>NC_071509.1:90176976-100176976 GCF_027887155.1 Malaclemys terrapin pileata
GGCCCCGAGATAGGACAGACTCTTCTGCTGGGCTAAGAGTATAGCTGGAAAGATTAACAATATTGCTGGGTGGGTTAAGGGAACTACTGTTGTGGCTGCTTGTGGCATGTAGCAGTTTAGATAGTTTAGTGTCCTTTTTCCTTTGTAGAGAGGCAAAGTTTGTCTTGTAAATGGCTTGTCTAGTTTTTGTAAAGTCTATCCATGAGGAAGTTTGTGTGGAAGGTTGGTTTCTTATGAGAGTATCCAGTTCTGAGAGCTCATTCTTAATCTTTCCCTGTTTGCTGTATAGGATGCTGATCAGGTGGTTTCGCAGTTTCTTTGAGAGTGTGTGACACAGTCTCTCAGCATAGTCTGTGTGATATGTAGATTGTAATGGATTTTTTACCTTTAGTCCTTTTGGTATGATGTCCATCTGCTTGCATTTGGAAAGGAAGATGATGTCTGTCTGTATCTGTACGAGTTTTTTCATGAGGTTGATGGATTTCCATTCCATACGGCTAAATGCAGTGCCTTGCATAATGACTCTGAAACTTGTCAAGTAACAAGTTTCTAACTCTTTGGGTGCCTTTTGCAAATACTTTATCCTGGACACACACATGGTTTTCCCGCACACAAAGGGGTAGAAGCCATGTTCAGTGTGAATGACCTAATTTCAATTAAGGAAAAAGAGACCAAAACTGGTCTTCATGAGAGAACAGTGGCAGGGATTTAGTAGCGTTGATGTAAAGTGGCCAAAAAAGCAGCAATAAGGCCTTTCTTGAAATGTCCCAGCCTATGGGTCCTTTCTAGTAGGTATAACCCATCATAGCCAGTACCCCAAAGAAGGCACTATATTAGGGAAGTAACTACCTGGGAAAACATTCTAGCCCTGGTTACTGGATAATTATATAGCAATATATTTCTGCTGAAACATAAGATAATGAGAAAGTCTAATGTTTTAATTCAAGTGGTCATTCATTTGGTCTTAGCTGGTTCGGGCATATGTTTCTGGAACACTTCCCTTGCTTCAAATTAAATCTTGAAGAATTTGCTCTAACCAGCAAAACATATTAAGATAGCAGAATATCTGTGGCATGACACAGAGGCCCATTGGTGTCAGCAACTCTTGTCAGGCCAGACATACTCTTTACACACTGTTATCTGTATCTAGAAGGTGTCATGTAAGCTGTCATATACAGACTGATAACACGTTGGTCCCAAATATCATTGTGTGGGGTATGTACAAAGTTGTAAATATGTGCTAGAATTATGTTTTTAAAATATGTCTGGCAAGTAGCACATAAGTCCAGTCTGCCCTGGACAACGGAATGTGTGTTTGCTTGTCTGACCAGCCTGGTCATCAGGCAAACAATGAAGGTAAGCTTACATAAGGTAAACAAAGCCATCAAGGTAACAAGCAGTGGAGAAGATAGCACATCCTCTACAACCCACCAAGGAAGAGAAACTTTGTCAGGACTTACTTTTCAAAGGATACATTTCAAAGGTTTACTGGGCTATAAAATGAAAGGGAGAGAACCCCATTGTTCTCCATTAGTGGTCAGATACAAGACCCCACGGCTCTTGTACACCTGAGAAAAGGGGATCCTTCAGTCAAGGAGGCTGAAGTCTCTGGGAACTGAACAGAGATGAGAAATCTGTTTAGGTGAGGATTGTATCTTGCTGAAATAAAGTTTTAGTCTTAGAAGTGTAGTTTTAGTTTTGTTTGTAACTTTTCTATTTTTACTACTTGTATTGGGTATCCCTTAAAGCTATGACTTTTTGTCTAAACAACTTGTTTTACTTCAGAGCTGTGTTGTCATAAGAGTGATTGTCAAACTCTAGTTAAACTTTGAGCTGCAGCACATTGACTCTTTAAAGGAGCAAGGAATGTAACAACTTCTGAGAGTGTTCCAGGAGAGGGCTGGACATGACAGAGACAGACTGGGAGAAATTCAGCATGGGAGGAGTTGGGGTCACTCTGCAAAAAGTAATTAGGCAGTGGACACTATGGGGTGATCTGCATGCATGTCTGCGGGCTGTTGGTGTCAGGGCTGTGAGCCACAGCAGCATAGCATTTAAGGCACCCAGAGTTACAGGGCAGGCAGTGACACAACCCCTTACTGAGCTGAATTCCAAAAGGTCACATGCAGCCATGACAAATATCACATAAGAATCTGCTTCTGCCTGTGAAATGCTGCTGCTCTTTTCTTGCTGAGCTCTTCTGAAAAATCTGGGGTAAAATCTTCATCCCGTTCTGTCTGTGCTTGCTAGGATTGCCTAGGTTTAAACAATAAGGGACTTATTACACCTGCCCCACCTCTCCTCCCAATTTTTATTATCATTAATAAAAAGTGATACCTCCATTTGCCATGGGTATTTCTTGCTGCTTTTTGCAGCACTTCGCAGCTCCCGATATTGTTGTACAGAAATGGGAAAAAATCAGGGATGTCCCTTGTAATAAGGGGCTGTTGGCAACCCTACTGCTTTCCCCACCTTCCTGGAAATATTTACTATTAGTAGTTTTATCATTAAATTTCAGCACCTTAAATAGTAAGCCCTGGGTTTTAGAGCTGGTTGAGAAATAATTTTTCCTGGTGACAGTGTTCCAAAATACATAGGAAACACTGGAGTAACACTTCCTTGCAGTCAGCTTTATCAGTACAGTCAAAGGGGTGGAGTAGTCCAGAAAGAGGCTCTGCATTTTGTAGTTGCACAGCTGGCTAAGAACAATTTTTGTCTTTATCTGCAAGATTTGGGCATAGCGGGTTATACTGAGCTTAATGTTACATTAAGTAAACAGCACAGCAAGGACTGGAAACTGCCCCTGATACTCTATGCACTCTTTTGTCATCATTTCCAACTTGCAGCGGTGCTTCTCTCAGTGTTAGCAATAGCATCTCCTTTCCCCATGCAGCAGTAGCAGCGTGTTCAATAGCAGCAGCCAACAGTACCAGCAACATGATTTGTGCAAAACTAATACTTAACCTTTTTATTGGTGATTAATTTATTCTATAAGTGCACTAAGGAATACACTATTGCTTTCTCCAAACAGATCAAAATTCATCAGTGCTGCAGATTCTTTTGGATTTGATTTAAAAGGATGCAAGAAAGTCACTAAATCAACTGCCAACTTCTTTCCCCCAGCTGTTGCAGCAGCAGGAAGGATTCTATGTTATAATAAATGTTGAGCTATTGGTATTTCTATTATTAAAATATATGATGTCTGTTTGCCTTACAATTACCATAATCTCCTAACTCTTGTCTCGTGTATCCTCACACACACATGGAGATTAATTTTGCTAAGAAATTTCGGATACTTTGTTTTCATGCCCTTCACTTTTGGAGGTGGGATGGGAGAAGACCAACGTGTTACGCATGCTGAATCTTTATCTCCTGACGTTTTTTCATCAAACCGTTCTATGCAGCTTTTCTCTCCCAACTGCATAGCAGAAAAACATAAGCCTGGATTTCTTTGTTCTTTTAAGTAGGTTATCAGTTTAGGAGGCTAAAATGATTAAAAAGTCTCTACTTGTGATTCAGGCCTCTCAGCTAGCATGGTGTAAGGCTTCAGATTTAAAATTATTATTAAAGCTAATAAAATT
Source organism: Malaclemys terrapin pileata (assembly GCF_027887155.1). Lineage (NCBI taxonomy): Eukaryota > Metazoa > Chordata > Testudines > Emydidae > Malaclemys > Malaclemys terrapin. Next base: position 90,180,558 of record NC_071509.1, read on the forward strand.
AGATAATACAGAGATTGAGAAGAGTTTCTGTACATCTTGGTATAGTGCTTAGATTATCCACTAATACAAAGATTGTTTAAAAACCCATAAAATACATAATCTGCAATAACCCAAATTTAGATAAATTTAACGATACAGTTTAGATATTAGACTCTGATTACTTGGGTACATCATACATGAAAAGTTATACAGAAAGTTGGTTGTAGAAAGCAAATATAGGAATGAGTGTAGATCAGGGTGGCCAACCTGTGGCTCCGAAGCCTCATACGGCTCTTCAGAAGTTAATATGTGGCTCCTTGTATAGGCACCGACTCTGGGGCTGGAGCTACAGGTGCCAACTTTCTAATGTGCCGGGGGGTGCTCACTGCTCAACCCCTGGCTCTGCCACAGGCCCTGCCCCCCACTCCACCCATTCCCTCTCCTGAGCCTGCCATGCCCTCGCTCTTCCCCCTCTCCCCCCCCCCCCAAGCCTCCTGCATGTCACAAAACAGCTGATCAGGAGGGCAGGAGAGGTGCTGATGGGTGGGGCTGCCAGTGGGCAGGAGGCGCTGGGAGCAGGATGGAAGAGCTGATTGGGGGGGGGGGGGGATGCTGAAGTATTACTGTGGCTCTTTGGTAATGTACATTGGTAAATTCTGGCTCCTTCTCAGGCTCAGGTTTGCCACCCCTGATGTAGGTTGTCCCTCAGTAATTGAGCATTTAGGATGGATTGTCCCTTAGTAGATCTAATCCATCAGAGAAGTATTTCAGTTACTTTCTGATTTTGCTTCTCATTGGCACATTCCATATTCTTTCAGGGCTCCTTTATCACAGCACAATGATGCTGAACTGCTCAATACTTTTTCCAATTCAGTCGCATCTTTCCATTTCAAAGCCACTTTTCTTTTGCTCTTTCTGACAATATGATGATCATCTTCCCCCCAATCTCCAGGTTTATTGCATCAAGAATTCCCCAAGAAGGCTACAGAAATGCTATTTACTGGTAAATGAAATGCCCAGAGACTAATGATTTTATCCTGTATAGAAGTAAGAAGAGAATACTCTCCCAAGTACTTGGGGAAGACCTGCAGGAGAAGAGGAATGACAGAACAAAACAAACAGAAGCCATTTCAAGAATACATTTCGCACTACAAAAGTTTTTCCCCTCTCCTCTTCTCCTGTTTATAGGGGTTAGTGTTAGCTAAATTATATTCTAAATTTAAAAACAGCTTTTTTTCAGAGGAGTGGATCAGGCAGTATAGATAACGGTTACTCATTATCACCAGTCACTGTATACCTATCCTGCCTGATCCAATCCTCTGAAAAAGGCTGTTTTTAAATTTAGAGTACAATATAGACTCATTAATACTTAAGTTTTCATTGGCACAGACTTGGCATGCATTTTAATACCATGTGATGGTGGTTTGGCATATACAAAAACAATGTGGACTGGGTGTCCACATCACAAAAGCCTCTACATTGGCATCCTTTTTGGTAGATTCAACAGATATGCTAAAATCTGAAGGGGGACAGAGCCTGAATTATCCTCTCACCCTTGTGCTTCTCCAAGATCAGGTGCATTAGTGGGGCAAAATGCTCTCCCCATGCTGGATAATATGTGTTCTCTAGATGAACAAGAATATGAGTCCAGCACTGTAGATGTCTCCTGGTTGTTTGGGGGTGGTTTGTTTTGTGGGATTTTTTTTTAATGGAATTATCTGTAGTGTTAGCTTGGCCAGTTCGTAATTTTATTTAAAAAATTTGTGCCAAATCAGTGGGTTTTTTCCTAAAGTATAGATTGATCATTAATGTATCCATGGTCTCCTGAAACTCTGGTATTTGGAAACAGGCTAGCAGTGTGCACGTCTCTGCAAATGGACACTTCTTTGCAAGTTCCCACATGCAAGTGTGTGCACCCTTTGGCTTCTCCAAGGCATCTACAATCTTTTATAATGTAACTCCCTAGAAACAAAAGAAACCATGGAATAAGGTTCACAGTACGAAACACCTGGGAGATGTGCTTGTCACTTTTCAAGTCCTCTGATAAAAATTCACAAAAATCTTAGTCAGAGGTTTAAAAGAATGTGGATTTATAAGCTAGTCGCATACAAAATTTACATCGGCAGTATTTCCAGTGAAGTAAATTTATTCACAAACAGTAGGATTTAGGGGGAAAAGTTTCCAGTGTCTATCAGTCTGACGTCATTTGACCTACTTTTGTATATTGTCAGTCTGAGGAAACAGTAATGCCTTTGTCATTAAATATGGTGCTGTACATTCCCCCTTCATTGGTTTCACTTTTTAAAAACCACAAACAGTTTCTCTTTATCCTGCATGGGGTTTTCCATTTTGAATGAAGAATCTCCACTTGCCTGAGACTGAATTGTCATGGAACTCATTGCCTCACATGAGATGAGCAGCAGCATGGAATAATTAAATTCAGCTCCTCCTGGGAAGTGGGGAATCTTTTCACCCCATTTCCCTTTTTATTTGACCTTTTGACTAAACCCATTTCTCTCTCTTGTATGAATGGTGCCTCACTTCTTCCCCCAGGATAAAGCAGTGTGATGCATCTAGGAAACGAATTGGACAGTATAACTTTCAAGATCATGTCTGGAAGGAAAAATGTGGTGATAGAAACACTTCTGCTGTTTATCAATGAATAAAATTCACCTGTGCAAGCCCTTGATGTGCTTTATAAATGCCAAAAGGACTTGATTATCCTGCCAATACTGATTAGATTTCTTTAGTGCAATTTCATGAATAACTACTTAATGAAGAAACTTTCATGTTGCTTGTACATAGAGATTTGGAAGCTACTAAGTTTGGGAGTCAAACCAAAACTAAAAGAAATATGGGGAAGTTTTGCTTCTATTGTCAGTTTTCCTTGGTTCCTGGCAGGTATACATCCTCTACAAAACAAACTGAAAATCAGATACTGGCTCTTGGAAAAATGAAAGAAAATTCACAATGAAGCTTAACCTAGTTACAATCTAGGAAAAAAATTCATGGTTTTGTTAATAGAAATGAATTATGACCAGTCTTCCTGGAATATAGTACACCTCTACCTCAATATAACACTGTCCTCGGGCGCCAAAAAATCTTACTGCGTTATAGGTGAAACCGTGTTATATCAAACTTGCTTTGATCCACCGGAGTGCGCAACCCCGCCCCCTCGGACCACTGCTTTACCATGTTATATCAGGGTAGAGGTGTAGTTGCCAGTTTCCACAGCCATTTTCCATTTATTTATTTATTTAATTAATTAATTTTTAAAGGTTAACTTAACACATATGAAAGATTCCAGATGGAAAAATCTGCAGACCTAAATCTTCTCTTCATTCACAGAATGGGTCAATCATAGGGACCACTAGTGCAATCTTTCCTATACTGTCCCCTTTAGTGTGCATCAGTCATCCTTGACCCAAAGTGGCCAGCTATAAGACTGAGAGGCTACGTTTGGCTTCCATGTTCTTTTTTTTTTTTCCTGTTGATACAGTCTGATTTGAATGCTAATTCTGAGGGTAATTTTATAACATCAGATAACCATGACTGTCAGTCATATATGCACTTTTCCTTAGTGTAATCAAAATTGACATCTCAGTACCTATCAGTCACTTTCATCTACCCTCTGTGAATCTTCAAGGATATAAAATAGGTCTGGATTGGTGTGATTAAAATCCAGAATATCTGGAGAAACACGTTATGCAAATTACTATCTAGCACAAGCTACAGTCCTGAAGCCCTAAAACTCTGCCTCTCTGCAGGAGGGGAGTATCTTACGTAAAGCATCTCAGTGGAATTCACCACATGGCAGAGAACCATGTGCATGTTAGGTGGAATTTTAAAGGCTCCAGGGCTGTATATTTTGCTGTCACATTTTGGAACAAATCTTCCACTCCTATCAAGGTCTCTTTTGTGCCATGCCTTAAATCAGTCCTAAATGGACACCTGAGGATTCCCCTGGTATAGAGTAACCTGCAGTTTATGTAAAGGCAGCAAAGCTGGCCTTCTAACAATCCAGGAATTGTATGTGTAAAACATGTTGAGGTGGGAGGAGGTAGGACCAGAGTGCAATGTGCTTGGGTGGTCATGAGCTCACAGAAGGGTCCCTAAAGAACCTTTCCAGCTGATTTTGTGTTAAGGAAGGCCTGTGGATGCTCTAACTTAGGCTGTGGGCCAATATATTCCATGCCAACCCCATGGGGTAGGGATGGTAGGGAAAATGGCTTATAAACATTTAAGTGTGAGCTTGATGCAGTTGAAGATTCAGCCCTATCCATTTGCACAGTGGGGACCTAATTGTATTTGGGACATCTAGTTACCCTGCCTGCTGGACTTTGATGTGGCTGTTTGATCCCAAGCTTAGATACATTGGGGAGGGTTGAGCACAAGGCTAACCTAGCCTCACTTACAAAAATTAACTAATTGGTTATAGTAATTGAACCAAACTACCATTCCAGTAAAAATGCCTAATTGGTAGAGAATACTGCTGGCCTCTTGTGCTGCAAGAGGCTCCCTGGTGAAAGCCAGTCTCTGGAAGCGAGGACCCCAAAAAGTTTGTTGATGGCAGTAAGAAAACACTTTAAAGTCAGTTATTGGAATGTGGGAACTGTGTGTTTCAAACCTCAAAAAAATCTCACAGATCATGAGGGAGATGGACAACTATGGGCTAAGAACATCGGTGAGAGCAGACTAGCTAAGAAATGCTTCTCTTCAAGCCATAGTGACATCATACACTCATAAGAGTGCTGCTTCTTCTGAGAGATTCTGTGGAAAAATCACTTGTCAGCTAGGAACCGATCTACCAACACATCATATATGACAGATTCCTAACCAGATTCCTAAAGATGTCAATCATACAGTGTTATGTTCTGGCAGAGGAACATAGTGACAAGGATTAAAGATAAATTCTATAATTCCCTCCAAAATGTGATTGATAGAATACCCAAACATGACTTGCTCCTTGTGATGGGCGACTTTAATGCTAAAGTAGGATGTGATACCCTTTCCATTCCCAGGTTAATGGGGAAGCATGGTTGAGCATCATTAATCAAAATGACAAGACTCATTGCATTGTTCTTGGTATTCGACCTAGTTCTTACAAGTACACTATCCCCTCATAAACACACATATAAAGAAACATGGAATTCACCAGATGGCAAAACAAAAAACTAGATCAATCACATCAACATCTGCTCGAAATACATGTAATCGGCCCAACACTCAAGGGTATATCGAGCAGCATATGTCAGCAGCAACACAATCTTTGCATTGCCAAACTGAAATTAAAACTGAGAAAGATCCACTTTAAATGGAAAGCGGGGAAAAAACAACTGTACAGAACTGAAAATCAAAGTACCGTGAGAAATTCCAGCTTGAAATGAAGAACAAGTCTGAGGCCAGAAGCCAAGGAAGGTGAGACACTGACTAGACCTGCAGAAAAATGGCCAGAGCTCAGATACAATGGAATTCAAGCTGTAGCAGTCGCAGCTGTCTCTCAACGTAGACCGAGCAAGAATTGGCTAAGCCAAGAAATGTGGCTTTTCATTGATGAAAGGAAACTCCTCAATGATAAGACCAATGAAATACTGGAAAAAATGTAAAGGAGTACCAGAGAGCAGACAAAGCAATTAAAAGCAATGCAAAGAACGATAAATGAAAATGTGTTTGAAGACCTAGTAGGTGAAGCTGTTGCCATGGTAGTCATTTTATAACATGGAAACTTCAAAACTGGAAATGGGCCAATAAAAAGTAAAGGGAGGGGGATGCTTACAGCTGAGGTAGAACTAAAATGCTCTGCCGGTCTGTTATTCTAAGTCTTCAAGTGCTGTACCGCAGCATCAAAGTTTGAAATGTGAATCTGATCAACTTGATATCAATATCTGTCTGATAGAGACATCAGAAGTACGGGCTGCAATCAAGAACATAAGAAAAACAACAAAGTAGTAGATGATCAAATCACAGCAGACATGCTAAAAGTATGACAGTACCACCCTAATGAAATTCAGAGCTGTTCATTGAAGTCTGGAGAAAAGAGACCCCCTCATGACCAGTGGGAAAGTGGAAACTTATTGACTGCAACAACTGGAGAGGAGACACCTCTCTGAATGGAAAGTCTTCTGTAGTGTAGTACTACATAGGGTGAAAGAGGCAATGGGTAGGTAATAACAGGCCAGATTCAGGCTCATGACATCCTGTGTACATCTGATATTCACACTACAGACCATTACAGAAGAATGTATAGAATGGCAGGCTCCCTTTATCAACTTGATTGATATATATTTTCTCAAAGAATTCAACAGACAGCATCAGCATACTTTGTGGAATATTTTTTTCAGTCCTAAGGCTATAGCAATGCGAAGCATGCTTCAAGATAAAATGTTTTCAACTCACATACAACTTTATTGTTGGGATTCTGCTTACATAATGAATTCTAGCTATCCTTCTTGATGCATTCAGCTGAGGCAGTGTTATTCCAATGCTTTTGGGGGTCTGAAAAGGTGCTGTTCTACAGCCGACATTTTATAACTATACCCCTATCTGATCCTGAGCTTTTTAAAATATGGGAAAAAACTTATACTCTATCAACAGGCTTCTAACTGTCATGTTAGAATCTCCGTTACAGCAACAACCTGGCTATCAGAAATGAATATCAACAATTAACAAAGGCCTGCATTGCACTAAACATAAAGAACAGATATGGGGGAAAATAGAAAGAAGTTGTAATTGAATAGGGTTACACTTCCCCAAGCTAGCTAGATACAAACACACTTTGTAGGATGTTCTGATTTTCCAAATTCTCCAGCTGAGATGAGCATGAAATGGTAGGGAACTGGACCAAGCATTTCCCCCCCCCCTCCCCCGAGTGCTACGACATTACCTGCACCCATTATGTTGTCCAGTAATGCATTTATTTCTCTATAAGTTTGGGGACATTGTTCTAGGTTACTAGAACGGGGTTGGGGGGGGGAGCACAGTAAATGCTACTGACTTATTGTAGAAAAACAGCTTTGTGAAATAATTACTGATGGTAAACTCCAGAAGGTTTGGAATTTTGCCTTGGGTTGTATAAGCATTGTAGGTCAAGTCTGATCAGGTTAGTCTGAAAAGACATGACTTAAGCTGTGTGAAGGGGATATAATATACAAGCAAATTGTTGATGTTAGCATGCCACTGCCTATCTTGTGAGTCTCATAGTGTGATTATCCCATAGGGTGGGATTTTTGAAAACTCAGCAATTACCTAACTCTTTGCTCTGACTGAAAATGCAGAAGACCATGTCAGTTTCTTTCCTGACCTCTGCGTGAGGTGGGGTTTAGAAGGTGTTTTGCTGAATCTCCCAAGAGGAAATATCGGGAGAGAAGTATGCGAGTCAAAATAGCTGGCATGATTCTTGCTACTAAATGACTCAACTTTCTGCAAGAGTTAACTGTCCTTTCACTTTAAAATGTCAACATCTCATGCCAAGATTTTTACATAGAATTGTGTGGGTTTTTCATAAAGTACAACAATCAAATAAAACTATTAAGAGATAGAAAAGATGCGATGAGGAGGCATCGCTGACACAGGAAGAAAATAAAATCCACTTCCTCATGCAGAAATGCTTGTGGAAATAGGGGTGCTGAACAAACAAATACCAAAGTAGATGCATAACCAGTCATTTGTCTGACGTATATGCAGTGGCATTGTAAACATTATTTGATTAGCACTGACCGTGTGTTCAGAGCTATACAGAAGACAAAGGTGGACATAATTCTTGACCAGGAGAGTTTAAAATCTAAACAGAAAATGAAACTGTGCTGTATAAACAAATGTAGTTGAATGTGACTTCTGCACACAGAAGTAGGGCCAAAGGTGAAAGTAAGCTGGTACGGTCTGGTACAGCGTACTGGCAACAGCCAGTACACAGCCAACTGTACTGGCAGGGGGCAGCTTCCCCAAGCAGGCAATTTAAAAGGGCCCTGGGCTCCCGGCAGCACCTGGAGCCCTGGACCCTTTAAATCACCACCAGAGCCCCAGGGCTCCTAGCAGCAGCTGCAGCTACAGCTACCATGGAGCTCCGGCGGTGATTTAAAGGTCCCGGGCTCCTGGCCGCCGCTTCCAGAGCCTTGGGCCCTTTAAATCGCCACTGGAGCCCTGGGGTAGCGGCAGCGATTTAAAGGCCCTGCCCCATCCACCCGAGGCCCTGCCCCTTCGGCCTGAGGGACCTGCAGCCCCGACTGCTCAGGGCCCCGGCCCTGCGTACTGGTAAGGCCCCGAAGTTACTTTCACCCCTGAGCAGAGCTTCCCGCTCTCTCTCTTTAATATTAGTTCTACAATAAATTAAACTGGATAAACAGCTTTAGGGCACCAAAGCTGCAGTACTGTCAGACTGAGGTATCTCAAAAAAGCTGATGACGGGGCAAACCGATAAACTAAAGAGTGACAAATCATCAGAACTAAATGATATACAATTCTGAAGTAACTTGAGGCTGACGCGACCAAGCTGTTAACAAAAAATATTAATTTTATTTGCAATTTCATTGGAACCAGCTATTATATTGGAGGATAACAAACATTGTAGCTTTTTTTTTTTTTTTTTTTTAAAGCCACCAGTGGTGAGCTTGGAAATTTAAAGACCAGTGATCTTACTTCAATACCAAGTACCTTGGATTAAATATATATTTAAACTTCAATTTAGTAACTACCTTGATGAACATGATGGGTACAAAGCAGATTGGCTTCTGCAATAGAAAATCAAAAAAACAATGAAATCAAAAGGTAAAATAGGATTTTTCTAAACACAACACATAATTAACCCATGAAACTCTTTGCCACTAGATACCATCAAGAGCAAGATTTTTTTTATCCGTATCCAAAATGACTTGGATCATGAGAAAATACACAGTCCTATTAGAGAGGATACTTACTAAATTTTTAGAAAAGATGGAAGTCCTCCTGCTTCAAGGTCCAAACCAACTCCTTAACTGATAAGGGAAGTTTCTTCTTAACCCTATCCACAGGAAATTCATAATAATAATTGTCCATTATAAGGTTTCTTGTGCCTTTCTCTGAGGTAGCTGATACCAGCCACCGTTATCAATAGGTTTCTGGGCTAGACAGACCATTGATCTGATGGCGATTCAATTCCTATGTTCAGTTAAGCCTGTGCTGCTCCATTGACTGACTGCTTAGGTGGCACAGACATGGCCTGAAAGCAGAAACAAAAAGGTGGAGAGAATAAATGTTTTCCCAGTGGAGGAACTAACCTATTACACCACCACCTTGTGGAAATCTGCATGTCTGCACTCCTAGGTTGCCTGGGGCAAACCACCAGAATGAAAACATGTCCCAAGTTACCTATTTAGTCAACTAAGGATTTAGGTGTCCTCAGCAGAAGAAAATAGGCTCAAAGGAGCTTTCTTTTTCTAATTTAATTGGGTCTGTGCTTTGCTTAGAAATCCTGTCAGGGTGTATTTTTGCCTTCAAACATTTTGTGGTGTTTTTCCCTGAAAACTTCCAGATGAAAATGCACTTTTTCTTTCAATACCAAACAAAACATTTCTGCCACTTGCTGCCAATGGTCCCCTTTTTTTTTTCCTGCACATCTCCAACCAAGTAAGTTCTTCTGAAGTTCTACAAGTGCTCAAGCAAGATAAACTGTTGTACAATCTTTTACAATGGGCTCTTATTTTACTATTTAGTCTGCAGAAGAGAAGAGTGAGGGGGGATTTGATAGCAGCCTTCAACTACCTGAAGCAGGGTTCCAAAGAGGATGGAGCTAGGCTGTTCTCAGTGGTGGCAGGTGACAGAACAAGGAGCAATGGTCTCAAGTTGTAGTGGGTGAGGTCTAGGTTGGATATTAGGGAACACGATTTCACTAGGAGGGTGGTGAAGCACTGGAATGGGTTACCTAGGGAGGTGGTGGAATCTCCTTCCTTAGAGGTTTTTAAGGCCTGGCTTGACAAAGCCGTGGCTGGGATGATTTAGTTGGGGTTGGTCCTGCTTTGAGCAGGGGATTGGACTACATGACCTCCTGAGGTCTCTTCCAACCCTAATCTTCTATGATTCTATACTAGAGTCACAAACAGTATAACTTTTCAGCAGAAGCAGAATGCTCGGAAATGGTAATTTTAACACCCTTTACCTTCCTCTACCTTCCTGCCCCCATCCATCAAACATTTTATATATGGATTTACTAAGTACATTTTCATACTGGAGTGCTGAGAAGCATGTGTGCAGCTTTCTTTAAAGAAAATAGACTCAGACTAGTCTTATGATTTAATGCAGACCAGTCTGCCATATCATGTCCGGCATCTGAGAAGAAAACTAGTCTAAGCTGATGAGGCCTAAAGCATAACAAGTTTGTTTTTAGATTGGATGGTTAGCTGTAACAACCCAAGGCCACTCGCATTACCTTCCTTTTTACTCATATAAAATCTGTTACTGCCTCCTTGTTGCAAACAAAATACATCTAACTTGCAGTGTGTATGGTGGGTGTGTTTTTGTTTTTGTTTTTTTACTTTGGGTTGCAATGCTCAACTTCTGACATCAAGTTAAGGAAGAAATCAGAGTCCAAGTCCCCTTTGTAAATCTAGCCCTAAGTGCATCAGTCACTTTTAAAAATAGGACTTTTTTGAAAATTTTACCCATGATGTCTACCCCTTTCCTGACCGAAAACCCAACTGTACTTCAATATGCGTACATCCTGTCAACATGTATTGATAAACAAATAAATGGAAAGGTGATTGTATTCCTTTTCTTTTAACCAGATAATTAAGTCATCTTACTTTCTTTCCAAAATGGAGCAAATAAGCATGTGCCTCTTTCTTTTTAAAGACTGAGATACAATTTACAACTTCAGCTACTTTTCTAAGGAACTCTTAAAAATAGAGCAATACATGGGGCTTCAGTGAGGGGAATGAAAACAGAAACAGTTGCTGAGTGTTTTTTTTGTTTGTTTGTTTGTTTTTTGTTCTCCCCCCGCCCCCCTGCTTTGGGCAGCAAAAACCCTGGAGCCGGCTCTGGTAAGGGCCCTACAACACTGACATAAACTCTATGCCTCTTGTGGAGGTGGAGTTATATGTCGGTGTATGTAGGACAACACAGTGTCTGTGTGGACCCTGCAGGTTACTTACACTGGTTGTTGGTTGTCATTTTTGTCAATTTCACATCTCTGGAGCCGTGAAATTGACAACACCGCTTACAGCTGGGGCCTGTCACCCTGGCTCTTGGCTCCTCACTCCCAGCTGGGCTGCTGCCCTGCTCCCCACTGGGAGCCCGGCAACTGCCTGGGCTCTGGATGCAGAGCTCCCTGCTGGGAACCTGGGCAGCTGCCATGTTCCCAGCAGGGAGTTGAAAGCCCAGAAGGGTTGGGGGGAGGCCATCGCAGTAATTACTGAGATGGCTGTAAATTGACCAACGTAGGACCTATGTTAGGTCAACTTACATTTGTAGTGTAGACATGGCCTGAGATTGATAATGGTTACAAACTCACCCTTCAATTAACATACTTAAGGATAAGTTAATCACTCAGTGACTCAGTTACCCTTCTGTCCATAATCTTCCTCTTGCAGTAGAGCAGTTCTAGTGCTTTGAGCTAGTATTCAGCTCCATAGCCAAACCAAAGGCCTCCCTTTTTGAGGCAACCAAAAAAGTATAGAACAAAACAAATCATGTTCCTTGCCTTTCCCAGACCACAGCCTTGACTCATGCTGACATAAGGTTCCTATTGGCATTTGTTTTCCCCAGTCTCTATTCCCATTTCTCCACCTTTTCCCCAGGGCTAAACTATTCCTTTCCCTTTCTTGTGGGCTCCTCCTCACCAACCCAGGTGAGCCCAGGTTCTCCCTTTGCTCCAGGCCCTGGTCCTAAAAGCCTAATCTGTGGCCTGCCCCGAACAAGACCTCCCTGTTTCACGATTGTGGGCCACTTTCTACTGCTGCCTTCCCCATATGCCTGAATCTTCCCCTTTCTCTGGGGATCATCAAAACGTCCTGTCCCCAAACCATGCTTTACACCCTCCTAGGAGTTCCTCCTTCACCTTTCTGTCTGTGGGCCTTCTCTCAGGCGCCTTTTTGACAGCCTCTCCTCAGCTGGCTCTCTAGGTCTCTTGTTAAAGACCACCACCACCATCTTGCCATGGTTTCCTTGTACTCACCCATATGTCTGTCTGTCTCCAGCAGCAGTCTCTTGTCTTGTACTTAGATTGCAAGTTTTTTAGGGCTTTATTCTGTGCGTATACAAAATGGAATCCTGGTCCATGACTGGGGCTTCTAGGTGCTATGATAATACAAATTAATAATAATACAAGTGAGGCTAGAGCTGGATGGCCCAATTTAATTTGCCTAACGCTTCACACAACAGAGGAGAAGCCTTGCCATGCACACCTGAAGCTGCACATTGTGCGAATTAGCCCAAGTGATAGTGGCCCAAAAACATACCTTAACTTAAAAAGCTGAGTATTCAAATTTTACAAGAACCACTAAAAACATCCTATGTGATGATAAAGTGAGCAAACTTCTAGCCTTGTAATTATTCTATCAGCAGGTTCAAATAATCCCCAGCATGCATTCCTCTTTCAGGGAATGTTTTGACTAAATCTAACTAATAGCAGCTGAAATCCACAGTTCTTATAGTCACTTGCTACACAAATCTGATATAATGTCAAGTCCTCAAGGCTATTGATGAGTCTCATCAGTGAAATCTGATTACCAGGTGGTCTGCCTCTGACAGAGAGGCAATCCCTCAGGAGAAGATTGGCAATATCATCAAGGTTCTACCCCCTCCCTCTCCCAGACTGGGAAATCTGGGAGGAAGTGTTCCTACTGTAACTTTGAAATTAGTACTGAGACAAACTTACATCCCACACTATAGCAAGTGTATTTTTAGAAGCAAAGGAGGCTGGTGCTTTTAGAAACTTCCTAAACAAATCATTCATTTCATTCCTTCCTGAAAGAGAGCCTCAATTTAGCTCTAATGAAACCAGCAAGTTGATCAGTTCTGATCTGAGAAGCTATGCAAAGGCATTAGCGCACAGATCTTTTAATCTTAATTACAGTATGTTTTGTGATATTGAAACATCTTCACCAAAAACTGGAATGAGAATAGCAATTTTTTTTACAGAGTCTAGCAACTCATAAGGTTCTTCATTGACTAATAGCTCAGTTTAGATTTGAACTGGTAACCTAAAGGTTCAAGGCTCCATAGTTCATTACCAAACCGGGCCGTACTTCCCAGTTTGATATAGCAACCAGACAGGGCTATAAATGTAGACCTATCAAACCACAGCACTGGGAAGGCAGTTAGCAATTCATAAACTTTAATTCTAGATATAATCTTATCTCCTCCAAGAACATAAATACCTTGTGTCTTGATTATGGTTTGCCTACCCCAAAATGTATGTTTTTTGCAGTATGCTACCTGACATGAAGTAGCCTTTCATTCTTGTAGGATAATGAAACTCTTCATCTTATCCCCATCTCACAATATTTTTATAGATACCTCATCCCTGTTAATAAGCATCAAAAAGAGATTCAGAGATCCTGGTCAGAAATTCTGAACATAAATCAGAAATGTGATTGTAATTAGACCTATCCCTGGACTTGATCGTCAAGAGATCTTTTTGTTTTACAAAACATTTTTTTTGCCATACAAAATTCCATTTGCTAGTGGCAAGTGTTGTCAGTTGTTGGCTGTGGGTGTGTGTTCTCTCTGTGTGCTGCCCCAACTCTGCGCAGATAGCTGATACAGCAGACTTCAATCGAACTGCCCAAGAAGACCACAGACTGGGTTCAGTAGCAAAGAAACTCGGCCAGATGAAGACACCCCCTGTGTTACCCCTCTTTTATACACCGATACAAACATGTTCTGATGTGGTTAGTTACCACCCTTGACCTTGACCATGTTGGTTCGATCAAAACATCTCTATCCGTCATCCTGACCTTATCAGTGTGTCCCTGTATCCTCTTTGGGGAGTCTGTTTATACCATAACTTTGTATTGGGGTGTTCTGGTACTAACCTTCTGGAACATGTTTATGTGAATACTTAGAGTCTAGGAGTGCTTTTGTTTTTGCAAAGCCAGCCCTGTTCTTGCCTAGTTCATGTATCGGATAGTGAACCTGCAAGCAGGCATCTGCTTTGTAACAGGGCAGTGCCTGACTTGGCCAGACTCCTGCTAACTCTGCTTTATATTAGCAGGGCTTAACTCTGGGCTTTAGGCCTTACGCTAGGCCTTTTATACCAGGTCTCATGTTCAGGTGCTCTTTTCTGCTACAGCAAGTAATTTTTAATGGGTAAATATGAGTTAGGCATTTTCTTCATCATCATACTAAGGGTAGACAAGTACGGTTTTTTATTTAGTATGGTAAATTTTCATGACAAAGTTGCAAGGTTGCACTATACCTCTGCGGGATTTCATAGCACAAAGGTTTACAAGAGATTCCCCACTTATGTTGGAAGGGCTGCAGCAGAGAGGTTGTAGCTGTTACATATGAGCCTGACCAGCTATGCAGATTACTGGTCACCAGATATTGACTGACAAAATCCACTTGATCCTATCCTCTCCCTCTGCAGACATGAACCAGATCTTCAGTTGGCATAAATCAGTGTACTGTGTATACTACTTGTAACCTGTGGTGCAATACATTTGCTGTTGAAATCGTGTGGACCTTTAAATGTTTCCGTTTGATTCATAGATTTTTTTTTTTAACACCAGAAAGGACTATTGGATCATTTTAGCCTGACCTTATGTACATCACAGGTCCCAGAATTTCACCCAGTTACCCTTGTACTGAGCCCAGTAACTAGTGTTTGACTAAAGCATAGGCATCCAGTCTTGATTTGAAGACCTCAAGAGATGGCAAATCCATTGCTTCCCTTGAAAACCTCTTCAGAACTCAAATGTGACGTATCAGCCAACTGAAAAATATGGTCAAAATGAGGGGAAGGGCATGCAAATGGAAGAACTGGTCAGTTTTATATGGCATATTACTGAAGTGGTGTCAGTGTACTCAGCCCTGTACAGAACACAGGCAGAAATGGTGCCTGGTCCAACGAGCTACCATCCTAAAGTAGACAGACAATGCAGAAACTGAATCATCTAGTCTGGGTCCAATCTCAAAGTAGAGACCGCTGTTTTCACAACACTACACTGCTTTCCTGAGACCTCTTTCTTTCCCATGGTGAAGGTACCTTCTGTCATAATGGTACAAATAAACAGCAAGTACAGCAATGTAAGGCTATGAAAATTACCAATAAAGTAAGGCAAGTCAACACCTTATTACTCCTTACTACCCTTTTTTGCTTGGAACGGAATGAAGGGAGGGCATCCATTTGCTGCTCTTTAAGCAGGAGATGTATCAAGCATAAAGGCATATTTGTGCTTGCTCAACATAGGCACACTTCTCAGATGCATAGAGTGCCTTGTAGAGTTGGAGGCATGTGATGAACTGGTGGTTCTGTCTGTACTGTAGCCTATGGGGTACATTACAGATTTCAAGTTAGCTTAAGATAAGGTGTCCTCTTCAGCAGCAATGCAAGGAACCTACAGGCCCAAACCTGTAAAACATAACTGAAGCAGTTAGAATAAGGCAGTTGTGCTAAGGCTCATAGGCCTTAGCAAATTGACCAGCAGTGACCTTAAGTCACAAGATGGCATAAGATGTTTTGTTGCTTATTTTGCAATATGCAGTTTTGCTGATGTCTTGCATAAAATGTTGACAGGTAACTGCAAGAAGTCCGTTGATAATAGTTTTGGGGTGTTTTGGGATAGGAATACCAGCAGATGCATAACCACAAGATTCCTATAGTAACCAATTGATGTATATGTAGGGCCCTACTAAATTCATGGCCATAAAAAACGTGTCACAGACTGTGAAATAGGGTCTTTTGTGTGCTTTTACCCTATACTAAGACAAATTTCATGGGCGTTTCTCAAATTGGGGATCCTGACCCAAAAAGGAGTGGGGGGGGTCACAAGGTTATTTTAGGGGAGTTGCAGTATTGCAGCCCTTACTTCTATGCTGTCTTCAGAGCTGAGCAGCCTTATCTTAAATGGTGCTTCAGTATCATACTAACTTTATTTGGGGTTCTCAATCTTAGATCCTCACAGTCCGCTCCCAAAGCAGAGATCTGATGAATACTCTACATAAAATATATAACATCTCTAAGGCATTATTCTGAGAGTGTGTTAGAGCCAAGTAATCTATATTTAGGCTTGGAAAGATGAGATTTTTATCAGTAAATGTCAACTTCACAAAATACCCACAAACCAATGAACCATCCTGGGGTGTTTTCCCTTGGGAAAATAACTAATACGCCTACTCTAGTCACAAGGACTATAACCCAGTACACAGACAAGTTAAAGAAGTATGGGCTGGATGAATGGACTATAAGGTGGTCAGAAAGCTGGCTAGATTGCTGGGCTCAATGGGTAGTGATCAGTGGCTCCAAGTCTAGTTGGCAGCCGGTATCAAGTGGAGTGCCCCAAGGGTCAGTCCTGGGGCCAGTTTTGTTCAATATCTTCATTAATGATCTGGAAGATGGCATGGATTGCACCCTCAGCAAGGTTGCAGATGACACTAAACTGGGAGGAGTGGTAGATATACTGGATGGTAGGGATAGGATACAGAGGGACCTAAACAAATTAGAGGATTGGGCCAGAAGAAATCTGATGAGGTTCAACAAGGATAAGTGCAGAATCCTGAACTTAGGACAGAAGAATCCCATGCACCGCTACAGACTAGGGACCGAGTGGCTAGGCAGCAGTTCTGCAGAAAAGGACTTAGGGGTTACAGTGGACGAGAAGCTGGATATGAGTCAACAGTGTGCCCTTGTTGTCAAGAAGGCTAATGGCATTTTGGGCTGTATAAGTAGGAGCATTGCCAGCAGATCGAGGAACATGATCATTCCCCCTCTATTTGGCATTGGTGAGGCCTCCCCTGGAGTACTGTGTCCAGTTTTGGGCCCCACACTACAAGAAGGATGTGGAAAAATTGGAAAGAGCCCAGCGGAGGGCAACAAAAATTATTAGGGGGCTGGAGCACATGACTTATGAGGAGAGGCTGGAGAAACTGGGGTTATTTAGTCTGCAGAAGAGAAGAATGGGGGGGGGTGGGATTTGATAACTGCTTTCAACTACCTGAAAGGGGGTTCCAAAGAGGATGGATCTAGACTGTTCTTAGTGGTAGCAGATGACAGAACAAGGAGTAATGGTCTCAAGTTGCAGTGGGGGAGGTTTAGGTTGGATATTAGGAAAAACTTTTTCACTAGGAGGGTGGTGAAGCACTGGAATGGGTTACCTAGGGAGGTGGTGGAATCTCCTTCCTTAGAGGTTTTTAAGGTCAGGCTTGACAGAGCCTTGGCTGGGATGATTTAGTTGGGGATTGGTCCTGCTTTGAGCAGAGGGTTGGACTAGATGACCTCCTGAGGTCCCTTCCAACCCTGATATTATATGATAATACAATACATTAATACAAGTCCCAACTAATGAAATGCCATACTCAAAAAGAAGACTAGATCACAAGGGATTTTATTGGGAACAGAAAACAAAGGGTCTAGGGAAGAAAAGGATTAACTAAAATACTAAAAACCTCAACAATATAACAAATCCCCCACCTTCCTGTATTTTCTCCACAGACCCTTCGCACCATTCTAGGTGGATGGTAAACTGAGGATGACTCCTGCACCAAGTGCTGCAGTGCTATGAATGTTGACCAGCTTAAACAAAAAGAAAGGGATTCCCTTACAGTGTCTTCACCTCTTCTGGGTCTGGAGTCCTGTGGAGGTCTGGGCTGGTTCTAGGTGGGCTACAGTGCATTGGATTTCTGCCTCCCTGATCATTGATCTCTGTGGTGCTGGCACTCTCCAGTCACTTATTTAACCCCACAAGAGCTTAAGTGTAAGTGTGTGTGTGTGTGTGTGTGTGTGTGTGTGGTGGTGGGGGGGGGGAAGGGGGAGGATTGATTAGGGACTACTCAGTCTCTGCAGCTCCAAACTCAGGCAGCCCAAAAGCAAAAGTAATTCCATTGGCTCTGAGTCACTCTGTCCCCTTTCACTGAGGGACTGAGCACTCCTGGCTCCTAATTGGCCCAGCAAACTGATCATGTAAATCACTCCATCCAAAGCTACCCATCGGCATTTTGTCCCCATCCTGGATAATAAGCAGGCTGGGAAATGATGCCCAGAGGCTCTGGAGCCATTGTTGCTGTAGACCAGAGGGTAGGACGTAGAGGCTGTGTTCGGTGTTCCAGGAACTAGCCAACTTGAAAGGAGGTTACGTAAGAATGACCCAACATGGTTGTATCTTGAATACAACTTGCCCATAGACCAAAGTTTCAGAGCCAGAACTAAAACCCAAGAGTTTCTGGATCCCATTTCTGAACTCAATCCACTCAACTGTCTCTCAGTCTAAAATGTTTGTAGTCCCATTCTCTGTCTAATTATGTTTAAACCTGGTGACTGTCCTAGGCGGGAAGAGGATGCAGGAAGCTCTTTTCCCCTACAGTGGAAGCATGATCTGGAGAACAAAGTGTTCCAGCAGCAGCAGCCCTGTAGATGTCTGGGCAAAGCATCGGTGAGGCTGCAGTCCTGCTTTCCCACTGTGCACCAGGATGGCTGTACTGAAGGGACTGAGGGTGACTGCTATTTGTCTAGAGGCACCTATTCCATCATTTCAGAGGTGCTTTACCCAAACCATAAAGACAGTGACACTGTTTTATCTAGGAATTTCTAGCTTAAATGTAGTTTCAAAAACAAAACAAAACCCCAACACCTTAGCGGGAGTATATATTCCCCCCCCTGCGTATCTGATTACAGTCTGGTCTGTTGCAACATCAAAGGTGCTTGTGTAAATATATACAGTGAGGCTAGGTGATTAGAATAATCTAATGCAAATTTCAAATAATGAATATAGATCTAAGAAATCAGCCCTGTCAATGCTTTACCTCAGCAACATGAGTGGAAATAATATAACTAAAATACAGGTTGTACTTCAAAGCAAAGCAGTGCTGAAATTCTAAAGTAAGATAATTGTTTGAAAGCTGAGGGGGGTGGGGGGAATCTGTCCCCAGTAGCAGATGTATTTTATTTGCTCATAAACACTCTAAAGCAGTAATGATATATCTACAAGCAGTGAGCTGCTCTTTTTCATTAACTTTTGTCATCTACTATTTTGAAAGATCCTTATTTGTCCTCAGAGAGTGACTAACTTTACATGCAATCCTGCTTTAGGCAAATCCTCCCAGCTTCTTTCAAAGCCACCTGCTGTGCTAACAGTGAGCTGATAAGAGAGACATCTAAAGGCAACTCAAGGAAGTGAAACATTAATACATAGTGCTTTAACAGGCATCACTTTTGGATTTATAATCAAGGCAGGCATCACAAAATAAAACTAAGACAATAACAAAATAGCATTTTGGAAAAGTGTTGTGCATAGTAGCTTGCAAAAAGAAGACAAGGATAGTCTGTATATATCTGACAGCTGCAGACTGCTGTAAAATCCAGTTTAATATCCTAGATCCCTTAAGTGAGTGTGATCTGAGCTGAGTTCTTCCTGACACTTTGCCGCATTTACTATTGTGTGTCATCACTAATGATCTCTGCCCAAGGAAAAGTACAGGAGTGAGTTAATATGTAGATGTACTATGCTTCCTATATGATAGGGAAGGCACTAACACAGCACCATGAGAGCAATTGGTTTCAAAGTAAAACTTTCACAGTGACTGCAGAACTATTTTCCATACTGTTATCTGGCATCCATTTAAAGACCGTCATTGCTTCCGTTTCAAGTGCTGTCAGAATACAAAAGGTTCCCTAATTGCAATAGATACTTTCCTTGATTTATGATGTGAGGCCTATATTCTGCCACTGATTTGTGAGCAGGATTTCTATTCTTTTCCCTATTTGCTGATGTCAATAGAAATTCAGTGATCTTAAACTGTTTAGCAGCTTTATTGATATAATCTGAATTGCTTCAGTCCAAAGTGCAGTCACTCATCAAGCAGACTCTTTGAAGGTGTTGCAGTTCAAGGTTAGAAGTCCGCTTTTCTATCATGCTCTGAAATGACAGTGTTGCACAAGAAAGTCACTTTTTAAGATGAGCATTAGTGAGATGGTCTTTGGCTAGGACTACACTACCATTATGTTGGTATAACTTATGTCACTCAGGGCTGTGAATAAGTCACTCCCCTGAGTAACCTAAATTACACTGAACTAAGCGCTGGTGCGGACAGCACTATGTCAGCAGGAGGGCTTCTTTCGTTGGCTTAGAGTGGCGACATTAGCAGAGCTTATAGCCGCACCAGCTCTCTAGTATAGCCATAGTCTTTGTTTACAAATTGCTGTGATGTGGAGGCACTTCCTTTAGAATTAACAACCCTTCTGGAAAATTCTGGCTTCTCTCATAGGTATGGTTTCAGAGTGGTAGCCGTTTAGTCTGTATCAGTAAAAAGAACGAGGAGTACTTGTGGCACCTTAGAGACTAACACATTTATTTGGGCATAAGCTTTTGTGGGCTAAAACCCACTTCATTGGATGCATGATGGAAAATACAGTAGAAAGATAGATATAGATATAGATATAGATATACACACACAGAGAACATGACAAAATGGGTGTTGCCATACCAGCTATAATGAGACTAATCAATTAAGGTGGGCTATTATCAGCAGGAGAAAAAAAACTTTTGTAGTGATAATCAGGATGGCCCATTTCCAACAGTTGACAAGAAGGTGTGAGTAACAGTAGGGGAAAAATTAGCATGGGGAAATAGTTTTTTACTTTGTGTAATGACCCATCCACTCCCAGTCTTTATTCAAGCCTAATTTAATGGTGTCCAGTTTGCAAATTAATTCCAATTCTGCAGTTTCTCATTAGAGTTTGTTTTTGAAGGTTTTTTTGTTGGAGAATTGCGACTTTTAGGTCTGTAATCAAGTGATCAGGGAGGTTGAAGTGTTCTCCAACTGGTTTTTGAATGTTATAATTCTTGATGTCTGATTTGTTTCCATTTATTCTTTTGCATAGAGACTGTCCGGTTTGGCCAATAAACGTGGCAGAGGGGCATTGCTGGCACATGATGGCATATATCACACTGGTAGATGTGCAAGTGAATGAGCCCCTGATGGTGTGGCTGATGTGGTTAGGTCCTATGATGGTGTCCCTTGAATAGATATGTGGACAGAGTTGGCAATGGGCTTCGTTGCAAGGATAGGTTCCTGGGTTAGTGTTTTTGTTGTGTGGTGTATGATTGCTGGTGAGTATTTGCGTCAAGTTGGGGGTCTGTCTATAAGTGAGGACTAGCCTGTCTCCCAAGATCTGTGAGAGTGAGGGATCGTCCTTCAGGATAGGTTGTAGATCCTTGATGTGCTGGAGAGGTTTTAGTTGGGGGCTGAAGGTGATGGCTAATGGTGTTCTGTTACTTTCTTTGTTGGGTCTGTCCTGGAGTAGGTGACTTCGGGGTATTCTTCTGGCTCTGTCAATCTGTTTCTTCACTTCAGCAGGTGGTTACTGTAGTTTTAAGAATGCTTGATAGAGATCTTGTAGGTGTTTGCCTCTGTCTGAGGGATTGGAGCAAATGCGGTTGTATCTTAGAGCTTGTCTGTAGACAATGGATCGTGTGATGTGGTCTGGATGAAAGCTGGAGACATGGTAGGTAAGTATAGCAGTCATTAGGTCAAAGGTATGGTAGTCTTAAAACGTTGCTGTTCTACTGTCTGCAAAGGAACTGCATCTTGAACTGCAATGGATAATTTCAAGAAAAATGTAAAAATAAACTTAAAATGCAAAAACAAAACAAAGGAACATTTGTTTAATCCCACATATTACTAAATTATATATTGCGTTTTTTTTTTTTCAAATAATGTTGATTAACAACTAATTTCTTATACAGAAAGACGGAGACTAAAGCAATCTATAGTAGCAAATATGCAGAGTCTAGGGTCAATGTCAAGTTATAAAATTGCTACCAGTGCAATTTAAGCCTCTGCAATTATAGTGAGGACAAAGGTATTTTGTACTCCAGCCAGAATTGTACCCATTCTGTAAACAAGGTTATAAAACACAGCTCCAATTCAGATCAGTAGTAATCAAAAGTCTTTAACTTCTGAAAGCTGTTCAGTGGCTTGTATGAAATATGTTTGATAGACCACTCCCTGCTGGACAGAAGACTGTATATTACAATCACCGTCATAATTAGTATCATTGCTAGCAGGGATCAAAGATTGTAATGGGTTTTCAAAGTGAATTACCCTTTCACAGCTAGCAGTGATTTCCTCCAGACCATAGCACAGGCATACCTGAGTCTCACTGCCCTTAACATCCTCTCGAGAGAATTTCAGCCTCCAAGGCTGCAGGCCGGCTGGTAAAATGCACAAGTGGGTAGGCAAACTAATATATTAAAGTAAGTTAAGAGCTAATTAAAAGCAACAGGTAAAAATGATCATACTGTGTTCCAAAATTGATTGGGAAAGTGCCTCTGCTGAGGACCTTCCGTGAACTGTCTGTCCAGCATCTGAAACAAATGCTACATTCATTCAAAAATAAATAAATGGGGGATGGCAGTTTGGGAGGTAGTGGGTAGAGTACTGGGTCAGGAAATCTGTATTCTTCTTCTGGTTCTGCTACTGGTCTGCTGAGACACCTTGGACTAATCACATTGCATCCCACATTTTTGCTGTCTTGGTTCTTTAGACCATAAGCTCTTTTGGGGGCAAGGGCTGTCTTTTATGTGTCTCTTACAGCACCTAGTACCATGGGGCCCTGAACTTGATCGGAATCTCTAGGCAGAACCATAATACAAATAAAATAATGAGAAGTGAGCAGATCTCTCCCTCCTACATGGAGGCCCCTCACCACAGCCCCATTCCCATTCCTCCTGCCCTGGAGGCTCCTCCAATGGCTTGAGAGAGTATGGGAAGTGAGGCTGAGGTGGAGTGGGCAGGATAGGGAGGCAGATAAGATGATGCGAGGGACTCTCAGTGTGGGGGATCCTTGTGGAGCTTTCTTCTCTCTTGGCCCCTCAATAAATTTTGCCATGGGATGAGGAAACCAATCCTTAATATTCAATCAACAGCTTCTATCAATGTTTTATTGGTAGAGCTGAAAGGGATGGTTTTTCTTTTGACCAAAGTTTTCAAAAGGAGGATAAGCTCCTGTGCTACAATCCTTTGGCTTATCCCACTGTTTATAAACCAAATTTACCTTGAAGTTGACTCAGGTGGCCTCCACAATCCAATCCACATTTTGCGGGATCTCCACACCAGAATAACAGACTTTTGTATAGGTCAATAATAGAATTAATATTCCCCACTCCTCAGTCCACCATGCTATTTGAGATAAGGACATCTGTTAGTGCAACCTACAACTGACCTGAATCCCATTGGAGTGGAGAAGAGAAACTAGGGTCACCAGACTGCTTTCTAAATCTGCATCCCTATACCTATGAAACGTGGTCAGATGCATTAGGGTAGCTACGGGAGCAGCAAGGGAAAGCTGGTGGCCTTCAATTGCCTATCCACTGTCAGAAAGAACAGAAGCACAGTTGCAATAGGGATAGGATGGGTCTGGAGTCATGCAACCTTCTCTATCAGTATTGCTCTTCTTCA
This sequence comes from Malaclemys terrapin pileata, assembly GCF_027887155.1. NCBI lineage: Eukaryota > Metazoa > Chordata > Testudines > Emydidae > Malaclemys > Malaclemys terrapin. The sequence continues at coordinate 90,204,120 of NC_071509.1, forward strand.
GTGCCCTTACCCATCCCACTCTAGATTTCTCTCGCATCTCATAGGTTGGAAAACTCTCAAACTATCAAATCTCCCATATCCTCTCTTGACTATAATACACTCTATGGAAACATTTTCTTGATGATGCCTATGTGAATACTCCAGCAAACTTGCTTTTAGTTTTCACAGGGTGTTTTATGTTTGAAAATATATTTCCTTCACTTATATGCTCTAAAAAGATTACAGGACTAAGCAAAGTGAGAGCAAGTGTGAGTGGGTTTTGTAATACTGAAAGAATGTGATTGAAAATGCAAATAACCATTTTTCATGGTTTTTCTGTACTCTAATTCTCTAAGTGGATGTGTGTTTGCACTGGGTTTTGCAATGCTTCAAGGGAAGATGGGGAAGTTTAATTTGTGTGTGTGTGTGTGTGTGTGCGTGCGAAGCCTGATTCTGTCACATATATTGGTTTTACATTAATAAAACTCCATTCATTTCAACATAGGTACTCCTGAACTACATAGATGTATGTGAGAAGAGAAAATGGCCTATATAAAATGAATGAACCTGAATAGACAAAAAAAAATTTCTTGGTTCATTGAAATGCTCTTAGTGGTTAGGTGCTTGAATAGGGAAGCCAAAGGGATGTTTGTGCACCTCTTCTTTGTTCCCATCTAAGGAGATGGGTGTATGTGCTAAGCTAAGTGAAAGTTTCTTCGTCTTTTTATGTAATGCTTTTGGAGAATGGGACTGAAAAGGATAAAGTCAGTGACAATTTGGTTTTGTAAAATGGAGTGAGATTCATAGATTCTAGGACTGGAAGGGACCTCGAGAGGTCATCGAGTCCAGTCCCCTGCCCGCATGGCAGGACCAAATACTGTCTAGACCATCCCTGATAGACATTTATCTAACCTATTCTTAAATATCTCCAGAGATGGAGATTCCACAACCTCCCTAGGCAATTTATTCCAGTGTTTAACCACCCTGACAGTTAGGAACTTTTTCCTAATGTCCAACCTAAACCTCCCTTGCTGCAGTTTAAGCCCATTGCTTCTTGCTCTATCCTTAGAGGCTAAGGTGAACAAGTTTTCTCCCTCCTCCTTATGACACCCTTTTAGATACCTGAAAACTGCTATCATGTCCCCTCTCAGTCTTCTCTTTTCCAAACTAAACAAACCCAATTCTTTCAGCCTTCCTTCATAGGTCATGTTCTCAGGACCTTTAATCATTCTTGTTGCTCTTCTCTGGACCCTCTCCAATTTCTCCACATCTTTCTTGAAATGCTGTGCCCAGAACTGGACACCGCATTGTAATCTAGAAATTAATGAAACTAGGCCCTTAAGTGTTTGTTCAAATGCAGTATAGAGGAGTATCTCATCATCCCATAGTGTATTGACTTTAATAATGAGATTAGCATTCCATCTGTATGGGTCAAATTCTACCCACATTTACATTATTATAAACCCAGAGTCACTCCAGCTAAGTGGATGGAGTTGCTCTGGATTCACACTGATGCAGCTGACAGCAGAATTTCAACCTAGGTCACTAGTTTGGGTGCAACCCAGGTTAATAGTGACCAAAACTTTAAACCATCTGTTGGCAGTTTGACCTATGTGAAGTACGCAAAGTGTTTCAGACAAGTTTGTAATATATATATATAGGGTCAGATCCAGTGGTGCTAAGCTCATTTACAACAGCTGAAGATATGACCCAAAATTCTATATAATTGGTTGCTGGCAGTTCCAACAGACAGGCCCTGAACTGAATGAGAATGGACATCAAAATACCTTCTGAACTCACCCAGACAGGTTGGAGGCACATAGATGAAGCTATATAGTTGCATTTACATCATCAGTCTCTACCAAGATGGCCAATTCCAACTTCAACCAACTAGATCAAAGAGGAGGAAGGGGGGTGGTAAACAGAGGAGAGCAGGAGGAAAAGGTCTAGCAATGGCCATTTTGCATTTGTAGACCACATTGTATTCCTTTCCATTCCTAGTGGCCCATGTCTTTTTATTTATAGATTTCTTAATTATATATTCCTACCTCCCAACTAGACTCCTGGAGACGTCTCTCATGACAATGGAGATTTTCATAACTTGGCAACAGAATTGTCAGTTTGCTGCAGAATCCTTCTAAATTGTCTTCCCTACTTACTTTCTCCACAATTATTACTTTGGTTCAAGCTTTTCCCCATCAGCAGTGCAAGAAACTCCTTAAACTCTCATTTTACAGAAAGGGTTCTGAAACTGCACAAAATAGCTGAATAAAATACATTTAGTTCTTACCACATTTCTCAACTATAGTTCTCAAAATGCTTTAAAAAGTAAAGTAAGAATTATCTGTATTTTACACATGAGGAAACTGAGGCAGAGAGAAGTAGAGACTTTTCCAAGATCACAAAGAAAGGTCAGGGTAGAGTTAGGAATAGAACCCAGGTCTCCATTGGACCATGCTACCTCTCAAATAAGCTGCAATAGAAAGCTGACCAGTAAATAGTTCACTTGTTTCTAACGGATATGTGTGAGATGAAACAAACAGTGGAATCCTCTTAATGACTATCTACTAAGGAGCGGGGGGGAATGCTTTTTTGGTTTTTAGGGTTTGTTTATTTTACTGAAGTGATATATTGACTGGTTTCTTTTTTTACTATTTGTTAGACTCTAAGGCAGTGGTCCCCAAACTTTTTCGTCTGGCGGGCACCAGGTGACGAGCCACGGAGGACCGTAGTGGCGGATGAGCATCCGCCGAAATGCTGCCAACAAGCGGCAATGTCAATAGGTGTTAGTGCCGAAATGCCGCCGACAAGCAGCATCATCCAGAGGCATCGCTGCCGAAAATCGGCAGCATTTTGGCAGCAACGCCTCTGGATGATGCTGCTTCTTGGCGGCATTTCGGCGGATGCTCGGCCGCCAGCCAGTATGCGGGCGCACTTAGATGCCCCGGTGGGTGCCATGGTACACACGGGGACCGCATTGGGGACCCCTGCTCTAAGGTGCCACAAGTACTCCTATTCTTTTTTACTATGTTTGCCTCACCTCAGACCTTGTGATTGCCCTGAACATTGCAATTGCACTGTTTAGCAGTTTCTACTTTCTCAGTTTAGTGTTTTGCCATTTAAGTGGCATTCCTGTATACCCTCTTCTGTTTAGTTTATAAACTTCGAGGGCAAGAAAATATCAAACTAGGGCTGGCTAGAAGAGGATTTGAACTGGAGGTGTTCAGCTCCAGGTTTTTGATTCAGACCTAGCTCAAGAGATGATATGGTCAAATATTTACTTCAAATTCTACAATACTATGTCACCTATCGTGAAACTGAACAGAAGACGAAACCAGGCATTAAGAAAACATCACACATTCAGTTAGTTCCAAAAACATTGTGCTTTTTCTCTTAAACCAGAAGTTTTCATTGCAGCATCATCCTCTCAGTCCCCAGTCATGGACAGCAGCAATAGTCTTAGACTAGTTGGGAAGAAGGACCAAGGGAACCTGAAGGAAGTCCCCAGCTATAGTGGGCAAGGGCTAAGAGGAACCTCCCAGTCAGGGGCTGCAGCAAGTGCTTTTGCAAGGGTCTGGCTTGCAATAACTCATTAAAGGAAAAAGACTGTGATGATTTGGGAATCTGTCTGTATAAATTTATCCATTCTGATTTGGTATTATGAAGTTATTATTCGTCAGTATGAAAGCTGGTGTATCATGAATGACTCTCTGCATGTGGCTTTACAAAGCTGCAAACTCCATTTTGAAGGTGCAGTCTTCTCTATTGTCTGTTTAATTTCATGTTGGAATCATGGGCTGAAATTCAAAGGCTGCTGGCAAAAGAAAGTCATTGATGTTAGGTGCTCTCCCATCAAAACAGGATCGCTCTCAACCATAAACTGTCTCCCAAGCAGGAGAACTGGTTTGGCGGGGAGAGGTCTCCTTGGCAATGAAGTCACTTGGCAAGGGTTTGTGATTGCCTGCTGAAGCTGGCAAGGGGGTCTCCTGACAAAGGGAAGCTCAAAGTTATAAAAAAAAAAGGAGTGACTCTGGCTGGGTCTCTGGCCATTTTCCCCCCAGTTCAACAGGAAAGAAAAGCAACCCCCACTCTGAACTTTAGGGTACAGATGTGGGGACCTGCATGAGAACGCTTAAGCTTAATTACCAGCTTAGATCAGTATGCTGCCACTACCCAAATATTTGAGTCATTTGGGAAACTGTCTTCTCCCCCAAAATCTTTCCCTTCCAAGTACTATAACCCTTCCCTGGGTAGCCTTGAGAGACTCCTCCACCAATACCCTGGTGAACACCAATCCAAACCCTTGGATCTTAAAACAAGGAGAAATTAACCATCCCCCCCATTCTTCCCCCACCAATTCCTGGTGAGTCCAGATCCAACCCCCTTGGATCTTAAAACAAGGAACAATCAATCAGGTTCTTAAAAAGAAGGCTTTTAATTAAAGAAAAGAGAGGTTAAAAAAAACCCTCTGGAAGATAGCATACAAGCTGATCTCACAGACAACAGATTGAAAACACAGGATGTTCCCCTGGGCAAAAACCTTAGTACACTAAAGAATACCCAATTTGATTATCCCCCTTATGCCAAGACAAGTTACAAAAGAAAATAAACATAAAACTATTTTTTCCCTTCCTTAATACTCACTACTCTGATAAGAGGCTGATTCCTTGATCTTTTCCACTTTGGCCAAACTGACACTGACCTAAGACCTCCTTCCTTTTGAAACATCTTGTTCCCCCATTGGTTCCTCTGGTCAGGTGTCAGCTAGGCTAGGTGAACTTCTTAACCCTTTACAGGTAAAAGAGGCATTAACCCTAACTATCTGTTTATGACCAGCAGAGTCAGGCTTTATATCATTTCCTGTACCTCAGATTTAATATGGCTAGCAGCAACCTGCCCTTGGAGTTACATCACAGAAAGCTTTTGAGGTGTGGGATCTTTTCTGGAAGAAAACATTTGTCCCAACAGCCCCATGGGTGATGCAACACTTTACCAGATTACAACTTGACTAAGAAACATGCATTTTTATTAAGATATTTCTTGCCTTATCTGTAAATTAACATACTTGTCTGGTTAACACAACTATAAAAATACACTTCAAAATTTCTCATATTTTGGTCCACTGAAATTCACTGAACCACTACAATGGTACCATTATCTCACATGCTGCGGCTTCATTTCATTTAATAAACTTTTCTATCAGCTTCATCAGTTTTGTCACAATACTAAGTTAACAAATACATTAATACTAGATGCTTTGATTTCTAGTTTTCTGGGTTTGTGTTTCCTCAGACAATCGGGAGTTTATTCAGAAGTAGGTCAGATTGCCTGGGCCAGCTGAAATTACTCACTTGGCACTCCTGCATAGTTTTATGCTTTATTAATTTTATATTGAGACTTCAAAGTTACTTTTCAGGCATATAAAAAGTAATTGAAACTGCAAAAGTAGTTTAATACCTTAATTATGGTTCAATCACATAACTGCTTCTGAAACCTAAAATAATACTATGCTATCTCTTTTAACTAGCCAATGATATAGTTTGTTTAGCAAGTAATTTATTTTTCCATATAAATTAGACCAACAGAAAAATGAATATTGTACAAAGCAAGTTTTGTGGTGTTTGGGAGCTCCATATATGGTCTATAGGTTATATGTTACTGTTCCACTGTTATACCCAAAGGACGATAAAACATGAGTCCTAAACTGCAAGAGTTAAAGCCATATCTTACCCTTGGGAGTAGACTAAAGGCAGGAAAGGAGGGAGGATTTGGAGCTAGCATGGCTAATAAAAGCAGTAGAGGCCTGGATCTACTGGGAAATCTTCAGAGAATATGAGGATTCTGGCCTATCCTTGCCAAGAGCATTTCCTCCGTGGTTTGCAGGCATGGAGGGAAAGAATAGGTCTTAGCATCTTGTACATGCTGAAGTATCTCATGCTGCCTGTCACAGCAGGATGAAACCAAAGACTGACCATCGATGGTCAAAATGAGAACTGAGGACAGGACTCTTCAGACAGCATCACCAGAGTGGAGTTTTGGTGCAGTGGGGGTCTCAGATTTATTCATAGAATACTAGCAATACTATACTAGCACAAATGTATAAGAATATTCAAGATGTGAGACTCTGCCACTCACTACTCCTAGTTATTGTTCTCTACATCATCAAAACAAAGAATTTAATCAAGCCTCTTACAGTTGTTCGTTCAGGAAAGGAAAGAGAAATTTATAACAAAGTAGTTCAGTAGTTGTGTATTTTGAATTTAGTAAGACAGAATGTGGGCCTTTTTGTACCAAAGATTTATTTATAAAGTTCATGTTCGGTATAGGCATTCAGAGGCTCTGTAAACAAGGATTGCCAAAAAGTAACATACCATGGTAGCCGAGATACAGAACCTGCTCCCCTTGAAATTAATCACAAAACTCCCTTTGACTTACATGGGAGTAAGTTATCATTTCCTTCTTTCTTGAACTAAATACTGAAGAAATCTCACCATGTGGTCACTGCTGGTAAGTGGTTTTAAGTGCTTTTTAGTTTACATTTTTTATTTATTTTGGGTCACAAAGTGAAAAATCCCCATGTCTAGAAGAAAAGAAAATGATGAACAGGTTTTTTATGCTGATTTTTCTTTTTCTTAGAATCTGAATAAATGTTCAGTTTTGGAAAGACACATTGTGGTAGTGTTAGCTTTGGTTATGCAAGGTTCTGTGTAGAGGCGGTGGTCTTGGGAGAGTAAGCTATGTAAGAAGCAAGAGAGTTTGTTCTGTCTCGGTCCCTGATTAGTGCTAATTCTTGGGGCAAAGTTGCTTTCTAGGAACCAGTCGTTTCAGGAATCTCAGCCCAGCAAAGAGGGATTGCCTGCTGTCATAGTTGAGAGAAACTACACATGTATTTCCCCTCAGTGGTCTAGCAAGGGCACCCAATCTCTGGCTTTCACCTCCCCAGCTGTTCTTTGGTTGAAGACCCATGTCTCACTCCCTTCTGACCAGGGCACGTGCAGACCAAATAGTTCCCTGCTTTCACTGTGTTGCTCCTAGCAAAGACAGTCTGCCTAAACCGACCTGCTTGCTTTCTCTTCAGAGACTGATAAGAGTGATTGATACAGATATGTTACCACACAGCTCTTTCTAAACACGCCTTCTTAAGGTGAAAGCATTACAGAAAAAACATACTAAAACAATAAAAAAACCTACATGCATGCTAATAGGCTTACCAAAGTTCATCCCAACTCTACATGCATCCCAGTAGGCTCTGGCAAGAGCAGACTTCTAACATTGCAACTTCAGCTTAGAATAAGCAGCCCCATGACAAGTTTAGTCCACTCTTTTTTATACAGATCAGGGGTCTTTGACCTGGAGTTTCTAGAAGTGGGTAATTACTGTAAAATGGGTCTCTCTCCAAAGGGCATATCTTCAAAACGTTGGCTTCAGAAGGGAGAATTTGCATTCCCCTCACCTTAAGGTACTTCCTAGGAAATCCACTTCATACTTACTGTTCCAAAAAGACTTTTGAATTACCTCACACCTTCCAGAGATCTTTCATCTTGTCTTCCTTTTGCAGACATTCCCAACATTCTCTCAACAGTACATAAACACTAATACCCCAAAGGTATTAACTCTAATTCAATATGATTTAACTTAATTCAGTAATGTTCATTCAAAATATTACAGGATATTTGTTAACCTGTCAGACCCGCTGCTGTTCGAACACCTCTATTGCTGGACTGGTGTATATGTGTAAATGGAAAAGTTACATTTAGAAAATACCGAACTCCACATTACTTACTTCTCTCTCACTGAAAAGCTGATCTGCAGGGCGCAGACATCTGCTCCCACTCAACAAAGAGCCAACATCGATGTCAGAACGAGATACTAGTGTCAGAAAAAGGGCAACACAGAGTTGTGGCCTTGGGAGACCACAAGCCAGATAGTTGGTGTAAATCAGCCTAGCTTCAAGTCAACTGAGCTATGCCAATTTATACCAGCCAATGATCTGTCCCTACAAGTCATAGTGCACAATGTTCCATCTTGATCCAAGCAATCAGATTCATATTAATGATGAGGTTGACAAAAGACCCCATCATAGAACTCGCAGTCCACATTTGGTTTGCACTCCGGTTCCTGTTAATACAATTACTGCTTATTGGATATTTGATTGAGGCTTACATAGTTCAACAGAAACAGGTTTCATTTTTTTTTAATTAATGCTGTAACATGACAAATATTTCATGTACTAAAGGAACAACAAAATAGTATGTGAGCAAAAAGATTATTCTGGTAAAAAACATTAATTTCCCTTGCTTTATTTTTCATCTGTGGCCAACCTCACCGGGTTGCTAGGATCAAGATGGAACATATTATGTACTATGTCATGTAAAGATAGATCATTCTCTAATATAAATGCCAACCTTTCTTTCAGTTCTGATTTGCACTTATTCAGACATATCCATGCAAAATGTAGTCCACGTTTTACTTGATTTCAAATCAAAGCCACAAAACATCTCAGCTTTGCTTGAAAAGGTTTTTGAAATGTAGTGCATCTTTTCATTAATTTGGATCTAATTCTAATTTGGATATACTGGTAATCACATCCATGTTGGGATTCATAAGGAAAATTTCACACAGATCTAATCCATGAGGTCATAAACATCAAAAATGTTTTAACAACATTCAACAAGAGTACCCTCTAGTGGTAGGAGACAGCTTATTTAAACAACAAATGGCCCAATGGGGAGATCTGTAATCTTTGATTTTAGAGGAAATGAGCATTATCAATGTTCAACTAGCAGAGCAAAATCTTAAACAACGTTTAAATGTCACTGTGTGTGTGTGTGTGTCATTTTTTATTAGTTAATAATGTGATCTTCTGTAATTTTCTATTAGTGAAAAAATAGTATATACAAAAAGATCATGAGATTACATTTTGGTTTTCAGAAACCTAGAGCTAGTCATATTAATATATTATGAAGGCATTATAATTGTTATTTTAATGATAGAATAGAGTTGGGAACAAAATATATATACCCTAAAATAGAATTACTGAGTAATCCTTTGTTTTTAAAAAACTACATTGTTTGCTTGCTATGTAGTTACATCAAGCAGCACTTTTCGTTTTTACCGATTGGGAACAGATATCGCACTTTTGATTTATGTTCTATTTATTTTTCATTCTGTCATTGCTTCACTTTTTAATCTATTGACTGTAGGTCTGATGAGAACTAACTGGAAAATACTTTGCCTGAATAAACTTTTGGGATTCATTATGTTATCCTGGAGGAATATAAACCGAACAAATATTGTAGGGTTCTGCTTTAGATTAGACACTCCACTTTACTTGCCTCAACTATGAATTGCTTGGAATAATCTGAAGTATTTGGGTTTCTGCCTGTTCCAAACTAGCCTAGTGAAGGGGTCACATTTCATTTCTAACTTCTTTTATATTCCGCAAGTTGGCAGGAGATGGGAGTATAAGCATTAAAGAACTGACCCTCAGTTTGGTGGGGGGAGTGTCTGCATCTCTCCCACAGGGCAGAGTTTCCATGGGGAAATGCTTGTCTTTGCCAGGAGGAATCTACCCTGTCTTTAATACTGAATGTGGGATGTTCCTACTAGAGGGTTGGTGCAGCTTCCTCTCTGGTGGCTGTGATCCTTGGTGTGATGAACAAAGGAAAAATACAATTTATCTCATCTCCAAGATATATAATCTGTCCCACATTTCAAGGTCTCACAAACAATCTTATGTAACTCTTCTGCCGGATGGTGTCAACAGCAGCAAGGTCCAGGTTCAGGATATAGGGATTCCTCTTAAAATTACAAAACAGAACCAGCTCAAGCCTCCACCCAGAAATCTGGGAAAATTAAATACCACCCCTGGGCACTTCTTCCCCAGACCAATGCTCTGTGTATGTATGTGTGTGAGAGAAAGAGACAACCAAAAGGAAAACTTGATTATGGGGAGAAGAGACCACACCATTAATTTGGGAAAACACAGCAACAATGACTCAAAAGTAAGCAAACAATAAGTAAAACACCTGGCCCACAGTATGTTGGGCTGTCCTTTCCCATGGAGTATGCAAGTCCAAGGGACAACTGTCCCTTTAACATGACTCCCCCATTTCTTCTGCTGTACCCCACTCATGGTTTGTTCTGAGGTCAAGATGTGCATTCAGGTGAGTTCACCTCCAGCCCCTGGGGAGCAGGAGTGGGGCAAGTGATGCCTCTACTGCAGTGCTGCTGTTTAGCTGCTGCTGCTACTCACTACTGCCTCAGCTACTGTTTTGCTGTGTCTATTAGTAGTCACAGTGCTAAGATTTGCTGGATACAGACTTTACTGCTGCTGTGTCTCTCACCACATGGCCTTTAACTGAAGAACCATATTCTGAGGTTCCATTACCTAGCCCAGTTCTTAGTGACATCAGATACAGTGATGCCAGCAGATAGCATAGAACCTCACTGCCACTGTCTCCTCTGTGTTTTGCTTCACTGGAACACTTTCTCCACACCAGGTCTAAGGCTTAGCTCCCCATAACCAGCTTATCGGTGATTTCAGCTCTCGAGGTCACTGAGAAGAGACATAGACTCAACTGAGTCTAACTAGCTCTAGCTTTAAGCACTGGAGGGGAAGGGTCAAATGGCAAGTAGGACCCTTAAACAGAGTCCTCTCCACCAGGTAGAAACACCTGTTCCCACCACCTCTGACTTTCACTTGATTTACTTCATTGCCCCATGCTTAGTGAGTGATGTTAGGGAGACCCATCAATTTCAGGCATTTTAAGTTTAGTTCTGCTGCCCTTTAGTCATACAAGAAGGACAACACTTCATGATCCCTACATCCAAGACTAAAGTGAATTTTAAACCCAAAACAGCCAGCATTGATCACTTTGGCAAAGTAGATGTGTCTATGCAAGCAGTCTGCTCCTGAGGTCTTTCCCCGTTCAACAATAGATGGCAGGAGAGAGCTCATTCAGACCCTTATTCAATTATATCTTTAATATTGAGTTGTATAGTCATGTTAAGCAACCAACTTCTTTCTCAGCAACACCCATTGACCTGCTGTACCTTAGCATTCTCTGTGTTGAGCAGCTTTGGAGATTTTTAGCTGTCCCGCTCCTTGCCTTCATGTCCTCCTTTGATTTGCACCCTTGGTCTTGACTGAGTACCACTTTCTCCCTTTGATCTTGCCCCCGCTGAGTTCCCACTCCCTGAACATCGTCTGCCCCACCCTCTTGACCTGCCATCTGGCCTTTCTATAACTTGCAGTCCATTAATGTTGATAACGTCTCTTTTGCTCTCAACCTCTCCTCTCTTCCATTTATTAGTTGTTGATTCTCTCCATTCTATATTCTTCTCCACTTTGACTTTTGTCCTTCTCTCCCTTCACAAGATCTACCCTGCTAGCCCCCAACTGTAGCTCAGCCCCAGTATCCTCTTCTCTGCCATGGAGCAAGCCCAGCTGATGATCTGCAACCTGGCTGATTTCATCCACTACAAATTTGTTCTCTCCTGCTTGAACTCTGCCATTTTCTGAGCTAAACAGTTTTACTTCTTCATCTTGATTGACTGTCATGCCTGCCATCACATGCCTATTGGCCACCTTTGATTCCCTCCTCAAGCCCTCCCCCTGACTCCACTGCCTTCTCTAGCAGGATCTTACTGACATTTTTCTAAGAAAATATTGACAAGGTCCAGCATGACCTCCCCCACCCCACCTTCCGTTCACTCTCTTCTACTCTTCCATCACTGATGCAGAAGTTTCTCTTCTGCCTTCCTCCAACAACTCCACATGCTCCCATGACCCTTTCCCATTTCTCTCCTGATCTCCCTTTGCCCCATCTCTCTCTTCAGGCTCCTTCCCCTCACAACACAAACATAATTTAGTCTGTCCCATCTTTAAAAAAAAACAAAAAACAAAAAAACAAACACCCTTTGTACCATCTTCCTTCCCCACTTCATCTCTAAGTTCATTGAATGTGCTATTTGCAATCACTTTCTGCAGTTCCTCTCCTCCAGTTCCATACGACACTCTCCAATCCAGCATTTACTGCTTGCATTTCAAAGAAATGGTTCTCACCGAAGTCTCTAATCATCTCTTCCTGACCAAAGCTCAGAACTGTTTTTCCATCGTTATTCTCCTTAACCTGCTGGCTGCTATCACTGCTGTCTACCCTGCTCTTCTACTGAAATTCTTCTTCCTCAACTTTCATGACCGCTCTCTTCTTTCCTCTCTAATCATTCCTTCAACATGCTATTCAGAAAATCCTCTTCTTCCCCTTCCCCCTCCCCATCCCCACTTTCTGTGGGAATCCTCTAGGACTCTGAGAACTCACAAATTTACCTCTCCACCACTCCTGACCTGTCATCTTCTGTCTAAAATCTCATCCTGTCTCTCTAACTTCTCCTTGTGGTGAGAGTCCTGTGACTTGAGTCTGGCAATTACCATCACCACCACCATCTTTATAAAAACTCTGGGGGTCGAGGACAGGCTGAACAGGAGTGTTCTGAGGTTCACCTATGGGAGGAAACATCAATACTGATGTCTGCAGTGGGAATATGGAGAAATGCATCTACTACATCTAATGAAGTCAAGAAGTCTCCCCCAGGACAGGGATGACATGTTAGAGGCCAGGGTCTCCATCCAAAACTTTGTTTTCTTCATCCACTTGTTAAGCCTTGTGACGTCGAGAATGGCTTGAATACTGCCTGGTGCACTTAGTAAATGATGGAAGAAAGAGTAGAACCCAGAGAACCTTTCTTCTGAGGAAAAGCTCTCTATCATTCTTGTATTCAGAGGATATTTCGTTCTGGATCAGATTGTTTTACTGGGTTGTTGGACAGGGCGACTGGATTAAAAAATGGACGGGGTAGAGCCCTCAGCTCCAGGGAGTATCTGTGGCTCACTATTTTCCTGACCCATTTGTCTGTGATCAACGAAAACTCATCTTCTAGGAAATCCTGCCCCCTAGCTTCAGCTTTGGGTGGAGGCCTCTGCAATCTTTATCATAAAGTGGATTCCGGGGGGAGGGGGGAAGGTGGGCTGAGCTTGTGCTCTCTCTCTCTCTGACACTAATGTTATTGTCAATCAATGGACAATTGAAACTGGTTAGTACATTAGAATGATCTTCACATTAATTTGCCTGAAGTAAAAACAACAGCTCTGCCCTGGGATTGATCAAATGATTTTGTCCCTGGTGCTAAATTCCACTTTCATTTGTATTCCAGTGTATTACGTCCACAGGAGCACTGAATGAATTCATCACAAGTAGGTGCTATTACCACAAAGGTGTAATTTGAGGACCTGAAAACTCAAGTATCTTTACTGCAATTGTTTCAAACCCCACATAGACCTTTCACTAAATGGTCATGAATGAAAGCAGTTAAAGCATAAAGTGTTCTAAGTTTATGAAGTGTTACTCATAACTGTCAAGGGTCCCCAATTTCACATCAGAAATTATCCTGGTTTCGCTTGAGCCTGGCATTGTCCTTGATCAAGGGCAGGGATTTTTAAAATGAACAAACAGCAGCGCACACTGAGGCATTTATAAAGAGAATCCATCTGTTTTCTAACTGTTACTCTTTCCAAAACTTACAGGCTTCACTCAATATCCCAGAGGCACTTCTCGACCCATTACATTGTCACTTGGCATTCAGGAGAGAAATGATGTGTCCCCTGCTCTCTGACTAGAAACTGATTAGGTTGAGCCACTCCAAATAGCAGCACTTTGAACTTGTCTAGCCTCTTAACCTCACAACATCTTTTGGAGGTAGGTAGGTAAGTAGTGTCTCTGTTTTATATTTGTGGAAACCAAGCCACAGAGGCAGGCAGTAACCTCCCCCTGGACATACCAGAAGTCAGTGGTAGAACCATGAGTGCACGTGCTCTGCTACACCCCTTTATCAGGAGCCTTGGTAAATTTGTTTTGGTGTCCTTAATAGCTGCTGTATGCAGTACATCCCGATGTTGTGGCATTATCTTACTATAGAGTATGATGGCATAGACAGGAACATGAATTAGCTGAGAAGGATTTATCTTGCAAAGAGATTACCATTGCAAGGACATTTCAATGAGAACATGAATAATTCTTTACTTTGGTGATGATGATTAATGCTTTGACGTCAGCAGCCCTGGCATAGCCATTGACAGCAACAGATTTCACAACAGGAAAATATGGCTCCCGGAGCCAAGCACATTAACAGAATTTAATTCCAGTAAATAATAATAAAAAAAGTAACATTTGCAGATGACACACATAATTGCAGTATTAAACAGAACTGAAAGAAATCACACATCCTTTCAGCACTCCCAAGACTTTGTAGTAGCACTTAATTATTTTACATATGAGGTATCCGTCAAGCTCTGCAACTAGTCAGCGTTTGTCTGTAGAATCACCAAGGGAAGACCGATTCACCAGTGGAAATAGCTGGGCCTAACAGTTAAGCAAGGGCTGAACTGGAGCCTACACTGCTATTGCTAATTTCACAATTTAATAATTAGTAATAGGAACAATATCAAAGGTCTGTTCATCCATTTATATGGACCACCATCACAGTAGAATGTGAATGCCTCACACTTATCCTTACACCACACTTTTGGAGGTGAGGAAGCACTATTACCCCCTTTGTACAGATTGGGGGAACTGAGCCCTAGATCCTAAAAGGTATTTAGGCACTGCCAGAGAAACTAAGTGACTTGCATAGAGCCACATTCCCACCTCCAGTTTCTCTGGTCTTTCAAGCAGGAATTATTCAGCTGAATTGCAAATGCATCTCACAGAAAATCTCCAGTGCTTCTCTTTTTAATCCATTAGCTCCATTTGAAGTGTCATGACACTTCAACTGAATACATCAAAGCACCTGGCTCTGCTGCAAGGTGGCACAATATGGTCAACCTGAATAGTGATGAGAGGAAGAAGGCAATTTATTAAAAGCTGGGGAAGATGCACATAGCATGCAAAACAGAAAGTCTGTGTGCGCACACACATGTTGCTGCTGTATGGGAAGTATTAGTGGAAGAAAGTGGAAGGAAAAAAGATTTAGCTGCAGTTACACCAAGTTCCAGTTCCAATTTTTTACTTTAAACAATTTAAATTGGAACTGTTTCTTGGAAGAATCACTTGACTTTCATAAAAAGCAGCAAATAATTCCTAATATTTTGATTATAAAGTAATCAGTGTCAGCAAGACACTCCAAAGCATGCATCACTTCTTCTGTGGTTGTGACAGTCTTGTACTAACAAGGAACAGGGTGCTATTCCAACAGAACACAAACATCCTATTATCTTATTTTAACAAAAATCCTAGGTTTGATTCTTATTGAATCTTTGATTTCTTCCTGCTGCAATGCAGGTGAAGGGGTAGAATAGACTAGTTACCACCCTTTTGACCCCTCTTTGCAAACAATGATACTATACTAAAAGAAAATGATGCTTTTATTGGGTAGGAAGGATACATTAACATTTTTATTGTGATAAATAAACCTTCTGATCTTATGTATGTAGGTGACACCGTAGGTGACTGTACATAATGTCTATGATTAATGTATAATGTTCAAAAGGCATGGAATGATAATGTTATGTTATGGGGAAATGTATTGATCTGTCTCGCCTACATGAAATGGTAAAGTTATTTTAATTTCAGTTTATATTTGGCTCATGATAGGCCTGCAGTAAGTGCTTTCCTAGTACTCAGTCCAGATCAATATTTATGAAAACTCACTACAGAATGCTGCTGACTTTTATTTTGTAAGCCAAAAATGAATACAGCCACCCACTTACACCACTACATATAATTTATGAAATCAGATTACAGAATTACAGTCAAAATTACTCAAGAAAAATAACTTAATTTCTGATGAACAGATGGAAACAAATCCCTTTACCCTCCTACACTCCCAACTTGGTGGGGGGAGAAGACATTAAGCTATTACACTCAGTAATCGTGAGATCAAAACCACTTTGGTTACTTGCATGAATATGAACATTTATCTGTTTTCCTCCACACACATACACCTTGAGTTTCTACAGAAGTTCCATGCCCTTTTTCCCTAATACACTTTGAAGCTTAAGTGCCTGGCAGAGCTATTCTAGTGGCACGCATAAAGCACTCCTATACTTATTCCTTCCAAATGCTATAGAGCTCCCCACTATGTAATCTTAGTCTTCCGCTTCTTCATAGTGGGCATAGCCACTAGCATAGGTCCTTCCTAAATTCAAGTTACTGAATAAATCTGTGGTCTCTGTTTCAGAATCCTTCCCTCCCTCCTCATCATCATCCTCTGCTTCATCCTCTTCATATTCGTCGTCATGGTCACCTGCATCTCCATCCTTACCCGATGAGAGGTTCTTCCAGTAGGCATCATAGCCAGAAGCTCCATCTGCCTCTTCACCGCCTGTCTGCCGGCCAAACTTCAGAGAGCGTACTGTGAATAGAAAAAATAGTTAAATTCTTATTCTTCAGCCTCAATCATAAGACACCCACTCATCAATGGAGCATTTGACATTTCTCCATCTACCATCCATCTTCACCACCTACTCAAGAGTATACTGTCAGCAAACAGTCCAGGACTAAAATGATCAGTCTCTTGAGAGACTTTAACTGGTTGTTTTCAGGTTTGATCCTTAAAGTCAGAGCACCTAACTATGACAGACCCTTTTTCTGCTGTTCCCCATCCAAAATATCTTCTCTCCAGAGATATTCATACATAAAATATCTGGTACATTATTGTATTTAGATCATAAACTCTTCAGGACCAGAACTTTGGCTGTAGAGCACACTTCTGGTACTGTAATAAATATGTATTTTATATATAGATATATAGCACCTAAGATAATGTGTGTTTTTTATGGATAAGCAGTGCTGAGTAAGCAGACTCATGTGGGTATCTTCTAATGAATTTCAGCATGCTCTTTCTTGATGGTGAAATAAGAAGTGACAGAGCAGAAGTAAACAGTGATCATAGGCACTTCTTCCTTAGACCACAACTTGAAAGTAGCACTCAAATTCAGAACCTTGTCAATCTCCAGGGCACAAATAGCAATCCTAACGAAGAGATGCTGCAGCTCAGAGTCAGCAACAACTCAAAGTACTCTCAATATAAATGCGACAAACTCCCCCAAAACATTCCAAAGCATTCAAGAACTTCAGTATTCCCATACATCCCTACACAGCCACCAATGGCATCACATGCTGCCAGTTGAAAAAGATGGAACATATTAAGTTTTCCAACACAGAAAATAAGACTCCTAGTAAATTGACTCGCTAAATTAGAGACTCAGCATTTGTTCCATTAGCATTTCAAGGACAGTCCTTACTTGACATGCTCAGATCCTTTGTCTCCTGAGTTTCATGCCCACATTTAGGGCAAGGAGGCTCTTTTCCCTTTTCTTGCTTAAAAACCTTGCTTCGGGTGTGATCATCACAGAAACAAGCCTGAAGGGGATAAAGAAAAGGATAAAAGTTTTGTCATAACATAATGCTCTTCAGCAAGCAGCAGGCAAAAAAAAAAAAAAAAAAGTTAAATTTCTAACAGCACCAGGGTAATCTGGCTGAGATTAAAATTTAACTAGTTCTTTCTATAGTGGGACTGGAATTCGTGTACAATCTATCCACTAATTGCTTCTGTGCTGGACAAGGTTCCACTGCCTTCTAGGGAAGGGAAGCCAGGAGGATGCTGGAACTGGAAAAAGAGGACGGTGGCCGAGGAAACAGGGTCCTCAAGGAGTGCCCTGTCTTGGAAGTTGTCAGCCAGGAGGCTGTCCTCAGTCACTGGGAGCACTGTCTGATAGACCTCAGCCATATAGGTACTGGGTTAGTCCAACAAGTTTAAAAGAAAACAAAACTAAACTTCAAATGTCTGTCTTGCAGGGCAGTGTGTTCATTGTCCTGCTAAATGGAACCTCTCCCTGCCACACAGTCAGTCAGTTTGTAACTAAAAGAAGACACCAATGTGAATTAGTACTAATTAAGCACCAACAGTGTGCTCAGCCCTGTCCAGGACATTTCAATAAAGACAGTTCCTGCTCTGAACTCTGAGGCGCACACAGTAAGAATAGGAGACTGAGAGAATGGGGTTAATTAGATTGATTTTTTTATTTATTTAAATTGCCCCCCCTAATGAAAAATGTTGGGGTGGACAGTACATTTGATTTGATGTAAGACTTTAGGAATGATCCAAAGGAGGAAAAGGTGGAGGCCTGGGATACTGGAATGGGAGAATCATACGCTCAGTGCAGAGGAAACAGCATTGAAGACTGTATGAAAATGGGAGCAGGAATCAACTGAGAAGAGCCTGGCTACGCTAACAGAACTGAAGGATGCAGGGGGAGAGTGGGGGTGTATTTGTGGGGGTAGAGGGAAATAACGCCAAATGAGATGAGAGATGCAGCCCTCAAAAGCAAGAATGAGAAATTAAAAACTTAAAAGTGCTGGACAAAAGGGACATTAAAAGTAATGACCCTTACCTCATACAGAAGGTATGAGTTTTCTATATATTGTGGAGGGAGATGTGACAAGGCTTGATACCAGAAGGACATGTAAGGAGAAGGAGTTACAATTATAGTTACTTAAAGTATCTATATTTTTACCTTACAACGCAGGCATGAATGCTGCCCAAGCCGATTACAGGAAACACCTGATGAAAAAATGGATAACATCAATCTTTAAAAATGAAAGGTAACTTGGCTCTTTTCTTCTACTTTATACATCCAGATCAGATCTCCAGTACCATAGGTAGCCTAAAATCACCAGTGTCACCAAACAAAATGAAAAGATAATACAGCGAAATACATATTTAGCCAAATATATTATTTGAAAGGACCCTTCATTTCTCAGTAGCTTTTTCTGATCAACAGTTCCCAAAGTTACCCAATTGCAGAGTTGTCTGCCACTGAAGTTCTGAACATACATTGAATTTAAAGTATAAAAATAATGATTTTGTATTTTTTGAAGTCCTTACGATAAGTGTATCTTGCTACAATCATACTCACTGTAGTTACAGTTGTATTGGGCTATTTTAAAGAGTTTTATATACTGAGTCTAATATCTCATTAATTTGGTATAAGTTTGAGAGTAAATGGTCCCTTACCCACCCAAAACCAATTTTTTTTAAAAGATTCAAATATTTTTGCATTCTCACATCTTTACAAACATGTTGGAGATGATTGAAACCATAGTTTGTTCACAAGGTGGTTTCACCGCTTTTTTTCCCTCTCATGGTATCAAAACAAAACCCACCAGAGCTGTATAGTAACATTCCATTTAAAGTAAGGGCAAAATGCTGATTTACCCTTATTTTCCTAATTTGAAAAGGATTTGATGATGCTTAGCAACTTGCAGAATTGAGCTGTCTGTGAGTAGTTTTATAAAGAATTGTCTGTCATGTCCTTATTTAAATCATACTCATTACATATATTTACATATACAATCCAGTGTAATTTTATTGATAGCAAATACACAAGTAACAAGGAGCAGAACTGGGTTGATGGTGTTAGGGTGACCAGATTGCAAGAGTGAAATATCAGGACACATTGGGTGAGCGGGGAGGGGAGAGGACGACAATGACAGACACAGGTGCACAGAGCCATGAGGGGGGGCCCTAGGAAGCTGCGAGAGGGGTTGAAACGGCCCCTGCTGCAGCCCGCACCACAAGCCACAGGGCAAGGACACCTATTGAATTCAATGAGAATTTTGCATGTGAATTGATGTACCTAGTCAGAGATTATAACGCCAGAAGGGATCCTGTGATCACCTGGTCTCACCGCCTATATAGCACAGACATAGAACTTTCCCAAAATAATTCCTAGAGGATAGCTTTTAGAAAAAGCTTTTAGAAAAACACCATAACCCTTAGTATATTGTTAATCATTAATTACTCTTACCATTGAAAAGGTATGCCTTATATCCAGTCTGAATTTGTCTAGTTGCAGCTTCCAACCGTTGGCTCATGCTCTACCTTTCTCTGCTACACTGAAGTGCCCATTATTAACTATTTGTTCCCCATGTAGATACTTACAGTCTATAACCAAGTCACTTCTTAACCTTCTTTTTGTTAAGCTAAATAGATTGAGGTCCTTGAGTCGATCACTATAAGGCATGTTTTATAATCCTTTAATCAGTCTTGTGACTCTTCTCTGAACACTCTCCGATTTATCAATATCTTTCTTAAATTGTGCACACCAGAACTGGACACAGTATTCCAGCAGTGGTTGCACCAGTGCCAAATACAGAGATAAAATAACCTCTCTAAGCCTGCTTGAGATTCCCATATTTAGGCATCTGGTCACCCTATTTCTGTATGCATTTCCCCAGGTTTTTTTGTAAAAATCAAAACTGAACTGCCCCAGAAATTCTGGCATGTGGAATCACTGTGAAACTCACATGGCTCCAACCCTGCTGATGAACCTTTAGATCCACTGCACAGACTTCTGCCATTTGAGCTAATGGAGTAAGTGATGGCAGAGGCAGTAGGTTGTCATACGTGATAGATCAGCTCTATAGGGGGATAAGACACTTATTTTTGCCACTGGGTTTCACAGATATCTGCTGACAGAAGAGGAACTGTGAAACTCAGGAATCCTGGGTCTATCCCAGGCTCTTGAATGGAGTGGTCTCTAGTAGTCAAAGACCCTTCTTCCCCGTCCCCTCCAGTCTATGTCTATCCTATTGCTGTCTAACCCGCCCCAGCTCCTCATCTGATTTCAACTGCCCCCCACTACCGCTCTGGATTCCTTGTCCCAGTTTCCTGGTCCTGTCTCACTCTCCTCTCTCCCCGCCCCCATCCCTCAGATGGGATGTTCGTTCCAGACTGGCAAAATTATAAGGCTTCCCAACATTTCCCATTCCAAATTTTCGGTTGCTTAACTATAGGCTAGCTCTGCCTACAACAAAGCATATTCAGAACCTCTGCTTAAGGGGATTATAAGTGTAGCAACCTCCATCATAGCTAGTCACCAAAGATGGAACCTGAGCCATCCAGACTTAAAAGCATGAGCTTCTACTACTTGAGTTCCCTTAGCTGGTAGCTATGCAGTTATCCTCTTAAAAATTCACCAGAGGAGGGCACATGTTGGACAGCTGAATTACAAAAGTGCCAAATATTATTATTAGACCCGCAATACTTTTCACAATGAACATCAGCAGGGGATAAATTGGGAGTTTAAGAATATTTGGAAAACAATTTTAGAATAACATTCAGTGCTGTGGTTTAAAAGAAAAAAAAACCTGTTAAAACTCATAACTTAGCAGTGTTCAGTGTTTGAAGGAAAAAAAAAAAAATTTTAGGGCTATGGGATACAAAAGTTAAGAATGTTGAAACAGGAAGATGTTATGCTTAGTTACCACTTGGGCAAGGCGGCGTGCTATGTAATACTTGCAAAATTTCACTGGAATGTTTTACAATATATAGCAGCGCAATGCTGATTCCATTGATATTGTTGAGCAATTCATGCTGATTTTATTTCAGCCCACATCTTAATAGTTTTGAATACTATAGATCACAATTTTCAGCTCAGTTGGTCTGAACATGCAGAGCTTTAAAACTGCTACTCTCTAAACTGTATATTAACTACAATTTTATAAACCTGCATGTCAGAAACCTGTGTGCCACTACTACTAGACAGTGGCACAAGGCAATTCAGTGTGAATCACAGAAATGTAGGACTGGAAGGGACATCAACAGGTCATCTGGTCAAACCCCTGCACTGAGGCAGGACTGAGTAATAATAACACTAGACCATCCTTGACAGGTGTTTGTCTAACCTCTTAAAAAACTCCAATGACTGCTATTCCATAACCTCTCTAGG
Organism: Malaclemys terrapin pileata; assembly: GCF_027887155.1. NCBI lineage: Eukaryota > Metazoa > Chordata > Testudines > Emydidae > Malaclemys > Malaclemys terrapin. The sequence goes on from NC_071509.1 coordinate 90,225,889, forward strand.
TAATTTGTCCAGTGCTTAACTACCTTTTATAGTTAGGAAGTTTTTCCTAATGTCTAACCTAAATCTCCCTTACTACAATTTAAGCCCATTGCTTCTTTTTCCTGCATGTTCTGAGTGGGACAGGGGTGAGTCCAGGCAGTGGGATTAGGGGCAGGGAGGTCGAGGAAGTCAGTGGGTGTGTGGGGATAGACCAGGGGAAGCAGGGTGGAGGAACTGAGGGGGACAGGACTGGGGGGGGGGGGGGGAAGAATGGGACAGGACTGGGATGGGGGGAGTAGGGTAGGAGCTGAGGGGAGCATGAATGGGACAGGGTAGAGAGCTGTGTAGAGTGGGGTGGGGCGGGGGAGACAATGGGGCTGGGTTGGGAAGGGTCGGGGCGGTTGGGGAGAGGGACAGGGTCTGGAGGGGATGAGACAGAGGGGAGCAGGACTGGAATGGGGGGAAGTTGAGGGGGTGGGACAGCAGGGGGAGTGATGGGGGTGGGATGATGGGAGAGGCTGAAGAAGAGATTTGGGGTAGGACAGGGACTGAGGGCAGTGGGTTCGGGGTGGGAGGTACAGGGGGAACTGCGGGGAGGCTGAGGGAACAGGGTCAGGGTGGGGGCTGAGGGCAGTGGGTCAGGTCTACACTGGCACCTCTCAGCATTGCTGTGCCGGGCGGCAGACCTGCGTCAGTGCTACCCTGGCAATGGAAGAGTCCTCAGTGGAAATGCAGACTTCATGACACAGACCCTCCTCGTCACTTCAAACCTGATGCTGCTCTGGTCAGTTGCTAGGCTTTTGTCACTTTCAAACCCATGCAGGGTATCTGGCTCTTTTTCAGTTCTCAGGTTAAGAAAAGCCTCTGCATTTTGTGAGGGCTTCAGCATTCACATTCCTACTTCACAAACTATCTGCCTGACACATTGCCCCCAGGGCATTAATCTTTATTCATTATCGGCAGGTCCATCAGATTAACGAGCAACACAGGGGGAGGCAACACAATGGTGTCAAGGATTTTTAATTTTTCAAACCACTTTGGCCTCAACAGGGATAACAGCAAATCTGGACAGAGCAGATGGGTGTCAGGATGGGTTTGGGTATTTATTTATTTATTTAAATTGAAAATGTTTGGGTCTGAGCAAAGGCTGCAAACTTCCCTTTGGAAACCTCTGCTGATCTTTTGCCCCAGGGGCTAATGACAGCCTGGAATCCCGGACAGATTTCCACATCCATGCAGGGTGAGATGATCGGGGGGAGGGGAGGGACTGTGGAGGAGGCTGTTGGAACAGGGGCAGGGACTGAGGGCAATGGATTGAGGGTGGGGGGCACAGGGGGGACACTGCGGGGGAGGCTGAGGGAACAGGGAGGACTGGGGGAGGCAGAGGGAACAGGGTCAGGGGGACTGAGGGCAGTGGATTGAGGGTGGGGGACACTGCAGGGGAAGCTGAGGGAACAGGGTCAGGGTGGGGGCTGAGGGCAGTGGATTGAGGGTGGGGGCACGGGCGACTGTGGGGGAGGCAGAGGGAACAGCATCAGGGGAACTGAGGGCAGTGGATTGAGGTTGGGGGGCACAGGGGGGACACTGCGGGGGAGGCTGAGGGAACAGGGTCAGGGGGACTGAGGGCAGTGGATTGAGGTTGGGAGGCACGGGGGACTGTGGGGGAGGCTGAGGGAACAGGGTCAGGGTGGGGCCTGAGGGCAGTGGGTCTGGGGGGAGCCCCCCAGAGGGACCTGCCAGGGGGCCAGGTGAGCCCAGCAGTGCATACCTGGAGCGGCTCCCAGGAAGCATCCAGCAGGCTGGTCCCTACTAGTCCCTCTGGCCCCTTCCCGCCCCGCTGCAGCACGCAGGGGAACGAGACCTCCTCGCTGCCTCTCTGTGGGCAGGGGCAGGGCTGCGCTCTGCAGGCTCCTGCCGGCCAGACGGGAGGCCCCGTGAGCTGGCACTGCCGCGCCAGGAGCTCAGCTGCGCGCTGCCCCAGGGCCCAGGGAGGGAAGGTGAGTGGCGCCGGCAGCGCCGGCTTGCCATGGTCCCCCTCATACAGGGTGACCAGACGTCCTGACCAATGTAAGGTAGGGACGTGGGACAAGTCCCCTAAAATCAGGACTGTCCCGATAATATCAGGACATCTGGTCACCCTAGATGGTGTCTATAAAATCGAGGTTGCCTTAATATTTTCATTTTATTTTTATCTCCACAAGAGGGAGTACTGTAAATGAAATGAAATAGGATTTTATACCTTAATGAGGCTTGTTGGATAAAGAATGCATGACCATGCACAGCTTGTTTTGAATCTTTACAAATATTTTATCATGTGCATTGTTTATAACCAAACCGCCATCTCACTCTCATCCAACCGTGAGAACAAGCTTTTAAAGCTTCAGAAATGAACAGTAGGGATTCTTCCTTTTGCAGAAGCTGAGCAGAGGTGGGGGATCTGTCATATTCAAAGACACTGTGAATATTAATTAGTACATTAAAGTATTCCCATGAGGTAGTCTGCATTTTTAAATGTGTTTTGGGTTTTTTTACAGCTACATTTTATATTTCAAACTTATGAAATAAAACACTTTTTTGTAGCTAGAGTGGGATTGGCCATATCTGTTTGACAATATTTAAATTTAATATAAAACTATCTCACACAGTCCATCTCTCTACTAGGACTACCCTGCGCTGTAGAATGTTAAACATAGCGTAAACCTTGTAAAGTAACTTCTTCACTCACTGTAACATCACAGCTGTGAATTAAGAGTCAACCCATCAAGAGGAAATTATCCCTTTTGAGCAGCAGTTGCTGCTCCAATGGTGCCTCACAGGAAGGCATTCTGGCAGTACATAAAGGGGAGCTAATCAAGGCTCAGGCAACAGTTGGCAGGGGAAAAAAAGGAATGAGAGATGAAAAGGAGAGGGGAGACTTAGAAAAATAGATTATAAAATTTAAAACAGGAATATTTTGAATCATGAGCTACCATTGAGGCCAAGAGCTTAGTAGATTCATAAAAGGACTGGGCATTTATATGGACAACAAGAACGTGTAGTCAGGATAGCAAGGATTTAAAAAAAAAAAAAAAAAAGGCACAAAACCAAACACAACTAAGTTTTGAAAGCAGTATAAACCCTCATGTGTTGGGCATAAGCCATCCCCTAATTAACAAGAAGAAAATTATCCTATGGACAGTATGTTTCATACATGCCTACTACCGGTTTTTTTTTCCCCCCATCTTCCTCTGAAACAGTTGGAATTGGCTATGGTTGGATACTGGACTAGCTAGACCACCAGCCTGATCTGATATTACAATTCCTCTGTTCCTGTAAGGTTTCAAGTCCATCTGAGGTTTTTAAGTTTTGCCCACATGATTTTATGGCTGTACCAGATCCCCTATGGTAATCAAAATTTGATAGCTTGTAGTTTCCTGTTCTTTGATCTATGTATTAAAGTATATGCTGTTAAAATATGAATGTTGACCCTTTGCTCTATACATAGAGAGATAGAGAGAGACCCTTTGCTCTCTCTATCTATATTTATAGGCCCTGATCCAAAGCCCATGGACTTTGGATAAAAAAACTTCTCCACACCTTCTGCATCCTTCTCGCATTCCTCTTCGTGCCTTCATCTGTGCTGTATTCTACACGATAGGCCAAGTGCATGATTCAAGTCCCTCCTCAAAACTCACTTCTTCAGATGCTAACCCACATTGACCAAAAACTCCTGTCTTCTATTCAAGGAGTTCCAGCTGAACCACAAGGAATCTGGGGAAGTGCAGCCATGCTAGACAGAGCCAACATTATTTCTAAGGGACCAACAGGAAAAACTCCTGTTGCCTAACCAGCTGGGATAATCACACTGGACAAATGAAATACCAGGCCATTTTTCACCACCTAAGCAGGTATTATTACACAGTAGGAAGAAGTGAATCTGCTTAACATTGGTGAAAGGGGTTTTAAGTGGATAACTTACATTTAAATGTCTCTGCCTCCAAAACTTGGCAGCTGGCTTGATGCTCAAACTGATCATCTTCGCAGAGGAAATTATGACAAAAAGAGCAGCTGAATATTCTGCCTCCTACAAGATTTATCAAGACAAATAGAAAAAAGAGCAAGCATGGGTTGAAAGGAGGGTTTTTTGTTTTTGTTTTTGTTTTTTTTTAACTCATGCAATTTAGGCTGCTTTACATGGGTTTGACTAAGAATAAATTTTCCCTTCTGTCACAAAACACTTAAGAAGAAAATCCTAAATTAAACATTGTCCATCTGGCATTACTCTGAAATATACTACACATTATAATGACACAGGATAGCATAAAAGGGAACCAAGGAACACTACTGGTCATTTTATTCTTATAATATTTTGATTTGATTATGGCTGAAAGAGATCATGTTAGGACATTTGGGCCAAAATATCCCTTTTCCATGCTTACCATCCCCTCTCCAAAATATAAATTTGGTTGAAATACACAATAGGAACTCCACAATTGGAGACTAGTGTAGTTTGATCAAGGAGCTGGGTACCAAAAGAAACAAAACACCTCTTCTAGTGCAAGGAAAGGAGCAAGAATACCAAAGAGACAGCCAGTGTTTACACAACCTATTGGAGTGATATGACATAAGGCTCTCGACACTGAAGTGATGAATGCAGTATAAATGCCTAAATAGATTACATAAATACTCCTGAGTTGTAATCCCATTTTAGACAGATTACCTATATGCTGTTGGGCACGTAATTTAAATTCTGTCTCCATTTACCCATTGTAAAATGGGGATGATGCTTAGTAAGCTTCCAGGTGTGCTTTGAAGATGTAAAATGCGACATTAAGTGTTGAGTGTTACAATACTCTAGACCAAGGGTTCTCAACCTTTTTCTTTGAGGCCCCCCCAAACATGCTATTAAAAACTCCATGGCCTACCTGTGCCACAATAACTGGTTATCTGCATATAAAAGCCAGGGCCGGCATTAGGGGGTAGCAAGCCAGGCAACTGCCTGGGGCCCCATGTCACAGGGGCCCTCGGGAAGCTACATTGTTCAGGTTTCAACTTCAGGTGGCAGGACTCAGGGCCCTGGGCTTCAGCTTTCTACCCGGGGCCCCAGTAAGTCTAATGCTGGCCTTGCTTGGCATCCCCCATGAAACCTGTTCATAGCCCCCCCAGGGGGCCCCGGACCCCTGGTTGAGAACCACTGTCTAGACACTATTAGGGTTACCATATTTTAAGTGTCCGAAAAGAGGACACTCCACGGGCCCCAGCACCGGCCCCGCCCCAACTCCGCCCCGGCCCTGTCCCTTCCCGGCCCCGCCCCAACTCCGCCCCCTCCCCTGGATGCTTCGTTTCCCCCCCCCCTCCCCTGGTTCCCGCAAACATTTGATTTGCGGGAATCCTGAAGCAGCATGCAAGCTGGGGTTGGGGGGCATGGCCCAGTCCGGCCCCCCTGGCCGAGCGGCTCCCTTTGGCGGCCGGCCGGCCCAGGCCAAGAGGCTCTGGCCCGGCGTCTCCCGTCTGGCTTGGCTTGGGCCCTAGGGTGCCGGCCTCCGGCCCAGCACCGCCAGCTCCAGCCCCCAGGCCCCAGGCCGAGCACTGCCCGGCCCGGCACCGCCGGCCCCCGGCCGAGCACTGCCCAGCCCCAGCCCCCGGCACCGCACCTCCGGCCCCGGCCAGGTGGCCGGGCCGAGCACCGCCACCCCCGGCCCCGCACCACCACCCCTGGCCGGGCCCCCAGCCGAGCACCGCCGGCCCCAGCGGCTCCAGCTCCCGGCCGAGCACCGCCAGTCCCTCCCTTCCTCCCTATTTTCCCAGACATGTCCGTCTTTTTGGGATTTTCCCCCCGGACGGGGATTTGAGGCCCAAAAAGCCGGACATGTCCGGGAAAATCCAGACGTATGGTAACCCTAGACACTATATGCAAAAAATGAGTTTTCTTTCCTTCAATCTTAAACAACTTACCGTGATCCCAGACACTTCTTTCACACTCAATGCATTCTGCATCTGCAAGAGGGCAGATACAAGCATGTGTGCTGAGACACTTCCTACCATGGCAGACCCAAGCTTCACAGAAATCACAGATTGCACCCTGCAAACACAGAAAGACATCATCTTGGAACATCTATCATATCTAAAGAGAAATTCTGCTTCTGTACTCTAGAATGTGCCCATGTATCCACTCGGGCTATCAGTGGGCTCATTCCACTTTAGGGGCATGTGGTTTGAGGGGAGGTGAAGGTAAGGCATATTACCCCTTTCACCTTTACACCCAGTAGATAAAAATGTATCCAGATTCTAATCAACTCCTTTCAATATTCAGCTCATGTTCTAGGCATTCACTTCTGCAGGACTTAATCTAATCAACTGTGCTTTGGTTTTGCTGTTTTATTTTTTCCATTAATGTCTTGAATCTTATGCATGAAAAATAGCTTTCTCCCCTATAATTTATGGATATGATCTTTCAGCCTTGTTGACATATATGAGATAATGCTCTGGCAAAAATACAGTTTATCAAATCAAAAACCACTCAAGCTATTCTTACAGCTTAAATCAACTATTTAGATTTTATAACAAACTCTACACTAGAACTCTGACCTCTTAAGACAGTAAAGGTCATATAACATAAGAAAGGTAAGGCAAAAATTAAGTAATCAGTTTATAACCAATTTAATTTTACAGTTAAAGTTACAAGACTACAAACCTCAAACTTCAATTTTAATATTTGACAGACAGAAGATTTCCTACCTCACATATGACAGCAACTTCACAATATACTGTATGCATAGGAATTTAATGGAGTTACATCAACATAAAACTGACATACTGGAGTGGAGAATCAGGCCCACAGTGTTAAGATTCAATGAAAAATCTGTTGCATTTTAAGGCACAGAATGATTTTGTTATTGCAAACAGTCCACTACCTAGCGGAGGCAGCTGCAGGCATATATTTACATAAATTTTCCACACAGGAGCCCCATCTCCCTAAATTTTAAATTTTTAAGAATTTCTTTGGCAATATTCACATTTACAAATAATACTTTTGGTATTTCAAAGGGACTTATCACTTAACTATATAAGGGATGAAAAAGGAAAATAAGTTACTGATTTACAGAACAATCACTGTAAATAAAATTATTTATGGTTTAAACATAGTTCTCAGTGACTGCATTCTAAAAATCTACATAACTCCATTAGCTTCAATGGCATTAATCTAGATTTACACCATTTTAATAGAGATCTCATTGGGGTCTACTCAGGTATGTATGAAAAGATACTTAAGTGCATAAGAGTTTGCGGGATCTGCGTTTAAAGTGTTAATTTAGCTTTGTAGTCCTATGGAGATGTATTTTGTTACAGTGTACTGAGAATAATAATATTCTGAGGTTTAGTCTGATATTATTCTATAAAAAATAAAAGCCCAATTCACACAGTCCAAGACCCGAAGGGACCATTCTGATATCTGGTCGAGAGGTTCTCAACCTTTGTCTTTCCGACAGCCCCTCATGCTATAAAAACTCCACAGCCCACCTGTGCTGCAATAATTGTTTTTCTACATATAAAAGCCAGAGTCGGCGGTAGGGGGTAGGAAGCAGGACAATTGCCTGGGGCCCCCATGAAGATGCATTGCTCAGGCTTCAACTTCCGCCCCAGGTGGTGGGGCTCAGGGACCTGGGCTTCAGACCCATGTGGTGGGGCTTTGGCTTTATGCCCTGGGCCCCAATGAGTCTAATGCTGGACCTGCTTGGAAGCCCCCCTGAAACCTGCTCGCACTCCCCTGGTTGAGAACCACTGATCTAGTCTGACCTTGTGTGTAACACAGACCATAGAATATTTGAAGAATTCTCCGAAAGACAACATGCTTTTATATACATACCACCATTGCAAGGCCCGTACTGTACACACCAGCATGTTTTATAACACAGTCTGAAGACTTCATCATACATTTTGTTTTCCCTATTAATCCAAAACAACAACAAATTATTTAGAGTCAAAACAGTTTCGAGTGAATGACAACGTAACAGCAGTGAAAAATAGGGAATGTAAGCAGTTACTTAAGTATATAAAAGGCACACACAAAAATGCAACCAAACAACATGCAACATGCTATCACACCTCCCTTTCTGATCCTCCAGAACAAACGATTAATTCTTTTTCTTATCCATTTAGGCCTAAATCTTTCTCACCTTACTTCTGAGATTGTAAATTCTGTAGGGCTGGGCCCATGTCTTACTGTGTGTTTTGTAGCCTGCTGAGCACTCTGTCAGCACTTCACACATCAAAAAAATCACACACAAAATTAAAAACATTATTTAGATTGCAGAGTCAAACAATCAACATTTTTACCATTCAGTAATAGTGACCATAATATAATTACATTTAGCACCCTTGTAGTGGGAAAATGCCAAAACATGCCAGCACAGTAACATTTAACTTTTTAAAAAAGGACTACAAAAGAATGAGGATGCTAGTTAGATGAAAATCAAAAAGAGCCCTCACAAAGATTAAAATACACCTCTACCCTGATATAACGCGACCCGATATAACACGAATTCGGATATAACGCAGTAAAGGAGCGTTGGGGGGGGCAGGGCTGCATGCTCCGGCAGATGAAAGCAAGTTCGATTTAACGTGGTTTCACCTATAACGCGGTAAGATTTTTTGGCTCCCAAGGACAGCGTTATATTGGGGTAGAGGTGTACCTTCAAGCATCATGAAGACTACTTAAAAACAGCATAACTGAGGCTCAGACTAAATGTATACCCCTAATCAAAAAAGACAGGAGGAAGACCAAAAGAATACCACTGTGGCTAAACTTCAGACTAATGGAGGCCATTGAGGGGGTCGGGTGGGGAATTCTTTAAAATCTGGAAGTCAAATCCTAATGTGGAAAATAGGAAGGAGCACAAACTCTGGCAAGTAAAACATAAAAGTATAATTAGGTAGACCTAGAAAAAATTTGAGAAGCAACTTGCTAAAGACACAAAAACTAACAGTACTTTTTTTCTTTTTTAAGTACATCAGAAGCCGGAAACCCAGGGAATGGAACCACAGATAACAAAAGTGTAAAAGGAGCATTCAGGGACATCAAGGCCATTGTAGAGAAGCTAAATGAATTCGCTGCAGCAGTTTACACTGGAGAAGATTTGGGGAAGATACCCACATCAGAGCTATTCGTTTGGGGCATAAATCTGACGTACTGTCCCCAATTAGAACAAATTGATACCCTACACAGTAATAAGTCACCACAACCAGACGCTGGTCATCTAAGAGTTCTGAAGGAACTCAAATATGAAATTTTGAGAACTACTAATTGTACTATGTAACCTATCACTAAAGTCAGTCTCTGGTCCAGATAACTGGAAATTAACTAATGAATGCCAATTTTTTAAAAGGGCTCCAGAGGCGATGCTGGCAATTACAGACCGGTAAGACTAATTTCTGTACTGGTGTATTGGTAGAAACTATAGTGAAGAACAAAATTATCAGACACAGAGATAAACATGATTTGTTAGGGAAAAGTCAACAGAGCTTTTGTAAAGGGAAGTTGTGCCTCATTAATCTATTAGAATTCTTTGAAAGAGTCAAAAAGCATGTGGATAAGGGTGATCCAATTGATATAGTGTACTTGGATTTTCAGAAAGCCTTTAACAAGGTCCCTCACCAAAAAGCTCTTTAAGGAAACTATATAGCCATGGCATAAGAGGAATGGTCTTTTCACGGATCAGTCACTCGTTGAAAGACAAGAAACAAAGGATAGGAATAAATGGTCAGTTTTCATAATGGAGAGAAATGAACAGCAGGGTCCCCCAAGGATCTGTATTGGGACCTGTGCTGTTCAACGTTCACTAATGTTCTGGAAAAGGAGGTTAACAGTGAAGTGGCAAAGTTTGTAGACAATGCAAAATTATTCAAAAGAGCTGAACCAAAGCAGACTGTGAGGAGTTAGAGAGTTCTCACAAAACTGGGCAACAAAATGGCAGATGTAATTCAACGTTGATAAGTGCAAAGTAATGCACAAGTGAAAAAATAAAACTCTACATATACATTGACAGATTCTAAATTTCCTCTTGCCACCCAAGAACATTATTATGGAAATGTGGTGGAGAGTTCTCTGAAAACCTCCACTCAATCGGCAGCAGCAGTCAACAAGGCTTAGCAATATGTTAGGAACTATTTGGAAATGGGATAAAAAATAAAACAGAAAATATCATAATACCACCATGTAAATCCATGGTGCATCCATGTTCAGTTCTGATTGTCCCATCTCAAAATAGATATAATGGAACTGGAAAAGGTTAAGAGAAGAGCAACAAAGATGATTCAGGGTACGGAATGGCTTCCGTACAAGGAGAGACTAAAAAGATTACGGCTGTTCAGCTTGGAAAGGAGATGACTAAGGGGGGAATATGATAGAAATTATAAAATCATGAATGGTGTGGGAAAAGTGAATATAAAAGTGTTATTTACCCTTTCCCACAATACAAAAACCAGTGTTACCCGATGAGCAGACAGCAAACAAGGGGAAGTACTATTTCGCACCGTGCACAACTAACATGATATTGTGATGGCCAAAAGTATAACTGTTCAAAAAGGAACTGGATAAGTTCATGGAGGATAGGCTCATTAATGGCTATTAGCCAAAATGGCTAGGGACACAATCTCATCCCCAGGGCGACCCTAAACCTCTGACTACCAGGAGCTGGGAATGGAAGACAGTGGTGTATCATTACATAATTGCCCTTTTCTGTACTATCCCCTGAAGCTCTGATATGGCCACTATCAGAGACAGGATAGCAGGCAAGATGGACTATATTCTGACCCATTATGGCAGCTCTTATGTTCTTCAAGTTAAGAAATGCCACATTTAGAGTTACCTCTGCAACCTTAATTCTGCCCCCTTGTGTGTCCACCTTGTGCACTGGATGAGGCCAGGTCTGGAAAAAGTAATGTGTGATCATGTATCTAAAGACTATCATAATATATATGCACAAAAGGGTTGAATGGATATTGCACAGGCAACTGCAAATCTTGCATTTCCTAGCTTTTGAGTGTTTGACTTTGCAACCTTAGTAATGTTCTTTTAACCCAGCTTTCATGGTATGCAATTTTTTTTTTAAGGAAAAATTAGGAAAAGTATTAAAAATTCTACCACGTGGAACTGTAAACTAAACCCTCTATGCAGCATCAGCAGGTGCTTATAGTACTTTAGCTACATGACAATCTACATTAGCTAATGTCAGGAAGGGTGGGGAAGGACTGCTGGAGTTATGTGCTGGGAATGGAAGGGTGGCTCAGGTCTCATCAGCATGGCTCTCTGTCCCCTTTCAGCACTTTGGGGGAGCTGGTGCCCTACATGGTACACCTAAAGGGGAGAACATTTTTTAACAGCTTTATAACTCAGGAGAATTTCATGGGACAAGAAAGCAAAAGGCATGCTTTTAGCCCTCAAGCTTTGTTCCTACCTAATTTCAGAGGCCTACTACAGACAATGAAAGTGTTAGAACTTCTTAAAAAATGGAAGCTTAGAATGTTTTAATGGAAAATTTTAGGCAGCCTAAATACAATAATCACTAGCAGCTCACCCTATGATACAAGTACCAAACAATTCTGATTGTCTTTACTAGGAAATCTTGGAAGCTTACATCTTTTTTGTAAGATACTTTTAGGAACACTTTCTTCTCTCTGTAAACATTTTACACATCAAGATAGACAAATTCAGCAAGACTCAAATCTTTTAAAAGATGTGTAATATACTAGAAGAGCAGAAAATGAACTTTCACCACTTTAGTGTAGTCTCTAGTGACAGAAAGAAGGTTTATGAATTATGATATACAGTGGAATAGTATTACACACTAATGGCCTAGTTTTTCAGAAATGCTCAGCATCTGCAGCTTCCCATGAAGTCAACAGGAACTGCAGGTGGTCAATACCTCTGAAAATCAAACCACAAATCACCAACATGCTTTATGGCAAGTAGAAAATATGTAAAAAATACATGAAAGCTTGTTAAACCAGGAAAGCAACACAATTAATTTCAAAGTATACGTCATATTTAGCCCCTCTTTACCTCCCCTTTTAAGCAAGCACCAATGCAAATAAGATTTAGTACCTGATCTAAAGCCCCCTGCTGCCAGTGGGAGTCTTTCCACTGAATTGAAAGGGCTTTGGAGCAGACCTTTAATGCACATAAGTACTGTGGTAACAATATACACATACAAAGCAAACAATTTATCACTGATTTAATTTATACTAATAAGCAGTGGTAATAACATTGTGCTAAAAGCTGCAATATTTCCTGATTAAAAGAGCAGCATTTTGGCAGCCTTTTTAACTTCGCTCTCAGCATCAAGCAATCCCACAGCCATTTATTCAAAGGGAGAGCCAGAATGTAGAACACTCTCAGTCATAACAAATAGCTAAACATGTTTTTTAAACAATAAAATCACACAAATAAACAGCCAAAACCCTTTTGGGGTCAGTGAGACTATTCATGTGCACAAGAGTTTGCACAATCAGGCCTCAAGGGGCAAATTCTCAGCTGGGCAAATTGGCATAGCCCCATGAATTTACACCAGCTGATGATCAGCTTCTAGACAGACCTAGTTAAAATACTGAGACTTTATATAAGAACACAAAGGGAATGCAGTGTAAGGGGGGGAAAGTGTATTTTCCTTTGTCAGTTACACTTACCACAGTGTGCACAAATAGGCAATTTTTGAACAGAACTACAAAAGTAGCAGAAGGCTCTATTCTTCTGTCGTCTTGTCATATGAAAAAAATCAAAACAAAGCATTAAACAAAATCTTTAAAAGTAAAAATAGGTTAAAATGCTGAAGAAAAACAAGTATATTTACCTTTGGCATTTATCACATTCCTGTGAAATGCAAATTATAGATAGTTATTTTTCCTCATGTAAAACAGTCAGTGTACAGCTTTTGTAATGATTCTGATATAATTTATGATTAGGTAACCATTAGATATGTATTTATATTGAAACACTCAAATGCTTCTTTAAATCCAAAGCTCATGATATAAATAAATTATCATATAAGTATAAAGAATAACTTTCTAATTTAATGCAGCCAATGTAACTATATCAGTGGTTTCACAGAAATTTAAAAATTGATATCATAGGTAGTTTTGGTTATTTTACCATTGAAGCATTACAAGGATGTTTAGCTAAATCTATGTTGCCCCTTGAAGCTCTTATCTGCTTTTCACGTTCTCGACGATTCTCGGCCTTCTTGCGTGCACCTGTCTTCTTTTTAGGCATTTTTCACTTTCTGTCAGAAACAACAAAAAACAATACAGACACACAAATGTTTTACATGTATGGAAGCATTAATTAGTCCTTTGTGTTCATGACCTGTAAAGGCCAGTACTATTATATTAGCATCATCTACTTCCACTCATTCCTTTCTCTGAAAGCTCAACCCCTTCATCTTTGCATGTAAATTAAGGGCCTAATCCCAAAAACATGAATTAGCTGTAGTCCCAATGACTTGAATGGAGTTACTCTGTACTGAACTCTGTGCTTGGCAATATAATCCATCTGTAAGGTAGTGGTGATGTTTTTTGTTGTTGCTTTAATTTCCCCACATGTCTTACTAATGGATCACACATAGGGTGACCAGACAGCAAGTGTGAAAAATTGGGACAGGGGATGGTGGGTAATAGGAGCCTATATAAGAAAAAGACCCAAAGATCGGGACTGTCCCTATAAAATCGGGACATCTGGTCACTCTAATCACATATGAAGTTTATTTTCTTTCTTTCACCTCTCTCTCTTCCCTCAAATCTAGACACAATCTGGTTAATTAAGTCAAAGAGCACTGTTCTTCAACGGCAAAAGTCAGAGTATTGCAGCAATCCAAACTTAACACTTACCAAACAATTAGAGAGATTTAAATTTGTTAGTCTCTAAGGTGCCACAACTAATTAGAGAGATGTGACTTGATTATAATAATGACCATGCTGAGTCGGACCTATGTTCCATCTAGCCCAGTATCCTGTCTTCCAACAGAGGCTGGTGCTAGATCGGGGTTCTCAAACTGGGGATCGGGAACCCTCCTAGGGTGCTGAGGTTATTAAATGGGGAGGTCATGAGTTGTCAGCCTCCACCCCAAACCCCGCTTTGCCTCCAGCATTGATAATGGTATTAAATATATTTAAACGTGTTTTTAATTTACAAAGGGGGTCGCACTCAGAGGCTTGCTCTGTGAAAGGGGTCACCAGTACAAAAGTTTGAGAACCACTGTGCTAGATGCTTCAGAGTGAATGAACAGAACAGGCAATTATTGAGTGATCCATCCCCTGTCGTCCAGTCCCAGCTTCTGGCAGTCAAGAGCTTGTTTAAGGGTATGTCTACACTGCCCACGTTACACTGCGGCCATGTCAGCGCTGTGACGTGGGAGAGCTCTCACGGCGATTAAAAAAAACAAAAAACACCCCGAACAAGCGGTAGTAGCTATATCGCCAGGAGCCACACTGCCTATACTGCCGCTTTTCAGCGCTAAAACTTTCGTCGCTCAGGGGGAGTTTTTCCACACACCCCGAACGACAAAAGTTTTAGCGCAGAAACTGGTACCATAGACATAGCCTAATCTTAAAATACACCAGTGAAGCTGTGTTGCTGCTGCGCTTCAGCGAAGATACTATCTTCTACATGGACAGAAAGGGTTCTCCCATGGGCGTAGGTAATCCGTCTCCCTCCGGGGTAGTAGCAAGGTTGACAGAAGAAGTCTTCCATCAACCTAGCGCTGTCTACACACAAATTTAGGTCAGCTTAAGAATGCCACTCAGGGTGTGGATTTTCAGACCCAACTGACATAGTTAAACTGACCTAATTTTCTAGTGCAGACCAGGCACTGGGGACATCCAGAGCATAGGGTTGCATCCCTGACCATCTTGGCTAATAGCCATTGGTGGACTTATTCTCCGTGAAATTATGTTATTCTTTTCTGAACCCAGTTATACTTTTGGTCTTCACAACATCCCCTGGCAATGAGTTCCACAGGTTGACTGTGCATTGAGTGAAGAAGTACTTCCTTTTGTTTTAAACCTGCTGCCTATTAACTTCATAGGATGACCCCTAATTCTTGTGTTATGTGAACCCGTAAACATACTTTCCTGTTCCCTTTCTCTACTTCTATCATTAGGGTTTAGCGTGGCTACACTGCTACACCTGTGTACTATGAACTGCAGGATCACAGCCCTGAAACAGAAATAAACCCATCACCAATGGCTTCTGATATCTCAAGGTGTGAATCCGTATCTCAAATTTCACTCAAAAAAAGGAAAAAACAAACCAAAAGAGCTTATTTGACAAAACAGTTATTCTGTTGAAGAAAAGGCTCTAGGAGAGTGTTATCACAAATTTCTGTGTAGAGGGCTAAAGAATTTAGTAACTTCTAAAGGAAAATGTTGTTTCCTAAGGGGGAAAAAATACCTATCTTCCCCTCTAATAGAGAAAGCAATATATTGTCTAGTCCAGATATTACAATTTGCTTTTTGATAACCCACATAAGTCAGTTTGTTCACCTCTTAGCATTTCACACGAGGTTTAAATTGTATTAGAGTGTCATATTTTGTATTCAAAATTGCATTGCTGAGCTTCCTGCTGGCAACTGTCATTATTCTGGAGTGTTACATTTATGATGCTGAGAGCGCAATATCAGATTGTAAACTAATTTACATGCTACTTTAATACTGATTTAACAATAAGAACTTTAATGTTTACTATTTATACATAACCTTGTCATTGTTGATTTCACATTCTGAGGCATTGAAATGGCAATTTTAATGAAACACTTCACATTTCAAAAACAACTGCACAGATGGCGACAAATGCTTAAGATGTGAATTTAAAGAAAGCTGCACTAAAAATTAAAATTTCTTTTAATAAAGATCCCATATCAAACAACCCATTCAAACACTATGCAATAAATAATAACACTTTGCACACACATCGTTCTTTTCAAATGAGGATCTCAAAATACTTTACAACCATTAATTAATCCTCAACATTCCTATGAGGTAGGTATTACCCTCATTTTACAGAAGGATAAGATGAGACTCAGCGAGGTTAAATGTATTGCCAAAAATATACAGGAAATATGTAACATCGGGAAGCAGAATGCAGGAAACCTAGCTCCTGGTGCCATTCTCTAATTGCTATTTCCCCTCACTGTTAATTTCATATTGGCCTGAGTGACTTTACAGTAATGTTAACCCATGATATTGTTATGGCTATAATGGGTAGCTGTAACAAATTGCACATCTGAGTTACTGAGAGATAAAAGCGTGCTTCCCCCACAAGAGAAATCAATGTTTTCATAGTTAATGAGTTCAAATGTTAACATTTGGAGTAGGCTGTCTTTATTACCCAGATTCATATGCATGACAATTTATACATGCACATCAGTAGGATGCCCCATACAGAGAAGGCAACTGAAAAGCACACCAGAACCTTTATTATAAGGAGTATTTGATCAAGGTGTCTATTAATCACTTTGAACAGACTCGATATGACATTTTTATTTTAAATGTTTCCACTGTATTAACATCATTTGGTATTTATATTATTCAATACAATGACTGTGCATTTATTATTTAACTACCACACTAGCTATACTCTCTAGTCACAAAACATGTAATGTCCTACCAATTTTATTTCTTGGATGTCTTGCTCTTTATAGGCCGAATCCTTTAAGTTTTACTCAGGCAAGACTCCCAAGAGCCCTGTAAACACCAGCCAAATTACCTGCTGCCTCCCCTTTAAAATGAATGGCACACCTCTTGTACTGGCACTGGCTGCCAATTTCACCACAGTACACAGCAATTAATTATCAATAAAGAAAATTCTCTACCGCTCCCACCTTTTCTGTACTGTTATTTAATCAAAATAGCAGGTAACTATTTGAGGCAGACATTCAAGTAGTTTTATGGCTTGATTTATGTTACTAATATTCCATCTAACAAAAATGCAGCATATTTTTGTTCCTGATTATTTTAGGCTTGACATTTCATCTATGCCAGAATATTAGCAACATCTTTGAAAGCTGCCGTCAATCATCCTGGAAACTCTTGCTGGTTAAACTTCAACAGAGTTCCTAAAGCTGTAGCTGCTACTAGCAGGATTTAGAAATAGCCATGTTTTCTAGAAGTACTGGAAACCTTTCACCACTCATACAAAATATCTAGTATTGTAAGTCTTTAAACTGTAAACCTGGGTATGTTGTTTAATGTCCAGAATACATTGCAGGTGCTAAAATAAATAACTTTTAATGTTTTTGGAAATAACTGAGAACCAGGGCAGATTTTATGTTTTAATGGACTCTAAGTAAGAGAGGGGCCTAAATCACCCTTCAGGTAACCTTGTTTCCAGAAGAAGAGATCAAGCAGGACCTCATGCCAATGGCCCTAACACAGATCACAGCGGGATTCTTGGATCCAGCCTGCGAGGCATTCCCAAAAGCAAAGTTCTCAAACAGTGACGATCTCTTGGAGTCGGGCCGTGGTTTAAAGTACTAAAAGCAAATATTACAGAATATCGTCCGCCTCTAGCTTCATCCCCCCCGCGGGGCCAGGGGCGCACAAGGTCCCAGACATAGTCAACCTGAGCACTGGACAAACCAATGAGAATGGAGGCGGCTGCTGATAAGCCCCGGCACTACACCAGGGGCTCACTCCCGAGGGGTTGCCACCGCCTACGGTGGAGCTCGAGGGTCTCTCCCACCGCCTACGGGGGGAGCAGCCTGAGGGTCTCTCTCCCCACCCCCCCCCCCCCCCCAGCGCACGTTGGGACAGAAATAGAACGCTGAAGAGCCCACCATTCTTTTCCACCCCTGCTGATCCAGAACCAGGCACAGCTGGCAACCGGTGCCTACAAACCTCCTTCCACCCCCAGCGTCGCACTGCCTCTCACCTGGCCCAGCTCCTCCGGCAGCCGCCCGGCTTCTCCTCTGCGGTGAGTGAGTGTGCGGAAGCCGGAACCGGTCCCTCCTTAGCCGCTCTCGGCTTCACACACAGCCGCTCGCTGTGCAGCCTCGGAGGTTCCGGGCGGCAGCGGCTGGATCCCAGATCCTTCCCCCGGTGCCTGGGTCTCCAGAGCTAGTGTGGCCGCCCGAGAGCAGTATCGCTCTGCAGGGCGCACGGGCACCTTGGAAGCTGAACTTTGAGCGGACACGCGGCCGGGGGCAAAGCGCTGTCTAAAAATGTCCCTTCTCGTGCGGGGCAGCACAAAGCCAGGCGTGCTCAAAGTTGGCCGGTGCTGACGGCCACCGTGACCCTTGATCTTGCCCAACTCCTAAGCCGAGACTCTGTTTCCTGTATGTCTGCGAAGTCCTGGATAAATAATAAATCATGTATAGGATACAAAAATAATACATGTAGATAGACACATTGTGAGCCCAATAACCGCATCTGAGCAATCGTCTCTGGTCAGTATTGTCTCGGGAAATAAAACTAGATTGCAGGGTTTGTGTAATGTTTGCTTTTTAGTGATGAGATAAGCTTTAAATATGAGCAAAGCCAGTAGCTGTTTGGGCTCCTATTGTGCATATGTGCATGTTAAAATCAGAAGTAAGAACTTGATTTAATATATATATTAGAGAGAGAGCGCGCAACTCTTTGGCAATTTAAAGATAGGTAAGATCTCTACTGGAAAGAGTGTACAATCTAACCAGAGTAGGTACAAATATAGCATGAGAGATGTGATGTAATGTGATTCATCAGAACATTCTGATGTACATTTTATTTTTAGTTCTATCATTTTTTGGTGTGTGTGTGTGTGGTGGGGTAGACTGAAGGAGTCAAGGTGGGGAGAAAAAGAGATGCAAGCAGAAACGGAAAGGCTCTGAAAGCATAGGTCAAAACAACAGTCAAAGTGGATTTTTTGATGACACATACTAGCAAATGTTAAATATATAGCTGGTGTGGGAACTTCCAGGACGCAGTGTAGGAGCACCGCTTTTAAATTCCATTGAAATACATTGGGCAGGGATTGGAAGAACACAATAGAAAATGGTAAATGTGTGGTCACCAAATGACGACTGACCCTCTTAAGCTAAGACAGTTGGCATGTTCTTGCCCCTTTTGGCCCAAGTGGTTAGCCAAAAAATTGGGATCTAATAGGTTGCTCCAGTTAGGAGGAGAAACTGGTGATAATCAGGTTTCATTCAGTCTCTAAGGTGCCACAAGGACTCCTCTGAGCAAAAGCTCCTGGGTGGGTTCATCTATTCCTTTTCTTACGTGGGGGCTTATGCTTACAGTTATGTTAATTGAAGGGTGAGTTCACACCTATCACTCTCAATGGGATTTTAACTCAACCCCTAATAAGATTTCACCCAGCCCATAACAATATAAACATAATTGTAATATATTTGCTTGTATCATCCTTGACTGAAAACTAGAAATTGCTTGCTGTCTGAGTTTACCAGCAATAATAAACATTCATATTTGGTCTCTGCAGAAAAAGAAGGACCATGGACTACATTTGATCTGTTGGATTACACTTTGGGTACCTGCGTCCTGGAGAGAAGCCAGAAATCTCTCTCCATCTTCATTAGTGTGGGTACTAATTAAGCAGAACATTTTTCTGCTGATTTAAAATGTATGGTACTGGTACAGTGCTTGCAAAATAATTGAAAAAAATCTTTCTTATTAACATTAATGGCTGTATGTTACACCTTTGACCCTCTCTTCTAATCTCTCAGAGAATATCCCTTAACGTTTTAGGCCTCTTGCCTTCATCTGTCCTGGGCTGAAATCCTGTGATTCTTCCACTCTGACTCAGTCTTTAAGGTACACTACCCTGTGCATAAACCATGATTCATCAGTAGGCCCAACTGGGCTCAGTGCCTCCAATCTTCCCTTCGGAAGCTGTGACCCAAACTATGACCCAATACAAATTTTTGTTTAATCTTAACATCAGAAACATAGCAAAGAGAAAAAGGACTTTAACACAATGAAAAGCCTGTCTGCATATCCATCTTATCTATAGGCTTAGGTATAGGTGCTGGAGCTGGGGGTGCTGCCATACCCCCTGGTTTGAAGTAATAATAACAACACAAATATATGGTTTCCACCTTCAGCACCCCCACTATAAACATTGTTCCGGCACCACTGAGGTAGGCCAATCTTATCACAGCTCCTTTTACCTCTGGGGCCTGAGTTTCAATCTATTCCCTAACAGTCTCTGCCTCCTTCTTCCCTGACCTTCAGGGACTCTCCATTTATCCACCCGAAGTTCTTCGTTCTATTTTTTCCTATTTGTTACAAGCTGGGAAAACCTGCTGCCACCAAGATAGACTGGTTAGCTCAGAATGGTGGGAGGTAAAACTTCAAAACAAATGACACCTGCATTGTCTTTTAAGTATCGCTAAATGGGGGCTGTCAGAAGCTATTGTCCTCTTTCCTGCTTATGTGCAACTCACCCCTGCTTGAATTAACTTCTTAAAATCATATATTGAACCACACAATAACAAACAACCAGATGGAACATATAATAGTCATAAAATCTGACAGGCAACCCCCTATCCTTCATATATGTTTGTTTGTGCACATGTTCTAATATTCATTAGAAGATGTTTAGTGTAGAACATATAAATTTAATAACTACAAAACTGAAGGTGAGGGAGGAAAGCTGGTAGTATTTCTAGGACAAGACTCCCACTAGAGCTATCAATACTGCTCTTTAACTGACTAGGTGGGTTTCTGTTGAGTAATGCCCTCATGTCAGCCTAGCAGCACTGACTCTGCTACAGCCCTAAACCATTCTGCCTGGGGACCAAGGGACCGAGACCAGAAATGAGGGTCACCTTGGATAAGCTAAGGGATACATATAATATTGTGTGCAGTATTTTTTGTCATATTGTTAGATTAATTGTAAATCCGTGGTATACTTGGTGGTTCCTTTCTTCTCTGCTCAAATACTATGTTGTCCTGCAACTTTTGTAGCCATGTGGAAAAATGGGTGGAAATAGCTACCAAAGCAGAATGTTGGTGGTTTATACCCAATCTTCACTGATATAAATTGTTGAGTTGTGTAAGGTGCAGAACAACAGAGACTCAAGCAATCTTTCTTTCTTTTTAATTCAGGTTTCTGGGGCTGGATAATTGGACTGAGCAGGAGCACTGGGGAGTCAGAGTGATATGCTGGGTATTGGTGCAGTGAGGCAGCAAAAAGCCTGCTGATCAAGCCTTTTCTTCACATCCTGCCTTCTTGACTCTATAACTCAGTTCATTAGCTATCCTCCTTACTGCCTAATATGCCTCCCTGGTTATGTCTACACTGCAAAACCAAAATAAACCCCCCCACAGCAGCAAGTCTCAGAGTCTCTGGTCCATAGTCTCAGGTTTGTGCTATGGCACTAAAAGTAGCAATGTAGACATTCCCTCCCACTCAGGCTGGAGCTCAGGCTCTGATACCCCCCCTCCTCACCAGGTTTCATAACCTGAGTGGGAGCATCTACACGACTATGTTTTGCACAGTAGCACAAACCTCACAAGCCTGAGTCTGTAGACTTGGGCTCTATGACTCTGCCATGGGTTATTTTATTTGCTTATTTGTTTGCAGTGTATGTGTGTCCCCTGGCTTCTCTATCTGCTAGTTCAGAGGCTGTTGCTCATCCCAAAGTTACCTACAGTCTACACAAATCTGAAGTCTCTTCACTCTTGGTGTTGTAAATTAACATCAGAAATTAAAATCATGAAGATGAAGTTACAGAAATAGTTATTTACACTAAGAGAGGGAGTTCTCTGCAAGAATAATTTTAGTCTCTCCTTTTGTGTCTTTGATAAACATTTGAGTCTTAGCAGGTTGAGAGGTACGCCTAGTTGTTTTTATGCCTCCTGCAAGCCTTTCACAGATTTGCTAAGATACACTAGCAATAAAGTATCTCAAAGTGGCTTTCCATTTTGTCAAATTTAGGAAGTCTGTCAGAGAAAGAAGCTGCTCCTTAGAGAAGATAGGTTGCAAGAAACATAGGTTGATGGTGTCAAGATTGGATAATGGGACATTATCAGTGCATCTCACTGTAAGTTCTCAAGTCATTTTGAAAATATAATAAAGCTTGTTAGCTGTCACGTCCAAATAACTATGGATCTAATTGTTGTAATTCATTTTTAATTAAATACATGGCACTTGCCTTTTTCTCTAAAATACCCTGGCTGTTTCCATCTAATTAAGCTCCTGTTACCTTCCTACCTATTCCAATAATTACCTTCATTATTGCAATGCCTCTGTACAGCATTCAATATGTCTGGCTCCCAGGGCATTGTATTATAAAATGGGTGCAGTGTATATGTTTCTAACTGACTTTTGAAAGTGCATACATCAAATGTAATTTCCTTTTAAATCATAACCTTGCAGCAAGTAACCTTAAAAGCTATGTCAATATTTGCTTGATGTAAAATCATTTTGTCCAAAGACACTTGTCCCTGCTGATTTAACTATATAAAGAAAAAGGGAATAAAGAAAGGAACCTCAGGCAAACATTTACTGGTGTATAGTAAAGTATCATGTTCAGATAGCATATTCTGAAATGTACCCTGTTACATTAGGTGAGGGAAAGATTGTATATTTTTCTTTTGCTTTATAACTGATGCTTAGAATTATTATTCATACCATGCACTGCAACTCAGTAAGAAATCTCTAACTGGTCATTTCATCGGATCATGTGTTTGTGAAGTACACCAGAAAAAAAAATTGTTGCTAAGGGATTAGGATTCAGCAAAGTACGTAAGCACATGTTTAATGGTCCCTTGTGACCTTAATCTATTAATCTTTTTTGTGAATCTTAAATTGCAGAATTTCCCATTTCTTCCATTATGTCCATGAAGAACAGAGAAACCATCCATTCCATGTAATATTAGCCAAAGAGTGTAGCTGTTATCTGAGATTTATTACTGATTCTCATATTGGATATTTGATTCAGCCAGGGCTTAAAGAACAGCTCATGCTTCTGAAGACTTAAAATGTGGAAATGAGTATCGTAGTGGTCTTGCATATCAGGGCTTTCCGGTGATGGCTCTGTTATGTTCTAATCTAGCAACGTATATTCTTCTGGTTCATCTGTCTCTCTCAAGGCCCCCATCTTTGCCTGAGGAGTTTACCAAAGCATGATAGCAATGCAATCTGCAAAATAAGTCCTTGATCCTGCTGTGACGCACGTACATGCTTAACTTTACACACTGTTCATGGGACTTCAATGGGACTACTCACCTTGCATGTTAAGCACATGTGTAAGTCATTGTAGGATCAGGGCTTAAGATGTTAACAACATGATTCAATGTTTTGCCCCTTGACTTCAAAACATGCAGTGTAATAGTGGAAGAACTTTTATATCTACCTATTTGTGCATGTGGAAAAAATACACATACGTGAATGCAATATAAGCAGTACGTATGTCATACAAGAGGCTTCTATGACTTCCATATAAACTATTTTTAAGGATGGTCCAGTGGTTAGGGTGCTAGCCAAGAATTTAGGCCAGGGTGGGCAAACTTTTTGGCCCAACGCCCACATCGGGGTGGAAATTGCATGCAGGGCCATGGATGTAGGGCTGGGGCAGAGGGTTGGGGTGCGGGAGGGAGTGCGGGGCGTGGGAGGGGGTGTGGTGTGCAGGAAGGGGCTCAGGGCAAGGGGTTGGGGTGCAGGGTGCAGGAGGGGGCTAAGGGCAGGGGGTTGGGGTGCAGGAGAGGGTGTGGAGTGTGGGGGGGCTCTGGGGTGTGGGGTGCAGGAGGGGGCTCAGGGTAGGGGGTTGGGGTGCAGGAGGGGTGTGGGGTGCAGCAGGAGGCTCAAGGCAGGGGTACCTCCTCCAAAGCTCCCATTGGCTGCAGTTCTCTGTTCCCGGCCAAATTGGGCCAATGGGAGCTGCGGGGGGCAGTGTCTGCAGGTGAGGGCAGCCTGCGGAGCCTTCTGCCCCGCCCCCTCCCCAGGGGCCGCAGGGACGTGGTGCCGGCCACTTCTGGGAGCGGCGCAGGGCTGGCAATCCTGTGGGCCGGATCCAAAGCCCTGACGGGACAGATCCGGCCCGCAGGCCATAGTTTCCCCACCCCTGATTTAGGAGATCAAGGCTAATTTCCCAGTTCTGCCACAGACTTCCTGTGTGACCCTGAGCAAGTCATTTAAACTCTCTGTGTCTCTGTTCCCCATCTGTAAAATGGGAATAATAATACTTCCGTACTTCATAGAGATGTTGTGGGAATAAATACATTAAAGACTGTGAAGTGCTTTGAGATCTACTGATGAAAAGCACTATTACAAAGTTTTGTATTAAAGTGGTTACACATTTGAAATATATATATGAGATATACTTTCATATATGAAATATATATTTCCTTTAACAGAGGCAAGGCAATCAGTTTGAGTGTGAAGTTTATTTAATATGTGATTTATACTTTTCTGATACAATAAATACTCGCGCAACTTGATTGGTTAACATGTGTATATATAATGCAATTGTGATAAGGTGGATCAGTTTTAGCCAAACGAGACTCTAATTTTAATATCTTCAGTATCACTCTCATCTAATTTGCCCTAAAATTAAACAGGAAAACTGTTCAGTATGCATTTGCATAAGTCTTCTAAAATGGAAAGCTATTGTGCAAGGTAAAGCCATAATTAAAGGGGGAAATTACCATCTAGTTAAAGAGCAATGTGAAAAAGGTACTGTGGCATGCAGTTTTGTGTTCAGGAATATATGAAACAGCTAAAGTACTGAATATGCTACTGCAATTATTTAAGAAAATAGATGGAAAATTAATATTCTGTCTTATCTCTCCCAATGTCAATGGGATTCTTTTCATTAGCTTCAATGGATGTTGGATCTACTTGATAGTAGGAGGCATTGCCTTGGAGATTTTTCCAATTATCTTCAAACACATAAAAACTTTTCAGAATTTCCCCCCTCCCTCACTGGTGTTTCTAACTTCCAGGGAACACTAAAATAGAACTCTGCAGTTAAACTCCAATATTGGCTATAGATAAGAAACAGAATTATACCCTGAGATTATAATGAAATCGCACAGCAATTTATCACAGAGTTTTATATTTCATTTTATGTAATACCTATATTACAAATAATATGTCTGAATGTGAGTAATTGCGTGTAAAATCATATGCTTATGGAACTGTGAATGACAGAGCTAAGAACCACTTCGTGAGTTTTTCAGCAATCCAAGTCATGGATATCAATCCTCAATAATTCTGGTTCATTTCAAGAAACTATTTGGTTATATTCCACTGCTGTTTGGTTGGTATTCCCAGAGCAGTTCTTATCCATTCTCATTTTTGTTTTCTTTGTTAAATTTCATTGGAACTGTCATTATAAACACACAGTCCAATCACTTTTCAATGTTATTGAAATGTCACTATATGCTCTATGCTGACAACATGTACTAAACTCCTTATTTAGATTTATTGCAAAGTAATGAATCAGTATTGCTTTTTTAAATAGAGGTGTGCGAATAAGTAATGTATCCTAATAAGTCTTGTGGTGTTACACATAGATATATTTTTGTACATGTTCTAAATTTTGTTTTTAAGAAGCCGAACAAAATATTTATTGATGTAGAATAATCATGGGTCCAAGGGTTTGTTGAATTATTTATAATATTTATATAAACAATTATACAAAACTGTACACAATAGTAGATAATGGGAACAAGCAAAAAGCAAACACTTCACAAAAACCATATTTTGGACACGTATCCCATTTCACCCTCAATGTCATCCTAATCAATTAACAATACATTTCTCAAACAACTGTGTTTTTCTTTTTTGATAAGAAGGAAGTTCTTTCAACATGTACATACAGTAATATAGAATGTTTTGCATTACAGGTGTGTTGAATTTAATGGTAGTGTGATGTGCCAGAAGGATAGACTGGGCGTCTGAAGAAGTCCGATAACCATAGAATTACTATAACATAGGCAGGGCAGTACCAGGTTTTTCCCTTCTAACTTGTCTCAACATGTGCTTGGAGGGATCACCTCTAAGAATCAGAGAAGCTTGTTCTACACATGCATTCAATTTTTGGCTTCTTGGGAGAGATTATTAGTGTTGATCCCAATTGTAATAGTGGTTTTGGTTGTTTTGTTTTTACCTGGTTCTGGATCTGACTTTTTGTAATGTAGATACCTGTCTAAAAGTAATGAGACTGCAGCACATATCACACAAGTCTCTGAGGAGCAGTTAGATGGTAATGACTTTTGGTCACTACTTGCTCCCTTTGGTGTAAAATAGCTTGAATTCGACCACCTGGGTATGTAGCAAAAGCCATTTGTTGAACAGGTCTTTTGAGAGAAGGATTAGGATATGTTCCTGGCTGTGATTCTTTTTTTTGGTGTCCAGGGGAGGCTTTTCTGAAATTTTGTCCAGTTTTATTGTTGCCTGGCTGAGGTAAAGTTTTATTTCCACTTGATTTCTTAAAGGTGCTACCTGGTGAAATTACTTTGTGTGTGGTTAGTATTTATGTTGCTAGTTGATTTCTACTGTAAGTCTAGTTATTGTCCAGGTACTCAGACCTTCATATGGCTGTTCTTTTTTTTTTTTTTTTTTTTTCTTTTTTCCCCTCTTTTCTTCAATGTTATATGTAAATAAATATCTTGGAATGCTTCTAAAGCAGTGACCTAAAAAAGAGAGGCTTCACATCCCATTACCAGTCCCCTGAGCCATTTGTCCCCTTGACTGTCATTTACATTTAACATAAAACTTCCATATAAAAACCCAGGGTGATAGCTATTCAGCACACTATGGCTTTCAAATATGAAGATATGAAATCTCATTTTCTCTGAGTTCATTTATGACCTCAGGGGCCCTTTAACTTCTAAAGGCTGTAAACTAAGGTTTGAAAGGGATCAACAAAGAGAATAAGGGGAATGAATATGTTTCTTATGATGGGCTGGATCCTGCTCCATTTGAAGACATTCGGAAGTTTTGCCATTAGCTTCAAGGGAGACTGGACCCTTCTGGAAGTCTGAGGATTTCTAAAGTATGCCCTGCTGAGGCAGTGTGCCATTGTGTATGTTAGTATAGATTTCTAGGCAGGAGCATGTCAATGTGTGAGTTAGTGTGGATTTCTAGGCACCAGTAAGCCTGTCATTTTGTGAGTCACTGATAATTTCTATGCATGAAGTGACTGTTTCTGTGCTGAAGTATGAACAAACAAAATCCAGAGCCTCCAGTCATTCCAAAATGGCCTAATCAAGGCTATCAAATAAATGGATTGTCAAAAAAAATTATTTCGCTTGCTGAATTTATTAATGAAGTTGCAGAAAGAAAAAGGAAATTCAGCATTCCAGATCCCTCCCTGGGTCTTTTTTGAACATTTCATGAAGAGCAAAGATAAATACATTTAACATATTCATGCTTAAGTATGTAAAATCAAGGGGGCAGCTGGTGATGATTGTGCATATTGAATGGTGAGAGAGGTGCATCTTGTCATTTGCAGTGAATCACTTCTGTCTGATGTATCCTTAGACAGACTGAGAACTGGAAGCAATTGGTGAAGGAGGTAACTTCATGTAAGCATGTGAGTGACAGATTGCAAATATTTCATGAAGGAACTTAGTAACTATATGAGATGAAGTTTGAGAGTTCAGTTCTTGAGCATATGTTAACATCTATACTCTGATAAGTTACATCCTTGGCATACATTAATATAAAGAAATGCAGACACTGAATCTTTAGAATACAAAGAACTAAGACATTTGGACCTCATAATAATCAAGTTAAGAACAGGCACAAAACTCCAGGCCAGTGTGTGAATATCTGATCCTTGCAGATATATATATTAACTACATTTTAGATCTTTAGTTCAAGTATGTACTGTAAATAGTTTGCTACACTTCAGGAATGCTCTTGTACAAAGCAGGCTCCTCTCCAAAGCGTCTTGTTTAACCTATCCCCAAAGCATCTTGTGTGTCATGGAATAGTGATTAAAGAAAGTCTTGCAGAGTTTTCAAACAAAAGGGCACAATACAGGGCATCAAAAGTACGTGATGAGATAAAATTGGGGAAAAACTGACAGAACCCACAGATCTCTCCATGCCCCAGGAGATCCTAGAATACAGAAATCATGAGGGGACTCATTATAATAGAATTAAATTATTTTTATATATTATATGAACCTAATTTTGTATACTATAAAGCAAGACCTTCCGCAAGAGGGCGTTTCTTCAGTCAGGTATTTTCATTACAGCACTAGCACTGGCTAGTACAGGAGAGATTTTGTTAAATCCAAACAAATGCTAAGAGTCTGGCTGAGTTTATAAAATCCACTGCTGTAGAACTAGGAGTACTTGTGGCACGTTAGAGACTAATAAATTTATTGAGCAAAACCCACTTCATCGCATGCATGCAATGGAAAATACAGTAGGAAGATATATTTACACACAGAATATGAAGAAATGGGTGTCGCCATACCAACTGTAATGAAAGTTAATCAATTAAGGGGCGCTATTAGGTGAGATATCAGTAGGAAGAAAAAAAACTTTTGATTATCACTACAAACAGTTGACAAGAAGGTGTGAATAACAGTAGGGGAAAAATTAGCATGGGGAAACAGTTTTTGCTTTGTGTAATGACCCATCCACTCCCAATCTTTATTCAAGCCTAACTTAATGGTGTCTAGTTTGCAAATTAATTCCAATTCTGCAGTTTCTCATTGGAGTCTGTTTTTGAAGTTTTTTTGTTGGAGTATTGCGACTTTGAGATCTGTAATTGAGTGACCAGGGAGGTTGAAGTGTTCTGCGACTGGTTTTTGTAGAACTGCAACTGCAGAGTTTGTAAACTATCTGAGGGTGTGATCCAAAACCTGTTTAAGTCAATGATAGGCTATGATGTCAGCACACCAGTGCCCTAACTGTTGCCTATGTGTGTTTAAAAAAAAAAAAAAAAAAAAAAAAAAAACTTGACATCATGGCAAAGCAGAGTTTTAAGGAGGAATCTGAAGAAGAGCAATGAAGTGGCTTTGCAGACATTTATGTGAACTACTTCCCAAGCATGAAGGTGCTTGTTTGAAAATTTAACTAGTGGGTCACGGAGGCAGGCATCATGGGTGAAGGAGAGATGATAGTTCATGAAGGACCTAGAAAGTGAAGATACAATAGAAAAGAAGCAGCCAGTTGAGGGGTGCAAAGAGAGGGGGCTCAGAAGATAAACTTCGCAGCAGCATTCTGAATGGATAGGAGCAGGGCAAGTTTGTATTTGCCAAGGCCAAAGAAAAGTCCATTGCAGCAATCAAGATATGAGATGATGAGAGCTTGGATAAGAGTGTTAGCTGTGCAGATAGATAGGAAAGGCATTATCTTAGAGATGTTATTCAGAAAGAATCAGCAAGATTTAGACATAGCCTTGATGTGAAGACCTAGAAAAAGTATGAGTAATGAAAATGTTTTCAAAGCTGGTTTGCCTTTATGCTGGTGAAACAGCCTCATGTCATATCAATAGTGGGGGAGGGATAGAAGTGTTTTCTTTTTTTTTTTTTTTTTTTTTTTTTTTTTTTTTTTTTTTGTGTAGCAAAGTTGAGAATGGGACAGAGGGACAGTAGTCCCTTTCAGTTGTAGTAGCCAAAGGATTTTTCTAGAGGAGGGCAGGAACTGTCATCTTTTCTTCTCTTTGAACTAATGACCTATTTTTCCCACTGTGACTACATGTTCCAATTAGTCTTCCCTCCCTCATACTTCCCAAAACCTCATTCTTAGGAATATAAGAGCAGATGAGGGAGCAAAATGACTTGAAAGATTCAGAAAAACCTACAATATTAAAATCGGGGGGGAAATTATAAATATATTGAAGACTGAGATACAGGTTTTTAAAAGTCACTTTGATTTCATTTATTTCACAAGCTTTTAATAAACACTGGGGGTAAGATCCTGTTCTCAGCTACTCAATATTTATACCAGTGTAAACAAGAGCAGACTCTAGCCCTACATTTCTATTAACAAATAGTATGAGAGTTTTTTTACTATGGAACAATAGTGACCTCCTGTGGCCAGCTAGGTTAAATGCCGGTTTGTTTTGAGAGACCTGCTCCATATTTAAAGAAGTTAGTCTGAATTTTTGTTAGATTAACTAGCACTGAAAATAGATTTTAAAGTGGCCTAACCATCTTGGGGAGAAGCCATTTGATTACAATTTAAAATTTGCTAGCATTTGACCTATTGATTCCTCTTGCCCAATACAAATTTAATTACAGCTTATTTCTGTAACCTAAGATCAATTGAAAAATTTCAATGAAACCAAAAGCAAACAAACATTTACAGCACTTCAGAAGAATGTTCACATCAGACTAAACGTTTGCAACCCAAACATTGTAGCATTGTGCTAGTATAGGAGAACCAAACAGAGAAGTTGAGTCCTTTGTTTTCACCGTTCTTTGGTGACTGAAATACAAACACCATCAACATTGATGGTGAAAAGTAAATTCGATTTCTAAAAATATTTCATTATAAATAATCTTAGGTTGTGTTGACACGGGTAAGGATTTTTAAAATGATATTTTAACCTGATAATATTCCCTTAAGGTTGCAAAACAGTTTTAGTCATAACCCTCCTGATTTTGATTCTCCTAACTTTCTGAAATATTCATATTTCTGGATGTTTGATCATCATCCAAATGTTAAAAAAAAAAAAAAAACTTTTCAACTAGTTTTGATATTTATATATGTGTTTGGGTAAGACACGGAAAACTGCACTTTTGTATAGCCTTTGCCTCTACTGGATAACTCAGTAATGGCAACACTTTGAAACTTGACACACAAATACTCCTGAGTAGGTGTGTGTGCACTAGAAAATGTTTGTTCTCATTTTTCTACATGGCGGTCGCCACAGTGTAAACAGTATGTAAAATGAGCTACATTGGTGCTGGAAAGTGGGTATACAAATCTCTAGTCTAAACATCGCTTTTGAGGAGCACATCTACAATTCCCAGTTACTTTGAAGAAAGGCATGGTTAGAAATGTACAAAATTCATTGCCACAGGATGTCATTGAGGCAAAGAACTTAGCAAGATTCAAAGAGGGATTGGATGTTTTATATGAATGACAAGAATATGCATACTTATAACAGTTAATGCTAACACAGAGTATTGGAAGGGATATGAAACCTCATGCTTCAAGGTTTAAGACAATCTCAAATTAGAAGGGATTGTGAGGAGACCACCTACATCTGTCCCATATTTCCTGTATCTTCCTCTGAAGCATTTTGTGTTTGCTACTGTTAGAGACAAAATGCTGGCCTAGATGGACCTCAAGTCTGATCGTATGCTAATTCCTGTGACTGTGTGAAAAGGTTGAGCAAGTAATGTAGAAAAATTCACACATCAAAGCATTCCTATTTTTACCCAAACCACCTCCAAAAATGCATCATCAGTGCATAATCACCCTGGTGTTGTAGAAACATTGCTACCATTGGTGGGATTGCATCAGTTTAAAGCAACTCTCTGCTGCTTCTCCAGTTGCTCTAATACAGTATGCCCCTGATTTGTGTTCACATTGGTGGAACACTATGGGCATTGAACATAAGGCACTATTTTTCTCCCCAATTCCGCAACAGGTCTGATAGTGGTTGAGGCTTACACATCAATTGGAGCACCACTAAGATATACTAGCAGCCCGAAGGCTGCTCTAATTTAGACCAATAGCCAATGGTCCCATGGAGCCGTTCCAGAGCCAGGGATCAACTCTTGGAGTAGCAGCTGCTCCAGTGATTTGATGCCATCCAAAGACTCCCTTATGCTGAGGCAGTCCTTCAGTGGCTGGATACCATGTACCAGAGAACTTTAATATATTTACAAAAGAGGAGAAAGGTGGTTGTGGTTTGTTTTTTGTTTTTGTTTTTTGCCTCTGCTATAAAAATGAGAGAGAAAGTTTGATAAAGACAGTTACATGACTCTGTCCAAGGACTGGCACCCTCAATTGGAAGATGCTGCAGCAAAATCTGCCAGGCCCTGGCCACCTGAAAGAGAAACACAAGGAGGGACATTAGAATGAAATGGTAGAAAACCCAGGAATATGCTAAATAGGTAAAAGCTACCCTACTCCCAAATAAATTGTAAGGGCTTGCTTCTCTGGTCTTACACCAGAGAAAAACCAGAGCTAGCAGAGTTCTGCTCTAGCATGTCTGTCCCTTCCTCCTCTTGCCCACATCCTGCCCTAGGAACGCACTGCACCCTTCCCCTTATGTAGGTCTTGCAGGATGGAGGGGGATAGGGGACACAGATTCAGATGATGGTAGAGCCACGTCCACAAACTTTATGCTGGAAGAGATTCCCCTGAGCAGGGACAATTCTCCACTGACCTTCTCTGCTCATGTTAGTGACCGTTAGCAGACCAGAGACTCTAGCCCGGGATCTCAAACTTATCATCTAGTGGTGCTTGATCACCCCATCCCCTTAGATTACAGTCATGGCCATGTTGGAATCATTGCCATGAGTAACTGGCACATGAACTGACTAGACTGAGGGATTCGTACACACCCTACAGAATAATTTACTGTATTACTGCTGTTACTCTTACTGAGCTGCAAATCACAACAATGAAAATGTCTATCGCTTTCCAATGAACTTTCCTGTCAGATCCTCAGTGTAATGTGATGTCTGGGAAAGGACAGTATAGCAGATCTATTTTGGGGAAGGCCATGGAAATTAGATCTGTACCTCTCCTCAGGAAGCTGAATTCCCTATCACCTCTTATTGAAATTCTCTTAATATTAATTTCTTGTTCCTCGATTAGTTTAAAAACCCCATGACCTAAGAAATGTGTTGTAATTTATGCAAGTTAGACCTTTAAGTCAGCCGTCTCACAACCCTTACAATGTATGTGATGTTCCCGCTCAGGAAATTCTCACTCAAGCTGAGACTGGTGGGGTCGAAGCAAATGTACAGCAGAACCAAAGAAATGTGGTTTACTGGAAACCAGAAGAAGCTTATCTGGATCACAAGTTATTTTTATGCACCGTGTAGCAACATGAACTGAAACTGAAAGGCCAAATGCTGCCATCAGTTATATGTGCACAAATCTGCAATGGGGTGTCCACACCACACAGGACTGGAAGAGGTAAGGTGGCCAGGTAAGCCTATTAGCTCCACAGACTGCACCTGGAGGAAGAGCCAGGGGGCAGGGAATTGATTACAAGCGGGTTCAGCTGGGCAGGAACAAGTGAGGCCTATAAAGCCTGGAATCTGGCAACAGACAAGTACAGCAGTCACTCCCTGGGAAAATGGAGGAGGGTTTCGAGCTGGTACTCCCAGAGAAAGGAGGCAAATTCGGACTGGTAGAAAGCAGTCCAGGGAAGGAGCAGTGAGGGTTGGGAGAGTAAAGCCCGGAACTGCTTGGTTGAGGGTCTCTGGACTGGAACCTGGAGTAGATGTTGGGCCCAGGTTCCCCTACCAGCCACTAAAGGAGTGACACTTGGGAAGACTGCCTAGGACTGCTGAAGGAAAGACTTTGCTATACCCCAGAATCATAGGATTGGAAAGGACCTCAATAGGTCATCTAGTCCAGTCCAGTCCCCTGCACTGAGCCAGGGCTAAGTATTACATAGACCATTCCTCACAGGTGTTTATCTAACCCAGAGGTAACTAATTAATTATTTTTTGTCAAGGTCCAAATTTCTTGGTCAAGGTACAGTTAAGGTCTAGACTCCAAAGAAAATAATAACAAAAAAAATTACAATAATGCTAATAAAGGGTAAATAAAAAGATTTCAGGGTCTATTCAAAAGCATCTGGTTGTCTGGATTTGGCCCATGTTCCACCTATTGACTACCCCACCTGTTCTTAAAAACCTCCAATGATGGAAATTCCACAACCTTCCTAGGTAATTTGTTCCAGTGCTTAACCACCCTGACAGTTAGGAGTTTTCCTAATGTCTAACCTAAACCTCCCTTAGTGCAATTTAGGCTAGTTACTACTTGTCATACAATGGTGCAACTATAATTGTGCTGCTGTACCATTTAAAGTGTAAACAAGTTAAGAATTACTTAGGACTTCTCCTTTCCCTATTTTAGCCTCAGATCCCACCCCATTAATACTGATGTTTGTTATGTTAGTTGTCTGATCACTGCTAACCTGTTTGGTGAAAACTGTAAGTCATTGCTGCATTATTGTCTTTCCCTCCTCATTGAGTAATGGGCCTTCCCAGTCCTTGGTCGTATTCTTGTAATGTACTGGGGAAACATTTTCTTGTCACCCCTTATTTCCATAGCTAGTTTAATCTCGTTGTGTGCCTTGGCCTTCTAATTTTGTTCCTGCATGCTTGTGGTGATTTTTTTTTTTTTTTTAAATATATATTGATCCTTTGTAATAGGGCCTCATTTTCCTGTGTGTGTGTGTGTGTGTGTGTGTGTACCTATATATACATACTATAAAAATTATGTATGTAAAATTGAGGAAGGAACAGACAGAATGAAGAAGTTCACCAGCAGTCTGCATATCCCCCTGAGTACTGGTAGTTTACAAAAGCTCTTCTTCACTATATACCAATGGCAGATGCCATGTAAATATTAAGTCATGGCAATTCTGTCTTTGAGGAAACAAGAACACTGCCTTTCTAAGAAAGGTTAATAAAATCAAAACAAAGATCAATATATTGCTTGAATCTCCTTGCACAATTTTTAAATTAAAATGTCACCTTACTCATAAATTTAGGGTTGTATTTGAACCTTTCACATAGCAACAGTTAGGAGTTTCTCTTGGCCAGGACTGTGACTTTTCTGAAATTTTATTCTGGCTGAAGATTTCTTTTTAACATCAGAACATTATTGAAAATATTATATTGAACTAAGTAAATGAAACCAGAACTTAATAGAGACTGTGAACTAAAGGTTAACTGTAATAATTCATAAAATGTTATCAAGGAATCAACACACTATTTAAGTCTAGAGCAGGATTCTGTATTAAAGTCTATGGAAGGTAATATGGATATTAATATCTGAATATAAAGGTGAATTGAGAATTAAAGTCACTTGTATTTAGAAAAGATTTATTGCACAATTAATTCTTAATGGAATTTTTTTTTAATCCCTGAAATATTATTGCTATTGAATGAAGATGGGAGTGTGGATTGTTTCACCCTTTGTGTGATTTTTGCAGTCTTTTAACATCTGCCTCTATTCTACCCCAGTTACAAACAGGAATCAATTTCTGCAACATATCCATTGTCAGAGATTAGAGCACTAAGATAGAGAGCAAGAGAGTGCACCCCATTCTCTCCCTGTCTTAGGACACAATTCTTCTCCCAGCTCCCCATCTTCCTCAGTTGGTGTGGTGAGATCTTCCACTCCTGTTTCAATTAACTTTAATGACTGTCCATATGCACAGAAAAATGCTTAAACCTTTGTAATCTCTGCAGGAAGGTGCAGAAGGTGACTAGCAAAGATGAAAAGCAAGTGACTCTTGTCCTGCATGATCAAATGCCACTTTGCTTTGATGTGAATGAATAGCACAGGCTCAGGGCCTTTGCAAACCTGCAAAGAACATGGCCATGTAATCCCGTTTATCATGCTGTCTGGAGTGGCTCACAACCATGAGTGCCAACCTCACAGCCAGTTTGGGGTCTCTGCCCTATGTTCTATAATTAGATTTCACCAACCCAGTAACAAATGTGAACTCCTGAAGCACTAGAACTATCTTACTATAGAGTCACAGACAGTTCCCTTGGGTATTCCAATTTATCTTGCTATCCAGGCAAGCTGGGCTTAGTGATAGATGTTGTAATTTTTGGTGTAAAATTACCAATATTCAGGATACTCCCAGTCCCAAAGGATTATTCACTTACCCCAGGTCGATTTTCACCATAGACTTCACACCAAAGACAATGCGTGTAGCCAATCCTATAGTAAACTATATGAGGATTTATTAACTTAGCCCTGGTCTACACTAAAAAATTACTTTGGTATAACTACTTTGCTCGGGGAGTGAATAGTCCACACCCCAAGCGATGAAGTTATACCAACCTGAGCGCTTGTGTAGACCGCATTATGTTGGCAGGAGAGCTTCTCCCTCCAGCATAGCTTCCACCTCTCATGGAAGTGGAGTTATTAAGCCAACAAGAGTTCTCTCTCATCAGCCTAGAGTGTCTTCACCAGAAGCACAACACTCTAAATTTGTAATGTAGACCTGCCCATAAAAAATAAATGAGAGAGTTATCACAACACTGAGGCAGGCAAGCATATATACAAATGAGTCTGTGGTTCCAAAAGGTGACAGAGTTAGAATTATAGAAGATTAGGGTTGGAAGAGACCTCAGGAGGTCATCTAGTCCAACCTCCTGCTCAAAGCAGGACCAACCCCAACTAAATCATCCCAGGCAGGGCTTCATCAAGCCGGGCCTTAAAAACCTCCAAGGATGGAGATTCCACCACCTCCCTAGGTCACCCATTCCAGTGGTTCACCATCCTCCTAGTGAAATAGTTTTTCCTAATAGCCAACATAGACCTCCCCCACTGCAATTTGAGACCATTACTTCTTGTTCTGTCATCTGCCACCACTGAAAACAGCCTAGCTCCATCCTCTTTGGAATCACCCTTCAGGTAGTTGAAGGCTGTTATCAAATCCCCTCTCACTCTTCTCTTCTGCAGACTAAATAATCCCAGTTCCCTCAGCCTCTCCTCATAAGTCATGTGCCCCAGACCCCTAATCATTTTCATTTTCCTCCGCTGAACTCTACAATTTGTCCACATCCTTTCTGTAGTGGGGGCCCCAGACTGGATGCAGTATTCCAGATGTCACCTCACCAGTGTTGAATATAGGGTAATAATCACTTCCCTCAATCTGCCAGCAATGGTCCTGATAATCAGCGGCGGCTCCAGGCACCACCACAGCAAGCGCGTGCCTGGGGTAGCAAGCCGCGGGGGGCAGCCTGCTGTTCGCTCCGAGGGCAGCAGTCAGGCAGCATGCCTGCAGGAGGTCCGCCGGTCCCACGGCTTCGGCGGCAATTCGGTGGCAGGTACACCGAAGCCGCGGGACCAGCAGACCTCCCACAGGCGCGCCGCCAAAAGCCGCCTGACTGCCGTGCTTGGGGCGGCAAAAAACTGGAGCCGCCCCTGCTGCTAATGCAGCCCAACATGCCGTTAGCTTTTTGGCAACAAGGGCACACTGTTGACTCATATCCAGCTTCTCAACCACTGTAATCCCCAGGTCCTTTTCTGCAGAACTGCTGTTTAGCCAGTCAGTCCCCAGCCTGTAACAGTGCATGGGATTCTTCCATCCTAAGTGCTGGACTCTGCCCTTGTCCTTGTTGAATCTCATGAGATTTCTTTTGGCCCAATCCTTCAATTTGCCTAGGTCACTCCGGACACTATCCCTACCCTCCACCGTATCTACCTCTACCCCCATCTTAGTGTCATCTGTGAACTTGCTGAGGGTGCAATCCATCCCATCATTCAGATCATCAATGAAGATATTGAACCAAACCAGCCTCAGGACTGACCCCTGGTGCACTCCGCTTGATACTGGCTGCCAACTAGACTTTGAGTTGTTGATCACTACTCGTTGAGCCTGATGATCTAGTCAGCTTTCTATCCACCTTATAGTCCATTCATCCAATCCATACTTTTTTAACTTGCTGGCAAGAATACCGTGGGTGACCATATCAAAAGCTTTGCTAAAATCAGGATATATCACCTCCACCACTTTCCCCATATTCACAGAGCCAATTATCTCATCATAGAAGGCAATCAGGTTGGTCCGGTATGACTTGCCCTTGGTGAATCCATGCTGACTGTTCTTGATCACCTTCCTTTTCTTTCTCAAGTGCTTCAAAATGGATTCCTTGAGGACCTGATCCATGATTTTTCCAGGGGCTGAGGTGAGGTTGACCGGTCTAGCTCCCCAGATTCTCCTTCTTCCCTTTTGTAAAGATGGGCACTATATTTGCCTTTTTCCAATAGTCTGGGACCTCCCCTGATCGCCACGAGTTTTCAAAGATAATGGCCAATGGCTCTGCAATCACATCAGCCAACTCCCTCCGCACCCTTGGATGCATTAGATCTGGACCCATGGACTTGTGCAGGTCCAGCTTTTCTAAATAGTCCTTAATCTGTTCTTTCATCATTGAGGGCTGCTCAGCTCCTTCCCATATTGTGCTGCCCAATTCAGCAGTGTGGGAGCTGACCTTGTCTGTGAAGACCAAGGCAAAAAAAAAAACATTGAATACCTTAGCTTTATGCACATCATCTGTCACTACGTTGCCTCCCCCCATTTAGTAAGGGTCCCACACTTTTCCTGACCTTCTTCTTGTTGCAAACATACCTGTAGAAACCCTTCTTGTTACCCTTCACATCCCTTGCTAGCTGCAACTTCAATTGTGCTTTGGCCTTCCTGATTACACCCCGTCATGCTTGAGCAATATTTTTATACTCCTACCTAGTCATCTGTCCAAGTTTCCACTTCTTGTAAGCTTCCTTTTTGCATTTAAGCTCACCAAAGATTTCTCTGTTAAGCCAAGCTGGTCACCTGCCATATTTGCTATTCTTTCTGCACATCAGGATTGTTTGTTCCTGTGCCCTCAATAAGGCTTCTTTAAAATACAGCCAGCTCTCCTGGACTCTTTCCCCCTCATATTAGCCTCCCAAGGGATCCTGCCCATCAGTTCCCTGAGGGAGTCAGTCTTTGCTGAAGTCCAGGGTCTGAATTCTGCTGCTCTCCTTTCTTCTTTTTGTCAGGATCCTGAATTCTACCCTCTCATGGCCACTAACCACAAGGTCCACACCACGCTGGGTCGATGGGAGAGTTTCTCCTGTCAACTCCCCTTACTCTTCTCATTCTGGTGGGCAGAGGTGAAAGTAAGCCGGTCCGGCGTACTGGCAAGAGCCAGTATGCCGTGCCAGACTGGACCGGCTTCCGCGGCGGTGATTTAAAGGGCCCAGGGCTCCTGCCACTGCGGGGAGCCCTGGGCCCTTTAAATCCCTATCGGAGCTCTGGCAGCTGGGCTCCCGTGGTGATTTAAAGGGCCCGGAGCTCCGCCGCAGCCAGAGCCCCACACCCTTTAATTTGCCCCTGAGCCCCGGGGCTCCCAGCCGCCTCTGCAGCTGGTAGCTCCGGGGTGATTTAAAGGCCCTGGCACTCCCAGCCACAGCCGGAGCCCCAGGACCTTTAAACCTTGAAAGGCCCCACCTCTTCCGGTTTAGGCCACGCCTCTTCCAGTTGAGGCCACATCCCTGCTCAGGACTCCAGCGTACCAGTAAGTCCTTTAAGTTACTTTCACTCCTGCTGGTGGGGTACTGGAGTCAACGGGAGAGCAATCGGTGGTCAATTTAGCAGGTGTTCACTAGACCCGCTAAATCAACCCCCAGTGGATCGATCACTGCAGCGTCAGTCCCACTGGTAGTGGAGACAAGCCCTTAGTCCTATAACTCACCAGAATACACAGAGCACCTTACAATGGCTGGGGACCTATGGTCCCCAGACCCACATCTTATTTAGACAATTGTCTTTTCTTGTAAAACTTTTCTAAATGTTGGTACCTATGCAAAGAACACAGCACAATCAGCAGTGCTCCACTTCTCTTGCAGCAGAAGTCTGGTGGGGGAGGATCTCTAGAGGTCCAAACACACACTTAATATAAAGTACTAAGAATAATTCTTTATACAGATAATAATTCTGGATAGTGTTACGGAGGAGCCCAGTCATGGTACATATTGGTACCAATGATGTACGGATAAAAAAAGTGGTAAGTGATGTGGCAAAATTTGCAGATGAAACAAAATTATTTAATTTAGTCAACACCAGAGAAGACTGTCTTCCCCCCCCCCCCCCGAGCACTGCTTTACCGCGTTATATCCAAATTCGTATTCTATCGGGTTGCGTTATATCGGGGTAGAGGTGTATATTCCTATCCCAGAGCAAGAGTGGAATTTTAAGGAGCTAGACAGAAGGAGAGTTCCAAATGATCTTGGCAACACAAAAAATAAAATGTTAAGTAGAACTGCTGTACACTTTCACTTCTCTATTATTCAACATTGAATTACGGTAGGTCAAATTCATAATTTATTTTAAAGTAAGGTACTGGGAATAAACAAGTCTTGCTGTCTTTACTCCTAGATTGACAGATTTTTGAGGCAAGAATGGGCCATTAGATCTAGTCTGACCTGCTATATAATATAGACCAAATAACTTGACCCAGTTACTTCTGTATCGAGTCTTGTTTGACTAAAGCATGTCTTCCAGAAAGGCATCTACTCTTGATTTAAAAGACTCCAAAAGATGGAGAATTCACCACTTCTCTTGATAGTGAGTTCCAATGGTTAATAACCCTGAATGTTTGGGTTTAAAAAAAAAAAAGGTGCCTTTTCCCTAACTTGAAGTGTCTGATTCTAACTTTCAACCACTGGTTCTTGTTGTTCCTTTCTCTGCTAGATTAAAGAGCCTTTTAGTACTTGTTTACTTTTTTTTTTTTTCTTCTTCTGTGAAGTTATTTCAAGTATACCCTATAATCAACTCATGTCTCAAACGTATTTCTGATTAAACAAATTCCTGATTACGCTCCTGAAGTCTTTCACTGTAGAGCATTTTCTCTGATGCTGGAATTTTTGTGTGTGGCTGTTCTCTGCACCCTCCTTCATTTTTCAACAGCCTTTTTAAAATGTGAACAATAGAATTGGACAAAGTATTCCAGTATCATTTTCACCAATGCTGTGTAACAATATTCTTCAATTAATGGCCCATGGGCCAGATCCAGCCTGGTAGGGCCTTCCATTTGGCCCACTGGGTTTTAGCTGTTCCATCCTGCTGGGAGATCCAGCTCCTTTCTGGGCTTTCAATGGCTCTTGTCCCACACTTCCCTGATGGTCCTGACTGCAGCATCCCCACTGGCTGGAGGGACCTGGGGCAAGCTGGAGCCGGATAGCAGGGCCCCCAGCAGGAAGGGGAACTGCTGATGCCTGGTAGGCATAACGAAAGGGCCAACAGGTGCCTCCAGTCACTGAGCCTTCTGCCAGGTTGCCTCTTTCCTTCCCTGGCTGCAGATCATCCTCTGAGCTGGCAATTGCTGGCCTGGGTGGAGTAGTGGTGCTCAGATGCATGTAAGGGCGGAACCACTGCAGCCAGGACCACCAGGGGAGTGCAGGAGGTGAAGCTGCTGGGAGCCATGGGCCCAGCCAGAGCTGAGTAGTAGGACCACCCCTGGTCTGCTACCAAGAGCTGAGGGCAGAGCTAGAGTTGAGTAGCAGGGCTGTCTGTGGTTGGAGATGGAGCCAAGTAACAGGGCTGTCCTTACAACAGATCCTCCAGCTGGGAGCAGGAGTCAGGGGAGGCAAGAATGGGACAGGATCTGGGTGGAGTAGCCCCCATGCTACTCTGGATCTCCCCCAATTCCCCCACTGTCCTCTCTTCCTCCCAGCTCCCTGCACTCAAGCAGCACTAAGGAGGCTCCTGTCTCCTGCAGCTACTCCCCTCTCTCTCTCTTCCCTTGGGACAGAAAATGCTGATTACGCAATGAGCATGGGAGACATACTGTTCATCTGGATAATCAGGATTTTGGGTAAATTGAAATTCAGATAAACAGACTTTAACTGTACATGGCATGATGGTAATCAGAGGAAAAATATACTGAAGTGCATCCCAAAACTTGCCCCTGATGGGACTATCAGTCTGTGTGCCATTCAAAAACCAGCTGACGTACAATCTCTGGCATGCATGCCATCAGTTGCCAATCCCTGTCAGATGGGTGAAGAATTTGGGAGCTTTCTCTAGGGAGCAAACACCTGAACAGCTCTTTGCTTCTCCAAGATTTGAACACTGCTTTATCTGGCCCCTCAAAAATAGAATTGAACACCACTGCTGTATAAAGTGTCTATTAATCTTAGCTAGTTATTAATCTGTTGGGTTTATTGATATTGTATAATGTGAAATTTGTAGTGACTGTCATGTGGTACAAAGGAAACTCCCTTACAGAAGTTTAAGTAAATTACAGTTATGCAGTTACTTTCATCAACCAAAATTGTAATCTCACCAAAAAATGAAATTTTGTATAAGACCTATTTTCTATAAAATCATGTTGACTGGCACTAAGTATATTCCCATCCTCTTATTCTTTTCCATGACTTTTTTTTTTTTTTTTTTTTAAGGACTAGACAACCTGTAATTACATGGCTCATCCCACTTACCCTTTCTTGAATATTGGCATAACACTAGCATACTCTG
This sequence comes from Malaclemys terrapin pileata, assembly GCF_027887155.1. Classification (NCBI taxonomy): domain Eukaryota; kingdom Metazoa; phylum Chordata; order Testudines; family Emydidae; genus Malaclemys; species Malaclemys terrapin. Next base: position 90,267,989 of record NC_071509.1, read on the forward strand.
TCTTCTGAAATTTCCCTGGTAATCCAAGATTTATTAAAAAATTAAAGTCAAAGGATTAGTGATCTCCTCAGCCAACTCTTTTAGGATTCTTGGTCTGGACCTTTTGGTTTAAATATGTTTATCCATAGTCTATGTTTAACATCCTCTTTAGTTATTAATGAGCGGAAAAATACTTCATCATCCACATTTTGCCTTTTCTGCATCATTACTAACAATCTTACTATCTAGATCTAGTAAGGGGGCCTATACCATAGGAACAAAAGTAATCCTTACAAATATACTTTTAAAATCTCGGTCTTATTGTGCTTAGCTCTGCCAGGTCTGGATTTTTCCACTGATGTATTTAGCTTCCCTTATCAATTTTCTGTTCTTCATAACTTTTAATATATTGGTTGGTATATACTTCCCCATTTTCTGTGTTCTATCCTTTCCCCCCAATTAGTGCCTTCACTTCCATACTGAACCATGATGGGCTTCTACCCAAAATTGTTCTGTTACTTGATTATGGATTTTTGGCCATCTAATAAAAGGCAATTTAGATTGGACAGTAGGAAAAAACTTCCTAATTGTCAGAGTGGTTAAGCACTGGAATAAATTGCCTAGGAAAGTTGTGGAATCTCCATAATTGGGGATTTTTAAGAGCAGGTTGGACAAACAGCTGTCAGGGATGGTCTAGATAATACTTAGTCCTGCCTTGAGTAGATCAGTGGGTCTCAAACTAGGGCCGCCGCTTGTTCGGGGAAAGCCCCTGGCGGGCCGGGCTGCTTTGTTTACCTGCCGTGTCCGCAGGTTCGGCTGATCGCGGCTCCCACTGGCCGCAGTTCGCTGCTCCAGGCCAATGGGGGCTGCAGGAAGCAGGGCAGGCCAAGGGGCATACTGGCCGCCCTTCCTGCAGCCCCCATCGGCCTGGAGCAGCGAACCACGGCCAGTGGGAGCCGCGATCGGTCGTACCTGTGGACGCGGCAGGTAAACAAACCAGCCTGGCCCACCTGGGGCTTTCCCTGAACAAGCGGCGGCCCAAGTTTTGAGAACCACTGGACTAGATGACCTCTCAAGGTCCCTTCCAGTTCTATGATTCTTCTTAAACAACTCCCAATTTTTATTCCACTTTTCATCATACTCTTCTCCATTTTAGGAAATCAGCCCTTTGGAAGCACCACAAATATGCTACTGGTAGGGTATATCCTCTGCCCACATTGAACATAACCATGTAGCAACATAACTTAAAAGTCAAATACTGCCTTCAGTTTACATGCAGAAGTCCCATGTAAGTCAAAGGGCAACAGCAGAGTTTATCCACAAGAAGATTAAAACAGACCATATATATTCATCATGTCAACTATCTGTTTACAATAAAGAATAAATGGCCATTGCAAAGTATAACTTTTTCTCCTTATATGCAACAGATTCTGATCTTGTTTGTATTTGAGTAGATACAGAATGACTCAGTTGTGGTTTAACACTCTTTTCATATTGGCGTGAAAGAGATTAGAATATTAACCAGATACTTACTCCCTGCGAGTATTTTAATTCCAATTATTATACATAATAAAAAATCAAAGTTCCAAAACATGGACTGCAGCAGCTCCAGGATTTTACCCATTCCTTTTTTGCCCTGCACTTTATGCTTGACTCACCTCTTTTAATAGATGTTGCCTCAGAAGTTATTTTTTTTTTTAAGTTTCACATTAAACATTCTTTATAGTTGTGGCAATAGTTGACCTACTTGTTTTTGTGTTTAAAGCTGTTCATTGTGCACATCTGTTGTGAAACAGAATGTTTGTTTCCTAATGTACGCATACACACACCTCACTATAAATATACATACACACAAATGCTTCTCTCATTTAATAGCATAGCACACACATTTATTGTTATTATATGGGTCTGTAACACAGAAATTCAATGGAGAACTGTCCTTTATTGCTTTCTTTTCTTAGGAACATCAGAACTGTTATAACAGGTCAGAGCGGTGGGTCATCCAATCCAGTGCGCTGTCTCTGGCAGGGGCTAGTAGCAGATGCTTCAGAGGAAGAGGACAGTGATCCCATTGAGGGTAGTTACGGATAATTTGCCAATAGAGAAAAATTCTCAGCGGTAGCAGGCAGGAAACCAAGTAAATTAATTAAAATAGCAGGGTCCCAAAGGTGATTTTAAAGTCCCTAATCCTAACCTTCAATTTTCTCTCAGACTGTTTGTTAGAGTGGTTTTCAACCTTTGCCATTGGTGGACCCCTAAAAATTTCAAAGGAAGGTGCACACTCCTTTGGAAATCTTAGACAGTCTTTGTGCACACACCCCTCTCCCCCTCCACAGGCAACAGGCTGAAAGCTACTGCTCTAGGGCAGGGGTTCTAAAACTTTTGTACTGGTGACCCCTTTCACACAGAAAGCCTCTGAGTGTGACCTCCTGTATAAATTAAAAACACATTTTTATATATTTAATACCATTATAAATGCTGGAGGCAAAGCTGGGTTTGGGGTGGAGGCTAACAGCTTGCGACCCCCCCATATAATCTTGTGACCCCTGAAGGGTCACAACTCCCAGTTTGAGAATCCCTGCTCTAGGGTAACAACCTTTCACAGACCCTGGCTTAGACATAGTCCTTTCCCCCTTCCCCTTGCAGGGGTCCGCAGACCACAGCTTGAAAGCCAGTGCTCTAGAGTCTGGTATCTTCCCCTCCACCGGCTCACAGCCTGGTTCTGCCGCTGTCCCGCCTGTCTCCCAGCAGGTGTCGCTGCTGCCCCTCCAAGGCTGAGCGCCGTTAAAGCACAGCCGCAAGAGCTCCTGACATCACACCAAAGCCCCTCCTGCACGCGCCTCCCCTACCCCCGCTCCCTCCAGAGCCAGCATCTCCTCTGGCGAGCCGCCTGCACAGCTACCCGGCGAGGGGGTGGAGCGGGGGAGGGCGAGAAGCAGCCCCCCCCCAGCTGCCTATAGCAAGAACGCCTCCTCAGCCAGCCAGAGCTCTCTTTTGAAGGGGGTCCCACAAGCTCCCTTGCAGTGTGTGCAACCACCCCCTGCCCCTGTAGGGAAAGGGAAGCGACCGCAAAGCCAGGAAGGAGCCCGAGGGGGAGGGGTAGAAAGGGAGACGTGGGGGAGAGAGCTACGGAGCAAGGCGCTAAGAGGCACAGAAAAGCCCCCAGTGAAATGCATTACAGCTGAGGTTACCCAGCCAGCTCTCACCCCCCTCCCGTGCCTCGCACGGCCGGATCCCAGCAGCGGGAGCAGCCGCCGCCTAGCCCAGAGCAGGCTCCGGTGCCCGCTCGCACACGCAGCCGGGCCGGAGGCGAGGGGGGAGGCCGAGGAAGGATGGCAATGTCTCTGATCCAGGCGTGCCGCAGCCTGGCCCTCTCAACATGGCTGCTCTCCTTCTGCTTCGTGCATCTGCTCTGCCTGGACTTCACGGTGGCCGAGAAAGAGGAATGGTACACGGCCTTCGTGAACATCACCTACGCCGAGCCGGCGGCCGGCAGCCTGGAGCTGCGCAGCGAGAAGACGGAGTGCGGGCGCTACGGGGAGCACTCGCCCAAGCAGGATGCCCGGGGCCAGGTGGTGATGACTGCCTCCGCCCACGACCGGCTGGCCTGCGACCCCCACACCCGGTTCGCCGCCCCGGGCCAGGGCAAGAGCTGGGTCGCGCTGATCCCCAAGGGCAACTGCACGTACAAGGATAAGATCAGGCACGCCGCCGCCCAGAACGCCTCTGCCGTGGTGATCTTCAACGTGGGCTCCAGCAACGCCAACGAGACCATCACCATGCCGCATGCAGGTGAGTGGGAGTGGGGCGGGAGGAGAGGAGCCGCCTCTCCTCACTTGGAGCCCCTAAGGTCTGCCCGCAGAAATCCCTGCTCGCTGGATACGCTGCCCGCAGTCGGACACTTTTAAGGCCAGTTTGACCCCTTCGTTCACCCTGATCGTTAACAGGGACCATACCTGCTGGTACCTGGTAGCCTGCTTGTGCTGTTACAGCCAGCTTCGTTCACCAGTCTGGGAGTGTGGTGCTTTGTAGAGCTGGGGAAGTGGGGGACATTCCCTTCCCCAAATATCTGGGCTGAGCTGATAGCTGGGATGGGCTGGACGGACCCTCTTGGTCAGTTTGTATATCAGTTATCCTTGCCAGAAGTTAGCTGTTTCATTTCTGCACAGAAGGTAAGTGTTTTTCTGGGAACCTTTACAGGTTGTAAATACTCGTCTGACTGCTGCCATGGAGAGAAATTGACAGGTTGCCAAGACCGATAAATAATAACATTCAATCTGGTGGAAAAGTTCGAAAGCTGTGAAGTTTTGGCCACTTTTGTGGATTTTATGGGACCTGTGGTCCCTTTAGAGGGCAGTTAGGCAGCTGTAAGCATTTTGTTGGATCATTAAGATCCGGTGGCCCATGTCAGGCAGGGGCTGTGGGTGAGATTGAGCTCTTCAAGATGTGAAGGATAACATTGTTTCTTAATTACTAGGAGGTTCAGCAAAGTAGGGAATGCAGTGTCTACCATCATTTTTGCAATTATTTTCATCTGTGGGACCAAACACTGTGGAGTATCTGATTTTATGAAATACAGGTGCAGACATTTCTCTCAAATTTTGGTTTCTCATCCTTCCCATGTGTGCCTTTGATGCCTGGAGATGAGTGTTCAGGACTCAAAGAATTAATCAAATTGTGCCGTGAGAGAGTGAACATAAACATAGCCATCAGAAATAACAGCAAAGCCAGAACAAACACAGGGTTTGCTATATAATGAAAACATTGTTTTTATAAAAATGTTTGTTTTGAAATTGTTGTTTTAAAGATCAGCTAATCAGATTTATTTTTAGGGACAAAGTCTTCTGCCAGGGGCCACTAGTCTCTTATGCCAAGAACATATGCCATGCAGACTAAAATGCCACCTATTAGCAGAATCTCTGGTTTGCATCCAGTAACTAATCATACCCAGCTCTTTCGTGCCAGTTTAGTGTTGTTGGGGGTAAATTGGAACATGATTAGGTTACAAAGCATGGATATTTTAATTACATTTTTACGTTTTGCAATAAGCTAGCCAGGATGGATGAGAGGTAAAAGAATTCCTTGCATTACTAACATTATAATAGTGCAGCTATTGGACAGAACATTTTGAACATATTGCACTCAGTCTTCTATGAAGAGATTAACTGTTTACTGGAGCAAATTCATATGCTTTTGAGATGGTTGGTTTGGATCAGAGGAAGGTTTTTATTTTTTTTAAATCTTGATATTGCTTAGGACTTTTCATGGCTTTAAAATTAGAGCTCCTAATAGTTTTAAAACTGTTCTCAATAAACTGCATATGGTTTAGTTTCTGTTTAGGTTCTACTCCCTATTACTTTAAGTATTATTATAAGATTATGAATAATATTATTTAGCAGGCAACATAATAGAAGCTTGACATATAGAAATATAAGCACTCTTAAAGTCATGCTCGGTATTTCAACACAAAATAGGGTACGCCATTTGTTCCTGTCTAATAAGTTTCTTTAAAATTGCCAACATGTTGGATCAATTAATGGCTTGCCTGTTTTTGAAGACTGTACTAAACTGTTTTCTCATCTAAATAGTGGTTTATTTAGAAACAGTGGAAGTAAAAAAATCTTCTAACAATTTGAAGGTTAAAGTCCAAAAGGAATGAAACAAAGATTATTTATTACTGTTTGTGCCCTCTGCTTTCAGAAAAATACTAATATTATACCAGTTAACATTGGGACAGCTTCTTTAGTGTTACCTGGCACCTTTGCAGCTTATTCAGAAACTCCTTTTCAAGCACTGCATTGGTTTCCATTAGAAATGCTATTTTCTTAATCAGGAATACCCAGCCCTGTGATTCATTTCATTTCAGCGTTTGGGATGGCAGAAACTTTTAAAAAACATTTCTTATAAAGTATGATCAGTTGGACCATTGAGGCCTTGAAGCTAATTTATTTTTCAAATTAAATTCAACTCATTTTTTCACATTTTCTCAAAAAGCAATGAACATTTTAGTTTTGTGATGCTGAAAAACAGTTCACACTCTTTTATCTTAGGAAAACCGTGTCCTCTGCACAATTGAAACACAGAGGTATTTTAGGCCCAGGCCTATTAAAACAGAAGAAAAATAATTTAAACATAGTTGTAGGGATATTTTGCTATTTCCTAGGTCCTGCCTAGTTGATATCTGAGGAATTAGTGGAAACCCAGGGACTGATTTATCCATACCCTGCATCTGCTGTAATCATTAATATACCAAGGCAATGTGAGTGAGTGTAAAAAGATTATAAAATCATAACTGCTACCAATTTGACTTGTTAGCATTTTACACTCACTTTACTCTGGTGTCAATGATGACACAAGGTGCAAAGCAAGGTTGAATTGGGCTTTCAGGACAGCCACATCTGTTGTGTGTGTTGCAAACACTAAACTCCCATAGTGGGAAAATTTAAAAGGTTCCGCCATGGAAAAATGTGGAAACAGAGATGGTTTTGAAATGCAACCTGGAAGTATTTTAAAAGTCAAAAGAAATATGACACAATTTTTTTTTGTACTTTTATTTTACCCTTGTTCTTTGCAGTTTTTATATGTAAGGTCAAGTGAATTCTGACTTTCCTTATAGCTGTTACCATTTCCTGCTGTATAATGTAGTGGTTCCTGTCCCTCACTAACAAGAAAATGCTTCTAAGAAAGAGCTTTGGTTTCTTAACACATTCTCTTCTCCGGAATGTTTTGGTTTCTTTTCCCCCCATTGTTTTCTATCTCATTTCCTCTGCTATCATCAGTTTTTCTTGCTGCTTCTCTCCTGCCTTACGCCCCCCCACCCCCCCGGTCATTTCTTCCTATCTATTCTCCATTCCACTGTCTCTTATTTCCCCATCTCCCAACCCCACATCACTTCCTCTTCTCCCAACCATTTTACCCTATTATCTCTCAACTCTTTCCCCCCCAACCCAAAACTCTCTATCTTCTCTCCCTCTAACCTGTTGATATGAAAAGTATGTGCTGCTGCCTGTGCATACTGATGTCCTCTTCCACTGAGTGACTAAAATGTGTGTCTACTGTGCCTGCCTTCTCTTCTGTAATTCAAGGTGATAGTTCTCTCTGATATCTTTTTGCAGTTTCTAACAGATTTGAACTCATAGTTGTTAAGGTCATTCTGGTATGTAAGAGAGGTGCTTTGAAAGAAAACAGGTGTTGAATATGAAACCAGAGCCTATCATGGAGCTAATTCCATAAACCCTGAGACTTGTATCTGAAAGTTTTTTGGTGCTCCAGACAAAAGTTTAGATTTGCCTTGAATTCAAACTCTATATCGAAATCCTCACTGTCACAGGCCTGATCCACTGACTTCAATGTGACTTCATTGAGCTTTGGAAGTCTTCCCACTGACGTCAGTAGGCTTTGGATCAGGCACCAAGTGAACACCACAGCATGGCAACTTTAATGCCAGTGAAATGTGCAGAAAGACATGCTGCTGATTTTTTATTTCCTGATATGTGGCTGATACTTAGAAATGAGGGACAAAACTTAAAACGCTGTTTAGCGAAAGATAGGTATATATTTTAGCAAAAGGTGTCAAGTTAATGCTTGTTCTTATATTTCTTATATTTTTCAAGTAAATGTAGTTAATGAAAAGTGCCAGATTGATAGGCCTGGAGAGTGAAGTCCTCTGTGTATTCACAAAATTGGTAATACTCGTGCAAACCTACTTGATCTCTTTTTAATTTACCCTTAACATTTGGTATTTGTTTTTAAAAAAGGGGGGTTCAAAATTCCAGACCCAAACTTCATAGAGCTTATAAAGGGCCAAACCAAAACCCTAAATTCAAACCATCTTGAACTTGCGTGTTCAAAATTTGCATCCAAATCTGAATTTTCCCAGACCTAAAGAGTGTTTAGGTTTGGCCCTTAACGACTAGGTTGAACTACAAATTCTGATTGGAATGTAGCTTTGGGGTTTTGTTTTGTGCCCATCTCTAGAATCTGAAAGACACAGGTGGTGATGAGCTTTTAGTACCTTTTGATGTGTAAATCTCAAGATTTTTAACCTGTATTAAAATGTAATTTGAATTTCGTTCATATGTTCTTGGGTCATTGGCTACATGTCCATAAACCAAACCTCAGAGAAACAAGGTAGCTTTTTCATGTTTACTTGCGGAAATACAAACTTTCTTGAAAAAATGTCAGTACTGGTGCTAGCGAGACTCTCAGTATTTGCGTTGTAAATCATGAAGATTTTAATTCTTTTAATTTATATTGGTCTGAAGATCAGTATAGAAGCTATTAGCTGGAATGTGCTTACTTTTCATTTAAATAGATTTTTTTAATCATGGGAGAGCAAAACATCTAGAATTTCTGCTAGGTTCAGAAGCGTTTATCACTTCTAAATAATGAACTTGTATGAAAAGATGTGTTAATTAAAAGAGATTTTTCCAGGATGGTAATCCATAATGTCAACTAGGCCTTTGAGTGTCTGCCCCGCCCCCCCATTTAAAACGAAATAGAGGTTGTTTAGGTTTGAAAAGTAGCTAGCTGCTGTGCATAATTTTAATAAAATATTATAATATATGGCAGTCTATATAGATAATTCATATTCTATACCTAGTATGAATAAAATAAATCCAACTGAAATCAGCATAATTCACAGTATTGAACAAATGTCACAATGGGTTCTCTGGTGCCATCAACATTGTGATATTACATCTGAATGCCTCACAAATTTTGATCCAATCACCACATTTATTTAGAATGTTGTAATTGTTCTGAACAGCACATATACAGTACATGAGTCAAGTAGTCTGAATTCCACTGTATTCTGCATTTATGGTACATGTCATCACTAATTTGTAGTGGCATGTTGTAAGTGGAAAGCGACATCCAACTCTCAATAAGAAGGAAGTGCTTTTTGGATTTTTGAAATGGCAGTCATGTGTTAGTAATGATTGTCGAAAATATTCTGTCTTGTAATAAAACCAGAGTATTATGATTATTTTCATTAAGAACCTGGGTGAAATCCTTGTTCCATTGAAGTCAATAGCAAAACTGGTAGTGACTTCAATGGAGGCAAGATGTAATCTCTGGTCTTCTGTTCTGGAGTCATTTTTTCTAGATCACTCTTTGGAAGCAAAAGTGCTTCTGTCCCACACTCTATCAAGGTCTCTACCCAGCTATTTCTTTTAACATGTTTTTAGAACATACAGGTTGAGTTATTTTGGACTAGTAATACACTTTCTCCTGCTTCCACCTATAATGTATTGTATTAAAACTAAATTTTAGGGCTTGCACCGATATGCAAATTAGAATTCACATACATGCTCTGTAGAACAAAAGTAGTATTTGGATTACAGTATATACAAAAATACCTTTTGTACTATCATTAGCATACTAACAGGGAAAACCATGGCTCGGTATACCATATGTCAAAGAATTTTTGTGAATATTTTTCTGAATACTGTAGTTAAAAGCCTGGAATAAGTATTTGAAATTCTCAGTCTTCTTACTATAAACAGAATTTTCTTGTCTTTAGATGCAGTGAATGCTGAAGAGAAGGTTATTTGTATTTATTATTTAAAAAAACAGAATCAAACACGCAAACCATGTTTAACTCCTATGAAGGCTGTGCTTAAACCATCAAAGTAAAATATATTCAGCACATATAATAATGTATACTGTGTGTAGGATCAAATTTTCAGCCAGCTTTAGCCACAGTCTCTGATGCCTGTTCAAAAAAAAAAAAAAAAAAAAAAAATCATGTGCATCTTTGGTGCAAATATCCATTCCTGCATGCCAATTAAGTGATATCCCAACTACCTGATTTGTATGCACAAATGCCCATTTTCACGTTCAGATAATGGCATGCACATTTTTTGTGAGTGCAGACATTTATGGACCTATTTCAGGGGACACAAACAGAGAGACTGCAGTTGAAAATGTATTCCTTTACTGAGTTTGAGATTTAATTCAATATTGTATTTATTTTTATTTGTTATTTTTACAACTGACCTTAAACATTGCAGTAAGATAGTTATTTATGCTCCATGTGTTTTGGGTCTGGATTTTAGATAGTCTATTGAACTCAGTACAATTATTTGTGAGAATAGTCACATTAAATATATATAAAATGTTGAGTGTATTTAGGGTTGGATTTTCAAAAGCGCCTGAGTTATGGGGGATAAGTTCCATTGGCTTTCTGTGGGAATTGTGCTCCTAAGTCACTTAGGGACATTAGAAAATACTTACTTTTAATGAGCACTAAAAGTGGGGTCCATAATGCCTGGCTTGAGCTAAGCGTAGTGCAAATAGGCACTGTACAACCTTTCCTAGTCAGTTCTACCAGTGAACCTCACTCCTGACTTACAACTCTTTAGCAGAGACTGTCAGTTATGTCTAATTGTGAGGTGTCTTTGTGATGTAGACAGCTAGTGCCAAATTCATCTTTGTGTAACTCAAAGGGTTTAGAACAGGGATGAGTTTTGACAATGAAGACTAGGAAGAGAACACCAAACTAACTTTAATCACTACTCTATGTTCCCGGTGGAAAAAAATACTCCTTTAATCTACTGCATCCTCGGCCCCCTATGGATAAAATTCATTGCTCCCAGTTGCTCAAACATTTTTCCCAGTTTTTCCGTAAGAACGGCCGTACTGGGTCAGACCAAAGATCCATCTAGCCAAGTATCCTGTCTTCCGTCAGTGGCCAATGCCAGGTGCCCCAGAGGGAATGAACAGAACAGGTAATCATCAAGTGATCCATCCCATCACCCATTCCCAGCTTCTTGCAAACAGAGGCTAGGGACACCATCCCTGCCCATCCTGGCTAATAGCCATTGATGGACCTATCCTCCATGAATTTCCCAAGAAAATTGATTTTTTTCTGGTTTATTGAAAACTTGCTTCTCATTTTAATTTGAATCTTTTATCTTACACTTATGTTGTGAGCACCTGATCCAAAACCCATTGAACTCAATGAGAAGATTCCCACTGAGTTCAATGGGCTTTGGATTGGGCCTGGAGAGAGCATCTGGTCAGTTCATTAAAGCAGTAGGTTCACTGAGGTATAGTTTGTAACTTTTATTGACCAAATTTTACTAACTGATTGACTTCTTTCCTCCTTTTCACGCTCCCGTTATCTGAGGCACTGTGCTAGCTGTTGTTCAGAATCGTACTTGCACAGTCGCTAGGTTCTGTGTATTATATATATCAGCCAAGAGAAATCCCTTCCTTTTAAATGAAACTACATTAGCATTTGTTCTAACCTCTTGTCATTAATCTTGTACTCCATTTTGGTATACTGGCCTTGAGAGGATGACTGACAATTACAGCAGTAGTTCATTATTGTTTGTTTGTTCTAGTCCCATTGGTATTTTGGCATTAAAATGATATTTGCTAATTAGAGATGTTATGATATTATGGCAATGCAGTCTGTCACTATTGTGTTAACACAGATGCAGCTCATTAACTCATGCAGATATATGTCTGCAGTGGCCCCCCCACCCCCTCCCATTTGCAGTACATCTCCGAGTGTTACCACTGGAATGCTTTAACGGAAGAAACAAAAATGAAACTGCGTAAAAGTTGGCTCTCGGGGGGGGGGGGGGGGGGGGGGAGGGTTTGCTTTCCTTATAATAGAAAAGGGACACCATTTTCATATGTCACAAAAGGACTGAATGAGTCCATTATTTTGCCCAGTTGGTTTGCCAGACAATGTAGTGCATTGTCATGCAAGAAGCCTGAGTTTCAAATGACCTCTATCTCCTTATACCCTGAGCCAGCCTTGTGAAGACTCATTATGAGGGAAGCCCTGTTTAATGCTTTTCCACATTCCAATACCTTCCACTTACCTGCACAGAAACAGTATTCATTTCAGACAAGGCCTATTTCTGACCTCTCAGCTGTATCCAAGTGCTGGGTACTTGGCTGCTTATTTGGTATAGAAGGAGGGGTACAATAAAATAATTGAATCGTAGAAAAGACCCATTAGTTCATGTAATCTGTCACTTTGCTAATGCAGGATTGTTCCTTAAAGTATATAGTCTAGTGCTTTTACAGCTTACTTTTCTATAGAAGATGCTATATAAAAAATATCGCAGGACTCTTCAGAGCCAGTTACAGTCTATATATACACCTGGATGATACTGAAACAAGAGATATTAAAAGTAAGAGGCAAATAAGGCAGAAGTAATGTGTGTAGGAATAATATTTCATTGTGGTAACATCCACATATGAATGCTCTTGGCAGATACAGGCAGTGGGAAAAATGAAGTAGGGTACAAAGATCCAACAAAATCACTGTGTTGTGCAATTTCAGGGGAGATTGGGGGCTTAATAAGGCAAATTGCGTAAAACAGAAGAAATAAAATGGGTTATGATCACTCTGGAACTGTTGCTGGGTGGGAACCAGATTTTTCATTTAGTGGAAAAATGTACTATTTCAAAACAAATTCTATTGTGAAACAGAACAAAACCAAAAGCTTTCAAAATACTCCATGAAAGAAAATTCTGAAATAAAATTAATTTCAGGTTAAATATTTTTGATAAAATCAGTTAGCTTGATTGAAATGTCATTTTGAAACAGAAAATCAAACTATTCCATTCCAAAACATTGTTTCAACCTTATAAAAAATTCTTTAAAGGTGAAATTTTGTTGAAATCAACATGTTTCTGTGAAATGTTTGGCTTTTGACAATCTGCATTTTCTGATGGGGGGGGAGTGGAATATTCGATTGGAAAATTTTCTGTTGAGTTCTTCCTGGACCCTATATTTAGCTTAAAGTATTATCCTCCGCCTTCGGGATATTATTTTATTAGGTGCTCTCTTCAGTGTGAAACATGAGGCAACCCCATCTTTCCACCTCCATCTGTTTATTGCCATGTTTCTTGCTCCATTATAGTCTGTTTCCATGACAGCGACATCTTTCTCAGTGGTTTCTTATGTCATCTGTTGTCTTCCACCAGCTGGTATCCAATCAAGGGCTTGTCTAGGAATATTGTTTTCGGGCATTTGTACATGTCTCCAACCCACTTCAGCCTTATTTCTCAAATCATTGTATTTGCAGTGTGCTAGTCCATCCTTTGTAAAGCATTGGTGTTGGTTACTTTATCCCACTAGTGGACACCAAATAGATAGAATGCATTAAGAATCCTGTTGTGAGTTTCTAGCATTTGCCTAGTTTCAGAAGCATATAACAATGTTGGTATCACAGTGGCCTTGAATAACTTTGTCTTGGTTCTTATGTGAATCTCCTTATTTTTCCAGGTATTTGTCCATCACAAAAAGGCTCTATTTCTCTTCCCAGCTCTTGCTTTCACCTCCCATTGGAGTTGGTCATTGGCACTAATTGTGCTTCCAACATATATGCTAAGTTAACCATGATGTATTCTTCACTGTTGATCACATATGCTGCATCATTGTTATCTCCTCTTTCAACAATCACAACTTTCAGGTTTTTTTTTTTTTTTTTTTTTTGGCCGATGCTTAGTCCATTCTTTGGTTGCCTCACGTTTGATGATAGTAGTGGTGTTTTGGGGGAAATGGTGGTCTTCTATTCAATATGCTGGGTGGGGATATCTGGGAGCAACCCTCTTGCCCCAGTTACAATAGATTGGAAAAACTTTATAAAGGGTCAGTTTTCTGTGAGATGACTATATTATGCAACTATATTTTACAAAAGAGGCTTAGCGATTGCATTGTTTATATTTTGGCTTCTCTTCAGAAAATTCCTTTAGTTAGGCTTTTGAAAACTTTATTGAAGAACTGAAGGGAAATGGTGAAAAGATTTCTCTGACTGTGCAGGTGGTCTATAGGAACATCCAGGAAGGATCTCAATGCTTTTATTGCCATTGTCTATCCCAACTGTCTGCTACCCAGACAAAATATTTATTTATCTTTTTCTCTTGCAGTGTCTTGCAGTACTACATGTTAGCAATACATTATCCTTCTGTGTGGGTTGTGTGGTTTTCTTTTTTTAATAATCCCTTCAGTAGACTGTGAACAATGGCACTTTAAATCTCTGATCATTTTTCTATTGCAACTGTGTCTTTTTTACAACAATACCTTTAAACCATGAAGATCGGATACAGCTGTCTCATTATGTACATTCCTTGGGTTTATATAGAATGTTTAGCTTTCCCCTCTCATGCCTTTTTTAAAAGTTTGATGCATTCTCACTGTCTCACAGTTTTACTCCTTTATATCTGACTTCATGAGCTAGGCAGTCTCCTTTCCCACTAATCCTCTCCTTCCCACATCTATAAGTAATCTCTCATCTCCCTTTAAGTGAATCTTGACATGTCCATATGTTCTGTGTTTGTCTTTATTGTTTATCTACCTTATTTTCTCTCTCTCCTTTTTGGTCTTTTTCTCAGACTCATTTTTTTCTTCCTCCTTCTGTAGTCACTCTACGTGCTCTGCAGTTTTTCTTTTTCTCCCTTTTTTACTTCTGTAATTTCTTCATTGCTCTCATCTATCCTACATCTTTCTTATTCTCTCCCTTGTTTCCTCATTCATTTAACTGTGAGCTCTGTACTTCCATTTCCTCTCTTCTTGTTCTCTCTCTCTCTCTCTTTTCCCCCCCATCCCATCCCTCCATCCAGGTTAACATCAACACCAAAGGTTAATGCTTTATACGTGGAGCTGTCTGTAAGATTGTGTGAGCCTAATCTTAGTCAGTTTCCCTTTGCAGCTGATTCTAAGTTTAAAGAGCTTCTGTTTGCTGGTGGTGGTGATACTGATTGATGATTTTCTCTTGGTCATGGACATGACCCATACATCCATATTAATGTTAGTTACTCCTACGGTGGTGTACAGAATTTTGCAGAATTCCCTGTTTCACCGCAGAATTTCTGGCCTCCACTAAGGCCAGCTGGACTCTGCAGAGCCCAGCTAACAGTGAGCGGAGTGCCCAACCTGATGGGGCTGGAGGCTGCCTGCTCTTTGATCCTTATTCTCCTGGGGATGGGCGAGGACCTGGAAGACCCTCAGCCTGTGTCAGAGCTGGCTGGAAGGGCGGGGCTGCACCACATCATGTCCCCTGGTGGGACTGTAAAGAAATTGGGTGGAATAAAGGCTCTGGGTGTGCTGGTGTCTAGGGGCTGCCCCACAGCTGGGCTCTGTGAGAGGGGGCTGGTGTCTGGGGGCTGCCCCACAGCTGGGCTCTGGGCGGAGGAAGGATGCTGGCGTCTTGGACCAGGGGTGGTGGCTTGCCTCTGGGGGGGAGGGAATGTAGGTGTCTGGGCTCGGGGGGCACCACACAGATCCCTCCAGCAACCCCCAACTGGAACTGGGTTGTTGTAGGAGTTTCTTTAACTCTCTACTCCTGGGGGAATCTTTTTTGCAGTTGTCTGCATTGTTGACATACTTGTTAACAGGTATTTTGAAATAATTTATTAAAATAATTGAAACTGAAGTGATTATATTGTTATTTTGACAAATAAAATGCGCAGAATTTTAAATTGTTTGGTGCCAAATTCCCCCAGGAGTAGTTACTTAATGTTTCCTCAGCATCTGATATGGTCAGCCATGGAATCCTGATGCCTCATCTTAGAAACGTGGTAGTGGTTAGTGGGATCATGCTAAGATTACTTCAGTCATTCCTTTCAGACTATGCTCGGATGTCTGTCCCAGCTCCCTGCTCCTCCATTGCCAGAACTCTTACCTGTCTAGGCCCACAAGGATCCATGTTGGCCTCTATCTTATTCAAAATCTATATAAAGCCAATAGAGGAAATTGTTATACAGTTCAGCATAAAATGCTGGAGATATCACACTCCGTTCTGAATCACCTTCTATCAAATGCAAATAGCACCATTTCCAAGTTGTTCAAAGGTCTGGCTAAGATAATTAATAGATGAGGCGCAACTGCATAAAGCTGAATCTTGTAGAGATGAGACGGTAGGGAGAGGGAAGCTGTTAAAATATCTTGTAATCTCCAACATACCTACAGTAGGAGTGCATACGTAATATTTGGATTGGGGAGATATAAAACCTCTCAACCAATCCATATGTCATCCCTTCCTCTTTCCACTTTCCTCCTGGCTTTTGTTCCTTGCCTCAATACCATTGCTCTGTTCCTATCCCCGTATACCTTCCTCCTGCTCTTGTCCCTCTTGTCAAATAATTTTACAAACTGAGGGGCAATATCATTATTGGTGTAGGGTGCCTGTCTGATTTTCTGCCTAGAGTTGTAAATTTTCTTTGGCAGTATTCGGTCTGCTGCTGAAACTCTGTCTCTTTGGTTAGCCTGTGCAGTGGGGAAAGTTGTATTGATCAAAGAGTATGGAATGAGTAGGCATGCTCCCACCATTGTGGTAAGGGATGTTTCTACACGATGTAACTAGAAGGGAAAACAATAATCTATCTTGTCATGTGGCAGTCAAGGACCTCAAAAGTTTATAGACCCTTGTCCAGCAATTATACTTATTTGCTCCTCCCACCATCATGATCTAGGAGCCTTGCTTCTTAGACTAAAACTAATGTGTGTGCCATCAGTAAATCTCTTAATATCCAGTGATTCTCTTCTTTTATTACAAGAACACCAATCTGCTGCTATTCATTACTGCTTATTATTATTATTTATTCATACTTTACTGCTATCCAACCATGCTACTCAAAAGTCTTCTTTTGCAACTGTAGTTCTTACAACCAGAAATGACTGAGATGCAGTACATAACATGGCTAATAGCCAGTTTTTAAGAAGAGTTGGATTATTTTCACTGTGTTGAATGGAGGAGGGTGAACTGGTGAAGGACATTGTTCTGTAAGATGGAATAGGTATTACCTGACTTCTAAAACAGGCATGACCTCTCCTTTCTTGTCTTTCTGATAGTCAAAGGGCTTTTATTTCTATTATCCTGTGTAATTATAGTCTGTGTAACTATATATCCTGATCCTTTAGACTTCATGTTAGTAGAATCATAAAAATAATACCGTGAGTGCTGAATTTTAGCATCTAATGTCATTTAGTGATTCTTTTACACAACTGACATGAAGGTTTGTGAAATTTATTATTTAGGTTTTGACCAATATGTTGCTTAATCACTATAGTGGATTGTGCTGTTAGCCAATTCAAGGTGATTATCCTGTGGTCCTAGTCCAAGTATATTTTCTAACTGTTCAGGTATATTTAAAGATAACAGTGCTAAGTTTTAACTTTTTATTGCAAAGTTGTTGTCTGTGACCCAGTAAGGTAGGGTGTGTGTGTGTGTGTGTGTGTGTACGCTAATTAGACCCATACATGAACTAGCCTGCAAAGCAGAAGTTACTAGATGCACATACAGCAATAAACACACTGGGCTGTCCAGTAGTGCTGATTTGTGCAAAGAGATACAACATACATGGTATTTCACTATGACAGTCCAGAGTCTTATTGTCATTATGAAACAGGTATCTTAAAAATAAATATTAAAATTGACTCATGTTTTTTGGTGCCGTGTTAGTGAGTTTCTATGGCACTTTATGCATTTTAGATATTTAAAAATTTAATGTGAATATTATATTTAATGTTGATTAGGTAACTTGGGGGTGCTTTTTGCTTAAAGCCCCAATTCAGGAACATCTTGCTGTTCAGGAAAGCTCTTGCACACATGCTTAACTTCAAGCACATGCTTAGTTCCCATTAAGTAAGCACATACTTTAAGTATGTGCTATTTTCCTGAATTGGAACCTAAGTGGTTAAAGATAGATTAATTTTTTTCATGAAAACCAAGGCAAGAAGCAAAAGTGTCTATTAGCCCAGAGCATTGTTATTACCAATGTAAACATGGGAGCATCCTTATGTTGTTGCTGTAATGTGGTCAACATTACTCTCTGTCTGGTGATCTCCTTGATTACTTTAAATCTTAGGGCTAGAAGGGACTGCAGGGGTCATCTAGTCTACCCCCCTGCCAAGATGCATGTTTTGTTGTGTCTAAATCATCCAAGTCAGATGGCTATTCAGTCTCTCTTTGAAAACCTCCAGTGAAGGAGCTTCCATGACTTCCCTAGGCAGTTTGTTCCATTGTCCTACTGTTCTTACAGTTTTCCCTGAGATTTAATCTAAATCTGCTATGCTGTAGTTTGAACCCATTGCCTCTTGTCCTGTCCTCTGTGGCAAGAGAGAACAATTTTTCTCCATATTTTTTATGGCAGCCATTTAAGTATTAAAGACTGCTATCACGTTCTCCCTTAAATCTCCTCTTTTCCAAACTAAATATACTCAGTTCCTTCAGCCTTTGCTCGAATGGCTTGCATTCCATCCCTGTGATCATCTTTGTCGCTCACCTGGAAAGGATTCTCTACATCCTTTCTGTACAGCGGTAACCAAAATTGGACACAGCGAGTAGATTGCTATGATCACATCCTGTGACTTGCATGCTATGCCTCTATTAATGCAACCCGAAATTGTATTTGCACTTTTTTTGCAACAGCATCTCACTGTTGACTCATGTTGAGGTGGTGATTCACCACAACACCCACATCTTTGTCAGCAGTACTGCTGCCAACCCAGTTGTACCCCGTTTTGTATTTGTGGATTTGTTTTTTCTTTCATACCTTACATGTCTTTGTTGAATTTCATTTTGTTGTCTATAGCCAGTTTTTCAGTTGATCAAGATCCCTTTTGAATTTTAGCTCTGTCGTCCTAAGTGTTTGCAACCCTACCCTCCACCCCAGCTTTGTCTCATCTGCAAATTTGATCAGTATGCGCTCTATTCCTACATCCAGGTCATTAATAAAGATGTTAAATAACACTTGACCCAGAACAGATTCCCATGGAACCCCACTTGAGCCCTCCTTCAAATCTGATATCATTCCTTAATAGTTACTCTTTGACCAATTGTATATCCATTTAATGGTAGTTCTACCGAGCCTGCATTTCTCCAGCTTGCTTGTGAGAATGCCGTGTGGGACCATGTCACTGATCTGATCTGGCTGATGCTTTCAGAACTCCCTCCCTTTCCGCATTCCAATGATAAATATGGCTGCCTCAACTTCTTCCTAGCCCCACACTGCAGTCTTTTCAATGCCTGTCACTGCTCCTCCTTACCCTTGAGGAATGCTTAATTTAACAGACCTCTGCGCGCACGCGCTCTCTCTCACACACACTCACACACTTTATTTTTAAAATTAAGTTGTATTTAATATCTGGGGCCAGAGGTGCACAGAGTGTCAATGGTAGATGAGGAAAGAAGGGGTAGACCAGGTGTTGTGTGCAAATGGATTTGAGGGCAGTGCCCAACCAAATCAGAGTAATTCACAGTAGCCAGTCAGAATGGAGAAGTTTACATAATTAAAAAATAACTATACAGTGATCATCTACTCTTACTAATAAGGGAATTGCATAATTGAGAAATATACATGTATTTAAGGCTTATCAACTGTACAGTATCCCTACTCCTTGAATGGTTGAGCCAATTCCATTTTCAGTATAATCTTAAATTTTTGCTGATTTTTGCTGAACTGTTTACAACCCTCACCCTTCCCTTGTGGCCCCATCAGCATGTCAGTTTCACTTTGTATTGAGAAATTCAAGTGGAGGCTGCTTAATGTGCCTGATTGTATACATCAATTCTAAACGGCACTAACTCTGATTTGGCAGTGGATGTTGGAGTTGGGAGACTCACAGGCATGTGAACAGAGGATGCTGATTTGTTTATGATGAGGAAGAAAAACCTCAGCCAAGAGTGAGGGAAGGAAAATAGACAAAGTCATATATTAAATATTCATATTCACTGTTTACTTACCATATTTACTTACAGAAATTAATCTGGAGCTAAGTTACAGGGCACAAGGTTATATTTGCTATTCTGGAATTTTAAATTTGCCCACATAAGAATTTTATAATCACAGGAAGACATGCCAATCCAGCCAATAGTGCTGATTAATGAACACCTTATGTGGCTTATGTCTTGTACCTCCAATGCCCTGGAGACATGTATGCATCAGCAAAAGCCCAATTCTAAGAAATGCTTGTCCCCCTCAATGCAAGTTAACTTCAGCACCTTTCTGTGGGTGCTCAGCCCCTTGCAGGCTTGGACCCCAATGTGTCTCCTCATGTGTCTCCTTTAATAAAACCCAATTAGAACCCACCCTTCAGAGAATTACTGCAGTTTTGATTAATTTGAAGATTAACCTGGTGTTCATGCTGTTACCCTAAAGCAATAGAAAAACTTGTTTTTAATAGATTCCACTATTTATGATTGCATAGTAAGTCTTTATTCAAATAATATTTTGTTGACTGCAAAAAGTAATTGTAACTTCTTTTGTTTTCAGTCATTAATATTTTAATGTCTCTATCAGAAAAGAAGATAAAATAGGCAGTGCTTAAGTGCCCTGGATAAACAACAAATGGATCATGCCTTGCACTTGTGATAAAGTTTCATGTACAGGCTTGTCTTTTTGGAATGTCCATGATGTCATGAAGTTTTAACTGAGGAGATATTTTGGTGCCCTGTTGTCACAACTGCTTTGAAGAGGAGCACAAGCAAACTGCTACAGAGCTTTACAGGAAGTTCCATGAGTGTGACTATTTGTAGCCATTCACCAGTTGAAAGAAGGGGTTCACAATCTGGCCCAAAGTAATTATATTCATTATGTGGCCAGTGTAATGACTGTTTATGACTGTCTCGTTATCTGGAGTGGCTCACAATCGTGACTGCCACCCTCAGGGCAGACACCCCAACTGATGGTATGTTCTGTAATTAGATGTCACCAACCTAGTGCTAAATATGAATTCCCAAAGTATTACAATGGAGTCACAGACAGTCACCTTAGGCACTGCAGTCTATCTTACCACATGGCCCATCTTTGCCTGGGTTGCAAATGGCCACTTACACCAAAAATCACAACAATATTCAGGTTACTCCCAGTCCCAAGAGACCGGTCACTCACCGAGGTCAACATGCATCCTAAATCTCACACCAAAGACAACGCTGGTAGCCAATTCTATAGTAAACTAACTAAAGGTTTATTGCCTAAGAAAAAGAAATAAGAGTTACTGAGAAGTAAAAGCAGGTAAAATATATGTACGGGTGAATATCAGTCTATTATTTCAAAAGGTAGCAGTGATATAGTAATCTGCCAGTTTACCAACATTATTTTTGGATACCCGGAGTAACTCTGGGGGTCTCAGTCTTCTTGTTCAGTTATTCTGCCCTGTTAGAATCCAACAGTCCAGAGATGAAGAATTTTTAACTTGTGTCCATACTTATAGCTTCTTTTCACAGAAAAACAAGTTGACACTTTGGCTACCTACGTGGGTTCTTTCTTTGATGATGGAGAGAGAGGAATGATCTCTGATCATCATACAAAATGACCAGTTGCTTTTCAATGTGCAGGAATTAGCACCTTCCTGCTATAGTCCTTCATTTGCATTACACAAGGCTTCTTTCTGTTTGATGGGTTACTTAGTTGCAGGAATATATACAATGCAAATGTTTGCTGTTGCATTATAACAAGGGCATAGTTGAGTGAGAATAATACATGCAGCATCCTACAAGCATGTTATAAAACACTGAACACATTCTTATGAATTTAACATGTAATATTTATTTTGATAATGCCAACACACAGGTAAGCAAGACTGGCTTCCAGCTATGTATTTGTAAGTGTTCAGTGAGGCCTGAGGCCTTGGCATGACCTGGCACCTAGTTTGCCAGCATCACAATTACGTCACTGTTAATTTTCTTCCCATGTGAGTACTTGAGTTTGGTAGGCAACATAAGTAAGTACATTGCTGCCACTGGTTTGTGAAACAGTGTTCTGGTTTTTGGAATTTCTTGTATAGCTAACATCTTGTTTGCAAGAGATCCGTGGCTATTGCATCAAATGGATTGGATTCAAGCATTACTGCAGGGAGAATCTGAAAAAGCCACATTTGAGAGATGTACAAGTCTGCCTGGTGACCATTATGAACAGTGAGCCGACAGCCACACAACAGCTGGAAGAAACACTGCTGTCAGCCAAAAGTCATAGTTCAGAAAAAAGTTTCCAAATCTCAAGCAGACGCTAGCTGAGTACACTACAGAGAAAGATGTATGCTATATTTGGAGTGAGCGAGCAGTGTAACTTTGACACCATTCCTCACTGACTGATCTACTAAGAAGAAATTGCAAGGACATCCTTCTCAGAAGTATTTCTCCTTTGATGTAACTGTCAGAGGAATGGCTACAAATTAATAGTAGTGGAACACAATGAAAATTTGGAATCTAAATTCTGTATTGTCTGAATTAATATGAACCATTGTTTCAATGCCTTCAACTTGAAAAGAGAGTCATAGAACAGAGGAAAAGGGGTATAACTATAATAATTAGACTGGAGGTGATTAATTACCTGCTTCCAATCTGACCAAATTAAAATGGCATTTAGTACAGTCTAAACATATTTCAAACAAGTGGTTACAGTTGCTGGTAGACTTTGAAACATATGTTGTTTGTTTGCTTTTCTCAATTTTCCTGTAAGCACTGTTCAAGTGGAAGGAAAGCAGTACTGTAGCTGTGCTACACAGCAATTTAAATGCCTTTGTTTTAACATGGATATGCTGACCACTCTGGTGGGTGATGTTGAACTGTTTGAGAAGTTGTGGACTTCTCAAAACCCATACCCTGTTGTTGTCATTTGGCTCCCTGTAGCAGACTTGGTGTCATCATTTGTTGGTGCCCCATGACAAACATTGAATGGCCTGATCAATTAAAAGTTCATGTATTTTCATTTCCCACTACAACTGATGCTTTGGATTGTTTGAATCTGTTTGTTTGGCATTGTTTCATGCTCTATACAATGGGACAAATTCTGCCTTTGGATGGAGGTGGGCAGAATTTTACCTAGTTTGTCGGAAAGCCAAAAGTCTACTATAAATGACTGTGCAGAATGAATTTGGTTGCAGGAGTAGAGTTTGAAATTTTGTTTTAGCTGTTCACTAAGTAAGGCCTGGTCTACACTAGGCATTTATGTCGAAGTTAGCGCCGTTACATCGAATTAACCCTGCACCCGTCCACACCACGAAGCTATTTAGTTCGACATAGAGGTCTCTTAAATTCGACTTCTGTACTCCTCCCCAACGAGGGGAGTAGCGCTAAATTCGACATGGCCATGTCGAATTAGGCTAGGTGTGGATGGAAATCGACGGTAATAGCTCCGGGAGCTATCCCACAGTGCACCACTCTGTTGACGCTCTGGACAGCAGTCCGAGCTCGGATGCTCTGACCAGCCACACAGGAAAAGCCCCGGGAAAATTTGAATTCCTTTTCCTGTCTGGGCAGTCTGAATCTCGTTTCCTGTTTGGACATCGTGGCGAGCTCAGCAGCACTGGCAACGATGCAGAGCTCTCCAGCAGAGATGGCCGTGCAATCTCAGAATAGAAAGAGGGCCCCAGCATGGACTGATCGGGAAGTCTTGGATCTGATCGCTGTGTGGGGCGATGAGTCCGTGCTTTCCGAGCTGCACTCCAAAAGACGGAATGCAAAGATCTACGAGAAGATCTCTAAAGCCATTGCAGAGAGAGGATACAGCCGGGATGCAACACAGTGCCGCGTGAAAATCAAGGAGCTGAGACAAGGCTACCAGAAGACCAAAGAGGCAAACGGACGCTCCGGATCCCAGCCCCAGACATCCCGTTTCTACGAGGCACTGCATTCCATCCTAGGTGCGGCCGCCACCACTACCCCACCACTGACCGTGGATTCTGAGGATGGGATATTGTCCACGGCCGGTTCCTCGGACATGTTAGCGGACGGGGAAGATGAGGAAGGAGATGAGGAGGACGAGGCAGTCGACAGCGCTTACAACGCTGATTTCCCCGACAGCCAGGATCTCTTCATCACCCTTACAGAGATCCCCTACCAACCGTCCCCAGCCGTTAACCCGGACACAGAATCTGGGGAAGGATCAGCCAGTAAGTGTTTTAAACATCTAAACATTTATTTTTAACAGAACAGGAATATTAAGAATAACAACAATGGGTTTCTCATGATCAGTTTGCCCTAGGTGCTTAATGTTTCAGTCCTGTTCAGTGCAACTATTGAAAAAAAATCTAACAATGTCCGTTTTAGCATGATTGTTCTGCCCAAGCCACTCTACTGTTTAGTCCCTGCCAGTGCAGCTACAGTAAAATGCGGTCTATATGTCCGGGGATAGAGCAGAAATCCTCCTGGGACATCTCGAGGAAGCTCTCCTGGAGGTAATTGGAAAGCCTTTGCATCAGGTTCCTGGGGAGAGCGGCCTTATTGGGTCCTCCGTGGTATGAAACGTTTCCGCGCCAGGAGACAATCAAGTACTCCGGGATCATTGCCCTGCAGAGCATGGCGGCATACGGCCCTGGTCTTTGCAGGCTTTCCCGAAGCATTCTTTCTTTATCAGTGTCTGAGATCCTCATCAGGGTGATGTCGCTCATGGTGACCTGCTTTGAATTAGGTAGGGGAATGTTAGTATTGGGACTGCTTGCCCGTTCCTTTACAGAACTGTAACCGCCGGTTTGCAGCCACGCGGTGGAGGCGGGAGAGGGGCAGCATACAGGGATCTTTCCCTGGGACAGCCGCGAGGGGGTGGGACGGGGCAGAGTTCCTGCTTGCCGGATTGCTGGCAGCAGGGACTGGCATTGCTTTCAATGTGAAAGCGAGGCCAGTGCTACTATTAAAGTTTTAAGCAGCCACAAGTCTATGGCTTACCATGTCTGCCCGCTACACAAATTCCAGTGTCCTGCCCCGCTTCTCAGATCTGCAGTGCAAGACCCCAGGCACTGAATGCGAAGGCCGAGAATTTGACCTTGTCCTGAGTGCGCATGTGATAGGTGCTGTGCATGGTCTTGTTCACAGAGAAAGACTATGTTCTTTGTTCACAACTACATTTATATTTCTGAGGCATTCACTCCCTTTTTCCCATTCCCACAGCCACAGCTGCGACTGTCTCACAACCTAGCCTGGCATCACACTCCCAGAGGCTAGCGCAGATTAGGCGTAGGAAGAAGAGGACACAGGAGGACATGTTCTCGGAACTTATGGGCTGCTCCCGAGCCCAGGCAGCACAGCAGACCCAGTGGAGGGAGAACTTGTCCCAAATGCACCGATCACACATGGAACGGGAGGAGAGGTGGCGGCAGGAAGACCAGCAGGCGACTCAAACGCTGCTTGGACTAATGAAGGAGCAAACGGACACGCTCCGGCGTCTTGTAGATGTTCTGCAGGAACGGAGGCAGGAGGACAGAGCCCCGCTGCAGTCTATCTGTAACCGCCCTCCCCCGCACACAAGTCCCATACGCCCCTCACCCAAAGTCCAAAGAAGGAGGGGCGGCAGAGTCCGTGCAAACTCTCACTCCACCCCTGCAGACTGCTCTAGTAGTAGAAGGCTCTCATTCCCCAAAATTTGACAAGTCCTTTCCTTCCCGCCTCACACAAGCCCCCGTCCAAGTTTCACCCCCCAGTTTCATGTGTAGTTGCTAATAAAAAATACGTTTCTGTTAATTACTGTTTCCATCATGTTCTTTTGGAGGAGAGTCTGTCTGAAAGAGGGGAAGGGGGTTGGTAATTGGACAGGACAGTCATCTTCAGCAGGGTACATAGGCGGGGGCAGGTCCAGCAGCAGGGCACATACACAGTGCAGTCACTAGTTACCCTGGTCAGTCTGGGAGGTGGTTTTCATGTTCTGTGGTGGGGGGTGGGTTGCTCTGTGACTTTGTGGCGGGGGAGGGCAGTTACAGATCTTATGCAGCGGTCCTTATCCTGGATCACAGAGCCACGCAGCAGGGGATCTGTAACCGTCCTCCCCCTGCCACAAAGTGACATAGCCCCCACATACACACAGTCCCGATCAGGAGGGGTGGCAGGCTCTGTTGAAACAACCAGTCCACCACTGCGGAGCCTGTCATTCCTGGAGTTTAGAAGCGTCATTTGCGTCACTACACTACACCCGCTCCCCACCACAGTCTGCATCCCAGGTTTAAAACATTCCCGCGAAAACAGTAATAAAGAAAACGGTGTTCATTAACAAAGTAGAAGTGATTTTATTTTTAAATGTGTGTTGGAAGGGGGTGAAGGGGGTGTGTAACTGGAGAGGATAGTCAACATTAACTGGGTAAAGAAACGGGGGCAGGTTAAGCTTCTCTGTACACAAACTTAAGTCACAGGTTACCCTGCTCACTCAGGAACCTAGCTTTCAAAGCCTCCCGGATGCACAGCGCGTCCCGCTGGGCTCTTCTAATCACCCGGCTGTCTGGCTGGGCGTAATCAGAAGCCAGGCTATTTGCCTCAACCTCCCACCCCGCCATAAAGGTCTCCCGCTTGCTCTCACAGAGATTGTGGAGCACACAGCAAGCTGCTATAACAATAGGGATATTGGTTTCGCTGAGATCACAGCGAGTCAGTAAGCTTCTCCATCTCCCCTTGAGATGGCCAAAAGCACACTCCACCACCATTCTGCACTTGCTCAGCCGGTAGTTGAAGAGTTCTTTTTCAGTGTCCAGGGCGCCAGTATAGGCCTTCATGAGCCAGGGCATTAGCGGGTAGGCTGGGTCCCCGAGGATGACTATAGGCATCTCCACATCCCCAGCAGTTATTTTGTGGTCCGGGAAGTAAGTACCTTCCTGCAGCCATCTAAACAGACCAGAGTTCCTGAAAACACGAGCGTCATGAACCTTGCCCGGCCATCCGACGTAGATGTTGGTAAAACGTCCCCTGTGGTCCACCAGTGCTTGCAGCACCATGGAAAAGTAGCCCTTTTGATTAATGTACTGGCTGGCCTGGTGGTCTGGTCCCGGGATAGGGATGTGAGTTCCATCTATGGCCCCACCGCAGTTTGGGAATCCCATCGCTGCGAAGCCATCTATGATCACCTCCACGTTTCCCAGGGTCGCTACCTTTGACAGCAGTACATCAACGATTGCCTTGGCTACTTGCATCACAACAACACCCAAGGTAGATTTGCCCACGCCAAAGTGGTTCGCGACTGACCGGTAGCTGTCTGGCGTTGCAAGCTTCCAGAGGGCTATGGCCACTCGCTTCTGGACAGTCAGGGCTGCTCACATCCAGGTGTCATTGCGCTTCAGGGCAGGGGACAGCAACTCACAAAGTTCAAGGAAAGTCCCCTTACACATGCGAAAGTTTCGCAGCCACTGGGATTCATCCCAGACCCGCAGCACTATGTGGTCCCACCAGTCCGTGCTTGTTTCCCAGGCCCAGAATCGCCGTTCCACAACATCCACATGACCCATTGCCACCGTGATGTCCTCGGTGCTGAGTCCCGTGCTTTCTGACAGGTCTGTGCTACTCTCAGACTTCAGGCCCTCACCGCAGTGCCGTAGCCTCCTCGCCTGATTTATCTGCATCTGCCTCTGGGAAAGGTGGATGATAAGCTGCGAGGCGTTGACAACGGCCACAACTGCAGTGATGGTCGCAGCGGGCTCCATGCTTGCAGTGCTGTGGTGTCCGCGCTGTCACTGACTAGAAAAGTGCGCGAACTGATTTCCCGCTGGCACTTTCAGGGAGGGAGGGAGGGCGGGAGTGATGGACGGATGATGACAGTTACCCAAAAGCACCCTCGACGCATTTTTTTACCCAGAAGGCATTGGCGGCTCAACCCAGAATTCCAATGGGCAGCGGGGACTGTGGGAACTGTGGGATAGCTGCCCACAGTGCACTGCTTCCAATGTCGATGCTTTCCCCGTTAGTGTGGACTCACAAAGTCGAATTACTGTCCTTAGTATGGACACACATGTTCGACTTTGCAATATCTATTCCAAAAATTCGATTTAAGTAAAATCGAACTACTCTCGTAGTGTAGACATACCCTAAGAGAAAGAAGCAGTGTATTGTTCAGTTGTTACAGCAAATTTGCTGAGGGCTAAAGGGAGGATAGAGCAGTGTCATTTCCATGCCTCATATACCCAGCAGTCCGTCATTGTGAATGGATAAAAAGATCTGAATGTAAAAATTAGACATGAAGCCTCTCAGTTCTCTAAAAGCTAATTGAAAAACTGTAATGTTTCACTTTTCTTCTGGTATTGTAAGTTAGCAATTTGGTAGAAACAAGTTACTGCTGGGTATATCTTTTTATAGTGGAAAAAAATATTTTTAATTTTCACAAATTTTTGTAAATGTTTAAATAGTATAATGTACAATAACATATTTTATGTTTCTACTATCATAAATACTATGGGCAAAATATTGTACTGTAGTCCATAAGATCCCTTATGCACATTGTGGATACCTATTGGATATCCTATAGCTGTTCTTCCCATGGAACTACTATTGGTGGCAATGGAAATTCTGTACAGAATAATAATAATACTTAACTTTTAGGTAATGATTTGCATATTCAAAATACTGTAGCAAAATGCGTGTCGAGTTTGTAACAGAGATCCACAATGTGGATAGGAGATCTTGTGAATTAGAGGTAATTTTCCCCTATATGGTTACTAATATGGCTCCCAGACTTAGTGAGAAATACATAATTTGTCATCTTGGGGCTTGATTGTGCAAACACTTTCAGCTATTGTGTTTACTACTTTGAGTAGTTCCACCGAAGTCAAAAAGTTAAGCATTTGTCTACTACATAAGACACAATTCTTTACAGCCATACTGAAACCTCTTGACTTTCCTGGGGCTACTCATACCAGCAACCATTTCATTTGGTAATGTTTAC
The DNA here is from genome assembly GCF_027887155.1 of Malaclemys terrapin pileata. Lineage (NCBI taxonomy): Eukaryota > Metazoa > Chordata > Testudines > Emydidae > Malaclemys > Malaclemys terrapin. Next base: position 90,296,567 of record NC_071509.1, read on the forward strand.
AGAACTGTACCTTTTTATTATTAAGAATGTTTTACATATTTTCTATTAAGTGCTGTAGTTCTTGTCAAACTCTGGAGTCACAGATCTAAGTACACTCAAGTCATTATTCGTGTGTGTGTGTGTGTCCATCCCCAAGAAAGTGGATATACTGTAATTTCAAAGTTCTTGGCATTTTGACTAAGCTTAAATGTAGCATTAAGATTTAAATTGTACTGTAAAATTTATTAACCCTAATTTGGGATATTGCAGATTATATATATTATATGATTTTTTTAACCAAACTTGCAACTTTTGAATAATTTAAGTGTTATACCCAGATGAATAGAAATTTTTTCATTAATCTGTGTTTTTAGATCATTAATCTAAAATCTTTAATAATTTAAGTCCGTTTAATAACTGATACATCCTATAAAAGGGTACTTGCAGAGGAACAGGCTCAATTATTTACTTTAAGAAGTCTATTCTATCCAGGGCCAGCTCCAGGCACCAGCGAAGAAAGCAGGTGCCTGGGGCGGCCAATAGAAAGGGGTGGCACTCTGTCCGTTATTGGGGCAGCACATCCAGGTCTTTGGCGAGGGGTTCTTCACTCCCTCTCTTCCTCTTTGGCAGCATTTCAGCAGCAGCTCAATCAGATCTTTTTTTTTTTTCGCCACTTCGGGCGGCAAAAAAGCTGGAGCCGGCCCTGATTCTATCTCAAGTAAATACGGTTCTATGTACTGTGAAAGGAAGCAATATTTACCACAGAGACAATAGAACCAACACTAGGTACTGAGAGTGTTCTGAATGAATGGAATGGGAAATTGCCTCTATTCATTTGAAATTTTTAAAAAATAATTTGTGAGAGTGACTGTCATTAAGATGGCCCTTTGAAGCCATGTGATCACAATTATTTGCAGTTATTTCAGCCCATATATATCAGCAGCCTGGAATCTTAACATATTACTTATCAAAGGATGTCTGTATTAGATTGTAAAGCCCTGACCTCATCACTGAAAACTGTACTTCAAGCCAAAATGGACAGTGAAACATTATTTTAAAAAGAAATAAAGGAATTTTCCAACACTTAAAATATCTTCACATTTAGTAGACATCACTTCTTTGGGGTAAATCCTGCCCTCATGACCATTGAAGGTAGCCTAACAGCAGAACCAGTGCAACGCTGGGGATAGGCCCCTATGGCATGGTGAAGTAGCAAGGACAGGTGATCTGCTTCAGCACAGATCCTTTAGTCCTTTCCCTCATGGCATGAAAGAAACAAGATGTGGGAATGGCTGTTTCAGTCAATTGATAGATTCTCATCCTCCAAACTGCAAACTAGCCCTGGCGGCTAGTTCTTTCTCCTCTTCTTGCATATGCCCAGCATCCTCTTTGGCTGGATGCTGCAGTGTCTCTTAAAAAAGAAAAATTAATCTCCTAAAGGAAGATGAAAGTATGTTAACATTTCACTTAGAAGTTGGCAGTGAGAGGGAAAAACAGAGCTCCAGAATGGGAAATATAAGCCATAAACAAATTAAATTAAGCACTGATTATTTTGTACACCACTAAATATAAAGCTTTCATTTATCTTGACTTACAATAGCTGTAAGACCTCAAAGAATGCATTATAAGGGATTATGGACTGCTTTGGCAAGGGATATCATTATTGTCCAAGTCTGTAATCTCTGGTAGTGCCTTATCTAGTCAGTCTATTTGTATCAGTAGTTTTCAGTCACCCTATCCAGTGCTGCATTTCATAGATTTTTTTTTTAGGGCAGAAGGGGCCATTATGATCATCCAGTGTGACCTCCTGCATAACACAGGCCAAAGAACCTCACCCAATTATTTGACACACATCCGTAATTTCAGTTTAAATTATAATATATCCCTTCTAAAAGCATCCAGTTTTGATTTAAAGACTGAAAGTTGATGGAGAAGCTACTACATCCCTAAGTAAGTTGTTCCAGTGGTTAATTGCCGTCACTGTTAAAAATGTGTGCCTTGTTTCTAGTCTGAATTTGTCTAGCTTCAGCTTGCTTCCATTGGGTCTTGTTGTTATGCCTTTTTCTGCTAGATTCAGAGCTATCAACTATCAGAAATCTTTGCCCCAGTAGGTGCTTGTAGGCCATGATCAAGTCACTTCTTAACCTTCCCTTCAATAAACAAATAGATTGAGCTTCTTTAGCCTCTCACTATAGGGTATGTTGTCCAAACTTTGAAGCATTCATGTAGCTCCTTTTCTGAACGCTTCCTGTTTTTTCAACATACTTTTTGAGATGTAGACACCAAAACTGGACACCGTATTTCAGTAATGGTTTCACTAATGCCGTATGTAGCGGTAATACCACCTCCCTACTCCTACCTGATATTCCCTTGCTTATGAATCCAAGAATTGCTTTGCCCTCTTAGCTACAGTGTCACCCTGAGAGCCATGTTCAATATGTTACCATGGCTGCTAAATCCTTTTCAGAGTCACTGATTACCTGAAATCAACATCTGAAACCTCTCATCCACCCCCCAATCACTTATTTGTTCTTCCAGAGCTTCACCTAGGCTGTGGGCTTTAGGGACAACACAGCAGGAAAACAGGGAGCACAGGCTTAGCAGAGGAATTTCCTAATTACAGAAACTTTACTATTAAAGCCCTCAAGAGTCACAGATGTTTGAAAACAGAAGGCCTGAGATCCCCTGGTCTGATTTTACCCTTGTTGTGAGTTCGCGGTTTGTCATTGTTTCAGGCTGGGCAGAATCCTTCCTACCAGTCCTGCTTCTATGTGGCAGTGACTGCTCCCTCCTCAGGCTCCTCTGCTCAGACCAGCACCCATCTGTTAAGTATGACACATACTCACCTCTTCCCATCATTCTCCCCGCAGGGCTTTGTGTACAAAAAACATTGTGCCATGAGGGTGGGCAGTTAGTTGAGAGACCATCAAAATGGAAGCCTCTAGGTTGCAGTCTTGATGGCCTCTCAGGATAGTCCTTCAATGAAGTGTTAAGTGCCTTTCCTGGACAGGGCAACTGTCTGCAAGGCATTACAGTAGCCTGCCGTCAGACAGGTTTAGACATGTGTTCAGCACACAACACTTTCTGAGTACTTCGGGGGGAGTATTTCATTTTATTTCTTAGGTAGAAGAATGGAGGGTGAGAAGTCTAGCAGTGAATAGTATGATAAGCATGCACCTGTGGAGAAACATCATGCACTTATTGTAAGATTGCAACCAGGTTAGAGTTTAAAAAATAAATAGAGTTTGAAGCTATTTTACTTTGAGTACCCAGAAATTCTCATGAGGAAATTGAAAGTCTGGTCATTTCAGACATTTGAAAGCACTAGAAAATATACAGAGGTAGACCAAATAATCCTCCTTACTTATGCTTCTGTGAACTGGCTACTCTTTGAGATAGTTGAGAACGATGGCCCATCAAACATGGTTATACCTGTTAAATAGAAACACAGTTTCTGTCTGTACAGGTGTCTTTTCAGAGCTAACATCTGGTCTACACTACACAGGTAGATGTAAAACAGATTACGTTGATGTAATTATGTCAGTGGACACACTAGAGCCTTGTCTCACTGTTGTAAGTGCCCTACTACACCGACATCATAATTCCACCTCCATGAGAGGCATAGGGCTTATGTTGGTGTATTTAGGGTGATGCAGTGTCTGTATATCTTATATCAGCTGTTGGTTGTCTTGTCAATTTCATGACTCCAGGCGGAAAGCTATATGGAGCTGAACACCCTGACTCAGCCCACCCCCCATACTGCCCCTCTTCAGTCAGTGGACTGCGGTGGCTGTAAGATGACCTAACATAGGTCAGCATAAGATTGTAGTGTAAATATGCCCTAAGAAGGCATATGGTTTGAGTGGTAATCAGAGGCACTGATAAATAGAGGTATGTTGCTGCTTCAGTAACATTCCTGTTTGCAATCTCCTGTTTATTGCTGGACATATTTATGAACGTCCTATGTTTATTACCACCAGAAAATATATTAAACTAGAATGAGTTTAGAGAAGACCAGATAAAGTGAGGAAAGAGGCTGAAATGGAAGGACTATCTTATAGGGAAAGACTAAAAGATCTAACTGTCTGGGCCAAGAATAAAAATAGAGGCCTCAATTTAAGCTCCTAAAGTCATATTTAGAGAACTAACATTAATGGAACTACTGGGTGCTCGATGTCTTTTGAAATTCAAGACTCATATTTAGGCACCTAAATATGGATTGAGAAGCATTTAAAAAATCATGACAGACATATATATCTTGGTTGTAGAGTTTGGCTACATAATAACTATGGGGAACACAATAGCCTCCTTATTTCCTTTGTAGGCTGAATATCTGGAAAATATCCTGTCTGAGATGCTAAGCTGTTAAAAATTTCCCATGGGATGTAGCGACTGCCCCATCTCTGTGTAAGTTTAAAATTAGACTCAACAATGCACTAAAAATGTGCTGTAGGGAAAAACCCTGCATTGGCAGGGAAATGGACTGGATGATGTAACAGGCCTTTTCCATCTCTTCTGTGATCCTGTAAACTATTCTTTACTCTCCTGCTGGCCTTTGAGAGTCAGTGACAATGGAAACACATCACTATTGTATAGCAGACAAGTCAGTTAAAACTGGTAGCTCCAGCAGTGCTGGAAAATCAAATTTTAAATATTTTCAGAAGCATCGTGTGAGGTATCATGCATAAATTAAAACTAAGAAACCATATAAGCAGCATACTGACTGGGCACTGTGAATGCTTCATGGCAAAACATGCAGTGCTTCTTGTTGCCAGCGGAGCTGCCTAAGCTCATAATTAACAGATTTTAAAAAGATGCAGTGGTCCCTTCTGGCCTTGGAATCTCTGAACATGACATTTTAAATGTTAAGCTGCCATTATTGAGTGATGTGTTTTGAAGATCTTTTTTTAAATAATAATTCTGTCACCTCAGTAATGATTAGTTCAGGTAATAGGGCAGCAATATAGACATCTTTAAAACCTACTCTGTTTTAAACATTAATGCCATATTTCAGCAGGACATATTGAAAATGTAACTACCGGTACTACTTTGGAATACTGAGAAATAATCTCTTTTGTTTAGTCTCCTGACTACAAAATAAAAAGGATCGATTGATCCTCACTGCTATCTTTATTAGATTTCCGGCTTGGATTCTGATATGATAGATACTACCAAATAACTCCTTCGTAAGTCCTTGGCACCTGTTGTTATGATATAGCTTTGCATGGCAAAGAGATATGCATTGAGAGAACCCTTGCCTCGGTGTCAATACACGCTTTGCTGTAACCCATGAACGTTTTATCTTTTGAGCTTAGGTTCATTAAAAATATATCTCCTATGCTCCAATTCTTCACAGAAGGATAAACCTAGATATAACACATATTGGACCTGTTATAATTATATAAAAATAACAGATGTTGAAGTTTACATCCTGCCGAGAATAGATTAGATTAGTCAGAACAGAATAGGGTATAGTTGCTGGAGTTCAGTATTTAGGATGGTAATGAAGGCTCTGAGCCTGGGAACACTTGTGCATATGAGTAGTTTAGGTGGCTAAAAGCCAAATGAAGACAGCATGCTGGTAAACACCCGTATAAGAAGCAAGATAGAATTACCTTCCTTTTGAGGTTTCTTCATGTACCATGGTAGCTAGCCCATTAAATTCAACTGGGCTCAGCACTCCTGTTCCAGTCCTGGTGCTTCCAGTTGGGCCAATTGAGAGGGCAGGGCAGCACCTAGGGACTGTATGAGGCCTGGTGAGATCCAATGTATCTGAGCAGACTGAGTCAGTCAGGAGGTGAGAGCTGCCAGAGAGTGTGTGGTTTTTGAGAGAGTGCTGAAGGGAGGAGAGCAGCAAGGGATTTGCTGGCTGACATCCCCAAGCCAGGGCTGGAGAGGGCTGAAGGCAGGAGGAGCAGCAGCAGAGGGAGATGCCTTCTGGCTCTCTAAGCCAGAGAGTCTGAGCTGAGGGCTGAAGGATGGGGAGCAGTGGAGGGGCTTATCCCCTGACATCTCCTTGCCAAAGAGCTGGGCCCCAGAAGAACCATGAGCGGCTCCCAGTGGAGAGGCTGTAGGAGTTCCCACAGGGAAGACTGAGGTTGCACCCCGGAAAGAAGGGCTGAGTTGGCTGTCCTGGAAGAACAGAGGATGACCGACAGAGACTGGGTGTGGTGGAAGGCACCGGAAAGTGGTATATGTTATGTAAATAGCCAAGAAGCTATGTGATTTCTAAGAACTATTTGCACTGGGGTGATATCAACTATGCTTTGGGACTTTTGCACTGTTGGTTTAATAAATTATGTTGATGGATTTGAGTACATGCTTCCATGGAGTTACCGGAGATTCAGAAGGGAAACTGAGGTGAGGGGCTGCCTGAGAGAAGGCAGGTCAGTTACAAGGGATAACACTAGGAATATTTACATTCCTGAGTGGTAGTTCTACCTGCTGAGCTACAGATGAAATCTTAACATTAGAATTCCTATTTGAGGGTGTTAAGGAAAGACTTCACAACCTTTAAATAACATTAGTCCTTCCTTAAGGGATAAGACATGGCCTGAATAGTGTCAGAAGGACACATTCAGGGAGTAAATTTAAAATCAGGTTTGCAGTTTGAATTTAACTTTGTAATATCTTAATCTTAACACTGACATTTGGGAAGTTTTGCATTAAGATCAGGTTTCTGAACATCTATATTTTAGATGGAAAATCCAAGGTCTTGTTTTGGATCATTATAGAGTTATGAAATTCACATCAGATCTGGGCTTTTTGGTTCAGGTATATGTCTACTTCAGATGATCAGGTTTCAGTGGGAAATGCAACTTAGGCTATATATGTGGGCTATTCATAGGGGATTTTCACTGAGGAAAAAATCTCACTTGTTGGTGGATACTATCAAAAGATGTGAAAACTATACTCATTTGAATATAAAAACAAGGTAACTTGGAACTAATTAATAATATACTATGAGTAGGGCCCTACCAAATTCACGGCCATAAAAAACGTATCACGGACCATGAAATCTGGTCTTTTGTGCGCTTTTACCCTATACTATATAGATTTCACGGGGGACACCAGCATATCTCAAATTAGGGGTCCTGACCGTAAAGGGAGCTTCAGAGGGGTCACAGTATTGCCACCCTTTCTTCTGTATTGCCTTCAGAGCTGGGCAGCTGGAGAGCGGCAGATGTTGACTGGGCACCCAGCTCCGAAGCATCGCCCCGCCAGCAGCAGTGCAGAAGTAAGGGTGGCTATATTGTACCATGCCACCGTTATATCGCCACTGCTGTCTTCAGAGCTGGGTGGCCAGAGAGTGAGGGCTCAGCTCTGCAGACTCCTCTGCAGGAGGTGTAGCTGTAGATGGACGATAGTCTTTTTCTGTTCTGATATTTTGTGTTTCATTAGTTGATCAATATATCTTCAGTACACAGGCTGCTATGATCGTTAAAAGTTAGGAGTGGATGGGTGTATGAGTCAACATAAGTCAGGAATAGAACCCAAGTCTCCTGATTCCCATTCTCTTAGCTGAAGAGCCCATTAACATCAGCCCTAACCCTGATGCCTGCAGTACCCTACTTCTCCTCTAACTCAATACTTTGCCACTGTTATCTTTATATTTATTATTCTTCCTTTGTTAGTATTGTTTCCATGTGACTGTATTCCTATCAAAGCTAGATTGGATTCATTTGCCAAGTGAGATTTCACAAGACTTACTTGAATGCTTAGCTAAAATGCATCTATATTGCCTCTGCTGGATTCCCTTTATTCCCTAGTTTTGTAATTCCGTGAAAAAGGACTTTTCCTCATGTTGTGTGTAACTTTACTGGGGTTTTAAGTTGGATTTACCAGGTGGTAATGGCTGGGATCACTCTCTCTCCTTCGAGAATCTTGCTCCAAAACCAGTCAAAGGTCAGGGGTACACCAATTTAGCATATTCTGGTGATACCCTTGAATTCAGTATCTAAGAAACAAATACATACTCCAGGTGTCAGTGTTTACAGTAAACTATTGTTCTGTTAAGTATTCCCCTCTCGAAAAATAGAAGTTGACTTTTGAAATTCTCCTAAGGGGAGGGGGGATTTGTTGGTTTGTTGGTCCAGTCCCCCCCGCAAATGCATTCATTTGCTGCGCTGCGTTTCATGGGCCTGCATGCATTTCAGCCCTTGATCTCTGCTTGAATACGTGAAAAATCGCACCTGCTAATTCTAACACTTGCATTTGAATAATTTTAACATCTACATGTGCATTTTGGGGTGTTTGCACCTTAAAAGTATAGGCATGTGCACAAATGGAAGCTAGATTAAAAACCTGGGTGAAAATGTGTTTTAGCCTATGTCATCAGACTGTTAGGATGTTGGCTTCTTCTTTTTTTTATAGTTAGCTAATTATGTTTAGAACAACTTAAAAAAATTGTTTAATAGTTTAGGCTTCTCTGTAATTAGAAATAGAGATTTAATATTAAATTATATTGCAGCTCTTTAACAGTGAAAAGGTCTGGATTAAGTTTTTATATTGAAAGAACTACATTAATTATTAACATTCCAATATTTTCAGTCGGTTCCTTGAGAGGAGCAAGGATCTTTCATGTAGAATTAAAAGGTGCTTAGGTAGGGTTACCATAAGTTCAGCTTTTCCCGGGCATGTCCGGCTTTTTGGTCCTCAAATCCCCGTCCAGGAAGAATTGCCAAAAAGCCGAACGTGTCCGGGAAAATGCCGGCATCCCTGCCCCAGTCCCCTGCTTACCTGAGCGGCTCCGGCAGGCTGCGAGCTGCAGGCGGATTCCCCGCTGCGGCGGCGGCTGCTGCTGCTCTCCCCAGACACCTCAGTTCTCTGCAGCTGAAGAGCGGAGCTGCCCGAGCGCTACCGGCTTCACGGTTTGCCGGGCAGCCTCCAGACCCTGCGCCCCCGGCTGGGCGCTTCCCCTCCCGGGCTCTGGCTGTGCTGGGGAAGCACCCGGCTGGGGGCGCAGTGGGTCTGGAGGCCTGGGGGCTGTCCGGCAAACCATGAAGCTGGTAGCGCTCGGGCAGCTGTTTCATGTGGCTGGGAGGGAAGAGGGAGAATGCAGGGTGCTCAGGGGAGGGGGCAGAGTTGGGGCGGGGACTTTGGGGAAGGGGCGGGGCCAGGGCCCCGTGGAGTGTCCTCTTTTTTTTAAAACCTTAAATATGGTAACCCTAGCTTAGGTGGAATTTATTTCATGACCAGCTAGTCTCTTTCAGAGAGAAGCCCATTCTCAGGTTCTGTTGGAGGCCTTTCATATGCTGTGTATGACTTAACTTGTAGGCTACTGCACTATTACGGGGTGTTGCATCCCAGTTCTAAAGAAATGGTGAGTCATTAGCCACAGCATTTGAGAAATAACAGTTAACTGATGGAAAAATAAAATCTCTCTTTAGTCACAGCAGTAGCTCACCATTCTCCACTCGTAAATATTAGGATCTAGCTTTCCCATTGTTTCTATGTATTTGTCAATATAAAGGAGCTTGGGTGGCAGGGGTTAGTTTATTTATAGAAAACAATCTTTTGAGATCATTCTGAGATCAAAATTCAAATGGAAAACAGGTTTGAAATTTGAAATTGAAGTTTTTGGAAGAGAATTTTAATGGACTTTTTAGTCACTTAAAAGACTTTTCCTTGGTTAACCAGAGTGTTAGAAGTTTTATATCTGTCTATTCAGACTTCCTTATTGTTCTGTTTCAATAGCAATAGCTTGCTGATGGCACGCTACCGTTTTCCATAGTTTATACATTTAGTTGTTTACTGTACAGCACATGACACTGGTGTGTAATGCAAATTTCTGGAAGTGTCTGTAATTGCACTGATACCAGAATTTAGCACCAGGGTATATTTGCATGTGCCAGATACATCATCTGTGATAGGAAGCACTGGTGTTGTGGTGTTTGGGCATTGCCTACTTTCCATATATGCTGCCCTGTTTGTTCAGTGGTCATCTATATAAGGCAGCTTGAAACTATGTGGGATGCCCATAGCTTCACTTCAGGAGTCAAGCTAGCAAAGCGTAGGACTTGTGCAATGTCTGGTTCTGTTATGTCTGTTACTGCTCACAAAACAGAGGATCAGTGCAGGCACAATCCAGAACCCTTGGCTTTGCTTCCTATTCTGGGGGCACTTATGAAGGAGATTCCCCAGTTTCTGTCTGAAACAGATTCTGATGCCCATTTCCATCTTAAAGTAAGACTGGTGGAAATAGTTTCTCTTATGATTAGAGCAGCAGGCACTGTTGGGCACCTGCTACCCTACTGGCACACTTTCTCTCCTATACTGTCCTCTCTCTGTACATAGGCCTGCTATTGATTTGTTTGTCATTTAACCCAGTGGATTGGACTACAGAAATGGCTGATCTATCTGTTAGTCAGACACTCATGTTGTCAGATCCTTGTCACTGGGAAAATGACTTCGAATTTGCATGTGGGAGTAACAATTATCTCCCCACCACTTAGCTCCCCAGGGTCAGGTTACTGACATCTCCTTGCACTATGGTTTCTTTACACACTTCTCCTCTTGCTCTTTCAGACACATTTCCTCTCATGCCAGCTGCATCTTCCTCGATACAGATCTTAGATTGCCCTGCTGTTTGGCTGCCACAGTGATATCTGCTGTCCTGGCCCATTCGACTCTTCCTCTAGGACATCCACATGACCCATCTCATTATCCTCAATCACCTCATACCCATCCAGCACTTCATCCTCTCTTTTAGCCTCTTTCCTCCACCTCAAACAATAGTTGATTTTCCATTACAACGTGTGCGCCACTGCTACTGAGCATGTTTTACCCTTTCTTGCCTGCCTGATCATTTTTAATACTTTTTCCTAAAGTGATCTTTAATCTCATTATACAGATTCGATAGCTCTGGCTTGCTGAAATACTTAACAGGACTCTAACATACAATAGTGCCACTCTGAGCTTATGCCTCTCTATTCTAAAAACAAATACTAGAAGAATAATGTTTTTAAAACTCCTTGTTTTGGAAAATCAGCACAAATGGTGGCAGGTGGAGCCACAAATAAACTAGACAGGTCTTCCTAATCAGATTAAAATGAATATCCAGATCTTCATCTGTAAATGAGCATAGCTTCATTGACTTCAATGAAGCTATGATCACTTATACTAGTTGAGGATCTGGCCCATAATCTTGTATACTGCACCATAACATTTTATTTATGCCACATTTCTTGTCTTTCCTGGTTAGGTTTTAGTAGCACTATTTAGAGTGTGGTTTCTACTTTTCCATTCCGCCCATCCCGATTTGAAAAGCCCCATTTCCAATCTGAGCATGCACTGCTAAACCAGAGGAAAAGTTATAACAACTTACTGGTACTAAGAAGATAAACGTCACACATATCAAAACCTTTTCCCCAGGGTGTGTATGTTTTTAATATCAAAATATAAGTCATAAGAGGCTCCTGGATTTCTTTTTGTACCATGAGACTTCAATAAAGAATCTGAAAAAATATTTTGAGGATACATGCCCTAGGACCTCTTTTACATACCGTATCAATTCTACTTACTTCCCTTAGGTTCAGGGAACAATTTCATTTTGCTCTCTCCTGCCTTCCATTTTCATCAGTCTCCTTTGTATGGATACAAATTAGACCAATGAGGGCCCACTTCTGTAACTGACCTTTGCACACTGTAAACCATGCCTGCACTCTTGAAAAGTGATCCCAAACTCATACTCACTATTAGTTGTATTCATTCTAATAGGAACTAATAGAGTTCTGTTAGTCTGACTATATCTAAATTAATACAACTCTGACTCAATATAACACTAAAATCATGTTAGACCTTTTTATATAGGGTCACAGAGCGGGGTACTCTTCAGCCCAGCATGTGGGTATCCAGCTACACAACTTCAACAAACATTAATGAGCTGTATGGCTAAATTTCCCCTATGCCCCACACTGAAAATTAATGCTATCTAACCTTTTTCCGTATCTCTTTTCACATTCAGTTAGGCATCTCTATTAGTGAATCTTGTTATAACTTGACATAAATGATTTTAAAAAATGTTTTGAAACAAACACTGTATAATTATAAAGCAATATCCAATGGATAATAATCAATGTGTGAGCATTTGAGTGGATTCTGGTTATTTTTTTTCAATGCATTTGAAGTGATAAAATCCATTTATAGACTGCATCTTTAATCCTATGCTGTTTCTTTATCACAAATTTGTTAACATAATATTTCCTCTATAATTTTGCTAGCCGGCCTGGCAGAGTTTAACATTTTAGTGAGAGATTCAGCTCTCTCTCTTTTTTTTTTTTTTTTAAATATAAAAAAGGAAAATCTTGAAAATATTTACCACAATAAAATTAGAATAAACATTTCTTATCTGGAAGAAGAAAGGGCAATGAAAGGTTAGTTTTTGATTTTAAGTTCAATGAATTTAGAAGGGTGAGAAATGCTGCTGTGTTTTCTTCCACATTTCACTTGGGGAGGCAACAGCAAAGCAAGATAACTGCAGCATCAATGTGTTTGGCTTCTGTGCTACATAAACACACACACTCTGGTTTTGTGGCTCTTTTGATCTTCCATGGTACAGAATGTTGCACATAGTTTATATCAAGTGGATTTTTTGTTTTCTGTCAGTTTCTGATATTACAAAGAATGACAGCTGCCTTTATTAAATATTGCTATTCATAATATCAAATGTTAATCATGTAGACTAGAAAAATATTTAACGTCATAGGTTAAAGAGGATGAGTGACGGGGTAAACAAAAAAAAAGCCCATGGAGTGGCACTTTAGGTTTACTGTCAGTTTGTCATAGAAAAATATCTATTATCACAGAATCTCAATATGGTCAAAACCACATAGTTTCTTGCAATTAATCTTAATGCAAGAAAAATGCATTAATTGGCATTGGGTCCAGAAAAAAAGGAAGAATAATGCAAAATTAAGAAGGCAAGGAGTGATCATTACTAAAATCTTATCATATGACCTGATTCCCCTTCTGCTTTCAGTAATGCTACTGTAGTTTCTTGTTGCCATTTCCACAGAATACGTTATGTATAATGCTCCACAATACTCTTAGCTATTTGTATGATGATATTCTTACTGTTTTTCTTGATCCAGTAATTTCTTTCACATCTGTGTGCAAATTGGTCAGTAAAGCTAACTACTGTGTGTTAAGTCCCATGTTAAAGGCCCAATTCAGCAAGTTACTTAAGCATATGCCTCATTCCATATGCAGTCGTTCCATTTGAAGTCACTAAGACTACTCATGTGCCTAAAGTTAGGTATATGCTCAAGTACCTTGTTAAATTAGGGTCTATGCTAGGAAGCCCTATGAAAAAGCATAATAGCAAGTTGCTGGCTTTCCTTGTTGTGTAGAACAAAATTGCGTGTGCTATGCCATCATTTCACAGTTTCATTGACTCATTGGAGGCTTTTTGCCAACATTGTACTTCATTTGTTACTGCCAGGAGAATAATCTAATGAAAAAGCATGTGCACATGTTGCAGAGCTATTCTGAACTCCAAATAGGGTGAATAGAGACGAAGAGGGAAGTGAAGAACTTAAGGTGACCAGGTGTCTGTTTTTTGTTTGGGTGTTCTGGTCAAAAAACAAACAAACAGTCGAAAAGGGACTCTGGTGGCTCTGGTCAGCACTGCCGACCGGGCCATTAAAAGTCTCGTTGGCGGTGCTGCAGGGCTAAGGCAGGTTAGTCCCTACCTATCCTGGGGTACCGTGCTGTGCCCCGGAAGCGGCCAGCAGCTCTGGCTGCTAGGCAGGGGGGCCACAGGGTTCTATGTGCTGCCCCCACCCCGAGCACTGGCTAGAGCACCACGCGCAGAGTCTCCTCCACCTGCTCCCCCCACCTACTTGCACTGGACCTGCTTGCTGCTTCCGGCTCGCACGCATGCGGTGTTAGGACAGGCAGGCAACCTGCCTTAGCCCCCCCACCCGCTGCACCACTGATGGAGAGCCGCCTGAGGTAAGCCCACATCCCAACCTCCTGCCCCAGCCCCCCCAAACCTGGAGCCCTCTCCTGCACCCCAAACCCCTCATCCCTAGACCCACCCCAGAGCCTGCCCCCCAAGCCCCTGCCTCAGTCCAGTGAAAGTGAGTGAGGGTGGGGGAGAGCGAGCCACTGAGGGAGGGGGAATTTAGTGAGTGGGGGGCAGGGCTTCAGGGAAGGTGTGGGGAGGGGGCAGGGCCTTAAAAGGGGTGGGGCTAGGGTGTTTGGTTTTGTGTGATTAGGAAGTTGGCAACCCTAGAAGAACTGTTACAGGAATGACAACCTACAGAGGAAGATCTTCAGAGAGCCAGAAGACTAAAACGTGAACTGTTAGAGAAAGAAAAAGTAATAAACTAATAGCTGTCCCAAAAGGAAAATGAGTGTAAAAATAAAGGGATGCTGTCAAGATAAAAATCCTGGGTCACATCCTGATCCCTGCTATCTTTTTGTGCCAATTCCTCTATGGAGACATGCCCAAGTGACATAGAGCCAGCTCTCCAACAATTTCCTTCCCCATCCCTATGCGGGAACATGGCTGGAGCAGTGCAGCGCTTTGGTGATTCCCAGGTACTCCAATAGCCCTTTGGCAGTGCAACTGTGAAAAGCCCTGCAGGTGCTCTGATTTGTGATCTGGGGGCAAATCCAGACCTCAGTTTGCACCAGAATATGGGAGGCATAAAGGTAACACCTTTGCCCTGGCAGCTGTGCCTCATGTTCTGAAAAATATCTGCTTACCCATGTTCTAAGTATTACATTATTAAAACTGAAAGTAATTTTTTAAAATCTAATTCAGATTTGACCAATTCAGTATGAATTTCATTTATTTTTTTTGTGCTTCAGTCAGATTTGACAAACTACAGAGATCAGTTCACTTCCCGTTCATAGTCATTTTTACATTTTGGTACTTATGGACTAGCAAAATGCTGATCTTTTTAAGGTTTTCAGTCCTGCAGGGTTTTGTTTTGTTATTTGTCAGTATTGCATCATGGTGACTTTTTTTTTTTTTTTTTTAACAAGTAGTCTTCACAACATGAAAGATCTTTAAGCATAAAAGGGGGAAAGTTGCTGTCTAAAGTTTATCCCAATGAGTCACCAATAAATCCTGACCACAAAACAACCCTGGAAGTTTGGGTAGTCAGCAGTTGTGTTAAACAGTCTACAGAATTCCTGCATTTTAGGTGCTCAAATGCACTTGTATTCTTTTGACTTTCCTTAAAATTCTTGCAGTGCCTAATAGTGCTGTCTTCTGGAGGTCACTGATCCTGACGTCTTGCATTTTATCCTCCAAAGCACTTGCAACCCCTCCCCGATGATACCAAGCTGGGAGGGGTTGCAAGTGCTTTGGAGGATAGGATTAAAATTCTCAAAATGATCTGGACAAACTGGAGAAATGGTCTGAAGTAAATAGGATAAAATTCAACAAGGACAAATGCAAAGTACTCCATTTAGGAAGGAACAATCAATTGTGCACATACAGAATGGAAAAGGACTGCCTAGGAAGTACTATGGAAAGGGATCTGGAGGGGTCATAGAGGACCATAAGCTAAATGAGAGTCAACAGTGTAACACTGTTGCTGAAAAAGCGAACACCATTCTGGGATGTATTAGCAAGAGTGTTGTAAGCAAGACACAAGAAGTAATTCTTCCGCTCTACTCCACACTGCTTAAGCCTCAACTGGAGTATTGTGTCCAGTTCTGGGCGCCACATTTCAGGAAAGATCTGGACAAATTGGAGAAAGTCCAGAGAAGAGCAACAAAAATGAATAAAGGTCTAGAAAACATGATCTATGAGGGAAGATTGAAAAAATTGGGTTTGTTTAGTCTGGAAAAGAGAAGACTGAGAGGGGACATAAGTTTTCAAGTACACCTCTACCCTGATATAACACTGTCCTCGGGAGCCAAAAAATGTTACCGCATTATAGGTGAAACCGCGTTATATTGAACTTGCTTTGATCCGCCTCCCCCCGGAGCGCTGCTTTATGGTGTTGTATCTGAATTGGTGTTATATTGGGGTAGAGGTGTACATAAAAGGTTGTTACAAGGAGAAGAGAGAAAAATTGTTGTTGTTATCCTCTGAGGATAGGACAAGAAGCAATGGGTTTAAATTGCAGCAAGGGCGGTTTAGATTAGGAAGCTTTTCCTAATGCCCAACTGTCAGGATGGTTAAGCACTGGAATAAATTGCCTAGGGAGGTTGTGGAATCTCCATCATTGGCGATTTTTAAGAACAGGTTAGACAAACACCTGTCAGGGATGACTTAGATAACAGTCCTGCCATGAGTGCAGATTACTGGACTAGATGACCTCTTGAGGTCCCTTCCAGTCCTATGATTCTTAACGTGTTCCTGAGCTGCTCATTTGTACCCTTAGGGATCTCTCCAAGTGGTCCAGTAATCCCTGAGATCGTCTTTGCTCTTGTTTTCAATAATCATTCCACTTTGTGGCATAGTTCATCATACTTTGCTCTCTTTCCTTATTGTTTCTTTTTTATGGCTCTGTCTGCTGATATTGCTATATCAATTAATATGGCCTGGTTTATGTGTGCCCTCTGCTGCTTCATGCTGCTGCATGATGCTATACAGTAAAGGGCAGAGCCACCCTGCTGCTTCTTAGTGTATAGCTACGCTGGAAGTAGACTCCGTGGCTGGCCCATGCCAGCTGACTCAAGCTCACAAGGCTCTGGCAAAGGTGCTGTTTAATTGTCGTGTAGACGTTGAATGTCTATACCACAATTATCAGGGGATAGCATTCAGGGCTGCCAAGAGCAGGTTTGGGCCCTGGTGAAAATGTTTTTTCGGCCCCCCCTTCCCCCCAGCAAGGGCGGATCAACTAAACAGGGCTGACGAGAGGGGGAGGAAGCAGGGCCTGGAATTTTTTCAGGCTCCCCAGCAAGGGCGGACAGGCTAAACGGGGCTGATAAGAGGAGGGGAAGCCAGGCCCCGGGCCCCAGTAATTTGTACTGGTTTCCCCCCGGATCAGGCCCTGCACGTGACGTAAATAATGAGTCCATCTTCACCCATTTGTGAATCGCTAGCAGAGATAGGCACCTGTCTCTGAGAAATGTATGTGGTTTAGGACTCTCTCTCTCTCTCTCTCATATCAGCATCTCCCATTGGCTAGCTTAGGCAACTTTCTGTGCCTAAGTTAGGCATTGTAACACTCAGCAACACCTAAGTCCTTTTTATGGATTTGGGCCACAGTGTTTACTTTTTGTGAATAAACATGTTGACTTCAGTGGGTAAGTAAACATTAGCAGGATCATGTCCTACATTTGCAAACCATTGAGCTATCTTCTTCATATAGCATTAAGGCATTATTATTATTATTTGAACTACAAGAATAATCAACAATTATGCCATGCAGTAATGCTAGCATTGAATCAGGAGATGCCAGTGCCAGATGTATACATTCTTTAATTTTAAAAATATCCATTATAGTTTCCAGCTTACTTTTTGTCTTTTATGCTTTTGAATACACAAAAAATGGTACTGTAGACCAGTTAACACTGCAGACCAGTTAACACTGCTTTTGTTTGGAGATATCAATAGTAGGCAGCCTAAAGACAGACATGTAAAGTGAAGGTTTTTCAAAAATAGTAAGTAACATAATGTCTATAGTACATTTTCTAAAGAACTAGTTCTTATCTTGTTGACATTTGTGCTTGAATAGGTAGGAGACACTTTTCGATAAGGGCATTGCTTTCTGGGATACCTTGTCTCCTTAAATTAAAGCATGTCACAGTGTGTTTTGTTTAAACTGATGGTTGTCTTGAAACGTGATTGCCATTTGTTGTAACATATGATTGATTTGTTGTTTTATTTGATACTAACGGGGCCTGTAACAACAGGGCTTTATATGTATCATTGTGGCTTCAATCACGTAATGCAATATTACTTGCATTCCCCTTGGGAGGTCCCTGTAAGAAGAGATGTTTCATCAAAGCATATTTTCCCCAGAAGGAAGAAATAAAATACATTTTACAAAAATACAGTAGTGAATAAGTACTGCCAGCCATCTTGGCTTCATGTCAGCTGTTACCCTGAATTCATCTCAGTCCCATAAAGGGACACCTTTTTAGTCCTTCATTTGAGGCTGAGGTTTCTGTAAGAAGACTTTCTGTTTTCTCAATCAGCAATTTGAGATCCGCTTAGGCAGACATCTTTTTTCTTTTTTTGTTCTGTCTATCTTCTCTGGGTGTAAGGCAGTGTATTCACCTTTCACAGTATTTTGACACATGTCATACTAGACTCTGTACCATCCACAAGAGAAGGGGAAGAAAACATGCTTTTGAAGATTGCATACTTGTAAATACAATACATTTGTTTAATGCTAGAAAATGGGTTTAAATGTCACTGAACTATGAAAAAAATACACAATAGCTCAGTAATGCAGTGATCTGAAACGCACTCTAATGCGTCAGCTGTCAGCCTCCTTGTACATGCCAATATCCTACTGTCAGATTTTAATAGTGTGGAATCGGTTTTCATTCTGGATGAACAAGAGCTTCAATTATAATCTATTTCAATTCCAATTACTGTACTCTGGGTAAATGTGTTGGATGGCAGTTCAGTGTACAAGGGAAAAAATTAGCCTCTTACATGTTGACTAGAATTTCAGTGCTAATTATAACATCATGCTTCAGGTATAGTTATGGTAGAGAAGGTACTTCCAGTTTTATGCTTCTTATAACTTTCTAAAAAAAATTTACCTTTTTAGGGTTAAATTTATCATGCTTATTTTTAGCCCAGAGGTGAATTTGTTGTGAAAGTTTGATTTAAAAATTCTATCTGACGATTTTTGAACTGAGAGGTTTTTTTTTAAGAGTGGAATTTTTTTCATCAGCTAAAGGAAGAATACAGCTATTTTTCTCAACCCAACAGTCTTGGAGTTTGCAAGACATAAAGCCCTTATCACCATGAATGAACTGTGAAATACATGATAAGTTTTCAATTTCAGTTGGCATTTTTGATCCTAGTTCTGGAGGTACTTGTTTTGCTGCAAAGTGATGTAATTTGTGACACAGAGTCTGTTGGAAGATGCTATAAACAACCTTCTACCTTGCCTTTTGTTCTTCAGATTGATCCTAGTGCAGGTGAACCCTCAAGCCTGTACATATTTCCATTGAAATTAATGGGCTCTGTCTAGACAGAGGGGTCTGGCCACGTGGCTCATCTCACATACTTAATCATGATTTACATATTATAAATTATTACAGCTTTTTAAATTAAACATTTTAAATTAGAATTTTTTATGCTTGTTTTGAATCATGATTAAAGCTGATTGGAAACTTTAGTTTCCAGTCACTTGTCTGGTGCTCCCATGCTAACTGTCAAAAATAAAACAAACAAAAACCCACAAACGCATATTTTTTTAGTAATATGGATATCTTCAGTAATGGTCTCAGAAATGCCAACTCTAGTTAATTTTAAAAAAGCTATATTTCTCCATTTATTCCTGGTGACCAGTTCACCTTGTCTTATGAATGCAGACCAATCCTGGAAAGATTTATACACTTGCATAAAATTAAGTGTTTGCAGGACTGGAGCCTCTACTGTTAGGCTGAAGAAAAAGGGTACCATTTCCCCCTAAGCATTGTTACTTTCTACTCCGAAAAGTGACTGTAAACATGGCATTTTCTCACTCCAGAAATCAGCTACTTGTGTGTATTCAAAGTCACATCTATTCATCTGAGAGAGGAAAAATCAGCTTTCTACTGAATTTTACTCCTCTTGGCCTTGAATAGCCAACATAGTTAATATTAAGGGAGACAGAATCTCTTCCATATTATCCATCATAAATTTTTTGTTCATCTAATCAGTTGTACCTATATAAACCCATTGAAAGCCATGGGGTTTTACAGGTCATTAAGAGCCTAATGTGAAGACAAGGGTGTTGTGCACCTATAACTAAGTACATAATTTGGCCTCTGGTAGTCATGAGAGAGATAGAAAGAACTAAGACTGACTCTGAGGCTACATTTGCATCAATACTAGTTGGAAAAACATCTTTTTACTTACAAGTTGTAAATTTAGTATGGAAAGTATTGAGAAGCATAAAACATTGGAACCCCACCATGCCATTTTTCTAACATCAGTTTTCAGAACAGAGCTGCACCTTAAAAATACTCTAAAGCTATTATTACTGTGACAGATATTACAATATCTTGCAATATCCTGGACAAACCTTATGGAATTAGGCTAAATCTTACTGAGTTGAGTTTGGGTATTTTGGGAGTTAATTTTATTGAAAATGTAGATATTTGTGGGATTGTGTGGAACTTCTTTGGGAGGAGGGCATGACTAATGCAATCTCTGGGCAATATTAGAAACTTCAAAGGACTTTTGGGGACAATACAATACTTTTGGGGAGTAGGTTTATTATTAATACTTGGCAGGGATGTGTGTGAAGGAAATGCAAATAACCTGCCTCAGATGTAGCTTTTTGAAGCTGCACTTTGAGCAGAGACCTACTGTTTGACTGATGACCTATTCACAGTATCTTCAAAGAACCAAAATGGATAAATGAGTGACTCACAGAGTCATGGGTTGTTAATGTTCTGAGCAATGTGTGTGGTGAACCTGAAACCTCTTGGCTGGGTTTTGAAGGACTGCTCCTGCCAAAGCCCATATTGGAGGGGATGAGCTCTGGTAAGCTTGTGAGCATGTGTAGATTCATTTAATTGTTTTTAATATGTTTTCTCTGTAGTACTTTTACCTTCAGAATAAAAAAATGCTTGCTTAGAAAGAGCTGTGTGGTAGCTTATAACCACAATTACAGTTGCATCCTGTACCATCTCTGAGGAGAGAAGTGATGCAGACCTGTTTAGGCAGACTGTCCTTCGCTGGGGATATAACACAGTGAAGGCAGGGGACTGTTCTGCTTGGAAATACTCCAGTCAGAAGGGAGAGAGACATGGGTCTCCATCCAAAAGAAGCAATGGCTGGGGATGCAGAAGCCTGTGTCGGTGACCTTGCCGGACCACTGAGGGGAAATACTCAGAGCTCAATTGCTTTGAACTGACACAGTTATTTTCTTTTTCCTCAGAACTAAAAACAAAAAACCCAACCTTGTTTTTAAAGAGCTTCTGTCCTCCTATGCACTTGGGTTTTGAAGAAAAGTCTCTGACATTTTTGTTTTTTTTAAATGTGGTTTACAAAGTTAAAAACACTTAAATATTGTGTCTACTACAGTCCTGGTCTTCTACTAACTTTAAAAAAAAATGTACTGAGATACAGCACTTATGAGATATGTATGTATATTATAATACTATTGCTGTTTTGATCTTATATACTTTAACCAGAGGTTTTCTCAAATTTTGACCTGAACAAATAATCTGCATCTATGCCTTGTGAAAATACTGAGTGAGATATGCAGCTAAAGAATTTAACACTCTCTATGAACAACCTCAGTACATTTTTAAAAATTTATTTTAATCTAGAAATTAAGTGGGTAGGATCATGTTTTCATTCTTCGTTTTATGTTTAAATAGTCTGATTTTCAGGTGTGCTGAGCACCTGTAGCTCCAAATCAAGCCATAAACGCCTTGGAGTCTATTTCAATCATAAATGTTTTTCAACAGGAACTTCTTACTGGAAAGACAGCATTCTGCCCTTGTAAGGCATTACAGTTGCTATGACCGCTGCTATTTTAGGTAGTTTATCTATGTAGCTTTAGTGTTCAGAGCATATTTTAACAAGAACAAAAAAACTGCCCTAAAACACGACTACCCCTCTGATACTAAAACAAAGTAGTTCAGCTTTGAGCGCAGTAATTTCTTGATTGTCAAAACCTGTTATATATATTTGCTCCAGAGAAAAAAGCTTTAGAAAAAAATCCTAACCTAAAAGAGGAAGTGGCATTTAAGGGACACACACACACAGGCTTTAATTCCAGATTAAGCATGTGCTGTCTGAATGCCAGTGCACTCACTTCCTCACCATAAAAAGATCCTGCCTATCTCTTCACTTTAGTTGATTGCCAGAATGTAGAGGAAAGCTTGCTGAGAGAGAGATTAGAGCATTCTGAGTTTGTGCTTGTGATAAATTAATTCCAATTTTAATGTATTAAAATGGGTGCACAGAGCATTGAGGTTTCTTTTCTTTTAATTGTGTAACAAGATCATTCTTTATTTTAATAGAGGAATATGCTTGAAAGCAGGGTGATTCAGTAGATGGATGCTTGGCTTGTCCTCCAGTAATTGAATGTTTCATTCAACTTTGTTTCAAGTCCGTGCTGAAGTTGTCATGAAGAATGGAAGGTTAGCTGCAAGAGGAAGCTTACGCTGATTTGTTCCTCCCCAACTGGGTCTCTTGAGTTAAGGGATGGATGCACTTGGGTGATATAAATAAAAAATAATAAGAAAAAAGCGGAATGAAATTGAATGTGCCAAAAAGAATAAGTTGGGGGAGTTGAAGCTATCTATGTGGAACAGCTAATCATAGTGAACTCTTTCAGCCTGGGTAGCTTCAGGAAATAAAAGCTGTGCTAGATCCACAGATCTTTGGTTAAGAGGTTCACGTGCAGTAATATTTTTGTTGTATAATATAGTTTTGGTGGTTTTTTTTCTAATTATCCTCCTTTATGTTTATACATACTGTTCCTCATTTCCTCCACTGAGGCAGGAAACTGCTGTCGAAGCTGACCTGGCTCTGACTGGGGAAGGGCAGATGAGGCATGCTTTCTGCAGTGGTTGCTACAGTCTTCTTCATGGATAACTGAAGATGGGGAAAGGCAAAATCACTGTAGCATGCGTGCGGCACAGCCTGTATCTACAGGAGTCAAATTGCAACATTTCTAGGGTTTAACCGGTTTATGCCGGTTATGGGTACCATTTCTTTTCAGTGTTTATCTGTTACTTTGAATTGAATAAACAGGAGTGGTTATCTTTGTTTCTTCAACAGCTTTGTTCTCTGAAACAATATCAGAAAGATGTAGTAATAAGAACCTTTTTTTGATTTTTTGTTTTTATTTAGTTTTGATCTAGTCTGGTCTAAGAGCCAGAACTATAGGGCTAGAGACTTGCTTTCAGTGATGACCTAAAGAAAAATGAATGTGCCACTAAATTCAGATGCATTACTGTATTGGTAAGGGATCCCTGAAACACTCATGCAGCCTTTAAAAATACCAGGTCTTTCACACAAATGCCATTAAATTAGTATATAATTGTATTGCAAATTCTGGTGCCATCAGTGCTTTTTAAAAAGGTTGATGGAGTGTGGCTTTTGTTCTTAAAGTGGTTGAGGCAAACCCCAAGAGTGCATAGTAAGATACCATTACAAGTGGTTGTATAGCGCCTAAAATGATGTCAGATCTTTAATGCTTAACTGCACATTTCTTCACTTCTTTAGTTCTGCATATGTATATGTTTTTTAATTTAGTTTGTTTTCTTGAATATCTTTTTGAGAACACACACAATATTAAAAATAACATTTGTATCTTGAATTTTTTTAGATGCATTTAGTGTAATTGCAGGAAATTTGTTATATCATTATTTGTCATAATTATGGCTTTAGAGTGGGTATAACTCTTCATTTGTTTTTCTTTAGCTACTCTCAGCAATTTGTAAGTTGTAACATATCCTTTTAAACATAATTACTTCACATGGTTTTCATTTGAAGAATTTACAGTCTTATGTGTAATCTGTTTAATTTGGCATGGAATGTTGCAGATATTTGACAGTAAAATCCTTTAATAGATGAATTGTCTGCGAAAATAGGCCATTAATGTACAATTTCCATTGACTTTAATGGAAAGTGCATGCCCAGGACCTGAGAAAATGAGACCGCCAACGTACTGTAAATTAGCTACATGATCTTTAAAAGTCCATTTCTTGACAGCATTTCAAATTAACAAAAAATAAAAGCTTAAATATGTAAGCTTAAGAACTCCAGTTTACAATGGGAAGCTTACAGTTTTGTGTTTTTAAATGTACATGATTTTTCTGCAAAGAGTGGAAGCCCCGCCAGGCTGGCCTTTCTACCCAACAAATTCCTCTCACTCCAATTTTAAGTTTAATAATATCATATTAAACAATAAAAACTTTTAAAATGGAATTCTTTCTAGTAAGCTCTCAACAACAGTTGGAATGAACTCCCTCCCGGCCTCCCTCCTCTCCCAAAGCACATTTTCCTTAATGCTATTCATTCATTATGAATGTGCTTGGTGGCATCGGTGACATAATGGCGTATTACCACGATAGAATAATTTTCACCTGAGCTACTCAGAAAAGGCCACCATTACTGTGGATAAGCAAATTAACTCTCTTCATCTAACAGTGCAGAGGAGTTTAAAACCTAAAGGTCCAAATGGACTGGAGGATATGCAGACAAAGGATTATGGTAGGAACAGTTTTTCTTTAAATTACTCATTAGAGTCCGCTCCACAGAAGAAAATAAAGGGCATGCAATTAAAAGGCGAGAGATTTAATATGAAAGAAAAGTAGAAAATAAATGTTTTTATATTCTTGTTGGAAGAATGTCCATAATTACAATTGTTCATATATGGTCCTGTCTATACCATATTTTCTGGACTATCCCTCTGTCATTTAATACAGATGGAACTTCTCTGGGCAATGTTGTCACTACTGTCAAGGCTGGATCCCCACTTTGAACTTTAGGGTACAAATGTAGGGGCCTGCATGAAAAACTTCTAAGCTTAACTACCAGCTTAGCTCTGGTTCGGCTGCCACCATTTCAATGGATTCCCTTCCTGGGAAGCCTTGAAAAACCTTCACCAAATCCCTGGTGAAAACAAATCCAAACCCCTTGGATCTTAAAACAAGGAGAAATTAACCATTCCCCCTCCTTCCTCCCACCAACTCCTGGTAAATCAAGATCCAAAACCCTTGGATCTTAAAACAAGGAAAAATCAATCAGGTTCTTAAAAAGAAGGCTTTTAATTAAAGAAAAAGGTAAAAATCATCTCTGTAAAATTAGTATGGAAATTAACCTTACAGGGTAATCAAACTTAAAGAGCTTAGAGGACTCCCCTCTAGTCTCAGGTTCAAAGTACAGCAAACAAAGATAAACACTTTGGTAAAAGGTACATCTACAAGTTGAGAAAACAAAGGAAAACTAACACGCCTTGCCTGGCTATTTACTTACAAGTTTGAAATAGGAGAGACTTGTTTAGAAAGATGTGGAGAACCTGGATTGATGTCTGGTCCCTCTCAGTCCCGAGAACGAACACAGTCCCAAACAAAGAACACAAACAACAGCCTTCCCCCCCAAGATTTGAAAGTATCTTGTCCCCTTATTGGTCCTTTAGGTCAGATGCCAGCCAGGTTACCTGAGCTTCTTAACCCTTTACAGGGAAAAGGATTTTGGAGTCTCTGGCCAGGAGGGATTTATAGTACTGTACACAGGACAGCTATTACCCTTCCCTTTATAGTTATGACAACTACCAACCTGTTCTTTTTCCCTGTTTGCTTTGCAGAGGTGAGGTTTATGGATGAGATGGGTTCATAAATGTGGATGTTCAGAAACAGACCAGATTTGTAACATTATGATTGTGTGTCTTGGTCTACATTCCTCTCAGGATGGAGCACACACCAACAGCTTTCTAGTGTTGTATTGACTAAGGTCTGAGGAGTCTCCTGGATTACATGTGTATCCCATGTTTAAACAACATCCTGTTGCATAGCAAGGATTTGACTGCATATGGAAAATATAAAGAAAGTGCTTAACTGCAAAACTGTGGAATTAAAATAAAATTAAAACTCCATAAGTTTGACCTCTTTAAAAAAAGAAATCCCATAATTTGGGAAACTAATATCAAGTGAAGGATATTGGGATGATCCTCAGGATGTGATGCCATTTAATATTTAAAGCGAAAAAGACCAGAAATAACCCAAGACTTACAAAAGCTTATGAGAATCCAGGGATACTATCCTGGGTTCATTAGGGACTTGCTTTGATAAATACTTAAGTGACTTTTTAAAGGGACTTGGTGAACAGAGAAATAGGTAGAAGAGAGGGGAAAAAGAATCTTGCCATTTACCTCTTGTCCAAAAAGTCCAAAGGACAGAAACCCACCAGGAGGCTTTGCTGGTGGATAGTGTGTCCCTACGTCGTGGTGGTGATGGCACTTAAAGCAACCATTTTACACACTGATGTTTTGACCACAAGACAAGGGGTAGTATTGCATCAATAGTAAACTGAGAGTAGTAGCCTACATGTCACAAACACTTACCCAGGGAAACAAGAACTAATATTGCATTCAAGGGAGTTAGAATTCCTGGTTTTTAAATGGGTTGTTACAAAATAGTTTAGGGACTGTTTTCTGTTCATTTTTTTTTTCTTGTTTTACTATGCTCTACACTTTTCCATCTGCAGTGCCAATGTAACAAACTCCACCATGGATCATCAATGGCAACTGAATGTGGGACCATAAGCAGCAAAAGGTCTCTACCGCTTGAGCTAAAGAAGTCCTTTTGTTACCTGTGTTGTGAGGAAATGGGCTACGTTTAGGAGCTACAGAGGGACTCTACTTCCTGCTTATTTCAAGGCAGCAGAGTTATTGGGGAAAGGCCGGGGTGAAAGTAACTTAAAGGACTCACCGGTATGCCGGAGTCCTGAGCAGGGGGCGTGAGCAGGGCCTCAGCCGGAAGAGGCGGGGCCTTTAACTACCCAGGCTCTTTAAATCAAGATTTAAAGGCCCAGGGGCTCTGGCTGCGGCTGGGAGCCCTGGGGCCTTTAAATCACCCCCAGAGCTACCAGCTGCAGAGGCGACTGGGAGCTCAGGGGCGATTTAAAGGGCCCGGGGCTCCGGCCGCTGATACCGCAGCGGAGCTCCGGGCCCTTTAAATCACTGACGGAGCCCTGGCGCCACTACCCGAGGGCTCCAGCAGCCAGGCTTGGACAGCGATTTAAAGGGCCTGGGGCTCCGGCTGCTGCAGGGAGCCCTGGGCCCTTTAAATCACCAGCCTGGGGAAGCCGGTCCGGCACGGAATACTGGCTCTTGCCAGTACACCGTACCAGCTTACTTTCACCTCTGGGAAAGGCCTATGACCAGTGGGTCTGTGAACACACTGATCTACTGCCCAAAAATCCAGTTTAGGACCTATTCCTACATTAGGATTTCCTAGTATAGATTCCTGCTCCTGTGTGGAGAGTCAGAGATCTCAGTGGAACTCCTCGTGATGGCAGGGTCTTGCACTGGCAGATCCTGAGGTAGTACTGTCCATGGAATGGCTCTGTGACTTCTCTGTCCCTTGGCTTTAGGTTAGGGGAGGATTCTGTCTCCAGTCTACATTTTGGTCCCTCCCCCCACCCCCAAAGCCTGCTAGTGCCATCTTTGACTGGGGTGGGGATTCATTCCAAAGAGTCCATTTAAAATCTGCTGCCACCCTCCCCAAAAAACCCAAACAGAAGTAAATACAAAAGCAAATGAAAATACCCCTCCCAGAAATACATTAAATTATTAAAAGGTAGCAATTAAAACCCCCTGTATGTCATAATGATGCTGCATAGTGAGGCAACCAGTCTGATAGCATCATAGAAATGAATGAGTCCTATCAGCCTGGCTGTGGTAGCCATTCTGAATCAGGGTAATTTTCAGAGTTTATAAATCAAGTAAGCACATAAATTTTATGAAGGTAATTTTCAAGTTTAAAAGCCTTACACATGAACTAGAAAGAAATTTTGTTAATAAGTGCAGCAAGAAGCTGACTGTATATTCTGGAGGCAATTAAATGGCTGTTTCTGTGCCTATAAAAGTGTGGACTATTCTAGGTGTAACTTCTTTAATGCTAGTATAAGAGCACAGCAGTGTTACTTGTGATTTCAATTCTCTTCATAGTCATGCGATTTATATGCAGGTGAGTTTGCTTGTGTGAATATATTGATGAGCAATTACTTTTATTATCTGTGTGTCCATTTTGTTTCAGGCCTGACTATAAAGGAGCTAATAGCTACATCATACTGATTAGATCAACAACCATACATAATTACCTGTCACACAGAGGGTTCCTATTAAAGCTAAAATAGTCTGCATTTAATAATAGTTTAGACCTAACTTTGTCGATCACAAAGGTAGAATGTTATTAGCAATGCAACATGGGATCATTTAAATAAATTATCTACCGCAGCAATAAAATAGGATGGTTACTGGAAGGTCTCTGTAACAGACTTTAAAAAAAAAAAATCTGGATTTTATTCCCCACAAAATATTTCATCTTCCCAAGGAAATATTTCATCTGGACAAGGAAGATGTATGCTACGTCTGTCATAAATGTGTTCCTTACAAGATGCACATTTTTGTTTTAGGTGATGTGTGGAAGCAGGGCCCATTTAACACAACTTTTGATAACAAAGGTGGATTGGTTGTCTAAAAATGCATAATAGCATGCACTTGTGTGTTGTTGGGTTTTTTTTAAGCCAAACTGGATGAATGCAATATAAAAGGTGTCTTGCTCAGTCTTGTGTAAGATGAGCTGTAGTTTCAGTCTATGTAATGAGATGTGGACTGTGTAAACAAAGTGTGTGTGCGCGTGGGGATACTAGCTTGTTTTGAAAATAAAAAGTTGTTGACCCAAATATGACAATAACATAACTTACCAGAACCTATATTACAGTTTTCCAAACTGCCTTCTTTCCTCTTCCCCAAGCAGTAGCCCTCCTCTGTATCCAACTCCTTGCCAAATACAGTCAACTTTTTGCTTATCTGCTAATATGCTTCCTGTAGACTGGGCGAACCAGCATTAGTACCTACCAGAAGGGGTATTACAAAGAAAGAACATGGAGACACTGCTACAGATTGAATAGAATAGACTATTAAGGTTAGGTTCTCTACTGAATTCATTGGGTGCAGCATAATGGGGAAGGGGGAATACAGGGGAGCCAGTTCTATGTTCTCCTAGCATAAATTAGAACACGTTGGAGGGGGCTCTAATTGATTCAAGCTGGCTAGTGCCTCCAAAGGGCTATCTACCAGTCAGGGATTGCTAAGCACAGGGCATTCCAGACATGCCTCCCTGCCCCTGTAGGCCACACACAAATAGAGGAAGAGGGTAGGATAGAAGCTGGCTGCGCACACTGGGATCTCCCAGACAATGGGGGAATCTCCAGCAGGGGACATCAGGCTAGTTTTGCAGGCAGAAAGAGATCTAATCAAGCTAGAGAATCCAGGCTATATGTCTTTTTTAAGCTATGGAAGCCCCCCTGAGGTGAGAGAAGGAGGAGGAAATGGAAAGGAGAAGAGTGGCCAGAGGAAATGAAAAATCTTCCAGTGGCTTATCTATTTGGAGAAATCTATGGTCCATTTTGATCCAATTAGACCCGGGGAAAATCAGCAGATATGGAAAAATCTGCTTTATTGTTTTATTTAAGACACTTAAATCTCATTGGAAAGGTGGTTACCCTTGTTTGTAACTGGATGTCGTGATTAGAATATCTCTTACATTATAGCTGTCCCTTCTCACTAGGTAGACAAAAGTTACAAGTAAGTAGGAATACTGATAATTTTTCTCCTTCGTTACTGCACTGTGTTTGGCATGTATGGTAATTTCTTCCTGGCTATAAATAGATGTTTTTCTTTGAGTATTCTGTAAATAATTTTGAAATAAATATAATTATTTTTAAAACACAGAAATAATTGGGGCAAGAGAAAGCAAAAGCTATCACATGAGATTAGAGGAATGTTTATGCTTAAGAGATGCACAGGTAAATACAAAGGAAATGTTTATTTTCATATATTTATTTCCAGTTCACTTAAAGGAGACTGTCAGTGGGATAATTGTATAATTGACATGTAGTAGGGCTTCTTTTGCTACTGTTTAATAGATTTGCTAATGAGGATTCCTGTGTGGATCCTAATGATATGGGTTTGGCGCTTGTGTTCCATACTTATGCTTCAGACAGTTTTTTAAGGAACACATCTGTAGCCTGCTGGAAATGAAGTATAACAATTCTGAATCCTTTTTTTGGCCTTTTTATTGACTTTTGGGCCTCAGACCCCTCTCTCCCCAAAAGGGAAGGATGGCACTGGGTAAAGGTGACTAATATAAATCAAGAAAGTGAAATGTGCTGAAAATATGGAGATTCTCTAACCCATTTCAGATGAATGTAAACAGAGATATGATGATGTATATTTTCCTGCCTATTTCTTTAACTTATCTGTCACTGTGCCGTGCTTTAGTAAATTAATTATACCCTTCATCGTGTGCTAAAATGTTCCCTGATCCTACAGGCAGATTGCTGTACCTGCATAGAGATCCACTAAAGTCTGTCAGGTTATGTGCAGCAGGTTCGGCGATCTTTCTACTCAGATTAGTATGCAGGATCAGGGCCATAGTCTGTGCAGGCCCTCTAGCTGCTGTTCTATGTCAAAGAGATGATGCTTTGAAGCACCCTAAGTTGAAAGATGTCATCTATGTTCAACGGCACTGTCAGAAAATTGCTTTTACTATTTTATTTAATCTAAAGTTAAATCAGACATCTTTGTGTTCTTCTCCCCTTCCCCCATTAATCACTGAACTCCTACTTTTACTTTCATGTCTTCTTTATTTCTCTGGTAAAAATTGTGACTTTTTGCTTCACCCTC
This sequence comes from Malaclemys terrapin pileata, assembly GCF_027887155.1. Lineage (NCBI taxonomy): Eukaryota > Metazoa > Chordata > Testudines > Emydidae > Malaclemys > Malaclemys terrapin. The sequence continues at coordinate 90,327,061 of NC_071509.1, forward strand.
GTTCACTCTTCATATAGGAAAAGAAAATAGAATGTTTTTTGAAAATTGCAATATTCAAACATTTATTTTGAAGTGGGAAAGGAGGGAATCCTTAGTCTGTTCCCTCCCCTTCCCCCATTCCTAAACTTTTATTTTTCTCATTTCCACCCTTAAAGGGTCCCATATGATAGAACCCCTAGCTCTTGACTCAGAATAAGTGGTCACAATCACAGTTACCTCAGGGGCAATCAGCACAAAGCAACTGTTTGGGGGAGTCAGCCCTCCATAGAGCTTCTCACCTGAGTGAAGTGTGATGCCCCCACAATGGTCCCTGGTCCTTCATATTTTTTTTATGAGGCTTTTCTTCCTGAAGTTCTTAAGACAGTTACAATAAGTTAATAACAGGACTCTAATCTGACCTAATTTCCACATATTGTATCATTCAACTCAGTGCATGTTTGTTTTCCAACTTACTGTTATGTACTCTGACAGTAAGGAGTCAACAGGCTCCGGATTTGAGAACACTACTTTATTGTAAGTCATTGAAGTAACAAAAATATAATGCAGTTGTCACATGTCAAAAAGAAGGATATGCAAGATAAGTTTTAAAGTTAAAAAAAAAAATTGTGTGGCCCAATAAAAGCCCACAAACAAAAGTAAAATCACCAACCAGATTTTTCAGGCCTGGTAAACCACTTAACAGCACCATCTTCTGACACAGAACTGCTATGTCCTAACTCCTCTTCAGTGATTAATTCTGACATGAGTAGTGTATAGCAATAGGATATCATTCCTTTAAATAGTTTTGAGCACTGTAGTGGTACCCACTCAGTTCCATGTTTTAGAAACCAGACAGAGCTGCACTACATAATTAGTGAAGCCTGGAATGTCTATATAGACTTCATAAACATGATTGTGTGGAAACCAACCATCCCTGTTTCTTAATATTATTGTTGTCTAAAGAGCAAAATACACCACACTGTGAAATGTTTGAAATTATTATGGTTAAAGTAGAGCATATGCCAAGTACCCTTTCCTCACTGAAAGACGATGTAAAGAGAATATTGGTTTTATAATATATTGCAGAAGATCATTTAGATGAAATTGGGAACAATGGATAGGACAGAAAACCATGTACAAGTCTTGGGGAGACATATATTTGAACCAAAATTATTTACCTAAAACTTAGGCTAAGAGACACCTAGAGCCAGATTTATAAAGGTTTCTAGACACCTAAAGATGCAGATAGGTGTCTCCTAAGATTTACAAAGGCACCTAAAGGCCTAACTCCCTTTGATTTTTTTAAATGGGAGTTAGGTGCCTAGGCACTCTTGTGACTCCCACTAGATACCCAAATAACTGAAAATCTGACCTCTACTGGCTGACTGTTGTACTTAAAGAACCAGATTTGATCCCAAAATGTTGTAGGCATTCTAGAGGATTTGTGAAATTTTTTGAGTGATGTCATACAGGACTTTTATGTGGAATTTTGACAATGGGTATTTCTTATTTTCAATGGCTAGTTTAGTGTTGTAAATAACCATACCTGTCCTTTTGTGCTTAGATTAGCTATTGGAACATGCACAGAGTAAATCCTCCTGATACAAATCTGGAAAGTGTAAGGGGCTTTTAACGTAGACAGTCTCAATAGCATATGTTCACAGCTGTCTTCAGCACTTCTAACTCAAAGTTGACATTTAAAGCTCATTCTTTTAGCTTTGATAAGACAGACATATCTATGAGAGATGGATGGTGACAAGGCCAATGAAAAGCACATTGTGCTGCCTTTATAAAGTAGACATTGTTGTGGATTGCACTCAATATCTCAGGCTGAGCGTATTTCTGAGGTGATTTTATGTGTTCATTCTCCAGGCCAGTAATGTGAGACTTTTGGTACGCCCTTCCCCTCTGCCCCCAAAAGGAGGAATGCCATCAGAATTAATGGAAGAAGCAGCCTGGGAAAGTTCCATATTGGCCATTGAAAACATATGACAAGAGATGTATAAATGCAAAGGGATGCGTGATTGATGCAGATATGGAAACAGAAAGTTGGAGTGGGAGAGAAGAGGGAGAAATAAGAAACATCCATATTTCAGTGTGGCTTGCCTGTGGGCTTGAGAGCCAAGGGGCTAAGCTAGCCCTGATTACAGGATGAGCCACATCTGGGTGAATCGGGGTGATTACTGCTTTCCCACCCCCTTTAAAAAGATCACAATTTTGCAGGGCCACCCAGAGGATTCAGGGGGCCTGGGCAAAGCGGGAGAGCGGACATAAAAAAAGGCGCCACCCGCTGCAGCGCTTGTACTCACCAGGCGGTGCTCCGAGTCTGCGGTGGCAGTGGGTCCTTCACTCGCTCCACGTCTTCGGCAGCACTGAAGGACCTGCTACCGAAATGCCGCCGAAGACCCGGAGCAACTGAAGGGCCCGCTGCCGAAATGCCGCCGAAGACCCGGAGCGACTGAAGGGCCCGCCGCTGAAGTGCCGCCGAAGACCCGGACTGCCGCTGGGTAAGTAAAAATTAAAAAGGCGCCTCTAGCCAGGGAAGGGATTCTCAGCCAGGGCTCGCGGGGCCCCTGCAAGGCCTGGGGCAAATTGCCCCACTTGCCCCCACCCCCCCCCTTCTTGGCAGCCCTGCAATTTTGTAGTGGGGAGCCCAGGAGACTGAGCTATATTTGGAGGCACTGTTGGCAGCAAGAAAGCTCCTGTAGGCCCCTGAGTCAACAGGGGGAAGCTGAAGAAAGTTCTCCAGGCCGGGGGGACTGGGAGAGACCACTGCACAAGCATGTGAAAGACTAATGGCCAGACATCATCTCTCTCAGGGCCTGTATGCACCACAGGACTGGACAATTGGATTCCAAGAGGAGGACTGTTTGCACTATTTTTGAACTGAGTTCTTAAAGGGCTCTGAAGAGGGGAAGAAAACAGGCAGGGTGCTGAAGAGTGACCTTTGGATATGAGAGGGCTCTTGGGAGGCGGGTGCCTGTGCCACAGTCGGGATGAGTAGAAACACTCAAACAATAAACTATACTATGTACAGCATGACATTAGAAAAACTGAAGTTCACTTTAGGAATCTTGACTATTATTGCAACAAGAGAGAAAATAATTATCTATATCCGCCAACAGTGCATTCGTGTCCTCAGTTATATTTCTTTCATCCTTGTATATGGCTCTGTGCAATAGGTAAGATGTGCCAAACAAATGAAAATTAATATCCAAAGAGTTTACAATCTAACCACACAATTAGGTACCATATAGTACTGTGCTATACAGAACTGACGCTCCTCAGCATCATTGTTTCTCATTGTTAGGACACTGAATAAAACAGACTGAACATTCAAAATTGTCTGAAAGGAGGAGGATCTGAGCATAAAGGGGGATTGAAAGAAAGTCTAAAGTCAGGGAGATGAGTTAAAAATACATTAGGAATAGTCAGGATTGTTATCAACTATTCTGCCAACAACTAGGCCATGTTTAAAAAATAAAAGATCCAATGTACACGTACTGTAGAGCAGCAAGTGACTGTTTTTTGTACTGAATGATGCTTTCAAATTTAAAAAGTAAATATAAACTAAATGGTCAGAGGAGCTGACCTCTTGAATGATCAGTAGGTGACTCTTGTGAGAAGTGTTCAAAAGGGAATAATTGTCCATGTATTTTAGGCAAAGACATGGAATTAATGAGTCCTTAAGAATTCTGTTAACATGGATTTTTGCCAACAGTATATAGTTAGGGTAGCCGGGGGGAAGTTTTTGACCAATACTCTCCTCCCCCCGCCCCTCCCTCCCACACACACACACACACGATTTTGCAGAATTGTTTTGGTCAAAAACAGAGAAGAAAAAAAATCAATGTTTCACTTCATTTTTTGTAAACAAAATACTGATTGTTTTATTTGAAATGACTTTGTTTAGAAGTTTACTGCAATTTTATTTGGAAAAAAAAATGTAAGAAGCTCAAGTTAAACAAAACGAACGTTAAATGAAATGAACGTTTTTCTGACTTTTCGCTTTGCCAAATATTTTTTAAAATTTAATTTCAGGTGACCTTAGGTTTTTATTTACTTTTTGAACAGTGACTTGAAAAATCAGTTGTTTATTCACACAGCTATACTAGTCAATAAGTCAGAATTATTGTTTTGGCATTATATAAAGAAACAATATTAAGAGTGCCTCTGTTTTGTTGGGGACATGACTTTTGTGGTAGCAAAATCTGTTTTTAATCTTCCATAGGTCTGTTCCCATTAGCAATTTGCTAAATGTTTATTTATAGTGTGTGGGGTGTGGCTTTTAAAATAAAATATAACATGATGGATTAGATTCCTAGTACAGATGGACCTTTTGGTGAAAGGATCCGTTACTCACAAACTGTAAGCAGGAAACTTAATAGTTTATTGGAGATGCTACTGAAGTGAGGAAGCAGCTTCAGCATGCTTGTTGGTTAGCAACTAGATCCGGCTAATTGGTAACTTTTAATCCTCCAGTGGGCCTGATTTTGCACCAGTGAAGTCAGTAGTAGTTTTACTGTTGGACTACAGCAGGGGTCGGCATCCTACGGCACACATGCCAAACCCGGTGCGCAAGCCGATTTTGAATGGCACGCTGCTGCCTGCTGCGGTCCCGGCCCCTAGCCCCACTTAGCCCCACCGCTCTCCTCTGCAGGGACAGGAGGCAGAAGCTTGGTCCTACGGCAGCCAAGTTTCTCCTCTCCCCCGCTTCTTCCTCAGCGTGGTGCTTTCCTGCCCCTTCTCCTCTCCATCCCTGGCCAATCAGCTGATGGCCCTTGCGAGGGGGAGGAGGAGGAGTGGCAGTGGCAGTGTGCTTGCTGCTCCGTAAAGGAGGCAGAGAAGAGGAGGTTCGGGACCTTGGGGAAGGGGGTGGAATGGGGCATATCCCTTCCAGCTCCCTGCCATGAGCTTCTCAGGGCAGGGGACTGGGAGCACCCCCACGACCCGAGCACCCCAGCCCTCTGCCCTGCACCCCCCACACCCAGCCCTCTGCCCTGAACTCCACCCCCCCACATCCCCCAGCCCTCTGCCCTGACCCCTGGACCACCCACCAGGTCTGGTGTCCTGGCTGCCGGCCCCTTGCCAGCCGGCGTCCCGGCCGCAGGCCCCACTCAGCCCACTGCCGGCCTAGGTGAACAGAACCCCAGGCTGGCGGCGTAAGATCAGCATTTTAATTTCATTTTAAATGAAGCTTCTTAAACATTTTGAAAACCTTGTTTACTTTACATTCAACAATAATTTAGTTATATAATATAGACTTATAGCGAGAAACCGTCTAAAAAACATTAAAATGTATTACCGGCATGCAAAACCTTTAAATTAAAGTGAATAAATGAAGACTCGGCACACCACTTCTGAAAGGTTACCTACCCCTGGACTACAGTAAGAACACATGGGGCCCAATCCCGCTCTTTCTGAAAAATGTGTATTTGCAATTCCATTCACGTGCCTCAAGTTCCTTTCTCTCCCATTGGGTGTTCTTCCCTTTGTCATTTATTTATTCCATGCATACTCTTCCCTTTCAATAGTTCAACGCTCTGTCACCATCCCCTTTGACAGCTTTTGTTAATATATTAATACATTTCTGTTTGTGCAGAATCCTGTTGGATGTCAGGCCATGGAGTCTTTCATTTCCTATATCTAAATAAGATAGATGCATAGGATACTAACACACTGAAAGGAGTTTTGTGAAATGCCAATATTTACATAAGCAAGATGTCATGTCTCTACAGTGATTGGTAAGACTTTGCCAGGAAGGGAAGTGTGGTTGATTAAAACTCTTGCAATTAAGCAGATTAGCCAATTAGCACATCAAATCTTAAATCCAGTTGGTATCCACTGAGGTGGATATGTCAGCATAATTTCTGATTTGTTGCAGCACAATTTCTATTTGTTGAATAGATCACAGGAACAAAACTGCAGATTGTTTTATCTGTGGAATGAACAGCTGAAATAGATGCTGCTACTCCATCTGGGTCTGTGTTTTGAACTCTTTTTACTGGGTAAAACAGCTGGATATATAGTGTTGTCATGTTTCCTCATCCTTCAGCACAAGACAAAAGATTCTTTCTTCCTCATCTCTTCACACTTCTAATTACAGTGTTATGCAAAATTTATGAAGGGAGAATCTGACTTTAAAGATAAAAGGAAAGATTATTACTTACTACAGGGAATAGGTTAGCTGGCTCTGCCTGCCTTAGCCCATCTCCCCAGGTGGAGGGAATAAATTCAAGAGTCTATGACTGGAAGCATGTGACCAAGAACCAAGCCTTTCAGTGTTCTGAGGGCAGTCTGACTTCAGTTAACCAGTGGTTCTCAACCTTTCCAGGTTACTGAACCCCTTTCAGGAGTCTGATTTGTCTTGTGTACCCCAAGTTTACCTCACTTTAAAACTACTTGCTGACAAAATCGGACATACAAATAGAAAAGTATCACAGCACACTGTTATTGAAAAATTGCTTACTTTCTCATTTTGTCTGTATGACACTTTAATTTGTAGTGACTTTTCTAGTGCTTTTGGTGTAGCCTGTGGTAAAACTGGGCAAATACCTAGATGAGTTGATGTACCCTTTGGAAGACCTTTGTGTACCCCCAGTGGGAGGTGTACCCCAGGCTGAGAACTACTTCTGTAGGCTACATTCATTTTGTTTAGTGCTTTTTTTTTTTTATCAGAATGTTACGCAGGACTAAGTCAAATTACTTCCAGAAGGCTTGGTATATTGTGTCCACACAGCTGCCTTTATTAACCATCCTTGTAATGCTATTCAAAACAAAAATAAACAGTGTCCAGTTTGTTTGACAAAACCTATTTTCTGTCAAACCATGCTGACAGGTATTCTTTAATTCCTTATTGATTGCATCCTATATCAGCCTTTCCATGATTTTGCACAAGATGAGTGTTAGGCTTTAAAGTCATCCTCTCACCCTATTTAAATAGTGGCACAACATTGCCTTTTTCCCCCCTGAGCTCTGAAACTTCTCTAAGATTTGCTAAAAATAAACATTAGTGGTTCAGAGAGGTCCTCAGTCTTTTCTTTTAATACTCTTCCGTTCAAGTTATCCAGCCCTACTGGCTTAAAAATGTTTAATAGTTGCAGTTTTAACATCCTCCCCACTGATGAAATAGACAGTATTTCCTTACTGCTGTAAAGCAGTGGTTTTCAACCTTTTCCGTTTGCAGATCCCTACAAAATTTCAAATGGAGGTGCAGACCCCTTTGGAAATCTTGACATAGTCTGCAGATCCCCCAGCATCCATGGATCCCTGGGTCCACGGACTACATGTTTGAAAACCACTGTTCTATGTTAACGCCTGTCTTTTGCAGACCCCTTTAGACATAGTTTGAGGACCCTCAGGGGTCTATGGACCACAGGTTGAAAACTATGCTGTAAGACAAGAATACATCATCCTGCTGACCTCCAAATATGGAATAGAAATATTTACTGAATACTTCTGCCTTTTCTGCATCAGATTGAAAATTTTACAATCTTTGCCTAGTATTGGACCTATATGGTTAGGATTTTGTTTGTTCCTGATATATTTAAAGAATTCCTTCTTTTTGTCCTTAACCTTACTGGCCATAGATATTTCACTGGTAACAGTATTAGTTAGTTTCCTGAATCAATTGTTTGCATTTACTAACTGCTGATCTGTACTCACTGATCTGAATGTCCTCATTTTGTCCCTTTTAAAAAAAAAAGATACATTCACTTCCTGTTTTCTCCAAGATGGTTTTAAGAGGGGCTCTAGTCCTGTAGGAAGAATTCCCAAGCTGGAGCTGCTCCTCTCCTGCCAAATAGTCTGTGAAGCAATATTCAAGTTTGGTTTATTGGCTAAAGTTACAATAATGGATTAATGTTACTTGAAGATTATGTACCTTCCTTGAGATTTGTTTACAGGCCATAAGAGGTGCTGTCTGGGGATAGAGTCTAGCACTGCTAATGTGTTAGTTCAGCTGTCTCCTTGCTGCTGATTTTTGTTGTCAGGTGAGCGTGTCCTGTGATACATATTCCCATCCCAGCAATTGAGAATTTATACACGTAGATCCTGTTAGTGTTAGGTTTCTTATCAGAACTCAGACTAACTCAATTCACATATCTTTGGGAAGGCTTCCTAGCAATTTGGGGATGAAAAAAACCTTCATGTAAATGTGGAAATAGGCATTTGTGCATGCAGAACACATAAATTAGCATTTAACTACCCAACTTCCACTTAAATCAATATGAGCTTTGCACATGGGGATTTTATGTGCAGCCTTCGAGGTCACTTTTTGAAAAAAGAGCCCTTTTTGTTCAATTCACACTAATTCTCAGGCTTTCCTTTTCAGTAGTATACAGAAGCACTTTCCTTCATCAGATATCCTTGCTATGGGAAACTGATATATTGTGAGGAGTGGTGGTGTATCTATATTGGTCCCCGGATATTTGAGAGACAAGGAGAGTAAAGTAATATTTTTTTAGTGGACTAACTTCTGTTGGTGAGAGAGACAAACTTTTGAGCTTACATAGAGCTCTTCTTCATGTCTGGGAAACTACTAGATTTCCCAGACCTGAAGAGGAGCTCTGTGCAAGCTTGAGAGCTTTAAGACTACCAGATGTATTGGAGCATAAGCTTTCATGGGTGAATGCCCACTTCGTCGGATGCATGCAGGACTCTCTGTTGCCTTTTACAGATCCAGACTAACACGGCTACCCCTCTGATACTGAGAGCTTGTCTCTCTCACCAACAGAAGTGGGTCCAATAAAAGATATTACCTCACCCACCCTGTCCTTCTAATATTGTAAGGACTACAGCGGGACAAAGTATTCATTGCAAAAGTTTTTTAATTAAATTCACAAGTGTAAATTTAGGAAAAACTACCAGTGGAGAAGATGGCAATACCATTTACTCTTGCTACCCCCAAAAAACAAGCGAACATAGGGCCAAATTAAGAGGTGTTAAATAAAGTGGTGTAAATTAGTCCACTCTGTACCAATATGTACTGCAGTCTAAAGTGGTGTACCGTACATTTTCCAGCTGCTCAATGTGCAAGTTTAAAGTACTGTATATAGGGGTCCAATCCTGGCCCTAACACTGACGCCCAGTGTCACCCAGGAAAAGTAATAAGAAGAACAGGAGTACTTGTGGCACCTTAGAGACGTGTTCTTCTTTTTGCGGATACAGACTAACACGGCTGCTACTCTGAAACCTGTCATTAGGAAAAGTAATGACGTCACTGACCCTACATTTTCTCATTTGTAAAATGGAGATAGTGATATTTCCCTACTACAGTGCTTGTCGCTGTTAATTGCGTGTAAATGTAATGCTTGTAAACTCTTTGGATGCCCATCTATATAATTTCACCAGACCACCTGCCTTTTAAGGACATTGCCTTCTTGATGAATTTTTTTGTTTGTTTGTTCTTGCAAACTCAACTAATTCTCCTCTTTCAAATGTAATGAAAATGTGGTGTGTGTTTGTGTTTTTTACACACAAAAAAAAGATTCTTTCATGCAAAAGGTACTTTTTGTGTGTGTTCACATACGTCACTGTTTAAAAAAAAACTGTTCAGTCTCTCAAGGGGAAATTGCAAACCAAGTTAAAATTTTTTCAGGAATTTTTGCTAAACATTTTCATCAGTTTGGCCAGTCGTAGTGAGACCTCATTATTCTAAGAGTTTCCCTTGATCTTTACCGCTATTATTAGTGAGTCAGACCTAGAATACTATCATGCTTTTATGTTCATTTTATTCATTATTCTTTGTCAATATTTCAGGCAGGAGGATTATCTGCAGTAGTTACATAATCCTGAAAGTCATTACTTGAATTTATAGAGATGTAACCTTAGTATAAGAACATAAGAATGGCCATATTGGGTCAGACCAAAGGTCCATCCAGCCCAGTATCCTGTCTACTGACAGTGGCCAATGCCAGGTGCCCCAGAGGGAGTGAACCTAACAGGTAATGATCGAGTGATCTCTCTCCTGCCATCCATCTCAACCCTCTGACAAAGAGAGTCTAGGGACACCATTCCTTACTCATTCTGGCTAATAGCCATTAATAGCCATTAATGGACTTAACCTCCATGAATGTATCCAGTTCTCTTTTAAACCGTGTTATAGTCCTAGCCTTCACAACTGCCTCAGGCAAGGAGTTCCACAGGTTGACTGTGCACTGTGTGAAGAAGAACTTCCTTTTATTTGTTTGCTGTCCATTAATTTCATTTGGTGGCCCCTAGTTCTTATATTATGGGAACAAGTACTGCTAAATAACTTTTCCTTATTCACTTTCTCCCCATCACTCATGATTTTATATACCTCTATCATATCCCCCCTTAGTCTCCTCTTTTCCTAGCTGAAAAAGTCCTAGCCTCTTTAATCTCTCCTCATATGGGACCCGTTCCAAACCCCTAATCATTTTAGTTGCCATTCGCTGAACCTTTTTTAATGCCAGTATATGTTTTCTGAGGTGAGGAGACTGCATCTGTACGCAGTATTCAAGATGTGGATGTACCATGGATTTATATAAGGGCAATAAGATATTCTCAGTCTTATTCTCTATCCCCTTTTTTAATGATTCTTAACATCCTGTTTGCTTTTTTGACTGCCGCTGCACACTGCATGGACGTCTTCAGAGAACTGTCCATGATGACTCCAATGATTTTCCTTGATTAGTTGTAGCTAAATTAGCCCCCATCAGATTATATGTATAGTTGGGGTTATTTTTTCCAATGTGCATTACTTTAATTTATCCACATTACATTTCATTTGCCATTTTGTTGCCCAGTCACTTAGTTTTGTGAGATCTTTTTGAAGTTCTTCACAGTCTGCTTTGGTCTTAACTACCTTGAACAGTTAAGTATCGTCTGCAAACTGTGCCATCTCACTTTTTACCCATTTATGAATAAGTTGAATAGGATTGGTCTGAGGAATGACCCTTGGGGAACACCACTAATTACCCCTCTCCATTCTGAAAATCTACCATTTATTCTTACCCTTTGTTCCCTGTCTTTTAACCTGTTCTCAATCCATGAAAGGATCTTCCCTCTTATCCCATGACAACTTAATTTACATAAGAGCCTTTGGTGAGGGACCTTGTCAAAGGCTTTCTGGAAATCCAAGTACACTATGTCCACTGAATCCCCCTTGTCCATGTGTTTGTTGATTCCTTCAAAGAATTCTAATAGATTAGTAAAACATGATTTCCCTTTTCAGAAACCATGTTGACTTTTGTCCAACAATTTATGTTCTTCTATGTGTCTGACAATTTTATTCTTTACGATTGTTTCAACTAATTTTCCCAGTACTGGCGTTAGACTTACATCTCTGTAATTGCTGGGATCACCTCTAGAGCCCTTTTTAAATATTGGCGTTACATTAGCTATCTTCTAGTCATTGGGTACAGAAGCCAATTTAAAGGACAGGTTACAAACCATAGTTGTTAGTTCCGCAACTTCACATTTGAGTTCTTTCAGAACTCTTGGGTGAATGCCATCTGGTCTCGGTGACTTGTTACTGTTAATTTTATCAATTAATTCCAAAACCTCCTCTAGTGGCACCTCAATCTGTGACAATTCCTCAGATTTGTCACGTACAAAAGCTGGCTCAGGTTTGGGAATCTCCCTAACATCCTTAGCCGTGAAGACTGAAGCAAAGAATTCATTTAGTTTCTCCACAATTACTTTATCGTCTTTAAGTGCTCCTTTGGTATCTCGATCGTCCAGGGACCCCACTGGTTGTTTAGCAGGCTTCCTGCTTCTGATGTACTTAAAAAACATTTTATTGAGTTTTTGGCTAGCTGTTCTTCAAACTCCTTTTTGGCTTTTCTTATTACATTTTTACACTTAATTTGGCAGTGTTTATGCTCCTTTCTATTTATCTCACTAGGGTTTGGCTTCCACTTTTTAAAAGATGCCTTTTTATCTCTCACTGCTTCTTTTACATGGTTGTTAAGCCACCGTGGCTCTTTTTTAGTTCTTTTACTGTGGTTTTTTAATTTGGGGTATACATTTAAGTTGGGCCTCTATTATAGTGTCTTTGAAAAGTGTCCATGCAGCTTGCAGGGATTTCACTCTAGTCACTGTACCTTTTAATTTCTGTTTAACTAACCCCCTCATTTTTGCATAGTTCCCCTTTCTGAAGTTAAATGCCACAGTGTTGGGCTGTTGAGGTGTGCTTCCCACCACAGGAATGTTAAGTTATTATATTATGGTCACTATTTTCAAGCGGTCTTGTTATAGTTACCTCTTGGACCAGATCCTGCGCTCCACTCAGGACTAAATCAAGAATTGCCTCTCCCTTTGTGGGTTCCTGTACCAGCTGCTCCAAGAAGCAGTCATTTAAAGTATCGAGAAATTTTGTCTCTGCATTTTGTCCTGTGGTGACATATTCCCAGTCAATATGGGGATAATTGAAATCCCCCACTATTATTGAGTTCTTTATTTTGATAGTCTCTCCAGTCTCCCTTAGCATTTCATTGTCACTATCACTGTCCTGGTCAGGTGGTCGATAATAGATCCCTAATGTTATATTCTTATTAGAGCATGAAATTACTATCCATAGAGATTCTATGGAACATGTGGATTCACTTAAGATTTTTACTTAATTTGATTCTACATTTTCTTTCACATATAGTGCCACTCCCCTTCCCCCCCGCCACCACGACCTGTTCTGTCCTTCTGATATATTTTGTACCCAGGAATGATTGTGTCCCATTGATTGTCCTCATTCCACCAGGTTTCTGTGATACCTATTATATCAATATCCTCCTTTAACACGAGGCACTCTAGTTCACCCATCTTATTATTTAGACTTCTAGCATTTGTGTACAAGCACTTTAAAAACTTGTCGCTGTTTATTTGTCTGCCCTTTTCTGATGTTTTTCTTGTCTGATCTGGCCCCTACTTTATCCTTTTCCATCCTCTCCTCCTGACTATAACCTAGAGAATCTCTATCAATAGACTCTCCTCTAAGAGAAGTCTCTGTCAGATCCACGTGCTCCTCTGCAGCAGTCGGCTTTCTCCTATCTCTTTGTTTAAAAACTGCTCTGCAACCTTTTTAATGTTAAGTGCCAGCTGTCTGGTTCCACTTTGGTTTAGGTGGAGACTATCCCTCGTGTATAGGCTCCCCCATCCCAAAAGTTTCCGCAGTTCCTAATGAATCTAAACCCCTCCTCTCTACACCATCGTCTCATCCATGCATTGAGACTCTGAAGCTCCGCCTGCCTACTTGGCCCTGTGCTTGGAACTGGAAGCATTTCTGAGAATGCCACCATAGAGCTCTTGGATTTCAGTCTCTTCCCTAGCAGCCTAAATTTGGCCTCCAGGACTTCTCTCCTACCCTTCCCCATGTCATTGGTAACTACAGTATGTCTTCAACCTGCCTTTTTCCTTGTGTTGTTTCACGTTTCTTTGAAATCATTCTATTCTAAACCACGTCATCTATTGAAGAAGAAGCTAAGTTTCCAAATTAAATGTGGAAATAGCTTCTTGTCCTTGGGGGTAAGGCTCTTTGTCAACAAACAATTTAGTGAAATCCTGCAGGCTTTACAAATGTACAGGACCCTTGTAAGATGAAGCGATCCTCTTTAAGAGCTCATCTACCAGAGAAACTCCATTTTCAAAGCAGACCGCATCAGGAAGAGTTTTGGCATTTTTTTTAATTGTTTCAGAACTGATTAGAAACTTTCAGCTAAAAGCCTCAGAAATCAAACACATCAACAAAAAATAGATGCATAGGTTGTCCTATGGCTTTAGTTCTTGTATTGCTTCTCCCAGAGAAGAGATCCTAAAATTGCAAATACAGGGAAATCCTGCTATAACGCGCCCCGCGATAATGCGAATTCGGATATAGCGCGATCATAAGGTGGCTCCCGCCGCCCCAAGTGCACAAAAATAAATAAATAAATAAAAACCACACTGGCCGGAGCGCCGCCAAAGCACAAAAAAAAAAAAAAAAAACCATAACCCGGCCGGAGTATCGCCAAAGAAAAAAAACCAAAACAGGAACATGCCTTTCCCACTGCCCCTTACCCCTGCTTCTCTTTTTGGCGGGAAGAGCCATTCTCCTCCCCAGCTGCTCCTCATTCTTCCTATGCCCCTTGCACATCTCCCCTGCTCTCTGCCCAAGATAAATTGACTGGCTTGAAATGGTAAACTTTTCATAACCCTGCTATACCGCGACCCCGCATTTATCGCAATTGAATTTTTTGGACCCCAATCATCGTGTTATAGCGGGGTTTCACTGTATGTCCAATCCTGCAACAGATACTACCATATGTAGGCCCTGATCCTGGAAAGATTTCATACACATGCTTAATTGTAATTTCATGATAGTCCCATTGATTTTTAATGGCTCTGCTCATGGCAGTAAACATATGCTTGGTAGTATTTAAGGATTGAGTTCCATGCGTGGTAGCTGCTTTCTTTTGTTTTATTAACCTGTAACTGTTTCTTCTCCTCACCTGTTCCTTTATTTGCCTTATTTTTTTGCCTGTCCCCTTCTTAAAGAAATAAACTAAAGGCTTCTGCATCTGAACACATTATGATAGGTAACAATGTTGGAGAAATCCATTGGCTATGCATACTTGAAATCTCCTTTCTGCTTTTGGGGACTGACCTGCTAGTTTTGTTCAGTCTGGTATTAGTTTCTAAGAAGAGAGGACCTAATTATGTGGGGGAGAAGTCTGTAACAGTATTGGCTTTGTGCCTGTCTGTCAGATACAGGTGTTTTGATGTTTTAATTTATTTTGTCTTAACCAAGAACACTTTGGAAACCTGACAAAAGTGAACACTGAGATGCCTCACCACCCGTCCTCCAAGTATTAAGCCTGACAGGAGTCCAGATTCTATTACTCTAAAGAATGATTTTGGAAGAAAAATCAAAACTGCAAATAAAATAGATTGTGAGATTTATTGTGATGAAAACTTTGTGCAGCCTGGTATAAACTAACTTCAGGGTTCCAAAATAAGGTTTTGAAGTCTTGTCTTCTCCCGCACAGTCTCCCCAAATCCTGGGTTTTTCTGACTCACTTCAGAATTGAAGATTCTACTGAGGATTGTTATTTCTCTTAAGTCACATGTAGCCATTCAGTTTTTAAGGTCAGTAATTGTAATTTCCAGGAAAAGTGGTTGGAATTTCTAATACAAGTAAGCTACAATCAAGTTATGGTTGTATCCCATTACACATTGCTTTGGGTTTTATTTTTTCCTGCTGAAGAAGGTTATTTCTTACTCATGTTGTGTGCTCTCTGATGTTTACAAATATACTGGTGGAGGAGCTTACTCTAAACTGTCCTTTCTTCTTTGTTGATTTATGGCTCATGCTTGCTCAATAGTCTCAGTTCATACTAGATACCAGATGCAAATATTTATTTCCCTGCAACTAGAACATAAAGTAATGAAACATTGTAACACTCACTCCTTCCCTGTGTGTGTTAGGGTTGCCAATCCTCCAGGATTGTCATGTGATGAGACTTCCAGGAATACGTCCAAGCAGAACTGGCAATCCTAGTGTGCGTGTGTGTTGCATTTCTTAGTGTATCAGTTGCAGGTGGTGGCCATCATAGTAAAGGCTGCAGAACAGCTTTCAATGGAGTTCTGTGTTTACATGATCATGAGTTTCCAAAGGGGGTACTTTTCGAGCTGACATTACCCATGCTTTCTCTCAGTTCAGAGACTAATTGATTTTGGAAAATTTGAACAATGTCCCTTTTAACCATTTTTTAGATGTCGAAAACTGAAAAGTACTTTTCCCAGCATAAAACCACAATAATAATTTCTAATAGTTCTTTTGAGCAGGGCTAGAGAAAAATTGCTAATGTCTGAAATGTCATGTACCTGGTCACCAATGAGAACTAAGCCATTGTTTGGTCGGGGGGGAAGAGAGGAGGAAAGGTTTTACTTGACCAACATGACAAATCTTTGATAACTGCAGATCGTGTTTAGTAGAAAAATTTCCTGTTATGAAATCATTGGGAGGTGCACTATCTCCAATTCAACAGGTTAATCGTTAATATTTGGAGGATTTTCTTGCCATGCTGTATTAGGCAGAGAACATCACCAGACAGACATTTAAATTGTTGTATTTAACTAAAACAACAACATTATGTATTCTGTATTTTTTTTCTTCAACAGCAAACATATAATATTTTAACAAAACTAGCTAAATTAAAAAATTCATATGCGTAACATTCAAGTTTTTTAAAATCAGGCTTGTTAAAATTGTTTTTAACTAAAATATTTAAATGAAATATTTAAAAAAAAAAATAAATTGACTGTGTCAGCCAAGTCAATATGAGAAACTTAAAATATTGGCTTCTGCAGCTAACTCAATCATCTTCACCTTCATTTTCCTTTTTGTTCATAATCTGGAAAAGAAAAACAAGCTTTCGTGCTTTTTCAGGTCCCAAACAATTTCTCAATTTGGAATGAATTAGTCTAATGGAAGAAAATATTTTTTCTACACTGGCAGAAGAAGCTACTGCTGTTAAAAGTGAGATTATCACTTCAACAGTCTCTGAATCCAAGTGCTTAAGTGATTTTTCCACCAGTTCACTGGTCTGACTTTCTTTAAAACATCAGCAAACATATATTTCTTGAATGGTTCACCCTTAGATCTGAAGTTTATTATAGTTGGCGTTATGGAGGGATGATTGCTGGATGTCCATGTCATAGCCAACTCCTCTTCTTCAGGAGGTTTGACCCTGGTACCGAGTATTGAGCATATTTGAGCTGGAGAGGAACTTGTCCCATTCATTTTCTTAACACTTGTAATTTAATTGTCATGCATATTTCTCTTTTTAAGATCTCATTCAGTTCCTTCCAAATTTCAACAGTGTCAGCAATAAAACAGCTATTTCCCTGCATTTTGTTCCAGGCCACAGAAATAGGCTTCAGGGTACTCATCATGTGTTCAACATTTCTCTTAAACCCAATGTTGAGAACTTTGGCTATGACAATGCCATCTATTTTTTCATGATTCTGTTCACAAACTGTCATCAGATTAGGCCAGTTCTCGATATAGTGCTCAAAACAGTCCACTCCTGAGTTCCATCGCTCGTCTTGAGGGAGAGTTAGCCTGGTTCCTCCCACTTTTTTTCAAATCAGCTGCTGCAAAGTGGTTGTTACGGAAGTATTTTGCAATTTCAACAACATTAGCCTTTATTTCTGAAACACTGAAGTCTTTGACTAGGAGGTGTATCAAATGAGCACTGCAGCCGTATGTTATTAGCTTGGGACTCTCTTCTAAATAATTTCTTCTCATCTTGGATACATTTACAGCATTGTCTGTGACCAAGCTGCGTACTAGATATTTGAATTTTTTTTCACAGTTTGTTATAGCTTTTACTGCTACTTCTTGTAAGCATTCTGCGATGTGTGCATTTCCTGATGTATCAATTGTTTCTGTAAGGAAGACATCCCCTTCTTCTGTTGTCACACAAGCATATACAACAGGATCATTGTGGACATTGCTCCACCCATCAAGACTCAAGTTAACAATTTCACCCTCTCGACCAAATATGGCGATCAGTAGAACCCTGAGCATGTAGGCAAGATTCTCCAGCCAGACCCTCATTGGCCATTGATACTATTTACCAGCGATGGCACGCTGTTCATTTGACTAAAATCATGTTATCCCATTAAACCATTCCCTCCATAAATTTATCTAGCTTAATCTTAAAACCAGACAGGTCCTTCGCCCCCACCGTTTCCCTCGGAAGGCCTTTCCAATATTTCACCCCTCTGACGGTCAGAAACCTTCGTCTAATTTCAAGCCTAAACTTCCCCACAGCCAGTTTATATCCATTCGTTCTCGTGTCCACATTAGTACTGAGCTGAAATAATTCCTCTCCCTCCCTGGTATTTATTCCTCTGATATATTTAAAGAGAGCAATCATATCCCCCCTCAGCCTTCTTTTGGTTAGGCTAAACAACCCGAGCTCCTTGAGTCTCCTTTCATATGACAGGTTTTCCATTCCTCTGATCATCCTAGTGGCCCTTCTCTGTACTCGTTCCAGTTTGAGTTCATCTTTTTTAAACATGGGAGACCAGAACTGCACACAGTACTCCAAATGAGGTCTCACCAGTGCCTTGTACAACGGAAGCAGCACCTCCTTATCCCTACTAGATATACCTCGCCTAATGCATCCCAAGACCGCATTGGCTTTTTTCACCGCCACGTCACATTGTCGACTCATAGTCATCCTGCGGTCTACCAGGACTCCGAGGTCTTTCTCCTCCTCTGTTACTTCTAACTGATGCGTCCCCAGCTTGTAACTAAAATTGTTGTTAGTCATCCCTAAATGCATCACCTTACACTTTTCACTATTAAATTTCATCTTATTTCTGTTACTCCAATTTACAAGGTCATTCAAGTCTCCCTGCAGAATATCCCGATCCTCCCCCGAATTGGCAATACCTCCCAACTTTGTGTCATCCGCAAACTTTATCAGCCCACTCCTACAATTGGTTCCGAGGTCAGTAATAAATAGATTAAATAAAATCGGTCCCAAAACCGAACCTTGAGGAACTCCACTGGTGACCTCCCTCCAACCTGACGGTTCACCTTTCAGTGCAACCCGCTGCAGTCTCCCCATTAACCAGTTCCTTATCCACCTCTGGATTTTCATATCGATCCCCATCTTTTCCAATTTAACCAATAATTGCTCGTGCGGTACCGTATCAAACGCTTTACTGAAATCGAGGTATATTAGGTCCACCGCATTTCCCTTATCTAATAAGTCTGTTACTTTCTCAAAGAAGGAGATCAGATTGGTTTGGCACGATCTGCCTTTGGTAAAACCATGTTGTAATTTGTCGCAATTGCCATTGACCTCAAGGTCCTTAACTACTTTCTCCTTCAGAATTTTCTCCAGGACCTTGCACACTACAGATGTTAAACTGACAGGCCTGTAGTTACCCGGGTCACTTTTTTTCCCTTTCTTGAAAATAGGAACCACATTAGCTATTCTCCAGTCCAACGGTACCACCCCCAAGTTTAAAGATTCATTAAAACTTATCGCTAAGGGGCCTGCTATTTCTCGTGCCAGTTTCTTCAATATTCTTGGATGAAGATCATCCGGTCCGCCCGACTTAGTCCCGTTAAGGTGTTCCAGTTTCGTTTCTACCTCGGATACGGTAATCCCCCCTCCTGTATCCCCTTTTGTCACACTGCCAATATTCCTAAGCCCTTCATTGGCCTCATTGAACACCGATGCAAAATATTCGTTTAGATATTGTGCCATGCCTAGTTTATCCTTAATCTCCACTCCAGCTATAGTCTTCAGCGGTCCCACTTCTTCTTTCTTTGCTTTCTTCCTATTCATATGGCTATAAAACCTCTTACTATTGGTTTTAATTCCCTTCGCAAGGTCCAACTCTACACGGCTTTTGGCCTTTCTCACTCCATCTCTACATGCGCTGACCTCAATAAGGTAAGTTTCCTTACTGATCCCTCCCCTCTTTGTACGCTTTCTGTTTTTTCCTAATCGCCCCTTTGAGATGGTCGCTCATCCAGCTCGGTCTAAATCTCTTGCTTACTAACCGTTTTCCCTTTTTCGGGATACAGGCCTCCGACAGCTCCTGCAGCTTTAACTTAAAATAATCCCAAGCATCATCTGCCTTTAGATCCATTAATATGTTTGCCCAATCCACTTCCCTTACCAGTCCTCTTAATTTATTAAAATTAGCCTTTTTTAAATTGTAAACCCTAGTCTTCGATTTAATTCTGTTAATCCATCTATTTAGTTTAAACTGAATTAGCTCATGATCACTTGAGCCAAGGTTGTCCCCCACAACCATTTTCTCAACAAGGTCCTCACTACTCACCAAAACCAAATCCAAAATAGCCTCCCCCCTTGTCGGTTCAGCTACTACTTGAGGAAGGAATTGATCAGCAAGCACATCTAGGAACATCTGAGTTCTATTATTGCTACTAGCATTTGTTCCCCAATCTATATCTGGGAAGTTAAAGTCCCCCATAATTACACAGTTCCTATTAGTATTTACTTCCCTAAACACATTAAATAGTTCTTTATCCATATCCTGGGTAGATCCCGGCGGTCTATAGCACACCCCAAGCACTATTCCAGGGGAGGCTCTAGTAGTTCTTTTACCCAGTGTGACTATTGCCCAGACGGACTCAGTCTTATCCATTCCATCAGTTATTATTTCTTTACAGCTTACCTCATTATTGACATACAATGCCACCCCCCCACCTTTACCTTTGTTCCGGTCGTTCCTAAACAGCACATACCCTTCCATACCTGTACTCCAGTCATGACTACCGTTCCACCACGTTTCAGTTATTCCTACGATATCTGGTTTCATTTCTTGGACCAGGAGCTCCAATTCCTCCATTTTGTTACCTAGGCTTCTCGCATTGGTGTATAAACATCCTAATGTATGCCGTTTAGCCTGTCTCCCATTAGTTATGCAATTTGTTATGGACCCCTTACTGTTCATCCCCCCCCTCCTTCTTATGTCCAATCCCATCCCCCTGGCTATATCTGTTCTTATCTCATCACTCTCCTTTTCAATGTTGGAATCTGGCGTGGAGATTAACTGTACATCTCCCAACCGTCTCCCCCAACTTCCTAGTTTAAAGCTCTTTTGATGAGATGAGCCAGCCTCCCTCCCAGAAGTCTATTTCCTTCCCTACTCAGGTGAAGTCCATCCCGTGAGAACAGCTGTCTGTCCCCGAAAGCCTCTCAGTGGCCATACATCCCAAAGCCCTCCTTATAGCATCACTCCCTTAGCCAACTATTTATCCTCACAATCCTGTCAGCCCTTTGCTGCCCTTCTCTAGGAACAGACAGAATCCCACTAAAGATGATCTGAGCCTCAATTTCCTTGAGCGTCTTCCCCAGCCTGGCATAATCTCCCTTGATTCTCTCTAACGAGAACCTAGCCGTGTCATTCGTTCCTACATGAAGGATTATCAAGGGGTTCTTACCTGCTCCTTTTAGTATCCTTTTCAACTGCAGGTACACATCCCGTATCTTAGCGCCCGGTAGACAGCACACCCTTCTGTTCTCTGGATCCACCCTGGTCACAGGCCTGTCTAACCTCCTCAGTAAGGAGTCCCCAATCACGTAAACCTGCCTTCGCCTGGTGACAGTGCGATCTACTAATCTATCCCCTGTTCCCTCTAGTCGTAACCCATGTCCGTTCCTATTTTCCCTTATACTCTCCCTTGTGCCATCCTGTATCCTCCCGGGGCCCAGATTTGGTGCTGTCTCCATCAACTCCTCCCCTCTCTCTATTGGACTAGCTGCTCTTCTCTTCTTCCACACCCTCCCACCTTCAGTTACCACCTGCTGCCCCCCCTCCTCGTTATCCAAACACCCAAACCTGTTCCTGAGTTCTATTTCCCCTTCACTAGCCCTCCTTTTCCTTGGCCTGCTTCTCACGGTCACATGCTTCCACTGCCCTTGTTCTCCCCCTAACATTCCCCCCTCACAGTCCTCAGCCCCTGCTTCCACCTGCACCCCAGAGCATTCTCCTTCAGCCCCTCCTTGCCTTTCCTCCATCAGCTGCCCGAACCCCCTTCTAAACTCCACCAGGGTATCTACCTGCATCTCCAACCCTCGAATCTTTTCTTCCAGTAACTGTATTAGGCGGCACTTCATACAAACATACCTCTGTTCAGGCTCACCCGCTAGAACCATATACATACTGCAGCTTCCACATGCAATCATCTGCATTCTGTCCCCTGCTGCTTGGCTCATAGCTGCTGCAATCTCTGCCCACAGCACCTGGGGACACAGAGCACACGGGACATGTGACTGAAACATTTATCATTGGCAGAACTCAAACTATAGAAAATGATGGTGATCTTGAAGGTGGATAGTCTTCAGAATCCTGTAATGTTGAGGATGGATTCTCCTAAACAAAATAAGTCAATGCAGTTATTTAATTATTACTACCATAGTGCTCATTTAGTATTACTCATTGCATTCACTGACACTCAGTACTATTTTAAAGGTGAAATTGTTAAAGGAAGATCTGCCTATTTCAGCTATTTATTTTTGATCCCAACTGCATCTAAAATGATAGTACCATAGAGTAACAACTATATTTTTTGCTCAAACATGAGAATTCAAGAATGGTCCAGAAGGAAGACAGGGAGTCCTTAAGAAAGAAGTATGAAATAAAAAAAGTTTACCAACTTAAAAACCTATCTAAAGATAGTTTTAATTATCAAAAAAAATCAGATTTATTTTTATTATTTTTTTTTTTAAATCATTGATTTTTATCCACCCTGGTGATGTAAGACCTGATTCTGCCACATTTCATGCTGAGTAGCACCTTACTCTGCAAACCTGCTCACAGAGCAAGGGACTACTCAGCATGAATACATGAGGCAGAATCAGGCCTGGGCTTTGAATTGAAATCTATGTTCTCTCTGGATGTAACCTTATAATTTAAAATGGAGACTAATCATTTGATAATCTTTCATCCTACATCAAAGGCTTTTGCACGAATAGCATTTGTTACTGAAAAAGATAATTAGGCCATCTATTCAAATGCAATCTTACTGTAGAGAGGTACATCAAATATGTTGGTACTGCTTGAGGAACCAGTTCAAAGAACAGGTACATTGACAATGGCTAAATTATGATGACATCAAGGTCGTCCATCAAATGTATAATCAAATTACAAATCTAGGGAAATTTTTATCTGCCAGGTATGTGCTTTGGCTCCTAATAGTCTAGAAAGAATTTGTATCTAACAATTCAGACCTTTAATCAAAATCCCCAAACTTTATTGTAAGAGGATTAAAAAGTAAAATAAAAAAATCATATTTTAAATGGAGCATTTTTAGAAAGTTTAATAGAAAATAATACACAACAGTGGGATAGAATTTTCATCACTTCGTATCTCTCTAATGCCTTCACAAACAGATGTTATATTTATATAGCCGGCCTCCATTACTGTGGTATCTATTAATATCTGAGATTAACAAAGCTTCATTGATCATCTTAACCAAAGTTTATGTGCAAACCTCACTTTTTTCTCTCACCCCATCTGTCATTATTTATTATACAGAATATGAAAGAAGATGGAAATAATTTGTACCAGCTACTGGTGTCTGGTTTATGATCCATGCACTACTTCATTTTAGTTGCCACAAGTAAAATATGAGGGAAAGTGATCTGTTTTTTTAGTATCCTCTGCATCTAATATTGGGTCATAAATGGATTTTGTATTCCCCTTTTTTTTATGAACTTGTCTAGTAACATCTGAAGGTAAAACATAAAATCCTTCATTCACAGCTAAAATATTGTCTTAGAGTAGCAGTCTGTTACTTTGTTGCTGGTCCCCACCCCCTCACACTTTCTGGCAAGACCCCCATTTTGTTTTTCCTTTCCTGTGATAGTGGCACTCAACATTTTGCTGTGCCAGTGTACCACTTATAACTGATGCAATGAGTCAGTCTCAAAATCCGTTACTGGGCATAGAATTATATTTAAAATCTGTATATTTTTAGTGTGTTAAACTATATGTAGTTTTGGTACTCCATTTTGCAAATTGTCAATCACTGCCATTTCTTCAGATTGTCGGGGCAGTGTTGATCTTAAACTGCTACTGTCCATGCTGTTCCTGTTCTGCATCTAAAAAGAAGACATAATTCTTTTTGGCTGGCAATCTGGTAACTTTCCGACTACTATTTATTTGAGACAGTGTTAAAAATAACAATTCTTTGTCATGTCTTGTATAGTAATTAAAAGACGTTTTAATGGCTATTTGCAAAGAAAAAGAGATTCAGAGCCTCAGCAATTAACTGATTTTTATAGTGTGGTGTAAACAAAAAGGAACTTTACTGTGTAGGAAGTGAAGAGTTGTATTCAGTAGGAGAGCAAGGGGTTTGCCCTATGTTTGGTGTACCCTTCGTTTTATAAATCACTTTTTGTACGCAGTAAAAAAAAAAAAAGAAAAGGCTTTGTCTTGAGTATATTTGAGAGATTTTGAAGTTTGTGTGCTGATATTTAAAGATGAGCAACCATAGTAAACCTTGAGGACCTTGAGCCAAAATTGAAGGTGGTTGTTTTGGTTTTTGTTTTGTTTTTTTTCCAAACAATGACGTTATTTTGAACTCACTTTTAAAATCTAGTCTAGGCCCCTCTTGTACATTTGGTTCCGTTGAGTATAGTCTGTTCTTTCTACTTGAGATGGATCAAACTGCAAAGTTTAGCAGTGTTCAGCTACAAGGTTTTGTTCAGATCTAAATCTACTTGTAAGTTGTTACAGGTTCCAAACTCATTGGATATCTGAGGGAGTTTTGCAGGCAGGTATCAAAGTCTATATACATGAGCAAATCCGTCAGACAAAAAAATATTCTATAATGGAATTGGGGAGGGATAGCTCAGTGGTTTGAGCATTGGCCTGCTAAACCCAGGGTTGTGAGTTCAATCCTTGAGGGGGCCACTTAGGGATCTGGGGCAAAATCAGTACTTGGTCCTGCTAGTGAAGGCAGGGGGCTGGACTCGATGACCTTTCAAAGTCCCTTCCAGTTCTAGGAGATAGGATATCTCCATTTAAAAAACACTGTAGTCAGTGAGTCTGATTCTTCTCCCTCCAAAGTCCATCGTTTTATTCCAAGAGGAGCAAGATCTGGCCCAATGCTGTATAGAACCAATTTTCCCACTAACTTTGCAAATAAAGATTTGTGTTAAAGATTAGCATATTAAATTGATAGTTTTCTATTAGTATATGAGCTTTGCTTAAAATAATCAACCTTCTTTACTTGGGATGTTGTATTGAGACTGCTAGAAAAAATATGAAATGGGGTAAGGTGACCTGGGATAATGGGGAGGGGGGAGAGGGGTTGTAGTGTGTTTAAATTTAAAGTACCATTTTATTGTCTGCAATAATCCCAGTAGTACTAAGACTGCATTTCTAAATACTAAAAGGCTTTACAGTGAAAATGATTTACAGAATCCCAGACAAAACTTGCTTATAAAAGGAGACCTTTGGCAGTACGTTGCCAGTATAAAAAAAATTACTGTTTTCAGTGCTATATTTGTGACAGTATAATTAATGTCTCCTTTAAGTACCAGCTCTGAAACAGTATAACTTCACTGAGTATTGTCTCTAATAATTGTGGCAAAAGGCCAACATTTGCCAAGTAAGTGAGGTGGTTATGCTTGTTTGGTTTTTTTGTCTTTTAGTGACAATCTGTTGGCTAAATCAAGTAGCATTGGTTGACTGACTAAACCATTCAAATATTTTTGAGACAGCATATAGCAATTTTCTTAAAGCAGTATAAGAAACATCTGGCTAAATGACTGAACACCATTTTAGCCATGAATATCTTGGATTAGTGATCAAGGATTCTAATACCAACCACTAATGAATACCAAATGTGTGCCTGTTAGTCTTTTTTTCACATTCCATCAGTGATGTTTTGATGGACAATTGCACAGATTCCAGGACAGTGTATGATTTATCCTGCAGCCTATTTTTCAATCCTTGTTTCTCAATGCTGTGTACATGATGTACAGAGCAGGATGTCAACATCGTATAAGTCAGTAGGCTAGTGGCCCCACATATGCTATAAATCAATTCTCTAAACCTTACCTAAAACTGCCTGGTTGTGTTTACTGTTCTGTGCTAGTTAACATAGTCAAATAAAAATGTGCAAGCATTTCGGAGACTATATACCACGATGTACTAAGAGATGTGCAGATTTTTTTTTTCTTCAGATGAATACTTTATTTGCTGAAAAATTCACTTTCAGGTTGACCGCAACTGTTTGCAAATTTGACATAAATTCACTAAATAATTCCTGCCAAAAATAATTTTTTTAAAAAGTTGGCTAGATTCACAAGGGAACTTTGGTGCCATTTGAGGAGGTGATGCCCCCTCGTGCCCAGCCTAAACCAATAAATCCTCCATAAGGTCTGAAATGTAGTATGGAGTCCAAGATGTTACTTTTATAATAAAGCTTCCAAATATTCTTGTATGGATTGACTTTCTTTTTTACGTGCATGAATGTAGTTGATATGCCAGCATTATCTTTAGGAGTACTTTATATATGGTTATAAAATATTGAAAGTGGCATGATAATCATCTTTTTTTCTAAAGGTTGAATAAAACAAAGATTTTAATACCTTTACAAATTAACAAAGAGAAATTGAGGAGGAGCAAATTTAGTACCTAGTTTTTGAAAGGCTGGTGTAATCCTATGTCTTTTCAGCATGGCCCTCTCCAGCAGCTCTGGAAAAGGAGCAGCTGCTGAGGCATTGTTTCCTGCCTCTTTACTAGAAGGTGCTTTATAATTTAAATGGCTTCTTTTAAAGAAAAGATCTTTTTAAGTCCACAGCTGCCATTTATATAGACTAAATGCCAAGAAATTAAATAAACTCCTTAAAAGACCAAAAAAAGGAAGAATAAGGTTAACTAATGTATAGCTGCTCCAGTTAGTAAAATGAAAAATTCTGGGGGTATATTTGAGTCTGTATCATTGTCTTAAACAACCAACATTATTTTGTTCTTCTGTTAAAATAAACTAGAGTAGTACCTTCCATTTTGATTTACTATTTTTTTTTAAATCTCATCACAATTTAAGGTATAGTATATTCTTCTGTGTGCTCTTTGCATCTTTTTGAAAAGTATGGTGATAGCATATGAAATCTGTTTGCATTTTTTATGGGGAGGTGGAGTTTGAGAAGAGTTTTAGTATGCAGGTTCTGAAAACAACAGGAAGAACTTAACATTCAGCCTTCCCATTCATGCCTCTTATTGGTGTGTGCTTTTTAGGGTGACCAGATGTCTCGATTTTATAGAGACAGTCCCGATATTTGGGGCTTTGTCTTACGTAGGTGCCAATTACCCCCCCACCCCGTCCCAATTTTTCACCCTTGCTATCTGGTCACCCTAGTGCTTTTATCAGAGTAAAGCATGGCTGGTGGGGGAGGTTGTTTGTTTTTTAAATCAGATTACCTAACAGTTAATCTGTTTTGTTGGTGTGTTCAGGAAGGGCGCTGAGCTGCAGCAGCTCACTCAGGAACAGATTCTGTGGGGGGGGGGGAATCACTTTTGAGAGCAAGCTGTTTCAATCAAATGCCTTCCTTTTACTGATTTGTAGGATTAAATTTCAGATGGTTGCCTATGTAACCTAGCATTAACAGGTGGTGCCTTCATCACATTCGCTAGCTCTTCTCCTCAAATTCCCTTTTGAAAAGAAAACAGAATTGAAAAATAACCTAGGTAGGCTGCTTTTGATAAACTGTGGTTCTGTGATTACCCCTCACCACCTTTTCAGTAATGTCCAACCCTTGTATGTATGACTTTAAAAAAACAACCCTCTCTTATGAGTTTTCCCTCTTCCTGCACACTAGATAATTCCGAAATGAGCTAGCGCACGTAAATGTTGCTTTTAGCTTCCTGCTTTAAGAAAATAAAAAACAAATAATTACTTCTAACAGTGCAAATTCAGGCCACAAAGCAAATCCATCCCAAATAAAAGGGGACTACCAAACTTCAGCTTAGCACTGTTCATTGCATTGTCTTCCTCTTACTTCAGTCAAGTCCATTCCTATTGCTTGTTGCAATAAGTGGGTAGATCATGATAACATCCACAAAGCACATGTTGGTTTGAATGTCAGTACCAGTGAATGAATAATGCAAGTTTGTTGTAGACATCTTTTGTTACCAAAATAACAGAGGACAAGGAAGACTCAAGGGATGGGTATAGTTGATGTTGAGTGAACCTGTAATGGTCTAAATGCTATTAGTCTCTCCTCTCTCATTTTATTTATTATTTTGTATTGCAGTAGCATCTAGGGGGCCCATCAGTTTCAGGGTAACTACACCTGTATTCCTCCTCCATGGTCTCTCAAGGGCACCCACTTAAGGTTTCTGGCTCCCTTGTTCCAGCTGGAGACCTATGTCTCTCCCTCCTGACCTGGATGTTCAGGTTGCATAGCTCCCTGCCTTGCAATGTGATATCCCCAGCAAGCCAGTCTCCCTAAAGGCATGTGCTCTGCTTTCTATCAGGATGTATCTACACTGCAATGTAAGCTCAGGCCTAACCTCCTTCTGTTGACACACACATAGCACTAACCCAGGACTCAAACCTAGGGTCTCAGGACCCTGTGAGGGTTCAGGGTCTGAGCCCAGGTCAAGCCTTGACTCAGGGTTCAAACCCTATTGCTTTATAGTGTAGATGCAGCCCCAGCCCCACTTGACTCACATCCTGGGAGTCTTCCAAAAAGTATCCCACAATCCCATGGGCCAACTTCCTTTGTCCTCTTTATCCCAAGAATCTTCAATCTACTCTATTCAAAATGGAAGTAACCATCCTTGGTGTGGTGCAGCAGCTCAGTAAATCAGCATTAATCCTTCCATTGTTTTCGGATGACTGAACTGCAAACACACCATCTGAGAGCCTTCCAGGTTTGCAATGGAGACCGAACAGAACAAGCCTTTTGCAAAGCATGCTGCTTCACAGTCATGGGAGCACAGACTGGTGGTGTAAATCTCTGGTGCGAGGCCAGCAAAACTATGGACTTTAGTAAGAGTACCAGGAAGACCACACATACTTTGCAAATTTACCGGACTAGCAACCAGTGCAGGGAGCAGATTAAGCAGCTCAAGAGCGGGTACTGAAAAACGGGGGACCAGAACTGCACCTTAAACAACTCGCCAAAATCATGCCCATTTTATGAAGAGTTTGACTGGGTGCTGGACAATGCACCCAGCATGGAGCCAGCTGTGGTGTATGATGACGGGGTTGCTGGGAGCCAGCAGGAGGCCCTGAGTGAGGACAGTGAAGTCACTCTGTTGTTGAAACTGATTCCAGAGTAGGCTTTGGAGCAGGAGCATCAGCAGCACGTTCTGGGGCCATAGGCAGGGGAGCTGATGCATCTCCCGAGGAACAGCCCACTGCGGAGCCTCAGCAGACACCGATGGGACAGAAGCTATCCCTAAGCCCGGTAAGTTTGTGGCACCATTTGAATGTTGATAATACAGTAATAGGAGGGATTTCCACTCTGTGAACCAATGCAAGAGTTACGAGAAGCCCCAGTTAGCAGTGTGTATCTGCTAATGGTGGACTGCATTCCAGCAGCATAGCTTCCCCCCGCCCTGCCACATGAAGTTCAAACAGGTGACCAGGACCTGCAAACAATAAAAACACCTTCAAAGTGTATTTTTTAAGAGAAAGGCACAGATTTTGCTAAGGCCATTCCTGTTCCTTAAAAATAATAACCTTACATTGCCATGCCTGTAAGTATGCCACTCTGTAACCAATCTATGGTCTATCGAACCACCTGAAAACAGTGAACTCTGTTGGAGGAAATGTGTTCCATTCACAAATCTAGTCCATTTCAGTTAGAGGCAGTCCATGGGTGACAAAATCATTTGCCCCAAATATGCCTGCAATTTGAAATTTTGTCCAGAAATGTGCCAGGGTGGGGAGGGGGAAGGCTGTGGGGTTCTGTGTGTTTGCATGCAGTCATAAAAGGTAAGTCACAGGGGAGCTAACACAGCATCTTGTTGATTGCCTCATGAATTCTGTCCCAACACGGTGCTGATAGCTGCAGACTTTTCCTGAATCAGGAACTGCAGACAAGTAGCCACATTTCAGGGAAGGGCATATTTTCCAGGGCCGCCTCAGTAGCTGATCAGCCCACGCCACTCGTAGACATGCTGTTCAGTCACTGTATGTTTGAATACTTTTGTTGCATAAACTGCATGTTTCTCACCAGCTGCTTGGACTAACATCTCCCTTTGCCTGTTGGGCACTAGAAGAACCATTACGCCCTCGAAAATGTGGAAGGCTTGAAATCCTAAAAAAGCATTTGTAGCACAGCCATTGATGGCAGTCCCTGCCTCCCCCCAAACCCAAATAATTCTGCAATTTTCTACCATCAAAAAAGTATCGTTGCATTTTTAACTTGCCATTGTGCCAGCAGTTTTTTCACTGTGATTAACCGGGCTGTGTCCAGGGAGCTGCAGTATATTATGAGAATGATCCTTCTGAGTACAGAAGTTGAGCTTGAAAAGTATCATTTTATGTCCTTGAAATTCCACAAGAATTTTTTCTGTGCTCCGGCAGTGAGCTAATAACCTTCTGTGTCTTATCCTGCTCCAGGTCCCTTGGCCTCTGCTGGCTGCAGTACCTCCACAGCTCACCCCCACCACAGCAGAAGCTTGGGCCAATGTACTTTCATAGATCATTCTGAGAGGAAGCGTTTCTGTTATGAGCTTATGGTTGAAGTTCTGGAGAGGACCAACAAGCAAGTCCAGGACCAAAGACAGAGGGACTTGGGGCTAGAGGAGAGGCATGCCATAAGGCAAGAGAAAAGGCTGAGGTTGGCTGCCAAGTGTGAGAACATGGTTTCAGCATGAGAGCAGGCACTTGCTTCACAATTCCTGGATCAGGAATGGCAGCTAAGGGAGGAGGACAGAGCTCAGCAGAAAGAGCTGTTTGAGTGGTTCATATCAATAAGAGTACTGGCTTCTGCTGCATCCCCCGCACCACAGCCTGAGTCCCCTGTGCGGCACTCCATGGCTGGGTGGTACCTGTAGTTGGGCCCCAGGAGTGGCTGGACAGGACAACCTTACCCATTCAGACCTCCATATTGATCCCTTCCCCCATGGATGCCTCCAACTTCCCCCCTCCCCCCGGTGCCACGTATATGGCAAACGGGGAAAGGAGAACAGGTGGCTAGGGGATGTGCCCATGGTAGGGTGTTTCTGTATTGTATGTGGTTTCACTGGTTTGAACTTGTTCATGCATTTTGTTTTTATTTATTTTTTTCTGTAAGGTTGTGTTGTTACCCGTGTTTTGGCATGGTACTGGCATGTAACCCGCCTGGGAATTGGTGAATGTTGTTCTATTCTAATACATGTTTATAAATAAGCTAGCTTGATTAAATAAACTTTTTCTTTCACTGCTTCACATCATAAGATATATGTATTCAAAATAATAAAGGTAAACACGTCATCAGGGACAATTAGGAATTAATATGCAAAGACTATCCCTCAATATAGTTATTTAGCAATTCATACTTCAGTCACTTCCTTACATCAATCCGTACTGTGAATAACCCCTGCCCCTCTCTTTCCCATTTCATAGGTGGTCATGTCATTCATAAGAACATTGTATGGCACTAAAATTCCACACCCCTCCCCAAGCACTGAGCCCCCAATAATTAATGAGCCCCTATACCATCCCCCCACACACACACACACCCCCAAGCACATTCCTAGATGTACTATTCCCCCTCTTCCGTTGGCCCAGGCAAGCCCATAATGTGGGAGCACAAAGCATCCCTGACTTCTGTTGCCCCAGGTGCATCCAGCTCCAGCTGTGATAGGTGCACTTTCTGGCTGAGGGTTCTGATTCAGTAGCCCTCGCCATCATAGGTCCATACAGGGGGAAATGGCTTACCTCTGGCTTCACAAAGATTGTGAAGATCCCAGCAAGCCACAGTAATGCAGACAGTATTGATGACATTTGAATCAAAATGGGTCTGTAAACACGAGAGCTTACATAACAATACAGTAGTACCCTTTGCAGTTTATGGGCTCCTTGAGGAGGGCGATCTGTGAGCCCGTGAGTCCCGTCAATGGCCCAGCAGAGTTTGGAAACCCCATTCTCTCAAAGCCAGCAGTTGCTTCAGCTACTTCTACGCCTGCCACTTTGGGGTAAACCACACACCTGACTGCCCCAGAAACCTCCGCCACCACTTTCCTCAAAGTCGACTTTCCAACACCAATCTGGTTTGCAGTCTGGGGTAGCCAGCTTCCAGGCGGCTATGTAAGCTTCTAGACTGGCAGGGGTGGCCTCATGCATGTGTCTTTATGCTGATGGGCCAGGACAAGCTGCTCACAAAGCTCCAGAAATGTAGCTGCTTCTTCACGCAAAAGTTCTGGTCCCACTGCTGGTCATGCCAGGTCTATATGGTGGATGTGAGAGCTGTGAATACTGTATTGCTAGCGGTTACCAGTTACCACAACCACTCTTTCCAAGTAAGCACGTTCTTTATTAAGATAAAAGAATTACAGAGAAAACAGATAAACCAGTGGTTCTCAAACTGTCAGTTGGGATCCCAAAATGGGTTGCAATTTCATTTTAATGGGGTTGCCAGGACTAACTTAGACTTGCTGGGGCCCAGGGCCAAAGCCCAAGTCCCAGGGCTTCAGCCCTGGGTGGCAGGGCTAAGGTTACAGGTCCCCTGCCTGGGGCTGAAACCCTTGGGCTTTGGCTTTGTCCCCCCAGCCTGGTACAGTGGGGCTTTGGCTTTGCTCCCTCCTCCTCCACCGGGTGGTAGGGCTTGGACTCAGGCTTCGTTCTTCCCTCCTGGCGTCCTGTAGTAATTTTTGTTGTCAGAAGGGGGTTGCGGTGCAATGAAGTTTGAGAACCCCTGAGATAAACAATAAACCAGTTTAAACACCTACTCAATACACCAGAGGTCACTCACCAGTCTTATGGGGTCATAGGCCAAAGTTTTTCCAACCCTTCTGCAACAGTTGGGGCTCCCCCTTGGACGTTTGCTGGATCATAAAGAAGGCCCTGAGTCAGTTTAAACCCAGCTGTGTGATAGCAAAAGTCCTTTTTTAAAATTATTTTTGGTTTTGGTCTGTTGGTATCTTGGAAATCCAGTTAAACCAGTATCTGCAAGCCTCCCCAGGGAGTGGTGGTACCTCTTCAGGTGTTTAAATCCCAAGTGATTCACTTTAATTACCCACCGCTGATTTTGGTTCTTGGAGGGAGCTGTGATAATCTTCCCTGCTGGACTTGCATACAATCCCTGGCCCGCCGTGATACATAAACTTCATACAATGCGGTCACCAAAGATATTGCATAGGATTGCAATGTCTGTCACCTCCCCAGTCAAGGATCAGGGCCTCGTGTTAGGTGTGTAGTTGAGTTTTGCTACCGCGAGGTAAAAAACTGCATCTGCCTTGTCTCTACTAGGAATTCACAGTGAGACACATCTCTCAAGTTAGCTTGCTTTCTGTTTTAAAAAAATCTTTTTTTTTTTTTTTTTAAGTAGACACTGCTCTAACCAATGAACAGCTGGTGCCTGGTGACTTGAAGCCAGTGGGCACAAACTATCATGCCCTTCACGTGACTAAGAAGCAGACGGCTGAGGGCTGTGCAGCCTTTTGGTCCCTTAGCTACTTCTCAGACCTGCCCTATTGAAGCTCACTCCTAGATTACGCCAAGGATTGAGCACAACTAACAAGCTGTTCTGAAAATCCCATATGACCAAAAGTACACTGAACCCTGTTGGCAGTTAGCAGCAGGTTTCTTGTACCTGTGTAAGCTTTTGAAAATTCTAACATCAGTCTATTTGGGCCCAGTCTTGGAAAGCCTTAGTCACACAACAAATGACTAAAGACAGTGGCACTATTCAGATGAGGAACTGCTACTTGCTTCAGAATTTAAGGATTGTTCTCTTTATTTCAGTTTTCTTACATGTCAGAGGGGACAGGTGGGGGGGGAAAAACCTAACTGGCTTCAAGACTGAGCTTGATAAATTTACAGAGGATGTTATGATGAGACTGCCTACCATGGCATGTAGCGGATCTGCAACTGCTAGTAGCAGATTCTCCAATGGGCTGCTGATGAGACATTAGATGGGGAGGGCTCTGCATTACTACAGAGAATTCTTTCCATACATGTCTGGCTAGTGGGTCTTGCCCACATGCTCAGGGTCTAACTGATTGTCATATTTGGGTTCGGGAAGGAATTTCCCCCTGGGTCAGATTGGCAGAGACCTTGGGCGTTTTTCACCTTCCTCTGCAGTGTGGGGTATGGGTCACTTGCGGGTTTAAACTAGTATAAATGGTGGATTCTGTGTAACTTGAAGTCTTTAAACCATGATTTGAGGACTTCAGTAACTCAGCCAGAGATTAGGGGTCTATTACAGGGGTGGGTGGGTGAGGTTCTGTGGCGTGCAAGAGGTCAGACTTGATGGTTGTGATGGTCCCTTCTGGCCTTGAAGTTTGAGTCACACCAGCAGAGAGTTTGGGCCGTTGAAGCCAGTTGAATTACGCAAGCAGAGTGTTTGGCCCAATAATACTTATCATACAGGGATGTTGTACAGAATAATTGTTTACAAACCAGTACGAAGTATTTATTATTTACTTTTGTTATATTTTATTTAAATAGAAACTTCTTATACTCCATGATTGTGCTTTGCTGATTTGGAATCAAGATAAAGCAGTAACAATAGGCTTCTATGGCTTGAAACAAATAGTATTTATATACTATAAAGATCTCTGGCACGTGTACTTCCAGGACAATGAGAGAATATGGAGCAGGCAGTTTGGGTTTGAATGGAAATTCATTACTGCTATAACACATGCAGGCGTGCTCTCCTTTTTCATCACCTCTTCTGTTTTCCCCCCCCCCCCCCATCCTTGTCTCCCTCAATCTCTTTGACAGTAGATCAGTTTCTTTGTTCTGCTTTAGGTAACAGAAAAAAACATATTACTGTCATAAAAGGTCTTGGCACCATATTTTTGAGCATTAGCTCTTCAACAGTAAAAGAACCTGAAGGGTTTGACAGGCTCAGAATGTTTGTGTAGTTAAGGGATATATCTGTGTTACATTGATATTGCACAATGATCCCCAGGACTTTATTTTATCTTACCAAATGGACAAAGAAAGAAGCATTTACCTTCTTCCAGAAGCCATCTATCTATTGAATACTGGATAATGAATATGTCTTCAGTGCATGTAATTGAACCAAGTCACACAGCTGACTGTTTTCATGAAAGCGGGCTAATCAAAAGGTAACAAGTATTAGTTGACTGATAGTCCAGGGCACCTCCTCATGGGAGGGTCTAGCAAGGTGGTGGTTTGTTGGGCTTTTTTTATTTGGTTTTATATAAATCTCTAAGAACATTTAGACAAAAATGAGGATAGCCTCAGGAGCATTTGAATATAGACAGTGTTAGGAGAAATATACAAAACACATTTTCAAGGAAGCTGAAAATGCCTTAAATGACATAAAGTAATTTGCCTGCCATTTGCACTAAAAGGGGTTTATTCTGGTTCGCTTGCTGTTATAAATAGTTGTTCTTTCTTTTTATGTGATGTCATAACATCTTAATTTAGCATTATTATATACTAACACAAACTTAGTCATGTATAGCTATTCTTAAATTCTTACTGTAAAAAGAGCAGTAACTCAAGTTGGATTGTGTTTTCTATAATCTGCATTTCCAATTCAAGTGTCTGAAAGGTTTAGAAGCATTGTACATAATCTTAAAGAAAATTAATGTATTCTCTGCACCATTCAGTCATGAAACATATTGTGACGGGATCCCCCCCAGCATGCAGTTTGGGACTGTGGGACTTCTGTGCTCCCTTAACTCTCTCCAGCCTGTGCTGTCTCTTACAATGCCTTGCCAGTGACTAGCCACAAGCCCCTCCAGGTGCTGTGATCACTCAGCACAACAGCACGTGGAGCCCCACACTTAGCTATATTACATGAATGCTCCCAGAGCCACTCATGAATCACACAGAGAAAGGCACCAGCCAAATTTCTCTCCCCCTCCCCCTGCCCCTCCCAGCTCCCAGTACTGTACCTCAGGAATATATTGCAGAGTGCACAGTGCAAGGCTCCTTTCTTCCCCAACCAACTGGGAGATGAACTGGGAGAAAGAGGCCAGCATAAAGGCTGCGTTCTCCCTCAGAGCAAGGGCAGATGCTTGCAGGAGAAGGCTGGCCTGCTGAAGTCTCCAAACTGGAAGGTTAATTGGCGAGGCTGTTCAGATGAAGGGAGCTGGCAGAAGTCTTGCAGCTGACTATTCCAAGGCAAAAGGCCTGAGACACAAACCCCCAGCTCCAGGAAGAGGGCTGAGGGAGAACTGGTTGGAGGAGGGACGTATCGACTGCTCTAAAAGTGATAGAGAACGTCTTGTAATAGAACTCAGCTGCTTCAGAGAAGGGTTGGGAACAGTGCTCAAGAAAGCTCCTTCATAGCTGTCTAAGGAGAAGCTGTGAGGAACCATAGATGCACATGGAGATAGCATTGAAGACCTGATGAAAAGATTGACAAACAGGCTTCAGGTAGGTGCATCTCCGAAGTGGCAGAGGGATCAAAGGAACACTCTCTTTATCTGCCATGGGGTCCCTGGACTGTAACCCAAAGGAGAGGGCAGTCCTGGGTTTCTTTATCTCTTCCCGAGACCAAGAAGGGTGTACCTGGTTGTTGAGGAAAAAATTCCGTGTTCCAGATAGATGTTGGGAGATGACCTTTTCTTTCCCTCTTGGAGGAGGAATGGATTGAGTAGTGACCTTGCAGGAAGGCTAGGCCAGAAAAAACAACAGATCCGCTAATGGGGATGCTAAACTGAAAAGAGAAATCCTGAAACACTGCACCTGAGCACTTGGAAGTGCTCTGGAGGTGAGAGGCTTGTCTATAGGTGGTTTGTAGTTTTACATTGCAGTCATTCTCTCTCCTTGTCTTGTCTAGGGTTACCATATTTAGTGCCTCCGAAAGGAGGACACACCACGGGGCCCCAGCCCCGCCCCCGCCCCCTCCCCAAAGTCTCCGCCCCCTCCCCTGCTTCCCGCAAACATTTGAGTCACGGGAAGCCTGAAGCAGGTAAGGGGGGGTGTGGGGGGAGGAGGCGCGGCCCACCCCCGGCACCGCAGGTCCCCAGCCCGGCCCCCGGCCTGAGCCCTCGGCCCGGTCCGGCACCGCCGGCCGAGCCCCCGGCCCGGCCCCCGAGCCCCCGGCACCGCCGGCCGAGCCCCCGGCACCGCCAGCCGAGCCCCCGGCCCGGCCCCCGAGCCCCCGGCCCGGCACCACCAGCCGAGCCCCCGAGCCCCCGGCCCGGCACCGCCGGCCGAGCCCCCGAACCCCCGGCCCAGCACCGCCGGCCGAGCCCCTGGCCCAGCCCCCAACCCCCGGCCCGGCACCGCCAGCTGGGCCCCCGAGCCCCCGGCCCGGCCCCGCTCCGCCGGCCCGGCACCGCATGTCTGATTTTCCCGGACATGTCCGGCTTTTGGGGATTTCCCCCCGGACGGGGATTTGGAGCCCAAAAAGCCGGACATGTCCGGGAAAATCCGGACGTATGGTAACCCTAGTCTTGTCCTTATGGCGAAAGCACTATAATGAATATTAAAGAGGCTCTTTGGTGAGACTGACACCAACAGTAATATTTGAGCTGTGGCGTAAACCTAATATCTGTTTCTTGCTGGCACTCTTGTTTGCAGGCTAGCTTCCAAGTATCACCAATGAGGGTTATATTAAATTGAATTCCAGCTGGAAATTACTGCTGCTGTGGAAAGTACTACTAACTACACTACACATACACTGCTCCTTTTTTCACCTAAGGGGTGAAAAAAATATTAATTTGCATGTTTGAGTCAAATTTCAATGCCATTGTATGTGAGTGGGTTTGAAATTGGGCAAAATGAATTTATCATCCCTAGTTTTCAGATTTTTTTGTTTTTTAAAGTCAGGATGCACATTGTGAAAATTGATGAATCGTGGACAAATAAGATTTTTAAAGCTAGAAGGGAACATTAGATCATCTAGTCTGCCCTCCTGTGCTTTTTCCCCTGTACTGAGCCCAGTAACTTGTGTTAGGCTATCTTCCAGAAAGGTGTCCAGTTTTGATTTGAAGGCTCCAAGAGATGGGAAATCCATCTCTTCCCTTGGTAGTATGTACCGGTGGTTTTTCACCTTCACTTTTTTCTTTTGTTTTAAAAATGCCTTATTTCTAATTTTGAATTTGTCTGGCTTCAGCTTCCAACCACTGGTTCTTGTTATGCCTTTCTCTGCTAGATTAAAGAGCCCTTTAGAATCTGGCATTTTCTTCCCATAAAAATACTATACACTATAATCAGTAATCTGTACACTGTAATCTGTTTTCTTGTGGATAGGCTAAACAGACTGAGTGCTGTGTCCTTCACTGAAAGGCATGTGTCCAGCCGCCCTCAGATGACTTTTGAGCCTCTTCTTCTGCACCATCTCCAGTTTTTCAACATCCTTTCTAAAATGGACGCCTGGTCTGTATGCAGTATTCCAGTATTGGTCCCACCAGTGCCATATACAAAAGCAAAATCCGGAGATTGCATTAGCCCTTCTTGGCACACCATGAGCTCCCGATGCAATGCTGAGTTTTTGGTTCATTATGACCTCTTAAATACTTCAGTCATTGCTTTTCAGGATATAGTCTCCCGTTCTGTAGATATGGCCTTCATTCTTTCTTCCTATGTGTATAATTTTTAGGGCTGTCGATTAATCGCAATTAACTCATGTGATTAACTCAAAATTAATCACAATTAATCACAGTTTTAACTGCACTGTTGAACAATAGAATACCAATTGAAATTTATTAAATATTTTGGATTTTTTTCTACATCTTTATAAATATTGTATTCTCTGTTGTAACTTAAATTGAAGTGTGTATTATTTTTGATTACAAATATTTACACTGTAAAAATGATAAGCAAAAGAAATAGTATTTTTCAGTTCACCTCATACAAGTACTGTAATGCAATCTTTGTCGTGAAAGTGCAACTTACAAATGTAGATTTTTTTTGTTCCATAACTGCACTCAAAAACAGAACAGTGTAAAACTTCAGAGTCTACAAGTCCACTCAGTCCTACTTTTTGTTTAGCCAATCGCTAAGACAAACAAGTTTGTTTATATTTACATAAGATAATGTGCCCTGTTCTTATTTACAGTGTCACCAGAAAGTGAGAACAGGCATTTGCATGGCATTTTTGTAGCTGGCTGTAACAGGTCCCCTACCCAGCCTTCTTCCTGGGGCCCACTGGCTGCCCCCATAACGCACAGAGAGGCTTCTCCTTCTACAGCACCCGTGGCTTTATTTACAGACTTCTCCCACCACCAGTGACATACTATATACAGTTTGCAGGCATTACAAGCTCCACTTCTACCCAGAGCCTGCCCTCAGCCCGGAGACTGACCTTCCCCTGGCCATTCCCCCTTCCTTCTGGCTGCCAGCCAGCCTTTATAGCCCTTGAACCCTCAGGCCCATAGGTGCAGCCAGTTCTAAAGGCCAGGCACCAGACTTCTCCCCAGCCCCAATCTATTTCTCCTGATTGGGGCTGGCTGAGCAGGGGCTAGGTGCCTCTGCACCAGCACCCTGCTACACTGGCATTGCAAGGTATTTACGTGCCAGATGTGCTAACCATTCATATGCCCCTTCATGCTTCAGCCACCATTCCAGAGGACATGCTTCCATGCTAATGACACTCATTAAAAAAAATGCATTAATTAAATTTGTGACTGAACTCCTTGGGGGAGAATTGTATGTCCCCTGCTCTGTTTTACCCGTATCACTGATCTACAATTTTTGAGAAGTCGTCTGCTTCAGAGATAAAATGTGCTATTTATTATGAATTTTGATGTGCTGAATTCAAATATGACAATTAAAACAACTGATTGGCTACTGTTTCTAAGATATTTAAGTTTTTACATTTTATGTCTATGTATATTGTGTAGATAGTAGAGTTTTAATCATAAATTGTAAACCTAGGTCTTTCATGTGTTTATGGTTGCTTTACATGATATTTCACCTGTCCTGTTTATGTAACACTTTAAAAATCAGCAAAAGGGTTATATAAATAAAATTGATTATGAAACAAAAGGCAAAAAACTATTATGTACATAGTTTAGTCCTATTCAGTGTCTACTCGGCGCTTCTTGGCTTGTCTCTTGTATTCATTAAATG
This sequence comes from Malaclemys terrapin pileata, assembly GCF_027887155.1. Lineage (NCBI taxonomy): Eukaryota > Metazoa > Chordata > Testudines > Emydidae > Malaclemys > Malaclemys terrapin. Next base: position 90,366,707 of record NC_071509.1, read on the forward strand.
GAGCATCTCTTGTCACTGTCCAGCAATAGTCTGCAAGCATTGATGGGCTCCATTTGCCCTGATAGTGTTTCTCCATTGTTGCAATGTCCTGGTGAAATCACTCGCCGTGCTCGTCGCTCACTGCTCCGCAGTTCGGTGGAAAAAAATCTAGATGAGAGTGCAAAAAATGTATCTTTAGTGACATGTTGCAACCAAGGCTTTTGTATGCCTTGAGGAGGTTTTCCACCAATAACCTGTAGTTGTCTGCCTTGTTGTTTCCGAGAAAATTTATTGTCACTAACTGGAAGGCTTTCCATGCCGTCTTTTCCTTGCCACGCAGTGCATGGTCAAATGCATCATCTCGAAGAAGTTCACGAATCTGAGGACCAACAAAGACACCTTCCTTTATCTTAGCTTCACTTAACCTTGGAAATTTTCCACCGAGGTACTTGAAAGCTGCTTGTGTTTTGTCAATGGCCTTGACAAAGTTACACATCAAGCTGGGTCTGATGAAGAAGGGTGGTGACAAAATCTTGCTTGATTCAACAAGTGGTGGATGCTGAACACTTTTCCTCCCAGGCTCCAATGACTGTCAGAGTGGCCAATCTTTCTTGATGTAGTGGGAATCTCTTGCACGACTATCCCATTCGCAGAGAAAACAGCAGTACTTTGTGTATCCAGTCTGCAGACCAAGCAAGATAGCAACAACCTTCAAATCGCCACAAAGCTGCCACTGATGTTGGTCATAGTTTATGCACCTCAAAAGTTGTTTCATGTTGTCATAGGTTTCCTTCAGATGGACTGCATGACCAACTGGAATTGATGGCAAAACATTGCCATTATGCAGTAAAACAGCTTTAAGACTCGTCTTCGATGAATCAATGAACAGTCTCCACTCATCTGGATCGTGAAAGACGTTGAGGGCTGCCATCACACCATCGATGTTGTTGCAGGCTACAAAATCACCTTCAATGAAGAAGAATGGGACAAGATCCTTTTGACGGTCACGGAACATGGAAACCCTAACATCACCTGCCAGGAGATTCCACTGCTGTAGTCTGGAGCCAAACAGCTCTGCCTTACTCTTGAGTAGTTCCAAATCCCTGACAAGGTCATTCAGTTCACCTTGTGTTATGTATGAGGTGTGGTTCAGAGGAGGAGGATGGAAGAAAATGTGGGTCCTGTGACATTGATGGTTCAGGACCCAGAAGTTTTATCCTCTTCCTCTTCCTCGTCTGACTCAAGTGAGAATGATTCTGGTGCATCAGGAACCGGCAGTCCTTCTCTGTGGGGTACTGGGCGTATAGCTGATGGAATGTTTGGATAATGCACAGTCCACTTTTTCTTCTTTGACACACCTTTCCCAACTGGAGGCACCATGCAGAAGAAACAATTGCTGGTATGATCCGTTGGCGCTCTCCAAATCATTGGCACTGCAAAAGGCATAGATTTCCTTTTCCTGTTCAACCACTGGCGAAGATTTGTTGCACAAGTGTTGCAGCATATGTGTGGGGCCCACCTCTTGTCCTGATCTCCAATTTTGCAGCCAAAATAAAGGTGATAGGCTTTCTTAACCAGAGTGGTTATACTGCGCTTTTGTGATGCAAAAGTCACTTCACCACAAACATAGCAGAAGTTATCTGCACTGTTCACACAAGTACGAGGCATCTCTGCTCACTTTGGCTAAACAGAAATGTGTCCCTTTTCAAAATCAAACACTGACAAATAAGAGAGCACGACACTGTATGATATCTAGAGCTGATATAGCGCAATTTGTTCAGCAGAGTGATGTAAGCTTCGTATGATTGCATCATCCATGACTTCTAGGATGCAATTCATATCATGTATGACGCAATACCAGCTTCAGATTGCATCATTCATTGTTTTGCCTAAAAAGCAAGTACTGTCCAAACCCAGTCATAGATTTATTCATAGATCCAGTCAAAGATGTATTTTAGTCATTTCTGGTTTAAATTGAGATCCCTTCCCTTTATAACTCACTTATCCTCCGCCATTCCCAAGTCAAGGTTCATATATACTGACCCAATAGCATATCTTGAAAACTAGAGCCAATCAACAATTTTAAGCATCATTTTCGTTCTCAGTGACCTAGAATTAGTAAAGTTTGACTACATTTATTTCAGAAGCATTTTGATTGTAGAGCAGTGTATTCTGCCATATATTTAATGTTATAGCAGTCTTGGATGTTGTTCATTTTAAGAACACTTTCACTGCAGATTTGACAAAATGCAAAGAAGGTACCAATGTAAGATTTCTAAAGATAGCTACAGGACTCTGACCCAAGGTTTAAGAATCTGAAGTGCCTTCCAAAATCTGAGAGCGATGACGTGTGGAGCATGCTTTCAGAAGTCTTAAAAGAGCAACACTCCGATGCGGAAACTACAGAACCCAAACCACCAAAAAAGAAAATCAACCTTCTGCTGGTGGCATCTGACTCAAATAATGAAAATGAACATGCAACAGTCCTCACTGCTTTGGATTGTTATCAAGCAGAACCCGTCATCAGCATGAACGCATATCCCCTGTAATGGTGGTTGAAGGGACATATGACTCTTTTTAGTACATCTGGCACATAAATATCTTGCGATGCCAGCTACAACAGTGCCATGAGAATACCTGTTCTCACTTTCAGGTGACATTGTAAACAAGAAGCGGGCAGCATTATCTCCTGCAAATGCAAACAAACTTGTTTCTCTTAGCGATTGGCTGAACGAGAAGTAAGACTGAGTGGACTTGCAGGCTCTAAAATTTTACACTGTTGTATTTTTGAATGCTTTTTTGTTGTTGTTGTTTTTTACACAATTCTAGATTTGTAAGTTCAACTTTCATGATAAAGAGATTGCACTGCAATACTTGTATTAGGTGAATTGAAAAGTATTATTTCTTTTGTTGTTGTTTTTTACAGTGGAAATACTTGTAAAAAATAACTATGAAGTGAGCAATGTAGACTTTGTGTGCTGTGTTGTGATTGAAATCAATATATTTGAAAAAGTAGAAAACATCGAAAAATATTTAAATGGTATTCTATTGTTTATTTAATCTGTTTAATTTAAGTGTATTATTTAATTAATCTATTAATTTGGTTAATTGCACGAGAGCCTTAATAATTTTGCAATTAGTTGTATTTCATTTTATTTGAATGGGCCCATTTTCCCAGGGCCTAGATCACTCCATATGACTACCCTGTCTTCCTCATTATTTACTGCTTTGCCAATCTGTGTGTCATCCACAAATTTTATCTGCAGTAGTTTGGCATTTTTATATATGATGCAGCTTCTGTTGTATGCCTCTTTCCAGGGAACATAACTAGATATTTCTGGGAGATTATAGGAAGTGAGTGTAAGAACTAACATCTTTTTCAGTTTCTTAAGTGATTAGTAAATGGGAGTGCACACACAACAAGTGCCTTGTGTGCTCTGCTCTGGCTTGTGCTGTAGTAGCAAAACGAAGGGCCAATGTTGGCAGAACAAAGGGATATAAACTGGCCAACAACAAGTTTAGGCTTGAAATTAGATGAAGGTTTCTAACCGTCAGAGGAGTGAAGTTCTGGAACAGCCTCCCAAGGGGAGTAGTGGGGGCAAAAAAACCTAACTGGCTTCAAGACTGAGCTTGATAAGTTTATGGACAAAATGGTATGATGGGCTACATGCCATTGTAGCCCATCTGTGATTGCTAGTAGCAATATCCACAATGTCCAGAAATGGTATAGTGGATGAGGAGAGCTCTGAGATACTAGGTGAACTCTTTCCCAGGTGTCTGACTGGTGAGTCTTGCTGACATGCTCAGGATCTAGCTGATCACTATATGTGGGGTCGGGAAGGAATTTTCCCCAAGTCAGATGGCAGAAACCCTGGACTTATTATTATTATTATTATTATTATTTTATTTATTATTTATTTGGCCTTCCTCTACAGCATGGGGCATGGGTCACTTGTTGATTTAAACTAGAGTAAATGGTGGAGTCTGTAACTTGAAGTCTAAATAATGATTTGAGGAATTCAGTACTATGCCAGAGGTTAAGGGTCTTGTACAGGAACGGTGGTCAAGGTTCTGTGGCCTGCAATGTGCAATTGGCCAGACTGGATGATCATGATGGTCCCTTCTGGTGTTACACTTAGACTCAGATTCATAGACTATGTGGCCTAGAGATTAAAACATGGGACGGAGTCAGGAGACCAGAGTTCTGTTTGTGGCTGTGCTATTGATTTACTATGTGACTTTGTGCAAGTCATTTCCCCTCCTCTCTGAGGGGATATTATTCCCCCCCCCCCCATAACAGCTGCTGTAGATGAGCAAAGTGTTATGATTGTAAAGAATAGCACAAGCTTTCTATGAGATCAGAACCAAGCACTTCCAGAACAAATCAAATACAGAAAAGTTGTGTCTATAATGCTAATCCTACTTACTCAGCTCAGTAGTGTATTGGTAGAAGACCAGGACAGAGTGAGCTCAGCAGACATGGTATCAATAGATAATTTTAACAGCCTTTTATTTCCTCCTACCAGGCATTGTTTTAACTTGTAAATCAGGTTGGTTAATTATGCTGTCTAGAAGCATACAGGATTAAATTAACCCCACAACTGAACCCATCAGTCTGATGTATAGAAGGACCAGCAAAATAGCTTAGTTGGAAAAAATCCAGGAAAAATTATCCAGGAATCAAACTCCCTCATTTAAAAAAAATCTTCAAGGTATTGTACATATCTCCTTTTAAAGTGCTCTGTCCTCAATTGTATCTCTAGCTTCTGTGACTTGGTGTGTTTCTGCATCATTAAAACTGAATGTCCTCAGAGTAACATGTCACTAAAGATGATGTGAGAAGTGTGGGGTAGGAGTGGTTTGTGCCTGATATTTCTTCTTTATGCTATATTAAAAAGGCCTGAACGCCCCCTTCCCCCCTCGCCCCAAGGCAGGGGTGGGCAAACTTTTTTGCTTGAGTGCCACATCGGTTTCGTAAATTGTATGGAGGGCCGGTTACGGGAGGGGATCGTGGCCTGGCCCTGCCTCCTATCTGCCCTCCCCCCCCCCGGACTCCTGCCCCATCCAACCCCCCCTGTTCCCTGACAGCCCCTCTGGGACCCCAGACCCCCGCCGCCCCATCCAACCCCTCCTCTCATTCTTGATGTCCCCCCTGGGACCCCTGCCCCATCCAACCCCCCTTCTCCATGTCCCCTGACTGCCCCCAGAGCCCCTGCTCCCTGCCGCCCCATCCAACACCCTCTCCTTCCTGACTGCCTCTCCGGGACCCCTGCCCCCATTCAACCCCCTGTTTTCCCCCCTGACCACCATCCACACCCCCACCCCCTGACCACTACCCCAAACTCCCCTGTCCTCTATCCAACCCTCCCTGCCCTATTACCGCGCCGCCTGGAGCACCGGTGGCTGGCGGCGCTACAGCCGCGCTGCCCGGCTGGAGTCGGGCCACCACCGCCACCACGCAGCACAGAGCACTGGGTCAGGCCGGGCTCTGCAGCTGCGCTGCCTCAGGAGCTCACAGCCCCACCACCCAGAGCATTGCGTGGGCGGCAGAGCGAGCGAGCTGAGGCTGCAGGGGAGAGGTGACAGCAGGGGAAGGGCCAGGGACTAGCCTCTGGGGCCAGGAGCTCAGGGCTGGCCAGGACGGTCCTGTGGGCTGGATGTGGCCCGCAGGTCATAGTTTGCCCACCCCTGCTCTCAGGCCATGTCTACATCAAAAGTTGATCTTTAAATCTGTGTATTTAACTTTATGCAAACCCTTATGTAAACTGTCTTAAACTGATTTGAACGTGGTTTACATTGATAATAGGAAAAAGAACGAGGAGCACTTGTGGCACCTTAGAGACTAACAAATTTATTTGAGCATAAGCTTTCGTGGGCTAAAACCCACTTCATCAGATGCATGCAGTGGAAAATGCAGTAGGAAGATCTATATATACAGAAGACGTGAAAAAATGGGTGTTGCCATACTAACTATAATGAGAGTAATCAGTTAAGGAGGGCTATTATCAGCAGGAGGAAAAAAAACAAAAACCTTTCGTAGTGATAATCAGGATGGCCCTTTCCAACAGTTGACAAGAAGGTGTGAGTAACAGTAGGGGAAAAAATTGCTTGGGGAAATAGTTTTTACCTTGTGTAATGACCCATCCACTCCCAGTCTTTATTCAAGCCTAATTTAATGGTGTCAAGTTTGCAAATTAATTCCAAGTGTGCAGTTTCTCGTTGGAGTTTGTTTTTGAAGATTTTTTTGTTGGAGTATTGTGACTTTGAGGTCTGTAATCGAGTGACCAGAGAGGTTGAAGTGTTCTCCGACTGGTTTTTGAACGTTATAATTCTTGACGTGTGATTTGTGTCCATTTATTCTTTTGCGTAGAGACTGTCCAGTTTGGCCAATAATAATACGGGGGTTGCATTGGTTTAACTAAAACAATTTTAAAAACTAAGTTTAGTTAAACTTGTGCATATTTTAATATAGGCAACGCCTAACATTTTCTTTTCCTGTTTTTAAATTTAGAAATTCAATTCTTGTCTGCTCTTGGGGATTCTATGGACAACCATAGAACTAGCACGCTAATGATGTTGGTGATACCAATGAAATAAAACTTGATCTACTGAGAGGGACAGTGAATTTTATTCAGAATGTACAAGACACTTTTTTTTTTCTCTTTTGGCTTCCATATGAGGAACAGACCCTTTATTTTGTTAACACCTATTTAGTTAAAATAATTGGGAGAAAAGCTCTTTGTTTAAGCTGTAGCTCTTTTCTATTCTTATTTGAAAGGGGAGAAGTTACCGTTATCCACATCTGAGTAACCCAAGGACTCTTATAGGAAAGGCAAGACTGATATTTCTAAGATAAAATCAATCAGGAATAAATCTTTTCTTTTCTAGGTTGGTTGTTCTTTTCAAGAATCCACAATAAACTCAAAGCTTTCAGGCTTTTCTAACATAAAAGCCAAATAACACAACTACTCACCCTACTAGCTGGGTTATGGCTTTGGTGGGAGCAAGCAGTGGAGAGATTCAACTGGGAGCAGCTGCATTAGTGTTTCTCTGTGCCCCTTCTCTTTTCCTCTCTCCCACTCGCTTTGCCTACAGCATGTGGGGGCTGCTGCTTCTCTCTTTCCCTTGGTGCTGGGGCTCCTGTTTGGTGGTAGGGGAGCATGAAGCTGGTTGATGCAGTTTGCTGCCTGGTGATGTAAGCATTGTTAGTAACTTGTTTCAGTCCTACCCTTCTCATTCTTAACCTAGTTGCTGGATCTCGAGTGATGCTGGAACTAGGCAGATCACCAGTTCTGAGGTCTGGAAGGGATTTTTCCCACACGGTAAAACTGGCAAACTGCTGTGTGGGCACTTTCACCTTCCATTCAGCATCCAGGAGGTCTGGGTTTGGTTTTGGGGTTTTTGGGGCAGGGGGGAGAGGTGTTGAATTACAGTTCCTGCAACTTTGGCAGGTTCCGGTGCAGCTGGTGAGTTGGACAGGACCCAATTGATCTCCCTATAATCCAGTGGGCTGTCTGGGCATTTGGTCCTGGGCACAGCATTGCATGATGAGAAGTTGCATTTCCATGTATGGCACAACTTGTAGCTCCCCATATCTTTTATTTACCTTCCCTCCAGTGTGGAAAAAGGGAGCAGTTGAGGACTGGGACTTTTGCATGCCTGTAGAGGGGGCATGGCCTTCACACTCCCCCTCAGGTTTATAGTCCACTGGAGCTAGTGGTGCCACTGCCAGCTGAGATCCTCACTGGAACATCCCTGCCAGGTAGTTTGGGATGGTTACGCCAGTTAGGTCATAATACAGCCTCTACATTTATCAATACTAGTGTGTTGGTTTCTCAGTGTTTCCATGTTCACATCATTGCATGTAACCTTTTACAGTTTTGTACAAGTAATCTGAATTTAATGGGTTATAGTAATCAGAAACTTGGACATTTTAATTTCTTGATAGCTTTGTGAAAAATTTTTAACTGGTTAACAACAAATAAAGATTAAAGTCGTATTTCTGCATATGGATGCTACAACTGTAATAAAGAATAAACACTCCTTCTGAGGAAAGCACAAAAGCAGGTGGGGAATAGTGGTAATCTTCTGAAGTTGGTCCACAACCAAAGCTCCATCCACATGCTGCCATAATCAGAATTCCCTCAAAAGTAGTTAGTGCAGTCTCATGGCATCAGTTTACATTCTGGTCACACTTTGAAAAATGTCTCTCTGACCACAGTGACTAGAGACTCATGTTTTAAATGAACACTTACATCTTGGAGCACAAGATGGCAGCCACTAGGAAAAAGGGTTAGCTAGGCAAGCCACCACGAATTGATTCAATCCAGCTCCTGACTGAAAAAGTATGTAACCTTACAACCAGCTTGTTAGGGAGCTTGGGAATAACTTTCACTTAAATTGCTCACTTACAATTGATATTGAATAGCATTGGTAAATATTTATCATCTGGGAATGCCCAAAGGTCCCATTTGGAATTGTTAGACCCCTGAGTTCTTGAATTAGGGCTTGATTTTGTGTGATGCTGCTGAGCCTTCAATTTTTATCAAAATCAGTGGGAGCGAAGGATGCTCAGGAACTTGCAGGAGAGAGCTGTGTCTTCCCCTGCTGTTTTAGAAGTTAGAAATGGCATTATGTCTGTTTTCCTCTGTCTGATGTCTGACTTTTGCATATTTGTCTTTTTTTGTTTTCCCGTTTGCTAGTATAATTTTTATATAAGATCTCTTTATAAACAGCTCACTCTAGCTATAGATTTCTTTCAGTATTTATTCCCAGTTCCTGTTTGTTTTTAACCTTCCTATTTTGAGTGATTAAGGTCCTCAACCTTTTGAATTCTACTCAAGTAGGAAGCATCTCTGAGAGAGAGAGGCAGAAATTAATTATAAATGTTCCAGGATTGTGGCAGTGAACCTTTTTGTTGCAAGGCTGTCTAATTAAGTAGTGGATGGCTTGAAATGAAGATCTGAATCTACCAGTAACCGCAGTGTGTTTCAGCCAGTCTCAATGAGTTCTCTAATTTGTTAATGGCTTCCTCACTGTTGGATCACCTTTGTTCTTTTACATAGGAAATACCTTCTAGCTCACACAAAAGTTCCCGTGTCCTTAGTACACAATCTTCATTAGTATTTTTGGATGTTTGTCAGTTTTCATAACCTCAAGCTTTTAAACTTTCTGGATTGCATACAGCATGGGCTTATATACAAGGATTCTGGTTTTGGTGGTGGCTGTGGGTTTTTTTCTGAAGCGGTAGACTCTCTGATCTGGCTCTCTGTATAAAAGAGGGTGTACCATTGTGTTAGTTTGGTTAGTAGACCTTAGGCTATGTCTACAGTAGCTAACTAACTTATGTTGCTCAGGGATGTGACCAAAACACCCCTCTGAGCGACATAAGTTACACCAACAGAAGCCCTGGTGGGGACAGTACAGTAACTCCTCACTTAACATCTTCCTGCTTACCGTTGTTTTGAAGTGACATTGCTGCTCCATTAGGGAACATACTCATTTAAAGTTGTGCAAGGCTCCCTTATAACATCGTTTGGCTGACTTGCACAAGTTCCTCTTCTCCGCCTCCTCCCTCCCTCCCAGCGCTTCCCCTGCCGCCAAACAGCTGTTTGGCGGCTCTTAGGACTTTCTGGGAGGGGGGGAGCAAGCGGGGAAGCTGCTCCACCCCCTCCCCCCCACAGCAGGTAGGGCCACCCGGAACGCAGGGGCTTTAGGGGTTGCAGGGCCCTGGGCTAAGGGGACCCCCAGGGCCCTGGCCTGCAGCTCTAAAGCCCCTTTTGGAATGCGGCCCTGTGAGCACGGGCCGGAGGACTCAGGAGGAGCCGCGCAGCCAGCGGCTGGAGAGAAGCGGCGCTTTGAAGTAGAAAGTGACGCTTCTCTCCAGCTGCTGGCTGCGCGGCTGCCCTGCTCCTCCTGAGTCCTCCGGCCCGTGCTCGCAGGGCCACATTCCGAAAGGGGCTTTAGAGCTGCAGGCCGGGGCCCCCTTAGCCCAGGACCCTGCAGCCCCTAAAGCCCCTGCGTTCCAGGTGGCCCTACCTGTGGGAGGGAAGGGGAGGAGGGGAGAGAGGCAGCTCCCAGAATCGCAGCCATGGGGGCAGTGCCGCACTGCGCAGAGCCACCTTCACACCCCCTGCACCAAACAGGAGCTGCCCCAGGTAAGTGCTGTGCACCTCCTGCCTGCCCCAGCCCTGAGCCCCCTCCTGCATTCCCACCCTGAGCACCCTCCTACACCCTAACTTCCTCCCAGCCCCTGCACCCCCAGCCCTGAGCCCCGGGGGAAGCCAGGGACACTTCCCCACCACAGTACAGTACTGTACAATATATGATGTCTCTTGTCTGCCCCAAAAAAGTTTCCTTGGAACCTAACGCCCCGCATTTACATTAAATCTTATGGGAAAATTGGATTAGTTTAACATTGTTTCACTTAAAGTTGCATTTTTCAGGAACATAACTACAACGTTAAGTGAGGAGTTACTGTACTATGTTGGCAAGAGATGCTCTCCTACCAACATAGCTACCGCCGCTCGCTGGAGGTGGTTTAATTATGTTAACAAGAGAGCTGTCTCCCATTGACATAGAGCGTCTACACGAGTGATCTCACAGTGGCACAGCAGAAGTAAACTAAATATTAGGGGAGAACTCTTTTTGAATCAACCCTCATCGGCAGCTGCTGGTGCTATTACTGCTCTTTTCCCGCATGGCTCCTCTCTCCATGGCAGCCGACAAAGGGGAGGAAAAGGGGCATGCGGAGTGGAAGTGAAGCAACAAGAAGAAAGGGGAAGTTGAGGTTGCAGCCATGGTGGCCAGAAGGGTTTTAGAGGTTGTCTGATCTGCATTAACTAGATTGAAAATGTTGTTTAAAAAATGAATTATTTAATTTTTAAATAAGATTTCTGCCCATGAATCAACTTTGTATTGCTCAGAAAGTTCCTAATGACTGTAGCACCCCGGGGCCAAATCATATGTGCTTTGCTCGTGCTAGCAGCCTCACTGATTTTAGTGGTGCCACTGCTTTCAGTGTCATCTTTTATCTCCTCTGAGTGGCATGAGTAAAGTAAACAGGACGGTGGCCTCCTAGTAAAAATATGTTGTTTCTGACTACATATTGAGCTGCAAAGCCAATATTAATTTGCATACTAAGGGATACATTTTTATATTTGAATTTTTCTCATCCTTAATTCCTGTTTCCTTGTTTTTTTATTGTCAATTTTTTTCATAAAAATCAAATGGAAAAAGATAAATTTAATCATGATAAACAAGATATAATTTTGTATAACACATTTGTTAATGCAACAACACAATAAATCTGAACATTGCCAGTACTGATTTTGCTTCTGAATTTTCAGTAGCTTGTTGCACTCAGGGTTGCATTTTTACCAAATTCAGCCCTATCGTATATATATTTCCAGTGTGTGGATTTGAAGGTTGGAGGGATTTTCAGGTGCGTGGTTAGTGCTTAACCAATAGCTAGCCTAGAATTCGAAGTAACACGCAATCAATACTTCAAGGGAAATTTTTTTTTTCCCTAATCCTAGTTGACAGTTCCCAATACAACATATAAAAAAATATTCTTACTCAAGACCTGATTGCATTCATGAGCTCAGTCACTTATCTTTGGAAGCTTGTGTGTTTGGCTAAGGCATACAGCTAATAGATTCATGTTGCGTAGCACAATGCATATAGGAGCTGGTATATAGAGCCTAATGTATAGAGCCAAATGCATGACTAAGATTATCCAGAACTCCCTGGCTGCAGGTATTTGCATTTGAACATTTTCACTTAATGGAGAAATGTGTCCAGATAACTTTCATTAGAAAAGGATGTGGAGGGCAATTTATTGTACCTTAGATGTTGAATATCACATGGACTTCAGTTAAGGATTTTCAGACAAGACAAAGTGAACAAGTGAGATGCTGTGCTAAAAATGCCCTCTCTGGGCCAAACCACCATCAGAAAATGCAATAGACATGCAACTCTAGAATTAAATGTGTTTTGGATTATTTTTATAGTGAAATTTTACTGTCAGAGCCATACATGTTTATCTCTGAAAAGTGATTAACATGAGGCCTTTTGTGAGGATTCCATCTTTAGGATTCTTCCATACTCCCAAGCATTTATTTCAATAAGATAAAACCTGTATTAAAAGTGCCATAAAATAGCAATCAAAGCAAAACTCCAAAGAGTGCCACAGCAAAACTGAATGTCCGTTAGAGCTGGTTGGGTGTTTTGAAATGACTTTTGTGGAAACTGTATTTTCCATCAAAATCAAAATTTTCCATGAGAAAATTTCAATTTTACAAAAAAAAAGTCAAAACAAAGTATTTAATTCCAAGTCAGTTCCTCATGAAACTTCATCTGCCTGAAGTGCTGCAGTGCCTCATTGGAGTTGTAGTCTGGGTATCTCCTGCCCTCATTTTCTCCTATGGGCCAGAATCGTTGGCCTGACTCCATCTCTCATGATTAAGGCTATGGTTTAATCCCAGGTATTTTTAGTAAAAGTCATGGACAGGTCACAGTCAGTACACAAAAATTCATGGCCCATGACCTGTCCATGACTTTTACTATATACCCGTAGCTAACATGTGGGCCTAGGGGGCCATGGGCGCTCTGGGGGAGCGGGCCATCCAGGTCTGCGTGCTGCTCCTGCCACAAGTGCTGGCTTGGCAGCTCCCGCTGGCTGGGAACCACAGCCAATGGGAGCTTCAGGGGCGGTGCCTGTGGACACAGGCAATGCACGGAGCCCCTGGCCCCTCCACCTAGGAGCTGCAGGGACATGCCAGTGGGAGCCGGGGAGCCCTCCCTCCCCCAAGGTAAGTACTGTACCCCAACCCACTGCCCCAGTCCTGAGCCCCCTCCCACCCACCCACATTTCTGCTGCTGGCCCCGGTGAGCCAGCACCGACCACTGCAAAAGTTACAGAGGTCACAGAAAGTCATGGAATCTGCAGGTCTAGATGTAAAAATGCCAGAGATCTGTCTATGTTAGGGCTCTTGATCTTACTTCCATTGGTGGACCTGCACCATGGTAGTGCAACAATGAGGGATTTCCACAAAAATTGCCAATGTAGATAAGGGCTTAGAAAATAGGATCCAGGCCCTATCACTGTCACCAGAAAAAAACTGAACATCAAATATCACCACTTCTCTCCCCCCCCCCCCCGCCTTTTCCCTGCAAGGAATGAGGGCCAGCAAGCAACCCCAAACTGTCTGGGTTGGATCCAGCAGAATCAGGTGTTGGGTTTCTCCATTGCTGATGAGGCACAGCTTGTTTCTGTCCACTGCTCATATAGTCTTGGGTAAGAGTAAGAACAGAACTTCCCCAACATCCACTTGCACAACTGAAAAATGCCTGCACTGTCACTCTCCCAAAATCACACCCCCACATCCACACATTTAACTACATTGGTAATTGTTCACTCTGTCAGAAATCATCTCTAGCCCAATCCATTATTATGCCCAAAATCAACTGAATAAATCACTTCTTTCTCTACTCAGTTCTCACTAGCAATTTTGCCCCATCAGCAAAATCAGCTCTGTTCTCCTGTACTCCATCTCCTTTTGGGGGGCAGGGCTTCACTGCTGCTGCTAGCCTCAGTCCTGAGCACCCCAGTTCCTCTGGGATGACCCTCTACTTCTCACTCCTTCTCCCACTCTTAAAGGAGCAGTGGCTTCCCCTCCCATTCTATGAAAATAACAAGCTCTAGCCACTCACCTCTCTCTCTCTTCTCCCATGCTGTTAGAGGAGCAGCAGTGTTTGCTGCTTGCCTCCATCTCTGCACTTGAGAATGCATACCTCTGCCTCCTGGTCAGGGCCATTCCATACCTGCCTCCTGCTCCACATGGTTTGCTGCTTATGTGGACCTTCATGGAGTTCAAGGGCTGGTCCACACTAACCCCCTACTTCGAACTGAGGCTGGGTCTACACTACCCGCCTGAATCGGCGGGTAGAAATCAACCTCTCGGGGATTGATTTATCACGTCCCATTGGGACGCGACAATCGATCCCCGAATTGACGCTCTTACTCCACCAGCGGAGGTGGGAGTAAGCGCCGTCGACGGGAAGCCGCAGAGGTCGATTTTGCCGCCGTCCTCACAGCGGGGTAAGTCGGCTGCGATACATCGAATTCAGCTACGCTATTCACGTAGCTGAATTTGCGTATCTTAAATAGACTCCCCCCTGTAGTGTAGATGTAGCCTAAGATACGCAACTTCAGCTACGTTATTGACGTAGCTGAAGTCAAAGTATCTTAGTTCGAACTTACCGCGGGTCCACACGCGGCAGGCAGGCTCCCCTGTCAACTCCGCGTACTCCTCTCGCGGAGCAGGAGTACCGGCGTCGACGGCGAGCACTTCCGGGATCGATTATCGCGTCTAGACAAGACGCGATAAATCGATCCCAGAAGATCAATTGCTTACCGCCGGACCCGGAGGTAAGTATAGACATACCCCAAGACATGCCTTGGAATCAGATATTCCTGTGTTATATTCCTAGCTGTGCAACTCTTCTCTGTGTGGCCTTGGACAAGTCACTCAACCCCTCTGTCTTAATTTTCCTGTTTGCGAAATGGGGATAAAAATATTTATCTAGTATAGCAGTGCTGTGTGTTTTTACTGTACTATGAAGATGTAAAGTTAAATTTCCCTCAGCCTCAGCATAGCTACATTGAAGTCAATCGAATTGTTTCTACTTAGACTAGAGCTGATTATGACCCATCATGTTGAATAGATATATTTTACTAATAAATGATGCATTATTCTTTTAGCAATTTTGTGTTTTACTGTTAAGTTGAGCATGCCATAGTTGTAAAGCCTCTATAAAGGGTGCTATCAATGGCAAGATCAAACTGTATAGATTGCAATCTGAAGACTTTTCTCAAAGTCAAACTTGAGTCTCAGAATTTAAGCTGGGAGTAGAATAGCAAAAGAATTTATAGTGGTAGTAAATTGTTCCATTAAAAGTGTATATAGATTAGAAAACAAAGGAGAGTTCTAGAGTGATCATCAGGGTAAATTACTAGCACTTCGCTGGCTATGATAGCAACTATGGAAAGATTTTAATGGAGTCTGATGGAACCTTTAACTCCTAGATGTTTACAGCACCTTTTATGGCATTTGTAATCTGATAAAAAATAAGTAACAGAATTACAGTTCATTGGTATGGTCAGTTAGTTGAACTAACTAAAGGATTGAAATTCTTTGTGGAAAACAAAGTCCAGGAAAAATGCACTTCTTCCACTGGGCACTGGTTTTGTTTTGTTGTTTTGCCACAGTTTATTCGGGCCTTTGGCAAGACTGACATTGATTAAAGCAACACATGCAGAAATGTCTTTGTCCTTCTAAACTGTGGCTTAGACTGTGCCTCATTGGAAAGATCACAGCCAGCACATCTTGTCTCTGTCTAATCATAACATTGAAAGAAATCTAATTAGCCAACAATGGGCCCACTGGAGGTTTTTATTGTTCATTTAATGACCAAGTAGAAAAATGTCATTTCAGTTGCTTAATATTGTAGCCAGTCATTAAATGACCAGTAAAGAAGAGCTCCATTGATATGAATTATCCTGTTAAACACTTATGCTGCTGGAGTGAAAAGTGGTTCATGGCAAAAGGATCGAAACCTATAGCAAATTAATAAAGTAAGTAATAGATTTTCCCCCTTAAAGGACTAACTTCCTAAGAATGTATCACCTAACTGTGCACTGGTTCCTGCATTTTCAGGAGGAAGCACTGGAAGAGGGGCAAGGGACGAAGGAGATAAAAGCTGAAAGGAGGGTCAAAGAGGAATGAGGGAGAGAGCATAAGTGAAGGATTTTTTCTTTTTGTTTTTTAAAAAACAAAAAATTTTAAATGGAGTAGTCCTCCATCACTGCAAGGCAAAGGCTGTGGATTTAAATAGAAAAAATTTCCTGTTCTCATAACATTAGTGCCATATCTATACCACAGACTTTGGTCAGTGCAAGTTAAGTCTGCATTCAGCCACTGAAGTTTGTACATTACTCAAGCACGTGTATGTTTAACTGCTTGTGTCAATGCTGTGCGTACTCATTCATTGTGCTTGTGTTGATGCAATATGCAGTGCACCATGGGCAGGTGTCCCCGTGTGCCAAGTGCCACTGTCCAGCAAAATACCTTTTGGGAAACTTTTGCTATGGGATAGGGGATCTCTGGGAGCTATTAGTCAAGTTCCCAGCATGCAGCCTTCTCCATCCCATAATGTTATCCATATCCCAAACTTTTTATACATTATTTTTTTAAATCTCGCAAACCCACATGGCACTTTTTGGTGTCCACCTTGTCTGAGAGAATCATGGAGCCCGCAGAGCTCTGTACTAACCTCATGAACATTGCAATATAGGATACACTGTTCTCCTGTATTGGCAAACTCTCAGAAAGTACAACAAGAGGGACATGGCTACTTCTTCAAAGACCATTTGCTAAGGGACATAGTGAAAAACAATTCAAACTTGTTCGTGGTATTCACAGAGCAGGTCCAGACAGAGGGACGCTTCTGGGCCTGAGAAATGAGCATTGACTCCTGGGACTGCATTGTAAAGTGGTGACAGGAGAACATTTGGATGCAAAACGCCACATCCTGGATCTGTGTGCCAGGCTTGCCCCAGTCCTTCAGCACAGGGACACCAGAACAAGAGCTGCATTGCCATTTGCTTCTCCACTGTCAGTCACACTCTGGAAGGTTGCAACGGGCTACCAGTCCATGAGAAATCATTTTGGAGTTGGAAGATCAACAGTGGAGGCCATTGTCATGCAGAGCCATTAATCACCTCCCGCTATGCAGGACTGTAACTCTCAACAGAGTGCAGGGCATACTGGATGGATTTGCAGCAGTGGGGTTCCCAAAGTGCGGTGAGGCAATAGATGACATATATATCCCTATTTTGGCATCAGCCCACCTTGCTACAGAGTACATCAACAGAAAAGGCTACTTTTCTATGGTTATTCAAGCACTAGTGAGTCATCAGGGATGCTTCACTGACATCAGTGTGGGCTGATCAGGGAAGATGAATGATGCTTGAATCTTTAAGAACACAAGACTGTTCAGAAAGCTGAAAGCCGGGACTTTCCCAATCAGCTGATTCTATGGGTGATATTGAAATAACCGTAGTGATTCTGGGGAATCCAGCCTACTCCTTGCTCCCCTAGCTGATGAAGCCATACACTGGCCACTTTGATAGCACCAAGGAAAGATTCAGCTACCAGTACAGCAGATGCAGAATGACAGCTGAATGTGCTTTTGATAGATTGAAGGGATGCTAGTGGTGTATACTCACTAAACTGGATCCCAGGGAGAAAAATATCCCAATGGTTATAGCTGCCTGTTGTGTCTGGCATAATATCTGTGAGGCAAGGGAGGAAAACCTGCCATTAGGGTGGAGGTCAGAGGGGGAGCAACTGTGTGCTGACTTTGAACAGGCAGACACAATTCCATTGCAGTACCCCAACATGGAGCTATGTAGTTGAGGGAGACTTTGAAAGAGCACTCTAGCAGTCAGCCACAGTATTGTTCTGTGCTGGATTGTACTCTGGACCCAGAGTTTTGGGTGCTGCAAAGAATTTTGTAGTGCTTGCAGGACATTTATAAATACGACTGGTTATTTTTCTGACTTTATGGATTATGTGGTGTTTGCTGTACATTTTCAAGTACTGTGTGCTTTGAGTACCACAATGCATTCTGAAATATACTGTGAACTAATAAAGATAATTGTATTTTCCAAAAATAGAAATTTGAGTGGGAAAAACAGTGCAGAAAAACAATTTGCAGAGAACTGCAGGCAATGTAATACAAATTTTTAACATATAAATTAACAGAGTGGAACTTTAAAATTGGAAAGACACCAAACTTTTCTGTTCATTTCAGTGCACAAATGTAGCCTGTTATGGTTACATATACACCAGGCATAGTTCTCACAGGTCAGTGTGTGTGAAGCTGTGGTTTTCCTTGCTGACTCCCAGTGTGGAGTGGTGGGGGTAAGGATGCAACCCATGATACCACGTGGTATGTTGGGGGATATAAGGAGCTAATTTCCCTTTAAGTTGCATGGTCATGCAGTAGCCTATTTAGGGCACTCAAGGAACTCACCCATGGACCTGCCATGGCCGAGGGAGGGGTGCCTCTCCCTTGTCCCCAACTTTGCTGCAGCATGGCCCAGGCCAGCCCCAAGCACAACCAGAGTGGCCTGGACCCAGCCACAGATGGGTTGTCCAGACCTGCTGGGGCGGTGTGGCTGGCTTGGGCCAGCTGCGGTTGGGCTGGGGCAGCCCGTCCCCAGCTGCGGAGCCCAGACCTGCTGGGGCAGCGCAGCCAGAGCGGCCCAGACCCAGGCGAGGCCAAGGCGACGTGGCCGGAATGGCATGTCCCCAGGCGTGGCCAGGGCGGCCCAAACCTGCTGGGGCTGGGGGAAGTGCGCCTACCCTGTAGCCGCAACCCCAGAGCTGCCACAGCATGTAGAGGTGCTTCTCCCCTGCCAGTGCAGGTGGTGCTGCTGCTGCTGCGGGGAAAGAGAGCTGGGCAGAGTCCTCTCTCCCTGCTGTATCCCCTGAGCACCCTCCTGCACCCCAAATCCCTCATTTCTGGCCCCACTCCAGAGCCCTCACCCCCTGCACCCCAGCCCTCTGCCCCAGTCCTGAGCCCCACATCCCTAGCCCCATCCCAGAGCCCGCACCCCCCAGACAGAGTCCTGACACCCCTGCATCCCAACTCTGCCCCAGCCCTGAACTCCCTCCCACACGCTGAACCCCTTGGCCCCACCCCATTAATTTTGTTATGTGCACCAATTTGAAGGTGATGTGTGACACATCACCTCATTATTGGTGCACATAACAAAATTCATACCGCACGTGGGTGGGAAAAACTAGAGGGAACACTGGTAGGGAGCAATGACTAGAGAGTTCTCCAAGGACTGCTAAGGGTGGAGAGTCTGGGATTCCTGGACCTAGGTCAGCCAGGGTCTGAAGCATTTCAGTTACTGCCTGAGAAGCCCCATTTATGTCCTGATGCATTTCTCTCTCCTTGTTCTGCTGGGACTCCTCACCCTTGCTCTTGTCCTCTCTTTCCTTCTCCATGCTATCAGTCATATTGGCCCTCCAAGCCTTTTGTTCGCAGTTGAATGCAGCACTGCCTTGCAAGATCTTGGTGTCTTCCCTATCCTCTTCTTTCTTCTCATCAGGGTCAGGCATTCCACTAGTGGGGAGAGGGCACCCATTTAGGCTACCATGTCAAATGCTGCTGATAAAAAGAGACAGAAGTACCACTGGATTCACAGTCACAATGGAAAAGGAGAGATAAGTTTCAAAACTCCTTCCCTTCTTCTCAGATAAGGTAGGGTGGGGTGACTTTGATACTTATTCCTGGGTACAAGTATAGGGCAGTGGTACTGAATATTGGCACTGTTTCCACAAGCGGTGGTGGTTTTAGCTGATATCTCACTCCTGAGGGTAACATAGGCACAAAGCACACAGCTGCTACTACTATCTCAAAGCTGCCAAGTCCAAATGCCAGTAGCTTGTTGACTGCAATGGTGTCAGACAAACTCACTGCAGAGTACCGTGCAAAAATGTCCTACGGCAAAGGAGAAAATAAGGCAGCCATCTCTAGAAACCTTTGGGAGAAGATTGCAGAGTATTTCCATGGAGGTTTTTCATCCATATCTCTCAGGAGGATTAAAGGGACTAGGGTGACCAGACAGCAATTGTGAAAAATTGGGACGGGGGTTGGGGGTAATAGGAGCCTATATAAGAAAAAGATCCAAAAATTGGGACTGTCCCTATAAAATCGGGACATCTTGTCACCCTAAAAGGGACAATCCTATGTACATAAACTGCTCCTCATGGCCCTCCTACCTAACCCAGCAGGGGAATAAAAATCAGATGCCAGGTCAACCTCTGTTTGTTGTATCGCCACCTCGTTTTGTATGAGTAAAACAAGCAAAAGTCGATTTCTGTGTTGTGTTAATTGGGAATGGGCAAGGCACCCTTACAACTTAAATGTAAGGAAAACTGCATGCATACACTTTCTTGATGTCCCTTCCCCTTCATTTGAGTCATCCATGCTCAGCTGGCAAGGCTGGCTACGCTGTGGCAGAATTTTGAACAGGTCCTGGCTCATGACATGGCTGAAGCCACTCTCCATATTTCCCTCCTCCTCCCACACACTGTTCATAGCAGGGATCTCTGTCTTGGGCTCCTCTAATTGGTACACAGTGGCCTTTGTGGTGCTGGTGAGGTCTCTGCCAAGTATGGTATAGCGCATGTTGTAAAAGCAGCAGATTTACAGGGCATCCGCTTGTAGTTCCTTTGCTTTCACACAGCACTCCTGCTGATCCCAGTCTGTACCCGTTTGCCTGCATCCCCATCCAATATATTTATAGATGTCCACATTTCTATGGCTGGTCCATAGCTGTGCTTGCACAGCCTCTTCTCCCCACGGGCCCAGGAGATCCAATACTTCCTGTCTACTCCAGGCAGAAGTGCGTCTAGCACAGGGATGGGCAAACTACGGCCCGCAGGCCACATCTGGCCCACAGGACCGTCCTGCCCGGCCCCCGAGCTCCTGGCCCAGGAGGCTTGGCCCCGGCCCCTCCCCTGCTGTTTCCCCTTCCCCCGCAATCTCAGCTCGCTCGCTCCGCCATCAGCACAATGCTCTGGGTGGCGGGGCTGTTAGCTCCTGGGGCAGCGCAGCTGCAGAGCCCGGCCTGACCCAGTGCTCTGAGGTGCGTGGTGGTGGCAGCGGCGGTGGCTGTAGTGCTGCCAGCCACTGGTGCTCCAAGCAGCGTGCTAAGGGGGCAGGGAGCAGGAGGGGTTGAATAGAGGGCGGGGAGTTCGGGGTGGTGGTCGGGAGCAGGGGTATGGATGGTGGTTGGGGGGGGAAACGGGGTTGAATGCGGGCAGGGATCCTGGAGGCAGTTAGGAAGTGGGGGGGTTGGATGGGGCAGCAGGGAGCAGTCAGGGACATTTTTTAGAAACAGAAAAGAATTCAGCTCTGCTCCCCAGAAAAAAATAATAGTAAACATTTTTTGGTTAAAGAAGCAAGCAGATGTGACTTTATATATATATATAAAGAGAGAGAGAGGTAGGTAGGTAGGTTCTGGGGGCACTCGGGACAGGGAGCGGGGCGGTTGGATGAGGTAGGGGGCCGTCAGGAATGAGAGGAGGGGCGGGGGGGGTGGGGGGGTAGTCAGGGGACAGGGAGCAGGGGTGTGTGGATGGGGCGGGGATCCCAGAGGGGCCGTTGGGGGACAGGGGAGGTTGGATGAGGCAGGAGTCCCCGGGGGGGGGCGGGGCGGGGGATGGGCCACAACCCCCTTCCCTAACTGGACTAGCATGTGTGGAGCTGGCATGGGCAGTTGTATGCAACAAGGGAGAGCTGCTAGGTGTGCTTGCCAAGCTGGGCAATCAGAAAAAGTTATTTAAAAATACATGGGAGTACGGGGGGGGGAATGTTAAAGGAGATGGGGAGTAGTTCTGATCTGTGTGATTCCTGTGCAGTTGACTTTTAAAATTGTGACCAGAGTGGTCACAGTCTCGGGGAATGCGACATTGTGGGACAGCTACTGGAGGACTGTTAGGATCGACATAGCTCACATAGTGTCTACACTCGCACTGTGTCAACCTCAGTAGGTTGGCTATGGCCCAATGCTGTTCAGGCAGGTGGTTTTACTGTGTGTCTGTAACAGTGTCTCTCACTGACACAAGTGCCAACTTGAGTGTAGATGCATACAGAAATAGGTCGACTCAAGATGACTTGCATCAACCTTACTTGGTAGTGTGGGCCAGGCCCTAAGTCTCACACAGATCTGGTATGTCACATTTTAATGTCGCTGTAACAAGGCGGTCTGGCTCCCTGCCGCCCCGGAGGGGGACGAGCCTCTCTGGACACCAAAGTGGGCGGCGCCAGCAAACCCTGCGCCCGCCCCTCAGAGGTCAAGGCGCAGGACAGGAACTATAAAAGCCCAACCCCAGAGCTCACTTGGAACTCAGCCACCGGAGCAACCAGATGCCTATGGCGTAGCTCTCGGTGGGGAGACCACGGCGATGGGTGGCAGACCTGAGGACTGGCCAGACCAGCCAATACCTGATGCTAGCCCGAGGGAGGTAGGAAGTAGCCCGGGGGCAGCCGACCCGAGTCTGGCTGCAACGCTGCCAGAGCCAAGGTCCATGTGTTGCGGTCAGGATCCCCACTGACACAGCAGTTGGCCGTCTGCCGCTGCTAGGACCCCAGGCTGGGACGCAGTGGAGTGGGTGGGCCCGTGTTCCCGCCCTGCCACCCACCTCGCAGGTGGCAGTTTCCCCGTCTCCCCGGCTGTTCAAAGCCAGGAGCCTGGGTTTTGCTGTTCAACCGTTTGTTCAGCCCCTGCCTGAGGGCCTGAGCTACTGACTGTACCTGAGGAGTAAGTTCATGGCCAGATTTGGAAAAATTGTTTAGATAGTAGTAAAGTTACGCTGCCTGCCCTTAAGGCTGTATTAACTTTTTCCATCTAATTTCCATGAGGCCAGAGGAAGAGAACCTTTCCCTCATCCTGAGCCCTGCGTCCACCCCACGCACTCTTTCCCTGGCTTTCTTCCTCCTCCTCAACTCAACTCCTCCACACAGACCCAGGACTGGATGAAGAGCATCTCCATAAGGAGGATGTGCTGCAGAAGCTTTGAGAGCCCACTGTCCAAGTAGCAAAGAGAAGCTCTGCATGAGAAGGACCCCTTCTCCTGCAGATTGGGATGGAGAAGAAAGAGTAACTCTCAGTATTTTGGGCCAAATTAATCTTTGGTTAACTCTGCTGAATGAATGGAGTCAGTGCCATTTGGTGTAACTGTATTAACACTAATGAAGATGTACCAGGGATGTATTTGGCCCACTGACTAGAAAAGAGTCTCTTTGGAGGCTAAGCCAGAACACATCTTTTTGGTTTTGCCACTGTCCAATCACAATGCCCAGTTCCATCGATTACCCACTGACACAATGTGATTGGCACTCCTGTGTAATCCTAAAGTCAAGTCTGCTTTGAAACAGAAAAGTTGCTGAAAGGTTGGCCGCACACCACACAATTCATTCAACCCAAACACATTTGATTAGATAAGTGTGTTTCAGCAAATTAAAGTGATTTAAACCAACTCAGAGCCCTACAAGTTCTACCTAACTTGTTTTATGATTGATACACAAAGAGGGGAGCATTGACATGTTAAATGTTTCCTAAGAGACCCCCCTCAAAAAAAAATCCATTCATTGCAGCCTGCAATCGTTTTGATTCATGATTCACTGTGATTCACCCTGACAACTGCTTAAAAATTCATGGCAAACTCTACACTGATGTTGGACAGAAATAGAAAAAAATACGTAGGTAATAAACTGCCTCTAGGGCATTGCAGTTGTTGTTAGAGATATGGCAATGAGAGATGTCTTTCTACATTTAATGCACATGCATATTCTCAAGAGAAACATCTTTGTATATTATCTGATATGCTTTTAAACATAATGGTTAAACTACACTGGAACATATCAATAGAATACCTACATTAATTAGCTTTGACTATTCTCTTTTCCTCTGCTTTGAATGGGTTTCCCACAGGCTGGGCCCCGCCAAGTGTAATTTGATATGAAACTAAAAGAAAACAAATATTTTACTAAGCAGAGAAGGGGGGAATGTGAACATAAAGCTCTCGTTATTTCTCTTTTCTTTGCAATATGTTATTTGAGAATAAAAATCCAGGTACAGTGATCCAATCAATTGAACAATAATCCTTACTGTGCCTTTGAGCTCTGATCAGTAACTCGGTGGAATTTTAAACAAATCTTGAATGTGAAGCCAGGCTATCAGGTTATTTGTCTCAGAAAACTCTATATGCTCATGTTTTGCTACAGCTGTCTTCTGACTTTCCATTTTTACACAGTGTAGGTGTGTTCAGGATATTTTTCCTGCAGTGTATTTATGTAGCATCTTTGCTGCAAAATATCAGAGTGCTTTGTAATGGCAAGAGTTTGTGATAGCATGTACCGTCACACAGAGAAAAAGGGGAGTATGCAAGAATGAAGAAAGAAAACGTGTAGGTGCAATCAGACACAAGGGGTTTTGAAGCAAGATATGAAGGGGGAAAATTGCGGAGTGACTTGTGGGAGGAAATGCAAGTGCCATCTTCCGACAGGTGGAAGCAACACAAATGAAAGTGATGCTCAGCTATGATTAGCAGTAGGCATAAAATTTGGAAGTGTGGAGGGCTAGTGCGTGGAGCTGAGGTCAGAGAGTTAAGTGGAGGAAGTTGGGACAAGACCCTGAAAATAGTTTCTCCTCCCTCCACCCCAGAATAAAGAAATAAAACGGGCATTTTCAGAAAAAAATGGCTTTTTAAAAAATAATAATTACAGAGATTTTGAATTAGGAGATGTTCTCTGTGCTGTCTTCAAGTATTTTATTGTTATAAGAATACACAAAGCATAGAATGCCCATTGTACTTATAAATGGAGAGAGAATCTTGTTGGAGAACTCTGGTTTTACTGATGCAGAATTAAACACCTAAGTGTGGTCCGGAGTGTGTATAGCATTATATCTGGCCTACTTCCATTGTGTACAGCCACTATAAAATACATTTTAACTTTTTAATAAATACAGAAAAAGATAAGAATCAGTTAAAGTATTTACACTTAGAAATTTAATCTCTTTTTAAAGTCTTTCTTATTACCTTTCCCATTGGTGTTATAAAGGCCTTTAAAAGGAAAAGTTATTTCTCATAGTGTTCCAGATGGTATTAAAGACTATGTTAAATGCCCTTATTGGAGAAATGAGACAGTTAGTTATAATGGTAGCTCTTGGGGAGTAGTTTTTGAAGTCCAGTTCTGAGCAGGAGGTGTCTTCATTTTGAGGGGTGTTTCTGTTTTGTTTTTAAATAAAAACAAGATGAAGGCACACAAGGCAGCAAGAAAGGAACAGCAAAAGATAAAAGTGAAACTTCTGTCTGTCTGTCTTACTTGCATGTTGGCTTGGAAAATTACAGGTATGGCATGTGATCCATGCCCTCGTTAGCCACCTTGAACCCTGGCAAACTGACGAGACTGGTAGGTCCTTCTTTTCAGTATACCTTTCTTAGGTCACAGGAATGCTCCAAGGATAAACATGTCCTATCTGGTTAAGATGGGTTCTTATTAGTCAGAAGGCAAAAAGGGAAAAATAGGAAAGAAGTAGAAGAATTAAGCTGGGGAAAGAAAGCAATATTCTATGGAGGGGTAACAGCAGTAACCTGACCTAATAGAGGTACTGATGTCATGTGATTCCCTCTCCTTTCCTGCTTTAGTTAGGACACTTCAAGATTTAGAGAGCAATGTGATGGTAAATCTTTTTAGAGGAAGAATGGGAGCCCTGGATTCAATTTCCTGCTTTGCAATAGACTTCCTGTGTGACCTTGAAGGCAAGTCCCTTAGTGCCTGTTAAGGCTGTATCTCTACTTTGAACTTTAGGGTACAAAATGTGGGGGCCTGCATGAAGACTTCTAAGCTTAACTACCAGCTTAGCTCTGGTCCGCTGCCACCATCTCAAGCTAATTCCTTTCCCTGGGAAGCCTTGAGAGACCTTCACCAATACCCAGGTGAATACAGATCTAAACTCTTTGGATTTAAAAACAAGGAGAAATTAACTATTCCCCTCTTTCCTCTCACTAACTCTTGGTGAATACAGATCTAACTCCCTTGGATCTAAAAACAAGGAAAAACTAATCAGGTTCTTAAAAAGAAGGCTTTTAATTAAAGAAAAAGGTAAAAATCATCTCTGTAAAATCAGTATGGAAATTAACTTTACAGAGTAATCAAACTTAGAGCTCAGAGAACTCCCCTCTAGTCTTAGGTTCAAAGTACAGCAAACAAAGATAAACACTCTAGTAAAAGGTACATTTACAAGTTGAGAAAACAAAGGAAAACTAAGACACCTTGCCTGGCTATTTACTTACAAGTTTGAAATAGGAGAGACTTGTTTAGAAAGATGTGGAGAACCTGGATTGATGTCTGGTCCCTCTCAGTTCCAAGAGCGAACGAACTCCCAAACAAAGAGCACAAACAAAAGCTTCCCCCCCCCCCCCTAAGATTTGAAAGTATTTTGTCCCCTTATTGGTCCTTTGGGTCAGATGCCAGCTAGGTTAATTGAGCTTCTTAACCCTTTACAGGGAAAAGGATTTTGGAGTCTCTGGCCAGGAGGGATTTATAGTACTGTAGACAGGACAGCTGTTACTTCCTTCCCTTTATAGTTATGACACGCCCCCCCAAATCACAGATAGTGTTGGACATCCGGTTCCACACTGGCTGTGATTTCTTCTTGGAGCTCTAGGAGAAAACAGAATTAATAAGACACACATACTTTCAGACATACTACTGATTTATATAAAAACTAACAATATGTTTTACATTCTAAGAACAATTTTTAACTAGTTAACTCTGGGAAACTTTCTCAGGAGAGTGCATCAGCCACTTTGTTAGAAGCTCTCGAAATGTGTTGTATTTCAAAATCAAAATCTTGGAGAGCTAAACTCCACTGAAGAAGTTTTTTGTTATTTCCCTTGGTGGTATGAAGCCACTGTAGTGCAGCATGGTCTGTTTGTAGTTGGAAACGCCGTCCCCAAACATATGGGCATAGCTTTTCCAGCGCGTACACAATGGCGTAGCATTCTTTCTCGCTGATTGACTAGTGGCTTTCTCTCTGACAGTTTCTTGCTGAGAAACACGACAGGATGGAATTCTTGATCTGGTCCTTCTTGCATTAAAACTGCTCTTACGCCTCGCTCGGGCGCATCTGTGGTTACTAGGAACGGTTTGTCAAAGTCTGGGGCCCTTAGCACAGGGTCAGACATGAGTGTTGCCTTAAGCTGGTTAAAGGCCTTTTGACACTCATCAGTCTACTGAACTGCATTTGGATGTTTCTTTCTGGTTAGGTCTGTCAGCGGGGCAGCGATTTGGCTGTAGTGGGGAACAAATCGCCTATAATATCCAGCCAAGCCTAAGAAGGATTGGACCTGTTTCTTAGACTTTGGAACCGGCCACTTTTGGATAGCATCTACTTTGGCCTGTAGGGGATTTATAGTTCCTCGACCCACCTGGTGCCTCAGGTAAGTTACTTTGTTTTGGCTTATTTGACACTTTTTAGCCTTAGCAGTTAGTCTTGCCTGCTGGATGCGCTCGAAGACTTTTTCCAGGTGCTCCAGGTGTTCTGTTCATGAATCAGAAAAAATGGCTACATCATCGAGGTAGGCAACTGCAGATTCTCCCAATCTTGCTAGGAGACCATCTACAAGTCTTTGGAAGGTGGCGGGTGCATTTCGCAACCCGAAAGGGAGTACATTGAATTTATACACTCCTGCCTGGGTGACGAAGGCTGACTTTTCTTTAGCGGGTTCATCTAGTGGTACTTGCCAGTACCCCTTGGTTAAGTCTAAAGTAGAGATGAATTGGGCATGTCCCAATTTCTCTAATAGCTCATCTGTGCATGGGATTGGATAGTTGTCAGGACGAGTTACAGCATTTAGCTTACGGTAGTCCACGCAAAAGCGTATTTCCCTATCTGGTTTGGGAACTAGAACTACTGGAGATGCCCATGCACTATTAGAGGGGTGGATTATACTCATCTGTAGCATGTCCTGGATCTCCCTTTGTATAGCAGTTTGGGCATGAGGTTACTCCCGGTAGGGTGGGGTTCTAATTGGGTGAGCATTACCTGTGTCAATGGAGTGGTATGCCCGTTTGGTCCGTCCTGGAGTGGCTGAGAAAATTGGTGCAAAGCTTGTGCACAGCTCCTTGATCTGCTGTTGCTGCAGACGTCCAAGGGTCGTGGAGAGGTTCACCTCTTCCACGCCACCATCTTTTTTTCTTTGTAGTAGACACCTTCAGGCCACTCCGCGTCATTTGTTTCTTGGGCTGTAAACTGGCAAACATTTAATTCTTTGGAATAAAAGGGCTTAAGAGAATTAACATGGTATACCTTAGGCTTTATGTTGGAGGTGGGGGAGGCTATGAGATAGTTAACAGCTCCTAGGCACTCCTGGACCGTGAATGGTCTTTCCTACAACGCTTCCATTTTATGGGCCTGGAGCGCCTTTAAGACCATGACTTGGTCTCTTGCTTTGAAGGACTGTTTTCTGGAATGTTTATCATACCAGACTTTTTGCTCTTCTTGAGCATCTTTTAGGTTTTCTTTAGCAAGGGCTAAAGAGTGTCGGAGGGTGCTTTGTAGGTTGCTTACAAAGTCTAGAATGTTAGTTCCTGGAGAAGGCGTAAACCCCTCCCATTGCTGCTTCACTAACTGTAATGGCCCCTTAACCTCGCGGCCATACACAAGTTCAAATGGTGAAAACTCTAAACTGGGATGTGGTACAGCCCTGTAGGCGAAAAGCAACTGCTGCAACACTAGGTCCCAATCATTGGAGTGTTCATTTATGAATTTACGTATCATGGGCCCCCAAAGTTCCATTAAACCTCTTTACCAGGCCATTGGTTTCATGGTGGTAAGGGGTGGCAACTAAGTGATTCACCTCATGAGCTTCTCACAGGTTTTTCATGGTCCCTGCCAGGAAATTGGTTCTCGAATTTGTAAGGATGTCGGAGGGCCAACCTACCCTGGCAAAAATGTCTGTTAATGCCTGGCACACACTTTTAGCCCTGGTGTTGCTTAAGGGTACTGCTTCCGGCCATCAGGTAGCAAAATCCATGAAAGTCAGTACGTACTGCTTTCCTCTGGGTGTCTTCTTTGGGAAAGGACCCAGAATATCCACAGCTATTCGCTGAAATGGGACCTCAATTATGGGTAGTGGCTGGAGAGGGGCTTTAACCTGGTCTTGGGGCTTTCCCACTTGTTGGCACACCTCACAAGACTGGACATAATTAGCAACGTCTTTGCCCATTCCCTCCCAGTGGAAGGACTTCCCCAACCGGTCTTTGGTTCTGTTCACCCCAGAATGGCTACTGGGATGATCATGGGCTAAGCTCAAGAGCTTTACCCGATACTTAGTGGGAACTACTAACTGTCTTTGAGGATGCCAGTTTTCTTGGTGTCTACCAGAAAGAGTCTCCTTGTATAAAAGTCCTTGTTCTACAACAAACCAGGATCGGTTAGAAGAGCTGAGAGGCGGTGGGGTGCTTGGCACCGCCACCCAAGCTTTCTGAAGGCTGTCATCTGCTTCCTGCTCGGCCTGGAACTGTTCCCTTGATGCTGGAGACATCAGTTCCTCCTTGGACTGGGGCTTGGTCCCTCTGGAAGCGATGCAGGTGCTGGGTCTGTTTCCATTGACTGTGAACCGCTGTCTGCTGGTGCACTATGTGGTATCTCAGGCTCTGGCTGAGCCTCTTGGGTAGGGTTATCTGCTGCTTCCGCCAGGTCAGGCTCGCTGGTGCCCTCTGGCGTTGAAGTTGTAGACTGGTTTGCAAGCGCTGGACTCAGTGCTGGCAATGGTTCTGGTGCTGGTTGCGTTGCCAGTTCCAGTTCTGGGACTGGCTTTGGCTGGGTCTCTGGGATTGGATCTACTATGGCTGTTGCAGTCGTTGGCAGGGGATCCGGTTCCACCACCTTTGTTTGGGTCTCTGGTAACACAGACGGGGCCCTGGTGGACGGCTCAGGAACAGGGATGGGGGTGAAAGCTTGCTTAGCCTGGCTGCGGGTGACCATTCCTACCGTCTTGGCTAGCTTCACATGGTTGGCCAAGTCTTCCCCCAGCAGCACGGGAATGGGATAATTGTCATAGACTGCAAAAGTCCACATTCCTGATCAGCCTTTGTACTGGACATGCAACTTGGCTGTAGGTAAGGTTACAGACTGTGACACGAAGGCTTGAATTGTCACTGGGGCCTCCGGGTTGATGAGTTTGGGGTCCACTAGGGATTGGTGGATAGTTGACACTTGTGCCCCAGTGTCTCTCCAAGCGATAACCTTCTTTCCGCCCACTCTCAAGGTTTCCCTTCGCTCCGAGGGTATGAGAGAGGCATCTGGGTCTGGGGATCTTTGGTGTGATTGGGGTGTAATGAACTGTAATCGGTTGGGGTTCTTGGGGCAGTGAGCTTTTATATGTCCCAGTTCATTACATTTAAAACATCGCCCTGCCAAGGTATCACTGGGGCGATGTTGGTTGGTGGAGACTGGTATGGTGGGGTGAGAAGGCGTCTGGGGTTTCCCTTGGGATGTGGGTGGGGCCTTGGGTTGTCCCCGGTGGTAAGGTTTGGTTTCGGGTTGCCCTTTCTGATATTTGCTCCAACTGCTACTAGTTTTTTTCTTTTCTGCCACCTCCACCCATTTGGCTTTAATCTCCCCCGCCTCGGTTACAGTTTTGGGCTTCCTGTCTAGGATGTACTTTTCTATTTTTTCAGGAACACTCTCTAAAAACTGCTTTATATTTAGGGAAACCAGATCTTCCAGAGATTTAACATTTGCTCCTGATACCCAAGCATCACAATTTTTGTCAATGTGATAGGCATGCCGGGTAAATGACCCATCTGGTTTCCACCTTAGGGCTCTGAACCGCCGACGGGCATGCTCGGGTGTTAGCCCCATTCTGAGTCTGGCCTTGTTTTTAAAAAGTTCATAACTGTTCATGTGTTCCTTAGGCATTTCAGCCGCCACCTCTGCTAAGGGTCCACTGAGCTGCGGCCTCAGCTCTACCATGTACTGGTCTGCAGCGATGCTGTATCAAAGGCAGGCCCTCTCAAAATTTTCTAAGAAGGCCTCAGTATCATCGCCTGCCTTGTAGGTGGGGAATTTTCTGGGATGGGAAGTGGTACCTGGAGAGAGGTTGTTAGGATTGGCTGTTGTATCCGGCCTAGCCTTTGCTACTTCTAGTTCATGCTTCTTTTCTTTTTCTTTCAGCTCCATCTTTTTTTTTTTTTTTTTTTTTTTTCCAGCTCCATCTCTTTCTTGTGGGCCTCTTTTTTGGCTTTTTCTTCTTTCTTTTAGCTCTCTCTCTCTTTTGTGGGCTCCCTTTTTGGCTTTTTTTTTTTTTTTTTTTGTCTTTCAGCTTTATCTCTTTTTTTTTCAGCTCTATAGCTCTCTTGTGGGCTTCTTCTTTGGCTCTTTTTTTTTTTTTTTTTGTAGTTATTTTCTTGTGCTGGGTCACACTCTTCTGCAGTTGACTGAAACTGGGATGCTCTCAGCTCTGGCTGCTGCTGAGTTAACAGAGACTTTCTAACTAGCTACTCCCGAGGATGTAAAAAGGAAAAAAAAAAAACAATTTAGCTTGTAAATTCCTTTTACCGGTTTGCTCAATAATTGAACCCTTCTCTTAACAAAGGCTCTTGTTAAAAAAACTTAACACCTCTGCCTTCAGGCAAGGAGAGATAAGATATGCATCTACCTTCAGCTCTGCTTTCTAAGCAGCTAGAAAGAAAAAAAAAATCTTACTGGCTTTTGGGTTTAAAATGAATCCCACCGCTATGCCACCATGTCAAGGCTGTATCCCCACTTTGACCTTTAGGGTACAAAATGTGGGGGCCTGCATGAAAACTTCTAAGCTTAGCTCTGGTCTGCTGCCACCATCTCAAGCTAATTCCCTTCCCTGGGAAGCCTTGAGAAACCTTTCACCAATTCCCTGGTGAATACAGATCCAAACCCCTTGGATCTAAAAACAAGGAGAAATTAACCATTCCCCTCCTTCCTCCCACCAACTCTTGGTGAATACAGATCCAACCCCCTTGGATCTAAAAACAAGGAAAACCAATCAGGTTCTTAAAAAGAAGGCTTTTAATTAAAGAAAAAGGTAAAAATCATCTCTGTAAAATCAGTATGGAAATTAACCTTACAGGGTAATCAAACTTAAAGAGCTCAGAGGACTCCCCTCTAGTCTTAGGTTCAAAGTACAGCAAACAAAGATAAACACTCTAGTAAAAGGTACATTTACAAGTTGAGAAAACAAAGGAAAACTAAGACGCCTTGCCTGGCTATTTACTTACAAGTTTGAAATAGGAGAGATTTGTTTAGAAAGATGTGGAGAACCTGGATTGATGTCTGGTCCCTCTCAGTCCCAAGAGCGAACGAACTCCCAAACAAAGAACACAAACAAAAGCCTTCCCCCCGACAAGATTTGAAAGTATCTTGTCCCCTTATTGGTCCTTTGGGTCAGATGCCAGCCAGGTTACCTGAGCTTCTTAACCCTTTACAGGGAAAAGGATTGTGGAGTCTCTGGCCAGGAGGGATTTTATAGTACTGTAAACAGGACAGCTGTTACCCCCTTCCCTTTATAGTTATGACAGTGCCAAATTTTGAAAGGTATTTAGGTGATGAGGGATGCTTCAGAGGGAATTAACAAAACAGGGTAATTATCAAGTGATCCATTCCCAGCATCTGACAGTTAGAGGTTTAGGGGACACAGAGCATGGGGTTATGGCCCTGACCATCTCGGCTAATAGTCATTCATGGACCTGTTTTCCTTGAACTTACCAGATTCTTTTTTGAACCCAGTTATACTTTTGGTGTTCACAGCATTCCCTGGCAACGAGTTCCACAGGTTGACTATGCACTATGTGAAGAAGTATTTCCTTAAGCCTGCTGCCTGTTAATGTCATTGGGTGACCCCTGGTTCTTGTGTTATGTGAAGAGGTAAATAACATTTCCCTATTCACTTTCTGCACACAATTCTTGATTTTTATAGACCTCTTTCATAGCCCCCCTTAGTCATCTCTTATCTAAGATGAACAGGCCCAGTCTTTTTAATCTCTGCTCATATGGAAGCTGTTCCATATCCCTAATCATTTTTGCTGCCCTTCTCTGTACCTTTTCCAATTCTAATATATCTTTTTCAGGATGGGGTGATGAGAATTGCATGCAGTATTTAAGGTGTGAGTTGTGTACCATGGATTTCTATAGTGGCATTATATTTTCTGTCTTGCATCTCTTTCCTAATGGTTCCTAACATTCTTCCAATGCACACTGAGTTCAGAGAACTATCCATGATAATGCCAAGATCTCATTCTTGAGTGATGACAGCTAATTTAAACCCCAGCATTCTGTATGTATAGCTGGGATTATTTTTTCCAATATGCTTTACTTTGCACTTATAAATGTTGAATTTCATTTGCTATTTTGTTGCCCAGTCACCCAGTTTAGTGAGATCCCTTTGTATCTCTTTGCAGTCAGCTTTGGACTTAACTATCTTGAGTAATTTAGTATTGTCTGCAAACTTTGCCACCTCACTGTTTACCTCTTTTTCCAGATCATTTATGAATATGTTGAACAGCACAGATCCCAGTATGGTTCCTTGGGGGGACCCCACTATTAACACTTTCCATTGTGAAAGCTGGCCATTTATTCCTACCCTTTGTTTGCTATCTCTCAACCAGTTATGATCCATGAGAGGACCTTCTCTCTTATCCCATAATTACTTACTTTGCTTAAGCACCTTTGGTGTGCAGCCTTGTCAAAGGCTTTCTGAAAGTCCAAGTACACTGTATCAACTGGATCACACACATCCGCATGCCCAAAGAATTCTAATAGAGGGGTGAGGCATGATTTCCATTTACAAAAGTCACGTTGACTCTTCCCCATCATACAATGTTCATCTAAGTGTCTGGTAATTCTGTTTACTACTATAGTTTCAACCAATTTGCCTAGTATTGAAGTTAGGCTTACTGGCCTGCAATTGCCACAGTTGCCTCTGGAGCCTTTTTAAAAAATTGGTGTTACATTAGCTATTCTCCAGTCATCTGGTACAGAGGCTGATTTGAGTGATACGTTAGGTACAAAGTTAGTAGTTCTGCAATTTCAAATTTGAGTTCCTTCAGAACTCTTGGGTGAATCCCATCTGGTCCTGGTGATTTATTACTGTTTAATTTATCGATCTGGAGACAACTACCTCACAGTGGTGTTAATGAATAAATACATTGAAGATTGTGAGGTATTCAGATGCTATGCTGCAGGGACCGGAAGGGGTTTGATTGAGTCCTCCTTCTCCTCTCTCCTCCACAAGTTGCTAAGTAACCCCAGAAAAAGTGTCCAAACCCAGGTGGCAAACTTGTCATATTAAAATAAATTGATCAAAACACATATCTCCCCCAGTTGTGGATACTTGCTCTTATTCCAGTACAATGTTGGTCCATTACTAAAAATGATTTGTGGCCTGACTGGAAACTCTGAAACTTCCTAATCAAAGTTCTTTTAGTTTAAACACATTGAGTTTGTTTCATCCGTTTTAAACTTCAATTTATGCTAATTTTATATAATATTTTTACGTAGCCTTTTTTAAATTCAGATGAGCTTTGTTACTTTTTACCCACTTCATACAATTCAGGATACATGCCACTGCATAACATGCCATTGTGAAATCTTAAGATTATCTATGCCCCCTGTAATGGAACAATAGGAAAGAAAATCTTAAAAAAAAAAAAAAAAAATCATTAATAGGGATTGCCAATGGCAATACAGCTTAACTGTAGAGCCAAATTGATTAGAAGGGAATCTAACTACAAAGCCCCTATACATTAGAGAAGCCCATTATTAGACCTCTGTACATAAGTTATAGATAATACAAGAACAACAAAAGAGCATCATGTAAAGGAAATGAAAAAATCAGAATAATACACACTGTGTAAAGAGAGAAACTAATACACAATCAAGGTGAGTGATTGTCTCAAGATAATGCACAAGGGAAATCATAACATGTGTGACTCGTAGTCTACCCAGCAGCTGTAATTCCTCACAAAATGTCAGACCACAGATCCCCGTATAAAATACGCCATTTCAAGGACAAAAAGCACATGAATGCCCTTAATATGAAATTCAGGGGATTAAATAAACGACAGAAGTGCTCAAGCATAAGTATGCTGTTGATTAAAACGGAGTGGGGAACCTTTTTTCTATCAGGGGCCATTGACCCACAGAAAAAATGAGTCACAGGCCACACACAGCCCCGCAGTGGGGCATGGAGGCTCGGGGCTTCCCCTGGCACTGGGATGAGTTGGCACAGAGGCTCAGGGTGTCCCCATGGCTCCTGGGTGGGGCAACAAATGAGGGTTTCAGGGTGTGGGAGGGCTCTGGGCTCAGGTAGGGGTTTCGGGTGCAGGAGGGGGGTCCAGGCTGGGGTTTGGAGTGCAGGAGTGGGCACGGCTAGAGCAGGGGGTTGGGGTGCTGGAGGAGGTTTGGGGTGTAAGCTCTGTGAGGGAGTTTGGGTGTGGGAGGGAGATCAGGCCTCGGGCAGGGACTGGGGGTGAGGGTGGGGAGGGTGTTAGGGTGTGGGAAGGGGTTCTGACCTGGGGCAGGGGGCTCGGAGTACAGGGTTTGGAAGGGTGTTAGGGTGCAGGAGAGGGTTCTGACCTGGGGCTGAGTGTTCGGGATCCGGGCTCTGGCTGGGCAGCGCTTACCACAGGTGGCTTCCGGTCAGCAGGGCTCAGGCAGGCTCCCTGCCAACCCTGGCTCCACACTGCTCCCGGAAGTGGCCGGCATGTCCGGCCCCTAGGGGGAGGGGCCAGGGGGCTCTGCGTGGTTTGTGCTACCCATGCCTGCAGGCACCGCCCCCACAGCTTCATTGGTCATGGCTCCCGGCCAGTGGGAGCTGGGGTGCCAGCGTCGGGGGCAGCACACGGAGCTTCCCTGATTGCCCCTGCTCCTAGGGGCTGCAGGGACATGCTGGTTACTTCCAGGAGCTGGAATAGCCTGGCATCCCTAGCTTTCCCCCACAGCAGGGCTTGAGCTCCAGCCCCTGGTTGGGGGCTTTGAGGTTTGGAGCTTCTGGCTCATGGCACTGAGACTTGCTGTGGGCCAGATGAAATGAAGCAGCGGGCCGGATCCAGCTCGCACGCTGTAGCTTCCCTACCTGTGGATTAAAAGTATACAAAATTGTAAGTGCTATTCTGCCTGGATACGCCTAAAATTGTGCAGCATTGTGCATGCACAGATTCATGTCCCCACAGATTTCTTTGCTTCCACGCAGAAAAATAACTTTCTGACAGGGAAGCAAAGGGAAGCTGCAAGATCAGTCATGCACCACTCCCTAGCAGCACAGTAACATCATTTCAGGCAGTCGACGGAGAGTTAAATCACCGCAGGGCTGGGGACACCCCAGCCATTAGCTCCTATCCTGAGCCAGGATCAGCTGCTAGGCCTGGCTGGGTTGGAGGTGGGGGAGGATGGGACTTCCTCTCCTCCTGCAAGGAGTGGCTGGGGCTGTGTCAGACCCACCCCCAGAAACCTCCCCCAGCTGCAGAAAGCTCAGCATCCTCCTCTGCTTCCTGCCCCCATCGCTCCTCAGTTGTGAGGGGGAGGGGTCACTGTATGGGGAGCTGCTTCCCCATCCACCCAACCTCTGTGCAGCCAGACCTCCCATATCGGGACACCCCTGCCAAGCCTTACCCAGTACATCCAGAACACCCTTAGTCCTCCATACCCAAACCCCACCGCATTGAACCTCAATCCCTGCACCCAGAGCCCCAGCCGTGCACTGGACCACCCGTGCACCCAGACCACCCCCCACTGAGCTCTCTGCACTCAAACCCCCACCCTGGTGCTCTTGCCCCACTCTGAGCCCCCACATCAACGCCATGTCACTGACCCCCAACTAACTGCACCCAGACCCCCACCCCACCAAGCCCCACTCCCCCAGCACACAGAATCCCATGCTGAGACCCCCAGACCCAGACCTCTCTGCTGAGCTCCAACACTTCACCTGGAAGCCCCTGCAGAGTCCCATTGCACCTGGAACCCCCTCCCCCCCCAGCAAGCCTCTGTGCATCCAGATCCCCCCGACACATAGACCCCCCTACTGAGCTGCCTGCACCCAGATTGTCCCACACAGAATCCTCTCACCTCACACCTGGATCCCTCCCCACCTGGTGTGCCTGGCGCAGAGGGGCAGGGGCGCAGAGGGGCAGGGCCCCAGGGTGTTTCTGGGGCAGGCCCAGGCCTTGTGCTGTGTCAGGGTTGGGTTCAGCCTCAGTGCTGAGTCCATGGCCTGGGGGGGGCGGGGTGCAGGTGATATCCCACCATCGTGCAGCCAATGGCCTGTGCTCCCCCCGCCGTGCTGGAGCCTTTGCATTTATTTATTGACAAATAAAACTTGCAGAATTTTAAAATATTATGCGCATAATTTTTAATTTTTTGGTACAGAATGCCCTCAGGATTAAGGGCCTTAGGAACAGGTGCAAAGCTCCCATGGATTTGAACAGTGTTCTTTGGGTATCTTTGAGGGCAGAATTTAGCCCTGGGGCATGCAAATGTTCCAGAAACCTTCCTAATCAATTGAATCATAGAAGATTAGGGTTGGAAGAGACCTCAGGAGGTCGTCTAGTCCAACCTCCTGCTCAAAGCAGGACCAACCCCAACTAAATCTTCCCAGGGCTTTGTCAAGACAGGCCTTAAAAACCTCCAAGGATGGAGATTCCACCACCTCCCTAGGTAACCTATTCCAGTGCTTTACCACCCTCCTAGTAAAATAGTTTTTCCTAATATCCAACCTAGACCTCCCCCACTGTAACTTGAGACCATTTCTCCTTGTTCTGTCATCCGCCACCACTGTGAACAGCTGTGCTCCATCCTCTTTGGAACCCCCCTTCAGGTAGTTGAAGGCTGCTATCAAATCTCCCCTCACTCTTCTCTTCTGCAGACTAAATAAGACCAGTTCCCTCAGCCTCTCCTCATAAGTCATGTGCCCCAGCCACCTAATCATTTTCCCTCCACTGGAGACTCTCCAATTTGTCCATATCCTTTCTGTAGTGGGGGGCCCAAAACTGGACATAATATTCCAGATGTGGCCTCACCAGTGCCGAATAGAGGGGAATAATCACTTCCCTCGATCTGCTGGCAATACCTCTACTAATGCCACCCAATATGCCATTAGCCTTCTTGGCAACGAGGGCACACTGACTCATACCCAGCTTCTTGTCCACTATAATCCCCAGGTTCTTTTTTGCAGAACTGCCGTTTAGCCAGTCGGTTCCCAGCCTGTAGTGGTGCTTGGGATTCTTCCATCATAAGTGTGGGACTCTGCACTTGTCCTTGTTGAACCTCATCTGATTTCTTTTGGCCCAATCCTCCAATTTGTCCAGGTCACTCTGGACCCTATCCCTACCCTCCAGCATATCTACTTCTCCCCCCTGCTTAGTGTTATCCGTGATTTACTGAGGGTGCAGTCCATCCCAACATCCAGATCATTAATGAAGATGTTGAACAAAACTCGCCCCAGGACCGACCCCTGGGGGACTCCGCTTGATACCGGCTGCCAACTAGATATCGAGCCATTGGTCGCTACCCATTGAGCCCGATGATCTAGCCAGCTTTCTATCCACCTTATAGTCCATTCATCCAATCCATATTTTCTAAATAGTCCTTAACCTGTTCTTTCACCACTGAGGGCTGCTCACTTTCTCCCCATACTGTGCCGCCCAGTGCAGCAGTCTTGGAGCTGACCTTGTCTGAAGACCGTGGCAAAAACAGCATTGAGTACTTCAGCTTTTTCCACATCATCTGTCACTAGGTTGCCTCCCCCATTCAGTAAGGGTCCCACACTTTTTCCCTGACCACCACCTTATTGCTAACATATCTGTAGAAACCCTTCTTGTTACCCGTCCCATCCCTTGCTAGCTGCAACTCCAATTGTGCTTTGGTCTTCCTGATTACACCCTGGCATGCTCGAGCAATATTTTTATACTCCTGCCTAGTCATCTGTTCAAGTTTCCACTTCTTGTAAGCTT
Source organism: Malaclemys terrapin pileata (assembly GCF_027887155.1). NCBI lineage: Eukaryota > Metazoa > Chordata > Testudines > Emydidae > Malaclemys > Malaclemys terrapin. The sequence continues at coordinate 90,405,323 of NC_071509.1, forward strand.
CCTTTTTGTGTTTAAGCTCACCGAAGATTTCTCTGTTAAGCCAAGCTGGTCACCTGCCATATTTGCTATTCTTTCTGCACAGCGGGATCGTTTGTTCCTGCACCCTAAATAAGGCTTCTTTAAAATAAAGCCAGCTCTCCTGGACTCCTTTTCCCCCTCATATTAGACTCCCAGGGGATCCTGTCCATCAGTTCTCTGAGGGAGTCAGTCTGTTTTTCTGAAATCCAGAGTCTGTATTGTGTTGCTCTCCTTTCTTCCTTTTGTCAGGATCCTGAACTTGACTATCTCATGGTCACTGCTGCCCAGATTGCCACCCACTTCTACTTTCCCTACCAATTCTTCTCTGTTTGTGAGCAGTAGCTCAAGAGGAGCATGGCCCCTAGTTGGTTCCTCCAGCACTTGCACCAGGAAGTTGTCCCCAACACTCTCCAAAAACTTCCAGGATTGTGTGTGCACTGCTGTATTGCTCTCCCAGCAGACTCATAGACTCATAGACTTTAAGGTCAGAAGGGACCATTATGATCATCTGGTCTGACCCCCTGCATGCTGCAGGCCATAAAACCGTCCCTACCCCTTCCCTGGACTCTGCTGTTGAAGTCCCCAATCCTGTTTTTAGTGACTTCAATCGGCAGAGACCCTCCTGCTAGAGATCCCTGCCCCATGCTGCGGAGGAAGGCGAAAAACCTCCAGAGGCTCAGCCAATCTGCCCTGGAGGAAAATTCCTTCCTGACCCCAAATGTGGCGATCAGTAAGACCCCGAGCATATAGGCAAGAGTCTCCAGCCCGACCCCGTTAGCCATTATACTATTTACCCACCATTGCTTGGCTTTCCTTGACTACTATGTTTTACCATTAAACCATTCCCTCCATAAACTTATCGAACTTTATCTTAAAACCAGACAGGTCCGTCGCCCCCACCGTTTCTCTCGGAAGGCCGTTCCAATATTTCACCCCTCTGACGGTCAGGGTGATTGAAGTCCCCCATGAGAACCAGGGCCTGTGATCTGGAAACTTCTGTTAGCTGTCTGAAGAAAGCCTCCTCTACCTCATCCTCCTGGTCTGGAGGTCTATAGCAGATGCCCACCATGACATCACCCTTGTTGCTGTCACCTCTAAACTTAACCCAAAGACTCTCAACAGGCTTTTCTCCAATTTCGTACTGGAGCTCTGAACAGTCGTACTGCCCTCTTACATACAGTGCAACTCCTCCACCTTTTCTCCTCTGTCTGTCCTTCCTGAACAGTTTATACCCATCCATCCATGAAAATGCTCCAGTCATGTGAGTTACCCTCTGTTATTCCAGTCACATCATAGTTCCTAGTCTGTGCCAGGATTTCCAATTCTTCCTGCTTGTTTCCCAGGCTTCTTGCATTTGTGTACAGGCACCTAAGATAACTGGCTGATTGCCCTGCTTTCTGAGTATGTTGCACCCTTCTCGTGTTTCCTTCCGGTATCCCACTTACCTTAGGGCTTAGGTCTCCATCGCCCAGCGAACCTAGTTGCTCACTCAGTTAGCAAGCCTGCCTCCGAAGATGCTCTTTCCTCTTTGTTAGGTGGATTGCATCTCTTCCTAGCAATCCTTCTTCCTGGAACATCATCCCTTGGTCGAAGAATCCAAAGCCCTCTCTTCGACACCACCTGTATGACCACGCATTTACTTCCACAATTCAATGGTCCCTACCTGGGCCTTTTCCTTCAACAGGAAGGATGGACAAGAACACAACTTGTGCCTCAAACACCTTTATCCTTCTTCCCAGAGCCACATAGTCTGCAGTGACCTGCTCAAGATAATTCTTGGCAGTAACATTGGTGCCCAGATGGAGATGTAGGAAGGGGTAACAGTCCGAGGGCTTGATCAGTCTCAGCACACAGTCTGTCATATCCTGAATTCTAGTTCTAGGCAAGCAGCACACTTCTCGAGTTTCCCGGTATGCATGGCAGATGGATGAATCTGTCACCCTTAGGAGGGAGTCCCTGACCACCACCACCCATCTCCTCCTCTTGGGAGTGGTGGTCGTGGAACCCCCATCCCTAGGACAATGCATCCCATGCCTTCTGGTCGATGGGATCTCCTTCTGATCCCTTCCCTCAGATGACTTTTCCAAACCATTCTCCACCATAGTACCTGTGCAGAGAGCCTGAAAACTACTCAAAAGAGCTCAAGATATATCCTGAGGCTGCTGTAAGTTGCTCTTCAAGACTGGTGCAGTGGCCCAACAATCAGCTAGCTTTCATAGTCTCCAAATGGCTGGTCCTAAGGATCTGGTCCATTATGGCCAAAAGTGTTTCTGTGCCTGCCTTTCTTCTCAGGTTGATTCTTCTCTAGCCATCTTTTCTTGGCTTTTTTAAAGCTCTTCCTTTATTTTGCTAATTTAGGGACAGCTTCTAACAGGACCTTATGCAGCTGGAGAAAGCATAGAACCTTGTCTTCTAATGCAGTTTCTGTCTCCTCCCCTCTGCCCTGACTCCCCTCTAATATCTTTGTGCTGCTCCGTAGAGCAGAATTGGCACTCCCACTGCACTCTGGAAAATTCCAGAAGGCAGTCTGCCTCAGCAAGGCAGAGTTCATTTCTGAGGCCTGGTCTACACTTAAAACTTAGTGTACATCACTCAGGGCTTTGAAAAATTTCATGCCCTGTGTGGATGTAGTTAGTTGACCTATTCCCCTCTGTAGATGCAGCTATGTTGACCTATTTGCTACCTCCAGAGAGGCTCAGTTTACTGCAGAGACAGAAAGACTCCTATCACTGAAGTAAGTGTCTACGCTACAGCGGCCTAGCTACAGCCCTGCATCTGTGCCTCCGTTGCACCTGTAGTCCTGACATACCCTAAACTTCTGCAGGAGTGGTACATCTCAGCTCTGTCCCTTCCTAAGAGCTGCGTGCATTTTACACAATGAGCTACTTGTGGTTTATGCATTCTAGTGCTTCATTTTGTTTGATCAGAGAAGCTGTTTCTGAAGAGGCGTGATCTAGTGGTCTTAGCTTATGCCTGGACTAAGACCACTAGATCACGCCTCTTCCAACTAGCTTAGTGGTCTTAGTCCAGGCATAGGAACCAGGATTTCCTGAGACCTTGTGCTAGGTCTGACATTGTGATGCTAAATTATTTAACTTCTCTATGCCTCATTTTCCCCATCAGTATAATGGAGACAGTACTTACCTGGGGTATTGTGGGAATTGATTAATTAATATTTCTATGGTGCTTTGAAAATGTTAAGCAATGTATAAGTACTGCTTGTGGTTCTCGTTACTGTGCATGAGCAGGAGATGAACCAATTCTTTGTTGCAGAAAATGTGATCTGAAAGAAATATTTCTAAATCAATGGTCCATTGTCAGTTGGAGAAAAGACTATTGTGCACAGAAGGCAGATAACTGTATATGAAGAGGATCAAAGGAGTTTTTTGAGATGGTAGGGGGCTTGAGAGCAAAGGGACTGAAAATACTACTTTTCCTAAAATATGACATCTGCACAGACGTTATATTTATGCCAATAAAACATGGGCTTCCTGGCTGATTCAGTGATGGAAGGCATTCATAGTAGAGGCCTGAGGAGGGAAAAAGGGCTGACAGAAATATGGGCATGCTGACCTGAAAGGGTGAAACATAGCTGGTGGTGAGAGAGAAATAACAAGAATTTAACAGCCTGGAGTGACTGATATAACCAGTGATCTCTAAAGAGGTGAGCATTTCAGTCTGTCTTTGCCTGATAAAATTCCAAGGTTTGCACCTATTTAGGTGAAACCGAGTTCACGCTGAGGAATATTTGGAACTATTTACCTGTTGTTTAATCTCAGTTTCCTAATATGCTGCTTTACTGTTTTTGCAATCTGTCAAATTTTACATGGTTCTTGGGATAATTTACTAATGTACATTCCAAAGAGAGCTAAACTATTGATTAGCCCCTGAGAGATGAGATAAGTGGGTGGGGAGCACTGAGCCCACATGTGCAGCTTAGGTTCTCTGTCAAAGGCATGGGCCTGGAGTCCAGTCTCCCATGGTGTTGTCAGTGCTCTGACTCTGGTGAATCCAAAGCGCACAGGAAACATTTGAAGAGATGACTTTGAGCAGCAGAGTTGAGGGTCATCAGCAATATATTGTGAACAATTGAACCCTTGATGAGATGTATATACCATTCTCCAAATGCATTTGACTGCTGCCCTTTTCCATTTGGCGAGATAAGGCAAAAGTTAATAATGAGTCTCTTTTTTTTCCCCCTTACAAACCTTTATACAGTGTCCCTTCTATTTCAAAGAGCCCTTTGCCACTAGAGCAAACATGTCAAATGCATTCTGTAGGAAAGGCCAAATTACACTTTCAATTATACCACTTATTAGATAAATTCCTCATTAAGATGAATGTAATCAGTTCACACCCCCTGAGCTGTTGTTTCGGGCTGCCTACACCACAACAGATCACATTCAGAAGGTTATCATTGCAGGATAACAAGGACTAGAATTTTTTTATTTTGTTATTTATTTATGAAAGTTTGTATTTGCTAGAATCTGAATCTATCATGGGCACTGGATTAATACATCAAGTAGACCAACGGTCTGACACCTCTAACTAAAGTAGAGTAATAAAACAAAAATGTATTTCAGATGGAAAGAGAGTAAAGTTGATAGTTAATTTACTAACCTGTAATATTTTTGAAAGAAAAGATGTAATTGGATCCATCTTTAAATCACCTGGTAAAAGGGACCTGTAGTGAATCTTACCATGCTTGTTTCCTTTGTTCCTTATCCTCCTAATCTCTCACTCATTTTCAAGCTTTACATTGACTGTATGCTGGAAATGTTGCCGAGAATGAATGTGGAACATTTAACATCACCTGGCTAACATCCTGACAATACTGTTTTGCTTTCTCCAAAAGCATCAGATGCCTTTGGACAACATTAGGTCTCAGTTACATCATTGGAAATCCAGAGTAACTCCATTCACTAGAGTTAATCTAAATTTTAAACTAGTGTAAGAGCAGATTTTGCTCCCTTGGTCGCTTAGACAGTTTTCTTCTGTGTACTTTTTTCTCACACACATTATGCCATCCTGAGCTACTCCAGAGGCAGAAAGATCAGATCCCAGGACCTGAACATATGTTTTAAGAATTCCTGTTTGAGTTCTTGGATGTAGAGGGAAAACATTTCAATTGTTTCCTTGTACAGACCCATAAAGTGTGCAGCATGCAGGCAGAGCACAATACATGTATTTGTGCTTGTAGCACACTACTACTCCTATTTGTATTTATACCATATATCTTCTGCATAAGCCTCAATAGCAGTGGAAAACCTGTGTTTGTGCCGACCCATGAAACTTCCCTTAGTCACACAACCACCCTTGAGGCTCAGTATGCTGGACCATATTGTGTAACTGGTTACAGCTGAAACCAAAGTCTTCTGCTGGATTTTGTCTGGATTACCTTGCAATAAAAAACAGCATGCAGCAGAATGAGGGGAAGGTTTTATTTTGTCACTGTTGAGCTCTTTTCACTGTGCCACGGCTGACTCATTTTCTTTTGTGGCTGCTGCTGTTCCTGTTTTTTCTTATTGTTTCTCCCTCTCCCCCTCCTATCTCACAGGTGTAGAAGATGTTGTAGCAATAATGATTCCTGAGCCTAAAGGAAAAGAGATAGTGAGTCTGCTGGAGAGGAATGTTACTGTGATGATGTATATAACAATTGGAACACGCAACTTGCAGAAATACGTCAGCCGTACCTCAGTGGTGTTTGTCTCCATCTCCTTCATTGTGTTGATGATCATCTCCCTGGCATGGCTGGTCTTCTATTATATCCAGAGATTCCGATATGCAAATGCCAGAGACAGAAACCAGGTGAGGATGTGAATGGGCTTTGGGGTTTGTCCTGCATTATTTAAAATGGCCATTTATCCTCCCAAGAGCATCACCATGTGATTTAAAGTTTAAATAAAATTATTCTCTTGGGGGAAGCACTAATATGAGGTAGCAAAGAACAAAAAGGGAAATGGGTTGTGGTAGAGGTGCCAACATCTTTGGGAAATCAAAAGACTTCTAGAAGGTAGACAGTACTCAAGGAAGAGAAACCTATATAAATATGTTCTTTGCATAGACAGTAGGGTAGGAAGCAAGATGTTTAAAGGCCATGAGTTTTCATTTCTTCTCACCATTGCTACAACTGATGTTAAATAATGAAAAGAGAATTAAATATTTGTGTACATTTGGCATTTACTTACACACACACACACACTACAAGAAATAATCAGAAAGATAATACTATATCTAAGGGGAAAGATTCCCTTAGTACATTTATCTAAGTGACCTAGAAATGCATATAAATGAATTTAAGCCCTAGTCAAAGGTGACTGCAGAATAGTAAGTTTGTGCACAAAAAAAGGGTGTGCCTTAACTGAAGAGGGGAAAAAGAGTGGAAAAGTGTTTTAATTTTAAAATATTTTATTCAAAAATACTAAAACCTCTCCATAAGGGTCTTTGCATAAAGACATCTATTCCTCTCTCAGGCCGTTGACACTGACTGCTGAACATGTAAATGAAGTAATGTTGGTTATTAGTAAATCATTGTCTGCAGGTATGGTATTGAAATGAATGGGATTCCATATGTAATTACTTGATTGCATGCACGGTGATGGGACCCACATGCATAAACTAGGAACATATTCACTAGTATGCCCAAAATTCTGAAAAACAGACATGTTAGGCCTATATTGAACCCATTGTCTTTGGTGTGCTGTCTAAATTCCAGCTGAGATAATTACATTCTTACTGCCCAAAATTCCATACTGTATTTTCAGTGGAGAATTTATTCTTTGCATTTCTAAGTAGAAGCTGCTCTCCATCCCACAAACCTATCAATTTTGAACTATAACACAGATTTTCATTTCAATAAACACTTTTCAAGTGTTTTGTGAGGTTGCTATGCACAAAGTAAAAATTCATTTTACGAATTTGATCCACTAAAACTGTCACCGTTCTTGGGAACCAAGCATTTGAGGTATTACAAACAGCTCTTGTCTAGAGCTAGGCAAATAGTGGGTTTTTTGGTTTGCTGGAAGTTGTGAAAAGTTAAAACAAATGTTCATTTTGAGGTCAAACTTAAAATGGCATTTTTTGAAAACTTTCAGTGAATGGAAATATTGGAAAAGCTTCAGATCAAAACATTTTGACATTCATGATGACAATGGATAGTCATTGAACCAAAGGCAAGATCCACCTATTTCCTATTGTCAGGGAATTTGTTTTTAAGAGCTTGCTTTACCATATTATGCTGGACATATGCTATATCCCTTTCATAGTTCTTATTTACTGCTACCATCTTTCATAAGAGAAGTAAAACTAAGTCTGACCATTTGTGGTCATTAAAGATCCCATGACATTTTGTTTGCAAGATAAGGAGTTGATTATCCTGGGAGCTGAGGCCTAGTACCAACTGAAATAATTACCCTCTGCCTAAATAAATTCTCCCTGCAATTTTAATAGGATACAGTATTCTTCGAGTTCTGCTGTAAACCATTGTGCATTGTTTGTAAGATAACTGCCATGTTCCATCTCAGGGGCTTCATGTCAGAAGTAGGTGAAATATCCCTCCCCATAGCCCACAGACTATGGAGAGTCCAAACTCACCCACTTACTGAGCTTTAGTTTGATTAGCATAGAAATTAACAATAAGATATCAAAGGTTGGCTCAAAACTACTTTCCAGGCTTGACTGCTTCTAGTGGTCCTATCTAAGGATTATTCCCTCTGGACAGGGACAGACCAATCTCCCTTTTATCCAAGTGGGGTAATAAGTCAGCAGAACCCACTTAACCCTTTCCCAACAATCAAATACTGCTAACAGGGCTGGAGATTTAGGCAAGCAGTACCAGCTGGTATGCTATGATGATGATGATAGCAGTACACCAAAAAGGTTTTGAAGTAAAGAGAAGAAGTGCTAATGTTGCTACTTGGACAGTGGCATATAGGTTGATTTCTTCTCAGCAACCACTATTGCAGCAACATATATTGATTCAACATAGTACAGGGTCTGCCAGCGCAGAAGTGTGTAGCATGTCTCCAGTCTCAAAAACCTCAAATTGGGTCTGTGATTGCTATTTAATCCTAGGCAGATCAGATTAAGTGAGGTTTTTTTAATTTATAAATCAATATCTCATTAAGATATAACATAAACAAGGCACATCAGTGTATTTGGTTGAGGCCCAGAAGCAAAGTTTCCTCAGGCAACTGATCTCTTACTCTCTCATCTCTATTTTACTCTCTATTTTGCCTTTCTTCCTCCAATTTCTTTCTCCTTCTCGGACTGGGGATTTGGACATAGAATAATGTCACACTTCGTAGCAAGAGAGGGGAGTCCATGCATGCTGTCAGCAGCCAAAGCATGCCTGTAGCAAGTGAGATGTTGGTCAGCTGAGATCAAAGAGACTGCAGATTTTCAAAAATGTGGAAAATCCTCAGGAAGATAGGGAAAGAGAGAGCACAGATGGGGAGAGAGAGAAAAGTTTTTACATCATTGGCACTTGGGCAGAGGAAACCATAGCAACATGCCTGCTTCATTGTTTTTCTCTTTCATGCCTCCTGCGATCATTAATGTAAGGAGTTGACAAAAGAGCACAACTCAGACTTGCCCTTTCTGTGAGGGTTATCTCAGTTTTTCTAATGTTCTATTTTTCTTATCTTTGACATTTTTGTTTGTGGTACAGGGATATGCTAGCAACACTCCTGTCCTGAGATCCTGTATCTTCTTACATGTACGATAGAGCAGCAGCTTGTTTTTCTTTGCTCGGGTAGAGTTTAAATCTGACTCCTTTTTGTCGTGGTGCTCAAAGGCTATTCCCATTATAATCATTGTGTGTGTCCGTGTCTTTGTACAAAGATACTGTGCTTGCTTGTAGAAAGCCTTGTATATCCTGTAGCGCATGCATCATCAGCCAAGTTTGAGAAATATGCTTTTTCTATTTGTATTTCATTTAGTCCAATAAAGTACAGCCCCATTTATCCAAAGAGCTAGGGTCACAGCCGTGACTTTTTGGATAAATAGAGTTTCAAATGAAGGGGGAACCAACCAGTTGGGCAGTTTAGAAAAGGCAGTATTCTCAGTCCCCACTCCAGAGTACAATAAAGGCTGGCTTTACAGACTGGCTTTCTATCTCTGAAAATGCCAAGAGCTGTGACTGAGATTCATTTAACTAGGGTTTGATAAAACAGATTTGAAGTCTTTAAAATCCAGTGCATTTAAACCAGGGGCTGTGCACATTTTCTGTGTCACAGAAAATCCTAGACCTACCAGGGCCAACTATCCGTGCTGAGATCTTTCATATTTGCTGTTTCTAGGGTTAGCTGCCAACTCACTAGCTAGGCTATCCAGAGCAGCTCAGACCTCCTCTCTGTAGAAGGAGCCTTTATAATTGGCAGTTCAGGCACTGCATAGCAGGAATGGCATGAAGCAACTGACCATTAAGTTGAAGGATGTGATATTGTTGAAGGAAGAGAGGGTTTCTGAATTGCTTCGCTTGATTGCATCAACCCACTATCCCGGTTGTTCCCCCTCCCCCTGTGCCTTACCTTCCCCACAGATCCACCTGCACTAAGTCCTCTTCCCATTGCACTAGATCTTCGCTCCCTGACAAACGTGCTCCACCTCATGTCTACTTCTCAAGAGTCTCCCCTTTCCTTTCATTGTGGTCTTCTTTCCCAGGCCCACCCTCTTCCTACATGCAGGGTAGTTGGTAGCTCTGCCCTGGTGGAATTGAGCTCAGATTCTAGAAGGAACTGACTGTGATCTATCCAGAGAGCGACAAGTCCATGTCATGATCAACAATCAGAAAAATGGAGGGCTCTTCCTTCATGGCCTCTCTGTTGTGAATTACATTTCTGGTTGAAATTTACAGTTTCTTACATGTCCCACAAAATATGTGCACATTATTATTTTGTGTGTTTACCAATGGGTAACTGTGTATGTAGATTGGCAGTTATCCAGGCAGTTATCCATGTGTGCATGTAAACATCTGCCAGTGTGGGCTTTTGCGCATACAACTATGTGTGCCAACCATATTTGCAATCACATTTTCATAAATCTGTTTGAAAATTTGGGCCTCTAGTTTAAATTTCAGGCTCCCAAAATGGAAAGTCATGCTTACTCCAGAAGAAAAGAACAGGTTTAACTGTTGTCCTTGGTACTTGTTGGACTGTGGCGTGGTTTAGGGTAAAATATAGGTGTTGACAGCCCTCCTGGTAAAGTGTCCAAGCTCTACTCTTTATCAGCCAGCAAGGGCAGGAACCAGGTGGCTGTCCTGATACCTGTTTGTACTTCCATGCTGCCGCTTGTGCAAATGAACTGAATTCTTAGAAGGAAGTCATTGTAGCTTTTGGTTCTTTGCTCAACTTGTTGTGCTGAATGGACATCCTGTATGCAAGAGATCTTCTCTGTGAAAAGCAGTGAGAATTGTTTGCATCAAGAGACTTTAGGTTGTAGGGCTGAGTAGAAACAATTTGGGATTACAAAACTATGTTCTAGAAATATTCTGCAGAGTTACTTCTGCTGCTGCAGCTCTCTTTGCCTCCTTCACAGCAATGACATAGGTTAATAAAAATTCCTGTGTCAGTCTGTCAAACTACATTTTCCACCATCATCTCTAGAGTTTACTCTGTGTCATGTGGAATATGAGAGGGTGCTTCAGTGCCAGACAGCTGATAGCAGTATATAGCAGGAGTTGTCTGTTACTCATTCCTCTTCTCTCTGCTTTCTTGTTAGGGAGGAGATGGCTGTAAGTAAGTTTTGAAACTTTGTGGGCTCCATGATATTTTGGGGAATGGCTGGACCATGATGAGATATCATCAGGCAAGGAGACGCTGGAGCGAGTTCTGACTTCTGCCTGCAGTGGGGACTGCTCTGTTCACAAATGAGGAGAATTTCTATTTCCTGTGTTCACATTCAGTATGAGGATCCAGTCCATCATGCTGTCCGTGTGTATGTTACCTGTGAGAGACCTAAAGCAGAAAGCTTGAATACAAAACTTTGGGCCATCGCATGAAAGGTATCCTCTTTGCAATGTGGTAGTCTCCCAAGACGATGAGCTTTGTGAACTTCGTCACCATGTCAGATGGCGTTTCTCTTAGCTTGTCTGGGAAACTTTAAGTATGTTAAAGTATGCCCCCATCTTGTCTTTGAACTCACAAATAATTTGTTCAGCACTGATGATATGCTCGGTGCTGTGCAAGGCACAAAGATCAAGACAATCGTTGACCTGAAAAGCTAAAAGAGCCTCAAAGGCACACATGGAGAAAACAGGATACACGAGGAAATTTGGGAGGAAATAAATTTGAGAGAGAATAGGTGTCTCTTTACCCCTCTCACTCACCATCGGCTAGCACTCACTCTCCAGGACTGGCACGAGGCTCTTTGCCAGAGTGCCAGTCCTTCTGTTTAACCACCATAGACCTCCCTTACTGGCAGGACCTCCACACCAAAGCAGTGGTAACTCTGACTAGCTCAAGATTGAATGTCCTAGTGTTAATTAGATTGAGATTTATAACTATAAATCCCGAAGCTCCACTTCAAACATATAAACACTATAATGTTAGCACTTCTTATCTTTGGGGGCAGTGTTTGGTTATTGATAGCACGCATTTCACTTAAAGAAAGGATTCTTCAAAAGTATGGTTTTTCCTCCAGCATATACCAATGAAACAGGATTCCTTAACAAAAAAAACCAAAACAGCCTGATCAAATTTTCATTGAAAGCAAAAACGTTGTCAGCATTTAAGTTAGATAAGAAAAGGCAAACATGAAAACAAACAGATCAAAGTTTTAAACCAGTCTTTAATCTTGTCCTCTTCTCTTGAAGAATGTACAAAACAAGATAAGACATTTCATTAACATAAATAATAAAAAAAATTCCAGAAGCACTACATAATGTCTCGTTTTTATTTGACATTAGCCGTCTGCCTTTGATTTACATTAAAGAAACAAATAGTTTGCAAGTAACGTTTTCAACTCCTTGTCAGATTCTTTTGTTCAAGGAAAGCTATGAGAAGTATGTGCCATAGACCAGAATAACAACAAAGGAAAAAAGGAAACATATTGATCAAGTTTGCTTCGTGAGTGGGTCCCTATTTACAAGCTACATAGAGCCTCACGTCATTTTTGGGTTCATTCTCTAACCAACTCCAGCTGGAGTTTGCTTCCAATTGGCATGTCTCTTAGAACTCTGACACACAGAATGTTCCAGACCTTAAAAGTGCAATGTCCTCACAGTCACCACCGTTCTTTAATCCCCATCCCTACACTGCACTTCTTCTGGAAGTAGCTGTCATATGTGCATACACAGAGGCTGAGTTCATTTACACTGGTGTAAATCAGGAATGAGATCAGTAACTTCATTGAAATCAATAAACTATTGTAAAACCAGCATAAGTGAGATCAGAAATGGGCTAGGTATCAGAAGAAATAGAAAATCACTATGAAATTTCACCAGGAAAGAAGTTCGGTATATAGTGTGGAGGGAAAGGTGACAAGGAACAAGAAAAACGCAAATGAAAGTAGATGACCAAGCCATGACTGTAGGACTCATTTGCTGTTCATGACATATAACTGCAAAGCTTAAACACTGATCCTACAGTTGAGAGCATACAGGCAGACTTAGTGCATATCTATTTCTACTTTCATGTAATGCCCATAATGCAATAGTTTAGTGTTGTCATAGGCCAGTGTCCATTCTTCACTGGATTAGCATTATAGCTGCTTTGCCTAATGAAATTTAGATAACTGAGGAGCCTTTAATCCATGCAGCATTTTTGTTTTAAAAAGGGATGGCATGCTATTTCCCACAGCAACCCTGTCAGTTTACATTTACACAGAATCTTACTATTTCATGTAAAACTGCTTCAGATTATTAACTAGCTATAGAAAAACAAGGTGATGGCTTCTGCATAAAGATATACTCTTTACTAAAGGACAATTTTGCATTTTCAGCGCCGTCTTGGAGATGCTGCAAAGAAAGCAATCAGCAAGCTGCAGGTCAGAACAATCAGAAAAGGGGACAAGGTAATTTTTTTCCTTTCAAACTAGACCTTGCAGTGAGGATCCTCTCAGACTGCCAAGGAGAGGGAAATAGGAGGGGAGTGGCAGTTGCTTTTTATACTAGTAAATACCCCACAGCCAGGGGAAAGGTGCTGGTAAGCAACTTAAGGATGAAATGGAACAGGAAGGGAAGGGAAATTTAAATAAAGATACAGTAAAGTTATTTTAGTCTGACTATTAAAGTAGCTACTGTTAGAGTTTGCAAACCAAATTTTGTGGCCAAATTCTCTAGTCCTCATTCAGGCAAAACTCTCATGGTCAGTAGTGGAAGTACTACTGTATATAGAGTAATTTCCAGTTCAAAGAGACATGCTTGTACTAGGTCTCGTCAAGCTAGAGCGCTAATGTAGCTGCAGCAGTGGGACAGGCTAGCTGACAGAGGACATGCCCATCAGAGACCCTAGGCACGTATTTGAGGCATCTAGTCCTTCCCACCACTTGTACTGCCACAGCTACATTCTATTTTGAGCTAAAGTATGTCTCTGTGAGCTGGGATTCACAACCCCAGTTTCAAGCATAGATATACGCCACGCATGCACATACCGTTGCTGCCTGAGCATAGGAATTGCAGGACTGGATCCCTAATGAATGCCTCTCCCATTTTTCCTAAGATACAGTGTCATGCTTAAACATGTCAGTAACCATTTGAACTTCACTCTGCTACTTAGGTTCTTGTTTGAAGTGATTAACCCACAAAATAAAATAAAAATGTAATGTTCTCTTTACCATAGGAAACTGAGCCAGATTTTGATAACTGTGCAGTTTGTATTGAAGGTTACAAGCCCAATGATGTTGTCAGGATCTTACCATGCAGGTAAGTTAATACAATGTATGGAGGCATTTACTAATGTATTCTTGATTTTTAAAGTCTCTGTCCTTTAGTGTAAAACTGCAAAATTGGAATTGTCAAATTCCTGAAATGAGATTATCTGAGACCGTTAAGTTTTTGGGATTTTTTTTTTTCTGTACTCAAAAACTATTCCATAAAGATTTGAAATGTTACTCTGATGTATTTGAAGTTAAAATAATACCTGCAGTGGATGATGAGCCATTTAGCATCAGAGCCTGAGTCTAGCTATGTTCGTGCTTGGCATGGTATAAGGGGATCTCATTTGGTCAGGCTTTTTGGTTAACCATTAATATTGGCCTGACCAGGAAAGGGCAATTTGGCTGACGATATTTTCTAGTAACAAGAATGGTTGTGGGATTTAGGCTATGTTTTAGGGTAGCCTAGTGTTCAGAAGGTTTGGGCAGGGAGGCAGAGTGTTGGGGGGTAATACTTTATGTAAGAGCCCAGTTGCTAAGTCTGTGGAATTTGGAAATATTACAAAATCTTCAGTAAAAAGGGGGGAGGAGTGTGGGGGGGGAGAACTGATTCTGCTGTCTCTTCCACCAGTTTAACTTCATTGATTTCAAAGGAGTTACTCCTAATTTAAAGCAGTATGAGGAATAGAAATAATGATTCTAGGACAGGGTTGCGGTCCATTGGCAGGGTAGCGTGGGGACACTTGCATTGCCATTTCCTATACTGTTAGTTGTCCACAGAACAGCTATCTGAAATTCAGCACCTTTCATGAACTTTAACTTCACTTTAATTTCTTTTTAATTGCTGTGTAAAATAAAGTGGGAAGGAAACCTTACACAAATCATATCTGGGATGGCTTCCATCAAAGATAGCTAGATATTCCATTTCTCAACTTGCTTTCCTTGGAAACAGGAATAGCAAAAGTATGTACACGTAAAGTGTCATCTTTACTTGACATGAAGAACTGAAATATTTGTTCCTTTTTGGCTATTTAATAAATAGGCTTCCCTGGTAGATATTTTAAATGTTCAGTGCTCGCCATCTCTGATCATTCTTGTAAGCCATTGGATCTGTATGCTTACTGCCATCATTAAAAGGCAAACACAAAACAATACTTTAATCATAAATTGGGCCAGCTATAGAACCCCCAACTCTGACACACAGCACATGTACTCTTGTCAAACTCAGACACAAGCACAATGCTTCATCAGCTAAGAGTGTAGAAAATGGGAAATGTATACAGTTTAGAACTGGGCTTAATTCCTAGTATGTTCCTGTGGAGCCATAGCAAAAGTTTGGAAATTTTGTGTTAAAGGTACAGATATTTCTTTGAGGTAATTATATGGAAGACATACATCTAAACCCCAACTTTCACTTGTATCATTCTCACAAATGACCCAGCACAGAGTCATGCTTAGGGCTGGTCTACACTGGGGGGGGGGGTCGATCCAAGATACGCAACTTCAGCTACGCGAAGTATCTTGGATCGATTTACCTGGGGTCCAGACGGCGCGGGATCAATGGCCGCGGCTCCCCCATCGACTGCGCTACTGCTGCTCGCTCTGGTGGAGTTCTGGAGTTGACAGTGAGCGCTTTCGGGGATCGCTATATCGCGTCTTAACAAGACGCGATATATCGATCCCGGATAAATCGATTGCTACCCGCCGATACCGCGGGTAGTGAAGATGTATCCTCAGTGTTGTTCACAAGGTTAAATGAGAGTGTGTAGTATTAAATAAAGCCTACTGAATCGGAAACACATAGTTAGCAGGTGATGTTCAGCTCTTGGCTGACTTAAAAGGTTACTTGGAAATGGCTCAAGCGAAAGGTTAGCAGCAGATCTGTCTTGTAAAGTGCACATTTTGAACTTTGGCACTGTTGAATTATGAGAGCTGAGGGGTTCCCTCCCAAGTAGCTACTTGACTGAAACTATCTTCCCTACTGTACAAGTTATGAAGGGTAACATTTTACAGATTTGTAAGTTTTTGTACACTACTATAGGTGCTGGTGTTCATTATTATTATTATTACTATTATTGTTGGTTAAATGCCAACAGTTTGCCAAATGCTATACAAGAAACAAAGACAGTTCCTGCCACTGAGAGTTTACAATCTGTAAAGAAACACCAACAAGATAGGATGCAGTGGGCAGCTGAGAGGAAATAAAGAATATTGATGATAAATTCTTATCAGTTTCAAGTTAATAGGGAAACCTTATACTCTTAAGATGGAAAAGCACTCTTTGCACTCATGATTAGCAAAAGGAAGACGCAGACCTGCAAATACATATTTTGTTCTTTGTCATCCCCAGTGTATGCCCACTGTATATACCTTGTATACGCAGGGCATTGGCATAGCAGCCTGCAGTTCAGGGAAGACATTGGATTCTCACCAAACCTTATTGAAACTTCCAATTTCTCAGTTGTCTAAAAGTCAGTATCATCATGACATCAGTGCTCCGTGATCTGCACTGGTTGCCTGTTGGTATGCAGGTGAAGTTTGATGTTTCTTTTGACCTGTAAAGCCATGTATGCCTTAGGGTCAGCATATTTGAGAAACTGCCTCTCCCTCTCCACACGATATTGCCACAGCTTTGATCAGTGGTGGCACCCAGTCAAAAGCCTCCTTAGTTGAAAAAAGGAGGAACTGCTGGCAGGATGTTCTTCATGATGCCCTGAGTTTTAGAATTCCCTTCACCATTGATCAAAAATTATCCAGATCTGACTTTTAGGCACACTGCAAAGCTCATCTCCTTTCTCGGGCTTTTGGGGAGAGATTTTGCGTCAAGTTCTGGGCTGTGTGCCAAGACCTGGTATTTGGGATTAGGATCATTTTTGTTTTCCTTCCTGGTTTAGAGGATGCTGTTGAGTTTATTTTTGTTTGTACTAATATGACTTCATTTTTAATATATGTGAAAGATGCATAGAGTCCTGGATAGATTTTTTTTAATGTATATATTGAACAAATCTAAATAAGCAAGTGTATCAGCAGCTCTCCCACAGCCAGCCCTAAACCAGGAAGTTTCCAGATACAGTTAGTAGCTATCTTGAGACTTAAGCGTTCTGTTGTCCTTGTCTATACAAAAAGTTGTAGTGAAAATCCACTAGTCAGTATTTCAGTAGTGGATGAATTTCAAAGCCACATAAACAGCTTCTTCTTAGCACTTCAGGTCCTTTCTCTGTGTCATTCCCTCAAAACATTCTCTTTAACTGTGGCAGAGAGTCAATGAAGAGATACCCTGTGGTCATTTATCCCCCACTGGCTAGTTTGGAGGGGAGATCAATTTCATATATACTTTTTTCCTGCTCCTACATCCTCCTGTGTTTTTAAATTTCATTCTGAAAAGCTCAGAATTTAAATGACCAGGCTGAGGTATAAAGTAGTGTGCCTTTTGATGCTGCATCTTGTGCTCATTTTTCTCTTGACGGAAATAAGTCCTAGTTTTATACCCAGCTTTAAACGTTGACAATAGCAAATATAATTAAAATTGGTTTCTAGGGCGTTGACACAAGGTTGAATGTAACAATATTCCAGTGTTCCCAGTGTGTTTTCACCTGTCCTCCTCCCACTTTCACCTTCCTCTGTCATCTCCATCTTCAAATCCTTACTCTACAACCCCTCATCTGTCTTGTTTTCTCTTCCTAGACTGCTGATATTGCTAGCTTTGTCTTCCTCTGACTAGCCTCTCCATTCATCCTCCTGTTCTGTGTCACCTTCCAGACTCATTGTCAGGGTCATTCTCTCAACCTTGTCTGTACCATGCTCTGGTACCCCTTCCATAATCTCCAGTCTATTAACAACTCTGACTTCACTGGTGCTCTCCAACTCCTCCTTCTTTTCCTTGTGTTAGTCTCCTATGAGGAAACCATCATCTCCATCTCTTCTCCGTGCCCACCCTTTTTTCTGTACTGACTCCAGGGCTGATGAATGGCTCTGGAGAGAAAAAAAATCCAGAGACCATTGAGATTTACTGCACTACAGGTCCATCCTCTTTATTCAGTATAGCAGTCTTCCTTGAAAAGCAACTGTACTCCTCCACTCTGTCTCGTAACTACAACTCTCAACATCTCTTCTTTGCCTTTGACTGTCTCCTGCATGTCTGCATACCTCCTTCTCCTCCTATCCAGACTTCTTCAAAAAAAAAAGAAAAAAGCACCTTGCTAGATGCTGTAATTCTGAGCCCCTCTTAAAGTCTTCTCACTAGCTTCTTATTGCTTCTATCATCAAATTCTAGCAGTATGTTCTTATACTGAGGCCATCTACAATCTACTTCTCTGTCTGCTCTTGTCTCCTTTCCCCCCCACCTGTCCTCTTCTCTTAGCTCAAACTTCTCTTCACACTTCAGTCTTCATTTCCTCATTCTAAGACCATCTGTGTGCCTTCCTTCTCACTGCCCACCGTGCTTCTGAACTCCCGCACAGCACCTTCATTTCTTCCTTTTTTGCATCCCTTTTAAAAACTCAATTCCCCATGGAGGTATATAAACTGAAGTGTGGATGATTTTTTTTAATCCTAAAGATATCTAAATCTTTTCCCCAAGTGACTGCATAATCCTGTTGTTGTCCTCCTGCCCCACTCTCTCATCTTGTCCTCCTGTTCTTGTCTTAACTTAGATTGTAAATGCTTCAGAGCAGGGATTCCTGGTTAATTCTTATAAAGCACCATGCATGTTATGGTGCTATATAAATAACAGCGAATAAAACAAACCTTCAAATTTAAATTGGCAAAAATGGATTTACCACATGCCCCTACAAAATATGTACATACTCACAAACAGGTAATTTTAGTCCTTAGATTATATAATTTTGGCATTCATTCTTCTGTGGTTTTCTATTTTATAAAAAAGATCCTTCAAACTAACTCAGACATACTAATCAAAACTTAAAATTAAAACCATAATACACTGTTAATATAATATTTTAAAGTGCAAGGAGACTTAACCTGTCATGGCAATGGATTTAAATTTCTCAACATTGATAGCATTCCTTTTAGAATATTTTTCTTCCAAACCAGTTGATTTTTAGGAACAGCCAAACTTGAGGTAAATGTCTGTAAAGCATGAAAATTCCACACTCTAGCTGACTAACAAACACTATGAAATGTTGCAATGTGATCTGCAGCCTGATTAAGGCTTGCAAAGCTTGAACTTGAACACAAAAGGGGCCTTTCTCATCTATGCCTGAATGACTTGATCTGATTTTACACATCACTCGGGTTATATATTCTTGATCAGAAACAGATTTTTTTTGTCCATTATTCAAGAGCATAGCTAATATCTGAGCTTTTTGAAAGCTTGCACTGATTATTTTGGCCCAAATCAACATTAAATTTTGGCAGTTAAACATATACTAGCCTATGAGCATGGGCACACTATTAAAAAAAAAATCAACACTATAAGAATATTTGAAATTGTTTCTTCAAATAGCTGAATAGTAAGACATTGACTTTCAGTTCAATATTCTGCATAAATCAACACATTCAAGGTATTTTATTTACACATTTTAAATTAAAATATTTCTTAGTCATTGTTTCACAAACTAGCTACTTGGGATTATATGTAATCTGTATATCGCTTGCTTACTCAAAATGTTTGTCTGGCGATAATATGCTGAATACGTATCTCTTGGGAGAAGGGGAAGGAAGGAGGTTAATATAGTGCAGAGATGGAAATTTGATGCATTGTGTTCTTTACCCAACAAGGTAAATGTTGTTTTGGAAGTGGAGTTGGGAACCTTAGTAACCTTAGTAAAGTGGTGGTTTTATCTTTAAGTATCATGATGCTTCATTTACATTAATCATGTTGACATACAGTATCGGATGAGGTCTGACAAACTTTGGTATTACAGCCAAATGATATAATTAGACTAGTTTCAGATTCCAAGAACAGATTTTCTGTGCCACAGCTGTGCGAAGTCAGTGTCGGTTTAAAATGGAATACTGTAATTTCCTTGTAACTCTTATTCCCAAGCAATCAATTTCCTGTAGAAGTAGTAGGAAAGGGAGCCAAGTGGAGTGAGTAATAAGGTCTGATGAGATTTCAGACATTTTTAGATTTGTATTTCTAATACTTTTTAGTGTTAAATCCAGCTAGTGAATGGGATGATGCCACTTAGAAAGACAGTTCAATGGAACATATGTTAAAAATTAACATTCATGAGAATGTACCTCTGTCTCTTCCAACTAACTGGAAGGATGGATATATCTTTATGTGTGGGATGCTGTTTTTTAAATATTGGGATGGAATAGCAAAGCAAAATTATTCTTTGCATGCAGTGCTCTTAAATATTTAAACATAACTATTTGGGTATGTAAGGTGATTCTGCATTTCTCACAGAGATAACATCTGCTGTGGAGAGAGAATTTATACTATTGATCTACTAGCTCAGTACCTAGCATTAAGACAGTTTGTAGACATGCCCTACTGCTGTTAGTTGGTGGCTTTGTATGCATTCATATAAAGGAAATGCAAATGGGGAAGGGCTAGTGAAAGCACAGGGAAATATAGACCTACATACAGTAAAAGACTTAACACTCCAGTTGGCAGGGCTTTTTTATAATACCTCAGCTGTAAACGTTCAGCTGAAATTTGACACACACATTGTTGCACATCTGTTACCTGCTAGAGAGAAGGAATTTAGGACTGCTCTACACATAAATTTGCATTGAAATAACCAAAATATGTTTAATTCACAGCTTTTGTTATTTTGATGCAAATCTGAGTATGGACACTCTTTTATTTCAGAATAAAAGTGCCCTTTGATTTTTTGCTTAAATCATACTTGTAGGTGGGTGAGTGTATTTTCAGGCTCCTACACAAAGATTTAGGTGCTGAGGCTATGGTTACATGAGAAAACTTTGTACCTGTTTTTCAGAAACAATGTAGCTGGACCAAAGGTGTACATACAAAATGTTAGAGCGGATAGAGCCACAGGGCATGTTCAAGGGGACAACAAACTTGTATGTGATATAAGTCAATTAATCTTACACTTGGCTAAATGAATTAAAAGTCCAAGATGTTGCAAAATTGACTATTTATTAACAGGAAACAAATAAACAATTATTCTAATAATAATCCACAGATGAATAATGAAAAACCACAAGCTTTCACAAAATCCACGGGATAGAGGAGAGGAAATCTCTGCTCCAGTGTCTCACTGGAGACCAACTCACTGTACCAACAGTACTCCATTCAGCTGCAGTCAGGCTTCCAGAATGCTCTTCCTCGCAGCAGTCTATGCACCTGGGTATATCCCCTCTCCTCAGTTGAAGTACTCACAAATAACTAAAAAAATCTGGCCATAATTCTCCATATACTACAGTGATTAAAAGAAATTGGGAGCTGTTTTCTGTAGGGACGCTCCAGCTGAGGCACAAAGACAGCAAACAACTTCCCTGTCTCTTAACTGAGCCCCGTGAGAAATTTTCTTAATTTCCTCTCCCAGCATGTCTTAAATTCTTCACCCTGCAGAACTGCAGGACTTTTCTCTGTACTCTGAGTCTGCTGAGGTGCTTATCCTGTCAAATGCAACATAACAGAACATCCTCGCAAGAATTAATGAGGTGCATAAATTAAATGTTTGAGTATGCAACCTCCAGTTTGTTCAAGCAACTTTAGACAACTGACACTTGTGGCTAAAAAACTGTATTTCCCATAACTAGATAAATATGTAGGCAGAATACCTTCACTATCTTGCTAATGATCACTTCACATTGGCTGAAGGGGTAGTATCAACCAGTTCCAGAGTGAGAAATGTTTGTCTAGAGATGCTCATTCTCATGAATGGCTTTTGAGGGGCAGGAAAATAGGTGCGGGGAGCCTCACCCAGAAGGTCTCTCTCTCTCTCTCAAAAAAAATAAAATAAAATAAAAAGGGGGGAATTTTTTTTCTGCCTACACTCTGTCATGATCCTACAAAATAATAGCAGCTGCAAAATGGCTTCATGTTACAGTTTTTTAAAGTTCTGGGTCACTGTGGTGGGGTCAGCTTTGTGTTATGGAACCAACAATAGATATATACATGATCTGACCTTTACCAAAAGCTGAGTTTCATTGATCTGTGTTACAGCTGGCAGTCTATAGCATTTTAAGAAAGTTGGCTTTGTTGCTACACGTACATTTGGCTTTCTGATTGTTGGTATATAATTTTGTACGTCTCACTTTCTGCCCCTTGTCAGTGAACTCTAACAGGCAGGGAACGGTGTGCTTATCTGAATAAGATTTAGTACGGTGATTTTATACTCCTGTCTATGCACTTTTATAATCCTTATCATATACCAGAAAACAACACTTTCAAAACTCCCGATTTTACTACATTCAGAAGCAACTCTTGGGAATGACTGAACAGCTCTAAGCTACACTGGGATGGATTTGAATTAAAATATCTTGCTTTTTATTGCAGGCATCTTTTTCATAAATCTTGCGTAGACCCGTGGCTGCTAGACCATCGCACCTGCCCTATGTGTAAAATGAACATTCTAAAAGCTCTAGGGATTCCGGTAAGCATGTCATGCAAGAGGCTAGTCAAAGTAGAGTGAGAACACCTCCATCCTGTATACATGCCCATCTGTTTGCTATTTAGATTCTCATACCACATTCATCACCATGGTACACTGATTTATTAACAGGAACACAAGCAGACATCTGTCTATTTTTCTCTTCCCCCCCCCCCCCCCCTTTGGCTGGGAGGGTGTATGTGTGTGTGTCTGTGTTGCTTGGTTGGTTTATTGAGGGGTTGGATTTTTTTTAAGTAATTGTGGTATGGTTGTACATTCACATACAAACTTTTTCTATTTACTCTTTTACATCAGGGATGGATTTTTTTTAACTACATTCCTCCTTGTTGCCTCAAAGCAAAGGGTGTACAAATAAAAACTCTCCTGGTGTATCATTCTAAGGCAACTTGCCTCTGATTCTGATTGCAAAAGTCATTGCCTTTTCTTTCGGGTTCCGTCCCCTCTCTTAAAGCATCATTGCATGTCAGCAGGCCATGCGCTCATAATTCTAGTTATGAAACATAACATTTTCCCCAAATGATTAAACACGAGATTCATGTGATTACAGTATAAGAAAATGTTAGATTGTTAGTCACTTGGTAAATTCAGCTCTGTTTAGAAACCTGCCAAAACTTGCCAATTAACTCTTTGGATTGTATTGTCAAATATACTTAGTACATTTTCGACCAGCAATGAATTTCCCTAAATTACAGGTATCTCACAGTTCAGTGTCTTCTCCGCCAAGAAATTAATCAAGGTTTATGCTATGTGAAAAAGTATCTCCTGACTGTCAAGTTTCACACTGAACCAGTGGTGGCTGGTATGCCAACAGCTGCTGTAAATACACTCCCCAAGCTGAGGCAGCAGCATGCCAGCATTACATATCTGAGCGCTAAACAAGAGAGATGAGATAAAACCAACCAGATGAACAAATGAGGACAGCTAATGTAGTTACCCCAAGAGCAGCAGTGAAATGACATGGGGACATATAATCCAAACAAATTACTGAAATGAAAAAAGAAGCTGATACAAGTGCTGAAATTATTATTCTAGGAAATAGCACAATAATAAAATAATCATGCAGGTGTGTCTGTTAACTTAGTACAATTATAAAGCCAAAAGGAAGCAAATAATATAATTCTAATAATATATTATAATTAGGCTTCTTGATTGTGTGTGTGTGTGTGTGTGTGTGTGTTCAACCTTCATTCAGCGCCCTAGTATGCATTACAATACTGTGTTTAATTCCATCATCACATACTATTTTTTCCACTGACCTCCACGTGGGTCATCAGCAGGGTTAGGACCTTAAGATCCACCCCTACCACGGATCTCCAAGTAACTTGCAGCAGTAGTAGGCTGTTATGCTGCATGCAGACCAGCCATTAGAGGGGGATGAGACACACACTTTCCCAGTGGGTTTCACAGCTGTTGCTGACAGCAAAAAACCCACTCAGAACTCCTGCATTCAGTTCCAGGTTCTGGAGGGGAGTGTGCTCTTTTGCCCTTAGCCTGTCTCTGTCCCCTCTGCTCCCTAACTCCCTGCCCCACAAGATCCAGCCCCTTTATCCCCTATCCCCTTAAGTTCCTGTCCCCCATAATCCTATCACCCCTCCCCACATCTCCTCCCGTCCCACTGCTTTTCACCCCTCTGCATTCAAGTCAGGCTGATTCCTCCTTGCTACCTGTGCCCCAGCACGAGGAGCATAAAAAGAGCACAGGAGAGACAGTCTCTCTCCTCTCAGTTGGCTTCCTATGCCGCGGCAGACCTTGGTTGCCAGGGGGAACAATTGCAGGAAAGTGCTGTTCAGCTCCTGTGTCCGCTGAGCTGGAGCACACTTGGAACTGATGGAATCTTCAGAGAATGTAGATGCCAAACTCTTAACAGGTCTCTACTGAGCATGTGTGAACTGATATTTTCAGAGGCTCAAACTTGGCCAAATTTGAGCAGAATTTCACAGCGACTGGAAAAAGCACAATCTATGACACAAAGGTCACCCTCCTCCCCAATTTCAAGTCCTGCTCCAAAGCACGAAGCCACTACAGCTTCTCAATGAAACAGTTGTACGAATTTTGTTAACATGGGCAAAACATATTTTCCCTCCCTAACCTCATTCTCAATTTTTGCTGAACCATTGCAACAGAAACTACCCCCACCGCTCTTTAAAAAAAACAAAACAAAAAAAAAATCAGTCTGAGGCAAACACCCATCTTGGAAAACTTCAGCTCAAATGGTTGCAGTTTGGCAAAGTTATAAGCAACTGAAAACAGTCTTATAATGGAAAGTGTCGGGAAACCTTGGCTTATAGACAGTGCTACTGGCTCCATTTATAATATAGAATGTCTTCATGCCAGCTGTATGCTTACCTTAGTGGTGTACATTAAAAAATTGGTTTGTGTGATTATGAATGTGGCATTACGCTTCCATTTTAAGAGGAATGTATAATAGTTCTTAATTGATATTGTTCTAAAAGAACTAGATCTAAATTTTCAAGTCAGTGCATGCCAATTTGGCAATTTCGTCACAGAGTTTACTTCATAGTCAAGATTTTAAAAATGGCTGTCTAGAACTAAAGCCTATTTAGGCATGTAAATAACTAGCCTGATTTTTCAAAAGTGGTGAGTGCGCAGAAGCTCCCATTAAGATGTATCTCCTTTCTGCTGAGGCAGCCTGGTCCCCTGGAAGCATTCCACCCTTAATGAATTCTGCCACCATTTACAGAAGCGAATGTCTGGCCTCAGTCCTTCCACTGGCACACTAATGGTGAATTGAGCCCACAAAGCTTAGCTTCTTTTGGTCTTGGTGTCTAAAGGGAAAACTTTTTTTCTTTCAATTTCAAAGAGCTACATCATTGTTGGGATGATCATATCAAGTAAAATAATCTCCCTTCAGTTCTTACCCCTTCTCTAGAAACATGGTCTGAACATGCAAACAACTGCACTTTTTTTACTAGATTGGTTGAGTTGGAGTCTTTCATTAAGAACCTGGTGGAAAGGCCACTCAAGTCAGTGGAAAGACTCCCATTTTTAGAATCAGGCCCTAAAAGCACATATATACAGAGAACTAGAGAAACTAATATACCGGGTAAATAACAAAATTTATCAAAACATATTTGTGTCACTCTGACAGTAAAAGGTATAAATAGTAATTTTAAAAAGCAATATTTGATATCATTAGGATTAAAGTCTACCGTTTAGTTTTTTTCCAAGTAAAATGATATTAAAGCTGCATGTAAAAAGGGCGCAATTAAATTGAACCATGACATTTGTGCCACTTTAGTTAATATTTTGTTGGGCTTTCCATTATCTCCTATTTTTAAGGGTTTAAAAATTGGTCAAAAGCTCATTCTAGCAAAAACTGCAAACAAAAGGGACGAGAAGAGCGAATGGCTAACTGAGGGGAAAAACATTTAAACATTTGCTTAGTTATAATGGTTATAAGACTGTTGTATAACCCTCAAAACCAAATTTGATTTTAAAATGAACTTTCAAAGGCTTCCAACAACTGTTTGAAAAGAAATCTAATGGAAAAAAATGTTGATGTTTGTGCCCAGCAATTTTTGTCCCCGGTCCTGTCCTGTAAGTAAACATATGCATAGCTTTACACACACGAATACTCCCATACAATGGGACTCATGACTTTGCAGATAAAGCCTTTTCTTTGCTCAAAGTTGCTTAGAATTTTTTATGCTTGCAGATGCACTGTGTCTTCATGCCAATTATTATTTAGTCTCTTCCCCAACGCTAAAGCCCCCAAACTGTGGTTTAGGTTTTTTGTTGTCTGATTACATTCTATACTTTAGTCTGTGAACACAAAATCATCTGAGGATTGTTTAAATGAATATATTCTTTTATTATGAACCATTTTAAAATAATGCTAAGTTTGTAACATAGAATCTTAAAATGTAGAGCTGGAAAGAGCCTCGAAGTGATCTAGTCCAGCCCCCTCCACTGAGGCAGGACCAAGTATGCCTAGACCATGCTTGGCAGGTGTTTGTCTAACCTGTTTTTAAAAACCTCTACTAACACAAATTTCACAACCTCCCTTAGAAGCCTATTCCAATACTTAATTATCCTTATAATTAGAAAGCTTTTCCTAATATCCAACCTAAATCTTTCTTGCTGCAGATTAAGCCGATTCTTTCTTGTCCTTTCTTCAGTGGACATGGAGAGCAATTGATCACCATCTTCTTTACAACAGCCTTTAACATATTTGAAGACTGTCAGGATCCCTCTAAGTCTTCTTTTCTCAAGACTAAAATGCCCCGTTTTTTAACCTTTCCTCATAGGTTAGGTGTTCATTACTGTAGTCTCCTCTGGACTGTCTCCAGTTTGTCCACATCTTTCCTAAAATGTGGTTCCCAAAACTGGACACAGTACTCCAGCTGAGGCCTCGCCGAGTTGGACAATTACCTCCTGTGTTTTATATATGAAACCTGTTAATATGCCCCAGAATATTAGCTCTCTTATTTATTTATTCTGCAACTGTTTCACATTGTTGGCTCATGTTCAATTTGTAATTGACTACAACCTCCAGATCCTCCTCAGCAGTACAGTACTACAACCTCGCCAGTTATTCCCCATTTTGTATTTGTACATATGACGTTTCCTTCTAAGTGAAGAACTTTACATTTGTGTCTATTGAATTTCATCTTGTTGATATCAGACCAATTCTCCAATTTGTCACAGTCATTTTGAATTATAATCCTACCCTCCAAAAAGCTTGCAACCCCTCCCACCTTAGCATAATCGACAGATTTTATAAGCCTAGTCTCCACTCCATTATCAAAATCGTTAATGGAAAATGTTGAATAGTACTGGATCCAGGACAGACTCTGTGGGACCACACTAGATACCTCTTTCCAGTTTGACAGCAAACTATTGATAACTACTCTTGAGTACGATCTTTCAGCCAGTTATGCACCCACCTTATAAAAATTTCATCTAGACCACGTTTCCCTGATTTGTTTATGAGAATGTCACGTGGGACTTTATCAAAAGCCTTACTAAAATCATGATGTATCACATCTACTGCTTTCCCCTTGTTCTTGACAAATCTATGTTGGTTATTATCTATTACTCTATTATCCACTAATTGGGCAATACAAATTGATTGCTTAATAACTTGTCCCGGTATCTTTGCAGGTATCAAAGTTCAGCTGACTGGTCTATAATTCCCTGGGTCCTTTTTGTTCCTCTTTTTAAAGATAGGTACTATGATTGCCCTTCTCCAGTCCTCTAGGACCTCACCCATCCTCCATGAGTTCTCAAAGATAATTGTTAATGGATCTGAGATTGCTGCAGCTAATTCTTTTAAGTACCTTGAGAGTGAATTTCGTCAGGGCCTGCTGGCTTGAATATATCTAACTTATCTAAATATTCGTTAGCCTGCTCTTTCCCTATTCTGGCTTGTGTTCTTTCCTCCTAGTTAATATTAATTGTGTAAAGCATCTGGTCACAATTAATCTTTTTAGTGAAGACTGAAGCAAAATCGTCATTAAATGCTACAGCCTGCTTGATGTCATCTGTTGTTAGCTCTCCTTCCCACTAAGTACTGGACCTATACACTCCATCTTTTTCTTTCTCCTAATGTATTTACAGAAGTTCTTCTTATTGCCTTTTATATTCCTTACTAGGAGTAACACATTTTTGTGCCTCAGCCTTTCTGATTTTGTCCCTATTTGCTTGTGCTGTTCTTTGCTATTCATCCTTAGCAATTTATCCATGTTTCCACTTTTTGTAGGTTACTTTTTTTGATTTATTTCAGGCCATGAAAGAGCTCCTGAATGAGCCATGTTGGCTTCTTACTGCTACTCTTATCTATCTTTTGCATCAGGGTAGATTGCTGCTGTGCTTTTAATAGTGTCATTTTGAGAAACTGGCAGCTTTCATGAACTTTTTTCCCTTAGATTTTTTTATCATGGGACCTTACCTGTCAGCTCTCTGAGTTTGTTAAAGTCTGCACTTTTTTTAAGTCCATTATGCTGGCATGAAACAACAAAAGACAGGAAATTCACAGGAAAGGGTGAAACAGGCTAAAGGACTTAACAAGTAAAGCACTTGGGCACAGGTTTAGCTTTAAAAACATACGCTGTCTCATTTTCTTCAGTGGGACTACTCAGATACTTGAAGTTAACAATGTTTAAATGCTTCGCTAGATCAGGGCCTCTGAATCAGATTTTCAAAAGTATTTAGGCAACTATAGATGCAGATGCTCAGCTAGTGGAATTTTCAAAAGTGTCTAAGCAGATTAGGCGCCTAAATACATTTGAAAATCTGCCCTATAGTGTCTGCTAACTTTTTTAGGCCTAACAGGATATTTGTGTAACTGCAGTTCTATCTGAATATGCCCCTTTATGCTTACAGGTGCTGTTGAACACCTTGCACACGGTACTCTAATCTTTGAATTTTCCTTGTTTTTATTATTTTATGGCCTAACCTTAAGGCGTTATTTCTGAAGTGGCTGTGCAAGCTCAACCTCTCCCTGCTCTGGAGAAAGCAGACCTGACACCTTTGCTGAAAGGCTTAGAGGAGTCTGCATTCTCATGTACAGCAAAGGGAATTTACTCACACAATTGCCATTAGTGTTCAGAGGGGAACTCTCCAGAAATAATCAGTCTGACAGTCAGGAAATAAACCAATACAGAAATACTTGAAAGATCAGTAAATTCTACTGCAATTTGGTCATCTCAGCTTGACCAGTGAGTTGCTATCTAGAGGATATTAAGAGGTCTTGGCACCAAAACACACAAGCTCTGTAACCATCTGCTTTAAATGCATCTGAATCACTTTTCCAGTAGTCCTGAATTTACTGAGTATGTGCATTTATAGGCATGAGTTTTAATTCTGAGCTAAACAGTCATTTTGCCTTTGCTTTTGTTTTTTAATTCATTTGGTTTCTCTGGGACCACAATACAGGGAAGACTCCTGAAATTCCCATTACAATGAATTCTTTATTCTTTCTCATTATTTTCAGCTATAAGAAATGAAGTACAGTATAGGCAAAATGTAAGTCTTTTAATATTGAAAACATTTTCCTTCTCTTAGCAATAGATATATACGCCTCTTTTCCACCCCTCATACAAATGTGCACACATGCAGTTCTTATCAGTTCCCCGCCTTCACTTAAGTCTCTGATATCAGCTCTATAGTATGTGTATTTTAAGACTTAAAAGGTACAAAATCCCCTGCAGTTATTGCGTGTGCTTATTTCATAATCTGATTCAGCAGTGTGCCTACCTCAGGCAGATCATATCAATATATGTGCTCATTTACTCCATGACACACTCCCCCAAACCTTTTGTTTTTCTGTGAGGAAGCAAACGTCAATTCTCTGGGCAATACTTTTTCATTTCCTCTGCATACTGCAAGATAGTCTTCCTACAAATACTATTAAGAGGATCCAGGTATATAGAAAGCAAATAAACTGTGTATTTATTGGATATTACCATTTAAGGGCCCAATATTGCAATATTTATCGTACTCCCATTTAAATCAGTGAAGCATCCATAATAAGCACAAGACATAATAGTAAGTGATTGCAGGATAGGGCCCTAAAAGGAGTGGGTGAGAGGGAAAAAATCTAAATTAATTAACTGGAACCACTTATGTATAAATTCAGGAAGAAAATCTAGAGCAGTTATTTCCTTTAAGACCATTTAAAAGATAGGAAACAAAGGGTAGGAATAAATGGTCAGTTTTCAGAATGGAGAGAGGTAAATAGTGGTGTTCCCCAAGGGTCTGTATGGGGCCTGGTCCTATTCAACATACTCATAAATGATCTGGAAAAAGGGGTAAATAGTGAGGTGGCAAATTTGCAGGTGATACAAAACTACTCAAGATAGTTAAGTCCCAGGCAGACTGTGAAGAACTACAAAAGGATCTCTCAAAACTGGGTGACTGGGCAATAAAATGGCAGATGAAATTCAATATTTATAAATGCAAAGTGATGCACATTGGAAAATATAATCCCAACTATACGTATAAAATGATGGGGTCTAAATTAGCTGTTACCACTCAAGAAAGCGATCTTGGAGTCATTGTTCTCAGAGAATGAAAACATCCGCTCAATGTGCAGTGGCTGTCAAAAAAGTGAACAGAATGTTGGGAATCATTAAGAAGGGGATAGATAATAAAACAGAATATACTATATTACCTCTATATAAATCCATGGTACACCCACATCTTGAATACTGCATGCAGATGTGGTCACCTCATCTCAAAAAAGATGTATAGGAATTGGAAAAGGTTCAGAAAAGGGCAACAAAAATTATTAGGGTTATGGAACGGTTGCCATATGAGGAGAGATTAATAAGACAGGGACTTTTCAGCTTGGAAAAGAGACAACTAAGGGGGTGAAGACAGAGGTTTATAAAATCATGACTCATGTGGAGAAAGTAAATAAGGAAGTGTTATTTACTCCTTCTCATAACATAAGAACTAGGGGTCACTGAATGAAATTAATAGGCAACAGATCTAAAACAAACAAAAAGAAGTATTTTTTTCACACAATGCACAGTCAACCTGTGAACTCCTTGACAGAGGATGTTGTGAAGGCCAAAATTATAACAGGGTTCAAAAAAGAACTAGATACATTCATGGAGGATAGGTCCATCTATGGATATTAGCCAGGATGGACAAGGATGGTGTTCCTAGCCTCTGTTTGCCAGAAGCTGGGAATGGGCGATGGGATGGATCACTTGATAACTACCTGTTCTGTTCATTCCCTCTGGGGCACCTGGCATTGGCCACTGTTAGAAGACAGGATACTGGGATAGATGGACCTTTGGTCTGACCCAGTATGGCTGTTCTTATGTTTATGTTACTATGAAAATAAAGAACACTAAGGTTTTTTTGCTTATGTTTAAAGTTAAGAGGTCCATTTCTGGTCATATATAATCTATGCATAATTCCAACTAGATCACTAGGAGCCAAACAAATATTTGAAGGCAGAGTTTGCTCCTAAAGTAAGGTGGCTAAAATTTTCAGAAGCCTGAGTCCCATTTTTAAGTGATTTAGGCACTTAGCAGCCAATGTCTCAATGAAGGTGAATGGTAAATCATTTAAGAGGATTTTGAAAATTTTACCCAGCTTCTTTCTTGTAACTATAGTACTTAATATTTTCTCTGTAGAATAAAAGCTCAAAGACTTTTTTTTTTGTTTCCATTAGCCAAATGCGGATTGCATAGATGATATGCCTCCAGATTTTGAAGCTTCCATAGGAGGACCGCCAACTAATCAGATTACAGGAGCTAGTGATATAACCGTGAATGAAAGCTCTGTAGCTCTGGATCCTCCTGTCCGGACTGTGGGAGTACTACAGGTCATCCAGGATGCAGATCCTCTTCCCCAGGTTGGGGACGGTAACTTCACAACAAGTAGTAAGTTTCTCCTTCTGGCAGAGTTTGCCCTGAAAATAGTATGCAGAAACCTGAATCACAAAGAAATGTATAGATGTGTGGGACTTGGAATATTGTTTTTACTACTTTAAATTTCACTGAAATCTAGAGGATAAGTAACTTGGCTTAAAATGGCACCTTTGAATTATCATGGAGTATTACTGTATCACAGATACTCTGAACCCAATGTGCAAATAAATGGATTGAATCTGATAGAATAGCAAAGTGAAATGCATGGAAGAATACTCTAGACTAAGTAGAAATAGGCCCTTTCTATTAACACAAAGTAAACTAAAGTTATAGACATCTTCACATGTTGTTTGACAGTGAATCCTTTTACCAAGGCCTTCTTTGATAATCTCCACCTATAACCCAGCTCCTTTGTTAAATTCATTTGTTGGATGCCCTTGTCTGCCGAGTTTGGCTAGTCCTTATCCCCTGTTCTGTCTTTCTTCGATGTACTATTTATTGTTATACATGCAGAGTTTCATTCTTGCTTTAAGAACATAAAATAGATTAATAGATTCCAAGGCCAAAGGAGACCATTGTGATCATCTAGTCTGACCTCCTGTATAAAACAGTCCAGAGAACTTCCCAAAATAATTGCTAGAGCATATTGTTTAGAAAAGCATCCAATCTTGATATTAAAATTGCCGAAGATGGAGAATTCACCACAACCCTTGGTAAATTGTTCCAATGGTTAATTACCTCATTGTTATAAAATCTACGCCTTATTTCCATTCTGACTTTGTCTAGCTTCAACTTCCAGCCTTTGAAATATATTATACTTTTCTCTGTTAGATTGGAGACACCATTTTTGAATATTTATACCCCATGTAGGTGCATGTAGACTGCAATTAAGTTATTCCCTACCCTTCTCTTTGTTTAGCTAAATAGATTGTGCTCCATGTGTCTGTCACTATTTTCTAATCCATGTTTTCTAATCCTTGAATCATTCTCATAGCTCTTCTCTGAATCCTCTTCAATTTTTCAATATCCTTCTTGAATTATGCAGCAACAGTCACACTTGTGCCAAGAACAGAGCTAAAATAACCTCTCTACTCCTACTCAAGGTTCCCCTGTTTATGCATCCAAGGATCACATTAGCTCTTTTGGCCATAACATCACACTGGGACTTCATGTTCATCTGATTATCCACCAAAACTCCCAAATCTTTTTCAAAGTCACTGCTTCTCAGAAGAGAGTCCCCATCCAATAAATATGGCCTACATATTTTGTTCCTCGATGTATACTTTTATAAATAAAAGGTAAAGCTGTAGTCACTTGCCTTACTGTAGGACACTTCCTTGAAATCAAGGGGGGGAAAAGTATATTTGGATTCCTTTTGTGCTTTTTCATTGTCTTCTTTACATCACTGGAAGCTTTACTTTTTATTTCTTGAAAACTAGTCTTAGTTTTTCAAAAGGAGTGTTGGTCCTTTTTTACTACTTTAATGGACACCGTTCATGCTGACAATCCCAAAATGTCATCCCTACCCTGTCACTAAAAGTAACATTTTGTTTTCAGAATCTTCCTCTGACTGTTTAAGAAAATGATTGTCAGCTCTCCAAAATGAGGGCTGTCTCAGTCTGCAAATGCCACTTGTAGGCAAAAATAACAGACAACTGGAAAGTTTGTATATACATGACTGAAGCATGTACATGCACGTTGTTGGGCATATAAACAGAAAAGTAACACCCGCATGTGTACTCGATATGGAATAGAATAATATGACAAAACATTGGTTTGGGTGTGAAACTTGCCTAGGTCCTAAGAAATTTTAGATATTTAACTATGTTTACTTAACATTGCTATATGCTGCTCCAGTGGGATATGATGGTTGAACTTTATCACTTTTCTGTAAGTGAAAAAGAAAGGAAAGTAACAACATGAAGGGAGAGAGACAAGACAAGATGAGCATGGAGAGGACTGTTTCTAAATGGCCTTCCCAGAGATTCTTCTTCCTTTTTGTTGTCTTAATTCCTTTAGTTCTTTCTCTTATTACCACTCTGCATGAGTCAGCTACACTGCTCTGTTGTGTCAGCTTCTCCCAGCAGTGGAATGCCAATGAAACTAACTTTCTGATCTCCTAAGTGCTGACTTTTATTACTTCATGGAGTGAGCTGTCATTTTCACTTGAGCACGGCATCATAGCAAGGAAACAGAGGATTTAGGGGAAGTGGCGCAATATTCAGGGTGGAGGAGAAAAATGGTCACACCATGGCCTTTCAGACTGGCCCTCAGGTCTCTGTTGGCTCCATTCTTGTGATCCAGTAAGGGATTTAAAATGACAACTTTCCTTCTTTCTGGAGAAGAAGTCCTAGCCTTTCTGAAAAAAAAGGACTCGCCTTAGTTTTGGTTCTTTGCATGATCCAAATCATGAAACCAGCAGGAGAGCAGAGACAATGTTATGTGCATACACAGACTCCCACATGCATGGTGCCAGCCCAAGAGCTCGTGTGTGAAGACTTGCTCTGGCCTCGTTTTGTTGGGCTGATCAGTTTTAATCAATGAGAGATATTTTAGATGAGTGGTTAGTTTTAAGTTAAAAGAAGAACAGGAGTACTTGTGGCACCTTACAGACTAACACGGCTGTTACTCTGAAACTTAGTTTTAAGTTAGTAAAATTTTATTAATAACATTTTGTTCCTTTGTATCTTGACAGTGTCCCTGTTAAATGTTGTTGTGCTTCTCGT
Organism: Malaclemys terrapin pileata; assembly: GCF_027887155.1. Taxonomy (NCBI): domain Eukaryota; kingdom Metazoa; phylum Chordata; order Testudines; family Emydidae; genus Malaclemys; species Malaclemys terrapin. Next base: position 90,439,778 of record NC_071509.1, read on the forward strand.
GATTGATTTAATTGGTGACATTAAGATTTTTATTTGGTGGTACAAAAATTTTACTAAGGATGTTAAGCAGTATTCTGATGTCAGTTTTGCAGGTTTAAGACCAGAGTAACACCACTCAAGCCAGTAGTTACTCCAGATGTATATCATTGTATGTAATTGAATTACCCCCACTGTTCTTCATTTTATCATAAAATAATATGGGATGTCAGATACCCATTTGAGAGGAGTGCAGAACTTCTTCAGTTCTGTTCTGTTGGTCTACCTCACTGACATACTTGGTTGTACTACAAACAGTGGGCTAGATACACAGATCAGGCACAGGACTCAACACAGGGATATGTACATTTGTGTCCCTCAGTTCTGTGGCTGTCCAAGGGCCATGTTGGCCCCCAACACAATATAGAGCATTTTCACAGCTACTCTACTTTGCATTCAGCTGTGACAGCTGCTAAGGGGCCATTACACCAGCCAGAGAGTGTAGCAGTGCGCCAGCCACTCACCCTTTCCTCCCATCTTGCTCTCAATAAGTATCCTGTAAGGATTTGGAGGGAACTGATGTCAGGGCAGCTACACTGGATCTACGCCACTGGGGGATTCCACTACACAAAAGGAACTCTTCAACTGATTAAAGCAGCATGGAAGTGTGCTTTAGGTCTCTAGTACCCACTCATCCACCCTATTTAGATTCTCCAGTTCTCATATTAGAGAGTCAGTTCCTTATCCCTCATTAACAAAACAAAACAAAAAAAAATCCAGCACAGGATAACTATACAGCATGAATCTGTTGATGTTGCTTTCCGTCATTCTAATAGCAGCAGAGGCAATGTATCCCTATCAGAGAATCCTACTGAAAATGGCAAAGCCAGAAAACAAAGCTAAAGGGAGAGATTCTCCCTCCTGGTGTAGAGCCCGGGGCTGGTTGCAAGGCACTGGAAGGAAGTGCTGCTACGACTTTTGAAAAGAACCAGAATAGGCCCTGAACTGGGCAGGGGGAAATCTCCCCTTCATAAGCACCTGCATTGATAGAATAACTGCCTATAGCACTGTGGAGAGTCTGGATGGTGCTGCAGCCTATTGGCAGCTATTGGCTGTGGTAACTTAAGCAGCTCCTAAGTGCATTGAGCAGTTGCATCAACCCTCAGAACAACCAGAATCAGGAAGGCATACTGGAAGCTTAAAGCCGCCTTAGCCAGCTCCAACGCCCTGGGCTGAATGTGTATGTCCTGCACTTAGCACACAATCTCATCCATGGTATTCTGATTTGGTGCTTGGTTTTTCAGTTAATAATGGTTGGGCAGCAATATTATTTATTAGTTATACATGATTATTAGACTTTGTTCTTTTCAGGATTACATTTAATGCTTGACAATTTTTTGGCATGGTCGGGTGCGCAAACTTACATCATCTCAAGAACGCATCCATGTGGTCTGATTCACAATAGTATTCAGCAACTGGACCTTGTTGTACATTCTGCAAAGGGCTGGCAGTAAACTAACCCTTTCGTGTTCGTTTAGGAGTTAGAGGCCTGAGTTTCAAAGGTGATGAGAACGCACAACTCCAATTGACTTCAGTGGGAGCTGCAAGTGTTCCGCCCCTCTGAAATTAAGCCCTAGAGTTCTCAAACAGAACACAGTTTTAACCCAGCTGTGGGGGTCAGTTACAGCCAATACACACTACAACTTAAACCAAGTTATAAGGGGTCAGAGGGCAACCACGGTTTAACTGACTTGATTATAGCTGTATTATAGATATGGCTTTAAACAACAAGAATTATGTCAGAATTGTATTCACTAATTGTATTGAATAGTTCCAGTGTGGTCAAAGACCTAGAACCACAGAGCTTTTCCCCACTTCCCCCATCCCACCCCAACGTGAGCTTGGTTTGTCTTTTGATTTTACAAATAATGGCTTTGGCTGCTGCTAGGAATCTTTGCAGAGGTATTCGATTCTCTCTTCCCCTCCCCCCCTCCACTCCCACCCCCCGTTAATGACAGAAGAATGCTCCTGGGCTGAGTCTGCACTGGAGATTTGCGTGGTTTCTTCTTATGATTGAAGCTGTGCGAGCTGCAGCCATGCAGTATGTACAGAGTACACTGCATCCAAACCCTGCACTTGCTGCCACTGTTGTAGCTTCTGTGGATTGTTGTGCTTATCCCACAGTGCTGTTGGTTTTTCTTTCTGTTACTGGTTGGGGGTTTCTTTATTTCCTGACAGGATCCAGAGGCAGGGACCATCCCAAAGTGGGCCAGGAGGAAGGACATTTTCATAGTGCTGCATATATGGGACGAAATCCTGTATCCACTGAAGTTAATCCCATTGACTTCATTGGAGCCAAGATTTCATCCATGCTGTTTTGCTGGTGCTATTACTTTATTTTTGTGAATGTGCTCAGAGGACATTTTCCTCTTCTTCTGAATAGAGAATTTCTTCCTCAAGGCCCTTAGTAACTTTCCTGGCCATGAAGAGCTAGATGGAACTCATTGTAGAATCATACCTTTACCACCCCTTGCAAAAAATCTGATCTTGATTTTTAATATGGTAGCTCAGAGCACTAAGTAAAGGACCAGAAGATATGCTCAACCAATCTCATTACAACACCCAGCACAGTGGGGCCCCAGTCTTCAAGGAAATGTTTGTTAGGTGTTGTTAATAATAGGATTTGTATGCTAAATTCCTGAGTGTCCTTTTTCAATACCTGCATGTATCAGCTGATATCGCATTTTAAGATTAGACAGAGAGAGAGAGAGAGAGAGAATTTCTTTAGTTTTATATTCAGCTCAGCTATGGATTTTCTGTTTCAAGAATCAGCAACCCTGTTAATCTTAAAGTCTGCAAAGTGTCAAATCTCTTTTCCCATTCCCTCACCTGTAGTAATGGTCACACTGCATTGTTTTTTATTAGTGAGCTATTCTGCAATAAGTGCTACACCTCTACCCCGATAAAACGCTGTCCTCGGGAGCCAAAAAATCTTACCGCGTTACAGGTGAAACCGCGTTATATGGAACTTGCTTTGATCTGCCCGAGTGCACAGCCCTGCCCCCCCCCCCCCCCCGGAGCACTGCTTTACCACGTTATATCAGAATTCATGTTATATCGGGTCGTGTTATATTGGGGTAGAGGTGTATCATATCTGGAAATGTCATAGCATCATAGAGCAGGAGCAATTCCATGCAAATGTAAATGGTACAGCAGGGGTTAGATTGTGGCATTTAGCCACAGCCTCGAATAAGGGGTGATGCTGAGCTGAACTGCCCCCAGGGGAGCTGCAGGAGGGTTTTGCCTTGGTGAGCACGTGGGGAATGTACACATGACAATGTCCCTTTGAATGGTGCAGCATGCTTCCCTTTCTGGAGACTGCCAGCTCCTTGAGTTAGTGCAGACAGTGTTCAAGGCCATCTCTCCTCCCCTCCTTACCCTCTTTGGAGCAATTTGTTCCTCTGAGCATGGAATACTTGCATTGCCACAAGCATAGAAATTGCAATTATCCCTGGCTTTACATAGAGTGCCCAAAGTCAGCTCCTTCCCGCACCCATGCTTGGGCCAGGCCAGGCATAATCAGCATTAAGTTCTGGGTTAAAAATACTGTAGTTCTCTTATGAAAAGAGCAGCTAGAGTATGTGTATGTGTGTGTGTATATATATGTATAGGTATGCACTAGAAATCTGGCATTTGGAGAAATATAAAGCATTCATGAACTTTTGTTTCATCTGTGATCATATGGACATTTCCCAGTTCACATGGTGTTTGCTATTTTTGGTAACAGTTAATGTGTGTGCATTTTCAGGCTTCATTCACTGTTCATATTTTATTTCTTGATCAGGCCTATAAATATCTCTGGCCTTTCAAGCTTTACAAGCCCCAAAGGGACATATGTACTGACTCCACCTGTTTAAGAGAATGATTGGCATGCTGCAAAGAGCCCACTAAATTCAACTCCCATTTTCCCCCAATTCTGGAAGCTCCCAAGGCAACTCCAGAAAAAGAGATGGTCCTGAGTTGGAGTAACCACTGTGCTCAGCCTGAAGACAGCTGGGTAGCCTGGGAGGTCCACAGATTTTATGTGGACCTGAAGCTGTGAAGCAGAGCTATGTGAATAATGTGTTTTCTGGTTCATTGGCAATTCCAAATAAGTAGAAGAAGAATTGCTACAAGTCAAACAAAACAGTTCCTTCTCAACAAAACATTTCATTCAAATTCAACCATTTTAAAGGGTTTTGATAGCATTAAAGGAAATTTCTCAATGAAAAGTTATTTCAAACCAAAAACTTGAAGCATTCGATTTCGAAAATGTCAAAATGAAACATTCCAACTTCTTCTGTTTTTTGTTAGTTTGTTTTACACAGAACAATTTGGTGAAACCAACACAAATTCGCAAAATGTTCTGGTGTCACCAAATCAGCAGTTTTCACCAAAAAAAGTTTCAGCTGACCAATTTCACCCTCAGTTCAATTGTGAAGTCTTTCACATAGGTATTGCAGTACATTTCTTTTCCTGGGTTTTGTTGTTTTGGGGATAAGCTCCAAAGACGTAGATTGTCAGGACACTTTCACGCTAGTTGGGTAGTTACTTTATTAAAATAAAAACTCCTTAAAATGATTTTGAGCTGTGCATTTTTAAATGTCTGTGTGGAAGATACACCCTTAACTGGCTGCTGAAAAAGAATATATTATAAGAATCTTATCTACTAGTGTCTTGTAATCACTTGGCAATTCTTCTGAGTTAGTATTTTGTTCTAAGGAGTAATGTGAGGGGAGAAAAGCATGTGACAACTGCACAAGCTAACGGTGAAAGCATAGAAACACCAAACTTGTATCCTGGAGATGGAATACTCATGCGATCCACTTTCTCAAAAAGTGAGAGGATTGGGTCCCAAGTGCCTTAGATACGATGTGTGTTAAAGCCCTGTTAAAACTCCAAAGTGATGCAAAACTAGACAATTAGCAGGTGCTGAAAATTACAGTGGTCTGAGGTCCTGGATTTGTTATTTTAAGGGCTTGTCTACACAGTGCATTAGTGCGCAACTGGTGAGGTGTAAATTCTGGTCCACAGCAACGTGCCATGCAGTATCTGGTGTGGGGGACCCCTTTCTACATGCTAAAAGTTCCTTTGTGTCATTGATGTAGTCTTGTTTCAGATGATATTAAGATAACGCATGCGAAGGAACTTTTAGTATGTGGCAGCAGGGTCCATGCAGTCCCTTCGTGCGTGATATGCTAGTCCAGACTAAAATTTACACTCAAGTTGATGAGCACTAATTGCATGGTGTCAAAAAGCCCTGAGACTTGCACCAGTGCCAGCATAACACTGCTGGTCTGAAAGGCTGATGACTTTCTTATAGGAATACCACCAGTGTGAAATCATCAGTTTCCAAAAAGTGAGTTAAAGTAGTTGGTTGCTACACCTGCCCTTGACCCTCTGCCAACGTTTGTGATTTCACAATGACATTTTCCTATTTTAAATTTTTTTTTCTTCTTTTCATGTTGGTGTGTATAACCCACAAAGCACAAGTTGTCTCTATATGGCAGACAGTGAAACTGACAGTACAGAAAGTGCTATCAAATGCACAAAGTAGACAAATTGGAAAGATTGAGACAAATATTTGTCTAAAATCTGCCGTCTCTGACAACATTAGGGAAAATGTATAGCAATGGCATGGGTGAGGCCCTTCAGCTCCAGGCCTGGAGCGGATCCTTGATGCATGGATCTCTCTTTTCCTGCACAGAAGGGCTCAGTCACCTCTGTGAGACCTGTCCACCTCTTCTGGATCTCATGGCAGCCCCTCAACTAGTCAAGGGATCCGTGCGGGAGAGGGGGCTGGAATACCAAGAAAGGAGGCGAGGGAGGACTGTGAATTGGTTTACATTGGTTTACATTAGGGGCCATAGCAGTGAAGTGCTCTGTGAAGCTTTTGTTGTTATGCACAGTCATTTGGAACTGGACACAGAATAAAAGAGACCAGTGACAAGCTCCTTAAGCATTAAGTGATCACTGAACACCACAGGCCCCATCAGGGTCAGGACGCCAATGTGCTAGGCCCTCTGCGTACACATAGCACTAGATGGATCCTTCCCTGAAAAATTTGCAGGCAAGGCGAGATGTAACATGCAAATAAAGCTAACAGACAATGGGGAAGGGAGGTCTAATACAGACATCAACAACAGGATCACCTAAGGCAAAACAAGTTCATGAGGACAAGATATAGGACCAGAGTAGGTGAACTGAATGTTCTCTATTTTCTTCAAGTTATAGGACTATTATAAAGCAAGGTACTCTTCAGCCCCCTATGGCAAATACATGTTACAACATATTCTGTTTACAGGAAATTTTGCTAGCTGTATTGTTTCAAAAGTGAGAGATTTCTCTCAGCGTTCCCAGGTTGGTTACCAGTCTAAAAAAGATGAATAATGCCTCATGAACAACAAATCTGGGCAAAATCTCAGTGGATTTAGCTACACCGCAATTAAACAGCCCTGTAGTCTGAGCCCATGTCAGCTGATGTGGGTCACCTGTGGGCATTTAATTGCAGTGTAGATATACCTTAACTGTCATCTCTCTGGGCAGAGACCCTCATCCACTCCCTTCTGAACAGGGGTTTTACACTGCAGTCTCCTTGTGATTCTCCCTAAGCAGGTCTGACAAACATTCAGCCTCCTGCTCTTTAGTTTCTCTCCAAGGACAAGGACAGTTATTTACCAGGAACCACTCAGCTCTTTCAAAGCAGAGTTTCTTTATTTAAGAACAGAAACATAAAGAGAAAACATATAAAGGTCTAAACATCTACTAAACGTACCAGAAGTTGTCCATCAGCCTTATCGGGACCCTGACAAGTTTCAGTCCTTTCAACCTTTCAGCATAGTGGGGTCTCCCTTTGGACAAAAGGTCATATCCATTTGTTGAATCAAAAACAAGACCCCCAGAAAGTGTGTTTAAAGTCAGCCTTTATCCCCAATAGACTTTGTCTCCCAGCCTCCTCAAAACAGGTAGAAGCCTGCCAATGGGGCCCAATGTACAAAGGACTGGATAGCTGCATAGCCAGCCTTGAGATTTTGCATTAATCATACCCTAGTGAATTCAGATTCCACAGGAAGTCTCGCCGCATGTCTTGTGAGCTAGGAACACACAAATATATATAACATGTATTCATACAAATGCCTATGAATATTCCATGGGTTTATGTCATCTGTCTCATCTTCGTATAATGGTTTTTGAAGTTTTCATGCTTTCAAGGCCTGGCTCTAACATACAGATAAAATTTCATAACACTAAAGACAGTATTCTCCAGATAGGCCTGCGTTCATCATACCTGTCACAATGTGCTTAACAGAAGCTTTCAGATTACTTTGGGCTCATGAATTCAGGTTTTCTTGTAAAATTTTCAATACTTACCGGTTTCAGCCTGATCAGCAAAAAAGTGGTAATGTTTATCTTTTCATGGTAATACCTGCTCATCACAAGATCATATTTTACTTTGCAGCATACTGTTAAAACCGCGTTTCCCTAGTTATCATGGCACTTTGTATTCCAGCCAAAATCAGGACATATAGAGAGACCTTCTCTCTCTCTTCCCCCCCCCACTCTCCCCCGTAACACATGTTTTAGGAATCTCAAAATGGTTGAGTTCAAGTTTTGGTTGAGGGTTTTTGTCAGTTCTTATTTTAACTGAATTAGGTTCCTCAGTGTGAGGAAGACGGATGCAGTGAAGTCTGCCTGAACTTGCAGCCAGCCTGAAAGTATAGCTCTGTGAGAGGAGACTGCCCCATGCAGTGGAGGACTCTGTGTGTGGCAAGGGGAGAAGAGTGCAGCAGGCCAACACACCACCCACCCGGGCACACGCCAGCTGCTGGGATAAGTACTCGGAGGGTGTGGGGGGGAAATACTCTGCTGCAACCAAGTCTCTGTAGAGGGGAGAATGGCATCTCCTGTCACTCCTGGATGCAGAAAAAGGGAACCCCCATGCTATTTATCAATCAGGGAGGCCAGGAGCACTCCTGTCACCACCATAGCACAGTGATGGGGCCACAGGGGGGCCCTATAGTATGTTGTGCTCAGGGCTCTGGATTGCCTTATTCCAGATCGGAGAGTGAAACACACTCAACCTCGAAAGTGCCCAGAAAGACATTTGTGAAATATACACACAACTTTAGGCTTTATAGTTTTGATAGCGCCAACAGGCTTATTTGACATTCTCCTCGTTTTCACTTAGATTAATGTGTCTGAGGCACTTCTCTTTGGAGAGAGAGCAAATGGATATGCTCTGTTGTGACAATAATTAGACCCTATGTTATGACACGTTGTACCAAGTAGAGAAACATATCTGGAAATCTGTGTGGTAGAAGTGTTTTTCTTATATTTGCCACATTCTGATTAGCATGGTGCTGCATGACAACAAAGAAAAGTGCTGCAAGCAGAGAAAATATATGGAAAAGATGCAGAACAAGATACCAAAACATAGGCGCTGACTCCATAGGTGCTCTGGAGCTCAAGCACCCACTGCAAAAAATAGGGGGTGCTCTGGATTAATCTTTTGTGGGCCCTGGCACCCAGACCGTGGTCCCGCCCCCTGCTTCTTCCTGCCCCCGCTCAGCCTCTTCCCCCCGAGGCCCTGCCTGCTGCTCTGCCCCAAGGCTCCGCCCTACACTCAGCCTCCCCTTAACCCTGAAGCCCCTACCTGCTGCTCACACAGGGTGGGAAGCAAGCAGGAGGAGAGGGGGTAGGGGCGGAGAGGAGCAAACGGTGGGCGTGGCCTCAGGGGGAAGAGGCCAAGTGGGGGCAGAGCGCGAGCGGGTGGTGGTGGGGGCCCGGACCAGATGCTGGGGCCCCTTCTGCATGTGGGCCCGGCGCCATTGATGCCACTGTAAACCCGTTACTGAGCACCTATGAGCCACTGTGTTGCTGACAGTTTCATCCAGAAAGCTACAGTGAAATGTAATGTCTTTAAACTGGGCCGTTAGTGAAGACAGCTTGTAGGTGAGTGCATGGTTTTAATATACTGTAATTCATGATAATGTAATTATGTAGTTTAATGATGATTAAATTAAGATATCAATGATAGACACACATTCAATAACTAGAATATGAAAGAAGTGTATAAATATGCTGAAAATAGCCTCACCCCAAAACTGGCAGAGCCCCTCCCCAAACAGACACACTTCTTCAAAAGCACCCACCAGCAAAAACAAAAGTCAGCACCTATGTACCAAAATGTCCTGAAGTCTACTAGTGAAGAGAAGACAGCTTATCAGATGATGATGAACATGCTTTTATAATAGATTTCTTAGATTGCATTTTGGTTCTTGAGATAATGCTAAGTTAGTTTAAAAAAATAACAAATTAAAAATTTCTCCTGATGAAGTTGTAAAATGAGACAGTATTTTTTGAATATTCCACTGGAACATGGCCCTTTCAAAGTAACATATCAGACATGCAAGGCGGTACTTGAGGTGCATTTTGTCCAACATGCATGGTATATTTAACAAGGTTGAGGCATTTACTTAGGAACTATGTTTGCTAAACATTGTGTCAATTCTGCTTAAAGAGACATTCAAGGTCCTAAATATATAAGTTCCTTTCAAAATATTAGTGATACCTTTAAAAATGTCTTTCTAATACGTGAGAAGCCAGCAACCATTAGGACTGCAATACTCTATTATAAGAGTTTTTAGAAAACATGACCCTAAACAAATCCTGCTCTGGAATTTCTGATGCTTGTTCTCCCAGCTGTTCAGAGGTTGATAACCTTTTCCATTCTGAGAACACATTTTAAAGGAAAAGGTGCCAGGAAAAACTGGGATGGAGAGATCATCTTTTGGACTGGTCAGCCTGGAATACTACTAATTACCGTACTTTCCACCCACTAGTTGGATGCATTTGGGTTTGTTTGAAGGAATTATTTCTTTCTCTATCATGCTAAATAGATGTGGCAAATAAACACTTCAGGTTATGTCCCATTAATAAGAATCAGACTAATGCTTGCACGTAAGTCTGCCTTCCCGGTGGAATTCTGTGCATGTAAAGGATGTTTATTCTGATTCAGAAGATTCATATTATTTCTAAATGAAATAATTGGGCCATATTTTAACTTTTTAATGTTTTGCAGATCCCCAAGGGCATTCTTTTGCCATATGGAAACTTTCAGTTTAAAAACAGAGCCTTTTTTTTAGGTCAGTGGAGCTCAACTAAAATAGTTTTAAGAGTGTATTTTTTAAATTTTATATCTTAAAAATGGCTACACTATTTTTATAGCAGTGTTAATGATGGACATACTAACACAGATTTAAAATTAGTGGTGCAAAGGTACTTGTATTTATTTAGAGGTTTCACGAGTAACTTTCCTGGTTGTCAGATCATTGAAAGATAAAATAACAAGGCTATCTTGGCTTCCCTTCTGTGAGTAGGATAACAAGTCGCCTTCGTTCTTCCTTCCCAAAGAATGTGTGTGAAGGTTCAGAACTTAAAAATTATTTTTAAAACTGTAAAGATAAATTGGGAACAGAGGTATTTCTTTAAAAATCTGGAAAAAAAACCTTTTCCATAACTAAAGATATATTGAAATGAATGGAATAGAGGCAGAAGCTTTTCAATTCAAATAAAGTGTTCAAAAATGAGTTTTTGTCTTGGTGTAAATTGGATACTAACGCTTCAGTAGACTTAATATGGCTGCTTCTGTTAGAAGGTTTGTGTGCAGCATAGCAGCAAGTTAATAGCACACCTTGGGTGACCAGATGATCTCGTTTTCTAGGAATATCCTCCTCACATTTTTAAAGAATTTGTTCACCTTTCCAGTGGTTTTGGTTTTGATATACTGCTTATTAAAAAAAAACTCCTGCAAACTGAAATCCTCTCAATAGAACAGAAATAACATAGGCTTCCCCATTCTGCCTGGCCAATGAGCCTTAAAGCTGATCTTGAGCTGGCCTCCTCATAGAGTCAAAAGTCAGTAAAATCTCCTTGTTCATTATGGCTGTGATTTGCCTTTATGCACAAGACCTATGCACCACTTCAGTCCCACTAGCCCCCTATTTTGAAGACTCAAGTCATGCATAGGCCTTGTGCTGGTCTTCTGCACAGGGTAAATTCCAACCCTAGGCACAGCCACCTCTTGCACACAAGCGGAGTGCTGCACCTGTACAGAGCCCCATTGACTTCCCAGAGGTTCCACACAGGTACAGCAATCCATCACTGCCTCAGCTCTTGGCCTTTCTAAGGAGTCTAGTTAGTGCCAAGTATAATGGATGTTTTTGTTATGTGAGAGCTTGGACTGAGATGGTACACTTATTTTAAGTAGCCTGCCAAACAGCTGTCAAGTGGTAACAGCTTTCCATCACTACTGGACTGGGCTGGGTTTGGATCAGTGACCTGAAACTATTTCCACTGCACTAGCCCTGCTGCTTTCTGTCGCGGTGTTCTCCCTTCGGTTTGTAATTGTCACATCTCCTTAGCACCTTTAGAGCAGGCAAGTGGAATTTTTTTATTCTTTCATTGTATTATTTATGTTAATAGAGGGGAAAGAAAGTGAAAGAAGCTCATTAAAGAAGCAAAAAAAAAAATCACTTGTTTAAAGATGGTAAATTAAAGAACCTGTCCTGACATTTCGTCAGATCAGGTCAAGTTAAATGACTTAATAGATTTGTTTCAACTTTTAAAAACTTAACTTTACCTTAAAGTTGAATCATTTGAAAAATCTTTTATTTGAAATGCTCTTGTTATCTCAATTTCAGATCAAACAACAGAAGGGCTGGCTTTATTTTTCTTTCTGTAAGTCAGCTTAACAAGCACTCCTTTAAATAAGCTTTTGACTCCAAGAGACATGGTCTAGAAGGCAAAGGCTGTTTTTTTAATAGTTCAATAAGTTTGATTTCATCATTTCAGCATTATTAAGGAACATGTCCCATTTCAAGAGATGTACTTTAAATGATTTTAAAGGTTTTATTTGGACAAGACATGGGAGAAAGAGTTTGATTTATAGGTGGTGCTTTTCTAGGCTGTTATTTAATAGTCATGCATGTATGTGCACACACTCTCATTTGTTAGAATTTTGTCCACTAACATTAGCACTGCTGCAAGAGATGATAAAATCTTGAAGAATTCTGATCCAATTAGACATCATTCTACTCTTGTCTAACTCCTATTCTATTTGCAGTATCTATCTGGACATAATTACTTTTAGAATTGCCTGTTTTTCCTATATAATGTTAACTCAGTGTTTTGCTTAAATCAAGAAATATTTCCACATGCTTTTAAAAGCTCCCCAAAGAACACCCAGAGGACAATTAATGTGCTTTATTTTGTCCAAAACTGAAAGGTTTTGATACAGCCTCTTTTTCTGGCCTAATGAAAGGAAGCCTGGTCCTAATAAAAACAGCTCTTTGCCATGTAGATTGTCTTTTACTCCTGTGCCCTGCAAAGCCTAAACTTTATAGCTCCTCAGGATTGCTAAATGTCCTTTGACCTGGGATTTTATGTGATGCTGTGTGCTCTTTGGTCTTGGTTACATACACTGTACTGTATTTACAAAATTCTCTAGGAAATGTTCATACTTAAGAAGAAAGGGTGCTGCCGGCTATGTTGATTTACTTTACCCTTCCTATTCATCAGTCCTGTGTGTACCAGATTCCTGGATAGACCATAGCTGCCAGTATAAAGTCTAACCTGTTAGCCTATGTGTTGGCCGCAGCTTAATCTACTGCATTCCCTGTCACCATCCCTCGTACAAAACAAAACAGAAAAATAGAAACCCTAAAGTGAGTTTGAATAACTCTAACTAATCGACATGTATTGCTAAGAGGGGTATTCAAAACTGAAAGGACACCAACAAACAAGAACCTTTCGGTGAAATTCACCCTGTGCAGAAGGCCGACACAAAGCCTATGCACCAGTTAAGTCCCACTTATGACTTCAAAAGAGGATACAGGCCTTAAGTGATGCATAGGCCATCAGCAATGGGGTAAACTTCACCTTTAGTGAGAAGCAAACCCAAAAACATAAGTTTCAGTGGTAGAACAACTACTGGTAGCATTATTAAAAGTTGGTTGGCAGGCAGGATTGGGTGATTAAAACTTTAAGTAATCAAGTGGGTTACTAGTGTGTTCAGATTTCGGATCATTTCTGTTCAACATCTATGTGAATGAGCTGGAATGTAGAACTTATTGCATGGTGTGAAAGATTGTGAATGACATCAAGGCAGAAGAGAGATGTGGTTGATTAGTCAGCTCTAGAATGCCAAAACTCCTTTTCTTCCTCTTTCTTTTTTGTGAACAAGCTCTTGTAGCTTTTAGCTGACATCCAGCTGTCAGTCTGCACTGGCAGATGGATGACATAAGTTAATTTTTTTTTTCCTAAACTGGGTATAAACAGTGGGTGATTTTAGTTGCTACCAGATATCCATATTTTTCTCCTTAAGAACGGAAATATACTTCACAGCTTAAAAATCTTGTTCAACTTCTGAGCTACTTTTGAAACATAGTTGAGTTTTCCTTTGTTTAAAAAAAATTGTTTGGAACCTGGAGAAAATGAAAAATATGAAAATGACAGAGCAACTTCAGGTCAGTTACCTTCAGGGATGTGTTTACTATACTTTCAGCACTGCCTGGTGGTGTATCATTTCAGTGTTTGCTAATGAACAATAGAGGCAGTGTGCTAACTTTAGATGTGTCGATCTGGAGTTCTTTCACTTTCCTATCTGTAATCATGAGCCAAGATTGCATTTCCAGGTGTGAGTGGGTGGGCTGTGCACATGCAGAGAAGGAATTATATGCTTTGAAAATAACAAGAAATTCAGCATAGATAATTTTCAAAGTGAGGTTTCCTTTCTATATAATAACCATTCTATAGAATTTTTGAATCATCCTAAAGCCTTTAAATGCAAATTATAGTCATTCCATAGAAATAAAAAAAACAATAGAAAGATCACTCTTTATGAAATACTATAGATTTTCAAAGTAATTTCTATACTCTATTAATTTTATCCCCATTAAAGTCTACAGGACTTTTCCATAAGAGTTGAAAGACCGGAGAGTTAAACCATTTTTGTTCATTGCTAATGCACATATTGATGGCTGAATCAATTTCCCCCCTTATGGCAAACTGAATGTTCATTATTGTTCATTTTATTTTTTTCATCTACCATTCCCTTGTATGTTTTCTTTTTTCTATGGACTTGTGACTCTTGACCTTTAATCTAAATACTGTACTTTAGTCAAATGACTCCAGTTTCTTTTTGTTATGCCTGCCTATTGTATAAGGGGTTAAGTGCATTTAATGAGTGACATTTTTACAAGATAGAGAGTTGAAATGGTCAGATGTGGTGAATTATATATGCATTCTACATCCAGGGCCTAATCTTGCAAATCAGCCTGTAGCCCATAGAGGGCTGTGTGATGGTTATCACAGTTGGGGCGGGGAGAAAAGGAGGCCACAGCTCAGCGCAGAGCTGTTACTATAACTTTCAGGCTGCAGTAAATTTCTGCTCTGCCTGAAACATGTGCTGCATGGGTAATAAATAGCTGGTGAATCTGTGTACAGATGGATTCCCCCTGACCACATATCCAGCCTGCCTAGCCTTCCCAAGCACAGCTACACAGGGTTCTTGACTGCACACCTTGCAGATGTTCCACATCCCCATCACTGCTTCCATTTTTTTATACACTCCCTGTACAGCGGGACCTGGTCAGTTCCACTGCATGTTAGGCCTTTTATACTGTAAAGAAAGGGGCAGAACTTGCCCCTAAGTTAATATATATTGGAATTACCTTATTTTCTTGTTAGTAATACAGGAGATGGTATGTGGGATCAATACTGGGAACGAGATGACACTCATGCCATGTTTCAGACAACATAGATATATTTCCTCATAAATTATTTTTTTTCTTTCCATTCTGTTTGCTTGAATCGGGAACAATTCAGCATCACCACCAATGGTAATATTATTCTCTACTTGTACACACTAAATCTCAGGATCCACACATGCTTCCATTATGTATTTGTGCATGAGACCTTCTCTGTACTTGCTCTTGAAAAGCCGGTACATTGTTTTCCTGGATAATACTTTGCTAGTGACCATAGCTGTTGAGAGTTTATGCAGTAAAATATACTCACTGACGCAGATTTGAAAATCACTGGCACGTTGCCAAGAGAAGCATACATGACCAGATTTAACAGTTCTTATAGTCATTCATAGTTTAAGAATTAACAAGAATTGCCCTCAGAACTAGCTATTCATTTTCTGGGGGGTGGCAAGGTGACAAATCCCAGAGGTTAAACAAAAAGGGCTCTGTTTTTACTTGCCACAGCAATCTTAAAGTTTACATGATAAAAATGACTTCTCACCATACATGAACTATAACGTAGTCAAAATTTAATTTTTAAATTAAAATTGACATTCTATAGACTATTGCTGGTGGTGGCCCTCTTTTTGAAAAAAGATACCATTCGTGATCCATAGCCAGAATGTAATGCAAGAGACATTTCCATCACATTTTCACAGACGTATCACATTACTTTCACCCTTTTACTGTTCACCCAAGCTTCCATCCTTACAGCCCCATATGTATCCTTCCTTTTGTCTCATCTATATGCTTGGTGTCCACCTAACTGTGCACCCAGCGCCTCTTTTCTCATTCTCCCAAGCCTCCTATAAAAGCGCTTCTTCCATGAAGCCTTTAAAAAAAAGTTTCCTTTGCCACCTCAAACTCAGTCCTATATGCAATGTATGCTGTGTCTGAACAAGACTGTAAACTTGTTTGATCAGGAACCTTCTCCCCTCATGTTTGCAGAAGGATAAATAAAATAAAATAGCCACAGTAGCAATTAGCATTCATCTTTCTGATCTTGGGAAACGCATATTAAACTGTGATTGGAACCTTATACTTTTGGATTAAAAAAAATCTTTTCTATAATAGTCTAGCAGTAGACCATAGATTATGTAGCATATAATATATACTAGTAGTTCATATGGAAATATGTATATTAATCACTACCTTTATTTCGCTCTTCGTATCACTGATATTTTTTAAGTGGCATGCATCACAATTAGAGATTTCTACTCCCTTTCTACTGGGCATACACACGTACTCATTTCTTAAGGCAGCCTAGGTAAAAGCACGAAGGTGCTTGTTTAATATTTAAGCCAGCAATGGAGGCTGGCATCTTGGTCCAACTGGAGGCAGGAGTTGACCTCTCGGAAGGGAATGAGAGATGATAGGATCAGATGGGCAATGTGAAAGTGAAGACAAGCAGTTTATATTCAATGCAACAGAGAAATGGGAGCCAGTGGAGGGACGAAAGGAGAAAGGTGACATGGTCCAAGCAGTGGGCTAGGAGAATGAGCTAGATAGCTGTTTCTTGTGACTGGATAGGGTGCTGTGGCTTGTTTGGCTATTGCTGGAGGCTCTTTCTGGGGGGCTGGGCCTAGCTGCCAGGTATGTTGGCGATGGAGCTTCTGCTGACCCAACACTCAACTCTGGGGCACTGCCTCCCCAGGAGGCTGTGTAGCTGGGCACCTACCCACTGGAAGAGCTGCTTGAGCTGATCACTGTGTTGAGTGGAGGAGGAGGAGAGTTGAGGAGCTACAGTAGAGCTGATAAGAGTGTGGGAGGGGACCAGGAGGGGGCAGCAGAAAAGGGGGGGGGATAAAAGGTGCTCCTTTCTTTCCCTGCCGTTGCTTCTGCAGGATCCTCTCGCCCATGGGATTTTGCTTCCCACACCCCAGCTTATGGGTGTAACTCAGCAGCTGCTTCTTACGACTCACTCAGTATTTGAGAAGTCCCTCTCTCTTGGGCCCTCAGATCCCCATCCCTCAGGTAATTTCTTAGGTAATTGCAAAGTTGTGTATTAAAATGGTCTGATTTCAATAGCATCTGTTTGATTCTCTCCATGCGGTTGGTGGTGTGCATGCGTGTATATAAATGTACTGAAATCGCCATTGACAAAGCTATCGATGAAATGTCAGGACATGACACAGCAATAGTTAGATAAGCCTAAATAGGTCAATACTTTGAAGGTTTTTACACTAGTGCAGTAGCTGAAAGTGAATTATATAGTACTTAGGGATGAACCGTCATGGCAGCCTGTCAGTTTGCTAAGTGGGCCAGCTGTGCTCTGTTTCCAAGATGGCATTTCCAGGCATGCACTCTCTGTTCAGGAGACCCACCTAGTTGATCCGGCCATTCACTTAAAAAGATGGCAAATAAGGAACCAGTCTTTCTTGACAAAATGGTCGGTGTTCATGCCCAACCTGTAACCGTTAACGTTTGACATTTCTGTCTATGGCCATGCAATGGGCGTGCGTGTGTGTACTGTATGGAGAGGTTAGGCACAGTCCTGCTCTAGGGCCTCAGTCCTGCAAATACTTAAGCACGTGGATAATTTCATGCACATGAGTAATCCCGTTAACTTCAATGGGACTATGCATCTCAGCAACATTACAAAGATATGTAAAGTATTTGCAGGATCTGGGATGTTGCCATGCCACAGGGAAAAATTACATTTGGCAAAAGGAAAGGAAGGATGGAAATATACACAAAATAAAGAAAGCAGGTTTTCTTGTATCACATGTTGCACATTATGTATGTTCCTGATTTTATATGTGGGACTGGTAGCGTCTCCGATTGTTAAGATTGCCCAACACTTCCTATTAGAAGACCCTGTTTTCAGTTGCTTACAACTTTGCCAAACTTCAACCATTTGGGATGAAATGTTACATGCCAGGTATCTGCTTCAGGTTGAATTTTTTTGAAAATTTCAGCCCAAATGGTTCAGCTGTTTGTTTTCCCATGCTAAAAAAGTCTGACCTTTTCTTTCAGCATTTATAGCACCCCCAAGCTTTGGAGCAGGGACTGGAAATTTAGCAATGAGCAGCTTCTTTGCCATCCCTGTGAAAATGTGCCTGAATTTGGCCTAGTACAGAGGTCGGCAACCTTTCAGAAGTGGTGTGTCGAGTCTTCATTTATTCACTCTAATTTAAGGTTTCACGTGCTAGTAATACATTTTAACGTTTTTAGAAGGTCTCTTTCTATAAGTCTATAATAAATAACTAATCTATTGTTGTATGTAAAGTAAATAAGGTTTTTAAAATGTTTAAGAAGCTTTATTTAAAATTAAATTAAAATGCAGAGCCCCCCGGACTGGTGGCCAGGCAGTGTGAGTGCCACTGAAAATCTGCTCGCATGCCGCCTTCGGCACGCGTGCCATAGGTTGCCTACCCCTGGCCTAGAAATAACACTTTGAAGAATCACAATTTGCATACGCTCAGTAGAAACTTCTTAGAGTTTAACAGCTAAAATTTCCTAGGATTCCTCCTCAGAGAACATGCTCCATCCCCTCACAGATCCTACATGTCATAGAATCATAGAATATCAGGGTTGGAAGGGACCTCAGGAGGTCATCTAGTCCTACTCCCTGCTCAAAGCAGGATCAATCCCCAACTAAATCATCCCAGCCAGGGCTTTGTCAAGCCTGACCTTAAAAACCTCTAAGGAAGGAGATTCCACCACCTCCTTAGGTAACCTAGGTGACCAGACTGCACATGCGCCATTTGGACAGAGCAGCTGAGCACAGTACAGCCCAAGGCTACAGGGACAAAGCCAGCTGTAGTAACTGTTCTGGGCCAGGGTGAGTCTGGGCAGTGGAACTGAGAGCAGGCAGCCTATCTCTTCTGTGTGCTCAGAGACCCCACCCCTGCTGGTACCTTGGCAGAATGGATGAGAAAGCTGCCTTAGACAAACGCTGAGAGAACAAAAAGTGGAGCAGTGGGGAGGGAAGGGAGTAGAGTGGAACATGCAATGTGGTGATATTGGGATTGGAGAGAGAAGAGAAACTGGAATCAAGGGGAAACTCGGAGCCAGTTGGCTGGGGGGACACTGAGATTGGATGAGGAACTGGGGGAGACTGGGACTTGCTGGAGAAGGTCATGGAGACTAGGAACTGGAGTGGGTGGGAACAGTGGGAGTGGAGACAGATCTGACAAGGAGCTGTGATGCAGGGGGGAGAACTGGGACAGGGTAGGTAGGCAAAGAGATTGGGCTGGGCAAGAGAACCTGCGAGGGAGTGGCAGGGGGGAGATTGAATGAGGAGCCCAGGAAGGAAGACCAGGACTGGGAGCCAAAGCAGCAAGGAGAGGAGAGACTGATTGGAGAAGGGGCTGGCTGGGCAAGGAGATTGGGACTGGATGTGGGGAGGGGAAGACACTAAATGAGGAGGGGGGAAGATTGGGACTTGGGACAGGGGACTTGGATGGGAATACTAGGACTGGCTGGCCAAGGAGATAGGGATTAGGAAAAGAAGTCTGAGGAGTGGAAACTGGGATTGGTTAGGAGTATAGGGCTGGAACAAGGAGCTGGAGTGGGGAAGAGACAGGACTGGGACAGGGACAGTTTGGAGGTGATGGGGCAAAAGGGATCAAACATGGGGAAAAGGGGCAGAAGAGTGTGTGCCCACTAGGTCTCGCCATTCCTCTGCTGTCAGCAAATATCTTTGAAACCTACTGCCAAAGTGTCCCATCCCCTTCTAGTGCTGGTCCACATAGAGGATGCCATACTACTGGAATCAATTTCTCCATTAGCTCAAGTGGCAGGGGTGCGTGTGGTGGATCTAAAGTTTCCTACCTTGCTAACAACCCATATGGGTGTCAATATGACACCATGTGATGAATTTCTGGTTTTTAAGATATTTTTTTTTAAACCTAGGATATTGCGCGCGCGCGCGCACAAACACACACACATATATATGAGAAAGGGGAATGTCTTAGGAAGGTGGGAAAGTGACTAATTTTTGGAAAGAAGTGAGTTTGAAGCACAACTTGAACAAGAAAAGAGGGAAGAGAATAGTGTGGCATCAATGATCAGAGAAGACATTCCAGGCATAGGACACAGCATGGGAGAAGGCATTGAGATGGCTGAGAGAGAAGAAAGCATACATGAAAGAGATCTGTACAATACCCTTTAGCAGCTGATAGGTGATAGTTGATGCCAAATATATTCCATAATTCGGTATGCTCGGGAAGGGCCGGACTGATGTAGTATAAAGACTGATCCTCTCTCCACAATAGAATGCGTTCCCATGCAATTATTCTTGAAGTCTTTTGTGGACAATGTGGGGAACAAATGTACGTAACTTTTCCCAGTGTTGCACCTGACTTCTGTCTCAGTAGGACTTTTGCAGAACTTTTTTCCTGAGGAAGGGGTGAATTTTAAACTAAAGCCTGCTTCCTTTACACACTTGAGAGGTCCCATGGTTATCAGATGTGACTATTTCCATGAGTAAGGGATCCAGTTTTGACACTATCTTTACAACCATAGCTGAAAATAATAACAAAGTATTTCACTGTTGAGAGACTGACCTAAAATAGGATAAGTAATGCTGATGTTTATTGTTAGAGATGGCAGCACATTGTAGTACATCAGGACAGTTCTGGCAATTGACCTAGAAACGTGCTTGCCTGAGTTATTAAGCATCTGTGTAAAAGATTATTCTTTTGTACTGTTAGACATTTCTTATCGAGGAAAATACATTCATTTATTTAAATATTTATGGTGGGTCACTAAATTTGTGCGGAATATATCAATTTGGGTGGGAAATGGGGTAGAGTCAATGTAACACATGGCCTAATAGTTTAAAGTCTAAAGTTAGGGTCCTAAATATAAGTAGCCTTAGTTTCAGGAATGCTAAGCACCCACAAATCCCGTTGGGAGCCGCAGATAAAAAACAGGCCTATATATGGATTTATGAACCTAACTTCAGATATGAAAATTTTGGCCACAGTGTGCAGGATTTAATGAATCCTAGAAGAATGGTGTTGAGGAAGGGTAGGTGGAATAGAGGGAAGATGGGTTGGGGAACAGTCCTGACTTCCCCCTATTCCACCTACCCTTCCTCAACACCATTCTTCTAGACGTAGCACCATCTTTTGATAAGATCATCCCATAGTGTTACCAGGACTGGGTGAAAGATTAGGGTGTAAACATGAATCTGTCCAAATCATCTGTATTTACATCCCTCAAAATGAACCCAACATTGAATTTGAGATAAACACTTTTGTCACAGCACAGGCATCATTATTGTCTCCACATCACAGTACCCCGCATTCTGGGAGCCCATTGCTGGAGTGTGGACAGTGGGAAGAAGACAGCCATCTCCCCCTGTGGCCAGCCAGAAGAAAATATCCCTATGCTCCACTAGCCCTTTCAGATAGAATAGCTGCGGGATGAATTCCTGGTCAGGATTATGGATCTTTGTGGAGAACAGTAGAACTAAAGTTCTTTGGGTTCACTTGCCTCCAATTCTGCAGGTTGAACATAGTTTATTGCAGGGGAAGGAGTGTTATTGCGTCATCATCACGTTATTAGTAAATAAAGACTGAGGGTGAAATCAGTAGGAGTATTGCCATTGACTTCATTGGGACCAGGATTTCACCCTAGGTGTAAAACTGAACATACAAAGACAATATGGGCACATTTTCAGTCACAAATTCTGGTGGGACAACAGGAAAGACATGCTTGTGTGGTGTCTGGCATCAATACATTGCTCTTTTGATAGTGTAGAATGTACTTCATGCGGGAATCATAGCTATAACCCGTGGACATAATTCCTCTGAGTATTGCAGTATGTGGTAATCTAACCCTTGTAGAAGAAAATTGATTTGTTTTCCTTTACAGATACTGGATTTGGAACCCAAAATGGAGATAGCTGAAACTAAGTTTAAGAACAGAGAAAAAAATCAGGCCTTAATCCAGTATTAAAATAGTGAGAAATTGGTTCTGAGACCCTTAATCCAAATCCTTAGAATATTGCATGCATATAAATGGTTGCTGCACAGTAACACATTATACAGCACTTCTGGAGCATTCTGAATCCCTAGAGCTTAATTTCCAATGTAAATTAAACTCCAAGAGAGCACTTCCTAAACTTTTTTGCCTTTAGATGTTTCTTCCAGGGCTTCAACAGATGTTTTTCAACTTAATCAAAAATTGCTAGAATGGTTGCATATACAGCATATTGATTTTACTAGGAAATTATTACTCCTGTATTATAACTCCTTATCAAGTTGACAGCGGACACACTGAAAGTGAAAGTGTCTTTCAGGTGTCTACTACACTTAGAAGGAAGTATTTTAATTAACAGTCTGTGCCCACGACAGCATTGACAACACTGATTTCAGTGGAATCATACTGGCATAAAACTGGTATATCATAGTTGGGATCAGGCTGTATGTCATAGAATCATAGAATATCTGGGTTGGAAGGACCTCAAGAGGTCATCTAGTCCAACCCCCTGCTCAAAGCAGGACCAATTCCCAACTAAATCATCCCAGCCAGGGCTTTGTCAAGCCGGGCCTTAAAAATCTCCAAGGAAGGAGACTCCACCACCTCCCTAGGTAACGCATTCCAGTGCTTCACCACCCTCCTAGTGAAATAGTGTTTCCTAATATCCAACCTGGACCTCCCACACTGCAACTTGAGACCATTGCTCCTTGTTCTGTCATCTGCCATCACTGAGAACAGCCGAGCTCCATCCTCTTTGGAACCCCCCCGTCAGGTAGTTGAAGGCTGCTATCAAATCCCCCCTCATTCTTCTCTTCTGGAGACTAAACAATCCCAGTTCCCTCAGCCTCTCCTCATAAGTCATGTGCTCCAGACCCCTAATCATATTTGTTGCTCTCTGCTGGACTCTTTCCAATTTTTCCACATCCTTCTTGTAGTGTGGGGCCCAAAACTGGACACAGTATTCTATGTATGTCTTGGATATAGACTATATTAGTTAAAAGAGAGAGAGATAAATTATATCAAGGATTCATATATAGCAAGGATTCGTGGAAGAAATAGTCTTGTCTCTTCTCATTCAGTATATTTTTGCTCCCTGGTTGTATTGAGGGCTCACTCCCATATTTAATCTCTTTATGGAAACTCACCAGGCCCATCTATGGACTCTCCCAATTTCCCAGAAATTTACTCGAGTCAAACATAAAGAGTTGATGGTAGTATGAGATTGTACCTAGTATGAATTGTTTCAGGTCATTATGTTCCATTCTTTCAGGAATGCCCACAATTTTATATTTTATTTTTTGCACCCTCTATTTTCAGTCATCTATACAGGTAATTTTATCCTCCAGAGCAGGGATGGCCAACCTGAGCCTGAGAAGGAGACAAAATTTACCAATGTACATTGCCAAAGAGCCACAGTAATACATCACCACCACCCCACTGCTCCCAGCGCCTCCCGCCCACCGGCAGCCCCACCAATCCGTATCTTGGATTCTGAAGCATGTCCCCCACTCCTTTGCTCTCCTTTTATAGACATCTAAATGTCTCCATCAACATTGTTAGCTCCAGTGTACAGAAACATGTTGTTAGAAGTTTTATAATACTTCCCCCTCACACATACCCCAGGGCAAGTTTGTAACCAAGACCTTTACCAACACCTCATTAACATGCAGTTTTATTAAATTCATTATTGCTACTGTTGTGGAGAGAGTCACCAGATGGCACTATTAAGCATACTCTTACAATTTTTTTTTCTTAGCATGTGTGCAGGGTACAGTCTGGTATAGTTGTTAGTTTTGTGATGCAGTTGCATTGAGAGTGGTGAACAATAAACTCTCATTTTAATCTCACTAACAAAAATCAGTTCTTGAGACATAGTTTCCTCCTGACAACTGGGCATTGCTGCCTTGGTTAAGATTTCTGAAAGCTGGGATTGCCTGTGTGCCATTTGTGACCACCTCTGTTGCAGGACTGGAGTATATAGTGTAAGAGTATATAATGTATACTAAGAAAATACCTTAACTCCATGGGACTGACAGTCTTCTGCAACAGGAAACCAACATGCAAGACCCCAATATCTACACCTTCTCAGCAGAGGGGTGACAGTAAAATACATAAAGGACTAGTTTGGGCCTGGCCCCTCTCTGGGTATGAAAAGGAGGGAGAGGACTTGAGTATTTTTTTTCCTTTCCCAGTCCTACCTCTCTGCTTGGTGGCCAAACACAATAGATCAGATTTTCATCAAGATTACTCAGATTTTCACCAGAATAATACCATTGACAGCAGCAGAGTTAATGTGGATTTATACTGAGCAGAATGTGGGTCAGTGAGTCCAAGGGGACTGCAGAGTTAGCAATGCTATTAGAGCTAACCTCTGGAAAGGAGGCAGGTCAACAGCCACTCTTCCTTACGCCAGCCAGAAAAGCTGGCCAGACACGGAGAACAGTGAACAAAGGTTGGTGTAGCAGCCATATTTTCTGGCCTCCAGGACTCCAGGAGGCAGTTCTGTCTACAATTTCCCTTTGGGGCAGGGTGCTTCCATACGTCACCTAACCTGAGGTAATGCCTTAAAGCTAAATTTGAGCCGCAAATTAGAAATGGGCAGAAGCTGCAAAGTTGGGATCTCTGTCTAGCTCTGAATCCAAACTTCCCCATAGTTGGAGAGTGTCTGGGTGCAGGCTTAATTCCATCCCTGTATAAAATAAACAGTTCTGAAATTGGATGAGATTTCATGAGATGGCAGTATGAGATACTGTCAGATACAGTGTATTTTTAGATGAGGGCTCCATTGACTTCAGTGATCAATGTACACCAGCTGAAGACCTGGCCTAAATAATGCAATAAACTCTGTAGTTGTAAAATGTTTGACTGGATGATGAAATCAATGTGTTTGAAGGCATGCATATATATATATAAAAAAAATTAAAAGTCAAACATTTATTATCCTCTGTCAGGAATTGCAACATTAATTAAAACATCAGAGGGAAACCCAAGAAAAGTGTATTTAGCACAAATAAAAGCCTACATTTTATGGTAGGCAGCATTGCCTGCACATAATTTTAGAAGTAAGTTGCCTCCTACAAGTTTTTCCTTACTTTCTAATTCATGTGACTGTCATACGATAAAAAAAAATCATTAGCCCCCAATAGGTTTTGTGCCATCGGTTTAATTGTGTGCATGAAAGATTGGACTCCTTAATAAGCTGAATTAGTTCATGGACCATTACTAAAATATAAGGGAATGGAGATCAACTTCCTACTGAATAGTTTACTGCTGTGGCCCAAGTTTTTAATCCACAAGAAAAAAATAAGTTTGGCTTGAGTTACTCTTTTGGCAGCTGAATTATACCCTTGGTGACAACTTTCATTTAAAGTGTAATAAACAATACTTCCCCTGCTTCCTCAAGAGAGGGTATAATAACAGAGTGCTACCTGAAGGCCTGGAGAAGGGAAAAAGGCAAAAATCTTAAGATTTATCTATCTACCCTTTAGCATAGAGAACAACCTATAGTAGTAAAGTTTTCTGATATATAGTATTTGGGGCCATTTTTCCAGTGTGTGGACTCACTGGTCATAATGGCAAAAAATGCGCATGCTCCCACTGGGTCCAACACTCAGGTTCTGCTACCTTTCCACCCCACCGAACTTAGGGGCAGCTGGGGATGGCTTAGCCCTGGTATTTGTAGGAGCAGCCTGTGGGCTGCCCTAACTTGCACTGGTTAGAAGGATCCCTTAAGGCAGGGGTTCTCAAACTGGGGGTTGGGCCCCCTCAGGGGGTTGCGAGGTTATTAAATGGGGGGTTGTGAGCTGTCAGCCTCCACCCCAAACCCCGCTTTGCCTCCAGCATTTATAATGGTGTTAAATATATTAAAAAAGTGTTTTTAATGTATAAGGGGGGTCGCACTCAGAGGCTTGCTGTGTGAAAGGGGTCACCAGTACAAAGGTCTGAGAACCCCTGCCTTAAGGCCTATTTCAGAGATCCAGGACTGCCTGAGTGGAATGCTCCAGCCAGACTCCATGAATAGCTACTATGTGAGGGGGTCAGGAATGGGTGGTGTAGAGTTAGCTACAACAGCTTTAAACCAATCAGGGATTCCCAGCTGCCTTATTAGGGTCGTTCTCTGTCCCCTTCATATCACCTGGAGCTAACCAAAAGGGACCCATCTACCTTCGTGTGTGCAAAAACTACCACGTTTGCATGACTAAAACATTTGGTTTTGATCATGGATTGGATAATTACACAAGTCCCAGTTCTGTGACTATGAATGTCTGTTTACAAGCACATGAGATTCTTCCTTGGCAATGGACTTGTGGTCTTTTTTGTAAATGCATCCTTATGCCCACAATTGACTGTTTGTCCTGTTCCATCCCAGAATGTTATAGCTATGACAGATCCTTAAAAACCCATATTTCTAACTTTCTTTTTACTAATAGTTTTTCCCCCCAAGATCTATACAAATATTCAAAGTATTAGGCAAATCTTTAACAATGGCTAAGCATTATTAATCATCGGGTTAGAATAGACTGCAAAATCTGCAATTTTCCTGTTTTTAAACCACCAAGGTAAATATTATCAGTTCATAATTTGCTTGCAATTAGTACTAACAAATGTAACCACTATTTTTATTAATAATTTTGCAAACAGATGAAGGCTGCATCGCTACTATATTAACTAAGCCATATACCGGGGTGGCCAAACCGTGGCTTCTGGAGCCCCCCACACCTCATCATTCCCGGCTAACAGACTGGGGAAGAGGGCAGGAGCTCAGGGCTTCTGCCCTGCAGCGGAGTCGTGGGGCTAGGGACTTCTGCCAGAGATGACTCCTGCCTGCTAAGAGACAGGGGGCACAATTTAAAGGTTCAGCCCTCCCAACAGCTTGAGTCACATGACCCCAGGCACCCTCCCCTCTTTCCCTCAGCAGCTTCTCCCTTCAGCTCCCTGGTGTAAGCAGTGACCAACAGCTGGGTGCTGCAAGGAGGGGCCTCTGCTTTAGCTCATTGGGGAGAAGCAGCAGCAAAAGCAGCTGAAGCCTGAGCCTGGGCAGGCACCTCCCATGGGGCTGAAGCTCCAAGACTTCCCTCCCCCCAGGGCTGAAGCCTGAAGCCCCAGCAGTCATGCCCCAGCTCTCAAACTTCTGAAGATTGTCATATGCGGCTCAGTGGGTCAATTAGTTTGGCCAGCCATGCCATATGCAATCATACATAGCAATATCATTAGGGCAACAGCAAAGTGAAGTCAGGTGTAGTATAGGTTAGAAACATTCTTTGGTTTTATTTCCTCTTTTTCATACCATCATGTGTCAGAGAACACAACTGAATGGAAATTGCCTATACAGAATTAGGCAGGGAAAGGCAGCATGCTGTGACATGTAGCTTTACTTCTCTTGGAAGTGAAAGGAAAGTGACACTGGTGTTCTGAATGAGGTCTACTATTACCCACTGTAGGTGGTAAAATCAGCTTGTGAGGTGCCTTTTGCTTCACTCAGCAGCATGCCTCAGTCACAAAACACTGCAATTTAAAGTGTAAAATGTTACAGTGCACATTGACAAGCAAAATTGTCAACCCTAAGCAGGCAAAAATCATGAGTCAAGCCTCCCAAATATGAGATTGCCTACAAATAATAAATTGGGGTTCTTTTTACTTGCCTTCTGTTTTTGAGCCTTTAGCATTCACATTTTCAAGTTTTTCTCTGCTACCATAAGGGTAGAGACTTGCTTGTTTTTTTTTTAAATGAAAGTTAAGATTCTCACCTGACTCTAGGAGCTGGGGCTTTAAGAAAATGTATTAAATATGACAAACTTGCAATAAAATCATGAAAGTTGGCAACACTGCGTCAGGCACATAAAGTTATGCTAATAATGTTGTGTTAATGCAAAAATACTCTTAGTAA
This sequence comes from Malaclemys terrapin pileata, assembly GCF_027887155.1. Taxonomy (NCBI): domain Eukaryota; kingdom Metazoa; phylum Chordata; order Testudines; family Emydidae; genus Malaclemys; species Malaclemys terrapin. The sequence continues at coordinate 90,467,420 of NC_071509.1, forward strand.
ATTGGGCTATGTGTGACTCATGATCACTGTAGTCACAAATAGGACATGAGAAATGGGGACACACAAATGCTACTAAGCTGTTTGGAGCATGCAGTTAAGGCAAAAGTTGTTTACTCCCTCATTCTGCAAAACCCACTGGCAGTGCTACTGCACATCTGGTAAAGAAATGGCTAGGAAATCCATGCTTCATTGGGGAGCCCGAATGATGCAATTGGTAGACAACAAATATTTCCGGAGACACTTATACATGGTCACAGATCTGAGTGGAGCACTGATCATATTGGCATAGAAAGCATCAATGCAGAAACCCTGCACACAGACAGATCTGTACATAGAGAGACGCCAAAACTAAGCGGTTTCTGGTGTATCTTATGCTGACTTTATAGGGTTTGAGCCAATGCCTATTGCAGTCAATGGCTGCAACCCTCTTTGCTTTAGTGGAGCAGGAGCAGGCACTAAATGCTTAGAGATACATCTGCTCTTTTGCATTGTTCTCACCTGTCAAAGGAAGTTCAGCACTGAGCCCATTAAGTGGAATGCAGTGTCACTGTGAAGAAACTAGACAAAAATCTTGGCTGTCCACAACCTTAATTTCTTCCTTGCCACCTTCTTCTCACTGTATTGAAATGGGCGGCTACGACTTTAGGTTTTTTAACTTCTGCTTTGATCGCAGATGAGCTAATCCCCTGAAAGAATGAAAAAGGAAATATTAATGCTACACAGCACTTACGTAGCACTTTACATCTTTGAAGTGTTATCCAAGTGTTAATTATTATGACCCCCTACGTGGTTAGTCTGATTGGATTCTATTTCTGTAACAAGGAAGGTCATTGTAAAATGACTGTACTTGGACAGCAGCTTATTGTTTTTTAAACAACGATTAATTTTATCCAGTGTGTTTCAATTCTTACTGTGATTTTTTTGCCAAAGGAAAATAAGTATTTTATTACAGAATAGAAGTGAACAGGTTTGAAAAGATTTCTCGGACCTCTGAACATGAGGATGTTAGGAAGTCTGTAGGTAAGTCATAGCGCTACCATCATCACTGCTCTGTCTTCCTGCTCTGGACACTGCCAAGGTCCTACCATCTCTCCCTGGAAAAAACAGCACCAGAAATACTTACTAGATGATGATGTGACATCTGTATGAAAGGGTCAGCATGGTTGTTCAGAATACCTGTGTATAGGTGGTGTAAATCAGCTAGTTCATCTTTACCTCACATCTAGTTCAGGTTAAAATTACTTTTGTCTTGAGAATCCTCCAGCTGACTTTTAATGTGATTAAACCATATGAACAATGGAATATATTGTCAATTAAATGTAAAATGTAATATATTATATCAGTTTGTTTTGATTACCATTTTATTTTTAAAAAATCCTAAACTTTGAAACATACATTAATATACCAGTAGTCTGGAAAGTTTCTTTCAGGCTTAGGTAGTTATTAATAATAAAGATGACGTTTGCGCTCTCAGTGAAATATACCTTTATACTTTTTCACTGTTTGATCTAACAAATAATCCAACAATCTAATGTAATTAAAGTCCATTAATGTTTGCATTCTAGATTATTCATTCAGTAAGTACTCCTTTTCCCTCCAGTAGTAATATTTATAGCCAAGGCAATAGTTTTAAGCTTTTGGCTACCATGATATTGATGGAGATGAGTTTATATGGATAGATATACTTGTGTGTCAGACTATTTGTCTTACAATTACAACGTGTATAAATATCGAAGGTGAAAAGTTGCAGGGAGGAAATGGCATGCAGTAACTGTTCGAGTATGCACTAACCCAGCTGTTCTTTATTTTTCTTGCCAAAATATCAAGTCTGATGATGGTACAAGCAACAATAGACACACCTTTTCTTTAATAATCACAGCTAGAATCTTGCACTTGTTGTGAGGAGGATGAAAAGGGATCGTACTTGTTTACTTTAGGGTAAATAATACTGTATTTTTTGCTTTTGTGGTTTGATTGAGGTATCATTTCATGACCTCATGACAATCTCACATCCATCTTTAGACTTTTTGTTTTCAATTTCAGTCTATCTCAGATTCTGTGGTTCAGTCATCAACTCTAGAAATGAAGTTTAGAAAGGAAGAACTATCACAACTTTAACTACACTGTATCATAACAGTGAAACACTGTCAAATCTGTTTAATTATAGTGACAATTATGAAACAGCAGCCTTGCGAAAGATACACACCGTCGATCGGAGTTGGCCACCCAAGTGACCTTTTGTCTCTGGAAGTCCCTCTTCCCTTGTCCCCTCCGTCCCCTCCTAACAACCAGGACATGATGGTTTTCTTATTTGTCCTCAAAATATTAGCTTTATCCTGCAGTCTTTTGGTGTGCAGATCTCCCATTGGCTTCATCAATGTTGAAATACACATACAATATGGGCTGCAAGATCATACCAAAAAGGTGGTGTTCTTCCTAAACATAGAGCATAAGGTGACTTGCAGTCAGGTGAAGGTTAATTGATCTGCTTCTAAATTTAGTTGGGATCAAGGTGAATTAAGGTAGAAACCCTGGGACCAATGTGTCAGGAGCTGCCAGAGTACACCCGAAAGACTGAGCAGGAGAGAGATGTGGGGTAGCTGATATGTATTGGGAGGAAGTGTCAGTAGAATACCAGGAAGGTCATGGAGACTAGCAGCTCTATGGGAACCTTTTCAGAAGTGGAAGAGTCTGGCAGAAGTTTTTGTTATCAAGGCCCTTTTTAGCCTTCCTTCACTCTTGGCCGGAGTTTGTTGATTTCTAAAACATCTTAGACAGGGGTCGGCAATGTTCGGCATGCGGCTCGCCAGGGTAAGCACCCTAGCAGGCCGGGTCAGTTTATTTACCTGCTGACGTGGCAGGTTCGGCCGATCACGGCCCCCACTGGCCGCGGTTTGCCGTCCCGGACCAATGGGGGTGGCGGGAAGCAGCGCGGGCTGAGCAATGTGCTGGCCACGGCTTCCCGCCGCCCCCATTGGCCTGGGACGGTGAACCGCAGCCAGTGGGAGCTGCGATCGGCCGAACCTGCCGCGTCAGCAGGTAAATAAACTGGCCCGGCCCACTAGGGTGCTTACCCTGGCGAGCCGCGTGCCGAACGTTGCCGACCCCTGTCTTAGACAGAGATTGAATAGAACGAGACTCCAGGATCCAAACACTGGGGAAGCTTGGATCTAGATCGTGGGCTTCTCTCTGGATTTAAATATCTGTGGTAAACTGACATAAAGACTTGAACATTAGTCCCTTTTCTTGTCTTCTTCCAGGTGAACAGGAGCCAGCAGTCAGCAGTGATTCTGATATATCATTGATTATGGCGATGGAGGTGGGACTGTCTGATGTGGAGCTTTCCACTGACCAAGACTGCGAAGAGGTGAAATCATGAAAAACAAGCAGAAAACCCTACTAAACTAAGGGTAGGCATGAGGGGCAGGGACAGAGTCAGCTTTCTAGAATTTGGACCAGTCACATATACACACTCACACACACATACACCCCTCTAGAACACTATCAATCCAGTGCACTCCATTCTGAGATGGTCATGAAAAAGCAATAGCAACAGTTGTGTCTACCTGGATGCAGTTTCATCATCTACATGTGTCTATTTTGTTCACATGGAAGATGAAAGCTTATTGTTTTCCCATACGCTTAAAAGCAATCCTGTACCTCTTCAGTGGCTCGTAAGTGTACAACTGAAATGACAGCTTGAGTGTTTTCTACTCTTGTTCATTGTTTTTTTAAAAGAAGATGATGTTTATTTATAGTTGATTATCGATGGACACTGGTTTTGTTTTGTTTTTTTCGTTGACTGACCCCAGCTTTTCCAAGAGTTCAGTCTGGAAGTTTGAATTCCTCTTCTCTAATCATTTCATGATCTGTCTCCAGGATTTATTATTGCCTTGACATTTCTGCATGAAGTATGCATGGCTTTGAAAAGAAATAGTGCTTCAGCACTCTGTATTAATATGAAGCCTATTTTCTTTAAGATTTTAAAACCTTTAAAGTGGGTCTTGGAGATTATATCTTCAAGAGGCCTTTATCCATGTGAATTGAAGCCCTCAATTAATTGACATTGGTGTATTGTTGTTTCAAACAGAATTATGTTGGCTTCCACTTACAGAGCTCGATTAAATGCACAGACAGTAACATGTGTAAGAGAGAAAAATAATGGCACTAAACTTCATCCTGTAGTTGCTATATTTTCTGCCATTGACAGCCTCTGGTATTAATGGCCTTCCTTGTGACTTCCTTGTTCAGTAGCTGGAAAACAGGATCTAGTTTAAAATCAGGTACTTCCTTAAATTTAAAAACAAAAATCAGCAGACCAATGAGTGTCTGAGCAGTTTCAAGAGGGCGCTTGGTAATCCTCATGTGGGTATTTGTAGCTGATGGAAATATTTTTAGAAAAGGTCTGAACTGTAAAGATGATTACAATGTCAATTTCCAGAATAAATAGTTAAACCAAGAGCAGCTGGACAAATTGTTTACCTTCATATTTTTAAGTGCAGTTTTTGCACATAATTGTTAGCAAACACAAGGATTTAGGTGAATCTTCAGTTCACTGCTTTCTAGAGACCTCTGAATGTGGCAGTAGGAGTCAGATGAGCTGCTGGTATATTTGAACCTGAAAAAAATTTAAACAGAAGAATTCAGGTTTTTTCTGGCTGATAGTTTAAAAATTAAGGCATCGTATGAATGCCAAAACCGAAGTCTTTAACTATTACTAGCCTGTCTTTAACTATAACTTACAGAAATGCACTACTTATTGCTAATTATTCAGGGGGCAATTTTATGTTTCAGTCAAAATATTCAAGTGCAAAGGAGGACTTTCAGCTTGTTGTTTATAAGAGAGTGAACATTTTCTTTTGACAGTCAAATGATTTAAATCACATTACCCCCTTTTGAGCAGGTCAGTAGAATCAACAGCACATGGCTCATAAACAAATTGCAAGGAAAGGAAAACTATTTTCACCTAACTGTATTATAGCAGAATCTCAAAATGCCACTATGTTCTTTCAGCATTGCCATTTTAATCTCCTCTTTTCAGGCATTTATACTTTAACTATAAAAATTTACTCCCTGCTGAAACATGGCACGTGAGGTCTTACAGTAGGAGGAATTTGTTTAACAATTTTTTTTTTAAAGCTAGTTGATACTTAAATTACAGGATGGGTGAGGAGGAGGGAGAAAGAGAGTTTGCTGTCCAGTTATGACTCACTTCATTTTGTAGATGAAATTTTGAGTGTTCTTAGTCCACACAAGTGAACTAGGAGCTTTCAGCAAAATAACCCAAGCTAATGACAATTCAAAACTGTGGGCCGGTGCACATACACCTTTTTATAAACAGTTTTTAAAATATATCTTTTTGTTTTATTAAAGGGACATAGTCAATTGGAAATCTAGTCAGTTTGAAAAGCAAGTTAAAGATAATGTCAGACTCTTCACCTGCTTCGGGTCACCATTGCCAATATTTGTGGTTTTATAATCAGATTTTTTTAACTTTTTCTGTTCGTTGTTTCTCTGTGAAAGATCCACACTAACCTCAGGGGGAATGTGACTGACTGACTGACTGAAGTGCACCCCTGGGCACAAGATAGCACATAAGCCCCACTTAAGCCCTAGAAATAATACTGAAATGGGATGTAAGTGATGTATAGGCCTTCTGCACAGGGATGAAATTCACCTAAATTGACTATACTGGGGAAATAAGGAAACTGATATACACAAAGAGCTCTCAATACACAAAGTAAACAAACTGATGAAGTAGAGAGAGAGAAAATTCACTCATCTCTCCCAGTTATAGTCATCTTAGGAGTTACTTGGATCAAGAGTAAGTTAAAAAAATGTTCTGTCAGAAACATGATGTTTAAGTTGACTGTGACCCTTAACATCAAATATTTGCAGACTATGAATAGACAGAACAATTAGAATCATCCTTAAAGCCAGCGCATGGATTGCAGTGTAGCTGACTCAAAGCATTTATTTTATTACAAAACTTTTGTTAAACTAATGTCAAGGGTGAGCGTTACCAGTTATCTCTAGTCATCTCATATTGGGATGATCCCAACAGTAAGGCAGGCGAGGTCAGTACTTCAGTGAGGGATGAAAGAAAACCCTAACCCCTTGATCTGGTTGGGACTTAGGCAGATGTTTAAAGCTAAACACATGTCATGAATGGGGATGCTTTCCTAAATCAGGACCTGATTGATAAAGTGTTCTTTGTATTTGAAATTTGTCAAGCACCTTGGGAATCTTTGGCTGAAAGATTATTACATTACGTTATTAAACCCACAAAATCAGGGAAGTTAGTGTTAAGCCTAACTCTGCATAACTCATCGTACTGTGCAGTGGTATACTGTAATACATATAGGCCCCAATCCTACAAATATTTATAGAGATAATGAACTTTACTCATAGGAATAGCCCATTGACTTCAATGAGGCTACTCGTGTGAGTAAAATTAAATATGTACATAAGAATTTGCAAGATTGGGGAATATTATGTAAGATTACCCTCTGTTTGGACCTCCCTGTAATTCCTGCATAGCGTTATGTTTAATATTGGGGTTCAGTATTAAAGGCTCAGTCCAGCATTGGATATCAATTGACTTCTGGGCCTCAGGTGCTGGCTGTACAGCCAGCCTACCTCCTATCCAGAAAACCAGTCAGCCTGCCCTAGGGAAGTGGCATGTTCATGGAAATAATCCTCCTCCCTCAGATTGTAACGCTCTGTCTACTGTCTTTTTCTCTTCTTCACCACCACCACCACCACCACCATACCTGCTGGCGCTGCAAAGCCCATAGGAGTTACTAGCTACTGCTAGGGCTAGAGTAACCTCTTGCACAGTGTCACTGGCTGGGGAGACAGATCAATGCTTTAAGGATATGTCTACAATAGAAACGCTACAAATGCAGCACTGCAATTGTGCCACTGTTGAGCTGTAGTGTAGACACTCGCTACAGCAATGGAAGGGGTTCTTCCATCACTGTAGTTAATCCACCTCCCCGAGAGGCGGTAGCTAGGTCAACGAAAGAATTCTTCCACCGACCTACTGCTGTCTACACTGAGGCTTAGGTCGGCTTAACTACATCTCTCAGGAGCATGAACTGTTCACACTGCTGAGCAGCATAGCTAGGTCAACCTAAATTTTAGGTGTAGACCAGACCAAAGAAAAGAAAATCCCTATTGTGGGAAGAGAATCCTCTTGCTTCTCCCCTCTCTTGCTGTTCTTTTCATCCATGTGAGTGTTTCTCTGATTTCCCATTCACAATGTGGGTGAATGGTGAGAAATCTTTAGCTTCTCCCTGGATGAATTTCATACCGAATAATACCTTTAACACAACCCTTTAAAATGTCTTCCAGTTGCTGACCATGTTCAGTATTCTGCAGCACCATTCCCAAAAGCCATTGAGCTGATCAGAGACTGTAACTTCACCTCGTGGGAAGGCCCAGGCTTGGGCAGCCATGTAATGCAGAGATAGTTACTGAGGGGGTAGTTTCTCCTTTGGATAAGCAGCAACCTCTGTAGCTGTGTAACTTAGGAAGCCTGAAGACTCTTCAGGGACCAGCAGCTGAAGATGTCAATTTGGGCAGACAGAGCCCACACTGTGAATATCTCATGGTTTTTGTGGGTTTAATTAAGCTACATTCCAAAAGACCAGTTGAGTGCATGAACCATGTAAAATGTGCATGGACAAAACTCCGCACTTGGGGGAAAAAATGCACTCACAGGTTATCCGATTTACACATACAAATACTTGTCTGTGAACACAAATATGGGGCTTGTGCCATGTGCCAGCTGTGCATCAATTCTTCCTGGCTCACCCATTCTGCAAGGGGCTGAAAAATTGACAAGAAATGTTACTTTACTTTTTTTCTGATTTACAGTAGTTTTAGAACTTGGGGGAGCACTGGGACAATCATAGGTCAATAATTTGTAGACAGAATAAATTGATTTCATCTTCCTGGTCTCTACAGTATTGAATCCACATGTGTATGTGCACAGACAGAATGATATGATTTTTAAGAATGAATTGTAATGAAAACAGCGGGAGATAGAAATTTAGTCAGTTTTTGATTTAGAGATAGTGATACAAAAAAGCTAGTTTAATAGCTTTTTAATTGTTTAATAATTTAATTGAAAACTACTGAATTCATATATGGGGAAAGCAAGGAGGAGGGCTTGGTTCTATCACCAAGGTGATAGTGTTGTTAGGAAGTGGACCCTAGGACCTTTATAGGAGGTTTTCCATGGACTTCAGTGAGATATGGATCCGGCCCACAGGACAGCGGCTTTAAGAGGTTAGTATTTTAATAGGAACTTGTCACTTGTTACATGAATAGTTAGTGATATATTCTCATTTCTGATAGAGGTGGGCCCAAGTAACAGACTTTAGATCCAGATCGGAATTTGAACTATCCCAAAATTTGAAGGTGTCAGGAACCAAGATTTGGTTTAGGGCCATCTCAGGTTTCTGTTGTTTTATTCACCCTCCTTCTCCTCTCCTGAATCAAAACCATCTTGTCTAATTATGAATTCTTCAATTATTCAAACAGAGCTGAATTTCCCTGACAGGCATTTGCAGACTGCTTTACACATGTATGTGCCCTTAATTAGCAAACGTCAGCTACTGATTTTCCAGAATATGGATTTTATTTGCAGTTTCTGTTCAATGTAGAAACCTTAGAGTGCAGTAATTTATTTGTATAGATTTTCAGACCTACATCCCTATGAATTTTCTCTGTTTAATGTACGTTGCATTACTTCTGCCAGGAAAATTTGTGATTAAAAGGCAATGATCAGGGCACAGGCTTTTATATAACACAGGATGCAAATGCTGGTCTTGACAATTGGTCAGTGTTGCAATGACAATGTATGTTATGTACAGCCAACGCAAATGCATTTCAGCTGAGCAGCTGTGAATTGCCCAGATTTTATTTATAGGTGGCTTTTTCCTAACCAGTAACTGTCCCTAGGAAAATTTAGGGCTAAGCAAATAGGTCAGAATGAGCTATAAGGATATGGCCATGTGGTCTGGGCATATAAAGGTCGGCACTGGCAAATGATCATTTACTGATATTTATTTCTCCTTTATTAGTAGTGTTTTTTTCCCCATGATAGGGATGTTTCTGCAGATATCTATAAAAGAGAAGGTTGCAAATCCGATAGGGATGCCATGGCATCATGAATATATGCCTTATCCAAGTTGTTCTGACTTTACATACTGAAATTTTAGCACCAGATTTTCTGGTGTGATGCATCCACTTTGCACCATACCCCAAGTGTATTTTTGGCCCTACAGCATCTTAACCAGTCCACAGGGAATCACTCTAGTGTAAGACTGTTCTTCCAGAGTCACACAGATGATATAGGGGCTCTTAGCCCTCCCCACTCTCTGTTTTCTGTGTTGCAGAGGGAAGGGGGCAAGGCCAGGATAACACCAGTTTTCAGCTGCATTTTTTGCCCTGGTGGATGTTGCCAACATAACTTAGAGCAGCCATTAGGTTGCTCTAACTCATCACAAGAGCCTTAATCTTCCCAGAATAGCAACAAGATTATGAGAGTGGAAATGTGAGCTTTATGCCAACTTTGTGTAGCACCCCTGATATGTGCTATATGAAGTTTACCGACACCCCTGGATCTGGCCTGTACTGCATATAGGGCCTGATTTTTATTTACACTAAAGGCTGCTTTATACCACTTTGGCAGTGCATAGAGGCCTCAGTGTAAACAAAAATTAGGGCGTCTTCTTTGTCTACAACACAATGAAGTTTAAATGCTTAGTAAAAGATAGTGCCCTTGTCGTTTGAGGGTTTCAGGGTAACCTAAGCACTCATATCAACACTAATGAGGCAAACAGTCTTAACAGCTGGATTGTTAAGGAAAACTGAGCATTGACTAATTTATTTTAGAGAGCCAAAGAATTTAACCATATATTGGTCAATTAGTGTCAAAGAATTTAATTGATTTGCTTAGAGTAATAATTTAAATAATGAAATATTTTATAAGCGATAGGAAGGACAGGGTGACACTGTTACGTTAGTGAACTTTTTTCTAATAGCAGCAGTTGATCCAACACAACTAGTTCTTTTAGTTTAGCACATCGTTGCCTGAACTAATTGATACTTTTGCAGTTGAAAAAAGAACACCAGATGGACTTTTTAGTCTGGAATTTGTTCATGTACCAGATGGTACTTATTGATTGATGAAGTGGATAGTTAGGGAGATGAGCGCCCTCTGCAGCACAGTTTCTAATCTGCCAGCTAGAGTTTTCAAAGGACTTACTCATTACAACCAATACTAATTCTTCAAGAACTGGGAATTTTTGTCACCAATAAAAATACTAGTTCTTCAGCAACTGAAAATGTGATCCATATTTAGCAATGTAAAAGGGGAAGGTGCATTAAGGATGCCTTGAAGTTTCATTGAAAAGCCAATGAAAGAACTTTTCACCTGAAAAAAACTCAGTGTTTCTCAAATATGTTCTTTGTGATTCGGTGGAGTGAATGCAGAAAAAAAGGAAGAAAGAACGTTTTTGCTTACAATTTTTAAAAAGGCATCAGAATCAACATACTTCTTTGCTATTAATGTAAAAGGTTATTACAGTTGTGAAATATCCAAGTGTTTTGTATGTGTACATACTCCCATCCTTACTTCCTGTTTTATGTTAGTTACCTGAAATGGCTGTACCATTTTATAATTAGAAATATAAAGAGGGGACAGGGGTGGGGAGGGGTTGTTATTTTTTTAGCAAGATGTTCCTTGTATTTAGTGAACATTGAAAATGATTTTGTACTTGTCAAAATATACATTCCATCCATTTCCAGAAAATAATTATTTTTATTTAAAATAGTTTTTAAACAAAAACAAAAAAAAATGTGGCATCCACTTAGCATGCAGTTCATGAACAGAGCAAAAATATTCCGGTCTCCGGCAATGGCTCCACAGTTTTATCTAGTGATGTATATTCCAGCAGACCAGTACCAGCAAATGCCAATAAAAAAAATAAAATAAAAGGAAAGAATAAAATTTTTAACTCCTTGGTGTATTTTATTTTGTGTTTCAGAGAAAGACCTGCATATCTTACTGAAATTATTTCCAGTTAGAAAACTGTATTATAATAGTGAAATATTAAAAATTAGAGCATAATCCTGCTTCTCATATCTTCCTAAAAGCTGACGCAGGGGCTGTTGTTCCTACACGCAAAATGTATGTTTTGTTTTGCTGAAGATCTGCTATGATTAAGGTGTATTTTGCAGTGAGCCTCCTTAGCTGGCTTTACAATCCATTTCTGCAGAGCCTACAATGTTTGCTGTAATGGAAGTTACCCCTTCACCTCTGCATTAAGAAATGTTTCTATCATCCAAACAACCTCACTTTGATATGTGAAACATCTAATGAAAACCCATGAAGGAATTACATGGTGGTATTTGCATAGACAATTTTTAATTATGCATTCTTTGCTAGCTGTGAATTGTCTGCCTAAACAATGCAGTAGTGGTTTGTGAAGCAAGACATTTTTCTAAGCTTTATTTTCTGTACAGTATTGCAAATGTATTTCAATTTTTAGTTAAGTCTTCGCTGTTATTTTATTATGCATACATCTCCCCCTTCAATGCACTTTATATCTCTTGAAAAATATGGGAGTCAGAGAACTATCATCTTTAAAGGGATTTGCCTGAAATCAAAAGGCACAAACTTTTATTTTGCTTTAGTATATACTGTAAATGCTTAAGAGCATAGACAGTTGGGGGAAATGCTGAAGTGTTAAGACTGATATTTGGAAACATTCAGTAGTACCACCTGGCTATTTTTGTGAGAGGGTTATAATGTAAATATGTGAGACTCCGTTATGTACTAGTTAAATATTGCAGCTATAAAAGTTAAGATTGTGAATACTAAGAAATTTTATTGCAACTTTTTTTAATAAAAGTGGATCTGATGACTGTGTCATTCATATTTCCAAACAGAACTGTAAAACCAGCTTTTGTTGATATATGAACATTTCTAATGCTTTCTTGTTGAGTTCTTCTTCAACTGAGTCTGGAGTTCAGAGAAATCAGTAGCACAACTACAACTAGGCAAAAGTAAATAGTTCTGCTGATGAAACTTGACTGCTGCTATTGCAGTCCTTTGGATTCTTCTGATGAGACTACAAATTGTGCACCAGATAAATACATCCACTAGGGAGAAGTTTGAATTCATGTTACTTGTGACACAGGTAAGATCTGAACTCAGGTTTTCCAGAGGGAAAGGCTTGTTCAGCAATCTATTGCACTAATTAGCCCTTGCTTTTATTTTTGAAATAATCAAAGCATGTTTATGCTCAGCAGACTGGCTCGATGCTGCTAATGCACAGATGGAGAAGATGTTAAACTGAGGAACTTTCTCCTCCCTAGATGCTTTCCGTCTGGAAGTAAAAGATGTGATGTGTCTGTTCAAAGTGAAGAATTGGCTTGATGCCCTGGTTATCATTTTCCTCTCTTGCACAGCCATGGACATGAAGCCTTGATTAGTGCCCCCATGATTCAAGTCTGCAAAGCTGTGGGAGAGCTTAACAGGGGTTATGCTGGCTACATACAGAATCATGGCATGAGCAGAAACTACTTCTCTTTAAGAAAATTAAAAGTGTATTTTAGCACCTACGAAAAGAGCTAGATTGAAATCTCTGGAGGGGAAGCACTGATTAGCCAGCACAAAGATACTGCCCAATCAATGGTAGTCCCAGCTTCATCCTGCCTAACCACACCTAGCCTGGACTGTTCATCTGCAGTAATTTAGAAGCTGCTCGTTTTCTGTGCTTCTCTCCTGAGATTGCCAATAAAGATTCCAGTTACTTCCAGTTGTGGTGGTGAGTTAGAGATATGAACACACATAAATTGGATGGCGGTCATTTCGCACAGACCTCCAGAACACCATCAGGTGGTGAATTTCCCTGGACCAGTACCCTAAACACGAACACCTCCATTTCTTATTACTGGCCTTGAGTCACCCGGTTCCTCAGCCTATAAGAATCAAAAGGCTGCACAAAGCAGGCTGCCTAAATTTCTTCCTAGGGGCTCAGTTGTGAATCAGCCTATTTGGGCAGGGAAGTCGGCGGCACAAGGTGTCCCTTTACTTCCCTGTAAGGGCTACCCATGTCACTGGTTGGAACCTGGCTGGCGGAGCAGCCTCCCTAGGTGAGCTGCTCCACCTCCTGCACAGAGGCCAAAGAACTGACAGGCTGGAGGGGAATGGGTGCATGCGGGGCTCTGCTTCCTTAACACACCAGTCAGCACAGCTGAGTTGCGCCAGGGAGCTGGAGGAAGTGGAAACCAAAGTGTGACTTCTAGGGCAGCGCAACTATAAATATTCAGGGTAGCCTGTGAGGTGCCGGTCTAGCTGTAAGTGATCACAAAACCTTTGCCTTTGCAAACAGCAGGAAAACAAGGGAAAGAAATACTTGTTTGTTCGCAGTCAGAGTGGAAGAAAATTCCACTGTACAGTAGTAGCTCCTACGGTTACTGTTCACGTGATGAAGCAGGAGTTGATGCAGAATGGGAAGCCACATATGATTTAATATGGTTTTATCAACAATGCTGGGAATTATTTCTATCACTGTTACAGCTGTAGGCCAGTTGGTAGATACAGCACTGGAGTTCCCAAAGAGCTCTGGTACTGCAGCCACTGTGGGTAACAGACTCTGGATTCCTAATCCAAGGATGGAAGCAATAATCATAACAATAAACCCAGCGCTGTCAATTAAGAGAGTTTATATGTATTATCGTTAAAGAATCTGGTCTCACTCTTTCTCGCACTGTCCCCTCCCACCTCACTCCTTTTGTTTTTAACATTGATTTAATAAATGGTCATGGGAGAAACCAGAGCCAACTTTCCTTGGCAGACAGCTGTGCTCAGTTGCTATGTGAGCTGCACGCACAACACAGCTGTCATTGATATTATAGATCTTATGATGGTGATGATCTCAAATATCTTCGAGAAGCAATACAATTTGAAGCCGCTGGGACTGGCATTATCTAAAAATAACTAGGAGAGTGGAGCAGTTTAATTCCAGGCTGTAAGCACATACTGTAGGTCTTAGATTATATCACGTTTTATCTGTGATATATGGCCTTAGTCCTTTTTCAAAATATGACCATAAAAATGTACCTCTTCCCTCTCTGATTGTCTCTTCTGAAAGTGATAGACCAAATTCTGCTCACATTTGCACTGCTATGACTCCTTATGATGTAAAAGGGTCTCCAATGCCCATTGAAGTCAATGGAAAATGGGCTTTGGATCAGGCCCAAAGAGACTTACTCCTAATTTACACCAGTGTAGCTGAGAGCAGGATTTGGCCCATTGTTTTCACATGACATACTGACTGTGTAATTAAAGAAAGAAAGCTTTGTGTTATACATTCATATAGTGCCCCAAAGGGGCTACTGTTTGCTTGATAGAGAGTCTCCTGAAAAGCACCAAAAGATAAGAGCAAAGCAAGGATCTCTCTGGAACAGACTGTGAACTATAGGCCCTGTAATACGAAGAGAAATATCCCACAGTCACTATACACATATCATTTCTTATGGGCCCCCAATTCATTGAAGCACATGCTAAAGTCAAGCATGTGCCTAAGTGATTTGCTGAACTGGGGTCTTAAAGCACTTAGGGAACTTTAACAACTAATGAAATAATCTTTTTTCATGAGTTAAAAGGAGTACTCTCCCTCCGTACAACCTTATCATTAACAGTCCACTAATTAAAAAGGAACAATGGGGAGGACATTAGCACCACACAACATAAGACTGTCATGCAAAACTGAGGGTCAAAAGTTGTGACTCAGCATACGTACCTGCTTGATAATATTTGTGAAGTGAATGCTTTCTGTAACAGCAAAGAATCAAACATCCGAATGTTGTACAATGACCTCTGCCTTTCAGAGCTTCTGGCTACACTGTGCATGGACTGTGTAGCATTTCAGTCTCTTCATTACTTCTTGTCAGACTTGGATCCCAGCCTGCAGCGCAGGAGGAAGGATGGGTTTGCTTGCTGTATAGCATGTGTGTATTGAGAGACGACTGCAAAGCAGATTGGGTGCTTCCTTTTGTGTGACATGGGAGAAAGATAGGAAATGTCTTTGCCAAAAGAAACAAGGGAGGAGGGCCTAGGTGAAGTATGGACTTGTTGGATTCCACTGTTTTAGCCAGTCTTGGGGGGCCCAATCCTGGACACATTCACTGCGAGGTAGCCCTACAAACCCACTTATTACAGTTAGTAGCAAACGTTTGCAGGTTGAAGCCCTCGGCTTCCTCCCCCACGTAACTTTTGAGAAGAGCCTGTGACCTGTGTAAGCACTTTGAAGTGCAAACATGAATTAGCCCTGAACAGGAGCCAAAGAGCTCAGAGCCAAATATAACCTACCCCAAAGTTCAGGAAAGCAGCATGAACAACTCGTGTCATTTTATTGCAAGTCTCACAATATTTGATATTTTACTTATAGCCCGGTGCCTGGAGGCAAGTGATTGAGAGAAACTCAGGTTTCATTTTTTAAAAATAAGTTTCTACCCCTTATGGTTGCAGAGAAAATGTTAAAAATGTGTACTGAGTGCTCCTAAAGGTGCAAAAAATAGAAGGCAAATAAAAAGAACCCCCACATTTATTATTTTTTAAAAGCTCATGATACTTCATGGCCTTATTCAAGATTTTTGAACATTTGGGGTTGGCACTCACTGGGGAAGTCCAGATGCCGTGATTTGGTTCAGACCCATCTCTAGCATGAGCACATTTGTTTAAAAGTATAAAAGTCACAACAATTCTAATGAAACTGGGCCCCAAAAACCCAGTGAGCAACAGCCCCTTGGCCAAAAGGAGGGCAAAGCAATAAAACAAAATAAAATGACAAAACCAGAATGAGTTAGTGCAACTCACTGGAAGACCAAATGAGTAAAGACCAATTGATCCAAACTGAAAGGCCTCATGTGGACCGTTGCTGACCTCCTCAGAGAGTGAGTTCCACATCTGGGCTCCATGGAGGGCCCTGTGTCCAGCCCAGGGCAGTGGAAGTCACGCTCGCTCGCATAAGGGGCACTACACACTGCGAACCCAAGGTATTTAAGAAACAAAAACATTTTAAAAAGTACTCAGGTGAAACTTGTTGCTCAGTCTGGAGCATTTCCATTACAACTGTATTTTAGAGAAGGTCACAAAATCAGCTGTTAAACAGTAAGCCCCATGTTAATATGGACAAGACTCTCCTCAGAAAAGTGAGTAGAAAGCAGTAAAGGAGAAGAAACTTTTTTTCAATATATTGCTGAGTTATGTTAAAGGAGATGCACAGCAATTACCCCAAAGCTAGTAGCTGTAGCGTTCACTAAACAGTTTCCCTATAGATGAGGAAATGCCTGCTATATTTAGTTTTACTATCACAATATGTAAGAATTTCACCAACAGAGGGCTCTTTTGCCCTTCAGATCAAAAGATTTCCTTAAAAAGCTAAGCACAGAGCCATGCTACAGGCAAATAGGAATTGAATTCACCCAGTTTTTAGGCTGATCAGTGCAAGTCTTTGAAATCAACTCTGCCAAGCACAGTTGCTTCAGCATAGATTGCACCACAGCTAAAGCTTATTATATTTACATTGCAGATTCTGAGAACAGGAAACTAAGGGTAATGGGTTTCCAAACATAGGTATGCCTGATGGCAATGTATTTTTACAGACTATTTTGGTCAACCCATTGTCCCCCTCCTATCCCCCCACCTGTTTCTCTTTTAACAGCTGTGTTTCCCTATTTGGTAATAATAAGCAAAGTGATTGGCTGAAAGAAGACAGGGTGAGGAAAAGGGGCAGATATGGAGAAAAAATGAGTTGTGAAAAACCAAAGAATGATACAGGTGATTACATGGGGGAATGGGACAGATGTGGAGAAAGAATGAGATGAGGCCATAGTGAGGGAGACCAAAAATGGAAAATATGGGCAGGGGGGAAAAATAGCTATTAATATTCCTCTGGATGGCTATACTAAAAACCAGTTTGTGAGATGTTCTATGAAATCTGCCTTAAATAAACAAAATCTGGTTACCTGATGCCAGAGCTGGTACAAGTAACTCCGGGCTCCTCTGCAAAGCTATTAGATTGGCTCTCTCTTGTGGAGAATTTTAAAAACAGCCATTCCCTTGTTTGGGGCCCTAACCTCGGGTTCCATACAGCCACAGATTCATAACTTGTCAGAACTCGCTCTCCCTGCTCTGGTGACACCACAAAATTACTGTGTGAAGGCTCAGAGTGTGCTGTTACAGGCCAGTCAACCAGGAATATTTTTATTTAGTGCTAGGCCTGAGAGGGCCTCTAAGAGATTTCTTTCCAACCCACTCCTGATGTTGACATACAAACATGTCAGCTGTGCCAGGAACTGTATTAATTTCTTCTGCTCCCCACCCACTCCACCAAACCATCAAGAGCTCAGTTAGTCCCCCCTCCTAAGACAACATAATGCTCTAGAATGCAGGTTCTCCCTCAGTGTACAGCAGGTATGACTCGTACTCACCTGGGTGTCTGTGTCTAATCTTCCCCTTCCTCCCCACAAACACGTAGGCGTAGTAGTGTAGAAAAAAACTCAGAGGCACCAATCTATTTTTATTAGAAAAAAAGTAAAATTAGAAATACTATGCACTGTAAAAGGTAATGCTTTTTATTAAGGATAACACACTCTTATATATATGAAAGAAACAAGGTTACTCTTAGTACAGTTATCCTGCTATAAGGATATCACAGCATGTATGTTGCAAAATTAATGTGTTTAATATAAACTGACATCTAGTGGCTGAAATTGACAATTGCAGGTGCTTTGCATCCCAGCACATGACTTGCCACAGACTCACTGTCAAACTCCAGCACCACAAAGGGGACCCTAATAATGTCTTACCTGCCAATACAAAGGCCTCTAGGACAATGGTTCTCAAACTTGTTTTTTTTTTTTGTTTTTTTTTTTCTGTGGACCACTTGAAAATTGCTAAGGGTCTCGGCGGACCACTTAATGATCTTTCAAAATGTTGTTTGTACCGTTAGCTAACTATTGTAAAGCACTTTGGATAAAAATGCTATATAAAAAAAATGTAACAACTAACTTTTTTTTTGTTCTACAAATAAAAGCACACAACTCATATTTTAATATCAGTAGTCTTACCTTTCTAATGTGATGGATGTTCCCTGTCTGGGGCTGGGAAGAAGGGGGATCTCTCCCCTGCCGCGGCAGCCCCCGATCTGGGGCTGGGAAGGAGGGGGGTCTCTCCCTCTCTCCCCCGCCCAGGGCCGGCTCCAGGCACCAGCTTGTCAAGCAGGTGCTTGGGGCAGCCACTCCGGAGAGGGGCGGCACGTCCAGGTATTCGGCGGCAATTCGGCGGATGGTCCCTCACTCCGCCTGGGAGCGAAGGACCTCCCGCCGAATTGCCGCCGCAGATCACGATCGCGGCTTTTTTTTTGTTTTGTTTTGGCTGCTTGGGGCAGCCAAAACCCTGGAGCCGGCCCTGCCCCCGCCACAGCAGCCACAGAGCTGAGGGTGGGAAGGAGGGCCATCTCTCCCCGGCAGCTGCAGCTCTGGAGTTGGAGAAAGTTGTCTCTTTCTCTGGCCACCGCAACCCTTCACATCCCAAATTCCCCCCACTCCTTCTTCACACCCCACTGCCCCTCCCACCTATCCCCTCTTCCCCCCAAGGCTACCACCTCACCTTACATGTCCATCTTCTCCAGGGTCCAGGCACCTAATTAGTGGAACCACGCCTGCACAGCTCCATTAATTAGGTGGGTGGCCCTTCATTCTTGTGTGTGGCCATCCAGGCGCGCACCTTAGAGGGAACTATCCACGGACCACCTGAATGGAGCCAGTGGTCTGCGGACCACAGTTTGAGAACCTCTGCTCTAGAAGATGTTTATGAGATTCTAGGAGCAGCCCTGAAGCTGCTGTAAATTATGCTGAGAGCTGAAACAGCCCCTGGCTGGCTTCAGGATTGGGAGGGTAGAAAATGAGTTTTGTATACCCAGGCTGACTTGCTGTTACTCCATGAGACAGGAAATGTGTGCATGTTTTATCTGACAGAGCAACTGCATTGCATGTCCTGTTTGCATGGGGTACGCTGGCCATTTACTAGGAGCTATACAAGTTTTCTGACTGTAAAATCCCAGTTCCACTTCAGTAAAAGTTTGTGTTCAGTTCTTGTTTTTGGTGTTCTCTAACCACCACAGAAAATATGTGTGACACCAAAAGAAACTAACTGGGAAATATTTTTTGGAATACAAAGTAGAGTGAATTACCACAGCCTCACAACTGTGTACTTAATCCTTTCACTGCTGGTCATGTGCACCCTACATCTGCTGGGCTCTTAATGTTTCATTGATTTAAGTGAAATGTCAAAATATTGCCTGCCCCATCCACAGCAAGCACAATGAGTGCATTCTCCCTGCATGGACCTGGCCTGGTCAGTTGCACACAAATTACATAATAAGAAATGGAAGGAATTCTGCATTTGTATTAGAGCAGATACAGGCTTTTGAATGTGGACTCTTGTATACCTTGTTTGTCCTTGATGCAATCGGTGTTTACCCAGGAGTCTTGTTATGTTTTATTTCTGCATGCAGATCAGTCATCCTCTTTCAGCAATACCCACATACCTACTTAGGAGTATGGTAAGAGTTATTTTGACTCCCTACTGATCAGAGTTACCTCTCACTCAATCAAATGCCCTAACAGAGAGAAAGGAAGGGTCCTCATTGTTACCTGTCTTTATGTTCCTGGCCAGTGTGGTTTTGTTTTATGTTTGTCATGTGAATTTTTAGTGCTTGTGAAAGGTGCCAGATTTACATCCCTAGAAAATAAGGTTCTCCATTTAGCCACAAACAGGGACAGTCCCACTCTGTCCTGGCAAACTGCCTATATCCTGACCTGAAAGGATTTCTCTGGCAGATGAGTCTCCATGCCCATTCAACATCAGGTCCCTTTGCTGAGAGTGTTCACAGGGGGACCTATTCAGGCCAATTGCAAATGGGGTGGCTTTGTGATGGAGACCCCTGTTCATTGACAGCTGGACAGAGACCACCAAAGTCTTTTCTCATAAGCCACCAAAAAGCCATCAGATGGTAATAATGACTAGTCACTGCTGACCTGGAACAGAAAGGCTCAATATCCCATTACCAATCACCTGAATTGTATTAGTATAGTCCATGTTAATAGGTCCGAGGAGTGAAATCCTGGCCCTATTGAAATGAATGGGAGTTTTACCATTTACTTCAGTTGAGCCAAGATTTCACCCTCAGCCAATTCCTCACACAAAGTGCTGGGACATGTTTCCCCCTATGATTATTGTGATGATTTGGAAAAATCTGCTCTGTCTTTCTGACCAGGATTTTGGAAGAAGCAAGGTAGACTCCACCCCTAAATGGTCCATTTCAGGTTTTACACAGGACCCAGTGCATGTTGTGACAGGACTTAGGAAGTTTTTAGGTACTGGTGGTTGTGCCCAGCTGGAGTGAATGTGCTTATTAATGCTGATACTCCTTTAATGTAAATAATTTGTGTATTAATTTGCAAAGCTCCCACAGTCATGTTATCCAGGGAGGACGGCCAGGAAGCCTGTAAGTTTAACTGTTTTCACATTCACTTTAGTGTTTGTGTTGGGGGGCTAATGAATTAGCAGCTGAGTGTCTTTGCATTGTTTTAGGACTAGAATTAGACCACCTGGGTGCACTTGTCCTATTGAGAATGGAAAACAAGCTACTTATTTGGGTGTGACTCTGTACATCCTCATCACCTACAACTTTGGTTGATTGAAGTTTTGAGAGCAGAGAGCTTGAAGCATCAGCCTCTCACTATCACCACTGCAGTGCCCAAAAGCAATGTTATGGGGTAAGTTTCTAAACTCTTTGGAGTTTCTTACTGTCTGAGAGTAAAGAGAAAAGTGCCTGTTAACTGTATCTGAGAGGAAACCGAAAAGATGGTCTTGTATAGGTCTTGATTGCATGAGAAAATAGCACCAGTTACAGATATTATTTTAAATCAGGCAACCCCTTGTGTGGACCCTCTTATTCTGGTTTAAAAGTGGCTCATTTAGGTTTAGCTAAAATTGATTAGGAATCAGCTTGTGTTTTTCTCCATGTGGAATGGAATTGTATTTGAACATGAGTTTGAATTGAATTTGGAAAAACCCCAAAGTGAAGCTCAGTTGCATATGTTGGATTTCACCTGGTACCCTGACCAAACTGTGAGGAAACCTCCTCATGTATGATTTCAATCCAAGACCAATAATCATATCAGGCTCACTTGAAAAAAGACCCTGCTTCACTCAGGTTCAAGATACTTAATTGCTCTCTTGATGAATCCAAGCCAAGTTCTGACTCTCTGATGCAACATGCAAATAGAGAAGTACAGCTTTAACATAGGAATCACATCATCTTTACAGTGAAATATGGCAGCTGCTTAACAGCCACAGCAATACTACCCAGTAGTTTTTAAGACATGAAATTATAAAGATTATTATTACATCTGATAGACCCAGGAAGTACTCTGGAGAGGCAGAATGTGGCTGGGATATGGGGGTTAAACTCCTAAAGCATTTGGGGTCACTGGATGAAAGGGGCTGTGTGATACGTGAGATACTCTTAGTAACATTCACACTTTGTGCTCTCTCTGTTTTTAAAATTTATTTTCACAGAACTTTGGAGTGGATTTTCAGAGTGGCTCCTTCCAGGCCATGGACCATTATTGTTAGTTCCAGGAAACAGCTCTTCTATTTGTGTTAAGCTGTGTGAAGTTCTAGATAGCACCAGCTGCTGAAACGCCCAATGTGCCATTGGTGATCCACCTGCATGAACTGACACGTGACAGTTTCTTTATATAGAAGTTTGGGAGGGGGACTCCACAGCACGTTAAAGAAACAAGAAATCAGAAATAGTGCTCCTGAAAGTTAGAGCCATTTGTAATCTGACAGTTTTAACCAACAAACTGCTTCAACTTGCTCATCACACTCCTCATGTTGCAGTGCTTTCTCTTCCCTCTTGCCATGGAAGGGGTGCTGGTGGCTTAGGAGACAACACTTAACACAACCCCACAACAGCTATTTTTCCCATATCCTTGCTAGGTATGAAATAAATGCCCAGCACGTGCATTTGTGGATATTTGGAAGGCAAATGAACGGAATGGTAAGTGAAATGCTGTTTTCCCTGAGCTAATTATCTGATTGCTGAGTAGTCTACCTGAGTTATGACCGAATGTTCCTCCAGTGCACCTAATGCACGCTATTTGGTATGTCTGTTTTGAAGTGCTACGTTCCACTGTTGCACAGTCTGCAGCAGTGAGAGAACTATGACTAAAGGGTTTATTTTGCTGCCAATGCAGGGGTGGGGCAGAGGGTTTGCAAGAGTAATTTCTATTAGCATTAACAGGAGTTACCCACAGAAAATCCCCATGTTTTGAGAGAGGCATACAAGTTTATTCTCATGTCAGTCTCCCCCACCTGCCTTCAGACTGTGACCAATGAAAACATAGATTAATTAATATCTACCACCTGGGTCCTTTGCCCTCTGATAGGTGGGAATATTGTGCTATGGATCTTATAAAACCTGGGTACGGTGCTTGTATGAGCAAGTGCAGCATGATAATTTATTAGATCCAAGATAATGTTGTCTTGCATAAGAGATGGTAGCCCTTAAAGGTATGTGAACCAGAAGAGTGACATTCCAGAGATCAGGGACCAAAAATCATTTGCCTAGTGTATTGCCATAGTTCTTACTTAACTATGGTATTTGTGTTCTGCTAGCAGGTAGACTTCCCAGACAACAAAGCAGTCTCCTTCTAGCCAACAAGTTTCTCTTGTGCATTGATGCTAATCTCGAAGGGAGATGATATCACAGCTTCATTAAATTATTAGAGCTACGCTCCACTAACGAGAGTAAATGTACATCAGACTTGTACTGGCCAAACATATCACATGTTAAAACAGAGCAATTTAAAGATACATTTCAGTGGCTCCAGGGTCTGCTGACTGACTACACACAAGGCATATTAAGTGTAAACAGTCTGTGGGACAAAAATGTAATTGTATCTGTACATCAGGGCAGCCATCATCAATTTGCTTTTGTTTGGCTTTTCATTGTGAAGCCAGACATTTTCCTAGCTACAATCAACTCTTCCTTGATATTAGAAAACACTCTGTTTTGCTGTTCTCTAGCTCAAGCACCAGGCAATTAAACTTCTTAGTTATTAACCAAAACAAAAGATAGTCAGATTCATTGCAGAAAACTTTTCTTTATTTTTTTTTTTCCATTTGCTTTTTGCTGGGGAGGGAGGAAGTGGAGGGGATTTTCATATTTGTAGACCAGAATCATTGGACCTGATTCAGACCTCCCATTCACAGGCTTTGTACTGATATAATTCCTGTACTTCAGTTCTTCCATCTATAAACAGAAGTGATTATGCTAATCCCCCTTTGTAAAGCTGCTTTGAGATCCATACATGAAAAATACTAGGAATTAATATTTTTCTTCAGACTATTTAAGGCAGATGGAAAAAATAAACTATAGAATGGTTTTTGTATTAATCAGTTGGCACTGAAGACTATTTTGAAGCTATCTTTTCAACTTTTTCTAATCCTGTACATGTTAAAGTGAATTTTTAAAATAAGTTTAGAATATTAGCACTAAAGCTGGTATTTTTCTCTTGCTTCCTGCTGTGGAGAAAAATATCCCAGCTGATAGAGCTTAAGTGTCTCTTTCACAAAACTTCTCTAATTGCACTTTTAATGTTAATGGACAGACTCTGTCCACCCTACCTCCTCTTTTCCCCAGTCAGTGCCTCAGAGGCCTTAGAACAGTTGGCTGGATTCTTTCAGTCCAGTGACCATTCCCTGTTGTGCTTCAGCAGCAAAAAGTTAGGGTTCCCCCTTCCCCCTCATCTTCACAGCCACCTCGCAAGTGGAATCACTAGGATATGTCACTGCCACCTTTTTTCTTCTTTGCATTCAGGACCATCAGCACGAACACCCAGTTCTCACATTATGCAGACTGTGGGACCTATTCCTTTGGGGATGAGGCAAGTATACTGTACCTAAAACTACAACATCACCCCTCTAGCTTGAATTCCTCTATTATAACCATTGAAAGCATGGATTAAAAACCCCACTCAGAGAGCTACATTTTGGCCTTTGTTGCCAGAGCAATACTATGGTTGGCGCAGAGCTGCAGATGTCCTCAACATTTGTGCCTGTGCAGCACTCTGCGCAATTCTGTCTGTATGGTGGGCAACACACTCCACAGTACCTCTTATTGCTGATCTAACAAGCGCAGTGTGTGCTACACCCAGTGCTTGCCCAAAGACGCACAGGAGGGAGCAGGGCTGGACATGCCTTGAGCCACAAGATGTGTTAGCCAGGGCTCCTGCCCAGCACTGAATTCAGCTCTGATTTCCTTTATGCCTGGCTCCCAAGTGGGAGAAGGCAGCAGAAGAGGCTCCCTACACCTTCCTTCCCCACATGTTGAACCCACACAGTCTGAGGCAGCGACATGAGAATATTAGAGTAGCTATAGTAAAACGCACACATACCCTGCGTCTCTTGAATGTGCTGGATTTCAGTTGCTTAACTACACTACTGGCTTGAGTTGTTATGAATATATAGATTGACATAGCCCTGCCAACCTATAGGAAATCTGAATGAATTTAACAGATGATGTTAAAACTTACCAAGAAGCAATAAATCAACTCACAATAAATGTACTTAGTTCTATGCTGCCCTGGGGCAAGTGCTTTTGATACCAACATGGAACTGCGGATTCTTAATACGATTTGCCAAGCAATATTTGCATCATTAAAAAGCTACAGGACTGTGAGTGACACATTATTCAACCAAAAATAATTCAAATGTTAAACAATTCCTTAATAGCAGAAACGGCAATTCAGTTTAAAATTACCTTTCCCCAATCATTAGAATTCATAGCGAAAAATTTTCCTCTCACATGTGCTCCAAGTATAAAGTCAGGCCTCAGTCCTGGGAGGTGCTGAACACCCTCACATCCCATTGGCTTCTGAAGGAGTAGAGGATAATCCGCACCATACAGAAGCAGCTCCTTAATGATTCAAAGTTACTTCTAATTTCTCTTGAAAATCACTGGTCAGTGGAAGTATAGATAATCCTTAAATTGCTCTAAATTTTGAACTGTAGACTTGCATCCAGCTGTGTGATCACCCCATTTTCCAGTCATGTTAGTAGCTCATGTGCCTAATGGCTCCAGTAGAGCCCTTTATGCGCCCAGACATTTGGTAAACTGCCTTCTAGGGCATGATGATTTCAAATCAGAAACAGCCCCTTTGGGAAGGTTGTTTTTGGACAGTTCCACAGGGGCCTCCCAAAGAGAACTAAAAAGGGGGGTGGGGTGGTCTGAATTTTAATATGGTCTATCATCCCAAACGTAATGCCCTGATTCATGCTGACCCCAAACTACCTTTGCAATTATAAAAGCTTTTATTTTTCAGGCTCACAGACAGATTGCTGCTAGTGCAGAGATGGGCAAACTACAGCCTGGGGGCCACATCTGGCCCTCCAGATATTTTAATCTGGCCCTCGAGCTCCAGCCAGGGGTTGGGGTCTTGCCCCACTCCGCACAGCTCCCAGAAGCAGCAGCACGTCCCCTCTCCGGCTCCTATGTGTAGGGGCAGCCAGGGGGCTCCGCATGCTGTCCCCACCCCAAGCACTGCCCCTGCAGCTCCCAATGGCCAGGAACCACAGCCAAGGACAATGCGCGGAGCCGCCTGGCCGCGCCTTTGCATAGGAGCCAGAGTGGGGACATGCTGCTGTTTCTGGGAGCTGCTTGAGGTAAGCACCGCACAGAGCCTGCACCCCTGACTCCCTCCCATGCCCCAACCCTCTGCCCCAGCCCTGATCCCCCTCCCGCCCTCCGAACCCCTCGGTCCCAGCCTGGAGCACCCTCTTGCAGCCCCACCCCAGAGCCCACACCCCCAGCTGGAGCCCTCCTGCACCAAACCCCCCAATTTTGTGAGCATTCATGGCCCGCCATACAATTTCACATCTGGGTATGGACCCTGGGATCAAAAAGTTTGCTGCGCCTCCCCCTCTACCACATGCTAGTGCATACCCAAAACTACTGGCTGTTCAGATATACTGTAGTTGGCTCTTCAGAGGCTGGAGGGTGGGAGTTCTGGCCTTACAAACAACTCCTGATGAACATACATAGTATCTTGGATGTCTACACTCAGGGCCATCTGCTAGGATGCCTACTCACAGGCTGGTAAGACACTTGCCTTAGGGTATGGGAGCCAGGCAATAAGGGGTTTAGGTGGGCAGCCCATAGTGCAGAATAATGCAAATACCAATTCTGCCACACAAGATTCTGCCTCGATACCAGCATGCCCCTGCCACCACACAAAGGACCAGATAGATTCTTGTCATTACATACTATTAAAAGAACAAGTAAATAGGGTGATTTGTTTGGGGGGGGGTTTTGTGTGTGTGTGTTTTAAATAATCATAGGAAGTTGGGACCTGATTCTTGAAAGGCCTGGAGCACCTTCAGCTCTTATTCGTGGCTGATCGGAGTTCTGGGTACTCAGCACCTTGTAGGAGAAACCTAACATCTCACAAGACTGGGTTCTTCTATGGCAGTTGTTCAAAGATTAGATTGTCTTACAGACCACATGGGTATCAACATCTATAGGAATGCATGGCAGCAGAGGCACCCGAGAGCAAACTAATCTACACCAGGGAGGAAGGAGATAAAATGATGCTATTTGACTCCCCCCCTGCCCCCCCCCCCGCCACTCCCTCAACTCAACACCAGCTCTTCTTTGAGGCTGTTCAGCTGAGACAAATGTACATCAGCAGAGTGATTCACTTTTCATAGGTAACCTATGTAGAGGCATGACGTGGGCTTCTTGTTCTATGCAAGTCAAGGTGCTGCAGTAACTTTTGGGGATGTGCTCAGCAGGAGCAATGCAGAGAAGGGTGTGGAGTATGAACCGATTAAAAATTAACAATAAATTATTTGAAATTATTCAATGAAATTTTAGATTGTGACTAAAAAAGGGATGGTGTTTAACAGCAATAAAACATCTTGTTTTTCAATGGGCTATAGAGGTTTTTTTTATTTTATTTTTTAATCTAAATTTTGATTTAAAAAGGGACACATTTCATGGAAAATTCAATTTAATTTTTTTTTTTTAAATTTTGGCCAGCTCAATAATTGATTCTGAAAAGGCTCCACAGAAACTAATTCTTCCTCTCCCCCCCCTCCCCCCCCAATGACTGGTACTGTCATATAGCAAAAATAGCTTTCCCACATTTACATCTCTCTGTAAAGACAATATAGAAAGCAGACAAATAAAGTCTCTGATCTTTCTTTTACTGTCTTGATAAGCTTTTACCTACTTGCACTAGGCTTCTGTGGGGCTTTAGTACAGCTTTACATAAGGCTTTGGTATCAGCTTACAGAGATTTCTCAGATACTGTAACACGGTGTCTGAGTCATTCTCTAAAAATAGCAAGGGAAGTGTCAGCTTAGCTAAAGTCACCGGCTGATTAGTAATGAAGTTTCATGATTCTAAACACCTCTACACACACATGACTAACTGTGGTAATTCATTTGCCAAAAACCCTTGAATGATAGATAATAGTAACTCTATTTTTAAAAGCGGTTATGTTAACTGCAATAGCTTCCTATCCATCATGAAGTAATACTAATCATCACTAACACTTCTGACGCCTTCCATTGGAGTTCATGGACTTTGTGAACAAATTAATGAAACCTCACACTACCTCTGTGAGGCAGGTATTATTATCTCCATGTTACAAATAGGGAAACAGAGGCACAGAGAGGCTAAGTAACATGCACAAGTCACAGAGTGCATCAGAGACAGAGACTTCAGTTAAACTGCACCTGTATTTCTGCTCTATAGTCTACCACAGGCTTCTGGTGCCCTACTGGTCACCTCTCTAGGGTGGAGGCACAAGTCCCTCTCCCTCCTGACCAGAGTTTTTCCAGGCTGCGCAGTTCCATGCCTACAGTAAGTTCCCCCATAAATCAGACTACTTAAGCAGGTCTGCTTTGCTTTTTCCTCAGAGTCTATAAACAGTGTAACTGCCAATAGGCAGAAGTTACCACACAGCTCTTTCTAAGCAGGCACATTTATTCTTAAGGTGAAAGCATTACAGAGAAAACATACTAAACCACCAAAAACTTACAAGCATGCTAATAAGCTTACTGGAGATCACCCCAACTCCAACCAGGGCTCTGGTCAGTGAACAGTCCTTCAAACTCCGCCGTGGGGTTTTTCTGTAGTCACAAGTCTATAACAGCTGTTGGCTCAGAACAAGCACGTCTATGAAGCTGTGAGTCACTCCTTCAGACTGTTTTGGTGTTGATCTGCAGAGACCATGAATAGGTAATCAGCCAGAAAATGATCCACTCTTCAGACTGATGCCTCAAAAGTTTGTGTCTCTGCACAAGGAAAGGTGGTAACTTTCATTCACTTCCCCACAGATATTTCCTAGCAACCCTTCTTAATTTTGTCTAGCACATTGTTTAAAATAGCTCATGACACTTCCCTATGTTTACATTGGCCACCTCTTGCCCCTGGAGAGGTTACGTAAAATCCCACAATAACACACACTTTTCATTTTTAATACAATGAACTCCTAAAATATGTCCCCTTAATTTGATAAGGTTTGTCCAGGATATTGCAGGAAACTGCCAAATCTGTCACAGCTGCTTTGCTGACTCCTAGTGCCATGATCTAAATGGTAAGCTATGCTAGCAATATATAGTTGCATCCCTCCATTGCCACTGGAATTAATGCTTTCAGAGTGGTTATCCTGCAACAGCTGACTTGGCATTTAAAATTGTGCACTATTGAGCAGTTCAGGAATATAACTATGACTTCTCAGGGTATGTTTTTACTACCGGCCGGACCGGTGGGCAGCGATCGATCCAGGAGGATCGATTTATCGCATCTAGTCTAGATGCGATAAATCGACCCCCGAGTGCTCTCCCGTCGACTCCTGTACTCCAGCTCGGCAAGAGGCGTGGGCAGAGTCAACGGGGCAGCAGCAGCAGTCGACTCACCACGGTAAGTTGATCTAAGTATGTCGACTTCAGTTATGTATTCATGTAGCTGAAGTTGAGTAACTTAGATCAATTTCCCCACACACACGCACAGTGTAGACCAGGCCTTAGTTAATTTTGTGCCATACAGATTTCTTGTTCCCAGCCCAAAAATGCACCATTAAGTCAACAGCTAGGTGGAAAACTGTGAAAGGAACTCTCAAGCAATGAGTATGACAACTTCACTTTTAGAAGAGGAGAGATTAGTTTGTGAGGCTGGATTGCAAACTAAACACAGATTAGAAACACTCCAAAAGATGGATATAAGAGAGATTTCTCTGTGATAATCTCACAGTAGAGTGCTCCTAGGAAACCTAACATCCCAAAGAGGACATGAAATATAACTAGGGAAACCCCAGGAAATACTCAGTAGGAAGTTTGAATTTGAGGGCTGGCTCTAGAATGTTGTGTCTGGGAGTGGGCAGGAGTGCAAGCATCTCTGAGAGGATGGGCTGGAAGTGGCCTTCAATTCATGAAGGCTAGCGTCTAGATTTGGAACAGGGAGGCTGGAGCTGAAACGGGCTTCAGCCAACTTGCAACCATATATGGCTCAGCCAAAGAAGCCCTGGGTAGAGAGGTGAGTCTGTCAAACAACTGTTTGAAAACTATGATGATATTGAACTTGGCACCCCTCACAAACAAATCTGTGTATTACAATATATAACATCAGAAATTACACACAGAGTGAATGTATATCCCCTTTCTATTTTGAAATGTGAAATTTACTGGACATCCCAGACAATAACTGGAGGGACAAACTAAAGATCTAGAGGAGGATGAAACTAAATTCCAAGTTGATGGGCAATGCAGGGAAGGGCTACAGCACTGGTAAAGTATATGGGAGCTGCTCTTTTAAGGGCCTTCATGGTTTTACAAAAATTTAAATCAATACAAAAGCTAATGTAGAGCTAGTGAAAGGTTTGAAAAATTGGTGTAGTATGTTGTGACCTTCATTAGTCTAGAATATGTGCTGCTGCATTCAGAATGACTTGACACCTAAATATGATACTGACTGAGGCTCCAGGGAGCAAGAGATTGAGAGATCCAATCTGGATAAGACAAGACCATTAATCAATAGCCACAGATTGTGCATACAGAACACGATTGCAGCCTATCTGACAAATAATAAAATGTTCAGTGACCTGGTTACTAATCTTCCTGTTATGAACATTTGTCCTGAAAAAGATCTTCACTGCTAAGAAACTGTTTTCTGGGCTTGTCTACGCTTGAAATGCTGCAGCAATACGTCAGTGCAGTCACTACCCATGCTGACGGGGGCTCTCCTGTCGATGTAGGTGGTAGCTAGATCAACGGAAGAATTCTTCCATCGACCTAGTGTGGTCTACAGCTGGGGTTTGGTTGGCTTGTCTACGTTGCTCAGGGATGTGGATTTTTCTATACTCCTGAGCAGCCCAGCTACGTTGCTCAGAACTATTTAGTTTAAACCATGCCCCTGTTGTTCCTTTTCACATTTTAGCACTTATGTCATGCTGCTATGTAAATAGACTTCATTGCAGTTTGAATGTGTTTGTTGCTTTAAATGTAAAGCTAAAATAAGAGTGGTGTTACCAGAGTTTGAATTGGGGGGGAGAGGAGGCAGAGGAAATTTTATGGTATTTCTCCAAGATCCATGCATGCACTTGAGTCATCAAAATGAGTAGATGATGTAGCTGTTCAAAATATGATCACTTGTGCTCTGCCAGGCATCTTGAGTTAGTGCACTCCCAGGCTATCTGCACTGCACTGTTAGCCCAAGTGATTTATACTGGGTGTGAACATCCACACTGCAAACCCATACCCTTATTACTGAGTCCTCACTGTTTCTGCACTCTCCTGTGTGTTTGGGGGAGCGGAGGGAGGGGAGCAGACAGCACCTATCCCATGGCTCTTTGTCTGAGATGTTCTAGGCAATTATAGATGAACTTGTCTGCCCTTTCTGTGTGTAGGGGGTGGGAATTGTGGGAAGAGTATTAGAGAACAATCAGCATCTAAGTGATATTTTTGCCTAGTGACCTCAATGCAAAGTGGGTGGGCTCCAGTCCCACATTAAAGCAGAACCTGGATTCTAACCTTAAGCTAGCCCTGGTTTAAAGCACCTCAAGACCCAGGTCACAGGTTTTTCTGTGTGGAAGGTAAAGTGGGATTGAGCTAAAATCCAGAGATAAGCCTACATTAACTGTGCAGAGTAGACATACCCTCAATGAGATGTGAATACACCCATTGACTCTGCTGGCCTCCGCTTCCCCATTTATGACTTAAATGCCCTGCAGGGTTCCTTGGGAGATTCCCTCAATCCAGTGGGAGCTAAGCCCAAGTCCATCCACTCATGGCATAAAAATGAGATATCATTTGGAGCAGATTGTGAAGCTCTTTTTCGTCTTTCTTCTAAACTTTGATAAATAGTGAAATACTTAAACTATTTTGACATTTAAATATTATTGGCATCTGAGTTAGCACCCCATTGAGATGAATGGGCTGCTTACCCCTCTGAGGTACTGTTATAGGCTTTCTGCAGTTTCAGACATATTCTGCTTGTCTACACAGTAAGGTAATGTGCTCTATAGAGGTGTGACTTATAAAGCACACTAGTATGTTGCACATTAATTGGTCTGTGTAGACCCCGTTAATGTGCACTGAAGGTTCCATAGTGCCCTGTAACATGGTACTCTTTCAGATACCATGGTAGAGTGCATTACCCCACTATATAGACAAGGCTTCAGCTTACATTTCAAAGCTTTTCTTTGCAACTGTGAGCTAGGGATTTCTTTGTTTAATGGAAGCTGAGATTCTGGAACGCTGCTAGGGGAGAGATGCCAGTATGCCCTGCCACCATGCACCAGTCCAGTTTGAGTCCTGTATGTTATAAGTGGCTATCACTGCTGTGTGTCCTACTTGGAGTCATTAAACTAAATAGGCATTGATGGTAATGGAACAAAGAGATAAGCTTTTCTTAATTTAAAAGGTACTTTTATTTAAACAAAACATTATAAGGTCTCATGCCAGAATTCAGTGATGCGCATTCTGTTGACTCAACTATACAAGTCTCAAAGTTACATTGCAATGCAATAGGTTCTTCAGAGAACTGAAATGACTTTTTCTGTTTTATAGCGATGTTTGAGTTTCTGTTAGGCCCTAACAGTTGTTAAGACAAGGAGATGCAACCAGCTACACGCATAAAGTGTATATGGGGGAAAGCCCTCTTGTTGTGGAAAGAGTAGGATTAGGGAGCCTATATTGCACCAGAGTGTGTAGGAGCACACCAGTATATTGGTGCCTGGCCTGCATTGTTACAAGGTTTAAACTTTAAAGCATTGTGAAGAATCACGTAGTTGTATTTTTTCCAATGCCTACCCTTTATATATGATGTGAGAAGTAAAATATGTCTGGCCAGAGAGTAGAAAAGTAATTATTCTTCAGTGGTCTTAGGGTCATGGTTATTCCATTTATAAAATGGATCTAATACAAATAATAATGAATGGCTGCCAGACAAGGCAAGCATCTGAAGAAGTGAGGTTCTTACCCATGAAAGCTTATGCTCCCAATACTTCTGTTAGTCTTAAAGGTGCCACAAGACCCTCTGTTGCTTTTTACAGATTCAGACTAACACGGCTACCCCTCATACATTTCTCATGGAGGGCAACAAAGGCATATCAGATAACTAAAAGTGCATATGTATGCCAGGAGAGGCCTGTTCCTCTCAGCAATGTAATAACTATTTGGCAAATTTGTGTCAAACTAAAATAGTTTCAGGCTGACTGAACCTGCTTTTTTTCGATGACTAAGCCATTTGTACCAAAAAATTTGCCCAGCTCTATTTGTGACACCCTCAACGTCCAGCTGATGAAGCAGATAACAGGTATTTTTTGTAAACTGCCTCTAATTGGAATAGTCAGAAGGAAAACTGTATGGTTGGGGGTTTTTTTGTTTTTGTTTTTTTATAACCAGATGGATAGACTTTTATAATCATAACGAGCCAGCATGGGTAGTGCTCTCTTCTGTATTTCTCTGCTGTAATCAAAATTTGATTATTGTTTTCAAGGATTAGCATGTTTTCAGAAAACAGGTTTATTTTGTTTACAGTGACTATTATGTAAACAAATTATAAATGCATCAACATCTTTATTTTAGCTATTTCAATTTTGAATGGGCAGTACTTTGAATGGGCAGCAGAGGGATCTTCAGTTACTCAAAATTGTTGTCCTTTTATTTTTGTACAGCTATTTGCCTCGTTGTCCAGGGTTTCTCCCTCATTTCTCCACCCACCCCACATTCATTCTTTTAATGTAAGTAAAAATGTCTGAACAAAACCCAACAGACTGCAGTTCAACCTCCTCTCTTGTCTCAAGAAGAATTGCATTTCATTTCCTCAGAGCCACGAGTGGAATCCAGTAACAAGGCCTGGATCTCAAAGACAAAATGAACAATGAAGTCATAAGGAGAGTGCAGAGTAATGGTTGCATCCCCATTCTTTCATTTTAAACAGTGATTTCTGTTTTACTCCTTGAAACACATACATTGGTCTGATTTATTTTTTTAATCTACCCATTTCAATGAACATTTTAGGCTGTACTAAAAGTTCTTCTTTAGTGAGATTTGTTTTTCAAAGTGGCCTCTACATAGGAGTCCAAACTGTATGATCAACTCTTTGGGATTAAAATATTGTTATGCCCACAAAAGTCTCACTTTTTTGCACACAAACTGCCAGTCTGTATGCAAATCTGAGTTTGAGCGTGAAAATGTGATTTCCCCAAAACTTGGGGGTGTGATTTTTGGGCATGCAAATGTGAGGGGCTCAGTTGGGGAATTCTGATTTTTTTTGTTTGGTTGGTTAGTTGGGGTTTTTTTGTGTGTGTGTGTTTTGTTTTGTTTTGTGCTTTGTTTGAAGTCCTCATAAGAAGCCTAAACTGTTCCATGTGAACTAAAAGATGTGCAATGCTTAATTATGGTATGAAATACATATTTTTATTTTTTTTTAATGGATCTACACAATCTACTCAGATTTGCTCCTGCAATAGAGCTCTGTTCAGCTCAGCACCGAGTTGCAGGAAGGG
This sequence comes from Malaclemys terrapin pileata, assembly GCF_027887155.1. NCBI lineage: Eukaryota > Metazoa > Chordata > Testudines > Emydidae > Malaclemys > Malaclemys terrapin. Next base: position 90,501,596 of record NC_071509.1, read on the forward strand.
GGATCAGGTAATTTCTAATTCTTTGTTCCAAGATCCAATCATAGACATGTAGGGGTGGAAGGGACGTCAACAGGTCATCTAGTGACCTGAGGCAGGATTAAGTACTGAGAGGTGTTTGTCTAACCTGTTCTTAAAAGCATCCAGTGACAGATTCCACAACCTCCTAAGGTGACTTGTTCCAGTGCTTAACTACCCTGACAGGTAAAGTTTTCCACTAATGTCTAACCTAAATCCCCCTTGCTGCCATTTAAATCCATTACTACTTGTCCTGTCCTGAGTGGATAAGGAGAACAATTTTTCACCCTCCTCTTTACAACAACATTTTACGTACTTGAAGACTTATGTCCCTCCTCAGTCTTCTCTTTTCCAAATTAAACACATCCATTTTTTTTCATACTTTCCTCCTGGGTTATGATTTCTAGACTTTTAATCACTTTTATTGCTCTCCTCTGGACTTTCTCCAATTTGTCAAGAGCTTTCCCAAAGTGCAGTGCCCAGAACTGAACACAGTTCTCCAATTATCAGTCCTGAGTAAAGTGGAAGAATTCTTGTTTTGCTCACAACACTCCTGCTAATACATCTGTAACAGGGGTTTCACTGACCATGAGAGCATGGCATAGCGTAGCAGCATTCTTCCTGTATGGGGCTCCCTGCCAAAGGTCACTCTGTCATTCTCCCCATAATTCACCATGCTCCCTCTTTGTGGCTTGGCCTTCCTACCAAATCACTATGTTTTCCCCCTTCCAGGATATCAGAGTCCCACTAGATGAACCATCTCAGGCAGTCTTCCAATCCACAGTCCAGACTGTACTATTTCCCCAGTGGCTGGTAGGGGAACCTGGGCCCATTCACTACTCCAGGGACCCTATGACTAGTACCCTTGGCCTAAGCAATCCCAGACCCTACTGCTGTTTCCTTGGGCTCTTTCCTTCCTTTCTCTATCTTTTGACTTGCTCCTGGGTTACCACTGGAACCTCATCTGTTCCCTGTGGCTACTTAACCCTCTGTCAGGTTCTTGCCAGAATGTGTATTCCCAGGCAGGATCCCAGGATTTATTCCCCCCCACCCCCCCACCGGACTCCTCCTCCTCTTCCTCCTCATCCCTATCCAGAAAGGAGAGTGATTTCTTGCATGCTATTACCCTGCCCAGCTGACCTGCATCGGCAGTTAGAGCTTATCATCCCGTACTCTCCTCCAGGTTCAGAGTGTCACAGGGTTAACTGGCCCTGTCTATTTGTGTGGGGTGGACACCTCATCGTAGAATGATGGTTGCATGTTTGTTGGCAACAATATTACATTGTTGACTCTCGTTTAGTTTCTGATCCACTATAACCCCCAGATTCTTTTCTGCAGTACTTCAGTCATTTCCATTTTTGTATGTGTGCAATTGATTGTTCCTTCCAGGGCTAGCTCCAGGGTTTTTGCTGCCCCAAGTGGGAAAAAATAAGCCGCTATCGGCGGCAGCTCCACCACGCCACTTTCTTCTTCGGCAGCAATTCGGCAGCAGGTCCTTCCCTCCTAGAGGGACCGAGGGACCCGCCGCCGCCGAAGAGCCCGACGTGCCGCCCCTTCCCTTTGGCCGCCCCAAGCACCTGCTTGCTGGGCTGGTGCCTGGAGCTGGCCGTGGTTCCTTCCCTTGTGGAGTACTTTGCATGTGTCCTTATTTAATTTCATCCTATTTATTTCAGACCATTTCTCCAGCGTGTCAAGATCATTTTGAATTCTAATCCCATCCCAAAGCACTTCCAACCCCTCCCAGTTTGGTATTGTCTATCTGCAAACTTTCTAAGTATACTCTCCATGCTAGTATCCAAATCCTTTATGAACATATTGAGAATAGAACTGTAGGTTAGAGTAGCCTTCTGTAATCTGCCAGCTGGCAACAGCCTTCATGAGCCTGTCTACCCCTTGGGCATAGCTGGAGTGCAGCATTCTCCAACCATGTCTCTTCCCTGTCCTATCCCCCTGTACCGAGGTCTGTGAAGGAGGATGGCATGGGAACTAGCTTTTCCCTCTTGAAACCTCCTGTGTGCCCAGGGAATCCTCAGCAGGGGAGATAGGGCTGGATCCCATCCCTTTTATGCCTCCAGTGAAGTGCAAAGGGTATGGAGCTGGGGCAAGAATCTGACTTTTGGGGTTTTGTAATCATTCAAGTGAGTAGAGGACACATGCACAGAAAACTGCACAGGCCTAGAGAAAAATCTGATTCCTCTGCCATCTGTTTTCCTAAAATATCCATACACAGAAGCCCATTTTAGGTAGCAGTGACACTCAGATCAGGGAATGTGGCTGGTGCAGCTGGTGAGGAGGCAAAGCTTTCAGTTTACCTTCCCACCATTCTAGGGTTTTTAAATAAAAATATGAGCGATGGCAGATCCTGCAAGCTGCTTGTGCCCTCAACACCTTGCAGAACAGGACCACACTGGCTAAAGAAAAAGAACTTCGGGCTCCCTCCAGAGAGTGCTCAGGGTGGCAGCCAGTCAAAACTGTTCTATACATTAGGTTCTCTCTCCCTAAGAAACACCCCAATAGGGAATAAGAAAAGAGAGCTTTGGGAGCTCTGGCAATTCAGCATCTTGGCCCCAGCCCACAAAGGCCTAGAAACTGAGTTCCCTAATCTGCCTTTAAACTCATACATAACAGCTATATGTTGCCTAACTCAGTCCAAGCCTGGTTTGGTCAGCCTGCAGGAATGGAGTTAAAGCATGTTTACACTGAGCTGGGCAATTATGTTCCCTCCCAGCCCCCGCCGCCCTAAAACGGCCCTTTGTTTTAGTTCCTGGGGGACACAGTGGATTTCAGAAGGCAGGGACGTCTGATTTAGCATTGTCAATTGGCCTAAACTCTCTAAGATATAGGATATAAGCAAAACTGGGGGGAGGGCGGGCACAATACAGGGAGCAAGGAATGAGTTGTGTTCTTTGTAAGAAGCCAGGACTATTGGAAATTATTTTGCATTGCCAAGTCCCTGTTTTTTCCTCTCTCTCTCAATTTGTTGACCTACATATGCTAGTGCCGACAGAAGCCCTTCAAATTCATTTTTAAGTGCTCAAGAGGGGTTGTCATGAAGCCTGGCACTGACTCACAACTGAGCCAATACTTACTTTTAGCAGTACTCAAGCATTGCTGGAGTGGGCTGCCAGTTTTTCTGTCCTCCCTCCACTAGGAGGCTCTTGGTGATCATTATTGTACTGCTGCTGCTTGAGCTACCGGGTATCAAAAAAAAGCACTCTTTCTTACCTGCAAGAGATGACATGCTAGTTAGTGCAGTGCTCTGCTAACAGTATAACTGAATGGATAACGTAGTCTGCTAAAAAATAGTCTCTTTATAGTTCTATGCACAAGTGGATTTCTCTTCTTTTCTCTTTTGATTTGTGTAGGCATCTCTCCTACACTGAATACAGGATGTGTGCTGTGACCCAGTTTGTTTGAACTTTATGTGAAAGTAATTTGTGCATCCAAAAAAATAAAGTAAAATATTTTAACAGTAGTTTATAATTATTTTCAACCATAATTTACTATTTTACACTGTCAGTGTTCTCACTGGTTTGTAATTAACTGTAAGCTGCTGAATTCTGAGACATTCACTGTGTATGTATGGTATAAAGTCTTGAACAGAGGTTTCACTTATGCTCAGAAACCACACAGAGACCTGGGTGGAAGAAGGACAGGCTGAGCTGGTTACACACGCATAATCAAGCAGTCCCACCTACACCTCAGGAAAAACTCTGTTAAAACCAATTGGCAGCCTGACAAGCTACAGCCCTTCCTGCAAAGTTGAATGTTGTGATAATGTGTTAACCACGCTTAGGATTTTATTACAGGCACTTTGTATGGTTTGGTATCCAACACCAGAGTATCTGGGCATACAGCACAGTTCAGCATGGCTTCAAAAGAACAGGTGTTAACCAGCCTTGTCAATTCCTAATACTGAAAGGCACAAATGCCAGAATGTCATTCTCGAAGGCCAGATTGTGACTGGCCCTTGCACTAGTGTGCAAAAAGCAGGGGGAGCCAGCAAGCTGTTTAATCTTCCATGCAGGAAGGTGGCGGGGTCACAATTACAGTCCCTGCTTCTTCTTTGTGGTGCTGTCTGACCCTTCACACTAGCACAAGAATGGTGCAGCCAGCACATTAGAAAGTGTGGGGAGGGCTTGTTCCCTGATAGCACAAAGTATCCCTGAAGCTTAGATTTCAAAGGGGCACTCCCACTAGCTAAGCATTTCTGCAAAACCTAGTTTTAAATACCCACCTCTCTCTATGTTGTAAAAGAATGACCACTTATGCCAAGAGAACAAATTAAACTGTCACTCTGCAGGGTCATTTAAATGACCAGTACATGAGGTCTAGTAACATCTAATAAAACAATATGGTCCATCAGTGGGGAAGTGTTGGCATTAGGAGGACAACCAGAATTATAACTGTGACCACAAACCACATGCGGTCAGATTTGTTATTAAATTATTACAGAAGTGGGAAAAATCCACAAGGCAGATAGGATCTAAACTCCTGGTGGAAGAGAATTTCAGTATCTTGCATCTAAACTGGTATCGTAGCTGCTCTATCTGAGTTAAATTATTAATTCTTTGGAATAGGGGCTTTCTTTTTATGTTTGCACACTTTTGGGACTCTGCATATAACAAATAACAATAGATGGGTTTTATGTACCTAATTTTTCTAAAAACATGCTATACTTTTATAAACAAGTTTAACCACTCACTCTAATGAATACAGAACAAACAGAAGTACAGTCCCTGCTGTGTTTATATATGGCATATAATTCTATTACAAAAGTATTTCATCTGTGGTAGATTATTGTGAAGGAGTACTTGCCCCTTCCCTTGTATTTACATGGCAAGGTGGTAGAGAATAAGAAGAACTTGTCTTTTAGGGGCAAATCTCTGGTCTGCACATTGACATATTTATTGGCTATGACAAAACCATTTTACTTACTGTGAGTCTCTTAAAGTTAAATGTGTTTCATTCACTACCAGAATCTTAGGCCTTGGCACATTCTATAACTTAATTTTAAAAAAAGAACATTTTCTACCACCCTTGTATTTTCTTTTCCCTCCTCCATCCCACTTTCCTTCTACTATGCCTTAGTTGACCTTTTTCTCTGTCTTGTGTGATGATTTTCCTTCACTGTACTTTTCTGTACCTGTAATTGTTGTTCCCTTCTTTTCTTCACCTTTAACCCAATTTTCCATGTTTTGTGTTCTTTCCTTTCAACACCATCTTCCTCTGTGCTATTAATCTTTTCTTTTCTCTCTCATTCCTTCCCCAACTGTGTTCTGTTCTTTCTACTTCACAGTTTTAAACTCTACCCCCACCTACCCTTCCACTCTCATTCACTTAGTCCTCTGTACTCCTGATGCCTCTTCTGCTCACTCTGCCATAATTACACACACAATCACCACAGTCTGCTGTGCTTAAACACACTGCCACACTTTCATTCTCCACTCAGAAGTGGGTCTTCTCAATTTTCCCATCTTAACTAAAAGATGGGACCCCAGGATTTACATCCCCCCCAAGTCAAAGCGGGGTGGCAGTTGTTTTTCCCCTCTCCTTCAATCTCATATCTGTTCTTTCACCTTCAGGGGATGAAGGTGGACAGTCCCACAGAAAATGTGGGGGTGGGGGAGGGTTAGGGACAGGACCTTTTTGTGCTCCCAAGAGGAGAGAGGCCAATTTTGACTTGTGGAAAGTAACTTTACTCCTCAGGAGAAGGTTATTTTGCCTTAGATAAGGCCATTTTCTCCCTACCCCCCAACCCCAAAGTCAGATACAGAAGAGGAGGCCCATGTAAATTGGAGAGGAGCTGGGGCTGGCCAACCAGGGCATGTCTACACTGCAGCTGGGAATGAGCCTCCCAATCCAGGTAGACATGCTTGTGCTAGAGGGGCTTGAGCTGCCATATTAAAAATAGCAGCATGGCCACTGTAGCTTGGGCTCTCAAGCCAAGGGGGCCAGGTGGGCTTCAGAGCCCAAGCTGCCATGTCCACACTGCTATTTTTAGTGCACTAGCTGAAGCCTCACTAGCATGAGTCTGTCTACCCAGGCTGGGAGGCTGGCTTCCAGCTGCTGTGCAGACATAGCCTGTCTGCTCCTCAGGGCTAGTTCACCTACCCTTAAGACCGAGGTAGAGACAGTTCCTCTCTGCTTAGTGTAAACCCTTCAGGATTTGAGGGCAGTGAGGAGCACAGCTGATAAACAGCCAACTTTGATGGCGGGATCCCAGTGCTCCATGCTTGGTACACAGCTTTGTTTGCATTAGGTTGCAGAAGTGCAGTTAACGGCCCAGCTACAAGTTAAGATCTACTGGAAGTTTGCTAGGTGTGCACTCACAAAGTCAATTGACACATGGTTGACCATGTCTGCTGTAACTAGGTGAGTGTTATAAAAAGTCAATTGTAGTGTGAAGGGGCCCATGTGCTATTAGCACTACAAAGCCAGCATGTGGGTGGCTGTGCTTGATTCTTCTTGTGCCTTGTCAGCTAAGTTTGGCTTGCACTGGTGGTGATGTAATAGTCAGAAAAGAACTTGACATAATTTTCAAATCCCAGGCTTAGTTTGTAGAGCCAGCAGCTCAAAAAGTCATCTTTTGACTTGTAACTTGAACAGATAAGACAGAAAGGTCACCGGCAGTGAATAATATGGAAGCCAATGATACTGCTTGTAGAGTCACTTTTCTGACTGCATCTACTCATGTTCACATGCTGTTCAAAAAGTCCCAGGGAAAATCCAGAGGAGTGTTTCTCTCTCTCACTCACTCACTCACTCACTCACACACACACACACACACACACACACACACACACACACACAGGTTTTTTTAAAATGGATTTTCTTAGCTTACACAACAACAAATCCTAAGAGAACTATCTCGTCATCTGTGGGTTTTTTGTGATGAATTTCCATTTTCCCTGTTAATGAGCACTCGTCTCTGTATTGCCCCAACTCCCTGTTGATATGCTATTACCAATATATGAAAGGGTGGCATAGAACTATAGTTTGTGACTCTCAGGGTATGTCTACACTGAGATGAAAACCCTGTTGCCCCGGGTCAGCTCTTTCGGGCTCACAGTGCTTAGACTGCAGGGCTAAAAATAGCAGTGTAGACAGTTTGGGCTCAAGCTGGAGCCACAGTTCTGAGATCCTCCTCCCTCACAGAGTTGCAGAGCCCAGGCTCCAGCCTGAGCCCAAATGTCTACACTGCATTTTTGTTGGTCCTCAGCCTGAGCCCCACAAGCATGAGCCAGCTGACCCAGACCTGCTGTGGGTCTTTAACTGCAATGTAGACATACCCTCAAACATTTCCACGGGGGAAATCTTAGAATACTCCTTCTTATGCTAAAATAACCATGCACTTTTTTTAGTTGGCACCAAAGTTTTTAACACAATGTAGTCTGTTTTGTGCAGATACCAGATATATTGCTGCTGAATTAATATCACACTAAAATCGATATGCTATTTGTCTGTCTGATGCCCAAACCTGTGAGATGCTGAGAGCCCTGAACTCCCATTGATCTTAAGTCAATGGGAGTCCAAGATACTCACCACCCTGCAGGTGCAGTTCACAACCAGGTGCACAAAAGAAAATAGAAAACATAGGCCCTGATCATGCAGTCAGCTCTGTGTAGGCCCTTAAGCTCCACCTGCCCTGAGCTCATTGCAGGACTGGGGCCTTATTTTTACCGCCTGTCCCTCACCTCCACTGGAAGACTTTCACCACTGTCAACAGGGTTCACAAATTTTGCTTGAGTGACTTGAAGATTGTGGTTAATCAGAACCTATGAATAATTTACACAGACCTTCCTTAATTTATCTTTCCTTCATCAAAATATAAAATATGATGCTCTTTAGATAAGGTTAAAGCTAGCCCTGCCCCCATCAAAAGCTCAGGTTTTTTTATAGTCATTGCACTGCTCCCATCACCACCACTAACTTCCTGCCAAAATGAACTAATCTTGCTGAACACTTTTTGCAGGTCACTAAAAATAAGCAGATGAAAGTGACTCCAGGAGCAGAGAGAATGATAGAAAGGGGACATGGGATGGAATCAGGGGAAAGAGGGCATGAAATTATTGGAGGATCCCTTGAATTGGAAACAGGATTTTATCATCTAAATGTTGTTGTTTTGACCTTTTTCCAGCTGTATTAGGAGGCAGAGCTAAGGCAGGCTGGCAGTGTATGTTGGAGTGGGGTTAGAGTGAGAGATGAAGGATTCTACGGCAGTGGGGATCTGGCTGGATCCTTTAATTGTTCATATCCGACATTCTGATTTTTGGGGTGTTACTAGATTCTGATGATTCACTTTCAAACTCAATTCTTTTTTAATGAAGATACATGTTTACAAATTTATTCAAGCTGTTTATTAATTTGTAAAGCCCTAAATGGTTTGAGTCCTAGTTATCTTTGCTCTGTGTACATGAGCCCCTCTGATGTGCTTTCACTAACAGTCCAGATGTACATGTCTAGGGATTGGAGGTGGGTGTTCTTACTGGAAGATCATTGTCTCGGAGTTGCTAACCTTCCAGGGTTGGTGAAAAACCACCTGCTTATTCAGGCTTTTGCTTGAGATGGATATAGTTGTACTTCTATCTCTTATGAGGGAAATCTAATTTTCAGTTGTCATTTGATATACTAACTTCATATTGTTTACATTTATACATGTGCCCAGAGACAAGTGATGCACATAGTATTAAAAATAGAAAAACAAATGAATTCATTAGAGTTTCCATGCCTTGTCTGTCTCTTTCTCGCACACGCACACACATACCTTCCCAGATACGTTCACGCTCATGCACCCACACACCCATACATACAATAATAGATAGAGAGTGGAGAAGCAGTAGCACTAGTTGGCCACAGTAATAGGTTCTTACAGCAGTTGTCCAGTATACCGGTAGCAACTGCTGGAAGTAACAGGAAGGAGACCTGCAACTGAGGGCTTGTCTACATAGTGAGTTAGTGCATGGCAAGCCGAGGTGTGAATCTATAGCGTACTAGCTTGCCATGCACTTGCTGAAAGCCTAAACCAGAATAAAACCACCCTAGAAAAAGACGGTTCCTTGGAGGAAGTGGTAGGAGAGAGAGTGGCTTGTGGCTATGAGCAGACAGAAAGTGAGCACTGCAAAGAGAAGATATACACAAGCTTGATAGCAGCACTGGCATTGTGCCTAGAGTGCGAGGGCGGAAATTGCTTTGCATGCTTTGTTTTGTTTTTACAAACTGATGCAAAATTCATGTCAATCCCCCCATGATACAGACACTAGTATGGATAGAAGATTTGACCAACCTTAAATTTGCTGGATGTATTGTCTTGCTGCTTCTCTCTTTTGGTCCATTTTTGTTTTCATTTTTCTTTCCATTTGTCATTTCCTCTCCCCCACACACACTGCCATTAAGTTCTATCCTCTTTCTCTGTTTCTCCCTCATCACTTTTTCTCTCTGCTTCCCCACTTTTCCCTTTATTCCTAGCCCACCCCACACCCCCCCACACACACACACATTCTTCTCCCTCTTCTATTCCTCTCTTCCCCCTTCTCCCGTCCTTCCCATTCCTTCTCTTTAATTTCTACCCTCATGAACCCTGGCTGAAAGAAGGATAGTGCCTCCCTCTATTCTAAAGGCCATGGCTGATCCAGCCCCTGAAGGGAGACTACTGTGATGGGTCAAAGACAAAGCTCTGATCTGTGCCCTGATGTCAGGAGGCAATGATGAGCGGTTCACTTACCCTACTTCTACACTAGCAAGCATACTCAGGTAATTGATCATGTACGTGTTCACGCATCTTCCCCATACCCATTCCAAGTGTCCACATATGCTGCACTAGACACAAGTATTTGCTGTGTACATATGTATACCCGCATCCACACTACCTCTTTTTGGTATACAACATTACCACTATCATTTCAGGGGCAGTATCCCAGGGTTCTGTGTGTCACAGGAGACAATTTAGGAACCCCCTTGCTGTGTGTTGGTACTCTCCGCTACCTTCACACATTTGACAGCAGTTCCTGATCATCTCTTCCCTCCTTTCATACTGGGTGGAAGACAATGAGCAAGCGAACGATGATGTGGTACTGCTCCTGTTCCTTCTTGCATGATAACCATTTCTTGCAATGCAGTATTCGATCTTTGAGATACAGGACAGAATTGGGCCAGAACTTTTGGACATGCCGAAGACTGGTGACCTAGAAGCTGTCTGACAAACAGGGCCGGCTCCAGGCACCAGCTGAGCAAGCAGGTGCTTGGGGCGGCCAAGTGGAAGGGGCGGCGCGTCGGGGCTCTTCGTGGGCAATTCGAAGAAGAAAGTGACACGGTGGACCTGCCGCCAATAGCGATTGCAGCTTTTTTTTTTCCCACCGCTTGGGGTGGCAAAAAACCCTGGAGCCGGCCCTGCTGACAAACTACTCCAGTTTCATGGAATGGATATGGTGACTGCTGGTATTGCCACAGTATGCCCCTGGGTAGACCACTGCTTCTGGTCCAGGAGAACCAGCATGGTGTGGTGAGATCACATTGTTTTGAAAACCTGGGATGATGAGCAGTGGCTTCAGAACTTCCAAATGAGAAAAGAGACTCTTCACAGAGCTCTGTGAAGAGTTTGCCCCAACCTTCCTGTGTCAGAGCACTGGATTTCAGAAAGCCATACTGGTGTAGAAGCAAGTGGCTATTGCCATGTGGAATTTAGTAACACCTGATAGCTACCAGTCAGCTGCAAACCAGTTCAGGGTTGGGAAGCCCACTGTTGTGGTTGTACAGGTTGGTGAGGCAATCAATACTGTCGTCTACCCAAGGGTAATTGCCATAACCTGAGTACCAGAAATTGTAGCTGGATTTTAAAAGATGGGGTTTCTGAACTAAGCAGGGACGAGAGATGGCACCTGCATTCCAATATTTTGGCCACTAAAAGGGGCAAGTGAGTATGTGAACCGAAAAGGTTACTATTCAGTCATTCTGCAAGGCTTGGTGGGCCACAGAGGCAGGTTCATGATCACATACATTGGAAACATATGAAAGGTTCATAATACCAGGGTGCTGATGAGATCAGGATTGTATTTTAGGGGGAAGAAGGGACTTTATTCCATTCCACAGATGCTACATGGTTCTCTCTGGTGTGTTTGTGCCAACAGTTATTTTGGGACATCCTGCAACAGTGGGGAAACAAAAGGTGATTTCTGCCTGTTTCAAGGGTTACCATCACATCCTATGCAGCTGCTGGAAAAGCACAAGAGAGAACATTGGCACATACTTATGCGTAACCATACTTTTCTGTAGCTAATGTTTCGGTAACTATAATAAGCCATTTGTTTATGTAACTACTGACAATTGTGACAGGGCACCACCACCTTAGGGTTTGCATTTGTGCTACAAAGGTTGTCAACCTCGTTCTGTTGCCATCATTGTGTACTGCTTTTGTGTTAACACCTGTTTTCAAGACTACATTGGAGGGAGCACTCTGTTTTAAATGATCTTCAAAACAGCTCTTTAAAGGCTTAGGAGGGGCTTCAGAAATTATTTCTTTTCACCGTTCACTGATAGTGGTGATAACAGCACTTATCAGCTATTGTATGTGACTACATCCAGGGCCAAAGTTTGGTAGGGGTAGGGAATGGTAGGGGGTAGGCCATTAAAGCTATGTCAACACTAGCACTTTTGGTTGGTTAAAACTTGTATTGGTCGGGGCGTGGAAAAAACCACACCTCTGACCGACATAAGTTTCATTGTCGGAAGCACTGGTGAGGACAGCACTATGTCAGTGGGAGAGCGTCTCCTGCCAACATAGCTACCGCTGCTTGTTGGGGGTGGTTTAATTATGCTGATGGGGGGAGCTCTCATCTGTCAGCATAGAGTGGCTACATGGGAGACCTTACATCAGTGCAGCTGCAGCAGTACAGCTGTGCTGCTGTAAGGTCTGAGTGTAGACATGGCCTCAGTCACTGTTCAGTGTCTAATGTCTTTACGGTTATTTTAATTGTGCTTCCTTGTTCTGTACATGAACCAAGCCAAAAAGTTCCTTTTTCTGTGCTGCGACTTCTGTGGCTGTTAAAACTACCAGTGCATTCCGCAGACATTTCATTTCCCCATCCCTTGGGTGTATGCTTTAGAACCGGATATTTATGAACCTGGGAGGACGGGGTTAAATGGGCATGGGATGGGACAGAAAATTCTTTGCAGTCTTACAGCACCAGAGAGTTACACAAATCAAAGTCATGTGCTCCGAATCATAGGGCCTTATGCTCCACCTGATGAAAATGTCCTGGAAGTCAGGAAGGAGGGTCCACACACAAGTCAAGGAAAAGTAATATTTATTAAAAATGATACATGTAACTGAAAGTGAAGGGTTGTGTTTTTTTTTTTTTAAAAGGAACTGCAAATGAAAACACAGTGGATCTGACTCCCTGAGCAATGTGTAAACAATGTCTCTGAGCCCATCTTCTTGCCCTCCCTTTCCCACTCACCCTGACAGGGGGAACTGCCCAACGGGACAACCGAGGACATCTCTGGTGAGGCATTTGGGGGCCAAACACAGGCTGGGCTTCAGGAACTGTCTGGGGGCTCATCATCCCCTGCTTGTATGCTCAGCGGGTTCCCGTTGAAGGGGTTTTGAGTCCCGGCAGAGGGTGTTGTCCCAGGAATCCTGCAGGTTCTTCCCAGTCACTTGGGGGTTAGATCATCTGCCTCCGCAGCACCCAGGGCAGCAGCTGGAGGAGGAGGAGCAGGAAAAGGGTGTGGTGCCAGTTCATCTGCTGGGGAGCCCAATCCTCCTGAGCCCTGAGGGATTCAAACTGCTCCTGGTTCCTTCGGCCCATAACAATGGGCAGGACCTCCAGAGTTGTCCTCCTCTGCTGTGGTGCTGCTCCTGCCTTCCCGTTGGAATCATTTCCCTCTTGGCAGCCAACGGTCCTACCAATTCAAAGACAAGGGGAGTTGTATTTTTTTTCCTTTCAAAGAAGCTAAGAAATCCCCCTACATAACATCACTGTGATGCAGAGGGCCACAATAGTGATACTTTTTAGCATTTAGGACTGTGACTACTACACTATCCCTAGTTCTCAGACAACTTTTGCAGCCCTTGAGGAAGGACCAGAGGCTAATAATAGTAAGACACCTGCAGGGTTTTTTTTTTTTTTTTAAATATATAATGTTTACAGTGTCTTGGGGGGAGGGGCTCAGTTCCTTCCAGGGGTTATGTTGCCGGTTATCAATTTCTTCTTTAAAAGCTGTCTATATGGAGAACACACAGGTTTTCAACTTACCAGAATGGAAAAGAGAGGCGTCTCTCCAGTCCTCTGGAGGCAAACCAGCAATCTGTGCCAGAGAGATGTTTCTGCTAATGGTCACTCCACTCCATATCACTGAATGGAGGGGTTTAGTCAGTTATAAAGGTGGACCAACTATGAAGGTTCACCACCATTGAACCTCAAGAACTAGCTGGAATTTCTGCAGCACCTGAAATTTGCTGAAATATGCTTACAGAACTGGGAGGCGATTTCACAGGAAGCTGACAATATTCTACTCTAGCAAATGGAGTTTACATGGAAGGGGTGAAGTGAACCACTAATAATCCCGCTCCTACCCAACCCCTCCCCTTGCATCTCCAGAAAATCCGGCCCCTGTGTCCAGCAAACAGTGGTGAAAAGGAAAGAAAGAGAGATGGCAACTTTATTTTGTTCCGTGAACTTTCCAATCAATACCACAAGCTACTTGCCTCTCCATTGCAAGGGGACACGGCATTGTACTTGGGCAACTACCAGAGTAACAACAAGGAGTCTGGTGGCACCTTAAAGACTAACAGATTTATTTGGGCATAAGCTTTCGTGAGTAAAAACCTCACTTCTTCAGATGCATCCGAAGAAGTGAGGTTTTTACTCACGAAAGCTTATGCCCAAATAAATCTGTTAGTCTTTAAGGTGCCACCAGACTCCTTGTTGTTTTTGTAGATACAGACTAACACGGCTACCCCCTGATACTTAACTACCAGAGTGGATCCTTCAGCCATCGTGCTTCTCCCAGCTTCTGCATTCAGCATGGCTGAAAATGGGGAGATGCCAGACACCAGGGAATGGCTTAAAAATTAATCATCAAAGGGCGAAAGGACAATGAAAAGACTCCCTTTCCCTTTGTTCACTCTGCTGCTCTACCTGCCTTTCTACTGCAACCTCAGCGATGCCACATCTTGAGGTCCCACCACTTAACCTAGCTCTCAGTGATTTCAGCAGTCAATGAGGTTCTCCCACTACTAGTGCAGGCTCTGCGAGCTCTTTCAAATAGATATCTTGTATTTCAAAGTGGTTTTGTTCATCCCAAATCAAATTGAGTAGACTCTGCTTTCTAATTACAAATTCATCATTCTGTTAGTTCTTTGCCCCCAATTTCTTACCATATTTTCATATAAAGGTAAATCCACTTCTATTCAGTGGTGTTAGTTGGACTACATTGTATGGACTAGATTGTGGCTTGCATTGGTGCAATTTTGTTCATGCAAATACACATCTCTGCACAAGGGCCAGTGACAATCACAGTTTGTATACGAGTATGGGAGCTGCTCCCTCCTAGTGCCTTACTGTAAAGGATACAAGGAGGAATTACGCCGCTGGGACTGCAGCTCTGAATTGCCCCCTACTCAGGGACAAGACTCCATAGCAACTTGAACATTGTGCAAATAATTTATTCTTAGCCTTTCAAACCGGACTTTCTTTAAAATCATAGGGTTAAATGTACCCCGGTTGTAACTCTCTTGGCTTCAATGGATTTACATCAAGGATGACAATGACTCAGATTCTCAAATCTCTTTACTGCTTAGCTCTGACCTTTGACCTTTCTGGTTGCAAAATGCTTTGTTCCTAGGAACGTAAAGATACGTGATTATTTTTTAAATAAATAAAACGGCAAGACATGAATTTCCCTAAACTGTGTCACAACTTAGTATTGTGCAGCATTTCTTTCATGTGAAAGCATGTGCAGTACATTTTTTGCCAACTTCCCTTAAAATCTAAACTGTGAATTGTTCCTCTTTTTGTACTGACTGCTGTTCAGTTTATTCTTTACAAACAAATGCTACATTTCTTTTTAATTAATGCTTATGCTATTTGTTAAATGTGTTTCTCTCTCCTCTGACCCTTCCCCTCCCCCCCCCCCCCTTGGACCTACACAGACTTACACCAGCTGAGGATTTGGTCCATAATTCTTCAAACAAGTGTTCACAAAATTCCAAATTTGGGTGCCTAAAATTAAGCATCTAAACCCATATGTAGGGTTCAACATAAATGTCTTGATTTCCAGAGGTTCTGAGGACACATGGCTCCAGTTGAAGACAATAGCAGCTGTGGGTGCTCAGCATCTCTGAAAATCAGTCTCTTTGGGGCCTTACATATAAATTTAGGTATTTCACTTTAGGTCCTCAAGTTAGCAAAGGTTGGCCATAATTCCTAGCATGATAACAGTAAAGAATACTCTTACATTAACATTGTGCAAGAAGGGCCTGTTGTCTCTGTAAAACATAAACCCTACTGATCCCTATTAAATCCCACAGGACTTTCCCAGAAGGATCAACTCCAACACAGATTTACTGTTCAAAATCCACTGAATTAGGAGGCAAGCACTCCACTCAGACTAGTTCCTCACTGATTCTGCCCTTACTATACTCTCTCCTGGATTGTGATGATAAAAAGAGATGTCTGTCTGTAGAAGGGCTTTGAGGCAAATGTCCAAGAAATCCTGCTCCCTAGAGCGGATGGAAAAATTTTCCAGCAGAACTTCTGTGGGAACATGTTGAATTTTTGATACAATTTTGTTTCAGAAACGCAACAAATCCTTTTAATGATGTTTTGATGTTGTTTCAACATTTTTAGAAGGGAATGTTCCAATTTTTTGTCTTGAAATGTCTTCACTTTGAATTTTTTTTTAAATTGTATTTATTTTAAAAAGTCAAAATCAAAACAAAACATGCTGATTTGATTTAAAAAAAATTCCAGTTAGTGGAAAAAAGTTTTTTAAAAACAGTTTTAATCCTGATTAGGAACAAAAACAAATGATGAAATCTTAAAATTTTTCACAGAGAGAGAATTCTGGTTGCTGCACAGCTTTACTGTTCCCCTTCCACAATTGCCACCTATGTTTGTTCTGCTGTACCATGATCAGTGAATGGAGAGAAGCATCTAGCTGGGATAATTATTTTTAGTAACTCAACAAATTCTAGAAATGTTATTGTCGAGTCCAGCTTGATTTTCCAAGTAAATCAGCTATGTTTCATAGTATAATTATAGTGATAGTGAAAACTGCAGTATAGATCAGGTTGCAAACTAGTTGGCATGGTAACTACATGTTTTCAGATGTTTATAATGTTCCAAAAACATTTCCTTCTGAGCTGAAACTTATAAGTGGTCTCAACTCACAGCAGCCTTTTTTCAGGTGGAAGGAAATTTGAAGAAATTCCACTTACCTAATTTTGAGGTCAGCGGGGATGGGAAAATCAAACACTTTTCTCATTTGGGGAAAAAAATTGTAATTATACTTCTCTAGTGAAAGCTAGAGGAAAAAACTGCCAATCAATCTGAAACTTTTTATACACAGTAAATAGTCCGTAATGTGTAGAGCAGGGGTGTAGCTAGGTTGAGGGGAGCGAGGGGGAAGATGGTTATAATGAACTGAAAAATCACTCTGAAGCCTTCTGGGGGGCTTTCTAAGATTTTTACCAGAGCATAATAAAGCGGAGTTCCCTGTGACATCATTGCACCACCTTCTCCCTGCACAGCCCCCCAAGTACAGAAGTTGTTGGTCTCACTAAGGAAGGAGCTGGGACTGTCAGGTTGTTGCTGAGATAATTTACGTGGGGCAGATCGTCAGGTGTCCCTCTGAACTACCCAGAGCAATAGAATTCTATATCAACAGTGAGAGCAAGAGAAAATTATGGGCACAAAAATATCAGTCACAGATTCCATTATGATATTTTTGGTGCATTCTGGACTATTCTGCCAATTCCAACCTTTCATTTACAACATTGGAATTTCTATATGTATCTGTTGCAAAGCTATATCTATCACAATGTAAACTGGGATGCTTGTAATGTGCTCCCTCAGTCACTCTCAAGCTTGATCTACACCCAGAAATTGCCACGATTTAATTAAATTGGGTTCCACACTATTTAGTTACATCGGCACAACCCCCTTATGTGGGCGCTCTTATGTTGGTTTAAGAGTGGCTGATATCAGTTTTGTTTAATTCGTTTAGTTACTGAATTAAGCGAATATCAATATCAAACACTCTTCCTGGTAGCTTGGAGACAGCTGAGAATCACATGGAAGGGGAAACCAAGTGTCCAACTACTAGGAGGCTCAGGGTGAGGATGATGGTCATGTCTGGAAGGGGAAGAAATCAGAAACACGAGCTCATTCTTCCTTTTTAGTCAGTGTGGTGCATGTTCATAGATGATATCACAACATTCTTCAGTCAAACATTGATAATTTATTTACAGGGTTCATTTGGAAATGAGTATAAGCCAATTAATTTCTCTGGTTTCATAGATTCCAAGGCTAGAAAGGACCACTGTGATCATCACATCTGATCTCCTATATATCAGAGGCTATAAAACTTTCCCAAAATAATTCCTTTTGAACTGGAATATATTATAAAACATCCAGTCTTGATTTAAAAATTGCCAGTGATGGTGAATCCACCATGACCCTTGCTAAATAGTTCCAATGATTCATAATTAGGCCCCTAGCAAATTCATGACTGTGAAAAATGCATCACGGACTGTGAAATCTGCTCTCCCACATGAAATCTGGTCTTGTGTGCTTTTACCCTATACTATACAAATTTCATGGGGGAGACAAGTGTTTCTCAAACTGGGGCTCCCAACCCAAAAGGGAGAGTCAGGGGGGTTGCAAGGTTATTGTAGGGGGGACACGGTATAGCCACCCTTACTTCTATGTTGCCTTCAGAGCTGGGTGTCTGGAAAATGGCAGCTGCTGACCAAGGGCCCAGCTCTGCAAGCAGCAGCGCAGAAGTAAGGGTAGCAATACCATATTGTGCCATCCTTAGTTCTGCACTGCTGCTGGCGCTGACTTCAGAGCTGGACTCCTAGCTAGCAGCTGCCATTCTTCAGCTGCCCACGACCCCTACAATAACCTTACAAACAACCCCCCCGCATTAGAAATTAGAAATTAATGGAGATATCCCATCTCCTAGAACTGGAAGGGACCTTGAAAGGTCATCGAGTCCAGCCCCCTGCCTTCACTAGCAGGACCAAGTACTGATTTTGCCCCAGATCCCCAAGTGGCCCCCTCAAGGATTGAACTCACAACCCTGGGTTTAGCAGGCCAATGCTCAAACCACTGAGCTATCCCTCCCCCCCGAGAAATGAGCGCAGGCCTAGCAGAGGAGGGTTAGCTCCTTTTGGGTCAGGACCCCTACAGTTACAACAGTGTGAAATTTCAGATTTAAATATCTGAAATTATGAAATTAATTATTTTTAAAATCCTATGACTGTTAAATTGACCAAAATTGACTGTTAATTTGGTAGGACCCTATTCATAAGGCTACAGGAATCAACTACTACTATTAAAACCTGCCCACATGGATTATTTTGAAAATTATAACATCTTATAGAGTATCTTACAAGGAATTTGGATGGAATTGATATAATGTTTAAAAGAAAACTGTCTCCTAAAATTGCTCTATCTCAGTTCATCTTGGTGTTGTCTGTGTTCTTGCAATAACCAGCCAGATAAATTGTTAATAGTTTGTTGTTCCTAATTCAGGAGCTCAGATTAAATAAATTTTATCAGCATTACAAGGTATAATCAACTGTTTCCTTCAGGCTATTGACTCCACATAGGAAGTTCCTTTTAATTCCACTTCAGAGGTCAGCTGCTGCATGATGAATAATTAATGTTCATCCGTGATGTTATTCCACTGAATTCGACAGAGTTACAGGAGGGCTATGTTTAGCATTCATGGCCTATATCTGCCTTGTGCAAACAAGCTGAGATGTCTAAAAGGCACTTACAGAGAGACAATAGGCAAAATGAAATGCACCACAAGATAATTTGTGAGAAATTTAGGGTTAAAATTATTGGACCATATCAGAGTCATACCAACACTAAGTTCCCATTGAAATCACTGAGGAGTTTTGCCTGAAACTGATAGAACAATATGGCCCATAACTATTATTTAAATGCTGGCTGTGTGCTTGACACTGCATAAAACACAAAAATTGAAGATAGTCACTGTTATGAAGAAGTGCATCTGAAGAAGTGAGGATTTTTACCCACGAAAGCTTATGCCCAAATAAATCTGTTAGTCTTTAATAACAGAGGGTCCTGTGGCACCTTTAAGACTAACAGAAGTATTGGGAGCATAAGCTTTCGTGGGTAAGAACCTCACTTCTTCAGATGCAAGTAATAGAAATCTCCAGAGGCAGGTATAAATCAGTATGGGGATAACGAGGTTAGTTCAATCAGGGAGAGTGAGGTGATCTGCTAGCAGTTGAGGTGTGAACACCAAGGGAGGAGAAATTGCTTCTGTAGTTGGATAGCCATTCACAGTCTTTGTTTAATCCTGATCTGATGGTGTCAAATTTGCAAATGAACTGGAGCTCAGCAGTTTCTCTTTGGAGTCTGGTCCTGACTTTTTTTGCTGTAAGATGGCTACCTTTACATCTGCTATTGTGTGGCCAGGGAGGTTGAAGTGTTCTCCGACAGGTTTTTGTATATTGCCATTCCTGATATCTGACTTGTGTCCATTTATCGTCTTGCGTAGTGACTGTCCAGTTTGGCCAATGTACATAGCAGAGGGGCATTGCTGGCATATGATGGCATATATAACATTGGTGGACGTGCAGGTGAATGAGCCGGTGATGTTGAAGCTGATCTGGTTAGGTCCTGTGATGGTGTTGCTGGTGTAGATATGTGGGCAGAGTTGGCATCGGGACGGGAGCTGAGGAAGCGTTGTTCCAGGTCAGCCATAAAAATGTTGGCATATTGTGGGGCCATGCGGGTGCCCATAACGGTGCCACTGGTCTGGAGGTATATATTGTCACCAAATTTGAAATAATTGTGCGTGAGGATAAAGTCACAGAGCTCAGCAATAAGTTGTGCTGTGTCATCATCAGGGATACTGTTCCTGACAGCTTGTATTTCATCTGTGTGTGGGATGTTTGTGTAGAGAGCCTCTACATCCATGGTGGCTAGGATGGTGTTTTCTGGGAGGTCACCAATGCATTGTAGTTTTCTCAGGAAATCTGTGGTGTCACGGAGATAGCTGGGAGTGCTGGTGGCGTAGGGTCTGAGTAGGAAGTCCACATATCCAGACAGTCCTTCAGTGAGAGTGCTAATGCCCGAGATGATGGGGCGTCCAGGATTTCCAGGTTTGTGGATCTTAGGTAGTAGATAGAATAACCCCGGTCGGGGCTCTGAGGGTATGTTGATTTGTTCCTGTGTTAGTGTAGGGAGTGTCCTGAGTAGATGGTGCAGTTTCTTAGTGTATTCCTCAGTGGGATCTGAGGAAAGTGGCCTGTAGAATTTGGTATTGGAGAGTTGTCTGGCAGCCTCCTTCTGGTAGTCAGACCTGTTCATGATGACAACAGCACCTCCTTTATCAGCCTCTTTGATGATAATGTCAGGGTGGTTTCTGAGGCTGTGGATGGCATTGCATTCTGCACGACTTAGGTTATGAGGCAAGCAATGTTGTTTTTTTGTTTTTCCACAATTTCTGCCTGTGCACGTCGGCGGAAGCATTCTATGTATAGGTCCAGACTGTCATTTCGACCCTCAGGAGGTGTCCATGTGGAGTTCTTCTTCCTGTGTTGTTGGTGGGAGGGTATCTGTGTATCAGTGCGCTGTTCAGTGTTATCTTGAAAGTATTCTTTGAGTCGGAGGCGGCAAAAGTAGGCTTCCAGATCACCACAGAACTGTATCATGTTCGTGGGGGTGCTGGGGCAAAAGGAGAGTCCCCGAGATAGGACAGACTCTTCTGCTGGGTTGAGTGTGTAGCTGGATAAATTGACGATATTGCTGGGTGAGTTAGGGGTACCCCTGTTGTGGCCCCATGTGGCAGGTAGGATTTTAGACAGCTTACGGTCCTTTTTCCTTTGTAGAGAGGTGAAGTGTGTAATGTAGATCTCCTGTCTTATTTTAGTAAAGTCCATTTGTGTGGAGGGTTGGTTATTTATGAAAGTCTCCAGGTTGGAGAGCTCTTTCTTGATGTTTTTCTGTTTGCTGTTTGCTTCCTCAGCTCTCGTCCACTCATGCCCCTTCTCTACCTACGCTATATTGATGACATCTTCATCATCTGGACCCATGGGAAGGAGACCCTGGAAGAATTCCACCATGATTTCAACAGCTTCCACCCCACCATCAATCTCAGCCTGGACCAATCTACACAGGACGTCCACTTCCTAGACACCACCGTACAAATAAGCGATGGCCACATTAACACCACCCTATACCGAAAACCCACCGACCGCTACGCCTACCATCATGCCTCCAGCTTCCAACCCGGTCACACCACACGATCCATCATCTACAGCCAAGCACTGAGGTACAATCACATCTGCTCCAACCCCTCAAACAGAGACCAACACCTACAAGATCTTCACCAAGCATTCTCAAAACTACGATACCCACACAAGGAAATAAAGAAACAAATCAACAGAGCCAGACGTGTACCCAGAAGCCACCGGCTACAAGACAGGCCCAAAAGAGAAACCAACAGAACTCCACTGGCCATCACCTACAGTCTTCAGCTTAAACCTCTCCAACGCATCATCAGTGATCTACAACCCATCCTGGACAATGATCTCTCACTTTCACAGACCTTGGGAGGCAGGCCAGTCCTCGCCCACAGACAACATGCCAACCTTAAGCATATCCTCACCAGCAACCACACACCGCACCATAACAACTCTAACTCAGGAACAACCCATGCAACAAACCTCGATGCCAACTCTGCCCACATATCTACACCAGCAACACCATCACAGGACCTAACCAGATCAGCTACAACATCACCGGCTCACTCACCTGCACGTCTACCAATGTTATATATGCCATCATATGCCAGCAATGCACCTCTGCTATGTACATTGGCCAAACTGGACAGTCACTACGCAAGAGGATAAATGGACACAAGTCAGATATCAGGAATGGCAATATACAAAAACCTGTAGGAGAACACTTCAACCTCCCTGGCCACACAATAGCAGATGTAAAGGTAGCCATCTTACAGCAAAAAAACGTCAGGACCAGACTCCAAAGAGAAACTGCTGAGCTCCAGTTCATTTGCAAATTTGACACCATCAGATCAGGATTAAACAAAGACTGTGAATGGCTATCCAACTACAGAAGCAGTTTCTCCTCCCTTGGTGTTCACACCTCAACTGCTAGCAGAGCACCTCACTCTCCCTGATTGAACTAACCTCGTTATCTCCATACTGATTTATACCTGCCTCTGGAGATTTCCATTACTTGCATCTGAAGAAGTGAGGTTCTTACCCAGGAAAGCTTATGCTCCCAATACTTCTGTTAGTCTTAAAGGTGCCACAGGACCCTCTGTTGCTTTTTACAGATTCAGACTAACACGGCTACCCCTCTGATACTTAGTCTTTAATGTGCCACCAGACTCCTTACTGTTATGAAGAGTTTACAAAGTAAAAGACAGACCTAGATGAGACCCTCAGTCTTTCATCTTTTAAACATTGGAGTGGAAATAGTGTCAATTTTTAAGAGTCTTTTCTGATTTTCCCTTCTCTTGTCCCTTCACATGCCAACCCTGGGTATCTTCATGCACTCCCAGAAATGAAGTTACCCTCTCTGGGCTGATGACTGATATTTGAATCTCCATTCTTGACCCCCTTGAGTCAGTCTTGCCTCTGCAGGCAGCTGTCTCTCTGATCTCTCCTCCTAGATATCCAGGTAGCTGCCCTTTTTGAGGCATGTCTATACCATCCTTCTCTTTCCATTGACATCTGATTTCATTCTATAACTTGTTCAGACTCATCCTCACCCAAAAGACCCTTCACCACTCTATCCCTGATGTCATCTCATCTCTTGTCCTGTAACACCCCTTTGCTATGCTTTGTCAATGGAGCATGATTTGATGCTCCCTTCTTTCCCTCATCCCACCAGTAGCTCCATGAAATTCATGGCAGATGAAATTCAGTGTTGATAAATGCAAAGTAATGCACATTGGAAAACATAATCCAGCTATACATACAAAATGATGGGGTCTTAATTAGCTGTTACCGCTCAAGAAAGAGATCATGGAGTCATTGTGGATAGTTCTCTGAAAACATCCACTCAATGTGCAGCGGCAGTCAAAAAAGCAAACAGAATGTTGGGCATCATTTAAAAAGGGATAGATAATAAGACAGAAAATATCATATCGCCTCTATATAAATCCATGGTACGCTCACATCTTGGATACTGCGTGCAGATGTGGTTGCCCCATCTCAAAAAAGATATATTGGAATTGGAAAGGGTTCAGAAAAGGGCAACAAAAATGATTAGGGTTGTGGAATGGCTGCCATATGAGGAGAGATTAATAAGACTGGGACTTTTCAGCTTGCAAAAGAGACACCTAAGGGGGAATATGCTATAAGTCTATAAAATCATGACTGGTGTGGAGAAAGTAAATAAGGAAGTGTTATTTACTCCTTCTCATAACACAAGAACTAGGGGGTCACCAAATGAAATTAATAGGCATCAGGTTTAAAACAAATAAAAGGAAGTATTTTTTTCACACAACACACAGTCAACCTGTGAAACTCCTTGCCAGAAGATGTTGTGAAGGCCAAGACTGTAACAGGGTTCAAAAAAGAACTAGATAAATCATGGAGGATTGGTCCATCAATGACTATTAGTCAGGATGGGCAGAGATGGTGTCCCTAGCCTCTGTTTGCCAGAAGCTGGGAATGGGCGACAAGGAATGGATCACTTGATGATTACCTCTTCTGTTCATTCCCTCTGGAGCACCTGGCATTGGCCACTGTTAGAAGACAGGATACTGGGCTAGATGGACCTTTGGTCTGACCCAGGATGGCCGTTCTTATGTTCATGCCTTCTCCCATGCTGCTCCTATGCCTGGAATATTCTGCTTGACTCTGAACACAGAACAACCACGCTCTCCTTAATGCTTACTCCTTTTGGTCAGTCTTCCATCACTGAACACACCCACCCACCTTCCCTTGCCCTCTACCTCAGACCTCACTTTTTTTGGCACCATCCTCAAAGCATAGTATAGTCACTTAAGCTGAGATTTTCAAAGCTACCTAAGGACACTGGTTGCCCAATTTCCACGAGAAGTGGACATTTGAATCCTTTAAGCTATTTTGCCTTAATGTATTAAAATTGAAAAGAACATCCCAACTAAGGTTAAGAAGATCTATACAGAAGATTAAAATATTATGATCTTTCACTGTTGTAACCCGTCCTCTGTTACCCCTCCATTTGATTATTGTCTTCTATCACCATGTTAATCTAATTCAGGGCTAGACAGTTAGTTTGAAATCCAGCCTGTAGCAAAGGGCAGTGTATTGCTGCTCTGCCTCTGGAGCTGCCCAAAAGGGGAATTGTGACTCGGGGAGTCTCAGTGTCCTTTCAGTTTCCCCACTGCTCTGAGGAGGGAGTGAACTGTACTGAATCTATACTTGTCACAGCATACAGTCCTAAATATGTGTGGAGCTTTGCTTTTGGGTGCAACTGAGGGGCAGAGTCAAGGCTCCATCCACTCTTCTATCCCATCTGCGCAAGGGGATGGGGGACACTCTCTCATAGCAGGAGGCACATTTGAAAGTGGCTTATTTAAACACATTCAACCTAATTCATTTAGAAGTGTGTGTCACTGAATGTAAAATTGTTTTATTAAATGCTGTCAGTAAATGGGGTGGAGAGATGGGCTCCTGATCCAGTCCGAAAGCTCATAATCTGTTTAGTTGTTCTAAAGTTGATAGCAATGAAAATGTTCTGTAGAGACAGACAGACAATTGGATTCTATCTTCTACATTTCAGCTCCGTGTCATATACATGATACTGATCTTTTTAAAAGAGTTCAGCTAAAACAGACCTCCTGATGCAAATGCCTTTAGAAAGTCAGAAGATTTTAATGCAACACTGCCAGCGAGAACCAGTGAGTGAGAGGGAGTCACCATTACAAAGGAAGCAGGTCGCTGCAGGCAGTACAATTTCCCTCGCCAGATCTCGGAGCCCCAGCTCAAGCCTGAAACATATACACTATTTTTTAGCTCTGTAGCATGAGCCCAAGTCAGTTGACCCAGGGCCTGAGACTCGCTACTGTGCGGTGTTTTTTTGTTTGTTTGTTTTTGCAGTGTAGACCTACCTCAAAGTCATATTCCCAGCCTTGCCACTGATTTGCTGTGTGACCTTGGGAAAATAATGTAATCCCTGTATGCCTCAGTTTACTCATCTGTAAAATAAGGACTGTAACACCTACCCACAGGAGTGTGGTGAAGTTTGGTTCTTTCTTATAAAGTGCTTTGAAATCCTGCTATTGAAAATGTAAATTTACACTCAATTTAAAAAGTGCTACGTAAACATAGCTTATGCAAAGAGTGTGTGTGCTGTCAACTAGTAAAAAACAAACAGGTAAGGCTTGGGGATAGAGGGAGGGAGGGATGTCCCCTCAAAGGTCTATCACTATTTTTAAAAAAATCCTCCAGAAATGTAAATGGGAAAGGGAGATATTTATAAGAAAAACATACAATACGGAAATCCATTACCCATCCATGATTGCTTCCTCATCCTCCCCATTTCCTTCTTTTGCTCTACACTCAGCCCCACCCCTGGCTACTTCTCCAGCACCTACTTCCCTGTCTTTCCTTTTTCTTTCTTCCTTGAGAGGCTGACTTCCACCTTGCACCCCCCCTCCGGCCCAGGGAGCCAGGGCCGCCCTAGCTATTTTGGTGCCCTATGCAGGGGGTCTGTGTGGGGCCCTGCCCCAGGCCTCCAAGAGAGCGGGGGTTGTTCTCAGGCCTCCGTGGGGGTGAGGGGCTGGCCACTTCCTGCAGGAAGTGCAGTGACCAGGCCCAGCCTGCTCCGCTCCCTTGGCTCCCAGCCACGCTGCAGGTGAGTGCAGGGGGGGGGGGTGGTTCCCCCTCCCCGGAAGCCTGGGATCCAGGGGAGTGGAGCAGGCTACATGCCCCCCACCGTTACTTGCTGCGGGCAACCCTCCCCGCCTTGCCTTGCCCTAGCTCACTTCCACTCCACCGCCTCCCCTGAGCGCGCTTTTTGGCACCCCAACCACTTGGTGCCCTAGGCGGCCGTCTAGTTCACCTACTGTTTGCACCGGCCCTGTCTGCGGTGCCCCCTCCCGTGGCAGCTCCCCGCCCCCCCCCTCCGGGCAACCCCCCTGGGGCAGCTCCCCGCCCCAGCTCACCTCCGCTCCGCCTTGTCCCCTGAGCACGCCGGCGCCACTCCACTTCTCCCGCCTCCCAGGTTTGCGGCACCAATCAGCTGTTTCGTGTGGCAAGCCTGGGAGGGGAGGAGAATTAGAGCAGGGGCGCCGTGCTCAGGCGAGAAGGTGGAGTGGAGGTGAGCTGGGGTGGGGAGCGGTTCCCCTGCACGCCCCCCCCCCCGTTACTTGCTGCGGGCAGCCCTCCCCGTGCTCCCCTGCCCCAGCTCACCTCCACTCCACCGCCTCCCCTGAGCGTGCTTTTTGGCACCCCAACCACTTGGCGCCCTAGGCGGCCACCTAGTTCGCCTAGTGGTTGCACCGGCCCTGGGGATTAGCCCCAATGTCAACAACCAGTGTAGCTGTTCTGGCACAAATTCCCAGTGTAGACAAGGAAAGCCACAATTTGCAATGTTTGATGCAAAGGGGGGATGCTCAGCTAGTACAAACTACAATTTTCCTTTTCTGCCCTAGGGATTTGCTATGGCGCAGCTAACCAGTTGCTGCCCATCAATTGCTGAAATCAGGGTCTATTTTTTAATATAGACAAGACCTCTACATGACAAGCAGGATGAAGATTTGAACAAAGCTGTTTTATTGGGGGGTTGAGCCTTAATTTCCTGTTGCCAACAATATTTTTAGCAATCAACTAGACTACGAATTAAATGTCTATGTAAACACCAACATTTCCCTGATCGACTGCACCACACCTTTATGTTACTGTAGTAATCTTTGTACAAAACATGCCTTTTGAAGTATCATTTGAAAACTAACCACTAATAATACACCTGGTGAAATGTATGTAGCAACACTATACGTAAAGTTATGAATTCCCCCCTGTATGATGTTGGTGGCTCATGTTCAAACCCACGCAGCCCTGTCTAGGCTGGAGTAGTTAAACAAGGAAGTGTGTGTTTACCTCAATTTACATAAGTAGTAAACAGGGTCCATAAGACAGCAAGAGGGAGACAAGCTAAATTTGCATTTCAGCACACATGGGAGAAGGCAAAGCATGGTGCCACCTTCACCCCCAGACTCCACATCGCCTTCTTTACTGTTTGAATAAACTT
This sequence comes from Malaclemys terrapin pileata, assembly GCF_027887155.1. Classification (NCBI taxonomy): domain Eukaryota; kingdom Metazoa; phylum Chordata; order Testudines; family Emydidae; genus Malaclemys; species Malaclemys terrapin. The sequence continues at coordinate 90,529,084 of NC_071509.1, forward strand.
TGCTTTGATGGGTAATCCTCAGAAGAACCCACTTCAAAGGGTGACTGGACTGTAAAAGCGAGAGGCAAAACACCCCAGGTCATTCATTCATATATCTGTAGGTGGGTGGGTGTCTGTCTCTCTCTCTGAAGAAGACAACAAAGGAACCAGCCATTTGACTTTGGAGAGAGATGCTGACCTAAAATTTTGTCAACAATATTACTGGTAATGGGGGTGGGGGTAAGGATTTTACCTTGAACCAAGTCTAGTTTAAGTTTTTTAGTACCAGGAAGTATTTTATCTTTATTTCTCTGTTAACCATTTCTGACTTTTATGCCTAATACTTGTATTCACTTAAACTCTACCTCTTTGTAGTTAAATAAACTTCTTGTATTCTTTAATCAAAATTAATCCAGTGTTGTGTTTAAACTGAATTGTTTGGTAACTTCAATTCAAGTAGCAAGCTGTTGTACATTGACCCCTTATAAGGCAGCGTATCTGAACTGTCCAGGAGAGGGCTGGACAGCGCAGAGCACATGTTTTTGGGAAATTTGAGAGTGGGCGTGTGTTGGGGTCACCCTGCAAGTAGTAACCATGGCTGGTTGAATCCAGAGTGTAACTAGAGTATGGCTAGCAGGCTGCAGCTATACACGGATGCTCAGGGTGTTACTTGCATATTGGAAGGCTGTTTGTGAGAGGCCCTGGTGGGGGCTACAGCAGCAAAGCATTGTGAGGCACTCAAGGTTGCAGGGCAAGTAATGACACACTAGCCTGGATTGCACCCAGGAGTGGATTGCACCCTCATTAGTCTGGATTGCACCCAGGAATGTGAGCTGTAGCGATACGGAGAATACCTGGGGTCTTTTTGCTCCTCACCTTTATAGTCCAGTCCTCATTTGAAGTGAATTCTTCTGAGGATTGCCCCTCACAGCAAAGTTTATTCAAACAGTAAGGGTGGCAATGTGGAGTCTGGGGGTGAAGGTGCCCCCGTATTCTTTCTTATCTCCTGTGTATAGTGAAATGCAGATTTGCCTTGGCTCCCTCTTGCTGTCTCAAGGATCTTGTTTACTACTTATATGTAAATTTGTGCTAACCGCACATTCCTGTGTTTAAGATAGACCTGCTTAACCACTCCTGCCTAATTGGGGCTATATGGGGTTGAAGATATGAATTCCCCCTGTATGATGGTAGCATAACTTTACATATAATGTTGCTACATACATTTCACCCTGATATTGTTGACCAGTGAGTAAGAAGAAAACTGAAGGTTTGAACAAAGCTGCTTTACTGGGGTTTTTTTTAACCTTAATTTCATTTTCCCAATAATATTTTTATCAATAAATGAGGCTAGGAGTTAAGTGTCTGTGTAAATACCAACATTTCTCTCTCCCAACAAGAATGAAACTTGACAGCTTGGAAGACTGGACAGTATAAATTATTTATAGTGTGCTGTGAGTATACATAGCCTAATACGTGGGAGGTATTCTATTGGCTTTAAGGTCAAGCATGTGGGGACTTCTCAGTCCCTCAAAAGTGTATCCAAAATCTCTGCAATGGCTTATGACTAGTGCAGCTGACAGCCATGAAAATGGCATTGGCTATAATAGAGCAGAATAGAGAGAATGGGCATATCAATGAAGTAGGAAGACAGTTTTAAAGTAGGAAGACAGTTTTAAACCCCCTCATTGATGAGGTTCATTTAAACTTGAGGATAGATTATTTTCTTGATCTAAAACCAAGATAGACAAATTCAGACTGGAATTAAGGTGTAAAATTTTAACTGAAAGTAATTAGCCATTGGAACCAAAGGTCATGCTGGATTCTCCATTACTGTCCATTTTTAAATTGGCTGCTTTTCTAAAAGATATGGTATAGGAAGTGGGGGAGGGGCGGTTTGTGGTATGTATTATATAATCATAGAAATGTAGTTCTATAAGGGACCTTGAGACATCAAGTCTAGCCCCCTGTGCTGAGGCAGGACCAAGTAAACCTACATCATCCCTGACCGGTGTTTGTTCAACCTGTCCTTGAAAACCTTCAATAAGGGTGATTCCATAACCTCCCTGGAAAGCTTATTCCAGAGCATAACTATCCTTATATAGAAAGATTTTCCTATGCGTCACTCAGTCAAAAGCCTTATTAAAAACAAGCTATATCAGATCTATTGCTCCCCCCCCATCCACCACACCAGTAATTCTATCATATGGGGCTCAGACTAGATGATCACAATGGTCCCTTCAGGCAGTTGAATACTGTAGCCAATAGAGCTAGTTTATCCTTTTATTTTACTCATCAGTAAAGCAAAAACTTTATTTCATGTCATTTCTCATAGACTCCTCCCACACACACACGCACGGCAGAAGGGGGAAAGCTTGGGTTTTCATTAAGAGGAAAAATCTCAGGATTTTCAATTTCTCTTTGCAGCAGCTGTAGGAAAAGGTAAAGTCTTTATCCCCTCAATTTTGTCGCCCGGAGTAGGCAACCTATGGCACGCGTACCAATTTTCAGTGGCACTCACCCTGCCCAGGTCCAGGGTGGCACTGCATTTTAATTTAATTTTAAATAAAGTTTCTTAAACATTTTAAAAACCTTATTTACTTTACATACAACAATAGTTTAGTTATATATTATAGACTTATAGAAAGACCTTCTAAAAACGTTAAAATGTATTACTGGCATGCGAAACCTTAAATTAGAGTGAAGAAATGAAGACTTGGCACATCACTTCTGAAAGGTTGCCGACCCCAGTTGTAGCTTTACACAAACAGATCAGTGTTACTTGGGGTCCTGCAGTGTACAGATCAAGTGCCCCCAATCCACCACATAACCAGTGGTGGCTCCTGTAGGAACCGTTGTTGTGTTGAGTTCCTGCGGTGTTATGAAGCCAGTTCCACACTCCGCACGCCGGAGGGAGGAGCAAGGATGGGATGGGAACGTGAGCTACATTTAGGAGACATTTCCCAGTGCTACTCAGGCGGCTTTTGTCCGCCAGCAGGAGCTAGATGGTGCGAGCCGAGCCTCCCCGGCTGCTGGGCGCAATGACAGGTGCGCCGCGTGACGGGCGCTTGGGATTGCAGGAAGCAAGAAACGCCCATAATAGAATTTTGGGCTGGTCGCTGCTGCGTCCGCTCCGCCCACTTAGAACCTTGACGCACCTTCCACGGCCGGAGACGCAGCTGCGCCGGGGCAGAGAGGGGGCGCGCGCGCGGGCGCGTGCAGCAGGCAGGTGCAGGGGGAGGCGCCGTGCCAGTCCTTCCCACAGGAGCGGGCAGGCGGGTCGGGGCTGGGAGCCCGCAGCGCGCGCCTCTCCCCAGCGCGCGCGGGGCGGTTCGGGGCCGCGGGGGCCCTTCTGGTGCATTTAACACTGTAGTTCGTTGCGCGCCTGTGCCTGGCGCCTGCTCCGGAGCATTAGTGCAGCCTACGAGGGGGGTAGTGCTGTTCTGTGGAGCTCTGCCCAGGGCACCTCTGGGTGCGTGCCAGGGTTTGGGGCGGGTGCATGTGCGCTGTGTGTGCTCAAAGGGAGCTGCGCTGCTCGGGTGGGGCGCTAGCCCTGTCACCTGCCTACTTGCGCAGCAATGAATACACCGCTTGCTGGTGGCAGTGAAGTGAATGCATGAGCTGTGTGGGATGGAGAGGGCGCTGCCTGTCCCCTAAGGGATCCGCGGAGCTCTGAGTGCTCCTCCCAGCTGGCTGAGCGTGCTCAGGGCTGTTTCAGCCGCCCGACATCTGACGGTCTATCTCTTGGGATTCTTTTGCAGCCCAGTCCAGGTTTATTGGCTGGCGTGCCCCTGTATGTTTTGAGACTAGGGGTGTGCCCTGGGGATTAGAGTAGCAGCTGTGGTGCTGTGCCCACTGTGTACGAGTCGCCTCTGAGCCTGTCCTTTTATTGTGGGTGGGAAGGGCGCCCGTCACTTCTGCAATCAGAGCCTTCCCCTGGCGCTGCTGCCTGCAAGGGTGCCTGGTGCATGGCGCAGGCAGAGCTGGGCGAGGGGAGGCAGCGCGGCTGGGCTCCGCGGCCGCTGGTGCTGATGTCACTGCTGTTCTCATCGCTGCGTTGCTGATCCTGCCACCGCCGCCTCTCGCTGCTGCTGCCTTTGCTGTAGGATTGTGACAGCGCTGATCGGGAGCGGCCGCCAGCCGGGCTCCGGTGGGTGGTTAGGCGGTGGGGGGGTCACAGAGAGGTCGCTGCTTCCTTTCTGTCCCCCTGGCTCGCTCGCTCGCTCTGGGGCTTTGTTGTCGCTCAGCTGGGTCGGACGGCGCGTTAATGTGACCTGCGTTTCGCCAGCATCCTCCTGGCCCCACCGCTCCGTGAATGATTTAAACCTTCAAAACCAGCCACATCAAGCTGCCTTTTGTCTCTGCCGGGAGCATGTGGGTGAACCCCGGGGAGGTGCTGCTGGCAAACGCCCTGTGGGTCACGGAGAGGGCCAACCCTTACTTCATCCTGCAGAGGAGAAAGGGGCATGGAGGAGATGGAGGCGGCGGAGGACTGGCTGGTAAGGGAGAAGAGGGCTCCTCTCTATATATCGACACACTGCATTTCAAGCCTACTTGGCCTTTAGGTGATTTGGCCCAATCTTAATTTTATTTGAGCTCAGCATCTGGCATTTTGTTGTAATAATGACTATTGAGAACAGAAGCGTGCCCCACCTAGGCAGTGCATGTATCTGACTCAGGTAACAGGGAAAATCCCGACTGTCTTTTCTCTCATGCAGTGCTTCTGACTCTACAGCTACACCAGATCCCCTCCTGCCTCTCTTCTTTTTGGCTTTATCATCACTTATTTAATTGCAGGAGCCATATATCCAATGCTGCTGCTGTTAGGTTATTGTTTAGTGAATGATTTGTCAGAGGATAAGCATTTCCCACATCAGTAACAATAAGATAGTAGAGGTGTCAAGGGAGAGAGGGTGAATTTAGGTGACAGGAGCTGTGTGAATTAAAATAATGGAATTGGGGGGAAATGTAATCATCAGGTTTTGTGATTAGGGAGCTATTTTTCACCACATTCCCAAGAGTTCTTATTTCTCTGCCAGGGAAAATGTTATTCCAGTGGAGTCATTGAGGGGTTACTACTTGACAGTTAGCAGAGTGCTGTAGTATTAGAGTAGTATTAAAATAATTTCTTTATTTGTAAATACTGTAAAGGTTTCCCTAGTACTTTACAATTTCTGTGATATCTGTAATTGCATAAGATTAGCTAGAAAACAAAATAATGGTATTTGATCTCTTGATACATTCACGTGCAAATTTGCAGACATTCTTGTATTTTGATGAGCTTGCTTTTCTATTAGTACATATTAATTTAAAAAAAAAACCTAGTCTCATATACATATCTGGAAGTAAGGGAGCAGTTTTGCTTTTGAATATCTACTGTATGTCCCTTTTGGGATGTTCTAGATAATGTATGTGTTCTCAAGAGTAACTTTTCATTCATATTATGACTGTATGAGTTCTCTAAATATTTAGTATATTTTGGCCAGTATAAATTACCATCAGCACCGAAAGCTTTACATTACTGGGATCCTCTCACCCTGATAGTATTTATTTAAATGTTATATAACATATACATTTAATATTTGGATTCAACACTGCCCTACTTATGGGGGGGGTGTGTGTGTGTGTGTGTGACATAAAAAAGATAGGCCTTGAAAATTATGATTTTTTCTAGATTAAAAAAATACGTGAATTGGGAGTATAGAACTCAACTCAATTTTATTACCAACTGTTCTTCCTGAATCAATACAAATCTCTGAGTAAGTGAAACTTATTCTTCTAAGGTTTTTTCCCCCCACTTAATCCGTGTGTGCTGAAACAAAATTTCTCTAAACTAGTCAAAATGCATATTGTGGAGTGCTTGCATTTTTGGTGCTAAGCTCTATGTAGCTTTATTAAATAATTCCATTTTTATTTGGGCCTGGTATGTTGTCCTTGCTTGAAAATTTACAATCTAATGATAAGTGCCTTTGCAGGGTGATTTTTCCAATTGTAGTGACAAGCTCAGGGATATTTGTTCATTCTTCACCCATCAGCATTGTGTGTTGATGAACCTACTCATAGGTGTTGGGACTAGGGTTGCGGGGGAGGGGGAGGGTGCTGCCCCACTCCCTGGCTTGAAGTGGTTTCTATCATGTACAGGGTTTTACAGTTTGGTTCAATGGCTCTCAGCACCCCCACTATACAACTTGTTCCAGCACCCCTGAACCTACCTATTCTCTTCATAAAGAGTGGCTGAAAATGTTTCTCCTTGGCCATGATAAGTTATCAGCAGTCACTCCATATCGGCTGCTGGCATTTCCTTTCATGGAAATTATGGACACGAGTGACAAATCCCCTCAGAAGTCTGCTACTCGTAAACTTGCCAAAGTATTTATCACATATTCTAATCCCATGGATTGCATGATTGCTTCTTACTATTCTTTCCATTATCCTAATAATATACAGTAACTCCTCACTTAACGTTGTAGTTATGTTCCTGAAAAATGCGATGTTAAGCAAAACTATGTTAAGCGAATCCAATTCCCCCTAAAAATTAATGTAAATGCGGGGGTTAGGTTCCAGGGAAATTTTTTTCAGACAAAAGACTCATATACACACACACACACACACACACACACACACACAGAGTATAAGTTTTAAACAAACAATTTAATACTGGTACACAGTGATGATGATTGTGAAACTTGGTTGAGGTGGAGAAGTTAGGGGGTGGAGTATTTCCCTTACTGCTAAATGATGATCTGGCAATTGGCTGAGCCCTCAAGGGTTAACTCTCTCACTCTACAAGGCAGCAGGAATGGAGGGAGATATCCGCATTTCCCCTTTAAGTACACTGCCTTGTTAATTAGATCAGCTTGCTGAGACTACAGCTGCTGCAAGCTCCCTCCATCCTGAGCCCTGGTGTGTCCCACCACTATATGTAAGATGGGGTAAGCAGGGGGAGGGGGACACCCTGACATTAGCCCCCCTCTTCCTTCCCTCCCCCCGCACAGCAAGCAGGAGTCTCAGGGAGCAGCTCCAAGGCAGAGGGCAGGAGCAGCACATGGCAGTGGGGGAGGGACAGCTGCAATTGATAGCCTGCTGGGCAGCTGTGGCACAGGGAACTTAGGGGAGCGGGGAGCTGATGTGGGGGACTGCTGATCCACCCTGGTTCAAAGCTCACACCAGCTAACTGCAATGGGCTGTTTTTTCTACAAGCAGTAGACAAAGTAGGCGGCTGCCAAAGGACGTTAGAAGGGAGCATTACACAACTTTAAACGAGCATGTTCCCTAATTGATCAACAACGTAACAACGAAACGTTAACCCGGACGACTTTAAGTGAGGAGTTACTGTAGTATCCTTTCAATCAGAGAAACAGTTATTGCAAACATTTGTGCAGCCTGCATGCATATCCAGGATTCTGTGTATATGTACAATTGTGTATGCAGTGTTGTGGGTGGTGATATAACTGTACAGATTTGGAGGTCACTTCTGAAAATGTATTCTTTTGAGTCTATACTTACATCTTTGAATAGGGGTAGGACTGTTCCATTCCTTTGGAGTAAACCAGGCTATCGCATCTTCTTCTCTCGGTGTCCGATAGGCCCACATTATCGGATAGGAAACTGAAGTTCAGAAATAACTCAAAAAAGTTAGATGTTCCCTTTGTTCTGGAGTTTTGATTCTTGAGATGTATAGTATGCCATTAAGTGGACCATGTGAACTCCAGGGTATATAATAAACAGTATATAGTGCATATTGTCCTATGACAAACTGTTCTATACAGTCCCATATATTTGTTGTAAACTGCTGTTCATGTGTGTTTGTTTGTATATGCACCCTGCCTTGAATTGCACTTCACCTGGGAATGTGGTAATGGTAATAAATAACTAAATTTTTCCTTTACTGCTAGCAGTTTTTCACACATGAAATATTATTCTCTCTAGGCTTTTGACTTTTTTTGTTTTTGTTTAGCAAGAAATGTTTTTGTAGCCTTTTCCTTGAGGTGATATGGATACTGCTTGCTGATAGGATCATACCTAAACAAATATGCATTGTATATAGAAATAGCCTTCATAAAATCATTAGTATTAGTAATAATGCTCACAATTTTCAATCAGGAACAAGATCCCAGTGTGATAGGTGCTGTATATCCACTCAGGAAGATGACAGTCTTTACTCCAAATAATTTATAGTATAATTTAGTGTTTGCAATCTAGAACCCATCAAGGGGGAAATTAAACTTTTCAAGTGTATATATCTTGAGAGAACTCTTGGCACCACCTCACTTTGTCATATACTTGGGTAAACCTGACTGAAATACTCTTAAAAAAATTTGCTTTTAGAGACCTAAGTGTCCCCCTATCTAGAGTATAAAACTACTGAAACTACCAGAAGAAAGAAGAACAGGAGTACTTGTGGCACCTTAGAGACTAACAAATTTATTAGAGCATAAGCTTTCGTGGACTACAGCCCACTTCTTCGGATGCATCTAGAATGGAACATATATTGAGGAGATATATATATATATACACGCATACAGAGAGCATAAACAGGTGGGAGTTGTCTTACCAACTCTGAGAGGCCAATTAATTAAGAGAGAAAAAAAAAAAACTTTTGAAGTGATAATCAAGCTAGCCCAGTACAGACAGTTTGACAATAAGTGTGAGAATACTTACAAGGGGAGATAGAGTCAATGTTTGTAATGGCTCAGCCATTCCCAGTCCTTATTCAAACCGGAGTTGATTGTGTCTAGTTTGCATATCAATTCTAGCTCAGCAGTCTCTATCTATATTACAACAGAAAAACTTCAAAAACAGACTCCAACGAGAGACTGCTGAGCTAGAATTGATATGCAAACTAGACACAATCAACTCCGGTTTGAATAAGGACTGGGAATGGCTGAGCCATTACAAACATTGACTCTATCTCCCCTTGTAAGTATTCTCACACTTATTGTCAAACTGTCTGTACTGGGCTAGCTTGATTATCACTTCAAAAGTTTTTTTTTTTCTCTCTTAATTAATTGGCCTCTCAGAGTTGGTAAGACAACTCCCACCTGTTTATGCTCTCTGTATGCGTGTATATATATATCTCCTCAATATATGTTCCATTCTAGATGCATCCGAAGAAGTGGGCTGTAGTCCACGAAAGCTTATGCTCTAATAAATTTGTTAGTCTCTAAGGTGCCACAAGTACTCCTGTTCTTCTTTTTGCGGATACAGACTAACACGGCTGTTACTCTGATACCAGAAGAAAAGCTCTGTGTAAGCTCGGAAGCTTGTCTCTCTTTCCAATAGAAGTTGCTCCAGTAAAAAATATCACCTCACCCACCTTGTCTCCATGGAAATTTTACACAGTCAATAGGGGGACGTATCTTGAAAAATTGATCACATTTGGGAAGTCCCTTAGAAATCCTGTATCAGAGGGGTAGCCGTGTTAGTCTGGATCTGTAAAAAGCAACAGAGAGTCCTGTGGCACCTTAAAGACTAACAGATGTATTGGAGCATAAGCTTTTGTGGGTGAATGCCCACATGCATCTGAAGAAGTGGGCATTCACCCATGAAAGCTTGTGCTCCAATACATCTGTTAGTCTTTAAGGTGCCGCAGGACTCTTTGCTGGTTTTTAGAAATCCTGGAAATTGTGACTGTAGTACTGTACTCTCAGAACAGTTATCTGCCCCTGTTTAAAGAAACATGCAAGTGGAAGTAGCAGTATGGTACTGCTTAAATAAATATTTTCTTTCATTCATAATTCTGTTTGCAGTGACACAATACTGAAATTAGGTTGGTTAGATTATCCATTTACATGCCCTAAAATATAGTCCATCAGTGGATACAGCATCATGTAACAGTCTGTAAAATTTGAGGTGGTCACTGTGGGAAAACAAATCATTCATACTTAAAGACAACTGAAACTATTGTGTATATAAGGTTTTCACCATGGTAGAGTTATCTGCATTCTTTGCGCTAAAAAGGAGACACAGTTTATCTCAGAAATGTGTCCTGAAGATGCAAACATTTTTTGTTTTTCTTTCTTGTGATGACTTCTGCTGACCTGTTTCCCCCAGTACTGGCACATGAGGAAGTTTTGCCTCAGGTTTTAAAATGGCAATTGACTTGCAAACTATTTAGAAGAAGAACTTGTTAACACAAGAAAGTTTCACCAGTATAACTAAAGGTGTGAATGTTAACTATATGCAAACCCCTGTTTGGTACTCATATTTTAGTATGAGTGGCTTTTTTTGGTTTAGCTTGGTACTTATATTGTAAGTTCTTTAGGACAGGGATCACTTTTTTTTGTTATATGTTAGCAAAGAGTATGTTTACATTGCAGTTAGACACCCAAGGCTGGCCTATATGTGCTGCCGAAGCGAGCACATGAGTGGCTTTTTTTGGTTTAGCTTGGTACTTATATTGTAAGTTCTTTAGGACAGGGATCACTTTTTTTTGTTATATGTTAGCAAAGAGTATGTTTACATTGCAGTTAGACACCCAAGGCTGGCCTGGGTCAGCTGACTTGGGCTCATGGAGCTCGGCCTAAGGGGCTGTGTAATTCATAGATTCTAGGACTGGAAGGGACCTTGAGAGGTCATCGAGTCCAGTCCCCTGCCCTCATGGCAGGACCAAATACTGGCCAGACCATCCCTGATAGACATTTATCTAACCTACTCTTAAATATCTCCAGAGATGGAGATTCCACAACTTCCCTAGGCAATTTATTTCCATGTTTAACCACCCTGACAGTTAGGAACTTTTTCCTAATGTCCAACCTAAACCTCCCTTGCTGCAGTTTAAGCCCATTGCTTCTTGCTCTATCCTTAGAGGCTAAGGTGAACACGTTTTCTCCCTCCTCTTTATGACACCCTTTTCGATACCTGAAAACTGCTATCATGTCCCCTCTCAGTCTTCTCTTTTCCAAACTAAACAAACCCAATTCTTTCAGCCTTCCTTCATAGGTCATGTTCTCAAGACCTTTAATCATTCTTGTTGCTCTTCTCTGGACCCTCTCCAATTTCTCCACATCTTTCTCGAAATGCGGTGCCCAGAACTGGACACAATACTCGAGCTGAGGCCTAACCAGCGCAGAGTAGAGCGGAAGAATGACTTCTTGTGTCTTGCTCACAACACACCTGTTAATACATCCCAGAATCATGTTTGCTTTTTTTTTTTTTTTTTTTGCAACAGCATCACACTGTTGACTCGTGTATCAGGGGGTAGCCGTGTTAGTCTGTATCTACAAAAACAACAAGGAGTCTGGTGGCACCTTAAAGACTAACAGATTTATTTGGGCATAAGCTTTCGTGAGTAAAAACCTCACTTCTTCGGATGCATAGAGTGAAAGTTACAGATGCAGGCATTATATACTGACACATGGAGAGCAGGGAGTTACTTCGCAAGTGGAGAACCAGTGTTGACAGGGCCAATTCAATCAGGGTGGATGTAGTCCACTCCCAATAATAGATGAGGAGGTGTCAATTCCAGGAGAGGAAAAGCTGCTTCTGTAATGAGCCAGCCACTTCCAGTCCCTATTCAAGCCCAGATTAATGGTGTTGAATTTGCAAGTGAATTTTAGTTCTGCTGTTTCTCTTTGAAGTCTGTTTCTGAAGTTTTTTTGTTCAATGATAGTGACTTTTAAATCTGTAATAGAATGACCAGATTTAAAGACTTTTAAATCTTAAATTACAGATTTAAAAGTCACTATCATTGAACAAAAAAACTTCAGAAACAGACTTCAAAGAGAAACAGCAGAACTAAAATTCACTTGCAAATTCAACACCATTAATCTGGGCTTGAATAGGGACTGGGAGTGGCTGGCTCATTACAGAAGCAGCTTTTCCTCTCCTGGAATTGACACCTCCTCATCTATTATTGGGAGTGGACTACATCCACCCTGATTGAATTGGCCCTGTCAACACTGGTTCTCCACTTGCGAAGTAACTCCCTGCTCTCCATGTGTCAGTATATAATGCCTGCATCTGTAACTTTCACTCTATGCATCCGAAGAAGTGAGGTTTTTACTCACGAAAGCTTATGCCCAAATAAATCTGTTAGTCTTTAAGGTGCCACCAGACTCCTTGTTGTTACTGTTGACTCATATTTAGCTTGTGGTCCACTATAACCCCTAGATCCCTTTCTGCCGTACTCCTTCCTAGACAGTCTCTTCCCATTCTGTATGTGTGAAACTGATTTTTCCTTCCTAAGTGGAGCACTTTGCATTTGTCTTTGTTAAACTTCATCCTGTTTACCTCAGACCATTTCTCCAATTTGTCCAGATCATTTTGAATTATGACCCTGTCCTCCAAAGCAGTTGCAGTCCTTCCCACTTTGGTATCTTCTGCAAACTTAATAAGCGTACTTTCTATGCCAATATCTAAGTAGTTAATGAAGATATTGAACAGAGCTTGTCCCAAAACAGATCCCTGCGGAACCCCACTTGTTATGCCTTTCCAGCAGGATTGGGAACCATTAATAACAACTCTCTGAGTACGGTTATCCAGCCAGTTATGCACCCACTTTATAGTAGCCCCATCTAAATTGTATTTGCCTAGTTTATCAATAAGAATATCACATGAGACCGTATCAAATGCCTTACTAAAGTCTAGGTATACCACATCCACAAGACTCGTTATCCTATCAAACAAAGCTATCAGATTGATTTGACATGATTTGTTCTTTACAGATCCATGCTGGCTATTCCTTATCACCTTACCACCTTCCAAGTGTTTGCAGATGATTTCCTTAATTACTTGCTCCATTATCTTCCCTGGCACAGAAGTTAAACTAACTGGTCTGTAGTTTCCTGGGTTGTTTTTATTTCCCTTTTTATAGATGGGCACTATATTTGCCCTTTTCCAGTCTTCTGGAATCTCTCCCGTCTCCCGTGATTTTCCAATTGCAGTGTAGACTTTGCGCTCCGGCTCCAGCTCAAGTCCAAATGTCTACACTGACTGGGGCTCCTGTGAGCTACCACAATAAAAATAATAAAGTATAATAACTAGCTTAAGGTGATTATTTTGGTTTAGTTAAAATTGCTTTTATGCACTCGTATACTAAAATCAGAGTGCCGACATAGTTTTTTATACCAGTGTAACTATATTGGTTTAAAAATCAGTTTACATTATACCACCGCAATGTTCGTTTGCAGACAAGCCCTAATAGAAGATATGAGTTGTTTGGTGTTTTTTTTTCTTTCAATAAGAGGGGAAAAATGGACATGGCTTTTGGTAAATTGGGTTTTAATAGCCACTCTGTAAACTCACCCTTTATCTTGAATCACTTCATTAATTTTTCAGGATAAAACTAAAAGCTTATTTTTGTGGTTTAAAAAAAATCAGTGTTTGATTAACATTGTTCGTAATGAAATCACATGTCACTTTTTGCACTAGGCTTGCAAGCTGTTTCTGTATATCTTATGAAGTGTCTGACCCTCAGACATGGAGTTTGATCTTCTCTCTGTTTATCAATATGGCAAAGAACTTTATTGTATTATCTTCCTCCATGGTTGTAGGGATCCCCCATATCCCTATGGCATCTTCTGTTTTTCCACACTTCAGATTTCCATTCCTCTCCCAATTTGACAGCAATCAGTTCTCTTGACCTAAGAGATCTTTGGCCAGAACTAGATGGATACAAATTGGCTGTGGTTGGGCAACACAAAAGTGCTCCTTCCCTGTGAGGGTCAAGTGTCTGCATGGGATTTTCACCCTTGGGCAGCGAGAGACTGAGAGATGAAGTAGAACTTGGATCTTCCCCATGGTGGCACAGAGCTCAATCCTTGATATAATATTCCTGTGCATGCCTTAGGCATTTATAAATGAAATAACCAGATTTTGGGTTTTTTTTTTCCTTAAAATGTAGTGCTTAATTTTAACACAACAAATAGATTAAAGAGAAGTCTCTGGATATCTGCTTTCTTCTATAGCAAAGCTTGCCAGATTTATTTTGGAGAGAATATCATAGGGAAAATAGTATTGTGCACTTCCAATTGGTAATGGAAACAAATACATTTGTATAAAGTGTACAGGTAGAAAGTCAGGGGTTGTGGTTTCTATGACTGATTTGTGTAAACAAAAAGAGGAGAAGCATATTCCTTTTGCTAAAAATGTGGTAGCTTGATATGAAATGTGGTTGCTTTTTTTTTTTTTTTTTTTTTTAAGTGACCACTTGTTAAAGTATGTTTGGATCCCTAGGCAAGGTAGCAGATTTTGTGTTTATTTTCAAGAGTCATGTCTGTGGTATGAATTGTTTTGTAAATGAAGTATTTATGCTAGCAGCTGGATCACCATGTATGAAAGCGCGAAGTAATACTGTAAGTCCAGAAAATGTTGCCAAAGATCTTTCTAGTACTTGGTAGACACCAGATAGCTGATTTGCTGGTGTAACATTGTCTATTCTCACCAGATATTTCTTTGTGGTGGGGAATGAGGATTGTCGTTGTTCCATTGGAAAGGAGGAATGGAAAGAGACTGGTTGACTGGTTCTTGTTGGTGAATGTCAAATTTACGTGACATGAAATGAAAATATCGTTACCCTGCACAGTACCATTATGTGGTACTGTTGATGTTATACCAAGACGTTGTTACCCCAAGTTTGGAGAAGGAATACAGTTTCCTCCCAAGTACAGCTAAAGGATTTCTTGTGGCTGAGGAAAGCATTGTTTACAAACCTTTATTTGTAGATACTTAAAACTTTTTTGAAAAATCACCCTTTAGTCCAACTTGTCATCTCACTCTATGAAAGGTGTTTAATTCTTTTGCAGATTTTGCACCTGCTTTTTTCATTCCTGTTTAGCACTGCTAGGATTTTATATTCAAACTCATTAGGTACATAGTTTTCAATGAAGAGCTCGTGCTTTATGTAACTTGAAACAAAATAATACAATTACAATTTGTGCAAATAACAAATTGCACATATGTAGGTCACCATTTATATTCTTGAGGCATATGAGTGTGTTCGGAACCTTGATTTTAATCAGCTGTGACCTTTCACACACCCAGACTAATATTCTCTCTTTTGCCATATTCTGTCTTCACTCCCTCCACCCAATCCCTCCCCACTTCTTACTTAAAAGGAAAAAAAAAACTTAGCAGGTCTGTTGGGTTTTCTTCTGGGACCCAGATACTTCTAATGTATCATTCATGACTTAATGTCCCATTCAGAGTCTGTTAAACGGAGATACTTGGGGGCTCAGTGGAAAAACCACCAGATCTTCTTACACCCTTTTGATATAATTTTAAAGGCATCTACGATTATTGTGTGTATACACATTCTGGGTTTGGCTACACTGGGGAAACAAGTGGTATTTTAAAATATTAACATTTTTATACATTTTAAAATGCTACTTAACACCTAGCATTGACAAAGACGGTCATATACATAAATTCAGTTTTGTCTTCCTCAGTTTGCAGCCAGACTGCTCCAGTGCTGCTTAGTAGTAGCTTTGCCAAACAGCAGCAGAGTGAAAATAATTAGACTTAAGTCCATTTCATTTTGGATATTCAGAAGCCTGTGGTCATCCAATAAACTGTTGAGCCATGTCAATTTCATATTATGACCGCTTGGGGGAAAAGGTATGAACTGAGGCAGGCACTGAAAGTATTCATATGGGTAGAAGACTTTAAAAACAGAAGGTTTGGGGGGGGGAGGGATTAGATCTTGTCTACATTAGAAAAAATGTTGTGTTGTTTGTGAGGGGGTGGTTTGGTTTTTGTATAATCTAAGGTAGGAATGTAAATGGATATAGTTAAATCTGTATAACCCCCCCCCCCATGTGAACTCTTTTATTCTGGTATTGATATCTTTTTTTGGCTTAGTTGATGTTGCTTGGGAAGGGATTCAAGCTAAATGTATAATTACTGCTAAAACGTTCCTTTCTAGGCAAACCCTTAGGCCTTGTCTACAGTGCCACTTCACAGCGCTGCAACTTTCTCGCTCGGGGTGTGAAAAAGTGCTGCAAGTTTCAGCGCTGTAAAGTGGCAGTGTAGATAGTGCACCAGCACTGGTAGCTACTCCCCTCGTGGAAGTGGGAGAGCTCTCACCCAACGCTGGTGCTGCGACTACACAGCCACGATAAAGCGCTGCCATGGCAGCGCTTTAACGTTGTTAGTGAAGAAATAGGTTTTGCTAATCTAAGGGTTTCTTCCTCTATAAGGGATTGTGTACACTGCCCTTGGGTTTGGACTATGGGGTGTGAACAGTCCCATGCACCAAAGTGCTCTGTGGATGCTGCAGGTGTGAACTGAAAGATTCCTTGTTCCCGTTAACACAGTCCTCTTCAAACAGAATCTTCATATCTATCAGCCACCTAGCCAGTTGCTGAGACACTTCCTCTCCGAGCAGAATGTGGGAATGGCACCCTGGTAGAAATTCCAGCACCTTCCTTGCTTCTCAAAAGTTGTAGGTGGCAGGGGCTGGGTTTCTCCACAAGATGTTGCTTTTAAACCACTCTGTCCACACTATTGTCAGACTAGAATGTTTGGTTTTCCAGCTAGTAGAAGTTTAATAAACTTTTTGAGAATGGCGTCAATTTATTAATCTAGTGCAGCGGCTCTCCACCTTTCCAGACTACTGTACCCCTTTCAGGAGTTTGATTTGTCTTGCGTACCCCCAAGTATCACCTCACTTTAAAACTACTTGCTTACAAAATCAGACATAAACATACAAAAGTGTCACAGCACGCTGTTACTGAAAAATTGCTTACTTTCTCATTTTTACCATATAATTATCAAATAAATCATTTGGAATATAAATATTGTACTTACATTTCAGTGAATGTATACAGAGCAGTATAACAAGTCATTGTATCAAATTTTAGTTTGTATTTACTTTGCTAGTGCTTTTGATGTAGCCTGTTGTAAAACTAGGCAAATATCTAGATGAGTTGATGTACCCCCTGGAAGTCCTCTGCATACACCCAGGGATATATGTACCCTTGGTTGAGAACCACTGATCTAGTGTCATTAATGAAGTCCCTAGAACTACTCACACGAGTAAGGCAAATAAGATTTGATTCATAATATTAATTGTGGAGTTTTGAGTGTTGTTTACACTGGCCTTTGACAGGTATGTCATTGGACCTCTTCCTGTAATAAAAATAAATGAGTGAGTTGATTACCTAATCAACCACGAGGACTGCCTTGCAAAAGTAGGGGAAACTAATGATTCATTGTAGTGACTAAAGAAAATAAAATTACCTTCCCATACTGAACATCTTGGCTATTTTGTTTTTGTTATTGTTGTGAGTCACTATTTTTACAACCTAGCTAATGATATCCAAGCTTTAGGCCAACTCTTTTCACAACCTATTAAAGCTGTACAAAATTTAATTCTTAGGGCCAGGTCATGGTGTAAATCAGCATAGCTTCATCAAAGATTGCCTCTAGGGGAGACAAAGTAGTTAATTCTACAGACCTACATGATCCTTAGCCTCTTTGGTAGAGCTTCCTACATCTTTAGCAACTGTACTGGGAGTGTGACAGATGGGGCAATTTCCTGCAATAGCCCTGAAAAGTCTTACTGAATTAAGTTTAAGTATCGTTGAAGTCCATTGTATTGAATGCAAAGGTAATGTATTATTTTTGAGCACTGGGAAGTGTGAACTTCAAAGGACTGTACTGAATAATGGGTCAGACAAGAATAGACTTGGGAAAAACAGTGTCAAGTGGTTTGCTGGTAAAATCTTAGGGGGAGGTGAATGCAAATTCCCACCTCCAGTTATACAGGTATCCAGCCTTTTGAAGCTGTGCCCTAAGGAGGGGCCCCTTTTCTGCTGATTATCTGTTCCTGGAATCTGAAGATCAAAGGCCAAAGCTGTATAAAGGAAAGACGTAGGGCTTGTCTACACTGGCAATTTACGCTGCAACTTTCTCGCTCAGAGTTATGAAAAAATACCCCCCGAGCGCAACAAGTTTTGGCGCTGTAAAGCGCCAGTGTAGACACTGCACCAGCGCTGGTAGCTACGCCCCTCGTGGAGGTGGGTTTTTTAGAGTGCTGGGACAGCTCTCTCCTAGCACTTTGCCGTGACCACACAAGCCATGTTAAAGCGCTGCCAGTGAAGACTAGCCCGAACACATTCCTGAGGGATGCTTGTACTGAGATAAAGCTGTTATGAACTTGTCACCACAGAATAACCCCTTTGTGGGGTTTGATGTATTGTTCGCTGACCAGAGCCCTTGTTGGAGTTGGGTGGGTGATCTCTGGTAGTCTTATTAATATGCATGTAGGTTTTTTTACTGTTTTTAATGTTTTCTCTCTAATGCTTTCAGCTTAATAAATGTGCTTGCTTAGAACTATGTGGTAACTTGAAACTGGGGGCAATTACACTGCTTATAGTCTCTGAAGAGAAAGCAAAACACTGAAGTTGGCCTGTCTAGGCATTCTGGTTCACTGCTACAGCGAAGGCATGGAATTGTGCAGCCTGAAAAAACCCAATCAGAGGGAGCGAGATGTGAATCTCTGCCCAAGAGAGGTGATGGCTGGGGGGGGAGCCAGAAGACTAAAAGTGGGTGCCCTTGCTGGACCATGGAGGGGGAAATACAGGTGCAGTTGTCCTGAACTTTGACAGGGTATTTGATTACTATTTACAGAAGTACCCATTATGGGCTCACAGTGGAAAAGGAAGGGGACCATCAACACACTTCACGTATTGGGAGGCCATTGAATAGTACGTCTTTTATTTAGTGTTTAAAACATCACACTGAAAAGTAATACGAATGTTTTGAAAAATTACTAATAAGTGACCTGATTTTTGCCTGCTCTCCTAGGGCCAGTTTGGGACACTTCTCCTCCCTCCCCATAGAAGCGAGTGGTTCTGTGAGTAGGTCTGCTGAAGTCAGTGGGACTACTTGTTTGAGTAGCTGCTCACCAATGTGACGGGGGGGAGGAGGGAAGCATCACAATCTGGCTAAATCTTTGTTCTGTTGGAATTTAGTTGATACAACGTATAGTGCTGGACTTGCTCTTATGTCTTAAAGATTTACATGCTAAACTGCAATAGAAAAAAATAAATCTCTGACTGAAGATGACCTGAGGATTGTACGCTATGGTTATAATTCTTCGTAGAGTGACACTGTCTTTTTTTAATAATATAATTGATGGAAATTTTTAAAATAAATACTAAGAGAAAAATGTGAGTTATCTTTATTTTGGTAGGCCACGTGTAAACTTATGCGAATTAAGAAGAGCTCTGCATAGTCCTGAAATGAATCCTCTGCAGGAGTAACTGTGGCAGTTTACCAGGGTGGCTCAGCAAAGGCCATAGTGAACATATTCGGTGAGAAATCAGTCCTGGCAGCTCTGTATGTCTTCAATAAGAGTCAGTTTTCTTAGTGCAGGTTGCCTATCATACTGAATGTCGTGGGAGTAATGGATCATTGGGATTGAATGGAAAATTCCAAAAAAATCACTGAGTTAAAACTTTCAAGTTGAACTGGAAGTTTCACAGTCTGCTGTTGTCCTCAGCTTTTTGACAAATAGCTTGTGTAATAGGCAGCTGTTGCTGTATCGTGCAATGACGTTAAGGTTGAAGGGTTACTGTACTTCATCATCCAGGTGACAGTGTCTAACCTGTTTTAGATAACAACAACAAAAGTTGCCATATCGTCCAAGTCCCTGATCTTGCAGTCAGACCTTCCTTCTACCCCACATGAAGCCCTCGTTGTCTAAGGGGCTCTGTGCAAGTACAAGTGTCCACTCATATGGATGTGGTTGCTCTCTAACGGGGCAGGGGCCAGAAGATTGTGTGTGCCTGTGTGTGCATCTTCAAATATAAAGTTTTCATAAAACCAAACAAATGGAGGATTACTCTATAGGACTGTATTAAAAACTTGCCTAGATGGAATATAATTGTTTACTCGTGGGAAATCTAAATATGCTTTCAGTTAAAACACCAATTGCTGCACCGAAATCTGCAGACGCTATTTTTACTGAAAACTATAATTACTGAATATACTTAAAGAAAGAAAAAAATGGGGAGTAGAAACATTGTCCATGGCAAACATTTAAAGATGACTGTGGCGTGTTGTCAAGAGCATAAAGTAAACTGAAAAAAGAGAAACTTGTTTTTCCTCTAGTAACTTTCATGTGTAGTTATTTTAGAAGTTACTTTTAACAATAGTAGGTTAAAATATTCAGGAGAGAGTGTGTGTGGTTTTATATGCTTATTTGGCAGTTGATAATATCCTGTACTGCTAAGTAGGGCTCTGACCCACAACTGGCTCCAGGCAGACTGACAACAATAATGAAGGGGGTTTCATGCAAGTTCAGTCTGCCTACACAGAGTAATTTTCAGAATCTGTGTAGTATTTCAGGCTCTGATCCTGTAAACACCTGTCTCTAATGAGATTACTTCTGTGCATTAAACTACTCACCTGTGTGAGTGCTTACAGGATCAGGGCCCTCATTTTAATTACTATGGGGCTGAGCCTAAAAACCCTTTCTCACTTGAGTAATTCTTGCTCACAACAAGAACTAGTCATATGAATAAGGGCTAATAGGTGTTTAGTACTGTGAAACTTGAAATCTCTTTATTTTGTTGTAAGGTTGCTGTTAACATACAACATTCTGAAATACTGTTTAAAAAAAAAAAGTCCAAACAGTAGTCATGTTTGTCCATAATTTTTCATGGATATAAAAATGGCTGTGTAATTCAAGGGTTAACTCATGCAAGAGGATGTAACCATGATTTGGGTAATACATTATTTTGGGTAAATGAGGGTTTTAATGTGAATTAAGAAGTATATTTTTAGATTTTTTTTCAATTACATCTTTTTGTTTGATCTCTCAAATCTATTCATTGCTAATATGTAGCAGAATGTACTTGCTCTGTCATGAGTTAATAAACTGGGAGATGGTTAAAATAGACTTTCTTTTTTTTAATAACAATTAATAAAATCACTTCAGTTCCAAGGCTCCTCAGAGAGAGAATCAATTTAAACAGCTGTTATTTCATTCTACTTGCATCACCTGCCTGCACAAAAGAAACTGACATATGGTGTAAACTGGAGCAGTTCCTTAAGGACAGCCTTCAAGGGTAATTGTAAGATTTGAATAGGCAGTATTAATTGGCTTCATAACATATGAATAAAGACATTATTTAAAAAAAAACAAATTTCTAAGTAATGTTTCTTGCTATCAAAATACTGTGTTCAGTTTTATAAATAAATAAAGTCATAGCCATAAAATACCTGTTAAGAGTGAAGATATGGAAAAGAAGAGATTCACTGAAATCATCTGGGTTTTTGTGGAGTGTTATGAATATTCCTTTCCCTAGCCTCACCAGCAGTAGCATCTCTGCAATCTGTTTCTCCAGTTAAAAAGGATTGGACACCCCTATGCCATAATTTTTATTCTCTTCCCCCAATCTCAAACAGCTCAGTGAGAATGAGTTAGGTTGGGGGTTATTTTCCTGACTTGACACCGCTGAGCAGGTCGATGGGTTTGTGCTGCCTCCAGTGTCCTCAGCTCTGTGTCCTAGTTTTCAGCTGTGACATACTTGCAGAGGTGGTGGCAGAATCCTTAGGACCACAGTCACATCATACCAGTTCTGGAAGTGCAGCAGCAGGAAAGAAATTGAGAAATTTTTAATTGCATGAAGGTGGGAATTTGCAGCCCCAATCAGGAGTTTTAATGGTGCTGCTCAGGGCCGGCGCAACCCATTAGGCGACCTAGGCGGTTGCCTAGGGCGCTAACATTTGGGGGGCGGTGACCGCAGCAGCCAGCTCTTCGGCCACCCTGGTCGTCGTCGGTATTTCAGGGGCGGGACCTTCCGCCACCTAGGGTGGCAAAAAAAGCTGGCGGCGCTCCTGGTGCTGCTTATCAGTGAGAGCACACATGGCCTACAAATAATTTATGTGGCTATTGCCCCATGACGTGCATTTTTAATACTGTCTGCAAATGCATGGAGTTGCAAAGCATGAAGAAGCTTGAGTGTAACTCTTGCAACACATTTAATGCAAATACAGAGCAGAAGCTCCCTTGCAGTTCACTTTTGTTTGTAGAAAACGTTGCCCTATACCCCAGTCCAGTAAAGCACTTAAACACATGCTTACCTTTTAAGGTTATAAGGGACTACGCATATGCCTAAAACTAAGCATGTGCTTAAGTGCTTTACTGGATCAGGGCCTTGTAATGGCAACATTGTTTAATGTAGATGAGTTGCAAGATAATGTACATTTTAAAGGAACAATTTTAAATTATTCTTGCCCATTGGTTTTTGAATGGAGTCGAAACTTATCTAGGAGTATTTGTAGAATGTTTGGGGAAGCCATCTGGTCAACAAACAGTAGTTGTCAAAAAGTCAAATAAGAGGTTAGACTTAAGGTGTGTCAAATGAGGCCAACTTGTCCAGTTAATGTGGAGTATCTCTTGTTTAATGGAGAGTATTTCTGGTTTTCTATTCAGCTTCTATTATAGGTATACATCCTTCTAGCACTGCTTGCCAAAGTTCTGATAACATATCCAGGTCTGTCTTCAGCATGATAATTGAGACTCCTTAGACAAAAAGGGTGGCTGATGGACATTAATGCAACGGGAGGAGGAGATTACCTCCCAACCCATCTGGCCCAGGAAGAACTATATAAATGAGTTTGTTTGAAATACATCAAATGAAAGCCTCCTAATTGCTGTGCGTTGACTGTTGGTGGGATAATTCCAAATGTTAATTGACATTTGGACTTAAAAGCAACTCAAAAGGGAAAACGATCGGTTTGTGCTCTTTGTATCTTTCTGATGTTTAAAGAGAGCCTGAAAGGGTACTTTCTCCCTGTCATAAACATACCGCTAAGGGTAGCATAAAATCCCTCTTTACCCTGTAAAGGGTTAATTCCTCTTTTACATGTAAAGGGTTAAGAAGCTCAGATAAGCTGAGGGGCACCTGACCAAAAGGACCAATAAAGGGGAGAAGATACTTTCAAATCTGTGAGGAAAGGTTTTTTTGTCTCTCTCTCTGAGTCAGCCAGGAAACAGGGCAGGGGAAAATACATCTCCCTAAGCTATATCTGAACTAAGCATCTAGTCTTGCAGAAATAGTAAGTAATAACAGAAAAGAAATGCGTTAGATTACCTTCTGTTTTAGCTTGTGAGTTTTCCCTGTGCTAAGGAGGAGGTTTAGCCCTGTTTTTGTAACTTTAAAGTTTTGCCTAGAGGGGAAATCCTCTGTGTTTTTGAGTCTTTTGTTATTCTGTAAAGTACTCACCATCCTGATTTTACAGAGGTGCTTCTTTTACCTTTTCTTTAATTAAAATTCTTCTTTTAAGAACCCAATTGATTTTTTTTCATTGTTCTTAAGATCCAAGGGTTTGGGTCTGTGTTCACCTGTACCAGTTGGTGAGGATATTCTTCTCACGCCTCCCAGGAAAGGGGGTGTAGGGACTTGGGGGGATATTTGGGGAAGGTAGGGCTCCAAGTGGCCCTCCCTGAATGTTTGTTTAAATCACTTGGTGGTGGCAGCGATACTAAGGCAAGGAAGGAATTTGTGCCTTGGGGAAGTTTTTTAACCTAAGCTGGTAAAAATAAGCTTAGGGGGCCTTTCATGCGAGTCCCCACATCTGTACCCCAGAGTTCAGAGTGGGGAAGGAATCCTGACAGTCTCAAAAAAGAGGAAGGGTGAAGAAAGGGTTCTTTTCTTTTTTCATATTAGAAATTCCGGATTTGTCTACCAGGAAAGACAGCACAATGGAGAAGTAGTATAATTATGACCTCACAAAACTGAAAATGGGAAACTGAAAAAGGGAAGAGAATGTTAGTCAGTGCGTTCAAATTTTGGGGCTTATTTTTGTTTTTGTTTTGATTCATGTTTAACTACAGTATCTAATGAATACCTGGAGAAAGGATGCCATTGATAAAGGTACATTACCCTTCTTTGGCTACAATGCAAGAGCGCTCACAATACTACTCTTTGAGACACCCTCTCCTCCCTCCTCAAAACATCTAGCAAAACCAGATGAAATCCAATTTGTGGAGGGTGGGGAAATCTTCCATGTCTTCTTTATACGTAATCAAGAATATAAAAACCATCCCTCCATTTGTTGTTTGTGTTTGCTTTTGTTTTTGTCTTTCCTTTACAGAATATCTTCTAAAAGCCCTGGATTAGAAGATCTTTAGCTACCCTAAGGGCAGGGAGACATCCAGTAGAACTTGATACACAACTGTTAATGTCTCCAACCGTTTCCTTGACATGTCCATAGGTTCTTATTTTCCTCTTTGCTGCTGAAAAGAGTTTGACTGTATGGGTATGTCTAATACTGCAATTAGACACTGGCCTGTACTGGCTGATGGGGCTCATGGGGCTTGGGCTAAGGGATTATTTAATTGCAGTGTAGACGTTCAAGCTCGGGCTGCTGCCTGAGTTCTGGGATCTTCCCACCTTGTAAGGTCCTAGGCCTGAGCCCACCCCTTAACATCTACACCACAGTTAAATAGCCCTAAGTATAGTCATGGCCAAGCTTGTTTTCAACACCCGTTCCAGAGACTGTAGTAGATGACTTGTGCTGGAAATCTTTGGATTATTCTTTTCCTACCTAAAATTCCAAATTTGAACTTTTGTGGGGTGTTCAGTGTATCTTAAGGAAATGCCTAAAGAATGTGAAACTGAGAAGCTACAGCTAAATACGTTTTAAAATGTACTTTTTCTTAAAAAAAAATTCATTCTTCTTTAGCATGTTTTCTTTTTTAAACTAATATCAACTCCTATGTAAAAGCTGAAATCTATGTTGATTATAGATCTTTTACCTGTTGGCAAAAATGATCTGTCATATAGTAATTTAATGTGCAACAGATAATCTAGCAGGTCACATTCACCAACAGAATTTCCTGTTCCACAGGTCTCCTAGTGGGTACTCTTGATGTTGTGCTGGACTCCAGTGCTAGGGTAGCACCATACCGAATCCTCTACCAGGCGCCAGACTCCTTGGTTTACTGGACTATTGCCTGTGGTAAGAACAAATACACTGAAACAGAATTATTTTTTTGGTGGTGGGGCATGTGCCATGTAACAAATGGAATGTCACTGCTATCTAAGTGCAGTTATTTTGTGATACTTTATCAATCAACTGGAACTGAAAGTCTGTTGATGGAGGAAGTACTTATGAAATCAGCAAGCCACATAATGTATGTGCATGAAACACTGTTAAATAGATGTGATAATTTTTAAGCATTTTTGATGTTGGATTTTTCAAAATTTAGGACCTACCGCAAAACATTTCCTTTGTCATTAGAGTTTTTGATGAGATTGCTATTTTACTATATAACTACGATTTTCAGCAGGAATAACATTTTGTAAACGTAATTCTGAGGCCTGCAGTGTGAAATACAAAGCAGCAAATAAATTGTGAATCTGTATGACCACACCTGATTATAATAGTAGCATCTGAATATAGAGCACATTGCTATAATTCAGCAATGCAATTACTAATCCTATAATACTGCATACTGGTTACTAGATCACAATTTAAGAGGGAAGTTTGCCATCTGGTGACATGTTCGGGGCTTGTCTACACTTGAAATGCTACAGTGGCGCAGCTGCACTGCTGTAGCGCTTCAGTGTAGACACTACATATGCCGACAGGAGGGTTTCTATCATTGGCGAAGGTAATCCACGTCTGGGAGAGGAGTAGGTAGGTTGATGGAAGAATTCTTCAGCTAACCTAGTGCTGTATGCACTGAGGGTTAGGTTGGCACACATCTGACTTATGTCGTTAAGCTGACTTAATTTTCTAGTGTAGACCAGGCCTTAATATGGTAAAAAGTATCCTTAACCATTGCTGCTGATGTTTCCTAAATCAGCCCTTGTTTAATGACCACACCTGGACTCTCTTGGCTGTCTCTGAATAATCTCTATCAAAAACCGAGGCCTTGGCTACACTTGTGAGTTACAGCACATTAAAGGAGCCCCGGGCACACTAGCTCACTACCCGTCCACACTGGCAAGGTGCGTAGAGCGCTCTGACTCCGCGGCTATAGCAGTGCTGGTACTCCACCTCGATGAGTGGAATAATGTTTGCTGAGCCCCCGCTGACGCACCGCGGTGCCAGTGTGGACGCCCTGGTCCTATAGTGTGCTCTGATCAGTCTCCAGAAGTGTCCCACAATGCCTGTGCTAGCCACTCTGGTCATCACTTCGAACTCTGCTGCCCTGCCCTCAGGTGACCAACCGTCAGACCCGCCCTTTAAATTCTCTGGGAATTTTGAAAATCCCCTTCCTGTTTGCTCAGCCAGGTGTGGAGTGCTATCAGCGAATCTTTCCAGGTGGCCATGCCTCCACGCTCCAGACAAGTCCCAGCATGGAGCAATGGCGAGGTGCTGGACCTCATCAGTATTTGCGGGGAGGAAGCTGTCCAGTCCCAGCTGCGCTCCAGCCGTAGGAATTACGATACCTTTGGGCAGATATCAAAGGACATGATGGAAAGGGGCCATGACCGGGACGCACTGCAGTGCAGGATTAAAGTGAAGATGCTGTGGAATGCCTACCACAAAGCCCGCGAGGCAAACCGCTGCTCCAGTGCTGCCCACTGCCGTTTCTACAAAGAGCTGGACGCGATACTTGGGGGCGACCCCACCTCCACTCCGGGGACCACCATGGACACTTCAGAGCCCAGTGCAATGAGACAGGAGGAGGAGGAGCAAAGCAGAAGCGAGGTAGAGGAAGACACCCCGGAATCCCTAGATGCATGCAGCCAGGAGCTGCTCTCAAGCCAGGAGGAAGGTAGCCAGTCGCGGTGGCCGGTGCTTGGGGAAGGACACACACCAGAGGAGGTTCCCAGTAAGCGGCTTTTATTTTGGGAAGGAAGTTATTCGGTGCGGGCTCTTGGGGCGAGGAGGCTTAGGGCTGCATGCATGCCTAGATGCGGAATAGGGCGTTGATGTGCACTCACATTGTGGTAATCGGCCTCCGTGATCTCTTCAAAGGTCTCAGCCAGAACTTGGGTAATGCGCTTGCACAGGTTTCTCGGGAGAGCCACTGTGGTCCATGTCCCAGTCAGGCTAACTTGTCCGCACCACTGTGCCATGGAGGCGGGGGGACCATTGCTGCACAAAGGCAAGCTGCATATGGGCCAGGGCGGAAGCCGCATTGCAGTAGAAGACCCTCCCAGGTCACCCTCAGCAGCGAGATATCTTCCAGGATGAACTCCTGTGGAAAATGTGGGGACAGTGTTCAGTATAGGGGGCCCCTGCCGCTGTTAGCTCTCCCCAAGGCACAGAAACCCAGAGGACAGTACAGCTGTGAAACAATCAGTCACGCTTGACCCTATGCTTACCCACCATTTTGGGGCTCCTGTGGGTTATGTGCGCTCGCTTTGGGACGGGCAAATTATGCTATTGTGTAGACTGTGCTTGCCCTTAAGTACGGGGGAATCATTGCTCTGTCTGGTGTGAACAATGCTGCCCTGTTAAGTGTTGCATTTTGCGTTTATAGATGCAACCTTGAGATCTCAGCCGTCCATGTTATCACCGGCCGAAAGACTCCAAAGAATCAGAAAGAGGCCACGTAGAAGCAAGGAAGACATGTTGCATGAAGTAATGCAGCATTCAAGTAATGAAAATCAAAAAGTGCAGGAGTGGCGGGAGAGCGAAAGGAAGGTCCGCCAGCAGAATGCGGATCGCCAAGACCAAAGCATGGAGCAGCTGCTAAGCATCTTGGAGCGCCAAGTGGACTTGAAACAGGCGCTTATAGCAATGCAGGCCTGCAGTCCCCCATCTCCCCCGCTCCCTCCCGCAGCCCTTGTCCCAAAACTCTTTCCATTGTGCCCCCATAGTCACCTCCAACCCACTTCCCCCAACATCCGGGTTCTTTCTGCCACCAGCTGCCTCCAACACCTGTAGCTTCACCACACAGCCCTGAGACGACCCTTACCCTCTGCACTCAACTCCCATCACCATGCAGTATAACCATCCTGAAGTGCAGCACTCATTGCACAGCACTCCAGACAGGACATAAGCAAATCTTTGTACCGTTCCCTACCCCCACCCTCTTGCCCTTTCTGTTTCCCAAACAGTTGTGCCTGTTTTCAATAAATGAATTTTCTTGCCAATAAATGGATTTTTTTTGGCTTTGAAAACATTCTTTATTATTGCATAAAGTAAAAGATACCTTAGCCCAAGAAAGAAACAAGCATGGGTCAGTGTAGCAAACACAGATTCTTACTAACATTGGAACTACTGCATTTCACTCCCATGCAGGGCACCAGACATTACTGGTGGCTTTCAGCAAATTGCTCCCTCAAGACATCCCTTATCCTTGCAGCCCCGTGCTGGGCCCCTCTAATAGCCCTGCTCTCTGGCTGTGCAAATTCAACCTCTAGGTGTTGAACCTCTGAGTTCTATGCCTGAGTTAATCTTTCACCCTTCCCTTCACAAATGTTATGGAGGGTACAGCATGCGGATATAACCGCGGGAATGCTGTCATTGGCCAGGTCCAGCTTCCCATACAGAGAGCACTAGCAACCCTTTAAACGGCCAAAAGCACACTCCACAGTCATTCTGCACCGGCTCAGCCCATTGTTGAATCGCTCCGTGCTGCTGTCAAGGCTCCCTGTGTAGGGTTTCATGAGCCACGGCATTAAACGGTAAGCGGGGTCTCCAAGGATCACAATGGGCATTTCGACTTCCCCTACAGTGATCTGGGAAAAAAGTCCCGGGTTGCAGCTTCCTGAACAGGCCAGTGTTCCGAAAGATGTGTGCGTCATGCACCCTTCCGGGCTGGCCTGCGTTAATGTCAATGAAATGCCCACGGTGATCCACAAGCACCTGGAGAACCATCGAGAAATACCCCTTCCAATTAATGTACTCTGAGGCTATGTGGGATGGTGCCAGAATTGGAATATGCGTGCCATCTATTGCCCCTCCGCAGTTAGGGAAACTCATTTCTGCAAAGCCAGCCACAATGTCATGCACGTTACCCAGAGTCACAGTTCTTCTGAGCAGGATGCGATTAATGGCCCTGCAAACTTGCATCAATACGATTCCAAGGGTCGATTTTCCCACTCCAAACTGGTTAGCGACCAATCGGTAGCTGTCTGGAGTTGCCAGCTTCCAGATTGCAATAGCCACCCGCTTCTCCACCATTGGGGCAGCTCTCGCTCTTGTGTCCTTGGGCCACAGGGTGGCAGTGAGCTCCTCACACAGTCCCATGAAAGTGGCTTTTCTCATCCGAAAGTTCTACAGCCACTGCTTGTCATCCCAGACTTGCATGACGCTGTGATCCCACCACTCAGTGCTTGTTTCCTGAGTCCAAAAGCGGCGTTCCACGGTGGTGAGCATGTCCGTGAATGCCACAAGCAAACTCGTGTCATATGCATTACTCAAGTCGATATCGTCAGAGCTCTCACTGGCACTTCGGATCGTAAGGAATAATTTGACTGTCAAACGTGACGTGCTGGCAAGACTCATCAGCATACTCCTCCGCAGTTCAGGCTCCATTTCCGCAGTTCGGGCTCCATTCCCACAGACTGAAAGGGAAGACAGAGCGCACAGTACAAAAAAAGTTGAAAGATGGCACCAAATGTGGACGGAAGCAAAGAGAATGCTGGGATGCGAACAGACGCATCACAGGGCGTTGGGACAGGACCCAGAATGCCCCGCATTCCACGCCCCCATCCCACAAGCCACAGCGCCAGAATGGGAAGAGGTGCTCTGTGAGATAGCTGCCCATAATGCACCGCTCCCAGTGCCGCTGCAAGTGCTGCAAATGTGGCCATGCCAGTGCGCTTGCAGCTGTCAGTGTGGACAGACTGCAGCACTTTTCCCTACTGTGCTCTCCGAAGGCGGGTTTAACTCTCAGCGCTCTACATCTGCAAGTGTAGCCATGCCCTGAGAGAGGCTTGGGGAAGTCTCACTCTCCTTACACCTCCTTCCTAAACCACTTGGTGTACTTTTGTGTTGCTGGGGTCATTTTTGGCCACCTTTTTGTAATCCAATACCAAATCTCAGTACTACATAGCTATTCAAGACCATTGGACTGAAAACCCAACTCTTGGTACAGGTCCTGTACAAGCCAATGAGTATTCATCCACCATCACTGACTCTGATCTCTCCGTTGGATCTGACCTAAACTACTTCTGTAATGTATGAGTGGCAGTAAAACCAGGTGTAGAGACCACTGTATTAAATGTTACCAATAGATCTAATAAAAGGCGCTCCCTGTGATTCATGATTCTGACGAGGGTAATCTCAGTGCTGTGTCATGCTCTGAATCCAATCTGGAGTTTTTGTAGAGCTTTTATCCAGATATTCTTGCAGCTTTTGATGGTAATTCTAACTGAAAGAGGGTTTCAGCTAATCAAGTGTTGATTTCCCCCCCCCCGCCGCTCCCCTTCCACACACACACCTGTTAGTACAAACTTCCAGTGGGTTTTAAAATTTGTGTAGTATAACTTGCCTTTAGTACTAAATGCAGCCATTTTTATAAAAGACTTTTTGGAATTCTCATTTAACCTGGTGTTTTTTTTACTGTCACCTCTTCCATCATGCTGTAGCAGATGGCGGGGCCATGCAGGTTGGTTTCCAATGGGAGGAGAAACAAGTGATGTGGAGGAAGGGCATTTTTTTAGTGTAACGTGTTTGTATACACTAATATATCTATCTATATCTATATATACTGCTCCTTGAACACAGGTGGTCACAAACACCATACAAACCAAGCCCCTCTTTTCTCAGCTTGAACACCAATGCCTGGTTCCCAGGAAGCAAAGCTGTACCCAGAATTCTCCCTAAAAGGGGAGATTGAGGCGAAGCGCATACTCTCCTGCTGCTTATGTCTTCCCCCTCCCCACAAGAACCTATATGACAAAGCTAACGAGTACAGCACTTCTTCAAAGACCATAACACTGCTCACACTTTAAGAAAAAGAACTGGTTTTCCAGTTGCTTCTATAGATGGTTACTTAATTCACATTTTTAATTGGATTAGAAATGCTCTTATTTTATTTTGAATCCGGAAAATTTAACAAATTTAACAATGAAGATATTAGAAAATGTACCCATTGGCCTTAATTTCTTTTTATTGACTGCATCTTGAATTTCAGCTAGTTTTAGGTTTTGTATGTCTAACTGATTGCAAGTTGTTTTTGTTAAATGACTGTCGTAGCTCAAGTCTGACCCCTTAAAGAGAATAGTATGGCCTATAAAGAGAAGGAAAATCTATCTTCCTGAGTGCAGATTCTTCATCTGTGCTGCATTAAAATTGGCCATCTGTGTATCGAAACTGAATACAGGTAAATCTCACCCTTAGAGATGTCTTAATAAGCTTCTTTCATATACTAAATTTCTTTCAAGTCTGGGCCCAGCAGCAGGCTTGTGTGTCTGGCTCAACAAGGCAGGGTTCTGAAGACCCAAACTGGCAGAGAAAACGGGCTCAGAGGTAGTCTCAGCACATCAGGTGACAGTCTCAAGGGGTCTCTGTGACCGAATCCGTCACAGTAACATAGTCGAGCAGGATCTGTGCACAGATGATTGCTTTGATACACTGGTAGTGATTTTAAGTGAGTTTTGAGTGTGGTGGCTGGAGAACAGACGAAGTGGTTACTGGTTTATTTTCTGTTTGTTTATTTCGGGTGATGGAAATAAGCACAAGAAAGCAGGAAAATGACTAGCAGTGAGGCAGCTATAAAACTAGAGCTGGCCAGACTGGAAGTGGAAGAGAAGGCAAAGGACCAGGAGTTTCAAATAAGGTTCAAAGAAGCAGAGGCAGCCAGGGAGGAAGCTGCTCACAAAAGAGCCCTGGAATTAAGCCAGAGAAATGCAGGCCCAGATTGAGAATTTACTGTAATGGAGTGGAAGAGACAAAACCCTTCAGCAGCCGACTCCACTTCTCCAAAAATCCACAAATGGGAGCGGTTATGTCCTCAGTCTGATGAATCCAGTGATATTGCCGAATATTTCATCACCTTTGAGAGACTGCACTCTCCATGCGATTCCCGAAGATCAAAAAATGATCACTTCAGTTGCAAAATTGACTGGGAAAGCTCTGGACATATTCAATAAGATGTCTATTGATGATGCTTCAAGCTATGGTAAATTTAAGGAACTAGTTTTGAAACAGTTTCAGATTACACCTGAAGCCTACAGGGTTAAATTCAGGAGTCTTAAGAGGGGATCTGGATTGAGTAATGTGGTTTATGTAAATGAAATGAGAGATTTGTTAGAAAAGTGGGTGAGGGGAAAAGGTGTTACAAGCTTGAATAATTAAATTACACATTTCTTCCAGGAACAGTTCCTGAATATGTGCAGTGATGATGTAAAACAGTATTTGTGGGACAAAAAGGTGAATGCAGTGGGGGAATTAGCTTAGTTTGCAGACTCTTACGAGCAGTCACAAGCTGCAATTAAACATAAACCACTGGCAGAGGGATACAGGGTTGGTGGAAAGCAGAATCACCATTTTACACCAGGAAAAAGGAGGCTGGGCGTTCACCTCCTCATTCCCTTGCTACTCATCCCAAATCTCCTGTACAAGCAGAGGAGCCCACAAGGTGCTATCATTGTAAATCCACTGAGCACCTGAGGAATAAATGTCGTTGGCTGAGTGGGAATGGACAGCAAGTAACACATGAAGCTGCTGCTTCTCAGAGCACAGGGGTATCCCAGGCTGCTGCCTCTTTCCACACAGGATTTGTAAAGGTTGCTTCTACACAAGCAAGCAGTGAGCATATGTATGCTGTGAAATTTAATGACAAAGTGCTCCAAGGATGGGGAGAGACTGGTGCAGAAATTTCTGTGGTCAGTAGGGACCTAATCCATGAGAAGGATGTGTTACTGGGGTAAAAATGGCAGAATTAGAATTGGTGGGAGGTTACAAAGTCCTTGCACCTTTAGCTAAGATACACATGGAAACTGGTGATTTGCAGGCTGAGATGAAAGTTGTAACAGTGGCACGCAATTTTTGCACCATTTCTACTGGGGAGTGATTTCTTTGATGTGGCAGAATCTATCCCAGGGTTTGTTAGCAGCAAGAAGGAATCTTGTGCTAAAAGCCCCAGAGGGGAGGCTGAAGTCACATGTGCTGCAGGGGGAATAGGAGAGTGTCTCTTTAATTCCTTTGTAGCAGTGAAAATGCAGCTTTGGGAGCAGGGATGGTCGTAACCAGTTCCTATAACCCCAGGGCTCAAGGCAGGTCCCTGCGGGAAGCACTGGATAAAGTCAGCTCCTGTCCTATAATCATCTGCCTGGTGAAGGGGAATGTTCCACCTTGTAACAGGGAGGCCGTCCCAGTTGCTGACTGCAAGGAAGTTGCAGGTCAGCAGGGGACACGTCTTGCCCTAGGGTGCACAGAGACACGTATCTCAGAGATGAAAGTTGGGGTTCTGGTGACTGCTGCGGTGGGAACAGACCCCAAGGACTCTGTAGCTGGAAGCAAGTCCAACCTGAGTGAAGGGGGGAGGGCGGATTTTGCTGGCCAGTGAAGGGTCTGTCATAGCTGGTAGCTCTGAGCCCCCAGCTGGACCAGGGTCACCTCCCTTTTCGGGGATACAGGAGTGTCTGCCTCAGAGGGGACCCCAGAGAGGGAAGTCCAGATGGAAGGTGAGGGGGGACAGGAGAGTCTGCTCACCTTTTGTAGGGAGGCTTCACCCCAGGAGGAGGGTGAAGAATCTGCATCTGAAATGCCATACCCCTCACCTGTGGATCACGTTTTAAGGGAAGATTGGGGGTCAAGTCTCCTGGAAAGAAGGAGTCCAGTCTGTGAAAGAAGCTTATTGGAACATCTCTGAGTGTGAGATTTTATCTGTAATCAGTTTCTTAATGTATTAGGCTTAGACTTGCATGTTTTGTTTTATTTTGCTTGGTAACTTACTTTGTTCTGTCTGTTATTTCTTGGAACCACTTAAATCCCCTTTTTACGTAATACAATCACTTTTGCTTATTAATTAACCCAGGGTAAGTAATTAATACCTGGGGGAGCAAACAGCTGTGCATATCTCTCTATCAGTGTTGGAGAGAATGGACAATTTGAGTTTACCCTGTATAAGCTTTATACAGAGTAAAATGGATTTATTTAGGGTTTGAATCCTGCTGGGTGTCTGGATGCTAAGCTGTTTTCAGTTAAGTCTGCAGCTTTGGGGATGTGGGTCAGATCCTGGGTCTGTGTTGCAGCAGATTAGCGTAACTGGCTCAACAAGGCAGGGTTCTGAAGGCCCAAACTGGCAGAGAAAACGGGCTCAGAGGTAATTTCAGCACATCAGGTGACAGTCCCAAGGGGGTCTTTGTGACTGAACCCATCACACATGGCACAAAGGATTTTGCAGTGTTTAGTTGTGTAACGCCATCTCTCATTGCACAGTTGTTATTTACTGTCCTCTTACAAGTGTGCCACTGATTATTTGGCACTTGTACTCTCCCATTTTTACTGAAACTCATTATAGCCTCATTTGCTTTCCATAATGCATTAATCCTTGGCTCCCATGAATAGTTTTACAGAGCTGTGGAAATCACATGTTTGGTTCCGGGGTTACTTATTCAGCAGCATAACATTTTCACAGGTGGGGAGAAACCCAATGATCTTGTCTATAATCACATGCTATCTGGTTATGTTTGAAGCTGTTTGGCGCTGTAATGGGGGCTTGTTAACATGGATTCATATAATGCAACTTTCTGTAAAATCACTGTTTCTTATCTGAAACTGACTGTGAGGGTCAGAGTCCTCTCTGTTGAACAGGCTCAGAACAGATGTTGTTGGTAATTTTGCTAGAGACGCTTAAAGCATGGTAATTGCAGAATAGCAAGTCTCAGAGCCCTGGTATACAGACTCAGGCTTACTCTGCGGTGCTAAAAATAATAGTGTAGATGTTCCCTGCCCAAGCTCCAGCCTGAGCAGGAACAGCTACATTGATATTCTTAGCGCCATAGCACGAGCCCGAATCTTTAGACCTGGGCTCTGAGACTCGCTGCCGCAGGCTGCTGCTTTTTTCCTTTTTTTTTCCCTTTTTTTTTTTTTCTTTTTGCAAGTATGTACAGACCCGTGGAAATGTCCCTTTTTGTTTTCAAGTGTATAGTTCTTTCTTCTATCCTCGCCCTTCCTCTTATATCCCAGTCAGTCATACTTTGCAAACAGTTCTGATGTTGAAGATGTGACAGAATTCATTAGCGTATCCAGCATACTGGCTGAGATTATATCCACATTTCAGTCATGTAATGTGTGATCAAGTGTACCACCTTGGGGTGGGGGGGCGGGAGAGTGTGATTGATAGTCTCTGTTCTATGCACAGTAGCTTTTGTCCCCTTTATCCTCTAACATCCTCTCTCTTCCCTGTTGCCTCATTCTATATAAAAAGTTATACTGGTTTAATTTTTAAGTGTTTGTCTTGACTAGGATTTAAAGGTGTGTTGGAATGTATTACTTTAAAGTCTAGTGTATACAAGGCAGTGCATACTTGAACATGTGCTAAGCTGGTCCAAAGCTTGTCCATGGCACAAAAAGTCATGGTTTTAATATGTGATCGCTAATATGTTTTATAACCAAGTGTAGAATAAGATTTTCTAGACCAGTGGTCACCAACCCATAGATCATGATCGACTGGTCGATCCTGGAGCCTCTGCCAGTCAATCGTGATCTCCGGCCACTAAAAGTTTGTCTTTGCGTGCTGCTTCAGCCTGCAAGCACCACCCCCGCAGCTCCCATTGGCTGGGAATGGGGAACTGCGGCCAATGGGAGCTGTGGGGGCAGTGCTTGCAGGCAAGAGCAGCATGCGGAGCCACATGCTGCCCCCTCCCCTCCATGGGCAGCAGGTTCATGTTGGCCACTTCCAGGAGTGGCGTGGAGCTAGGGCACGCAGGGAGCCTGTCTTAGCCCCGCTGCACTGCTGACCAGGAGCTGCCTGAGGGAAGTGCCGTCTGGCGGGAGCCCACCCCCAACCCTGACCCCCCTCCCAGAGCCAGCACCCCAACACTCTACCCCAGCCTGGAGCCCCTTCTTGCACCCAAACTCCCTCCCAGAGCTTGTACCTCTCACCCCTCCTGCACCCCAATCCCCTGCCCCAGGCTCAGTCCCACACTCCAAACTCCTTGGCCCCAGCCCAGTGAAGGTGAGTGAGGGTGGGGGACAGGAAGTGACGGGGGGGGGGATGGAGTGAGCGGGGCGAGGCTTCGGGGAAGGGGTCGGGTATATCCTGGGTTGCACTTAAATTCAAAAAGTGATCTTGTGGTTAAAAGGTTGGAGACCTGTGCTCTAGACCAGTGGTTTTCAAACTTTTTTTCTGGTGACCCAGTTGAAGAAAATTGTTGATGTCTGCAACCCAACGGAGCTGGGGATGAGGGGTTTGGGGTGTGGGAGGGGCTGAAGGTTGGGGTGAGGACTGTGGGGTGGGACTGGGGATGAGCAGTTTGGGGTGCAGGAGGGGGCTTCGGATTTGGGGGGGCTCAGGGCTGGGGATTGGGGTGCAAGAAGGGGTCAGGGTTGGGGACGCAGGCTCTGGGGTGGGGCCAGGGATGAGGGGTTTGGGCTGCAGGAAGGGACTCTGGGCTGGGGTAGGGGACTGGGGTGCAGGGTTGGGACGTGGGCTTACCTCCAGTGGCTCCCGGTCAGTGGCGCAGTGGGGTTACTCAAGCAGGCTTCCTGCCTGTCCTGGCACCG
The DNA here is from genome assembly GCF_027887155.1 of Malaclemys terrapin pileata. Lineage (NCBI taxonomy): Eukaryota > Metazoa > Chordata > Testudines > Emydidae > Malaclemys > Malaclemys terrapin. The sequence goes on from NC_071509.1 coordinate 90,565,600, forward strand.
CAGACCACGCTGCACCCTGGAAGCAGCCAGCAGCAGGTCCGCCTCCTAGAAAGAGGCACACGGCTCTTGCCCGCAGGCACCATCCCCTCACCCCCAGCTCCCATTGGCCAGCCCCCCTGCTTAGAAGCTGGACCTGCTGCTGGCTGCTTCCGGGGCGCAGCGCGGTATCAGAACCGGTAAGGACTAGCCTGCCTTAGACGGGCAGCACCGCCAACGGGACTTTTAATGGCCTGGTCGGTGGTGCTGACCAGAGCCACCGTGACCCAGTGCCTTAAATTGGGCCACCCGGTACTGGGTCGTGACCTGCAGTTTGAAAACCACTGATCTAGACTATGATAAAAGATGTGGTGTTAGCACATTCTGCTCATTAATTCTGCCCAACATCAAATATTCTATTCAACATCAAATGTGAATTGTGGGTGGATTAACTGATCCATCTCACTAGGTAAACAATTTGGGCTACGAGATTAGGATAGTGTCTCTCTTATGATCTCGTCTGCCCATGTTTGAGTTTACTGCCAGGTGGCACTTTCATCAGAATGTTTTTCATTTGTTTCTCTTGCACTCCTTGCAGAGACCTATTTGAGAAACGCCCATAATTATATTGAAATGGTTATTGAGGTTGGTGAAGTTGCTGTTTATTTTGCTTTAATTTCTCATACAGAAACTGGCACACCAGTTAATGTTTTGAGGAGTAAAGCATGAGATATCGGCAACAAAGTAATGTAAAAATGAGATGGAGGGGTATATGAGGTGAGGACTTGGTAGGAAACTCTCTACAGAAGCGATGAAAATAACCTGGAATCTGATGAGCCACAAATGAGAAATAGATGACTTAGGACCAATCTACATAATATACACCAAAGGGGTGTGAAATCTAATGCACACCCACATGTTGTGCTAACTGGCTCAAGTAGACCCTGCTGGCATGCACTAAAAGTTCCCAAGTGCATGTTAACGCAAGCTAGGGAGCTTTTAGTTCTTCCTAGCAGGGTCTATATGGGTCAGTTAGTGCCCACCACAGTTAGTGCCCACCCATTCAAAACCCACACTTATTTTAGGAATATTTCCAATTTTTATCAACCTGAAAGATAGCACCGCATTAATTGCTTTGCAGTCCTCTGTGACCACTGCGTCCACTGTGGATTTGCCTACCTCTAACTGATTAACAACAAATCTAGTTCAGTCTGGGTTTGCCAGCTTCCACAGGGCAATAGCAACATGCTTCTGGAGCATGATTGGCTCGCTCATCTGGGTGCTCTGCTTCAGGAGTGGGGCTTTCCTCATGTGAAAGTTCCGGACCTACTGCTGGTCATCCAATGTTACCATCTCATTGTGGTCACACCAGTGGGTGCTTGTAGTTCAGATCCAGAAGCACAAAGCTGTGATCTTCCATGAGAGACACATGCTTGGTCCCTGCCTCCGTCTTCCCCCCTCCCCCCCACCCCCTGCATGGTCCCTTTCTCTTGTTGTGCTTCTTCTGGTAAAGCACATTGGCTTCACCTTGCACAGGCCAAAAGCAGTCTCTGCAGTCTACATAACCTTAATGTAAGCCCAGGATTCGAACTCGGGCTCAAAATGAACCCCACCTCCATCTACAAACAAATCACAGTAACCCAAGGATCGGTCACAGGACCCCACGGGGTGGAGGGTCTGAGTCTGAGTAAACCAGGACCCAGGATTCAAGCTCCGATGCTATGCAGTCTAGACCGCAACCACAAAGGACTCATGCTCTGGGAGTTTGCTAAAAGTATTCCATAATCCCGTGGGCTGATTTCCTTTGTCCACTGGACAGTCAAGCTTTCCCACACTGCACCACGAACAATGAGCCAGAGCAGGCACATTTTGGGAGGGTGCTAGGAAGTCTGGGATATGGGTGGTTGGACTCAGACTCACATAATGCAGTGTAGACACTAGAGCCCCAGGGTGGGACCAGGGTTCAACAATTCCTAACCTGGGGTTACAAATGAGTGGGGATGCTCAAGTCCTATGTTAACAAACCCAGGATCTGCTAACTCATGTTCTGCTAACCCTGGGTTTACATTGAAGTGTAGGCCTACCCTGAGACACCCACTACCATCCCTTGGCAGAGGCACAAAAAAGAAACATTGCTTCCATAAACAATAGCATCTGTCTGTTATTAGACTGAGCCTTTGCATATAACAGCACACCACCATACCATCTTGGGTCCTGCCAGGATGAGAATTACCAGGGTTTAGACCATTTCCTCTCATAATCCCTAAAGCAGGGAGACAAGTTGCCCCACAACACCTGTGAATAAGAGCACAGAGTGATGCAGTGAGCTGTGGTGCTATGAATCTCTGTATTTATGCCCAAATAGCTGTATTGCTTATCACAGCCAGATACAGCTCCAGCGTGGATTGAGGACATGACAGCAGCATGTTATCATAGTGTTGTAGGTTAGGCTACCCATGATTGCTTAAGCCGTTGTCTGTACAAAAATCCTGCCATTCCTATGCAGGCGTCTTGGTGCCTAAAACTAGTACTCATGGATTTATTCCTGCCTTCCATATCAGGACAGAGAGACGTTGACAGCACAAGCATCTCTATTCCTGAAAATACTGTATAACAGTCAAAAACAAATCTAGCTAGAGAAAGTAAAAGTGGTGTTTAGTGGAAGCTTACAGCAGAGAAAACAGAAGTAAAATGTTGCATATTCAATGCCTGATCTATGAAAAGTTCCTTCATTCTAGCCCTGTATTCATTTACAGAATGTATGTGTATACGTTTCTCCATGGCAGAAATCTTGTTTGACTCCCTCCTGGCTCCCTAGAAACTAAGCCCAATATTGTTTGTCTCCGCTTTCACTTTAAAAGTGACATCCTTACAAAAGATGTGCTTCCCTTTAGAGTGCTGTCAAAATTCATATTCTTTTGATGAAGATATTCTCCCATCTGAAGTTTGGAAAATATTTTTCTTTTAGGGTCTGAGATATCCATTGACAAATTCCATTGATTGCCTGTTTCAAACATGATTTAGATCTTGAAGTTTGGTAACTGTATCCTATATTAGGATTTACCTCAGTCAAGAACTATTTGTATAATGTACAATTATCTTTTGGTTTGTGCTCCTAACAAATGCAGTCACCATGTTCTGTAATTAGACCTCATTAGCATGTCATTTACAATTCCACAAACACACTAGGGTCCTTATGTTTAGGATTTTTAATGTAGTATTCTTCATTTATCTTTAAACTATGTACTGATACAGAAAAGTTTTAAAATAACCCATGTGGGTTCTGCTTAACATAGGATGATCTTGGGAGTTACCACCAATCATTAGTAATGAAATTGGGGGCTAAGGGAGAATTTTTCAATTTACTGAGGTTATGACACTTGTTTCATTGTGTGAAACATTTTACCTCTTTCATTGCTAAAGAATTTATTTAAATCGCATTCGTTTTTGGGAATCATGATGAACAAATTTTAGACAGAGAATTATTTACTTTGTTCTTTTGTGCAGGTTGTTCAAGGAAGGAAATCACTGAACACTGGGAATGGCTTGAACAGAATCTGTTGCAAACTCTTTCAATCTTTGAAAATGAAAATGACATAAACACCTTTGTCAGAGGAAAAATACAGGTAGCGTGTGTGTGTGTGTGTGTGTGTGTGTGTGTGTAAACTGTTGATTATAAATGTCACTATAGAACTGTAATGTCTCATCGCATCTGACCCAGTGATCTATACACCACTGTGTTCCTTGACTGGAAAGCGACATTCCGAATGATATTGTGTGCATATCTAGATTAGGGAAATTTGCTGGAGCATAAATATCTATATCACTGTAATCAAAATAATTATATGTGGGAGTCCCCACTTCATCTATCCTCTCCTCTGGTTTTAATTCAACATCTAAAGTAGATTGAAGAAAAAAATGTTTTGGCTGGTTTTATGTCCAAAAAATTTCTGTGATTCACTCATGCTTTGAAATTTTAAAAATGTGTTATGAATATTTGAAAATAAATGTCCTGGTTTATTAACGCTACTGACCTATAGAGCATTAAACACTTAAAACAACTGATAATTCTGTCTCAGTCTAGAATGAATAATGTTTTTCTTTTATTACATACAGAAACTTAGAAAAATAACATACTGAAATATAGGTGCTGGTTACCAGTGTAGTTATTTCTGCACAGAATCTCACTTCTAAGCAAAATATTTATACTGATACATAAACTGTGTAGATGAAGCCTGTTGGCTCCATCTGATTCCATTCTTTAACCTCTCATGTAATAATTACACCTCTTAAAAACCCAGCTGTGCTTCAGTAAATTTCAGTAGCAGCTCAGAAATAAATACAATAGACCCCTTTTATAAATAGTTTAAACCTGTAGCATTAAAATATCTATTTCCATGAGACAGCTAATGTGTTATATACAGCTTTGTTAAGAAGAGTGTTAATACTTAAACTGCTGCATAACTGAATGTTTGCACAACAAAGGCTTCACCACCCCCATTATGCTCCCCAAAGTAGTCTACACTAACTTGAAGGGATGAAATCACTTTCCCTTTTAACTTTAAGTTAAAGAAGGGATATGTTATAGATTATTAGTTTTTTTTCCCCCATGTTGTAATAGTTCAGTTAGTAAACAAGAAATTTTCTATGCTTTCAGTTACCAAGTACTAGCCTTTCATTTAACACCTATTAAGAAGGATCATAAGTTATTTTTTGTCACTAAGGAAGTAGCAATGGTGGGTTTCTGACTGATTTGTTTTTATTTAGAATAAAACTCCTCTGTTCTAGTGAAATTCCTATTTACTCAAACAATATTTGTGCCTGGAATAGGATGGGGAAGAGGACATGGGTGCCCTATCAAGTGTGTTGGGGGTATTTGAGGTAGATTTAGTGGCTTTAAAACAGGACAATTGGAAAGCACTTTCAGGGCTGCTGTTAGCCTGTTCTCAACCAGTGGACAGCTCTACCAGTATCTGAATTGGCTCTTCATTATGTTTTTGATCCCCTCACCACACCGTGAATGAAATAGCATGTGGTGTTTCCCATATTCTGTTGGAATAATCAAAAGAAGATCAGGTGTTTTTCTTTTCATACCTCTTGCCTTGATCCTTGTTTTGAAAGTAGAACACTATAGGAAAACAAAATGTTGTTGTTTGTATTACCATAGCATCTAGGAGCCCTAGTCATGGACCTGGACCTCATTGTGCTAGGTGCTGTACAAACAAGAATAGAAAGACAATCCCTGCCCCAAAGAGCTTACAATCAAAGTAACATTTGTCTCTTTTACCTAGTGTCTCTTCACTCGCTAGAATTGGTTGACATTTTTCCAAAATTCAGTTTTTCTACAATTTTTCACCAAAATTTGGTGGAAAAAATGAAGATGCAATGTTTGTGAACTTTGTTTTGACAAGTTGCAGTGACTCCTCCTAACCTCTTTACTAGTGTAATAGTGGGGGTAGTGCAATTGAGAAATGCAGGAGTGTGCTTGATTAGTTATCTGGGACATAAGCAAGGTAAGAGGTAAAGTCATCAGAAAGTCTGGCTTGTAGGATGGAAGATAACTAGATGAGCAGAAGGTGGGTAGTACATTCTGAAAAGTTAGGGGTGAGGGAAACTGACTTCTCTGACAACAGAGTAACTGGTGATGGCATTTAAACTCAAAGTGTATTGTCCGATAAAGATGTCAAATACCTTTTGGTGGCAAACATCCTTCATGTTTTCTTCCTCTCCAGGGCATCATCGCAGAGTATAACAAAATCAATGGTATCAAAGAGGATGATGACACAGAAAAGTTTAAGGAAGCCATAGTGAAGTTCCACAAGCTGTTTGGGATGCCAGAGGAAGAGAAACTGGTGAACTACTACTCCTGTAGTTATTGGAAGGGGAAGGTCCCCCGTCAGGGCTGGATGTACCTCAGCATTAATCACCTTTGCTTTTATTCCTTTCTCATGGGAAGAGAAGGTATGTTTTTAACAATGGCAGGTCAATCTGGTCATCTAAGATGGATAGTATATCTGCTGCAGTTTATTATTGTTAATTTATTAGACACTGACAGAGTGCTGTGTCCTGTCCAAAAATTTAAATAAACATAATCCCTACCCCAGAGATCTAACTTTCTGGACCACACCCAGTGGTGTAGTTCGGGTACACAGAGAATTCAGCATTGTTGTGATACTTCTATGATTTATGAATATATAAAAATCATATACATAGTGGAATCCGTGGGATCGGTTGAAGAGCCTCGTGATAAATTGCATGCATCCTGCTTCACTGGCACTCTGCACACAAATACATCTCCATCAGGATGACCACTAATGTTCCCAGACCTCTGAGCAGGTTCAGATATCCTATGGACAATACATGATACTCTGTATGTGTCTTACTATAAAGCAAAACATAATGGTTCTCTCTGACAAATTGAATGATCCCTGATACTATTGACAGAAGCACATGTAAAGTTATAATAAAGCACAGAATAGCTTATTACAATTAATGTCATTTTTTACCTCATATGTAATCCTAAAATAAAGTGATCTAACAATTGAAACTGAATGATTGACAAACAGTTGCTTCCATGGAAAAAGATGCTGTCTACATGCAGATTTATATGAATATCCCTAAGGTCTTTTTATAAATTCACTCTATTTATTTTTGTCACAGTTGTTGGTACCCTGAATTGTCATTAAAGTAAGGCCTTTCACAAACTTTTTGAAAATCATGATTCTGTGGATGTTAGAGGCAGTGTAGTAGGCAGCCCATTTGGTGTGCCCAGATTGCATTTGCGGACCCCATAGTGGGGCAGAGGGAGATCAGTCTGGGCAGACATCTTGGCAAAGAAGAGGTAAATATGGCCTTCATGCTCCCTCACTGTGATGGTGCACGTGTCTGTGTGTAATATTTCGTATATAAATAAATTATACTGAAACATAACTACTTTAGGTAACAAGGAGGCCAAATTTATCTTTTTTGCTTTGCCAAGTTGGCTGCTCTGCTTGTGCTGTTGTTCCACCTTGCCAAGAGGTAGGAAAATCCAATCTGAATTCATTATATGACACACAAAATATCAAATTGGTGAACTAATGCCCTCTCTCTCACACATAGGAGGAAAAATGCTTTTGGGTGCCAGTCTTTTTCATGATTCATTCTTGTGCTGAATCTTTTCTGTTTTCTTTGTTCAGCAAAGTTAGTGATCCGCTGGGTTGATATCACTCAGCTTGAGAAGAATGCTACGCTGCTTTTTCCTGACATGATCAAAGTGAGCACAAGGTCAAGTGAACTCTACTTCTCGGTATTCCTCAATATCAATGAGACATTCAAATTAATGGAACAGCTTGCCAACATAGCTATGAGACAGCTCTTGGATAACGAAGGATTTGAACAAGACAAGTCATTACCAAAACTGAAAAAGAAATCCCCCAAAAAAGTATCTGCACTGAAACGGTAGGTAACACTGACTTCTAATCATTAGGACCCCATATATCCTTTTACTTCCAAATTTTGTCTAGAAGTTTTCTGATAATATCCCATTGTTTTTAATTCAAGATGCAGTATTGTTTTGTAGTGGTAGTGAGAGGTGGAGAGTAACTTAAACATCATTGTTTGGTCTGCCATTGAAGGTGGATATGGAAAAATCTCCCTAGGCCTTGTAGGTATGTTACCAAAATAAAAATCGAACATTTGGGCCAGATTCTCTTATACATTGAATACCATTTAAAAGACTATGACAATTTAAAGGGGCCTTACAATACATACCCACTTTCATGCCCTTTTACCCTGCCAGAGCCATGGAAAGGGGACTTAACATAAATGAGAATCGGGCCCATTTGTGTGTATTTAGTCCTATAACTAGCAAAAAGATGTGACTATAGTTAGTTGGTCCTGTCCCGAACTTATTGCTTGTAACTCTGTTGCATCTTACAATAAAACAGAGCCAAAAGAAAAGTCAAAAGTGCCAAATACAATACAGAAAGTATTTCTATCTCTCTCTCTAGTGGTATTATTACACTGTAGCTGAATTGCTCCTTGTTAATTATTTTTACATTTTGAATGTATTAAATATTTTTTTACATTTTGAATATATTTTAGTTGCATTTCTTTTGTTACATAGTGACAATTGAGATGTATTGTATCACTAATTTTTTTTAAGCCTTTGGTAGCAGGAGTCACTACTCCCTAGTGTTAAATAGTGGTAGAATATATGTAGCACATTAGAAAGATCTACTATGGATCTATAGATTATTAAGAAATTCCAATGCTGTACCAGTACCAAGATATTAATAAAGCCGTCTCATAGAAATAACTTTCCTAATGATTTTTTTCACATTTGTGTACAGCTACATAAATGAATGGGTTCCAAGTATATATTTACTATGTGACGTAGAAAGACATGTCTGAAATGTATTTTTATGTAAATATTGTGTATCTTAAAACACTGTCTTTAGGGATCTTGATGCTAGAGCCAAGAGTGAGAGATACCGTGCGCTATTCCGACTTCCCAAAGATGAGAAATTAGATGGACACACAGATTGCACTTTGTGGACTCCATTTAATAAAATGCACATTTTGGGTCAGATGTTTGTTTCTACAAATTACATTTGCTTTACTAGTAAGGAGGAGAACTTATGTAGCCTCATTATCCCCCTTCGAGAGGTGAGTGTTAATTCTGAATATCTACAGTAAATTGTTTTACTTGTCTACTTTTAAGATGGAACCTAGCATAAATTTTCATTATGCTGGGAAGCTGTTTAATCCCTTTGTCCTGTTGTCACATCACAGTCGTGTGGTCAACAAAGTAGCACCAGTTCAGTAGCAACTTTAGTTTTATGCTCACACTACTATGATTCACGGGGACTCTCTCCTATTCTTCCTTCCAGCCCTCAGGACTCCTGTATCTTCCCTGGTTTATATTCTTAAGGGCCACAGCGTGGTTTTTTCCCTTCCAGCCAAGTGGGGAATTAAACTTCTTTAGAGGTGACCAAGAGCACATATTTCAATAAAAATATTGTCAGATGCTAAGATTTGAATGTCAGTTTTAGACAGAAATGCATGATAGCATCCTGGGCCAGCCTGGCCAGTTTTAAACTTAAAATGGTAACATAGTGAATTGCTTCTTAGAAAGGATAGCATCAGTTGGTATTTTTTGGGGGGGAGGGGGAAAAGAGTTTTCATATATGTGACATTAATCAATTTTTTGTTAGTTTCCTATTTGCATAATTGCTGCAGTGTCTTTTAGTTTTAAATATGGTAGCCTGCAATTTAAAATCTACATTGAGGCATTTGTTTTTAAAATAAACTGCTACAGAATACCCCTGATTGATTGATGCAACCTTTATATTTTAATATGAACTTACTTTTATTATTAGGATAATTTTAATGTAAGCATATTGTAATTAAAAATTCTGTGTAACTGTGTTGTGATGGAGAGAAAACTATGTGACTTGCATGCCTTTGGGGATGTGGAAGTTTGTTTAAAATGGTGACTTAACTTGGAAGTAAGAGTATAACTTGCTGTATAGCCAGGGCAGGCTGGCCCAGGATGCTTGGAATGCTGAACGCATCCTGGCCCATATGAGAAATGCCCTATATTTTTGCCTAATCTGAAAAACTACTGATTATTTTAAGGTACTATTTTTCACAAATCACTAAGAAAAAAACAAATGCTATTCCACTGGAAACTTCAAAATCCAGCTTCAGTGGTGTGTAGTAGTGTTTTTAAATCCTGGTGGTTCACAATCAGACCTTAAATTCACAGTGCTCTGTTCACAGAGAATTCGAGAGGAGCAATGAACTGTGCCAATGAAGTTAAGTGGAGAAAATATCTTGGGGTGTGGGCATAAAATCCACATACCTTTGTGAAGCACTGTAGTTTCTTTTGGATGTGGAACTGGCAGCTGTTTCTGATAGCAGCAGCTGTAGCTGCACTATCAGCATTGGATTCAGATGGCCTCTCAGAGGAATCAGCTGCGGGAATACATATTAACTATTTAAAGTTTTGTGTAAACTGTTGAGGTTTATTGTTCAGTAATTACGACACTGAAAACAATAATAAACTGATCTAAAGCCCTTTGAAGTTAGTGGGAGACTTTCTATTGACTTCCTATGGCTTTGGATCAGGCCCTAAGTTCCAGCCTTTTGTGACTTACTAGAGCAAAGAAACACCTTTGGAGACAGGCACAAAGGCATTCAGGCCCAATAACCTTTAGAAGCACGTGTCCTATAGCAGTGGTCAGAAAGTAAAATTTTCATTTCCTGAGTATACCACTCACTCCTGTCAGCAGCCACATCCTCAAGGACCAGTGCTTTAGGCAGGAGTGTGCCTGCACTTGGAGAGGGGAGTAGGTTGGGTGTCTGCTGGCATTAAGAAGGAAGCATGTCTGTGTGGTTTCTGCTGATGCTACAGCATCCTGGCTATAACGCATCCAGTCTGGCGCTGTGTTTATCTGTGCTTCCTCTGTGTTGAATGCCCTCAGACAGCTCACAGCACTTTAAGTGGAATGGAAAAGTAATACAGGAATATTTCTCTTTAGTTAACTTAAATATATTGTTAATGAGGCTCTTTTGCATTAATGAAGAGCTGGTTTATAGTTCACTGGAAAACAGAAGGAAGTTGGTTGGGGAGGAGAATGGGAAATATTTTGAGACTGAGCTATATATTGCGGTCTTTGAATACAACTTCAGAAGAGATGTTAAATGAAAAACAAATTATCTAGCCTTTTAACTAATGAAACATTAAGATATTGTGCTAATGTGTGATCATGGATTGCTACTTAAAAAAAAAATCTTGGTAAACCGAAATGTGCTCTCTTATCTTGACATGCCTAATGCAGTTTTTATTACCTAGAAGATTCTGTATAAAAGTGACGGTTAAAAGCACTTACAGCTGTGCTGTATCCTCTGGAGCAGAGGTCTTTCTGTGAACTTGATTGATTTTGTTTTTTTAACTGCATAATCCGTAGTGCATAGAACATACATCACACATTTATAGCTCGTGTATAATTGATCAGTGGGAGTTCTATATTGTGATTTACCTTTCCAGAAGCCTGGTGAAATATTGAGCTGTGCTTTGTAGATTTTGCTCTGAATACTGCATATAGGGGGGAGTTTGATTAGTGAATACATAATTAATAACAGAAAGCCAAACAAAATCCTTACAAGAAAAAGCATCTGACCCCTCTCCAGATTTTTAAGAGATTCCTGGGGAGAGAGGACAAGATGGGGAAAGTTTCTCCCACTTAATGCAGGTTCCTTGATCTTGTGGAAAGAAGTTTTTGGAATAGATGTCTGTATTCATAGTGGTGTTGGAGGATCTGGTCCAGTGATCTAATGTTTAAAAATTGTAAATAGTTCTTTAAGCACTTCTGCATTTATTGTCAGCAATAAATTAGAGGTAGATTCTAAGACATGTTTATTTGCCATTAAAGCAAAAAAAGTTTCCATTTTTCAGTTTACTATGCCATGTGTATTGTATTGCATGTGCTCAGAGGATTAGCCAACTCTTGCCTCCAGACCTTGACTTTGAATGTCTGTGTATGTTCTAGGTAACGAATTTTGGTGTTCAACAGAATCTCCGGATCTCCGGTTGACAAAAATTGACAACCCATTTTTAAAAAGCCACCAAATGCACTTCTGCACAGAGCTAGCATAATAAAGCAGCATCAGCTGAGGCTCTGGCTGAACTATCAAAGGAACAGCTTACGCTGTGATCCGCTGAAAGCTTGCTGAGTCTAGTAGTAAGGAAAAAACAGCACTTGAGGGGCACACTCTGTACTTAGCTTTGTGAGTAGGAGAGTGTTGTGTGGCCTTTAGGGAGCTCATTGAACACTACTGTGGAAATGTGGTGGTTGTACTGAAAACCTATTTAAAATCAAGTATGATGTAACAAACTGAGTAATGTGTGATGATCTAGAGCCCACAAAGTTGTTTCATGAAAGCAGGGGGCTTGTGTTGGAAAATACGGTTATTCATGTACACCAGGGCTTCTCCTCAATTTCTGTTTTCAGTGTAGCGATCTTTGTTTCAGTACAGATCCTGGTTTTCCAGGAGGAGTAGTGATGCATGATCATGCCCATTTTGTCTATAAAAAATGCAAAAAAAAAAAAAAAAAAAAGGTGTACTAGAAACTGCTGCATGGATTCTAAAGATGATCCCTAAGATTCAACTCTGAAAATGGTGCATATCAAGCTAACTGTTGAAAAGTCATGACCAATGGTTATTGTTTCTCCCTAGGTGTCGGTAGTTGAAAAGGCGGACAGCTCTAGTGTATTGCCCAGCCCATTATCCATCAGCACTAAAAACAAAATGACATTCCTCTTTGCCAACTTGAAGGATAGAGACTTCCTTGTGCAAAGGATCTCTGACTTCCTTCTACAAACTACTCCAAAAACATATTCTGAAAAAGAGATTGCTGGAAGTTACAACAGTTCGGATGATGAGGTGTGTGGAAAAAAATGTAATTAATTTCACTGATCGAAGAGAATTTAACTGTAGCTTCTTTGTCCATGTGTGAGACATTTTTCTTGAGGTTTCTGTGTTAAAGACTAATGCTTATGAAGACTTAAGTCATTTCTGCTAAGCCCCTCATATCTTCAGCTTACGGATTGAAATATTATGACTAGGGCATCTATTTTTAAGGTTAAACCTGGAAAATTTTTCCCAATTTGCCAACTGTCTCCTTGACAATGGTGTTAGCTGATGTGTGTCATTAGAGATGGGGTGGGCAAACTTTTTGGCCCAAGGGCCACATCGGGCTTGCAAAAATGTACGGAGGACCAACTAGGGAAGGCTGTGCCTCCCCGAACAGCCTGCCCCCCCCATCCGCCCCGCCCCCTGACTGCCCACCTCAGAACTCCCAACCCATCCAACCCCCCCCACTCCTTGTCCCCTCCCGCCCCTAACCACCCCCCTGTGACCCCACCCCCTGTCCAACCACCCTCTGCTCCCTGTCCCCTGACTGCCCCAACCCCTATCCACACCCTTGCCCTCTGACAGGCCCCCCAGGACTCCCACCCCCTATCCAACTGCTCCCTGTCCCCTAACTGCCCCCCAGAACCCTCTGCCCCTTATCCAACCCCCCCACTCCCTCCCCCCTTACCATACCACTTGGAGCGGCAGGAGCTCGCAGCCACATGGCCCAGCTGGAGCCAGCCACGCCACCCAGAGCACTGGCGGTGCAGCTGCAGGGGAGGGGGGACAGCAGGGGAGGGGCCAGGGGCTTAGCCTCCCTGGCTGGGAGATCAGGGGCAGGGCAGGAAGGTTCCGCAGGCCGTAGTTTGCCTACCTCTGCATTAGAGGGTCAGATTTTTAGTGCTGGTTGTTTGCAAGCTTGTAAATAAGAGAGACAAGGTAGATGAGGCAATATCTATTGGACCAACTTCTATTGGTAAGAGAGACAAGCTTTCAAGCCACAGAGAGCTATTTTCCAGTCCAGTAGGAAGAGTTCTGTATGGCTTGAAGGCTTCTCTCTCTCACCAAGTTGGTCCCATAAAAGATATTTCCTCACCCACTTTGTCTCTCTACTATCCTGGGACCGACATGGCTACAACTACACTGAATACAGCTTGTAAATAAAACCTTTAACTGGCCACTGAGCATCTACCATCATCTGTACAGAAGAGCTGCTCAAATTCCTGCTTCCATGTTTTAAAATTACTGTTCATCTTAAAGAAAATAGTGTGGTGGAACATTCAGTAAAAATACAGTGACTGTCAACTTATGTGAGTTCCAAAAGAATTCTAACTGTTGTAGCACCTGAAAGAAATGAACAGGTGTTGCCTAAAACTGTCAGTTTTTATATAACTCCTCACTTGCTCACTAATCCAAAAGATTAAATTTTAATTCTGAAAATAAAGATTTTTAACCTGAGCAATCTTAAATTCCTGCTTCATTGCCACCAGACTTTTAAACATTTAAACAGAAAATAAATCTCTAAAATCATATGGTCCAGTTATGAATCGTCTCCCTTTTTTAACTGTGTAAAGGTAGTTGTTGTAAAAAAAAGTCAGACACTTTAAGCATACAGATTTTAGTTTGTATCAAAGGTGAAATGAGGCAGAAATCAAGCACCCAGAGTTATTGTCTTGTGAAATGAGTCTGCCATACTGCCTCAGATTGTGATCTCATCAGATCTGTCAAACCGATCAATGTTCCAAAACAAAAACAGGGCTTTGCAGGAAGTGATATTGGTAATTTATGTAGCTAAAGCTCTTGCTCTGAATCCATACTAAATCCTGGCCACAACATGATGCTGAGTGGCTCTGTGCTGCTTATCATCTAGGTCTTAAAAGTAATTTGTTAAAAATCCCTTTTTTTTTCCTTTTCTTTTTCTTTTTTCCTCTTTTTATAAGAGGAGATTTGTTAACTTTAGTGTCCTGGCCAAGTCCCCACTGGATAATTATTTTCTGCCTATCTAAAATTTCTCCTGCACAGGTAGTACCAATTGACTAATATATTTCTTGATTTTTGTTTTCTACTGTTGTATAAAATATTTGGTTGATTAAAGGCTGCTTTTCAGTAATATATAGTAATCAATATGAAGTAATCTAAGTGCATTGTAATTGTAATACACATACATATAAGATTTTGTGTGTATGTGTGAGATATATATATATATATATATATATATATATATATATATATATATATATATATATATATATATATATATATATATATAATTAATTAAAAAAATGAAATTAGCTTTGTAAACTTTGTAGAATGCTGACAGTTATGGAGTCCCTTTCATCACAAATGATTCCACTTATTCTAACCAAAACATGGTTGAAATTAAAAACTGCAACCTATCTATTTGTGCACCTTACGTAGTGGGATGCCAATCTTGGCTGGGGCATGCAAGTTCCACCATAATATAAATAAACATAATTAAGGGTCGTCTTTTTTTTTTGTTGTTGGCTTTTGAGTTTAATATTTTAGCTGTTTGTTTCAGTGTAAAAGCTAGATAAGTACTATGTTTACTTTGAACATTTCAAATTTTTCATATTTTTATCAAATTACCTTTTAAGATTTAATTAAATGGTTGAGAATTTCAGTAGCATGATTGCAGGAATTCATTCTAAACCACATTTATTTTCTGTAAACATTTTCATAGTCAGATACTGTGAAAAGGTACCATTGTTATTAGCCAAGATTTTAAAAAGTGACTAGTGATCATGGATACCTCAGTTTTGGGTGTTCAACATGAGACCCCCTTAAAGGGGACTGATTTTAAAAGTAGAGGTTTTCAGTAGAGCTGTGCCAGAACTGGATTTGCCAGAACTGAATTCTGCAGAAATTTCTCATTTAAAAAAAAATTAATTCCAGATCAGAACAAAGAGTCTGAAATGCAAAATTTTCCATGGAATGGAATATTGAAAAATTCCATTTTGAGAGAATTGAAACAAAATGTTTAGAAAAATTCTGGACAGGGAGATGGCCATCTGGGAAGTCAAGGTGCATGCCTGCTAGTGGGCTGACAGGAAACTGCCGAACATCTTGATTCTGTCAAATTAGCATTTTGTGATGGAAAACTTCAGCACTTTCTCAAAATTGGGCCCCTTTAAGGTGCCTCAGGTCAGGTTGGACATTCAAAGTTACTAATAACATTTTAAAATCTTGGCCATTGTGAAATTCCTCTGCTTTTTTAATAAAAACAAAAGAGAAGGAAAGAGAGAGAGAGAAAATTCTGTTGTAATTGGGTATTGCTATACCGTGGTGCAAAACATCCTGTTAGATGAGTCATTTTACTGTCTGCAGAAATTAATGTAGAATCTCTTTGGGTGCATAATTTTTAACAACCATGCCTCTGCAACTTCCAATATATAATCTTAGTCACTGAAAAATTAAAACCAGCTTATTGTATGGTTAGATTTTTGATGTGGTGAAATAAATGCTTAAAACTGATTTGATTGGAAAACTAAAAATTAATTTCATTGATTGAAATTAGTTTAATTTCTGCTGCCAGACGTTTACCCTTGAGCTGCACCTTGGAGGTTTGATTTCCTCAAACTGAGTTGGCTCTTAGGATGCAATAATTTTGGTGCAGTACAAGCAAAATTCTCCAGCTCTCACCCATGAACAGCTTGTGGCTATTGGTTTTTGCAGGTGTATTCAAGACCAAGTAGTATAGTTTCCTCCAGCCCTCAAAGAAGTCTCAGCTCTGAAGCAGATGGAGAGCGACAGTTCAATCTCAATGGCAACAGTATTCCAACAGCAACGCAGGCTTTAATGACAATGTATCGACGGCGGTCGCCTGAGGAGTTCAACCCCAAATTGGTAGATCTCGCTCCTGTTTTTGTAAACTATGCCAGATTAGAAAAGTGTTTTGGTTTTAAAACGAAGTTTTTTTTAAAGTTAACATTCCAGAAGGAGTTGTTTAACTTTTCCCTATTGCGGACCACTGCCAACCACCTGCAGAGATGGTATCTTTCAGAAAATAAACTGCTAGTACTTTAGTAGCAGAATTTCCCCATAATGCATGCCAAAACTCAAAAAGCATTTCATGCAGTGATAATGTATTTAAAATTAGGGGACAACTTCAGGACATCCTTTCCATAACTTAAAGAACGAATAGCATGTTGTGTAGTTTGTTATATAGTATTTTTCTTGTGGCTTTTGCTTTCGTACCTATTTTCAAGATTCATTATAGCAAGATGTGCTGGGAAGAAATAAGAAATGTGAGAGAGCAACACACTGAAATAAGAGAATCAGGTTATAGCTAGACTGCTTCCTTCCTTCTACCCCCCTAATAATTAAAGTTAGTTATGGGGCTTGGGCACTTTGTTTTTTTCTTTTAACGTTAATGCATCAAAAATGCTACTACACTTTCTCAGAACTTATTTATTTTTAGGCAAAAGAGTTTTTGAAAGAACAAGCCTGGAAGATTCACTTTGCTGAGTATGGTCAGGGTCTCTGCATGTATCGGACAGAGAAAACAAGAGACCTTGTGCTGAAAGGCATTCCAGAAATCATGAGAGGGGAACTTTGGCTGCTGCTTTCAGGTGGGTTCCAGTTTAGAACCTTGTCATAGGTCATGAGGTAGATGTATGAGAGATGACACTGGGCTGAATTTTCAAATGTATTTAGGCTCCTAAAGATTCAGGGAGGCACCTAGTAGGATTTTCAAAAGCACCTAAAGTGGGTTAGGTGGCTAACTCTCATTGAAGTCAGTGGGAGTTACATTCCTGACCTGATTTAGGTGCTTTTGAAAATCCCCCTAGGTGTCTATAGATGCAGGTAGGCACCCAAAAACCTTTGAAAATCTGGCCCAGTGTACCCAGTGCTACACAAAATGATACCAGTCCATGCCTTGAAGGATTTACAATGGTTTGAGGCCTCAGAGTGAAAACTAAAAACTCTCAGCAAGTAGAGGAGCATATTTGTTAAGAGCCAGTCAAAAAAATGAAGTTACAGGTCTCTTTAGAGCGATGTTATAAACAAGGTATTCACTGAGCCTGGACCCAATGAAACTGCCACATGGTTTGTACGTTTTGACCAGGTTAACTTGTGAGGGTGGCTTGATTCTGTCACTCCTATATAATGAGTGAGGTTAAGATTTTTGTCATGATTATTTTTGATAAAAGTAATGGACAGGTTGCAGGCAATAAACAAAAATTCATAGAAGCCCATGACCTGTCCGTGACTTTTACTAAAAATAGGCGGGGGGGAGGGAGAGACTAAAAGCTCCAGCCCCTGCTGCCCGTGATGGGGCCCCCATCGCCCCCAGCAGCTGACACCTCTGGGGCAAGTAGCTTGGAGCTCTGGGGCTCCTGCTGGCTGTGGTGACTGAGAGCTGCAAGACCCCCACCACCTGCAGCAGCTCAGAACTCCAGGGCCCCTGTCACCTATAACAGTTCAGAGCTCCCGGGCTTGCAGTGGCTGACAGCTTCAGCTCCACTGCCCCAGGACCCAGGGCTGAAGCAGAAAATCTCTCAGAGGTCTCTGAAAGTCATGGAATCCATGGCTTCTGTGACCTCCATGACAAAATCTTATCCTTAATAATGAGTAATAATATTTTGTGCTTTGCAGCTGGAACATGCTATATAATAACTATATTCCTTAGCACCTTTGTGTGGCTGACAAGTATTGTTCCCACTTTACAGATAGGGAAACCAATATGAAGAGGTTAAATGATTTTGCCCAAGATTTCTCAATGAATCGTTGGCAGAGCAGAGATTGAAAGTCAGGAATTCCAAGCTCCTGGCCCTTTGTTCTGTCCTGTAGGCCAGACAATCTTTATGCATTTAGAAAATGGATGATACTTTAAATTATTAAACCACTCTATGCCAAGGGCTTGATTCTCCATTCTGTCTAAGCTGCAATTAGATGGAAGGGGGGGAGGGAATGGCTGCAGGGAGCCAGTTGCAGCTCCTTAACTCAGGGCTGTATGGTCAAGTGAAGTTGGGGCTCCACTGGGGCATCTCTGACTTAAACCACTGGCCTAAGGTGCCTCGGAGGGAACCTTACTCCTGCAGGTGGAAGATCATGCGTAGCAGAGCCATAGGTGCTGGTGTGGCTGTCATACCCCTGGCTTGAAGTGATTTCCATTATATACGGGGTTTACAGTTTGGTTCAATGGCTCTCAGCACCCCCACTATACAAATTGTTCCAGCATACCTGAGCAGAGCTCCACTTTGCCACATCCCTCCTCCCTACACCAGGGGAAGTTTGTACTGGTCAAAGTTCATTGTCATCACCATGTTACTTTATCATGGGGTTCATTCACCTATATTTTCTTGGAGGAAATTCCTTTTATTTATCGTTAGTCCTTCCTAAAATAAACGGATCCTCTTGGATTAATAGAAATACCTATTGCAGTCACACCTTAGATTTATATTGGAATTGGAAAAGATTCAGAAAAAAGCAACAAAAATTATTAGGGGTATGGAACAGCTTCTGTATGGAAGAGATTAATAAGACTGGGACTTTTCAGCTTGGAAAACAGATGGCTAAAGGAGGATATAATAGGGGTCGATAAAATCATGACTGGTGTGGAAAAAGTAAATAAGGAAGTGTTATTTACTCCTTCTCATAACACAAGAACTAGGGGTCACCAAATGAAATTAATAGACAGCAGATTTAAAACAAAAGGAAGTATTTTTTCTCACAATGCACAGTCAACCTGTGGAACTTCTTGTCAGAGGATTATAACTGTTCAAAAAAGAACTAGATAAGTTCATGGAGGATAGGTCCATCAGTGGCTATTAGCCAAGATGGGCAGGGATGGTGTCCCTAGCTTCTGTTTACTGGAAGCTGGGAATGGGTGACAGGGAACAGATCACTTGATGATTACCTGTTCTATACATTCCTTCTGGGGCTCCTGGCATTGGCCCCTGTCAGAAGACAGGATACTGGGCTAGATGGACCTTTGGTCTGACCCAGTATGGCTGTTCTTTTGTTCAGCTACCTTAACTTCTAAATGGCTATTCCAATTTGCATAGACAGTTAAAGTAGACTTCAGACTTCAACATGTAGTTTGAACATCAGTCAGCCACTTGACCTTTTATCCTTTGACAGTTGCTTGTTGTCTGTCAGTTTTTCAAGTTTGTACTTTGGTTGTGTAAAATTAATTCATGGTTTAAAATCTAGAACCCTCCAAACATATATTAAACAGCTATCACAGTGGTTGTAAAGGGATGATCATTTGTATTGTAGCTAAAGTGTGGTCAAAAAAGAGCTGGTTGATGCAATCTGTGCAGATTTGATCTCTGTAGATAGGATATCTACAATTTGCTCAGTTTATATAAATGTGATGCATCCCTCCGTCTCTTGACGGCTTGACAGCGTAGCCCGTGGATGAGCAAAGATGTCCATTAGTGTCTGGGGAACAATTCAACTGTGGGAAGATAGTTAGCCTACCATTAGGGTGACCAGACAGCAAGTGTGAAAAATCGGGACGGGGTCGGGGGGTAATAGGAGCCTATATAAGAAAAAGGCTCAAATATCGGGACTGTCCCTATAAAATTGGGACATCTGGTCACTCTACCTACCATGCACTAGTTACCAGAGTTAAAACAAGGTTAAATGGGTTAAAATGAAAAGAGAAAATAATTCATATTAAGGGAAAAACTCTGGACAATAAGTCCCTGCGTAAGATACATCTATGCCTGGTCTCCTGGTACCAACACAGTTGTCCCCTAAACTTGTTTCACATGTGGGTCTAGTTTTTGAAGTAGGTCAGACCTTAGCTATGTTTCATAACTAAATTAAAACTGACCTATAGGTGGAGATCTTTGCCCTGGATAGGAAGCAGGTATACTGGACAGAAAAAAGGTTGGTGTTATTTTAAATAGAGACTTTTTGGTTGAGAAAGGTGTGGTCTAATGGTTTGAACACAGGGCTGCAAATCTGGATCTCCTGAGTTCTAGTCCTGGCTTCAGCACTGACTCTTTCTGTAGCTGTAGTTAACTTCTCTGCTTCTTTTATTCTGTCCTTAAAATAAGGATAATACTATGTGCTCACAGGGATGCTGTGCGGATTGACTGAACGATGTTTTAAAAATTGCTCTGAAGATGAAAAGAACCAGCCAATAGGCTATAGAACCAGCAGCTATTCTGTATATGACTTAGAGATGGACGTGTGTGTTATCATGGCGGTCTGCATGTGAACAGGGTGCCAGCCAATAGGCTATCTGCGCTACCAGTAGCACACAGATTAGCTCCCAATCTTTGGAGGGACACTGTGGTGGTGGCAGCTGTTAAAGCTCCACTGCGATTCAGCATGCTCAACGTTTCCTCCCCACAGAAGGAAAGGGTTTATTTCTGTTTTTTATTTTATCATTATGTGAAACTGCTTTTTAAAATGTACCCAAAGGAAAAGGCAACCAGCTGTATTTTTATGAGTGCCAGGCCAATTTTATCCTCTTTACAATTATAACATTTTAAATGTATTTTCAAACTTTGTTTCTATTTTAAAATTTCAGTTGAAGATGTCTGAACTAAGGGAACAAAAGAAAATAATATGACTATACTATGCCTGTTAGCCCTTACTTCATTATCCTACTTCATTGGTGTTGCTCTCTCCTCCTCTTAGGAGCCATTAATGAGATGGCCACCCACCCTGGCTATTATGAGGACCTCGTGGAGAAATCTATGGGGAAGTATAACCTTGCCACAGAAGAGATTGAGAGAGATTTGCACCGTTCTCTCCCAGAGCACCCTGCATTCCAGAATGAGATGGGTATTGCTGCCCTGAGGAGAGTATTAACAGCCTATGCTTTTAGAAATCCAAACATAGGATATTGTCAGGTAATTGAAATGTCTTGCCATCCTTTCAAGATCTAGAATTCCCATTCCTGTCTATTTATTTTGTTGTTTTCTCAATCAGTGGCTGCATGCTAATGTACACAGTTGATATATTTGATCATGCACATGAACATTTAGGTTCCTGATTTGTTTGCACAAAGCCCTGATCCTGCAAAGAGTTGCATTAGTACAGACTCCTGCATCTATAAGTGTTTCTCAAACTTTTGCACTGGTGACCCCTTTCACACAGCAAGCCTGAGTATGATTTCCCCCCCCCCCATAAATTAAAACACATTTTTTATATTTAACTCTATTATAAATGCTGGAGGAGAAGCAGGGTTTAGAGGTGGAGGCTGACAGCTCATGACTCCCCATGTAATAACCTTGTGACCCCCAAGATGTCACGACCCTCAGTTTGAGAACCCAAGATCTACACAGCGTTCTTAGCTTCAGTTGGACTCTGCACAGGAGTCTATGCATAACGGTTTGCAAGCTCAGGTACCAGAGACACTAACTGCTTGTGCATACTGGTTTGTATATGCAGATTTGTGTGCCCATAAATATAGTGACCAGTGTAAGGATGACTAAAGATCTGTCCCCAAGTGCATCTAATTAAAATAATATCTAAAAAATGTCAGAATGAACTCTTAATAAGGAATGTTATGAGGCTTATGAAAGTCCTTCTTAGTAACATTTTTGCCTGTTGCACAGCTTCTCTCCTCGTTCATTACTCATGGGCTAATGCCCCCACCTGTGGAATTCAGCGGCAGTCCAGTGTTGTTGCTGGAGGTTCCAGGATTAAACTCTGTCCTTCAGCTCAGGACAACCAACAGATTTTCTGCTTCCAAAAGTGGAACAAAATGGTGGTTCAGTTTCTCCAGACCATTTTGTTTTAAAACCTTTACTTTGTTTTGTTTTCAGGCAGTTGTGACTTATAATCTTCCTTCTCCTTTTCCCCTGGATTAGATAAATAGCAGCATTGTGGTTCCTACCACCTGGATCTGCCAGTGCAGCACCTCCCTGATGGACTCCTCTGCCCCCACTCAGACATGGCAAAGCTGTCTTGCAAACACCTGGCTTAAATCTAATCAGTGTTCCCTTTGTGAGGCAACACTTACAGGCTCTACAGAGGGTGAATGATGCCCTGCCTGTCACCCTATTTGGCCAGCTCAGGGGTTGGTTGCACAACAAAGCTGTGCTGGAAGGGGGAAAAACCCTGAAAGGATCCAGAGTTCCCCCACCCCGCAGCTCCCTAGGGAAAGAAGCAGGGGCTCTTCCTCCCACTGTGAATAGGAATTTTCATGACACTCCGGGGTAAGTCTTGCAAACCCCCAAAGCAAGTGTGTCGTTTGCAAGGCAGTGATTAGTATTGTTAATGAACAAATGAGGTGAAAATCAGAGGTAAGACCTTTGCCTTGTCCCCTGCGGGAGTGTTTGCTAGGGCTTGTCTCCTAGGATCACAGTACTCTCCTCTGTATCATTCCCACTGCCTCTCCCACACCTTTCAGCATGTCTAGGCATGCAGAGATGCCTGTTTCTCCTGTGCAGCTCTGCCTCAGGCTGCAGACTAATTTCAGACAGCAGCAGAATGGGAATTGTGCCTTCTGATCATCAGCAATAACTCCTTGCTCTGCCAGGGAAAGGGGTGTGTGTCTCTCGCTCTCTCCACCCCTCCCCACTCCCTGAACTGGCTCCACATTAAAACCTTAGGAGGATGTCACTCAGTCTGTGACCAGAGCAGAGGCACATGAGGATTCCACATCCCTCTGCACCACAAGGGGATTACAGAGGGGTAAGTAGAAGAACAGGAGTACTTGTGGCACCTTAGAGACTAACAGAGGGGTAAGTGAGAAATCCCTTCCTATTTCAAAAGGAGCCTGATTTCCTGTGTAAAGTCCTAAGTTTGTACTAAGTTGCACCTACTGCGCTTGAATGCTTGGCAGCCTGGGGGAGCAGGCAGGCTGCCTTTCAGGTTCCCCGGGGACATCTAGCAAGCTACTTCCACAATTGAAGTATCAGTATAAACAGTATCCCTTCCTCCATTGTGTGGTCCCCATGCCAAGATAAATAGTGTACTACCTCCTGTATGCATCCAAAGAAGTGGGCTGTAGTCCACGAAAGCTTATGCTCTAATAAATTTGTTAGTCTCTAAGGTGCCACAAGTACTCCTGTTCTTTTTACCTCCTCCCTGTAAACAGCCAGGGGAAAAAGTACCACACATGCATCGCACACACAAAAACCCAACCAAAACAAAACACAGAAACCTACAAGGATGTCTGTCAGCTTGCAAGGAACTCATTAATATTAATAAAATATCTTCCTCTTCAAGTATTATTAGACACATTTCCTGAAATGAGGATATCTGATTAAACTAAAATGTTTTATATAAAACAAAGAAATTTCATAAATTTGGGGAGTCTAAGGTTGTTGCAGCAGTAGGTCCACCAGTCAAAGACAGAGTCACACTTTCAGAAGGGGACTTCCTTCCAGAAGACCCCATGGACCATAGTACTGATGATACACTGCACAGTGGTTTCAAAGCCTCAGCCATAGCCTTTCAGACCACAGATTTTTTTTCATATGTTTAAAAAAGAACGCCTACTTTGTGGCAAACAAGTGGCTAACTGTCTAGCGGTATGAGCCTTGCTTGGAGTAAGACGTCTCAGGTTTTGTCCTGTGATTTGTGCCAAGCAGTGGATTTTAACTTGGTGGCTACAAAAGAGCCTGTCACATCCCTGGATTGCCGTTGCTTGTCTTAAATGGATATGTTGTGCAGAGGAGCCATTGGTGGAAATGTTAGAGAAATGACTACTTGAGATTGCAGACAGGCCTCAGCCCTCACTGTTGAAACCAGCGTTAGCAACTATTGGTTGATTCTAACACCAAGGGTATCCAAGAAAGGATTGTTACCCTGGCAGAGGGAAGAATCTGGAGAAGATTCTTTCAAAGAAACCTAGATCAATTTTCTTTCAAACCGACAAGTTTTCAGCATGACAAAGAGCATTTGTGTATGAGAGCTCAGAATTTCTGTGCAGCACTCTTCCTTCTGATCCACCTTCTGCACCCAGAATCTTAAGTGGCTGGTGGTAGGCATAGGTTGTATGTAATGCATCTATACCCATGCATTGGCAACATACCAATCAGTTCCACATCCAGAGAAATAGACCTATTCCTAAAGGAACAACTGCCATTAGCTCTTGAAAATCCATAGGAGCTTTTGATCCCAATGCAGAGAATTGCTCTCCCAGAGGTCATGGTCCTGGCATGGTCCTCTGGGAGAGCAATGGTAAAGATTTGCAAAGATCCAAAACTTCATTGCATCCATCATTTCCTGAAAGGTCATCAGTAGCCAATTGTTTCCAAAGGTTAGGGTGCGATGCATCAGCTTCATCCCCTGAGTGTGATTCTCAAAATGCACCTGCTTAAATTCCTTCTGAGGACTTAGAACCATGCACTTGAGGCAATGCAAAGTTAAGTGTCATTCTCAGATAACATCCAATGCCTCTCTGTGGGCAGGTAATTTCAAACAACATGCTGAAAGCCAACCCAACTTTCACTCTAGACCCTCGCGTACTCATATGGAAGCAAGCACACTTGGAAGACAGATTTCCAAAATCTCATCATACGTATCCTTTCAGTTAATTTTGACGTCTCTATTGGGGTGTGTCTTTTTAATTTGAAAAGACAAAGCAAAACCCACAAACATGGTCATGTGGACATATGGGGTCAGACCAGTGATCCATCAAGTCCAGTATCCTGTCTGTGACAGTGACCAGTAAGGTGCAAGGAACCACATAGCAGGCAATTATGGTATTTGCAGAGGAAGTCTCTTCTTACTTCCCATCAGGGATTGGCTTTGAATTGAGTCAGAAGTGTTTATATCCCTTCTGAAACCAGGGATCAAAGCTGCTCCTTGGAAATGGAAATAAAGGCCTGGGAAGAGAAGAATCTGCTGTCTTTCCAGACAGCTTATGTAATGCATACAGAAAAGAGAGAAAGGGAGAGTTTAAGTCCTCCTCCTAATACTCCACTAGCCCAGAAGACACTTTGGACTTGCTAGATAGCCAAGACCCCCACATTGTACCTATAAAAAACACCAGATCTTGTGAAGCTGGGACTCCTTCATTCAGACTAGGAACATCTACAGCTAATAGCCTGAGCATCAGAAGAACAGTGTAGTTCAACATGGATTCTCCTTCAACCTCTGATACAGTTTGGTATTCAGAGAGAACTCAACCAGGATTTTTCATTCATTGATCTGTCAAATTTACATTTCAGGTCTGAGGGGAAACAGGAAGCTCTTTGGGGCTTGGACTGCCTCTTTGTACATTGCCCAGCACAATAGACCCTGACCTCTAGAGGCTTCTGTAATACAAATATGATGATAATCACAAAGGTCTGGTGATCTCAGCTACATTAGAGTTTTTTCCAGGAGATTCGGTTGGAGTCGCGCAACCAAACACCATAGAGATGTGGATACCAGCCTTGTAGCCAACCACATTGGATCCTCCATTTGAATATCAGTTGCCAAGTTTAATCACACTGACAAGTTTAGACAAGTCTGTGGTTGGCCTTTCTAGTCACCATTACCTCAACAGGGCAAGTTTTGGAATTAATTCCCATATCCATACAAGAATCACATTGCCTTTGTCATAAGGAAAAAAATATTTATAGCTCCAGAAACCTTTCTACTCAAGATAAACTCCTCTTTCCACAATTCCTGAGAAATAGTTCTCTCATCATTTGGTTCCAGCCCTCGGAAGATTGTGACATAAATGAGCGTCCCTAGAGCTCTGAAGATTCATCTCTGGTATATAGATTACATATGCCAGTTGTACCCTGTTCATCTTATTCTGTCCAAAATGCCAAGGCCTTAGGGACTCAGGGTTGCTGCAGCCAAGATGTAAAAATCCTGCATCAGTTGGCATGCTAGGCATCTAGGAAACTATTAACAGAAATTCCTAGAGGCACTGTAGGGGAGAGGGGAGGGAGTGTATGAGCCTGCGGAAGATTTGCGAAGTAAATTTCCGTTCCTCTGCAAGTGCATCTTTTGGTAGGAAGGTGCTACTGGGTTGGTTTCCCCATAACGTCTTAGTTTATAAAGCTCTTGCTTTCTGTGGGGGGAACTTCCATTCCTGGTTGTTATGCTACTATAGTAATTAAACTCTGGGATTAAAATCTACTTCTGGGATTCACTGTTCACTACTTCCCATGGGTAATAAATGAGGAGAGAAGCTGCATGTGCAACAAAATGAGAAATTTCTTACATGATGATTTTCTTTCTGTTAGCAGCTTCTCTCAGAATTCAACCCACCCTGGTAGTCTTTTGTAAATAAAAATATAAACTGAAAACTTTCTCCAAAGGGAGACTCATACATATATTGTCTTAAGGTTAAATTAATATAGTGTATCAAGTTATCTTAACACTAACAATTGGCTGCTGGAGTGTATCTGCAGCTGTGGAGGAGCTCTTTTGGTAGCCTGAGCAGAAGGGCAGAGCTTAGTCTCCGAGCCTCCAGCACAATATTGGACAGCCTCCAAACTCCACATGCAGGGGGCATTGGCCCATGAGTAATGAATTCAGAGAGAAGTTGCTAACAGAAAACGATCAGGTAAGAAACTTTGCATTCCATTTCAAGGAAAAACTGCTTGTACTTCAAATGTTCCTTCATATATTAGTTGCATCAAAACCTTCCAAAAACCTTTTTGCCATGGTTGCAAGCCTTGCTAAAGGGAAAACAACAATGTATCACATAAGCTATTAGAGCAGAGAGTCAGCTCTGCTGGAGCTACGGTTGAGGAGCAGTTTCTCTTTAAAGGCTGGAAGCATCATCTGGTCACAATTGTTAGAGTACAGGGTTGGGAGGCAGGAGTTCTGGATTCTGCTCCCAACTCTCTCACTTCTGTGTAACTTTGAGCAGTCACCTTTTATATCTCTGTGCCTTAGCTTTCCTGGTTGCAAAATGGGAATAATACTTGTTGATTTTATAAAAGTCTTGTGAGGCTTAATCACTGACTGTAAAGCACTTCAGTATCCCTGAATGAAAAATGCAGAGGGAGATGCAAAGTATTCTGACCATCATCATCATTAATTCATAAAGAATAAATCACTTAACGTTACTTGAAGTATCTATTTTTTTTTAATTGAAGGGGGTGGGAGGGAGGATGGTAGGACAATGAACACCGGAATGGTAGCAACAGGAACACACTTGTAACCCTGGTCTGCACAGTCAGGAGTGAAATTATAAGTAGTCCTGGGTCATGGTATAAAAGTACTTTTTATTCTTTCAAACACAGTGACAGTTATAGCAAGTATCCAAACTCGAAATCATTATATAAATAGTAAACAAGACTAAAGATAAGAGGATAGTGTGTGATAGCATCATAATGAAGTATTGGTAGGTGTTGGGAGGGGATCAGTATATATGAATTGACAGATCTTGAAAAGGGATCTGAATCTGAATTTCTTAGTTTTTTAACTGAGAACTAAATTAGTGTTTTAAAAATATTTAACTTTCATTTTGGGGGCTTAAAATGTAATGAAATAACTTTTAAAATGTGTTCTTCTGGGACAGTCACAGAAAACAAGCTGGTAGTGTACCTGCCCACTATCTGTCATCTCTCCCATTTGAGTTAGGGTTTAAAATAATGAATCTGTTCCTCAGGATTCAAACTCTGACATGGAAATATTCTCAAGGTAGGTCATTTTTTCAGGCCTTCTGGCCTTGATAAAGGAGTTAGACAATGACTGAGAACAAACAAACATAGAGCAACGTTGTGCCAGCCATTTATGTAAGATAGAGGAAATAGGTCACAAGGAACCTTGCCCCCGTCTCCCTTGCTTACAGTCCTTCTGCTCCATTGTGCTCAAGGCTGCTCAAGATTGGCACCACTACAAACATTTGCCTCACCAATGGAGGGCATGACTGCCATTGGTTTTTTGTTTTTGTTTTGCCCTGGCAGAAGGTCTGGGGTGTGCACAGTTGAACCCTTGAAGAATGAACAATAAACTGATTGCGCAAAGAAGTAATAACATCCAAAGTCTTGATTTTCAGATGGTTTGAAGAAACTTCTTATTAGGAACATTAGGAAAACATTGTTTGCTGTACTTACAGAAGAATGTGGACTGCTGAATATAGCAGAACATATAATAAATTTTAAGTGAAATTTCTTCAGAGTAAATCCATGGCTAATTTCTGACCTAGGATAAATTCTTATCTGTTCAGATTTTATAGCACTAGATATGGCAAGAGAATTTAGAAATGATATCTAGTGATTTATTTTTTCATTCTTGTAGGCCATGAATATTGTCACTTCAGTACTTCTTTTGTATGCAAAAGAGGAGGAAGCTTTCTGGCTGCTTGTGGCTTTGTGTGAACGCATGCTGCCAGACTACTACAATACAAGAGTTGTTGGTATGTTAAGGGGATTGTTTTTTCTAAAAAGTCCTTAAATATCCAGAAGCCTGTTCTGTTAATTTTTTTTATGTTGAAATAATCAGATGGTCAGCACTGATGATATGTGAACTGCTGCAAACAGATGAGAGAATGAAATGGCTAGTTTGGAAGCAGCTACCTAAGTAGATATTCTGCTCAGTGTTAGTTCTTCACCTGCTTGAGGTAAAACAGAATTCTACAATGAACTCAACTTGTCTTGATTTAGGTTAAAGAGATCAGAAGGAGGTGGGAGGCTACAATTTTAAGTGTAGAGAACAGAGTATATAATATAATTACCAAAGAAATGTTGGTGAGGGGCAGGGTCGGGCAGTTTACAAGAGAAGGTTATATTACCACTCCCCTCTAGGCTGTTGGTTTGAAAGGACATTAATAACTGAAAGCCTTTACTGTCTAATGACTGGCTGTTGGCTTGTGTGAAATGAGTTGATGCTTTCAATCCACTTCCATCACAAAAATCACTGTTACTTACCCTTGCTAGCAAAGGCACCAATGACTGAGCTTACCCACTCAATCCTAGAGGTAGTGGTGTGGAGATACTTGTGTTTGCTGTTGCCTATGTGGTGTGCATGTTCTGTAGAAGGTCTTCAGCTTTCTGTGCCACCACAGGGAACTTTTTACACCCACTAAATTTGCCTTAAAAATAAAAAAAAATCTTCCTTCCTTCCCCTATATTGCCTCTCCCACCACCACTCCTGTAATGCTGAGAAGTAGAATTCATCCATTAATGTACCTTATCTACAAGTTCCAAAGGATGGGTTTCAAAACAAGAAATGCCCTGTTTGCTTTTTCTAGGCTCTGTGTTTATTACACATTTGTT
Organism: Malaclemys terrapin pileata; assembly: GCF_027887155.1. NCBI lineage: Eukaryota > Metazoa > Chordata > Testudines > Emydidae > Malaclemys > Malaclemys terrapin. The sequence continues at coordinate 90,595,083 of NC_071509.1, forward strand.
TTCTGTATAACAGTGTTTTGATTTTTTTTGGTGCATATCACAATTTAATCAAAGGGAAAAATCTATCCTTTCTCTGGTGGTAAGGAAATGTATATAAGCATCTTGGAGAATGTTCTTATAATATTTTCCCCAGAAGGGTATAAATGTGTATTCATTTGATCCTAAATTCATGTGTGCCCAATGTTACTTATTTCCAACAGGAGCTCTGGTGGATCAAGGTGTTTTTGAAGAGCTGGCCCGGGACTATGTTCCACAGCTTTATGACTGCATGCAGGACTTGGGTGTTATCTCTACCATTTCACTGTCCTGGTTCCTCACACTTTTTCTCAGTGTAATGCCATTTGAAAGTGCTGTGGTGGTTGTGGATTGTTTCTTCTATGAAGGAATAAAAGTGATATTCCAGTTAGCTCTTGCTGTGCTGGATGCTAATGTGGACAAGCTGCTGAACTGTAAAGATGATGGAGAAGCAATGACAGTCCTGGGAAGGTATTTATTGAACAAAACCAAAGTTCTGCTTCCGGTTTTAGTGCATTTAACTTATTTACCAAGAAGTTGGTTATGTCTTTTAAATGCTTGCAATCCTTTTTGTCTGTAACAAGAGCTATGTGTGCCTTCGTCAAAAAAGGCTTTACATATATTTCTGAGTGACCATATCTACTTATCTAAGCCTGGTATTCACCTAAAAAGTAGATCGACCTAGCTACATCACTCAGGGCTGTGAAAAATTTTGCACCTTGTGTGATGTATTTAGGTTGACCTAACCCCCACCCTAGACTCAGCTAGGTCAATGGAAGATCTACCGCCTCATCGAGATGTGGATTAACTACATTGATGGAAAAATCCCTTTGATTGTTGTAGGAAGCATCTATATGATGGCACTACAGATGCAGCATTGTATCTGTAAAAAGAACAGGAGTATTTGTGGCACCTTAGAGACTAACAAATTTATTAGGGTGCCACAAGTACTTCAGTTCTTTTTGCGGATACAGACTAACACGGCTGCTACTCTGAAACCTGTCATTGTATCTGTGCCGTTGTAGGGTAGCTACACCCCAAGGGGGACAAAGTTTCAGAAAATTACAGCCACCTTAAAAGCCTACAAAGATGAAGCAATCAGGAGTGTTGCCCTCAATTATGCACAACTGCTCCTATTAGCCAGGCTCAACAACAACAAAAAAGTTTTCCTTTCTAGTTTCTAGAATATCCTTCTGAACCTGTCTTATAGGGATCTTCAGCAGGTCTTGGTTAGATATCTGGAATTTTTTACCTCATCTTCTGACTGTTAACTTTTAAGTGTAATTAGGAAAAATACCTGAATTCAAGGGTAACTATTGTTGGAAATAGACTTGCTAGAAAATGCAATAGATCTAGAAAGGCTCATGAAGAGATAAAAACACGAGGCAGGTTGGTAGACCTGGATGAATCATTCATGCTGAACTAAGACTACTTTATGTAACCTAGAATGATTCATTTGATTTCCTGACATTTTGTGTCAATGTTTAGATTTCAAGGTGCTGCTGAATCAAAGTGAGGCTCAGGGTAATTTATAGCCAGGCATGAGTAGTGGTATGATGGGTGTTGGTTTTTTAATTTACTTGGTATTTAACCAAAAAAAAAGCCCTGGTCGTCTCAACTCTCCTCTCAGAACTAAGTTCCAACCCTTGCTGAGGAGTTATGAAAGGAAGTTTATGTGGCTGCAAGGTGATTTACAGCAGCTACACTGGCAGGAAGGATAAGCTCTTGATACTCTTTACAGCCAGGTTTTGGGGAATGAGAGAGGCAGGAGGTATTGAGAATCAAGTACACCATCCCCAGTTCCAACAGGAATGAGGTGGATAGTGCCCCACAAATCTTTATTTGTGTAAGATGGCTCAAACAAAAATATTTCAAGACTCTATTTAGGGAATCACTGGTAAATTGTGGACATCTTACTGTGATCAGATGGATTTCATATATTTCTTGATAAATGTGGCTTAGGTAAACAACTAATGCAGCTCTGGGGAGAAGTGGAATGTTACAAATTGGCAAAATAGGTATCTCTGTCCAAATAACGGAATAATAGAGTGGTTTGATCATACTTATGTAAAGTCAGTCTATATGTAATCGCTACTGATCCTCAGAAAAAATAATGAAGAACAGGAGTACTTGTGGCACCTTAGAGACTAACAAATTTATTAGAGCATAAGCTTTCGTGGACTACAGCCCACTCCCAACTTTTCTCATTTAGGTTTTTTTTCTTCTCTCCCAATCAGGTATTTGGACAGTGTGACTAATAAGGACAGTACTTTGCCACCAATCCCTCACCTTCACTCACTGCTCAGCGATGATGTAGAGCCTTATCCTGAGGTGGATATCTTCAGACTCATCAGAACTTCCTATGAGGTAACTTAGGATTTTGACTAGAACTGGCTTGAGGAGAACAATTCTGTTTCATGAAGGATTTTGAGATATTGAAATTTGGCTTTATTTTGAATGAGAGCAAAACCTGAAAATTTCAAAGTTCTCCAAAGGAGTATTCTGAACATTATTGTTTTGGATCAATCAAAATGTTTCATTTTGATGTAGACTTATTTTATTTTATATTATAACATGTAATATAATACAAAATTAAAAAAAATGAAACAAAATTGCTTCAGAACAAAAAATCTATGTTTATGTTCCCAAAACTTTGAAATGGAATTTTCCAATAGAAAATGGTTCTGTTATTTTTTCCAACCAGTTCTAATTTTGACATAGGCATAAATAACTCAGAGTTGGAAAACTTCTGGCAAAAACCCCAATAACAGAATAACTAGTCAATGTTCATAAACTGCATAGTAAAGTCCAAGAAAAAATGGACTAAAACTTTGCACATCAAAAGACTAAGGATTTTTGTCTAATCCTTAAATTAAATTTTACACAATAAAACGTTCAGAAAATACCCCTGACACTTAATTTTTAAATGCTGATTTCTAACTCCGGACCAACAACTTGAGCACAAACTCTCCTTTATGGTTTCAGAGTAGCAGCCGTGTTAGTCTGTATCCGCAAAAAGAACAGGAGTACTTGTGCACCTTAGAGACTAACAAATTTATTAGAGCATAAGCTTTCGTGGGCTACAGCCCACTTCTTCAGATGCATATAGAATGGAACATATATTGAGGAGATATATATATATACACACATACAGAGAGCATGAACAGGTGGGAGTTGTCTTACCAACTCTGAGAGGCCAATTAAGTAAGTGGAAAAAAAACTTTTGAAGTGATAATCAAGATAGCCCAGTACAGACAGTTTGATAAGAAGTGTGAGAATATTTACAAGGGGAGATAGATTCAATGTTTGTAATGGCTGAGCCATTCCCAGTTCTTATTCAATCCTAAATTGATTGTATCTAGTTTGCATATCAATTCCAGCTTAGCAGTCTCTCGTTGGAGTCTGGTTTTGAAGTTTTTCTGTTGTAAAATAGCCACCCGCAGGTCTGTCATTGAATGACCAGACAGGTTAAAGTGTTCTCCCACTGGTTTTTGAGTATTATAATTCCTGATGTCAGATTTGTGTCCATTAATTCTTTTGCGTAGAGACTGTCCGGTTTGGCCAATGTACATGGCAGAGGGGCATTGCTGGCACATGATGGCATATATCACATAGGTAGATGTGCAGGTGAATGAGCCCCTGATGGTATGGCTGATGTGATTAGGTCCTATGATGATGTCACTTGAATAGATATGTGGACAAAGTTGGCATCGGGCTTTGTTACAAGGATAGGTTCCTAGGTCAGTGTTCTTGTTCAGTGATGTGATTCAGTGATTTCTCCTTTATGGGAAATTCATTGGTTCTTTTCTTCCCTGTGCCATGGAGAACTAATTAATATTTTAAATCAAAATGTAGGATTATCCTAGCCATCTAAAACCCTGACAAGTATTTCAGATACTTTCCCTATGTCCTCCACATCTCAGGAAAAAAAATACTTCTGTGTATGTAAAAGCCACCAGAAATCTGCTGTGGGCTTTAGCAGTAGTGAATTCCACATTAAGGGTGAATTAAATCTGAGGGTTCTGAGGATTTTCACCCTCTCTAGTGAGGTAAGAATACAAACTAGCAGTGGAGGGGTAGACATTTATGGAAAGCTGCCATCCCATTTTTGCCTTGTTTTGAATCCCACACCTTTTAAGAAAGCTTCTATGGCCTTGACTATATTTAGATGAATAAACTGGCCTCATGCATAGCCATAATCTGTCTTTTGTGGGCATATGTAGTACAAAAGTTCGTTGCTCTTTCTAGTTGAATAGAAACTTACAGAAACAAGGCCAGATGTATCCCTAGTGTAATGGCACTGAGTCAGTGGAATATACCAGAGATAAACGTGCATCTTTTTTACTTGTACTCTATTTGAATGTGGGCTGTTAAATCAGCTTGCAGTATGTATGTTTTGATGGTGTTATTTCCTGGTATTAAACTGCCACATTTTTCAAGAGATAATGAGGGCTCTCTGTTATTCTGTGACACTTAGGTTTCTGGCCCTAAGTTTGTTGTACCCAATTGGGATTGGAGACCCATTGCGTTGGGCTTGGTATAAACATAAAAGAGAGAAAAAATTGTTGTAAATATCGGGAAATCTCCAGCTGCCATTGGGCTAAAATTTATTTACTGTATTTTTAGTATTTTAGCTTGTCAGAGGCACATGGATAACAATGTAACCCTTGTCACTTGCCCTTTATTAAAGGCTGTATTAAAAATAACAAGATGTACCATGAAAGGTGACTGTTTTTCCTTTGGCATATGGGATATAATATGCTTTTTGTTCCAGAAGGAAGGCAAGCTCTATCTGAACAACTATCCCATGACACTTGCCTTGGGGGAAGGGAGCAGGGAATGATGAATCTGAAAATAATATTTAGCCATTTACCACACTGTGCTGTGATCCTATCCAGTCCCATAAGCTAAGGAGGGTTGGACACTTGGATGAGAAACCTCTAGTGAAAACTCAGGTGCTGCGGGAAATAGTGCTGACAGTCCAGCACTCTTCCCAGAATCAGTATTGAACCAATGCCTTAGCATGGTGTATGACGCAGGAATAGAACATTGTATCTGTAGGTTTGGGGGTTTTACAGAGGGACTTTCCACTTAACATATCAACAAATGCATTTTATTTTGCCAATGATATTTTCTTTGCTCTTATCGAAGATGTTTTGCATTTTAATAAATCCAGCATCTCGTTTTATCTGATCCTGTAATAAAGTCACAATCCATAGTGTTTGGTATTACTCTGCATTACTATAAAAGTAATTGCAATCCTGCAAACTTGCTGCACAATTAAAGAGTTGGGGTAGCATTTCCAAAATTGCCTAAAGTCCCATTTTCAAGTGACGTAGGATTCATTGACTTAAACTGGGACTTTAGCTCCTAATGACAGTGCCTGTCATTTTTTAAAATGGGACCTAGGCTCCAAAGTCACTGGGTGCTTTTGAAAATTTCCCTCTTGACTTTTTTTTAAAGATTTCCGTACTTTCACCTGCACTTTTGTGTTTAAACATACTTGTAACTGTTTAACCGGGCTCCATAACTGTCTGTTTTTCAAAAGGTTTCCAATTTTAATTGGAAAATTAACAAATAAAGCAGGGAAAATATCCTGCTATTCTAACGTGATTCATAGAAGTACAGATAATATAGGAATGTCACCACTTAACATTATTTGATCGCCTAAGAATGTATTAACCGATCCTGATGTACTTAAGTTGATACCCCACACTTCCTCACTATGGAATGCATATCACAATCTGATGCACTGGCAGCAGCAGGCTCCTCCATGACTTTTATATGTGGCACCCTTAGTGGCTGGCTTTATTTCTTGTGCTAAAAGCTGGCCCTGGGTTTCTTCAAAGGACATATTACAAAGATGTTCATGTTGGGGAAAATCTCTATTGAAAGTGCATAGAAACAAATCTATGGGACAGAGGTTCATGGGTGTGAGAGCATGAGCCAGTGCTGTAGGTCCATTGAACGATGAGTATTGTTCTCAGTATTCTATTTTTGCCCTCACTCTTTCACCTGGAATGCAGGTGTAGCATATTAATGTTCTTTGGAAGTTGTGCATACGTTGAGGAGAGAACTTTGGTCTAGTGGATAGAGCCCTGGACTAGGATTCAGGGGACCTTGGTTCTATCCTTTCTTTGCAACTGACCAGATGAGTGACCTTGGGCAAGTCACTTCACCAGCCTGTGCCTCAGTTTCCCCACCTGTCAAATGGGAATATAATGAAACTGACCTCCTTTGTAAAGCACGTTGATCTCTTCAGATATAAAGTTCTATAAAAGAGGTAGGTAGGTATTAACTTTTGAAAATGACACTTAAGCTTTTAAGTCATTTAAGCACTCTTGACATTTTTACCCATAGTATGAATTTCATTCCTCATATTTGGATTTAGACAGTTGTTTGGTAATATAGGGACTGCTATATCGGATCAGCCCAATGACCCATGTAGCCCAATCCTGTCTCCAACAGTGGCAAATAACAAATGTTTCAGAGGAATTTGAAAGAAATCCTGCATTTAATAGTTATGGAGTAACCTGCCAATAGGGAAAGTTTCTTCCTAAGCAAACTTCTAACTGATGAGCATTATGCCCTAAAACATGAGGGGAAATGAAATGGTGGAGGAAAGAAAATCTAATGACAAATTCCTGAAAACTCAGTTGTTTGCAAGTCGTATGTTTAGAAAAATGTCTTTAATGTCACACGTTTGTCCGATATAGTCATCTTACATCATTTCTGAACACTTACAGAATGAATTGTTTGGTTTTTTATTTTTTATGCATACAAAGAAAACAAAGTATTCCAGGTACTAGCGCACAATTGAAAGGATCCATTTTGTCCTCCATTTTAGAAATTTGGAAGTATACGAGCAGATCTGATTGAACAGATGAGATTTAAGCAAAGACTGAAGGTGATCCAGACTCTTGAAGACACCACTAAGCGCAATGTGGTAGGTCCTTGGAAAAACGTGCTTGCTAAGATTAAGGTCAATTGATTTCTGAAATAAAAATATCTTTCAAATGTCACATATATAGGAAGCTTTTAATTGTTAATGTTATTTCCAAAGGTGCGAACCATTGTGACTGAGACTTCTTTTACTATTGATGAACTGGAGGAACTCTATGCTCTTTTCAAGGTAAAGCTGTAGTCAAGATAAGATCATGTGCATGCAGGAAAAATAAACATTTAGATTTGACATGAAAACTGCTGTCTGCTAATGAATCGATCTAAATTTGTGAGTTATTTGGTGTTGTCGTGTGCCCTGTCATAAACTGGAATTTGCAACTAGATATAATTGAAAATACAAAAGAGCCACTTTTAAATACTAAAGAAATAACTAATTTGATTAGGAAAATTTATTATCTTGAGGACATCAGTTAGTAGAAAAGTAAGGAAAAGACAGAATCTTGGGTCATGGTTTAAGCCAACTTCCAAAAACTTCTTTGTCTGTCTACCTGATTTGTGGGCATAATTCTGAAAATCTGGCCCCAAAATATCTTCTTTATGCTAAATTTTGGATAGCCCGTAACTTTACGTTGCATGGTACTTGCTACCTGCTACAATTGATGGTTTTAATTTATACTGAATCTTCTGTAGTTTGTCTTGCTGTCCAGAGGCTCTCTTGAAGTAAAGTGTTCTAATAGTAAGTAAAAGCTGGGGAGGAGTAAGAATAGAGTCATAGATTTCAAAGCCAGAAGGGACCATTATGATTATCTAATCTGACCTCCCGCATACCACAGGCCATAGAATTTCATGCAGTAATTGCTGCCTCAAGTGCATAAATTCTGGTTAAACTATAGTATATCCTTTAGAAAGACGTTCAGCCTTGATCTACAGACTTCAAGGGAATCCACCATATCTCGCTGTATGTTGTTTCAGTTGTTAATTATCCTCGTGGTTAAAATGCCTTATTCTTGCTCAGTCCGTGAGTGACACACACTGCAGTAGGTTGTCTTCTCTTGATTGGCCAGGATTGAGTTTCTTAAATATTCTGGTAAAGGAATGTATTTTCTCTTTGAATCCTGTAACTAGTCTCCATACTTAACTACAGTCCCAATCCTGCAATATGATTCTCTAGACTGTATTCCTGCCCCTGAGTATTCTCAGGACTGTGAAATTGGTGAGATTGTGAAAGAGTGAAGGAGTCCAGGATCACACTGCATGACAGGCCCTATTTCCTTCCTTCTGCCCCCCATGAAATCAATTTGAAAGCCCTTATTGACTTCAATAGGAGCAGGATTAGGTGCTAAAACAAAGCAAGTATTTCTGCAAATGCCAAGGAAATGTTTAACCTAAAGACAGCAAAATTCTGTTTTGACAGGTATGTTGTAATCAGCCACTTTACTAACTTGAAACAATACATACCTGTGAAAAAACAAGATTGAGCATATCATGTGTGGGTGTGTGGGTGTATATATATATATTTGAGTCACATCTGCTTGCTTCTTTGACCAAAAAATGGTTACTATTATTTTTTTCTGGGGAGCAGAGCTGAATTCTTTTCTGTTTCATAAAGCAATTTTCTTTTCTTTTCTTTTTTTTTTTTTTTTTCTTTTTCCTTTTTTTTTTGTAAGAAATGCCAATGCTAGTCAGAAATGAATCTGCTAAACTCGGATGATGTTGTTTTAAATGTATTTATTTTTGTGTTTGTGATATTGTTGAGCTGTTTATAGAAATGGTGGTAATCTTACAGCATTTGCCTTCTGTTCAGGCGGAACATCTGACTAGCTGCTACTGGGGAGGGAACAGCAATGCTTTTGACCGTCACGACCCCAGCCTGCCGTATCTGGAACAGTACCGTATTGATTTTGAGCAGTTCAAGGGGATGTTTGCTCTCCTCTTTCCTTGGGCATGTGGGACTCACTCAGATGTGCTAGCTGCACGCTTATTCAGACTGCTGGATGAAAATGGAGATTCTCTAATCAACTTCCGTGAATTTGTCTCTGGACTAAGTAAGGAGAATTTAATGAATTAACCTGAGCAATACTGTCCATTATTCAGGGTGAGCCAGTCTGTCAGAAACCCTGATGTTCTACTGACTGTGACTGGCACTAGTTTAATATAAACAGATGGAATTTAGAGAGTTACAAACATTAAAATTATAGTTAGAATAACATTATGATGTCACTAACATTGGTTTCCAAAGAGGAAAAGGTTAAGGCTGGCTTGGTATTCTGTCCTAAAATCTTTCTGCATTTTTGGTTTTATGCTTCCAGTAGATTGCACTTGTTGATATTTGCCAAGAAATATTTGCTGTTTAATTCTACTTAATGGCATTAGATTTTCATAGTCAGCTGTAATGTAAAATAAATCTCCACCTAACTGAAATTATCTAATTTTCTAAAGATACAGAATATAGAATATCTAAATATTTTTCTAATAAAATAATTCCAACATCTAGTGAACTGCCGAAGAGTACTTAAATTTCATATTACTCATTTTTCCACAAGCCAAACAACATTTTGATTGACGTTAACATAATAGCAGAGAATAGTTTATCCCTTGGTTACTCTTTGATCATCTTGTTTTTCTGGGTCTTTTCTAGCAAACATCTAATTGAGCTAAGTCCTATGATGCCCTTATTTGGTCACAGTTTGTTCAGTTGGGGCTCACACAAAAAAGTTGTTCTTAAACAGAAAACCCTATGGCCATTAATGTAGTAATGTGACGATGACTATTTTTGAGAGCTGCAAATGTAAACACTCTTCTAGTGAAGAAATGAGTTAGTGTTTAAACCACAGAAATCAGAGTCAGATGGTCTGTGTTCTTTTCCTAGTTCTACCACAGACTAGATTTACTGTGTGATCTTAAGCAAATCACTTAATTTCTCTGTTTCAGTTTTCCTATGTAAAAGGATAATTCATAAATGTTTGTAAATCTCTAAGAACTCTTCTGATAGAAGCTGCTAATAATACTAACATGTTTAATGGGATATTGTTTAGGTACAGCATGTCATGGAGATCTTACAGAGAAACTGAAGCTGCTCTATAAAATGCATGTATTACCTGGTGAGTAAAAGACATTTAAAGTAACTGATTTCTCAGTCAAAACAGAAAATTGGAATGTGGTTACTTAGTTTCCATTTTCCCAATTAAAAAGACCTCTAGTTTCCCAGCTAAAAATAGAAGAGTGAAATTTCCTTTAGATACTAAGTACATGCAGCAGTCAAACAGAAGAGCTTCTGTCCTCGCCTCACCATGAGTCCAGGGGATCTTCAAGCACACTTCAGTCTTCTGCTCTGCTCATCATAAATGGGTCATTTTTATAGACCTTTGCTTGTTTTCCTGGGTGTTAGTGGCTGCTGTTTGTGCCCATCAAATTGGGTAGTGTAATTCCACTGACTCACTATGGATATCTCATCAAAGAAACTAGTCCTGTCTGAAGCCAGGTCAGCAAGGTACCTAAGCCTGTGCATAAGTTTAAGCATGCGAATAGTCCCACTGGCTGCATGTGATTAAAGTTACGCACATGCTTAAGTACCTTGCTGAAGATGCGTGAGTGCTGCAGGATACTTAAGGAGCCCCTCGTCTCTAATAAATACTGCCTCTGGGGCAAGCTTGAATGAAGATACTCATTAGTTGCTCAAATGATTCAGGACACATTTTTCTTGAATTACAAATCAAGTAAAACTAACCACAGGGCTGGAAGTCCTGGTAGCTATGAAAATGGGAGCACTTGGTTTGCCTTTCCAGCCTATGATAGGCTATGGAGGCCTCAATTGGGGTATTGTGTCCAGTTCCGGGCGCCACATTTCAGGAAGGATGTGCACAAATTGGAGAGAGTCTAGAGAAGAGCAACAAAAATGATTAAAGGTCTAGAAAACATGACCTATGAGGGAAAATTGAAAAAAATGGGTTTGTTTAGTCTGGAAAAGAGAAGACTGAGAGGGGACATAAGTTTTCAAGTATGTAAAAGGTTGTACAAGGAGGAGGAAGAAAAATTGTTTTTCTTAACCTCTGAGGATCGGACAAGAAGCAATGGGCTTTAATTGCAGCAAGGGAGGTTTAGGTTGGACATTAGGAAAAACTTCCTAACTGTCAGGGTGGTTAAGCACTAGAATAAATTGCCTAGGGAGGTTGTGGAATCTCCATCATTGGAGATTTTTAAGGCTAGGTCTACGCTGGGGGGGAGAGGGGTCGACCTAGGATACGCAACTTCAGCGACGCGAATAGCGTCGCTGAAGTCGGCGTATCTTAGGTCGATTTACTTGGCCATGAAGACAGCGGCAAGTTGACCGCTGCTGCTCCCCCGTCCACTCCGCTTCCGCCTCTCACTGCGGTGGAGTTCCGGAGTCGACGGCAGAGCGATCGGGGATCGATTTTATCGTGTCTACACTAGATGCGATAAATCGATCCCCGATAGATTGATCACTACCCGCTGATCCGGCGGGTAGTGTAGATGTACCCTAAGAGTAAGTTAGACAAACACCTGTCAGGAATGGTCTAGATAATACTTAGTCCTGCCATGAGTGCAAGGGACTGGACTAGATGACCTCTTGAGGTCCCTTCCAGTTCTGATTCTATGAATAGAGTAAGAAAAGTTTAGGGATGAAGGGCCAAGTAAGGCTCTGAGAGAATACAGGAAAGTCTAAATAAACAGCTGCTTACTAGTCAGGAGCACAGTTGCCAATTTTCACGTGGTAAATAAGCACCCCGACTTTCACAATAAGCCAAAAACCAAGCTAATCTCATTTCAAAACAAACCAATCCCTAAGAACCCCAACACTCTGTGACTAGATCCCCCAGGTGTGCAGTCTGTGACTGTGGTGGGCCCGCTGTGCACCCCTGACTCTCTCCCCCCTGCTTGACCCCCATTTACCCCTGCTCGCTGGGAGCCGATCAAAAAAAAAAGAAGCAAGGAGGAGGACAGGTAAGTCCTTTAAGAAGATAGAGCACTATCCCCAACTGATCCATCTCTTGGGGTTGTAAGCGACATCAGTTTATATGCATCAGTAGTGTGAGTGTAAGTCTAAAAGCATTTGTGGGTGTGGGAGTCAAACTTACATCTCTCTCAATTACCCTAATACACATGCCAGACCCAAACTAAGGGCAGGCAGTCTGGCTCAATGCCAGTAACATGTATCCACTGAAGAGAGGGGACTGCCCTCTGTCCAAGTGATGAACTGATAGGTGTCTTATCCCTCAGTAAGATACCTAGCTCATCTCACCACTGCTCTAGGGTTGAGAAGCTCAATTACACATGCGCAAAAGCCAAACCTTTGATGCAGAAATAATTTCAGATGCACAACACAAGTTAGGATATTAAGTGCCTTTTTACTAACAAGCGAAGCATTCAGTTTTTCTCCCAGGACGAACTTATTAGAACGAAAGATGGAATCCCGTAAACACAACAAAACTGCCAGAGTTATACTCTGCAGTGGTGACTAGAGAGGTGGGGAAGTGGGGTTGGGTGCAAGGAATCCACAGAGTAGTGTTTTGGAATAGCGCTCTCATGACATCAGTGTAGTGCAGGAAGGGGAGGGACAAAGATCCATTACTCTAAATCAATGGGCCAAATCCCCCATACGGGGCAGGGAGCAACAGTAGCCACTCATACCACTTGTGGGCTGAAGTACCTGCTCAGAGAAACTGCTCTGGACCCTGAAGAAGAGGACAGTTCCTTCCTCTAAGACCACAGGGATCTCCTATGTAAGACCCTGCACAGCCGACCAGTGCTTTGACTTGGAGGGTACATAGGTCGGAAATGTCCTAGTGATTCAGGCTAATGATACATGTAGTGCATGTCTCTCCCAGTGAGTGACCAGTACAAGAATCTTCAGAAGAAGGTACAAGAAATCTATTTAGTGGACAGTTATGAAATAATCTGCCCACAGAAGTAGTTTCTTCCTAACCGCATCAGGTAGTGGTTGGCTTCTCTCTGAAACATGAGGTGTTATGTGCTTTTTTTACTATCCTTCCTAAGTGTGGATATCCTCTTATGTGGTACTACACTTCTAAAATGTGAAACTCTACATTGACACAAATCTACTTTGTTTTTCTAATTAAAAATGCAGTAATTTCTTTTTCATCACACAGATCCATCCCCTGAGCAAGAAGAGCCAGATTCTGCTTTCGAAGCAACTCAGTACTTTTTTGAAGACATCACTCCAGAGTATACACATGGTAGGTGACTTTTCTCTGCAAGAGCATTATCTTGTCCTTTCAATGTTTAAGACCCTAAATACTTGTTAATACTAATAACCTTATATTTAAACGGCTACTTTCTCATTGGATTAAAATGAAGAAATAAAATATTTTATGTAAAAAGAAATGTATATGACTAGTGTTTGTTCTCTGGGATATCTGAAGATGTCTGTGTTTTCAATAAGGCCTTCCTTCGATGCTGTAATGAAGAATTACTCTTGGGGTAATGCCATCAGTGTGGTGGTGGTATGTCACAAGTTAAGCATGTATGACTTTGTGAAGGATCAAAATGAGTACACCTCTACCCCAATATAACGCTGTCCTCGGGAGCCAAAAAAGCTTACCACATTATAGGTGAAACCATGTTATATCGAACTTGCTTTGATCCGCCGGAGCGCGCAGTCCCGCCCCCCCGGAGCGCTGATTTACCACGTTATATCCGAATTCATGTTATATCAGGTCACGTTATATCTGGGTAGGGGTGTATGTTGGGCTGTGATGGGAGTAGAATCTTGTTTAAATGTGTTAGTAAGAATTGACAAAAGTGGCAAAACAATTGATGATGCATGTGGACAGTACCCTGAGAGAGTGAGAGGCTGTATCTGGCTATACGGTATAATCTCTCCATGATGTGCAGAACCTTGACCGGGGATAGACATGAGCATAGTGTCTGTGCATCCTCTGTTTATTATGGAAGGGGTCTCACTGTCAGCCTGCAGGTCTTATTTATTTGTTCCAGTAGCTTCAGCAATGTGATTGGAAGAGTGGGGCTGAAGATGGAACAGCAGCTGCAGAAATGAGGGTCTCCAAAATTTCATAATATAGGATGCGTTCTTTAATCTGCATATGTGTCATATTTTACAGATAAGCCATTTTGGCAATGTTTTAATGGGTCTTTAGATGCTTTGAGTGGACATTTCAGTGAAGTCAATAGGAGCTGAGTTAGGCCAATGCTGAGAACTTTTAAAAGTTCATCCTTTGTCGCTATTAAATTTTAAATCCTTATTTAAAAAAAAAAAAAAACTTATGAGATGGCTGGAAGTTGAAGCTAGACCAGTTCAGACCGGAAATAAGGTGTACATTTTATCAATGAGAGCAATTAACCACTGGAACAATTCACCAAGGGTTGTGGTGGAGTCTATATCACTGACCATTTTAAAATCAAGATTAGATGTTTTTCTAACAGATCTGCTCTAGGAATTATTTTGGGGAAGTCCTGGGCTTGTGTTACACAGGAGGTCAGATTAGGTAATCACAATTGTCATTTTGGCCTTGGAATCTATGAAATATCACGTGTACCCCTGTACAGAGCTTGGATGAAGAGAGAAGCTATAATAAGAAACCTCTAAAATCTACTTAAAATATATTTTTAATACATTATAATACAACAACTTCTGAAGTCTGAAGCTTTCTATGTCCCCCATTAGGAAGCAGAGAATCTCTCCTTTCCAGTGGCTTAAAGCTTCTGGTTCAAACCCTGAAGTGCCTGGAGACATTGGAAGTTACACGTCACTGTTTGAGGACTGAATATTGCCCCTCATGCACATTGGGTTTCTGTAATTTTTGGGAAAAGAAGAAAAAAATTTTTTCTGAAGGTTGTTTGAAACTATTGCTGATGATTGATTGGAATGTTAGAAGTGGTCTCCTGGGAGATTACTTAGTGGATAGAGTGTATGAGAAGCAATTAGATGTACATTATAAATTCAAGTTATCATATGGATATCACTGTAAGCAGATGGTGGTGATATTTATTTGGTGGAATCCTTAATCATGGCCCTGGGCATTGTATTGTACACAAAGATGGTCCTTGTACATGTCTTTATTTTATTAATTACATGGAAGTTGTAAGCAGATGTAAAAATAAGCAAAAAATTGGTCATAGTTTAGTCCTATCGTTCTTGACTGTGTCCTTTTCATAAATGTAAAACTTTGGTTATTCTACTTTGTTTGCTCTGTAAACATGAATACGGTACATATGCATATCTGAAACTACAATAAATCTCTCATATACTTCCCAATAGTTGTTGGCCTTGACAGCAGGAACAAACAAGGGGCAGATGATGGGTTTGTTTCAGTGAGCCTGAAACCAGACAAAGGTACATATTTTCTCTGTATATTTTACTGCTTGAAAGATGGATTCTTTTGAAGAAAGGAAAAAATGCTAATACAGGACCTCATAATGGACTTTGTCTTCCTCTTTTCTGGCCAATTCACTGACATTAGGTAAGAAAAACTCACAAGAAAATAGAAACTACCTGAGAATGTGGAGTCAAGAGAATAAATCCAAAGCAAAGAATGCAAAGGATTTACCCAAATTGAATCAGGTAAATGCTAGAAGTTTGGTCATATGCCAAAATGAATATATAGTAGATTGAGCAAATGTTAGTCTTCAAATTGCAGGTTCATATGACAACTTGATTTAAAAATATTGCAAATATTAGAATGGCTGTTTTGGGGACAGGAATGTGGGGAACAAAGGGCACAAGTTGCTGCTATTGAATATCAGGCCATACAAACTTCTGTTGGGAGTTAAAAATAAATAGTATATCATTCATGTATATCTGTGGAATTTAAAAAAAAAAAAAAAGATGCTTTGGAAGGAGAGTGCCAGTCCCAGAAATTCAAAAATAATGATCCCCTGTGTCCTATTGATAAATTCTTGTGAGGGGAAAAATTGGTTGACTGTTTCATTCCTTAAACCCACAGAAGTTAGAGATTGTAAAGACTATGGCCTGGTCTACACTAGAAAATTAAGTTGAATTATCTGTGTCGCTCAGGTGTATGAAAAATCCACACCCTGAGTGGTGCAGTTACGGTGACCTAATCCCCAGTGTACACAGTACTAGGTCTACGAAAGAGGTGGATTACCTACACCAATGGGCGAACCCTTCCTATAGTCGCCGGTAGTGTCTACACTGAAGCGCTACAGAGCACAGTTGCAGCTATGCCGCTGTAGTGTTTTACGTGTAGACATAGTCTTGTTGGGCAGCTATTCCTTTCATGAGTGGACAGTGAAGGATTATTCTCTACAGTAAATTGTCCTGTGTTTTGTCCAATCCATGCTTAATTTTTTAAAGAGATGAGACTTCTGACATTTCCATTGAAGGAGGATTCCACAGTCTAAAGGTATGTCTACACTGCAGCTGGGAGCATGCTTCCCAGTGCCGATAGACATACGTTATCTCTGATTGAGCAGTGTGCTAAAATAGCAATGTGGCCTCAGCGGCACAGGCAGGGGCTTGGGCTAGCTGCCAAAGTACAAGCCCGCCCAACTCCTTGAATACGGATTCGGGCAGCTAGGCCTAGCCACCACATACATACTGCTGCTGTTAGCAGGCTAGCTCAAGCAGAGCTAGCGCATTTCTGTCTACCCACAGTGGGAAGCATGCTCCCAACTGCAGTGTACACACACTCATATAGCCTAAACACGTCTTCTTTTCATCCCATTAATTGTAGTTATTCCCTCTTCAGACTATCTTATGCAATATATTTCTTACTTCCATGTCTGATTACTTTGTTTTGAAGACTGAAACTCTGTTTATCTGGATTACCATTTTCAATCAACAGGGAAAATTGATTTAAATTTCAAATCAAAGTGATTAAAATCAGCAATTTAAATCATGATTTAAACCAGCAAGCAGGAAACCTGGTACTTTTTTAGTTATTTTCCTAAAGAAAAGATGATTCTCATTGGTAACTATTAAAATATGGGTTGATTTGCAATTAAATATGGTCTTTACTCTAAATTTGGTGCTTCCTTTTGCTAACCAGGAGAATACTCTATATCTGTACACATTTATTTAAGCACTCATATGGCCTAACACACTGTTACCGTGGATTTGAGTGGGGGTGTACCCCAATATGTGATCAAGCCAACTGTAACCATATTATGTGCATTCAGCCACCATGAATTAATAAAATAGAACACCACGTAGTTAAGGGTTAATTGGAAAGCAGGCTTTTAGAGGCAAGGTAGAAACTAGCTGGCAGTTTCTGCTAATCAGAATGGGAGGAGGGGGAAAACAAGTCAACAAGTGAGACTGAAAACCTTGGTGGATGGAAGACCTTAAGTCAGCGACCCTCTGATGTAGAAGTTTACTAAAAGTTAGGAAGAGTGATGATTTAGTAGGGGTCATTATGACCTATGTATTTTGTAGAAGTTAGTTGTAAAAGACTAGCTAATATGGTGTATTTTGGAGCAGTCCTCTGAAGCCATCTTGAGAGAGATTTTTCATAACACCTTTTCTCCCCGGTGGGTGAGCAACTGGCCACTGCATACCCGCTGTTAATTACTCAATACTGTTCCGAATGTTAGGTAAATATCTGGGATTTTCTAAACCTATTGCTTATGTTTGTGCGTGCTTAAGTCTATTAAACTGCAGTTTTAGATAGAGCACGCTTACTTGTATTAAGCATTTATCAGATGGAATTGCTGTGTTCCGATCGATTGATTTATTTCTGACACCGCATGGAGTGAAACAGTTAAGTTACCTCTGCTGTGGGTTCTGAAAACCCTGGGTAAACAACACATTTAAATCAGACTCTTAATTTTTACTTTTTTTATGTTACAAAATGGTGAATGATGCTTTTCTTATTTACTAGATGGTTAATTTTTTACTCATGAGTTATGTCAAGCTGCCTTTGGATGGAAATTGGAATAGAATTAAAAATGCCCTAAAACAGCTTTTTAAAATTGTTTGTTTAATAAGCCAGTTAAACTTGTATATCCACTATATTTAACATAGTTTTATTTAATTAATGAAAACAAAGTTTTATCTTTAGTTAGTGATTGAACTGAAGTTTCTGGTCACAATGTCCTTTAAGATTTTTAGAACTAGTAGATCTCATCCTCTCACACCTTGTTTTTATTCATAGATTGGTAAAGGGAAAATAAGCTTTTCCTTTTTTTCAGAAAATCAGTTTCTGAACTTCCAGTGAACTAGACATTGAATTGAGTTGAACTACTTGAATAAATTAAAATGAAGAAAATTCTCTGCATCTGCAGAAGAGGCTACCACTATCAAAACTGGGTTAGCACTTCAGAAAATTCTAGTTCCAGGTGGTGAGCCAAGAACTTCCACCAGCTCAGTGGTTTGAGTTATTTAAAAAAAGTATTTAATTTAAATTTAAAAACAGATTTGAATGAAAAAATCTGATTTAATTATTTTTAATATTTATAATTATTGATTTTTGGCCACCCTGACACTCAATGGTGCCTGTTCCTCCTCCACACCTTTATGTTGTTGGAGTCCTGTAGGACACATGCTCCACTTTTAATTCTCTCCTCTATGGCTTGGTGAGAACTAAGATTGGTGCCACTATTCTTCTGGTTAGAAGGGTAATGCTGAGCAACCAGAAGCACTGACCCGCCTCCACTGTCACCTGAGGCTAAGACAGGGGAAATTGTACTAGCCTGGGAGGTGGAGACTAATTCAATCCAGCAATTTGATGAAACATCTTAGAGAAATACATACTTTTCTTTAATACTAGAAAATATTCTAAAATATCTAGACTACTTCTAACTTTTACTTCATCATATAAACTACTTTATCCCCAATGTCTCTCACACATTTCTTTAAACTGATTTATACCCAAATCTCAAAGACTATATTTGCTGCTATTCCTTTAATTAAAATTAATTCTATTCTCTACACTTAGGGGCAATTTATTGAACTGTGCAAGACAATGTATAACATGTTCAGTGAAGACCCCAATGAACAAGATCTATACCATGCCACTGCTGCTGTGACAAGTTTGCTTTTGGAGATTGGTGAGGTTGGTAAACTCTTCATTGTTCAGCCCACAAAAGATACAGACAGTAGCAGTAACAGCAGCAGCAAAGCTATTCAGAGTATGTTGTTTCAGAAGAAAGGGAGCCAGCAGTATGATTTTGACCAGCGTGAATCCTTTCAAGCCAGCCTCATTGCTAATGAGGAGGAGACAGTTTGCACTGATAACATGTTGAGTGCACAGATGGAAGACATTAAGCTTGAAGACTCTTCTCCCAGGGACAATGGAGCTTGTTCTTCCATGCTTATTTCTGATGATGATACTAAAGATGACAGCTCCATGTCCTCCTATTCAGTACTGAGTGCAGGCTCGCATGAGGAGGAAAAGCTCCACTGTGAGGACATAGGTGAAGATACAGTTTTGGTGCGAAGCAGCCACTCCTCTTCTCTGCGTAGAAGCACTAGCATTGACAGAGACTGGGCCATCACCTTTGAGCAATTTTTAGCCTCTCTCTTGACTGAACCAGCGCTGGTGAGGTACTTTGACAAGCCTGTGTCCATGATGGCTAGAATTACTAATGCAAAGAACATTCGAATGATGGGCAAGCCAATAACTTCCACAAGTGACTATGAGATCTCTACTATGTCGGGATGAAAGGGCAGTCAGAGGTTCTCTTTTATTTTAGATTTTTTTATTATATATTTATTAGTACCTCACACAGGTCCTGGTATTTTAAAACATGGTAGTTTTCACTAAAGTGAAAATGGTGGGGTAAGACATAACTCCCCTTAATTGTAATCACTTTTTGTGAGAAATGTTACAAGAATGCACCTTTTATTCAACATACCGAAAAAATACAGTTGTCAGTGAAATGTGTGTATTAATAACCCTGCTGTCAGTGTAAACATGGTAAAGACTAGTTCTGAATTCGTAACTCTAAATGGAATGAGTTATTTGTGTAAATTTTTAAAACAGACCTATCAAAAAGGCCTGAGTCTTGACAAGAAATGGGAGATCTCTAAAATTTAAAGGGGACACTCAACCTGTATAGGACCTGAAAGAAAAGTAAATGCCATGCAGCATCCCTGGGGGATGTCTGTTTTTCTTTTAAGAGACTAATGGTTTTAATGAATGCTTTGATTTTGTGTTTTTAAATATATAAAAGACATCCTCCAGAGATATTTCCTGGGACCTGCCTTTCTTTGCTTAAGGAAGTTATAGACCAGTTTCTCAACAGATCGGGAGTATCCCTTTTTTAAAATGGAAAAGATGTTTTTAAACATTAAATATAAAAGTACTTCTATAGCTGGATCTGCAGCGTAGCTAATATTATTCAGCTCGCAAAACTAACCTTTACCACCAACCTAATAATATATCCTCAGTAGTGTAAGAAATGAAAAATCTGTATTGCATATGTCTTCATTTACAGCACTGGAAAGTAGAAATAATGTAAACTGAAAAAAATCTGCAAGATAATGTAACTGAATGTTTTAAAGTCTTACTGAGAACACTGTCACTCTATATAATATGAATATTATCCTGTATCAATTTACTGAATATGTTAAAATGAAAGCTGGAGCACCTGCACTTTGAATCCTTGCTTCTTTTATACAAATATTCAAGTTTTTTTTATGTTGCTAGATGTTTTCTAATTCAGTTATTTAGTTCAGGATCATTCCTACATGCCTAAATTTTATTTGCCATCTTCAAAATCTTTTCACCAGAAAACTGTTGGGTTTCTTTTATACTACTGTACATTATGTCCATGTAACTGTTCCATATTTTGTTACCCAAAGCTGCTGTTTAATTTTTTTCTTTTAAAAGAATCATTTAAAAACTGTCAGATGTGGTCTTTAACCATAGATAGGATAAATGTGAACAAATAAAATACCCTTAGCAAAGAATTTGGTTCTTTAACTATTAAACCCATGCTAAATGGAAAATTAGGTGATTGTATTTCATTACACAACTGTGAAGTGGAAATTCTGTGAAGCAAATGACTTGGGATCTCCAACTATTGATTTCAGAATATAAAATGTCAATTGTTTCATGACTTCATTTTATTCAATATTTGTGTGTTTGTAACAGGAATATGCTCTGATGTAACAATCATTCAGCGGAAGTTTCTCACATTACAGAATTTCATTAAATATTTTCCCTGTTGTGTTTATCTTCGTTAGATCTGACAGGGGGGCGGCTATAGATGCGAAGTCTGGTACAAAACGACGGTAGTACCCGGCTAATCCCAAAAACTGACGCACTTGTTTCTTCGTCGTGGGGGTGGGTACATCTCTGAGGGCTTGTACCTTGCTAATCAGGGGTGTTAGTTTCCCCCCTCCTACCGTGTATCCCAGGTAGGTCACTTCTTCTTGGCCTAAGTGACATTTCGCCGGGTTAGCTGTTAGGCCGGCCGCTCTGAGGGCTTGTAGCACTGCTGCCAGGTGGTGTAAATGGCTCTCCCAGTCAAGGTTGTAAACCACGATGTCATCTATGTACGCCGCCGTGTATTGGTCGTGGGGTTGGAGGACCTTGTTCATCAGGCGCTGAAACGTGGCTGCTGCCCCGTGTAACCCGAACGGCATGGTTACGAACTGGAAGAGGCCGAAAGGCGTAGGGAAGGCCGTCTTCGCTCGGGAGTTTGGCGTCAGTGGGATCTGCCAATATCCTTTAGTCAAATCTAAAGTTGACAGGTACTTGGCTCCTCCGAGGCGCTCTAACAGTTCATCCACTCTCGGCATTGGATAGGCATCAAAACGGGAGATAGCGTTGACCTTCCTGAAATGATGCAAAACCGAGTCGTCCCATCTGGTTTCGGCACTAGGACGATAGGGCTTCGCCACTCGCTCGTCGACTCCTCTACCACTCCCATCTCTAACATCGTCTCTACCTCCCGTCGCACTGTATCCCACATTTTCTTGGGCAACGGCCGGTGGTTATCAGTCACCCTCTTCCCGGGGTCGGTGGCGATATGATGACTCATTAAAGTCGTCCGGCCCGGGCGGGCCGATAAAACGTCCGGAAACTTCTCTACCCACCCGTTGTAGTTGCCCCCTTTGTCTGGGGCTGAGGCCTGACCCCAGCGTGGCCGGTCCGGGGTCGGGAAGGTCCCCTGCTAGGGGTCCAAGTTCCGACTCTGGGGTGGACGGGCCAATGAACATGGCTTCCCGGGTTTTCCAGGCCTTTAGAAGGTTAATGTAATAAATGCGGGTCTCTTTCCTTCGACCAGGTAGTCTGACCTCGTAATCGACTGGTCCCACTCGTCGGATCACTTCAAAGGGACCCTGCCATTTGGCCAGGAGCTTCGACTCGGAAGAGGGCAGTAAAAGCAGCACCCGATCGCCTGGGGCGAACTTCCTCCCTCTAGCCCCTCGATTATAGAGGCGCTCCTGACCTGCCTGGGCCCGTTCCAGGTTTTCACGGGCGAAGGCCCCTAACGTTTGGAGTCGCTCCCGGAGTTGTAGTACGTATTGTGGTCCCAAGGACCCGCGTTTCCTGTGTTTCCCACTCCTCTTTCAGGAGGTCCAGTATTCCTCTGGGCTGCCTGCCATATAGGAGTTCGAAAGGCGAGAACCCCGTCGAGGCCTGTGGTACCTCTCTTATTGCGAACAGCAGGGCAGGCAACAAGGTGTCCCAATGTGAGGGGTCCTCCTCCACAAACTTCCGCAACATGGCTTTTAGCGTACCATTGAACCGCTCTACCAAGCCATCGGTCTGCGGGTGGTACACCGATGTCTGGAGGGTCCGGATATGGAGGAGGCGACATAGCTCAGCTATTAACTTGGAGGACACATTGGTGCCCTGGTCCGTCAATATTTCCCCGGGTATCCCAACCCGGGCGAAAATCTTTACCAGTTCACCTGCAATGGTCGGTGCCGTCGCTGTCTTTAGGGGGACGGCTTCGGGATAGCGTGTTGCGTATTCCACGACTACTAGTATAAAGCTTCGCTCAAGGGGGCCGATGAGGTCCATCCCGATCCGTTCAAAGGGTACCCCCACGACTGGCATGGGTACCAGGGGTGCAGGAGCTACCCCTTTCGGTCCGGCTCGCTGGCATTCTGGGCACGAGGCGCAAAAGTCTGCCACTTCCCGGTGGATGCCTGGCCAGAAAAACCGGCGGGCCACCCTCTGTAGGGTCTTCTCGCGTCCCAGGTGTCCGGCCCAAGGGTTTGCGTGGGCTAAGTGGAGGAGGCCGGCTCGCAGTCTCCGGGGGACCAACAGCTGGCGGAACGTCTCTCGGGTCTGGGGTTCCTGCGCTATTCGGTACAGGCGGTCCTGCCATACCTCAAAGTGGGGGCCCTGGGGAGTCCGTAGCGTCCCGTCCTCCTCAATAGCGGGGTTGGTGGCTTGTTCCCAGGCTCGGCTTAGGGTTGGGTCTTCCCGTTGCTCCCGTAAGAAGTCCCCGTCGCGCTCTAACTCCACCCGGGCGCCCTCCACCGAACAGGATCTGTCTCCCGGACAATTCGCAGGGGTCTCCGCCGTCGAGGAGGTCCCCTCGCCGGGGTCATCCCTTAGCCTGCGTCCAAGCAGCCCCGTTCCCGGTGCTATATTTCTGTCTGGACGGGGCTTGGATGGCTGATATCTCAGGAGGACCTCTCCGAAGCCGGGCCAATCTCGTCCCAACACCACCGGGTAGGCCAGCCTGGGGGCCACTCCTACACGTAGACCCTCCTCTCGGCAGCCTACTCCCATATTGACCCAGGCTGTGGGATACTGGTGGATGTCTCCATGCACACACTGCAGGTAGATCGGGGGCCCCGAAAGATTGAGATTCGGGACCAGCCCCTCTCGTATGAGGGCCTGACTACACCCCGAATCTACGAGGGCGTTGGTGGGGTTCCCTTCAACCTGGACCGGGACTATCAACTTTCTTACCCCTTTCTTCCGTGCCCGTTGTCCGGCCATCCAGGCCTGCCCATAGCTGCAGTCCATAAAAGGGCAATCTCGCCGGAAATGTCCTTCTTGACCGCAGCCCCAGCACCTCTCTCGGGTTTCGGCCGGGCTTGGGCCTCCTCCTGGGGGGCCTGTTCGCTCCGGGGGCTGTCGCTTCCTCCGAGTCCTCATCGGTAATAACTTGGGTCGGGGTTCAGGGTTGGGGGGTCTCGGGTGCCCATGGCAGTTGCCTGCCAGTGGTTAAGAGGCTCCCGCCCCACGAGAGTTCCCCTTCTCTGCACCGCCCTTGCGACCAAGGCTTGGGATGGCGCCTTCGCTCCCTCGGCCGATAAGTAATCCTCCATTAAGACCACTGCTGCGGAGAGGGTGGCCGGTCGATGCCGTCGCACCCAGGCCCTCCCTCCCGGGGGTAGGATCTGGGTGAACTGCTCTAAGGCCACCAACTCCGCCACCTGGGGTCCCGTCAGGCCCTCTGGATTCAACCACCTCCAGCAGTGGTCCCGGATGCGTTGGGCCACGGCGCGGGGTCGGGCCCCCGGAGGATATTGTTCCTTACGGAGACGTTGTCGGTAGGTCTCTGGGCTAATGCCGGTATGGTCTAGGATGGCCGCCTTGACTCGGGCGTACTCGAGCGCTTCCCGGGGGTCGAGGCTCTGATATGCAGCCTGAGCCTGCCCCGTCAAATAAGGGGCTAGTAACGTGGCCCAATGTTCTGAGGGCCACCGGGCAGCAGTCACCACCCGTTCAAATGTCACCAGATAGGCCTCTGGGTCGTCCTCGGGCCCCATCTTGGTGAGACGTATCAGTAGTGCCCCTGGGGTATCCCCCAGTCCGGTTCCCATGGGGGCGGCAGGGGTGCCTCCTGCCGGCCGTAATAGTGCGGCCATCTGTTGCACCAAATGTTCCTGCTGCACCCGCTGCTGGGTGGCCAACTCTCGGAGGAGCTGCTGCTGATTCTCTTGGTGCTGAGTCATCAGCAGCTGCTGCTGAGTGGTCATTTGCTGCAGCATTTGTACCTGCTGCTGGTGCTGCTGGGCCGACTGCTCCTGCTGCTTCTCTAGCAGCCATTTTAACAGCTTCTCAGCCTCCATGTTGGGGTTCAGCGGGTTACTCTCGATTCAACCCCCACACTCTGGACCCCTTTGGTGGGTCCTGGTCTGCACCCACAATCCGGGTCGACCGTCTGTCAGCACACGTCACTGCTCTGGGCAATAGTCCGCAGTCTTGGCGCTGGCCCCTCGTAGCAGGGGCGGACCGCTATGCCCGCATTCTCCACCACGTGTGACAGGGTCGGTAGCTCACCGCTGTGGCGCCTCCTCCTGGCCGCTTCGGGGAATTAGTTTTGCGCCAGTAGAGCGCCCTCTGTGGGCGGCGTTCCGCCTGTCTCGCCTTTGTGGGGTGCACGGACTTGCGTTGCTCCCGACGTCGGCGTCCTCTTCCGGAGCACTGCCCTCCGACAGTGTCCCTTTGTCCAATCACACCCCCTTTCGGGGGGGGTGGTTAAACAACAGCCACACACCCTCGAGTCCGATTCTCACAGTCCAGGACCTGGTGTGGTGCTGACAGGCCGCTCCCTGCGACCCGTAGCTGTGCGTGGGGCAGCACAGCAAACAAAGGGGGAAAAGGGGGGGGGACTCAGGCCCGCCCACTACTCTGAGTCCCGGTCCAGAGGCCCTCGGGTGACAGTCTCACTGTCCTTCTTCTCCTTCCTCCTCTGACTATCCCTCTGGACCACTTCCCCACCAGCCCTTCTCTACGCTAGGCCGCCTCCTCCTCTCAGGCCTGCCGCCTAGCAGGCTATGTAGTGGGGCCTTCTCCCACTCTCTCAGGCTGGCCTGCACTGCGCTGTCCGTGGTGCTGGCCTCCCAGCTCTGGAGACAGACCTTCCCTGGCTGCTCCTGCTCTGGGCAGCCTTTTATATGGCTAAGCTGGGCCCTGATTGGCTGGCTCTAATCTGCCTTCTTATTGGCTCCCAGTAAGCCCTCTCTTGATTGGCCGCGCGTCTACGCAGGCGCCTAGGCCTGCCGCAGCCCAGTCTCTCTGGGTGTGGGGTAATCGCCCCACCACAGCATGTTATTGATACAAATATTAAAGAATGATGGTGACGAGATGGATCCCTGTGGGAGCCCATTGTTCAGTAGGCTAGGTCTGTTAGATCTACATGAAATTTGCAATTGGTGAGCATAACTGTCAGTGGGTGCAGGGGGTTCTTCCACAACATGATATTTTCAACACTTTTAGAAGCAGGCTGTCCAGCCAAACCATGTCATATGCCAAGGACAGGTCCACAAAGGTCACTGCTGTTTTGAGCCAGCATTGATAGCTAGCTTTGATGTAGGTAGTCAGTGCAATTACAGGTGCTTTCTCCCAGCCTAAACCTGGATTTCTCTTTGGGGATGTAGCCCTCAAAGATGGGTGTAAGTCTTCGGTGCATCATCCCTTCCAAGACCTTGTACATTATGCATAGTATTGATTGTCAGCTGCTTTCCCTGGTTTCAGGATGGCAGTGGCCTTTGCCTATTGCTATACCTTGGGCGCTTGACCAGGGGTATGCACTCAGTAAGGAAGCATGTCAGCCAGTTGCAGCCATGTTGACCAAGGTTTTTCAGAAATTCTGTCATGATGCTGTCTAAGCCTAAGTAGGCAAGACATACAAAGGGTGGGAGAAAGGAAGTGTTATCTTCATTTTATATATAGGGAACTGGAGTTCCCTAATCCTGCAAACACTTATGCAGTGCTTAGCATTATTCATGTGAGTAATCTGTTGGAGTCAGCAACAGAGGGTCCTGTGGCACCTTTGAGACTAACAGAAGTACTGGGAGCATAAGCTTTCGTGGGTCAGAACCTCACTTCTTCATGTCCCAGTTTAGTGTCATTCTCCTGTGATTCTGGATAATTCAGATTCAAGTTTCCACAGCCGTTAATTGAAAATGGTAGTGTTGTTTTTTTAAGTGGTGAGATGCATTTGAGTTTGCTTCATGCTAAGATTAGAGAAACAATAACTTGCAGTAAGAGGTTTCAGAGTAGCAGCCATCTTAGTCTGTATCCGCAAAAAGAACAGGAGTACTTGTGGCGCCTTGAAGACTAACAAATTTATTTGAGCATAAGCTTTCGTGGGCAACAGCCCACTTCATCAGATGCATAGAATGGAACATATAGTAAGAAGATTATATAGATAGATAGATATACACACATACAGAGAACATGAAAAAGTGGAAGTAGCCATACCAACTGTAAGAGGCTAACTAATTAAGATGAGCTATAATCAGCAGGAGAAAAAAATGCCCCTCTGCCATGTACATTGCCCAAATCGGACAGTCTCTTCGCAAAAGAATAAATGGACACAAATCTGACATCAAGAATCATAACATTCAAAAACCAGAAGGAGAACACTTCAATCTCTCTGATCACTCAGTAACAGACTTAAAGGTGGCAATTTTGTAACAGAAAAGCTTCAAAAACAGACTCCACTGAGAAACTGCTGAGCTTGAATTAATATGCAAACTAGATACCATTAACTTGGGTTTGACTAGAGACTGGGAGTGGCTGGGTCATTACACATATTGAATCTATTTCCCCTTAAGTATCCTCAGACCTTCTTGTCAACTGTCTAAAATGGGCCATCTTGATTATCACTACAAAAGTTTTTCTCCTGCTGATTATAGCTCATCTTAATTAATTAGCCTCTTACAGTTGGTATGGCTACTTCCACTTTTTCATGTTCTCTGTATGCGTGTGTGTATATCTATATAAATCTTCTTACTATATGTTCCATTCTATGCATCTGATGAAGTGGGCTGTAGCCCACGAAAGCTTATGCTCAAATAAATTTGTTAGTCTCAAAGGTGCCACAAGTACTCCTGTTCTTTTTACATGCAACATGAGTTGTTATGGCAACACTGAGAAATATTGCCTTAACTATAGTAGTGGTGGGGCTCAGTGTCAACCCCAGCGCTGGACAGCAGGACTCCCGTGATTTATTGTTTATTACCTGTGTCCTGCCAGTGACTTTTACTAAAAATATCCATGACAAAATCTTAGCCTTAGTGATAACACTTCTAGGGTGTATGCTGTAGGGTGTGATAGGCAGACCATGCTGCCAAGTGAACTCTCCCTGAACTAAATGACAGACGAGAGGGCTTAGAAGACCATAAATAGTTCAAAAT
The DNA here is from genome assembly GCF_027887155.1 of Malaclemys terrapin pileata. Taxonomy (NCBI): domain Eukaryota; kingdom Metazoa; phylum Chordata; order Testudines; family Emydidae; genus Malaclemys; species Malaclemys terrapin. The sequence goes on from NC_071509.1 coordinate 90,623,023, forward strand.
ATCAAGAATGGAAGTCTCCTCCAGATAAAGGTGACACTGAGTAACCCAAAGGGAGAAACGCTTCCACTTACTATTATGTCAGTCTGGTGGAGGGATTATTATTCTGAATACGAATATCCTGAACCTCTGCAGAATTTCTATCCACAGCAGTCAGCCAGCATCCAAGCTGGCAGATGTAGAGAGGAAAGGTCCGGATGAAGAACTAGACACTGAAATTATGTCCTGAAAGTTTGATGAATGGTTGACTCAACAGATGCAGCAGATCTAAGAACTAGAACTGAACTGGCCAAGTTAGAACTATGAGAAGTAGTTGTGCGTTGTCTTGACTTGCCTTCTGAAAGATGCCATGAATTAAGGGAAAAGGTAGAAAAGCATACATCAGGTGATTGCTCCATGGAATCAGAAAGGCAACTGATATGGGCCCCAATTCAAAATTTGAGAGCAAAACTTGAGACATTTCTTGTTCTTGTTGGTTGCTAACAGACCTACCAGAGAACTCCCCATTTTCAAAATATCTGGTTCTGTTACCAAATCAGGCTTTGAGGCCACTGACAATGGAGACACATCTAGGATTAGTGATTCAAGCTCTGGAATGATTCTCAAATCCCTGTAAGTTGTAGAAGTAATCACAGTAGAAGGTATTTGTACCGAATGAAGTGGTTCTGATGCAGAAGATCTTTTTCCCAGTCTCTACCAAAGTTGATGATGTAGACAGTACCAGATGATGTAGAAGACCAGTGACCAATTTTAATCAGTGTGGAGCCAGAGCAGAAGCAGTACTTGACTCAGCTAATACTTCTACTGTTCAGAGACTGATGAGTCAAACCTCTTTTTAGAATGTATCAGACACAGGGATTGATGCCAAGTGTTAGGCTTCGAGCAGTGCTATTTTCTTCCTCCGACAGCAGGGGCAATTGACTGCTCCAAGGGCACAGCAATTATGCTTAGGGACTTCAGAAGCTGGAGTAACCTCTCAAGAGGACAAAGCTCTATGGAACTGTGGTCTTGAGGCAGAAACAGATTTCTTCCTTGAAAGAACTAAGTCAAATGCCTTTATCTACTTCTCTATCAAAATTAATTGTAAGCATGCCTCACAGGTTTTTGGGTACATTTTGAGAATGATGTATGAACTGAACATTTTTCAGGGCCATAGCCTGCCCATTTGGCATGTCAGTCATTAAAAGATATAGCTGCATTGCAGATGGGCAGGTTTTGAAATGTGGTGATTTGTAGATTTGGACAAAGGGATGGTAGCCCTGGTACTAAGGCACTTACTCCTTTTCCTCCCCAAAGGGCTAAAGTTATCAAAAGAAAACTGCCTACATTATCACACGATGTAACAAGAACTTCTAGAGAGCTCAAAGGACACTGAGGTTGATCCATCTCAGTGCTACAGGCAATAAGAAAGACCTGAATGGTGGATGGGGTTACTCTGTCCTTTATGCCCTTGGGCAGGCAGGGAGGGCATGCAGGGCGCACACACGGCCCCAATGGACACTGCTGGTTAAAAGATTCCAAGCTCCTGCCCGTGGGGCACATGAAGGGTGGAATCCACATGGGCAGACACTCAAAGACAATCCAAACCTTAACCTCCATGAAAATTGCTATTATGATGAGGGAAATCCTGATATTTCACTTATCATAAAAAAAAATCAGTCACTTGGAAGTTTTCTGATCCATTACTTTGTTCATTTCAGCCTTGTGTGTCTCAACATATTTGAGAGGCGCAGCTGTAGTCTGCTAATGCACACACTGTCATGATTCATTGCTAAGCCTCTTGTAGAATATGAAGTGAAGAGAAACCTACTCACACAGGGTGCAGTTGTTGATAGGTACGTGTCAGGGAGGGTGCATTTTTAATGGGACTTTTTAAAAAAAACACACACTCACTCCAAAGATGGAGCTGCCTACCCAAAGTAAAGTCTCCTCCAGCTCACAAAAGGATTTTCTCAGTCCCCAATGTGATAACTTCTGTACTTGGCCTTTGAACAGAGACTTTTTCAGAAGCTGTCTCGGGCAACTTAATATCAGAAACAGTACCCAAACAGAGTATGTTAGGTGCATAAGCAAGTAGGGCACTGCTACTCACTACCAGGGCCACAGTAGCTAAGTCTGGCACAACAGCATGTCAAATTATTGTGCAGGGCAGTTTGAGGTAACCAAGTAGCTGGGGTACTTGTTTTGCACGCTCTGATCTCTACTGGTCTCTTTAGTGGCTACTGCTGAGGAGTTTCTTCTCATTTTCTGCTGTTTGCTCCTTGTTTATTTGTATCATCATACTAGCTAGCAGCTCCAGTCATGAATCGGGAGCCCCTTGTGTGAGGGATTGTACATGCACAGAACAAAGACAGGCCCTGCCCCAAATAGCCTTTTTGGGTCTCCTGCTCTGTGCCTGTTGCATCTGTGCTCTGCCATGAAGCACATGGAGATCTAGGAGGAAGCCCCGTCCCGGAACAGTGACCTAAACACTTTCCCCATGCAAGATTGTTTGGATCAACCCCCTCATAGAAGCATAGATGGAGGCATTCTTTCCCCTAGATGGTGAGGAGGAAGAAGTGTTTGGATCCACTTCCTCAAAAGAGGAAGGGAGGTGTATGAAGAATCACCTTCATTGACGAGGGAGTGCCGTAACCCTGACTTGGAAGCATTACCTTGGTGTGAGAGTATTTTAGTTTGAATGCCTATTGTTTCTTGGTCTCTCTGCTGAGACTGCCAGCACAGGCCGCAGTTAGAGCCAATTGTCTGGTATTTGTGATATGGACCACATTTGTCCTGTTTCCAATGTAACTTTTCATCTTAAGTCCAAGGAGCTACATTGTTGAAAACAGCAGCAAATTATCAATTGCCTGGCATAGAGGTGTGGTAAACAAACAAACGTAAATCCAGTCCCATGACTGAAGGAATACTGGTATAAATGGCCTTAAGGGAATGCTAAGACTAGGTCTCACTCATAGAGGTAACCAATATAAAACATTAGGGAAAAGACAATAACCAACTGCTTCATTTTGAACTGACTGCAAGCTAACAGTGAGGAGAAAACAAGGCAAACTGGAAAGGAAGCTCTTACAAAGCAATATGGATATCTTGCCACTGTGAACGTTTGGATGTTTTGTTCTTTATTTATTATCATTCTAACACTTGTGCTCAACATATTGACATCACAGTTTACATTATTGCTTTATACTGGGGCAAATGTTGACCTTTCTATTAGTGTACAGTTATCTCATTGCACAGTAGTGACAAGTTACTGACCAACTTTCCTACTGTCTACTGCTTCCAGTAACAGACAGTGCCATAAATTTGGCAGGACATGAAATGCCATTTCAGGCTATATTATAGCACCATAAGAATAGGACTATGATGTGAAAAAAGAACTACATTTTCATCACACATTAACAAATTTTTCAGTGGTACAGGATGCAAACCTCCTCCAACGAAAACAGAAAACGTTCTCACATCACAATACATCTAAACAAAAGTTTATACTGATGTTTTATAGAACATTTATTGAAAACAGACTTCTTCAGTTAGGCAAGAGCTGGAGTAATATGAAGAATTGAGAACTGCTCATTTGTTCAGAGACTGAAAATCAAGCATGCCCGTGCATGGAAATATTAGATTAGCTTGTTCCTCTAGAGTGCTTGACCAGTGTACATCCCAATGATCCTCCATGTTGGTTTATCAGAAACAGCAGTAGCATAGAAACTTTTTTCATTAAGGTATGTCTTCATTTTGCTATCTAGCAATTCCAGTTTAAAAGGGTAAGTCTGCACAAATGTTCTGCAATTGAACCCATCTTTCAACATTGCTTATTCCACTTAAAATGTCAACCTTATAATGCACATTTAAAAATAAATATCCTTAGTGTTACCACCACCTTAAGCTATTAAAGCAGACTTAAAATATCCTGTGTGTGTCTTCCCCAATTAAATTATTAACTTTTGAATTTCTTACCCCATACAAAGAGTTTTCACCTTTCTTTGTTGGTGAGCTTCTCCTCAATATTTATTCCACTCTGTATGCATCCGAAGAAGTGGGCTGTAGTCCACGAAAGCTTATGCTCTAATAAATTTGTTAGTCTCTAAGGTGCCACAAGTACTCCTGTTCTTTTTGCGGATACAGACTAACACGGCTGCTACTCTGAAACCTGTAGTTAATTTCAGTTTAATTTTCCCATGGAGTAACACCATGTTTAAAAAATGTAGTGGAAAGTTTGTTAAATAGGTTCTATGGAAAATTTAAAAATAGAAGCACTTGTGTTGGTCTTAAATTTCATTTGAAAAAAATTGGCTTTTTGCACAATGTTACTTTAAGGCCAAACTTTACTTGACAATGTCCCATGAATATGTTAAAAGGGAGAAAAGTTAGAAAATTATTTTGTGTTATATTTCCAAGAATTGTCAAATACATATATTAAAACTTGAGGTGTATCTAATAAACAGTATTCTAAAAGCAACAGGGACTTTAACCAAAACTTTAATTTTAGGGATGCTTTGTAACCAAGTATTCACAATTAGTTTCAATGCTATGCAAACTGACTACATCCAGTTAAACAGGTCATTGCACAGTTCCAGTCTATATCATCTGTTAAATTAGGATTGTCATTTCATAGTATGAATTCAATAGTTAATATAAAATCTTGTTAACTAGACTTTGCAAGACAATTTTGCCTCTAGCAAATACCCACCCCACACACAATCTTTGCTGTTTTTACACTCTATCCTAACTAGTTGCCAATACCTACAATTAACCTGCTACATGCAAAATATGTACTTAATAGTACAAAACTACATACAAATTCTAGTTTTTAAATGCTCAGGAAACAATACACTGGGAACTAGAAAAATATAGAATACACTCAGTTTAAACAATTATTACATGTGACCTAACATCCATACATTTGACTACATAACTTTTCCATGTTTAATGATGGTAGCTTTATTCTTAATTTGGGTTTTGTCATGATTTTCAGCTCATGGTTTTGATTTTAAAAAGTGATGACAAACCTTCGACTGAACTCAGTCTAGACCAGTGGTTTTCAAACTGTGGGTCGCAACCCCGTTTTAATGGGATCACCAGGGCTGGTGTTTAGACTTGCTGGGGTCTGGGGCCAAAGCCGAAGCCCGAGCCACACCTCCAAGGGCTGAAGCCCAAAGACTTCAGCCCTGGAGAGTGGGGTTTGGGCTTCGACTTCAGCCCTGGGTGGCAGGGCTCAGGTTACAGGGCCCCTGCCCAGGATAGTGGGGCTTGGACTTTGCTCTCCCCGCCTCCTGCCCAGGGCGGCGGGGCTCTGACTTCAGTCCCCCTTCCTGGGGTCATGTAGTAATTTTTGTTGTCAGAAGGGGTCACGGTGCAAGAAAGTTTGAGAATCCCTGGTCTAGGCTCTATCCCAAGATGCCTTAGCTCAGATTTCTTTTGTGCTATATGAAATCTGAAATTGCATAGGACAGGGCTTGAAAAATCCTTTTGCTAATGGCAAGCAGGAAGTTCTTCCTGGGAGTAAAGGAGCTTAACATACCAATTTCTGTGGAATTATACCGGTAGGTTGTCTTTTTTCCAATTACATTTCTAGCCTTTACAGTTGCAAAAAAAAAAAAAAAAAATCTTCCAAATGTAAAGATGACAAAACTGGATTGCTTGGCTCTGCAGCCAGTTGGCTCCAGCTCCTCTGTTGTTGTTGCTGCTTGTATCTTTGCCAAACAGCAGCACAGTGAAATTAACAATCATATGGCCAGTTTCACTGATTCCCTTCAGCAAGCTGTTGTCCTCAGTGAAATTCAAACATCATATCAATTTCATGCTGCTATTCCTGAGGAAAACTATGAGCAGCAGCAACAAGGTAAGCAATAGAGTTATTTAAGGCGGAGAAACTATATGGAAACTGGGGGCCAGGTAGAATCGTGAAGAGTTCATTCCTTAGCAGCCAGGAGGTGGGGGGGGGGGGGGGAAAGCAGAACCCTAAAGATCTGACCCTCCACCTGAACATTATTTATGGGAATTTCCAAACTTACAAGACACTTAATAGCCACAGACTAAACCAAAGATGGTGCCCCAAACCAGGACAGGAATCCTGGGACCTTGAGTATTGGTGCTCAGCTACCATTTTAATGGTCACCATTATGAAATTCCCAGCAGCTGGGGGTGGCAGAAAAAGTAGGCTTCTTGCTAGTGGTGTTCCCCTGCCTATGATATTTTACATCTATCTTTCGTAGTAGGTATAGATGTCCACCTAATGGGTGTCTGGTAAATTTTCAAGAACTGGGATACAGTGTTACAGTTGCTACAAGGACAATTACAATCAGTCTTGTAAAAATAAAGTAAGGATGCTTTTGGGAGAAATCTACCACCTCAAATGTACTGTTTATTTGGTGATGAGGCAGGTTTTCAAAATTAAGGAATTAAAGTGATCTGGAGTTTATAATCATCCAATTGGAAGCGCTTCATATTTTTTCACTTGTATTTATATTGTGGTGAAAAACATGGAATAAGTCTTTCATGAATAAAATCATACTTTAATCCACATTTGTTAGAGCTCTATTTCTATATTTTTGATCACTAGCAGTTATATTTTTTTCACTATATTAAGTAAATTTGAAACCAGCAAAACTTATTTGCAGAAATCCACTGAAGAAAGAGTTAATTCTGCTATCAAGGTACCTTTATAGTCATCATCACTGTAGTACCAGTATGCTTCCAGAAAGGCATGCACACAGTGTAGCAGGACAAAATGTACCACATTTAAAAACAGATTTTGCCAAATTAAGAGTTATTGTAGTGTATACCCAGAAGGGATATGTTGTGCATATTGCATCAGTTCCTTTTCAACCAAACTCCTTCCCCTCACTGCACCATTTCAAGTATAACGGTAATGGGCAAATGCAAATATGAAGATAAATCTTTATCTCCCTCCACCTTCTGGCAGATGGAGCTCACATGATGTTTAAAACCTCACCTATTTGTAACAGATTTTAGAACAAAACTTTTTTGTCAATATAATTGCTCTCTACTTTGGTCAAGCTCTTTACTATCATTTTGACTGCAATAAGCAGCTGACCATGTTGTTCATGTAGATCAAGAGGAACGAGGAGATGGAGTGATAGAAATCACAGCCTATACAATAATACCTATAGTGTACGGTCTGAATATCTTCCAATTATCTTTTTTTAAAATCACAAGGATCATCCTTTGTTTCTTTCCTTCTCCCATTCAGAATGTTGGCCTTTTTTCAGAATAACTTTTCATAACCAATGAAGCCTTCCAGAGATGATAAAATAAAGCACTGTTTAATTTTTGTATTTGTATCATGATAGCACCATGTGATATTCAAGCATATGAGAGATACAGTCTCTGCCCCCAAAGAACTGAGGTTTCTGAAGCTCTGCTCGGGTTAAATGGAGGCTCAAATTAAACAGTGACTGAATTTAGCAGAAGGCACTTTATTTAAATAGTAGGCTTTAAAAAAAAAATAAGTTCATGCCAAGCCTGTTTAACATTTTAAACAATGCTTAGTAATCACAAACTGCTATAGGTACCAACTCCTAGTGCCTGGATTGTCTAGAATGCCCAAATTTGGAAACATGCTTTTATCCTATGAAAGTTGCACCCCAACTTCCTTGGAAGTATGGATGAAGTGAAGAAGAGTTCCAGCTACCTTCACAAATCATGGATTGCAGCAGCAATGAAGTTTTGTGGGAAATAATGAAACTACAAAAAGAGGTTAAGTAATTCTCCTAGATATTACGCCCCATTCAGAAAACATTGGGGGGGAGGGGGGGAGAGAATGGGCCAAAAAAAGATACAGAATCAAGTCAGCCTGAAAAACTGTAGCCCAAACTAAAAGATGGATTGAGAGCTGGAAAATATTTATGGCAGCATGTGACATGAAAGATCTCCTTGTTAAAAGGGACTTTAGCCTTACCCTATTTTGTAATTATTTTTGAGGAAAGTTCCTTCCAGGCACAGGGGTGTGGGTAATTATTTCCTGGAGGGAGGATCATTTCAACCAGAACAATGTTTGTTCTTATGTGTAAATACAAATAAATGAAGCCTCTTCTTCCAAGTCACAAATAATTGTTACATCATCTTCATGGACCTCTTTACACAGAGAAGTTTAAAACTTTTATGGACCACAAGCTATGTGCAGATAAACAACAAGGGGACAGGGCTTGAGAAACAAATCTAAAACCAAAGCAATTTCCCCTCTTAAAGATAACTAATGAACAGTTAATGGTAGAAAAGGAACCTAGTAATAGGTTACATAATGAAGATAACATAATGCAGCATAAATACCTACTTCATGTTCCTGCACCAAGAGGTGTAAGAAAGTTGTGAGGGCAAAAGATTCAATATGGGATTTTTTTTTTTTAAGTTTTCCTTTGGAGAATAGCATATAAGATCTGTAAACAGTGGCTGATTGTCCAAGCTTTCATAACTGAATTTGAGCTTTTTCAAAAATATATGTATAAAAAGTTACATCATTAAACAAATTTTTTGGTGAAGTGTGAGAATTCCATGAGAATGCATAATTCCATTTTAAGAGCAGAACTGGGTAGATTGCAGATGCGGCTATGGTTTCTTTATATTCTGTAAGGTTAGTACTAGGTTATAGTCCAGAAGAAGTCCTTTAACTTTTTCATGGAATTTCTCCCTATAGTGGTTGAAGTGCATAATACTTTCTGGTTCTTCTTCAAACCAAAATTTGTCAAACTCATAAACCAGATAACCTGTAAAGAAAACAAAATAAAGTTCTACAGAACCTGTGATCCATTCTTTTCTACTTTGGCTCTGGCTCCTCCCAGCCTATTCAGCCTAGAGGAAGAAGGCAATGCCTCATTTTATTCAATAGCAATTCTTCTGGATAGTGTAGGAGTAACTAGCAAGAATGCATGCCTTGGAAAATACTGGATATTTATTAAATTGAGATCTGCAGTATGGATCCATCCACCCAAATTTATCCAATGAAGAAATAGTCAGTCAGACATTCAAGTTATAATTCTGGCTTTGGAGGAGCAATGGAGGTAAATGTTTATTTTTCCTTTAAACTATGCTTGAAAATAAATCCATAACCATGTTAGAAGCATCACAGCACTAAAATATTTTTAATATGTAACCAACTGGCTGAGAATTAATTGCCCTTCTAATAGCTGGCCCAGTTATAATCACATATTACTGCTAACAACTAAAGGAGTTACTCATTTATCTCGAGTGGTAGAGGCCTGGACTTTTGGTAATGAAGGTAGTCCTGCCGCTGATAATCTATAGGAGGGAAGAGTTACAAATACTCACAATAAAACTGATGGAAGTGTTCCATTTGTGGCAATCCAGGGACCAAGTTGTAGAGATGAGACTTTAAAGCACCACTCTTTAGTAAACTATAAGCCATTTCTGTCAAATTGATCCCAACTATTGCATAGGAATATCTGAAACACCAAAAAATTTCCTATTAGATACTAATGAAATCCATTTTCCTGCTGATTTTTACAATGTATTCCATTTTCCAGGCCTAATTTGTATAGACACAAATTATTATCTGCCAAATTATTCCTATTCTACAGGTTGGGTCATTCTAAGAATCAAGCAAAGTCTGCCTCATGCGTATGGAGCATTTTTGTCTAAAGTGCCTTGTACATCTAAGACGATAGTGAAGTTAAAAGATGGACTGTGTAGGAAATATAAAATTTCATCAACAGCAATGTAGTGAATGCCCCTATTTACCATGCAGAGGCAACAGGATAGAAAGTTTAATCAGCATTGTGATGGGGTGCACCAGCCCGCCACTGGTTCAGCAGGGGTTAATCACAGTCTGTGGGCTGAAGAGGCCACGCCCCCGGCCTCTGCTGGGCATGCTCCGGCTATAAAAGGGAGCAACTCAGCTCAGTCAGGGCTGACTGCCAAAGAGAACAGAGGTGAGCTGCAGGTTCCTGCAGAGGGACAGCTGACACTCCAGGACTCAGAGGCCCGGCAGACTGCACCTACCAGCGACTCCCAGGCACCCAACACCAAAGAGGGAAGAGAGGCCCTAAGACTACCAAGATGACTAGCTGCGGAAGAACGGGTAGGAAGTAAACCAGGGCAACTTAACAGGAAACTGGTCACAGAACTGGGGCTTGGCTCAGTGTGTTTTGGCAGGATCCCTGCTGAGCAGGAGGTGGGCAACCCCGCCACTGTCAGGGCCTTGGGTTGGGACCCAGTGGAGTAGGGAGGATCTGGGTCCCCCTACCCTGGCTGCTGCCTGTCCTGAGGTGGCAGCCCACCTGTCCAGCCACTCTGGCCATTAGGCCACGTGGCCTTGCGAGGGAGAGCGGCCATAGTAACTCTGGCCACTAGCCCACATGGCCCTGCAAGGGAGGGCACCCTATTGATCCTGACATTAGACCACACTGCCCAGAAGCCAAGGGCAGTCATCCAGACTCAGCAAGCATATAGAAAAGACAAAAAGCTTTTTTTAAAAAAAAATTCTAAATCTGGTCTACTGCCCTCTTTCCAAATCTACTGTAACACTAACATCACAGCTACCAAAAACACTGCTCTAGCAAGAAAGCTAGCCAGCAGAAGCTCAAGTAGATCTTATGTATTTTCATTTTTTTGATACAATTTTCAAAGCTTGTTATCGAGTACAATGTGTTAAATCAGGTACGGTTGCACACACAATTTGAGTCATTGAATAAAGTGCATTTTGGGGCTTTGTCCATGATATCCTGTTTCCACAGGGAGATGGAATTCCAAACACAGAAAATATACCTCAGTAACAAGGTCTAGGTCTGCTCCTGTTATGTATGGACTTCTGTTTAAAAAGCCCAATGATGAAAAATTAGAATAAGTTCAGCAGTCACAAAAAGTGCATCATTTTGAAAAACAAATTTACAATATGTTAAAGGATACATGTATATGTTTTCATTGCAGAAGTCCTCATTAATTTTGTAGGATGACTGTTCACAACTTAGGGCAACATTCATGACAAGGCACAAGATGAAGCATTCCCATGCTTACTATATTAATTATTGAGATAAACCAGAGTTAACTGGGGATTGGGTGGATGAAAGAGGAGTAGTGTCTTGTAAAGTGAGAGATAATAAACAGGCTATTTTTGATTTGTCCAGGCCACTGGATGGGCACTTAATCCATGGAAGTATATATATTGCACTTGGCACAGTGTGCATGAATACATATATCTTGACTAAGTTTGTGTTACTAAATAGAATAAAGAATAATTACTATTTCCTTCCAAATTCAATCCAAATCTGTTAGCCATACTGTTTTGGGGGAATAAGGGGTTGGAGTGGTTTTCTAGAACGAAACTAACTGAAGCCTACAGATTACTAAGGGCACTAAATAGACTGGTTGGAACAAATACATAGCTATAAACATACAACTTTCAACTCAGATGCTCAGAAATTAATTCTGTTTGTCAATTTCCTATAGAAAGTGTCAAATGTCTTCCTCTTTTTTTAAAAAAAAAAAATCAGAAGATACTCCAATACAGACTTGCACTCTACAAATCTAAGATCTTTGTGAGATCTTAGGCCCATACAAATGGCTTACCCCAATTTTGTATGATTTGAACGAGAGAGGATCTGGCGAGCTTCACTGGTGTAATGTTTACTAAAATACCTGAAAAGGAGCAAACACAAACTGAATCTAAGGATTGCTACATAAGCAGTTTATTAATTAAATCTAATATTTTCAATAACAGAAGAATGGAATTGTAGACAAATGTGTATTGAAGAAAGAGTGCAGAATGAAAACCAATAAAAGTAAATAGAGGAAGTGATATGTAACAAGGAATGGCATGATAAAGGAGACCAGTGGGACAGAAGTCTTCCAGAGAATTCAGGATTCCCCCATTCAAGCAGGTTTTCATATTTTCTGTTCTACATCATTAGTACTTTTAACTTAGTAGTAATTTTATTTTGAAGAGTTTTGATCATTTACTTTCTCAGCTATAGCATAGCAGGCCTATCATACATGAGTAGAATGTTTTAAACTCCTTTCTGCTCCTCTTTAACTCTTACAATTTGTAACTAAAACCACCATCTATCCAACTAGTTGGTTACAACAATGCAGCTCGCTGTTGAAGAACTGTTTACTCATTTAGAAAGGGGCTCATTTTCCATTATTCAGTAATGTATTACAGTAGCCAATATATTTCTATTTGCTTCTACTCAGGTAGTCCAGAGGGAATTAGGAATAATACTAAATAAGAATTCAAAGACATAGAAAATTTAAGACTTAGAGAAGAAAAGTATTTATTTTCACTTACACCAGATTGACTAATCCCAGCATGCCCATTCCTCTGAAGTCTGTTTTGGGATCATCACCTTGGAAACCAATGTCACACCACTGCTTGGTGATTCTAGCCTTCAGATTTTCATGAGGCATCAGCAAATTCCAAAGCTACATAAATATACTTCCATGTTACAAATAACACAACTGCCAATGTTTTTCCTAGTCATGTTATTCAGAACACTTACTGACACATGTCAGATAACAAAATAATCTTGCATTTAAGACACAAAACTAAAAATTGGGAGACGTGGATTCTCTGTTTTGTCACATTTCCTTTTTTCCCTTGGGTAACTCACTTAAGCCCGATATATACTAAAATATAACCAAGTCAGGGAACAATTAACTCCCTTAGAGCCTGATACTCATTTACACTAAGGCCCCTTTATGCTGCTCTAGCAGTGCAAAAGGACCCCAAGTGGATGTAAAAGAGCATCAGGCCCTTAATTTTTCTGGTTGTCAGTCTCCTCATCCACGTAAACCCCAATTCTGCAAACACTTGTGCAAGTGCTTAATTTTAAGCGCAAGTACTACCATTGAGTTAAATGAGATTACCCACATGCTTCAATTGAAACATTTGCATAAGTCTTTGAAGGATCAAAGCCACAGTGAGGATACATATCTATATACAGGGATATTAGAATGCTAAGTTCACTAGTATTTGTAAAACTCACTACATTTCTTGAAGCACTATAAATTATCAAGTACTGTTTGTATGCAGACGTGTTGGTGGTTTTCTTTTTTTAAATAATTGTGTGCTATTATTTTTGGGGTTTCAGATGGAATAAACTTGCTGTAAAGTTGGGAAAAAGAGCTATTGGTCTGAGATTTGCTTTAGGATATTGTTTAACTTGAGCGAGTCACTTTTACAATTGAAAATAGCAAATATTTTTAAAATGCCAACATGCTATTAAAGGACTTAGTAGTAAGGGGATAAATTAAGCTTTCACATACTATGAGACTTATAGTAAAGGGCATTTGTCAGAAACTTATTGAAAGGGCACCTGTCAGAGCTGGTTTATTCCAATTTTTAAAATCAATTTTGCTCTTCTAGTTTATAAAGACCAAACAGCCTGATAGTTATGAATTTAAAGAAAGCTAAACTTCTATGGCTAATTTATTAGCATTCAATTATTCTAGTAATAGTTTAGGACTCAGAATTCCAAGACACCTTCACCTGGATTAGTTGCTTTTCATGTTCTTCGTTATCTGAATCATATGGAACTTTCCTCAGATTTTCCACCTCCAAATAAAGTTTCTTATAACCAGATATCTGCAGCAAACATACCTGCAGGCTTGTCTTAAAACTGAAAAACAAAAAACCCCACAGGAGCTTAAGGGGGATACATGATGGGATGGCCATAGTCATCATTGCTTAGATCATGAGAAAAAGGGAGTACAGGTCCTGCAATATTTAATGTGACACACCAAACTCCTGCAAGCTTTGCCCAACTGGGGGAAAAAAAAACAAAACAGTCTTCCAGAGAGAAATGTATTACTTTCCTCACCTCAAAATGTTACACTAGTCTAAACTCGAGAGTATGTAATATTTCATCCAGCTCCAGTGACAAGTCTAAGGGCAATACTTTAATGCTGCACAGCTAGAAATGGGAACATTGCATCTCTGGAAAAGGGGAGAACCGAAGCTTTCCAACATTAAATGCCACACTTGCTTCTAGATTTAAAGGTCATAAGATATCCGAAACTTTGAAACTGTGGATGGTTTTTATGTACAGAAAAGTTTCTTTAGATCATTTTTAGAGTTGTTTTAAATTAGTTATTTTCCCCTCCTCAAGGCCTTTACTGTTACAGGTGGAGAGACACAAAAGAAACTGATCTAACAAGTTTTGTTTTTTTTTAAATTAACTCTCTAAAATAACAATATGTAATAGAGGTCATACAGGACGATATGGTAAAGATTTGATTGAGATGACCAGTACAATTTAATTGTGGGTTGGTCAACTGTGAGTAATGGAGTTATCCCAAACTCATGCCGCTAAAACCTTTTTATCATACCACATCATATGCACTCTCGTCATCTATACATCTTAAATCCTTAAAACTGAATTGCAAAGTATGATGTATGTGCTGTATTCCCCAAATAACAGTATCAGATTAGTGATTCCTTTAATAATCTCTCTTGTCACATACCTATACAATGTTATAAAAGGTAAAATGATGTGGTCCAGTTAGAAGTACCTATATAATAGTAGCAAACAACATACCCTGTATCCTTCTGTATATTAATCTTCTTTTCTTTCATTATACTCAGGACACATTTTTCCACTTCAGCTTCACCAATATGTACAGCATTTCTTAACACCTAAGAAATGAACGTAAGTCAAACAATGAATACAAAATGTAACATCTATTTTGTTCCTATTATTTACCAGTCTGTTCATGCCCATTGCATTTGCATCTTTTAAAAATGAAAAAATATGCGACCGTTGTCAAGGTAAATACATTTTGTGATAAAGCCTTAAGTGTGTTTGCTTTGCCTGTGAAAGAATGAGGATACTTTCATTCCTTCTTTTTCAGCCAGCTGGTAAAATACATTAACTAAAAAAACATGCATCCTGGACCGTGATCTCAAGATAACTAGTATCGGGCCTGATAATTTTTGGAGGAGAATCCTCAAAGGCAAACTTAAATCCTGAGAGAAGTTGTATTGGCAATTCACTATAACCTAGATTCTGAAACCCTTAAACGTGCTAAATAGTACCTTACTCCATTTACTTAGTCCTACTGAAGTCAATGGGATTATTGAGGAGTAAGAATACTCAGTGACATTCTTCCTCCAATTCAATAATGAACTAATACCTCATCATAAGGAGCAAGTGCACTATTTGGAAGTGAGATGCCAGTGTTAGTAACAACATAGTCAAGGCCTCTGTCTCATCCTAACAGCATGCCATACTTTTCCAGAGTGAAGATATTAACTAAAGTCCCAGACAAATTCCAGGACCTAGGTTAATATCTTCATTCTGGAAAAGTGTGGCACGTCTGCTGTTAGTAACAACAAATAGGTTAAGACAGAGGCCTTAATATACATATAACATCCTTGAAAGAGCAAAAATAACCTGCATCAAGGCAATGGTTAAAGTTCAACTTAAATGGACAGGTCATGTTATCAGAAAGGATGATGATAGAGTCTCCAAAAAAGTCATTTATGGTTAGCTGAAACTTGGAAAGTACAGGAATGACTGTGAATGTAAATACTTCAAAGTCACCCCTAAGCAGAATCTTAACTTGTGCAGCATAAATGTTGATAACTTCAAAGACAGACCTGAATGGAGATCACATATCAATAAATGCTGTAAATACTTGAAGGTCACACTTACAAGATGGGAGAACTCTATCCTAAGAAGCAGTGACTCTGAAAAAGATTTGAGGGTTGTAGTGGATAATCAGCTGAACATGAGCTCCCAGTGAAATGCTGTGGCAAAAAGGGCTTTGGATGCATTAGTCCAGTGGTTCCCAAACTTGTTCCGCCGCTTGTGCAGGGAAAACCCCTGGCGGGCCGGGCCGGGCTGTTTACCTGCCGCGGCCACCGGGAGCAGCGATCGGCTGAACCTGCGGACGCGGCAGGTAAACAGCCCGGCCCGCCAGGGGCTTTCCCCGCACAAGTGGCGGAACAAGTTTGGAAACCACTGCATTAGTCCTTGATAAACTGGAAAGGGTTTGGAGAAGAGCCATGAGAATGATTAAAAGATTAGAAAGCATGTCTCATAGTGGTAGACTCAAAGAGCTCTCTATAGCTTAACAAAAAGAAGGCTTGGGGGGGTGACTTGATTACAGTCTAAGTACCTACATGGGGAACAAATATTTAATAATGGTCTCTTCAATCTAACAGAGACATCCAATGGCTAGAAATTTAAGCTAGACAAATTCAGCCTGGAAATAAGGCATAATTTTTTAACAATGAGGGTATTAACATTGGAACAATTTACCCAAGATCATAGTGGATTCTCCATGACTGGCAATTTTGAAATCAAGACTGGATGTTTTTCTAAAAAATATACTCTATTTTGGGGAAGTTCTATTATACAAGAGGTTAGTCTAGAAGATCACAATAGTCCCTTCTGGCTTTGGAATCTATGAATCACTTTGAGACAGACACAAAAGGTTAGTAGCGACTGGACATCTAACATAGTGTATGCTCGTGAAAATGAGCTAGAATCAGAAGCTAAAATAGGGAAAGAACAAGTTTAAAAATTACTTAGACAAGTCACCAGGGCCTGCTGAAATACATCCTAAAATACTCAATGAGCTGATTGAGGAGGTATCTGAGCCATTAGCGATTATCTTTGAAAAGTCATGGAAGATGGGAGAGATTCCAGAAGACTGGAAAATGGCACTGTATTTGCCCATCTATAAAAAGGGAAATAAGGACAACTTGAGGAATTACAGATCAGTCAACTTAACTTCTGTACCCAGAAAGATAATGGAGGAAATAATTAAGCAATCAATTTGCAAACATTTAGAAGATAATAAGGTGATAAGTAACAGGCAGTATAGATTTGTCAAGAACAAATCATGTCAAATCAACCTAAGGGTGGGTGGGTGGGTGTGTATATATATATATATATATATATATATATATACACACACACACACAAAGGATAAACCATTCTGGGGTAAGATACTCTAGAAATTTAAGATATTAAAATCATAATTAAGACATCTGGTAGAACCCACTCAATGTGCTCTATCATAACAAAAATTTGTTTTATGTGGCAGTCACAAAAATTCTTTCAGTACCACTTGGCAGTGATTAGACAGAAGAGAACAGTCAGTCATCTTCATAGAAAAACATTTAGTTTAAGATAAGCAAATGTGAGGGTCTAATACTTTGACAGTATCCCTTTAACTGATGCTGAACATATAAAAAGTAAAATGAACTTGCAACATACTGCTGAACAGCCAAGTATGTATTCATATTCCATTTGCTTCAATTATACAGCACTACTACATGACACCATGCATAATAGACCTAGCATTGAAAGGATTACGTATCACATTTCCATTTTCTACAAAAGATTTTTAGTCTACAAATCGCATTCCTACCTAGCAGCTTCATTTTTACTGTGCAGATCAGAGGCCTTGATACCATGACAAAAATTACATTAAGAATTAGACTACTTCTGATCTATTCAGTTTTACATATTTCTGAATTAGAGTAGAAATATGGATAAGACTGACCATATTGAGCATTATTCTGTATAAAATTTTAACAGAAAAACAGTGAGAATTTTACTCCAGCCCATATTCTGTCATGCATACATACCCAAAAGACACTGAAAGCTATCAAATTCTAAAAGTAAGTATTACTTTAAGGGCATATTTGTCTCTAAAAATTGGTTTTCTGGTATAGTGTGTTATCTCCATCGACTCCTACCTTACTCTTTGATAATCCCAATGAGTACTCTGTAATACAAGACAAATAATTATATCACTACAACTGTTTTATATATTGAATTCAAACTTTTGACGAGTTACAAATGTGTTGTCAATGATGTAAATAATATGTCTAACCAGTGTTTTATTAGGGTTGCATCAGCAATTAGTCACCTGTTTAATTTAAAATCATCATCAAGTGACAATACTGAATTGAAAATCTTTTGCATGATGTAAATCTATCACCATCTTTATGAATATAGAAACCTGAATAGTTTTGTAGTTTTTAAATTTACTCCATTACAATGTCAGTTTAACAGCCTAGAAAGATGAGGAGCCAGTTTGAAAGAGATAACATAGCTGTTGTGTATTTAGGAATATCTTTCTTTCCAAGCACATTAAAAAAACATTCATTTATACTAACTGGAGTTTACAAAAGAACATCATACTTTGTATATTTTCCTACTATTGTTACAATGGCAACCAAGATTGACTTACAAATAAGAGAAATTACTTATTTTAGATTTACATGTTGCATTTGACATCACTTTGTATGTAGTCATTTTCAGTGTTTCCCCTTTGTAATTAATTTCCATGTTTGTGTGGGTCTTTCAAAGAAAACAGATTATTTTTTGTTGTTGTTTTAAATAGGAAATTGTGATGGTAAAACAAAAAAATTGGCCAGAGACTCAGCAGAAGGTGTAACACCTTTTAGCTAATTTTTTGAAGCTGACTAAATTTTCCCTTGGCTAGCAGGGAAAGGAAAGTATATCTTTTGGACCTTTATTTTTTTAGTAATTAAAGCTTAAGTAAAAGCATTTGTAGTTTATATACAATATGATGCACTTTGCTTTTAAAGTAAATTTAGAGTCCATGAGAGAGGCATTGGCCTGGCAGGCAATACAGGAAGCAAGTTACAAAACAGATACAACACAGGAAGGATGTCAGCTTTCTCACAACGCTTTGCCAAAATGCTTCTACAAGACCTCTAGCTGCCAATTCTAGCAATGAACATAGTAAACGTATCTAGGGCCCATGTAACCCTTGCTCCCTTGAGTCTGCCAATAGGAATACAGTATCAATAATGATTTAGACGTTTTCCCCACTTGTACCGGCTGTGAAACCAACCAGTTTTTCAGGTATGCCTTTAAACTGCTGTCACACAGATTAACTGTTACCAAACCTAAGTGCAAGAGGAACTGGCTGTCCAGTTGCAAGCTCTAACGTACTTTTTTAAAAGATTACATCCTTCATTTACCTATCTTTAGCGTCCGTTGTGAACCTTCCTTTGAGCTACCAAAGATACGCTGTAATTCACATTTTCCAGTGAGCTGCCTCAAGATCCATTTCAGCCAAAACCGGAAGAAGTTACTATACAGGTATCCCCATAAGTACACAAACATTTTCTGTGCAAAGAGAGTGACAACTGATCACAGGGCATTCATTGTCTGACACTACAGAAACAATTGTACAATCTGTCTGGGCTGCAAGCTCTTGCTGAGCTGCTAATGATGGTAACATCTGCTCCCTCTCAGGTGGCGAACACTCTTCACCTGTCAGAAATGAAAGGCTGAGTGCCCCCTTAGCTGCAAAGGGTAAAGAAGGAGAGACGCTTTGTACTAGAGCTGGCGGTTGGGGAGGGTCAATGCCAAGCCTTAAGGGGGGGAGGCCTAGAAGCACTGCCAGAGCAGGACACAGACTGCCAGGCACCGCCCCAGCCTCCTCTTCCTGCTCAGCACGAACACCTCCCCGCTGCCCTGCAGCCCCCTAACTGCAACCCGGGGGGGGGGAGAAGCCATGCCCACCGAGGAAGATGCGCAGGGGGCGGGGGAGAGGTAGCGAGGCCGATCGAAAGCGAGGCTGTTGCCCTATCGCTCATCCGGACAGGTGTCGGGGGGGGCACATAACGCCCCATGTCCGCTGAAAGGAGGGGAGGGGGTTGGCCCAGCGGCAGCTGCTGCCCCCAGCCAGTCAGCGGGGAGCAGGTAGATGACGCGTCCTAGCACGGGACACCCCGCTGGACTAGCCGTCTGCTCCCTCCCAGGCGGGGCAATAGCTCTGCCCGCGCCCTACCCGTGAGGGCGCGCCCCCCGCCCGGGTACCGCCAGCGGGACAGGCCCTGCTCACGTCGTCCCCACCAGTGAGTGGGGCGGGCTCCGGCCTAGCCCCGACTCTAGCGTCCCCCGGAAGGAAACCGGCCACCGGCTGACCCGGAAGTGATTGATGGGGACAAGGTAAGGGCCAGTTAAACCGCTGTTCCGCGCAGTTCTGCGGGTAATCGCTGCAGTGCCCCGCCCCTCGGCCAGCGTGTCGCGTGCGTAACCAGGGGGACGACCTAAGCGGGGCGGGAGACAGGACTCGGCTCCCCCACTCCTCACCGTCCAGGTAGAGCAGCGGTGCCAGGGCGCTCTCCGGACCCTGGCCGGCACGAGCCGTTCACCAGCCGGGGCAGGGACGAGGTGCGCGCAGCCCGCTCCCCTCCACCTGCGCTAGTTCCGGCCGGGCCCCGGTTCCGCTGTCCCCCTAGGGGCGAGGGGCGGCCGGCGGAGCCCCAGGTGGTGTCGGGCAGCAGTTAGTTGTCGGAGCGGGTTCCCAAGGTGTGAAGGGGACTCGTGCTCGGCGGGCGCTGGGCACCCGCCTCCTCTGCCTGCGGAACTCGCCTGCTCAGCGCTATGGAGCAGAGCGCTTGGGCCGCGCTGCAGTAGCCAGGCTCCCCGGCGCAGCCCTGGCTCATGGGGAGGTAGGGTAGGTAATAGCGGCTTGCGATGGGCATCTGGCCCTGGTCCCCCGCAGATTCCGCCTGGTATGTCCTAGCTAGAGGCCTCTGCCGTCGCCTTGGCGTTCATGTAACACACATGGAGATAGGCAGAGCCAGACATTATGACGTTAACAAGCACGTGACTGGGTCTAGCAGGCCAGGTAATCCGCAGCGGACAGTCCGAAAAGACCAGAAACCTTTTATAAGATCAATATCGGGGTTGGAAGAGACCTCCACAGGTCATCTAGTGCAACCCCCTGCTCAAAGCAGGACCAATCCCCAACTAAATCATCCCAGCCAGGGCTTTGTCAAGCCTGATCTTAAAAACCTCTAAGGAAGGAGATTCCACCACCTCCCTCGGTAACCTCTCTGCATAAGCTACCACCATCATTGCTGTTCCTAGGGTCAAGCTAGCTCTGCTGTGTTTGATTGAGATTCATTATAAGGGTCTCCCTCCTGGCCTATGTCTGAAAAAATGAAGAATCTGTGAGAAAAGAAGAATAACTGACAAACATCTCAACAAACCCCTGCTCTGTAGACACAGCCTACACTGACAGAAGGGTGTAGAAATGCCATCTCCCTAAGCACTTTTCCATCTGTGTCTGTACAGACGAGTTGTCAGCATAGCTGTGTCAGCCAAGGGTCTGGGGTTTGTTTGTTTGTTTTCCTCTATATCACGAGCTGATACAACTCTTCAGGGTAGACCAGATGTTGGTAGGCAGAGGAAAAAGGTTTGTCTTTCTCTCCCCCCCCTTCTTTCCCCCTCTTTCTTAACAGTAGCTCTAAAAGAAAGTGCAGATCAAGAGCTCAAGGTCCATTTGATGAATTTAAAATAGATAGAAGCCAAGGTAGCAAGACTAACCAGAAATTCTTTTTTTCAGCTTAGGCTGACGAAGATTGTGTCCCTGTAACCTGCTGATCTGTATGTGTTCTGTGCATAGGTGGGGACTGTAATAGACTTGCATCCTTTGAGTCAGGCACAGAGGCAGATATATAACACATGCTATCCTGTGGTTTACATCTCTCACTGTAGGACACAAACACACTCCTAGTGATCTGTGCTTGGCCACATCAAAGCTAGCAGTGTGCTATATGCAGGGCTGAGCCTGAAGACTACCCAGTAAATATAGCAACTGATCTATCAAAAAGCAGGTGCCTAGTAGGTAGGGCATGTTGTTGTACATGCATGATCCCAAGACTCAGCATCCCTCATTGGTTGCTTATCTATTACCCAGATCTGTAGTGCTGCCAGAGCAGTCCATACCATCACTCAAGCATGTGAACTCTATGATGAAGTTACCCTCCATCACTTTGAAAAACTATGCTCGGGCCGCTTGGCCGTGTCATTTTCTGAACCTCAGGGTATGCCTATGATAATGATGCTGCTGCACTGTCGCCTCTATGATTCTCTGCTCTTCCCCCAACCCCACCCTCAGTATGTTACACCTCCCATGAAATAAAAGGGATGGTTCTCTCATGGATCAGTAATTGGTTAAAAGATAGGAAACAAAGGGAAGGATTAAATGGTCATTTTCACACTGAAGAGAGGTAAATATAAGGGTCCCCCAAGGATCGGTACTGGGACCTGTGCTGTTCAGCATATTCATAAATGATGTGGAGAAGGTGGTGAAGCGCGAGGGTAAAATTTGCAGACAATCCAAATTTCTCAATATAGTAAGTCCAAAGCTTTGTGTGAAGAGTTACAAAGGGATCTCACAACCCAGTGACAAAATGACAGATGAAATTCAGAGTTGATAGGGAAGGGTGCATGTCTGTCATGGAGGTCACGGAAGTCATGGATTCTGTGACTTTCCATGGACTTTTGCAGCAGCCCGTGTGGCTGACCCCAGGGCCACCCAAGCAGCTGGCCCTGGGGCCTGCTGCTTAGGCAGCCCCAGCCATAGCCACACTGGCTGCTGCTGGAGCGGCCCCATAGCCAGCTGGTCAGGTTGCCCTGCAGTTAGTCACACCGGCCACTGCTGGAGTTGCCCCAGGGCCAGCCACACCAGCTACTGCTCAGGCAGACCCAGGCAGCCAGAGCCACAGCTGGTTGGTGGTCCTGGGGGCAGCCAAAGCAGCCGCTGCTTGGCAGCCGGCCTTGGGGACCATCTGGGCAACAGCTGGTGCTACTGACCCTGGGGACCGCCCGAGCAGCAGCGGTGCTCTGGGTGGGTGCCCCCGCTGCAAGAGCAGCGGTGCCCCAGGCAACCTCCCTCCTCCCCATTTCCCCCCCCCCGAGCAGCAGTGCCCTGCCCCCTCTAGTTAAGCTAAACCCCCCCTCCCCCCCCGACCATGAATGTTTGTTTATTGCCTGTGACCTGTCCATGAGTAAATCGTAGCCTTATTGATAAGTGCAAAGTAATGCACATTGGAAAATGTAATCCCAACTATATGTACGAAATGATGAGGTCAAAATTAGCTGTTAATATGCAAGAAAGATCTTGGAGTCATCATGTATAGTTCTTTGAAAACATCTATTCCGTATGCAATGGCAATAAAAAGCTAACAATGTTAGGAACCATTACGAAAGGAATAGATAATAAAGCAGAAAATATAAATTCATGGTACACCCTGTGATGGGTGACCCCACACTGAACAAGTGGGGGTTAACCACATTGGGCCCAAGAGACCATATCCCCTACCTCTGCTGCACATGCTCCCTCCCAATGGAGGGAGCAGATAAAAGGAGGCTGGTCAGCTCAACCTGGGCTGACTGAGGAGGAGGATGAATGTATGCGGTTTAAGAATGGTCAGCCTGCTGAAACAGAGATCCCTGTCTATTGTGACAAAGTTCTGTTCTTGACTCCATGGGTCCTGCATTTCCTGATAGATTTTGCTAGCCTCAGAGGCTCACTGTGACCCTCTACATAGCCCTTCTCTCTCTAGGGGCAAGGGTCACAGTCTACTGAGCCATTTTCATCATAAGCCAGCAAGGGAAGTGAGGAGAAGCTATCCTCCCTCACACAGTCTCTGTTGTCTCCCAGTATCAGTGATGAATCAGGGAGGGGAGCAGGGAGCCCAGGCCCATCCTCTACTCCAGGCTCCAGCCCAGGGACCCTAAAATTAGCCAGCTATGGAAGCTGACTTTTTGGAAATAGGATGTGTACAATTCCCTGGGCCACTTCCCCATAGCAGCCCCCACTCAATATCTTCTTCACAATTACCTCAGGGTGGGTGGGCGGGCTAGCTAGCCTGCCTGCCTGCCTTGCACCTGATATAAAGTTGTACTGCTTCATTCTTCCAACAGCACAGCTCCTGACACCCACATCTCCCTAACTAACTGGGAGGCTTTTAACTAGTTCCAGCCAGTCTTTGATTGGCTTCAGGTGTCCTAATCAATCTAGCTATCTCCACTTCCTTCTAGAAGGATCTTAATTGGCCACAGGTGTCTTGATTAACCTGTTTCAGAGTAGCAGCCGTGTTAGTCTGTAGCCGCAAAAAGAACAGGAGTACTTGTGTCCACAAAAGCTTATGCTCTAATAAATTTGTTAATCTCTAAGGTGCCACAAGTACTCCTGTTCTTTTTGATTAACCTGGAGCAACTGCCATTTGGTTACCATGGTACCAGGAATTTGTTTAGCCTGGGGCTAACATACCTGTTTCTCACTACTTTACTGTAGCCATCTGGCCTTGCCCCATCACACTATGTTATGGAGAACCCTCCAGCTGTAGAGATTGATGGGGACACCAAGCTGGTGCTCACAGAGGAGAGGTCTGAAATGGACTTAAGGCTAGGAATTGACCCAGGGAATATATTGGGAGTCAGTACTTGAATCCTGAACAGGAGGTTGCTAGCTGCACATGGCCCTGGATCGGAACCTGGTGGAGTAGCGTGGGCCTGGGTCTTCTATCCTGTGTTGGCAGGTGGGCATTACTGCTGGAGATTCTAGCTATAGACTGTGTGTGCTCTGCCCCATCCAGGGGGCTGAAGCCTCTTTGTTATTGTTTGCCTTAGCCAAAAGGTCGGGGGACTACAGACTGTTCCTTGGTTCTGACTCAGAGGGCTGGAGTCCCTGTTTGTGTTTGTCTGCCCCAGCTGAGAGTCTCAACGTGTGTGTGACGGGGTGTATCAACCCTGCACTGGGTAAGTGGGGACACCCTTATCCCTGTTCCCCCACCCCCCAAACAAGCAGAGCCCTGTGACACACCTACCCCTTGAAGGGCGGCCAGCACATCCCTCGGCCTGCACAGCTTCCCACGGCCCCCCTTGGCCTGCAGCGGCGAACCGCAGCCAGTGGGAGCTGCAGTCGCCAAACCTGCGGACGCGGCAGGTAAACAAACTGGCCCGGCCTGCCAGGGGCTTTCCCTGGTGGGTCGCGTGCCAAAAGTTGCCGATCCCTGACTTA
Organism: Malaclemys terrapin pileata; assembly: GCF_027887155.1. Taxonomy (NCBI): domain Eukaryota; kingdom Metazoa; phylum Chordata; order Testudines; family Emydidae; genus Malaclemys; species Malaclemys terrapin. Next base: position 90,647,806 of record NC_071509.1, read on the forward strand.
GGTCCTGCTTATCTGTACTGTAACCAGTTATTTTTACTAAAGTATTATGAAACAATTCTTTCACTATCCTAGCACATTACTCCGTACATACAAGAATCAGTTCAAATGTTGTGAAACTAGTTATGCAACAGACAGAAACAACTGAAAGTTTAAAAAAAGGCGATTTTTTTTTTCCCAATTGAAACTGCTGATAAGCAGTTCTGCCAAACAGAGTATTATCTTGGAAAGACTTTCTTTAAACATCTTAATGTTTATCTGTAGATGTTATACTTCCTTAACAACCAGATATTCTATTGTTTTGTACAGTTTCGATGGGACATGACTCTGCACTTTTAGCTAATGGCAGCTGCTGCTCCTTACTGCAAAAAGCCTCAGACCACACTTTCATCTCTGCATGGTAGCTCTGGGCCCTGCTGAGGAGCAGCACCAGACCAGTAGTGTAGTGGAGTCAGGGTTAGTTGAGGAGCTGGAACTGGCCAGGCTCTAGAATCCAGAGGTGATGGGAAAGCCATGCCATTCCCCACAGCTTAGGAAGGAATTTGCAATAGCTACTTCCAGTAACAACAGTATGGCAGCCTGGTCCCACCTCCTTCCTTGGAGTGGTGCTTCCAATTGTAAGGACAGAGCATTGTGATGCATCATGCTCCAGAAGGGTGGAGATAGAATGAGTGACCTCAGTTTCCCCCTACAAGATACATGTACAGTAAGTGTAGGTGAAGAAAATGGAGAGGGAGAAAGCGTACATGTGCAGTGGGTGCATTTCTGCAGGGCTCCTGTACTGTTACGTTTGTCATTACACTACTATTACCAGATCCATTTCAAGATCATGGTACTTATTTTTAAATATCTAAAAATGTTTCAAGCTACATACCTTTGCATACATTTGCATCATAACAGCTATAATTGACAGCAAAGAGGTCTAAAGTCACTTGGACTAGCTATAGGAACCTGCTACCACCTGAGATAGGGCTCAGCCTGAGTTCTGCACACTTTGTAATGGAAACCATAGTAGAAATGCACACTTTCAAAGGTTGTGCTGTTCCTACAAGGAGAGCAAAGGGAATTTCACTTGCTTTGAATTGCACACAAACATTGACTTCTAAGAGGGAAAACTGACTTGCTTGGCCACATTCTAATACCTCTTGAAATGCAGGAAAAAGAATTTGTTCCTATATCTTTCATATAATATCAAAAGTTGCCAAGCAGGACTGTTGGTTCCTCTTTTCCAGATTGTATCAGAGGTGACCCAGCAAGTTTGGCATTCTCTCTAATTAAAGTTTCATATTTTCTTAAAGGCACAATGCAGTCTGTCGGCATCCACTCCAAAAGAATGTGACATTTGAGTTGAATATGCAGTCAAATGATCATGCATTCACCCCACTGTTTTAATATTTTTTGAAAGTTAATGGATAAGAGGGCCATATTAAGAGGTAGCAGCTGGGTTTTATGCGAGACCCTTTTAACCCGTTTTACAGTGAAACCTCTTAAATGAATTTACTCTCTTTCACAATGTCCCTTGTTACTTCGAAGTGCTACAGCATGAAAATAGATCAGAGTGTGTGCTGGGGCTTGTATTTCCCATGATGCTGTCTGCTGTTCAAAATGTTTGCTTGCCTAGTTGTGTTGTTGGATGATAGCTCTATCACAGATAATTAAATAGAAGAGTTTTTAGTTAGTGCAAACTTGTAAAATAGACTTTTTTTAAATTGTGTTTGATATAGTAACTGAAATATCAGACTCGTACATGGGGTGAAATCAGTGGGATTTTTGCCCTTGACTTCAATAGGGCCAGTATTTCATCCTTTATATTTTGATGTTAGGAAGCTTGGGAGGGGAGGTTCAGACGAGAACCACAAGTGCTTGGAAGGAATTAAAAAGTGGGTCAGGTCTCTGGGTCCTTTTGTCCTCTAGCCCAAGCACAGATTTCTGCGAGACAATATGTTTGTAGCCCAAGCACCCCTGTTTCTGACCGCAGCTTTCTCGAAGGTTGCAGCAGGAGTGTTCCAAGAGTGGGAGTCTGTAACCTTATGCACCCCTGTATTCACACCTTACACACTATTGTAATAATCCTTGTACAAAATATGCTTTGTGAGGTATCATTTGAAAACTAATAACTTACTAGTTAATAATATCATGGCTAACAATACCAACAGTATATGTACAATTATGAATTACCTGGAATGATGTTACTAGTACTTGTTCAAAACCAGACAGGTAAAAGTGTTAAACAGCTCTATCCTAAACAAAGGAGTGTGAGTTTACCTCAGTTTACACATAAACAGTAAACAGTGCAATCAACTAATGGGGAGGGGAGATGGAAAGAATATAACCCAACCAAGTTCTGTGTTTGCTTTAAAGTGCATGTTAACTCCAGTTAATGTGGCAAGTTGTTGGGTTATGCCTCTGAATGTTGCAGGAGAGGGATGGACATTGCAGAGCACATGAGTTTGAGAAAGCTCAGGACTGGGGGGGTGAGTTGGGGTCACCTGCTAACATTCACCAAGTCTGATAAAGACAAGAGTGTGTCTAGGATAACTTCTGTCAGGCTGTTGGATTCAAAGTGGTTGAATCGGAGTAGTACAATTTACAGAATACGGAGTGCATGCAGAATGGAAGCTATGAGTAGCAGAAGCATTTTAATACAAGTGTTGACGCAACATCTTGCTGGTCTGAATTGCACCCCTAAATGTGACAGTGGCATAATTATGCAGGATTTAAACGTCTTGCTATGTTAACTGAGATTTACACTTTAAGCACTCGTGTAACAGTTGAAATTATTCTCAATTGTGAAGACTAGGAACAGTCAAAAGAAAGATTACTGTTTTATTATTTTCATTTTGTTTATTTCAGATAAGGGAAATAAAACAAAAGTAAAGCATAAACATGAGCATCAGTGAAGCAACTATAAAGTTATTGCCGGCCAGGTTGGGAAATGACAAATTAAGAGATGAGCGTGAACCATAAAAATGGTTGTCTGGGTAGAAAGACAAAGAACATGGACACCAAAAGTGGGAAACAAACATGAGAGCCAAGGAAAGGGAGACCGAAAGGCAGCAGCAAGAAGCAGCATGCTGCCCAGCCCTGGAAGCAGAAGCAGCTGCACACCAACAAGCCATCGAGCTGGAAAAGAAGGAAACCCAAGAAAATGAGAAAGAGAGGCTGAATGCCCAGAGCAAAATGGGCAAACCCCACAGTCCCCAGGTACTCCCTCCATCCAAGGAACACCCAGCAGGGACAGGTTGTGCCCTGCATACAAAAAAGAAGCAGATTGTATTGAAGAATATTTCACCACTTTTGAAAGGTTATGTGAGATTCATAAAGTTCCAGAAGATAAGAAAGTCCCTTGATTGCAAAGTTGTGTGGTAAAACATTAAACATATTTAATGAAATGCTAGTTGAAAAAGCTTTGAAATATTCTGAGTTTTAAAAATCTGTCTCGCAAAGTTTTCAAATTACCCCTGAGTTGTACAGTCTGAAATTCACAAATCTCAGGAAAAGTGCTGGCATGAGTCAATATGTCTAGAAAATGTGTGGCCCAACAAGAAAAAGGGAAACGTAGCTGAGAACTATGACCAATTGTTTGTTTGATCTCTTTGCTCAAGAGCATTTTCTAAGAGCATTTCTATGTTCTGAGATGTAATATAGAATAAATCTTTAAGTTCTCTGCAGGAAGTTGCCATCCTGACTCCTGATTCCTTTGTACAAGCCCAAATGTCTAATGAGCACAAGACACTGAAGTAGGGGCAGAAGCCTGGTGAAAAGGGAATGACACTGTTTTACCACTGGGAAGAAGGAGAGTGGTTGGGAGCCCAGGTGCTCACCTCCCCAGAATCATTCCCCTGCTGGAAATCCCCATCATACACAACCTGTACAGGAGAATGGTCCAAGGAGATACCACCAATGTAACTCCACTGAGCACATGAGAAATAAGTGCCCTAAGATAAACTAAGATCACACCCCATCCAACGCAGGTTAATGCAACTGTCATTAACATAGAGGAACACGTGGAACCACTGATTCATTTTGTGATGCCTGATCCTGAGGAAGTGGACCTGGAGCTTATCAAAGTTGCCAATGTAAATTGCAAGGAATGGGTAGCCTCAAGGGACATTGGAGTACAAATTTCTCAGGTCAAGGAAAGCATATTCAGAAAAACTGGATACGCATGTTACCTGTCCAGGAAGTAGAGCTCCTGGCATTGGAAAAATATAAACTAACTGTACCTCTGGCTAAGGTGCATTTTGAATGAGAAGGTTTGAAAGTTGAGATATTAAACAGCACTTCCACAGCACTGCTGGTGGGAAGTGATATTTTTAGTATGTTCACAGCTGTTAATTTTCGAACCTCCTGAAGAAGTGAGGTTCTTACCCACGAAAGCCTATGCTCCCAATACTTCTGTTAGTCTTAAAGGTGCCACAGGACCCTCTGTAGCTGTTAATATTGTAACCCATAGAAGAGAATTGTGCAGACAAAGAAGCAGCTGTGGGAGAAGGGGAAACCCCAACTGAGCAAGAGGAAGCAAAGTGTTTTCAGATGTGGGAGGGATTGAAGCCAGCTCCTGCATAGCAAAGGAAAGTAGAATCCTCTGAGACTGGGGGAGGGGGAATTAACCTCTGCTACTGAAGAATCTGTCCCAGTTGTCAGCTGCTAGCATTTTGCAGATGAACTAAGGGTAGACTGCACTCTAGAGTGCATATGGAGATATGTCCTGAAGGGAACCCCAGTGAGGGGAAATGGAGAATATACAGATAAGCTCGGGGGGGAGGGGGGAGTAAAATCCCTGGGAAACCTTACAAGTGGCTGATTGTGCCTGCCCAGCACTGTGGGGAACTGATCTTGCTGATGCATGATTTTCCTTTTACTGGTCACTTAGGGCCATGAAAATCTATGACCATTTAAAAATATATATATACTGGCCAGGGTACAGAATGAGGGGGGAGATTATTGCAAGTCTTGTGAATTATGTAAAAAAAAGACCTCCAGGACTGCAGAAAGTTCCTCTTTGCCCCTTGCCTGTAATACAAGAGGCATTTTATAGGGTAGCAATGGACATTGTGGGTCCTCTGCCACACCCCACCCAAAGGGGGAAGAAATATATCCTGGTTGTAGTGGATTTTACCATCAATATCCCAAAGCAGTTGCTCTATTGACATAAAGCCTGTTTCTGTAGCAAAAAACCCTTTTCATTATTTTTAGCAGAGTGGGTTTTCCTAAAAATATTTTATCAGATCATGAGTCAGATTTCATGTCTCAGCTATTCAGTGATTTATGGAAGTTGTGTGGGATAAACCACTAAAAGCTGCCCCACATCCCCTAGAGACCAATGGTTTGGTGGAGAGGTTCGGTGGGACACTGAAATCAATACTGAGGATGTATGCCCACAAGCAGGACTAAGATTAGGATGAAATGTTACACTGTTTGTTTGCTTATAAGGAAGTGCCCCAAGAATCTACAGTTTGGCCCATTTGATCCCCTATACAGAGGGAAAGTGTGGGGACTCCTAGATCTTACCAGAGACTGCTGGGAAGGAGATACTGAGATAGAAGGGTAGCCTATAACTGAATATGTACAAAGGTTCAGGCAAGAGTTAAAGGACATGCTGGAAATGATTCAGAGTCACCACAGGGACAGTCAGGCCAAACAAAAGGTGTGACCAATATATTTGTAAATGCCCTTTGAAGTAGGAGACTTAGTGTTGCTACTTATCCCTGTGCAAAACTCGGAAGGGAGTTTTTGAAATGATAGAAGAGGTAACTGAATGTACATACATGGCAAAAGACCTGACAGTAATGCTGCCATGCAGCTGGTGCATGTAAACAGATTTAAAGTTGATCACAAGAGAGAAGCCATGGTAAACATAATCTGTTGTGTAGAAAGGGAAACTGAGGCACATCTCCTCATTGATTTGACAGCTGAAAGCCAAACCGGCTCATCTCTGGAAAGCCTCAATATCTACAATGAGTTAATATAAGTTGAAAAAGCAAAGGTGTTTTCTGTACTGCAAGCACACAGACAAGTGTTTTCTAACAAGCCCGGGAAGACTCACTCACTAACTCATAAGATTGTTACTGTAGGATCACAGCCACTTCCCAGCAGGACCTACTGTACCACTGGCAAGGTACAAGAGCAAACTTGCACAGAGATGCAGAGCATGCTGGCCCTGGGAGTGACAGAGTCTGACTGCTCTTGGGCATCACCTGTGGTCTTTGTTACTAAGGCAGACAACACTGTACAGTTTTGGGTTGAGTATAGGAAACTCAATGCTGTCATGGTGCCAGCTGCTTATCCTACGCTTAGAATTGATGATATGCTGCATATCTTAAGAAAAGCTAAATATATCAGCTTTTTTTATTTAAAGGATACTGGCAAATTCCTTCCGATAATGTTCTGAAAAAATCTGCTTTTAGTGATGTGGAACTGTTTGAATTTTAAATGGATTACAGGACTTCGCAGGGACCTGTGTCCACAATATAGTGATGACAAAACCTCACTGATCTGAATTGCACCTAAAGTGTGATAGCAGACAACCCTTAAAGGAGAACCGTCTTTCAAACTGTCTTCCTGTGGTATAGATTTTAGATATGCTCCCTTCCCTTGTTTGCTTTGCTGTGGATTTAAAAATTATTTTAACAGTAAAAATATATAGTATCCTCTATGTTCTTGTCACTCTTTGGTAGTTTCTAATTTCTTGATGCTCACCTATATATTACTACTTAATTTTCCATGAAAAATTCATTTGTGAAAAAGACTGTTTTTTTTTTCTTTTTTAATATAATTTTTTTCAGTCAGTCAAAAAGGTTTATCGCTAATTGTAAGGCAGTAGGTTCCTTTCTAGTTTCCTTTAATCAGTACTACACATGCACATTATTCTGCAATTTAATCAATGTCTTTTTGCTCCCTCATTCATCTTTCATGCTTGAGTTGCTGTAATTCAGGGTCTGATGGGGTGGACTAGGTCTGGAGGCATCAGGGTCCCGCCACACCCTATCCCAGATATGATCAGTAGAGAAGTCCTCCAAGTGGCCTAGAGTGGTTGCAGGAAGCAGTCAATCAGGGCCAGCAGACTGACTGCAGCTCCTTTTTTGAGAGTCAGCTGCTGCCTGGAACTGGAGGAGAGAGGACTGTATTCTGCCTGACTGAAAAAGCAGCAGGACCACAGACATCTCAGTGTGGGAGGGGAGCAAAGAAGAAGCTTTTGGCTGGCTGCTGGGACTGAGTAAGGAATGAGTCCAGGGAGGGACGCAGGAAGATACTGTCTCCAGAGAGGAAGCCCTGGGGATATGGCCCTATACCAGGGCTGGGACAGGTTAAAGACTGTATTCCCTGGAAGGGCTTTGTTCTGTTTCCCATACAGAGTATGTGACTAGGGCAGAGGGCCGAGTCACTGAAAAACCGCCTGAGAAACCACCGACAGGGTTCATCATAAACTGAAAAACTGCAGACACATCTGATCAAAAGTGGATGTTTGTGAGAGGTGGGTGCCACACTGTTACATGGGCATTAATTTCAGTGCAGTTGGATGTATAAATGGTAATATCAGGTAGGAAGGTTATATTTTCTCTGTATTTGGCAGCGGTGTGATGGTACTGGAATACGGTGTCTAAGTCTGGTGTCCACAATTCAAGAAGGATGGGTGAGATCCACAAAGGTACTCTGACACCTAAGACCCATTTTCACACATTACTGCAATCCACAAAACTCCTGCCTGGTTGTCACCTAACCCTGTAGGTGCCTAAACTCACTCAGTGCCTAAATTTTTGCTGTTGGGCATGTGCATTGCAGCCTCATGATAGGTATCCAGACTCCAACCTCCCATGTAAGCCCCAGACTGATTTGCCAATATGGAAAGATAGGTGTTTGACTGCATAAGGCACATCTGGGGACCTAATCCTGTAGGCAAATTCAGAAGCTGCCTACTAGATTGGATGTCTCAGGTAAGTTCACACAAAACAGTTGTAGGTGGGGTGAGGACGATCTCCCTTATACCATTTAGCCTAGTGGACAGAGTGCTTCTGTAGGCTGGTTCTAGTGCCCATTCCTCTGGGGGTGGGAAGAAGGGAAATTATGAACAGGGATTGGCCATCTGTCATGTGAGTGCCCTACTCACTAGGCCAGGAGTCGGCAACGTTCGGCTCGCGGCTCGACAGGGTAAGCACCCTGGTGGGCCAGGCCAGTTTTATTTACCTGCTGATGCGGCAGGTTCGGCCGATCGCAGCCCCCACTGGCCGTGGTTTGCCGTCCTGGGCCAATGGGGGCGGCGGGAAGCCGCGGCCAGCACACCGCTCGACCGTGCCGATTCTCGCCGCCCCCATTGGCCTGGGACGGCGAACCGCGGCCAGTGGGGGGCCGCGATCGGCCGAACCTGCCATGTCAGCAGGTAAATAAAACTGGCCCGGCCCGCCAGGGTGCTTACCCTGGCGAGCCGTGTGCCGAACATTGCCGACCCCTGCACTAGGCTATGGAATAGTCTGAGGTGGGTCTCACTCAATCTCTTGCATTAATGCCGTTCTTAAACAAAAGGAAGTATTTCTTTGCACAGTCAACCTGTGGAACTCATTGCCAGTGGATGTTGTGAAGGCCAAGACTATAACAGGGTTCAAGAAAGAACTAGATAAATTCATGGAGGTTAGGTTCATCAATGGCTATTAGCCAGGATGAGCAAGGATAGTGTCTCTAGTTTGCTAGAAGCTGGAAGTGGGCGACAGGGGATGGATCACTTGATGATTACCTGTGCTGTTCATTCCGTCGGGGGCACCTGGCATTGGCCACTGTTGGAAGACAGGATACTGGACTAGATGGACAGTTGGTCTGATCCAGTATGGCCGTTCTTATGTTCCACTTAAATAATTATTAATTGGGCCAATGAAAGAGTTAAAATGGCTCTGTAGCTAGTGGTTAGGGCACTCACCAAAGAGGTGGCTGATCCCTGTTCAAATTCCTTCTCCCACTCAGTAAGAGGGGGGGGACTTGAATGAGAGGCCTTCCACATCCCAGGCAAGTATCCTAACCACTAAGCTAAATATTACAAAGGAGTGCCTCCTTCATCTCCCCCTGCCGTTTTGTTTTGGACCCTGCACACAACTTGGCCAGCCAATTACCTATCTTCCCATGGTTTGTGGATTGTAAATAGAGATAAATGCTTCCCTACTGCTTGGATTTAGGCCTCTGTCTCTGAGATGGGGTGGACACACACACTCTCACTCTCTCTTGTCAGTCACTCCCTTTGGCTGGCTTAAACAGCTCATCACTTACCATGCTGGCTTTCTGGATCAGCATCTAAGGTGCTTTTGTGAAAGTTAAATGAATTATATTAAAGAAATAGAATGAATTAAAGAATGCTGTATGTACCTTTAAGTAGAAATGAGGCTGCAAGCCAGGGGGGCAGGAAAGCAGACATTAACTGCTTAACTTGCCACTTAAGGGCAATTGGTGAAGCATTAGCCTTAGATCGATAAGAGTTAATAAGGAAGCAGGATATGCATATTGTGCCCTATGCAAATTTTACAATTTTGCTCTCTCTGTCCCTTTGTTTAGTTCGCACCCTTTTATCTGTATAAATAAGACTGTTTGAATCTTGCATGGGGGCTCACATTATCTGAATGTATTAGCAGAGCGCTGTGCTAATAAAACAGAGTGGTCTGACAAACTATGAGTCCTGAGTCTAACTTTGACAATTTGGAGGTTCCACCGAGATGGCAACCGTCTTCACTGGGGCTATGTGATTCCTGACCGTTTTTGTAGGACGACCGTGGTAGCCGGCACCTGGGCATTTGGCCCGAGCGGTCCTCCTCCTGAACGGAAGAGTGCACGACCACAGTGAGGTCTACGCCATTGAACCTGTTGGTTCCCACTCTGTTCTGGTAGGGATCCCGGGATCTGACATCAGGAATCTGGTCAGGTAATTATTTCTGTGTTTTGTCCGGACTGAGGACTGTCCTGTCTCTGTGTCTATCCGTCCTCCTGTGGAGTGTTTGAGTCTGGGTGCCATCTCCGTCCGGGGATCGGCCGACCAAGGGGTTCCTGTCCCCGCGGTCTGAGTGAGTGAAATCTGCACAATCGCAGCCGCACCGCACCTTGGGTAAAACCCTTGGTGTGAAAGCAAGGGCGATTGAGTCAGTAGCCTGTGGGCTCCTTTTGTGTGTTGCACCGGGCATCGCCCTGACGAACCCGAATTTCCTTCTTGTGTGATTGGTGTGTGTAAAGTCCTCCTGTATTGGTAACCAGACGTCTAAGTCGGGACAGTTCCCTAAAGGAACACCGGCTCAGTTTTAGGAAGGGTCCGGACTCCTGTAAATTTCTGGAAAAATGGTCTAGGCTAACTCGGAGATCCCAAAACTCAGTGGCCACTATTAAAACCTTGGAACAAGGACCAAGTGGACATCTTAAAAATGAAACTCGGCCAGCCTAAAACTAAATTGGCTAAAGGAGAGGTTAATTGTTTCATGCAGTGGTGGGAAGAGGCAAATCGTAGGTGGACAAAATCAAAACTCGCCTCTCTCAAATATTCAAATAATAAGTTAAAAGCTTTATTAAAAGCCTCTTCTCCCACCACCAGACTGAGCGCTCCCCTTCACCCTGTTCTCTGACAAAAAAAAAAAAAAAAAAAAAACAACCCCGGATCGATCTCAACTCCCTTCATACTCCCCTCTCATTGTAAAAAGGATAAAATGCCCCTTGTTGTGTTCCCCTTAGTTGTCTGCCTCAGAAACTGATTCTTTAGTGTTCCATTACCAATTCAGCAAGGAGGGTGGGCTCCTCAACTAGCCCCCACCCTTCCTGGTCCCTTTCCTTAAGCATTTCTTTCAAAATTGTGAAATGACCACAATATCACTCACAAAAATGATTCATTGGAAAAAGCAGGATTGGGCCCAGACAAGCAGGCAAGCAACAGATAAAGAAACTTTAAAAAAAAAAAACAGGTTGGAAGCCCTAAGGGCATAGTGTCAGGAGTAAGTGCAAGTATGAACCCTGGAACAATACTTAAAACGGTGAAATCTGAGTCGATAAAGGTTTATTTTGGGAAATAAACAAGTGATTTAAGGAAAGAGAGTGAAAAGTTAACTCTACAGAGGCTGGAGAGAATTAAACAGTTAAACTTTGTGAAAATGTTAAAAAGGATCTTGTTAAAAGAATTCTTGGTTTCTTTGCAGCCATTCTAAAGGAAAAATGGGCCCTTTTCCAGAGGAATGTCTGTAAATAATCCAGGTAAAGAGACTATCTAATTAAAATCATTTGACTATGGACAATTGAGTCAAATTTGCTAAAAGAACATGGGGGGGGGGGTTTCTATTGGAACTTAACTGCCCCAAATGTATAAAGGTAATGTAATCTATGTACAGCTATGTAAAAACAAAGCAGTGTAAGAGGGATGTTAAGGGAGAGAAAATGTGTATGTATCTGTCTGTCTGTGGGAATATGTGAGGTTTGTAAAACTCCTGTTTTATAAGTTTAAGATAAATTGGTTTTGTTTTGTTTATAATGCCACTAAAAATCCATTTGACTCTTTAATTCAAAGTTGCAAAACTGACAGACCTTTTTGCCAGACATAGGTAATCAGTGTTGGTTGACTTTGAGATTTGGTATTTAACCCTTACGGGGTAACTTGATTCTTTACAAAATTTAAATGTTTTCAAATAAAGACCAAGTCATGACTGCAGCAGGACAGTCAAAATCAGAAAAATAGGGAGAGATTTTGGATTCTGTTTGTTTGTTTTTGTAACAAAATAGTAAATGAAAGCTGTAGGAAAAGAATAAAGACCCTCTGAAGCAACAGCAGGGGTGAGGTGCATAAAATAAAAAGAAGCAATGTTAGAAACACTGAGCCTTAAAATGTCTCTGTGTAATCAGACTGTCACTTTGATAAGGGTACATAAAACTCTAAGAACAAAAGAAACAGTTACACCTTATGTAAAAATTAATATGGCTAATGTTTTAAAAGTTAAAGTATAGAAGGAATGTGCAGACGTGTGCAGTGTATATTATAGAGGGGGTAAAAGGAATGCAAACAAAACATGCTACTTAATTAAAATCCTGTTAGGGCTCCAAAGGAGCCACAATAGATTGTATTTTCTTTTTCAGATCTGTGTGTGTTTTGGAAGCAAGAGTTAAAAGTAATCAAAACTCTGGTAAAAGTTAATTGTGTTCCTTTTAAGACAGAGTCTCTGAGCTCTGCTAATGGTTTTGAATCCAAAAGCCAAGCCTGTGTGGATGCAAATTATCTAACTGATAAAGGAAGTGAGAGAACTGCCAGCACAAAGAGGTTGCAGATAAAGAACATACCTGGTCAGCAAACAAATTGTCTAAATAAAAGGCACAGTATAACAAGATACCTTTAATTAAAATAAATTTAATGTTAATAAGTACCCCTGTAACAATGTATAGTGTATATGATTTTTGAAAAAAAAAATCCTTTATGGTAATGATGCTTTTCAGCTGTTACCTGTGAACAAACTTAAAGCTTAATACAGCAGGAAAGACATTGTAACCTTGGTCTGCTGTAAAGGGAAAACTGAGGTACACCACCTCATGGATTTAATGACTGAACAGTGGGATAATTTCCCCATAACTCTTAAAAGATAGAAGCCATTAAAACCTGGCCTGCCTATAGAACAAAAACACAGGAAAATATGGAGGTAATTCCTCTTGTTTTGCCTGCAATCAGCAAGGGTATTTGTAAAAAAAAAAGGAATATTTTAAGCAATAATGAATGCCACCCCAAAAGGGGTAGAAAAATGTTATTTTTGTCTTTCAGAAAAAGCTAATATCAGCTACAGGACAACCTAATAAGAAACAAATAAAAGTGGGTATGCTTATCCATGCCTGTTGCTCCAAAGCCCTGTAGTAAAGACATCTCACTAGGATCCTGTATGTGAGATAAAATGAATAATGAGACCAAAGTACTGTATAATGGGCTGTGTTTATGTGTTAATTCTTGGGGGGGGGGGAGTGTTAGCAACCTTCCAATAGACAAATGTAAATGTAATGTAAGTAATGTGTTTACAAAAAGGTAACATAGTTCCTAAAACAAACAAAAAGGCAATGTGGGAAACCGAACCATTCATATTATACATGCAAATGGCAACATGTTAAGAATTGCCACTGCAGAAAGACATAACAGCTTACCATTGGTATAATATATTTTCTGAATGGTCTCCCACAACTACTGGCATACTAATGTTACTAACCCTAATTGTTTTTGATTTTAAATTGTATGTGTTTAATTGTAATGTTTGAAATGTGCTGTTGGATAAAACAAATGTATGCAAAGCTAGAGCCACAGGCCCAAATCACCTCCCAGTATTTTCTATTACGTGGACTAAATAAGAAGTGACACTGGCGATTAATAATCTTAGTGTCAAAAGGGGGATATGTAGGAGCAGGATTTTATAATGTCCCATAAGAATTAATGTATGATTTGATTTCATCCCTGTCAGCCACCTTTTTTTGAATAGCAGAAAGGAATGACAGACCAGAACAATCCTTATGACTGATTATGGTCACCCGTTTGTTTTAGAATAAGTTATAATGTCTACTATGGTTTCCTATATGTATTACAAAGTAGGCCTCTAGTTAAATACTGTTTGTATTCTCAATCTGTGTGAATAAGGAATGTATGCATCAGGAAAAGATAAGGTGTGAAGGCCGTTGTTATAGCCAGAGTCAAGGAAGAAGTAAAGAGACTTAAAGGACATCAAAGAATCATCAGGTACTGCTTACTATCCAGATGGCTGTTAAACTGTCTGGCATCACAGCGTGCATACATGCTTCGCAGTGTAAGAAGGCACCCCCCCAGCAAACCAATCACCTCAGAACTACGCAGAGTCAATTTTGACTCCAGAAGAAGACGTAGAGGAACAGCCTGCAATACTTTACGATCTACGCTCTCGTAAGGGTTGCCAGAAGCAGACGAGGACCTAAAGCAAGGCCCAAAAAGAAGCAGTAGTGAGCCTAGCGCCTGCTGCCTGGTGGATGTAAAACCGTGACTGCGGTTCCCTCAGTTGAGGTTGTCCGAACCGGAAGGGCCTTGCCTCCAACATGAGCCTCTGGCGGCGCCTGTTCCTCAGCTGCTGGTGTCTTAAGGTCTGGGGAGTCCACAATGACAATTCTTTTATCCAGCAGCAAGTGTGGATAGCTCAGACTCTTAATATTTCTAATTGCTGGGTCTGCAGCCACATCCCAGCTCACTCTCAAGCTGGTGTTCCTGTCCTGGCAATCCCACTCAATTCCCCAGAGCTCACTGGAGGACTTCATCTGTTTAACAAAACATGGAACAATAATGACACTTGGGAAGCAGTGGGAATAAATGTATCTAAATGGATAAGTGTGATGGAGGGAAAAGGTCATTGGTGTTGAGTGTGTAATGGACAGGGCTGGATCTGGGAAAAAGCCGTTGCCTTCAGCATATTGTGGCCAATGGTGTATGGGATTATTCGAACAAAACTAAAGAGTGGCGGGCTGGGTACGGGGATATGAATTTTTCTTGACCTGGGATCAAACAGAAAAATCAATTTCATGTTCCCCCTACAGTAATCTTAGTGAAAACAATACAATCTTTCAATGCCATGCAAATAACACCACTCCTCGTAAGGAGAATTACCCTGTGCCCTTCGGAGGATATTACTCCTCCTTTGTAGGCACCTATGTGACAAATGGGTGCAACCGACCCTCCCCAGCCTTAATAGGCCATCATTGGGTTTGTGGGACCAAAGCTTATACTGTGTTACCAGCTAACTGGTCAGGTAGCTGTTATCCCACCCGACTCTTCCCACAATTCTGAGTGCTAGGGTCCTTCCCATGAGAACGCCTTCGTAATTTCAGGCGAAAAAGAAGGGACTTATCAGATGCCCAATGGTATGTAAATAACATAAGCCCCTTGACCTGGGAAGAGGCCATTGGCGGTTCCCTTATCCCACTTGGGGGAGTAATACACCATGCAAAAAGGCTCCTAAGGTTACAAGCAGTAGTTGAAATAATGGCAAATGAAACTGGAGAGAGTTTAAAGACCCTGGCCAAAGAAACAGGGGCGATCTGACAGATGGCCCTCCAAAACCATCAGGCATTGGACATAGTGCTGGCAGCCAAAGGAGGGATCTGTGCTCTCATTGGAAAAGAATGTTGTGTGTTCATACCTGACGACACCAATGAGGTAATAGATCGCGCTAGTCACTTAGAACAAATCGCATATCTTCCCTATGAAGAGCCGAGTTCTTTATGGAAGTGGCTAAGTAACCTATTCAATTTCTCTGGCATAGGAAACTGGTTGTTTCAGGGAGCCCTGACTATCCTGTGCGGAATCCTAATGATTTTTGTATGCTTTCAGTTAATCTCCTGTTGTATCCAGAATTGTGTAAGGTATGCCACCCAGGTGACTGCCCCAAAACAGAGTGCTAATATGATGATGTTAAATATCACTTATGAACAAAGAGATAAAGAACTATTAATATGTGGAACCCAGTAATTGTTGGTCTTTGCGTAAGCTTGACCAAAAGGAGGGATTGTGAAAGTTAAATGAATTATATTAAAGAAATAGAATGAATTAAAGAATGCTGTATGTACCTTTAAGTAGAAATGAGAAATGCTGCAAGCCAGGGGGCAGGAAAGCAGACATTAACTGCTTAACTTGCCACTTAAGGGCAATTGGTGAAGCATTAACCTTAGATCGATAAGAGTTAATAAGGAAGCAGGATATGCATATTGTGCCCTATGCAAATTTTACAATTTTGCTCTCTCTGTCCCTTTGTTTAGTTCGCACCCTTTTATCTGTATAAATAAGACTGTTTGAATCTTGCATGGGGGCTCACATTATCTGAATGTATTAGCAGAGCGCTGTGCTAATAAAACAGAGTGGTCTGACAAACTATGAGTCCTGAGTCTAACTTTGACACTTTCCATCCCTATTCATTGTATGGGAGCTTAGGCACCTACCTTGGGCTTTGTGAATTTCTCAGCATCATGATGCTCCGTGTCATGATGCCTAAATACCAGGGTGGATAAAAATCAATGATTTAAAAAAAAATGATTTTTTAAATTTAAATTGGATTTTTTTGATGAAATGCTTTTTGAGGGAAAAACCTATCTAAAGATAGTTTTAATTAAGATACATTATAGCTCAAAGATATCTCATCATGGAATAGGGATTATAAATTCTAATTCTATAGTTTGAGACAACATATTCAAGTAATGTTTAAGAAAAGTTTTGTATATGAGTTCCAATAGTTCATGGATTGGGGACCCAATTTTATGGGGTTCCACAGGCTTCTGTATAGATTATTTGGGTTAATCTTTCTATCTACCCAATGGGACTCAGTGCTCAGTCTAGAAGATACCATCAGGGATGCTTAGTTTTGCAGGTCTCAAACTGGATTTGTATCTCCAGAGGTAACATGCTTGTTAACAGCAAAAATGTTTTAAATAAATAAATAATATATAAAGGTGAGAAATAACAGACTTCAACTCTATTGTCCCTCTGCAAATTTGTGTACACAGAGTCAATCCCTTACTTCTCTCTAAAACTGCAAAGTTTCCAAAAGTTCAATTAATAGAAGATTGTTGGGGGTGGAATAGATCTGGACAAGGAGGAGAAGTCTGGAGATGAATGCGAGACGGGAGGGACATATGCTTGTTTTGTTAAAATATATGTTTGCTGTTGAAAAAAAAAATCCAGAATACTTAATGTTGTTGTTTTAGTTAAATAAAACAATTTAAATGTCTGTCTGGTGATGTTCTCCTCCTAATACATGGCAAGAAAATCCTCCAAATATTAATGATTAACCTGTTGAATTGGAGATAGTTCACCTCCCAATGACATCATAAATATCTGCTTCAATTACCTTTGGTAAATGAAATAACCAGTCATCCATTTTCTGATATAGCTGTAAACCTAATCTGAAAAGTTTTCAAAATAAATCACTTTAAAAATGTATAGTATGTACCTTCTAAAAATGAAACCTACATCTATCTGTGAGTTGTGAAGAATATGTATTAAGGTTATAACCACCAACAAGAATGCACTTTTATGTAGAAAACCATGATTAAATCGAGTCTTCCTGACTAGTGATTTAAATCAAATCCACCCTGCTAAATACCTTTGCAGATCTGGGCTGGAGTGAATAATTTGGAGAGGGTTCAGAGAAGAGGCATCTGAATGATTAAAGGAAAACATAGTTTATAGTGGTAGACTCAAGAAGTTCAATCTATTTAGTTTAAGTTGTGATTTATCCCAGTTTATAAGTAGCTACATAGATGATAAAAATTGTATAATAGCATCTTCATTCTAGCAGAAAAAGGTAGAACAAGATCCAATGGGTGGAAGATGAAGTGAGACAAATTTGGAGATAAGGTGCAAATTTTTAAGTGAGGATAATTAACTATTAGAACAGTTTACCAATGATTATGCTGGATTTTCATCACTGGCAATTTTTTAAATCAAAGTTGGATGCTTTTCCTAAATATATGCACTAGTTCAAACAATAATTAAATCAGTAAAGTCCTGCGTTAGACAGGAAGTTAGACTAGATGATCACAATCGTCTCTTCTGTCCCTATAATCTATAAGTCTATGTAATTTCTCAGTGTTGATGATCTCGGTATAAGGGTTACACTTAATGCAATACAACATTCATTATGAAACTTCCTTTTGTTGGAGTTTTATTGTATCCATTACAGAAATGCAAGAAATGTGTGGTCCAGTAAGATTGATTGATTACCTACTTTCACAGGGATGCAATTTTATAAACTACTAATTACTCAAATGGAATCAATACTGTGGTGTCAGTCTCAGCTCTCTGAAAATTTTAGCTTCCTTTCTTAATTTACACCGATCAATCTACCAACCTGACCTCTTACCATAATTTCAATGCAAAGAGAAATGATACCCTCCTCCATGACCTCTTATGGCCCTTTGCAACTAATGCACACTAAGACATTTCTTCACCTTCAGGGGAAAAAACCTCTAACCCCCAACATGAATCTAATTTGTAGTAAATCAATTTTTTTTCTCTTCCAGTGACTGTTGCCTAGTGTTAGTGGCAGGCATTCAGGGTAAGGGTATCTGAAAGACACCTGCTACACACAGAGAATAATCTTAGTCATTCTGATTATCCTAAATTTTAGCAAATATTCATCTTGACCTTTCTTAGCTGTAAGACTGCTTACACCTAAATGTGTGAAACTGCCATTGAAAATGTGAGACAACCACTTTAGTCATTCACGAGAAAAGATAAATTTAGACAATATAAGGGCTAGATCCTACAAACCCAACTCACTAGTATTCCTTATTCCAGGAAGTAGCCAACAGGACTACTTCAGTGAGTAAGAACTATTCATATGAACAAGGGTTTGCAGTATCTAGCCCTAGTTTATTATGTTTCTCCAAGATTAAATATTGTTAACATGGAAGTTTCTTCCTCACATTTATTGTCTTTTCTAAGTTTTGCCAGTGCTAGTCCTAGTAAAATTTCATACATTACAAAGTGATATACTGAAATTTCTCCACTTTCACCACTGGAATCTTCAGAGGTTCCTAAGTTGGATCCCCCTTTGGTATACAGGAGATGGCTGCTAGCAGAGCACTTTTCTGAGGTTGGGAGGGATCTTTTCCTTTGGAGTGCTCTGAATTCCTCCCCTCCCTCCATTCCAAAATGGCCTGAGTCTGTAGAGCTTCAGGCATGCTCCCAAGCTTACTTGTTTAAGAAGGCATTGTGGAGGGTTGAAGCAGTTTATGATGAGATTTTTGTCTGGTGATTTTAAATTTTATTGGTCTGCTGCATGGTTATTCAATGAGATGTGAAAGGGTGCAGGGAGGAGGCTTTGGATGTTTGTTTTGTAAAGTATAAATGTATGTTAAGTGTGTCCAGCATTATGGATTTCTTAGATCAAAGTCAAAGAAATTATGGTGGGCTGGCTTTCCCAAAACATCTGTCAATCCTATATATATGGGAATTGGCTATTAAAATCATAACTACAGTAATAAGGACTCTCTCCCACAAAATTTAAATCTAGAGACACACATTTGAATTGTTCTTAATCATCTAAATACCCAACGTAGTAATAAAACACAAATGCTGCAAATCAGTAGGTTAGTTCATGCCCCAGATGTGCTTGAATGCCTTCAATTTTGATAATTCACTTTAAATTACATTTTAAAAAATGCCTGAGGCTGGTAATGGTACAACATAACCTTACACTATGAAAAGTAGTTCCCACTAGATGGGTAAGATAAAATAACAGGGAAAAGTCTATAAATGCTTTATTATTTTGAAAATATTTATTGTTTGTTAATATTTTTAAAATAGAAGTATCTTAGACTTCCTGGCTGCTATTTGAAAAATAATTACCCTGACATATTCTTTCCCAGAGAGATTTCAGGAAATGTGGTATACTTTTCTGTGTAAAATGAATTTTGAGGGATATCAAATACACCGCTACCTCAATATAACATGACCTGATATAACATGAATTCGGATATAACGGTAAAGCAGTGCTCCGGGGGGGGGGGCTGCACACTCTGGTGGATCAAAGCAAGTTCAATATAACACAGTTTCACTTATAACGTGGTAAGATTTTTTGGCTTCCAAGGACAGCGTTATATCGAGGTAGAGGTGTATAAGAATCCCCTCTTCACAATACCTTTCTCTTCCCTTCCTTAAATAATTCCATCACTGACTTTTTGGTTATATGTGTCTGTGTGTTACAAGTGACTCTACTTTATGGTCCAATATCTTATTTTGAGATTAGCTAATAAACTGCTACAGATCAAGTCAAGATTTTGTCCATGTATTTGACATGCCACTGGAAACATGATCCTGTTGTCCGCTGCATCAGCAATAGGTTAATAATGATTGGAAACATGAGGAATTGGAGTTCACATGGCTAGATACATTATTAATATTTATTTATTGATAGCGTGCTTGACATAATCAAGTTATAGCAGTGCAGCTTTCTCACATAGACAAAAGGAAGTAAGTTTAAAGACACCATTGACAGAAAGGTAAGGAGAGAGTCTTGAAAGGAATGGAGCAAATAAAGAGGTCATATTTTCCAGAAAATTCTGACTTTATGCCAGGAAGTGAAACCTTAACTACTTTTGGAATATTTACATTTTGAGGAACAATTGATGCAATAGAGTTGAAATGTGCCCAGCCTCCACACCCTAATTCTCCACAGTTTAACATATTTCTCCACTCCCTGCATTCATTATTAAGTAAGTGATCATCATAATTCAACATGCTCTGAGTAACTATTTGCTTCAGAGTAAAGCTTAATAACTAACCTCCTAATGCATTTTTGACAGCCTACACCAGACTTTTCCCTATATGTTGTCTCAGTGTTTTATTAGTTTCTGGGGACAAATGATAATAAATTTTACTAGCTGGCTCTGAAAATAAACTAAAATTTAATGTGTTTTAAATTATAGCATCCTCCACTTCAATGTGATCAGTTTAATCTGCCCAACCACATCCTAGACATGTTCACTTTTATGGCTTCATAACAGAGACAAGCAAATTGATTAATAATGTAAAATGCTTGTATACAGATTAAAGAAGACTGGTATTTTTATTGCTAAAAGCAAAACAAACCCAGCAACCAGCAGCTTAGTTTAGTGACTGAGAATAGGTTAGGAGGCAGGAATAGCTGAGTTCTAATCCCAGCCTTTCTAGTGGCTCCCTCGGCCATATTAATTTCTTACCTCCTAAACTATAACTAGACTACACAAGATTATGTGACTTGTGTAAAGCATTTGTTTTTATCAGGAGTGTACACATGATTAAATGCAGACCTGATGTGAATATCAGGATTGGTGGTGCTAAATTTGCAAACTATATCCATTCATCATTGCCTTATGTAGAGACTAATTGTCAGTATACTGACAGCATGGAAAAGGAAGGTTGGGATAATCAAACTTCCATTGATGTTCAGTGGAAGTTAGCTGCCTAACTCCCTTAGGTGCCTTTGATAATTTCAAATTAAGTAACCAAGGATACCTGAGAGTAAACATGAATGTGATCTGCAAGTAATACAAACTAATCCTGCTATTTTGAGTATTTATTCCAATAATGTATGTTATATTTGTGACATCTCTCTGAAAAGTAATGTATCATGCCCACTGGGAGTGTGGCATGAAGTGTCTGAGGCTGGGTGTTCCTTTGGGCTTCTTTGTATGTTTCTGGCACTGGATGCCTTCATGAACTTGGAAAATAAATTGTGGTGTTTTACTAATGTCAGATTGTTGTTTTTAATTTAGTTAGCCAGCTGCTTCCTTTAGTGATTTGATGGTGTTTTCCTAACCTTTCCATGGGCAATGTGACTGCTGTTCAAAACAACTATTATCTCAAATGCCTAGAAGAAGTTTATGTATTCAGTATTAATACAACTATCCTGATCACAAGTAATATATTTTATTGCTCTGAGTATATTGAAAAGGCAAATAGGTTGAAGAAATGACTGCCACAGGCCACACCAACATTTTAAAGCAGTAAACAGAACTGAAGCATTCTGCTTTGCTTTGTCCTGGGAAAATAGGCCCAGATCCACAAAGGTAATTAGGCATCAAACTCCACATTCAGGTACCTAAATCCCAGTTTTAGGCTCCACTGTGATCCACAAAACCCCTGCTTGGCTGCTGTAAATTGCTGTGGGTGCCTAAATTCACTTGGCACCTACATTTTTAGGGTAAAAGTTCTGTAGGTGCCTAAGGTCTTGTCTACATGGTGCCAGCAAAGGGCTCTGGAGGGGTGTGATTTGTAGAATGTTCTAACTGCCCTGCTGGCACATTCTAAAACAGGGTTTCTCAAACTGGGGTCGCTGCTTGTGTAGGGAAAGCCCCTGGCGGGCCGGGCCAGTTTGTTTACCTGCCCCGTCCGCAGGTCCAGCCGATCGCGGCTCCCACTGGCCACGGATCGCTGCTCCGGGCCAATGGGAGTTGCTGGAAGGCGACCCCTGTTTGAGCAACCCCGTTCTAAAAGGTAGTTTGCAGGAGGCAGGAGCATTTTTCTGACGCCATGTAGAAAAGCCCTAAGCTTCTGTCTGTGGGCATATGCACTGGATGCCTATCTCCTGTCTAAGCCCCAGCATGATTCCCAAACCAGGAAAAGATAGGTTGAGGCGTGCCTATCTTGCCTGTGGGGCTTGAGCTGGTAGGTGTGCTCAGAGCCCATCCACTGAATGAAACTCCATTCAGAATCCAGGCGTGCTCACCTTATAACTTCTAGTCTAGTGCTTCTGTTAGAACATGCACTTGGGAGACCCAGGTTCAATTCCCCCCTTTGCTTGAAGAAGAGTCTTCCACATCTCTCAAGCGTGTGCTCTAATCACTCAGCCATGGGATATTCTGACGGGGCAGAATAATGTCTCCTTTTAAAATTGTTCTACTTTGGATAAATAGTAAAAATAGTCCTTGGAGCAGGACTATCCCAGCTCTCCTATCTCCTAGGTCAGTACTCTAACCACTGGACATAAATTAATTTCTTCTTGCTTGCTCTCTCCTCTCAACCCCAGATCCTTCCCAAAAGAATTAATTGTCTTTCTATCCCCAAAAAGAATTAATTTACACTGTAATAATTATTTTCACTACCAATGAATATGACCCACTGTGTGGCCTTTGGAAAGAAATACCTCTGGTGTAACTCCAATGGCTTCAATGGAGTTATATTAGGGATGAATTTGGATTAATATTATTTACTCACTTCACAGAGGAGGTGCAAAGATTTGGCTAAGCTTTGTAAAGTTCTTGTGTAACATGCTATCAGTGTTTTTACCCCACCTCTTTTGCAGGCCTATTTTTGCATCCTGCTGAGGAATGTATATTGGGTTCTGCTGAGGTGTGTGTGGGGGGGAGTCATTATAAAGAAGGTGAGAGGAGAGGGGATCTCTAGAACAAAAGGGTTTGAATCAAGCCTTAAATTCAGCCGGGGCTGTCCAGAGCAGAACTCTGGTAAATTATTTTTCAAACCTCAGGGCGGGGGGGTTCAGAGAGCCAATTTCAGGGAGTCCACAGTCACCCCTGGCACATCCCGTGGGGCTTGAGTCCTAGTGTGTGGGTGGACACACACACACACACACACCTTACCTTTCAGGGCTGGAACCCCAAGAACCCTGCCTCACACCTGAAGCCCGGAGCTCTGAATGGGGAGGGTGTGGGGAGCTTCAGGAAATACGCTATGAGAATTTAAGCCCTGGTTTGAGCTGAGTAGTCAGGTAGGAGTAATTCAGGAATAGATAATCTTAGGGAGAAGTTTTGAACTAAACTTTTATTAATAGTAAAATAATATAAAACCAGATCCCAGGAATAGGGTGTCTGGGGAGTCTCTGTTGTATGTGGACTGTTTGAGAGCAAGCTAAGAAAGGTGTCTGCTCACGGCATGGAATATGAAAAATGCTATTTAAATGTTAAATTAAACGGGAGTGACTAAACTTTGTGTACATTTCAATTCCAAGTCCTCATGTTATACTGTCATTGTAACTGGGTATTTCTCCTATTTCCTTAGCTTCATTTGTCCTCCTATAACATTTCATGTTGGAAACTAGGGTGCAAACTCTGCATCGAAGAGACTGCATTCATATGTTGCTGTAAGATGTTTAGCACACCCAGGGGTATTATTGAATAATAATCAACGTATATAATTTACTTCTCTTAATAATCATTTTATTATTACACTTCTAAAAGCTCAAAGGAAGGTTGTACCAATAGAAGTTGAGAAGCAGCATGTAACCTGTGAGTGCCTCAGATAAACTAGCTTATTTTTAGAAGTCAAAAATTTTTATTTGTAGTAGTAGTAGCAGCAGCTCACAGAGGCTTCAACCAAATCAGGGCCATAGTATGCCACGTTCTGTACAGACATATAGTAAAATAGAATTCCTGTCCCCAAGGGAATCTAATCTTAATTTAATATGAATGAAATTAGTGGGTAACCAACCAAATGGAGGAGCTAAGGGAAATACGGGTTAATAGTGATGCAAGTATGTTTTGCATAAATTAGCTTTATGCTCTATTTATAGATCTAGAGGGTTGTGTTGTTTGCTTAATTGAGATAAATAAAGGAGATTGGCTTAATGATTTCCTAGCCATTACCAGCTAGTAGTGTTCCCTAAGTATCATGGTTGAAATAGCTTTATGGATTTTATCACTTTTTTTTTTAGGGTAGCATCCTACACACGAGGAACATGGGAGAGAGCAAAAAGATGTTTGAGGGAAAGCTGACAAATAGGTAATGGATGCTGGCTTTGTTCGTGGTACAAAGGGATAATTGACAAAATAAGAATAAGATAGTGGAGCAGATAGAGTGGGAAGTAAACTGTGAAAGCCTTAAAGGTGAGGACCAGGACTGGAATCCACAAAGGGACCTCAGCATTGCAATGCCAAGCATCACAATACCTAACTTTTCAGTGCCTAGAAAATTGCAGGAACACCTTTGTGATCTTCAAAGCCTGAGTTAGGTTCCAAGGCTCCCATACAATGAATGGGGAAAGATAGGCGCCTGAGATTGTGATCCACAGACCTAGCACGCTAGGTGGGAAGCCATCTAAGCTACCCAATGGGAGATGCTGAGGAAAGGGGTGTGTGCTAAGCCCTGCCCCTCTCAGAACTAGGCACCTAAATCCAAGTTGCAGGGAGACACCTCATTTGGTTTGTGATCTGCAAACCAGGAGAAGATAGGCATTGGGTTGGAGGAGGGATAGCTCAGTAGTTTGAGAATTGGCCTACTAAACCCAGGGTTGTGAGTTTAATCCTTAAGGGCCCCACTTAGGGATATGGGGCAAAAATCAGTACTTGGTCCTGCTAGTGAAGGCAGGGGGCTGGACTTGATGACCTTTCAAGGTCCCTTCCAGCTCTAGGAGATAGGATATCTCCATTAATTCTATTCTAAGTGGTCTGTGGGGCCAAAATCAAAAGAGGCTGGTAGGAGGAGACAGCCCTCCCTTATAATCTTTGTCCTAGTGGCCAGGGTACTCACCCAGGATGTAGGAGACCCCCAGTTCAAGTCATCTCTCCAACTGAGGGAAGAACAGATAAGAACAGAGATCAGCCACTTCTCAGGTAAGTGCTGTAACCACGAGGCTACAGAATATTCTGATGTGGGTCTCCCTTAGTCTGTCATATTGAAATTGTTCTACTTGTGTTTCATATGTTTCAATTAAATTGTTTAATAAATATTAGCTGAGCAACTGAAAGTGTTAGAATCACTCTGTAGCCTAATGGGTAGAGCAGTTGCCCAAGAGGTGGCCAATCCCTGTACAAATCCCTTCTCTCTCTCAGGAGGAGGGCCTTGAATTGGGGTGAGGGATGTCTACTACATCCTAGGTGAAGTACCCTAGCTCCTAGGCTAGTTTTATAAGGGAGATCCTGATCCTTCTCCCACCCTTTCCCAGGTGGTTTGGGTGAGCTTACTTGAGAGGCCTGACCTGGTAGATGGCCTCTGAGCACACCTACTGGATCAGTCCCTTGCATGTGAGTAAAGCAGCTGAATTCCTGTCTTCTTTAGTTTGTAAATTGCTTTGGGCTTGGGGTGGGAGATAAGTGTCCAGGTGCCTAGAGGGAGGCAGTAGTGCACATGGTCAGAGGCAGAAATATAGGTACCTAGGGAACGTTTACTGCAGAAATGTAGGCACTGAGTGAATTTAGGTGCCTACAGGGTTAGGTGGCAGCCAAGTGGGAGTTTTGTGGATTGCAGTAGTACCTTTGTGGCTCGCACTCAAGAAGTTTGTATTTGATATGGTGAAATAAGAGGGGAGGGACTCAAGGCAGGGTTGAGGAGGAGGATGTTGTAAGAATGGGGCACATAGATGATCTTACCAACCAAATGGACCTGAACAGGACAAAATTGTACTAGTAGTCAAGGTGTGAAATGGCATAGAAGAAAGTTTAGTGTTGTAGTTAGATGCAATAAGACTTCTTTGAAATCTTGTGTAGGAAGATATAGACACAGCCTGGGATGTTGATCTAATGAGAGGGCAGAGTCAATAAGACACAGATTATAGGCCTGATTAACTAGGAGGATGTTGGCATGGCCCACAATACCTATACCTATCTCATAGAACTGGACGGGACCCCAAAAGGTCATTGAGTCCAGCCCCCTGCCTTCACTAGCAGGACCAAGTATGGATTTTTGTCCCAGATCCCTAAGTGGCCCCCTCAAGGATTTAACTCACAACCCTGGGTTTAGCAGGCCAATGCTCAAACCACTGAGTTATATGACAAAGTAAAAGAGTGAAAGGGGAAAATCTTGGCGGGGGCAGGTAATCAGGAGCTCACTTTTGACCATGCTGAGTTTGTTGTCTGTCATTCAAATAGAAATGTAAGAAAGACAGGCCAAGATATGGGATTGGACTGAGGAAGACTGATCCAGAGTGGAGAGGTAGATTTGTGAGTTACTGGTGAAAATAGAGTTGTCAATAGGGTGACCAGATGTCCTGATTTTGTAGGGACAGCCCCATATTTGGGGCTTTTTCTTATATAGACTCTTAATGTCCCCCACCCCCATCCTGATTTTTCACACTTGCTATCTGGGCACCCTAGTTGTCAAAGCCATGTGAAGGGTAAGATCACCCATTGTTAAGGTGTAAAGGAAGATTAGGAGGGGGCTTTCTCACTATATAAATTTATACTTAAAGTAACATGGTTCCATTCAAATTTAAGGTCTCAGTGAAAACTGGGAAGCTCCAAATTTAAGGTTCCCATTGCCCCTGTAACTCGGCCATATTATAAGTACATATAGATAAAGATTTGGGGCAGTTCTCTTATGTTTGTGTGCTAGGCACTGTACAACAACAGAAGGGTGTGCTCAAATGGATGGAGGTAAATGTTTATCTTAATATTTATGCATATGTTATAAGAGAACTGAGTTAGATGGGAGGGAAATGTCACTGATGTGTCTAGACCTTTAAATTCTAATTATATTAACCCAGTTTTGTGTACCTAATTTTCCCTTTTTTTTAAAAAAAAAAGAGAGAACTTCAGAGTTCTGATGTACTTATCCAACTGTGATAAGCATATTGTTAACATGAGACAAGGATTGTTCATTCAAATCCAAATACAATAGCTGTACTGATATTTTCTGTGTGTTTTTAGAGGGCTGGGTACACGTTGCTATAGACACAATTATGGTATTTTGACTTGTGTGGCAAACAGCACGCATTCAAATAAACATACCAGGTCATGAAGGTTTCTGTAGTGGGAAACAGGATTGGACCAGGCACTTGTGTCAGTGGGAGATTGTGGAGAGAGCTTCTGCAGCTAGGATGGGGTTCAAGTCCCAGGAATTTGTCAGCAGAGCTTGGGGAAGATTAGCAGGCTTCTGCAGTTGAGTGAATAGTCAGGTTAGTACTTGTCCAATACTTGACTCTTTAGGAGTTTATATGCTGTGGTGTTGTAGGCCTGTTGACTCCAGGATATTAGAGAGAGAAGGTGGGTGAGTTAATATCTTTTATTGGACCAACTTCTGTTGGTGAGAGAGACAAACTTTCCAGCTACCTGAAGAAGAGCTCTGTGTGGCTTGAAAGCTTGTCTCTCTCACCAACAGAAGTTGGTCCAATAAAATATATTATCTTGTCTCCTTTGGGAGCCGTGAGCACGGTCGTGTACCTGGCACGGTTCACTCCCATCCTTGACACCTGTCCCTTTTGTGGTGTGAGGGAGACCCTGGCGCACATCTATCTGCAGTAAGCCAGGTTGCAGCCCATTTTCCAGTTCCTCTGGAACCTCCTTTTGAGATTCTGGCTGCACTTTTCCCACACCTTTTCATATATGCACACCCTATCCATGGCCCCACAAAGTCACGAGACCACCTCATCACTCTCTTCTTTGTGCTGGCTAAAGTGGCCATCTATGATACAAGGAGGAGGATGCTGGATGGGGAGCTGCTCTACAATTGTGGGGCCTATTTCTGTTCCTCCATGTTTCATGCATCCAGGCAGAGTTCCTTTGGGTGGTGTCCACTAGCTCCCTAGACACCTTTGAGGAGCAGTGGGTGCTGTCTGGGGTTCTCTGCTCAGTACCCCCTTCTGGATCCCTGATTTTGTACCTATGACCCTCACTCCCATCCTGTTTAATCATTGGTTGTCCCAAGTGATCAGTTGAACCCTAGTTTTAGTAGCTCCTCCCCTTAGGCGGAGGGGGGGAGGGCTTTATGACAAGGGTAGGCTAGCGGCCACCCCTTTCCTAGAATTCAATAGGAGTTGTCTCTTTTGGGGTTACTAAAAGGGCTTAACAGTTGGGCCAAGTTTGATTAGGGCTTAGTCACTTGAGTGAGCGCTGGGTTTGGAGGCAGTTCGTGGCATAGATATTGGGGCAGGTGCTTGTGACTGGAGTGGGGAGCTAGAAAGTTTCTTAAACTGGGAAGGAAGTCAGAGGTGCTTGGCAAGTGGACTGGGGCATGGGGAGGGCCACTTTCACTTAACAGAAAGAAGGTGGTTCACATTGTTCCATTGGTCTCCGTGCAGATTAAATGGGTCACACGGAAGACTACAGCTCTCCACTGCAGTAAAGAGGCAACCAGGGGCAGGGGAGCCCACTCTGCTCTCGCGGGCTGACTGTGCCCTTCGTTCAGGACAGCGCTGAAAGGCTCCGTGTCCTCTTGCGCTCCTGGGTTGGGGGAATACAGCGGGCAGGGCGGCAGTAAGCCTGATGACCCGGCACGGCCCTGTGAAGCCAGGGAGAACGAGGAGGGACGGCTGCGGCCCGGGACGCTAGTGTGTGCATGGCCACGGGGCAGGGCGGAGGCGGCATTGCAGCCTTGCTAGCTGCAGGGGGCGGGGGCGGAGCTCCGTCCCACACCGGTCCCTCGGAGCAGAACAGGGCGCGGCTGGGGGCGCTCCCGGGAGAGGCGAGGGGCGGCTGCCGCAGCAACGCCGCCAGCAGGAGCGCGCTAGAGGGCGGAGGGGGCCGTGTCCTGGCAGGTGGGCGCCGCCGACGGGGCGGGCGTGGCCGCGGGCGGCTGCCGGAGGCAGGGCAGCCGCCGCTGAGGGCGGTCGGTGTGAGCGCTGGGAGTCGCGGGGCCAGCGCGGGCGCAGGGTTGCTGGCGGCGCCGCCGGAGGAGAGGCTGCTGCTGGGGCATGCGGGGAGATGAGGCTCAAGCCCGGTAGCATCGTGACATTTCTGTGCCTCAGCGCCACCTTCTCCTTTGTCTGCTTCACCGCCTGGAGCAGGAGCGGAGGTGAGAGCCGCCGGGGCTGCCAACCGCCCCCCTCGCGCCCGGCACCGACCGCCCCTGGGGTCCCGTCAGGTCACCTCCCAACGGCCGCCGCCTTCTGCACCTGCCCAGCTCGCCGCCCCGCTGGGGACTGCCCAGCACAACCCCGGCTGCCCAGCCTTTCCCTGGCGGGGGGGTGGCCCCCAGCGCGGACCCTCGCCGCACTGGGGCAGGAGGGAGCCGCAGGTGTCGCTCTGTCTTCCCAGGCTGCTGCCGACACTGCCATAGGTGCAGCGCCCGACCCCTGCTCCAGCTCCCCCTCCCCTGCTCCGGGCCGGGAGCGGGGTGAAGAGTAGCGATCCTGGGGACTTCTCCACGCACGCACTCGCAAAGCTTTGATAGCGGGATACCGATGCTTCAAAAATGTCTTGGGGCACAAAGTAGCATTTCAGATTAAAATCCTGTTTTAATCCTTTGGCTGTGATCTGCTGCTGTCCGGGGCAGGGGCTACCTCCGGCCTGGTATTCAAAGGTGCTGAGCACCTTCCGCTCCCATTGACTTAATTTGCAGGGGCCAGGGCCGGCTCCAGGCACCAGCTTGTCAAGCAGGTGCTTGGGGTGGCCACTCCGGAGAGGGGGCCTCCCGCCGAATTGCCGCCGCAGATCGCGATCGCGGCTTTTTTTTTTTTTTGGCTGCTTGGGGTGGCCAAAACCCTGGAGTGGGCCCTGGCAGGGGTGGGGGAGGTTCAGCACTTTGAAAAATCAAGCCTCTGTTTTACTACCTCCCACCTTTATAGTTATCACATCTCTACATAGTTGGGATGGTAAGGGTTACATACAGGATTTCTGAGGTGTTACAATTTATAATAAGCTCACCCTGTCAAGAACTATTCACATTTACCAGAATAAGCACATGTATACTGGTTAATTATTGTCCTCGTTAAAATTAAGGCTAGGAAAAAACCTATTTAAGAGGCCACATAGGAAGGTAGCTCCTAACCAGTAGCTGTTTAGGTGAAAATGTTTGTATTGCGCAGTTTGCATTGAATTATCTGGAACTGATTATCCTGATCTCACTTAAACCAGTATAAATGGAAGTCAGTGGAGATATCTCCCATTTTATAGTGAGGTCATAGCCCATTCCTGTTCCCACTAATCAATTGCAAAACTTCTGTTGACTTAGAAGGCTGGATCCTGAAGCATTCGTGTTTTAGAACCCAATCCTGCAAATACTTAAGCTGGTGTCCATTGAAATAAACACTGCAAGAGAATGTGTCAGTTGAAACACAAAATTTAAGTCAGTGGGACTACAGTACATAAAGTTTAAGCATGATTGTAACTCTTTGCAAAATCAGGACCCAAGTGAGTAAAGTTAAACATCTACATAAGTGTTTTGCAGGTTAGGGTTCTGGATCATACTTTTAGGTAAAAATTATATTTAAGAAAATTCTCGTCAATATTATTAACAACACCCTGATATTAAAATGGAAAGAACAGGAACGGAGTTGGTGATATGGTAAGGCTTTTACACATCTAACTATTATGATGATTTTTCAAAATTGATCTTTATATTTTATTCATCTGGGACACCGAAACTGATCTGATCTGTTTTACTTGCTGATTCTTGGGCAGTAGGAACTTTTGATTGAAACATTAATTTACACCAACAAAAGACAAACCTTTAAGTTAACTGTTTTTAAAAGAACATTTCTATTCATTTTAGGTTGTGTAAGATAAGTGACTTCTATGTTGAATAGGCTGTCAACTCTACAGGTAGCCATGTCTGGAACCTCCCCTGAGGAGGCTAAGGAAAAATGAAATAGCACGTGGAAAAAGATGCTAACACTGAGATTATTTTCCAAATATAACATAGAGCAGTTGTCTGTTAAAGCACTAGAAGTCTAAAGATCTCTGTCATGAGGATGTTTTGTGTGAGAAAGGGGCAAACAGCATTTCTGGATTCACAGATGTTTCCTGGAATACATCTTCACAGAGGGCCCAGTTTTGTAAGATATAGGTGTATTACTATGAGCCCCAGGAATTAGTAATCCCTTGTAGGGATAAGGGAGACTTTGGGACTTCTTGCTTATAGTAGCATTCGCTCTCTCTAAATAGTGCTGTTTGTTTTTATTAATTATTTATATTGCAATATTGCCTACTGTCAATACGGATCCAGGCCCCTTTGTGCTAGGCACTGTACAAATGAGTATAACAGAGACATAGCTCTTGGGACTTGCACTTATTTTGTCTCCAATCATGATGCTGTTTATCATATTATACACTTTCAAAAGCAACAATTTTGCTGAAAAAGATTGTGTATAAATACAAGTAAGGTAAGACAAAATCTAAGAAACTAAGATCCAAAAGATGATGCAAGCAAAACTTCAGTCTGTTCCTTTTGTAGTCTAACAATCAACAGTCTTGTGTAATTCATATTTTGTTACTCCTTGTTTCACCTTCATTCACGCTTATCGTTTTGAGGCTTTGTCCCTAAGAGTGTCCTCTTCTATATATGTATATTTTGACTACTACTTTTCTCTGCCTCCCCCCGCAAAAAATTTGCCCTCTTCCCCCTCCCCAAATCAATAAATAAACAAACATAACATCTAATTCTTCTCTATCTGCTTTGGCTTTCCCCTGCTACTATCTGTTTTATTAACAAACTTCTTGTTCTGATGCCATTTTTCTTTAATTGTTCAAAGTTTGTGTCTTTGTGGTTTTACTAGATGCTGTGACTATTTTAGTAAATATACAGATGGAGTCACTGGTTAGAAACTGGGTCAAATGATAACTGTGGTGTGAATGTAGTTCTTTACTAGGAGATGAGGCTTTAGATCAGTGGTGGGCAACCACTGCTTTAGATCACTAAAGAAGCAGGCCCAGCCTCAGGCAATCATGATCCCTAGGAACACTCCCACAGGGGTCCCATTCCATCCCCTTACTTCAGTGTTAGGGCCCCCCACTTTTTCAGAGACAGGAACAACAGTATAAGAGTCCCCTGTCTGGTGCAGAGGGAGCAGCAGCAGCTTCTCTCCCCCCTCCTACCTTCCCAAAGTACTTACCCCTGCAGTTAGCATGTATCTGCTTGAGTCGGTGGGCTGTATGTGGCTGCACTGCTTTTCTGCCTGCTAGGTTTAAATGCCTTTTGGGGGATAGTTTTACAAGTCTCCTTCTCCCTACATCAGCTCAGTAGTTGGTCTTGCAATTATTCCCCCATACAGATACTGTGTGTATTCTACATCCCTCAGAGCTATTGTTCCACTGGTGGTCTGCAGTGTTAGTGTTGTACTTAACCTGACTCCTATGCACACACACACAATCTCTATCTCAGAGGTGCTTTGTGGCCCATCAGAGGGTACGGAGTGAAGTGCTGCTGATGCTTGAGCTAGTAATATGGGGGAACTCAACTACTCTGTGCTGTTAATAGTCACTCTGTGCAGCTTGAGCCTTGTATTGCAGTGACACTGCTCTTCTTTGAGCTAGGCTAATTTGAGAGAAGTTAACTCAAATGTGGATAACAGTGCAGTGAAGACAAGTCTTCAGGCAGGTGTCACTACATCATTTATGCCCAGTTCATGTTTTCAAGCTTTGCTTTACAATCATGAGGTTAGAAACTTACTTTTTTAATAAAGAAGACTCTGTGATGTAGTCACCAGGAGCTGGGTCCCTAGGCACAGGCCTATAACGTTTATGGTTTAATATGATAATTTCACTGCAAAGCCAGATTGAGTTTTTCACCTGCTTTTATAAATAACTTCTGTAAGCAAATATGATTACTTTTGTACACTCAGTTCATTGTGCCAATGAAGCTTTGAATTAGTTACTTATGGAGTGAGTAAACTCCCTGTCTCCAGTGAATCAAACATTATGGGCTCAATCCTGTGTGGTGACATGAGTACTCTTTAAGTATCCCCTAGAGCACTGTACACACATGCTGCTATCAGTGAGTGAGCAAGTTTCACGGTATAGTAGTGCCTATTCCACATGCTGGACTCTTTTTGCTCTGAGTCTTTTTGGTCCCTACCCAACCCAAGGCATGTTGTGTCTGTGAAGCAGACACGTGTGCATGTTAAGGGTAGAAAAGTGTGTTATCAGGGACAAAGTGGAGATGATTCATTGTAACGGAGTCCAACCTGATTATGTAACTCCACTCCCAGATGTAGTTACATAGGGCAGTTATTTTATCTGATACTGGTTCAAAGTCAGGGAAACAATGTAATAACTAACATTTATATAGAGATCTGCTCCTAATATTTCAACAAGATTCTTTCACAGTTAGGTATGGAGTCAGATTTAGTGTTTGTCTTCAGTGTTGCCTCTCAGTCCATGATAAATCACATAGGTACATGGGCTTGAGAGATGAGGATGAGGAAATAGAAAATCTCATTTGTTTCCTCATTTCAAAAAAAGCTCAATCATAAGTCAGGAAGGAGACAAAAGCACTTGGCAAATGAGTTCATATTATGTTTACTTCACTGGAAATATTTATATTTTGTTCCTGAAAAATATACTTGATAGTAGAGCAAAGTGTTCAGTGGGTGTAATTTGAAAAGAATGAGGAAAGGGATAAAGAGCTTGTAAAGAAAGTATCTTCTCCTAGGTATATCTTGCTGAAATAAGAAAATCTGATTTTTTTGATGACTTCTTGATGTTTAAAATTGAAATAATGTGGTGTACACAATAACACAAACAGCTCCTTACCGAGAAAGTCTAGAAACTTATGTGAGCTCTCTCATATTATTTTAGCAGACAAAGCCTTCATCCTGCAATTGCACCCATGCAGAACCCCACTGATATTTCTGCCCATTTTCATGGAGCTCTATATGAGTGTCGACATCTCTGCAGATGCAGTTGTAATATCTGGCCCAATGTTTCAATTAAAACAGTGGCAAAATTAATTGTCAGGCTTTCAGTGTGTCCTGCATCTTCTCATTCTCATTTTGATAAATAGCATTAATTCTGATTTATGGAACTACAAGTGAAGCCCAATATTCATATCTAGGCCCGTAAAAGGCCACTCCTACAGAGTGTTGAATACTCTCCAGATACGCTTCAATGGAAGCTGAGAGCAGTCAGCATGGGACACTTCTGGCACATGCAGGACTAAACCCTAAATAGGGGCACTATTCCACATTTAGTTACCTGAACTGACCCACAGGGTTTTGAGGACTCCAAAGTGGAGTTGGTGCTCAAAATTAAAAGTTAAATGCCTAAGTTTGCACCCAAGGCTGCAGAAATGCTGTAGTTGTGCAGTGTTATGAATGTGATTTACCGTACTGTGTAAGGGCCTGATTCCAGAGTCAGGTTTTTGCTATTGTCTTCAGAAGGAGCAGGATTGTGCCCTAAATATGCATGGCCAGATTGAAGCTGGCTTTTCTAGTGATTCATGGTAGGAAGAATGTATGAGGAGCTTCCTGTCCCCTTGTTCTTCCTGGGCAAGGCACACTCATAGCTCCTGCATGAACAGGGTGAGATCTGGGCACAGAAGACCCTCTCACTGCTCTTTCCAAGAAATTCTGTTAACATTTAGAAACAACCAGCGTAATTCTATGTAGAGCCTAAAAAAAAAAAAAAGCAGTGGACGTGTTATTCCTTGACTTTAGCAAAGCTTTTGATACGGTCTCCCACAGTATTCTTGCCAGCAAGTTAAAGAAGTATGGGCTGGTTGAATGGACTATAAGGTGGATAGAAAACTGGCTAGATCGTCAGGCTCAACGGGTAGTGATCAATGGCTCCATGTATAGTTGGCAGCCGGTGTCAAGCGGAGTGCCCCAAGGGTCGGTCCTGGGGCCAGTTTTGTTCAATATCTTAATTAATGATCTGGAGGATGGTGTGGATTGCACCCTCAGCAAGTTTGCAGATAACACTAAACTGGGAGGATACGCTGGAGGGTAGGGATAGGATACAGAGGGACCTAGACAAATTAGAAATCTGATGAGGTTCAGCAAGGACAAGTCCTGCACTTAGGACGGAAGAATCCCATGCACTGCTACAAACTAGGGACCAAGTGGCTAGGTAGCAGTTCTGCAGAAAAGGAAGTAGGGGTTACAGTGGATGAGAAGCTGGATATGAGTCAACAGTGTGTCCTTGTTGCCAAGAAGGCTAACGGCGTTTTGGGTTGTATAAGTAGGAACATTGACAGCAGATCGAGGAACGTGATCGTTCCCCTCTATTTGGCATTGGTGAGGCCTCATCTGGAGTAATGTGTCCAGTTTTGGGCTCCACGCTACAAGAAGGATGTAGAAAAATTGGAAAGAGTCCAGCAGAGGGCAACAAAAATGATTAGGGGGCTGGAGCACATGACTTATGAGGAAAGGCTGAGGGAGCTGGAATTAGTCTGCAGAAGAGAAGAATGAGGGGGGATTTGGTGGCTGCTTTCAACTACCTGAAAGGGGGTTCCAAAGAGGATGGATCTAGACTGTTCTCAGTGGTAGCAGATGACAGAACAAGGAGCAATGGTCTCAAGTTGCAGTCGGGGATATTGGGAAAAACTTTTTCACTAGGAGTGTGGTGAAGCACTGGAATGGGTTACCTAGTGAGGTGGTGGAATCTCCTTCCTTAGAAGTTTTTAAGGTCAGGCTTGACAAAGCTCTGGCTGGGATGATTTAGTTGGGGATTGGTCCTACTTTGAGCAGAGGGTTGGACTAGAGGACCTCCTGAGGTCCTGTCCAATCTGGATATTCTATGATTCTATATTTAATAAATTCCCGAAGAACTGTTAGTTTCTTCTGACTTTTCCTAAGTTGCTGATTAAATTACTGTTTGTTACAGTAATATCACTAATAAATAGTAAACTCAGTGCTGCACTCTTAAAAAAAACAGATGTTAGGCAAATGCTTATTAATAATTAAACCTACTCATTATACATGATCTATTTGCAATAGCAGCACACCCTTTTTCTTGTTTAGTTTCAAACTACTGATTATATAATAAGCCAGTGGAAATAATGCATTACTGGAATACAAGTAAGATCATCAGTTGTTTCTGCTATTTTGCAAACAGTGTCACAAGTACACCATTACTAATTTATATTGTGATAACAAAGTATAGAACTGTTTTGTCATTAAGGCTGGGTGAATGATGCTAAAAATAACTCTTTCCCTTTCCTTTAAAGTCTTACTCGGCCTTTACCAATGAGATTGAGTGCTGTGGAACAATAAGTCTTGTATTGCTCATAAGCAAACTTTTGAATTTATGTGGTGGTGGTGACGCTGACACGTTCTGAAAGATGTCCTGTCTGTCTGCCTCACCAAGAAGAAATAGTACTTGTGATCTGAGGCTTGTGAAGATTGATATGTACTAGATATATTTAAATGGTTTTAAATGTAGTTTTAAATGTTTTTCATTATCCTGTTGAATGAATAAACAAAGAAGCAAATTTAGTACCAATTTTGGGAAAGATGTAAAAACTGATATTCTAGAATTATTCTGAAATCACACAGTTCCTGTACTGACCAAAAAAAATCTCCACTCAGCCATGGGGGCAACGAGTCTACTCATGCTGTCATTGAAATCAACTGCAACACTCTCACTGATTTTGTTGGTAGAGGAAACCAGTTTTATAGCTCCTTTAGTTAATGTGTCAAAATCTTAAACCCTGGGTCTGAGCCTACAAGGCTTTTTCATGTGAGCAGTCTCTCTAATCTAAATTTGGTCTCACCTAGTAGCAGAAATTTAGCATCAAGCCAACCATAACCTTGATATGAATCTAGCTCAATGGGGTGAATTAAGAGTAAGGCCATAGTGTCAGCATAGATTTTTAGCCTTACTTTTGAATTTTCTATTTGATTTATTCATACCATTGTAAGGTCCCTTAAACTTTTTTGAAGTTTAATTATATAACCTTCAAGCATGTTATATCTTTCTAGTTGCTTGAATAATATACAGATTGAGATAGGAGTAACTTGAAGGCAAAAAACTAATAGGAAAAGGGTCAAATGAGGATCTACAACAAAAAGTGACACTTGATTGCCTCAGCTTGACTTCACTATTGAGAAGTTTCAGTAGTATCTAGTTGAGTATCTATGCCAGATAGATACGTAAAAAGTCAGTGCTGATACCCCCATGAGCTTTTTTATCATTGGCTTTTTTGTTTGTTTGCTTGCTATCTGTTTGGTCCAACTGAAGAATAGCTATTGCTGAGTTCTGAAGACAGGGACATCAGAAAATAGGTTCCAGGGTTAGGAACATACAAATGTCCATCCCCTCAGCTGCAACTAGCACTTACTGGGTGCAGAGGAGGATTCAACCCAGATTCAACCCACTGCATCTGTCTAACTAGACATTTTGTTATAGCCCACACCCCTTCGAATATGTGTACCTTACAAACATTAATTACTTTACCCTCCCATTCTGTGAAGTGGGGAAGTATTATTTTTCCAGTTCTACAGATAGAGGGACTTGCTCACGGTCACACAGGAAATCTGGGGCAGAGCTGGAAATTGAACCCAGATTTCCTTAGTCCTATTCTGGTGCCTTACCCACAAGCCATCCTTTTTTTTAGGCTTCTATGTTAATAATTTTCAAGCCTTTTTTAACACTGCTTATTCCTCACTTTATTCACTATGTTCTTGATCCATGTCCATCTTGGCTAGGAAAGGCCAGTGGTGGAGATTATCAACATCTCCTTTAAGAACTTTGCTCAAGGCACTGGTGCATCCCAGGTTCAATAAACGGCTTCATACTGACAATCTGGACTGTTGTCATCCTTAAAGTAAAGATTATTCAGAAGGTTGTGATGAGATAACTCTCACAGTAGCAAGATTTCCTTCACCATTGTTAATCTGAGAACCAACATATGTATGGCACAGAAACTGTTTTTGCAGTATTGGTGGATGCTCCCTTCCTAGTGAGGGATGAAAATCAAGTATCCAGGCTGATAGTATTAGTATTAGTTGCCTTCTATAGGTGGTGTTCACTCATTTGGGACCTCAGCAGGAGCTGGTGATACTGCTCTTGAGTGGCTCCATTCTTACTTCTTGGGGAGATCCTAGATGGTGGTGTTGGACGATTACTCTTCTGCCCTGAAGGGTCTCTTATGGAGATTCTGCAGGATTGGTTCCATCTTGTCCTTCTGCTCAATGTGCGTACGAGGCCATTAAGAGAGTTAATGTAGAAGCATTGGCTGTGGGTGTCTTCAATATGCTCATGACACCCATTTTTATCTCTTCTGATTTCTGTCTCTTCTGACTCAGACCAAGCAAATGAGTGCCTTTCACACTGTCTTGTGGAGACTGGGGCATGCAAGATAACGAGTTAGCTGAGGCCCGGTCCAGATACGATAGAGTTGGTTGGTCTGGGAAAGCAGCCTTAAGTTATGACCAAAATTAGCTATCACAAACTGAAGGTGGGTTAAAGGATGATTTTCTCTTGTTTGCAGCCTGGG
Source organism: Malaclemys terrapin pileata (assembly GCF_027887155.1). NCBI lineage: Eukaryota > Metazoa > Chordata > Testudines > Emydidae > Malaclemys > Malaclemys terrapin. The sequence goes on from NC_071509.1 coordinate 90,686,312, forward strand.
AGTTTGGTTGGATTCCCAGCTGTCACTGGATGATAATCTTCAGCAGTAGCCGCCAAAGTTGCTTTTTATCATTTGTCTCTGGTTAGGAGGTTATGATCTTTTCTTTCCAACATGAACTTCATCACTCTAAGGTCTGGTTTACACACACTTCACTTCATCTATATTGGTTTAGAAATTGATATAGTTAGATCAGTGCAACCTCTTCTGTGAACAGTTACACCAATATAAACACTATTATGTAAGTAAAGGTGGATTGGTATAACTGAGTCCACAGTAGGGATTATACTTATCTAACTATATTGGATTTTAAACCAATATAGTTAAAATCCTACACAAAGTATGTGCAGACAAGCCCTAATTCATGTCTTTTGTGCCTCAAGGCTAGAGCTCTGTAATGTGCTCTACTGGGTGCTGCACCTTAAAACCCATTGGGAAATTAAGAGTAGTGCAGCCTACACTTTAGTGCAGATTAGTGGAGTGTCTGACTGTGAGCATATTCAGTTAGTGCTCCATGACCTGCAACGTCTACCTGTGGGTTTCTAGGTTGATTTTTAGCATGTTGGACTTAAAGCTATAAATGTATGAGAGAGAAGATCCTAAGTGACTTCCTTCTTCTTGTGACTAACTGCCATATTGGAGCTTATCTGAGGCTCTTGAAATGGCTCTCCTTGGTATAAAAGAGAGGAGACTTCCAGCAGGGTGTTCTCCATGAGGATGCCTTTCCTTTAGAATGCGTTTCCACCTACGTTTGAAATAGCTTATGTCAGCTGATTTTCATGGTGCACTGCAAATTGTATAGTCTTAGGGGGCTATTGAAGTAGTAGAGGAAAAAGGGGGTATTATTTTTATTTTAGTGCTGCCTGGTTACTTAGTAGTATGTTATAGGGTGGTGGTTTCTTTCTGTGATTGATTGTATTTTTAAGTGTTTGTCAGAAGCACCTAGGGTGTTCAGGCACAGGCACTTTGTGTTATTTTCTAAGTTTAAAGAACAAATAAATAAAATATACAATTACTTTACTCTGATGTGATTGCCAAATGCCAGCTTATGGTTGACGTTTTTGGTCAATCTGACATTGGAGCATTCAAAAAAATGTAAGGAGGGAGACAGTGAGTGAGAGAGCAAGAGACCAAGACCATGTGTTCTGTTGTTTGTCTTCTGTTCCCCACCCTTCAATCTCATTACTGATTCCTCCTTGCCTTACTAACTTTTTAATGTAGTCCTGATGTACTGCACTGGCCATGATCAAATACAAACTTACGATGGAAACTTGTATTAAATTTAGAAAAATCTTGTTTGGTGATAAGAGCATGGAAAATAGAAGTTAAACAGCAGTACCCAGAAACACATTACAAAACAGGTAATTAGGAAAAAACCTCTCCAGTACAAGATGATTAGAGCAGAAGCAGCCGAAGTAGGGACTTCTGCACTGGGAGGAGAAGGGGAAAAATGGGCCCAACCAGGATGATCCATCCCTTGTCCCAGCACCCCTCAGGACCCAAAACTGTGCATGGGAAACCTCCCAAAATCTGGGGTCAAGACCCTGGTGGTGCCTCCCTTCCCCCTGCTATGTGGCCTTGAGGGGAAACTGCAGAGGAACCAGCCAAAGATCCCAGCAGGTAAAAGTAGAAGCAGCCAAAGCAGGGATCTCTGGATATTCAGAGAACTTTATTGAGTTTTGACTGGTCTTTCTTTGCATTGTGCTGATTGGCTGGCTGTTTTCTCCTACCCTGTTTCATTAGCAAAGAAGGAAGCTGAATGCAGGTTAACTTAAACAAGTGTAACTTTATTAAACTTTGTGCACTGCTCCGTCCATAAATGATGCCCAGACTCCAACCCCTGTCCCTTCAGTGAGAAGTTGCTAGAACATAGCCAAATTGGAGTTTTGTCTTTACCAGAAATTCAGCTGATTCCATGGTCTTTGAGATAGTTTAGTCTCCTCAACAGGCAACTACATCAGGATTGCTCTATCGCTGTCTCCCCGTCACCTGTTTCTGAGTCTAGCAAACTATCTCTCTGTGAAGTCCCTTCCCTGCCTGTGGGGTTGACCTCTGGATGGTTCTCTGTCTCACCATTATGCAATGATCTCTGTAGGCTCTCTCAGGGTCTTGTCTGCAGGCTCATAAGTGTCTCCTGTTCCTCTAGATCACTTGTCCCTCATGTGTAGTCCCCTTGTATGACGTGGGTGCAATTGCATCTCATGACTCCTTTAGTCCATCTCTTCTGGTATGTCTCTAATGGCTGGAGCCTTACAGGAGTGCCTGCCTCCAGGGCCAGTAGCTCCTTGACTGACCTTTTGAACTCTTGTACCTGTTCCCTCTTATTGTTGACTATCTCGTCTCAGTGGTGTCTCCATCCTTCTGGCTGCAACAGATCTCCCTCTGTTGAGAGCAGGGTTTGCCCCTTCAGTGTCTGCACTGGATTGTTTGGGCACCTGTGTGATGGGGTACTGCTGTGTGCCAAAAATACTAAGAAGGGGTCTGAACCATAAGAAACCACCTTCTGTAACAGTCTCTTTGCTGTTTGCACAGATGATTTCATCTTACCATTACTCTGTAGGTATGCTAGGGAGGAGTTGAGTTGTGGTGGTCAAATTTCCGTTTGCAAGCAACAGGGCTGGCTCTGGCTTTTTTGCCGCCCCAAGCAAAAAACGCCAGGCTAGCCAGAGGAGCAAATGGGGGGGGGGGGGGAGGAGGAAAACAAACCTGCCCCTGGCTGGAGTGCCGAAGGGGGGCGGGGAGGGAGAACAAACCGGCCGGCCGGAGCAGCAAAGGGGTGGGGGGGGGCGGGAAACAAACTGGCCGGCCAGAGCGGTTAAGGGGAAAAAAAACCCCAAAACAAAATACCTGCGGGGCGGCGGGACCGTGGGTGCGGGGGGACTCCCGGACCTGCAGACCCCAGGCAATGGAATGCGCACCCCGGCTAGCAGGGGGAGAGAGAGAAGGAGGGCCCCCAGGGCTTCCTTAAGCGGGGCACTGCCACGCGGCCCCTCCGCAGGCGCCGCCTGCCGGGAGGGCTCCCCGCCGCTCCAGTTGGCAGGCAGGGAAGGAGGCGGGCTGCCCTGCCGGGCTTGCTGCAGGATGCTCCCGTCCTCCACACCGCTGCCCCCTACAGGGGAGTGGGAGTAGCAAACCAAAAAGAAAAAACCTGCAGGGGCGGCCAAAGCGGTGAAGCGCAAAAAAAAAAAAAAAAAAAATTGGATGGAATGCCGCCCCTTGGAATCTGCTGCCCCAAGCACGAGCTTGCTCTGCTGGTGCTTGGAGCCGGCCCTGGCAAGCAAATTTCTTGAATTTTTCTGAGGTAAATTGGGGTATGTTGTGGATGAATACAGTGTCCAGAATACCATAGCTCACAAAATGGGCCTTCAGTTCACCAATCACTGACTTTCTTCTTGTATCCAGCAGGGACTTGACCTCCCAAAAATTTGGTTAGTAATCTACTGTAATCAAGTACTGCTTTAAATTAAAGGTAAAGAAGTCCACTCCCAGCTTTTCCCTTGGTCAGGTGGGCAGATCATGTGGTGACAGTCTTTCTGAAGACTGTTATTACACAACCAGAAGATGTCATACCCTTAGTCACAGAGTGAAGGTGTGTAGTCATTCCTGGCCAGTAAACACACTCTTGAGTTTGTCTGAGGCTAGGTCTACACTACCCGCCTGAATCGGCGGGTAGAAATCGACCTTTCGGGGATCGATTTATCGCGTCCCGTCTGGACGCGACAATTGATCCCCAAATTGACGCTCTTACTCCACCAGCGGAGGTGGGAGTAAGCGCCGTCGACGGGAAGCCGCAGAGGTCGATTTTGCCGCCGTCCCTACAGCGGGGTAAATCGGCTGCGATATGTCGAATTCAGCTACGCTATTCGCGTAGCTGAATTTGCGTATCTTAAATCGACACCCCCCCCCCCATAGTGAAGACCTGCCCTAAGACAGCTATTAGTGCCGATGTGTGAGGCACGTATTTTCTGCATGACATTCTTACATAATGATGCAGGGACAACAACTCTGTCCTTGAAATATGATTCCATGTTTCATTCTCAGATCATCTTTAAATTGAAAATATAGGTTGGCTTTTACTGGCACTTGGATTTTATTTTCTGGCTTGCCTGGAATTGGCTGTCCTTTTCTGTAGCCTCTGATTTCCATCAGCTTTCCTGTTGAAAGTGGGACGTAGTGCAGCGTGTTAATGAATTCAGTATCCTGATCCCTTCCCCAAACTTGCTGATGCTGGATATATATGCCATGCTCAGGGTCTCAGCTACCACCAGTAGTCCTGGACAATACCTGATCTTTACCTGGTAGAGGTGGAGGTGCATCAATATATGTGGCAATCTCTTTGTAACACTAAGAAGGGGCTTTGCCATGATAGGTTTTCCGGGTTTGTGGTCTGATTGCACTATTACTGGGTGGCGATAGGTAAACTGATGACATTGCTCCACTTCAAATACCACAGCCAGAAGCTCTTTTTCTATCTGGGTGTTACCCCTGTTCAGTATCTTAACAGGGTTTTGCTGGCACAAGTGATCGGCTCTCCTGCAGAAGCGCTACACCCAAAGTTTTCTCCAGTGCATCACACTGGAGTGTCAGTGATTCTCCTGGATGGTAGTACTTCAGGACAGGTGCATCTTATATTATTGATCAGCGTGTCATGCTTGATGTTGGGAACTTGCCCAGTCCCATTCAACACCCTGCCTTGAAAGCTGTCGTATGGGTTCCACTACTGCAGCCAGGTGTGGACAGAACTGAGGCAGCAAATTTCTGGTTCCTATGAACTGTTGTATCTAGGGTGACCAGATGTCCCGATAAAATCGGTCGGGATGCAATTTGTCCTGATATTTTGCTCCGCCGGCAGCAGTTGACCCTTTTTTTGCACCTCCCCCCCCACCCCCCCGGAGTCCCAATATTTTCTTCCTCTGATCTGGTCACCCTAGTTGTATCCCTTTCACACTCACTGGAACTGGCCTGTCTCTTGAGGGAAGGAGGTTTATGAGACTGGATAATAACCTCTTCCTACAAAATTGCATATTTTTTTCAGTAGACATCTGTCATGTTGTAAAATATGGAGTAGAATGACATGCTGCTAATTACTCTGAATTCTGATTCCCTGGTGATGTTTTTGATTTGTATACTTTATTTTCTTGATCCTGACTTTCCTCCTGGTTTCTTAAACTCTTCTTTTCTCATTCTGCTCTGCCTCCAATTTCCTGGTCAGATCCTCAGCCGTGTAAATCGGCATAGCTATATTGACTTCAGTGGAGCTGCACTTATATATAACAGGTGAAGATGTGATCCGCCCTGTCTAGCACTTCCTGCAGCAGACTTTGTGGTTCAGCAATATCAGTTTTCTTTTAATCTCCTGTATCCAAAAACAATAATTCCCTGCTTCTTCTTCAAAAACTTTAGGGTGCCAAACATCCCCCCCCCCACACACACACACACTCATTCTCTCCCCTCCTGTCTTCTTACTGCAAACATGATTGGCAGAAGGGAAGTGCTGATAGCACTTTCAGCAAGAGGTTTAATGATCCCTGTCTGTTTGGCAATGAGCCAGTGAAGGAACTGACAAATCCATGAGCCTCTCAAATAATCTGTGATAATTGAGAAGTTCTATATATGGGACATTAACAAAATACAATACTTGTTTTATTATTTCTTTGCTTCTTATGAAGATAGATCTGCTGCAAATATAATCTTGAACTAATGTTATGTGAGAGATTATGTGAAACTGGTAAAGGTGATTGGTGAGTAAAACAGAAGTCAGATGTTCAGGAACCATTAGCCAGGGTGATATGTTTATAATCTGGCTTTGGTTACAGGATATTTAATAAAAAAAATTCCAAGACACAGCATAAATCCAGTTGCTATTGAGAGGATTAAATACATTGAGTTTAAATCTTAAATTACAATCTACATTAACATCTGTTAACTTTTTAAAAGATTTTCTAACTTTCATGTGTTTTTTTTTTTTTTTTTTAGCTCGTATCCAAGTATAGATGAGAGCTGCATAATTTAATAAATAAGGCTAAGAATTTGTCACAGATATTTTTAGTAAAAGTCATGGACAGGTCATGGGCAATAATGAAAGATTCATGGAAGCCCGTGACCTGTCCCTGACTTTTTTTCTAAAATATCCATGACAAAATGGGATGCCTGGGCACCTGTGAGTGGGCTGGGAGCTCCAGGGGCTCTCTCCACTGGTAGCTCTGAGCGGTGAGGGTCCCCCTGCTGCCCAGGGTGGCTAGGAGCTCTGGGGGTCCCCCCCGCCACCTGTGGTGGCTGGGAGCTGCAGGTGGCTGGGGTACCCCACAGCTCCCTGTTTCTGCAGGCGACAGGGCACCCTGCAGCTCTTAGCTGGTGCTGGCTGAAGTCATGGAGATCTTTGGAAGTCACAGATCCTGTGACTTCCATGACCTCTGTGACTAAATTGCAGCCTTATTAATAAATACCATTATTTCTTACTGAGATTAAGTGTTTTTTCAAAAGAGAAAAGGCCATACTATATTTCAGATACAAAGGACCAGATCCTGAGTTGCTGCTAAAGTAATTTACACTATTGATTTTAATGGGAATCTGACCAATATAATGTATTTACTGAAAAATAAACCCTTGCACATTTCCCAGATGGCTAATTTGCTCCCTAGTCCTGCAAACGCACACGAGTAGTCCCATTCAGGCTTTACAGAGTAGCAAATGATTATTCTGAGTTGTGTTTTTTATCTGAAGAAATTTTTTCTTGTTTATAGGTTTTTCTTTGGCATACATTGCTACAGTGTTGAACAAGTCATTGGCTGCAATGCAGGGGTAATTGGGTGAAATTCTATCACCTATGTTATATAGGAGGTCAGACTAGATGATCTAATGGTCCCTTCTGGCTTTAAATGAATCTATTAAATGTCTCAAACATCAGTTCTATCCTCATAACATCTCTGTGAGGCAGAGAGATGATCCCCATCTTACAGATAACACTATGTGATTTGGATATTCATATGTGGGATGAGAAAATTGTACTGCATTTTTTTTTATCACTTTCTGTGTGGACTGAAGACTGTCTGCTTTGCATTGACATTAGATCCTATGGTAGTTTTCATAAGAAGAGGGCTTTTTCACCAGTGTCTCTGGCTAAGACTTTCCTTTCCTCCTCTGTTAAGTAGCATGTAGTGTGCTTGTTGCTGTTTTCCATCACAGGAATAGCTGCATTTCAGTGTTGTAATATGTATTCATTAGTGAAGTACTTGTGGATCCTTCAAAATGAAAGATACTATCAGTGTAAAATATTGTTCTTTGTAATAAGAACTGACCCAAAATTATTTTTTTGATCTGCAGAATGATTCACCCAGTCCTAATACGTATATACACATACACACTTTCTTCCCTACTCATTAACTGACGATTTTAATCTTTGCTTAGGGCGTGTCTACACTACAAAGTTAAGTTGAGTTAATGTAAGTTGACATCCAGCTGCCGAAGTAATTAAGTTGGTCGTGTCCACACCACGCTCATTTTGTCAGTGGAGTGCATCGTCACTAGCAGCGCTCGCATTAATGCACAGAGCAGTGCACCATGGGTAGTTATACCACAGTGAACCTAGTTGCAGGAGGTTTTGGGAAGGGCTTGTAATGCCTCATGGGCCCAAAACATTGTCGCGGAGGGAATGGGAACTTGGCTTTGGCCTCCCATGATGCAGTTTCCTCCCTCCTTCCCCTGATATCAATGGCAAACAAACCATACTTTCTCACACCTTTTTTTTGAAAGCCTGGCTTAGCCGTGTGTATGTCATAGCCCAAGAAGCATGGACCCCACTCAGCTGTGCCCTCTTGTCAGCATTACAAACACCTTGCGCCTTATCCTGCAGTATTTCCAGAGCCGAGACAGGAGTCGCCACGTGGAACATTGCGATGTCATGCAAGCAGCACTGCTGCAAGCCATAGAATAAAACAATTCCTAGTTGCTGCTGACAGTGACGCATCAGCTGAACGTGGTGATGTTCTGGTCCCTGGAAACAGGGACAGTCCCTTTTTTAAGCCCTGTCCCAGCCGTCCTGACTTTTTTTGGCAACAGTGGCCATTGTCCCATTTGCTCTTGCCAACTTGATCAGGTGGCAAGAGAAATGGGAAAATGCCTTCTTTTGCCAAAAAAGTGGGGTGCGGTGAGGTCAAAGGAATGTGCAGGGGGTGAGTGGAGAGGCCAGCCTCATGCAGAGGGGGAGGTAGGGCTGGGGGAGGGAGGCAGGATTCCAGTGCGTGGGGGCCGCCGGGTTTGAGCGATCAGCGACAGCCTTGCACAGAGGGGCTGGCAGGGTTCGAGTGAGCGGCTGGGGCCCTTTGCGAAATAAGGTCACTCTACACCAACATCAACATGGGATTGTCAGGAAAGGTGCATGATGAACACATCTTTAGGAACACAGGTCTGTTCAGAAAGCTGCAACCAGGGACTTTCTTTCCAGATGACAAAATAACCACTGATGATGTTGAAATGCCAATAGTGATCAGGGAAACCCAGTCTACCCCTTGCTGCCACGGCTCATGAAGGTGTACCCCAGCCACCTGGACAGCAGTAAGGAGTGGTTCGACAATAGGCTGAGCAAGTGCAGAATGGTGGTTGAAGGTCTTTGGCTGTATAAGGGGTCACTGGTGCAGTTTGTTTAAAGGTTAGATCTCAATGAAAGCAATATCCCCATTGTTATCGCTGCATGCTGTGTGCTCCATAATATCTGTGAGACAAAAGGAGAAGTTTCTGCTGAGGGGACTTAGAGGCAGATAGGCAGGCAGCTAATTTTGAGCAGCCAAATACCAGGGCAATAAGAATAGCTGAGTGAGGAGCTCTGCGTCTCCGGGAGGCTTTGAAAACCAGTTTCAGTAATGAGCCACTGTAATGTGGGCTGCTTATCTGTGTTGTGCCTGCCCACCCCATCCCCTCCACTGCATCAGTTTCCCTGAACTCTCGCCCACCCCCAACCACTATTGCAATAAATAAAGAGCATTTATTTCTCAAAATATTTATTTTTATTGCGCACACACACAAAGACAGTGAAAGAACAGGAAAATAATTTAACTTTGGACAAATGGTGTGATGAATTTTGGAGGGGAGAAACCAAGTCAGATTGTCTGTGAAAGCACAATAGTCTTGACCATCAAAGGTCTTTGAATCTCTGCCTCTTGTTCCTACTGGTGTTGAGTTGAAGGAAAACTGAATTTCCCTCCTCCCCCGGAACGTTTTGGGGAGGGGGATTGGGAACAGGGTGAAGCATGCTGGCTGTTCTGCAGGGACTGCAGAGGGAGTCTAGCCTCAAGCTGTTTTTAGTGAAGCTCAACCAGACGCCACAACATGTCTGATTGGTCCTTCATAATCTGCAGTATCTCATCCTGCATGGCATGCTCATGCTCCTGGGATGTTCTCCAGGTCCAGTTTTTCAGACAATTAAATCCTCCAGGCTCCTAGCTCCGTGTCAGCTGTCCTGGAGGTGGTCGTTCTCTCACTCAACACGTCATCACGTGTCCTCTTTTTCTGCCTTCTAGTCTGCAAAAGCCTCTTCACTGCTGAAGGCCAAGCTTTCCACTGTAAGGCAGGCAAAGCAAAAGACAACCATTGTTAGTGCATATCCTGGGCCTAGTGCAAGGTTGCTATTTCAAAAACACTCCCCTTATTACACCTAAGTGCAAGCCAGAACATAATCAGAATCCCTAGCTATTCAATGAACCAATTTGCTGTTCCAGCCATGGTGAGTGTAGCCCCACGGCATGAGAGACAGGCCTTGTCCTGCAACTTGGGGCAAACATGTGTCGGGAGCACAGGTGGGCAGGTAGACAATGCTCCCTCCCCCTAGAAACGTGGACATTGCTTTGAGACCAGGGACCTGTGTTAAGCCTTCAAAGTTGATGTCTTAGTTCTGCTCTACACTACGGGGTTAGGTCGAATTTAGCCGCGTTAGGTCGATTTTAAAAATGATTGCGTCCACACAACCAACCCCGTTCCGTCGACCTAAAGGGCTCTTAAAATCGACTTCTGTACTCCTCCCCGACAAGGGGAGTAGTGCTAAAATCGACCTTGCTGGGTTGAATTTGGGGTAGTGTGGACGCAAATCGATGGTATTGGCCTCCAGGAGATGTCCCAGAGTGCTCCATTGTTACCGCTCTGGACAGCACTTTGAACTCCGATGCACTAGCCAGGTACACAGGAAAAACCCCAGGAACTTTTGAATTTCATTTCCTGTTTGGTCAGTGTGGCGAACTCAGCAACACAGGTGACCATGCAGTCCCCCCAGAATCTAGAGCGTAGAGTGTTTCTACGCTCCCCCTATCATCTCCGTCCCTGAGGTTATCACAGAGTAGAAAGTGGAAAAAACGCACTTGCAATGACATGTTTTCTGAGCTCATTCCATCCTCCCGCACTGATAGGGCACAGCTTAATTCATGAAGGCATTCAGTGGCAGAGGCCAGGAAAGAATTAAGTGAGCGCGAAGAGCGGAGGCAGGACGCGATGCTGAGGCTAATGGGGGAGCAAACGGACATGATGAAGCATCTATTGGAGCTGCAGGAAAGCCAACAAGAGCACAGACGCCCACTGCATCCACTGTATAGCCACCTACTCTCCTCCCCATGTTCCATAGCCTCCTCACCCAGATGCCCAAGAATGCGGGGTGGGGATGCTCCGAGCACCGAGCCACTCCACTGCAGAGGATGGCCCAAGCAACAGAAGGCTGTTGTTCAAACACTTTGATTTTTAGTGTGGCTACAATAAGCAATGTGGCCTTGTCCTTTCCTCCTCCCCCGCCCCACCCAGGCTACCTTGTCCGTTATCTCATTTTTTTTAATTAATAAAGAAAGCATGCATGGTTTCAAAACAATAGTTACTTTATTTCGAAGGGGGGAAGGTGGTAGCAGTGCCAGCTGCTGCAGGTGCTTCTGTGTCGAATGCTTGGAGGTCCGGGTAGGGCAAGGTACCTGGGCCAAGGCAAAAGAGCAAAAGCCCTGGAGCTGTTACATGTGTCAACCACTGAAGTGCTATGGGGTGTTACAGTGCTGACTGGACTGGAATGTATGGCTGCAAGACTTCTTCACCAGTGACAAAGGACAGGAATATGATGCACCTAAAATCTAAAAAGGCCTGCACATTTCCCAGAATCACTACCCTTGATAACAGAATGTCAATGATTGCATTGGCTACTTGGATCACAGCAGCCTCCACGGTAGACTTGCCCACAATAGCAGCGGTGACAGTGAGCTGAGCGGGCTCCATGCTTGCCATGGTATGGCATCTGCACGGGTAACCCAGGAAAAGGTGGGGGGTGTCTGCCGTTGCTTTCACGGAGGGAGGGGCGACTGACAACATGTACCCAAAACCACCCGCGACAATGTTTTTGCCCCATCAGGCATTGGGAGCTTAACCCAGAATTCCAATGGGTGGCGGAGACTGTGGGAACTGTGGGATAGCTACCCACAGTGCACCGCTCCGTAAGTTGATGATAGCCACGGTAGTGAAGATGCACTCCGCCGACTTAATTCGCTTAGTGTGGACATACACAATCAACTGTATAAAGTCGATTGCTAAAAATCAATTTCTAGAAAATCGACCTCATTTCGTAGTGTAGACATACCCTTAGTGGCGGTTTCGGGGTTGGGGGGTCTGCAGCAATGAGAGAACACAGGAAGCTCTCTCCTCCCCCTTCTCTTAATGCTGTTGGTAGTAGTTGCCCTTGACTTGCAGAATCCGAGGTCAACACGGATCCCTGCCAGCCAAATCACTGGCATGTAAGGGAAAACACAGTTGAGGGACCCTGAAGTCACCATGGGTGATGGATCACATGTGCCATTGTTTGCAGTCCTAGCACTTGTAATGAAAACTTCCCATTTTTCCCCCAGGTGACCCTTTGTGATATTAGTCTCATAGGGGTAACAGGTGGCAAGGGAGCAGATGCTGCAAGCATCTGGGTACAGACCTGGTCCTTATGCTGCTATGCTGGGCACTGCAGTGATGCCAGAAGAGTTAATATTGGAGTAGCATGGGAAAGCGTCCTACCATAGTGGAAGAAATAAGACAGCCCCCAAAAACCTTCTGCAAAGGATTGCAGATTACCTCCATGAACGTTTCCTAGAGATCTCCATGAAGGATTCCCAGGCCACTTTTGTGCACATAAAGTCTTTTTCTGGAGAGCACCCTGTGTGTAGCTGGAGCGGCCACTGGGAAATAGATACCCAAGGCACTTCTTTTTTGGTAAGATTAAACATAAAATATAATAGCATGTAACCCTTACAGTTTTATTGGAATTGGGTAGTCACCAGAGGTGCCTTTCCCAGCATCTCACTTGGCCACCATGCTGTCCTGCGACTGGCTGGGCTCTGCGGTTAAAAATCCACTGCTCGCCTGTCTCCCATTCTCCTCCTCCTCCTCCAGAATGTCCTCCTCGTTGTTGCCTGAAGTAGCCCAGGACTCAGACTCCTGAGAGGTGTCCACGCTGTGTTTGGTCACTGCTGAGAGTTGCAGGCAGCTCATTGTAAAAGCGGCATGTCTGTGGGGCGTAGCCCTTGTCTTCTGGTACGCCTGCTGCAGTTCTTTAATTTTCACACAGCACTGCTGTGTGTCCCTGGTGTAGTCCTCCTCCCCCACACCCCGCATGATCTTCTAATAGATGTCTACATTTCTACAGCTGGATCGCAGCTGTGCCTGCACAGACTCTTCTCCCCACAGACCAATAAGATCCACCACCTCCTGTGTACTCCAGGCTGGAGCGCATTTGGGACATTGAGTCACCAAGATCAGCTGTGCTGGAGAGGTCTCCATGCTGACCAAACAGGAAATGGGAATTCAAAAGTTCCTGGGGCTTTAACAGGGGAGGGGCTGTTTCCTGTATACCTGGCTGCTGTGGAGCAGAGTTGAAAACAATCTCCGGAGCAGTCACAGCAGAGCATTGAGGGACACTTCCTGGAGGCCAATTCAGTCAACTTACACAACACTGCGTCTGCACTGCCTCTCTGTCAACTCATCAACATTTAGTTAAGCATTATGCCTCTCACCAAGGTGGAATAATTAAGTCAATATTACAAGCGAGTTAGGTCGGAGGAAGGGATTTGGTAGTGTAGACACATACATTATTAGGTCGAGGTAAGAATTCTGTAATAAGAGATTTTTCCCCTTCATATTTTTAATACTAAAAAATCATCGATGAAGTAAATTCTGGCAGAAAACAACCATGGAAAAGAGTTGGTGTTAGGCCCAAAAGCAAATGTTAAAGATAATTATGAACACTGGAGAATGGGGGTAAAATGGAAATTGTGTTGCAATTTTAACTAAAGTCTACATCAACACTTCAAAATTTGTAGCTGCTCTCCAGTAATAATATAAGCACTTGTATAGACAGGGTTCATATGCTTTTAGCTCCATGTCAATAAAACCTGTCCTGAGCCCCCTACTTTAGTGCTTACACACTTGTTATACCTGATGTACCATTTTGCTGTTTAGACAAAGCTTTAATGGACATGGTGTTCTCAAGGAAGTTATTGGAACTCACTTCCCCTATATTTCTGACTGATCCCAAGCTTTGCAGTGTGTCCTGAAAATGAACAAATGTATCCACTTTCCCAGGCTGTTGTGGAGGAGTAGTTAAGATGTGTGTGAGTGGATTGAAAGGGAAGATTATTTTTCAGTTGCTGGAGGAGTAAATTGCGAAGAATATCTTGTATAGGAGTTAAATTTGAAACTTTTTGTATGTATTTTATATCATATTAGGGAACCAGGAGAATGGAATAGCCATAGTCTAAGGATTAAAATAAATACACCTCTACCCCGATATAACGCGACCCGATATAACACGAATTCGGATATAACGCGATAAAGCAGTGCTCTGCAGGGGGGGAGCTGCGCATTCCGGTGGATCAAAGCAAATTTGATATAACGCGGTTTCACCTATAAAGCGGTAAGATTTTTTTGGCTCCCGAGGACAGCGTTATATCGGGGTAGAGGTGTATATCAAATTAAGTTAAATTAGAGTGGGCACTAGCAGCACCTACTATAATAATATCTAAAAAAAATCTTACCATGTTTAACAGTATAATCTGTTCTAAATGGTCAAACACCAGTTTTTTGAGTACTACAAGTACCTGATGAGTTTTAGATCTTTGCATTTCAATGTTATACATAGGTGGTATAAAGGTTTGCTCTCAGTAAAAAACAAGAGATAATAACAGTTGCTGCTTTTATTGATGTGCATTTGTATTCTCTAGTGAGTCACATATGAGAATACAGTTCTTGGAAAAGCCACAGTAATGAGTACTACAGCATAGAGGCAATCACAGAGCAATTTCATTTTGAGTATAGTTATGAATTAGCCTGATAATGATCTACCAAGAATCAACATTTATTCTGTCATAGTACTTCAACTTAGTGGCCTATAAGTATTTTTTGCACTTCTCTTGTTAAGAGGCTTATTAATTTAACCGTTTCAGGCCCATGCTTTGACCTGCCTGAAAGTTATAATTTAAGAAAACCTACTAATCTCTTACTGAGAGAGAGCAATTGACAAGCTCTCTGGATGCTTTTTTATATATTAAATGCTCTCAATTTTGGTCCACAACTTATTTTCTGAATTCAGCTATTCTGTTTGTGTTCCTGCCAATAGTATACAGTCAGCATTGTGTAATCTCTAGAAAAGACTTAAATAGGTATGCTTGGTTTCCCCTGTCATGTGTGCAGTTGCCACTGTGCTTTGACAGTAGCAATATGCACAGACCCTAATATTTCAGGAATTAAACCTAGTTCTCATGAACATAACACATTTTCCAATGGCTTATTAATAGATATAAAATCACCTAGAACATTCTCTACAAATTCATTATCTGCTCAAACAGTAGGGTGATCTATCTGGACTCATATATTAAAATCAGAAGCAACCTTTCTGGGCCAAATTTCAAAAAAATTTCTACCAAAAGACTTTCATTTAAAATGGTCATTGTATGGATTTATATATGTAAATGTGGAGATTGCTACTAGTCCATCAATGTTATACTTCAGAAGCCTCTTACCTTTACCTCATAAAGTACAACTAAACTTTGCCAGATGGAATTGCTTAGATAAAACCTTAAAACAATTTCTGTGGAAGAATGAAAAACCTATATTCTATTTTGACTAACTGTAAGCTTTTGGGACTGGAGCTGTCTTGTTGTGATATATTTGTACAGTACCTTTACATTCGACCACGATATAAAATAATAAGTCTGTTAGACTTTTTCCTTTGATAATTTAATTTCTAAGCCTTTCCAAATTGGAAATTATGCATTTATGCAATCTCACCTCAAACAATAGTAGAATGGTAACATTACTACATTCTATCCAGGACCTACTGACAATACAAGTTACATATGCTACCTAAACGCTAAACATCAGAACTATTCCCTTTCTGCCCACAGCCCCAAATTGCTAGATCAAACCCAGCCATTAATTAACCACTGACATAAACCTAATTTAAAATTTTAAAATGTATGGGAAAAGTTCATCATATTTCTGGGTTAATAAATTACTATCCATTGTTGAGATTAGATATATTACAGTGACTGGAAATCCAAAGGTCTCAGAAATATCTGAGATTGCTTCCAAGGTACATATTCCTCTTATTTTATTAGTTAAAACATACATTTTACTTTCCTTGTCTATCACCAACTCAAGGATTTTACTTTCAGTGTTATTTCCAGTTCCGTCCCGTCCTCTGAAACAAGAGGTCTTAGAGCAAAATTTAAGACTTGCCAACAATATGAAACAATTCACCTCCAAATTCTATTTGGTTCACTGATGTACAGTGCTCGGTAATGAACAGTTTCAGTTTGTAACAAGTACAGTATGCAAATATGCGTATTCACTATGCCATTTGCTGTTCACCTATTATAACTAACAAAATCTGACCATAATCGTCTCAGTCCAAAATGCTTTCCTAAAACCTATATTTTGTCTTGCCTGTGGGGCTGCCCAGTTACTAATAATTTCTGGTTTCAAAGATAAGTCTATTATATAGCGATGGGAACTCAACAGCAATTTACACCATCATTTTGCCTATTGTTTTGTTTTGGTAATGTTGGCACTATATACATAAAGTATATGGGTAGTCAACACTGTTTCCTTGATTTCTAAAAAGCTTATATTTACTTAGCCTTTGAATCTCTATTGCATATTCTCTGAAACCTGAAAAATTAACTGGTAAATTGCCTTCTGCTTCTAAACCTGACATACGTTAGGGAAGCAAACAACCAAATTTCATGGGCAGTGGATTGTATATTCTGATTATTATCCACTTGCAATCTGAAATCAAATCAATATGTAAATCCTCCTCATGCCATCATTCTACAGTAATCATCAACTTCATTTTCTGCTTCTAGCACCATAAAGGACTTTTCATACTCAACTCTCCAGTATGTACTTGGGAATTGCTACTGAAAATGATGTGCATCCAAATTACTTGATATACTATAAAACTAAAAATGTTAAACTGCACCTGATACAATGATTAACTGTGTGTATTGTTATGTCTCAGTCCATCTGGTACTGGATATTAATGTCAGTTTTGGTTGTTTAATTAGCTATAGTAAATGTATTATATTTCTTGCTAAAAGGTTGTCATCTGGTTGGGAAAGAATTCAGGATTTGAAATATAACTGGTTATTTTCTTTTCTTTAAAAGTAGCACTCCTTTCACAGTGAATTATTTTTAAACAATATCTTTTTGTTTTATAGAGCATAGAAATTGCAAGGGTTTTTTTTTTTGTTTGTTTTTTCTCAATGACTCTGCCACAGCAATTTAAGTAACAAACACTATGTTCAGAGCTGCAATAACAGTAGTTAATAATGTTGTTGCATTCTGCACCCAAAATTCCCATAACTTTGGGCCTAGCACATCCAAAACCTAGCACACCCAAAACATTCATGGTGGGTATGAAAAGGTGTACAGGAGTGTGCCTAAAATTATTTTAGCATTAATTGTTTAATTAAAAAAAATCACGTTTTATCTTATGTGAATAGTTCCATTGAAGTCAGTGGGACTACTCAGGTAGGTAAGAATGTGTTTGTGTTTGTGGGTTTTGGCCTTTTGTGCTAAATCATGGAGTGTTGAATGAGTAGCTCTAATGAATGAGGTGAGCAGGATTTGGCCCTGTAACAGGGTCTACTACTTTAAAAATATTTTTGAAATTAAATTTTTTTAATAAAAAACATAAAGGGGAGAAAAATTAGGAGAAAAGAATAGAAAAGTGCTAACTAAAGAGCAATATCGATTTGACATTTAATGGGAATGTAATCATGGAATTTTAATTTAGAATTTGGACTAAAATAAATTTCAATTTAAATCTTTTGTTCCCAGAATGACACAGTGGAACTTTTCATATTTTGGTTCACTTCAGATTTAATCTTTGAGGGATATGCTTTACTATTAGTGGAAATTTATAGGCAATTGCAGGAATGACAAGATTAGTTTTATCCCCAACGGATGACGTTTAAAACACAGCCTCATATACTCCCAAAGAAATCATGGCAATCTAAATCACTATCTTCTATTTTTTCTTAAGAATAATATATATTATTATTGACTTTTTGAAGCATGAGTCTTGTATTTGTTTTTGTTAGCCCTGTACCATATTCAAAACCAACAGTTTAACTACTTTTCTTAGAACATTAGACAAAAAGTAGACTCTCAAGCACTGAGGATACACATGGGCTGATTCTCAGCCAGTTTGGGCAGCTTTGCTATGGTCGCCTAACTCAAAACTGAACTTTAAGCCTGCAGATCTGGTAAATGGAGGATTGTCCTATGTAAAGGAATCCTCCAGTGTCTCCATCCTCCTAGCATAAGGACAATGTTTAGGGGAAAGAAGACAATAGATAGGTAGGGCCCTATCAAATTCACATCCATGAAAAACGTGTCACGAACTGTGAAATCTGGTCTCCCCCTGTGAAATCTGGTATTTTGTGTGCTTTTACCCTATACTATACAGATTTCCTGGGGGAGACCAGTGTTTCTCAAATTGCGTGTCCTGACCCAAAAGGCAGTTGTGGGGGGAGAAGGGGGGGTTGCAAGGTTATTTTAGGCAGTGCCCCGCCAGTAGCAGCACAGAAGTAAGAGTGGCAATACCATACCATGCCATCCTTACTTCTGTAGTGCTGCTGGTGGAGGCTCTGCCTTCAGAGCTGGGCTAGCAGCCAACTCCAGCTGACCAGTTCTGAAGGCAGGGCTGCTGCCAGCAGCACAGAAGTGAGGGTAGCAGTACCACAGCCGCCCCCCACAATAACCTTGTGACCACCCCAGGGCACCAGGTTTGTATAATTTTTGATGGTTCCCAGGACGGGTCCACGTCCCCTCCCCACACCTCCCTTGTAAGCTGATATATATTCTTTCCCGTGTCTCCCCCACCCCCGCTCAGCTGGGGCCAGGAGCAGGGCCATGTCTCCAGGAGGGGTAAGGGGACCGAGGCTGGGGCCACAGCTGGTGGTGGGCGCGGGGGCTTGGGCAGCAGCCGGGACTCGATGCAGTGCCAGGACTGGAGACCTGGCCGGCAGCTGGGACCCCTGGCACGGGGCTGACAGCCAGGATCCCGCATAAAAAGTGAGGGTGCTGCAGCACCCCTTGCACCCCTAGTTCATGCCCTATGAAAATAAGGTTAAGTGTGCCCTTCAAGTTGATGCTCAGTGGACAATTTTGGATCCACATATACTGGCACTAGAAAAGGTTCAGAAAAGGGCAACTAGAATGATTAGGGGGTTGGGACGGGTCCCATATGAGGAGAGATTAAAGAGGCTAGGACTCTTCAGCTTGAAAAAGAGGAGACTAAGGGGGGATATGATAGAGGTATATAAAATCATGAGTGATGTGGAGAAAGTGGATAAGGAAAAGTTATTTATTTATTCCCATAATACAAGAACTAGGGGTCACCAATGAAATTAGTAGGCAGTAGGTTTAAAACAAATACAAGGAAGTTCTTCTTCACGCAGTGCACAGTCAACTTGTGGAACTCCTGACCTGAGGAGGTTGTGAAGGCTAGGACTGTAACAGCGTTTAAAAGAGAACTGGATAAATTCATGGTGGTTAAGTCCATAAATGGCTATTAGCCAGGATGGGTAAGGATTGGTGTACCTAGCTTCTATTTGTCAGAGGATGGAGATGGATGGCAGGAGAGAGATCACTTGATCATTGCCTGTTAAGTCAACTCCCTCTGGGGCACCTGGCATTGGCCACTGAAGGTAGACAGGATACTGGGCTAGATGGACCTTTGGTCTGACCTGGTACAGCCGTTCTTATGTTCACATTCCTGAATATTGGTGGAGCACGGGCACTACGGGCCCATATAACTTACTGCCTATGACCACCCCACAACTCCTTGAGCCCTACAACTACAACACTGTGAAATTTCAGATTTAAATAGCTGAAATCATGAAATTTACAATTTAAAAGATCCTATGACAGTGAATTTGACCAAAATGGACTGTGAATTTGGTAGGCCCTAAAGATAGGTATGCAGTGGCAATCCTCCATTCCCTTAAGAGCACCTGAGGACTTATGGCAGCTGGTAGAACAGGTCTGAAGCTACTCTAAACTATGCTGGAAGGCCAGGCTGTCACAGAACCAACATAGGAGATGCAAAAGGCTCCTTTGCACACACTCCCCATGCTGTCCCAGCTCTTCCTTGGTCCCACTGAAAATCTGGCTCAGAATATTTTATGTAATATCACTGGACCAAATTCAGCTCTGTTATATTGGTATAAATGCAAAATAGCTCCACTGAAATCTATGAGGTAGTCCCATTAGAAAATTGGCATGTTGTTCAGGCACACATTGTTCTGTCAGATATTAAATATACAAACTTGGAATCCTTCTAAGATTGTTAAATAATGACACTCCCCCCTCCACCCCAATCAAAGATAAGTCTTTAAGGATGGATTCCTATTTTTGGGTCTCAAGATTCATGCCTACAATGGTCAGGTATGCTTTGCTGCACTTGAAAAGCTTAGTGTTTAACTGGCTCTCCATAAGGCAATAATCATGAGCCTTAGAGAAACATAATGGATGCCAATGCCATCAATCATCAGTTTTTTCTGTCGCCATCTGACAATGAGGAAGCTTGTGGTCGGTATTGCATCATTTTTTTCTGTTGGGAAAGTAAATGATAAAATCTGGATTAACTATAATGTACTTAGAAAGTGAAAAACACTGTTGTAGTTTTATTTACACTAACCATAAATGCATACAGAGTGATATAAATTTACCTGAGATCCTCTTTCAAAAAAGTTTTCAGTCTAAAGTCTATTGAGTCTTGCCTACGCTAGAGAAATTTACCATGAGCTTGATCCAATAAAGAGCTTATTTTTGTGTGTTATCTTAACCATGTGAGTAATCAGAGACTATTATGCATGTATTGAAATGCTTTACTGATTCAAGGTCTATGCTAGGAAAAGTGTGTCCCCCACCCATTTCTGCCGCCATGAATTGCCAGCATGAAGTGCTTCAGATGGTTTACTTGTGTCTGGCTTAGATTTGTTTCAGTAGAATTAAATAATGGTTTAGTCTGAACCATATCAGCCCACTCTGTGCTAGTGTCATTTTGGACTGCATTAATTTAATTACTGTGCCATAGTGCTCTGGTGTCTTTTCAAAGCCTCCTAGAACCCAGTGCTTCTGGGAGCTGTGTCAGGAACTGTGGGACCAGTATTCAGAGGGCATTGAAGAGCACTAGTATTGGACATGCAAAGCTACTACGACATTCCAAGCACAAATCAACATGGCTAGTGTGGCTGCATCATTTGTGCTTAATCCAGTGCAATACCAATGGTTCAATTAGGAAGAGTTCAATTTTGGTAGTATAGGAAAGCTTATTAGACATTGCAGAACAATCAAAAATTGAACAAATGCAAATGGGAGTGAGGAGTATAAACTTTATAGCTGAACTGCTTTGTGGAACATGAACATTGTTGTTGTTGTTTTTTAATGAGGGCAATGTCTATCATTGTACTTTATAGACTGTTGGCTCCTTTTAAAGGTTAGCTTTTCAGTTACAAACAGTTCTAAAGGTTTTTTTGTTTTTGAGGAATCTCCCTTTGAGCCACTTATGGATTTATTTGCTTACACTGTACTTTGTCTGTATAGCTTTGTTTCTCTTTCGTGGTTCCTATTTTTAGTTTAAATGGACAGTTTTTAAGTTGTTTTAAATAATTATCACTCACTGCTGATTGAAAGCAATCAGTGACTTAATACTCTGCCTGAAGTGCACTTGTAAGGCATCTCTAAGAAGTTAATATAAATGCTCCCTTTTTTGTTTCGTGATTGATCTGTTTAGTTTAGAGAGTGTGACATGTGAGTGTGATATTACTTCAAGAGGTCCACGTTCAGGAGCTGAAGGCAAAACATTCTTACCCATTCTTGAATTATTTCATAAATCTGACCCATCAGCATGGATAGCCTCAAAGAAATTCTATATTTGGATGATTATTAGTGATAGATGAGCCTTGAAAAACCTGGAGGGTTTTTGATCCAGTTTAGATAAGCACCCCAAAATAGGGATGCTTTTCCAGACTTCTTGGATTTGTAAAACTAAGCTGTGAGTCTTATGGGAACAGGTTCCCTTGAAAGATTTTCAATTCCACTTTCAGGACTTTCACTTCTGGCCTTGGATTAAACCAGAAAGTGCAGCGGTACATCACAAGTGAAAAACAGTGTGTGGGGGGGTTGTGGGGAGGGGAGATGGGGTGTTAGTGAACGGACTCCTCTCATAAATTGTGGTCAATGGAGGGTGTATAATATATTTTAAGAATCTGGAAGGAAGGGTTTCATGGAAAAAAAACTAATCCAATTACTATGAAGTTCTTCATTATAATTCACTTCTGGAGGAAGAGCATGCATTAGTCTATTGTAGATCTGTTATGCTTGTCCTAGCTTGCAGCTATCAAACCTACACTCTGACCCAAGTGACTTTTTATCCCTATTGCTAATGTGCATGTCCTTACCTTTCTCTCCTACTTATCATGTTCCTCTAACCTGTCCAGAAATCATCCTCCTTGCCTGTCACTGGGACTATGCCATCCCCCACTTCAATTTCTTTTGCTGCCTTCCTCATCCTTAGTATTGTGTTCAGATGTCTTGTCCCCACTTTCAAGGTTCTGTATAACTGTGCTCTCCTAAATCCTGTCTTTATTTCTTAGCATTCTATCCCCTTCTTCACTCCACCAATAAACCTTGAATCAGCTCTTTTATTTTCTGTTTTCACTCTCCTCTTCATTCTCTTTCCATGCTGTCCCCTATTCCTGAACTCCCTCCTTATTCTAGTATATGGTTAATCCCTCCCTGAAGAAACCATTTACGTTTTCATTTCAGGAAGTGGCTTAGACATGTACCAAAGCCAGTTTTTGGAACTTCATCAAAGATTGTTATATGCCGAAAAAGAAAATAAAAAAAGATCCCGTGAGTTGAGCATTGTCCTGGATGCAATTAACCGAGTAATAGCAGAGAGACTGAACTCTACAGCAAATCATACAGGTTTGTGCTCATAAAAAATTTTCTTCCTAAAGAGATT
Source organism: Malaclemys terrapin pileata (assembly GCF_027887155.1). Classification (NCBI taxonomy): domain Eukaryota; kingdom Metazoa; phylum Chordata; order Testudines; family Emydidae; genus Malaclemys; species Malaclemys terrapin. Next base: position 90,708,840 of record NC_071509.1, read on the forward strand.
AAATTATTATATACTCAGGACCCAATTCTGCTTCCACTAATGTTAATGGGAACAAATCTATTGACTTTGATGACGGCAGCATCAGGCCCTTATATGTTTAAAAAGAGGGTGAGAGAAGACTTTTACCATTCTTTAATTAGGTCCTAATAATACTTACCTAATGCGTGACAATTTATGGGATTGGATGCTTGGAACCTGAGAGAACTCTAAGAACATTTTTCTATCATTCTTTTCTCCTTTTATTTGTCTTGTGAAGAGTCCTTCATGCTTTACCTTTTTTCCCCAAATTTCAAAAGAGGGGACATTTTAAAAAAAACAAACTATGAAATGTTTCCCCCTTTCTCATCCTACTTTGCTTATGAGAAGCAGACTAGAATGCATTTATTACTGAAAGTCTCTCTTTCTCTAGCATCTTTGCACTCTCTCGCACCTTTGGTACATTTTTAAAGTTGGACAACAAATACTAGAAGTAATTCCAATTCAGTTAATCATATTTGGTTGGCCTGACTTTCCCCTGTAATTTAATTAGAACTTTTATTCACTTCTCTTTCAAAAACACATTAGGCCCTACTGCTTCAGCAGCTACTGCACATACTCAGGATGATCTACCCCCCACTCTAGTGGTTGCAGTCTGATGGATTAGGCAGTTAGCCCTGTCCCCTGGAGGAGCAGTAAAGCAGAGTAGGAGCTGGCCATCACACATCCCTGTTGATGTAAGCACAGCTTTCTCCAAAAGCTGTTCTCATTGCTGCTAATCCCGTTGTCAAGAGGGAATGGAGAGAATGAGAGGAGCTGCCTTCTTGTGGGGAGATGGATTAAGGGATCTTATGTTGTAGTTGAAATGTGGGACACTGGTCTCAACACAAAATATTTAAGAATTATTTCTCATAGTTTCAAATAGAATACATGGCGTTAAATATACATAGAAAAAAACTTTGGGTTTTTATAATTAAAATATTTTATTAAAAATTAAAAGGGAGGAGGAATTAAGATGTGCATCATTGTCTTCCTGACCACTTTGCCTGTATGTGTTATCCTGTTTCCTCACTTGTTTTGTGTTTTGTTTTTTAGTTCCCAATCCAACATTGACTCAATGGGATTATTCACAAGTTTAAAGTTAAGCAAATGCTTAGGTGTTTGCAGGATCTGGCCTTGGATTATAAATTCTGGAGTAGAGGCCATGTTGTACGATTTTTGCCCCATGGCTACCTCAGTGAGGGCCTGATTGTGACTGAGATCTAAATAATAATTTGGGGCAGTTCTCTTTCCATATTTAGAAATCAAGGTCAGCTGGGGAAGAATTTAGGAAACTGTACCTGGTTGGTGGTACCACACAGGAAACCAGGTAGGGAGAGGAGAGAAGGAGATATGCAGTAACAACTTTTTCTACCTGTACAAAACAAAATCATACCTTATGCATATTTAGGCACTGAGGCTGCAAGGAACTCCTTGCAGGATCAGAACCTGATTTTGTGTGTGGCGAAAGGCAATCTTTGAAGAAGCAGCTTTTCACCCCTCAATACAGTGATGGCTGAGTGGAGAATTCCCACCTAAACAACACAATGGTTCAGAGTGTCTATAGCATTCTGCCCATTAAAGCTGGTTGAAAAACGATTTCGTGAAAAATTTTGAAGTTTCCATTTCACAGGGCTCAAACCAAACATTTAAAAATGCTTTTTGTTAAATATTTTTTTTTAAAAAACTGAATTTTCATTTTCCCAAATTCTGCCCCTCTTCTCTTTTGTGTCACTGGGTGCAATAAAATTAACAATATTCACAATTTTTTTCACTTCTTCCTTTTTTCCTCTCTTTTCCCCATTTTTCCCTAGTTGAGGGAGTTTTGAAAAGTTGAGGAATGGAAAAAGGTGTAGAGGGGAATGTGGAGAAAAAGCCGTAGACATCATTCATTCTTTTGTATTCAGTGGGAAAAAAAGAAAAAACTATTTAAAATGTGCGGTTCAATTCACAACAAAATGGAAAATTTCCCTTCAAAATTTCTTGTAGCATTTTTTTTGTCAGTCACATTTTTCCCATAAATTCTATTTTTAAGCAGAAATATTTTCTAGTTGAAAAATTTTGACCAACTCTACTGTCCATGTTGTAAATTTCACTGTCCATGCTGTCCCGGGTAAAGAATGGAAAAGGCAGGTAACAGGGAGTTGTGGAGAACAGGAAATCAGAGTCCTGTTTCTGCTAACTTGCACCCAGTAAGTAGGTTTTGGGGGTTTCTTTTTCGAGTGATTGCATATATGCATTCCACTCCACATGTGTGTGGGCCCCAAGCACAGTCACCAGAAATTTTTCCCTCAGTGGTACCCCTGTGAGGGCAGCTCGAGTGCCCTCAGGTGTTGTGCACTCATAGCACCAGTATAAAGTGCCCAGCCAACCCGGTGCCCCTCAGTTCCTTTTTACTGCCCATGATGGTCACTGGAACTACTATCCTTGCTTTGGCAAGCTCTGTAGTTTTTTCCTTTTTGCATTTCTGACCATAGTTGTAAATAGTTTAGTCAGTTTTTAGTGAAAACCCAAAAGCAAAGGAATCCAAGAAACTGGATTTATTCGGTAGAATATTTTATTCTTCAGGTTTGCAAACCAGCAGGTGTTGTTAGGCAGATATGATTTCAACACGTGGGACTCATGCAGAAGTTCAAGGACTTGCTCCCTCAGGCTGCCAGGCAAGAGTTCTCCATGTTGGTGGACAAGGGAAAATCAGTAGCAAGGGCCGCGTTGCAAGCTGTTTTGGATGCAGCTGATTCGGTGGCCATGTTCATGGCTACAGCAGTAGCCATGCATAGGAGTTCATGGCTACAGTCTTTGAGTCTCCTGCAGGAGGTCCAGCAAACCCTTCTGGATCTATCTTCGAAGGAGCTTCGATCTTTTCAGAACAGACTGATGTGAAGCTTCATTGGTTAAAGGACTCTAGGGCAAGCCTTAAGTCCCTTGGTTTGTATACACCAATGACTTCAATGAAGTATTACATGTCCCAACAGCCCATTCTGTACTCTGCACCGCCTATCTGTCAGGATCTGCAGAGAAAAAGAAGCAAGGGTTTTAGGCATAGGCCATCACCCCTTGCTATCTCAACGTCTGTGCTTGCCCACCTAGACGTTCAGAGGGCTCTAAGCAGGCCTTTTGACAGGACACTTGAGGGTGCCATACCAGTTCCCATGATGCTAGACCCTGTTTCTCCTTTGTTTACAACCTCATCTCCCACTTTCTCAGTGCATGGTTCTGAATCACCATGGACCATTCAGTGTTGAAAATGGTGGAAGTGAGATACACCCTCAAGTTTACTTCCACACCTTCGTCCCGTCCTCCCTCCCTATCTCATTTCAGGAACTTCTCTCATGAAGAACTTCTGGCCTAGGAGGTTCAATCCCTCCTTTGGATGGGACCCGTGAAAGACGTTCCGGAGCATTTAAGAGGGAAAGGGTTCTACTTCCATTATTTCCTAATCCCAAAAGCCAAGGAAAGTCTCAAACTCATTTTAGACCTGCGCCACCTCAACAGCTACCTCAAGAAATTAAAGTTCTGCCGGGTCACCTTGGCATCCATTATCCCCTCCCTGGATCCCTGGGACTGGTACGCTGCCCTTGATTTAAGAGACACCTATTTTCATATATTGATATACCAAGGTCACAGAAGGTTCCTCAGATTCGTAGTGAACCACAGACACTACCACTTCATGGTACTCCCGTTCTGCCTGTGTGCAGCTCCGAGGGTGTTTACAAAATGTATGGTGAAAGTGGCAGCCTTCTGAAGAGAGCAGGGGTGCAGGTCTACCCTTATCTGGACGACTGGCTAATCAAGGGATGGTCCAGGGCTCATGTAGTATCCAGATTTGGGCTCATCTAGTCGATTGTCAAGGCTTTAGGCCTTTTGATAAATGTGTAGAAATCTACCCTCTCTCCAGTATAGAGGATACAGTTTATCGGAGCGGTGTTCAACTGCTCTCAAGCCAGAGCCTACATTCCAGAGGATCATTTTAAGACAACTACATCTCTAATAGCACACCTCAAAGGCCATCCCATCGCAACATCCGGAACTTGTCTGAGGCTTTTAGGCCACATGGCTTCGTGCACATATGTGGTGCAGCATGCAAGGCTGCGCCTCAAGCCCCTTCACACTTGGCTGGCCTCAGTGTACTCACCAAACTGCCACCATCTGGACTTTGTGCTCACGGTGCCCCCTCGTGTTCTTGTCTCCCTCAATTGGTGGGTGGACCTGCTCAATATTTGTGCATGGGTTCCCTTTATATGGCCCCAACCGTCAGTGACCCCAATCTCTGATGCATCAGCACTTGAATGGGGAGCTCATTTGGGGTTCCTCAGAACTCAAGGTCTTTGGTCTCCAGAAGAACTTTCTCTCCACATCAATGTCCAAGAACTCAGAGCAATTCACCTGGCCTGCTAGGCTTTCTTGCTGCATATTACAGGCAGAGATTTGTTTGTTCTTATGGACAATGCTGCTGCCATGTTCTGTCTCAACATGCAAAGAGGAGCTCACTCTTCCAGCCTATGTCAGGGAGTGATACAACTATGGGAATTCTGTATAGCCCACTCAGTCAACCTAGAGGCCTCTTACCTTCCAGGAGCCCAAAACGAGCTGGCAGATCTCCAAGCAGGACTTTCTCGAGTCACCATGAATGGTCCCTTCACCCAAATGTGGTGAGGGATGTTTTCCAGCAGTGCGGGACTCCCCAGATAGACCTATTTGCAATCCAGTACAACAAAGTGTCACCAATTCTGCTCCCTGTGAAGCCGCAGTCCAGGGTCTATCACACATGCCTTTCTGATACTGTGGATGGAACACCTTTACTACACTTTTCCCCCCCTGTCCTGCTTGTACACAGAGTACTTCTAAAGATCAAGCGGGACTGGGACCAGGACCAGGTCATTTTGATAGCCCCAGCATGGCCCTGCCAACACTGGTTCTGCCACTTTGCTAGGCCTCTCAGTGGTAACTCCAATCCCACTTCTGTTACACCTGGACCTGATCTCTCAGGACCATGGTTGACTGCTCCACCTGAACCCAAGCTCCCTTCACCTAACAGACTGGAAGCTTGATGGCTAAACCTCAAAGAGCAGGCTTGCTCAGCGGAAGTTTGTCAGGTTCTACTAGGGAGTAAGAAGCCGTCAACCAGGGCTACTTACCTTTACAAGTGGAAGCAGTTTTTGGTCTGCGTGTTCCAAAGCGGGATCTCACCCACGTAGTCATCCTTACAAGAAATACTTGAGTATCTATTACACCTGCAGAAGCATGATTTAGCTATCTCCTCTATCAAGGTTCACCTTCCAGCAATAGTGGCTTTCCACCCCCGTGTGTATAACCAGTCCATGTTTTCACAGGCTGTGTCCATCTAATTTTTGAAGGGACTAGAGATGATATATCCTCAAATAAGAGAGCCATTTCCTCCCTGGGACCTGAACTTGGTCTTATTAAAGCTTATGGGACCTCCATTTGAACCGTTGGCAATGTGCTGCTTATTGTACCTCTCCTGGAAAGTGGTTTGCTTAGTGGCCATCACTTTGGCCAGGAAGGTTTTGGAGCTCAGGGCCCTCACATCAGAGCCTTTATATACAGTCTTCTTTAAAGACAAAGTTCAGTTACCCACTTTTTCCTTACCTGACCCGTTTCCTACCAAAGGTGGTAACGCAATTTTCTAACAATCAGGCAATCTACGTTCCAGTCTTTTACCCTAAGTCGCATACAAAGAGGGAGAAGCAGCACCTTCACTCATAGGGCTCGCCTAACATCCAAGCTTTCTACATAGAATGGACTAAACCATTCAGAAAGTCCACCCAACTGTTTGTAGCAAAGAAGATGAAGGGTCTCCTGACCTCTTCGCAGACAGTCTCATCCTGGATTAAGTCTTGCATTCATGCTAGTTACAATCAGGCGGGGGTGCCGCCTTCCAAATATCCCAATGGCTCATTCCACAAGGTCACAAGCACTGTCAGCAGCATTCGGCGGGCAGATCCCTGTCCTGGATGTTTGCAAAGCAGCGACTTGGTCATTGGTGCATACACTCTCCTCCCATTACACCATCATACAGCAGTCCAGAGATGATGCCCAATTTGATCAAGCTTCCTGCAGTCTTGTGTCCATGAACTCCAATACCTCCACCTATTCAACTGCTAGGGAGTCACCTGGAGTAAATGCACATATACAATCACTTGAAGAAGAAAAAACAGTTACTAACTTTCTGTAACTGTTGTTCTTTGACATGTCCATTCCACAGGCCGTCCTCTTATCCCTCTCCATAGGAGTCTCCTGGAAGGAAGGAACGGAGGAAGTACGGGGTCGGCTGGGCACTTTATACCAGCACGATGAGCACATAGCACCAGAGGGCGCTCGAGCTGCCCTGACAGGTACCACTGAGGGAAAAATTTCCAGCAACTGTGCTTGGGGTGCGCACACACCTGGAGTGGAATGGACATGTGCAACACATCTCAAAGAACAACAGTTACGAAAGGTTAGTAATAATTTTTTCTTTGTTTTAGGGTGCTTCGGGGATTGCCTTCTGATGATAGACAACATTTCCATTTCTGAATCAATAAGTCTGTTATGGAGCTAACAGCTGTGGAGCTGTAGCTTTTCAGGGTTCATGCAGCTTGGAAGGCTATTATTGTTTGTGTTGGATAGAACTCACTGCTGTATAACTCTGGTGTAGAATGCCTTCTGTCTTCCTACCTCAGTGTGGACTGCACTTCAGGGCTGGTCTACACTATACAGTTAGATCGACATAAGGCAGCTTATGTCAGCCTAAATTATGTCAGTCTCTACACTACAGCCTTCCTCCCACCAATGCCAGTTCCCTACTACACTGACATAATAACTCCACCTCCACAAGAGGCTTAAGGCTTACATTGGTGTAGTTAGGGTGATGCAGAGTCTGTGTAGACACTGCATCCCTTACGTAGACTGTCTTGTCAATTTCACGGCAGGAGCTGTGAAATTGACAAGAAAGCCCCTGCTCCACTGGAGAGCTGGGCAGCTGGATCCTGCTCTGGACAGCAAACTGGGATGAGAAGCCCGAGTGGCCCCCCACGCACTCCCTGCCCAGGGAGCCATGCAATTGACAAGACTGCCTGGCTCCCAGTGAGGAATGAGCAGGCAGAGGGGGCCGCGAAGCTAGGGGCAGCTGGACCCTGCTCTCCAGTGGTGAGAAGCCCCGAGTGGCTTCTCCCAGTCAGGGCCGGCTCTAGCTTTTTTGCTGCCCCAAGCAGCAAAAAAAAGCGCCGCCCCCAGCCCCCCTGCTGAGCGTCGCGCCCCCCCCCGCCGAGCGCCGGAGCCCGCCTCCCCCCTGCGCCGAGCACCGCCGGAACCCCCCCCAGCGCCGAGCCCCGCGCCGCCCCTCCCCCCCCAGCGCCGCGCCCCCGGAGCCCACCCCCGCCCTCTGCCGAGCGCCGCCGGAACCCCCCTCCAGCGCCGCGCCCGTGCCGCACTCCCACCGAGCGCCGCGCGCTGGAACCCCCCCGAGTGCCAAGCCCCGCGCCGCCCCCCCCCCAGCGCCGCGCCCCCGGAGCCCGCCCCAGCCGAGCGCTGCCGGACTCCCCCCCCCCCCCCCCAAGCGCCGAGCCCTGCGCTGCCCCCCCCCCCCCAGTGCCACGCCGCCGGAGCCTGCCCCCGCTCCCCGCCAAGCACCGCCGGAACCCCCTTCCAGTGCCGCGCCCACGCCGCCCCCTCGCCGAGCCCCATGCAACCGGAGCCCGCCGCCGGAGCGCCCCCCCCGCCAAATGCCGCGCCGCGCTCCCCCCCGCCACCCCTTACCAGGTGCTGCCCCAAGCATGTGCTTGGGTGCCTGGTGCCTGGAGCCGGCCCTGCTCCCAGTTTCTGGCAAGGAACGGGTAGGGGAGAAGCTGTGGGTGACTTCCCCAGGCTCCTGGCGGGGAATAGAAAGCCCGGGAGGTGGGGGGGCACCAGCCTGCCAGGAGTCCAGGAGGCAGTGGGGCAGCCAGGCTCCCGTCAGAGAGCTGCCAGCAGAGCTGAGAGACGGGCTATCAGCTCCCCATGCTGACCCTCTTAGGTCAGTGAAAGCAGTTCTGGTGAGGAGAGACACTGTCAATCCAAGGAGGGTACAGTGGATATGCACCACCGCAGTAATTACTGCTGTGGCTATAAATCGACCTAATATAGGTTGACTTAAGTTTGTAGTGTAGACATACCCACAGTGGTACTAATTACTGTGAATGTACATTGGTTAACTTCAGAGGGAAATGGCCAGTGCACATTTTACTTGTATGTCAGTCATGATAATTATGGGTATGAATTTGTCTGTACCCATTGCTGGAAAGCATTTTGAAATCCTTTTGGATGAAAAGTGATGTATAAATGTAAGCCACTGTAATATCTTAATATGGCCTATGTGCTTTCACAAGTATCTAGCAATTATTTTTTGTTTCAGGTATCCATTTTATGAAATTCTGCAATGAAAGGAACTCATTGTGAAGCACAATGAGATTCATACCATGTAATAACTGCTTTTCAAGAACTATAAGCATCAAGTGCTTATATTATTGCATTATGACCAGAGGTGTTAGGCATGAGTCTGCTCATTCCTATTTTTATTTCTGGCATATAATTTTGCTTCCCTTTTCACTTTGTGCCATTCTTTCCTTCCCTTTCTAACAGCTTACCTTTCTTTATTATTATTTCTTAAATTACCCAGAAAGTCAACACTAAAGAGAGAGGTAAAACAACCTCTGAAGATTAATCAAGCCACATTGTTGATATGTTTGACTTTGAATCTTCTTCTTCGTAGCAGGGAGATGTCCTTCTCAGAAACCCTTTGACTATCAAAACAAATGATAGGTTTCAGAGTAACAGCCGTGTTAGTCTGTATCCGCAAAAAGAACAGGAGTACTTGTGGCACCTTAGAGACTAACACATTTATTTGTTTGGTTTTTTTAGAGGAAAATTTGAAATGGGTTAAAAATTAACACACAGACCTTTCAAAAGGGAGGGTATATTCAAACATTAGAATAAAAGTTTTGGAACATTATGCTCCTGTCAAAAAACCTAAAGAATCTTGGACCAAGGCTTGGGGCTCAGTTCCATCAAGCTCAGACTTGGTGGAGCTCCAGGAGGTAGGGGAGAGAAAGGTGACTAATTTATGACATACCAGCAAGGATTTGCAAAGCACAACAAACTCTAGCCCCATCTATCACTTCTCCAACATGGCATATATATGGCTATTCTGGCTCTATGATGGTGTGACGGGGTGTATATACCCTGTTAAAGGTTAAACAAGTTAAAGGACTGCTGGGAGCTGAGTAAGCCCAGCACTGTGACACCTGAAACAGGTGCTGGACTTTGAAACATGATCTAAAAAAGTGGCTGGCTGGGAGGAAGAGCAGACTTTCGGCTCTCACTGTGGGTGGGAAGGTTGGCTGGGGCCAGGAACTCAGGAATGGTTACCTATGAGAGCCCTCCCCCACTCCCCTTAGGGTTTGGAAGAGTTGTGTTTATTTTGGACTTTGGGTACTCTGGAAGGGATGGAACTTTTATCTGACCTAGCTGGAGGGCCAGGTCACCTTAACCTGAAAGCTGTTGGCTCAAGGCCAGGATGGAAACAGAGGCAGAGCCACTGCTCCACTACACCACACCATATGAGGGCATGCAGGAAGGGTGTGTAGCCACTGATGGGTTTGTGCAACTTGGAGATTACCCAGTACCATCAGAACTCCAGTTTTCTGGGTGTTTTGCACAGTCTGAAAAGTATAAAATCTCTAGAAGCAGAGCTGAGGATATGGCCCCTGAAGTCTTCTCAGTCCTTTCTCAGGCAAATCAGAGGAGTTTTGCTCTCTTTCAGGCCTATATATGTGCTTGTTCTCATATATACCTACATGAGCATGGGTAGTTCCAGGGACAGGGAGGGAATGACACAGGCAGAATTCTCATATAATGTACATAGGAGTTTGACCTGTGTCAAGACAGCAGAAATAAGCCCTGGTAAAGTTAAGTTTTATAATGATTTCTTGCTAGCTGCTTAGCAGGTACACATTTGAGTGAAAAAGATCTTTTGCTGCTCATGTGCCTTTCTTAAAACAAAACAAAGAGTAAGGTCTTTCATTTAGTCCTATCAAATATTTATTAGTTTACCTAATGGTATCCATCATCTTTGCGCATCGGGTGCCTTCTATTAATTACTGGTAAGTGGAAAATATTTTTGTTTCACCAGTTTAATTGACTTCTGAATGATTTTAGGAACAGGCTGTATAGGTTTTTAGTAGCTTTTCTAATCCTATATTTTAGCAATTTTCTAGCATTTATTCTGAATAATGTATCACAAAACTGGAGCCCATAGAAATGTAATATTTATATCTAGACAGCTAAAGTTAGCAAATGACAATTATCGACTTCAGTTGATTGTATTTGATAATTTTGGATTATTTTTATAAATTCACATTTGGATTATTTCAACATTGGTAAGTATTTTAATTAAATGTCACTTCCCCCCCTTTTTAAATTCTGACGACTCAAGAGTAAATAAGTGCTACATATTACTCTTCACTACTGCATCTTTTGTTTGCTCAGTATCTGTTTAAAGGTCATGGTCCCATTGTCCTTGTAAACAATGGGAGTTTTAACTGTATAAGGACATCCGATTCAGGCCCTTCATGTGCTCAGTGAAAAACTCCATGTATTGCATTCCAAGAGAGAAGGTTCACCATTTGCCTGCTGGGAAACACTGAAAGTTATGGATTAGGAATTACTGATATTAATGATATTTCTTGTTTATTTACAACTGACAAAAATTATCCTCTCCAATTGTTTGTTACACCCACTTGTTGGCTCTTTTCTCAAATGAGGCCTAATCCTGCAACTGTTTATGCATAAGTAGAGCACCTACAGAGCCTCACTGAAATCAGTGGACCTGTGTATGGATGCAGGAGTCTGCCTATGTGCAAGCAGCTGCTGGACTGGGGCATTTAACAGTAAGATCTCTGGTCAGCGAATCTCTTACTATGTTTTTTGTAGAAATCCTAATACAGTAGGATCCCAATATGTTTGGGACTTCTGGGTGCTACTGTAATACAAATTAGAGCTGGTCAGAAAATTAATTTTCCATCCTGCAAAAAAAAAAAATCATTTAAAAAAATGATTTGGGTCAGCTGAAACAAAACATTTTGATACACATGAAGTGTTTCAATTTTGACATTTTAATTTTTTATATCAAATTAAATGTCAAAATGAGAAATCAAACCTTTTTGTTCCAAAAATATCAAACCAGGACACTTTGACAATTTCAAAACAATTTTTGCAATTTTTCCTAATTTTTCTTAAATCCGTATAATTTTATGAAAAATTTTGGTTTTGTTGAAATGGCATTTTCTGACAGCAAATTGTTCTGAGGAAATGTTTCTGACCAACTGTAATACAAACATATAATAATAATAATCTCATTTGGGGCCTGTTCCTGCAGTCCATCAGAGACTTTGGGAAACTTATTTTTGATTGAAGGAACTGCTCTTTAACTTCTGCAATCAACAGTAAATCTAATCATTCATCACCATGAAGAAGAATTGATTTGATCTACAGTAATCTCTGATAAAATGGCTCTGATTTAATAAGCTTGCATTTGTAATATGCTATACTTTTATTTGAGGGAAAATATTTGTCAGAATAATGACCTCAGTCCTCTTCTGTTTTTGTTTTTTAAGATGCTATGAAGTGGAAAGTGTTAAATCTCACCAGCAAACTCCCTTTGCATCTTACAAACATACACTACTACCTACCTCACCTCCGGGAGCATGAAAACAGCCTTTACCCAAATGTTGTCATTGGACAAGGGAGAACTGGAGGTGAGAGCTAAAATTTAATATTTGGTGGCATTTTTCTTTTCGCTCTGAAGAGACATACAAGGTTTGTGGTTTCAAAATTTGGCCTATTAATATATATTTTTATCTTTATTATACCTGTTTGAAAATACCACTTAATGCTTTACAGTAGTTCAGTACATGTTTTTTCTGAAAATAAGTTCTAACAGCCTAGCAACTAACTGTACAGTTGCAAACTTCTCTGTGCATGTACTCGGTAGAAAAAACATTGGGGAAATATATGTATTCAGACCTCAGAGGTGGTTATAGGTATTGCTAGTAATATAAAAGTTATTAAATATAATTTGTCTGTGACCATGGAAATTGTTCTTAACTATTTTCAGGGTTTTCATTTAAATTTAGAATCAGTGTTTTTATTTAAGGAGCCCTTAAATTTAAGCTGTGCAAATTTACAGTTGCTTCTTTTTGCACCTGCAAAAAAATGTAAAGGGAAACTTAAAGGTGTGGTTGAAAATCCACTCCCCCTCCAAAAAAACAACAACAACTAAACATGAAGAAAATAGTTCATTATCTTTTCTTAGGGAATTTCAGTAATTTTACTTCATACCTGACATCTACAATTTGTCAGAAATTGTTTTTAGTTGTGTATTATTTGAAGCTTCATGATCACATTGTCCAGAGTGAGCATGGTGATAAAAGTAATGAAGGCTTAATTTACATCAGTAACTATTCAAACTTTTAAATTGTTCTCTCAAAAAATTTTCAAACATACATTTTTCTTACTAGGCTAGGAAGGTTATTCTCTTAGAATATTAATGCTTATATCATAAAAATCCTATGGGACTCATTATTCTGTTGTACCCTTCTTAGAGGAAGCAGGACAACAGCTTGCTTTTCTTAAAACTTAACTAAAAAGTGTACTTTTGATTCCCATTTCCTGCCACTCCTCCATCAACTTTTCCCATATCCCTCCTGACTATAGTATCTGGGTGGCATGCATAGGAGGTTGCATAGTATCATTTTCTCCTTCACCAGATGTCAGGAGGTTGTCTTCCCTTCCAGATATACCTCAGTGATCTTACCTCAAAACAATCTATTATTCAAATGTTTTAATTCAAACAAACACAAGATCTATTAAAAACAGAGAAAAAAGTCGAATCCACACCAGCTCTGGGCCAGGACTCCAAGGGTGAGGTCCTTCTGCAACCTTGAACAGACCACCTCAGATATACCTTTCCTCCCATTCCACTGATACCAGAAGTTCTAAGAAAAATTTGCCATGACAAAGCTTGGGTCACTCTCATTGTGCAGAACTGGCCCAGACAATTTTGGTTTTCAGACCTTCAGGGGATCTCAACCCATCTCAACCAAAAGCATCGGATCCTTTCCAGATCATCTGAATCAAGAGAACAGCAAGGCTAGACATCGCAACCCAGGCCCTTTTTTCATGGCCTGGTATTTGGGTGGGCATCAGATTTAGAGCATTCATTTTTAAAGGCCTGAACAGCAATCTGTTCTTAATCAAAGCAAAAGGGCATCCACCAGAAAATGATATCTGGCAAAATGGAGACATTTCTCCACATGGTCACAACAGAACCAATTATCTGCACAATCTGTGGGAACTCTTATTTTAGATTACCTACTCACTGTCAAGATGTTGGGTCTTTCCATTAGTGCACTGTGGGTACACCTTGCAGCAGTCATCAATTTCCATTCTTAAGGATGCTGTTTTTACTCATCCAACAACAACCAGATTCCTGAAGGGTCTCATTAGAACTTTCTCACTGATGGTGAAACCAACACCACAATGGGATCTTAATCTTGTTCTTTCAGTACTTACCAGACCTCCCTTTGAACCGCTAGCCACTTGCTCCATGTCCTGCACCTCCATGAAAGTCACTTAATTGCCATCACATCAGCCAGAAAAGTGAGTGAACTGGGAGTGCTTATGGCAGATCTGCCACATACCACGTTTCATAAGGAGAAGGTTTCCCTTTGCCTCCATCCAAAATTCATCCCTAAGTTAATTCCTGAGTTTCATATGAATCAGTCTATTCACTTACCAGTATTCTTTCTAAAACCTCATGCTTCCGATGCTTCTCTTTACATCTGAGGGTCTTTGGCATTCTTTCTGCAGATGACAAAAAGAATCAGGAAAATGCCTAGACTATTTGTTGCTTTAGTGAAATGATCTAAAGGACAAGCATTATCTGCTCAGATCCACTCTAAGTGGATCTCTGTCTGCATTGTTCTTTATCAACTGGTGCATATTTCTGCTGTAGATGAGGTGAGAACCCATTCTGCTAAAGCACAAGCAACTTCTACAGCATCTCTTTGAGAGATAGCCACCCTACAGATGTCCAGTGTAGGTATCTGGAGCACTAGCCATAATTTTATGAAACATTACACATTAGTCCAAGCCTCTACTTATGCAAGCAATTGTGGGGACAGCAGTATTACAGACTGCTATGCCAACTGCATCCTCACACCTCCCTCCTGTTTGACTATCACTCATATGTGGAATACACATAGGGACCGGCACTGGAAGATGGAATGGAGGTTACTTACTGTAACTGGAAATTCTTGGAGATGTGTGATCCCTATCTGTATTCCACTGCCAGCCTTCCTTCCCCTGTGCTTCAGACTATGACTAGATTTGTGGTAAGAAGAAGAAATGGAGCAGAATCAGTCCACACTGCCCCTTATACTCTCAGTTTGGAGCAAGAAGAGAATGATTACGCGGGTGTGGATTGACAGACACTACTTGCTAGAAATCTCTGATCTGAGGCAGGTAGTACACGCATGTACCCACGTGTGGAATACAGATAGGGACCATTCATTTTAAAGAACGTCCAGTAACAGAACCTCTATTTTTTCAAGATACTGTACACATGTATTCCATGACCCGTCCTCTATCCCCACTACTACAGAAGCATCAGGAGTCAAGCGGTGAAGCAACCAAGGTGCAGTTGGACTGGCCTGCTCTCAGTGTCCTCAGTTGGAGGTAAAAGGATAGTTGGGCGCATGTGCCACTCCAACGGGTCCTGCTGACAAAAAGTCTTGGGCTCAAGTGCATTGGGTGCATGTATACCAACAATAGAATATAATGTGGACAACACATCTCAAAGAACAGCCGTTGCTGTACAGTAAGTAACCATTTTTTTGAGGTATAGCTCAACCCATAAATGGCATATTATCCCCTTCCTCCCTACTTCAATTCTTAACATCAAACACAAACACATTTCCTTGGTTATAGCATGTTTATTATCCCCAGTTATACCATGGCTTCAAAGTAGGAGCACAATGTATCCCTGACTCTGTTTCCTTGACCACTTAGGGCATTTTGGAGAGGCACCCTCTCTGGCTGTCCCTAATGTTTAGACAGTCTCCCTACATTCTGCTCCCATCTATCCTTCAAGATCTTTCCCTTGCTCTCACAGTTTTTGTTCAAAATACAGCAGGCACTTATCACACAAGGTACATAATGAGAAACATCCAGACTTTTCATAATGTACTGATACTCACACTTCAGTCTTCCAAAAGCACACTCCACTGACGTTCTGCAACTACTCAGGGTAAAGTTAAACCATTCCTTTCTCTTTTCAAAGCATCCAGTGAAAGGCTTCAGAAATCAGGGAAGTAGAGTATAAGCTGGATCTCCCACAATGACAAGACAAATCTTAAATCAATGTCCATAATGTTCTGGAGAACAAATAGTCCATTGCTTATCCGTTAAACGGGCCTGAGTTTGCCACCCTGCATTAATATTGGTGAATCTTCAACAGTGATCAACTGGACCTCGCAGCACCATGGAAAAATACCCCTTTCTGTTGATGACGTCTTTGGCCTGGTGTGTAGAGTAGAGAATAGGCACGTGTGACCCATCAGTAGCCTTTAGACAGTTTGAGAATCCCATCTGCACAAAGTCATCAATAACCTCCTGTACAATGCCAAGTTTTATGACATGCCACTGCAGCACCCTCCTTGTAGCATCACAAATCTCCATGACAACAGCCCCAGTGGCTGATCTACCAACACCAAACTGGCTAGCTGCTGACTGTAAGCAATCAGGAGTGACGAGCTTCCAGATGATGATGGCAACATGATTCTTTATGCTCAAGGGGACTCTCATGTTGGTCTTCTGCCACTGCAGTTCTAAAGTGAGCTCTGTGCAGATTCCTAGGAAAGATGCTGTGATAGAGCCTTCAGTGGTTAGGTGGCCTAGTGGCTAGATCGTTGATCAGAGGGGTTGGAGGGAGAACCAGACCCTCTCCAGGGCCCTGTGTAGTCCAACCCCTAAGCAGGGAAGACGGGTCTTCCTCCTGGCCGGGTGAGGATAGAGAATTCAAGATACATTTCCCTAGGCTACTTCCTATTAAAGTCTCTTTAGTCTGGGGTGTGGCCCCGCTAGTTCAATTCCCCGCTTAGCTGCAGGCTCCTCTTGGTAGGGGAAGGCTTACTTGCCTCCAGTGGGTGCGTTGGCTAGCAAGTCGCTGATCTGTCCCTTCAGGCAGCCAAACAGAGAGCTCCTGCCTCCTCACCAGTCAGCCCCCAATTGAGCCAGGCTCCCTTCTTTTCTTCCCCCTCCATGTCTGGCATTAGCTGCAGGTGTAGAGGGGCGGGGCTAGCTCAGCCCACAGGTTTTCTTGAACTCCTGCTGTGCAAGGCAGCAGTTTCTCTGCTCCTTCACAGTTGCCTTTGTCATTCTGACGTTCTGCTGGCACTGTGGGTCATCTCAGTTCTGCATCATAGCCCTCTGCACCAGTAACTACTAGTTGGCCAAGTCCAGAAGCAGGACTCCACTGAGTAAATCTGCTCAAGAGAAATGCTCTGCAGAAGTAGTTACTCAACTTCCTCCTCATTCATTACTATTAGCTATATTGCTGCAGCATTGTGGCACTCTGTGCCTCAAAGCAACACCCTGAAACCCCCATATTCACCACTGTCATATAATTATGATATGTTTTGTACAAAGTATGCCTTGTCAGGTATCATTTTAAAGAATGGACGGAATGCTGCCCTTTAGCATGTGCTGTCCCAGGCATGTGCTTCCTCCGCTGGTGCCTGGAGCCGGCCCTGCTTGATTCAAATCCTGTTTAGTTTATAGAACTCACATTGCAAATTTACTTAGGTAACCAACTTTGATCTCTACACTTACTACTTATAGGGCTAGTCTTCGCTACCACGCTATATTGGCGCAGCTGCACCGATGCAGCTGCGTTGCTGCAGAGTGTCTGATGAAGATGTACTATGCAGATGGGAGAGTGCTCTCCTGCTGACATAGTGTGGTGCGGACACCCCTGAGTGACATAACTTACATCAATTTAAGCGGTAGTGTAGACACTTACTTAATCACTTAAAATCAATCTTTCAGTAGTTAATATTTTACCTAAAACAGTGTGTTTTGGTTGAAGTGCTTGGGAAATCTCAGCTCAGTTTACAAAGGCTAGCGTGTGTCCTCTGCACATCGAGGGAGGGATGGACTAGGTAATGAACTTACACTGGTCAAGCTTCTAACCGGGGGAAGACCATACAGTTTTGGGGTGCAAGGCTGGGGAGCTGGGGGAAATTGGCTGAAGCCTCTCTCTTGTTGGTTCATGAGTGGCTGGGAGACGCATTCATGTAACTCAGTTGGGTGTGTCCCTGCCTATGGATGTCTGTGTACGTGCAGTACTTGCCAGAGGTTTGTAGCTTGCCAACAGCATCACAGTGTGAGAGGGCGCCCAGGTTGGTGGGACAGAGTGCTCAGCAGTCTCACAGTCCAAGCTGCACCCCAGGAGCACCGTGACAAGCATCAACAGCCCTATGAAACAGCAGAGCCAAATGCATCCACCCCCCTGGCTCCAAATGCACAGCCTGATCCTGTTTGCTACATTGTTGTAATGACTGTTATGATTGCAATGTTCACCAGTTTGTCTTCCGTGCTGCTTGACAGCAGTTCTAAAATGGCTCTGGCAAAATTAAAGGGAGTCAGGAAAGGAGTAATGGAGATTTGTTAGATTGAGCCCCCCAAACCCAAAATTTCTGTAGTTTTGGGTAGTCATCCCAGAATGCACCAAAAGAAAAATCAAAGATCAGAGT
Organism: Malaclemys terrapin pileata; assembly: GCF_027887155.1. Lineage (NCBI taxonomy): Eukaryota > Metazoa > Chordata > Testudines > Emydidae > Malaclemys > Malaclemys terrapin. The sequence continues at coordinate 90,726,704 of NC_071509.1, forward strand.
GCTGAGCAATTCATTCAAACAAGCTTGGAGCTGTGTGGATGCAATGATTATAAAGGAAAGTACCTTAAGCCAAGAAAACAAAATGGTGTAGACACACTTTGGTTGGATATATTTAAATTGTTGCACTCAGAGTGCACAAAGTAGATCAATGTAACATCCCTGTGTAAACATGGTCAGAGTCCTCAAAACTGCTTACAGCTATGTAATGTAGACCCAATGCCTATAGCGTACAAATGAAAATGTCTCCAACCTAATTTATGATCGGGACACACAGTATGTCCCATGCCATATGGCAGTTCGTACTCTGTCAAACCTCTACACACACATTAACTAGTTGATCAGTCTATTGAAGTTCCTATTTATGATGGTCCCTTTTCTCTGTGTTATTTTCATCATACAAAATTTCAAAAAGTCACTAATAGCCTCTATTTGACTTGAGATTAAATTATTTTAATTTCTGTTTGCAGTCTCCCTGGTGATGGGTATTCCTACTGTGAAAAGGGGAAAACAAAATTATCTGCTGAGCACATTGAACTCTCTCTTCTATGAGATGTCTGCAGAGCAGAAGAATGATTGTGTAGTAGTTATCTTTGTAGCAGAGGTGAGTTAGTATGAACAGGTGTATTTATGTTAATAAAGAGACAATATAGGAATCTATGTCTGTGTATAGTATGTATGAATCACTTCCATTTACTGAAACAACAAGGAGTCTGGTGGCACCTTAAAGACTAACAGATTTATTTGGGCATAAGCTTTCGTGAGTAAAAACCTTCCATTTACTGATCATCATTGCTTTTGGAAGGATTTCTCCATGCAATTCAAATTTGGGAAAATATCCCTACTTTTCAATAAAGGACCAATAAACATGGTCAAGAGATGGAATTTGCATGGAATCCTATTTAATTAAATGCTGGAAGATGACATATTATATTCCTTTGGAATGATGTTGGCAGTCATAAAATTCCCAAACTTTGTGCCTATTAGGACATGTGTAGTGGTTAGTGCCTTGGTCTTCTTATCTAGAAAATAAGTGTGGGGGAAAAAGATGGTACAGGTAACAACTGTCACATTATATTTACAGGCACTCTTGCTTTGCTTGCAGTCACATCTCCTTCAAATAAAATCATATGAATTCATTTTTGTCTCTTAACGCAAAGTATTCTATTCTGAGAATGAAAGGATTAGAAAACTGTCATCCACAAAAGTCCATAGAACCTGACAAAATATGAGCTTATTACCTTAATTTGAAAGAAATAGAGGTATTTGTCAGCTATTTAGGATTATGAGTATTTTACAAGGTGCTCTGACGCTCTAGCAGATTGCATGTGAAGTGACAGTTTTTCGAAGAAAAGCAAATACTGTGGTTATAAAATCTACAAAACATAAATAGCTCTTGTTTGAAAAAATTAGGCTGTTTCAGGTAAGTGGGAATTTTCCTCTCCCTGAATCTCTTGTTCTTATGGTAAAAGAACTATAGCTACGAAATACACCTAATAAAAGTGCATTATTTAGCAACAACTCCTTGCAGACAGATGGTGGTGGTTGGAGACTCACATCCGCTCTCACAATCTATCCATCTTTATGCATTCTTTAACTGCTAGTTTCCACTTACTTATTAAATGTAATTATTAAATGTAAAAGAAAGTTTACTCATTTAGTTAACCACATTTATAACTGTTCAAACTATAAATAATACCTAGATCACACTTCACTTTATCAGCTTAAATAGGATCCTGATGTCTCTTTCTGGTCCAGATCACGATGATAGTTTCAATTTACTGGCTTAGTTTCTATTCTAGCTAAATTTACTAATTTCATCTTAAAAAATAAACTCTCTTACAGTGGGATAAGTCCTGATAGAGGGCCTTGTTCTGCAAGGGGTCTCTATTGCAGTGACATAAAGAAGCTACTTATGAGGGGTAGGCAGTAATAGGCCACCCCTGAGGTAAAAGTGTAATACTTGCTGTGAAGGAGAGGTGGCCAGGACAGCTGGGGAGTATACCAATTCAGTTACGCCATGGTGACTCCCGCTGGTGGAGCTCCTATGGCTCCTCAGTGAGAATTAAAGTTGCCTCTTTGGTGGACCCCTATGAGGGCAGAGGCAGAAATACTAGATTCACACTAGATTTAGCCATGACCAATTGACACAGTATTAATTAAAACTATCCCTGCCTATACTGAGTGATAAGTTACATTTAACACCGTTATTTAAGAGGTGTGCAGTTATGTGCTGCATCTCCAAGAGGTGCAGCACACACAGATACAGCCCAGAGGGTAGGAGGCTAAGGTTGCTTTAAGCTCTGCCCCTCCCCCAGCACACTTCCAGTGTAGGAGCTTGTAAGGGGTCCTATGTAAGGCTGTTACAGCAGCTTTGAGTAGAGGAGCTCCCTACCAGCCAGCTAAAGATTCTTTTCTTGTCTCTTTATGCCACTGTAGCAGTGTATAGGGGCCAGGCCAGAGTAGTGTAGGGTAGGAAGGGTGGAATCCCTCCCCAGGAATCCTCAGGGTCACTTTCTAACTTGGTGTAATTTCCCAGTTTCAAAGGGGTGAAGTGGCTTAGGGCACAGTAGCTTTATTAGCTCTTGAAGCTTCTGGGGATCAGGTTCACAAATGCTTGCATCCTGGGTAACTCTGAGTAGTACCCTGTCTGTATGTGGGTAACACAATTGTTGAAGTAGCTTTCTCTTGTCAACCCTCAACAGTTAGGTATTCTTGACTTATTGCTGTTTTAATGTATATCTTGTGATGAAGCTTGGCTATAACTTTTTAAAATAACCAATCCTAAACTGGTAGGATGATCCCTACATCTTCAAAGGGACAACATCTTTAAGTAGTGTTAGATTTTCATTTAGATAAAACCTGAATTTTCCATACTAAAACTGCTAGTTGTATGGGGCAGCAGCAATGAGCAAAATCTGACATTGTAATTTCCAGGCTAAATGCCACCGTTAGTTAAATGAGGAGCAAACTCCTGTTTAAACTTTGGATATGGATAGCCCGAGGCAAGGAAAGTTTGCACAAGTGAATTTTCTCACCAACAACGGGTCAGGTTAATAAAGGTTAGTGATTTTTTGATGATTAATCTAAATGACCTCTTTACTGAGAACAGGATCAGAAGGGCATACTAATTTAGTCCTCACAACTAGAGGCTATAGACAGATTGCCACAGATCTGTGCTCTCTCTCTTACTAAAGTGATGAGAACCTGTATATAGTCCACAGACAAATAATTTACACACAAATGAAGCATCTATGATTTATAATATACATTCAGATGCCTGGGTAACACAACAATATTTAGTTATAGGAACACTGATATAATTACTCTTGCCTAGAATAAAAAAATTAGGCAGTGAAGTGTTTTATGTATATACTTATATCAATTAGACTAGAAGTTAATGAAAATATTAAATTGGGTAAAAAGGAGTGTGTTAGATACTTTTTTGTTCTTTACTTCTTTAGGTGAATGCAGAGTATGTTAACAGTATTGCAGAAAGTGTTAGAACCAGGTAAGTCCTCCCTCAGGACCTATTGTATGGCTAATTGCTTTTCAGTTTTACATGAAAAGTTGTCGCATTTCAACAATGAACTACAAAATTAAAACTTGATGAAATGGTGCCATTACTCACATTTTGTAATTCAGTGATTTTAGGTTGCATTTCTAACCTTTGAGACCTGCGTTAATTTTCTTCAATGTGAGACTGCTTTCCAAGGAATTAATAGTGCAATCAAAAGCACCTTTGTATTCATACACTGTGTCCTCATTGACCTCAGTCCCCTAAAATCTATAGTTATCTGTGCTGAGATCTGTGACATTTTCTAAGTGTCTTTGTTTGATAGTCTGGGTAGCAGTTCTACTTCTTTTTTTAAGGGCCATGGATTTTGGATAGCAATCTGCTTCAGTGAAATGCACTAATTCAGTTGTCTGTATTGCCATTCAATATGAAGTAATTTTAAAAAGACTTTGAAAGACTGAATTCAAGTGTGACTGTTATGAAGAAATACAGTTGAGGCTGAGATTTCACTGTAACATTGCTTGCTGTTATCCTACTCTCTGGTAGATGTTTAGCAACACTTGAAAAACTGAGTCTTTGCTTGAAAGGGACAAGTGCTTTTTTCAAACCCTATCATCACTCAATTCCTAAAGGGCTTGGTCAGATTATGCCCATATGTATGAAACCCCATCCCTCCTGGGGATCTGAACTTAGTTCTAGCAAAATTGATGGGACCTCCCTTTGCGCCCCTGGCAACTTGCTCTCTTCTTCACCTTTCCATGAAGGTATCATTTCTAGTGGCAATTACCTCAGCCAAAAGGGTGGGCGGGTTGTTAGAACCCCCCTACACAGTTTTCCATAAGGATAAAGTTTATCTCTGTCCTCACCCAAAATTTCTCATGAAAGCAGCCTCTGATTTTCATGTTAACCAAGCAATCTGTGTGCCATTGTTCTTTCCAAAACCCCATGCACATAGGGATGAGGAACAGCTTCACTCATTGGATGTGAGAAGGGTTTTAGCTTTCTACATGGATGGGAGTAAATCTTTTAGATCCTCTATGCAGTTGTTTGTAGTGGTTGCAGACAGAGCTAAGGGCCAACCAGTTTCCACTCAGAAAATCTCATACTGGATCCCACTTCATGTGTGTTTGTGTTACCAACTGGCTAATACTATTCTGCCGACTAGAGTGTTTGTGCATTCATCACTGGACAGGCAGCTTCTGCAGCTTTCTTGGGGCCAGTGCCAATTGTAGATATTTGTAAAGCAGCCACTTTGTCATTAGTCCACAGTTTTGGTTCTCATTATGCCATTGCGCATCAGTCCAGAGATGATGCCAGTTTCGAATGGGTTGTCTTACAATCTCTGTTCAGGTAGATTCTGAACCTACTTATATGTGTGTTTTGCTTCAAGTCACCTACAGTGGAACTGAACAAGTAAAAAACATCTCAAAGAACAGTTTTAGAAAGGAAGATAACCATTTTTTACCAACGAGCAGACCAGTTTGAAGATAACCCTTTATTAAGAATGGAAACTATGCACAGAAATAGGGTGGTAGAACTTTCTGCAACTGTAGCCTGCTACTGTCCTGTTCTACGTTCCTTTGTTTCTGCTCCACAACAGGAAGTGTGTCATAGGAAAGCCAAAGACTTCATGAAGAATGTACATGAAGTGTGACACCTCTACTCTATAGCACATAGCTATTCCCATACAGGATGGGGAATAACTATATCAGTATAAAGCAACAGAGGGTCCTGTGGCACCTTTGAGACTAACAGAAGTACTGGGAGCATAAGCTTTCGTGGGTCAGAACCTCACTTCATGATGACTTTCTGACCCACGAAAGCTTATGCTCCCAGTACTTCTGTTAGTCTCAAAGGTGCCACAGGACCCTCTGTTGCTTTTTACAGATTCAGACTAACACGGCTACCCCTCTGATACCTATATCAGTATAAGTCACTTTTATACCAGTTTAATTGCATCCACATTAGGGCTATTACTAGTTTAACTATTTTAGTAAAATGTCTGAACCAAAATGGTTATTCCCGTAAAACTTCCAAGTGTAGACCAAGCCTTAGTATACTTTTCAGTTGAGTTAAGTTTATTTAACTGAGTTAGCTTGATTTTTAAAAACACATATTTTTGCCCATGTAGATATGGTCTGGGATTGAACATGGGGATAGGAACTGCCTGCACAGATCCCTATGCCAGGATTAACACAAGGAATTTTAGGGCTTGTCTACATGGTGAATAATGAGCTGTACAGGAGTGTGATTTCTAAAGTACACTAAAGTGTGTATTAATTGGCTCGTGTAGTGTGCACCAGCAGGTCTAAGGGTTCCCTAGTATGCTTTAACATAGTACTTTTTCAAACAGCACTATATCAAAGCAGATAAGGGAACATTTAGCGCGCACCAGCAGGGTCTACATGGACCAATTAATGTGCTTTAGAAATCACATCCCCTTTGAGTACATTATCCCATTGTGTAGACAAACTCTTAAGTACCTAACTGCCCCTTTAGGCACCAGTGAGATCTTAAAAATGTCCAGTCAGTTACCGTCTAAACCTGTACGTGCTTAAATTCCCTAGGCACCTAAGTTTTTGCCAGTGGGCATGCACAAAACCATCTGAATCCTGACTCCACTGAGCTGCTCAGCATCCTAGCTGATGTCTAAGACCCAGCAGGATTCTCAAACTAGTTGTTCCCCTGCCTGTCTCACCTGTGGGGCCTGATCTCGTAGGGATTCGCAGAGCATGCCAAACAGTCGGGGGAAGCAGATCAAAAAACAAGTGAGAGAGAGTGTGTGTGTATCTGTACACCCATCCCAGGTTACCCAACAGCCTAGTGATTAGGGACCTGACTTGGGAGATCCAGGTTCAAATCCCTGCTCAAAACTGGGCTGAGTAGGTATTTGAAAAACAGGTTTCCCATATCGTAGATGAGTGCTGTAACCTCTGGGCTATTAGTTGTGGTGGAGTGGTCTCTCTCTGTCTGTCTGTCATTTTGTGAGACAGGGCTGACCTGCCTTCAGGAAAGGATTCATGGCTATGAATTCCAAGTGGAGATAATCACCTCCCTTTGACCTGCACTTAGGCACCTAACTACATTTGAAGCATGGGGTACCCTGCTCCTCTCCTCCACATTTCCTACTGGCTAGCTTAGGTCTTTCTGGCTTCTGAGAATCCCATTCTTAGGTGCCTGACTTTCCCGATGCATTGTATAACTTGGTGCTCAGGATTCCACTGAGCATCAGGGTGCCTAAACGTTAGGCATTGCAATGCTGGCAGTTGCAATGTCTAAGTCCCTTTGTTGATTTAGCCCGTAGTTATTAATCTTTTCTTTACAGCTTCCCTAACGAAGTGCAGTCGGGCATTATTGAGGTTATTTCCCCTCTTGCTTCCTATTACCCAGACCTCTCCAATCTCAAGGAAACATTTGGAGACTCAAAGGAAAGAGTAAGGTAAGATAGGCTATGTAAAAACTTTCCAATAATTTTGTTCAACAGTAACTTCTTTAAATAGTCCACTGTATTTAAATTGATGAGTTTTGGTGTATTTCAGAGATAAAGCACTGTAAGTTTAAACAGAAGGTCATGAAAATTTATTTAATACAAGTGTAAGTATACAAGTAACAATGCTGTTGTCAGTGTCCATCAACTTCAGAGTGAAAGCTAAACATTCTCCCTGTAGTCCTGCTTCTAAAAATCCAACTGTTTTAAAGCTGAATGTATAGTGCCAGATGATGATTTATAATGATTAGTATGGTATGGTGATAAATGGCCTAACTTTTGTTGTTTTTTATTCTATATAATATAATTAATCATCTTTACTAACGCCTGGTGGTATCATTGGCCCACTTGCTTCAAATTCATTAGCAGGAAACTGTAACCTGAAACTGGTTGGTTTACAGAAGCCAATCAGTTTTTTGTAGACCAAAAATAAGTTTAGATTGTCACCAACAACTTTCATGGCTCCACTTTCATGTGCTCAAGAGCAATGAGCTGCCAGTTTGAAGCAACACAGATGACAGTAGCAGAACAGCAGTGCATGTTGCATACATGAATCAAATCAGGTTGCTTTTTTTTTTTTTAATTAAATCCCATTCTTTCTAGAGAGCAAATATATTTGGTACATATGAGTAGAATATTCCTAGTTGCTCCCATCAAGGCCCAAATTCTTAGACTTGCATAGCTATAATTTGTATTTTGCAAGTATCAGGGGGTAGCCGTGTTAGTCTGTATCTACAAAAACAACAAAGAGTCTGGTGGCACCTTAAAGACTAACAGATTTATTTGGGCATTGTATTTTGCAATTATCCTCAAACCTTTATAAATAAGGCGAGGGAGGAACTCTCTTTTTATAATAAGCTTTGTGGGATTTCAAAAATAATAAGCACAAACAATATTTAATATCAATAGAGTTGGTTGGGAATTTTTCATCAAAATACAATTTCTACAAATTTGAAATTTTTCATGGGAGATTTTGATTTTTTTTGCCAAAGTTTTTTCAATTTTCATTCAGAAACAAATTAAGTATTTCATTTCAAGTTGGATTGACCCAAATTGAAATACCTTGGTTTGTCAAAAATCAAAATGTTTAATTTCAGTTCCGATCTGTGTCTGCCTGAGCTGCCATGGTGCCTCATGCTCCTGTTCTTCTCTCTGGCTGGATGCATCTCCCATGAACCACGTTAGTCTGTTCTCTGGTTCAATCATGGTGGTGAGTCATAAGAGATGCAGTTCAAGTGGGGGACATGGCCCAGAAAGGAGACTGATGGCATGGCATGCTCAAACTACAACTCTCATAAGGCACCATGGTAGCTCAGGTCAACACTTTTCAGTGTCGAATTGATGCAGAATGAAACACTGCAATCAGTTTGACAAACCAAATTGAAATGTTTCAATTCAGGAATGTCTAAATAGTCCCATTTTTGATAATTCTACATCACTTTTGAGGCATTGTGTTCCACTCAGATTTTGATATTTTAACTTTTGTCCCAATTTGGGATGAAAACAAACTTTGTAATTTCCCATGTTGGGTGCTTGAGCACTTTCTAATTTGGCCTTGAGCTCCTTTTAATTTTTGGCCCCAGGTGATTATTTGTAAATTTTTAAATTAACTATCTTCTGATGAGCATGATAGATTTTAAGGGACTCTCACTTCTCAGAAGGAATGTTTAGAAAATGTTTAGAATGAGGAACAGATTAATTACAAGGTCTTAAGTACTAGATGAATGGCAAAATCCTACCCTCTTTATTCACACAAGCATTATTGCCCCCCCTGAAACTATATGGGCAAGACTGCCTGAAAAAGATTTGGTGACAAGTATGAAATGATCACCTTTTTGATCTCTACTGCTGAACAAAATTATGAGGTACTGAAAAATGAAAATATATATACTCTCAGATAATAAAGGTAAAAATATACCTAGCTCAGAAATGTATCAGGTACATGGAATTTGATAATTAAAGTCATAAGCCTATCAAATGTACTACAGTAATTAATTTCTGGACATCTTTTTGCGTATAACTTTTTATAAATCTGCTTCTTTAAAGTCTTGTTGCAGATTAACAAACATCAACTTTATTGATAGCAAAATGAGATTATTTGCTTTGTAGAGGAACATTTACATTTTACTATTAAATATTACAGATAAGTTGGTCGACCTGCTTCTGTGTTGACTCATAAAAGCACTCTATTTTACCACATGGTGAAATCTTAGTAAATTATAACTGTGTGTTGACTGTTGTGTTTATAACAAAACAGGTGAACTAAACCACTCTTCTTGACGTATAAATTGGTTCATGTGCTGTGCATAGAGGAAATTCTAAAACTGAGTTTATTTTGCATCAGACACTGTTTTTTTACTAGCTTTCCTCTGATCCAGTTAACAGTGAGTGGGAGCAGTTTCAAGTATAGACTTCATAACTACAGTGTTCTAATGTTGGTATTATGCTGATAACTCCATTGAGAAATCCAGAAAAAGTTTAACAGTATGTGTTGTTTATATTTAGGTGGAGAACTAAACAGAATTTGGATTATAGCTTTTTAATGCTATATGCACAACCTAAGGGAACATTTTATTTACAGGTATGTTCACATTATCAATAACCAGCTATAAATCAATAAATAAAATGTGCTGATTTTTAGTGTTGGCAGTTTAATAACTGTTAAACTACTCAGTGAAGACAAGTCTCCTGTGTTTTTCAGTATATTTGCTCACATCATTTGTAAGTATGAATCTCCATATTTTCATAGTTATTCATCTTATAGCTATGTATTATTTGATCTGAAATGGTAGTTTCATTTGTACCTTTCTGACATTCGCAGGGTTGAATGATAGACTTGCAAACTAACTGAATCATCAAACAACTTTCTGGCCAGGTTAGGGGTATCTGTGTTTTTAATGACAGGTTTCAGAGTAGCAGCCGTGTTAGTCTGTATCCTCAAAAAGAACAGGAGATGAAGTGGGTTTTAGCCCACGAAAGCTTATGCTCAAATAAATTTGTTGGTCTCTAAGGTGCCACAAGTACTCCTGTTCTTTTTATGTTTTTAATGAATTTTTGCTTGTAGTATAAACAGACAGTGTGGTTACAGACCAAGGTGACAGCCCATGTCATAGCTAGCCAAAATCTCTTAAAGGATTTTTCCAAATGGGAAAAATATGAACTGGTTCATTTCATTAAAACAAACTGGGATGTGTGTATGCTGAACTGCAAAATCCAGACCCCCAACTTCCCCAGAATGGGTGGGAGGTTGGATCCACATAAGATCCCCAAATCTGGGCTTAACTGTAGTACAAATCAAGACATGTGGCTGATTAGCAGTCTACAATGAAAAGAATGCACTGCACTGTAACTATCTAGAAAATTTCACAACAGCTGTCTGAGAGAAACAATAAACTTAACTAGCTAAAAATAATGGTGATGTGTGGGGGAAGAGATATGAAATGAGGAAAGAATACGAAGGTAGAAAGCATCTTTACCTCATTTAATGTTTACCATGGGTTTGACTGGAGAGGAGAGCATCCAGAAATTCTATGATGTGCAATTATTCCTTCAAGTGGGAAGAGAACTGGAATGGGAATGAGGCTTGCCCAATCCCATGATGGATCCTAGGATTCTGCATGGAAGGATTCTCCCAGGTGGTCAGCAGCAGGATAGGACACATAGAAGGGCTGCTTCTAGTCTTTCCTGGAACTGCTACTGGATAAGGATAAAAATTTAAAAGTGTTTTGGAGTAGAACTGGCCAGAGATGGAAAATCCTGTTCTGCAGGAAAATTCTGAAACTTCAAAAAAAAAAAATTGTTCTGAAACAATGAAAAATGAGATGTAGAAATTGCCCACAGAATGGGAATTCCAACTTGGCCATTTCATTTCAACCATTTTAGAAATGTTTCCAAGGCTGCCCAGAACCCCAGCAACCTGCCAGGTGAGGAACTGCACAACTTGGGGATCCTGAGAGCCAGAGCTCTCAGGCTAAGGAGGAGCTTTGGGAGCCTGGAATCCCTGATTCTTCAGCAGCCCATTTTGCAGGCTGCCCTGGAACCAGGAAGCCTAGGCTGCTAAGGAGTTAGGAGCTTCCAGAGGTTCCAGGCTTCTGGCTCCATGTTAGCACACCAGGTGGGCTCCTGAGGAGCCAGACAGGGGCGCTGTCAGGAAACCAGGCACGTTTTGGTAATCCTTGGTAGGCAGGTTTCCATCAGAATTTTGTCAAAAAAGACACATTCCTGGAGAACATGTTGATTTTTGATAAAGCAGCTGTCAAGGCTGTATCCCCACTTTGAACTTTAGGGTACAAATGTAGGGGCCTGCATGAAAACTTCTAAGCTTAACTACCAGCTTAGCTCTGGTTTGCTGCCACCATTTTTTAATTGGATTCCCTCCCTGGGAAGCCTTGAGAAACCTTTCACCAATTTCCTGGTGAAAACAGTTCCAACCCCCCTGGGATTTAAAACAAGGAGAAATTAACCATTCCCCCTCCTTCCTCCCACCAACTCCTGGTGAATACAGATCCAACCCCCTTGGATCTAAAACAAGGAAAAATTAATCAGGTTCTTAAAAAGAAGGCTTTTAATTAAAGAAAAAGGTAAAAATTATTTCTGTAAAATTAGTATGGAAATTAACCTTACAGGGTAATCAAACTTAAAGAGCTCAGAGGACTTCCCTCTAGTCTTAGGTTCAAAGTACAGCAAACAAAGATAAACACTCTAGTAAAAGGTACATTTACAAGTTGAGAAAACAAAGGAAAACTAACGCGCCTTGCCTGGCTATTTACTTACAAGGTTGAAATAGGAGAGACTTGTTTAGAAAGATGTGGAGAACCTGGATTGATGTCTGGTCCCTCTCAGTCCCAAGAACGAACACACTCCCAAACAAAGAACACAAACAAAAACCTCCCCCCCCTCCAAGATTTGAAAGTATCTTGTCCCCTTATTGGTCCTTTAGGTTAGATGCCAGCCAGGTTACCTGAGCTTCTTAACCCTTTACAGGGAAAAGGATTTTGGAGTCTGGGGGGATTTTATAGTACTGTACACAGGACAGCTGTTACCCTTTCCTTTATAGTTATGACAGCAGCATTTTCTGGTGGAAAAATGTTCCATCTGAAAATTTCTGACCGGTTCTACTTAAGAGCCTAAGCCCAATCTTCCAACATGATTGACCTGCTTAGGCAGGGGTGCTGGAACCATTCATGTAGTGGGAGTGCTGAGAGCCATTGAACCAAACTGTAAACCCTGTACATGATGGAAACCATTTCAAGCCAGGGGGTGCTACAGCATCCCTAGTTCCAGCACCTATGTGATTAGGAGCTAAAGTATCAGTGAAAGTTAATGAGACATAGGCTCCTAACCACCTAAGTTATGTTTGAAAATGGGACTGAGGAGCCTATGTCACTTGCACACTCCTGAAAATGTTACCCATAGAGACCAAAGTCTCTAATGCACTTCAGACACAGTCAGGGAGAGGATGGCTGTCCAGAAGTTAACAATGCCTCCAAACAAAATGCTCTGTACTTCTAGTGGATGACACTAAGCTGGGGGGAGAGATAGATACGCTGGAGGGTAGGGACAGGGTCCAGAGTGACCTAGACAAATTGGAGGATATGGCCAAAAGAAATCTGATGAGGTTCAATAAGGACAAGTGCAGAGTCCTGCTCTTAGGACGGAAGAACCCATGCACTGCTACAGGCTGGGGACCGACTGGCTAAGCGGCAGTTCTGCAGAAAAGGACCTGGGAATTACAGTGGACGAGAAGCTGGATATGAGTCAGTGTGCCGTTGTTGCCAAGAAGGCTAACAGCATATTGGGCTGCATTAGTAGGAGCATTGCCAGTAGATCAAAGGAAGTAATTATTCCCCTCTATTCGGCACTGGTGAGGCCACATCTGGAGTATTGCATCCAGTTTTGGGCCCTCTGCTACAGAAAGGATGTGGACAAATTGGAGAGAGTCCAGTGGAGGGAAAATTATCAGGGGCCTGGGATATATGACTTACAAGGAGAGGCTGAGGTAACTGGGCTTCTTTAGTCTGCAGAAGAGAAGGGGGGGTGGGATTTGATAGCAGCCTTCAACTACCTGAAGGGGGGTTCCAAAGAGGATGGAGCTAGGCTGTTCTCAGTGGTGGCAGATGACAGAACAAGGAGCAGTGGTCTCAAGTTGCAATGGGGGAGGTCTAGGTTGGATATTAGGAAAAACTATTTCACTAGGAGAGTGGTGAAGCACTGGAATGGGTTACCTAGGGAGGTGGTGGAATCTCCATCCTTAGAGGTTTTTAAAGCCCATCTTGACAAAGCCCTGGCTGGGATGATTTAGTTGGGGTTGGTCCTACTTTGCGCAGGAGGTTGGACTAGATGACCTCTATGATTTCTGTTGGTGTGATTGGGGAAGATAGTAACAATATCAGAAATATTGGTGTTTGCATAGGGATGATTATTATGAATTTCCAGTTTCCTTTAAGAATAATTACATGTTGTTTACATTATACGAGACATCTTAAGGGCTGTCTTGTGGCATATATACCCAGCCCTAGCTTGTGGTGATGCCTATAGCAATCTTATCTTTTAAGACTTTTCTGGAGGACTAGAAGGAAAATAATGCCCTTCCTCTTGGCCCTTTCCCAGCCTGCCACTCCTTCCCTTGGTCTGCCCAGCCTCTGTACCTTTCCCCAGCACAGACCCTGACCTGTACAGAGAGGCTTCAGTCAAGGGGACAAGGGGGATGAAATGGGTGCTACAGTGGCAGTTGAGACCCCCCTACATGCATGGATCTAATGGGAATACTCTAGGCCACTATTTGGAAGCTCCATAACAACATGAAAAAAAAGCTGAAAAATCCTTTTCCTCAGCCCATTACTTAACATACTGTAATATAAACATTTTAGATTAAAATTGAGGTTTGGTGACATTTTTTCTGACGCTTTTGATTTACTTGTTGGGTATGTTTAGTATTTTAGGGAAATCTTAAAACAGAGTTTATTTTACTAATTTCTCAGAAATAGCATCATTTTGGTAAATAACTTATATGAACGTCTGAAGTTGAAAAGATAATCAAGTTATGTAATTATGTATCTCCAGTACACTTACTGTCACATGCCAACTAAATCCCCAGTTCAGCAAAGCATATAAGTACTTTGCTGAATTGGGGTTTAGGTGAGCTGCTTTGTGAAGTGCACTGATCACAAATAAATATTTGGAAAAAGATAATAAGACCTAACACTTATTCAATCATCTCTTCTTTAAGTTTTTATATGTGATCAGCTATTGTATCTTCAGCTCTGCTCTCTTTATACGTGGTAATGTCTTTCTTAATCAGTAAAAGATTGAGAGATGTTTAGAAACAATTGTAATTTTCACTGTAACTGCTCAAGTTTTTTGCAGTACATTAGAGCCCCTTGAGACACTTGTATTAATGCCAGAGCTAGGATAATAGGATTGTAAGTCAGCCATAAAAGCAGGCAATCAAATCTCTCCATACCTAGAAGGAGATGTAGTTTTTTTTCTTGTGTCCATTTAGAGTTGTTTTATCCTGAGGTAATTATATATTTCCAAAACTGAAAGCATCTTTGAGTAGCTCAATTACTACAGTTGTTGGGAAGTGCTTTCTATCAATACTCATGGGAACTTAAATGAAAACATTAAATATGACCGTAGCTTTCACCATCTTCATTCAGAATTTGTTATATACTCAGACTTACTTTTTTGAGGTGCTTCTCCACTCTAATATCTGTAGCAAACCCTGCCATCTCACAATATTTTTGACTGCAATTAACTTAATAAGAACATAAGAATGGCCATACTGGGTCAAACTAATAGTCCATCTAACCCAGTATCCTCTCTTCTGACAGTGGCCAGTGCCAGATGGTTCAGAGAGAATGAACATAACAGGGCAATTTTATTGAGTGGTCCATACCCTGTCATCCATTCCCAGCTTCTGGCAGGTGGAGGCTGAGAGACACCCAGAGCATCTGGTTGTGTTCCTGACCATCTTGCCTAATAGTCATTGAGGGCTCTATCCTCTGTGAACTAGTATAATTCTTCTATGAACCCAGTTATATTTTTGACAGCCACTGCACTTTGTGGATAGTTCTCCGAAAACATCTACTCGACTCCAAGATCTTTCTTGAGTGTTAACAGCTAATTTAGAACCCATCATTTTGTATGTATATTTGGGATTATGTTTTCCAATGTGCATTACTTTGCATTTATCAACATAAATTTCATCTGCTGTTTTGTTGCCCAGTCACCCAGTTTTGTGAAATCCGTGAGAGGACCTTTCCTCTTATCCAATGACTGCTTACTTTACTTAACAGACTTTGATGGGGGATCTTGTCAAGGGCTTTCTGAAAGTCCAAATACATTACATCCACTGGATCAGCCTTGTCCACTTGTTTGTTGATACCCTCAAGGAAGTCTAATAGATTGGTGAGGCAAGATTTCTGTTTACAGAAGTTGTGTTGACTCTTCCCCGACATATTGTGCTCATCTATGTGTCTGATAATTCTGTTCTTTATTATCATTTCAACCAATTTGCCTGATACTGAAGTTAGGCCTACTGGCCTATAATTGCCAGGATTGCCACTGGAGGCTTTTTAAAAAAATGATGTTATATTAGCTATCCATCATGTAGCGGGGTGGTCACCCTGCTCCTGCCCGGAGGGGCTGTGGTGGGGGCAAGCAGCTCTAAGGGCTGATTGGGGAAGCAGCCTCAGCTGAGATCATGCCCCAATCAGGCCCCAGCTGGCCCTTATAAGAGGGCAGTGGGCCAGGAACAAACAGTCTCTCTCTGCCTCTAGAGAGGGAAGGGCCTGGCTGCTTAGGAGCTCACAGAGTACCTAGAGTGGAGCAGGGCTGGGGGAAGGCCAGAGGAGCTGGGGAGCTCCGACCTAGAAACCCCCCCAGGCTGCAGGCCTTGTTAAAGGCCCAGAAGGGTACTGGGGTTGCAGAGGGCAGTCAAGGGCTAGGCCGAGGCAGCAGGTCCAAACCCCCCTTGCCTGTGATGAGTGGCTTGTACACTGCAGTCTGCCCCAGTGAATGGGGGCTAGACCGTGACTGGCAGTAGCCTGATACTGAGGCGAGGTGGTGATAAGGGGTTGGGGGTTCCCCTGAGTGGGGAAACCCAAATTGGGGGTTGCTGCAGAGGGGCAGAATCCCTGGGTAAAGGGGGCACCTGGGTCCAGGAGGGACTTGGGCCCAGCAGCAAGTGGGACACCGGGCTGTAGCAGGTGTTCTGGAGCTGGAAAAAGAGCTAATTTCCAGTAAACCAGCAGGAGGCACTGCAGGGGTGAGTCTCGCACTGTTACACTCCAGTAATCTGGTACAACGGCTGATTTAAATGATAGGTTGCAGAACTACAAACTGTGATATGTGATTTCATATCTGAGTTCCTTCAAAACTCTTGGGTGAATACGATCTGGTCCTGGTGACCTATTACTTATTATTAATTTGTTCCAAAACCTCCTCTATTGACCCCTCAATCTGAGATGGTTCCTCACATCTGTCACCTAAAAATCTACCTCACATCCTTTGCAGTGAAGACCAATGTAAAGAATTAATTTAGCTTCTCTGCAATAGCCTTTAGTGCTACTTTAGCACCTTGATTGTCTGGTGGCCCGACTGATTGTTTGGCAGCCTTTGTGCTTCTGATTTACTTTTAAAAAACTTTGCTGTTAATTTTTGTCTCTTTTATGAGTTGTTCTTCAAATTCTTTTTTGGCCACCCTAATTATACTTTTACACTTGATTTGTCAGAGTTCCTGCTCTTTTCTATTTTCATCACTAGGATTTGGCCTCCAATTTTTAAATTATGTCCTTTTGCCTCTAACCACCCCTTTTACTCTGTTATTAAGCCATAGTGGTATTTTCTTGGTGGTCTTACTATTTATTTATTTTTAAATAATTTGAGAGATGCATTTAGTTTGAGCCTCTATTTTGGTGTTTTTAAAAAGTTTCCATGCTGCTTGCATCCATTTCACTTTTTTGACCCTTCCTTCTAATTTCTGTTTAACTAACTTGCCTTTTTGAAATTAAATGCTACTAGAGGTGGGTTTCTTTGGCATTTTCCTTCTACTGCATGTCAAATTTAATTACTTTTCGGTTGCTATTATCAAGCAGTTCAACTCTTGGACCAGATCCTGTACACTACTTGGAACTAAATCAAGAATTGCCTTTGCCCTTGTGGGTTCCAGGACTAACCGCTACAAGAAGCGGTCATAAATGGTGTCCAGAAATTTGATTGTGCATCCCGTCCTGAGTTGACATGTTCTGAGGTGATAAATCCTCCCTTATTAGTGGGTTTCCTGTTTTGTAACCTCTCTAATCTCCCTGAGCATTTCAACATCACTGTCACCATCCTGGTTAGGTGATTGATAGTATATTCCTACAGCTGTACTCTTATTATTCAAGCATGGAATTTCTATCCATAGAGATTCTATGGTACAGTTTTGATTAATTTAAGATTTTTACTTTATTGGACACTATATGCTTTCTTTCACATATAGTGCCATTTTGACTTAATATTAGTGGAAATCAGTAGGGATGAGCTTAATCTCAGCCCAGTTAATTGAAAGAGATCTTGGGTAGACAAATTACAAAAGATAATAAAACTAAGATTAATTTGGAGAAAAGTGTACAATAAGGCAGTTCAGATCTTAAGGGAAAAAATGTATTTTCTGTATTATTTTAAGAGTTACATTTTTCACTGTATTGTCAGTAAGCACTTGAGTGGACTGGGATTTTAAAGTTGCTTTTTTAATGCTATTTGGATCCTGACCCAAAGACCATTGAAGTCAATAGGACTCTTTTCATTGACTTAAGTGGGCTTTGAGTCAAGCCCTCTGTTTGGAAGATCTCCTAACTAGTGTCATCTTTAAGTGTTTTTTAAACCTGCAGCTTTCCTTGTTGTTTGTGTTTGTTTGTTTGTTTTGTTTTGTTTTTTTTAAAAGGACGGAGTCTCTTATTGGAATGAGAACTGAATGTTCCGATCACATTGGGGCATGCTAGTTTCAAGTAAACAGTGTTTGCATATTTGCTGAATAGTGGTTTAAAATGCTGTGGCCGGGGTCCCAGAGAGCCACACTGGGGTTACCCAATTAGGGTGAACTGCAAAGAATGGGGCAAACAATCTGCAAAGCTGGTGGATATTCCAATACTTAGATTTACCAAGCCAGCACAAAACAGTTTCTCTAATACCTCACTGGTTACCCAGAAGCCAACAACACAGTTCCCTAAAGCAACTCAGCCTTAGGCCTCTACCCAGACACCCAAGTCAAATATGATGAAGATTACTGAAAATCTTATTCATCATATAAGAAAGTTCTACCAATCCCAAAGGATCGGACACATTACTTCCCAGATTAATGAATATTCCAGATCTTACCCAAATTCACGCTACAGCCAATTCTTATTAACTAAACTAAAATTTATTAAAAAAGAAAAGAGAGAGAATATTGGTTAAAAGATCAGTATACGTACAGACATGAGTACAGTTCTGAGATCAGATTCATAGTAGAGATGGTGAGCTTTGTAGTTGCAAAGAGTTCTTTCAGCATTAGTCCATAGGTTATAGTTCAATGTTCATATTCAGGGTAATCCAGATGGGACTGGAGATCTCAGTTTTACAACTCAAGCTTCCCCTGCGTGAAGCATCAAGCAGATCTGAGATAAAAAGGATCAGGACCCAAGACATCTTTATATAGTTCCAGGCCTTCTTTTGACAGCTCAGAGTCTTTAGGCGAACAATTGGCAATCATGGAGACTTTGAAGTAGTAGTATTTCCTAAGCATCATGGGTAATTAGCTACAGGGATTAACATAAGGCAATTGCCTGTCTTCCACCATTCGCAGATTATTTGCTATACGTTTCAGAGAGAGATGAATACAGTGATATCACTGTTTACAGTTCATTTAAATGTTAATATTTCCTTTTGATCTCTGAATTAACAAAATACAGCATAGACAGGGACTGCTCGATTACATTGTTAACTTCTAACAATATATATGTAAACACACACAAACTGCTTAACCCTTTCTGGCCATGTGTCACAAATACAAATAAATATTTTTAAAGAGTCTGAAAAAGGGAAATAATGCTTTACTAAAATGTCTGAAATCTGAACAACTGCTTTTCCATTGTATTTTGCTGCTTTTTTTATTTTCTCATTTTCTGGTTTCCTTAGTTGAAAACCCAATTTTAATACCAACCTCACTCATATGAAAGTGCCTCTTTTAATCTATGAAGTACTGATGAACAAAGGAAGATATGCCTATAATCTCGTGTTCTGCTAGGCTCTCAGATGTCAATCCTGACAACTAGATTATTCAATTCCACACACGCCTCCCCTTCATCGCTAAACTTCCTGAACAAGCACTGCACAACCATTGCATTGACTTTCTTTCTTTCAACATCATAACAAAGGCGTAACAAGAACCAATGGCTAGAAACTGGCACATTCATTAGAAGTTAGACACACATTTTTAACAGTGAGGGTGATTAATCCCCTGGAACAAACTACCAAGGGAAGTGGTTGATTCTTCATCTCTCAACATCTTCAGATGAAGACTTGATGCCTGTCTGGAAGTTATGTTTTAGACAAATACAAGTTAAGGGCTCAATACAAGAGTAACTGGGTGAAATGTAATTGCCTGTGAATATACAGGAGTTCAGACTAGCTGATCCAATGGTCCTTTCAGGCCTTAGATTCTATGAAACTTCATCTTAGATCCCTTCCAAACTGACTTCTGCTTTCTCTGCTACTTTAATTGCTCTCATTGAAGTCTTTAATGATCTTTTTCTGGCCATATTTCAGGGCCTCTACTCATCTTCATCTTCTCTGCTGCTTTTTGATGTTGTCAGCTGCCGCCTTCTTCTTGACATTTGATGCTGATTGGGTTTTTGAGATAGTGTCCTCCCTTGCTCTTCTTCCCGCCTTTGATAGTTCTGTCCATATCTCTCTTGGTGGGTTCCTCCTCTCCTCTCTCTTGAGGTTTCCCCAAAGCTCTGTCCTTGTCTCCTTGCCATTCTCACTTAATGTCCTGCCTCTAGATAATCTCACTAGCTCATACGGTTTCTCGTGTAATCTCTTAAAAATCTATTTCTCCACTGAATAACTGTCTCCTTAGATTGATTCCTGCATCTCATTTTATCTCTGTCATCTCCTCTTGGATGTCTTGTAACCAGTTTAAGCTGATGACGTGGTCAAAGGAGACTCCTAATCTTCCATTCCAAACCACCTACCTTCTTTCACTGTTGACTCACCATGATTTCTGTCATCTCAGGGTTATTTTTTCTTCCCCTTTCCTTGTCCCACAAATCCAGTCCCTCTATAAGTCCTGCTAATTCTTCCACCCCAACAATTCAAATTCCATTGTTTTATTTGCATCACTACAGCCAAATCTCTCATTCTGGTCTTCATTATATTCTGCCTTAACAACTGCAATAGCCTCTCTCTGGCCTTCCAAATGCACACTTTGTCCCCATCAAATCATACAAATTGCAGCTGCTAAAGTCCTTTTCCTTGTCATCAAGTTGATCATGCCACTCTCTTCTGTAAAGAGGCTACCCATCCACTCTTGCATCTAATTAAAGCTTCTTTGCACTAATTTTAAAGTTCTGAGTCTGCCCCTTATTGAGCTTTGCAACACCTATCCCCTTGCTCCACTAGTATTCCCCTGCCATGTCCAGCTGTTTGTTAGCTTATCACACAATTGCCTCCATGTCCTCTCCCATGCAGCCCCATACATGGTACAACCTCCCTGAGCTCATCTGCAAAGCTCTACCCCATTCACATTAGAAGTCTCTCTTAAAGAGTCACTTCTACCATGCTTCTTACAATGAATGGAGATTACTTTTATATAAAATGTTATTGTTTCCCTTACCTTAACCTCTGTTGTTTGTCTATTTATCCTTAGATTTTCCTTAGATCTCTTAAAATAGGGACTCATGCTTTCTTGAATATCTGGAAAGTACTTAGCATGTTATGGGTACTACTGTAAAACAAATATTTGTGTGATTCTGAGATGCGGCTCTTTTGAGAAGACTAGAGAAATCACTATCATGTGCTAGAGTCTCACACACTTGACTGCAATAAAACAAAATTATATAATTTATACGTATTAAGATAACCTCCTCTCTGTAAGCAATGAAAACATCAGTTTCACTGGGTTTTTTTCAGCTAGAAGACGATATTGTGGCAAAACCTCAGTACATTCAGAAAATAAAAAACTTTGCTCTTGAACAGCCCTCTGATGAGTGGATGATTCTTGAATTCTCTCAGCTTGGATTTATTGGTAAGTGTTGCAGCTCCAGCAGGATCACTAGTGGTCAGCTCAAACTCAGAGGTGCACTACTAATGTAAATTTTACATGGAATTGTGTTTCAACTCCTGGAAAGGCTAATCCCCAAAATCCCTGATTCTCTAGGAAATGCTACAACCATGTCAGACTCCCAATCTATGTTCAGAGTCTCTCACTGTCCATGCTGTATGGCACTATCCTTATAGTGCAGGATCCTATCAACCCAAGATCCAGTCACATTGTATTCATTCCCCAGGGAACAAGAGGTTCTACCATGTTCCTAGCACCTATTTAACTGTCTACACACTTAATTGGACCCAGGAGTTAGTCCCTCCCTCCAAGCCTGACAATTTGCACAATAATTTGGCAGGCTTCCAAAGATGCTTATTAGGATGGTTAGAGCCTTTATTTGCAATTATGTAACTTACTCAGTTGAGAGCTGGGAAACGTGGGTAGGAAGTGGGTCCTAGGAGTTGTGGGGGTGCAGCTGCATAGCACCCCAAGGTGCAGAACATAGCTGCCCATCATCAGGCCCTAGATCGGAGCTTGGTGGAGACAGTGGACCTAGATACCTAACCCAGTCCTAAAAGCCAGGAGATCAACAGAAGGCTTTACCTTGACAGAGAGTCCATCTGGGGAAGATCCTGACTGTACAAGGGCTCAAATACCCAAAGTCCCCATATTAAGACAAAAGCCTTTGGGGAAGCTGACGGACATGACTATAACTGAAAAGAGGTGACCACCTGCTGCCTGAGCCCTATGCAGCACTGGTGGTGAGTGTTCCCCTTTTACGCATGTATACTTCAACATGCAAAAGGTTTCTATATGCCAGTTGATCGCATAGCAATTCCTAAAAATTCTAGATTAAAAATAAAATGCAGCCCCTTTGCAAATCTATTCTAAATTTTTCATAAAATTTTTGGGAGCTGTGTATCCTTGTTATGGCACAACAAGAATGATGCTCTAGAAGTAATTTTAAGTGGGTTAGATTGCCAAAATGTCAATGGGCCATATTCTGCCTTTGGCTCCAATTGATTTCAAGTCAGTGGACTTTGACTCATTGTCAGTGGGAGCTATGCATACTCATCCAAAGGTAAAACTAGGCCCATTCGTTGTTAGTGCCCTTTGAGTTTGTGCATTAAGTCTGCTAAGTCATCATAAACTAGCAGATGTTTGTTTTGCTTTAATGACTATCTGACAACATGGTGACTGATCACAAAATATACATATTATGAGCAAACAACATGCTCAAGTTTAACAGTCTAGACATACGAACAATGGGTAATTCAAAACTGATTTTGTTGCAACAAACATATTGAACTGCACCCTGCTCCTGAATGTTGTGCAGAGGAAGCAAACTTGTAGACAAATCTATGGTGCGGCCATACAGGAGGGAAATGTCTATGCAGGATGCTTCCCTGTTCCATTTAGCTGCCTTCAGCTATCCTACCGAACAGGGAAATGAGACATTGCCTGGGGTTGGGAGTGAAGGTGGTGTAGGTTAAATGGGTATGAGTCTTCAAACACACAGTTGCACCAGTTTTAACTAAATCAATTTAAGATTACATCTTTAGCTAAACTTGTTCAACTTTGGCTATGTCTGTACTCAGGGCCGGCTCTGGCTTTTTTGCCGCCCCAAGCAAAAAAGCCTCCGGCCGCCCCCCCCCCTTTCCGCCCCCCCCAGCACGGCAGGGGAGGGCGGCTGGAGCCCCGGGGGGAGGGTGGCGAGTCCAGGTCGGGGCTCCGCTCTCCCCTGCGGCCAGAGCGCCGGGGGGAGGGCAGCGAGCCCCGGCTGTGGTCCTGCTCTCCCCGGCGGCCGGAGCCGGAGCACCGCACCGCCCCCCTCCAGGTGCTGCCCCAAGCACAAGCTTGGTGGGCTGGTGCCTGGAGCCGGCCCTGTATATACTTATAGCGACATACACTGCACGCTCCCCTAGCATGGGTATAAGTGGCAGCATAGATAGTGAGGCGCTGCTTAGGTGAAGAGAGTTAAGACATGCCTGAATCTCAGGGTACGTACTTAACACTGTTCAATACACTCCCAAGCCGTGCCTTCCATTGCCAGAGACTTTCCAGGGTAGGCAGCAGGGAGAGGCTCCAGCAGCAACCTGCAGCAGGTAATGGTTCCAGCAGTGGGGAGCTGCTGGAGTCTTTCCCTGCTGCCCCCAGAGCCTTTTACTGTGGCATGCAGCTACATACGGCAGTGTGGACGCAGCCTGCTTTTCCCAGTGGATTGTAGCTATCCATACACCACATGCTGCTGCCAGCAATGACAAGGCTGGAACATGTAGACCAGGCCTAACCCTGCAAGTGCTGTATTCCCATCTAGCATCAACCCCAACACTTAACAGTTTTAAAGGTGCTTAACTGCACCTGCAGTAGATACTAACAGATGTTTCATATGGGATTAGTAAACAGGAGATGAATTGGTTTGGGGTTTTTGTTTGTTGGTTTAAATCATGCTCTTTCCTTGTTCAGACAACATTGAAAGCCTGACCCCACTGATGGAAGGTTCCCTCACCATCAGAGGTTCCAATGAACATATTGAGGGAGATCACTGGAGGTTTTCAAAGGGAGGCTGGATAGCCATCTGTCTTGGATGGTTTAGACACAACAAATTCTGCATCTTGGCAGGGGGTTAAACTACATGACCTTTGCGGTCCCTTCTAATCCTTTGATTCTGTGATTCTAATGGTAAAACTTCTGTTAAATTCAGTAGGGTCTGGGTTCTACCCTATGTGTTTGGGTGCAGGAAGAAAACATGGGCTTCAGTGATATGCATAAGGACTAAATATGACTGAAATGTGTGATTTCTTCTTTTCTTTGTTTTCAGGAAAGTTGTTTAGAACTAAAGATTTACCACTCATAGTAGAATTCTTTTTAATGTTCTACAAAGATAAGCCCATAGACTGGCTTCTAGACCACTTACTCTGGGTTAAAGTATGCAGTCCAGAAAAGGATCCAGTAAGTGTTTCCGTATTTTATTACTACAAAATAAATTATATTATAAATCACAGTTAATGCATGATTCAGTTTCAAAAACAGAAAAGTACACATTCCATAAATGTGTTTTAGGGATTTTTAAACAGTTGTGGGGGATTGTACTGTAATGTGATTCAAAGTATAATTTAACTGAACTACTAGCTTGGACATCTTGTGTTAATAGTTTGTTTGATTTCACTCCATAATGAAGTAAGCATACACAACTATATTATTAACCAGTAAAAGCAATGCTTGCTGCTTAATATATGCTATGGCGACATAGGAATTAAAATGGCAAGAACAAAGATTAAAAGTAAACATCAAATATGAAATAGCTCTTTCTAAGAAACCTAATGAGGAAAAATGAGAATTTAGGTTCTAGTACATACAGATGGTTTGTGTGGGCAGACTTCTGCATTTACATGAAGCTCCACTGATTTTAATGGGGCTTCTTATGGGTTCAGGAGTTTGCTTGTGTAGTCAATTGCAGAATTAGAGCCTTATGTAGCATATTATATTGAGACTTAGCATTTGATTTCATGGTATTTTCAGACTGCTAGGATACTTAAGGTAAAATTTATACATTACTAATCAACACCTTAGTTTATTAAAACAACCAGTTTTAAAATCTAATTTGTTTGAAACTGTTCATGCTATTTATCTTTTATATTTCCCTCTGTTTAGGAGTGGAAGACTGGTTTGTTTCTAGTCTGTTTCACTGTCTGGTCTCATGAGTTAGAAAAGGCTGTAGTATTTGTTTGCAAATAATGCAGGAAGGTGTTTAGAGCAAAACCAACCTAACCTACCTGTTTTAACTGAAATAAACAGTTCCAGGTTATATTGGGAAAGGTGCCATTTCTGGAGTTCCAAATGTTTCCAATAGCATTTTATCTATGTGATTATCTTTAAAATAGTTCTATTTTTACACTCCTTTTTCACTTGTTTAGATGACGCTTGAGTGTCTCTAAGGGTACATCTACACTACAGCGGGGAGTCGATTTAAGATACGCAAATTCAGCTACGTGAATAGCGTAGCTGAATTCGACGTATCGCAGCCAACTTACCCCGTTGTGAGGACGGCGGCAAAATCGACTTCTGCGGCTTTTTGTCGGCGGCGCTTACTACCACCTCCGCTGGTGGAGTTAGAGCGCCGATTCGGGGATCGATTGTCGCGTCCCAACGGGACGCGATAAATCGATCCCCGAGAGGTCGATTTCTACCCGCCGATTCAGGCGGGTAGTATAGACCAGACCTCACTCCCACACTTACACAGCCTGTGGTGCCTTTTGTCACCAACCATGGCCCTTTTAGATCTTGGGCTGGGCTAAGTGCTCACGAAATGGACTGCTGACTACACTACAGGGGCAACAAGAGGTTTCCCTCCCCCCTAGTTTTTAGAGTGCAGATGGCTTTACTTGAGGATAGGATGGTGACAGTTCTCACTCTGTGTTCTTTTTAAGTGTTTTGCGTGTGTATTATTTTTTGTTGGTATGGGTGGAAAATGACTTCATGCAAGAAAGATATGGGATGTGTAAACAGCTGAGTGAAAAGAGTTGAGCAAGTGGATTTAAAAAGACTCATTATGATGACCTGCTGTAGGGAAGATGACCTTTGGGGATGGCAGAAGGTGGTTTGTTTTAAGCTCCACCAGTACAAAGAGGACTTAAAACTGCCTTAAGGAGGCAGCTGAGGATTTCCCCAGCATGGCATTTCACACTCCGCACTTAAGCATAGGAAGAACCAGGATCTCACTCCAGTAATCTTGGGCTGGCAACCCTGCAGCTCTAATTTATCCAGGGACTTAAGTGGCCCCAATCTGCCTCTGGTGCACAAACAGTGGGTGATGGCAAGATGTTATAATGTCACCTCTTCCCCCTCCATATTCCTCAGATGTGCTGAGCTCAGCTCCTAAGGACTGAGCCCCTTTTTTTTTTTTCATTTAAAAAAAAAAAGTTGGTAGCCCTTAAGGTTGTGAATCATACATAAACCAGGAAGATAAAGCAGCACGTGTCTCTGCTTTTGTGTTTGCTTCAACTTGGCAAAAGTAGACTGACAAGAAGTTTCTAGTGAATTTCACATCTGCTATTCAAAATTCTGTGGGTAGCAGTGAAACTGTCAAGTCAAGTCAATTGCATGCAGCTGTTGCAAGAAGAATGAGCAGCAGCAGAGGCAGCTATTTACAAGAATGCCAAAAACGGGAACTGGAGGAGGCATACAATAGGACAGACAGCCTGTTCCCCCAGCAGCAGTTAATAAGCTGATATGAAAGATGGAAAGTAACTCTAACACCTTCCCTTTCCAAGCAACTGGAATTCTCACTAGTGTGTTGCCCCAGCCTATCCACCTCTGGTTGGTATGTTTAATCATCTGGCCAATAGGTTAAGTACATGTTTCCATCCCTGGCAGTGTTTTTAAAGCCGTTGTAGAAGCAACCATATCTTTTCACTAAATGTTGGAGGAGTATAGTTGGCGAATGGGTGCAGCCATCAGGTCCATGGGCACTTCAGGAACTTCATCAGATCTGCCTTTAAAAGTGAATGGATAGGTTCATATAATTTTATGGAAGTTCGGGTCCTTTGAGGATGAGTCAGTAGCTCTCCAAATTCCCACCCAAAAGTAGAAGAATTATCTAAAGGTGTGTGTTTGTGTACACTTCTGAATCTTGTAGACAGATGGAGCAGGGAATGGAGTATCATGTTGTGAACTTTCCTCTTACCATTATAACTTAGGTTATTATGGAAAGGAGGAAGCTGGCTGCAGCAACATGAAATTTGTTGATAAAGTAGATGCCAAAAGCATCATAGCAACATAAAGGATGCATGTTGCACTGAGGAGAAGACACAAAGCCTGTCTCATCACAGTTGATATGCCCTCAATGTAAGGATAGCAATAAGTAAACTCACTGGAGTGGAGGGAGACTAATGGGGGCTGACATTTAAAAACAAGAACAAAAAACAGCCCAAATCACGCTGCAGTCCTCCAGAAAAAAATCTCAGGTAAATGGGATATCTAATCAAATTGATATTTAAATGTCACTGAGGCATATATAAATTAAGGTTACATTCACAGTGTGATTGGAACAAATGTTTTGGTTGTCTCCCACTTTCTTCCCCGGATCCTGAGGGTTGCAAGGATCTTAACTAGACTTCGGTACAAGTTAAAGTAGACTCACCATTCCTATAATGCAGTGGTTCTCAACTGGGAGTCTCCTGGAAGTCTGTGAGCCATTTTGGGGGGGGGGGTGCGGGGGGAGGGAAGCGGCCCTGAGCCCTGGTGCCCCCTGCAGGGCTGATGTCAGGAGCTGCAGAGCTGAAGCATGGAGCCCCGATGTCCCCCGTGGGGCTAAAACACACAGCTTCTAGCTACCCCCACTACGTGAATCCTGAATTACCCTCTGCTTGCATATAGCTCCTAGCTACCCCCTGCCTGCACCCTGAGTGGTTTTCAAACTTTTTAAGCTGAGTCCTCCTCTTCGAGTTATAATTTTTGGTTGTACCCCTGCCCCCACAACCCAGACAGGCTGGGTGGCCTGCTGAGGTGTCAGGCGGCGGAGGTGGTATTCCCTCCCTGGGCCCTAGCATGTGGAGCTGGCCTGAGTCCTGCCAGGCCCTGTCCCCCCGCCCCCAAATAGAAGTCAAACTATGCCTATGCCCAAAGGCCCCACCCCCACCCAGTGGCCAGAGCCCCAAGTTCTCTTTCCCCAACACACACACTCTGGCCCTGAATTTTTATAGCATGTTGTGGGGCGTGGGGGTCTGAAAGAAAAAGGTTGAGAACCCCTGCTGTAGTGTATCATGCTCGAATTTTGCACACCACACCCCCTAGGCTGGGACCCTACACCTATTGAGGATTTCTCTATGATTGCAGTATCCTCATAAGTGGCTTTAAGGTGGTTAAATCCCTTTTGCATTGCTGCAGTGACATAAAAAGGGACTTATTAGGGACCAAGGTTCTGGTGTAGTATTTTGTAGTTACTGTGATTATGGTAAAATACTGATTCCACCAGCTGGGACAATAACGTGTCACAATTGTATCTTTTTGTTTCAAAAGTGTACCACCCTTTTCTAAAGAAACAGCTGCCGGTGCACTGATTTGCATTCACTTCCTTTTTCTGGCATTATTTTACTGAACATCTGCTTTAGACGCACATATAAAAACACTTTATTCTATTTATATGCCCTCAGCTATTTTTGAGTATCTAATTAGTACTTCAATAAGAGCCATAAATCCCATTTGAGATTTTGCATTTGAGCTAGTTAGATGCAGCTTTTCCATCCCTTTTCACTTTAACTAGTACTGGTAGAACTTATATAAAACCTATAGCGCTCAAAACACTTTACACAGTTGGTTAAATATTATCATGCCCATTTTAAAGATGTGGAAACTGGGATACAGGGAGATAAAGTGATTTACCAAACTTGCACAGTGTTTCAGTGATGAGCTGAGAGTAGAACCCAGGGCTTCTGCCTGTAGTCTTGTGCTTTATTCTATTTAGGTCATGATGCTTCCTTATATTTATCATTATGACAGATTATATTTAGTGTCTCAAACTGCACTGCTGTTTACATCCAGAGCACAAATCACTTTTAGGGGAATATTCTCATATCTGAGAAAACAGACGGATGGAACAAGACATTGCAGAAATTCTTACTGAAAGGCAGTTACTTGCATTTTCCAGTTTGTCAATTGTCCAAAGTTGTACCTAAATTAGAACAGTAAGATTTAAATCCAATGCTTGAGAGCTCCACGTCATTCTCAGGATGATCCAGCATAATGTTGTGACAATTACCTGTATCAAACAACAGAGCCAGGAGTGGAAAAGTGACCAGGATCCACAACAAGGAGGTCAATGCAGGTTATGGTCAGAGCAGTTTGGTAAAAGTAATATGATGAGCTCAAAAACTGAACTGAAATTTTTCAGGGAGAACCTGCAATAAGATACAGCTAAACTTGTGCTAGGATTACATTCCTCCACACTTTAGACAGAAAATATAGATAGGAAAGTGGTCTTTAGTTGATTTCTCTTATTGTTATTTCTTTGCCCAAAAAAACCCCAAACAAAACCTAATAACAGTCAAATATTCTGAGAGAATAGAGGCTTAAGTGAAGAGTTCCAATTCTGCCTTATGTGAATGGTCCTTACGGAGTCTCACTGAAGTCATTGGGATACTCCCCAAGGGATTACTTTTGTGAATCTGGATTGCAGGACAAGCTGTAGCTATAGCTATGTAATGAAATTGAATGACTGATGGTCGGACATATCCCTTTGTTGTTGAGGGGGGGAAATTCATACACATGACCTTTTTTTATTTCCTTTCCAGAAACATTGTGAAGGGCAAAAGGCTTATTTGCGTATCCGTTCTAAGCCATCTCTCTTTCAGCATGTGGGAATTCATTCATCTTTGGCTGGGAAAATACAGAATTTAAAAGTAAGACTCTTACAAAATTTGCCACCATATTTCTAAATTATTTGTTTGAATTCTGACTTGTTTACTTTTTGAACTGAAAAACATTGTATTTGGTGATAAATTTCATGTACCAGAAGAGAGAGATGAGAGGAACATATTAATTTGTAATCTGAACTGAGTGGGGGAAATACACTCACAGGACATATAAGGATATCTTCCCTGAGTCTGGGCCTTCAATTAATTAGTAGTAGTGGTACCATCATAGCGCCCAGGATCTCTAGCATAGACTAGGGCCCCATTGTACTAAGCAATGTACAGACACACCAAAAAGATTGTAAGCACTTTGGGGCAGGAACTATCTAAATATAAAACAAGAGACAACAGAAGGCTACAGACAGATGGGGAAATATAAGGAAACAGTGAGACAATATTGGTCAGCAGGATAAACAGTGGTCTCAGCACACCAGCAGCTTAACTGTTGTCCATTTTTTTTTGTAGGCATCACAGCAAAGGAAAGTTTTGAGGAGGGATGTGAAGGAGGATAATGAGGTAGCTTTGCAGATGTTTGAGGAGTGCCTCCTAACTGCGACAGGTGGCATGAGAGAAAGTACAAAAGTCTTTGTTTGAAACTTTCCCAAGTGGGAGATGGAGATTGGCCTTAGGAGCTGAGCAGAGGCTGGAGTCACATCTCAATAGTGAATGGAAGATAGGTGGAGACTGACCATGAAGGGCACTGAAAGTGAAGACGTATATTTTAGAGAGAGCAGGAAAACCCAGAGGCAGATTGAGTAGACGGGCTTCTTTATTGCCGTACTTGTTCCCCTTGACCAATTGTCGAGTAAGCACTGAATTAGTTAAAGCACACTCTTTTTATCGAAGTTAGTATGTGAATACCTACATTTATTACAACACCCCCAAAACCTTTATAGAGTAATATGAATGCCCATAAAATGAACATTAATAGCTATATACTGAATATAATTGTCCTCGCCCGTTTACTGTTTACAGCATTAAGCATATTCTACAGACGTTTTTACTTGGAAGAGACATTTCTTTGCAATAATTGCAGCCATGAATTCCCTTAATCAGCAGTTTGCAGGGAAGGGAGGAAGGGGCCATGGCCCCAAGCTTGTTTATTGTAGCTGGGAATGGAAGGGAGGGGGAGATAACACTGCTTTACACAAAGTATCCTTTAGATCCCCACATCCCCATAAGCAGCTGCAATGCTTATCAATCCTTAACAAGCAGAAGGAGAGGGTAGCAACTTTATCTATCAAGCAAAGAGACAGTGCGTACCTGCACCTACTCCCTATTACCAGGCTAGCAGTTACCCAGGTCTTTACTTAACCCTTACGTACCCCAACAATGTAGTTTGTCTCCCCTTTTATCACATAAAATATAGTGGAGGGGTTCAAAGATAAGGGTGATGTGGTCAAAGTGGCAGGATAGGAAAATTATAATTACAGTAGCATTTTGAATGGATATGAGTGGGATAAGGTTGCATTTACCAAGGGAAGAATGTTGCAGTAATCAGGATGTGAGATGAGAGCCTAGTGAGAATTTTCACTCTGTGGATGAATAAGAAAAAAAACGTATCTTAGGCTACATCTACACTACAGGGGGGAGTCGATTTAAGATACGCAAATTCAGCTACGTGAATAGCGTAGCTGAATTCGACATATCGCAGCCGACTTACCCCGCTGTGAGGACTGCGGCAAAATCGACCTCCGCGGCTTCCTGTCGACGGTGCTTACTCCCACCTCCGCTGGTGGAGTAAGAGCGTCGATTAGGGGATCGATTGTCGCGTCCCGACGGGACGCGATAAATCGATCCCCGAGAGGTCGATTTCTACCCGCCGATTCAGGCGGGTAGTGTAGACCTAGCCTTAGAGATGTTATGCTGAAAGAATCTGCAAGATTTAGACATAGCCTGGATACAATGACCTAGAGAGAAGTCCAAGTCAAAGATAACTCCCAGCTTACTGGACTGAGTGGCGGGCAGAATGGTGGTGTTGTCCACAATGATCGAGAAAGGAGGTAGAGTGGTAGGCTTGGTAGGAGATGGGGAGGGGAGAGAAGAGTTTCTGTTTTAGCTATGTTGAACTTGAGCTGATGTCTAGACATCCATGAGGAGATGTCAGTGAGACAAGCTGAGATTTTAGTTTGGACAGGAGGAGATGGGTCTGGAGTATAGAGGTAGACCTGAGAGTCATCAGCGTAGAGATGGCAGTTGAATTTGTGTTTGCAGATGAGACTACCTAGAGATAAGATGTAAAGGGAGAAGAGAAGGGTACCAAGGACCCACTCTGGAGCCCCCACAGAAAGTTGGAGGGGGAACATAGCAGGTCTTCCAAAGGACAAAAGAAGTGATTAGAGAGGTAGGAGAACAAGGAGAGGACAGTCACGAAAGCCAAGGGAGGACAATATTTCAAGAAGAGCATGGTCAGTTGTGCTGAAGGCAGCTGAAAGGTCAAGGAAAGTGAGGATGGAGTACTGGTCCTGAGCTTCGGCTAGGAAGAGGTCATAAGAGACTTTAGTGAGACCTGTTTCAGAAGAGTGCAAGGGGTGGAAGCTGAAATAGAGAGGGTCTAGGATGGATTTTGGGAAGAGGAACTCCTGACAGTAATTGCATACATTGCATTTGTGATTTAATGAGCTTGGAGATGAGATATTTGGAGAGGCACCTGAGGTCAAGAGTGGGTTTTTCAATTATAGTGTCCTACTGTAAACAGAGGCTCCTCTGCTTAAACTGTGGGGGAAACACCTTCCCAAGGAGGCCTCATTTATTAGGTTTAGATCATCTCAGATCCACAGTAGTCAGATGCGAATACAGTCTCAAGAGGCTCTGGGAGGGCTACATAAACAATGTAAATAATACGAACTAGCATAGGGCTTGATTTCTAGTCTACCCACAAGATTCTCCTGAGGTTCCTGAGGAAATGGAGAGATTCCTTCTGGTAGCCTTTCCTCCTTAGATACGGTCCTTTCCTTATACTCCCCTCTATTAGTAATGCAGCACAGGTCTGTATTGCCTGTGGCATACCTCCTCCCAAAAAGCAGTTGTCCTCACCATGTAAGAGCACTTAAGTACAAGACTTCAGGAGTTCAGTTAGTGCTGTATTATTACATAAAAATCACCATATTGTATCAGACTAATGGTTCATGTAGTCCACTTGTCTCTGAAAGTGGCCTATACCAGATGTTACAGAAGAGGGTGTAATGGGCAATTATGGAACAGCCGGCCCATCAGAAAAGCTTCTGCATCATTTAGGAAATGATCGATAAAGTTCATGGTTACACAACTTATTGTTGAGTTTTAGTGGTTTCACTGAAGGAGCTCCCATAAATATGAGATGCAACATTTAAAACCTATATTTAATCATTTTATATGAAAATAGTTCAGATAATGACTCTTCATTTTCTGTAACAGCCCTCTGTGATCCAAGATATTTGAACACTGAATTATGAGTCTTTATATGTGGTATTGTATCTCTTTGTGTCTAACAGGATAAAGATTTTGGCAAAAACATGCTACATAAAGCACATGTTAACCCCCCTGCAAAAGTGACTACTAGCCTAAGAATATTCCAGCATTATACTTTGGAAAAGGCTTATGAAGGAATGGACTGTTTTTGGGCTTTTTCTCCAGTGGCTGGGGATTATATCTTATTCACTTTTTTACAGCCATTGAAAGTAGAAGGGTGAGTGCTAATGATATGGTAGGATACTTATACCCAGTTTTGAATCCTGTCAAGATTACCAATTCTCTATTGTTTGAATATCCACAAACTGCCAATTTAAATAAGTGTAATAAGTCTGCTATGCCCCTTTCCTCTTTTTTAACGCTTTCCCTGAAACACACTTCTTCCTTAAAAGCTTTTGAATTCTAGACTTCTCCTCACACGCATGAAAATTAAATACTTAACAAAGAAAGAAAAAAATCAATGTAAACCCTATGGTGAAAACAATGAAAAGCAACTGAGTGGTGACACTGTTATGCTTATAGAAGCATACGGGATTTTTTTCAGAGGAAAAGGCAATATGCCGCATTTATTGGCGATACAACAAGTAGCATATACATTTACTCTCACTCACACACACTCACTTATTCTCTCTCTCTCTCCCCCCCCACCCCCCCCACCCATCCCCACCCCGGCCAGTTGATGTTATAGTTACCAGTCCAGAGTCCGGATCAATCTAGTGGCCAGCTAGGTTGATCACGGGTAGAGAGGAGCCAGGTTGCCAGGTTCTATCAGACACGACATGATGCTATGGGGAAGTCTTGGCAGGACAAACCCAAAGTTTGAACAAGAACATCAAATTGAAATACAGGAGAAAACAATCATTGCATTCTTTTACTTATTTCAAAATGCTAAACCTACAACAAAGTGGTGACCCTAAAGGTCTGTTACAGACTTGAAATCAGCTTCAGACACAAGATCCTGGCGGATGCATCTTTACCAATGGCCCATTAGGCCATTCCTTTTTGCTTTCAGAAAGGGTGGCTGGCAGGATATGGTCAAATCCTACATCAATACATTTAATGCATGCTACATTATTATTCTTTATCTTTTATTCTAAATTATATAGAATACAAACATAAAATCCTACTACTACAACACATCTTGGCATTTCTCAAGTTTTTGTATTAATTTTTTGTTTAACGCTTCCCCCTATTATTTAGTTTATACTTCTTTGTGAGGAAGGCTAGAATTCATATGCCTTAAGGAAGAAATGTTTTAGGGAAGCACTTAGAGGAGGGGGGTGAGAGCCTGTGCAAGGACCTTGTGTCTGCTTCTGAATTTACATTAGTGTAAATCGTTGAATTAAATGTAGCTGCAACAACATAACACTAGTGTGAGATCAGAACCAAGCCTCTTGTATTTTGTCTGACTTGTAAACATTTCTAATATATTTTATGCTACATACTCATATTTTACAATAATATATGGTTGTGCATTTCCAATAAATACCACATATTTAAGTTTCTTAAAGTACCAATTTTATAACTTTTAAAACAGAGTTTTAGCGGTGAAATGCAGTTTGGCCTAAGAGCATAGTTTCTCCCAACACTGGAGTGCATTGGCGGGGCTTTCCTGTGTTGCCAGGAATGCCTACAGCGATGTGAATATAAATTAAAATTGGACAAGGTCTGCTTTAACTTATACCATCCTACTAGTCACCTTGTGGCAGCTTGCACCATTTTTTAATTGGACTGAGGAGGTGTTGGTTGGAGAACAGAGCAGTGGGCAAGGGATTTTTCTAACTCTGCAGGAGGGCCAGGACAGGTGTTCCTGTTCTATGTGTCTCCTATGTGCAGGTGGGAAGTTCTTCTTTTGCAGATATTAGGAAATTATCTTCCAAAGAGTCAGGAGATCATGGAGACATGCTCTAGGAGTGGGTTCCCACTTACAATTAGATCCTTGTTGAATTACTTAATTAGCTGAGCTACAGTCCTGCCCTTTGAATGAAAAAACAGGAATTGTCATAGCAGATCAGACCAGCGGTCCCTCTAATCCAATATGCTGTTCCAGAATGTGGCCATTTCCAGATGCATCTTTAGAGGAAGGTGCAAGAAAGCCCATAGCAGACAACTATGGAATAACCTATTTACAGGGAGAGATTCTTCCTAGCCCCTTAAATTAGTAGTTGGCTTTTGCCCTAAAACAAGAGGATTTATATACCTAAACTTTTAAATTTGTTTAATGTAATTGTGGATGTTCTCATTATCCATATAAATGTAAAATTTTTCTAATCCTAGTAAGTTCTTGGCATTGATATCTTTTGACGGGGGAGGGATAGCTCAGTGGTTTGAGCATTGGCCTGCTAAACCCAGGGTTGTGAGTTCAATCCTTGAGGGGGCCACTTAGGGATCTGGGGCAAAATCAGTACTTGGTCCTGCTAGTGAGGGCAGGGGGCTAGACTCAGTGACCTTTCAGGGTCCCTTCCAGTTCTATGAGATAGGTATATCTCCAAAAATAAAAAAAAGACAGTGAGCTCCACAGGTTAACTGTGTTATGTAAAAAATTATTTTGTTTTATCATGCTTAAATATGTTGTCTTTCAATTTAGTTAAATGTACTCTTGTTTGTGTATTATGAGAAGGGGTAAACAGAAGTTCCTAACTTTTGTTCTCTATATCGTTAATTATTTTGCATATGTCCATCCTGTCTCCTTTGACACATAATGTTTTCTCTCTTGGCTTCCCACAAAAAGACACTCCGCAAAAATACATTGTGAAATGCATTCTCCATCACAAAAAATGTACATTAAATCATTTAAACCACTAGATTTGTAAAATGTTATTTTATTACAAATTAATGTAATGAAAAAATACTGTTGCCCCTCTGGTGTCTTGTGGGTCAGTTCCACGCTGGATGAGAAATTGGTAACCTGGGTGCCAGAGCTGGATATTTTCTTAGTGCAGCTTGGGTATTTTGCACTATATACACCATACTTGAAGAGAGGCAGCCTGAATATTGTTTGCCCATCTCATCTTTCAGGGATCTTCACCAAAATCCCCATGCCACACTCCTAGGGAGTACCTCTGCCTCAAGAACAGACTCAAGTTAGGGAGAATATGGCAGGGAGGAAACTGCTTTGCAGCATCACAAAAAACTAACAACAATCCAAACATTTATTCAAAGTTTTTACACTGCTTATGCACTCAGAAAAAGAATTTACAAGATCATATGTAATATCCCCATCAGGTGACCCCACCATAACAATATTGTAATAAATATTGCAGCATAGAAACTGCTATGACTCACAATGTTCATAATTCAATAGCTTACATGTTAATAAACTTAAATAGTCCATATCTTCCATTTTCCCAATGTGGGGTCTAAACAGGAAGAAGGTGGCGTCTGCACAACATTGCCTTTTCTAGCTGATGCCCCCCTACTCTAGTATTGCTAACTGGTGAGATTTTTATTGTCAACCTTATATTTGGAGTTTTTCTTAATGCCTCAGCTACAGGATTCATGTGAAAGTGAGAATCTCAGGTTTCATTTAAAAAAAAAAACTCTTATGAGCCTGAATGGTTGCAAAGAAAGGATTATAAGCAGGCTCCAAGGCCAGAAGGCAAATGAAAAGAATCCAAAAAGTATTTTTTTAAATCTCATGAGGTTTTTTTTTTGGGGGGGGGGGGGGGGGGGGCTAACTCGTGATTTTTGAATGCTTGAAGTTGGCAATACTGTCACTCATTGGCCAATATTGGAGCTTCTTAGAAACACTTGACTTAGCCCTCCGTGAATAACTGAGGGCTGCCATTGGCATATGGGTACCACAATAAGAGGTGCAAGTTGGACACCCTGTCATCAAGCAACTTTCATAAGAATTAAGAGACAGCCTACTTTCTGTACCTAAAAATGCTGGATTTGCAAGGAGGTCCACACTCTTATAGCAAGACGTGGGGATGATCCTTATGCAGCTATCTGCATGGGTGCTGCAGGCCTCAGCTAGGCTTTAGAATGATATGGGACCATTGGGGTCTGTGTGTAAGGGTTGATGAAGCTTGGAATGGGTTAGATTGATTGGGATTTGAGCACAGAAAGGGAGAAAGGTTAATGACAATTCGGCATGGTTGTTGCTTTCCCCTTTCACTGTTTCCAGAACAGGTTGTCTTTTGGGGATATATTGTTTGAAATTTAAAGGTTTTAATACCGTTTGGCCAACTGGCTGCAAATGTTAATGTAGGTCTCTGGCTTCTCTATTGCAAATAGCATGTCAGTGAACATATATTTAAATTTTTACTTCAGAAATGATTCTTGAACTATTCATCTAGAATTTTCTACAGTACAAAAATATACAGAAATAATATAGTTCTCATTGGCAGGTACCTCTTTAGAAGTGGAAACATGGAACACCCTGGTGATAAACTGTTTAATACTACTGTAGAAGTTTGGCCTGCTGCTGTAAGTGTCTCATTTCCCACTGCAATACCCAATACTACTCATTTTATGAGTGAAGGTTGGAAAAAATATAGTTTATAAAACCTGGTTGGGACTTCTACTCTTTTGTTTTGTTACAGGAAACAGAATTATTAAAAGATGCAGTAGGCCATGGAGGCAAAGTTAACTACCAAACAACCAAAGATGGATATTTAAAGATAGGTAAACTACTTATTACTTCAAAGACTGAAACAGTTTTCTTGTATATAAACACTATTTAAAAAAACAACAACCCATACCCTTGAAAGCACCATTAGTTCTATAAGAAACTCAGAATTTCAAAGTCAACTAGTAATCAAAGAATACATTTTGAACTTCTGCATGTTGCAGTATGTGGTTTGGTTACTTAGAATTCAATATGGCAGAGTAATGAAAACAGACTTTAGTAAAGGGGATAGTGAAGGTTTTAAATTAAAGAAAAAACCCAATCATTTCAAGCTCTTCAGTAGGATAATTGACTGTGACTTGAGTTTTGCAGCTCAAGTTAATTGATTTTGACATCATTAACTTGTGGTTCAGCCAGCAACAAAAGTGAATATTTCATCAGAATGCTATTTTTAAAAAGAGCTTGTACATCTTAACATGATAAAAATATATTAAACAGTATTTTCTGTTAGTAATACACTGATGTACTGTCAACACTGCAAACTCCTAGGACACCAAAAGAATGTTTTCAATAATGTTCAGAGGCTGCCTAACTTCACACAAAACAGCTATATGAGGGAGGATGACTCTTGTAATCTTTATCCCAATGGTTAGGGTACTGGGATGTGCAAGATCCCCTAATTCAAATCCCTCCTCAGCCTGATGAGGAGAGAGAATGTGAACAAGGATCTGTCACCTCTCAGGTGAGTACCCTAACCACTGGTCTAAGTTGTAAGGGAGGTCTTCCTCCTCTGGACATTGTGTGTGGGCTTTGAGCACACATACGGATTTGGCCCCGCAGGCAAGATAGGTGTCTACCCACCTACCTTCCCCTGGTCTGAGGATCTCTCTGGGGCTTAGGCAGGAGATGAGTGTGCAGGCATGTAGAGGTTGCAGTGTTCCTGCCCAGAGGCAGAAACAGTCACCTAGGCCCTAGGGAACATTGACTGCAAAAATTTAGGTTCAGAGTGAGTTTGGGGACCTACAGGATTAGGCAGCAGCTAAATGGGGGTTTTGTGGATCACAGTGGCCCCTAAAAATGGGACTTGGCATCTAAACCTCCGGCTTAGGTGCCTAAGTACTTTTGTGAATCTGAGCCTTAGGTAATATTTATTATTGACATTAAAACTGTCTGTGCTAAGTCCACTAGAAAAATGCATTTCATTATAGCTCATACTAGTGCTGATTGGTTTTGTTTATACATAGGTACATTTGATAATGGAATAGCAGAAGGCATCATCAGTCCATCAGTAGGGAAAATACAGGCTATTCGTTTATCTATCCATTCTGATTCTCCTGTGTGGGCATTACTGAGTGAGGTAAGCATATGGGAAGCATATTAATAGGTCTATTGTTAAAAGCAGTTTCAGCTCCCATTCCTGCCCCTGAGTCCACCTGCCAATATTTATGGCTTTACAATCCCCTTTTCCTAACTTTTGAAAAAAAAAATTGTGAAAGCCCCATGCAGACGGGGGAAACAGCTATACAGGGAAAACATGAAACTGCACAAAAAGTACTGAAAATGGACAAAGGGACTGATTCTCCAACCTTGCCTATGTTGAGTATCACTTACCTGAGTAATCCTCTTTACTTCAATGAGAAAAAGCCTATCAGTAAATACTACTTGGAGTAAGTAAAGCTAGTAGAATTTGCACCATGATGTACACAATTTTTCTCCATGATTCATTTGTTTACTTTTATTCTTTTCTATCTTCTCTTTCAGTAGTAGCAATCTCAGGTGCTGTTTGTAGCAAGAGTAGGCAAACATCTTCAGACAATAGTGTAATTTTATAACTGCTTGTGTCTGACTTTATAGACTCAATAGTCTCATCTCATGGGGGGGGGGGAAATCTCAAAGGATTTCACTGAAAGAATCTGGAGGAAATCCATCACTGTATCTGAAAGGGGAAAATAAATAACTTTTATTCTAACATTTGATACAATTTTTGTAAATTTATCATATTTTATTCCTCCCCCCCCTTTTTTTTTTGCAGATATTTATCAAGACTTCCTGAAAATACAAAACTCCAGAAAATCACATTTTTGATGCGTCTTTTCTTAAGGATTGCTTTGAAAAACAGGCCACCTAGTGGTAGCAACAAATGGTCTGCTGGGAAAAAAATAACAAACGCTTGTGTACTATTTACTACTAGTACTTAATACTGTGTATTAAAAAGGGAGGAACCTAAAACTCAAGGACTTGAATATTTAAAAAACAAATCTATAAAATGTTCCTGGTAGACCCTTTATAAACATAAATGCTTTATTAATTTGAATACATAGACATATCACAGGGAGTGAGCATTACACAACTGTAAAATTAAAACAACATAGTCATTGTTAAAGACAAGATGTTATAGGACCTCTCTCAGGGAACATAACATCAAAGTCCTTATTCCAAATTTAGGGACATTTGGGAGAAAAAAACCACCAATTTTATTAATTCCATTGAAATATATTGACAGAGCATTTTGGAGAAGTGGAGCAGAGTGGGAAAACAATCAATATTTTGCTATATTATGTAGGACAATCCATCCTAACTAGGAACAGTTTATCAATATGAAGAGCACACTGAAGTTTTAGGATAATTTGAGGGTGCTTTCTGTTAACTAGTATTTCAGTCTTGAAGCCCATTTAGGATGGGGTATGTTTAGTACCTATTAAATAGAAAGCCCCTTCAAGTTATCATTTAAATAATATTAATCTTAAACAGTTTTTCTTCAGTGAAATATACACTACACTGTAAAATTGTACGCTGAATTAATAAAAATGATTAATAATAAATTATTTCCTGAATTGTATGTGCTGATGCTTAAATCCTAGTCACAAAGAGGCCCAACTTAGTATAAATTTTAAAATAAAAATGTAAACAGAAGCTCAATTTAAAATGAATATAATAAGGAATCCATAATACACAGTCAGGTCTGGTGTTAGTGTCAGACTTCATACACATACCTCTTTAGCATGTGTGCCTATTGTGTGTCTCTCACACACAGTCATTGCACATTCTACCAAAAAAATAACTACTTTACACCAGTTTTACATCAGTGTAACTCCATTGACATCACTGTAGGTCCACATGTTTCTAAACAAAATAATAATAAATTTAGAGCAAGATAAGTTCATTTAAAATCCACTTTCTTTACATTGTTTGAAACAGAGCAGCAGTTCATGGTCTTTAAAAAAAAAAAAAATCTTGTTTTAATATTAGAGTATTGTTGATATTGTATGGTATTAAGTATTCTGATGTTTACGCTTGTGTCATTTAACTCTAAGCAGGGAGCAGTACAGAACTGTATACCTAAGGGGGAAGGATTGTTCCCAGCTTGCAAGGAGTATGTGCTCTTGCCATGTCATTCCTTAGGAGATTGCAGCTTGCTCACCTGGCGCACCCAGGCAGTAATATAAGCTGGGGTGGGTCCATACATCTTCCTCTTCTTCACCCCTTTTTAGGCAATTTCCAGTGAGGTCCCAATCTTGCAAATACGGACACACATGAGAAACTTTAGTTGCATGACTAGTCAGGGATTTACATGCATGTTTGCAAGACTGGACCCTCAGTGTGGAGCCTTGTGATCTGCAGAGTCTGCAGGCCAAACCTGTTTCTGGTTCTATGGTGCAACAAATCACTCTGCTTGGCGGGAAGATGCAGAGGAAACTGTGCGGGGAACTTACCCTCATCCGTGTCTAATAAGTGAAGTATGATTAAAAGAAGTGAGATTAATATAGGTTAAAAAAATCTTCTGTTTAGGCAATGAAGATGTAGGTATATACTGTACAATGTTCAGTATGGTACAGCATACTACCTTCTCATTAGAAACATTTAATGGGCCAAATGTTGCAGCCTTCAGACGGCCTCAAAGGTACTGGAACTAGGATAGTTCACTCTGTGTTACAGGAGTCCAAGTTGCACAGAATTCACACCCTTCTTCACCTGAAACACTGTAGCATCTCCAAGGAAAAAGACACTTCCATGGGGTTCCTGCATTCCAGAAAGACAAAGGAACGTGATCAAGGCCCAAACTTTTCACTTTTCTGTTCACTGACCTTTAGAAACCCTAGTCAATGTGAAAATGTTTAAACCAAGCTTCTTTTCTGAGACTTCAGTTCCAAAGTGCACTGTAGTTTTTGGTATTCTCTGTTAAAATGACACTGGGTCCCAGGATTGTTATGTACATCTGCAGGTTTTCTGTCAGAATCCTGCAATGCTGAACCTGAGTTTTTAATTGACTGCAGTTTCTACAGTGTGAATCACATGGTTATATTGGGGCCTGCTCCTCCTCTTATTGAAATAAAGGGCAGAACTGATGTAAGTGGGAGAAGCAACACCTTCCCAGGGCCGGCTCCAGGGTTTTGGCCGCCCCAAGCAGCCAAAAAAAAAAGCCGGGATCGCGATCTGTGGCGGCAATTCGGCGGGAGGTCCTTCGCTCCCAGCCGGAGTGAGGGACCTTCCCCCGAATTGCCACCGAATAGCTGGACGTGCTGCCCCTCTCCGGAGTGGCCGCCCCAAGCACCTGCTTGACAAGCTGGTGCCTGGAGCCGGCCCTGCACCTTCCAGAACCTTTTCTCAATTAAGTGCCTGATCTAACAAGGTGCTGAGTGCCTCCTGCAAGATGCTAAACACTCTCAGTTGCCACTGGCATCAGTGGACTCCAGCCACATCTTAGATGCCCTCCTGAACTTGATGTGGGGAGTGGCACAGTCTAAGAAAATATTTAGGTAAGCTGTAAACCACTGAAAATAGACCTAGAATGATAGTGCCTTGCAGTTTAAGCTAGTATAACTCTTTTGCTACTTAAAAGAACCCTCTTTTTTTTCCCCCTCTCAAAGAAACTGCCCTTAAAAACTTTGAAGTAAAATGTCAGAAAGTTCACAATGCTTTGATCAATCTGAATTCTTCAGGGGTAACTAACTGCACAGCTGTAGATATTTGTTTCCTTCCATGCAGTCAGCCTTCTATCTAGTCTAATCTGCCTACTTATGTTCTTATATGTTCCCCATCATTGTGATATCTGGGAGCTTTACCCATTCACTTTGAGGAAGTATAGGTGCATTATAAATATTAAATTAGTATAAGTATTGCTTTTAAATAGTGTCTATTGTGGGCCAAATTTTGTTCCTAGTCTTCCCCGCCCCTGGCAGTGAAATCTGCCTGTACAAAACTTATTGCAGAATCAGAGCCCTAATCACCTTGGTGTAAAGCCAAACTAACTGGATCACTGGAGTTACTCTGGATTTTCATCAGGGTAATTGAGAACAGAGTTTCATACTCTAAATTTTCTGATACCTAAAAGGTGGTTGTAACAGTAAACTTGAGGCTGTGTTGTGAGATGCAGGAGATAAACACCACAGAATTCTAGCAGGTTAGTGTTTGGTGTCAGCAGGCCTGATTCTGCTCTCTGTTACAGTGGTGTAAGTCCAGAGTAACTTCATTGAAATAAACAGCTACTCTGGATTTAAACCAGCGTAAATGAGAACAGAAATTTGGCTCAGTAGTCAAAATTCCCTATTGTAGCTTCACACAATGCATTTTACATTAAAGCTAATAGTGGAAGCTACAAACCTGCAACTCCAGGGAATTAAGTCCATGGTTTTGCCCCTCCATACCAAGAGTTTAGCTCAAAGAAGAGGCTATTGAACAGGCAGGACACTCATACTAACCCTTCAAACTGTGACTCAAACCTGTGAGTTGCATTTCAACCAGAGCACTGAACCAAGAGAACTTACATAAGAAATTTCTGGGGACAGTGACATGGCTATTGTAGAATCCCCTTGTGGGCTCATTAAGAACTGGCAATGGCCTCACCTACACATTTGTC
The DNA here is from genome assembly GCF_027887155.1 of Malaclemys terrapin pileata. Classification (NCBI taxonomy): domain Eukaryota; kingdom Metazoa; phylum Chordata; order Testudines; family Emydidae; genus Malaclemys; species Malaclemys terrapin. The sequence continues at coordinate 90,770,283 of NC_071509.1, forward strand.
AGCAAGTGCCAGGGAATCTCAACAGAGCTGGCTGATACTTGAAAGAAGTGGAAAAAGAGGATAAGGAACATTAGAGATCATATGAGATCTCATAGAGAACAAAAGTATTCTTTGTATTATATGTGTTTATTATACAAATAAATATTGTAAACACAAAGCATGAAGGAAAGATTGTAAATGCCAGTTACAAAAATAAAACAAAAGGGCAAAATGTCAGATTCCAAAGCAGGGCACTGAGCTCTTTCAGTAAGAAATACTATTTTAGTGCAAGCACTATATTGCCTTTATGGAGTTTTTTAAAAAATTATCCAAAACACAGGCTACCTCAGACTCATTATACACATATTATTAATTAGTTTAAAAGATATGGAAAAAATTTCAGACAAATATTTACATACTAATAATGCTTGTTCAACCTATTTGATTTTCATTTAAGTGCAACAAGAGAGTGACTGACCTCTAGTGCCTATGTTTTAGCAATCTAGTTTTAGATTTTTTTTTCTCTCTTCCCCCCCTCCCCCCATGGACTTTTAAAGGAAAAATACTAAAATCTGGTTAAACTTAAAAGGAATTATCCATCTGGTTATTAATTTCTTTGATTTATTTATTGATATCTTAGGGTTCTATGCTCTGCGGGAAAAAGTCTACCCTCCTTAATTATGTGACCAGTTGCATAAGGAAGGGAAGCTCCATGTGGTCCTTCTTGATACCTGTGCATAACTACTGTTAATACTGATGGACATGCACCCTGAGAAGAGAATGGATCCCTCTAAGACAGGAATAATCCTTCAAATATAATTGAGATATGCAGGCCAAACAAACAAATACAGACATGTAATTATTTAGATTCAAATAGATCTTTAAAAATATCTTGAATTAATGTACAGACCACTGTCCTACATATGGGCGTTCCACCTTCCACATCCACTCTTCCTCTTTCTCCATTACTTTATAAATCACAATCTTTGTAGATGTTTAACTCTATTTTTTATGTTGCATAAACTGTTTGTCTTGTCAGGGTATTTCTAGGTTTTGTAAACATCTGTACATGTCTTATTTATTGCAATAAATAAATTTGTCTCCAGATGTATCTTTCATAGTCTGCCTGCATTGGCTTACATGCATGTAAATAGCACTCTTTTTATGGATCTGGGCCCATGAGTCAGTCTGGAATAGCTTAAATTGATTCCCCCATTCAGTTGTTCCTTAAATGTATGATAGGAATGTGAGGTGGTAGACTTCCCAGTTGTAATGGGAGACTTTTCTTCTTTGGTTTGGGCCAAATTGCCTCAACTAGTGACTGTAAGAAAGACTTTCCTACCCCAGCCAAATGAGAGTCTCAGTAAGTAAGTATTAGAGCTGGTTGGGAATTTTCCATGAGAATGATTTTCTGATGGGAAATGCCCTTTTTGCAAAAATGATTTTTTTCAAATTTACCCCCCCCCCCAACCCCCCCCCCCCCCCCAAAAAAAATCCATCAGGAACATCCAAATGATGGCTCCCTGGCTCCCCAGATGCCCACCTGGAAGGCTCTTGTTAATATCACTTTCTCCCTGGAGAAACTGACAAAAAACTTTGTCACAAATTTGGTTGAGCGACCCTTCATGCCCACTTGCTGGACTGCTGTGAAGGGATCTAGGGGTGTTAAGCCTCCAGAGTCTGAACAGAGCCTAGCACTGTTGCAGTCTGGGGGTCCCCAAGCACACTGTCAGTATTAGTCTGCACCCTCCTTTCTGAGAGCTGTGACCTTGTGGTCCTCTGCCCAGACCCCAGAACAAGTGCTGACTTTGTAGATTCCCCTGTAGCTTAAACACACCCTCTCCCAGAATCCCACCAAAGGTTTGAGCATTTGGGGTTACACTTTAACTCTCTCAAGGCACAGTGTAAGTGTAGCATATATAACACACACACACTTTGCACAGGATTCTAACTTTTATTTAACAAATAAGGTACAAGAGAGCCACACATAGAGCTCGGGGTGTGATTCCCTGCTTGTGTGGACACCCTTATGCTAGCTGTAATGGAGCTAGTACACTAAAAATACTAGTGTAGCCAGGATAGCCTGGGCAGCAGCAAGCAGTGGCATGGGCTAGCTGTGCCAAATACAGAGCTGCCTGAACCCCTTGCATACATACTCAGCATAGCTAGCCAGTGCCACTCCTTGCTCCCCCCTGTGCTAGCCTGGCTACACTACTATTTTTAGCTCGCTACTTCAGTGAGAGCTAACACAAGTATGTCTATGCCAGTTGGTAATTACACCCCTAGCTCCAAGTGGAGACATACATTTAGAAAACTACCACCATCCTAATCACAATATGGCCCTTACTAGTTCACCCTTTCCTTGGGAGACCATCTGTGTTTATGTAACGAGGCAGGCAGGTGATTTCCCCTGAGGAAAGCAGCTCCTGCCCTTTTTATAACTTTCAGTCCCCTATGTCAGGTGAGTTTAGACTTGAAAAACTGGTTTGCAGTGGGGAGAAGACCTCCCTTAATGATGGCTGCTTGTCAAAGTGTAACGCGTTCTATCATCAGGCCTTTCCCACTAGTAGCCTACCCCATAGGAATTTCAGACCAACCTGGTAGTAACAAAACCACAGAGAAGACAAACAACCTGCACATTCAAAATGGAGTTTGCAGCCTGGTAAAAGACAGTTACTGATCTACACAAAATTCATAAATTGTACAGATAGCGTCCCCAAATCATCACAGCATACAGCTAGGAAGCTAAAACATTTAGGGAAAAATTTCAGGACAATTATTTTTTTCAAAAATGTAATTTTTTTTTGCAGGAAGGGATTTCTGTTTTCCATCCAGCTCACGTATGTCTCAATATGATGGAACTTAACTTTTGTGAATTTCTAGAGCTTCTTCATAAAACTGCCTCTTCCCCCAAGAGCATGCCCTTAACCACTAGATCATAGTCCTATATACCAAGACACCCAAACAATCTTAACTTTGCTGTATAGTGACACCATACAATAGCCTACAGCATTTAAGGCATTTTAATTTGTGAACCCAGATTAGTTTAAAAAAATTAAAGACATTCTCCTATTTTTTTCCTTGTGGCATCACCACTGGGCAACATTAAGGTTGTGCCATATTGTGGATTTTTTACCTTAACATTTTGCAATGCCTTTTAAGTATAATCTTAACTCTGAATTTTCCCAGGTTTATAATGCTTGACTTCGGGTTAATTACTGTTTCAAGTACCGCATGCTGGGTAAAAATGTGTTTCTAAAACTAAACTCTCTCTTTATTTAAAGAACTATTACATAGTTGCTACAACTGCAGCTATCATTTAAACCATATGCACATAGTCTGAAGCTTCCCTCCTGAAAACTGTGCTCCTCCCTCCAAGTTCCATGAAGATTGCTACAATTTCAACACTTCTGCAGTGATTTTTATCCGTAAGTTATTGAAACATACTCTCAATCATAACCCCATTTTAATTTTCTTCTTTAATTTGCTCCAGAAATGTCTTTTTAGTTTAACATTTATTAGAAGTTTTATAGACAAACATGCCCAAGACAGTATTTAGCTATGAAATCTTCAAAGAGCAGTGATAGTGGGTCAAGTAACCTACCAGTGAGAACTCTGGAAAACATGTCCTGTGTCTGTCATGCAGTTGAATCAATGCTCCCTCACCAGCATAATTAGCTTCAGCAATGACAGCTATATACAAGAAACTCAGAGATCACCAGTTACCTTCACAGAGCCAGTAACCACCTTAAACACACCAAGAAATCAGTTATCTGCAGGTGCCAGGCCCTCAGATACCACAGAATAAACTCCAAGGAGAAAGTCCAGAATACACACCTTAACACACTTGAAACCCCCCTCTACCAAACAAGGCCACTCCACCAGAAAGTAGATTGCATCATGTAAAGGGCCACCTAAATACACCAGGAGAATCTGCTTCAATACAAGAAAAGAAAAAAAAAACCCTCTGACCAGATGCCCCTAGTTGTCACCTATCACCCCATACTTGAATCTCTATAAGGAATCATTAAACAAGTACAATCGATGGAAACCACATCCTGGAAGAAATCTTTCCTGAATCCCCCTCTTCTGGTCTTCAAACAGCTCCCCAGCCTCATTGTCAGAAGCTCCCCACACACCAACTCAAAGCAGCACCAGACCCAGCCAGAACAACTGATGCAAACCTGCAGACATTGTTTCACTGCTATAACCCTGACAATACATCTTTCAAAATCCATGCCTATTAGCACATCTGGTTTTTGTCATCCAGTGTGTTAAATGTCTCAATAACAACTATGTAGATGAAATGAGACATTTGCTATGCTCTCAAATGAACTCACACAGAAAAATGGTAAGACAAAAACAAAATATCACCTATGAGTGAACACTTTTCATAAAACCATCACTCCACATCTGAAGTTTCTGTCCTCGCTCTGAAAGGAAACTTGCATAACACCATCAAAAGACAAGCCTGGGAACTTAAATTGATAACTCTACTAGATACCAAAAATCATGAATTTAATAAAGATGCTGGATTTATGGCTCATTACCACAATCTGTAATCCACTCATCCTCCTTTGTCCCGTTACTGCCAATTTCCCTTTGAATTGTCTTGGGCAACATATATTCATTCCTTACCTGTTCCACTTTGTATTTAGCTCTGAATATCTTTCCCAGACCAGAAGAGCTCTGTGTAACTCAAAAGTTTGTCTCTTTCACCAAAAGAAGCTGGTCCAGGAAAAGATATGTCAACCACCTTGTCTCATTATAACCAATAAAGTTGTTGCACAAAACTTAGCTGTAGAGGATGATGAGTGGTTGCTTTATTTATAATATCACAATGTCCCCTCTAAATTGCCTTAGCCTATTTGTAATCTATTTGATCACATCAATCAGATACAACAATCATTAATATTAGTTTAATTACAACCTCTTCCTTCAAATATAACCTGCCCATAAGATTTCAGTTGATTTTAACTCTATGGAAAGTTAGACAAGCCTGTGTTTGTTCAGATTGATCTTACAAACGGAACACTGTAAAGACTGCCAGATGTTAAAGATCTCAAAGAACCCAGCAGTTTGTAATTCTTCTGCAGCTCAGAGGCAAATGGATTTTCTAGTACATTTTCAGAAATCCAATCTCCAGTGCACGTGCTGTAAGTGTAGGGAGGACAGGTTGTATTTTCCATGCATAGGAGGCTGAATCCCTGCTATTGGAACAGCCTTGACTATGGAGCCATGGCAGGTGCTGACACTTTGTACTGGGTGAAGTGTGTCAAGCCCTGGGACTGAGCTCGGGGACCCTTCCTTGCCCTGGCTAGGAAGCAGGGCAGCAGCAAACTGGTAACTATTTCCCAACTCCCATGCGGGGACTGGCGACTAGGTCTGGCGCCATAGGCTGAGCAGTTCTTCTTCACACAGTGCACAGTCAACCTGTGGAACTCCTTGCCTGAGGCAGTTGTGAAGGCTAGGGCTATAACAGGGTTTAAAAGAGAACTGGATAAATTCATGGTGCTTACGTCCATTAATGGCTATTAGCCAGGATCGGTAAGGAATGGCGTCCCTAGACTCTCTTTGTCAGAGGGTGGAGATGGATGGCAGGAGAGAGATCACTCGATCATTGCCTGTTAAGTCAACTCCCTCTAGGGCATCTGGCATTGACCACTGTCGGTAGACAGGATACTGGGCTAGCTGGACCTTTGGCCTGACCCAGTACCGTTCTTATGTACCCGCGTGCGCTGAGCAGCTAGAGCTGCCCGGGCAGGGCCGCGAGCAGTCCCTTAGGGGCTGATTGTGATTGGCCTAGCCAGCACGTGCTGGGCGCTGACCGCCGCGGACTGAGCCGTGATTGGCTCGGGCAGGGAGTATGCAGCCAGTGAGTTGCGCCGCCGGGATGGTCCCGAGTTGTGATTCGCTTGATCTGTTCCGAGCGAGCGCTGATTGGCTCGGGCTGCGCGGCAACACCTGCTCTTTATCGCTTGTATCCCTTGGAGTGCAGCAACGCATGCGCAGTTGAATGTGGGTGATGCGCTGTGAGACGCTGCCTGGCTTTACCGGAGAGAGGCAGACGGGACCTTCTAGCTTGTTGGTAATTATCTTCCCGGGCGCGGCTAAATATCTCTGATCTGCGCTGGGCGGGCTGCCTCCGGTCCCGTTCGCTGTGTAGTGGCTTGGGGCTGTGAGCTTCACCGCGCGGGAGCGGAGTAGAGCTGTGACCGGCTCTCGCTTCGCACTCTGCAGGCGAGTGGCGGCGCTGGGGCAGCTGCTCCTTTGGTCAACAGTTAACGGGAGGCCCGGGCTCCGCAGGCGCATAGGAGTACGGCGGCCCTCAGGCAGGGGCTGCGCGGAGGCAGTCGGGGGTGGAGGCCGCTCTCCTGCCGACCCTCTCCCACTCTGCCGGTGACCCTTCGGCATGTGGGTGGGGCCGTTATTTTACCGTTAGAATGTCAGTGGTTTGAGGATTCCAAGCGCCAGCTGTGGGCGCTGCGCGTTCCCTGCTGGACACGCGCCTGGCGGGGTTCCCCGGGAGCGCGCTCAGTCTTGTGCCCCCTCCCTTCAGCGTAGTGGCTCTAATCTCCAAGCTGACATCTGATTTCGTTCAAACTACCCCGGCACAGCGGTCCCTGCCCTCCTCGGCGGCACCTGCCCGCCTCTCCCTAGAGCTGCGCTGCGACCTAGTGGGACCAGTCAGAGAGAACAACAGCAATTAGCTCCGTATGGGGGCGGGGATGGACAGCAGGAGCTTCATACCTAGGGTGGGTATAAAAATAAGCAGGTCCCCTAATTATCTGCCTTACAGGGGAAGTTGCAGCTAATTGTACCTAACTGGCTGGTTTCTGTTGCTTGGGGTCAGTCGGACTCTGATTTTAGCTGCTCTTGTGCATGTACTGCAGTCAGATCCCTGGGGCAAGGAGGGGGCTGAGGAGGACGGTTGCACTGTCCTGGAATTCGCCCTCCTTAAGGATCGTGTGGGTCTTTGTCAAAATGTAGACCCTGGATTTGTGGAGTGTGTTACACGGGCCGATATAGGTTATTGATTCTGAACATGTGCTTGCCTTCATTTGTGGGTAGCTTTAAACATAGGTATTCATCTAGAATATATCTTTTAAAATCTTACTTGTTAGCTGCACTAAATCTGTTCTTGTTACACTCCGAGGAAGCTTTCCTGTAATATTTTGGGGTTCAACCCAGCCCAGTAAGGGGTTGTCACTTCCTGTCCTGTAATCCTGGGTGTCTTAAATACTCTGTTGTTGTGGCTCAGAGCTCAGATGCCACCAGCCCAGAGACAAGCATGTGGTTCCCTAAGTGTGTGTGTGCGCTGTGGAGCCCTGATTCAGTGCTCTGACCCCAGCAGCCTGCCTACAACACAACAGCTCCACCAGCCTTCATTACTACTCAGAGGATGACCCCAACTCCTGAATTTCCTCAAAACTGTCTGCCACGAAGAGTCCAGCCCTCTCCTGGAATACTCAGGGAACTAAAGTCCATTGCTTGTAAAAGACACAAGTACAGCTTATTACTTTAACAGGAGCCAATAATCACTTCAATTCAAACACAGCACAGAGTTGTATTATAGTAAACATAAAACAAAGGTTAAGTGATACTAGGTATAACAGATTGAAGGTAGCATGGGTTACAAACAAAAGTAAAAATAGGCTTTCTGATGCCCAAGAGCTAACTTAACAAGCTACAGACTTAGCTCAAGGTAGCTTTCTCACCAGTTGTTTTTTCTCCAGCATGGCTGCCACACAGCAGGTTACTGTCAAAGTAATAAACATCAAGGATGAAATTCTGGCCTTATTGAAGTTGATGGACCAGGATTTCACCCCAGGTAGCTTTTTTTTTTTTGGGGGGGTCAAATCCACAGCATGGTCTGCTTAGTCTTTGGGAGGGACAGCTAAGCCTTAAAGCTAACATCTCTCTTCCTTGCTGTTTATTTGAAGGAACCTATCACTTTTCCTTTCCAAGCAAAGCCACCACCTGTACTAACTTTCCTTTTCCCCTTAAAAGAACTTCCAGAAAGTATTTTCTTGGCAACTGGCCATCAGTATAACATTCTTTTACATGTATCTAATGAACATCAGTAATTTGGGGTGACCTGATGCTAAAATAGTTTTGGCTTTACATTTTGGGTTTTATTTTAATTTCTTTGTCTCTGCAACTATATTTTCAGCTTGATATCATTGGGAAGTCCAGAATTAGAGCTTGCTTGTTATAGGAAACATCAAGTATATTTTCCCCTCAAATTTTATTCAATGAATATCCCTTCTCTGAATCTCTCTGCTGACTTTCCTTATCCCTCACAGTAAGTTTGAACTTCTTGCACTAATCTTCAAGGCCCTGCATAACTCTGTCTCTTTCTTCTTATCCAGACTTGTCTCTTATTACATTACCCCATTCACTTCATTCCACCAAAGATACTAACTCTGATGCCCCGTTTCTTAGTATTCCACCACTGTGTCAATACTCAGTTGCTTCTATGTCCCTCCCTTAGGTCTGGAATTCTCTTCCTGAACTGGATCCAGTTCTTCTGCAATGCCTGCAAGAGACTAGCTGAATAAGTCACCTATTTTTGTATTTGTCTGAGTAGTTTTGTCTTCCTTAAGTTGTGCACTAGTCTTGCTGGATAATTGCATAATCATATGGATGATGGCTCTGTTCTTCTTCTTTTCCCTATGGTTCTCCCTGGCTGTCTTGCTTTTCCCTTTGGCTAATATCAGACACTAGTTTGTAAATTCCTTGCAGTAGAGATTACATTTCTTCTGCTGTGAGGAGCCACACATTCTATTGTGTGCTGTATAATAACCTTAAGAAAAGAGACTATAAGTGTAGTAACAAATTGCAGGGGAGAGAGGTAGCATGTGCAACAATTCATTAAGCTTGTTGCATGTGGAAAGGACAGGCTTCTGTATGATTAGCATTGGGGATATCTCCTTTCATTTGCTTAGAGGAAATCTTTTTATGTTTATAGTGATGACTAATTCTTATAAAGCATACTGGAACAATGTATAAGGCTAAAGTATTTCCCATCATTCTCAGTGATAGGATTGTGTCATTCCCACTCTGGAATCAGCTGGAACAGAACTGTCAACCAGAACATTGTCTTGAATGAAAGTTCTGCCACTGCTCGAAGCTCCCCCCTGGTTTTCTGTCCGATTTTAGGCCTTGCCTGTATCCCCTTTTTCTCCACAAGATTTAATCTTTAGGGCAGATGGATAGCACTTACCTATAGAAATTACAAAGAAAATCATAATTTCAAGTTCTTCTAGCATCAGACTTGTCACTGCACTGTGGTTGAATGGAATACAGAAATGCAGGCTAAATCTCCTAGAAAATTCAAGACTGCTCCTCAGATTTATAAATGTACATTCTTTGTGTTACAGAGACTCTTCCTCAGTGTTTTGGTTTAATACATCTTGGGGGCTACTGCAATCTACATATATTGTATACAGCTGCAAAACCCCCTCCTCCAAAAGACATCTAAACAAGAACAGTCACATCTCAAACAATTATGAGAAGCCATAAATGGAACTCTTCTTCCCACCATACCTCCCACAGATGACATATGGGGACTTGAGGTAAAAGATGGGTATAGGAGATTACTGTTTAATCTCTTCTCAGAAGAACCCCCATTAATGACTAGCCTACAGGGGTTGTTGATACCTGGGATGCAGAAGGCAAGCACTGTAATGGAGGCTTTACAGAACAAACTTTTGTAAAGTGGTTAAACAAGATTATATTACCCAGATCAGACCAGTTTCTTTGCCATTGTATCTTAATCCCTGGATACTACTGAAGACCTCTTTCTTCTATTAGTACACTCTTACTTATTGGTTGGGTCATCCAATGATTATATGATGACATTAGGAGCTATTACAACCCAGAGCAGTCTCTATCCTTAAGTAGTTATGAGGATGTTTTTGAAATTCCTCTTCCCTTTTTTTCTTCTCCCATCTTCTAAATCTCCACTCCTAAAAAGAGAAGAGTGGGCAGGAAATCTAAGAGTGGCAAAAATAACATCACGTTTCCCTCATGGTCTCTTTACCTTCAACAGAAAAAGGAGATCTTTGTGGATCTGGACTGGAATAGTCTGAGGAGGTGCCTCACAACCATCTTTTCTCCTCTTTTATGAAATCCTACTTTTGAAGTGTCTTGAAACAATTGCCTTACCTGTAACTTTTTTATTTCTTGTAATAAAGAGGGTCTGGATGATACTCATGATTTATTCCTGCTCATGCCACCTTAGTGGAGGCAGTTTAGGCTGTAGAATTTTTCCTCTCTCGGGTAGTACTACAGTCTCTCCACAGGAAACTACCTCTAAAACTGAAACTACATAAAACATAATACCTTTATATATTATGGAAGTCTTAATTCTATATTATATACACCTCCTACCTTGATATAACGCTGTCCTCGGGAGCCAAAAAATCTTACCACATTATAGGTGTAACCGCGTTATATCGAACTTGCTTTGATCCACTGGAATGCGCAGCCCCCCAGAGCACTGCTTTACCATGTTATATCCGAATTAGCATTATATTGGGTCGCGTTATGTTGGGGTAGAGGTGTATGTGGAGAACCTGCAGACCAGTGGATATCCTCCATTATGAGAAATTGCAAGAAATCTTCTGTTTCTCATACATGGGATGTGCTGGTCTGGATGCTACTTATGGGAATTAGCAAAAAGAATAAATTCCCAGGAAGGGAAGAAATATCAAATACGAGTTTAATAATAAAGTTCTCAATTTTTTTTTTTATAATTTTAATTTTATTTGCTTGCTTCATTTATATCAAATGAAACTAAAAGAACTGAAGACTTCTCATCTGAGGAAGGAATATCACTCTTGTAGCCTTTGAAGGAATTGCAAATATTATTGAACAAAGCTCTATCGTATGCAACCTAAGGCTTTGAGGATTTTATTGGGAGCTTTGCTAACTTGGCATATTTGGTTCGATCTACTGAGATGTTTTTTAAAAAATGCTTGTTTTAAAGATTCCCATGAAGAAAGAATAAGATCTGACTTTCTTCAATCTTCATATATCCTTAGTATTATCACTTGCCCAAAGCATTAACCTGTGTTCTTAAAGATGTCTAGATTTAAGGCAAAAATAAGGGAGAGAAATAGACTTGTAGAAGTGGTTTCTTGGCTGTGGACAAAGTAAGGACTTGGGCTAAATACCATCTTTTCAAAGAAGAATTGAAGATGGAAGCTCTGTGAACTACAGAACTAACTTGCTTCAACTAGTAGAAAAAATAATTACTCTAAGGAAGACCAATGTGGTGAGACCTCCTCCACTGGGAAACTAAAAAGGTGGTAGACAACCTTTATGAGGTTGTGCAGAAAACAACTGTACTGCCCTACCCCTGAGCAACAGTTACGAAGAAACAGAGGACTGATCCTTTAGGTGACTGAAGTTTAATGTTACAGAGGTCACCCATGAGAGGTCTCAATATGTAGTTGTAAATGAGGAGGCGTTATTGAACAGGTGTTTCTAGTGGGGTCCCACAGGGACTGGTTCTTGGCCCTATGGTATTTAACACTTTTGTCAGTGAGAATATGAAAACTGAAAAATTTTGGAGATGACCCAAGGATTGAGCAATGGTAAATAGCGAAGAGGACAGGCTACTGTTACAGTGATTTGGATCATTTGGTAAGCTGGGCACAAGCTAACAATGTGCATTTTAATATGGCCAAATATTAGTCATTCCTCAAGGAACAAAGAATATAGGCCATCCTTATAGGATTGTGGGGGGAGGGGGAGTGTCTTTCATTATGGGAAGCAGTGAGTTTGAAAAGGACTTCTGAATAGTGGATAATCAGCTGAACTTGTGTGCAATGCTGAGGTGAAAAGGGTAATGTGATTTATAGATGTTTAAATGGGAACATCGAGTAGGGGTAAAATATTTGGCACTGGTGTGACTGCTACTGGAATACTGTGTCCAGTTCTGGTGTCTGTAGCTCAAGAAGGATGTTGATAAATTGGGAGGAGTTCAGAGAAGAGGCATGAGAATGATTAAAGGGTTTGAAAATGTCTTATAGCGATAGACTCAAGGAGCTCACCCTGTTTAGTGTGAGAAAGAGGAGGATTAAGGATGACTTGATCATAGTCTATAAGTACCTACATTGGTGTGATCCAGGGACCCCTTGATGCCAGCTGATAGTGGGCATAAGGAGTACATAAGGGTTTACAAAGATCCCCTGTCTCAGGCATCTGTATAATAGTTTGGCAGGCAAGGTCTCTAATGAGAGCCAGTAACTTATATTTTGCAATGATTATCAACCAATATGTTTGGATGATATTTAAGGAGTAATTTATCTAATTAAAACTGTGTTCATAAGGTATATTACTTAAAACAGGTTGTGATAAATGAAGGGGAGAGGGAGCTCCCTTTTATGGACACCCAGCCAGTTAGCTATAAAGTCCCTCTTGGTGGCTGTTCTCTGCTTGCTTTACCTGTATAGGGTTAAAGTCCCCCAAATAAAAGAAAGGGAGTGGGCACCTGACCAAAAGAGCCAATGGGAAGGGCTAGAACTTTTAAAATGGGGGGGGGACTTCCCTTTGTCCGTTGTTGCTCTCTGGATATGTAAGTAATCAGGGAATGTCTAGGAAGATGTGATTAGGGTTATTTCTTATTGGCTTGTAGATTTCTCTGTGCTAACCCCAGATGCTCTTGTTTTGCTTGTAACCTTTAAGCTGAACTCAAGAGAGCTATCTTGATGCTTAAATTTTGTAATTGTTCTCTTAAGATCTAGCAAAAAGCCTAAGTTCAAAATCTGTTTCCTTTCTTTTTTGGGTTTAATAAAATTTACCTATTTTTAAGACCCTGACTGGATTTTTTTATGTCCCCAAGACTCTTGTGCATGTTTAATTAGCTGGTGCCAACAGCTGATCTCCCCCATTTTTTTTTGTTTCTTCTCAGCCCTTCCTGGGAAGGGTGGGTGAAATGACTTGAGGGTTCCCCACAGGAAGGAATTCCCAAGTGTTCCTTCCTGGGCTCTCAAAAGGAGGGAAGGTTGCTCTTGAGCAGTGGCAGCATCTACCCGTCCAAGGTCAGAGAGAAGCTGTGACCTTTGGAGTTTAAAACCAGCCTGGAGTGGCCAGTATTAATTTTTAAAATCCTTGTGGGCCCACATCTTCTGCATTTGAAGTGCCAGAGTGGGGAATCAGCCTTGACAAAAGTCATCAGGAAGCAGGCAGGGACAGTAAACTCTCTGGCTGGTCATTTTACGTTGTGAGACACTATACATTTGTCTTACGGAGCCTAGTGCTAATGGAAAAAATTGTGAACTCACATAAAAGGAGATCTGTGGGGAGATAATACAGCAGTGGGAGTCCTGTTTACAACTAAAGACAATGGAATTTTGGGGTATACTGTGGTGCAAAGGGAGGAGACAAGCTTTGTGTGTGTGTTTCAGGGGGGAACGGATCACAGCATACCTGGCTGAAAAACATGGAGCAATACTGTAAAACAGTAACTAGTTAAGTCTAAGTTCTAGAAGGTATGTTATGATTTTATTTTGTGTAACCATTTGTTTCCAGAATTTCTATTTGTTGTCTTTGAAATCTCTACTTAGTTAAACTTGTTTTCCCTATATACATAAACAGAGTGGTCAACTGAAGGGAAAATGGTAAGCTGCTACTTTTGGAAGCAGTGGACCTGGGGGATACTTGGGGATTGGAGTGTGCCTATCACTAACCTGTAGAGAGCAAGTGGGGCTTGTGTAGCTCTGGAGTGGAGTACTTGTGTTCTCTGTGGTTGAAGAGTTTTTAGGGTGCTGGCCCTCAGCAGGCACAGATTAGGCTCCTTCATGCTAAGGATAGGTGGTAGCAAGGTGCCTCGCAACCTTGGGTACCCCCAGGAATAGGGTTACCATATTTCCACAATCAAAAAAGAGGACACTGGGGGGGAGGGAAGCCCCATCCTGCCCCACCCCATCCACTCCCTCCCACTTCCCACCCTCTGACTGCCCCCCTCAGAACCCCCAACCCCCCCCTGCTCCTTGTCCCCTGACTGCCCCCTCCTGGGACCCCTGCCACTAACTGCCCCCTAGGACCCCTACCCCCTACCTGTACCCTGACTGGGGGTGTGGATAAGGTTTTGGACAGACAGCCCCCCCCCCCCCAAACTCCCGACCCATCCAACCCTGCTCCCTGTCTCTTGACTGCCCCCTCCAGAACCTCCCTGCCCCTTCTCCGACCCCCTGGCCCCCTTACGGGGCCGCTCAGAGTGCTGCGGAGTGGCGTGCTGGGCAGCAGGGGAGGGTGAGCAGGGGGAGGAGCTCCAGACTGCCGGAGGCCCGATGCAAGTGGCCGGCGATCTGCGAATGCAGGGAGGGGGCGGGAGGGAGAGAGAGGAGGGGAGTGATTTCAAGCTGCAGGGGAGAGGAGGGGGAAGCGGAGGAGGGGCTCTGGCTGCCAGAGCCCCGTGCGAGTGTGGCAGGATCCAGCCGGCTGCCCTGTCAGCCGCACGTGCTCTGCATGGGAGAGGGAGTCCGGCCATTTACAAATTCCCCCCAGACGCTATTTTTAACTCAAAAAAAGCCGGACATGTCCGGGAGAATCTGGACTAATGGTAACCCTACCTAGGAAGCTTCATAATGGGGTACAAAAACCTTTAATAATGGGGATTCCACAACCTCCTTAGATAACCTGTTCTAGTGCCTAACTAGCATTATAGTTAGAAAATTTTCCTACTATTTAATCAAAATCTCCCTTGCTGCAAATGAAGAAGGAATCCGCTTATCCTGCCCTCAGTGGACATGGAGAACAATTAATCATCATCCTCTTTACAACAGCCCTTAACACATTTGAAGATTGCTATCTGGTCTCTTCCCCCTTCCCCCCAGTCTACTTTACTCAGGTTTAAAAAAATGGGTATATTTAGTTTTTTCTTCATAGGTCATGTTTCTACATATTTTCCTTTTTCCACACTCCCAGGGGGTGGGAGGGAAGGGGTGTCTGTCTCTCTTTCTCCCTCCAATTTGTCCACATCTTTCTCAAAGTATGATGCTCAAAACTGGACATATTACTCCAGATGAATCCTCACCAGTGCCAAGTAGAGCAGAACAGTTACCTCCCTTGTCTTACAGGTGTTTTCCTAGTTTGGTTATGAGGCTGTCATGAGGGACTGTCAAGATGTATCGCGTCTGCAGCTTTTCCCCCTATCCAGTAGAGAAATTACACTGTTAAAGAAGAAAATTAGGTTGGTTTGGCATGATGTGTTTTTGACAAATCCATGTTGGCTATTACAGATCACCCTATTATCCTCGAGGTGCTTACAATTTGTTTAATTTGCTCCAGTATATTCTGAGGCATCAAAATTAAGTGGACAGGTCTGTAATTCCCCAGGTGCTCTGTTCCTCTTTTTAAAGATAGGTTCTATGTTTGCCCTTCTCCAGTCCTCTGGGACTTTACCTGTCCTCCAAGAGTTCTCGAAGATAATTGCTAATGGTTCAGTGATTGCTTCAGCTAGTTCCTTACGTACCCTAGGGTGAATTTCATCAGGCCCTTCTGACTTGAGTGCATATAACTTGTCTTAAATATTCTTTAACCTGTTCTTTCCCTATTCTGGCTTGTGTTCCTTCCCCTTTGTTGCTCTTATTAATTGTTAAGCATCTGATCACAATTAACCTTTTAGTGAAGCAAAACACTAATTAAAACACCTCAGCCTCTTTGGTGTCCTCCGTTAGCCCTTCTTCCCTGCTAATAATGGATCGACACTCTCCTTTGTCTTTCTCTTACTCCAAATGTATTAGAATCTTTTTATTGCCTTTTTGTCTCTTACTAGATGTAACTCATTCTGTGCCTTAGAGTTTCTGATTTCGTTGCGACGTGATTGTGCTGTTCTTTTGTAGTTATCGTTAGCAATTTGTCCATTTCCACTTTTTTTCATAGGATTCTTTTTTGATCTGGTCAGTTTAAAAACAAAACAAAACACCCCTATGCACCCATATTGGCCTCTTCTATTCTTTCTATCTTACCTTTGCATTGGGATAGTTTGCTGTGGTTTGTGCCTTTTTAATATTGTTTTGATGAGAAACTGCATGCCCTCCTGAATTCTTTTCCTTTAAATGTTCTTCCTATGGGATCTTACCTACCAGTTCTCTTTAAATTTGTTAGTCTGCTTTTTTTGAGGTCAGCTCTTCTGCTGCTGCTCACTTACTACTTTTCTTACTATTTCATGATCGCTTTCACCCAAGTTGCCTTCCAACTTGAACTTTCCCAAATACTTATCTGTGGTCTGGTTATAGACCGTTTCAGAGATTTTAATAGAAACCGAACCAGTTGGTGGTTCAGTAATGTCCCTAGATCATATTTACTGCTCACTATTCAAATCCTGCTATGAATTTTGCTTATGGGCTTTCCTCTCTTAATAAGTCTATTGTACTTATTCCTCAAACATTAATTCACCTTCTCAAAACTTATGTGAGGTGGGGGGTTTTATAGATGGGGATTTGAGGCACGCAGATTAAAGCCAGAAGTATCCACAGTCTTTGGGTGCCCATGTTGAGCTGCCTAGGACCTGATTTCCCCACCCCTCCGCCAGAGTACTTAACATGATAGTGCAATTCCTATTCAAGTACAGCCCTCATTTACTACAGTCTCAGCTGTAAGCACACAGCACTTCTGCAAATCTGACCCCTAAGTTTCAAGTTGGGCATCCAGAAAACAACACACACACAATTATTGACTGTATCAGAAATGTTTAGTTTAAGTGATTTACTTAGCATTACATAGGAACTCTGGCAGAGCTAGGGATAGAATCCAGGTTTCCAGGGCAGTTTTCAGATCTCAGCCATGAGGCCCCTCCAATCCCTCTTCTTTTCCTGCAGTCCCCTGCCTCAGTAACTAGACACCTTCCAACCAGGGTGGATTTGACTTGAATCAAATTGATTTAAATCACTAGTCAGAAATCCATGATTAAATCAAGTCTTCCTACATTAAAAGTGCATTCTTATTAAGGTTATAACAACCAATACATATTCTTCACAACTCAGAGATAGATGTAGCTTTCATTTTTAGATGGTACACACTATACATTTTTAAAGTGATTAATCTGAAAAGTTTTCAAAATAAGTTTTACAGCTATATCAGAAAATGAGTGATTGTTTGGTTATTTCATTTATCAAAGGTAATTGAAGCAGATAGTTCACCTCCCAATGACTTAATAAATATCTCCAATTCAACAGGTTAATCATTACTATTTGGAGGATTTTCTTGCCATGCTGTATTAGGAGAACATCACCAGACAAACATTTAAATTGTTTTAGTTAACTAAAACAATTACATTATGTATTCTGGATTTTTTTCTTCTCCAACAGCAAACATATAATAGTTTAACAAAACAAGCATTTGAACTTAGTAAAACATTTTTTTAAATCAGGTTTGTTTCTGTTAAAATTGTTTTTAAATTAAATATTTAAAAAACAAACAATTACATTGACTAGGTCAGCCAGGTCAACATGAGAAACTTAAAATAATGGCTTCTGCAGCTATCTCAGTCGTTTTCATCTTCATTTTCCTGTTAGTTCATAATCTAGAAAAGAAAAACAAGCTTTCCTGCTTTTTCAGGTCCCAAACGATTTCTCAATTTGGAATGAATTAGTCCAAATGAAGAAAATATTCTTTCTATTCCAGCATAAGAAGCTGCTGCTGTTTTGAAGTGATGTTATCACTTCAACAATCTGTGAATCCAAGTGTTTAAGTGACTTCCACCAGTTCATTGGTGTGACTTTCTTTAAAACATAATCAGCAAACATATTTCTTGAATGGTTCACCCTTAGCTCTGAAGTTTATTATAGTTGACATTATGGAGGGATGATTGCTGGATGTCCTCTTCTTCATCAGTTAAGGCTTGACCCTGGTACTGAGTATTGAGAATATTTGCAAGAAAATGAGCTGGAGATAGTGCTTGTCCCATTTATTTTTTTTATGCTTGTAATTTAACTCTGTCATTGCATATTTCTCTTTTTAAGATCTCACTCAGTTCCTTCCAGATTTCAACAGCATCAGCAATAAAACAGCTATTTCCCTGCATTTTGTTCCAGGCTACAGAAATAGGCTTCAGAGTACTCAGCAGGTGCTCAACATTTCTTTTAAGCCCAGTGTTGAGAACTTTGGCTGTGACAGTGCCATCTATTTTTTTCAGGATTTTGTTCACAAACTGTCATCAGATTAGGCCAGTTCTTTATATAGTGCTCAAAACAGTCCACTACTGAGGTCCACAAGACATGCAATGGGAGAGTTAGCTTGGTTCCTCCCACTTTTTTCACTACTGCAAAGTGATTGTTACGGAAGTATTTTGCAATTTCAATAACATTAGCCTTTATTTCTGGAACACTGAAGTCTTTGGCTAGGAGGTGTATCAAATGAGCACTGCAACCGTATGTTGTTAGGTTGACTTTTTTCTCATCTTGGATACATTTGCAGCATTGTCTGTGACCAAGCTGTGTACCAGACACTTGAATTCCCCCCGTCCCCCAACAGCTTGTTATAGTTTTTACTGCTGCTACTTGTAAGTATTCTGCTGTGTGTGCATTTCCTGATGTAGCAATTGTTTCTGTAAGGAAGACATTCCCTTTCTCTGTCACACAAGCACAATAAGTAGGATCATTGTGGATATTGCTCCACCCATCAAGACTCAGGTTAACAATTTCACACTCTAGACTTTTTGCCCACTGCTCAATTTCTTTCATACGCTTTATCCAACAATTTGCCTGCAACATCTGCTCTGTTGGGTGGACTGTATCCTGGTCTTAATGACTGAATGAACCAGGTTAATGAAGTGTGGGTTCTCAATCATATGGAAAGGAGAGTGGCATAAACAAACCGGGCAACTTTTTAATCAGTTACCTTTTTTGTAATCTGCTGGTTCTTATCAGAAACTTTTCTATGATTTATTTCCGGATTTTTTTTTTTTTTTTGCTACATGTGATATACTGTGGCTATGTGACATACATGATGTGACTGAAACATTATCATTGGCAGATAACTCAAACTATAGACAATGATGGTGATCTTGAAGGTGGCTAGTCTTCAGAATTGTGTGTGTTGGGGATGGATTCTCCTAAGCAAAATAAGTCAATGCAGTTACTTAATTATTACTATTCCTCATTGCATTTACTGACACTCAATACTACTTTAAAGATGAAATTGTAAAAGGAAGATCTGCCTATTTCAGCTATTTATTTTTTTTTATCACAACTGTATCTAAAATGTTGTTACTCTATGGTACTATCTATATTTTTTGCTCAAACATGAGAATTCAAGAATTGTCCAGAAGGAAGACAGGCAGGCCTTAAGAAAGAAGTATGAAATAAAAAAGTTTACCAACCTGAAGATCCTGCATGTTCAGACATGTTCCTTTCATCATTTTCAATGCAGCTTCCTCCTGAGAAGGAACACTTCTCATGGTGTTTTATTCGGGCAACCAGGCCTTGCATTTCTTTGTTGTACTGTTTGCATTTTGCATGCATGCCTGTCTTAACCACAGGTAGAGGAACTTCATTAAAATATTCCCAAAGTGAGTCTCTTATGGACTGCTGCCTTTATAGGTTTTCCCTTCTAGTGAGAGAATGCTATGGTAGATCTCAAATCAATGAAGGTTACACACAGAAAGACCTCAAGGCTTCTGGAATATGCTGCTCAAACAGTTTCACTTTTGTTTCTACTGCTTGTCCCTTCCCTTCTCACATTTATTTCCAGAGTTTTCTCCTTGTCCAGATCTATTCCGCCCCCAACAATCTTCTATTCATTGAACTTTGCACTTTTAGAGAGAGGTAAGGGATTGACTCTGTGTACACAAATTTGAAGAGGGACAATAAGGTTGAGGTCTGTTATTTCTCACCTCTATATATTTATTTAAAAACATTTTTTGCTGTTAACAAGCATGTTATCTCTGGAGACCCAAATCCAGAGTTTGAGAACTGCAAAACTAAGCATCTCTGATGGTGTCTTCTAGATTGAGCACGGAGTCCCATTGGGTAGATAGAAAGATTAACCTAAATAATTTATACAGAAACCCCTGGAACCCCATAAGATTGGGTCCCTAATCCATGAACTATTGGAACTCATTTACAAACCTTTTCTTAAACATTAAATGAATATATTGTCTCATACTATAGAATTAGAATTTATAATCCCTATTCCATGATGAGAGATCTTAGTTTTAATTAAGATACAGTTTTCCACAAAAGCATTTTATCAGAAAAATCCAATTTTAAATAAAATATCATTGATTTTTATCCACCTTGGAAAGTAGGGGGAAGGGGGGCCTTCTGCCATCTCAGCAGAGGATTCTGTTGAGGTATGGGGTGGTTAACGGTATAAACCGAATCACTGTCTAGGGTACTGATCAACATCAATGGGTGTGAGGTATTAATTTTGGAGTGAAGGGTGGTGTCTGTCAGTCCAAGCTGAAGATACCTAGCTGGAGATGGACCAGGAGCAGTTGTGGTTTGAAGCACTAACAACTTGATCTGGTGAGTAGACTTAGTCCTTGGGCTAATGAGTGCTGGAAGAGAAGGATTAACAAGTGGATTTTTAGAATTTGGAGCAATTGCCAGGGGAGAGGCTTTTAAAAATGAGGTACAGGATGGATAAGAATTGAGGATTTAAAAAAAAAAAACTCCTTCGCATTGTTTTTGTCTTTGATTATGAATTGCAGACCCAGCTACTGAACTGGGAGGAGAAAAGTTTACTTTAAGTACATTTTTCAGAAGATGATCATTTCGTTAATAGAGATGTAAACACTTTTTTTTTTTTCATCCAAACTATCCTTCTAATGAAAGATTAGAGAAAACCATAGGAGAAGACAAATAAATAGACTGTTTCCCGTTCAGTGATAGCTGAAGATTCCCAAAGTGGAATGAGTTTGTATGTGTGTGTGGGTTTTTTTGTTTATGGTCAGTTTTCTGATATGGTAGGTCAAAGGAGGGGGGGGTTGTGTGTTAGGAAAAGGAGGAGGAAAGCGAACGCATTCTTTTGTGAGTAGCCCAGAAGGCGTTAAGGTGCCACACCATATCTACTCTTGTTGGACAGAGGCTGGACATAGGCCTTGCGGACATGCGCAGTGATGGCGGTACCCCAAAACTAGCTTTAGCAAGTGTTGTAATACGTTTTTAAATCTTGCTGAGGCAGTCCATGGATATTCTCAAACACCAGTACGCTAGAGTGAAACTCTGCAGTTGTCTGAACAATATAAAAGTTGCCTAACACCAGCCAAGATGGTCTCCATCTGAGTGGTATCTATAAAGTAATCCATAGATGTGTAGGACTTGAAGGGACTTCAAAAGCTCATCTGGTCCATTTTCCCTGTATTGAGGCAGGATTATGTATACCTAGAACATCCCTAGCATACACTTGTCTAATCTATTCTTAAAAACCTCCAGTAATGGGGATAAGTATATCTTGGATGCACCAGTTATATCAGATGTTCCTTGGATGGAACAGGAAGAGAAAACCTGTTCTACTGTCTTACAGTTGCTACCTTTTAACTCCATTGTCAAATTTAATTATTTTGTTCAGAATGCTTTCATGAGGGTTATCAAAGCTGTTAAGCTTTTGGAAAAAATGCAAATAACAAAATGCATATTCAGTCTTTGTCCCCTGTTATCTTTAAATGTTTTTCTCCTGTAGCTCTTTCTGCAAATAACTGTTAAGGAGGTAAACTATATTTTTGCAGTGACAATGTACTTATTAATTCTGCAGATAACCAGTATGCAAGTCCATTGGGATTGGCTGTGTTTGGGTGTCTTGTTAATCAGCTCAGTAACTGCAGAAATGCATGATGAAGAAATCCAGGATGCAGATGTTGAGGTCGAGGATTTTGACAAGAACTCGCAAGAAACTGATCTTGACAAAGGCAGCTCTTCTCTAGAGGTAAGGTTATTGTTGACATCAGCCAAAACTTGTTTTACAAAATGAGTAACTCTTCTAAGGAATACAGAGATTTGACAGTGAATATATGTAGTTGACAAATCACGTGTAGCCACTTGGTTGTTTTTCTTTAGTTGCTATGTGGCAGCAAACCTTGTGTATGAACCCAAATTACCAGAGTAGAAACTCAGGCCTTCCATTGTCAGGGGGTGCTCAGTAGTTAAAATATGGCTGAATTGCAGAGCTTGCAATCGGTTTGCCACACCTGGCAAATTACTTTGTTTATTATGAAGAATGTGGGAAACTTTTATATCTTTGTGAAAATGATGTGACTTGGTTTACATTGTTACATTTCATTGTTCTGTTGCTACTTACTTGGTCTTAAAGAATTAAGTTCTTTCCAGTGGGTGAAGTGTTGATACAGCCCTATAAAACTAGAGGCTGAGAAATTTGGCTGAGAGGAACAAAGAGGCATGTTTCCTGAAAGAGGAAAACTCTTTTTGACTGCCAGACATGCCAAGTTGAAGGTGTCTGTCTAGAGGGGTTAGAAAGGAGACTACATGTTCTTCAGGAGAAGCCATATGTTGGGGACGGGAGAGAGGAAGATCCTGGACTCCTTAGACTCTAACCAAATTCCAAAGAATGCTCAAGAGTGGTTAAGAGACTGAGGCAGGGAATGGTACAGGTATTATTTTGTATGGCTCTTTATATCTGTTGATGTCTAAAGTGATTGTTTTTAGAAATCTTTAGACAAAGTCCATGTCTGTTTGATTCAACAGTTGCATACCTTTGAAAGGGTTAACTGGAAACCAGAACTCCCACTAGGGTGGTGCTCTCTCAAAAGGGTGTACTTAAGCTGCTGAGGAGTCATAAGGGGCTCAATCTTGGGGGGAGGGCCCCCAGGCAGATGGGCTAAGGGGTTCCAGATGGTTTGTGCCCAAGAAGTGTGCCAGAGAGGTTGGCTCCAGAGATGGCTAGAGCCACTCAGTGACCCCAGGGCCTAGTATGTGGGTCCAAACAGCCTGGTCAGTGCCCAGTGGGGGGAGCTTCACTAAGGCTTTGACACTTATGCTTAAGGCAGGACTTAGCTCCTTCTCTCAGGATACTTAATAGTACTATATCCTGCCATCTCACTTGTATTTCTGGAAGTTAAAGCAGAAAATATTGCTTGGGTTTATCTTGTTTCAATTGTGGTCACCTTTGTAGTTTCAGTAGCTTCGGTTCATCTCTCCCTCTCTGCTAATTTCTTGTAGATAATATATTTAAAATGTTGTTTTGATGTAAATTACATCATACCTTGGGCAGGAGGGATATGCTTACAAAATACAGCAAGAGGTTTCTTTTTCAAATAGTAAAATAAATTCTAATATACCACTTAACCACATAGGGAAGAAAACCACACAGAATGGAAAAAGTGAGTGGAGGAAAGAAATAGGTAGGAAGATGAGGATCAGGACAAGTTCGCTAACTTCTCCCTACGTTTTCCCTTATTGACAATATCTTACACATTTTGGCCATAATGATTATGCCTTTTGATCTTCCATTTATGCTTTTAGATATGCAATAGCTTATGCTGCTAAGCATCACACACTGAAAATATTAGTGCATAGATACCCAATAGGTGCTTAACTTTTTTTTTTTTTATATCTGTAGGCACAGAACACACACATCTTTTTAATTCTTAGGAATATATTCAACTTCCATATACTTTAGTCTGTTTAGTGGAATCCATTAGCCATCTCCAGGGCTAATAGAGACTATTTTGTGCTGGGTAAAATAATCAGTTTACCATGAATTTTTTAAACTTAAACAATATAATATAGAAAATGTAATAAGCCCAAGATAGTCAAGATACTACCTAGAAAATACCGTGTTTGTTAAAAGTAGTTGGGGCTGACTACTTCTCAGAGAATTACAATTGATTGTATTTCTTGCATCAGGTATAAATGTACATATGAGCTATGATGTATTTCAGTAAAAAAGTTATAATTCATGCATTGTACATATTTGTGTAAATGTCTTTAGGTTATGTACAAGACTCCAAAGCCTACTGGGGAAGTATATTTTACAGAAACCTTTGATGATGGAGTATTGACTGGGTAAGTGTTCATAACAGATGACATTGTAAACCTTGAATTTCAGCAGTTTGAATAACTGATAACATCTAGAGCCAGTAGTCTGGCCAGAACTGCTCATGGTTCACTGATCACAACTTGTTTGTTCTGTAATTTTAATAAAGTATTTTCTAAAGGTATTTCAAAGATGTTTGAAATGGGAAAGCTCTACTAAGTAGTCAGTGAGTTCTCTATTTTAAGCAAAACTGTTGTACTGTACTCTTTCCCCCGGCGCGTCTCCCCTCCCATATCTTGTCCACTTTGAAGTCTCCCAGTCACTACCTTTTGAGATGTCTGGGGTTGTAGAATAATCTGTGTTCGTAAAAACTTTCCTTTATATTCAGTGGTGATGTCTCATTCATTTATCACATTATTTGCCACATACCACTTTATGCTGTTCAAAAAGATTAGACATTTACATGGATAATGAGAACATCCACAGCTACACTGGATAGCATTAACATCTTATACCTTGAAGGTACCTATATAAGATAGCTATTATGGCATTGACCAGATTTGACAGCCTAATAACTTTTAGGATCCCTTTAATGTATGTGTGGGTGAGTTGTGCATTAGACTACTGCTCCCAACAGTACAGGTGTTATCACTACTGCTGGATTTGTATTTCCTTTATGGAAGGCTAAATACCATTTTTGTGTATCTCCACCAGTGCAGTGCCAGTGTATATGACAAGTGCTGACACAGTCTCAGCTGTGAAAAGACTCCCCTCCCCCATCCTTCCAGAATACATCGATCACTGCTTAGGTGGCAAATTTAATTAAATTCCTGTTTTGTTTTTGTTTTTCTTACTGGCCCAAAAGTGAAGTATTTTGGAAGCACCTTAACTTACAAATCTTGTATGTGCTGCATACATCATAAATCTTGAGTATCTTTCTTGTCAGTATCCACTTTGTGATCAATTTATATTGTTTAGCAAGCCAGTTCTAGAGCATGTCTTGAAATTATATCAGCTTGTTTCTCGTAGGCCCAAGCTGGACACCCATGTATACCTGGGGCAAGCAGAAGATGTGGGTTCCAGTGGCAATCTATAATTTAACAAAAGCATTTTGATGCATGGTCAGATATTTGAACACCTGGCTGAACTGAGTATTGCTTAGATGTAGTAAACTGTCGGGGGGGGGGGAGAAGAAATAGGCTGAAGGTTCAGTATAACAGTCTCTGTGATGCGAACAATGCTATGAAGTTTTGGAAGAAAACCTGTACCTTTATGATGAACTAACCATATTCTTGGTGCACTCTTATTATGGAGCTAGAGATAGTGTTGAACAGAACCAAGAACCAGACTGAGGGACCAGGGGGAGGAGACTGCTAACCCAAAATGTATGGGGCAGGGTCACTAGCTGCAAGAGACCATAGCAGAATCCTAAATGTCTTCAGAGAATCTCAAACTAAGAAGCTTCAGGAGGATGATTGCTTGGGAGATGAGACACCCCTCTCCACAAGGTATGTGTGGGTTTCTCTCCCGCTCCCCCTTCCCCCCGCCCCCATTGTTTCAACTGATAATGGCTGGCTTTGCATGCTCTAGGGGTTTGGCAGAATGATTTTTCATACAGTGTGGTTATAAAACTTAATTGCTGCCAACCTCTGGCTTAATTGCTCTAGCACAAGTGGCTAGTCCTGCCTGAATTTCCTTCTCTTCCTCCTTCCCTTCCCATCCCCCACTCATTCGGTTCTACCAGATTCACCAGTTCAGCAGTCCTCTTTCACCTCCTCCATATTTGATTACTTAGGGCAATGAACCTTGTAAAGGCAAAAATCCCCAGGCCTAGAGCATGTCCTGGTAAGGTGCCATGCCCTCTCCCATCTCAAAATTGTAGCTGAATGGGGCAGAAAATGAAGTCAGTCCATCCATATATATATAAAAACGTTAAAACAAGCAAATTTTATTGTGGTAGTCAACATATTGGGTACTACAGCCTCAACATGTAATGGTTTACGTGCTGGACCAGGATATTTAGGTTGGTTAGTCCTCAGTCCTGTAATTGAATCTGCATGGGCTGCATAGAGCCCTTTGACCTCAGTGACCATTGCATGTAAGGGTTCACCAGCATGGATCTGACTGCAGAACCAGAGTGCTAGTTAGTTTGTTTGCTCTAGCTGCAATCCTATTTCATTCTGCCTCTTTAGTTAATGCTGAAATGCAGGAATAAGTGCCATTAAATAACAAACCACTCCAAGTATGTGGAAGGTAGGATAATGGTGCTGTAAACATCCCCTGCCCAGCCAATCTAATGGAGAACTTTATTTTAGACATAGTTTTTCTCAGACTTCTGCAAATCTTTGGTAAGGCCAGTACTCTGTTCTAGAAGTTAAGTTAGGACCAATGTTAATTTCTCTGTGGCCACACAGAAGCTCATTATACCAGTCCTAGAGCCTGTTCTGTTATCCAGTTTCCACTCTAAATATTTTTTCAATGATCAGCCTTACCAGGCATCTAAATATGGCCTTCCTTCACCTTGGCTAAAATTCGCAGTACAGAGATTCTGTTCAGGCACTGGTTAAACCTGCAGTGACTAAATTTCATTAGTCCCTTTCCTAATAATCTATTTTAAGTTGGAGAGTCTTGGTTTCTCACCAGTTTGAATCTTGAGAACAGAATAACTAGAAAGAATGCTTTGGAATTGTAAACTAAACAAATTGGTATATTTTTTTTTATTAAATTCCTTTGTATTTTAAAGATTGGTTGTGCCATTACTAAGTATCTCTTCATATTTTTCATTTCAGTGTTGATCATGACAAGGCCATGAAAGTGCAAGAGAGAACCATACATCTGACACTTAAAGTCCAGAGCTCTTGACCAGTCAGGGGAGGAGGAAGACGAAAATGAGAAGCATGATTTCTAGATTTGCAGAGGAACACGAAAAGGGACTCTGATAGACTATTTAAATTAGGGGAGGAAAAAACAGCTCTCTGTTGCAAGATAAGGCAAAAGAAGAGACAATGGCTTACATCCATTGTGATAGGAAAAATTAAAGCTGCCTGAACAAGATTTCCATAGGGTGCTTGAGTGAGAGTTTTCAAGGGCATAGAAACTAGTGCTGTTATCTCAGCAACAGGCCCTGTGTGTGTGTGTGTGTGTGTGTGTGTTTTGCCTTCTAAGCAAAACTGCATGATACAAGACCATAGCATCTGTTATTGAATTGCCCTATACTCTTCTCTCATGTACATTTCCACAATACTCCATCCTTGCTAGAGAGCAGGGGGAAAAGAACTTAAATCCCTTGGACATGCATTTCATGTCCCATAAACCATGTTTTCCTTAATGTTTTCTTGCTTTGCACTACATACCTAATGCATTTGTCCTACTAATTTATGTGTAATAAAACTGATTTGCAAATTGCAGCATTTATCTGTGACTCAATCTTTGAAGGTAAGTGATGTATTGACAGAGTAGCCTCTCTACTATTTACAGTTATGAGTGAGTAAATGAATAAAAGAAAAGCAATACCCAGGATAAAGAAATTATAAAAAGGTAAAACCTACCATCAGCCAAGGAAGCAGTATTTATTTCATAGCAAATGAAAATATCCAAATCTTTCATGCTTCTACATCATTCATCCCAACCTCCACCTGGCAACATATGTGAAAATTCCAATTTGATTTGCATTCCTAATGTAGGTAGCGTTGCCAAAGTGGTGGCACTACTTTTCTGTCCAGCTGAGCATAACTTACTGCAAAGTCTGCAGGCTCCTCTCTCCACAGACAGTTCATTCTTGTTTCACAGGTATTATACAGAACACAACAGGCAGATGGGTATATCCATATTGCTGATTTGCAGTCACTAGGAGTCGTCAGACACATCCAAATGCATGCTCTACCATCCTTCACCTGCTTAGTTTGTAGTTAAACCACTATCTGTCTGGGTTTGTGTAGTGTGGGTATAACATCATAGCCCAATAGAGAAGTGGATATTCACTTAAAATCACTGGGATGGAGATGCCATAAATACCAATGTTGTGATGTGGAAACTTGCACCTCTGTTCACTCTTTTAAAAACCCTGGACTTTTGAAAATTCTTGTATCTGCGCACTCTCCCTACCCTACCAACCATATGTAAATATCTAGGAACTGGCCACAATGAATCATATGCATCTACTATAGTAATATAGTTTCTTGTTAATATAGCATTGGACTTGATGGGGTGGGCACAGAATAGACTTGAGTTCATTTGCATTCCAGCACCGTTTTGAGGGAAGCCAAATTGTTCAGATTTCTCAGTGATCTGTGGGGGGTCTGGCACTGAAGTAGTGGGGCTAGCTTCCCAAGAAAGTACAGAAAAGTTCTCTTCCTTACGTGGAAGAGCGGCATGCACTGATGCTCATTTCAGGGGTCTAACAACTCCCACCAGTTAGATCATGGACCTGACCCAAAAAATAGTGATCCACATGATACGGTACTTCTAGTAAGTTCATGTAGCCTGTTACTCAGAATTGTGGAGGGAATCTAAGCCTTGCAGCATTAATTCCTTTAACTAGTAACCTCATTCTCTAATCCTAAGCATGTACTGGGGGTATACCCTATGCTACTTTTTCTGATCTACCTGAGATGCTTGGTAAGTGATTTTTTTCATAGACACAAGACTGCCTGTACATATATGTATCTTAGCCCCCATGCTCCTCAACAGCCTTAAAAATAATTACATTTTTTTTAAATGGGAGGTGATTGGGGGGGAGAGGGGGGTTACGTTTGTGCACGGAAGGCTAACCAATCTTGTCTCTGGAAGACCAGGGTTAGGGGGAGGCATTCCAAAATCAAGGATCCTTCAGAGAATGGCCTGCCAGCAATTCCTTCTGGTCTATACTGAGGGAATGCCAACTTCAGTGCTCTGCTCAATTCACTGTAGTAGTATATCAGGGGCAGAGAGAGAAAGTTTCTTAGGAAGCCAGGCACCACATCACTTGGGCTATGTAGGTTAAAACAAAACACCTTGATTTCCCTATGCAAGCTGATTAAAAGCCAGTGTAGATCATGGAGCACTGCCTAACATGCTCACAACACGCAACTCCACTTAATTGTTGTGCACCAAAATGGTCCCAAGATGTGGCTCTGTGTGGAGCACATTAGCAACAATCTAATCTTAAAATGACAAAGATGGGGATAGTTGTGTTCAAGTCTAAGTGGAGACAAGGTTGCCTCCAGGAGTAGCCCAGAATCTAATACCCCAAATTACACATCTGTTTTACAAATGGTGGTCATGCTTCTCCTGAGGGGCAGCAATATAAATGGTCAGCTCTTCCAGTTGCTTCCCTCAGACCCCATGAAATCACAGCTAGCTGTCATCATCTAGGCATGGGACAGTTAGTTCCATTTCTCTGGCATAGTGTCCTCTGCATCCTGAGTGCACTGCAGCCTGCCAGGGTCTTCCCACTGACCTGTTCAATGGCCTTATATATGCTTTGAACAAGAGAAGTGACAGTCAATTCCTATGGCACCCTGCAAAAAAAGAAAATCCTGGGGGTAGAGGAAAAGTTGTCCACAATTTTTCTTTTGTTGCTCAGAAAGATAAGAACAAAGCTACTGACTAGCACTCACTTCACTCCTGGTAGGGTACACAAACAACCCAACAAAATCTTGTGCTGAAACACATTAAAGGCTACTGACCATGTCAAAGCAGCAGCAAGTATACTTTATCTTAATCCATTGCTAACAGCATCACATAACGCATCCAGTACAGTTTACCCTGTACACGGCTATAGCCAGATTGAAGGAAATGATGAGGATTCAAACTGCCAGAGTGTTGCCACAGCTTTCTCAGTTGATCTTTCCGAAAAATAGAATATGGGGATACTAATCAATGGTTAGCCAGATTATCAGTATCAGGAGTTGATTTTCTTAAGCATAGGCACACAATAGCTTCTTTAGTGTAGCGGTGTAAGTATCTTTCATCCTGGCTAGTAGGTTTAAGCTTTGAACTAGTAGGTGTGGCTTAAAGAGAGAGAGAGAGAGTGTGTGTGTGTGTGTGTGTGTGTGTGTGTGTGTGTGTACACACACACACACCATATAGCCACTGTTCCAGAGATGAATGACTTTATACCAGTGTAATTTTAAATCCCACTAAGCATCTCAATATCTCAGGATAATTTTTCACTTTCACTCCTGTTGAGAAAACATTCATATTGAAGCACTGGAAAGCAAAAGCCAGATTTTTCTCTGTTCTCTATCACAGTGTTACTCAGCTGTCAAAAGTTCAGATTCATAGTTTCAGTTATGGCACAACAGGTTTTAACAGGTTGCTTTTATTTATTCCCTGTGCTGTTGGAATAATGGCCAGATGCAAAAAAGGGTGATGTCCTTAGGGAAACCATATTTAGTGTTCTTCACTGAAGTAGTACTAGGAGGCAAGAATGAAAGGAGTGTTATGGGCTGTTTTTCTCTTCAGTAGAAAACTGATAACTGAATACATTGTCTGTTTATTCATTAATATGCCTGGAACTGGTGGTATTGAGTTAGCTTATTTTGCAAGCTAAGTGGGGAAAACAATATATCCGTACACAAAACTTAGGGTAAAGTGGAGACTAAAATAATTTCAGATACTTTGTCCCTAAAAAAGTATAAATATAGTTTTAATTTCTCAGCATCTATCACTGAAGACCTGTGAATCCCTTAAAGTATATGTGCAGTAAGCATACAATTATGATTAGAGTGTAACTGTTTGTACTTCTGGATTATCTTGAACTGATTTTTAAAGATACATTGGGTGTTTTGTCTTCCCATTCTCTTCCTTCTCCAATCCCACCAATGTTGTCACTACAGGATAGAGTTAAGGTTTGGGTGTCTTAACTATGCATTTCTTTACCTTGATATGTTTGGAATTCTTTAAATTTAACCTTAAATTTAAATTTCCTAGGTTTATAATGCTTATTTTTGAGAATATTACAGGTGTGTTATAACTATCACCCTTAAATGACTGAAATGTAATCTTGACCTTACCTCATGTAACAGATTTTTATCTGGAAGCTAAGAGTTATGGGTCATATTAATTTTACTCTCATTTCAAATTCTTACTAGAACTTTAAAGTTAATATTAAGCATGCCTGCAGATTAGCCTCAGCATGTTTTAATTTTTCCTAAATATTATTTGTTCATGTTCTTTAAATTCCAAATGATCAATGAATAGGGTGACTTATTTTGTCAGAATATCCTTATTTTGCATTTACTGCTTAACTATCTAAAAAAGAAATTCTTACTTCCTTTGTTAAATAATAATCCAGTTTTATTTATATTTTCTTGTCCTTATTACACAATTTAAACAAAACAATTGTTTTTCTTTCACAGGTGGATATTATCTAAAACCAAGAAAGAAGATACAGATGAAAACATTGCTAAATATGATGGTAAACCTTTCTTCCTTTTCAGTGTAGCATCTTTCTCGAAAAGAAAAGTTACTTTATATTATGTTTTTCTGTCCGTAAATTTGAGGTTGATCAAAAAAGTCTTACCGTGTAGAATGCACAAAGTTATATTGATACGGAAATATAAAATATTTTCTGCTGTTCACAGGGGGGGAGGTTAGCAAGTGATGATATTAGGGAAAAAAAAGTTCATTGGAAATAATATCGAGTTACCGCTGCAGAGAAAACCGTGCTAGAATGCCTGTGACATGAGTAGCCAGTGGCAGTTGTATAATGATGTGACTGGTGCTTTTTGAGAACAGTCTTCCTCTTCTCTAATAAAAAATTTTAATAGAGCAGTAAAATTTCTTAAGTATAATGTTGTATTTAAAGGATTATTCTATTTAAAACTTACATGATACAGTGGAATTTTTAACTATCAAAAATACATGCCTTAAGCAACATTATTCACATTACCATATATCTGCTACTAATTGATCAGTGGCTACCCTCAAGAAAATTTAGTAAATGAAACAAAATTGTGGGACTGAACAGCCATGAAAAAGGTGAATGCAGTCCTAGGATGCATCAGGCGAGAGATTTCCAGTAGAGACAGGGAAGTGTTAGTACCATTATACAAGGCACTATCGTGAGACTTCATCTGGAATACTGTGTGCAGTTCTGGTCTCCCATGTTTACGAAAGATGATTTCAAACTGGAACAGGTGCAGAGAAGGGCAAGTAGGATGATCCTAGGAATGGAAAACCTACCTTATGAGAAGAGACTCAATGAGCTTGGCTTGTTTAGCCTAACCAAAAAAAGGCTCAGGTGAGATATGATTGCTCTCTCTAAATACATCACAGGGATAAATACCAGGGAGGCAGAGGAGATAAATTTAAGTTAAGGGCCAGTGTGAAGACATGAACAAATGGATATAAACTGGCCATCAACAAGTTTAGGCTTGAAATTAGAGGATGGTTTCTAACCATCAGAGAAGTGAAGTTCTGGAACAGCCTTCCAAGGGGAGCAGTGGGGGCAAAAAACCTAACTTGCTTCAAGACTGAGCTCGATAAGTTTATGGAGGGGATGGTGTGATGAGATTGCCTACAATTGTAGGCAATCTGTGACTGCTAGCAGCAAATATCTCCAACGGCCAGTAATGGGACACTAGATGGGGAGGGCTATAAGTTGTTACAGAGAATTCTTTCCCAGGTGTCTGGCTGGTGGGTCTTGCCCACATGCTTAGGGTATAACTGATTGCCACGTTTGGGCAATTCTTTTGTTCCCTGTCCACATCCATTTGGCTGCCATTTTGAGAGGTGGAGTTTCAGGGTTCATAAAGTGTTTTTAAAAGGGGGTGCATTAATATTCCTACCTGATCTCCCTTCCCCTTCATAAGTGGGTTCTGACTCTTGAGTAGCCTGGATTGGATTTGGCTGGTTCTCTGAGGGTCTGAATTCCCTCAATGAGCCATTCATTGCTGGGTTGCTTTCCTCCAGGGCTCAAGGGGAGTCCACCATCAGCATGACATGCACCTCCAAAGAGTAGCTGAAATCCAGGCAGGCATGAGGGGCAGTCCTGGATTTTCTGTTACTCTTCTTTGCATTTAGGTAGGACTGCTGCTTTTCTTTCACCTTAGCCCAGCATTGTTGCTCATCCCTTTTATATCCCAGCTTTTGCATGTCTTTGCAACATCCAAATAAGCATTTTTATTCCTATGGCAATTCTGCAGTTGAGCTTGCAGTGCCCCTTCTCTGAGCAAGCTGAGAAAGTCCAGGAATTCTTTCCTAGATCAGGCTGCAGGATGAGGCTTGCCTGAACTTCTCTTAGCTGTACTTTAATATGCTGGGGATTTTGAATGGGGTGGGGGTGGGGGGGTGGGCTTGTGGTCACTGTGACCCCGGGCAGCAGTGTTCAAAACTGGGACCAGAGTGGGCACCGTCATGGGGACAGGGCATTGTGGGATTGTTGGAGGAGTATTGTGAATTGTCTACATATGAATCCTACCAGTGAAACAGTGCTGGTACAGGACTTATGTCATTCGGGGAGTTGGTTTAACTTGACCACTGTAAACTCTGGGTTTTACCAACAGACTCCAAATTGTGTGTGGATGCACACACACATGTGCCAACCTAAGTGAAATTTTAATGGTACAGTTGTATTGTAGACCAAACCTTTGTCATTCTCCTTGTCTGATGATATCATCTGGCTAGCAGGATACTCAGCTGCACAATTTTGAGAAGTTGTTTTTGGTTAGCACTTTTTTAAAGCCATGTTTTCAGATTAGATGTGATCATATTTGGATAGGCTTCTCTTTTTGCCTCCCGTGCAGTTGGAACTGATTGGAAGATTAGAAGAGCAACATTTAAACTCAAGAAGTGTCGTTCAGTGACTAATAGGGGAGCTGGCTTGCATTCTACCTTGCTACTATTGCTCTTAAGGGTAGGACAACAAAACAGCCTTAAATATGAGTGTGAAAGAATGCTTTCAATCTCGCACTAAAAAGATTAGGATCATGTGAGATTAAAAGAAGCAAAATTATAAGGTTAAAGAATTTTTAATTTCAGGATTTTATAAATCATAAAACAGCAAGAAAGGGTGCTGACCTAGTTTAAAAAAACGACAACTTGTGGAGGTCATTTTTTTTTAATTGGTGTTTGTAGATCTGCACAGGCCCAAAATATTGTTGTTTATAAACAAGAACTTCTGAATGCATCTCTTGAATTTTCATCTAATGCTTGTAAGGCTGAAATAGATTTTGTAGCAGAGTTCTCAAAATGTGAATAGTAATTTGGACGCTGTATTTAAGTATTCATGATAACAGCATTAATAGAAACTTGAATAATGTGACAGATCAGAATTGTACTGTTGTCTTGCATGTGTGTAATATTGCAATTAATTGGAAGTTGATGAGTATGCACATTTGTGCAAAACAATGCTTCAAATTTGAGGGTTTACATCCTTATTGATTTAGTTGACTGAAGATAATAATTGTATGATAAAAATGTGCATCGTTTCTTGTTCAGTATCCTCTTTTGTGATTTGAATTTTTGTGAGACTATGTAATGTTTCTCATGCTTTGGTTTCCTTTAGTGGTTTTTCATCAGGAAATTGTTTTATCGGTATAACTAAGTTGTCGTTATTTTCTTTATATCCTTTTCTGTAGTTATGGAACTGTTTTTGAGAGCAATTTTAAAAATGTACACGTTAAAAAAGAAAGAAAAGAAAAGCTGTTCTGGTATTG
Organism: Malaclemys terrapin pileata; assembly: GCF_027887155.1. Taxonomy (NCBI): domain Eukaryota; kingdom Metazoa; phylum Chordata; order Testudines; family Emydidae; genus Malaclemys; species Malaclemys terrapin. The sequence continues at coordinate 90,804,851 of NC_071509.1, forward strand.
CTCTGTACTACTGACTTGTGGAAGTAGTTTTCTAATGGGCTCTATTTCCTGAAAAAAGATAACTTAACTTAATTTTTCAGTGAGCTGTTAGAAAAATGTGAATGATGCATGTGTAACATGATCATTTAGCTTGTCAGCTGTGATCTGAAGCAGTCAAATTTAGGGGGAAATTATTCCAGGTTTATACTGCAGCCTAAAAAAAAATCGAGTTGTATCATTAGTAATAAAATGGATACTTGTTTTACTCTATAGTTATCTAACTGCTAACTTTGGCATTGAGTGTCAGGATTTGCTCCTAGTAATTGCTTGTGCAGTAACACTGAGTATCTGCAATAGCAATTGGTATCAGGAAATCTCAAATGCAGGCACAAGTTATTTTCTCTGTGCGATTTTTTTTTTTTAAAACCACATTATAATATAAATAATAACATAGCTAACTGTCTGCTAGCTCCTAGTAGATCTCTTAATTTCTTCTAAAGACAGCAGTAATTTCTTGCCTTCATCTTGCTGTTTTTCAAAACTTGTGGGTTTTTTTTTTTTTATTATTTTAGGAAGATGGGAAGTAGAAGAGCTTAAAGAAAACACAGTGCCTGGAGACAGAGGATTAGTTTTGAAGTCAATAGCAAGACATCATGCAATATCAGCTATGTTAACAAAGCCATTTATTTTTGATACTAAGCCTTTGATTGTTCAGTAAGTTGCTCTTCAGATTTGTACTTAATTACTCTTCTAACTTTGAAATATAATGAAAAAATGTTTTTGTATGATTCTGATTTCCATTCCAACATCGATTGCCTTGCACAAATGTACCAAAACCACAAATATGAAGGTGTTAATATACAAATAAATTATTATAAATGTATTGTTTTATCGTTTAAGGTTTTCAAACCCAAACTAAAGTTATATTTTAGTGCTCATATGTTAAAAATAGATGAAATGATGTTTTAAACCTTTTGTCTGAATACTTAGTCAGGAATTCAAGATCTCATAAAATGGATGTAAAAGACTGACATTTAAATGGCAGTGTCTCTGCAACTGAGCTTCCAAATTACATGGAACTTGTGAGAATTTCAGGTGGCTAGGCATATAATATCTAAATACATTTTTCAAATGTTTAGGTCAGTGGAAATTGACTTACAAGTAATTCAGAAGAAACTATGAGATGGCTGCTCTAGTTAAATCTAGACCATGATGTAGGTAGGCACAAACATAGTACAAAACTTCCCCATGCAACTCGGTCAAAGTGAAGTAGTGAGTGGCCTCTGTACATCTGCAAATGCTGCCCAGAAACTTTTCTTAGTAGAGATTGCTACTGTGTTGAACTCTAATGTTTTTTTAGATTGACACTATTACATTTTGCATCACTGTTGCCTTACATTGCAATAGCAATAAAATATTTCAGGCAATTTTGTAAAAATGTTTTGGGAGTAGTGATTTATATGAAAATACATATGTTTATACACAATCTTGGACATGGATTCAAAGTTAAATTGTAAATCAAACTGAGCTTTAATTATTCCAGGGTATCAGCAATGTGCTCTTTGATTCCCTTTTATACAGGTATGAAGTGAATTTTCAAGATGGCATTGATTGTGGCGGTGCATACGTTAAACTTCTGTCCAGTTCTGATGATTTGGATTTGGTATGTCCTTTATGTAACATTTGATAATTATTCTTCCGTTTAGGGGAATGTGATCATAGGCTTATGGAATGTGACTGAGGGTATGATTGTTCATTCGTGAGTATCCAAAATGCTCAGCAAATGGGGGAATCAGGCCCAAAGTTTACTTAGATTAATGAAAAGTCTGAAATAGAAATTTGTATTTTTTTCTAATCTGAATAGTTTGTATAAAATCTCATATACATAAAGCCTTCAGAGTTTGTTGGCCAATTATGCTTACTAGCATCTGTTATGTTGAATACAAGAAGTATTTTAACTATAATTAATTTCCATTATTTTTAAAGCAGAAATTTTAGCCTACTATAAAAAAGTGGTTTTAAAAAAAAAAAACCCTATAAAGGTCTGAATCACCCAAGAACACACAATTCATTCATTCTGATTTGTTACATTTTTCTATTGGAATTGTGAATATCTAGGATGAAGGGCATGATGTTATATAATGTAAGCCATATACTACCAGTAGTCCAGGTGCAGAACTCAAGTGATGTCAATTGTTCTTTCTGAAATTTAAATAAAATGACAATTCATAGATGTTAAGGGCAGAGGGGACAGTTATGATCAGCTAGTCAGATCTCATTCAATAATACAGGCCATAGAACCTCAACCAGTAATTTCTGCATCAAGCCATAACTTCTGTTTGAGCTATAGCATACCATTTAAAAAGATATCCAGTCTTGATTTAGAGACTTCAAGTGATGGAGAATCTACCATGTCATTAGGTAAGTTTCAATTGCTAATTCACACAATTTTAACATTAATTTATAACATATTTATAGTGTAAATTTGTTTAGATTCCAGCTTCTACCCAATGGATGGGTGCCTTCCCCCCCCCCCCGCCCCCGCTATCTTAAAGGACTATCTGCTCTTGGAAATCTCTTCCTCTTGTAGATACTTGAAGACTGTGATCAAGTCACTTCTTAACCTTCTCTTTGATAAATAGATTGAGCTTCTTAAGTCTCTCACTGTAAGGGATAGTTTTCAGACCTAGGATCATTCTTGTAGCTCTTAATAAGATTGATATCCATGTAGTTTGGATCTATGAGGGTTATTACTCAAGTTAAGGGTACAAAGAAAGATTATTCTGAGATCTTTTAAACCATCAAAACATGACCCTAAATTAGTTTAGAAGACATGTTCATGCCCCAAAACTTAAACTTTTTTGGTAGATCCTTTCAGAGACCCAAAATTGTTTGATTGTGGAATTGAGGACAATACCAAAGTTTGAGAATTAGATCTCCCTTTCCACCTGGTCCTCTGCCATTTTGTTTTCCTCCCATAGAAGCAGGCAATTTTAAGTGAACACACATACATAGGAAATACCAGTCTGTACATCAGCAGGAGAGTACATTGTGACCAGAAATCAGTTTTTATTTTTAATCACCATATAGAGAATCTAGCATGGCCCCATCCCTTTAAGGGCAAAACACACAAAAAAAGGTTTTCCCTGCCTTTAGTCACTGTGGCCTACCTCATTCAAAGTCCCCATAAACAAAAAGGGAACAGGGTTTGTATAGCTTATCACACAAGAGTTAGTTCTGACTGTTTTTCCTTCCTATGAGGGTGAGATCCTAGGGAAGTGGAACTAGAATCCACTTTGGACTCATGTAACCTATGGGAGGAGAGGTACGTCAATTTACTTACCAATTCTGTGCTACAGAGTTCCTCTCTCTGACTTAAAGTATTTGCGCAGACCATGAGTTCCCATCCTTGCAAGGGCTACAGCTGCATTTTTCTATAGGAACTTTTCCAAATACTAAAAGTGGAAATTATAATAGGATTCACTTTCTTTCTCTTCTTAGGAATCCAGTACCAGTCTTTACCATAAGACAGTTAAACGCACACACAATTGAGAATTTAAAATTCCTTTTTATGAATAACACTCCAAAATAGACCATTATAGCACAGCAGTTTGAATACACTCTAGCTAGACTAACATGACTAACTAGAGATTTGTTACTTTTTCCTTTAAAATGAAGAATATAACCCAGGGTTTAACCCCCCTGCACCCCTCAAAGCTCCTCAAAAATGTTGATAAATATACATATACAATACCTTACAAAATCTATACAGGGATAGGGACTTCTGACAATCAGAGATTTTTTGCTTTCATGTAGGCTTTACCCAATCCCTGGCTATTATATAGACAAATAAAACATTTAATTGTACTACACAACCAGTTATTTTAGCATCCACATTACTGAGCACATACACAACTTCAAATAAGAAAGATGAAAAAAATCTGTACAATTTCTGTACAATTACTGTAGCTGTTAGGCTCACACACTGTCTTTGGTTCAATGATGTTGCATACCTCCGAAGACATTTGGCCTCCAGTCTGTGGTTGCTCCTTTATGGTGTTTCCCCAGTCTCAATCCCATCGAGTTCTGTAAAATTACAGGAAACTATATGGCGAGCCAACCCAAAGATCAGTTTGGGTTATCCCTGGCAGCTCTATCTTCTCCCTTCAGGACTGGGCTGGATCTGAGTCATGGGTCTCTGTAGAACAAAATGCCTGCTTCATCAAATTCGTTTTTTCTTCCCTCCCTCCCCTTTTCCCCTGCTCAAATTCACCAGAACAGAGGATGGACAATTAGCTGTAACTCTTCTCTGCTAAATATTAGTTCATTGCCCCAGTCTCTCCAGTGTAAATTGGGTAGGGGGGTTGTTCAAGGTGCTTTACAGTCCATAAGAGAGATGGAAGCCTGAAGAAATTACTAGGTGTGAAGTCTGTTGAACCAGTTGTAAAATGTCAGAGGTTCAAGATGGAATCCCTTTGCTGCATTTTGGCGGGCGCTGCTAGTTGTTACTTGACATTGCAGTAACACCCAGAGTCTTCAGTCAGGTTTGGGGTCCTGTAGTGCTAGGTGTTGGAAAAACATGAATTAAGGAAGTCCCTTCCTCCACCAAAGAGATTAGTATGAAGAGCGATGTGACATGACAAGCAGGTGTAAACACAGTGGAGGGGAGGTAGGGGAAGAGAATAGTTTGTAAGCACCATTATAGCTGTTTCTTTTAAACAAGAGAATTGAATAAGAGATTAACGAATCACTAGCTATTAGACAGTTCTCCCCTGGAAGTCATTGTAGAGATGGATTTTACAGGACTTGAGGGAGGACAGGGTGGTAGCTATATGAATGGATTTGGGGATATGTCCCACACATAAGTGGTATCCTAGAAGAAGGTGCAAAGATGCTGTGGGAGAAGTACAAAAGCAAGTGATAGAGGCAGCCATTATTGGTGGAACAAAGGGAGTGGGAAGATCACAAAGTAGTTAGATAAGTTAGAGATTGACAAAGTAGGGAGGAGCTAAATTATGAAGGTCCTTGAAAATAAGAACCAGAAGTTTGTTTTGATACAATGGAGGGACTTAGTGTGTGAGAATTGTGACATGACTGAAGTGGCCTACTGGAAAGATTTTTAATGCACTGGGCAATGGCTCCTTTGGAGCCCTGTCAGATTCAGTGAACTCTTGAAAGACATATTGAAAGACATAGGGTCTCCCAAATTTTTTAGCACAATTTCACATAGCTGTATTATGCATGCATGCCTGTTGTTGTTAGAACAGTCAGAAAATAATTTGCTCTCCCCATCAATATTGGAAAATGCCGCCATGTTCACAAAGTATGATTTTTAAACTGTTATAACTTCGGCAAATCTGAATTGTGTATTTTTCATTTCACCCTCAAAAACAGGGGTGTTTGTTCACTTACAGAAAGTCACCTCCTGACAGAGACCAGACTGTCAAACTTACCTTTTGTAAATAAATTTTCTAGAAATTATAAGTGGCTGAAAAAGGAGCTTAAAAACTTTAACTATCGCTACATTTTCCAAATATAAAAATTCCCATAAACAATTGAAATATTGAAAGATCTTGACAACATAAAGTAGTATGGAGGTGCCCTATGAAGGAAAATAATAAATCTGTTTTTTTGTTTTGTTTTATCAACTACTCACAAATGTGGAGCAGCAGGACAGTAATAAAGAAAAGTAGTAGATGGTGACATACATCTGATTTTTCTTTTTACCATATTAATAATTAAATTGCACGTCAACTATTTCCATTCAGTTTTTTTACAGGGCACAATACTTGTAGAAATAAGTACAGCTGCTGTTTTATTTCATTTTAATATAGTATCCACAGATGTTATTCTTCCACCTTTAGGGCCTGATCCTGTGAGTTGCTGAATGACTCCTTGTGAGGTGCTGAGAATCCTTTATGCCTGGTCAGTTTGGTGGAAACTCGGCATCTCTCAAGAAGTGCTGAACATCTTGCAGGACTGAGCCTATAACCCTTGGGTGCTGGAACTGACATTTAGTTGCGTGAAATATATCACAATAGGATTATAAGCAGGCTGAACGCCTCCAGCATCAAGGAGTAGAGGTACACAGGTTAACTTCATTAAATGTATTGCATAACCAATACTAAACTCTCTTGCTTCTATAGGAATACTTTTTTGACAAAACACCTTACACAATTATGTTTGGACCAGATAAATGTGGAGAAGATTACAAACTGCATTTTATCTTCAGACATAAGAATCCTAAAACTGGAGATTATGAGGAAAAACATGCTAAGCATCCTGATGTAGACCTAAAAAAATTCTATTCGGACAAGAGGACACATCTGTATACTCTGGGTATCCTTTAATTTAATTCTTAACGTTGCACTTAAAAAGGAAAGGTTAGAAAACAAGGTCCCCATTCACTGAAGACTTACAAATGAGCCTGTTTTCTGCCTGTATAGTTTCGTTCATTGTTGTGGATATTTGTGTATGGTGTGTATCTTAAATAAATGGCTTTGAAATTCTGTTGCTTAAGATTCACTTGAGGGGAAAAAAATAAAAATTGGCCATATCCAACCATTAGCACACTATTAAAGTATGCTATTATTTACACTCGTTGCAGTAAGCAACGATGTAGTACACTATCACTACTTCATCCTTGACTACTGCAACTAGTGTAAATAATCATTTGTTGTTAGATTTATAGGAAAAATAGAGGCCTCTACCCCAGGCTCCAGGTGCCCTGTCATAAATTATGAAAACAAAATTAGATCACCTGCAGAACACCAAATTCCCCTCCTCCACAAAACTGATTTCTCTCAAAAGTCCACCTCTCCAGAAGTGTGCATAAATCAATGACTTGCAGCATTCCCTGAAAGCAAATAGATTGGGGCTATTTCAGACGAAAATAAGGAAGCCTGTTCCACAACTGAAGAACATTCTATTACCAGGTTTCAGAGTAGCAGCCGTGTTAGTCTGTATCCGCAAAAAGAACAGGAGTACTTGTGGCACTTTAGAGACTAACAAATTTATTAGAGCATAAGCTTTCGTGGACTACAGCCCACTTCTTCGGATGCATATAGAGTGGAATAAATCTATATGCATCTGAAGAAGTGGGCTGTAGTCCACGAAAGCTTATGCTCTAATAAATTTGTTAGTCTCTAAGGTGCCACAAGTACTCCTATTCTATTACCAGTCACTTCTTTTAAAAGAAGGAGCCAACTCTTGTATCTATGCTGGTCACAACTGCAGCAGTGCGGCATGCAGAGAAATAGTTTCTCCAATAGCAAGAGCTCAACCCATTTGGCCTTTACAGATGAAAACCATCACTTTAAATTCAGTTTGGAAAAAGTATCTAATACAGATCATGGGGCACCAGAGGATGTACTGCCAAATAGGCAGGGTGCTGCATTCTGCACTGGTTTCTCTCCAGACTGATCAAAAGGGAAGCGCCATGCAGAGCACATTGAAATAGTTCAGTCTTTCAGGCCATAGATTAATTTAGAGAACTAGATTAGAGGTGGCAGCATCAGGGGCTTATTTTGTCTTTTCCCCCAGTGTTTCAAAAGGTGAGATTTGAAACATCTTTCTGATTATGGAGATGGAATCTTAGACACAGTTAATGGCTGTTTGGTTTACCTAAAACTACTACTTTACAAAAAAAAATTATATCAAGTACTTCTGATAAGTCTGTAACAATAGAATGTTTTAAATTAACATAATCACTCCTAAATTTGACCCTAATTTTGGGTTACTGTGTGTAACATGAGATTTCCTTTTTTACCTAATATGTCCCGTCTACCTCCAATTCTGATTCTTTGATAAATGGGAAAATATTGGAAGTGATACTGCTAGATGCTGGGAAAATGCATCTCAGACAAGTTGGAAAGAAGGGGGCAACAGGAGTCAAGCTTGGTGGGGAATGGTCAGAGTCTGTACCTGCTAGAGAACCCTTCTCTCCATAATTTGGAAACAAAAATTCCTGAATCTCGTTCTTGTCACTCCTCTGCTGTCTGCAAATGTCTGTGCACTCAGCTAGCAAAGTATCCTATCCCCCTCTAGTGCTGGTCTATGCAGAGAATGACAAACTGCTATTGCTATCAATTACTCCATTAGCTCAAGTGGCAAAAGTTTTTGTGATGGATCTAAAGGTTCCAACCCTGCTGATGACCCATATTGGTGTCAGAATGATGATGCATGATGGAATTTGTTTTTCCAGTTTACTGTCTTTAAAACATATGAAATCACATACACAAATCTGTTAAAAGAACATTATTAGTGCTTCAAATTCAAGCACTCTCATTAGGAAATGCCAGAATTAAGGCTTCCTGTGTGACATTAATTTGCCCCGACATATGCATGATGAAGCAATCTTTCATTCAGGAACGCTTTCCCCCCCTCCCCCCAGATGACCCCTACTTCATTCAGTGCACAGAATGGACCTGCTCTGAGGTTGAATCAGAGATATGTAGTAATTAGAAGCTGTTGTGTACTGGATTGCTGCTTCATTTGTTGCTGAAGTTGGAAGGTGTTTAGTGAATGAGGCAGGTAATTGCAGGAAGAGAAAGGAGAACCTCATGGTTAAGACAGTTGAATGCTGCCCTAGAGAAGTGAATTCTCCTCCTGCCTCTGCCATAGAGTTCCTATGTGATGCTAGTCAAGTCATTTAAACTTTCCACAAGCTGTCAGTAATTGTGTTCTTTTCAATTTCTGGGTGCCTGACTTGAGATCCTGGGACCTGATTTGCAGAAGCGGTGAGCATTCACTTCTGCAACAAAGTCAGTGGAACCGGTCTTTCAATGTATAGAGTGCTATATAGTGCTAAGTACTCTGAAAAATCAAGAATCCTTTTTATCTTAATTGCTGCGTCCGTTTCCCAACTGTAAAATGGGGATGATAATAATGCCCCTCATCTCATAGAAGTGTAGTGAAGATAAATGTATTCATATTTGTGAAGTGCTCAGGTACAATTGTGATGAGTGCATAGAAAAGCCCATGAGGAAATTAAGAATTTTTTATTCGAAGGTTTGAACAGTATGCAGTAAATAAGGCATGGGGCCACACATTGAACAACGAAGAGAAAACAAAATATCGAATAGCTGTTCATCACGCGAGCACCATTCATTCTGTGCACTGAATGAGATAGAACCTGTCAAAAAAAATAGTACATGATCATGTTATTAAAGACATTATCATAATTCATACACAAAATAGGACCAAATTAAGGTTGCACAGACACCCTTCATTCTGGCATTTCCTAATTTTTGAGGGTTTGACTTTGCAACCTTAATATTCTTTTAACATAGTTTTTTTTCATGCAATTGTAATATAAATCGTGCAGAACAGAAAAGTGGCATGCTTTGGTGAAAGGCCAGTATTGATACACTGCTTTGTCTACCTTGCACTTCATTAATGCAGTATTTTGACTTAATTCCATGGTACAAATTGAATACAAGTTGCCTGGTTCGTAAAACAAAGAAATGGAAACCCTAAGATGCCTGCTGAGTGGGAAACTTGTGGGGTTATTATGCATAAGTGGTGTAAAAAAAAATGTTCCTTAATGACAAAAATATTTACATTTTTTCCAAAGTCTTTCAGGAAATCAAACTTAACCTTGCGTATTTGTTTATTACATATGAATCTGTGTGTCTGCATGCACATACACATTTTAAGCAGAAGATTAAAATGCATAGTTCCTTTATTTCACAATTTTAAAAATACATTCATTTTCTTGCAATGTAGTGCTGAAACCAGATGACACATTTGAAATGTTAATTGACCAATCAGTTGTCAGCAAAGGAAATCTTCTGGAAGATATGGTTCCTCCTGTGAACCCTCCAAAAGAAATAGAAGATCCCAATGATAAGAAGCCAGATGACTGGGATGAGAGAGCAAAGATCCCTGACCCTAATGCTGTCAAACCAGATGATTGGTGAGAAAATATATTTTATTTATACAGACTATATAGTATGCAAGCTATTCATTTTTGGAGCCATGAGTTAAAGGGACACTGCAAAAAGAACAGGAGTACTTGTGGCACTGGTAACTTAAAAATCACATTTGTCCCTGAAAAAATTGTACCCACTATTGTTGCAGGTAACACCTATAGGTACAATAAATGAAAGATTAGGAAGAACATTTTTTTTCAATTTTACTTTAGGCATCTGACAGCACTTTTGTATAGTTCATTTCCCTCTTTCTACTGGCTCTGTGGATGAGGGGAAAGCAGTGGACATGTTGTTTCTTGACTTTAGCAAAGCTTTTGGTACGGTCTCCCACAGTATTCTTGCCAGCAAGTTAAAGAAGTATGGACTGGATGAATGGACTATAAGGTAGATAGAAAGCTTGCTAGATCGTCGGGCTCAACGGGTAGTGATCAATGGCTCCATGTCTAGTTGGCAGCCGGTATCAAGTGGAGTGCCCCCAGGGTCGGTCCTGGGGCCAGTATCTTCATTAATGACCTGGAGGATAGCATGGATTGCACCCTCAGCAAGTTTGCAGATGACACTAAACTGGGAGGAGTAGATACCCTGGAAAGTAGAGATAGGATACAGAGGGACCTAGATAAATTAGAAATCTGATGAGGTTCAACAAGGACAAGTGCAGAGTCATGTACTTAAGACGGAAGAATCCCATGCACTGCTACAGACTAGGGACCGAGTAGCTAGGCAGCAGTTCTGCAGAAAAGGACCTATGGGTTATAGTGGATGAGAAGCTGAATATGAGTCAACAGTGTGCCCTTGTTGCCAAGAAGGCTAACAGCAATTTGGGCTGTATAAGTAGAAGCATTGCCAGCAGATCGAGGGACGTGATCATTCCCCTCTATTCGGTATTGGTGAGGCCTGATTTGGAGTACTGTGTCCAGTTTTGGGCCCCACACTACAGAAAGGATGTGGAAAAATTGGAAAGAGGGCAACAAAAATATTTAGGGGGCTGGAGCACATGACTTATGAGGAGAGGCTGAGGGAACTGGAATTATTTAGTTTGCAGAAGAGAAGAATGAGGGGAGATTTGATAGCTGCTTTCAGCTACCTGAAAAGGGGTTCCAAAGAGGATGGATCTAGACTGTTCTCAGTGGTACCAGATGACAGAACAAGGAGTAATGGTCTCAAGTTACACTGGGGGAGGTTTAGGTTGGATATTAGGAAAAACTTTTTCACTAGGAAGGTGGTGAAGCACTGGAATGGGTTACCTAGAGAGGTGGTGGAATTTCCTTCCTTAGAGGTTTTTAAGGTCAGGCTTGGCAAAGCCCTGGCTGGGATGATTTAGTTGGGGATTGGTCCTGCTTAGAGCAGGGGATTGAACTAGATGACCTCCTGAGGTCCCTTCCAACCCTGATATTCTGTGATACTACTGTATAGTTCGTTTTCCATGACTGGTGCTTTCACATAGCAACAAGGAAAAGAAAACCATTTTTAAAATAGGTATGTCACTGTAAACCACAAGTTGGCAGTGGTAATTTGGGAGCAAGTATATTATACCTGAAACTACTTAACTTGATTTTGCATATTTTCAAAGGCACAAATGGAGCTGGGTGCCCCGCTCTCATGAGCTGGGTGCCTAACACCCTTCTGTGCCTTTGAAAATCATCTCTTTCGTGTCAGTTATGTTCCTTTGACTAGAACTTTGCCATTTTGAACCAGACTGCTATATTTTTTTCTGGTAATATCAGTTTGTAATTAAAGGGATGAAGATGAGCCTTCCAAAATAGAAGATCCTGATGCTGTCAAGCCTGAGGGCTGGCTTGATGATGAACTACAATACATCCCAGATCCCAATGCAGAAAAACCAGAGGATTGGTAAGAGCTTGTACTCAGTAGAGCAGATCTTTTTGCAGAGGTATTGTAGACGAGGTCTCATTTACTCTGTGGTAAATTGGACAAAATTCTGCTCTTTGGTCACTAGTCTGCTGTACTTTGATGCAGCAGACTGGAAATTGAGGCATCTTCAGATACATTTTTATATTTGGAATAAAATATGAAAATGGACAATGTAATCCTCACAGTAGACCCTTCGTTGTTAATTGTGAGTATTAAATTATTTTATGCTGTCCTCAGTGTTAGTTTTCATTGTTCTGAAGAATTTTGTATTGACAATGCATTGTAAAAGTTGCCACAGGGTAAGAGACATCTGGGGCTTTTGGTACCAGGGAAGCAGTTCAGGATTGTAAAATAAGCACATACAGTTGTGGATGTTTGTTAAAATAAGCATTGAAATACTTAACAGTGCTGACATTTTAAATTGTCATCTTTAGCTTGATGCATTATGTTGAATGGGGCAGTCCACACCTCTTAAGGCATGTTTCAGGATGTCTGCAGATACAGGAATACAACTCTGTTGATGGTTTTCATATTTCGTGTTTTCAAGACTATCTGCACAAGTGGGAGGGGTCAGTGGGGTGAGGAAAAAATGTTTTTAAAGAGCTTACATTGTGGAATACAGTTCTGTAGGCAAGGGGTGGGCAAAATTCTGAGGCTGCAGAATTTCAGAACATATACAGGCCCTGAGTGTAGATTAGATATGGGAGTTAAAATGAACATATTAATGGAATTCTTATAACGCTCAATTGTTTGTAATCCCTTCCACAGGGATGAAGAAATGGATGGTGAATGGGAAGCCCCACAGATCCCTAATCCAAAATGTGAGACTGCACCTGGCTGTGGAGAGTGGGTGCGTCCCATGATGACCAATCCAAACTATAAAGGAAAATGGAAACCACCAATGATAGATAATCCTAACTATCAGGTAGTAATGAAATATAATAACAAAATATTGTATTCTTCATTAAAAGGTTCAGAGTTCCATAGAACAATCTGTCTAGGCTTTTATACCATATTTATTACTATGTATCTGAATCATGAATATATGGCTCTGATCGCATTTGACTTCAGGTTTTTTACTTAAAATAAGGTAATTAAGAAGCAAGCTACTTAAAGTATGTTCAAAAATATTGATGCATTTCTGTATAATGCCTTTTTCTCCATTAAGAACTGCTTCTGCAGAAACCCAATTATTTTAATGTGGTTTTCTCAACTATCCTACAGATACTAACTACTACAAAACTACTTTCTTTCCTTTAGAAAATTACATTAAAAAGGTAATGTTAAAGTTCTTCTCTGAGTGCTGTCCCTGTGGGTGATCCAGGCACCATTGATCGGAGTGTTGGTGCATCCAGGCACCATTGATCAGAGATTATCAATAGCAGTGTCTGGTCGGGGTGAACGTTCGCAGTAGCTCTCTCATGGCGCTGCTGGTGCCTCATCTAGCATGCGCATGGCCTGACCCCTTCAGTTCCTTTTCAACTGTCCTTGGTTTGAGATGGAGTCTGTTAGTGGTGTCACTGAAAACCTTAAAGTAAGATAGCTTAGTTTTTACCCTTGTTTGTTAACAGTTTGTTGCTTTACTTAGTATAGTTAGCATTAGTTAAATCTAGTTAGTTAGCCATCCACCACGATGAACTAACCTGCTCAGAACAAGTAAAACAGGTGTTAATAAATGCTGGGAAAGCCAACAGACATACTACTTGCCTCCAAAAATGAAAAAGATTCTTCCTGTGGTGCCAGAACAAACACATATCTGCAAGCCAAGCACCACTACCACTAATTCTGGAATACTTATTATTCCTAATGGCTTGCTATGAGCTCATTTAGAGTTCATCACAGCCTTCCATCAGCAGGTAGATGGGACTTTGATATACGCTCACCCAATTACTAAGTGATTTCTCACAGGAATACAGAACATGCACTCGGACATCCGAGAACCCACACCAACATAGGACTTAAATCTGGTGTTCAGAAGTCTAACCAGAGCCCCATTTGAACCCTTTGCCACAAGCTCATTACTTCACTTATCTATGAAAGTGGCATTCCTGGTGGACATTACATCCATGCACAGAGTCAACGAGATAGGGGCTCTCATGACTCACCCCCCCCCTTCACAATTTTCTTCAAGGATAAAGTGACACTTAGAACACATCCTAAGTTTATGCCAAAAATATCGTCTACGTTCCACCTCAACCAACTGATTCACTTATCTACATTTCATTCAAAACCACACACTAACGCTCAAGAGGCAGTCCTACACACACTAGATGTTCACTGTGCCTTAGACTTTTATCTGGACATAATGAAGCCCTTCCAAAAATCACCTAGACTTCTGTGTCAACAACAGAATGATCAAAGGGCTCTGCCATATCTACGCAAAGATTATCTAAATGGATAACCAGCTGTGTAGTGAATAGCACATATGGAATATAACACTGAAGCCCCCCGGCATCAGAACCCACTCGACAAGAGCTTCATCTACCTCCATAGCATTCTTACACAATGTTCCCATTCTAGACATCTGCAGGGCAGCCACTGGGCTTCTGAACACACATTCATGAACCACTAAGCAATTACTCTCAATTCAAGCTCAGACACAAGACTAGGCCTCGCTGTGCTAACCTCAGCAACGAACTCAACTCCGAAGCCCCTTCAATCCTCATAAGGGCACTGCTCTACATTCACCTGAAGTGGTGCACCCACAGGGACAGCACATGAAGAAGAGAAGCTTACTCAGCTTGTGCAGGAACTGAGGTTCTTTGAGATGTGTCCCTGTAGGTGTTACACTACCCATCCCCCTCCCCTCTGCTTCAGAGTACAAGTTAAATTCTCCACGGTAGAGAAGGAACTGAAGGGGTCGGGCCGTGTTTGTGCTAAATGAGGCACCAGCGGCACAGCAAGACTGCTACTGTGCACGTGCACTCCAACCGGACATGGCTACCAAAAATCTCAGATTGACAGTGCCAGGATGCACCGACACCTGAAGTGGAGCACGCACAGGGACACACATCTCAAAGAACATCCGTTATTGCACAAGGTGAGCAACCTTCTCTTACAGTGCAAATTCAAGCACTTGAAAATTGAAGAAATAGCAGATTACAGTTGCTTGTGCAACCTGACTTCTGCTCCTTTATTCATCTAACCTGTGCAATGAATGAAGGATTTTGTAATACATATAGTAAATGATCATGTAATAAAAGACTATCCGAATACACATGCACAATGGGGCAGAATTAAGGTTCCATTATAGATAACTGTAAATCTGGCATTTCCTAGCTTTTGAGTGTTTGGCTTTGTGACCTAAATAACATTCTTTTAACATAGCTTTTTTTGTATGTAATTTCCTAGGGTTTTAATAATGGGTAAAAACAACCTCTGTTGTGTAATTAATTCCCCATCATGCATCATCAGCAGAGTTTAAATGGCAGACCTTCAGTAGAGCAGCACAGATTTACACTATGTGAACTACAGGACTAACTACGTTAGCTGGCAGCAGGAGAAGGCTGTTATCCCAGAGAGGAGGGATGGGTTGCTGGTGCAATATGCTGAGTCCAGAGGGGTGGTTATGGGATGCCAGTCCAGCTCCATCTCTTCTCAACTGGGAGCTGGTGGAGCTCCTGCCCACTGTGGTGCCCCTGAAAAGTAAGGATGTGCTGGATCAGAAGTGGTCCTGGGAGGGGAAACCCAGCATGGGTTCCCCTCTCCAAAGTGCTACAGTTCCTGTGATGGCTTCTGGTCATTCCCAGCTCTGTGTGTACTATTGCTGCTTTTGTGGCAGCATGGGCATAGCTCTTCATAATGTTCATGTTCAGTTAAACATTTACAGCATGCAAGCAAGGGAAGGGAAATGGCAAGTTAAATGGTTTAAGTTTCAGTCAAACCTAGCAGAATTTTCATGGGACAAGTGAAAGGCATGTCTTGCTAGCCCTAGTGCTTTGTCCCTACACATTTCAAACACCTGCTGTGAACAATGGAGGGTATTGTTTCTCCAAGGTCAAAAATGTGTTATAATGGAAATCATTAGGCAATATAAATATGGGGGTTGCTACCAGCTACCCTGTCATACAACTTACCTACAGACTAACAGAACAGAAAGGATAGACAAATGGTCTGAAGGTAGTCAACCTCTTGTACTCAGTTCACTGATATTTCTTGTGAATACTCTGTTCATGTCCATTCTGCTATGTTATGAATCTGTCCTATCTACTCAAACATTTAGAATGTATTATATACAAGACTCTGGTATTTGAGTCATGAATCAAATCTAAAAAGGCTATAAACTTTGGTTCCTATCTTTTGTGCCTTTTGAACAGGAAGGGGTTCACTTTTTAATTTTTATTGATATGGGGAAAACTTAAGTCAGATAGTTTGTTACATTTTGTCTTGTCATTCTGAGCTCTTGGGAGCAAATTTCATATTCATGGACCAGCTGCTGAAAAGATGTCTCTATTGAACTCAGGAGTTTTACTTATATGGCTGATAATGCTGTCATTATTGAAGAATGTAGTTCATGTGGGAAGTCATGATTTCAAAGATAAAGGCAGTCTGTTAAATGGCTTGTGCCAGTACCTTAGAAATCTTTTGAAGATTAGGATTCTGACTTTGAATTTGACCCATAGTGAACAGAGCATCAGGGTGGCATATACAATACAGCAGTGGTTCTCAAACCTTTTTTTTTTTTTTTTTTTTTTTGTGCGCGGACCACTTGAAAATTGCTGAGGGTCTCAGCGGACCACTTTCCAAATGTTGTTTGTACCATTAGCTAACTATTGTTTAAAAAAAAAAAAAAAAAACCTTGTTAATTATTGTTTTTTTTATTCTACAAATAAAAGCACACAACTCATATTTTAATATCGGTAGTCTTACCTTTCTAATGCAATGGATATGCCCTCTCTCCCCTGCCACGGCAGCCTCCGAGCTGGGGCTGGGAAGGCGAGGAGTCTCTCCCCCACCGCAGCAGCCCCCGAGCTGGGGCTGGGAAGGAGAGGGGTCTCTCCCTGGCAGTCGCAGCCCTAGAGCTGGGGAAAGTCGTCTCTTTCTCTGGCCGCCGCAGCCCTGCACATCCCAAATTCCACCTACCCCCTTTTCTCACCCCACTGACCCCTCCCACTTATCCCTTTTTCCCCCCAAGGCCACCACCTCACCTTACATGTGCATCTTCTCCAGGGTCCAGGCACCTAATTAGTGGAGCCACGCCTGCACAGCTCCACTAATTAGGTGGGTGGTCCTTCATTCTTGTGTGCGGCCATCCAGGTACACACCTTAGAAGAAATGATCGGTCCGCGGACCACAGTTTGAAAACCTCTGTAGTACAATACTTGGAGATCTGTGTTCTACAAAGGTGGGCTGTAGCATTTTGAACCAGTTGAAGTTTTTTTTCCAGAGTCAGATTTTTCTTTCCAAGGTTTGACATTAAGCATTCAAGCTATATGAATGTATGGATAACTGTGGGAAAGTCACTGTCTGATAGAATGGGATACAATCTCCTGGAAGTGAATAATGAACCAGTGAGACTCCACACATGAGTTTTTGGAGATAGAGGAGCTTCTGAGGTTTGAGCTTCTGAGGTTCAAGCTCCTGATTGGTCAGCTGCTGTCTGCTGGTAGGGAAATCATACGTTATGCTATTTTTTGGACAAATGCCAGAGGCTATTGAATTGTAAATCTGATGTTATGAGAGAGATCATGCTTCTCCCAAGTGGTGTGTATATAAAATAATTATGTGCAAATATAGAGTTCTTATTAAAAAAACAGCTTTCTTATTCCTTGTTGTTGCCAGTCTTTTATGCTGTATTGTTACTGTGTGTGTTACATTTTTTTTTTCTTTTTGGCAATTCCTAGAGCTACTTATTCTCCAGGAGTAAGAATTCTGAAAAAATAATACCTTTATATGGAGAGGAAATCCTTCTTTGAGTGCTTGCATATGTCTGTTACGCTATAGGTGTGTGTGTGCATCTTGTGCAGAGATGCTGGAGAGTTTTCCCTAGCAGTACTCATGGGGTAAATTCTGGATGCAACCTGACCACGTTGTGCTCTGAACTGAGGATATAAAAGGTGGACCTGCTGGGCCTGTCCTTCAGTTGCTTCTTACTGTCTGTGGTTATTATGTGGAGTGTTGCTGTGCTTTACATCTTCATTACTCTGTGAACAAAGTTACTTATAGTTATAGTTCATTTTATCTAGCAATACTTGTTGTTTCGTCCTTTGGACATCTTTCTTCAGGTTTTCTTTTTATTTTGATCCAGCAGGCTTCCAGGCTTTGCCTGATACCGGGGGAGACTTTGAGAGGTCCCATGGTTTTAAGCCCTGCTCTGGCTGTCGGAAGCCAGTGCTTGATAATGACCTGCATATTGCTGTTTAAAGTGCTTGGGTGAGGGTCATGTTAGAGATGGGTGTCCTATCTGCCATGGCTTCAAATGCAGAAACAAAGAAGTAGGGAGAAGAGCACCTTAAATATATTCTCATGGAGAATGTTCATTATCTGCAATTGGAACCCCCTCGGTTGGCACAAGGGAGCTCATTGACCACTCCTTCTATGAGTTCTCCCCTGGCCTTGCCAACAGACAGAGGCTGTAGGAGATCCCCTTCCCTAGGGCTGTCCTCTTTGGGGTATAAGAGGTTGGACCCCTCCGAGCCACTGAAGCATAACATGGCATTGGTTTCTTCAAAGTCCTCCTCTGCAAAAGAAGCCTACTCTGATACTGAAGGTAGAGTGTGTCTTTTGGCTTGCTGCTCCCTGACACTCTCACAGTGACTCGGATGAGCCACTGACTCCAGTACCCACCCTGAGACCATCAAGGCCACTAGTGCATCAGTGACAGCAGTGGATCTGCCATTGTTGATTAGCAGGGCAACCATCATTTTCCATGCTGAAAATGCCAGAGGCCTTTGCAGCTGTAAGGAATCTATTGTTCCTTTTGGTACTATCATTCACCACTGATTCAGGATGAAGATTGTGTACCAGCACTGTGGAATGTGCCATGCTTATCCGTACCGACAACAGGGTCTGTATGGATCTATCTGGTGTCACGTTCATCAGCCTCCCCAGAAACTATGTCTAGACCACTTGTACTGACTCCATCTCTTCACACAGTACCGATAGCCAGGAAGCTTTTGCTGCTGCTTCCGGTGACCTCAGTCTCAACACAGATCCCTGTCTTCCTCTCTGAGGACTCCTCCTGGTACTGCTCTGCCTTGGCCTTCAGAGTATTATTACTCCTCATCAGAGTCTGAAGTAGGTTCCCAAGTCTCTCATTTCAGAGAGTCCAGGGCCTCTTCTGGAACCTGTTCCTGCTTTCACAGAATATGCTCTGCCTTGGAGGTGCTCCAGCGATTGAGAAGCTTGGTCTATGCACAACTGGCTTCTGGTACCATAACAGCCTTCTCACTGGCCATTTTGGATGTCTTGAGGGATGCTTCTGCTTCTACAAAGAAAGAAATGTTGCTCTGAATGGATTGCCAAATGACAGAGGCTTCCCTGTCCAGTACTGAGAGACTTCTAATGGTCAGTACCAAATAGCCTCTGGACACAGAGTTGGTGGACCTTCCCCAACCTGCCTTGGAACAGCAGTCTGCCTCAGCAGTGCAGGATCAACCTCAAGACCTTTGAGGGGAGGGGTAGCTCAGTGGTTTGAGCATTGGCCTGCTAAACCCAGGGTTGTGAGTTCAATCCTTGAGGGGGCCATTTAGGGATCTGGGTCAAAAATCTGTTTGGGGATTGGTCCTGCTTTGAGCAGGAGGTTGGACTAGATGACCTCCTGAGGTCCCTTCCAACCCTGATATTCTATGATTCTAAGAGGGTTCTGCTTTGTCTCCTCTGAATAAATCATCATCATTATTACTGGATGAAGATCAGTAGACGTTCTTATAAATTAGGCAGTAGTGTAGTCCATCAAGTCACTGTGGCAAATCCCCCTCATCTACTCCACCAGTGGCTAAGTGCATGGAGTGCAAATACCAGATTCCATCCCAAAGGTTCAAGCTGTTGTGTTTACACCCTGCTCCCTTCGTTTTTATATTGTCCACTGTGAATGAAAGGCACCATCAAGATCAAGCTAAGGTTACCCCCAAAGAAAAGGTTGCAAAAAAGCTAGACCTTTCTGGGGGAGAGATGTATTGAATTGTGGGATTATAGCTGTGCACTGCTAAACACTAGGTCCTTTTGGCCTGGAATGACTATTCAAACTGGGAGCCTCTCATTTTTTTTAAATAAATTGCCTGAAAGCTCTAAGGAATAGTTTCAGACCTTCTTGGTGGAAGGCTGTCTGGTTTCTTGATCA
Organism: Malaclemys terrapin pileata; assembly: GCF_027887155.1. Lineage (NCBI taxonomy): Eukaryota > Metazoa > Chordata > Testudines > Emydidae > Malaclemys > Malaclemys terrapin. The sequence continues at coordinate 90,824,915 of NC_071509.1, forward strand.
GCTCTGCAAGCTTCCTTGGATGCACCAGACTCCGTGTGGCAAGAGTTATGGTAACAGCAGTAACTTTGCACTGATCCTCATGGTTGCAGGTGTCTAGGATTCCTGCAGAAGTACAGCAGGTTATTGAAGACTTTTTTCTTTTGAGGGCTGTGCTGGTTTTCACCTCTAAGACTGGAAAGGCTTTACATGCATTAAAAGACAAGAGCAGTCCCTAGGTCTATTACACGCTGGCTACAAAGAGGACAAAATATCATCCTCAGTTCCAGCCAAGACAGCAATTCTACCCCTACAGGCTGTCTGACCATTTAGAGAGAAAGAAAAGATCACAAAGGAGGCAGCCTCTGTCTTCTGACTCCTTGATCACTTCATCCAGGCAACCACAAGCCTCAAAGCAGCCTGTTTGACAGTCTACCAGCTTGGATCTCTCTGGCTTTTTTCTCTTCCTTTGAGAATAGGTTATCCCATTTCCTAAATGCATGGCAGACCATCACTTCAGACAAGTGGGTGCTAAGCAGGATGGCATCAGGATGTACCCTATGTTTTTCTAGTCTCCCTTTCCACTTCCCTTTTCAGGGACCCATCTCATGAGTCTGTACTAAGAGAAAACGTGCTGATTCTGCATTCTTTGGGAGCCACAGAGGAAGTGCTCTTTCACATCAGGTTGGGGTTTTTACTCCCAATATTTTTAATACCCAAAGCCAGAGGGGTTCTTAGACCCATCCAGAACTTCAGAACCTAAACAGATGCATCAAAAAGTTTAAAGTTGTTCCATATGGTTTTCCTAGCTTCTGTTATCCTTTCTTTAGATCTGGGAGACTGAGATGCTGCCCTTGGCTTACAGGATGCCTACTTCCATGTGGCAGTCCACCCTAGCAGGTTCCTGAGGTTTATGGTAGTAGGAGATCCTTACCAGTTCACTGTTCTATCTTTCAGACTGTCATCAGCACCAAGGCTTTTATCAGACTGCCACCACTGCCATGCACTTATCTCCACAATGAGGATGTCCACATGTATCCCTACCTGGACAATTGACTGACACAGGGTCACTCCAGTCATCAGGTAGAGACCAGTATTTGTTGGACTCTCCATTTGTTCAGCAGCTTGGGCGTGAAAATAAACAGAGAAGTCAAATCATGTCACTTTTCCAAGAATAGAGTTCATTGGGGCAGTCCTAGACTCAGCCACTGCCAAGGCTTTCCTGGCAAAACAGGACCTCTGTGCATGGTTCAAAGATCAGCCATGAACCACAGTGAGGAATTACTTCAGGATCCTAGGTTAGATGGCTGTTTGTATATATGCAACCCCTCACACCAGGCTGCACCTCCAGGAAATGCAGGCATGGCTCAAGTGAGTCTACCACCCCCAGGTTCATGATGTGGACAAACTAGTATGCATCCCAGTCAGGGTCTGTTGTCTCTAAATTGGTGGATGAGTCAGGGCAATGTATATGGGGAATTTCCTTTGTCTCAGTCTCTCCCCTCAGACTTTGGTAATGGACGCTTCAGTGATGAGGTAAGGAAGTCATTTGGATGATCTTCTGGCTCAGGGCTTATGGGCCACTCACAAGGCTAGGTTACATGTAAATGTTCTTGAGCCATGTGCAATATTCCAAGCATGTCGTGTTCAGGGCAGGACCATGTAGGTGCTCCCTGATGACACCACAGCAGTATTTTATGTGAACAAGCAGGGAGGTGCTGGGTGTCAGGAGGCAGTCAGGCTGTGGCATTTCTGCATATGGAACTCGGTAACTCTTAAGGCAACTTACCCTGCCAGGAGTTCAGAATGGTCTGGCAGATCCTTCAGCCTGGATCATGAATGGCCTCTCAACAAAGGCGTTCAGGGATCAGTGTTTTGAATAGGAGGATTTCCAGCAGATAATTTGTTTGCACTTGGCAGAACAGGAAAGGTGCTTAGCTTTGCTGAAGAAATGGTCACAGTCCTGGGTCCATCAGACACTTTGTTTCCTGCTTGTACGTGTACCTACCAATGCCACTCATTCCTAGAGTTATTATCAAGATGAAGCAAGAACAAAGTAGAATGATCCTCTTGCCTCAGCCAGTCTGGAGCTAACTTTAGTATTGGACCTGTGCAGAACCTTTACTACTTCCACAAATCAGAGTTGACATTGCAAAATCACAGGCGAATATTACACCCAAATCCTTGGGTGCTACATTTCATGGCATAGTTCAGCAGTGGTTAAATACAGAGGAGGCAAGTTATTCAGTGGCAGTCAAGAACATCCTGCTTAATAGCAGCGCAGGCAACATTCCAAGATAGTTACTTACCTTATGAAATGGAAGTGTTTCTCCATTTGGGAAGCTAGTCACAGTGAGTCTCCTACACAATTCACAATTCAAAAGATTTTGGACTATCTACTACATCTCAAAGTTGGGTCTAGCTTTCAATTCCATTAAGGTGCACCAGTCTGCAATTTCAGCTTTTCACCTTTAGTATATAAGGTAGGACTGTTTTCACTAGTTCTGTGACAACCAGATTCCTAAAAGGTGGAAAGAGTCTATCTGTTCCTATCAGGAATCCACCTCAACCTTGGGACTTGAATTTAGTGCAGTCAGCTCTTATGGGTCTTCTATTTGAGCCCTTATCCTCCTGCTTATTACACCCTCTCAGCAAAAATGCATTCTTAGTGACCATCACTACTGCTGGAAGTGTTGAGTAACTGCATGCCCTGGTAATGGATTCCCCATACACTGTATTAAACAAGGACAAGGTGCATTTTTAGGTTCTACACCAAGGTGGTGTCTGATTTTTCACCTCTACATCAGTCTATATACTTGCCAGTCTTTTTTGCACAGCCACATGTTCACAAGGATGAACAATAGCTGCACACTTCAAATGTGTGCTGAGCCCTAGTCTTGTCTTAACCTAGGCAAAACAAATAACATTTGGGGTTCTTCACAGCTTTTCATAACCTATGCAGCATAATGGTGGGGTCACTCTGTTAGACCATAATGACCCTAAATGGATTACCAGCTGCATTATCATGTGCTGTGCTGCCAAAGATATATCACTTCCTGAGAATTTGACAGTGCATTCAACCAGAGTGGACTTGGCCTCCACAGCATTTGTGGGAAATGTCCCTAGTGTGGACATCTGCAGGTCAGCAATGTGGTCCTTGGTCTTTTGCTAGACACCTTGCAATTACAGCTGCATCAAGGGAAGATGCAAATGCAGAAAAGTGGTTCTACAGTTCTTTTGATGAAACTCCTGGCCCCAACTCCATTGGTAGTGACTTGGAAGTCACCTACGGTGTCATGGAATTATGTAAGCACTCAAAGAAACAGTTACTCACCTTCTTATAACTAAAGGTTCTTCAAGATATGTTGCATGTTTCCATTACACGACCCACCATCTTTTCCCAATGCATTAAATTCTGTCATCAGGATCCTGGTGCAGAGGAACTGAAGGATGGACTGGGCAGCTTGCCCTTTATATTCTCTGTTTGGGAACCACTCTTGTGGGCACCAGTAGGGAAAACTCTTTGGCACTGGTACACAAAATGCACACACATCCACAGTGTAATGAACATATGCAACATATCTTGAAGAACAAGGGTTAGGAGAAGGAGGGTACTTGTTTCTTTCTTAACTTGTAATCCTGCTTCTCTGAAGAGATCACTTTTGAGGATTTGTGTGTTCACCTCTCCTTTGCTAACTCTTTGAGGTGCTGATTACTATAGGATTTAAGATGTAAAGCCTATTGGTCTTGCTGTTTATCTCAAGATTTTATAATCAATTTTTAATTTTTGTAATTGGCCATAAACGGTTTTGTGTTTTGCGTGAACAGTCGACTGAAAGATTCCAAGGGCAGTGGTGTCAAATCACTGAGCCCACAAGTAGCATAAGGGCTGTAGGTGCCTTGTGCTACCAACCACTAGCACAACCCTTAGGGAGCAAACATTTTAAAGACTTAGAGGTGGTCAGTCCATCATGTTCTAGAGAAGTGATATGCAAGATTTTGCTTCTCTGAAGGGTAAGTAACTTCCCCTTCCTTTCTAACTGGCATATGTTTGGCTTTTTTAAAAAAAGTGATTCACTGCTCATGTTTTTAGTAGCATCTCTCTAATGACTTTTTTTTTCTTTTTACAGGGGATCTGGAGTCCTCAAAAAATCCCTAACCCAGATTATTTTGAGGATCTTCACCCATTTGAAATGACTGCTGTTAGTGCTATTGGTTTAGAGCTGTGGTCTATGACCCCTGATATATACTTTGATAATTTTATCATCTGTTCAGAAAAGGAAGTGGCAGATCGATGGGCTGCAGATGGCTGGGGCTTGAAGAAATTGGTAGCTAGTGCTAATGAGGTATACAGTAGTATTTACCATACTCATAGTAGCCAAACTGTTAATGTGGACAATATATTGATTTGATTACTTTTTATTCAAAGTGGATAACCGTTCTGAGAAATGTGCTAAATCTTTCTAGTTTGACTGCTTAGCTTTTTCCAAATCTACGCTCTTCTCAAATGTAAGCCTTTGAAGCACTTGGCTTACATATGGGTGAAATTCTGATCTCTCTGAAGTCAATGACAAAACTCTTATTTACTTAAGTGGTGCCAGGATTTCACCCCTAGATTTCAATACTCCTTGATAAGTAAGAGTAGGATCTTTAGACTCAAAGCCTTGATAGTATACTCACTCTAAATATGTAATCTCTCCAGGAATGGATAAATGACCATTTAGGTCAAATGGTAGGGTGCTGGCCTGTGCTTTCAGTGCTTCAGCTCCCACTAGTGCCTATGTATTCTCTCTGTGTGTGGCTGCTGTTTTCTTACATCTGCAGATCTCTAATGGTGCAAGTTTACAAAATTTGTCCTTTAATATTTAATAAACAATATTCTTGCCCTTTAGAGAGAGTGCATGCATGCAACATTATAGCTGGTAAAGAAAACGAAAAAATGGACTAAATTCCCAAAAGAGAAGCCTTTTACATGATGTTAAAGATTAACAAATGTCTGTACGGTACTTTGAAAAATGCAGTGAGCTATATAAATGCTAGGTTACTTTATTCATTATAGTGATTAGTTCTTTGTTTCTTTCTGCAGCCTGGTATGTTTAGTCAGTTGGTGACTGCTGCAGAAGACCGTCCATGGCTTTGGGTTCTTTATATCTTGACTTTAGCACTGCCTGTAGGATTGGGTGTATTGTTCTGCTGGCCAACCAAGGTAAAAGAAAAATTGATTTTATTTTCACCTTTTTTTTCTAATGATAGTATTGTAATTTTTTTGACCTTAATGCTCTCTAGCAGCAATATATTTACATAATTGAAAAATCACTTACAAATAAAATCAGTTGGGTTTTTATCGTAAATCTTAATTTTAATAATAGGCCTTTACAAAATCCCCCCAAATTAGAAAATAAATGTTAGATATCAGTTATTTAAAAATGTAAATGATTAATTTATTATAGAAAATAGAAGAAGACATTGACTACAAAAAAATGGATGTCTCTAAGCCAGTTACAAAGGGAGAACTAGAACAAGAGAGAGGGGAGATAGATGATGAAGCAGAATTGGAAGAAGAAAAAGAACATGAAGATATTGCTTTAGAAGGTAAGCTGAGCAAACAAATTGTGGTTGTAGACATGTCAAAATTCAAATAGCTATAGACTGCTTTTCCAGGCAGAATAATACCAGTTCTTAAAACCAGCTATTGTAGAGTAATAGGGCTGGAAAAAAAAACAGTGTTACGTTACTATAAGTAGTTCTTTGACCATTGCCTGCCTGGAGTCTACTCTTCTTTGACCTTTTTGAATAGCTGTGTCTGCTGGGGCTGTATGCACACCTTGCCTCTGCCCTTATGCCATTCTTTTCTCCACCCTCAAGCAAGAGTGCACAGTCCCAACTGCCCTGCAGTTTCTTCTGACCAACCAAGGCAAAAAGCAGGAACGCTACAGTGTCTTTTGGTCTTTCATCAATCAACTTCTTCCTTTAGGAGAGAGTTTTTAATGCTTCTAATATATAAATATAGTTAGTTGTGCATAATGTTAGGCTTTATACCCCTTCTGGATATTTGGTCTCTTAAGATGCTATTGAAATGTTCTGACATCATTTCAGATCTAAGACGATCATAGGCAAATCTGTGGCTTTAAGCTATGCTTATCCTATGACACTTTGTCCATCATCATTAAATGTATGTGGTGTTTCTCCTCCCTTGGGGAGAAGCTTGTTCCTAAGTATTCTATGTGCAAATTGTACTCACTCACTCACTAACTATCCTGGAGAGCTGACAGCTACTTCACTTTTTATCAGAAGCTATGAGGGTGTCATTTGCTGGCACTGAACTGCCTTAGGAGCCTGCACAGATCTCCGTCTCATTCTGCCAAGTCAGAAACCAGTAGATCATCAGGCCTTGAAATACTTTTAGACTTAGCTAAAACATCCCATGCCACTGGATCCAATACGGAGCGTGTTATTAAACCATTCTGATACCTTTTCACTTCACGGTAGCATTCCTCTCACCTGAAGTTGTATATAAGAAGAGGGGTCAGCACCTTCCTTGAGCACGGTCTTGGCATCTGTCAAGTTCTTTCAGATGACTAAGCCTTCCAAAGACTTTCTCTCAGTATTACTCTTTTCACTCCTTACGGAGGAAGTAACAGTCAAGAGGCAAGTGATTATCAGATTGTGTCTACATTAGTGTCTGCATCCTCTTGATGCCAGTGTTTTCTGGCATTGGTGGTTGACCTCAGTGTCAAATGCCTTACCATTGGCCACCTCTGCATGGTGGATGCTTCAATACTGATAGCTTTTGTTTGTATTAGTGCTGGTGCTTTGGCACAGTCTGTGGCAGCACTGAGCCATTCCATCTATGCCTTGGCATCAGAGGCATTAACTGTCCCCATGCCACCTGTACTGTTGACATAAGCATCAATTGCCAGTCCAGACCCTCTGGCATTTTCTTTCTATTCTTCCTCTTATTTTGGCCTAGTCACTGTCATATTTCTTGCCCTTGAATAAAGAAGCCTCCCTTGCTTCTCCATTGAGTGCTTCCCTTTACTGTATCCTAATGGAGTTCATCTTGGAAACCAGGGCCTACTAGAGCCTACTTCACTGCTACCAGCATGGCAGTCTGGGATTCCTGAGTTACAGGTTCTTTCCATCCAGTTCAGGCGATGCTGCATCTGTGTGTGGGCTCCCTCTTAGTAAGAGTTTCTCTAGGGGACCCACCTTTTTCCTATGAACCACTGGCACTTTGGGCCTATTGGGCACTTTGCATTGGTTTTATTAAAAAACTTTTAGTGCATCTCTTGCTTTTTTTCTTCCTTCCTTTTCTTTTATCTCTTTCCATTTCAGTTTCCTTCAGTATGATTTTTTTAATATGTACGTTTTTCACTGCAATGTTCACTTCCCTACTTTGTTCTTTTCACACTTCCACTGATCATCTCCTTCCTTCATCTCATTCTTTTCTCTTCCCCCTGTCTATTTCTCTCCTAGAGGAGAATGGTTCCGTCTGCCAGCATCTCAAAATGCCACTAGGAATTTAGAGAAACAAGGTGGGTGAGGTAATATTTTATTGAACCAACTTCTGTTGGTGAAAGAGAGACAGAGCTCTTCTGCGGGTCTGTGTGGCTCTAAAGCATGTTGCTCCCACCAATAGAAGTTGGCCCAATATAGGGTTACCATACGTCCTCTTTTTCCCGGACATGTCCGGCTTTTCGGCAGTCAAACCCCCGTCCGGGGGGAATTGCCAAAAAGCCAAACATGTCCGGGGAAAATGGCGGCTCTGCTCCTCCCCGACTCTTCGGCTCTGTTTAAGAGCCGGGCTGCCCGAGCGCTACCGGCTTCGGGCAGCCCCCGTGCCTCCAGACCCTGCGCCGCCAGAGCCCGGGAGGGGAAGTGCCCGGCTGGGGGCGCAGGGTCCGGAAGCATAGAGGCTGCCCAAAGCCCGAGCGCTACCGGCTTCACGGTTTGCCGGGCAGCCTCCAGCTGGGCGCTTCCCCTCCCGGGCTCCAGCTGCGCTGGGGAAGCGCCGGCTGGGGGCGCAGGGTCTGGGGGCTGCCCGGCAAACCCTGAAGCCAGTAGCACTGGGGCAGCCCTTTCCCCCTGGCTGGGAGTGGAAGGGAGGAGGGGGCAGAGTTAGGGTGGGGAAGGGGCAGAGTTGGGTGGGGCTAGGGGTGGGGAAATGGGTGGGGCCAGGGCCCGTGGAGGGTCCTCTTTTTTTATTTATGAGATATGGTAACCCTAGTCCAATAAAAGATATAACCTCATCCACCTTGTGTCTCTAATATCCTGAGACCGACATGGCTACAACTACACTGTATATCAGGGATTTAAGCAGAACAGTACAGAGCTCACTAATCCTACTCAGCCCACATTGCCTTGTCTAAGACTAGAGCAGGAAGAGTGAGCTGAACACTGATCACCCCCGCTCTGTCATATGATCTCTGCTAGCATTCCTATGGGAATGGCCAGTGCCCTGCAAGTCCATAGAAATGACTGCCCTCCAAAGTGCATTCACAGCAGCCCAGTTCAGGCCTGTTCTGCATAGTTTAAACTCATGAGATGTGACTTCATATGTAATATCATGATGATGAAACTTAATTTAAAGATACAAGTAAAATAATCCTATTTCTTAGACTACAGATTTCATACTGTACAAATAATCTCAATCTATTAAACCTCCAGGATTTTCCTCGCGTTGTAGTGTGATGTTTCCCTTTAGCAGAAAGGAGATTAGTTTTGTGGGAAACCGTCTTAATTCTTAAATCTGCATTAATCCTTATGCATTGAATCAAGCTGTACAACTCCGATACTCAGAATGCCATTCAAGATTTTTTCTGGTTTTATTCTGATGAGGTTCGAAATATTACTGAAACATTATTAAAAGATGGATCTTTTTCTGATCGATGACTAGCATTATCAAAGTAGATTTTGGAATGAAAGTGTAAGACATGTGGTGCCAATTCAAATTAAAACTAACTTGGATCACACAACTTCTTTGATTAACTTGTTTAAGAATTTTGTCTTTGGAATGGCTGTTTACGGTCCATACTGTTACACCAAGAAGCCTCATTGGATCTAGTGTTAAAGCCTAAAATCCCAGTAGTAACTAAACACATACTAAAGAAAAATCTTTAATTTCTAGACATGCAGTCTATTCAAAGGTCTTTAGACAACTTGTGCTTTCTGAGAGGAAAAAATAAAGGCTTTGTCATAAATCTCTCCTTTTCCCTACTTTCCTATTCTTTACATGAAACTTGTGATTCCACTTACCAGGAAGAAGCAGGCAAAAACCTATCAATCAACCTAAGAGAAGGTTTTGTTCCCTTTACACCGTTCTTTTGCCTCTTCATGTCTGAAAGCATGGAACACGTGGCTTCTGTCTTTCCTACAGAAAGAAGACAAATTGAGGAGACGAAGAAAGAGATGATAAAGGAGAAAAAGAAGACAGGAAGGAAAGATTCTCCCTCAGGTACTGAGAAAGGGAAGTAACCTGGCCCCAGGCTTGAAAATTTTATTCATTCCTTTGCTTCCTGCACCTTCTTGCTGATGTTAATACTTCAGGCTGATGGGCAGCAATTCCCAGGCAGAGATGTAAAAGGCTTTCTACTGGACTACTTCATATGGAATCTGCAACCATAATATAATTTACTACTAGTTATCTACTTCTGATCTTGACCATAGCTGTCACATCTGCAGTCAATATCTGCGTCTTTGTTTCTGAGTAGAGAGTATGGTGTTGATTTGACCTATGAAGTCCTAAATCTCCTGGGATCTGCCTATGAGAGAAACTTCCTGCCCCTCCATGCAAGACAGCACAATTGCCAACAGCAGAAGCATTTGAAGTAGACCTCCTCAGTTTAAGGGTGTGTGTGGCTGCTGGCAGGATGTTATCTCTAAAGGGGCTCCTCAGCTTTGTGACTTGCTCTTCTGTTACTTTAATATGACATTTCTGTGGGGCCAGTGGGTGGTGATAACTTGATTTGGCCACACATCCCCTGGTTTGCCCGCCATTCCTCTGCATGGAGCTCCTGACACCTAAAGAAGCATTCAGGTAACTCTGCCATGGAGGATAAGATGCATGTGCAACTTTTAGGGACAATTACATCCTTATTTATTAGGTAATCAGTAACTAATAGTACAATTGTCCTGTTTATTCAGTTTCTGGCGATTGCTACTTTTGGTGTTTAGGTTTTTCTCTATTATTTTTAAATAATGTTAGTGCTTCTGCAAAGTGCTGGATTTACAGCACTAAAAACTGAAGTCTTTTTGACAGAATGTGAACAGTGGTGTTTTGCCACACTGTCCTTACAGTTATATAGCTATTTTTTTAAGTAAACATCCCTAAGTCTGCATCTATATCAGGAAAACTAGGACATGTTGTTTTCTATTGGTACTATCTCTACTGTTGGTAGCACTGGTAGAGACTATGGTGCAGACAGGGATCAGGTGTTTCTACCACCATGTCATCTTTCCCTGCTCTGAATAAAAACACCTAATACCTGTTAATGTTACTATTTCTACCACTGGAGTTGAACTGGTAGTGAATTATGGGTCGAAATTTCCTACTGTAGATTAGGCCAGAGAGGATAAAATGATATAAATGTTCATGCCCATTCAGTTCATGGCACCTCTGCTGAGACTACCAACAAGTGCTAGTTAATATTTTTTCTGACATAGATGTCTGTCACTAAGAACTACATTTTGATTACTAATGTTTATTTCAATGTTGTAGCGGTGTTGGTCCCAGGATATTAGAGACACAAAATAGGTGAGGTAATGTCTTTTATTGGACCAATTTCTGTTGGTCAGAGAGACAAGCTTTTGAGTTTACATAGAGCTGGTAGAGGTACTCAGAGTGTCACAGCTAAACACAAGGTAGAACAGCAGATTGTTAAGCATAAAGCGTTAATATGTGTGTCGAGACCATTCCAGGTGAAGTGGGCAATTAATTCTCTACACTCCTAGGACAAAAGAAGGTTAGAGATTGTTGTAATGAGCCATAAATCCAGTGTTTGAGTCAATTATATTTTTATATCTAGCAGAGGTACCAATTTTAGTTCCCATGCCTGTCTTTTGGAGGTGTTCTGCTAGTTTCCTTTTGAGAATGAGGACTGAGAGGTCAGAGATAGTGATAATTTTGTGAAGCGTGTTTGCCCAAGGGTGATGGTAGTTATTTTTTTTATCATTTTTCTGTGTGAGTTCATTTGAGAGTGTAGTAATTGTCTTGTTTCACCCACATAACTGTAGTTGGAGCATTTGTACACTGGATGTACACCACATGTGATAAGAATGTGTAGGACCCATCGATTTTGAAAGGTGTGTTGTGGGGGGCATTGATCATCGTTGTAGTGGAGATACGTCTGCAGGTTTTGCATCTGTACGGCAAGGTCTGGTGCTGCTTTGAGTTGGTGCGACCTGGTCTGTTAGGAGCTTGCTTCTGATTGAGGTTGTTTTTTGAAGGCCAAAATAGGGGATTCGGGAAACCCATCAAGTATGGGTGGTAACTGTTTAATGATATTCTGTATGATAGACCCATAATTCCATTGTCTGTCCCATGAACCATCCAATCTCCGTTTTGGACTAAAATTCCATTTGCTAAAACAGTTGGAGATTAAGGAGTAGATTCCTCCTTTTTGTGTCAACAGTTGTTTGCAGTTGCAGTAAATGTTGCTTGAATGTCTAAATAAATGAATTGCTGGCATGAAAAGAGGCTAGGCTGAAATTGTCAAAATTGGGTACTAAAATTTGACAATGGATCTTACACTAGTTCAGTGATTCTCAAACTTGTATTGGTGACCCCTTTCACGTAGCGAGCCTCTGAGTGCCATCCCTCCTCCCCCCGCTTATGAATTAAAAACACATTTTTATATATTTAACACCATTATAAATGCTGGAGGCAAAGCGGGGTTTGGGGTGGAAGCTGACAGCTCGCAAACCCCCACATAATAACCTCACGACCCCCTGAGGGGTTCCGACCCCCAGTTTGAGAATCCTTGCACTAGTTGATATTAAGAAATCTCTAACCCTGGTATCAGGGGGTTATGTTAGTTTGAACAGTTGCATATAAAATGGTCCATGTTAAAATTTGAAATTGGTGTATTTTGTTTGTATTTTGCTTTAGTAGCGTATTTGGTTTTCTCACTTATCTTCGCATAAAATAGTCCATCTACTGAGTCGCCATGTTAATCTCTGCTCTAGAAGGTGAGGGTGAAGGTGAAGATAAAAATGATGAAGAGGAGAATGAAGCTGCAGAAGGAAGTCAGGAAGAAGAAGGTGACAAATCAAATAAATCTGGCTCAGAGGATGAGGTGAGCTACTTTAGAACAGCAAATAAGATTTGCAAATAAGCACAATGGGGGAAAAAGCAGGAATTTGATTGTTTCAGGGAAATACGTTTTACAGGGGATATAGTGACCACATCCTTTTTCCCCCCTCCAATTTATCCATAAAACCAGACCCCCATCCACATACTAATTTGGATATTTTCTCTATTTATATTAGTTTGAATATTTATTTTATTATTTCAGGCATTAGAATTTATAGGCTTGTAAAATCTGTGGTTACCGCTTCCCCTGCTACATACAGCAGAAAGAAGCTTTGTAAATGATGTGTTCGGAAGCAGCCTGCTGTGTTTTGGAAAAGGAACTCTCTCCTCCATTGAGTTTGGCTGATGTAATGCTATTTTAAAACTTCTTCTAACTTTCTGTAGAACTTTGGTGGTGTTGACCGGGTTTGTGCCAGGGAGATTGAAAGAAGAGTACAGTTTTATATAGTTAGCCACTCTTCTAGCAGTTTTGAAAATGTTGGATACTTTGGCAAATAGCAAATCTCTTAATGCCTCGTTTTGGAAGACTTCAAAAATATTTCAGATTTTCTTATATTGCTGCATATCTTATCCAGTTATTACCAGGATATGCAAACATTTTTATAATTATGACTAGCTGTTAATATCTAATTCACAGATTTCTCAAACTGTTGATTGTCATTGCTAAGACAGTGCTATAACTCAGGAACTTTAAATTAAAATGACAGGCCTGCCATTGGGTGTTGCAGGGAAGTAGGGTTGCAATACATTGGCCCATATCGGAGTTGCCTCTTGGGAGGACTTCTGATATGGTAATTACCTGTTTTCAAATTAAGAAGCACGAAGTCAGATATCTGTTTTGGCCATGCTACTTACTTTGTCTCCCTGAGTAATGCGGCTGTGGAGTACCTAAAACCACCAAAGTAAGAAATGATGGGTAGAATGAGTGAGTGCAGACTGTACTTTGGGGAGAGGGGGGAGTCACTGAATTCATGACCCTGCAAATGAAGTTGTTTGTTTAGATACTACTGAGTAAATCAGGCAAGAAAAGTAAGAAGCTTTTAAGGATAAAACTTCAGTTTATACTCATCTTTTATATTCTGTTTATAGGATAGGAAATAAAGATTATTTAAGGCTGAGGAAAGGGACTTTACCATTGTGCATTTTGTAATACTTGACAAGTGTTGCAGTATTTTATCCATAGACAATATGACTGGGATAAGGAAAATACCTCTCATTATTGCCATAATTAAATTTAGATTGCCATTTTGATGAACTTGAATCAAAATTTTCTATTCCAGATGAAAGAAGCTGACGAAAGCACAGGGTCTGGAGATGGTCCAATGAAATCAGTACGGAAAAGAAGAGTACGAAAGGACTGAGTTATTTCCAACTAGTATTTTTAGTTCCTGCTTATAGAAACATGGGATGCCATTCTGGTGTGCCTGACAGCATGCAAGTTACTGAGACTTTATTAAAACAAACAAAAACAAAAATACTGGACTTATCACTCCATATCCAGCCTCCTTGATCTTCCCAAACTTTACCTTTTTTTTTTTTCTTTTCTTTTCTCTCCAGGAAAAATGCTATCTGTGAAGTTAGATGGTGTTTTGAATTTAGAATAAAAGTAAAATGGCAATTTTATTATCTGATTTAAAAGATTGATATTCTTAGAAATTAGTTAATATTGGTTGATGGTCATTTTGGCTCTAAACGTTTAAAAAAAAAACATGAATAGTAAATGCGATAGTATTTTTGCAGCTCTAGCACAAATGTAGCGTCTCTAGTAGTTCACAGCCCTAAAGAAATGGCCAGTTATATTTCTTTTCTGTGCAGAGCTAAATACAATAGTTGTTTTTGTATGATAAATATTCAGTGCTAGCAACACATTTTATTGTCAATGATCTACCTTTATAATATGTTTGTGGTCACATGTTCACTTTAGGCATTTGTTACAGTAATTTATTTGACAAAGTATCATTCACTGGTTAATAGATAGCATAGCATGTTTTACATTTGAATGCAGAGACTTTCCATCTACTTGAAGTAAAATGGTGTACAGGTAACTTTTTCAAACTTTTATAGTTCTCATGTTCCAAGCCAGAATGGCCTAATCCCGGTTGACAAAATATTTGCTAAGTGTACATTGCCTCTTGAAAATAAAATATTTAATATAATCTCATGTTTCTCATGAAATGTATTAGTCTTACAGATGAGAATTTTGAAGGGTTGAGTTTTTATTATAGTCATAAGTAGCTGGACACCTTCAGTTACACTAGGATCTAAATAAACAGCATGCTGCAAGAGAAACTTGTTTGCTTCTATCTTATACTTTACAACTACATCTCAATGAATTTTTTATCATTGGACATACCACAAAGGTCTTTAAAAGCAGGGTTTTCTGAAATTATTGAACTTTGGCTTTTGCCAGAGAGAATTTGGCAGAATTCTCAGTCATGGGATTTTGGCTTTTTAGACTGAGTTTGACAGAACTCCTCCTAGAATTTTTGACTGTAAAGCAGTGAATCAGGCACTCTGTCATACACTGCCAACCCTTCACTATTCCAGCAGTTCATCTTTCCTGTTAAAAAAAAATCTACTCACTTTGCTTCCAAACCTGAAACAATGTCACTCTAGCTCTTTTTTATAGCAAAGCCCTTCACAGGATTTAAGATTTTAAACTAAGTTTCTCATTTTCTTTGTGTTATTGTTTATTCCTCAAACTACTTCCCTCAAAACATTATTGTGGATTTCTAAAGAGGTTTTAGGGAGCAGCTTCTTTTTCTCTTCCTTCCCTGTCCTCTTTTCTCCTATTATCCCCATCCACAGAAATGGAAAACAGCCAGGGGAAGGAGAACGACAGTAACTATCCCCATTGCTTGACCCTCCTGTCCACGAGGCGTTTGTCTGGGGCAAAGGTGAAGTTTCTAGCTTGTGTGCAGCCAGATTCACATTGAACTGTCTCAGCAGAGGAAAGTCTCATCCCTGTTGAGCAGCAAGCAAGTAAGCCTACCTCACTAAGACTGGGAGCCAACAGTAGGGAAGAGGTGGTAAGTCTTGCTAGCCTCTTCCTAAGCATGGGATCCCCATTCCCACAGCTTGCAGATCTGTCCAAGGCCTGAATCACTAGGGAAGGCCAGGTTCTCCATGGCAACCGGGAGGCTCTGGAGAGGAGGGGGGAAAGGTCCCCCCTCCAGTGCAGAGACTTCAGATCCCCCTTACCTCAATTTTTATTCCTTTCGAGGTAACGAGTGTTCCAAGGCCTGATCTAGAGATTAATCACTTGGAAGAGAGATGTAGCTGTTTCAAAATTGAAAAAGCAGGGTTAGGCTTCTCTGGAAAAGCCACCCCCCTGAGCAATGTAAGTTACAGCAACCTAAGCACTGCTGTGGATATGCTATGTCAATGGGAGAGCTTCTCCCTCCAGCATAGCTACTGCTTAGACAGAGCGCTCTCCTCTTGGCATAGAGCATCTTCACCAGACGCACTACAGTGGCTCAACTCCCTCGCTGTAGCACTTCTAGTGTACACTAGCCCTGAGTTGACTTATGCAGTGTTCAAGTCTGTAGCTTAAGAACCTAGATAGGGTACGCAAACCTCCAAAAAGATCCTTTTAAATAAAGTGCAATGTTTCTGAATTACTAAAAGGGGCTTTTAACAGCTTTCTTCAGTTTATTAGGTTCTCTATCAGTGTGGTTTTTAGATACCCAAATCATTGGGCCCATGATAACTTACAGTTAAACATTTACCAATCTGACAGATGTTTTGGGTCTGATCCCACTGCAGTTATTGGAATAGATTGGGCCTTTAAGTACCCACTATGTAGTGTTTAGAACACAGAATAATTAGTGTACAAGATCATACAGCAATGCAAAGTATTTACAGAAGAAAGTTTTCTTCTGGTGCACATGTAGCTTATTCAGGTTAATTACTTTGAAACAAAGTTAAGGGAAAGAAGTGAATGTGAATTTTCTATTGCTGACTAGTTTCACTGAATAGCTATGCATATTTACTTTTAGTACCCAGAGACAACCAGTGTCAAGGCCCTAGATGGTAATAACTTACTGAAAAATACTATATACTCAGCGTGGTTAGCAAATGCTAATCATGCCTACTGTTTAATATTTCTATGTAGAACTTTTTCACATTAGTTTAAAACTGCCTTAACTCTCAATGTTTTCATCCGTAAAACATTCCAACCCTATATACTGTCCAGTCTAAGACAAACCGAGACAAGTCAAAAGCTTTTATTAAATGTAAAATCAGAAATACAACACAATTTTTAAATGTTCATAAGTTAAAAGGCCACAATAGTGGGAAGCAAAATGTTTACAGTTGAAATGACTACTCTATATACATATGGCTAAAATATCACTATCCAATCTTACATTAATACAAAACATGATTAAGATTACTCCTTGATTTTAGGAAAGTGGCTCAACTCTAACAAGTGCACCAGGTGACAATGGTGGATCTTTCCTATTATGTAAAGGGGGTGTAATGCTATCCCTTACATCATAGGACAGTTACGGAGAAAGGAGCAAAAGTATATATATTTAAAGACAAGTGTCATGGGTATTGTTTTATACCCAAACACCACTTGCCTAAGTAATTAGCCAGAAGATTAATCCTATTTGCTACCAGTACTTGAGTACACATAGGATGTTTAGTAAGCACGAAGGGGACAGATAAACCCCAAGGAAGTTTAAAATTACTGTTAGGGGTTTATAAGACCCAGCCCCTATGTTGGCCAGGCAGTTGGGTTAAAGCCCTAGCCAGGTTAGGTCCCATTCACTCTACAAATTTAACCTTGTTGCAACTGGGGCCCTGACTCAATATCTGACTTAGAAGCTTCACTTTTGGCATCCCACTTAGAGCCATCTAAAACTGTGCAGGTATAATTTTTTTTTTTAACAGTGGTGGGGAGAGGGGGGGAACAACCCAGGCCCCATTGCCTGAACAGTCTCAATCTTTCATGGGTGTGGTCTTATGTCACCACTCTGCTGTTGCTGAACTCTAGTTCCTTTAGCTGCCCAAGGAAGCTCAGTCTGACATTGGTTTAACTCTTTATGGTTACATCCACTCACCCAAACATAATTCTCATGTTTGTTTTTATTTTACAGAATCCATCACAGTAGTGATAAAATGCAGCCTTGACAATAACACATTTTACTTTACTTCTTAACATGGGAAAAGTGATTTCCAATATTGAAAAGATGTTTTAACTAACATTCATAAAGCCACAGCAAATCAACTAGCTTGATATAAAAACATTTGGGAGGGATGTGTAAGTTTCAATACTGATAAATGAAGTCTTACCAACTTGTACCTTTTGCTTTTTCCACTATTAATACTGAAGTACACAAAAAAAACTTGTAAAAACTTTGCTGACCTTTACTACAGCCCAATCCTAGTAACAGCAGACCATTTAACACATCTACACTAGAAAACTGAATGGTTGCTGAGGGTCACATAAATCAGTCCCCTTGAAGCTGTGCTGAAACAGCATTTCAAATACTAATGTAGCCAGAATATCCCATCCCAGAAATACACAACTACCAATTTCTGCCCCTTCCTGATAGCATGGAAGCGTATTAGTGCACAAATTGGAAGTTGCTACCTATGGCAATAGAAATCAGTATACGGAGGCTGTTTGGGCACCAAATGATGTTTGAAACAATAGGTTAGCTGCTGGCACCTACGCACTGCTCCAGTGGCACATAGAGGCTAGGGCCAGGTCTACACTACAAAGATTTGTCAATGTAGCCATATCCATTGGGGTGTGAAAAAACAATATCGCTATGCTGACAAAGCCCCCAGTATAAAAGCAGCTATGCTAAGATGAGTGGTTCTCAACTTGGCGTAACACCACCTCCTTGAATGATGTTAGCTAATGGAAAAACTGCCAGCAGTTAAGGAAAAGAAATTGATTTGAAGTGTGAACAATATCATATACGTTGTAAACAGTTTAACATCCCAGTAATTCAGCACTCCCCACAAAATCTTTTACAAATTGGGGTTATCTTCAGTTTGTCAAGAACAAGCAAGCCATTAGAACCCTGCAGAGAAGAGTCACATCTCTACTAGTTCATGAAAATCCTTAACCTGTTCAAAATATTTATTTTTAAAAATGTTCGTTTTTAATCTGTGAAGGTAATGAGTGTTCTAGACAGATACCTAGTTATTTTTTGAGCTGAAGAAAAGGTGGTGCAAAGTAAGTTTAAGTGTTCATTTAAAATAAGATTAACACCATTTTACACCTCATCGTATTTATTCTGCTACAAAACACTATCCTAAAATCTTCAAAGTAGTTGACAGTCAGATGTTTGCTTAATCTGACAAACTGAATCCAGTTTTGACAAGACATGCCATTGTTGATTTTTGAAACAAATATGCAAGTCTAGTTATAAAGTCTCTACATTACATTTGCACATTGCTCAGAGGCTAACAATACACAAACTCATGGCTCCAGTTGTTTGATGTTTTTAACTCTGTCTATAATTGCCATTAATCTTCAAATATCCAGGGAAGCCACAAACTAAGGTATTTTAACTCATGTAGCCTATGCCAATGAAAACAGAAAAAGCAGCAGCAATACAATGACGTCATCTGGAAAACAACCCCTTACTTTCGTTTGCTTTTTGTGTCAGTTGTCTGGAAAACACTAGATGCAGACATAAGATTTTCTATATATTGTCCAAGAACTTGATTTTCTGATTTGAGTTTCAGGTTTTCTTCCTTAACAGCATCTACTCGTGCTGACAGATCTATTAAAAAAAAATTATCTTTAACACATAACACACACAAACCATGTGATGCACCCAAATCAAGTTTACATAAGGTAAAACTGCAAGACAATACATATGAAACACCACAAAAGCATAAGTGTCATCCAACAGTCTTTTGCTAAATCAAGTTATTTGCAACGTGACAGTGTTATCATATGGCAAACTTGTTACCCAACCATCTCATTCTGTTAGTTATCCTTCACTTTTCTGTTTCTGGTCTATTTAAGATTTCAATTGTAGATTTATTTTGTGTGATTCACCTAGTTTTTCAAGTGCTAACATGCTTATCTACTGCTGACTAAGCAGCCATAGAAATTTGCAGAACTTCAAGCATTAATAAGCTCATCCACAAGTATATTTAGTCTGACTAAAAGAAAAGTTACTGAAGCAGGTCCACTTTGACTTTTGAGTCATTTGGGAGCATAGCCTGGACACTAAATCATACAAATAAACAGAAAAATGTTGTTTGATGCCAATGAAGTATCTGTCCATCATGTTTATGCGTCTTACTCTGCATTGTGCAGTAAACATTCCCTTGGATAAAGACCATGGACAGCAGTACTAGATTGCCCTTTTGACCAATGGATTAAGTGTTACCATAGAATACAAGGAGTCTCCCTACAAATATCTGCATGCCATTTAACATTTTCAACATTCTAGGATGGCAAACTGCTAACCTTCGAGTGTGTGCTGCAGTTCCAAAACTTGATTAATAAGCCGTGTTTTTTCTTCCAGTTCTACCTGATTTTCAGCCTCAACAGCTGCAATAAACCACATAAATTTTAGTGCAGGCTTTCTGGAGAATTTGCTATTACACTAAAGAATATTAGTTAAGAGGAATAAAGGCCTTCTACCATCCATATCAGCATTCATCATTGTGGAATGGGAACTTTCCACTCCTGGATTCAGGACTTCTGGGAGAAGTTCTGCTTAAAGAGAAAAAAAAAAGTCAAAAGAAGAACTAGTCACAGCTATAATGTAGGTGTAATTATCTTTAGCGGTGAATTTTACAAGGGCTACGAGGGAGAGTCAAGTATTGCCCACTCCCCATTTACACACAGACCAAAGAGAACAGCGAGGGGCTTTCAAACCGATTCCTAGTCCCAGTCCGCACACCATGTAGTCTGTCACCACACACGGGGAGTCACTTACTCCCCTCAATCAGGCCTGGGTCAGTTCACAGGACAGGCAGCTGGGCGCCTCTCCTCTGCACGGACCGGCTCAATGCTGTCCTGGGGACTGTGTCCTGCTTTCAGCCCCGGCACGGGCCCTTCCAGCCGGGTTCGCTATGCGGACAGCCCACGCTGAACAGGGCTGAGCCCCAGGAGCTGCTCTCCCCCAGCGCAGCCACCCAGCCCGGCCTGCCGCCTAGCGTATCCTCGGCCCCGCCCGGCCGCAGCGACCAATGCCGCCGCCCCGGCCGGGCTCAGCCGAGCCGAATCTCGCTTACAGGGCGCTGGCCGGGTGCGCTCGGCTGGGAGCCCCAAGCGGGGCGGCCCCTCCCCACTCACCTCGGAGTCGCGCCGCTGCTCGGCAGGCTACAGTCCCCGGCGCCCAGCACCAACTCACCGCGGCTCCGCCTCCTCGCGCCTGCGCAGCCTCCTCGCCCAGGGCCGGTGCGCACGCGCCGCGCCTCGCTTACCCAACAAACGGAACACAGACTCTCGAGGAGGCGGGGCTGGAGGAATCAGTCAGCTCCGGGGGCGGGGCGTTTCACGGGGACAGCAAATAAGCAACGGGAGCTAACATCTGTCCTAACGTCACTCTGGCGCTTTGCTTGATTGGATAAACTGTCCCATAGTGGGCGGGGCCTGGGAGACCAAAAGGAGGCTTGGGAAAGAGGGCGGGGCATAGGTATGCGAAAGCCCAGAGACCCGCCGCGGCCTTGGGCGGGGTTGTGCCTGCTGCAGGCGTGATCGCGGGGGTGACAGGCCCGACCGAGAGCGGGGGCTGGAGTGCTCCGGAGCCAAGTGGGGGGTGTTGCCCTGGCATGCTGCACAGCAGGCCTGATGAATTTGTCCCTTATTTACAATGGCCCCATCGTCTGGGGTGACCAGATGTCCCGATTTTTGGGTCTTTTTCTTATATAGGCTCCTATTACCCCCCACTCCCGTCCCGATTTTTCACCCTACCTGTGCCTGTCCCCGGGGCTGAAACCAGCACGGGGGCTGCCCTGTCCTGACAGCCTATCCGCATGGGGCAGCCAGGCTGCCCTTGCTAAAGTTTCAGAGTAGCAGCCGTGTTAGTCTGTATCGGCAAAAAGAAGAACAGGAGTACTTGTGGCACCTTAGAGACTTAGTCTCTAAGGTGCCACAAGTACTCCTGTTCTTCTTCTTGCTAAAGTTATCATCACCCACGGGTGTCGAGGGGCTGAAGCCAGCCCACAGGCAAAACGGCTGCTAAGTGGTTGAGGGGCTGCACAGAGACAGGGACTGTGGGGAGCAGAAGAGACAGTGTGAAAGCAGGATGGAGCGAAGGATGGGGAGCAGAAAGCAGATTTAGTGGTTTCAGGGGTGGTGCAGTAGGGAGCCGAGGAGATACAGAGGATAGTGGGGGTATCAGATGGTAGCTTCCGTCAGCCTGTGGGTGGGGAAGGGGAGTCCCCTCTGAGCATCGGGGAAAAGGTGGTGGTGCCAACTCTTGGAAATTGGTTGTGACAGAAGTGTTGCTGCTGGGTCAAGACAGCAATAGGAAATGGATGGCAGTTCCCTTATCTTAGGGATGAGAAGATGGTAAGTATTGGAGTCTTCATCTGAGCAGGCAGGGAGAGGTGTGTGTGGTTTTTTAGTTCATTAAAGATTGACTTTTCAATCTGAAATTATCACACACATATTGGCAGAGGAATAGAAGTTAAAAAGTCAAAACACTAAAAATATTACTCAGAATTAAAAAAAATCATGATTTTACGGGCCAATTTCATTGGGGGGGGGGTTGACCCATTATTTTTGATCTCTTGAGGTTGGCAATACTGCAAAAGCAAAATGTGCCCCTGGGAAAAAGGCACATGCACATTAGTTCTGAATGGGGAAAAAAGCTATGTAGTACTCCACCCTCTAGAAGTGTTTCTGATATGTGCCAGTAATCACAAGGTGTATCTCCAAGGTACAACAGTCCTTTGCATCAGGTATTGAGGGAGGGACACTTGTGTAGCATCTTTGGAATTTAATCTCTGGCTATACATAGATACTTATCCGAATCAGTCACTAATTCCCAAACCATTTGAAGTTCTCCTATTGCTTTTTATGCACATCTGTTGGATTTTGTGAACATCTTTATGTTTCTGTAAGTGCAGAAGTGTATAGTACTTAATACTGTGAGTAGTCTCATTTACTTTAATGGGACTATTCATGGTAGTGGGTTCTCTACCCAGGAGTAAATGTTCATAAGATGCAACTCATAACCTGTGTTTATCAGGCAAATGAGAAGCCAGCTACTCTGAGAGTTCCAATCAAGGCTCCAGGTCCTGATCTGGATAGGGCAACTTTGGACTGAAAGCTGTCCTAAGGCTGGCTTAGACAATACTGAAGGATTTCCCCAGGTAGTTAGGAATCCTTAGGTGACCTAGAGCAGGGGAATCTCAACCTTTTTCTTTCCAAGGCCCCCCCAACATGCTATAAAAACTCCATGGCCCACCTGTGTCACCACAACTGTTTTTCTGCATATAATAGCCCGGACCAGTGTTATGGGGTAGCAAGCAGGGCAGTTGCCCAGGGCCCTGCAAAGCTCAGTTGCTCAGGCTTCCGCTTCAATCTAGACAGTGGAGCTCTGGGGCATCAGCCCCTGTGGGGCTCCAGAGCTTTAGCCTTGGGCCCCAGAAAGTCTAACTCTGGTTCTGTTTGGCAGACCCCCTGAATCTTGTTTGTGGCCCCCTGGTTGAGACCTGTTGTGACCTAGAGACACTGTTGCACCTTGCAGAGTGCACTGGTTGGGAGACTGCTATGAAGCTCAAATTAAATTACTGTTTTTGTTAATGTTTGTACAGTGCTTCAATGGTATACAGTACTCTATGAAGCCTATGTTGTTGTTGTATATGGTGACATGGTGATGCTGCATTGTGATGTTTGAGTCTGAGCCTTCACCCACAATCAGGCTCACCTCTCAGTTCTACCAATGAAATGAGAACCAATGATGGTGTAAGAGAGACCTCTAGTGTCTAGTTAGGCTAGGCACAGATCTCTTTTCTTTTAAATAGATTCAGGAAAGTTCTTCTTATTTGCATTTAGATATTTATTTCTGATTAGACTAGATTGCACAATCACTTCATGTTGTGTTAATGGTACAGAAATGCCATTTTATTAAAGTTAGGTTAATAGAGTGGAGCTGTATGTATGTAACCAGTAATTATCAATACTCTCTATGTATTAATTTAAAACTATTAAATCTGATAATGTAGTATTCTGAGACCATAAAAATATTGCTAGAATGTATCATAACCACATAATAGGGCAAATACAAATACTACATGTTAAAGAGGCACAAGATTGTGATTATTTCTTTTGTCATCTAGACTTTCTACAGATTTCCATGTAAAAACACTTTTTTCAATATTACTATTATTGTTGTTTCATTTAGTGCTGTAGCAGCTAGGAGCCCTAATCATGGGCCAGGACCATATTATGCTAGGCACTGTACTAACGCAGAACAAAAAGATGGTCCCTGCCACAAAGACTGGACATTAATGTCAGTGGTATGATATGCAAGATATTCTGTATCAGTACCTGAGCAATTTGGAATTTTTAGATTGGAAATCTTTTGATAGCTTTTAGTGTGTTTCAGCCAAAATCTGTCCTTGAAAGCACATACATGGCTGCCACCAAAGTCAGTTTGGACCTAAAGAAGCCACTAACGTGTTTTGGGGGTTTATTTTTTTGTTTGGTTTTGCTTCTATGTTCAAGTCTCATCCTGACAATGCAATGTAGAGAATCAGATGTTGGATACAACTAACAGCAGATTCTGAACTCTCCTGCCTTATAATCTGTTGACACCTCAAGTTTAGCTATCTCATATACCACAGTGTTATTTTCAAGGGGGATGGGACAGCACTTAAGTACTGGTTATAGATAGATAACTTGGGTCACATGGGTATGTAGGTGAGTGTCTTGGACTATACACTCCCTTCCTGGGGAAATGTGTTTTCTGCTGTATTTACACCTTGGAAAGTATTCCATGATACTGTACCATGTTGATGGATGCCTCCTAAATGCTGTGCTAATTTTAAAAACCAACAAAAACCACTCTTCTTTGTACCTAACAAGCAACAGTTTATATAAAAATGAACAAGTTTCTCAGGATATGAAAGGATTTATGGCTGATCCTCATCCTCTCTGTCATAGAGCCTTTGTAATTAGAGCTGCTGCAAGCTGTTTGCTTTTAGAAAAGGTTTTTTTTTTTAACCTGTCTAATCCTCGCAAACAAGCCCCCAGTACGGTAGCTATGACTTTGGAGCTTGTCAGTGACACTCCTTGATTGGCCAGCGAGTGCTACTAGTAGAATGACAGAAGCTAGCTCTCTCCCTATGATCTTTCATGCTGCCCTTGTTATGCTGCCAGCCTGGCAACCAAGAGTCATCTTAGATCTCTGGCATAGACCGAGCATAGCACTGCTACAGCAAAACCACCAGCACAATCCAATTCTCCTGTTATTAATTAAATTCCTTCTAAACTCAAGAGCATGGACGGCTTTTGCATATGTATGTGTGTATATGTGGAGTTTGTTTACCAGGCAAAAACCATTCTGTTTTTGTCCACCAAAAAAAAAAAAAAAATTGTTACAGGTGTTTTTTACCTGAAGAGACTTCTCTTCATAGGTGTAGTAGTTTCTCCCTCCTATTATTCCCTGTTTTAAGATAAGGAGCATTGGATCCTAGCAGTGCCACTCCTTAATCAGTCATGGGGGTTCATTTAACTAAAACACTGCCCCCTTTCTCCTTCTGGGCCTGAGTATGCTATTTCAGCAGGGCAACATGCTGAACACCCTCTATTCCTACTTAAATGAATGGGAGCTGAAGGTATAAGATATTCAGCACTTCACAGGCCTCTAAAGTGCAAAAGACCTGGTTCTTGCACAAATTGCAGTGTTCACTGGTGTGGTATAATTGCTAGGTTTCCAAACTAGTCTCCATCTAAACTAGTGGTTTAATAACCATTAATAACATTTATACAAATGCAAGGAGGAGAACAGTGGGGAAGACTCCAAAATGACTATGGTAGATGCTATTATTTTGTAAAAATGTTCATAAATTAATCCTAGAGGTCTTTTTGTTTTTTTAAGATGGAGTGGGCTTGCAATGGAGTCCTTGCTTAGTTTATGACTCTTTCTATGACTGAGTGTAACTGCTTGTAATAATAGATGTCCTCAGACCATTATTCTAGCTTGTTCTTTTGTGGACCAGTCAGTTGTCTGAATTATAAAATCATGTTGGATAAAACATTGGAAATTCTGATTTGCCTTTGTTTTCCATTTTGTCTTGTGGGGTGCTTTCAGGGGTTGTTTTACTTTGCTCAGTTTGGGGTAGGATACTATCATAATGTCTGTTTTCGATACATAACTCTGATCATTTGGGAGGGCAAATGTGCTTTGTGTTGTTTTGTTGTATCTAAGACTTACATTTCTCTTTTTATAAAATCGTATAGTTTTAGGCCTCAGCTGTTGCTGAAAATGAGATGATGGAGAATTCATTATTAGGTTATTCAGTTATTTAAAGATGCACAGGGAATTGGGCAAATATTTCTTTGCATGTGTTACTGTAGCACAATCAGCTAGATTAGCTCTTGGTAGTCTGAATAATATGCTGCCACATTTGTTTTGTAGGCACTTATATGGTCCCTATGACTATAGTATCTAAGTGCATCATTATCTTTAATGTATTTGTCTTCACAACAGCTCTACAATCCCACTTTTACAGATGGTGGACTGAGGCACAGAGAAACTAAGTGACTTGCCCAGGATCACATAAAAAGTTTGTAACAGAGCAGGAAAGTGCTAGACTAGTCCCTTAAGTACTGGGCAAATCTTCCGCATCAAAAGCCTTCTGATTCCATGGGTCAGTGTTTTTGAAGTTAGCATAACGTGAGAGTAGAGGGTGGACAGTTGACTCTTCTGTACTTAAGTAATCTGTTTGAGATATGTGTGGGACGGAGGAGAGAAATATTTCCTTGGTGAATACATAGTGAGAATAGTTATGATGATGTTCTTTAAATGCTAGGGTAATGAGGAGGAGCTTGGGACCTGAACCAAGAACATGTGTGTAACTATGTAACAAATAAGGCAGTGGTTCTCAAAGCCAGTCTGCTGCTTGTTCAGGGAAAGCCCCTGGTGGGCTGGGCCAGTTTGTTTACCGGCCGCGTCCGCAGGTTCAGCCGATCACTGCTCCCATTGGCGGCAGTTTGCTGCTCCAGGCCAATGGGGGTTGCGGGAAGGGCGGCCAGCACATCCCTCAGCCCACGCCGCTTCCCGCAGCCCCCACTGGCCTGGAGCCGCGATCGGCTGAACCTGCGGACTCAGCAGGTAAACAAACCGGCCCGGCCCGCCAGGGGCTTTCCCTGAACAAGCAGCGGACCGGCTTTGAGAACCACTGCAATAAGGGACAAATACCAACTATATGTATCAGAGTGCAGATCTGGAAAGTGAAGGTACTGTAAAAGGTATTAGAGAGACAAGGTGGGTGAGGTAATCTTTTATTGCACTAACTGCTATTGGTGGTAAGGACAAGCATGTAAGCGTCACAGAGCTCTTCCTCTGGTTCTTGCTTTGTGAGCCCTTGGGGGATCATCTGTGCCTGCCTGCAGCCCTGAATACAGATGGTCCCCCAAAGGCTGACAAGGGAATGACTTGAGGAAGAGCTCTGTGCTGCTTGCAAGCTTGTCCTTTCCACCAACAGCATTTGGTCGAGTAAAAGATATTACCCCACTGAAATTGTCTCTCTCGTATCCTGGGACCAAGACTGCTACAACAACACTGTGAAAGATATTGTCAAGAAAGTGAAGTGGCAATGAGGTAGCTATGTTGGAGGAAGCTGAATTGGAAGCTGGACTATGTTTTCAACACTGTCAGCAGAACAAAGACGGAGGTAAATTTGTTTGCTTTTTAAATTTTTATAGTCTATGACAAGTGCATATATTTAAAAAAAACAAATCTTGAGGATTTTAAAGGGACACAGCTTGTTTGGATGCCTGCAAATTCTACTCCTCTCCTCAGCAGAGTGTTACATAAATAGATGATAAATTGAAAAAGTACATTTAAAAAAAGTGAAACCAACATCTGCTAGACACAGCTGCTCTGTCACTTGTCTTTTTTCTTTTTTTTTTTTCTTCCTTTCCCCGATCTCATTTATAGGTTGTGTCCACTTAGACCCCAGTCATGCATTGCGAACTGTGCAGGCAGAATCAAAGTGAAGTCAGTGGGGCTCCTTGGGTTGGAAGCTCTCTGGGGCAGGGACTTTGTCTGTAGAGTATGTAGCATGCATATGGTGCTATATTTTACTAAATAACAGTCATTTACCTTGCTTAATGCAAAGTAAATTCCAAGTAATGCCCTGCATACAGGGATCCTTGGCATTAGACACTATGTGGAACTTACCCTCCTTTTTAGGGAAGGTACATTTTGGAGTCTTAATTGACTGAGTCCCTTTTGACTGAAGCAGACCAAATAAATCCATTGTGTAACTCTCCTGACTTCATTAGCCCACTGTGTTTCGCTAACCCCATTTCATCAAATTTATGTCACTTCTTGCTTTTCAAAATTGTTAGCACAAAAATCTTGTCTGGATAATTTCTAGGAGTACACTGAAGGTGATAGTGATAAATTTGCCTCCTCACCTGGCCCCACAGGCAGGGCACTGTGAGTAACACAGCTTATTCTCCTCCCCCCTCCCCTCTCTGCATCTGACTGCTCCCAACTGGAAGCAGCTGCTTCTGTTTTGGCACCACAGCAGCCTCTGGTGGGTAAAAGGTGCAATTGCAGTGCTCTCCGGCAGAATGTATTTTCTGAGGAGAAAAAAATATTCTTCGAGGGACATGAATTTTGCCTGTGTGCAGTGCTGCAGAATTCCCCTGGGAGTAACGTGTATGATGTCAAATACCCATCTCTACATCCAATCAGATTTGCCTTTCTGAAGATTAACTACCCTTTGGTGAGAACCTAGAAGCAGATCTGCTGCCACCTGGCTCCCCTCTCACTGGGAAGAACAAAATCAAAAGGGCATATATTTATTTGCATATTAGTGCAAATTAGTCATCCTTGATTTTGGTTATTTGTTTTTGAGCAGTAGAGACTGTCTGAAAAATTCACCAGAAGGTTGAGAGATTAGGCATAAACTATGTTCATAGAATTTTGCTAGTTTATTTTTGTTTCTGAAATTCAGTGCCCTTTATCTTGAAGAAAACATTTGATTACTAATCACATATGCTGAAAATTGATTGTTCTGTCTTGTAAAGCAGTGCACCAAGATACTAATATCTACTCAATGCTGTTTAAAGAAGAAATAAGAGGATTTTTTTTATTACTGGAAATACTTAAACACTGCCCTAAGTAATGTTCCACTGTTCAGCCTCTTTGTTTATTAAAACGGTTTTTACATTGCACATTAGATCATTTACTTCAGCTAAGTGGATTTTCTGACTGAAGATTTACACAGAGAGCGAAAGAGCGTATAATTTTTAGCAAGACATGAGTGACCCTGAAGTCACAACTGATTTACATGTAACTAAGAACCAGCACTAATCCATTTCTTATTAATTTTCTTTATAATATTATCTAAGGCATTTTGCCAGACCAGGAGAGATATTCATGGTACTGTAGCCCATATTATCTTCAATTTACAGGAACAGCAAGTTTCACTGTACAAAAGTAATTATCTATACTTACATGTATCCCAAGTTCCAATTAAGATTTCCTAAAACTAGCTGACATTGCTTGCAAAAGGAATTAATGTATTCAGCTTCACTGAAAAAAGTATTTTCCATATAATAGCAATGATCTTTCAGCATCATTAATAGTCAAGATTATTTGAGTGCATAAATATGTACAATTATATTATGACTAGAAGGAGAGAGAGAATCTCAGCATGTTTTGGCTCCTGACACAACAGACAAACAGTAATATAGCTTGTCACTTCCTACTGGTGGTGAACACTTTCGGGTGTTTTATTTCTAAAACTCGTGTCTGCATCATGGTTTTTTCCATGATGCATAGGGTAAACCAATAAACCATTCACTTCCTTTTTGACAATGTTACAGGCACAGGAGGAGTCTGCTTCCACTGACTGACAACACAGGCTTCACTGTTTCCCCATTAGAACAGGAATGTATGCTCCCTCTTCATCGACAATAGGATCTGTTGTACAAATTCTGAAATGAGTATGGCACATCACTTTTTAGACTGCAGCCTTTCTTTCTTTAACCAATATTGTCATGTGGGGGGGGAAATGAAAAGGAATACAAACTGCTTGATACTTTTTACTAACAGTGCTAACTACTACAGGTCCCTAATATCAAGTCTTTTCTTTATCTGCAGAGATGACAGATGGCCTTTGATAAGATTTTCAAGTAATACTGCTTTTTGCCAGAATGCGATACAATTATTATTTCATTTTGCCACTAGCTATAAGAAGTGCTGTAAGTAACACATGGCACCTTCATGCAACTTGACAATCACAGCTAAAGAAAATTGACCTATACCAAAAGCAAAAAAAGTGTTGATTAAGATTATCTATAATAATTTCATAATGGCAGTTTTATTTGCCAAACAAAATCAAGCTAGTGTTTGAATGAATGAGTTCTGTGTCTCAGGTTATTGTACTAATCTGTCTCATATTCTTTGTATGCCAGTAGCACCTATAGGCCCAAATTGAAATCAGGACCCCATTGTGGTAGGCATTGTATAAATACAGAATAGGAAACAGTTCCTGATCCAACAAGCTTGTAGTCTACTTATATTTCCTCTCTTTAACACTAAGTAAACCATTTAATTTAGGCAGTAAATTGACACTCTTCTCATCCCTTGAAGACCTGGACTTCACAGATGATGTCGCTCTCCTATCACATATCCAACACTATATACAAGAAAGAACAATTCGACTCAATGCATTCAGCCTGCAAATTGGACTGAAAATCAACCACAATAAGACATATCATGACCTTTAATATTGCCTCACCATCACCAGTATGGATAGAGGATTATGTTCTCATCAATGTAGAAACCATCACATACTTGGGCAGCACCATCAGCCAGGATGGTGGAACAAGCCAGGACATCCGGAACAAAATCAATAAAGCCAGGAACACCTTCAGGAGCTTAAATACAGTCTGGAAATCATCAAAATACAACATCAAAACCAAACTCAAGATTTATCAGAGCTACATACTTTCAACACTACTTTATAGTGCAGAATGTTGGGGAATGAGAAAGTATGACATGTCAAAACTGTCTTCATTCCATATAACCTGCCTTAGATAAATCCTCCGTATCTTTTGGCCCGGAACAATCTCAAACCAAGATCTGTTAACATAGTGCAGCCAAAAGGATCTGAGCATCATCATTGCCAGGATGCATTGGAGACAGATCGGTCATGTGCTTCAGCTGGAAACTGATTCCATAACCAGAGTAGCAATAAGATGGACACCTGAAGGCAAGTGAAAACGAGGCCGCCCGAAAACAACATGGCGAAGAGCTGTGGAAGCCGAGCTGAAAAACCTGGGGCGCAGCTGGGGAACCATTGAAAGACTTGCCAGAAACAGACAGGAGTGGAGGAGCTTCGTCTCTGTCCTAAACACCAGAGGCGTAATAGGAACATGATGATGATGAAACCATTTAAGTAAGAATTTTTGAAAAAAATGGAGTCCCACCTGCATGTGAGAAAATGTGTGCATGAATCCTCATTTGTACACATAAATATGGCAGTTGCATGTTCAAACTGTTTGCCAAGAACCTATTTGTATACAGAATACTCCATTTTGTTCACCCAGGAGAGTTGGATGTGCATTTTTCCCAATGCACAAATTGACATCCAATTTTTAAAAATTTTGTCCTGCTGATTCTCCCCCCAGCTTCAGGCTATGGATGACAAACATAAAGTACATGGCGTGGTCTTGGCATTTTGCTAATGTAGCCCTTGTACTGCTGTGTTTTGTGAGAAGACCTTTCAATGAGTCATAGCTCACCAAAGCTTTAATGGTGACCTTACAGTGAGGGGGAAGTAGGTTTTTGCTTTTTGCTTCTTTGTGAAGTACAACATAAAGAAGCCCTGAAAGCTCTGCGGAGAAAGGTTTTGTTTTTCATGTCTAATTTTTTTTTTCCATTAGAAATTCAGCTCTTGTTTACCCTGATTTTCTTGTACGTAAATACATATATAAAACACCAATCCACAAAGCAGAAAAAACTTTGGGCCTTCTTTATACATTGTAAAGAAGTAAACAGGCACAAATCCAATGTTTGTTCCAGCTCACGTTGCCTTTAACGCAGTGTACAGAATGGCAGTATCCTAGCTTCTACAATTAACAATAAGTGCTGTTCTCACCATTTAGTTGAAATTTTGTCTTTATTTACTTTACACAATCAGTTGGGTCTGTAAACTTCTTTGAGAAGTTTGTAAAGTGTTGTTAGTATGTAAAAGAAAAGGTATCCCTTTACTTCTTTACCCAAAGCTGGAAATACTTTTACCTCTTCACAAATATCTAGGTGTGTTGAGAAGCAATAATTTATGTCTGTGCTGCTACTATACTGCCGCTGAAGCTTATCTTTTACTACCATTTTGTATTAGTTGTCTCATTCAAATTAAAAATGAGATTTAAAAAAGAGATTTAAAAAATCTGGGTTTTAACAACAAAATGGAGAAATGCTGCTGTTCTGAAATAGCAATAGATATTAAATATTCATGGCTTGCAGTCAGTTAATCAGAATCAGTAACCCTGTTGCTTAGCCACAGTTTTCCCTGGCTTTTTGCTATGCCTATACTAAAGAAACTTGAACATGTAAACTTGCAGTTTGTTGGTCTGATATGTTATCAGCTAGCACACACATTTAGCACAATATTTTTCTTGTAAGCTATACTTATTATCTTCATCCGTATTAAAGTTCTTTATTTTTGTCTATTTCTGAGAGGTGCAAAAATATTTACTACAGTTTATTAAGATGAGTGTCTTTCTGTGATCAGACTTTAAACTTAATTTAACTGGAGCATTTGCTTCTGCAATCACATCAGCTCATGCTCAAGCAAAGTCCACTTGCTTATCATTCATTTCAGGGTCCGGTTTCAAATTGCCCTTTGCTTTTGCACCCTCCTTGCACTGGCTGTAATTAATTTCTTGGAATTTTTTCTCTCTCACTCTAATTCCATTCCTTCTTTCCAGGTTCATCTGTAATTGGCCTCATCTGTCTCTCACCAGTCTTACCACTATAGCCACAAGACCCTTCTCTTCCTCAGTTCCTACCTTCCAGAGTTCTCATAGTTAATGCTAACATAAATTTTGGAAGTGATCTTAAACCTTATGCTTCAGGGTTTAAAGCAGTATCTAACTATGAGGGATTAGGTGGTTTCTTGCATCTTGCTCTGAAGCATCTGGTTCTGGCCACTGGCAGAGACAGAACACTGGACTAGATGGATCACTGGTCTGAATCATATGACTGTTCCTAGAACTGCATGCCTGTGCCCCTCTTCCCCTGTGATTTCAAATCCTATCTGAAAACATCACTTTTCTGTCTTGCCTATTCAGTACCTCTTAATTTCTCTCTCCTGTGCTATTATTAATTATTGCTCCTGCTGTTGATTCCTGGGACAAAAATTTCTGGGGTCAGTGGCAGACCTGTCACATTAAGGGACCCCAACTCTGGAATTCACACTTCTCCATGGGTCACCAGGGCCCAAATGTAGCGCACTTCAGCTTTTGATGGAAAACATATTTATTTCGTTTAGCACGTTTAATTCCAAGTTTGGGTATTTATATTTGAGGGTTTTTTAATTACTGACAAATGACATGTTAGCTATCAATATTATAGATCAGGCCTGCACAACTCGTAAAGCGGCGAGGGCCATATTACTCAAAAGAAAACAGCTGAGGGCCGAAACCCCCCCCCGGCACCGCTGAAACCCCCCCCCAGCGCCGCCCAGCCCCCCCCGAAACACAACACCCACCACATGGAAACACCACCCCTCCCCCCCCAGCACTGCCTGCCCCACAGAAACAAGCCCTCCTTTCCCAGCGCCGCCCCACCGAAACAGCGGTATTGAACCTTGGTAATATGTTATAGCGGGCCCCTAAGGTAGTATAATTAAGGTAAAAGAAAAATGTCTTTTTTGCTAGAAGTAGAATAAGATCTTCCCCCCACTTTGTAATCAATTGCCCTGTTGAATGAATGAGGTGTGAATGAGGAAGGTGTGGAAGGCAGGCACCTCCAGACAGCTGCAACCCTTGGAGAGCCAGACCAGATCAGTAGAACAGGTCAGCCACCGACTCGCCGCTCGCCTCCTCAGCCCCTCTCCCCCAGCTTGCCTACTCACCCCCTGCCACTGCCCACCCGCTTGCCTCCTCAGCCGCCTCCTCCCCTGCTGCCGGCTCACCTACCCCCCCCCCCCCCCCCGCCACTGGCCGCCCACTCGCCTCCTCAGCTCACCTCTCACCCCCCGCCACTTCCCGCTCACCTCCTCAGCCCCCCTCCCTCACCCGCTGCTTGCCTACTCACTCCCCCGTGGGCCACACAGTGAGCCCGCCTACTCACTCCTCCCCCCCCGCGGGCCGCATGCGGCCCCCGGGCCGCATGTTGTGCAGGCCTGTTATAGATGGTGGCAGCAGCTTTGTTTTTGTTACCCACTCAGGGGACTTGGTGGTCTTGGGATGGAAGAACAGGACTGGCTTCTATTCTTGATGTGACCATAGACTTCCTGTGTGATTTTGGATAAGTCACATCGGTTAAGTATCTAGTGCATAACTTTTGAGATGCTTAGGATGTTATTTGAAGAGGTATTAAGCAACTACATATAGTTCAAATTAATGAGCTGTCAGTGCTCAGCACCTCTGAAAATCAGATCCTGGGTGCTGTAGCACCCATGGACTTCAACTAAATATATGTGCTTGGCCTCTCTGAAAATGAGGCCTTGAGGGTCTCAAGTTGGGCACCTGAAAAATGACATAGACACCCAGTGTCAGTGGACACTTTAAAAAACATAGGCCTGAACTTCTTTGTGCCCCCCTTTTCTCATCTGTAAAGTGGGGATAATATTTTCCTTGCTGACAAATGTGTTGTGAGGCTTAATTAATTAATATTTCTAAAGCATTTTGAGATCTTCCTTTGGAAGGCCAGAATCCACATGCCAGTCCAGTCTGAGAAGGTGGCTGTTGGGTAGATGCAGATCACCCTAAATCATGGAGCCACTGTGGGTATGGCTGCACTGCACACTAAGCCAGGGCTCTGATTCAGAGCCCCCCTTATGTCCACACACAAATCAGTCTGAGGAGGGTCAGTGGGCACTCAGGACCTGGGTCCCAGAACCCTGCTAGGTGGGTGAGTCAGAGCCCAAGTCCCACTATAACTCAAGTCCAAGCCCTGTCATTTTGCAGTATGGATACAGCTCAAGCCACAGAGCCAAGTCAGAAGGTCTGCATAGTGCAGTATGGACACATTAGCACAGCTATGAGACCTGGGTGCAGCAGCTGTAAACCTGGATTTACAGTGCAGTGTGAAGCAACAGAGAGTCCTGTGGCACCTTGAAGACTAACAGATGTATTGGAGCATAAGCTTTTGTGGGCGAATACCCAGTGCAGTGTGGATGCTCAAGCACGGGCTTGGAAACACTGACTCGAAAGCCTGGGACCCATAGATTAAGGCTTAGTGTGCAGTGTAGACATGCCATGTGTTCCTTATGCATCCCCACCAAAGGACAGAAAGCTAGATGATGTTTCTGTGGCTCCATCCCTGGCCTGTGCTTGCCATGCCACCACCTACATGTCACCATATAAGCAGCCTCCATGAAACAGTATTCCTTGCTGTGCAGGGGGTGTGCACACTCTTTGCCCCTTACCCTGATGTCCTGTATCCCATTACCCAGCAGAACAGCAGTAGGTCCACTGCTAGAGGATCCTTTATGACTGCAGGATTTGCCCCCTGTAAGTATAAAGTCAGTTTATTGAGGGTAGTTTATACATAGATGGTGCATGAGTCTTTCATTTGGCACCGTGGAGTGCCGGAAGCTCTCTAGAAGAGTGGGGGGGCCCCCAGCACTCAGACCATGGTCCTGCCCCGAGCCCCACCCTCGCTTCACCTCTTCCTGGCCCTGCCCACAGCTCACTCCTCTATGCCCGTTCCCCCCCACTACCTCCCCCAGTCATTCATCCTTAAGGCAGGAAAAAAATGGGGGGGGGTATAGTGTGTGTGTGTGTGTAGGTAGGTTGTGTAGGCTGGTATTCTGTGTGTGTGTGTGTGTAGGTGGGTTGTGCAGGTGTTATAGTGTGTGGGGGGGCAGGGTTGGGCAGGAGGGGAGTGCTAGATAGCCATGTAACCGATACTCTGTGAATCCTTCTTCTGCCCATCCCTCTTTATTTCCCTGCGGAGTCTGGCCTGGGGAAGAGCAGCCCGGTCCCCAGCTGACCGGGAATTCAGCCCCTCCATCCCAGCCGACCAAGAGCTGTGGTGGGCTGAGTGGGTGCTGCCCTGGGGCAAGGAACAAAGGCTGCCATTCTCCCCGCCCCTTTGCTGGGCAACCTGCCTCCCCCGCAGCCAGCTGTGGTGGGGGAACAATCCACTGGCTTGTTGGGCTTGCACTGCCTGGGGATTGTGGCCAGTGAATCGCAAACACGTCCCCCCAACCCCTCCGTTCTGTGCAGCCTGCCCAAACACGGACCTCGGGAAGAAGTGGAGCAGATGGGAAGAGGCGGCATGAGTGTGAGGCCTTGGGGGGAAGAGGTAGGACAGGAAGGAGTACATGTGGGGCCCCAATCTGGGCACCGGAGCCCCCCCACACTTCTAGGGAGCTTCTGGCGCTACTGCACAGGGTGCAAAGGCGGCAGGCTGGCATGCCTCTAAAGGTAGGTGACCTGTGCCGTGTATGGCATTTGCCCCTTGCACGGCCAGCCTTTTTTATTTTGGGGAGGCTTAGCCTCCCCAACCTCTGATACACGCCACCCATGAGTTTATGTGAATTATAGTTTCAATTTTGCATATAAACTCCTAGCTATTATAGTGATACATACTTTCTAAAGCAATAAAATAATACTTAAGGGTCTGATTCTCTGCTCCATCACACTTATACGATGCTGGTAGAGAATAAGATCTTAAAAGTCTGAATTATGGTAGACAGTATGAACAAAAGACACTAAACAAAATAAAATGTTATAATAAAGAGTCATATGGTAGAATGAGAAGAAATGGGCCATGCTTTACACAGTAATCAATGAGCCACATTTCTGGCCTATGTAAATCAGCATTGTTCAATTGAGGTCATGCTCATTTATGACAGCTGAGAATCTGGCCTGTCCTCTTTAATAATTTTACTACATATGCATGGTATAACACATTCAATTTTTCCCATAAATAGAAATATCCTATTCCTCATTCCAAATAATTTTTTGATCCACAAACAGGTGCCCTTACAGTTTCTTAAAAACAATTAAATGCATAACAGTTGGGATTTAACTAGATTGTCATTCCAGTCACTAATTAATTTGTGACACTTCGTGTGACCTTTATCTGCTGTATATTGATTATGGTGCTAATCTGTATTCAATGGGTATTTTATTTTATTTTTTAACAGTAACAGCTACTGAGCTAACAAATATACTGTATTTTTCCTACTAAAATAGTGGAAGGCTACACAATTTCCAGCTGGGAATATGTGTCACCATACACTATTTAGACTACTTCCACAACTCCCCAGAAAAATCTCAATTTTTATTCAAATCACAAGGCTTATTCAACTAAACAACTAGAAAAGTTTACTCAAGGGCATTTCCTAAAAATAACATTCTAGTGGGTAATGAGAGATCTGCATGTGCACACACAGACTTCTTGTATTACCTAATATTATTGTTTAGTCTTGGAATTTGTTGTGTTCTATAATCAAATGACTGGCTTCTTACCTGAATCATCTGCCAAGGAAATGTTGGTGAAAGTGCTGTCTTCCTCTTCCAGAGGTACCTCCATTTTGTTTCAGTTCTTCAAACAAATTTGTTCATCAAACAATGGCATTTGTCACCCATAGTTCAGCTTGCATGTGACATCTCTTGTTAAAACTTTAATGATTCCATCTACCAAATTGGTGCTACCTGATCCTTCCAGTAACTATACATGTCTTTCTTTCAGTGTGATCTCTTGCCTGAACCCTGAGCTCTTTCCCGGAAATTGTTAAACTACAAAGTTAAAGAGTTATAACAGCTTGATCAGATACATGCAGAGCAAACACTATTGTTTCAGACTGGCTGTGTGACAAGTACTGTACTTTCTGCATAATGAGATTTCTTTTCTTTTCAAGACAGGAAGAGGTATAGGAGAAAACCCAACTTTAAGAGCTCAAATAGATAATTTTACTTGTAGCCCAAGCAAATGCAATGATCAGGTTTAGGAGCTGCAGATTAAAAGCCTAGTCCTTCAAATATTTAGACACATGAGTGATTTTACTTACATGAGCAGTCCCATCAAAGCTAATAAGACTAGTTGCATGAGCAAAGTTACTTGCATGTCTAAGGATAGGACCTTATGTGCTGTGCTGTAGGTAGGAGGAAAATGGAGAAGTTGTCACAATATAGACAAATCCTTCTTTATTCTTTTAGGTTGCATTTTTAAATTAAGTCTGTTTTTCATGAAATTCTGTGTATATGTTGAATTTGATATGACAAACTAGAAAATGCACCTTGAACTGTGTACCCCTCAGAAACATACTTTTGTTGCATTCATGGAACTAAGTGGCTGATTTCTAGCACCTGTTTTAGAGCTTGCCTACATAGTGGGGTAATGCATACTACAGTGGTATGATTTCTAAAGCACAATAACATATTGTGCATTAATTGGTCTTTGATGACCCGACTGGTGTACCCTAAAGGACCAGCAGGGTCTACGTGAACCAATGAATACAAATATATTAGTGTGCTTTAGAAATCACACCTCTGAGACACACATTGCCAAGCCATCTAGACAAGCCCTTAAAAGGTTTTTATTAAGAACTCAATAGCTCTGGTCAAAGATAGTATACTGGATTGTGTCTACTTCATGGTTAGCATGTTGTGAGTTCACTTTTGTGAGTGGTTTTACGCCAGTGTTTAGATTTGCATACCTGGGACTGCACTTATTCATAAAATTGAGCATTTGCGTAAGTGTTCATCAGGACCAGGGCCTAAAGAGACTAACACAAAGGGTGGGAAGGATGCAATTTACAGAGTGGTAGATGGCAAACATGCCAGTTAATATGGAGATTTTCAACTTGATCTACAAATACTTATGCATGTGCTTAATTTTACTTGCATGCATGGTACCACAGATGTGAATGGAGCAATTCATTTAAGTTAAGCCCATAGTTCTCAGGATTGGGGGATAAGTCATTCATTTGAATTTGGTTCAAATCAATAATGACCAAAAATGATTATTTGATTGCTTTTCAGTGCTCTGCATATAGTACACCTCTACCTCGATATAACGCGGTCCTCAGGAGCCAAAAATCTTACTGCGTTATAGGTGAAACCGCGTTATATTGAACTTGCTTTGATCCGCCGGAGTGCGCAGCCCCCTCCACCCACCCCCCGCCCAGAGCGCTGCTTTGCCGCATTATATCCAAATCTGTGTTATATTGGGTCACGTTATATCGGGGTAGAGGTGTAGTTGGTAGATTCCAAGGCCAAAAGGGATCATAGTGATCATGTAGCCTGACCTCCTGTGTAACACAGGCCACAGAATTTTCTTAGAGCGTATCTTTTAGAAAAACATCCAGTCTTGATTTAAAAATTGTGAGTGATGGAGAATCCACCATGACCATTGTTAAGTTGTTCCACTAGCTAAAATTTCACTGTCAAAAATGTACGCCTTATTTCCAGTCTGAATATGGCTTGCTTCAACTTCCAGCCTTTGGATCATGTTAGACCTTTCTCTGTTACATTGAAGAGCCCATTTTAAAATATTTACTTCCCATATAGACACTTAAAGAATGTAATTGAGTCACCCCTTAACCTTCTCTTTGTTAAGCTAAATAGATTGAGCTCTTTGAATCTATCACATGTTTTCTAATCCTTTAATCATTCTCGCAGCTCTTCTCTGAACCCTCTCCAGTTTATCAATATCCTTCTTGAATTGTGGGTGCTGAAACTGGATACAGTATTGCAGCAGTGATCACACCAGTAGCAAAGAGAGAGGTAAAATAACCTCTCTACTCCTACTCAAGATACCCCTCTTTATTCATCCCATGATCACATTAGCTCTTTTGGCCATAACATCATATTGGGAGCTCATGTTCACTTTATTGTCCACCATGACCCCAAATCTTTTTCCGAGTCACTGCTTCCCAGGATAGAGTCCCCCATTCTGTAAGTATGGCATATGTTCTTTGTTCCTAAATGTATACATTTACATTTAGCTGTATTAAAATGCATATTGTTTGCTTGCACCCACTTTACCAAATGATCCAGATCACTCTGAATCAGTGACCTGTCCTCTTCATTGTTTACATCTTTCCCAATTCTTATGTCATCTGCAAATTTTATCGGTTATGATTTTATGATTTCTTCTAGATCATTGATAAAAATGTTAAATAGTGTTGGGCCA
Organism: Malaclemys terrapin pileata; assembly: GCF_027887155.1. Lineage (NCBI taxonomy): Eukaryota > Metazoa > Chordata > Testudines > Emydidae > Malaclemys > Malaclemys terrapin. The sequence goes on from NC_071509.1 coordinate 90,864,701, forward strand.
AGAAGCCAACCCTGTGAACCACACTGGAAAAACATCCGCTTGATGAAAATTCCCCATTTAAGTTACATTTTAAGACCTATCAGTTAGCCATTTTGTAATCCATTTAATGTGTGCCATGGTAATTGAATAAAATTCTATTGTTGTAATCAAAATGTCATGTGGTACCAAGTGAAATGTCTTACAGAAGTCTTAGGATATTAAATCTAGTTAATGTGACAGGATTTGTTTTCCATAAACCCATGTTGATTGACATTAATTATATTACTCTCCTTTAATTCTTTATTAATCAAGTCCCGTATTACCCATTCCATTATCTTGCCCGGGATCTATCAGACTAAAATTGCCCAGGTCATCCTGTTTACCTTTTTTTAAATATTGTCACAATATTAGCTTTCTTCCAGTCTTCTGGAACTTCCCTGGTGTTCCAACACTTATTGAAAATCGTTAGGGCTGTCAAGCAATTAAAAAAATTAATTGCAATTAATAGTGCTGTTAAACAATAATAGAGTGCCATTTATTTGCATATTTTTGGATGATTTCTACATTTTCAAATATATTGATTTCAATTACAACACAGAATACAAAGTGTACAGTGCTTTATATGTATTTTTATTACAAATATTTGCACTGTAAAAAAGAAACAAAATAAATAGTATTTTTCAATTAATCTAATACAAGTACTGTAGTGCAATCTCTTTATTATGAAAGTTGAACTTACAAATTTAGAATTATGTACAAAAATAACTGCACTCAAAATCAAAAGAATGTTAAACTTTAGAGCCTACTTTTCCACTCAGTCCTACTTCTTGTTCAGCCAGTCGCTCAGACAAACAAGTTTGTTTACATTTTCAGGAGATAATGCTGTCGTCTTCTTGTTTACAATGTCACCTGAAAGTGAGAACAGGCGTTCGTTCACATGGCACTGTTGTAGCCAGCGTCGCAAGATATTTACATGGTAGATGTGCTAAAGATTCATATGTCCCTTTATGCTTCGACCACCATTCCAGAGGACATGCATCCATGCTGATGATGGGTTCAAACAGTGTGTTCATTTTCATCATCTGAGTCAGATGCCATCAGCAGAAGGTTAATTTTCTTTTTTGGTGGATTGGGTTCTGTAGTTTCTGCATCAGAGTGTTGCTCTTTTAAGACTTCTGAAACATACTCCACACCTCGTCTCTCTCAGATTTTGGAAGGCACTTCAGATTCTTAAATCTTAGGTCAGGTACTATAGATATCTTTAGAAATCTCACATTGGTACCTCTTTTGCGTTTTGTCAAATCTGCAGTGAAAGAGTTCTTAAAATGAACAACATGTGCTGGGTCATTATCCGAGACCGCGATAACATGAAATGTATGGCAGAATGCGGGTAAAACAGAGCAGGAGACATACAATTCCCCCCCAAGGAGTCAAGTCACAAATTTAGTTAACACATTATTTTTTTAACGAGCATCAGCATGGAAGCATGTCCCCTACCAGCCTGGGTTTCCCTTGAACTGGTTTGCTGTTCCAGGCTTTCAAGCCCCTTTCCAGCAAACACCAAGGCAAGGCCACACCTAACTGCAGACACAGACTGAAGTCAGCTCTTTTGTAGGAGGATTCAGCTACGGGAATGGCCAGCACTCTGGTGCACACAGCATCTGTAGTGTAAACCCCAGGATAATACTGACTTGTGCTGTATAGAGAGACACGTACAATGCAAGCTCATCAACGTGTAGGGAGATATGCACAGCTTCTCCCCCCACTTTTCCCCCAGATATTAATTGCACAAACTGGGTTTTGAAATAAACAAGAAATAAATTTATTAACTATAAAAGGTAAATTTTAAGTGATTATAAGGAATAGCAAACAGAACAAAGCAGATTACTAAGCAAATAAAACAAAACATGCAACCTAAGCTTAATTCACTAAAGAAACAGGTTACAAAATGTAATTTCTCACCCTAAATATTGTGTTAGGCAGGTTGCAGAGTTTATGCAGCTTAGAGTTCGTTATTTTTCTTTACAGACTAGACCTCTGTCTAAGCCTGGACTAAGTCCTGGTCTTTCCTCACCTAAGTTCCTTTGTCTCTTCAGGTGCTTTCAGCAGTCTTCCTTCTTGGGCAAAGAGGCAATGGAAAAGAGCCCTGCTTGACTTACTTCCCAGCCTTAAGTAGGATTTACATAAGGCAGGAATCCTTTGTTTCCAATGGAAAAATACTAGCAGTGTCCAAGGTGGTACTCCCTATCAGCTGACATCATCAGGTGACCCTGCAGTGTCAAAACAACATCCCAGGAAGCTTCTCAGGAAGGTGGGAGATTAGTATCTTCAAAGTTCTATTGTCCTTTTTAAATGGCTCATTCAGGCCTACTGTCTGGTGGGTGTTCCCCCAAGTACGCATGCAGTTGTAATTGGTTTGTAATTGTAATTGTCAATATTCCTAACTTCAGATACAGAAATGATACATGCATACAGATTGGATAAGCACATTTAGTAGATCATAACCTTTTCAATGATACCTCACATGACCCATCTTGCATAAAACATCTTAGTTATGCCATATTCATATCATAACAGTATTTCTATGAAGAATATGGGGTGTAATGTCACAGGGTTCGCTCTGCCTCACATATTAAATACCTGCCTCTGTGTTCCAAAATGCTTTTTCTTGTAGGGAAGAGTGAATAACAGGCTTAGTACTTTATAGGATTGTATCAGATGAAGGAATTGTTGTGAGGTCATAGCAAACTTGAAAAAGCCCCTTTAGAATGGCTGCTTACACTGGTATCCCTAATGAAAATGTGTTATGCCAGTGGCCAGACCAGAGATTCTCTGTGAGAAGCGGGAGTCTCAGCCTGAAAATGTCACTTGATGGTTCGACTATAAGCCTATAGAAAGTATAGAGAGAGACCCACTAGAACCACAAAACTTTGCTTCATGGAGGTAATATGGTGTCAACAAGGTGCACAAAATTTATGGTGCTAGGGACTGGCGAAAGGCCCTAAACCTCTAATGCTTTCATTAAAGGAGGAGGGGGATGAATGGATTGCCAGGGTGCAGTGAAGGGTCATTCCAGAGGTTCAGGGGCTATGTGTAGTTTTTAATTATATGAAACTACCTGTTGTCTTCCCTCTGGGAATACTAAAGAGTTAGATCTGAAACCTGGACATGTGTTTTGTAGCATTAAAGGCACCAGAGAACTGGATCTATAGCTTGTTTGTCTCGTGAACTCTGGGAAAGTAGCAGACTCTCAGTCGATGCCCAATGTTTTAGAAGTGCTTTGAGAACTTTGGATAGAAGGTGCTATGTAAATGCAAATTAGACGTGTTATTATTTTCTTATTGTGAATTATTTATTTTTGTTTTCTGAAGAAGAGCAGAGAGGAGCAGCTATAGTTGGAGGAGGAATGCTAAACAGAACAGTTAGGCTGAAAGGAAATACCTGCACAATGGAATTGTGCCTGAGCACAATTAGTGTAGCAGTTTCATCATGTGAATTATTTTCACTTGGGTAACGGCCATTAATGTAAAGTAAAACTTGGTTATAAAACGTTTGTTCATCTTGTTGAGATTTTTATTATTTTGTTGATCAGAAGTAGTGGCGTGTAGGGCAGCTAGTTGGACATATCTTACATCCCACTGCATAAGCTTTCTGGGGAAGTGGGAGAGGAGTGGCTGCACGCTGAAGAGGCTGTCTCAGCAAGGAGGACCATTTTCATCTAAAGCCTTTTGTGTTTACATTGGAACAATATAATATAATGTAAAGACTTTGGGTATGAATACACTTAAACCGTTGCAACGATACAGCTGCAACGCTGTAGTGCTTTAGTGTACTTACTGCATATGCTGAGAGATTCTCCCATCAGCGTGGGTAATCTACCTCCCCAAGGAGGGTAGCTAGGTCAACAGAAGAATTCTTCCATCGGCCTCGGGCTCTCTACACCGAGGATTAGGTGAGCAAAGTGCGTCTCTCAGGGGTATCGATTTTTTTTACACCCTGGGAGGTGTAGCTATGCCGATATAAATTCCCAGTGTAGACCAGCCCTTCAAGTGATGGTAAATAACTTATGGCACTAGTGGAGGGCAGGGATGAAGTATGTGTAAGGCTGTGAGTGTTTCATGGAAAATGTTAATACATTTCACAGCAGAGGTGTAGGGATATTTATGAAATAAAAGAATTAAAGTTAGCTTAAATTTGGGTAAGAAAATAATATATTTGCTTTATGGCTAGTAAGGAAAAGGCCCCAATCAGCAAGTAAAAGAAGGCCATGAGAATAATAATGTAGTGTGGGAAAGATGTATGATTTAAAGAGTAACTGATAAAGTGAAAAGCTGCAGTAACAAGACAAAGGAAAGCTGTCTTAAAAGAAACAAGCACAACCCTTCCCACTGTTCTGCTGCTAAGCAAGGACGGGGGAGGAGATAAGAAAGGAAGGTCTTGGAGGAAGGAAAATATCAAGGCTAAACTGCTTCAAACTGGGTTTTTGCTAAAACTAGCAAGTTAGCTGAAGTGTATAGAGAGAGCCATGAATTTGAAGGTTCTTTGTCAGACCCTACCTGCTCATGCTGGAGCAGGCCAGGATGATATAGTTTTCCCTAGATCTGCCCTGTATGTAAGTATACTGATCACAGGCATACAAATACTTTATTACTGTATTGGGTGTAGTGATTGCTTATTTTTAGGCTGTTACGCATATTTAAAGCAATTTGTATAAAATACCATTTGGCCTTGGACTTAATAAAGGAATTTATGGTTGAATTAGTGTCTGGTTTCCCATGTTAATAATTTCACATTTTATTAATTCCAAAAAGAGGTAGGGAAAACAAGGATGTGTCGTGGAAAGGGAGTGGGGATGTAAATTGGACAATGAGCTCATCTTGCAGTGGCAGCTCCTGTCCCGTGGTGCTGGGGGCCTGGCTACCTGCTCTGAGTGTTGCAACCTGGCCCCCTGGTCGCAATGTCACTGAGGTTTGGCGCATCTGTCCCTCTGTAGATGGAGGCAGAATGGTAGAGGGCCAAATGTCTTTGGTGTTGCAACTTAGCACACAGGGTCACAAAGGTTGGATGTGTCAAACCTGAGTGACCTTGTGGGCCAGGTTGCAACACCTGGAGGGGAAAGGAACTGTTGTGGCGGTCACAAACTTTATTCAAATTCACTATTACCCTGAACCACCTGATTTCTGTGCCAATATGTAGCCTTAAGTGTAAGTTAGACAAACTGGTTTTGGTAAATGATGTAATGGGTAACCTTCAGTACTGGAATGGGTCAGGGGGAACCTCTGGTGGAGGAAGGAACCTCTACTCATGCCCCTAAGGCTGTGCTCCCTCCTTCCATCTTCCATTTTTTGGTGGTTGTGGCCTCTCTTTCCCCTTCCCTGGACACTCATTTCAGTGCCTGGAACATAACTGGAAATATGTGATGTCACAGTTCAGGGCAACTGCACCTGTATTCATCCTCTGTGGTCCAGCAAAGGGCACCCACTTTTAGGCTTCCTGCTCCCAGCTGTCACCTCTCCTGGGCAGAGACCTGCTTCTCATTTTCTCTTGACTGGAGTTTTTCCAGGCTGCACAGTTCCTTGCCTACACTGTGGTATACTCAGCGAGCCAGGCTGCCTAGCTAGGCGAGTGTCTGCATTTGTTTACTCTTTAAAATCTATGAACAACGTAATTGCCAGCAGTCATGACTTACCACACAGCTCTTTCTAAGCAAGCCCATTTATTCTTAAAGTGAAAGCATTACAGAGAAGACATATTAAAAACAATAACAATAGTAACCCATCATCTTATGGGGCTTCAAAAGGCCAAAGTCCTTCAAAATCCTCCCAGCAAGGATGGGGGCCCCCTTGGACAGTCGGTCCTGTCCTTTTCCTGGATCAGAAAGAAGGGCCTGAGTCAGTTTAAACTCAGGCTTATCCAAAAGCCCTGTCTTTGTCTGTTGGTTCCTGGAGAATCCTGTTTGAATCAGTACATGTGAGCCTCTCCTCAGAGATGATGGTACCTCTCTGGAGATGTTACAACGTGAGTGAATTTGCCTGATCACCCTCCACTCTTCTTAGTTCCTGGAGGACCTGTGGTCACCCTCCCCATGGAGTTACGTACAGTCTCTGGCCCACAATGATACATAAACTTAATACAGAAAGATCTCCCAAAGATATTGCAGGAAATTGCTATATCTGTTACTTATGGGTTTGTGCCTTTTTTTATGATGTATAATGAAGATTTGGAAGGTTTCTATATCTATATACGCACACAATTCTGCTTGTTTTCACCTTAGAAATGTTAGATACACCAGGTATCATTTTCCCTGTTTTGCTGGAGGTTTCCCATGGAAGATACAGATATCGATTGGGAATTTTCTCAACTAACTGTAGGGGTGAGGTGTCAAATCTTTTAAAAATAAATAAATAAATAGTTTTTCCCAACAGTGTGGAATTTGAGTTAAATAGATGTTTACGGTCGTCAGGGAAATCTGGGATAGACGATACTTGAATTTCTGATGTAAAAGGACAATCAGAACCCCCGCTTAATTTTTTTAAAACTCTCAGGGTTTCTTCATACACCATAAAGAAGTAGATCTACAGGCCCAAACTTAACTAATTTTTCCTTGGCTAATCAACTTTATAAAAATAAAAATTGGTAGAAAGATTTCCAGATACACATCAAAAATATATATGTTGCTCATGCCTATAGAACTGTGTAAGTGCCTGGTGATCGGTTGGTTCAAGGAATCTATATACTTCATAAGCCAAATAGCTCTGGATTTTTTCCTCCTTTTTTTTTTTTCTTTTTAAAAGCAACAACAAAATATTAAGAAATCAAATTGACTAAGCAACTTTTGAAAATAGGACTTAGGTTCTTATGACACTTAGGACTAGATTTGTAAAGGTATTTCAATGCCTATTTCAGATGACTAAATACTTTTTAAAAGCTAGCCCTTAGGTGCTTTAGAACAGGGGTTCTCAAAATGGGGGTCATGACCCCTCAGGCTATCATCAAGGTGGTTACACAGGGGTTGTGTGGGGCTGACAGCCCCGAACCCCCATTAAATCCCTCCACCCCATTTTTAATTTATAGGGGGGGTAGTCACCCCGCTCCGGCCCTAAAGGGGTTAAAGCAGCCCTGGAGAGGGCTGTGGCTGGAAAAAGTGGGTCTGTTTGGAGAAGCAGCCACAGCTGGGGCCACGCCCCAATCAGGCCACGGCTGACCCTATAAGAGGGCTGAGGGCCAGAGGCTGTAGAAGACACACTCTCTCCAGCCTTGGAGGGAGAAGGACCGAGCTGCCTGGGAGCTGAGACGAGTACCTAGGGTAAAGCAGTGCTGGGGAAGGGCAGAGGAAGCTGGGGAGCTCCAGCCTAGCAAAACCCCAGGCTGCAGGCCTAGTTAAAGGCCTACAAAAGGGTACTGGGGCTGCAGAGAAGCAGCCCAAAGATAGGCAAAGGCAGCAGGTCCTAACCCCCTTGCCGATGATGAGTGGTTTACAGACTGCAGTCCGCCCCAGGGAGGGAGGGCTAGATGATGACTGGCGGCAGTCACTGAGGCAAGGTGGGAATAGAGAGTTGGGGGTTCCTCTGGGAGGGGAGACCCAGATACAGGGGGTGGCTGCTGGGGGCAAAACCCTGAAGTAGAGGGGCACCGGGGTCCAGGAGGGACACGTGGGCCAGCGGTAGGCGAGCCACCAGCTTGCAGAGTGCACTCTGGGTTGGAAAGAGCTAATTCCCTAGATGACCAGCAGGAGTCGTCGCTCTGCCACAAGGGGTCACATTCCGCTTGCTGTGTGAAAGTGGTCACCCATACAAAAAGTTTGAAAACCACTGCTTTAGAAAATTTTACTCTATGCCTTAATTTCAAATATTTTAGGTTAGGAAGGAATGATATTTTTATTTTGCCTTAAGATATTTCCACTACAATTGCAGATAATTATAATATTTTCTTAGTCACATTTGTAAATATCCCAAAATCATTTTACAAAGACACAGTATGGGCTTAGGACCTGTTTCTCCGAACACTTACTACTAGGTATCATATTCATTCTTGTTGGAAGTCAATGAGGCTCGTAGTCTTTGTTCTGTGTTTGTACAATGTTTAGCACAATGGGGTCATGATCCATGACCGGGTGTCCTACACACTACAGTAATACAAATAATAATACCTTAGTAAGCATTTTGGGTCTGATCCTACAAACACACACATGTAACTTTACTCACACAGGTAACATCACAGAACTCATGGGGTGAACTCGTGTGATTAAAGTTTACGTGCCTGTTTGTAGATTAGGACACTAAGCCATTAAAGCATCACAAACACCTTTAAGAAAGGAAAGGAGCCTGATCCAAAGCCGTTAAAGTAGATGAAAAGATTCCCATTGACTTAAATGGATGCTGGTTCAGGCTCCAAATGCATGTGATACACATTGTATTAGGGTAGGTCATTGTAACTACCAGGAAGTAACATTTGAATATTCCCATTGGGTTACATTGCTTCAAATCAGGCTGGTGCTTTTACTGAGTTCTCCATTTATGTTGTTATATTGTGAATTAGCAAGGACTCTCTAACTTTGAGGCAGTTATTACAAATATAGAGGTATGTAATCTAAGCACCATAGCATCAAGTATACCATTTAAAGATTTTGAAGTGGGAGAAAGATATGGTTTGTATGTAGAATTATGTTTGACTCATGACATGTTTCTTCCAATTAATTGTAAATGCATTATGCTACTTTTACTATGTAATTATTGGAAAATCCATTTCATTATAAAGTGATGAATTGTAATTTTTATATTTTTAGTATTAAAAATGAAAAGAAGTGCAACTGGGGCATTTAATTGTAGTTTGATTTTTCTGTATGGTGCCATAGCTTGGGGTATATATTAAGGAAATTTTCCTATTTCTAGTGACATATTCACAGTGGATAGGTAAATTTTAAAAGATCATCATTTTGATTTAAATTTGTTTTCAGTAAAGCCAGTGGGGTACTTCTGTAGGTAAAGGATTGCATAAGCAAGCCCCAAATGTGATTGTATAATTACATTTGCTTATTTGAGTTTGTCAGCTTTTCTTCAGTTCAAAATGAGAATATTTTTAATTATTTTTCTTTTACAACATTTGGTAAGACTTCTCCAATTTATCAATCATACATAGTATGTAAAATACTGTATTTTTAAATCAAGTGTCTTGTTAGAAAATGACAGCTGCCAGTGCATTTCGGTTCTAATGAACTCTGACGGAAAGAAGCTATAGCTCATGTGTTTAGTGCATGCTAATAAAGTGGTGATATTGCTAGTAAATTCATGGCATGTTCAAAGCTAGTCTGTCTGACAATAACCTACTTGCAGAACAACAGCTTACTAAGGTGGTGACAGAAGTGCATTAGAAGTGTCATTCATGGTCTTAACCAGTGAACTGAAGTATATTAATGCTTGTCAGTCACTCTGCTAGGCATAGTTTCCCCCTCCTCGCTGCTTATCAATTTGAGACACTTGCACACTGTGCTGGGGTTCAGATGGTTCCTATGTGCATTCAGGGACAGATTTTTGAAAACTGAAGGGGTGTGTGCAAAAATATCTAAAAATGTGTACATGTTGTTACCACAACTGTGTGCCCAAATGATTGATTGGGCACCTAACTAGCTATCTGTATTCACAGTTATCCCATTTGGACATGTAATTTTGGTAAATGCATGCACACTTTTTGCATGATCAGATTATTTTTATGCATATCTGGACATCTGCCTTCTGAACATTTGGCTCTTAAAGTCCAGATGGATATTGGCCTCTTCTTAAAATAGGGCCAATTTTTAAAAAATGTTAGTATTATACCAGAGCTTTTGATGTGCAGCTTTCTGCATGGTGGTTCTGCATATTCCTCTCCTTCTCCTGCTGTTTCCAATCCCTTCCCTCCTTTGAACCCTATTCTTCTCTTCATATAGCAACTCGCTATCCTCATCCTTAGCAAATTCAGGTTCCATTTCATCAGGCTGTCTGATTTCTCCAGTCACTCATGTCCTTGCTCTGATCTCATTTGTTCTGCAACCCTGAATCAGCTTTCCCACTCAAAACAGCTGCATACTTGAATTGGCCTTCACCAGATATTGTCTCTTTCTTTCATCTTTGCCTAACGACAGCTACCTCCTTACCTGAGCCGCCTGTCCATCAACTACTACTCATTTTTGGCTCTCAGTCCTTTTTTCTCCACTCTCTCTTCAGTTGTTGCTTTTCTCCATTACAAACTATTTGGGGCAGGTACTCCCTTTTTTTTGCACCTTTTTACAGCACCTAGCTCAATGAGGCCATACCCTACTTGTGGTGTTTAAGCGCTACAACAATATAAATGTTAAATAATAACAAATTCCATGCTAGAGAGACAAGGTGAATGAGGTTTTATCTTTTATTGGACCAACTTCTGTTGGTGAGAGACACAAGCTTTTGAGCCATACACAACTCTTCTTCCAGTCTGTTTGGACCAAAAGCTTGTCTCTCTCACCAACAGAAGTTGGTCCAGTAAAAGATATTACCTTACCCGCATTGTCTCTTTAATATCCTTGGACCGACATGGCTACAACACTCCATATAGCAATGGAAAATTCCATCCTGTCCTCCACTCTCAGCTCTTTTACCCCCTCCCAAAAGAACTGTCCAGTCAACTCCTAGGCCTGGTTCACCTTCAACTTCTGGTCCCCTGCTGCCCTCGTGCAGCTGAGTGTCTTTGGTAGGAGGCCTGAAACCATATGGACTTTTTTCACCATAAATTAATGCTCTCCTCTTTTATCCCCTCTCCCCTTTTTAATGGGCTTCCCCCCAAGACTCTATCCTTGGCCTATTACCCTTCTCCAACTATACCATATTTCTGGGTGCTGTTATCTTCTTGGTTTTGATTACCTATTAATTCCAATGACTCACAAATCGGCTTCTCTAGCTAATGAGCTGTCTCCCTCTATCCAATCTAGCATCTCAACCCATCTTTCTGACATCTCTTTGTGGATGTCCTTTTGTCAACACAAGTTTCTCATTTCTACTTTTAGATCTCTTCACCATTTAACTCTGCCCTACCAATCAGATCTAGTATTGCAACGTTGTTTAAAATGATTATTTTTTTTATTTGTATTATTGTAGTGCCTAAGGTCCCCAGTCATGGACCTGGACCCCATTCTGCTAGGCCCTGTACAAACACAGAACAAAAAGACAGTCTCTGCCCCAACTTTCACCCCTGCTTTAGCTCCAGTCCATTGATGCCAGCCTTTACTTCCTGCTTGTCCACTCTTCCCTCAGACAGCTTTGAGCTTCTCTCATCCTGCCTCCTACCCCAAAATCCAAAATCTCACCCCCATATCACTTTCAAATCCTCCTTAAAAGTCACCTTTGCTGAGCTGCTTACAAGACATTGCTATCTGACTATAGCAGGGGTGGTGGTGAGCTGAGACTGATGCTTGACCTGCATGTTCATTTTACTGTTACCTGATTCTCCTACTTCCCAATCCCATTGCTTTGTTTCTTCTGCTTACTGAATCCTCTCATAATTCTAAACTGTGAGTACATTAGGTTCCTCGTCCTTAATTAGGGATTCTAGGTGCTACTGTGCTACAATAAATAATAATCCTGTTAGCCTACTCTTTCTCGTTGAATAAAAACCCAATCTCGCCCCCCCTTTTTTAAATGAAATTATGTGACAAAGAGGTGGAGCAAATGGATTTTTATTAAAGGAGAAAAAGGGATAAGATTATTTTTATTGTAGTACAATAGTACCTAGAAGTTCCAATCAAAGAGGAAGGTTACTTTAGGTAATTGCTACGTTTCAGATGTCCATAATGAACAAAGTTATAACCTCTTTCAAAAAAAAATTGTTGATGAATCTTTTGGAGAGTACCAACTTATATACTGACAATGCATGCATGCTTTTTTGATGAGTGTACAGAGCCACATTATCTAGGTGTTTATTTTGTTTTCCCTCACTCATATATAGTGTATAAGTGAAGGTGGATTGGACAGAATATGATTTTAGTCTTGGGACTTTTTGGACTAGTTTTTATCTTTTGTTACTGGGATCAGTACTGGAACGATGCTGTTTTAAGTCGTGCCACACTTAAACTAAACATATCCTGGTCAGTGACCCACATTCAGCCTGTTTGAAATGTTTGGGAGAATACCACATAAGTGATAAATGTCACATTTATAAGGGATTTAAGCCCAGCTCAAAGAACACGGTGAAGCTCAAATGTCTACTCATGAAGGCAACAATTTGCCCCCACATTGGACTTTTCTTTCTTCTGCCCCAAGCAGTACATCAACCTCAGTACAGAACAACACCAGAGAGTCTAGAATTCCTCAGTCCCATTTGCCGGTATCAAAGAAGGGCTTAGATCCTCCTGAGGCTTCGTACCCTGTTCGGGGGTGTCAGGGTTGAAGCCTAGTAGAGTAAAGTTCTCCAACAATTGTGCATGAGGCACGCCCACACCTACAGAGGAATGGATATGTGCAACACATCTCAAAGAACACCATTTATAGAAAGGTAGGTAATTTTTTTTGGTAGCAGGGGAAAATCTATGGTCTCATTCAGTCCCAGTGTAAGTGGGAACTGCTCCAACGAATTGTGCCCATTTATGCTAATTAGTGTTGCCAACTCACTGAATTTTATCAAGAGTCTCACAATATTTGGTGTTTTCTTAAAGCCTCAGCTCCTGGAGCAGGAATGTAATAACTTCAGAAGTGGCAGGTGACAGCTGCTGAACAACTCTGCTCAACACTATAGGAAAGGAAGTGAAGAATACTGTATCCAGCTGAGACTGTATACACAAATTAATGAACAAATCTCTTTCTTAAATGCTCAGAACTTTATGCAACAGAAGTACTATTTTTAGAGTTCTTTGTGTCCTGCGTACTAAGAGCCAGATCCTGTGATACTTACTCAGTTCTTCTGCTAGCAAACTCTTTGCCTGAGTAAAGCATGTCAGGATTTGCCCAAATAGCAGTTCCCTCTCAATCCATGAGAATTCACCAGATCAGAGTACACAATTAAAGAGTAAATTGGATTTTAAAAGGGGGAAAAACATGTTTATGTCTAGTACTCTTTTCACAGAAGGTCATCTTAGTCTTTATTGACTTTCCCAATAGACTTTAGTCCTTCCCTTGTATTAGTTCCCAGTAGAGCAGTACTCTCACATACCAGCAGTGTTCTAAATCAACAGTCATTGTTCACTGATGAGCTTTAAATTCATTAATGCTAATTATTCATGCTCTGTGTACTGTATGCTTTGCATGCATATGGAAACTAGATCTATTTTGTTAGACTTGCAAAAAACACAACCTACACATTTTTATTCCATTTCTTTTGTGCACACAAATTAAAATGCTCTTCTCCACCCAAAAAAGTGAAGGCAGAGCCAAGAGATTTTTAAATATATCTTTAATAATTTTCCATGGTCATACAGCTAGGAGCTGTAACCTTGTCATATCTTATAAACTAACCAGGTCTGGTCCTGGACACTGCTGCACAAAGAGGTGGAGGTGATTCATTATAATGAATGTCTCCCATTTCTAAGTCAGTGCTGAACCAAGGCTGTAGCATATAGGATGTTGTGCTGCTGCATCTTTTTGTTGAGACTTAAAACCAAAGTTTAGATCAATTCTGTTTTGGACAAATTCCAGTTTGATTAATTATTTGCCTCTGTAACTTCTCGCTGAAATTTCAAGTGGACCTAATTCTCTACTGCCTTGCATGTAGGGTAGTGATTTACACCTGGCAGAGTAGATGTAAAACTCTACCCTGAAGATTTTGTAGAGAATTAGGCTTATTGTGTTAAACAGTTGTAACATTTTACTCCAGAAATGGCTGCAGCTGTGTGTGTGTGAGAGAGAGAGAGAATTTTAATTCAATGTTCCTCTTCCCCCGCAGTCCCTTTGAGAAAAAAAATCACCTTTGGTTGTATTCCAGTGATCTTCAATGGGATTGTCCTGATATTTTAGAGCAAAATTTGTCCCATAGTTTTCAAGGTCTTCTGGTATGAAAGGTGCTAGATGAATGTATTGCACAAATATATCCAGCAACAAATAGAAAAATATTTAACAAAATCATCATTCTGACATAATGGCATTGATTTAAATTAGGGATGAGATGATGTTTAGGAAAATTTCATTTATTTTAAGTTAAGATTTTGCAAAATTTTGAGTATCATAAAAAAATTCCTCAATTAAAACCAATGATACTAAAAGAAAATTTAAATGTCCAAAAAATATTTCTAACTAAATGGAAGTCTGTGCTATGAAAACCAATAAATACTCTGGTTTTAAAAATAATTCTTGCCTTGTTTCTAGCATTGCCAAGGTAAGAGTGCAGCAGTGAATTCACACTTAGCCAGAGCCAAAGAAGTCAGACATCAAAGTTTCTCGTTCTGTTTTATTTTTGTGACGCTTACCTCTGTTTCATTGAAGCACTCTTCTATTGTAAAGTTAGAGTCCACTATTTTTGAGTGGGTTCTAAAACATGCTCATATCCCTAACTTCAATTAGTCCTTTGTGTGATGTTGCTCAACTTAGTATGTAATACAGGTGTCAGCTGTACACATCAATTTGAAAAGTTATGCCTCAGGAGTAATGGATAAATAACAGGAGTTAAGATCTTCAAAAAGCTAAGCAACAAGCATGATGACCATAGAACAGTCAGTGTCAGTGTAAAATACTATGAAGTAGACAGAAGAAGAGGGCTGAGGCCTTGTGTTGAAAAATGATTAAGTATTGTGTTCTGTTGTGCACCAGTAGCATTGACTAGCCTTCCTTGAAATGTGAAATGGTATGCTAGCCTTAACGTCAGCAACATGGATTATTCAATAGAGGTAATGTGACGGCCTCAGAGATGCCATAGGCACTGAGACAAAACAATCACTTTCAGCAACTCGTCATCCATGTGCAAGCAGAGTCAGGATGAGCTCTACCCTGACATCTGGTGGTGAATTGTGGCGAGTTGTGGAAAAGAACTTCAGGGGCTGATCTTGTTTGCATAGGCACACCCACCCCGCCTAGCATGAGCCCACAGCAGCCCAAATGGTCACTTCGGCTGCTGTGGGATCCTGAGTTTCTCTGTTGTTGGAGCAGGAAGAATAAAGTGTTGTTACCCTGATTATGTGACTCAAGGACAGTGGAACTGTTTTATGACAGAGGGACTCACAATCAACTAAGTAGCTATCACTAGACAAGGGACATGTGTTCCAAAACCCAGGAAATGGAAAGAGGCTGGGGATAGGCATTTGTACCTGATGATATGGGCCCTCTTTGAGGGCCTGAAACACCAATTGCACCTCCTCCTTTCTCCACTGTGGAATATCAGAGCTAATTTTGATTCCATTAAGAGTCTAGTTACAGGCTGCTGAGCTGAATTCACTTTGGGCCAATGGTGCACCAGCACTGATGCTCCCCTACTACAAGCTGAAATCACTAAAGAGCTAAAATTACTAAGAGTTGAAATCACTGAGTGCTGGGGTGGTGGCGGGCTGAAGATATATTGCTGAGTGGCTAGCAGAGCAGTTTGTGGGACGGCTGGAGCGGCTCACGGGACAGCTGGTGGAGCGGAGCGGCTGGCGGAGTGGAGCAGTTCGCAGAACGGCTGGAGCGGCTCATGGGATGGCTGGTGGAGTGGAGCGGCTGGCGGAGTGGCTCGCGGTGAAGGCTGCAGCAGAACCCCACGGAGAGGCAGGGCAGTCAGCCTCGGACCACGTAAGGTGCCCCCTAACACCTCTGTGCTGCCTCCCCCCCCCATTTCCACCCAGGCTGGGAGGTAAAACTCTGCAGATAAACTTTTGAACTCTGGGGCTGCACTGACCAGGGACAGAGACTTTTGGGTTGTTGGACTTTTGAGTGATTTTTGGGTTGCTGGACTCAAGACCCTGAGGGGAAAAGGACACTGCCAAACTTACTTGGGGGTGGGTCTTTTGCTCATGGTTTGTGTTATGAATCCTGTTTGTGGTGTTTCCCCAACATAATGCCGCATTGTTTCCCTCCTTTATTAAAAGATTTTGCTACACTCAGACTCCATGCTTGCGAGAGGGGAAGTATTGCCTCTTAGAGGCACCCGGCAGGTGGTATGTAATTGTCCCAGGTCACTGGGTGGGGGCTTGAGGTGGTTTTGCATTGTGTTGTTGAAACGGAACAGCTAGATACTGAACCCGGCCCTTGTTGCTGCCAACTCAGATGGGCAGAAGGGTTACACATGTATCCAAATTCACCAGAATTATATAAGATGTAGAAATAGGTCACTGTTGATCAGTAATATCAGTACTTTGAGTACAGGTCTTTTTGAGTGCAATGCAGGCTTGAGGCAATCCCCATAGTTATTTTCCAGGAACTCAGACACATGGCAATTCATTAAATGCAGGAATAAATAATGTACAAGATTCCTGGGCACCATTGTTTTTACACTGTTTTTATATAGCTCACCAGGCTTCTCCTCTCATATCTCTTCGGATCTCATGTATATAGATTTAGTGGGTTGGCGTTATATAAATATAACAGTTGGCGCATACTGCATCTTTTGGAGAAAATCTTAGTGATATTTATGGACACAAATCTCACTTTGCAGGACACTGCTATAGATACATTTCTCTACCCTATTTGTCCCTTATTGAAAAGGAGTAAACTTAATCTCATCTTGTCAGTGTCATGGTTGACCATGCTCTCTAGCTAATACAAAGCTATACTTTCCGATTCAGCCCAGTATCGGTGAAGGATATTCTAAGTAATGCTGGATATTCCCTGTAACTCTACTTCACCTGAGAACAAACACCAGCAGGGAAGGTGCCTAGGAAGACAACTGAGGGGTAAGGGAGTGATAGAGGTGATCGTCTCAAGAGATCTTCTCATTATTTAGTGTAGGAAAAGAAAGAACAAGATGGACACAGAAGTCAAACCAGTGATTTAGACATGAAGGTTTTGGAGTGACAGAATGTTGAAACAGCTGGATCCAAAAACCCACTGAAGTGAATGGAAATGATCCCATTGACTTCAGTTGACATTGGGTCAAACCCTGAAATAAGAGGGCTTATTAGACATGATTTAAACTAAGCAAAACAAGGGGATTTTTTCTTAACTCAAAATGTCATAGGGACATCCAGCAAACAGAGTATAGCAGAAGATAAAGCTGTTCCTAAACAAAAGAATGAATAAAGAGAGTATTGAAGTACTAAGACATCTGTATACAAATTCAAGGAGCATAGGAAACAAAAAAAGAAGAACTAGAAGCCATTAAGTGATAGTGATTACTTTCTGTTGGGCATAAATGTAACCTGGTATGAGGGTTATCATTAACTGCAATGTAGATTGGTACAATGTGTATGAGAGAAATACAAAGAGGTGATGGTATATATGCCAGAAGTAATTTGATGCTGCAACAAAGAGTATGGTGGTGATGGATTCTATTTGGAGGGGTGGGGTACAATAAAAAGAAAAATGAAGGAGAAACTAATGGAGTAGATTGAGAACAGAGAGTTCTTGGACTATATATCTGATTGTTAAAACCCAAAATATACCAGTGTTGTGGGGTTTTACCTGTCCCAACATCTGTTGAGTAAGAAATGCAGTTGACTATGAAATATCAAAGAGTTTCTTAAATTACATAGCAGGCAATTTTATAATCCAAAAATTAAAGGCCCCCATTAGAGCATACAAGTATCCATCCGACATCAGCCTACCCATCCCCATGCTGGGAATACAGGGGAAAAGGGCATACGGTAGGAGCCAGTTATACCAGCTCTATGCCTGTTTGGGGCTCCCCAAAGGCAGGGGAATAGCCTGTTGGGAGTGTGTGGCCTTTTTCACTCTGTATCTCTGCTCATCAAATCTGTCTCAGTAATTCTTGAAATGTTATTCATAAAAGTAATTCAAATCAGCTTACATGTGAACAGTCATGCAAATTGAAAACTAGCTGAAGAAGTGAAGGTATAAAGTGGAGTGCTGCAGTGTATTTGAGTTAAATCACATTGTCCTTAAAATCTTATTTAATGATCTAGAGGAGAAAGTAAACAGAATGTTAATGAAATTCACAGGTGATACTAAATTGGGAAGAATTGCAAATAACAGTCACATTTGAGAAATGTTACAAGGGGACCTACAGAGATTAGACTCAGGAGAAGATAACAAAATCAGATTCAGTTTAGAAAAATGAAAATTAACTATGCTGGGAGAGAGAAAGCCAAAATAATAATGTTTTATGCAGAGTGCACTTTAACTCTGTGTTTGTACAGTGCCTAGCACAGGGTTTTTGGATACCAGCACAATATACTGGTAAATAATAATGGACAGCAAATTAGACAAATTTTTGGAAAAAGCTAAAATAATTTGGCACTGTATATAAACAGGAGAATAGTAGTCCCTTTCTAGTCAACTCTCCTGGAATAGGGCTTTGATTTTTGGTCACATTACAAAAAAAAAAAAAATTGACAGATGAGAGAGCAACAAAAGTGCTTGGGGATTGAAGGGAATGATTTATGAGGCAAGATTAGAAGAACTGAATATGTAGAGTTTGGCCAAGCAACAACTAGAAAGAGATATGACTCCAAATATTTGGAGGGTGTAAATAGCAAGGGTGCAGAGGAATTATTCAGAATGGTGTGCTAGCAGTAATGGGATGAAATTTAGAAAGGCAATACTTAGGCAAAACTTCCCGTTATGATATGTATTAGACTGTGGAAAAATATCCAAAGGAATGTAGTGAAAACCCCATAATTTGAGACTTTGAAAACCAGGCTAAACGAAATGCTAGGAAATGCTTTGTACAGAAGGATATTTTATTTGGGAGGAGATGGGCCAGCTGAATCAATGGGTCTTTTCCGACTCTAACTTTTATGATTCTATTAAATTTGTTCATGTGGAACAAAGAATAATGAAAAGTCCTGTGGACAGGAAGGAGAGGGCCTTAACTACAACACTTGAGGGTCTGAGAGCCTTTCCGTTAAAAACATTATTTTCTCAGGTTTCCACCTATTATAATTACTTCTGCAGTGAAATTTGCCTTTAAGATCTAAGCTAGGGAGTTGTTTTTCTTTGCAAATTTTCAAAAATGAAAAACTAACCCAAGCATATCTATTTTGCGGTGCTTTTTCCTAATCCCATAGCTCTGAAAATTCTGCATAATTTCAAATCACATTTTGTCAAAAATAATATTTATTTGCTAGAAAAACCACCTGAAGATTTAATTATGTCCTTTAAAAACAGTATATCTTCAATCCAGGGAAAGATCCATAAGTACATCCCTCTCTTTTTTTATTAGTATAACCTAAAGTTATTGGCAAGAATTATGGCTCTGGTTCTGCAGTATTTTCTCAAAGAAATTGTGATTCTGTATACATTTATTAGTAATTATTTATATTACTGTAGCATGTAGGAGCTCTAGTCATGGACCAGGATCCCTTGTATTAGATGCTATACAAACACAGAATGAAAAGATACTCCCTACCGCAAAGAGCTTACAATCTAAGGGCTTGTCTTCTCAGTGAATTAATGTATGGCAAGCCAAGCTGTGATTCTACAGTATAGCAGCTTTCCATGCTGTAACATCCCATATGGTCACTGCTACAGCTCAATGAAAGTCCTGGAGTGCGACTTAGCATACTGCACTTCAGTAGTAATCTAAGCCACACTCCAGGTCTTTCACTGTGTTGTAGCAGCGACCACAAAGCCATTACTGCACAGCAAGTTGCTGTGCTGAAGTGTCACATCCTGGTTTGACACACACTAACTCGCTATGTAGACAAGATCTAAGATGGATACACACAGACAAACAGGGGAGTACAAGGAAACAATGAGACAATATTAGTCAACATGATTGGCAGTGGTCTCAGCACACCAGCAGCCAGTTCTGAGGGGGAATTTGAAGGAAAGATGTTAGTTTTATTAATCAAGTATCAGAGGGGTAGCCGTGTTAGTCTGGATCTGTAAACCGCAACAAAGAGTCCTGTGGCACCTTATAGACTAATAGATGTATTGGAGTATAAGCTTTGGTGGGTGAATACCCACTTCGTCAGACGCATGTCACCCACAAAAGCTTATGCTCCAATACATCTGTTAGTCTATAAAGTGCCACAGGACTCTTTGTTGCAGTTTTATGAATGCTTATGGAGAGCTTCTCCCCGGCATATGAGGGTGCTTGCTTTAAAATTTAACTAGTGGGGGATGAAGGCTAGTGTCATTGACCTATTGGATGGAGTTGACATCTTGATAGCAAATGGGAGATGATTGGTAAGGAAGGGATAGGTCATGAAAAACCTGGAAAGTGAAGATATGATAGAAAAGAAGAAGCTAGTGGAGGGAAGCAAAGAGATGGGTGACATGGTCAAAGGGACAGGCTAGGAAATAAGCAGGAAGAACTCGAAATGCTAGTAAATAAACACACCTATGACATAATTGGCATCACAGAGACCTGGTGGGATAATACGCATGTCTGGAATATTGGTATAGAAGGGTACAGTTTACTCAGGAAGGACAGGCTAGGAAGAAACGGAGGAGGTGTTGCCTTATATATTAAAAATGCATACACTTGGACTGAGGTTGAGATGGAAATAGGAGACAGACTTGTTGAAAGTCTCTGGGTAAGGATAAAAGGGGTAAAAACAAAGGTGATGTCATGGTATGGTCTACTACAGACCACATAACTAGGAAGAAGAGGTGGATGAGGCTTTTTTTAAACAACTAACAAAATCATCCAAAGCACAGGACTTGATGATGATGATGGGGAACTTCAACTACTCAGAGATATGTTGGGAAAATAACACAGCAGATAGCACAGATTATCCAATAAGTGATTGGAATATATTGGAGACAATTTTTTATTTCAGAAGATGGAGACAGTTACTAGGGGAGAGACTGTTCTAGATTTGATTTAGGGAGGAACTGGTTGAGAATTTGGAAGTGGAAGGCAGCTTGGGTGAAAGTGATCATGAAATGATAGAGTTCATGATTCTAAGGAATGATAGGAGTGAGAACAGCAAAATAAAGACAATGGATTTCAAGAAGGCAGAATTTAGCAAACTCAGGGAGTTGGTAGGTAAGATCCCATGGGAAGCAAGTCTAAGGGGAAAAACAATTGAAGACGGTTGGCAGTTTTTCAAAGAGCCATTATTAAGGGCACAAGAGCAAACTATTCCACTGCATAGGAAAAATAGGAAGTATGGCAAGAGACCACCCTGGCTTAACCAGGAGATCTTCAATGATCTAAAAATAAAGAGAGAGTCCTACAAAAAGTGGCAACTAGGTCAAATTACAAAGGCCAAGGCACAAAATGAGATCAAACTAGCTAGAGACATAAAGGGTAACAAGAAACATTCTACAAATATGTTAGAAGCAAGAGGAAGACCAAGTACAGGGTAGGCCCGTTACTCAACGGGAGGGTGACGGAGGGGGCGGGGAAATAATAACAGAAAATGTGGAAATGGCAGAGGTGCTCAATGACGACTTTGTTTTGGTTTTCACCAAGAAGGCTGGTGGTGATTGGACGTCTAACATAGTGAATGCCAGGGGAAATGAGGTAGGATCAGAAGAGGCTAAAACAGGGAAAGAACAAGTTAAAAATTACTTTGACAAATTAGATGTCTTCAAATCACCAGGGCCTGATGAAATGCATCCTAATACTCAAGGAGCTGACTTAGGAGATATCTGAGCCATTAGCAATTATCTTTGAAAAGTTATGGAAGATGGGAGAGATTCAGAAGACTGGAAAAGGGCAAATATAGTTCCAATCTATAAAAAGGGAAATAAGGACAACCCAGGGAATTATAGACCAGCTTCTGTACCCAAAAAGATAATGGTGCAAATAATTAAGCAATCAATTTGCCAACATCTAGAAGATAAGGTGATAAGTAATGGTCAACATGAATTTGTCAAGAACAAATCATGTCAAACCAATCTGATAGCTTTCTTTGACAGGGTAACAAGCCTTATGGATGGGGGGAGATGGTAGACATGGTATGTCTTGACTTCAATAAAGCTTTTGATACTGTTTCATATGACCTTCTCATAAACAAAAGAGGGAAATGCAACCTAGATGGAGCTACTATAAGGTGGGTGCAAAACTGGTTGGAAAACCATTTCCAGAGAGTAGTTATCAGTGGTTCACAGTCATGCTGAAAGGACATAACGAGTGGGGTCCCACAGGGGTCAATTCTGGGTCTGGTTCTGTTCAATATCTTCATCAATGATTTAGATAATGGTATAGAGAGTACACTCATAAAGTTTGTGGACAATACCAAGCTGGGAGTGGTTGCAAGTGCTTTGGAGTATAGGATTAAAATTCAAAATGATCTGGACAAACTGGAGAAATGGTCTGAAGTAAATAGGATGAAATTCAATAAGGACAAATGCAAAGTACTCCATTTAGAAAGGAACAATCAGTTGCACACATACAAAATTGAAAATGACTGCCTAAGAAGGAGTACTGCTGAAAGGGATCGGGGGGTCATAGTGGACCACAAGCTAAATATGAGTCAACAGTTTAACACTGTTGCAAAAAAAGCAAACATCATTCTGGGATGTATTAGCAGGAGTGTTATAAGCAAGACACGAGAAGTAATTCTTCCTCTCTACTCCATACTGTTTAGGCCCCAACAGGAGTATTGTGTTTAGTTCTGGGCGCCACATTTCAGGAAGGATGTGGACAAATTGGAGAGAGTCCAGAGAAGAGCAACAAAAATGATTAAAGGTCTAGAAAACATGACCTATGAGGGAAGATTGAAAAAAAATGGGTTTGTTTAGTCTGGAAAAGAGAAGACTGTGAGGGGACATAACTGTTTTCAAGTATGTAAAAAGTTGTTATAAGGAGGAGGGAGAAAAATTTTTCTTAACCTCTGAGGATAGGACAGGAAGCAATGGGCATAAAGTGCATCAAGGGAGGTTTAGGTTGGACATTAGGAAAAACTTCCGAACTGTCAGGGTGGTTAAGGACTGGAATAAATTGCCTAGGAAGGTTGTGGAATCTCCATCATTGGAGATTTTTAAGAGCAAGTTAGACGAACACTTGTCAGGTATGGTCTAGATAATACTTAGTCCTGCCATGAATGCAGAGGACTGGACTAGATGACCTCTCGAGGTCCCTTCCAGTCCTATGATTCTATGATTAGAGAGCACTAGATTATGGAATGAGAAAGAGGGATGGAGAATGAGGGAGTCCATATAACATCAGAGAGACTGAGGAGGTCAGAAATAGAAAACAGGACATTGTGTATTGAATAATTGTAAGTACTCTAGAGTAGGGATTGTCTTTTTGTTCTGTGTTTGTACAGTGCCTACCACAGAGGGGTCTTGGTCCATTACTGGGTCTTCAAAGCTCTGTGGTAATACAAAATAATAGATAATATGAGACTTTTGGGCTGCACTGTGTTCTGCCTTCCAAGGGCATAGTCAGCCACTGCATCTTGGCTTCACATCCCACCAGCCACACTTGAAAAATATTCACTCTTGTGACATTCCCACCAGACTGCCCCATCAGCTAGGATATCAACACACTCTTTCCACCAGGACCGTCAGACAGTTTGGACTTCCAGCACAGCCATCAGTTCCACGTCCCATACTTTTCTGCTTTGTTTCCCTCTCCCCCAATCCAGGTGTGTTTTGTTTACTATTATTCATTATAGAATGGATGCTATAAATGCTATAGTGTTGTTTGAGTGATCATGGAACACCGATTTCCTTGAAAACCTTTTTATTGAGTGTCCCTGAAATCTTAGACGCTAGAGAAAAGATATTTCTTTATTGCTGTGCCAGCAAAGAACTTTACAAGGAAGTTCCCCCTCCCCAAAAGTAGATTGATTATTATAAATAAAAGATAGATGGGGGCACCTTTGTCATTACAGGCCTCCTCACCATTCAGGCAAAGTCAAATAATGAAAGCAGTTCTCAGTATCATTCCCAACAGCAGCAGTGGCAAAGTACTGGCAGAGGACATCCCAAACCATATTAGTTCTCCTACTATTGGTAGCAATGACCAGTTTTGGCTGGTGAAATCCTGTGTCCTGTAATACCTGCTCAACCCACTGCCTGTGGAACACTTCTCCTTGACTTTCAAAAATCTAGCATGATAGAATAACATAGAAAGTGTCTTTCTGCTTCGGGGGTATTCCCATTTTGCTTTGAGACTGCCAAAGACACATCCAACTGCTACCCTGCTCCTACTGAGGCAGTCATTGATGTGACATCTCTCCTTGTCGGTGTAATCTGAAAAAGATTTCACAAGCCAGAGGAGTGGGAGGTAAGCAGGGTCTCCAAGGATCATTCTAGGGTTATGCTTGTAGTGTGGACTGAGATGACTGCATCATTCTGTCTCTCTCCAAGAACTCCAAATTCTTGAAAACGTATGTATCTTACATGTAAGCATCCACTGCAACTTGTATCACAATGGAGTAGTTTTCAGTTAATATATTCCATTGTTTCCTGGGGTGGGCACAGACTGGTGCATTTATTTCATCTGTAGCTCCACCACAGTTTGGGAAATCTCACAAGCATTCAAACCCTTCAGTTAGCTTACGGACATTTTTTACTTGGGTCACATGTTTCAATAAGACTTTATGTAGTGACTGCCACACCTGAAGAACAGTGGACTTGCCCATATCAAACATATGCCTCACGGAGCACAGAGCAATCCCCTCTCTCTTATCTACAACAGTTGAAACATTTTTCCTGTTGGACTGGCACACTATTAATAGCAGAGGTAGTTAGCCAGCCAGGGTGGGCAGAGCCTCCATGTTTCTGCTGAGTGCAGTTGCAGAGGGGAAAAAATTCAGAAATCTTTAGGAGAGAAAGGGCGCTTCCACAGGGGAATCTCACAACAAAGAAAGTTAAAGATTTCCATCCTTCTTCAGAACATCTGCAGCACTGCTCCCAGGCCCCCATAACCCTTTCATACCAATGAGTAGATGTGGTCCTAGCCCCAAAATAATGGACCAACTTGGCATCACAAGTTGTCTGCTCCTTTTGGGGGGGCTAAATCCTGTTTATATTGTATGTAGTGTTGACAGTCTAGCAACCCTCATTTTTTGAGGAAATCACACCCCTTTTCCCACAAAATTGCTAGTGCTGTTCCTTTTTGCCTCCTAAGAGCAATTATTTCTTTCCTCTGTTATTTTCACAAGTATTTTAAAATATAATTATTGCCTTGTATACTT
This sequence comes from Malaclemys terrapin pileata, assembly GCF_027887155.1. NCBI lineage: Eukaryota > Metazoa > Chordata > Testudines > Emydidae > Malaclemys > Malaclemys terrapin. Next base: position 90,889,806 of record NC_071509.1, read on the forward strand.
TCTAATCACTTGAATATATCAAGGGTAGGCAACCTATGGCACATGTGCCAAAGGCGGCAAGCGAGCTGATTTTCAGTGGCACTCACACTGCCTGGGTCCCGGCCACTGGTCCGGGGGGCTCTACAATTTAATTTAATTTTAAATGAAGCTTCTTAAACATTTTAAAAACCTTATTTACTTTACATACAACAATAGTTTAGTTATATATTATAGGCTTATAGTGAGAGCCCTTCTAAAAACGTTAAAATGTATTACTGGCACGTGAAACCTTAAATTAGCATGAATAAATGAAAACTCGGCACAGCACTTCTGACAGGTTGCCGACCCCAGTATACATTATACACCTGTTGTTGAAACAAATGCTTATTTTTGCTCATACAAATATAAAACAAAAATAAGACATTGGTATTATCATTATTCTTACTATAACTCTATAGAGATATTGACCTATACTGTACATGTAGACTGGGATTTTCAAAACCCTTAAGCCCTACTATTGACTCCAGTGGGAACAAAATTAGGCCAACTTTGAACATTTTTGAAAATCTCACCCACATTTAATATTTTTTGCATATATATAGAGAGAGTTCTGTTTTACTTAGGAGGGTGGAGGTCTCTTTTTCTTCTAAGTTCTTCTGGACTTGTTTCTCTACTCTCTGCTTTCCATAGTTTAGTTCCTACAGAAGCAAGGAGCCTGCAAACCAGGCCACTGAGAGCAAGGGGGAGGAAAATGTGAGGACAAGTACTTAAGAAAAAGAGGACTTGATCCTGCATTTGAAGAGACAGTGGTACTAGCTCTAATGTGCTAGTTTTTCATTCTGGGGGTAGGCAGGTTGTTTCAGGTCCCCTTTCTCCCAAGTTCTTGTATTGTCTATCCCTAAATGAGGTGTGCTGGAACCGGGGGGGGGACATGGCCCTCCCACTTTTCGCTACAGTGGGCCCTGCCCCGTTCCTCTCCTCTTCCCCCAGGGCAGATGGAGGTGGAGGGTCCACCTTGGCTCCCCACAGCTGCCTGCGCGGCTCTTATCCCGAGCCGACTCCAGCTGAGGGGGCGGGGTCCTGGAGCTGGAGCCGCAGCCCAGCCATAGTAAGACCTGTGCAGGCAACTGTGAGGAGCCTGGGTTCCTCCGCCTGCTCTGGGCAGGGGGCCCAGGAGCCAGGGACATGGGCAGAGGGCTGCTTTTGGCCCCACCAGGCAGGGGAGGGAGGCAGGCTCCCTGACCCTGCTACGGTTTCCAGCTTGTCTGGGGGGGGGGGGGGGAGGCTCCGGGAGAAGAGGAGGGGCAGGGGTGGGGCCTTGGGAGGAAGAGATGGGGAAGGGGCTGGGCTTTGAGGGTGGGGGCCCTACTCCCCACTTTTGGGAGGGCACTACGACCCTTGTCCTAAGTGATTTGGTTTGACTGCAGGTCAGTCTGCTGACAAGCTTGAGGTAGCATCTATGCCCTCTGTGGGGCTCATATATTTTTGGGGCGGTAATCCAAGAAAAGTGACACCAAAATTGTCTCATGACTTATTATATGGGGACAGTGGGAGTTGGGAACTAGGAGAGTGTGATTGGGATTGCAATGAGGCAATTGTTTCTTCCTTCCGCTGTCCTGGGTCCTAGCAACTGCAGAATACTTCAGATTTTCCCCCTCAGTGGGGTGCAATCCAGAGGATGCCCCAGACATGCCCCTCTGGTTAAGAAGTGTTTCTCTACCCTGGGACATTTTGTACCTGTTTTTTTCCAGCTTTCTATCTATGCTATATTGGATATGGGGACACAGATGGTTTTGAATGATTTAGGCACAAGACTGGGGCTCGGCAGATCTGGATTCAACTTCTAGCTCTGCTACAGATATCATGTGTGATCTTGGGCAGGTCACTTAATCTTTGTGTGCCCCAGTTGCTCTTATGTAAAATGGGGATAATATCTCTTTTTTTCTCCTATCCTTTTTCTTTTCAGGATGCTTTTACTATGTTATTAACCAATTGTAGCTGATAAAAAGAATAATAGTTGGTCAGTCATTTTGCTGTGAAAATTATGTGTGTGTGTGTACGTAGAAATATATATATAGAGAGAGAGTAAATGAAACAATGAATTCACACTACTATGGCTCTTTTTGGTAATGTTGATTGCTAAGTTGGCTCTTGAATCACTGAGGTCTGAGTATCACTGATTTAGACTGTAAGCTCTTTTGGACAGGGACTCACTATCTCAGTTAGGTATTAGGTGCTATTGTAATACAAATAGTAATAACTATTGCTGTAACACAGACATTTGTCATAGTCAAGAAATCAGTGGACAAGAAGCTGGATATGAGTCAGCAGTGTGCCCTTGTTGCCAAGAAGGCCAACGGCATATTGGGCTGTATTAGTAGGAGCATTGCCAGCAGATTGAGGGAAGTGATTATTCCCCTCTGTTCTGCACTGGTGAGGCCACGTCTGGAGTATTGCGTCCAGTTTTGGTCCCCCCACTACAGAAAGGATGTGGACAAATTGGAGAGAGTCAGTAGAGGGCAACGAAAATGATTAGGGGGCTGGGGCACATGACTTACGAAGAGAGGCTGAGGGAACTGGGGTTATTTAGTCTGCAGAAGAGAAGAGTGAGGGGGAATTTGATAGCAGCCTTCAACTGCCTGAAAGGGGGTTTCAAAGAGGATGAAGCTAGGCTGTTCTCAGTGGTGGCAGATGACGGAACAAGAAGTAATGGTCTTAAGTTGCAGTGGGGAAGGTCTAGGTTGGATATTAGGAAACACTATTTCACTAAGAGAGTGGTGAAGTATTGGAATGGGTTACCGAGGGAGGTGGTGGAATCTCCATCCTTAGAGGTTTTTAAGGCCCAGCTTGACAAAGCCCTGGCTGGGATGATTTAGTTGGTGTTGGTCCTGCTTTGAGCAGGGGATTGGACTAGATGACCTCCTGAGGTCTCTTCCAACTCTAATATTCTATGATTCTGTGATTGTTTTAGGTTAACTTTTGGTTGCTTTTCCTATTCCAATATTGATAAGAATACTAGCTGGCATCTGTAACTGTCCTTCTAAATTTCATTGTCTAGGTTTGAACATTAGGTGTTTGCATAAACCTCCTTAATGTATTTTTCTTCAGCATTTCTTGGAATGAAACTTCTCATTTCCTTGCCAATGGAAATATGTCTGGTTTCCAAACAGGTAAGCATCTAGTACAGTGGTTCTCGATCTATTTACAACTGTGGGCCACGTATGGTAACATAACAACATGTTATGTGAGCCATATACAATACCACCTCTATGGCCCTGCGGATGTCACATGGGCTACATCTCTGTGCTGATTGGGCCGCAGGTTGAGAACCACTGTATAACTCCCAGAACCACCCCATGACGCTGTAAATCAGACTATCACAAATATCCTTCATGTTGGACAGGAAAGGCTCTCTCCACCACAATGTGCCTGTCTGACTTTTTGGCCCATAGGCCAAGTCTATCCTATTAAATACATGTTCATAACATGGTCAAGAGGTACTTGGTTTGAATTCAGATGTTACCACCTTCAGGAAATGATGCAAGAGCCACCTGTTGGCTGGTTGTTTCTGTCAGTCTAAAAGTTATGTTATTAAACCAGAGATAGAGACTGAGTTTGAGATGAATTTGTGTTTTCAGCAGCATGTTTTTTATTCTAACATGTATTTGGGAATATACCGTACATTTGTGGGTTTTTATATATATATATATATATATATATATATATATATATATATATATATATATATAATGCCTATGAGCATTGGGTAGGCTGAAATTTATATTTGTAAAATGGAATAAATATATTGAATTAAACATGGTTAAAATAAACAGTAATGCACCAATATAAAAAGTCACCAGTATTTTTTGTGGGATCCTCCTTTGGAGGTATGGTGTCAGGTCTGCCTGCCCATTTTCAGATTCCCCAGCTTTAACACTACCAGGCTATAGTGCTGTTCAGATGCCTGCCAAAGTGCCACAGCATGTTTCTGTGCTACTGTAAACAAGGAACAGTGGCTGCTTTTAGTCAGTGAGGATTGAAATTGTTCAGCAGTAAAGAGTTTTTATGACCCTGGCTCAGCTCCCCCAGTGGACTCTGGACCAGCTGCTATGTTGGATCCACCCATTTGATCCCAGGTGCTCTTAGGCTGGCTGAGTCTAGAACTGGCTTTGACCCTCTAGGCATACTCTCAGGGGGCAGATCCTCTGCCTAGAACCCCTTCCTGGTTTATGGGACTTTGTAGCCCAAATGCATAGGACCTCCTAATCTCCCAGATCTCCCCCAAATATACCAAAGTTGTGGCCACTCTAGATTACTGTTTTCCCCCATCAGAGATTACTTATCAATGACAGCAAAGGATGCACAGACTTTGCAATGGAATTGCTAAACAAGTCACACTTTACTCACAAAGCATAGGCGCTATGCAGATCTATACAAAAATAACAAAAACCTGCATGCTAAATTTTCCCTTCAGTGACTTGACCATTTTGAGAGCCCTTTGTGTTTTGTTCAGGGTTCCAGGGCTCTCGCCTCCAGTCTCCTCCACCTCCTCCTTCTGACTAGTCTTGTCTTTTGGTTCTGGTCTACTCTCTTTCTAAGTGGCTGATGAGAGAACCTGCCTTTTATAAAGTTTCAGTTCCCCAAGTCGATGACATCTCCTATTCCAGTGCTGCTTCTAGTCCCTTGTCAGGTGATTTGTTGCTTGGTTACAGCCCACATAAGGATCAGACTGGGAAAACTGGTATCCTTTGGCTGCAGCCAGCTCATTTAAATGGAAGATCACTCAGGTTAATGACTCTTGATTGCTGTCCATTGTTAGCCCTCTGCTAGGTGCAGAGATTTCTTCTGACACCCCTTGGGCATTTCAGCTCAAGATGGAGGCTTCAGTGCCAAAGTAAAGGCACAATACAGTCTTACATTGAAAATTCCATTCACAAAATAGAATGGAGTTTACAGATTAATATAGACATATATCAGTCCTTCACAGTAATTAACAGCAATAACATTTAAATGTTTCAGAGTCAGTGATGACATCGTTAGGCTTCAGAATCAGTGCACCATTACAGTGAATGGGAGCAGATAGAATCTTTCTTAGAGTTTTGCCATTGACTTCAATGGGGTCATGATTTCACGCATAGTTTCTATCACTGGACTTCATAAAACACCTCTGCATTCGGACACATTCCGTTTTCTTCACAGACATAACAATTACACTTTTAAAAAATGTAAATCTTTAATTCTGCAGACGCTGCTGGGGTGGTTAGCAGAGAAATACTGATTATGGTATACCAGCTCTGGCTCCTGGCTGCAGCTAATATATTTCATCTCTAAAAAGTGTGGGGGAGGAGTGATAAAGCAGAATACTTATCTCCCAAATGTGCCATTTAAATTCTTTCCAGAAAACCTAATTAAATAAATAAATAGACTGTATAAACTCAGAAATAAATTAATCCTTGGTTATCAACAACTCTGGTTCTAATATCATCTTCCTTGGCTAATAACTGAATGTTCCCTTAATAACAACATTTGTAGTTATGATATATATACCCATGACAGAGGGTGTTATAAGAGAAGACATTCCAAGGAAGGACTATATGACACATTTCTTATATAATAGTACTACTAATTTTGTGTCTATTTGAGTCAAATTGTTAAAAACAGTGGGGCAGAATTTTCAGAAGTGATTTAGGAGCCTTCTACGTCATTGAGACACTGTTGAAAATTACCCAACATTACTTTGACTTTTCTATTCTTTTTCTCTTTTTAGCAATTGTGCCCTGAGTTTGTAGAGCATGCTGTTATCCAAAAAGTATGAAGAAGATTGAATGTCTCATTATAACTCTTATCCAAAGTGTCCAAGAAAACATATCGAGTAACAACCAAAATGTCACCAGCTGAGTGAAACACTTATAAGCTTACCTGCTTCCATCACTTGCATGAGCAAGGTAAGTAGTAAGAATGATGTTAGAAACATTTTCATATTTATTCCAATGTTTTATTGGAAGAAGAAACTGTGGTTTTAATACAGTCTTGTAGGCCTGTCTCGATTGCCTTACCTTATGTAGTCATTTACACCTGTGAAAACTGCTACCACCATTTTGAGAGGAGAATTCGGCTTAGTAGCATATTACACACATTTTGCAGAGGAATAAAGGACTGCACAGGGGGCAAGGTAAAGGCCCTCTGACTGTAGAACCTTAGCCTACTTGTGACTTGGAAACTATTAGGGGCTGGAAGGCTCATGTCAGGGGTTTGGGCTCAGTCTCTGGAAGAAGATAGGAGAGAGAGAGAGAGAGAGAGCACATATTCAGCCAAAGAGGGTGATATTAGAACACCCCTTAGTAGTTAATAACTCTGTGACAGTCAGGGAGTAGATCGTCCCCTGCGTGGTAATTTATTGGGCAATGCACCTGTGGCCAATGGAGGGCATAATGACAGTACGAATCAAAGGGGGGCGTCTATTGTGATTGGTCTGTGGTTTAGGGAATTGAAAACGCCTTTGCATGCTTCCTTTGTTGGAAGAAAAAGTGTGGCAGAATGCATGGTCTGCTTGCCCTGCCTCGTTCTTAAAAAAAAAAAAAAAAAAAAAAGTTCTCTTTCTAACAAAGTATGCCTAGTAGAATTTGTACTATAGTAAACAGACCTACCTGTGTGTGTGTGGTATAAAGATTTCTAGAACACAGATTATTTTTATTTTTGAGGGGATAATTTATTTTGATTCCTAATGACACTTGCTCAGAATATATTCCTGTCTGGTTGAGATTAATTATGCATACATGAATAACAGTAAGTTAAACTTGTACACTATTTACAAAGAAGGTGTAATAACTCCGCAGTCCTAAAAATTGCTGCTGCTTTTTTCTTCGCCTTGATTTTCACATGTGCAACATGCATCTTTGTAAAACACATATTTGCAGATGTCACTTTAAATACTATTTTCCAAGATTTTATTTTCATAGAAAACAGATGTCTGTAATTATCTCTTCTTTGACCTCTGAGACTTATCAAAGTCAAATAGGTAATCATCCAATCATATGGGCTATCATTATCAGAAGAAAAGTAATTATAATCTGAATATGTTTGAACATGATTATTATAAGCCTTAAACTGTTACTTCTGATTGGGGCAGAACTGAAGACATTATCACTTCATAATTCAAATGATGTAACTTCACTTGTTTTTTTATTTTGGAATATGGAAAGCCAAATTTATTTAACAATGTAATTCTTTCTTTAAACATGAACAAATTATGCAATAGTCTCTCTAAAACCACAAGAAGGCTTCTTAAAATCTTTTGACAGTGAAATTAGGGGAAACGGTATTTAAGAAAATTAGAGCTAAGAATCTAAATCAGACAGATCTCAAAATGAGAGGATGAGGTTTCCAGGAGCAAGAGGAAGTGCAAGTACATTCATGTGAAAATAAATTTGGAGAGATGTTTTACTGCCTTAGGGATTAATTCAGCAAAGCACTTAGAATCTCCTATAAGAGGGCTCGTAGCAGCCAGAGAGAGGTTCTGCTCGACACCGCACAGGATCAGGTTCTAGAACCATATACCTCTTTCAATCCATTCATGGAACTCTCCCTTCCACTGGTATTACTGGGAATTACACACATTCACCAAGGGTAGAATAGGGTCATAGTGCTCGATTTTGAGATGGTGATCTTACTCCAGTCCCTAGAAGGTGGATGTCTGCAACAGAGGGATCACTATCACAACTGGAACTCATTAACATGCTTGCTGGCAGTTTCAACATAGAGGGCCAGGATTTAACAAGGATAGGACCTGATTCTCCATTGCCTTGCACTATGTATGATTATTTATAGCTATGCTAAGTGGGTATAAACTGCTACTGTTCTGATTTAATAGAGTTTTACAGTGAAATTACCTTCTTACAGGAGGATCTTTCAGCAAGCTTTTAAGATAGCTGGTCCCTTAATCTAGGAGAGGCAAGCACCTGTACTCCTAAGATCTTTTTGTATTTGACTGCTGCAAGTTGCACCTCCCTTCCTTCTAGGTGGCATGTGTTTTTAGCTTCTATTATATTTTCCCCTATATTTCCTTCTGCCATATTCCCGAGAAAGAATTACATCTTCTCAGGGCCCACTCATCTCCATAAGTGCTGCTTTGTGGCTCTTTGGTCCATTAAGACCTATTTTCCTTATATACCCTGGGCTCCAGTAGAAAGTTTAACAAGTAGGATGCCTAATCTTTCCTTTTCTCTCTCTGGAGTTATTCATTCTTACTATTTTTTTTTTTTTTTTTAATGGGAGCTGCCTTTCTGTGTGTCTCATTCTGAGCCCTAGATGTATCTCCATTTTGCTATTGCTGCTCCTACCCCATATTACGCACCTATTTCTCAATATGAATTGAATGTATATATAATATGATCTCCAAAATTCTTAGACATTCAAAGCTTTCCTTACCCCTTATGTGATGAGTTCCAGATTTTCTGCAGTTTCATCCTTGGGGCTTGTTTAGTTGCTTTATTTTTCCCCACATACAGCATAAGGAGGTTTTATCTTCTCTGCTAATGATTCACTTTGTGATCTTGGGCAAGTCACTTAAGCCAAAGTATTCAAAAGTGTCCACTAATTTTGGGTGCCTAGATCTATACACTTAGAAACTTATCAGAGGTGCTGAGCATCCATAACTCCAATTGTATTCAATGGGAGCTACAAGTTACCATTGTTTAATATTTGCAAAGTGCTTTGAGATCCTCATATGAAAAGTACTGTAGATTGCAAAGAAGTTCACCCAAATGTCAGTTCACGTAAGGGAACCATCTGTAAGTCTTTGGATAAAAGTGATGGCTCCCTAATCTCTTCACCCTTGACAACTAACTAATACCCACCATTAACAATTTAATATATATTGAAGATTTTTCTGAACAGTACCCATCAGCTAACCACAACGACTCTTTTTTCAAGATGATAGATCAAAAAGAGAGAGAACTACCTTTTAAAAGTATATCCATAAATCCTTTCCCTCACAGAATCACAAAGTTTGTTGGCCTAATAAATTCTATTTTACAGTATGATTAACCTTCAGCTGTTAAAGCAGCACCAACAACCATTGTTGGTCTTATATATCAAGACAAATATCTAATAATTAATATTTAATCTCACTTTTGTCTTGTTCAAAGCCTTTCCACATTCCTTGCAAGACTTCGTACATTCAAATTAAGAAAAAAAGTTGGGTTGTGATTGACTGAAATTAATTTGTTTTCTTGTCATTTCTTAACTTTCATTCTAAAGCCTCTTCCTTTCTAGTCAACTCAATTATATTACCTGCTCCTAGGTAGCTCTTAGATGCTCTAAATCTACTTCATATGTAACTTTTTCTCTCTTAGGTCACCTTAATTATATCACAAAAATCCTTCCCAAGGATTCAGCTTGATAACTGACTTCAGCTTGTGTCTTCTGTCATTGTGGTGCACCGCTGTGTACCCATAAATTCATTCTTCTGAGCAAAGCTTCATCTTTTAGAAGACATTACCACCTTCCTTTCCTTTGATTTTGTTATCTTGAGTGATGGTTTATAGCTGTTTACTGAAGATTCCCTCACAAAAGATAGTTCTACCTCTTACAAAAGGTTCCACTACCTCTAGCCACTTATTTGTGCCTTTTTACTCGAAATTTACCTCATGGTCACACCTTTCCTTCTTTGGAGAGGAAGTCTTTCTGGCAATGTAAAGAAAGTAAATGTAGATAATCTACCAAGAATCAGCATTACAATAAAAAGTGATTCCTGTTCTGAATGTATTATGCTGCAGGCAGCTGTTGAACCTCTCTAAACTGTTCATTCTCCAAATATCAGAACTGATATTATGAAGTTTTATTATGAAAAACTGCTATATCATGAGTGCCTATATGTATGTGGATCCACTATTGCTGACAGGGACTGTAGCAGGAACAAACCAGACAGGTACCATGGAGTGCTTAGAACTCAATGACCCTATTCAGGTGCAAACACTTGGGACAATGGGTGAGCTGCATTCTTAGAAAACCATTTAGCAGACTCCTCTAAAGGGAGGAGATAAAGAAGGAGCAGCATTGGAAAGCTACCCAAAAAAACAGAACAAAGAATGTCAGTGGGGGTTTAAAATAGTGAGCCACCCAGCAATGGGGTAGTAAGATAGGAAGAGGAAATGTGGGGCAGGAAAGGGGGAGGTAAGAGAAGCTGGGAAGGTGTTCTGTGAGGGAGAAAGACCTGCGAGTGTGCAGTAGCCTGCATGAGGAGGGGTTACCCTGCCAGCCTTAGTGAACCCAGAAGGTCCCCAAGGACTCACAAGGGAAGGGTAAGCTAGTAAGAGGGCCATTGTGTTGTCAGGTGTGTATTATTTTGGATGATCTGGACTCTCCTGTGTTTTGTATGATTAAGTAAAAGAGCATAAAGGAGTTACACACACACACACTTTGCTGTGTGTGTGTGTGTGTGTGTGTGTGTGTGTGTGTGTGTGTGTGTAAAACTTCAAAACTGACGGAGTTAAACTGTAACCAGAAGCTTCACACTGTTTGGGTGGAATTCTGGGAGACAGTGTGTTTAAGTGACTGGAGTACTCGGAGGGTGCTCGGTGGTGGTCCTGGAGGCCTAGAGCAGGTGGGCCAAGGAGCTCCATTTCCAAGAAGGGGTGGCAGGCTGAGAGTCAGTGCCCAGAAGATGAGCCAGAAGGGCCGAGGGAGAGACCAGTGCTGCAGCCTGCCGAGACCCAGAGAAGCTTGAAACAACTGGGAATCTAGAGCACAGGCTTGGATTCCCTTCATGGCAGTCCTAGTGGGTGGTCAAGGGGAGGTGCTCACTTGGATCTATGACAACCTCTACTAGCATCCTAGATTTCTCGTCTTTCCTGGGTATTGCTTCCTGGCTTTTATTCCTCATTCTCTGCTAAAGTTACTCTGGAATTCTTGCTTTCTTTTTTAAATTCCATAATAAATATATAATTCTTCTTTTGAAAGTATTTCCACTTGTTAACTATCTGACTTAAGTTTAAGTTGTTGTCCTTCTAGAAACTGTTCCTCACATTTCTTCTTTTATATCAGTCTGTTCCACGTCCCTTGGGGCATGTCTACACTGCCTTGTAGCTCAGATTAATGGGATGTGAATAGTATTGCACCCAAAGTTCTGGACTATAACTCCTTTTGTGGACACTGCGAGTGCTAACTTAAAGGCCCCTAGTTCACACTAATGTAGTCCTGTTTGAAGAGGGTTACGGTAGTGTGAACTAGGGACCTTTAAGTTAGCTCCCGCAGCATCCACACAGGGGAGTTAGTGTCCCACTGGTGCACACTGCAATTGTACAGACACCCCCCGGGTTACGCAAACCGATTTACGCAAATCCGCAGTTACGGAAAAAGTTCCGTAAACTAGAAATAGGAGACGTTTTTGTTTTGTTTTTTTGCGTAATGGTCGGGTATAAGTTTCCAACTTACGCAAAATTTGAGTTACGCAAGCATTCCGTTCCGGAACACTTGCGTAAGTCGGGGAGCATCTGTAGTCCAAACTGCGGGGTAATATAGACATGTCCTTATTTTATTTTACAGACAAACTTCTTCCACTAAAGAGTATCTGTTCCACTCCTCTCTCACTTTCCCCCTCTAACATCTTAAAATAACTTTTTTTAAAAAACTAGGCTTCTTATCACTGGTTATGCACTAACACTCCCAAGAATGCCAATGGCTTCTACATTTTTCTAGAACTAGTTAACTTTCTCTCCTTATATAGATGGAATTTTTGTAGCAGTATTTCAGTTGGACATTTTTTGCTTCATCAAGGGGTATATCTACACTACAAGTGCTAAAGCAGCACAGATGCAGTGCTGCAGCTATGTCACTGTTGTGCAGACACTTACTACAATGACAGAAGTGGTTTTTCTGTCACACTAGTAAATCCACCCCCTCAAGAGACAGAAGTTAGGTGCACCTACAGTGAGGGTTAGATGGAACTAACTATATCACACAGGGCATGAAAATTGTCACAGTCTTCAGTGATATATCTCGGGCAGGAGCTTGCTCTTCCCTCCCTTCACCCCCCTCCCCCACTCCCCATACCCCACTCTGGCCAGAGCTTACTCTCCTTCCCGGAGCCCGGGAGCCAGGAGGAGCTCATTCTCCCTGCCAGAGTGGCCCGGGGCTGGAAGATTCTGTGTCCCTCACAATTATTGCTTGCCACCCTCACTTGTGCATGCCCCTGGATCAACCTAAATTTTAGATGTAGACCAAGCCTGAGGCTACCATCTTTCTTTCTCTTCAGCCTGTCTTACTCCTACTCTTTATCCTAGGTTGCTGACCTTTTCCTCCATGCCTATGATGCTATAACTGAACTAGAAAAGGAGTCATTAATTTCTACTTTCACACAGATTTTTCCATTATCATGAGGCTCTGCAATCCTTTCTTCATCTTTACTTATTTTAAAGTGCCATATTTGACAGTTTGTTCACAGATATGTGCTAATATCCTGCTTCTGATTCTAGTACCATCTACCTTTTTTACTAAGAAATTATCCACTCATTTCTAAGCAATCCTAGTAGCTTTTTAGTAAGAAATCTCAATTCACTTAATTAAGCTGCTTAGTTGATGCCTCTCTGAAAGCCCACCAACTCTACAGCATAGCTAATCCTGAAAATTGACATGGGTTCGTGTCTAATTTATTCTGAATTATTCTACCATATACTTCAGAAGTTGTTAAAGCAAGATTGTTATTTCATATAACTGCCAGGCAACTCTACTCCAAGTTTGAGACCAAACTATTCATAGTTTAATATAAATAGTACAATGGTACATTGCTAGTGCTATATAAATTATAACAAGTAATTAATAGTCTAATCTCAATTCCACCCCAAAGGATGATGCTTTGAATTACTGAAACAAAAGACACAATCTTGCAAAGACCTCAGAGGTATTGAGTGCCCTAAATTCACTTTGATTTTAGTTGAGGGTGCTCATTACCTTTTAAGAATATTTCTGGGACCTCGCAGACTCAAACATAGTGCCCATAAACAGGAATTCAGAAGGCACGTCAACATCAGTACACGTGCATCTTGGAAGTTTACATCCCACTGTCTCCTTTCTTCTTCAATGTGTGTTCATTTTAAGTGCACCTGCACCACCACATTGCAGTGATTCCAGAAGTCGTCATCTTTGACTGGTTGGATAGAAGTTCTTGACCAGTGACCAAACCTGGGCAAGCTGATTTTGAGCCCATACTGGTAATAACCTATTACCAGTAGCCTAATCTTGACCCTTCCCTAAAGGCATTTCTCAGTCTCCTGAATGGTGCTTACTGACTGTTCTTCAGCAGGTTATTAACTAAGAATTAAGAATCCGTTTGAAGGAGATTCTCGCCATAAATTCTGTATCTGACAAAGAAAACATTCAGTTGTATCTATGAACTCATTTTCATCTAACAGAATGATGAATACTTAGTAAATGTTGAAATTGCTAAGGTCAGTTAATGAAAATTGGGACAGAAATGAGCAAAACACTGTGTAAAGGTGTAATGCAAGAAATTAATAATTCTTTGCTTCACAGTTTGTTTGCATGATTTCAAGGTAATGCTAATGATAGCTATGTTGATCACATTATGGGAATAGTTGACACTACATGGGTATAAGAATAACTCGTGTGTGTTATACACAAAAAACTTTGTCAGAAGAATATTATTGAGGTTGCACAGTCAAGCACTCAAACATTAGGAAATGACAGAATTAAGGTTGTCTGTAAAACCTTGATTTGGCCCCTTGTGTGTATGCATTATGATGCCGTTTTTAATCACATCATCACATTATTTTTTCCATGTGCCTCGTTCTGTGCATAGAGTGGATGGTGCTCACGTAGCAGCTAGCTATTCAATTTTTTTTTTTTCATTGTTTAATGAGTGGCCCTGTGCCTTATTTACTGCACATTATTCTAACCCTGCTCTGAAGACAGAATTATTAATTTCCTCATGAGCTTTTCTGTGGCACTCATCACTATTGTATCTAAGGGTTTCACAAATATCATCACATTTATTTTCACAAAACCCCTGTGAGATGAGATATCCCTTCTATAGATGGAGAACTGAGGTGGAGAGATGAAAGTAAAAAGTATCCTCTAATTTTGGGTGCCCAATTTGAGATACCTAGGACCTGAGTTTTCAGAGTATTTAGCAATATATATATATATATATATAGAAGTAACTAATGAGTCGTCATCCCTTATATGGATCAGTGCTACGGGGGGATGGGACACTTCATCAGTGGCTTTAACAGGATGTTTGCTGACACAAGAGGAAAGATGAGACTTGAGAATCTTGGGTTCTGTTCCAGGCACTGAAGGAAAGTGTGCTTTAGCCATTATCAACTCTTCTGCTCTCCCCGCCCCTCCCTTCCCCAAAGTTTGATCCCTTTTGTCCCAGCCCCTCAAGCATGCCCGTTTTCCACTCCTGTCTCTTTCCCACCCCAGCTGCTTGTCCCAGGCCTGTTCTCTTCATGTACCCAGTCCCAGACTCCTACCCTCAGGCTTCTGATGCTAATTTCAGGCTCCTTGCGCAGCCAATCCCAGGTCCCATCCTTTTGGCTCCTCATTCAATCTCTCTCTTTCTCTCTCATCTCGTCACTAGCATCCAGTTGCACTCTCTTGCCTATGTGTCCTGTCCCCACTGGCTCCCAGTCCCAGTCTCTCTCCACCCTGGGCTCTTTTTTTCAAATCTCAGTGCCTCCCACCCCCAAACGCTAGGGTTACCATATTTAGTGCCTCCGAAAGGAGGACACTTTAAAGGGGCCCCGCCCCCAGCCCCGCCCCCGCGCCCGCCCCAGCCCCGCCCCCTCCCCAAAGTCTCCGCCCCCTCCCCTGCTTCCCGCGAACATTTGAGTCGCGGGAAGCCTGAAGCAGGTAAGGGGGGGAGGAGGCGCGGCCCACCCCCGGCACCGCAGGTCCCCAGCCCGTCCCCCGAGCCCCCGGCCTGGCCCGGCCTGGCACCGCCGGCCGAGCCCCCGACCCGGCACCCAGTCCCCGGCCGGGCCCGGCACCGGGCCCCCCCGAGCACCGCCGGCCGAGCCCCCGGCCCAGCACCCGGCCCGGCACCCGGCCACCCCGAGCACCGCCGGCACCCGACCCGGCACCCGACCCGCCGGCCGAGCCCCCCGGTCCAGCCCGGCACCCGAGCCCCCGGCCCGGCACCCGGCCCCCCCCGAGCACCGCCGGCCGAGCCCCCGGCCCAGCACCCGGCCCGGCACCCGAGCCGCCGGCCGAGCCCCCCGGCCCGGCCCCGGGCCCCCCCGAGCACGGCCGGCCGAGCCCCCGGCCCGGCACTGCCGGCCAGGCCCCCCCGAGCCCCCGGCCCGGCCCCGGGCCCCCCCGAGCCCCCGGCCCGGCCCCGGGCCCCCCCGAGCACCGCCGGCCGAGCCCCCAGCCCGGCACTGCCAGCCAGGCCCCCCGAACCCCCGGCCCCGCACCGGGCCCCCCCGAGCACCGCCGGCCGAGCCCCCGGCCCGGCCCGGCACCCGAGCCCCCGGCCCGGCACCCGGCCCCCCCCCGAGCACCGCCGGCCGAGCCCCCGGCCCAGCACCCGGCCCGGCACCCGAGCCGCCGGCCGAGCCCCCCGGCCCGGCCCCGGGCCCCCCCGAGCACGGCCGGCCGAGCCCCCGGCACGGCACTGCCGGCCAGGCCCCCCCGAGCCCCCGGCCCGGCCCCGGGCCCCCCCGAGCACCGCCGGCCGAGCCCCCAGCCCGGCACTGCCAGCCAGGCCCCCCGAACCCCCGGCCCCGCACCGGGCCCCCCCGAGCACCGCCGGCCGAGCCCCCGGCCCGGCCCGGCACCCGAGCCCCCGGCCCGGCACCCGGCCCCCCCGAGCACCGCCGGCCGAGCCCCCGGCCCAGCACCCGGCCCGGCACCCGAGCCGCCGGCCGAGCGGCCCGGCCCGGCCCCGGGCCCCCCCGAGCACCGCCGGCCGAGCCCCCGGCCCGGCACTGCCGGCCAGGCCCCCCGAGCCCCCGCCCCGGGCCCCCCCGAGCACCGCTGGCCGAGCCCCCGGCCCGGCACTGCCGGCCAGGCCCCCCGAGCCCCCGGCCCGGCACCGGGCCCCCCCGAGCACCGCCGGCCGAGCCCCCGAGCCCCCGGCCCGGCACCCGAGCCGCCGACCGCATGTCCGATTTTCCCGGACATGTCCGGCTTTTTGGGATTTCCCCCCGGACGGGGATTTGGAGCCCAAAAAGCCGGACATGTCCGGGAAAATCCGGACGTATGGTAACCCTACCAAACGCCTTTTTCCAGCCTTTTTGACCAGCCAGTCCTAGTTCTCCACTTGCTCTCGGACTGCTCATCAGAGCTGCCGTTCTTCACCCTTCATCTCCTTCCCTCTGGTTCCTAGTCCCAGTCTCTCCCCCAGCTCCTCATCCAACCTCAGTCTCCCACAACTCACTGGCTCCCAGTCTCTCCCTTACCTCCACTTTCCCTCCTTGTCTCTGTCCTAGTCTCCTTGGCCAGCCAGTTCCATTCTCCCCCTTGTCCCCAGTTCCCGGTCCCATTCTCCTTGTTCAGCCAGTCCCAGTCTCCTCTCCATCTTCCAGTTTTCTTCTTCTCTCTCATGCCAGCATTCAGGCCCAGACTCCTTCCATCGAGGCTCCTTGTCCCATCTACTCCCTGCTTCCTGAGGTTCAGTTCTTGTCCCGCCCCCCATCATTTGAATCAGGCAACTTTCTCCTACTCCAGGGATGGGCAAACTTTTTGGCCCAAGGGCCACATGGGGGTTGCACAACTGTATGGAGGGCTGGATAGGGAAGGCTGTGCCTCCCCAAACAGCCGGGCCCCTGCCCCCTATCCACTCCCTCCCACTTCCTGCCCCCCTCAGAACTCCCAACCCACCCAACACCCCCTGCTCCTTGTCCCCTGACTGCCCCCTACCGAGCCCCCCACCCCTTATCTAACCCCCCTGTCCCCTGATAGCCCCAACCCCTATCCACACCCCCACCCCCTGACAGCCCCCCCGGGACTCCGATCCTTTATCCAACCGCCCTTTGCTCCTCGTCCCCTGACTACCCCCTCCTGGGACCCCCACACCCCTAACTGCCCCCCAGGATCCCACCCCCTTATCTAACCCCCCCTTGCTCCCTGTCTCCCCTGACTGCCCTCCCGACCCCATCCACATCCCCGCCCCCTGACAGGCCCCCTGGGACTCCCACTCCCAACCCTCCCTGTTCCCCATCCCCTGACCACCACCACCCAAACCTCCACCCCATCCAGCCACCCCCTCCTCCCTGACTGCCCCCCCACTTCCAGCCCCCTTACCAGCAGCAGAAGCTTGCAGGCATGACACCTGGCCAGAGCCAGCTGCGCTCCCCACGCTGCCCAGCGGGAGCCGTGGGCCAGAGCGCGACCAGCGTGGCTGCGGGGGAGGGACCAGGGACTAGGCTCCCCGGCCAGGAGCCGGGCAGGACGGTCCCACAGGCCAGATGTGGCCCGCGGGCTGTAGTTTGCCCACGTCTGTCCTACTCTTTGCTCTAGCCCAGCAGGAGGCACGTAATTGAGAGCACAGAATAGAGAGGTTCCCTGCTGTCATTTCCAGAGTCTGGCCCTGGCTCATGCTGCAGCAGCCCAGAGCTGCAGTTGCTAGGATTGTCCTGCGCAGCTCAGCCCTTGGCTGGGGCATGCCCAGCGTGGATGGATTCTTCTGGGAATTGAGCAGGATAGCTCTAGCAAGTCTCTACTGAGCACGTGCAATCTGATTTTTTTTTTTTTCAAAGGCCTATAACTTGGCCAAATTTGTCTATATTTTCATGGGGGTGGCAAAAAGCACATCCTTGACACAGCGGCCCTCCCCGCCAGATTTCAAGTCACCGTTCCAAAGAATCAGAGTGTTAGAGCATATAAAAATAAAGGTCACCTGAATTTTTTAACATGGTCAAAACAACATTTTCCCTTAGCATCATTCTCTGAAATAATTTAACCATTATGAATTAAATTTAGCCCCAAAAATTCAGCCTGAAGTAGACACCTGGCATGGAAAACTTCAGCTCAAACTGTTAAAGTTTTGCAAAGTTGTAAGCAATTGGATACAGTGTTTTATAGTGGAAATTGTCAGATAATCTTAATAATAGGGGGACTAGACATAAACACCCAATCAACTTGAAGGTAGCTGATAGGTTTGATAATATCACTGTGAAGATCTAATCTTAACCATTCTGAAGAGGACCAATGCACCCAGCACAGTCCTGGTTCAGTATCCCATTTTGTAGAAGGCCAGAATTAGACAGAAAATCATATCCCTGCTGTAGAGTTCTATAGGATGGTTTAGATATATAATATAGAAAGTATATCATTCTCGATTAAATTTTATAGGTTTTTAGAGTCATTTGTACAGAAGCCTTTTACATTTATGTAGAACCCTATTAATTTCATTCCCATTAAATAGTGTAGGGTGTTTCTATAAGGATAAGTTCCAGCAGAAGAGAAGAGGAAATGCATTTCCGTCTCCAATCTTGACTCCTCATTTCAAGTTATATTATGAGCCAAGTGAAAAATGGACAAGAGGAAGGAAGAGTCAGAATACATCAGTTGCCGGCTTCCAGCCAGCTAACTACAATGGTAGAAAAGTCAGGAGGAGGAGCTTGGGCAAAGGAAAAGTCGCCATAGCACATTGTCTTGTTTTGACTTATGAGTGACCAGAGTGAGAGGGGGAAGGAAGAGGACAGACTGTGAAATCTGGACTGTGTGTGTGCGTGTGTGTGTGGTGTGAGAGTCTTTCTCTCACGCATTCAGCATGCTAAGTGCAGTGATGGACTGCCATGTGTCATAGCGTGACTTGGTAGCTTTGATTGGAGGAAAAGCAAGGACTCTTTCTGGGCTGGGATGGAGGAAAGAAGAGATAATTTGTTCCTATCATGAGATGACAGGAAGTGTCTGAATGGATCCTTGTAAGTTTGTTGATGGAGCCAACATTTTGGTGGATCTGGGCTTTAGTCTTCCTCCGGTTTTGTGATTTTGCTGTGTTTACCTTGACGTTTTAAATATTAACCTGGAAGACTAGACTTTCTTTGAGGTCTGCAAAAAGACTCGCAAGGATGTGTTCTGTGGTAGTACCATACTTCTTAACTTCAAGGAATATTTTTAAGCCCTAGAGAATGGGATAAACAGTACCATTTTGGAAGTGGAGTGAGGATAAGGGGCATCAGCACTGTCTTATTGGTGTATTTCCTATTAACATTTACTTCGCGTTGACTGTTTTGTGGCATGTTGGTTTTTCCAGGCAGACCACAGAATATGCATGAGCCAGGAGGAAGGACCCATATCCCTGAGGTACAACTCTGTTCTTGTTTAAAAACAAAACACAACCATCTTAGCGTAATAAAATGTCCAGTGGAATGAATGGAGGTGGTTGGATTTTTTCAGGTAAGAAGCTCTCTTGCCCACAATTTAGTGCAGAGTTGTGCTGTTAAACTGCTGTTACATACCACTGCATGAAAATCTGCATTTCAGCTATGAGTGAAGGATTCTAATGTATATAGTCTGTAAAGCACTTCGGGAAAGAAGGAAGGAAAATATTTAGAGCAGCACAAATCTGAAAATTAAACTGGGAGAGTTGGGAAATATTTTGCCCTGCTATAGTACATTCTACCTGAGAATCTATAAGATTACATTAATAAATGAATCCTTACAATATCCTTGTAAGGTAGGTATTTTTACTTGCATTTTATCAATGGGGAAATGAAACAGAAATATTTGTGGGCTCGCTATGGTCTCGTAGCAAGTAGGTCAGTAGCAGACCCAGGAATAGTATCCAGCTCTCATGACTCCTAATTGTGTGCTTTAACCATTATATTATGCTCCTTCTGATGTACAGATATAGACTGTACACCTTCAGTCTCTTATTACAAGGTGCCTGCTCTTCCAACAGTTAAATGTTACTCATTAATGGACATTGAAAATATTTCTTTGGTAGTCTCAGAATCTGTGTAGGGAGCCAGGGTGGCTTCCCTCCAAACCTGAGGGTAAAGTGCCTTTCCCTCAGCCTGAGTGGGTGGGGCCAGCCCAAGCTCGCTCCACCCCCCGGAAGGGGAGGGGTGGAACAGGAAGTATAAAGGGCGGGGCCCTTAGCTCAGTTAGGGCAGCACCAGGGAGGGAGGCAGACACAGACCGTAGGCTGCTCCCTTCAGAGCCTGCTGCCACACCAGGGGAGGCCCTGGACCTGTGGAAACCTCACCTGGAGGACGGACTGGGGCTGCCAGGACTGCCCGCTGCCAAGTACCCAGAGGAACTGGAGGAGTCGGAGGGGGAGCGGGAGCTGCCAGCAGCCGAGTACCCAGAGGAGCTGGAGGAGCCTGAGCCGGCGCTCCCCTGCCTGAGGGGCGCGCTACTGACCTGAGCCGGCGCTCCCCTGCCTGAGGGGCGCGCTACTGACCTGAGCCGGCGCTCCCCTGCCTGAGGGGCGCGCTACTGACCTGAGCCGGCGCTCCCCTGCCTGAGGGGCGCGCTACTGACCTGAGCCGACGCTCCCCTGCCTGAGGGGCGCGCTACAGACTCTGGCTGGCGGCCGCCCCGCCGCTAATTCCCCGCTGACGGAGGCGTGACCCAGGCCGGCCAGTGACCTCATAGCTCCCCACCGCCCCCTAGCGGGTAGGTGGGCCAACGCCGATCACAATCTGATTATCTTGTTCTTTTTATAATGAATATGCAAAGATGTTAAAATAGATTTCACACTGATGACACACATGCTGCCACCCCCTAAGAATCACTTAGGAAAACTCTATTGTCCACTGGAGATCACGATCCACTTAAAATTGACATTTACACCTGGCTGAGTAGTTCTTGTATCCATGCAGTAATAGTGACTGGCAAGTAGATGGCGTACCTGCAGCAGGCAGAGTAAGTCTATGAAGGCCAGGCAAAGGGATGAAAACAGCAGAGACACCTTGTTGCCTTGACTCCCCCTCTTGCTTGTCAGCAGCTGGACGCCTGACAGAGACCGGGGGAAAAGAGCAACATGGGAAAGAGGAGGAGGAATGGCACTGAGCCAGCCTTCAACACAAAGCCCCCAGCGGCAGGCTCAGGCTTTTCCCAGCACAGGGTGTATGTCCTGCTGGTGACAGCTCCAGCCTGAGAGAGGGAGCCATCTAGGAGAAGGAAGAAGTAAGGGGGGGTCCTATCCTCCTTGTAGAGTATAGCTACCTCATCCCAAAACCTGCAGCAGCCAGAGGGGCTTTAGCTGCTTGCTGGTGTTTTGTTTTTCCTCTGTGTAAATGGATGTAGGACCAAAGGAGAGGTGGAAATCTCAGTGGCTGCCTCCTGCCTCACAGACAACTGGGGACAATCAACAAATAAAGCAGCAGCAGACAAGCCTCACGCTGCTGCTGTTGCCACACAGAGGCTGGCTTCTACATGCCCACACCCAGACTTACTTTAGTTCCCGTGGCAAGCTGCAAGGCTACAACATTCTTGTTAGAAACAGGTTTGGTGCATGTGTGTTGGTGTTGGGAGGGGAACTCTTGGGGGTGGGGGGGAGAGGACAAGAGTCCATAGAGCAGCAGTGCTAGGGGACAAGGCCCCTGGTGCTGAGGGGTGGGGACTGAGCTCTTGCTGAAGTTCTGGAGTGGCAGAGCTGTTGTGGCTGGCAGGGGAAGAGCTGTTGCTGCAAGGAGGCTGGTGAGGGCAGAGCTTAGCTACTGGGCTGTGGGAACAGAATTCTTGCTATTGGTTGGGAGGGGAAAGAGTTTTTTGCTGCTGCTTGGGTGCTACTGGAGGCCCATATCTGGGTGACGATCTTGACAAATGATCTGTGTTCCAATGAACATTGAAGTGATATGATCCTTTGCGGGGGGCTACTGCTCCTGAGAGTTTGGTTTGAGGAGCCAGCTGTGAACAGGAGATGCTGCTTGTGCTACCAAGCTCCCATCGTGACTTGAGTAGTAGGTAGCTGAGAGCCCTAGCCCACTGGTTGCAGAAGCAAGGAACAGTCTCTTGTGGATTCAGTATAGCTCATTTCTTACACATAAATTTATCTCATAAGTTTTCAAAACCAGTATGAAATGTGCACATCTGTAAAGGCACAACCCTCTTAGGACCCACTACAACTGTAAATTGGTAGCATTTGATTGGTAAGATTTAACAATAAAACAGATTTATCTCCATTCCTATGGGACATGGATTAATCTAGACAGAGTTCTCAGTGCTGCTGAAAGGCAGAAAACTCTACTACATGAAAATAATCCAGATCCTTTGAAATCCAGTTCTCAGTTTAGATATGATTCTTAGCATTTGTTTTTTAAAAAAGTTTTATTTCTGCTTTTATGTTTAGATTTAAAAGTATTTAGTGAATTATCATACAAAATTACATGTTATATACTTTAATTACACTTGTATTGTGGGGAACTGTGTTGTACAAATTGTTCTAAAAGTTGTGGCATTGTATTTGCTGTGAAAGGAGCAGAGTGAAGTTAGTTCCACTTTATATTAATTTGAATACTTAATTTCTAAGCTTTGTAATGTCTGTATCTTTTCAGAAACTATTGGAATTTTCTTAAAGATTTCAGCTGAAGTAAGAGGGAGAGTCTTCCACCTTAACTCCAAGTTAATAAAGTTTCTCTTCTCCCTCCATTAGAACCGGGTGAGCTATTCACAGGAACAATTTATTCAGATGTTTGCTGTTTGAGAATTATTTGTGTATTTACTACTTATGCTGTATAATTGGTCATTTAAGTCACATGGTATTGTTTTTGTTCCCGATTAGATGCCTCCCAAACCACAAAGCTTTCAAGATGGCCAGGCGAACACTTCTAGTGTAAATACTCATGCAAATACAAGTTCACACATATGTTTGGAACATTCACTGAATAGTACAAAGTTCACTGACATAAAAGTGGTCCAAATACCATTGAAATGAATTTGCAGTTGTATTTGAGTTAATGTTTGTGAGTATTTTTTTGCAGTATTTGCCCAGTATTTGTCTGACCAGGGTGGCGGGGGTAGGTATGGTAAAAGTCTCTGTATCCCTTTTTCTGTAGCCAAATTTATCACCTCTGAACCCACAGTGGATTCAGTAGTGATATGCTAGATGGAAATTCATCCAACAGGATCATGATCTGGGTTAATTGAAATGCTGGTCCATTTTTTAAGAAATAAAGCATTTACAAATTGGAATTCTCTGAAGTAACACTGTTAACACTTGCTCACTTTATACAGCTAGCAGGTGAGCTCCAAATAGAGCAGAGAAGGAGTCAACAGGTGGTGGAGAAGAGCTAAACTCCACTGAATCTCTGGTCTAGACATAGGCCACTACATGAACTAGGCCATAGGCCACTACAGCGCACAAGCGACCAGGGAGCTTTTGCAAACAGAGGCTGCTAACGGAGTTTCGCAAGGGAGTTCTCCAGGTGAAGGAAGAGCAATACAGCACCCTTGGGGTAAGTGACTGTCTGTAGTGTGTGTTTGTGTTTGGGGGCTACTTGCTGTGTGCTGAGCTTGTGTTTATCAGTCTGTTTGGTTGTTTGAAGGACCGTGTGCTGTGGCTGGCAGTTGGGGGCCTGTATCCGAAATGTTACGGAGGCATTGTCAAGGATTATCCAGCCCTCTGACTACTACCCCATGCTATTCATCCATGTGGGCACAAATGATACTGTGAGGTGTGACACTGAGCAGATCAAGAGTGACTACAGGGCTCTGGGAGTATGGGTCTAGGAGTTTGGAGCGCAGGTGGTATTCTCTTTAATTCTTCCTGTCAAAGGTAGGGACCCAGGCAGACACAGATGCATCATGGAGGTGAATGCCTGGCTGTGAAGATGGTGTCGCCAGGAGGGCTTTGGCTTCCTCGACCACGGGATGCTATTCGAGGAAGGACTGCTAGGCAGAGATGGTGTTCACCTTTTGAGGAGGGGAAAGATCCTATTTGGACACAGACTGGCTAACACAGTGAGGAGGGCTTTAAACTAGGTTCGAAGGGGACAGGTGAGCAAAGCCAACAGGTAAGTGGGGAACATGGAGACATGGGAGACGGGTCGGAAACAAGAGGGAGCGTGGGCTATAATGGCAGAGAGAAAGGAGGGTCAGGGCAAAACTGGGAGGCAAGATCAAACCAGTATCTTAGATGCCTATATACAAATGCGAGAAGTATGGGTAATAAGCAGGAAGAACTGGAAGTGCTAATAAATAAATACAATTATGACATTGTTGGCATCACTGATACTTGGTGGGATAATACACATGATTGGAATGTTTGAGTGGATGGGTACAGCTTGCTCAGGAAGGATAGACAGGGGAAAAAAGGAGGAGGTGTTGCCTTATATATTAAAAATGTACACACTTGGACTGAGGTTGAGATGGACATAGGAGAAGGAAGTGTTGAGAGTCTCGGGGTTAGGCTAAAAGGGGTAAAAAACAAGGGTGATGTCATGCTAGGAGTCTACTACAGGCCACCTAACCAGGTGGAAGAGATGGATGAGGTTTTTTTTAAACTAACAAAATCATCCAAAGCCCAAGATTTGGTGGTGATGGCGGACTTCAACTATCCAAATATATGTTGAGAAAATAACACAGTGGGGCACAGACTATCCAACAAATTCTTGGACTGCATTGCAGACAACTTTTTATTTCAGAAGGTTGAAAAAGCTACTGGGGGGAAGCAGGTCTAGACTTGATTTTAACAAATAGGGAGAAATTCATTGAGAATTTGAAAGTAGAAGGCAGCTTGGGTGAAAGTGATCATGAAATCATAGAGTTTGCAATTCTAAGGAAGGGTGGAAAGGAGTACAGCAAAATAGAGGCAATGGATTTCAGGAAGGCGGATTTTGGTAAGCTCAGAGAGCTGATAGGTAAGGTCCCATGGAAATCAAGACTGAGGGGAAAAACAACTGAGGAGAGTTGGCCGTTTTTCAAAGGGACACTATTAAGGGCCCAAAAGCAAGCTATTCTGCTGGTTAGAAAAGATAGAAAATGTGGCAAAAGACGACCTTGGCTTAACCATGAGATCTTGCATGATCTAAAAAATAAAAAGGAGTCTTATAAAAAATGGAAACTAGGACAGATTACAAAGGATGAATATAGGCAAACAACACAGGTATGCAGGGGCAAGATTAGAAAGGCAAAGGCACAAAATGAGCTCAAACTAGCTACGGGAATAAAGGGAAACAAGAAGACTTTTTATCAATACATTAGAAGCAAGAGGAAGACCAAAGACTGGGTAAGCCCATTTCTCAGTGAAGAGGGAGAAACAGTAACAGGAAACTTGGAAATGGCAGAGATGCTTAATGACTTCTTTGTTTCGGTCTTCACCGAGAAGTCTGAAGGAATGCCTAACATAGTGAATGCTAATGGGAAGGGGGAAGGTTTAGCAGATAAAATAAAAAAAGAACAAGTTAAAAATCACTTAGAAAAGTTAGATGCCTGCAAGTCACCAGGGCCCTGATGAAATGCATCCTAGAATACTCAAGGAGCTAATAGAGGAGGTATCTGAACCTCTAGCTATTATCTTTGGAAAATCATGAGAGACGGGAGAGATTCCAGAAGACTGGAAAAGGGCAAATATAGTGCCCATCTATAAAAAGGGAAATAAAAACAACCCAGGAAACCACAGACCAGTTAGTTTAACTTCTGTGCCAGGGAAGATAATGGAGCAAGTAATTAAGGAAATCATCCGCAAACACTTGGAAGGTGGTAAGATGATAGGGAATCGCCAGCATGGATGTGTAAAGAACAAATCGTGTCAAACCAATCTGATAGCTTTCTTTGATAGGATAACGAGCCTTGTGGATAAGGGAGAAGCTGTGGATGTGGTATACCTAGACTTTAGTAAGGCATTTGATACGGTCTTGCATGATATTCTTATCAATGAACTAGGCAAATACAATTTAGATGGGGCTACTATAAGGTGGGTGCATAACTGGCTGGATAACCGTACTCAGAGAGTTGTTATTAATAGTTCCCAATCCTGCTGGAAAGGCATAACAAGTGGGGTTCCGCAGGGGTCTGTTTTGGGACCGGCTCTGTTCAATATCTTCATTAGCGACTTAGATATTGGCATAGAAAGTACGCTTATTAAGTTTGCGGATGATACCAAACTGGGAGGGATTGCAACTGCTTTGGAGGACAGGGTCATAATTCAAAATGATCTGGACAAATTGGAGAAATGGTCTGAGGTAAACAGGATGAAGTTTGACAAATGCAAAGTGCTCCACTTAGGAAGGAAAAATCAGTTTCACACATACAGAATGGGAAGAGACTGTCTAGGAAGGAGTACGGCAGAAAGGGATGTAGGGGTTATAGTGGACCACAAGCTAAATATGAGTCAACAGTGTGATGCTGTTGCAAAAAAAGCAAACATGATTCTGGGATGTATTAACAGGTGTGTTGTGAGCAAGACACGAGAAGTCATTCTTCTGCTCTACTCTGCGCTGGTTAGGCCTCAACTGGTGTATTGTGTCCAGTTCTGGGCACCGCATTTCAAGAAAGATGTGGAGAAATTAGAGAGGGTCCAGAGAAGAGCAACAAGAATGATTAAAGGTCTTGAGAACATGACCTATGAAGGAAGGCTGAAAGAATTGGGTTTGTTTAGTTTGGAAAAGAGAAGACTGAGGGGGGACATGATAGCAGTTTTCAGGTTTCTAAAAGGGTGTCATAAGGAGGAGGGAGAAAACTTGTTCACCTTAGCCTCTAAGGGTAGAACAAGAAGCAATGGGCTTAAACTGCAGCAAGGGAGGTTTAGGTTGGACATTAGGAAAAAGTTCCTAACTTTCAGGGTGGTTAAACATTGGAATAAATTGCCTAGGGAGGTTGTGGAATCTCCATCTCTGGAGATATTTAAGAGTAGGTTAGATAAATGTCTATCAGGGATGGTCTAGACAGTATTTGGTCCTGCCATGAGGGCAGGGGACTGGACTCGATGACCTCTCAAGGTCCCTTCCGGTCCTTGAATCTATGAATTTATGAATCTATAACTCCCAGGCTAACAAACATGCTAGCTAGACTATCAGTATTTCATGGGAGTCTTCTATTTACGAGACTACTTCTGTTTTTCTAGTGCAGCACTTCTCCAGCCTGATCCTTCAACCCTCACTCACTCTGCATAGCACTTAGACAAGTCATCATTCCCATGTAGTTGGAGGCATTATTGGCACAAGTGCTGCTCAGTATGACCAAGAGTTGCAGAATAGGGACCTTAAAAAGAGATCTGCACCTGTTGTGAGTTCTCATAGAGTTAGTTGCAACTTTCTATCCAGTCCAGGGATCGAATCCAGGCAGAGTCTATCTCAGGTGGAAATGGCAGCATTTTCAAAATGTTAATTGTTTTGTAAATTCTATCATCTGGTATCTTTGTTGGGGAAAAAGAAAAGGTTGAAGTGAAGATTTTATTAGCTTACCTCTTGACAGCTGATCATGCTATGTAGTATTGTTATCCTCATTTAGTATCTGCAGAATTTCCATTCAAAATAGGGGATCTTTTATTCCTTAACTGGGTTACTGGGTTGAGCACATTTCCCTTGACGCTGGACTTCTGTATTTGAAATCAGAATTGTCCAGTACTGTAGAATTATAATTTAATCATGTAAAATAGAGCTGGACAAGCCCAATTAGATCATCTAGTCCATCTCCCTGCTAGTGTAGGACTATTCCTTACCAGATATTGTAGTGCTTTTTTCCAGTGCAGTTTTAAATGTCTCCGGGGATGGGGCTTCCATCTCTTCCCGTAGGCAAATATTTCACAGCCTAACACATCACACTATTAGTACTCTTTTCCTGATGATTAACCTAAATTTCTCTTTTTTTAAAATACATTCAATTTCCCCTAGATTTATCACCTTGTACCATTCTAAATAATTCTGGTCGTTTCTTGATATTGACCCCCTCAAATAAGCTGTGTTTTTCTTCCATGCCTTATTCCTTTGTCAGTACAGCTATAGATGTTTAGCTCTTTTATTCTTTCCTCACTATTCTGTCCCTCCAGGCTGCTAACCATTTTTCCTATTCTTCTTTGAACTTCCATGTTGGAAGTGATTTTTGTAAAGTTTGTCCCCATTAAACTGCAGTTCTGCCCTGAAAAAGGAGAGTGGCATCATTGGGCTCCATGTTTATTGTCTCTCATGACTTACAACTCAAATCTTTCTGCAGTGGTGTTGTAGCCATGTTGGTCCGAGGATATTAGAGAGACAAGGTGGGTGAGGTGTAATATCTTTTATTGGACCAACTTCTGTTCGTGAGAGACGTAAGCTTTTGAGCTTACACAGAGAAGAAGAGCTCTGTGTAAGCTCGGAAGCTTATGTCTCTCACCAACAGAAGATGCTCCAATAAAAGATATTACCTCATCCACCTTGTCTCTCTCTGAGTCGGGGTGGGCAAACTATGGCCTGTGGGCCGCATTCATTCTGTCAGACATTTTAATCTGGCCCTTGAGCTCCCACCGGGGAGCAGGGTCTGGGGCTTGCCATGACCCCCTCCAGCTCTTATGCGTAGGGGCAGCCAGGGGGCTCCGCAAGCTGCCTCCACCCCAAGCACTGCCCACGCAACTTCCCTTGTCCAGGACCCGCAACCAATGGGAGCTGTGAGGGCAGCACCTGCAGACGGGGCAGCGCGCAGAGCTGCCTGGCTGAACCTCCGCGTAGGATCCGGAGGGGAGACATGCTGCTGCTTCTGGGAGCTGCTTGAGGTAAGCGCCACCCAGAGCCTGCACCCCAGACCTCCTCCCGGGCCCCAATCCTCTGCCCCAGCTCTGATCCCCCTACCCCCCTCTGAACCCCTCGGTCCCACCCGGAGCACCCTCCTGCACCCCAAGTCCCTCATCCCCAGCCCCACCCCAGAGCCTGTGCCCCCAGTCGGAGCCCTCACCCCCTCCCACACCCCAATCCCAATTTCATGAGCATTCATGGCCTGCCATACAATTTCCATACCCAGATTTGGCCCTCAAGCCAAAAAGTTTGCCCACCCCTGCTCTAAGTCAAATCTGGTCAGTTTACAAGTGAAAGATTGTTTTCTCTAATTGCCAGCCCTGCAAACTCAGTCTGGAATTGCACAGTCAAGATGAGTTCTTTCTTGCTCATACATCAGACTAATAATGATTCTGAAATAAGAACTTAGAATCATGTTCTGTTCATGATGCAAAAGAAGTAAAAGAATCTAGCTCTCACATTCATACCATAGTTGTGTGGGATATTCTACTAAAAAGTAGTAAAAGCTTAATTTGCTTAGTGAAGTAAAGCAAAAATGACAAATGCACATAGGAACAAGAGCAATGCTGTGGGGTAGCTAAGTGCCTATTTTACATGGCCATGTTTCAACATGGAACTCATTTTTAATGTTCACCTTGTGGACACTTTCTCCAGTGAACACTATGGAGATGAAAAAAGTATTCCAAAGGCTTTGGAAGATTTCTGGCTTTTTAAAACTCCATCAGCTTTAAAAATTTCTTAACTGCTGGGCCTCCAAAAAACATATGATTGTATTTCTCTTTCCCTTGGATAGTGATACAAAATGTATGAAGGTTGGATTTTGTGATCAATGTTTGTTGAAATAAGGTAACTTTTTCTAGGCGCCTCTAAAAACTTTTCCATCAATTTTTACTTCAGACTCTCTGGAGAGACTTGCTGGTACATGTGCAAATCTTGACAGAACTTACTATCTTATTCTTCAAATCTGAAGCCCTGAAGCCTACACCATGCTTTCTTTAGAAGGTAAGTTTAAGGGAATTTTTTTTTATATACCAGGAGTTCAAAAGGAAGACATTTGCTGGTTGGAGGTCCAGTCCTGGGTGTATTGCTGATGATTTAATTGGTAACATGATTGGTCCCTTTGTTCCACATTGAAATAATATGGGTGAAGAAGTGTCAGAAGAAAGGATTAAATGGAACTCAGCCTGCATCCATGTAGCTGGAAAATAGTTAGTCTGTCAGATGACCATAAGAACCCCTCAAGGTTACTACTCAGCTAGAGAAACATATAAGTGTAACCAAAAAAACAGATAAACAGGACCTTGACTAAAATAGACCTATCATGATTGTCACAGCCTTTATATTCATTACTTAATGACCATGAATAGAAAAATATTAACCTGCCATCTTTTAAGGCTGATATCATAGAACTGTTTTGCAGATTCTTTTATTCCTTTATATTTTCCTATGCTATGATTTCCCCAAAATATATATAAAATTCAGAAAAGATACCATATAGATCAGTAGTAATCTGCTGCCTATAGACTGCGATTCTGGGTGATGAGATCCTTCAAGCTCGCACACTTCTTGATATTTTACAAAGTTAGATATGTGATAGTATAGAGACCCTAAAGTACTTTTATGTTGCATGGTAAGATTGTTCATTATTAGAAGCCTACAAAAAGTCTGCTGAAAATTACATAACTAATGTCACTGGGAAATGCAAACTGCTCTAAATTAGAGAGTCGGGTGAGCTGCTAAAACCAACAGGTAACATTCTGACTGAAAATACTGCATTGGGATCCTGTTACAAATGTTTGATTTGTTTATTGGGGTGCATGTATCCAACCTTGATGGTCAAAGAAATGGAAATGTGAATTGCTCACCAAAAGAACACTGTTAAGGAAATAAATATCTGAACAGAAAAAAGCAGCAGAAGGAAATGGACATGTTGTAGCTAGCTACAGTAACTCCTCACTTAAAGTCGTCTGGTTAACGTTGTTTCATTGTTACATTGCTGATCAATTAGAGAACATGCTCATTTAAAGTTGCACCATGCTCCCTTATAACATCGTTTGGCAGTTACCTGCTTTGTCCACTGCTTGCAGGAAGAGCAGCCTGTTGGAGCTAGCTAGTGGGGGCTTGGAACCAGGGTGAAACGGCAGCCCCCCCCATCAGTTCCCTATTCTCCTAAGTTCCCTGTGCGGCAGCCGCCCAGCAGACTGTCCATTGCCGGGCAGTTCAGCTGTCCCTCACCCCACTGCCATGTGCTGCTCCTGTCCTCTGCCTTGGAGCTGCTCCCTGGAGTCTCCTGCTTGCTGTGTGGGGCCAATGTCGGTGTCCTCCTTCCCCCTGCTCCTGCACCCCGCTTACCCCATCTCCATAGAGCGGGGAGACACGACAGGGCTCAGGATGGAGGGAGCTTCCTGGCAGTAGCTTCTGTCTCAACTTGCTGAGCTACTTAAAAAGGCAGTGTACTTAGAGTGCGGTCGGGGTACTTAAAGGGGCAATGCGCATCTCTCTCTCTCTCTCTCTCTCACACACACACACACACACACACACACACACACACACACACACACACACACACTCTGTTTCTCTCTCTCTCACACACGGTGTGTGTCTCCGTCTGCCATGCTGTCTCCCCTCCCTCTATTCATGCTGCCTTGTAAAGTGTGAGGCTACATTAACAACAATGGGTTAACCCTTGAGGGCTCAGCTGATTGCTAGTTCATCATTTAGCAGTAAGGCATTCCCTGGGAAACATCCCACCCTGTGACTTCACCACCTCAACTAAGCTTCACAATCATCATCGCTGTGTACCAGTATTAAATTGTTTGTTTAAACCGTATTATATATATATACATACATACACACAGTATATAGTCTCTTGTCTGGTGAAAAAAATTTCCCTGGAACCTACCACCCCCCATTTACATTAATTCTTATGGGGAAATTGGATTCGCTTAACATGGTTTTGCTTAAAGTCACATTTTTCAGGACCATAACTACAACATTAAGCGAGGAGTTACTGTATGTCATTTACACCTATATGGTCTAATTCACCATTGCCCTTCACTCTGTTATTTACACCAGTCCAAAGTAAATTTAAAATGCTCCAAGATCAAAATGGTAGCATTTTATACCCACTTTGGTCTGCTGTGAATGACAACACAAAATGCAGCCTATGGGACATCAAGCCCATAGAGTTAAACAAGGAACTCTCCCACTATGTCACAAGTAACCAACACAACCTTGTGGGGATGATTTTTCACATTTTTTTTTAAATATATCTAAGTCAAATCTCTTCTCTAAATCCCCAAGTGTCTTTTGAAAACTGGGTGTAGGCTTCTAAGTCACTTAGGGTACATCTACACTGCAATGAAAGACATGGGGCACTGTTGTGCCTGGCCTGTGTCAGCTGACTTGGGTTTGCAGGGATTGAGCTGCAGGACTAAAAATTGCATTGTAGATGTTTGGGCTCAGCTGGAACCTGGGCTCTTAGACCACAAGGAGGAGGGTCTCAGAGCCTGAGCGCAACACTGCAATTTGTAGCCCCATGCCTCACGAGCCCTAGTCAATTGACCCGGGCTCTGAGACTCGGTGCTCCAGGTTTTTTATTGCAATGTAAACCTACCCTTAAGCATTTTTGGAGAATTTTACAAAATATTTTTAACAATTTGACACAAATCCAATAGACACTTACAACAAAATTTGTGGTTTTATTATATCAGCCAAGTGTGAATATGACCCTTTGTACTCCTGGTTTTGCTGGTTCTGGAGCATCAGCCAAAGGTTAATTAAGGAGGCATAACACTGTTGATACCTCCCCACTGCTGCTATGCCAAAAGTCACCAGGGAGTTGTCCTGTAAAATAGCAATGCAATATGACTTCATTTTTGTATTCTGGTTCTTAAACAAGCCATATCCAAAAATCTATCTAGGTATGCCCTACAATTCCATATTAAGTACGGTTTTCATAAATAGAGACCACCTGACAAAGCCAGCCACAGTGTTAAACAGTCTAGTTTACTCTCATGCTGCTTCCCCTGCTAGATTAACTGTAAGGTCAGTATGTAGAGGTAAAGAGAAAAAATTAGTTGCTGCAAAGGAGGAAGGATGGTTTCAAGGTGAAGGTACAACATTTGGGTTCTTTTCCCAGCTCTGTCACCGATTTCTGCTGTGATTTTGGGAAAATCAGTTAATGTCTCTGTGCCTCTCTTTCCCCAACTATAGAGTGGGATCCTTGCCTCATGCTAGTGTTAGGAGACTGAATTCATGAATGTTTGTGAAGTGCTGTGAGATTTTGGTCCTCTGTAAATGCAAAATGTTAAGGTCAGCCATTGGTGCTGCCTGTATCACAGGGAGTTGGCCTCCCAGCTCCTTGGGTTCCTTTGAAAATCTCATCCTGAACTATTCCCACTCTAAAGCTGTGGCTTCTCTCACTCACTTGGGGAGAGTCTGATAACTTAGTATCAGTGGATAAATCACATTTAATGATTTGTACAGTTTCTCAAAGCTATAGAACTTTTTTGTTTAAAATAATGCAAAAAAAAAGTCCAGTATTTGCAAAAAATTAAATAGTTGAAAACTGTATGTGTTTGTGTGTGTGTACGAGCTCAAGAGCCCAGTAGCTCAGAGGACTTGGGCTTTGGAGGGAACTTTCAAGACTGCCAACAAGGGCCCTGAACTTTAGAAGTTAAAATCCTGCACTGAAGATAAGACTCACAGGAGCCAATGAACATGATTTAAAAAGAGTTAATCTCCTACTGCTGTCACTATCACTTATCCAGTTGCATGACTGAGTTAACTCCAGCATAGGCAGTGCCTCCTGTCAGTCATTAAGAAGGAGCGCTGTGTGTGTTAGAGCAGACTCAGAACAACACAGTAGTGGATCAGCCAGATGAGCAGCAGGGGCCATGGAAGGAGGCTTTCTTTCATTTAAACAAATGGGCAAAGGGGAAGGCAGGGAAGAGAGGGGCCAGAAATGCCCTGTCCTCTTAACACCTCTGTTAGTACAGGAAACAGAAGGAACTGTTGCTCTCTTTTACTGCAAGGGTGCAGGAGCTTCCTTCAGCTTATCCACTGCAGCAAAGCCTGGGAGTTGACTCTCAATCTCTGGATATGAGGATGCCGTTTGTACTGCTCTCAAGCAAGGCTTAGCAGCTGGTTGTAATTATGTATTGCAGCTTCAGAGGAAGTTGCTGGCTGTGGGGAGTGTGCAGTGCTTGGCTGCAGATCTGCTGTTCTTAAGGGTACAATGGAGATGTAGAGAGTAAAAACAGTGGCACAGAATGAAGGGGAGGGTGGAAGCCTAATTATCCCCCACTTGAACTGGCTCCCTTGTTGAGTCATTACATGTTTGTGAAAGTCCCTTGACATAACATATGTATACCCCAAATGAAGTCAGATGAGGCAAAGTCACATTCAACTGCCAGGAACTCCTGCCACTAAGGACTGAAACTAAAAAACAAGAATCTGAATCCACCCAAAAAAATATTCTTTTTTGTTTTTTCCTAGTATTCTGCATCAAAAAAAATTTAAACTGATGTTAAGCCTTTTGGAAAGAAAAAACTGCATCAGACTGACATATTGTAATGACTATTTATGGCCTTACCTTTAAAAATTGCAGAGTTATAAATAGAGCTGTGCAAAATGCAGCTATTTTGATTTTTCACATGGGTTCATGCAAACAAGGGTTTTGTTTGTTTGTATGTTTCAGTCCACCTGGTTTCTCATCACCACTCTCTACCTCATACCAGATTTTGCTTTGAATGCAAAGGAACCCAAAAACTGAAAGAACAATTCAGCCAAAGTCAGAGTTTTGCAAGATTCTGACCCATTTATTGTTCTAGGACAGTGGTTCTCAACGTACCCCTAGGGCTACACAGACGACTTCCAGGGGGTACATCAACTCATCTAGATAGTTGCCTAGTTTTACAACAGGACACACAAAAAGCACTAGCAAAGTCAGTACAAACTAACATTTCATACCAATAATGACTTGTTTATACTGGTCTATATACCATACACTGAAATGTAAGTACAGTATTATATTCCAATTGATTTATTTTATAATTATATGGTAAAGAGGAGAAAGTAAGCAATTTTTCAGTAATAGTGTGCTGTGACACTTTTGTATCTTTATGTCTGAGTTTGCAAGCAAGTAGTTTTTAAGTGAGGTGAAACTTGGGGATACACAAGGCAAATCAGACTCCTGACAGGAGTACAGTAATCTGGAAAGGTTGAGAGCCACTTCTATAGGATCATCTAGAATTGGCCTAGGTTCACTTTACAGAGAGGTAGCTGGGTTAGTCTGTATCAGCAAAAAGAACATGGAGTACTTATGGCACCTTGTGGCACTGGATGCATGCAGTGGAAAATACACCACCTTGTAAACTGTTGGAAATGGATCATCCTGATTATCACTACAAAAGTTTTTTTTCTCCTGCTGATAATAGCCCACGTTAATTGATTACTTTCATTATAGTTGGTATGGCAACACCCATTTTTTCATGTTCTCTGTGTATATGTATCTTCCTATTGTATTTTCCACTGCATGTATCCGATGAAGTAGATTTTAGCCCACGAAAGCTTATGCCCAAATAAATTTGTTAATCTCTAAGGTGCCACAAGTACTCCTCGTTCTTTTTCCTAGATTTACTGTAATATACAGTCCCTTTGGTGAATCTGGACAAAGTCTTGGTTTTGTAATGAAAACAAAAATAAGGCAGGTTTTGTCTGGCTGTGGACTTTGTAACAAAAGCCCTGGTTATAAACCTCAGGAAAATAGCATTTACAATTAAAGTGACCAATAAATCTTAAGTAGAGAGCATAGCAGCAACAAAGTGTTGCTATTAAATCTGTACACCTGGAGCAACTGATCGAGATCAGTGGTTCTCAACCAGGAGTACATGTGCCCCTGGGGGTACACAGAGGTCTTCCAGGGGGGTATTCAATTTATCTAGACATTTGCCTAGTTTTACAACAGGGCCCGTAAGAAGCACTAGTAAAGTCAGTACAAACTAAAGTTTCATACAGACAATGATTTGTTTATACTGCTTTATATACTATACACTGAAATGTAAGTACAATATTTATATTCCAGTTGATTAATTTTAGATTGTATTATTATTGGTAGTCCATCGCTGACGATTAGGACAATAATAATAATAGTAATAAATAAAAAAAACTGTGTGGGAAATTTTTAAGTGAGAAAGCCGTTGCACAGGGGCAGTCCCACTCTTTTGGCTGTGGAAGCCAGATTCCAGCGGCACAAAATATCATTATGGCTGGGGTCTTCCTTAGCTGACCAGGACATCTTCCGTGCCTTGTCATGCTGTCCGTGCCCCACAGCACGTTGCTGAACCACTGACCATTGAATCACAAATTGATTTCCTCCGCCCAGTCCCCAGAAACAGTCTTTGCATAGGAGAGAAAGGCAGTTTCCCTGTCTCACCGAGGGCAAAAGACCTATTGGCTACTCTCACCTGGTTTGGCCCACTTGGCAAAGCGGTTTCCTGGGTTGTGACCACTGTTGCATGCAAACAGCTACTTGGAGCCACAGGTGAGAGCTGGGTGTAGGTGTGGACCAAAGTGGATGAACTACTCCCAAAGGAGCACAGCATTTTCCTCCAACAGAGGTACTACCCCTACCCAGTCCCCCATACATCCCATTAATTTTATAATTCGAAAGTAAGCAATTTTTCAGTGATCGCATGCTGTGACATTTTTGTATTTTTATGTCTGATTTTGTAAGCAAGTAGTTAAGTGAGGTGAAGCTTGGGGGGTACGCAAGACAAATCAGACTCCTGAAAAGGGTACAGTAGTCTGGAAAGGTTGAGAGCCACTGACTAGCTCTTGATAGAGAAGACACATCTTATCCATGGCTATTCTCAATTGTTAGAGGCAATCATCAACTCCCTGGTCTCTGGCTGCAACCTTGCAGATTTTGGCCCCCAGAGGCAACCATAAGCCAACAGTGATCTTGAACACTTGAAGTGCTGGGGTTCATGTTGGAATCAAGATATCAGTGTGGACAAAAGAAGCCTGGTTATCTTCTGAGGTAAGTGTACCTCAGAGCTCTGACTAAGGTCAACGAATGTTACTTCTCAGCCACAGCACTTCAAAGAATCATCTAGCTGAACTCTCTTAGGTTGTAACCAATCTTATTAATCCAGACTGCTTCACTATAGCAGTAGCTCTTTCAGCTCATATCTGGTGAGTTTGTGCTGTTCTGTATGGATAGTTTAGATGGACTTTCCCTGTGGACCTCACAGATTTCATCTTTGTCCTGATGGAGTGACTGAATTATATTGTCAGCTGGACATGTCAAAATTACTTTCCTGGGGTTGAGAACAAGGTGTCAAGTAGGTAGTTCAGTTTGTGAGTCACATCACAAGGCAGGACTGTGTCCATATGTATGACCATCTGAGCAGATGATATCTGGAAATATTAATTTACCCGAGTCTTGCATGTATCTCCATTAGCTATTCTTTTAGAGAGCTCATGGGACAGAGTCCCCAATTTGCTCCTTTTGTGCTACTCACGTGGTGCAAGGAGAGCAGAAACCTCTGCTAAATCTCTGTGTAAGATAACCCTGACACAGGGGAGTCCTCAGCAGCCTTGACCAACTCCCCCATTCTTTTGCTCTCAGCGAACTCTGTACACAGCAAAGAACTTGCCCCAATGACTCTAAGCGGTATCTTTAGTAGTACTTTATTTCCATGGAAACAGAGAAAGGCACTTTCACACAGCATAGCCCTGTATAGGGAAATAGTTTGAGACTTACATATAAAAGACAAATGATCAGAATCATGAGTGTTTCTACAGCAGGTACAGTGTTAGGCAGGCTGGACAAGGTTGGTCATACGTAACTGGCTTGAGACTAGATAGGGAGGCAATTTCATTCTTCCTTTCATTGCTTTGTATAGGGTAACAACTTTTATTGATTGACTACGTTTAACGTAAATGCTGACACACAAAACACAACCTGTGTAATATTGACATATATCTTAATGATTTATTACAATAAATTATTGCCTTATATTTACCATTACCAGGATCACCTCACTGTGCCTATCCATAGTCTCACACTTGAGACATGCAGTGGGGATGTCTGAATGGGCCCCATTGTCTGTGTGGAATTTATAGTTGCTGAGGAATAGCTTTAATGTAATTGCCTCTTTTGTCCCTACTTCAGCTTGTCGTCTCTTCACATGAGAGGACAATAGCTTGGTCTTTTGGGCAAGCTCCATCCTTTACTTTATTTCCTTTTCAAAGATGCGTCTTCTTCCATCTAGTAGTCTATCTTCATTGGTAAATAGCATAGTATTTAGTGAGAGTAATAATCAGAGCATGCCCATGCAGTCAGTTTTTTTTTTTTTAAATCCATAGGCCATGGCCACTTATAAAGGAAAGTAGCTGGTGAGCACTTAATGATAGTTTGCCAGTTTTTAAAGAGAGACTGTCATCAAGTAAAAAATGTAACCTTAATAACAATTAGTTTAAAAAAATAAAAAGGCATCCTCAGTCTGAAGTTCTATTATCTTATCTAAAAATAAGGACTATAGCAGGCTACAGTCTCAGCTGGGTGACCCACCAACCACAAGCCTCAGGTGCTGTTTGATTGCAAGTACAAAACAAAACCAAGCCAGCAGGTCTAAATTTTGTCCTACCACCCTTAGCAGTGCCCCTTGAAGGCAGTTCTTTTCAGTGTCTCTTAAGGGCCTACAGCTGGAATACATATTGTGTCAATAAAGGTATCGTGAGCATCTCCCTAAAGATTTTCACAATACACAGACAGCAACAGTCCTCTTAGAGCTCTTAGATTGCACCAACAATTTATTCAGTGGTGCTTTGAAGTTGGGCTGAGGTACTTGGAGCCATGATGCACTTTGAAGCAGCTGGAAACATCTTCAAATCTTCAAGGCAAAGATTAAAACAGCTACCAAGCTGTAAGCAACTGTTCAGGGCCTCTTTTCTTATAGAGCTGCCAGGGGGTAAAAAACCAACCAAACAAATACATCTCTCTGTGTTACTTATGGCCCCCATCACTACCATATGTGAGAGCCCTATGATCTTGAATGTATTTTATCCTCACAACACCTTTGTGAGGTAGAGAAGTGCTATTATTCCCATTATACAGATGGGGAAGTGAGGCACAGAGAACTTGGTAGAGACCCGTGGCACCTAAATTTGCCCAATTAAAGACCCTGTTTGGAGAGATGGTGAACTGCATATCCCACTGAAGTCAATAGAACTGTGGATACTTGAGCACCTTTGAAAGTCTGGTGACTTATTTACAAGATATATCTAAATATTAATTTAGGTGCCTAATTTTAGTCAATATTGACAAATTTGGCAGTTTTCCAACCACATAATTGTTACTTTTATTAGCATTTTTCCAAAGAATCCAAAAGGCACAAATCCATATTATTGACTAATAGCCTGTAAAACTTTGCCTTAAAACATAACATTTTTGAGTTACGAGAGTTCAGAAAAGAACCTGAACCCAGACAACTTATTTTTTGGCACTCTTAGAACTTACAAAACAGATGGATTTCCCCTACCCCCACCATTTTACAAAGAATTTGCTCCTAGGCTGAAACCTTTTAACTAGAGCATGTTTTTACAGCCAACCTCTAAAGTCCTCAAAGTACAGGGTTTACAGTATAATGGAAGCACTGACAAAGCCTTAACTGTAGCAATGCTATGGATGTTGCTATAGGTGGATAATACCCAGAGTTATTTTTTCTCATTAGACATAAATTTAATAATTTGAAGATACAAGAAAAACTTTCCTCTTGGTGGTAGGAGTGGTAATGGTGGAGAAATGGTCTAAATCTATTTTATATAATATTCTTTTTAATAACAGTGTCTATTAAAGACATCTGTTGAAAGTCTGTAATGCTGATTTAATAGGGAGAAAAAATAACAGTTCTTTAGCAATCCTGTCTTCAGTTTAACATTATGAACTGTTAAGAGAGGGTTTATGTGTATGACATTATTAACTGGAATTCTGCTCAAATTGAAATCAGGCCCACTGCCTTGACTGATCCTCAGTATGTTAGCTTTTTGCAATAAAAACTTTTAACTAGACAAAAGAATTAGTATAATTTTATATTCATTAGGATTTTCAAAATTCACCAGGCTGTGCAAAGAAATTTCTAACCACCTATACTCTGACTTGTAAGATATGACCTCTCTAGCAATATAAAGCTGCAACCAAAAAAATCATTGATTTACTATACCAGATCATTACTGTAACTATGGAGAGAGAGAAAATCCACCTCCAAAATTATTGAATTATAAATTGTAATAAAACACCCAATATTTTATACACATGTTGTCAGGCTTGAAAGAGACATGTTTTAGTTACAAGAGGGACTAGGGCAGACAGAGTTGGAGACAGAAGTCCAAAGGCCCTGTCCTGGAAGAAAGCCTACTTACAGAAATTAAATGCTGAATTTAAATTAATCATGTTGGTCCCTGGCTATGTTTAACATCACTGTAATTTAATTTTAAAACTTAAATGATAGAGATTAAAATAAACATACAACATGTCTTTTTATCACTTGAATTTGAAGAGACTTCATGTTTTCCATGCCTGTGGCCTTGATGGTTTTTTTGGCAGCACTGCCAGTGATAAAAGGAATAATTCACTACTGTCAGGGAATTTGGCTGTTTCATCACCTGCATGAAAGGCCAGCATAACTCCATGGAGATTTCTGTTTAAATGAGTTATATAGTTTCTTCATATACTTTTTGACTGAAAAGTGATAACTCAGGCAATGAATTATTTGGCATTCATTTCTGAGAGAGACTGTTCTTTCTTTTTACAAATCATAGAGCATCTTTCACGTATCCGTTTTTAAAGCTTTCATATAGACTACAGTGAATTAATTTCCAATATGTCCATTAGATTAGCAAAGGGATAGTAAAATTAGACTTTTCTGTCAACCCTTTGCTTTGTTTGCAGCATTTGTTGACAATGAGAGTTGAGTTCCAGAAGTAGTATTGAAAAATTTGAAATGTATTCCAAAAGGTGCCTCTTTTCAAAACTAAGCAGGGCTGTCACTAGGGGATTCACAACTACCAGTAGAGGCATTTCCAATCTTTCCCCAAAAGCAAAATGCATTAACTGAGGAGCCAGGGACTAGAACCCCTGGAAAAATATGGATTCGGGGGGTAAGGGTATGGAAATGTGTGTTCCAGTTGATAAGGGAAGCATTTAAATGACAGCCCCTTCTAGAAATGTTACAATGATTAATACAGCCAAGGCCAGCCCTATGCTATCTGACCCTCGCTGTACTGGTGCTCTAGGCAGAGATTTTATGGTGCCCAAACTCTCAAATCAGCAAGTGTCCCTCATCTTTTTTATTCCCTGTTCCTAGGGCTAATCTTTCATCTCTTATCACTCTTCTTCTCCCCTACCTCTCTTCTCTTTACCCTTGCAAAGGTGGGGAACTCATCTTCTGACAGATCAGTTTCCTTCCTCAACCCCAAATCTGGGGAATGTGATCCTGGGGTACAGAATCTTCTGTGTAAATTATCTTTTCCTGCAGCTCCCACTCTGGGGTTGGGTTCTCGACTACAATGCTTTTCCACTGAACAGCTTCTTCCTGCAGCGATATTTCTCCTAGAGACATGATGCCCCTTGAAATGTAGCATTTTATGTACAATAGCTACCTATTCATCCTATGGATTAAACCACCTGGCCTGAATACATATCACTGGACACAAAACAAGCCAAACCTTTACAAAGACAAAAAGGGAGAAGTGTAATTAAAACAGCTAGACAATGTAACACATACCTAGGTTCAGAATGTCTTTATTACAGATTTAAACACCACAGACACTTATTTAGGTTATAAGGCTGTTGTACACAAAGCTTATTGTGTGTATTTGATCTGTGCTATGGGGCTGACTGCATTTAGTGTGCTTTGCCATTGACTTCAATGGGAGCCGGAGTCGGCTCTGTGTGTAGTTACGAAGAAGAGCTCTGGGTAGCTCAAAAGCTTGTCTCTTTCACCAACAGAAGTCGGTCCAATAAAAGGTATTCCCTCACCTCCCTGTGTGACTTGACTGTCGTTTTATTTGTTTAGGCCCCCATGTTCCCAGATGGCTGGGGAGTACTCAGTACAATACTGAGGAAGTACATAGGTGACCTCTTCTTTAAACACCCATTTTTCTCTGTCCTTCACAAACTTGCTTTTCTCACTTTTATTACAGTAATCTATGTACGTCTGAAAAATCTGTATCCTACAGCTGATGTTGCGTTTACTATTTATGTTAAAACACTTAATCCCACCTACTTGAAATCTTCCTCCTTATTGGGTCGTTGTTGTTATTGTAGGCCGAAACTGGAAGTGACAGCTGTAATTAAGCTTTTGAATATTTATATGACAATAATGTCCAGAGGCTCCAGTCAGGATTCAGACCTGTTTGTGTTAGGTGCTGTACAAATATACACAAAAACATGGTTCCCGCTTTAAAGTTGCAGGGTCAGGACCTAAAGGTGGTCACCAAAAACAAGTGAGAAGAGATGAATGACAAACAGAGGATTGCCTTTCTTCACTGTCTGTCTCTCATTTCTTATCCCTTCCTTCTGACTTTTAGTTTTCCCATCTGTCCCCAGTCTTCCATTTTACAGGGTTTTTAAAATTGTGTTTTTTACTGTGAATTTCATGTTCGTGAAGGAGGGGAACTGATAGCAGGCATGAGCCAAGTGTTCTGTTGGCAGGAACTGATATGTAGCCTCTGTTACTGCTCAGTAAAGGACAGCTAACCCTTGGATCTCAGTTGCACCCCCAAATTCATTGCACCAGTTGAAGCAGTGCTTTAAAAAATGCTGCTGTTTGAGACTCAAAGCTGCCTGCTACACCTGCTTGAGCAGTAATAGGGGCACATCTTGTGGGAATGGCATACACTCTACAGATGTAAGAGGAGGGTTCAAAACGGATCATGGTAGTTTCATTGCTATTTCAGTGAGGCTCCTTTGGTATGATGCCCACCTACTGAGGGCTTGTCTACACTACTGCTTAAGTCAATGTAACTTACGTCGCTCAGGAGTGTGAAAAAGCCACCCCCCTAAGCGATGTAAGTTACAGCAACTTAAAGCAGTGTCTAGCGTCCG
Source organism: Malaclemys terrapin pileata (assembly GCF_027887155.1). Lineage (NCBI taxonomy): Eukaryota > Metazoa > Chordata > Testudines > Emydidae > Malaclemys > Malaclemys terrapin. The sequence continues at coordinate 90,932,523 of NC_071509.1, forward strand.
CCTCTCGTTGAGGTGTTCTCCCATTGACATCCCATCACCTGAGACGCTACATTATGTAGCGCAGTAGTGAAGACAAGCCCTCAGTCTAAGGTGGGTCCTCCCATCTATTCTAAGACTTGGGTCTCGTTATATTAGGGATGTGCAAAGATTCTGACATTCAAGTCTGAATTTGTATTTGTGATCCTGACATTCAGGTTTATTGATGTTCGTTTTTCTACCTGACTAAAACTCTACTTTATTTCCTAATTCATATTCTTCCCTTCTTCTTAGCAGAATTTGCCAGTCATGCCAAATTATGTGATGGTTTTGTGGAGACCAAGTAAGACTATTGAACTCATTTTCATTCATGGCCTGACATAAGATTTGAACCCAGTGCTCCAGAAGTTAAAGGTTAGTGATTTTTAGATCATTTAAAAATGATTGCATAGAAGTGGATCCAGTTGCTCTCAGACTGTTGAATTTGCCTTGCGGAGGCAGTGCTTTCTGTCACTGATTAAGAAGAGACATTGCTTTCAGTTATGCTGATTCAGCAGCACAAAGAATCAGGAAATATTCTCTTTAAATATATCAGAGGGATAAATACCAGAGAGGGAGAGGAATTATTTCAGCTCAGTAATAATGTGGACACGAGAACAAATGGATATAAACTGGCCGTCGGGAATTTTAGGCTTGAAATTAGATGAAGGTTTCTAACCATCAGAGGGGTGAAGTTCTGGAACAGCCTTCCGAAGGAAACAGTGGGGGCGAAAGACATATCTGGCTTTAAGATTAAGCTTGATAAATTTATGGAGGGGATGGTTTGATGGGATAACGTGATTTTAGTCAATAGGTCAATAACGTGCCATCGCTGGCAATTAGTAACAATGGTCAATGATGGGATATTAAAAGTTACTACAGAGAACTTTTTCCAGAGGGTCTGGCTGGAGAATCTTGTCCGCATGCTCGGGGTTCAGCTGATCGCCATATTTGGGGTCGGGAAGGAATTTTCCTCCAGGGTAGATTGGCAGAGGCCCTGGAGGTTTTTCACCTTCCTCCACAGCATGGGGCAGGGGCCGCTTGCGGGGCAGGGGCCGCTTGCTGGGCAGGGGTCGCTTGCTGGAGGATTCTCTGCGACTTGAAGTCTTTAAATCATGATTTGGGGACTTCAACAGCTGAGTCAAGGGAGAGAATTCTTCCAGGAGTGGGTGGGTCAGCTTTTGTGGCCTGCATCATGCGGGAGGTCAGACTAGATGATCATAATGGTCCCTTCTGACCTTAAAGTCTATGAGTCTATGAGAAATTAGCAATGACTGTAAGAGAATTTTAACTATTGGTACAATATCAAACTTGTGTTGTTACTAAGTACATGGAGATGAAATTCCATTATGTTACTGTACCAGGTAGTTCAGTACAAATGGCAGTTTTCTTTCTGTCTCGTAAAACCAGAAAATGGGGAGTCTGTGCACCCAGATTTTGGCTTCTCAGAGCCACTGCTATGAAGTGATAACTAAGGGATGTGAAAGAGTAAACAAATCTCTACAACTAGTACACATTCTAGTGGTCTGTTCATTTAGTAGCAGTCCTGTGTACAAATTCCAGAGAAATAATTGTCTGACAGTTAATTGTTTTTCATTAGGGAATAATATTCTCTATACTTCTCAGGTCTCTCCTTGTCTTTCCCATACATGCATAGCATTAGATGCCTTTATATGCCTGTGCTAACTAGTGACAGACTAACACCTTTTCATGGATCATATGATGCCCTTCTATGCTAAAAGGTACTTAAGCCCCAGTATCAGCTGAAAGAGGGAAATTTTGGTTGTATCTGTCAGTGGGTATGGCTAAAGGAGCAACATAACATGGACCCAAACAGTCAAGATGAACACAGCCTAATTTATAGATACCCAGGCTCCCTAAGAAATACATCAGGGAGTTTCAGACTAAGTACAAAAGTATTACTATAAAAAGTTATGTCTGTCTACTATACCATAATACTGAAAGCACGAATAAGTGCAACTCACTGCTAACACCACAGCTTAAACAATTAGCAGAAAAATTTCAATGCGTTCTACTCTATGGGAGTGAAGTTTGGGGCCCAAGTTTAACAGATAATTATGCCAATTGGGACATAAACCTAGTTAAGGGAAACTCTATAACTACAGTCCTGCAAACAAAATCTGGGTTCAGCATCAATGGCTACAGAGCAGAACTATGATAATGCCACCCACTCAACCAATTTACAGACAAGAACACCCAACTTTTGGTGCCATTTCAACCAAAACAGCAAAGTGCTCGAGGATAAAATACCAAACCCAAATGAAAACCTAGTGCACTCCACATCGCTCATAGATCACAACAGCATTAGTCTGACCAGTGACACAGATAACCCCACCCAAAACCAAACCGTGCTTGAGAAACAAGCTAGTTTCTAAAATGCAAATACGCATATGCAGGCCTCTGTAGGGGGGAAAAAAGACAAATAATTAGATTTCTGTATCTCCACACGCAGACGTATCATACTAGCAGAGCGATTCACCAAAGTGAAATGTGCAAAAGTAAGGCAGAGTGTCACTAAATACAGAACAAATAGCATAATGTAGAGGTGGAAAAAGAGAGACAGAAAGCATAGAGAAAATGAGGGAATGACTGTGCATCAAATACGATGAAAAAGCTGAAATAAGATACCTGCTTTTGAACAAACTACCCACATACCCATGTTATGACACTACAGAAAAGTTGAAGCTATTTAGCTATCTTGTTTTCCATGTTATGGAGAATTATTGTTACTATTGATAGGTTGCATATTTAAGCAAAGATGGTGCTGCTGGTATTTTTCAGTCTATACTGCTACATTTCTCCAGGATATGTGCCATGCAAACCATGGGAACATATGGCCTCATGTTTGTATTGCCTTATTCAATTAGGGTGCCCTACTGAGCTATGAAATATAAAACCAAGCTGTAGAAACTAAACAAATTAGCCGAAAATATCTAGTCCCATAGAAACATGCTATGTTACATTGTTACGACCCATAAGAACCCTCCCCCAACACAACATAAATATTAGTTATACATATATGAAAGAGGTAGGTGGAAAATAATGATCTATTTACTTCACTCATCAACATTTATTTGATTAAAAGTAATAATTATTTGACTGAAAATAACACCCAAAACGTGAATGTGAATAAAAGAGGTGCCAATGTGGGTACCAGACTGGGTTCTGATATCAGCTTTGCCATTAACTTGCTCCTTAGCTGTTCTGTAGTTCAGTTTCCCCTGTAAAGAGGGATAATAATGCTTGTTTGCCTTTGTAAAGAGCTTTGAGATCTATACATACGTGCTAAATACTATTGTTCTAAAAACAGTTGGGCCTGATTCTGATCTCATGGATGTACACCAGAGCAAGTCAGGAGTAAGGTAAATGGAGCTGCACTAGTGAGATCAGAATCAGGCCAGGTGTGGTTTGGTTTGTTTTCAAACAGGAAAAAAATGGACAATGTATTTATAGTTTTCAAAACCCCTAAATAATAAGCTATTGTTTTAAAGCATTAAGTACTGCAAAATTGAGGTAAGATGGTAGGAGTCCTGTACGTCTGCTGAATGTCCTGTGATAGCGACAGTACCTGAGGAAGGAGTATGAGAGCAGGCTCTGGTTTGTATGTGGTCAGTGGTTAATTAGTTTATCACATTTTGGTTAATCTGACCCAGCATTGGAAAGTGATCATCTCTGTCCTTTCAGTGATTTCCCCCTCCCCCAAATCTTATTTTGATGTCTTTCTCTTGTTGTTCTTTTCTATCTGCAGGGAATCTTTCCCTTAGTAGCACTTTCCAAACTTAGCAATACTTCGACACCACTGCAGTGAAAGCTATCTGAAAGGTATGTCTATCAAAGGTGAGTCCTTTTTTTTTTTTTTTTTTTTTTTTAATAAAGAGATTAATGCAAAAAGGGACTTAATACCTCTCTTTAAATATCTTATCGGTGGGGCTGGTAGCATGGTATATTATTATGGTTGCCCAACACTTCCCATTATAATATCTTGTTCCAGTTGCTTATAATATTGCCAAACTTTAACTGTTTGGGCTGAAAGTTTCCATGCTGGGTGTCTATTTGAGGCTGAATGTTTGTGGAAAATTTCAGGAAAAATGATTCAATAGTTTCTGAGAATGAAGCTGGGAATAAGACGACATTTTGCCCATGTTAAGATCTTTCTTTGAGTGGAAGCTGATGGGAGACCGAGATCAGATGAAGTGCTGATGAGGAGACTGGGAACAAGTGGCATGGGTGGAATGAGATGAGGGGACAGAAGACAGATATGCTGAGGAGCTAGAATGTGAGGGAAGAAATGGGACTGACTGGGCAAAGAGATCAGGACAAGGAAGTGGATAGGGAGGAGACACTGATATTGAAGGAGACTGGAACTGGGAGCCATTGAGGAGGAGGAACGTGGGCCTGGGGGCAACTGGAGGCTATTAGAGGAGACAGATCGGATGAGAAGCCAGGATGGGAGAACTGGGATGGCTGGGCAAGGAGACTGGGGACAAGAAGATTTTTTTGTGGGTGGGGAGAATGTCTGCTACTGCTCTCATTTACATGGTTAGCCCAAGTGGCAGAGGCCTGTGCAATGCAGCTAAAAGTTCCAGCCCTGCTGCTGATCCATATGGATTTCAATATGATACCACAAGATGGAATTTCTGTTTTTGCTGTTTGCTTTTTTTAAAATCTACAAAATGACACACCCGGACACAATACAATCAAAGAACATAAAAGATGTAAGTTCAAGCAGTCAACAGGAAATGCTTAATTAAAATTACCTTTGCAACATTAATGTGTTTCCCTTGTGCATATACAGTCTTTAACTACATGACCACATGCTATTTTCTCCATAGGACCCCTGCTTCATTCACTGCACAGAATGGCCCTGCTCTGGGGATGAATCAGGGCTGTGTTGTGAAGGAGGCTGTTGTCTGTAAGACCCCTGTTTTACGTGTTGCAGAAGTTGGAAGGTGTGTAGTGACTGGGGCAGGGGACTGCAGGAAGAGAAAGGATGGTCTCATGATTTAGGGAGTTGAATGCTGCCTTGGAGAATTGGATCCTATACATGCCTCTGCCACAAAGTACCTATCTAGTCTTGCATCTGATGAAGTGGGCATTCACCCACGAAAGCTTATGCTCCAATACTTCTGTTAGTCTTAAAGGTGCCACAGGACCCTCTGTTGCTTTTTATCTAGTCAAGTAATTTAAACCAAATTTTTTACAGGTGGTCGCTAATTATGTATTCCTTATTTTCTGGGTTCCTGACTAGAGACCCTGGGGTATGATTTGCAAAAGTGCTGACCACTCACAACTGCAGCTGAAGTCAATGGAAGCTGTTCTTTGAACACTGTCCATTTCACGAAAGTGCTATATAATGCCAAGTATTCTGAAAAATCAGGTCCTAGATGTCTCATGGTGGAAACTTTTTACCTTAATCTGTCTCTGCTTCAATTCCCACATCTGTAAAATGGGGTTAATAATATCCTTCACCTCACAGAGATGCTGTGAAAATAAATTCATTAATGTTTGTGAAGTGCTCAGATACAGTAGTGATGGCTGCCACAAAGAAGCCCATGAAAAAAATAATAATTCAGCATTCGGAGCAGGGTTTAAATAGTGTGCAGCATGAGACCACACATTGAACAATGAGGAGAAAACAAAATATCAAATAGCTGCTCATTAAGTGAGCACTGTCCATTCTGTGAACTGAACAAGACAGGGGTCTTGCGGAAAAACCAGTATGTTATCATGTAATTAGAAAATGTATCATAATTAGACCTAGGCAACATTTTTCAGACAAATAGTTTATTCTCTGAAAAAAATGCCATTTGATTTGACCTGAAACTGTTAGCGAATGGGACACAAATTTGCTTAATAGTTACTGCCGACAACAACAACAAAATCAGGCTAGATTAGCAAGGAAGGTTAAAGTGGTGGTGGTTGCCCTCTCTATACGTTTTAGCCCAGTGGATGTGGGAGACCCAAGTTGAGTTCCCCCTGTTATGTGATGAGGAGAAGGATTTTGAACTCGGGTCTCCCTCCTCCCCACATGAGTGTCCTAACCACTGAGCTATAGATTGTTCTAGGCTGGCTCTCTCAATCTCTCTTGTTAAACTATTCCGCTTTGTATAAAATACTTGATTAGTCATTGGGCCAGAGCAAAAGAGAGAATGACTCCATAACCTAGTGGCTAGGGTAATCGCCTTGGGGTGGAGAGACCCATGTGCAAGTCTCTGCTCCAGTGAATGTTTAATTGTTTATACAGAGTGGAACAACTTCAAAAGGAGAGATTGAGAGAACCACCCCCACTCCCAAAGAATAGCCAATAGTCTGGTGGTTTGGGCACTGAGCTGGGGGGAGCCCAAGTTGAAATCCTCATCCACATCAGTTAGAGAGGGGAATTGAACCTAGGTCTCTCACATATTGACTGAGTGCCCTAACCAGAGGGTTAAAAGTTATGAGGGAGTGGGGGCACCACCTCTTTCTCCTCTGCATTTGGCCCTTTAAAAATCCCCAGAAACAAAATGCTTTGGGTTGAATGAAACATTGAACAATGTTTAACCTGAAACAGATATTTTTGATTTGCTGAAATCTTTTTGAATTTTCTGATTTAGTTTGACACAAACAGATTTTTTTTCTGATATTTCAGAACTGCCAGCAACTTGAAAAATCAGTTATTTACTCAGCTCTAATTATAATGCATACACACAAGGGGGCCAAATTAAGGTTGTGCAGACAAACTTAATTCTGGCATTTCCTAACTCTTGAGTGTTTGACTTTGCAACCTTCATAAAGTTCTTTTAATGTAGCTTTTTTGTGTGTAATATTTATTGATTTTATCTATAGCAGTTTCAACAAAACAGTGATATTCTCAGTCAGCAAATATACCACTTACCTTTCTGTAAGAATGAGCATATATATCTTCCAACGAATTGCTGCTGTGGAAAATGGTCTTTACTTCCGTTTCCCTATAATTTAAAAATAAAAAAAGTCCGATTTCAAAACTAAATTTGATTGCCTATGGCAAGAGTCACAGCACAATTATCAGTCCTTTATATGAAGGATGGAAAGTAGCTTTGAATAGGTTGTCAATATTCTGGCTTGGAAATTTCAAAATGGTCACATTCTCACTCTAAACCTATTGTAAACGGCTGACAGCTAGCATCAGTTGCCACAAAGGGAAATTAAGTTAATTTTCCCTCCTGGCTTTTTTATTCACCAGACAGGCTGGAATTGTTTAAAGTCTGATGTCTGTTGTTGTTTAAACAAGAGTCTAAGGCCAGGTCTACACTACCCCCCTAATTCGAACTAAGGTACGCAACTTCAGCTACGTGAATAACGTAGCTGAAGTTCGAAGTACCTTAGTTCGAACTTACCTTGGTCCACACTCGGCAGGCAGGCTCCCCCGTCGACTCCGCGGTACTCCTCTCGCCGAGCTGGAGTACCGCAGTCGATGGCGAGCACTTCCGGGTTCGACTTATCGCGTCCAGACTAGACGCGATAAGTCGAACCCAGAAGTTCGATCGCTCGCCGCCGAACTACCGGGTAAGTGTAGCCAAGGCCTAAGTAAACTGAAATGGGCAGAAGGTTTTATCCAGGAGACCTGAGGAGCAATGGGCTAAAATATAGGGAAGACGTATTGAGGAGAACTAGGGCCTCCAAACTCAAGGCCAGATCAGCTCTTGTGTGGGAATATCTGCTGTAAGATACTGGAAACCCTGTGAAGTATCCCTTGTAGGGTGTCCCTAGCATTGTTCCTTCCAATCATAATGTTGAGCCCCTCAAAACCAGAAGATCCCCTGAGCTCAGAGTGCATCCTGACAGGGGCTTAGGCCACATGGATGCCTGTGTACTGTTTTTTCTTCTCTCCTGACTTTCTGTTAGCCCTTTCAGGGGCATCTCCCCAAGCTGGTGGCCTCAGAGCCAGAATCTCACCAGAAGGATGGGGTTCAGAACAGAGTTGTAGGGAAGCACTGCATTAACACCGCTTAACTTTGATGGGATAGTGGGAAGAAAATGCCCAGTCTAGGTCCACTCCCACCTTATCTCACTGCTCCACATCCCTGTAGACACCCTGTCTAGGGGCTTCCGTGCAACTTGGGTAAAGGAGTCAGAACACCACAGAATGGTACTGTTCACTTTCCTGGGCCCCAGCAGGAATCCACTGTGTTTTTGTCCTCTATGCTTCCATGGTACCTGTCTCCATGTCCTGTGCAGTCCTACAGTTTATATAATTTATGAGGCCTTGTGTTAATATTATGCTAGGTATAGAGTTAGAGGTAGCTTTTGAATTTGGGCTATTGGGATTGAAAGCAAAATTTCAGCGTGATACATTTTCCCATAAGGCTTTGGGCCTGGGCCTCTGGTGCTGCACTATTGACGCTTCGTAGGTGAGGAGAAGTTGGTCACTTGCTATACCTTTTTAGAGACTGGTGGTTACTATTAATGGATATCTGACTATCTGAACTGCTTTCTGAAGCTCATTCAGAAATTCCCACTCCAACAGCACATGAAAAGTCTTGCTATAAAAGGTCTAATTATTTGTTTGCTCTGATTAGAAGAACTACCATGTGCAGGACCCGCTATAGGATTTTTGCTGCCTCAAGCAAAATCAATTTTGGCCGCCCCCCTCCCGGTTTTTCCTTACCCCACCCCCTGGCCCCGCCTCAACTCCACCCCTTCCCCAAATCCCCAGCCCTGCCTCCCGCCCCCCAGGCTCTCAAGCCTAGGAGGGAGGGGGAGTAGCGGCGTGCACACCGCGGCCACTCGGAGTCTCCCCCTCCCTCCCAGGCTCTCAAACCTAGGAGGGAGGGTGAGCAGCGGTGCGCGAGCGGCGGCAGCAGCAGCAGCGGAGGTGAGTTAGGGTGGCAGGGGCGGCATTCTGGCGCCGCCATGCCGCCCCTAAAAATGTGCCGCCCCAAGCACCAGCTTGTTTTGCTGGTGCCTAGAGCCGGCCCTGACCATGTGTGATGTAGTACTGTCTGAAATGGCATTCAGTGTCTTGTGGCTGCAACTCTTGTGTTAATAAAATCTAGGTTTAAAAATGGTCATACAAAAAGAAATTAAGAATTAATCTCCAATCTGCAAATATCTGGTAGGCTACTGTTAGCTTCTCACTGGAAAAAAAAATAGTCCCAAATGCAGAGGAACGGCTCAAATAATATGGGAGGTTGTTATGGAAAAATTAATGCACCAATTACATATCCAGCAAAATAGACAGAGGACAAATGGATACCTAGATATTTGGTTACAATTTATTCAGTACTCAGATGAAGTACATTCACCGACACACACACAAAAAACAACCTCCAGCGTGTAACCAATTTTTTGAATATTAACATTTGATAGACATGCCTCATCTGTTAAATATGCGTAATCAGAAATTTCACTCAGTTTAATAAAATCACTAAAAATGACATGTTATGGGTGTTGTAATGATATCTCTATTTCTGCATAATGTCTCTTTAAACAAAAGCTCATCATTGTAATAATTGTTGTTTTTTGTTTCTGATATTAATCTGGCAAGGATTTGTAAACCTATTAAACTTTTTAAGTAAATAAATAAACATTTTTTAAAAAAAACTATCCAATCTGCCTGAAACAGTTTCTCATGCAGTAAAGAATCATAGTAGTTGTTTTTTAGTTTTGTTTTTAAATCCAGGGAAACCTTTTTGGTCATTGCTGTCCTCACTTCTGGCTTTAGATCGTTTTCTCTTCGATTGCTACATGAAATAAGTAAGTAATAAAGAAATAAATAGTTGGAATTTTCAGCTCTAGCTCTAATCCCCAAAAAGAGAAGAAAATGAAAAATAGTGTTCTCTAAAGCTTCACATCAACAGTGTTTAAATAGCTGTTTCCCCCTCTACTATCAGGTCTTCTAATGTTGCAAATAAAAGCTCGTCTTTTAAAATGTCTGTTTTATTTTGGCTTTTTCTAACGTGTCTGAGTTACTCTCATGGACTTTTGCCTTGAGTACAGTAATAAATCTGAACAATCTTTTAATTTTGTTGACCAAATGTAAGGAGCCACAACACAAGTAGTCTTGCCAGATTTCACGTACATATTTATGACTATGTAATATTTATATTAGCTTTCAGAGGTCCCACCCAAGATTAGGGTCCGGTGATGCTAGGCACTGTACAAACAGATCTGAAGACACTGTCCCTGCCATGGAGAGCCAGGTGGTGGAAACCTTTTAAGAGCACCTGATCTTGCTGAATGTCTCCTTTCTTGAGTTGAATATCTCATGAGATCTGCTGTTCTTATGAGACTTCTCCTTTGGACCATATAGGAACAAATCTAGATAATAGACTCGCTTTAGTTTTGGACCTTTCCTTGAAACAAACAACATAGGGATGGATTTAAATCTGAGGATTTTATTCTGAGACCTCCACAAAAAAAACATTTGGAGATTGGATTTGAAGTTCCAGTTGTGGCCTCTCTCTAGTCAGAATAGAGCCACTATCTCTATTCTGTTTTGTATTCCTTCCCCTTATTCCTCTAGGACTCGATTCAGCGAAGTACTTAAGTACATGCCTAACTTGAAGCATGTGAGTAGTCCCATTGCAGAACCTCTATTGAATTGGGACATTAGGTAGTAATGTTGAGCTAAAGAAATGGAAAAACTCAGAAAACGCTTAGGCTCCAATTCTGCAAAGAGATGCATACAGGCAGACCCATGTGCCTATGCCAAGCCCTACCGAAGTCAATCAGTGGGTTCTCTGAAGGTGCAGGGATAAACCAGATCAGGGCCTCAGTTATGTACAGTAGGGACAATATGGACCTTCAAGACCTGGCATTGCTTTGACTGCTCTAGTATGAGTCTTAATGGGTAGACAGACATGCCAATAATTGTCTAAAAGCATTACTATTTACATCAAATTATAAGAATTGCTAAATTCTAGATTATCATGCTAAAGCTTTTAATTTTATGATAGTTAATCTAACTACCTCCGGTTTCCGTTGCCCGTTTTTTCACTTTCTTGTTCTCCTTTTCAGCTACTTCAGCCTTTTTCCATAAACACGTTAGAGCAATTTCTTTTGCACCATACTTAGTTCATCACTTCCAGAACTCCTACAGCTTTTGATGTTCTGGAAGCCAGAACTCATTTCTAGCCCAGCTGTCTTGTGAATTTCAGCCATGTTGCTAAACTGTAGTTGTGTTTCACAAATACTTTTCTGAAGTATTTTTTTTATCCATCCCCAACTTTATGGTGGCATTTCCCCTGCACTCCAGTGGATATTATTGTTCCTTTTTGCTAGAGTGTATTTAAGGAACATACAGTAAAATAGTTTTCAGCAATAACTGAGATAACTCTGATCTGTTCAGTTAAACAGAGCAGAAGCCAAATGATGTTTTTGGAGGAATCTTTACAGAACATTTCTCTGTGTGTAGTAAAGCTTTTTTTCACATTTCCCAAATGTCTCTGTTAACAGGTTTTTGGAGTTATATTCAGTGATTGCATTGAGTTGTTGATACCACTTTAGCCTTCCAGCAGAGGAGCCCTTACTATGTCATCCATCGATTTAGACATAAGCCATTTAATTACTGCAGAATCCTTCAGAAAGGTTTCTATCCAAGCAACCATACTGAAGGTTAATCAGCAGCCTGCTCTGGGTTGAAACTTGCAGCCATAACAATTGCAGGTCCCAACCCGATTGGGAGCACCAAGCACTAAACTGTGGTCTCTTGAGTACACATGTTATCTGCATGATGGTATGTTTAATGTTGTCTAACTACTGGGCAGACAGCTCAGCAGGCAAAAGAGTTGTTTCAATGTGTTTGCACAACACATTTTTCATGTTATTTATGAAGCTCCTCCTACTAATATGACTAGATAGATTATCTCTAAGGATGTAATTGTTCTAAAGCCATTATTGATTAAATGCTGAGATGAATTATTTTTTCAGAAACTGCCATTGGAACAAGCTTAGGCTGTACTTGCTGTCAGCCTAGCAGTGATGTTTTTGTGTCTTCCTCTAAATTCCTCTCCCAGCTGGGTTCTTTCATATTTCAGCATTAAAATAGATTCTTCCTAATTAGACAGATCTCTGTCATGATAATCATCTTGAGAACTTAGGTGGTATTTTCATATCATATATCTTTTTGCAAATCAGGCATGTACTTTATAATTTTTCAAAATTGTAACTCACTGAATAGCTCCTTTAACAGGCAATTGTCTCCCATAACTAGTAATTAGTGTCCTGTCAGTTGATATCAGAAGGCATTAGTGTTCAACTGCTGACATCAGCAAATTCACCATATTGCTTATAATTGTGATATATATTTCTTTGAACTATCCAGTTATTAAGAAGGCTTTCTAAAGATGATAATGTTTGCATGGAAGTGTATAAAGCAGATTTTAAAACCACACAAGCTAAATTACTACATACAAAGTAAGTCCACAGTCATAGACTTAGTTCTGGCACACACATCTATCATAAATCCATAAACAAGTCTGTGCTCCTTTCTGATTAGAGAATGGAGTTGTTTGGTCAAGGTTATAGAGAACATCTGTTTTAATGACAGCAGTTAGTACTAGAGCAGCACTCTGAGACCTCTCAGGTTTTGTGCTGTCAGGGCCAAATCCTGAAGCTCTTTTTTTCAGTATTTATTCACTCATATGCATTAGCTTACCAGCAGTTTTGCCTTGTGTAAAAAATTTAGTTTAAAAACTTCAGGACTTTGTCCTGAGTTTTTATAGAAGTTAGTGTTCATCTTTATAAATATCCTTTTATTAAAAATTACACAAGAAATAAATACTGAAATCTAATCCCTAACAAAAACACCAGCTGAAAATAGTTTGTTTTTGAAATCTGGCCACTGAATTACCACAGTTATAAAATAGGACAGTATTTAGGTAGCAGTTTTCAATTATTTTCTGATGGAACTTAGATTCAACTGACTATATTAAAATATGAGGATAATGCTTTATTTTCTTATAAATAGGTATAATGCAGAAAAATATAAGCACATCAACTGTTATTGCTGAAATGAGTGAGGAAATATAGTGATATACATTTACTCAACTCTAGTTTAACCTCCCAAATAAAAAAAATCTCTTTGGATCATCCACTATTTTGATTATATTCAGCTGTTTTGCACTAAACTAATGATTGATATACCTGCAAAACTTTTAACACTGAAAGCCAGTTAGCATAAACTAGATCCCAAATGATGCTACTCAACTGATCAGCCTTCAGGCTATGCAGCCTATCAGGACCAAGATACAAGAGCTGAAAAATTCAAAAACTTCCTAACAGCAAATATGCTAGAGTCTAATTCTATAACAGTTCAATATAGACTTTAAAAAGAATGTGTTCACTACCAACAGATGTATATTAATGTTCTGCATAGTTTTAAAGTGGCTATTTGAAGAAGAAAGAAGAAATCCTCTACAAAGTACACCAAAAAAGGTGATCTATAAGAAACACTCACCTTAGGGCTCCACTCCAGCAATGAGTGCTGCCTCCATGGGGCTTCAGTGACTTAGGCCTGGTCCACACTAACCTCCCACTTCGAACTAAGATACGCAACTTTAGCTATGTGAATAACGTAGCTGAAGTCGAAGTACCTTAGTTCGAACTTACCGCGGGTCCAGACACAGCAGGCAGGCTCCCCCATTGACTCCGCGTACTCCTCTCGCGGAGCAGGAGTACCGGCGTCGACGGCGAGCACTTCCAGGATTAATTTATCGCGTCTAGACAAGACGCGATAAATCGATCCCAGAAGATCGATTGCTTACTGACAGTCCCGGAGGTAAGTATAGACCTACGCAAAATTTGGAGCTCTGTCTGGGTGCAGGGATCTGACTTTGTGAAGCTTATTATAGGATCAGGATCTAAATTAGTAAATAAAAGAACAAGCAAATTGTTTTTCTTTTTTCATTATGTATCTGTCTCAGTTTTATGTAGCACCTAGCACCGTAGTACATAAGCACTGAAATTAAATAAAACAATAATTCACCAAGTCAAATAAAATTTCTCACCTTTAAATTACTTACAGATGGAGAACTACTGTATTATTAAGAAGGTGTGTTACACATTATACATAATGGGCCTCATCCAGTCTGGACCCATTCAAGTCAATGAAGTTGCAGTTGTTTAGACCAGTTCTGAATTTGGCCTGCTGCAGCAAAGGCAAAGCAATATATTTAATATTGTTGTAAGACACAATCCACACTTATGGCATCGTGTATATATATATATATATGCTTGCAAGTATATTGTGTTCCTGTGAGGCTAATGGGAGAGAAATACTAATAAAGACCTCCATAATACAGCTTCCTCTCTACTGTTATACAACATTTCCAAATGGATAGAGGAGGTGCTGTTTGTAAATGGGAAGGGAATTCAACTTCTCACCTGACTCCTTGGTCTCTTCAGAGCAAAGAGATACAACCGATTACATGCTCTAGAGCAGTAACTACTGATCATGGAGAGTAGTAAATAGTTTCAGCCTGATTCTCAAGTTATTTCCGGAGCTGAAGTTTTAATATGGGGAAAAAACTATGCTCATTTACCCTATAGCCCTATATACTCTGCAAGAAGGGAATAATTACTGCAGTAATTTTGTATTTTATTTGTCCGCCATGAAATACTCTTATACCATCTTAATAATATGTTGCAATTACAGAGAACAGTAAGTATTCAAAAGGCAAATTTCATATTGCAGAAGTGCTTAATAAAGAAAGAAAGAAAACTTCTCCTGATACTGGGTTAGAAATAGTATCCTATGCTAATCTGCAGAAAGGCCAGAAATGAAGATGGTTTAAATCAGATCTCATGACAAATACATGAAATCCAAATTTTCTTTAATTCCAGCTACATTTTAGAAAATGTGAGCATTTTTTTACCTTAAATAAATTATTCTGTATTGGTTTTGAAAAATATGGAATCAGAAGGACATTAATTAGTGTTATGGTTCCATTTAAAGCATAGCTTGTGCTGCTAGCTAATCATAAAATAGGATATTTAGCTAAAATATTTCATTTAATACTATTGTGTCTGTGAAATGGTTTAAAACCAGGTTCCTGGGATGTTATTTTTGATCTGTTAATCATCAGTGCTGAATATGGAGGCACCCACTGTTCACTTGGAAAAATGTTTCTGCTCAAGGTGTCATGTTTCTTTCCTTGTTTTAAAATAGAAAGTTCAGATCTCTTTATTGGAGGGTCAGCATTCCTTGTTTTAATTGCATTCATTGTTCAGCAATTTGAACATGAGAGGAACATAAATCACAAACAATTTTTGAAATGTTTACTACTTGTTTTGTATTGTGTTTGTCCACTACAGACTGTGCAGAGTTGTGTATTTCCTCCAGTTGTAGGCCATGAAATCTGCAATCTTTCTGCTTGAGTTATTTGCTGTTAATTACTTCTGCTGTCAATAGGCTTTAAGGTCCACAACATTTTATTAACATGTGTTATCATTCTAACCTAATAGCCTGTGTATTTAATCTTGAATATTTCTGGGGCAAATATACCTGGGCTTTAAGAATAAATAATTTTCTTCTAGTTGGCTTCATTTGTATCCCCCATTAGCTCAGTGCAGGTTATCTTGAATATCTTCCAGGGAGGGGACAGAGTTTCATTAAGTGTCCATTCCCCCTGCCTATTTGTTAAGGGGGGGGGAAGTGGAAGGGGTGTATGTGAAAAGAGGACTTTGTTGCTTGCATCGTTTTAAAAGCAGTCGCTTATTTACCTTTTCCTTTCCACATGGATGGGGATGATAGACAACGGCTGTGAAGCTCCAGTGTTTCTGCGTGGCCATGCACAAGTTCTGCAATATAATGCATAAATGTATAACAACTTGGGCTTGCTTGAGACAGTAGGTCGCACTGAATAAGGGAATCAAGCACAAAGGCACATTCTCACACAGAGGTCAGAAGTTGATTGAGGGCCGTGCAGTTCCCCTCCCGTCCCATATCTTTCTTGTTTCTGCCAGCCGTGGTTTCTAGTCTAGTGCAAGGTAGTAAGTACTAAACGTGGGGGGAATTAGATGGGGGATTGCCATGTCCGCTCCTGCTGGGTTTGAATCCGCGCCGGGTTTTGCACCTTGTCCCCGGGTCTGCCTCACGGCCTGGAGGAGCTGCTGCTGTGTTTACTGAGAGCTCTTGTCCTGATATCACTCCGCTGGCATGGAGGAGGAGGAGGTGGAGGAGGAGAGCACTTGATCATTGTGATGGTGGCAGCAGGAGCAGCAGCAAGCAAAGCAAAGCATTAGGCTGTATCAGCTCGGCGACTGCAAAGACTTCAGCGATCCACTTTTTCAGATCGCCCGGATTGTTCATGTGTTTACTTCCCCCACCCTGAGGATTTGCTATTTAGGTTCCTCTTGAAATGCAACTGAGCAGCCAAAGTACTCAGAACACGGTGCGGCATAAACACCAAAACTTTTTTCTGGAAGGAAAATACAATAAGAAAGCAGCTTTGCTTGTCTTTTGATGCTGGGGAGTGTGAGTGCGTGTGTGACCAGCGTATGCCTTTGCTGGATGTGTGTATGTGTTTGTGTGTGCATGCATGTGGAAGGGTGCGTGTATTTCTCTCTATATTTATACATGGGGAGAAAAGTCTTTGGCAAAATCTCCGGAAAACTCCTGGAATTTATTTTGAAATAATGGATTATAAAAAAGAAAAGGGAGGGCAGGAACTGATCTGAGCTCTCTTGGAGTTTGCAACCCGAATTGCTGCTGCTCACTTTGTTGTGATTCTTTTTACGGTTGTGTATCTGGTGATGATAACCTTTTAGCACTTTTTTTCTTTTGCTCTTTTATATAAATACTGGAGGTTTTCGTAGAGGATCGGCTGGGGGAAGAGAAAAACATTCACCTGGGATCGCTCTTTCCCTTCTACTTGTTGGTGTTTCCCCCCATGGTTCACTAAAAAGTATCACCTCAGGACCCCAGAGGAGGCTGCGTGTGTGTGTGTGTGAGTGAAGGCGAGGATAAAAAGTTCTTCCAAAATAGTGTGCCCGGGGAAGAGGATGGGGGATTTTGCAGCCCCCGCTGCCGCCGCGAATGGCAGCAGTATTTGCATCAACAATAACCTGAACAGCGGCCTCAGCGGGGCTGGTGGTGCCGGTATCGGGGTTAATAACACTCCCCACGGTCCTCCTGCTGCTGCTCCCAGTAACAATAATACTAATAGCGGCGGCGGCGGCATTCCCAAGCACAGCACCGTGGTGGAGAGGCTAAGGCAGCGCATCGAGGGCTGCAGGAGGCACCATATCAACTGCGAGAGCAGGTACCAGCAAGCCCAGGCGGAGCAGCTGGAGCTGGAACGCAGAGACACGGTGAGCCTCTACCAGAGGACCCTGGAGCAAAGGGCCAAGAAATCGGGCACCGGCGGCGGGAGTAGCAAACAGCAGCATCAGAGCAAACAGCAGCAAGATGCCGAGTCTGCCACGGCCGAGCAGAGGAACCACACTTTGATCATGGTAAGGGACGGGGATGGGGCTGTCGCTGTCCGCTTGGAGTTATTGACTTGGCTGAACGGGAGCTATGACTTTGGGGGGGGGATGGAGAGGGGCTTGGCTAAAGCAAAGAGGGGAGAGTAAACTTTACTCCTATTCAGTGGGGTGCAGGACACGCGTTCTTCGCAGATTGCAAGTCGGAGAAATATAGGGTCTGGTAAGAGCTGGCTGAGACTCTTAAGACTGTAAAAATAAGTGTGTATGTGTAGGGGGGACACTTTCCCATGATAGCTGAGATCATGATTCGCTTTCAGAAGAAAAATATTTCTAAAATAACACTGCTCCACCCCACCAAAAGCCACCTAGGTTATTAGATCCACTACGGGAAGGGGGAATTGACATAGCTGTTCCCTGCAGGAAGAATTAGCCCAGAAGAAAAGGGAAAGAGTATGGAGCAGCCCCTGGGGTTTTACAGAGTCTTAAGAGTTTTGTGAATCAGCTTTGAAATGGGAGCGAAAAAGTGTGTGTGTGTGTGTGCTGGCTGTCTGTTTAAATCCAGCAGAAGGGGAAGGTAAGAGAGGGCTTTCCCAGGCTGGAGTGACAGCAGGAAGAAAAGTTGGCAGGTTTCTCGCCCCAGCTGCCAGACAGGGTGCAGGAGCCCAGGTCCCTTCAGCAGCAGCCGCCACTCAGCTGAATATCTTGCTAAAGTTTTCTTGTGTTTAAGAGGCTTAGCGAACAGCGAAGGGGGCGGGCGCTGAGCTGCCAGGAGTGTAACTACAAGCAGGAAGTGGAGTTTCCCACTCCCAGCCTGCCCTGGTGAGGAGTGATAACAGGGGTGCTGGGGAGCCTGGGACCTGGTCTCAGGCTGAGCGAGAGCAGGGGTTTCCTACGAGTCCCCCCGTGTGCCCGGCCGGCGGGTGACAATCAGCACTTTTAATGAGCAGCTGAGCGTGAATCTGCTCTGCCGGGCGCAGCCCGCGCGTGCTGGGGACTGTGCGGGGAGACGCGCCCGCGTTAGACATTAGGCAGCGGGCGGCTGCTCCTCGCATGGCGCTGGCCGGCTGTCGCCTCTCTCCGGAGCTGCAGGGAGACCGGCGGAGGGAGCCGCGATCACGCTGTGCGGTTTACAAGCCGCGCACGTCCCGCCCCTGCCCTGGGAGGCTCCGGCGGGCGGCGCAGCGAGGGGCCGCCGCTGCCCTCCCTGCGGGCGGCTGTGGCAGTGACAAAGCGGGGGCAGGGCGGGGCCGCCGCGCTCCCCGGCGCCCCACACGTGAAGAGGAACAATTTGTTTATCTTGGGCTGTACCAAGCCAGCCCCCCCCCCCCCCCCCCCCGAGCCCGTGCCACCCCGCGGGTAGCCCCTTCCCGCTGCCCAGCCCGCTCCCTCCCTCCCTCCCTCCCAGCGACCGAGACGCTTTGTCCGCCCCATGGCCCGCTGGATAAGCTACCGGAAAACTAGGAGGTGGAGGAATTAACCCTCCCCCCGTCCGGCATGACCAAAGAGCCCCCCCGCCGCCGCGTGTCCGAGGGAAGCGCTCCCCAGGCAGCCCTGCGGGCCTGGCTCGCGTGCGGGGGGTGAGCCTGGGAGACAGACACACGCATCCACTGTCGCCCCACGGCAGAGAGAGTCCCAGGGCCGCATGGGTCAGTCCCCCCACCACCACCTGGGGGAGCACGTACAGGGGCCAGCCGGGAAGATCCGGAGAGCGACACACTGGGAGAGGGAGAGGCTCTTGCTTTGCAAACAGGAAGCTGAAAAGCCTCCCGGACTCAGTGTAGCTTTCCTGATACCACCAGAAAGACACAACCACGTCTCTGTGAACCCTCCCCCCTTTCCTCCGGGTCTCCTCCTTGCCACAGCATTCAGGCTCAGCTAATTCGATTTCCTATCTGCTCAGCTGTGGAGTTTATGTTGTTAAGAGTCTCCCTAGATCCTGGGGTTTGGTTTGTCTTTCGCAAAACACACTCTTCATTTTGCTGGTCGACAGGCCGTGGAAGGGGTTTTAACCTTAGAGGGCAGGAGTCTTTCTGGGGGTTCCTGACTCCAGAAAACTATAATGTAGTTGGTTGGTTGTGCAAACGTGATCAAAATTAGTGTCTTGACTTCTCTTGATGGGGTTCTTAGGCACCTAGATTGTAGCGACTCCCTTCCCAAAACGACAGGAAAGCACCAAACCCTTGCGTCTTCATTTATGCTTACTTGGTTTTGCATGGAATATATAGGACAGAAATAAAAAAGGGTGTTTTGATAATTGTGAAAGTCGTGACACTAAGTGACAAAACCCAAGCAACTCTGTTGCAGCCCACACTCATAACAACTTGCTTCATGTTGAAAAACTTAAAAAGAAATAGTTGTTTAATGTAATGATGGAGTTAGCCATTAAATACATTAAGATAAAGCTGTGTTTTTCTATTAAAGCATATAATTTAAATGTTTTTTGTGTGCAATAGCCTTCAAATTTATCTTTTAAAAATAAAAATGAACATATTTGCTAAAAATAGACCTATTCTCATCAAGTTAAACATTTGTAAAGAATTGTTATGGCAAAGAGTAGGGACAAATTCTGCTTTGTTTCACTCACAGAATATTACTGGTGAGTTTTGCCCAAAGACTGAAAATATGCTGTGGTCTGTAGTATGTGTAATATGCACATTAAAGAGTTAGATTTTCTATCTGATAAATTGTTCCTTTCAAAGCTACTTTTCAAACTTTAAAATCTTTCTTTAGAGATGTGTGTGTATGTGTGTTTTAGTTGTGCAGAAAATAATTAATACCTATTATCAAATAATCACTTGCCAAGTTTGTTTCATATATCTTGTCATATTTTTAGTTACAAAAACTACACAAAGTTGTTTAGGGTTTGTTTTTGACATGTGAAAATAGGTAAACTGTTTTGTTTTTTTCTTGAAATGTGTTATATTCCAAATGAGAGTAAGGGAGTAAGTTTTAAATCTTTTAAAAATAGGAGTTTACAGCAGAAACACTGACATAATCTCGTGTCTCACCTAATATTTTACAGTGTAGCACTGTCTTTACACAGCCATTATTCAGTTCAGCCCTCAGATTAGGCTGCAGATTTTGAAAGTGATGCAGGCATTAGAGAAATGAATAACTAGGATCAAGTAATAAACAAATGCAAGAGGGAACATTACTTCTGTCTTGTTGCTATTATTGTTTTTTTGTTCTGCTGGTCACTTAAAAAAATCTCTCTCTCTCTTATCAAGTGAAGGAGACAGTCCAAGGAGAACTAGTATCTTTCAGCGTGTTTCCCTCATCTTCTTTCTTTTCAAGTTCACAGACATTGGGGGAAGGGAGAAAGAGAGATTGTGTTGGTTTAATACTGTTGGGAGGTAGCCTGGGACCCATGAAACCCTCCCACCAGGTGGTGCTGACACATACTGCTGATCTGCCCTTCAGCTAGCTTGGTAGCAAATATCAAGGTTTTAAAAGGATTGTTGCCATTTAAAGACATGCACCCTGATTTTATTCTTCTGAGGGGAATAAGAATCATCAAACATTTAAGATGCTTCTCATCTTCAGGCCCACAATTTACACCAAAACACCCTATTCCTAAACTCAAGGGAGGAATTATGCAATTTCCACTGTTACGAGATTTTGTGTCCACTGAAGAGCAGCTATCATTGAGTGGCTATTTTTAAATAGTAACAAGGAACAGAGAACTATAGAAGTGACCATACTGGATTAGATCAGTGGTCTAATCTAGATTAGTATCCTGTCAGCAATAGCGGAGGTGCTTTTGAGGAGGTGCACAAAAGGGGTCAGGAATAAATGTGTTCCAGGGCAAATCTCTTACTCCCAAATACTGTAGCTCAGTGGTCGGCAACCTTTCAGAAGTGGTGTGCTGAGTCTTCATTTATTCACTCTGATTTAAGGTTTTGCATGCCAGTAATACATTTTAACATTTTTAGAAGGTCTTTTTCTATAAATCTATACTATATAACTAAACTATTGTTGTATGTAAAGTGAATAAGGTTTTTAAAATGTTTAAGAAGCTTCATTTAAAATTAAAGTAAAATGCAGAGCCCCCTGGACCGGTGGCCAGGACCTGGGCAGTATGAGTGCCACTGAAAATCAGCTTGCGTGCCGCCTTTGGCACACATGCCATAGGTTGCCTACCCCTGCTGTAGCTAAAAGTTATCTTACGCCCTGAAACACATCTTACGCCCTGAAACACGAGGAGTAGAAAATAGTTATGGTAACTGGGAGGGAGCAGAGGTATACAGTTTTCACTTGATGAATTTTGGCTACGAAGTCTCATAAGTCTTATTGACAACTTTGTTTTTTAAATGTCCTTAATTTGGGTAGAGCAGTATATAGATGTGAAATTCAGACACCGTATATAGGCATTAAATAGATAATGAAAAATCTGGACCCCCACAACATTTTAAATTATTTGTAGATGGATGAAAGTACTTTTTCTTTTTCCCAATTCAACCTGGATAAGGCCAAAGTTGTTTGCCTCTGAGCTGGATTATTTGAATGCTGTACTAGTTCGCTTTTCAAAGACAATACGGGGGGGAAATTGCAACCCATCCAAAACTCTGCTGCTCATCTTCAGACTGGTTCCAGGAAACATCAACACATTATTCCAGTTTTTTGGTTCTTTGTGAGCTAATCTGCCTTCCCATTTCCCACTGCATTGACTGCAAGATTCTTCTGGCTCTTCATCCATGTTATTTAGTGACCTTTGTTCATTGTTACAAACCATCTTGAAATCTCTACCAAGTTAAACCACCTCTATATCTATTCCCATTGTACTGCTGTTCTTGCAGGATGGGTTTATAATTTGTTGTCCATTGAAATGCCAGTCCCATAACTATCACATTGACTTTCTTATACTCATTTATTAGAATCTTAACTTTACACTGGGGTTTAAGTGTGTTGAGGTTTAACTTTGTCCTAGTTTTAAAGTCCTTCAAGACCTTTTTTATATAAGCTGTATATATCTAACATTACTGATTCATTATTATCATATTGACAAGTTCCTATCCCAAAGACTGACATCTAAGAATCAAAGAAGATGCAGAGCTAGAATTAAACATAACACAAAATGTTATTCAGATCATAGACGTTAGTGACAGAAGTCAAATGACCCATTAGATCCTCTTTTTTTATTTCCCTGCCAAGACAGACTATGCCAGTCCAGAGTTTAGAGTTAGTGAAAACATGACTTATAAATACAATATCTTCCAATTCGGTTTTTCACATTTCACTGTTTTGCACCTCAGACAGTGCATTGTTAAAAGAAGTTAAAAATCTTGTCACTTACACCTGGGGTATGGGAGGCTCACTGTTTCAGCTGAGATAGCATAGGAGCAAAATGGTAGGCACAAAAACATAAGAAGCAGGTTAATTGTTGAAGGGGGTCTCTGCCTATTTTGGAAATATTCCATCACTAAAGAGGAGAATTTTTCCAAGAGGACTTTTCCCCTTGTTGAATTGGTATTTGAAAATCAGGACTTCCTTGTTTATCTTTGTGATGTTTCTGTAGATATCAGTGTTAGTAGAGTGGATAACTGTTAAACATTGCAAACAATTGCTTTCAATTCTTGTAGGCAAGTTTGTTTTTTAAACATATATTTGTTACATTAAACATTTGTGTGTGGGCATGTCCACACACACCTCCTCTTTGAATCTTGATTTTTTTCCCCTTCATGTTGTAATATAATTTATTAAACTTGCTTCAGGGTACCAGCTATATGCAATTTACACTACAGGAATTGTCCATTTCTCTACCATCACACATGAAAATGAAGAGCAGACATTTTCCACAGAAAGTCAAATGCTGCAGTCTTTTCTCAGGCCTTACGCAGTGATGACTAACTAGGAACTTTAAGATTAAGTCAATGCTAGACATAATGAGCCGTATTTGCTCTCACTTAATTCAGAAGTAAGGTCTGATATGCATCCGAAGAAGTGGGCTGTAGTCCACGAAAGCTTATGCTCTAATAAATCTGTTAGTCTCTAAGGTGCCACAAGTACTCCTGTTCTTTTTGCGGATACAGACTAACACGGCTGCTACTCTGAAACTAAAAAGTCAGGTCAACCCAGATATGTCAATCACGGTTGTGCAAAATCCACATAGTTAAGCCAACCTAACCTCCAGTGCAGACAGTGCTTGGTCAATGGTAGAATTCTTCCATCAACCTAGCCACTGCCTCTTGGGGAGATGCATTAACTACAGTAATAGGGGAACCCCTCTCATCGGCATAGGTAGTGTCTACACTGAAGCAGTATAATGGTGTGCCACTGTAGCATTTCAAGTGTATACAAGCCCTAACTCTACTGAAGTCAGTGAAATTACACTGGTAAAACTGGTATGAGACCAGAATCAGGCTCAGGGTCAGCAGTGCTCCTTCATTTAATTTGCAACAGGGAAAGAGTGATTGTACTATTGAAGTAGAACTCATTTTGCTGTTTCTCAAGGGTGGATTTTAATTTCTTTCTCTAGCAGCTCCTCTGTCAGAACCAGGGTTATCCCACCCCTCCCAGTTTTTCTTCTCCATCTCATGCCCCCTTACACTTGACGCCCCTGTGTGATCATCACCGTTTGGGGCAGGAGAACTGGACAGGATCTCCTGTTGCAGCTAGTCAGCACATCAGGTTTTCTCATAATAGCTGGACAGGATGGCTGTTTAGAGTGATGCTGGACAGTGCCTCAAGTCTCCCAGTCACTTGTGGCCTGTCCACACTATTATAGAAGAGGTGTCTTTAAAATGTATTAGCTAACATATTTTAACTCACATGTTTATAAATCCTAGTGTAGACAAGGCAAGTTGTATTTTAACGTGTTAGCTGGTCATGATGAACCCTAGGCTTCAACTTGATCAGCTAGCGCATGTTAAAAGTATTGTATGCATGAGAGTTTTAGGCTTTGTCTAGACTAAGAAGAGTGTCTGAGCTCGTGCTGAGGCCACAATTGAACATACTAAAATTGAGCTAAAGGTGTTACTTTTTATCTGTGCTTGGAAAATTGGTCAAATTTAGGTTGCACTTAGCTACCTTGTGTTATGCTAAGCCTGATCTAAATTTAACCTTTACCTTAGTACAGACAAGGCTTCAGAACACATTAGTTACAACGTGTCAGCTGACAACACACCTTTTGTCCTAGTCAAGTAAAACCCTACATTTTACTATGTTTCAGTTTACAGAGTGTGCACATGCCTTTCCATTCTTTTACATAGACACTGGGATTATAGGAGGGTCTTTAAAAGTTATTGAAGATGTTATAGTTTACTTCTTTGACAGGTCATAAGATATCAGCTGCTGAAATCTTGTCCTAATTGACATGGTGGGAGAGACACAAGATGAGTATCAAATTATTTTGATGTCTGATATTTTATGATCTAGGCCCATTTTTGGTGAACCACCACAAATACTATCAGGGCCAGTACACTTCTCTAAACATTGGTCCTGAAAGAAAAAATGGATCCTTGTGGCTCCGTCACTAACTCGCTGTGTTACACTGGGCCTGTCAGATACACTCTGGTGAATAGTGAGGCGCCCAGGGCCATTATTTTGGTTAAGGATTAATGATTGTTTTCATTTCATTTTCTGTTTGGTTGTGTGTCTGTGTATGTACAGTTCTTTAAAGACGATGATGGCACTTGTGTTGTTTTTTTATATCTGGGGTTTGTTTCAGTGTTCGGGTATGTTTCCATTAGAATATTCTTTTTAGTTAAAGGACTCAGAGATATTCAGGTACGAACATCTAAATAACTAAAAATGTATCATTGAACACTTACTATGTCTCTCATTTTCTTTTGAGAGTGACATAAAAGTCTGTAGGATAATAATTATTTTTCACCATGAATACATGTATTTCTAAACTTAGTGTTGGTTGCATCCTTCTTGATGGATGCTATTTGTGAGATTAGCAAGAGACTGTAGAGTCTCACCTGTTTTAATAACTGCTTAACAATCAAAGAACTAATAACACAAAATGTTTAATATTTTAATATTAGATATACCAGTTTTTCATTCTATTTTGCTAACGTTAAACTATTTTTGGAAGTGGTTTATGATCATTCGCTCAGGGACCTTAGACTGCTCATATCAGAGATGACATCACATCAGCCACCAACATCAATAGCCTCAGAACTGCCAATTGTAATTGAAAGCTTAAAAATATCATACATTTTATTAATAGTGACAAGTGCTTTTTACCTTCTGAACTTTTAAACTCTTGGGCTGAACAAACTAGATATAGTTTCCCTTTAAGATTGTCCCCTTTTATAGTCACTTTACTGCATCACATAAAATGTATATTGACATGGGCATAGGAGTGTCTCACCAGGTTTAATTGACATGGTGATAAAAATGAGTCCAACTATGAGAACCTTCTGTCTACAATTTGGTCCTCCTTCGCATTTACACTGATGCTCCTAAACTGGTGGCCTTTGTTGTCTGCCTTTAGTATTTTCCATACAACCCCAGAATGCACAGAGTAAAAGGGAAGTTTTAGCATATGACTTTAAAAATAACTGGACTTGGTTTTTTGAACATCTGGAACGTGCAGAATGTCATACTTACCCCATAAAATGTAATTTTTCAGTGTTTTCCTTAAGAGTAGGAGGGTATTCCCCATCATCATGTTGCGATGCTCAGCATTGCGGTACCTAACCTATCACAGGAACAACTCTGCAATCCACAGAGACTGAGTTAGGTGCCTAGACTTCTATACAACGAATGGAGAGGATAGGTGCCTGGAACGGGATCTACAAACCCAGCAAAGCAGGCGGGAAGCTGCCTAAACTAGCCAATGGGAGATGCTAAGCCTTGCCCTCTCATGGAGATAGGCACCTAAGTCTGGGCTGCAGGGAGGTGCCTATCTGTGCTAGTGATCCATGAACTGGGGGAAGATCGGCGCTCAGCTGCCTAAGTTGCATATATGGTCTGAAATTAAATGGGGAGGTGGACAGGGGACCTCCCTTATAACCTGTAGCCTAGTGGATAAGGTATTCACTCAGGATGTGGGAGACCCCCTGGTTCAAGTCCCCCCGTTCCAGAGGGAGAGAAGGGAATTTGTCCCCTCTGAGGCAAGTGCCCAAACCACCAGGTTAGAGAGTAATTCTAACTTGTTCACTGTCCCAATTAATATTTCATTATTCAATTAAAGTGAAACAACTAATAGGAGAGATGGGGGGAGATTCACATCAGCATATTCAATATTTTAGTAGTTAGGGCATTCATCTGGGAGGTGGCTGATGCCTGTTCAAATCCCTTCACCCTCTCAGGAAGAGGGGGGCTTGAACTAGGACTCTCCCTAGGGTTGCCAACCCTCCAGGATTAGCTTGGAGTCTCCTGGAATCGGCATTGATCTCCTGGTGACTATAGAAAACAATCCAGGAGATTTTATAGGATAGTTTAAGAAAACAATATTACGTCATGTTGGGGGGGACTGGGGCAAATCTCCTGGAATAGCTTCAGTCAGAGTTGGCAACCCTATATCTCCCACATCCTGGGTAAGTACCCTGTCCACTAGGCTAAAGGTTATAAGGGAGTGCCTCCTTGTCCCTTGAACTTATCTGAGGGGCCCCATCTAGTAGATTGCCTCTGAGCACACCTATTGGATCAGGCCCCCGCATATGACTAGCAGCATAAGTGTCTGAATGCCTATCTTCCCCAGTTTGGGGTTTAGGTGAGAGGTCTCCGGATGCCTATTGTGAGGTAGCAGTGCACATGCTTAGGTGGGAGATAGGCACCCAGATGCCTAGCATGAGACTGCAGTGCATATGCCCAGAGACAAAAACTTAGGCGCTGAATGAATTTAGGTGGCAGCTGGCCAGCAGTTCTCTGGATCACAGCGTTGCCTAAAAACAGGACTTAGGCCTAAACCTGCATATTTTTGTGGATCATACCCCATCTGCTTTCATCAGGGCCGCCAAGAGCGGATTCGGGCCCTGGTGAAAATTTTTTTTCAGGCCCCCCACCAAGGGCGGACCGGCTAAAAAGGGCTGACGAGGTGGGGGGAGGGGGGAAGAAAGCCAGGCCCCGGGCCCCCTTCCGGACCGCCGGGCCCCGGTAATTTGTACTGTTTTTCCCCCCCTCTCGTCGGCCCTGGCTTTCATTGCCCTGTATCACAGCCTCTATCTTTTTGGCAATGGAGGACTGAACTAAATTACTGTCAGAGTCAGTCAATGTTGCTTTAAAATTGGCTGAAGGAGTTGCTGTTAGGGTTTGGGAGACTCACTCCTCCTACTTCCCGACTTCAGGCTCCTCTTCTAGTGCTCCAAGTAGCTGCCAGGCTGGAATATTTCAGGGTTTATAAAATGATTATAGCTTCATTTTCCTTCAGGCTTTAGATTAAAACAAACAAACAAACAAATCCCTTAAACCCTACAATTAAGATTCTGTAGCTTGTCATCTTTTTGTTCTTTTTTTTTTTTCATAGTTTGGGAATATTTAGTGCCGGATCATACATCCCTTAAGCAACTGACTTCAGAGTTTTCTTTGAGTAAGAACTACAAGATTGGGCCCTTACGTTATATGAACCCTGGGATTTATCATTTAACACCAAAGAGCCAACATATATAGGTCCATTTTGTGTACCCCTAACATCTTTTTTCTTTTCCTTTGGGTCACATTTCTAACCCATTGTGGTATTTTAGCTCTTTCTTCCAGTGTATAATCTACAGGAAAGAAGAAGGTGCTTGTGGCAGATGACTGGCTAGAAAAGGCATTGCAGGTGTTGTGTGTCTTTAATCACTTAACGTATTTCCTTACATCCTTGTGTGCAAATCAGCACCTAACTCGGAGAGGAATTGTAACATTTCTATACTGCTTCTTTTCATGCAGTGTTGTCCTCACATATTCTCTAGTGTTTGTTTAAGACTATGACTTTTTAAAAAGTAATTTAGCTAGGAATAATTGTGGCTGAATAGCAGAAAACAAAATTTAAATTTTAACAGTGAATTTTCAAAGCAGTTTATATTTATCAGTAAAGTAGGTGGCTGTGATTCTGGGTTCTGATTTCACTGTGTTCCGCTCCAAAACACTATTGGGGCTGTTGGGGAAACTGTCACAAGTTTAAATAATCCCATTTGAAAAGTTTGTTTTGGCAATCTGCGTCTGTAGCCATAACATAACATTTTTAATTTGCATTGACCCAGGTAATGGTAACTTTGAAGACTACCGCAGGCTTACACTTCTGAGTGCAGACTTCTGTAACTGAGTGACGGCCACATTGTTTGAGCTCCAAATTGTCTGAAGCATTTCTGGCGTGTAATCCGTGATTGGATTTGAAGTAATGGTTCAAAATAATCCCTAGCTCCTTCTATTAAGGTAAATTGGTGGGCTCAGCTTGGAGTCTGTGCATTGGGAAATATATTTGATTTGGTTCCACCAGGTGTGTGGATAGGCGTGCAACTGTTAGAATGAAATGTTTGTTCCTTCTTTGATGGCAGGAATCGTTTGTGTTACCGGTTTGGTAGGCTGAATATTTATTTATCATTCGGATTGTCGCAGCTTCACAAACCCATCTGAGAGGATTCAAGTTACAGTGTTTCACCAGTCATCACCTTGGGGGAGTTAGTTGGCACCTCTTACTAAAAGTTCAAGTTTGCTTAACTAAAGTGCTGTATTTTGAGGAATAAAGGTATTGATTTTGGTGTAATGCTCACTTTTTCCTTATGCAGTTTTCACACCGTTTTGAAAAGAGAAACGGTGAGGGGGATTCTTTGAAATAATTATTATGCTTCTCTCTCCCATTTGATTTGTTCCCAACTTTTTCCAGTATATCTGTGCGATGAACAGGGAGGGAGAGGTGATCATGTGTGGGGCTGTTTCAGGAAAGAAAAGTGGTGTGTGTGAGAAAAGGGGGAACAAGAAGTACCAGGGACAAGAGGGCAAGTGCATTGTCTGTGGAAAGGATTACAGCACAAATACTGAGCAAATCATAATCTGAGGAATTCTTAACAAATGCTAGGATGCACGAATTCATTGTATGTAGCAGGCCATAGGTACAAGAGGATCTGTGTCCTGCTGTCTCTGAGATGTTTTCTTCATTATCTGATCTTTGCTGTTCTTTTTTCCTCCCCTTAATAATATTTCTGTTGTGGGAAATGCCTGCAGTGGGGAGTGATAATGGATAATGGGAGTGCTTGTGAAAGCAGAGCAGCAAAAACAAAATTGATTTGACTAGTGGCGTTAAAAGGTTTCCCCAGACTCAGCCATTATTGTGTTAAAAATCCATGCA
The DNA here is from genome assembly GCF_027887155.1 of Malaclemys terrapin pileata. NCBI lineage: Eukaryota > Metazoa > Chordata > Testudines > Emydidae > Malaclemys > Malaclemys terrapin. Next base: position 90,962,167 of record NC_071509.1, read on the forward strand.
ATTCCCTAGCTACAGCCAAAGGTGGAACTTAAGACATCAGTATATGCTGCTCTTTAAGTTGCCTTGGGCCTTTGAGTATGAGGAATATTCTGTCCTGTTGTTAGTCAAAATATTACACAGTTTGAACAACTGGGAATGACCTATTCCCCCAATTGTGGTTAGCTTGTTTTTCCCTCCTTTTTACCATAAAGTTCATGTCTTTTCAATTTATTGATGAGTGCATATTTGCTTACCAATCCTATTTGGCTGTAATATCTGTGCATCTAGACATATTACAGAATAGATAAGAACGGTATTCTAATATATAGGCACCCAAACAATGCTCCGTCAGAATGGCTCAATAAGACAACCTCTTTCAAACCCCTAAAATGCTATCCATCTCAGCATCTCTGTCACCCTGCTTTTCAGCACCCCTATTACTGACCCTAACAAAAACCTGGAAATAAAGATAAGTCTTTGGGGACCTACCTTGGTGGTTAGGTGAAATGGACCTATCTGGGGGAATTTAACTTGGTAGTTAAATATTTAGACAATTTTATATAGACAGCTAGGCAGAGTGAGGTAGATTTTGTCACTGTCAGTCTCAGCAGTCGGACTTCCTGGGGGTACTGATGTAGGTATCTGTGAGAGGGAGGAGGGACCCAAAGAATGATCTGAGGTGTGAGGATGGCTGAGAAGAACAACTCATTGGTCAAAGTGTAGATCATTGTCATGTTGGCCAACCCTGCTCCTCCTATGAAAAAAGAAGTTGCATTCATATTTTTCTGTTCTCTGTCTGTCTTTCTGTGAATCTGATAAACTTAGTGTGCAGTACTCTGTGATGTATAAAAAAAAGAGAGAGAGAAAAGAAAAATGACTCAGCTTTTTGTCACTAAATGGGGTCAAAAGTATTCTCTCAGCTGCTTAAATGCAGTCATACTGATTTATTATTTTACATGGAATTCAAAACAGCTACCATAATTAAGAAAAGGCTTTCTGTCACCATCCCGTGGATGCAGTGCCTTGTAGTTGTTGAATAGACCACAGAACAGTGTTGAATTCGGCTTCTCGGGCTGGGCTTGGGCCTTTTCATTTTGCCTTATCTCCAATCAGTTAAACTGCTGGAGCTCCTCCTTGAACTGCTTCCTGTCTCTGGTGTAATTCAAATACTGTTGAAGGACAGCCCAGTCCAGTTTTATGTGCGAGATGTTTTCTGGATAGTCAGCATAAGAATTATTTAAAAGTATTCTTAGAGGGCATCTTGTGTTAACTTTGATTCCTCGTGGGATAGCTGATGCAGAAGATGTAAATTATGATTCCCTCAATGGATTTCATGCAAAATGGTCATTTGAATGCTGATCAATAATACTTGGCATTAGTTAAACCAAACAAATTAGTGTTGGTCAGGTCAGAGGATTATGTTACACTTTCTGATTTTTAGAATCACTTGCAAGCTCAGCAAAGAAACTCTAGTATTAGTAATACCATTGTTTCTGACACATGTCAAATCACACTAGTTTACTTGAAAGGGCATTGTTTTAGTATCAGATTTATCCACTATTAAAATCCATGAAATATCTGGTATGAACGGGGGACATATGGTGGGATGGTGTGGCATATAGGTTTTATTGTTATGAATTTGGGCTGGTCACATTACTCACAAGAGCCAAACCTTGACTGAGTTATGCCAACCATGTCATATAAGTGCCAATAAAACATATATACCATATCCCACTATAATGCCTTATGTATATTCCACATCATTTTTCATATTAAATCTTTTTAGGGTGTTCTTAATACATATACTTTTAAATTGGGACTGTTTTTCATATGCCCTCTAACTAAAGTCAGGCTGTCTTAGTTATGAGTCAAACTATACAAGGCTCTGAGGGAGAAATATGATAACTAATACACTTTAGAAACCTCTAAAATTATCTAAAACATCTTTTCTATACATAATCATGTTGCATATTCTCACTGGTCTAGTTGTACAAAACTCCCATTTCTCATAATGATGGATAGCAAGATATCAGACCTTAAATCTGTTACTGGGCAAGGTCTGAATATTATTCATCTTACACCTCAGACCAGTAGAGAGTTTTTGGAGAAATTCCACGTTTGGTGGGAAAGCAGAAAACACTTTTATTGCTGGTGTTTTGTTGATTTATTTTTTAAAAGAAGGGACTGCCAGAAGGTGCTTAAAGGTATAGAGTGAATAGTAGTCCCAGTGGAAATGGATTAGTGGGCCAAGTGCAGGTGAGATCGTTAATGCAGTTTATCACAGGGTTCTGTCATTTATCATCTGGATACCATCACCGTTGGTGGTGCGTGTGTGTATACATATATATATATATGTGTGTGTGTGTAAAATTATAGGTGGAGCTGGTAACGCTGCCTGTAGTTAATGTTGCCTAATGCTTTTTAAGATCCTGTTTTCAGTTGCTTATCACTTTGCCAAATGTTAATGGTTTGGGCTGAACTTTTCCATACCAGGCTGAATCTTTTCAACTACGGTAACATGATTCAGCTGTTTTATGAGAATGAAATTTGGGGAAAATACATGCTTTTACCCATGTTAAAAAATCATGTCTGACATAACCATACTTTGGAGCAAGGCCTTGAAAGGTGGCATGTGGGATATCCCTTTTGTCATCCCTGTGAACATTCATCAAAATTTGACCAAGTTATGAGCTTCTGAAAAATTTCAGTTTGCACATGCTCAGTAGTGACTTGTTAGAGTTGGCAGCTACATTCTCCAAGGAGTCTCTCTGCACTGAGCATGCTCTATTCCCTCTCAGCTGGTAAGTGCTGATTGCACTACACCTGCACTATTCCCACAGAGTGAATGAGTGTGCTTCAGGCCTGGGGTGCAGAGCCCGGGCAGGACTTTCCTTGCAGTTACTCCTCACAGCTCCCAGATGCTCCAGTGACTCTGGGCACCAGAACTAAGAGTGGAGGAATGTCTCACCTGTACTCTCATTTGTCTCCCAACTGGTGCCAGGCAGCATGAAGGAGACTGAGGAAGCAGCCACGCTGGTATGCAGACAGGTGAGGAATTGGGTGGATGAGTAGCAGGAGATGGAGAGTGGATAGAAGCAAAGGGAAAAGGTGGGACAGGAGTGGGTGGGAAGCAGAGGGAGATGGAAGGTGAAGGAGGGGTGACAGGAGTTTGGGTTGGACGTGATGGATAGGAGCAGAGTGAGGGTGGACAGGAGCCAGGTTTGGGGTGAATAGTAGGAGCAGAGGGGGATAGGACTGGGTCTGGGAGATAGGAGCAGAGGGAGGTAGAGACAGGCAGGGAGCACAGGGGCAGAACAGTCCATAACTACTAGAGTGCACTCCCCTGCAGAGCCTGGAATTGTATGTGATGAAGTAATGAAAGACTGTATAATGGTGCATATACACAGAGGGGATGAATTAAGGTTGCATTAGTAACCTTAATGCTGGTATTTCCCAACTTTTGATTGCTTGACTTTGTAACCTGAACATCCTTCTAAGATTGTTTTATGAATGTAATTTTATACATACACACATCATTCACCACCACCAAAGAAAACTTTAGAATCAAGGTAGCTTGAGTGCAAGGCTCACCAACATAATCACTAAAAAATTAAGGAAATCACCATTTAAGGCAAACTTAATTTTCATGCCTTAGAACGGAAATGTCACACTAATCAAATTCACAGATGCCTTACCTCTGCAACAAACTCCCTTGGATTTTCAGCATACAAATGTGCACAATACACACCACACTCCCCTATACTGCATACACATGCACAATTTTAATGCCAACTTTGTATTTTCCCCCATATAGAAATAACTTTGCCATGTCTGTAAATAGCATATATTCAAATAGTTATGGTAACAGTTAAGAGCATGAGTTTGCATGATGTAGATTTTTGGTATGGTGTGTGATTTACTATATGTTGCAAATGCTGCTTTTATGCACTTATCAGTTTGATAGCAGTAGATTAAATCTTGACATCACCTCTGATATATTATAACACATACATATATGTATTTTTCAAGTGCTTTATGCCAAAACCCACTTATACATTTCTAAAATTTCTTAAATTATGGGATCCTCCCCCGCCCCTTTGATGCGTTACTCGTTGTCATTGTTAGAATGAATATTCCAATACCTTCTTTTCTGTGTCTGTACATCCAGAGCTGATACATACAATCCTAGATAAGATTTGGATTTCCAACTGGAGGTGGAAGAGGGAAATTGATGATGGGTATTCTGTTTTTGCCAAACCAATAATGATATTCAGCAGGTGAACCATGTTTGAAGTAGCTTGTAATTGTACTGTCTACTGCTTGTGTATCATTGCTCTCTTAATGGATTGATTGAGAACTGCCCACCTGTGCACCTTAAGCGCTATACTGCTAAAAAGGTAAAAGAGATTATTCCTTTTAACTCAGGCAGTAATGTCTCTTATTTTTAGGGTATGAGGAGCTGAGTTTTATCTTTGCTGTTGCTGTAAACTGCTCAAAAGCCAAGATGTGTAACAAGTTTGTTCCAGATTTCATAAGGCAATAAATGATAGTAACAATCTTACCTTTCCATCAGCAGAATAAGCTTTATACTTTAGTGAACGTTGTGGGTGCTCAGCACTTCAGAAAATCAGGCCATGGGTTTAGATTGCATACTGTTATGCACCCAAGCTTGAAAAATGTTACAAGGGTGCTTTATTGAAGCTTGTTGGACTCTTGATACATAAGTTACTGTATTTCAGACAATGAAGTTAAACAATAGTATGATGTTTAAACTATATAGTTTTAATATTATTGGAAAACCCCTAGCTTTACATATACATTTCTCAAACTGTTTTCTAATATAATTGTACGATTTCCAGGGGGTACTCAGAACTGATTTAAAGGGTGTCCTACTAACATTCAAGTTTGTGGAAAGAAATTGTTCCCCTCTACTTTCCTGACCATTCATAGTATGTTCTGTATTTATTTTCTGGGGATCATGTAATTGTATGCTATACAGTACGGGATACTGGGATAGTAATATGACTTGATTAGCTGAACATGCCTATTACTGTAAATTCCAATAAAGGATTCCTTGGGTAACGTAACATATAACAATGGACAGAACTATTTAGTCTGAATGGAAGTGATGGCAGGAGGAAAGAAATCATTATGTGCTTATTTTAAATATGTCGAGCTACCTGTCCAAGCAATAGTTGTATTCCGTTTGAGTGAATTTAAATCATATACATTACCACTCTTGTCCCAAGCCCTAGTCTCTTGAGTCTAGTCTCTTGAGTTAGGAGAGTTCTAGAATGGGGACAAGGTGGTGATTGAGACAGACTTCAGTTGAAGGTTGACTTCAGTCAGAGAAGTTTGGGTTTGGCCTTCAACTCATGGTGTGAGCTTTAAAGGAGAATGAAATGTTTTTGTTTCCCATAATTCCTGTAATCTCCAGTGTTGCAAAAGCACCTTACAGAATATTAAGTTTATGGTCTGAGAGCTGCCTTGGATATTCTAGGTCACAAAAGACACCTTTTCCTTTTTGTAAGGGGTGGATAATTGAAGACCACGTGTGTTGTGATGGTGTTAAGGTGCAGTTTGTTTATTTTGTTTCTTTGATGTTGATTGCTGTTTGTTACATGTATTATTTCTGTTCTGTTTGTTGTTGTTTTGTAAATACCAACATAAATCAATCACGTATTTTTGTTACCCAGTGAATATGTTGCTTTTATAAAAAAGAGATCATTTAGCCTAATCTGGTTCATCTTTGGGAAATGTTACTTGAAAGAAAAAAGAACAGGAGGGAATCAGGGAGTCAAATTCTGTCCTGAGGAGACAACAAAAATGGGTGTTTGTGGCAGCATTTAAAACAAATTAATAAGAAAATTCTCTGAAAGCCACTTGTTATGGGCAGAATCCAGCACTTGTAGAAACAACTTGAGAGAATCCTTGTAGCAAATCTACAAAAATGTGGGTTAATTGCTTAGATTTAAAATATATTCTATGGAGATTATTATTAACCCATGCCTGTCTGTCTGTCTCTTTTTGTTGAGTGTAAGCTCTGTGTCTGGGTCTGTACAGAATGTAGGGGAAGACACAGTCCGTGTGCTAGAGAGCCATTCAATCTAAAAGCCATAGGTCAAATCCAAGACATTATGGCAAATCTAGGGAAAATTAGATTTTTTGAATGACTATTGCAATGTATTGCTTTTATATGCGTTTGAGATCATGTCATCATCTAGTGCTTGGCCCAATGGAAGAGGCTGAAGCATTTACTATTGCTAGCTAGAGGGAGATCTCCTCTAGCTCAGATGGAAGAGACCTGTGTTTTTGGAGATGAAGGAAGAAGGGTGTGTGTGTGTGTGTGTGTGTGTGTGTGAGAGAGAGAGAGATTTACCTAGAAATTGTCTGACATAAATTCATTATCTCTATGTGCTGCCTACCTCTTCAAAGTCCAGCTGTCCATACGTTCAGAATTGTCGGTGAATTCATGTGCTACCAATAGATACAAGATTTCATTCAGGGTAAAAATTAGCTTGTGGTGGTTTATTTTTATTAAGAGAAAGATAGCATCATAGGTGCGTTATAATAAGCATATCGCTTTGCTCCAAGGTTGTCAGTCATTGAATTAGAAGGTACTTCATTCGTATTTCATACATCAGGATATATTCAGCTACACTTTACAGTTTTTAGCCTGATATCCAAGTTGCTCATAAGGCAATATAATTCATATAGAGAGACCCTTACAGCTACTAATAGGTCTTTTTATGGTAAATGCATGTTTTGACAACTGGGGCCATGTTTTAATTTCTATTTGTAAAATGGAAATTTGAGGAATTGGAGGTTTGACACTTCTAAAAAATTGTGATTGGAGACAAATGATTTTGGAGGAAATGAAGACTATTTTTCCAAAGGCCTGTCATGATGGCACAAGAATTCCTCCAGATGGAAATAGCAGCCAAAAGGGGGTGGGTGGGAGGGGAGAAAGCTCTCTCCCCCTAGAAGAGAGTCTTACTGGCTCCTTCTGCTCAACTGTTCCCTGCCCTGATGATATGGATAGGCCTCTCTGCTGGCTGCTGCTTTGAGCAGCTGTTACAGGTTAAGACTCAGAGAATTAGTTAGTCTCTAAGGTGCCACAAGTACTCCTGTTCTTCTTTTTAGAGAATTAGGCTGCATTTTAAAATTAATTTTAAGTTGTTTCTCTTTGTATTGTCTTCATTTTGGCTTTAGTGGTTTCTCCTTCCTGGTTCTGCAGTGGTTGGGAGATATAGTGATCTTCCTGTGAATCCTGTATTGCAGTTTATCCCTCTTTCTTGAGCAGAAACGGTGCTATGGGAGTGCTGCGGGGCGGGGGTGGGTGGGTTGATCTCTTTCCAATTATAGTAAACTGTAAGATGAAGCTGTTTTTCTGTAGGTAGGTGCAGTGTTGAGTACCAGTTCCACACAACAGAGATCAGAAGGTAGGGTTGCCAGCCCTCCAGGATTGCCCTGGAGTCTCCAGTAATTAAAGATTAATCTTTAATTAAAGATTATGTGATATGATGATACCTCCAGGAATACATTCAGCCAAAATTGGCAACCCTATTAGAGGGTGCTTCTGTGTCTCTGGGGATCCTAGTGGTAGCCTAATGAAATTCGTTTCATGGTGGGGGGGGGGGGAAATAATTTGGACCCACCAAATAGTAATAGCCCTAAGCTTTCTCTGTGGCAGCCATTTTATTTTGTTGTTCTGCTGGACAGCCCTTGAAATGTCAGAAAAGCCCAGGACTGTGGAAGTCTGGTTGGAGTGCAGCCCATCATATGAAGACACTGAGGGCTTGTCTACAGTGCTGCAACTGTCTTGCTCGGGGGTGTGAAAAACACCCCTCTGAGTGCAGCAAGTTTCAGCGCTGTAAAGCGCCAGTGTAGACAGTGCACCAGCGCTGGGAGCCACGCCTCTCATGGAGGTGGGTTTTTTTAGAGCGCTGGGACAGCTCTCTCCCAACACTGGTGCCACGACTACACAGCCACATTCAGCAGCACTTTAATGTGCCAGTGTAGACAAGCCCTCACTCTAGCAGGCTCCTTCTCTCCAAGCCCTTTTCCCCAGGGAAGTGGGTCTTTTCCCCCCTATCCCTAAGGAAGAGAGATCCTGTCTGAAGAGGGACTAAGGCCTGACTATTCAATAGAAGACATAAGACTCTTTTCTAAAAGGTGATTTTAACCTTTATTTAAGAGATGAGAAACCTGAGCCAGAACACAGAAGGGGATCCTCTCCTGACTAACTTTAGTGTAATTTCCAGGGGGTTTCCAATCAGCACATAGTCCAGCACTTCTTGGATATGAAGCAACACGTCTGGATACGAAGTGTTCAGCTGAACTGATGTAGTCAACAAGCCCTTGTGTAATGGATCGATACACTGCTACCTCGATATAACGCCACCCGATATAACATGAATTCGGATATAACGCGGTAAAGCAGTGCTCCGGGGGGGGGGGGGGGGGGGGGGCGGGGCTGCGCATTCCGGTGGATGAAAGCAAGTTCAATATAACACAGTTTCACCTATAATGCAGTACGATTTTTTGGCTCCCGAGGACAGCATTATGTCGAGGTAGAGGTGTATTATCAAATCTTTTTTTATTTTTATTTTTTGGTCCAATCTCCACCTGCTGGTAAAAGGAGATAGGTGGTAGGCTCACTTGCTTGGCTGATATAGGAGGACTCTGAGAAACCAAATTAGCACTTAGGAAATTACGCTTTACCTCTATGGAGGATGTGTTCAGGTTAATTTAGAACTAATGCAGTAAACTGTCACATACCAGTTTAGGAGCCATAGCAAAATAGGAGAATGAAGTTACTACCCTTTTGTGTGTCTGTATACATTACTCACATAAGATCCTGAGAGAGGCTTTCTGTAGTTGGGGCTGAAAGGCCAGGGGATTGGTAATGGAATAGGAGCCTTCCACCTCTGGGTCAAATCTGGCGTGTGTAGTAGCCTATTGCATGTTAATGATTCAGTAGTCTCAGTCCAGTTCCTAGTAGATAGGTTTCTATATTATAAAAAGATCCCACCATCACAGTAGTTAAACAGCAGCAGCAGCCCTGTGTGACAGTCTCATCAGAGAGGCCAAACGCTGACTGGGAATAGAGACTGAATTGCCCCCCTCACCCTAGAGGTGGAATGATATGGAGAAGCTTGCGCTGTCATTGCTGGCTCTTTTGTACCATTCGTGGCTAGAGGTGATATTCATTCACCAGTATTGGCAAACCAGCACCTTTGATGAGCACTAAAATTAACTTTAAAGAAAACTGGCCCATGGAGTCAGATCCCAGTCAGTAACAAGGAAACCAGACAATCGGCTTTACTGTGTCCTAGGGTGAAATGGTCAGGTACTGTTCAGTTGTATAATTTCAAGGGTTTTTTTCTTTCAGAGGACAGATAAAAGTATTAAATCACTCCAAAGCCGTGAGCTATAATGCAGCTTCTCCTGTTTTTACCAAGGCACAGACAGTTCAGGTGAAGTCACATGAAGAAGTAGAGCAGCATAAGAGCTTTCAGAAATTACTCCCAAGCAATTCAAAATGGTTTATTAAAGTGTATTCTGAGAATATTATGGTTGTGATATAAACCCAGAGAAAAATCAAAATATTTCAATCTGGAATTAAATCTCAGTTCCTAGGTACAACATGGATAACATTGTTGGGGCCCATTCCTGCACTTCAGAAAATCTGTGGGATTACTACTGTGTGCAGAGAAAACCTGGTAATAAGCACCGAGCTCACACACCATCCTGGACATAAAAATAACCAGATGTTGGGGCTGTGAGAAGGCCCAGTAGGCAGGAGGTGATAGACACTCCCCTTACATGCATTGTTTGTCACGCCAATAGCTAGCTCATGAACTGGGGCTGAGTTTATGCAGAGGACTTTTTGCTAGGTTGTGTTTGTTGTTTTTGGCTTTTACATTTAGTTAATCTTTAGCCGGTGCTAGAAGTACAGTCTGACAAATGTAAAGAGAACAAGTAGAAATCCCTCTAAAAAGTAAACCATCAATTAACTGAAGGCGGTACATTCTGCTTTCCTGCCAACCTGTAGGACCCCAGTGAAGCTATTGGCAAAATGTGAAGTTATGTTAACCGCCAGTTTTGAAATCCGACATGCAGATCAGTTCCCCTTTGCTGTGGACTCTCCTCCTTTATGCCCAGTTCACTGTTGCTCGTGCAGTAGCCGGTACTGCGGATAAGCAGCCCCTGTGCCACACAGTGCAGTATGTGTAGTAGCTATTTCCATATCACACGACCTTCGCTGGCAAGCCGGCAGCTACAAAGGCTGTGTTTTGAATAGCCCTGTATGTCACGTGCAGGATTGAGGCCGAAGATGACATCCTGTTTTATCTGTATATTAGGAGTTGGATAACTTTCATCTGGATTGCCTTGCTTTGGGGTGTTGTACAACATCTCTAAATATTATTTTAAGATAGTTTGAGGCATACATTTTAAGTGATTTGGAAATAACTTAGGAAACTTTTCTGTTTTATTTTTCAAACAATTAATTAATTATTTGCAGTCCAGAAACTAAAATCTGTGCCATGTAGTAAAATGTAACTTGCAGAATAAACATATAGCCCAGATACCTGCATTTTTTTTTTCTTGGGCTAAAGTCCAGCTGTTCACTGAACTGCTTTGCTTCTGCTGAGCAAACAGTAAGAAAATGTATAACATGCGTGTGCCTCCTGTGCTGCCTAATGCTCTGCCTCGCATGTCCTTGTGATTCAGTGATTTCAGTGACTCCTGCACTGGACGTGTCTGGATAGCAGGATGCATTTCTCTACAGTAACAGATTCAGCAGCAGCTATCAAAGACCAAAACAGGCCTCCTCCTGTTTTTGTTTTAGAAATCTTTGCCCAAGTTTAAATACCCAAATATGGTCTGACTTGCAGATTCAGAAGGACTTGTCTACATGGGGAGTTATTCTAGAATAGCTGTTCCTGGTTAACTCCATGTGTAGATGCTCTTATTTCAGAATTAAAGTGCCATATTCCACATTAATCAGGAATAGTTAATCCGCTTTAAATTCACACCCTACTTTATTCTGGATCAACTTTCATGAGTAGACAAGCCCTTAATTTACCTTCACCTACTATTTCAAACAGTCCCTACCCCAAAGAGGTGTAGACACATGGAGAGACGGGTCCTGCCCTGAGGAATTCACCATTTAAAACAGAGCGAAAGAAACACAACTTGCTAGAAGAGTATTTCAGTGCAGATTCTGAATACCGAAGGAAACATTGATCTGATATGTTGGCCCCCAGAATGTTGTTTCTGTTGCATTATTCAGATTTATAATTGAGCATTATTTTTACCCTATTCTGCTGTAAATTCTGAAGCATCTGTGCACTGATGTAAATACTTCAATATTAGTGGTGGTTTGCACTGTTTCCACTGTGCAGGGTGGAGTTCAATTTGGGGAGGTAAAAAAGGAAGTCCAAATCTCCTGAGCACCACAGAACTTAACCCCATAGGGGCTCCTTTCATATCTCCAACAGCCACTGCTCCCATCATAGTGAGGAAATAACAGTAGCAGCAACCACCACTCCAGGACTCTGTGGGGAGGATTCCCTTCCTTTTCAGCTCCATGGAACCCACCTGCTGGGGAGGGGAAGTAGGGAGGATTGGGCCCTAAGGTTTGAACAATAGGATATTGAATTTTAGGAAGCTCAATCTAACTTCCCTTGAGACAAAGTGGATGAGTTACTATGTTTCCCAGACCTGAGGAAGAGCTCTGTGTAGCTCGAAAGCATGGGCGGCGGGTATAATAGGCCGGGGAGAGGCTAAACCTCCCCGAGCCGAGACCATGGCCCCGTCCAAATTCCGCCTCTCCCCAGAAGCCAGTGGGGGCTCAGCTCGGGCTGACGGTCTGGGGAGGCTTGGGCCAGTGCTTGGGGTGGTTTGGCCAGGGCTCCTCCAGCCTTGGGGGGAGCGTGGGATGCTGGTGGGGGAGGGGGAGCCTTGGGAACCGGCCAGTGGGAGCCGAGGGGGGAGGGGGGCGGTGCCTGCAGGCAAGAGCTGCGGCAGAGCTGCTTGCGCGCCTCTGCCTAGGAGCCAGACTTGCTGCTGGCTACTTCTGGGGTGCAGTGCGGTCTGCAGTGCCAGGACAGGCAGGAAGCCTACCTTAGTATCCCCACTGCACCTCTGACCGGGAGCCGGACAAGGTAAACCCGTGCCCCAGCCTTCTGCCCCAGCCCTGAGCCCACCCCAAACCCCTCACCTTGATCCCACCCTAGAACCTGCACCCCCAGCCCAGAGCCCTGCCCCCCCTCCTGTACCTAACCTCCTGCCCCAGCCCTGAGCCCTCCCAAACCCAGAGCCCCCTTCTGCACCCCAAACCCCTCATTCCCAGCTCCACTCCACAGCCCTCACCCCTGCACCCCAACCCTGTGCCCCAGCCCTGAGCCCCTCCCACACCCCGAGCCCCTCATCCCCAGCTCCATTGGGTCACAGACATTTTCTTCAACTGGGTCACCAGAAAAGAAGTTTGAAAACCACTATCCTATGCCATGTAGCCAAACACATTCTATTTCTGATTTGTTGCTGTAGCCTGTCTGATGTGTACTTGTGCTTCATTTGCTATAGTCATCAGCACAAACATTTCCTTTTGCTTCCTTTTAATCTTAATCTAATATCACAAATACTGTACAGGGTGTTTTTCTGTCTAATGTACATGTTGGTTCTATAGACTTCTTAGACCCATAGATGCCCCCACAATCGCATTCTAAGGATCGCATTGAGTTGTGCACATACGGTTGAATTTTTACAGTTTCCCCTTTGGGGGGCCAAGTCTTAAAGAACTTACTCAGGCAAAACTCCTTTTGACCGTGGTGAGATGACAACGGATCCATAGACTTACGGGCAGCAGGATCAGCCTGAATGTTTCATTTCATATAGAAGGAAATGTCAGAGGAAAATGTGTTTCAAACGCTGTTCTCCTGATAGGCTGGGCATTGTCCTGGCTCTAATGCCAGGGGCAGAAATGGGGACAGGGCTTCTGGTACAAATTAAAGTGATAAACACAGCATTATATTGACTAGGATAACTCAATGATTTGATTACTTTTATTTAGGTGGGGTAGGCTATCTAACTGAGCCATGTTTCCTGGAATCCCTGTGAGATGTCTTAGTGACATGTTTTCTAACCAGCCCACTATCACTTTGGTAGTATAACTGTCCTTTAAAATATTGTCAAAATGATGGAGAAAGACAAATTGTCTGAGTAAACACTGAAGTTGAAACATCCATTGCGAACCACTGGTCCATTATTTTATTCTGATGTTATGAACACAAAGATGATTTGATAGAAGAGTCTCAGAAAAGCTCTCGCTTTTACAGGTGAGTAGCAAAGCTGCTGGCATTGTAAGTGAAATAATAGTTTGTGTTTTTGTACAGGAATAATGTCCCAAATTTCTTTCCACAGCATGTAATTTAAAGGCAATGGGACTATGGATTTAAGAACCTTATCATGACAGTGCTGTCTTCAGAATCTTAATTTTGGTATCTAGACTACAAGATTACATTTTCTTGTCTTAATGGGGGGAAAAAACCTAGAGAGTAATTAATTGGAAGATATCAAAATACCCCCAGAGATATGAATTCAAACCCCCAAATTATATCTGCTTTCTGGGTTTTGTTAGCTACTTTATTGGGATGGGTCCTTTAGGGTCATCTCTTTGGTCCCTGTAATATAAGATTATTACTATTTTAGTAGTATGTCAGTCAGTCTAGTAAATTTACAAGTATAGATCAAAACTCTGTCCAGCAACAACAAGTTTACACTCTTTAAGACATGACAAAGGCAAGACTTTGGGCTATAGCTCAGGGATCTGAAGCTGCTCCCCATTGGCTTCGGCAGGAGTAAGGGAGGTGTGAGAATTGTTGATGATAAAAATGTCAGAGGAAAAATGTACATGAGAGAGTGGATTTGTGAAAGGATTTGAAAGATGAGAGAGAGGGTGCTTGGCAGATTATTTTGTTTTACTTCTGTGACTATCCAATTTCTGCTCAACTGGAAAGCAAAGGAAAGTATTGTTCAAGTTTTAAACCTTTTCTGACTATTTTTGGTGCAGGTTGTGTGTCTTTTGCTATGTTTGGAAAGTGACTGGCACATTGTGGGTGCTACCTTGATCTGAATGAATAATAACGCTGTTTCACTGATGTAGAGCCCACAGAAACAAAGGCAAGAAACCTAGAAATTGAAGTTGTGTTCATCAGGATCCATGTGACTGACTGAAAATAACCCGGTGTTCTGAGGTTGTACAGTGTAAAGCACCAGATAGCACTTCTACTAATAATGCTATGTAAGTCTACATTAAACTTATGACAGTAAAGTCTGTGGTGCTGACAGCTCAATAGTCCACAGAGCTTTACTAACAAATGTAGTCAACACTTATTTCTTTTTGTAGGCCAAAGGTTTACATTAAATCAGGAGCAGATTTCTCCCATTTAAGTGCGTCTCAGGAATAATTTTAGGACCGTTTATAAACGGTAATACCTTTTTTAAGAAAAATAATATTCTGACCATATTGGAGAGTGCTTAGCTGGAAGCTATTAATTAGAAGATGATGACAGTTGATCATCAGACATATATAGGAGAGAGCATTTCTCTCAGACTTTAATATATGAAGATAGAAATTTGGTGTAGAACAGTTTTAATAAAAAAGAAAACACCCTAAATTTACTTTTCTCTTTGGACATCGAAATTGGGAATAAATTAGCAAATCTGGGCTGTGACCAACCTTTCATTTCTGAACATGGAAAAAGATCAAATACTAGTGGACTAAAAATACTTCTTCTAAAATTGGACTGTGGGAAAAAGATGGGAAAGTGATGAAATGCAACAGATTAGTGTAGCAGCATTCATGTAGCTAGGTCTCTTTTTCTCTGTTCATTTCATATCAGAACACAGACAGATGCATCTAGACTGTTTCTTTATAATAGCCTGACTTGGCACAAGTCTTATGTATGAGATGAAGTCTAAAAAAATTAGCCCTTATTAGTTCTTTAATAGGAAATGAAATAAAATATCTAATGGAGGAGCATAGAATGGGAGTAGACAGCAGTGCATCATGGTTTGTAAGAAACATCTGCAGGATGTATTTAGCTGCAGCTGGAATGCAAGCAGCATGAGACCCAAACCAGACTTCCATTCATGAGTAACTGAAAGTCTGTGCACCTATCCAGAACCTTTGGGGCAAATTCTACTGTGAGTTTCACTGTTATAAATCGGAGTTATTCTAGATTAACTATGGTGTAACTAAGAAAAAAATTGCCCTTCCTCTTCTACAAAAAAATTGCAGTGATGAGTAAGTTGTCAGAAACTATTACAGAATTTGTTGGAAAATCTTTCTCTACAATTTTGAGTCTTCAGTTAAAAAGAAAATCATCCCTTGATTTTGTTACGCACATTAACTCCAAAGTAATCTGATTTAAGGCCCTGCTCCTGCACAGACTTATGTAATTTTGTGTACTGTGAGTAAATCCCATTGATTCAGGAGCAGCCTGATATAGGTCATAAGAGCCCATCTGTGTGCATTTCAAATGTACCTGAGATTCCGTGGGTCTTCTCATGTATGTAAAGTTACTCGCATACTTAAATCTTTGCAGGATTGGGTTCTAATACAGTAGCACTACCGCGAAATGTGAGAATGTATTAGAATGAAAGTATAACACTGTTATTAAATGAGAGGGGGTCTGTTAGAAGCATATGACTTCCATGAAACGGGGTAGGGGTAGGGCAAAAAAGAGACCTATTTAATGAAGTGTAGGGTTATGTTTTTTCAGGTCCATAGTTTGCAGTAGCTGACAAACAGATACACAATAGATCGTGGGGTGGGGTGGAGTAATATCAGTTAATAGAAAAGGTGGTGTTGGTAGTAGCTCCTTGTACAAGACTTCACCTTGCTTGGAAGTGGGTCTTTTTTCATATGAGATATCTGTGGCAACCTGTAATTTAATATTGTTCATTACTCATTGGCAAAGACACCCAGTTCCATGTTGTAGGCATTTCACTTTAGTTAGCTTTTAACTTCAGGAGACACATTTGATTTGATTTGTGGCTCTTTTTTCCAAGTCATTATTAATTTGCTTCTCTAAACCAGCTAATAGTTTTAGTTGATGGTAAAGAAATGGTCATTGCTATTAGCAAGAGCTCTTCCTTATCCATGTGAGAAGGAAAAAACAAATACTGCTAAAATGCTACCATAAGGGCATCTCAGTCAAAAGGCTTCCTGTAAAACTTTAGCTGTTGCTTTTTTTTAAAACAACACTCTTTACAATCGTCTTCATTAAAACAATCACATTTCTCAACTACACAAGAAGATCAGCGTAGCCAGGGATACTGTGCTCATCATGGGTGAAACTAATTGGGAGAAAATTATAATTAATATGTCCCCATCCACACCAAGGCCCCAGGTCTCCATGCTGAACCATGGGGGCAGCCCAACTGACTTCAAGTCGGCCTTTGTGTAGACAGACATCCACAGGCTAGGGACCTAAGAAAATACCTGTGTTGAATGAGAACTTAAAAAAACAAACAAACAAACAAAAAATCCCCAACAGTGACAGCCGAAGTTATACATGTCTCCAAGTTCAGTGTGGACTAGGCAAAGCATGTCAAGCCTATGTCTTCTAACTTAGCTAATTTCAGTATTTTGGGATCGTTTTCTTAAATGATTTTAATACCTTTTTACCTGCTCCACGTTGGCCAGCAGGCAAAGTATGTTTACCTTGTATTAAATAAAAAGAGCTTCAATTCATATAAATATTTTGAGAGCCCAATCCTCCTATTGCACTAAAAATGGATAGGAGCAACTCCAGGACACAATCTACAATGCCCAGGGCCGGCTTTAGGCACAAGTGTTCCAACCATGTGCTTGGGGCGGCATTCCGGCCCTTTGGGGGCGGCTCTTTTCAAGGGGTGGCACTCCATGTTGTTGTTGTTGTTTTGCTTCGGCGGCGGCACTCCGTTTTTTGGGGTTTTGTTGTTGTTGTTTTGCCTTGGGGCAGCAAAAAACCTGGAGCCAGCCCTGAACATGCCTGAGTCACTAGGGGGACTTGCCAATAAAAGTGGCTAACTGCAGAGAAACAGAGCGGTGGGAGGAGGTGGAATGGAATCTGCAGAAGAGCCCAGCAGACAGTGCCAGTACGAATACAGGGTGTGGCAATGTACATATACTCTGAAATAGATCTTAAGAGTCTTATCTTCTACATTAGTCATGTGCAGGTAATAATAAATGGTGAATAAATAATTACATGAAGAAAAATGCACTTGCAATTGCATGCTTAGTTCACGCACGCCAGAACTGCAAAAGTGGATATTTTTATGGACAACTATCCAGCTGAATGTGTAACTAGATATTTGTGAGCCCAGCTACTGGCTAGTTTGGGCAGGTCTGGTCACATTAAGTGTGCAAATACGCACATACTCTGGCAACTTAATTGCACACACATGATTTTGAAAAGCAGGCTTCAAGTCCCAGCTTCTCCCTTTCAGGGGACAGTCAGAATCTTCAACCTCCTTTCTCCATTGTCCTTCAACCCCAGATGCAATGGAACTTCTCACGGGGATCCTTACCCTTGTGGAAGAGGGGGTGCAAGATGTGCCTAAGTACACATTGTAGATATGTAAACCCTGTGGAGCTTATGACTTACGTGTTAGCTATGTCACCAAATCAAGTAATGGAAAATCTATACATCTGAGGTTAATTATATCGGGTTCACAATACATAATTAATATATTTATGAAATTGGTAAAATATGATTTTTATATTCAGTGTAGCTCTCATTTTCATCATACTTTAAAAGGTGATGGTTTTATGAGATTGACCATGCATGTTTGCACGTGTTGAAAAATATCATTTCCTGTTTTTTGTAGTGTATGTATGTATGCATCCATACACCGCAATGCTACACTCCTTACCAGATCTACGAGTGTGAGAATATTTTGGCCTATGCTAATGGTAAAACATCCTGGTCTACGCTATGAAGTTAGGTTGATGTAAGTCGCCTTGCATCCAAACTACTTGTGCATGTGTCTACACTTTAATTTGTCCCGCACTAATGTGGGCTGTCCATAATGCCAACATAGTAATAGCACCTCCCTGAGTGGTGGTGAGTCGTGGTCAATGTACTGAGGTCAATGCAGCACAGATGTAGACACTGTGTTACCTATGTCAACCCTAACAATCCTCTAGCAGCTATTCTACAATGCCTGACAGCAATAGCTCTGGTCACAGTTGTGAACTTCACTGTCCAAGGGTCAGGGAAATTGGAATCCCACCTTCCCCTTTAAAATCCCATATATTTTTGAAGTGCCTTTTCCTGATTGTCCATCTTGGCGAGCACACCTAGCAGCTCTGCACTGTTGTGTGAAAATGCCCA
The DNA here is from genome assembly GCF_027887155.1 of Malaclemys terrapin pileata. Taxonomy (NCBI): domain Eukaryota; kingdom Metazoa; phylum Chordata; order Testudines; family Emydidae; genus Malaclemys; species Malaclemys terrapin. Next base: position 90,980,538 of record NC_071509.1, read on the forward strand.
GCTGACCATGTGGGCTACTCTCACCAGCTTGGATTAGACAGGAGATATTGAATGTCTCCTGGACACATGGGAAGAAGAGGCAGTGCTGGCACAGCTACAGACCAGCCATAGACACGTGGACATTTATGAACAGATTGCATGGAGGATGCAGGACAAGGGGTATAACAGGGACCAGTAGCCATGCTGTGTGAAAGCATAGGGACTGTGGCAGAGCCTCTGACCTGCCACTTTTGCAAACAGCTGCCTGCCATAGATCCCATCATCGCCCTGCACACCTGGAGGTTCCATCACATGACATAATTTTTAATTAAAGATTAATCTTTAATTCCTGGAGACTCCAGGGCAGTCCTGGAGGGTTGTCAACCCTAGTGTGGAGACCTCGGAGAAATCCGAGCCAGAGGCCCTTGGCATTAGCATCGAGGAAGAGGAGGATGGGGGACCTGTGACTGGGGGGTCCAGCTATGCCGTGAGCCAAGACCTGTTTGAGACTCCACCACAGTCCAGTCAGTCCCAGGAATCAAGAAGGGACGATCTCAATGCAGGGGAAGGATCCTCAGGTAAATATGTAAATTTATTTCCCATTATACTGATAGTGCCCCCAATTTAGCGTTTCGTTAATTTACTTGTACAGAAGAGGTAGCAGTACAGCAAAGAGAGGTACAGTTGTTATCTGCTTTTCATTTCCTGGTAGAGTTAGGTAAGGGGGGGTGGAAGGCATGTGGAACAGTTAGTTTATGTACACAGGGATGTCCCTTGAATACTCCTGAGAGATCTCGATGAAACTTTCATGGAGGTTCGCTGCAATCCTTTCCCGGAGGTTTCTAGGGATGGCAGCCTTATTTCTTCCTCGGCGGTAGGACACTCTCCCGCTCCAGTCAGCAATAACTTTGGCAGGCACCATTGCAATAGACAGGCTACTGGCATAGGGGTCTGGGCGGCTGCAGGGCACCAGCAGCATCTATGCTCTCTGTGCGTTTGTTACCCTCAGAAGTGCAATGTCAACTAAAATCGCCACCGCCTATTGAAAATTGTACCAATATTCAGTGCCATTGCTCTATTCTCATAGTTTCATGCAACCGAGCAAATCCCTCCTCATTTCCTTCACCTCTAGTGAGCCATGCTCACCATGGCTGGTGCAGTGAGTGGCGCCGTGCACAGGAACTCCCAAGCAGGAGTGCCAATAAACAGGTCTTGTTTAAAAGTTTAGGGGAGCAAGGCCGAGGAGTTGTGAATCTTAACTTTCGCTTTCTGTTGTGACTATACTGACAATGGCACCTCTGTGGGTTTTATCTGTGGCTGCTGCTGTTGCGGCCTTATGGGGTTCCCCCTCCATGCCAATGGAACGCCTGAGCCAGATAAGGAGGGGAAAGAAGATGACTTGGGATGACAGGTTCAGCAAGATCCTGAAAGTCAGTACTGCATGTGACCAGGAAAAGAGAGCCTAGAGGATGAATATTGCAGACTGTATAGAGAGGAAAGAGCGGACAGGAGAAAGCCCAGGAAACCCAGCAGACAAAGAAGAAGCAAACACAGATGCTGCAGACTGTTGTTGACCTACAGGTTCAGTAATGACAGGCTTGCCTTCCTTTTACAGTCCATGGAGATCTCCAGTATAGCACCTCCCTACACACCCCCTCAACTGCCACTTGGCATGGGGGGGCCACATCCCTACCACTCCACACGGTGAACATTAAGGACAACCACAGCTTCACATACAGTGACCTGTGAGAGCCAGGGTTGATGTATGTGTAGCTAAAATGGACATGAATATTCCTTCCCCTTATTTAAGCTCTGTTCCATAAATTTATTAAGGTTTTAATGTATGTACTTTTAACTTGCACAAAATTTTTGGAGTATTTTTGTTACTCAATAAAACTCTATTGTTTGGAAAGTAATTCATCTTTATTAGTTCCCAATATATGCTACAGAATGCCTGGAGGTAGTGAAAACACCCACTTACTTGTTCTTGTACATTGTGCCACAACTCAGAGGATCAATGACAAACACAGTGTAATAATCATAAATGTACAGCAAGTACCACAGAATTAATAGGGGCATTGTCAGTGTTCTATTCATTGATGTTCCCCAAGCACCACACACTTCCTAACAGGCCCCCAAACTGAAGGGCCAGGTAGAGCACAGTACACCACAACACATTTCTGTGGCTGACTGTTAAAGTGCTCTTTGAAAGCCTCCCTGTGCTGTATAGTTCCGCATTGAGCTTTTCTTATAGCCCTTGTATCTGGCTGTCCAAACTCAGCAGACAACTGCTCCAGCTTTGCCCTGGTGACAATTTTCCCCCCTTTGTTTCACAGATATTATGCAGGACACAGCAGGCAGCTGTAACTATTGGGATATTTTTCTTGCTGAGATCCAATCTTGTGGGTAAACACCACCACCTCTTTTCATTCTACCAATTCAACTGTCATTTGGTTTCTGCTGAGCTGGTAGCTAAATCTTTCCTTGGTGATGTCAAGGTGACTGATGTATACTTCCTGAGCAAGGGGTTGGTGGGGCCCCAGGATCGCTATTGGCATTTCAGCATCACCAGTGGTAATCTGCTGGTCAGGAAAGAACAGTCCTGTGTTCTTAAAGATGTGAGCATCATACATCTTCCCTGACCAGCCCCATTGATGTCAGTGAAGTGTCCCCAGTGATCCACCAGCGCTTGCATAACCATAGAAAAATAGCCCTTTTTATTGATGTACCCTGTTGCAAGGTTGTCTGGTGCCAAAATAGGGATATATGTGCTATCTGTCACTTCACTGCAGTTCAGGAGCCCCAATGCTGAAAATCCATCCACTATGTTTCTGTTTTCAACAAGAAGGTTGGTGGTGATTGGACGTCTAACATAGTGAATGCCAGTGAAAATGTGGTAGGATCAGAGGCTAAAATAGGAATAGAACAAGTTAAAAATTACTTAGACAAATTAGACATCTTCAGATCACCAGGGTCTGATGAAATGCATCCTTGAATAATCAAGGAGCTGACTGAGGAGATACCTGAGCCATTAGCGATTATCTTAGAAAAGTCATGGAAGACTGGAGAGATTCCAGACAACTGGAAAAGGGCAAATATAGTGCCCATCTATAAAAAGGTAAATAAGGACAACCCAGGGAATTACAGACTAGACACCTTAACTTTCATACCCTGAAAGATAATGGAGCAAATAATTAAGCAATCAATTTGCAAACATCTAAAAGATAATAAGGTGATAAGTAACTGTCAGCATGGATTTGTCAAGAACAAATCATGTCAAACCAACCTGATAGCTTTCTTTGACAGGGTAACAAGCCTTGTGGATACGGAGGAAGCGGTAGACGTGGTATATCTTGACTTTAGTAAAGCTTTTGATACTGTCTCGCATGACCTTCTCATCTCTAAAGAAACTAGGGAGATGCAACCTAGATGAAACTACTATAAGGTGGATGCAAAACTGGTGGGAAAACGGCTCCCAGAGAGTAGTTATTAGTGGTTCACAGTCATGCTGAAAGGGCATAACAAGTGGGGTCCCACAGGGATCAGTTCTGGGTCCAGTTCTGTTCAATATCTTCATCAATGATTTAGATAACGGCATAGAGAATATACTTATAAAGTTTGCGGATGATACCAAGCTGGGAGGGGTTGCAAGTGCTTTGGAGGATAGGATTAAAATTCAAAATGATCTGGACAAACTGAGGAAATGGTCTGAAGTAAATGGATGAAATTCAATAGGGACAAATGCAAAATGCTCCATTTAGGAAGGAACAATTAGTTGCACAGAAACAAAATGGGAAATGACTAGGGGCAGCAAGTTATATGGGCCGTGGTGCCCGGGTTCCAGCAATATTCAGGGCCCAGGAATCCAGCTCCACCAATGTTCGGGGCCGGGTCTCTCCCCCGGCCCCGCCTGCCGCCCCGTCAGCCTCTTCCGAGTGTTTCCTGGTCCCCACTTGCTGCTCCCGCACACCTTCCCCGAGCACCGGAGCATCCCTCCCTCAAGCCAGTGGCTGCCTCATGCTGCACTCAGCTCTGCTGGCTCCCGGCATCAACTGCTGCTGCTGGGTCCTAGTGCTCCCCCAGCCACTAGTGCCAGGGCAGGCTGACCCTGACTCTGCCCTTCAGCCTCAGACCCTTCCCTTTTCCCTCCACCAGCACAGGGCCCCCCGCCTGCAGTCACTGCTCCTGCCCCCTTCTGGGCAAGGGGCAGCCCCACCCCCAGTGAGGCTACAGTGAGGGGCAGCAGCAGGGGAGGAGTTGCACATGTGATGGCAACCTCCCCCTCCCACCTGGCACCACCACAGGGAAGGTGAGGGGGCTTTCTGGACCTGAGAGGGACCCTAGGAGCATGTGCAGTGACAGTGGTGCGAGGTGTGCTGCTAGGAGGGAGAGGGGGGCCCCTTCTCCGGAGCTTGCTGCTACGGGTGGGACGAGGGCTGGGGGTGGGGTGGGGGGGAGTCCTCTCTGTCCCCAGCCTCGGGGCAGCCTGTCCTCATACCCAGTCCTGCCCTACCCCACCCAGAGCCTACACCCTAGCCAGAACCTTCATCCCCCCCCACACCACAACCCTCTGCCCTAGCCCTGAGCCCCATCCCATACCCCCAAACTCCTCGTCCCCACCCCAGAGCCTGCACCCCCAGCCAGAGCCCTCACCCCCTGCACCATGAACCCATCATAGAATATCAGGGTTGGAAGGGACCTCAGGAGGTCATCTAGTCCAAACCCCTGCTCAAAGCAGGACCAATCCCCAATTAAATCATCCCAGCCAGGGCTTCATCAAGCCTGACCTTAAAAACCTCTAAGGAAGGAGATTCCACCACCTCTCTAGGTAACTCATTCCAGTGCTTCACCACCCTCCTAGTGAAAAAGTTTTTCCTAATATCCAACCTAAACCTCCCCCACTGCAACTTGAGACCATTTACTCCTTGTTCTGTCATCTGGTACCACTGAGAACAGTCTAGATCCATTCTCTTTGGAACCCCCTTTCAGGTAGTTGAAAGCAGCTATCAAATCCCCCCTCATTCTTCTCTTCTGCAGACTAAACAATCCCAGTTCCCTCAGCCTCTCCTCATAAGTCATGTGCTCTGCCCCCTAATCATTTTTGTTGCCCTCCACTGGACTCTCTCCAGTTTTTCCACATCCTTCTTGTAGTGTGGGGCCCAAACTGGACACGGTACTCCAGATGAGGTCTCACCAATGCCGAATAGAGGGGAATGATCACGTCCCTCGATCTGCTGGCAATGCTCCTACTTATACAGCCCAAAATGTCATTAGCCTTCTTGGCAACAAGGGCACACTGTTGACTCATATACAGCTTCTTCTCCATGGTCACCCCTAGGTCCTTTTCTGCAGAACTTCTGCCTAGCCATTCGGTCCCTAGTCTGTAGCAGTGCATGGGATTCTTCCATCCTAAGTGCAGGACTCTGCACTTGTTGACCCTCATCAGATTTCTAATTTGTGTAGGACCCTCTGTATCCTATCCCTACCCTCCAGGGTATCTACCACTCCTCCCAGTTTAGTGTCATCTGCAAACTTGCTGAGCGTGCAGTCCACGCCATCCTCCAGATCATTAATTAAGATATTGAACAAAACTGGCCCCAGGACCGACCCTTGGGGCACTCCACTTGATACCAGCTGCCAACTAGACATGGAGCCACATTGATCACTACCCGCTGAACCCGACGATCTAGCCAGCTTTCTATCCACCTTATAGTCCATTCATGCAGCCCATACTTCTTTAACTTGCTGGCAAGAATGCTGTGGGAGACCGTATTAAAAGCTTTGCTGAAGTCAAGGAATAACATGTCCACTGCTTTTCCCTCATCCACAGAGCCAGTTATCTCATCCCCGGCCCCGCCCCACCCCACAGCCCTCACCCCTGCACCCCAGCCATCTGCCTGAGTCCCTCCCACACCTGAAACCCTTCATCACCAGCCCCACCCCAGAGCCCTCACATTTTTACATTATTTTTAAATATATATATCGGCTTACAAGGCGGGGGGAGGGAGGGGGGCGGAACTTCAACCTGTTCTGGACACTACCAAAAATTATACAAACCTGCCACCACGGAAATGACTGCCTAGGAAGGAATACTGCGGCAAGGGATCTGGGGGTCATAGTGGACCACAAGCTAAATACGAGTCAACAGTGTTACACTGTTGCGCAAAAAAAAAAAAAAAAAAAAAAAAAAAACATCATTCTTTGTTGTATTAACAGGAGTATTGTAAGCAAGACACGAGAAGTAATTCTTCCACTCTACTCCGCGCTGATTAGGCTTCAACTGGAGAATTGTGTCTAGTTCTGGGTGCCACATTTTGGGAAAGATGTGGACAAATTGGAGAAAGTCCAGAGAAGAGCAACAAAAATGATAAAAGTCCAGAAAACATGATCTATGAGGGAAGATTGGAGGGTTTGTTTACTTTGGAAAAGAGAAGACTGAGAGGGGACATAACAGTTTTCAAGTACATAAAAGATTGCTACTAGGAGGAGGGAGAAGAATTATTGTTCTTAACCTCTGAGGATGGGACAAGAAGCAATGGGCTTAAATTGCAGCAAAGGAGGTTTAGGTTGGACATCAGGAAAAAGTTTCTAACTGTCAGGGTGGTTAAGCACTGGAATAAATTGCCTGGGGAGGTTGTGGAATCTCCATGTTTGGAGGTTTTTAAGAGTAGGTTGGACAAACACCTGTTAGGAATAGTCTAGATAATACTTAGTCCTGCCATGAGTGCAGGGGACTGGACTAGATGATTTCTTGAGGTCCCTTCCAGTCCTATGATTCTATGTCCTGCACGTAGCTGAGAGTCAGAGCCCTGCATAGCAATTTGACAATGGCCCTGTATATTTGCATGACAATAACCCCCATAGTGGATTTTCCAACTCCAAAACAATTTCTCACTGAGCGATAGCAATCTAGCATTGCAAGTTTCCACGGTGCAATTGCCACTCACTTCTCCACTGTCAGTGCAGCTCTCATTTTGGTGTCCCTGCGCTAGCGAGGCAAGCTTTGCACAGATCCAGAATTTGTGTCTTTGAACATCCAAAAGTTCTGCAGCCACTGCCCAGCTGGCATTATGAAGTGATCGCAACAGTCAGTGCTCATTTCTTGGGCCCAGAAGTGGCTCTCCACCATTTGCAGCTGCTCTGAGAATGCCACCAACAACCTGAAATTGATTCTCACTATGTCCCACAGCAATCTGCCCCACCATGCATTGCCAAAACTTCCCAGAGGACTGTGTGCCAGATGGTGGAGAGTTGCACTCATGGGTACCTACCCACGGTGTACCACAGTATGCATTGAAACACATACTCACTCCTGGTGACTATGTACCGTGCTGACGCAAGGAGCCAAGTATGCATGCACACAAGCAATGTACAGACTGCAGCAGTTTTGTGCCACCATAACTTGCACTGGCAAAAGTTTGTAGTGGAGACATGCCCTTAGTTTCAGGGGGTTTGAATGCCTTTTTGGGGGCTTTTCTCACTGCTTTCAGTATTTCTCTAAGGGTCTCTCCTTACTCCTGAACTCTGCCCCAGGCCATGGCCTGTTTTTTTGTTTTTGTTTTTTCCTTTTCCTAACTGAAAACCACTTAACTCTTGCTCATCACAAACAAATCACTTCTGGCCTCACTGGATTGTCTTGTGGAGTTAATGTCACTGAACATAGGGCAGTTTCAGCCCTTGTCAACCTTCCTCACTACATTTCCTGCTCTGTGTGGTTTTTCTGATGGCAAATGTTGGCCCTTAGAGTGTGAACCTTGGATCGGAGTGGCTTCCACTTACGCTTAATATCCTTGATGGCATCCTAGCTGCAGAGATAGATATGGAAACATATTGAGCACAAGATATGTGGCATAACTAAGGCCATGTCTACATAGAATCATAGGACTGGAAGGGACCTCGAGAGGTCATCTAGTCCAGTCCAGTCCCCCGCATGAGCGGGGCTACAGCACCGTAGCTGTGACACCGTAGCGCCGTGTTGTAAATGCTTCCTATGGCAACAGAAGGTTTTTTTTTTTTTTTTTTTCTCCCCCCATCACCATAGGAACTCCACTTTCTCCAGTGGCAATAGCTAGGTCAACGAATGGATTCATCCCTTGACCTAGCTGTACCTTCACCAAGGGTTAGGTTGGCATAGCTACAGTGGTGAGGGTTGTGTGTGTGTGGACCAGGCCCAAGTTCTGATGTCAGAAGTTAGTTTTTCTGCTCTAACATCTTTCTGTGTTGTGTTTCTGCTGTCAGGCCACCAGACTTCCTTCTCCGTCGGCTCCTTTCCAGCTGGCTCCTTGCCAGTGAGCTGTAGTGTAAAATCTTGAGCAATCCTGTGCATGCACCAAACCCAAACAAAAACATCCTAGTTGCTGTCCATTTTTTCCCCTCTTTTATAACAGTTGGGTAAAGAGCTAAATGCTAGCTAACAATTTAAGATGTAGTTGTAGTGGTTGAGTAAAGGTTTTAGAGTGAAATCCGCTTCATGTACATAAAGCTGAATATTTAGGCTCTATGCACATGGAATGTGGAGACATTGAGGAGGCGAAATCCTCTCTTCTGACTTAGGTTCAAGATTCATGGCGGCTGCAGAGCCCCCTGTGGCCACTATTCCAGATGTCCAATGTACTGGGATGGCTGGATTTCTCTAAAGATGGATCTGTGACCATTCCTTGGCCTGCTTCCAGTGTGACCTTTCATTCTTGACTATGCAGGACTCATGCACAGATCCTGTCTGTGATGCAAAATTGGGTGGTGCAGATATTCCTGCATAGGTACTCCTCCAGCAGCCTCCCAAGGGCAGCCCCTTAATAGGTGTGGTTTTGTTTTTCCCTGTACAACAGGGGTGAATGTCATACCAAAATGGTGATAGACATTGGAAATGGCCATGTTACCCTCAATTTGCTAGACAAGAAGTTCTCTGCTTACATATGAGACTTCAGTGAGGTTGCTTAAATGCTCTGCTGGATCAGGGTCAGAGAGCTCCGCACCAGGCAGAAGTGACCTCATTGCAAGGAACACTGTGACTTAATGTGAACGAGAGATTCTTTCTTTTAAAGCTATGAGAAATTAATTCTGATATCACTCTTCTCTAATTGTAGGTGATCGGGATATAGCCAGTGTGTACTTTGTGAAATTTCTGTTAGAGAGTTTTTGATAGAAACTAGCGCTAATCTTTACTACTTTGTTGTGGTCAACATGGATCATAATTTGCAGTCATATGTTTGTCTTTTTAATAATTTTTTTAAAATACCTGGGAAAATGGGGGCAAAATTCTATGGAGAATTCATTTGCAGTATGGGTAGGAGAGAAGAATCTAGCCTTACTTTGAAGAAACTGTTCTACATGTTCTGAAATCTACTTTTCATTTCTGCAGTATGTATGGTTGGAAATGAGCTTTTCATTTATATGTCACAGCATGAAGAATGGTGGATGTCCTGTCAGATTCAGCCCGGCTTCCTTCTCTTCCTTGTGGATTTTTCTGTGTCTATTCTTTGCATTCCACAAGAGGCTTTTGCCTTGAATTCCTTAGATTATCATAGACGGATCCAGTTAGAATACTTCACAGAGAGAGAGAAAGAGATACTGATTATGTGTCTAGTGTATGAATTATTAGTGGGTTAGAAGGATTAAAAACAGGAAGTTGTACTCCACTTCTAATACATTTTTGGAGGTCAGACTATTACAGGAACTCCAAAACAAGTACAACCCACAATTTCACGACAGTGAAAATAACTGTCTTTGAATAACTTGTGAATAGATATTTTGGATGTACACAAGGGGCAAAAATGAGGGCAGGAGGTAGAGGAATTTTGGGGTAGGGACTAATATCTAGTGCAAAATTTTTGACAGGTTTGACACTGTTTTCCTAAACAAAGAGTAGAAAGATAACCGGTATTTTGTTCTCTTAACAAATGGAATTTTGTCAATATCAGCTGTACTCTAATATTCAAGTACATTACTAGGGAAGACTAACACATGCTGGAAAGCTTATAGGAATTAATAGCACAAAATTTGTTCTTTCTGAGAGACTGTACTTCTGCATCTCTAAAGTAATAAATGGATTAAGGGCATAGTCAGCAATCATACCACCTTAACTTGTAAAAATTGACAACCTCTCATTTTAAGTAGCTGGACCTAGTTAGTTCTTCAGTGGGAAACCACCAAGGAAAACCCATGGTGCTACAGGAAGTGTTGTTGGCAGTGCTGTAGGTGGCACTCTTCCCTTTGAGATAGTACTGAACCAATGCCAGAGTGAAATGGTAGGGGGCACTGTGCTGTTATAGTTCCTGGGCCGGATTCTCAGCCGGTGTAAATCAGCCTAGATCCATTGAAGTCAGTGGAGCAATGCTGATTTATACCAGTTGACGATCTGGTCCGGTCTTTTGAATAAGACATGAGACCAAGTTTTTGACCACTTGTCATTAAAGATCAAAGATCCCATGACACGTTTCTCGAGATTCCTGATATCTTGGCTCAAATCAAATTTTTGTTATTACATTTTGTTTACCTAAAAGTACCTCTTCATTTTCAGTTGGATATGGTGTTCTTCACTGTTGGCCCTGAACTGTTGTGTAGTTTTATGGTGTGGAACAACTCTTGAGGTCGCTGCACTTCAATGGTGGGTAGTATGACCCTTACACATGTAAAGTTTGTAAAGGGCTTTGGGATAAAAGGCACTTTATAAATGTAAAGATGCTATTTAAGTTGTTGTTATTATTATTATTATATTTTATTTAGTTCACATGTGAGAAGAGACCTGCTAAATCACAAATATAACTTCACTTATGTTTGAGGTAATCCTGTCATGAATGGTGGGAAAAATCTCCCCCCTTCAGGTGAAAGATCCTGTTAAACTTCTTCAGAGCCCAATAAATGTTGTGGTTTTATATAAGATATGCAGCTATTGTAACTCGCTGCTCTGGAGCTGGGTGTTGGGACTCCTGGACTCTGTTCTCAGCTCTGTCACTAGCTGACAATGTGATCTTAAGCTAGTGGCTAAAAGCTATCTGTAAAATGGGCACAGTTGTAATATTAGTGACACTGACCACATTAGGGTGTCTCAAGTTTTAATTAAGTAATGAGTTCGAAGTGCTTTGGGACCTTGGATGAAAAAGGCTGATAGTGTTCTTATTTAATCTGTTAGTTTATTATTGTAAAGGAGAAGGTTCACTGATTGAAGTGATATATCTGACTGTGGATTAGAGGGCTTTGGAATTTTTAATGGTGGATGATAATGTGCTGTTTTGTGTAGGAGGAGTGGGTGATGGATAGTATCAGCACCAGGGCAATTCATTCTTCCCTTCTGCTTATGCCCCTTATGCTGCAGTGTGGTCCATGCAAGAGGACGCTTGCACCCACGTGGAGCTTGCTGCAGGATCAGGGCTTTATTCACACAATATTCTTCTTCTCAGTTATTTTGATTCCAAAGAGCAACTTTATCAGCTTAATTTTGTTTTTATTCATTCAGTTTTCAGTTCTTAATTTTCTTATTCATCAGCCTCCTCTAAATATAAGAATATCCATCCGTCCATCCCAATCTTTAATGTATTTACCCTCTTACCCCTGTGAGATAGAGAAGCATTATTATCTCCCCTTTTCCAGATGAGGAACTGAGACTAATATTCCCTTAAACCCTTCACTGGGGCAGAGCTTTCTTTCTGCACCTTCCAGAACTGTGTGGATCTATGGACAAAGGAGTAGTGTCTTGTAATGTTTCCCAGTGGTACATGCATGCTGTGAAGTCTATGGGGCATGATGTCCCCAGGGTGGTCAGGAAGGATATACATAGGGGTATGTATCCTTGTTTAAAAGGCCAAGGTATTAGGAACGAGAGGATAGCTAGGGTCTTTGGGGAGTTTTACCACCTAGCCATCTCTTGGTACAGATTTTCAGGATTATGTTCATAGTGACAATATAGTTTATTTGAACAGCCAGGCTGCTCAGTGGAGTGCTGCTGCTGCACTGTACTGTACTGTGATTGTTCCGTTTTCATAGGGAGGCGTTACCCAGGAAGGGGAGGGGAAAGAAGAGGCAGCTGATATTCTCTCTTCTCCCCGGCAAAAGCCAAAAGAATCATGAGTGATGATCTATGAATAAGAGAGAGAATATAATTTATCCCTCTTAGTGGTTGGTACATTCCTCTGCTTCTGATTAGTCCTTTAACACTGCAAGGGGACAGTTCGCTCACATTCTGCTACATTTTTATACCAGTCACAGTCTCCCTTTTCTCTCCTCTTCCCCCCTCCCCACACTCTCTTAAGGTTTCTTTTCCTCTTCTTCTTTTTCTTTTTTTTCTTTTTTTGCAAAGCAGCCATGTGAGAGGAATAAAATAATTTTGAAGAGCATTATATGGTGAGAATTTTGACAATGAATGGAAGATTGTAATTACTCTCTTCCATTAGACTCAGTGGCTTTGGACAGATAAGCTGTATTGAAACGTGTGACCAGGGCATGGGATCATGGATTGTCTTTCATTGTTGTCATGGCGACAGTGATGCAGGTGGCCTATAACTGCCTGGCTGTCAGATCTTATACATCAAACTGGTGCTAAGTGAAAATATGTTAGAGGCATTGGGGGGAAAAAATGCCAGCAGTGTTTATAGGATCAGGTGGAGGAGAGCTAGCCAGTTTTTTGTGGAAGCTTTTGGTGGCTTAGAAACAGTTTTTTAGTTTTTTTTTTTTTTCCTGTTTTGTAAGGGCAAAATATATTTTTAAAGAAAGAAACTACCAAATAAATTCATTGTCTGTTTTTATAATTATTTCAACTTTGGGAAAATGGCCGAGAGAGCATAATAATATCATGCTGAAATGTGAAGGACAAAATACCTTCGAGCTGACAGCTGGATCAGACCATACAACATCAGAACCCCCTGCTGCTGTGAGAAAAGATGGGTCTCTTATCTTTATATAGTACTGATGTACAGTGCTATAATCACCCAGAGAAAGTTGACCTGATGTGGAAATGTTGAAGGAATTAATAGGAGACCAAAACTTATGTTGTAAAGCAGCCTGGTTTAAAGTCGAGATGTCTTTAAAGCAAATGCCTATCAGAACTGCTATAACTTTGTCTCTCATCCGGAGCAGTTGCATATTTAATAGGTTTTCTAGTCTCTTGCATGAAGTTCCAAAGTAAATTCTTTTTCATCACCCCCTCCATATCTTTAGAGCTCCTAAATTTAGATGAACTAATTTAATGTCAGAGATAACTCTCTCTGTAATTTTGCTAAGTACCACTTCCTTACACTAGGTAGTGACCTGCCTTTGTGTTCTGATGAGAGACATACTCTTAACAAGTAGTTATAATAATAATGAGAATAATAACGATGGTAGAAAAGTTAAACTTTACTGTATTCAGGTTTGATGTCATTTCCTGGCACAATACATTAGTCTTTGCAAGAATTTTGTTGTGGGTTCCATTAAATTAATTTGACAGTTTTGGTCTCAGTATCATGTTCTGAGATGCTTATATGGGTTCTTTCTCATATTTTGAAGTAATATGGTATATATTACCTTGGAGTATGCTTTTGGGGCAGTGTCCACAACTTGGATGTGGGATCCACTAAGAATATATCTGTATGCAAATACATAGGTAGAAAAATCAACACTGCTTTAAAGAGTGTACAGAGTAACTTACTCTCCAGAGATATATCCTACATTTCAGCTGCTCTGCTAGACAGCAGGTTGTGAAATCGACTGCTAGAAACAAGGTGAGGGGAAAAGTGGTTTAGTCTCTCAGAGGTAGTAGCACAAGAGACATAACGACTCATAGCAGGGCCAGCTGTCATCCAGTCCTTCCTGCCTGGAAGCAGGGCAAGTCTCGCCATATACATTCACTGGAAAATATCAGTGAAAAGAAAGCAAATGAGAACTCTCTTCCTCAGCAAGTATTAGATGCTAAAACTGCTAGAAAATACAGGCTTGAATAAAGGCAGCTTTTTTAAAGAGTCAAAAACAACAAGGAGTCTGGTGGCACCTTAAAGACTAACAGATTTATTTGGGCATAAGCTTTCGTGAGTAAAAACCTCACTTCTTCGGATGCATATTTTTTAAAGAGTGGTCTTTATTTTGTACTTGAATAAGGGTCACATTTGTGTTATCAGCTAATCATATCTTCTTTTGCAACATCCCAATATAAACCCAATGGTACATCAATCCAGAATCTAAAACTGTGTTTAGGAGTTTTGAGGCATTGAATTGTGGATTACAAAACACCCAGCCAAACAATTAAGTATCCATTTTTATCATTTGAAAATCATGACTAATCTGATGGGGGAGTAATTGTCAAATGATAGAAACTGATTCTTAATTGCATGGCTAGGTGCTTTCTAATCTATAGTTCTTTTTCTCAAGACTCCCAAACCCAGTTTTAGATGCCTCGATTGATGCATCGTTGGGATTTTACATTGCACAACTCTTACGACTATGACTGACAGCAGGAAGAACTTTTGTTTTTCACTGTGTTCCCCATAAGCATCTTTCCACTAGTCAGGTGTTCACATATGAATCTGTCCATTAAACTATTAATGTAGGCAGATATTTACTGAACATCATAAATACTTGACTTTGCAAGCAGAAAAATAACAAGATCTAGCAGGAACAATCCTGCACTGGTAGAAGAATGGACACTATGACCTACTAGATCCTTAGTATTTCTGATGTCTGATTGCTACACACAGAAACCACTATCGGGTTGCAGAGAAATTCCTTGAACAAGCATGTTTATTTTAGTCCTTATCCTAAAGTTCCTAGTGTGTTGGAGGAGTGAACGGTGTGTGTGAGCGGGGGGCGAAGGAGGGAGAAGTGGGTCCTTTATTAAGTTAGTTTAGCATATGGCTGGTTGATGTGCAAAACTCCTCCAGACCCTACATGGGAGATATCTAGTTTATCTTTTCTTTCTTTTAATCTTGGCTAGTATGTTCTCCAAGGTTATTTTTTATCTGCCTTTTCACTCTTTTGATGAAATATATTGTGTGGGCTAGACATCGTGCCGAAATGGGAGATTAGAATAGAATGTGGTTTTATATAGCATTGTGAGGGAATATTGTCTGGTTTTGAGAGCACATGGAAGGGAATTGAGCAGTAAGGATTCTATTTCCAGCTTTGTCGCTGAGTTGGTGTCTGACCTTCAGGAAGTTACTTCACCGCTCTGTGCCTGAGTTTCCCAGTCTGTAAAATTGTAATTAAAACAAGCACTGTGAAGATTAATTCATTGATGTTTAGAAAATGTTTTGAGATCTCAAAACCTTGACTGAACAGTGTTATAAAAGGGCACATGTATTATTTATTGAATTATCATAGGCATTCAAAGTATCCTAAAGTTCTTTACAGAATGCTGTATTTTAAGTACCAATAATTCAGTAACTGAACAGGGACACCAAGAAACTATTAGGTCTCAGATACTGCCTAGGACATTAAAATCCATTTATTGTATTGGGGAGTTTTAACTGAGATACCAGGCTGACCCCCTGCTCTTTTTCAGAGCTCTAGGGATCCTTAATGTCCCTTCAGAGAGAGACCAGGAAAAAACAAAAAGGGCATTGGATTAACATCTCATGTAAGGAACTGCAACTCTAAAATCTTCAAAAGCAAAAAATCAATGTAACTGTCCTTTTGGGTAAGAAAAAGAGAAGGTATTTTACAATGATGCCTTAATTCTTGTACTTAAGGTCCTTCATTGTTTTTTTAATCATAGGCTGTTGGTGCCAAATTAGCATTTGTAGTAGTTTTGGCATTAGTATTCAAGAATAGTCTATGGTGTGTGTTTTTTATTCAAAGCTAGAATGTGGAGGTGGTTTGATGCATAAGTTTACAGTAACTGTACATAACTTTGAAGGGTGAAAAACTGTGCAGAAATGTAGCTGTGAGAACCATTTCCTGACCAACAGGATGGTCTGGCTGGTGAACTCAAATTTTGTTTCTGGTATGGTGAATCTGATAATCTAGTTTGGAAGTTAATGTGAAGGTAACCACAGAGGCTTTAGTCTGAGCAGAGTTATTACCTCATTATCCATTGCTGAGGGTTAGCTATAAGATTTGAACATCAGTACTCATGCAGAGAGAAGGAGGAGGGAAATGGACAATACAGATTACATCTTTTCAAAGTGATATGGATTCTGACTGAGTTTGCAGTTCACTGCAGAATCACAGACCTCCCTGGTTTTGTGTATTCTTGTTAAAAAGAGTCTGCTCACAATACTGACCCCCACTAATGCTCTGTATAAAAATGTGCCTTTCAGATTTTGTGCTGTAGTCTTTTATTAGCTTGCTCGTGTATTGCTTTAAATTGCTTTTAAAGATTAGCAATGTTTTTCCACATCTTAAGTTGCCAGGAAAATTTAAGGTCCCCTGATTCTCAAAAGCTGTTTAGTCATGAACAGAACAAAAATAAAAAAATAAAGCTGCACTTACTCTACTCCCAGGTTTTCAGATATACTACTTGTTCCTGGACCTCAATAATTAATGAGCTTCCAGTTTAACATGAATCCTTGTACAAACAGGCTACAACAGTGACATGGTTATTGCAATTGCTAATAATATACATTAATGTGTATTACTGTAAAGAAGAAAGCCATGTTAATTGCTTTTGCATTATACTATGTGTTAAGTTAAAAACACACTTTTTAAAAAATGTCTTGGTCCCTTTCAGTCCTTCTGAATCAAAAAGATATTTGTGTTGTGGTTGATAGATGATGCATTTCTGAGATGTTTCTTAGTCCCGTAACTGGTAGTCAGGGGCTTGGACAGGAGAGCAAAAGCCTCAGCTAGTGACTACCTCAGACAATCCAGTAGTGCCTACTGGGGAAGGAGGGGGTGGTTTCCTGTTGTTACAACAAAGCCAGCAACCATCAGGATGCTTATCTGCCATGGAGGAGTGTCTGTGTTTGGCTGTGAGCTGTATTTCCTGGCTCACTGTGAATCAAGAATCAATTATTGTGGATCTTACAGGCTTTTTTTCTCTATTGAAAGTCTCCCTTCTCCTCTCCTCTCCAACATTTATTTTCGGTGGGCTGGCTTGTAATGAAATCTTATGTCTAAGAGCAATGACATATTTGCCTAAGTCACTGTACTTACTTACACAATTTCCATACAGCTGAGGCTTGCTCTTGCTGCACTAAAATACGATATTAGACTAATTGATTTGGTGGCTAGAGTAGGTTTTGGTTTAGCTGTTACAGAGACTATGCATTCATAAGAGCAGGTCAGCACACATTTGGAAATGGGTGTATCCAGAGACAGTTTTGGGGAATTTGGGGAGGAAAAAATTGAGGTCTCCCTCATGGATACATCTCCCTCACTCTCTGGAATCAGATGCGTACATTGCTGCATCACAAACCTACAAACTGGTGAATATAGACAGTTTTGTGTGTTGTTTGCCTGTCACATTTTGAACTGCTCAGTATGAGTCTTAATACTAAGACACGTGCCACTTAAACCAAGTGGCTGCTTGTAGTGCCAAAAAAATTAAATCCACTCATGGTTAGTGTACTTTCCTGCACACTTAGTCCAGTATAGTTTTAGTTTGTTTACAAAGAGATAAGCCAGTACATACAGTTATAAGGTTGTACTGACATAGCAAATGTGTTGCTGGATCAGTCTTCATTGACCAAGTCTGTGTCGTTATATTCAGAATGATAAAGCAGGCTGGGCCTATGAATGTGGGGTCCTGAATTTCCTTGATCCAGAAAGGCAGCAACTACAGTGGAATCCCCCTACAACTCAAGTTAAGGTTCCGCCCCTCAAGTTTTACTTTTGCCACTCCCTCCAAAGTCTAGTAAAACTCTTCCCCTCCTAACTTAGCAGTTTTTGTCTCGTTTTTGCATCCCCTGCTGTGATGCTTGTGGCAAACTAGCTGACAGATAATAGCAAGTGTAAAGAAAAATGTATATATTCTGCTACATTGTGTTAACATATTGTCTGACTGAGACCGGGCCGTTCCCCTTCCCCACTGTCTGTCTTCAGATTGTGCGCTGTTTGGGGCAGAGAACTGTTTGTTCTTTTCTATTTGGAATTGCCCTGACTCATTACATGTGGTACTGAGAATAATGAATAAATAACCGTGATAATTAATCATTCTGCTCTTGGAGCTGTGGGTGAGGCGGGAATCTGGTAGAAGAGAGAGTGTTCACCTCCTGAGGCAGCAATATCAGAAGGGAAGAAAAGGCCAGCTCCTGAGCTGTAGTGATTACGATGAATTTTGTCGTGCCTCAAGCTACCCTTGTTCAGTCCATTTTCTCTCTCCACATTTAATGTGTAGCTCAGTGTTTCTCTCAACAAAGACTTTTATTTAGGTGCCTGATATGGATTAGAGGCCTAATTTTAGGTACCCATATTTGAATATATTGACCAAAGTATTTCAAAATAGAATTGTAAAGCTGCAATGATTTTTAAATATGTTTCAGCATACATATATGTGGTATTTAATGTAAGGGTCAGATTGTCATGAAAGATACCCAAATGTTACATTTCAAATGACAGCTGCAAGTGTGTCCACTGTATATGTCTGCTTTTTAAATGCTAAAAAAGTTCCATTTGCTGGAAAAAAGCTCATTTCCTTAATGCCCGTGGGGGAGTAGCTGATGAAACACAGGAGCATTATCTCTGCTTAATTAGGCATTTTGGAACAATAAAAAATAAACTTTTACAATGTGCACTCATAGCAATTGCTGTTTCATTGAAGCAGTGGCCAATGTACTCAACAAATGGGTCAAGAAATATGTTGAGTCTTGATAATGTCAGTGCACTGCCATGAAGCAGCTGGTCTGTGCTCTGTGAGTCCACCCACAAAGCCCAAACAGGAGGAAGAAAAGTGTGGCCAGTGGCGGAACACCAAAAACTTGGGGTGTGTGTATGGAGATGTAGAGACATCCAGGCTTGTTTTTCTTCTTGGTTTAGGCCCCCATCATTCTTCTCTCTGTGTGTAAAAAAAAAAAAAAAAAAAAAAAGAGAGAGAGAGAGAGAGTTAAAAAAGGGCAATTAACTGGAGAGGGGGAAAAGAAGAATGGGGTAACTGGGTTGAAGTTACAGATATATTTAATATACTAGCTATAGTAAAGTTATTTGTTAAATTGCCCTGTGATCATTGGGAATGGCTGAGCTAATCCTGATAAAATAAAAAGTGACCTGAAACTTTCTCTGTTCTTCAGTTGAACTCCTTTTGTTATAAAGCACTGAAATCTGTAAGAGAGGCTGTTCCCCTGAGATTTTCATTCAAGTTTTGCAAATTGAAATGTCCAGATTAGGTTAACTGAACTTTCTCAGGTTCAACTAATGCTAATCATAATACCTATTACGCAAAGGGGTCAGAGATATGGATGTTGTGGAAATGGAGGAGGAAGGAGGTACATGCACACTGAAAGGGGAAGAGGAGAAAGAACAAGCAGAAATGAAAATGCGGAAACCTTTTCTTTGCATTTCTTAACTCTTGTGAGTTTGACTCTCACCATTAATTTTCTATCAACTTGGTCATAAAGTTACAGAGATCACGTAGCTTCAAAGTATGCTTCACAATTCTACTTCTCTTAACTAGGGAGAATTCTACCCTTCAGCCAGCATCAGTGCCCCACTCAGTGCTTTAGATAATCAACTGGTCAGATGAGGATCTGAACTGCTCTGTAAAGGGAGGAATTGCACTGCTGACCAGGGACCTCTACTCTGTATTGGTTTGTCTACATTGCAGTTAAGCACCCATAGCTGACTTGTGTCAGCTGATTTGGTCTTGCAGGGCTTGGGCTCAGGCGCTGCTTAATTATAGTGTAGACCAGTAGATGGCATGCAGGCCATCAGGGTAATTGGATTGTGGGCTGCGAGACGTTTTGCTGACATTGACCGTCCGCAGGCACGGGCCCCCACAGCTCCCAGTACCCGCAATTCGCATAGCTCCCATTGGCCGGGAAGGGCAAACCGCGGCCACTGGGAGCTGCTGGGGGCCATGCCTGCGGACGGTCAACATCAGCAAAATGTCTCGTGGCCCGCAATCCAATTACCTTAATGAGCCGCATGTGGCCCGCTGGCAGCAGGTTGCCCTCCACTGGTGTAGATGCTTGGGCTGGAGTCTGGGCTCTGAAATTCGCAAGGGGTTCCAGCCTGAATGTCTACTCTGCAATTAAACAGCCCTTTAGCCTGAGTCCCATGAGCCCAAGTCAGCTGACATGGGCCAGCTGTGGGTGTTTAACTTCTGAGTAGACATTACCTTACGGTTTTAGGACTGGGATAATAGTTTCAGTGCCTGCATCTCCTACCATCCTGCCAGATAGATGGAGGAGTCCAGCCTTTTGCTCTGCTCCACACAGCCAGAAGGTGGTTGTGTATGGTCATGGTGCCTTGTGAGATCCTCCATCTGGACCCAGGACTTAAGCTGCAAAGCTGCTGTTACATTTCTGCGGTAAATAGAGAGAGGGGAGTAGGAAGAAGGGGAACAATAAGGGAGGGGGAGAAGGAGCAGTAGTAGGCAGTCAGAGCAGGGAACAGAAGACATAAATAAAATGGGAACCTCAAGCAGAAGAGGAAGTAGGTGAACCATGAAATGGGAGGAAACCAACAATAATATTCTAGGATGTGGGAGGAGACCAGAATAATTCCCCAGATAGAGGAGGAGGAGACACCAGGAGAGAAATAAAAACAGAAGCAAAGGGCCTGATTTTTAAAGGGGCCTGAGCATTCAAAACTGCCATTTAGATACAGTAGCACCTCAGAGTTATGAACATCTGAGGAATGGAGGTTGTTTGTAACTCTGAACAAAACATATGGTGGTTCTTTCAAAAGTTTGACTTAATACAGCTTTAAAACTTTACTATGCAGAAGAAAAATGCTGCTTTCCCTTTTTTTAGTAGTTTGTTTATCGCAGTACTGTGCTGCACTATTTGCTTTTCTTTCTTTTTTGGTCTCTGCTGCTGCCTGATTGCGTACTTCTGGTTCCAAATGAGGTGTGTGGCTTATCGGTCAGTTTGTAACTCTGAGGTTCTACTGTAAATGGGATCTGTGAGTGCTTGCTACCTCTAGAAATCTGGCTGATTGATTAATTTTAGGGTGGGAATTATATTCAAGTTTCTCTTGGTTGTTTATCCAATTAGTGGTCACAGTTAATTAGATTGGCAACCAAGAAATGCAGAAATACAACCTCCCATCTGAAACATTTGCAATCTCCACCATTTGTGTGTGTGTGAGAGAGAGAGAGCTCCCTCGTAAGCAAAAATGAAATCAAAGCCCTGCAAGAACAGTATTTGGTCTCGAATAGTGTGATGTTGTAATTCTGCCAGTCTTATTCTAATGCTGGACATAGCATCTAAGAGGATTTCTACATGTAATAAATTCATCTGAAAATTGGGTGTCGTGTGCTGTTTGGCACTTTGTCTTTCTGTTTTGGGGGCAGAAAAGAAACTGGTTGTACCAAGTATCCTCCTTCAAAGTGGCCCAGGGTTTCAGTCATTTAGGTCTATCTTTTATTTCACCTTTCAGCTGCAAGTAATCAGTGCTAATCAGCAAAGGTTTTGTCTCAGTTAGCCCCCGCAAGATTAGCCAATGTTTAAATGTAGCACCTGCTGCATGGTGTCCTGATAGCATGAGTCTGTGAGACTTTGCATAAAAGGTGGATTGTGTAGTCGAGTGTGTGAAGATGGTGGTGAAGATTAGTGAGCTACACTGGGCAGTAAATTAGACTGACTTAATGAGAGAACCTACTGGAAGCTACATATAAGATGTGATTCACCTATGCTGGTGGACGAAGGTAGGTATTGTGCCCTGGTAGGAGAAGTCACCTACTGGGGAGGGTAGATAGTGTTTGCTCTGGGGATTCCATCAAGGGAAGGGCAGTTTTAAGTTTGTGGTTGGGATTCCACAGTTCCGGCATAGACTGCCTCAGGTGTGCACTGCTTTAGCTACCCTGGTCATGTTCCATCCACTGCCAGGTCTGCTCCCCCTTTTTGGAGCAGGTTGCACAGGCTCGCTGCAAGTGCCTGGCAAACAGAGTCCAGGTGCTCCGAACTGTCACACTACCCCCTTCCCGTGGGGGTAGGAAACATTCCAAAATCTAGAGGGTTGGGAAGCGGAGTGTAGTGAATTATTAATAATAATAATAATTAATGGAGATATCCCATCTCCTAGAACTGGAAGGGACCTTGAAAGATCATTAAGTCCAGCCCCCTGCCTTCACTAGCAGGACCAAGTACTGATTTTTGCCCCAGATCCCTAAGTGGCCCCCTCAAGGATTGAACTCACAACCCTGGGTTTAGCAGGCCAATGCTTAAACCACTGAGCTATCCCTCCCCTCCTATGCACTAAACTTTCAGTTCTGGTGAACTGATTTCAGATTTTGATTATTGCAAGTGAAATGCATTTGGTTTCAGCTGATTATCTTGTGCACTTCCCAAGACCACAAAGCTACTTGCTCTCTGCTCTGGATAAGAATGACAGGGTATTAGAGGTCTGGATTGAGGTGTATAGGCAGAGCTGTGTGTGCAGAGCATTCTTAAGGTTACTATCACAGTTCTTGGCTACAGTCCACGTTCTATTACTTTGTCACTTTCATAAGCACAGGATGTCACCAAATTCACCCCAGGTGATTCCAATGGACTTTTTTGGTCCCGGCCATCATTCAGCCTGCCTTTCCTTTTGCAGAACTTCCACTGCACACAGTTGACTTGATTTCTGTCTATATTATTCCTGAGGGCATTCTACGCCAAAAACCTAAAAATTCTGAACACAATATTTGAAAATTCTGCAAGTTTTATTTGTCAATAAATAAATATAGAGGCTTCAGCATGGCAGTGGGGAGCACATGCCATTGGCTACACAGATGTGGAAGATTACCCTCCAGCCCTGTCCCCTCCCCACCTCACTCCACCCCGGGACATGGACTCGGCAGTGAGGCTGCACCCAACCCTGACACAGCGTAAGGGCTGAGCCTGCCCCTCCACTCCAGGCATGGGGCAGGCTGGCTCAACCAGGCAGGATCCAAGTGTGGAGGGTCTCAGTGTGTGGGGGATCCAGATGTGGAGTGAGAAGGTTCTGTGTGGGAGGGTCAGTGCGGGGTCCAGGTGTGGGGGGATCTGGTTGCACAGAGGCTCACTGGGGGGAGTTCCTGGTACAGGGACAATGGGACTGTGCAGGGGGTTCCTGGTGAAGGAGGTTGGGGCTCAGCAGGGGGGTATGGGTGTGGGGGGCTCAGCGAGGGGGTCTGGGTGCACGGGGAGTGGAGCTTGGTGGGGTGGAGGTCTGGGTGTGGGGGGGCTTGTCAGTGGTCCAGGTGCAGGGGGTAGGGCTTACTGGGGTGGGGGTATAAGTGCAGGGGGCTCAGTGGGGAGTGGTCTGGGTGCAGGAGTGTGGGTCCAGAGGCAGGGAGTCTGGGTGCATGGGGGCTCTAGATGCAGGGGTAGAGGTTCAGTGGGGTGAGTTTTGGATATGGAGGGCTGGGGGTGTGTGCCTGGGTGAGGCATGGTGTGGGGGTCTGAATACGGGTGGCCCAAATGCATGGGGGTTGGGTGGATGGAGGAGCAACTTTCTGTACAGTGATCCCCTCCTCCTGTGGCAGAGGAGCAATGAGGGCAGGAAGCAGGGGAGGATGCTGAGCTTCTTGCAGATGGGGGAGGTTTCTGGGGGTGGGTCTGACTCAACCCCATCTACTCTTTGCAGGGTAGAAGAGGAAGTCCCATCCTCCCTGTGACGGGTTGGATCACAGAAACTTCCTTGGGAGCTGCCACCCGATGTGCAAAGACTACCCCTGCTCCTGTTTTCCCTGCCAGCTCAGGACTCCAGCATCCCGTCTTGTTGAGCCAGACACTCCCGTCTGCTCCAACAAAGACCCAGGGTCTGAATTACTTGCCCCTAAGCTGCAGGTTTACCTGAAAACAGCTCACAGAAGTGTGCTTGTCTTTAGCACTCAGGTGCCCAACTCCCAATGGGGTCTAAACCCAAATGAATCAATTTTACCCTGCATAAAGCTTATGCAGAGTAAACTCATAAATTGTTCGCCCTCTATAACACTGATGGAGAGAGATGCACAGTTGTTTGCTCCCCCAGGTATTAATACATACTCTTAGTTAATTAATAAGTAAAAAGTGATTTTATTAAATACAGAAAGTAGGATTTAAGTGGTTCCAAGTAGTAACAGACAGAACAAAGTAAGTTAGCAAGCAAAATAAAATGTGTAAATCTATGTCTAATCAAACTGAATACAGATAATCTCACCCTTAGAGATGCTTCAGTAAGTTTTTTCCTTCAGACTGGACACCTTCCAGGCCTGGGCACAATTATTTCCCCTGGTACAGCTCTTGTTCCTGCTTAGGTGGTAGCTAGGAGATTCTTCATGATGGCTCTCCTCTCTCTCCCTTTGTTCTGTTCCCACCCCTTTATATATCCTTTGCATAAGGTGGGAACCCTTTGTCCCTCTGGGTTTCCACACCCTCTCCCCCCCACTGGAAAAGCACCAGGTTAAAGATGGATTCCAGTTCAGGTGACATGATCACATGTCACTGCAGGACTTCATTACCTACTTGCCAGCACACACATAAACTGAAAGACTCACGGGTAAAACACAGGTTTCAGAGTAGCAGCCATGTTAGTCTGTATCCGCAAAAAGAAGAACAGGAGTACTTGTGGCACCTTAGAGACTAACAAATTTATTAGAGCATAAGCTTTCGTGGACTACAGCCCACTTCTTCGGATGCATAAAAACACAGCCATCTGCAAACAATGGTCCTGGTTAATGGGAGTCATCAAGATTCCAAACCACCATTAATGGCCCCCACTTTGCATAATTACAATAGGCCCTCAGAGTTATATTTCATATTTCTAGTTTCAGATACAAGAGTAATACATTTATACAAATAGGATGATCACACTCAGTAGATTATAAGCTTTGTAATGATACCTTACAAGAGACATTTTGCATGAAGCATATCCCAGTTACATTATATTCACTTATTATCATATTTTTATAAAACCATAGACCACAACGTCACATCCCCCGCCTCCAGCCCAGCCAGGACTCGCAGCTGATCCCAGCACAGGATAGGATCCACCAGTCCCGTGGTGATTTACCTCTCCTCTGGGTGCCCAAAACGATGTACTTGCCCTGCTAGAGAGGGGTGTGTGACTGCTCTTGGAGCTTCCCTTTGCTTTGCTGTCAGAAAGTCATTTTTCTGCAGGGAAGTAAAGAAATCTGTGGGGGACATGAATTTTGCACACACGCAGTGCCACAGAATTCCCCCAGGAGTACTATATATAAGTTTGGCAGATGTGGATTGGTAAATCAAGAAACAAAAGACTTTGTTCCATTTTGTAGCATAGTGAACTACAATATATCATTGTGAAAGCACGTGAACCCAATGAAGCTCAACATTAGCTGGTATACAGAAGGGTAGCAGTACCTTGCACAGTGGTAGTGCTTAGGATATAAAGGCTGTAGTCGATAGGTATACAGACTGATATGAAGGGAGTTTCTTGTTTCGGAGGCCCTGCTTCAAATCCTGCCTTATTGTCTGGCTTAGCATTTTTTTGTTTCTAGTGATACATGGCAGGATTCCAAATCACCATTGTGTTGTGATTCACTGTAGGGGGAGGGAGAGATTTCATTCTGCATAAAGTTTCCTTTGGCTTGGAGACAAAAGAAAAAGAGCAGTTTGTTGGCTCAGTTTAGCAAACAAGGAGCCAGTAACTGATCAGCTTATTAATATAGAGAGTTTCAAGTAATTTGGTCAGCCAAAAAAAGCATTTAAAAACACTTAAAAAGAGACAAAAGGAAGGGTAAGTTACTTTTGTGTTGGCCTTTAATTAACTGAGGTTCGCACTTTGGCTACTTGCTTTTTAAGAGCTGCATTGGATCATTTATTTAAGTACTGTCTTTGTGAGAGGTGGATTATGAAGGCTTTTTGAAATTGTGCATGTGTGTAAAAGTGTAAGGTTTTCTTAATTTGAGCAGTGGGCTAGGTGCCATGGTGAATTTAAGTCACCCATCATTTTTCTGACTACTAGTTAAAAAGAAGCCTCAATTAATTTGTTTGTTTTGTTTCTGAGTTTTGTATGTAAACATTGAACAGAATCCTTTTCAAATATTATGTGGGAAGTTTATAGCCTGAAGATTGCAGTTAGCCAATGACAAACCAGCTTTCCTTAACATACTCCCAAGTAGGAAGGTAAAATTTGTTTTGCACTTCACCAGCTATTTGTATCCTGCTCTGTGTGCACAGTGGGTGGATAGTCTGAGTTGCCCACTGAATGTTCTTCTCTCATTCATGGAAAAAACCATGGAAATGTATCTTGTCAACAAATAAAATTGATTGTTCTGTACATCATCTGGTTCTTGTTGGCTGAAGAAGTCAGAAATCTTATTTCAGTTTCAGAGACCACATTGAATTAGATCCAGCTTCAACAGGGCTTCGTGGCTGCTATACAACCTGTGGTGATGGAATGTTATAGGGAGCATGCTGATAAGCTGAGCATTACTTGTCAGCTAGGACTAAGAATCTGATCTCTGAACACCAAATATTGTGAAGAACCTAAGCTGTTTAAAATGTGTCTGAACCTTGGTAGTAAACAACAGCTGTGATACTTTGTGAATACATAGACTTAAACCTACTACAATACAAACCATTAACTATTTCTGCAATTAGCAAGTATTAATTTCACCAGAAATGTCTGAATATTAACATAAAATAAAGTGGTTGCATTGTGTTTTTTAGAGCAGGGGTGGGCAAACTACTTCCCGGGGGCTGCATCCAGCCCTTCAGATGTTTTAATCCAGCCCTTGAGCTCTCACCAGGGAGTTGGGTACGGGGCTTGCCCCACTCCCACACTCCAGCCGGGGAGCGGGGTCGGGGGCTTGCCCCGCTCCACGTGTGCCCTGGCTCTGCACGGCTCCCAGAAGCAGCAGCATGTCCCCTCTCTGCCTCCTATGCGTAGGGGCAGTCAAGAGGCTCCACACTGACCCCTGCCCCAAGCGCCGCCCCCTCAGGGCAGGGGCAGGGCACAGACCCTCCTGGCCGCACCTCTGCGTAGGAGCTGGAGGGGGGACACGCCGCTCCTTCTGGGAGGTGCTTGAGGTAAGCGCTGTCTGGAGCCTGCACCCCGACCCTCTTCCATGCCCCAACCCCCCACCCCAGCCCTGATCCCCCTCTCGTCCTCTGAATCCCTCGGTCCCAGCCTGGAGCACTCTCCTGCACCCCCAACCCCTCATTCCCAGCCCCACCCCAGAGCCAGTATCCTCAGTCGACGCTCTCACCCCCTCCCACACCCCAAACCCCAATTTCGTGAGCATTCATGGCCCACCATACAATTTCCATACCCAGATGTGGCCCTCGGGTCAAAAAGTTTGCCCACCCCTGTTCTAGAGTGAAGACAACAGAGAAGGGACACATGCGCTGTGAAAACAGAGTTGCAAGCTGTACACATTTTCTACGTGTTGTAGAGCTGAAGTGACTGAGAACAGTGAACTTTGAGTAAAAAATTCCAGAAGAACATCATAGTGGTTTCATCATCAGTGGGACTCCTGCATTTACGTAATATGTATTTCCTTAGCTGTAAAGTCAGCTGACAAGACACGGCAGAGGAATCTTTGAGGATATCAGTCTAAACTTACTTTCCATTGGTTATATTTCCTGTTTCTGAATCTTCATCAGCATTACCCCAGCTGGCAAAAGCTGGCTTTCTGCCAGGTCTTTGAACTTGCCTTAAGGAAAAATATATGCCCAACATCATGAGGCCACGTACAGAGAACAGTCCTGCCCCCAAATTATAAAATGTTGTCTAAGCCAACCTCAAAGTTACTCTGCTTCTATTTCCTGTTCCGCTGTTGACTCTGTTCTGGCTCCTGACGGAGCCACATTGAAATGCAAATGACAGCAGTAATTGGCTGAGAGATAAACCACAATGAGTGAGTGAGCCATGCAGCAGGGAGTTAAGTGGCTAAGTGACAATTATTGCTCTGCATCCTCCAGTATCATGAGCAGCCGTGCCGTTTGTTCTCTGTTTTAAAGGAGCTGTAACACATTAATTGGAGTGCTTCTCTGTTAACATGTCTCACTTAGTTTCTAGTCTGATTCTGCTCTGGCGCAGGGGATGGGGGAGGGCCTTTCTTTGTTCAGTTTTTTATTCTTAAATCTTATTGAAATGTTTGTTGTTCACCACATCCTTCCCAAAGACTGACATTTTGTTTAACTTAAACACTGTTTAAAAATAATTCTCAGTGTGTGGATATTGTGTTAGCTGCAAGTTGCTGAGTGGGTTTCAGCAGGTCTCTTAAACAGTAGGGCTTAATTCTCTCAAAGATAACAAATGAACATGTCAGACTAGTCAATTTTGGGATCCTGTATTTCCGTCTCATCTGAAGAGATACTCTGGCAGCAGCAGATTAAAAGGGTGGAAGATGTAAAGGTGTACTTTACCACATCAGGCTTTTTTTTTTTTTTTTTCCAATATATATATAATGTCTCTTTTAATTTGGAAATTGGAGATAGCACTAGTCATAATGCTAAAGGCACTGGATTAGTTTCCCTAATGGCTTTGCCAAAGCACCATCTTAACTTTTAGTTTTAATAAATAAATAAAAATGATCTACCAGTTTCACAAATTGAAAAGCTTGGACACGGAAGAGTAGATGAAATGGAATAGCTGGCGTTAGGGTGACCAGATGTTCCGATTTTATAGAGACAGTGCCTATATTGTGGGCTTTCTCTTTTATAGGCACCAGTTTCCCCCACACCCCGTCCCTATTTTTCACACATACTTTCTGGTCACTCTACCTGGCATTGTTAGCCAGTCTAGACTGAATTGGCCTTTCTGAAACATAGAGGGATGAGAGTGATTAATATTGTAATCTCTG
Source organism: Malaclemys terrapin pileata (assembly GCF_027887155.1). NCBI lineage: Eukaryota > Metazoa > Chordata > Testudines > Emydidae > Malaclemys > Malaclemys terrapin. The sequence goes on from NC_071509.1 coordinate 91,009,315, forward strand.
GGTATAATCAACTTTATAGGAAACACTGGTTGGTTTGTATAAGTAGAGAAGTAATGCTGTGCTTAAGGGATCCCATAGAGCAGGGGTAGGCAACCTATGGCACACGTGCCAAAGGCAGCATGCAAACTGATTTTCAGTGGCACTCAGACTGCCCAGGTCCTAGCCACCGTTCCTGGGGGCTCTGCATTTTAATTTAAGTTTTTAAATGAAGTTTCTTAAACATTTTAAAAACCTTATTTACTTTACATACAACAATAATTTAGTTATATATTATAGACTTATAGAAAGAGACCTTATAAAAATGTTAAAATGTATTACTGGCATGCGAAACCTTAAATTAGAGTGAATAAATGAAGACTCGGCACACCACTTCTGAAAGGTTGCCGACCCCTGCCAGAGACCCTCTTGAAAGAGTATCTCTGTGTGAAGGACCATAAAGTAGAATCTGGCTGGATTAAAAAGCCTATGCCATAAGAATAAAACAACAGCAGTAAGAGAGATGCTGTCAGTCTTTAGATTAGAGCAGGGATAGCAAATGCAGAGGTTAGGGAGTGATCAGAATCTGCTGGAACTATAATAATAGATAGCTCCAGCTATTCAAATATAAATAGATAGAAAATTGTATTCGGACATAGTTTGCAGGAAAAAAATGTCAATACCAAAAATAATTACTTCTTGGAACAGTTTATTCTGGGAGCATTCATGAGAAGAGTCTACTTGTGCTTTACTCAGGACCAAATCAAAAGATTTTGAAATTAAGGGTGAGGCAGGTCAGTATTTGAGTGGGAGATTTCCAAGACTACAGGGTGCTGCAGCAAGTAGTGTCGGGGGTTGAGTTTATGACACTGTACCCTCTTGATAAGTATTGCACTTAGATACTAGGCTGTTGTGCAGATGCCTAAGATAGATTGATATTGAGCCAATACCTAAGTATAGGGGTGCAAATTGTGCTGGTAAAGATGCTGGGGGAGATTCTGTGCTGTGCCTCTGCCAGGGGGTTCTCAGAGGTCAGCCATACAGCTGTCTTCTGCACAGGGGGAATCCTCACCCAACCAGAGTCATGGATTTTAGTGCCCCGTTTATGCCAATCCAACCCTTTTACCTTGTGTTTATAAGGGTTGGCATGGGGTGAAGGTTTCACCTGTGGTGTTTTGAGTGAGATGCATACTCAAGATTTTGACCAACTATCCTGTGTCACTATTTTCATGAGAACAGGCATTTACCATGTGATATCTGTCCCAGTTCCAGAGACGATCATTATATTTTGCCTGCCTAAAGTCTCCCTTCAGTTTCAGTTGGAGAAGGTATTCTTTTTCACTTCCTCTCCTAAACTATTGTGCAGCATTTTTGTTTGCTGGTAAACAGCTACTGTAGCTCCTCCTCCTCTTCATGGATGATTCACATCAAAGACAGCTCTTTGGGATGCTTGTAGATTAAAGGTACTATGTACACGTAAGCTATTAATGTTACTTCGATGTCTACAGTCAAGAAGGGGGATTTTAGGAAACAGGAATGAAAGAAGATACTAGAATAGAGCAGCGAGGAAACTAATTGGAAAGACCCTGAAACAAAAAGTTAGGAAATAATATAATCTATTGAATCAGCATAGAAAGAACTGCTCCTCAGCTGGAGGAAAGTGGCATTGCTCCATTGGCTGTAATGAGCAACACTGTTTTTACACTGTGTGAGGATCTGGCCCAGAAAGTTAAAAAATAATCAGTGGAACTCAGAGCTGCATGATATTAGTCAACCAAACAGCTTAGTAAAATTGAATGGGATTAGACTTTTTTGTGAATAAATATAACATCTTATACAAAATTATAAGGCTTGTCTGTCTATACCCAAGAGGGGAGAAGGAAGAAAAAGTAGAGAAAATTTAAATGAAAAGGTGCAAATGATTATTCCAGCCAAAGAAGTAGCCTTTATAAAAGGAAATTCATCCCAAGCAGTGCTAGTAGAATGGAACATAAGCTTTGGTAGGAAAGATGGAGTCATAGAGGGATGGGAGGAAATGAAAAGGACAAACAGACAAAAACACAGTGATTTCTTCTACAGAAGTATGTGAGAAGTAGGAAATATACTGAAGATCTAATAAGTCTACTAGACCACAAAGATACTCAGGAGGCAATCAAAGAAGATGAGAAAATTGCAGACACTAAATAATTTCTTTGCATAGGTCTCTCCTACAGTGAGTGCCTACCTCCTGAGTTTAATGTTAACTCCAGTAAAGATGAGGTATTGTCAGGGTAGAGGCATCAAAAAGAGTTAATAAGGGTGGAACAAATCAAACTAAGTGGTAAGATGCCATTTAGACCGTGTGGTATTCATCCTTGGGTTTGGAAGAAACTAAAGACAGACCTATGAACAAAAAAGGAATGATTTATCATTACAGCAACTATAGCAGAATACTGGAGAGTAGCCAGTGTTCTTACTTTTAAAAAAGGTGATAAGGATGATCCCAGGAATTATAGACAGATGACCCTTATTTAAGTAACAAGAAAAATGGTTGAGAAAATCATTAAAGATGTCATTATAAAGCACCTGAGTATTATATGATAGACACAAACCACATAGCTTCTGTAAGTGTAAATTGTCTCTCTAATATATTAGAATTCTTTGAAAAGTTAAAATAGTGGATAATGAAGAATTAGTGGAGATACTATAATTTATTTAGATTCTTAAAGGGCTTTTATTAAAGTTCCTCACAAGAAGCTACTAAGAAAACCTGGTAATCATGGGGTGAGATTATTCCTGGCAGAATTCTGTGCCAGTGCACAATGCAGAATTTTGCAGAAATTAATGTTTTTGCGCAGAATTTCCTCCCCAACCCCCCACAGAAATGGGTTGCAGTACTGCTGGCCGCTGAACCCAGCAGAGCCCAACTCTCACATAGAAGACACTGCCAGGGGGAGGGGGAGGAGAGAGTTCCCAGCAACTGCAGTTCCCCGCACGCCCTGAGGGAAGGAGACGACAGCGCTTAGGAAACTCCACACAAGCCTGGGACCGAGCAGCTGTCTGTTTCTCCCTCTGGATCCCTGGGTTCTGCGGGGAGAGGGGGGTGGGTGTCTGGGCATGCAGGGCCAAGGCTGGGCTTTGGGGGGGGGGGAGGGGATTGGGTGTCTCGGTTTTGGGGGCCCAGTGGCTGGGCTTTGGGAGGGAGGGGTTGGGGTATCTGGGCAAGGGGGAGCCCCACACCTAGTCTCTAGGCAGGGAGGGAGTTTGGGTGTATTGGCTAGGGGGGAGGCCATGGCTGATCTCTGTGGGGGAGGTGGCAGAGAAACAGGAACTGAGTTGTCACTGAGATTTCTTTAACTCTCTACTCCTGGGAGAATTTTTGTGTGTGTCTGTGTTGTTCAGGGGCAGCTCTAGCTTTTTTGCTGCCCCAAGCATGGCAGGCAGGTGGCTTTCGGCAGCATGCCTGCAGGACGTCTGCCGGTCCTGCGGCTTTGGCATACCTGCCGCTGAATCCGCGGAACCGGCGGACCTCCCGCAGGCGTGCCACTGAAGGCTGCCTGACTGCGGCCCTCACAGGGACTGGCAGGGCGCCCCCCGCGGCTTGCCGCCCCAGGCACGCACTTGGAGCGCTGGTGCCTGGAGCCGCCGCTGGTGTTGTTAGAGACGTACTTGCTGAAAGGTGTTTTGAAATAATTGCCAAAATAATTGGAAACTGGTGTGATTATGTACTATTGTTTTGACCAATAAAATTTTCAGATTTTTGTAAAATTTTAAAATATTGTGTACAGTATTTTATTTTTTTGGTGCAGAATTCCCCCAGAAGTAGGTGAGATACAAAGTCCTAATATGGATTAAAAACTGTTTAAGGGATAGAAAGCAAAGAGTGCAAATTCTCATCAGGGAAAGTTTTCATCAGAGGAAAAGGTTAAAGAGGAGCACCCTATAGGTTGTACTAGGTCTGTTGTTATTCACTGTATTAATGACCTAGAAGAAGGGCAGAGTAGTAAGATTACCAACATTTGCTGGGAATGTGATGTCATTTTTTAGCATTTTTAGTTAAGACCATAAAAAAAAAAAAGGGAGAGAAACTTCCAGAAGGACCTAAGGGCCAGATCCTGCAAACCCTTTGTGCGAAACTCTGATTAAACTTTGAGGACTTGCATGATAAAACCTAAAGGCAACACAATGGCAAACAAAGGTTGCCTTGCAGAAGTGCAAGTGTAATGTACATTGGAGGGAGCAATGTAAACTACTTTTACACAGTTTGCTTTCCATGTTGTATTGAATTTTGTTCACTTCTTCTTGCAAAAGACATACTGGAAATAAAAAAATAAAATGAAATAAAAGTCTCAATCAGAGAAACAAAAATAATTGGAGGCATTAAGGTGGAGCACGAGAAGGTCAAGAGCTTCCATAACAAGAGAGATGAAAAATGCAATATTTTTGGAAAGAAGAGTTAAGTATGTGAGTGGAGTTAGTAAAAATGACTACCCTGGTGAAGGCCAGTTGGGTGCAGCGTATTAACCCTTTCCCTTTAACGCAAAAGCAAGAAGGCACTCAGATTTAAAAGGCCGAAGACGTAAACAAACAAAAAGATCTATTATTTTGCAATGCATGATCAACTCGTGGAACTCTCAGCTGCAGGATATTTTGAAGTAAATGTCTTAGTAAGATTTAATAATAACTAGACCCGGTGAAAACTGTCCATAAAGCCTATACACCATTTACCCCCTTAGCCCTTCTTTTTATGATTTAAATTGTGCATAGGCTTTGTGCTGGCCCTTTGTAAGGGAGTGACTTTCACCTGATGTGAATAAGGGTAAGATGTTATGCGGGCTGTGTGTTTTTCAGGGCATAAGCTTAATTGCCACCGAGAGGGGCACAATTAGATCCACTATGGAGGTGGCAGTGGAAGACTCACTCCTCTGCTTCTGTTGGTCATGAGACAACATGATTTATTGTTTTGTTCCATTCTGACAATTTCTTTATTTCACTTCTGCTATTCCATTTTTGGGTCCACAAGAAATCTGTAGGAAATCTTGCAAATTCTTTACAATTTTTTCCCAGACGCTGCAGACATATTTTGAAACTTCAGGAAAATTTGTTCTACTGCCTGAAGTAAATACACTCCAGACACACATGAAAATACTAGTATAATGGTTACCATTAAAAAGTAACCATCTGATGTCGTTAGTATGCATTGGTATCTGAGATGCCGCGGTCCTTCCATATTTAGAAGAGGAAATAACCGTGGTGAGTCTGATAACAGACATATGGCAAATGTTGACTTTTTTGTTGACCACTGAGTTTTTGAGTACTTTAAAATAAAATTGCCTTTTTGATTTCACCCACTCTTGATTAAAAAAATAAAAAAGCTACTGAGGCCTCTCTGGGATCTTTCTGCATGAAAATTCCAGGGAAAAAAGATCTCACAGTCCTCTCAGAACCTCTCTTCTCATTGAGATGTTCTTGCTTCCCTTCTTTCCCTGAGTTATATGTTGAAGCTTTCCGCACCTTATTTATTCGCAAGCAAAAAACTAACTAAGGTTAAGTATGAAAGTGTGTTCAGTGGAGTCCAGCTAATACCCCAAAACACACATGAGGTGTGTGTATAATATATACACCTTTATGGTGCCACCTGATGTGCTGAGATACCACTGAGCCTGCCTGTTCTGCCAGCAGGGGCCTCCTTTACCCTGTCTTGCTGAGGCAGGGTCTTAAGCCTCCTCTAGCACACACACAGGCCAGGCTATACCCTGCTGCAGAAAGACAGACATAGAGATCAGGTCTGGGAAGACTCAGCTTAAGGGACTTGCCCGAGCAGTCAGGTGCCCACCTCCCTTGGAGTGCAGACCCAAAGGTATATTGTGAAATCTGCCCCCTCCCTCAATGTGGAGGAAGGTATGCACAGCCTCTTTCCCCCCGCCCCCATTATGAATTGCACAAACTGGGTTTCAGAATAAACAAAAAAATAAGTTTATTAAGTAGATTTTAAGTGAGTATAAGAGATAAACCGAATGAAGCAAATTACTAAGCAAATAAAGCAAAACATGCAAACTAAGCTTGATTCACTAAAGAAACAGGTTACAAAATGTAATTTCTCACCCTAAATGTTGAATTAGGCAGGATGCAGAGTTTCTGTAGCTCAGAGTTCCAGTTATTTCTTCTTACAGACTGGACCCCTGTCTCAGTCTGGACTCTCCCCTGCCTTTCCCATCAGGTTAGTTCCTTTGTCCCTTCAGGTTCTTTAGCAGTCCTGCTTGGGTAGGCAATGGAGAAGAGTTCCGTTTGCCTTCCTCCTCACCATTAAATAAGATTTACATGAGGAGGGAATCTTTTGTTTCCCAAACTTGACCCCCCCCCCCCTTAAGTGGAAAGTTACAAGAAGTCCAGGTTAATGTTTAGTATCAGGTGACAAGGCCACCTGACCTAGTAGTGTCACGATTCCCTCTCATGAAGGAGAGAGATTAGTATCTTCACAGTTTTGTTGTTTCTTCCTAATGGCCCATCAAATCTGATGGCCTGTCTGTTGTCTGGTGGGTGTCTTCCAAATACACAGCCAGTTGTAACTGTTACATAGTCCATATTCCTAACTTTAGATACAGAAATGATACATGCATATAGATTGGATAATCACATTCAGTTAATCATAACCTTTTCAATATCTCACATGACCCATCTTGCATAAAATGTATCTTAGTTATGTCAAATCTATATCATAAGCATATTTCCATAAAGAATATGAAGTTTAATATCCCAATATATTTGATAGGTATTCACTAATTTGCCTCTTAAAAACTAGTCGCCAACTTGTGTGGAATGCTGTTTTATGAAAATTCAACTGTACTGGGACAAAAGCATATTGTTTGCTAAGAAGCAAAATAATTAACAGTCTGGACTGTTGAAAAAATAGCAAGTTCTGAAATCATCTTTATGTTTTGAACACCATTTTGGCTAACACTTTTACTGGCCTTTTTGGATGGAGCATAAGTTTCTAAAAGCAATGTTTGAAAACTATTCTTGATCTCTGATATGTTATCTGGAAAAAGTTTGAAGATTGATTGTATTGAAGATATTGGCAGAAAAAGTGTCATTTTCTAAGCATGGACAAGACATTTGATTGCTGTTGTTAGCTTTGGGATATAATGCTCAGCTGGGATGATTGGCGGGCATCTCCATACTTTTCTTAGCTGTTGTGTAGGACTGTCTCTCTGTACCACTCAGACAGCACCAACTATGTCAAATGTAGGGGATTATCTTAAACTAAGAGAGAGATTTTCTTCAGAAAACATAGGAAAATGACAAAAATCTATAGCTCTATCCCATATCCATGCCATCTGTGTTGAATGCGTTTCCCCTGGCCTTTGTTATGGGCTTCTCCTGGGTACCAACTTATCCATATGTGTGTGCTTTTGTCCACTGGGGACGAAATGGAGACTTACGACCTAACACAAGTTTGAACCCATGTCTCAAGATGTGAAAACCTAGTGTATTCAAAACCTGTTTTACTGAACACTTTTGAACATAAAAGAGACACGTTGGGAAAGCACAGCAGGAATTCTTTATATTCTGCAACTTCCCAGTTTGTTCCTTGCATTCATTTAGCAAACCTTATTGGGCAGCTACTTTGAGCCCTTTTTTTTTTAATGGGAGCTGATCAAGAGCTTTAGTTTAACCCATTTTGTTGCCATGGATTCTGCTTTAACTTTACTGCCCCTTTAGATTTCTTAAAGTGGGTCTTCAAAGCCAAAGGTCCCATTTTGTAGAAGGGCTGCTGGCAATAAAGCTGGCTGGGTTTAGTGTGGGAAATGTAAATCTGATAGAAGGAGTAATAGTTCAAACAACTTCAACCCCATTCCAGAAAAGTCTTTGAGGAAGATATGCCCTGTTTATTGAGGTGCGGAAGGGCACATATTACTCACGTCTCTGGTACTTTGGAATTCATAGGTTGGCTCCTTAGTCTTCTGACTAGATGAAACAGCACATGTTTTTGTTGTTTACTGAAACCATGATGAAATCAGATCAGCTAGAGTTTGGTGTTTACTTCTACAGTTTCTCAAACAGAATAATTACTGACTTAATCCCCCTCCTCTTGCTCTCTCTCCTCCCACTGCTTTCTGATCCTACAGAATGTGCATTTAAATATAGCTGGTTCCTTACCATTGTGTCTGCCGGTTGAGGAGTAGCAGGAAAGCTTACTTACATTGTAGATCTATCCACATAAATCCTCTAAAGGACCAAATGCTGACCTCCAAATGAGAGCTGCCTATTTGAATTACATCAGAGGGCAATATCTAACCCTATGTGTTTCTTTATTTTATTATATGGTGTGTTGCTGTTTTCACCCCTGTAATCTCTGAATCTTCACCTTGGTTATAACTAAGCTCATTCTTTTCAAAAGCTGGGGTGTATATGTATGCTTAGTGGAAGGAAAAAGTATGCTGAATGGTACCTAAATGTTTTAGAAAAGTCAATAAATGCTTTGATTTTAGTATACCTACTTTAAGCAAAGAAATAGATATTTTTAAAGTGTTTTAACTATTCACAACTATCAGGCCTGTCGAAGATCAGCCAGAATTAAACACAGGGAACTTTCAATTGTCAGTTGATATTTTGGTATCCTGGAGGTTTAATACTTGCTTTTTTTAAAGCTTCTATGCATAGAAGTTTTCTTACTGAACACTTTTTTTAAAAGCACAGGTTATGTAGGACCTGTTCATACAGGTGGAGAAAAAACTCTTACAATTCTAATGCTGACTATCTTCTGTGTGGTTCTTACAATAAAGAATCCCCTAGCTACTGCTCAGTAAGTGGCCTTTACAGAGAGCATGCAGGCAGGCAGGAGCATCTGGAATAGGTAAACAAAAGGGGGGAAAACAAACAACCAAGTAATCAGCTGAATATTGCAATCCTTAAAGGGACACTGTCAACTTGAAATCTTGTAACTAAAAAGAAAGTTACAAATAGTTTCAGATACTGCACCTGCCCAAGCCCCCCCTGCCAATTTGTGGCTTTGCAACCACATTTTCCTATGTCTAAAAATGTTTTCTCTGTCTGTTGCTTTATGAAAGACCTTCAATAACAACAGAGGAAATTGACTACAGTGCAACCGTGAAACTGACTCTAAACACACTGCTGTCAAGTGGGCAAACTGAAAAACTAAAGAGAAATATTTTTATCTCTAATCTCTTTCCATTATAGTGATCTTAGGTGTTAATTGTAAGAATTGAAAGTTTAAAAAAAAATCAGAAAACAAAAACTCATAGGCAGAATTGTGATTATTTTTTAAACTGTGCCTCTTTAATTAGGCACATCTCCCATTTGCCTAATTAAGAACTGAAGGATTTGACCCATGGTTTTCAGAACTCTTACCTATTCTATATCTTAGTCTCCAGTTTCTTCACTCATAGTCAGAATTACCAATTAAGTAAATAAAGGATGAATTTGCCCTGCTAGGAGGTATAATCTTTTTGGCCCCTGTGGAATTACATCCTGGATTAATTTGGCCCAGGGTTTCTAAACTCGTGTCATAGAGAAAGAGAGGTGTGGTAGTAAAAGAAGGGAGGGGAGCAAGGTGGAATCTTTTTTGTTGTCTGTAATAGCACACCCTTGTTAACAGCCTTTCCAATGTGCTCTCATTGTCTTCCTTTCCCATCCTTTATGCTGATTATATTTGTGCTCATTACACGGGTTCACTTATTCTTCCCTGTGTATTAACCATTGCTAGAGAAATGTGCACACAAATATATTTGTAAAATAAAAACTTGGATTATTTTCTCATTTAATGTAAATGCTGAGAATTGATACTGTAATAAATATCTACAGAATTTAAAGATTTGCTTAATTTGTAAATTGAATTTGGATTATAGGATTTATTTTTCAAGTCAGCAAGGATAAAAAAATTAGGAATAATTTAGTGGATTGATTAAACATTTTCTTCATGGAATACATGTAAACAGGAAAGAGACTGCTCTACCTAGATTGTAACCTCTTTGTAGGCTGTCATTTTGTTTTGTGTTTGTACAGTACTTAACACAATAGGAGCCCTAGTTTTGGATCAGGACCCCAGGTGCTATTATAATACAAATAAATAATAGAGCCAGTAGCATTGGTCTCAGATGCTAACTTCTGTTGTCTAGAGTTTGAGACTCAGGCCTTGGCTACACTTACGAGTTACAGCGCAATAAAGCCACCCACAGCGCTGTACCTCACGCCCTGTCCACACTGGCAAGGCACGTACAGCACTGTATCTCCGCGGCTACAGCGCTGCTTGTACTCCACCTCTCCGAGAGGAATAAAGAGTATTGTGCTGCTGCTGCTGCGCTGCGGCGCCAGTGTGGCAGCCCAATGCGCTCAGATTGGCCTCCAGAAGTATTCGGCAGTATCCCACAATGCTTGTTCTAGCCACTCTGCTCATCAGTTCGAACTCTACTGCCCTGGCCTCAGGTGACCAACCGTCAGACCCACCCTTTATATTCCCCCGGAATTTTATAAATCCCCTTCCTGTTTGCTCAGCCAGGTGTGGAGTGCTATCAGTGAATCTTTCCAGGTGACCATGCCTCCATGCGCCAAGCGAGCCCCAGCATGGAGCAATGGTGAGTTGCTGGACCTCATCAGTGTTTGGGGGGAGGAAGCTGTCCAGTCCCAGCTGCGCTCCAGCCATAGGAATTACGATACCTTCAGGCAGAAATCAAGGGCCATGATGGAAAGGGGCCATGACCGGGATGCACTGCAGTGCAGGATTAATGTGAAGGAGCTGCGGAATGCCTACTGCAAAGCCTGCGAGGCAAACAGCCACTCGGGTGCTCTCCCTGCGACCTGCCGATTCTACAAAGAGCTGGACGCGATACTTGGGGGTGACCCCACCTCCACTCCGAGCCCCACCATGGACACTTCAGTGCAGGGAGAGGGGGAGGAAAGCAGGAGTGAGGATGCTGGGGCGAGGGGAGACACCCCGGAATCCCTGGAGGCATGCAGCCAGGAGCTCTTCTCGAGCCAGAAGGAAGGTAGCCAGTCGCAGCGGCCGGTACTTGGTGGAGGACAAACAGAAGAGCAGGTTTCCGGTAAGCAGCTTTTATTTTCGGGAAGAAAATTTTTCGGGAGAGGAGGGTTAGGGCTGCATGGATGCCTACATGCGGAATAGCGCATTGATGTGGTCTATCACATCGCGGTAATCTCTTAGAAAGTCTCATCCAGAACGTGGGCAATGTGCTTGTGCAGGTTTCTTGGGAGAGCCACCGTGGTCCTTGTCCCAGTCAGGCTAACGTCTGCGCCACTGTGCCGCGAGACGACCGTTGCTGCACACAGGCAAGCTGCATATGGGCCAGGGCGGAAGCCGCATTGCAGTAGAAGACCCTCCCTTGCTTCCCAGGTCACCCTCAGCAGTGAGATATCTTCCAGGATAAACTCCTGTGGAAAATGTTGGGACAGTGTTCAGTGTAGGTGCCCCCTGCAGCTGTTGGCTCTCCCCAAGGCACAGAAACCCAGATGACAGTACAGCCCTGAAACAATCAGTCCCCCTTACTCACCATTTTGGGGCTCCCGTGGGTTATGTGCGCTCTCTTTGGGATGGGAAAATTATGCTATTGTGTAGACTGTGTGTGCCCTCCTTAAGTGCGGGGGAATCATTACTCTGTCTGGTATAAACAATGCTGCCTCTGTTAAGTGTTGCATTTTGCCTTTACAGCTGCAACCTTGAAATCTCAGCAGTCCGTGTTATCACCGGCTGAAAGACTGCAAAAACTCCGGAAGAGACCACGAAAAAGCAAAGAAGACATGCTGCACGAAGTGATGCATCAGTCTCTTACAGAGAATCAAAAAGCACAGGAGTGGAGGGAGACCGAAAGCAGGCTCTGCAAGGAAAACGCAGCGCACCAGAAGCAAAGCACGGATCGGCTGATAAGCATCCTGGAGCGCCAAGCGGACTCGATCCAGGCGCTCATAGCCATGCAGGCAGAGCACTACTGCGCCCGTCCCCCCCGTGCAGCCCTTGTCCCAAAACTCTTTCCCTTGTGCTCCCATGTCACCTCCAACCCACTTTCCCCAATATCTGGGTTTTTACCGCCTCCAGCTGCCTCCAACACCTGTATCTTCACCAACCAGCACTGAGAACTACGAGCCTTACCCTGGGCACTCAACCCCCATCACCATGCAGTATAGCCATCCTCAAGTGCAGCACTCATTGCACAGCACTCCAGACAGGACATACGCAAATCTGTGATTGTACCGTTCCCCACCCCACCCCCTTGCCCTTTCTGATTCCCAAACAGTTAATTTTCTTTTCAATAAAATGGATTTTTTGGCTTTGAAAACATTCTTTATTATTGCATAAAGTAAAAGATGCCTTAGCCCAGGAAAGAAACAGACATTGCAAATCAGCTTGCAAACACAGATTCCTACTAACATTGTAACCACTGCACTTCACTCCCATGCAGGGCACCAGACATTACTGCTGGTTTTCAGCCTCAGATTGCTCCCTCAAGGCATCCCTAATCCTTGCAGCTCCGTACTGGGCCCCTCTAATAGCCCTGCTCCCTGGCTGTGCCAATTCAGCCTCCAGGTGTTGCACATCGGAGGTCCATGCCTGACTGAATCTTTCACCCTTCCCTTCACAAATATTATGGAGGGTACAGCACGCGGATATACCCGCAGGGATGCTGTTTTTGGCCAAGTCCGGCTTCCCATACAGAGATCACCAGCGGCCCTTTAAACGGCCAAAAGCACACTCCACAGTCATTTGGCACCGGCTCAGCCTGTAGTTGAACCGTTCCTTGCTGCTGTCAAGGTTCCCTGTGTAGGGTTTCATGAGCCACGGCATTAATGGGTAAGCGGGGTCTCCAAGGATCACAATGGGCATTTCGACCTCCCCTCCTGTGATCTTCTGCTCTGGGAAAAAAGTCCCGGCCTGCAGCTTCCTGAACAGGCCAGTGTTCCGAAAGATGCGTGCATCATGCACCTTTCCAGGCCAGCCTGCGATAATTTCAATGAAATGCCCACGGTGATCCATGAGCGTCTGGAGAACCATAGAGAAATACCCCTTCCGATTAACATACTCGGATGCTAGGTGGGGTGGTGCCAGAATAGGAATATGCGTCCCATCTATCGTCCCTCCACAGTTAGGGAAACCCATTTGTGCAAAGCCAGCCACAATGTCACACACGCTGCCCAGAGTCACGGTTCTTCTGAGCTGGATGCGATTAATGGCCCTGCAAACTTGCATCAACACGATTCCAAAGGTTGACTTTCCCATCCAAACTGGTTCACGACCGATCAGTAGCTGTCTGGAGTTTCCAGATTTTAATAGCCACCCGCTTCTCCACTGGCAGGGCAGTTCTCAATCTCGTGTCCTTGCGCCGCAGGGTGAGGGCGAGCTCCTCTCACAGTCCCATGAAAGTGGCTTTTCTCATCCAAAAGTTCTGCAGCCACTGCTCGTCATCCCAGCTTCCATGACGATGTGATCCCACCACTCAGTGCTTGTTTCCTGAGCCCAAAAGCGGCGTTCCACAGTGCTGAGCATGTCTGTGAATGCCGCAAGCAATTTCGTGTCGTATGCGTTGCGTGACTTGCTATCATCATCGGAATCCTCACTGTCACTTTGGATCTTAAGGAATAGCTCGACTGCCAAATGTGACGTGCTGGCGAGACTCGTCAGCATACGCCTCAGCAGTTCGGGCTCCATTTCCCAGAGATCAAAACGGAACACAGATCGCGCTGCACAGAAACTGTTGAAAGATGGCGTCAAATGTGGACGGAAACACAGGGATTGCTGGGATGCGAAGCGATGCATCACGGGGCATTGGGACAGGACCCAGAATGCCCCGGCCCCTTCCCACAACGCACGGCGCCAGAATGGGAAGAGGTGCTCTGTGGGATAGCTGCCCATAATGCACCGCTCCCAATGCCGCTGCAAGTGCCGCAAATGTGGCCACAACAGTGTGCTGGCAGCTGTTAGTGTGAACAGATTGCAGCACTTTCCTTATTCAGCTGTACGAAGGCAGGTTTAACTCACAGTGCTGTACGTCTGCAAGTGTAGCCATACCCTGAAAGTCATGATTCCTGGGTCTCTATTTACTTTACCACTGAGTTACTGTGTAGCCTTGGGTACATAATTTAAATTTTATGCCTCCGCTTTCTGATTTGGAAAATGAGGAAAGGCTTACCTATCTTAAATAGGTATTAAGCATCTGGACAAAGTTTTATATCATTTTACAGCAGTGTAAACCCAGACTAACTCCAGTGACTTTGATGATGTTACGCTAGTGTGATTAAAAGCAGGATCTAGTGCATTCGGTTTAATCATGGAGCTGCAGCATGATTCTCTCACTTATACCAGTGTAAATCTGGAGTAAATCCATAGAAGTCAGTGGTATTGGTGTTTGGAGGAGTATTAGGTCATAAAATATTGCTCATTGGCTGTGTGTGTGTGTGTGTGTGTGTGTGTGTGTGTGTGTGTGTGTGTGTGTATAGGTGTCAAAAGGCATTCTTTACAGGTATCCAAGCTCAGCTTTGGGTGGCGGGAAAGGGAATAGTGATGTCAGCTGATGTACAACTAGCCCAGCAAGCAAGATAATAATTAAGAAAGTTTTTAAAATTCCAGGTCAAATTCTGCTCTGTTACGCTGGAGTAAATCTGTAAATCTAGAGTAACTCCAGTGGCTTCAGTAAAGTTACATTGGATTTGCATTAGGGTAGTGGAGACCAGAATGTAACCCATTGTCTTTAAGAAACTTTCTCCATTTATCTAATGAACTTCTGGGCCAACTTTTCTTGTGGAGACTTTTTCTCTGAGTCAGAAAAGCAAAACCCAGTCATTTATTCTGAATCTTCTATTCCTTAATGTTCATGAGGTGCTCAACTACCACAGTGATGGGGCAATATTATTACCTAGTTAAATAAGTTATATGTACATAGCCACTCCCCTGCAGAAATGTTTAGTGTATTTAAATCAACAGAGAGGTTTTTCACCATAATATTTAAAAAATTAGGTAGGGAAGATATACAGCAGAACCCTCTGAAAGTGAAAATTATTTCCACAGTACAACTAGATGTGGGCCCATTGTTGGAATCTGCAATTAGGAAAACTTCCTACTGTACTCAGTAGGGTCCTGGTGTACTGTTGCCCTGCTCCCTTACACCAGAGAAAGTGAGGTTAAAATGCTATCAAACCAGAATGTGGAGGGCAATGGGGAATTAGGCCCTAGGTTTTTGCTAGCATTAGGATTTCAGGGTTGTTAGTAGGAGGCTCACTATCCTTGGAATTGCAGTTGATACTCTGAAGTTGTACCAAACAATTCAAGACTTTAATTCTACTTCTTTACAAAAAGTGTCACTCTATAAAAAGTCAGCGTAGGCAGGTTCCACAGTATTTCACAACCCAGGACAGGATACACAGAAGTAAGTGTGTGTGTGTGTGTGTGTGTGTGTGTGTATTTGCACTGATTGGGCCAAATTGTGTCCTTGTTTAAATAGGTGTCGCTTCTGTTTGAGTCAGTGGAATCTGAAATCTTTTCTTTAAGAGAGAATTTGAATAAAGAAAATCACTTTTTTCTCTGCTCCTGAAAAAATGAAAAACACCCATACTTCAATAACCAGGCCTAACTGAGGTTTCTGTTACCTTACAGTGCAGCATACAAAAAAGCAACTATTTGCTTTAAATGATTAAACTGACTTAATTCCAACAAAAGGTTAATGAACACACCCACACACTGATCTTCTGGTAACACTAAATTCATGAAACCATCATTATAAAGTGAAAACATGGCTGTCCCGTCACCAGTCCCAGTTATTGTGACAGGCACAGCTTTGTATCTTAGTGTGATTCCAGCTCTACCCTATCTTCTTTATGGCCTCTTTTAGCAACAAACACTGTTCCCTGGGAGCAGGAATGCAACACCTCTAGACACATCTGCTGAGGAAAGAAAACATTGTTTGTAATTCTACTATCCTTAGTCCCTCCCTCCCCCTCCCCATTTCTTCTCTCATCCACTCCTCTAAAATTCACACTGTGACTTGCTGCTGTTCAATGTAGAAGCAAGTGGTGGCCCTGCAGCTGCTATTTGAATGTGTAGCTGGAGCTCTCTCCCTCCTTCTCCCCCTCAACGAATGGCGTCAGAGCATGCTGCAACACTGCCCTGAACTTGTTCTATCCAGTTTACTCAGCCAGCTTTTTCCTAGAGATACATTCCTGTGGCTGCCTGAAACTTTACAGGAGAGAAACCTTCTTGAGCTTTTTAATTTTACTTCGATCAGTGAACAAAGGTCAGATCATCTTTCCTTATTCTGTATGTCCCTCCCTCACACACTACCTCCCTTTGCACCCTCACCTCTCGAAAAAGGAATCTGTTCTATTAAATGTGTGAACCTTGAGTTTATTTGCAGGGGGGGACAAAAAATGGGAGAGAGCAGAACTTGGGTCTCTGATTTTTACTTCAACACTCTACCTCCTCCTCACCCCCACCCTCCCTCCTAAATTAAAAGCTTTTAGACAAGCAAAGCAAATGGCGGGGGGAGGGGGGAACAGAGGAGGGGGTAGATTGTATCACTTGTTTCAAGAGTGCTACAGTTCCAACACTAAAATGGACCAGATTATTCAGCAAAACAAAATAAACAGAACTTTATTGAGTCTTCATGCTTTGTTGAAGTTCGTTCACTGAACCTGGAGGAAGTTGCTGATGGGAGCTGTTGTGCATTTACAGTGTAGACAGGTGACTAGTCCACTAGCTAAGCTGTATAGCTGGTCTGGAACATCACTAGCCCACAGGACCTTCTTCCTCATCAGCCCCATGGCAGAGGGCTGGTGAAGACAAAAAGGCTGACCAAATTAGTAGCTTTTTTTCTGACCCAAGCTCCTAATTGTTTTTTGTTTTGTCATCAATATGAAGATGAGAAAGAAGTGGGGATACTTTGTGGATATGGTTATACCTGCAGTATGTGCTTGCTCACTTGTTCTGACAAAGTATCCACTAGTGCCCTGTGAATTTTTGCATCTGTGGATAAATTAATATAGTGACTCAGCAGGCCTTGCTCACTTCACTGTGTAATATAGATGAAAACTTCATACATGTGTTGCTGTATTGGAAGACAGCTTGGTGTGAATAAGGCCCCAAGAGCATATCTGCATACATCCCAGAGAGAGGCTACTCTAAATCCTCAAACTCAACCACAGGGAGGTAATAGGAAATGTTCATTCAGATTCTACTCTGAAATAAGGATCAATCAGAAGAATATGCAAGTGCTACTAGAGGTGAGGATAATCCTGTCCTCTTTAACCTATGAATTCCAGTCACCTAAAATTGTATGTATATAGTCACACTGTTATGCTCTGTGGTCTGTGACTCTC
This sequence comes from Malaclemys terrapin pileata, assembly GCF_027887155.1. Taxonomy (NCBI): domain Eukaryota; kingdom Metazoa; phylum Chordata; order Testudines; family Emydidae; genus Malaclemys; species Malaclemys terrapin. Next base: position 91,026,607 of record NC_071509.1, read on the forward strand.
TAGGGCCTATTCTGCTTTTGGTCTCAGCGCTGAGTTCTCCCTGATGGCAAATGGAAGTTTTCTGTAGGCAGTAAGTGTGGAGTGGAGATCAGAAATGACCTTACTTTAGTATGGCCCGCAAAATGGGGTTGGTCCCATAACCTAGGAAGATGAATATAAATGCATATTTCCATACCAACATGTCCCTTTTAAATTTTTTAAAATAAATATTCCCATCCTCTTTATTTGTAAAAATTAGCCTAGTTTATAGTTTGGGTTTTTTTTTTTTTTTTTAAATCAAATCCTGCCCCCTTCTCACAACCACAGAAAGCTATGACCCACCAGAATCACATGGTAAAGAAGGGGGGGGGATAGGATTGGGGGACACCCCTGCTCCTTGGTGTCTTCTCTGTGCTTCAGTATGCAGAGAATGTTGGGGGCAGTGGATGTGAAAATATGTGGATTATGCCTGGACATTTATTTTCATAGCTGGGGAGGAGTACAGGCTGCAGGGAGTTAATACAGCCCTGAGAGAGCACTAGCAGCTGTGGTGTAGCTTCACTGCTGCTCATGGTCTGAGGGAGAGGACTTATCCCACCCTCACACTCCCTATGAAGACCCCTACCAGTTGAGCTACATGGAGAACTTTAACTGTCAGAAAGCAACAAACTGTCACAGGGGCCAGCCACTAGAGGGAGACATGATCACACACAGTAGGCCACTCGATGTAGTAGATATACTCCCCCTGTTCCAGAGCATCTGAGAGCCACAGGAGTTCAGGTCCCAAATGAGCTACTGTTCTGTAATGAACTATGGCCGCTTGCACACAGAGACACCAAATCAGCAGTAACTGCACCTGAGACCTTCAGCAAAAAACTCAGGCCATTAACACTTGAGCTAACGGGGCACTTTCCTAACTCTGGGAAGGTACCAGGTCGTATGTTGTTGGAGCCAGCCATGAGGGAAGCGTTTAATATTCTGGCTACGTGTCTGCGTCCAGTGCTCATTACATGTGCTGATTCCAGGCGTTGGTCCCTTGTAATTAAAAAGAACCATATGTTGCTTTGTGTCACTGGCCTACATTCCTTTAGGAGATATTTTAGGTCAAATTCTGCTCCCCTCATTTATGTGGCAAGTTCTACCACAGCCATTACTTATGTGAATAATGGGAGCTGGATTTGCATCTTTAAGAGGGAAAAAAATGACTGGATATTAGAAACAAAGAACACATAGCAATCAGGGCCATCAAGAAGAGAGGCTTGATGTGAGCCTCTGGTCCTTGCCTTTCAAAGAATGAAAATGAAATGTCAGAGGAAGTTACCCCTTTACTATCAATCACACCTAAGGCTTTGCCTCCAAGGTGGACGCATAATTGAGCAGCATAATGTGGTACTCTCTGTACCTATGTCCTTTCACAGGATGTGTGCCATCCTTCTTGATGCAATCAAGGAGTAAAATAGGGTCAAGCAGTTCTGTCCTGAGGCTGTGGCATACCAGTCCTGGAAACAAGTCAGCCACGATGACTAAGAGTTTCCCCAGGAAGCAGATCAGATCCTTAACAAGCAGGTGGTTTATGAGCTGATAAAAATGATCTCAAAGGGCAGGAATCAACTCACAAGTAAAAGAACAGAAATGATCAGTGTTTGTTTCTCTTGCTGCTGGAGTCAGAAATCAAATTGCGGGTTTAGTGCAAAGTGGGTTAATATGCTGGTAATTCAGTGTCTACTAGCTAGGAAGCATAATAAAGCCCACATTTCTTGTTTGGTGTAGGGAGAATGCTGCAGAAACAGAAATTTTATTACATAATTATGCCTCCTACATAAAGCTTTGAAAAAGCTACCAGGGTTGTGTATCATTAAAATGACACAATATGCAGCTGTGATCAGAGTCCTGCATGTGCTTAGGACTGTACAATACGTACACACTGTTTGTGTCCTTGCAACATTCATGAATTTCAACTCACTCCAGTTATGAGGGAGGAGAGCTGATCAGAATGTGCTGCACTCTCTGCCCTGAAAACTGAGACTCACTGTAAAAACACTTTTTGTTTTACCAAAGATTTAATTAAAAGATTGAAAGGAAAGGGAGTGAAAATGCAATTTCTAATTCAAATATATTAAATTCAGACTCAAGCACATTCCTGTTTAGGGCATCAGGCCTAGGAGAGCTGCGGAGGCCACGGTATGAACAGCCCTGCGAGGGGAAGAGATTATCTTGGTTGCTTTGCAGAGACTCCTCTAGCTAATGCGGAAGTGGCATTGATAGGCATCAGTGGGAACTGAGCTGAGCCTTCTTCATCAAGACGAACCTGTCCTGCAGTGTGAGACTGAGTGTGGGTGCTAAAAAGAGAAAACAGTTGTGTGTGTCTGGGAGGAGTCTATGTATATTTATTATGTGTATTACTATAACACCTGATAGTTGAAATACTTAGCATATAGAGAGCTTCCTGTCTTAAAGCACTTTACAAGCAATTAATCCTCACCCGTTAGGCGACCTAGGGTTGTGCGGGTGACGACCATGATGGTATTTCAGTGGCGGGACCTTCCGCCGCCTCTGTGGGGGGCAGCATTTCAGCGCGGGACCTTGGGGAAGGATCCCATAGGAACAGGGAGGGGCGGAGTTGGGGTGGGGACTTTGGGGCAGGGGTGGAGTTGGGGGGGGGGGGCGCTAGCCCCTCCGGCGCCGAAAAAAGTTGGCGCCTGTGCCCCTGAGGGGTCCCGATCCCCAGTGTGAGAACCCCTATTCTAGTCAGACACACAGGTACTGCTAGAGGCCTAATTTGACCTTCAGAATCTCCTTAAGTCAGAATCAGGGACCATTTTGCTAAACTCTGTACAAACATAAAGGAAAATATGGTGTCTATCTTGTAGAGCTTATAATCAAAGGCCCTGATGCAGTAAAGTACTTAAGGCCTTCTCTATTCAGGTCAGCATTTTAGCACATGCTTAATTTTAAGTATGTGCTTAAGTGCTATCCTGAATAGGGATGCTTTGTTTAACTGGGGCCTAAGTAGACAAGACAGACTAAGTGAAAGAAACATATAAGCAAAGTGCTCCGTGTTGATTGGCAAGTGTCTTATTTCCATGTTGCTTTTGATTATTTTTATTGAAATGTATTATGAGTTCAGGATGGGGTGAGAAGAAGAAGACAGGAAGGCATGAGTTAACAGAAGCAATGGAATAGGAGAGAGAGAAGAAGCAAAAAAGCAAAGATACTGAAGTGATTTGTCCTAGGTCACCCAGCAAGTGAGTAGCAGAGCAGGAATTACACAAGGCTGACTTCTCACTGTCTCTTACATCTCACTTGCTAATAAATGCTTTGCAATAACAAAATTTAATCAACAATTTTGTTGATAATGCATCAAGCAGAAGAAAATCCAGCTTGCTGCTCCATTGCTTGGCAGTGCTAGCAGGAGTAAAATCTTGATTTTTGTCATGAAAATGATTAGCTCTGTTTTGTCAGATGCCCACGGAGGAGATATGTTGAACAAGAAGGTGCTATGTAGTCACTCTTATGATTGCAACCACACTACGATGGAAAAAAACCCACGTTTTTAATAGAGTATTTTAGAATATTAAGGCCCAAAATTATTTTTGTTTCCCCTTTGCAGGGATCTACAGTGAACCAGGAACTAAGCTTTAAACCAATTCAAATATACTGGGCAAAATTCTGATCTCAATTACAGCCTTGCAACTCTGTTGACTTCACTGGAGCTGACTGAGTTTAATGGTGCCCACAATTTGGCTCAATATTTTTCCCTCTTGGGCCCCTCAGATATAATAAAAAATCTGACATGAGTGTCACAGATTATCGAGTGCACACAACATGAGGCCACATTCTTCCCTTAGCTCAATTCATTGGAGCTGGCAGAGATGTAAGTGGGGATACAAATTGGTTAATTATCTGCTTCTTTTTATCTAGTAGCATTCCTTTGATCATGCAGTGCACATTTCTCTGTCAGCTAAGAAAGGGGTTAATTTTTGTTGTTGGTTTTTTTGCACGTCTTATTGACATGGGAGGACCTGCAAGATCACAATCTTATGCTTGGGATTCCATGTTGAGTTAGCAATGGTGGCAATGAGACCCAGTCAATCAATCCAGTGAGCAAAATTTGATAAGGAAGTCACGAAAGAGAATGGAAAGGGTGAAACACATTTTAACCACATTCTCCCAACACAGCCTCTGCCCAACTCTACACATACCCACGCAAACACACAAAACATACTCTTCCCTACCCTGGGAAGACAACGGGTGGCAGAATCTATATGAGAAAAATTTTATCTATCTTTCTGGCCATTGAAAAACATCTTTCATTCCTAGCTTATTTGGATGAGCCATGTCCTAATCATTTGATTATGCTCTGAAGGTGTCAAAAGCAGCTGTGATGTTACAAATCAGTCACTTGCTGACCAGTTAGCATAACTAGGAGGTCAGGAAAATTTCTTAACAGGAAGGCAGTTTGTTTTGTTTGCACAATTCACCTGAGCACAAGTTGTCTTAGCAAAGGCCATGCATATGCTGGGGATTGAAATGCACCATGAATTTGTTTGTTAACATAGTTTTAAACACAGTCTTAGCCAGAACTGTTTTAAAGCTACGTTAAAACTAGTTCCACTAACCTGGTTTAATTCCTTGGATAAGACTACAGCCATCAGTGCATGCATGGGAGGCTGAAATTCTGGCTCTATTGAAGTTGATGGCCAAGTTCCTATTGACAACCATGGATAATGATTTCACCCATGATGTATATATCAAATTGAGAGTCAGGCCTAGATCTTTCATTGTTTCTTGTGTCCCATTTCCTTGTTTTTGAGGAAACAGATGCAACTTTACTTTCTTGCAGTTATTATGAGCTGAGAATAACTGTGTTTTTCTTGAATCTCCTCAGCACTGACACCCTGCAACAGTTTGGACAATTCATTGGAGAAATATGACTTGATATACAAAATAATCACAACAGACACATGATTTACAGATTATACCACAACCTACAATTGACCACCAGCTAGTGGAAATTAATAAACTTTGAGTCACCAATCCTTCAAGTGACTGACTTTTCCAGTAATAAATTCTCTCCCTTGTCTGAACTATGTAATGAGAGCAAAGTTCTGCCACTGAGAAAGAGATGAAACAGCAATGGAGGCCAGGACATTGTATGTTGTATTAAAGAGCCAGGATTGTATAGTGCAAAAGTATTCTTAATTCTGGAGACAAGCTCTCAGTGTGACGATAGTACAGAATAGGAACATTTTCTCTGAGTAAGTCACTTTGGAGCACACTTGTATTCAAGCCCTGTGCTGTGCGCATTGTCCCCATTTTGTGTTTTATATTTTAACACTTCTTTTCACATAACAAAGGCAAAGGAGTCCTGGATTTTCCATTCCCAGATTCTATGGGCCTGAATGCAGCTAAATTCTTGAAGTGAGACTGAGGCCAAGGATGGGTAGATAAGAGATCTCTGTTATAGGATTGTGCTGGACAGAAAGAAACCACCAGGCAGGGAGTTGGGCTCACAGATTTCATAGTCAATGGTTGCTAGTGGAATTTCAGACAGTAGTTTCTTTTTGTGCTGTTAACTTTTTGTATTCCCAAAGTCACTCTGCTTTTCTCTGATTGCATTCTTAGTGCCATGGCTTGAAACAAATAAGTCTCTTTATGAATATGTGGGTGTGTATATTCAAATTTAAATACTGGGCCAGTATTTATAACACCTGTGTGTAACATACACATACATTCCTCCCCCCCCCCCCTTTTTTTTTTAAAGTTTGGGTCAATCCTGAGTCAGCTGAAGGTGCAGATACTTTAGACCTCTCAGAATGTTCCAGTAATAAGTCTCCTGTCTATATCTACTGTACAACTGGATCTCTCTGTATCAGGGGAAGGAAGTTTTTAACCTTTTGGTAGAGCAGAGTAACATATGATGTGTTGTCAAGCATTTACTTCCACTAAAGTGAGTAATAAACTTTGAGCTACCAATCCTTCAAATGACTGACTTTGTTCCAGTAGTAACAAACAGCTGTGCTTTTTTATTAATTAAAAACCCCACTTTAATTATAGTATGCAACTGTTATGCTATTTTTGGTAATGTGATGATTGATCAAGCTTATGTAGAGCAGGAAAAGTGACTAGTCTTTGCCACAGTCAAAATGGAAGGAGGCTGAGAGTATGGTGTAGTTTCGTTTCACTGGGTAATGCTTATGTACTGTATGTTGGTTGCCAAAAAAAATCAGAGCAAGGATGCTCCACCTTTGTTCATCTGAGGGTTTCTTGGCAACTTGTCAGGAGCCAGGAGCGGTACCTAATTTGCTAATTATGGAGCAGGGTTAACAATTTAAATGCACAGAAGATCCAGTCCATCTCTGCTTCATTTTACTAATCCTAAAAAGCTAGGGACCAGCATGCAGGTTGCCGTCTGTAATTTCCTTAGTGCTTCTAGAAACTCGGTGAGTGAGAGAGGCTGAAATTCCACAGAACATGTTTCCATTGTCCCCTTCAGACATGTATCTGCAACTGCGGAGGTCCTCTACCCCGATATAACACGACCCAATATAACACGAATTCGGATATAACGCGGTAAAGCAGTGCTCAGGGGGGGGAGGCCTGCGCACTCCAGTGGATCAAAGCAAGTTCAATATAACATGGTTTCACCTATAACGCAGTAAGATTTTTTGGCTCCTAAGGACAGCATTATATTGGGGTAGAGGTGTAGTTGCGAAAAGTCCTCTCAGCAAAAGAATTCCAACTCCAGTTCTATTTGGAGGCAGACTAGATTCACTAAGCTGTCAACCATTTTGAACAGTTCCATTGGTTGGAATGAAGGTCATGCTGTTAGTCGCATTTCCCCTTAATCATACTATGGCTGCTTGTGGGTGCATTGAAGGGATACTCTCTAGTTTGCTGATGTGGAGTTTTCACATGGAGAATACACTTACCTATGAACATAGGGCCAATTTCCAGCATTTGAATTACAGCCTTTTGTAACAGATGTATCTTCCTGTTATAACTGATTTTGTAACTTCATTGGCATCTGGCCTATATATTGGTGTCCTTGTGCTAATCAAACCTGTAATTCTTTGGGTGAGTGAAAAAGGATTTTACAGGTGCTTAAGCCATTTGCAAGGAACACAGCTGTTTTCTCAGAAACTCACATTAAACCCAGGGAAGCGGGTTTTTTTTGTTTCTTTTCTTTTTCTTATTTTCTCTGAAATTGCATATAGTGAGTGCCTCTTACACCAGGTGCAGCACCCCTCTCCCGAAGAGTCTGTTACATTAACGAGTGCTCCCAGGAGGAAGGTGTCTGAGTCCCATTTTGTAACAATGATTCTTCGTTTTGGGGTTTGGGAAGCAGAGAATAGAATTCTCAATCCCCGGGTATTGGGGCAGTGGTGTATTTCCCAGGATGCTTTTTCTTTAGTTAGGAAAAAAAAAAATCAGGTTTCTAGAGGAACCAGATTGACAGCCATGAAGGATGAAATCCTGTACAATACTCACCACAGAACAGGTCCAGTGTAGGCTGCAGCAGGCTAAGCCTCTCATACTGCCACAGCCTGATCTAGACAGATCACCTTAAGGGGCTGAGAGACTCCTAGTTCATGGACCATTCAATGCTGAGACTCTATGCTGAGTCTGTAAACAGACTAGAAATAAGTGACAACTGTGGTGGCCAACCTGGACTTAGGCCACTTTCCGTAGAGGATGCTGACCCATTGCTGTCAGTTACTATTGATTTGATCTGGATTTGAATCAGCAACCTACAGGTGATGCTTTTTCTAGCGAACCAGCACCAGAGAGGACTTTCAGCTCTTGAAAGGGGCCAAATAAAAAGATTTGTTTATGAAGCACAAAGCTCTTTATATAGAACAAATTTTGATTGTGTCACTGAAATTTTAACCAGGTCCTGCCCTCTACATTAGTGAAGGCCCAACCCAAAGCCCATTGAAGTCAATAGAAGTCTATTGAAGATCCAGAAGTCTAGACTTCTATTGACTTCACTGGGCTTTGAATCAATCCCTTAGGTGGAAAATACTGTTCCCTCAACCCAGAATGCATCTCTTTGGGAGGATTAGGAACTTTGCCTTAAAAGTCCAGCTTCTAGTGGAAAACTTGAGAACCTGTGAAAGGATTCTAATGGCTAGAGGAATCCCGTCTAAAGAAGTGACCTCTCCATCAGCCTCATCTGAGTACTTAATGAGAGGTGCTTTGCAAAGCAAAAGCTGTGTTAGTAAAAATAGGATCTGTTTCTGGTAAAACTTACCTGATGGGATTGTTCATGGAACAATGTGTTACTAAAGTCTGTATAATTGAGAACTGGTTAGGTCTGGAGGAGATTATGTATTAAGGTGAACTACTTTAAGGGTGCAGGAGTGTCTCTAGGCTGTTCTGATGGTTAGATACTTAGCGAGATCACATTTCATTAGGGTTACTGCTTAATTTATTAATGTGTATCATATTTTAAGGAAATTCATTTGTGTTAAGATTGTGGGAACAGATTCACCCCATGGAAGCTCATGCTCTCATTTCCTTCAGTGGACAGAACTTGGCCCGTAGGGATGGGTGGAGGTGGGGACTGGAATTAGTGTGAAAGAGGATGCTCCTGTTGCTCCAGGCTGTGAACAGTTTATGTTCTCCCCAACCAGTCAGGCTCTGAGCCTCCCCGACATTCTGTGGGCAGTATGAAAACTGCAAACACAGTCAGGGCTGGATGTCAGTCAGCATAGCTCCATTTAACATCTTGAGCCAGATCCTCAGCTGGTATAAATCGATATAGCTCCATTTGGCCCTTTGTGCATCAGATCACTGTGAAATCCAGAACACTGTTTAGCTGGAGAAGAGAGAGTGATTTATAATAGCCAAAGCATGCCCTCCCTGATGTCTAGGCCGCTCATAAATCTTTACTTTCTGGGTGCAATGGTAGCACTTCAGTTATGCTTCTCTGTTCCTTAAATGGGTCCATTTGGCATTCAGTTCACAATAATTCTCTTGAACACATTACGGTTTCTTGTGACACCATAAATCCTCTTTTAATTTTGGTCATTTGTTGCCCTCCTGGTTCAAATTTTCTTTCAGGTTTCTCACGTTTTTATCAAAAGATTTGGTATTGGGCTGTATTTGTTTCTTGGCCTTAAGCAATTAGCACATTGAGATGGCCATTACTAATAATTCACTTACACACTGTCCTAGACATTTGTTACAGAGGGGAAATTTCATACTTTTTAAAAAGGTGGCTTACAAGGTCTGTGCTTCTTACTTGACTGTTTTGTGTTGTTTTTTTTCTTGATTACTGCATTCTTTTCTTCAAGACTTGTTTGCACACAGATTACTTCCAAGACTGTCTTTTATAACACATCAACTGCTTGATTCAACTGGGTTCTCCTAACTAATCAGGTTTGATCAATACAAGGCTGTTGAGCTATCACACACAGCAACCACATTACAATCTTATTCCCTCTATGCCTTACCAAGACTTGGTGCTTTATCCCAGCTTTCAATAAAGTATTAAGAACTAGGCACAGACTTGTGTGGCCATGAAGAATGTCTGGTCTGAATGCTCAGTGTCTTGTCTGGAGGGTCCATTTTTCCAAGAACCAGGTTATTAACATGAAAACCATCTCTGTATTTTTCTAGGCAAATTGCACAGGGCATGAACAGATTGGTGCACTTGTTCAAGGCTGAGGAAAATATTTTGAATCCTAGAAACAAAGTATGTTCTATGAAGTCCTCTTTGGGGCTGTTCTCATCTGAATAACTGAAATGGATTAACCACATTTGTCTTCTATGATGTGCATTCTGTTCAGTTGAATCTCCTAATGATGAGAGCCTAGGTAGTCCTATCTTTCCTCCTGCAACCCTGGCCAGTGTAGCATTTTGTGTGTGCCTCTGTATTGTCACTGTGTTTACTTCAGTTGTAAATGATGGGATAACAAAGTACATATGTCCTTCTGCATCAGACAGCCACATTCATTGGGTTACTTGAGTGAAATAATCTCTCCCTCTAGAAAAAGATTGGTTTTAAACTGAAACTCAGTTTTATTCAATTTTTTAGGGCAGTGTCAAACAAGATGGTTGCTGCTTGCAAACCTCACTACAATTTACTTCAGAAATTTCAGTCTGAATTTCAATGAAAGTAGAGCTCAGATGTGGGCTGGGTAATATATCTAGTTGCTAACATGGCTTAAGGTTCCTTGTCAATTCTTGCCTTTTTTGATCTTGCAGCTGTGGACTGCTGCATCTTTTTTGGAACCCCTAGAATTGAATTTGGAGCTTGCAGGGATAGATCATACTTGTCTGTTTATAAGATTTCACTTGTCTTGCCAATAAATCGCCATTGACAGTTTTTACTGTGCTCCATCTGAAATTCATTTCAGTTTCCATTCTTTTCAGTGACTTACATTCTCTACGGCTTTCTGCTGCCACTGAAGGAAGTTTATATCAGGTTTAAAAATAATGGATTCCATTGCTGTGCAGATGATACACAGATCTACATGTCTATTATCAGATCTCAATCCAGTTTCTCATTGATGGCAACGTCTGGTTGACATCCAGGCTTAGGTGGCCAAATAGCTGGCTCTGTTTGAAACTAGAAGAAAGAATATGTATTACTGAATGTAGTCACTGTCACGTAATGTCTTTATAGTGATACCATATGACTCGATGAGGGTGCCCACACCAACTCTCAGATAGTAAAGAATGTCACAAATTTCTAGGATCTTGATTATTTGTTGTTCTCATGCAATGCTTGGACTGTTTCTCAGACAGCCTTTTATCTAAAGAGTATTATCAGTGTTAGACAATTTCTCTGAGCAATGGACACAGATTTTTATTCATGCTTTTTTGACTACTAGACTGGATTACTTCATTTTCTGTGCTCCAGCTCTTTGATTCTTGGAAGCAAATTAAAAAAGATCCAGCTAGGCTGTTGCCAAAAATCTGCCTTACAGAACAGGTGAAGGCTCTTTCGTGTTCTTTATTCAATGGTGTATCAGTTGTAAACTCCTTGTACTGATTTATAAAGCTTTGCGTGGCCTTGGACTGTCTGGTGAATCTGATTTGATAACCACCTACTGATGCTGCTTTACTATAAGGCTAGATTTCACTCTGCCAGTCATAGTGCATTTTGCCATTATTCTTCTGCCTTGGAAAATTCTCTTTCTAGGGAGATAAGAGCCTTTATTCTATTGAGGCTTTTAAAAAAGGGAAACTGAAGTCTGTTTTTTTTTGGTTTAACCACTTGACACTAGCAGCTCGGCTTTCTCAGCTTGTATTCTGTTACCCCTGATGTCACATGAAGTAGCTGTGTTACCAAACGGTTCAGAATTGCTTGTAATTACATTGTAGTGGTAATTTTAGGGGGGTTTTTTGGGTGGTGATCTTTTGAAGCAATTAGAGGAATGAATGCAGGGCTGTCAGTTAAACATGCCTGGGTTCTAATCCTGGCTCTGCTGTTGATGTGCTGCATGATCTTGGCCAAGTTATTTAAGCTCTCTACCTCAGTTTCCCCATCTGTAAATTAAGAGGTACCCACTTGCATTTCCTGCACAAGGGTGTGTTGTGAAAGTTAGTCAATGCCTGTAAAGGGCTTTGGTCTATAGGCCTGATTCTCCACTCCTTCGTGTGGGTTTTATATTAGTGTGACTTCACTGAAGTGAATGGAGACATATTGATGTAAAAGAGATGTAGCAGGGTGGAGGACTAGGCCCATAATGCATTGTATAAGTGCTAAATAGTAGTATTCATTTTGAGAAGCTCTCAGAGATACTGTTTACACTATGTGTTAGCTTAATAAAGTCACATTGTAGTGCTTTGCTTTCTATCTGTGTCCAATAGCAGAACTTGATTGCGCCATGGTCACATTAAATTTCTGAGAACAGAAACAGCCTGGACATTTTAAAGGCAGGCTGACTCTGTTGCTAAAATTTCCATTTAAAATAAAAATAACCCCCAGTCTTAGAAGCTGTGAAAATTCCTTTGACTGCCTGGAACTCCCAGATTACTTACGTTGAGAATCTTTACTTAACCCTTTTCCTTTAGAGGAGTATCTAAACAGTTGTGTTGAAATTAGGTGGCATCAAAAAGCTGGAGACCAGGGAAAGGGTAGCTTGTTCAGAACATGGATGGAAGTCTCATGTTACCAACGTTATATGGGCACATACTGCGCTGTCTTTTCAAAAGAATCACCCCAAAAGGGAGAAAGGAAGCATGCTTTTGTTGTTGGTTTAGTGTAGCATCCTGTTGCTGGAAGTGTTTCTCAGTTGCTGTGCAGGAAGAACTGAAGATATGTAGTTGGAGTATAGGAGAGAAATAGAAGCAGTTTCCAAGATGTATTTGTTGTCCCTTAGATTGTCTCTTGAGTTCTCAGGATTACTTTCTGCTTTTCTTTGTTTGAGTTGGAAGCTGCAAGCATCTAGTCTTGTTTATAAGCAAAAACCTTTTCGTTGGTAAGTTTTGTTTGTATCAGCAGAATGGATGCTGGAGGGAATTAATTATTTTTTTTCTTTCTAAAAAATATGTATTTGTTTTAGCTGAATCAAAACCTTTGTTTTCCCTTACAGAACAAAAGTCCTTTAGCTCAAAACAGAAGGGCACAGCCTAGATTCCCATAGTAAAACTGTTCAAGTGTACAGGATATTTGGTGTTCATTTTGTTAGGAAAAAAATCACTAACTGGCAAGGGACCCCCACTTATTAGAGTAACAGTAAAGAAAAATTAAAAGGTGAGCTTAGGGCAGTAATAGCTTCATCATCAGATCATGGGAATACAGAGTTTGGCACTTAAAAGCTTACTTTAAAAAAATGTAGGCCCTGACTACGCAATGTGTAGTATACGCGCAACCCCTGCATCCACATGGAGCCCCCGTGACTTGGGTGGCTATGCAGGATAAGGGCCTTAGTGTTCCTGTAAAGTACCTTAGACATCAAAATCCTCTATTCACAGCATGGGTTGTGGCCATCCAACCTTCCTCCCGTCATTGTCCAGCCAATGTAGATGAGGCTCTGTCCTGGAAGGATCAACTCTAGTGGTAAAATAGTAGATTAGTCTTCATAGATCATTTGTTAACTTCTCTGTTTTGATTGCCCACGCTGTTTTTTCTCTATGTAAAATGCTATGCAATTTTAAATAATAATAACAATAATAATTGTGATGTGGACACTTCACTCTTAATTGGATTGATACTACCAGCTAAGTTCACACCCCTCAAATGATGACAACATTAACTAGCTATGGAGGAGTGGGATTGTAGATCTTCACCTAGTCTCCAAAGCTCACATTTTCACCTTTTAATTTTTTTCAGTTTTTTCAGTTGTGTCTATCAGTTCTCTAGGCACAAATAGAAAAGTGTGAATTAAAACACAATGATCAAAAAAAGTCAAAAAGACAAGCCTTCTAAACAACCTGCCTATCTCCAAAAGAGAGACCATCCCATTCCCATGCCCCTGATCAACACTTCCTGCCTCTGCAGCCCCATTCTGCCACCCCTTTATTGGTAAGTGCTTCAGGCGTAGTCCCAGTGAGGACCATACAAATGAACTGCTGGCACAATCATCACTCTTAGGGCTCAGTCCATCTCCAATTGAGGTCAGTGAGACTGCGGTGGAATAAGTTATTACCTACAAATAAGAAAGAAAGAATAGGGCCTCCAGAGAGAGACTGAGAACGTCTCGCAATGTTCTCTGAAGTCATCAAATTCAGGCTGTGACAGGCCAAGGAGATGTGATTTCCAAAGAGATGGAATGGTTTTAGTCTAACATAAAGCTATCGCGACAATTACGTGATGCCTTTTGTTATAGACGTATTGTCCATTGGATTAATATGGTTACTATTTACTTCTGCATTATTCATCTTACAGAAGTAACCAACAAAACCAATACAGGTTTCAGAGTGGTAGCCGTGTTAGTCTGTATCAGCAAAAACAATGAGGAGTCCTTGTGGCACCTTAGAGACTAACACATTTATTTGGGCATAAGCTTTCGTGGGCTAGAACCCACTTCATCAGATACATGGAGTGAAAAATACAGGAGCAGGTATAAATGCATGAAAGGATAGACTGACCAAGTGTGAGGTCAGTCTAACAAGATAAATCAATTAACAGCAGGATACCAAGGGAGGAAAAATAACTTTTGAAGTGGTAAGAGAGTAGAACCTCAACGTTACGAGCACCAGAGATATGAACTGACCAGTCAACTGCGCACCTCATTTGGAATCAGAAGTGTGCAATCAGGGAGCAGCAGAGACAAAAAAAAATTTAAAAAAACCCCACAAATATAGTACTGTGTTAAATGTAAACTACTAAAAAAAAAAAGGAAAGCAACATTTTTCTTCTTCATTGTAAAGTTTCAAAGCTGTATTAAGTCAATGTTCAATTGTAAACTTTTGAAAGAACAACCATAATGTTTGTTCACAGTTACAAACATTTCATGAACACCTCCAAGGTGTTCATAACTCTGAGGTTCTACTTTGTGTGTGTTTAAATTATAGAATCTATATAAATAACTTTACTGTAAGTAAAGACATAATCCAAATTCCCACTGACTTCAATGAGAGTTGGATTGAGCCTTAAACAGGTAATGATGCTGGTAGTTTAATTTTATTAGGATACATTCTCTACTGAGGAACTGTACATTAAATAATCAAATGTAAAAAAATTGTAAAATTTTAGGAAGAACAAGTAAATTAAAAGACAGGAGGCCCGTTGACATGTACATATTCAGGAATATATTACAAATACATAACCGTACCTATGGTAATCCAGATCAGTAAATTCGTATTGGTACAAAAACTAGCGCAGGTCCTGAATTTTGCCTTAATCAGGAGAAACACCAAACTCAGTGAAAAAAGCAAGTGAGTGAAACAGAAATAACCTAACTCAAATACAAAGTGAAAAAGTAAACTATAATATGTGCAAATTTAGAAAAAAAAAACAGGTAAAGAGAGAGGAATTAAAAGCTCACAATAAAAAATAAGAATAGTTAAATGTGAAATAGACATTTGTGAGAGATAACAAGCCAACAAGTCCGTTTTACCTCTGCTCTTATGTATCCCCTGAGCAGAAGAAGGTAAATGTGACCCTTTTGACAGCATGTCCAAGGACCTCTGTCCACGGTTGGGAGAGTTCTCATTCAGAAGCTAAGCCGTGCATTGTGGTTGCAGAGGTTGATACTGTACAGGAAAGAAGTTTTACAGTGAGGTAGGCGGCTTCCTCTACACAGCTTTGTTTCTTAACTTAGTCTGTAACAGAACAAAAAGTGAATGGAAGGTCCCCACACTGTATGTAAAGTAGACTTGCTTGCCTTCCTAAAGGGGCTCTACCTTGTGGATTCCTATTCAGATTTATTAGCCGTGAAGGGAGGATCCTGAAAATAGGCTACTTTGCATGCTTCATTTCAATTATTTTGTACTGAATGCTGAAGAGAGAGAGAATCTATGCTTTTGGGTAAAGGTAGCTCCTAAGTAATGGATTCCAACACCTTTTGCCATCTTGTGTTGTCTATGTTGCTGTATTCCACTATCATTCATTCATGAACCTTCAACATACAACCCCTGAAATATATGCAACTGTCATCCCCACCGCAAATAATTTCTCATAGTACCAACTTGCAACTCTTGGTAACTCCCTTAGCATTCAAACCTTACTGCAGGGGTCGGCAACCTTTCAGAAGTGGTCTGCCGACTCTTCATTTATTTACTCTAATTTAAGGTTTCCCTTGCTAGTAATACATTTTAACGTTTTTAGAAGATCTCTTTCTATGTCTATAATATATAACTAAACTATTGTTGTATGTAAAGTAAATAAGGTTTTCAAAATGTTTAAGAAGCTTCATTTAAAATTAAATTAAAATGCAGAGACCCCCAGACCGCTGGCCAGGACCTGGTCAGAAAGAGTGCCACTGAAAATCAGCTCACGTGCCACCTTTGGCATGCGTGCCATAGGTTGCCTACCCCTGCCTTATGGCCATCTTGTACAAAGAAGCTGGGGGGTTGTTGGGAAGGTCAATTCCTATTACATCAGAACATTAAGCACTGGAATGGGTTATCTAGGGAGGAGGTGGAATCTCCTTCCTTAGAGGTTTTTAAGGTCAGGCCTGACGAAGCCCTGGCTGGGATGATTTAGTTGGGGATTGGTCCTGCTTTGAGCAGGGGGTTGAAATAGATGACCTCCTGAGGTCCCTTCCAACCCTGATATTCTATGATCCTATGAGAGGGAGGAGCCAGGACTGCAATCCGCACTGTAGTTCTGTTTCTAGGAGAGAATAGACTTTCCTTTTAATAATCATACATTCTATCCAAAAGAATTTATATCTGAGGAAGTAACATTTCTTCTCCTTCATTATGTGTCTATTGTATTTTTGAATATAGGGAAAATCCAATAGAATAGTCACACAGAGGGGTGAAAGGGATAAAACAACATACTTGGTTGAATTTAAACCCCAAGCTCTAAATGGCTGGAGTATTTTTTTTAACTTAACTGACCTGTTGGGAACTGTGGAAAGTAAAAGCTATTCAGCTCTGCCCTTCTTAATACATTTTGCTGTGGCGAATGGCAGTAACTAAAGAAGATTTAAGACGTTAGACCCTGATCAAATTTGGACAGTCTAAAAGTGGTAGACTCTACAGGCAGGGACAAATTTAGTTTAGTTTTAGAATTCAGGTTAAAAAACGCATTAGCAATTTGGGTGAAGGGTTAGGTTAAAGTTTTTATTTTAACTTTCAGAATTAACTTGTTGGGTGGCACTTTATGTAAAAGCTGATGATTTCCTCCCATAGATGTTCTAGAGGTTTTACTTCATGCCATTGGCATTGGCATGAAGTAAAGAGGGTTTTGTTGCTCGTTCCTCAGAGGCATTTGGTATTGATCACTATTGGAGACAGGATACTGGACTAAATGCCACCAGGCATGGCAGTTCCTATGTCCCTATATCAACCTGAATGGCATCATGACAGTTCACCTCTCCACTAGATAATCTCCCAACATTCGCCTGTCTTCCGTAAAGAAAACAAAAGCTCTTCAGTACAAATTCCTCCTCTCCATTGCCTTTCTCTTTTCTTTCTCTTCCTTATCATGTAACGAACTGGTTGCTTTAGAAGTAGCTGCAGTAATTGATAATCCTTTTGTAGGCTGAATATTATCATAGCCAGTTGCTCCCTCAAGTCTGTTCAGTTTTACATTTTCTTGCCTTGAGAAATAGTAGGTAAAAAGGCAGGTGAAAGTAAACAAGTCATTTGTAGTGTTTCATATAAATCTGAGCTCTGGTTTCTCTCACTTGTCTTTTGCCTCTAATGCATCACAGTTTATAGCCCTTTTTATTTCAGACACAGAGAACACACACTTTACAACTCACATTAAATATACGCTCTACCAAGTCTCTTCCTGTTTTTGTTGTTCTTGGTACACTCTGAGTAAGCCCCTGCGTTACAAATACAATATGTTGGACTGAGGATGCTTTCACTGGATGGGACCCTATAAATGCGTGGAGCACTCACAACTCCCACCGATGTCCAAGAAGGCTCACAGCACTTCTAAAGATTGGACCTTCTGTGTGCAATACAAGAACAGAGCTTTTAAGCCATTCACACTTGCTGAGCCAGCTAGTGTTGCTGTCTGGCTCGTCTTGCTGTTGCTAAGTGAGCAGCTCCATATCACATACAGCTGAGCCAATAGCATCCTGACCTCCAAAGGCTGGTAAAAGCTGAAGAAAGAGACTCTAATGTGCTGTAGTTTTTTCATTTTTTTTTCTGAAGGGGGCTGGTGAAGTGGGAGGGAGAGAACAGAGAGAAAATGGGGGAGATAACTCCTAATAGCCATTGATGTGCTGGAGATAAATGCCATTTTTCCGTGTGAAGGAGAGCAAATGTGCTGCTCCCGTGTATTTACAAGCAACAAGGACGTGCATTGTTTTTCCTTGTGCTGTAAACTCCAAGCTGTGATTAAGAATTGTGTTCAAACTGTGTGGCTGTTTTGCTGTGGTCTGTGTAACTATCAATTTTTACTGTTATGAAACAGGTCTTGAGACTGATCCCAGCATCAGACATCCAGTGGAATCCATGAACCCTCCCCACCCCCCAACTAGCAACAACATATCAATTCATAATTATTGTTTTCAGTTATTTATTTGTGCCAAAGGGGGGCTCAGTACTGCACAGTCGTGAAACACTTGTGAGACATACAGTATTTTCTGAAATCTAGCTTTTAGGGGTGAAGGAATGAGTCAGTTCAAAACAACCACACAAGCTGTTGGTTGTGTGTGTAAGGATTAGGTATTTTATAGTAACATTCCAGAGAATGGGATAGGTTATGGCTGACTTAGCCACAAACAGAGGTTAGGATCTTCCTGAATAAAATGTTTAAATAAAACATATTGCTGATGGCTTAATGTCTGACGTCAACATACTGTGAAGTCTGGGGGTAAGTTATATTCTGTCTTGAATATCTCAATATTTTAACTGTTCGTTTCCACTTGACCCTATCACAGTTCTCTAGGCACAGTATAGAGATTAACAAGGACACACTTTAAGCTTACACCAGACAAAAAGTCATTTGAAATAAAAATAGGCTTTTGAAGAAAAAAATCTTTCCCAATCCTGCAACAAACATCATCCCTCATACCCCATTTCCCAATCAATCTTCTCCTCCCTGATAAAGCCTGTCAGGTCATTCTTACAGTATGTCGTAATGGTAACCGAATCCAGACTATGACAGATCATGGGGATACGTATTGATTCCAAGAATGCCCTTCCTTCAGCCTCCTTCTGTTTAAACCATGGGGTTGTTAGTTCAACCAGAGGGTTGCTTCTACTGTGGTTTCACACAGGACCCTAATCATTTAGGGCTTATTTGGACAGAAGCAACACTTCACCCTTCACCTCAAAATCAACAGTGCAGATGACAGACCACAGGAGTAATGCATTTTCTCTGTGAAACATTGCTTAATAAGTGGGCCTCTGCGCTCTGCACTTTCTGAATGGTTTTAAAGCATAACTACATGTGGAGCGCATTGAACTGATCTAGCCTCGAAGCAATAGAGACACGGATAACTGCAGTGAGGTCTGGATCTGGAAGAAAAGGGCATAACCTTCTTGTTGAGTGCAAATGATGGATGACACACTCAGCCACTACTATTGTGTGGATATCCAGAAGCCAACAAGATCACCTAGCTGCAAGCCTTGAAACAAACTAGTATCGATTCTGCCGTTTGTTTCTCCCATCCTTTAAGCGCTACCTCACCTCAGACAGCGAGCACACATCCACACTTGTCTCTGTTAGACAATGGATAAGTCACTGCATCACTAGGGGTCCAAAGAACTGGGAACATAAAGTTGGATGTCATGAGCACAATGAACCCCTCAAACTGCCTCATGTACATATTGAAAGGAAGGAGAGCTGTTAAGGATACTGTGGAGCCCAGCA
Source organism: Malaclemys terrapin pileata (assembly GCF_027887155.1). NCBI lineage: Eukaryota > Metazoa > Chordata > Testudines > Emydidae > Malaclemys > Malaclemys terrapin. The sequence continues at coordinate 91,045,985 of NC_071509.1, forward strand.
TAAGAGCACACTGGACAGATAGGCCATTGCTCTTTACCACCCTCTAGGAACTCTCATTAATAGAGTCACTTGAGCCACCCCAGGATGCTCTGATCATGGTCCAGAGACAATTTCATAACACCTTCTGGTCTGGTGTTGGAAGGGGCTAGTAGATCTAAAAGAATCTGCACGGACACCTCTTTTTCATCCATCACCAGAAGTAACATCAGTAAACTCTAACATATGCTAGGGTTTAAAACCAAGTTGACTGGGATCACAGACACCTGAGGGGTACTGCTGGAGGTGCTTTCCTTGATAGTCTACCCCAGAAATGGGATATGGGGCAATAGGTGGAGAGACTTTCTGTGCAAGCTATGATTTCTTGAGCAAGGGTCTTACACTTGTCTCTCTAAGAGAAGCTGGTCCCTGCCACAGGGAGGCACTGAGTGTCAGCACTCATTTTATGTTCCATTCTATGCATCCGATGAAGTGGGCTGTAGCCCACGAAAGCTTATGCTCAAATAAATTTGTTAGCCTCTAAGGTGCCATAAGTACTCCTGTTCTTCATACCACCTTGCTGACTTTATCATCTAGGAGGGCCTCCAAAGTATCAAAGAGTACAACTCAAAACAGAGAAGAGGCTGTGTTTGTACCTTCAAAAACTGATTTCACTACCAAAGAAGCTGAGTGCTCAATTTCTTGTTCTGAGTGATCTTATCTGCAAAATAATTTGAAATCTCAAACAGAAAAATACTCCACTCTGTCACCAGCTGCAGATCACCTGGATTAATCAATGTTATTAACCATTTGAAATAGTTCTGCCAATGGAAACTTTGCGGCTTCTGCACAACCACCGCATAAGAGAAGTAGTTAATTTTGTTTTACTTCTTTCCTTAAAGTCCACCAAAGGGGCTTCCTCTTCTGTTCCCTGTGCCTGAAATTTTAATGGGAGCTGGGAATGCAAAGAACAGGGAGCAGTCAGTCAGGGGGAGCAGTACTGCGCAGTAACTGTTGTTTCCTCTGTAGCTTTACCTTGCCACAGCTGTGTATTTCATGACAGTAAGAGATTCAAACAGTTCCGATTTCTTGGTGCAAAAAATAAAAGAAAAAGAGAGCTGGACTTCAGTACTAAAGACTGAAATTTGGATAGCTGGTCAGCATGATGTGATGACTTTATGTCAGGTCAATATGGCTTCAGTAAATGTTTCTTTAAACCTAAGCTTGTTCTGTCGACAGTTCAGGCACCATGTGGATCTTTCGTGTCATTTTGACTTGACGTTTCACGGCTGCTGCTGTGCCACTAAGCAGGGACATGACACTGGCCCTTTTAAGCCAACAGAAATTGTCTGTTAGTAAATAGATGGCAAATTTGTTTAATGCACTGCAAAATTAGCATTCTGTTTACTTCTTTAACTCCACAGACTGTTGTAAAGTAGATACAAATTAGGGAAACCTTACTACACTCAGTAATCTTGCTCTGTGCAATGGAATCTAATGCTACAGCTGTCAATTACTTTAATTAACAAATGACACATTGTCAATCCACAATAGTACACAGCAGTTTTAATTCCCAGTGCTTGAACAACTTCCATTGTAGAATTCTTTTCAGAGTAACTCTCCTTAGATAGAAAATCCTTTGCGCATGCGCACACACCCTTATATTTATTAACTAAAGAAAAATGCATTTTGATAATTTCAGCTTTAACTCTTCAATAAAACTATGTGGGCAAAATTCTCCTCTCAGATCTACATAGCAAATCTCTGCTCAGATATCCATAAGGATGCAAGACAAACCTCTGCCGCTGCATAAAGCCCAAGTAAACATATACAGGAGGTGGAGGATGGAATCCACTCCAACCTGCAGCTAGTGCACGGAGCAGTTCTGCTGCACTTGTGTGGTGGTTCCTCCCGCACCTGGACTAACACTGGGGCTATGACCACTAAGCAGTCTTTTCCTGGGACTGTGGCTAATGGAGTTGTGTCTCATCCCAATGCTCTTCTGTCCTGACCCCAAACTCCTCCTCGCTGTTGGGCTCTGTGGCACTGGTTCTTGGCATACTCCAGCCACCCAGTCCCCTTCTTACAGAAACTCTTTGTTCTGCTGCTTAGGGGGCAGTGGCGGATTATCCAGTGGGCGGACGGGGCCCAGGCCCGGGGGGCCCGGAAAAATGGGCACCCTGCCCCCAGCAGAAATCCACCATGGGGTAGCAAAAGCCCGGAGCCCTGGCAGAAGCGCCAGGTGGGTAGTGCAGGGGAAGCCCCCACTCCCCAACCCTGGTCCCTGATGGAAGTGTGGGGCAGGGCAAGCCCCAATGCCCTGATCCCAGTCCCCAGCAGAAGCACCAGGCGGATGGGGCAGGAGAAGCCCTAGTCCTCCCCCGCAGAAGCAGGGTAGCAGGGGAAACCCCAGTGCCCAGATCCCTGCTGCGGCCCTGGGACTGAAGGAGCTCTCACTCCCCGCTGCAGCTCCGGGGCCATGGTGGTGGGACAGAACTTCTCCAGGTGTGGGGCCGCAGACGAAGGGGGCAAAAAGTAGCAAACAGGTTGCAGGGCCAGAGTGGGGGAGGGAGGCAGAATGGGGCGGACTGTGGGTGGAACAGGGACAGGACTGCGGGTGTGGAGAGGCCCCCCACTTACTCTGGCCCAGGGCCCCAGGAAACCTTAATCTGCCTCTGCTTGGGGGTCTCCACTGCCCCTTGCAAATAGGTTAATTTTGCCATGTATGCCTTGGTCTCCCATTGACATCAACAAGGGGGGATCCATGCAGATGTGAATGGACAGTATTTCTGTTGGATTTTGAGTTCTGCTCATTAAAGTCTCCATGTAACATAGAATGGGGTTTTCCCCTCAGAAAACTCTGTTTTACACATCAAGGGCCTGGACCTGTGATACTTGTGCTTGCTTCACTCCTACAGAAGTCATTGGAAGTTGTGCATGTGAAGGGCCTGCAGTATCAAGCCCTGAAGTTTTACTATTTTATGTGCAAGCAAAATGCCCCGGTAGACTTGATTTATTTATTTTTTTTAAATTTTATAATTATTTTAATGCCTCTCCTATGAAATTCACTGTGTGTTTAAATCTGTCTGTCTGTCTCATCTCCTCTATTCTGCGGTATTTCTAATGTGACTATCACTATGGTATCTAAGCACTTTTTAATACATTCCATCTGAAATTCACCATATGTTTCAGATTTAACAGGACCTGAATGAGAGGAAGGGCCGAGAAAGAAATAACATTGTAAAAGGGTAGTTAGAGAAGAAAAATAGGTTTGAATCATCCCAACGGTTACGTTACATTCTCCTATTCTCTTATTTCCAAGAAGGATTTATACAAATGAAATGTTGATATGCAAATTAAGGATGACTTTTGTCAGTTCAATTTACCCTCTGAACCTAGCCCTATTGATTGCCCTGTCACTTCCCATCATCATACTGTTCACTAATCTCTTCTACCTCACTCCCGCCTCCAACACAGATTACTCAGGCCTTGTCTATATTAAGAAAATTTGCTCTACTGTAACAAAAATTGATGCATCGCCGCTGTTGCAAACCCCAATATAGACACTATGCTGGTGCAGAGTGGTGGTAAAACTGGTTTTATCTTAATTTGGCAATTAATTCAGATTAAACTAAACTGGACTATGTTGTTGCAGCGTGACTATATTAGAGGTTTGCACTGGTGTAACTAAATCAATTTATGTACATCAATGCAAATTTTCTTAATGTAGGCAAGGTTTCATGCAGTCCAACAGTATAGGCACACAGAGTGCAACATACTGCATCAGACCATTGGGCAATCAACTTACGTAGCATACTTCTGGCAGTGACCAACATCTCATGTTTTAGAGCAGTGGTCTCCAAACTTTTTTGATCGTGCACCCCTATTAGTAAAACATTTTTGAGCACGCACCCCCTGCCACGCCGGCTCTACCATTTTTGCCAAAGCTCAAAAAAAAAGCCGCTCGGACTCCCGCCCGAACTGCCGAAGCGCAAAAAAAAACAAACAAAAAAAACGGTCGGACGAAGGGGGGAAAAAAGCACTCCTCCAGCCATGCACCCCCAAGGATCCTCTTGCTTCTTGCGCACCCCCTTTGGAGACCACTATTTTAGAGGATACCTAAAAGTACTGCAGTGTAGGGATGTAAAATGTAAACCTCCCTTAACTGTTAACCCCCAGGCTGGCTGGGCTGGCCAGCCCAGCAGCCCCATGCTAGCTGGCCCACCGACCCCAGTGGCCCCGCTCGCCAGAGTAACCCCAGCCGCATTGGCCCTGGCCAGAGCAGTCCCAGCCCCTGCCAGAGCAGCCCTGACCGCGGCGGACAGCTGGATCGACCCCAGCCACACTGGCCGGTCCTTTAATCGGTTAACATTTACATGGAATATTTTTAATCATTTAAACTGTTAACTTTTTAAGTGATATTTACATCCTTAATGCAGTGCACCTGGTCTTCTGGGCAGCGTGTACATGGTGGTAGTTAAGGAATTCCTAACCCCTGCAGTGATCAGTGTTGTCCTGAGGCATATTATCAGAGTCCTTCTATTTTAGTTTATAGTATGACACATTATTAGTTATGGATGGGCTTTTCAGTAGCACTTAAGGGAGTTATTCACCCAACTTTCATTGGAAGTCATTTTCTTTTGAAAATCCCACCTTCTAAAACTATCTCATAACATATCTATGTTAAACAGGTCTATCCTTGAATCTGTGACATCCTGTGGCAGTGAATTCCACATGCTGTGAGAAAGTACAGCGTTCCCTTTATAGTTTTGTACATGTGGGAGGCACTGGAGTTCTCTGGTTTCTATTCCCAACTGTCTCACTTGGTGACTGATCAAGTTATTTAGGCTATATTTTTTAAGCTTTAGATACCGGTGTTGAAACAATTTTGCCTTAACCTCTGTCCGCCTCTGTTCACCTTAAAGTTGGGAGAATACTTGCCTGCTGAGGAGGTGTGTTGTGAGGGTTAGTTAATTCATATTTTTTGTTTTGCTTTTGATTTTTATGAAAATGTAATTTAATTTTTGTTTAGATCGTACACACACTCTACATTTTCTTCACTTTGCCTAACTATAGTGGTATATACCACTCCTGCTATGGTATGGTATCTAATCTATCTATACTTTAATACCATACTTATTTCCAGGCCATTTTAGCATCTTATTCCTCTGATTTATGTTACAGTAGCACGCACAGGACTCAGTTGCCAGGTACTTTACAGACACTCACTAGATATGGTCTCTGTCCCAAAAATTTTCCATTCTAAGGAGACATGTAACAAACAGTGTATGTGTATTCATTGGCCTGATTTTCCATTTCCTCACACCTTGCATATTTATTTATGTAGGTGAAAAGAGAATGTAAAAAGCTACCAGATCAGGAATGTAGCATTTTACATTTTGTATAGGTATAAATGAGTACTCAAGGTGCATCAGCCATACCATCAGGGGCTCGTTCACCTGCACATCTACCAATGTGATCTATGCCATCATGTGCCAGCAATGCCCCTCTGCCATGTACATTGGCCAAACCGGACAGTCTCTACGCAAAAGAATTAATGGACACAAATCTGACATCAGGAATCAAAATACTCAAAAACCAGTGGGAGAACACTTTAACCTGTCTGGTCATTCAGTGACAGACCTGCGGGTGGCTATATTACAACAGAAAAACTTCAAAAACAGACTCCAAAGAGAGACTGCAGAGCTAGAATTGATATGCAAACTAGACACAATCAACTCCGGTTTGAATAAGGACTGGGAATGGCTGAGCCATTACAAACGTTGACTATCTCCCCTTGTAAGTACTCTCACACTTCTTATCACACTGTCTGTACTCGGCTAGCTTGATTATCACTTCAAAAGTTTTTGTTTTTGTTTTTTTTTTTTTCTCTTAATTAATTGGCCTCTCAGAGTTAGTAAGACAACTCCCACCTGTTTATGCTCTCTGTATGTGTGTATATATATCTCCTCATTATATGTTCCATTCTATATGCATCCGAAGAAGTGGGCTGTAGTCCACGAAAGCTTATGCTCTAATAAATTTGTTAGTCTCTAAGGTGCCACAAGTACTCCTGTTCTTCTTTTTGCGGATACAGACTAACACGGCTGTTACTCTGAAACAAGTTAGTAAAGAATCTGGATTACTTAGTTGCACTCTCCTAGAGTTCCAACCAGCATTGTCTCAGGGCAATCAAATAATTCTGTGAATAGTAGTAATAATGACTTGAATTTATACAGCTCCTCTCATGCAGAGGATTTCAAATTGCTTTCAAGTCTGTGCTTGGTACAAAGAGAGTTAATTTCAAGACAAAAATAAGACTATTTCTGTAGTATAAGATCATCTGTGGCTTTTCAAATATTTAACAAAGTGAAGTGGATAATTCCTCCCAGATTTTATACAACTGTGTAGAATTCCTGTAGTATCATACGATCTCTATTAATCACATAGATAGAACTGTCATCTTTGTGGGCTCCACTAGAATTGCTAAGGTGCCCTCTGCAGAAGATACTGTGGCTAATGTTCTCATTACCAACTAATTGGCTAAAGAGACTTCTCTCACATTGCATTTAGCCTGATTGATAGTTTTCTATCACCTGATGGGTGGAATGGACAGCCAAACCAATTATCACAGCAAAGAGTGCTATATACCAGAAGATTGCAGGCAGAGACAAAAGACCCGTTATAAGATTATGTCTAGTCACAGTGCCAGCTGAGATTTTGTGAAACTACTAAATGATTTTTTTCAAAGGCATAGTGTGGATTGTCTTGCTGTTTTTCTACGTTGTGGAACGCCTAAAGTTGCTAGTTTTGTATTATATCATTAATGATGGATTATGAAAAAACAAATGGAGACACTGCCAGATGGGCAGCATTGTAGTGTAAACACGTGCTACAGTGATGGAAGGGGGGGTTCTGTCATTGTCGTAAATCCATCCCCTCGGGTTGGTGGAAGAATTCTTACACTGACCTAGCAGTGTTTATACAGGCATTTAGGTTGGCTTAGATATGTCTCTTGAGGGTATGAATTTTTCACACCCCTGAGTGACGTAGCTACGTTGATCTAATATGTAGGTGTAGATGAGGCCTCTGTAAAAATGGTTATAATTTTGGGGAAGTTTATACCTGAATTAGCCTTGTGATTCATACACGTTGAAACGTGAACTATTTAGACAGTAACCCTTAGACATAGGGCATTATTGAGATTCCTTTTCTGCTTATTTTCCTTTCATGTTGCTCTAGCCATTTGAAGGAGCCATCTGCTTGTGCAGTAATTTAAATGAAGAGTTATTCCTTTGTAGTTAATGCATTAGTTTTTAGAAGTATTTGTCTGAAATGTAAAAGCCAGTTTTTGAGGGGGAAAGAACATGTTACAATTCTCTTAAAAACCCCATTTCAAAAACCTTGGGTGGAACATTAATTCTTTTCCCAAAGCCAGGGCTGGGAGTTGAAGTGGTTTCTATTTGTGCTGGAATACATTTTCATGGCTCCAGAGTCTCCCTTTCTGAAATCTGTCCTGTTTGGTGATTTCCCCCTCAGTAATCTCTTGTTTTTGTCCCAGAACCAGCAGTACAATATGTGTGGTACAAACCAGCTTAGCACTACTGCTCACTCTACGTCGGGGTGGGCAAACTACAGCCGTTTTAAGCCGGTCCACAAGCTCCCGCTGGGGAGTGGGGTCTGGGGCTTGCCCTGCTCTGGCACTCCAGATGGGGTGCCAGGTCGGAGGCTCCACCACGTGGCTCCTGGAAGCAGCCGCATGGCCCCCCTCCAAGGGTTGGGGGCTGCTCCACATGTAGGAGCCGGAGACATGCCACTGCTTCCGGGAGCCTCTTGAGGTAAGCGCCGCTTGGAGCCTGCACCCCCGAGTCTCTCCCCACGCCCCAACCTCCTGCCCTAGCCCTGATCCTCCTCCTGCCCTCTGAGCCCCTCAATCCCAGCATGGAGCACTCTCCTGCACCCCAAACCTCTCATCCCCAGCCCCACCCCAGAGCCCGCACCCCCAGATGGAACCTGCACTCCTTCCTGCACCCCTGCTCTGATCCCCCCTCCCGCCCCTGCACCCCGTCCCAGCCCACAGCATCCTCCTACACCCCAAACTCCTCATCCCCAGCCCCATCCCAGACCCCGCACCCCCAACCAGAACCCTTACCCCCCTCCCCCACCTAACCCCAATTTTGTGAGCTTTCATGGCCCTCCATACAATTTCTATTCCCCGATGTGGCCCTCAGGCCAAAAAGTTTGCCCACTCCTGCTCTAGGTGTTCCCAGGCAAGGACAGTGTATGTAAATCCTTGTCCAGGAATCATGTGCTTGTCACAACATTAGTGTGTTACAAATCAGTTAATTGCAACAAGTTTTAGTCAGTTCTGCGTGCTGGATGTAGAAAGAAGAGTAAATGTTGTATATTCAACTCCTGGTCACCTATGTAAAGCCTGAATAAAGGACTTTGCTGGGACGTGGGACAATGCAGGACAGAATCTGCACTCCTACCCAGCAGGGAGGGTTCAGAGAATACCAGTGCAAATTGGCCATGGCTGTTACTGCAGTCTATTGGCAGAAAGAGTGGCCAAGGCCCTCGGTGCAGCCTCCATTAGGGTTACCATTCGTCCGGATTCCCCCGGACATGTCCGGCTTTTAGAGTTAAAAATAGCGTCCGGGGGAATTTGTAAATGTCTGGACTCCACCCCCACCCCCACCCCCCATGCAGAGCGCGCGCGGCTAACAGGGCAGCCAGCCGGATGGTGCCATTTACATGGGGCTCCGACAGCCAGAGAGAGCCCCTCCTCCACTTCCCCTTCCTCTCCCCTGAGAGCACTCCCTCCCTGCATTCGCAGATCATCAGCCAGCCGTTCGCACCGGCAGTCTGGAGCTCCTCCCCCTGCTCCTCCTCCCCGGCACGCTGTTCTGAGCGGCAGGGTAAGGGGACCAGGGGGTCGGAGAAGGGGCAGGGAGGTTCTGGAGCGGGCAGTCAAGAGACAGGGAGTGGTGGGGGGGTCGGGAGTTCTGGGGGTGTGTGGATAAGGTTTTGGGCAGTCAGGGTACAGGTAGGGGGTAGGGTCCGGGGGGGCAGTTAGGGTGGGGGGAGGGGGTCCCAGGAGGAGGCAGTCAGGGGACAAGGAGCGAGGGGGGGGTTGGGAGTTGTGGGGGGCTTGTCAGGGGGCAGGAGTGGGGAGAGGGATTGGAGCAGTCAATGGGACAGGGAGCAGAGGGGTTTAGATGGGTCAGGAGTTCTGGGGAGGACTGTCAGGGGGTGGGGAGTGGTTGGATGGGGTGTGGGAATCCCAGGTGTCTGTCTGGGGGTGTGGATAAGGGTTGGGGCAGTCAAGGGACAGGTAGGGTCCTAGGGGGCCAGTTAGGATGGGGGGGAGGGTCTCAGGAGGCGGCAGTCAGGGGACAAGAGGCAGGGAGGCTTAGGTAGGGGGTGGAGTCCTGGGGGGCAGTTAGGGGCAGGGGTCCCAGGAGGGGTCAGTCAGGGGACAAGGAGCGGGGGGAGGGTTGGGTGTTCTGAGGGGGGCGGGAAGTGGGAGGGGCTAGGGCAGGGCGGGGCTAGGGTGGGGCTCCTCCCGTCCTCTTTTTTGCTTGCTGAAATATGGTAACCCTAGCCTCCATGTTTTATATATTCTCCACCAGCCAAGCCCATTCTTGGTCCAACATAGCAGCTGTGGAATTCTACATTATGATGTGCAGGGCATTGCAGAATCCTCCTTCATTGACTCTCTCTGGCCTATCCGCCATGTGAAGCAGAAAGAAAGCATTTCCACTTCATTCTGGCTCTTGCATGCTTGTGGAGTGGCTGGGGCCAGAGATTTGCTATTAGTTATTAGATCGTAGTGGTTAGTTGTGGTCTCTGTGGTGTTCTGTAAAATATGCATCCGACAATAAAGATAACCTCCAGTACTGCAGTACTTTAAAAAAAAAAAAAAAAAAAAAAAAAGAAAGGGGAGGGAAAAAGAAAGGAAGGAAGCAGCTCATTTGTTGTGGATGACTTTAAATAAGCTCTTCTTGAATCATTAAGAATATGAGAATCAGCAGAAAATAAATTTCTCAAGTAAAGGCAGGTGACACTGGAGAATGTAGGTTTCTTTTTTGGCTAAGAAAGGAAAGAGTGCTCATGATTTTTTTTCCTTCTTCTGTAGCTTCTTGATGCAATCTTAATTCTATTATTTTTTTTAAATGGAGAGCCCAAAGTGTGTTAAGTGCTTACAGAACATAAGGACATGGGCTGTGCAGTAAAAAGTTGGCAGTCGGAAGAGAGATGTAATAAGTGAATGCAAAAAAAGACACAGGGATGGGTGGGAGGGAAGAAAGGACAGGCTTGCAAAGAGAAGATCACATGACTGTTTAGGTGGCTGTACATACATCTCCATGGACTGTTTGTTCTCATTGTTAAGTTTTATTAAGAACTTGTAACAGGTAGGTGGTGTTGGGTTTTTTTTTTGAGAACTAAAGGTGGTTGACTGGAGGGAGGGGGAAGAGTGTAGAGCAGATGATTCTTCTTTTAAGTCTCATCGGTTTCCAATGCTCCTATGCGTCTGGCCCACAAGGTGTAGGTTTGGGCCTATCTTGGTCGTAAAGTAAAAAGGGCATTGCGCACTGCAGCTCTGCAGTTATTTTAAGAAGGAAAAGTTTGAAACTGTGTGTTTTTCATCCTTGTCATATGTCACTGACTGACAAGGACACTGTATGCTGTAAATGTTCTTGTCCATTTTTGGGGTGCTCTACTCCTCACACACACATCCATCCTGAGAATCAAAGAAAATGTAACACAAGATGAGGGGTGGGTTTTTTTTTTCCCCCATATTTTTTTCATATTGCAAAACATGTCCTCTCACATTAGGACATATAACCATCTGTTTCATATGGTCTAAGAAACATCATGATGCTTTATTATTTAATGAGTCCACTAAATAAAAGCAGATCAAAGGGGTGAGTGCGGTTAGTATCAGCAAGATCAACAAAATACTGCCGCATTACAGTGACAAACCAGTTAGAAACGCAATAAGCCTCCTCCCTTAATTTCTTATGCTGTTCATTCCCTTGTATAGACAGGCTTTGTTTCTTGTTTGAGTTCATCTGAGTTCGTTCTTGAATATAATGATACTCCTTATTGGCTCCTCAATAATAAATACATCAGGATAAAACTTTTAACAAAAAAGTAGACATTATTTGGAAAGGAATTCAACCAAAGCTTTCACTCTCAACCTCCAATGGTGAAAGTTGGTGTTAATATTTATTGTTCTACTAGCATTTTCCCTGCAGGAAAGACAGGGTCTGTCTCTGAAAAGCTATATTTTATTAAAAGATGCTACCCAGGATACCGTAGTTATGGTTCTAAGTGAGGAGAAGGGGGAGTTTTGGTCCAAGACTAAAATTTCATCCAACAAAGGTTTGTTTGTTGTGTCAGTCACCTATTAATAATAGAACAAGATTACATGTGAGCCATGTACATATAAAGTGGTATTTTACATAGTGTGAACATAGCTTCTAATTATTACATTTAAAAAAGAACTAGATTCAAATTAAGGAAAAGATGTTTTCATTATAATTCTCTGTCTAAGTCAATTTGTCTCTCTAAATTTATCTTCACTATAGTTATAACTGTGCTAGCACCAGCTTTGACCCAAACCATTTTCAAGTACACTTCTGCTAGTAGCATAATTCTAGCATATTTATCAGTCCATTGACAGGAATTTTCTTTTTAAGGGAACTGTCATGGTTTCTAAAGACAGATGTTACATGAGTTCTGAAACTTCAAAATAACACAGAAGGCCTGTCCTTGAGTATAATCACCTCCAACCCACAGCCTACTGTGAGGGGTTGGATCACAGAAACCCCCTTGGGAACTGCCAACTGATGTGCCAAGACTACTTTTGCTCCTGCTTTCTCTGCCAGCTTGGGACTCCAGCACCTGTCTTGTTGAGCCAGACACGCCAGTCTGCTCCAACACAGACCCAGGGTCTGAACCACGTGCCCCAAAGCTGCAGACTTAACTGAAAGCAGCTTAAGAAGTGTTCCTGTCTTTCACACTCAGATGCCCAACTTCCAGTGGGGTCCAAACCCCAAATAAATCCGTTTTACCCTGTATAAAACTTATACAGGTTAAACTCATAAATTGTTCACCCTCTATAACACTGATAGAGAGAGATGGACAGCTGTTTGCCACCCCCCCCCCCAGATATTAATACATACTCTGGGTTAATTAATATTTAAAAAGTGATTTTATTAAATACAAAAAGTAGGATTTAAATGGTTCCAAGTAATATCAGACAGAACAAAGTGAGTTACCAAGCAAAGTAAAATAAAACACGCAAGTCTAAACCTCGTACAGTAATAAAACTGAATACAGATAACATCTCACCCTCAGAGATGTTTCAATACGTTTTTCACAGACTGGACACCTTCCTAGTCTGAGCATAATCCTTTCCCCTGGTACAGCCCTTGTTCCAGCTCAGGTGGTAGCTAGAGGATTTCTTATGATGGCCGCCCCATTTGTTCTGTTCCACCCACTTATATATCTTTAGCATAAGGCGGGAATCCTTTGTGCCTCTGGGTTCCCACCCCTCCTTCCCAATGGAAAAACACCAGGTTACAGATGGATTCCAGTTCAAGTAACATGATCACATGTCACTGTAAGACCCCAAGCCTTCATTCCTCCCAGCCTGATTCACAGGAAGGCCTGCCTGCAAACAGAGCCATCCACAGTCAATTGTCCTGGTTGACGGGAGCCATCAAGATTCCAAACCACCATCAATGGCTCACACTTTGCATAATTACAATAGACCCTCAGAGTTATATTTCATATTTCTAGTTTCAGATACAAGAGTGATACATTTATACAAATAGGATGGCCACACTCAGTAGATTATAAGCTTTGTAATGATACCTTACAAGAGACCTTTTGCATGGAGCATATTTTAGTTACATTATATTCACACTCATCAGCATACTTTCATAAAATCATAAAGAGTGCAACATCACACCTACATCTTTAATAGCCTGAGGAAAGAGTGAAAAATATTATTGTCCTCAGTTACTTCAAATCAAAAGAAAAGGGACAATGAAGAGGTTGGCATGTACAGAGAAAAATTATGTTGTCTCGAAAAGTTATTTAAAAGTAACAATCTCTATTCTAATAACTGTCCTTATAAGAATTAGATTAACCCAACGGTTCTTAAACATTGAGTCAGGATCCCAAAGTGGGTCGTGATCCCATTTTAATGGGTTGCCAGGGCTGGTGTTAAACTTGCTGGGGCCCGGGGCCAAAGCTGATGCCTCAGCTCCACTGTCCGGGGCTGAGGGGTTCAGCCCTGGGTGGCAGGGCTCAGGTTACAGGCCCCCTGTCTGGGGATGATGCCCTTGGGCTTTGGCCCCCTGTCCCGGGGTGGTGGGGCTTGGGCTTTGGCCTAACCCACCCAGGGTGGCGGGGCTCGGTTGGGGTCAGGCTTTGGTCCCCCCTCCTGGTGTCGTGTAGTAATTTTTGTTCTCAGAATGGGGTCATGGTGAAATGAAGTTTGAGAATCCCTGGATTAACCCAATACACAAAGGTGCGGTCAGATTTTGCTCTCACATACACCTGTCCACATTGGGAATAACACTATTGACTGCAGTGGGAGTAAATCCAGTTTTATACTGCTGAAACTGAGATCAGTCTGGCCTCGATCGCTAGTTTAAAATATATTAATTAGTTACAGTGGCATGGTATTTTAAAAACAACTATAAGAAGACAAGATCCCTGACCCCAAAGTTTACAGTCTAAATTATGTAATCGGTCAACAAGTGTGAGCGATTGGATGTAATAAAAGGTCATGTAAATACGTGGACAACACTTGGCTTCGGGGTGGATTTGATTTAAATCATGATTTAAATCAAATTGATTTAAATCATGATTTAAATCTCTAGTCAGGAAAATTATTTCAGTATAATTATGGGTATCTTATTGGTCTTGTTTAGAAAGGTACAATTGAAGTGATAGATATAGTGTTTATAAATAATATTAGGGTTGCTAATGTAATAGTGAGCAGTTCTCTCTCTTTCTTCAGTTTTTAGTTTTGTTTTCCTAATGCTTTAGTTTCTAAGGTATCTGATTTGTAAGAGCCTGTTGCCAGCTGCATGTGTTAGCATGGCATGGTTTATCGTGCTACTTTGTGTGCACAGGAGCACAATTCCTTGCTGCTGTAACTGGTGGGTGTCATGGGCCATATAGGTACCATAAGTGCAGATGAACAAAAACAATAAGAAAGGAGCATTGGAGAACAGGTTGTAAGCAGTATGGGAAATACATGAGTAATACTAAATGCTGGAGAGTTTGATTTTTGTGGATGTAAGTGCAACATGGTGAGATGATTCTCACCACTGAAATATCAACATGGATGGGTGCAAGCTATGGAGGGGAGACCGAAAGGGAAGACTTGAGGGGGTGGGATGTCACAGAATGTCAAATGTATTTACAAAATTAGCAAGATGAAATTTGATAATGCAGAGGCATATTGCAAGGATAAATTAAATCAGAACATGGAATGTGGCATCTTTAGTATTTAGATGGGCAGAAGCAAAGTGAGAATGAAAAATTACAGAACCAGCTGTTGGGGGAACTTGAAATTGTAATTTACTTAAGGTTACCATTCGTCCGGATTTACCCGGACATGTCCTCCTTTTTGTGCTAAAAATAGCGTCCGGGGGGAATTTGTAAAGCACTCACAATGTCCGGGATTTCCCCCCTCCCCCGGAGCGGCTGGGAGGGCTGCAGGAAAGTCCCGGGCTGGACTCGGGAGCAGCTGGAGAGGAGCTCCGCCCTGCATTCTGAGCAAGTGTCTCAGCACAAAGTGCAGCCCTCCCCTTTTGCAACTGGGAGCGGTTACTGCCATGCAGCGTAGCAAAACGGGAGCGAGAGCACTTTGTGCTGATACAAGGGCAGCTCTCCCCTGCAACCCGGTCCGGGCCAGGGACCGGGTTTTGTTGTGCAGGGCCAGGGACCGGGTTTTGTTGTGCTGGGGAGCTTAGCCACGTGTCCGGCTCGCACAGAGCCCAACACCCTGTTCTGAGCAGCAGGGTAAGGGGGGCAGGAGAAGGGGCAGGGAGGTTCTGGAGGGGGCAGTCAAGAAACGGGGGGGGCTTTTTGGGGGGAGTGGAGAAAGTTTTGGGCAGTCAGGGTACAGGTAGGGGGTAGGGTCCTGGTGGGCAGTTGGGGGGGGGGGTCTTAGGAGGGGGCAGTTAGGGGACAAGGAGCGGGGGGGTAGGGGGCTGGGAGTTCTGGGGGGGAGCTGTCAGGGGGCAGGAGTGGGGAGAGGGATCGGAGCAGTCAGGGGACAGGGAGCAGAGGGGTTTAGATGGGTTGGGAGTTCTGGGGGGGGCTGTCAGGGGGCAGGAGTGCGGAGAGGGATCGGAGCAGTCAGGGGACAGGGAGCAGAGGGGTTTAGATGGGTTGGGAGTTCTGGGGGGGAACTGTCAGGGGGCAGGAGTGGGGAGAGGGATTGGAGCAGTCGGGACAGGGAGCAGAGGGGTTTAGATGGGTTGGGAGTTCTGGGGGGGGCTGTCAGGGGGTGGGGAGTGGTTGGATGGGGCGTGGGAGTCCCAGGGGTCTGTCTGGGGGTGGGGGTGTGGATAAAGGTTGGGGCAGTCAGGGGACAAGAGGCAGGGAGGCTTAGATAGTCCTGGGGGGCAGTTAGGGGCAGGGGTCCCAGGAGGGGGTAGTCAGGGGACAAGGAACGGGGGGAGGGTTGGGAGGTCAGGGGGGGCGGGAAGTGGGAGGGGCAGGGGCGGGGCTAGGGCGGGGCTTCTCCCATCCTCTTTTTTGCTCGCTGAAATATGGTAACCCTAAATTTACTGTATCACAATAGATTTGAAGAGCCTTATTTTCAGCCCTGCACTTGTGCGTGAGAAGTCTCTCACAAGTGCAAACATTGTTCACTCCTTTGCATGGGCAGGTGTAAGGAATATTTTTCAGATGTTAGAACTTGCACCAACAAAACACACTCCTCCTAAATGAGTTTCCAGGTGCAAATTCTACCACTTATGTATCCTCAGCTGTTAGAATATTTTTAGTGTGTGCATAAGTGTTTGCACTTACAAAGCGTGCAAAATGTGAGTGTTAATTTTTTGTGTGCACACATGGAGGCGGTTGAGGCTGGCTGAAGGAAGAAAGAGTGACATGGGTTGTATATGGTCACTGCAGCTGTTGGAAAGAGTTCTTGTAGGCTACACTGAACCTATTCTCAGTTTTGCCTCAAGCTCGATTTGGGCCAACAGTGTTTGAATATTTTGTTACAGATTTTGTTGCAGGTTTAGGAAAGCAGCTGATGCCCCTTTAATTTGCCTTAAGAGCAGACTAGGGAAGTTCCTGGTTTTTAACCCCTTAGTTACTGGTAATTTCTGCCAGGTAGTAACCAGCAATCTTGGCATTTTATAAATATGCTTGAAGAATTTCAACAGACTTCTTACTGTTCATTTCCTTTCTTTTAAGTATTTGGGTTTTGTAAATGTGGTAGGGTGAGTATGTTGCTGTCATTTAGTAGCCTTTATTTGTTTTTAAACAAAGTTTTTGTTTCTGGAATTTCCTAGAGTGTTTTTTTTCCCTTACAACTTATTGTTTTTTCTTTTGTATAGGTAAATAAAGGTATAGTTTAAAAAAAATTAAATGAATGAGAAGGCAGAGTCAAAATATTATTAAGCTAAAAGAGCAATTGGAGCTGTCCAAGCTACTGATTGCTGGAAACCAGCAGACTTATTCCTCAATTAGCTTTTAAATAGTTGCAGAAAGAATCTGTGTGGGGAAAATGCATTGTCTGTCGCAAAACAGCACCCCCAATACCAGGGCTGGCCCTGCCCGATACGTGTGTAAGAGTTATGGAAAGCACTTGTTGATGAGTAATGACTATGGACCAGCATCACCACACCCACACATTTTTGGTTTTATTGTTGAAATAATTTATTAAAGACAACATCTATAGTGGCTCTTACTCTTCTCTGTCAGCTTCACTGACGGAGAATCATGACTAGTTTTCAAATATTGGCAACGTTGTAGACATTTTAATTTCCTTGCCATTGAAAACAACCTATTGCACAAGCCAGTGTCAAAGTCTGTCTTATCTATTTACTGGCATATATGCATTTATAAAATGTTTATCACTGTGATACCATACATGAGTACTGCATATGGATTGACACCAATCATGAGGCAGTCTGGCCAGTCATTAAAACTGACTGTTGGGATGTAATGGAATTTCCTCGGATTTCTAGAAGGTAAAGGAAAAGTCTCACAAAAATGTAAAAAGTTTTAAACTTTTAAGTCTTTTTGTTGGAAAATTTACTTAATATATTTGGATGTTCAGGACACATTCTAGTTGTCAAGGAAATTTTGAAATCAAAAGTATTTTTTATTTACTGTAATTTTAATGTTTTGGTTCTACAAGAGGGATCAAAATCTGCCCTAAATAAACTACAGATACTTGCAGAGCCAGGGCCAGAATCCTAGTCCTATAACTCCAAAAACATAGGCCTCCACTACTTTAACTACAGGAAGTTCTCTGTTACCTCTTGGTAGGAGGCCCTTGTGTTCTTTCTAACAGCCAGTAGAGTGCAGCATGCTCAAATGTCCATAGGATCAGATCCTTGGCTGGTGTAAATCAGCATAGCTCCATTGAAGTTAAGGCTTGTCCACACACGGGTTTATTAAGAAACAGTTGTTCTTGAATAACTCCATGTGTGGACACTCTTATTCTGGAATAGTGTGCTTGGTTACTTATAGTCAGTGCCAATAACTTTGATGGGAGCTGTATCAGGCCACCATAGCTCCACTACGGGGAAATTAAGGCTGCAATCTCTCCATAGCAACTATATTTTATACAGATTTGTCCATGGGCAGCTCCCCTCAGTTTTAGGTTGGTTAGGGTGGACGTATGGAGGGCATCTGTAGCTACCGTACATTTGTCTGTGCATGGGCAGATAGATACATCAAAGTGACTCTAGTATGATTGTGTCCTTTTAAAAAAAAACAAAAAACAAAACAAAACAAAACAAAACCTTGAGAACAAAAATATTCATCCGCTCCTACCTTCGGTCAAATGAGTATAAACCTCTGTACAACATAATGACATAGATCTTTTATGTATCATGTTAAATGTTCTTATTCTACTGGCATAACTGGCAATTCAATTTCAATGTCCACTAAAGCAATCTCCAAAAGCAGTTAAAACAAAAGTCATTACAGTGTGTATGTGATCCAGTAAGTTTAAAATCCTGGGAATGTGCTTTAATAAACTTTCATTGGCTTTCCCTCTCCACAGTATCAGATAACAAAATTTACATTTCCACGGTACATAAGAAACTGAAAAGATGAATCCCTGCAGAACAAATCCTGAGGACCACTATTTCTTTGCATATTGAGAATTTCACCTCTGATTTCTTAAAGATAGAAATAAGGATCCTTTGACTGCAGAACAGCAGAGTTTCTCTCTCTCTCTCTCTCTCTCTCTCTCTCTCTCTCTCTCTCACACACACACACACACACACACACACACACACACACACAGTTTTATTTTAGAATTGAGTTTTTTCAAAAAGTTGAAAAGGTTCTTTTTCAATTTGAGGGATGCTTTATCCTTCCCGAAGGCTGGGCCACTGTTTGTATAAGTTTCAGAGTAACAGCCGTGTTAGTCTGTATCCGCAAAAAGAAGAACAGGAGTACTTGTGGCACCTTAGAGACTAACAAATTTATTAGAGCATAAGCTTTCGTGAACTACAGCCCACTTCTTCGGATGCATATAGAATGGAACATATAATGAGGAGATATATATACACACATACAGAGAGCATAAACAGGTGGGAGTTGTCTTACTAACTCTGAGAGGCCAATTAATTAAGAGAAAAAAAAAAAAAAAAACTTTTGAAGTGATAATCAAGCTAGCCGAGTACAGACAGTGTGATAAGAAGTGTGAGAGTACTTACAAGGGGAGATAGTCAACGTTTGTAATGGCTCAGCTCACTGATACAAGCTATCAGGAACAGTATCCCTGATAATGTCACAGCTAACCTGGTGGCTGAACTTTGTGATTTTGTCCTCACCCACAACTATTTCACATTTGGGGACAATATATACCTTCAAGTCAGCGGCACTGCTATGGGTACCCGCATGGCCCCACAATATGCCAACATTTTTATGGCTGACTTAGAACAACGCTTCCTTAGCTCTCGTCCCCTAACGCCCCTACTCTACTTGCGCTACATTGATGACATCTTCATCATCTGGACCCATGGAAAAGAAGCCCTTGAGGAATTTCACCATGATTTCAATAATTTCCATCCCACCATCAACCTCAGCCTAGATCAATCCACACAAGCGGTCCATTTCCTGGACACTACTGTGCTAATAAGCGATGGTCACATCAATACCACCCTATACCGGAAACCTACTGACCGCTACACTTACCTACATGCCTCCAGCTTCCATCCAGGACACACCACACGATCCATTGTCTATAGCCAAGCTCTAAGATATAACCGCATTTGCTCCAATCCCTCGGATAGAGACAAGCACCTACAAGATCTCTATCAAGCATTCTTAAAACTACAATACCCACCTGCTGAAGTGAAAAAACAGATTGACAGAGCCAAACGAGTACCCAGAAGTCACCTCCTACAAGACAGGCCCAACAAAGAAAATAACAGAACACCACTAGCTGTCACCTTCAGCCCCCAACTAAAACCTCTCCAGCGCATCATCAGAGATCTACAACCTATCCTGAAAGATGATCCTTTACTCTCACAGATCTTGGGAGACAGACCTGTCCTCGCTTACAGACAACCCCCCAACCTAAAGCAAATACTCACCAGCAACCACACATCACTGAACAAAACCACTAACCCAGGAACCTATCCTTGTAACAAACCCCGATGCCAACTCTGTCCACATATCTATTCAAGTGACATCATCATAGGACCTAATCACATCAGCCATACCATCAGGGGCTCGTTCACCTGCACATCTACCAATGTGATCTATGCCATCATGTGCCAGCAATGCCCCTCTGCCATGTACATTGGCCAAACCGGACAGTCTCTACGCAAAAGAATTAATGGACACAAATCTGACATCAGGAATCAAAATACTCAAAAACCAGTGGGAGAACACTTTAACCTGTCTGGTCATTCAGTGACAGACCTGCGGGTGGCTATATTACAACAGAAAAACTTCAAAAACAGACTCCAAAGAGAGACTGCAGAGCTAGAATTGATATGCAAACTAGACACAATTAACTCCGGTTTGAATAAGGACTGGGAATGGCTGAGCCATTACAAACGTTGACTATCTCCCCTTGTAAGTACTCTCACACTTCTTATCACACTGTCTGTACTCGGCTAGCTTGATTATCACTTCAAAAGTTTTTTTTTTTTTTTTTTCTCTTAATTAATTGGCCTCTCAGAGTTAGTAAGACAACTCCCACCTGTTTATGCTCTCTGTATGTGTGTATATATATCTCCTCATTATATGTTCCATTCTATATGCATCCGAAGAAGTGGGCTGTAGTTCACGAAAGCTTATGCTCTAATAAATTTGTTAGTCTCTAAGGTGCCACAAGTACTCCTGTTCTTCTGTTTGTATAAGGCCACTTAGGTACGCAGTTCTTGCCTATGGCAGTGGATGAGATAGCACAGGGCTTGTTAATACTTAACACTGAATAAATAAGGCAGGTCTTATCCATTGTTATTACTTACCTCCAAAATGCAGTGCAGTGATGTTAGCTGACAAAGGTCAGGTGAAAAACAGTTCTGCTCTTTGCAAAGTGGAAATCTTTTGCAACAAAAGACATGGAAATACTAGGGCCCTGCACCCTTGAAGGCTGGCCTCGTCCAAATAAAGTATTGTCCGACTGAAAAGCTATGTGTAATGAATGATTTGCAAATAAATTGGGAACGAAGATGCAGCATCAAGAACCTTGCAATGAAGTAGTATCATAATGGAGAGCTTTATTTTGAGGCTTTCATCTATTAAATTAACTTGGCAACTACTTCTATATTTTTTTAATATTTTTTTATTCATGTGCAAATACAAATTGACCCAAAGTTTTTTTATTGTTGTTTTTTTAATGGAATTGATTCTTTGGGTTTTATTTTCCGGGAACACAATAAATCTCCTCCTTTAAATGTTTTTGTTGTTTTGTTACTTCTTTGATAAGGCTGCTGCACTTTGATACCCACTCACCTACTGTGACTGTGAGGTCTTTGTTGTCATACACTGCAGTTTGTGACAGGTGTTAGGAGGAGAACGCGGTAGAACAAGTTATAGAATCCGTGGGAACTTAAAGCATCAGAGTGAATCACCTTGTATCATGTCTTTTATTAACTTATTTCAATTCAGCACATTTAATAGAATGTTTGTCCTTAGTGCTAGGTGTCGTTGCCTTCAATTAGAATTCCAATCTTATTCAATAAAACTCATTCAAAATCAAAACTAAACACCAGCCACTCCCTCCCCAATATCTGACCAGTCAACTCACCCCACAAAGAGAGGTTTTGCAGAGTGCCTGTCAATAAATTTTGCACAGTTTGGATGGACCAATAAGAGGAGTAAGTAATGAGTTCCAAACTGACGGCCACTTACATTATGAGACTAGTCCCAGGACAGTGAAAATGTTGCTAGGTTGAGAGGAGTGCCAAATTATAAACCGAAACCCCAGGCTTAGCAACAATGAGTAACTGCTCCATATAATTGCAAACGTGCGTCTGACTTCCACATTTGCATGGGGTCTGATCAAAATGGGGCTTTGTTTTATCTGATTTCACAGAGTGATTTTAGTTATGAAGGTTTTGGTAATTAAGAGTAGCGAGTAAGTGCTTGCAGCCCTCATTTTATTCATTTCCATAGCGCACCCAATGAAACTGTAACATGAGTATGTTCAGATGAACTAGTTTGTCTGTCAGATTTCAGAAGAGGCTGTGTAATTTGGGTGTTTGACATGTGACATTTCTGTATTTTTCTTCGCTTTATTTTTATTTTTAAAATAATAAAGAAATCCCTCGACATTCACCCGAGGGTGAGCAGCAGATTTATTTCCTGAGGGTCTTGAGATCTCCCGCAGAATCTCAGCTTTTGTTTAAAAAAAAAAAAAAAAAAAAAAAAAAAAAAAAAGTTTGTCATCTTTCTGGTTCTGAAGTTAAAAAGCCAATTGTTGATTGTTGCACCAATTAGTTTTGCTGAGTATTGTTGCATATTATTGCACAAGTTGTAGAGATAACAGTTTATAAAATACAGTACTGTGTAAAATGGAGCTCTTCAGGGCAAGGCAAGTTGTCTTAGGGCGTATCTACACTTACAGTGCTGCAGCGGGCTGTGTAGAGTTTAGTGACGAAGCTACCTACGCCAACGGGAGAACTCCTCCCATCAGTGCAAGTACTCCACCTCCCCAAGACACAGTAGCTGTGTCACTAGGAGAAGCCCTCCTGTCGACATAGCGCTGTCTATAGGGAGAATTTGGTCAGTATAGCTGCGTAGCTCAGGTGTGGATTCTGCACACCCGTGGGTGACGTCGTTATACCAACATAAATTTGTAGTGTAGACCAGGACTTACTCTGTTGATAATGCACTGTTTACACTCATAAAGCTATAGAAATTATACATATAAAAGCTATACTTATTTCCACTAAGTTTGTTTGTTTAGGCCTCACCGTGTTTTCTAGGGCCTGACTCTGCTACACACCAATGGAAAACCTCCTAATGACATCAGTGGGAACCAGATATCTGAGGTAGGAAAACTAGGTTATCCCCATTTTTTGGTTGGGGATAGCTGAGGCTCAGAGAAGTTAAATGACTTGTTCACTATCCTGAAGCAAGTTAGAGTGAGAAACAACAAGGAGAACCCAGGTATCCAGGCTTTGGAAGTTGAACTGAGGCAAAAATGTAATTCTCTACTAAGCTCTATTTACAAACCAAGATCTGCCCACTTAGGATGAGTATACTTAGGATGCCAAGATGAGATGCCATTCACGTTACTTCTGCCCCTCTCGCTGAGGAGATGGGAGGTGAGCCAGCTTTGCAGGTTCTGCTTGGCGGTCTTCTTACACCTCAGGCCAATTTTACTCTGCCATCCCTCAGCTCAATCAGCAAATCACATGAAGCAATTTGATGGGTTCAAGAAAAACCCATTGAATCACTTGTTCCTCTGGCCACTTAGTCTGGGTCCCAGCATAGTGCATCTGCACCAGGTAGACAGACAACAATCCTACATATAACACATGCTTACAATCTTGTGGGGGTCCTTTTCAACTCCAGACTTAAATCTTAAGGATACAAAGATCTGCTTCAATATGATCCCAATAAGTAGCAAGGATCCATGGGCTGGAAAGATTTGTGTGCGCTAAAACATGACATGGCTAAAGCATATGCTGATGAAATTCATAAACTTAGGACAGTTTTAAGGGTGGGGTTGTAGCTAATTGAGGGAGGGGATGGTCTCCATCCTGTAGGGAGAGGCTGACTGGAGAGCCAAAGGCAGAGTTAAGGTTGTGATCTCAAACTTGAACTGTGAATTACCCGTTTCTAGCATCTAGGGATTTTTTTTAAAGATCTGTGTCTATTAGTGTTATTTTAAAGGACATCATATGAAGGTTATATGATGGTCTCAATCTTAATGCTATATTAAAGTTGCACTCTCTCTGTCTGTCTATATACAGTTTTCTAAGCATTCACTTGGTGGCTGAAAAACTACAGCAATTTAAGAGTTAAGGTTTCCACTGCATCCTTAACTCTTGCCATTGTACTTAGCTATTGCAGTACGTACATGTGGAACATTCTGTTGGGTACTAATCACAATTTGTTCCTCTTTACAAGGCATATCATTTAAATTTACCTTCATCCCACACAAACCTGGTAAGGGTATTATCTCTCTGTTTGTTACTGGAAATTATTGACATTAACAGTGCTTTACCTTAAACTGAGGGTGAAGATGACTTTTATTACATGTCAGAATATCAAACTTTTTTTTTATTTTCCCCCATCTCCTTTTTATTGCATGGGAGTCTCTCACTTTGGCCTTGTCATATTTAAAGGCCAGAATCACCAGTTTGGACTCTGGTGTACTGAGCAATAGGTCTCAGATTCTGCATTAGCTGATGCAGTCACAATGGCTATAGTTAAGGTTGGAGTGGAAAACTGTCCTCTGTTTTTTCGCCTTGAATTCTGTAAATTGTAATCCATCCATAAGCAATCTTTTTTTGGCTGCTAATAACTTAATTGCATTCAGGATATAAACATTGCCCACTTTGATCCCTTCTAAAGTTTGTTCATACCCCTTTCATGTAGGGATGTTAGAGGGAAACATAAAATTGCCTTGTGTTTTATAAAACAGTTAGTGTTAATATAGGCCAGTGGTTCCCAAACTGGGGTTGGTGAACCCTGGGGGTTCATGGGAAAAAATTCCCTAATGGCGGACAGAGATGTCCCTAGGGACCCCAGGCAGCACATGGCCAACAGCCCGGAGCCCCTGGACTTCCAAGAGCTAAGCAGATCAAAGCAAGCATATCTATCACACTCAGGAGATTTAAACTTCAAGACTCCTTATAAGAAATGGAAAGGGAGGTGGATAGTTTTTGCTGTTTTTAAAATTAAATACACAGCTAGTATTGTTTTTAAAATTATTATGAAGAAAGTTTAAGCTTTGTTGTGTGTTGTTTGCCTGGATTGCTCAAGACCTGAATGCTTGTGACGGAGGAACTCTTTGAGTTGGCTTCTTGAATACCTTCATGCTGTTTCACATCTGATACTCCTTGATGAAACATAGGAGCCTTATCTTATAACAAGCTTATTCAAAGTGATACAAGCTATGAAAGTGAGATCTTGGAATTGTTGCCCTTTTCATAATGTAATAAAAATACTGTAATGATAAATGCTTATTAGCATATCATAAAAACAAATTTTATATTTCCAAGATCACTGCTTTTATTATTTATACTCAGGTAAAGGAGAAAATCCCTGGAAATATTCATTTTTAGGAGGGGATTCGCGAGACTTGACATTTTAGTGAAAGGGGTTCGCAGGCTGTTAAAGTTTGGGAACCACTGATATAGGCTGAGAGCAGATGGGAAGAGCAGTTCTTATTGAGTGTTCAGCATTAGAGTTCTGCATGTGGAGTTTGGAGAGCACATTGCCCTCTGAATACTCATCACATATTAGACATTCAGAGAGGACTGATGGGCAAACCTGATGCTTCTTGCATGCAGCCATGAACTCTGCACTGGGCATGCTTCCTTTTATCTGCTGAAAGTGAGCTGGAAGAAGGCCATTAGTCAATATTTCAGACACCAGGAACTGCCCAGAACAGATAGCCTTGTCACAATGTGAGAAGGCACTGTCGTTTCCACCAAAACCAAGATTAGCTGGAACTTTTAAAAGAAAATCTCATATGATTTTCTGTGTGGCTCTTCTTCTCTTTTCCCCCCCTGCCCCCGCAACACTTGTGATCTGTTATTACTGAAATTACAAACCAGAGCTCTATCTAGTTCCTTATGCCGTGTCCATGATAGTGGGTAGCTGAGTGCCCTGGGACTTCACTGGGAGCAGAGAGGTGCTGCTGAACACCCACAGGACCTGGCCCTTAGTGAACTAAATTTGTCTAATATATTACCTTTTGCTTGTCTATGTTTTCCATTGAAACACAGCGTCCTGCCCCCCTTCTATTTGCCTTTTCTTACACTGGCTAAGGTATTTGGCTTGTCAATTACAAATCAGCAGAGAAAGACATGGTACCTGGAATTTCCTTACAATAGTGAATCAGTGAATAATGAGAGACTTAAAGAGTATACTTCTGGCAAAACAAAAAGGAGCAGATGCCCTCCTACCTCCTCCCAAACCTTAAATGATAAATTGAATCAAATTAAATAATGAATTCATCCTTTATTTCATGTTTTGTTTGTTATAAGGCTATGTATTGTAACTAGGAGTGAGCCAGTGTTTATTTGCTGGTTGGTTGGATATTTATGTCAGGTTGCTAGGCTAATGCACATAGTTCTTTGCTGTAGGCAAGGTCTTGGGTGTGGGGGAAGTGGGTAAGCATCTTAAAATGGTCTAAAGACATAGAAAGAATTTGGGAGGGAACGATTGAGGAGCTATGTCTGGAAGTGGTAAGAATTGCATTTACACTGACATGTTATGTTGAAGCAGGGATACAGGAGGTTGAGGTTTCTAGCTTTTCCTAAGCTGCAGTGCCAAAGTAGTGCATATACAATTCTGTACATTTATGTCATAATCAGGTATGTCTGATGGACAACTTCAGAAACCATTCTCTTTAGAAACAACTCTGTGTGCATGTCTGTGTGTTTATATGTTTATATATTCCTGCAGAAAAACCTAGGTTAATTTGAATTAGACTGCATATTCCACTAATGAAAACTATAAAAAGCAATTAATCACTCAGATAAATCATTCATTATTCTATCCCTGCTAGGGTTACCATATTTCAACAATCAAAAAAGAGGACACGGGGTGCCGCCCTAGCCCCATCCTAGTCCCGCCCCTTCCACTTCCCGCCCCCCTCAGAATCCCCCCCCACCTGCCCCCAGCACCCCGCCCCATCTAAGTTTCCCTCCTCCCTGTCCCTTGCCTGCCCCAACCGCTCTCTACACCCCCTTCTCCCGACAGCCCCCGCAGAACCCGCGACCAATCTAACCCCCCTATTCCCTGTCCCTTGCCTGCCCCCCCCACCAGGCCGAGGGAGAGCTGCGGGCTCCATGTGCAGCCAAACAAATAAGGCGCTGCTCTGCGGGGGAGGAGGGAGCGGGGGAGGGGGAGGGGCTCTGGCTGCTAGAGGCCCCAGTAAATGTGAGCGGCTTTCAATCAGGCACAGCTGTCCAATCAGCTGTGCCGCACTCTGCATGAGGGGAAGGGGGAAATCCCGGACATTTCCACCTTATTAGAAATCCCTCCCGGACAGCCATTTAAAGCTAAAAAAGCCGGACATGTCCGGGGAAACCCAGACGGATGGTAACCCTAATCCCTGCTCCACTCATCGGTTCTCGTTCTCACCCTCAGCTGCCTCCTTTCCACATCCCACATATCTCCAACATCTTCCTAAACAACCAAAATCGGCTTTGCTGCTGCTCAGTACCCCTGACCTGTAGTTTGTGCTAAAAGAAGTTCTAATCAGTATTCAGATACATGAGAAAAGCTGGAGATTTTCAGTGTTTGAAAGTCCATTCCCTGATTCCATAGGAGAAGGTCTGTGTAAGCTGTATCAGTAATGTTCACACTAAAGTTAAATTAACAAAAAATCAAATGGAGAATTAAAAACCCCTACCCTACCCTAAAACAGTGATCTTAAGTGTCTTGTGTATTCAGATATTTGAATTACAAGACAAGCAAGAAGTATGGAAGATACCTAGTTTTTAGTTAACATTCTCTATATTGGGGTAAGATTCTGGTATATACATTTTTATAAATAGTTGAAATGATTATGAATGTTTAAATGGTAGTTTTTCTTCTAGAAAATTTTAATTATTGGATAAATTTTGAAGTTGTGGTGCAGAATGTTGAGGTTTAGCATTTAGCTGGACAGTCTAGTTTTTGTGCGTGTCTGTGTGCAAGAGAACACAAGCAGCTCTAGGTACAGACTACCCTCTGATCCACATTGTGGCACAGGCTGCGGTTTGAGCAAACGTCCTGAATCCAAGCCAGTCCTACTCCCTGGGTCCAAGCTCAGGTGGCTAGTCCATGTCACTGCTCATGCTGCAATGTCCACACTATTTTTTCTAGTACAGTAGCTAGAGCGGAGGTAGCGTGAGTTTGTTTATGTGGGCTGGGAGTCATACTCGCAGCTGCAGTGTAGACATATCCTTCGTGACCCTGAAGGGTTTTGAAAGAAAAGATCTCTTGAGTAATTGTGGATCTAGAGGCTGGAAAAGTGCAGTTTATCAGCTGTTCCACTTTTCTTTTGGGACAGACTTGGTTGGGCACAAACTTGACTTGCATTTTTCTTTTTGCTTGAAGATAAAGATGTGTATCTCTTATACAGCGCCCATCAATTGTATTTGTTTATTGGAATAAGATAGAGACCATCTAAAAGGTGGGCCATTTTCTTTTTGTGTGGCTGTAAATGTATGTGAAAACCAAGCTTTAGATATTGTTAAATTGTTGTGGCACATTAAAAAGACATGATGTCATGCTATGTTGTGTCACTTGGTCATTGTGTGATGATAACAGAGACATAATATGATGACACCACATCATCACGTAATGAAATAAATGGTCATTATAAGGACCTTTCTTAAAGCATTTTATGATTTGTGTATTTAACCCCATATACAAGTATGACAAGATCTTCTGAAGAACAGCTTGTTCCTTTTTCTGTAAAGAGAAGAAACATCAATGTTACATGGGAAATGCAGAGCTACTGTGCTGACTCCTCTAGGCAGCCAGAGCAAATGTGACTTGTTAGTTCCCTTTCAGCGGAGAGGAAAAGAGAGAGCCCCTCATAAAGGTGAAGCTACAAGAACTGATGAGAAGTTTTATTAAGGTAAACTCTGGGCATATCCAGCCCAGTTCAGAGCTAGTTCCACATTTATTTAACCTGCTTTGAAATATGGCCATGCTTCAAGATTTTATTCTTTGGAATTAAATCACTTGAGGGATCTGAATAAAAGAAATTGCCAAAAAGGGAAGGAGCTGTATGAGAACCTCCCTTATCCATGCTGAGTAAAATTTTCAAAGCGCTTATGTCACATAGGAGCCTAAATCCCATTTTCAAAAGCAACTTTGGGACTTAGGTTCCTAAGCACCTTTTGATTTTCAGTGACACTTAAGTTCCTTAAGCGCTTTTGATAATTTTACCTGATACATTATTACTGGCTGCAAGTACCTTTCACGCTTTTCCTCTTTAAAATAAGCAGCAAGAATTCAGAGGGAAGGAAGGAAAGGATGTGTAGGTTAACATTCACTGGGAAGACTAAGAGGACTTAATAGAGGGAAATGGCAGCTCATAATGAAGGAGCAGATAATAAACTAACATGGCATACAATCTGGCAAGATGAACATGTGCTCAATACTTGGCAACGCTACTTCTTAATACATATTTATTGATGCAACCTAAATAAAGAGTACCAGGATTAGTAAAATTTTATATCAATTGGCCTTCACCATAATATAGAAACAAGTAATTTTAAATAGTAAAAGTCCCAGTAGCTACAATATATATTAATACCTGATTTGCACTTGCATATGCATGCATACAAACAAACTGTATCTAGGATCTCTTTCCTTGCTTTGTCTGCTAGGATAGGCAGATGTAGCCACTGCTGTGCTGATAATCTCCCTTTCATTACTATCGCAGGGAATGGACCAAGAGAACCTGTTGGATAGCTAGAGAGAGCTTCACTGCCTATAGTCATTAACAAACAGAACTGAAGACGAGATAAAAACAGTATTCAGGATAGTCCTATAATGGGGGAATAAAATACTCCATGCCCTTCTTTCTGGGTACACATAAATATCAGAGATTGTTTTCTAGAGAGAAGCAGACTTCCTGGGATAATAATTATGTGGTAGATGGCTGAATTGCACAAAACAAAATGTAAGATTTGTACTTCAGCATGAGATCCAGAGTGGGCCAAATCCTGCACACGGACACACATATGCAACTTGAAGTCCTGACTCTGTTTTTTCATAGATTTTGCACCAGTGCCAAATAGAGAGGTCAAAGAACCTCAACTCCTATTTGAGATTCCCTTCTTTGTGTATCCCAGGATCACATTAGCTCTTTTGGTCACAGCATCACAGTGGGAGCTCATGTTCATCTGATGATCCATCATAACCCCCAAACCTTTTTCGGAATCACTGCTTCCTCGAATATAGTTCCTCGTTCTGTAAGTATGGCCTACATTTTTTGTTTTTAGATGTAAACATTACGTTTAGTGGGATTAAAACCTATATTGTTTGCTTGTGCTCAGTTAACCAAGCCATTAATATCTCTCTGAGTCAGTGGCCTGTCCTCTTCATTGTTTACTACTCTGCCAGTTTTTGTGTCATCTGCAAATTTTATCAGTGATGATTTTATGCCTTCTTTCAGGTAATTGATAAAAATGTTAAATAGCATAGGACCAAGAACTGAAATACACACACTCAATGATGATTCTCTGTTTACAATTACATTTTGAGACCTACCAGTTAGCCAGGTTTTAATCCATTTCATTTGTGTGATGTTAATTTTATATCATACTTGTTTTTTAATCAAAATGGTGTGTGATACTAAGTCAACTCCTTAAAGCAGTCTATATATAGGATATATCAACACTATTACCTTTATTGACCAAACTTGTAATCATATCAAAAATATCTAGTTAGTTTGACAGGATCTATTTTTCATAATCCCATGTTGATCTGCATTAATTACATTACCCTCCTTTAATTCTTTATTAATCAAGTCCCATATCAGCCACTCCACTATCTTGCCCAGGATCGATGCCAGGCTGACAGGCCTATAATTACCCGGGGTCTACTGTTTACCCATTTTAAAAATTGGTACATTGGTTTTCATCCAGTCTTCTGGAATTTCCCCAGTGCTCTAAGTCTTATTGAAAATCAACATTAACACTCCAGCAAGCTCATTAGCCTGATCTTTTTTGAAACTCTTGGATGCCAGTTATCTAGATCTGCTGATATAGAAATGCCTGACTTTAGCAGCTTCTGTTTTTCCATTCCACTACTATTTCTGGAGGATGTTAAAGTATTATCACTACCATATGATGAGACTACATTACCTGTTTTTTTCCCAAAATACAGAACAGAAATATTTATTGAGCACTTCTCCGTTTTCTGCATTATTGTTGATGATTCTGCCATTACCATCTAGTAATTGATCAGTGCCATTGTCAGGAAACTTTCTGTTCCTGATATATTTGAAAAATTCCTTCTGCTGCCCATAGATTTTGCCTTATGTCCCTTTGCTTCCCTTATCGATTTTCTATAATTTGTAACTTCTGATTTATATTCATTATTATCAACTCTCCTTTCTTCTGTTTATTATAGTTGCATTTTTTATTTTACTTAATCCTTGCTCATGTTAAACTCCCATTAATTTTAGTAAGAGTTGATAATATATCAGAGGCCAAAATTTGCCATTGCAGGCCTGATTCTGCTCCATTGGTATCCGTGGGAACAGAATCAAGGCCCAGTGTGTCTTAGGCATATATTTTGATAAAAATGTGACTGGATTTTACCTTGTGGCCTGGCATTCAGCTGATGATACATATTAAAAACAGTTGAAAATTAGTAAAAGCAGCAAATGTTCTGACTCTAAAGATGGTATCCTTTCTCCCAGCCTGGCCACCATTAAAGGAGAAAACATATATGACATCAGTGACAGTACTTCTCACCCTGAAACCTCATTTCTTTTTGGGAAGGTAAATCATTGCCCAACTATCCAGAGTAGGTTGAAAGTAGATCCCCTTTAGATAAGTTCAGTCTCTGAAGTTCTGCTCCCCATTTGCATTTGACAGCTCTGTTCACAATGTGACCTGGGCCTATGGGTTAGATGTCATAGTAAATGTCTTTGGTACTTCCCTATTAAGGCCCCAGTTCATCAAAGCACTTAAGCACATGCTTAAGTCCCATTGACTTCAAGGTAAACATGTGCTTAAGTACTTTGCTGAATTGGGATCAAATGAGGGAGAAGGCTGAAGATCCTTATTTAAAAAAAAAATACAAAGAAAAAAATCCCCACAGTATTCTACAACAAAGGTTCTAAATACTGGAGCAAAAGCCTTGTAAGGTGCAGGGTTTAGGATCATTATGCTAGAGAAGTATGTGTTTCTGTTTACAAAGAGAAAGCAATGGAAAACTAAAACTAACTCATTTGAAGTTTAGAATCTTTTAATGGCTGGGTTAATTTCTTTCATCTGGTTCCCTGTTGGACCACCAGACCAAGAACACACAGGACCTAATTTTTTAAACAACTGCCTCAATTTTTGTGGGTGGGATCAGCGGTAGCTAGCATCAAGACGTCTAACAAACTGATGGTCGCAGCAAAAATGGAGGCTGAGTTGAGGTGCCTTTAAAAAATTGGCCCACAATATGCTGAAGGGACTCCAGCTGGCACATAGGCATTAATTCAAGAAATATAAGTGTGGTGTGAATTTTAACTATCACTTTTCAACTTTCCTCCAAGGACACTGGTTTTCTGATGCCTCATGGCCCTTTCATTGTGTACTAACACCTTGGAACAGGGGTGGCCAAACTTACTGACCCTCCAAGCTGAATATATGACCATCTTTAGAAGTTCGAGAGCCAGGGCACACCTGCCGGAGCTCGGAGCTTCAGCTGGTGGGAGGCACCTACTGGAGCTTGGGGCTTCAGCCTGCTCCTGCTGAAGGCCTGAGCCCTGCAGGCATGATCCTCCCTTCCCACTGGGCAGAAGCCCCTACCCTACCACCCTGCTGCAAGGCAGAGGTCCCAAATGCACCCTACCCCAAGTCTGGCAAGTGGAGGGGGGGGCGCTGTGCCACAAGCCACAGTTAAGAGCGGCATGTGGTTCGTGAGGCACAGTTTGGCCACCGCTGCCTTGGAGGGTTTCTACCAAAACTATAACAACACTGCTGTCAACTGATCAGTGGGGGGTACTCAAACATGATGCAGTCACCAGACCTTTTCCATACCTCTCCCTAGCACTTTCCCGACACAATTTTTTTTTTTTAATTACTATTCTTCTTTCCTCTGGACTGGCATGAATTGTATAGAACATGTAGTACTGTGTTTTTTAAATCTGTAAAGTGTGTTTCTCGTGGAGAGGTTTTCCCTCCTTCTCCCAGACTGGCAAAGGATCTATTAAAAGGTAAATAGCCACCTGATGTCTAATTGCTTGGCTTCTTAAAGATTTCTCTTTCCATCACCAGGACCGGCTCCAGACACCAGCTAAGGAAGCAGGTGCTTGGGGCGGCCAATACAAAGGGGCGGCACGACCAGGTCTTCAGCGGGAATTGGGCGGTGGATCCCTCAGTCCCTCTCTTCCTCTTTGAGTTGCCGCCAAAGAGGAAGAGAGGGAGTGAAGGACCCGCCGTCGAACTGCTGCCGAAGAATGGAGCAGCGCGATTGAGCTGCCGCTGAAGTGCTGCTGATCGGCTTCCCCCACCACCACTTGGGGCGGCAGAAAACCTGGATCCGGCCCTGTCCATCACTCTTCTCCTCAACTTACAGCCCTTACTATTGACAATGTGGTGAAAATCCAGTCAAGTTTGCTATTCGGTTTCTTACTATTTGAATGTGAGTACTGCATTGCGATGTATATACATTGTGCGCTCTCTCCCTCTTACACACAAATGTGCTTCAGCAGCTGATTGTAAAAATCTTAGGGGAGATTCTATTCTAGAAGACCCCCCCACATACAGGTGGCACCAAGCAAATTTGGAGATTAAGATAAGTGGATGATCACACAATCTTAGAAACAAGGATCAGTGTGAATATTTAGTCTTTGCATTTGTGTTTGAAGGAGATTAACCGAATCTTTCCTCTCTCCTGATCAGTGAGGTGCTTTAGTGGCTGCATTCCTTTGTTTCTCCTTGCAGATACAATGAATCTCCCAGTAATGTTCCTGGACAGCCCTGCAATCTTTTTTCTGAAGCACTGTCCTGAAGCTGGGGTGCCTGCTGCAAATTTTACCAGAATGTTATAGGATTTTGATATAATTTTGTCAGACGAATACAAGGCCCTCAGTAGAGTGCAGACCCACAATATATGGAAGAGAAAAAACACTGCAGTGACATTCCAAATAAAACAACCCTGTAATCTGTCTTGCAATTATGGTCCCTGATGTGTACCTCCCCCTCCCCCTCTTTTGGCACAGTTTTTCGGGGGTGGGGAGAGGAATGGTCTGTCCAGTCCTACCACAACATTCCTGAAGAGAGTTCAAAAAAGTGTATAAGATTACCAAAAATCCAGTCAAAAATCCTTTTTTACATGAATGCAGTAAATAGATTGGACTTAATTCACTCTTTGGGGCATTGCTCCTCTTCATTCATTGGAAGACATTGGAAGCCCTGGAGTGAATTAGACATCTTGTATTCACTCTGCCATTATCTCTTTTCTGATTTTCTGTTTTAATGGTCTCCAAACGTTTCCAATTTAGGCCAAATGTGCAACATTCTGGGAGCCCAAGAGCCCCCACGATTCTCATAGAGTGGATAAGATTGAAGCCATTCCCATGTTTGTTACCAAAGTGTGACTCAGGTAAACTAAAAAGTCCCAGTAGGCAACGTGGCCTATTAAGGTGTAGGATCTCAGGTAGGGGCATACAATCCCATGGAGCCTCATGGTCCCAGTGGACCTCCTTATTAAAGATGAGATGGCTGCAGGATTCAATGGATTGTGTGTAGGAACCCCTGATCTAGTTCATTTGAAGCATCTTACAGAAGCCACCGACTGTGAGAGTACAGGTTGAGCCTATAGAACTACCCTCAGAAAAACTTCTGAGGTTCAATTATAGGAGCATTTGTAGTGCATCCAGGAAAATTACAAGATGATGTGCAATTTTTATTTGCAGTCTTTGCTGAAATACTTTGTATTAAACTCTGTGCTCTGTAGGTGTAGTGTCTGTAATGTTAGGTGTACTGGTTGTACTATTCTAGGTGTGTAGAATTCCCGTTTTGCACTTGCAAGTCTCTGGACACAAATAATTGCACAATCCTATGCAAGAGAAACTGGTATCATTTAGAGGTTAAACTACCTTTCACGAAGGTGCTTCAAGGCAGACTGAGTGGAAGGCCCTGTTCCAAACTGGGCCCAGAGTGTCTGTTTTACTGTTGTATGCATTTTAAATAGGAGCTGTTTTACAAGGATGTACTGTACCTTTAATTTCTTTTTAAGTTTAAGGCTGGAAGATTGTTCATCTACTGCATTTTGGATTTGTCCAATGACTCTCTTTATGATCCTTACTCCCCCATGTTAATCTTGTCTGTGTCAAGGAGGTTGTGGATATGCTGTGTGTTCTGTCATTCAAGCTGTCTCATGCCTTAAGATTAGTGATTGTTATGGTGTTTCCGGTTTGGGATGGCTTGCCAGCACCTGACATGCCACCCTGCTCCAAGGGCATCTGGCTGAACATGGCCTGGGTGTGAGAGAGCCAAAATAGCCCAAAATTATTTTCATACAAGATGACAGAGGTTACTTCCTGGAATAATTTGCCCGTCGTTAAGAAGGGATGGAAGAGTCAGTAGCGTTTGAGTTACTGCTTTCATCACCCATGTGGCTGACAGGGAGGGATGTCATATGCACTTTTTTCATTATTTTCTTTCCCCTTCTTGATTTGAACAGTTCATATTTTTCAGACAAGAAAGGATTGGAGCCGTTTTTTGAAGCAAGTGTCAGAAAACAAAATGGTGCTTTAAGTGTTACATAATGAACAGCCAAAAACCGCAAGAGGAAGAAGTGCATCCGAAGAAGTGGGCTGTAGTCCACGAAAGCTTATGCTCTAATAAATTTGTTAGTCTCTAAGGTGCCACAAGTATGCCTGTTCTTTTTAAGAGGAAAATTAGTATCTGAAGGGAGATGTAACAAGTTGGAGTGGTGCATGTGACCATAACCGTGCCCATGTTTAAAACTGCCATGTGAAGTGTAAGGATCATTTAACTGAAACATTTTACCACCCACAGAAATTGATGTGATTTATCTGTCTGATCTGCCATGGTTATTGTTGATAATTGAACCTAGTTAGAGGACCAATGTAATTCTGGTGCAGAACTGAGCTGTAGCCTGTATTTTAATCTCATGTTCCCAGTGTACTTCGCTGAGCCTTCATTGTTTCCTTGTGATTATCAGGGTGTTCTTTGTCTGCATTTGCTTGTGTCACGGGCCCAGAATTCTCACTCAGCTTCTTATTTCTGTCTCTCTCTCAGAATTTGCGAGTGTTATGGTGATGTATACGTGCAGAAGGGGCTGTTTCTAATGAGCTCCTAGGAAGTTAGAAGGCAAGGTAGCAGGCTTTTAAAACAGAGAGAAGGATGGGGGTGGGAGTTTACACAGAGGGGCACTGTATTCTTTAATAGACTCTTATTTAATTAAGAACACTTCTGGGGGTGAGGGATGGTGGGGGCTCCGTAACATATCAGAGAACAGCAGAATAGTTCTGTTTAGATTTTTTTTCCCTAAAGCATTCTGGGATATCTATCTCTGAGAGCTGCCTTTGTGCACTTGGTTTACGTGCCATGGTTAATAAAGGAAGGAATATGATGATAAATCCATTGTGAAATACCTAGATATTTTGCAATCTATTGAAATAAATTCTTTGGTGCACTTTGAAGTATGATTCCACTCTGAACAGTGACTGTAAAAATAGCATTGTGGGGGTTCTATGTTTATTATGCCCCATTGATTTTTTGGATCAAATTTGTGCCTTTTAATAATAAAATGGTGTTTTTATTGCACAGCTGCAAATGCAAGTATCATTTAAAGACAATGGGGATTGTCCTTACAAGAGATGTAACTGAAGCCATAATTTGACCTGCAAAATTTTTAGATGATGATATGAAGAGGAAAGAACCTGGTTTGATTCAGGATGAAATCCTTGCCCCATTGAAATCAGTGGGAGTTTTTCTAATGCTTTTAATGGGACCTGGATTTCATCCTCATGGCTAGTAGCTGGAAAAAAATCTTGTTGTTTTTAAACTGAAGAAATTGATTTAGCTGCATTGAGATCTGTTTACCCACCCGTAAAATGGGTATATTGATGCTTGCTTAGCTCTGACCTGGTTATATTAATGCATGTGAATCACTTTAAAGATTAAGGATTATCTGTTTCAGTTTCAGATATTCACTAAGGGTATGTCTACACTACGTGAGTAGTTCAATTTTACTTAAAGCGAATTTGTGGAACTGATATTACAAAGTCGAACGTGTGTATCCACACTAAGGACAGTAATTTGACTTTGTGAGCCCACACTAACGGGGCAAGCGTCGACGTTGGAAGCGGTGAACTGTGGGTAGCTATCCCACAGTTCCCGCAGTCCCCGCTGCCCATTGGAATTCTGGGTCGAGCCCCCGATGCCTGGTGGGGCAAAAAATGTGTCGAGGGTGGTTTTGGGTAACTGTCGTCATTCAACGCTCACTCCTGCCTTCCCTCCGTGAAAGCCCTGGCGGGCAATTAGTTCGCACACTTTTCTGGTGATTGACAGCGCGGACACCACAGCACCGCGAGCATGGAGCCGCTGCGATCATCACTGCAGTTATGGCCGTTGTCAACACCCCTCGCACCTTCATCATCCACCTTTTTCAGAGGCAGATGCTGAGAAATCGGGTAAGGAGGCTACGGCAGCGCGGTGAGGACATGAAGTCTGAGAGGGGCACAGACCTCTCACAAAGCACGGGACCCTGCGCTGTGGACATCCTGGTAGCAATGGGTCATGTTGATGCTGTGGAAGGGCGATTCTGGGCCCGGGAAACAAGCACGGACTGGTGGGACTGCATAGTGCTGCAGGTCTGGGATGAATCACAGTGGCTGCGAAAATTTCGGATGCATAAGGGAACTTTCCTGGAACTTTGTGAGTTGCTGTCCCCTGCCCTGAAGCGCAAGGACACCCAGATGCGAGCAGCCCTGACTGTCCAGAAGCGAGTGGCCATAGCCCTCTGGAAGCTTGCAACGCCAGACAGCTACCAGTCAGTTGCAAATCAATTTGGAGTGGGCAAATCTACCGTGGGGGTTGCTGTGATGCAAGTAGCCAACGCAATCGTTGAGCTACTGCTCTCAAAGGTAGTGACTCTGGGAAATGTGCAGGTGATCATAGATGGCTTCACTGCGATGGGATTCCCAAACTGCGGTGGGGCTATAGATGGAACTCACATCCCTATCCTGGGACCAGAC
Source organism: Malaclemys terrapin pileata (assembly GCF_027887155.1). Classification (NCBI taxonomy): domain Eukaryota; kingdom Metazoa; phylum Chordata; order Testudines; family Emydidae; genus Malaclemys; species Malaclemys terrapin. The sequence continues at coordinate 91,083,783 of NC_071509.1, forward strand.
CACCAGGCCAGCCAGTATATTAACCGAAAGGGCAACTTTTCAATGGTGCTGCAAGCACTAGTGGACCATAGGGGACGTTTTACCAACATCAACATCGGATGGCTGGGCAAGGTTCATGACACTCGCGTTTTCAGGAACTCTGGTCTGTTTAGACGGCTGCAGGAAGGTATTTACTTCCCGGACCACAAAATAACTGTTGGGGATGTGGAGATGCCTATAGTGATCCTCGGGGACCCAGCCTACCCGCTAATGCCCTGGCTCATGAAGCCCTATTCAGGCGCCCTGGACAGTGAAAAAGAACTCTTCAACTACTGGCTGAGCAAGTGCAGAATGGTGGTGGAGTGTGCTTTTGGACGTCTGAAGGGGAGATCTGATCACGGTGAAACCAATATCCCCATTGTTATTGCAGCTTGCTGCGTGCTCCACAATCTCTGTGAGAGCAAGGGGGAGACGTTTATGGCAGGTTGGGAGGTTGAAGCAAATCGCCTGGCTGCTGATTACGCCCAACCAGACACGCGGGCGATTAGAAGAGCCCTGCGGGACGCACTGTGCATCTGGGAAGCTTTGAAAGCTAGGTTCCAGAGTGACCAGGGTAACCTGTGACTATTAAGTTTGTTTAAACAGAAGCTGAACCTGCCCCCGTTTCTTTACCCAGTTAATGTTGACTATCCTCTCCAGTTACCAACCCCCTTCCCCCCCTTCCAAAACACCTTAAAAAATAAAATAAATGAAACTTTGTTCATTAACACCATTTTCTTTATTAAGGATTTCGCGGTAAAGGGTTGAAACTGGGACGCAGACTGTGAGGGGAGCAGGTGTAGTGATGGAAAGGACGCTTCTAAACTTGAGGAATGACAGGCTCCTGCTCCTAGAGCGGTCCGCAGTGGTGGACTGGTTGTTTCAACGGAGCCTGCCACCCCTCCTTTTCGGGACTCTGTGTGTGTGGGCTATGTGACTTTGTGGCGGGGGAGGGCGGTTACAGATCCCCTGCTGCGTGGCTCTGTCATCCAGGCTAAGGACCGCTGCATAAGATCTGTAACCGCCCTCCCCCGCCACAAACTCACATAGCCCCCCACCCCACAGAACATGAAAACCACCTCCCAGACTGACCAGTGTGTCTAGTGACTGCAATGTGTGTGTGACCTTCTGCTGAACCTGCCCCCGTATCTGTACCCTGGTAAAAGTGACTGTCCTCTCCAATTACCAACCCCCTTCCCTCCCCCTTCAAACACACTGTCCTCTAAAAGAACATGACGCGAAACAGTAATTAACAGAAACGTATTTTTTATTAAGAACTACACAGTTGGGGGATAAAACTGGGACAGGGGCTTGGGTGAGGTGCATTTGGAGAGAAGGAAAGGACGTATCAAATCTTTGGGAATGAGAGCCTTCCGTTACTTGAGCAGTCTGCAGGGGTGAAGTGACTGTTTTCACGGCCCCTGCCGCCCCTCTTTCTTGGGACTTTGGGTGAGGGGGGGATGGGACTTTGTGGCAGGGGAGGGCGGTTAGCGATAGAATGCAGCGGGGCTCTGTCCTCCTGCCTCCGGTCCTGCAGAACATCTACAAGGCGCCGGAGCGTGTCTGCTTGCTCCCTCATTAGTCCAAGCAGTGTTTGAGTCACCTGCTGGTCTTCCTGCCGCCACCTGTCCTCCCGTTCGCTGCGTGATCGCTGGTATTGCGACATGTTCTCCCTCCACTGGGTCTGCTGTGCCGCCTCAGCTCGGGTACAGACCATAAGTTCTGAGAACATCTCGTCCCGTGTCCTTTTCTTTCACCGCCTGATCTGCGCCAGCCTCTGAGAGAGGGATGCCGGGGTAGCTCAGGAGACACTTACAGCTGTGGGATGGGAAAAAGGGAGTGAATTCCTCAAAAAGATACATTTTTGAAAACAATGAATATAGTCTTTCTCTGTGAACAAGACCATGCACAGTACCTATCACATGTGCACTCAGTACAATGTCGAATTTTCTGTCTTCCCATTGAGTGCCTGGGGTCTTGCTGTACAGATCACACAAGCAGGGCCGGACAACGGAATTCCGCTAGCAGGTGGCCATGGTAAGCCGTAGACTTTTGGCTGCTTAAAGCTTAATTTACAGCAGTGCCCTCCTTTCACGTTCCAAGCAATGCTCCTAGCATTGGCCAGTTCCTGCTGCCGGCGATCTGGCCGGCATGAACTCTGACCCTGTCCCACCCCCATCGCGGCTGTCCCCGGGAAAGATCCCTGCATGCTGCCGGCGAACCGCTCAGCAGGAATGGTTCGCCTCCCCACCCCCACCATGTGGCTGGGCTCGGGAAAGATCCCTGCACGCTGCCGGCGATCCGGCCAGCATGAACTCTGCCCCTGTCCCACCCTCGTCGCGGCTGTCCCCGGGAAAGATCTCTGCATGCTGCTGGCGAACCGCTCAGCAGGAACGGTTCGCCTCCCCGCCCCCACCGCGTGGCTGTAAACCACCAGTTACAGTTATTTAAAGGAACAGGCAATCAGTACCCATACTAAAATTCCCCTAATTCAAAGCAGGTCACCATGAGGGATATCACTCTGATGAGGATTACGGAGACAGAGAAAGACCGCATGCTGCGTGAATGCCAGCAAACACCAGGGCCGTATGCCGCCATGCCTTGCCAGGCAATGATACTGGAGTACCTGTTGCTAGCCTGGCATGGAAAAGTTTCCTACCATGGAGGAGGTAATAAGGCCGCTCTCCCCAGGAACCTGATGCAAAAGCTTTCACATTACCTCCAGGAGAGCTTCGTGGAGATGTCCCAGGAGGATTTCTACTCTATCTCCAGACATGTTAACAGACTTTCCCAGTAGCTGCACTGGCAAGGACTAAAAAGTTAAGCACCGAGGGCAAACTAATCATTAAAAACAGATTGCTAACATACCATGCCTATCCTATTCAAAATAAATGTTTAAAACACTTATCTACTGATCCTTCCCCTGATTCACGGTCCGGGTTACCGCCTTGGGAGGGTTGGTAGGGGATCTCCGTGAGGGTGATGAAGAGATCCTGGCTGTCGGGGAAATCAGCGTTGAAAGCGCTGTCGACTGCCTTGTCCTCCTCATCTCCTTCCTTATCTTCCCCGTCCGCGAACAACTCCGAGGAAGCGGCCGTCGACAATACCCCATCGTCAGAGTCTACAGACAGTGGTGGGGTAGTGGTGGCAGCCATACCTAGAATGGAATGCAGTCCCTCGTAGAAACGGCATGTCTGGGGCTGGGATCCAGAGCGTCCGTTTGACTCTTTGGTCTTCTGGTACACTTGTCTCAGCTCCTTGATTTTCACGCAGCACTGCGTTGCATCCCGGCTGTATCCTCTCTCCGTCATGGCTTTTGAGATCTTCTCCTAGATCTTCGCATTCCGTCTTTTCGATCGCAGCTCCGAAAGCACAGACTCATCGTCCCACGCAGCGATCAGATCCAAGTCCATGCTGGGGCCCTCTTTCTATTCTGCGATTGCATGGTCACCTCTGCTGGAGAGCTCTGCATCGTTGCCAGTGCTGCTGAGCTCGCCACGATGTCCAAACAGGAAATGAGATTCAAACTGGCCAGACAGGAAAAGGAATTCAAATTTTCCCGGGGCTTTTACTGTGTGGCTGGTCAGAGCATCCAAGCTTGGACTGCTGTCCAGAGCATCAACAGAGTGGTGCACTATGGGATAGCTCCCGGAGCTATTAGCGTTGAATTCTGTCCACACTAACCCTAATTCGACATTTAGTGCTACTCCCCTCGTCGGAGAGGAGTACAGAAATCGATTTAAAGAGACCTCTATGTCGAAATAAATAGCTTCGTTGTGTGGACGGGTGCAGGGTTCATTCGAATTAACGCTGCTAAATTCGACGTAACCTCGTAGTGTAGACCAGGCCTAACATTTTTCTCTTTTAAATTTTTTACTGTCACTGATGGTACAGTAAACATTTTAAAAGAGAAAAAAATGTTTGTGAATATCTGAAACAGACAAGCCCTCCCCAAAGCCAGTCAAAAAAACCACTCTTTGTTCCCCTTAGGTTTGTTTGTTTTAGATTTTTTTTTAGTGAAACAGACTGAAGAGGCAGACTTTTTGTTACACAAAATTTTCAATTCAGATCTGCGTTCCTTTGGATCTGAATTGCAAAAGTTTGGTGGATTGATAGGTGGTAGAGGCAGGAGATCGGATAAAAAGTTTTGACCTATCTCATAATTATCCAGTATATTATCTTCCAAAACATACATATCCACACAACGGCAAAATTATCTCTTCAGATTTTACAAATACATTAATGATATTGGACCATATTTAGACCCAGTGTAAGCAGGTTCAGTATTACTGAATTCTGTGTATCTGCACCTACTTATACCATTCTGAATCTGGCCATGCTTTGATTAACATGGAATACATGCAATAACTTTAAGAATTGGAGGTAGAGCATTTTGGAGCAGAGTTCGAGGGACACTGTCAACTTGAAATCTAGGAAAGTAGTTAAAAGCAGTTACAATTACAGCTGCCCTGAGTCCCCACTGCCAATTGTGATTTTACAATCACATTTTCCTGTTTTTAAGTGGTTTTTCTTCTCTCCTGTTGCTGCATTAAACAAAACAGAAAGAGTAACATATAACTGAGTGCACTGGTGCAACAGTGAAGCTGACTATACACAAAGTTTGTCTAACCCAGGGGCGGGCAAACTTTTTGGCCTGAGGGCCCCATCGGGTTTCGCAAATTGTATTGAGGGCCGGTTAGGGGATGTGGTTGTGCCCGGCCCCCACCTCCTATCTGCCCCCCCTCTAGGACCCCTGCCCCATCCAACTCCCCCCCCCCCCCCCGTTCCCTGACAGCCCCTCTAGGACCCCTGCCCCATCCACCACACCCCGCTCCCTGTCCCCTGACCGCCCCTGGACTCTCGCCGCCCGATCCAACCCCTCCTCTCATTCCTGACGCCCCCCCAGGACCTCTACCCCATCCAACCACCCCTTCTCCATCCCCTGACTCCTGCCAGAACCCCTGCCACCCCATCCAACCCCCCCCTCCTTCCTGACTGCCCCCCGAGACTCCTGCTCCCATTCAACCCCCTGTTCCCCCCCGACCACCCTGACCCCTATCTACACCCCTGCCCCCTGACCACCACCCCGAACTCCCCTGCCCTCTAGCCAACCCCCCCCCCCTCCCTGCCCCCTTACCGCGCTGCCTGGAGCACCGATGGTGGCGCCGCTACAGCCACGCCGCCCGGCTGGAGCCGGGCCACACTGCCGCCGCCACCACACAGCACAGAGAGCGGGTCAGGCTGGGCTCTGCAGCTGCGCTGCCCCAGGAGCTCATAGACCCACCGCCCAGAGCATTGCGCCAGTGGCGGAGCGAGCGAGCTGAGGCTGCGGGGGAGGGAAGACACAGGGAAGGGGACGGGGGCGAGCCTCCTGGGCCAAGAGCTCGGGGGCCGGGCAGGATGGTCCCGCAGGCCGGATGTGGCCCGCAGGCTGTAGTTTGCCCAACTCTGATCTAACCCATTTCAGTTATAATAACAAGTCAGTTATTTGTGACAATAGAAGATGAACTTTCAGAGAGAAGGATAGCATCCCTTTAATACATATCTGTCTCTTTCGTAATCTGTTTAGAAAACAGGAGTTGGTTTATTTTTACAGCAACATTATTAGATACAGATCCCAATGTTGACTGACAATTTAGTTGTGTCAAAAATACGATTAAGCTGCAGCTGTGGGACACAAGTAAAAGTGCCGGATTACATTAGTAACATAATTTGTGGTTTTACAGCAGCAATTGTTATTGCCACTAAGGCTAAGGGTCTTTGCAGTTTCGATGTAGACCCTAATTTGGGGGGGCAGAGGAGATTATAAATTGGAAGTTTTAATTCATATTACTCAGTAATTTGTGATTAAACAGCAATTGGGCCCAACTATAAAGTCTATTTGTGTTCGAACTAGTATTAATGGCAGATGTGAGACAGGACGAGACACTTTACCTTTGAGCCACTACTATGGTTGCTGTGGTACTAGTTTTCTACAGCTATATTTTCAAAGGTGCAGTTGTGTTCATACCTGACATGGGCACATGCAGTCTCTGCACATAATACAAGTCAAGTGTGTCTCTATATCAATACACGGCTCCAGAGGAGATTTTCTAAAGCCTAATTTGCTTTGATTTTTAATGGGATTTAGGTACCTAGCTGCAATTTGTGCCTTGAGGATCACCCTCTCCAGTGCACAATATCCAAATGCTCTAGAAAAGAGTCCAACCCTGTCTGAGACCAAATTGTTCTTTCTATCTCTGATTTAAATGACTTGCTCCTTCTGCTTGTATTTAACATACATCCATGCTCCTTTTCTCTTGCTTTAATACAGCAGCCCAGATTAATCAATGACATCAGTGGCATGACACAAGAGATGAATGTGGCTCTGTGAGTGCTTTTTTTTAAAAAAAGCTAACATTTCCTTTTTAGCCCTTGTCCCTTTAATTCTCCTAGCACTTGCTGCATGATAGAGAAGTTTACTTTCCTATTTGCATTCATGATCATGAGGAATTGTGATGTTTATTTTGCAGTTTGAGAGAGGCTATAAAGAAAAAATATTTGTAGGCTCTACTTAGCCACATGCCTAATTTTATTCAGTCCCAGACGTGCTAAATTCTGTCTTTAATTTCATTATTGAAATTTCAGGACCTCACTAGGTATGTCTACACTACAGTTGGACACCTGTGGCTGGCACATGCTGGCTCCAGGGGCTCTGGCTAAGGGGCTGTTTAATTGCAGTGTAAACATTTGGGCTTGGGCTGCAGCCTGAGCTCTGGGACCTTCCATCTCACAGGGGCCTAATGCCCAGGCTCCAGCCCGAGTCTGAACATCTACCCCTCAATTAAACATAACCCCTGAGGCTGAGTCAACTGGCATGGGCCAGCTGCAGGTTTTTAATTGCAGTGTAGACATACCCAGAAAGACCTGGCTGAAATCCCCAAATGGTCTCTTGAAAAATGTCTTCTGAGTTGTTGTCATGTCTTCTAACTTGATGCAGCCAAAGGCCTTTTTCTCAAGTTATTGTTGGAAATAAATAGTAGTTGTTAATTTACAAGGACTGTATCTAACATAATATTTAACAAATTTCCATGTAAAGAAAGCCAGACCAGGACACTATAATGTATCCTCTTTTTCCAGTTTGCTGCTGACAACAAAGGATTGCAGTAATATCTAGATGTCCCATCATCTTTTGAGCATGTACCCTAGATCTCTGTGGGATATTCAGATGGTCTGACTCAATGGAAGGAATATGAGAAAATTAAACTGTAATACCCACCAACCTTCCATACCACATATTGCTTTTAATTAAGGAATAGAATTGATACCCTTGGAACACCTGTTTAGATGCTGTTACAGACATAGTACAGTGCAACAGATGAGGTAGCCAGCTAAAATTATGACCAAGGCATATGGGTGAGAGCATATAGGTTATGTGAACGGCAGCATTGTGGACTTGCACTTTCACCAGTTAGGAATTGATGGCTGCTATGCGGTGGGAATATTTTGGTGGAGAAAATTAGGATAATCTACTGCAGGTACAACACAGGTTGATCCTATTCTTAGCAGTGATGATAAATCATGCGGGGTTTTATAGCTGTGAGGACAATGTATTTACGCTCTATTTGAGTAAGTGATCTTTTCACAGTGCGGGATCACTTCACAGAAGGGTCCTGCTTGTACAGCAATATCTAATAACGGCTAGCAGGGAGCTAGAGTTTGCTCTCATGATCTCATTTATACCATTGCAACCCCAAAGAAGTTGGGCTCAGTTTGGCCTAGTATTTGTTAAATATCTACTGGGCCAATTTTGCCTTTTGTTATACCCACTCCATTGGCCTCAGAAGGATTGCACTGATGAGAGAGACTGCAGTTTGGTTCACTGTAACATTGGATGGTCTAGAATATATTTCAATAATCTCCCATTAATATGGATATAGACTATGGCCCCAATTCATTGCAGTCTGTACAGAGCTCTGGGCAGAGCATTGAACTTCTTCTGTTGGGACTTTTGGCACCATTTAAACCCCCAGCGCAAGTTAGGGCAGCACTGAGGGCTGCCCAAATTTGTGCCCCAGCCACCGTGGCTCCTATGCGTCTTACACCATCTGAGGAATAGCCAGGATATAGGAATGTCCCAGATATATCTCCTCCCTCTTTCTTTCCCCCTCCTGCACCTGATCTGCCATTGATGCACTCCTGATGCCAAGGGATTGTGGAGCTGACAGAGCTGCCTCTGTGCCTGCTGGAGAGACCTTTGCACCAGGGTTAATCCCTGATGGCGTCCCTGGGAAACACAGACCTCACCCCTTGGTGTGGTCTGTTGCCTCTAATGCACGTCAGGCAGTATGCCTTTATTCTGTGTCTGACGCATCCCTGGTACAGCCTTGATCCAAGCCCGTGAGAGTTTTGCTTGATTAGGGATTTCAGGATTGGGCCTGGAGTTTAGAGTAACTAGTGTGTGGTTTTGGCATTTCTTCCTTATCCAGAACACCTTGTTATATCCAAGCACTAATGGCGATGTAGTAACAGAAATAGACTCTTCATAACTACGTAGGTGTTTTATTGGGGCTTTTACAGACAGTTTTAGGAATTTCTATTTGCTGTTTGAGCAGCACTGCTGGAGGACCGTCTACCAGACTTTATTTCTCTTTTATATTGTTCTATTTAATTTGTGCGCACATCATCGTCAATAGAATTCCATCTGGTAAAGTTAGTTGCTCCAGCTAGCAGGGGCCATTCATTTAAAGTGAGTAAAGGTATCCACATTCACTTCTGAAATCCATCCATTCAAGAGCATTAATACTTATCATAGAAACTTTGCAGCAGGTAGCTTGCAAGTGTCCATTTACTCAGTCTCACTAATAAGCAACAACAACAAGAAGATGAGCCATTGATCCTGATTTGACAGTTCTGTAGCTGCTTACGGGGGAAACGTGGAAAAATAAAAATGTGTAAAGCCCCTTTTGAGCCATTTTGTTTAGTTACTGGGGGGGGAAAATAGGTGAGAGGACATCCTGGAAAAATTTGCAGACCAAATGTGTCACTGTAAAATATGGAAGGCACAAATGGCTCAGATTTAATATGAGCATAATATTTATCTCCACTTGTAAGGAGATACTGGATAATTCTCAAGTACCACAGTCACTTGATCCTTTCACTTGTGAAGATAAAATGTCATATCAAATCTTAGCTGCCATGCATTTTCGCTATATGTGTGAATGTATATGGAGTCTGGTGTCTGACCTAAACACTACACAAATCTTTGCTGGTTTAAAAAAATTCTGAGGCTAGTTCTACACTACAGACTTACATGGGTACAACTTCCTCGCTCAGGGGTCTGAAAAATCCACACCCCTGAGCAATGCAATTACACCAACCTAACTCCCAGGATAGATAACGGTAATGTCAATGGGAGGGTTTCTCCTGTCAACGTAGCTACTGCCTCTCGCAGAGGTGGATTAACTTCACCGATGGGAGAAGGTCTCCCATCAGCGTAATAGCATCTTCATTGAAGTGGCACAGCGGCACCAATGCGGTGTAGACCTGCCCTGATTGAAGCATCAACTTTCTTTTTATGGGTCCAAAATATTTAAATAGGGCTGATAATTTGCTTATATTATTATTATTTATAAAAATGCCCGTCTAGTTCTCTGGGCATTTAACCAAATACAATATACTGATTATTATCAGTATGGGTAGACTCTCATCCACCATTGAACTTTTTGCTGCCCTTCACAGATGAAAGTCTGATCCTGGGCCCTGGAGGCTAACAGGACTCTGCTCTGGTGGATCAGTGGAGAAAATTATTTTCAGAATCATACTGAAAATACCCTGCTGCCAGCCCCTAAATGTTTATCTAAGGACTGTTATCCCTGCTGCTCTCAGCTGGCATGGTGGCACATGATTAAAAGCACTGCCCTCCATTCCTTTTCATTAACAGACATTTTGGAGTTAAAGCATGATGTCATGAGTTTTTTGTCTGGAAACAATTCGCTCAGTAGAACCTCATGGGTTTCATTGGCGTCCCCAGAGATGACGAATCTGCCTGAAGCAGAGCTACTGCAGTGAAAGCTTCCTACAATTCCTGCTCTGCAGTGAGGATTATTGTGTTGGCTGGCTCAGCCCTCAAGTGGGTGGGACCAGAGGTGCTCTGATTTTTTGCATCCTCAAGAGAGCTACCCTCTACTAGAGAATGAATTTGCCCTATGGTGCAGCTGCCTCCGCAGGCACAAGGGGATGCAGATTGCACCTTGGCGCACTTGCAGGGTGAATCAGGCCCGATGTGGTAACCTCATTCAACATCTAAATACTATTTTTATCTTTTTAAAAAAGAATATCCACTTTGAGATTCAGAGCTAGGCTCCAGCTAAAGTAGTCACTGCTAAAGTCCAGAACTACTGCAACAGGGAAAACTGCGTTTTTGGTTTTGTTTTAAATCTAAAATCTGTTGTTGTTTTTTTTAATTTGTTTGCTTTTAGCCTTAGTCTACAAAAATTCTAGGCATCCTCATATTGGTCTCTGCAAAATCTTTAAGTGAAAAACATTCTTGTGAGGTTCCCCGGTAAAACAGACAAGACCTTGATCGTTGACCTCCAAAAAGAAAAGGATGTATCACTGCACTCTCTTAATTTGCTGCTCAGATAGATAATTCCCCGTGGTTATCAGGAGACCTCAGAAGACAAGAAGGGATTAGGTGATGCTGGGTGGGAGTGATACCTAACTGAAGCAGCTGTACAGTAACTGTATCAATTGTAATTTTCAAAGCCCTTAGACCATGAGTTACATTTGATAGATTCTGCAGACCACATCCTTTGACGTCTGAGAATCAGGGCAGCTTGGCAACACCTCTAGAAAGGACATTTATCCTAATCAGTGAGATAGAGCTTTCAAAGGAATCCAGAGGCAGACATGTAAATAAATAACTATTCAATATGCAAAACTAGTAATATATTCAGTACCAGGAAGAGGTGTAAGGCCACAGTAGGTAGGTTGCTAAAAGCTGTGTTGGATTCTTAAACTAGTCAGTTGGGGAATAATATGCACGCCATGGTGAATGAAAGATTAGAAAAGATTGTAGAGGGAAGGAAGTTTTTATTTTTTATTCCTCATAATTGATTAATTTTCTCAAAATATTAATTGTCCAAGGCCACCAAAGCAGTTGCCTCCACAGTTAAGGTTTCTGTTTCCTAGTGATATGGAACAAGTGGTGAAGGTTCTCTGTTTGCATCTTTGGATTGGGCATGTGGAGTGAATGGGACAAGGAGTGGATTGAGAGGATTGGAGGAAGGAATTAGTTAGTTGAGTTTTTTTTATTGAAACCCAAATGATAAAATAGAATACTGCAGAATAACAAGTTGCCAGAATTTGCCTCAGAACAGCCCATAGATGGAGCAGGAACAGAACATTTTTATACACAGCATTGGCAAATTACAGTAAAACAGCAGTCTCCAGAGCCTGTTCTCAGAAGTGCTTGGCTAAAGAACTAGCTGAGAAGTCATTGCATCTTGTACTGTGCAAACAGTCTCATTTGTTTGATATTTCTTTCCATGAAAAGAAGCTTTCTGTGCTCCATATTCTGTCTAGTAATGCATTTTAAATGCATTTATTGAAGTTATATTTTGAAGTTAATTTAGTACTGATGAAAGGTGTCAGTCTAACAGCCCTGGAAACTGAAATCCTCTGTGTATGTTTGTCCTATTATCTAGAAAACCCTGTCACGAACCAGGACCCCATTGTGCTAGGCATTGTGCAAACACAGAACAAACAGTCCCAGCCCCAAAGAGTGTACCATCTAAGTATCCACTGACATTGGCAATAGTAGTGCAAATTTCCCCATACTGCCCCACCAATGTGTCTCAACTCTGCAGGAGACCAGCTCTAGAGGTGAGAGCGTAATTCAGACTCCATGGCTATTTAAACTTGGACCTCTTTGCTGAGACTGACATCAGTTGTGGGTAGTAGTTTCTGTGTAGTGTACACCTATACCTTAGGAAATACCTGACGCTACACCAGTTCATTTCACGAAGGCCAAATTTCATTTGCCTGACACCATACAGCTTTGTGCAGCGAACTTGACAATTCTTTTAATTATCCATGGCCAGGCTGGGTCAGCACTTGCATAGGAGACTTCCAAGAATCACCAAACCTCTGCTGATTGTGATGTTTGGTGGCAGTTCAGTAGGTGGCACTCTTCTTTTGGAATCTGTATGAACTAGTGACCCAGCATGGTGGGAGGAGATGAGATATGAAATTGAGGCTATAAAATCTCCTCGTTGTGAAAGATACTGTGGCAATTTTTCAAGAATGGGAATTAACTTGGCATTGTTATCATCATACTTAACACTTAGTGCTTAATAAACAGTTAGTAACTGAGCCGAATTGTTAACAACACAAGTTTCTTTATTAACTAATTAATGAATCCTCCCTCACCTGTGAGGCAGTTGGGGAAGCATCATTATCTTCATTTTACAGATGGGTAAATCCTGGCTAAAATGCAAATTGAGTAATTGCATTCTATTTAAAATTCCTCTGCAGTTTCCATTGGAAATAGTTTTCTTCACTTTCTGTCCTGAATCACTATATGCTGGTAAAGGAGTTGTTTTGTGTAAACTAGTAGTGGATGAGGTGATCCCTGCATATAGTTTGTAAAAACACTTTTTGGTGCTATAGAAAATGTAATTTCTTATTTCTTATTATTAAAAAATAAGATGTGTTTTTCAGCATACTCCTTGTGTTCAAAGAAAGCACTGGTATAGAACATATGCTTTCCTGCAGAAATAATTGCTACAAATTCCCTCCTGGACAGTTATATTTTGTAATCACTTGAAAGTTTATTTTTGTTGAGTTAACTAAATGTAACGTGATTGTAAGAATGGTTCTGAGTTGTGCTCCAGATTGCTGACTGGTCCCAGTGGTTGGCAAAGCTGTGGGGTCACTCAGAGTGTTATTATGGGACAGTCTGCCATATGGCAGAAGGAAGAGACGTGAAGGGGATGAAGAGAGGATAAGACCATATGAAGTCAGGAGCCCAGCTGATTGATAGCAAGCAACCAATCAGGAAATTAGGGCTTGTCTACTGGCATAACACTATCTGTTATGGGTATGATATTTTTTATTTTATTTTATTTTACCGCCAAAATAGTTATACTAGTAAAACCCCCAATATGGACACAGTTACATTGGTATGAAATTGTCTTATGCCAGTTTATTCTTCTATAGCGTATTCTTCTTCCTATATGGGAATAGCTATATTGGTACATTTAAAGTGGTACAACTTTTGTGTGAAGACAGTTAAGCCATTAATTGTGAAAAAGGTACCTAGAAAAAAGGGAGCTTACAGTGAGGGAAGACTGTGTTAATTTGCAGCTCAGGATGCCTAGAACAGAATCAAACTTTTGGGCTGATTCTGCTCTCACTGAAGCCAGTGTCAAAATTTTATTTCCCTCCATCATAAAAACTGGAAGGAAAAAAATCAACATTCTGTAATAATTATCATGATGAAGAAGCAAAATGTTGCTGGTCAGAGATCAAAAGCCTGGGAAGTGACATCAGACTAGGCAGGACCTGGACTGTATAATATATGGACTGTTGGAAGCAGACATGTAGGGTGGGAATGGGCTTTTTGCTTCCTAACCACTCACTGCTCCAGCAGTGAATATCTGCTCATGTGAAACTGTTGGCACAGACATTTCACTTTATGTTAGAATATATGTAATCTGTGTCATCCTATGGGGAAAAGTTTGCTTAATTTTAAACAAACCTTCTATATTAATAAGAGGAAGGAAAAACAGTGTTCCTTTCAGGTTTTTCAGTTTTTGAAGATGTCACATTTCATCTTGAATACGTACTCATGTGTTTTAAAACTGACAGGATTGCAGCCCCAAGGTTGATAGTGCAGAAGTGCTAAGCGCATTTAATCGGCATCATTACCAGTCCCCAGTAATTGATTATTGTCCATAGGAAAGTTTTCAGGGTAAGCACATAGCCAATAGTAATCTCTTAATTCATCATGCCTGCATGTTCTTGTTTTCCTGAGATCTATCAGCCATATAATATCTGGCCACACCAGGCATATCATTGATGGCTGCTTCATGTGTGCACTTACAGTACCCACTGTATTTCCTGTGTTTAAACAGATGAACTGTCTGCTGTGTGCATGGGTGGAAAACAGAACCTTGTGTTCCATTAGGCCATTTGTGGATCCGTTTTCCTCTTCTTTTTGGAATGGATTTAGTTTGGTTTTCTAAAGCATAACATAGTGCTCTAATATTCTGGTGGTATTAGTATTAATTGCAAGACTCAAGATAGGTTGATTAGAATAAGACTTCATAAAGGTGTTTATAATTCAGATATTTGAGATGTGACTAATGAATAACAACCACAGCTAATCAGGTTTCAAAAACTGATGGTAATGACCAGAAAGGAAAAAACAAAAACCTGTGGCTCTGCTAATCCAGGATCTCAGTGGACTGTAGCAATGCCACCTCTCAAATAAAACAAGTATTTGACTTACAAGGGGCTCTTTATTTTCACAGAAAAGAGATATTACTAGACTAGTGCTTAAAGGGTGATTACAAGTGACCAGCTGCCAGTGATGACCTTTACATTTAGGGAAGCCTTTCATTGCTGGAATTGTTTGGAGACACACAGGTCATCATGGGATCTTGTGACTTTTTATTATGGGTTTTGTGATGGGCAGTGCCTTGCTGGTCGAGCTGGAGTGCCCCCATCAGTCCAGCATGGGCGTGGCCCGCTCTGCCACTCGGTCGTGGGCTTCCCCATTAAGCGGGTGATCTGTGCCAAGTTTGGCCCAGCCCCTGGATGGGGTCACCTAAACGGGTGGTCCATGGATTCTGAGCTGCAAAACAGAGTCTGTGGGATTAGCCCCCTGGTCAGGGGGAAGCAGCAAGCAGCCTGCACAGCCCCGGGCGGGACAGAGTAAGCTAGTAGTCTCTATAGCCAGGCAGCCTCCTGTCTGAGGCAGCAAACAATCCCACAGTCTGGGGAATTAGCCCCCTGGGCGCAGAGCAAGGTGAAGAAGCAAGCAGGCTGCAACCCCAGGGCGGGGCAAGATAAACAAACAGTCTGTAGACCACAAGTCTCTTGGAGCTGGGGTGTAGTTTAGGCAGCTTCCTCAATGGGCGGCGGCTTGGCTTCCACGGCGGTCTCCGCGGCTGGCGGGTCTGGCAGGTAGTCCAGGTCCCCGGGCTTTACCATTAAGGGCGCTACAGGTACCCCTGCAGGAGCCAGCAGTATGCTCCGTTCATCCTTTGTTCCCTCCCCCCGGCCTGGACTGCCTCCTTTTATCTGAGTTCTCCACTTGGAGCATCTGCTGCAGGGAAGAGCGGGTGTGGCCTCCTGGGCCCACAATGATTGATCCACCCGTGGCGGCCCAGGGCTGGGCTGGTACACCCCGTCACAGGTTTTATTTTGTTTTTTAACTGAATTTTGCATTTCTGGAAGGTACCAGCCTGACGACAGTGAAGACTTAATGTCCTTTATCCACAGAACTGGTACAACAGAGGCAGCAGCAGTGCACGTTTCCCTACAGTGTCTCTCCAATATTTTCCAACCTTGACCTGAAAGTGACAGATACAGCAGCGCTCCTCCTGGACCCATTCAGTCCTTTGCCTCTCCCCTGGGACTACAGAGTAACCAGGTGCTAAAGTGATGTCTTGAACAGAGGTGTACTTTAAGTATGTGCTTAAATGGTTTTAGTGAATCAGAACCTAAATCAGAAGATGACCTCACTGAAACCAATATAGTGACCCATCATAGAAGTCTTGAGAGATCAGAATCAGGCTTTTTCTCTTTCACTATTTGTCTTTCTCCTATATGCCCAAACCTCTTTCAAGAAAAGTGGCATTTTCCTGACAAGTCCTCAGACTGCATGTTGTTTTTCCATTTCTTACAGGTTTATGTTTGTGGCCAATCATGCTCTCCATACTTGTAGGGACCTGCAAATCTGTGGCTATCCACTTCATATCCACAGACCATGTTTGCAGATCGTGAATTGGATGCGGATACAAATTTTGTATTTATGCAGGGCTCTCCATACTTGCACAATTAGTTCCATTGAAACTGTTCGGACTATTCATTGGAGTGACGCAAACAGACATAGGCTCTTTATGGTGGAGTTCATCTGCATATCTCTTCCATGTTATATAAACCCATTTTTGGAAGCTCCACAGAAGTTTGCAGCCTATCAGAAAGATTTCAAGAATCCATTTTTATCATTTGACATAGAACTGTCATAAGATTTGTCTTTTAAATAATAGCATGGAACATAGCTCAATATGGGCATGATGATAAGATTCCTCTTTCAGCAGTGAGCAATGTGGTTTCTAAATAAAGTTCCTGAGGGAAGTTTATTGTATTTAATGCCTGGAGTGCAGGGGCACAGAGAACGCTAAGAGGTAGGTCAATATCTATCTATTTATGTATCTATCTATAAATATATAAAAGGGGTGATCGAAAGTTTTCTGTCAAAATTTGGTTTTCAATTAACAAAATTTTTCATAAAAAGTGTCTGCTATCCATTGAAAATTTAGACCTTTTATCTAAAAACCCAGAATCTGAAAACTCTTGTTTTTGACAGTCTAAATGTTCAGCAGCCCCACCTTGTAGATCACCCGCCTACAGAAATACAGGATATTCTGAAGGGGGGGGAAACAATTTTGTTTTTATCAAGCACTTTTTCCTTTATGGAAAGATGTTTTATACAATTTAATTAGAAGTTACATCTTTTCTATTGTTTTTAATCATCCTACAAAAGTTAATGGAGAATTATTGCTAAGTTCCAAATGACCCACATCAGCATAGTAGGAGAGTGCCTCCCAAGTATCAATGAATATTTCTGCTATAGAATTTTGTAGGATGGTTCACAAAACCTATAGAAAGAATATTATTCTATGAACTTAATAGGACTTTAGAGTAATTTCTCTAAAGCATTATGATGTTCATCTTTATTACATTCTGTATATTTTCCATAAAGGCTGTTTGAGGATTTCAAAGTAGTTGTACCAACATGAATTAGATAAATCTTACTACAGACCTTTGACACATATATATGACTAACCCCATTTCAGAGATGGGTAAACAAACACAGAGAGGTGAAGTGACTTACCCAAGTTCATACACTGACTTAGTAGAAGAACAAGAAAAAGATTCGAAGAGTCTTCACTGTGAAGTCCCTTGCTTTAACCAGAGTCAGCACTGTTGCACAGTCTTGTAAATATTAACAGTAAATCTATTACTATTTTCTAAAAACCGAGACCAAATAGAAATCTATTCTGATCTGTCCATTGTCTATGGAAATAGTCTTGGTAGCAAGCACTGCACGAAGGGTAGGTCTACTTTATGGTGACTGTACTGGCATAGCTACATTGCCATAGTTATGCTGGCATAACCATGTAGTGTTATGTAGTGTAGTGTAGATGCAACCTTTTGTAGATACATCTGCTTCTGTATTAGGGTTAGGGGAGCATAACTACATCAGTGAGGGGGGTGGATTTTTCACACCCTGGGCAGCATAGCTGTGTCAACCTAAAATGTAAAGTAGACCAGGCCAAAGGCTGTGTCTACACTACAGAATACCAACATAGTTATTCCCGCATAGCCCCCTACCGTAGATTCAGTGTATGCCAATAAAATGAGTTTTCCTGCCTGTGTAGGGACACCACTTCCTCAAACAATGTTAACTATGCTTGCAGAAGCATTCTTCTGTTGACAAAACTGCATCTACACTTGGGGCTTTGTCATCATAGCTATGTCAATCAAAGGTGTGGGGAGTTTTCTGACCCCCGACCAACAGAGCTATGCCGATGTCAGTTTTAAGTGTATACCAGTCCTCAGTAAGAAGGACTCTAGAATCTTAATACAGGCTTAATACCAGCCAGCCTGTATTAAGATTGTATAAATATATTGATGTAGTTGCATCAGTGCAAACCCCTAATGTAGACATGCTTAACTGGTGCAAAGTGGAATTTATGCCAGTATAGCTTACTTCAGCATGTGATTGGATTCAGATACCCTGGGTAACCCCTTCTTTGTGGTGACACAACCCATCTCCTTTAGGGGGTTGTGATGGTGTAGCTACATCAACAGTTACACTAGTGCAAATTTCCTTCTGGTAGACCAGGCCTAAGTCTTTAGTGAGACTCGGATCCCTGCTTATGAAACGATATTGGGGGAATGTCGTTAACCTATTAATTCTTAGCTGTGTTACAAGGAAATATACCTGTATTCATTTTTGGAGTGAGGGCATCAAATGTTGTGACATTTAGAGAAAGAAACAGAAATGGGGAGAGCAGAGGACAAAGGGAGCCTTAAACAGATCTTCCTCCCTCCCCCGCCTGCAGCGCTGTCAAGAACAGAAGACATTTTTCTTTTCTTTTTTAAACAGCTTCCTTAATTTATTTGTTGCCTCTCCTGACAGAATATCTGTGTATTGATGATCACAGAAAGGGCCAGTGAAACAAATGGTGTAATTTATTTTTCAGTTGTGCTCTGCATGAGAACAGAGATCAGAGGGAGTAGGTTTGTTTGGGGGGGTGGGAGGAGAATGCCTTTAAACACGCAGCGTTTTCACTCCTCGTGATGGCATGGATGTGTAAAACAGGCTGAAAAGAGGGAGACCGGAGCCACCATTGTCCTGGATCAGGGAAACAGGGAGGGGAGGTGGGTTAGCAGATCATTAGTCATTTATTCGCGCAGCAAGCTTCTTCCTCTGCCCATTCAGCCAGCTATTACTGACTAGTGAAAAGTCACAAAGCCCTGTCATTAGTGGAATCAATCACTGCAGGGCCCACAGAGAACTCTCCCGCAGCCTCTCATTTACTCAGCTAAAGAGCTCAGAGCTGCTGTCTGTGGCTGACTCAGCTCCTGTGTCTGCAGCCCTCTGGGTTTTCCTTGCCCCTCTCCCCCTATTCCTCCTCTTCGTGTTGACTATTGTGCGGTGCAGTTTGTGGATTCATTGTGTTAGCTGCACCAAATAGGCTTTTTGGCAGTGTGTATGCTGCAGCCTTTTAAATACTGTCACGGAGCCTTCTGAAATTTGAAAGTTTATTTTTTACTTGCCACATGTAATGTTCGTTTGGTTTAGACTTGTAACTAGTAGTTAATCTCCAGTGGTCTGATTCCACCATGTAAACTTGGTGTCTGTCCAAGAAGTTACTGACAAAGCAGCAGAGAAGGTATAAATTGGGTGTATTGAAAGCATTTTGAGGTAAATCGTAGGAAATAAAAGCAAGGCAAGGTTTTGTGCAGATGATTTTTAAAAGTAAAGGGTTCTGGCAAATAGCTGATAAATGACTATATGCTGTCAACATTGTTTCTTTACAGCCGTGGTTTTCAACCTGTGGTCTCCGGACCCCTGGGGTCTGCAGACTACGTCTAAGATTTCCAGAGGGGTCCGCACCTTCATTTGAAATTTTTTTAGGGGTCCGCAAATGAAAGAAGGTTGAAAACCACTGCTTAACAGTTTGCTGCATGTACTTTGCTGAAAGGCCTGAATTCTATGTCGTTTGTCTTAGAGGTACTTTGTAGCCATTCTCATACTTACATCACTTCTGAGGTAAGAAATATCGTCTCCATTTTAAAGCAATGAAAATTGGGTCAGAGAAGTTAAGGTGAACATTTTCCAACTTGTATATCTAAAGTTAGGCATCTAAACTCATATTTAGGCACCTGAATAAGTGACCTAATTTTCACAGGTGTTTGAGCATCAGTTCCTATTAAAGCCACTCTGTCGTCCAACAAACCATCCTCCATGCCACAGGGCTAATAACAAAATGCAGTTGCCTGCTCTTTGAGGCTTTGTCTAGACAAGGAAAAAGGTGTTTTTATTAAATCCATCTAGCTAACTTGATCCACTGTGATTGAGTTAAAGGGGTTAAACTATGTCTACACTGGTGCTAGGCGGGGTTTTCCATCGAGTTAAGCTAGCTCTATGGAAAAGAACACCTTTTCCCCTAATCTAGGCAAGGTGTGAGGCAGCCCCCTGAAGCCCTACATCTATCCCTGGGGCCTCCCCATTTCTATAAAATCATGAGTCGTGTGGAGAAAGTAAATAAGGAAGTGTTATTTACTCCTTCTCATAACACAAGAACTGGGGTCACCAAATGAAATTAATAGGCAGCAGGTTTAAAACAAACACAAGGAAGTATTTTTTTACACAACCTGTGGAACTCCTTGCCAGAGGATGTTGTGAAGGCCAAGACTATAACAGGGTTCAAAAAAGAACTAGATAAATTCATGGAGGATAGGTCCATCAATGGCTATTGGCCAGGATGGACAGGGATGGTTTCCCTAGCCTTTGTTTTCCAGTGAAGCTGGGAGTGGGCGACAGGGGATGGATCACTTGATTACCTGTTCTGTTGATTTTCTCTGGGGCACCTGGCATTGGCCACTGTCAGAGGACAGGATACTAGGCTAGATGGACCTTTGGTCTGACCCAATATGGCCGTTCTTATGTTTTCATTGTTTGGAAATGAGAGTGATTTAAAGCAGCATTGCCAGAATGGCATTTGCCAATACAGGTACCACACACTGTTTCCACACACACACACACACACACACACACTGCAAGCTTCTACATGTTTGTGATAGTTTTGCAAGGCTGGTGTAAAATTCAGAGTGGGGTAGGAGATAAGTGAGGGCTGTCCCCACTGGACCTGGGCATCTACATAAAGGTGGGAATCCAGACGAACACAAGGCCAGATCTACTGTAAAAAATTTGCTTCTCTAATAATATCAGTTGGGTTGTGACTATTTACAACACTCTTGTACCAGCAAAAAGTCCTTTTGCCAGTATAGCTTAAGAACTCTTTTGCTGGTATACGCTTCATCTCTGATAGCTATACCAGGAAACCCTTTCTAGGGTCACTTGCATCTGAAGAAGTGAGGTTCTGACCCACGAAAGCTTATGCTCCCAGTACTTCTGTTAGTCTCAAAGGTGCCACAGGACCCTTTGTTGCTTTTTACAGATTCAGACTAACACGGCTACCCCTCTGATACCAGAGAGTTTGCAAACTCAGGTGGTAGCTAGACTCTGTTCTCACTCTTTGTTTGTGCTTTTTTTCCTTTCCAGTAGTGATTGAAAGACTAAGCTTGTTTTGTATTTACATCCACTTTATATTCTTCTTTAAAGAGGCTGGATGAAACAATATTTTGATCATCCGTTAACCACAGAAGCAGATTTTTATTTTGTGTGTAATTTCATTTAAGAATCAGGATAGTTGCCAAGGTGATGGGTGCCTTGGAATTACCTAAAATGGATAGATGGATTTTTTTAATGAAAAATTGCATTTCAAATTCTAAGTGCATTTAGTCCTTTTGAATTCAGTGACACCTGGGTTATGGTTGATATTACTGTGCATGAATGGAGGAAGTCAGGGGTCTCTGATGCAGTCATTTACAGTAACTCCTCGTTTAAAGTTGTAGTTATGATCCTGAAAAATGCTACTTTAAGCGAAACTATGTTAAGTGAATCCAATTTCCCCATAAGAATTAATGTAAATAGGGGGGGTTAGGTTCCAGGGAAATAATTTTTTTTGCAAGACAAAAGATTTTATATAAATATTACACACACACACACACACTATAAGTTTTAAACAAACAATTTAATACTGTACACAGCAATGACTGTGAAGCTTGGTTGCGGTAGTGGAGTCAGAGGGTGGAAGAGAGTGGGATGTTTCCCAGGGGATGTCTTACTACTAAATGAAGAACTAGCATTCGGCTGAGCCCTCAAGGGTTAACACGTGGTTAATGCAGCCTCACACTCTACAAGGCAGCAGGAATGGAGGGAGGGGAGACAGTGTAGCAGAGAGGGACAGAGACATACACCGTGTGTGTGTGAGAGAGAGAGAGACACGCGCATTGCCCCTTTAAGTACACTGACCCCACTCTAAGTACACTGGCTTTTTAAGCAGATCAGCAAGTTGAGACAGCAGCTGCTGCCAGCAAGCTCCCTCTGCTGTGAGCCCTGTCGTGTGTCCCCCTGCTCTGTGGTAATGGGGAAAAGGAGCGGCGGGGAGGGGCAGGAGTAGGAGAAGGGGGAAACCCTGATATTAGCACCCCTCTTTCCCCCCTCCCCTGCACAGCGAGCCACAGGATCCCGGGAGCAGCTCAAAGGCAGAGGGCAGGAGCAGCACATGGCGGTGTGTGTGTGGGGGGAGAAATGCCCGGCAATCGATAGCCTGCTGGGGGGCTGCCGCACAGAGAACTTAGGGGAGCTGATAGGGGGGCTGCCGGCCCACCCAGGTTCCAAGCCCCCACCAGCTAATTCCAACAGGCTGCTCTTCTTGCAAGCAATGGACAAAGCAGGTGGCTGCCAAATGTTATAAGGGAGCATTGCACAACTTTAAACGAGCATGTTCTCTAATTGATCAGCAACATCACAACGTTAACCGGGATGATGTTAAGTGAGGAGTTACTGTACCATGATCCAGTTCTGAAAGAACTTTAACTGTGTAGAAGTGGGAAAGCACACAGAGTTCAGGAACCTTTCAGAAATAGTTTCATTCTACACATGACTGGTGAAGAAATTCCATCATTAGGATAGACTGTACTGGAGCTGACAAATTCAGTCATGTAAATAGTGAGCTCCTCTTGTTAACATTCCTGTGAACAAGAGATGATGCCAGTGAAGTTAAATGCATTCCACAAAAGGCAGAGGCAGGAATGTGTTCCCTCTGTTTACCTTCAACAACACAGATTCCCCCTTTTTATGACACACAAAATCCTCCAAAGAATAGATAAAATGAAGGGTGCTATATGAACAGGGCCAGCTCCAGCATTTCTGCCGCCCCAAGCCAAAAAAAAAAAAAAAAAAGCCGCAATCGCGATCGTTGGCAGGTCCTTTGCTCCTAGAGGTAGTGAGGGACCTGCCGCCCCCGAATTACTGCACGTGCCACCCCTCTCCCTTGGCTGCCCCAAGCACCTGCTTGTTAAGCTGGTGCCTTGAGCAGGCCCTGTATATGAAATGTTAATGGGCCAAATTCTGCTGTGTTAAAGCAGCATATGTCCTCAGTGTAAAAGTCTCAGATAAACCTATTACTCTAGACCTATACCTGTGTAGCTGAGAACACAAGTTGGAACTATGTCACAATACAAAAATTAATCCTATATTAATGCATAAAAAACCCAACACCCGAATATTAGTGACGGCTTCCCTTTAAAGCAGCAAAACTATATCAGCCCAGGCACAAAAATATATCAGCCCAGGCACAAAACAATTCAGTTGCCCTAATATGATGTGTGATATGAAAAAATATATGATGATAGTTTACTTGTCCATCAAAAACATTATTGGTACGTACTTTGAGTGGGTGAGTAAAATTTTGCAAGTCTGTATTAACCTTAATTCAATTCACCACTCAACCCCCAGCCTGACTTAGTCAGTTACTGTTTTAATGTTATTTGTACAGGGGGAGATGCCTTGTTTTTGCTTTTGATTTATTGCTTTTAGCTTGTGTAATGGCAAAAAGACACCAGCAATATCATGTTTTAAACATTATCGCTCATATTAATCGCATTACTTTGCCAGACATTTTTCACACGTACCTTTACCTCCCACCCTTTGAACTGTAACTTTCTTTTGCTATGAATCATACTGTAGTGTACTGTGTGTAAGCAGGTGTGCTTGTTGGTAAAGATCTGCTAATAAATCTTAATAGAACTATCCTGCATAATTTAAAGAGGAAAAAAGAGAACAGTGTGTGTGAGAGCGCAACTTTGTGGAATGTTTTCAATCTTAAACCCTTTGTTCCAGAACAATGGGTATTATGGTCCCCTCCACAAGGCACAGAGGGTCGAAAAGTGTGGTAACTGCAGTCAAATAGGACAAAATATTGCAGGATAAGGGGAGCAGAGCCTATACTGCATGTCTCCCCCTGCTCCTGGGTTGATGGAAGCCCTCTATGCCGATGCTCTTGGGTTTCAAAGGGAATTCAGTAGGATAACTGGGGTAAGCGCGCCCCCCCCCCCCCCTTGGAAACCTGCTCAGTTTCCTGTGGGTTTCCCCTTGTAATGTAATGCGACTCTTTGCAACATTAATTTCTGATCTGTGCGTTTGTAACTCCATCAGTGGGGGTTGGTGGTCTGTGATTATGGACTGGAGTCCAATAGGTACATTCTTGCAGGGCCAGTCATGCTGGCTGAGGAAAGGGTGGCTGATGTCACACAAAGGAATTAGTTGATGTGCTGGTGACTTGAGAGCCACAGGTTTGGAGCCAGGATTCCTCATGAATACTCTTGCTGTGAATAATTGAGAGCCTGAGTTCTTTATCCCTTCCATGAAGCTGCTAGTCCCTCTCCCCTGCAGGGAGGATGAGTTGACTTCTGTGCACTAAGATATTAAATTAATTTCCCCCCTTTGTGGGGTTTCTGGGTGGGGGAGGGTCAGGCCCATTATTTTTTTTAAGCAGGTGGGGTTTTTTGTTTACCTTAAAATACAAGCTCAGGGACTCCGGGCCTGACCCTGCTATGAGCTGTCCATGGGGGGAGCCCCATTGACTCCAGTGGAACTCTTTGTGGGCACAAGGGTCTGCCCCCGCAGAACTCATTACAGGATCGGGTAGTATTGTAATGATAATAAGCTTGGGAAGCTATAGACCTGGTAAAAATTCTAGTATCTCTGTAGTGCATTCAGAGTGGGGAGGGTTGGTAGACTATGGTAAGGAGTAATTAGCAACAGGAAATAAATAGATTGGGATAGGAAGTGAACAGTACCGTGAAAAGAAAGCACAGCAGTGTTTTGAAGTGCTCTGAATTATGAGAAAAGAATTCTGACCTTTCAACCTGTTAGGCCAAATTGCTTAGTTTATATGGTCTTGTAATTATATAGATCATGGGGTTGTCAAAAAAACAAAAACACACACCATAGCAGGGGTTTCTTTTCAGTTTTCTGGAAAGAGAAAGCAATTTTTTTTCCTCTATAACAAACAATATGAAAGATCTTTAAAATCAAGACAACTTGAAACTGCAATATTAAAGTTCTTCTACTTGTTTCTCTCTTTATTTTGGTGTCCTCTGTGAAATGATTTGTATCAGTAATGTTCGTTTGCATTGGCCTCCTTGCAAATATTAAGGAAACTGACTGGCATTAATGGAATGAAAGAAAGAACTCAAACAAGGCCTAGTATAATTTCTGGTCCATATTCTTAGTTACAT
This sequence comes from Malaclemys terrapin pileata, assembly GCF_027887155.1. Classification (NCBI taxonomy): domain Eukaryota; kingdom Metazoa; phylum Chordata; order Testudines; family Emydidae; genus Malaclemys; species Malaclemys terrapin. Next base: position 91,108,956 of record NC_071509.1, read on the forward strand.
TAGTGTGTAGCTGGAGTTGATCCATTGATATTAGTGGAGTGATCTAAGTAAAGCAGAATCTGGCCCAGTGTCTAGGAAATCAAATGAAAACCAACCTTGATAAAACTAATTTTTGGCTTTGAAATGGATATCTCTTACCTGTGATGTAGTTTGTTTCAAAATTTTGACATCTCTGTTTCTTCAATTTGCTTATCAGCAGTGTGATATAAACACAGGAATTGTCTAGCTGGCCCAGACCAGTGCCCCATCTAAGTACATGTCTTTCTGCCTCGGTGGTATCTAGAAGGAGGAGCCAGATTTACAAAGGCATTTAGAAGCTTATCATTGCAGCATACAAAAAGACAAAGAAAATGAGGATATCTAAGTCTGTTGAAAAGGCAAAGATATCCCTATCCAAATCTGCAGGGGCATTGAAGTACATTGAGTACTTCAAATACCTGGGTAGTGTGACTCCAAGGGACACTAAACATCAGTTAGATATCTGGACTTAAAATTGTACTCAAGACTGCTGCTCTAGCGACACTCAGCAACATTTTGGGGAAGCAAATGAAGTGTAAAATGAAATTGCTGCAGTCTCTTGTCTTCAGCATATTGCTATATGCATGCGAGACATGGACACTAAGGAAACAGGACGTTGAGTCTTTCTGCCTTTGAATTAAAATGCTACAGGTGATGGCTGCATGTTAGCTATACCTTGCATGCAACTAGCAAGGAGGAAATCAGCCAAATTTACTGCATAACTGGAGTGACACCTGACATCAAGATGATCAAAGATAACTTGAGTTTGTGGGACATGTGACTTGGATGAGCAAGGAAGATTGCAGGGACTTGTGTCAGGGGCAAGGGTTGCCCATGGTGAATGTGGTTTGACAATGTGGCTGACTGGATGAGATGTAGTGTGGTGCACTTCTCAAGGCTGTGTGAAGACTGTGGGAGAGGATTGCTGGCCAGTGACTCTCATGTGTTGTATTTACTGTTCATTGTGATGTGACTTTATGGTGCTTTGCTGTATGTCTGTAATTGCAGATGGGTGCCCCCTGGGATTTTCAAGAGCTTCTGAACACGTTAGTTGCCTAATTCCCATTGATTTCAATGAAAGTGAGATGCCTGACTTTTTTAGATGCTTTTGGAAATCCGGTTACATACTTATCTGCAATTATAGGCTTCTAAATATCTTTAAAATTCTGACCCTAGATGCTTTGGAAAATGTTTAAAAATCCTCATTATGAAAAAAAGATGCCTATGGAGGAAGCTCTTTCCTATCCAGGCAGTTAGTGGCCATCTTATATGTCCTGAAGCATGAGGGTTGGGATCCCATGTAAATGGATAAAACAAGTAGTGAAACTGGATATTTGTAACATAGATGTCCGAGTCTTTTTTTTTTTTTAATCATCTTTCTAAGAACATTGCCTCAATAATATATTGTGCAGTGAAATCCACAGGTTAATTATTATGCTTTAGTTTGAAATGTGTTGCCTTTTAATTAACTGGCTCTCCCCATTTTCTGCAGTTAAATTTAAGATAAGTAGGAGCACTTGCTGGAGCTCTTCTAAACTATGTATTATTTTATATGCCTGTATCTTGTCACCTCTTCTTTCATTCCTCTCGAAACCAAATAGCTATAATCTCTTAAATCTCTCCTCAGATGGAAATAATTCCATGGCTATAATAATTTTTGTTTTGCTATACATTTTTTGAGATGAGGTAGCGATTATCCAAGGTTGAGGATATACCCTAGATTTATATATAGCATTATAATACTTTAATTCTTACTCTCTTTCCCTTTCTTAATAAAGTCTTACATCTTGTTTGCATTTTTGGCCACCACTCCCTGTTGAGCAGATGTTTTCATTGAGCTGTCTACATTGATGCCTTGGTATTTTCCTGAGTGGTTACAGTTAATTTAGAACCTATCAATGTGGATGAGTAAATTATTCCTTTTCTACGTGCATTACCTTGCACTTGTCTACACTAAATATCATTTGACCAGGGAATATCTCCTCAGCATCCTTGGAAATGATATTAATTGGCTGAGGGAGAGAGAGAAGATGGAAATCAAATGGTTACACCATTGGGTGAACCTTTACTAAAAGACAGGGATGGTTATGCAGGCTCTGTTTGAAATGAGCCTCCATATTCCAGGTTCCACTTCTCCATTCTGTTTTTTTTTATTATTATTATTATTTTTAATTTCAGATAAAGTAGTAGGAAAAGTGAAAGAATGAAAGACATTTCCTTTTATTTTGGAAAGACTGTTCAGAATGGCAGGTGGAGGACTGGGAGGAATCCTAAACCTTACCTGTCTCAGAACTTTCATTTGTTCAGGCAAAGAGCAACCTTGTGTTACAATGTGTCTAGTCTGGGGTGGATTTAGAAACACTGAGGGAATGAAATCAGCTGAACATGTTTGTCTAATTGTTGCTTGGCCCTTACGGGGACAGTTCATTAGCATCCTTTTCAATGTGCAGGAAATTCTGCGGACATCCTAAAATACAGATTTAACATATTTGCTGATGTTTCTGAGGCTCTTTATGAATTGATTTCTTTCTTTTTTTTGCTAAAAGGAATAGCCATTGTAAGATTTTTGGAGAAACCTTATCTTTTTCGGAGGAAAAACAATAAAAGTAACATATCTCCTAAACTTAAATCAAGAAAGACACATGGTTACCTTTCTGAGAAAGGTATACAAGCATTATTTTGGGTAAGAGACCATGTGTGCCTCTTACTACAGTGCCTAGTACAATGGGCACTGATTCTGATCAGAGGCTTAGGGCTGGTCCCTACTTAGTCCGGACTTCGGACTAAGGTACGCAAATTCAGCTACGTTAATAACGTAGCTGAATTCGAAGTACCTTAGTCCGAACTTACCGCGGTCCAGACACGGCCGGAAGTCTCCCCCCGTCGACGCCGCGTACTCCTCTCGGCGAGCTGGAGTACCGGCGCCGACTGTGAGCACTTCCGGGATCGATCCGGGATCGATTTATCGCGTCTTAACCAGACGCAATAAATCGATCCCAGAACATCGATGGCGTGCTGCCGGACCAGCCGGTAAGTGAAGACTAGGCCTTAGAGTGCTACTATCATGTAAATATTAAATAACAATAAAGAGGGGAGAAAATGTGAGTCAGTATTAAACTCTCAGGTATATTAGTATAAATCTGGAGTAACTCCATTGAAATTAGTCGAGTTACTCTTTGTTTATCTCTGTGTGACCAAGAGCAAGTTTGTCCATATGATCTGAGGTCTTTCCATGTTGTGAAGAACTCCAGTTATGAAGAAACTAGCTTGGTTGAAATGTCATTAATATTGATTAAATAAATACCTACGTGTTTAGGAGAATTTTTTATACATTCTGGGTGGAGTATGACAAAATAAAGCCATGATATTTCATATAAATCCCCTTCACTGAAGACCAAACCCATCAGTTGAGTAACCTACATACAGTTACTGATGACATTCTAGCTGACCTCTGCTTTAATAAGTAGTCAGAATAAAATCTTCTGAATAGCGTTTGTACAGGAGTATGGGAATATGAATTGCATTCACATGTTGTAGACAACTTTTAAAGGAAAGCTGAATATGTTGTTCAAAAGGAGTTCCTCTGATTTTGTCGGGGTATTCTGGTGTTTGATATAACAGAAAATAAACTAATTTTTATAAAGCAGCCTCCACCTATGTGTGCACAGTTTTGCTTGTGCAAACTCCTATGCTCACACTTTCCAAACACCTGTGTACATAGGTGTAGTTTTTGTGTGTGTGAATTCTCTTACAGTAACCAATAGATGCTGGGCAAAGTACTTGAAAAATGCAGGTGGGTGTTGGAGAGAGCAAAGTTGTGCAGTCACAAATGGAGGCTGGGTTGAGGCCCCTTTAATTATTAAGCCCAGTCTATCAGGGATTGGTGTGGTCTAACCAGGAATCTCATTTCAATTTTGGCTCTGACACTGATTTTCTCTGAGGCCTTGGGAAAAGATACATAATGTCTAGTTTCCCACAGCATCTACCTACCTCACAGTGTTGTTGGGTAATGAGTAATGTTTTGTTAAAGATTATGAAGCGTATGAAGATGAAAAGTGCTATATTGTAATATTTTCATTAAGAACCTGGTCTGCAATTCTGGTTTTACTCTTTCATTTAGTATTTCAACCTCTTTTTCCAAGATTGCTGAATTTCTATGTTTTGTAGTTGTTCTTTTAAAAATACAGTAGTTTACTCATTGAACCAATATGACAGACTAATACTTCCTTGGACCTTATTGTCTAGTATTAAAACAGTTTAATGCTTATAAAGTTACACTATCAGAGTTGCTGCACGTGCTGTGTGATATAACTGATGTTCAGCTTGCAATGTCTTTATTATTAAATTCCTGGTCCATTAGGAATGCTAACCAACAGGGCCGGCTCTGGCTTTTTGACCGCCCCAAGCCAAACCACCCCCCCCCCCCAAAAAAAAAAAAAAAAAAGGGAGCGTGGGTGCAGGGGGACCGGCTGGGGGGAAGGGAGGGGGAGGGAGCAGGCGGGAGAGAGAGAGAAGGGGGCGGCCAGGGCTACAGCAGGGGCGCTGCCACACGGCCCCTCCCGCTGCACCGCCGCCTGCCGCGAGGGCTCCACTCCGGTCGGCAGGGAGGGAAGGAAGAGGACTGCCCTGCAGGGCGCTCTGGTTCTCCGCGCCGCCGCCCCCTACAGGGCAGCCGGAGCGGAACAAGAACACACACACACACAAAAAAAGTGGCCGTGCCGCCCTAGGATTGGGCAAAATGCCGCCTCCAACAATCTTGCTTAGCCGGTGCCTGGAGCTGGCCCTGCTAACCAAGCTGTTAGAGGGTCTCTGAGGTAGAAAGACAGCCAGAAGGAACATGTACCCTGCAATGCAGGGCAGAAAGTGGGGGTAGGGACCAAATAATGGATGGCATCAACTGAGATGTGTGGAAAGGGAGGCCAAAGGGTGCTGTAAATCAGTGCATTCTTTCAGCAGCCTCCACGGGCAAGGGTCCAATGGATCGTTTCCCCCCACCCAGGTGGGGCAGGTGGCAGCAATTCCACCTGCCCTCCTTGTGTGTGAACCATCCCCTGGAACACAAGGAGTCAGACTGGCAGAAAAAGATGTGATTTCTTCCTTCCTATGCCAGCTTCAGTGAACTTGGCTCACCATGTTCACCCCTCTCAGGTCTATAAAATACAGCTGAATTTGGTGTGAGTATAAACATGATGAATATCTGGTCTCTATCGAAGGGCACAGAGTGGTGCTGTCTTGCTGTTGGGCTAGCTCAGATATATATTTCATATGCTATTTACTCACCTACCACACACGGTGGTTATGAAGATTAATTAGTTAATGTTTGTACAGCACTTTGAAGATGTAATGCACTATTAGGCTTTAGTCTCTGCTTGATGCATGAGCAGAACTCCCATTAATGCTAATGGCGGTTACAAGCATTTCTCAAGCAGAGAATATATAAATGCAAAGTATAATTATAATTATACATTATATTGCACAATATTACTTGATCAGCCTTTTGTAATTTAACTTCATTATTATTTTTTAAATCTAACTTGCAGAAATTAAGCCCGTTCTCAATTTTGAATCTGGCTCTCAAACACAAGCTGCAGAAGCTACAGTAAGTAAGAAGTCCTTCCTAATACTGCACTGTTTTCCTCGCCCTTTGGTATCTTGTGTATCTTGTGACCAGAGGTACATTTCCACATTCTGCAGTTGGCTGGCAGAGATACCTTCCTGGCGAAGGAAGCAAACTCCTAACACCTAGCACAAATAGTATTTGATTACTGCTAATTACAGTGCTGTCACATAGAAGGGGGAAAGAAAGACGGCTGGCTTTGTCAAATAGCAATGAAATAACCTGCTGTCTGTCTACTGACTTAATGGCTTTAATTGCCAGCGCATAATCAAGATCTGGTGAATTTGTTTGAACATATCAGCAGGCACCAAATATTTCAATTAAGATCAAGTTGTGTAAGTAGTTTTGCTGTAGCTGGAGCTGTAACAGTTCTGACAAAGTCTGTTGTGAAACTCATGAAAGGGCATTGTAGAGGGACAGTAATGGAACTGTAATCTGGACCCTCAAGTTTTAAATAACACTCTGCCCCTTTCCACCATTAAACCCTGTGGGAGTCTCCATTTTGCCTCCCCTCACCCTTCAATTAAGTTGGTTTCTTTATCAGGATAACCTCCACCAGCAGAATCCATGTGCTCTGGCCTTTTTACTGCAAGGAACACTTCCTGCAATTCATCCTGGACAAAGTCATGCTCAGAATATTTCTGGATTTCACACCAAAGGTGGTCTTCCCCCTTCCATGTCAATGAAGAGATATCTCTTCCTTTTTTCTGGCCAACACCATCCCACTAGGACCACACTTTCAAAGAAATCAGCTGCTATCTCTGAAGCCAATGCATATTACAAAAAAAGGACTTGGAGTGGGGTGCACCAAATTATGCTCTGTTACAGCAGCTCAGAAGCAGAATTTGTTCTAAAGTGTCTAAAGCCACTTTATCTAGATCAAAGTTTCAATCAAAGAATCTTATTCCATCTTTGAACACATTTCCTTGAAGGATTCACGCCCATTCAACCAGCTTATTAGCAGCTTCATAGGCACAGGGGAACAGGTGCTCATGATGAAATCTGCAAGGCCATGACCTGGACCTCCCTTCACTCTTTCACTAACCAGGTATGTAGTGGCTCCCTCTGATGCTTCTTTTGGTTGCTGGGTCCTGCAGACTCTCCTCCATATCAATACTTATTTAATCATACAAAAAAATCCACCCTTTTTGAACTTGGTACAAAGCTTTACTTGTTAGGTTAAATGGAGGGATGAGGTAGGTAGGTGAGCCATCCTGACTTTTTTTTTGCAAAACTGGGCATTAATCCCATTTGCTCCTGCCAACTGATCATCATTTGGCAAGAACAAACTGGCCAAAGACACAGTTTTGCCAAAAAAGTGGAGTGCAACCCCTAGCAGGGCATGGAGGAACTTCCGGATGTGGGTGAGCAGCAAGGCCAGCCCCACGCAGGAGGGAGGGCTCAGGAGTGGCTCGGTCCGGTCCCCCCGCGCACGGGAAGGCGGTGAGGGGGCCTGAGGCCGGCTGAAGGGGTGACCTGTTTTCCCTTTGAGAAAATATGGTCAGCCTACTCTTACGTTTAATTCAGTGAGAGCTGTCTGTGTTCCACAGCTCTCAAGATCAGAGTAAGAGCTTGTCTACACTGGCACTTTACAGCGCTGCAACTTTCTCGCTCGGGGGTGTGAAAAACACCCCCCTGAGCGCTGCAAGTTTCAGCGCTGTAAAGTGCCAGTGTAAACAGTGCCCCAGCGCTGGGAGCCACACCCCGCTTGGAGGTGGGTTTGTTTATAGCCGCAACTATACAAGCCACGTTAAAGCACTGCTGCTTTCACCCATATAATTGTTATGGAGGCATTTAGTGCATTGGATAAGGCCCATCACATGTATGTATGTATGTATAGCATAGGTGCCAATTTTTCCTATGGGTACCGCTAGGGGAAAAACTTCCGGCACCAGTGCATGTGGTGAGCATGCACACCTATTGTGGAATAGACATGAGCAACACATCTCGAAGAACACCAGTTACGGAAAAGGTAACTGTCTTTTTCCATATGTATGAAATCCATCTATATTATCCTGCACATGAATTCCTGTTATACACCTAAAACTTAGGTTGTCCTGTGTTGCTCAGGTGCGTGAAATATTCAGACCCGTGAGAGACCTAGTTAATCCAACTTAAGCCCCAGTGCAGACACTGGTAAGTCAACAGAAGAATTCTTCTGTCGACCTAGGTACTGCCTTTTGTGGAGGGGAATTTACTATAGGGACGGGAGAAACCCTTCTGTTGCTGTAGCAAGTGCCTATGCTACAGTGCTATGCTGCTGTAGCGCTTGTAGGTTGTAACATAGATATACCCTGAATATCAGACCTTTGGAGGATGCTGTTTCTGTTGTTGCACCTCATTGCTGCATTCTTCCCATTTCTGAGAATTATGGGCTAGAGGCTCAAATGCTGTAAAGCAGCACAGGTCCAGTGACGTCTGTGAAGCTGCAGCAGTTAACATCAGCTAAAAATCAGGTCCTACATTTTTATCTGAGTAGGATGAGCATGTGTATTCCTTTTAAACCTGTTGTATCTATAACAAAGATGCTGATATGATCATTAGTATTTCCATCTTCAGTACTGATCCTATCTTGTCTAACACTTTCTTCCAAAAATTCATGGTTCTGTATGTCCAAACACATGAACTGTGGTAGTTTCCTGATTTTTCTTGTACACTTCCAGAAATCACAGAATTCCCTTAATCCCTCAAGGTGCAATCTTTAAAATGTCTGTGAAGGAGGGTAAGTTGTGTTTATCTTCATTTTAAATCTCTCACTTACTTAAAATTATTTTTTCTGCACCAGGAATTAGTTTGTATCAGAGTGAATCAGGGTAGGCTATTTATTCTTAGCTTGTTTTAGGTACAGATCATCTTCAATATTTAAATCCAATAGCCAGTTCTATCTTTTAGAAGCCTGGTGTGGTTTGGATTTTAGGAGTGTCAGTAAATGTATTCCTGCGACAGACAAGTGTGTCATCAGGAACTCGTGTAAGCAGAGGTGTATCTGCAAATATTTTCTAGAGCTACCTTATTTTGTAGCTTCATAAATTGCATGAATAGTAACTATTTGGAAGTCTGAGTTTCTTCATATTCCTTTTTTACACAAGTAAAATAGTAATCCTGAAATGCTTTTACTTTCAATAAGAGTGTGTGTGTGTGTGTGTGCGTGTGTGTGTGTGTGTGTGCGTGTGTATTTTGAGAGGTACTGTAGAAGGAGATAGGAAGAGATCTTTACCAAAAAGCCTCAGTGGGTAATATTAAATTGTGGTGTGTTGGCAGCTATTGATGTCAAATTCTTCAGTATCCATTCTCACATTTTGATTTTTTTTAATTTGCATTTTACTTTTGCTGCTACAGTTCTTGTTTGATGCCCTTACCTAGAAAACTTAGTAATTTTCCTACATAGTTAATATTCAGATATGAAAAATCTATTACAGTTTAAATGATGAATAGATGCTAATTTATACATATATACTTATACTCAGAATGCCTAATTAATGATCTTCTGTGTCAGTCACGGATATGCAAATGATTATCTTTTGCAACTCTATCATAATTGTATTCCCCCTCTCTAGCTTAAATTTGGGGGAACATTTTAACTGTGGCTTAGAAAAGGATGTAAAAGAAAACAAACAGCAAAACAACCAACAATTATTTAATTATTCATAACTTTAAAATGTGCGGAGTTGTGATTATAACAGTAGTTTTATAAATCAAAACTGGAGAGGCAGCAGAAAAAGAGCTTAATGTTTTCCAGCAATATCAATCTATCATATGTCTGGTATGTTCTGTTTGTTTATATGCATGTCATTGACAAAGACAAGAGACATTACAAAGCAAAATATCCTCCTTCCACTAAAGCTCCAGTGGAAGTGGTGAAAGGTCTTCAAGTGTGTAATCAGGGCCAACTTGCTTGGACTAGACTGAAGTGACCCCAAGTTTCAGGTTGTCTGGCATGTTCACATGTGTCCAGTGGGCCTGGATTGACAGGGCCAGGGAGCTCTGTTGGCTGAATGGTAGCTTGTCTGACTTGCTAAAGCACTAGTAGCTCATCATCCGGGGGGGGGGGAGGGGGTTGTGAAATTCATCCCTGTGCATCAGCCAAGGACAGGCCTTTTCCACCACTTTAGTCCTCTTGTGCTGTCCATCTAGACCAGGGGTAGGCAACCTATGGCAAGCGTGCCGAAGGCACTCACACTGCCCAGGTCCTGGCCACCGGTCCGGGAGGCTTTGCATTTTAATTGAATTTAAAGGAAGCCTCTTAAACATTTTAAAAACCTTATTTACTTTACATATAACAATAGTTGAGTTATATATTATAGACTTATAGAAAGAGACCTTCTAAAAAGGTTAAAATGTATTACTGGCATGTGAAACCTTAAATTAGAGTGAATAAATGAAGACTCGGCACACCACTTCTGAAAGGCTGCCAACCACTGATCTAGACATAAGTCCATTTGCACATAAAAAGCCATAATTCCTTGTTCCTCTTTCATTGCTACAAAAATGTACTCGTCCTGCAATGGACTGGAATACTCCCACTACTTTTCATTTTGTTTTGTTTGTAAGTATTTCTATGTGAATATTTATGGAGCCAGAGCTATAGAGATCAGTCATTTGTAAACGTTGATTTTGGATTGCTCGGAGCATTAAATTGAAATTTAGTCAGATTTTCAACTCTTTATCTGGTATTTGGGCACAGTAAATCGAAGGAGATCAATTGCTGTGTTTCTAGTGTCTTGGAATGAAGATGGTGGTGAGTCCTCTAAAGTCATGCTAAAATCAGCAGTTCTCCTTTTAGTGATGGTTCCCTATATGTTTTTCTAATGCCGGTACACACATGCAGCACATGCTGGAGACAGATGATTTCTGTATCAGTGTCTGTTTACCCACACATGCGCTGTACATAGTCTTATGTGGCAGGCGTGCTTATATGATGCTGTGCGAGATGTTGCCCCCTCAGTTCCTTCTACGGCCGCAAGGTTGCAGTTGGAATCCTTGTTCCTCTATGCTCATAGCTTGCCTGCGAGAGCGTTCTAGTCTGATGTGTATATAATCATTGTTCTTGTTTTCTTATATAGTTAGTGTTAGTGTATTTTGTCTCCCCTTACCCTGTCGGGGCCCACCTCACCCCCCCAACTTTTCTGGGGGACAATGCCCCGCATTCCAGAATTCAAGAACTGTGCTTCGTTCCCCCACTCATTCTCAGTGAGCAATGAGCATCAACATTGTCTTTACTGCCTCAGTACATCTCGCCACTTGCTGTGAGATATGTACATCTTTCCCACCACGGACCCACGAGGCTCATCTGCTCCACCTCCATAAGTTCCTCCTAGAGGAGACTCTCCAGCCTTGCACCCAGTTTGACCCGGGACCATCGGACTCAGCGGTACACTACCCCTTCACTAGTGGTGAGTGCCCCGCCTAGCCTATCCCATCCTGCACCGCGGATCCAGGGCTGGTGCAGGATAAGCCCAAGCATGAGAGTCACAAACACTCTATGGGCATTTCAGGAAGTCCTTATCGTGGACTGACGTCAAGCGCAGCATTCCCCCTCCTGAGCCAGGTGAGGCGAGATGTCACGTGTGGACCTTACCGCACCACCGCCTGAGCCGAGGGTAAAGCTAAGAAGAAGAGGAATGTGGCAGCACCACCGCTGGATGCACTGGACGCCTGATGGGATTGCTCTTCAGGGATCTCGCTACCAGTACAGCCAGTGTTTCTGCACTCTACACACAGATGCGGTCCTAGAGATGGCCCCGCGGACTCCTGGACACGTTGAACCTCTCCTTCCAGTGGTGCACCTAGACCTGCCCTACCTGCCTTCTCTGCTATTCACAATACCAGAATACCTATTGCATCCTCGCACTGCCTTCTGCACTGATCATTCCTCACTACTCACCCTTGTTTGGAATACATATAGGGACCACGACACTCAGAAGAAGAGCTGGTTACTTACCTGTAATTGGAGGTTGTTTGAGATGCGTGGTCCCTAGTTGTATTCCACTACCTGCCTTCCATCCCCTCTGCTGCGGTCCGCGCTGCTAAGCGGTACAAGGGTGACTGGAGGGGGGGAGGGGTGTTGTCCTGCACAGCCTCATATAACCTCATCTGCAACATGAGGCTACGTACGGCACACATGCAGGTCAATGGACACTGGTACAGAAATCTTCCAGAGCATGGCACGAATGTGCACCCACATTTGGAATACAAATAGGGACCACATACCTCAAAGAACCTCCAGTTACGGGTAAGTAACCTCCTCATTCTATGTGATTGCCTTCCATAAATAAAATAATTTATCTAATTTCAGGTCTACTTCTGACTTATCAAAAATTATATTGACATTATTATTCATTGTCCTCCCATAAAAGACTCTTCCTGTCTATTTTTTCCTTTGGATGTGTGAGGGTCCTAAGAAATAGGACATTCATACTATGGAGATGGTGTGGCTTAGATACATTAGACAGAAGGAAGATATTAGAACACAATGTGGGATTTTTTCCTTTCCGGCCATTTTTTCCAGGTTCTATGTGGGCTTAAAGGACTCTTTCACAGCCTGTCATTCTGGACAAGGATTTTCCTCCTTTTTTTAATCCAAGGAACTAAGAGCTGTGCTAGGAGTAGAGCAGTAAACTCTACTAGCTGGAGGCAGGATTCCAGGCTCCTGAATCATAGGACTGGAAGGGACCTCGAGAGGTCATCTAGTCCAGTCTCCTGCACTCATCGCAGGACTAAGTATTATCTAGTCCAACCCTGATAGATGTTTGGAGATTTTTAAGAGCCGGTTAGACAATCATGGAGATTCCACAACCTCCCCAGGCAGTTTATTCCAATGCTTAGCCGCCCCGACAGGAAGTTTTTCCTAATGTCCAACCTAAACTTCCCTTGCTGCAATTTAAGCCCATTGCTTCTTGTCCTATCCTCAGAGGTTGAGGAGAGCAATTTTTCTCCTTCCTTCTTGTAACAATCTTTTATGTACTTGAAAACTGTTATCGTGTCCCCTCACAGTCTTCTCTTCTGAACAAACCAATTTTTTTCAATCTTCCATCATAGGTCATGTTTTCTAGACCTTTAATCGTTTTGTTGCTCTTCTCTGGACTTTCTCCAATTTGTCCGCATCTTTCCTGAAATGTGGTGCTCAGAACTGAACATGATACTCCAGTTGAGGCCTAATCAGCATGGAGTAGAGTGGAAGAATTACTTCTTGTGTCTTGCTTACAACACTCCTGCTAATATATTCCAGAACGATGTTTGCTTTTTTTGCAACAGTGTTAGGCTGTTCATTCATATTTAGCTTGTGATCCACTATGATCCCCAGATCCCTTTCTGCAGTACTCTTTCGCAGACAGTCATTTCCCATTTTGTATGTGCAACTGATTGTACCTTCCTAAATGGAGTACTTTGCAATTGTCTGTATTGAATTTCATCCTATTTACTTCAGACCACTTCTCCAGTTTGTCCAGATCATTTTGAATTTTTATCCTATCCTCCAAAGCACTTGCAACCTCTCCCAGTTTGGTATCATCCTCAAACTTTATAAGTGTATTCTCTATGCTATTATCTAAATCATTGATGAAGATATTTAACAGAACTGACCCCTGCTGGACCCCATTCAATATGTCCTTCCAGCTTGACTACAAACCACTGATAACTACTCTTTGAGAACGGTTTTCCAACCAGTTATGTACCCACCTTATAGTAGCTCCATCTAGGCTGTATTTCCCTCGTTTGTTTATGAGAAGGTCATGTGAGACAATATCAAAAGCCTTACTAAAGTCAAGATATACCCCATCTACTGCTTCCTCCCTATTCACAAGGCTTGTTACCCTGTCAAAGAAAGCTATCAGGTTTGGTTTGACACGATTTGTTCTTGACAAATCCATGTTAATTGTTATTTATTACCCTATTATCTTTTAGGTGTTTGCAAATTGATTGCTATATTATTTGTTCCATTATCTTTCTGGATACTGAAGTTAAGCAGACTGGTCTGTAATTCCCCAGGTTGTCCTTATTTCCGTTTTTATAGATGGGCACTATATTTGCCCTTTTCTAGTCCTCTGGAATCTCTCCTGTCTTCTGTGACTTTTCAAAGATAATCGCTAATGGCTCAGATATCTCCTCAGTCAGCTCCTTGAGCATTCTAGGATCTGGTGACTTGAAGACATCTAACTAGTAATTTTTAATTTGTTCTTTCCCTATTTTAGCTTCTGATCTTACCTCATTTTCAGTGGCATTCACTATGTTAGACATCCAATCGCTACTAACCTTTTCGGTGAAAACTAAAACAAAAAACATTTAGCACTTCTGCCACTTCCACATTTTCCGTTATTGACACCCCCCCCCCATTGAATAACAGGCCTACCTTGTCCTTGGTCTTCCTCTTGCTTCTAATGTATTTTTAGAATGTTTTCTTGTTACTCTGTAGCTAGTTTAATCTCGTTTTGTCCTTTGGCCTCGTTTTGTCCCTACATACTTGTGTTATTTGTTTATATTCATCCTTTGTAATTTGACCTAGTTTCAACTTTATGTAGGACTGTTGAAGATCTCCTGGGTAAGCCAGGATGGTCTCTTGCCACCCTGGCTTACCCAGTGATCGTTGGCCTCAAGTCTTTCACATGGCGGTACACAGGCAACACCGTCACTCTGTAAAACACCAAACCAAATCTCCGACAGGGATTTGTGAGGCGTTTACAGAACTCTGCGCTATCAAATCATGCTTCAGAACTTATCCTCTGTAATGTGATGTCAAAACCTGACTAGTGATGACCTGACTCCAAGTAGTGAGTCAGTCCAATCCAGTGGTGGGCAACCTGCGGCCCACAGGCTGCATGCAGCCCATCAGGGTAATCTGATTGTGGGCCGCAAGACATTTTGCTGACGTTGACCATCTGCAGGCATGGCCCCATGCAGCTCCCAGTGGCCACAGTTTGCCGTTCCGGGCCAATGGGAGCTACATGAAGTGGCAGCCAGCACGTCCCTGCGACCTGCTGCTTCCCGCAGCTCCCATTGGCCGGGAACAGAGAACCACAGCCACTGGGAGCTGTGGGGAGCCTTGCCAGTGGACAGTCGATGTCAGCAAAATGTCTTGCAGCCCACAACCAGATTACCGTGGTGGGCTGCATGTGACCTGCGGGCTGCAGATTGCCCACCACTGGTCTAATCTGTACTGCTTTACTTCTTGCTAATACAAATTATGACCATTACAACCTAGGAGCCTGAGATGTATTATTCAGTTCTTTATCAAGAGAGAACAACATAATGGTGGAATTTTGTAAGAACTGTCTGTAAACACTGAAAGGATCAAGCATTCTCTATACAGCTATACTCATAAAGAATGAATTTCACTCTCATTCTGCATTCTTCTCTTTTTCTCTGTGGAATGCTGGATCTTATTTTTAAAAATGCTGATACGTATTTGTTGTCTTTCTTTATGGATTGAATCTACAACTGGCTGAAACCCCTTGAGTGTGTATTCAGGTGCCAAGGCTTTTCTGCTGCTTGTCACTTATTTGAATGCCATATGGTTTGTATATGTATGGCATGGACAGTGCTTTGACCACTTTTGGCTACTTTGTTCTTCATATACCCATGCCCACAGGCCCTGAAAAAATTACAAGCGAAGGAGAACTAAGGAGTCCATACATTAGGCTTTCCAGAAATTCCATGAGCTGTGAACATTAATACCATAGAGCCAGTTTCTTGGAGGCTCACCTACACATGGCATTTAACATCCATCATAATCACCGTCATAACAGAAATGGAAAATGGAGAAATAACAAAACTCATGGAGAAGCAGAAACTCCTGTGTATGGACAGCTTTTTGGATGTACTGTTATAGGTTACTGTAGTGAAGCCTTGTCACACAAATGGGCCATTTCCAGTGGAATGGTGAGAAAATCCTCTTTTGGTTTTGACCTTTTCTGTTTTGTAAAACTAACTGTCTCTAGCCCTGGGATTTGTAGGAAACAGCAGCCCATTTGCTTGCTTCATCTACCCCAGCAAAATTATGAAAGGCGGACCTGTTAATTTTTGCTTTCTCGGCCAGCTATGCACAAAACATTGAGTCCTACATGAATAATACTTTATTATAGATGTTTTACTTCAAAAAAAATCAACAACAGCTATTTAGAATCTGGATGTCAGTTCTCATCAGATTACAATGGCTTGAAAGTGGGTCAAATTTGGGACCTAAACTTTTTGATGATTGTCCTTTCCACTCTGTTTGTACATGTCCTCACTAATTAGTCCCTAACTATTTTCAGACACTGTTTTGTTTACGTAGCTTTCAGTTTCTGTTTTTAAAAAATTGCAAAAAATATCTCTTCCTGGAGCGGAACTTAGGAGGAGAAGTTCACAAGGCTGCTGGAAAAGCAGCACAGCCCCCTGTCTGAGCCAACAGCAGGGAGAGAAATATAACGTTTGTAGAGGGAATGGCTCCCTCTTCCTCCACTTTGCATGCGTCAGCCACAAAAATAGCAACAGCAGGAACAAAGCTCTGTTGGCTAATAAAAAAGGAGAAAGGTGATGCAGTTCCAAGCTGCACTAATCAAATCTTTTCCCTGTGATAATCAGGGAACCAGGTTAGTTGTAGCTGCAGAAGTACAAAGTTCTGGCATTTCCACTTCTGTTTCTCCTTCTTGCCTGTTTGCATTGGCTTTGTGGTCACTTTTAGCCATGTCAGCATGTTGAAAATTGCTGACAGTAAACACTGAAGGCATGCATGCATGCTACTGAAGAAACCACAAGGAAAACAGCCTTGAGTAAATGGCGGATTTGCTCATTGTGACATGTTCACGGCTCCCAGGCAAAATAGGGAGACTCTTGCAAAATGTAGGGCTTGGGATAGTTTTTATGGGAATGGATATGACCCACAACCTACATAGTTTTTCTTTGTGGGTAGTGAAACGTACAGTAGGAGAGCAGATCACTGTGTATGATGTTGTACAAAATAGGAAAGGCATTAAAAATTCCCATTTGAGCCACTGACATGGACTGTTACAGCAGCAGTGTGTATCGGTTCCCGTTATTCAGATGATAGTATTTGGTTGTCCCTGGTAGGCCATAGAGTGGCCCCAAGACAAAAAGAGAACTCACAAAATTTTGTGTTATGGTCCATATCTGCCTTCATCTTTAATATGAAGATGAATCCTGCGGACACTACAGATTGCTCCAATCAATATGGAGCATTGCATGCTGGGGCCTGTCTGTTTACTCCATTTTATGTAAATTAAGGGCTGTCTTCAAGCTCCTGGCAATTTGTCACTGTGGCTTTTAGTTTGGCAAATTTTGGGTGCTCTGAGGTAGGGCAAAAATGCATGCACCTTTTTTTTTTTTTTTTTCTGGTACATTGACTCGATGGCAGAGTGCTTGTATCATGGATGAGTTCAGCCTCTGGACCAAGACCGGGAAGGGATGAGAGACAGCTCTATTGCTTTATTGTTTGTTGTTGTCTGGGCTTTGTATTGCAATGTAGATCTATCTAGCAGGGAGCCACAGGGCCTCTGCCTACACTGAGCCAGGAAATGTGTTTGCTTTAAAACACCATTGAACTGCCTCAGGCTAACTGATTTTCAACACAGTCTGGTTAGCCAGTGTGCACAGGGCCAAGCTGTGTGTAAGTTGACTTTAGAAACCATTTCCAGCCTAAAAACCTGATTCTGATCTTGTTTATACCAAACTTGCACTGCATTAACTCCAATGTCACTGATGATTAATATCAGGGTAAATGAAATCAGAATTAGGCCCAAAGGCCCCAAGTCTCCGTTGCACTTCGCAGGAGGCATAACCCGGAGGGGTTGGGGGATGGGTCAAAAGTGGCTTCATGCCATGAATTCTAGATTTGGCTGGGGTCCTGCTTTACCTTTCATATCCGTTTCCCCCAGCTGCCTGTGGACTAAAATAACACTGCTCTACTGTCAAAATGCTTCTGAAATAAATGTAGTCAAACTTTACAAATTCTGGGTCACTGAGAACAAAAATGATGCTTAAAATTGTTGATTGGCTCTAGTTTTCAAGATATGCTATTGGGTCAGTATATACGACCCTTGACTTGGGAATGGCGGAGGATAAGTGAGTTATAAAGGGAAGGGATCTCAATTTAAACCAGAAATGACTAAAATACATCTTTGACTGGATCTATGAATAAATCTATGACTGGGTTTGGACAGTACTTGCTTTTTAGGCAAAACAATGAATGAGGCAATCTGAAGCCGGTATTGCATCATACATGATATGAATTGCATCCTAGAAGTCATGGATGATGCAATCATAACGAAGCTTACATCACTCTGCTGAACAAATTGCCCTATATCAGCTCTAGAAATCATACAGTGTCATGCTCTTATTTGTCAGTGTTTGATTTTGCAAAGGGACACATTTCTGTTTAGCCAAAGTGAGCAGAGATGCCTCGTACTTGTGTGAACAGTGCAGATAACTTCTGCTATGTTTGTGGTGAAGTGACTTTTGCATCACAAAAGCGCAATATAACCACTCTGGTTAAGAAAGCCTATCACCTTTATTTTGGCTGTAAAATTGGAGATCAGGACAAGAGGTGGGCCCCACACATATGCTGCAACACTTGTGCAACAAATCTTCGCCAGTGGTTGAACAGGAAAAGGAAATCTCTGCCTTTTGCAATGCCAATGATTTGGAGAGAGTTAACAGATCATACCAGCACTTGTTACTTCTGCATGGTGCCTCCAGTTGGGAAAGGTGTGTCAAAGAAGAAAAAGTGGACTGTGCATTATCCAAACATTCCATCAGCTATACGCCCAGTACCCCACGGAGAAGGACTGCTGGTTCCTGATGCACCAGAATCATTCTCACTTGAGTCAGACGAGGAAGAGGATGAAACTTCTGGTCCTGAACCATCAATGTCACAGGACCCACATTTTCTCCCATCCTCCTCCTCTGAACCACACCTCATAACACAAGGTGAACTGAATGACCTTGTCAGGGATTTGGAACTACCCAAGAGTAAGGCAGAGCTGTTGGGCTCCAGACTACAGCAGTGGAATCTCCTGGCAGGTGATGTTAGGGTTTCCATGTTCCGTGACCGTCAAAAGGATCTTGTCCCATTCTTCTTCATGGAAGGTGATCTTGTAGCCTGCAACAACATTGATGGTGTGATGGCAGCCCTCAACATCGTTCACGATCCAGATGAGTGAAGACTGTTCATTGATTCATCGGAGACGAGTCTTAAAGCTGTTTTACTGCATAATGGCAATGTTTTGCCATCAATTCCAGTTGGTCATGCAGTCCATGTGAAGGAAACCTATGACAACATGAAACAACTTTTGAGGCGCATAAACTATGACCAACATCAGTGGCAGCTTTATGGCGATTTGAAGGTTGTTGCTTTCTTGCTTGGTCTGCAGACTGGATACACAAAGTACTGCTGTTTTCTCTGCGAATGGGATAGTCGTGCAAGAGATTCCCACTACATCAAGAAAGATTGGCCACTCCGACAGTCATTGGAGCCTGGGAGGAAAAGTGTTCAGCATCCACCACTTGTTGAATCAAGGAAGATTTTGTTACCACCCTTACACATCAAGCTGGGTCTGATGAAGAACTTTGTCAAGGCCATTGACAAAACACAAGCAGCTTTCAAGTACCTCTGTGGAAAATTTCCAAGGTTAAGTCAAGCTAAGATAAAGGAAAGTGTCTTTGTTGGTCCTCAGATTCGTGAACTTCTTCGAGATGATGCATTTGACCATGCACTGTGTGGCAAGGAAAAGACGGCATGGAAAGCCTTCCAGTTAGTGGCAATAAATTTTCTCGGAAACAACAAGGCAGACAACTACAGGTTGTTGGTGGAAAACCTCCTCAAGGCATACAAAAGCCTTGGTTGCAACATGTCACTAAAGATACATTTTTTGCACTCTCCTCTAGATTTTTTTCCACCGAACTGCGGAGCAGTGAGCGACGAGCACGGCGAGCGATTTCACCAGGACATTGCAACAATGGAGAAACGCTATCAGGGCAAATGGAGCCCATCAATGCTTGCAGACTATTGCTGGACAGTGACAAGAGATGCTCAATTTAATGAATACAAGAGACAAGCCAAGAAGAGCCGAGTAGACACTGAATAGGACTAAACTATGTACAGAATAGTTTTTTGCCTTTGTTTCATAATAAATTTTATTTATGTAACCCTTTTGCTGATTTTTAAAGTGTTACATAAACAGGACAGGTGAAATATTATCATGTAAAGCAACCATAAACACATGAAAAGACCTAGGTTTACAATTTATGATTAAAACTCTACTATCTACACAATATACATAGACATAAAATGTAAAAACTTAAATATCTTAGAAACAGTAGCCAATCAATTGTTTTAATTGTCATATTTGAATTCAGCACATCAAAATACATAATAAATAGCACATTTTATCTCTGAAGCAGACGACTTCTCAAAAATTGTAGACCAGTGTAATTAAAGCACAGACTGCTCCAGCCACACCCATTCTGCCACTACATGTCCCCTCACATCCCGGGGGCACATCCTTATAACAGGGGCTTCAAAACTAGTTAGTGTAGAGCCATAGGAATTTCCAGGTAGGGTGATCTGGCTACTTTCCATCCTCTCCCACTGAAGGAGTGGCATAAAGCCTGGATTGAGGCCCAGAATCGGAGTCAAAACCCCCAAATTGGAACACAGAGCAGATTGTATCTTGTACTCTGGCTTTACACCAGCGTTACTCTATTGAAGTGAAGTTACCCCAGCTTTACAGTGGTACACCTGAGAACAGAATCTGGGCCTGGGATAACTTAGGGATCTGAACAAAAAACATGATTTCCAAACTCTTTGTAAGCCAGCCAAACTGCATTTAAACTGAGTTAGTCTGAAATGGTTTAAGACTGTGCTTTTAATTTATTCAGTAAAAATGGCTCCCAACCCCAGGCAGATGGAATCTTTAATGCCTTGCCAGCTAAAGGTAAAGTGCCAGGTGAAACAGCAGCTAGTAGCTGGGGAAAGAGATTGATATTAGGGGAAAATTCAAGGGATTTGTCTTCCCTTTGTCTGCTGTATAGGCTATCTGCTCAAGGCAGAGACAATATCTTCCTGGTTGTCTGTATAGTGCCTCTACCGGACTGTAAGTGCTATGTAGATAATAAGTAAACAAAAAAATTCTTAATTTCCTGACATTAATGCTTACATTAAAACCTTGCTGTGAAGTACCTTGTATTTTTTTTAAAGAAGCCAGTTGATCATTGTAAGGAGGACACTGACATCATAAATTTTTTATAAATTTCACTGAAAAAAAAAAAAGTTGGGTTTTGTACAATGAGGAGACTTCTGCTATATTTAGAATAAAACTTCATGCTCCCACTGTCAGGATGTGAGCTTAATTATAGCATGCTGCAAACTTTGCTTTTGTAAAGGATATTTTGCTGTGCAGCTTACTTCGGGTAAAGGAGTTTTGCTGCTATTTTTGTTTTGCTTTTGTAACCGCAGCAGGAGTTGAAATCAATTTAGTGCAACTTGAGAGGAATTCCTTCAAGAATCAAAGAGAGCAGCCATGCTGTTTACAATAGACCCTACTTTCAGCTTTTCTGCTAACTGAAATGAAAGTACTTTGGGGGGGGGAGAATGTTACTTACTATAGCTGTGTGGTATTTATTTATTTAATGTATTGGTAACTTACTGTTCACCTTTGCATTATACCAGAATTAGCTGTTAAGTCTTTAATAGGAAGACTCCTTCACTGCTGTGTTGGTGGTTGTGCAACTGCTAGAGGATTATGGTAGCAAAATAAGACTGGTAAATTTGGGAAGTTTGCATCAGTGAACAATAAAAAATACATGCAGATCAGAATCTTTCCCTTCAAGAGATAACTAGTAGCTCTTTACAATACTCAATACAAGCTGTAAGGACTTTTGTCCTTATCATAAAATCACTATGTGGTTTGGAGAGACTGGCACACTGTGCTCCAGATAATAGCTCAGCTATTGCAGGGTAGGGCCGAAGGAGAGTGGCAGAATGCTTGTAATCTGTACAGTGCTGCACTTTAAACAAGGAATGTTAACGTTTCAGAGTAAGTATCAGAGGGGAAGGCGTGTTAGTCTGAATCTGTAAAAAGCAACAGAGGGTCCTGTGGCACCTTTAAGACTAACAGAAGTATTGGGAGCATAAGCTTTCGTGGATAAAAACCTCACTTCTTGCATCTGAAGAAGTGAGGTTCTTACCCACGCAAGCTTATGCTCCCAATAATTCTGTTAGTCTTAAAGGTGCCACAGGACCCTCTGTTGCTTGTTTCAGAGTAAAACACTGAGAAGTTAGGCACTGACAAATGTAGTCGTTGTATGAATCCTTAATCTTCTCCCTCCTGGAAATGAATTACACTAATTACATAATGTTGTTTTCCTCAAGCCCCTCACCTCATTCAGTGCAGCGATTGTCTGTTTGTCTCCTTATACTTGATGCACATGCAGGGGAACCCACACAGCATGAACTCAGATATAGTCAAAAGCTCCGTTTATTTTTGAGTAACCTGAATGTCCTGAATTGACTCTACCTCACTGTGTGGAAGAGGCATTTCCATTTATAGTGAACCTCTCTACTTAGGTGACCCATTCCTACAGATTCTGGGTGTTCCCTGTAGGTAAGCATCTTCAGTTCCCATTGAAGTCCAGTCAGTAGGAGTTAAAGGTACTCAGCATCTTGCAGGAAATGCTAAAATGAAATGCAGGGCTGAGCTCATGGTAAAGTTGTTCTCTGAAAAAATGACTTCTCTATACTGTAATAAACAGGTTCCACTGCAGAGAGCAACTATGCCTCATATCAGTCAGGCACATTTGACTTCTGTAGTTAGCTGGCTTTTGAACACCTAAGCCCTTGGAATGTCTATGTAGTTAGTTTGCTGCGAAGTCCTCCGAACTGCAGAAAGTGAAGAGACCTGGAGAAAAGGGAGTTGTAATTACTAAAAGCATTTGACACAAATTCAGGGCTTGCTCACATGAGCCAACCACGATAGAGCAAAGCAGAAGAAAATCAGGAGGAAATGAGGAAGTGACACTGGACCTGAGTGGTGATTCGGATTTCAGAGAAGACTTTTTTTCTGTCTTTAAAGCTAAAGAATGACATAGCATTATTTTCTCATGCTGATATGATAGGATGACATGTTCGGCAGTAATCCCGCGATCACTTTGAACAGGAGTTTCCACAAGTAGTCACAAGGATTTTATTTATTTATTTATTTATTTTAGCATAGACACAATGGTTTAAAAGAAAATTATTTTAAAATTGCAGCTAATTAATATTTTGGATGAGATTTTATTTGCTCCTTTTATAGCCTGACACAGCTGGGAAGGTGGGATTAAGAAGTCCCCCAAAACCAGTGTAACCAGCATAACAGCCGCCCAGTTTATGATTACTTGTATTACACGTAAGCCTCAGGGCCCCAGCTCAGATCATAGCCCCATTGTGCTAGACATGGTACAAACACATAGTAAAAGACTATAGCCTTGGCCCTGAAGAACTGACCATCTAATTAAACGAAGGAGGGGATGGGAAACAGAGAGGTGAAGTGACTTGACCAAAGTCACGCAGGCGGTCCATGGCCGAGCTGAGAAAAGAACCCCAGTCTCCTGACATCTAGTCCAAGGCTTTATCCACGAGGCCCAGTGTGAGTGTAGAAGCTACTATTGAGCTGCTGCCTTGCCTGGGAGCAAATCACTCTTTCTCTCTGTGTCTGCCCTCATGCTCCCTAGGCTCAGGTATGCTTCACCATTCAAATGGGTCTCACACAGTACTAGCAAAGCCAGGGAGTTCCAGGAAACATTGTGCCTCCCTGTGGCAGATTGCCTCCCTATGCGCCCTCTGAGGTGGTGCACCTCCATACAGGCGCTTACAATGGGCTCTGCCTTAAAGAAACAATCTAGCTCAAGTAACCAATACCTCTGGTGCTCCATTTTTTATAGACACATCAGTTCAGTGATGGGGAGAAAAAACATTCTCCCCAGGGTTTAATTTGTCAATATGATACATTAAAAATAGGTACAATGTACCTAGCAAGAAGGCACATCATTTTACTTTTCAAATAGCAGTGTGGATTTAAAATTTTTATTCTCTCTCCCCCCCCCCCCCATGTAAAAAAAAAAAAAAAAAAAAAAAGCTGGATATTTTCTGATTTAATGATAGATTATGCAGTATAGCAATTTGACACCCAGTGGAAATTCCCCTCCCTGCAAAGCTCTTATAATACAACAACATAAATTCACATGTCTGAAGGTAAACCATTTATGCTGATCCCATGGGGTAGAAAAATTGCTCCCATTAGCGTGATGCAGGGATACTATTGAGGCTGCTCACCTTATGGGTAGAGGAGCCACTAAGTGGCATTTGCCAAGTCTCTGCAGAATAAGGTTCTAGCTGCAAACCATCATCATCAATCATTAATAATCATTTAGTTTGGATATCGTCCGTATACAGATACATCTGAGCACCTTCGCAGAAAATAACTAAAAGCAATAATAAAAGATCACCATGCCTGTGAAAAAAAATCATCCAAGATCACAAGGGGGCACTTTGTCAGGGGACTGTGCTGCATATTGCTGACGTTACACTAACATGAGAGAGTGATAAGCTTTTGAGTTACACAGAACTCTTCTTCAGCTCCTGACCTGAAGAAGAGCTCTGTGACACTCGGAAGGTTGTTTCTCTTAACAACAGAAGTTGGTCCAATAAAAGTTATTACCTCACCCACCTTGTGTCTCTAATATGCTGGGACCAATGCAGCTACAACAACCCTGCATACATTACATTAACATGGCAGCCTTCCCCAAGTGGGGAGGCTGGTGCCTTAATTAAAGGGTGAAGTGTATGCAAGGTCCATCATTTCTGAAACAAGTTGAAAATCCTTGACTCCAAAAACTTTTTTGAGCAATGCTGCTATCCGTGAGTCAAGGAAATAGTTGCCTCCAGTTACACTGGGATCTAGGGGGATGCTGGATCAAGCAGCATTTTTCACAGGAAAGGAAGGGATTTGCTGAACCAAATTGATTATTATGGGCCAAATCTTGAAGCCCTGACTCATGTCTAAGACGATGTCTTCACTAGAAGTGCTGCATCTACACCACTGAAGCACGTCACTGTAGGCACTTGTACAGTGACAGGAGGGGTTCTCCCATTAAGTCACCTCTCTGAGAGGTGATAGGTTGATAAAAGAATTCTGCCATCGACCCAGCACCATCTACACCGTTGGTTAGGTCCATTTAACTGCATCACTCGTGTGTGTGTGTGTGTGTGTGTGCGCGCGCGTGTATCTGGCTCAGAGGACTAGCCTAAGACTAAGGGCATGTCTACACTTGCCATTTAAAGCGGGAAAAAGTCCCTTTTTGGCACAAAAACTGTGGGAGCATCTACACTTGCCAATGACTTTTTGCGGTGAAACTCAGAAACTTCACCACAAAAAGGCAACCACCTCCACAAGAGGCATACAGCTCTTACCAGTGATGCTTTTGCAGTGATGTGCAAGACACATTCTTCCTGTTTACAGAGTGTTTAGCCTCCGCAGGATATCCCACAGTGCCTCGGTGTCCACTTTGGCCAACAGCTCTGCTGCCAGGTAAACAGATATCCACCCCTTTCCCTGTAAAGCCCCGGGAACTTTGAAACTCCCCTTCCTGTTTCCTTGGCAAGTGCTCACTTATCATCTGGCCAGGTAACAATGCCTGCTCCACAGAGCAAACGATCCCCTGCTTAGAGCAGTGCTGAGCTACTGGAGTTGATCTGTGTCTGGGGAGAGGAGGCTGTGCCGGGACCCAGCATGGCCCGCAATCACCCCACAAGACCCATCGTCAAAATGGAGAGAGCTTCACTGTGGGATAGCTGCCCTCAGTGCGCTGCTCTCATCAGCGATGGAAGTGCTGCAAATGTGAACACTCTGACGCCTGTGGAAGTGAGTGAGTTCACAAACCAGCACTTTTCTTTCACCAGTTCACTGTCACCATTGAAACTGATGGCGCAAAAACTCTGCAAGTGTAGACATAGCCTTAGTAAAAACAGAGTCAAGACCTCAGGATTTGGACCTTTATAATTTTGTGTTTGTTTTACAAAGGGGAGGCATGGCAATAAAAAGGAGCATTATATGGGAAAATATAATGAATGTTTTGCATAAATCAGATTTTATCTGTTATTTATCTATTTCTTAAAATATAATTTAATTTGTAAAAACAAAACAAAAAAATTCCACCACTGAGATTTAAGCATTAGCCTGTAGGCATCCCTTATTGGAATTATGCATGATGGATTACTGACAGTCAGAACTAATGATTTTGTAAGGGTTTTGATATTTGAACAAAAAAAGAATCCTGTCTGTGGGTCATATGACTGTGTCTCTTCAGAAATCTTATGGCCATGGAGGGCATTGCTTGCTGAAGAGAGGGCACTTCAGTGACATGGATGATATAAAACATCCTAATAAAACAGATGTTGGCATTAATACCTTGCCCAGGATATTAAGTAGCTGCAAAGTAGAGAAATCTATTGCTAAACATTGTTCCGCTTGCATGAAGGTTCCTGCTCTATAAATTGGACTGGTTGATGCTGCAAAATGTTTTGCTTATTGAGACAAACTAGGCGCAAGAATTGACCGGCAGAAAATTGTTACATACCATTGGTTCCCCTCTCTGCTACCTAAAGAATCCTGCAGCATCTTTTTGTAAAAAATTATTAGACCCGAGATCAGCATTCCTTTCCCTTGAAGGCAATTTATATCTTATTTTCAGCCCCATAATAATCTACCATTTCAGGGAGGGGCATTTTAATTTTATTCAGTCTCTCTTCAATTTATCCCATTGCAAAGCTAATCAGAGCATTGTCTGCCAGGAACTGTGGTGGGGCATGGGCAATAGGACATCTCAGGGTATGTCTACACTGGCAAGTTTCTGTGCCACCAATTATACCACTATTATTAAACTGCTGTTGCATGTCCACACTGTGCTCCTTGTGATGCTGGAGCACATCCACATTAGCAGCTCTTGCAACAGCAAAAACAGCAGTGCATTGTGGTAGCTATCCCACTGTGCAACTGGCCGCACAGTGCTTTGGGAAGGGTTTGCGATGCCTCATGGGGCAGGCATAGAGTCGCATGATGCAGGTTTCCCAATCCCATTGTTCCATGGGCATCCTACTACATTGCCAGCTGCTTTTCAACTGAAGTGGTGCGGGGAGTGTGTGTGTGTGTGTGTGTGTGTATGGGGGGGGGAGAGAGACAGTGTGTTTTGGGGGACAGAGAGTGTGTCAGCATGCTGTCTTGTAAGTTCAGACAGTGGCAGGAAGCAACCAGTCCTGAGGCAGGGGGAGGGGAAAACCCCTCGACGTCAGCCCCCGCCTCCATCCCTGGGCTCTCTAGCATGAGCATTCCACATTAATGGTTTGCTTTGTGTCCAGGAGCAGATCAGCACAGCATGCAAGGGCTGTCAGAAAAGGTGCTTTGAAAGGGGAGGAGTGCATGTTTCCAGGGCAGCTGAGTTCAAAACAATGAGCAGAATGGTCACTTGAGGCATTATGGGACAGCTCCGGAGGCCAATTACAGCACAGAAAACAATCAAGTGTCTATACTGGCAATAGAGCACTGGAGCCTCTGCGCAAATAGCCTTACTACTCT
Source organism: Malaclemys terrapin pileata (assembly GCF_027887155.1). Classification (NCBI taxonomy): domain Eukaryota; kingdom Metazoa; phylum Chordata; order Testudines; family Emydidae; genus Malaclemys; species Malaclemys terrapin. Next base: position 91,136,190 of record NC_071509.1, read on the forward strand.
CACCGAGGTGGGTTTTTTTGCAGCACTGCAACTGAGGAGTTACTGAGCACTAAGTGGCTTGGCAGTGTGTACACGGCTGCAGTTTAAATGCAACAATCTGCTTTACTGCACAGAAACTTGTCAGTGTAGACAAGCCCTCAGAAAGTGCTGTCCTCACTTCTCCAGGGAAGCACGGATGTGTGGAGAGTAAAGGGAGAGGATCATTCCCTAGTGCTTTTCTATCTACCATGAAAGGGAGTGCTGGAAACCTCATGCAATTTTTTCCCTTTTAAATGTATTTCCAGCAGGGGTGTGAATTGTAAAGCACTCTGATGAGAGTCTCTGTGTCTTTCGCTTCTTAACCCCGGTCCCAACACAATGATTGCTGGGTTCTTGTTTTCAAACAAAACCCAGGGCCAACCTTAGGAAGCAAAAGGGCACAAGGGTCAAGAGCAGTCTATTATTATAATACATTTATCAGACCTAAAGTTTGGTTGGCCAAATTGGATTAGGTAAATATTTAGCAGGCATGGGCTGTCCTGACTGTGCACATAAAGAGTATATGACAGGCTCAACCACTAGTAGTTGACAAGAGGCGCAGCAAATGCAAACAACAATACAGGGCATTCACTACTTTGAACTAGGGCCAGTGCCTCTGTGGCAGAGTCCCTGTTACAGAAGAGACTGGGGAGCAGGGGAAGGCTGGTTTTAAAATCTAGATTTTGGGGGGCTCCCTTCTTTCTTATCTTACCATTAAGGTCAGATCATATTTCCATTAACTTTAGGCCATTTCAGAAAGAACAATTAGTAAGAGAGACAACAGCAGAACTAGTCACCAGCTTTTGTATCAGAGTGGTAGCCGTGTTAGTCTGTATCAGCAAAAACAACGAGGAGTACTTGTGGCACCTTAGAGACTAACAAATTTATTTGAGCATAAGCTTTCGTGGGCTAAAACCCACTTCATCGGATGCATGCAGTAGAAAATACAGTAGGAAGATATATATACACACACAGAGGACATGAAAAAATGGTTGTTGCCATACTAACTATAATGAGAGAAATCAATTAAGGTGGGCTATTATCAGCAGGAGAAAAAAAAACTTTTGTAGTAATAATCAGGATGGCCCGTTTCCAACAGTTGACAAGAAGGTGTGAGTAACAGGAGGGGAAAAAATTAGCACGGGGAAATAGGTTTTACTTTTGTGTAATGACCCATCCACTCCCAGTCTTTATTCAAGCCTAATTTAATGGTGTCCAGTTTGCAAATTAATTCCAATTCTGCAGTTTCTCGTTGGAGTCTGGTTTTGAAGTTTTTTTGTTGGAGTATTGTGACTTTGAGGTCTGTAATCGAGTGATCAGGGAGGTTGAAGTGTTCTCCGACTGGTTTTTGATTGTTATAATTCTTGACGTCTGATTTGTGGCCCATTTATTCTTTTGCATAGAGACTGTCTGGTTTGGCCAATGTACAAGGCAGAGGGGCATTGCTGGCACATGATGACATATATCACATTGGTAGATGTTCAGGTGAACAAGCCTCTGATGGTGTGCCTGATGTGATTAGGTCCTATGATGGTGTCCCCTGAATAGATATGTGGACAGAGTTGGCAATGGGCTTTGTTGCAAGGATAGGTTCCTGGGTTAGTGTTTTTGTTGTGTGGTTGCTGGTGAGTATTTGCTTCAGGTTGGGGGGCTGTCTGTAAGCAAGGACTGGCGTGTTTCTCAAGATCTGTGAGAGTGAGGGATTGTCCTTCAGGATAGGTTGTAGATCCTTGATGATGCGCTGGAGAGGTTTTAGTTGGGGGCTGAAGGTGACGTCTAGTGGCGTTCTGTTACTTTCTTTGTTGGGCTGTCCTGTAGTAGGTGACTTCTGGGTACTCTTCTGGCTCTGTCAATCTGTTTCTTCACTTCAGCAGGTGGGTATTGTAGTTGTAAGAATGCTTGATAGAGATCTTGTACGTGTTTCTCTCTGTCTGAGGGATTGGAGCAAATGCGGTTGTATCTTAGAGCTAGTCCGTAGACAATGGATCGTGTGGTGTGGTCTGGATGAAAGCTGGAGGCAGGTAGGTAAGTATAGCGGTCAGTAGGTTTCCGGTATAGGGTGGTTGTAATCCGGCGCAGACTCACCCCTGCGGCGCCTCCTTCTGGTCGTCTCGGAAATTAGCTCACTCAGCATCCGGACCGCCCTCTGCAGGCCCGGTGTCCTGCCTATCGTTGGCCCCCATGTCCCTCCTGGACCCTGGTGCTCTTGGCTTGGGTGCTTTCCCCCCTGGCAGTCCCCACTCTCTGGCCCCCGTGTCCCTCCCAGACCCCGGTGCCCTTGGCCTGGGTGCTGCCCCCCTGGCAGTACCCCACTCTCTCTCTGGGTCTCCCCACCCAGGGGAACCCCCACCCCCTATCCCAGTGTTGCCTCAGTCATGGCTACTGCCAGTCACCATCTAGCCCCCGCGCCCTGGGGCAGACTGCAGTCTATCAGCCAATCATCACCGGCAACAAGGGGTTTGGACTGGCTCCCTTTACCCACTCTCAGGTTGCCCCTCTGCAACCCCAATACCTATATGAGCCTAGGACCAGGCCTTGCACCCTGGGGAGTTGCTGGCCTAGGGCTTCCCAGCCCCCAAGACCTTTCCCCAGCCCTGCCTCACTCTAGGTCCCCGGGTGAGCTCCCTGCAGCCAGGCCTGTCTCTCACTCCTGTCAGAGGGAGACTCCTCAGCTTCTGGCTACCCTGGCCGCCTTATAAGGCTGAGTTGCTCAGTTTGGGGCGTGGCCCCAGCTGCAGCCACTTCCCCAATCAGCCGGGGTTTTGCCCCTTTACACAGCCCCAGCCCTCTGCAGAGCTTTTCCAACCCCTTCAGGGCTGGAGCGGGCGTTTACCCCGCTACAGTGGTGTTTATGTGACCATCAATTATTAGCACTGTAGTGTCCAGGAAGTGGATCTCTTGTGTGGACTGGTCCAGGCTGAGGTTGATGTTTCCAACAATTTCCATCCCACCATCAACCTCAGCCTGGACCAGGCCACACAAGAGATCCACTTCCTGGACACTACAGTGCTAATAAGTGATGGTCACATAAACACCACCCTATACTGGAAACCATAAGCTAGAACACTTTGGACTATAGTCTGGTTTACGATAGACATACGGGCTTCTGTTGACTTCAGTAGGAGTTGTGTGCCAGTATCCAAAGCTAGAATATGGCCCCTTCCAAACAGCAATATGAGTTATCTGTGAGTTGTCTAAATAGGCACTTAGAATCTGAAGTCTGTGTTCTAGGTTGGAGTTTGAGTGTCGCTCACAAAGATATTGTGGTTGAATTTTGAAATTCTGTACTCCAAAGCATCCCACAGACAAAGCAAAAGTGTCACTCTGACAGACCTGAAGCATTTAGCAGTCATCCTACTCTGCAGGAAGGAAGTGCCTTTTTTATATCATCCTTCTTCCCCTGCCTTTCTGGTGTGATGTAATAATCCCATCAAAATTAATTTCAGATTGTTTGTGCTTCTTGAAATGAAATATCTCCCAATACTTTTAAGAGAGATTGAGGCAATGTTTCCCAAAGGGTGGGCCATGACCACAGTGGAGGAGTGAAATGCTATCTGGGGAAACACAGACCTGTCAATTGTTTATCAAAATCTCAACTTTCATTTAAAAAAAAAAAAAGGTAGTATGGTTGCTACAATTGCTAACAAAAACCTTCAAAACTGAAGCGAGTATAACACATGCAGAAATGTCTGCCTGAGCTCACATAGAGCCTGAAACAATAGGTTTAAGATATGAACTGCCTCAATGGCTGCTAATTCACGTTAGTTATGATACTTTAACGTCAGTATTGGTCACCATTGCTGTCTAACCATGTAAGTAAGGAAAAGAAATGAAACGCATACTATGGAAATCTGCTGTTGGGATGCAGTACATGTATAAATTAAGATGAATAGCTCTTTAACAAAACATGGTGAGGTTGTTGGTAAGGTGGTGGAAGGATAGTTTCATTTTCCTGAAGTGAGACTGAACCTTGGTCAGCATTAACTCTTTCAGTAAAACCAAGTACTAATGTCCAAGACTATGTGAATTCTTGCTGATCACATGATGGGTCTCTGTACATTCACTGTGAGTAAAAGCATGTTAGTGACTTCAGAACCTCCCTTTCAAAAGTATGTAAAGTGCCCAAGGCCTGGTCTACACTACTGAGTTAGGTTGACATAAGGCAGTTTACGTCAACCTAACTCTGTAAGCGTCTACACCAGTGGTTCTCAAACTTCTGTACTGGTGACCCCTTTCACACAGTAAGCCTCTGATCTGAGTGTGACCCTCCCCCCCATAAATTAAAAACACCTTTTTTCCTATTTAACGCTATTATAAATGCTGGAGGTGAAGCGGTGTTTGGGGTGGAGGTTGACTGCTCACAACCCCCCATGTAATAACCTTGTGATCCCTTGAGGGGGTCACGACCCCCAGTTTGAGAACCCCTGCTCTACACTAAAATATAGCTCCTACCGATGTAACTCGCCCATTACACCGACTTAAGCACTACGCCTCTGGCAGAAGTGGAGTTAAGTCAATGTAGTTAGGTCGACGCCGTGTCAATGTAGACACTGCGTTGCTTACATTGACTGTTGCTTCCTTTCAGAAACCGTCCCACAGTGCCCCACACTGGCAGTTAAATCAGTGCAAGCACTCCTGGTGAGGATACCAACACAGAGCGTAATGTGGACATGTAAAAGTAATTAAATTATTGCAGTGGCTGTATGTCGACATGACTTAGGTTGGCTTAATTTTGTAGTGTAGACTTGCCCAAAGTCTCTCATGGAAATGGGAGACAGGCTCCTAACTCTCTTAAACCCTTTTGAAAATTCTATCCCACACCACCAGAATCCAGAGTGCTTTGTTTGGATATCTTAAGCATGAATGGCATCAACCTTATTTTTATTCTGTAAGTTTTCTAAAGCACCCAACAGAAAACGGGTGTGGTTAGCAGCTTCTGCCATGAGTTTGTCAATGTATGTATATATAATAATGTTTCACTGAAATAAAATACAGCTGATAATAATGATGCAGTGATACAACAACATATGGTATATTGGACTGATTCTCCTCTCATTCACAGTTCTTTTTGTACCAGTGTAATGTCATTGACTTCAGTGGAATCACTCCTGATTTAGACTGGAGTGAGAGGGAGGAGAAATTCAAAAATGATTAGTGATTTTGAGTGCCCATGCTGGGATATCTTTAAAGGGCCTGATTTCAGATAGTCGGCACTCAGCACTTTCTGAAAATCAGGTCCCTTTAAAATGCTGCACATTGAGCACCCAAAATCACTTGGAAATATAGGGTTATATCTTTAGCATCCTGTTTCTACAACTAGCCTCGGAGTGGGCATGTTTTCAAATAACCATCAAATACAAACAACTCAAACAAATTTGTCTTTTGTAATGGAACTAGAAGCATCTGCTTGACCTGTGGGGACTGAGGGCTTGAAACCAAGAAAGAGGGTGATGGACACCACTTTATTCTCTCCCCCCAATTCTTTTTGTCCTCTTCCCTGCTTCTCCTCCTCCTGCTTCAGCTGAGGCAGAGGTGTCTTATTGCCTGCTTGTCTCCAGGGTACTTCCCTTTGGGCCATGGAACTGCGGAACATACATTTAGTCTGCATATAGTTGTTTGGATGTCTAATCTGATGAAGTCTCTCTCTGAATTTTCTCTTGAGGAAATGATGCAGGAAATGGCATTTTCTCCATTTCCTTTACCTCAGCATCACCCCCGTGCATCATCTGATGAGATGACATTATGCTGTGAGAAACACTTGGGGGATTTTTTCCTTCTTTTTTCTCCTAGCAAATGTAGAGTCTGTCAATCCTTCTGTCTCTCTTGACAGTGTGAATCATAAGAACGTTCAGGATTTTAAATCTAAGCAGATTGTACAGACATAAATTTAATTCTTTATCCTCAAACAAAATTGATTAATGTGCAAAATGTTCCCCATTGTGTCATCCCGGGTGCTGGAAAAGGCCACTTTATTCTCAAGAGTGAATCACCCAAACTCCAGCAATGTAACCATGATATGGCAAATGTTACTCAGAGATGACAAGAAAGAGGAACTATATGCTGTGCTGCTTGAAATCTTAATGTGTTTTTTGCCTATCTCCTTCAGCCAGATCTCAAGGATGGGAAACACAAGGCTCCTCTGAGGTAGAAACGGCATTTGTAAATCAAACAGTGAAATACTTAGTTTTTTTTTTTAATAATTTGCAAATTTTTTTCCAAATGTCTGTTTTTGAGACTTAGTGAATTATTATACCCCACTTCCTAAATTCTCCTCGGATTTCACTAGGCTATGGTATTCTTCACTTCCTATCCTAAACTGTCATGTGATGTTGGATCCTGCAGCTTTAATGGCACTGTGTAAAAGTAAGGTATTGTGATACTAGGACTGTGCCAATTAACTTATGGATTTTCTCATGAAGAAGGAGGTTTTATTTAGCAGATAATCAACAGGTGGGGAACTGAGAGCTTGAAAATGTTCTAGACATGTATTAATCATACAGGTATATGTATTAGCAAGGGTGAGTAGGGTGACCAGATGTCCCAACATTATTGGGACAGTCCCGATTTTGGGGTCTTTTTCTTATATAGGCTCCTATTACCCCCCCTCCCCCCGTCCCGATTTTTCACACTTGCTGTCTGGTCACCCTAGGGGTGAGGGAATATGGAAATAGAGAGGTGCACTAGTGATGTCCAGAGGCACTGCACTGATGAGAAATCTAGTTCCCCACCATCATATAGCTCCTCTTCCCTATCTGAATTGAGGACATCACTTCCATTTGGGCTTGAAAACATTGGCTTGCCTGCCTGCCAGTGTAACTGAAAATGGGAAAATTTTCTTTGGAGTGCTTGAAGGAGGACAGCTAATTCATCAATTTCTGTAGTATCCAACTTTTAATTTAAAGAAAAAAGAGGTTCTAACCCTAATTAGTTGCATAGATGAACCAATACATTGATGGGAATGAATGCGGGGATTTTTACAGGAATATTGTGTCTGGACCCTTCTTAGGGGCTCCATCCTTTGTATCAGCTTTTGACTTCCTCTGGTTGCTGAAAGAGGGCAAGTAGGAAATCTGCCTCTGCTGCCGATTGGCGCTTCCCCAAGTAACAGCAGAAATGTAAAATTGGCATGATTCTTGTCAGTTTTGCTGCTGCCCACAGGGATCTGATGATCATTAATGAATCTTGTTGATTTCACCGTGTTGCTGCTTGGGGCCCACAGGAGTGACCTGTCTGCAGACTCAGAGACACAGTACTGGCATGAGTAACCTTTGGAAGGTTATCTATGCAATCCTAAGGGCTAGAAACTTTCTTTTAAGGTTTGATTCTGCAGAAGCCGATAATTTCAGCAGTCACCTCCTTCCCCAGCCTCCTTCCATACCAGGAAATCACCCCACGTGCCATTGCTGGATAAATGAATGGGTTTTTCAAACCCTAATAGAAGTGATATCCTTAGCTCCAAGAGGCAGAGAGCGTTTGATATCACAACAGCCTCATTGAAGTGAGTGGGTTCCAGTACTTTGAATGCAGTCTGTTTCTTTCATCTGGCTGTTGCATGGGTCTAACAGAAGAACTGATGAGGACACTGCTCTTTTATAAGGGCTTGCTCTGACCTATCAATAACAATCCCTGTTGAGAGGTGCTTTAAGTGGGAAATTCAATCTACTGGAAGTTACAAGATCACAGCTTCATATCTACAGGTGGTCAAGAAAGGATCCCCCCCCCCCCCTCCAGAAAATTTCAACAAAAACAAAAATATTTTCTTGTTCATCAAAATGCAGGCTTGTTTAAAATTGAGGTTCAGGGATTATCAAAAAATGAAACAGGAGAGGCTTTTGCATTGTCAGTTTTTCAACTGGAAACAAGAAATTGATGTTTTCCTGTCAAAAAAAAAAAATGTTGTGGTGGGGAAGGGGGGAAGAAACAAATTTCGGTTTGGAAAAAAAAATGTTGACAGAAAAATTTCAACTCACTGTACTGAGACCCCCAACTGCACACCCCCACTACCTACTCTCTGGATTCTGAATCCCAGGAGGAAATGGAGCCATAGTGTAATTCCAGGTCCCCAAGGTGAAGTTTTGGGATTTCCCAACAGTCTTTTCCTCCAAGTCTGCCCTAAGCCCATTGAAAACAACTAACCAAACCCCATGTTTTTAAACAACAAAATGCTCATTTCCCTCTTCTGTTTTGAGGACAGCAGTGTCTCTAGATGGGGCTGACTGCAAGGCATTTATCCCCCAGTAATTTATCCTCCAGTTAACTGGAACAGTCCTCTACCTTTTAGCCAGCAATTCTTAGGATCACATTGGATTTCTGACCCAGGAGAATGTTGCCTAAGATGCTTTTAAGGGATAGCTTGATCCTTAAGCCCATTAACCAAGTACTGCCACCAGCCACTGTTGATGGCAGATAGCATCATATGCAGACAGTTTCTTTCTCTTGCCCTGTCTGCCATGTCAGTCATTAAAATGGACTGGGTTCAGCAAGTTCAAGGCATAAGCCGATCATTGCAGCTTCCAGAGGGGATATTTCCCCTAATTTGCAGCTCTGTACAGTCAGTTGCAATATGGGGCTGGAGGGGAATATCAGCTTCCTCTACTGCGGCAGGTGTGGGCCTCGGCTGGAGGCAGGATGCCAGACTTGATGGATCATTGGTCTGATCTGGTGTGGCAAATCCTATATTCCTGTTAGTGAATGTAGCCACAGCAAGTGCTTAGAAAACTTTCCACATAAGTTGCAATGCTGCCCTTTGAGTGAAGCCCAGTTTAAAGCTGTTAGATAATGAAGGAACCCCCCCCCCCACTCCCTCTTTGTCCCTCACTTTAAAGCAGAGGAAGTGGGACATTTTAGAAAACCTTTGTTTCAATGTATAAAATGAATTGAAATGCAGTTTCTGCATCCCTTGATTTCCTGCCCTAGCCCAGATAGAGAGCTGATCCACTGAAATATTGACTAACATTAGTCTGAGATTTAGCTTTTCATCCTCTCTGAAGGGCAGGCCTTTTTTGGTTTCTGTAGGCCCTCTGTCATTTTTGTCCCTTCTGTGTTTCTCTCTTCCCCTTTGATATGACAATGATTCTGCACAGGGAAGGGACCCTTCCCAGAAGAGGATTGTTTCAAGGACTGATGAAGAAAAAAAATTGGCAGTATATAATCTTTTTTAAAGTCACCTCTTAAAATAACGCTTGGTAAATGCAGCAGCCAGCATTGTTAACCGGCCAGCTTAAAGCCCTCTTAACAATGTGCAGTTGCTCTTGCTTGCTCGTCCATTGATTTCCTCCTGCCCTCCATAGGCCAGGCTGTAGTTAAGCCTTGTGTCCTCCACGTGATACTGAGCCGAATCAGATTTTCCTTTTAGTTGTTCGATCAAATTTTCCTTCCTAGAGCTTAGAAGGCACACTTGGGACCTTATAGTAATTGCCTCCCCACGCTGAACTGCTGATACCTTTATTGGATTGGCGTAGGGTTTCAGAGGACTGTGTTTAACATGCAGTGAGCCGCAGCAATGCAAACAGCTCCAGTGTTTAAACAAGCATCCATTAGGCCAGGAAACAAGACTGTGCCAGCCCATTTGGTGCTCTTTAGTGCTGGCAGCTTAAGGTGAATGGTGCAGTAGTGCTTGCTGGGGGGAGGGAGAGGCACAATTGCAGCGTCAGGAAAACAAGCAGAGATTCTCTTTAGGTTTGTGGAAGGTGGAGGGGGGAAATGTTGCGGCTAGGGACATGTGCAAAGCTCATTAATATCTCATTATGTTAGAATTGCAATCTCCCAGCAGATCAGCATTAACATGTGCTGTGCCAGAGGAAGGGCTACAGAAGCACAGCAGGCATGTTTTAAGCAACACAAGCTCTTTTTCCTTTCTCCCTTTGCATTGAAAGGGACAGGGGGGTGTTTTAAGCACCAAAAGAAATCGTTTGTGCAAGCAAGAAGCCAAAAAACCCAACCCCTATGATGTTTTGTATATCAGCCTAATACAGTACAGTACACTTCATCAAACAAGAACAGTGCCCTATTGGGGTTATCATAGCAATACCCACTAGCATCTTTCACTATTTCTAATAAACCTCCTTTATTTTCAGGAGTGCTTAACTCAGCTGCAAAAATTTGGCTCTGTGAAATTTAGCATTCAGGATCTCAGGTTTAATTTTTTGCCCCCCTCTGATCAAACCTGATGGGGAAAAAATAGACTGAGAAATTCTGAACTTACATGAGCACACGAGAAGCCATAGATGTGAGTGAGGTTTGACTTAAAATTTTCTTGTAACTTAAAAATGGCTTTCATTTCATTTTAAACTGGAATGTTTGTAGGCCATTAGCTGATAACACATTAGGGTCTATTGTACAAATGAATTCTTTGGGTGAAATCCTGGCTCCAATTAGGTCAATAACAAAACTCCAGTGGGGCCAGGATTTTACCCATTGACTGACTATATGTGCCCAAGTTACGCCCTTTAGAACACAGCTATGGCTCACAATGACTGTTAAACAAAAATGTTGGGGCGCTTCTAGAATAAGGCTCCTCCCTGTGCTCACTGTTGTTACAATTTTTGTTTTTTGCACGTGCCAACTGTCATTGAGAAGACTGAGTCACAATAGTGATAGAAAAAGTGCTACTGTTACATTCTCTACCCTACTGGTCTTGTTTCCCTGAAATTACAATGATGACATTTTATTCTCTTGCTTTTTTGCACAGACCTAATCATTCTCATACCACATACAAACACCATTCTAATAGTTACGCTATCTGTAGCCAAGCTGTAAGAAAAGTATTCTCCTTCAGCTTCTTTTGTGCCATATGAGCAAAACAGTTAAATTAGTTCTGATTTTCATTAAATATTTGGGTTAAATATTTGTGTGCCCATAGATCTTTGTTCAGACTGAACATTTTGTTTGAGCTTTATAGCTCAGACATTCAGTTTTTAATGTTTTCAACCTTCCCAGTATGTGTCTGTTACTTTCATGGAACAATATTGGAGCCCTCCAGTGGCCAAACTAATCTTTCCAAGGGATGGAGTTCAAATTCTGTGGTGGTTGTATTTTTATTAACATTCTATTCATTTTCCCCCATTAATAAGATAAGATTAATTTTACCATTTTTTTTCTTAACTTTTGCTCTAGGGGGAAAAAAGGATGTCTGATTCACAACTTCCCACATGTAAGATAAGCATTTGGTGTCCAATAAACTACTATTCCATTAAATTATACCTGGGTTTTAAAAAACTTCAGAATTCGATCACATCAAAAATGTTTTAACAATTTCCACACAAAAAAAACCCTGAGAAAAATGATTTTTCATGTATTAGAAAATTATTCTTAAGAAGTTTTGGTTTGGGACATTTTCATCTTTTCAGTTTTTTTTGTTTCTTCCCCCCATTTTTTCCTTTCCCCCCTTTGACTGAAAAAGAGGGGGAAAGGTGGAGGAAAGGGAGAGACAAACAAACAAACAAAAATCAACATCAGAACATTTTTAATTTGGGGTATTTAAAAAAACAGAACAAAGAAAATTTTGAAATCTATTTTTGGCAAAAGTATTTGGTTTTCAAAAAGGGACATTTTTCAATATTTTTTTCCATTTTATAATTTTAGCCCGTGCTATGCAGAATTCTGCAGGAATGGTCCCAAACACTGCATCTTACAGTAGTGACACAGCCGTGCATGGGACCTTTCCTGTAGAATACTATAGCATTTTTATAAAGGTGTTCTGAAAGGCCAGCGCAGCAGGGCCTACAGCTCCAGGCCATAACCCAGGTGGTTCTTTAATTAATCTGACCCTGTGTACATCAGCCAACAGCAGCTCTAGAAAGACAATATGTATATGTCCAGTCCTTGTGCACCCAGAGAGTTGTTTTTCATTTTTGTTCATTATTTTTGGTAAGATTTTTTTTAATTGGTGGGGGGGGAGCAATGAAAATAAGTAAAGTCAGGAAATTTTGAGGTTTTGCAGGAAATTCTGTCCTTAGCTTGTACCAGGCATAAGGGCAAATTCAAGGCCCTACGTTGTGACCATGGACTTTTTGGCTGAAGGTGACTGGATTTAGAGTTTGTCAGGTTAATCATCCAGGAAGGGCTTGCTGTTCAGCAGAGCAAGGAACTCTTCCCTTCCCCACCCTTGGCTGAGTACCTGGCCTCCCCAGCATCCCTAATCCCTGCTAGCCTAGGGACCAAGAAACCACAGGACTGTGAATCAAACCTGCATCTTCCACCTTGCATTGTAAAATGCAAGTCTTGGGCTTTTTGGGACTGCTATGTCAGCCCCTTAATTTTATTTTGAAGTACTCCGATAGTCAGGATTTTTTTTTTTATGTGACAGTTTGAGAAGGTCTGGAAAAAGTCATCTTCTAAACAGCATGAGGAAAAATCCCAACATGATGTCATGTAATTTCTTTTTAAGAGGAACTTTCATATAGCAGGAAACTTTCTCACACAGCAGATTTATACATAATACCAGATGCTTTTCATATGATTTTCCCTCATTTACCTAACCATGTTTGCTAATTAGCAAAACTGATTATTATTTATCTAGCATCCAGTGAATGCAAAGCACTTTATAGACAAAAAGGACATGCAGTCCCTGCCCCAAAGTGTTTCTAATCTAAATAATCCAACAGGAATTTACAATCTAGGTAATTAAACAAGGATTTGGTACCTCATAATCTGTCTTCCCTTGTTTGTCCCTGCAGGAAAATAAGAATCATTTCCAGAGCAACTGACTGAGTGTGTTGTTATAATTGCAGGCTAAACCATGAAGACCTTGCATACTTTTTTCTCAGCCTTTATTAAGGCAAAACTCTCAATGATGAACTTAGTGAAAATGCAGCCTGGGGAAGGACCTCAACAGAGTTTTCCCCCCCCCCCCCCACGTGATTGACCAACTTCAGTGCTGTGAAGAAGGAAACCCTTATCAAATAGAAATGTCCCCTGCTTGAACATATGGATTGGCCCCTATAGCAGTGAAGGAAAGCTGCTAGAGTTGTCCATCCCTGGGAGATTGTCAATCCCTTCTACATTCTTCTCCATCTTTCTCTGTCTCCACTAGGTGGCTCATGGCACATTCAAGAGCTCATGGGATCTTTGTCTTTTTTACAAATTATTTTTCTCTCCCTAATGGGAGAAAGAGGGCACAGTAATATGGTACTGTGCTCCTATGGTTTGGGGACAGGAGTGGGAGTCTTGGGTTTGAATCTTGGCTCTGTCATTTATTTGATATGTGCCCTTGGGCAAGGCACTTAACCCCTCTGCACTTCAGTTCTCCTGCTCTCACACATACACCCTGTTTTCCCCCCAAGATCAAGTCCCACATAATTGTGGTTCTAGCCCTGGAGCATTTTGTTTACAGACCAACAAATTAAAAGCAGTTCAGTGCTAGCTGGAGCATTGGTAATGCTGCAAAAGGAAAAGGTGGGAATGACAGTGTTTTAAGGAAGAAAATAAGATTGTTGGAAGCACATTCTGTGAATGCACAGCTGGTTTGTGGTGCATTTCCAGAGACTAACTAAGCAAACTATGGTATCTTGTGCTTCATGCTTTTAAGGGGGTTCGTAAAGAACTGTGGAGCTCTGAGTGACTCAGCCTTAGATCTCGTTTACCTAGAGCATCTAACAATAGAAAATGCTCTTTTGTTCTTCGGTGTGTTTATTCAACATTGTTAAAAGCCAACAAGCTCTCAGTAGTGCATGGGATTTGAAAGCTAAATTTAATTTCAAGTAGCCACTAACCTATGCTTAGTACACATGGATCTCTGAGATGAAAGCCCATGTGACTATAACTCGCAGCAGCCATGCATGCTTGCATGTGTGGAAAATACATAGTGGTTTCTCCGTCACTAACAGGTAAATGTTAAAAAACTAGTCTGAGCATGATGTATACTTACAGGGCAAAGGACAGGAGACCTATTACGATTTCCTTGTTCTATTTGAGAGTGTTTTGTTTCCAAGGTGTGTGGGTTCTTGGGGTGCCCAGAACTGTGAGCCAACTTGTTACCGTCCCTCCCCCACTTGCAGCAATAGGGAGGCTTGTATATGCTTAACTGGGGGTCAGCTCCTAACACCACCAGCCTACTAGCCATCCAATCAGTTCCTCTGGGCTGACTGCCGTGACCAGGAATGAGTGTGGAGGAAAGAAAAAAGAGATCTAGATGCATTGTGAACATTTCCAAGTGCCTTTTTTCATTTTTTGGAATTTCAAGTTTGATTTTTTTAATAATTATTTTTGTTGTTAAAAGTAGTGACCAAAATGAGTTTTTTTTTAAAATGCCAGTTGTCGTGTAGTTTAAGCTGCATTCAGTGGCATGGGCCATTCAGATCTTTGTCCTTTCTTTTCTTCCCCTAAAACACACTGCTTTGTGCCATAATAAAAATCAGGGCTTTGAAAACTGTTGGTACTCCATTAGAGTGCAGCAAAACATTTTTTTTCTTTTTGCTTATTCTGGACTCAAATTATGGTTTCTCATTGATGTCATACTGCATACCACCAATGAAACACAGGGGCTCAAACATATATTAGTGTTTGACTTTGATTGTCCAAACACTCCTTTTTTTCAACTTCTCCTTTTTTTGATTTTGCTGAACAGATTCTTGTTAAGAGGATGATCTTGCACTTATCCCAGGGGCTGAATTGTTATGGGGGAGAAAGGGGGGGGCAGCGTGAATGGTCATGCCTCACTCTATAAAATACCAGAGTAGCTGGCTGGTTCTACTAAAACTAGCAGCCACAAAAATAAGTAACCATTTAAGTGATCATCATTAGGTTTCAGAGTTAGCACTCCCACTTGTTGAATGGGAGCAGTTTACACCATTCTTAGCACTATTTTTTCAGGTTGTCTGAAATTCATACAGTGCTGAATTGGTTTACACTTGAAAGTTTTTTTTCAAAACCATATGGGCTGGAAACTTAATATTTTTAAATGAAACCATATAGTTTGCAGGAACTGATGGTGTGACTAGAGAAGTGCTGGCATAGGATGTCTCTTGTGCCAACTGAAACCAGCTTCAGCTGCGCTCTTTTCTCTCTTTCCCATCGGTGAATTTTAACAGAGCATGTTATTAATGATTGTATTATTCATTTAGATTGCGCCATAGATGTGCATTGGAATTAACATACGTATAAGAAGATCAATTGTCTGCCCGGAGGAGCTACAATCTGAAATCCTGCCTTGTTTTATGCAGATGCACAAGGAGCCTCTTCTCACACCCAACACATTGATGCAGCAGCAAGGCAGGATTGTAGCCTGTTGCTCTCTACAGCGGTAGGGAGGGAGCGTGTTCTGTTTCAGGCTTGAGATGGGGTGGGCAGTGGTCGCTCTCTTGCCCCTACTGCAAATTCTTCCTTGGGAAGCAGTTGCTGTGGGGAGAACATGCTGCTCCTTCCCTCCAGCACCCTCTGAGCCATCCTGCACCACAATAGCAGGATGGCTGTTGCTCCCTTCACTAAGTCATTATATTTTTGCTCATCCTCTAATGAGTTAGGGCAAAGTTGCACCCAGCGGGCTGTTTCTGATCTCATATACACAGAAGGAGTAACTCTGCTGAAGACTGTGAAATTCCCTAGTGTAAATCTAATATGGGAAAGAAATCATAACCTCTGAGTAGATCTAGTACTGTTTTGCTTAGCTCTTTTGTTATTGGTGATAAGCATTTAGGTAAATGGGGGGCCTCTTTGTTGAATTTGTGCTCCAACTAACAGGAGGTTCTTCAGGAGATAAATTTTAGTAATCCTGTATGTCTTCTTTTTATCTCTAGTTTATTTGCTGTTCAAATACAAAACAGACTAGGGTACCTTTTCAAAGGATAAAGGTTTAGCTGCACAACTCCCATACAAGTCAATAGAGGTTTCATGGCTAAATCCTCATTCCATGCTTTGACAGTGTGACTCCTGCTGTCTCTAAGGCCAGTTGTAGGAAGAGTGTAACTCAGCTGTTTTCTGTGTGACAAGAATAGCCACTGCTGTCTAAATGGTTTAACCCTCATGCACTCAGCACCTTGATTAAGACTTCTGCACAATCTGAAATGTACAGTCACAGCAGCCGTAGCTAGGTTGCTGCTTTACTAGTACACCTCTACCTAATATAACGTGACCCGATATAACACGAATTCGAATATAACGTGGTAAAGCAGTGCTCCGGGGGGGCAGGGCTGTGTGCTCCGGTGGATCAAAGCAAGTTCAATATAACGCGGTTTCACCTATAATGCGGTAATATTTTTTGGCTCACAAGGACAGCGTTATATCGGGGTAGAGGTGTATTTAGCTATTTGGGCTAAGAATAAAACAGAATGGACTTAAAGAGAAAGAAAGCACTGTAGACTCTGACAGAAAGTGGTGAAGGCTATTTGACAATTATAAAAAATTTTATCCATTAAATAATGAGTGTTCTGAGGACCAACTGGACATGCAGCTAATTTAGGACTAAGAAAATTGATTGCACTTCTGTTGCCCATTTTTGCTCAGCAGATGCCCAAGGGACACTGCATTCTGAGTCTCCTCAGAAACTTATCCTTTAGTGTATTTATATTTATATTTGCTTTGTATCTGCATGTTAAATAAAGAGGGAGATAAATAGAAATATATAATAAAAATGTTTGCAGGAAAAATCAAGGTTGTTATGTAAAATGTATGCACTTGTATTTTAGCATTGGCCATGAAATTGTTGTGCATGTTATATACACAAACAATTTGAGCATCATATTTGGTGTATTTTTCATACTTACTCCTGCCTATCTGTCTGTGTAGCTCACTAACGGTGCACTCTTTACTATGCTGATATGTAAAAGATAGGTACATTCTGTGTTGAAAAAGAATATGAAGAATATCGTTAAAACTGAATGTTTGTCCATTTAGTGTAATAAAATTAACATTTACATAAAAGTTGCTGGAATGGCAGCCCTGGATGCTGATAGCCTTCATTTATTATCCACAGCATGGGCAGTGGTAGAACAAACTTCTCTACGCTGCCCTTCCAATGTATCACAACTCTAAACTGGTGGAGCTGGGGCTAGGGAGGAGTAGGCAACATGACCTCCTTTTCTTCTTCCACACCCACAGAAACCCCGTCTCCATCCTCTCTTCTGATCTTCCCTCTTCCTAATAAGACACCTTGCCCTTGCCAGCTTATCACGGACTAGAATCCTTGCCTCATCCAAGTCCCCTGATAGTCACATTGTTTGCCTGGTTTACCTCTGCAGAAGTCTTTACTGCCCTGTACTGCTGCACGACTTAGCAGGATGGATCAAACACACAGGTGTGACATCTAGTCACTGGGAGCAAAGTTTCTGTAAGAACCCACAAAGCTCAATGGGGTAGAGTCTAGGTGGACCACCGGAGATGTTACTGACTTAAAACAGAATCCACAAAGTGGATTTATTGTAAATATTAAATCTCTCTTCTTTTCGCAAGACCCAAGATGGAAGAGCATGATGTGCTTTCTGTGTGCAACTGCAATCCAAAATCATTTGGATACAGCAGGATTCGAGTGGTGATCTCTCAGCCTTGGGAGCATTCCCTTCAATAGGCTGTAGAAAGAAAAATATAAATAGTTGGGGAGGGGTTGGAGGTCATAAATATCTTAATTAGTTAGAAGTGGTCTTATGTAATGCACTTCTGCTTTGCTCAGCCATTTTTCTGTTAAGAGTTCAGCCTTAATTTGTGGAAGGCTATCTCATTCCTTCCACATTCCCCACCTTTGCACCTGCAGCCATTGCTGGTAAAAAGCTTACACACACACAGACAGACAGACGGACACACACACACACACCCCGAATCTGAGATACTGCAGTTATTTCATATTCTGTATTCCATACAGAGCAATACTGCTCTTTCTCAAACACCAGCGTGTTGTAACTGTTGGCTTTCTTTAATAGCTATAGTATCACTGCATGTGTAGTAGAGAGAATGTGGAAGGAACGAGAAGTCAATTCACAAGCTAAAGCTGAACTCATAACACACAAATGGTCAAATAAAACAAAAGAGAAGAATACTTATGCCATATTGATCATCAAAGGGCACAATGAGGACTATTACACCTTTGCCCGGAAGTCAGTCATATCAAATAAAATTACTCAATGTCACTCCAGGGCAAGGGACCTTTACCAGCTGTGATGTTTTAATGAGCTATCCATAGCATCTGGGTGCAGCAATGGAAGCTATAGACTCAGAACTCACTCTTGAGACAGAGATACAGAGTGGAGGTGAATCAGGCTCGTGCTTGGGCACAGCTGCTGGTGATCTCACAGGAAAGTCATGTTCACCTCACCCCCGCTAAGGGAGCATGCTGCAATTGGAGAGATGGTGAGAGAGGAAAGGTGGGGCAAGTGCAGAAAAACCTGGAAAGAGAGCTGGTGGGACAGCCAAACACATGAGAGGGGAAGTAGGACTCCCTTTGCAGGGAAGGTCCTACTTTAGTCATTGCTTCAGACTTGAGCTCATTTGAGTACAGATGGATGACAGCTCAGCTCATCTAAAATGGGAAGGGGGAATGGAAAAGATCAATTTTTATTTTTGTTTTTTTTTAAAGCTTGAATCATGAGAGTGCTATGAAGAGCATATTAAGCTATGTTGTGTTTAGGTGCACCTCTTCAACCAGGGAGCTTTATTTTTGGGTTTGTGTGTTTATTTTTCCCCTGAGAACAAAGGACAGCTACAGTACAGAGCCTCATCCTCCTGCATCCAGCAGAACTTCAGGATATGCACACAGTAGTTGCTGTAGTTGTCATTCATGCCATGTAACATAGGGATTGAAATGGCCAGAGCTGGGTTAACAACAGAAAAAGTCAGTGGCAACATGACCATTATGTAGCTGGTAGATGAAAACATCTGTAATAGCAACTGGAGCCGTCTTGTCTATGGCCTCACTGATCATCTAACCGTCAAGCATAAGGGGAACTGTGTTAAACACTATGAAGTGTGTTTGACTTTTACAGCCAGATAGGAAACAGAAAGAGAATTTAGTCTCTGAGCTTTTTTTGAAAGAGCAATAAAAGGACTAAACAGCAGCAGTCCTGGTCACTCCCCATACATAATTGAAATAGCTGCCCACTGAAGTCAGAGTGAGATTGGGGGGATGGGGCTGTATAAGTGGCTCTGACTGTTGCTATAACAACAGCACCTTGGTCTAATTTCTTTTGAAAAATGAATTGCTGCTGGTGGGATGAAGCAGAGCAGCTTCTCCCAGCAGATGAAAGCTCTGCCGACAGCCTCAAGTGGTCTGTTGTTTGTGTTTTGGATACATTGTGCTGTGCCCACTGCAGCCCTGTTGAAAATTTCAAGACTGGTTAGATTAGGCTGTTAGAGTGTGTGCATGCATTTGTGTGCGCACACTCACACCCTTTAGATTCGTTTCAGAAAACAACCCACTAAAGTTTGACCTTTTTCTGTTCCACAAACAAAGTTCCTCTAATGACATATAAATAATACTGAGTCCTGCTTAAGCAAGCCTTCTGCTTTTCTGCTTTGTGGTAGAAACCTGCTGTGAAATGGAGTCCCATCAGTGAGGTATTGTTAATAAGAATAATGTCCTACCAGCATGCAGAGGTTTTTGTTTTTATTTTATGCATCAAGAATTTTTTGCTCTTAGAGAGGAACCTCCAAGCTGCCTGCAAATAACCGCTTTATGCAAACTGCAGATTGCATGTACAAGCAACATATTGTTTCTTTGAGGGAGATGGAAGGCGTTTTATAATAGAATATCTTATTATTCAGGCTTTGTTTTCAGAGGGGGAAGAGGACATACTGAGATTTTATACAAAAGCAGGGTGGACTCTTGATGCAGTAAGCTGTTTGCCACTCTATGGCCGATGCAAGACTTCTCAGCCATTCACCATTCCTCAGTCAGGACATGAAAATGAACATTTGTACTAAAATGGTCTGATAAGAATATTTTAGTTTTATACCAGAAGAGAAGAGAGATTTCCTCTCCAGCCTAGCTGAGGCAGTCTCAGCTTTCTCTTTTACCCTCTCCAAAGTTTATGACCACCACATTCTCTTCAAGTGCATCGTTCATATGGTGTTTCTGTCTAGTGTAACTGTTATTAAGGTGATTTCAAAGTGCAATTAAAGGAAACCACACAAGTCTTTATTTTTTTGTCGTGTGATTGTGCAATTTTTGTATATCCCCAAATCCTGAAATTGCATTAGGAAAATCAAACAATTTTAGATGCAAACTTAGAATAGGGTCCACTTGTTTTCATGTGCAACAGTACATGCGTCCTGCATGTTAGACATGTGGGGGGAAATGGTTTCCTTTTGGCTCTTTGTTGCAATAAAAAATAAATGTAGTCATTAATATTCATATACTGGTCCTGCTCTTACTCCCGCTGAAGTCAGTAAGTGTTTCTATATGTGTATAGTCAGACAGCCAAGTTTTAGAACATCAGGAAATCTTTAAGAGTTGGTATTGGCAGGAATGGGTTTGATTTGTTGCTGGTCATTTGGCACTAATTTGTGTTAGTTTTCATAAACATGTTCATATAATACATGATGGGTTCAGTATAAATAATTTAATGATATAGTGAAGCCTGCAGATAGATTTCCTTATTAGCAAACTCATGTTTTAAGTGACCACCTTCAGTCTTTCTAAATGGACTGAGTACAATTCAGCACCACATGTCCACGTCTATTAAGCCACATATTTATTGTTACCTTGAGTGACTATTTGACAAGTTAATCTGGGGGGAACCCCCCACCCCCAAACCCTGAGTATAATAACCCCATTCTTAATGCAGGTGTTTGTTATGAAATTATTCTTGAGGAACAAAGGGCCCAGCTCTTCAACAGAAATAAGTATGATGGGGAACCTGGTGAGAACATGGTTGTCCCTTTGCATTGTTAAAAACATATGTCAATCTTGCAGATGTACATGGGACCCAACTGTGTTTTAATCCTGCCCCTGAATCACATTGCCCCAGGGTGTTGTATGCTGCTGGGACATGGCTGAAACACAGCTGGATTCTGTCTACTCCACAGGACCAAACTATATAGTAAACTCACTCCAAGGACCATCAGTACAGTAAGCAGGTCTTCCAACAAGGTTGTTCATACACTGTAGATGGACTGCATACAGTGCAGTACACTGTAGATGGACAGCATGCAGTCATTCAGTGCTAAGGGCGATGGAGAAGTTTCTTGGGGGTCTTTGAGCACAGTAACTTCCAGCTCGTTGAAATGCTTACTACTCCAGTGTCCTCTATTGCTCTTTTATCGGCACAGTATATTAGGATCACTTGTTTGTTGGGATTTTGGCAGGGGAGGGTCTGGTAAAGGGGAGATGGAGAGATACTTGTTAACTGAATGTTTAATAGCTGAAATGAAGATGTGTAGAAACTGAGTACAGAGGGTGATGTGTGAATGGGCTGATAATATCAGATACTCTAGCAGCTTCTAGTATTTATTTTAAGTTACTCTATCAGCTGTTTTACTGAAGACCAGCTCTTGGAGCCAAAAGAGATTATGACCTTTCTTTTCAAGTTCAGAAGGAGGTAAACTTGGAAATGACTGTTTTTGTACTTGAGAAGAGGGAGTATTACCACATCCATATTGTCCTTTGTTGGTTGTGCGGTCTGAACTAAGGATCTATAAAGATCAGTCAAACAAACTCAATGGCGGTAACACACTGTCACACGCTAGTGACATTGGTTCAAGAGCAGCCTGGGGACTCTCTCTCTTTGCCTGGAGCTCTGATGTCACATGGTGGTGATCAGCTAGCTTTAAATTTTTAAAGGTTATTCTGTTATAAAGCCACCTTATGGGACCTGATTTTCCGTTGGCACTAGTTTTGGAGGAGGGTGCTTGCTCACAGAGAGCTGCAGTGAGACTGTTGGGGAGGAGTCAAGCCATAGGAATGGTGACCTCAGAACACACTCCAGACCATTCTTCCGGCTTGGGATAGCTACACCAAAAGTAACCCAGACATGTTCAAAAAGAAAAATACCAGAGTGATTGACCCTAATCTAATCGATGCTGCAGAACCCCCCCCCCCCCCGATGAGCTTAGAGTTGGTTTTTGGCTGATGTTTTATCTCGTTTATTTATAAAGAGGTTTGTCAGTTTAGCCAGTTAGAAACATTAGCACTGCTGACAGATTACAGTGGATGATTGTGTAAACTGCTTGTTGTATTAAATGTTCCCTTATTATGTCGTCCATGCTTCCTGGTAAAATGTGTTGTAAAAAGGCATAGGTCGTGGACTATGGTATTTATACTAATGTTCTTTCTTCTTGGGTAAAAGGCAACAAACTCCCATGTCTATATGCCAACAGAACCTTACTTAGGGGAGAGAGACCCTATGCTAATTAGCAACATATTCATCACTTTCCCACTCTGTCCCTCTAAAAATCT
Organism: Malaclemys terrapin pileata; assembly: GCF_027887155.1. Taxonomy (NCBI): domain Eukaryota; kingdom Metazoa; phylum Chordata; order Testudines; family Emydidae; genus Malaclemys; species Malaclemys terrapin. The sequence goes on from NC_071509.1 coordinate 91,158,526, forward strand.
CTCATACTCTAATCCATTTCAGTGGAGTCAGGAGCTGGGACTGGGGAGAAGCTGATGTTTTGCTTAGGGACTCATAGATTTTCCTTTGCATGTTATAAAGGTGATATTAATTCCTGTGTAGAGGACCAGCACAAGGTCTGGGCACTGCTAAAGTCCCATTTACACACTATGTGGGGCTCTTAACTGGAATTGTATGATGCATAGGCCTTGTCCTGAGAATATCACTCCCAGTAAATAAATGGTTCTGAAGAGTGTACACAGACTGGAGAGGGAGAGGGAGTCAGCAGGATCCCCCTATAAAGGGAGAAGAGACAGTGGCATGTTGCTTACCTGTTCCACAGCCAGGATTAATTTTTGGGGAGGGAAAGAGAGTGGAATTCCCAGTTTCCCATTCCAAATAACCAGCGGGATATGAGACGAAATGAATGCAGTACTTCTCCTCTGAGCAGCCAGGAAGGACAAGGGAAGAGGGAGTGTGAAGAGCCCCCCTCTCCTCACCCCTGGAATTCTTTGATATGCTGAGGTGATCAAACTTTCCTTCAAGCACCATGGGAACTGGTCTGGAGGACTCGGGGATGGGAAGTCACTAGGAGTAAAAAATTGTCTGAATTTGGAATTGTGGGAAGAAAAAAGTTGAGAACCTCTAATGTGGGGAAGGGCTGGGAGATGAATGTCTATGATCTTTGTAAAAATAAAATACTTAAATTGATAAAATCTTCAGTATTTTGTTTTCCATTGTTTTACTATCAAGGATGCAAATGTGTCCTGAACAGGTTCTCTGGAATTGTGACTTCTTCACTTCCCCCACTCCCTGTTCTTTTTGCTTTAGCCAAAGAAGGCTGCTTTTTTAGCCTGGCACTTAAACAGTAGATGTAGCATTTGGTGTAGCATGGGGTAGAATTGTAGCTAGTTGCATTGATGGAATATAAATATATCAATCTGAGTTAAAATACTTGTTAACAAATTAGTTTTTCATGTAAAAGGCTAATTTGGCTGCTTTTGTGGACTTGTTTTGTTAAGTGAATATTGCTATTCTATTGTTTTAATTTGTTCTTTATTACTTATATTATGGTTGCACCTAGTATAGGTGCTATACAAACTTTTTTTAATATAATTTTGTTTATCTCTGAGTATCTGAATCAGTTCAATGTCATATAAAGTGCTAACAATCTTTCTTTTATTAAAGTTTATATATTTTTTACTATTTAAGACCAACTTCCAATATATCTCTGTCTAGTATATTAGAGCAGAGTGCTGATTAGATAAAACTTTTTAAACGAGTCATTTGTCTAAAAACATAAAAGAAAACAGCTCATGTTTGGAATGGCAGTATTTATACTGTAAATAATTTTCTAGAAACAAAGATTTTCAGAAATGATTAGTGATTTTTTTTTTTTTAACTCAATTTTTGGGTGCCCAACTTGAGACTAGCTTACAGGAGCCTGATTTTCAGAGGGCAAATGCTTAGCTCTTTTTGAAAATGATGCTACGTTAAAGTGTCTCACTTACTTTGGGCACCCGAAAATGGAAGCACCCAAAATCCCTAGTCACATTTGAAAATGTTGGCCAGTCTCTTTATTTTTAGTGATTAACGTAGCAGCCTAACCTTTATAGTAAAACCCCTCAAACGGCAAACTAAACAGCAGTGCACTAGTGCGTGGGATTATGCACCTCATATTCAGGATCAGGTTTCTTTATTTGTTTCAAACCCTCTTCTCCAATTTGTCTGACCTCTGAGGCATAAGGAGAAAACCAAGGACTTTTCCCATTCAGAATTTCTAAAATCTGTGAGATACAAGGGGGAAAACTACTGTTGCAAAGTTCATAACATGGTTGTGTGAAAGATAAATTTGTGTAAGTGGCTTATATGGTTTTTATTTTTTTCTTTCTTTTCTTCCTTCAAGCTACAAGAGACAGTAAAGAGGAAACTGGAAGGAGCGCGTTCACCCCTCAATGGAGAGCAGCAGAATGGTATCTGTGATGATAGTTTCTCTCCAACCAGCAAGCGGATACGGAAGGATGTACCAGGAATCGATACAATCAATAGCTTGCCCAATAACTTGCCTTTGCCTTCTGTTTCTCCTCTTCACCAGCTTGACATGAAGCCTTCCTTACCCCTGCAGAAGAGTGGAAATCATGCTAGTGGGCTGGAAGACTTGGGTAAAAATGGTGGACTTCCAGAGATAAAGCTCCCAGTTAATGGTTGCAGTGAGCTTGAGGACAGTTTTAACATCCTGCAAAACAAGGAACTAAAACAAGAACCTTTGGATGACCCCACCTGCATAGACACTTCTGAAACATCCCTTTCGAATCAAAACAAATTATTCTCAGACATTAATCTGAATGATCAAGAGTGGCAGGAGTTAATAGATGAGCTAGCCAACACTGTACCAGAAGATGACATACAAGATTTGTTCAATGAAGACTTTGAAGAGAAGAAGGAACCAGAATTTCCCAGGCCTGCCGCTGAGACTCAAGAAAGTGCAAGCGTTAAGAGCGATCCATCTCATTCTCCATTTGCTCACGTACCAATGGGGTCTCCCCAAGTGAGGCCTTCTTCTTCAGGCCCTCCATTTTCAAATGTCTCCACAGCTTCTAGTATAACTTCTGTATCCAGTGCTCCACCAGCTCCAATCTCTGCCAGCTCACCAGCAAATTGTGTTGTTCAATCACCTCAAACTCCCAATCAAGCCCATACTCCAAGTCAAACTCAGTCACGACCTGGAAATGGTTATCTTATTAATCCAGGAGCAGTGACTGTCGCAAGTTCAGGGCCAGGGCCTGGTCCTGTGGCTATATCCAGTGCTGACTTGTCTCCGGCTGAACAGCTCAAGCAAATGGCAGCACAGCAACAACAAAGAGCTAAACTCATGCAGCAAAAGCAGCAGCAGCAGCATCCAAATCAAGCATCAAGCTGGTCACCTGTGGGACCTCCATCTAGTCCGTATGGAGGACCCTTCAGTTCAGACAAACCAAATAGTCCAATGATGTATCCCCAAGCCTTTAACAACCAAAATCCTATAGTGCCTCCTATGGCAAGTAATCCACAGAAGACCACAATTAATAACTACCTCCCTCAAAATCACATGAATATGATCAATCAACAGACAAATAATTTGGGTACAAACTCTTTAAGCAAGCAGCCCAACATGCTTACTTATGGCAACACTAAACCTCTGACTCATTTTAATGCTGAATTGAGTCAGAGAATGACCCCACCAATGGCCAATCCCAGCAAGAACCCCATGATGCCATACATACAGCAGCAACAGTCCCAGCAGCCACAGATGCAAGCTCAGCTGACACACCTGAGTGAGGAACAGAAACGAATGCTTATTATGAAGCAGAAAGGAATGATGAATCAACCAATGGCATATGCAACACTTCCCTCCCTTGGCCAGGTAAGCATGAATACAGGACACACTTTGAATAATGCATGTGTGCCGTTTGTAGACAAGCAAGGAGAGAATAGCACAAAGCTTCAGCGTTCACAGCTCCTCATATGTCTCTGTATGTTCTCTTTCTTTAAGTGGAGGGGTTTCTTTGCAGCAGCTTCTTGTTTTCAGTGTGACATCCAATGAATGCTTTTATTGTGAGCAGACATACTCTGTCTGTGTATCTGCTGATTAGGGCTTGGCAGGGAGGGTATGGAGAAGATTGGTTTTGAAGTCTCATCTCTGAGAGTTTGTCGCACCCTTTGTCTAATAGGGCACTTTGTACCTTTGCATCTGGTACCGTTGTATTGTTTAATTTTTAGAATGTTAACATCCTAAGAGGAGGTTTAGCAGTGTCACTTTTCCCTCAGTGGTGGGGAAGTGAAGGGAGGCTCAAGCCATCTTGAAGCAGAGTATTTAGAAAGGATGTGGCCAAGTTGCATGAATTGGCAATGGAAGAGCCTTCAAGAGGCTGAATGCCCTGAACTCCTACTCGAGGGAGTAAATAGCAATTGAGGTATTCAGCACCTCATGGGATCATGCCCAAACTGAGATAATTTATGACATGATTTCGAAGTGGTTCTCAATTACCCCTTTTTAATGTATTTTCGTTTTCCAGATGAATAAAGTCTTCTCCAGTGGCTTGCCCAGTGATTTAGCTCTTAGAGATAAGCTTTACCTCCTTGGCTTGACTGACTTTCCATTACCTTCTCACTTTAAATCCCTGTGGGGCTGGTGTTCTGAGGTTTTGGGGATACACAAGCAGATGGATCTAAAATAATTGAGTTAAATAACATTATGGGTCAGCCCTTCATTGGGAGCCCTTCATTCATACTGAGAACCCTTTAGTAAAACTACTGGTGTGCATAAATATTCACCGGTGTGACTATTTGAGTGTTTGTGTTTGAATGTTGTTTGGTTAATTTTAAAAAGAACTACAAAAAATAATCAACTGTTTTATAACCAGTCCAGGCCTACAGTTAATGTGATACATGTCATGGAAGGTATGCCACCAAAGAGTGTCAGGAATTGTGATGTAATGATATGCTAATAGAATTGTCTATTGTTAGTTTTAGTCCAAACAGCTTTTACTAAATTAGCTGTTTCCACAACCACCTACAATAAGTGCTTCCTTTTGAGCACAGTTTGGGATAATTAATTGTTACTCACATTGTTAATACACATGTGAATACAGCGGGGTTTTACATTTCCTTAACCCGTTGAGTTTTGAAATCTACCAATAGGGGGAGCATATCTTTTCCACCATAGAGCCCTTCACATGTTGTTTAAAGTGAACTGCAAAGCTAAAAGAAATGTGCTAGTGCCTTCCATGTTGTCATATGCATCATGCATGAAGATAGTTGAAAGGTTTGTTCTTCTGCTTGTCTTTTGCTTTAGAAATTACAAGTCCAATTTCTCTGTTTTTGGTGAAGGCCTATCTAAAGAAATAGTGGGATAATGACATCAAAACAGACTGAAATCTGAGCTACAGCTTTTCCAGCCTTTCACTGAGAGGGAAAGGGATGTTTAGGCCAGACTGTCTAATACTTTGTGATTTCTTTTCTTTGTTGGTTTGGTTTTAAACCTGTTTGAGTTAAACACCTATCAAACAGTTAGGAGAAAAGCTGCCACTGTGAAAGATTTAACGTCCCTTCACTTGAAGGCTGAGAAATCTGTAGTGCAGATTTTACCTTTACAAATTCACTGTCTCATTACAGTTCTCCAACAAGAGCAGGGAAGTCAAGATTTCATATTCCTGTTATGGTTTTAAAAAATTCAGAAAACCCTGTTTAACAAACAAAGCACTGAAGGCATCTTTGTAGTTTAGAAGAAAGCAACATAGGGGGGAACCAAAATTTTTTTAAAAAACATTTGCGTTTCACCTTTAAATGACCTGACCAGAAATACGGACTTATTGCTTCCATATTGAAAGGTCCCTCCAGTCCCGAGGGCGACTTAAGGTGCATGTATAGAAAAGGTTCAAAGAGGTGATGAAGGTAAAATAATAGATTTTCAGCTGAAAGGTATTTCCCTACTCCTTTCCTTACTGCTTCCCTGAAGATTACTTTTCTATGGAAAACTGGAAAGCTGTTGTTATTCTGAGGTCTGCTCATTCAGGAATGGATTGTTTCACACAATGATGGGAAAAGATCTGTTGATAATATTGAGCCAAATCCAGAGATAGATGTTGAGATACTGCTACAGACTCCAGGATACAGAGAGAGACAAAGGTGCTAGAATCTCAGCTCAGCTCCAGATTATAGGTAAACATAACGAAAAACTTTTATGTTGCTGTTTGAAACAAATTTCAAAATGTAAATAAGTGTGTGTCTATATCTTTCTGTGAGTTTATAATTGTTACTCTCCGACTGTAATTTTTTTTACCTCTGACATGTATTCATATGTTCTATAGATATATATTTTGGAGTGTGTGTATCAGGATTATTTAAAAACAAAGTGGGTATACAGAACAAGAGATACTGCTATACTAATTGGGTCACATGGTTGGCACTGAGCATATATGAATATCACATGACTAGTACACAGTGTATAATTTTTGCCAGGGCTGAGCCCCAGCACTTCTAAGCCAGGCAGTTCATAGGCCTGATACTTCTGGTCTTGGCATGTCAGTTATGAAAGTAAAAAAAAAAATGACGTGAACCATAACATCTCTTTCATTACAAATTAAGCACTGCTGATACAGAAGTTTATTCAACAGATTATGTACATACAAAAATCTTGAGTGTTATTTCTGTATTGCCATAAAATTAGAGTATATAGATAGGCTTATAGATGTATACCTTAAATCCATACACATCTGCATCTATATTATTCTGTTTATAATAAATAGAACATCTACACATATTTACCACTTGCATCATTCACTGTTCATGACATATACACCATTTTATCAACAAAGTTGGAGCTATATAAACATTCTATGGAGAGGACACAAGCATATCTGACTTTACCTTCCTATTAACACGTCAGTGACTGGCTGGTACTCTGGCCTAGGCTTTGATGAGCCTTACTAATTATGTTTAGAAGAAAAGGTGTGCAGCTAGAGAGGAACCCATTTAGCTCAACATGAACGTGAGTAATTGGACATCCAGACTTTGTGAACCCAGAGTACCCACGTTTTACTCTTCAGGGGCATATGACAATGAAAGCAAACAGACAGACTTTGAACAAGATTCTAAAACATTATTACTATGTACTTAGTAGCCCAAGAAATACACAGATCTAGATAGAATAATAAAACACAAAAATGCGTTTTCCCTGTCCCATGATCCTCATCACTCTGGAGCATTCTCTAGGACTGGGCAGAATCTTCTGGAGTGTCCAGGATCCTTCCCCTGCAGATCATTGCTTTTCTTCAAGATCACTGAACCTCTCTAGGTCAGCTAGCTTTCTCTGACCTTGGCTGGTCCCATAGTTAAACAGTATACCACTGCTACAAAAGCATGTCCCTCTCTCTCCTGCCCAAAGCTTCCTGTGTGGCTTTATGAGATTCCCTTGAGTTATATGTCTCCCTACCAACAGAGTACCAGCCAGTCACTGACGTGTTAATAGGAAGGTAAGGTCAGATATGCTTGTGTCCTCTCCATAGAATGTTTATATAGCCCCAACTTTGTTGATAAAATGGTATATATGTCATGAACAGTGAATGTTTCAAGTGGTAAATATATGTAGCTAGGGGGAAATCTGAGAGGTTATCAGTGGTCCCAAGAGGTAGGCATTTGGAGCATGGGGTCTCAGCTGTGAGGAGGGGGTGTTAGACAGAGGCTCTTCACCCCAAGCATGTGCCTAGAGACCCCAGACAAGGGCAGTGCCTGGTCTCTCTTCAGACTCAGGAGGCTTAAAGAGCACATAGGGCTACTGAGGTGGGCTCCAAACACAACAGGCTGGGGAGTGTCCTGCCAGAGGGGAGCTCTACCAGGGCTGTGTATGTGACAGCACCATTGAATATTGTTGCTGATAAGCGTACTAGTAATGATTCACTGTTCAGTTAAAAGCCTGAAGCAAGCACTAGTAATGTTTGGAACAAACTGCCACCAAAGCTGGAAAAGTCATAATCCTTGGAACATACACTGGCACTTCAAGTCCTATATTTTATACTAGTCCTAGTTCTGTTATAATGGGCACTTCGTATTTTTCTTAAAGCTAACTAGTATTGGGTAGCAAGAGTACTACCTTCCCCATGAAGTGCCTCACAGTGTACCTCAACTGTGCCCCAGAGGGATCACCTGTTAAGGATACATTTTCACTGCAGTTACTGGGGCTCTGACTTGGCTGTTACTCCTAACTCCACTCCCATCTATACACAAAATCCTCTCACCTGAGTTTAGTGCTTTTAGCCTGGGCTAGCTGGCTCACTTGGGGCTGTAGGCTAAACCCCAGGTACTACTTTCATTTAGGCTGGTAACCCATCCACTTTGCAGTGAGGACAGAGACTAACCCACTCTCATGCTAATAGTCCCTTCCCACAATTCCCCCACAGTACCCCAAAGGGCTGACAAGTTCTCCCACAGTTTCTTGGGAAAGGATCACCGAGTGCCTCAGTTTATTGCAGCAGAAAGAACCAGGGGGTATGGCCTCAGAAATCTGAGCAACACGCACAAGGGAGTTCAGCTTCGATGAGGAGTAACTCAGTGTGACTGCTGACACCCAGGCTAGGCTGAGTCGGGTGCCTATCACCTGAGCAAACTCTGCAGTGAAGCCCTACTTTAAGGGTGAGAGATTAGTTCACGCTGTATGCCACTTAATCCCTTGGGTTCTGCTGTGACTGCTAACAAGATTGACAATCAGTGCCAGTTGTGATAATGGTTTATAGGGAGGCTTGTTTACTGGAAATTAGATTGAGATTGCTCGCCAGTTACATGTAAACCACCAGAAACCCTTTAATGGTAATACTTTTGACTCAGTACCAGCCTGGGCTGGATTATGAACTAGGGACCTAAAGGTCAAAAGCTCTCCTCCCCTTTGCCCATTCTACATATTTTCTTTTTACTTTGAGCCAAGACAGTGGCGATATGCTCTTGTTATGCAGGAACTGGTGTAAATTAAGAGCGAAATGAAATATTGAACCCTCTCTTCAGTCCTTTATAACATGTAGAGTTCAATGAGAGTTTGCAAATGAATAAGGTTAGACTTTCTTCACCTGACAGCCTCAAGATTATCTGCAGTCCTATTCCCATTTTATACCCCTCCTCCTCCAAAAAAAAAAAAAAAAAAAGAGTTGACTTTCCTAGACTGCTTTTACTATAAGGAGATTTTAGTAGTAGGAAAATGTTAACTCTGCAGTTGCACTGGAGTTCTCAGGATAAAGTCATTTCTTAGGGCCTAATTCAGGTGGCTACTTAAGCACATGGCTAATTTTAAGAACATGTGTAGTCCCACTAATTTCAATGGGACTACTCACATGCTTCAGCTTAGGCATGTGCTTAATTATCTTGTTGAGTTGGGGCCAAAGTGCAGAGTAGTGATGACTAGAGAGGAGAAATATGGTAACAGTGACACTTTGAAAAGAAACCATATTGATTTTAGTAGGGTGTTTACATTTCTGAGTCATCCGAGTTTGCAGAGCTGACCCATTGATTTCAGGGTAGCGCAGTTAAACCTGTGCATGTTTGCAGAATTGTAGTTTGAGTCAAGTAACTTCAGTGATGATCTTGATTGGGCATACAATCCAGATTACCCTGAAATTGGGACTTAACAAAACCAGTGTGTACTCTGAGCCTTTTTACCCTGTGTATCCAAAGCTATTTTAGCTAGGGAAGATTGTCAATCACGCCTGTATTTCAGAATAATTAAATTGCCCCTTTCTTTGGAATTTTTTTTTTAAACAAGCTTTGAACTCTTCAGTATAAATGTAAATTGTATAGGGGAAATAAGCATAACAGAGTAGATCTTGTATGACTAGGATAAAATCAAACATTTGGAACTGAGAGAGCGGTCAGAAGTTAGTGAGTGTGAGAAGGTGGAGAGAGGCCAAAGCAAAAGAGAATTCTCTGTGGATGTAAAAAAAATTTATAAACTTCTGATTCGTCACCCCGATGAGGTTGTGAGGATGCTGTGGCTATCATTTCTATTGAAAATTCAGATATCTTGTTTGAAATTAGAAGTGTATGGGGGAGGAGGGAAGAAATAACACCACATAGAAAGAATCCCTTCAGATTTGCTTTTGTATCTTTTGGTTTTAACTTTGAAAATGTGCAGCTGATTCAATCAGCCTTTTTGTGTGTGACTGAGAAAAAGGGCTTTGTATCCATAGATCATTCCTAAAATGTAACCAGCTTTACTATTTTAACAAAAAAACAAACAAACAAACAAACACCATAGAACTATGAAAGAGATCTTTGCTTTCTTTTAAGATTGTGTTGGTTTTTAATACAATGCCTTTTATACCTAGACCAAAACAGTCATTCAAATTTCAACAGTTCCACTATGAAATCTGAAATTATAGAAGAAGGTCCCCACACTTGCTTTTGGTGCTTCCAGGAATAGCATAGACAGCAGTCAGACTCTGCTCCAAGGAGGCACAGGATTGGAATAGCAAAAATTTGGCAGTTTGGAATGTTGAGGAGCACTTGCCAAATAACCTGAGGAAATGTCGAGACTTCATGTTTCTTGAAAGCTGTGGCTGGAGCCAAAGTCTCCTGTTGTCTTCAGTGGGCCTCACTTTTACAAACACTAAAATTCACTCTTCAGAAATCACAGACAGGGAGGAAACAATTCACTGATGCAGAGCTATATGGATAACATAAAGTCACCTATCTACATATGTTTAGTGAGCAGGCAAGGAGCATTTGAGAACCTTCATATTCAAGAATAGACTGGTTTGAGTTCTACATGTTCCCATTTTATTTGTAGTGAAGGCTTCACAGTTTCTCCTCCTCTTATCCAACATGGACCACCATTTCCACATATCTACTTCTGAGATGTCTCATTGGTGGCTTCAAGATTTTACATAACACTTGCCTGTATCTCCCTTGACTTACCCTGACACCTGTGTCTGCTGTCTGTCATCCTGCCTGACTCAGCTGCCAGTTAAATCACAACTTTAGCCAGTGTTTCAAAATCTGTAGTTGTTCTGGGTAAAAAAAGATTTTATACCCTTTGTCTCAAGCCACCAATTCTATCACTATTCTTAACTTTTACTCCAGGCTAGACATCTAGGAGTTCTTGATCCTAGACTTGGATTTTCCTTCAAAATCTCCATTGTCTATAAATTGACTTATCAGTATCTCCAGAACATTGCTGGAAATCATCCTTAACCCTAATGTTACTGAAATCTATATTCTTTCTCCAATTGCTTTCCATTTCCATTGTTGCAATTCCCTCTTTTATATACTACGGAAGAGCATAGGGTTAGGGTAGTATCCCTTAAAATAGTTTGAGTCCTCAAGTCATGCTCCCTGTGTTCTCTGTTGTAGAAGCTGCCTCAAATCAGTAGTATGTACGTATCTAGACATAGCATGCTTGTTTATATTTCATAACAGTGTTTGGGGGGACAGAAGTGTTCCCACAGTTTCTTCATATTGCTGCTGTTGTGTAAAGAGCAAAAGACACATCATCTGCCAAATTCCTCTGAAAACTTTAGAGAATCCAGAAAGTGGTAACCACTCTTCACTTGTGTCTTAGGAAGCCTGACCATATTACCCCTACAAGTGGCCATCATGGTTTCTAATTCAAAACTGCCTTCCTGGTTTTTAACACTCTCCATGGCTTTGCTCCGTTCTACCTCTCTGACAGTGTATTCAAGGACTGGGGAGCACAGGAAAACAGCACATAATATTTTGCACTTCAGTGGCAGCTTTCATGTCAGGATCTTTATTTGCTTTACAAATATTGATTAATTAAACCTTAGAAACACCCCAGTCTGATAGGAAAGTATTAATATATTTGTTTTACAGAGGTAGGGAATGAGGCAAAGAGATGACCTGCCCAAAGCCATGCAGGAAGTTTGTGGGAAAGCTAATATAACTTAATAAAATACATTCCTTTGATCAGAATTATGTTCAGGTCATTGGTGTCAAGGTGAGATTGCAGTTCACCTGCTATTTCCCCCTCTTACCAATTCACTCTTCTTTCCCATTCTTGGCCCTCCCCCCTTTTCCTGACTCTCCAAACTCCTGACTCTGTTTTCTCTTTAAATCTGACTTCCATACTCAGCTGAATGTACAGTTTGAGTTAGAGTCCTTTTTCACTAGCATTTTGTTTGGGGGGGAAAGTTCACAACATTTACAATTTTTCATTTTGCCTGTTTTTTGTTTTTTTATTCTAATTTCCTAGCCTAGTTTCAGGGTGTTTCCATGTTTTGAATTTATACAGACTGCTTATCTTTATTGGACACACTAATGCAAGTCACAAAACTAGATTAACATTTTTTTTCAAATTCACAAATGCCTTATCTGAATCCAAAATTGTCAAATTTAATCTAAATCTGAATGTATCCAAAATTCAGCTCACCTGTACTACACTGTATTGCCAACTGTAAGTGTTCAGCAATCATGAGATTGTCTTCAAATCATGAGAATTTTTAAAAATAATAACTATTGGATTCTTTTTATTTGCCTTCTGCCTTTAGTATTAAAGTTTCCAAGCTTTTCTCCACAACTACATGGGACAGAAACTTTCTTTCATTGGCAGCACTGATACTAACCTTTCACTCCACAAATTGCTGTGTCTTCCATTCTCACCTCACTAGTCTGTGAGGACATTTGTAGTTTTCTCTTTCTTTTATTTTGACTAATCTAATCTGTCTTCACATATCTTTTCTTCCCTTTTTTTCCTGTCTGTGTTTCTGATCCTGTCTCTGGAAAGTGTTTCTCCATCCCTTTCTCAGCTGTTTTGTGTTACTATTTATGAAGGATGCTATATAAAAATAAATTGTATTGTTTCCAAGTTGCTGACTTCAATAGGGACAGGGATGAAGAAATTACTCAGCAAATGGACAGATAGAGAGGGTGGATCTGATTTGCTTCATCTGGCCAATAAGAGAAAAGCATTGTATGCATTTATTAGATACTTCTGCTAGCAATAATAATAAAATGATCACCACTTTCTGATTAGATGTAAGAATGAAGCTGAAGATCTAGGGAAGCTTTCCCCCCTTTGCAGAATTCTCTTCGTCCTTCATCACCATCTCCAACTCCTGCACATTCCAGTTCTAAAGGGGGGCTTCCCACTGAAGCTAATGAAAGTTGGATCAAGCCCCATATAATTAAAGCATCTTTGATATGTGAAGGACTACAATGGAAAGAGCAGGGAACATTCTATAATTGTCCATCCATATCTGGTATGTGTGGATCCCACAAGGTTATCACCTTCAAATAAACCAATAAGGAGTAGCAAACATGGGTGAATGTCTATATTATATGGAGGGGCAGGGATTTACTTTGAAGGGTTTCTTCACTTTTTATGTTTGTGCTCTTTAACAATGAAATATTAATTCCTTCTTTGAGATGGAAGACCCACTTTTACTGGGTTTTCCCCCAGCTTTTTAATGTATTTGTAAAATAATAAATAAGGCTTTAATCCTACATTAGATATTAGTAAGGGGCTTTAGATTTCTGAGAGAAGAACTGCAGCCTCAATGCTTGTTACGCTGAACATAGAAAATTATACTTGGACTGCCTTTCAGTCACTGTTTCAATCCTGGACTGTGCCTATCAGTTTTGGGTGTTAGTTCATATGTCTGTGTTGATGATTTTAAACTTGAATAAATCATTCTTCATACGTGGGCTCCTTTGACAATATCACCTCGCTTGGAGCTAAAGAGCAGTAAATTCTTTTGTCAGAAATCCCTTTTCCAAACATGCAGAGTTTAGTTTTCAGTTAGCATTTGTTTTCAGTATCTCTCCATGTGTTTTCTAAAGAAAGACAGTTTCCAGAGTAGCAGCCATGTTAGTCTGTATCCTCAAAAAGAACAGGAGTACTTGTGGCACCTTAGAGACTAACAAATTTATTAGAGCATAAGCTTTCGTGGGCTACTGCCCACTTCTTCGGATGCATATAGAGTGGAACATATATTGAGGAGATATATATACACACATACAGAGAGCATGAACAGGTGGGAGTTGTCTTACCAACTTTGAGAGGCCAATTAAGTAAGAGAAAAAAAAAATTTTTTTTGAAGTGATAATCAACCTAGCCCAGTACAGACAGTTTGATAAGAATTTTTTTTCTCTTACTTAATTGGCCTCTCAAAGTTGGTAAGACAACGCCCACCTGTTCATGCTCTCTGTATGTGTGTATATATATCTCCTCAATATATGTTCCACTCTATGTGCATCCGAAGAAGTGGGCTGTAGCCCACGAAAGCTTATGCTCTAATAAATTTGTTAGTCTCTAAGGTGCCACAAGTACTCCTGTTCTTTTTTTAAAGAAAGACAGAAACTGGACTCAGAAAGCTGCCCCACATAATGATGGGGCATTAGTAGCTGATGAAAAAGTTAATTTTACATGTAAAAAAAACCAAAATTGTGCTCAGACCACTAGTACTAACCAGCCTCACATTGGGACAGCTGCTGTTTTACTCTCTTGTCTGGTAGACTCCTCGTTCAACCTCTTCCTCTCTCAAGCGCACTCTACATGGTTGATTACCCTGTATGTTAAGGGACATCCTTTCTTTGGTGGTCCAACATTCTGTGATCCATATCCAGTCAGGAGCTAGTGACAAGCAGTTGATGAAATAAAAGAACTATTTTCAAACAATAATTATTAAAAGGATCCTACTCTCTAATTAAAATCCCAGGCTTTGTACTATGAATTAAACATTGTGGGTCCCTTAAAAACAAGCTTTGACCTATATTTTTCACAGTTCTTTATTTCTGTGAAATGTAGTTGGTTGTCTAACCCCTACCCAAAGCACACACTCGGATAAACTGAGGAAGAAAGGGACTCCAAAATGGGGGTAAATTATAGAATGTTGCCATGGGGCCTGTATTCCTCCCTGCCTGCTGCTTTCCTGTGGGTGGAATGTTTTCAGCACCGGGTGCTCTATGAATTCCTCTTTGTTGTCTCACACAAGGAGCTCCTCTTTCCTGTTTACATGTTAATTGGTGAAGGCTCTGGCTGTGGAAGACCGCAGAAGGGCTGCTACTACATTTCAGTGCCTGGAGTTTGGTAAACATTGATAGGCAGTGTTGGAATGTAGAGGAAGCACAGGAAGAAAAGAGCATGGGTAAACTGAGGGGGACAGCAAAAGAGGAAACCAGAGTATTAAAGTAATGAGGAAATTCCTTTTTTGGTGAGTGTGAAGGAAGGCAGAGGTTCGCACTAAGATCCTTTCTAGCTGTTTGTGAAAACAGTCACTAGAGTTTCTTGTAAAGCCTGGTCAAGCTGATGAAAAAGCAGCTGCCAGGAAAGGAAATCATTGTTATTTCTTTCTATATGGCAGCGCCCAAAGGTCCGAGACAGGATCAGGCCCCATTATGCTATTCAGCTGAAGAAACACCTACAGAGATGTAATACCGGCCTCAAAGAGCTTGCAAGCTAATTAAAGATTGCACATAAAAAACTACATTAAAAGAACATTGAGGTTGCAAAGTCAAGCACTCAGAAGTTAGGAAACGCCAGCTGAGGGGATTATGCAGTTACAGAGGCTAACAATGTGCACAGTTTGACGGTTCCATGCAAGTTAAACGTTTAAAAAAAAACACTTTTAAATCCTTTATCAAACTGTGCATCCCTGTGTTCTGTTGGCATTTGCCCCCTCTCCACTCCCACTGCTTGGAGAAGTGAAACCCACCATTTAAATATAAACTAGCCCCACACTCCCAGTGGCCACCCTCTGTAATCCTCTTGCCTCAGATTGCCCATGTGGAACCCTGAGGCTTCTCTCTACCCACTCTGGGTGAGGTGGGGGTGAGTACAAGAGGAAAGCAAAAGAGAGTCCTGTGGCACCTTAAAGACTAACCCATGCATTCACCCACGAAAGCTTATGTTCCAATACATCTGTTAGTCTTTAAGGTCTTTGTTGCTTTTTACAGATCCAGACTAACACGGCTACCCTTCTGATACAAGAGAAAGAAAGTCTATTGATCAGTTTTGCAGGGTATGTGCTGAGGTTCAGGGCATAGGTGCTGGAACTGGGCATGTGTGGCTTGAAGTGGTAATAACAACCCAAATACATGGTTGCCACCTTCAGCACCCCTGCTATAAAAATTGTTCGAGCACCACTGGTTCAGGGCTGTGAAGTTGCCATTGGGCCTGCCCATTTCCTAACCCTGTCCTTGTTTACCTTTGTTTCCCACAACCCTCCCACCACCGATCCGCCTTACACAGCTCATAGGGTCTGAAACTGCTGACGAATGGCTGTGCAGGAGCCAGGCTCTGATGTGGCTGCCAGGGAGGGGAAGTTTCCCTGGAGCCATGTGCCCTCAGTCCTCTCATGATGAGGATGCGACGGGTAATGGAAGGACTTGGCTACCCCGTGCCCACTGACACTGCTGCTGAGCCTTTCCTTCCTAGAGGATTTTTCCTAGACATCTTAAATGGCCTCTCCCTGATCCCACATGGGTGCCAAGAAAGGGCTGGGCAGGTTGCTCTCCTTCTGAAAATAGGTAACTGTTTCAGTAAGGGCTGGAAGAAGCTATAAGACGAGAACGATGGGTGCTTAATGGTTCCCCCTCTGTTGCATGCTGCGAAAAAGGTTATGAAAAAGAGAGACAGATCACCACGAGTGGTTATGCTGCTCTCATACACAGTGAGATGAGGGTAGCATGACATGCAAGCAGCACTCAGCTCTCATTCAACATGATGGAAGTGGGTGTGGCTGAAAAAATAATGCATGCCCAGAAGGAAAAGCACCATATTATGCTCCCCTCTCTAATGAGCATCCTGAAAAGGCACTGCATGAGCATAAAGTAAAACTGTCAGAGGCACACTTATCCTTCACAGGGGAGAAATCACACCAGTGGACACAACAAGCCCAAGATCTACAGGGCCACAGCCAGTATTCACCAAACAGCATCCTATTATCATTGGCTTCTGGTTACGTGTATATGGCAGAGTGTATATGGATGTATGATATGGCAGTAGCATTGATCACTTTGAGCATACTCACACTTACCCCTTATTATCCATCTCTATGAAGCTGCTGAGTCCAGTTCCCCATTACCCTTCACATAATAATCTGCTTTGGTGGAGTTGTCTGACAATTCTCCTGCTTCTTGCTATCCACTGTTGCCGCCTACTGAAGTTCTGCTTCACAAACTTTGCCATGTTCTCCCCATTGTGGTATTTCAGTGCTGACTGAAACAGGCTTTAAATAATTTACTTAACTAAGAGCATGAAATAACTTAGAACTTTCTCTTAACAGTGTACCTGCAATTACAAGGTGATGTCCTGGCTAGAAATTTTAGCCTGATTTAGGGTATACTATTAATTTGGATAATATTATCAGTACACCCTAAATCAGGCTACAGGCTGGTGAGCCAGTCAGGAGACGAACCTAGAATCTTCTGACTGCGTATCAGAAGATTCTAGGTTATGGCCTGTAGGTCTCTTGCATACAGCCAAACTTACTTTATATAAATCTTTAAACCTATTACAATAAACCAAATACTTAAACTATAAGAAAAGATATATATAAGCAAGCAGGTTAGTCCTATAGGCTACAAAATATGGGGTCATATTTTTATATTTTCAGAAGCAATTGCTGTATCCTTGATGGTGCTTCTCCAGTCTTTGTGTGTGTACAGCAATCAGTGTGTTATGGTCTGTGTCGGCTTTGAAACAGTGGTCAGAGAAAATCATGAAATTTTGTATATCTATGTGCAAGTCCTAGTAGCTCTTTTTCAATGTATGTATACGTTCTCTTTGGTGCTATCATAACTCTTGTGGCATATGTCACAAACAATCATTCAGTCCCATGCCTTTGTAGCAGTACAGCTCACTGCCCTTCTTTTGAAGCATCTATGAAGAGCTTGATCTCTTTCTGTGGTCAAAGAATTGCTGCACTGGTGCTGATATTACTATATGTTCAAATCCTTGAACTCTTTCACACTCTGATATCCATGCCTATTCTGTATCTTTGTGAAGGAGTTTTCTTGGGTGAGTTGTCCAGGCTGCATAGTTAGGTATGAACGTACTGACATCATAATGCAACATGTCTTGCAGTTTCTGAATTTCTTTTCTATCTCTGTGCTAGATACACTTGAATCTTGGAATCAGCAGGCATTATTTTCTTTGTGGTCCGTTTCCCTAAGTAGGTGATTCCAGTTGTTTTAAAGTGGCATTTGCCTTTATTCATTTTAAGGTTATTTATACTTGCAATTTCCAGTACAGTCTGCAATCCTTCCTGACGTCCACTACCAGTGCTGCCCCAGTCTATTATGTCATTTAATGTGCATGTTCACTCCTGTAAGATCATCTAGCGTATGGGAGGCAGTGCAGTGAAATACTTCTGGTGCTGAACATAAAAAGCAGTATCTGCCAAATACTGTATTGAAAGTGCAAATCTTGGCACTTTCCATGTTCAGGAGATTCTGCCAAAACCTGGATGATGCATCTGATTTGCTGAAGAATTTGGCTTCTGCCCTCTTAGCAAACATTTAATTTCTTATGGGCAAGTGGAAATGTTGCCTTTTAATGTTTGTATTCAACTCCGAATCAATGCAGCATCTGAGTCAGCAACCTCTTTTCTTCACAATTACTGAGGGTATGTCTACACTACGAAATTAGGTCGAATTTATAGAAGCCGGTTTTATAGATATTGGTTTTATACAGTCAATTGTGTGTGTCCCCACATAAAATGCTCTAAGTGCATGAAGTCGGCGGACCACGTCCACAGTACTGAGGCTAGCGTCAACTTCCGGAGCGTTGCACTGTGGGTAGCTATCCCACAGTTTCCACAGTCTCCGCCACCCATTGGAATTCTGGGTTGAGATCCCAATGCCTGATGATGCAAAACAGTGTCGCGGGAGGTTCTGGGTACATGTCATCGGGCCCCTCCCCCTCCATCAGAGCAATGGCAGACAATCGATTCGTGCCTTTTTACCTGGGTTACCTGTGCAGAAAACATACCACAGCAAGCATGGAGCCTGCTCAGCTCAGCTCACCATCACCATATGTCATCTGGGTGCTGGCAGACGTGGTACTGCATTGCTACAAAGCAGCAGCTAATTGCCTTTTGGCAGTAGACGGTGCAGTATGACGTCATCAGCTGTCTGGGTGCTGGCAGACGTGGGGCTGCATTGGTGCACAACAGCAGCCCCTTGCCTTTTGGCAGTAAATGATGTATTACGACTGGTATCAGTCATCATCGTATTCCAGTTCGATCAGAGGCACCTGGGCAGACATGTTTTGTCTCCTGGAGACTCAGTCCTGCCGGCAGTCCTGTTGAACCGTCTTGACGATGAAGGCTAGCAGTTGTAGTACAGTATCTTCTGCCAAGCACCCAGAAGATGCCAAGGGCTATCAGTCATGCTGCACCGTCTGCTACCAGCTTAAGATGTGAAAAATAGATGGACCAGATTTGTTCTGTATTCATTTGCTTCCCCCTCCCTCCGTGAAATCAGCGGCCTGGCTAAACCCAGGGTTTTGAGTTCAATCTTTGGGGGGCCATTCTGTTTGACAGTTGTTTGTTTCTTCCTGATGCACAGCCACCTTTGTTGATTTTAATTCCCTGTACCTGTACGCCATGTCGTCAGTTGCCCCTCCCTCCCTCCATCAGTTTCGCGCCTTTTTTCAGACCAGATGCCATAGCACTGGGATCATGGAGCCTGCTCAGATCACTGCGGCAATTATGAGGACTATGAACACCACGCGCATTGTCCTGGAGTATATGCAGAGCCAGGACATGCCAAAGCAAAACCAGGACCAGCCGAGGAGGCGATTGCAGCGCGGTGATGAGAGTGATGAGGAAATTGACATGGACATAGACCTCTCACAAAGTACGGGCCCCAGCAATGTGCAAATCGTGGTGTTACTGGGGCAGGTTCATGGCATGGAACGCCAATTCTGGGCCTGGGAAACAAGCACAGACTGGTGGGACCGCATCGTGTTGCAGGTGTGAGATGATTCCCAGTGGCTGCGAAACTTTCGCATGCGTAAGGGCACTTTCATGGAACTTTGTGACTTGCTTTCCCCTGCCCTGAAGCGCCAGAATACCAGGATGAGAGCAGCCCTCACAGTTGAGAAGCGAGTGGCGATAGACCTGTGGAAGCTTGCAACGCCAGACAGCTACCGGTCAGTCGGGAATCAATTTGGAGTGGGCAAATCTACTGTGGGGGCTGCTGTGATCCAAGTTGCCAGGGCAATCAAAGACCTGGTGATATCAAGGGTAGTGACTCTGGGAAACGTGCAGGTCATAGTGGATGGCTTTGCTGCAATGGGATTCCCAAACTGTGGTGGGGCGATAGACGGAACCCATATCCCTATCTTGGCACCGGAGCACCAAGCCACCGAGTACATAAACCGCAAGGGGTACTTTTCAATGCTGCTGCAAGCCCTGGTGGATCACAAGGGACGTTTCACCAACATCAATGTGGGATGGCCGGGAAAGGTACATGTTGCTCGCATCTTCAGGCACTCTGGTCTGTTTTGAAAGCTGGAGGAAGGGACTTTCTTCCCGGACCAGAAAATAACCATTGGGGATGTTGAAATGCTTATCGTTATCCTTGGGGACCCAGCCTACCCCTTAATGCCATGGCTCATGAAGCCGTACACTGGCAGCCTGGACAGTAGTCAGGACCTGTTCAACTATAGGCTGAGCAAGTGCCGAATGGTGGTGGAATGTGCATTTGGATGTTTAAAAGCGTGCTGGTGCAGCTTACTGACTCGGATAGACCTCAGCGAAACCAATATCCGCATTGTTATTGCTGCTTGCTGTGCGCTCCACAATATCTGTGAGAGTAAGGGAGAGACATTTATGGTGGGGTGGGAGGTTGAGGCAAATCGCCTGGCTGCTGATTACGCGCAGCCAGACACCAGGGCGGTTAGAGGAGTACAGCAGGGCGCGGTGCGCATCAGAGAAGCTTTGAAAACGAGTTTTGTGACTGGCCAGGCTACGGTGTGAAACTTCTGTTTGTTTCTCCTTGATGAGGCCCCCCCCCCCCCCACCACCACCTCTCCTCTCGTTCATATTGTGCTTTTTTGCACTCTGACATTGACTGTCTCCACGCATTCTGCTGTGCTCTTTCAGCATGGGAGGACATCTGGAGCTCCATGAACATATCATCCTGAGTCCGCCGTTTTCTCCTTCTAATCTTCGCTAGCCTCTGCGAAGGAGAAACATTTGCAGCTGGTGGAGGAGAAGGGAGAGGTGGTTAAAAAAGACACATTTTAGAGAACAATGGGTACACTTTTTCATGTTAAATTTTGCTGTTCACATTACACAGCAGATGTGCTTTCGTTACAAGGTCACATGTTTCCTCTCATATTGAGGGCCTGCCGGTTTGATGTGAGAGATCAACAGAATTTGGCTTGCAGGCAGCCATGGTAAGCCACAGTCTTTTGGCTTTTTTAACCTTCATAACATGTGGGAATGGTTTCAAACAGCAGCGCCCTCATTTCCCATACCAAGGACCCATTGGGTTGGCCATTTAAAATGGGTTTGCAATGTAAAAGGAGGGGCTGGGGTTTCAGAGTTAACATGCAGCACAAACCCAACTACCCCCCCCATACACACACCCAATTCTCTGGGATGATCACTTCACCCCTCCCCCCCACTGCGTGGCTAACAGCGGGGAACATTTCTGTTCAGCCGAGCAGGAACGGGCACCTCTGAATGTCCCCTTAATAAAATCGCCCCATTTCAACCAGGTGACCATGAATGATATCACTCTCCTGAGGATAACAAAGAGAGATAAGGAATGGATGGTGTCTGCATGCCAGCAAACACCGGGACTATACGCTGCCATGCTTTGTTATGCAATGATTCCAGACTACATGCTACTGGCCTGGCGTGGTAAAGTGTCCTACCATGGCGGACGGGATAAGGCAGCCCTCCCCAGAAACCTTTTGCAAAGGCTTTGGGAGTACGTGAAGGAGAGCTTTCTGGAGATGTCCCTGGAGGATTTCCACTCCATCCCCATACACGTTAACAGACTTTTCCAGTAGCTGTACTGGCCGCGATTGCCAGGGCAAATTAATCATTAAACATGCTTGCTTTTAAACCATATGTAATATTTACAAAGGTACACTCACCAGAGGTCCCTTGTGTGCCCTTAGGGTCTGGGAGCACACCTTGGGTGAGTTCGGGGGTTACTGGTTCCAGGTCCAGGGTGATAAATATATCCTGGCTGTTGGGGAAACCGGTTTCTCCGCTTCCTTGCTGTGAGCTATCTTCATTGTCTTCATCATCATCATCATCTTCCGCGTACCCTGAACCCGCTTCCCTGTTGCGTGTTTCTCCATTGAAGGAGTCAAAGCACACGGTTGGGGTAGTGGTGGCTGCACCCCTAGAATGGCATGCAGCTCCGCGTAGAAGCGGCATGTTTGCGGCTCTGTCCCAGACCTTCCGTTGGCCTCTCTGGCTTTGTGGTAGACTTGCCTTAGATCCTTAATTTTCACGTGGCACTGCTGTGTGTCCCTGTTATGGCCTCTGTCCTTCATGGCCTTTGAGACTTTTTCTAATATTTTGCCATTTCGTTTACTGCTACGGAGTTCAGCTAGCACTGATTCGTCTCCCCATATGGCGAGCAGATCCTGTACCTCCTGTTCTGTCCATGCTGGAGCTCTTTTGCGATCCTGGGACTCCATCATGGTTACCTGTGCTGATGAGCTCTGCGTGGTCAGTGTGCTCTCCACACTGGGCAAACAGGAAATGAAATTCAAAAGTTCGGAGCTTTTCCTGTTTACCTGGTCAGTGCATCTGAGTTGAGAGTGCTGTCCAGAGCGGTCACAATGAAGCACTGTGGGATAGCTCCCGCAGGCCAATAACATCGAATTCCATCCACACTACCCCAAATCCGACCTGCAAAGGCCGATTTT
This sequence comes from Malaclemys terrapin pileata, assembly GCF_027887155.1. Lineage (NCBI taxonomy): Eukaryota > Metazoa > Chordata > Testudines > Emydidae > Malaclemys > Malaclemys terrapin. The sequence goes on from NC_071509.1 coordinate 91,180,902, forward strand.
AATGCTAATCCCCTCGTCGGAGGTGGAGTAAAGAAACCGGTTTAAAGGGCCCTTTAAGTCGAAAGAAAGGGCTTTGTCGTGTGGACGTGTCCAGGCTTAATTCAATTTAACGCTGCTAAAGTTGACCTAAACTCGTAGTGTAGACCAGGCCTGAGGAGTGCACCCAGTCTGTGGGCTCTTCAGTTCTATGAATTCTGCTACAAATACTGCAGCTCTTCATCTAGTCTGTTTTTCAACATTTGTGGGTCATTTTTGGTGACATGAATAACATTCTTTGCATTGTCCTTTCGCCATATCCTATATAAGGCAGCCTGGTGGAAGTTTGTTAGCAGAGTTACACTATTATTCTGACTATGATGTATGCCTTCTTGAGCAGATCAAGTACGCCACATGTGTGAAAGCCCAAGACCTGTGGTGGTTCTTCGAGTTCTGGTCCATATGTGTATTCAGCTGAATTTTGAGAGCAGTGTCTGTTGATCCATGCATGTGTCTTCGCTTTCCTCATGCCTCCAATTCAGATAAAGTTCAGGGCGGAATGACCATCTCTCCAGTTTCTTTTTACCACCACGTGGCCAGGTTCTCAACCTCCAGTGTCCAGAGTTTTGTTGTCTTTACCCATTTATCTGTAAAACATACGTATTTGTAAATAGTTTTTAGAATTTTTAGGGTTTGAATTCTATGATAGTTTTACTTGGATTATAGTTAGATAACTTCCCTATCCTGGGGAGCTTCTCCCTTCACCTTCCCTACCCTCCCGCCCCTCTTCCCCCTCCCCCCCCCGCCTCATTATGAGCGCTGGACAATGCCTAGGACTCCAGGCTTCAAAGTTTGTGCTTCCTGCCCATGCTCTTTCTTGGTCACCGACAACTATCAATTCTGTCTATACTGCCTCAGGGAAGCCCACATCGCAGCAAGGTGCAGTATCTGCTGCTTGTTCCCCAGTTGTGCCCAGGAAGGGCGGGAACTTTGCCTTAAGAAGCACCTAGTGGAAAAAGTGTTGAGGCCTCAGGTGGACCCAGGTCAGGGGATCTCCCTTCCCCCCCCTTGTACATCAGCAAAGAGGGCATCTCCTGCCACAAGGTCTGACTCAGGAGTGAGGGGGTCTACCCCCACACGTCCCTTGTTGGGAGAGCAGGGAGCATTCTCATAAACATGAAAGTAAATTCTTCTCCAAATCCACTTAGAAGTCAGATACAGCCCTTCCTAAATTGAGCATGCCTTCTAGCTCCACCCAAGAGAATTTAGAATGTCCTAAGTCTCAGGGGCATGACAAGAAAGCCCCAAAATCTAGGGCTCCATTGGTACCAGGCCTTGATTTAGTGACATGATGACTGCAAGCAGTTCCAGGAACTGTTACATAGAATTGAAGGGGAGTTACAGCTTTCTCTTGAGGAAGTTCAGGATCTCAATATAAGCTCCCAGGCATCTTCAGTCTTCGGTTCCAGCCGAATAGTGCTTCCTATTAACAAAGCCATTCTGGAGCCAGCTAGAGCAATCTGGCATATCCTAGTCACTTTTGCCCCTACCTCTAAGATGGCAGAAAAAACATTACAGTATTTTGTTCCAGCCAAAAGGGCGGAATTTCTTTTTTTCCCATTCTGCTCTAACTATTTGATCAGGCTGCCACAGCACTCTAGACAGCAACATCCTTGACCTTCTCCAGCTGACAAAGAAGGCAGACATCTTGACTTGTTGGGAAGGAAGGCGCTTCTCTTCTCTTCTATTCCATTCAGGATAGCCAGCTTCCACGCACTGATTGCTAAATATGATTTCGTGAACTATTCCAAATTTTCAGACTTTACTGACAAGCTTCTACATCAGGATAGAACTCAATTTCAGGCTCTCATAGAAAAGGACAAGATGGTGGCCAAGACTGCTTTTCAATCAGCAGTAGACAAATCTTCGAGGGCAATGGTTACTGCCAATATAATGCATCCAGAACCATGGCTTCACACTTTGAGGTTTCCCAGGAAGGTCCAAAACACTGTGGAGGACTGCTCTTGATGAAACTTATCTGTTTAACCAAAAGCCAGACGAGTCTTTACACACCCTGAAGGACTCCAGGACCACCCTCTGTTCCCTGGGAATATATATACCTGCCCCGAAGAGGAAATTCCATAGGCAATCATACAAGCCTGGGCTGATGGCTCAACAATTTTACCACCTTATGAGCCACCCTATAAGAGGCAAAGGATTAAGAAGTCCCACTTCCCTGCATCTTCTGTGGCATCAGCAGCATCCTAGCCCCAGCCCCATACTAAGCATCATTTTTGATGGGAGCATGAGAACTGTAAACCAATAATACCACCACATGCTGATTCCTATATACGCTTTGAAGATCATCTAGCACTCTTTTTTTCCCACATCTGGAATGCAGTAACAGACAAGTGGGTGCTAACATCATCCATTCTGGCTATGCAATCGAGTTTACTTCCCTGTATCCTCCACAACTCCTTATCCCACCCCTTTTCAGGGGCCATTCTCATAAGAAGAGTCTCAAACAAGAAGTAGAATTCTTCTCACAGCAAGGTGCAGTAGAGCAGGTATCTCTTCAGTACCAAGGGAAGGGTTTTTACTCAATGTAGTTCCTAGTATCCAAGAAGAAGGGCAGCTGGAGACCCAGTCTCGATCTCTGCCATCTCAGCTGTTTTATTGGCAAACTCAAGTTTTGCTTGGTATCACCGGCATGTATAATCGCATCCCTAGAAAAAGACATGTGCTTTGCAGCTCTCAACATGGATACATACTTTCACATAGATGTTCACCCCATTCAGAGATGTTTTCGCAGAATCATGATGGGCTCCAACCACTTTCAATACAGAGTGCTCCTGTTTGGCCTTACTGCCGCTCCCAGGGTCTTTACCAAGGTATTCTCTGTAATAGCAAATCATATCCAGCATCATGACTTCACCATCTTCCCCTGTCTTGAAGACTGGCTTCTTGTTGCCAAGATGCATCAAGAAGCCTACAGGTCTACTTTGGCAATGCTTCAACTCCTGTTTTCCTTGGTGTCAGCATAAACCCCAAAGCAGACTTTAGACCTTATTAGAGCATCCCTAAACTCAATCATGGCAAGAGCTTATTTGCTGATGGACAGGTTCCAGGAGATGAACGTCCTCATTGACCAAGTCATAAGCAATCCTCAAGCATAGCAGAATCTGTGTTTCTCTACTGGGTCATATGGCTTCATGCACACCATTTGCCAGACTCCATCTTCATTGCCTGCAAGCCTGGTTTGAAACAGTGTACTCACCAAATCAGCAGTCCATGAATGTCATAGTAACTGTTCCCAGCAAAGTAACATCATCTCTGCTATGGTGGAAGGATCCCCAACAGGTATCCATGGGTGTTCCCTTCCTTTCCTCCTCACTGGGCAGGATGATCATTACAGAGGCCTTCCTGTTAGATTGGGGAGCTCATATGGGCAACTTCACAGTGCAGTGCACTTGGACATCTCAAGCGTCTATGATGCACAATATTTTGGAATTGCAGGAAGTCCAAAAGGCTTGCAAGGCTTTTTGACAATTCATTCAAGGTCACCACACTTCTTAACGTCAGACATCATCACTGTCTTTTATATCAACAAACAAGGAGGAGCGAGACCCATCCCAGTGTGTGCAAAAGTAGTCAGTCTATGGAACTGATGCATCAGCAATCAGATCACCCTGTCGCTAGTCTATCTTTCAAGAAACCAGAACATGCTAGCCGATTCCCTTAGCAGACATTTTGCTATTGACAACAAGTGGGAGTTATATGACTTTGTAGTGAACAATATTTTTGCTCTATAGGAGACCCCCCTACAGAGATCTGTTCACCTCGCAGACGAGCAGAAAATGCAGCATATACTGTTCCAGAGGAGCCCTAGGATGCCATTCTCAGGGTGACACTCTATTATTTCTTTCACAATCAGATCATCTGAACTATGCCTTCCCTCTATTACCACTCCTTTCTCGGGTCTTATGGCAGATTCGTCAGGACAGAGTGGGAGTCATCCTCATCACCCCCAACTGGCCCGGACAGTTTTCGTTCCCAAGCCTTCTATGGACGTCATCTTGATGACCACTCATCATTAAGCCCTTTTCCAATCTCCTGACCCAGGGGAAGGTCAAAATCAAACATCCCAACCACTCCATCTCAGAGTGTGGTTTTTGGATGGTTGTTGACCTTAGAATGATCATGTTCTGAAGCTGTTCAAAGCATCCTTACCAACAGTAGAAAGGATTCCACTAGAAGATGTTAGTTAACTAAGTGGAGGTGTTTGTCTGGGCGTGACAAAGACTTGTATCCACAGTTTCTAGAGATATTCCTTTTATTTTGGACTATATTTCCCCCCTAAAAACAACATGTTTGTCCATCAGTTATTTATGGGTCCACTTGGCAGCAATCAGTGTGTTCCATCCATCTTCACAGGGTTATTTGATCTTTGCTAACCCACTGACTAACAGATTCTGGAAAGGCCTAATCAAAACCTTTCCTCCAGTAAAAAAGCTCACTCCTCAATGAGACTTCAACCTTATTCTTTCTGTGCTCAGTCATCCTCCCTTCGAACCATTAGCCAGATTTTCTATGTCTCTTGTTTAGTCAAAGCACCTGGTATTCACACCCTAAACATTATTGTAATATTTTTTGTAAATAAATGTTGTGAGGTATCACTTGAAAACTAATAACTCACTGGTCAATAATTTCATAGTGAAATGTATGTAGCAACATTATATGTAAAGTTATGAAATCCCCCCCCCCCCCCCCGAATGATGTTACTTGTTCAAAACCACATCGCTCTGCCTAGGTAAAAGTTGTTAAACAGACCTATCCTAAATAAATAAATGTGTGTTTACCTCAGTTTACATATAAGTAGTAAATAGAACCATCAAGACAGCAGAGGGAGGGGATTGCAGGAAACCAAACCATTTGCATTTTAGCAAACATGAGCGGGAGGGGAAAAAAAAGCATAGCGCCTCCTTCACCATCAGACTCATGTCACCTTCCTCACAGCTTGAATAAATTTTACTTTGAGGGGTAAGCTTCTGAAGAATCTATTTCTAAAGTTCACTGAACTAGAAAAGAAAGGGGAGAAACCCTCAAGTTATCTCTTGCACCCAAGAAGACAAAAAGAACAAGGAGTACCTTAGAGACTAACAAATTTATTTGGGCATAAGCTTTCGTGGGCTAAAACCCACTTCACTGGATGCATGCAGTGGAAAATACAGTAGGAAGATATATATATATACAGAAAACATGAAAAAATGGGTATTGCCATACCAACTATAATGAGACTAATCAATTAAGGAACTAGCACTGGGCCATTGGAAGAGATTCCAACTGAGAAGGGAGATCAGCCACCATTTTGCTGGAAGACTGGTGGGTGAGAAACTTGTGAGTTTTGTCTCCTTAAAGGAGCAAATGGATCTTATTATTCCTCTGAATGTTGCAGGAGAGGACTAGACAGAGCACACAAGTCTGGGGAAGTTTGTGACTGGGGATGTGCTGGGGTCACCTGGTAATATTAACCAAGTGTGATGAAGACAAGACTGTGTCTGTGATAACTGCTAGGAGTCTGTTGGATTCAAAGTGCTCGAATAAGAGCCATATAGTGCACAGAACACAAAGTGCATATTGGCTGCTGGCTGTGTGTATGTCCTAGGCAAGGAGTTACAAGTAGGAGAAGCATTTTGGGGCACTCAGGGTTATCATACAAGTCATGACACAACCTCTCACTGGTCTTAACTGCACCCCAGCACATGGCATCTCTCCAGTCCATGAAGGTTGAATTCCTGGTGGCCATCACCTCAGCCAGGAGAGTGTGGAGCACTGAAGGCGCATCATCCTTACACCATATACCATAGAGACAAGGTTTCATTGTGTCTACACCTTAAATTCACCCCCAAAGTAGTTTTTCACCTGAACCATACAATTCACTTACCTGTGTTCTTTCCCCACACATCTTCAGAAGAAAGGAGGCTCCATTCTCTCAATGTACGATGGGTTTTAGCCTTTTACCCACAAAGAACAAAAACAATCAGAAAATCTGCTAGACTGTTTATTGCCATAGCAGAAAGAGTTCAGAGTCCATTATAGGAGGGAGTGGGTGAGGTTCTGTGTCCTGCAATGTGCAAGAGGTCAGACTAGATGATGATGATGGTCCCTTCTGGCCTTAAAGTCTATGAATGAGTCTGAATCTATGAACTCTCAAAGAATCTCTAAATGAATCTGGGGCTGTATTTTGCTCAGCTATCAGCTGTCTAATCTCCCTCCCACTCATCAGGTGAGGGCTCATTCTATGAGAGCACAAGCGATCCCTATGGCATTGCTTCAAGAAGTACATTTGCAAAGCAACTACGTGGAGTTCCAGCCACACAGTGGCAAGGCATTCTGCTTTGGTGCAGGACTCCTCCGCTGATACTTCCTTTTGAATGGCATAGCAGTCCTTTGTTCAGCCCTGCAATCTTCATCCTGGCACTCTCCTCCTACTTGAGAACTGCTTTTCAGTCACCAAGAGTAGAATACGCATAAGGACCAGCACTCAAAGACGAGGAAGTACTTTATTTACTTTACTGTAGTAACTGGAGGTTTATTTACTTTTAGTAACTGGAGGTTCTTCGAGATGTGTAGTCTCTATCTGTATTCCACTACCTGGCTTCCTTCCCCTTTGCTTCAGATGATCTTTGATTCATGGTAGGGAAGGAACTGGAAAGATGGTTGGTCCACCCTGCTCTTGATCTCGTTGGTTGGAGACACGAAGAGAGCAAGGGTACATACGTGTACCAACACACACTGCTTTCAAAATTTTCCAGCTCTGGGTGAATTGAGCACATGCATACCCACAGTGGAACACAGATAGGGAACACACATCTCGGAGAACCTCCTGTTACAAAGGGAGAAGTAACTTCCTTTTTCCGTGGCCTACTACAACAAACATTTGTTTTAAGGTTTTGCCTTTGTTCCTCAGTGACATTTCACACTCACCCAGGACAGGAATTTGTTCTTCATTACAGGAGCCTCAGTCTCATTTTTGAGTCTGCTCAAGCAAACACACTGCTGTTAAAATATTGTTTTGTCACATGTTATCCCAGTTCCTCACTACAGGTAAATGCTCTACTTCTACTTTAAGCAATAAATGTATTTCTGAGTTGTATTTTGTTTCTTTATCTCCTTTGGAGAGAGTGAAGAGAATATAATTTCTTTAAGAAAAAGAAACCAAAAGATTTTAGAAAGGTCAGCCTGAAAAGCAGTTTATATCTGCCCTGAAGAAATGTATCCTTTTTCTGTGACATTCTACTGCTTACAGGCATGAGGCAGAACATCCTTGAAGGAATCTACTTTATAAATTAATATTTATATACAATATTGCCTGGAGGAAAGAAATAGTTCCCAAGATAGTTCCTGCACCATTAGTGTAACATGCACAGTCAAGGGAAATATTTTTCCAAGGTGCAGTTCTTTTCTGCAGTCAGTGAAGGTCTGTTTGATTGTATTCCTTGTTGTTTCTCTGCTTCTGTAATCCCTTTTCTTTCGTTCCTTGATTTCCCCACCATTTTTCTTTCTCCCTCTGATTTCCCCCCCCCCCATTTCTAGCCTCTCTAGCCCCTCATCCTACTTTCCTCTCCCCAGCTCCTTCTCTTTGTGGCCTTATTTGTTTATTGGTGGGGGTCTGTTCTTTAGTACTGTAGTTTTCATGGCAGCTGATAAAGGCGGTCACAGTTTGCAGGAGATGGTGCAAGCCACTGTGATGCCCAGTGGAAATAGCATTAAAGATTTGTTGTCACATCATTGTCTTTGACCAGTCATGAGACAGAGGAAAACTGAGGGATTTTAGAAATAATATCACCTATGTGGTGGTGCTATCCATGTGATAAACTTGGTCACTGCAGCTGTACTCTGCCCACTAATTCATGTCCACCAGACCTGAAGCATTGCAAACCACTGAGCAGCTCAAAGAGCTGACTTTTTTTTTTTTTTTTTTTTAACAACCTGTGAGAGAGATGTTTCTTTCTCACCAAAAAACTACACTGCCAACATTCTTGGTCCAGTGAATCCTGATCCCTCAAGGCTAGAAATAAGAGCTTTATACCATTAGATAACATGGAATCTCCCATTTCCCATGGTGTAGGGTTTTGTTTGTAGCCGTAGAAGGCAGTAAGATATCTTAAACCCCTTAACAATCACAAGTCCCTTAAAGACTTGTCGCAAGGTGGCTGGTCCCTAGAAATGGAGCAGGTCCAGCTCCCCGTGCCAGAACAGGTGTTTCCAGTTTGATCAGTTCAGAGGGTGGGGCAGCACCTGGGAGATTTAAAAAAAAAAAGTCCAGGGAGAGTTTAAGGGGAAGAGAGACCTAATGAGGGAGGGAGCATGCCCATTGCATGCTGACCAACCAGCCTGGTAAGTTGGTGCTGTCAGGAGCCTGGAGAAGGTCTTTGGGGAAAGATGCTGAGAGCAGAAAGCTCTCTACAGGCCCCTCCCTGGGAAAACAGAGGGAGGAATTAGCAGGAAGCCAATGCATGGGTTAGCCTGCTGACCTTCCTGAGCCAAAACTAGCGCTAGGAGGCTGAACGGGGCTGAAGGCAAGGAAGTCAGTGGAAGGGTTAGCCTGCTGACTGTTCTGAGCCAGAGAGCTATGGCAGGAGAAGCTGGAGAGAGCTGAGGGCAGTAGAGGGAGATGCCTGCTGGCTCTCAGAGCCAGAGGGCCAGAGAAGGCTGAGGCTGGAGAGCTGGGGCATAGTGGGGGACAAGGGACACCAGAGCAGATTCTGATGTATTGTCTGGACTGTGGTGTTAGGACTTGTTATGGGCATGGGAAGGTTTTTGCATAAATTAACTCCACAGGGGCTGTGGGCCCAAAGAAAGGCTGTTTAGAGCAGTGGTGGGCAATCTGGCCCGCGGCTGCACACCCTGTTAGAAAGCTTGCATGTCAGATGAACATGTTGTACCAGTTTTAAGGATAAACAGAAAATTTCAGTCACCACAACAGCTGATCCAGCACTAGACAGACAGACAGCAGCTATTCTCATCATCTAGACACAGAGCAGTCTTTTCTATGACCAAATTCGTGATGATGTGACTGTGGTGATTCAAGAGTTTCTATTCTCCTTGCTCAGTTATTGCACCTGCTTTGCAGATAACATAGGGATTACATCTCCAGTTCTTCCCAGTGCTTAGAGAAGCACTAACTCCAATACTCTAAATAAAAATAAATAAATAAATAAATTAAATAAAAAATCACTGACTCTGATTACATAAAGGGTAAGATGTTTTCCAAGTGCACCCTTGAAATGGGCACAGGTGTCACCTGCAGACCCAGTCACAGCTTGAGTGAGGTTGTTTTGGCTACGAATGGTAGGCATGGCAGATGCATTGTAAGCATACGATTTTGATGCTAATGAAGCAGCAGAAAAGGCTCAAGATCAGTCACAATGCAGCCATGGCAATGATTGGGGAGGGGGAGAAAGAAAGCACAGTCCCTAGGAGAAAGGGACCCATGAAAAATGGAGGGGCCCTTACAGCTCTACTCCCTTGGAGAGAAAAGCTCCACTCCTCCCTCACTCGCTTTCTTTTTTGTGTGTGCGTGCACACGCACAGACGCACATAGTCACTCAACCAGAATACTTCCCACTGTGTGTGTGCAGTCACATAAAGACCAGCTGAACACAGACCTCTTATTATTCATAAACATTTCACTAGAGTGTTGTTCAAACCTCTACCCACACCAGCCACTATTAGAACAGATTTGTGAGCAGATCTTTACTCCACCTTCCCCTGCCCTATCCGTGTTTTTTCTTGCTGGTATTTGTGTTAATTGTTTGATTTGGCTTCTTTTGTTGTCTTACATTAGAAGATTTATGCACCGCCATTTGTGTTCTTGTGAACACCTGATTTCTCTCTCTGTGCCTTTTCACATCTATCGTTTTTCTTTGACTGTAGTTTAATAGTCTCATGTCTGAGCTTATTTTTTAATTTCCTCTCACTTTGTTTTGATAATGATTCTGACATAATTTGTCATGTCTCAGACCTGATCCTTTTTTATAATTTTTTCTTATTTGCAATACTAATCCTGGCTCTTCCTCCCCTTCTTCCTTCTCCCACCCACTCTGCCTTATCCTTGGTTTCTTTGCACCACTGCCCTCATGGCAAACCCACTGGTTGCTTATAGAGAAGAGTTCTGTCTAGTGAGTGAATCCATGATTTTGTGCCAACAAACATTACTTTTAATTATTTTTATTATAATTTGTATCCTATCCATTTCAGTACAAATGCACATACACATATATATACAGAACACGCAAACCCTGTTTACACTAGAGCTTCCAGCACTGCTAATGCTAGTTAGAGATGCACAAGTAGTGAATTATAGCTAAGAAATTTGCTAGGGTAGATAAGGACTATCTGGCTATAAATAGCCAATGTCTGGGTTTATATAGTCAAATAGTCCTTATCTACCCTAGCAAATTTCTTAGCTATAATTTACTACTTGTGCATCTCCAACTAGTGCCAGCAGTGCTGGAAGCTCTAGTGTAAACAGGCTCTGCGTTTTTACCACCATGCAGTCTAGATGACACCATGGCAGAAGTACCTGTGCCCTGTCTACACTCTAGCATTCACTATTGCTATTATTCATGGATTGGCTCCTGTGATGAGCTACGGCTATGAAGTTGGCTAGTGTAGACTTAGGCCTTGGCTACACTTGCGGATTCACAGTGCTGCCACGGCAGCGCTGTGAAGCGCGAGTGTAGTCACGCCGCCAGCGCTGCGAGAGCTCTCTTGCAGCGCTGCAAGTACTCCACTTCTCCGAGGGGAATAGCTTGCAGCGCTGCAAGAGAGCGTGCAGCGCTGCAGGCGCTGATTACACTGGCGCTTTACAGCACTGCACTCGCTGCGCTCAGGGGGGGGTGTTTTTTCACACCCCTGAGCGCAGCAAGTGCAGCGCTGTGAATTGCCAGTGTAGCCAAGGCCTTAGAGCTCCTCTACATTAGGGGTTTTTCAGAACACAACAAACTGCACCAGTGCAAGCTGTGGTGTACCCTGGTGCAGAACATCTGCACTGTGTGGAGGGTGACGGGAGCTTGGTGTTTGCATTGCAAAAAGCTTTAATGGAGACAAGCCTTCAGCCATAAACAACAATCCTCATGCAAATCCTAAGGTTTTCATAGCAGTTTCTTTCTCTGGAAGGATATGGAGATTTGGAAAGTCATTAGGTAATTGGCTTGAATTCCCAACACTTCCAAGAGTAGTGAACAGTGAGGTACTATTTTCTTTTCTGTGTGTTTTTTATCGTCTATCAGGGATTTATTTAAGTAAAGATAATTTCAGTTGATTGATTCCCAGGTAACTCTCTTCCCCTATCTTGTTCATTTTCCCAGTTTACCCCACCACTTTTACTGTCCCTATGCTGAATTGTGCATTACTTTTTCATGTTGGCGAGCACTTATGCACAGAAGTAATCCCAGTGAAATCAGTGGGACTACTTGTGCAACTAAGGATTGCATGGTCTAGCTGTGTGTGTGTGTGTGTGTGTGTGTGTGTGAGAGAGAGAGAGAGAGAGAGAGAGACTGAAAGTGGAGAAACATTTTCCTCGAGTTCTTAGTGTCCTCTCTTGAATCTTTTTCCTTCCTCACAAAATTAGCTCAGCAACCACATAAGAACTAAACTTCTATGAGCACAGTTTACCTGCACTTTCTTGAACTTTGCTCCTATGCCTTCAAAATTACATAAAATCAAGTGGGTGGGACTTTTGATATACATAATCAAGGACAAAGATTCTGTTTGCAATCCTTTCTTTTCTTGATCTTTGCAACTTTGGACCTGCAGGCTTGCAATAATTTTCTCTTGCAAAGGGAAAACCTTATGTAATATATGTGGAGATACCATTATGCTAATTGATGTTGTTATAAAAATCAATGTATATATGTCATCCAAGAGCAAGAGATGGTCTTCTCAGAATCAGGAATTCATCATGTATTGCCACTGTAGTAAGTCTAGAACTATTTTATTCAGATAAATTTCTCATTTATTTAGTCAGTAAATCATGGTATACTTCATGATAATCATTGTTAATATGATTGCATTTTGTTAACTTTTAATCATGCAGAATGCATGGTATCTTGTAGTGGCAGCAGCCTCTTCCTGACTTACAACTTATCCCCACCACCTCATCGTGGGCAATCCCACTGATATGCCTGCAAATCATGGGGGTGATGGAGGCTTAATACCAGGGGTCTCAAACATGCGGCCCGCGGAGCTATTTCCTGCGGCCCACCATAGGTGCCGACTCCCCCCTGCCTTGCCTCCCAGTGCACCACGTCCCTGCTCCTCCGCCTATCTCCCAGCGCTTCCTGACGCCAAACAGCTGTGTGGCAGTGCTTAGGACTTTCCAGGAGGGAGGAGTGCCGCTCAGGGGAGGAGGCAGAGAAGAGGCGGTGCTGTGGTGGGGATTTGGGGAAGGGGTTGGAATAGGGGCAGGATGAGCTGTATGCTATTCTGGCTTATGCATCATCAACAGAATTTTTGACTATGAGTCTAATCCAATCCCCATTGAAATCAATGACATTCTTTCCATTGATTTTAATAGGAGTTAGACAAGACCCTAAATTCCAGTTGCAGAATATAGTACTGGTAAAGAAGCATAAGTGAGAAAGAACACTGCTGGACTGAAATTACAAGGTAAATTTGCAGACCTATGTAAAGGGGTCCACTCACTGCAGGAGCACCTCCTTGTGTGTACTCCACCCTTTTAGGCCTCTTGTAAGAGTCCATAATCCAGGACAGATCCACAGGGTTTACTCTCCTCCTGACCTCCTTGTCTCTAGCCAACTCCCTTTCCTTCTAGGGAGTGGTTGCAGACCTTCACCCTGCAGGCTGCTATCACTTCCTGGCTTTATCATCCTAGCCCAGGTCTTCCCCCTGCTGGGCTTCATTTTCCATTAGTTCTTATCAATCCCTGGCTTCCCTCCAGGTGCAACATATAAGGTTAATTGGCCCTTTCTGGCTCACATATACCCACTCAGGGCTTGTGTGGAATGGACACCCCATCACAGGCTGACAGAAAAAAAATTTTAACTCATACAATTAACAAATTAACGCTGACAGCTAAGTGGCCAACAATGAAATGACTGTCAAAATTAGCACTGACTTTTCGCATTACAGTTTTAAAAAAGTTAATACATTGACTTTTAATAGCATATTATGTTACTCTTCATTTTTTACTGTACTTTTGTATCGTTGTATGAAAAGGTTTCAGTGATGCGGCCCTCGGGCCAATGTACAGTCCTTATGTAGCCCTCGTGGTGATTTGAGTTTGAGATCCCTGCTTAATACTGTGCATCAAAAATGGGAGAGTCAGGAAGTCACATTGTGTAAGTTTGCATCAGGAGACAGGTATTCACTGTCATATCTGTTGACTTCAGTGGAGCTGTGTGACCAATTAAACCAACTGAGTATCTGCCTCCAGATATACAAAATCCACTTAAGAAATTGTGGGGATGTGAGCTCTCCAAAGCTGTTTTGGAGTTTGTCGGGTTGGTGGAGTGCCAGATTTCTGCTGCAGCCTTACCACTTGGTGCTATCGTCTTTTCAGATTGCACAAGCTATGGAAGGCTAGTAGCATCTGACACTGTGATAGGAGTTCCCTAAGGAAGACCTGTGTGCTGCAGGAAGCCATGTTGATGATTCAGCTGGTATGCCCCTTCCCTCCGAGTCTATACTGAACCAGAGCGCTCCCCTCACCCCCTTAGGGGGCATTGTGCTGCTGGAAAGGTCATTTTGGGGGGATTAAATCTAAAAGTGAGTCATAGAGCCCATAGTACTTTTTATAAAGGACAAGTGTTTGCCCTCCTGTCCAGGCCTCAGTTCAAGTCAGATATTCCTATCCAAAAGCCCAGTCCTACTACCTTTGAACCTGATGGAAAATCTCCCATTATCTTCAGCTGGAATGGGAACAGTCACTAAATTTCCCTTATAGTTTCTATTTGCTACTGTCTTCTTCACTTATTACTCTGGGTGGCTTTGTAGTGTTTTTCCATTTGCCTCCTGCATTTAGTTGAAGCTTGAATCCTATATATATGTGTATATATATATGGAGATATACCTATCTCATAGAACTGGAAGGGACCCCGAAAGTTTATTGAGTCCAGCCCCCTGCCTTCACTAGCAGGACCAAGTACTGATTTTGCCCCAGATCCCTAAGTGGCCCCCTCAAGGATTGAGCTCTGCAACCCTGGGTTTAGCAGGCTAATGCTCAAACCCCTGAGCTATCCCTCCTCCCCTTATCATCAAATTTGGGCCTCACTCTTGTCTTATCTGCATTTCTGTTGTCATTTCTTCTTGTCCTTCCCTGCTACACAAGCTCCCCGCCCCCATCTATTCGTATCCTCTTCTCACTCTTGCCTTCATGCTGTCTTTCCTATAGCCCCTTGTGCTTGAAACAGACTCCCTCTTGTGTGCCAAACAACCACCTTGACTTCCTTAAAGCAAACTAAACCTTTCAGCATTAACTCCCCAAAGGAAGAGGTGGAAATGACATTTAAAGAACATTTTGGATTCTGTTCTGTTCTGCTTAGGGCTAGTCTACACTAGAAGCCTACAGCGGTGCAGCTGTGCTGCTGTAGCATGCCTGGTGAAGACTCTCCATGCCGACACGAGAGAGCTCTCCCATTGGCATAATAAAACCACCTCCGCGAGAGGCAGAAGCTGTGTCGGCGGGAAAAGTGCTGTCCACACTGGCGCTTAGGTCGGTGTAACTTATGTCACTCGGGGAGGTGGCTTATTCACACTCCTGAGCAACGTAAGTGGTAATGTGTACAAGTCCATAGGTTCTGATGCTGTGCTCATCACGAGGCTAACTGCATCTAATCAGCTAGTGTTTGTTTATACTATTTTGTGTGTCTAATTAAGGGCCAGAATAATATCAGCCCCTGTGGAAGCACACAGCTTTCTCCATGTCACCCTGACTAAGAGATGTCTACCTGTTCTCCTGAGGAGCAATTTCTTCTTGAGCTCCTCATGGGACAGTGCAACTCTGTAATTTATACACTCTGGCCCTCTGATTATAAAACCCTAGGGCAGAGACTAAATCCTCTTCTGTGTATTGTACAGTACTACACGCTGATGGCACTGGCTGGTGTTGCTGTGTGCTGTTAAGCAGCTGGTATGTTTCTCACCAGAAGAGACTGCCTTACGGTGGATGAAGTGATCTTTGTGCATGGTTTATATTTCAGTTTGTAAGGTGCTTGGAGCGCCTTTGGGAGGAAAATTCTTCTAATACACTATAAGACCAACCACCATTCTAAGAGCAGCCCAGTCATTTAAACTCCTCCTCTAGCTGTTCTGCTGTTTTGTGTGTTGTTCTACTCAGGGAGTGACAGTTCCACGATTGCCGACCCCTTTTTCCTAACACAATGCTAGAAACAACAGCCACGTTTTCTGTCTGCATTGGCCTACACTGGAGGAAATTCTGTGATCGCGAGTTTAACAAAAGACCCTCCCTGCTGTAACAAACCGTACAGACTCCTTCTATGGAGTAATAACATTACTCATTACACTAGTCCCCTGCCCCTGCAGAGCCTAATCTGCACTTTCTGGGTCTGATTCTAGCCTTCCTTAACACTGGTCCAACTCAGGAGTAACTACTGAAAATGTAAAACCAGTGTGAGAGGAGAATCAGGGCCTCTGTTTGGAAAAGGGAAATTAAATAAACCCTCCATGATGTTTGTTAGTATTGAAGAGCCGAGCACCCTGAAGACATTTAGAGGTTTTTAAGGTCAGGCTTGATGAAGCCCTGTCTGGGATGATTTAGTTGGGGATTGGTCCTGCTTTGAGCAGGAGGTTGGACTAGATGACCTCCTGAGGTCCCTTCCAACCCTGATATTCTATATCTCAACCAGTTTTCAGTGTCTCTCTCTCATGCATCTTTGCCTACAGCCTTGTGTATTAGCAATGCAAAGCAGATTTTGAAAGCCAAGGGAATCCAAGCTTCTCCAAATGAACAGTGTGAGTTTAAAAAAAAAAAAAAATCTTGAAAGAAAGAAGGTTATCCAGGTGCCATATGGCATGAGAGTGACCCTGCTGTAAGGACAGACGTATGGAGCTAATGGTAATCCTATACTGTAGCCAGATAACATATTGAGGTTAGGAAATCAGAGCCTGTGCATTGGCATACCAAAGAATTTGTTTGTGGAACTTGCTTTAACTGAGTGGTTCGGTTCTTAGTCCTAGTGAATTGAGTAATTACTGTCATGGTAGCAGCAAAGTCCTAGCCTTTTAGATATCCCATGCAAGAAAATAAGACTGCATATAGTTTAACTCTGGTATAGAATAAGTCCAGTAAGGTACCAGTGCCCTAATAGAGCATAGAGTAAGTGCATGCTGCTAGTAAGTGTAGATTATAGGGGCTGAATCTCTATTATTGCAGTGGATTCTTGGTCATCTGCTGCCAAACAGTGCTGTATGTAACTGAGTGAAGATGTCAGGCATGAGGGTGGCCTAGAACAGGAACAGTAAATCACTGGCGGTTGCTGTTGCAGAAGTGTTACGTAGATAGCACATTGTATGTACTGATCATTAAAGAAAACAGCTCAGTAGAACCAAAGGAATCATTCAGGGCTTGTCTACACCAGAACATGCAGCAAAACCTTGAGATTTTTTTTCTTTTTTCTTTGTGATTTTATAAGACATTTGACTATTTCATCTTTCCAGCTTGCACATATACTTTGAAGGGAAAAAGGCTAAGCCTCCCAAAATCCCATACATGCTATTGCCATTATGCACTTTGGGAAACTGAGGTACACCTCTATCCCAATATAACGCGACCCGATATAACACGAATTCGGATATAACGCAGTAAAGCAGCGCTCTGGGCGGGGGAGGGGGGTGGCTGTGCACTCTGGCAGATCAAAGCAAGTTCGATATAATGCGGTTTCACCTATAATGCGGTAAGATTTTTTTTTTTGTCTCCCAAGGACAGCGTTATGTCGGGGTAGAGGAGTAATTAGTTTCGGGCTGCCATTTTTCAAAATGATTTTAGGTGTGTTAGTGTTTGAATACCAGCTTGAGCCTGATTTTCAGAAGTGCCGAGCACCCACAACTTT
The DNA here is from genome assembly GCF_027887155.1 of Malaclemys terrapin pileata. Taxonomy (NCBI): domain Eukaryota; kingdom Metazoa; phylum Chordata; order Testudines; family Emydidae; genus Malaclemys; species Malaclemys terrapin. The sequence continues at coordinate 91,197,974 of NC_071509.1, forward strand.
AACTGCTATCCGCAAAATCTGGTCTTTGGTTGCTCAAATTGAGAACCAAAAAATTCAAACAATGTAAATCATTGGACACATTTGAAAATATGGGCATTGGTGACTTGCCGAAAGCCAAAGAGAGAGTCAGAGTTAGAGTTGGTAGAGAATTCCTGATTCCCAGTTCTCTGCTTCGACCTCCAGACTACTGTCTGCTGGTCTAATCCAGGGATCAGCAGTGATCCACCAAGTCCTTTCTGGGGGTGTGTAGAATGAAACATTTTGAGACCCTAGCACTGGGGCATTGGAAGGGTCCCAAACAGCATCTGAGAGAAAGGGCTTTTCACTTATAAAGTAGTCTGAGGGATGAAAAAGTTGGAGAAATAGTGTACACACCTACATCTCTCTCTGCCATTACTAAATCAATGAAAATAAATAAAACACTTAACATTGAATAGATTTTAGTTGTGATGATAGAAAATAACCAAGCCAAAAACAAGAAGAACAGCTTTATTCAAGGGGGATAAACAAGGCTAGAGGCTGGGTTGTTTCTTATGCAGTGCCTGATTCTTAATAGAATCGCTGCTGTAAAACTGGTGTAATGCAGTAGAGAAACCGGACCAAGATATTTTGAGCATGTGCATAAAACCACTTTTTATTTTTCATTCCGCCTCAATGGCTGGTGGATTTGGGTGACAGGAGCTAAGCACAAAGTCTCAGCCTGGGAGCAGAATAAACTTTTTAAATTGTCTGTCAGATCCATTTGGCCCCTCTGGGCATTACAGATGACCAAAACCAACAACATTTTGTTTCCTTTTTTTTTTAATCTGTAAAAAAATAGGATTATGAATTTTAGAATTGGATGGTCATTGGTCAGGTGTGAAGCTCAGTCTGTCATTTCTTCTTTCTTATTTTATATATTTTTAATGAGCTCATCACCATAGTATCTAGGGGTCAAATACAAAATTAAGTCTTGTGAGAGATTCAAGGACCTTTACAGCCCTTAGGTTTAGCTGCTTTAGTTGTTTTATTTATATTAAAATATATTTATCAGCCTTTAGAGAGACAAGGTGAGTGAGGTAGTATCTCTTTATCCTGGGACTGACCTAGCTACAACACTGTATGAGCCTTTGTTTAATGGAAGGGTTTGTGAGAAGCTGAGGTTTGTATCTTGTTCTGAAGAGAGGTTGAGGCTTCTTCTGAGCTGGTCTGTTTTTTGCTATTTGTTGGTTTTCTCTTTGTATTTTTAAATTAAAATGGCAGTTATATTAATTTTTAAAACATTGGCTTCTGCACGTGTTCAGTATGCTTTTCCCTCCCATCACTTGCTTCTTTTTCACAATTAGGACGGTATTATTATTCTAGCTTCATACAGCGTGGGGGAAATATTAAAATTGGATTGAAATACTTAAGCAGGAAATACCCCACTCATTTTCAGTGGTGTCCTTGAGAAAAGCAGCAGTAGACATCTTCTTTACACACACAGAAAAGCCTCTATCATTAGGGCCTACCAAATTCACGGTCCATTTTGGTCAATTTCATAGTCATAGGATTTTAAAAATCATAAATGTCATGATTTAAGCTATTTATATCTGAAATTTCACAGTGTTGTAATTGTAGTGGTCCTGACCAAAAAAGGAGTGTGCGGGGGGCAGTGTTGCAAGGTTATTGTAGGGAGGATTGCGGTACCGCTACCTTTACTTCTGTGCTGCTGCCAGTGACGGCGCTGCCTTCAGAGCTGGGCAGCTGGAGAGCAGTGCCTGCTGGCCAGGATCCCAGCTCTGAAGGCAGAGCCACCAGCAGCAGCACAGAAGTAAGGATGCCAGGGTATGGTATTTGTCAACCTTACTTCAGCGCTGCTGCCTGCAGAGCTGGGCCCTCAGTCAGCAGCTTACTTCTGTGCTGCTGCTGTTGGGGTGCTGCCTTCAGAGCTGAGTGCCTGGCCAACAGCCGCTGCTCTCTGGCCGCCCAGCTCTGAATTCAGCGCAGAAGTAAGGGTGGCAATACCACAACCCCCCCTAAAATAACCTTGCGACTCCTCTGCAACTCCCTTTTGGGTAAGGACCCCCAATTTCAGAAACGCTGGTCTAGCCTTGTGAAATCTGTATAATACAGGGTAAAAGCACACAAAAGACCAGATTTCATAGTTTGTGATGTGTTTTTCATGGCCATGAATTTGGTAGGGCCTTATCTATCATGAATATTTAAAAATGCAATCATCAGCAGAGGAGCGGCAGCATATTTGTTGCAAGTGATCAGCCACTAATAGTTTAAAAACTTGGAAATTGGGGGCTTCTTCAGTAAATTGAGGAGGATTATTTCATGTTGTTGAGGTCTCCGTCAAAATGCAAACGTGTATTAACAGAGCTTGGATTGTGCACCCAGGCATTACTTACAATGTGTAGTTTGCTAAGCACACTTACTTAGAAGAAAAACAGATCAAACCGCTAAGAGTTCAGCTGTCTGCTGCTTCCTGTAGATCAAGCAAGTGAACAGAAAACAACAACAGAATGCTATTCTTTCCACTGGACTCTCATAACTGCTCTACTTTATGAAATATATCTTAGTTTGGCACACAATAATTGTATTCATTTAAAATATCATTTATCAATAGCTGCTTGTCTTTTAGTAAGATTGGAAGGTCATTCTCTTTTAGGTTTATTAGTTTATCAGGGTTTGCATCAGAGGGTTTCCCTGTATGTATTTTGGCTCAAGATACAGTTAAGGTATTTAATACAGAGGCTAAAACTGACCAAGTGGCTTCGCTCTTCCTTTGTCCTCCTGAGTGCAGGTACAGTCTGTTGGAATACACTGTCTTCTTCTCATGACTTCTGAGGAGATTTTCTAAAAGGTGCAAAGGACAGTTGGGCATCCAGCTCCCACTGAACGTCAATTCCCATTTGTGCCTTTGAAAATTTCCCCTTACGTCTTTATTATTTGGCCTTTTAGGGTGCTCATAATTGCCCTGCAGTGTGCACGCATTAGTCATAATATTATCGAATCCACCAAAAGTTTGTGCACCTTTACAGAACTTTGTTTCCTACAGACAATCTATATTTACTGCCTTCTTGCAGGAGCCAATGGAGAAAACACACAACTTCAGTCCTGCTGTCCAGGGACTAAGTCTTGCAAAGGCTTACACATGTGCTTCATTTTACACACCAGGAGTCCCTGTGAAGTTAATGGGACTTCTCAGAGTTAAGCATGTGCATAAATTGTTGCAGGATCAGGGGATTAAAACAGACCAGTTTCACATGTTGCAAAGTGTTGGTGTATTCCAGGGACTTTGAGTTAAAGGAAAGGTTGCTAGAAATGCACAATGCTATCTCATAGGTATAGTTGAGATTTTATTTGTGGCTTCAAACGTTTTCTGTACCATTACATTGGTCTTCTAGGTCTTTGGTTTCACTTTAATATCTAATCTATAGGAGAATATAGCCATGATTATCAGAGTGTGAATTCAAAAATTTGTCATTTCCATTAGTAGCCACCACAGCTTGAAAAATATGCCCAACACCTACTAGTGCAAGGGCTATACCTACTTACCGGATGAAGTACACCAGTGCCTTGAGTGATACTGCCTCCTACCTAGTTTCTCACTGGTCAGGTACTCCCACCTCTTGGTCCTAAAAACCACTGGCTGAACTCTGTGGTGGACACAGGGCTTTCTAGTGGAGCAGCAGTATCCTGTTGCCCAGGGCCTTATACACACAGGGAGAGTTCTTTGCTGGAGTAGTTGGGCCCCATGTGGTGGTACTTCCCCTAATGGCCCTTGGTTCAGAGCAGCCCCTTATCCAACATGGCCACCCCCAGGGCAACCTACTCCTAACAGCAGCAGCTGGAGCCCCTCCTTCCTGGAGATCTCACACTGGTGATAACTAGGCCCGTCTCTTTCACTTTACAAAGTCAGCACACTGAAGCAGTTCCGGTGAAGACTTTGGATGACATCGCTTCACAGCCATGAGTATTTGGACATGTGTACATTGCAATAGAACACCCATGGCTGGCCCATGTTAGCTGATGCCTGAACCCGAACATCTGCACTGCAGTTTTATAACCCTGGAGTGCAAGACCATGAGCCCAAGTCAGCTGACCCAAGCCAGCCGCAGGTGTTTTATTGCCGTGTAGACATACCCTTAGAGACTTAGGACCAGATTCTCAGCTGTTGTAAATGAGTGTTATGCCACTGAATCTGGCCCATTATTATTTTTATTTTAAAGGAAGTTTAGATTCTGCAGAAGTTGATGGTAGTGATCCAGAAAAGATTTCTACTCGCCCAGGGTAAGTGGATTTTTTGAGCCCTAACTACTATGATCCTACATGCACTCACCCATAGGTACTCATAAGAGACAATGACGTTTGCCAGGAGACAGTTAATATGATTGGTTATACAGAAAACAAAGGGGCAGTTAGATAACACTGAATCAGCAATGAGCAAATAAGGCTGAAAACTGTATCCAGGTTCTTCAAATGGTCAGGAAAAGCATCAAAACAAACCATGTTAGAAGAACCTAATATTGTAAACTATACTATACTATAACTTGCCTGGGGCTATTGTTCATTATTTACTCTAGTATATTCCTCTGTGATAATTTTCCTATTATACCAACCAAATATTTCAACATTTTAGTATTTTAGTCTGGGGGGTATCTGAGAACTGTGCTTATGCTTTAGTCTCTCTTAATATTTTAGGGGATTGATCCTGAGACACAATATACTAAATCCAGTCCATATTCCCAGTAACACAGTTGTTACAACAGCATTTGATCTGTAACGGTGTGGAATGGTAATATGCACAGATGAAACCTCAAATAGTCACAGTGTTCAATTAGGTCACTTATAAAATCAGAAATTAAAAATTGCTCTTTCTCTCAGAATTTTGGACTGAAGCAGCAAAACTATCACTCATCCTTCTGCAGTGTCCTAAACTGAAGAACAATATTTAATTAATATGAAAAGGTTCGACACTAAGTTCTCAATATCTAAACTAGGAACAACTTTATCCAGTTTCTAAACCCCTCTGGGAACATGTTATATTCAGTGATTAAATTGAATAAATCTATTCAGCTATAACTAGTAGACCGTTTCACAATCTTTGGCCATGACAACTCAGTCCTGTGACTACCAGCAGCTTTATGGGAATGAATTGATGGGGTTACTTCTTTACTGCACAGCTGCAATCAATTCTTAGTAAATACGTTGCTGTATATTCATCTCTTGGTCTAACTCCAGCATAAGGTGATTCCCTTCATGCCTCCCAGCAGCCAGTTTGAGCCAGTATGGCTTCCAGGAGCTTAACATGTTGCAGAGACATTTTGCCTAGCTCTGAGCAGGGGAAAGGGTGAGTTTCATCTTTTTTCTCAGCTGCTGCCTCTTTTAAACAGAGCAGCACTGACCATGCAGAAACCCCTAATCATTTCTCTTTGGACTAAAATTAAGCCAAAATTTTGAAAAATGGTTGTTACTTTTGTTTTGGGTATCTTAAGTGGCACCAAAAATTGACACACCCAAATCAGAAACCACTTTTGAAAATGTGTCCTTTAGTGTCTGTGATGATGTTCCTGGGGGAGAAATGAAAGATGGTGAAAACCTAGAGGGTGGGGATTTGCAGAGCATTTCCTCCTACACCCCTCAGGATGCTGCTTTAAGACCTTACCTATCACTTACCAGTCCTTGGTAAGAGTGGAAGTGACATCTACTCCCATTAAATAGCTATGAGACATGAAGAGACAACATATTTACTCCACACTACTCATTACCCCTAACCAGTTTCTTCAGGCTGCTCATATCCCTGGTCCTCAGTTCACCTCATTTAGACCATTCTTAACCCTTACAGAGAGACTTTTTGGCTGAGACTACACCAGGGAATTTTAGCAAAGAATTCCCATGGGTGTTACGACCAGTTCAGCTGCACTGGCAGTAGCACCAGTAGGAGCCATAGTGTAGACAAGGCTTCAGTGGCTACCAGGGTTCTTACTAGTGTGTTAGTTAACACTGGCCAGGGAGGAAGGAGTGAATGGGTACCTGTCCTTCCCCTACCCACAGATGTCAAAAGCCTCCTCTCCCCAGCTCCCCAAGCCCTCCTGTGACAGACACTCCTATTTTTCATTTTAAGTCTGTTCACATTAAGCAGGAAGAGAGAGGTTTCCGAGGAGGGCACTGGAAGACTGACAGGTTGCAGCAGAAATGTGGAGAAGGGTGCCTTTAATTTGTATTCCTCCAAACCAGGGGCGGGCAGACTTTTTTGCCTGAGGACTGCATCGGGTTTCGGAAATTGTATGGAGGACTGATTAGGGAAGGGGGTTGTGGCCCGGCCCCCACCTCCTATCTGCCACCCCCCGGACTCCTGCCTCATCCACCCCCCCCCCCCCCCGTTCCCTAATGGCCCCCCCCCCCAGGACCCTTGCCCCATCCACACACCCCCGCTCCCTGTCTCCTGACTGCCCCCAGACCCCCGCCGCCCCATCCAACCCCTTCTCTCATTCCTGATGGGCCCCCTGCCCCATCCAACCTTCTCCCTGTTCCCTGACTGCCCCCTGAACCCTTGCCCCTGGCTGTCCCCTATCGCCCCATCCAACCCCCCCTCCTTCCTGACTGCCCCCCAGGATACCTCCCCCATTCCCCCCCACCCCCTGACCGCCACCCCGAACTCCACTGCCCTCCATCCAACCCCCCCCTCCCCCGCTCCATGCCCCCTTACCATGCTGCCTGGAGCACTGGTGGCTGGCGCCGCTACAGCCGCACCGCCCGGCTGGAGCCGGGCAACGCCGCCGCCACCACCACCACACACCACAGAGAGCAGGTCAGACTGGGCTCTGCAGCTGTGCTGCCCCAGGAGCTCACAGGCCCACCGCCCAGAGCATTGCGCAGGCAGCGGAGCGAGCGAGCTGAGGCTGCGGGGGCGGTGGGACAGCAGGGGAGGGGCCGGGGGCAAGCTTCCCGGGCCAGGAGCTTGGCAGGACGGTCGCGCGGATTGGATGTGGCCCGCGGGCCGTAGTTTGCCCACCCCTGTTCCAGACACAGTGAACGTCTCTCACCAAAGGTGTGGATCCCTATTTGTGAAGCTGTAATGTTGGCAATTGTGCCCTTACTCAGAACTTCATGATCAGGCGGGATTCAAATTGCAGAGCTGCTCTTTTCTGCTTGAATTGTGAGGGATGATACTAGATGTGCACCCCACTATTGCAGAATTAACAAAAGGATTTTGGGAAGCACCAATGGAATGTAGCTGTTCCCAGGGCACACGTATGCAGGTGGTGTATGTGGGGAGGGAACTACTAGGAGACACACTCAAACCAAAGGAACAACACAGAATTTTTCCCTGTCTGTGCAGAGATCACTTTAGAATATCACCTTCTTAAATGGCTATTTGGAATCATGCATGGTTAATGGGTGAAGTGAAAATTAGATTGTATCTTTACTCTTCCTCTGACCTCTGTCTTCCCCTGCATGAATTAAAAATAGGATGTGCCAAAATCCTGATCTGAACATCCGGAAGCTTTGTACTGGCTAAGGGGAGTTTCAAAATCCCGATCCAAATTCCACAGCTGTCTGCTAGCCCTATAATGCACAGAATCAAAGCCCTAGATCCAAATACCCCTGAATTTTGCAGTATTCAAAATCTGGAACCAGTTCTAAATTGTCTCGGGCCATCACTAATCTCATTATATATCAATTACCCATGTTGCACTATGTAGTATGGCATATACTGATTGTCTACTGTAGCCTCATGCAGGATATCACTTGTGGTTCAGATAAATGCAGGCAGTCATGAAGGACAACTGATTTCTTAAGTAGCTGATTTGATTGTGTTACCCATTTCAGGACCCATTTGAGATATAAAATTATAGTTAAATTAAAATCCTTTAAGATTCCCCGACGTAGAGTTAAACTATGTGTGATAGAGTTTTCAGCTTCCACACTTAGGAGTGGTGGATCAGCGTTGGGCCAAGAAGGCAACTCCCCTTTCTTAAAAGGTTGTCCCAGCCTAGCCTGGCAGAGAATGAAGGAGGCTGCAAGAAGGCAGATAGGCTGAGACAGAGTGAACTACAGGGGACAAACTGGGACTGAGAGTAAGGCTTGGCTGGGAGCCTGACCTCCTCCCCTATTCCTTCCTTCTCCCTGAGCATGGGAGCAACAGGATTCTGAAAATGAGCTGGGAAGGCCCTCCTCCCCACCAGCAGAGGCTTGGAATTCCTGAGACTGCAAGCAGAAGGCTGGGTCCATGCCCCAAGCCAAAGGGAAAACAGGGAAGGTAGGAAGCAGCTCAGCGGATGCTGGTCTGGAGTAGTAGCAAGAAGGAACTGAGCTACCCCTCACTCTTTGCTCTTGGGCCCTGGACCAGGACTTGGTGGAGAGGGAGGGTCCCGGTTCCTCTCTTCTTTCCTCCTTTCCCAGCCACCAGAGAAACCCCAGAGGGCTCCATTGGGAGGGAGAGGTGGGACACAAACTGTGATTTGATGGCCGGGCCCCCCGGGTTGCCTGGAAGAGCCATCCCAAGACTCGAACAGTTTGCTCACAGCCTGGCCACTAGGCCTTTTGGCCCCTGAGTGAAGCCTGCTCCACCACTTCTTACCTGTTATGTATGGGAGAATACCATGCTAGTCTACAGGGTCTCCCTGGGTAGCTTTTCCATCCCACAATGCTGAATTCTGGGGCCAAGTACCTACCATGCTGTTAGTGCTATCGCTATGTAAATAATCACTGAATTGGTGTGATTTCAGAGCCATCCGTGTGTGCCCACTGAATGCCTCGCCTAACGTGATTAATGGGAACATTCAGCATATATCACTGCAGAAGATGTTTCACAGGCCACTTAATAATATATGGAGATATACCTATCTCATAGAGCTGGAAGGGACCTTGAAAGGTCATCAAGTCCACTCCCTCGCCTTCACTAGTAGGGCAAATTTTTTTTGCCCCCGATCCCTAAATGGCCCCCTCAAAGGATTGAACTCACAACCCTGGGTTTAGCAGGCCAATGCTCAAACCACTGAGCTATCCCTCCCCCTTAAAAAAAGTGATGAGCCCTGGCATGGCCCCTAGATCTAGGCACCTCCACACACAGCCTCCTCTTTCCTGCCTGGAAGGAGTGCTCAGTCAACTATGTGTAGTATCGTCCCTGTGAGCCTGCCAGGTTCTGCAAAGGAGGAAGAGAGCATGGAGTGGATGGGCTGTGGGGGAGACCAGGAGAAGGGCTGGAAGGGATGTGCATCATCTTGCCACCAGCCCAGCACAGCTAAGGACAGAGGTGTAATACAGCCTATATTACCCTCTATTTGCTTCCTTTTTTCTAGGAGCAGCCATTGGCTGCAGGAGCCCTGGCAGCATGACTTCATTGTAGAGGAGGGTGCTGCCAAGGAAACAGAGCCGAACTGTAAGGCAAGGGGCCTGCGCCCTGGCCTCCTGCTGATATCCCTACATCCATGGGCATCTCAGGATCTGCAGGGCCAGTGGGTGGGCTCCACAGGCTATGCCGCAGCAAACAACCAGTGTTGTAAGCTCTCTCAATTTTATCCTGAATGTCATGTTCTTGGGGTCTTGCTTAAAGCCCTAGCTCCTGGAGTCATGTGGTCACATGAGAATGTCAGTTTTCATTTGAAAAGAGTCTCTAGCCCTGATGGTAGTGGAGAAAAGCTTGAAAACCCCAAACTGAAAGGTTCAAAACAAGAAGGCAAATTGTCATACCCAGTCCTGGTAGAGCTTTTCTGCTCAGCATTCACTTGGGTGCTGTCTGTGTCACACCATACTGGGATTACGTGTTCTTAAGCTTCCCTGAGTTTCTGTAGGCTCCAGTACTGTTTCTTCTCTTGCCTTGTCTGGCACATTTCCTAGGCACAGGCACTCTGTCTGTTACTCCTTCACTGAAATGAGGCAACACAGCCCAGCTGCCCCTAGGACCAGTGCTGACTATTCAGGCTCCTTAGTAAGCGAAGTACACCCCATCCCAGAGCTCCAATCTTGTGGGAACTCTAAATTTATGTTAATCTCTTCCAGGGTATGTGGTAGGTAAAGTAAACAGACACAGACTTTTTAAGGGTTTCTGAACAAAATTATTCTTTATTTAGCACAGAAGATATGCAGATGTAGACAAAATTACCTGTACACAGTTCCTCACCACTCTGGAGTATTCTCTGGGCTTAGGACAGAGTCCTCTGTGGTATCCAGGATCCTTCTCCTGAAGCTCATGGCTTCTCCTCCCTATCATGGACACACACACACACACACTCTCTCTCTCTCTTTAAGCTCCAAGTCAGCTTCCTTTGACCTGAGCTGGTCCCACTGTTAAACAGGTCTCCTCTGTTATGAAAGCTGCCCCCTCTCTCCTGCTTAAAGCCTCCTCCCTCCAACAACCTGAGCTTCTGTTCCCTTCTGTGAGACTTTTTAAAGTCCCTGCTTTATCACATTTATCCATTTGTCTTGTTTGGGAATGTTCCTTTCTCCACTTCCCCACTCCCTATAGAGAAGTTGGAGGAACTAGTTATCTTACCTTCAGCCAAGCCATTGTCCCAAGAGATTTCCATCAGAATAGGTGACCATTAAGGTTTAACAACCCACCATTGTCCCTTGTCCAGCAGATACATGACACAGCCCTGTCAATTGATAGTTGACTCACTACACATTGAGGCATTCCATGATAGAGCAATTTCATAAACAGCAGAAGTCATAGGCTGTATATAGACAGAGTCCCTGAATTGTCTCACAAATAAAGCACAAAACAAAAAATCTCATGATTTTGGGGGCGAGACAGGAGAAAACACTGCAAAGACCTCAGAGAAATCCTTCCTATCTGCTGCTTTTCCCATGGGAATGAGTGATCAGATTCTATATTAGGCTGACTGTGAAGTTACATATATAATGTTTCTTTAAATCTATATCAGGAAGGGACTGGGGAAAGTTTTAGGCAGAAGTTCTACAGTGATGAAAGAGAAAGCAGCTTTAGAGGGTTGCACTGTATTAGAATAAGGGAAAAAAGTTCTTCAGAGTTAGAAGAAAGCAACTCTGTGATTCTTTACCATTGTCACATGGCATTGACCAAAATCAGGAAGTTCAAAGTCAAGGTTATTAATTCTGTCCTTACTTTACCCCATTTCTGCCTGGTGTTGCAGGATTCTCAACTGGTTTGTTTGCCACACACTCACCCTTATTAAAAAATACAAAACCCTATACAATATTCCTTGGTAATACTTCTAAATACTGCTGCATCACTTGTGTAAGCTGTTGTGTTCTGGCCCATTCCAGTATAGTTCTGTGTAGTACTATTTATAGGGGGCAGGCCAAGGGAAGGGAGATAAGGCATGTCAGCGGTTTCTTTTGGTTTCATGCCAGTTTTTGGTTTCTTTTGCAACTTCACTATTGCTTAGTTTTGTGTGCACATCTTGTCTTCTTTTAATGGCACATTTGATAAAAGAAAAAACTCTTAGGCTTTGTCTTCTCTCCAAAAAGGCATGTTTTTACATGACAATCCTAATGGAGACAAGGCATACACAGTTTGTACCTCAACCAGACAGATCTTGACTAGCCACCACTGAGGTAAAAATGACAGTGCCTTGTCTCCCTTAGGATTTTTCAGCAACATAGCTCTCTCCAGTTAGCTATCCTGGTGTCAAAACACACTGCTTTTGCAGTGAAAACATAACCTTAGGTTTAAGATGCAGACTTCCATCTTATATGCTGTTGCCTTTATAAAAGGTCTTTAGAAACTTTTTTCAAATGCGGTCCATATATAGATAATCGTATTTAAGGCAGGGGGTCTCAAACTGGGGTTCGTGACCCCTCAGGGGGTCACAAGATTGTTATGTGGGAGGTCATGAACTGCCAGCCTCTACCTGCGAACCCCACTTTGCTTCCAGCATTTATAATAGTGTTAAATATTAAAAATGTTTTTTTTTTTTTTATTATTATTTATAAAGGGGGAGTCACACTCAGACACTTGCTGTGTGGAAGGAGTCACCAATACAGAAATTTGAGAATGATTGACTTAGGGATTTCTTTAAAGGCAATCCGTTGACACTGCAGTTCCTTTGTCTATTGTGTGTAGCTGTGCTTGGTGTCTTTTTGGTATGAGATCAGAGGTCTACTCTGTATCTAATTGGGCACACCTTTGTATACAGATTTATTTATTTTTTTACCAGACAGACCACTAATGGCTCCAGAGAAACTATTCTGTTCTCTTGTATCATTGCAACTGCCACTCATACATACTTAAAGGGGTATGTGCTGCTCTTTATGCATGCATGTAACTTATTAATGCTAATGGTAGTTGTGTGTGCATATGAGGTGAACTCCCCCTGCGTGTCCATGGTATACATCCTTCCAGGATCTGGAAGGTTACTGTTCATACAGAGTGGCAGTTATAAAACTTTTGAAAGTTACGTTTTTTTGTTTTGCTTTTTAATGAGGGTGGAGCTGACTGTACTTAAGGGACATTAGTCCAACATTTCCCTTTAAAGAACAAAGTCATTTTTGATTTGCAGCAGCTCAGAGGCATTTCATCACCCTGACTTCTAATTTGTGATTTGTTTTTTTGTGATATGGTCTGTTAAAAATGGCCAAACTGAATTTCTGCCCTCAAAAATGTATTAACATGTATTTTTCCCCAATTTGTTGCCCCGTCTGCTAAAAGAAGTTATTAGAGCAGGAAACTGGGAATCAGGAGATCCTGAGTTCTATTCCCTCCTCTGACAGTGGCTTGCTATGTGACATAAGTCAAGTGACTTAAATTCTTCACACGTCTCTTTTCTCATTTGTACGATGATTTCCCTCTGTCCTGTCTCTCTCTGTTAGTCCCCTCCTAGAAAGGTTTACAGTCTGTCTTGATTTTTCTGTCCTGTGCTAAGCATATTGTCAATGCGTAACACAACAAATAGTAATAGTCTGATAATAATATAACAAAAAATTGAGTAAATTACACCAAAACCTTATTTACACAAGTATTTCAGGCCTGTGACATGGCACTGCACTGTATGTGTGTGAGGCTAACAATGACACAGCTGTGCATTATCTACAATATGCATCTTCCATGTTGTGTTGCTCTTTGGGTGCCTGGGGTAGCCTAGCCAGTGGTGCTGCCTACTAAAGCTCTCAGAGTAGCAGCCGTGTTAGTCTGTATCTGCAAAAAAAACAGGAGTACTTGTGGCACCTTAGAGATTAACAAATTTATTTATTTGCTCAAATAAATTTGTTAGCCTCTAAGATGCCACAAGTACTCCTGTTCATTTTACTAAAGTTCTGTGATCGGGATCTGTGTGTATTCAGGGTTATTTTGATACCAGGCTGATATAAGGCATAAATAGATTTGTCTGATGCTGGACTTGGCGTTGTGCAAATAAGTATGTTTGTTGAAACCCCTCCCCAGCATAATTAGTTGTGTGTAAGCCTGGATGGCATTGTGCAGAGTAATTAGTTCTGTTTATTTAAAGGAACAGTGGAAAGCTATTAGCAGTTGCCAGTGGATCAAGAACAACAGCAACAACAAAAGATAAAAAACCATATGTGGTGGTTATTAGTCTCTTCATCATACTAATGGACAGCTTGTAAGAAATTTGACTTCCTATCACTGGCACCAAGTAACACCGATCATATGGGGCATTGTTTCTTCCCGCTGTTGATAACTGCGACTTGTGGAGAGCAGCGATAGGGTGCTCATTTTTATCTGCTAAGTGCACAGCGCTTGTAAAAACGGCAGTGGCCTTGTTACCACTTGACATGACACTAGTTTTAGCTGTTTACATTGACACGCCACTACACTCTGTTAAAGCTGCAGCCTGGGGTCAGATTCATTAGAGTACTTCAGAAATGATACTGATACAGCATCTGGTCTGGTTTCTTTTGCTCCTCGCTCTAAGGAAGGGGGAGGGAATTAACATAGCTCAATGCACAATTTTCAGTGTCTCCCCAGGTTTTATTTTTGTTTGAGATAAACCAAGGCATTTGGGTGAGCAACTGAGATGCTTTATTTGTGCACATATTTTTCTGTAAGCTGAAATGGGGGGGGAGGAATGGGGAGAGAGTGAACCTTAACCCTTTTGGGGCCAGTTTCCACTCTCGCCTACATGTTGGCTGAATGTAGCTGACTGACATTATCTGCTACGAATATTCCTGAGAAAACAGCTCTGAAGGCACCTGACACCAGTGAATAGGTTAATGTCTTGCAATTATCTAGTCCTATAGAATTTAATAAGAGTTAAACCAATAAGTTTAAAATCTGTGGAATTTAATAGACAAACTATACATTTCTGTAGGATTTCTGAATCACCCAATAGAGACGAACAGAATTATTTCCTTGCTATAGAATTCTGTCATATGGCTTATAAATTTCATAGAAATATTGTTGTTCGCTGTTGAACAATACAAATTTTCCATAAGGGATTGTGGCATGAACTGGAAAAGGGAACAAAACTTCTAAACTTTCTTTTTATTCTTTTCTTTTGTGGTCATCACTTAACATAAGCCATCTCAAGTGTAACCTTTGATGCTACTGTGTCTTAGACCTTCTTTTGTATTAAGAGGCTTAATGATAAGAGATTATTAACAATGCTAGGCTCCCAAGCAATGGTCTCTCTAGCAAGTGAGTAAAAATCTTCCAGAACCCACCATTGACATTATAATAACCTTTATGCGAGCAGCTGATCTGATAAGCTTGAACAGAGGCCTTGGCTACACTGGCAATTCACAGCGCTGCACTTGCTGCGCTCAGGGGTGTGAAAAAACACCCCCCCCGAGCGCAGCACTGTAAAGCGCCAGTGTAATCAGCGCCTGCAGCGCTGCACACTATTCCCCTCGGAGAGGTGGAGTACTTGCAGTGCTGAGAGAGAGCTCTCGCAGCGCTGGTGGCGCGACTACACTTGCGCTTCACAGCGCTGCCGCGGCAGCGCTGTGAATCCACGAGTGTAGCCAAGGCCAGAGAGTGAAAGTTGCATTAGGAGCCCTAGCATGAGCCTTGGCTCTTAGTATGCATTATTTTGTACCCTAAATCAGTTTGCAAGTGGAACTGTTCTGACAGGACAGAAGCTGCAACTCCCAAGCCCCATCAAGTTGTTTTGAGAGGACATTGCTAACTGCAAAAGGGCAGAGATAGGGGATGGTCTTCAGTAGGTGTTAGAGAACCTCTGGCACTGGTTCGTCGTCATAATCCATCTCATATCTGTCAAGGCTCCTTTGTCTGAGCTTCTGCCAGAGTTCACCTTCAGATCTCTCCTTTCTTTAAGAATATCCTGGATAATTCAGGGATATAAAATAATAAACCCATTAAAAAAAATAAAAAACCCTCCTCTTAGTGACCCCACATTTGGGTAACAGGTCATTTTGTGTGTTGAGAGGTATCTCCTTTGCCAAGCCTTTTCTTCCTGTCACTGTTACGTGTACATATCATGTGATCTAAACAATACTGGTAAGAATCTGAAAGCTGTAGCTTTTTGATCAGAGTCATTTTATTGCCTTTTAACTTCAAGCTGCCTTTTGTTGCCACTTTTTGCTTCCGTTCCAAAATCCTCTACATGTGGTCATTCTGTTCAAAACTCGGCTGTGCGCAGGAGAGCTGCATGCGTAATGGGTCTGTAATCAGCACAGCCTCAACCTTGAGTGAGCAAAACACATGAGTAAGGCTTTGCAAGTGGATTTTAGTCATTTGCAGCGAGTTTCTGTTTCCATGGGAATTAGTGAGTGAAAGAAGACACAAGTGAGTCTTATTCATGGCTGTTGCCCCCACCCTCATCCTGGAATCCAGCTGCATCACGTGCAACCTTCAGTGCCCGTAATTCAGACCTACCACAGGCAAAAAGAGCTAATTTTTCTTTTTAATTTTTGTTTCAGCTTGTACATAGTGACTGATCTGGAGAGGAGGGAGCATGTGGTGGTGATGCTTTTACACATTTAGAATAGTGCAGCCCCCTGGCCCAAACTTCATCATGTGGCTCTGTAAATATGCCATGTTCTATGTTTGTGGTGAACCACAAATGCTCTCGTACTTTTGAGGAGCCAAGGGAGATGATTCTAGATCCTAAAGAAAAATTCATCTCTTTCCCCCTCCCCCTATACACACATGCGCCATCCCCTTGTCTCTTTTTAGGTCATTTATAATCAGCAGTCATGGAGCACTGGCCTCATTAGTGATATAGCCATTCCTTCAGTGCTTCAGAAATAATCATTTAGAAAAAATGCACAGTTTTCTTCCCTTGAGAGCCCGTGAATGATGAATTTATTTCAGTCTGGCTGGCTTGCTCAGCCTTATTTCCATATTTATTTCAACAAACGCACTGTGGGAACAACAAAATGCACTCTGTGCAGCTGAACAAGATTACCTGAGCGTGGAGGGGTTAACAGCAATGATGGGAGAGAACAATCCATTTGAAACATGGGGTCCAGTGGAAGAAGGGTTTTTTAACTGTATATCCTTTCTGAGTGTTTATGATGATAAAGGTTTAGAAGCCCTGGGATTTGGAGATTGATTTATTCATAGGGCACCATTTAGAGAACAGACATTGTCCCTTGAGTGATCTCAGATACCGACCCTGCCTCCTGAAGGGACTGTCCCTTTTGTAAGGGTGGACAGGTGATTAACTTTCTATGCTAGCTAATGAGTTGGGTCTCTCCCAAGCAAGCATTGCTAATTGTGACCAGTCCTAAGGGCTGGTGTATTGGGATCAAGGTACTTAGTGAATGACTCAGAGCCAGCAGACTAAAAGTCCAGCTGCATATTCACTTGGCCTCCAGGAAGTGGCAGTTTAAACTATTGTATGTCAGTCGCACCCAGGGGCTTAAATTTTTGTACTGCCAGGGAACACTTTTGTGATCAGGTCTCATGGTTTGGATGCCTGAAACACTAAGTTGAGTGATCACTATTGCCAAGGGGGTTGGGAGCGTTTGGGCTCCTGAATTCTGTTCCAACACTGCTACAGACTTACTGTGGGACTGCTCTGTGCCTCAGTTTGCCCATCTGTAAAAGAGAAATTATCATAACTCTTAAATCCTAGCTCCCCAAGGATGTGAGGTTTCATTAAATAACATTAAACACTTTGACAAGTTTCAGAGTAACAGCCGTGTTAGTCTGTATCCGCAAAAAGAAGAACAGGAGTACTTGTGGCACCTTAGAGACTAACAAATTTATTAGTTAGTCTCTAAGGTGCCACAAGTACTCCTGTTCTTCATTAAACACTTTGAGAGCCTCAAATGAAAGGTTTACTCCTTGTCCATATTTCCGAAAGGGTAACCTTTTTGTTTTGGGTGGTGGCGGTGGGTGCATTTGGTGCTCCCAATCCAAGGCCAGGGTAGGTGTACACTAAACATTTCTGCCAGCATAGTTAGGTCGGTCAGGGGTGTGAAGAGATGTGATCCCTGGCTGACATAGCTATGCTGGCAAAATCCCCTAGTGTAAATGCAGTTATGCCAGCAAAACTGCATCCACACTAGGAACACATTGCCAGTGTACTATACTAATACAGCTACACCAGCAAAGCAATCCAATTGTAGAGATGACCCAGTTGTGGGCATAAATGTAAGTACATGCACCTCTTCTTACCACTTGGTTGCAGGTGCAAATCAGGTTTTGCAAGCACTAGTTGCCACTAGTAGAGATTGATTAGCCTAATTTGCAACAGTGCACACAGATGGACACACATACACTTATTTTGTCTATTTCAAAGAATTCGAACACAATAGATTGGGCAAATATCTTTTCTAAGAATGTTCCATGTTCCTTGAGTGGTTTTAAAATGGATTCTTTTGAAATTTCCCCATTTTTTTTTTTCACTTATCTGTCTGAGGCCTGGTCCACACCGGGGTTTTGTACTGATTTAGCTATGGTAGGTTAGCAATCAATAAATCCAAAACTCAGGTGTTGACCAGCCCGAATGTTTGTACCTCCAGACTCAGCTACTTCAGATGCCAAAAAACAAAGAAACAAAAAAATCCTTCTTTACTTAAAAGTAAAATGATTACTCCCCTCCTTCATACAAGCTGCTCTGGTTAACCTGGCCTTTTGTTTACCAAGTAATAAGGGATGAACAACCAACAATTGTTCTGTTCTCCTACCATTGTGATGTAAATTAACACATGTAGTCTGGGTTATATGGGGGATGAGTGTTATTTTAGGAGTACTATGGGAGAGAGAAACTTGAAGCTTAGCGTTCTCACTTCCCAGATGCTGATCCATATTCTTTTTTTTTTTTTTTTTACTAGTACTGGTACTTAGTTTTTGTTGCTGGTCCTCCTCCATTCAGCTGGTGCTCTCCTCTACTACTAAAAAAAAAAAAGAGTACAGACCCAAATAAAAAAAATCCTTTGCAGGTTGTTTTACATCTTTATGATTTGGAAAGATAGCTTCAGAAGTACCCCTTTCCCCTCACAAAGGGGCGGTGAGGGGAAGGGGGCAGATGCTAACAAGAGGAAAGTCGGTTGTTTGGGTTTTTTACCTTATAAATATCAGGAATGTCAAATCTGGTCCTCCAAGCCTTTGGCTGAGTGGCTCCTGGGGGGTCTTGCGTTGTGTGCAAATAGTGCTTGCACCTTAATTAAAGGGTTGGGAGTGTTGCATTTGTGACTAAGATGTCCTTTCTCCAAAATTCTCATGCGTCAATTAATTTTAATAGGTGTTAACAAAAGAAATTTAAGTTAAAAGAAAAAAGCAGGCATTTTAAACAGACTGACTAAAAATCCCTTCCCCTCTCATTTCTGCAACTTTCACTCTTGGCTCTTTTGATATCACCATTTTGCTACTTCCTCAGTCATCATAGAATTCTAGGCTAGACAGAAAAAAATCCATTGAGGCCTTCAATATACAAGGTCAGGAAGGGGGGAAAAAAAAGGGGAGGCACAATTTATTTTTAACCTTTTGAGATCAGATCTGTACTGGGGCCTGATGTGCTGTTTCAGGTTCCCATTATAGTGTGTATACCAGGGGTAGTCAATTATTTTTTGTCAGGGTCCAAATTTTTTGGTCAAGGTACAGTCAAGATCCAGACTCCAGAGAAAATAATTAAAAAAAATAATAATAAAAAATATTTCGGGGTCTGTTCAGAAGCATCTGGCAATTCGGATTTGGCCTGTGGTCCACCTATTACCTACCCCTGGCGTATGCTGTAACCTACGCTGAAACTGTACACCAGAGGAGAGCAGGCCAAGGTGTGGTATGTTATGAGATCAAAGGGGATGGACCCAATGCCTACTTCAGAGACTAGGCTCAGGCTGAGTTCACCATTAAGGTAGAGTGAGGAGGAAGTTCACAGGAGAAGAGGAAGGGAAAGGGGTAATTGAGATTGCTGGGTGTTACACCTAAGTATTAGTCAAGTAAATCACAGTTACTCGGAAAGGTTGGGAACTGCTCTATGGCTGCTGTTGAGTATTAATTTGTTACAAATCCTTCCAATAAGCTCTTTGGAGAATTACATACTCTGAGCTCTTTTTTCTGTTAATCTGTTCTTTTGTGCATGTGAATCTAGTGCTGGTGAAAGGAGTCCTGATACCCCTGGAAAATGAAATACTCTGATTATCCACAGACTAGGTGCCAGCATAGACAGAAGTAGTGCAAACTTCCTCCAAACTGCCCTAACCAGCTTCCCCACCAGTGCATCCCAACCCTGACCTGCAGGAACCCCCCTCCAGAGGAGAGTGAGTAGACAGAAAGCCTTTCTTGCTGGGACTGCCAGCAGGACTGTCTGTCAATGCAGTGGGATTTGTGATATGGATACATCCAGTGTGAGTTAGTCTGAGACCATTTAATTTCCCAGAGGCCTTTTGATAGCCATCAGAGGGTAATAACTTCGTTACCACCAGCTAGAGCTGGTAGAAAGTAGTGGATTCTTCATCACTCAAAGTCTCTAAATCAAGTCTCCTGATATCTTTCTGAATGATATACTCTAGCTCATCTAGAAGTTATGGGCCTGATTTTTTGGCCTGTATTGTGTAGGAGGTCAGACTAGATAATTATAATGGTCCATTTTGACCTTAAAATCTATGAAAAATAGGGCTGTCAAGAAATTAAAAAAATGAATCGTGATTAATCACGCAATTGCACTGTTAATAATAGAATACCATTTATTTAAATATTTTGGATGTTTTCTACATTTTCAAATATACTGATTTCAATTACAACACAGAATACAAAGTGCTTACTTTATATTTATTTTTGATTTATAAGTATTTGCACAGTAAAACGAAAAGAAATAGTATTTTTCAATTCACCTAATCCAAGTATTGTAGACCAATCTCTTTATCATGAAAGTTAAACTTACAAATGTAAAATTATGTACAAAAAATGCATTCAAAAATAAAATAATGTAAAATTTTAGAGTCTGCAAGTCCACTCAGTCCTACTTCTTGTTCAGCCAATCGCTCAGAAAAACAAGTTTGTTTACATTTGCAGGAGATAATGCTGCCCGCTTCTTGTTTACAATGTCGCCTGAAAGCGAGAACAGGCATTCTCATGGCACTCTTGTAGCTGGCGTCGGAAGGTATTTATGTGCCAGATGCGCTAAAGAGTCATATGTCCCTTTATGCTTCGACCACCATTCCAGGGGACATGAGTCCATGCTGATGACAGGTTCTGCTCAATAACAATCCAAAGCAGTGCAGGTCGATTCATGTTCATTTTCATTATCTGAGTCAGATGCCACCAGTCGAAGCCTGATTTTCTTTTTTTGGTGGTTTGTGTTCTGTAGTTCCCGCATCAGAGTGTTGCTCTTTTAAGACTTTTGAAAGCATGCTCCACACCTTGTCCCTCTCAGATTTTGGAAGGCACTTCAGATTCTTAAACCTTGGGTTGAGTGCTGTAGCTATCTTTAGAAATCTCACATTGGTGCCTTCTTTGCATTTTGTGAAATCTGCAGTGAAAGTGTTCTTAAAATTAACAACATGTGCTGGGTCATCATCCGAGACTGCTGTAACATGAAATACATGTCAGAATGCAGGGAAAACAGAGCGGGGGACATACAATTCTCCCCCAAGGAGTTCAGTCACAAATGTAATTAACATATTATTTTTTTAATGAGTGTCGTCCACATGGAAGCATGTCCTCTGGAATGGTGGCCGAAACATGAAGTGTCCTATGAATGTTTATCATTTCTGGCATGTAAATACCTTGCAATGCTGGCTACAAAATTGCCATACAAATGCCAGTTCTCACTTTCTGGTGACATTGTAAATAAGAAGAGGGCAACATTTTCTTGTACAAATGTAAACAAACTTGTTTCTCTTAGCGATTGGCTGAACAAGAAGTAGGACTGAGTGGACTTGTAGGCTCTGAAGTTTTACATTGTTCTATTTTTGAGTGCAGTTATGTAACCAAAAAAAATCTACATTTGTAAATTGCACTTTCACAACAAAGATTTTACTACAGTACTTGTAGGAGGTGAATTGAAAAATACTATTCACTTTTACATTACAAATATTTGTAATAAAAAATAATATACACTTTGATTTCAATTACAACATAAAATACAATATATATGAAAATGTAGAAAAAAATCCAAAATATTTAATGAATTTCAATTGGTATTCTACTGTTTAACAGCGCAATCAAAACTGCGATTAACCGCGATTAAGTTTTTTAATCGCAATTAAGTTTGTACAGTTAATTGCGTGAGTTAACTGCAATTAATAGACAGTCCTGATGAAAATTCTGTCAAAAATTAGGATTTTAAAAAAAATTACAAAATGTTTATCAAAAGTGGGGGAGAAATGGTGGACATTTTAATGAAAACTCCAGACCAGCTCTACTGCCAACCTGGCCTGGATGCCAATTTGTAGCGGGCATTAGATCCCAATCCTCTCAGCCATCCTGCCCCTCGAATATGCATGCTGTTGGGAAGATGTCTACAGAAGGCAGTTTGAATGCTGAAACAAAAGCTTGGCTGCACATACCAGCTTCCTGATGCTTCAGCCCTAGGTGGTTTTGTTTTAAGGCAGTAAACATAACCAGCTGCCTACAGCACTTCCCTTTTCTACAGCTGCCTCAGTATCCCATAAGTGAACATAGATTAATTGTATTTTCCTTCCCCTATACATGGATATTTTGAGTAGCCATAACACTTGCAGGCTATGGTGTGGCCAGAGATATTCAGCTGGATTAATATACATTTCTTATCCCCCACATCTGCAGCCAAACACAAGAAAAATCCTCCCCCCTTCTCCAAGCATTTCAGTGTTGTGACAGATTTTCAGAGCATAGCTATTGCTGTTAGACCTCACCAGATTTCAGCAGCTTTGACCTGTAAAGGGTAACAAAAATCTCTTTCCTCCAGGTTCACTGAATGTGGTTTGGGTCAGCAAAGCTCACTCACAACTACGAAGTTCCACGTAGTTTCCACCCAAAACCACAAGCTGTGACTGTAATAATGGGATGCCTGTGCTAGCATTTCTTGGTGCTTTTAGCATGGAACAAATGTGACAGCAGTCCTGTATCTTGCTAGCAGGGCTGGTCTTCTCTCATCCAGCACTGACTCCCCCCCGGTTCCTTTGCCTCCTGAGGACTAGCCTACCTCCAATATTGCCTTTTTTTTTTTTTTTTTTTTTTTTAAATTGCCAACTTTAGGATTTGACCCCACAACCTAAGCAGCTCCGGTGATCTGCTGGCAAGACTCCGTGGCCATCAAGTTGTTATAGTAGGATAGGTGGTGGGCTGTGGGGACAGAAATGCTCTGTGAGCAGCTGCATTGTTGCTGTCATGAGAGTTCTGTGCAGGAAGCAGGCAAAGCTGCTAGCATTTAATTCCCAATATTATAATTGCTTTCCAATCATTACAGCCCCAGGCTTCCTTGATTTTCATCCCAGGTTTGCTGAAAGATTTGCTGCTGTTTTGGCAAACCTACCAAAATCAGGATTTAATCGTGGTTAAACGCCATTTGTCTACACTGGCTGGTCTACACTGATCACTAAGACACACTGGTATCTCACTCTGTTGCTCAGACACACAGTCATTCAGACAAGTTTGATTTTCTTGCCACTCCCTTCTTCAGACTCCCAAAAATGTGGGGAGGGGAAGGGCCTACTTTTTCATTCATCTAAGTTTAAAATGCAAATAGGATAGAGGATAGGAGCAGTAAGGAGTAGAAAAGAAAGGTTTAAACATCAGTATCAACAGGAACCCTGAGGGAATCTGAAAGTAAAGTACATTGATGCATATTTGGTGTAGTTTCTGCTGGCTACACCTCACTGCCTAATCAGAAAGCAATGAAAGGGAATGAAGAATCTCAAGTTAGAACTGGCACCTGAGCCCTATTTCAAAATGGCAGTGCTTTATTAGGGCCTTTCTGCCAGTGTCTCTCTCTCTCTCTTGCTGGTTACTGACTCTCTGGTGCTGCATTGGTAGGAGAAGCATCACACATTTTCTTGGTGCTTCTCTTCTCCCTTTCCTTCCCATTCTCCTTTCCCCACCCCCAACCCCTCCTATCCTGCACTCCTTGTACTCCCCACTCCCCAAATCGAACATGTACAGATTTTACGGTTCACTGGAGAATAAGTGGCTGTCATTTCACAGACGGGCCAGGATGTAATTAGCCACAATGCATCGAAGTAATGGAACAGATGTCTCTTTGTAAACTGAGTTTGCTGTTGCACACTCTGTGTGTGTGACCTGCCGACTGCTGCAGGCTATTCCTCCCCAACCCCTTCTCCCCCCTCTGTTTCTGAGCCAAGGGCTTAGCTAACATGAAGTGTTTGTATGTTTGCTGTTTTGTTTTTCCTCTCGCTTTCTCTCACTCATCTCTTGCTGTAAGGCCACTGATTGTGTGACACAACATTAGAGCAAGCTGAACCTGCGTTTATCGATGGAGTCATTCAAAACAGAAAAGGTGATACCCCCTCTTATAAGATAATTGGCAGTTTCAGGTTGCACTTATTACCCAATGATAATACACCAATAAAATCATAAATTGCTGTTATGATGCCTGGACTTTTTTTTTTAACTGAAAATAAAATAGTTATATTCTCCCTTAGCCATCAAATTAGTATTTACATTTAAATAGGAGATGGGGTACTGGACTGATGACAATGTGATTACACACAAAAGCTATCAACAAAACAGCCGTTAGCAGATAGATGCATGCCCGGCTCAACCAGAAGCCCAAATTCACACACCCTTGAACTTTGGGGAGCACTTGAAATCCAGACGTGAGCCCCCAATCCTCATTGTGTTGCACAGACTTTGTGTTACATGACACATACTTTGTAACGCTAGATCTTCTTGGCTGTTCATTTTTTCACTTTTTTTTTAAATTGAGCCACGTTTTCAGTCCCTGTTATTTGCACAGATTTTCTTCTCCATTGACTGTTTCTCTGCAACTCCCAGGCTCTGTACAGCTTCTTCCTTGGTGGCTCGTAAGATGTATTGACTGTGTCACGCTAATTACGCTGCAGTTACGTCTTAAAGTTTCCCGCGGCTGGTGCCAGCACCAGTGCAGCATCACTAGTAGTAGCAACTGTGAGAGGGCTAGACTGGCTGCTGGCATTTTAACTACCCTGCCATCTAGTGCGGTTCAGAGCAGATCTAGATGAAACAGTAATTCTAATGCTAGTTGTTGGTTTCTTGTATACATTAGCTCTCCTACCATTGCTACCACTGGTTGACCGGGAATTATTAAGAAAAAATATTTGTTGTAGACACAGCCTAAGGGTTATTTTCACTCTACAGATATTTTTGTGTGTCAAAGGCACACACAATCAAATTATTTGTATAGGCTTTCTGTGAGTGTGTGTGCATATTTAAGCTTTTTCGCACACCTATTTTATAAAGGGCTAAATCCTGGCTCAAGTGCAGTCAATGGCAAAATTACTATTGGTCTGACTGGAACCAGGGTTTGGCCAAAGTGCTTATCTCCAGAGTGCATGGCTTGTTGAGAATTAGAAGCAATGGCCTTCATACAATTATAACACTAAGTAGCAGGGTTCCTATAAGGGGAGGTGCATGTCACTATTTCAAGAGCTGAAGCGATACTGGGGCTAACAGCGGGTAAGAGAGCTGCAGGAATTACAAGGTTGGGTTACATACCAGGGTGAGGAAAGCAGTATTAATACACTGATGAGATTAAACTAGATAAAATGGGAGAAAATATCACATTTTATTGTATCTTGGGAGAATTCTCTATAGCGCTGAACACCGGGACTAGGGCCCAGCTGTCTGCACAGGCCATCAACCTCTTACCTTCTTCTCTCTTCCAGCCACTGTGACTAATAAGATATTTTAGACTGTGTAAATATTTGTCTCCTTTCTAGAGCTTCGTTTACACTGCATGAATACAGCGGCTATACTTAAAAATGAGCGAAAGCAGGTAATCCAGAGATTGTTGTCCTCCATGGGAGACTCTCTCTCATACAATCGATTTCTCTTCCCTATCACATATACAGAAAGGTGTGCTCACATGTGCATTCCCTGCACTGGGCTGCATGCTGTCCCCATGCTTGCATGGATGTTGGTGTGATGCTGGCAAACCAGGTGCCAGTTCTTGCCAAGGCTTTAGGCCTCAGCTGAGCACTGACAAATTCGTTGCTGGAAACCAGTCTGTTTCACCTGTGTGTTAACATGTTTAAGATGGGTATTGAGCTTATAGCAATGTGTTTAGTGTTTAGACTTCATAAAATGCTTGTAAATTGCTGCATGCATTAATCTCACTTATAATTTCTTTATCACGTGTTATAAGGTAATATTTAAGTTTTATTTTATAATTGTAAAAAATGTTTGCCCTAAAACTGCCGCCTCATCAGATGGGATCTTCTCTTGTTCCTCAGGGAGGACGGTTAAAACTAAATGGGTCATTGTTGGACATCATGATACAAAGACTTTGCTAATTGCCCCTATATATAGGGGCAAAAGGAAGCATAGACTGTAGCTCATTTGTGTGTATGTTTGCCTGCTTTAACCTGTAAATAACTCTCTCGTTTCTTTTTCCTAGTTAACAAATCCTTAGTTAAGTATCAGAGGGGTAGCCGTGTTAGTTTGAATCTGTAAAAAGCAACAGAGGCACCTTTAAGACTAACAGAAGTATTTGAGCATAGTCTTAAAGGTGCCACAGGACCCTCTGTTGCTTTTTACAAATCCTTAGTTAGTTTACTATAGGATTGGCTACAAGCATTGTCTTTGGTGTGAGATCAGAGATAGAAATTGACCTGGGTTCAGTGACTGGTGTCTTGAAACTGGAAGTAACCTAAATCTTTTGTGATTTTTGGTGTCTAGCAATCAACTATCACTAAGTCCATCTTGCCTGGATAGTAAGATAGACTGGAATGTCCCAGGAGACTGTCTGTGGCTTGATGGTGAGACAGTTCTAGTGCTTCAGGAGTCCACATTTGTTACTGGGTTGGTGAAATCTAATTACAGAACATACAGCGAGTGTGGGGTTTCTGCCCTGCTTCTTGCCAGTCTGTTCTGAGGGTGGCACTCGCAGTCATGAACCACTACAGACAACGTGACAGTTGGCATGCGTGGATACCCCATGCTTCCGCATGCATCCATCCCCAGAATGCAGTTCACCTCTTCAACAGCCTTTGCATTTAGGACAGAAGCATACATTCTCAATACTCAGACAATTCAGGGAGTTTCTGACAGCAATGAAGAGTTTCAATGTGGCAGCAAATTTTGAGCTATGTCTACACTTGCAGAGTTTTTATGCCATCAGTTTCAATGGTGATAGTGAACTGGTGAAAGAAAAGTGCTGGTTTGT
The DNA here is from genome assembly GCF_027887155.1 of Malaclemys terrapin pileata. Taxonomy (NCBI): domain Eukaryota; kingdom Metazoa; phylum Chordata; order Testudines; family Emydidae; genus Malaclemys; species Malaclemys terrapin. The sequence goes on from NC_071509.1 coordinate 91,224,601, forward strand.
GAACTCACTCACTTCCACAGGCGTCAGAGAGTGTTTACATTTGCAGCACTTCCATCGCTGATGAGAGCAGCGCACTGAGGGCAGCTATCCCACAGTGAAGCTCTCTCCATTTTGACAATAGGTTTTGTGGGAAGGGATGTGTGTGATCGCGGGGCATGCTGGGTCCCAGCACAGCCTCCTCTCCCCAAACACAGATCAGCTCCAGTAGCTCAGCACTGCTCTAAGCAGGGGATCGTTTGCTCTGTGGAGCAGGCATTGTCACCTGGCCAGATGATAAGTGAGCGCTTGCCAAGGAAGGGGAGTTTCAAAGTTCCTGGGGCTTTACATGGGGAGGGGCGGACCTCTGTTTACCTGGCGTCAGAGCAGCAGAGCTGCTGGCCAAAGTGGTCACCGAGGCACTGTGGGATATCCTGCGGAGGCTAAAATCTCTGTAAACAGGAAGAACGTGTCTTCACTGCTGGGGTAGCAGCGGCAGCTGGGGGCTCTGACAGCGGTTTAAAAGGGCCCAGGGCTCGGCCGCTGCTACCGCCCCGGGCCCTTTAAACTGCTGCCGGAGCCCCCAGCTGCTGCTGCTACCCCAGGGCTCCAGCAGCACGGCTCCGGGGGCTATTTAAAGGGCCGGGGCTGTAGAGGCAGCGGGAGCCCCGGGCCCTTTAAATAGTCACCGGAGCCCCGCCACTACTCCAGGGCGCTGGGGGCTATTTAAAGGGCCCAGGACTCCCCTGCTTCTACCGCCCTGGCCCTTTAAATAGGCCCCGGAGCCCTGGGGTAGTGCCGGGGGGGCTCTGGCAGCTATTTACAGGGCCCAGGGCAGTAGATGCAACAGGAGCCTCGGCCTTTAAATAACCCCTGGAGCCTCGCCGCTACTCCAGGGCTCCAGCAGTGGGGCTCTGACGGCAGTTTAAAGGGCCTGGGGCTCCAGATGCTGATGGGAGCCCCAGGCCCTTTAAATTGCTGCCTGGGGAAGCTGGGCCGCCCGGTACGGCGCACCGGCTCTTGCTGGTATGCCGTACCGGGGCGTACTGGCTTACTTTCACCTCTGCCTTACAAACCCAATACTGAACAGATTTGTGTACCAAAGACCATGTTGTTATCGAAAATTGAAAGCAACGTATGGTGCAAGAATATCCATGGGTCTCTGTAAAAATCTATTACAATTTTGGTCACAGAAGGGTTCTCTCTGGGATTAGGTTGGTGGAGGAAGGAAATATTGGGCCCTAACGCAGTTTATAGCACTCATTGGCAATCTATTAATTACAGTTCTGGAAACTGCTCAGCAAGTCACCTATCTCCAGACACCCAGTTCCCAGTGGGATCCAAACCCCAAATAAATCTGTTTTACTCTGTATAAAGCTTATACAGGATAAACTCATAAATTGTCTGCCTTCTATAACACCGATAGAGAGATATGCACAGCTGTTTGCTCCCCTAGGTATTAATCACTTACTCTGGGTTAATTAATAAACAAAAGTGATTTTATTAAGTATAAAAAGTAGGATTTAAGTGGTTTCAAGAAATAACAGAAAGAACAAAGTAAGTTACCAAGCAAAATAAAACAAAACACGCAAGTCTAAGCCTAATATATTAAGAAACTGAATACCAGTAAATCTCACCCTCAGAGAGGTTCCAATAAGCTTCTTTCACAGACTAGACTCCTTCCTAGTCTTGGCCCAATCCTTTCCCCTGGTACAGTCCTTGTTAGTGCCAGCTCAGGTGGTAGCTAGGGGATTTCTCATGACTGGCAGCCCCTTTTGTTCTATTCCACCCCCTTTTATGGCTTTGGCACAAGGTGGGAATCTTTTGTCTCTCTGTGTCCCCACCCCTCCTTCTAAATGGAAAAGCACCAGATTTAAGATGGATTCCAGTACCAGGTGATATGGTCACATGTCCTGTGAGACCCCAAGCCTCCATTCTTTCTGGCCTGACTCACACAAACATCGGAAGGCTTACAGGTAAACAGAGCCATTTACAGCCAATTGTCCTGTAGCCCACGAAAGCTTGTGCTCAAATAAATGTGTTAGTCTCTAAGGGTATGTCTACACTATGAAATTAGGTTGATTTAACAGAAATTGATTTTTTAGAAATCGATTTGATACAGTCGGTTGTGTCCCCACTAAGCACATTAAGTCGGCAGTGTGCGTCCACAGTACCGAGGCTACCATCAACTTTCGGAGCGTTGCACTGGGTAGCTATCCCACCGTTCCTGCAGTCTCTGCCGCCCATTGGAATTCTGGGTTGAGCTCCCAATGCCTGATGGGGCAAAAACATTGTTGCGGGTGGTTCTGGGTACATGTCGTCCCTCCCTCCCTCCGTGAAAGCAATGGCAAAAAATCGTTTCTCGCCTTTTTTCCTGAGTTACCCATGCAGATGACATACCACGGCAAGCATGGAGCCTGCTCAGCTCACTGTCACGGTATGTCTCCTGGGTGCTGCTGGCAGACGCGGTACTGCAGTGCTACACAACAGCATCCCCTTGCCTTGCCTTGCAGATGGCAGGCAGTGCAATATGACTGCTAACCGTTGTTGTCGTCCTGCGGGTGCTCCTGGCCGACCTCGGTTAGGTTGGTCGGGAGCGCCTGGGCAAACATGAGTGCTCCTGGCTGGCCTCGTTGAGGTTGGTCAGGGGTGCCTGGACAAAAATGGGAATGACTCCAGGTCATTCTCTTCTTTAAGTTTCGTCTAATGGAGATTCAGTCCTGCCTGGAATATCATGCCAGCTGAGGGCTTCTGCCTCAGGCTGCTCTCCCAGTCAGCAGCACCGTGCGGTCGCACCTACCCCAGCCTACCCCTTGCTCCCATGGCTCATGAAGCCTGGACAGCAGTAAGGAGCAGTTCAACTATAGGCTGAGCAAGTGCAGAATGGTGGTAGAATGTGCTTTTGGATGTTTAAAAACTCACTGGCGCAGTTTACTGACTCAGTTAGACCTCAGCCAAACCAATATTCCCATCGTTATTACTGCTTGCTGTGTGCTCCACAATATCTGTGAGAGTAAGGGGGAGATGTTTATGGCGGGGTGGGAGGTTGAGGTAAATCGCCTGGCCACTGATTACGTGCAGCCAGACACCAGGGCAATTAGAAGAGCACAGCAGGGGATGCTGTGCATCAGAGAAGCTTTGAAAACCAGTTTCATGACTGGCTAGGCTACAGTGTGAAAGTTCTGTTGGTTTCTCCTTGATGAAACCCCACCCCCTTGGTTCACTCTACTTCCCTGTAAACCAACCGCCCTCCCCTCCCCCCTTTGATCTCCGCTTGCAGAGGCAGTAGTGTCATTGCTGTTTCAAATTCATGCATTCTTTATTAATTCGTCACACAAATGGGGGGATAACTGCCACGGTAGCCCTGGAGGGGTGGGGGAGAGGGAAGCACAGGGGTGGGGTAGTTGTAGGAGCACCCCCTAGAATGGCATGTAGCTCATCATAGAAGCGGCATGTCTGGGGCTCTGACCCGGAGCGGCTGTTTGCCTCTCTGGTTCTTTGGTAGGCTTGCCTGAACTCCTTAAGTTTCATGCGGCATTGCTGCGGGTCCCTGTTATAACCTCTGTCCTTCATGCCCTTGGAGATTTTTTTCAAATATTCTGGCATTTTGTCTTTTGGAATGGAGTTCGGATAGCACGTATTCATCTCCCCATACAGCGATCAGATGCAGAACTTCCCATTAGCTCCATGCTGGAGCTCATTCAAAAGTTCGCGGGGCTTTTCCTGTCTACCTGGCCAGTGCATCTGAGTTGAGAGTGCTGTCCAGAGCGGTCACAATGCAGCACTCTGGGATAGGTCCTGGAGGCCAATACCGTCGAATTGCGTCCACACTACCCCAAATTTGACCCAGCAGGGTCGATTTCAGCGCTAATCCCCTCGTCGGGGAGGAGTACAGAAATCGATTTTAAGAGCCCTTTAGTCGACAAAAATTGCTTCGTCGTGTGGACGGGTGCAGGGTTAAATCGATCTAACGCTGCTAAATTCGATCTAAACTCGTAGTGTAGACCAGGGCTAAGGTGCCACAAATACTCCTGTTCTTTTTGCGGATACAGACTAACACGGCTGCTACTCTGAATACTATCAAGATTCTAAACCATCATTAGTGGCCCACACTTTGCATAATTACAATAGGACCTCAGAGTTTACTTCATATTTCTAGTTTTAGATACAAGAATGATACATACATACAAATAGGATGAACACATTCAGTAGATTATAAGCTTTGTAATGATACCTTACAAGAGACCTTTTGCATAAAGCATATTCCAGTTACATTATATTCACATTCCAAGCATATTTTCATAGAGCATATGGAGTGCAACGTCACACCCTCTGTCTGTTCTAGGCTTCAATTTCTCAGAAAGAATGCCAGTCATTGCTGTGACAAGGTCCATAACGGTTTTTGTGACGGGGGCCAAGGGAGACTAGAAAAAAGCATCGAGTTCATTTTCACTTGTGGAAGGAACAGGATTTGAACTTTGGTCTCCAGAAGTGAAACGCTTATGCATTTTCCCCCAAAGTGATATAGAACCTTGCTGTCTTACACCACTTTTTGTTATTTTTGTTTACTGCTCATTTCTGTGGAGAAAATAGAAAGCAAAAGCTTGTGACATAACACTACAGCCCAATTCTGCATTCTTGCTGTCCAATAGGTCTGGAAACAGGATTTAGTGTGGAAGGGTCATTCTAGTTGTGGAGACATTGACGTCTGGGCAGAGTTCCATTGGCTGGTGTCTGGGCTGGTTCACCACAAGCCTCGTTTCAGTCAGTGAGGACTTAGTTGGGGTTCTTATCTTCCAGATTCTGTTTATCCAGAACTTTTTTCCTTTGAGAGCTTTGGACTAGATTTAACACTGGTTCCAACTTCTGTGGAGTGACTTTACATCTGTTTGATATCAGAGTTTGTTAGTTCTTAGCGACCATCTGTTGACACTTTTTAAAAAATGCATTCCATCTTTCTTGTTTTCTGTTCAGTGTTATAACCCATAAACTCAGTTTCTATTAGCATGTGTCCTATTTTATTGTTTAGTTCCTGCCCTTCAAGAGGCAGGGGCTGCTTAATTCCAGCAAATACAATTAGAGCTTCCAAACAGGTGCTAGCTAAGTAGATCAACTGAGCTTTGCCTTTACTTTTTCTCAGAAGACACAAAGTAATACAGCAAATGCAAGATCATTGCTAGTGTTAGGGAGCATGAGGGAATTTCTATTTCATTCTAAATAAAGGCATCTTCTGGCATCTTAAACTAAAAGTGGCTTGTCTGTCCCTTAACAGCAGGCAATTATGTGACACTCAGGGAGACTATATAGCAGACAGCACTTATGACAAAAGTATATTCAGTAAACTTTTCAGAATATATTCAGTTTTTGACAAGGTTTCAACTCTCTATCAATAATAATTATAATGGTCCTAATCCTGCAGTCCTCACTCAGTTTTTACTTAATCCCTACACAGGTAAAACTACCACTGACTCAGTGAAATCAGGATTGAGCAGAAACAAAGTGAGGACTGCTGGATTAGGACCATTGCTAATGCTTTGCAATGAAAATAAATAGCACTTTATAGCAAAGAATCTGGGAGTTCTTTACAAACAATTATTAATTAAGCCTCACAACATCTTTGTGAGGTACATTTTATATATGGCAGTTAGTATATATTAGAATATACACTTTCACATCTACGTAAACTGGGCCACAGAGCAATTAAAAACATAATCCTGAGCTGAGTTAAGAGTTAGGGCAGGTGGGTCTACATGCAGTTACACCCCTGCAGCACTTTAGTAGTGAAGATGCTACTATGCCAGGGGTGGACAAACTATGGCCCATGGGCTGGATCGCCACCCCCATGGCGCTGCGGGCCCTGTGCGTGCCCCCCCCCCCCCAGAAGTGGCCGGCACCACGTCCCTGTGGCCCCTGGGGGAAGAGGGACAGAGGGCGCCGTGCACTGTTCCCCTCACCCCCCCCCCCCACAGCTCCCATTGGTCGGGAACGAGGAACTGCAGCCCCAGTGGAAGCTTGCGGGGAGTACCCTCAGGCGAGGGCAGCATGCGAAGCCCCCTGCCTGCCACCCTCCAGGGGCTGCAGGGATGTGATGCCGGCCACTTCCAGGAGCGGCTCGAGGCCAGGGCAGGCAGCCAGGGAGCCTGCCCTGGTCCCGGTGTGCGCCACTGACACCCGGAGCCACTCCAGGTAAGCGGCCCCAGGCTTGAACCCGCATCCCAAACCCCTCTTGCACCCTGCACCACAACCTCCTGCCCTGAGCTCCCTCCTGCACCCCAACCCCCTGCTGCACCCCACACTCCTCCTGCACCTCAACCCCCTTCCCTGAACCCCCTGCTGCACCCCGCACTCCTCCTGCACCTCAACCCCCTTCCCTGAGCCCCCTGCTGCACCCCAACCCCCTGCCCCAACCCTACATTCATGGCTCTGCATCCAATTTCCCCACCCAGATATGGCCCTCGGGCCAAAAAGTGTGCCCACCCCCGTTCTACACCAATGGGAGAGCTTTCCCCGTCAGCATAGTTAATCCACCTCTGTGAGAGGCAGTAGCTATGTTGACGGGAGAAGTTCTCCCATTGATATAGGGCTGTCTACAGCCAGGGTTAGGTCAGTAACTGCATCGCTCAGGGGTGTGGGTGGAGCTCAGAGCTAAGATTTCAGACGTGGAAATCCCCCCCACTGGCAATTGTGGGAGAAGCGGTGAGCCAAGATACCCCCAAAAACACACACAGCCCCTCCACATGGCCCATGGGAGGCAGAGGGTAAGAAGGTCGGATTTTGGGGCCTTTTGGCATAGGTGCTAGTTTCCATCACACATACAGGGTTTACAGTTTGGTTCAATGGCTCTCAGCACTCCATTATACCAATTGTTCCAGCACCCCTGCCTGTTGGTGAAGTGGGAAGATTGAGGGCCCTGGGGGTGTAGGGAGGAAGAAGTTGGGGGCTGCTGGGGAAGGAGTTGGGGGCAGAGTGGTGGGAGTACTGTAGGGGGCTGGGGAAGCCTATAGGGGCTGAAAAGACTTGGGGTGCAAGTTCTGGGGGCCAGGATGGGATGGGATGGGATGATAGAGTGGGAATTGCCCGGCTATGGGAGAGGTGGGTACAGTTCCCTGGGCAGGAAAGGAGGTGTTGAAGATGAGGTGTTGCCTAGTTGCAGGGTGGGGGTACATTGGGGGTCTGGAACTTACAAGACAACTTGACACCAAAGTTTCCCTCTTGGCTCTGGTCCAACGGGGCTGGCATGGCTCAGCTCTCTGCTCTGGAGTTGCAGCACCACTCAGGGTTGGCTGGGGCCAAATTTTTGTGAACGGCGTTGTGACCTAGCACATGGGGTCACAGTGTTCTTACTCAAATTGGTCCTGGCCAGCCTCCTGCCGTCATGACAGAGGGATGGCTGGGCCAAACCTGAGCAGCGCTGTGGTCCTGTGTGCTAAGTTGCAATGCCCAGAGCAAGGAGCCAAGCCCAGCCAGCCTTGAGACCCTTTGACGCATTCTGGTGACCCAGTTTTGGATGACTATACCACATGCTGCTGGTTACCAGTTACCATATGCAGTGCTGTGACTGGTGATTCCTATGGTTGTTACCCTGTCAGTGAAGACTGCTGCATTTCAGCTCAAGTATTGCAAGCAAAATCCATTTGATCTGTTTTGTAGGTTGGAGAAAGTGATCTTGTTACAGTGTGATAGTGACTGAGGGGGTAACACATCAAAAGTGCCCGAGTCACTTAGGAACCTAAATCATACTGACTTTCAATGGGACTTGTGCTCCTAAGTGATTTAGGCACTTTTGAATATGGAACTTAGGCTCCTGAGTCACTTAGGTCCTTTTGAAAAATTTACCCATAATCTTTAGGGTAGAGTTGCAAATCAGATACAATAGGGCTTGTGGTCAATGTAAATTTGAAATGGGGAGGCTCTTTGGTAAAGCTGAAGTCCTGCATGAGTGCTGATGGGGGAGAAGGGTGCCCTGTGCTGAAGCCATCTGGACCCATTATAAGAATTAGCTTTGTGCAGTGGAAGGTTCCAAACCCCTCACTGGGGAGACCCATATTACAAATGAGGATGGATGCTCTGCTGAGAAATGTAATCATCTATCAGGACAATCATTCTAGAACATGCATTTCTCTCTCTTTTTCTCTTCACAACTGACTGATTATCTATTGCTCCTCTTCACCACAGTCTGCTTGAAGGGCTTCACAGCATCTGAAGGTATAAGAATATGATTCCTCCCCCACCCCCACCCACCTTGATGTAATTGTCTATATTTAGGTCACTGACATGATGAGAGATGTTTGTGTTTTTAACCTAAAGATGGAAATTGCTTCTCCGAATATCTTTGAATTGAAACACCCTAATGGAGCCTTGTGCTTTCATTGCTTTTGCAGTGGCATTGTTGTTTTAGGTCTACAGTGCAAGAGGCATTGCTCCATACTCACTCCCTTCAGCACACGTCGCTGCTTCCACACACACCGCTAAAATGTCTGCCTGATCTTGATGGCAAGCACATTCCACTGGACGGGAAGGAATTATAAAAGGGCAGGAGGAAGGTCATAGGAAGTTGCTTTATCCTCCTTCCACCTGGAACAGATATTGTGTGCACTGGCCTATCAAGTAGAAAATGTGGCACTGATAAATCCCATCCGCAAAGGAGCTGAGCCTTTTTAATATGTAAATGCTCAGTCAAAGAAAGTAAACAGACATCTCCTTCTGCAGGGAATTACTAGACAAACGACTCCCTCCCATTTCCCTCCCCCTTCCCATTTAAGTGTAGGAAATTCTGCTTGCTTTATATGATAAAGAGGAAGAGGGGAAGGGGCATGTATTGAATCACTGTTAAGCTTCTGTATTCCACCCAAGACCTTTCAGTCTAGATGTGCTTCATTAGTTTGATAAGCAGACACTAAAAAGAGGAGGGTGAGGGGTTTTGCATGAGGGAATCTGCCTAGGGGCTGCCTGGAGGTTTAAGAAGATGAACTGCTAATGATGTTGAAGATGTACCTTTCTGGGACCCTGGCTCCTAGAGGAAATGTGGGTCCTTTTCACTAACTGTGTTATGCTTGGTGGTATAATGAAAAGGGGCTCACAGGGGAGTGAAATGGAATGAATGTTGGTAAGTTTCCTCCCTCAACACATCCCCCCACCAAAACATCACTCTTTTTCTTTAGCAGAATATCTGGCATTAAGTCATCCTAAATATCAGGAGATACCATTAGGAAAAGAGATTAATTTGCTAGGTCATTTATTTGAACAGTCTGGCCTGATACTTACAAACTAAACATAGATTTAATGAGTGTAGTCCAAATTGGCAATGCAAATGTTTTGATGAATAGCTACCAGAAAGACTGTGAACCTTGGATACAGACCCATGCATGTGCAAACACTGGATCTAAGGACTTTCAAACTTCACTTACTTTAATCCCTTGCCAACTCTTTTCCTTTCCGAGCAGTTTCATGTCTTAGAAGCCAATTGCTTTTGTCCCCAGGGTTCAGTAGGATTTGCAGGTTTTCACCCAAGGCTGTAATGGCTGTGTCCCTCATGTATTTCTTTTTCTGTATGTGGCTACCTTTTTAACTCGGGCAGTGTCACAATATAAAAGGTAATGTGTAATTCCCAGTTACACTCTTGGAGTGCCCAGGGAAGTTATTTGTTGGCATGTCCTTCATCCTGCGCTGAAATCTAGATAAGCCTTGCTGTAGCCTTCATTTGGATAATAGAATATTCATACTTAGGATAATAAAATTTAATATTGTAAATATAAACTGTCTTAAAATTAGGTATCTCCTTTCATCCCAAGAAATTCAAATCACTTTACAGACAGACAGAGATCACTTCACCTGTAAGGTTGAAGTGCTGCAACATTTAATATGCAGGAACGAATATGCAGTAGAAACAGCAAAAGTAGTTTCAGTAGGCAGCAGTTACCACAGGTGATTGATTAGATTTACTATACATTTCCTCTAAAAGACAGAGGGCCAAATATTCAGTTCCACCTGAGCGCCACTCAATGGAGGGACAGGGCATGGGTGTAGGGGGGGTGGGATAGCTCAGTGGTTTGAGCATTGGCCTGCTAAACCCAGGGTTGTGAGCTCAATCCTTGAGGAGGCCACTTAGGGATCTGAGGCAAAATCAGTACTTGGTCCTGCTAGTGAAGGTAGGGGGCTGGACTTGATGACCTTTCAAGGTCCCTTCCAGTTCTAGGAGATAGGATATCTCCATTAATTAATTTATTTATTTTATTTAATTTATTAAGGGTGGGATAAGGCCCTGTTTGGTGAGACAATTGAGCCTGCACGGGTTATGGAATGCAGCTTTGTGGAACTGCCACTGATTGTAAGTCACTTCTTCAGCATCCTTTTGATAGTGATTTTCTTGGTTTTCACTGTATAAGGGAGTGCACTAATAGTGCAATAAATGCTGATACTGTATCTTAGAGAGACAAGGTGGGTGAGGTAATACCTTTTATTGGATCAACTTCTGTCAGTGAGAGAGAAAAGTTTTCAAGCTACACAGAACTCTTCTTTTTCTCCTTCTTCGTCATAAAACATGTCAGGAGGAGAGCACTTTCCAGGGCATGGTGTGGTGTGGGCAGAGGGGTAGACTGTATGAAGTTGAAGCAAACTGCCACCCCTGAATTGGTTTCTTTTCCTTTCTTTCTGAGCTGCCTTTATGTAATGGGTGACACACAGAGCCTCAATAATCATTTCTGAGTCCAAAGGTCATTTGAGAGTCTTTGGCTCTCTTACTGCACCCAGTCATCTCCTCCTCCTGCCTCATCCCTATCCTACCCCCTCTCTGTAACATTCTACAGCAACAAAGAAACACTAAGGCAATCTAGGAAGTGATCTTTGCCCTGCCACAAAACTAGCCTTGTTAATGAAGTCCCATATGTTGCCTCTCTCTCTCTGATGTCTATCCTGTCACCCCTCTGCTGCTGCTCCTCTCCCCCTCTCATTGCTCAGTGTGTTTTTTTGTGTAACTTGATGACAAAAAAGCAGAACAGCAGCAATCCTGTGGTATGGACCCAGGGATACTATGAGGTCACACTGAGGTTAGGCCTGGGAGGATGGGATCATGCTGTCGGGTGGGCACAGGTCTGTATAGTTCTTTCAGAAATAGCATTCCTCTCCTTAGGGTGAAGAGAGTCCAGATGTATTGGCCAAGCATTGGGATCCTGTAATTATACTCCAATTCTTTCTTCCCCTTCTCCTCAGCCACCATAGAGATACATGAGGCATTGGAACTTATTTAAAACCCCAGAGAATACTGTAGCTTTAGTTGAACTATTTGAGTCAGTCTCTAATGGCCAACTTTTACAGCCCTGTCACTGGACACGTAGGGCAGCTCTTTAACAGAGCATTACCAAAGGCATCGGCTCTCACTGCTTATTAACTCTGCCTTTGTTGTTGTTGTTGTTGTTTTCAAACTCTCACACTAAAGGGATAATGTCACACGGCTGTTTCTCCTTTGATTGTAAAAGTCACTGGCTTGGGAGTTCAGTGGTCCCTCCACTTAACGGTGCTGGTAACTGGTTATGCATTGCAGTCTTTTGTTTTCAGTGCCCTCTTGTCATTGCTGTTGACTCATCAGGCTGGTGCATCTGAGCTTAATTGAAGCAGTAACAATGCAATCAACATTTCTCTCTATTTTTATCTGAGTCTCCCCCTCCCCTCTGATTTTTCTACTGCTTGACTCACTATTTCTGGGTATGAGAGCTTGGCAGTCTTGTGATTGTGGAAAAAAGAACCACAAATGGAACAAAACACAACAAAAATACCAGCGTTTTTTTTCTTTTAGTGAGACTGGATTCCTAATTTTTTATTTGTTTTTGTTAGTTTGTCCCCAAGGTCTGAGTTGAGTGCATGAGGAATAAGAAAGCCCTGGGTTGGTTATTGAGCTTCTTGTGCATTAGAGTGGGGTAGCCAAACTTTACCCAAATGCAGACCAAAATGGCAGCTTACCAGTAGTCCGAAAGACACACTTAATTTGGATAAAACAGAGCAGATTGCAGCCACGCTCTTTATGCTGTCCTCCATCGTCATCCAAGCAGCCTGACCAGAGCCAAGAAGGAATTATTGATCTTGATAAAATCTTTTAGAAACTAGAGTGATGAAAATACTAAATCAGCTTTTAAAAGTCATAATTTTTAACCATTAATTCAAAGAAATAAACACAAAGCACCTTTTATTTATATATGTATGTGCCAAATGAATTATACAGTATAATGCAGTGTTGTAGCCATGTCAATCCCAGAATAATAGAGAGACAGCGTGGGTGAGATAATATCTTTTGTTGGACCAACTTCTCTTGGTGAGAGACAAGCTTTCAAGCTACACAGAGCTCTTCTTTGGGTAGCTGGAAAGCTTGTCTCTCTCACCAATAGAAGTTGGTCCAGTAAAAGATATTATCTCACCCATCTTTTCTTTCTTATACAGTACAAGGCCTATGTTCACATTTTCAAACTTGGGTGCCTAAGTTTAGGCACCTAAAGCTAAGTGACTTGGTTTTCAAAGGCACTGAGTGCCTACAGCAGCCATAGGCATCAGTGGGAGCTGCAGATGCTCACCACCTTGGAAAAGCACGTAACTTTTATTTAGATGCTGAATTTGAGACACCGAAATCTGAAAAGTAGCTTTGGGATCTATGTAATGTTGCCAAATGTTCTACTTCCAACTGAACACAGGGCATTGACTGAATAGCCAGCATTTTGGACAGCCAATAAAAGAACTTAAAGCAAACAACAGTCTCACTGGCAGTGTGCCCGGGTGGTCCAAAGCAGTCATCTTCCACTGGGCTTCAAAGTTGATCCTGTCATCATCTTCTCTGCCCAAACCCAAAGAATTGTGCTGATTGAGATATTCTTTGGCTTCCAGTTCTGTGGTCCAAGAAGTCACTAGTGGCTATAATAGCCACCCAAAATGTTTGGTAGTGGGGACTTCACCAGTAGCTGACCACACCACCAGGTAGCTATAAAAGCCACCCTGGATGAGTCATAGGTTTCGTAATGCTGAATCGAGGAGAGCATTGGCATATTGCTACTTTATTCCTTACAAAGAGGCCATGTTGGGGTTTTTTCAACTCCTTTCCTCTCCTCATCAACATTGCCTCTCCAAAGTAGGTGAAATTGATACAGTATGGCAACAGAGTTGCTGTAAAGTGTATGGGTATAGCACCTCTTAAAAACATTTTCCTTTCTATTCTATTCTATTCTATTCTATTCTATTCTATTCTATTCTGTATAGGCTCTTATATCATGGTCATCACTGTAGTATCTGAGCTCCTGCCACTAGTTCATTAAGCAACAAGACTAATGTCAACCGTGTATTGTTTGTTCTCTTATCCTCTCCCCCGGAGAAAAAGTGTGTGTCCAGGAGTTGCTTGTTTTGGTAGGTGTTTTAGTTTTGTTTGTTTTGTTTTGCGGGTAGGTGGGGGGGTTGTTCTGGGATTTTGTGGTCACATTTAATGCCACTGAGGCCACTAGTAAAGGTATGTGGTGGAACCAGAAGAGCTGTCACACAGCAACAGTGGAGAGAGAATAATTTTTAAGATACGAGGATCTGATTATAAAATAACAGAAGTTAGTGGAGGTATATGGGCAGGTGTATTCAGTAAAACTACTTTTAACTCGTGTTCTGAAATTGACTAGCTTTCAGGTTTAAATGACGCACACCCATCCTTTGTGTGAAATACCTTATACACCACTAGTTATTGGGCTGTTCATCTCTCTCTCGCTTTAACTGTTTTGATCAAAAGTTATAATACCCTTCTTTCCAAAAATGAGGGCACCAATGGTTCTGTGTATCAAAAATAGAATTGTTTCTGGTGGTAATAAATCTAGTTCTAAACACATTAGGACTGATGCTTTAGCTAATTGTGTTTTTGATGATTTTATGTATGTGTTACGCTCTGATTCCTAAATAAAAAACAAATAATTTGATCAAAAACAAAAGACTGTCAAATATATTTGGAGGTTGCAGCACCCAGTGAGAAACTGACAGAAATAAGGGACTAGGCGGCAGTTAAATGCTTCTTTGTACTTCTTGCTGTAGGCAGAGTCTGAGGTTTTAATCCACCTGTCTGTGTCCCCATCTCTGTCTTCTGGTGTTTGCATTTGGCTTTGTCAATGTGCTTGTGTGCCTGTGTTTTTTGTCTATAACTGCATGTCCCTTGGTGCGTGTGTTGCATGTATCTCTGTCCATCTGTGTATGTCTGGAAGAGCTTTTGTTTCACTGTGTGTTCTTCTCTTTGTGTGTGTGTTTGTGAATCTGTTGAAGTGTTTGTGTGTGCAATCTGTCAGTACATTTGGGTGCCTGTCTGTCTTTCTGTGTCTCAGTGTGACTGTGCATTTCTGCCTTTGTCTGTCTCTGTATATCTGTGTATCTATCTACCTGTATGTCTTTGTGTGCAGTAGGGCAGGGTAGCATTCTAAACTAAATTCATGGATTGTTCTCTTGTTGAGATGGAGACTCCATCATTTTTCTCCATCAGCCTAACAGACACTTGTACCAGGGAGTAAAAGCTGTTGCCTTGGTGGCTTCAGTGGAGTAAAATAAAATGCTGTTTTGAGTCACTGTGAGCCAGGATCATTCTCAGATGTCAGCTTCTTAAAAACGGCCCCATTTAAAATGAATATGGAGAGAAAGGAAGAAAATGGATTTTTCTGTTATGGGCTTTTTTTTCTTGTTGTTTTTTTCCATTTTGAAACAGAATGCAGTGCTCCGAAGGGAAGGTCTTTAAAAACAAAACAAAAGGCAGCTGTCAATTTAATCCAGGCTCCCTGATAAAATTCCAGCAGAGTTCCTTTTTTCATAGATGAAATAAGAACCCTGGCAGGGCCCTCTTGACTGGCCACATAAATCATTCGTAGTAATTGCTCTGAGAAAGAAGAGTGCCTCTTCGACACAGGAAAAAAAACCTTTCTGACTGCGCACCACCTCAGGTAGCCCAGCTGGCGGAGGTCATTAGCCCCCCGCTCCTGGGAGGAGCAGGATACCTGCACGGGGGTGGGCTCTGTGAACTGAACGAAAGAGCATAGCACCGAGTATAAATAATAGGTTTCCGTGTAGCCTTCCTTCCCTTTGCTGTTGATTCTGCTTTAATCGCCCTGGAGGGATTAGAAGGTAGACAGGGTCTTGGGGAGTGGGGGCAAAGGAGAGGGTAATACGGAGACGGGAGGCACACAAGGCAGGGGAACAAAGAGAGAAGATTTGAGTGACTAGCATTTAGTGCACGGGTGATATGGTTTCAATTAGCTAATATCTCCTTAGGTCGTTGCATGACTCTGCATGCTCCTCATCTCTCAGGTTAGAAGTGGAATTGCCGTAAAAAGCATAGTGCTGTGGTCTGGTGTCAGCTTGTTGGCTATGGTGGAGCAGCTGCTTGTGAAAGCCGCAAAGCTGAGATAGCTCTTCCCTGGGTAGTCGTAAAGATGGTGATAATAAAATAACTGGGTTCCAAAGAAGCATTATAGTAGCAGCCACCAGCCACAAACTAGTGAGGAGGCAGTTCTTAATTTGCTCCTTTCTTTTCACAGTGGCAGCAGAGGGATTTTATATGTATTTATAATTGCTGGTATCGCAATGGCCCTTTTTAAACCTGTGTTGAACATTGATGATACACTAGTGTTTTGGGGTATTAGCCAGTACCACATACAAATATATAAATTAAATACTAAAGAAAACCCACATACACAGACAAGGATAGTAACGTTAGCGACAAGGGGCATGGAATAGCAGGAAGACAGCATGACGTAGTGAGTAGGGCCCTGGATATGGGGTCAGCAGACCTGTATTCTGTTCCTAGCTCGGCCACACCTGCTGTGTGACTGCTGGCAAGTCCCTTCACCCCTTTGTGCCTCTCTTTCCCATCTCTGCCATTCAAATGTAGCTCTTTGGAGCAGGGATTGTCGTGTGTGTGTTTGTACAGTGCCTTGCACAATGGGGCCTAAATCTTGACTGTGACTTCTCTGCACTACTGTAATACAAATAATGGATAACAGTCAAATAATAACAGTAACATCTCACACCCTCCCTTTCACTAAACATACAGAAAGAGCCCTGGACCTTAGTTCTTCCCATGAGATCCCCTGCTCCCTCCAACTCAGATTAGCACCAGTGAGGGTTTTGATCAGTCAGTTTTTTCCTTAATTTTGGTGGTGTTCTGGGGCTCATTATAATGAGATCCGATTTATGGTCTGGTCTGTTGCGGATACGCATGGGTCAGGCTTCCCCACACCTGTCTCTGTCCTAGCCCATAGCACCATCCTCCTAGTCACAAGGCCCCAGCTTGTCAATCATGCTGAACTGTGCCTCCAAGACTCGTCATTTGTGACCCAAGCTGTATTTAACAAGACCAAGTAAAATGAGGGTATTTAATCCCTTAGGCAGATTTTACAAACTTGGATGTTCAAAGTTGGATACCTACATAAAAGGGCTGAAATCAATGGGAGGTGTGAGTGTTCAATATCTCTGTGGGATCTTTCGGGGATAAAAGGAGATGTCTAGATCTTGCTACTTTATTTAGGTGCCTAAATTTAGATGCAGGTGTTTGACCCTCATCACCTCAAGTCTGAAAGATGTTTCATAGCCTCATCTTTCCACTGACTTCTGACTGGAGATGGTGGACTCTACTTTGCACCTGACTAGTTGATAGTTCTTATAATTGTTATGAAGACGGATGTCCTAAAAAGAGACATCTGAATGGCTAAAAAAGATTCTCACTTAACAGACATATGGGATTAGCCAGTGGTTACAGGTACAGGGCATGTCATTTAATAAAGTACTGTAACACTTTAAAAAGTGATAAAAGCAGTGGAGTCCGATCGGGGCAGGCTTTAGGCACCGCAGGGCCCGATTTGAAGGAGCTGCCACCGAAGTCCCGCCACTGTCTTTGGTGGCAGCTCAATCGCTGCTGCGGAGGAAGGACCCTCCGCCGAAAGACAGCGGCAACGATTGAGCTGCCGACAATGACAGTGCCGGGACTTCAGCAGCAGCTCAATCAGCTGCCGGTGCCTTCGGCGGCACTTCGGCGGAGGGTCCTTCCTCCACGGCAGCGATTGAGCTGCCACCGAAGACAGCAGCGGGACTTCGGCAGCAGCTCCTTCGGGACATTGTGGGGCCCTCTTAGGGGCGCGGGGCCCGATTCTGGGGAATCGGCTGAATCGCCCTAAAGCTGGCCCTGAGTTCGATACTGTAAGGATGTATTTCTCATTCAAAACTTGGCCACTGTATATCCACTCTTGTACTTCTTGTATCCGGTATAACAGCATGCTTTGTGCGTTGCTTGTTAGTCTGGTGTATATTTATTTGTACTGTATGTCTAGGAATTTATTCAAAGCTCATCACTTTGATATCTTGTGGTAGGGAGACTCTACGATCAATCCAGGAACAATGTGATAAACTACTGTACATTTATTTGTACCTTTTAACCATCTCATCTCCACTCCATCTATAATCCAGTTCCAAACCCGAACTCCCTAAGTCCCCCAGTCTTCTCTCTCTTACAAATGCACACAATCTGTCTGAATCTCTGTCTTAGATCTCTAGGCATTGCACATTTTAAAGGCCTAAAGGTGTATTTAAAAGGGACCTTGTCAATATTAAAATAATATTTTAATCTGTATTTCAAATCCACAAAACAAGGATATTTTATAGTTTGGTTCTGTTGGGCCTGCACATTGCACCGTATATGATTCTCTCTGTGACGTCGCCAGCAGTGAACAATGTACCTAAGTAAATGCTCCAATGCTCAAGTAGAACAGGATATGACTGTTGGTCCCTTCTCTTGGCTGTGCAGCATACTAGCGACAAAGGGAGCCAGTTTCACCAAATGGCTTTTGCAGGAGTATAAAGCATATCAGCTTCACAGAGGAGCAGTATGGCAGTGTCGGCGCTATGCCCTGAGCCTCAGCAGCACACTTGGTTGTGCTGTATTCTGTGGTATTAATAGCACTCGGCTTACGTTTTGCACCTATTGCATACTGGCTGTACCTCTTCCTGAGCCCATCATCTCAGACATGGATCCGTGCTAAGGTTATTTAGTATTCCGATTTTTAAAATACATCTTGAATTGATTGTTCCTCTGGCAACCAATTAGCTTACTGGTCTCCATTGGGAGATCTCCGTCTTCAATGCAGAGTCAATGTTGACATCACCTCTTTCCTTCTTTGCCCAGGGAGTTGCTGCAAAGCTGACTTTATGGCACTTACTTCAGGCACCTCTCTCACTCCTTTCTGGTCATGGAGCCCTGCTACTAAACATACTCACGGCAGCCTCCATACATGTCCTGAAGATAATGATTCAGAGAAACAACTGTGTGCAGCTAGTGACGCAAAAGGCTGGATTCTCCCCCACAGGAGACAAGTAACTCTCACTGACTTCAGTGGGAATTGTTTGTACCCTCTGGGCAGAGCAGAGGAGAAGAATCGTGCACTTGCAGGGCAATTTTCTCTTGCTTGCTTTTTGGTGCCAAAAGGGATGATTGGGCACAGGGAATTTAATTCTTTCAATTTGCCACGGGATCCCTAATATTACCGTAACATGGATGTTGAATGTCATACAGATTGTGCATCTGTCTCTCCCTTTTTAAAAAGATAATCAAACAAGCACTTAGATATGAGCGAGAGAAACATTCATTACAGGGTGTGAACACAAGACAGGTGGATAGGAGCAGATACATGTCTTGGCTTTCTTCCATCCTGAAATCCCAAAATATGTATCTAAACAAAATGCCATTGTGAAAACACAAAGTTGGTAATACTCTATAGGTTTAACTTTACTTGGAAATTGCTTCCAGATTAGCACAGATCGTGAGTAATATAGTCCATCATGCAGTATCAGATAAGCAATACTAGCTTCCTTCTTTCTTTTCTCTCTAGAATAGACAAATTTGCACAGTACTGGATGATACTGCCTTGCACGGCTATCCAAAGGTTTCAAAGCTTTTCCAAGAGTAGGACCAACTCTTGGAGTCCTTACTGATGCAAAACTCTCCTTGAAGTCAGTGGTAGCTGTGCCAGTGTATCTAGAATTGGCCCAGTAATGAATTATCCATCCCTGTGAGGGAAATAAAGATTTCTATCCCCTTTTTTACTAGTGAGAAAACTGAGGCACAGTGAAATTAAGGAATTGGCCAGAGGTCACATACAAAGTGAGGGGAAGAGCTGAGAATGTAACAAAGATCTAGTGTCTCAAACCTTTCCTTTAGCCCCAAAATCAGCCTTCCCCACTGCGAACTGTAGTTTGCTGTCTGCCTGTGGTTCATGTTACTGTGTTTCGTATTAAAAATTGAATATTTTTTCTGCCAATATAACATTCAGTTTCCTGTTTCATTTATCTCCTATTCCCTTTATTTTCTCCCTTCTGTTTTTACCACTTGTGAAAAACATATTAAACTGCATTTCCTGCTGTTTTAAATATGAACCAGAGAACTAAAGGGAGCCTTGCCTTTGAGACAAAGTTGTTAAAAATCATAAAATGGAATTAAAATATCTGCTTCTTGCTCACTTACTTCACAGAGAGCCCCAGTTACATGGAAGAAATTGACTTGGAGGAGAAGTTTGCAGTTCCCTTGTGGAATGAGGGGAGGTGGGGGAAGAGCCATTTCCTGCACTAAAGTGCTTGCCTGGAGAGGTGGTGAGGCCCCTTGTCTTTTGCAGACAGAATCATCGTTTTGAGCTCTGCACTCCCCAGCTGTTCTACAGCCAAATGGCTTATTGAACGTGAGGACATAGTGGGTGAAAGCAGCTGTTCTGCAGAATTGGAAAGTTGAGCTGTCTCAGTTCTTGTTCACAGTCATTGAATCAAGGCTGTCTGCTGTTGCATGCCCTACATTCACCTGTATGCACCAGAGCCAACCCAGGGAAGGCCAGACATGGTAGTCACAGCACGCTTTTGTCCTTGGCATCCCAGAGTGGCTATGCTTCACAGGCTGGGAGTGACAGCAATAAAATTGTTCTGTTTTAAATAGGAAGAAGACTGACAGGGTGAAAAAGCCGGGAAATCCTCCTGATCAGGGAGAAGAGGAGGGGGAAATGAAAAAATCTGGTGCCTTCCAGGCAGTTCTAGCACATCACCTAACATATGTAAGATTTGCACTGTTGCTAACCCTCAGATGGACTGTGTATCAGATTACCATTGTGTGTAGAGGTTTCTCCATAATTTCTTAATTGTACCTTATGGGGTGCATTTCAGAATCACAGGGAAGCCCTATTGAGGTCCATTAGTTGCTTGATTTTTGTTGAATGTTCTAGATAACTTCACAAAGAATGTACCTGCTGTGTTGCTGAATATACTTAACATACCATTGAATTTGTATTGTTCAGCTCTTAAACTCTGCAGTGAGGGGTTGAGTAAGAAACATGTAGATAGATTTCAGTAGAATGTCAATGGATGACTGCAGCATGGGAGTTATGGTAGAGGACCAGCAATGAAGGAGTTAGTGTAATACTGTGCACACCAGTTATAATGGATTTTCTTGCATGGATAGTAACATATTTGAAGTTCCAGAATAATTTCTGTTCTGTTTTTGTTTCATTTGGGAGTTACAAGCATGGAATAATAACTTCCAGGAAGGGTATATAATAGAAATGCCCTTCTTTATAATGACAGGTTTCAGAGAAGCAGCCGTGTTAGTCTGTATCCGTAAAAAGAACAGGAGTACTTGTGGCACCTTAGAGACTAACAAATTTATTAGAGCATAAGCTTTCGTGGACTACAGCCCACTTCTTCGGATGCATACCAAGAAGTGGGCTGTAGTCCACGAAAGCTTATGCTCTAATAAATTTGTTAGTCTCTAAGGTGCCACAAGTACTCCTGTTCTTCTTTATAATGTTTTGAAGTACGACTCTTCTCTGAAAAGTAGGTCTGTAAAAAAGACTTTCTGAGGTTTCTTTGACCTGCATATCAGATAGACTCACTACAATTAAAAAATTATTTTTCAACTTCCAGCCCTTCTTACTGTACCTGGGATCTGAAAATCAAGCTGGGTTTTCTGCTTCTCATATCTTATTACCAGCTATTGCAAGTCCCTCTATATGTGTGTTTATGATGGGGTTCACATGGGAACATAAGAATAGCCATAGTGGGTCAAACTAATGGTCCATTTGTAAATTAGTTTAATAAGGACTTTATGAGCATTAATAAAATTTGTACATATGCAAGTTAAGGTAATGATATAAAGGTGAGCTAGTTGTACTATGACTTGTCTGCACTTTCCTCTGACGTATTAGGTACTGCCCTCTGTCTGAGACAGGATATCAAACTAAACGGACCTGTGGTCTCATCCAGCAAAATAATGCCTCTGTACCTATTTATTAACAAAATTTATTTCTCTAAACTTAGCATTTCTGATGTGAATAATTTGCAATAATAAAAGTGAGATAATATGGAATGGAGGTAAATTTAAGTCTAATCCATGGGGCATCCCTTGTTTTTCATGACCATTTGGGAGAGGCATGTTTAGAAGTGGCGCTGAGAAGAGACATCACTAAAGGCAACATGATGTGCTCTCAGTGTCAGATGGAAACATTGCACTGGTATTAACCCAAACCCCGACCCTGTTTTAACCTCAACTGTGTGAAATGCATAATCCAGGGTTATCCTTTACTTAAATGTAAGCAATTGCTGAGCTAGGTTTCCAACTGTGAATACAACCTGCCTGGTGACTGCAACACTTGTGGTATTGACAGATATGTCTGTTACCAGCTGACACTTGGAGAGCAGAATTGATTGGCTCCAACAAGAATCCAAAGATTTATTTGAAGGGTCATACTGGTTCTTCACAGCATCTCCTCAGTTCAAGCTGTCAGTTCTGCATTATGAGCAGGGACTGAAAAGTGGATGTACTTTTGCAGGCACTATACTGATGAAACAAGGTAAAATTCCAGTATACATTCCGTTTAAAAAACAACAACATTAAAATAAATCTAAGGTTCAATACTGTTATTGTAGTTCATGTGATACACTATATAGAGTCACCTCTAATGGATGGTAGTGTAACCTACAGTTTTGAGCATAACTGGGTTAGCTCAGGATGGTATACTGGCACTACTGTTCCCTCTTTTGAGGCCTTTAGAGGTACTTAAACAGAAAGGTTCAGACTTCCAATGGTATTTTTAACATAGTATATTGCTTTTAATTTTCTTTGGTATGTTTTTTGAACAGTAGTACAGAACAACCTGTATGGGATATGTCTGTAGATGGATCCCTGCTCAGTTCTCATAAGGTAGTACTGCAACCATATTATTCTTTCTGGCTTATATCACACACATCATTCTTCCTGATAGTGTTCTGGAGTATCCCTGAATAACATTTAAGTCAATAGTTGCAACTAAAGTCCTCTTGATTTAACTTTGCATAGATAAAATAAACTTTGCATAGTTAAAATACATTGTGAAACTGCTGTCCATGCAGCTCCCAGGGTTATTCTGTAATCACATGAGATGCACCTGCTACCATTTGATTTTTAACTTCTCAGTTTTTCCTCTGCAGTGTAATGCAATATTCCTTTACTATATAAAACCACAGTGGAATGAACTTTCCTGTTTATTCGTTAGAGAGAGTGGCTCTGACTTGGGAGAATTGAGAGAATGAAGGCCAATGGGAGCCAGGTGCAATTCCCTAATCCTCAACTGCCAAACCCTGGAGGAAGTTAGAGGCGCAAGGGGGCCTACTCTAACTTCTGCCATTATCATAAGGTCTCTATCAGATCTTGTCTGAGTGGAGGGTCTGCTCCACAACATCCTGGCGCCCCCCGTAACATCTCTGACATGCCTCCCCCCCCCCCCGTTTCCCTCTCATCAGGGTTGGGTGGGGTCATTGGCACTGCAAATGGCAGATTTTTTGGTCTGCTAAGTGGCCTTAGCAGACCAAAGAATCTGGCCCTAAATATCTTCTTGTGGCTATTAAATCAGTAGTGATGCAGGATGGAAAAGTCTTTGCAGCACCTTACGTTGGGCCTCCACATTGTTGGCTTCACAGCTGTTACTTCTAATTAGTTGGGCAGTCACCTTAGAAATGTTAGCTTTAATACAACCCTCCCCCCAAAAGCTTTTGTTTCAAATTCAATTTACATTTGTAGATAGCAAGGGGTGCTTCTGATCTTGTGACCTGCTATGGCGCTGCTGAGCACTAAATAAGTGTAGCCTTCTTTCCAAATATCTGTGCTTTGCACCGCTAGAAATTTGAAGACATGCTAATGAGGTGGGCCTACTGCACAGCATTCAGATTCAACTCTGGATCCAAACCGCACCGAAGTTAGAGGGTGTTGAGTTTCAGCATTCTGTTTCAGCCCATTATAAAGACAGGAATAAGTCACAAAGTTTGGATCTGAAACTGGGTCTGGATTTAGATTTGGATTCAGATCCCTGCTGGGGATCTCACATTTACCAAAATTCTGGATTTGGGCATCTTGGGATCCAGTGCTCCAGTTCAGGCCCCTCTGTAGTACTCATAAAAGTACAAGCATATCTATAACTTGTTAATTGCTATTTGGTGGTCCTGTTAGCTCCAGTAAAACTCTGAGGCATTATCTGGGTCTTGGTAAGGCTAGCTTCCTGGCAGGGTTTTTTCCCCCATCAATGGTGAATAGGTAAAGCAGAGAACAAGAAGAGGAATAATATCGGGTTGTTGTTTTTTTACACTATTCAGTCACTGCTTTGCAGTTGCAGGCTTGGGCATGAATCCATTCGCAGGAAGTCACCAGCATGGCTCACTGGTGGAATTTGTTAAAGGGCAGGAGATGAAGTATTCTTAGCAAGTGGAAGTAAATCACACTGGAGAGGAGAAAGAGGGAGCAGGCTCCCCTGAGCATCATTGCAAATGCCGACTGTTCCGTGCTGTGGACAGTGTAAGAGAGGTCTGAAGCGCCACAATGCTCATTCTGAATCCGTTCATCTTGTGACTCTCCAGGACTGCTTGGAATGCTACTGGAGACACAAGTGAAATATTTTATGAGGCAGTTTTAGAAGCAGGATATTGGACGTATAACAGGCTGGGGGCGGGGGCAGCAGGAGCAAAGGCTTCATGTCGGTGGATCGAATTTTCTCTCCTCTTGTCAAAGGGTCACTGTTTGAACACTTTTTTTCCCTGGCGATACTGTATTTAGGGATTTCATTTCTGATGGAAACACATAATATGTCTGGCCATTTCTGTCTGGTTAGGAGAGTTGACGTGTGGGTTTTGAAATATATCTATTCCTCTGAGGGACATGGCACTGTTTCCTCTGCCCAGGTGGAAAGGGATAAACGCAGCCAGTGGGCTCCCTGACGTGCTGTTGAGTCTGAAAATAGCCTGCTGAATGCATAATGAAGAGCCTCCTGAGGAGTCACCCTGCATGTTAAAATGGTGTTCAGCAGCCTGTGCTGTCACACAACATAATTTGAAGATGAATGTGCATCCAATCAGACAACCAATAACTGACTGTCACCGGGCTGGCCATTAGTATTACCTGTCTGTTCAATGGCAGTAGGGTTTCCAGGAGGCAAAAAGTTAGCCAGCTCCAAAATATGTTTTACACGTGAATAAGACAAATGAGGAACTCTGTGTCTTGGCTTTGTGCACAGTGCTAATTTCATACTGAATGGCCTCTTGGATAAGGACAGTGGAAAATGCACATTTTTGTTCAATGGG
The DNA here is from genome assembly GCF_027887155.1 of Malaclemys terrapin pileata. Lineage (NCBI taxonomy): Eukaryota > Metazoa > Chordata > Testudines > Emydidae > Malaclemys > Malaclemys terrapin. Next base: position 91,249,198 of record NC_071509.1, read on the forward strand.
AAGATTTGTGAATGATTGGGGAAAGAGAAATCCCTATACCCTTGCAAGCCTGGTTCAGCTAGACAGCTAAGGATACTTCAATTAAACATATCTGAATTCCTGCCTTTATTGGTGGTTCTACCGGTACTGAAACTGAAATTGTGAACCTTGATGCTTTTAAAAAGCGAGCCCCAGTTTGAGCAAAACGGCTTACATGGGAGTAAATTGACAAGTGGTTTCTGTTGCTGCTGATGCTGCTTCTTAATTCACAGCCCAGTAACAACACTTGAACGAATGATATGTAGACACCACTTTTGCCTCTGAATGTTTGACAGTAATTAAGGCTTGACTCCAGGGGCAGGACATCATACTAACACTGGAGTACTGGAGAATGAAGTTAAAGTAAAGAAATTAGCTGTCTGCCTGATGGAGACTATATCCTCAAGGAAATATTTACATGTCACTAGGCAAGGTGTTTCCAGTTCCATTGTCTTGCACTTTAGCTCTGCACAGTGACAAAGGCCCAAAGAAACCCAGTTCTCCTTAAGATATTCATATCTGGCAGCAGCAAATCATCACCCCTACAAACGTTCCTTGACTACTGTTGTACGCATTGTAACATCAGATAGCCCTCTCCTACTGCAACACTCACACCGGATTGCTGTGGTTTTTGGATGGTCTGTGATGGAAAGATAGGAAGGAGGAATATGTATGTGTTTGGTGGCTGAAAACTCAGTCTGATACAGACTATGCCTAAGTCTTTCTATAAGCCTATGCTACTGTCATGAAGAAGGCAAAGAGAGCCCACACATAGACTCATGTCATGCAGAACTTTTCTGCTGTAAACCCAAAATACAGTGCTTTGCTGCAAGGGAATAGGACTTTGACAGTTTACATCAGTACAGTATGGGTCCTCACGAAGCCCATTTACTGCAGTCATGCTCCATAGTGTTTAGAATAAAGTATCTATCAAGTCTCTATACAGTACTTTGATTTAAGGAACTTCCAGTCACGTGGGACATGACACCCAGGCTGAAGCAGAACACTTCCTGCTAGGTTGGTCCTGGCCAAGACTTAAGGAGATCCTTTGTTGGAAACACAAGTTATTTTAGTCATTCTGGGAACTAGAGAGCCAGTGAAAACTGGCTCTCTGTTACATTCTAGCAGCCTCAGTACTACAGGGGACATTACAGGCTCAAAAAATTGTACCAACTATATTTTCCTGTCAGACATCCAGATTTGAAATTTGGGATGTCCTTAGGCAAGTTCCTAGCTTGCTGTTTACAAAACATAGGTTTGGGGACATTGTATTAATCTTCTAGTGGAAGTACATGGATTAACAGACTGTTTCCTCGTGTGTACGAGCTGACTTTTGAAAATGCAAATTATGCAAACTGTAATTATAGACATTTTTGTAACTTTTTTTATTGAATTGTGCAAATCAGGACAGATGAGGGCAAATTAAAATATCTTGACCTATACATTAAAGTTTCATAAGTGCTCTTATTGTATAAAACAGTCTGAAAATAATTACTTTCTATATTCAGCAAAGGGAAAAACATCGCTTTTTTCCAAACATGCAAAGAAAGTTCAGGTACAGCAGTTAGACCTGGCTGGGATACAGTGATGTGTTGGAGTGGGCTTTTGGAGTCTCTCTTCCCATGAGTCCTTTGCTAAAATTCTGCCATCAAATCAAAGGGAAGATTCAGATGAGGCTGCAGTTTGACATTTAGGAGATCCAGACATCTGTACCTGAGACGACCATGTTGTAGTTACAAGGCTAGCTGCACTTCTGTTCCTTTCCTGGTATCTTTCAGTGCACCCCCTCACATGGCAGGCCTTCTGCCTTTACCTCTCCTGGAGTGGAGTTTCACAATTACCCAGCAGTTCTTACTGGGTTCAGACATCTACAGTTCTTCCCTTTGGGAGTCTGTGGCCAGTGGTTAATATAGTGACCAGGCAGCCACCTTCACTTAAACCATAGTTTTGTTACTTTAACAGTAGGGAAAAAGCATTTGGAGAAAAAGGATTTTAAAACAGTCTATCTTACTTATAGGCTTACCATCACTCCTGCTTTCCCTAAAACTCCTGAACCATTACCCATCGCTTGAGAGGAAGTCCCTTTTTAAACTGCTATAGTCCTTTGTTCATGTCCTTTCCTGGGTGTTGGCCCTGCCAGAGGCGGATTAAGGTTTTGTGGGGCCCTGGGCCAGAGCAAGTGGGGCGTCCCTCCCCACCCCATTCTGCCCCTTCCCCCGCCGCTCCATTCCACCCACAGTCTGACCATTCTGTGCCCCTCCCCACCGCGGCCCTGCAACCCGTTTGTTCCTTTCTGCTTTCCCCCCTCCCCCACTGTGGCCCCAAGACTAGAGAAGCTCTGTCCCCCGCCACTGCCCCAGGGCCAAAGCAGAGAGTGAGAGTTCCCCTAACCCTGAGGCCATGGCAGGGAGGTTGAGTTCCTCCACTCCCAGGGCCGCAGCCAGGTCTGGGCACTGGGGCTTCCCACACCGCCCGGCACTTCTGCTGGGAACCAGGGTCGGGGCGCAGTTGTGCCCATTTTTCTGGGGGCCCCCAATTGGCCGGGACCCCTGGTTGGCCCACTGGCTAATCTGCCATTGGGCCCTGCTTGTCAAAATCAGTTCTCTTAATTGGCTGGAGCCCAGAGGTAGAATCTTCAGGAGCTAATAGTCTTCAGGAGCATTGTTTGTTAATAAATTTAAGTGTTTACTGAGGGGTGGCTTATCTTGAGACCTTGTTTCCTTACTGCTTGCTTTTCCTTACAGCCTCCTATTAAACTAAATCAATATATTCCTACACTAAATTTCCCAATAACCGCATCATTATACCCTTTTCATAAATTATTACAGCCCAGCTGCACTTCTGTCACAGACCACATTAACTTTTACAGACAAGCTTTGAATTGTATCCTCTAAAGCAATCAGCAGATTGAATTTGGACTCTGCCAGTTTTTGCATATGATGATTCAACAAGTTACAGCCTGAAATCCACCCTTAGCAGTCAACAAAGTCCATCCATTTGTACAGAGCTCAGTAAAGAAGACTGTATTTAGAGTAACGCGACTGGAGAAAAATTGCTATTGGTTTTATATTTAGTAGAGCTGGTCAGAGAATGGGTGTCTGTTCTGTGGAAAATTTTGACTTTTCCTTGATCTGAAAATTTTCTGTTTTTTACTATAATTAGAAACTTTCCAGAGATGGCAGAAACTATTCATGAAAATTTTTCATTTAGTTGAAATCCCAATTTTTCAGCCCTAATTTTTAAGCACGCATTTTTTTCTCTGCTTAAGTCCTCCGTAGCTGTGAAACCGCCCTGAGGAACCCCACTGCTTCCTGTCCAAGGCATTGTGTCATGGTCACCATTCTTCCAGCTGCAGTGGTCTGGGTGTAGAGCCTATCAGTGCTGATTATTGAACAAAGAGGTCTCTGAGTGAGGCACCCCTTTTCCTTTAAAGGTTGAGCACATTACCTTTGCATTGCTCCCCACTGTGACTGTTTCAGGGTGCAAAGAACCAGAAATCAAACCCAATTATCTCTAGAGCACCCAGGACCTGTTCCTGCATTTTGTAGTATGGACACTAAATTCACTATTTCAGTCTCTAAACTCCCCTGCTGAACCATCCTCTTTACATTCACTTTTTAAGTCAAAATTGGAGTGGGGTGGGTGAATAGACAGATGGTGATTTTTCAATGAACAGATCAACTTCTGATCACACACAGATGCATCCTCCTTGTGCTTTACTCTTGCAAACCTCACCTCCTTTTTTAGACTTGTGAGATGTGTCATCTTTCTTCCGCAGGCTGTAATTCTCCTTTGGAGCTATAACATGTATGCACATACTTAGGGCCTTTTTATTGGCTTGGCAGGAGCCATTATGTTCTATTTATCATGTTGTAAGGGATGAGTCGGCTAGAATACATCACAATGCAAACTTTCCAGTTTACTGTGTGAATAGCTAAGGAAAAGTAACTTCTCAGTAGGCTGTATGTTTTGGAACACCGATCCAATGCTCAAAGGAGGAGGTATCACATAATGTCATGTATGAGTTCACCACTTAGGCACTGTTTAACATTTGCTTTCCAGTCCAATTGCCATAAGGCAGATGGGGAGTATAGTGATAAGCTCTATCAAGTGGTGTGGGATAGAGGATGTTCCTATCTGAATTTCTACATATTCCTTCATCTGTGTTATGGATCTGAAAGACACAAACTTCATGAGAGTGAGACCAGTGTAGGGTCTCCTTTAACTAGCCAGCTGTAGGCAGCAGAGTGTGTAAATATGCCTACTGACAATTGGTGTCCATCCTAAGTGGAGTGGCTGCCTTTTGAAAGTGCCTGCATAATGCTCTGTACACTAGCTTCCCATCATGCCCCTGATAGGAGGAAGCAGAGGGAGCAACAAGGACAGCTCAAAGTGGAGGAAGACCAAAAAAGAAATCCAGGGTAGGGAAAGAGAAAAGAAAAAGAGAAGCGAGTTGCTTAATTTTGCACTATGGATTGTATTTAAGTGTTGTTCAGGCACTTAGTTATTTATTTTATTTCTGTTACTATTTATTACTTCAGCACATTTAAGTGGATCAGTAGTTGAAAGAAACTCAGGAATATAACCTTCCCCAACAAATGATTTTGGAGTATGTTCCCCAAAATAAATGAGTCCCCCATTTCATAAAACATAGGTGGAAGGTTGCACTGCAGATAAAAATGAAATTAAAGCAGGGTGTATGTGCGTCTGTAAATAAATGCTGACACTTATTTTTCATAGTCATTTTAGCTGCTGAACTCCTTAGTAACCTTGGTCTGACCATGCTGCCACAGAGGTCTGCCTTCTGACACATGTACTTATTTAAAGACCTTAACTCTAAACCGATTATTAAGAATGTACACAAACATGAATAATGAGTGGGACTTTTATTTCAGAACATGCAGGTCAAAGATGTTCCCAGTTCTGTAAACATAATTTTAAATTAGCTCTTCTCTCCACACACTCCAAATCCTCTAGCTACCGCAATGGCCCCTGCTAGCAAAATTCCATTTCATAAAGCAAACCTTTTGCAAATCACTGGTATGGGCGATTTTAAAATGCCATTAACCTACTTGGCTTTTTTTATGGTGTGCCTTTAAAATGACAAAAGTAAGAGTCTTTTTTCATATATTTCATGACAAATGTTAGTGTTTTTTCATATATAACCAGATCTCACTCTGCCCGAGGTCTCTTGAGAGACTAAAATCAGTGGGCCTAATTCTTCTCTTACTTATACCAGTGTAAATCAGGAGCAATGTGGAGACACACTGGTATAAAACCATTGTGAAAGAGAAGAGAATCAATGTGGTCATACCGTAAGCCCCTGAAAACAAGAGTTTACAAGGAAAAGGAAACATCAGGGTAATAGCACTCCTAGAATACCTACCCCATTACTGTAGCCTTATATCAAGAAGAAGGAGAGAGCAATCATAGGGCATATGCTGAAACAGGGAACTGTTGAATGAGCATGGGTATACTCAGCATAAAGAGACACCTTGTGGAGAATCTGAACAGAAAGGTTACTGTGGCTTCCTTCCCCAGAACATGAGACTTGGTTCTCCTCTGCTGCCCCTTCCCCTTCTTGGTATTGGAAGTGTACACAGCAGTAAAATTCCATACAAACGCTGCTGTTCTTGGATGTTTACTACTTAGTGCTGCATTCCACAATTGCCCACATGTGCCTGAAACCTTTTGGACCTGCTTACTAAACTGAAATGGCCAAGGGAACCTCGCAAGCAGAGATTCATCTGAAAAGCAATTAATTGAAAGCTAAAGAAGTAGGCCAGAGAAGAAGCAGATTACTTAACGTTCAGAAACAAACACACACAAAATCCTTCTTTGCTTCACATCATGCGATTCCTCCTTTCTCTCTAAAATGAATCCTCTGAATTTTTACAAAGTGTGCGTGTGTGTGGCTGACGTAACGTTCGTTAGTTGTTGTTTCATAGAGAGGAGCTTGGAAAGAAGCCTCTGCTGTAAAACAAACACACAACAAAAAAAATTCCCCTCACTGAGCCACAGTGTGCCTCCGAAGAGTATCCACGTCTCCTGTTGGCATGACCTATGTGGGTAGGGTGACCAGATGAGAAGAAGAAAATATCGGGACACATGGCGGTGGGGCAAGGGGGTTGCCAGCGGAAGAAAATAAAAAAGCGGAGTGCTGCGAAATATCAGGGCGAATTGCGTCGGTCAGGACGCGGTTCAAACGCCTAAATATCGGGACAGTCCCGATTTTATCGGGACGTCTGGTCACCCTATATGTGGGAATCCAAGAGCAGAGTTTTGCACACAAGTGGTGTGATAGTGTTGCTGACTCTCATGATATTATCATGGGTCTTGTGATCTTTGGTGTTTTTTCTTAGAGCTCCAACTCCTGGAGTCAACTGATTACACGATTAATTTCAGCTTTTTAAAAAAGTCAATTTCTAGCCCCGATGTTTGCAAAGAAGAGCTTAAAAGGTGAACCCCAAAGAGTTAGAGCAAAAGGTAAATAAAAAGAACCCTACATTTATTATTTAAAGTTTCTTGCTTTTTAAACCTGTCTTATGATTTTGCAGGGCCTGATTCATAAGTTTTTTGGAATGCTTGGGGTTGGCAATAGTGGAGCATCAAGTTTTTGCAGAACTCTGGAAGCCTTTTCATTCAAGTTCTTGGAGGAATAGCACCAGTGGAGGTTATGCCTTTGGTGGTGCATTGTGTATCATTATTATTATTTTGGTTACAAAAGGAAGGCTATTAGAAATCTAAATATTTCTCCAGTCCCTGTAAATGTCTGAGAATGATGCCTACCTGCCAGATCCTGCAAATTTCTGTAACCCAACCGTTAGCAACCTTCCATCTCTCCACTGATTGCACATTTCCCAAACTTCTCCAGGATTTCCTAGTTGAAAGGAGCACAGCTCGAGGAGACATATTCAAGCTAGCACACTAAAAATAGCGTGTAGCCTTGGCAGCACAGGAGGTGGGACAAGTTAGCTACCCTGAGTGCATATCCATCTGAGAGCATGTACTTGGGGCAATGAGGGTGCCCTGACACTTGCACCGCAGTGGTTACACTCTGATTGAACTAGCGTAATTAAAACTAGAGATAGAAGAAGTATGTCTCCTTAAGTTGGGAATCACCCTCAGCTCCAAGTGTAGATATATCCTTAGAGGAGGAGAGCTCCCGCCACACTACTGCGTATCTTCAAAGAGTAGAGTTATCAGTGGAGCTGCCCATGCACCAATGGGAACTTTCATGGGGAAGTTGGGAAAACAGTCCCACTTCACACACCATCATTTTTATGGAGGCCTCACTTGCAGAGTTCTTTCTGCAATCATGGGAGTCTTTGGGTTTGGGTGTGAGACTGGCAGAATTCTCTCAGCGCCAGCAGGAATCTTGGGGGTAGGGGGAAGGGGGAGGAATCTCACATTAGCTGCCAGCACAAACTCTCCTTGCACCTTGGCAATCTTCTGACAGAGCTCCCCATGCATCAGCAGGCATTTTATAGGGAAGCTACTGGTAGGACTCTGCATAAGGGACAAAGCCATTTTATCCCTGCAAGTCATAGGGTATGTCTACACTGGGGGGTGTGGTGAGGGTGGGAAAGGTGTGTTCTTAACTCACGTTAGCTCACCTATGCTAGATAACTTGGGTTAAAATAGCAGCTGGATAGCAGCAAGAGTTAAAGCCTATAGGGGAGCCTAGGGTTGAACTCAAACTGTTAAAAGCAGAGTTGCTGTGTCTTCACGGCTATTTTAACCTAGGTTCCAAACTAAGACCACACTTTTTCCCCGCCCAGTGTAGACCTTAAAGGTGAGAACCGCATAAGGCTTCCATGCAAACCAAAGCCCACAGCATGATGTGTGGCTGAAGGCCACTGGGCTCACTTATTTTTTTCTTCCAAAAAATAATAATACCAGAGGGATTTTTCAAATGACAAAAAGGGCCTCTTTAGAGAATGCTTTACCGTCCTTTAAACACATGATATTTCAAGGCCTAAAGTAGTTCAGAATGTCCCTTTATGTCTCATTTTCTAACACACAGTGTATGTCCTTAAATTGATCCCAGTAGTTAAGCTGTAATTGTCTGAACTGGGCCAGGGGAAGCTGGTAAAAAGCAACATGCATCTCTTAAAAAAAAAAAAAAAAAAAAAAAAAAAAAGGTCATGTGCCTTGTTGGATTTTAACAAGAACACTCCAGTTTGTCCTGAGAAGGCTCTGTCTTCTAATAGGCATTTGATGTAAAGTTCTTGATCAGCCTTTCCTGGCTTTTCATTTGTTTGTTAAAGAGTGATGGTGGTGCTGTGAGTTTTTCGGTTACAGCAGTTCTTGTATATTGGACAGAATGTCCTATGGGGAATAATCCTACTTTGGCTGGTAGATGGACTGGCTAATCTTCTCCATATGTAACTTCTGTGATTCTGTCTTCTTTACTCTCTACTGTACATTATGCCTCTCTAAACAGTGCCTTTAGAAAGCACTCCAGGTGGTAAAACCCTAAAATGCTGGGAGTATCCAAGGAGAGCCTTTTTAGCTCAGAGCACCTCACATAATAGAAAGCGTAGAAAGGTTAACCAAAGCAGCTGTTTTGCATTGTAAGCATCTGATGTACTTGGGAAAGCATGGTTTGAGTCCCGTCATCTACCTGTCAGATCAAGACTTGACACTCTTGAGCATTGGGGATTGTAATGCACTATTGTAAGGGGTCCATCACCACTCAGAAGAGGTGCTTGAGCAGGGAGGGTTCCTGAACAGCCTTGTACCCTAGTATTAGGTCGTGCTTCTGGAACACTGCCTGATGCAGAATGACTCCCCACTCTCCCACTGGGAAATCTTCAGAGCTTTCGCAGTCCATCACTGGCAAGGAGTCTTTTGGTTACTGCTAAACTTTGATTTGTTTAGTGAGTTCGGCAATAAACTAATGCTGATAAAAACAACAAGGAGTCTGGTGGCACCTTAAAGACTAACAGATTTATTTGGGCATAAGCTTTCGTGAGTAAAAACCTCACTTCTTCGGATGCATAGAGTGAAAGTTACAGATGCAGGCATTATATACTGACACATGGAGAGCCGGGAGTTACTTCACAAGTGGAGAACCAGTGTTGATAGCGTAACAAGCCAGCGCTGCATGTGGAACATTTCCCGTGTTGCAGAAGCACTGCTCTGCTGGCTGGACGACTGTAATATCTCTGTGAGTCCTCAGCCCCATTCTTGAGATAGTTTCTTAAATCTTGCGGTGGTGACTGAACCTCACTCTGGCATTGCAAAGCCATCTGTAATGAAGGGGCTGAATGTGCCTGTTGATGTGTAGCACTCAAATTACACCTGTCAAAGGGGAAACAGATTGTTGAAGAGTGAACGTACAGCTGTCAGCTCCCGACAGCCGTGACAGATTCTCCAGCCTCTGCTGCTTACTTACTTTGACTGAGCTCCAGAGGTAAGCAAATGCTGTGTCAGAATTTAGCAAAACTAGTTGCTGTCTAGACCAGAGACAGTCTCTGCTCACTAGCCAAACAGCCCTGTTCTCTTCTGCCTAGCCATTTTTGAAGGCATTTTCTAGTAATATTACAATAAGGGAAGAGGGGGACTAATTTATTTAGTGATGGATCTGCTAAGCAGGGGACTACAGCTCCCCTCTGCCCCTCCCCACTGCACATCCCCTTCCTTTAGGCCAGGTAAGGGAAAGGTCCTGAACCCAGTAATGTCACCAGGCTCTTTTTGGCCCCATGGCAAGTAAGGAGCTGCAGGGAAGCTGAAGGGGAGGAGCCTCATAGCAAGCAGGGAGCTGGAGAGAAGCTGAATACAGAGTGGAATCCCCAGGAACCATATGCAGAGCAGCATGTGGAACAGACTGTGGCTGCTGGACATTACAGCCAGGTGCAGATCTGTGTGGAATTTATGGGGGAGCAGCAGACGGGCCCTAATGAGAAACACTAACTGAGCCTGCCCTGGGTTTGCTTGAATAGTGATTGGACTGGAGGGGGTACCTCACACAGTAGGCCTGATGAGCCCTTACTCTCAATTGGATTGCGCCCGGGACCTAAAACAAGAACCACTGTTGCTCACTTTGAACTCTTGACCTGACTGTTCAATCTTCTGTACCTCCCACCAGCCCTGAGAAAATACGCTTTCCTTTAGCCATGTGTCTGAGTGGTTGTTGGGACCCACAAGAACTAGCACTATGAGACCTAACTGCTGAAGCACCAACCGAGTCGTGGTACACCTGGTATGCTACTGCCGGCTTAGAAATTTGATGTACTGGGCAACCCCAATAAGTACGTTATTACGTGTTCCATTCTGAGTAAAACTTCTCCCTGCTACCTTGAGGATGGCTACATGCAAAAGAGCCAAGAAAAAATCTTTTCAAAATAACATTCTCTTTAACCATACAGTAATACTTTGCACTCCTGTTACACCTGTCAGGCTCTCAAAACACTTTACAACTAATAACTAACTAAGCCTCATGACAGTTCGGTGAAGTAGGGAGGTGGTATTATCTTCACTATACAGATGGGGAAACTGAAACACAAAGCAGTGAAATGATTTGTCCAAGGTCAAACAGTGAATCTGTAGCAGTGAGGAACGGAGTGTGACTCCTGACTGCCATCTCCAGCATTAATCGTTTAAAAAAACTGCCTCCCATATAGGGTTAATAAAAAACCTGCACACACTACAAGGCTTGGATCATCCGTTCACTCCCTCTTCTTGAGTTAATGAACCGTCTCCAGGCAAGGAAATTTGTTTGTATTTGTGAGACTACTCAGCTGGTTCTTTAAGGCAGGGTGGCACCAGGCATTTTCAGATAGTCTTATTTGTGTTAACAAAGTTGCTGCTTTGTTATCACTGGCATGCAAGGCCCAAAGGTAGGAGGATTCTCAGGCAATTTAAACAGCTATTGACTGAACACCCTGAACAACTCTTTGAAGAGGGCAGATTTAATGTTTGTCTTGTTACTAATCTCCCATGCCCAAACACAAGTCTCATCATATAACTAACCAAAAAAGAGGGGCATTCTGTGTCCCTCAGGGCCCCTGAAACACGCACAAAGCAAAGATGGGATGCAAACGCAATCAGATAGTCTTTACACATAGAAAACAATGATCTAGTGGTTGGAACCTACTAACAGAAAACAAGTTGTTCTGTACATACTATTTTCCCATTATCCCAATGGAAAACAGTCTTTGGTAATGTTTGTAGCTCACTCCACTTAAGAAATAAAGGCCTGACCCTGTAATGTACTGAATACCCTCAACTCCATTGGCTTCGGTGGCATTTAGGACCTTGCAGGATTAAGCCATGATAGACTAAGGACCAGCGTATGCTCTCAGGCCCTATCGATTCTGTTTTTGTTTGTTTTGGAGGAGAGGGGGTTTCTCCAGTGTAGCTGAGCCACAGCAAACCTCCGGTGTAGGCTTGTGTACAATCTATCCTTTTACTTTACCACTGTATACCACACTGGTACAAGCCCCATTTTGCACTGGTGCAGGGTACCTAGGATAGGGGTTTGCACTAGTGTAACTGCATCAGTGTGGTGCAAACTTCCCTAGTCCAGGCAAACCCCCTATTTCTCTCCTCCCAAATAACTCCTTTGACTTCATCTGAGAGCAGAATCCAGCCCTTGCTGTTTACATTTTTAAGTTTCCATAGTTATATTAGTTTGTAATGGTTTTAAAAACTTTTAGCACAAAAATCCTGCCAATTAATTTCCCCTACCCGCCCCCCCCCCCCCAACAACCTTTGTCCCTGAGGGCTACTCACAAAGTTAACCTGCAACCATTCCAACATAGCCTTTCCCAGCACGAGTTGTATTAGCAACGAGCACTGAGTATACTGCCTTAAAAACGTCAGGCAAAAATGAAGAGGGCAGAGGAAGGCTGAATGAAGAGAAATTTCTAAGACTGATCCTGGATTGAAGCTTGCTGCAGATTTTGGTGCTGCAATTTGTGTCTAATTTTATTATTTAAAAGATTAATATTGATTAATTTCCTCTCCACTGAAATGGTTTTGAGGATTATTAGGTTTCTTAAAGTTTCAGAGGATGAGGAGGAGATCTCTGTCCTCTTTCAGCAACATTTCACACACATGCCTTCTCCACCTCCCCCATCCCTGGAATTCTTACCCCATCCCACTCTGTGAGTACATGTCTGGTGTTGGTGTGTGTGTGTATATATATCAATTCAATATTACTTTAGCAGTAGAAGAGCCTCCACTATTGCTATTTTTAGCTTGTTGGGTGCATCCTGCCTGCCATGAACTCAGTACATTGAAGTGTTTAATTCAGCCTTCTCTCTCATTTAAAAAGGAGACTGTTCCAGCACTCTGACCACCACAGCTCCACTTTTACAGCTGGTCGTAAATTTCCGAGCATGCAGTGATATCTTTAGCTTTGACTCCAGAGATTTCCTGTTGAGCTTCAAGATGCAATCCTGCAAGCACACTGAAGCTAAATATACCCTCAGTCCAGCACACAGCCAAATAAACAAGGGCAGCATCAACATGAGTTTTTTTTTTTCCAGCGTTGAACAGGTTTTTTGGGGGGAGGGGGAGGAGAGGGGGAGTTAGATTAATTAAGCAATTTAATTTATTTTGCAACTAAAGTAATCTCTGGTTGCCTCTCAGCTTTTACACCTAATATTAATTTTATTCCCTGAATAAAGACCAGAACACCCTAACTTTGGGATTCTTTAATACTTTTTATTCACTTCACGTCAGCTACCAAAACAATTGAATCCCATTGTGGGGCCAGTCTTCACACTGTACTGAAACCACTTCCATTGCTTCATAATGGTGCAGCAGCTTTTCATTGTTCCATCCGTCAATCTAGCCACAGTCTTTTGGGTGGAAAATGGAAGGACTTTTTAAATTTTTTTGTTTTTATTTTTTAAGCAATTTCATTTTGGAGAAAGCAAAGATCAGCTAGGGGAAATAGCAGTTAAGAAGTACAAATGTAGTACAAATAGTGTAAATAATTGGATTACTCCACTTCCTACCTCATATTCCCAATCAGTACAAATATAAGGAGTTTCTAAAATTCTTTCCCTGCAATTTTTAATGTCCTTGCTTTCTGCATTTTCAGATATGATTTTGAATGTTATTCTAATTCTTTTGGTTACACCATTAGCTGTTTCTGGGTTCATCTTCTTGTTCCATAAGTAGTATTTGTAGGTTACAAGATGACCAAGTTTTGGGGGAAGGAAAAAGTTAAATTGCATATTTTATCTATATTTAGCACTCTTCCCTTTGTAAATCTTCATCTTCAGTCATTTCCTCTTGAAAGCCAATGTGTGCATGAATAGCGTCCGCTGAAGATGCAGCGAGCCTTCCTCTTCTGCAGCTGCATTTTGTGTTTGTTTCATATGGAGTTTCCTTAGTGGTGGCTGGGTTTCAGGACAAGAGAGGTTGCTGTCAGGTGACCTGTAAACATACTGGATATTACTGTGTTCTGACAAGCAATGTTGATAGCTATTGGACACAGTTTCCAGCTCTATCATGGGAAAGAACAACAGTAACAGGAGGAGAGCAGGGCCAGTCAGAGAAGCATTCTAGAACCCAGTATGTCTGAAACTGTGTGAAGAGCAGAGATTCTGACTTGCCTTGTTTTTGGCTGTGTTCCATAGCTCGCCATACTACCTGAAGCGATGAAGTTTGCTTATCTTGGGGCTTCATTTTCTATAGAATTACATACTGTGAAATCATAGGGGAGGGGCGAGTGTTTTCTTTATGGTTCCATTTTTTTCCTGTGTATTGTCACTACATCACTCTTTAAATGGTGGCATGTTGATATTTTAAAATTACAAATGTCTTCTCAGAAGTGGTGAGCAAAGATTTAACCTCAGTTCAGAGCAATGGGCTCTTTTGGATAGGAGTTGGTCACTAGCACTCAAAGAAAACATGCCACAATTAAATCAAAATAATAATAAGAGGTTGAAGAGGACTAGCTAATAATAGGGTGCTTTTGGGACCTGATCCTCTCAGGTGCTGAGCACCAGTGACTTCAGTGGGATTTGAGGTTATTCAGCACCTCACAGGACTGGGCCCACATAGCACCTGTCATCTGAGGGTCTCAAAGCTCTTTACAGGTATTAAATGAGTCTCAGTACAGTCTGGTTTTATGCAGATATCAAAATGGGGAAGCATTGCCCCTCAAGTTAAGCTGCCTAAGGGGTCCCAGACAAAGAGAAGGCTAGAACCCCGGAGTACTGACACATATAACAATGATATCACATTCCTCTCTTTTCCTTGGCTCTATTCTCCTCACTAAGGGAACTCTTTGGCTCACACCCTTCTTATTTGTTTATTGTCCCATACAGTTGTTAAACTATGTTGAGGAAGAGGTTTGATAACTTTGGAAATCAAAGAACAGGAGCACTTCCCAAGTTAGCCCACTGAATTTACCATCACTCATTACTTTTAAGGGTTGTTTTTCTTGAGGATAAAAACCCACTGACATTCATTTAAAAATAAATGAATGGCTAAAAGTGAACAGCTGTCAATCAACTGAGGTTACTTGTGATGATTTTTAATACTCTTGATCTTGGTGTGTCTTTCCTGTTTCCCAGCACCCCTAGGCAGTTTGATGCCCATTGTTGGTGTGAAACATACAGTAATATGGAGATGGTTGGGAGAGATATGAAAGAAATACTTAGTAAAGGATGATATAATGTACAGTTTGGCTCCTGATTTTGTTCAGTTGAAATCTCAGCATCGCATGAGATGTATGTTTTTGTATGATTGTATCTAGAAATGTGGATTTTGGCTGACTAGGTCAGAGTTTAGGAAATGCTGGACAAAGAGTTACTTCTTAAAAGATGCAGAGTTGCATTTTCAGTGGGCTTCCACAAATGTACCTGAAAAAGTTTCAGGAGCATCCAGCTGCACACAAAAAGCTGCATTTGTGTATGCAAGCAGGTAACTGTGTAATAAATGGTGATTTGAATGCACAAATCTGTCTCTCTGCACGCAAACAGTAGCACCCACATACTGTGTAGAAGTATTTTTTGGAGGATCACTGAATACTTTATCATTATCTCATTAAGAATTAATGCATTCTTTACTTGAAATATTGTGAACATATCTTGCCAGCTGGAATATTGTACAGAAGGACTAACCTAGTTGATTCTCAGGTGACTATTTGATTCTGCCCTGCTATATAACCAACAATGCTGCTGAAACAGAGATCAGGACCTGTTAAACTTGTCTTAAGCAAGGGTCATTATCCATTTATATACCTCTTGGTATGCTCACAACCTTTCTTCGTGCTAAGGGTAACTTGTGTGAAAAAGGTTTTAAAGATGTTAATGATAGAATTACAGCAGCAACATAAAGAAGAAAAAAAACTAAACAAAAGAAGCATTCAATAGGAAGCAAAGATACAAGGGCGGCTTTGAACCTAGGAGTCTCCCACTCTTCAACTAGGTGTATTGCCAACTTGCCACAGGTGTGCATCACATGAGCACTGCAGGTAATAACAAGATGATTACAAAGAGCTGTACTTATTAGCTAGATATTTTGTAATGAATGATATTTAAGCAGGTGAGAAGCTGCACCTAAAAAAACAAAACTCAATATGTTAATAAAAAGGCAGTATGAGGTGGCCCAACGACATCTGCTGGGAAGACTTGGCAGAAATAAAAGTGATGACCATCCTACATGGTGTATAGATTGGTACCCTGATTTAAGATTAGGAGAATGCGTGGCATGGTGGTCACACACAAATATGCCTTCCTCTGTGTGTGTGTGTGTAAGCTAACCAATAGTATTCAGGTATATATGGAGAGGGAAGAGGGAGTTGATACCCCAGAAGAGTTCACTAGCCACACAGGTCTGTTCCTGCAAAGCAGTAGGTGTAGATAATGGTGATACTAAACTCATTCTCCATACATGGATGCCTCTTGCAGTTTTCCCCAACTTCAGTTTACAAGCTGCGAAACAGGTGGAATATAGTTTGAAAGAGAAAATCTTTAAGGAATTTTTTAGACTTATTAATGAAGAAAACAATTGGGAATGTGTGGAAAGATGAGCAAAAATGCTCCTGCCAGGCAGGGCACATATGGCACTGTACAAAGAGTTAACATCCAGTTAATTCTTGCTTCATCAACTATCACTGCAGGAGCATGAGGAGTGAGGAGTCAAATAGCACCAACTTCCAAACAAGAAGACTGTACAGTGGCACTCAAAATAATTGGCTCTAAATCAGGTTTTAGTCATTGAGGCTGGATTATGGAGGAAGGAAATCCAAGATGTATTAATTGCCTCAGAACTATATATTACGAGCTTGCCCAGCAGTCTGGTGATAGCACAATGCACAGTTATGTGCGATCCATGTCTGAGACTCAAACTCAGCCATTCCGTACCAGTCTGGGAGCACTGGGAGGTACTGTACTCAGTCTCTCAGTAACCCCCTGGTTAATTCAGGAGCAAAATAGTTGTGAATTCCTTAGCTCGAGCCCACCTCATTCAAAAGAACGGAGCAGGGATCCTGTAACATTGAAGTAAATTAGGGTTTTATCATTGACTTCAATGGGAGCAAGATTGAGTCCTTAAAGCAAAGTCCTTGAAGGTTGGGAGAAAGGAGTGACAGAGTATTGGACCCTTAGGTCACTGATAGGCGCTCAAAGCTGGGGAAGAGCTCAAGGCCAGAATGAGACTAAATTACAGGTGCATATTTTGAACATACAATGTTTATCTATATAGATGCACCCAAAATGTTACGTTCAGAACTGGGTTTGAACTTTTCCCCAGTTCAGAGGTATTCAGAACTGGGGTTTTGGTTCAGTCCCATTTCTAACTATTGCATTTTGAATCTCTTCTTCTGCCATTTAATGTAATGCATACAGGAGCTAGCTAAGGTGGGGATCTTTAATTGTATGTTGTTCCCTTTCCTTTTAGTTATGAAATGTACACATTAAATCAATAGGGAAAGGTGAATTCTGGGATTGCATAGGTCACAGATAACGTACCCAATTGCCTATCAAATATATTCAACCGGATTCCATGCTTTAGAGGCCTAAAGGAAAGATGGCCTAAAAATAGCCATGCAACTTCTATACAAAGGGAAGATAATGGCAGTTTCCTAGAGATCAGCCAAATTTGCCTCCAGTGGAGCAGTAACGGCAGCTGCCTGAGCATTTTAAGTAGTGGTAATAGAAAGCAGTAATATGGAAGATCTCTCGTTTGCTCTGGGGACTTGATTTTTATAAAGGATTAAGAATGATGGATGGGAAATCTTTCCTGTGTTAAGTTAAAGGGCTTCTAATGCCATATAAGAGGAGGCAGAGTGTCTGTCAGTTCTGTCAATGTTTTAGATATGTGCAAAGAACAACATCACATCGGTGTTTGGGATTGTTAGGAATCACCCAACATTGTGCCATTTGTTGTTATTTTTTTCAGAGTACCATTTGGCACCCTATTGACACTTTAAGGCACAATCAAATTCAGTGTCATTGTGGCACCAGCAGTTGCTTCATATTAACGAAAGCATATCATCGTTCTTTGCAATCATTTATTCTCTTAATAACAGCAGTTGCTGAGATGTGCGATTTTTCTACAGAAGATCTTATTTGAGGATTGGAGTTAATGAAATGGTATGGGTGGGAGGAAAAAATACAGCCCAAACCCTGTAAAATAATTACTGTATTTTCCAAAACTCAGTATTCTTCAGTCATGTTGGTGATGGCTCAAAGAAGGTGCCACATTTGAGTGGCAACCGCACCAATTAGCACTGCTGCTGTTGGTTTGTGAATTGCATGTGAAATGTAGAATTTGTCCAGAAGTGCTAATGCAAATTGCTCAACAAAAAATGTGCCCTCTATGTCAAGTCTTTTTACTTGTTCTGACATACTGATGTCTTCCCAGATTTCTGTGATCGGCAGATTCCCCCCTCACTTGACAGCTACCAGAGCACATAAGCGAACGGAAATATTTCTTGTTGCCATTAGCAGTTTCTGTGATGAGGGCTGTGAGTTACTGCTAGGATTGGTTACTAGCTATACAACATAATTTTGATTTCTGTTTGGAGAGTATTTGACTTTGATATTGAAAATTAAATGCAGAAAGCTCTGTGAATGGTTGGGATTTTATCTGCACAAAAGTCAGGAAGTTCACAGTTATGGTTCCTGCGATGATGGCTACACGGCCCCTTTGGATGAGTTCAGCATCCTCAATATTATATATGGTGATAACCTTTCTGCCTTAAGATTTGAGTCTGTTACAATTGGGAACCATAACTTTGCATTTCCTGGTTTTTATATATGTAAAATCCCACTCCTAATATTACATTCTTTTAAGAAAAAGCCATTGCACATTGAAATTTCTGTGGTCCCAGATGTCTCACATATAAATGCATCATCATTATTTATTTATCATAGCACATAGGAACCCCAGTTGTGGACAAGGATCCCATTATGCTAGGTGCTGTACAAATACAGAACAAAAATAAGAGTACGTGGCCAAAAGGGCTTACAGTCTATATATAAGACAAGAGACAACAGAAGGCCAAACCTGTGGACGCGGCAAATAAACAAACCAGTCCAGCCATGTGCCAAAGATTGCCGATCCCTGGCCTAACCACTGTAAAGTTTTTTGGTAGATATCATGGCAAAGGAGAATATGAGGAGAGATTAAAGAGGGCTAGGACTTTTCAGCTTGGAAAAGAGGAGACTATGGGGGGATATGATAGATGTATATAAAATCATAAGTGGTGTGGAGAAAGTGAATAAGGAAAAGTTATTTACTTGTTCCCATAATATAAGAACTAGGGGCCACCAAATGAAATTAATGGGCAGCAGGTTTAAAACAAATAAAAGGAAGTTCTTCATACAGCGCACAGTCAACCTGTGGAACTCCTTGCCTGAGGAAGTTGTGATGGCTAGGACTGTAATAGGGTTTAAAAGAGAACTAGATAAATTCATGGAGGTTAAGTCCATTAATGGCTATTAGCCTGGATGGGTAAGGAATGGTATCGCTAGCCTCTGTTTGTCAGAGGGTGGAGATGGATGGCAGGAGAGAGATCACTTGATCATTACCTGTTAGGTTCACTCCCTCTGGGTCATCTTGCATTGGTCACTGTTGGTAGACAGCATACTGGGCTGAATGGACCTTTGGTCTGACCCAGTATGGCTAATCTTATGTATTCTTGAAAGTTAAGACAAGTAGTTTATGTTTAATGTGATAGGAGCCAGTGCAGGTGTAACACCGACAGACCCCAGTCGTCGGCAGGCAGGATCGTCCCTGGGACCTCTGGAGCTAAATACATGAACCTTTACTGCATGAGCTAAAAGCCATATGTCCCTTAGCTAAGGCCTTAGAGCAGACTCATTAATCTCTCTCTAAGTAGTCTTGGTGCCGCTAGATGGGACAGGGCACCACACCCAGGAGGTGTGTGGGTTACGCAGGGATGCAAAGAGAGGGATGATGTGGCCAAAGTGACAGGCTAGAAAAATGATCTTTGTTGCAACATTCTGAATGGAGAAGAGCAGGGCAAGATTGCATTTGTCAAAGCCAGAGGAAAGTTGCAGTAATCATGACGGAAGATGAGGAGAGTGTGGACAAGAGATTAGCTGTATGGATGGATAGGAAAGGCCATATTTTAGAGATGTTATGCAGAGAGAATTAGCAAGATTTAGACACATTTTGGATATGAGAACTTAGAGGTTCAAGTTGAAGATCCTGAGGTCCAGATTACAGTCCAGGATCCTGAGTGACAGGCATGATGGTGGTATTATCCACAATGATCAAGAAAGGCAGAATGGGGGAGGAATTGGGTGGGAGATTACAAGCTTTAGTTGTTGATTTGAGCTGATGGCCAGACATCCATGAGGAGATATCAAAGACACAGGCTGAAATTTTAGTTAGTACAGGAGGAGACAGGTATGGAGTAGAGAGGTTGTTTTGTGAGTTGTCAGCAGAGAGATGGTAGTTGAATTTGAGTCTATGGATGAGATTACACAGAGCTAAGGTGTTGAGGGAGAAGAGAAGGGGACCAAGGACAGAGTCCTGAGGAACCCCCATTGAAAGTTGGAGAGTCTGTCCAAGGGCACACTGAAGGAGCAATTAGAGAATTAGGAGGAAGAAAGCAGGAGAGAACAGAGTCACAAAAGCCATGGGAAGACAAGATTTCAAGAAGAAGAGCGTGGCCAGATTGAAGAGGCTCTAAGATGGAAGTGGAGGAGAGGAACTCCAGACAGTGATTGTAAATGGCTCATTCAATGAGCATAGAGGTGAAAGGAAGATGGGACAGTAGTTAAAGGGGCAAGTGGGGTCGAGATTGGGTTGTTTTTTTAACATGGGAGAGACTGAAGCATGTTTGTATTCTGAAGGAAAGAGCCAGAGTGAGAGGTGAAGGAGAAGAATAAGGGAGAAGATAAGACAGGGTGCAAGAGAGATCAGGAGATGGGTGGGATAGGGTCACTGGGACAAGTAGAAGGGTTACAGGAGGAGAGCAGAGGAGAAACTTCTGCATCTGTGACTCCAGAGAAGGAAGAGAGAGGCAAGGCAAATTGAGATGAGGGGAAAGTTGTCATATTTTGTCAGTTTTCTCTTAATAGAAATTGGCAGGCTCTTGTGCAAAGAGATAAGTGGGAGCTGGGAGGAGGGGAGGTTTTGAGCAGTGAGTCAAAGGTGGGAAAAAGGCACCTCGGATTGAGAATATAGGATTCAATTAAGTTGGAGAAGTAGAGTTATTTAGCTAGAAAGATGGCAGAACTACAGGAGGAGAGAATGCATTTGTAGTGGAGGAAGTCAGCCTGGTATTCTTCCAAATGCTTAAACCCTGAACCGTGCAAACCCCTCAGTAGATCTCTGTGGAGAAGGGAGGCATATGCAGAGCAGCCATTGTGTCTCCAGTAGGGCCTCAGCACCTTCTCCACAGAAGCGTGTTATGCATGAGCCCCAAATAAACCATTGGAAGGGGGCCTTGGGGATGGCCCAGGAGATGGGCTACTAGAGCCACACTTGTCTGGGTCCAGTGGCCCAAAGTCTCTGCATAAGAGTACTTGGCCATGGGTTGGCAGGAGGCATCCAGTGGTGTTCCTCACAGGAAGACCAATTACTCTGACTTTGTATGAGGGTACCAGGTGAGGGAGGAGCATGTGGGGGAAATCTGTGTTTTAATTTGAATGGGTAATCATTTGTAGTAAATGCAAGTGTTTATTTCAGTGCATATTAGCCGAACAGCCACATTTAGCCCATGCTTATGTCTGTAAAGGAAGTGATGTATTGCACATATGTGGGACACTATATTCATTTGTTTTTAATGGCTGTTGTGCTTCTTTCTGTTATGCAACGTTTCATGGAACAGAAAGACAGAAATCCTGAGAGATGGGGATGACTCGCACCAGCTGCTTGTCTGTGTCACATAGGAGCATGGTCCGATGGCAAGTGGGGAGGAGGAGAGGGGTCGAAGGAACATGTGAGCTATGTGGCATGGCATGTTCCTTTGACAAAGTGGCGTAAATACTGACAAAGGCAATGTATATCTGCTCTGAGCATTAGTAAGTTGGCTTCTGCACTCTGATCCCATTACTGGGTTCGCATCAGGCAGCAGTCGGGGCGGGCCAATGGCAACACAACAGAGGTGCCTTTGGAGGCATGAAGCAGCCACTACTTACGATTATCTGAACATTCATAGTCTTAGCCCTGGAAAATTTCCTGTGGATCGTCTGCATCTACAGGGACAATGTGTTGCAACTGCAGCCTCTCGCAAACATTTGAGGCAAGTGCCTTCCACACATGGGAAAGGGAGCCTGTAGATCAATGTTTTTATTTCTCAGCCAGTATTCTTTCAGACCTGGCAAACCGCATACTCCTTGCTGAGCATTCGCATAAGTGCCAAGTTTTCACTTATCACAATACAAAAAAGGGCCCCTGAGAGATTTCAGCCTAACTCTAGAGCCTGATCCTGTAAAGTGCCTAGTGCCCTCAACACCCAGGGAATGCAGTGGAAATGGAAGGTGATAAGTTCTTTGTAGGACTGGACCTATACTATGAAAGTGTCTGTCATAGCTATAGTATTGCTGCTGCAAAGCTCCAGTAGGGCATCTCTTCCTTGCACCATGCATCTTCTAGGCCAGGGGTAGACAACCTATGCACCTGTGCTGAAGGCGGCACGCGAGCTGATTTTCAATGGCACTCTCACTGCCCAGGTCCCGGCCACCGGTCCGGGGAGCTCTGCATTTTAATTTAATTTTAAATGAAGCTTTTTAAACATTTTAAAAACCTTATTTACTTTACATACAACAATAGTTTAGTTATATATTACAGACTTATAGAAAGAGACCTTCTAAAAAAGTTAAAATGTATTACTAGCATGCGAAACCTTAAATTAGAGAGAATAAATGAAGACTCGGACCACCACTTCTGAAAGGTTGCTGACCCCTGTTCTAGGCAGTGCATTGTTTCCTGTATACTCTGTAAGCTTTTCTTTTCTTTATAGAACTTTCTTTTGTTGTCTCATTTTCTGTCCATCCCCCCTTTCGTTGGCTCTGTGTGTCTGTCTAAACCCTCCACCTGCTTTCATTTTCACCTCTCCTGCTTCTTGCTCTCAGTTCTCTGATCTGATGATCCCTGCTCTTCGCAATCCTCCCTCTTTCTAGTTTGAGGATGAGCCAGTTGCACCTGAGCCTGGAAAGTGACATTGACCAGCATTAAAACTCCAACACTAGAAATTCAGCCTGGCACCCGTCTTAGGACCCCACTCTCCTCTGGGGGTTTGACTTGCTCTGTAGCTTGCTTTCTGAGTGCTGACCTATTTATTAACTTCTTCGACATTTGAAGTGGTCAGCCAAATCTTCAGCTGGTGTAAATAAGCATAGTTCCACTGAAGTAAATGGAGCTACGCTGACTTACACCATCCGAAGACCTTGTCCATAGCTACCTTTGGAAGACAGTATCCCAACAGAGGCACTGTATTTGGAGAAAGTCTTGAGCTTTTCCAGTTTTGAACTGCAGCTTCTCTCTTTTTTCCTCCTTGAAGATAGTTACTTTCTTTTGTTGGATGGTAAGACATACTGTGTGACACCATGATGGCATTTCCTACAATAATTGCTGCATGTTGCAATAATTATAGCATTCACGGTATGTTCTAAGTGTAAAAGCTGTGCAATTGGAATTTGTTTCTCCAGAATAGTATCACTCCTTTAACCCTTCTGTGTCACAGGCTAGGGTTAAAAGTCACTTCACGTAATAGATAATAAGTGCTGGTCAAAGACAGGAGATGTGGGGGGAGCAGATTAAACTCTGATGTAACCCCACTGAATTTATTCCTTTAAAATAATCTTAAAATCAATGGTTCATATGAATCTAATGCTGGTGCAAGATGTAGGATTGAAAGCACTGGAGACAGAAGAACTCTGCTGATTCACAGAATAGCTGACACACAGATAGAAGCATTACAAGCTCCCCCTTACTACCCACAATCGTGCTTCAATACTGGTATGGAAGGACTACATCTATGGATGAGAGAGAGGGTAGCCCAGTCTCCATGCCTATTCAGTTCCTTGGACTTTCTGTGTGAATGCCAGCAAGGTTGCCAAACAGGTGTTTTTAATGATGTGGACCGGTCCACTCGGTCTCCACTGACACCATCATACTTAGTTCAGCAAGGCAACAGAACAGATACCAGATAGTAACCACTTCAGGTCAGTACTGACCTGGGTTGTACTCACACCAGTAGTCACATCTCTCAAAAAATTATCAATGTATATTTTAATGTTTCACTGCTCATTTCTTTTAGGAATCCTCTCCATACTTTTAAAAGGCACATTTGTAGAGACAGGTTACATTTGGCTCAATTAAAAACAAACAAACAAAAAAAAAGACCAATAGAGTTTTTTAATTCCATGCAAATCAGCTATTTTAAACTACCCCCCTTACAGTGTATGCAACCCAGTCATGGTAGCATTTTGTTTGTGCCTGAAAACTAGAATGTGAAACTGACTAGAAACTGAAACTAAAAAAGTGAAAGTGACTAATTTCATTAATGAAGATGCTGTTTTGTTACTTTTAATCATCAAAAATAATACTAGTAATATAGGCAAGGAAACTATTTTAATGTGATTTTTAAACAGGTAGTGTTCCTTTAAAATATTACATTTCCAAACTGCTTAGGATCTGTAGATTCCAAAGGCTGCCTTGATGCAGAAGTCAGTGCTATAACACTAATATACAAGAATAGCATTCAAAGAGAGTGCTTCTGACTCCTCAGGCCACAGGGTAAAATTAGGAACCAATTTGGCCTTGCATGCCTTGAGATGAACTTCTGACACTCTTTAGCTCTTAGATGATAGGAAAATACTTGCTCATTTAGAACCCTTTGTTGCATACTTTGTCAAAGGAAATAAAGAAAATAGTCTCTTCAATAAATAAATAAATACACAGAAATAATAGTCTGACAAATGCTATTTGTTCTACAGAAAGAATAAACTGTATTAAAGACGTGGAGGGGAGAGATGCAGGGGAAGGGAGGTGAAAGGAAAACAAATTGGCTGCATGCAGAGGTCCAGTGTCAAACGTCAGAGGGATCTTGTTCCCTCAGATACTATAAGAAAGACCATGGCAACCAGGGGCCCAGTGAGAGAGACAGAGAGGAGAGATTTGTAGCTCCTCCCTTAGATTAGATGACAGAACAAATAGGTGAAGCAAATTGGTGATTTCAGTGTTGTAGAGCAGCATTATCTGTTCATGCCGTATGTTGGTTTATTAAAGACGATATGTCTTAAATGAATGCATTTGTAGTTCCGCCAGTTGTTCACACAGTACCACTCCACTAAAGGTGGCCTGCCTATTAGGGCTGCCCCATTTATAGAAGGGGTGTAGGTTAAGGTCTTTGCACTACAGTAGACACCAGCATTACAAAGCAATTAACAGGGCTATTTCCAGGGGAAAAGAGGGACGTTCTTTTAGCCTGCATTGAAGTACATTGGAGTGGATAGACTTTTTAGTGGGCTAGAATGTATAAATGTTAATATTTTGTTTAAAAATAAATAGACACATTCCCTCCAAAATAGGTACAGCTGGCATTTCAGTGCATCGTGAGAGATGAACAGTCACACTATACCCAGGAGGGACTAGATAGTGGCTATAAAGTCACAGGCGCATGGTACCTGGGTTGGAGAAGTTCACTACTCCAATGGGAGCCCCTTGATGCATTAAGTCTGATGCAAGCCCATTGCCTGCTGGGCAAGGACAGGCCATAGATTCATAGAGTTTAAGGCCAGAAGGGGCCAATTTCAATTTGAAGACCTCAAGAGATGGAAAATCTACCACTTCCCTTGGTAGTTTGTTCCAATGATTAATCACCCTCACTTTTTTTTTTTTTAAAGTGCCTTATTTCAGAGTAGATTTTTGTGTCTTTAGCTTCCAGCCATTGGTTCTTATTATGCCTTTTTCTGCTAGATTAAAGAGCTCTTTAGTACCCAATATATTTCCCCTGTGAAGGTACTTATACACTGTAATCAAGTCACCTCTCAGTTTTCTTCTTGATAAGCTAAACAGATTGAGTCTCTCACTATAAGGCTACTTTTCTGCACCGTCTCCAAGTTTTCAACATTCTTTTTAAATGGGGACACCAGAACTGCACCCAGTATTCCATTATCGGTCTCACCAATACCATATACAGAGCTAAAATCACATCCTTATTCCTACTCATTACTCCGCTGTTTATACATCCAAGGATTGCATTAGTCCTTTATTGCCACAGCATCGCAAGGGGAGCTATGTTCAGTTGCTTGTCCACTATAATCCCTACATCTGTTTCAGGGTCCCTGCTTTCCAGAATGAAGTCCCCAATTCTGTAGGTATGGCCTGTGTACGGATAACTTTGCATGTGGCTTTATTAAAACACATTTTGTTTGAATGGGTACCTTTTGAAACAGTACAAGATACTCTGTTCCTGCCACCTCCATTAGCCGGAGTGGACCAATGAGGTATAACCGTCCTCATTAGGGGTGCTAATTAGGGGTGGTCGTTTTGAACAGCCCTTTTGCTCATGGAGGCCAATGCTGCTTTCATTAACTTCAGTGGGGTAAGATCAGGATATTCAATATCTAGTCCACGCACAGGAATCCATAGGGCAGGGTTTGTTGCACCTGTTGTCATCCCCATTGTACACTTCGCAATAGATACCCTCAGTCCAGGCTTCAATGGGGTCATTAGGTGTTTGTTCTTTTCTTTCTGGGCTTGCTTTTAGTTCTGATCAGAAGAAACTGATGATGCAGTAGGAGGAATAATGCAAATCACACAGCGAAAAGAAAAAGGATGTGAGATCTAGCTTAAGACAAACACAGGCTCTTTCCATTGCACTTTAACCTGTTCATAAGGCCAGCCATGTTTAATGTTCTTAACTTTTAATAAGTATAAGTTCCTATTACAGACTTAGCTAAGGGCCAGATTTTCAGTAGAGCTCAGCTCCCACTTAGGTGACTAGATTTTCACCAGAACTCTGCACATTGGCTGCTCTGCTCTTGTAAAAATGTGGCTATCCGTAGCATGTTGGAAGCTGCTAGTTACAGATCACTTTTGAAAATCTGGCCCTTATTTAGGTATTGAACCTCAATGGGAGCTGAGCTCTTTTGAGAATCTGGCTCCACTTGTGGGTGCTAAGCCTTGAAAATCTGTCTGTGTTTTTCTTAAAAAATACCTGTCCCTTGGGAACCAAAAGAAGCACTGTTGCTTTGGGTACTGCCCTGACTAGGGTGACCACCCATCCAAACTGGTTGTGACAGTCTCAAAATGGAGAGTTCAAGTCCCGATTCCGGGCTGAATGACTCCAGGTCAACATTTGTTCTGGATTCCCTGTGGCACCGCTCCACGCCTGCCCAAGGCTCAGGGGCGGTGCCAGCCTCTTCCAGGCGGTAATGCCCCCACTCGCCATGGGGCCCTGCCCTGGGCTAGGCCAGAAGCTGTCTGTATGTATATCAATATTTTAACCATACTCTCTCTCTCTCTTTTGTTTTTTAATAAATTTTAGTTTAGTTAATAAGAATTGACTGTAGTGTGTATTTGGGTAAGATCTGGAATGTTCAGTAACCTGGGAGGTAATGTGTCCGATCCTTTAGGATTGGTAGAACCTTTTCTTTTATATGATGAAATAAGATTTTCAGAAATCATCATATTTGACTTAGGTACTTGGATGGAGGCCTGAGGCTGGATCACTTTAAGGAAACTATGTTGTTTGGACTTCTGAGTAACCAGTAGGGTAATAAAGAAACTGTTTTATGCTGGCTTGTTAAATCTAAGTATTGGAATATCCACCAGCTTTATGGGGATTGTCTGCTCCTTTCTTTGCAGTTCTCCCTAATTGAGTGACCACAGCTGGCCCCCACTAGGACCCTGGTCACACATGTCCATTGGCATGACTTATTTTAAACCTTTCTGCCTTTTTTAACAATATTCTGGAATTGACTTGATTCTGTGCTACAGAATTGGGTGACGTCTATGCAGGTACACCAGAGTTAATTTTGGCCTACTGGGATGTGTGTGGTGTGTGTTTAAGGGAGCTAGGACAGTAGTTATATAACTGTCTTTTTGAAGTAGGTTTAGTTTGGTCTCAGGCTGCTGCCACAGCAGGCAGCTGTGCGCTGAGGATTGTTGGAGGAAGCTCCTAGTGATGTCACTTCACAGCATGCCCTCTGGCTCCTGATTCTCCCCCCCCCCCCCTTTCTTTTTCCTTGTAATGTCTGCAGGAAAGGGCTCCATTTGGCAGCATGGCGGTGCCTTTGTCTATAAATGGAAGCACTTGGCCCATCTCCCAGTATAACACAAGATCATCCTGTGCATCAGTTATGAAATCTTTAGCTTGATGACTTCATCAGAACTGGGGGGCGGGGAGAGGGGGTAGGAAAAAGCCTTTGTAATCAGCTTTGCCAGAGACAGCTGACATTTTTTTCCCAAGCAAAGAAAGAAAGAGGTAGCATGCAGATAGGGTGGGTAAAGGGCTCAATTCATAGAGCAGCTGAAAGATCATTAGTGTGCTGTATTTTCGTGACACAGGCTGCTCAGAAGCTATAGCAGCTGCTCTGCTCCACTGTGCAGGTGACACAACCCTCACAGTTACACTGCTGTTTGAATATGTTCAACCAGTTCTAAAACACAGCATGAGAAAGGGATGGGGGGGGAAGTGCAGATGGAGGAAACTTTTAAACCAGGACATACAATTTAAAAAAAAAAAAAAAAAGCCCAACCTAAATATCTAAGAGCTATATTTCAGCAGAGAGCCCTTCAGGGAATATCCGTGCAAAGTAGAGATGTGGACAAATTGTATTTTCTTGTTGTTTTCTCAACAAAGTCCTTGCAAACCTGACCTTCATGGAGAAGGGCTGATCCTACTTTCCCATGTTACACTCCAGCATTGATTTTAACCCTGTCAGAGACTGGGCTCTTGTGGGGGAGGAAGTGATGGGGACATATTCTCATTTTACTCTATTTTTCCAGTCATACAGACACTGACCTAACTCAAAGTGTTTATCTTGTAAGTGAATCTAAAGTTTATCTTCAGGTATTTCACAGAGGAGCCAAAAATTATGTAGGCCAATGAGTAACCAGGTGACCTAGCTGGTGTGTGGAACAATTAAAGAGGTTCTAGTGAGTAGGGTTACCATACGTCCGGATTTTCCCGGACATGTCCGGCTTTTTGGGCTCCAAATCCCCGTCCGGGGGGAAAGCCCAAAAAGCCGGACATGTCCGGGAAAATCGGGACATGCCGGCCGGCGGTGCGGGTGCTCGGGGGTCGGGCCGGGCCCGCGGTGCGGTGCCTGGCCGGAGGCTCCGGCAGGGCCGGGCGCTCGGGGGCTCCGGCAGGGCCGGGCGCTCGGGGGCTCCGGCGGGGCCGGGTCGGGTCGGCGGCTCCGGCGGGGCCGGGTCGGGTCGGCGGCTCCGGCGGGGCTGGGTCGGGTCGGCCGGGCCGGGGCCTCCGGCGGGGCCGGGTCCGGTTGGGCCGGGTCGGCCGGGCCGGGGCCTCCGGCGGGGCCGGGGCCGGTCGGGTT
This sequence comes from Malaclemys terrapin pileata, assembly GCF_027887155.1. NCBI lineage: Eukaryota > Metazoa > Chordata > Testudines > Emydidae > Malaclemys > Malaclemys terrapin. Next base: position 91,278,174 of record NC_071509.1, read on the forward strand.
GGGTCGGCCGGGCCGGGGCCTCCGGCGGGGCCGGGGCCGGTCGGGTCGGCAGGGCTGGGGCCTCCAGCGGGGCCGGGTCGGGTCGGCCGGGGCCTCCGGCAGGGCCGGGGCCGGTCGGGTCGGCCGGGCCGGGGCCTCCAGCGGGGCCGGGGCCGGTCGGGTCGGGTCGGCAGGGCTGGGGCCTCCGGCGGGGCCGGGTCGGCAGGGCCGGGGCCTCTGGCGGGGGGATCGGGGGCGCCAGCCGGGCCGGGGACTCGGGGGCCGGGCCGGCGGTGCCAGGCCGGGCTGGGGGTGGTGGCCCGGGGCCGGCACCCCAGGGCCGGGGCCAGCCTGGGCCGCGCCTCCTCCCCCCACACTCCCCCTTACCTGCTTCAGGCTTCCTGCGACTCAAATGTTCGTGGGAAGCAGGGGAGGGGGCGGAGACTTTGGGGAGGGGCGGAGTTGGGGCGGGGCTGGGGGCGGGGCCGGGCCCCCGTGGAGTGTCCTCCTTTGGGAGGCACAAAATATGGTAACCCTACTAGTGAGGGAACATTGGGCCCAATCTTGTTAAGCACATGGTTGCAGGATTAGGTCCAAAGTTTAAGCCCCAGTAAAGATTAAGAGTGGTGGTGTTATTACTTTATTTAATTATGATTGTTCCCATTATGTTTCAGGCACTTTCCAACACTGAAGAAAGACAAGCCAAGGAGCTCATATTGCAGAGTTTTTGTCTTAAGGGAAACCAGGCCAAGTCAAGCCCAGCTGTGCTTAGGGTGACCAGACAGCAAGTGTGAAAAATTGGGACGGGGTGGGGGGTAATAGGTGCCTATATAAGAAAAAGCTCCAAACATCGGCACTGTCCCTATTAAATTGGGACATTTGGTCACCCTAGCTGTGCTGCTCATCCCTCCTCCACCTCTGAATTCATTCCTTTGTAACGTTATCTACACACACACACACACACACACACACACACATCCCTGCTTGGGCACAAACTAAGTGTTGAGGAATGGGGAAGTAAATGGCAGTATGATCAGTGGTGGAGTTGAAAAGGAGCTTGGATACTATAGCAAGGCCCATAGAGTTAGGTAGGAAGGATGGGGTAGAGGACAGGGTACTGGGACTTGGGAAACCTGAGTTCAATTCCTAGCTCAGTCACAAACTTGCTGTATGACCTTGGGCAAGTCGCTTCAGCGACGGTGTGCCTCAATTTCCCATCTGAAAATTAGAACAATACTTCTCCTACCTCCCAGGATAAAATGCCTGAGTGATTATGAGATGCTCAAACACTGACACGATGAGAGTCATATAAACAGATAGATGGAAATGAGCAAAAATTCTCCATCTCTTTTGAACCAAGGAGAACATAGAAAAAGGAGGGAGATTCCTGAAGCTTTTATAACCAAAAGCAGAAATTATTATTTTTTAAAAACCTATCTTTTCTGAGATGAAGCTCAGTTCCTAATAGCTGAGCAGGTTTCAAAGGGAGATATTGGATTTTTTTCTCTAGTGGTTATATGATCTCATTTTGTAACCTTTGTAAAAATGCCAAAGTTGATAATGGGGATCTTCCCTTTTCAGGGTGGCAAATGGCTTATAAGAAATGTTTGTGCTTTTTTCAGACACTTACTATGATCCTTGGTATATTTTCTACTTTAATATTCCTCATCTACTCAGACTCTCTCTCTTTCTAATCTGTCCATCTATCATCTATATCTGCTGTATCTGTCTAGGTATTTATACTCTGCTCCTGACAATTGTATCTGACTATAGGGGAACTGGAACAATTTGTATAGTGGGGATGCTGAGAGCCATTGAACCAAACTGTAAATCCTGTATATAATGGACACTTCAAGTCAGGGTGCTGCACACACACCCGCACCTCTAGTTCCAGCACCTATAGCTGACTGCTTTCAAAGTATTATCACATCCATAGTATAATATCCATCATGTGGTTCTATTTCCGCATCTCCCTGTCTAAAAAATGCTTGTTGCCTTATTATGTCAGTGCTGTACTTGATACGTAGCATATACCCATTCCATTTATTTCAAACTCCTTTTTGTTTGATCTTTTCCCAGGTGGTCATTCCTTGGCCTGGGTCTGCTGCTATCGCTAGCTCAAAGCATTCCCAAACTACAGCCTTCAAAGTGGATTCTCTCACTCCTCCTCCTAATGTCCCCTACCACAGCGTTCGGGAGCTGGAAGGAGCTGGTGTGGTGTTTCCAGTGGGGCTCTTCTGCCTAGCTTTTAGACTGTAAACTCCTTAGGGCAGGAGCCATGCTTCTTTTATGTTCTGCACAGCTCAGGCTATACTGTCAGTATTCAGCACATGATAACAGCCAGCAGGGATGCTGTGCAACACTACTGTGACATGCTTCTTCTAGGCACTGCTTTCACTGGCACAAAAATCCCCATAAAAAGAACAAGAGTACTTGTGGCACCTTAGAGACTAACAAATTTATTAGAGCATAAGCTTTCGTGGACTACAGCCCACTTCTTCGGATGCATCCAAAGAAGTGGACTGTAGTCCACGAAAGCTTATGCTCTAATAAATTTGTTAGTCTCTAAGGTGCCACAAGTACTTCTGTTCTTTTTGCGGATACAGACTAACACGGCTGCTACTCTGAAAAAAATCCCCATGACACTGTGGATTCAGAGAGCCTGGGTTGGCTCTAGGCATGTGTAGACAATGCCCACCCTAGAAGCAGGACTTAAACTAGGTGTAGTTTTCATGATGGAGGGTGCGTGCATATTGTGCAGGGAGCCAGAGGCCAGCCCTAGAAGAGCCTTGAATGCTTGTCCCAGATCTTTCTCAGCCCTAGTCTAAATTACGAACTACTCAGCGATGCTGTTATACTTGAACTCCTGGTGTAGACAGCCCTCTGTCAATCAGAGGTTTTCTCCCATGGACATAGCTCTCATGGAGGTGGAGTACCTGCACTCACGGGAGAAGCTCTCCAGTCGGAGTAGATAGTGTCTTCACTAAGTGCTACAACGGCACAGCTGTGCTGCTGCAGCTGTAAGTGTGGACAAGCCCTCAGTGAGTGCAAGCTGGTATTGCCTGTAGCCAGATGTCCTTCTGACCTCAGCCCTAGAAATCCTATTTCCTCGCCTATAAATCACTGCTAGCAGGGGACACTGGCAGTGAGGGAATGTCAGGAAAAATTGTCAGATATGAAAAGATGGAATAAACCCATTAGTCATTGAATAAAACTCAGCATCACCCTCGCTTGGAGCGGATGGGGGTGGGAGAGAGAGCACTGTTTGGTTTTCTTATATACCTATTGCTATGTCTTGGTAAATTTAGTAGCAGAAAGACTATTGTCTTTCGTTTTTCTCCTCTCCCTCTGAAAATTCTCCTCGAGTTTTGCTCCTTCTTCCCCTGCTTCCTTCCCAACCACAGACATACATTATGCGTTGTTTGGTGTTTGGAAATTTGACAGCCTGGGTATGTCTTCGCTTCCTGAGCTCATTAGTAAATAGCAGCATGCTCTGTAAAAGAAGTGTCAGGAGTCCCCTCAGTATCGCATTGAATTTGGAGTCTGAGCCGGTGCACTGCAGTTCTGCCTGCAGCTCTCACCAGGGGGAAGAGTTGTTTGTTTCTTTGTTTGGGAAAGCAGGGTGGGGTGAGGGACTTGGGGTGTGAGATTTCCATCTATTACTGTCTTCTTTAAGGGCTCCTTTAAACATCCATGCTGTTGAGAGGGCTAAATAACACCCAGGGGTATTGGGATAGATAATTCAGACATGAATCACAATGTCCCACAAATGACCCATTGTATTTTAAAGCCTTTACCTTAAGAGGTACACGCGGTGGCGTGCCATAAAACTGTGTGTGTCTCTCTCTCTCTGTCATGCACCCCCCCCCCCCCACACACACACCTCAAATTATTTTCATTGGGGAAAGCCAGGGCCCTGATTTGAAACAAAGATTTGGAAAGCTCCCTCCTCCTCCTCCTCCTTGTTCCGAATAGCTAAGCCTCGGTGTCTAGTTCAGGGCACCCTAATTTGAAATCTCAGCGTGTTGCCTCCACCATCACCAAATAACGTGCCCTTTGAGCTGTAGGTAAAGTGAATAATAGGTAGCCAGTTTGCTGGTTAGATGTCAATGGGAGAGCTGGGGGGAAACCAACAGATACATGGCAACGGTGATGCGAGCTCATTTTGTGTAAAGAGGGCCTCAAAACACCAGGGAATTCCTGGATTGTCTCAGGCTGTCGTGTGTGATGTCCATCATGCTGTACGAACACCATCTGTTCAGTATTATACTCTCAGTTGCCAGGCTACCTGCCCTACGCTGTAACACTTGACTGCCTAGCTCTACGTTAGCAGCATTATCCCAGACGTACTGGGGGGAGGGTCCGGGGGGGGGGGAGGAGGAGGAACAGTAGTCATGATTAAGCCATCTGCAACTGTGGGGGTGGGGGGAAGAGAGGGAGAGACAGGGCAGCAATCACCAAGCTGGGCCGAATGGTGGAGGATCAGGCGAATATCACCATCTGCTGGTGCAGAGACAGAACAGCAGCACTAGCCATTTTTAGAAACAGGCGTCCCCATCCCCTGGGACCCGCTTGTAGTAACAGGACACATACAGATTAATAAATTGGGCTGCATTGTACTCCCATGGAGAGGGTCCTGTGTGGCACTTAAGCCCCTGACTCATGGTTTCAGTGGGGGTTTGGGTGGTGCACTGGGCCTTATTAGAGGCATACAGCCGCTAAAGATTTCATAAAACAGACGTGAGTTTTGAGGGACGCAGTGTTTGTGAAACACGCCTCTCATCCTTTGTGGGTTTCTTTGCATTAGCTACGATCTACATGGCCAACTTGTGTCAGTATAACTGCGTCGCTCAGGGGTGTGGAATATCCAGACCCCTGAACAACATAGTTCTACTGACTGAACTCCTGGTGCAGTCAGAGCTATGTTGATGGGAGGGCTTCTCTCATCCACACAGCTACTGCCTCTCAGGGAGGAGGAGTACCTACCCCAATGGGAGAAGCTGTCCAGTCAGCGTAGGTAGTATCTTCACTAAGGGCTACAGCGGTGCAGCTCCACCAATGCGGCTGTGCTGCTGCAGCGCTGTAAGTGTAGACAAGCCCTTAGCCATTGACCTGGAAGGCACCCAACAAAACCTTCTAGTCAAAAAGATCACCCTGGGAAAACAGGATAGATGCTGTTCACAGAGCTGGTCCCTTCCACAGCTCTGGCAAACACTGTGTGCAGTTCCATGGGAAATGGGGGAGGGAGACAAGATGATGGGTTAAGAGTGAATAGGTGCCAGAATGACCTTGAAATCCAGCCTGCCTCTCCCTTTTTAGTCCCTACCCCAACACAACTGTACGACACATTGGATTGGTGACATAGAGGGGCTCTGGGGTCATTTTAGGCAGAAGTACCCATGTCACAATGGTTTCCTGCTTCCTCAGCCCCAAGTTCTCACAATGTGACTGGGGTATGAACCTTAAATGATTCTATTTTGTGGTTAAATCTTGAACTCTGCTGTAGTCTACAGGAATCGGTGTTGTCAATTCTCAAGATTTAATGCGTCTCACAGTAATTAGGGATTTTCTTAAAGCTCCAGCTCCTGGAGTCAAATGTGAGAATCAGTTTCCTTTTTGTTGTTGTTTGTTTGTTTGTTTTAAAAAACAGTTTCTCATCCTCATGATTGCAGAGAAAAAGTTTGAAAACATGACTCCTAAAGGCTCAGAAACCTTAAGGAAAATAAAAAGAACCCAACTGTTGTTGTTCTCATGATTTTAAAGAAAATCTCTTTATTTTTCGGGTCCCAATTCATGTATTTTGAATGCTTGCAGTTGGCAATACTGATGAGCTCAGAGCTGGAGTTTGGAAGTCCTATTAAACCCAGCACTGCTGCTGATTCACCAAGTGATGGGCAAATCACTTCTCTGCTTCACTTTCCCAATCTGTAAAATGGAAATAGTAAGTTCTTCTATCTGTAGCAAGGCAGCTGTAAGGATCTTGATAATTAACTTCTGTGCAGTGCTTTCAACATAAGTTTATGTGGGTGCTAAGTATAATTCAGTCTAATACCTATTCCATTTGTAATGTGCTATATGAAATTGGTTGGTTGGGTGGGGGGTTTTCAGAGGCCTCTTTCCTTTTCTAAGGTCTGTTAGGTTCACAGCGAGTCCACCATTACTGTTCCTGGTCCCTACTTTCCCCTTGTATGTGGAGTACATTGAGTGGTGAAGCCGTATCTCTTTCTTTGTACAGGAACAGCATCCGGTGGGACTTTCTCGGACCACAGGCCCTATGCAGCCTTCTGTCCCACCAGGCTCCAGCAACGTGGTCACGGGTGCAAACCCAGGGGGTCCCAGTTTCCTGGGAAATCAGCCGCAAGCAGCCATCATGAAGCAGATGCTGATTGAGCAAAGGGCCCAGCTCCATGTGATGGAGCAACAGAAGCAACAGTTTCTAAGGGAGCAAAGGCAGCAGCAGCAGATCCTGGCAGAGCAGGTACTGTAGCTCTTCTTCTGTATTTCAGACAGTACAATACCCACACATATGAGAACAGGGGCAATGGAAGCCTCATAGCAGAGCCTCTCCTCATCTGTATTCATATTCTCAAACTGTGGTGGATGTAGTAAACGCATGGTCAAACTAATTTCCTGTCCCCTGGCTTATACTTTGGCCTTGACTTTGATTTCATACCAATGTAAATCTAGAGCTACACTTCTGAAGTCAGTGGAGTTATGCTGGTGTAAAACTGGTACAAGTGAGAACAGAATTAGTGTACACTGAATTGTCAGCCTGGAGTGAACTGAAAAGTACATTTGAAAAGCACAAACGCTGCTTCTGATCTCAAGCCAGTTTCACATCAGTATATTCCCACTGATTCCTAGAGCTGCTCCCCATTTACACTGCTATGCAGGAGATCAGAATCAGGACCTCAGTTTATAAGGGAGGCTCCACCTGACTCCATCTTTTCTGTAGTAGCATGGCAAATGGTGGCTCTGTATTCCAGTATCAGAGGCTGAAATTGAATTCAGTGTTAGGGCCTGATTCTCACTTGCCTTGCCTTTTGTGTCATCTTTGTGCCTGTGGAAAATGGGTGTTAAGCTGCCCAATCAGAATGGTAGTGTTTTACACCCACTTTCACAGGTGTTCAGTCAGTGGAGACTCAGACCCTAAAGGTATTGGGAAACAGCAGCTGTACGATCAACTGTATCACACATAACTTAGATTAGGTCCTCTTAGATTCCTGGCTTTCTCTGGTGCACTGGAAATTGTATCAAACAATTTTTCTCTTTGTGTTTTGCTAATACATTTTTCAAAGTTGTGCTGTGATTCCTACACATTCTTTATTCAGCAGTGGGTTCTTCTTACGGCTCTTTTTGTGAGCTGGGGGAGTCTATATATTGTGAACGGAAGTTTATAATGAACATTTGTAGGACAAGGAATCAAGGTACAGTAGGTCGGTTTTCATTCCCTCTCTTGCCATATCTCTGCACATATGTAAGCCATCGCTTTTTAAGAGGGCGCTGAGTCTGTGTACAGTACATTGATGAAGCAACCAGATAACCTCAGGGTTTTATGAGAGCTGCTTTGCAGAGCACCCACTAATCTTTTGAAGGCACATATAAACCCAGACATCAGTTGGCTTCTACTTATATTCACCATCAACATTTGAGTGTGCTTTAAATAAATGAAGAATATTCATATACTGCAGCCACCAGAGACAGCTCAACACAGCTGTGTAACAAATCAGGACACAGAGGCATTTCACAATCACTCGCTATCTCAGACCAATTCACTTGTCCTGAATGAGTTATCAGCACATCTGTGGTGCTACTGTACGTGGTAATAAAACAAGCAAATGGAAACAACAAAACAAAACCAAAAAATGGGTAGGATGGGGGGAAAGCAGGAGGGGAATTGGGCCCCAGCATCTCTTTTTGTTTTGGATAGAGATGGGCCTGGGCCACAAAGTTCAGATCTGGAACCAGCAGTCCTCAGAGTTGGGGCTATTATGAATCCAGAGTGTGTGTGTTCTCCTCATTCTAAAGATCAAGGCGAGCCACTAAGTCTGGATCCAAAAGGGAACATTGCCAGAGCTCAAGGGATTTGGGATCCAGAGTTTCATTTCGGACCCACCTCTCATGCTGATGGACAAAGATGTTTCTAAAAATATTCCCTCCCATCTCCTCTCTTCCCTTCCACTCCCTCTAGGTTGGAGACAATTATACTGCTACTTAGGAGGTGCTTATGAGTAGGGATAGGTAATGTGAGTCTAAGTGCTGGTTCCTTTTTGAACCAAAAAGAAGCCCGTGTGCTGAGTGCTCCAAGTACTCTCAGTAGGACTCTTCACATGAGGCAGCTGCACACTTTGCCTGCCTGCTGACACACAGCACTTGTCTCCCCAGAACAGCTTGCTAGCAATTGCTGCAACTGAGCTGCTGTTTGTCATTGCAGCCAGACTCAGATGGTCATATTCAGTCATTCATTCATTAATCAGCTTTTTCTCCTCTGCCGTCTTTCCTTCTCTCATTCGTTTCCAGCAGTTGCAGCAGCAGTCACATTTGCCTCGGCAACATCTCCAGCAGCAGCGGAACTCGTATCCAGTGCAACAAGTCAGTCAGTTCCAAGGTAAAAGTAATAAATGCTTTTCACACCCTCCAAGTCAGAGCTGTCCTTTGTAGTGGGCATCTGGGAGTTCATTTCATTTGTGTATGTTGGAGGCTAGGGAGGGTATCGAGGGAAAAGATCCATCTCTCTCTCTCTGCCTCCTGCACACTAACATGTACACTTATATAACACACTTTCACAGAAGGGCGTTGTACAATTTTACATGGAGAGTTGTATTTCTGAGTGGTTTTTAGCGCTCTCCAATAAAATCTGCGCCTTAAAAATTCTCCCAGTCAGTTTTTTCTTTCTTCTCTGTTCTGCCTCTTTGACTCTTGGATTTTGTGAGTTTATCTTTTCTCCCCACTCCCCATTACAATTTATTTCAACCAGTGCCTCTCCCTCCCTCTTGGTTCTTCTCTTCTTCCTCCCCACCTTTGTTTCAGTCCGTCTCCTTCCCTTTTTGGAAAGGGATTTTTGATGATTATCCTTCAGAAGAGGTCATGTTAATTCGGACAAGCAATGGATTTAGTCATGCCAGAAATGTCAGCTATAGAAAAAAGTTAAGAATCTTGGATACTAACAGAGATAGCTTACAAGTCTGAAACTTCAAGGACATTTGTATGTTGTGGAAAAACCTAGGGAAAATATCCTGTTTTAGGCACAACTAATTTTGAGCTTTTAAAATATGAAGATCCAGTTTAATGGCTTCCTCAATGATGCAATCTAAATATATAAAGGACTAAAGCACGATTGTTGCAATTTCTGTTTGTGATAGTGTGAAGTAATAGTAACAGACTATTTGTAAGTGAGGAATGCATACTAAATGGTTGATAAATGCAAAGTAATGCATACTGGAAAACATAATCCCAATTATACATACAAAATGATTGGGTCTTAATTAACTATTACCACTCAAGAAAGAGATCTTGGAATTATTGTGGATGGTACTCTGAAAACATCCACTCAATGTGTAGCGACAGTCAAAAAAGCTAACAGAATGCTAGGAACCCATTAGGAAACAGATAGCAAATATTATAATGCCACTATATAAATCCATGGTAAACCCACACCTTGAATACTGCATGCAGTTCTGGTCAACCCAGCTCAAAAAAGATGTATTACAAATGGAGAAGGTACAGAGATGGGCAACAAAAATGATTAGGGGTATGGAACAGCTTCCATTTGAGGAGAGATTAAAAAGACTGACTGTTCAGCTTGGAAAAGAGACAACTAAGGGGGGGATACAATAGAGGTCCATAAAATCATGAACCGTGTGGAGAAAGTAAATAAGGAAGTGTTATTTACCTCTTTACATAACACAAGAACCAGGGGTCACCCAATGAAATTCATAGGCAGCAGGTTTAAAACAAACAAAAGGAAGTATTTCTTCACACAACGCACAGTCAACCTGTGGATCTCATTGCCTGGGGATATTGTGAAGGCCAAAAAGATAACTGGATTCAAAAAAGAATTAGATAAGTTCATGGAGGATAGGTCCATCAATGGCTATTAGCCACGATGGTCAGGGATGCAACCTCAAGCTCTGGGTGTCCCAAAGCCTCTGACTGCCAGATGCTGGGACTGGACAATAGGGGATGGGTCACTTGATGATTGCCCTGTTCTGTTCGTTCCCTTTGAAGCACCTGGCATTGGCCACTCTTGGAAAATGGGATACTGGTCTGACCCAGTATGGCTGTTCTTGTGTTCTTATGTACATTGATACCAGGATATAGCCATGTGAACAAAGAACCACATCCTCTCTGCCTGTAAACTGGCACAGCTCCACTGACTTGAGCAGAGCTCACCAGTATCCACCAGCTGCCCAAAATGTTTCTTTATTAATCTTCTGAAATATTGCACCAGCTCCACTGTTTAGAAGAAAATAGAGAGAAGAATTGGTCTAAATTGACCAATTAAGGGATTTGTTTTCATAAATAAACTAATTTCAATAAAAATATTTAGCCAAATTCTACCCTCCGGTTATACACACATAACCCAAAGGACTTTACTGGGGTTGCATGGATGTAGCTGACAGCAGAACTTCACCAGTATATTAAAATTCCTCTCTCTCTAAACTACCACATTATCTGAGCTCCTGTGTCTTATGCAGGTAAAACTGTGGTTCTCAAATTGTAGTCTGGCTCAGACTGCGATTGGCTGGTGTTGACTCTTCTGTTTGTTTCCAGCTGCTAACATGCATTAAAAGACAGCTAAGAATGCATTATATACTTTCCTAATACTATTTTTCTACTTAAGTACTTGCAGACGTCACTATAAAAATTTTATGGGCTTGCCAATGGGTGAGAAGACAGTTGCCCAGTCATAAATGGGAGAAATGGTGGTCCACACCATAAACAACTGCGACTCACTAATATATAACATTGAGAAAATTGTTTTGTCAGTAACATAGGCTAAGTAAAAGCTATTGGATTATCTGGTTTTTATTGGTGTTTTGGTCACTCTCCAAAACACTTCACTTACCTGTATTTTGCATGTCACTCCATACCCAATCTCATGTGCCAGGCAAAAGAGATGGGGTCATCCATTGAGCCATGTGTGCAGTAATATGGATGTGGTTTCTCTAGCACAGTTTTTCTATATACTCACAAAGAAGAACCATCCATCTTATGTAACAGGACCTAGGGTTCTGTGTCCTTCAGATTGACACTCATCTGTGCAGTATGCCATGGTGGTAAGGACTGATTTAGGGACACCATGTCTTGCTTTTGTTGTTTAGTTTGTCTCTTACAAGAGATTTTTTTTATTTAAACTTAATGATGTTTGATCTGGGAATAATTGTCTGCCTCATTCTGTGATCCTCTTTGAGCTTCACTTGCAGAGTATTTTATTGTTTTAGTTCAGTATGATATTGACCCAAAACCACAGTGAACCTGTGGCATAATCAGAATTTCTGTAATTGTTTTTAAATAAAGATAGTAAATACAGAGGCATATTGGCTTCCCAGAAATCGATAATCCCACATCAGGAAGACACAAGTGTGGTGCAGTTATCTGCCATGGTGTGGAATTTAACAAGGTTAGGATTTTCTGGCTTCCCGTCATTGGTCCAAGGTGGAGTAAAATGTGCTTATAATATTGATTCACTAATACACTCTCTCTGCTCTACATGTCCAGAAAAAACAATTTTTCTTCTTTCCATAGACTTAATCAGTAACAATGATATAGAAAATCCATTCATTTATGCCTCCTGAGCTATTAAAAAATTGATTGGCCTTCTGAGTCTGACATTTCCATTTTCATGGCTCAGTTTTGAAAGACAATGGAGATATTTAGAAGAGAGTCTTAACTGGTTGACTGAAGTTTGGTTATTTACTTTGAAATTCAGTCAGACAAAGTAAATTTCTAACCATCACATGCACTATGATGAGCCTGATCCTGCTTCCATTGAAGTCCAATAGAAGTTTTGTCTTTTACTTTGATAGAAGCAGCATTGGGCCCCATGTCTGAAAAGAATAACATATGTGCAGCTGCATACAGTGCTAGAAAAATGAAGACCTTTATGTGTGTAACTTTAAAAAAGGTCCCTGGTTCCTGTTTTCCCCAGTGAGGAGATGATTTAGTATTATATATTGGTATGTAATTTACAATTTTTCTAGACTTATGGTAAAAATTTCAAAAGCACCTACATTATTTTTAAAACGGGACTTAGCATCTAAGTGACATAGGAGCCTTTTGAACATTTTATCATCAGTCACTGCCTAACAGAAGGGCAACCCTGCCTCAGTACTGCTGCTCCAATGGCTCTGCAGTGTACCTGCTGCTTTGAAGCCTCACAGTTTTACTGGAGGAGCTTGTATAGTACATTATCAAGAAGGCTCTGATGGTTTAGGCTGGATCATGCACAGAATCAGTTTGCCTTGATACTTTAAAGATAAACGGGGCACCAAAAGCCCCTGGATCTCTGGGGGGACATATCCCAAAATTGCCATAAATGAGAATTGCTTACCGGGTAAGTCATTGGCTTTTAACCTCTCCAGCCCTATTTTAGGTCTTCAGGGAAATTAGTCTAATGGCCTGTATTGATAGTATTCTCTGCTGAACAGTCTTCCGCTTTGCAGATTGAATACCTAACATGATCAGCAATTCCTGTTTAGGGTAGCACTGGAGCTGTACCGCCTCTCACCTTCAAGGAAAGGAGACTTTGTGGGTCGGTGTTCAGGTCACAGCTGGAACGTTGTGGGGAAGCACGTTCTGTCTGACATGTGAATACCAGGAGGACTAGATTTTTCCTCCCTGGGATGCATAACCTTCTCCTCTCTCCTTTAACTGTCACATGAAAGAATAATTTATTCACCCAAAAAGCAAAGCAATCTGAAAGGCTCCTACAAAATTTTTGGTATGCAAAGATGTATGATTTAATACTTAGTTTTCCCCCTCCTTGCTGTAGGTTCTCCCCAGGATATAGCAGCAGTGAGAAACCAAGCAGCGCTTCAGAGCATGAGGACCTCCCGAATGATGGCCCAGAATGCAAGCATGATGGCAATGGGGCCCTCCCAGAACCCTGGCACAATGTCTACAGCAGCTGGCCAGTCCGAGATGGGAATGACTCCTTACAGCAATACATCTACCAGCCAACCAGGAATGTATAATATGAGCACAGGAATGAGCCAAATGTTGCAGCACCCAAACCAAAGTGGCATGACCCTGGCACATAGTGCAGGCCAAGGACCAAGGCAGCCCGCGTCCGCACAAGGGGTTGGAATTGTCAGCAGTTTTGGTCAAAGTATCCTGGTGAACTCTATTCCCCAGCAACATCAGCAGATGAAAGGACCTGTGGGCCAAGTCCTGCCCAGGCCACAAGCCCCTAGACTTCAAAACATGATGGCAACTGTCCCTCAAGGAGCACAGAACTGGCAGCAGCGAGGCTTACAAGGTATCCCTGGAAGGACTAGCAGTGAAATTGGGTCATTCAACAATGGCACGGCATATCCAGTGCAGTCTGGGCAACCAAGGCTGCCCAAGCAACATTTTCCACAGGGAATTAACCAGTCAGTTGTGGACACTAGTGGAACAGTCAGAGCCCTAAATCCAGCAATGGGAAGACAAATGCTGCAACAGCTCCCTGCACAACAAGGAACCAGCCAAGCAAGGACAATGGTTATGCCTGCAATAAGTCAGGGGGTTCCCACTATGCCTGGTTTCAATCAGCCCCCTACACAACAGATGCCAGGTGGGAATTTTGCTCAGAGCAACCAAGGTCAGACCTATGAGAGGAATCCCACTCAGGACATGTCTTACAATTACAGTAATGAAGGAGCTGGAGGTTCCTTTTCAAGTATAGCAGAGGGTGCGGACCTTGTGGACTCCATCATTAAAGGTGGACCAGGTGATGAGTGGATGCAAGAACTTGATGAGTTGTTTGGAAACCCATAGTGAACGGGCTTGTATAGTTTAAAACTCTGATAGTTACGTTAAAAAAAGAAAACAGGATGTACCCCCATCCTTGTTTTTTGCTTTTTAATCTGTGCAAACCGAGCTGACTTGCAGCCAACTGTGGAAGAGTCAGGTGGTGGTTAAAACATCGACGTGTCGATTTCACAAAACTTCCACATAGCAATCTCCACTGCACAGCAGTACTTGCTCTGTCTGTCTGTGAGAGAGAGGGGAGGGCTGGAAAAGCAGCTGCTCTCTGTCCATGGGACGAGCTGGCGCGTTCTGTGCGGTGAGGCACTGTTGCGCAGCGATGCGGTGTTCCCAGTCTCTCCCACTCTATTTTACTGTAACCGCCGCAGCTTTCAGGACGTGTGAAGAGCTAGATCCCTCGGCCGGGAACAAAACCTAAGGGAGTTGCCAGGTGATTGCACAGCCCATGTCCACAGGTCAGAAATGTGCTGAACTCTGGGTGTAAGCAGATCCCAGATTTCAAAGTGTACCGCTCTCTTTGATTTGATACAGAACAAGGCCTATGGAGCCTACTCTAGGCTATTGTGCAAGAATGTCCAGCACATGTGATTAGCCTAAACAATCATAGAGGGGTTACCATTTTCACTGTAGAGAGATAAAAAAGTTAAAATAAAAGCTTAGCAGAACATAAACTTGGCAATACAAAGAGCAGGATGGTTTGAGTACAGGACTGTTGGTGAATATGAGCAGGCATACCCAATGCTTAGGTGGGTGGGTTAACTTAATGAGCTATTAATTCTCTTTTAGGCTCATGTCTCTGCTTCTGTATCTGGGCGCTTCGGCACATCTGTGCTGCTTGGCAGTGTACTGTTGGCTAGCAGCTAAACAAGGTGTAAAAGGACTAAGCAGAGTGAACAGATTACAGTAGAGTTCTGTGCAGATCCAATTCAAGTCCCCTTCTCTTCCTCCTTCCCCAATAATACTCATGATTTTTCCTTAACAATGGGGAAAAATATGCACTGTAACACAAGGCCATTGCACTTCACTTTTCTTCAGCCGAGCAGCAGCCCCCACAAACAGGGACAATGAAGAAAGGAAGCAGTTGGAGAACATTAAAATGCACCACAAGAGTGTGGAACTCTGAATGAGTTTCCCTTCTTCTCCTGAATGCGCAAGATTAGAGATGTTGTTTGGGGCTGGGATGCCCATGCAGTTGATTTAATACTACATGCAGCCTGCTTTTCTGTCTTAAACAGATGTTCAGTGTAAACTTCCTAGTGCCGGGATAAATTCGCTGGGGTACCCAAACAGCAGGAATCAAGAAAGGACTGGTTGTAATGATCAACCACGGTGGGGGCAAATGACTCTTTATTGGTTATCGCAAATACAGGGTCTACCCAAACCAGCTTGCTAGGCAGTAGCAGTGACATATCTCTTGACAGGTTAAATGCAGATCTGTGCTGAACATGTAACAAAACTGTGATATGTCTTTCAAAATGGTGCTTTTAAAATAATAAAACCTGGCCCTTCAGAATATCTGAACCCAATCTCTGTGAGCCAAAACATTTGCTGAAGTGAAAATTGTTTAAATGATCCAAACCTACCAATCGACTTGTCTTCATTTGCTTGGTTTAGGCCCCATGGTATGAAGCACTGACCCATTGAAATCTGTGGGAGTTGAGGATGGGCACTCAGTACCTCACAGGTTCAAGCCCTTTGTTTCTGCATGGAGCACAGGTCTGAGCAGGAGCAAGAAATGGGAGTAAAATGGACCCTTTATCCCCTCAGGTTATGTGTACACTGCAGCCAGGTGGTATGATTCCCAGCTGGGTAGACAGACTGGAGCTACTGTCCTAAAAATTAGCAGCGTGGATATTGTGGCACTGGCAATGGCTCCCCCCCGGGGTCTGAGCTTGGGTCAGTAGCCTGAGCCATCACAACAGCCACACCTCTATTTTAATGCACTACCTTGAGCTGAGCTCATGCAAGTCTGTGTGCTGGGAATCGCACCTCCAGCTGCAGTGTAGACATAGCATCAGGTAACTCAGTGCCCTGCTGCTTGTTCACTCTTGTGTGGTAACCCTTTGCTGGGCTTGTCTAGACTAGGACAATGGGTGTAGACAGGGCAAGCTATATGTTAACATGGGTTAGCTGGTTAAGGTAATTCCCAAACAATCTGTTAAAATACAGCGTGTCCCGGCTACACCAGAGTTTTAAAATGCATTAGTTAAAATGTTTTACCCAACACATTTTAATAATACACTTGAAGGGGCTGATCAGTATCCGTTGAAGTCCATGGGATTTGGTCTTTCCACTGATTTCAGGGGACGTCAGGGTGGGCCCTAATACTGTAAAAGTGAGCACCAACTGAAGATTTCAACCACAAGCATTTTATAGCTAGTAGGATCTTAGTCATACTAGCATAAAGGGGGGGTAGATGAAGGGCTAGAACTGGCACTGGTGTGCTATGTGTAAATGTTATCGGAGTGGGTAGGGTACATGCTTGTCCTGCACTGTGTCAGACAGTTGCACCATGCTAACCAAGGGTCACATACAGCAGTGAGGACGCCAAGCATGGTGGGGATGGAGTGGCTGGTCTGCATCATTATTTCCTGGCCTCAGTGACAAAGCATACCCTGTCAACTATGGATACATCTACTCAGCAAAAAAAAACACCTTATGGTGCTGAGTCTCAGTGCATGGGTCAACTGACTTGAGCTCGCCGGACTCGAGCGGTGGGGCTGAACATAGCCTTGTACATGTTTTGGCTTGGGCTGGAGCCTGGGCTCCAGGACCCTCTCCCTTGCTAGGCTTCAGAGTCCATGCTGCAGCCCAAGCCAGAACATCTACACGGCTATATTCTGCCCCGCAGCATGAGCCCTGTGAGCCTGAGTCAGTTGACCCAGGCTCTGATTTTGCTTTGTAGATGTATCCTCAGAGAGGCAAACTGGGAAATTAGATTTAGAAACACACACGCACACACACGCACACACACACACACTGAAAAGTGACGTAATGGAAATTCACTTTTATTGGAAGGGTACAGGAATTAGCGCATATATGGTGACAGGAAGTTTGCTGATGAGGACTGAGTCGCTGTTGTCTTTGTAAAGCTTCCTCCAAATACTCCATACTGGGACCAAGTAATAGAGAGGTAGATTTTAATAGGTTTGGTTTTTTTCTTACTATGGTGCTGATGTATATGTAATGTTTAAAAAAAAAAAAGGTTATTTGTAAATAGGTTTTTACAATTCTGCAGATATCACTGGGTCTACTATCTGTAAAATATATACATATAAATATATATATACTGTTTGTTTAAAATAGAGTATTTTTATTTCATTCCTTAACTCATCCTCACTGCAGTGGTATTGCACTTCAGATGACATCTAATTACTAATTTGTACTGTATCCCTGACAGCAACTTGCTCCATTTTATTCAGATTTTTCTAGTGTTCTGTTTTTACTTTGTACATTAAGCATTGCTTATTTCCTTTTGAGACCTGTACAGAGCTCTGAAAATGTAGAAATGACCTGATGTTAACATACCACTTTTAAAGAAAAAACAAAAAAACAAATAAAAGATTGTTATCTGAATCAAAGAAAAGACTGATTTATAGGACTCTCACTCATGGCACCTCACATTCATCCTACCATGATATCCGGATATTATCACTATTATCTTTGGGGCTTCAAAGGAAGAAGAGGGATTGAGTTTAAAATGGGCATGAAGGTTATTTTATTTGGTTGGCTAGCTATAAAGTAACAATCAGTAAGAAGAAAGGGGTAAAGTCTGTTGTGGTATATTGATTACAAGAGTGAACCATTCACTTTGTGGTATGCTTTCATGATCTCCAGTAACAACAGCTATAGTTAACATTGCAAAAACGTTTTCATTATAAGTCATTTTCGCACTTTCCAAAGAAATCATTTTTAAGTCTTAATTTTTTTCCAGGTTTGGGCTGTGCTTGAAGGCTTTATTTTAATTTTATTTGAATTAAAAGTTAGAGCAAAATTGCTTCAGTCCTATCTGAGTTATGGGAGAGTAAAAAAGATACAGCATTCCCACTGTAAAAATAAATAAATAAATAAATAAATCTTCGAAAAGGGCTACAGTGAAATCAGCTGAAGTTCAAAACTCAATATTTGGCACACACTTAGCACTCAATGAGGTACAATGCTTTTGCCTCCTTTGTGTGGGGAAAAATTGAAAAAACAAACAAACAAAATGAGATTCATTGGAGTTGAGGGTGCTCAGTATCTCCTGGGATCAGGCCCTCATTTTGTGTTAAGTGTATTTAAGCTTGTATTATGATGGTAGCAATTTAATTTGCCCTCAGCAATAATCCAATCCCTTCCTTGTGAGTGAGTGGTCAGCCCCTGGATTTGTATTGGAGTTTATCCAGTCAAGAATCTGGTTGTTACCCTGTAAAACATAGAAGAAATAATATGAAAGGAGCATGTGCTACTGCTAGACTCAGAACCCTGCTGAATTCTGGTCTTGGCACTGCCACCAAGTTATGTGGCTTTGAGAAAGTCTCCAGGCCTGTCAGTCACTCCATTGAAGCCAATGGAATTACACTGATTTAAACCTACTATGTTTCCCCATATGTAAAATGAAGATGATAATACGTACTTACCTCAGAGGGATGTTAGTGTTTGTCCAGTGCTTGGTAAATTGCGTAAGTAGATCAGTGAACTATCCAAAGGCAATGTGGTAGCCTCTCTAATTTTAGGTAGCCCACCTCAGCTCTGTAGTAAGCAGGTGTAACTCCCATAATTTTGGTCCCATATTTCTTCTTTAGCAATGCTGCTCTGTGTTGTTAAACAGCTGCTGTATTTCATCCCAGAAGTGGCAACATTTCATTGACGTGTAGTACATATAGTTAGTATATCACTTTGCTCCTTTTGTACAGTGGTTAGGGGCCTTGGGATGGCAGGTTCTCTATAAACATACCAATGCAAGGCTAAGGTTTATCATGCCTGAACTCTGCTTAAAGATGGCCTTTGTGGATCCTCTAAAAGTACTTCATTACTATGATTTAATTTGGTTCCCTACTACCATCCCCTCTCAATTTTCCTGGAGGCAGCACCTCTGATTGTGACTGTCAAGAGGCATCATATCTGGTAGGATAGATTTTTCTGTCTCTTTTCTTACTTCTTAGTGGACCAAATCCAAGCCCATTGAAGTCAATGGAAAGACTCTCACTAACTTCAGTGGGTGCGGGATCAGGCCCTGTATCTCCTGTTTTTCCCCCTGGAGCCATGCTGTTTGGGCATCTCTCCAGCCTCAGTGGCTTCAAGGCAAGTGTCCTTTAAAAGCGCAAAAGACAGACTATTCATCATCATTGTTCCCTCTGCAACAATAACTGCCTCACCCATGTTGAATTTTAATTCTTTGGATACACGTAGTTAGCAACCTCATCGCTATTCAGTCATCACAAATGCTAGAATATGGCAAGTGATCTAGTTACAGTGACTATGGATGCCTCAGCTCCAACCTTATAATTGATCATCATGTGGAAGATGATTAATGGTCTGACTCAACATCTGTTTAAGTCAATGGTCTTTGAATTAGGCCCTAACTGTCACATAGTGCCCTGAATGACCAGAACTAAGTGCATACAATATTTATGGCCAAACCCCAGCCTTCAGATGTGTGCCAGAAGGACTCTCTGCCTACAAGCTCCCATTTATCTGAACAGATTTGGTGTCACCCAAATTGTTTGAATAATCAGGAATCTGCTATAACTTTATTTAGACCTATTTAAAGACATTTAACAGCTTTGCCTTTTTTCTTTCTTCGGTGCTGTTTCAATTCAACCTCAGCACCATGCCCGGAAAGCCCACCAGGCAGTGATTTTTCTCTCTTCCCCGCCCCCTTTTAATGAAAACTGTTTTCACAGTCAGTTTGCTTTCGTTATTATTTTATGACTCTCTGTGAGCTTTGGCAGTGCTGGAGCGTTTGTCTAGTCTCTCCCATACATCAGCCATCTGTGCTTTATGGAGAAACAATGAAATAGATTCAGTTGCTTGACTAGCATCTGTGCCTAGCTGTGTCTGGTTTAGGTCCTGATCCTGCCACTGACTCCAGGTTGGCAGACATCTGTTCCCTCATGAAGACCCATTGACTTCAGTGGGGCTCTCTGCGAAAACAGGGGTCTGCCCATAGAGAGGCCCCAAATCAGGAAAGTGTCCCTGTTCAGGAAAGGCGCTTTGTGGGACTTAAACACATACTGGCTTTAAGCACGTGCTTAACTTTAAGTAAGACTTAATCATGTGCTTGAAGTCAATGAAGTCTGTCTATATTCAGGAAAGCACTGTAAACACATGCTTAAATGTTCTCCTGAATCAGGGCTGGAGTCGCTTGCAGGACTGGGGCCACAGATTCTAAATGCCTCTGTGCAGGGACCATGTGTTTCTCTATGTTCAGCCCCAAGTATGATGCAGAGCAGGAAGAATCCAGCAGCCATGGCAGGGCTGAAGGACATTGGGTAGAATAGTTGTCATGTGCAACAACTATTTCAATTAAGCCACTCACTGGATTAACATTGTCTGAATTCAATGTAATTTTTGCTGTCATACAATATTGTACACATGAGACCAGTTCATTAAACATGTAACTCAAAACATGAATCCACATTTGCTATATTCTTTGTGTCTGCTTTTCTGTGGTATAGGAAAGAAACAGTGTAAACAAACTGTCAGGAAAGACATGCACTTTACATTGAAATGGACGATTAATAAAGAAATCTGGATGCTTTCATTCCACATGATGCAGCTCATCTGCCTTTTAATGTCCAGGGAAAGCATCTACTTTATTTATTTATACATAAATAATCTTCAGAGCAATTTATGTAATTTCTTTCCTATGCTGATGTCCAAGTATTCTTCCAGAAAGCTATTAGTAATCCCAGCTGCAGCCAGGGCCATCAGTGAGAGCAGAACCACCACACTCCAATAAAAACCTGTTATCCTAGAGGAGGAAAACAGAAAGAAACACAATTACAAGATGTATATGCTGTGTGCGTTTTGAAACTTTTAGTCTACACCAGCTGATCAGAGCTGTGCCAGAGAAAAACGAGCCATTGATGAAACTGGTTTGAAAAATAAATGATCTTTTCACCAGAAAGTGATTTTTGCTGGGAAAATTAGTAAATTTTCCTCTCTGAAAATGGTGATGTTCCCCCTGAGGTAGTTATGTGACAATTTGCAATTTGTTCCAGGGTGGGATTGATCACAGCATGAAGAATTAGTCACTGATGTGGAAATGGAAAAATGTCACTGTGATGGGGTGGACTCCCCACACTGGCCCTGCAAGAGCTGGATTAGGCCAGGTGGGCCCAGTCAGCTAATTAGACTGTAGAGGAGACTTAGGCTGGAGGCAGCTAAGTAATGACAGGCTCACCTGTGCAGGAACAGGCAGGGCATGTATAAAGCCAGGTAGCACCCTGTAGAGAGGGGGGTTACTGCAAGGAAAGGCTGTAGGGAAGTAGGTTATAGTCATTCCTGGTGCGGAGGGAGTTGGAAGCTGGCAAACCCAGAGAGGTGAAAGCGAGATAAGTAGGAAGAAGCCCAGGGAAACAGCTGCAAGAGGTAGGACTGTGGCTGCCTGTTATAGGGTCCCTGGCTTGGAACCCAGTGTTGAGGGCAGGCCTGCGCTCCCCTACTAGCCACTGGGGAATGGCAAGGGCAGGAGGTCTGGAAAGACTATGGATTCCTTAGAATGGGGGAACTTTAGTGATCTGGCTGGAGGGGCCAAGCCACGAAGAGGAAGCTGCAGACCTGAGAGCGAGCAAGCCAGCGGAGCGAGACAAGATGGGAGAAGACCATATCGGAAGGAGAGTGCAAATTGGAAGACCTAATCCCCAGGACAGCCAGCAGGAGGCACTGCTTGTGGTGAGTGGATGCTGTGACAGTCACCAGTTACCAAATTTCATAATTCTCAGGAAAATATGAAAAATCTTTCATGCAAACAAAGCTGGGAGGTTAGTACTGCTCTGCTGCAGGTGTGTGTGTGTTGGGAGGGGGTTGCATACTTGTCAAGCTCTGGGCAAAAGGTGAACTGCCCAAAAGGTGCAGGCACCTCTTATGTTTACAGATTGCAGCCTTACCACATGCAAACTAGGGTTTGTATGTTCAAGTCAGATAACTACACATGCTACGAGCTCTGGGAGTTAATGTGGTGTCACTTAATTTGTGCACACAATTGTGGGTTTTGCAGCTGCAATGGGAACATGTGGGAGGCTCAAAGCGTCCTGTGTGGCAGGCAAGTAGGGGAATAATTATTTCCAGTTACCTACAGAGAGGCAAACTGAGGCAAAGGCAGATTGTGTGACATGCTCAAACTCACAGAGAGAGTCAGAGTCAAAGCTGAAATTAAAACTCTCAACTTCCTGGTTCACAGCCCTGTGCACAGGTCACCTGATCACAGCTCTCTCCCAAGCCCTGGGCACTGTGTGAGATCAGCATTGGCTGAGACAGATCATCAATACTTACTGAAGGTGGCTTTTGTTGAATTACCAGAAAACATTCGCTCTCATGGTCCTTTGGTACTTCTGGTTCCCACCAATGGCAGAAAATGCAGAATTCACGTGCAAATGGGAAGGAAATTTTAAGCCAAAGTTTTTGTTGGCTCTTTTTAAAACCAGTTTTCCACTCCTCAAAAAGAGTGAAATATCCCAGAGCGGGCTGAGAAATGTTGGAAAATCAAGCATTGGCTAGATGCAGTAGGGGGCCCCCAAACATTTTTCAAAGAACGTTGTTGTGCAGCGTTTTGGGATCCAAATAGGAGTGGTCAATGGAGAAGGATACTAGCAATAAGGAGAAAGGGATTTGGATGCTGGCAGTCTGAACTGGAACAGTACAGTGTGTCCTGCAACTGGATTGCTCCGGGGTTGCTAATTGGATACATAATCTCACAGCTATAACAAGTTAATGATTCAAATGCAGGTCAGACTGGGACTGACCAAAATTCATCACCAGTTGAGGATAGTTCAATGGCCTATGTAAAATGTATGGGTGGTCTCCGTCCAATTTCTAGTGGACAGGTATCCTCATTACAGCTGGCACCTTTGTCAGTCAGTCAGAGCTGAAGACTGAATTACCTTCTTACGGATAGGGCTGTCATCTCCGGGTTGAGATCTATTAGCAGAGTGGGCAAACTGGCACTGCCTCTGTCTGTCCGGTACATGTTTTGGGCCCAATTCTACAACCCTTACTGAGCAGTACTTCTGTGAACAGCCCCACTGAATGTAAGGATTGATCAGCATGGGCAAGGGTTGCAGAAACAGGCCCTTTCACTCAGATCCTCAAAGATATTTAAGCACTTAACTCCCATTGATCTCAATGGCCGTTAGGTGCCTTGAAGATGTGGGCCTTTGTGAATAACTCCGTTTTCCGGGGCTGCCAGTCTGGCCTCTGACAGCAGCACTGAACTCAGCTTAAATAAGAGCTGAAAAAGAGTTCCTCCAAGTAACAGAGCAAACCCCAGTACAATAATAGACCCAGGCAATACCTTTGTTTCCTTGAGTATTCCTTAATAGCTGTGGCCCTTTCTGGTTTTTCAGAGGGTTATCCTGACAATTACATCTCTGACAAAGGGCAAATTTTAGGGTCTCATTTTATCTGGGAGTCTCTCTTCCTCATTCCTTAGGGGCAGGAAGGAAGCCTCCCAAAATGGGGCTACTAACTGGCACTGGGTATTTTGAGGAGCAGGGAAGAGGCAGGAGGTTAGACTCAAGAAAGTGGATCTGGAAAACATTTTGTTAGGCCTCTAGTAGCGGAGGAATGGACTAGAGAATTGTTCCCTAATAATGTGTGTTAAAGTGCTTTCCCCCCCTCTCCCCTTCCAGTCTAACTGTAAATGTCTCCAGGAATGGGGAGTTTGTCTTTTCCTTGTCTGATTTACTTACAGACTGTATTCAGTTTTAGAAGAAGATAGGCATCATAGATGAGGTAGTTTCTTTAGCCTATCTGGGTTAATACAGTACTGAGATGAAAGAGGAAACAATTTGTGCAATCAGTGGAAGCACCAGATTTTGAAATGGAGAGTGGCAGGTAGAGAGATCTTGCATGGATTCCAAAGCTATTGCACATTTCTGCACACTCAAGCCTTTAGAAGAGTAGTTTAAACACTGTAAGCTTAACGCTCATTAACTTGTGCTTATCTAAAGCCTCCTCATCTCATGTTTGGTGAAAGTTCCTCTAACTACAAGGCCAAATTTGCGTGCTCATTCCCACTGTGTATTTTGTGTGGGCTGCATAATAAATGTTAATACAATGATTTTACTATTAATGAATGGAGGAAATGCTAGCAGTGGTACAAGCTGGGCAGGTTCTGGGCAAGCTTTGCCTCAACAGTCTCCCTATGTAGTGCAATCCTGGCCTGCAAAGCTCTAGGCTTTCTATTTCTGGGCCTCTTCTGTGCACATATGCCAACCCTGTTAGACACTGTGGTGCAAAGTAGGCACCCACAAGGCATTGCACTGAGACCATCAAACCTCCTGTCTCTTGCGACCAATAGCACATTCACACTTTAACCTAGGCTTCAGCTGCAGCAGCCAGCTACCTTCCCTGAGGGTTTTCATTTCAGACCTCTTGCTGACACTTTACACATGTTGCATTCAATTATAGTCACTTTTCACTACCAGTTGTTGGCAATAAGCCCAGCTTCAGACCACAACCTGGAGCATTCAACTTAAGCACAGATGGTGAGTCCTCCTTACCTTCCTTTTGCAGACTCTGCATATCCATGGAAGTATTTGTGACGGGTGTACATGTACACCAGACCCACTAGGGCTGCCAATACTGAAGGAAAAAAGAGATGAATGGGAGAAAGTTAGTGGGGAATTTAAAAATTAGGATTGGAAGGAACTAGTCACTTTGATTTTATTTATGTGGCACCAGGGTTTTTTGGCATTTGACAGATATCTCAATCTCTTGCTGTAAACAGTTACGTTTTGTTTCTGAACAAAATGTTTTATCGACTTATTTTATTTGTTGCTGTTAATAATAATAATAATGTTTTGTATTTATTATTAAGCATCTTTAGGCGAAGGATGTGAGAATGGTACACACTGTAATGAATTAAGCTCATGTGATATCCCTCTGAGGTAGGGAAAATATTATCCCCATTTTACAGTGGGAAGGAACTGAAGACCAGAAAGGTCATAACTTGCCAATGGTCACATGGAAGTCAATATCAGAGCTAGTCCCAGAATCCATCTCTTATGTTTTTCCAGTTCTGGGCTTGTACCCACAAGCCCACCCAGTCCCGCCTTTAACTAGCTGATTATTAGTGTACAGGAGAGTTAATGGACTGGAAGCTGTGAAAACTTTTTCTTCTGCAATTCATAAGCCTACTCGCTTTGGGGTGCTTCACTTCACTGCCTTACCACTGGCCTCAGCCATGACCTAGAAGAACTACTCTTCTGTAAAGGTAAGAGGTAGATCGGTCCCCCACCATGGGACCCATTTAGAGAGTTCACAATTCAAGAGAAGTGTCCAACATTTCTGGAGTAAACCAAGAAAGGGATGAATCAATTACAGTAGCAACTAGCCAGAAAGCAACGGAGAGGAGTCTAAATATGATGCACTGTACATAAGAGATAAACAGGTTCAACAACTTCTGAACCGCAATAGAACTAGAGTTCAAAGAGGCAAAATGAGTCAAAAGTCTGATAAGTCTCCCTGTCCCCCACCTATGGGATTGTGCCACCAACTGGTTTCACAACTCTTCAATTCACTCTGAGCTGTTCAGGGCCTGATCTCACTTACACTGGTGCAATTTCAAGGATTGAAGCAGAATTATTCCCTGGTGTCGAGAGACTGGAATCAGATCCTTGAGACTAGACCCTGATGCTTTGAAGAGGAGGGAACTGTGTGGCCCCACTCCTCCACTTTATGGAGTCTTTTATCAGCAAGATAGACCTGAATCAGCCTATGTAATGAAATCAGTAAAATCACAGTAGTCACAAAAGTAATATCCCTATTACTCTGGGATGCCTTTACACCATCCTAGATGAGCCAGCAATAGCACAAGCAACTACATAGAGGAAACTAAATACCTGCAGTATCTGTTTCAGCGTTTTTCAGATTTAACCCTAGCCAGCCCTCCTAGAATCAGTCACGTTGTCCTGTGCAGGGCATGTCTGGGCAACAGGTAGAGTCCCCTATTCTTTTAGGCTAAAGAAATAATTATTTGGAAAAAAAATAACTTACTATATTCCACATTGATGTCAGTGAAGAAGAGATTACTGCATGCTGACTAGGAAAAATAATTAAAATGCCTCTCCCTGCCTCTCAAAAGGGAGATACTACAGCAAGTGGCTCTGCTGTTGGCTAGCAAACACTTCTGTCTTTTCCAAGGCCTGACTCTGATTTCACTTATACAATTGTGTGGCCCCATTGATGTAAATGGCATTACTCTGGATTTCTATTGGCAAAAATGAGATTAGAATCTGGGGGGGGAGGGAAGTTAGCCTCCAGAAGGTGCTTTTTTGTAAGAAATCACTTATTACCTATAAATAAAGAGAAATTAGCACCTTTAATGATTGTAAAAAATGGAGGGAAAATTATTAGCTGGGACAAGAGAAGCCAAAAAGGGGAGGAAACTAAATGGCACATGTACTTATGCATCTTCTCTCCAGCCACATTGACTCCTCTAGGCCAGAGCACCGGCCTGAGAAAGAGTTGTTAAGAAAACAGAGACGAGAACAAAGGTATTGTTTTAACAGAAGCAGTCACAAAAGATCTAGCTCCAAATGGAGCCAATGCCATCATTACTAGGAGATTCCTGGACAGTGGCACCGGACTGCCTGAGTGACTGGGAAAGCCACACAGGCCTGGCCCACATGAACACATTCTGAATAGAAGTGGGCAAAATTTTTCAGATTGTTTATTTGCCCCCCAAAAATGCGGCTTTGGGTTAACCAAAACAATGCAAATTTGGGTCGAATCTGAAGAATAGTTCTCCCTCTCCCCCCCCAAAAAATCCCGAAAAGTCAATTTTTGTTTAAACATTTTCTAAATTTAAACATTTAAATGTTTGTTTCAAAAGATGGTGTCAAAAGTTAGCTGGATGTATTTTTTTAAGAGGGGGAGAGGGAAGGGTAAAAGAAACCTGAATATGAAACACTTTTTAAAATGAAGGGGAAACATTCATTTCAGGTTGGAAGAAAATGTTTTGACACAAAACAAGTTTTTTCTCCTTGAATTTCTATTTTGATCACCAAACTGAAAAATCAATTATTTGCTCAGTTCCAATTCTGAATCCCCCTTTCCAGCACTGGTGCAGTTTCCCCTGTGCTGACAATACTGTTGTAAGTGCTAATGTAGACAGGGTCTTTTCAACTCCCTGTTCTCAGCAGTGTTAAATACAGGGGTTAAAGTAAGAAGGGGTGCAGCCCTCCCTCTTCTGCTAAAAGAAAAAGGGGGTTCCCCTTCTCTCCCTGGCTTGCTCCCCTTCTCCTCCTCAGCTGGTACAGGCAGAGTTCCCACTCTTGTTTCAATCTACTTTAACCACAGAGTAAATCTGAAGATCTGCAAAACTCAAATAGATTTTTCATGACACGGTGCTGAAAATGCCTGAGCATGTGTAGGCCACATCTACAATAGCGCTCATGCTGTTGCACAACTGTTCGAGTGTAGACATGGCCTTAGAATGGCAAACATTCACAATCCCACTGAAGTCAAGGTCAAGCCATGAGCAGTTTGGGCCCCTGATTCCCAGGCTGTGAAACAGGGTTAATACTTTTCTGCCTCACAGGGGAGGTGTGGGGCTTCCTGTTTGTATAGTGCTTTGAGATCTCTTGATGCAAGGCACCATACAAGGTAAAGTATGATTGTAGCTATTGTCATATTCAAGTATGTGTTCTGACAAGCTTGGCTGCCTTAATGCACTCAGTTTGGGATCTCTTGAGCAAAAGTTACCAGATGGCATGTGGTGGCTCTGTCTCCCCAGAGATGAAGTGGGTATCAATAATCCCATTTCACTTAGGCTGTCAAAATGGACTTTAACCCTAAATTCTGTGAGGCCCTTCTAGTCTAGAGCTTTTCAATCTGATTTTTAAAACTGTATCTGTTACAGGCAAGATTGATATCACATCCTATTATTAAGGATGCCCGACACTTCCTATTATATGGCTCTATTTTTGGTTGCTTACAACTATGATCAACTTAAACATTTTGGCTAAAATTTTCTGTCAAGTGTTTGTCTCTGACAGAACTTTTTGAGGAAAATTTCAGCCAAAATGGTGGTTGTTTCCAAGAATGAGGCTAGGCATAAATATGTTTTGCTGATGCTAAAAAAATTCTGGTGACTTTTTCTTTAATAATGTCTAGCACACTCCATGCTTTCAAGCAATGACATAAAATTTGGCATTGGGGGGTGGCTTTTGTACCAGGGATGTGCCTTTTGCCATACTTGTGAAAATCTACTAGTATCTGGCCACATAATAAGCCCTTGAAAAACTGAAGTTCATATATGCTCTGCAGAGATTCCTTAGATTTTAGCAGCTAAATTCACTGAAGATGCTGTCCACACTAGGCACGCACTAGAATTGAGGCACACCTTTAACAGTGAGGAGAAAACAAAATATTGAATAACTGATCAATAAGTGAGCATCATCCAGTCCGTGCACTGAATGAGGCAGGGGGTCATGTGGGAAAATGAGTGTGTGATGATATCCTGAAAGACTGCATCATAATGCATAGGCACAAGGGGTTGCACAGGCAACCTTATTTCTAGCATTTCTTAACTTTTTTGAGTGCTTGACTTCACTACCATAATGTTTTAAGTCAAGTACTCAGATTGCCTGTGCAACCCCTTGTGCCTATGATTTTATTTATATATACATAAATAAATTAATTGTGGTCTGACTTTGTCCAGCAGACATCAGAGGGTAAGAACCAGGCACATCTAGTTTTCATTCACACCACTGTAATTCCCCTCGCTCTTATATCTATATATCTCTATCTATCTATTTTCCCCCTTGCAGCAGATTTTACTTCCCTGATCCTGTTGTATTTGTAGGAGAACAATTGGGGGATGAGTCAGAATCACATTGCATTTCCTATTACAAGAATCATTCCATGTATCAGTGTGATGGCTGTTCATCCCACACTTTCTCTGAAAGCATTAATGCAGGCTGAAAATGGGGGTAATTAACCTAACAGCCTTCAATGGAGAGGAATGAGGTGGCTAAGCAATCCTCTGACTGAATGAAGACGCCCAGCTGAGGAGGAATGAGCTGGGTTGAGACTATAAAAGCAGAAAATTGGCAGTAGAAGGGGGCTGCTGGGAAAGTCTGCAGTCACTCCCTGAGAGAAGAGAGGTGTCTTTGGGCTGGCAAACCAGGAAAAGGGGGAAGCCAGGAACTTGGAGTAGAGGGCAGGCCCATGTTCCCCTGCCAGATGCGGGGAATGGCACTACAAGGCATGAATGAGTAGACTATCTAGAACTGCTGAAGGAAGACTTGAACTCTAGGGCTGATTTACAGTCATTCCATGTGTCCCCCCTTCTGGGATGCCAAAGAGGCAGCAGCAGCTCATGAAGTGAAAGCGGGATGCAGACCCAGAGAGAGGCGGAGGACTGCATGCAACCATGGGAAGAGGTGTCCACCTTGCATGCTCTTCCCCAGAACGACCAGGAGGAGGCGCCATCCTGGTGGTGAGCAACCCCATCAGAATCAGGTTCTCAGCTGGAGGGGGAAATGAGAACTTTACTTTCTGAAATGAATGGAGAAAATGAGCTTAAATACTGAAAAAAGGAGAGTGTTTTACCTTTCTGGGGTAGGGGGAGTACATTTGACTATGCGGAGGCTTATTTTCTCTTTGGAGAAGCATAATGAAAACTATTGTTCTCATTAACAATGTACAACACAGGTTTTTATTACAGATTAACAAATTTACCTTCTGAACACTCCTTTGAAATATTAATAATAATTTACCATACTTACTAGTGGCATTACGAGTTAGGAGGGGATTACATATGTGAAAAAGAGAAGACTATTTATGCTAAATTTTTGCCCTTGCATATTTTGGGTTCCTACTGGGAAGTTCTCACATATTGGTCTGACCTAAAGCCTAAAGAAGTCAATGGTAAATACATCAAGGTTCGCATCCTTAGTTTGCAATGAGTAAAAGTTGGTAGAACAGAGACATGTAAAATACCAAGACCATTCCAGAGCCTATTTACTCTTCCTCATAACACAAGAACAAGGGGCACTCAGTGACATAAAGAGGTAACACATTTAAAGCCAATAAAAGGACATTGAATTAACCTCAGGGTACAAAGGAAAATATTATAGCTAATAAAACATTGTTTAGGCCAAAATAAAACAATTGTATTTACCTTGATTGAAAAAACAGCCTGCAATCCAGAGAGCAACCAGGAAGATTGGATAAAACTCAACACAGTTTTGTCTATGGAATAAATTAATAGGTTACCTGAGCAAGAAAAAAAATGGGTGGGAGTTTCAAAAGCTCTCAGCTTTGACCAAATGCTGTTCCGAGTGAAGTCCATGCCATTGGCTTTGATGGGAGCAGAGATTGGTCAACAATGAGCACTTTTGAAAAATCTCACTCTTGTCTCTTTACAAATATGTACAGTTCTGTTCCTATCATTGTGACTGAAATAATAGGCCTTGGTCTGAATATCCCTATGGCTATAGTATCAAGCATGACAAGCACATGATAGAACTTCTAAATGATTACAACAGTAATGGCCTGAAAACACAACTTTAAAAGTTGTACCTGATATCACTTTGTTTTTTTCTTTTCCTTTGCTCATATTCAAAATTTTAGTATTTCTTTTTTATTTAAGGCAGCTTTCTATAACTGGATATTTTTATTATCCAGTAATGTTAGTTACATTAGAGAGGATCGCTTTAAAATAATCCTTACATTGCACATAAAATGTCACACTTCAGGGCATAAGCCAATCACTAAATGAAATGGTCTAGGACAGAGGTTCTCTGACTGTGGTGGTCTGCAAGCTCCATTCAGATGGTCTGCAGATAGTTCCCTCTTAGGTGCGTGCCTGGGCGGCTGCACATAAGAGAATGAAGGGCCACCTACCTAATTAGTGGAGCTGTGCAGGCATGGCTCCACTAATTAGGTGCCCGGACCCTGGAGAAGACCCTCGTGTAAGGTGAGGTGGTGGCCTTGAGGGCAATAGGGGGTAGGTGGGAGGGAGCAGTGGGGTGGGGGAAATTGGGATGTGCAGGGCTGCGGCAGCCAGAGAAAGTGTGACTTTCCCCAGCTCCAGGACTGCAGCTGCTGGGGAAAGACCCCCCTCCCCTCCTTCTCAGCCCCAGCTTGGGACTGCCACAGCGGGGGGGGAGAGGGCACATCCATCACTTTAGAAAGGTAAGACTACTGATATTAAAATGAGTTGTGAGCTTCTATTTGTAGAATAAAAAGTTTTTTTTAATATAGTGCTTTTATCCAAAGTGCTTTACAATAGTTAGCTAATAGTACAAACAGCAATTTTCAAGTGGTCCGCGAAGAAAAAGTTTGAGAACCACTGCTCTGGGAAAATATTCCCACCATGGGCAGGTTATTCCACAATTGTCCACTGATCCACTTTGGATCACCTTCCCTTGATGCATCTGGTATTCGCCACTCTGAGAAAAGTTCCTTGACTAGATGAACCACCAGATAGATCCAGTATGACAGTTTCTATGTTAAACCAACCAAACCTAAATAAAAAGCTGGAAGCTAAATGATGTGACAGTTGAAGCTTTAATTAAGCTTCACAGTGAGTGAACTAAGTGGGTTGACTGTATATCCAGTGTACTCTATTCAACAATAATTGCTGAATGGTTTGGCCTATGTCTGAGACACTTTTATGTAGGTGTGTAGTTTGGTACTTGTGACAACTATTGATGTTTAGCTAAAAGGATATAAAAATAGGTGTCTCACCAGGACAAGTTAATGCTTAAATGCTCATTAATTTTTTAAACTCAAACTAATTAGCCAATTTATTTGTATATTTTCAGAAAATTCAGTCTTTCATCACACATGCTATAAATTTGGGGAATATATTTTGTAATCTTCATTAAAAACAAAACGGCTAAAACCCTGCTTAAAATAAACCCAAAGCAGCCTTAAGTGTGAAGTTTTGACCAGCACCTTCACATTAAATAGCTCTGATCTGTTGTTCCATTTCTCTATATGTGTTGAGTAGCCATAGTGTATTGTCTGACGGAACTTTCTGTGATCCCCTTTTCTTCTGGACTGAAATTGCTTTTGCATACTGTTGTGGAAGATTAAAAATTCCTTTGAATATTTGAGCACAAAGATTTCTAAGCCTAATAAATATTGAGTTTGTGATCTGAGGTATGTTAAACTAGAAAGAAAAAGTACATGGAACCTCTCCATATAGTTTGTAGAGACACATAATGACTGAATCTCTTTTCAGGGTAAACCAGGAGTTGAAGACCAGTGTACCTGGGAGAATCCGGCCCAGTGAACATGGAATGAATGTGCAATGCAATTACTCTTACAAGGAGACCCAAACACTAACAAGTGATGGACAGAAGCCCTTGGTCATGCAAGGTCTCAGGTTAGTGCAAAGTCTTAGCAAATGCTGTTCTGTGGAGATGCCCACAATTGTTACAGCCATATCTTGTAAGAAAGAGGTCACTGAGAGTTAAGATCTATCCTCATAGCACATAGTAGAAGCTCAGAAATGCCCTAAAAAAAAAAAAAAAATCACTTCACACTTGAATGGCTAAATTAGACCGCTGTAGTGTCCAATTAATTAAATGAATAAGAAGTTTCTCATTGCCACCCTTTTAATGACCTTAGAACTTACTGTGCACGGAATATTCTGTCAAATTCTGGGGTTCCGGTGACTTCTGGGGGCATGATCTTGTGCTGCTTTCTTGATTTTCCTACCAGCCAGGCAAAACAACCTGCAAGTAAAAGTAATGGATCAAGGATTAAAGAGTTTTTCAGAAAAGCAGCAGGCCCTGTAAATCATCTACAAATCTCAATTTTTCAAATGGAAATCCTCATTCCTCCGGTTTTGCTTTAAATTGGAATGAAAAGGACCAAAACCTCTTGCAGCTCCGCTAGCTTCCCCTATAAAAATTCACATGCTGACTGCAAAGGTGATCTGAACCTTATTACAAAACCCAACTTCAGCAACTTTACACTTATGTGCTGAATGCCCCCCAAAGTAAGAGAATTCAGTAGCTAAAACTGTCTACACACTTAATATCCTGTTCCTCCTCTGGCAAAACATGATGTTGAGGATGGCTGGCTCCTGCTCCATATGACACCCCTGCATGGGTAGCCCACCTACCTAATAGCAAGAGATCTCTTTAACAGATCTAGGGGGCCCGCCCACTTCCCAGAACCCAATATGAGATCTAGGGGGGCAGGGGTAGGAATGAGTTGGGTCTGGTTCATTGTTGCTAGGCAAATGAACAATTAGCACTAGACATCCAGAAGTTTCTGGAATTGGGTGTGGTAGTTTTGGGTATGCTCAATAGGTTCCCTGTTGCTAGACTCAGACTCCATGAGGGCAAGTAGTCAGGGCAGCTGCTTTACAAAAGAACATGTACCTAGGGTTGCCAACTTCCTAATTGCAGAAAACCAAACACCTTTGCCCTGCTCCCCCCATCTCCCCTCCCTCCAGTGCTCGGTCTCCCGCCACCCTCACTGACTTGCTCATTTTCACTGGGCTAGGGCAAGGGGTTGGGGTGTGGGGAGGAGTGAGGGCTCCAGCTGAGGGTGTGGGCTCTGGGGTGAGGGGTTTGGGGTGAAGGAGGGGACTCCAGGCTAGGGCAGGGGATTGGGGCATGGGAGGGGACGGGAGCTCCAGCTGGGGTGAGACCAGAAAGGGGTTCAGGGAGCGGGAGTGGGATCCTGGCTGAGGCAGAGGGTTGAAGTTTGCACTTAACTGAGTGGTTGGTTAATTAGCTAGCTGACTAGCTGATTTCAGCAGAGAAGGAGAAAAAGAATCTGAGATAGCAAGTATGAAAAATCAGGATGGGGGTGGGGGTAATAGGCGCCTATATAAGAAAAAGCCCCAAATATCAGGACTCTCCCTATAAAATCGGGACATCTGGTCACCCTAGTCTGCATGGATTTCAACTGTGTGCTTCCCAGTGCAGGGCTACAGACGTGGGCTAGCTCTGCTCCAGCTAGCATGCTAAAAATAGCAGCATAGCCAAGCCAGGAGTAACATGGGCTGAGCTCAGCCCAGCCACCTGAGTACAAACCTGACTAGACTCCCAGGATATATACGCGGGCAGCCCGCCGCCCAGCTGTTATTTTTAGCACACTAGCTCAAGCAGAGGTTGCATGTGTCTATCTACCCATACCAGGAAGCATGCTCCCAGGTATCATTCAGACATACCCTTTGTGTGGCCCTGGGGATAGCACACTGAGCTAAGACTCACACCTGGGTTTTATGCCTGGCTGTGCTACAGGGTGATCTTGGGCAAGCCACTTCAACTCTCTGTGCCTCAGTTGCCTCAGCTGTAAAATGAGTTCTACTTCCCTCTTTTGTACAGCACTTTGAGATCTACTGCTGACGTGCTATACATGAGCTAAGCAGTATTATATAAGAGGTGGATTACACTGGTCTACAATTTTTGAGAAGTCATCTGCTTCAGAGATAATTTTTATTATGTATTTTGATGTGCTGAATTCAGATATGACAATTAAAACAACTGGCTACTGTTTCTAAGATATTTAAGTTTTTACATTTTATGTCTATGTATATTGTGTAGATAGTAGAGTTTTAATCCTAAATTGTAAACCTAGGTCTTTTCATGTGTTTATGGTTGCTTTACATGATAATATTTCACCTGTCCTGTTTATGTAACACTTTAAAAATCAGCAAAAGGGTTATATAAATAAAATTTATTATGAAACAAAAGGCAAAAAACTATTATGTACATAGTTTAGTCCTATTCAGTGTCTACTCGGTGCTTCTTGGCTTGTCTCTTGTACTCATTAAATGGAGCATCTCTTGTCACTGTCCAGCAATAGTCTGCAAGCATTGATGGGCTCCATTTGCCCTGATAGCGTTTCTCCATTGTTGCAATGTCCTGGTGAAATTGCTCACCGTGCTTGTCGCTCACTGCTTCGCAGTTCGGTGGAAAAAAATCTAGAGGAGAGTGCAAAAAACGTATCTTTAGTGACATGTTCAACCAAGGCTTTTGTATGCCTTGAGGAGGTTTTCCACCAACAACCTGTAGTTGTCTGCCTTGTTGTTTCCGAGAAAATTTATTGCCACTAACTGGAAGGCTTTCCATGCCGTCTTTTCCACGCAGTGCATGGTCAAATGCATCATCTCGAAGGAGTTCACGAATCTGAGGACCAACAAAGACACTTTCCTTTATCTTAGCTTCACTTAACCTTGGAAATTTTCCATGGAGGTACTTGAAAGCTGCTTGTGTTTTGTCAATGGCCTTGACAAAGTTCTTCATCAGACCCAGCTTGATGTGTAAGGGTGGTAACAAAATCTTCCTTGATTCAACAAGTGGTGGATGCTGAACACTTTTCCTCCCAGGCTCCAATGACTGTTGGAGTGGCCAATCTTTCTTGATGTAGTGGGAATCTCTTGCACGACTATCCCATTCGCAGAGAAAACAGCAGTACTTTGTGTATCCAGTCTGCAGACCAAGCAAGGGGTTGGACTAGATGACCTCTTGAGGTCCCTTCCAACTCTGATATTCTATGATTCTATGAACCTTCAAATCGCCACAAAGCTGCCACTGATGTTGGTCATAGTTTATGCACCTCAAAAGATGTTTCATGTTGTCATAGGTTTCCTTCATATGGATTGCATGACCAACTGGAATTGATGGCAAAACATTGCCATTATGCAGTAAAACAGCTTTAAGATTCGTCTTCGATGAATCAGTGAACAGTCTCCATTCATCTGGATCGTGAACTATGTTGAGGGCTGCCATCACACCATCGATGTTGTTGCAGGCTACAAGATCACCTTCCATGAAGAAGGATGGGACAAGATCCTTTTGACGGTCACGGAACATGGAAACCCTAACATCACCTGCCAGGAGATTCCACTGCTATAGTCTGGAGCCCAACAGCTCTGCCTTACTCTTGGGCAGTTCCAAATCCCTGACAAGGTCATTCAGTTCACCTTGTGTTATGAGGTGTGGTTCAGAGGAGGAGGATGGGAGAAAATGTGGGTCCTGTGACATTGATGGTTCAGGACCAGAAGTTTCATTCGCTTCCTCTTCCTCGTCTGACTCAAGTGAGAATGATTCTGCTGCATCAGGAACCGGCAGTCCTTCTTCGTGGTGTACTGGGCGTATAGCTGATGGAATGTTTGGATAATGCACACTCCACTTTTTCTTCTTTGACACACCTTTCCCAACTGGAGGCACCATGCAGAAGTAACAATTGCTGGTATAATCTGTTGGCTCTCTCCAAATCATTGGCACTGCAAAAGGCATAGATTTCCTTTTCCTGTTCAACCACTGGCGAAGATTTGTTGCACAAGTGTTGCAGCATATGTGTGGGGCCCACCTCTTGTCCTGATCTCCAATTTTGCAGCCAAAATAAAGGTGATAGGCTCTCTTAACCAGAGTGGTTATACTGCGCTTTTGTGATGCAAAAGTCACTTCACCACAAACATAGCAGAAGTTATCTGCACTGCTCACACAAGTACGAGGCATCTCTGCTCACTTTGGCTAAACAGAAATGTGTCCCTTTGCAAAATCAAACACTGACAAATAGGAGACCGACACTGTATGATTTCTAGAGCTGATATAGTTCAATTTGTTCAGCAGAGTGATGTAAGCTTCGTAATGATTGCATCATTCATGACTTCTAGGAATAACATGATGCAATTCATATCATGTATGACACAATACCAGCTTCAGATTGCCTCATTCATTGTTTTGCCTAAAAAGCAAGTACTGTCCAAACCCAGTCATAGATTTATTCATAGATCCAGTCAAAGATGTATTTTAGTCATTTCTGGTTTAAATTGAGATCCCTTCCCTTTATAACTCACTGATCCTCTGCGATTCCCAAGTCAAGGGTCGTATATACTGACCCAATAGCATATTTTGAAAACTAGAGCCAAACAACAATTTTAAGCATTGTTTTTGTTCTCAGTGACCCAGAATTACTAAAGTTTGACTACATTTATTTCAGAAGCATTTTGGCTGTAGAGTAGTGTTATTACTACAAATAGGCTAAATACCTGCTGTAAGTGCAAAAGTCTTAACTAAGGAGCTGTGACCAGTATTTCTATACTCTCTATTCTTGTGTATATCTAAAATCTATTTTCATTGCCACCTTCAGCTCAGAAACATGAATCTTATTTAAAAAGTTTGTCCGATTTTGATGGAGATGGCCAGGTCATACTTGATACAAAATTAAACATGTGGAAAAGCAAATCGGATTTATTTATTTTATAGTGGCCACAGGACAGGACAACATGGTGTTCTGCAAGAGGCTCTGGTTCAGGAGTGACCTGATACTGTTGGTCTGATAATCTTCAAGGGGACTACAAGTGATTGGAAAAATCCACCACAGACCTTGGTAAATTATTCCAATGGTTAACTATCCTCACTGTTAATAATAATAAAAAAAAAATGAACACCTTACTTTCAGATTGAATTTGTCTAGCTTCAACTTCCAGCCATTGGATTTTTTGTCTGCTAGACTAGAGTCCTCTACAATCCGAAATCTCCTCTCCATGTAGGTAATTCTAGATAAAGTTAAGATTTTGTCACGGGTATTTTTAGTAAAAGGCAGGGGCAATGGATGGTAAATCACGGAAGCCAGAGCCCGGGGGCTGCAGCTGAAGCCAAAGAAGTCCATGGAGATCTGTTAAAGTCACAGAATCTGGGAGCAAATTGGATCCTTAATTATAGTTATGATCAAATCATCCCGTAACCTTCTTCTGGATAAACTAACTAGACTGAACTTCTTGTCTCACTGTAAGGCAGGTTTGCCAGACCTTGTACAGGATTCCCCGCTAGAAAGGCCTCTCTGCCTCCATTAATGCTCCTTCATTTACAGTGTAGCTGATGACCGATTCACTGCCACAGAATTCTTTTAGAGGGGGAGGGTGGCATTAGGAGGTTGAGGAGCATATTTCAGGGTAACTGTACTCAGGGGGACAAGATGGTCACTTTTTGAAAAATTTCAGGTGGGGGGGAGAATTTTCACTAGGTCTCCCTCTGGCCCTTCCCTTATCACCCACTCAAAATGCTCCCTTCCTTCTGCTGCCACTTAGAACCACCAAGCCCTACTTGGTTCACCAGCTGCAAGGGCCAATTTGACAAACCACATGTTTCATTGGACCAACTTCTGCAGCCAGCAAACCATAGCTGGTTGGTCCCCAGGCTGTACTTTGAGCCATGGGGGCATTATCAGGCTGGGACAGGATTCTCAGTTGATGAAATAAAGGAAGTTGGCCAGCTGAGCAGCCCATCATATCCAAATTGGTCTAGAACAACCTTAGTATGGACTCAGGGGAAAATCTCAACCTATTTAGGGGGGCTAGCGTGGAATATTGTGCCTCAGCTGGTGCAGTACAACCAACTGAAATGTGCTCTAGTACAGACAAGGCCTTAGCTGTAATACAGTGTACACTTGCCACTGTTGGTTTAATAAGCCTCTAGTCATTGTTGGGTTTAGGAGGCTTCAGTGAAGTTATACAAGGGTGAATTTGGCTCACTATGGGCAAAAATACAGAAACTTGTGATCATACTGCACTGACAATGGGCCCATTCCTGCAGTCCCTTAATCGGGAAAAGCTTCCACCAAAATCAATGGGATCTTTGTCTACCTCAGGATTGTGAGATTGGGTTTTATATGCCCATTGATTGTAATCTAAACTTTATACCTACCCAACTACAATTTTCATAGCTTGGTACCTTTTGCAGACAGACAGGAAGTTGCTTTTCCCTTTGAAAACTAGTTGTAACAATTTTTTTTACTGGGGAATTTACATCGCTTCTTTCTTCTTAAAAGAGAAGATGAGTCTAGATGCTTTGAATTATACAATAGGTGACATGATGCCTCAGCTGTGGTGGAACAAGTTACCAGAAATTTTTTTCACCAATTGCATCTTAACTCTTTGCCAGCAAATAGAAATGAAAGCAGTTATGTATTCCCTAGTTTAACCTCTTGGATTACAATCCAGCACAAATCCAATTGACTTCAACCATTGGACTCCAGTCACATCTGAGGCAGCTCAGAAGTGTGCTTGAGTTGGTCTTTTTCTGATTTCAGCTGGCAGTCACATTTACCAAGACAGTCTCCTTGCTATGAAAATCTAGCACAAAGCTTATTTCCAAGGGACAACACCCTCAGATGTCTTATTCATGGTGCAAAAATCATGCACAGCATAAAATAAGACATTTGTATCAGTCAATGGTGTTAAACTATTCTTGATTTGAAAACATACTTTGCATCAAATCAGGTACCTCATAGTAGCACCTGATTGGGTGCAGAGAAAAGGATATTAGGCGCCAAATAAGGGATGTCACTTAAAACACAGAACAGGGGACAGTGTCTATCCCCTCTACAGAATCCTCTCCAAGCAACCATAACTCAGATTCACACTACTTCAGCCTGGAGACCCACTAGCTTTTCTAAGCTTTTCTAATGGGTCTGTAAAACCTCCCCTTCCCTCTCCTGCAGCAAGTCTTAAAAACTAAGTCATTGGTGGAAACCCACTTAGTGCAAGGTTTCTGCTTGTTCATTCCATCACAGACCACTTTTTGCTTGGCTTAATCCATGGCCTGGCCTGGTTCCTTGAATACCCAGGTGATTCTGGGAGGCTGAAAGCTTGTCTTACCATGCCTCTAGCTGTTGTAAGGTGAAGCATAGCTTCCAGCACTGCTGCAGAGGGGTCTTATTGCCTAGTTGTTCACTCCCAGCACAGAACTGTGGGCAGGGGACTGGACTCTATGACCTCTCGAGGTCCCTTCCAGTCCTAGAATCTATGAAAAACTGTACATGTAGTGGAATAAATGGGAGCGCAGACAAGCCACTAGATGTTTAATAGCTAGGTGTCTTGTGCTGATAGCTGTCAAACAGTCAGACAATGGGCTGCTCCCACTACCAGAACTGGTTGTAACAGGTTCTTACACTGCCACTTTAACAGAATGCAAGGAAGAGAAGAGGCTTGGGCAGGGCTGGATTTTCTGATTAACCTCACCGTCTCTGGGAGGGACTCTATTATAAAGTTAGGTTGACCTAACCGCACCCTCAGGGCTGTGACAAATCGCCCTGTGTGATCGGATGATACAGTTTTACTGACCTAAGCCCCTGTATAGACACTACTAGGTCAACGTGATTCTTCTGTCGACCTAGTTATCGCTTGTTGAAAGGGGGGGATAGTACAGTGGGGGGGGATCCCTTCTGTTGCTGTGGTGGCTACAAAATGGTGTTCTAGCAGCACATTTGCAGTGCTGCAACTGTGCCACTGTAGCATTTCTAGGGTAGAAGTCGCACCTATGTTTTAGAGTTTTCAGAATGTATTCACTTTTCAGGCAGTGGCTCTTTGCCCATCCTTGTCACATTTCTTCCTGTTTTCACTTTAAACAGTGTAAAGTGCAGCAGCCCTTGCAGCAGGCTGAGCTTTTCATGGTAAATATTGTCACAGGCGATACACGCTGTGCTAAGAGCCACGTAGGTTGTTCAGGAGAGGCACATCTGGCACACACAACTCAAGAATGAAAGCAGTGTTGCCAACTTCAAACATTCAAAACTCATGAGCCAGGCCCCCCCTCAAGTTATGAGATTTTTTTTTTTAAATGTTGGGTTCTTTTTATCTGGTTTCTGGTTATTTAATCTTGAGGGTTCACATTTTAAAGATTTTTCTCCCCAAATTATAAACTTTTTTTTTTTTTTTAAATGAATGACATGATCCAGAAACTGGGGCTTTAAAAAAACACCAAATATAAAGAGTTGGCATTGCTGCAGACAAAGCAGTCTGCTTACAAGTACTGACAAAGCTGTAAACTTGAACCTCTGCTCCTTATCTCATGCTTATGTCCTCCTTCAACCCATACAGCATACATATCCCATGGCTTGGTGCAGACACAACCATATTATCTGAAGGAAAACAATTGCTAGTGTTGAGAATGCTGTCACTGTACCATCTCTAATTACACTATTGTCGTTCTTTTTTCTCTAGTTCCATTTATCTACTATAGCTGTAGTTTGCAAAGTGGTGGGGAAGCCACATACAGTATGTGAATCTAAGACGCATTTCCACAGTGGATAAAATAAATCTATAGATTTAGGAACCCCTGATGAGAGGATATTATGGAACATCCACATGCTGCAAGTGCCTTCTATGTAACTTAAGTTTTGTCATTTTTCCTTTCTGATATTCAATACCTTGCCATCTGCTTGGGGGGAGAGTTTTTAAAAGCGCTTTTGGTTCAAGGCTTCATGAATGTGATTCTAGGAGTTGACACTTTTGAAGATTCGAGCTAAATGTCTAAAAAAACTGAAGCCAGCGCAGAACATAGCTGAAGGGTGAGTCTGCATCAGCTTACAAACTCTAGCAACAGTTTAACAATCCCAAAAATCTACAAAGAAAACAGAAAAGGGAAAAATTGTAAATCCCTCCCCTCCCCCCACTGCAAGATAATCCACCTCTTCAGAGGACAAAGAAGGGGTACCTAATGCTCCAGTTGGGGGCAACTTTTTTATGAATTCTCAGATGCACAAGTGACAAGAAAACTAGCTTAGTATAAATTATCTCCAGTGTTCTAGGATCTAGGGAAACCATCCCTCAGCCCCAGCCACAAAACCCCACAGGCCTTACTTTGCTGGCAGGCTGAAAGAAGGGATACTGCAGCAAGCAAAATTAAATCACCAGCCATGTTCCCAGCAGCTTCCGTCTCCTGTGCAGCCAGGGTACTGTGTCAGAGTGAGTGAGTGTGTGTGTGTGTGTGTGTGTGTGTGTGTGTGTGTGTGTGTGTGAGAGAGAAAGAGAGCGAGCGCTACAGACAAAGAAACAGGTTGGGGGCAGGGAGTGAAAATGCTTTTCCAAGACACACCTTAAGAAGAAAACAGAGCAACTTTTATTTTTCCCTTTTAAATGAGCAGTGGCTGCTTAGCCAGTTCTTGTTTCCTTGACCTGAAAATTGTTTTCATACTTGAATAGTCAGGTGGTGCTCTACTAACAAGGGCTGCATTTAAGAGTCAGCTGATTTACATCAAGTAACCAAGAAGTGAAGCTGGATAAAAAATGCTGAATTCTTTTTAGTGAAAAATTGAAAATTGTGTACTTCAGACTTCTAGGAAAAGCTGGTGGACAGAGAGCAAAAACAACCTCTCTAGGAAGTGGGGGACTTGTGGGGAGGGAGAGTATTGTAACAGCCCTAGGATTCATTTCTGGCTCTTGCTGAACAACACAGCTAAATGCAGACTAATTAGGCAGGCTGGTCTCCACCTAAAAATTAGATTGACCTGACTC
The DNA here is from genome assembly GCF_027887155.1 of Malaclemys terrapin pileata. NCBI lineage: Eukaryota > Metazoa > Chordata > Testudines > Emydidae > Malaclemys > Malaclemys terrapin. The sequence continues at coordinate 91,320,550 of NC_071509.1, forward strand.
ATGGCTTAGGGGTGTGAAAAATGTAGTGCCCCGGTGTGAGGCTCAGATAGTTAGATTGACCTACTCTTCGCTGTGGGAGCAGGTAGGTTGAAGGAAGAATTCTTGGAGTGGCATTAACTATATTGAAGGAAAAATCCTTTCTGGGAATGTAGGAAGCATCTATACTACAGCGGCACAGCTGTTGTAGCCACTGCAGTATAGACATGGCCTAAGGGATGACATGACAACTGCCTATGGTTGTCTGTAGGAGTAAACACTAAGGGAGAGGAATTGTTTAGGAGTAAAAATAACAATAATGGAATTGTATTAAAGGGAATTTTGAGGCAGAATATCAGAGGGAAATTTCTAATTGTATGATCTGAGATAAGTCCACTTAATTGTGGCTGTCCCATTGCTTGAGACTAGACAAAACTGGGAAAACGTACATCAGAGAGCAGTCTTCTGTTGGCAAGGAATGGACTAGATGAAATAATAGATCTTTCTTGCTAATTTCTGTTAGCCTTAATGGGGATTAAGCTCCCTAAAACAACTAGGGCAAATAGTTTCAATATTTAGAAACAAATAGTTTCAATATTTGCCAGGGCACTGGGGTTGCCCTCCCCGCCTCAATGGTTTCCACCCCCCAGTAAACCAAGATTCCTCCTTTAAAGGGAGGAGGTTCTAGCTGAGGACAAAAATAAAATAATAATGTTAATGTTAAATCAAATATTTGATTTTAAAGCAGTTACGTTTTGAAATCCTGCAGCTTTCTTTCAGGGGGATGTTCTTTCAAAAGAGTGGCTCAGTGGATAAGCACTAAGCATATGAGCTGGACGGTTCTGGTAAGCAAATCCACAATTAAATAGTTACTAACGTTTACATTAGTAGGATTAGATGGGTACATAAAGGGTTAAATTAGCATAGCTTCTTAAATAACAAAACATTTTCCTTTAAGTGAAATAAAGACGTTTTAGCAGCCATGGGAAGGGCTTTGAAAATATAAGGTAATAATGCAGTTGGCAAGATAAATTGTAAAAATGCTGAACTCAAAATGTGGCTGATAATAATTAGGACTCTTTTCTTAAGACTGGTTCTACCTAGTTGGAACAGGAAAGGAGGATTGTGATGCCCCAACATACCAATGTTGAAGCAAGACCCAATTGCCATATTTTGTTTTAGCCAAGACCAGGGAAGGGGTCAACCCCAACCTGGCCAAAACCTGGTTTTTGCTAAGATTGTAAGGGTCATTATGACATCACTTATTTGTTAGTGTTTACGGCCTGTGAGGGGTATTCTCAGAACCTATCTGGTCATACTGGAGCAAGCCAAGAGGAGAGGGTTATCCCTGGAACTGATCCTTTCATGAGAATGATTATGAATGTGTTACTATGTGGGTGTAATTGCTTATTATTTAGGCTTTTAGACTTGTTTAGTGCAAGGTACAAATACCATTTGGCCTTCAGATTTAATAAAGGAATTGGATTGAATTGGGGCCATGATAATAGCTTGCATAACCAACGATGTCAAACTTCCAACAATGTTAAATTGGCGTTATTACTGTTGGACTGGCTTCATGGCAGCACAGCTCCATTGTGTTCCCAGAGGGTAGTTTAGTAGGGTTCAGAGTTAACATCCTCTTAAATTGGGGGAGTTCACTCATCTGTTAGAGCTGCTGTTTGAGGTTGTCTGGCTACTGTTAAGTACTGATGTATTGGGACTTATCTGGAAGGTTTTTTTATAACCAGAAGGGCTAGAAACTTCAGATGATGTAAGTTCAGTGTACAGTAGCTCCATTTGACTTAAAAATTAAAACAATTGTGGGGTAAAAAGTCAGGGATAAAATGTATGGGGGAATCTGAAATCCATGGAATGTGTAAATTCCACACACAGAGCCTGATCCACAGCCCATTTAAGTCAGTGGCTGACTTCATTGGACTTTGCATCATGCCCATAGATTTCTATTTTCCTTTCCCAGAACTCATAATTACATGTTTGAACTGGATTTACTCTTACCACCACTTGACCTGGGGATGGGAAGCTGAATTGTATGCAAAGCCAAGCTCTTAGGTTGCGTCTATTCTTGGTTGTACATTTACTAAATGTCAAAGTTTCTGTGTCTGTTTGCCCTCAATGTGCATGGTGTGGAATTTGTTTTTGCCACTTGCACGTATTCTTGTGTATGTTGTGACAGAAGTGGGAATTGTCTAATATGTTTATGAACTATCTGTATGATTGTACCTTTCACTCTGGCATTGCTAACCAATGGGTGCAGAAGGGTTTAAAATGTTGCTCCTGGGGCAAAGCAGGTGTCTTGTTACATAGCTGTCTGGAGTGATATTAATGATTTGTTTAACAATTGTCTGGAACCAACCCATAGGAATGGAAGACCCTGCAGAGACCATGGAAACCTCAAAGATTGAACAATTGACACACATCATGGGAGGCTTCCAGCAGGCAGAACGTGTGAACTTAACATGGTTTTACAGCCAGAGAACAATGGATGGAGGAGGTGGTGACTGGCAATTGTCTCAAAGGCCTGGTCTACACTACGACTTTAATTCGGATTTATCAGCTTTAATTCGAATTAACCCTGCAACCGTCCACACAACGACGCTATTTATTTCGATGTAAAGGGCCCTTTAAATCGATTTCTGTACTCCACCCCAATGAGCAGAGTAGTGCCAAAATCGATTTTAGCAATTCGAATTAGGGTTAGTGTGGCCGCAATTCGATGGTATTGGCCTCCGGGAGCTATCCCACAGTGCATCATTGTGACCGCTCTGGACAGCAATCTAAACTCGGATGCACTGGCCAGGTAGACAGGAAAAGCCCTGCGAACATTTGAATTCCATTTCCTGTTTGCCCAGCGTGGAGAGCACAGGTGACCACAGATAGCTCATCAGCACAGGTAACCATGCAGGCTGATAATCGAAAAAGAGCACCAGCATGGACCGTGAGGGAGGTACTGGATCTGATCGCTGTATGGGGAGAGGATTCAGTGCTTGCAGAACTTCGTTCTAAAAGACGAAATGCAAAAACTTTTGAAAAAATCTCCAAGGGCATGATGGAGAGAGGCCACAATAGGGACTCAGATCAGTGCCGCGTGAAAGTCAAGGAGCTCAGACAAGCCTATCAAAAAACAAAGGAGGCAAACGGTCGCTCCGGGTCAGAGCCGTGGACATGCCGCTTCTACGCCGAGCTGCATGCAATTCTAGGGGGGGCTGCCACCACTACCCCACCTGTGTTCGTGGATTCTGGGTCGGGGATAGTCTCATCAGCGACGCCTGAGGATTCTGCCGATGGGGTAGAGGAGGAGGAGGAGGAGGAGGAGGATGAGCTTGCAGAGAGCACACAGCACTCCATTCTCCCCAACAGCCAGGATCTTTTTATCACCCTGACTGAAGTACCCTCCCAAGCCTCCCAAGCCAGTACCCAAGACTCTGACCCCATGGAAGGGACCTCAGGTGAGTTTACCTTTTAAAATATAAAACTTGTTTTAAAAGCAAACGGTTTTTAATGATTACTTTGCCTGACTTTGCATTCGCGGTCAGTTCAGCTACTGGAAAAGTCTGTAGCTACTGGAAAAGTCTGTTAACGTGTATGGGGATGGAGCGGAAATCCTCCAGGGACATCTCCATGAAGCTCTCCTGGAGGTACTCCGAAAGCCTTGCCAGAAGGTTTCTGGGCAGTGCATCTTTATTCCCTCCTCCATGGTAGGACACTTGACCACGCCATGCTTGAAGCAAGTAATCTGGTATCATTGCCTGACAAAGCCTGTCAGCGTATGGTCCCGGTGTTTGCTGGCATTCAAGCAACATCTGTTCTTTATCTTGTTGTGTAATCCTCAGGAGAGTGATATCACTCCTGGTAACCTGGTTGAAATACGGGAACTTAATTAAGGGGACAGAGGTGGCCGTTCCTACTGGGATGTTTGCCTGTGGCGGAAAATAAATCCTTCCCTGCAGTTAGCCAAGCGCAGATGGGAAATTGGCCCTGAGTTTTTCGCGTTTGGCTAGCAGGGATCTTCCCTGTTACCAGCCATGCGGTGGGGGGAGTGGTACTGTGATCATCCCAGAGAATTCATGGCGGGAGGGGGGCGGCGGCGGCGGGGGGGGGTTAGTTTGGTGCCTGCAGGGATCTTCCCTGATACCAGCCCCGCGGTGGGGGGGAGGGGTACAGCGATCATCCCAGAGAATTCATGGCGAGAGGGGGGGGTGGTTAGTTTGTTTTCTGGTGCTGCTGAATGTTAACAGAAAAACCGCAGCACTCTACTTGCCTGAAGGGGCCCAGACAAGCCCCCCCACACTGCCCCCCCCCCCCAACTGGCTGAGATTGGCCAGGCTTCTGCAGCACTCTACAGGCTATGCTTGGTATGTGGGAAAGGAGGGTGCAGAAGCTGTAAAACAATGGCTTACCATGGCTGCATGCAAGCCGAATTCTGTTGCCCAGACCTGTGATCTCTAGCAGCAAAGCCACAGGCACTCAGCATTAAGAGGCAAAATGCGACCTTGCACAGAAATCACATGTGCTATGTAATGTGAACAGTGTTGGTCACCGTGAAAGAGTATAAGCATTGTTCTGCAAAATGTAGCTTTTAAAACAATTCTCTCTTTTTTCCCCTCCCTACACCAGCTGCAAATTCCTCAAGCCTCCCTCCTCCATCCCGAAGGTTATCACAGATAAGGCATCGTAAGAAGAGAACGCGAGAGGACATGTTTTCTGAAATTATGGAATCCAGCCGCAGTGACAGAGCTCATGTGAATGAGTGGAAGGAAACAGTTTCAAAGTATAGGAAAGAAGTCAGTGAACATGAGGAGAGGAGGGACCAACGTGAGGAGAGGAGGGACCAACGTGAGGAGAGGAGAGACGCTCGAGATGAGAGGTGGTGGCAGGAAGACCAGAGGATGAAGGATGCAACGCTGGGGCTGCTCCGGCGTCTGGTGGAGGTTCAGGAACGGCTGCTGGAAAACAGACTGCCGCTTCAGCCCCTGTTCCACCCTCCTCCCTCCCCATGTTCCGTATCCTCCTCACCCAGACGTGTAAGAACGCGGGGGGGGAGGCTCCGTACACCTTCCCATTCCACCCCAGTAGATAGCCCAAGCAAAAGGCTGTCATTTTTTTAACCTTTTCTTTGTGGCTTTTTCCTTCCCAGCAATCCTCCTCCCAAATACCACCCGGGTTCCCTCCCTCTTTTTCTAATCTATTAATAAAGAATAAATGATTTTTAAATGATAGTGACTTTATTTGGTTTGAAAGAAAGCTGGGGGAAGGGGCAGGGTGGGTTCCTTACAGAAAATCAGTCAGTAAAGGGGGAGGGTTTTCATGAAGGAGAAACAAACAGATATTTCACACGGTAGCCTGGCCAGCCATGAAACTGGTTTTCAAAGCTTCTCTGATGCACAGCGCTTCATGGTGTGATCTTCTAATCGCCCTGGTGTCTGGCTGCGCGTAATCAGCAGCCAGGCGATTTGCCTCAGCCTCCCACCCCGCCATAAAGGTCTCCCCCTTACTTTCACAGAGATTGTGGAGCACACAGCAAGCAGAAATAACAATGGGGAGATTTCTTTGGCTGAGGTCAGAGCGAGTCAATAATGATCTCCAGCGACCTTTTAAACGGCCAAATGCACATTCTACCACCATTCTGCACTTGCTTAGCCTGTAGTTAAACAGCTCCTGACTCCTGTCTAGGCTGCCTGTGTATGGCTTCATAAGCCATGGCATTAAGGGGTAGGCTGGGTCCCCAAGAATAACTATGGGCATTTCAACATCCCCAACGGTTATTTTCTGGTCCGGAAAGTAAGTCCCTTGCTGCAGCCCTTTAAACAGAGTAGTGTTCCTGAAGACGCGAGCGTCATGAACCCTTCCCGCCCAGCCCGCGTTGATGTTGGTGAAACGTCCCTTGTGATCCACAAGTGCTTGCAGCACCATTGAAAAGTACCCCTTGCGGTTTATGTACTCGGTGGCTTGGTGCTCCGGTGCCAAGATAGGGATATGGGTTCCGTCTATCGCCCCACCACAGTTAGGGAATCCCATTGCAGCAAAACCATCCACTATAGCCTGCACATTTCCCAGAGTCACAAACTTTCGTAGCAGCACCTGAGTGATTGCTTTGGCTACTTGCATCACAGCAGCCCCCACAGTAGATTTGCCCACTCCAAATTGATTCCCGACTGACCGGTAGCTGTCTGGCGTTGCAAGCTTCCACAGGGCTATCGCCACGCGCTTCTCAACTGTGAGGGCTGCTCTCATCTTGGTATTCTGGCGTTTCAGGGCAGGGGACAGCAAGTCACAAAGTTCCATGAAAGTGCCCTTACGCATGCGAAAGTTCCGCAGCCACTGGGAATCGTCCCAGACCTGCAACACTATGCGGTCCCACCAGTCTGTGCTTGTTTCCCTTGCCCAGAATCGGCGTTCCATGGATAGAATCTGCCCCATTAACAACATGATCTCCAAAGCACCGGGGCCTGTGGTTTCACTGAATTCTGTATCCGTGTCTGTGTCCATGGCCTCATCATGCTTGTCGCTGCGCTGCCGCCGCCGCTGCCTCCTCGCCTCGTTTCTCTGGTCCTGGCTGAGCATAAACTCCACGAGAACGCGCGAGGTGTTTACAATATTCATGACTGCTGTCTTGAGCTCAGCGGGCTCCATGCTTGCCATGGTATGGAGTCTGCAGTGTTCACCCACCCAGGAAAAAAGGCGCGAAAATGGTTGTCTGCCGTCCGTTGCTTTCATGCAGGGAGGGAGGGAGGGAGGAGGTGAGGCTGTACCCAGAACCACCTGCGACGATGTTTTTTGTCCCATCAGGCACTGGGATCTTAACCCACAATCCCAATGGGCGCGGGAGACTGCGGGAACTATGGGATAGCTATGGAATTGCTACCCACAGTGCAACGGTGCAGAAATTGACGCTAGCCCTGGTACTTGGACGCACACCACCGAAGTAATGTGCTTAGTGTGGCCGCATCCATTTCGACTTTATACAACCTGTTTTTCAAATCCGAATTATCTAAATTCGGATTAATCCCGTAGTGTAGACATACCCAAAGTATGTCTACACTGAAATAGAACACCAGTGGTAGGCCCGGTCAGCTGATTCATGGGCATGGCTCAGGTTTCAGGGTTGTAAAATTGCAGTGTAGATGTTTGAGCTCAGGCTGGCGGCCTGAGCCCTGGGAGGCAGAATCAGGTGACCTGGGCCAGCCACAGATGTTCTGTTACAGTGCAGGCAGACAGACGCACACAGAGAGAGACAGTGAGGCACAGGTCTCTTACCTGGAGCTAAGACAAAAAGAACAAAGTGAAACCGAGAAAGGAAACCAAGATGGTTCCTCCAGCAGCATGGCTTGTGGGAGCCCTCACTTTAGCCAATATGGATTACCTATTAACCTTTGCTTCTCTAACCTAAGGACTTGCTCATCCAATATTCCAGTTGCCCTGAAGAGCTCGATGTGGCTCAAAAGCTTCTCTCTCTCTCTCTCTCTCTCAACAATAGAAGTTGGTCCATAACAGATCTTACCTCACCTACCCCTTGTCTCTAATAAACCCTACTGTTTGGAAAAGGTGGCATGGAATTGCTGCAGTTACTTGCGGGAGTGCATTGATAAGTCTCTGAACGGGAGTCTACCTCAGTAGGACTCACTGGGCAAAGCACACAGTGAGAAACGAGTGCAGGAGCCCAAGGCTCAGTGTTGGAAGCTGTGTGGCCTACCCTTGTAGCAGTGACCCCGAGGGAGTCTAGCACACTGAGGGGATCCTCCCAAGAGACTGCTTAAAGGATGGGGCATGGCACAGATCCTGTGGAACTGATGTTGTTTCTCTCCGCCACAGTAAATATATGATCCAGTTAGTTCCAGAGTCAAAAAGCAAGAATAGATATCTTGTACAGCGAAATGTGCTGGTCTATTGTAGCTGATTACTGCTGGGGGAATTCTGTGCCAAAAAATTTAAAGTTCTGTGTGCAATATTTTAAAATTATGCATATTTTTCAAATATAGCCAGTTTAAATAGGTATTTTGAAATAAATTACCAAAATAATTTAATCAGCAAGTATGTCTGTAACAATACACCTCTTTTAAAAAAAATCAGGGTATATTTTTTTGTTCTTTTGTTTTTTGGTGGGAATCAGGGCTAATGGAGGAGCTCAGGGAAGGAGCCTGCCAGAGTACCAGGAGAGTTGTTGGGAAAAGTATGGAATGGTGTGTGTTTTGTCTTTTTTGGGGGGAAAGGTGTTAAGGAGTAAAGCGGGGGGGACTGACCCTAGCCTCCGTCAGGCACATCTGCACACCCCGTCCCTGTGTGCCCCCTGCACTCTCCTACCCCATCCATGTCTGTCCCTGCATTGCCTTGTCCCCTCTCCCTGTGACCCTGCAGCCCCCCATCCCATTCAGTCCCTGGTTCAATGCTGTCACCCCATTAGCCCTTCTGAATCCCAGTCTCTGACCCCCCCCACACAGCAGTCCCCTGTGCCCCGCTCTGTCTTTCCTGTGCCTGCTCACCTGGCCCTGTTGTGAAGAATGCAGCCTCTTTCCCTTCCCTCTGTCTGCTGGCTGCCCTCTCTTCTGGTGTCACAGCAGCCCCTTGTGGGTGAAAGGTGTAACTGCAGCACCTCGCCAGCAGAATCTGCAGGGGGACACGAATTCTGCACATATGCAGTAGTGCAGAATTTGCCCAGGAGTAGCTGATGTATCAAAGGCCGTAAAAAAGCATATCAATTTGCTTTGTCTTCCAGACATTTGCAGCAGTGTTCAAACAATAACTGAGGAAGCTTTTTTTTTTTTTTTTTTTTTGAAAAACAAAAACAAAAACAGGCATTGGAAATGCAGTACACTATGAGAAACTTGCATTTTACACTAGCTTAGCAATTTTAGATAGTCTATGAAAATAATACTTAGCTCTTATGCAGCAATTTTTATTTAGAGGTTGCAAAGCATTTTACAAGGGAAGACAAGTATTATAGCTCCAATTTACAGATGGGGAAACTGAGGCACGGATCAGTCAAGTGACTTGACAAGCTCAGCCAGCAGGTCAGTATTAGAATGAGGTATGGAATCCACAGTTCATGATGCCCAGTTCAGTCCCCTGTGCATTGGAGAAGTGATTTTATCACAAACTAATTATTCTTTTATGCTTCTCCCCTTCTCACTCCATCCCCTGCATCTCCCTACATGATTCTTACTGAAGAGATTCTATCTGTTCCATCTATATAGAAACTCCCTGCTGACCCCACTGAGAAGGCAAATCCCAGCGGGGTACTGAACTCCTGCCATAAGAGAGCAGATGGTTGGTGTAATGAAGCCAAAAGCGTTTTAAGTATATCCCATGTAGGATCAAATAATCTGTTTTAGTGGTGTTATACTGTCAAAGCTGGTAGGTTTTGCCTCTAGAAAAGCAGAAAAGAGTTGAGCTTTGGATAAAGCAGTTTCTAAAGTGTACTGGGAGGGTATAAATGTTCTAAAAGCCCAATAATAACTGAAACTGTGCAGCTGCTATTAAAGAAAATCTCTTCTTGTAGTCCAGTGTTTTGGACTGTACACTAAAGTTCTGGAGACAATGGATTATCCTATTCTTATAGCAATATATTTTAGACAATCAGATTTGTTTTGTTTTTTCCATGCAGTTCTTTATGCTTTGTTCCTTAAGGCTGGAATACCGATTTTGTTTGCATGGCTGCTTTTTACTCTGTGCTTGAGCAAAGTAAATATTAGTAATTTTATTTAATAACTGAGCATTAAGGAACTGGTTTGACTGTGAGTGCCCTCACTTATTGCTGGTCCAAGATCCCTCTAATCTTGTTGAATTTAACAATTGAAGCCTGAATAAATTTAGTTCTAATTTATACGGGAGATAAAAATGTGGTCCTGTGTTTATCTTGTGTTGGATAATGTTTCTGTTAATATAGTTGTAAGTGCAACAGTATGACCATTTTAAAACCAAAGGACAATTTTTACCCTGTTTGATATTCCTTAGAGCCTAAGATTCAGAGCTGAAACTGACACAACCTACAACCCTGAGGCAGTGGTTCTCAACCTTTCCAGACTGCTGTATCCCTTTCAGGAGTCTGATTTGTCTTGCGTAACCCCAAGTTTCATCTAGCTTAAAAACTACTTGCTTACAAAATCAGACATAAAAATACACAAGTGTCATAGCACACTGTTACTGAAAGATTGCTTATTTTCTAATTTTTACCATATAACTATAAAATAAATCAATTGGAATATAAATATTGTACTTACATTTCAGTGTATAGTATATAGAGCAGTATAAACAAGTCGTTGGTATGAAATTTTAGTTTCTACTGACTTTGCTAGTGCTTTTTATGTAGCCTTTGTAAAATTAGGCAAATATCTAGATGAGTTGATGTACCCTTTGGAAGATCTCTGTGTACTCCCAGGGGTATGAGCACCACTGCCCTGAAGTACCTGTTGGGGTAGCACAGGTTATAAATCAGAGCAAAATTACACCTGAGGCCTGATTCTCCACAACCTTGTGCTCTAATGTAGGTAGTTACACCCAGGAAAAGTGAGTGTAAAACACCACTGGCAATATTTTACACTCAGGTTCACCCATTGGTCACACAAGAGGGAGGAGAATCAGGCCCCTCATGTAATAAACATTTACTAAACTCTGGGATTGTTCTGAATTTATACCAGTGTGACTGACATAAGAAATTGGCCCACTAATTTTTCTGAAATAACTCTATCTGGGAGAAAATTACATATATTCCGGATTCTAAATACCAAAAATACTCCACTCTGTCACTTACATCATAGTGGAAGTATTATTGTATATGTGTTACAGAAGTAGACAGCAGAGGGAGCAAGCTGAACAAACTCAGTTCCTGATTGTGCTGATAGAAACAATGGTGCCAATTGTTATTGAGATTCTTGGGATATATGAGATTTCGCGTTAAGCCCTAGCTCCTGGAGACAAGTGATTAAAAGTGAATCACAGCTTTCATTTAAGAAAAGTTTCTAGTCCTCATCGTTGCAGGAAGAAAAGCTTGGAAAATGTGATCCAAGTGCACCCTAAAGGCACAAAACCTATCAGGCAAATATAGGCATAATGTCTTAAAAATCATGAAGTTCATAATTTGGGAGGGGCTGATCCAGGATTTTTGAAATTTGGGGATGGCAATACTGCCGGGATGCGCTGTAGATTGTTATGGTACTATATAGAGAGAACTTACATGGGACCTCAGGGAGAGAATAGGTGTTGGGCACCTGATCCATTTCAAGCTCTAGTTGTTCAGTGCCCAAGAATTCTCAACAAATAATAAAGAAAAACTATCTTCCATTATTCACCCATCCTAGCCACTGGACATTGGTGGAATGAGACACCCTCTCTCTCATTGAGGGGTGTGTGTGTGTGTGTGTGTGTGTATATATATATATATAAAAAATGTTTTAAAGGGCATTAGATAAACTATGGAGTGGTGATCTTCCCTCATTTACACCCAATGCAACCACATACTGACTTCATTAGGTTTCATGGATGTAAGTTGGGAAAGAATTTGGCTCATAATATGGCCATCTGCATTTATAAAAGATAATGCAGATGGAATTAGGCACCTATGAGTTACTGTATGTACATAAATTCTCCCTCCCACACCTACACACCCAGAGGTTCATTCGGTTTCTTTCTTTTTCTCTTTTTGGACATCATTATACTTTTTTCATTTTGGAAATTGAAGGACCATGTGCATCTCTGAAGCCTTATCCGAACCCTATGGTTCATCTCAGAGTAATCATTACAAAGCTTTCCTTGTACCAGTTCAGAGAGAAGTCTAAATCGTGTCTTAAAAAAAGCCAGAAAGCTGCCGGATGTCCCATTTTGTTCAGTGTTAGGTCTGGTCTCCGCTCTGAGTGTGTCCATAACTGAGGAGGCTTTGGAGAGATTATCAAATCCTTCTAGCAGAAAGGTGCACAAGCACATCTGTTCAGCCATGCAAAAGCTGAGGATGCAGTGTAAACAGAGTCTATCTGCTGTGGCACGTCATTTGATACAAGCCAATGATCTCTCACTTCTGGTGTTCCAAGAGCTACTACAAATCTGAAGGCTTCTTGAAGAGTCTGGCTGTTCTCTGCAAAGTTATTGCTAACTCAAGAGGGGAATGTGGAGTCTGCCGAGTTCCCTCTGCTCTTCAGAGGGAAAAGAGTGAATGCAAAATACAAAGCTATAGGCCATCTTTCCTTTAGCTTAATTGTGAGAAGTTTAATGACTGATCTGAAAGCTGGCAGAGTCAGGATGGGCAATGTGGGCCTCTTATTTGGGGGGCTCTACATGGTGATTAGAGAGAGAGAAAATCATAACTGATTATAAAACAGTTTATGACTTGTTAAAAATAAAACTGACTTGGTCATTTTTTAGCTGGTATAGTCAATGATTTATTCATAGATTAAGGTCAGAAGGGACTATTATGATCATCTAATCTGACTGCCTTTATAACAAGTCGGTGTTTCATAGGTGAATAATAATAATTTATAATACTGTAATCCATTAATAAATTATGGGAGCTGAGAGTTATTCCTGTTTCTAAGAGTTCCTAATATTTCCTCTCTCTCTCTCTCTCTCTCTCTCTCTCTCAATACAGCCTCTCTAGTTTACAGTGGATAATCTTTATTGCCCTCATGGCTGTTTGAGATCCAGATCCTTTATGATTTACCTTTGGATCAAAAGAAGATTTAAAGATTTTCCTGTTGCTATTGAGCAATTGCAGACAGATCCTGAACCCATCTTACTTGCTCTGATCCCGTGGATTGTTGGGGATTAAAGAAGATTCGGCGTGAGATCTGAAGAACTGCGCTGTTTGTAAACCTCTCATCTCTTTTCACAGACACACTATAGTCTCATGGCATCACAGTATTCACTTTTTTTAACTTCTAACTTTATGAAGAGGGCTGAATTATTAGTGAACCAGTTCCAATCTAGGGAGCTTTCTAGCAGTTTGTTACTCATGTAGGTGTTTTTTAATCCAGTCAATCAGGAATGCTAAGGGGCTGGGAGATGGAAAGCAGTTGTGCACATGTAGAGCCTAATCCAATGCCCACTGAAATCAGTGGGAGTCTTAGCATTGGGGTTGGACCAGGCCCTTACATGTGGCCAGCTTTTCAAAACTGCTTGCAGTACAAATGTGGCATTACTGATGGTCTGAGTCTGTAACCTTTGTTGTGTCTACATGACATTAATGTTAAGTGCTGGTATCATGATGGTTGAGTGGCATACTACCCATCCTGTACAGCCGTGAGTCTGACCATCATGGTATTATCTGGATACTTTAAGGCTCCAACAATGATTAGAAATGATATCTGAAAATCTGAAGGTTTTTGAAGAAAATTAATGGAGTCTACCCAAATTCCATTAAATTTCAATGATAATTGGGTATCTAACTCCCTTAGGCTATGTCTACACTACTGCCAGATGGAGACACTGGTGATCGATGCACTGGGGGTTGATTAAGCTATGAGTGTCTCAGTTTGGGGACTGAACCACGGAGGCCCTCAAATTTAGTGGCCACTTTTGAAAGTATTTTGAAAATGTTGGCCAAATGTGGTAAATGCGCATTAATTATGAAAACATACTACAAAGGCCAGGAAGATCTGCTCTCTATTAAGCAAGGCAGGGCATGAAGAAATCCATATAAACCCCTTCATAGCAATAATAATAAGTAAATACTGACAAGACCAATTGCTGCTGTAATATTGCTTTCATTTGTTGTGCTTACATCAGCAGGCAGCGCAGTAGGGAAATGACTGATCAGAGAAGAGAGAAATATGTTGCTAAGCAACACAACACTGGATGGGAGACCTGCTTCCATATTGTGAAATTGACATGCTGGATGGGTTGCTGGATTTTAAAGTACAATAATTCTAAAAGGTAGAAGAGATTGGAAGAGTTAGCATCTGTCAGAGCAGAGGAAAATGACAGTGAACAAGAGGGGTCAGTGACTGGGAGAGTGGGGTTGAGTAAAGGAGCTATCGACTGAGGAGGGGAGTGCGTGGAGATGGAGAAAAGAAATAAATATGAAAAGAGAGAAAGGCAGAAGGGAGAGGAGAAGAAACAAAGACAGAAATGAAACAAGAACTATGGAGACAGTTACAGGCTACTTGAGATGGCACTGAGCCAAACTGATTTAGATCCAAACTTCCCCAAAATATGAAAGGGTTTGGATCTGGTGGTATGATTCAGTCCCATCTTGGCTGGTTAGAAGAGGAAAAGAATATAAGAGCAAGGTGCTATTTAAAAAAAAAAAAAAGGGGGGGGGAAGAGACAAAAATTAGTATTTTAGTATTGGTATTAGCAAATATTCAGTGTGGGTAGTCTGGTTTGAAAGCATCACTGAAAAAGTGATTTCTATAAGGAATCCTGTCACTACTGGTGGTACAGCCATTGTACAGTCACAGATATGTGATCTGAGGTCCTAGCAATAGTCGCAATTGAAAGCAGGAAGGATGGACTTACAGTTAAAGCATTGGACTGGAAGTCAGGATACCTGGCTCTGTCACAGACTTTTGTGGGTCCTTGTGGGAGTTACAAGCTGGGATTTTCAAATTAGATAGAGGCTATGTCTACACTACTGCAGTAAGTCGACGTAAGTTATGCTATTCCAGCTATGTGAATAACGTAGCAGGAGGTGAGTGGCCCCGGCACTGGAGCACAGAAAGGAAGGCATATTTCTCTTGGTATATATTTATTTTTCCATTGAGCTTTGGTTCTAACCAACTGTGCCAGCCCCAACGTGAGGAGTATATGTGGGGCTACTCATTGCTTCTCCTCGTTACTAAACCAACCTTTTGGATGGTGTATCTGGGTATAGTTCATATATCTCTGGAGTTAAATGTAGAAAGAGGCTCAAACCAAGCCCTTGATCTAATCTTCAGATCTCCTAGCCTTAATTTCTTCTTCAGGAGAGAACCAGAATCTCAGTGTGATGAGTTCGGTCACAGAGACCCCCTTGGGACTGTCACCTGATGTGCTGAGATTATCTCTGAGCCCATTTCCCTGCCAGCTTGGGACTCCAGAACCCTGCCTTGTTGAGCCAGACATGCTAGCCTGCTGCAACACAGACCCAAGTCTGGTCCATGTTCCCAAAGCTGCAAACTTTCACCAAAAACTGCTCAGCAGGTCACCTATCTCCAGCACCCAGACACCCAGTTCACAATGGGATCCAAACCCCAAATAAATCAGTTTTACTCTGTATAAAGCTTATACAGGGTAAACTCATAAATTGTCTGCCCTCTCTAACACTGATAGAGAGATATGCACTGCTGTTTGCTTCCTCAGGTATTAATCACTTACTCATGGTTAATTAATAAATCAAAATGATTGTATTAAGTATTAAAAAGTAGGATTTAAATGGTTTCAAGTAATAACAGACAGAACAAAGTAAGTTACCAAGCAAAAACATGCAAGACTAAGCCTAATACATTAAGAAACTGAATACAGGTCAATCTCACCCTCAGAGATGTTCCAATAAGCTTCTTTCACAGACTAGACTCCTTGCTAGTCTAGGCCCAATCCTTTTCCTTGGTACAGTCCTTGTTAGTTCCAACAGACATCTTAAGTGGAAAACAGGGGCTTTCTCATGGCTGCAGCCTCTTTGTTCCTTTCCACCCCCTTTTATAGCTTTGGCACAAGGTGGGAATCTTTTGTCTCTCTGGGTCCACACCCCTCCATCTTAAACCTGGTGCTTTTCCATTTAGAAGGATTCCAGTATCAGGTGACATGTTCACATGTCTTGTGAGACCACAACCTCCATTCTTCCTAGGCTGGTTTACAGGAACACAGGAAGAGTTGCAGGTAAATAAACCATTTACAACCAATTGTCCTAGTCAATGGGAGCTATCAAGATTCTAAACCACCATTAATGGCCCACATTTTGCATAATTACAATAGGACCTCAGTTATACTTCATATTTCTAGCTTCAGAGACAAGAATGATACGTGCATACAAATAGGATGAACACACTCCATAGATTATAAGCTTTGTAATGATACCTTACAAGAGACCTTTTGCATAAAGCATATTCCAGTTACATCGTATTCACACTCATAAGCATATTTCCATAAAACATATGGAGTGCAACATCACACTCAGATCTGAATAGTCTCAAACTAGGGATCCAAAAACAGATATGAATCCAATTTTCCTCAAACTTTGGGGTATTCAGAATAGGTTTGTGAATTCAGCCCATTATTGAAAAAAGGTCTGAGGGATGAACTCCTAGATCAAGCTTTGGTGTTCAGATTTGGGGTTTTAGTTTAGCTTATCCATATAGAAATCCAAATCATGCTAATGAGCTATGATAGGAAGGACTTCTCTCCTGGGCACTCTCCTTTTTAAATGAGCTGTGCCATGCTTAGAAGTATTTTAACTTCAGGCCCTTTAGAGAGACAAATGGTCTTATGATGGGAGTGCAAGATCTGCCAGTTCCTTGAAATTTTTAGATGGACTAGAGTTATAGATGTTATATTATTATTAGCTTATAGTAATAGAACTACTTGTGCTCAATTCTGCCTTCAATGACATGAGTGCTATTCCCCTTGAAGTCAATGGAAGCTACAGCTGTATAACTCGGCAGAATTGATGGCCCACACCCTCAGCTAGTATAAATCCCCTCCATTAAGGTCAATGAAACAACACTAATATTCACCAACTGAGGATCTGGCACTGTTTTATTTGAAAACATGTTTTATCCTTTGGGTAAAAAGAGAGAAGTTACTAATACTGACCACATTCAGCCCCAGCATAAGCAGGTAAAACATATTGAAGCCAATGAGAGTCATGCCAGTTTGTGAGAGAACAATGTATGTGAAGGAAAATGTGCATCTATCCCAATGATTCCCAACCATGTTTTTGCCTAGATTGGCTAATTTCCCTGTGCATATTTAATTACCTTTTTTCTTACTAACAGATTGTTTTGCAGAAAATGGATAACTGCTGATAAATTAGTAGTGTGTGAAAGTGAAAACTGTTCAAGCTCCAAAAGGGCCTCAGTACTGCCTGCACAACCCAAATGTTTCTTCATGTAGTCCATTTATCCAACTCTTAAAACGGAAATGAAATAGGTAACCAGGGCCAGATTAACCTTTTGTGGGCCCAGCGCCAAACATATTTGTGGGCCCCCATGGGGAAAATAGAGCATGGTGCAGGGGGTTCAGTCCCTGGAGCGAGGGGCCAACAAGGGGCAATGGGGCATGGCATGGCAGGGATGTCCCCGCTCCACCCAGCCCTGTGTGAGGGCACTATTTACAGACTGGCAGTTGCCAGACGTACAATGGCCCTCCTGGCCTTGTGGTGCCAGCATGCCCCTTCCCCTCGGGGGTTGGCCCATGTCATGCCATACAGCCCCCCACCCAATGCCGGAACACATACACCCCGATTCCCTATGGCCAAAGCTCCCCCCCAGACCCACTATGCCCAGCCTCCCCTGACTCTGACACAACTCCCAGCACCCCACACAGAACCCCCCACTCCCTAGTGCCCCAACACACAGAGATCTTCCCTGCAGTTTCACAGTCCTGCACCGCCCCAGGCCCTCCGGAGACCCACTCCCCCACACCCTGCCTCCTGGCCCCACTCGCCCTGCTGGGAAGCAACTGCCCGGCTGAGCCACCAGTGTCCTAGGGCGGTGAATCACTCCGGCTCCTCAAGAGTGGCGCAATCAGCCAGGCCAGGGCCTGCCCCACCCAGGCTCCCTCAGGACCCACTTGCCTGGAAGGGCCCAACCAAGCCCCCCACACTGTTCCCCACCCCTACCTGGCCGAGACTGACCAGGCTTCTGCATCAGTCCCAGGCGGCTCAGCTCCAGGGAGACAGGTGGGGGCCCCCAGGTGGTGGGAAGCAGAGACTGCCCGGAGCCAGAGGTGCACTGGGATCCAGCCAGGAGGCAGAGAGAAGCCGGCGGGTGAGGCCAAGGGGTAGAGAGGAGGCATCGGCTGGCTGACGGGCAGGCCAAGAGGCGCAAGTGGGCGGGCGGGGGGGAGCCAGTGGGCTGGCGGGATCTCAGGGCACAGTGCAAGCAGAGCAGGCTGGGGCCCCTTCTGAGCATGGGCCCAGCTCCATGGCGCCACTGTAAACCCAGCACTGCAGGTAACATCAACTTGGGACATTTATTTTTAGGTAACACTTTTTGTTCCCTCTCTCAGTGGCAGAACTATTTTCGTCTCCAAAAACAGTGCTATAAATATGTTCCATTGAGATACTGGCCTCTGACGTGTTTAAGCACATCTCCTTGCTGTGCATGATAACAATGGGCTGAAGAAATAATTTCCTCCTATTCCACGGTGCTCTCTCACCTCACTGACAAAAAGCCCTATTAGCTCAAAGTCCATTAGTTCTTTACCTGATGCCTGGGGGAATACTCGAGGGAATCTGCACGTTAACTGTTGCAGTGATATCAAATGGAAATGTCCATTATTGCCTATTCCTAGATTACATTATACACTTCATTTCCTTGGATTTTAAGGGCCTGATTCTCCATTGCGTTACATCTCGTTTAGTGCAGAGTGAATGCAAACTACTACCAGATCAGAATGATAACATTGCACACTCACTTTGCACTGGTGTAAATGACTACACAAGAGGCAAGGAAGCATCAGGCTCAGGTTCTTCAACATCTGTTTGTTCCCAGTGCAAAAATGTTTCCTTAAACTGGTGTGCTACTGTGTTTGTTTAACGCTTGGTGGCCAAGGTCTTGCATACAAATATTGTAAGCTGGCATTTTTCTGATACAGAAAAATTGTTCTGCCCTTTTTATGAGCAGTAACTCTCATGAATGCTAGTGGGAGCCATACACAAATGCTTAGTGCCTTCGACATTATTTCTAACCAACTAAATTTTAATTGGGCACAGCCTAATATTTTAATGGGGCTCTGTCATAGGTTGTGACTGCACTGTAGTGCCCCCTGCTGAATTAGTGTGGCACTGCACAACCTGCCTGCCTCAGTTTCCCTTCTTAGGAAGCCAATAAATCCATTTCAGGCACTCTTGACACTTGACTTAATAATACCCTCCTTTTGGACTTGTTTATTACAAAATCTTATACAAAAGGGTCCATAAAAAAAGGCCAAGATAAACAAAAGGTGCTTCTTTTCAGTGATGTTGTAGCAGTCCCAGGATATTAGAGAGACAACGTGGGTGAGGTAATCTCTCTTATGGGATCAACTTCTGTTGCTGAGAGAAGCTCAAAACCTGGTCTCTCTCACCAACTGTAGTTGGTCCAATAAAATATATTACTTTGCCCACCTTCTCTCTCTGAAAGGTGCTTCTGGCTTTCCAGGTTCATCTGAAGCCTGCCCTCTAAAGATAAGTCTATGCTGCAATAAAAGATCCATGGCATGGATGCATCGGGCTCAAGTCAGCTGACTTGAGCTCGTGATGCTGTAAGGTCATAGGGCTATAAAACTGCAGTGTAGGCATTCAGGCTCAGGCTGGAGCCTGGGTTCTGAGACCCCACACGTGGGAAGCTTAAGCCGGAATGTCTACATTGCTATATGTACTCCCACAACCAGAGCCCCACAGGTGCAAGTCAGCAGACTTGTTGGGCTCTGAGACGTGATGCTGTGGGTTTTTTATTAGTGTAGATATACCCTAAGCTGGGGTCCCAGTCCCCTCAGGGTTCTCTTTCAGTCTTTGTCTCTCCTTATGGCAGGAGCCCCAGCCTTCCTCCTGGAACAAGCTCAAGCAATTATTGTCCCTTTCCTTACCAGGAGTCCCCAGTTCTCCTCCTGGAGTTCAGGGTTGGGTTGTAATTTACCTCTCAGTCTCTGACTTCTCCTTATGGTAAGCATCTCCTTAGTTCTCCTGGACCAGGATAGTTCAAGCAGCTATTACCCCTCAGCTAGCTCTGCTTCGTCCTCAGACTCAGAGGGTTTCTCCTGCTGGTGTCTGCTTCCTGCCAACTCTGGAGCCTTCTTACCACTTTTAGCTTCTGCCCCTTTCTTGTTCTTTTTGTGTTTTACGGCGAAGCAGACTCACTTGCTGAGTCTGACTGCCAAGCACTGGACACATATATAATTCAAGAATTGAAGTCTTTTGCCTTTCCCAGTGTTCATAAAGAATTGCAATGTTATTTTTATAGGACCCCATTTTTCCTGATGCTCTTACTAGGTGTTTCAGCGAAAATTTTGATACTTTAAGGCCTCTACGTTTTTCATATAAATACCTCCTTTCGATGGTACACTCTTTGCCCTCCCCAAGGAGATGATCACCGGTTTCCTGGACCTTGTGCATCCCACTTAATCCATCTTTGTTTATTTATTAAAAACAAATTACTATTTAAACCACAATGGCCAGTTAAAATTAGCGGAGCCCCTTCACTCTGTCTCTCAGGGCCTTGGAGTATATCAGCATTTTCTGACTCTTGGGCATATTTCATGGAATATTTTCCCCTTCCTTTCTTTTGGGTATAAATCCTGCCATTCCTCTCTCAATTCAATTTTAATTAGATTTCTAAATTCCAGCTTCCTTGAAGGGCGCTCTACATCAATTTGCCCATTTTAAACTTTTTTTTTGCCACTTTGCCTGCCAGCTCATTGCTCACAACTCTTCCATGCTCTGAGCTCCTGCATCTGCCCTGCTATGAGGGAAGCAGCATTATGCTGTTCCCTTTCTCCCAGCTCATTCCCATTGGTTTGGAGAGAGGAGTACCTTTTTCTACCCTCTCCGCAATGCTCCTTGCCCTTAAAGAAACCGTACCAGGATTTCGTCCCAACCCCTACTTACTCCTGGGACCACTTCCTCTTTCCCAATATCTCCCAGATCCTTACATCTATAATCTGACCTTTCAGTGCTTAAAGAGCCATGCCAGGTGGCAAGGTGGACTGACCAGTTGGCAATACTGCCCTTAAGGAGCAGCCTGCCCCATCACAGGCACACATGCTTACATCTGTTTGCTGCTTTTAAAAATTACTCATTAAGGGCAAGTGTGTGCCTGGCACTTATGCAGGTGGGTCAGGAAGGTGGAAAGGGCACAAGGAGACTTGTGTGGCTTGTGTAGGTGCCATTGCAGCTTCTGTATCATGGGCTGCTCCCTTCCTGTATCTCTGAGACCACTCAGGCCCCCAAAGGGAGTGAGGAAGAAGGTGGGGCTATGGCCCTCCCTGACTCTAGAGTTCCCCTTCCCAGCACTTGGAGAAGAATGGATGCAGAGTGTCAGAGAATGAGCTGTCCCTACACACTGGGGAATTTGGAAAGGTATGCTGCATTGGCATTGGTAGAATACCTCCAGAGCTAAATTTGACCTATGATTTTAAAGGGCAGTGCCCCTTTAAAAATATTTTCCCCATTCAGGTAGGAGAAAAATGACTGGAGGAAAGATAACAATAAATAAATATTAAGCAAATTGCAGTTTAGATTATACCCATCGAGCATGACTGAAGAAAGTGGCACTTCAACTTTTAAGCTGCTTCAGTTTTCAACTTGTGCTTAGGTTTCCTGATGGTAGGAATTATGCACGTGATAATGGATGTGGGAGAGATTATGTTAACAGCCCTATTTCATTAAAATATCTCCCTATTCAACACATGGGAGGTAGTGTGCAATAGGATAGCGCATAGGCGTAAACATCAGGAGCCATTGGTTCAATTCGTACATAACATAAGAATAGCCTTACTGTGTCAGACCAATGGTCCATCTAGCCCAGTATCCTATCTTCTGAGAGTGGCCAGTGCTAGTTGCTTCAGAAGGAATTAACAGAACAGGCAATTTTGAGTGATCCATCACTGGTCGTCCAGTCCCAGTAACTGGCAGTTGGAAGTTTAGAGACACCTGGAGCATGGGGTTGCATTCCTGACCATTGCTGAACCTATCCTCCATGATTTTAGCGAATTCTTTCGTTAATCTAGTTATAGTTTTGGCCTTCACAACATCCCATGGCAACAAGTTCCACAGGTTGACTGTGTTTTGTTTATTTTAAACCTACTGCCTGTTAATTTCAGTAAGTGACCTCTAGTTCTTCTGTTATGTGAAGGAGTAAATAACACTTCCCTATTCACCATTCATGATTTTATAGATCTCTATCATATCCACATTAGACACATTAGTTGTCTCTTTTCTAAATTGAACAGTCCCAGTCTTTTTAATATCTTGTTGTATTATTCCATTCCCCTAATCATTCTTGTTGCCATTCTCTGTACCTTCTCCAATATATCTTTTTTGAGATGGGGTGACCAGAACTGCATTACTATTCAAGATGTGGGTATACCATGCGTTTATATAGTGGCATTATGATGTTTTATTATTTATCCCTTTCCTAATGGTTCCTAATGTCCTATAGGTTTTTGACTACTGCTGCACATTGAAGGGATGTTTTCAGAGAACTATCCACAATGACTCCAAGATTTCTCTTTTGAGTGGTAATAGCTAATTTAGACCCCATCAATTTGTATGTATGATTGGGATTTTTTTTTCCAATGTACATTACTTTGCATTTCTCAACATTGAATTTCATTGGCCATTTGTTGCCTAGACACTCAACTTAGTGAGATCCCTTTGTAACTCTTCACAGTCAGTTTTGGACTTAACTATCTTGAGTAATTTTGTGTCTTCTGCAAATTTTGCCACCTTACTGTTTCACCCCTTTTTCCAGAGCATTATGAATTGCACTATTTACCTCTCTCTATTGTGAAAACTGACTATTTATACCTACCCTTTGTTTCCTATCTTTTAACCAGTTACTGAACCATGAGAGGACCTTTCCTCTTATCCCATGACTGCTTATTTTGCTTAAGAACCTTTGAGGGACTTTGTCAAAGTCTCTCCGACAGTCCAAGTACACTATGTTGAGTGGATCACCCTCGTCCAGATGCTTGCTCTCTGGTACCCTCAAAGAATTCTAGCACATTGGTGAGGCATGATTTCCCTTTATAAAAACTGCATTGTATCTTCCTTAACACACAGTGTTCATCTATGTGTCTGATAATTATGTTCTTTACCATACTTTACTATAGTTTTAACCAATTTGCCTGGTACTGAAGTTAGGCACCAGAGGTGATCCTGGCAAGCTTTTTTTTTTTTTTTTTTTTTAAATCAGTGATACATTAGCTATCTGACAGTCATCTTACAGAGGCTGATTTTAAGTGATAGATTACATACCACAGTAGCTCTGCAATTTTATATTTGAGTTCCTTTGGAACTCTTGGATGATTGCCATCTGGTCCTGGTGACCTTATTACGGTTTAATGTATTGGTTTGTTCCAAAACCTTCTCTATTGACACCTCAATTTGGAACAGTTCCTCAGATTTGTCAACTAAGAAGAATGACTCGGGCATGGGGATGTCCCCCATATCCTCTGCAGTGAAAACTGATGCAAATAATTCATTTTGCTTCTCTGCAATAGCCTTGTCTTGCCTGAGTGCTCCTTTAGCACCTAAGTTGTCCAGTGGCCCCTCTGACTGTTTGGCAGACTTCCTGCTTCTGGTGTACTTAAAAAAAATGTTGTTGTTAGTTATGTCTTTAGCTAGTTGCTCTTAATTCTTTCTTGGCCTCCTTATAGAATCATAGGACTGGAAGGGACCGTGAGAGGTCATCTAATCCAGTCCCCTGCACTCATGGCAGGACTAAGTATTATCTAGATCATCCCTGACAGGTTTTTGTCTAACCTGCTCTTAAAAATCTCCAATGATGGAGATTCCACAACCTCCCTAGGCAATTTATTCCAGTGCTTAACCACAGACAGTTAGGAAGCTTTTCCTAATGTCCAACCTAAATCTTCCTTGCTGCAATTTAAGCCCATTGCTTCTTGTACTATCCTCGGAGATTAAGAAGAACAATTCTTCTCCCTTCTCCTTGTAACAACCTTTTATGTACTTGAAAACTGTTATGTCCCCTCTCAGTCTTCTCTTTTCCAGATTAAACAAACCCAATTTTTTCAATCTTCCCTCCATAGGTCATGTTTTCTAGACCTTTAATCTAGACCTTTAATTTTTGTCGCTCTTCTCTGGACTTTCTCCAATTTGTCCACATCTTTCCTGAAATGTGGCACCCAGAACTGGACACAATACTCCAGTTGAGGCCTAATCAGCGCAGAGTAGAGCGGAAGAATTACTTCTCATGTTTTGCTTACAACACTCCGGCTAATACATCCCAGAATGATGTTCGCATTTTTGCAACAGTGTTACACTGTTGACTCATATTGAGCTTGTGGTCCACTATGACCCCCCAGATCCCTTTCTGCAGTACTCCTTCCTAGGCAGTCATTTACCATTTTGAATATGTGCAACTGATTGTTCCTTCCTAAGTAGAGTACTTTGCATTTGTCCCTATTGAATTTCATCCTATTTACTTCAGACCATTTCTCCAGTTTGTCCAGATCATTTTGAATTTTAATCCTATACTCCAAAGCACTTGCAACCCTCTCAGCTTTGTATTCTCCACAAACTTTATAAGTGTACTCTCTATGCCATTATCTAAATCACTGATGAAGATATTGAACAGAACCGGATCCAGCACTGAGCCCTGTGGGACCCCACTTGTTATGCCCTTCCAGTATGACTGAGAACCACTGATAACTACTCTCTGAGAATGGTTTTCCAACCAGTTATGCACCCACCATATAGTAGCTCCATCTAGGTTGCATTTCCCTAGTTTGTTTCTGAGAAGGTCATGTGAGACTGTATCAAAAGCTTTACTAAAGTCAAGCTATATCATTATCTACCGCTTCCTCCATCCACAAGGCTTGTTATTGTGCTTTTTATATGCGACTTGCCAAAGTTTATGCTACTTTTTATTTTCCTCAATAAAATCTGATTTCCAATTTTTAAAGGATGCCTTTTTGCCTCTAACCACCTCTTTTACTCTGCTGTTAAGCCATGGTGGCATTTTCTTGGTTCTCTTACTGTTTTTTTTTATTTGGGGTATACATTTAGTTTAAGCCTCTATGGTGTTTTAAAACAGTCTCCATGCAGTTTGCAGGTATTTCACCCTTGTGACTGTTCCTTTTAATTTTTAACTAGCTTCCTCATTTTTGTATAGTTCCCCTTTTTGAAGTTAACTGCAACTGTGGTAAGTTTCTTTGGCATTTTCCACCCTACAAAGATGTTAAATTTAATTTATGGTCGCTATTACTGAGCGGTTCAGCTATATTCACCTCTTGGACCAGATCTTGTGAGCCACTTAGGACTAAATCAAGAATTGCCTCTCCTCTTGTTGGTTCCAGGACTAGCTGCTACAAGAAGCAGTCATTAATGGTGTCTAGAAATGTAAGCTGTGCATCCCATCCTGAGGTAACACATACCCTGTCAATATGAGGATAATTGAAATCCCGCATTATTATTGTGTTTTCTGCTTTTGTACTCTCTCTAATCTCCCTGAGCATTTCACAATCGCTGTTCCCATCCTGGCCAGGTGGTCAGTAGAATAGTCTTACTGCTATCCTCTTATTGTTCAAGCATGGAATTTCTATCCATAAAGATCTTATGGTACAATTTGATTCATTTTAAGATTTTTTACTTTAGTTGACACTATGCTTTCTTTCACATATAGCACCCCTCCCCCACCAGCACAACCTACTCTGTCATTCCTATACATTTTGTACTCTAGTATTACATTACTATGTCCCACTGATCATCATCATTCCACCAAGTTTCCCCAAAGCCTACTGTATCAATATCCTCATTTAAAGCCAGGCATTCTAGTTCACCCATCTTAGTATTTATACTTCTAGCATTTGTATATAAGCACTTGTACATTTTGTACATTTGTCAATATTCAGTTGCTCACCTTCATGTGCTATATTTAAATGGGACTCTTATGTTTCACTGTTCCTCACTCACTCCTACCTGTACTTTACCGACTTCTTATTCCATCATTTTTGGTGTCCAATGTTGGGGCCTAAAGAGCTAATACATACTCACAAGCACCTTAGAAAACAATTGTTTTCAAAGTTAGTTTAAAACAAAAATTGTTTTAAAATTCTCATATGTGGCGATCTTGTTCAGAGATAAGCATGCAAAGCAAATTGTTAGGTTTTTTTATTTAAAAAAATGGTTAATTGTCAAAGTTTTTTTAAAAAATTCTTTTAACAAATGCTTTATTTTTTACTATTACTATTATAATTTTTTATTATTATTTGAGGTTTGTAGTTTCTGTGATTGGTCATAATTTTGAAGGTTACATGAAAACTTATTTTTAAGAAGAAGCAAGAGTGGTAAAAATGAAGAGTCGCTTGGCCTGCCCCATTCTGTTTAAATGTAATGCGTTCAGAATGCATAAAAATGATTGGTGGTTTTATTTTCATGGACAGTATCTTTCTCTGCTTAACTGACATATGTCTGCCTTTATTATTGCACCACCAGACAAACTGCAGATTTCTTATGCTAGATCTGTTCTCAAAATTAATGTGGGAAATAAAACTAACTTTAAAATGTACACCTCAGTCAAGTCAGACTTAAAAAAACATCCTCTCACACTGAGCAACTGAGCCTGCATTTAATGTAGAAATAAATCCCTCGACTCACTCCAAGTGGTGGTGAGAATCCATATGAAACTTTAAGAGCCCTCTAATCTCACTGTACCCTACAGGTTTCACCTACACTACAAAAGCAAACAGAGGGGAAGTCAGATGGGGATGTATTTTCCTAGCTCGGCTACCTGTTCGCTATGTGGCCAGGGTAAGTAAAACTCCCTGGGTCTCAGTTTCCCTGTATGTATGATGAGACTTAACCATTTTGTATTGCACTTTCAGAACATGTGGTAAGAAGTGCTAAATATTATTAGTATGTTGTTGGTGAGCCTGCATACCACAAAAATAATTCCCAACGCTTTGGCTTGCAATATAGGCATGACTGAAGCACGGTTTAATTATGTTCCTGAATTATGCTGAAGCCTTTGTGCCTGGTTGTGTGTAGTCCCTGTAGAGAAGCAAGCAAGGAGATTCCCCCTCCCTTGCATAGCTGCACAGGAGCAACACACAATAGCAGACAGTCCCTGTGGTCTATGTCTATTTTAGGAAGCAAGGTGTGGAAAAAGAAGGTAGGGAGGGGCAGGTAGGAGGTGGGGTAATGGCTTCAGCCCATAGAGCAGGGCTGGCACAGTGCAGGGAGCAACCAGCTACATCCTAATGGAAGGATCTGGCTCCAAATGACCAACTCACGTAAGGAGAATCCTTGAGCACTGGGCCTTATTCCCCTCTCACTTTGGTAGGTGAAGTCGATGACATTACACAATGGGAGAGGAGACACAAGTCTACTGGTGTAACTAAAAGGAAGGTATGGTAACTAAAAGCACAAGCCATATCTTCCTATCTAAAAATCAGCTTGTCCTCTGATGCCCTCTGGTGACAGGAACTAATTAGCTGCCATTGCAGGTCAGGCCTAATGCTATTATTGTATACAGTGGTGTAACACCAGGGACATAACACACATTTAACCGTTTCAGGCAAATACTGATATTTTGGGTAAATTAAATTCAGTTACAGTAGAACCTCAGCGTTATGAACATCTCGGGAATGGAGGTTGTTTGTAATTCTAAACAAAACGTCTGGTTGTTTTTTCAAAAGTTTACAACTGAACATTGACTTAATACAGCTTTGAAACTTTACTATGCAGAAGAAAATTGCTGCTTTTAACCATCTTCATTTAAATTACACAAGCACAGAAACAGTTTCCTTACCTTGTCAAATCTTTTTTAAACTTTCCTTTATTTTTGTAGTAGTTTAAATTTAACACAGTACTGTACTGTATTTTGTTTTTGGCGGGTTTTTTTTTTTTTGGTCTCTGCCGATGCCTGATTGCATACTTCTGGTTCTAAATGAGGTGTGTGGCTGACTAGTCAGTTCATAATTCTGAGGTTCTACTGTATTAAGATTTAACACACATGATCATTTCTATTGTCTCTCCATGGTGATTACATTATTTCTCTAGTGGTGCAAAATATGCATCCCCTGGAGAAAGCACAACTTGGGAATCTCCAATGCTTCTTAGCCTGATTCTTTAAACACTTTAGTCCTGATCCTTGATGAGGATGCGGATGAGAAGCACACAGAGCAACATGTGGGGAAGAGAGAGTGTCCTTGTGCACAAAGGTGGCTTTAAGCCCTCTTTGAACTCCTCCAGTCCTGGTTCAGCAGTACAATGGCTGGCTCCAAAGGACCATAACGGCAGCTGGATGTTGCCGAACCAGGGAGGACTACATCTGAGTGTATGGGTTCACCTTCAGAGATCCAAATGCAGGATTGGTACCTATAGTGAGATGTCTCACAAGTGAGGGTACTAAATAGACAAAAAGAGGGAAAGAGAGTAAATCCAAAGGTGACAGTGATAAGTTTGCTTGGTTGGTATTTGGAATGGAAACGGTCTGCCTAGGAAATGCTTATTTATCTAATTTTCAAAACTGCATACTCAGTACAGATTGTAAAATGTTATAGCTTATCCATTCCCAACTATCTTATGCTATGGGACCATCATAATGTTATGGATACGGGTGATGACAACATGCTGAGTGACCTGTTTGTGAATGATATAGTTGGGGTTTTTTAAACTGAATTGCCAGAAAGGTATAGGCAACTGTCTGTGAAATTTCTTTTCCTGAATGTCAGTTTGTAGTTATACAAGCCCAGTGAGACTGTGCTTTGCTTTTTTAACTCCCTACAGAAAATTAGTATTAACAATTTTGAAGGAAAAACTTCACAATTCACTCCTCCTGAGATTTTTCTCTGCTACATTTCACTATGGGAAGAATGTGTTTAGTTATTAACCTATGAGAAATTAAATGTAATGAAAATTGTGGCAGGGCCTTGATTACGGGCTTGTGGCACTAGTGGCTTGTGGCACTAGTATGATGATTATATAAGCTGCATGTGCATGGAGACCTGCTGTAATTAGTAACTCTGCTTACTACTGTAAGGCACAAATACGCACTGCAGCTAAACAGTCGAATTCTGTGTGCAGGCTGCAACAACTTCTGCCTCTTCCCCTGCAGTGTGATAGTTGTACAAAGGGTGTACGATTTCAGAAGCACACACAAAAGTTTTGCACCACTCTCAGTTCTCTGGTGCTCAGATGGGGCTGAGGGGAGCATGTGTGAATATGTGGATCTACCAACTTTTGACATCCGCATAGAAGGGTCAAGGGCTGCAGAAGCTACTCCATCCCAAGGGTTGGAATTAGGGTGACCAGATAGCAAGTGTGAAAAATCAGGACTAGGGGTGTGGGGTAATAGGAATCTATACAAGACAAAGCCTGAATATCGGGACTGTCCCTATAAAATTGGAATCTCTGGTCACCCTAGCTGGAATAGTTGTTTGGATTGCCTGTGGAAAGGCATCCTCCTCCTCTACCTCAGCAAACATACCCAGGGTGCCCACCAGCTACTCATGTTAGGTGCTGTGAAGAGCAGGTTGTCCCTGTGTATTCACAGGGTAGCCCTGGCTAGGAGAGAGTGTGGACAGAACACTAAGGAGATGAACTGATTCAGTGTATTTCTCAAGCAACCTCTAGTTAGGGTTCTTATTTATCTAGGTTCTTATGCTGAACCTGTCACCAGGGTATCCAAATGTTGACTGTCTAAGAGCCTTCCCTTGACAGGACAAGGCATTGAATCTGCCACGAAGTACAGCTTCCCCCACAGCGAGTGCATATAACACTCCCTGAACTGGGGTGTAGGGCATTCAAGTCTATTATGTTTGTGTTGTATACCTTATGCATCTTTTCTGTAGCCAGGTACCAAGTTTGCAAAATGATTTTAGACTTTAGAAATATACAGTTCTCAACCTTCATGCTTCTTTTAGTCTCTTTGAGACAGGAGGAAATCCACCTTAAAACTGAGCTGGTTATAAGAGGTGAGGATTATCTCACCAGACTGCAATGAAAAGTAATCTTTTGGAAATGGGTGACTCTCTCTGCATAATAAGCCATTACAGTTGATCACAGTCTTTCCAGGAATATTGTGAAGAATGACTCGGTTGACTCTATAAGCAACACTCATACTGTCAGTTTCCCCTGCAGTGTAGTCAAGCTTAGTTCCAAAGTTTGGATCTGGCTCGGCGCTTCCCCAAAGTTTGGGAGTGCATGGACACAGAGTTTTGGTTTGGCCAATGACGGAGAGGCGGATATTGGAATGGGCTAACTACTATAGAATAAACACTGAAATTAATCTTTTTGATATAGACAAAATCTGATCAATTTTAAAATAATTGTGTATCGCTGCACTTCTGCTTTGTTCCCAGACATAAATAGGAATTCCCAAACTACTTGTAATACTTAAAATTTATGGATTCAAGGATCTCAGTGCTTTATAAACATTAATTTAGTTTCACAGTAGCCTGCGAGGAATTGGGATATCATCTGCATTTTACAGATGGGAAAATTGAGGCATGGAGCAATCGTACGTTGATTTTCAGAGGCGCTGAGCACTCGTGAGTTTGGGTGCACAGATTTCAGTGGAAACTGCAGGAGTGGGATTTTTAAAAGTGGTCAGCACAGGCCTACTTCTGCTCAAACTGAAATCAGTGATACTAGTAAGAAGAGAGTTGGGCCAATGCTGAGCTCTTTTGAAGAGACCTGCACAAGACTCCAAAGGACATGTCACACAGCAAGGAATAAACCCAGATCATCTGACACACAATTCTGTACCTTAATTATGAGCACATCCTTCCTGATCTCTGTCATGACACTTCCAGTCTAAATCAAAGCAAAAGAGGTTAAACAACTGTTTTTTTAATCAAGATCTGTCCCAATCTTTTGAATATTTAAGGCATGCCCTGTATTGGTTCAGGAGTATGTCTGTAAACATTTGTTCCTTGTCACTGACGTGACATAGGCACCCTAAATGGAGGGCTTGGTTCGGCAGTGTGTGTTACCAAATAGATTAACTCATTAACATGAACAGAAATTATATGCGTAAATCTCTGAGCACCAAGATGAGAACACACTCCTTACAGCAGATGGATAGATGCAAAATCCATACACTACTTCATCGGCAATGTCCTTTTGAAAATTTGTTAAGTATAATTAACAAAATGAAGCAAGTTCTTTCCACCATGCTTGAAACAATGTAGCAAGTGCTGTTATACCAAAATAGTAGCTTTAGTTTTCTGAAAA
Organism: Malaclemys terrapin pileata; assembly: GCF_027887155.1. Classification (NCBI taxonomy): domain Eukaryota; kingdom Metazoa; phylum Chordata; order Testudines; family Emydidae; genus Malaclemys; species Malaclemys terrapin. The sequence continues at coordinate 91,351,565 of NC_071509.1, forward strand.
TTTGAGGCCTGCATTAATGTTAGGTTTGAGCTAATGCAATGTCAAAGCAGCCCAGGGATTTGCAGAAAGGGCGTGACCCAGGCAGCAAAAGCGGACTTATGTGCATTGAAGGAGAGAAAAAATGCCAGGGAGCCAACTTGCCTGGCATGTAATGCTGATCACTTAGAAGTCAGACACTGAATGAAGAAGACCTGTGTCAGACTGTGTAGCTCTGAGTGATTAGTGAACACCAGAAGCTGTTTTTGGAGTCAGCCAACCCCTAGCATGAGCAGGGAATGGAGGCTGGTGCCAGCCACACAACCCTTTGGAGACATGTACTGAAAGTAGGTTGGCGCCAGTGTGAAGTCACCACACTTTGGAAGTCAGTCTACTTAAGGAAGGGATAGGAGACCATGTCAACCTGTGGATGTGTTGCCAACATTTTCAAGGTTGGGTGCTGACAACTTCCAGTACTTGAGTTCTCTAGGATCCTCCCTGTCAGTTCTTTTTGGAATGCAATCAGTGAAGGTGCTGCCTCATGGGGCTGGACACCAAACATTAGCTGCTGCCATTCCAGCTCTGCCAACAACTTGCTGTATTTCACAGAAACCCCAGGAATGCTATATTGGCTCTATCCAGAGCCAGCCCCAGTATATTTCTGTTTCTTTCTTAGTCTGCTTGGGTCCATTTCAGCACTCCAGGGAAAGTGATCCCAGAGCAGCAGGATCTTTCAAGGTCTATTGGTGCTATAGGCCGTGCTCCCTCAGCTCATTGTGCAGTAGCCATTCAACATCTTCTCTACTATGCACCACACATACTACTTCTCTATTTGGAGAAATTATTATTATTGTTCAATATTTATTATGATAGCCCCCCCAGAGGCTCCAGTCAGGATCAGTGTCTCATTGTGATAAAGACATGATCTCTTCCCCCAAAGAACTTAAATTAACTGATGTGTGAAGGGTGGGGTTAGAGAGAGACAATCAAATATAGACTATGTGTGTATAAAACACTTGCAATATTTTATTACTATCAATAGATAAAGCAAGTGCCAACTACCCCCATCTGTTCCTCAATCGAGCTATCATTAATTGCCTGATTTCTTTGTGCCAGAGGTTGGGTTTTGAGGAGGGAGATGAAGGAGGTGAGCATGTAAAGATACTGATATAGATATTAAACTTTTCATGTTATTCACTACTGCTTTCTAATGAGCTGCCATTGTGTTGTTTCTGACAGTATTGGGTATTCATTTCTATTCTGAGATACTCTTCAAACTGTAGTATTAAGACCCTGATCGTGGACTGTGATCCACCCTTGCGGACAGCTGCACAGTGGCTTCAGTGGGGCTCTATGTGTAAGCTGCAGCCCATCTATGTGAACCACAATGCAAGATTGTGGCCCAAGAGTGTCAATGCTGTATGAAAGATTGATTTTTGAAGTGATATGATGTCACAGGAGTACTGTTTACCCAGCCGCCTCCCTGCACTATTTGGTAGTTCTGGTTTTTAAGGCACCTTTATGGATATGTTTCTGTACAGCCTCAAGGAGGAGCTGTTTTGTTTTTTATTTGGAAAGTGTGTGCATTTCCTGGTTTGTTTCCCAGCTGGCTCAGGTGGAGGAAATAACTGGGAAGGTTCTAGACAGGTAAGCTATTGACGGATGCTCAGTGTGTATGATGAAGCAGAGCTGTGCTCAACAACTGCTGCCTCAAAACTCAGAGCTAGGACATTTTCTCTGTACTAGCAAATGGAAACTCAGCAGTGGGAATCTATGACGATACCTTCAAAGAAGCATAATTACAGATAAGGAATAGGCCCCGATTCCTGCTGCCTCTTGCAAGCAGTGTATATGTATTTATTATTTAAAATAGTGTAAGATCCCAGAGATGATGGTGCTTGGCACTAAATAAGTAAATTAAGCTTCTATTGGGTGTTACCACGTGAAACCCTACACACACAGGTGGGAGAATAGAAACCTGAAACTCAATAGCCAGCACCCTTTTAGCTTTTTATAAACAATTTTTCAAATGTTTCAGAAAAAAGGAGAGACGAACTCTTATGCTGAGCTAGTCTTTTTAGATACCAGCCCAGCCTCACGTGTTATATCAGTTTGGGCTCATCTCAAACTTTATGTAATTGAAATCAAAACCTCACAGTAACATGAAATGTCAGACCTTGCAATGTGATGCAGAATAACACCATTGTGCACAACAAATATAAGGCTTTTGAAAGCAAAGCATTCTATTGAGCACAAATGCCTTCCAATAGAGAAATGACAAATCCATAGAAGTACCTCTTGGGAAATCTTCCTGTAAGCTGGTGGCAATGGGTGATGATTCCCTCTCATTGGGTGACTGAAATTAATCTCACTCTCAGCCGTGCAAAGAGCAGCAAGGACATTTTTTAAAAGACCACTTTTGAACCTTGGCTTTCTTCCTTTGCTGGCTCTGACACTGGCCAAAGCTTACAGCACATCCCTATCCCCCTACATCCTTGTGCACAGGGCTGGCCACAGAGCTTTCTAATGTCCCAGATGGAGTCTGAAAGAGGTTTTTTTGCTGGAATTCCTCTCTAACAAATTGTACACTGGACTGGACTGATACTTTACCTGCAGTACTATCACTCAGTGATCCAAGCTTGGCATCTCTGTCACTGGTTAGGAGGGAATGGGAATTTTGCAGAGAGAGGGAACACCTTTAAGGTGACCTGCAAAGGAGAAAAATGGATTTGTGCCCTTTCTTGCTTCTTTTATGATGTAAGGAGATGCCTAAAATATTTTTTTTTCTTGAAAGAGGGATTTGAGAGAAGAGCGATCAGTATTTTGGTGGACCAATCCTAGGAGGTCATCTCATACATAGGAACAAATTGGCAGTTTAGTCCTCCTAAAATTGTCAATAAAACTTTTATACCACATCACTACATATTCTCTCACTCTCGCTATATATAATCACATACTAATTATAGTGGAAGTGCTGCACTACATTTAGAGAGCTGAAAAAAAAGTTTAAATGTTTCCTTGTTTCCCTATTATTCAGTTTATTTTTATGAGAACTTGTCATAATAGGAACATACCTCCAGCCGGGAAATGAAGTAATAGCTCTAACTGGCAAAGTAGCAGTTTTCCATAAACCATGTGTCATAAGCATGACTGCCATAAAGCTTGTAACTTAAGCAACTGGATGGGTAAACTTGTTTTTAAAATACCAGATAATATTTTTGGTGGTGTAATCTCTCCATACATTTATAACTCTAATATGTTATCTTTTTTGAGAGTCTTGAAAGATGATAGGCTAACAGATCAAATACAACTTCTCTAGAGGTACACATTCCTCACACTTTATTCCATAAAATAATTTGCAGTGTTTCTCTGTGTTTTGAACCCCAAGATCAAAAGCTTTGCTACAGCCAGGCAAATAAAATAATACATGACATGAGACCATAGGAAAGAATATGTTTTACCAGAGATGAATTCAAGGTCTTGGCAGGAACAATCTCTAAGGCATTCAGGTTTTTCTATAGCATCTATCACCATTGTATTTGTGACACAATGTACTATCTGCTCTCCTTTTTCACTGCCTCAAAGCAAACAGAGGATTGAGCTCTGCAAGGTAGGAATTGCTGAGTTCCATTTCTGGCTCCACCATTAAACAGCTCAAGTAGACTTGGGCACTCAGGGGGTTTAGGGATTTTTGTGTGGGGAGGGGCCAGGGAGGAAAGATGTGCATTGTTAATGCCCAGAACCATAGGATGTCCACTCAGGAGTTAATACAGGCTAAGCCTAATGTTCCCTCTCTGTTAGGAAAGCCCCTGCTAAAGAAGTCTTGGAACTCTGCTAACATGGAATCAGAGAAAGCAGCAGTCAGTTCCAGAGCTGGTGTGGAGGCATAGGGCCTCTATGCTGTGAATCCCTGGAGATACTGAGGACCTGGAGAGGAGGCATACTCCACCACTCAGATGCAACGATTTGAAGGAAACCCCCACCCCTTTTTTTAGTGGGGGGGGGCCTCCTAATCTTGATTAAAGTAGGAAAACAGACAAACCATGAATACATATTCAAAAAGTGACCTGTAGCATAAGCTGACATTACACAGAGTAGGTAAAGGCAAGTCAAAACACAAGGCTGGGTGGCAGGAGGTATAGACCAAGCTTTCAAAATTAGTTGACTAAAGTTAGATATCTAATTAAAAGTGCCCTGAATTTCTGTGATGCTGAACACACATTTAAGTCAGTGAGTAGGAACTCAGGGTACCCTGAAAATTAGGCCTCCTTTATGTAATTACCATATATGGATATAAGTGCCTAACTTTAGGCACCCAAGTTTTTAAATAAATGTTGACTTTAACTGTTTGCTTCAGTGCTGCCGTCTACAAAATGGTAATAATAACTACTTCACTGTGGTGTTTTGAAGTTTGTATTATTTACTAAATGTTTGAAAGTCTAGGAAAGAGCTTGTACTCTGTGTCCAGAAGAAAGCAACTCCTAGATACTGATGACAAGAATTTACAAATAAGACTGGCATTGTTCCATGCTTTGAGGGTTTTTTTTTTTTCTTGCTGTGGAAGAGGAGCTATTGCATAGGCAATACTAACTTTCTGCGAGAAGCCTCCACATCCCTTCCTAAAACAATACATTGATCCTTAAACAGTGTTCTCTATATTGCCATGCTGTTAAATTTAACACCTCTAACAATGATTAGAGACTAAGTAAATGTAAGAGAAATAGTATTAAAATATTGTAGTAGTTACAGTTCTGTCCAGAATATCATCCATAGTTGTTTTGCCTGTTCCCCTAACAGAGAACCAGTGAAAAAGACCAGACCAAACTCATCTGTGGGCCACCAGAGATCTTCCTGATGGCCTGCAGAACACAAGATTCTAAGAACCAAGGAGTGGGGGACAGGTGCTGGGTAGGGAGATGCATCCATAAGAGAAAACGAGGAGTCCTTGTGACACCTTAGAGACTAACAAATTTATTTGGGCATAAGCTTTCATGGGCTAGAACCCACTTCATCAGATACACAGAGTGGAAAATACTGTAGCAGGTATAAATACACAGCACATGAAAAGATGGGAGTTACCATACCAAGTTGGAGGTCAGTCTAAGGAGACAATTCAATTAACAGTAGGATACCAAGGGAGGAAAAATCACTTTGGTAGTGGTGGTGAGAGTGGCCCATTTCGAACAGTTGACAAGAAGGTGTGAGTAACAGTAGGGGGAAATTAAGTTTTGTAATGACCAATCCACTCTCAGTCTGTATTCAGGCCTAATTTGATGGTGTCCAGTTTGCAAATTAATTCCAGTTCTGCAGTTTCAAGTTGGAGTCTGTTTTTGAAGTTTTTTTGTTTAAGAATTGCCACTTTTAGGTTTGTTATTGAGTGACCAGGGAGATTGAAGTGTTCTCTTACTGGTTTTTGAATGTTATAATTCCTGATGTCAGATTTGGGTCCACTTATTCTTTTGCGTAGAAACTGTCCGGTTTGGCTAATGTACATGGCAGAGGGGCATTGGTGGCACATGATGGCATATATCACATTGGTAGATGTGCAGGTGAATGAGCCTCTGACGGTGTGGCTGATGTGGTTAAGGTCCTATGATGGTGTCCCTTAAATAGATATGCAAACAGAGTTGGCACCAGGGTTTGTTGCAGAGTTTGGTTCCTGGGTTGGTGTTTTTGTTGTGTGGTGTGTAGTTGCTGGTGAGTATTTGCTTCGGGTTGGTGGGCTGTCTGTAAGCGAGGACTGGTCTGTCTCCCAAGGTCTGTGAGAGTGAGGGATCGTCGTTCAGGATAGGTTGTAGATCCTTGATGATGCGCTGGAGAAGTTTTAGTTGGGGGCTGTAGGTGACGGCTAGTGGCTTTCAGACCTAAAAGTGGCAATTCTTAAACAAAAAAACTTCAAAAACAGACTCCAATGTGAAACTGCAGAACTGGAATTAATTTGCAAACTGGACACCATCAAATTAGGCCTGAATACAGACTGAGAGTGGATGGGTCATTACAAAACCTAATTTCCCCCTACTGTTACTCACACCTTCTTGTCAATTGTTTGAAATGGGCCACTCTCACCACCACTACCAAAGTGATTTTTCCTCCCTTGGTATCCTACTGTTAATTGAATTGTCTTGTTAGATTGACCTCCCACTAGGTATGGCAACTCTCATCTTTTCATGTGCTGTGTATTATACCTGCTACTGTATTTTCCCCTCTATGCATCTGATGAAGTGGGTTCTAGCCACAAGGACTCCTCGTTGTTTTTGCTGATACAGACTAACACAGCTAGTACTCTGAAACCTGCATCTATAAGAGGATCTCTTTACGAAGCGATCTATTGAATGAAAAATTTGGAGAAGCCCTGAGCTAGAAAACTCTTCTTTAGCATTACCAGATTAAGGTTTTCTAGCAGGTCAAGGGCTACAAATCAAGACAGGTTCTGCTTTATTCCTTTGCTGTCATGTAGGATTCATAGTAATTTGGGGACATCTCTCAAAAAGAACCCAGTGCAGATTCAGACCTTTTCTTTGGGACAGTCAGCCTTGCCTTGTGTGTTCTTTTGGGGAGTTTGCCCATGTGTGCATGCCAGTCCACCACTGTGTGTCTGCCATTTTCTCTGTGTTTGTGCCTGACTCAGTATCTTGCCAGTTCTCATGATTTGTGATATTTGGTGTTTTTCTTAAGGCCCGGAGTACAGGAATCAAGTTAATTCATGAGAATCTCAGCTTTCATTTTTTCTGTAAGTTTCCATCCCTGGACAATAAGGCTGCTGATGAAACTCACAAATGTGAGCCCCATGTCTCCTAAAGCTTCAAATGTTGGAAGACAAAAATAATCTAAAATGGATTTTTTTAATCTCATGATTTTTAATCAATCTGCTGATATTCGAGGCCTTGACTTACCATTGTGGAACATAGGGGGTTGCTGATTCTGCTGGCTCCCCCGCTGGCTGGGGGTGGAGGCAGGAGTCTGCCTCCGTGCATTGTGCGGGTGGGTTTCGCCCTGTCTTGGCGCCCATCTCCGGGTTGTGGGGGTCGCGGGTGGGCCTGGCTGTGAGCGCGGCGCGGGTGTGCCTGCCTGGCGGGCCGGGCGCTGCAGGGAGCTGTCAGTCAGGCAGCGGCCCCGGCCCTGCCTGGGTGATGTCAGCGGATCAGCTGCTCTATAACAAAGCGGAGCGAGCCGGGCGCCCGCACAGACGCCGCGGCCGGGGTGCGCGGAGCCGGTCGCTCCGCGGGCTCTAGGGGGAGACAGGGTGAGCCCCCCGCCGCGGGGAGAGCGCGGACACCCCGCCAGGGCGCCCAGCGGCCCCGGCCATGGACAGCGATGAGGATACGCTGGAGGAGACCGTGGAAGGTAACCGAGCCCCGTCCGGCGGGACAGACCGGGTCACCGCGGCTCGCTGTCAGCCCCGCGCTGCCGAGCAGCCGCCCCAGGCACGGCTCTGCCCACCCCAGCCTGCGAGCGGCGCACGTAGCAGCCGGGGCCCGGAACCTGCTGCAGTCCCCTGGGCCTTACCGATCCCCTGGGGTGGGGGCTGGGGGAAAGTTTGGGGGCGGGCAGAGCCGGCCTGCGCAGTGCGAGCGCCCCCCCCTTCCTGCAGCCTGGCCTTGGCGTGCGGGGGCCAGCACGTGGCACCCCTTCGCTGCGCGCCTCCTCCCCGCCCGGGCCTCGTGGCCCCGTCCTCCGGGCCCGGTGCGCTCGCCCAGCTCCGCGTCTCACTACCGGCGTCAACAAGCCGAGCCGCATCGGACCCCCGCATGCGTGAAGAGCTGCGGGGCGGTGTTTCCTTTGTAAGGAGCTGCTTTTTGTTTTCACGACATTTTAAAACAAGTGCTCGGAACAGTTTTTTATAGCGAGGCATGAGCTCTAGTGGGGTAGAAGGTTTCAGGTGGTATCTGATGCCTTGGAAAACTTAGCAGAGCCATGGAGAAGAACGGCTAGTGCCTAGTTTGTTGCTAGCCTATTTATACTTGGGGATGGGGGGGGGGGGGGTAGAGGAGCCTCTTATTATTCAGCTAAATATATCGCTGCTGTTCATAAATACATACTGCTCTTTAAATCTTTAGGGTCTGATCCTTCAAATAGTTAAGTACCCCAATAACTACTCAGTGGAGCTAAGTGAGTACAGTTACTTCCATGTTTAAGTGTTTGAAGGACTGGGCCTCTAGTACCTTGTGTTCTATAGTATGGACTATCACAATAGTAGTACACACATTTCAATTTAAATATAATTGTTAAATGTTAAGATCTTGGAGACTTTCCAGAATGGACCTAGTTTACATGGCAAATTAAAGACCAGATTCTGTTTGGTACTGTATTACAACAGTTTACATCCAGTCAATCGCATGGACTTAAGTGGAGTTATTCTGTTTTGGCACCATTTGACCTGAAACAAGAAATAAGTGTATGTGGCCTCTAGTTTGTGTTTAATTTAAAGTAATTGGATTTGCTTCTCTGTAGTCTTGCGCCTAGTGTGGTTACTTGCATTCTGGGTAGTGTCTTACCCTGATTTGCACACATTTTGCATTGGTGTAAATGACAAGACAAAGTGCAAGACAACAGAATCAGGCCCACATTTTTGGAGGAGAGTGTATAAAACAACGGCTCCATGTGCATATTAAAGACCATCACAGCCAACATTTCCACTCTCATCTTCCCCATTTTTGAGTCATATGGTGTGCACCAGTTAGTTTCCTGCTTCTGCGGCGACTGTGTTTTAGCAGTAGTGTGCCATATTTCTAGTGATTCTTAAGTTATTTGAGGTCCTTCAGCATGAAAGGCACTATGTAAATGTAATATATTACTATCCTCCTCCTCCCCACCACACACACACACTCTGCAATATAAAAATTGACAATATTTTGCCTTGAAGATGCAGGACAAAACTAACTAATCTATATTAAATTAAATAATAGAGCTACTCTTTGTATTTCAGGAGCATGCACAGGGCCTGGATGACAGTGGGCCCCATTGTGCTAGTCTCTAAATACCTACACATAAGGAGAGATGGTCCCTACCGTGAAGAGCTTACTGTGTAAAGAGACAAGGGAGACAAAGGGTGGAAGGTGGAACTGGGGCAGACAGTGAAAAGCCCAAGGTCACACAGCAGATCAGTAGCACAGCTAGAATAGACTCCAGGTCTCCTGACTCCCAGTCCAGTGCCCTATCCTTGGGCCCCAGTGCCTCCCCAAAGCTAACCACCTGGTGGGCACATTTTAAGACCAGAGAAGAGTTTTGAGACTGAGATTCAGGCCTTAAAAAGGAGAAGGTTGTGATGTCAAAGCTATTCCAGAATTTCCTATATTAGCACAAATGGCATCTCTGTCAGCAACATACGTCCCCTTTTAGGCATTTAGGAATATAGTCAGGATTTGCCTTGTGAAGCTCTTAAGTAAAATTTGCCAGCTGAAAACAAAGAACCCATTCCTGATCACAGCTCTTACTACTCAGATATCATAGTTAAGAGCACAGTGTTGGAATTTGTGTGTGGCAGGATACAACTAACTCCCATCAGTCAGTGGCAGGTTACTTGTATCTTGTGGCAGGCAGAAAGGACCTGGTGTGCATTGTCACTTATGGAAAAGGTTACTGAGTTTGGCTTGCCAGCATGGCAGTAGATGTGTGATAGTGTTTGCTGTACAGCTGCTTCTAGAATCTGGTCCTATTACATAGATATAAGTGATTGGATATTTTAGCAATGGGGGTTATGCAAAGCTCATAGATTATATAGGAACTTTAAATTGCAAGGGGGAATAAAGGGATTTCTTAAAGTGACAGATACTTTGGATGTGATGTGTAGACCTTCTCTGCTTATACGTGTACCTGTGTACGGACTTGGTATTATATCCTTGCCAAAAAATATTTGTAAGGAGGCTATTTTTAATTGTGCTAGGCATCATGATATTGTTCCTGATATCATAGCTGCATATTATGGTTTCATAGAATGGCTTATTTCTTTATGTGCTCAGGTGAGTTTTGAAGGTAACTATTGGTTGGCAGAGGGATTGCTTTTGAGTGACATTAGGGACTTCCTTTTTGCCCTTACCTGAGGCCTAGAACTAGGAATGAGATCATACCCAGGTCTGCTGCTGCCTGACCATACAGACCACTACTACTAGACCACCAGGCTGGCCTTCATATGTTTTAGTCTCTTATTGACCCTATTATTATTATTTGTATTGTAGCCTTGTACAAAGGCACCAATTAAGAATGGAGGTCTATTGTGCTACATGCTTTACAAACCAACAGAAAGAGAGGTCACTGCTCTGAAGGGTTTATTATCTAGAGAAGATACAAGAATCTTGATAATGTCCAAATAAGGGAAGAAAGCAAAAACTCTCTCTCACGTTTACAAATGGGTAGGGGCAATTGAGGAGGAGAAATAAAGTGTTCCATTTTGGTCCCACTGTAATCAGTGAGACTTTTGTGGTTGACTTCAGTAGGAATTGGACTGAATCGTAAGGTCTGGTGTATATTAGAAAAGTTGCACCAGTGTAACTAAGCTTAAAATTGATTTGCCTTAGGTTAAGGCAGGCTGGATTTAATTTTTTTCCCCTCTCGCATCTTCTGATGGAAAAGTAATGTTAGAGAAGAATTGGACCTTCTATGTCATGTCTGAAGTTAGAACTCAAGTTCATGGCTCTCACTTTGTACAGAGGCCACTAGACTGCAGGTCTCTGTTAAAATCATTGGGAGAATATGCCTCCTACTGCACAAAAATTCTGGCATGTATAATTTGTATAAACATACATTGACAGTTTTATTTGTTTTTGCACTCCAGTAGCATCTTCACCAAACAGAACAAATATTTTGTTGCAGTACAGTGTGCACAGTTTGACTTAACCTGAAAAGTGTAAATATTTTCTCCTCAGTACTTTGTAACAATCTTGCTCTTCTGTCAGGAATTAGTTATACTTTCTTACAGTTTGTCTATATGGGAAAGTTAAATCAACGTAAACTAAGTTGTGAATTTAAACCCGTATAGTTACACTAATATAGCTCATCTTGTGACCACTTTTACTCTGGTATAAGAGGTGTGGTTTTTTGTTTGTTTTTTTTCCCCCTGGTTTAGTTTGTAAACAGGAAAAAGCCACTCTTATTCTGGAATCAGGGTGTCCACACTGTTATATTGGTGCAAATATAGCACTTTAACTATTCTGGTGTAACTAGTAAATAATTTCCCATGTAGACAAACCCTTATTCATCTCCTCTCTGTCTGTCTGTCTCTCTCTCTCTCATATACTCACCCCCACCCCCAATGGGCCAGGAGCTTGCTATTCTTCCACTTGTTTGGAGAGAAGCATGCTTGCCTGTTTTAAAAACATTCCCTCCTACTTACTAGTAATACCTTACATTATAAAAATATTTTGATTTTAATAATCTAACTTATTTTTCACCGTTCGCACACTAAACCTTTTCTCACTACTGTCAGCTTGAAGATGACATAACCTGCTATTTAGTCAACTTCAGCTTTTTTCAAACTTGCTCATACTTAACTGGACTTCTACCCACAGCAATTCTCTCCTGGGCATCTCCTTTCCAACTTAGACTCCATACTCTCTCTGGCACTTCTTGGAGAACCCAGATCTGTGAGTCAGCTTGTTGCCACCTGCCTCCAGCACGATGGAGTTTTGCCTGTGCCAGCTAGGTGTTAGAGGTAACACAGCCGGCCTATCAGCAGCTCAAGAGCTCTCCTCTGGCCTATGCCAGCCCTGCCTTTTCCCTGCAGCTTGACATTATTTACACCTCAGCCCCTGAGTCCCTTCAGTGTCCTCCTGTGGTATCCAGCCCCTGATCACTGGATACTTACAGAAATACCAGATCCTTCACTCCCAAAGGAGCAGTGTACCCCAGTTTACAATCTGACCTTAACCGACTGCTGTATTACACAGACACTTGAATTCGATTATAGTAAAACAAAAAGGAAACTTATTTAAGAAAGAAGAGAGATTTATGTAAAAATAAGTGTGAGTGGTGGAAACAAATTATTACATACAATAAAGTGTGAACTAGGGCCTAAACTTATTAATATAACCTTTCCTATCTAGTAAAGTAGATTCTTGCCCCGCAAGTCAGTCTTTTGAAGCATTGCTAGCCCCAAGGAGCTAGGACCCAGTCTTTCATCAAGGTGCCTCCTCAGTCAATGGAGGTGGAGTGTCTTTCTCCACCCTGTGGTATACTGAATTAATCTCATGTCTTTATTCACAGACAAGGCAATCCCCTCACTGTCCTAACATTCCTTTTTACTTCCAAGTGGTTTTGTTGCTTCTTTGGTTTTCCATGGACTGTCCTGGCTTAGTGCAGAGGTGGACAGTTGAGCAATACATTACATAGCCAGGGAGGTCTGACAACTCCCTCCCACTTGAATGGGCCCGTACCTAGCCATATGATTCCCTAGTGACTCACTGTCACTCCATAAGGGCATTATTTTCAATGTAGCTACATCACTCCTTAAATATTACTTGTACATGCATCTTGCAATTATTGAATATTGGTAAGTTACAAGCTTTCAGTACAGATCTCACATGCTACCTTTTATGGATAAATACTATCGAAGGTTGAATTAGGTGTAGTGAGTTTGTCAGATCGGCGGCAGGAGTTGCTTGGAAAGAACAGTGAGCCTTTTGTCAGTTGGCACAGACAGTCCTCTGTGTTGCTCTCCCTGTAGCAATTGTGGAGTCAGTTAAATACTGAAATAAACCAATGTTAGAGTACCAAGGAACACTATCCATTTGGGTTTGGCTTAAAAGGTAATTTATTTTTTGTAGTTTAAATAAAATATTTTTTAAATTCTTTCCTAAATCTTGAGACCAATAGATGTGTTTTTCCCAATGAGCATGATTATTTGTTACCTTATGGCCCCTTTGTGTGAGCTAGTCTGGGGTGAAAGGTCCGTAGGACTGGCATAGTCAGTATTGCCATCCCCAAATGCTCAAAAATCATGAGTCATGTTCAGCAAAAATCATGAGATTTGCTTTAAAATCGTGAGATTATGTAAAAATAATAGATGTGGTCTTTTTATTTGCCTTCTGCTTTTTTGAGCTTTTAGGGTACACTGAGTCACATTTTGAAACTTTCTCCAGAGCCACAAGGACTAGAAACCAGGGCCATCCAGAGGATTCAGGGGGCCTGGGGTCTTCGGCGGCGGAGGGGGTCCCCGCCGCCAAATTGGCCACCGAAGACCCGACGCTTCGGCGGCAGGTCCCGGGGTGGAAGGACGCCCCCCACCGCGGGTCTTCAGGGCACTTTAGCAGCGGGTCCCGGAGCCAAAGGACACCCCCCCCCCCCGGGTGGCCCTGCTAGAAACTTACATTTTCTTTAAGAACGAAGGCTGAAATCATCACATATCCCCTTGACTCCAGGAGCTAGCGCTTTAAGAAAACAGTAATTATCATGAGACACATGACAAAATCATGAGAGTTGGCAACACTGCATATGCACCACTTGTGAGTATTCCTGCTGGAGAAGGTTCCTATGCCAGGCACAGAGCCACATCTGCACCACTTCCACAGCAGATCCTGGCTTGTAGCATTCCAGGGTATGCAGAGGATGGTGTGGAAATGGGGTGCAGGCAGTCACAAGGAGGTGGGGGTGGGGTATGGCCCCAAAAGAACTGGAGCCTGGATATTCTCTGTCCATGCCAAACCCCATAGGGGCTATGACTTAGGGCAGCACAAAAGTGAGTAATAGCCTACGTCAGATTCCACATCAGTCCCTGCAGCCCCTGACTAGGAGGTGAAAACTGCCTCTCCATGGTACCTGCAGCTGAATGAATCTGACCTTATGTTTTTAAATGCTAGTGGAAACAATTGAGTTTTTGAACAAACATTCCTCTGCAATTTTTGAAACCCAAATATTGCAGCACTAATATCCTGAAAGTATTCTTCTTATTTATATTGCCACAATGCCTAGGAGCCTACTCATGGACTAGGACCCTGTTATGCTAGGTACTGTACAAACACACAACAAAAAGACAGTCACTGCTGCAGAGCTTACAAGCTAACGCTGACTCTGTGCACTTTAATTATCCAAGCTGAGAGAAATGCCAGCAGTAAACAGCAGTGACAGTCAAATGGATTTTAAGGTCTTTAATAATCCAAGGTGATATTGGTAACAAAGGTGAAGAAATGTATGTTGACAGTGTGGTCTGTTAGCTGGCAGCATCCTTTTAAGGAGACATGTTGAAAACAAACTTGCTTTAAAATGATGGATATGGCTGCTAGGCTCATCCCTCTTGGTCTGTGTATGTAACTTATTAACACTGAGAGGAGATTCCTTAGACCGCGCTGTGTCCAGCCCTGATATAGGCATGTATATGTGTGTTACCTGGAAAAAGGTAGATACATTTTTTCTGAACTGCATGATGTACTTTGTAGAAGAGTTATAGAATCATAGAATATCAGGGTTGGAAGGGACCTCAGGAGATCATCTAGTCCAACCCCGTGCTCAAAGTAGGACCAGTCCCCAACTAAATCATCCCAGCCAGGGCTTTGTCAAGCCTGACCTTAAAAACCTCTAAGGAAGGAGATTCCACCACCTCCCTAGATAACCCATTCCAGTCACCCACACCACCTCCCTAGTATCAGAGGGGTAGCCGTGTTGTGAATGGCTATCCAACTACAGAAGCAGTTTCTCCTCCCTTGGTGTTTCACACCTCAACTGCTAGCAGAGCACCTCACCCTCCCTGATTGAACTAACCTCGTTATCTCCATACTGATTTATACCTGCCTCTGGAGATTTCCATTACTTGCATCTGAAGAAGTGAGGTTCTTACCCACGAAAGCTTATGCTCCCAATACTTCTGTTAGTCTTAAAGGTGCCAGAGGACCCTCTCTCACCTCCCTAGGTAACCCATAGATAAACAATAACATTGGGCTTTCAGCTCTAGGGAATAGTAAAGAAGGGGAAATAAGGGCACAGGGTCCTGACTCAAGAGAAAGGGGATTGATGCTTAAGCAACATGCTTTCCCTGAGCTTATAAAAGCTCCATTTGTCCTCCTTCCCTTACAGTGTCTCTTTCTATCATCTTTCCTTTCTAACCTAGACTGTGAGCTTGGTAGGGCAGGGAAAGACAGTGGAGTTGGGAAGATCACCTTCCAAAAAGTGAATCCAAGTGATAACCAACGAAGTATCATCTTTCTTAATCAAGTGACTGGTTTCTTTGCTTCTGCTCCTGGTTTTCCAAAAACTACAGAAGAGTGAAAACTGACAACCTTCATCAGTTTACACAGCTGCTCTTCTGAATCCTGTGGGCAGTAGTGAAAGTGGGAGGAATTAGATCTGATTCATGCTGCTGCTTGGGAAAGTTCTGAGCAACAGTGGAAGCAGATGCTGAAGCTGTTTGCTAGCGAGGAACCCCAGAATCAGAAGCTGAGGAGGTATAGATGAGTAGAGACTTGCCGTGCTCCCCACTCTGAGCAACCGGAAACTGTGGAATAGCAGAGGTGTAATGGAATGGTCAGATGGGGGTAGGAGGAGGGGGGTGGATGTTCAAATCAGACACTTCCCAGCTGGAGTCTACAAAGCAGTGAACTTCCGAAGCACTCTCCCACTTCCCAGCAGCTGTGGAGAGGACTTGGTTTTTTTCACCTGGATATTGCCTCTAGACAGTGGGGCCCCCTGTGATCATCTGTTTTTTAGGTGTTTGTTTCTGTCTGCTTAAGGGGGGAGGTGGAAGAAGTAGGGGAAGGGATAGTGGAGAGCCTTTGAGGAGAAATGGGAAAGACAGAAAATACAGGAGAGGAGGTAAAGCACACAGTGTAGGAAGAGAGAAGCTTAAAAAGGGTGAAGGAAGAGAGGAAAAACAGATAATAAAAACAATAGAAAAAGATGCACTGTGATCTGTCGTAATAAAGCAAAGAGGGAAAAGGGACATGAAGCTTGGAAGGGAAAGGAGGTATAACCTGAGCAAGCAAGACATAGTAAACTACACTTCAAGTGTGTTAAATAGAAAGTAGTCTGATTTGTTACAACTAGAGTAAATAATAAACATTACAAAGCTTTTTTGTTTTTGTTTTAAATTTCTGGGGATGTGGTTTGGCCGCAGAGGGATTTTTTTCACCCTGGCTAGTAGGATTTGTCTTTAGGCTAGTACGTATTGAGCATATTCTTCAAGATGTACATGTTTTTTAAAAAAGATACACAGTTGTATGAATTAGAAGGTCTTGAATCCATTCCAGTGTCATGCAGGAGAAATATTTCTAGGTAGTGGCTCTTTTTGTTAAGTTACTTGAACACAATACAGTGTGGGCAGTACTTAGTTGAGAAGTGTGTTGTCTTATTCCATCAACTACTCTATCTTGGATTCCCCCCTCCCTTCCCCCCAAAAGATTTTTGTAATAGGTTGTTGCCATGAAGAAACTGGCTACAAATAGTCCTGAATAGCTCTGGTCCATTTTTTTAAAATAAAATATTTTAACTAGTAGTTCTGTTAAAATAAATATTTTGGGGAGCAACAACATATGGAAGGGAGATTATATGTTGATTATATGTGATTGCACACCTGTTCTAATATCTTTGCTATTTTGTTTGTTTTTGTTTTTGCTTCAGGGCTTCTGGATGATGATGGGTTGCCACATGGGTTCTGTACAGTCACCTATTCATCCACAGACAGATTTGAAGGAAACTTTGTGCATGGAGAAAAGAACGGCCGTGGCAAGTTCTTCTTTTTTGATGGAAGGTAAACATTGGCTCTCTGCTCATCTTCCATTTGTTTTCTCCTGTTTACACCAGTATGTAACTAATTGTGTTTGTGTGTGTGTGTGGGGGGGGGTAATATGTGTTCCTAGTTCCGGCAGCTGCTTTCCCATGAGAGCTTTAGTTGGATAGTTTCTTCATTGTGTGCTGGCTAGAGTAACAGCCAGTGTCTCCATCTGTTTGTGAACTCTGAAAATAATGGAGTGACCCCAGGGACTGCTCCTTAATATGAAAGTCAAGTCACTGTGGCCCTGTTTAATATTAAAGCTTTAAATTTATTCAAGACTTCAAGAAAGTCTTATGATTTTAACTCCATACATGGTGGTTTTAAAAACTTGCTGACAACTATTTTCCAGGCTGGTTCAGCCGGCTTATTTGTATTATGGTAGTGTCCAGAGGCTCCATTTGGGATTGTGGCCCCATATTGCTGGGCCCATACAAAGATATAGAAAGACATAGGCTCTGCACAGAAGAGCTTACAATCTAATTAGTCCTGAAACTTGTTTAGTGGACACTGTATGGTCTAGTGGTTAAAATACTGGACTGAATTAAATGCGGCTTCCGTTCCCAGCTCTTTGGTCTTGTAAAAATCATTTGACCTGACTCTTTTTTCAGAAATGCACTTATAATTGCCACTGTCTTCAGTAGGAGTTATGCTGTGAAAATCAGGCTGGTTGCCTCATCTGTAAAAAGTGGAAGGTCTCCATTACTTTACTGTTCCTAGCCATTTCTTTCCTTCCCCCCCCCCCCTCCGCCCCTTTCCTCACAAATCCGTCTAGTACCTCTCTTTGCTGATGCTCAGCAATTTCCTCAGAAGGAGCAGCTGATATGCAGAATGACATCATTCTTGATTTTTGCAGCTGTGTAGTGCTATGAATAGTGGTGGTGAAACTGACCCCCAAAGTCTTGTCAATTCCATTCTGCTTATGCTTGGCGAAGTTCTGAGCAGCAGCCAGAGGTATTGGAGCTGCCTGTCAGCTAACTCCGGAATGCAGCATGGCATTGTTTTACATGCACTTGAGACTGGGAAGTTTATTTTCCCAGCCATAAGGGCCTGTAACCTTATTTTTCTAAATGATTTTTCTAAAGAATAAGTTCTGCAGAAATGGATTTCATGGGCCGGCATGCTCACTAGAGAAACCTTATTTGTCGCTCGCAATTGGCCTTTTCGAGACCTGTTGGGAGTGACTGAAAAATATTACTAACAGCTGGCATATGTAAAATGAGGTTTGATTTCTCAGCGGAAGCTTCAGTGTAAACATAATACTTGTTGGAAGTCTCAGCAGAGAGGCCAAAGATTGTCTAGATATGGAAATTGAGCGACTGTTTTTTACTCTGAGAAGTGGTCCCTCCAAATGGCAGGGTGCAGGCAGGGTTGCATTTGCAGCCTGAGCTTCCCTGTGTTTATGCCGTGTCTCTTCTGCAATTCTTCAGAGCTGTCAACCCAGCACCTTTCATGAGCATCAAATGCTTTGAAAAACAAAACTGTTATTGTACATGTTCGGTAACTACCAAACCAAAATTAAACAAAATAGTCTGAGTATATTTTTTTAAACAGTTTTCTGTACTGTGGATAGGGCCCATACAGGTTTGAGCTTAAATAAAGTAGAGTTGACTCAAATGCTGCCAGTTACTTTTGGACAGCCTAACTGATGATATTGCAGTTTGTTGCATAGCTTTGGGAAAGCTAACAAAAAAGGATGCTGCACCCAAAAGTTCATGGTTTAAATACCTGGAGGGATGGGGAGGACAGGAATTTTTGTTTTGATTTTTGTTTCTTTAAGGTTTTTTTTCTTAAACAAGGAATTACACCAGATTTTCTGCTCCCCTGGTTTCATCAAAACTGTCATTTTCCTGCTCCCTGTATTCATCAGAGCTCTCTCTTCCTGTCATGGTTCCCAAAACTCCCCACCCTTTATACTCTTGTGTGCTTTAGCACAAGTTAATTGTTTTTGGCTTAGCTCAGACACGTTTCCTCCATGGGCAGTTTCTATTGCAGTCCTGCCAGTGAAGGCTGACAACTGCACTGTAGCTCTACTGTTCAGGAGTAGGTTGTTCCTACCAAACCCTAGATAGGGCCCATATGCAACATTACAAAGGTGTGTGTGTGGTTGTGTGTTTTTTTAGCAGAAGTAAACCTTTCTGCTCATTGTCAGCATTGCTGTCCTCTCTGTTGATTATTTAAAGAAGTGAGAGAGATTGGATCAAATTTTCATTTTGTAGAAAATTGACCATGTTATTTAGCAAAGAATGAAATTTCAACTCCAGCATGCTCCACATTTTGTATTGGGTACTTTTACTTTCACGCTAACCTTTGTCTGAGAGCATTTTGAGAAATCTATGGCATCATCACTCTGAGCAGAAAAGCATTGGGTGTCCTCGAACAACTGCTCTTCTCCATGGAACTAGAAACATTTTCTAAATTGGCACTTCTCTACCAAGTTCTGAGAGCGGTGTTACAAAAGGGGAAGTTTGAAGCCTATTTGTATGGGAATTACTGGAAGTGGGAAAGCTTGAGGCATCACTGAGCCTAGAGAGGAAGGGAGGGAGGTTGGCATTTTTAAGTTGTAAAGAGAAATCCCAGAGACTTGAGTTGGAGAAAACGAGGCGCGGGGGAGACAAACAACCTCCCCCAAATCTTTCTAAGATTTATAGAGCTGTTGTAATGTCAGTGACCTGGGGCTTTAACATTTTAATTTATTATAATAAGAACTGCTGAAAATGTGCTTGACACAATGTGAAGGTGACTCCTCCCCTGAGGAGCTTGCATTCTTAAAATTCAGGCATTCTTTGCATGTTCAGTACCAGGAAGATTTCTGAAGCTGATTTTTACTGGAGCTAGAAACAAGCAGGGGAAACTAACACCTTATACACTAGGAAAATGGCCCATGGTTGACAACAGCTGTGCTTGTATTGAATGTCCTGTCCTTATTGAAAAATAGCTTACTTTAGTAGCCAAACCATGGTTGTCCACAACGGCTTTTCCTTAGCCTTCCCTCAACTGACATTTGGAATGTCATTTCCTTTTGCAGACAAAGCTGAAGTCCTAGTGCAATCTGAAATACTGAGTTATGGGCACCCTGCTTTTGAATTGTAGCAGCAAAAGTATCTTTCTTGCAGGGGGACAAAACACTGTAGAAGTAAAGAAGGGAAACTTTAGAAACTCAAGAGTTACTTTGATGAAGCCCATGTCCAACAACAATAAAGCAAATATTTGAAGTCTTCTGAAACACATGGAGTCTTATATTTCCAGATGGACAGTTGTACTTTTACCATAGATGTCATTGCATTTTAAGATAACTACTTAATGTCTAATGATATTGTCTACATAATTTAACAGTTAATATGTTAATTAAATATATTGAGGCAAAGTAGACACTCTTTAAAATTTTAGCTTGCAAGGAAAGGGACATTATAATAAGGAATTTTTTTAAATCCCTAATTGTTAGTTTCTCTCAGCATTGTTTTCTAAAAAGGGAAACAAATTACAGCATATTCTAGCCCCGAGTATTATTGCTACACTTTTAAAGGTATTGCAAGAGAAAAGTGATGTGAAATCAGTGACTCGCTAGCGAAATGCTGTATGAGTTTTGCTTGACAACGTACATTCCTTTATAATAGCTGTATATATAATACATATAAAAATAGGGCTGTCAATTAATCTAACTCATGTGATTAACTCAAAAAAAAATTAATCACGATTAAAAAAATTGTGATTAATTGTGGTTTCAATCGCACTGTTAAACAATAGAATACCAATTGACATTTATTAAGTATTTTGGATGTTTTTCTACATTTTCAAATATATTGATTTCAATTCCAACACATAAGAGAGTGTACACTGCTCACTTTATATTATTATTTTTTATTACAAATATTTGCACAGTAAAAATGATAAACAAAAGAAACAGTATTTTTCAATTCACCTCCAGTGCAGTCTCTTTATTGTGAAAGTACAACTTACAAATGTAGTTTGTTTGTTTGTTTGTTACATAACTCCACTCAAAAACAAAACAATGCAAAACTTTAGCGCCTACAAGTCCACTCAGTCCTACTCTCGTTCAACCAATCACTAAGACAAAGTTTCTTTACATTTTATGGAGATGCTGCTGCCCACTTCTTATTTACAATGTCACCAGAAAGTGAGAACAGGGATTCGCGTGAGACTTTTGTAGCCGGCATTGCAAGGTACTTATGTGCCAGATATGCTAAACGTTCGTATGCCCCTTCATGCTTTGGCCACCATTCCAGAGGACATGCTTCCATGCTGATGATGATGATTGTTTAAAAAAAAATGTGTTCATTAAATTTGTGACTGAACTCCTAGGGGGAGAATTATATGTCTCCTGCTCTGTTTTATCTGAATTCTGCCATCTGTTTTTTGTTATAGCAGTCTCAAATGATGACCCAGCACATATTGTTCATTTTAAGAACGCTTTTGCTGTTGATTTGATAAAATGCAGAGATACCAATGTGAGATTTCTAAAGATAGCTACAGCACTCGACCCAAGAGTTAAGAATCAGAAGTGCCTTCCAAAATCTGAAAGGGATGAGATGTGGAGCATGCTTTCAGAAGTCTTAAAAGAGCAACACTCTAATACAGAAACTATAGAACCTCTGTTGCGCACTCTGATGCAGAAACTATAGAACAACCTTCTGTTGTTGGCATTTGACTTAAATAATGAAAATGAACATGCTTCGGTCCGCACTGCTTTGGATTATTATCGAGCAGAACCCATCATCAGCATGGATGCATGTCCTCTGGAATGGTGGTTGAAGCATGAATGGACATACGAATCTTTAGCGCATCTAGCATGTAAACTATCTTGCAATGCTGGCTACAACAGTGCCACGTGAACAACTGTTCTCACTTTTCGTGTGACATTGTAACCAAGAAGTGGGCAGCATTATCTCCTGCAAATGTAAACAAACTTGTTTGAGCAATTTGCTGAACGAGAAATAGGACTTGTAGGCTCTAAAGTTTTATATTTTTTTGGTTTTAAATGTAGTTATTTTTTGTACATAATTCTACATATGTAAATGCAACTTTCATGATAGAGATTGCACTACAGTACTTGTATTAGGTGAATTAAAAATACTATTTTGTTTTTTACAGTTCAAATATTTGTAATAAAAAATAAATACAAAGTGTACAGTGCTCACTTTATATTCAGTTATAATTGAAATCAATATATTTGAAATGTAGAAAACATCCAAAAATATTTTAATAAATAGTATTCTATTCTTATTTAACAGCGTGAGTAATCTCAATTAATTCTTTTAATCCGTTGACAGCCCTAATTTAAAATCAAAATGACAGTGATTCTGGAAAATCTGGTGCAGGGAGCTATTAAATACGCTGTTGACATGGCCGAACACCAGGCTGGTGGTATGTTAGGCTTGTCTACACTTACAGTGTTGCAGCCGTGCAGCTGCTAGCCTATGCTGACAGGAGAGCTTCTCCTGTGGGTATAGGTACTCCACCTCCCCGAGAGGCAGTAGCTATGTTGATGGGAGAAGCTGTCCCGTCGACATAGCACTGTCTACACTGGGGGTTAGGTCGGTATAACTACGTTGCTCAGGCGCGTGGAGTATCCACATCCTGAGCGCCATAATTTTACGGATGTAAGTTGGTAGTGTAGACCAAGACTTGCGCTATGTATACACTACTGCAGTATGTCGACCTAAGCTACACAATTCCAGCTACGTGAATAACATAGCTGGAGTTGATGTAGCTTAGGTCGACTTACCACAGGATCCACACTATGTTGGGTCGACGGGAGACACTCTCCCGTCGACGTACCTTACTCTTCTCATTTGGGGTAGAGTACGGGGTCGACTGGAGAGCAATCTGCAGTCAATTTAGTGGGTCTTCACTAGACCAGCTAAATCAACCCTGGTGCATCAATTCCCAGAGCGTCGATCCAGGGGGTAGTGTAGACGTAGCCTTAGAGTTGCAGGACACTGAAAAGATTGGATCTGAAGGTCTGAGCATAGGGTTAGAAGGGAGAGAATCCTAATCCAAAAGCAATCTGCTCTAACAATAATTCCCTCTTTGGCCTTGGATAAATCACTTCACCTCTCTTCCTCAGTGTCCCCATCTATAAAATGTAGCAGTGTGGCTCAAGCATGCAGAATCAGTACAACGGAATGATTAACATCTTTAAAGTGCTTGAACAATGAAAGTACAACATAAGTATTATTTATTTAGAGAATTCAGTGGAGATGAGCTTTTTTTTTTTTTTATTTGAGGTTTTAAAATGATATACAATATGCTGCCCAGATTTTAAGCAGAGGGTGAGGGTTGTACTGAGTATATTGTTCAGTTCTCAAGAGCTCTGTTTAAAAGAGGGGGACAACTGCACCATTTGTCTTTCTCTTTCTTACCAGCACACTGGAAGGGTATTATGTCGATGATGCTCTCCAAGGCCAGGGACTCTACACATACGAGGATGGAGGGGTTCTTCATGGCACGCATGTGGATGGAGAACTTAATGGACCTGCCCAGGAATATGATATCGATGGACGACTAATATTCAAAGGGCAGTACAAAGATAATATTCGACATGGCATGTGTTGGATATATTACCCGGTAAGCCTGATCTCCTGCTTTCTTTGTTGGAGAATAAAAGAAGGGCACATGCTCTGTGGCCTAGGGAGGAAGCTTCTTTCTAGCTGCTGCAAGACATTTTGCTAGACCTGGGTCCATGAACTTGGCTTAGAGAATAAGGTTTATTCCCTATGACAGCTCCTTTAGGGGTAAAAAGTACCTAGTTCCAGAAAAGAGCCAGGGTTTCCTGTTTCTGTCTCTTAAGTAAATGCTGGGACTTTTCTTTGGGAATCTTTGTCTTCTAGGGAATATTTTAAAATGTGCTAAATTATAGACAGTACAGTAGTGTTCCTTCTATTTTTTTTTTTTTTTTTTTTTTTAAACCATGAATAGCCCTATTCAGCACTCGCTGCTCAGGCCACTCAAGTCAGTAGAAATTTTGCCTAAGTAAGTACTGATTAGGGCCTGAAGTTGCCATGTATGGCACATTTGTCTGTAGAATGCCACCAAAGGCCCTAAAAACTTTGGGGGTGAAAAATGAAAAGCAGTGTTGGAGTGGAAGACTTCTGTACACAATTATCTACCCAGTAGATTGAATTCTCTCTAGGCAAGGGGCAGTCTCCTTCTGTGTTACATCTGTATGCATATTTAGTTATTTAGATCCCCTCAAACGCTGTGACCATTGGGTATTTCTTAGAGGAATTAAAAACCTAGCTTACCTAATTCACAGACTGGACACTAGTAGCTAAAACTACAATTGAGGCTGCCAGGGAAATACCAATAGCAATTATCAGCGATAAAGAACAGAGTGCAAGTGAAAACAAAAAATTAAATACACCTGGCTGTGAAGGTCACATAGTTTTCCTTCAACTTCCTAATGATAGAACTCTGCTGCAAGTTCTGGAAAGTTCATTTCTAATAGCCTGGCTAGCATTGTCAGGATGGAATATAGGATGAAAAGTGATCTCTAAGATGCCATTTTTGCTCCAAAAATAACTGTTTAAACATAGCTGTTGTCAAAACATGCTGTAATATGGTTTATTCGTACCTGTATGGACAGAAAAACGTGTAACATTTTTAAGCCATGTTTAAAGATAGTTAGTTTTGTCTCGAAGACTAGGCCTTAGAAGCTCTCTCACCATTGTAGTTGGGCAGTATGGTATGGTACATAATCTCTGTATGGCATTCCTGCTGCCAGCAGGGATTAAGCCAAGCCTAGGAGAAGTCTCCCCCAAAATCGATGAGCTGTAATTTTGGGAATGGAAGGAGCAAAATATTCCAATCAGTTGGGAGTTATAACCCGTTTTTAAGCTCCGTGGTATTCAGTAGGTAAGCTCTTGTAGGCAGCTCTGGACTGGTACTGGCACAGCAGCAGTATCTCACATTGAAATGACGGGGTTGGGGGGGGAAGAAAGAAGAGCTGAAAAGGGAAGGGGGTTACATTGCTGGGAGCTGTCAATAGGAGATGGAGGAGGTGGGGTGGCTAGGGGGTCTTTTCCCTTGAAAACTTTGAAAAATAAGTGCAGTTTGGAAGCATTGGTAGTAAATGAAATAATTACTCATAACTCTTTAGTCTCTTGTTTTTCAGTTTTTATTTCCTTTTGTTCAGGTGAGTTGATCCTATTTATTGCTCCTGCCACTTCTTTCCACCTGAATGCTGGAAGTGGTGATTCAAAGTCTGCAATTGACAAGGCATACTCTCTGGGGTTTTGGTATTCCACTCTCTCCCTACCTCTCCAGTTTTCTTGATGGTTTTTTTTTCCCATTGTCCCCTTTTCTCTCTCTCCCAATTCATTGCCTTTCCTCTAGTTTCTTCTGTCACTATCTCCATTGTAGTTCTTATTCTGTTCATTCCTTCCAGCTCCACTCCTAATTACTTCCCACACCTTCAATATACATCCATAATGTTTTATAAGCTCCAGTCCTCTGATGTACCATCACATAACAATATATAAAGCAGCTGTACTGAATACAAAGCAGCACTTCCTCCTCCTCTCCCTCCCCTCCTTGGTCCCCCCGCACTGAACCATTTTTGCAAAATGTGACGAGGCGGGAGGCATTAGGTTTTTAGTGCCCTGGGTCACTGCCTAGCTCTGCTACCCCTACTTGTTTGAAATCTCAATGTTTGTTTCAAGTGGAAGGGGAGTCCTTGCGGTTTCTACTTACCTACTGGACAGAAGGCCTAATTTAGATCTTACACTTTTTTTTTTTTTCCCCTGGTGTAATTCTATTGATTGGAATTACTCCTGGCACTGAAATAATTAAATGAGTTTCAATTCACACCTTTTGTTGTTTCAGTGTGCCTCTGTGTGGACACACTTGGTTTGGAATAAAAGTGTCTTATTATAATCAAGGCTATATAGATTCCTTACTAACTAGTTTTAACCCTATCAGTAAATTATGTCAAGGAACTTCTCCGACATTTTACTTTTATAGCCAGCTCTTTATTACATATTATAATTTAAAAACTTTTTTCTTTTGGACACTCTTTCAGGATGGAGGCAGCCTTGTAGGAGAAGTGAATGAAGAAGGGGAGATGACGGGGGAAAAGATAGCCTATGTGTATCCTGATGAGAAGACTGCATATTATGGAAGGTTCATAGATGGAGAAATGATAGAAGCAAAACTGGCAACTCTTACATCTGTAGAGGAGGGAAAGCCACACTTTGAATTGGTACCAGGCAGTAAGTTCAGTTGATGTGCAGCTTGTACATTGACAAAAAATATATCCTCTTTGATCTGTGTGTCTCAACCTTTTTCTTCACCTCAGTCCCCATACTTTGAATATTCCCCTTGAGGGTGTGTAAGGTCTGACTGGTAAGGAGGAATTGATTGTTAGGGAGAACACCAGATTTTTTCTATTACAGAACATTCATGAGGACTTTCATAGGTTAGGTAGGGGTGGGGGTGTGTTCTGAAAAATGCAGAAATGCTGTGGGAAGTTATAGTGGGAGGGGAAGGCTGAGGAACACTCTGTGGAATCTTCCCCATCCTATTCACTCCTTTAAATTCACTTTTTCCCCCATTCGTGTTGACAGACGTATTGTTGAAATGAGCAAACAAAGCATGGAAGGGTCATGATTCAATCCTAACTGTATTGCTATCTATTGGGTTTGTTTGTACAAATCAGTACTAGCACTGTTGGGTGCCATTAGATATTGCATTAATAGAGAGCGTGGGACATAGACATCAGGATTAATGAGTTTGATTCCATAAGAAAGAATCTGATTCAATATTGCCCTGCAACTTGTGTAGTCGTTTACATCAGTTTGTGGACGTAAAATGCTAAACATAAGAGTGATAGTATCTTACACCAATTCAGTACTGCGGTAAACGATTACATAGGGTGTAGGGCTATGGTGAATTGACCCCTTAGTGTTTTGGGGTGTTTCTTTAATTGCTGAAGACACTTTTCCAGTTGTGGACAAGACAAGATCATTAGTAGAAATATGAACTATCCTAGCACTGTTACTTTTGTGCACCAAAGATTTATGTACTTAAACAGTCTGGAAATAGGAACCTAAATGTTAGGAAAAAAGGGGAAAAACAGGCCAGAGACCTTTTGGTTTTTAAACATTGTAGAGAAATCTTTGCATAGCACAATTAAAAAGAAGAAACTCCAGCTGAGAGGGTACAATTTGTGCTTTGTAAATAGGATACAACTACACTCTGTGTGAAAAGCTGAAAGAAGAAATCCATTTTTAGAACTTGGTTACCATGGACAACAGCTTTTTATCAAACTTTCAGATACTCAGCTTTTCCCTGACTTTTCCACCTGCATCTTGATTTTGCCCCTAAATAAGCATCAGACAGTTGATTATACAAGTGTGCAAGGATTTAGACTTTAAAAGGGCTTAATTGTCACAGGGTGGATGCTCAGCACTTCCTCAAAGTCAGGCCCATGTAAGGTGTCCAAGTTGAGCATACAAATCATTAGTCATTGAAAAAACTGGGCCCTAATTTTAATAATTAAAGAGAGATGCTTTTTTTTTTTTTTTAAGCTCTTGTATATAAAATATGCTATTTTCAGTTGCCTGGGAAGAGAAAAATCAAGAAGGAGTAACTGGCTGAGGATTCAGGTATTTTGTTTTCAGTGCAGCGCTATATAATATCCTTTTTAAGTATGTTTCTTCTTTTGTTCATCTCATTATCTTTCAGACTTAATTTGCTTTTGAATGTCTTGAATGCGTGTCCCTCTAACAAAAGAGAGAAATGCTTTTAATATTGTCCATTAATTTAATTCCTGTATTGATTTATTTTTAGGCCCAGTATACAGTTTTGATAAATCTACTTCATCTTGCATTTCTACAAATGCACTTCTTCCTGATCCTTACGAGTCAGAGAGGTAGAACTTTTCTTTTTCCCATTTAAAATCTTTCAGTAAACTTCTTGGTCTGCTGTGCATTTAGGGACCTGATCCTGCAAACCCTTACTCACAGGAACAATTGCAGGACTAGTCAGGTGTCTATGGGTTTGCCAGGTTGGGCCTTTAACTTGACTGATGTGGAGCATAGACTTAATTGAATTGAAGTTTCTTTTGGATTTACATGGAAAAACTGGCAATCTAGTAGACTGAACATGGACATAATATACTTCTGGGTAACATCTTGAAAGTGACTTTAAAAAAATATAGCTGCAAAGTCACGTTCAGTGAAGTCCAGAACCCTTCATTAAGGGCCCTACGTACAAGATACAGTTCAAGGGGAGTTGAGGGTGCTCAGCATCTTATAGGATCTGGCACAAATACACTGTTCCCTTTTTCAGAACACAGAATCAGTCTCAAATTGATGCATATGCCAAGCATAGTGATTCTGGTTGGGTCAAATTCTGCTCATCTGAGTAGTCTTGTTGAGCAGAATAAAGTGAGCAGGATTGGGTTTATTATGTAATAAAGTAGAAAGCCCTGGGGAAAGAGGAGTATGTCCATTTCAAACCTCGACTGTTGACATGCCATGTTTCTCTACAGAATGCTGGATTCCAGTCAGTCACTAACATCACCTTTTTATATTTCTCAATGTAAGCATGTAGAACTGTTTGTGTCTTCACTGCCTTAATCCCATTCATTTGACAAGGTTTTGCTGTATACCTGATGGTAATCCTCCTCTTCTGGCATTACAAATGTCTAAATGTGTGATGTAGCAAAAGGTTCTTAGTGACTGTTGTTTAGAAACGTGGAGTTCTAGGGCCTGATCCTGAGAATGCTTTCTCAAGTGAGTAGTCCTTGCACACATGAGAAGTCCCATTGAATTTCAATGGGACTAGTAATGGAGTGAGGGTTGGAGGTCCCTGCATGTTTAACCATCATTAGAGGGCGATTGGAAAATGGTCCATCATCTGAACAATAAAATGTAATTATAAGTAATTTCTTTTTCCTAAGAATTATGTCCTAAGAAAAGTCCTTTTGTTTCTCCACTAATAAAATGTTATTAGGTTTTGGGTTCTTTTGCCTTTGCATTTTCTAAAGGGCATGAACTACTAACCTCTGCACCAGTAGCTGTAGTAATAATACTGTGTAGAGAATTGCAAATGTGATAATGAGAAAATATCCATTTTCTACCCTTTCTTTTTATTTTCTAGGGTATATGTTGATGCATCTCTCATTTCCAGTGCTGGCGAAGGATTATTTTCTAAAATAGCAGCAGGATCGCGCACGGTTATGTCCTTTTACAATGGAGTGCGAATTACACACCCGGAGGTAAGGCGGGGGGCGGAAGGGAACCAGTCTGAATTTTCATTGCTTTTTTTTAACTGTTTTCTTGTAAGATTTTTTTTTTTTTCCTGTGAGTTGATCTGAGTGTGGTTACTGGAACTTTGGAAAACAAATAAAAGGTGACCAGACATGCTCAGTTTTTACCTTGCAAATCAGGTGGACAGCAGAGACTGGGCCCTCAATGAAAACACAATAGCCCTGGATGATGAAACAGTCATAGATGTGCCGGAGCCTTACAACCATGCCACCAAGTATTGTGCCTCGCTGGGGCATAAGGCCAACCACTCCTTCACTCCTAATTGCATCTATGACCCGTAAGTATTAGCCTGTCTTTCAGATCAAACACTGAAGAGGTGAGATTGCTGCATTGAAGTGCACTGTGCTTGTACACTGTTTTGAGATGGCCAGATGTACTCTCTGGATCCAAGAGTCTTCCTTCAGGTTCACGTGCAGTCTCTGTGTACTGGAGCTGAGACTTGCACCAAGTGGGCATTGCAGGTGCTCAACAGCTCTAAACTTCGAGGGCAGGTTCAGGCTTAGAATAATATTGCATGTTTGTTATGCGTTTGTGTCTGACCATTGATGCTCATATACACAAAATACAGCATCCTTGGCTGAAACGTAAATCTTAGCTGTCCAAGGATAGAGCCATGTCTGCCTCACTCCTAGCATTTGACAGAGTATGTTTTACAGTGCATCATTTTGGAACATGAAGCCTCAAAAATAAGAATTTTTCTAGTACTCTCCAGCAACTGAAAACCTGTTTGACATCTACAAACATGTGTAAGGAGGTACATATTTTAAAACAATATGGTAAATGGGGGGCATATGTTTTTTGTAGTTTGTACATATCAAACTTTTCACCTACCAGTGGCTCCTTGTATCCTTCCCCCCACAAGCTCCCTGTGTGCCACCCTCCCATTCCCCCTCTGTTTCCAGGGATTCCTCGCAACTTCCTCCTCCAAATACAGTACCAGCGACTCTCTATGGCCCCCATTCCCTTTTTCTCCCATGTCAGGGTCCCTAGTCTCCCTCATCAGAGGTTTTGTGCCACCCATTCCAGGGTCCTCCTTCCTCCCACATGGCAGGGGTTCTGGGTGACCCATACTCTCCCCTCCACCCACAACAGGGTCCCCCATTCTTCCCCCACATTCCTCCGCTCTCCCCCCCCTTTTCTATGTGAGATAAGTTATTCAGGGTTCCAACATTTTAAATGCTCTTTTGAGAATAGGCAGAGATAAAATAGGAGTATTGTTATGCTGGCACAGGGGTGGGCAAACTTTTTGGGCTGAGGGCCACATCTGGGAATAGAAATTGAATGGTGGGCCATGAATGCTCACAAAATTGGGGTTGGGGGCGGGAGATGGTGAGGGCTGTGTTTTGGGGCGAGGGAGGGGGATCCAGGGTGGGCGGAGGAGTGAGGTGTGGGGAGGAGTGAGGGCTCTGGGGTAGGACTGGGGATGAGGAGTTTGAGGTGTAGGAGGGTACTCCAGGCTGGGATCGAGGGGTTCAGAGGGCGGTAGGGGGATCAGGGCTGGGGGAGGAGGTTGGAGCATCGGGAGAGGCTCAGGGGTGCAGGCTCCGGGTGGCATTTACCTCAAGTGGCTCCCAGAAGCAGTGGCATGTCCCTTCTCCAGCTCCTACCCAGAGGTGTGGCCAGGCAGCTCTGCATACTGCCTCGTCTGCAGGCACCGCCCCTGCAGCTCCCATTGGAGCACATAAGAGCTGGAGCTGGGCCATTCTGCAGCTTCCAGGAGCCATGTGGAGCAGCCCCAGACCCCGTTCCCCAGCAGGAGCTTGAGGGCCGGCTTAAAACGGCTTGCCCTCACCTGTGCTAGCAGGTGTTAATGAGTGCCATCAAAAGTCATTGGTTTTTTTTTGTTTGTTTTGTTGTTTTTTTTAATCTATAGACCATTGCAGAGGCACTTGAGGCTTTACTGTGCTGAAGAGCTGGCAGGGGCTTCATGTATCTCCCATTTTTTCCTCAACATCAATAGGGTTCTGGCCATTTATTCCTAGAAGATTCTCTGACGTTTTGGAACATGTATCATGTGCAGCAATCAGAAGTGGTGTGCAAAAATCATTAAAGACAAATAGAGAAATGTTGAGTGTAAGACCTTTGCGCGTTTGGCTGAAAATATATGTAATTATGTTGTTAAATTGGCGAGGATTCAGAGAAGAGCACTGAGAATGATCAAAGGATTAGAAAAGATGCCAGATAGTGATTAGACTCAAGGAGCTCAGTTGATGTAGCTTAACAAAGAGAAGGTTAAGAGGTGACTTGATCACAATCTGGGGAACAGAAATTTGATAAGAGGGCTCATTAGCCTAGCAGACAAAGGTATAAATGAGCCAATGGCTGGAAGTTGAAGCTAGGCAAGTTCAGACCGGAAATAAGGCACAAAATGTTAACAATGAGGGTAATTAACCGCTGGAACAACTTAAGTGGGGATTTTCTCCATCACTGGCAATCTTTAAATCAATATTGGATT
The DNA here is from genome assembly GCF_027887155.1 of Malaclemys terrapin pileata. Taxonomy (NCBI): domain Eukaryota; kingdom Metazoa; phylum Chordata; order Testudines; family Emydidae; genus Malaclemys; species Malaclemys terrapin. Next base: position 91,382,979 of record NC_071509.1, read on the forward strand.
TTTTTCTATAAGATACATTCTAGCTCAAACAGGAATTATTTTGGGGAGGTTCTATGGCCTCTGTTGAACCGGAGGTCAGACTAGATCAGCATTTCTCAAATGTGGCCGCCAGGAGCTTTTCTTGTGGCCACAGCCTCCTGGGCAGTGATGGGGGCAGGGGGCAAAGCAGTGACTCCTCCCCTGAGGCCGCCAGCGAGGGTTGGATCCTTCCCCCCCCTCCCCTCCTCCTGGAGAGACACATGCTGGAGGAGCAGGTTTCTAGTGAGTTCCTCACCTTCCCTGGGATGGTGGGCAGCAGGCTCCGGCTCTGGGCTCACCCCCATCCATTCCCCTCTGACCCCCACTGCTTCCCTCAGCCCCCATCCAATCTCCCCATTGCCTCTAGCCCCCACTGCCTCCCTACCCACCTCCCTATACAGGGCTTGATTTGTTCCTGGGCATGCCAGGGCTGAGTAAATCTGCTGCTGTGAAAAGTGATATTTGTATGTTTGTTAATATCACTTTTCACAGCAGCAGACTTACTAGCTAGCAAGTCTTTAAAAAAGCAACCAAAAAAGCAAAATCAACAACAACAAAGACAAGAACGTGCAAAGCACCTTATTTGTGTTTCTATTCTGTTTAGGTCTAGTAAAGAATAGAAAAGTTTTTTTATTATTTTTATTAGTCTGCAAAAAATCCCAACATAAATAAATTGCAATCATTCGGACATGCATATGTGCATATTTATTTGTCTTTCTTAAACTTAATTAGGAATTTTAGTTAAAATTATAACAGCAGCCACCAGCAAAGAGTTGGTGGCCGCAGTTTGAAGCCACCAAAAAATTTGTTGAGAACCCCTGGACTAGATGATCACCCTTAGAATCTGTTAATTTAGTAATATTTTGAATTCATCGACTCAACCTACCTAGACAAAAAGGAGTACATACAGGAAGGGTGAATTAAAAAACTCATGATTGTACTCTTTCATTTCTCTTGAGTGAATTCTGCACATCCAGTCAATATTTGTTTTCACTTGAACAATGAATAAGCAATAGTGCTGCTTGCTTGGCTCTCTTTTTGCCTGATTTTGAGCCCAAGACCTTTGGTTCTTTTCAAACTTCTGCATTATATTAAAGTGGGGAGGGCACTTTTTAAAAAAAAAAAAAAATGGACAGAGTTAAAATAGTTTGGGGTAATGTCGACTGTTCGTGGGAAACAGTGAAATCTTCTATACAAAGTGCTGTCAAACTGAAGTTTAAAAAAAAACCCACAAAAAATGAAAAAACTGTTTTTTCTTTTTTTCAAAGTTATAGTACTCTTTTGTTACCTACAACTGGGTTGGACACTTGCAGATAAAAAACTGCCTTGCTTACAGCAAGTCCCTGGGGAATATGAGCAGAAGTGTACTCTTGTAAAACATTTTAGTAAATAACCTGTACTAGATAAACATGGATGATTGACTTCCCCTGTTGCAAATAATATTCATTGTTGTCCTATTATGAAGGTAGTTGTAAGTCCTGCACAAATCAGTGACTACTTTTTTGATTCCATAAATATCTTACAGGAAATATTGAGAATACCCAAGTCATAGTTTGAGTTGGTTTTTTTGATGTAACATGACACAGTATTTGAAGCCTTTTTTTAAATCTTACACCAGAGTAAGTCTTGAAGTTCAAAGCAATAACTTCTTGAACAAATTCTTAAGATTCATGTAAATCAAAGTTTCATAAATATTGCTAAGTGCCAAACAACTCTTTGAGACACAAGTCTGATTTGATGGCTTAAATATTAATTAGAGGGGGTTTTAAAAAGTCTGTGGCAGGGGATCGTGAATTTACATTTGAAGGTTTAGTGTTTAAAAAAAATATATAGTTTACTAAAGGGCTAAAATTTACAATGCATACTCCTCGTTGTTTAGGTTTGTTCATCCTCGTTTTGGGCCAATCAAGTGTATACGCACCATCAGGGCTGTGGAGAAGGATGAAGAACTAACAGTGGCTTATGGATATGATCACAATCCCATCGGGCAGAATGGGCCAGAAGCACCAGAATGGTACCAGGTGGAACTGAAAGCCTTCCAGGCTGCCCAGCAGAAGTGAAATGCAGGCAAATGCTCAGTTCAGCGAACTGAAATAGAAACTTTGATCTATGCACTACCTTTATACTAAAAACTGGACAACCAGGGATTTGTTCATGCTGTTGCATCATAACCTCTCATTCAGTGTTAGAAATAAGTTTCTTGCATACTAACTAAGTTTGACTGCATTATTCATAGCAGATTTAAAAATAGCTAGTGTTGCACCAGTCTTATCTGAAAGAATTATTAAATATTCTATACAAGGCAGCGTGATATTTTTAGTAGCTTTTATCTAATTCTGCACCATATGCAAAGATGCCAAAAGATTAGACAGAAAATGAAAAGATCATTCACTTTTAGTCAGCAGACTTCAGTGTTACTATTTCTACGGCCTAGGCATTACTGTGCAGCTGCATTTTACATACATGCCATTTGTGATGATAATAATATTTTGATATTCTCTAATAGTAGTGTAATTTGCCTTTTTAAACCTTTGATCTTAATCTTGCAATAGAGCAGTTAATTTATTGGTGTATAGGAGGCTGGGTTTTTAATTCCCTCGTCCTCTTATCTGAGCGTTGTTCTTTCTACAAATCCTCTCTTGCAGGAGAAAACCTTTCTAACAAGTGAAAAAGGTTTGTGTGCTTGAGAGAGAGTGCCGTGTATAGATCTCTGTGGCGTTTTATATAAATAGTTTTAGTGATGTTCATGTCCAAAACAAAAACTTGTTTGGCCTTTGGGGCTGGGATACACTGTTTAATTATGATTATTGCAGATGAATTAACATGTATTTGCATGAAGATGTTCAAAGAGGAGAAAGTGGGGTTTAACTTTAGTATTTTTAAGATTGACATTCAGGAACAGGGGTGCTGGAATTGTTTTGTATAGTGGGGGTGCTGAGAGCCATTGAACCAAACTAAACCATCTATGACAGAAACCAGTTCAAGCCAGGGGGTGCAGGAGTACCCCCAGCACCCTTACTTCCAGCACTTATGTTCAGGAAGGGTGGGGGGAGCATTGGATAGTGTCTGGGGGATTTCTTTCTGTCTCACTTAGCAGAGCTACTAATTCTTAAGGCTGAATCCTGCCTTTGAAAGCATATTTCTCTTTTGAAGTCTGTAGGAGAAGTGTATGCAACTGCAGGCAGAAGGTAGTCCTGGATTAGTATAGAGCAGGGACGGGCAAACTTTTTGGCCTGAGGGCCGCATCGGGTTTCAGAAATTGTATGGAGGGCCAGTTAGGGGAGGCTGTGCCTCCCCAAACAGCCAAGCGTGGCCTGGCCCCCGCCCCTTATCCAACCCCCCCCCCTCAGGACCCCTGCCCCATCCTCTCCCCCTGCTGTCTGTCCCCGGACCCCCCCGCTCCTAACTGCCCCCCCACTGCTCCATCCAACCCCCCTCTCCTTCCTGACTGCCCCCTGGAACCCCTGCCCCATCCAACCACTCCTTCTCCCTGACCGCCCCCATTCAACCCCCCGTTCCCTGCCCGCTGACCGCCCCCGCCCCCATCCACACCCCCAGCCCGACCACCCCCCAAATTCCCCTGCCCTCTATCCAACTCCCCACCCCCACTCCCTGCCCCCTTACTGGGCTGCCTGGAGCACCAGTGGCGGCATGGCTACACCAGGACAGGCAGCCACGCTGCCTGGCTGGAGCCAGCCACGCACTGTGCAGCACAGAGCACTGGGTCAGGCCAGACTCTGCAGCTGCGCTGCCCCAGGGGCTTGCAGCCCCGCTGCCCAGAGCATTGCGGCGGCACAGTGAGCTGAGGCTATGGGGGCGGGACAGCAGGGGACGGGCCAGGGCTAGCCTCCCGGACCAGGAGCTTAGGGGACAGGCAGAACGGTCCCACGGGCTGGATGTGGCCCGTGGGCCGTAGTTTGGTATAGAGGGTCCCAGTCTCCACTAGTGTAACATCTGCAGAGAATATGGCTCATACTGGTCTTGTTCATTTTGAGTCCTAGTAAATGAGTTTAGTGATAGGTGACATACTAAGATTCAAATAGCAACTGCAAAAGGGGTTATACTGAAAGACTGAAACAATGAATGTAAAAACATCAGTCGCTATTGTTAAGAGACATTTAGAAAATGTCAACTTGTCTCGTTTATAGCTCTACTTCAGCAGATAGCAGGGGCCCCTGAACATTCATCTGGAAATTAACAAATCTTGCCTAATGTTGTAGAAGAGATTAATAAAGCCACCATTTCAGTTTAGATAATCCGGGCCTTCTTGGGGGTCTACAATCCTGCTGACCTTTTTGTTTGGGGGTTTTAAGTAGTTCAGGAACAGTTAAAATGCATTTGCAATACGCTTACTTTAAATGGGTAGAGAATTTTGTGTGTGAGACATACAAAAATTTTATGGAAAATTAGACCTAAATTTCTACAACAGCAGTAGCATCTTTGATATGTTGCTTTAAGAGATGAGAGCTACCCATCCAGTTTTCTTGGATCTGAAAACTAGTATAAATGCAGGTTTCCAATTCAAATAGGGAAAGTCATCTAACAGTATAGGAACTAGATGGTTTTTAGAAAATGCATTGGATGGACCAAAGACACAGAAGAATGATGTTGCTATTTTATGCTCTGTGAGGATCTTCAATGTTGTGTACATACAAAGTTAGGGAATTTAAGTAAGGCCCTCTTTATTTTGGGGCTCTGTTTATTTAGCTCATACAATTTTTGATCACAAAGCCTTTTCAGGACTTTAACATTTAGGCTTGCATAGAAGCTAATCTTCAGTGGGTGGGTGTATGCCATGGGTTCCATGACACTCTCCCAGCAAAGATCAGAATGCAGGTTTTTCCAACACCCGCTCCCTCACTCTGGAGACTGTAGCCACATCGGTGTTTCTTCATATATGGCAGGTGGTCTACACAGATGATATTTTGGTGACTCAGCTTGGATATGCTGAGAGACCAAACCGATCCTCACACATAGCAGAGAGTTGTGAAAGGCTGATTGACGATACCACTTCAGAAGATGACCCTCAAAAGGAAATATGAATGTTAGAACTATTCCTGCCTCCACACAGATCAACATTTTAAGAGCATCACGATGTTGAGGTGTAACTGCTGCTTTACTAGAGGCATGTCTTCCTCTAAACTGTTGGAAGAGTATTGAAAATTAGGGTTGTGTTTCAATTGGAAACAAAAATGGTCTGGCTGAACTCTGCTATGAATGAATAGCAAACGGATTTGACTTACTCTAGGTAATTGTCCATAGGGAGGTTGCTTACGTTTCCATGTCACTTGGAAAATCTTGTATAAGCTGTTCTGTCTTCTACAGTCCTCTTGCTTCACTTTGATCCCTGTTTCTAATGTTTCCCATGAACTTTGGGCATGGAGGTGATCTGTTTTTGTTTTGTTTAAGGCAAACATTAGACAAATGCTTTCTGCTAGTTACAGACTTGATTATTGTAGTGCAAAAACAGAGAACTAAGCCCTCAGATTGCCAAAATAATGGTTTTAATTATTTGTTTGTTCTAAAGCCATTCATTTTGGAGTTGGGCAAGCAGATTATCAAATACTGATTTGAGGATGTTGAAGTCTGAGGATATGCCATAATCATGATAAGCAAAAGCCTAGTCTCTCTCTTCACATTCTATACTACTTCTCCCTGCTCCATTAGAATCTGTTGATCCTCCTGCTGGTTCTTCCCCAATTACACATTTTGAGTCGGATCTGATTCTTTTTCATTTCTCCTGTGGGCTCTCAGGGACTGGAAATTGCTGGTGTGAATATCGATTTCTTTTAAAGGGACACCAAGTTTGGCTTGAAATGCAATCTAATATATTCATTTGTTTCAATGGCCTTGTTGACTCAATAACCTTTGATTGTTCAGAATTTTATGGGTAGTCTTCAGTTTAATTTATTAATCCATTCTAGACCTTGCAGATAAACTTTTGGAAGCCTTCAGGTAAAGTATCTTTGTGAAATGAGTTGAGAATAGTGGCACTTATTCTTATAAGTGACCTATACCAGAGGTCTTATAAGAGAGAAATGTTCTGGTATAGGTCTCTCTCTGGTTCTAGGCAAGTAGTCTTTATCCACAGGAGAATGGATATATTTACTGTGTTGCTAATATGTTATTAAACCAAAATCTAAATAGAGTTAGATTCACATGAGGGCAGCAAACTCTTGTGCTCCGAGCCTGGCAAAGAAATGTCCTATTACAAGAAATTGAAGGCAGATGAACTACAGATGGGGACACATGCTTGACTATGTGGTGTAGTATTCTTTATTCTTGGAGGATGCCCAGCAGAACATGTAGTCCCCTCCTAGATGCTCATTGTGATTTGGGTGCGACTTAGACTTGGTCTACACTACCCCCCCTAATTCGAACTAAGGTACGCAACTTCAGCTACGTGAATAACGTAGCTGAAGTCGAAGTACCTTAGTTCGAACTTACCTTGGTCCACACGCGGCAGGCAGGCTCCCCCGTCGACTCCGCGGTACTCCTCTCGCCGAGCTGGAGTACCGCAGTCGACGGCAAGCACTTCCGGGTTCGACTTATCGCGTCCAGACTAGACGCGATAAGTCGAACCCAGAACTTCGATTTCCAGCCGTCGAACTAGCTGGTAAGTGTAGCCAAGGCCTTAGATTCCAACCTCCTTGTTTGTCTCAGGGTCTGCAAAATCTTCCCACAAATAAGCCTCTGTAATAAGGTGATTGCCCCAGCTCCTCCTTATGAAGGAACAGCACATGAAGCAGTTTGCAAATCAGTCCTCAGCCTAAATACTATGGTGATTTGTGCCCTAGATCGCCTTTGTCTTTCTGCCAGGTAATATGGCTAGGACTAAAGCTGCTGTCTTGGCAGTGCTGTCGTTGTAATCAGGGACCCAGTAGTTTGTGGAGAGCTAGCATCAAGTCTCTTAGGAAACTAGAGAAATCGAGGAACCTGAGGTTGCTGAAAGACCTAGTAATTGTAGAAGAGCCAAAGCAGCATGAAAAGAAGGGCTCTGACCTGTAATGTTAGCTGCTGGGTGTCTTTTGTGGACATCAGGAACAGGGAAGTGGGATTAGGCTGTTTTCTTAATCATGCTCAACACACTGTGCCTTTTAAGGATTCTAAGGGGTTTCCAGGAGATTCTGATGCCATAATTTGGCCACCTTCCATTCCTGTATCTGTTGAACCTCCCTCTGGTTTTGGCCATTTTAACTACAAATCTGATGAGGGTGTCACACTGACCTTTGCTCAAGTTAAGAGGAATTAATCCACAAAAGTCAACCTGACAAATCTGAGCTGGGATAATTTTGGAAAATCAAAGTCGTGTTGGAGCTGGGTTTTGCTCGCCATTAGTCAACCTGAGTGGAAAGCGGAATGGGTTAGAAAGACTGGACTACATGAATTCTCAACTTCATTCTGCCTTTTTGCAGTTCTGACCTACTTTTAACTGCTCACTGGTGAAACAGACAGTCAAAAGATCATCTGGGACCTTGCTTTGATGATGATCTCCACCTCCGTGATGATCTGTGGTGTGAGAGCCTAGACATTTATGGAGTGAATAGAGCTTTAAGCCTTAAAAGGCTAAAATTAAAGGGGTAACTATCGTTACACAATCCCAAACAAGGGATCAGAGCCGCAATAATGTTGCTGTGCTCAAGAGGAACAAGAGAACTCAGCAGGGCTGCGAGAGGGATCCACAACCACCACCATGTGCTTCAGGCACAAAACAGCCAGTGCACCTAGTTTGCTTCTAGCTACTGCTGGATGTCCATGTAGTGGTAGATGTAGCCCATCTGCTTCCCTTTTCCATTGGCTTTGGACCCTATTGATTTATACTGTGTGGTCCCATTTACCCCGCTGCTGTTTGTGGGTGTCACTTATATTGCAGTAGAACCTGAAGATGCCAATCAGGGTTGCAGCCCCATTGCACTAGTGGCTGTATTAAAACACAAGAAGGCATTGTCTCTGCCCTGAAGAGCTTTCAATTTTGACCGCTTTCGCTTGACTTGACATCCCCTTGGAGAGGACACTGAAAGTCACGGTGGTGGTGGTCAGAGTATGGGATTCCCCAGATCAGATTCTCTGTGGCTTTTATTTCATCTGCACAACAGATGTATCCTAAACCCCATAGATGCCTCTGGAGACCACCTCTGAATTTGGTCCAGTGGTACCAGATAACTTTTTTTTTTTTTTTTTTTTTAAACACAATGAGCAAAGGAAAAAGCACTATTTCCCATTTAGCTAAAACATGGTTCTTAAAAAAAAAAAGCTGGGGCAATGTATTTAGTATCATAAATAACATAATGTTCGAGTATTTGGATGGGAAACTTGAGACCGAGGACCAACTTCACCCATCTGATAAAAGCAGACGCCACTCCACTAGAGTCAATGGATTTGCACCTACTTAAGCCAGTGGAGAATCCGGGGATATCTCTATGGAACTAGCAGCCTTAAAATGATATTTTGGAAGTAGTGATTATGAATTGTATTCCAAATGACTTCAAAAAATTGTTGCAGAATTATAGTTGTATGTTTACCTGTCATAGATCAAAGGTTTTGAACGCTCTGATTTCTAACTATCCAATTGATCCTCCTTGTGTCTGTCTTCTCACTCCAGTAAGCAGAAGCTGCCCTTCTCTAATTTTATTTTAAATACACTTGATTTTTAAATAGACTTCATTTTTTTTTTTCAAAGGAACTAGGTATATCAATTCAAAGCAATGAATTATTCAAGCCATAAAACCACAGGTGTGGGAAACCCTTTTCACAAGTTTTAACCTGTTTCTATGTAAATAGATGTTTGTATGAAATATTTTCATGGTAGAATGAATATATTTAAAAAAAAATCCCCTCTATTTGAAATCAGATTTACAAGGGTGTCTTTTTTTGTAAGATCTGAGTATAATTGAAAACAAGTACTTGAAACTTTTAAAATGTGGAGATGCATCATATTATCCTTACAGTAGCTAATAGGTCAGCTATTGAGAGAGAATATGTATGTAGTGTTGCATATAACTGTCATAATTTCAATACCATGGCCAGTCACATCTTTAAGACAAACATTTCAATTGTCCCTCAGTTATATGTATTATATAATAAAAGCTTCAGTCTCTGTCTTCTCCTATGAAACTTTTTTCAACGGTAATTAATTTTATTTCAAAATAACTACTGTACTGAGTTAACTAAAACTGAGGCTGGAAACAATTCCATTTTATCTAAGCTGCCAGCTCTGACAGTTTCTGCTATTTTTACACTTTTTAGGCCACAATTGTTCAGTCTCTAAGTTCTGATGTATTCTAACGAATCCACAGTCTGGGGGTAATCTTACATGTGAATTGAGAAGTTAATCCCACAATAATTATCTTGTATACAGAACTTGATAGGTGTTTTATGACATTTGTACTAGAACTGTGAGCCTTATTGAACATCATTAGGTTTATTTATGACTTTTAAAACAATGGATAACTCTAACGAAAGATGTTTACATGAATGATGCCTGCCCTTCCTCTCATGTTATGAATGAGGTTTTTTTTATACAGTGTGTTTGGGTGCATGTGCCCAGATGTAGGAAAGATGTTTCTGGGGGAAAATAATGACAAACATTTGTGATAAATGAATCTTACAGACTGTGTTTAATTGTGTGATGAAGGCAATGCAGGTATTAAAATATTCAAACAGAACAATCTCTGTTCTTTTGTTTTTTAATATAAAATCTTCTACCACCACTCTGCCCTGTTTTGTGTATTTTCTGTTACTTTGATGCATCTCTGATCCCTGCAACCATATTTATTGGTGGCACATAGGTAGAATTTGGCCTAGTTTCAGCGGTCTTTTGGGCTATGTTATTAGTATACAAAATAGTGAACTAACAAGAAAACATTTCTTGTACTAGTCAGTTCCCCCATGGAATTAAGTTTGCGTTGGAAGAATACAGCAGATTTTTGTTTACCCAAAATACTTCTAAAAATATTTTAAAAGCTATTTGGTTGTAGCTGGGACTCTATTCTAACTCTTACTGCTACAGTCAATGTTGTGTGCATGGGGAAAGAGAGAGAGAGAACTACAAAAGCTTCCTGCCTAATGTAACCAGAATGCTATAAATACCTGGGATACCCCATTGAAATGTGCATCAGTCCTTGCCCCCCATGCACACCTCAGCACTCATTCATGCTGATGCTCATTCTCTGATTGGATGCTTTTCTAAAAGATACGCTCTAGGAATTATTTTGTGGACGTTCTATGGCCTCTGTTATACAAGCGAGACTAGATGATCACCATAGTCTGTTCGGGCTGGGATCCATGAATCTGGTTGGTGTGGAAAGGAGCAAGGCTATTGTCCTATCTCAGCTTTGTGAGATCTCTGCTTTTCTGGTCCTTGTGTGGATATGCTGTCCACTGTGCAGGTGTATAAAGGAAGACTACTTGTACCTTTGCCCCTTTTCTGCTTCGTGTCGCTGTTGAACTTCCATAATCATAACACTGAAAAAAATGGGCTGCTACCACACTTGTCCAATACCCAAATCATGAAGAAACTTGGACGATGGTGTTAGTGACAGAACTTGGAAAAGGATTGGCTTAATCGTCCTTTTCACACACAATTACAGTGCAGGATGTGTAGGTTACATTTTGTATGGGTATTAATCCCAAACCTCCTGCATGTAAGGAAAAGGGCTGCCTTGAAAAAAAACCACACATTTTTAAAATCAGTATTCCTATTTTAAGATTTGGCACACTCCTCAACTAGTGTGGTGGTGTAGCCTTTAGAAATTAGAAAACTTAAATGAGCATCTGTGCCCCATACCACTTAAGAATTAAGCTAAATCAGTATTAGCCATTCTGGTACTGATTTTTAAGAGTGCTCACACAAGAGGATTGCACTGATTTAATTAAATCTCTTTCTAAATCAATAGTGTTTAGATGGTGCTCTATCAAGGCTTAAAACTGCTGCTGTATTGCCATGGTACAGGGCCCTGAAATCTTGATTATAATGGCTTTAGAGTCGAGTTGAGAGATGGTATAAGGGGAATATGGAAAAAATACAAGTGGAGGTTGTGGGAGAAGTGGACAAACAGGTCATGGAGACTGCCTTTGTGTGCAAAGTGGAGGAGGTTAGAGGATGATGTTATAAATCGGAAAAATGGATAAAAGGAGGGAGGCACTAAATGGTTAAGATCCTTTAAAAATAAACCTGTGGTGGTTACAATAGAGAAGATGAAGCAGTGGAGGAACTTAGAAGGATGACATGGTCAGAATTATGGGGGAGGAAGAGACTCATTGCAGCCACAGAAGGCCAGGGAGGAAGAGGCTTGTACTAGTCAAGAGGAATTGAAGATTTGTACGGAAGTTTTAACTAGTCATGGAAAAGTCTAAGTTTTGAAGGCATAGGCGCTGACTTCTGCTAGCACAAGTGGGTGCTCGACCTCCCTCTGCCCCCGGCCCTGTCCTGACTCCACCCCTGCTCCTTCCTTCCCTTCCCTATTCCAACCCCTTCCCCAAAGTCCCCACCCCAACTCCGCTCTCTCCCTGCCCCTATTCCAACCCCTTCCCCAAATCCCTGCCTCAGCCCCACCTCTTCCCTACCTCCTCACCTGAGCATGCTGCATTCCCGCTCCTCCTCCCCCCTCCCTCCTGGAGCTTGTTATGCCATGAAACAGCTGTTTTGCGGTGACAAGCACTGGAAGGTAGGCGGAGAAGCAGGGACAAGGCATGCTCAGGAGAAGAGGTGGAGGGGAGCTGGGGAGGGGAGCACCCACCAATTTTTCTCTGTGGGTGCTCCAGACCCAGAGTACCTACAGAGTTGGCGCCTATGTTTGAAGATATTGCACCGGGAGAAATTTTGAACTTGACCTGGATGTGTGGGTCTAGAGGATGGTGTTGACACCAAGGTTATGGGGCTGAGTGACAAGGAAGAGGGTGGTGGTGTCAACAGTAACCAATAGGTTGCCTGGGGAGCATGTGGGAGAGAATACAAGGAATTCAGTGTGGGTACATTAATTTTAAGTTGACATGTCAAGGAGATGTTAGAGAGGCCAAGCAAAGTTGGGTTGACTGGAGAGAGACAGGCATAGAAATAGCACTGGAAGCTGTGAGAGCAGCTCATGTCACCTGGAGCTGTAGAGGGAGGAGAGGAGTGACCCCAACATGGAGTTCTATAAGCGATCTGCAGGCTGGTGGAGGTGGAGAGAAGAGATCCTACTGAAAGAAAAGTTCAAGAGAAGATCAAAGAAGAGAAACAGGAGAGGATGGAATTGTGAAAGCCCCAGGCTGACATCTTTTAAGGTAATATTTCCCCCTAGCTTTTCAATCTGGAAACCTGGTGAGAAAGCAGTGGTGCTAATGTGTGTGTGTGTGGGGGGGGGGGGGGGTTGATGGCGGCAGCAGCAACCCCCCTCCAAAGTTTTTGCACTTGCTCAAAGTTCCACGGGCTGCAGATCCGAGGCACCTGTGGCCTGATCGCTTACAAGCAGTGGTCCCATATTGAATCAGTACGGTTGCTGCCAGAGCTGTCTGGTTTGGTCACAGTGCTACTGAAATTTGACCCGGCTGCCCCTCCATACAAATGGAAGAGTGGCCAGAGCATCAGTGAGCGTGACCCTGTGCACCAGGTTCCAACACCAATGCCACTCAAATTTGGCCTGGCTGCACCTTTCTGACACAGGGGGAGGCTGTTCGTGGATGGGGGTGAGCAGGGTAGTCTGCCTAGAATTTGACTCCTGGTAGCACTGGCTTATTTGCTGGGTAGGGAGTAAGAGGAGATTCCAGCTGGGTGGAGGAGACCTGGAATCCCGGTAGGAGGAAGGGAGGGGATATGGGGGGAGGAGGGGGAGGACTGGAATTTGCCTCCTCAGAAGAAATACCTGATTAGTGTTACTGGCACAAAGTGAACACAGGTCCCAAATGTACAAGAATGGTGATCTCCCCCATGCACAGGGGAGGGTTGTGTGCATATTACAAAGCTGCCATGCCTAGAACAGTGTGTTCTGCAGGGTGGAGAGAACAGCAGTTGGCCATGGTTCCTGCCCCACCGGGTCCTGGGGCTGCATGGACAGCACTGCAGTGCAGAGCAAGGCTCTAACCTTCCCACCTAGCTCTTGTGAAGGCTCTTGGCCACATGCTTCTCCAGGCAGGGCAGAGCTTTTCTTGCACAATAACCAGACTTGGCACCACTAAACAATCTGAATATATTTGCTGTTTGCCAGCTGTGCGCCCAGTGCTGGATCAAAGAGATGAAGCAGTCTGCCAGGGGTGGGGCCTGGTCGCCTTTTAGCTTCTGCCCCAGGAGTTTCTATAAGGCTGCCCGAGAAGCGGGGACCACCCTTTACTCACCCTGCCTGTCTCCAAGAGTGGCTTCTCCAGGCTTCCCTTACTAGTCTGGGGCTCTCTTGGCTCAGCTGACAGGTGTGAGGGGTGTGTAACAAGCTGTCAAAAGCAAATCTACATGAACACTCCACATGCACAGCCTAGAGCAATTCACCAGCCCAGCACATGCCACAATCTCCCTAGTTTGCTTGTGAGGAGCCCATTGCAGTGGCATTAGAATGTCATAAAAATGGTCATAGTAAATCAGACCAATGGTCCTTCTCACTCCGTATCCTGTCTTCCAACAGTGGCCAATACCAGATGCTTCAGAGCAAATGTACAGAACAGGCAATCATGGAGTGATCCATCCAGCCCCTGTGGTCCACTTCCAGCTTCTGGCAGTCAGAGGCTAGGGACACTGACCATGGGGTTGCATCCCTGACCATCTTGGCTAATAGCTGTTGATGGACCTATCTTCCAGGAACTTATCTAGTTCTTTTTGAACCCTGTTATAGTTTTGGTCTTTACAACATTCACAGTTTGACCATGCATTGTGTGAAGAAGTACTTCCTTTTGTTTGTTTTAAGTCTGCTGCCTATTCATTTCATTGGGTGACCCCTCGTTCTTGTGTTAGCTGAACCTGTAAATAACACTTCCTTATTTACTTTATCCATATCATGCATGAGTTTATTGACCTCTTATAATTTGACCGCAGTTATCTCTTTTCCAAGCTGGAAAGTCCCAGTGTTTTTAACCTCTCCTCATACAGAAGCTGTTTCACATCCCTCATCATTTTTGTTGCCCTTCTCTGTACCTTTTCCAATTCCAATCTGTTTCTTTTCAGATGGGGAGACCAGAACTGCACCCACTATTCAAGGTGTCAGCCTTGAGGGTAGGCTGCTCACCTCCAACAGCCATGATGGTGCTGGAACGGCAGCCTGGCCTGTTGAAGCTGGTTACATGAACAGCGCTGCTCTCCATATTGCTTGGCCAACAGTCTTTGCAGCTCCGCACTAGTCAGATCGCAGTTATCAATCCATTGCCTGGTGAGCACCGCCCAGGGCAGGGCTCTGGGGGTTGTTGGCATGGCTGACTCCCGGGTCCGACTCTGCGCCGCCGAGCGGCGCTGGCAGGGGCAGGAGCGGGCGCCTTTGCAAACCGGCCCGTGGCTGCTGGCGGCGGCACTGCAGGGGTTAAAGCCAGAGGCGAGGGCGGCCCCCCCGGCAGGAGCAGGCGCTGAATGGGAGTCACTGAGCAGCCGCGGTGACTCACCTGCCCAGGTGCGCCCGCCCGGGGCTTCCCGCTGTGCGGAGGAAGCGGCTGGGGCGCTGCTGTCTGAGCAGGTGAGTTCGTTTCCCCTGCCGGCGGCGCCCTTCGCTTCGGCTGCCCGCTCTGCTGGGGGCTCTCCGGGGCTCGGGCTAGCAGGGGGCCCACGAGCCTGCCGGGCTGGGGCTCGCTCCCACCTGCCTTTCCGGGCGCGCACCGGGCCAGCTGCAAGGCGCCGTAGGGCTCGGGTGGCTCCCCGCGCGCTTCTCTCCCCTCCCCCAGCTTACTTGGGCCCCGACGGGCTTTTGCTGTCTGGGGCTGTCAGTCCAACGCTCCGCTTCGGCCCCTTCGCTTCCCCGGGGCAGGTGAACGGGGTGTGGGTGAGTGATTCCGATGCAAAGTCCATTGCTTGAGCTAAGACTAACCTGCACAGACTCGGGCAGGGGTCGGGGCGGGCTGCCACGCGGAGGGCTTGCTTACAGAAAAGGGCAAAATAATTCATTACCGTTCCGAGGGTGCGGGGCACCATTCTCCAGCCCATTGTTAGATCCTTTGATGATCAACAGTGCCATTTTTTCTTTCTTTCCTGGCACAGTGCTAGTCCAGAAAGTACCCAAATCCAGCATGGTTTTAACGCTATTGCATCTCTGTATGCTCACCCAGCGGCTCTTCTCCTTAACGTTGAAGTTAAGACAAGAGTGTCTTTAAAAGAGAGAACTCTGCTACAATAGGAAGAACTTGAGTCACCTTTCCAGCCCTTCTGGGTTCTTTTTCCTTGAAGCCTTTCCTTAGGACGAGGCTTTAAGACTTCTGTGAGAGTAACAGACTTTCAGTATAATAAGGTATAGCATATGTTGGCTAGGCTGCCTTAGTCTGAGTTAAGTAAACTCCAGACAAACATTTTGTTTGTGTGGGTGTGACCCTTCCATACTCCTCGTTCTTTTTGCTGATACAGACTAACACGGCTACCACTCTGAAACCTGTCATCTCTTCTGGAAGTAAAGCTTTTCTACACAAGAGCCAGAAAACATAGTGGACAGCTGATTTAATTCGTTGTCTAGGCATACCCGGGCCTTAAAAATCACAGCAAGGAGTCCGGTGGCACCTTAAAGACTAACAGATTTATTTGGGCATAAGCTTTTGTGGGTAAAAAAACCTCACTTCTGTTGCATCTGTTAGCCTTTAAGGTGCCACCGGACACAACAAGGTATGTTAAAAAGGTTGTGAGCCTTTGAATTTCTTTTTTGTTGTTGACTTTATATATATAAATTAAACTACGGGGGGGGGGGGATCAAACCTGTAAGGTGAAGCAATTCAGCATCACTACTGATTGGCTAAAAAGTTTTGTTTAAAGATGTATGTTAAAAAAAAACAAAAAACTTTTTTCCCAAGTTAAATTTTGACTGTTCTTTTAACATGACATTAAATGCCCCAAATACCAGTACTATATTCTTGATAACAGTTTGGTATGAGTACCACCATTTTAAGATCCTCTTCAAAATTAAATCATCACATGCCTTACCACACACAACTGGTGCTGAAGGGAGAATAAGTCCGGCCCAATAATATTTTGTACTGTGGGAGAATCCACTGTCTCTCACCAGTTCCATTCCTAGATTAGTGTCGACTGGAAATGTTGAGCCATGTGCCTGACTCTTTGTGTTGGGGACAAGGATAGTTTGTACCATTCAACAGTGACTTTCCCTTAAAGGAATGTCCTTGGGTTTAAACTTAGGTTTAAAAAAGTCCTTATTTATGTTACTAACACCTTTTAGATTTAAAAATGGTAACTTTGTCATGCTGATTGAGCTGAAAATTACAAAGTAAGCAACACACCAGTTTCATTTGCAGCTTCTCTCACAGTAGCACAATAATATTCCTGTCAAGTATCAGGGGGTAGCCGTGTTAGTCTGTATCTACAAAAACAACAAGGAGTCTGGTGGCACCTTAAAGACTAACAGATTTATTTGGGCATAAGCTTTCGTGAGTTAGTGAGGTTTTAACTCACGAAAGCTTATGCCCAAATAAATCTGTTAATAATATTCCTGACGCTCTCAGAATGAGCAAAATTTAGTTGTCTAGTTGTAGTGGATTCTGAAGGTCAAACTAAAACTGTACTGGAAACCTTGTTTAAAGTAGGCACTGTAGAACTGTTAGGAGGGGATTGCTACTGGAGAGGGTCTTTACTGTAGGTTTCATTATGATAGCTGGTGAACATATATGCATGTGATCAGACAAATGTCCCTGTTTATTTCCTGGTTTGGAAGTATTGAGCTAAAACAAAGACTTACAGAAATAAAGTTCCTGAACTGTGGTCTACAGAGTATTTGCCGGTTGTGAGTAGAGCGCAGGCTGATCACGTGAGGCAGCTCTGTGTTTTCAGTTACAGAATTGAGTTAAGATGGCTAAAGCACTTACTTTCTTAATGTTAAATATCCACATAAGTAATTGCTGTAGTTGTCAGAGGAATGGGGTGTAGTCTGCATAATTGTGAACAGGAAGTTCATAAGACCCTCTGTGAAAATGCGGACCATAAAGTTTGAGAACTCCTGTGAAGCTGTTCTTTGTTTGTTTGTTTGGTGCGTATGTGTATTTTGGGGTTGACTAGGAAGGTCAACTAACATTATTGTACAGCAAGCTGGCAGGCTGAAATGTCATTAATATTGTGTGTATTCATACTAGGAATCTAAACTTCTTTAAATGTTTAGCTTCCTTAATGTCATTTAATTGTAGTGAGGTCAGGACAGGACAGTAGTAGATTAAACCCTGGACTTGTGGAGGTGATGAACTAGCTGGAATCCTGTCATTTTAAATGTATTAAGTATTGCTTAATGATATAGTAGGATAGTATTGTAACATCAGTGGCAACAGTTTTTTAACATGGAGACAATACATTTAGAATATGTTGAAAACATGCTACAATCTGCATCTTGTTATAGCAAAGTTATTAGCAGTTTTCTTTTCTTTTATACACTAGAGCAGTATAATCCCTGATTCTTGGTCCAAGGAATGAACACTCAAGTCATTGCTGAAAGGGAACCAAAACCTGGCTTCTAAACAAAGCTTAAGAATAAACTGGATCTTACATGTACTACTGGTTGTCTATGATAATTTTAAAGGGGAAAAAAATGGCAGCAGAGGTTGTAAGTAAGATTTACCTGTCTAGGTAATTCTCTATATCCAGAAACACCTTAATGCATGCATTTAAAAACAAAGCTTTTGTGGTGCGTGAATTACTTTTCTCATTCTTGTATTTTTCCCCACATCTTCTGGCAACCATAAAAAGATAAATTCCATGTACATGGCAAATGTTTGACGCTGTCCTGCTATAGCAGATCCTCATGCTATTAATGGCAAGGTATGTCAACAATTTGTCAGATGATGCTTGTTGAAGTGCTAATCCTCTTGCACCTTCTTCCTTCTGTTTAGGGACAACAGTTAGGCTGACTCTCTTCCTGAAGGATCCTTGTGCTTCTTCCTAAGATCACACGGAGTGTGTGCGCGCACAGGTTCACGTGTGGATTCATTGTAATGGATCGCTACAGATATTTCATCTTTAACCAGAAAAGTATGGTTGTGCTGGGGTTCTTGCAGATAGCCTGTGCTGCAGTGTGTGTCATCAGTGGATTAATGGATGGCACCTTCAGAACAGAATCAGCACTGAGTAAAAGCAGAGCACCCATCTGGGCTGGAATGGTAAAGTTGCATATCTTATTTTTCTGTTTACTTATCCTATTGGGGGGGTTATAGTTCAGATGTTGGCTCCTTCTGGGAGAACTTCCTGACTCTTCTCCAGCACCTCTCTTGGAATCTGGTATTTGTCCACTGCTCTGAAAGCACAAGAGTGGGGAGGTACTGGGAAAAGATTTGGGAATATTGCGAGGTGAGCGGGGAAAACCTTCAGCAGGGACTAGAATAACAAGACAAACTGTAATTCAGTTTTTATTTCATCAGGCACGGGAGGATTTAAAAAATGAGGCTGTGGAGAGTTGCCATTTTAAAAGTTGCGACCAAAAGAAAAATGTATAAAGCTAATGGCTGTATTGAGCTTCAGTGTAGTGGTGGAATACAGAGGACCCCTTCATTTCATAAGATCGACGAGGTGCCCACATAACATAGCTGAACTTTTCACTGAGAATGAATTGTAGTAAGAGTACAACACCACCCTAATTGGTTTTAACTTCATCATTAGGGGCAGCACTGCCCTGCTTCATTGATGTTAGGGATGAAAGCTTAATAACTGCATCAAAGCTTTATAGGTGTTCTGAGCAGCTCAGATTCATAAGGTTTCCCATATGAAAATATTCCTACTATTCAAAAGTAACATACTATTGCTACAGCATAATATGATCAGGTGTCATTGCTGCACAGGGGTGGTGCCTTCTTGGGTTGTCTGTCTGTCTACTGCTTTCGAAGAATAGTTCTCTAGTAACCTGACAACCTGCTCTGACTAGATAACGAAGTGCAACTTGTGTAAAACTTTTTAAATAAACTGTACCCTGGGGGTACAATCCTGGCCCCCATTTAAATAATTATCAAAGCTTCCATTGCCTGCAGTGTGGCCAGGATTTCATCCTAGAAGTGTAGATAACTCAGAGGCACATCTTTTAATATGGGTTTAAGGTTGGGGGCAGGAGTGGTGATGTGGAGGGGGATGGGAATGGGAATGGAAGCCAGAAAGCTTTCCTCAAAAGGTACACTAGAGCCGTGATTTTTCAAACTATGGGTTGCAACCCAATACTGGGTTGTGGAATGTAAGGCACTGGGTTGCGGCAGCTCTGGTCAGCACCGCCGACGGGGCTGTTAAAAGTCCTGTTGGCAGTGCTTCCCGGCTAAGGCAGGCTAGTTCCTACCTGTTCCAACACTGCGCTGTGCCCTGTACTCCCATCCCCAGCCCTGAGCCCCCCCAAACCTGGAGCCCCTTCCTGCACCCCAAACTCCCTCCCGCACCCCAACCCCCTGCCACAGCCCTGAGCCACTCTGAGCCCTCCTGCATCCCAAACCCCTCATCCCCAGCCCAGAGCCTGCACCCCAGCCCAGAGCCCTGACCTCCTCCCGCACCCCAACCCCTTGCTCCAGTCCAGAGCCCCCTCCCACACCCCAAACCCCTTATCCCCAGCTCCATTGGGTTACAGGCATCAACAATTTTCTTCAACTGGGTCACCAGAAAAAAGTTTGAAAACCACTGCACTAGGGTACCACAAACGACTTTAACTCTGTACTTTCATTCCTGCCATCTTGTGCAGCCACCATATAAGGTACATTTGGGGGATGCAAACTCTTTATTTCCATGCTTTCCAGTGTTTGAGGGTAAATATAACCTTATTGTGAGTTATTTGATTTCCACCAGATTATTTTTACGGCACCTTTTATATTAAGATTTTTATCCTTTAAGTTACTGGCACACATTGACAACATCAGTTCAAATTTAATAAAGCTTTATTAGGGGAATGTTTTTGTTACATAGTGCCTAAAAATACAAACAAAATATTAAAAGTAGAAAACGTATTAGTTTTCCCCCTGTTCCTTACATGTCCCCAGATCTCCCCTCCTCACTGTCCATGTACTCCAGCCAATTTACTGGAGAAGCTGCTGACCCAAAGCGTCCTCTTTCATCCTGGACTCATACCTACCCTCTGAGTAATAGCTTCTTTCCTTTCAAAAAAGGAGCAGGGAACTACTAATGTGTGTTGGAATAAGCAACTTTTTAGTAGCTCACTGGTACCTTGACATGTGTTATTGACTATTGCGCAGCTTCAAAGCTGTTTTGGTGTTGTCAATACAGGAGTTGCAATACCATATCAGACTGGCCCATCTAGTCTGGAATCCTGTCGCTGACAGTGGCCAACATCAGATGATTCAAAGGAAGGTGTAAGAACTTAGCGGTAAGATAATCACCCCACAAATTAGGTCTCATCCTGATCTCTACTAATTAGACTGGCTTAAGTCCTGAAGCAAGAGGCTTGCGACCTTTACCTCAGCCCTAGCAGTCCAATACTCTGCCCCATCCTCATCTTTGTCACTCTTACCAGAGTGCACCGCTTTGGGCTTGGTCTCTGGGACACTATGAATGGTAGTAGAATTGTTTGGTCTCTGCCCCTCCAAACTGGGATTGCCAGAATACAGCCTTGCTCTGATGTCATCAGTGACTTCAGCAGGTCTGTGCTTGCAATCATCATCTGTTTGCCCTGTCAGGGTCACAGTGATTGACACTGAAGTACAATGTAACTAGAAATCAGAAGATCTGGGTTCCAGTGCTGGCACTGGCTTGCTGTTAAAGACTGGAAGTTCAGAAAACTGGAGATTTTAGAAAGTAACTTAATACCCTGATTTGCATTTTTGATTGATGTTACCATATTTACATAAATGACAGAAAATGTCCTAATTTCCCGAACTTAAGCCAAACAAGGCTGCAGCATGGAATGAGCTTTAGAAAACAGGAATTCCAGATACCATGGTAGGTAGGTAGTGGCAGGCCTTAAGCTATGAATAGTCTGTTGCAGACACTGACTCTAGGTCTACAAAATCAGCTTGAATAACTCAAATAGCCAACAGGCTTAACCAAAAATGGTCAGAGGAACCAGTCCTCACTGAGTCCAGTTAAAGAAACCAAGTTTGGAGTTTCTCAGCTAAGACACTTAAAATGACATGTCAATGACAAACCAGTATTAAAATGGCAAAATACTACTTTGATAAATGCCTTCCCGATTCATATGCCTCTCCCTCAGCCCACTATACACATTCTCATCACAGGAGCATTCATGGGATATTTCAGGTGGATTGGCTGAGCATTGGCAAAGTTAGGGAGAGCATCAAAACTTGTGGTAATGGAGCGCAGTCTCTCCGTAATACCTTCAGCATATGCTATAAAGGTTGATGGAATTTAAACTACTATATAATTTATAAATGTGCCGACACATGTGGTGATAAATTTTCCTACACAGTAGGTTATATACTAAAGAGAGGTATCAGTTAATGCAAATGGCCCTTAATTCCCTGGAATATTATGTGCTAGTTACACACTTTCACACTAGCGGAAATGTAACACTGCTGAAATGTGAAATCTGATTCCAAATTTATAAAGCAAGGCTGGAATAACTGCTAATTTGACACTAACTTTCACTAGCAGAATGTTTCATTTTCTAAAGAAGTGACAGAATACCATTCCTTAAATTCCAGGATCTGCACCATTAAAACCAAGAAAGTTGAAGTACGTCAGTTATTGTGGCATAAAATGTCTGCTCTCTTCATAGGCTCATTCTTATTATCAAGTGGGGTGCAAACGTCCTAGTTCTGTGTGGTAACTATGAACTTTTTGTGAGTGCTTATAATTTAAAATGGCTCCTTATGGAATATATTTTTCTGAAACTTTTCATACCCAATATAGTAGCATAACTTGTTAGCACGCTTTCTTTCCAGTTGCAAAATTATCTGTTTATTTTTAACATGCAGGTCATGGGTGTTCCTGGAGTTCTGGCTTTATTTTCTTCCCAGAAAAAAAATCCAGTTCTTGTAAGTTTGTAGAATTTTTTTTTTTTTTTTAAAGGGGTAGGTGAAGGAGTGACAAGATACATCTTTTGTAAGCAACATTAAGTTGGTAGTGGCCTGGTTTACTTTATGCACTTAGTTCTAAATCCTGCTGCAAGATCCTCACTCTGAGTTCTGTGTAGCAGTATTAAATTCTGTAGAAAAATTAAAAATTCTGGCAGCATTTGCTGATCAGTTACTCCAGAACATGTGATTTTCCGCCCCCCCCCCGCCCCATTAACTGGTTTTAGATTCCTTCAAGCTCTGTATTTTCTAGCCGTTGCTTTTGAATGTACTAGAGAAATATTTTCACAAATTTCATCTGTTTTTCTGGACTATATAGTACGATACGAATTAAAATGGAATGTGTAAAGAGCTTGCTTCTTGACTTTCTGGCCAGCTAAACTCCAAAAGGATATGTTCTTATTTGTAAATGAGTGAACTGCTAAAAGACCTAAAAGGGTTTTACTTAATCTAATTGCTTTAACAAACATACATCTCTGTGGTCAAGATTTGAGATTATAGGGCATATATAATATAGGGGTGGTAGTGGCTTGGAGACACTTGTTGAACTTGACCATGGTTTCATAATTCTTCTTGCTACTGTCCTTTGTTACCAATCTATCACTATAAAGCTTTAGGAGCTGCTGAAAATGATTTTCTATTATGATCCTGATTTTTGCCCCTCTTAATATCAAAGACTCAAAATTGGAAAGTTAGATCTGGAGGGCGAGAGAGACTCCCCCTTCCCCCCCCCCCCCCATAAAAGGAAGTGAATCAGACAAGGGATTCCTGAATTGTGGATCCCTTAAGAGGGGAGAAAAAAACAGCTGGTAAACATAGTAATGAGTATTGTGGGGAGCTCTTGATGCACTCAACAGAATACAATCACTGCAGTATTATGGGTGGTGGTCAGAACATTTGAAATTGTTCAGGTTTAATTAATATCTTTCAGAGTGGCTTATTAATTTTGAAGGAAAAATAGACAATGCACTAACTTTTCCTGTCCTCACCCCATATTTGCCTTGAATTTTTCCCTATGCAGGTGAATGCAATGATAGTAGCTTCTATATTTTCTTGTTTTGCCACCATCATTGTAGTTGTCTATGCTTCCTTAACTTTAAGCTATGGTGAAGAAGATGAGATGTTCACACATGAGCCAGTTCATGTTATTCATACGGTAAGTGGCAGTATTTTGTGATAGAATTGCACTTCCTTTTGTAGGAATGCAATCCAGACTTCACAGTTCCTTTTAGTATGTGCAAACTAGGCATATACCAACAATTCTAAAATTAGTTTATTATTGCTGAATGCAGGCAGCTCTTCTCCTGGTACTTGCTATTGTCCAAGAGAGAATGCAGAACTAGATGGACCACTGGCTTTCTCTGATGTGGAAATTCTTAGGATACTGAACTTCTATCCTAGGAGACATCAATAGCAAGGAACCCAGTGGTCAAAATATGTTAGGAACATGGGGTCTTCCCCATAGAGAGAACATTCAGTGGTAAAGATCTGGGTTCTTGCCTTGTAGAACATAAATGCTTTGGAGATGTTCCCCATGAGATGGGAGTACTTGGTGGCTATTACAGCATGTAGCCTATATGACTGGAGAGTTGGTACCGATAGTCCTTGATATGAAATTGAGTTTAGGAGAACAGGAACAGTTAAGATCAAAACCGTCAACATTCTAACTTGATTTGATCTAAAACCTGTTGCCCTCTGGGCCACAGAATCCATTCATACAATTGTAGTGGATTATGGAGACACATAGGAACACCAACCAAGATTGAGGCCCATTGTGCTAGTACTAGGAAGTACTGAGAAATTAGAATATCTGTCCCAAGTTCAAACTACTAATATCTTTGAATGGTATAGGAAGGGAAGCCATTGGCTTATTATTATAAAACAAATTACAAGATAACTCAGCATCTTCACTAAACTGCAGTGTAGTCTAGGGCAGTGCTTCTCAAAGTCGGGCTGCCGCTTATTCAGGGAAAGACTGTGGCGGGCCGGGCTGGTTTGTTTACCTGCCGCGTCCGCAGGTTCGGCCGATCGCGGCTCCCACTGGCTGCGGTTCGCCGCTCCAGGGCAATGGGGGCTGCGGGAAGGGCGGCCAGCACATCCCTCGGCCCGCGCCGCTTCCCGCAACGGAACAAGCAGCGGACCGGCTTTGAGAAGCACTGGTCTAGGGCATCAGCGCCAACTTCTCCTGTTGCTGGGGGTGCTCAACCCCGCCCCCAGCCCCACCCCGACTCCACCCCTCCCCACATCCATTCCAATCCCTTCCCCAAAGTCCCTGTCCCAAATCCTCCGCCCCCTCCCTGCCCCTATTGGACTTCTTCCCCAAATCCCTGCCCCGCCTCTTCCCTGCCTCCTCCCCTAAGCACAGTGTTCCCACTCCCTCCCAGAGCTTGTTATGCAGCGGCAAGCACTGGGAGGAGAAATGGGGACGTGGCGCGCTCATGGGAGAAGGTGGAGGTGAACTGGGGCGGGGTGGGGAACTGGGGCGGGGTGGGGAGCTTGGCTGCTGGTGGATGCAGAGCACCCATCAATTTTTTCCAGCCCCAGAGCACCCACGGAGTCAGCGCCTATGGTCTAGGGGCTTGAGTCCCAATTCCATCAAAGCTTGCAGTATGACTCTGGGCAAGTCACTTAACCTCTCTGCACCTCAGTTTGCACATTTGTAAAAGGTGGGTAAAGTGTAAAGAAAATTTACCCATCTCTCTGAAATGCTTTGTGGTCTTGGATGTAAGGCTGTAGAAGCAATAGGCTGTGTCTTCTGAATTATCAGGCCACTTAGGTACCTAGACCTAGATTTCGGTGCTGACATTTAGATACTTGCTTTTGCAAATTTTCTGCTGATATCTGGTCTCTTGATACAAAATCCTTTTGGTACCAATAATAGCTTTTTGGGATTAATATATTTATGAAAAAATGCAAATACACCCATGCACTGCAGGCCAACTTTCTGATGTCATGCCACTTAGGTGTGATGTGTCTCACTGTAGACGAAGATGATTCTAAGGCAGTTGTCACCAACCGGTCAACACTGGAGACTCTCCAAGTCATTTGTGATCTCCAGTGGTGCAGTAGGGCTGCCACTAAGGCAGGCTCCCTGCCTGCCCGGCCCCATGCCACTCCCGGAAGCGGCCAGCATGGCCCCGGAGGTTGGGGTGGGGGGCAGAGGTCTCTGCATGCTGCTTCTGCCTGCAAGCACCATCCCCCCCGACAGCTCCCATTGGCTGGGAACAGGGAACTGTGGCCAATGGGTGCTGTAGGGGTGGTGCTTTCAGGCAGGAGCAGCTTGCAGAGCCATGTGCACCCCAGGCCACTGGGGCGTTTGGGTCCCTACTCGGAACGGTGTGGGGCCAGGGCAGGCAAGAAGCCTGCCTTAGTAGCAGTCCCACTGCACCGCTGGCCAGGAACTGCTGGGTAAGTGCCACCTGGTAGGAGCCCACACTTGAGCCCCCTCCTAGAGCCAGCACCCCATATCCCCTGCTGCACCCTGTATCCCCTGCCCCAGCCCTGACACCCCCCCGAGCCAGCACCCTGTACCCCCTCCTGCACCCCAACACTCTCCCCCAGCCCAAATGTTCCCCCCTACACCCAAACTCCTTCCCAGAGCCAGCACCCGCTTCTGCACCCCCAACACTCTGCCCCAGCCTGGAGCCCTCTCCTGCACCCAAACTCTCCCCCCCCCGAGCTTGCACCCCTCACCCCCTCCTGCCCCTCAACCCCAGGCTTAGCCTGGAGCCCCCTCCCACATCCCGAACCCCTTGGCTCCAGCACAGAGCCTGCACCCCCTCCCGAATCCCAGCCTCCTGCCCCAGCCCGGTGAAAGTGAGTGAGGGTGGGGGTGGGTTGGGGGGGAGAGAGAGAGAGCGCAAGCAATGGAGACCAGGGGTGAGGAGGGGGGAGGAATGGAGTGAGCAGGGTGGGGTTTCAGGGAAGGGGCCAGGTAGATCCTGGGTTGCATTTAAATTCAAAAAGTGATCCTATTAGTATAAAGATTAGAGACCACTGATCTAAGGGGATGGTCCTTTGGTATTTACTTTGCTGTTCCTTTGCTGCATCAGTAAAACTATTTCCAAAGCAGACATTAGTCAATGCTGGTGTGCACTTGTGTTAGGACAAAGTGTTAAATACAATGAACTTTAAACAAAATGCCTGTTAATTTCAAACTTGACTATATAGAACAAAATTGATAGGAAATTGTTGCCTCTGCAGAGGGTAGTACAAAGAAAAACACAAATACAGAAGAGAAATGTCTCCCCTCAACATCAGTGATGTTACTGATTTAAAAGTACATCAATACTAAAACCAATTATTGTATTTCCCCCGTTGACATGTCAAAGAGTAGTAAAGATTTTTACAATGGAAAAAGTAAATACACTACAGATAAAGAATTTCAGTCACTAATCAAAACCTTGTTTTGGAATTTAAGGTAAAGCTAAAGCCTTCATTGTTGATCCATCTGACATTTCCTTTGTTTCTATTACAGAAGTTTGTGCTTGATAAACTTGTCAAAGGAGCCAACATAGCAATGTTAATTGCATCTACCTGCAGTGCTTTCATTGTGCTAGTTATTGCTTACATGGGCTGCCGAAGTCTTCCACATTGTTCATGTTATGACAATGTAACTGGAATGGTATGCAAGCGTTGACTTTTTGAACATAGTTTCTAATTCTGTTGCATCACATGTGGTATGTAGGGAAAACTGTGTGGATTAGGGTAAATGTATTAGTTATGTATCTGACTGGCTTATCTGATGAAAGGCAGAAGGTCTGATATCTTCTTTTAAACCCTTGGAGTGTAAGATGTCCCTTTGTGACCTTGAGCTGGGGATGCCTCTTTCTAATGCTCTAAGACTTCTTTCCTAGTCCTGGTAGATCACAAGACATCAGACTTGTAATGCTAGATATGGAAAGGCATTTTAGAACAATTTTAGAGGTTTCTGAAGTGTCTTAGTAATCACCTCTCTTCCTTTTGAGGCCTGTATTAGGGCAGGTTGGTTTACAAATACAATTGAAGTACCAACTGATGGATAAAATAACCCCTTAATTTTAAACTCTGCACTTCCTATAAACTATAGCAAATACAAACTCCATCATGAGGTGTAAATGTTTTACTAGCACTTGTTTTGGATGCTCTGCATAAATTATGAGTAAAGTGTCATCCCAAACTCATACCAATAACACTTCTTGTGTTTTAATGTACTAGATTTAAATTTAAATACCTCTCTAAGCTTATTTGTCTGTGTGCATGGACTACAGTAGAGCCAGTCAGGGACAAAGACGTAATTTTCAGGAAAACTGTCCCTCTTGTGTAAAAACTGCAAACTTTGAAAACATTCAACCAACACTATCATTGACCAAGCAGATTTCATTAAGAAGCTGAGCTATGTATTATAAAATCTCTCTGAATATTGTGACTCCAGTTTTCTAGCTCACTTTCCTGATTTTTAAATTAGTGTAGGGAAGGAGGACTTCTAGTGGATTGAATAAACAACTTGTACAAAATCACATTTTCCCCTATTTTATCAGAATATACATAAAAATTGACTACGACATATCAAGAAAAGGGATTTGTATAAAGTATCAGGCTATCATATAGGCATGTCAAAAATGACACGTAAATCAAAAGTGGTGAATGTCACTATTTAATTCCACGTGTCAAACTACACCCTCCTTTGGGAGAAAAGGCGATACTGATATTTAAATCTAGTACATTAAAATTAACCTCCTTTCAAATAAACTAGAGTAGAACCTCAGTTATGAACACCTTGGGAATGGAAGTTGTTGGTAACTCTGAAATGTTCATAACTGAACAAATATTATGGTTGTCCTTTCAAAAGTTTACAACTGAATGTTGATTTAATACAGCTTTGAAACTTTGCTATGCAGAAGGAAAAGGCTACTTTCCTTTTTTTATTTTTTAGTAGTTTAACATGGTAGTGTAGTGTATATGCTATTTTTTTAGTCTCTGCTGCTGCCCGATTTGTGTCCTTCTGATTCCAAATGAGATGCGTGGTTGGTCAGTTTGTAACTCTGGTGTTCATAACTCTGAGGTTCTATTGTTCACACAAATTCAAAGTTTACTTTCAAGGATAATTTCTAAACTGGATTATAAGATTGCATAAGAACATCCATGTTTGACTAGCAATGGAAAGATAAAATATAAATCTCATCTGTAGGAATGGTTACAACCTGCTGAGGATCCGCAGCAGACTGTTGAACTGGTTTGCACTATGCAAAGTAAGTAACTTTCTCCTCCCTTCCATCTCCTAGATAGATCATTCAGATTTAAGGTGATCATTCCATACAGTATCATCTACTGAATATGTATTACAAGCCAAATCCTGATAGTGACTGAAAACAAAGTAAGGAACTCAGGATTTGGCCCAAGGAGCTACAGTATGTTCAGTTATCGTCTTTTTTTTCCCCTCTCTCTTCCCCCCTCACGTAGGTCATGGGAACAGAATCTTTAATTCCCCAGTGCAGTTTCCAGATCAAGACTTAGATGCAGAGGAAGAACTATCCAAACCACCTCCCTACATCAGACTTGTTTGAAGAATAACAAAGAATTTTAATGCTAATAGACTGGAGAACTTACCTTATATTTTGCTACCTTTTTTTAAAGACTTTTAAAAACAAAATCTGTGCACTTTTTCATGGATTCTTTAAACATGGAACTACTGAATGCACAGAAAGTTAAGCCAAGATGGCAGTGCAATTGTCTACGCACTTGTGGATGAAAATATCTTACAGGTCTTTAACTGATTTAGGTCTTGCACAATTAAAATACCTCATCTCTTCTAGGATGTGTGAACCAGTCTCCTGCAGCTTTTATATGAGATCTATATTTTAAGACTAGATGATAATGGAATTTGTCTTGCAGTTTCAGTTTGGTAGTGCTAGCTTTGAGCATTCAAATGTGAAATCATATTGACTGTTTTAAAATGTTTGTTAATGCATCTACATTTTCTCAAATATAACTTGTATTTTTCTGCCTTTTTAAACAAGTTCTACTAGAATGAAGGAGCAACTTGTGGTTAGACATAATTTCTTTTACTTCTGTGGACTGCACTGGATATTCAGCCATCTTCTTCCATCTTTCTTGGGGAACAGGCTAAAACATCTGGTATTAAAACTTGAAGTGTCCCTGTCAAACTATAGATTCAGTTGTGTTTAAAAAAAATTGTATTTATATTTTATCAATGAACACCTAATAAAACAGGATTTTAAGTAGATTTCTGGCTTGTGCTTATTAGTGTCTTAACATGATGGGAGTTTTATTCACAACAGCCAGTCCTATTTGTGAAGTGCTTCAACTTCCTGTTTAACTAAGTGTCTATGCAAAGTGCCTATCAATGTGTACTCATTGGTTAGTACTCCTGGGTGTGGAACACAAATTTCAATAAATGTTTTAGTCACTAGCCAAACATCTTAGACTAGCAACAGCTAAGGAGTTGGCTAGAAAAAAATCACTCTGCTCTCTGGTGGTGTTGGGTTAGTGCACTAGCCTTGTAACTGCAAAATTGGATCATAAGTTGATATTTGACAGGTCTGATCCTAGAATCAATCACTTACCTAAGTCATAATCGTGCTAAGGGTTGCAGTGGCTATCAAGCTGGTTCAATTGATCCAGGCCTGGAATAATAGTTATGAACAAGCTAGTGACATCCCTGCCCACTTCCTTCATAAAGAATAGAAGTTGAATCATTAATAAGATCAGCCTTCTCTCTGTTCCACTTACCCTTAGGCTAAGAAGGCAGTCAGGTTTTGGAATCGAATGTATTGTATTGTGGGGTAATACTACTAAGGCTTTAGGGCTTTATCTAATAGAAGGGTGGTCATCAATACCAAGAAGCATGATGCTTTGTGGGTTTCTGGTGACTTTTGTTGTAGGGGTTACTTTCTACATTAACTTCAGGAGAACGTCATTGTGATAGTTTAATATTAATGTGAAGGTTGGAACTTTCAACATAAAAGACTTGATTGCCATTTGAAACACCAGCAGAACTACAGTGTGCTCAGGAAGTTGGGACATTTAATACTTCTCATATGGACAATGATTGAGAGTTAGCAGTTTTTTAAAGAGACATTATTAAGGGCACAAGAGCAAACTATCCTAATGTGTTGGAAAGATAGGAAGTATGGTAAGACATCACACTGGCTTAACCAGGAGAACATCAACCATCTGAAACTCCAAAAAAAAAAAAAAGAGTCCTACAAAATGTTAAAATGAGGTCAAATTATGAAGATCATGAGTATCAAAAACAACACAACCATGTAAGGACAAAACTAAACAGGCCAAGGCATGAAATGAGCTTAAATTAGGTAGGGGACATAAATATTAGTAAGAAGTATTTGTAAAAAATGTTGAGAAAGGACAAGGTAGGCCCATCATTCAATGAGAAGAGAGACAATAACAGAAATCGCAGCAATAGCTGAACTGTTAAATGCCTTTATTGGCTTTCACCAAAAAGGTTAGTTGTGATGGTATGACTTAAATAGTGATCCATGTAAATGGAGTAGGATTTGAGGCTAAAATAGGATAAAACACATTAAGAATTACATAGGTTAGATGTCTTCAGATTGGCAGGATCTGGTGAAATACATCCTAATACTTAGAGATCTCTTCAAGCAGGTCTGTGAGCCATTAACAATTACCTTTGAGAACTTGTGGTGGACAGGAGAGATTGGAAGAGGGAAAATATAGTACCTATCTATAAAAAGGGGAATAAGGACACCCCAGGGATTACATACCAGTCATTTTAACACTGGTACCCAGAAAGAAGAGAGTAAATCAAACAATACGTAAGCACCTAGAAGATAAGGTGAAAAGTAATGGTCAACATGGATTTGTCAAGAACAAATCAGATCAAACCAACCTAATGTCCTCCTTTGACAAGGTAACAAGCTTTGTGGATTGAGGGAGAAGTAGGTGTGATATATCTTGACTTTAGTAAGGCTTTTGGTACTGGCCTTCATGACATTCTCATAAACAAACTAGAGAAATATAGTCTAGGTGAATCTACTATAAGGTAGGTGCACAAATGGTTGGAAAAGCATACTCGGAGTAGTTATGAATGGTTCACAGTCAAGCTGGAAAGGCATATCAAGTGGGGACCTGTAAGGATCTGTCTTGTGTGGATTCTATTTAAATTCATAAATGATTTGGATAATGGTATAAAGAGTACACTTATAAAGTTTGGACAATACCAAGTTGGGAGTGGTTGCAAGCACTTTGGAGGACAGGATTGGAAATTCAAAATGATATTGACAAAGTAGAGAAATGGTCAGAAATAAATAGGATGAAATTCAATAAGGACACATGCAATATTACACTTAGGAAGGAATAATCAATTGAACAAATATAAAATGGGAAATGATTGCCTAGGAAGGAGTACAGCAGACGAGGATTTGGGAGTTATAGTTGATGACAAAATAAATCTCAACAATGTAACACTTTGCAGAAATAAGCACACATTGTTCTGGAGTGTATTAGTAGGAGTGTTGCAAGCAAGACATGAGAAGTAATTCATCTACTCTAATGAGCACTGATAAAGGCTCAGCTGGAGTATTGTGTCCAGTTCTGGGCACCACACTTCGGGAAGATGCAGACAAATTGGAGAAAGTCTAGAAGAGAGCAACAAAAATTACTAAAGGTCTAGAAACCATGACCTACAAGGAAAGATTGAAAAGAATTGGTTTTGTTTAGTCTGGAGAAGAGAAGTCTGAGGGAAGTCATAACAGTATTCAAGTATGTAAAAGGTTGTTATGAAGAGGAGGGTAATAAATTGTTCTCCTTATCTACTGAGAACAGGACAAAAGCAATGGACTTTAATTGAAGCAAGGGAAGTTTAGGTTAGAAATTAGGAAAAACTTCCTAACTGTAATGGTAGTTAAGCACTGGAATAAGTTGCCTAGGGAAGTTGTGGAAGCTCCATCATAGCAGATATTTAAGAGCAGGTTAGACAAATACAGGGATGGTCTAGATAATGCATAGTCCTGCCTCAGTGCAGGGGACTGGACTAGATGACTGACTGACAGGTCTCTTCCAGTCCTACATTTCTATGATGTGTGGGCTTTAAGCATCTACAATGCAGGTGAAAATATTTGAGTATTGAATCTAACCGCATCTGGACTATTCAGAAATCACATTTCTATCTACTGTTGTATAATTACTTTTTTATGTTTGAAGTGTATGTTTAATGGGTACATCTCAGGAGACTGGGTAATAACTTTTTAATATTGGTTCAAATCCAGCCTAGAGAAGTAGTGACTGAAAGTTGCTTCTAGCCACTGGATAATGTTATAAAGCTACAAACACTAGTAAGTTTAATTTAGAAGCAACTTAAAATCTATCCAGTTTTTAAAAATTAAAGGAGATTCAGATGTTCACGTTGACTGACCCTTAAATGACTATTTGGGTCTTGGCTTTTTAATTACTTAATTGCTAACAGCAGAGAACAGAATATGATGTGTGTTGTGTGTTATTCTTTAGTACAAATATAGGTAATGAGCCATGTTAACAGTAGACACAAAGCATGAAGTGTTTACTTTTCTACTCCTAGAAAGTTTATGGAAGAGCTCAAAACAATTAATCTAGTTTGTGATTAATTTTAATTAATGGAGATATCCCATCTCCTAGAACTGGAAGGGACCTTGAAAGGTCATTGAGTCCAGCCCCCTCTGCCTTCACTAGCAGGACCAAGTACTGATTTTGCCCCAGATCCCCAAGTGGTCCCCTCAAGGATTGAACTCACAACCCTGGGTTTAGTAGGCCAATGCTCAAACCACTGAGCTATGCCTCTCTCCCCCTCCCACCCCCTCTGTGATAAATTCCACTTATTGTTTTGTAGTCAGTATTAACTGCTATCACAAATCCATGGAGGGAAGTGAATAAGATTCCCTGAGAAAAATGGTATTTAATAAACTGAGCAAGTGCATAGCGTTGATTCTTCTTTATTCTAAAATGGCACATTTTTCTATAGAGGGAAGAGACATGTTGGAAAATCCAGACCCCAAAAAAGCACTGCTCAGCTACAGCTGTCATCTCTGTTTGGAAGTTTTGAATCCCATCCAGAAGCTTGATAACCTAATGAATGGTCAAAGGGGATCTCTGACTATAGAGTAATTCAACTAACTGTGTTAAAATTAGTCTACCAAGCAATTAAACATTGATTTCAGTTTCTATAATTAATACTGTTTTGGTAGAACATTAACTAACAAAGGGAAACTTAAAGGTACAGACATGCAATTGCAATACCTTGCTATAGGCACCACCTATATATAATTTGATCAGAAATGATCAAATTGAAATGGAATTGGGAACTACTCATCAAATTAAGGTTATCAGAAGTGGATTTTTAGAAAAGACACATACTGAGAGCTAGTGCCTCAGCTCTCGTGAATCAGTGTAGTTCCACTGGAGTGAATGGAGCTTCTCTGGTTTGCATCAGTTTGGGATATGGCCCTCTCATTGCATGTGGTTTCGCAGGGACTCTAGGCCTGGTTATACAAAGGCTTCTTAACACTCTGCTGGTAATGTAAAGAGCGCTTAAATTGAGTGTAAATTATTCTCTGACACCCTTCAAGGCATGTTGGTGTAAAAGAGAATTGGGTCCTCTCTAATTCATAAATAAAAAGGTGTAACTGATTTTCCACATCTGTTCATTGCCAGTGGGTATAATTTCAACATGGTGGTTATGGTATTACTATGGGAACCTCTCTTAACTATCCCAGAGTTAGTGATGCATGACAGTGATTTCTTTCCACTAAATGAAAGGAGAACAGGTGCAGCAGAAATTTTGCGGAAGTTTAATACCCATTTAATGTCACTCCCCACCCAATTGCTTAGCACTGCACAAAATATATTCATGATTGCAGCTTCCAGTCCTGTATTTAGTAGCCTATTCTACATGCTAGCTATCCCTCCTTTCCATCAGAGCTCTGGCATTTCATGTTTTTCCTCCTTCCTAGCTTTCTCTGATGGGATCCTCAGACATACACTCCTTGCTAAAAACTCCCTTTCCTCTAGCTTCATTTGCTCCCTCTAGGCTCTTCCAAGGTAGCTGGATTCCTGTGCCTGATGAACTGACTTCCCTGGCCCCTTTGGCTGCACTGACAGATAGAGAAGATTGTTGTATGCAAAGCCAGAAGATACAGAAATCTTCCTCTGCCCACCTTTGGCAAGGTAGACTTCTGCCGTGGTTGGCTGGGGGAGGGGAGTATATGTCAATTGTATATGATAGCATAGAACTTTGTTTAGTGGCTGACTGTGATTAAATGCTCATAAATTTGAATATGTAATGCTTAGGGAGGGATGTCTTAACTAAATACTCTCATGTGGTGTATTAATTATAAAGTCAGGCTCCTGTGCAGGCATGAACTGACCCATGATACTTAAGGTGGTAAATGACCAATGGATTTATTTTTGTTTTGTTTGTACCTTACCAGACAAAAAATATAGGCCACTTGCTACACAGGGGTGCAGAAGTGTGAAAGTGAAAGGTTACATAGTAAACAAGCTGTATATTTGCCTGGCTGGGCACATTTACAGGGGTGTAATAAATAAGGCCATTTAGCACCAAGGTCTCTTTTGGCCCCTGTAGTTCTGTTGCTGCAATCCCCACACAAGTGTGATGGCTGCTCCTTCCTGCCCATAATCTGTAACACATGCAGAACTGAAAGGGTTGTCAGCTGGGCCACCAAGGCTCAGCAGAGAGAACTGGCCCTACCTGAAATAGGGTGGGAAAGTACAGCAGTAACCCCAGTGAGATTGGTAGTCTGCCCTAAGAAAGGGAGGTGGATAGCTGCCTGAACTGGCAAGGCAGCTACTGGCCTGGGTAAGGTAAGGTATTTTGTTCAGACTGTATTTCCTAATTGTTCATGTAACTTTAGAAGGGTAGCTGATATTTTAAATGTAAGTGGATTTACATAGCAACCTAGGCTTAGGATCCAGCCAGTCTGCCAAAGAACAATGTGTGGTGGTGGGGCTGAAATTGCCTTATCTTATTTACTACAATGCACTCTCTGCACAATCAAGATTGTGTTAGTGCAAAGTATGCAATGAAATCATGTGGGCTTATTCTGGGTTCCCTTTTCAAATAAATGGAAATTATTTCCTAAGGGTAGCTGTAACAGGAGGCCCCTTAATTTTTTTTGGACAGAACAAATCATCTAATTGATCTAATATGACAGAACTAAAGCACACTTCCAAAACAGGGGTTTCACCAGCACTTTGTGCAGTACCATCAGCTCTGCTATTACTGTTTGTCTTTGTGTTTATAGGTTTCACATGCGTACAAATCTGAGAAGACGCTCTTTAACCAATCTGTAGTTGCTCAAGTATTTTAATAGAGAGAAAATAAGTGACTCTAGACTCTTCCATTTGTCATGTTAGACATTTAAATACAGGCGTTGCATAAATCAGTTTCTCTGTTAGTGCTAATATCTATTCAAAGAGTACATTCCAGGATTCCATTCAAACGTTAAAAAATGAGATTTTCTTAAATCCTAGGATTTTTAAAAAATACAGCTGGAGTGCTTTTAATTTTGCCTTTCAAGTTGTGAACTCAAGTTTAGTTTTTAAAATTTTTCTCCACAGTTATGCTGCCTAGAAACTTTTAATTACAAAATAATAATAATAAAAGTCCTGTCCTCCTCACTTGCCTCTAGGAGCTGGAACTTTATGAAAAGAACCAAGAATTGCAAAACTCCTGATAAAAGGGTGGGAGTTGGCAACAGTGATTCCAAAGTAGTGGTTTAGGCAGCCTGACTGTGCTATAGCAACACCCACAATAGCACTTCATAGCAACAGTGAGAATGAATAATCTAAAGGTGGGAAACGAGAAAACATTTGCCAGGTTGTGGGGCTATTTCTTGCGGCTGAATGTTCAGCCATGACAGTCTAGAAACCTTTGCTGTCTCCAATTTCTGAGCGGGTTGATTGAGTGTGTGGTAGTAGAGAGAAGGAAAAGCTGTTGCATGTATTTCAGAATAATGTATACTCTATTCTCCCTTCGTGGACTGTTCAAAGTAAAGACAGAGGCTGTGCTATGAAAAGATAGCAGAAAAGGATCACAGGCTACGGTTGGATGGTTCTTGGTTTCTTACTACAGACAAGCTTGAAAGCAGCCATGCTGCTTTTCCTGCTTGTGCACCTAGGTTACTGTGTAGTGTAGAAATGGCCTTTGTTTGATAGTGTGCCCTGTTTGCTTACAGCACTGTTTAAATTCACTTACTAAAACAAAAAACAACCAACGTTGTGAAGGTGGAATTTAGGTTGCTACCTCACACCAGTGCTGCCTTTTTTTTCCCCTTCTGGAAGGTGAGATGACCAAAACTGAAATGATAGACAACAAGGAGAGGCTGAGCTAATGTCTCTCTTGCTCTTTACACAATATCTGTCGTATAGAGGAACCATAGACTCGAGGCCTGGTGGGCTTTAAATAACCATGTATATTAAAGACGTATACAACCGACAATTCCTAGCAGCGCGTGTACACTGCTCCTATGAGAGGATTCCGGTGGGTTCTAAAACATACATTACAGTGAAGGCCACTGGAGCGTTCACAACCTATTTAAAGGGATGCTTCCCAATTTCTATATGTTATATTCTGCGTGCCTTGATTAAAATGTTAGTTACAAAAGAAACAAAATACAAATTTATAGAAACCATACAATGAGCAGCTAGGGTGCTATTTTACTTGCATTGCAACCACATAACTTTAACTCTGTCCCTGTGGGGTGCTAGTGTAACCTGCTTTGTCTGGGATGCTATAGCAGAAGGGACCTAGCTGTCTTGGCCAGCTCATAATGAACTAAGCATGCTCGTGGAAGCAGCTCATGCTGGCTCGAGGCAGAGAAAAACAGGCTGTTAGAGATCTGAGATCTCCTAGAGCTGAGTGTATATGTTAACCTTGACTTTAAGAAAAGGGCTGTCAATGGGTGTCATTACTTGCTAGTCTGTGAAGGATGCTGTTTGAGACAACTACAAACTTCTTGGATTTGGGAGGGTTGAAAACTCCACTTTTTATAAACAGTCCCAAGGACTGAGGATCAGTGGGGACTCTGGGAGCAGAGAGAGTGAGTGTTTTGATTATGTTCTAATGAGTAATTATCGAAATAATTGGAAGTTTTTCTTTCCTTTCACATTACACCTTGTTAGTAATAAAGAAGTTATTTCATTCAACAGTCTTATTAATAAGAGGATTACATAGATGCAGTATAAAAGTAGTCCAGATATTGTTTGAACCTAGTGGAGTTTTGTGCGCCTCGCTCTGCATCACTGTTATACCACATTATGCATCGTTCTTTTAAATGTGGAGAATATTTGCCTAAACTGCAGGGACCAGATTTTATGTTGTTTAACTGAGATTTGTGCAGCTGGGAAAAGATGTCAAATGTGATCGCTGGAAACCAGCAGCAGTTACTCTTCATATCCATGGTGCTTCACATGCGGCGTTGATGATTCTATTCATCCTTCTGACAAGGAGTCCTGATTTGGACTTACAGTGCAAACAGAGAAAATGGCATTTTTTCTTAAGGGGAAGTGAGACTCTAGTTCTGCTTCTCACTTACACTAATTCCCCTTTTCACCCATTGAGAAGCAAAAATGAGCTTTGGTGTAACTGAAAATCAGGTCCATTCTGAGGATTCCAGTCCCTATTGCTATCTTAAAGGGGCAGAGTTAAGGGTAGGTGGCTGTCTTGTGTGTTATGCACCACCACAGCTCTGCATGTCCTAGTTTTCATGGCATTTGGGTGTGTGTGTGTTAACGCTAACATTAGTTCTGGGGATATGCAGTAGATCTTAGCTCAGTTTTGCCTTCCGTACCCCTCCTCCCCCGTACTTAATGTTTGAGTTTTGATTTTGAAAGTCCACTCTTTCAGAAGGGTATAGGGAACAGAATACACTGTGGGG
The DNA here is from genome assembly GCF_027887155.1 of Malaclemys terrapin pileata. Lineage (NCBI taxonomy): Eukaryota > Metazoa > Chordata > Testudines > Emydidae > Malaclemys > Malaclemys terrapin. The sequence continues at coordinate 91,421,006 of NC_071509.1, forward strand.
CAGTAACGTTAACTTCTCCATAAAGAAGTTTGTGCAGGTGAATGTGCTTGGTTTTTGGGGCTAGGAGGAAGGTGGTGGCTGACTCATTTGTCTGACAGGCTGAAGAAGAAGACCTTTATAGACAGGTGAAGTAGCACAGCAGTTCCAATACAGGAGGATTCCAAGGACTGGGGCACATGGAGGATGCCATCAACTGTTGTGGAGTTGAGGTGATGCAGAACTGAGAAGCGAGGCAGCCTTTAGCTCTGACAAAATTCTTGCTTCACCAGAAGTTGAGCTCCTTTTCATCAAAGTAAGGGAACTTCGTCAGGAGCAGGGGCTGCCTCATGCTCCAGCTCTGCATCTTTCCAGCAGCCCTCTGGATCTTCAGAGCCCATGCAACCCCATGCCCCTGCCCTTGATTACTTGGCCATCTGTCACTCAGGATGGGTAGAGATTAAATCCCTGTTCTACTTTCACCTCAGCTGCCCTCATAAATTTCCTTCTAGGCTCTACTCTATCCCCACCCATCAGTGCCTGCTCTCACTGCCCCTCTAGGCAGGAAGTTGGGGAGTGGAAGGAGGAGTGACCCTGGCGGTGGAGGTGTGGCAGATGTCAGTAACAGGAGAAGACGATAATAAATATACGGGGCAGGGATGAGCCTGTGATGTAGGGCCTCACTGGAGCTCCTAGGCACTACTGCAACACAATTAATAAAAAGAAAGGACAGTTCCGTCCATGCATTGTAACACGCAGCTTGAGACACTGTGGCAGTAACAGTATTTGGTGAAAGTATGTATGGAAAACCACGTAGCAGCACTGTAGAGGTTCACTGTAATTGGTGTTGCTTTTGCTGTCTTGAAAGAGACCATAAATACGGTGGTGGGGCTGGGGGGGTCATTGTCAAATTGGTTAATGAGGAATAATTTGATGGCAGCTTTAGTTAGCCAGGGTGAAGAGAGAGGCAGTGGGGGGGCCTCCAAGTTATGTCTCACTGACCCCCTGCATGACCCCATGTGACCCCCACAGGCTTCCTATGCACCCTGATTGATCCTGACAGCTTCCAAATTATGCCTCATTGATCCCTGAATGATCCCCAGCACCCCCTTGCTGTGCCTGACCTCATGTGACCCATCAGGCTTGCTATTCACCCTCATTGAATCTTGTATGACCTCCCGGCTTCCCCCTAGCACTCCAAACTTTGCTGTGCATGACCTTGTGTGACCCCGCACCCGCGATTGCTAGTCACCCTGGTTGCCTCCAAATTATGCCTCATTGACCTCCAGCACTGCACGCCTTGCTGTATCTGACCTCCGGTGACCCCCACCGGGCTTGTTGACACTCTGGCTCCAAATTATGCATGATTGACCCCTCCCCCTGCATACTCCCCAGCACTCTAAGCTTTGGTGTGCCTCACCTCATGTGACCCCCCCCCCCCCCATAGGCTTGCTATTCACCATCAGCGACACTGATGCCTTCAAAATGCCCTTGTGTGACCCCCCTCCCCCCACAGGTTTTTCACCCTCTTTGAACCTTCTATGATCCCCCTCCAAACTTTGCTGTGAATAACCTCCCCCCGAGCTTGCTATTCACCCTGATTAACCAAGACTGCCTCAAAATTATGACTCATTGACCACTGCATACTGCTCAGCAGTGAGCGTTGTTCTGCCTGACCTTATGTGACCCCATGCCTTTCACCATGAGTTACTCTAAGTACCTCCATATTATTCCTCATTGACCCCTATATGAGCACACAGCACTTGAAAACATGCTCTCTATAGCCTCGTGTAACCCCTCTGCCTTGCTATTCACGCTGCTTGACCAAGACTTCCCACAAACTATGCCTCATTGACCCTTGCATGACCCCCTAGCACTTCAATACTTGCTGTCTAGCACCTTGTGTGACCCCCCCCACTTCCTTCCTATTTACCCTGATTCACCCAAATTGCCTCATTTTTCCTTATTGACCCTTGTATGACCCCCAATGCCCAATCATTCACATTGTGTGACTCCACCTTGTTGATTCTCAAGCTTATTGACCTTGCTTGACCACCAAATACCTTCAAGGTTTTCTTAATTGACTCTTGCAGGACCCCCTCACCTCCAGCCTTGAGCTGAGCCTGTCTGACCCCCCTGAACTGATTTTTCATGCTCAGTGAGCCATCTATAACCCTCCTCTAAATGTATCCTGTGGACCCCCCCCCCCCCCCCGGCCAAAGAACCTCAAATATAAGAGGTACTGCAAAATGGCCTGAATACAAGCTGAGGTGTTGAATCCCCTTAGATAGTGATCAAAAGCATCCTGTCATGGGAAACCTGGAGGGCCAGATTGCCGAGTGCCTGGCTCCTGAACCCCTGCTTGGTTGTTGGGCATCAGTCTTTAAGGCTGGGGCAAGGAGGTAGGGCAATCCAGACTCTCCCTGTCTGATGGGTCCCAGGCCAGGGCCTTGTTTTCATCATCCCCTGAACAGGGGCAGCCCTCCTAGCAGGGTCTCTAAATTACCTGCCCTGGGCTACTACCTACCAATCTGTTCATTTTGGGCATGACCCCTCTAGTCCACTTAGTTGGGCGGTCAGCTTCCCATAGGGGCTTGAGTAGCACCTTGTCATAGTCCCAAGCGCCTTCAGGTAGGTGGCCACAGGTTGGGGAGGCCGAGTCCCACAATGTCCTTGGGCGTCACCAACTCAGTTAACTCCCAAGGTGGTGGCTCCTATGTCTGCTCCAGCATCTCCCTTGGCTGGGGAGACAATGCTTTTGCCTAGGTCACTGCCTGGGTGGGCATGTTAGTGCGCCTTCCTCACATTTAGCAAGGTAACTAGCTCCCAAACTGAGCCAGGGTCTTTCCTTTTTTCCTCCCTCCAAGCCTGGGATTGGCTGCAGGTATACTGGGATGGGCTAGCTGAGCCCACAGATCCAGCACTGCGAATCTGCGGACCATGTTTGAGGATTGCGGCTCCGATGCAGATACAAAAATTTGTATCCATGCAGCGGGCTATCCCCAGGATAGTTTTTATTACCGATGTGCTGGCTGTTGCTCTGCTTCAATACTTGCCCTACTAAATAGCCCTAGTAGATGGTGTCTACTGTTAAGGAGGCCCTGCTGAACTGCTTCCAGGCATCGTCCTTCTCCCTCATCAAGCCTGTTACCAAGCTGTGACGGAGCAGGGAGCAGGGCAGATTTGACCTGGGAATGTTGCAGGGGGATTGCAGTGAGGAGGGGGAACTTCCCTTGAAGGAAGCTACCTGAGCTGTAACCTGAGCCAGGAACGGGGGTGGGGAAAATTAACACCTTCTGGCCGGAAGACTGAACAAAGGAGAGGAGCGGGAGGAGTTGGGAGTTTAGTTTCGGTTTGGGCTGGGTGGTGCAACGCAGGAAACCCCCAAGCTGGGGTCTAAGCTCCCTGAACCTCCCAGAGGGACCTAATTGAGGGGGTCTGGTCGTACCTACACGCTCTGCTTGAAACTGTGTTCCTGTCCTTAAATAAACCTTCTGCTTTACTGGCTGGTTGAAAGTCGCAGTGAATCTCGGAAAGAGGGGTACAGGGCCCTGACTCCCCCACACTCCGCAACAACTGGTGGCAGCGGTGGGATCTACTGCACCCCGTGGACGGCGCTTCCTGCAGTAAGTGACTGGGGAGCAGTAAAACGAAGGGGGATTGACGGGGACCAGGCGTGCTGAAGAGTGAGAGAAAGACGGTTATTACCCCTGGGAGTGTGTGACCAGCGAGAAGGACTTTTGCAGTAACAGGGTCCCCCGGGGGGATCGCAGCGAGTGGTCCCAGGGGCGGAGGAGTCTGCAGCTCGACCCTGGCAGAGAGGCGGTGACCTCGAGAAGGGCTGGCACACTAGGGGTCCCCCTGGGAACTGTGGGGAGCTGTGAGCACACAGGCCGGTGAGTGGCCAGCAGGAAGATGTATGCCAAGCGGCTTAAGAGCGACCTGGTGGAGCTGTGCAAGCAGAGGCGGCTGCGCATTGGGAGGCTCACCAAAGCACAGCTCATTGCCCGGCTGGAGGAGGAAGATCGCGCAAATGAACTGATCCCTGTGTCTCAGGGAAGCAGCCTGGCAAATGCAGCGCAGGCACCAGTGTCTGTCCCAGCTGGGAGTGGTCAGCCGGCTGCTGAGGGCTTCCCGAGACCCCTCCTTCCTATGCCTAGGGGAAGGGTGGGGAGGAGCCCAGCAAATACCGAAGGCGCCGTGGGCCCCCCGGCCAGCAGGGGACCCTCCCGGCAAAGCTCGCCGGCCAGCAAAGGATCCTCCCGGCGACGTTCGGCATCCGTGGAGCGGAATTGGCTGGAATGGGAGAAAGAGCTAAAACTAAGAGAGCTGAAGGATCGTGAACAACAGAGACAGCATGAACGGAAGGAGAAAGAGAAACAGAAACAGCATAAACGGGAGGAGAATAAAAGACAGCATCAGCGTGAACTGGAACTGGCAAGACTGAGGGGCAGTGAACCCCCGGCTGCGGTGAGTGAGGGGGGACCCGGGACTGCACGGAGCTTTGATAAGTGCATCATGGCCCCATACAAGGAGGGGGAGGACATGGATAACTTCCTGGAGGCCTTTAAGACGGCCTGCGAGCTGCACCGGGTTGATCCCGCGGACAGACTCCGGGTCCTTACCCCCTTACTGAACCCCAAATCCGTGGCATTGTACCGCCAACTGGGAGAGGCAGAGAAAGGGGACTACAAACTATTCAAAAAGGCCCTGCTACGTAAGTTTGGGCTAACTCCTGAGATGTACCGGGAAAGGTTCCGGAGTCAGGATAAAACCCCTGAGATCTCATATCTGCAACTAGCCGTCCGCATGGAAAGATACGCCAGCAAGTGGGCTGGTGGGGCCCAGACAAAGGAGGACCTGATTAAACTGCTGGTACTAAAGCAACTGTATGAGTGGTGCCCATCCGACCTGAGGCTGTGGTTGGTGGACAGAAAGCCAAAAAACCCGCGACACGCAGGGCAGCTGGCTAATAAGTTTGTAAAAAGCCGGTCAGGGGGTGGCAGGGAGAAGCCCCAAAGGAACAGGCCCGCCGCGATGCAGAAAGAGAGTCACCCGGGGACCTCCCAAAGGGGGAATATGGGGAATCCCCTCCCACGGGGAATGCCCAGCGTCAGGGACAACCGACCGGCTCGAGGGGACCCACGGGACATAAGCTGCTATTACTGCGGCTGAAAAGGCCACGTTCGGGCCCAGTGCCCCAAGCTCAAGGACAGACTGAGCAGACCGAACCCGCACCGGGTTAACTTGGTAAAGGCCCAGACGGAGGAGGGGCAGGCTTCTCACGCAAGAGGGGCTGGCAGCTTATCAACTGCTCAAGAAAAAGAAGGGCCCCAGGCCAGCTTCTCTGGGGGGCCAGATGCTCCGAATTCAAAGTTCTCCGTTTACAGGGTTGGCGCGGGGCTGTCCCTGCGGAGCGAGTGCCTTGTTCCCCTGAAGGTGGATGGAAAGAAAGTTTATGAATACTGGAACACGGGCGCAAAGGTGACACTGGCCCGGCCCGAGGTGGTGGCCCCAGATCGGGTGGTGCCCAACACCTTCCTGACCCTGACCGGGGTGGGCGGAACCCCATTCAAGGTTCCCGTAGCGAGGGTACACCTAAAATGGGGGGCCAAGGAGGGCCCCAAGAACGTGGGAGTGCACCACCATTTGCCCACTAAGGTGTTGATGGGGGGGGACCTAGAGAACTGGCCAAGAAGCCCCCAGACCGCCTTAGTCGTAACCCGTAGCCAGAGCCGGCGAGGGGCACTACGCCCTGACCTTGGGAAGGATGTCCCACCGAAGGCACCAAACCCTTCCCGGGTGGGGAGGGAACACCCAAGAACAGGCCTCGGGGTGGCTGGGGCTTCCGACCCAGCCGACAAGAGGGAGCAGGTCCCCATCCCTTCCCCAGCCGCCAAGTTCCAGGCCGAGTTGCAAAAGGACCCCTCACTGCGAAAGCTAAGGGGCCTGGCTGACCTCAGTGTGGTACAGACCATAAGGAAAGGATGCAAGAAGAGGTTCCTGTGGAAGAAGGGGTTCCTGTACCAAGAGTGGGCTCCCCCAGGGAAAGTGAAGTCGTGGGGAATCAGGAGGCAGCTGGTGGTTCCCCAAAAGTTTCGCCACAAGCTACTGTACCTGGCCCATGACATCCCTCTCGCAGGGCACCAGGAAATCCGGCGCACCAGGCAGAGGCTGCTACAGAACTTTTACTGGCCCGGGGTCTTCACCAACGTCCGGCAGTACTGCCGATCCTGTGACCCCTGCCAGAGGGTGGGGAAGGCCCGAAACAAGGGGAAAGCAGCATTAAGACCTTTGCCCATCATAAAAAAGCCTTTCCAAAAGGTGGCCATGGACATAGTGGGACCTCTCAGCAAGACGACCCGGTCTGGAAAAAAATACATCCTGGTGGTGGTAGATTTCGCCACCCGCTACCCCGAGGCAGTGCCCTTATCGTCCATCAAAGCAGACACTGTGGCGAATGCGCTGCTAACCATTTTCAGCCAAGTGGGGTTCCCCAAGAAAGTCTTAACGGACCAAGGGTCCAACTTCATGTCGGCCCTACTCCGGTGCTTGTGGAAGAGATGTGGGGTCCGGCACAACTGGGCCTCAGCATATCACCCCCAATCCAACGGGCTGGTGGAGAGGTTCAATGGGACGCTAAAAATGATGCTAAAAACATTTATAAATCAGCACCCGCAAAACTGGGACAAGTACTTACCTCACCTGCTGTTTGCGTACAGGAAGGTACCCCAGGAGTCTACCGGGTTTTCGCCTTTCGAACTGCTATATGAAAGGCGGGTAAGGGGGCCCCTGGACCTGCTAAGAAACGAATGGGAGGGGAAGGCCACTCCCGAGGGAGAGTCGGTGGTGAAGTATGTCCTAACCTTCCGGAAACAACTTGCCGAGCTCATGGGCCTGGCCAGGAAAAATCTGGCCAGAGCCCAGAGGAAGCAAAAGGTCTGGTATAACCGCACAGCACGGGCCCGCGCCTTCGCCACTGGAAATCAGGTGATGGTCCTCATCCCCGTGAGGAAAAACAAACTCCAGGCCGCCTGGAAAGGGCCCTTCAAGGTTGTCAAGCAACTAAACGAGGTAAACTATGTGGTAAAGCTGTCAAACCGGGCACACCACCAGCGGGTGTACCATGTAAATATAATAAAGCCATATTATAACAGGGGAAATATGGTGTTGGCCGTGTGCGAACATTGGGAGGGGCAGGGAGATGACCCTTTAGTAAATCTATTCCCTGGAACAAAAGTTGGCTTCCCCCTGGAAGCAATCCCCCTCTCTAATCGGCTAACCCCTGCCCAGCAAGCTGAGATCGGAGGGGTGCTGCATCTGTACCAACAGCTGTTTTCCAACCAGCCTGGACGCACTAATCTAACTGTCCACCGGGTGCAGACAGAATCGCACCCGCCTATAAAATGCTCCCCCTTCCGAGCCACAGGGAAAACTGCTCAGGACCTGGAAAAAGAGGTCAATAACATGCTGGCTTTGGGGGTGATCCAGCCGTCTTCCAGCCCTTGGGCCTCGCCGGTGGTGCTGGTCCCCAAAAAGGACGGGTCAATCCGGTTCTGTGTGAACTATCGGAAGCTCAATGCCATCACTGTAGCCGATGCCTACCCCATGCCCAGGCTGGACAAGCTCCTAAACAAGCTGGAAGGTGCTCGGTACCTTACCACCATGGATCTTACAAAGGGCTATTGGCAAGTGCCGCTAAATGCAGATGCCAGGCTAAAATCGGCCTTTGTCACCCCTCTGGGGCTCTATAAGTTCCTGACCCTGCCCTTCGGCCTCAAGGAAGCGCCGGCCACCTTCCAACGCCTGGTAAATCAGCTACTAAGGGAAATGAAGAGTTTTGCCGTGGCGTATATCAATAACATCTGTGTCTTTAGCCAAACCTGAAAGAACCACATATCCCAGGTTAGACAAGTGCTAAACCGACTCCAAAAGGCTGGGCTGACCGTAAAACCGAAAAAGTGCAAGGTAAAAATGGCTGAGGTATCCTACCTAGGCCACCGGGTGGAAAGCGGCTGCCTAAAGCCGGAACCAGCCAAAGTAAAGGTAATCAAAAACTGGCCCGCTCCTCAAACCAAAAAGCAGGTTCAAGCCTTTATTGGAATGGCAGGGTACTATCGAAGGTTCGTGCCCCACTTTAGCGCCATAGCCGCCCCCATCACTAAGCTGTGCAAGAAGGGGAAGCCAAACAAAGTGGTCTGGACCAAGAAGTGCCAGAAGGCTCTCCGGGCGCTAAAGGAGGCTCTGGTCAGTGGCCCAGTTCTGGCAAACCCAAACTTTAACAAGCCCTTTATGGTGTTCACCGACGCCTCAAACACAGGACTGGGGGCAGTATTAATGCAGAAAAATAAAAAGGGGAAAAAACACCCCATCGTGTACCTAAGCAAAAAGTTGCTACCCCGGAAGCAAAACTACGCGGCCATCAAAAAAAAATGCCTGGCCATGGTGTGGGCCCTCAAAAAACTAGAGCCATATCTCTTTGGGCGTCACTTCACCGTGCACACTGACCACTCTCCCCTGACCTGGCTGCACCAAATAAAAAAAACCAACGCCAAGCTCCTAAAATGGAGCCTGCTCCTGCAGAATTATGACATGAACGTGGTCCATGTGAAGGAACGTAACAACCTAATAGCAAACGCATTGTCCCGAAGAGGGAGCCCTAAACTTCCCCAGGTCACTGGTCAGAGTGACCCCGCTCAGTTCAGTCTTGAAGGGGGGAGAGATGTGACGGAGCAGGGCAGATTTGACCTGGGAATGTTGCAGGGGGATTGCAGTGAGGAGGGGGAACTTCCCTTGAAGGAAGCTACCTGAGCTGTAACCTGAGCCAGGAACGGGGGTCGGGAAAATTAACACCTTCTGGCCGGAAGACTGAACAAAGGAGAGGAGCAGCGGGAGGAGTTGGGAGTTTAGTTTCGGTTTGGGCTGGGTGGTGCAACGTAGGAAACCCCCAAGCTGGGGTCTAAGCTCCCTGAACCTCCCAGAGGGACCTAATTGAGGGGGTCTGGTCGTACCTACACGCTCTGCTTGAAACTGTGTTCCTGTCCTTAAATAAACCTTCTGCTTTACTGGCTGGTTGAAAGTCGCAGTGAATCTCGGAAAGAGGGGTGCAGGGCCCTGACTCCCCCACACTCCGCAACACAAGCAGACCGTGAAGTGTAGGTTGCTCAGCAATGGCTAAACAACCTGGCCAGCGTGCTGAGTCTGGGAAGCGAGGAAGAGAGTAGACAGACCGAGAAGGTTGGAGAACCAACACTGTCTTGGCCAAGCCAGTATAAGACGTATGAGTGTGGCATGGTCTAACTGCAGTTTGAGGATAACTTGAGAGAGATGAGAGTCTGATAGAATACACCCTTATAGTCACACCCTACACACTAATGTAATAATCTTTGTGTAAAGGATCATCTGAAAACTCATGGGCTGGTCAGTATTGTCCTGATAAAATATGTGTGGCACCATTGTATTGTGAAGTTATTAGTAACATCATACAGGGGAATCTAACACATGTTCCAAACCCCACAGCCCTGCCCAGGTCGAAGTCAGCAAACAGCTCTGTCCTCAACAAAGGAATGCATGCTTGCCTTAATTTGCATTTAAGCACAAAGCAGTCATCAAGCAGGAAGAGAAAACAAATTAAGTTCAAACGGGGGGAAGATGGGGGGGCTGGGAGAAAAGCAGCGGAGAACATCCTTCCACATCCGCTCCCTGACAGTTTTCAGCTAGCAATGCTTTTCGAAGAGGGACTGCAACTATAAAAAGGAGGGGATAAACACCCCAAGATCTCTCCCCACCTGTCGCCTTCTCTGCATGCTAGATGACAAAGGAATCAACCTTTGAACTCTGGTGGAGGGGTTTGGCCCAAAGAGTTTGGTCAGTAAACTTGCTAGAAGCATGTGGTAAGAAACTGCTTCAATCTAATATCATTCATTAAGGCAGAAACTAGAAAGCATTTTATCTTTTTTTTCTTGTAACCATTTCTGATTGTTATGCCTCATTACTTGTACTCACTTAAAATCTCTCTTTGTAGTTAATAAACTTGTTTTATGTAATACAACATGTTTAAACTGAAGTGTCTAGGTAACTCCATTTAAGGTAATAAGCGGTATATTATTCATTTAAGGGAATAACAGACTAGGCGGATGAGCTGAGATTAGGGTAAATCCATAGATGTCTATTTCATGTAGTGAGAAAGTCACTCTGCAAGGGAGCAGGAAATAGAGGTCCAAGCACTGAAAGTCTCTTTCACCACGTTGCTGTCCAGATCAGTGAAGACTATGGATTCCTTTTTATCTGATTATATTGTAGATACCAACAAATAGCTTCATCATGTCCCCCATATAATAAAAATGAAGACCATGGACATTAGTTATGGCAAAGCCAGTTTATTAGGTTGCTGGGATTGTGCCAGTGTTTTTGTTTGTTTATAAAAAACAGATAAAATAACATTTTATTTTGGTAGGATGAAAATACATATACAAAATATTTAATACCTTTGACATCCTTTCTGTGAGTAGAACATTACTACAGCAAGTCAGGAAGCATACTGGATCCTGAATTCAAGACCACAGTCTCTAGGGCAGGAATATCAAAACATGCTTGGTGCTGAAAAGACTAGATTACATAGCTAAACATTATTTCATGATTCAGGGCCCTTATTTACAAATTGTAAGTAATTTGCTTAAATAAAACTTATGATAGGTTCCCAGCTACTTATTACGGAGAGTTGAACATTTCTATTGTGTCTACTGATTTACTGCCTTACTTTCAGTCCTCGGATTTTGGAATATTAAAAAATAAAAATTAAGATTAGAAAGTTTGTTGAAATACTTTAATACTATACAAACACTTCAGATCAGTCCTTTGAAAGACGATTAAAGGACATGAGTGAAAAAAAATAAACCCTCCAGGAGGACTGTAAACCATATTTATTTGTAGTACTACAAATACATTTAAAATCAATCCCTTCTTAAAAGGTCCCTCGTGTTAAAAAGCGGATTATTTCTAGAAGAACTATAAAAATCAAATTCTCTTTAAGGTCTGAAACAGATAAAAACAGAGTTCCCTTTTTCAAGTATTGCATAAATAAAATTGTCACCAAATTACAAAAATAGTTAGTTGGTTTCAAAATGAAAACAAATCCTAAAACTCCTTAATCCCAATATGATTAGGCCAAACAGATCTTTTTAAACCTAGAATAAAGCCAGTGGATTTTCTCCTTCACAGATGCAGTGTGTAATAGAATAATTACATCCTTTATTACTTTTCATAGTTTGGTTTATACAATTACCTTGTTTCAGTTATTTAGTTACTATAATATGACCATCAGGATAATAGCAGACAAAGCTCTAAAATGACCTTTGTGTTTAGTTTCCAGTCAGCATCCTACAATACACATATGGTAAGCAGAGTTTCTCATTTTTAAGTTTTTTCTTTGAACATGTAATAATCAAGCACACTATTGTTAGATCACTGCATATGAATGTTATATGCTGAAGTAAGTTCCTTGGCTTACATTTCCTTTTGATATAACCATACAGTTATGTGCAATCCAGAATGCTTTTGAATATGAAACATGACCTTCAAACAAGCATACAAAAAACAACTGAAATGAAATGGTTGCAATACCAAGCAAAAGTGAGAGGAAGCGGAGGATTCTAAAAATCCAACCCAGTTCATCTTACTTCTGCAAAAGAACTCTAAGGGGTTACCCAAGCAGGATTTAACCTGAAGATCTATTAGGGAAAATCTGTTTGGAGATGAACAAAATGACATGGTAAGTCTTCTCCATACTTAATTTATATGATTCTGTATTTACACGGTTTAAAGGATTTCCAGTTTCTCTGTTCTTTAAAGAGAATATATCATTCTATTATAATAGTGGGCAAATGGGCATGAATTGAACACTATTTGGAAGTTTGTCACCAAGTTCAATTACAGAACATCTGCCTTCATATTTTTCTGGCAGAGACCAGTTTATTACCATTAAAACATAGTGGCCTTGACATTTTCAAAAGCTAAGGCACAGGTCTGTATGTGGCAACTGGGCATTGGAACTAGCACTTTTTCCAAACTAATTTAGTCCCTAAAATGCATAATAAGTTTCCTCTTCAAAATTACTCTTTCAGATTATTTTAAAAACAAAACGCAAGTCAGCATTTGTTCCTCTCAACCTGGCTCAAATTTTAGACTACAGGAGTACATTTATTTACCTTGGGATACACAATTCAGAGACAGCATATGTTCTTAAATGATCCAAGTGAAGAAATTTGAATTAGGTTGGAAGTTGTCATGAGAGTTATGGCTGTCGATATTAGCTTGCCATCAGACATGTACAATACACCATAAAATTATGGTACTTTGAGGGGGGAACATGCTGCAGAGTGATGGTTCTAACTCTACAACTATTCAAGTGTTCCGTGGAGCTGAGCTTTTTCCCTGAAATCAGAGAAGCAACATGAACTCATGTGATGTTACCGCATAACAACATTCTCCAAACCCAATTCACTTTCTATGAGAGCAGTTTGATTTAACTCTCCTCCCTATTCTGCAGCATATGAGTGCAGGAAATCCTGAATCAAGATTAGAAATCTGGATCCTCCCTCAAATCACATCCCTGTGCTCTGACCAAACTATCTTTCATAAGAAGGATGCATGTGGGATAAAAATGTGCAAATTACAAAGAATTTATCACGTTTTAGGCTTTAAATAACTATCTGAGGGCAAGGACAATCTGTTGATTCTCCCCCCTTTGCCATGTATGAATAGCCAGGATTTGAGGTAGAATGACACACTACTGAGACCAATGGTGTTCCCCCACATTCACATTCTAGGTTGATCTTTATTGACGGCCCTCCTTTCACAGCACACATCTACAGCTATAGCTGCATTGAGATGCAGTGAAAATGGGTACGTCTTCTGTGTCATTATCCCAGACACCCACAAAACCAACACTTTGCAACACTCATCCTCTGCGAGCCAACGATGTGAGTTCTTTGGCTACTCCAAAACAATGGTATAATGCAGGAGAATCAATGAAATGCTAACCAAAAACAAACAACAAAAATAAATAAACTGGATTATTAACATACCAGCAGTGATGGAAATGCTCTCAAGCAGCAAGTAACTTAAGTGAACTTGCTGCATCAAAACTTCATTCGAAAGTCTATTTTTCTGTATATGTACAGTGAAGCTTCAGTAATTGAGCTAGCACAAAGTGCAGAGATACGAGTGTGGCACATCTACACAAGAAAGACACACATTAAAGTGCCAAAGAGATCATACATAATTGATACTAAAAACCTGCCAAGATCATATTTTTAGAGTATTTGCAAACAAGACAAGGTGATAACTGCGTGAACACTGTGATCTAACACCAGCAGGTCATGGCAGGTTTTGGCTCAGGCTTTAAATGTATCTTATCGTTATCTGGGGGTTGACTAAGCATTAATGGCTTGTGGCTCTTCAACTTATGAGCCAGTGTCATAAATATGGCTTCCACATGGTCATTGTCATTGGGGTTTTTAGCGGAGGTTTCAAACAGTGGCATACTGTGAGTATCAGCAAACTTCTGGGCCAAATCCGTAGGCACCTGAATAGCACTTCTCAGGTCACATTTATTTCCGACAAGAATCCGTGGTATATCACTGGCAAGCAAGTGCTGTTTGCATTCTTCTATCCATGATGGCAGACTATGAAAACTGGCAATGTTGGTCATATCATACACAAACACAACAGCGTGTACATTCCTATAGTAGTGCTGCACCATGCTCTTTCTGAAGCGCTCCTGTCCTGCTGTATCCCACAGCTGGATCTAAAAGGGCAAAAAGGAACAGAGAAAACAAAAGCAGAACTGATTTCAATTCATGCTGGTCAATGACATAAATAATTCTGAACTATGAAAACCACATAGATCATCTCTGTATTAGTCATATTGTGAAGTTTATTTCTTGAAGAAAATTCTATTGCTCTTCACCACAGTTTTTGAAGGTTACAAAATGTTATGTAAATACTGCTTTCAGAGCCACCTGTTCATAATTAAAGATATGAAAAAATTAGTGTTGTGTTTAGCTTGATCACCACTATAGATTTCTGTAAGAGTTTACTGACACTGATATTTTGTAAAATCTTACACCAAAGAATATTGAAATCTGCAGTAATAAAAGCCTTTTTTTGAAGCAGCAACAAATATACATCTCTCAGCACACTCGTTATTTTGCTGAAGAGTTTTTCTTCTGCACCGATAGTGCTGAGCTGGTCAGAGGATGAGCTCTGCATCAGACATGCTTCCACACCTACAATTTTTTCAATAACTGAATACGGTAACATTTTCAAGGTATGGCCTTCAGGAGATTTGGGGGTTTCAGAGTTAGGCATGCATAAAGCAAAGTTATTCACAATGGCAGATAATTGTATAGCTTGACTAGTTAACTATAAATGTGTCATTCCCCTCGCCCTCTTTTTTTTTTTTAATTAAACATTTGTCAGTAGTGTGCATAAAGAAAAGAAAGTAGAGAAACTGAACTTCGGAACAAGTTCCCACTGTCTATCCACACTGAAAGTGGACTTCCTCTGTGCTCTATAATTTAATTTTGGTCAACATCAGGAGATCAAATTGGACTATTATTTTTTCTTCCTTTAACTTCTCAGAAGTTCCTCTGGAAAAACTACTTCTTCCAGCATAAAAACAGATTTTCTATTTTTAACCTTGTTTGTTTACTTTGTCCACTTGACAACATTTTTTTAAGATGTGTTTCTTGTTTGCAAACGTTTTTCACATCTCAATAAGGGAAAGTAATATTTTCAAAATAAGATGATGTAACCATAAACCATAAAATTTGGCAGGGATTGATTAAGGTGCAGGTGTAGTAGTGGAAACTAATTTTTTTTAATTGACTAGGTTTTATATGTGCATCCCTTTAAGTATCTTTAGTTTACACAGCATTTCTTTATAAAAATGCCCATAATTTTTTTTTTTTTTTTTTTTACAACTAAGAGTCTGGTTGTGCAGGAACTAGGACTCTTAAGAGGTCAATGGCACTTGACTTTCAGACTCACTACAAAGCTATGAGATGCAGTATATGGAATAATAACTTATGCTGTCGCTAATAAAAAATGTCCAGTTTAAATGTATTGTACAATTTTATTATAAGTAACTTGAATATGGTACCATATGCTTTAGCTATGGGAACATACAGCTTTGGGGCGACTGGACTGAGCATAAATGAGAGATCACTGATATCTCTCACATTTTATGCTGTTACTTCAGTGTTTCTCTTAACTTCTTTCCTGATATATGCAGAGTATTCTTGAAAAGGAGCCTATTATTGCAATTAACACTGAATTAAATGCAAGAAAGCTATTTTAAAAAATTATTTCACTTTCCTTCTCCCTCCACTTCCCAATTATGATAGTGATTTGCCATTAAAGCTCAGAGAAAGAACATGGGTCCCTGCAGACTCAAGAATCCTCTTCTGAAAGGAACTGGATGAATCACGAGATTAGGCTATCAACTTTACACCTCTAATACACTAGTTTAAATCTAAACCAGGCTAGTGGTGACCAAGAAGTTGTAGTCATCTGAATAGACATCCTACACAAGTTGGCATGTTAAGTCCATTTCCTAAAGAAAAAGTACCAGCATCATTATAGGCAGATGAGGTTGCCCAACACTTTCCATTAGGAGACTCTGTAGCTACTTATAACTTTGCCAAATTTTAGCTAATAGGGCTGAAATTTTCCATGCCAGGTGGCTCAGGCTGAACTTTCTGAAGTTTCAACTAAAACTGTTCAAGCTGTTTCTGAGAAAGAGATTAGTGAAAAATATTTTGTCCATGTTACAAAATAAAAATCTTACAACTGTTCCATTGAGAAGCACTATTACCTCCATGCTTTGTAACAGAAACTTGAAATTTGGAGGAAGAAGGGGGAAGGGCTTCTGTGTGCATTTTGCCATTTCTGGAAATTCACATAAAATTGGCCAAGTTATGAACCTCCAAAAAATTCCAAGCAGCACATGCTCAGTAGAGATTAGTAAGAGCTTTGCTGCTCAATTCTTCCAAGATTCTACCTGCTCTGAGCATGCTCCATCCCCACAGTGCAACAGAGAACATTCCCCTGGGCTACAGGGGTTGAATAGGACTGCCCCTGAAACTACTTCTCCCCACTTCCATTGTAGTAAGCAGGCACCAGGAGCAGCAGACTCCTTGCTGTCAATTCTCCCACGCTGGCACCAAGGAAGTTTGAGAAGGACACCACCTGACTCAAATGCAAAGGGGTAAGGCGGCTGCACTGCTCTTGCCAAAGCTATACCTGTTTTGTGACTAAATACAACTGGATACCTAAATTAGGCACCTAAATAATTTTTTTTCACTGCAATTAAAGGACTTCAGTCTGGCATCCCTCTCTAACACAAAGTTCACTAAATAACAGAACAGGGAGGGGATTCTCAGCTGAAGTCAATGGAGTAATGACAATCCACACCAGCTGAGGACCCACCCTGTTCTCTCTTACCCTTCATTTTTCCCAGAGGCTGGTTCAGAAGAAGCTATTTTTACTGGATATTTCTCATCTTTCCTGGGATCCAATTCTAGAGATTTGGCAAGAAAGCCTGAAAAGCCAAGAGATTTATGGAGGGTTTTAATAATGGCAGGTAAAACAGAGTTCCTATGCGGGGACAGAGTATGGCTGAAGAGTTACAGGACAGCTTTATGATATGCTATTAGAACACTAGATTTTAAAACTGACTTATTTACTTGGGCACTTGCAGAACCTCTCCCCAAAAAAGTGGAGATTACAAAAACTATACTAAGTGATAAGAAAGTGACAGTGAAGATTTGGAGCAAAGAGGAGACCCAGAGCATTATTACTGTTTGCTGATGCATTATAAAAGGGGGGTGGGGGGGAGGGGAGAGAGAACAGTTTTATGAGAAGCTGCAATTTAAGGACAGTTTGTTTACTTGCAACTATTTAGACTGTGGACCTGAAATCTATTAATTTACAATTATTTTTTAATATAATATTCTTGATATGTTAAATCATGAAGCAGATAAGTGGCTTTCTGCATCTCTCTAGTGCTGCACAAAGTTTTTCACTTTTTATATACGCATTTCTTCTGTTAGCCAGCCAACTCTTACAGACACCCCAGTATTTATATGAGATTCTGCAGACTGTACTCTGAGTGCTTTTTGTACTTTCCCCCTCCCTGGCTCCTCACAAACACAGCACAGATGATAAAACACACTTTGAAAAATGCCTATTGGTGGACTGACATTGAGACTATGATTCCATCATAATTTAAATAAACTGTCCATCAAGGGGTTGCGTTTTTGTTCAAAGTATAATGCAGCCAAGACCTCTTTTGGACATTATATCTGAGGCAAAAAAATCAACATGATAAAACTATTGAAGCTGAGGGATAGGTATTTAAACAATAGGCTGACTTAACACCCTCCCCCCAAAGCTAAACTAAAGAGACTTGGAGTTGAATTCGATGGAATGAGCATTCTTAAAAAAGGCTTCTTCACCATGAACAATTTGTATGCATTATTTACACCAACTAAAAATATATAAATGGCCTTTTGATTAAGACAGTTCATGTATTTCTCTGCACCTCATTTTGCTTTGCAAATCAGTGAAGCGCTCTAAGGCATGGGATATGATTTATGGGATTTCCTCCTTTTTATTTCATTTGTGTCATTATTTACCTCAATTAAATAAAAAGAGTTAAGACAATGGGTTTCAATTGCTCAAATCATATAGACGAGAAGTTAAAATTCAGAAGATCTTCATTTTCTGAGATAGCTTTAGTGCATATATCACATCTAATCACTGCTGCTTCAAAAAGACCCAAAAGTAATCAAGTCATTAGTCTACAATACAAATGTAACATGAACACTGGCTGCCCCTGTATTTTTTTTTTTTTTAATTCCCAGGTAAGAAAATCCTGTAGAAAAGAATTGTGCCTGTGTTACTACCAATGACACAGCATTTCCACAGCTGCAGGGGAAGTGCTCTGTGCATGAGTAGCCTGAAAAAGACCAACGATCCAGCTACCTGGAGGAGAGGAGAACAGCATCAGAGAGGAACGGGAAACTAATACATAAACCCTTCCAGAGTAACAAGGGAAGAACTCTATTTTTAGCAGCTCATCTAGGGCGCAGCAAGTACAGCAGCCATGCCTACTCTAGGAGAGCTCTGCAAAACACTCCTGCTGTGAACATAGCTTATACCAGTAAAGCTGTGCTTTTACCAGCATAGCCTACTTCCCCCCAAGTGAAACAAGCTATAATGGTAAAAGCACAGCTTTGCTGTTGCCTCTAGTGCAGAGACAGTTGTAACAGCAAAGCTGTGCTTTTACCATTATAGCTTGTTTCACTTGGGGGGAAGTAGGCTATGCTGGTAAAAGCACAGCTTTACTGTTACAACTGTCTGCACTAGAGGCTTTTGCCAGCATGGCTACTTTCAGTCAGAGAGACTGACCTGCTGGCATGACTATAAATCTGTAGTGTAGACATGGCCTAATAGATTGATTAGGCTCATCAGTTTTCCTCTCTTCTGCTCCAGCATGCATTGCTTGAGAGGTGTTACCACCATATACAAGAAAATAAGTGGGCAGGAGCCAGAAAACAGAGAAACAGGTTGAGGTTAGGTAATAAAAAAAGAGAAAAGAAATATAAGAAGTTGGGTCCTATGGATGTGTACAGTATGATTGCACATGGCACCCTTCCTGCATGTGGCAATCCCTTGCCAGAACACTGGGACTCATCATAGCAAGTGGAAAAGACTTAATTAGAACAGATCATCATATAGCTTCACGGGAATGGGATGAATGGAAGGAGTCTCCTGATTAAGAAGGTGGAGGACTGAAGGAACTGGTGTCCCCTGTAGGTAGCCTCCCTTAAAAAAAAAAAAAAAAATACTGTAATGCTATGGCCCTATGACCTACTACAAGCATCTCAGAATTGAAGACCAGGCTGGATCCCCCACATTTCCTCAGCACCTATGAATACCTTATCAACTGTAAACACATCCACCACTTTCATGGTACTGGGCAGGGCGGGGGGGAGGAGATGAGGGATGATATCCCTTTAGAAGTGAGAGATGTGATCTAGCTATGCAACCTGCCACATTCCAATGCTCAATTTCCCTCCTTCCTGCCCCTAGCAGTGTGACAATCTGAATGAAGTACATTGAAGTACATCTGTCATTGAAGAACATTACATTCTTTGATTGTTAAAAACTGAACACCTTAAGTTAACATGTAAAATAGCCACAGTATCTCACACCTCTCCACTGTCTTGTTCTTAGCTACATTCCTCATTTTCTGATATATAATATTTGTAGAGTTCTCACTGCTGTTAAATTGTTTGTATCAGAAATGATAAATCTTGAAACTGACACTAGATATAAAGTGTCCCAATAAACAGAATCTTGCCTTCTCCCCCTCCTGAACATCACCTTTGGGATTTATGTCTGCATTACAAAAGAAGCTTAATTTGGGAAACATTTCAGACCACTGCCAGAATAATTTGACAGCCTTAGGCCCAAATGCACATTCCAGAACAGTGGCACATACCCACATGGCATGAATGTTTGCATTGTACAAGGAAGATTGGTGGTGCTACACAGAAATATGGCATCACTGTTAACATGCATCTAAAGCAAAGTCACAGTAAAAACTGACATCTCCCTCAGTAGATGAGTTTGGAAATCAAGACACTTTTTAAAGGGCTAGTTTTGACCAGTCAGAGGCCAAGCTAAGGGGTTGTCAGTTTAGTTACACCAGTGCACGTTTTCTAATACTGACAAGGGATTGTGCACAAACCACAATGATCGGACTTCTATAATATGGTCCCCTGATGCTTTGCTATTGAGATATGACCTGAAGGGACTACAGATCCCAGCATGCAAGAGTCCAGCTTTAACTAAGGGGCTGTCATGCCGCCTACACTGGGCTCCCTAACCTGCTCAGGCAGCCCCTTTGCACCGAGGGACGGCACCTCCTATTTAGCCTATTAGACAATCAGCCCGGCGGCACAAGGACCCCAGGGCAGCCACATTCACCCGCCGGGCGCTGACAGCCCAGAGGGCAGCACGGGGGGTCGGATGGCCCTGAAGCCCCCACGCCAGGAGGGAGACGCTGCCGCGGGGGTGTCAGGGCGGAGGGGGAGCGGAGCGGGGCGGGCCGGGCCCGGGCCCATGCTGGGGCAGGACGGGGAGGTCACGGCGGCAGGAGGGCCCGGGTGTTCGTGCAGAGCCGAGCACAGCAGGGCCGCTCCCCCCGCGCAAGGGCCCGGCGGTACCTTGATGCGCTCCCCGTCGATGGTGACGGCGCGCTCGCGGAAGTCCACGCCGATGGTGGCCTCCGTGCGCTCCGGGAAGCGGCCCGCGCAGAAGCGGTAGGTCAGGCAGGTTTTGCCGACGTTCGAGTCCCCGATCACAATGATCTTGAAGATGCGGGAGCGCGCAGGGGGCAGCCCCCCAGGGCCCGCGCCGGAGTAGCTCAGCTCCAGCGAGGACTCCAGATCGGCTGCCTCCATCCTCCTCCCGGGGGCCCGGATGGAACG
Source organism: Malaclemys terrapin pileata (assembly GCF_027887155.1). Classification (NCBI taxonomy): domain Eukaryota; kingdom Metazoa; phylum Chordata; order Testudines; family Emydidae; genus Malaclemys; species Malaclemys terrapin. The sequence goes on from NC_071509.1 coordinate 91,441,543, forward strand.
GTTCGGGGCCGGAGCCCCCTCCCTCGCGCGCGCTGCCGTGCGCGCGCCCACCCGTTAGCCTCACGGGCGCGCGCTCATTGCAGCGGCAGCCGCTCAACCGCCCTCACCTCGCTGCCGCGGCAGGCCAAGGATCGGAGTAACAACGCCCGCCCCTGCCACGTACGGTGATTTGCCCTACTCCCTCCTAGGGCAGGTTAAACCTCTGATTGGCGGAGATTAGGAGACTTCCCGCGAGAATCTCCCTCGGTAGCCGCAGCACCGTTGTATTAGAAATATCGCGAGAAGTGGGATTAGGAGCGGGGCAGTGCCGGAGTAACGAGGCAAACAGCTCTCGCTCCCAATTCCCTACTTTGGGTGTACTGAGCATGCCCAGTAACCTTCGCTGTAGCCACTGCCCTCTCTCTGCCCTTATTTCTGCTTATGGTTTGCTGCCTCCTCTTTGGAGGGGTTTAAAAGGGTTAAGGGGGCAAATCGCAGCGGGGGTGGGGGGGCGGTAGCAAGTAGCCCAGATGGTCACGTTGCTGGCGGAAACCGCCCCCAGTTGCAAACGGGAGGGTTTCTATACGTGTCATCACATCTTTGACTGAAGTCCCTTCCAACCTTGATATTCTATGATCTATATTGCCAGCTAAACCTCTCCAGTCATGACTGGATAGCAATTGGGATGGGGGGTAATAGTTGCCTATATAAGAAAAAGCCCCAAATATCAGGACTGTCACTATAAAATCGGGACATCTGGTCACCATAGTTGAAAGGGACAGTGAGACCCATCCTGCCCTGTGAATGTGAATTAGGCCCAGCAAGGGTAGACACACCACGTGGTAGAGCATGAGGTTGGGGGAACTGTGAATCAGTAACCTTCCCTTCACCCCCTTAAAAACAACAGGCGGTACTTTTAAAATATTACATGTCACTGATAATGGCAAGGTAACTTTAAAACATTTCCCCCTGCTTTTGGCTACTTTTCATCTGTAATCTGCATATGGGTTTTTTTTATAGCTGAAACAGTAGTTTTTGTAAAAAGTAACATATTCAGAAATTGTACATAATCACAGTCACTTTGAAATAATCTCTGGCCCCTATTTAGTCCAGCTTTTAAGAGTTTGCCCTAAGGCCTGATCTACACTAGGGTTACCATACGTCCGGATTTCCCCGGACACATCCGGCTTTTTGGTACTCAAATTCCCATCTGGGGGGGGAATTGCCAAAAAGCCGGACATGTCCGGGGAAATAGGGAAGCAGCATAAGTCAGGGCCCGCCCGGCCCCAGCACGATCCACCGGTGTAGCGAGTGGTCCGCAGCCCAGCCCAGCCCAGCCGCCCGGCTACATTGTAGCGAGCTCGGAGGGGGGAGCGCAGCCACAGAAGGCGGCGAAGGGGCCGCTGTTGCCCTCGGAGGCCGGGTGGACTGCGCGCCCCAGCCGAGCCCGCAGGACCATGGGGAGGCCGGGCCCAGCCAGCGGCTCGGGCTTCCCTCACGGGCGGGGACTCCCTGGCCACTGGGGGACCCTTCCTGCAGCCCCGTCACCCCGCGCGGCAGGAAGGAGGCTGTGACGCAGGGCAGGGAGTGCGGCGTGTGCCAGGGCTGCAGGGACCCGCGCTGACCCAGTCGCCGCTGAGCATCCAAAGCCCCCGCCAGGCAGAGGCTGCTGGGTGAGCGGGGGAGCAGGGCAGGCGGGGGGGTGCAGAGGCTGCAGGGCGAGGAGGAGCAGGGCAGGCAGGGGCAGGGGGGCGCAGGGGCAGGGCAGGCAGGGGGCGCAGAGGCTGCAGGGGCGGGGGGGTGCAGGGGCTGCAGGGTGAGTGGGGAGCAGGGGGCACAGAGGCTGCAGGGGCAGGGGGTGCAGGGTGAGTGGGGAGCAGGGGGCACAGAGGCTGCAGGGGCCGGGGGTGCAGAGGCTGCAGGGCGAGGAGGAGCAGGGGGGCAGGGCAGGCGGTGGGGTGCAGAGGCTGCAGGGCGAGGAGGAGCAGGGCAGGCAGGGGCATAGAGGCTGCAGGGGCAGGGGGGTGCAGGGGCAGGGCAGGGAGGGGGCACAGAGGCTTCAGGGGTGGGGGGGTGCAGGGGCTGCAGGGCGAGTGGGGAGTAGGGAAGCACTTAGCAACCCCCAACCAAAATCAGAGCGGGAGGGAGGAGGGGGAATGTGGGGTGCTCAGAGGAGGGGGCAGAGGAGGGGCAGGGCCTTTGGGGAAGTGGTTGGAATGGGGGCTGGGAAGGGGCGGAGTTGGGGCGGGGCCAGGGGTGGGACTAGGTCCCCGTGGAGTGTCCTCTTTTTTTAAACGTTTGAATATGGTAACCCTAATCTACACAACAAAGTTAGGTCCACATAAGCTGCCTTGCGTCGACCTAATTGTGCACTTAAATTTGTCTCCCGCCAGTGTAAGTGGCCCGTTACTCCAACAGTGCACCACCTCTCCAGGCAGCACTGAACCAAAGTTTATGAGGTCGACCCATCTTGCTTGTAGAGACTGTGTTACCTATGGACCTTAATAGTCCTCCAGCAACTCTCCTACAATGCCCTACACTGACCACTCTGGTCACCATTGTGAACTCCACTTGTTAGACCAGGGGTCAGCAACCTTTCAGAAGTGGTGTGCCGAGTCTTCATTTATTCACTCTAATTTAAGGTTTTGCATGCCAGTAATACATTTTAATGTTTTTAGAAAGTCTCTTTCTATAACTCTATTGTATGTAACTAAGCTATTGTTGTATGTAAAGTAAATAAGGTTTTTAAAATTTTTAAGAAGCTTCATTTAAAATTAAATTAAAATGCAGAGCCCCCCGGACCGGTGGCCAGGATCCGGGCAGTGTGTGACACTGAAAATCAGCTCGCGTGCCGCCTTCGGCACGAGTGCCATAGGTTGCCTACCCCTGTGTTAGACCCTCAATAGAGGTCTCCCTGTTCTCAAACTTTTGTATTGGTGATCCCTTTCACGTAGCAAGCCTCCGAGTGCGACCCCCCCCTTATAAATTAAAAACACTTTTTTATATATTTAACACCCTTATAAATGCTGGAGGCAAAGCAGGGTTTGGGGTGGAGGCTGGCAGCTCGTGACCCCCCGTGTAATAACCTCATGACCCCCTGAGGGTTCCCAACCCCCAGTTTGAGAACCCCTGCATTAGGGTTTATTTTTAACAACATTTTCCACAATAATTCCATGATTCAGCATTTCTGCTGACACTAGTCCACACCTATCGAGTCATATGCAATCAGAACAAGTCTATCTCAAGCAGGCCTGAATCGCAGGCTGAAATTCTCCCAGGCCTGAGTTAGCTTTGAGGCAGTCAGTGTGGTATCATGGCATTGCTGACATTTTGTCAACACTGTATGAGCAGAAGGGGGAAGGTAGAGCTTGACATTAAAGTCTCACAAAGTGGCACTTGTGTGTTCGCCTGTCATCTTCTATAACAAATGAGATAACAACAAGTTCATTGTGGTAGTGATACATTTGAAAACTGGATAGCGTATCCCCTCTCCACCGTGCGGAGGACCCAACGGTCCGAAGTTATAAGGGACCAAGCACGGTGGAAGTGGGAGAGGCGATCCCGAAAGGAGGGAGCTGGATCCTGGGGGATGACTGGGGCGCCGTCCTCGACCGCACCTTCAAAAGTTCTGTCTAGGACCTGAAGGTGGTCTTGGTGGCCCTTGGTTCTGACCGGGTTGAGGGCCAGCCCATCTTCTCCTACCACCTCGCCCTCGCCTTCTGGCAGGGTCCTGTCTCTGACGAGGTGGAGGGGGGTAAAAACGTTGAGGCTGCGGCCTAAATGGTCTGCGCTGGGGACCCGCAACATGCATCCCCAAGGAGCGCATGATTGTCCTGGAGTCTTTGAGGCTCTGCAATCGAGAGTCCGTCTTCTCCGAGAACAGCCCCTGTCCTTCAAAGGGCAAATCCTGTAGGGTCTGCTGTAATTCAGGGGGCAAACCCGAAACTTGGAGCCAGGAGGTCCTGCGCATAGCGATACCTGCGGCCAGGGTCCTTGCGGCCGAGTCCGCTATGTCCAGGGAGGCCTGTAAGGAGGTCCGAGCCACCTTCTTACCCTCCTCAACCATGGCTCCAAACTCTTCCCTGGACTCTTGGGGAATCAACTCCTTAAACTTCCCCATAGAGTTCCAGGAGTTGAAATTGTAGCGGCTCAGTAGCGCCTGTTGATTCGCCGCTCTAAGTTGTAGCCCTCCGGCTGAGTAAACCTTACGGCCAAACAGATCAAGCCGCTTAGCCTCTTTTGATTTTGGCGCTGCAGCCTGCTGGCCGTGGCGCTCTCGTGCATTCACTGATTCCACCACCAGTGAACACGGTTGGGGGTGTGTGTACAAGTACCCATAGTCCTTAGATGGGACAAAGTATTTCCTTTCCACCCCTCTCGCTGTGGGTGGAATGGAGGCAGGAGTCTGCCATATCGTATCCGCGTTCGTTTGGATCGTGCGGATCAAGGGTAACGCCACCCTCGATGGGGCATCCGATCCAAGGATATTCACGATCGGGTCGTGCACCTCCACTATCTCCTCCGTCTGCAGGTCCATATTACGGGCCATCCTGCGCAGGAGATCCTGGTGAGCCCGAAGATCTATCGGAGGGGGACCCGTGCATGAAGTGCCCGCCACTGCCTCATCCGGAGAGGAGGAGGAGGACGCCTCCGGTGGTAGTGGATCCAAGGGGGGGTCCCGGTCCCCCTGGTCTTGGGTCGGAGCGTCACCTGCACTTGGGTCCACGGTGTCAGGTGGTGTGGACACAGAAGCCTCCACGCCTCCAGGCGGAGGCCGAGAGATGGTGGATTCTGGGGCCCTTCTGACCGAGTGACCCGAGCGAGAGGTCGATGGTAATGAAGCCCCTTGCTCCTGGTGATACGCCCACGGGGTCCAAAACGACCAGTGAGATGGTCCATGAGAGTGGTCCTCTGCCCTCTCCTGCCAATGGCCCAAGTCTCGTTCCTCGGCCTGCCCCTGAGGGGGGTATGCCGATCTCGACAGGTCCTCCGAGGAGCGAGACGCCGATCTTGACGGCCATGGCGGTGCCGCGAAAGATGAAACGATCCCCGTGGTCTGCGGTGCCGCACGGTGCCGGTCCGGAGATGATCTATCTCTGTGCGGTGCCGGCGATCGGTGCCGGGACCGCGACCGGTGCCGATGACCTCGTCGGTGCCGGGAGTCAGATCTGGACCTCGACGAGGACCTAGAGTATGCCCGGTGCCGGGATCGGCCCCTCGGCGTCGAGCGTCGAGCGTGGCGGTGCCGAGAACTACGTCTCGACGTTGACCGGTGCCGACGATCATATCGGTGCCGAGACGTAGAGCGGTGCCGCGAAGAAGATCTTGACCGCGAGTACGACCGGTGCCGAGACGATATTCGGTGCCGGGACTGCGAGCGGCGTGGGGACCTGCTTCGGGACCTGGATCGGCGCCGAGGTTCCAGCCCTTGTGATGGAGGGCGCATCAAGGCAGGTTTCCCTCTTGACTGTACCGGGCGAGTCAACGGTACAGTCGGTGCCGGTGGTTGAGGCGGTGCCGGCTCCGTGAGAGCTATCAAGTCTCTCGCCGCCGCGAAGGTCTCTGGAGTCGACGGGAGACACTGTATCACCGCCGGCCTCGGTGGAGACGCTATTTGTACCGGACTCGACGGCCTCGGCGCCGGAGTCGACGGTGCTGGAGGCGCCTGTTTCCGTTGCTCCACCGGCGGACGCGGCTCTACCCCCGGCACTGGGGGAGCCGGCGTCTTCGGCACGGACGTCCCCGTCTTATGGGCTTTTTTATGCCCTGGGGATAATGACCGGCGCCGCGGCACTTGCTGTGTTTGCGGTGCCGACGAGGTCCGGTGCCGGGGAGGCTTGTCTGACGCCACTCGCGTGGTCGTCATAGCCGGTGCCGCCGGGGCACTGCGCACCGAAGTGCTAGGCGTCGGAGTCTGGCCCGTGGAAGGAGTGTCCGGGCTAAGTGCCGCCTCCATTAGGAGTTGCCTGAGCCGAAAGTCCCGCTCCTTCTTGGTTCTTGGTTTGAAGGCCTTACAGATCTTGCATTTGTCTGTTTGGTGGGACTCTCCCAGGCACTTCAAACAGGAGTCGTGCGGGTCGCTCGTTGGCATAGGCTTAGCGCAGGAGGCGCACTGCTTGAAGCCGGGAGCGTTGGGCATGAGCCCGGGCCCGCGGCCGGGGGAGAAAGGGGGAGACGACCCCCTTAACCCCCTGAACTACAATAACAACTATAACAACTTTAAAACTATTTAACTATAAACACTAGAACTACAACTATAACTATAACTTTGAATGACTAAGTAAGCTAGGGAGAGTGGAGGACAGCTATGCCGCGCTCCACAGTTCCAACGACCGTCAGGGGCGGTAAGAAGGAACTGAGGGGGCGCCGGGTCGGCTGGGGTATATATTCAGCGCCATGAAGGCGCCACTCTAGGGGGCTCCACAGCCGACCCGCCGGTGTTGCTAGGGTAAAAATCTTCCGACGATCGTGCACGCGGTGCGCGCACACCTAATGGAATGGATATGAGCAAGCACTCGAAGAAGAACAACAAGTTCATTGTGGTAGTGATACATTTGAGCCTAAAATGAGTGACATATTTCATAATGAGATGAGAAGCAGGCCATTGTCTATTAGCAGATGCTTGAGGTACCCCAGTTCCTCGAGCATAGGAGTGGGGTATTATGTAGACATCAAGTACATACAAACTCCATCTGTAAAAACTGCAAAGAAAATTACCACACTAAGAAGTAAAATATTATTGTGGCAAAGGCGGTAGAGAAATGAAACCGTTTTAAAATATTTGACCTACCCTACACAGAATCCTGCACAGGTATTTGGGTAAGATGCTTACACATTAATTGCCACACTGGCATCCCCCTGTCATTATCTGATTGGAGAATTCGGATAAGGGGAGTGTGGCTGGACATTGGCTCTACAGTTGCCTATGCCTATGCCTAGGTTGAGTGGGAGTGGCTTTAAATGACACCTCCCTTCCCTAAGTGACAGACTAAACTCAATGCATTTGGGATAGAAATAAGGTACAAAGACTAACAACTGAGAAAAGCAGTATAAAAAGAGCAGTAAGAGAAGGTGAGTTACGGAACATGAAGGAGGAAACGTTTAGCTGACGTTCAAAAATTCTGTAGATAAGTTTTGTTGCTGCTTTTATTTTTATATTTATTTAATGGTGAATAGGAACAGTGTAGATACTGCAAATAAAAAACATCCTAGGTCTGGCTGTGTCTCATTTCTCTCATGTTGAGGAATTGATCTTCTCCTGCAACCTGAATTTTTTTTTTTTTACTGTGTGGAAGTCTGGTCAACATCCCCTCCCCCCATTTTAAAATAATAGTTTGCACCAATATAGCACATTTCATCCAAGTGTGTCACAATTCCTTTACATCATACTCAAATGCACAATCTTATTTCCTACCACAGCTAGAGTAAGATGTAGTCTGTCTAGACATATGTATTCTGGTAATGTAGAGAAAGTGTTATTTGAGCATATGTGCACACAAAAAAAATATGCAGCCAGAGTGCAGATTGTGCATTTCCGTGTGATTTAGTGAAGTTTGATGATGTGTGTATTATGGTTGATCATATGTTGAAAGCACAAGGGATTTATGTAGAGGAAAGGAGTCTGTGAGCTTGTTTGGGTATTGTGATGTTTGGCTATTAAGGCATGTGAAAGAAGGTTGACTGTCTTGATTTTTAATGATTGCTATGGAGTGATCTGCCCTTGAACATTCTTAACTCTAAATTAATATTTTTGTATGGAGGAGAATTTCACAATGGATGTATAGCAACACTGACAGTGTTCATAGGAATAACTATAAACATTGGAGTAAGTTATCCTTCATATGTTCCACAGTCTCTGTTATAGGCCCACTTCCTTTACCAACCTATCACATAGCTGTGCTCCTCTACCACGTCCCTTCCAGAGCCCCATTACCCTTACATCTGTTACCTCATGGTCTACATGCACGTACTCAGCCTTTCCCCCTCTATACATCCCCATCACCACATTCAACTTTTAAACATTGCTACATAACTTCAGAAAGCTGAATGCTGTAGCAGGGCATGGTGGGAAGCAGCGATGTGGTCAAGGGTATGTTACTGACTAGGGAGATCTGAGATGTAGATCACAGAGGCAGTGTTACAGGGGAGAAAGGAGGATTGGGCTGTGTGGGAATCTGGGTGGGAGAAGTAAAATCCTGTCCCATGGTTCATCAGAGCAGCTGCAGGTAATATTCATCAGAGCTCCTCTCTGTGCTGCATATCCCAGCTTTTGACTAAAGCCTCACTTTTTCTTCCATGTGTTACTTCCCTTCACATTCCCGCACACTATTTCCCTGCTAAATTGCCCTCTCCCTCCCACACCTGCCCACAGAGGTACACTTTTCTGTGGTAAGGGGATTGAATAGGGATGGATGGAGATCAGGAATGCATGAAGGGGAAGGGAGCTAAAGTTTGGAGAGCCAGAGCTTTGCATGTGATGCGGGATCCTACTTCTTATGCACCAAGGAGTCTGTAGCAATGCTACTGCTTTTCATCCCCATTGAACAGAAGCAGCAGCAATATAGGGTGCCTTTTATATGCCACTGGCACTGACACTCAGCTACCTCAGCGCTGTTGCCTCCATGATTGTGAGGAGCCCAGAGCAGTACCTGTGGTAGCACCTACCTCTTGGTCCTGAGCATGGCCACTTTTCAGTCTTGTAGTGCTTGTAGCTTTTAAACATGGCAGCTGAGTTTACACATGAGGGCTAAGCCAACCATATCACTCTGTAGACCAGAGGTGGGCAAACTACAGCCCGTAGGCCACATCCGGCCTGTGGGGCTTGCTGCCCGGCCCCTGAGCTCCTGGCCCGGGAGGCTAGCCCCCGGCCCCTCCCCTGCTGTTCCCCCTCCCCCGCAGCCTCAGCTCACTGCGCTGCCGGCACAATGCTCTGGGCATCAGCGCAGCCGCAGAGCCCGGGCCTGACCCGGTGCTCTGTGCTGCATGGTGGCGTGGCTGGCTCCAGCAAGGTGACATGGCTGCCTGTCCTGGTGCTCTGGGCGGCGCGGCTGCAACGCTGCCAGCCACCGGTGCTCCAGGCAGTGCGGTAAGGGGGCAGAGGGTTGGATAGAGGGCAGGGGAGTTCGGGGTGGTGGTCAGGGGGTGGGGGTATGGATAGGGGGCAGGGCGGTCAGAGGGTGGGGAACAGGGGGATTGAATGGGGGCAGGGGTCCCAGCAGGGCAGTCAGGAAGGAGAGGGGGAGGCTGGATGGGGCGTCAGGGGGCAGTCTGGAGCAGGGGTTCCGGGGATGGTCAGGCGATAGGGGTGGTTGGATGGGGCAGAGGTCCTGAGGGGGCAGTCAGGAAGGAGAGGGGGGTTGGATGGGGCGGCAGGGGACAGTCAGGGACAGGGGATCTGGGGGCGGTCAGGGGACAGGGAGTGGGAGGGGGTGGATGGGGCAGGAGTCCCGGGGGGGGATTGTCAGGGGAGAGAAGCGGGGGGGTTGGATAGGAGGTGGGAGCCAGACCACGCCTGGTTGTTTGGGGAGGCACAGCCTCCCCTAACCAGCTCTCCATACAATTTTGGAAACCCGATGTGGCCCTCAGGCCAAAAGGTTTGCCCACCCCTGCTGTAGCCCATTGAAAGAAACTCCATAGATCAGTTTGAGAAGCTCTGATCTGGAGCCCTGATTACCCTGCTAAAACAAGAGTTTAGCAGCTGTTCAGCATGATTTGACCACACCTCAGTTAACACTATTTGTTTTGGGGACAGGGCCAAATTGTGTTATAATTAGATTTCAGTTGCTTAAACTGAGTTCTAAACATGGTTTTAATGTCAGCATCTATCAGTTTCTTCAATTACAGTATCCGTAGGCCATCTAGTGGTCACAGAATTTTTGACTCAAGTCTAATTTTACAGCAACTGGGTTGGACTCCCCACACTTTCCCCTTAAATGCTTTGTCAGCAAGCTCTCTTTGGAGATGAGGGAGAAGCCAGTAATCTAAACCTTTTACAAGGTCAACAGAAGTATCAACATTAGATGTTCTTGCCACTGGGAGTGGGGGTGGTAAGAAAGTCTGATTTTTCTTTTAATCCACGTACTAGTTGTCATTGCAGAGTAACTCAGCAATTCTCCCCTTGTGTGCAGGAGCGCTGCCAGCTTTTTCGCCGCCCTAGGCGGCGGAAGGTCCCACCCCCGACAGAAGGTCCCGGCCCCAAAATGCCGATGACGACCGGGGTGGCCAAAGATCCGGCCGCCGTGGTTGCTGCCCCCCAAATGTTAGCGCCCTAGGTCGCCTAATGGGTTGTGCTGGCCCTGCTTGTGTGGCCCTCTTCAGGAGTTCCAGTCAGGACCTCAGCCATCGCTTATCTCTGGGCAAGGGCCCTTGTCCCACTCCCCTCTGAAGGAAGGCAGGCTTAATGCTGCACAGTTTCCTGTTGGATGCCTCCAGCAAGCCAGTCTGCCTATGGGTTTGTCTACATTTACAGTGCTGTAGTGGCACAGCTGCACCAATGCAGTGCTTAGTGAAGACATTACCTACACTGACAGCACAGGTACTCCACCTCTCCAAGAGGTAGTAGCTATATTGATGGGAGAAGCCTTCCCATCGACATAGCACAATTTACACCCAGGGGTAGGTCGGTATAACTGTGTCGCTCAGGGGTGTGGATTTTCCATACCCCTGAGCAATGCAGTTATACTGACATAAGTTTGTAGCATAGCCCAGGGCTAAAGGCTTCACGCTTCACTTTAATGACTTTTAAAAAATACTGACCTTCTCTTTATATTCTTGTCAACTAAACTATTAGAAGAGAAAACAGTTTCCTTTATCCTCTTAAAATGTAATTCATTTATGGGAAGAAAAGTTTCCACTCCATAAAGGGATACTGTCAACTGGGAAAGTTTTAAGATGGACTAATTTCAAAATCCAAGCTTCACATCTTTATCACGCCATGTATGCTCAACTGCTAAAGGTCAGAACATTGTTCTTTGTATGTATCTTTCAATAAATAATACTGTTTAGTCCATCTGGCAGTTGCACAACAAGATAACGAAGTTATGTTTCTATAAGTTATAGCTAGACCTATGGGAAATGGGCAGCTTGGGTTTGCAGAGATTCATGGGAATATTTGCTTTAGTTTCAGTCTGCTTGGGGCTATGCCTGCCTGAGGTTTTGGGTGTTCAAATCAATCCCCAAATTCCAAGCTCAGTCAAAACATCTGCATTTCACTTGATTTTGCATGAAAACCATGCAAAACCAAAACTATATTGTTTTGTTGGGAAAGGTATAAATCATCCCAAGTTTGCTTGAGATTTCCACAACTGGTTTGCAAACTTTCCAACAAACTTTGGGCTAAATTTCAAGGTCCTGTGTCTGCTTCCACAAAGTCAATGGCCGAATTCCCATTGACTTCAATGGGTGCAGAATCAGGCACCAAGTTGTGTTGTTTAGAGTTTCATATCACAAGGGTTGCACAACTCTTGTGAAATATGAGGCTCTTTCCCATTTTATTTCTTAGATAAAAACAAATATTTCTAATCTACTTCATCTATAAATTAAGATCAACTAATTTTGGAGACAAACATGAGGTACCACCACTCATTTGAAAGTGAAATAAATCATTTGTTTTTTTAAGCATCTTTCTAATTTAAGCTTTAACATTTTTTCATTATTTTAGAGCACCTGCAGCCGAGGAGTGAAGTTCTGGAACAGCCTTCCAAGGGGTGAGGGGGAGGCGTATAGTGGGGATAAGAAACCTAACTTGTTTCAAGACTGAGCTTGATAATTTTATGGAGGTGATAGGATGATGAGGTTGCCTACAATGGCACATGGCTAAGGCGGTGTGTCTGTCATGGGAGTCGCGGATTCCGTGACCTCTGTGACTTCTGCAGCGGCCGGTCCGGCTGGCTCTGGGCTGCCCGAGCACTGCAGATCAGTTACTGCTTACTTCAGGGGGCTCTCCAGAAGTGGCAGTCATGTCCCTGCAGTTCCTAGGTGGAGGGGCCAGGGGGCTCTGCGCACTGCCTGTGCCTGCAGGCACCATCCCCGCAGCTCCCATTGGCTGCGATTCCCGGCCAATGGGAGCTGTGGAGCCAGAGCTTGTGGTGGGGGCAGCGCGGGGAGCCCCCCCTGGCTTTCCCTCCCCCTAGAAGCTGGAGGGACACATGGAGCCAGGTAGGGAGCCTGCCAACTCTCCCCCCCACCCCCCAGCACCAGCAGAGGTCCCAGGCCATGTGCAGCTGTCCGGCCCTGCCTCCCAACACCAGCAGGGGTCCTGGACTGTGTGCCACGACCCGCCTCCCCGCCAGCACCAGCAGGGCTCCAGGGCCACGCCTGGCACCCACCTCCCTCCCAGAACCAGCAGGGGTCACAGCCCTGAGCCACACCCCCAGCACCCCCGCAACCCCCCCCCCCAGAGCACCCACAACCCCCTGGCCCAAGTTTTAGTTAGGAGTGTATAGTACAAGTCATGGACAGGTTACGAGCCATAAATGTTTGTTTACTGCCTGTGACCTGTCCATGACTTTTACTAAAAATACTAACAACTGCAGAGAGCAGAGAGCTCCGACTTACTACAGAGAATTCTTTCCAAGGAGTCTGAGTGGTGGGTCTTGTCGACATGTTCAGGGTCTAACTGATCTCTATATTTGGGCTTGGGAAGGAATTTTCACCCAGGTCATATTGGCAGAGATCCTGGGGTTTGTGTGTTTTTTGCCTTCCCCTCTAGTGTGTGGCATGGATGACTTGCTGGTTTGAACTAGAGTAAATGGTGGATTCTCTATAACTTAAAGCCTTGCAATCAAGATTTGAGGACTTCAGTAACCCAGCCAGCGGTTATGGGCCTATTACGGGAGGAGTGGGTGAGGTCCTGTGGCCTGCAATGTGCATGTCAGACTTGATGATCATGATAGTCCTTTCTGGCTTTAAAGTCTATGAGGGCATTCAGCAGTTCCCAAGAGGGGGTGATCATTTCTTAAGATTGGAACTGTGGACTGTCTGCAGAGTTTTCTTCTAAATTTGGGCCTGATACTAGCAGAAAGATAGCACCATAACTCCCATAGAAATCAAATCAGTGGGAGCTCAACAGAACCTCCAAGGATCAGCCCCTCCCCCCATGTTGACCATTCTGTTGTAATCTCCAGTATTTTCCGTTTCAGATATGTAGTAGCTTAAAGTTTAAAATATGAAGATTAAATCATTGACATTTGTTTCAGCATTCATTATCACTACATTTAACTTTGTATTGCCTCTTAAGATTTACCAACCTCCAAGTACACAGCAAAGCAATGCCCAGAAATAACAGAATACATTTAAATGTTTTTTGTTACTCAAGCATTTGAGAAAGCATGTTTTCTCCTTTACAGAGACTAATTCTTTGAATATAGCATTCCAATGTGTTCAGTATGCAAATATGCAAGAGCATAAGTTTGCTGATAGAATTCCTCTACATCTGCCAAAGAAGACTAAGGAAGATGCTTCCTGAAACTACAGTTACAAAATGTTTTGGACTTGCTTGTCATTTCAAGAATAGATAATTATTCCCCCAAAGACACTTTTTAATTTGTCAGTCATATAAATATGGAAGAAAGTGTTTACATCTGAAAATTAACATCTAGAGGGTTTTATGGCAGAAAATTAAGGAACAAATTTACACTTAAAAACTAAATATGGGAGTATCTCTCTTCCACTGTGATTGTCTGAGAGGGATCAGAAAACTCTCCCTAGGTGATGACCCTTTTGAATTTGTGAAAGTGACAGACTGATAACTCTGGCTAGAATCAAATTCAATTCAAGCAGGTGCTGTGTATGCCACAGATCTCGTGTGGCTCTCAATCCAGAGTATTCCAGTACTGGGTTTATCTACATCAGAGATTCTAACAACAGACTCTAGCAAATTCTCTGGTGATGTGCAAATTGAACAAGCATGCACTAGAAAGCTAGACTAAGATAGTGCTGCGAATTAAGGGCCTGAACCTGCTCCCATTGAAATCAGTGGGAGTTTTGCTCATAATGATGGCTCAAAAAATCACATTGAAACTCAGATCTCCAGAGTTAAAAGGCTCAATGACCCTATTGATTTCTAGACAGTGGGTGATTTATTCTACAACCAATTCCTTCAAGGCTACACTTCCTTCAAGGCTACACTTTTAAAATATGGATACAGTAAACAATACTAGATTCATGTACTTTTATTTTAATTTAGACAAGTCTCAGTGCTCTGCAAAATAGCAGAGACCAAGCAATAGGTAGCAATTAATGCAGCAGTTGCCAGGAGAAAGTCAACACTTACCAGCAGCTGACACAGAGTGGTATATGATGAGATACTGCAGTAGTTCTACTTATGAAATGAGATAACTGTGATATCACTGACTTTTTTTAAAATGACATCTACTGTATCCTAGTTTGGCACTGTAACTGTGTAGTAATAAAATAATAATCTTTCCATTTAGTTCAATGGCATTATGCCAGAGATTAATCTGGCCCAATCTTTGAAAGTACACTTTAGGAAAAAGCCCCCACCCCCCATCCTTAATGATAGAAAAGTCTCATGGGTTTTTGCAGTATGCTTATGGATTCTTAAAACTAATTTTCCCAACATTGTAAATGACATTACATTTACAATCAAAATACAATTATCTGCCATAGCATAAAAAGTCCTCATTTTAAAGAGCCTTGTGCTACAGATCCCGGTGACAACTTGCAGTACTTTCTAGTGGAATTATTCTTTGTGCACAGTATTACCGTGACACCAATTTAACCATAAATTCCTTTATTAACGCTAAAGGCCAAATGGATTTATAGAATTGCTCTAAACATGCTTAAAAAGACTAAATAATAACCAGTTTACTACATCCTAACAGTAACAAAATATTTATATGTTTTTGCTCAGGATACTTACAAATGGGCTAAACCCAGGGAGCCCATATTGGTTGGCTCCAACGTGGTCAGACAGATATTAGCCCTGAAGCCTTTAAAAGTTTACTTTTTTATACCTTTTAACAAACAAGTGAGGTCATTGCCAATTATCAGACCTTAGCTAAGGCCAGATAAAGGAATTTCTTATATAGCCAATTATTTACTGCACTTGGTACACAATTAACCCTTTTTTATTTCTATTACTATAGCTCAAATCTTAAATAAGATAAGTGGTATTTCAAAGGTCACTACAAGTTTAAAGCAATTCTTTTTTCTCATGATCTTATGCTTTTGAGTCACATGCTTGGGGCCTATTGCTAATGCCCCAATTCAATTTAATACTATGGTTCACCCAAATCTAACATGGGCCTATGTCCTACAACTTTTGTTTTGTTTTAAAACAAACTAATGGCACAATCCAGAAAAAACTGACTACCAAGCATAGTGCTTTTTTACCACGAGGAATCCCATTGAACTTCATGATAGTAACTACTGTGCTCAGTAGTAAAGTATTTGCCTGACTGGACCATTAGTAAGTACAATAACATTTTATTTTATACAACACTGTATCTAGAAGAGGGTCCTGTGAACAGTCCCACTTATCTCAGTCTATAAATCAATCCATTGGCAGACCACGCTGAACATTCTTAAATTTCTTCATTTACTGCCTGGACCTTTTCTGAATGCCCTTGGCATGTGCCACACAAAACTACTGTTATGGAGACATTTCTGTTGGTGAGAACAAGTCCCATCATCGTCTGTAGAGAGATTAAAAACAACTCCTTGGAGCTAGTAGAGAAAGGTCACCCTATCTCAACAGTTCATTTCCTATTTGTTGTTTATTACTAGTAGTTTTGTTCAATTCCATAATGGATTTTATTAGCATTTCCAATATTTGTTTACCTCCAGTATGTCTTTTTAAGATTATTATTGTCTTGCAGCTTTTAATTACTGGTTGATCAAACAGTTTTTCAGCAATATGTAGTGCCTATTTTTGGCCAGAATAATGAAACAGCCTGGGTGTCACACAAAGTTAAATACCATCAATCTAAAGTTTGATGCTGTATTAAATGACAGCATAATTCCCTGGCAAAGGCCTTCAGGCCTCCCTTTGACTGATGAGATGAGAATCTAAAAAAAGGATTGAATCAGTGAAGCAAATAGTTTCACTCCCTAGCTATGGTACATGCAAACACTTACGGAATATAGGGGAGTTGGCAGTAGAAGATAAGCAAAAATTATGTCTGCCATTTGTGTTTCCTGAGAGGCTACTATAGATTAGAAATACTACTCTCTTAAAATATTTGTATTCCACATGTAAAGATTACATTGCTTCACACCGTTTTCTTATGTGCTGTCCCAGGGGTCGGCAACCTTTCAGAAGTGGTGTGCCGAGTCTTCATTTATTCACTCTAATTTAAGGTTTCGCGTGCCAGTAATACATTTTAACATTTTTAGAAGGTCTCTTTCTATAAGTCTATAATATAACTAAACTATTGTATGTAAAGTAAATAAGGTTTTTAAAATGTTTAAGAAGCTTCATTTAAAATTAAATTAAAATGCAGAGCCCCTGGACCGGTGGCCAGGACCCGGGCAGTGTGAGTGCCACTGAAAATCAGCTTGCGTGCCGTCTTCGGCACGCGTGCCATAGGTTGCCTACCCCTGTGCTATCGTATCTAATTTTCCATAGTCATTCAATAATTGATTTCCATCTGGCAATTTTGGAATGTGGAAGGGAGTCTCACTTATCGCCATTCTAATCATGCAGCTTTTGTAAATAGTATGACAAAAATAAATGTATTAATTTGCCATCTAAATGGAAGTAGCTAAGTAATTCTGGCAGTACAGTATATTTAGTAAGGTTATTTTAGATTTACATATTACAGGGACAGTACAATATCTGAGATCACTTGAAACCCCCTTTATAGAAATTTGAGAGCATTAACTTTTCACTCCTGCTGGCAGCTCCACTGCTGTCACTATTGGTCTTCCCTAGGGAGTGAAAAAAAAGGAGCCCAGATGCAGATTCTACTAAGAAGTGATGATGAGACATATTGCATCATTGGAACATTACTGCCTCATGTTTAGGGCTGAATATTTATTCTTATCCAAAGATTATTTTGAGTAAACTTAAATGCTCAAAAATGGTGACGAGAAAGAGGAATCCCTAGAAATTTTAGGGTGGGTTTTTTAAAGAGGTAAAATACTGGAAATTCAGACAAATTGTACCAAGAGGGTTCAGGCTGAGAATGTACTGATTAGCTCTTTTTTTTTTTTTTTTTTTTTTTTAAATTCAACTTACCAAGCGGTCACTCTTTTCCTACTTAATTTGATCTAAGCTTTTAAATTGTTTATAACAATTCAATTATAGAGGTTCCATATATACCCGCATTGCTATTTGGTCCCAGGATCATCTGGAATTATCAAAAACACTCAGTCTTGGGCTAGCATGGGTCCTATCAAAGTTGTGGTGAAACACTCCCTTTGGTTTCAATAGTCTAAAGTTGATCACATTTGAAAATCGCACCCAAAATGTGAGAAACCTACTCTGGATAAAAAAACTAAGAACTGAATATTCTGTTTTTATTATTCCATATAAATCAATGTATTATGTATTATTATTCCATATAAATCAATGGCTGATTAGAAATGAGGCACGGTTTTTTAATTGTGAGGGTGATTAACCATTGGAACAAACTATCAAGGGATGTGATGGATTCTCCATCACTGTTTTCCTTTCTGGAGCCAAACACAAATTGTTGGGCCCAATACAAGGTAACTGGGTGAAGTTTATTGGCCTGCGGTAAACAGGAGGTCAGACTACTAGATGATCTAATGGTCCCTTCTGGTCTTAAACTCAATGAGTCTATGAATCTATGATTCCTTGGCAGGGAGGATGGGTATAAGATTGAGGTAGGCAGTCAGGAAACCTGGGTTTTATTCGAGTCTCTGCCAGAGTCATCTTGCGCAACTTTGGGCAAGTCTAACCATTGTGCCTCAGTTTCTTCATCTGTGAAATTACCACCTTATAGGTATTCTGAGAGACTTAAACAATGTTTATAAAACCCATTGAAATCCTTAGACGGTGCCACAGAGGTTCAGAGTTAAAACCTTTGTTTAGCTGGTGACAATGCCTTACCTGGAACATGAGAGAAATCTGCATAAGATCTTCATGTTTATAAACACAGGTACTCTATATAAGTGAGAGGGATGTTTATCTCATTTGTTGAAGCAAAAGGGCTTCATATTTGTATATATTCTCAAGTGCTAGGGGTATTAATAGGCTTAATTCTGCAGCTATTACTCAGTCCTTACTCAAGCAAAACCTACTTCAAGGGGAATTTTGCCCATGTAAGGCACAGCAAAGACTGAGAGATAGAACTCATGCTCCAACCCTGCAATCCATATTCATGTGAGTAATCCTGACTGGAGTAGTCACAAACTGAATTATTCCTTTTAATAAGGATAAGGGGTGTAGGATCAGGTCCTTAGTGCCTGAATACAATATTGTGCTACAGAAGTCTGTTTTAAAGGTAGTGTATAGTGGCAAATTTGTCATGAAGAGGACTAAAATAATTAGCTAGTTGGTGAGTTTCTATAGTATAGGTGGTAACCAAATCACTTCTATGTATACAGATTATCACTGGAAATGGAGTTAGTTGTTTAGGCCAACATGTCATCAACAGAAAAAAATTGTGTGCATACCTCATACAACCTCTAGATTTATAAATAATCTCCCCAAAGTGGTTCCTGTGGTTTTAGTGTGATGGTGAACCAAGGGAGATGGGACAACTTTATTTTAAGCACCTAGACAATAGGTTTGAACAATTTTGAGCCATTAAAGCAATTTTAGAATGTTTTGATCCCAGAAATCTATTTATAATCGAAATCCATGTTCCCAGAATCTTTCCACATGCAATTCTATATACTGTGTGCAGGAGGCTCTCTCTGTATGCAGCATGAGCACTGCAGACAGTTGTACCTAATGTCAAGAGCCATCTATAATTATCTCTGTGTGCCACAACCATTAATAAATCATGTCCGGTCAGCAAAAATCAAATTTAGTAGCACAGTGCCCAGCCAAATTTGGCCAAATTTCTAAGTTCCCAATTCATTAAGAACATTGATCCCCATGAAATGTATTTTCATTACTTTGTCTGGTTTGAAGTTTTATCATCTCCTTTCCTGTTAGTTAACAGCTGTGAATACAAACTATTGCATGAATATTAGAATATATTTTTATCACTCTACTTAGGCCGACAAACTTTCCCCCTGCCTAACCAATCTTCCATTTGTTACTTAAAGGCACAATCCTGTTCCCATTTTAGTCATGGAAAAACCTTCACTGATTTTCACAAGAACAAAACTGAGACCTGAAATTTCTGTTTATTTTTCCAATTCCTTAATTTCATTTAGGGTCCAATTCTGCATACACCAAAGTCAATGGGGGTTTTGCTACTGGCTCAAGGACAGCAGGACGGGGGCCCATATGGACAATTTAATAAAATGATGTTCTCAATAACAACAAAAACCACCAACGCAAGTGGCACTCTCCTTAGAGGCATTAAAGAAGGGAATGGGCTACAGTGACAGAACATATAGACATTTATTACCTATAGAGCCCATTCCCTCCAGATCAGGATGCTGCTTGAAGTGCCTCTGGTCTGATCAGAACATCAGTCTCCACAGCTATCATCCACTCAAAATTGTATTTATTTCAAGAAAATGATGTAGCGAAAGGAGGCTTGGAAACAAACTCTGGTGTAGATTTGCGCTGTTCAGGTCACAAGCTCCTACTGAAACAACTGCTTAAGATAAATAAAGATTTAAAATGTAGATGGGGAAAACGAAGCTATAGGGCCTGATGAAAACTTTCAGTGGGACTACTCACTGCAGTAAGCATCACAATCAGTAAGTAGTAAGGTTTTGCAGGAGAGGGCCATGATTTTTTTAAAAAAGGTATTGCTGGCTGTTGCTGATGTAGGAGTTGGAATACCCTTCCACATTGGTATCTAAAAGGGGAAAAGGCAAGAATGTTTGGCTTTAATGTGTTTATTTGGAAAAAATATTCAATACGGTATCATTTTTTCACACGTTTGTGGGTCTTTTCCAGTACATTACAGATTTACATTGATCAGACTATCCAGCGCTTCCCCTTTTCTTCACATCATTATCCCGTCCATTAACCTATGTCAGCCTTTCAGCTGCCAACCATTCCCCTAAACACACTGTCAACAGCAACATCCTGCATTTGGAGACCACCAGACATATGGCCCTGTGTTAGGTCATTTTGTTCACTCAGTGTTATGGAATCCTAGCAGAGATCTTTTCCTCCATCCCCATTTATTCTTCCCTCAGGTGTTGTACTTTCAGAGCACAATAAGTCATTTGCACTCATGTTTACATTTGTGTGCCTGTCAATACTTCTTCAAAAGGGTGAGGGACACCAGGCTCAGCTGCCCTAGCCCCCTTTTTCCCAGGCAGGCTAGAGGTTGATATATATTTCTGCAAACATTGTTTCATATGCTTTGTCTGGAATCCGGCTTTGCCAGTGGCCTGCATGCCTCCATACTATCTTGTAATCTTTCCTTGCTGTGGGTCTTGCTAAACTGTAGGGTTACCATACGTCCGGATTTTCCCGGACATGTCCGGCTTTTTGGGCTCCAAATCCCCGTCCGGGGGGAAATCCCAAAATGCCGGACATGTCCGGGAAAATCAGACATGCGGAGCCGGGCCGGCGGAGCGGGGCCTGGCCGGGCCGGGGGCTCGGGGGCCCGGCCGGCGGTGCCGGGCCAGGGGCTCGGGGGCTCGGCCGGCGGCTTGGGTGCCGGGCCGGGGGCTCGGGGGCTCGGCCGGCGGTGCCGGGGGCCGGGCCGGGGGCTCGGGGGCTCCGCCGGCGGTGCCGGGGGCCGGGCCGGGGGCTCGGCCGGCAGGGCCGGGGGGTTCGGGGGACGGGACGGGGACGGGCTCAGGGGACGGGCCGGGGACGGGCTGGGGACCTGCGGTGCCGGGGGTGGGCCGCGCCTCCTCCCCCCACACCCCTCCTTACCTGCTTCAGGCTTCCCGTGACTCAAATGTTTGCGGGAAGCAGGGGAGGGGGCGGAGACTTTGGGGAGGGGGCGGAGTTGCGGCGGGGGCGGGGCTGGGGCCCCTTTAGTGTCCTCCTTTCGGAGGCACTAAATATGGTATATAAACTGACCACTGCCACATTTAATGTAATAACGGGAGAGGACTCAATTCTGATAAAGCTGAATTCTCTCTGTATGTTAAAGCAACTATATGGAGCTGCGCCAGCTGCACTTTAGCGTTCTTAGCCCTGGGCACACAGACTGACTCCCTAGAGCCTTCAACAGCCTTCCCTCCTTCAACCCATGCTTCTCCCACTAAGTTCCATGCAGGTTGCTACAGCCATTAGATACACCTGAGGACACCTGCAGCAGCAGCACTCCAACTTGCTTCCTAACTAACATGAACTCAGAAGCATGACTTGAAATTAGTGAGACACAGAAAAGGGCTGGCTTTTGTCTTCAATGAGCTAGGTTTCTGCATGATGATTTGCAACACTAGGCCAAGGGCTTCCTTCAGGCATAAAAGTGCCTGCCTCCCCCCAACCCATTGGGCTGCCATTCAACTGCACTGCCCCGCACCCTCTGGGAACGGGGTGACCAGACAGCAAATGTGAAAAATCGGGACAGGAGGTGGAGGGTAATAAAAGCCTATATAAGAAAAAGATCCAAAAATCAGGACTGTCCCTATAAAATCGGGACATCTGGTCACCCTATCTGGGAAGCAGGGTTGACAGCAAAATGGACTTGGCAGAAGCAAGGCTACCACTTGTCACAAGAAGCCGAGATTTGGGAGAACAACAGAACCATGTCCTATGAATCTCAGTCTGATCAAACCATAGTTGTTCTCTCGGCCCCACTGCCATTGCTGGGCCCTCTCAGTCTCTGCCAGCCATCTGCCTATACTTTGTTGAAGTCTGTCACTATCTGTAAACTGTCAGAATGAATCAGCAGTGCTGCAGCCTTAAAAAGAGAACATGCCCCACTGACCAGTCAGTCCCTGCCCCACCTCTGCCTCCCTTCGCTGCAGTGAGCTAAAAGGCAACTGCATGGTATGGAACACTTTTGTATCCGTGGGAATGCCCCTTCCTGACAAAATTTCCACAGGTTTTTCACCATTTGGTTCTCTGAGCAGCAAGAACAGGGCCTTTTGCTGAGAATTGTGCTAACCCAAATCATTGACACAGGCATTTTAAAACACAATTGTATACCAAACTTAGATATTCAAACAAACCCATACACTGTGGTAAAATACAGTTCCAACATGGTTTGGCTGGTACACGTGGACAAGGCTAAACAATGTCAAACCTGCATTAAAACAACTTGTTCTAGCCCAGACTGAGGATAGGCTAAAGCAAGATTATAATGCTATTTGGCCCTATACACACAGGCTGAACTAAATAGCGATAGAAATCAGATGGGCCACAAGCAAGTGTAAGCGCCATCAGTAAGCTCCATTGTTTTGGCTGTATAGAGAGCACCTTCTCTAGCAAGGGAAAACTGACTAGTTGTTGTTAATATGGTTGTTTGGTAATCTGAATATTTAAAGTCTTATCATGCAGCTAAACTGGGATTTTATTAAGTGGTGTGATTGATGACAGTTAATACAGAATCATATTTTGTTCTAGCTACAGCGCTCTCTGAAGATCAGGCTCTGAAAAAAAGATAGTCCAGGCTGAGAAAAAGATATGGCTTTCTTCTGAACTCTGTTTGTCTTACATTCTATTTATCTAGAGTGATTAAAATAGCTTTGATTGATTGTTACAATATTTTTTATAATCCCAGATATTATACTGAATAGGAGGCAATTTTCCTAAAAGAGAGCAAGCTTTATTATTTGCAGTCTGACAGTAATAAAACGAGTTTAAAAGACTGTAAAACTGGGGGAAATTTCACCTTGAATATGAACATATCTGTACATAATGGTATACTATTTTAATTTTATTGTAGCTGAATTTGCCAGTTGACACCAAAGCTGCCTTATTAGTAGAAAGCGCATTTTGGCTTAGTTTTAAAATAGGCTGAAATCCCAAAACAGTAGAAAAATCATTCTGCTGAGTTGGACTGTGGGGATTATTCTGATTCTTTTGTTAGCATATTTGGGGAGAAAATTATAAAGACATGGTCAGAGCCTGCTTATTTAAAGGTAACGAATAAGAACAGGATAGGACTGTCTCATAAGCAATTCACAAAACAAATATTGAACCGCACAAAGTACAAACTTATACCCTGGTACTGCAAACTCTTACTTATGCACATAGTCCTTGAGCTCACTGGCACTACTCACATGAGCAAGGGTTTGTAGTATTTAGTTAAATAATCCATATCAATTCAACCAGGACATCTACTTGATATCAGAGGTTATTTTTTGTATTTCAGTAGCACCTAGAGACCAGAGCCCCATTGTGGCACTGTACAAACAAATATAATAGATGGTCCCAGGCCTGAAGAATTTACAAACTAAAGTGTAAGACAAGTGACGTGATGGAAAAATCCTAAAAATGTAGAACTGGAAGGGACCTCAATAGATCATCTAGTCCAGTCCCCTGCACAGAGGCAGGACTAAATATTATCTAGACCATCCCTGACAAGTGTTTATAAGGAAAAATAAACAATGGGAATTTTTCCAAGCCAAAAAGGTCCATTTTGCAGTAAAGCAAAGATGCATTCACAGCTAAACTGTGTCAAAATATAATTTCAATTTTGTAATAAGACACTTATCTACATTGCAAATAAAATGAAGTGAAAATACTAAATCGTGGATGTTGCTGACTGGAATCCTGCAAACAAACAAAACAAAACAATCATCCAAACAGCTAAAAGTCTAGAACTTTACAAAAAGGCTTTGAATTAAATGAAAAAGATAGCTTACAAAAAAACACAGACAATTATTTATTCTGCAAAAAAGAACCCCAAATATAATGGAGTAATGACAGTTTTGGAGATTGAGAAGAATATTTTGATTTTACATTTTATTTTTTCCAAGCAATGCACCTGATCAAAGCAATTACTTAGGAAGAGCTTTCCCATTCTAATGCGAGTTGCCTACACTAGCAAGCACAGATCTGCAACAACAGTGGTGTTCTGGTGCAGACAAGAAGGCATCGCTCTCATTTCCAAGAGGCTCAGGAGTGAATCAAATACCACAAAGGTCCTGGAAATTTACAAGGTAGGAAGATGATCATGGTCTAGTTATAGATGTTCTACTAGACAAAAAATGATAACCAGTCAACTATCTGATCCACCTTTGATATGCCCAATTTTTTCTGAAAAGACACTACATGTCTGTTTATAATATAATTTGTATAAAGGCAATATTTGTACAAGTCACAGCTGAACGCAGCTCTTGTGTGTCAACTGGCTACTTGTACCTACAAATCAGATAAGAAAGAAGTTGTCCACCCATATATAATGTAGTGATTCATTTTTAGGCCACAGACTTTTTTTTTTGTGCTACGGAAGTGTCTATAGTCAGTTAAAAATCTTCAAATACACATGTGCAATTCTGACCATTGTACATTTAACAAAGTTGTCTTCATATTAGTATTTTCACATACCAAAGCAAATGTCACTTAACAGCAAGAGCAGGATATCTGGGTCTGGATGCTGGGCTTCTATTCCTAATTCTGCCACGCACTCACTGTACAACTTGGGCCAGATCAATGGAGTTGTATGCCTCAGTTTCCCCATCTTTTACAGAGGGATAGCAATATTCACCTGCCTTCCCCATAGTGCTGTGAAGAAGTTCTCACCTTTTGCAGTAATGATGGTTCTTCAAAATGTGTCCCCCCATGGGTTCTCCAAAGGTGTGCTTGAGTCCCTGCACTGCTAATCGGAGAACTTTGGTAGCAGCGTCCGTTAGGCCTGCATATGCGCCATCTCTCGTTGTGCCCCGCCATGAGGCTAGCCAGCATGCGTGGGCTAACCCCTGCAGTTCCTTCTCTACTGCTAAGTCATTGACAAGAACTCTGAAGTAGAGGGGAGGAGAGTGAGTTGTGGAGCTCCCATGGGGGGCACATTTCAAAGAACCATTGTTACTATACAAGGTAACTTCTTCTTTGAGTAGCATCCCTGTGGGTGCACCACTGTAGGTGACTCCTGAGCAGTATCCTTACTGGAGGGCTGGGGCTTCTCGAGTCAGTAAGCCTCATTCAGATCTCAGGAGAAAGGGCAATTCCCACTTGATCACCTTGCCTCACAAGTCCCATTCTCACTCAGCATGGGCTTCTGAGCTTCTTTGAAAGCCTTCTGTAGTTTGCAGAAGTCCTTTCTATGTAAGTCTCAAACTGGGGGTCGGGACCCCTCAGGGGGTCACAAGGTTATTACATGGGGGTTGCGAGCTATCAGCCTCCACCCCAAACCCCGCTTTGCAGCCAGCATTTATAATGGTGTTAAATATATAAAAAGTGTTTTTAATTTATAAGGGGGAGTGGTCACACTCAGAGGCTTGCTATTTGAAAGGGGTCACCGGCATAAAAGTTTGAGAACCACTGATATAAGTAAAGATAGTTTATCAGGCAGGGATGCAGTAGTTCTTTCCCTTCACCACCTTCCCCTGCATCTGAGGGAGGGATAGCAGAGTGGTTTGAGCATTGGCCTGCTAAACCCAGGGTTGTGAGTTTAATCCTTGAGGGGGCCACTTAGGGATCTGGGGCAAAAAAAATCAGTACTTGGTCCTGCTAGTGAAGGCAGGGGGCTGGACTCGATGACCTTTCAGGGTCCCTTCCAGCTCTATGAGATAGATATACCTATGTATCTATATATCTGAACTGCCACGGAAAATTCCCTGCTGATCTAGCCACCCCTCATGCTTCCTGCATAACATCCATTCCCAGCACTGCTTCCCCCAGCCCCGACTTTTAGACTGAATGGATAGGAGGAGCTACCAGCATCAGAGGGCTCTAGAGGTGAGCAGCTGAGAAGTGCAGGAGTCATGGTAATAAGGAAGCACTAGTGCTTCCTTTCAGGATTCACAACATTTTCACAAGTACCAAGAGGCTTTTGAATAATGTGATCCCACAAGTAAGGAACGGACTTCAGCGCTTTTATTCACAAATCAATTTCTTACCACTTCACAGCTCTGATGCTGACACTTGCTTTCACAAGGGAGAATGTGTAAAAAACAGGCTGCAACATTGCTGACAAAAAAAGAAAACGTCAGTGCAATCGTAAATAAATTGGCAGAGTTTACAACTTAAGAACTTGCAGTTTAGCATGCACCTTGCAGATGCTGCTGCCGTTGAGATTATGAAGCTTGAAGTGGGCATAATAGGTGAGATTTTTATTGCATTCAATTTTCAAATACCAAAATAAGCCAAATAAACATTTGTCTTAAGACAGGCGGATAAACATTGTGTTTCTTTGTGAATTAAAGAATAAAGGACTAAAATTTTGTGAAATCCATGTGAGAATGGGACTGGTGGTCGGGGGGGTTGAATTTGGAGTTAGTGTGGAGTATTGTTTTTGAGGTGTATATTTGTTTTTTAAAGTGTATTTTTGTATTTCAATTTGAACTGCCCTGTTAATGCCTTAGAACGGGGTCGGCAACCTTTCAGAAGTGGTGTGTCGAGTCTTCATTTATTCACTCCGATTTAAGGTTTCGCAGGCCAGTAATACATTGTAACGTTTTTAGAAGGTCTCTTTCTATAAGTCTATAATATATAACTAACAAGACGGTTACTCACCTTTTGAAGTAAGGTTACTCCATTCCAATTAGGTGTGCGTGCGCTGCATGCACGACCCTCAGAGAATTTTTACCCTAGCAACACCTGGTGGGTCGGCTGTGGAGCCCCTTGGAGTGGCGCCTTCATGGTGCTGGATATATACCCCAGCCGACCCTGCGCTCCCTCAGTTCCTTCTTGCCGGCTACTCCGACTGAGGGGAAGGAGGGCGGGTTTGGAATGGATACGAGCAACACATCTCAAAGAACAACAGTTACAAAGGCGAGTAACCATTTTTTCTTCTTCGAGTGCTTGCTCATATCGATTTCAACTAGGTGACTCCCAAGCCTTACGTAAGCAGTGGGGTTGGAGTGAGACATCGCTGAGTGCAGCACCGCTGAACCAAATGCAGCATCGTCTCTGGACTATCGCATAGTGAGAGGCAAAAGTATGCACTGAAGACCAAGTGACAGCTCTACAGATCTCCTGTATCGGAACCTGTGCCAGGAAAGCAGCCGATGAGGCTTGAGCCCTTGTAGAATGGGCGGTGAGGGGCTTGGCCAGGACACCGGCCAGGTTGTAGCAAGCACGGATACAGGACATGATCCAGGAGGAGATGCACTGTGAGGAGACTGGGAGGCCTTTCATCCGGTCAGCCATGGCAATGAAGAGCTAGGTTGTATTTCTGAATGGCTTTGTACGCTCAATATACAAGGCGAGGGCCCTTACGAACCTTCAGGGAGTGCAGCTGTTGCTCCCGCCAAGTAGCATGTGGCTTTGGATAGAAGACTGGGAGGAAAATGTCTTGGTTGACATAAAAAGTTGATACCACCTTGGGAAGGAAGGCAGGGTGAGGGCATAGCTGCACCTTGTCTTTATGGAAGATCATGTACAGTGGTTCCGAAGTGAGGGCTCTGATCTCGGATATGCGCCTCGCCGAAGTGATAGCCACAAGGAAGGCTGTCTTCCAAGAGAGGTACAGAAGGGATCAGGTGGCCATCAGCTCAAACAGATCCCCCATAAGTTTAGAGAGGACCAGGTTAAGGTCCCACGCGGGAGCCAGTGTCGCACCAGCGGGTAGAGACGGTCCAATCCCTTAAGAAGCCTACCGACCATAGGGTTGGAGAAGACCGAGTGTCCATGTTCTCCTGGGTGGAAAGCCGAAATGGCTGCCAGGTGCACTCTAACAGATGATATTGCCAGACCTTGCTGTTTTAGGGATAGGAGACAGTCCAAGATGAGAGGCACAGACGCATGCAGGGGGGACGTGCCGCACTGAGCACACCAGCAGGAGAAACGCTTCCATTAAGCCAGGTACGTGGCTCGAGTGGAGGGTTTTCTGCTACCTAGCAGTACCTGCTGCACCGAATGGGAGCAAAGGTGCTTCAAATGAGTTAGCCATGCAGCATCCATGCCATGAGGTGGAGGGATTGCAGGCTGGGGTGACCTAGGCGGCCGTGGTCTTGTGAGATCCGGTCCAAAGCAGGAGTGGAATCAGCGCATCTACTGATATCTCCAGGAGCGTGGTGTACCAGTGTTATCTGGGCCACACCGGGGCGACCAGAATCAGAAGTGCTCTGTCCCTGCGTACCTTGAGCAGGACGTTGTGGACCAGCAGGAATGAAGGGAAGGCGTAGAACAGCTGGCCCTTCCACGGGAGCAGGAAGTCACCTGAGAGAGAACCCGGGGAGCGTCCCTGGAGAGAGCAAAATAGCTGGCACTTCCGATTGCTGTGAACAGGTCAACCTGGGGAAACCCAACCTCAGGAAGATGGAGCGGATGACATCGGAATGAATTGACCACTCATGGGACTGGAAGGACCTGCTGAGGTGATCTGCCAGTGTGTTCTAGACCCCTGGGAGAAAGGACGCCACCAGAATAGAGTGGGCTATACAAAACTCCCACAGGCGAATGGCTTCCCAACAGAGAGGGGATGAGCGAGCTCCCCCTTGCTTGTTGATGTAAAAAATGGCTGTGGTGTTGTCTGTGAGGACCGCCACACAATAGCCATGTAGTTGCTCCTGGAACACTTGACACGCCAGGTGTACCACCATCTGCTCTTGTACGTTGATGTGTAGAGATAGTTCGGCTGCGGTCCATAGACCCTGCATCCTGAAGTCCCCGAGATGGGCACCCCATCCTAGGGATGAAGCATCTGTGACCAGAGACAAGGAAGGTTGAGGAGTGTGGAATGGGACCCCTTCGCATACTGTCCTGGGGTCTAACCACCAGTAGAGAGAGGTTAGGACCGTTTCTGGGGCGGTGACCACCATGTTTAAGCTGTCTCGACCTGGGTGATAGACTGTTGTCAGCCAGGACTGAAGTGGACGGAGCCACAGTCTGGCATGCCTGGTCACATACGTGCAGGAGGCCATGTGCCCCAGAAGGCTCAAGCACATTCTCACCATTGAGGTTGGAAAACTTTGGAGGCTGTGAATAAGGCTCGCCAATGACTGGAAGCGGTCATCCGGTAGGAGAGCTCGGGCAAGTCTGGAATCTAAGACTGCCCCAATTAACTCTATTCTCTGAGTTAGTTCCAGAGATGACTTTTCCACGTTGAGGAGGCGGCCTAATCAACGAAACATGGCCATGGTCACTTGAACGTGGGACTGCACCTGTTCCCTTGTGCGACCTTGAATAAGCCAATCGAGATATGGGAACACTTGGATCCACTGCCGACGGAGGGAGGCTGCCATGACAGCCATACATTTGGTAAATACCCTGTAGAAAGGCCGAAAGGAAGGACTGTGAACTGATAGTGTTCGCGGTTGAACACATGTGGAAATACGCGTCCTTCATGTCTAGCATGGTGTACCAGTCTCCAGGATCCAGGGAAGGTATGATGGTCCCCAAGGACACCATGTGGAAATTTAGCTTTACCATGAATTTGTTGAGTCCTTGTAGGTCCAGAATAGGCTGAAGCCCGTCCTTTGCTTTGGAGATTAGGAAGTAACAGGAGTAAAATCCCCTGCCCCTTAGCTCCTTTGGAACCTCCTCGATCATTCCTATGGTTAAGAGCGCCTGCACTTCCTGCATAAGGAGTTGCTCGTGAGAAGGGTCCCTGAAGAGGGACGGGGAGGGAGGGAGAGAGGGAGGGGAGAAAGAAAATTGGAGAGAATATTCCCTTTCCACCATGTGAAGAACCCAACGGTCTGTAGTTATGAGAGACCACACGTGGTGGAAACGGGACAGACAATCCCAAAATGGAGGAGCAGGATCCTGGTTGGTGACTGATACATCGTCCTCAGGTGCACCTTCAAAAGTTTTGTTTGGGCCCCGCCGGTAGTTTAACTGGGCCTTGGTTCTGCCCGGGTTGGTGGTTGGTGGATTTTTTCCTGCCACCTCGCCCATGCCTCCTATAAAAGTCCTGCCTCGGCCGAGGAGGGGGATAGGATCGCTGAGGCAGGGGTTTGAAGGGTCTGCGCTGTGTGACCGGCATGTGCATTCCTAGGGAGCGCATTATGACCCTGGAATTTTTAAGACTTTGGAGCCTGGAATTAGTTTTATCCAAAAACAGGCCTTGCCCTTCAAATGGAAGGTCCTGTAAAGTTTGCTGCAGTTCTGGCGGTAGGCCGGAGACCTGAAGCCACGATATGCACCGGATGGCTATTCACGACGCAATGGTCCGGGCTGTGGAGTCTGCGTCGTCTAATGAGGCCTGTAAGGAGGTCCTGGCCACCTTTTTGCCTTCCACTACCAGGGCCCCAAACTCCTCTCTGGACACTGGAGTTACTAGCTCCTTATATTTTAACATGGAGTTCCATGAATTATAGTCATAGCGGCTCAGGAGCACCTGCTGGTTCGCGACCCTGAGCTGCAGCCCCCCAGAAGAGTAGATCTTGTGCCTGAACAAATGGAGATGCCTGGCATCTTTCGATTTGGGCGCTGGAGCCTGTTGCCCATGTCACTCCTTCTCGTTCACCGAGGCCACCACTAGTGAACAGGGATGAGGGTGAGTATATAGGTACTCACACTCTTTGTACCCTCCAAATTATTTCCTCTCCACCCCTTTAACTGTTGGAGGGATGGATGCAGGTGTTTGCCAGAGTGTTCTGGCTGTGGTCTGTATGGTACGAATGAGTGATAAAGCCACTCGGGATGGGGCCTCCGCTGATAAAATGTCTACCACTGGGTCCTCCAACTCTATTACCTCCTCCGCTTGGAGGTTCATGTTTCGTGCCACCCTACACAGGCGGTCGTGGTGGGCACAGAGGTCTATTGGAAGGGGACCCGAGCTCGTTGTCCCAGCCACTGCCTCATCTGGGGACGATGAGGACGATGCTAGAGGGTTGGGTGGTATCTCCTGCCATGACGGATCTCGTCGCCCGGGGTCCACGACGCCGGGATCTGGGACCTGCCCAGGAGTTGGTGGTGCCGTTTCCATGCCCCTCAGAGCAGGATGGCTTAAGGTGGCCTCTGGCACCCGAGGCTCAAAATGGGCTGAGCGGGAGGCCCCTGACAGGGTGCCCTGGGCTTGGTGGTACACCCATGGTGTCCAAAAGGGCCATTGGGCAGATCCTTGCACAGGATCATCGCCTTCTTCTTGCCAGTGGCTGGTATCACCCTCACTGTGGCTAGGAGCTGAGTAGCCGGGACATGAGCCCGTGTCGGACTGTGACAAACGCGAGGCAGATCGTGAGGGCCAAGGCGGCGCCGAACATGTCTGCATCAAGTTGCCCAGACATGGTGGAGATTGGTATCGGGCCGCTGGTGATCGGTGCGAGACTGTAGGGAGCGGCGCCGCAACGCTGGGGTGCTGTGCTGGGACTGAGATCGGTGCCAATGTTTGGGCTGATACCGCGATCCGGACCTTGATCGCGATGACGACCATCTGCGATAGCGGTGCCGAGATCTGCTCCAGGACGGTGATCAACGCGCAGAGCGGTGCCGTGAGTCTGAATGGCTCAGCGAATTGGAGCAGTGCAGGGAGTCCGACCAGCGCTGCGAGAGGGAGCGGCGTCGAGACTGCGAACGTCATTGGGAGCGGGAACGGATCCGAGAGCGGGACCAGTGCCACGTTTTCCACCTGAGTCGGCGGCCGGATCAGAGATGGTTTTCCCCGGGACGGTACTGCATGAACAGGAGAAGGTGCCGCAGTTTGAAGTGAAGTTGACTCTGTCAATGCGATGAGGTCTCGTGTCACTGCAAAGGCTTCTGGCATCCATGGGAGCCGGGGCTCGACCACGCTATTTGTCGGGGAGCACGTGCGTAATGGACTCAACGGCTCTTCTCTCGGTGCCGGAGTCAACGGTGCCGACGTCGGCGCCTGAACTCTCAGCTGCTCTGCCACCGATGTGAGTCCGAGGGTGGTCTCAGTGGTGCTGGTGACTGCGGAGGTGGAGCAGCTATCTCTGGTCTGTGGTGCCACTTTTGGCCAGGCGAATGAGACTGGTGTCATACTGGTTGTGGTGCTCGGGAACTTCGGTCTCTGTTAGAGTCCACCCGCGGTGCAGTACCTACTGCTGCCACTGGAGCACTGCGCACTGAGGCGCTCGGTGCCGGGTCTCCGCACACCACTGGGGGATCCGGGCTAAGAGATGCCTCCATTAGGAGCTGCTTCAATCTAAAGTACCGCTGCTTCTTGGTTTGGGGCCAGAACCCCTTACAAATTTTGCACTTGTCTGCCTGGTGGGACTCCCCCAGAGACTTCAGGCAGGAGTCGTGGGGTTGCCCGTTGGTATAGGCTTAGCACAGGCTGAACAAGGCTTAAAGCCCGTAGCCTTGGGCATGAGCCCAGGTGGCAAGCGGGGAGGAGGGGGAGAGACCCCTTCCAACCCACTACTCTATGTATACAACTATAACTACAACTATTACTAAAACTACAACAACTGTAACAATTAACAACTATAGAAGAGTGAAACTCTAGGGAGAGTGGAGAACAGCGAAGCCGCGCTTCACAGTTCCAATGACCGTCACGGGCGGTAAGAAGGAACGGAGGGGGCGCTGGGTCGGCTGGGGTATATATCCAGTGCCATGAAGGTGCCACTCCAGGGGGCTCCACAGCTGACCCACCGGGTGTTGCTAGGGTAAAAATTCTCCGACGATTGTGCATGCAACACGCGCACACCTAATTGGAATTGATATGAGCAAGCACTCGAAGAACTATTGTTGTATGTAAAGTAAATAAGGTTTTTAAAATGTTTAAGAAGCTTCATTTAAAATTAAATTAAAATGCAGAGCCCCCCAGACCGGTGGCCAGGACCCTGGCAGTGTGAGTGCCAATGAAAATCAGCATGCGTACCAGATTGCCTACTCCTGCCTTAGAACTATAAGCAGCTTAGGAAAGCCATTCTAAAACATCTTGGATTTTTCTCATGTCGCAAACCATTGAGTTGTGGTGGTGTAGCTTTCTTACAAACCTGCTGATGTATCACCTTGTAATTCAGCTGGTTGTCTTATGCTCTATCCTCCCTAAGCCCCCCTCCATAATGTGACTTGCAGGTCATCAAGCCCCCATCTTAACCTTCAAAACAAACTGCAAAAAACCAACATTGAAAGCAGGCATTTGTGTGAATATATAATTGTTTTGTCACACCACTGAAAAATGGTACACACTCCTGCAGTTTTCTTACTGCAACATGGCTAAGTTTACAGGTCCAGCAGATTTAGTAACGTTTTCATATCAACAAACACACTGACGATGCATTATTTTTTTTTTTACAAATCAGCCTAAAAGCCAGATCTTGACTGTGCTACTTCATGCCATGGCTGTCAGTCTCCCCTTGCCTGTCAACTTCTCTCTTCCACTCTCATTGCTGCTTGTATGTTTTGGAGAGGAAGAGCCCCTGCACATAGTCCCTCCAGAAGTTACCAGATCAATGATTTGCTCATGCATTGTAGCTTTACTTTCCAAGAAACATAATCATAAGATTCAGATAAGACAATTTATACTCTTGTCCCTCAAATGATCCAATAATAGACATTCTGCAACTGAAACATTTCTAAAAATGTCACAGATGAGATTCACCAAGTTCAATACCACCTACCCAAATTTGGATCATAGCTTTAGTTAATGATCAACAACTGAATCTGCACTCTGAACTGCACCTTATTGCTATTACAATTTGTCTACATTTACAGCACCTTTCCTCAGAGGATCCCAAAGCACTTGGCCGCTGATGTTTGAAAAGAATGTTTACTAACATCATGTACAACTAAACTATTTCACTTCAAAACAGACCTGCCTTGTCAATGTCAGGTATAAGCTATACTTGTAATACTGATTTGAGTGTTGGGAGAAAGGAACTGAGGTTAGTTCTTAAATTTCAACACCATACACAGGTTTGGTGTTCATTCATAGTAGTATTGAAGTTTAATTTAAAGGAAATCAGCTACTAGTCACTAAGGCAAAAAATTTGAGATCCTTATAAAAATCCCTTTTTGAATTTTAAGAATATCCAGAATTATCACAAAAATTGTGGGGTTTTGTGTAGGGATATTAAACTTTGTATTTCAGGGTTTAAGCCAATCTCTGTTAGAGATTAAAATGAGATAGTGTGTGTGTGTGTGTGTGTGTGTGTGTGTGTGTGTGTGTGTGTGTGTGTGTGTGTGTGTAATGTATGTGTGTAGGGCAGATTATCCTACATCCATCTACTGCAAGGTTCTTGCACCTTCTTCTGAAGCATCTGGGGCTGGCCATTGTCCAAGACAGGATAGTGGACTAGATGGACCTTGGGTCTGATCTACTATGTACGTTACTTTCCCCCCCATATTTGTTGAGCTTGCTAAAGTAAGTAGGTTTTATTCAGGCCCAGTACTCAAGATGATAAATGTTCTTGGGAGAATGACCTTATTATCACCTCTTAAAGCTGTATTAGAGCGATACACCCTCACCATAAATTTTATAAAACAGATAGTTTGGGGCCGTTCCAGATCACTCAACAAGTCAGTTGTAGAGTTACTCAACTCTGCCAGTGCAGACTGGATCCCACCTGAAAATGAGTTAAGAAAACAAGTTATGAGTCTTCTTTTTCTACTTCCAAGGAAGAGAGACCTTTCTAAACAAGTTCAAACTGAAGTCATTTTTAAACCAGTCATGCAAGGGTGGGTTTTAATTCAGTGTTTAATTTTAATTCAGTACATTTAGATCACAATATTGTACCAAGCTGTTTTCCATTTGTGTGGCTGGTGGCATGCAACCCCGGCAGAACCATCCTTGTTGGAATGGTAATTTAGCAGTGAAGTTGGCACTGGTTATAGTGGCCTTATAAGAAAACATCTTATCAAAGGAAGAGGTCTTAGCTTTATGTTTGAACCTTTTACTTATTAAACTTTAAATAGCATTGTTGTTACTTATATGTACAAGGCGTGTCAAAGCCATGGTATAGATATCTCAAGAATGTGGATAGGACGGACAGAAGAGAGTAAATTCCAGAAAGGATGATCAATTGACAGTTTTTCCCCTCTATTTGCTGATTTTTGCCCTAGTCATACATATTTATGTAGCAAGCAGGAATTAAAAAATGAAGGTGAGAGGGGAAGAGATAAAGAGGGGGAAATGTTCTATGTTTCCCTACAAATGGTAGTATTAATCTATTTTGATATCACTGCTTGGAGCAGCTCCCTGCTGAAGGATGTAGTACTGTAAGAATTGATGGAAGATGAAACTTTATGCATTTCCTCTGTGGTGGAAAATACCCTTTTTATTCAGGATGCCACCATGGAATGTGTTGCATGGGCTCTGATTTTCTCTCAAATTGGTTTATCAGTAGTGTAATGGAACTCAATATTGCAGAACTTGATGCACCTAGCTATGCATTACTTGGAAGTTTTCAAAGGCTAGCATCTAAGGCAGAAGGAAACAAAGATGGACTCCTGAATTGGAAGGTTCTACTAAGATATTTTCCTGCTTTTCTCTTGTGCTTTCTTTTTGGGTGTTGGAACTTCAGGGGAAAGCATAGACAACCCATTCTGCCATTTTTGTTCCCAATGAAATTTGGTCTGCTTCTCCCATGAAAAGTCTCACCCTTTGCATTTTGGCTAGCTCCCTAAATACCATCTTGGTCCAGGAACCACTTTATCTGCTGACAACTATGTCATCTTTTGTATTAAGTCTCCTCTTTATGTGGATTACCCTGAGGCACACTAGGTGATCTTCTGTCAGGGAAAGAGCCTGCTTGGCTTTGACATTTAGACCTCAGCTTCTTATACCATGTATGCTGTGACTGTCATTGTTTGAACCAGGAAGTGCTCCTTCCTCGGGTGATATTGGACATCTCAAAGAGCCAACCCAACTTCTGCCATCTCTAGGAAGCTGAGGCTCTGAAGTCCTCCTGACCGTGACCATGTTCTGAGTATTGTGATGCCCCTGGTGTGCTCCTCACCTTGAAAGACTGGTGTCAATGGCGAGTATTTTGGGGTCCAGAATAGGAAGGCGGTCTCCTACCATCAGTGAGGGCTTTGTTACCACCAGCTGAAGGAATGAATTATTCTGGATGATAGTTTCACTTTTCTCTGCATTTCTTGCTGGAAATGGTTCCAAAACTTGAATCCCAGCAGTTCTCAATACGTTCCTGTCCATGAAGTATGCTCTATGCATTAAACAAGAACATATAGAAGCTATAGGTAAAGATGGATGGATGACACACTTGGTTGGTTCCATGATACTTCAAAGATTAGTGCTGGGATCTTAAAAGCCTTCTTTACATAGGGAAAATTACTTTAGCTTATCTTGCTTTGTAGGTGCACAGTCCTCCGAGAGCAGATCAGAGAGCTCTTTGTTTATCATGAACCACAGTGCCTGAAGGATGGATCAGGGGTAAAACTTTGAACAGAGATGGTGTGGCAGTGTCTAGTAATCTCAGCTAATGTGTGTGTGTGTGGGGAGACAGAGACCCAAACAAGCCATATCGATTGAGGCCCCTGGCAGAGTGAAGGTGATGGAGTGCTTCTTGGCTTGCCTGTTTTGCCTGATGAAAAGAGAACAAATAAGATAATGAGTTTAGAGGGTGGTCCCATTCACACAGCAGAGCCCCAGAATGGAGAGAATAAGGGAAAAAAAAGATTTTGCTCCCTGCTGACTCACAATTAGCTATAAAAAGGCAGGAACACAGAACTGCCTGACTACAGTACCAGAGGCAGAGAAAGTGGCATGAGAGTTGAAGCAGCATGGCCAAAACTTGGACCCTTATGGACAAGGCTGAATTGCCTTCAGTATTTGCAGAAGAGGTGCAGTCCAATATCTTGGACTGAAGGAGGGGTCAGGATCTATACATCAGCACCAGTCGCAGAGTCAGTTAAAAAGTCTCCAAGGTATTTGAGATCCTGAAAGCCTGGCAGATTAAAACACAAATATGGCAATGCAACTTACGTTTCACTACGTTTACAACATGAACTACACCTTTTGCATAAACAAGGATAAGTCTGTATCCATGAAAAGCATGCATATAAGTGGTGCTGAATGCATTACATGGAAAAAAATCAATAGTAAAAATTGCCCTTCCTATTTTAAGAGGAGGGTTAGAGAAACAAGTAGCCCCCCTAAAGGCCACAATTATACAAAGTGTCAATCATTAAATTCCAGAATATGAAAAAAGATACAATTTATACTTTCACTTAATTATGATATTCTGTAATTGAAATATTGCAAAGAAGGCACTGACTTTTTAGCCTATGGTCAATTTTTTCATTGCTTTATGGTCCATAAAAGCATTTGGGCACTTCTCTCATCTATACCATTAATGCAGGTGGCTTGAACTTTATTTTGCAAGTGACGAATTGCAGTCTACAATAGCTGTCAGCATAACCTTTGTTGTTGGTATTCTGAAGCCAAGTAGTAATGCATTTTGTATTATTGGATTTCCCTGATACTAAGCACTAATATATAATGCATTAGCACTTAATATACAATCAAAGTCCACCCATCAGCAGTGACACATTAACAGTGGAACTGAACAGCACATTAAATCAACTCTGAACTGCACCTCTCTCTTCATCAAGTAATTTACAAAGTCCAACACAGACTGGTTAAAATATTCACACAACTGTTTTTCAAAACATTTTATTGCATTATATTTGGTACCTTATGTTTGACAAAGGAAATTACATCTGTAACTGCAGGAATAAGAAGCTGGTCTGTTATTTGAAAAAAAAAAAAAATCTTGGGCCCCTTAAAAGTTACAAAGTCTTGAGTTTGCCTGAAACAACTGAGCAAGAAATATATTCTTAGAAATGTAGGGCTTCAAGTATTACAAACCGGTGACACTGTGGAAAAGTTCCAGAGGTATCTAAACTGCAGCACTTGTTTTTCTCTGCATAACGTGAACAAGGCCTGCTGAGGTTTTAAACTATTAGTCTCTTGATCAGTCATAAAATGGTAGTCAGGAGTTCCGCTCTTTGTAACTTCAAGCCATAGTATGTTCTCATTTTGTTTTCACTCTATGTGAAAAATGCACACTATCTTTCTAATTAGTTGGTGCCACATCACAGTGCATAATTTCATTTGGTTCTTGCATTACAGTTTTAACAAGTTTGGCCAAACTATGCTGTGAGGTTCATCTCAAAAACAGCAGTGTTCTTTCTTTTCAAGTTTAATTAAAATGAAGAGATTGTTCTAACTGGTTCCTTCAGTTTAAAACTGTGGTGCAAGAACACCAAACTGATCGTGTACAGTGAACTTTGGAGACACAACAAGCTTATTGAACACCCTATGTTTCTTAATTCTGCTTGGTATCTATATGTCCCAGTCTCTACAACATCACATGTATGTTGTAGTTTTCTCTGTAAATAGTGATTCACAATGAATACTTCCTATGAATAGAATCATCTCCATATCAAAATCAGTCAGATGCTAAAGCCCCAACAACTCTTTGTGCTCAGTGAAAGAATCCAGTGCTAAAACAGCGTTTTTGCTGTCTGAGATAATAGTAATCTCACAAGACAAATTTAAAGTAATATTTCTGCCACACACCTGCTCTGAGGGCTATGAGCCTCCAGATTTCATATAAATTAGTTTAAAAACATGGGGTAGGTAGGTAAGGATAAGGGTTTTTTTTTCTTCAATTTTAGCAGCTTTTAATTTTTCTTAAGAAACTGAACAACCTATATCCAGTAATATGTTAGATATTTTATATATATACTTTGTCAGCAGGATAAAAAAAGTAAAACTATTTGAAGGCAACATTTTTACTCCTTCCTTTCTCTGTGTAAGTTAGAACAATTCAGCAGGTGCGTGACAAAAATATTATACACCAGATATGGACCAATGTTATTCCATTCTTTCTTCCTTTTCCTTTTTTTTTTTTTTTTTTTAAACAAAGTTGTTCATATTTCATTGGCCAGTTCTTCAGTTTCTGCAGAACTATCTCCATTAACTGTGATCTTCATATCCTCTTCATATCCAGGGGGCATGAAAGCCAAAGCATAAGGGAAAAGCTTATGACAATTCGCTCTGTAAGTTTCAGCTGCTTCTTTACAGTCTCCCAGGCTACCATCATTCAAAGCTTCTAATACCTCCATACACGTCTAATTAAAACAAAAGAACGAAGTGTTAAATCTTCTTATAAATATTCATCTATGACACTCATTAAAAGATATAATACTTCTGAATATATAGTTATTTTCTAGCTTCTGCCCTACTTTCAAATGTGTATTTTTCTAAATAAATACATATACAGAACATTATGCATATTTGAGAAAGTCATACGAACATTTTTAGACTTAGTTTAAGGGCATAGCTGCAAAAGCCTTCTTATAGCATATTGTAAAAATACTAAATTTACTCCCTAGAGTCAAAGCATCAAGTAAAGTGAAATTTCTAGCCCTACTAGTTGCAGAGAGTCTTTTAACACAAATAATTATCACTTCACTTTGTTGACTCTCCTGGCAGAAAAAGCTGGAAGAGCATCAAAGTGTCAACATCACACAATTCCAGAGGTCAGCAATTCCAGTGATAAAACATTTGATTTAAATTTTGTTTCTAGCTTTACCTACACAATGATTCTAGATGAAATCAGAATTTTTTTTTCCTAAATATTTGGACTGTACAATTATGTGACTGTGTCTCGGACTCACTAGAGTTTATAAAACAAAGGAAAAAATACTTAGTAGTTATTTTTCATTTATAGGTGTTTTGCATTGCAAGAGATCCATATTCCTGCAATAACACTCCTCATACATAACTAATGGGACTGCATTACTCAAAATCCTCAGTCAATGGGTTCCAGAAGGGACCAGTGTACACCAGTACAGTGGAACTTGAAATAAGCCACAGCACTTCCAAGTATTAGCTCCCACGTAAAAGGTGTGATTCTTAAAAAACTGTTACAGAAGCCCCAACTCTAAGGCAAAAAAAGGCCCAGTTACAGGCACAAAAATACTATTCAAAAATTACACGGAAGTATGTTTTCTTTTTATCAAATGTAGATGCCTTGCATGGAGACTCAAAGAGTTACAAGAATAATGTGCCCTTTATTAAAAAGGGTATAGAACTCTGCATTAAAGTGGGCCTGCAAGCAGAAGAGTTTGGAAAGAATACTTGAAGACACCTTGATAACCACACAGGGAAAAGATACTGGACCAGAAGAATGACATAGTATAGAGGAAACTGTGGAGAACTGTCTGCAAATTATAAAGACATCCACTAAATAAAACATCTGGGAGGTATAACAGGTGGAGCATTCATAACTCAAAGACTTAGAACACTGGTGGCAAAAATCTAGATTTTTACTATGAGGCTGAATTAAAGCAATAATACTTTATGAGTACACCTCTACCCTGATATAACGCGACCCGATACAACATGAATTCGGATATAACGCGGTAAAGCAGTGCTCCGCGGGGGCGGGGCTGTGCACTCCGGCGGATCAAAGCAAGTTCGATACAACACGGTTTCACCTATAATGTGGTAAGATTTTTTGGCTCCCGAGGACAGTGTTACATCGGGGTAGAGGTGTATTTGAAAACTCCATGTAGTTTCCCTACATTTGTTAAAAAAGGGTAAATGGGATGACTTGGGTAATTATAGGCCTGTCAGCCTGACATCGATCCTAGGCAAGATAATGGAGCAGCTGATACTCAATTAATAAGGAGTTAAAGGGTAATATAATTAATGTCAATCACTATGGGTTTATAGAAAATACATCCTGTGAAACGAATATGATATCTTTATTGATAAGATTACAAGTTTGGTTGATAAAGATAATCGTGTTTACATAACGTAGTCAGACTTCTGTAAGGTGTTTGACTTGATATCACACAATATTGTGAATAAAAAACTAGACCGATATAAAATGAACATGGCACACACTGAAAGGATTAAAAACCAGCTCACTGATTAGTTTCACAACGTAACTATAAACGGGGAATCATCATCAAGTGGGTGTTTCTCCAGTGGGATCGCACAGAGACTGGTTCTTAGCCCTATGCTACTTAACATATTTGCAAAGGACACAAAAATTGAAGGAGTGATAAAAATGAAAAGGACGGGTCACTGATTCAGAGTGGTCTAAGTCTCTTGATATGCTGGACGCAAGGAAACAATATGCATTTGACTAGGGCTAAGTGTATACATCTATGAACAAAGAACATAGGCCATACTTACAGGATGGGGGACTCTATCCTGGGAAGCAGTGACAAATAAATTTGGGGATTGTGGTGGATAATCAGCTGAACATGAGCTCCCAGTGTGATGCTGTGGCTGAAAGAGCTCACACAATCCTGGGATGCATGAACAGGGAATTTTTGAGTAGGAGTAGAGAGATTATTTCACCTCTGTACTTGATATTGGTGCAACTGCTGCTGGAATACTGTGTCCAGTTCTGTTGCCCACAGTTCAAGGATGTTGATACATTGGAGAGGGTTCAGAGGAGAACCACAAGTATGATTACAGGATTAGAAAACCTGCCTTATAGTGATAGATTCAAAGGGTATGTCTACACTGCAATTAAACACCCATGGCTGGCCCATGTCAGCTGACTCAGGCTTGAGGGGCTTAGGCTATAGAGCTGTTTAACTATGGCATAGACCTTTGGGCTCGGGCTAAAGCCTGGGCTCTGGAACCCCACGAGGAGGAAAGGTCCCAGAGCCCAGGCTCCAGCTCAATGGTCTACAAAGCAATTAAAGAGTTCTCGAACTGATCCACTCTCTCTGCAGGCTGCAGTCACTGCAAAGAATAAAGATCTTCATGCGAGTTCAAGATTACACAAAGTAGCTCAAAATCCAATTTCTATTTACTTCTAATTGTTGGAACTATTAGGCTAAGAGTATTTAAGATGTGTGACTTCCTGATAATTAGTGGTTCTTGGATTATGAGAATGCTATAATTAATCCTATCCTTCGAGTGGCTATTCAGTGTATTCTTAGTCTATTTTTAATGCAAGCAATCATTAAGTCACTAAAATTCAGAGTCAGACTTCCCTTCACTGGTTAAGAAAATAGTACCACAATGCTGGAAAGCATCAACAACTCCATGTATAGCTAGCAGTTCTGTAAATAGTTCTGTTCTCAAAGTATCACCGAAAAACATTTTCTATTTTCGGACGATTATACTGAAAAAACTCAACTTCACAGCTAGTCTACTATACTGGGAATAAGAAACTGGTGACATGTGATGCTGATAAATGGTTTATTTTTAGTTTAACATGAAACAGCACTAAGTTCTATCGTAAGTATATGAATTCTGCTGCAGAAAACCTGAGTTTTTTCTTCCAAGAATGTGAAGAGACAGACAGGTCTGCTACAACAACTGATGAACATTGATCTCGGTAGTAAGAAAGGAACTAGACAGCTGGCAGCACAAGAGGCACTTGGGTTCTGCAGCTGGGGTTATATAC
Source organism: Malaclemys terrapin pileata (assembly GCF_027887155.1). NCBI lineage: Eukaryota > Metazoa > Chordata > Testudines > Emydidae > Malaclemys > Malaclemys terrapin. The sequence goes on from NC_071509.1 coordinate 91,483,915, forward strand.
AATGCTAGAGCCTAATGGCTTAGCTTTTTGAGCTCTAGGCATTCCAGTCAAGCACTAGGAGCAAGAGCCAAGGAGCATACTGAAAAGAACAGCCTTTGAAGAATCACATTTTCTAGTAAGTCCAGGAGTGCTGGAAATTTTTTTTTTATAGTGGGAGTGCTGAGAGCAACTGAACCAAACTGTAAACCCTGCATATAATGGAAACCACTTCAAGCCAGGGGGTGCTGCAGCACCCTCCGCACCTTAGTTCCAGCACCTATGAGTAAGTGTCAAGGGCATTGAAGGACGGAGGAGAAAAAGAGGAAATTAAGAAGAATTTTGTACATTAATCCAGACAGTTTAGATCTCTTCATTCTGATTTGTTTAAAATACACCTCTACCCCGATATAACGCTGTCCTCGGGAGCCAAAAAAATCTTACCGCATTATAGGTGAAACCGCATTATATCAAACTTGCTTTGATCTGTCGGAGTGCGCAGCCCCGCCCTCCTGGAGCACTGCTTTATCACATTATATTCGAATTTGTGTTATATCAGGTCGCCTTATATCGGGGTAGAGGTGTAGCTGGAATTATAATGACCTTTATCTGAGGTCCCAATACTAGATTTTCAGTCATCAGATACATGTTGTCCTAATTCTTTCCTATATTATGTCTTCCTGAAAGAGAGAATATTTCACAGATTCCAAGTCCATATGCCCCCAGAAAGAGCAGGATAAAAGATTCCTAAGTCTGTGGCAAAAGCAGTTAAGATGGGAAAGAAGCTATTTTAACAGTTTTTATGACTGACAAAAGCATCCTAAAGTCAGGATTTCTGCCCATCTGCAGAATACCAGATTATGGATGTACCAACTGTCTAACACAATCTAAAACTTCCCAAACAACCAAAATGATATTGCTTACAGAACCAAAAAGTTTAAGGGGGCTAATACAGCAGGGAGACAAAACACATGAACAACACTCCTGGTGCCAATTATCTAGAAGAGGCAAACTCTCAGGTTCCAAAAAAATCTCCCCTCTTTACCTGAAGATTCCTGTTGGTAAGGGATTCATCGAGGGATGTTGCCAGCTCCACTGCTCTTTTCTGACTGGAAGGATCCAAATAGTACACCATTTTGGCAGCTACAAGAGAAAAATAATTTTCTCCAGCATAATATCAAGTCAAACAAGTCTGTATTACACAATATTACACAGCTCTGAAAAAAATGGGATACTGAGTTCTAGATCAAAATTCAAAACTGGCCCAAAAGGATTCCCATTTGGAGTCTTGTGTTCAATGTTCTCCATATTAGAGTAAATAAATGGGTGCGCTATGTCTATTTTTTAATGCACAAGTTTCTACATAAAACAAATTAAGATTGGCAAAGTTGGTGGTGGTTTCAAAATACAAAATAGGCATGGAGAATGTACTAACCTCTAAATGCTAGTGGTGGCCCCTCTAGATCAAAGCTGAGGCACGATATCAGGGCTGTGCTGGGAACCCTGCATCACCACTGCCCAGGCTGTAATGCAGCAGCCACTAGAATATGTAATCACCATTGGGAAAGGGTGCTATGGAAAACCATGACTTGAAAAATGAGGACACCTAATAACTGGATGATAAACTACTAGGCGGAAATAAACATGGGAGATTAAGAGGGAAGGTTCTACCATAGGTGCTAGAACTAGGGTTGGTGAGGGTGCTGCCCCACCCCCTGGCTTCAAGTAATAACAACAACCCAAATACATGGTTGCCACCTTCAGCACCCCCACTATAAATATTGTTCCAGCACCACGGGGTTCTACTGGTGAGGTCAAGGGAATAATGCCCTGATAAGAAGGCCAACTCTTTATGCCACTCTGCAGGAAAAGTGGAGGTTTGTATGCTTCAAATTACTGTCTGCACCTTGGAGATTTTTCACCAGCACTAAACATTTTAACACATTTTAGGAAACCTGTATTAATATAATATTATGGTTGACATTTCAGACATACATGAAGAAACTCAAATTTGGCTTCCCACAGCTATTACAAATCATCCACTTGTAGCATTTCTATCATTGTGTATCGTGTTAATTTTAATGCTTTAATATAATATTAAAAAAATACATTAAAAAAATATTTCCGTTCAAAAGTCAAGCACTCAAAAAGTTCCAAACTGACAGAATCCACGCTGCCCATGCAACCTTAGATTGGCCTCTTGTGCATATACATGATAGCCTTTTATCATGATTACGTTACATTTTCCTCAGGATCCCTGCTTCATACAGTAAATTAGTAGTTATTCAGTATTTCAGTTTATCCTCCTCACTAAATAAGGGATCTACCACACACTGAATGTAAACCATCTAAATCCTGCACTGAATAAAAAATTATTATTAATTTCCTGGTGAGTGTGTATCCTGAATTCACCATACTGAGTACTTCAAGAACAATTAATTTATCTTTCCAACACCCCAGTGAGATTAGGTGGCATTCATACAACTAGGGAAATGAGGCACAAAGAGATCAAGGACAAAACTGTTGTAATTAAAAACAAAACAAAGCACCCCTTAAAAATAGAAATTCCATCACATGGAATCACACTCATCCTCATCTTGGGTCATCAGAAAAATTGAGACCTTTAGAGACACAGCACAGACATCCACCTCTTCAGCTAATGGTGTAACTGGTAGCAGTACTGTAGACTGTTATTGTCTATATGGAACAGCCACTAAAGGGGATGAGACACTTTGCCAGTGAGTTTCACAGCTATTTGCTGACAGCAGAAGAATATACAGACTCAGGACACCTGGCTGCAATTCCAGGTTAAGTGAGAGAGTGTTCTCTAGTGGCTACGGGCCATTCTACAGATTCCTGCCCTACTGGAGCCAACCAATTCAGACAATGTTTGAGTCAAACTGCAGCAGAAGCTCTTCCGTGACACATCAACCCTTATGTTGAGAACTTTACATTGCAGAGCTCTATAGTAGAGATGGCAGCTGCCTGAATCTTGTGCAGCATATTTAGACTACTGGACCCACTATTTATTATCTATTTTGATCAAATACCACTTGTTGCCAATACCATTTGCAGTTGGAATCTCTGATTTGCAACAAATTTAATCCAACAATTTCAGAAACAGAAAACCAGCACTGAAGAATCACGTATTCTAAAATCAATGAATTATTGCTAGAATTAGGAAAAAAGCTTGCTGGAAAAGTGTTTCACAATATTAAGTTTTTCCATTTAAGGGAAACTTCCCATCCCCAGGATATTTTAAACTTAATGAATCAATAAAATACAATTATTTTGTATAGTGTCATTCATATAAACCGTATCCCAAAACATTTTAGAATTAACAGTTAGCATTAAAAGATCTTTCATGACACTTCACTTACGCCAGAAATGTCTATGGGCCAGAGGTGATGCAAAGATTTTTTACACAGTGCAGCCAAGAATTGAGGCATACAGGGAGAGATATTAAGATATATAGGCAAGGACAAAAAGTTGTTTTCAACTGAGAATTTAAATGGATACAAGAAAGCCATTCCAGATGGAAAAAGCAGCCTATCACACCTATAGTGTGGGAACAGAGAGGGGCCAATGCTATATGGGCATAGGAAGTGGGAAAGAGGAAGAGAAAGATAAGGGTCCTTGAGGTAAATCCACAGAAACAGGAAACAATTTAGAAATAACAAAAACAAAGTACCTGATAACCTATGTGGTAGTGAGTCATAGTTCTTTTTAAGGAAAGCTTCATTGAAGTTCTTTGGATTAGTTGCCCCAAAAAGCCGATTCATTTCTTGATTTAACACTGTTCTAACTGTATCGGGTAGATCTTTACTTTCAGATACTATTGGGTAAAAAGGAAAAAAAATATTTAACACAAATATGGATATTTTCTACCATTAAATCACAGCAAAATATAACTGACTTGAAAAATATTACCCACCATTTTTATATTAGTGTAATTGAAAGAAATCAGTGTCAACGGAAAATTCATTAAGATGAAGAAAGGTAAATAACCAAAAAGTTCTATTTTTTCCCCTCTTTATACTTTATCACTAATAAGCCTTTACAGACAAAAAGATTGCAAACTGTGCTTTTACAGATTATATTGAGGGTAAAGGTCATCTCATTATAGAAATGCCAAATACTATAACAATTGCTGGTGCCCAGAAATTGACAAAAATAATAGCGATTTACTCTACAATAACTGTGGTTCTTTGAGATGCTGTAGGCAGTGTGGATCCTACTGTACAGCGTGCATACATCTCATGCATCCAAGACCAGAAATTTGAGTAGCAGGGTCTGTCAAGGGCGCACATGTCGTACAAAGGCATAAAGGGTGGGGCAGCTATGACCCTCCTTCAGTTCCCTCGCAATTTGAAGCCAGTGACAGCTAAAGACACCAAAAAGCAGGGATGGATGGCAGGTTATGAGATCTACAGTGACTACAACATCTCAAAGAACCACAATTACTGTTGGGTAAGTATCATTCTCTCTTCTTTGAGCATGATACAAGATGGAAATGCACTGCGCAATCCACTTCAAGACTCTCTGAGATGAGATGGCTTGGCCTTTGGATGGAACAGAAGGGGTCACAAAGAGGCAGGGAGACAGCTAAAATGGATCAGGTCCTATTAAAGTAATACAGTAAATGCTCTGGATGCATGTCCAACGTGTGTAGTTTCTTCTTTCCTATTGTGTGCGATTTCGGGAAGAACACTGGCAAGGTTAGGTACAAATCTGAGACTACCTTAGGGATGAACTTGGGGTGCAGTCTTAGCACTACCTAGACCCTACAGAAGGATGGGCAAGCGGATATTGCTGCTAGCTCGACCTAGAGAACACCAAACACTTGTTTCAGGAGCAGCACATAATCTAGTACCTTTGGTACTGGTGCCCCAATTGGGTCTAAGTTGTTTTGGGTTGCCCAAAGGGAAAATCTTTTCTACTTTGAGAGTAAGTCTTCTTGATGGAAGACCTTCTACTTTGTATGAGAATTAATGGAACTTGAAGGGAGCAACCTATTAGTACTGCTTAACCAGAAACATCCAAGCTGTCAGGTGCAATGACTGGAGATCTGCATGGTAGATGAAGAGGATACTCACCTTGTGAAGTAACTGTGGTTCTTTGAGAAGTGGGTCCTTATGGGTGCTCCGCTTCAGGTGTGCATGCACCTCTTGAGCCTTTGATTGGAAATTTTCTGTTGGCAGTATCTGTTTTGCCCACGTGTGCGCTCTACACAACATTGTGCTGTGCACTGAGGGTATATAGAGCTGTGAGTGCAAATCACCCTCAGTTCCTTCTCTATTGGAATGTTCAACGAAGAAATCTAAAGCAAAGGGGAAAGAGGGCGAGTAGTGGAGCACTCATAGGGACACACATCCCAAAGAACCACAGTGACTGCCCAAGGTCAGTAACTTCTTTGAGTAGGGTTTCCATGGGTGCTCCACTTCAGGTGACTCCCAAGCAGTATCCCCACAGGGAGGAGGGAGCTTTGGAATTGAGTCCAAGACTAAAGACAGTACAGCAATACTAGGAACCACATCAGATCTGACAGCGTGGATCATGGAACAGCGTTTAGAAAAAGTATGCAATGAGGGTCATGTAGCAGCTCTGCATATCTCGGACACTGGAATGCTCTTGAATAAACCTGGGGAAGTTGCCTGTGATTGGGTAGAGTGTGGTATTATCGCTTGGGGAGATAGAGCAGCAGCTGTGATGATACACCCAGAGATCCACCTAGAAGTCTGTGCAGAGGTTGTGGACCCCCTGGATCTCTCTGCGATGGAGACAAACAGTCTAGGTGATTTCCAAAATTGCTTGGTCTCATCTAGATAAAAGGCCAATGCATGTCTAATGTCCAAAGTATGAAAGGAGGTCTCACACTGAGATCTACGTGGATTAGGGAAAAATACTGATAGATGAATAGCCTGGTTAAGATGAAAATCTGACAGCACTTTAGGTAAGAATTTAGGGTACAGCTGTAAAAAGACCTTATCCTTAAAAAATACCATAAATAGAAGGTCTGTGAACAATGCCCCAATTTCCCCAACCTTGTGGGCTGATGTGATAGCTTCTAGACAGGCCATAGTCATAGATAATGGAAGCAAGGAGCAGGTTGCCATAGGTTCAAACAGAGGTCCCATGAGGTATCTAAATACCAAGTTGAGATCCCAAGAAAGAGTAGGATCCTTAACCCGGGGTATAGGTTCCCTAAACCCTTAATAAATCTTGAGGGCATAGGATGAGCAGTGTTCTCCATTATACTCCTGTGAAAAATGTTCAATAAATGCTGCAAACTTGATGTAATTTGTGAAGTTATACTTGGCCATGATTGCCTGACAGTTTGCTATCCAAAACTAGAGGGTCGCAGATGAGTAAACCTTTCAGCCAAGAAGGTCTAACCTCTTCTGGTCCTTACAAGGGGGAGACCTAGAGTGATGCTGCTTACCCCCCTCATTTACTTCCATTACCATGGAATCAGGTGAGTGGGTGGGAAAACAAAAATTCTGAGTCTCTCGGAGAGACATAATATTTCTTATCTGCCCATTTGCAAGTTGGTGGGATGGTGGCATGAATTTGCCACACAGTCTTCAATGGATCTAGGAGCATTTCATTAACAGATAGTCAACACCACCCACATGGGTTGCGCTGAAAGAGCTGGACAGAGCTTGTGTTGTGGGTCTTTATCCTTTAGATCTCTCTTGAGGAGGTTGTCAGCCACCCTCTTCATAAGGTTCTTGAATTGTCAAAAATCACTGGCTATCGGTGGTGGTGTAAGCAAGACTGCCTCATTAAGAGTCGAGGATGAAATAAGAGTTCGAGGGATGGCCTCCTTATCCACCCTAGTCTCCTGCTCTTCAAGAGCCTCCTCATGTTGGGGATTTGATAGAGCAGATTGTTTAGCCCTAGCTTCTCAGTGCAATGGAGCTAGAGATCTGGCAAACTGTTGCTGATCCCAAGGATCCCAGTATGGCATGGGGGGGAGGGGGCATATTGGAGAGGGGGAGGCACTCAATACCGATCTCTCCATCCCTGTTGTGGGTAAGGATCCTTGTCAAAGTATGGGTTACTGTATGGATGTGGAGGGGAACCTGCACTGATGAGGAGGCTGATTGAAGGTCTCCGTCCTCCTCCTCAGTGTCCTCCAATGGGGAGGCAGGGGGCAGTAGAAAAAGACAGAGAATCTTGTGGTACCAGGAAGCAATGATAATCCAAAGACCGGGGTCTCAGTACTGGGAGTCATTCGGTACCCCTAAGAAGTGGGGACTCTAGATCATCTAAACCTGGCATGTCTCTGGAGTTGCAGAATTCCTGCAGTACTGAGTGGGTCAGTATTGATGCAGCAGTTGAGGTGGACGATACTGTTGATCTGGAGCCAGGACGAAAAGTGTCTGGTGCTTCAATTTTTCTGGGAACAACAGTGCCGAGTGAGAAGACACCGATGATAAGTCTGATGTAGACGGTGCCATTCTAGAGGAATGTATGTCCTGGACCTCCCTGTCCTTCACAGACAATACTGGAGGGCCTGCTAGAGCTATGCTTCTCAAAAGCACTCCGGGGTCGCCCAGATCTGCTGAAAAGTCCAGAGAAAAGTCTTTCATTTCCAGAGTACTGAGCCGAGCCATTGAGGGCTCCAACACCATAGACTTAGTGGGAGATTGGGGCCTTCTGGGAGCCAGCTCTTTGTGGTGAGAGACCAAGCTCCTCCTCTTTGGAGCATTCCCAGAGTCCTCTGAAATCTTGCCCCTCTTAGGAGAGACCTGGCTGAGGTCGAAGGGACACTGGATCTGGGAAGAGACAGATGTATGGCATGTGTGCACAATCCTGTCCTGACTCAGAAGTGGGTCGAAGGGAGCACTCCATCATCAGAAGCCTCAGTTTTGTCTCCTGATTCTTCTGTGCTCTAAATTTGGGAGCTAGGCAAAAGTTACACTCTTGGGACACATGGGATTCTTCCAAGCAACAGATACACTTAAGAGTGGCTCTCGCTGACCGGGATAGCCTCCTGACAACAGAGGAAGCATATGAAACCTGGCTAGCAAGGCATGCCCAGCCAGGCCAAATAAGCTCCCCAGAAAAAGGGGAGAAAAAAACCCCAAACCTCTCACTACTAACAACAACAACAAACATTAACTAGAAACATTAAACTAACTGAAAAAACAACTGTAGAACACACTAAGGCATGGCCAAAGTGGACATACTAGAGTTCTGCCTCACACCAAGGTGGTAGAGAAGAAACTGAGGCCGGTTTGCCAGTGCAACTCTATATACCCTTGGTGTGTGGCATGCATATATGTGGGCTGAACAGATTCTGCTAATGGAAAATCTCCGATCAAGGGCTCAAGAGGCACAAGCACACCTGAAGTGGAGCATCCACAGGGACACTACTCAAAGAAGAACTGACTGTGATTCCGAGATATTATGTCCAAAGTAGGCCATGAGGTGCCCGGGAGGTCACGTGAACGTCTACAGCAGATCCAACAACCAAAAATCTGTCTCAGCCAGTAAAGAGCTATCAGGATTATTGTAGCGTGATCTCTCCTGATCTTGGATGCTATTCTGAAGATCAGGGGAATCTGTGGGAAGACAAGAGGAGTCCTTGATACCACCAAAGAAAGGTGTCCAGCAATGGTCCTGGCCTCATGCCTCCTCTGGAGAAGTCTGTCATTTGGTGTTCTCCTCTGTGACAAACAAGTCTACTATAGTAGCCCCTCATTAATTAAATATGGGATCTATGACATTTCCTCATTGGCCACTTGTGGTTGGTCACTGCATGTCTAATTAAGAAGTCTGCCAGGTCACTGCTGGGAAGTGGGATGTTCAGAGCCAGTGGGATTATCCCATGTTGATGACTCCACTTCCAGGCAGACAGAGCATGATCAAGCTCCTCCCTGCTTATATAGTACATCTTGGATGCACGGTCAGGATCTGCACCCACTGTGCACTCCCGCAGAACAGGCAGAAACACTATGCATGGCAGCCTGATGGGTCTCATCTCCAGGACGTCTAGTCATAATTCAGATTATCCTGAGACCATGTCCCTTGCATCTACAGGTGGCTCAGGTGGGCACTCCTGGCTGTCCCTGAAGCATCTGTGATGTGTATCAGTCAGGGAGGGGATAGAGAACAGGATCCCTGTTCTGCTGATGGTCTTTTTTGTAGATTGGGACCCCTTAATGAATCCCTTAAAGTGCAAGAGTGCTGAACCTTTAACGAAAAAGAACTTTTTTTCTAACTCTTTGCTCAGGTATTTCAACTTAAACAAGTATTAAATACAGCAAATAAGCAATTTTTCTCTCAAAACAAGACCAGAGTTTCCAAAAAACAAAAATCAATTAAAGAAATAAAAAGCCTCTGTTGACCCATCCTCATCTTCTTCCGTCCTGCTGAAAGTACAGATCCATTGTCCTCTTCTCCTACATCCTGCTAGAAGTATAGATTCACAGGACCACCACCTGTTCTTTGTCCCACACATTCAACCATTTCTAAATTCACCTAGATGCTTTCACCAAAGTAGACTTTGGGCATATAGTACTCTAAGCTACATTTTGTTTAAGCACACCTCCTTACTGGAGAAATTGCCTAACTGTTCTGTACTTCCAGCAGGATTGAAGGAGAGGTGGGATTCCAACACATTTCTTAACAGCATGCAAATTAGCCTTTAGGTGTCCTAAAAACATCACAAACAAGCAGAAGTGCACAATCCCAATTTTTCCTCCCCTCTTTGCAGATCACATCTAAAAAGTTTGTCAGCAGAAGTTAATCAGGGCCATTGAAAAACTGTATTAGTGGACAGTCCTTTTGTATGTTTTAATTTATGGATAAGGGCCCAGAACACAGGATGCTTTCCTAAAAACATTTTACTCAACAGTTTAACAGTATTAACCTGAACCCGAATAAGTCTTCAGTAATGTAAGATGTAGCATGTTAACATTTTAGTGCAACTTTGCCTTAATAAAAAGTTCAAAACAAAAAAAAAAAGTTGCAGAATGTTTTCTTCTTAACAAATGGCAAGATTTAGGTGTTGAGTATACATTTTATACAAAATTCATGAAGGCATGTTGTGGTATAAAGTTACACTGGTATGAGTTTCAGATGTCCACGTTAGTCAACTACTCACAATTGACTTCACTTGATGCCAAGAACTAGCAAAACTACTCCCAAGTTACGCAGAACATACCACCAAACACAAACAAGTACTTTGGCTATGCCACATTTTAAAAAGAGAAAACACCTCTCTCCAACCCCATATCCATTTAACTGCAAAACTAATTGCCTTAGGTACCACTGCCTTAGAATGGGGGGGGGGGGGGAAATAACGAATTATCAAAGGGTTTTCTAAAAGTTAGAAAACCACATTAGTTAAAGGGATAATGTCAACATAAGTTTGTGCCAAAATTTAAGTTCTGAAAAAAACAATCTTATTTTTTAAACAAAGAAGTATTCTCATGGAGCATTTGTAACCCAAAGACTGCAGCATTATGAACATGAAAGGAAAATGTTTACCAGAAGGTAAACCTGTATTCACCAATTTTCATTATCATAGCTGCAAGAAATGCAAAAGGGCAACAGAACTTACATAACAGGAAGTAAATTTGACTTAAAATGCCTTAGTTTTAATAGCACTGGTCAAGAAGTTTGTTTACAGAATATGATTTTTAATATCACAGCGCTCTTTTAAGTCACTCTGTAGTAGTCAAAACTGTACTGTTAATCTAGCAACATGAAGTTATTCATTTAAAGAGCATTCTAATGTATGTACATTTGATATTAAATATTTTGAATTAATTGTGTTGATAGTTTGTAAATGGAAACAGATAACCACAAAAGATAGCTGCAGATGTCATATATATTACTCCTGCGAGAATTTTGCACCTCTGCACAAGTGCAGTATTCATGTCCCCGGCCAAATTTGTTTTCTCCGCAGAAAATACATTCTTTTGCCCACCAGAGTCTGCTGTGGCACGAGACCAGAGGGCAGCCGTTCCCAGACGGGAGCAGCCCTCTGCGGATATGTAGGAGAAGAGGCTGCATTCCTTACAGTAACCTTACTGTGGGGCCAGGTGAGGAGGCACATGGGGGGGATGGACAGGTTGAGGCACATGGGACTGCTGGGGGGGTGTCACAGACTGGGGTTCAGAAGGAGTAGTGGGGGACAGACGGGTGGGGGCTGAATGGGAGTGGGGGTGCAGGGACACCTGGGGACGGGGGGTGCAGGGACACCTGGGGACGGGGGGTGCAGGGACACCTGGGGACGGGGGCAGATGTGTTTGACTGAATGAAAAAGGCTAGGGGCCAGCCATGGTCTGCATGGGTGAGGTTTCCCAACTCCCTAGCAATTCCACCCCCCTAACCACCCAACCCCAAACTCTTCCATACTTCTCCCACACACTCAACAATCCGCCAGGTTCACTTCTAAGCTTCTTCCTAGCAATTACTTCCCTCTCCCTCAGCTCCTCCATTACCTCTGACCTCCTAATCCCCCGCCAAGCCTTTGCACTGCTTCTGAGGTGTGTAGAAACTACATTTCTGTATTGTAGTTTAAATGAATTATTACTCAAAGTTGTGTATTAATATGCCTAATAAGAAATCTATTTGTCAAAAAACATTTCCTGAATCTTTTTTGTTGTCTGCATTGTTACAAGCATACTTCTTGACAGATATCATGGATTCACAGGACTGGAAGGGACCTTTTTAGGTCATCTAGTCCACTCATGGCAGGACTAAATATTATCTAGACCATCCCTTATTTTGAAATAAATTACTAAAATAATTGAAACTGGCCTGATTATATTGTGTTATTTTTGACAAATAAAATTATGCAAAATTCTGCATATTTTAACATATTGTGCGCAGAATTTTAAAATTTTTGGTGCCAAATTTTTAATTTTTGGTGCACAATTCCTCCAGGAATACTATATGTAGAGATATATATGATAGATACATACCACTGCCAAAGAGGTGAATCATACACTCATGAAGCCAAGGATGACTGGAGTCAATAGCAAATGCTCTTTTCACAGACTGCAGCATCAGAAGAAATTTTTCTGTAAATGAAATAATGGTGGTGGCTGGTTATAGAACTATCTCTGAAAATCTTTTAAATGAAACCATCAAATTAAGTTTTAGATGTTAAGATTGAGAATGATAATTATATTTGAAATGTCAATGACCAGAACAAATCAAAGATGAATGTATTACCATTACTTCTTTTGCAAGTAATTCGCCCCTCCTTCATTAGTGAGTGAATTCAGATACAAGCTATTCAAACTAAAACAATGTTTTATTTGATAGCTTAAATGTACAAAAGTTAAGCAATTAAAATGTCTAGTTTGGACGTCAACTGAATATCTTGTTCTTTTTATAGTGTTTCATATTACTGTACTGGTAGTACAATTTATCTCAATACTGTACAATATGGCCAAATTAAGGTTGTTGTGAGGAAGTATTGCAGATTTCAGTTTTGTGCATGGCAGAAATGTCTCAGGGCATTCAAATCACACTTTTTTTTTCTAAGCTGAAACTGAAAGGCTGGAAAAAAAACAACAACATCAGAGGTATCAGTGCTGAAGTCACCATAGAGGCAAGCGTAGATAACGCTGATGTGGTCTGTGTCACAGAATTCTAAGCAGCAATATGATATTTGTTATTCAGTCTGGACCCAATAGGAGGGAAGACAACACTGCCCACAACCCCTCAATGAAAAGCCCTGACCTAAGCGCCCTTAATAACTGTACTGATCAGAAATGGACATTAGGAGCATATCCCATTTTGACTTATGAATGTCCTGATCCAACACAGTGAGGATCTTTCTGCTACAAAACATATCTGAGTGAAAGAAATCTTAATATTACCTATGCTTACATAAGAACACAAGCCTAAAATCAGATTAAACACTTAAATCCAAATGTAAAAATCTGCATGTCTTTAACTTGCATTCATGAATGACTATGGGTGCAAGCAAGCAAACTGGGAAAGTGCAAGTTTGCACATTTTTATCTCTGATCCGTAAGGATTTAAAGAATACACCAAAAAAACTAGATAAACACCAGCTCTTCCAGATCTGTGAAAATGGCGGTCCTTGCTATTCCACAGAACCACCAGGGGAGGGGATGTGTCCAATTAAAAGTGATCTGCATCAACCAGTAATACTGCAGCAGTATAGGTCAGTGATGATTAATGTAATATCTACGAAAATTATTCTAGTGTGACAACTACAAAAGTTCTTTATTCTATTAGTTCTCTCACTTACCTTTCCTGAAGTAAATCTCAAAAGCAAAAAGATGGGTCTCTATTTTGTTCTTCACCAAATTCTTCAACGGTGTTAAAAATTTAATGGCTTCTTCCAAAGGTGCTTCAGCCTAAAAAGGCAAGAAATAGGCAACTCAAATGGGAATAAAATGAATGAGATTAATTTTCTCCTTTACCAATAGGAATATGAACTTTCTACAGTAACTCCTCGCTTAAAGTCATCCCGCTTAACATTGTTACGTTGCTGATCAGTTAAGGAACATACTCATTTAAAGTTGTGCAATGCTCCACTCTTACGTTGTTTGGCTGCCTGCTTTCTCCACAGCTGGCAGCCTCCCTACGGCCCCTCCCCCCCAGTGCCTTCCGCCTGTCGGCAGACTCTGAGGATCAGCGCCTTCCCCTTCCTCCCCCCCGCCTCCTGTCGGCAGCAATCAGCTGGCTTGCTGCGTTTTGGAGGCAGGAGGGAGGAGTGAGGACTTAGCGCGCAGGCTCCCCTTCCCTCCTGGCAGCGGCAATCAGCTGGCTTGCGGCATTCAGGAGGCAGGGGAAGGAGGGGGGAGGCGTGCCAAGTCCTCGCTCCTCCCCACTCCCTCCTGCCCGGGGCAATCAGCTGGCTTGCCGGGTCCAGGAGGCAGGGGAAGCCTGGGCGCTGAGTCCTTGCTCCTCCCCAGTCCCTCCTGCCTCCAAAACGCCGCAAGCCAGCTGATTGCCGCCGGCAGGAGAGGGAGTGGAGGTGCGTTGAGTCCTCGCTCCTCCCGCCTCCCTCGTGCCCAGGGCAATCAGCTGGCTTGCGGCATTTAGAAGGGAGGTGAGGGGAAGGGAGACAGGACGCAGTGAGCGAAGTAAAGGGGGAGGAGGTGGGGAGGAGAAGAGGTGGGTCAAGGGTGGGAGTTTGGGGGAAGGAGTGGAGTGGGCAGGCTGAAGGTTGAACCCCCTGCCTCTGGTGCTTGCAGAGTAGGGGAAGCTGCCCTGGAACCTAACCCCCTTCATTTACATTAATTCCTATGGGGAAATTGGATTCACTTAACATCGTTTCACTTAAAGTCGCATTTTTCAGGAACATAACTACAATGTTAAGTGAGGAGTTACTGTAGTTTGAAGTCAAACCAGCAATATGACTGCTCTCACATGGTGATGTACACTGGATGCCCAGAAAGTATATTATTTCATATATTTCATGTCAGATATTGCATTCAGATGTAGGTATAAGAACATGGATTGTCAAAGTATTAGCATGCCTTGGTGGCCTTTAAAACAAAAAGTATGCTCAGGTATCTAGCACTCAGTTGACATGCCACTCAACGGTCACTGGAGCTGTCCACCCATAGCACCGTTCCCAATTAAGACACTGATAAGCTTTAAGGCAGACTAAGTGACTAAACATTGATTTTGGTCACTAGATCCCAGCTAGAACAGTCCAGTAAACATTTCTTTCCTGCTCTGTGTTTATTTTCTATAAAGTGCAACAATTTTACTTTGGGAGTTTTGAACAACTCTGGATGTCATAATTTAGGAATCTTTTGTTCAATTCACTTAAAAAAAATTAAAAACATCTGTAGCCCTTTCCCTTATAGAGATGGATCTCAAAATTTAACTAGCCAACAGGGGGGCTCATCAGTAGAATACAATTTCCTCTCCAAAAGATTTGAGAGGGCTCCTGCTGAGTCTCCTAAGATTCACTGGGGGTTTCTCTTGAAGGATTTATTCTACCAGAGATCCCTCTCTAATGGTTAATAAAACGTTAGAGGCCCTGGTGCTAAGACACTTACTTAACCCTCATGGTAGCCTCAGATGTCTAAGGTTTAGAGACTGAAGCATTTTAAATAAGAGCCAGCTGTTGCCTTTATCACTGGTAATACATTATTTCAAAAACAGGAGTATCAAAGTCATTTTTCCCCAGAGGCCAAATATTAAATTTTAATTAAGGTCTGTCAGCTGAGATTACCCTACTGAGAATTAAAAAATTTAAAGTTAATAAAGGTTTTGTTGCATTCAATGCTGGCATTTCACTCGCCACACAAAGCTTTCTTTGCTTCACTCCTCACAGATCTGCTTCATACAAAATCAGCACTGGTCACACAACTACACCTCTGCCCCAATACAACGCTGTCCTCGAGAGCCAAAAAATCTTACCGCGTTATATCGAACTTGCTTTGATCTGCTGGAGTGCGCAGCCCCACCCCCCTGGAGCGCTGCTTTACCGCATTATATCCGAATTAGTGTCATACCGGGTCGCGTTATATAGGGGTAGAGGTGTATTCCTCTGCCACAGCTCTTATTCATGGTTGTCAGAACTCATATGCATTAGTGTATTTCCTTTCTCTGTGGTTTTGTTCAGGCCTTGTCTCTAAAATTCAACTTGCCCAATCTGTAGCAATTTAATTTCCATACCAAAAACCAAATCAATCTTTTCAAATCACTGGCTTCTTGTCACCATATCAGCTTTCAGTTAAAAATCCCACAATAGTATTCAAGATCCTCATGGAATTAGTCTGCTCTCCCTATCTGTCCAATCTAAACTCTTCCATACTCTGCAACACTTCAAATGTTTTTCTATTCCTCCTACTCAAAGCCTATGTTTCACAAGAACAGAAGCACAGAACATTCTTCTCATAAGCTGTTCTCCCTCTACTTATTGCAATTTCTTTGATAAACTATTCCATAACTTGTAATCCAATCTCAAACCCATCCTCCCGGTAATTCCAAACAAATGTTTCACCCAATTTCCTCAACCTTTTAACGGAAACTTTTTCAGTTACCTCTTAGTTCCTACGAATTCCACAATGCCTGACAAACTGCAAATACAAATTACTACGTGATGTGAAGAATCTAACAATGAATGTATCTATCTCACCTTCAGAATATAAAGGTTTTCAACTGGCTAAACTTGATGATAAATCTAATTAGTGACCTAGTACAACACATTTATGAAGATATTTCTACTTATTGTGGGGGACTGAACAGTTCTTGCTGCAATGCATGCTGTTTTTGAAGGACTAGAGACAAACTCAGTTCCTCCAGAACACTTGTAGATTACAGACCAGATAAGAAATTGTTCCAGAAACCTTTTGTTTTGAAATGGTGGCACTTCAGAATAGAAGCTACGCAAGAATAAAATTTAATGGCTCTCTGGAGTTCAAGGTAATATTCTGCAAAGCTGATTTTAATCTGATAGCCAATTACCGAACACTGTCAGGCAAGTACCTTTGCTAGTTTCTCAGGGATAAGTTCTTCTTTCGGACCGCCAATTTCCTCATCATCATCATCCTTTTTCTTCTTCTGATTTCTCTGCTGCTTCTCTTTTTCTGCATTCTTCTTCTCTTCCTCCAGTTGTGCTTTTTTCTGTGCTCTTCTCTGCTTATTGCGAAGCTTCTTTAGCTCCTTGTCAGACATATTTGCTGCACAATGTTTCAATAAAAGGGTGATTATACAGATTACCTTGATTTTTTTAAAACTACGTATTTGAATTTACTCTACTCAAATGACTGCCAGTTTCCACGTCTATTTTCTAACCCATATTTTTCCTATTGAGTAATGCTGCCGTTACATTTGTAAAAAGTTCTGACTTAACAAGTCAGTGGCAGAGCTGGGAGTAGAACTCAAAGCAGAGAACAGATCCTTGAGTTCTAACTACTAAAGAAAGCTCCTGCTTAACAAATTACCTAAACATTTAGCAAAAATATTTGAGGTAAACCATTAAATCTTTAAATACATGGTGCGATTAGGTTTAACTTTTAACTGCCTATATAGATGAATACGCAGATTTCCGTAACAACCAAAGCATTGTGAAATTTTGAAACACAAAAAGTAATCTGTAAAAACATATTGCATTTGTGCCCTTTCTAGCTTCTTTAGACCTGAAGCTATGCAAGTGAAACGGAGATGAGAAGCAATTTTTACTGAACCATTTAAACTGTTTAGTTTTGTTCATTCCTATTTCTTTAACAAAGATTCAGTACCCTTTCTTTCAACTCCTCTGTTAAGGAAGTCTCCAGTCCACAAGTCATCCAAGTTGTCCTTCAGTTAAGACCGACAAGACTGATGTTTTAAAAATAAAAACAACCCCGGCCCGCCAAATACTTAACACTGAGGACTTTATAGATCAAAAAGCAGGAGACCTATGCAACAGTCTGTACCCTCATGTTTGCCCCTTTTACAAAGCTATAACGGATTTTGTTCAAAGTATGCCTTGTGAGGTATTATTTGAAAACTCAATTTGCTGATTATTATTGTCCTGGTAAATTATGTCTAGCAACACTATATATAAAGTTATAAGATTTAACATTACTGAGACATGTTCCAAGTTTAGAAAAGCAGGCACAAACCAGTTCCTCAAAGACAAAAGGAAATTGATGCCTCAGCCAGGTGTCAACAAAATGAAATGAACTATCACCTGGTTAAGCGACCTCGGTCAGCAAGAAAAAAAGATGCGAGTGAGAAATTTACACTTTGGAAAAAAAAACAGCTAGAGGTTCCTGTCCTCCCAGACCTTAGATCTCCTGAACCTCAGCTGGAGTGGACTTTCAAAGAAAAAGAGAGCTATAAGAAAGCAGGACAGATGCCCCAAAATATCTCTCCCTTCATCTCTACTCACGGCATCGTCAACACTTGAAGGACAAAGGAAGCATCAATGGACTGGGGAGGGATCATGGCTGAAAGAATTTCAGTCAGTAAGACTGCTAAAACATGTGGTGAGAGACTTTTGCTTTGAAATTACTTACCTTGTTGAAAGCAACAAAGAGTCCTGCGGCTCCTTATAGACTAACAGATGTATTGGAGCATAAATTTTTGTGGGTGAATACTCACTTCGTCAGAGGCATAACACATGCGTCTGACGAAGTGGGTATTCACCTACGAAAGCTTATGCTCCAATACATCTGTTAGTCTATAAGATGCCACAGGACTCTGTTGCTTTTTACAGATCCAGACTAACACGGCTACCCCTCTGATACTTAGCTTGTTAAGTTAGTTACATTTTATTTAGTATTTCTTTGTACCCAATTCTGACTTTTATGCCTCATTACTTGTAATCGCTTAAAATCTATCTTTCTGTAATTACTAAACTTGTTTTATTGTTTTATCTAAACCAGTGTGTATTTGGACTGAAGTGTTTCGGAAACTTCATCTGAGATAAGATTTGTGCATATAATTTTCTATTAATGAAATGATGGACTTTACATGAGCTTGTATGGTCCAGGAAAGTGCTGGGGAAGTACAAGACGCACAGTTCTGGGGAAAGTCTGGGACCGGGAGTTGTTGCCCTGGAAGCAGTGTGAGAGCTGACCACGAGTGGTTGCTGTCACAGATACACAGTGTAAAAGGCATTGGAGAATCAGTCTAGATTGTACCCTGGGGAATGTCAACAGTACAACTCAATTTTTCTACCTTTCACAGGGCACCTTCGAATTGTGCCAAAATTTATTGGAAGAACAGCTGCTTCAAATGCAACCCCTCAGATCTGCTTCATCAGGACAACAGACCATGAATATGCAGCATTTTCTCAATCACTCTCAAATTAAATTTGAATGTTTTTCTTTTGGAAATTATACAAGGGCTCGAAAGAGTGTTTTAGAATTACTCCATCAAAATCCGACTTGTATTTTAACTTTAGACCTGTGCTGTATAAACAGAATGCGTAATAGTAATAATACCACTTTTCATCCGTAGATCTGAAAGCACTTGAACAAAGGAGGTCAGTATCATTATCCCATTTTTACAGATGGGGAAACTGTGGCACAGAGAGTTAAAATGACTTGCCCATTGTCACCAAGCAGGCTAGTGACAGAATAGAACCCAGATCTCCTGAGTCTCAGTCCAGCGCTCTATCCACTGGCTACACTCCCTCTATTTTTAATAGAGACTTGGCATTCACTTCTTACAAGTCAATTCCTGGCTTGCAACTTTTACCACTGAAGTAGGAGCTCCAGTCTAACTATCAGTATCAAACATACAAGTATTTATATCTACAGAATATACCCCAAAACACTTAAACTGCACACAAAATAAATCCAGGAAATTTCTTGTACCTGTATCAGCCTCGCGTTCTTTATTCTCATCTATTAGAGGATTATCATGAAGCTTCAAATATATCTCTATGGCAATTCGTGCTGCCTTGAAGTAAAATGGATGTTGTCGAAGTACATCTTCTAGTTTTAACAAGTCCACATAAGACCTAAGTGTAATCTTTCTCATACAGTAAGTGTGGAAGTCAAACTGGTCATCTGTAATTTCTACGAAATGCTAACAGAAAACAGCAAGTTTTAGCAAGTGTTAGAGAACAAAACAATCCTGAAATTCAAATACATATTTTCTTATAAACAGCTATGGAAAAAAATTGAAACTGAAGAAAAACCAGACAACTGATAATGGATCAGTCTCTTACATACTCAACTAGTGAGTGTCATTCAAGTTTTGGCACTTGGACTTAAGAAAAACGTATTAAGTTATGGGTGAAGTTACAAAATGACATTTTTCTCCTAAAAGCTGACAAAAATAATTCCACAAACTATCTAATACCCAATGTCAAAAAAGGAACTACTCCAGGACACAGGTAGAGTGTAACAAGTGAGGACCAATAAGCACAAGTTAAATTCTTTCAGACACTACTACAGTCAATAGAGGAGAGGAGAGTGCTGGAAAACTAAAACAAACTTGTCAAAGAATATGATTTTGTGAGAAAAAAGTTTATATTCATGTTAAATTCTAAGAAAAAAAGGCATGGACGACTTTGTGGACTGGTCCAGCCTTAAGCACACAAGTTGAGTAGTTGCAGAGTACCAAACAAAGTTTTGACTTGTGGCACAATTTTTCTCCTCCAGCAATTAAACCAGAGACAAATCATTCTGATCTTCTGGCTGCTTTCAGGCATCTTGGGGCTATAAAAAAGTCATTACAATGGCCTTGTTTGTCAAGACCCATGCAGATTAAGTCCCAATCCTGCAAGCATTTAGGCACATGCTTAACTTTATTCATATGAGTACTTCCATTGAACACAATGGGACTACTCATATGAGTAAGATTAAACACGTGTGTTTGCAGGATTAGAGCTTTATTTAATACAGTTACAATTAGAAATGGGTATAGGCTTCCACTTCACACTTGGAAGGCCACAGCATGCCACAGGAAATTACAAGGTTTCTAAGGGCCAGACTGGAGATGTTAATGTTTAGATGAAACATGCAATGACAGCAAAGCTAAACTGGAAATTTTAACAGATTAAATTACTTAGATACATACTCTCTCAATTTCATGGCATTTCTTAAGTGCTTCTCCAAATTTATTCATTGCCTTGTAAGCTTGGGCACATTCTGTCTGGAACCACATGCACTGCATTTCATTCAAGTTCTCTACTGCTGAGGTTCCTTCCTAAAAGCAAAACAGAAATATTAGAAATAATCCAAAAACATTTCCCTGGCTCAGGCACACCTCCTGCCTTCCCTGAAGAAAGAGAGGAACAGACGAATGGAAGCAATAACTAAGGGCAGCTTGTGGCCTCAGTGCCTCTGTCAACAATAAGAGGGCAGTCATTTTGAGCAATCTGGTGAAAGACTATGCCAGCCTCTGCTGAAAAATAAATTTTCAGTTATGAAGAACACTGGCAAAAAGTGACCATCAATTCTCAAAAATTCTTCACACGTAGCCCATTATCAAGATTTCAGTGCATTTTAGCCTCTAATTTATAAAACAAAAACAGAACGCCTAACTAAGGCTAAAAATGTCCCTGCCATAAACAAGAAGAAATAAAATTAAATAATTTGCAGAACACAAAACTGTCCTCCCCACAACTCCGATTACTCTCAGAAGCCCACTTCCCCAGCAGCCCAACAAATAAGATGCACCTTAGAGTATGCCTTGGAAATCATTACACCCAGGATATTTCCGACAAAGGGGATGGGAAACAAGGGACCTCACAGAATACTATTACCAACTATATGGAACGACTATGACGAAAGTTTAAATAGTCTCTATTATTGAGATCAGTTGGAACAAAAAAAGATTTCACAAAAGATTCTAAATTTCTTAAATAAATTTTAAGAATTAATTTAAAATCTAAACTGATCTATCTGTAAGTTCTCAGAAACTTCTGTACTGAGAGTAAAGTGCTGTACTTTTGGGGAGGATGTACTGCATTTTTCATATGTAACAAAGAAGCTGAATCCTTGTAAGTGCAAAACTCAGCTTAACCTTAACTATGGAGGCATTATCATCATGTAAATGAAATCTAGCTACAAACTACAAGTGAAGCGAGCAACCTTCATAGCTCAGCCAGAAGAGGGAAAGAAAGCTCATTACTGACCAAAATAGAGGCTCACAAGGACAGCTAAAATATGCAAGGTACTTTACACTTGATTATATCTACATTTTATTCAGCAAAAGTTATAGTAACTGGAACAAACCCTTGTAAACTTAGAACACATTTCTTCTGCCTCTTTAATCAAGTTGGCTTTCAACATATATTTTGCACATTTGGAGTTGATAAATCTGTCCGCTGTGTCCAAGGCCTGGGCTTCATCCATCCACCTCGCAGCTTCTTTAATGTTTCCAGCATGCTTAAAAAAAAAAAATTCAAATCAAGTAAGCAAGGAAATTGTAAAATGCACATAGTTTAGCCTTATCCACTCACTCTTCATTAACAAATGAAATATTATACAATAGGGTTAATTTAAACAAGGTATCAAAAATTTTATTAAACAGTTTTGCTTACAACAAAACGATACCTCAAAACAAAAAAGCGGCGATGCAACTGCATCTCAATATTATAGTTTCCCTCCTTTGACACTACAATCTTCAAACAGACCTTGTTAATCCATATTTTGCTAATTCACAAGCCTAAGAGCTCTTAATAAAACCAGGCCTCACTACAGCACTTTCTGGTTTGTTACAAAGAAGTGAGGTCAGACTAGGGTGTTTTTAGGACATGGTTATTTAAAAAATAATTAATAAGTTTACTAGTTCATTATAATTTAGCAAAGTAAACTAAAAATCCAGTAACTGTCAAAATCAACAAAGTACATTTTGTGATAACACTTTTCCTTTTTAATTGTTTGGTCAGTTACTAATTTGCAATAAACTCATTGATGTAAATTTAGGGAGGTTCTACTATATGGAATTTTAAGAACCCATGGAAACATTTCTTCTTGTAAAAGTCTGCTCATACAAAACCCAACTCCTCAACCAGTATTAGTGCTGAACCACTACAGAGAAGTACAGTCATGATTAAAGGTTTCACTGCAAAATAAAAGAGAATTCCTATCTGATAATGAAGAACAAATCAATCAAGATTACCTTATAGATTTTAGCCTTTACAAGGAAGAGTTCTATCAAGGTGGGAGTACTTTCTATAGCTGCATTTATGTATTCCAGAGCCATGGGTGGCTGCCCAATTTTGTCATAATGTTGTGCTAAGTAGTACTGGACCCACAGTAAAGTGGTTGGAGGTTCTTCTTTACCATCATCTATGGGGGGGAAAAGATGTCATATATTCCATTTAACCAGCATATAGCACAAGCAATAGCCTATTGATGTAGTGTATAGAATTTTTGTTTATCTCTATATCTAGCTCTCAACTCACTGATAGATCAGAAAAGTAGGAAACATGTTTACTTTATCTGGAGAGTAATCTTAGCACCTTCCAGTAAATTACTGTTTTAGGTCAAAGATATAGTACACCAATTGCATATATTATCAATTGAACTGTATCATTGTATTTGGCATTTACATCAGTATATTTTCAATACACCAATTTAAAACACTTTACATATTTAACTAGCTCAGACTAAGTCAGCACCAATCTATTCCTGTCTCATTATAAGTATCTTTAAAAAGCTTGGGACATACCTGGCATTGGAATAAAACCCACCTAGAATAGATAATTTTTTTCCAATTTTTTCTAAAGTAATCCTAAATCATAACTATAGATATCTCCTTTGTGTGCAACATAAACCACGACTCTGAAAGGACTCAATCCTGCAAGATGCTGAGCCCCAGATCCAGCAAAGCACTTAAGCACCAGCCAGTAGAGACTACTCAAGGCCTAAAGTTAAGTTCACGCCAAATTGGGAATGAGTGTCCAGTACCAGAACAAGCCCAAAGGCTTCAGTACCTATGACTAAGGCTGCATGTATGTCAGGGAGGTCATGGATTCTATGATTTTCTGTGACCTCTGTGACTTTTGCAGCGGCTGGCTCAAGGGGATGGGGTGCAGGGCAGCGCTTACCTTGGGAGGGGGCTCCCCGGAAGTAGACACCACGTTCCTGCAGCTGCTAGGTGGAGGGGCCAGGGGGCTCTGCACGCTGTCCCTGCTTGCAGGCACCACCCCCGCAGTTCCCATTGACTGCGGTTCCCAGCTAATAGGAGCTGCAGAGCCGGAGCTTGTAGCAGGGGCAGCACGCGGAGCTCCCCTGGCCTTCCCTCCCCGTAGGAGCTGCGGAGACATGCCGTCTGCTTCCGGGGAACTGTGCAGAGCCAGGTAGGGAGCCTGCCAACCCCTCCAACTCTCCCCACTCCCTTCCCCCTCAGCACCAGCATGGGTCCTGGGCCATGGACCGTCACCCACTCTCCCCAGCACCCGCAGGGGTCCTCCCCCTGCAGCACCAGACCGCCCCCCGGCCCAAGTTTTAGTTAGGGGTATACTGTACAAGTCACGGACAGGGCACGGGCCGTGAATTTTTGTTTACTGCCTGTTACCTGTCCATGACGTTTACTAAAAATACCAGTGACTAAAACGAAGCCTTACAGATGACACGATCATATTTTTACTTTTAATACTTTCTCTCCTATGAAAATTAAACAGACTGAGTTTTGTTCAGCCATGTCCACACAAATATGCCCCAATTTAAAGTTTTTCTTAAAAAACAGTACAAGTTTATGTTTAGATTTTTGATTCAGTTTGAGAGATTGGCTTATTTCAGTTTAGTCTAATACTGTAAAAAAAACAAGAGACTAAGCCAAAATGAAGTAAGCCATTCTCTTAGCCGAAGAGCATCTCCACACTACTTCCACTGGTTTGAAAAACACATCTTTAGTTAACTGGTGCATGTTTACATGTAGACAATGTTTTCACATTCAAGGAAGGATGAATTTTTAATTAACTGCCCAAAGAAGGACTTGACTTAAGACTGTGAAACAGTCATCATTTCTTGAAAAAAGATAGATTGGCCAAGATATCTAAATATGGGAATTTTAGATCTAAAGTTCTTCTCTGATAGAAAGTTTTATTATAACAAACAATATATACTAAATAGTATCAATACGGTTACAACATAATCCATTTTTGTTTCACATGGCTGCCGTAATTATAATGCTCTCCTCACCACATTTAAGAGTGTCCCAAGCTATGATATCTTGAAGTGAGTGCTGATAGCTGCTTAGGCTAAAACAGCATATATTTTGAGTACAGATTTAGAACATACTCAAATTCTAAGGAGGGCTACGGCTCATTTCTCTACTTTCAAAAAAGTTTTTAGGGTTTTTCCTATTCCTTCACCTCTGCCTGAATTGTTACATATAACATACGATGGGCACAGTATTTTCATAAAGTATTAAATCATTGTCACTCACCATTGGGATTAAATAACCTGCAGCTTTTTAGAGAAGTTTCATAACCTACCACCAACTCTTCTATAATTATGACCTATACATGCAAAGACAAGACAAGAAATATTAGTGATCCAGATATTATTTCACTTCAACATGAATGTCCTTGGTGTTAACTATACTGACTATTCTATTGTAAGAGATCTACTATTGCAATATACGAAGTCCTAGTACAAAGGGGAATGTGCTCAATTCCCATCTCTCCTGCTGGCATATAGAGAAAAATCTCACAATTTTGTGAACACAACACCTAATTGGTTTCTGTAAGTATTTCATGGTTTGGTACAACAACTGACTTGGAAAAGAGCTATGTAAATTTGCACAGTAGGAATTGTAGCACTACATTTCTGCTTCTGTGACCTAGAATAATCAGAATTATCAAGTCAGTGACAGTAATATAGTGTCAGCTGGGAGATCCCATTCTAAGTGCTGAACTTTCAGGCCAAAGTAGGCTCCAACTTAACATAAAGTTGCTTTTATTCCTTTAGTGTATAAGAATAAATCCATATTGTTGGAAAGATTCATTTACCTTTTCTTTATCTTTGTACAATGATCTCAAAGTATTAAAAACAGGTGGACAGCCTTTGCTGAAATTCATCCTTAGAAACTTGTCCAAACATTCCTTAAACTTTTCACCTTTGAGGGAAAAAGATCTGTTGATTTTGTTTTTTTACCAAATACTACTTTGCAATTTTAAAGTTTTATACTGTTAAATAGGAAGTTTTAGCAAAAAATATATTGTGAAACTATTTTTATTTGCTTGCAAAAATGCACATACCAGATAAAAAGTTTAGCGGCAGTCTTCTTGGAACCAGTCCCCTTGGGTACTTAGTCCAGGCCTCTTCATAGATTTTCAGCCTCTCAAGCATATTGGCTAGAACAAAACAAAATTTGGAAACTACTAAAAAGAATCTTTTCTGGTAATTAAATTACACACACCCCAGAATATATAGCAAGTAGTAGCTGTATACTTAAAGTAACACAATTAATTTGCAATGTAGTCCATTTTGAAAGGTCATTAAAAAGTAGTTTCAGGTACAATGGTTATGAGTCCCCTTGCCAGTTTGTTGATTGCATTCTCCCCTTTTAAAAAAAGGTTTCTTTCCTCCATTGCTGTGTGAATTACCCACACAGAGGAAAACCAACTGTACGGCTGGAGCAATTAAACTGATTGTATTTAAAGTGCTGTCAAAGGCACAAAGTAAATAAACAGAAAGAAATCATACTTCTGTCTGAAAATTGTATTGACTGTAAACACAAGATTACTATAAATGAAAGATCAGAGAAAAAATTAAATTGATAGTGTCCCTTCTAAAAAAGAACTTTGCCTTCTATTTCTACCATTCATACAAAGAGAAGGACTACAGCACTTACAGTCTGCCATTTTTTATCTATCTTTTACCAGATGAAGACAAACAGGACATCAGGACAAAAAGTCATGCAAGTCTTACAAGATAATGCTAGTAACAAAAAAATAATAAATCCCTTCTACATATCAAAAATTAGACTAGACATTGTCAAATATAAGTGTCCCTTTAAGAATGTACTTAATGCATGTTTTCAATGCATAAGTAAATGACAACTGAGCAAAAATAGATTCTTGATACTCTGTTATTACAAGCTGTAAAATCATTACCTGGTTTAAGTGCCTTTTCTAAGCCTTTGTAGTAAGCCCAGTTTTCAGGATTCCTTTCTTGCAATCCTCTATACACCTCAGCTGCTTCTTCCAGCCTGCAGAGTTGTAACAGAAGTTCTCCTGTTTAAAATTCATAAAGTTATACACTGAGTGTGAGGGAGAATGCAACAGCTAAACATCTGTAGGGCTAATCTGACAGTTGGACATTCCTCAATTCTTTGTTAATCTACGTTTCTTAGACATGAATATCAATGGTATGCCTGACAACTTCAATTTTGAGATTTAACCAAGTTTTCATGTTCATAGCCAACAACTCAATAAGCTTTTTAGTTGAAGACTTACACTTCATTAAGCATGAGGAACAAAAATTAGATGCATCTTGATTAAAATTTTTGAAGATCTAAGTACTGTTCTACTATGAAAAGTAATTAAAAACGGTACATGGTGTTCCATGTTTATAGTTTCTTGATATCCAGTTTGCAAGTAAAAGGATAAATTTACAAAAGTCAAGTGTGAAAAACCATCTTTTCAGATTTGTACATCAGCTATTTGCCTAACTTGTGAGTTGTACTGAGAGATTCTGCAGGCAAGTTCTTCCCGCACTGATACCTGGCAATAGGATGGCATAGTGGTAACAAAGATAGAATTTGGACCAGCATGTGTAACCAGCATTTCTGTTGATGCTACAGCCAGAAAACAATCCATCTCACTATTTCAGAGCTGCATTGACTTAGCAGTGCTAAAAAACAGTAAAAGTAATTTTACACACACACAGACACACACACACTTAGAAGTAACTAGACATCTCATAACTGATGACGCCTCCCCCCCTCACACACCCATTCAAGTAAGCACACTTGACTGAATTCATGAGAGGTGATCTGGTAATTAAGAAGGCATCGCCTGTAGAGCCAGGTCTCAATAACTTAGTGAATTTTGCTCTACAGAAAGGAAGAAAAGAGCAAAGTCTTACCCCTCACCTCTATTCAAACAACTTTCACAGCACAAGCTAGTGCTTACTACAGAAATGTTAACTTGGGCTATGGATCTTCACATAGCAGCCACTTTAGATAATCTTAAACCAGGGAGAGATACCTCTGGCCCACCCACCAGCATGACAGGGCCAGGAAATAGTATCTCACCAAAAGAGACCCAAATTCTGCCATGGAAGGCAAGAGTTATCATTGCTAATTCAATTCTAAACTCCTATACATGCCAGAACACTTTCCACTATGACTCAGTTATATTTCATTCATAGTATGTTTTATTATGCATTGTTAATATAAGAGACTCATTTATTTGTAGATTTTTCTGTGTCACTTACTTTTAGTACCTAAGCACATCACAAACTTTAATAATGTAATCTCATATGGCTGCTGGAGAAAAAATAGGTCAGTATTATAGGTTTTTACCGATGAGGGACTGAAAAACAGATTAAGTAGTTTGTTCAAGCTCACACAGAAGCCTGTGGAAAAGCTCATATTCAGAACTCAGATCTAATTCTCCTGTGACTTAACCAAAATTTGTCTGATGTACACATTGTATACAGAGTACTACAAGGTAGTTCAAATACATATCAAGTTGCAGAAGAGTGGTAAGATATTATGCTTGGCAAATAGTACGTGTTTATGTAATTAAAGACCTATCATAACACATTCATAAAGGACAGAGCTAAAGATCCACATATATCAATTCTGGCATTTCCTGATTTGTGTTTGCAAGATAAAAGCCCCTGTGTGCTTATATTTAATCATGGGAATCATCTCATTGACTTCAGTGGGACTATTTCTGTACTAAGTATGTAAATATGTGCAGGATCAGGTCCTTGGATCTTCACTGAGGAACTTCAATGCCATCAGTTGTTTTTCACTGGGTCTCTCTAATATCCTGGGACTGACATGGCTAACACTAAACTGCATTACCATTCACTATCATTAGGGTAAACTATTTAAATGGAGGACATAATACCTGTCCCAACATATGGTATACCATGCCAGTGGTATACTGTAATTACAGTTTACATTTATATAGCATTTTTCATACCAAAACCTTCTGTATATTATATATACACATGAGCATCATGGAACTATGTCAGCATCTCAGGTGGTGCAGCACCTGAATATTAGCCTGGGCTGGCTAATACTCAACAGTGGGGAGAAATACTGCAATATATAGGATGCAAACACTGTAAAATACGTTTAAAATTGAGTTTTTTGTAAAAATGAAGTTTAACAAAATTAAAGAACATTAAAAGTCCCATGAAAACAGTTTTTGCCTAATTGTAGACCTAAGCTGGCCTGTCTGGTATATTTCATAATTCAGTCATATAAAAATAGCTCATTTCTTTTATTTCTCAAACAATATATACAGGAACTACACACAAGATTCCATACTGCAGATATGTACAAGCACAAAGAGTGACAGCATCCTGAAGAGGCAAATACCTTTAGTTTCTTCAACAGCCAGTTTATCACAGATCTGCTTTTCATAGGTACCAAGATGTTCCAAGGCTTCTTTGTAGAGTCCTGCTTCTCGGAGGACTTGATTCTGATACAACAACAGCTCACTGTACTCATAGTCCACTTTATCAGGAGACGTCTGAATGTAAACAAGGCATATGAGTGTTCACCTTTGTCGCATACACTTAAACTTAGGGTAAACTGAATTCATTTGGTTTTAAAAATCTACATTTTATTAAATTGTTTCTGTGTTTGAAAGAATTACTTTTTTTGGCTCACAGCTAATCAAAACATATGAAGAATTCCATGTTTTCTTTTTTATACCTGTTGAGTCTTCCTAAATTCCTCTAAAATCTTTGCTGCCATTTCATAATCTTCCAGCAGATGATAAGCAATAGCATAACCAATCCATGAGGCTCGCTGTGCAGGTCGGAGCTGAAGTAACTGGTACCTGGTTTCCTGCAAGACAGTTTAACTACTAATTTTCCTGTTCTCATGGACTCTGAAGTTCTCCATAAAATACTGTAGCTTTAACATTTCAATATATTTGAATAAGACTACTTAACACAGAACAAAGGAAAAACTAGCAATTGCGCCAAATTAAAAAGCTTGAACTTTGATAAAGTGAAAAAAGGTAACAGTCAACTAAAACAGTACTAAAGAGGTACTATTTCCAACTAAGCTGTCCTCATGAGCCAAACTAACATCAATGTAGGTATCAAGACATGTTCTTCTCTATCCTAAAAATACTAAATAAAGAGCATCATTCAGGATATTTCAGTTTGAGACCTAGGGAACAGTTCTTGTAGTAATGACATTTCAGATTTATCAAGGAGTCTGTATGAATTCAATCAGAGATTCTACCCAACTCAACATAAGTGCTTGCATGAAGAAGGACTAGTGTAAGTGGCAGCCATCTTTATGGATATCTGCAAATGGCCTTTAATTAGTTTCAGAACCTAGCTGTATGACTCTCCAGGGAGTCGTGAATTTTTTTGACTGAGATTTCTGGAACAGCAAGTAATTTTAAAATATTTTTTAAAAGTCACTAAATACATAGAGGGTAACAAGCATGAGAAATAAACAGAAAAGAATCATGAAGAACAGCAAAGAGTAATAATAAACAATAATGCATAAAACTGGGGGAGCTGCATTATGTCTAATCTTAATTAACTTTTATATTAAATGAGATAAATATCTATCAGGGATGGTCTAAGACAGTATTTGGTCCTGCCATGAGGGCAGGGGACTGGACTCTATGACCTCTCGAGGTCCCTTCCAGTCCTAGAATCCATGAATCTATGAGCTAGCAGTAGAAAACTGCATGATGACATTCACAGATTTAAAATTGGGATGAGTTTTGAGCTTCAGTCAAGACAGATTAAATACAAAGGGACTTGGAGAAATTAGAAACATGGACAGCATATGAGATTCAACTTGAAACATGCAAGCACATACGTTTGGGGGAAAATATCCCACCTTCAATATACATGGGGAGATAAAAAACTAATTCTTAATTTCAGCAAATCAGACCTGAGTCTGCAATGCCACAGAACAGCAAAAAAGGGCAATTCAATTTGGGGATGCATTTGCAGAGATGTCAGCAGTGGTTGTAGTCCTTGTCCACAGAAACAAAACACCATAGTGCGACTGCATCTAGAACAGCGTCTTCAGTTCTAAGCAACATTTTACCAGAAAACTATTGACAAACTGACAGGAATTCAGAGAAGAGCAACACATATAGTCAGGAGCTGCAGAAACTGGCTTAAAAGGAAAATAGAAGGTTGAAAACTAAAATAAGTTCAGTTTGGCTACAAGATAATCAACAGGAGAAACATGGTAACAGTCTATGAACATTTGAAAATCTAAAACACAGGAATAAGAGGAACAGACAGAGGCTTATATGGGGAATAACAGGGATGAATATATGGGAGAAAGTTATGAAAGGAAAATATTTTGGTTGAATATTAGGACAGTCTTCCTGATAGTAAACTTTGTTAGGCAGCAGACAGTCTCCAAAAGAAAGTGGTAAAAGCCCTATCAACACCTGGGACACTTACAGACTAGACAAAACTCAAAGTGTCCACTAGTGAACAACTCTACTTTAATAGAAAGATAACCTAGCAAATTATATTCTTTATATGAAAGTCATTAAAAAGTAGTCTTCTGCATATCTGAGTCTGAATGTCAAAAGTGTTAAGCATATAAGGGTTTAATGTTTTGATTCCTATGGCCTTTAACCTGAGGAAACTGTATGCAAGTTACTAATTATTGCACGAACCCTTTGCTCTGTTTTCCTGGAAGCCTATAATAATGTAAATACTCTACTTACCCTGTAACCCTCGAGATCTCTCATTTGAATCTGTAGCAGAGAGAGATCTCTCAAGATTTGAAGATTGTCTTTATCCCATTTCAGTGCATTTCTGTAACATTTGATAGCTTCGTCGTACTTTTTGTCTGACCTCTGGAGAAGACCATAGACATGCCAGCCTGGAAAACTTTGTTAAGGATGCTACTGCATTTGAGGGTGAAGAAAATCAATCCAGAATGACAGATAAAGAGTGCCTACTAGGTAAAATAAATAAAATAATAATAATAATAATAATAATAATAAATAAAAAATCCAGCTTTGTAACAGACAGTAACACCACTAGAACATTCATACTGAAGATATAAAGCTTTTCACCAATTGATATTACAGGAACATGGTGTGTGTGGGAAGGGGGCACAATATTGCAATTCATTTTCCTACTGTTTGAAAGGACTATCAACTTGTATTACCTGCATTTTTTAACTTACCTAATACAGGCCCCAATTCAGGCACACACTTAAGTATGTATTTAAACTTCAAGTATGTCACTAGTCCCACTGACATCAGTAGGATAATCATGTGCTTAAAGTTAGGCACATGCTCAAGTATATGCTTAAATCAGGGCCATAGCAAGCAATTCTGAAGGAAAAAGGTTACACTTGCAAATACAATGGAAAAGAATAGCATGATTTTGATTCAACAACTATAATTCTTCCCACAAAAGCAAGAATGTGTATTTAATTGCTTGCGCTTCCTAGGACAGCTTTGTGACAAAATTTAGGTATGAAATTGTTCAGATAAGTTTAAACAAAATGTACTTGTATATGTATATGCATATTAAACTTACCATTTGTACACTTTCAATTTGGAACAGCAATAAATGTTGGCTCTTGTTCACATTCTATAAAATAATCAGTTTCTCTAACAGCCTTCTCTGCATTCAGAAATGGAAGGCATATTCAAAAAGGATACAGACATGACTCTTTAAATCATTCCGTAAGCCTCTACGCACTAGTTCATATGCTTCCTCTTTCTTCCCTAGACAGTTCAGCGTTAGTCCTTTCATCGCCAGAGTTTCTAAAAAACATTAGGATTCAATTGATACCAATCTATTATTTTATTAAACACAAAAGACATTCTATAAACCAGGGACAGGGAATTTTTTTTTCTATCAGGGGACACTGACCCACAGAAAATAAATCAGTTGCGGGGCACACAGCTCCGCGAGGTGGTGCGAAGGCTCGGGGCTTCCTCTAGGCTCCGGAGTGGGGTCAGAAAAAGGGGTTCAGGGTGCGGGAGGGGACTCTGGGCTGGGGTGCGGGAGGGAGTGAGGGCTCTACCTGGGTGTGGGGGCTCTGGGGTGCAGGAGGGGACTCAGGGCTGGGGTGCGGGAGGAGGGTTGGGGTGTGGGCTCCAGGAGGGGCTCAGGCCTGGGGGTTTAATCTAGTAAATGCTCCCTGCCTGCCCTGGCTCCGTGCTGCTCCCCGCGCCCACAGCTCCATTGGCTGTGGTTCCTGGCCAATGGGAGCTGCGGAGCAGGTGCTGGGGGCAGCACGCAGAGCTTCCCTGATTGCCCCTGCTTCTAAGGGCCACAGGGACATGTCGGTCGCTTCTGGGAGCTATGTGGAGCTGGCCGGACTTTTAACGGCCTGGGAACCCTAATTTCCCCCCACTGTGGGGCGAGCCAGTGCACGCGGCTCCAGGCCCGCAGGGGGTGGGGGTGGTACTGAGGCTCAGGGCTTCCGGCCCACGATGCGGAGACTTGCCACAGGCCGGATGAAATGAAGCAGCGGGACAGATCTGGCCCGCAGGCAGTAGATTCCTCAGCCCTGATATAAACTAATAACTTAAACCATATAAATATTCATACATAAGACTTTAGACTCAGGAAAGTTAGTAGCACAAAAAGATTCCAATTATTCTATTTTCAGATACAAAAGATTACACTTGTAGCTTATTCAGTTAGCGTATGAGGCTCAAACAATAAGTTCTGTATCATATTTCCAGTTTAAAAAAAACAGTATTCTGGTTAAAAAAAACAGTATTATAGAATACTGAACCAGTATTCTACTTTAAAGCATGTCAGTTTTCCCTGTATACACTGGTAGGCAGACACACTTCCTCTACTGGAAAGGAGTGCCATGTCTGTTTAAATAGTCCATTCTTTAACAGAAAAGGCAGTCATTTAAAGTGGATTTCAGAAAAGGACAGTCATGCCAGTCTAACAGGTAAAAAGGAAATTCCTTTGAGTACTTCAAAAGAGAGGTTCAACCGAAAGAGTGAAGACAGACCCCCCCCCCCAAAAAAAGTTGGGTGAGAAAAAAAAAAAACCCTTTTTTCTCTTCCAAACTGTTTCCCCCCTCACTGGAGGATCAAGATGATAATGCTAACCGCCATGTATGTGTGGTGTTCAACCCAACCCCTTCCCTAAATCATGTACTGCTTTTTCAGATATGAGAGAGAAAAAATAAAAAGATTAAGGACAGCTATTAAAAATGTTATATCAGCAATAAAGTATCACATTATGGTACAGGGTTTCCAAAAGTTACACTTTGTACTTCATCAGTTTCCCCTTAAAATTACTTATCCAAAGGATGAACAAAAAGATGCTAAAAGACTTGACATTTTACAGAAAATCTCTTAAAGTATGTATTACTTGTCTTAAAGCATATAATAAGCAGGCTATGGTAGTTTTATATGCCATATGAAGCCTCACCTCCATGTTCTGCAAACTTTGGATTAGAAAGGATCTGTTTACAAAACTTCAGCCCATTTCTGTACTGTTTATGTTCGTAACACCTCTGTAGAAGAACAGCAAAGTCAGTAACTTAATTCACAAAAGTAACACAAATGTTTTGCAATGTTAAAACAAGAAGCTATAGCACTATAATTTCAGATATTGAAATGTCAGCGTGAAGAATTTGGGATTTCAAAACACAAATGGGAAATGTCCATTTACATACTATGGTAATGTTAAGAATATCAGTCATTTGTACCAACATACTGGATATTATTGCTTTAAGCAATATAGCTTTTACTGCTAGAAAAACTAATATTTCATGTCCTTGGCAATTTTATTAACCTTACAATAGAAATCTGTGGCACTTCATCAAAATTAAAAAAACATCTTCATACTGTACCCATACTCACGCTACGTAATTTATCTAAACGCTTATCACAATGTAAGTGATTCACATTTGAACATAATGTTCCTGTACAACAACTCATATTCATTCAGACTCTACATTATGGAAGCCATATTAGATACTTTTATGGATAGCTCTAACTCCTTTAAAACCGATTACCTTTTTTATTAAACACACATGCCTTACAAATGTTCAATCAACTTTGGCATAATGCCACTTCCCAGGAGGGATAAAGCACAACACAAATATTCTAGATGGACAAATGGGGAGAAGGGTGGTTGTGATGATTCTTGGGGTACCCAGAACTGAGAGTCAGTTACAGTGGGATGAGTCTTTCCTGTGGCAGCTCCAGGTTAGTTCCATATCTCCTCCAAGCTATGCGAGCCCTCACTTCACCTTGCAGGTTAGCAAGAGGTACATCCCAGTTCCTGAGCCCCCTTAAAGCATTCCCCTCTGATATCCAGCCCCTGACACTGGCTTCTCATAGAAATCACAGATCCTCTACTCCCACATGAATAATGTAGCCCAGTTTACCAATTTTACCTTAAATCACCACTCTATAACACACAGCTCTTGTGAGCACTTAATATAAAGAAGATTTAAGTAAAAAAGAATAGAGGTTCCACTAAAAACAAGAAAGTGTGATGGAAACAGGTGGTTACAAAATAAACTAAATTCATACACCACAAACTAGGACCTACAATTAAGTTACCTTTCCTATTGAATAAAGTAGATTCCTTTCCCCACCCCCAAAGTTCATTCTCTTGCAGAGCTAAACTTTCATGGAATACACCCCCTTTCAACAAATTGTCTCCCCAGTGAATGGATACAGAGGGTCTTTTTCCACCCCCTCATATACTGAATCAAATCTTTTGTCTTTATTCACAGACAGGGTGAGCTCTTGTCTGTTACTGTTCCTTTTTACCTCCAAGTGGTTTTGATTCTTTGCAGTTGTTTTTGGTGGTTTTCCAGTGACTGTTCTTGGATGGGGCAAGGGTGGGCAATCAAACACATTACATAATTGGCTAGCCAGGGCAGGGTGACAACTCCCTCTCACATGAATGGGTCATCACCAAGACACGTGGTTACCTGTGGACTAACTTTTACTCCAAGACCATAAGGGGAATATTTTTCAATATAGTTACATTCATCCTTAAATATTATCCATTCATAATGAGGAGGAGTACTGGTAAGTTACAAACTTGCAGTACAGACCTCACCCTTCGTTGATAAATACCATAAAAGTGATGTATTAGGTACAGTGAGTTTGTCAGGTCAGAGATGAGTAGAGAAAAGTGAACCCTTCTGCCAGCTGTCACCAATGAGCCTGTCACAGAGGTTATTAATGTGAAATGTAATTTTTATTGGCCACATAGGCAGAAAAGATTGGGAAAAGTAGCAAGGTTCAGATCTCTATAATCTCTCATAGGTCAGTTTATGTGAAGCTGTGGTTTTCCTTGCTGTCCCTTGGCGTGGAATAGTAGGGATAAGGAGGTGGCCCGTGAGGCCACATGGAATGTGGGGGAAGGTAGGTGAGTTGGTACCATGCAATTCTCAGACAACTGCAAAGGGTGGGGAGTCCGGGATTGCTGGACCTGTATGTCAACCAGCGTCGGCTATGTGGCATTTATGTTTGCTGCCTCAGAAGCCCCATTATGTCCTGGTGCATTTCCCTCTCTTTTTCCTGCTGGGATTCCTGGGCCTGTCTCCTGTCCACTCTACCCTTTTCTTGCTGTCTGACATGTTGACCCTCCAGGGCCTTTGTTCATGGTTGGATGCAGCACTGGCTTGCAGGATCTTGCTGAATATATCCTCCTTAGTCCTCTTCTTTCTCCTTCTCATCAAGTTAAGCTGTTCTGAATGTGTGGCAGTGGCACCCATTAAGGCCAAACTGGCAGCAGCAGCTGATTAAAACAGAGAAGCACATCACTTGATTTACAGTCAGAATGGAAAAGGAAAGATACATTTCAGAACTCCCTTCCCTTATTCCAGGTAAAAACAAAAAACTTAGTATGACATGCTTATTAACTTTAGCTTTGGAGCGCCTTTTCACAGCACTGTCCTCCAGCCTCAGCCATGGTGAGTATGAGCCACCACGAAAAGAGGGGGGCAGTAAAGATTTATGATTGTATGAATCAAAATTTTGGTCCTTATTCCATGGGTACAAATATAGGGGAAATAGCACTGAATATTGGCACTATTTACCACAGGCGATGGAGATTTTAGCTGATCTCTCACTCTTGAAGGTAACAAAGGCACAGAAAGCACAGCTGCTACTGGTGTCCCGACCTGTATGCCACTAGCCTGTTTAATGCACTGGTGCCAGCCAAACTCATTGCAGAATGGCACAGGAAAGTGTTCTAGTGTGGAGGGAGAGATAAGGCAGCCATCCATAGAAACCTTTGGGAGAGGATTGCAGAGTATCTCCATGAAAGTTTAATTGAGATGCCATGGAAGGATACCCTAGGTACATAAACTGCTCCACCAGGTTGTCTCCGCCTAAACCAATAAGGAAATGAAAAGCAGATACCAACTCTACTCTGTTGTACCACTATCTCTTCTCTTACGAGTAAAACAATGCAAAGTCGATACCTGTGTCTTGTTAACTTGTTGGCAGGGCACCATCTTTAAATGTAAAACATTGCAAGGGAAAATTGATGCACACACTTACCCAAGGTTCTTTCCCCTTCACTGGGCTCATCTGTGTTTGGCTGGCAGGACTGGCTAGATGGTGGTGGAGACTACCAGGTTCTGGCTCGTGGCATGACTGGATCCCTCCACTGCATCTTCCCCGCTCCTTCACCTCGCTATTCATGGGCGGGGGTCTCAGACTCATCCAAAGTTCTCAGGGGGTGGTCTGCTTGGTGTTGATGGGTTCTCTGCTAAATATGGCATGCAGTTTGGTGTAAAAGTGGCAGGTCAGCAGCTCAGCACAAGATCAATTGTTGTGATATGCCTGTTGCAGTTCCTTCACTTTCACATGGCACTTCATACTCCTTTCCCTGCATCCCCTGTGTAATCTTCTCGTAGATGTCCTCATTCTTACAGCTGGTCTATAGCTATGTTTGCATAGCCTCTTCTCCCCACAGGCCCAGGAGATACAATACATCCTGTCTATTCCATGGAGGAGTCAGTCTAGAGTGTGGACCTGGCATGGTCAGTTGGGCAGTTGCACACTCAAAGGAGAGCTATTAGGTGTGCTCACCAAAATGGACAATCAGAAAAAGGCACGTCAAAGGGTGTTTTTAAACAGGGTGTGGGGGTGGCTTCCAGTCTCTGTGACCCTGGCAGTCAACTTCAGACTTGTGACTAAAGTGGCTACTGCAGAGGGAACGTAGCATTGTGGGACAGCCGCTGGAAGACTGTTAGGATCAACACAGGTCACACACTGTCTACACTCGCACTACATCAAACTCAGGAGGTCAACCGGGGCTCAAAGGCAAAGGGGGAGGTGGTTTTACTGTGTTGCTGTAACAGGGCACTTATGTCGGCGGGAGACAACTTTGAATGTAGTCTGTAGACACATGCACAAATAGGGTTAATGTAAAGCGACTTATGTCGACCTAACTTTGTAGCTGTAGACCAGGTCACAGACATATGCCATGTGGTCATTAGATAAAGGTTTCTGGCAATATTTATCTAGCTTAATTTGAATTTGATCTTCAGTTTATCATGTGATCCTTTGTTATTTATTCCTGGATATAACAGAAAACCGAGGGACTTGTCTACTTCTCAGAACCACACTAATCACAAAAAAATATACTGCAAAGAAATGGAAAGCAGAAAAACTGAAGTTTCCTATTAGCGTCTGGTACAAGTTCAGTGACCTAGTAAGTCTTGAGAGTTTTCCTCTTGGTAAGTCAGAGCTTGGCTTCCTTTGAAGAAATATGGTCTTCATTCCTGGAAGTGTATAGTAAAGACACTTTACAGCAATAAGGTATCAGTCTATGTCATGAGGATTGCATATGGTATCCGTTCCTGTTCTCTCCACCTCCTTTTCTGCTTCACCCTTCTATTGTCTTGTTTTTGCTAATTAGATTCACTTGAATGTAGCTAATAAATGTTATTTGTATGGTATGTAATTTTCTAAAACTGTTACTAAGATGTTTACAGTCAATTACATATTTGAAACAGATTTTTTCTCAGCAAACGGGAAACCACTAGCAAGACTCAAAGACTAAATTGTACACATTTTTTTCTCCTTTCTGGAATACTGGGATAACACCAGATCCATTTTGCTTTTTTTAATACTTTCATCACAGTAGCACTAAATCCACAAAGACTTAGGCACACGTACACGTGCAACCTGAAACACTTGGGTAGAGTTTCACTGATATAAACAGTGAGAACAGGCCCACTAATTTAAAAGCTGTGTAGTCTGGGGCTGAGCACTCATGGGAATACTCATGTGCAAAGTTACACATATGCTTAAGTCTTCACACCTTTGGGGCTTATACTATATTTCCTCACGACCCCAACAAAAACAGTAACCTGAATGCAATCCCTGAGGTTTTTATACCAGAAGCAGGAAACTCTCCAAAATAAAAATTATTTAAATAAGCTAAGTGAAACTACTCCACTTTGAGCTGTGGAACTGTTTTTTTAAAAAACTAGTTAACTGAGCAAGGTAGTTTTCCTGCTTAGTATAATAGCCTCTCACAGAGATGAACCTGTGACCTTTTCAGATATATTTCAGAATGCCATATTCAGCAGGACAGGATCCAAGACGTTTTTAAGGCTATGTCTACACTACAACCTATGTTGGCAGAACTTACGTCGCTCAGGGGTATGAACATTCCACCTCCTGAGTGACATAAGTTACACTGACATAAGCATTCATGTGCACAATGTTATGTAGCAGAGGTGGGTTTTTTATGCCGACGGGAGAGCTCTCTCCCACTAACATAGAGCAGTGGTTCCCAAACTTGTTCCACCGCTTGTACAGGGAAAGCCCCTGGCGGGTCGGGCCGGTTTGTTTACCTGCCGCATCCGCAGGTTCGGCCGATCGCGGCTCCCAGCGGCCGCGGTTCGCTGCTCCAGGCCAATGGGAGCTGCTGGAAGCAGTGGCCAATATGTCCCTTGGCCCGCGCCGCTTCCAGCAGCTCCCATTGGCCTGGAGCAGCGAACCGCGGCCACTGGGAGCCGCGATCGGCCGAACCTGCGGATGCGGCAGGTAAACAAACCGGCCCGACCCGCCAGGGGCTTTCCCTGCACAAGCGGCGGAACAAGTTTGGGAACCACTGGCATAGACCGTCTTCACTACATGTGCTGCTGCAGCGCTGTATGTATACACGTGGCCTAAATGTCTAACTAGGATAACAAATGGGATTTCCAGAATTTGCTATTTAAATAGATAATAAGAGATCATTGTATAAGATGCACTGTGAAATAAGACAGTGTGAAGGAAAAGACCAATGATTTGTAATATTTTGGATAGCAGTTAATTAAATAAGATAATACTTTAACAGCAAAAGCTGATCATTACATGGAGGGTGTTTTTGTGTGTGTATGTTGTTTTATTTTATTATATACAAGACACTTGATTTCTTCTTTGTAATTACATGAAGCAATTGCTCTTATTACACTGGAGTTTTCCTTTAACAGTACCATGATGGAAATGCTACTGAAAGCTACTAAAGCTGCAGATGTTCTCCAGTTTCTCCCTTTTTTTTATTTTAAAGTGGTCATCTTGATGAGAACATAGCTTTCAGTAGCACGTTTTTTTTTTTAAAAAGTCAGGATTAATATATGTTCCACTTTCGTACCTAAAAGTTTAAAGGGTTTTGTTATTTAGTTTACATTTGAAATCTAGGATTTGTTTAGAACAAAGATTATGATAAGAATTTTAAATGCATGAACAGATTTTTATTTTGAAATATTTAAACACTCCTCTTCAGTTTTGTAAAATCCAAACCAAATAGTCTGCTTATGTACGACACAAAGCAGATGAAACTGACCATTCTAGTTCTGTCATCGAAGGGACTAAAGGAGGGGGGTCTAAAGTGCAGCTTGCAATAGTAACACGGATAGCACCATAAAAAGAAGGGGACAAATTTTTGGCTTTGCATTTCAGCTTTAAGTACAACTGTTACACTAATTTGCCTGCTAGAAACACTGGATCTTACCTCTTGGCAATTTAGTTGTATGTGCTTTAACAGAAGTCTTATCTTGACATTTAAGGCAAGTCAACAAAGATGCATATTATACACTAATGAGAAGTAAAAAAATATCTACACAAATTTTAGATGTCCAGATAATTTTAGAAGATGCTGAATAAGTTTTATGACGACTGCCAGCATAACACAAGGTAAGAATGACAGCAAATTTTCTCTTTTAGACAACTAAGGACCTGATCCTATGAGCACTGAAGTCAACGGAAAGACACCCATTTACTTCAATGAGCTTTGGTAAGACCTTAAGAGCTTTTTACAAATTGACTCAAACACTGATGCTTGAGGCTCTGAAACTGAGGACCCAGCAGTAATAGTTGCATGCTTTCTTGGGAAATGAACAAACTGATTATAGATAGGGGCCTAGAATTCTTAACTACCCTGTTTTTGTTTTCAGATGTTGGTAGGACAAAGGAAATTAAATTGTTCTGACACTGATTTCCTGCATGTAATATCTCCAAACTTCCTGGTTCACACTCTCCAATCTATTTCACTCTGTAAAAGGAAAACTTCAGTGATTGTGTAATTCTGAAACTTGACAAGCATGTGTAAAATAATTTTTTTAAAATCTGTTTTAATAAAAATGGTAAGATACACTGACTTCATGAAGATTGCCATCTTCCCTGTGAACCAGTTAAATAAAAATAGCAAAGTACACTTGAAAAGGAAAAATATTTATAAATAAGTTTATCTGCATATTTTTAAATGCATGCTGAAATGATTTTATTTAAAACTGATTTTATTTAAATTTTATTTAAAAATGATTTATTTCACAGGCAGATGGTGTTCAGGAATTTTAGAGACAAACAAGTATCACCCATCCTAAAAACATGTCTTTATGAAGAGCTTCCTCAAACCCTGTGTCTGTCTATACACACTCCATTTGGAATGGGGGGGAGGGGGGAAGAGAGAGAATTAAGGGAGATTTATTTCCCCCCATTTAAATAAATGGGAAAATGTCCTTTCATTGAAGTTTGCCTGTTATTATGGTAATACCAACCGGCCCCAACCCACTGTTCTGGGCACTCTAGTTCGCAGACTCCAAGCCACAGTTTGAAGGCAGCTTCTACAAATAAATACAAAAACTATCAGCTGCCACAGAAATGTTGAAACTTCCCCAGGTAGCTGTTAAATTATTTGCACTTATACAGGGCTTTTCAAAGATATCCCTTTCTATATGTGCTATGGACATAAAATTTAACTTTTAAGTTGCCTATCATTATATGGTGATATCTGATACATCTCAGTTAAATCTCTATATTTATAACATGGAAATAACTGAGGTATCTGCTCATGGGACTGTAAGGGACACCACTGTATATAACAGGGGTCGGCAACCTTTCAGAAGTGGTGTGCCGAGTCTTCATTTATTCACTCTAATTTAAGGTTTTGTATGCCAGTAATACATTTTAATGTTTTTAGAAGGTCTCTTTCTATAAGTCTATACTATATAACTAAACTATTGTTGTATGTAAAGTAAATAAGGTTTTTAAAATGTTTAAGAAGCTTCATTTAAAATTAAATTAAAATGCAGAGCCCCCCGGACTGGTGGCCAGGACCCGGGCAGTGTGAGTGCCACTGAAAATCAGCTTGCGTGCCGCCTTTGGCACGCGTGCCATAGGTTGCCTACCCCTGGTATATAAGATGAGGCAGACTTGTCCAAAGACACACTGAGTCAGTGGCAAAAATGGGAACAAAACTCACATTGCCTACTGTTCTCTGCTCTAATCACTAGATTATTCAGCCTGATTTTTACTGATTTATTTTTTCATTAAATATTTATTCTAGGGCTTTGGAAGCATGATGTGTACTAGCTAGACTGAGCCATATAATACAGATGGAGTGAGATCTATAACCTATAATACCCTAGTAAGAAGTCCAACCCCCCACCCCCCAATGTTGAGAACGGGCAAGGGCTCACATTCCAGTATGTGTAGGGACACCCCTCTTGAATTACCTTTTGTCTAACAGATGGCCAATAAATAAATCCTTACTACCACCACACACAATCAACCCTTCAGACATTAAAAGGTTGAAGGAGCTTTCTCTCTGTTTCTCCCCAGCCTCTTCCCATCCAGAGCCTCCTGGTTGCCAGCAGGATAAGGTGGAGGGACTCGGCTTCTTTACACCTCACCTCACTCAGACTCCTGGTTGCTGCCACAAGGAGCTGGAGGAAGGTGTGCCCTTCCTTCAACTTTCTGGATTAGGCTTGACAAACTGGTCAATTGACTTATTATTATTTGAACATGGTCAAATAGTTAAATATTCCAGCAAGAATGCCTTCATGTAAGTGGTGACCTACATTTTTCACTGCATGATGGTGCCATCTGTTAAGAAGCCCTACTTAAATGTTTGGATCACTTACTGTACTACATACTAATGCCACCTGTTGGGGAAAAAGGGGAACTAATTGAAAGTTGAGCATCTTGATTGGCTGGAATATTCTAGAACAAACATTGTATGTATGTGTAGCTTTATTTGTATACCATGCCATCAACACACAAAGAAATTTACAAAAAGCACATTAAACAAGGTAAGACACAGCCCGTGCCCTGAAGAGCTTCTTCCTCTACACAAAGAGAAATGTGCAGCCATTAAGCCTCTCCCTTAAATAAAAGTAACACAGCTATTAAACCCCTCTAATAGTTCCCCACCAACCCTCAATAACCTACATTAAAACACCCATGTAACTAAACCCTCACTCCTCCCCCTCAACAAGAATCCCCTTCATACCACACATTTCCCCAGCAATACTTTGTTGATAATATGCAAAGTTCTAGGCTAATGAAGGAGCTGTAACATCACATCTCTGTAAAGACCCTCTCTTCCTGCAGCTGCTTATTAGTCCATTGTGTTAGTCCAAGAAGATGGACTGCCTGCCACCCTTCCCCTCCATGTAATCTGTAAGGCTCCTGGGAGGTAGAGGGCAACATGCCGGAAAACACTGAGTGGCTGGAATCTTCTGGTACAGCAGCCATTAGAAAACAGAACTGCATTATTACTGGTTGATTGAAATCCATGAGATACTTCATAAATCTAGATATTAATGTCTCACTACTTCTGGAATGCTAACATCATAATATATGTAGAGTCAGGGAAAACTAAAAATAATTTGTATGGACATTTTTTACTACACAAACTTTGAAAACATTAAAGCTAAACGTAAGTACTGTGCTTCTGACTATGTGAAACATAGATAGATGGAGAAATGCTTGTTAAATTCTTGTGATATGTGTTCATCAGTGTCCTCTGAACAGAAAAACAAACCTGACCATCTGTTTACTAGAGGTATAAATGCCAGCAATAAACCATTTAATACAGAAAAAAATCCTTATATACTAGATTTTTTTGAGAAGTTGTGTCCAATTTACAAAGTAGGAAACAGCTTGCAGGAAAGTCTTCTGAATGCCAAAAGTGGACATGAAAAAGAATTATTGTTCTTATTCCTCAAGTTCCTCATGTGTCTCTAATATCTGATAGATGAAGCAATATTCACAGTGAGAACGTCATCAACTTCATGGTAACAACTCCACAACTAGTGGTTTACTCATTCCAATGCACAACTGAGCATTATCATGCAGCCTAATATTGCTGACAATACAATAAATGAATTGGGTCCACACAGAAGGGTATTTCAGTTGTGACTGAGAATGTGACTAATGTGAAAGCAGCTTAGTCTTTGCTGATAAATGAGTATCCACATCTTCTGTGTTATGAGCATGCTGCTCTGAGGAGGCAGCATTTCATTGGTGATGTTGAAGATTTGACAAACTTTCTCGTCACATATGAGAAAAGTGAAAAAACACTGTCAAATTTTTCAAAAATAAAGTACCAGCTGCCATTTTCAACATCATTTAGTAAAGCACTCAATTTCATCCATGCTGAGTAAGTCTTGCATACTCAATGGGGCTCTTCTATTAAATGCCTCAAAGATCTTCCAATGTACAAGCAGACCCTTCAATCAGCTGCTGCTTAAGAAAGGGTGGCTGGGCGCTGCCCCCAAGTAATCTTTACTCATGTTCTTGA
Organism: Malaclemys terrapin pileata; assembly: GCF_027887155.1. NCBI lineage: Eukaryota > Metazoa > Chordata > Testudines > Emydidae > Malaclemys > Malaclemys terrapin. The sequence goes on from NC_071509.1 coordinate 91,528,479, forward strand.
TGATGCAGTCTTTTGCAAATGTTAAAGGACATACAAACAAACAATTCTGATGGAAGTAGCAAAGTATAAAGCAAGAAGCAACCCATTCAGTTGTAAAACAACCAGAGAGCAAACCCAGCCATTGAATCAAAACACCTCTCTCTATCATGGTGGAAAGGGTCATGCCCAACTTGCAGTTTAGCTACAGCAACAGAAATTCTTTTCATACTTCTGTATACTACTACTGTATGCACAAAACAACGTTTAAAAAATTACTTCCTTTATAGTTGCTATGTTTGTTTTATTTCCATTACAAAAGAAAAACGATAATGAAAATGTGACAATTATTCAAGACTGAACAGTTTCATTTTTTAGAACTTCATTTAATTATGTTTTGCATTTTTCTGAGTTAAAATAACGCAGTTAAAAATTTGTTTTTTGTAATTAGGCATAAGAATCTAAGGCTAAGCCTATTGGAGACCATAAAGTCTTACTCCTTTTGTTATAGTTATTGTTCTAACAAATTAGTGCTTTAAAATAGTTGGCCATTTTTCACATTTGACAATATTTGACCAATGTTTGCAATTGACCGATTATTTTGGACTGGTCAAATGCCCAACTCTATTCTGACTGCTACAACGGGATCTTTTCTATTACTCTATCCTTCTCGCAGACACCAATTTAAGTTCCGCCTCTCTATTTAATATCTCTAGTGCCTGCATCTGCTGCTCAGAGCTTCCCAAACAAACTGCTACAGAATAAAACTTGACTTGATTCTCATCAGTTTCACTATGTACCCACAAGGTTATAAACAACCACAATGAAAACTGACAGGTTCTTGTCAGTGATCACTCTGGAAAGCTCTGAGCAGCAGCATTAGCACTGAAGTCACGTATGTGTTGTCTTATGTCTGTAATGTATTGGTTTACACTTGGTATTAATATGGAAAGTTTATCTTCACACCCGTAAAGACTAGAAACTTTTTTTTTTTTTTTTTTTAAGAATCTGCAAAAGCTACTTCCACTAATTCTTCCTCTTCCCCCTCACCAGAGGCAAGTAAGCAAATGGACTTTTCCAGCCCTAATTTATCCATCCAACATATGTTTATTTTCTCTCAAAACTGAGTTTTAATTTAAATGGCCATGTATGTATGTTCTCTACTAAAACATAAGAATACAAATCAAGTAAAGAACTAATATCTGAGTGTGAATCATAGTGTCAAATATATGGCATGAGCTGCTGAGACAATGATGCATATCATATATCTTTACTTCAAAGAAAAAAATATACAGCTGCAGGTCATTTTCTGCCACAAAGTACCAGCAATCTTCCTATTGTGCATGCATTCAATCCCTTGGACAGGACATTTAATAGCTGTCCCCACTTAAACTCAATTTATTGCCTAGAAATTTCAATCACTGAACAAGCTCTTCCATGTTCACTAATGATCACGCTAACAGTAGCTGTAACTCTATGCCCCCATTGCAGGGTCTCAGAGCCTGAGTATTTACACCACAATTAAACAGCCCCATAGACTGAACCCAAGTCAGCTAACACGTGCCAGCCCCAGCTGTTTAACTGCAGTGTAGACATACCCTGACTCCCTCTGGCTGCTTGAAGCAAGTAGTAACAGTTTCAATACTCACACCATTTTCACTGCAATACTTGTGGTTTGTTGGCTACTATGAGGAGGATAGTGGGAGGATCTCTACTAATGTATGTCTACTGAACCTGAGCTGCTATTCCATGTTAGAAGCAGAGCTGCCCTATCTTAACTTCTATTTTAACCTGAGTTAGTTGACATGCGTTAGCTAACCAGAGTTAAGAACACACACTTTTTTGCCGTGATGACGTATCATAGGAAGAGAATAATTAAACAGTTTACATTTGGGTCACGTTGGGAACAATCTCTTTGCAACCATAAAGACTAAGTTTTCTTTAAATGAAAGTGTCAGACATGTCTTCCCTGCATCATTAACTCAAGCTATAACTTGAATTTTGCCCCAGCCCAACTTCCAGCCACATACAAGAATCTCTAGTTAGTAATGCAGTGGAGATGCTGCAGCTCAAGTTGCAACAAATCATCTGCTGCTAATCCACTCACTCATTTAATATCACTGTGTATCTTGATTGTTTTGCAATGTGGTCACTCTCAATCTAGCTCAGTGGTTCTCAACCTGCGGCCCACGGCCTGCTTGTGGCCCTATCAGCATACAGCTGCTGCCTATGTGACATCCTCAGGGCCATACAGGTAGTATTGGATGCAGCCCACATAACACAGTGTGGACCACATATATAGCCCACAATGGTCAATAAGTTGAGATCCACTGCTCTAGCTGCTCAAATGTAGGTAACTCCAGTGTACCAACTTGAGCTCCCTGGGGCAGTGAAGACAAGCCCACAATTCGGAAAAAGTTGGTGACACTGACATGAAAACCACTACACATGAGCAAGTGGATTTTTTTGAGCCCTGATCCTACCGAACAACACAGTAGTCCCTAGGCATCTGATACCCCCACACTATCCTGACAGGGGATCCTGGTTCAATGACTAAAGACATACATAAAATGGAGGATTGAAGATTAGAGCACCTCAGCAGAAAGATGTGTATTTAATCTGAACCAGCTGTGCAAACCACCTGATTAATCCTATGCTAAAGAGCTAAAAAACTAAGAAATAGCCTTCTGCCACTGATGTAAAATCCTGGCAGACAGAATTGTTCTGGAACGCAAGTCTCAGCAATCTACACTAGTCCCAGGGCCTAAAGAATCCTCCAGCTGCAAAGAACCTTGTCTTACTTCCCAGAAGAGATTGACTGAAAGTATCACAGGTCCATTGGAATCACTGGGGGGGGGGGGGGGGGGGGGGAATCTCTCCCCCAACTAGCTTCAGGCAAGTCTAAGAAATGAAGTGGATGTTTCTTTTGTGGTGGTGTAGAAAGAATCTGTACAAACATCTGAACTGTCCCTCCATTCATTGGTGGTGAAATCTAGTGAGGAACAGAATCTGACAAAGACAAACTCCTCTTAATCCTTAATCATGTATGTGTGACACTTGCTCAAAAAGCCATCTTTCAGCATCAACTATCTTAGCAACTATTCCCTTACTTTTAGTGTCTCCTTCTTGGAAAAAAGTTATTCAAAAAGTGGCAGTGGGCCAAACAACAGCTGACTTCCATCCAATACTCTAGATCTTTTTCAATCAGGCTTCATGACTGAATATGGCACAAAGATCATACTGGTAGCACTGATGGATGATCTCTCTCAGAATGGAGGTTGAAGATCCATACTACTAGATCTGCTGGCATTCTTCAACATCATGGATCACAAGGTTATGCTAGCTCAAATGCAGACTCTCACAGAAGTAGATGGAAACATGTTAGGTCTGAGAACAGAATCAGCATAAGAGTAGCAATGCACAATTGGTCTTCTTCTCCAAGGACCTGAATCTGCCAAGTCCAGAAAAGTTCAGTCTTGTCACTGCTCTTATTCAATGTCTGTGATACACTTAAAAGTGATAACACACAATAAATCAATAGTGTAATCTAAACTGACTATGTCTAGCAAGCAAAACCAGCAGATCTTCCTGACACTAAAGTATATGGAAGAAACTGAAACATAAATTGCTAGGTTAGATTCAATTAGAGCAAGACAGAAGGTAGTATTTGTTGACAGAAGATACTGTACAAAACTGGTTGAGTTTGGATCCACCTCCTTCACTGAGACTATTCCCCACTCCAGACTGTCATGCAATGCACAACCTCTGGGTTCTGCTAATTTCATATCTGCTCCTAGATTCCTGTATTTACAGCTATGGCTGATTAGGAGATGTTTCCTATTCTTTCAGTTAAGAGCCTTAGGTAGAAGCTTCTTCGATCACAAGCAAGGGTCTTTTTCTTCACACTTAAGAAAACAGAGAATCAAATGATAAATACTATGAACTTTTGAGCAGGGAATTTTGTGTGTAAAATCCATGACACAGTTGATGCAAGACAGCAATTTCAGTTGGTAAACAAGCTTATTAAATTACCTAATTACTTACATGGCCTATAGTCCCCAAGAGCTTTAAACACTAAAATTGATCTTCAACATTCCTATAAGGTAGGGAAATAATATTCTCATTTTCACAGAAGCAGTAAGGTCACAAAGGTGGCTGTGTAAGAGACAGGAACTGAACCTAGGTCTGAGTTCCTGCCCACAAGACCATCCTTCCACTTAATTACTGGAAAGATTAATTAGTAAAATATCCTTCCTAGCAAGGAAAACCAGAAACCAATACAATATCATCTTGTTATCCCTACCCATTTGAGAACATGGTGATATATATATTTAAACTACAGAATTCAGCATACTCAAGTAACCAGTAACATTATGGTGCAGCAATGATCATCGTTGGTGTATAGTCTATTAACTCTGTGGGTTATCGCTATACATTGGAATTATCACAATCTTTAATCTTGGACCGGGTTGCTGCTGCATGGCATAAAAGAATATATCTTGAACACCACACAGTATGTACTTAATACTAGATCTAAAACACATACTTGAATATTGTTAATTTTAGCACATCTAGTACAAAGCTTTGAAGCAGTGGAGAAACATAATCCCTATAGCAGACATGGTCTAGGTGTAATTTCCTCATTTGAAAATGTTTTCTTTACAAAATTGAAATTAAATATTGTTATATCTGAGGTTCAAAAAAAGTTACCTGTCACCTATTAAGCCAATACTAGCCAGGGTGAAATGTACATATAACACCATGCTTTCCCAAAAGGATACTGTTCTCCAAAGTTATTTCCTCTGCAATTTGAAAGAATAAAAAAGTTTTGTAATATCATATACCATATTTAACTATCATTGCAAATCAGCTTTCTGATTATTCCCGCTCCCGCCCCCCATGCATGTAACTACTAGGTCTGGTCAAACAAAAGCATTCATTTAATATTTGACATATCCAATTGGTACTAATCTAAATACATTTGCTGAGTTGTATTTGACCAGCTAGTCATACCATGAAAGCTGGTTAAATAGCATAAGTATTAACTGAATATTTGCCAAAAACCTGTAAAATTCACCAGTCATTTGTAAACTACAACTCAAACAGTCCTACCTCCTGCATGCCTTGATTTTGTTTTACCTTCTTTGCCTTTTTCTTCACTCCACTTTCTCCTTTCCTTCCCAGGAAAGTGCATTTCTCCATTACATTACAACTCACCAGCCTCTGCAAAGGGGGTGCATGTTGTTTTAACCCTCCCGCAACTTTCTGGCTGGTGAAAGGGGTGTTTCTTACTCTTCCCTCTTCTCAACCCCATTTTGAGTCCTCCTTCCAGTGTTAGCCTCTGCTGTTGCTCATCGCTTGTACAAGTACAGCTGAATGAAATAGACCCAATTAATGTCAGTTTCACTGATGCCCACAAGGATCAAAAAGAAACAGTGAAAAGTGACAACTTAGGACAGCCACTTTCCCTCTTCTGCACCCTGTGGAAGCCCTGAACAATAGCAGAGGTACTGGAGCGCTCTGTCTGCAGATTTAACACAACAGTGAATTAGTTTAACCTTGGTTTGCACTTGCATACCTTCATATCTCTAAGAGCTAGAGAAACATATTCAAAAATGAACTTAAGTTCAGCAGAAAGTGGTAACTTCCTGGGAGAGTTTCTTACTCATACTGGGGTGAATGGATTTTTTGAGCCTTGATTGTCTGTATTACAGTAGTGTCGAAATGTTAAATATGGTACACACAGAGAGCACATTCCCAATAAAACTGCCATACATCTATGAGCAATTTAGGAAAATCTTACTCTATTTAGTGCTTTTAGCAAACAGTGATAGGACACATACAGATAAGTGGAAGAACAGGTTTGCAAGCAGATTTCTACATAAACATTTCTGTTACAGATTTCTGATCTTGATAGCTTTAAAAAACTGACAACTGCTCCAAACCTCCAAAGATTAAAAGGTAAATTATTTCCCCAACAGACTGATCAGATCCTGTCCTGTTTCTGTAAGGCATAACATTTAAGTTTTGAGTACATTTTCTCAACACTATGAATAAATGAGACCCCTCTCCAAAGTATACAGAATTGGTTTAGTGTCCAAAATATCTATGTCTGTTTTAATCTTTGCTTACAAAAATAAAATGGCAGTTTATCTGCTTGAACTATTGAGTTTACAACAGCTGAGAGAACTGCAGTTTCGATGGTTCTGTATTCTGGTAAAACTTCTGTGTAACAATATTATCTATTGAAGGGCAATACGCCTCTTTTGGGTACTCTGTAGGCTAGATCACATCAGTGTCTGCTGAAAAAATCTTGACGCTATAAGTCACCTCTTGATATATACAAATAAATGACATACCTGAATCGTGGCATGTTCACTGGTCAAGCTTTCAATAAGAATACTGAAACTTATTTTTCAATCTACCTATTTTATTTTGCAACAAATTAGAAAACCACAGAACGGTCTACACATGTGAACCGTGGTCGTGGGCTCAAATACCATGAAAGGGAAAGGGGCAGCAAGAGTGAGGAGCATTAAGTGTTAAATTGTACATCACACAGGAACTGAAGTTATTTAGGTTACAAAGATTCCCCCCCAACTTGATGACAACAGACCGCCCAGTTAAAACAAACAAACAGACAGAATGAAAACAAACAGGCTAAACAAAATCTGCTTGGTCTGGAACAGATCTCAGCCTAAAACCAAGTTTCCTGAGCTGGACCAAGCTTTATTGCTCCTTAACGTCATCTTCACTGAACTCCAGCTATGACAGAACACTCCAAACCAAACCTTTCAAAGTGGAATGCCAAGACAACTTTGATATTTGAGGAACTTTTCAAAGGAAGTTTGAAGAGACTGCATGGCAAGGATTTAGAATGTACTTGTGTCCACATTTGGGTGGTGACTTCTGTTCTTCAGTACTAACTGAAGTTGTATGTTTCGTGATAATACATACCTTTGCACTCTTAACTATTGTGCAGTTATTTACAGTTCTGTACATTTCTAATGTAGCGTTTTTAAACCAAACACTCAGTAATAGAATACATATATGATACATTAAAAGCAAACATTTATAGAAGATTTTAAGAATGTTTTGCACACAAAAACCTTAAGATGCGTATATTAAAAGAGATATTTCTCATTATTTCAGGAGAATTGATAAGACTGAACTAATATGAATAAGATGCAGCCTTCTAATGAGTTTCTCTGCATAAACCAATTGTCTTCATCCGTGCTACAGATTACAATTTCTGCAATCTGAGACATTTCAAATAGATTACAGAATCTGGTTTAACATTCCTGATCTCTGGGAGCACATAATAAGTTTAAGAATCTTTAAAAACAGACAAACATTTTGGAAACCTAAACTAACATGCAATATTTTGCAAAAAAAAAAGTTGTGGGAGAGAACTATATGATATTTCAAGATTAAGTAGTTAAGAGGGAATCCTCTTAATATGAAACTCTTGACAATCATTCATTAATTGATCCATCTCCTTACAATACTCCATTTGCCCCAAGTGCCTTATATACAAATTTCATACTGCACTGAATCAAAGCGGATGTGCACTTATTATATTGCTTTGTACAGTGAATTATTCATTCCTTTTATGCACACTTTAAATGGAAAGTATAATGTCTTCGTTTGTACTCTTAGTAATTATTTTGTGGTGCAGAGCTTGTTTCATTGACATATGCTGGAATCAGAATCCAGGGAAAGTAAACTGTCAAAATGTTTTCCATAGACAAGGCTTAATTGCTCAGTTAGTCTAGGAAAAGTCACTCTAAAACCTTCACCATTTTACATTTCCTCTGGCCAAAGAAACATTCCCCATTGAACAGCAAGAACTAATCTCTCCAAATCTGACTTTTAAAAAACCCAGAGGAAGCCCAAGGCCCCCAGCTACTGTAGGAACAGAATTAGTGAATTCAGGATGCTTTAAAGAGCCTATGATCTTGCACTAGCTTAGGATCACATCTGACTCTCTTTATACAATTCTGAAGTGGTCAGTAAGATGCAAAATGCAGTGTGCGCAATGTACTAGACCCTCACCCAAACATAATGGGCAGGATTCAAACTAAAAATTCACTAGTTAATGGGTGTTCAGAGCTCTTCTGCTCCCCCCTCAGCGAAACGCAGCCTGAGAAACCAACCCACCCCTGTCGCTTTTGCTTACCCAGGACAGCACAGGAGGAAGAGGCTCGAAAGGGGGCTACTGACGGGGAGGAGTTGGAAACTCCCCTCAATTATAGACTTTCCTCCTATCTCCTCAGGTTTTCTGCCCAGCCCCTCCCCGGACCCCTTTCTCCCGGGCCTCCTACCACATGCCGGGGGAAGTCCTTCGTTCCCAAGCACTGGGGGAGTATGGGGGCTTTCGCCCGTCCTCCCGCTCCTCTTCAGGGGGCAACGGGGGAAGACAGACCCTGAAGCTGGCAGGATGCAGCAACCAGCGGAACAGGGGGTTACGAGAGCCGGCGCCAGGGCCCAGGCAGAGGTGTGGGGGCTCCCTAGGTCCCGTCCCACCGAAGCAGCCAAGGCTGTAGCTCCCTACGTTTCACCGGGCGCAGGGGCCTGCCCAGGCGCCGCCGAGAGCCCCCCGCCCGACTCACTCACCAGGATGCGCTTGAAGAGCGCGTTCTCCTTGGGCGGGAGGCTCACGGACGGCATCGCTCCTGCTGCTGCCGCGGCCGGCTCAGGCTCCGGCTCCGCTTGGAGGCTCCGGGGGGCGGGGTGTCTCCTGCCGCTGCTCGGTCACCGCCGCCTCCCGGGACTCCCTGCCGGGCCGCCCCCGCCGCCCCCTAATCGCTTCCGTCCCAGGCCCGGCCCCTCCAGGCCGCCGTATCCGCGCCGGGTTCCCCCTTGCCCCGCACCGAGTCCCAGGCGACAGTTCACGTGGTAACTGAACAGGCCGGAGAGAGGCACCGCCAAAATGGCCGCCGCCGCTTAGGGCTTCCCCAGCCGGGTCACGCTGCTCAACGCGCATGCGCCGCGACCCCATTGCCCAGCCCGGCTCGGGAGTCGGTGCGGGGCATGCTGGGAAGCGAGGCCGCTCCCGTGTTCCGCCCTGGTGACTCAGAGCCCGTCCCAGGCGTCCCCCGCGGGGCGGCCGGAGTTGTCGTGACTCGCCTCCGTCCCCCGCAGCCGCAAAAGCCCGGGGTGAAATGGGGCCGTTCGGGGGCTTTGCCCCAACCATTATGCACCCAGCCCTTCCTCGCCCTCCAGCGGCTCCGGGGCCGCCTCTATTTTACGGGCCCTGCGATCTGGTTGCAGGCGCGTCTCCCACCAGAGGCTGGACAGCTCCGGCCCGGCTGGCCTAGGGTTTAAGGTGTGCTGATCGCCTGAGTTAGCTAGCACGTTGTAGAAGCTTAATGTAAACAAGGCCTGCTGCCTCTAAGGTGTCAGCCTGGTGGGGCTAAAGTCGGGGGAGCGCAGGGCTTAGCTCATGGAAAAGGGCTGTGCTTTGGCTACATTAAAATGATTAGATTGTTAGCTCGTGCTAACATTGTGCCTTTAAATCCTACTCTAGATCAGGCCTGGGTACATGCCATTTGGAGGAACATAGCATACCTCCCTCTCTGGCTTTTTACCAAAAGTGATGAGTAGCTACCATATGTGGGCATTTGGTCCAGTGCCAGCTCCCCTTACACCACTCTGACGTGGCACCTCCACCTGCGGCCTCACCCTGCTATCTTCCAATCTTGCTGAACCAGTTTTAGTTACAAAAAAGGCACATGCCTGCTATTTTTTGGGACCCACCCTCGCAGTGCTGTGCCAGCAAAACAACTCAGAAGCTAGTCAATTCTTGCCCCAAGACAGTGGTTCAGGCCACTGTTTGCTCTCCTCTGCTTCCCTCCTGGAACTTGGAACCACAGAAAACATGATGACTGTTGCACATTTGGGTGTCCGTAAAGCAATTATTATGTGCGGTGTTAGAATTTTGTATGGTATTTAAATGCAAATTAGGATGAGATCCTCAGTTTTTGTCTATAACTTCAGCAGGATTTGAACACAGTTGTCCAATGAAAAGTTTACATTCAACCTATTGTGCCACAAGCCTTCAGCTGATGATATTGCAAAACAGTTTTGTACCCTAAATAAGTACTGAACTGCTTTTAACATCAAAAGTAGTAATGGAATGAGAGTTAAAGTACTTTTATGGATTAGAAACTTGCTAAGAAACAGAAAACGAATAGGAAGAAACAGTCTTGTTTCAGCATGGCAAAAGTTAACAATGGGGTGCCTTGCTTCTGCATTAGGGGCCTGATCTACTGGCCCACTGAAATCAATGGGAGTCTTTCCTTTTACTTCAGTGGGCTTTGGATAAGGCTGTATGAGGTGTTTAATATATTTATTAATTATATGGAAAAAGGAATCGACACTGGGACACAAAATTTGCATATGAAGAGACTAAAGAGTGCTCTGAGAAGCTTCAGCAGGAATTAAAGATTAAACTAAGATCCCAATCGTGTAAAGATTTATGCACATTGCACATGCTTAACTTTACTATTGTCTTGCTGTCTGGAGTAGCTCATGACCGTGAATGCCAACCTTAGGGCAGATTGTCAAAAAACAGGGAAAAAATCCCAAACTGGTTGTATGTTCTATAACACTGCTCTACAGCCAAAATGCTTCTGAAATAAATGTAGTCAAACTTTACTAATTCTGGGTCACTGAGAACAAAAATGATGCTTAAAATTGTTGATTGGCTCTAGTTTTCAAGATATGCTATTGGGTCAGTATACACGACCCTTGACTTGGGAATGGCAGAGGATAAGTGAGTTATAAAGTTAAATCTCAATTTAAACCAGAAATGACTAAAATACATCTTTGACTGGATCTATGAATAAATCTATGACTGGGTTTGGACAGTATTTGCTTTTTAGGCAAAACAATGAATGATGCAATCTGAAGCTGGTATTGTGTAATACATGATATGAATTGCATCATGTTATTCCTAGAAGTCATGGATGATGTAATCGTCACGAAGCTTACATCACTCTGCTGAACAAATTGCCCTATATCAGCTCTAGAAATCATACAGTGTCATGCTCTCTTATTTGTCAGTGTTTGATTTTGCAAAGGGACACATTTCTATTTAGCCAAAGTGAGCAGAGATGCCTCGTACTTGTGTGAACAGTGCAGATAACTTCTGCTATGTTTGTGGTGAAGTGACTTTTGCATCACAAAAGCGCAATATAACCCCTCTGGTTAAGACAGCCTATCACCTTTATTTTGGCTGCAAAATTGGAGATCAGGACAAGAGGTGGGCCCCACACAAACTGCTGCAACACTTGTTCAACAAATCTTTGCCAGTGGTTGAACAGGAAAAGGAAATCTATGCATTTTGCAGTGCCAATGATTTGGAGAGAGCCAACAGATCATACTAGCAATTGTTACTTCTGCATGGTGCCTCCAGTTGGGAAAGGTGTGTCAAAGAAGAAAAAGTGGACTGTGCATTATCCAAACATTGCATCAGCTATACGCCCAGTACCCCACGGAGAAGGACTGCCGGTTCCTGATGCACCAGAATCGTTCTCACTTGAGTCAGACGAGGAAGAGGAAGAGGATGAAACTTCTGGTGTTGAACCATCAATGTCACAGGAGCCACATTTTCTCCCATCCTCCTCCTCTGAACCACACCTCATAACACAAGGTGAACTGAATGACCTTGTCAGGGATTTGGAACTGCCCAAGAGTAAGGCAGAGCTGTTGGGCTCCAGACTATAGCAGTGGAATCTCCTGGCAGGTGATGTTAGGGTTTCCATGTTCCTTGACCGTCAAAAGGATCTTGTCCCATTCTTCTTCATGGAAGGTGATCTTATAGCCTGCAACATCGATGGTGTGATGGCAGCCCTCAACATCGTTCATGATCCAGATGAGTGGAGACTGTTCATTGATTCATCGAAGACGAGTCTTAAAGCTGTTTTACTGCATAATGGCAATGTTTTGCCATCAATTCCAGTTGGTCATGCAGTCCATATGAAGGAAACCTATGACGACATGAAACAACTTTTGAGGTGCATAAACTATGACCAACATCAGTGGCAGCTTTGTGGCGATTTGAAGGTTGTTGCTCTCTTGCTTGGTCTGCAGACTGGATACACAAAGTACTGCTGTTTTCTCTGCTAATGGGATAGTCGTGCAAGAGATTCCCACTACATCAAGAAAGATTGGCCACTCCGGCAGTAATTGGAGCCTGGGAGGAAAAGTGTTCAGCATCCACCACTTGTTGAATCAAGGAAGATTTTGTTACCACTCTTACACATCAAGCTGGGTTTGATGAAGAACTTTGTCAAGGCCATTGACAAAACACAAGCAGCTTTCAAGTACCTCCGTGGAAAATTTCCAAGGTTAAGTGAAGCTAAGATAAAGGAAGGTGTCTTTGTTGGTCCTCAGATTCGTGAACTTCTTCGAGATGATGCATTTGACCATGCACTGCGTGGCAAGGAAAAGACGGCATGGAAAGCCTTCCAGTTAGTGGCAATAAATTTTCTTGGAAACAACAAGGCAGACAACTACAGGTTGTTGGTGGAAAACCTCCTCAAAGCATGCAAAAGCCTTGGTTGCAACATGTCACTAAAGATACATTTTTTGCACTCTCATCTAGATTTTTTTCCACCGAACTGCGGAGCAGTGAGCGACGAGCACGGCGAGCAATTTCACCAGGACATTGCAACAATAGAGAAATGCTATCAAGGCAAATGGAGCCCATCAATGCTTGCAGACTACTATTGCTGGACAGTGACAAGAGATGCTCCATTTAACGAATACAAGAGACAAGCCAAGAAGCGCCGAGCGGACACTGAATAGGACTAAACTGTATATAATAGTTTTTTGCCTTTTGTTTCGTAAATTTTATTTATATAACCCTTTTGCTGATTTTTAAACTGTTACATAAACAGGACAGGTGAAATATTATCATGTAAGGCAACCATAAACACATGAAAAGACTTAGGTTTACAATTTATGATTAAAACTCTACTATCTACACAATATACATAGACATAAAATGTAAAAACTTAAATATCTTAGAAACAGTAGCCAATCAGTTGTTTTAATTGTCATATTTGAATTCAGCACATCAAAATACATAATAAATAGCACATTTTATCTCTGAAGCAGACGACTTCTCAAAAATTGTAGACCAGTGTAATTAGATTTCACCAACCTAGTAACAAGTGTGAACTCCTGAAGCACTATAACATCTTACCACGGAGTCATAGATAGTCCCCTTGGGCATTCCAATTTATCTTGCCACCCAGGAAAGATGGACTATGTGATAGATGATCATTTTACACCAGAAATCACAATAATATTCAGAGGTACTTGTGGCACCTTAGAGACTAACAAATTTATTAGAGCATAAGCTTTCGTGGGCTACTGCCCACTTCTTCGGATCCAGTAGCCCACGAAAGCTTATGCTCTAATAAATTTGTTAGTCTCTAAGGTGCCACAAGTACTCCTGTTCTTTTTGCGGATACAGACTAACACGGCTGCTACTCTGAAATAATATTCAGGTTACTCCCAGTCCCAAGGGGCCAGTCACTTACGCCAGGTCAATTTGCACTTTAGATCTCACACCAAAGACAACATTTGTAGCCAATCCTGTAATTAACTTAAGATTTCTTAACTAAGAAAATAAATGCGCATTATTTACAAGGTTAAAACAGGAAACACACACACGCACACAAGTTACAGTCTTAGATTTAAAAAGGTAATATAAGCTTCTATAATAAGCAGCTCTATATGACCTTTAGGGCTGGCCTATACCAAGAGGATCTCTTGCTTATGCTTAGGAATCTTTTCCCTCTGAGGGTATGTCTATACTGCAATTAGATGCCCATAGCTGGCATATGCCATCCACCTCAGGCGCACAGGGCTTCGGCTAAGGGGCTGTTTAATTGCAGTGTAGATGTTTGGACTCGGGCTGCAGCCTGAGCTCTGGGACCTCCCACCTTGCAAGGTCCCAGAACCTGAGCTGCAACCTGAGCTCAGACATCTACACCACAGTTAAACAGCACCTCGGCGCATGCCCTGCGAACCCAAGTCAGCAGGCACGGGCCAGCCACAGGTTTTTAATTGCAGTGTAGATATACCCTCATTGTCCAGACAGCATAAAGAGTCCCAGTTTCTCCTTGTTAGAGATTTTTATCGCCTCTCAACCTAGAATCCAAGCTGACGGGATGAGTTCATGCGCAATCCTCCCCTTCCTGGAGGGAGTTGGGAATGTAATCAACAAGGTCTCTCTTCCCTTTGGTGCTACACGATGCCTCATTTGCTTTCAGTGGGCCATCTTGTGTGCAGAATGAACACTTCACCTTCATTAATGCTTCTTTTCCTGTTTGGTGAGGACTTTATAAGTGGGATACAGATATTATAAGTAGGATTAACACATGTAGCATCCTACAAGCATTCCATAAAGTATAAATACTTTCTTATAATTAATATCTATTTTAACTATACTAACCCACAGGTAAGTTTCCAACTATGCTTTGGTCAGTGTTCAGTGAGGCCCTGGGCTTTGGCGTGAGCTGACACCTGGTCTGCCAGCATCATGGTTACCATGAATAGTCCCATTGATTTTGATAGGACTACTCATGGTAGTAAAGTTAAGCACATGTATAAGTGTTTGCAGGGTTGGGACCCATGTGACTCATTCTTATATATTGATGCACAATTCTTTAAAAAGCTGGGACATCTCCACACAAAATACTTAGCCCACTGTGAGTTACAGTTGCTAGCATATTCCACCAAACAAGTCATTCAACACCCCATCTATACTCCATCTGTTTGATTTTTGTCCCTCAAATACCTTTTTTCCATCACCGACATTGTTGCGAGTTTATCACGAGTATCATGGTCTTTGGTGTTTTCCCTAAAGCCGCAGCTCCTGGAGCCATGAGATTATCTGAGATTTGGAAATGTAGTGATTTTTAAATCAATTGTAGATTTTTGGGGGCTTGACGGGATTTGTGAATGCTTGGGTTTGGCACTGCTGTACCTCCCACTTTATTCTGGGAGATTATTTCTCATTGGATGGTTAATTCTGTCAATTTGCTACTCTCTATTTGAAGGTTTCAAGTGGAAAAATACAGAAGAAAATGAAAAAGTCCAGAGATGGTGCTTAGAGGATGAGACTTGTAGGTTACAAAAGAAGGCCAAAAAATGGGGATGATTTAAAATCAAGCAGGTGATGAGTTAAAGAAGAGATACTCAGAAGTAGGAAGGGTGCAGTGAACACTGATTTGTCCCTTTGCTTTGAATGGTAAATGAAAGGGTAGACACTCTCGGGGAGGGTTGGGTGGATCAATGCTGCTTTATACATGTGTGCAGCCAGCGAGGGGCGTTCCTGTGGGCAGGTTGTTGGACAACCTACCAAGTGCTTCATTTGTAATGAAACAGGTGCCAGGGCTCAAGCACTTTTTTTACATTCATAACTGCTGCAGCAAGCCCAGAGGTGGTGGGGCTATGAACTGCCAAGCCCTGGCACAAATTAAGCACTGCACCCACCCACCGAGTGACGCAGGGCCCCCAGGCAGCCCGCGAGCCCCTCAGTGAGAGTGGCAGGATGTTGCCTCGGCAGCCCGGCCAGGAGAGGAGTGAGGGTCCCTGCTAAAGGAGACGGGCTGGGCAGGAGCATCACAGGTCTCCCGCTTCCGGGTACTGCGCCAGGGCTTCTCCGCAGCAGGGGGAGCCCTACGCGCCACAGCCCCGCCCCCGGACTGCTCAGGCCGGACTGCGGCGGCGCGGGTGGAGCTGGGCCGGGAAGATGGCGCCGCCGCTGGGGCTGGCGAAGCGGCTGTTCCTGGCGTCCGGGAGCCTGAACCACAGTGAGTGCGCGCGGGCCCCGCCCTGGTGGGGATGGAGGCTGGGGAGACCTGACCGCAGCTGCGAGGAGGGGAGCGGCGGGCCCCAACTCCAGCAGTGCCCGGTAATGTCCCCCTCCCCGCCCACGGTCTCCGTGGGAAGGGCTGGCGGCCCCCCGCCTTGGCGCTGCGAGTGACCTTCAGCCTCCCGCTGGGCCGGTGCGCGCCGCTGTCCCTGGCCGAGGCGGGGGGTGGCTGGCAGGATCGGTGCGGGGAGATCCCTTATTTGGTGCCCCGTGTCCTACGTCGGCTCAGCGGAGCGCGGCCGCGTTGTCTTGGGTGTCGGCAAAGGCTAGCAGGCGCTGGTACACATGGAGGGGTTTGCACGGTAGGTGCTCGCCCGCGACATAGGATTTGTCCTGGATTTAGCATATACTTGCCCTTTACTGCCTCAGAAAGTAGGTGATCAGACTTGGGGGAGAGAGCGGGTTTTGCTGGTCCCCAGGAGCTGGGTCTTTGGAAGAGGTTTGGAGAGGGGGAGCATTTATGGGATTTGCCCGTCATATTCTGTGTGTGTAGTTTCAATGTCCATGAGCCCATCTGTTAAATGGGGCTAGCTGGGGCCAGGCTTGGACACAAACAAATGACTTTTTCTGACCCTTCTTTCTATGTTGCCTCTAAATCCCAGAGAAGTTCTATACCAACTCATTGCCAGACTGTCCTTCCTTTATATTTTCACACATACCTTGGAACAGGCAGAGGCCAATCCTACCCTGCTTTTGCCCTCAGCCTCTCTTACTGCCATCTCTGGGCAGGCTCAGGTTAACAATACTGCCTATCTCATAGTATTAGGATTAAGTTTTAAAAATATTTTTAACCTTTGCATATAACATTTATAATAAGTGGAAAATCCTTATCCTAATCCCCCTTTATATTGAAACACTTAAGGTGCTTTGAGAAAATTGTATGAAAGAAATTATAACAACTTATTTATTGTCTTTATTACTTTATTCTGAGCACCAATCACTATAGGAACTAGGGTGACCAGATTTCCCAATTTTATGGGACAGTCCCAATATTTGGGGCTTTGTCTTATATAGGTGCCTGTTATCCCCCACCCTGTGCTGATTTTTCACACTTGCTATCTGGTCACCCTAATAGCAACAGGGCACTTATATAGAAATGCACAATATTATTGCCTGTATTACATGGAGCTGTTTTTATTTCACACACACAATTGTCTTTAGGAAGGTTTTCTGGCTAAGCTAAAGGGTGACAACAAAGGTTTTATTACTTTTATCATCAAAGATAATTGGTTAACCTCTCTCTGAGTATCTTAAGCTGCTTCCCCCAGGAAATGCCCATCTTCTCGCTCTTGTTGTGTTTTTACTTTTTGACTCTTGAAGTCCTGATTAAATAATCTTCACCATAATAAAGACTTTTTCCCTTTCTCCTCTTTGTGATGATTAGATCTAATACACAGTGTGATGATATATGTAGGGAAGTGGTGGAAGACCTATTGCTTAGGACTTCTAAAGTGGGACAACCAACTGAGTAAAATATAGTAGGGTACAATCCTGTATTCCCAGAGGGACGGAAATAGGTATAGTCAGAATTGTGCTATCATTGTTGCTTCTCATCCTTCCCTTGATGAATTCCTGTGCTCAATGAATGATCTTTGCAGAAATGGGTGAAATGAGAGGGCTGGAAGACCATTTACACAAATAATATAGTTTGTCAGAAAATCTTTTATAATACAGATCAGACAAGACTGTCATGAATTGGTTTGATAATCTAAATAGACTTGACAGAAACTAATGTGTGCATGTATAAAATTCCTATATTTTAGCATTGACTCGTTCTGCATTCATTGCAAGAAAACCTGACTATGCAAAACCAAACTGGGGAAAGGTTGGACTGACTTTTGGCACCACTGCAGCTCTGTGGGTCCTAGTAAGTATTCTCACGTTGTTACGCTATACTTAACTAGTCACTAGAGAAATCTTAACAGTAGCTACTGTTAAGAGAAGGTTGTACATAAATACCTATTAATTTGCTGTAATAGATAGGATAACTGCAGGGAATGTCAAGATTTAAGAAATACACATAGATCAAATATGTCTCTCTGAAGACTCAGGTAGTTTGTAATATTCCTTTAAAAACTAGAAATTCACTAAGCTATTCCTCTTTGCTACAACTTTCCAAACAACCATACACTGAAGAATTGATTTTCTACAGATCTACCAACTTCTCTCCCAGACAAGGGGTGGGCATGTATATATCTATGTGTAGAGGTGTTTAACAGTATGTTCTTTTCTGCTCTAAGAAAAACTAGACATGTTTTAGGGAGGGGCTGTAATAAAACCTTATTTTTCTTTTTGAATATATTAGGAAAATCATAATTTTATGACTGGATCAGACACTCATATTTTTTGCTAGTTTAAAGCTTTATCCTGTCAACTATTAGGGCAGCATTGTGCAAGGCACTGTGCAAATTCTTAAATAAAATTTCTCTGCCTGAGAGACCTCATGGCCCAGGATAATGGCAAGACATGACAGGTGAAGGGAGCATGTAATAATTGTAAAATGAACATGTTATGCAGAATAAGCAGCAGTCAGAGGAATGTTTCACTGTTCCCAATTTGTCCGGTATCCAGTATCCTGTCTCTATCAGTGGCCAGCGCAAGATGCTGCTGTGGAAGGTGTAAGAAACCTCCCTGTGGGTAGTAGTGGGGTAAACTTTCCTCCTAGGGAGTCTCCTCCTAACTTCTGATTGTCAAACACTGGCTTATATCCTGAATCAGGAGATTTTATCTCTCTTAAAACTTACTTTTATTTCTTTTTACAATAATGCTGGTTCCAGCTGGCTGCTTCCCCGTATGGCTTTTTTTAATCATACTGTCATCTTCTAGCTCTTCAAGCAACATAATGAAGATGTAATGGAATATGAAAGGAGAAGAGAAGAGAGGGAGAAACGTGATGCATGTACAGGATGTTCATAGTAAGTATACAAATACAGACTGGTAATACATAGACTGATTTATCTCTTTGTAGACAAGCCTACCTCCTCAAAGGTGCTTACTGGCCTGTCTTGCCAATTAAACAATGAGAGTTGACTCTTCCTCTTCTTGTTTCCTACCCTTACTCACTATCTCCCCCCCCCCTTCCCCTAACTCAACCCCTCGTTAAAGGTTTTAAAAAAGAAAAAAAGGCCAACACAAATAATAAGTAAGATAACTGTGCCAATTCATCGCTATATTAATTTACATGTATGTTTTATCACCATTCCCAAGCCTTTGTTTGGTTTTTAGACTGTAAGCCCACCAAGGCCTGAATTCTCTTTTTGTATGTGTGTGTCAGAGCATTTGTATGATGGCCAGGACAACGGGGCCTCAGTCCTTATTGAGGCATATAGGCAGTACCATAATATATATGTTTTGATAATAAGGTGTCTCAAGGAGCTGTTCAGCTTATTGTAGGATCAGACCCATAAGAGAAATCATTATTTTCTTAATTTCACATATCAGAGTATTCCTGTGCCTTGTATTTTATATACCCTGGTTACATAGAGGATACCACAACTCTAAATCAATGCATATTAATTGGGCCACTTGATTTTTGAAATATAAAGATAATAGCCCTCATCATGCCAATCAGAAATGGATATTTCACTCATTATCTGTGTTGAAATGTAATTTATTTACTTTACTGTTACAAAACATATAATTAACTGACAGATATTCGTTCAGAGGCAGTTAATATGCAGTTTTAAAAGAACATTTTTTGTTGGGAAACCCCACAGTTGATGGTCACTTTCTCTTCAATTTTCTATAAATGTCTCTACTGTGCAGCTAAAAATGGAATGAACACAGAGAAAACATGTAATCACACTTATTGAACATATTTCATTTTCCATGTCAACCTTACAAGTATGTTTTTTTCCTAGGTTGAAGATATGCTCGAGGAAGTGATTGAGCGATAATTGTAATCCACAAGGAAATGATGAACAGGGTATCAGAAAATATCTGGATATTTATCTGTTCTCAATGTTTTGTACAAAGCACTGTGAAATAAACAGCAATTAATATGGAAGAAGGTGGTTGAATCTATTTTCTTGCTGTACGTGTTTTATTCTGAAGACTAGCAGAAAGTGTGTTTAACTGTTAAAGGTGTTTAATTTCACCTTTGCATAAAATCAGTGTTACTGTTTCAGAGTTAATGATTTTTCATTTTTAACAAATCATTGTGCTTTTGAGATTCTCAGTTATTCTGAAAGGTGGAATTCAAATAGCACTGTCTCTGAATTTTTATATGTAGCAAATTGCTGAAGTCATTAACTAAATAATTTCAGTCACTAACCCTTAAAAGTAGAGAAAATAAACCATATGACTTACATAAGTGTAGGGAATTCACTTAGAAAAAGTGAATCCTGCTTCGTGAAGAAGAGCACTTACAGTTGCAATCTGTATATAAATGCTAAAATGTGCATTTCTGGATTTTTACCTTGTGAATATTGTACATTGAAAATATTTTTTTCTTATAAGTCTTGTTTGAAATTCCACTTGGTTTTGGAGAAGTTGCTTCAGAAGCTACTGCAACTCACGTTTACGCATCTGCATGCAAGCTTGAAGTCATTCCTAGAGCACTAGTGTGCTTCTCCAATCCTGTCTGCTCCGCAAGATGCACACTGAGTTCATTGCCCTATAGTATTTGGGCCATAAAACATGTAGCTGATAAATACTATTATGGTAGATTGTTAGTTTTATGCCTTGAGGTTGGATAATAAACTGCAATTCCATTCTTACAAATGATCTCTTATCAGTAGGATACTGAACCTCTGCAGACAAAGGTAGTGCCCCACTGCTCTTGTGTCAATTCAAAATACTTCATTATCATGACAAGTTAATCAAAGTGCTAATGAGGCAGAAATACTTAGAATTTCTCAAAGGTATGTGTGATATACCAAGCATCTTCCTAGGATGGGACTTGAAAGTATGTTTAGGATTCAGTTTCCTGCCACTACTTGGTCATTGTCCATTCTGTATTTGTTATTACTGATTCCATGTGTGAGCTAATGATTCTGTGGTCATTTAGTTTACAGCAAAGAAAAAGGAGAGGATTCCAGAACTCTCACCCTGAAACTTCATCGGTCATGCATCTGTATTGCTATCGTACCTTTGTCCCTTTCCCCTTTCAGCCTCTCTTTTACTAACAAGGAAGGTTGTGGTTTAGGTATTTGACCTCATGGCTTATACTAAGTCTTTGACTGTACTGTATTTTGAAACAGCCAATGAGAATTAGGTCTTTGCATGAGGAAATTGACCAGCATAACTATTCTGGAATAAGTGATTTTATTTTCAAATAATTACTTGGCTCTCTGAGAGTAATTTTCTCTGATATGTAATATAGTTAAATATTCCCACAGTCCAGTTTTTGCTGTTGTAAAACAGATTTTCATCCCATATGCTTAGTGAGTTATGTCTATTTAAGTACTACGCTATTTCATCCCTTTATATACCAATCCACCCCTAAAGATATCACATGTTCCCTGAGATGGATGGTGACTCAGAAGTCTTAAACTGATATTTGGTGGTCTCTAATTAACATGTTTTTGCATTAAATGATAACATTTCAAGACCTCTAAATATATATGTAAGAGAATGGTTTCCTCCTATTTAAAGGCTGCTTAGAAAGGGTAAAAATGGGACTGAGGGTTTTTTGTTTTAAAAAACGCATTTATGATGT
This sequence comes from Malaclemys terrapin pileata, assembly GCF_027887155.1. Lineage (NCBI taxonomy): Eukaryota > Metazoa > Chordata > Testudines > Emydidae > Malaclemys > Malaclemys terrapin. The sequence goes on from NC_071509.1 coordinate 91,550,009, forward strand.
AGAGAAAGTGTGATGCTTTTTTCATTTAAAAGAGAAAAAAGGAGTAGGGTTATGGTTTCTACTTAATTTTTCTTTACTGAATTAAGTCTTCCCTCCCTTAGATGATTACAGGTTTGTCTTTCTTAGAAAAATTAACAGTACATAAATTAAATTGATGCAGTTAACCTATTAGACTGGGGTGCAAATGGTTAGTATAATACCTAGACCTTATACAGTGCTTTACACAGGATCATTATCCCCATTTTACAGATGGGGAAACTGGGGCAGAGAGGTGAAGTAATTTGCCCAAGATCGCAGAGTAGGGAATAGAACCTAGCTCCAGGGTCCTAGTCCAGCACCTAATCCAGTGGATCATGCTACCTGTAGATGCATGTAACCATTTGAAATCAATTAATCTGTTTAAGCGTGATTTAATCTAGTTAAGTGCATCGATATTATTAAGGGTTTGAACCAATGTAACTAGATAGATTTTATATCTGGTCACACACCAGTGTATACATCTAAACTAGTCCAGTCTTAAAAGAATTGCAGTGGAAGCACTTGAAGGAGCAAGGATGCTGAGTCTCAGAGAAAACTCAAACAGCTAGAATAAAAGCTAAATAGGTGCTAACATCAAGAAATTAATCAGACTGGAGTAAAATAATTTCCCCTCTCAGCTAATCAGGTTCTTATTTCCTTTAAACCTCTGTTGGCATACCTACTACACCTCTACCCCAATATAATGTGACCTGATATAACAAGAATTCGGATATAGCGAGGTAAAGCAGTGCTCCGGGGGGCGGGGCTGTGTACTCTAGCGGATCAAAGCAAGTTCGATTATAATGCGGTTTCACCTATAACACGGTAAGATTTTTTTGGCTCCCGAGGACAGTGTTATATTGGGGTAGAGGTGTATTTTTGCAGTCAGCCACCAGGCCTTTTATGAAATTGTCAGACAAAATCTGAATTTCTGTAGGAGGAACAAACCCTTTTGGGGGTTTGGAAGGGGCTTTAAGTTTGCTTGATTAATCACAGAGCAACAAAGGATACAGAACTATTTTGTTTCCTTTGCAGGTCATAGTTAAGGACCTGATCCTGTGGCCCTTATTTGTGTGAGAAGCTCTATTGCCTTAAATGAAGACTACTCAACCCTACTGAAAATTCCAGCAACTCCTTTGTGATTATCCAGCTAATCTCTGTTTCTTCTGCGCCCTGTTTCTTTCAATCAGATACAGGCATAGAAACCGGCAGCTGTTACCCTGTTCCTAACATACCTCTGAACCTGCCAAGACCCAAACTTGCGACACAATATGTGACAAAGACTTGCAATATAATAATTATGCATGAAATTTAAAATGCTATGGGATTCTTTACTAAAATAACCTTTATTTTTATGTACATTTTCTACAAATAGAGAGGACACCAACTTTGTGTGAAATGTAGGAAAATGGGACTAAAATGAGTGATATCACTCAAAATGAGGGACATTAGGGAAAGATGATTCTCCAGTGAAAAATCTTCAAATGAACTTCCCTTTTGGGCCATTTGCAAGGGCTGCTGGATCAACCCTTAAAATTTCAGCATTCACAGAAGCCTGACCTAGCAGGGATTAATCTTGTATGCATTTTGGAGCATAGATCTAGATCATATTCTATTCCTTTTCATTACAGGTTGGTGTTTATGAGGCAGCATTGGTCCCTACACTAAAGTGATAGAAATAAATTTGACTTCTGCTGAAGGTGTGGAGTTCTCAAACATAATAAAAGTTTGACTATGCAGGTTGAGAATTGGCAGCATGGGGCCCAGCTTGAAGTTCTGCTGTGACAATATTTAGCTCAAGGATAGCCAATCTGGAGGGACAGATGCTTTTGAATGGACCATGAAATCTTTTTATTTATTTGTTATTTTTCTGAGTCTGAACCTTGACTATACCTTGACCAAGAAATTTAGGCCTTGACAAAAAATAATTGATTACCTTTGATTTAGCATATGGAACTGCTCATCCTACTGTGGCCTAAATAGCAATCAGAGGGTGGGAAACTTTCAAACAGTATGTTTTGTTTCTCTAGCACTAACTGTAGCAGAGGATTAAAATAAAGTGAGACACAAAACTGGAAAGACAGCAAAACCCTTCTTCACGATAAGAGAACCTCTGATCTTCAAGAATCTTGCATTCCTGGCTTTTAAATCAGCTAGACCTGACTAGCAAAATCCTTCATCGCAAACGTGAGAGATCATCCCTTGTGTGCCGAAGGATTTGTGTGTGCGCATTACGCAGATTACAACTTTTTTTTAACCTCTCCTTTAATCACCCTAGCCCTTTAGTTATGTAAATGACTCCCAATGGGAGAGCTCCCAATTCCTCGGGGACTGGTAGGTCGGCACAGTACGTGGCTCGTGACTCAGCCTTCTTGGGGTCATTTCACGGACAGCAGAGGGGAGGGAAAGGACGTGAGGTCCGAGTCAGAAGGAAGGGATGCTGGGCCCTGGTTGGAGAGGTGCGGCCTGGCCCCGGGAGGAGGAGAGTGGGCCGAGTCTGCCCTCTCTCTCCCCTCCCACCTGCTCCCTCCCACTCATGCGGAATCGCTGCCTCCTTCCCTCGCTCGATCCCGCAGCTTCGCTCGGCAGCCGGGTGAGCTCTGCCCAGTCGCTCCGTGCAGCCGCCGCAGCACAGCCACCATGTACGTCTGCAGGGCTGCCTGGCAGGCGCTAGCCGCTCGCTTGGCCAGCGTGTCCTCCACTGCCACGCTGCTCAGAAAGCATGGTAAGAGCGACAGGCAGCCGGGGAGCCGAGCGCGTGGGGACGGGACACGGACGGGCTGAGCTGCAGGCAGGCGGGGGTAGAGGTCAGACAGCAGCGATTCATGGTCACGGCTCCGTTAGGCCACCTGCAGCCCCCGGCTGGGCGAGGGGGTGGAATCGCGCTGGTGAAGGGCGCCCTGCGCGTGCCTGTTGTTGAAATGCCCTGGGAGAGGAGAAGTGAAGGTCACAGGTGGGGAATGGAGCCCAGCCCAGCCCAGCCGCGGGTAAGTTACAGCGCAGCCTGGCTATCCCCCTGCCAGGTCCTGCAGAGGAGGAATGCCAGGCAGAGGCAGGAACGACACAACCGGCTCCAGGTGGTTTGACATATCTAGGTGTCGCCCGTCTCTCTCTGTACCGTTGCTATTTGCCTGACCAAGAAGTGTCGTTCAATCTTGAGCTACCGGATCCCTCTGCGCTGATTTTTATTGCTATGTCGTGCTGAACACTGGGGGTGGGCTCTGTTTTTGCTGAAGAAGAAAGGGGGGGGGGACACGAGTCTATAAAAATGCCAGCTGAGCATTGTGAGCGTGTTGTGCAATTGAAGCCAGACGTCCTCAGTCTGCGCCCTACAGGGATCCTGCATGTGACCAGCTGACACAAATACAGGAGATCGCAAATAAGGTCCAACGATTCTGTGAATAATTTGGAGCTCTGAATGTGGCTGGGTTGGAATAACGAACGAGAACGGAATTTTCATGCGGTTCAGCACCAAAAGCTGCTGCCTTCAGTCATTGTTGATCCATTTCATTTGTTGTTCCTGAAAATTTAGATGCATTGCAATAAGCTGTGTGTTTATCTGAGTGTATGTACTTACTCTGTTAGGTTATAGTTGGGCCTTGTAACCTTATCTTTCCCCCATATATTTTTCTAAAGTCCATGTAATGTTATCTTAGAAGAACAAAACTTGTTTTAATTTTTTAAAGGTAATGATTAATACACTGCAGCAACCGCTGCAACAGTGCTTCATCAATATTTATGCAAAGTAAGAATATCCATCGGGTTCCTGCACCAAGAGAAGAGTCAGATTAGCATGTGATGAGACAAATGCTGCTCGACATAATCTGGCACATGACGGTAATAAGAAGAACAGGAGTACTTGTGGCACCTTAGAGACTAACAAATTTATTAGAGCATAAGCTTTCGTGGACTACAGCCCACTTCTTCGGATGCATATAGAATGGAACATATAATGAGGAGATATATATACACACATACAGAGAGCATAAACAGGTGGGAGTTGTCTTACCAACTCTGAGAGGCCAATTAATTAAGAGAAAAAAAAAAAAAACTTTTGAAGTGATAATCAAGCTAGCCGAGTACAGACAGTGTGATAAGAAGTGTGAGAGTACTTACAAGGGGAGATAGTCAACGTTTGTAATGGCTCAGCCATTCCCAGTCCTTATTCAAGATCCATAAACCTGGATATCGTGGACGCCCCATCATCTCAGGCATTGGCACCCTAACATCAGGCTTGTCTGGTTATGTAGACTCTGTCCTAAGACCCTACGCTACCAGCACTCCCAGCTATCTTCGAGACACCACTGACTTCCTGAGGAAACTACAATCCATCGGTGATCTTCCAGAAAACACCATCCTGGCCACTATGGACGTAGAAGCCCTCTACACCAATATTCCACACAAAGATGGACTACAAGCTATCAGGAACAGTATCCCTGATAATGTCACAGCTAACCTGGTGGCTGAACTTTGTGATTTTGTCCTCACCCACAACTATTTCACATTTGGGGACAATATATACCTTCAAGTCAGCGGCACTGCTATGGGTACCCGCATGGCCCCACAATATGCCAACATTTTTATGGCTGACTTAGAACAACGCTTCCTTAGCTCTCGTCCCCTAACGCCCCTACTCTACTTGCGCTACATTGATGACATCTTCATCATCTGGACCCATGGAAAAGAAGCCCTTGAGGAATTTCACCATGATTTTAATAATTTCCATCCCACCATCAACCTCAGCCTAGATCAATCCACACAAGCGGTCCATTTCCTGGACACTACTGTGCTAATAAGCGATGGTCACATCAATACCACCCTATACCGGAAACCTACTGACCGCTACACTTACCTACATGCCTCCAGCTTCCATCCAGGACACACCACACGATCCATTGTCTACAGCCAAGCTCTAAGATATAACCGCATTTGCTCCAATCCCTCGGATAGAGACAAGCACCTACAAGATCTCTATCAAGCATTCTTAAAACTACAATACCCACCTGCTGAAGTGAAAAAACAGTTTGACAGAGCCAGGCGAGTACCCAGAAGTCACCTCCTACAAGACAGGCCCAACAAAGAAAATAACAGAACACCACTAGCTGTCACCTTCAGCCCCCAACTAAAACCTCTCCAGCGCATCATCAGAGATCTACAACCTATCCTGAAAGATGATCCTTTACTCTCACAGATCTTGGGAGACAGACCTGTCCTCGCTTACAGACAACCCCCCAACCTAAAGCAAATACTCACCAGCAACCACACATCACTGAACAAAACCACTAACCCAGGAACCTATCCTTGTAACAAACCCCGATGCCAACTCTGTCCACATATCTATTCAAGTGACATCATCATAGGACCTAATCACATCAGCCATACCATCAGGGGCTCGTTCACCTGCACATCTACCAATGTGATATATGCCATCATGTGCCAGCAATGCCCCTCTGCCATGTACATTGGCCAAACCGGACAGTCTCTACGCAAAAGAATTAATGGACACAAATCTGACATCAGGAATCAAAATACTCAAAAACCAGTGGGAGAACACTTTAACCTGTCTGGTCATTCAGTGACAGACCTGCGGGTGGCTATATTACAACAGAAAAACTTCAAAAACAGACTCCAAAGAGAGACTGCAGAGCTAGAATTGATATGCAAACTAGACACAATCAACTCCGGTTTGAATAAGGACTGGGAATGGCTGAGCCATTACAAACGTTGACTATCTCCCCTTGTAAGTACTCTCACACTTCTTATCACACTGTCTGTACTCGGCTAGCTTGATTATCACTTCAAAAGTTTTTTTTTTTTTTCTCTTAATTAATTGGCCTCTCAGAGTTGGTAAGACAACTCCCACCTGTTTATGCTCTCTGTATGTGTGTATATATATCTCCTCAATATATGTTCCATTCTATATGCATCCGAAGAAGTGGGCTGTAGTCCACGAAAGCTTATGCTCTAATAAATTTGTTAGTCTCTAAGGTGCCACAAGTACTCCTGTTCTTCTTTTTGCGGATACAGACTAACACGGCTGTTACTCTGAAACATGACGGTAATAGTTTATCATAGAATGAGGCTATTGAGTCTTCTTACAGCCACTGGTGTGTATACAGCTGCAGAAACGACTGAACAATATACATATATTTTAAATTGCAATATATCCTATGAATATATGATTAAATTGCTGCGGGCTGGAGTCCGTTTTGCCTCCCTAAATACCCTAGTTACAACTCGGATGACAGAACTGCTTTATATTTAATGAAAGATCATTCAGGAACATAACACTTAGTATACATTATTAATTTGGGGTGCAGTTACAGAGTGCAGTTAAAATCTTCATTAGGTCACAGTAATATGTATGTTTTTTTCTAAGCTCTATTTGACATTTAAACTGATGTGCAATAGAATTCTGTGGCTATTGGATCTACATCTGGGTGAGCATCAAACCAACAGAATCAGACAAAAACAAACCTAGCCAACAACGCTACTGTGCCCCAAAACAAAATAAATTTCAACCAGTACTGATAACGTGGTGTAATACCCCACCCTTTCTTAACCCTTCCCAAATGCCTAAGAGACAGGGCCTTGTGGGATGTCCCAGACCAGGACTCCTTGGAGTGACCTCCAAGTTTGAGCTATTGGGACCAGGAATATGTAAATCTAAAGCCAAGGACTCCTCCCAGAGAATGCCCAGCCTCCTTTAATCCTTCTTCTTTAAAGTGACAGGGCTAAGTGCCTCTGTTGATCACAACTATGGCAGAATCACACAGGGACAGAGTCATTCTCACACATAGGTATATCCCATTTAGGGCTTTATAGATTAAATTAATAGACAGCCAGTGCACATCATGGACCACACGTGTAATGTTCTCATGGTGAGATACTCCACTTACCAAGTGTGGAGCTACATTTAGTTAAATAAGTATTTGCTTAATTTTCTTTGTTTTTATCAGCTGACTTTGTTTCAACTTTCTACAGATTCATCACTCTGCATCTCAGGTTAGATGATATTTTCTGTTGTTTTATTAGCACTTTATTTTAACGTTATTTTAATGTTTTATACAGCACCTCTTCGCCAGATGTCATCTGGCAGTGTCCCCGGCTCTTCTGGGGAGAACCTGATTTACTATCTGTTTGCTGGTGTGGCGTGCACTGCTGGTGGATATTATGTAAGTGCCTCATGTTTTAGGAGTATATGAAAGACGCAGTTAACATCAGTGGCATATGGGGGAGATGTAGCATGATCACGTAATCAAACATGGACTTAAAATATGGAAACACTGCTCCTTGGTGAATCAAGCTCCTCTTCTCTTCCCATACTAGGGAAACGAGATGATGGGTTCTGGATAATTATATTTCAAGTTGGCGGAGGGAAGGGAGGGAAATCCCTTATTCCAAAGTAAAGCTGAATTTCAATGTTGGAGATTCTTGAAGTGGGAATTTCACACCAAATGATGCTGTTCTACATTGGCAGTGAGATAATGTAAAAGAGGCGTACAGAAATAGAGAGACCAAGCTTTTTCCTCTTTCTGTGTTCTTGGCTAATAAGAAAACAGGTATAAAGATTGCAGGCATGTCTGAACAAACCATGCTTGGGCCCAGTTCAAGACCCATTCTCCTTTGAATAGATTGCTCCTTGCGAACATATTTTTTGAAGCACAGATGTCAGACTATAACATTCCCGTCTTCTAAATATTTCAGTTCTGTGAATGTGTAGCATTTTCATGATGGAGTGATGCATTTTTTATTCCCCCTTTTCCAAAGTCAGTCTCCTCCCTCCTCCTAAGTCTTGCCCACTTTTTTTCTTCCACTTCTTCTTGCTAAATCCTTAATTTCTCAGTTTCTTCCACCACTAATTGCTGCCTCCAAAAATAACACCTTCTAGTGGGTGAATGAAATCTATCACTCAATGAGTATTCAAAAATGTACTCATTTTATTATTTTCATTAGGCTTAATTTTCTACTTCAAGCATTTGGTTTGTAACTATTTCTACTGCTGATTGACAAGTATTTTTTATTAAATGAAGACTATTGGGTCAATTTTGACCCCCACATTTAGGGTTTATAAAGCATAAAGATTAACAGAAATATTTCTTTGTTTTTAAATATTCACCTCCAATTCCTAAACAATGCAGTGTTGTGTGAATGTGAGGCTAACTAATTTGTTTCCACGTTGCAAGAGGAGAGAGAGGCAAAATTTAAAACTAAAAGTTTGTATGATTAAAATTTAAAGTAGATTTAATTTTTTTTAAACAATCTAAGGTGACCTTTCAACATAGGGAAGAACACTTGGTTAACATAGGATTTTTTTTTAACTCTTTATTAGTAGAGCTGTGGAAATAAGTGCAGGTATGTAATTTTATTTTCAGGCCTACAGAACAATCACGTCAGACAAAAAGAGGTACAACGAACGTATTCATGCTATTCAGCAGAGTAATACAGCTGAGTGGAAACCAAAACCCTGGCCACCCCAGCGTAAGTTGTGGTGTTTTTGTTTTGTTTTAGTTTTTACCATGTTTCTTTCAGCACACAAAAATTCTACAAGAAATGGAGTTTATTTCCAGACTAGACAGTCAGACCTTTACCATACTCTGTCTCTTCCACAGTCCGAAGCTTTTACTTGCTTTATCAGTTTAAATCATTCTGCTGCCGTTTAAATTGCAGAGAAAAAAATCTTAATGAGAAGACACTGAATCCTGTAGGTACCCAATTAGAAGAAATCCATTTGAAAGGAAATGGTTAATAGACGAACCAGTAATAGGAGATTGGGTGACAGAACTTGATGACTGAAAGCTTAATTAAACTTGACTAAATGAATAACGCTGTCAAAACCAGTTCTGTCCTTTTGTTTGTTTGTGAAGCGAAATTATATCTTTGTCCTGGTCAACAGTTTGGCTCCAGGCCATGCATCACAATTGCTGTACAGTCCAATCTTAGCAGGCTGGGGAGAGGGACATTTGTTTAAGTTTTCAAAATACTGGGTATAAAACCCATTTCTTCCTCTTGCCTTCCCGCCTCCCAAGCATTAGTTTAACGTTAAGATTAACTGACATAATTTAAATTTACAGCCAATTAAATGAACTAGAGGATTACAGAGCTCTGTTAGGTTGAGCAGAGACATCATTAGCTCAAATACTCATGATGGAATCTTCTTATTCTTTAGCGTTATTATTGTACAGAAGTTTACAGTCTTTTTTTAATTAATCAGTTAGTCTAATATAGATGGAAAACTATGTTTTTCCCCTGGTGTGTACTTTGCCCATATTTCTATGTGCTGTTTCAGATATTGGTCTATTTGTATGTGCCAGAGTTCACACAATGTGTATGGCAACCTAACACTACTAACTTAAAAAAAAAGATGGTGGGGAAGGAAATTAGGCTAAAAGTGACCTGAGGGTTTTAAAAGCATTAAATGCAGTTCCATTATGAAAAGTAACTGTAAAATGGCATTGTAGGGATCCATATATATATTGCTTCAATTGCCAAATCAAATGGGCTCAGTTCACAAATCAAGAGATGGCACTTAGCTGGTATATGTGATTTTTAGGGCTAAAGTTTGCTGAATATGAGGCAGCATATTTCTGGAATAAGAAAGCATCATCTTTAAAGTCTCATTTCAGAACAGAGTCATACTTGAAACTGATTGCTTCTGTAAAGGTTGATTCCCCTCTTAAATTGTACTGGATTGCTATTACTTTTGCGAGGGAAAGTTATATCATACTTCCTTCACTAGTTCTAAAGTTTAAGATTAAAGGATTTTAACACTCCTCTTATAAATAATAAAATATGTATATTTCTTTCCTATTCTTAAATAGCTGGAAATTGTAAGTTTTTAAATTTCCTCTTTAGGTGTTAGGACTTGTTAGTTTAAATACAAAAAGCAAACAAACACTGACTGGCTCTTCCCAAAATGTAAGTCTTTATTTGATAAATGTGTGAGAATTTAAAATACTTCTGTGATGAGACCAAAAAAGATGTTGCCTTTTCCTGACACTTGCCTATGCAGTACAATATTGGGATGGTCTTAAAGTGATCCTATCCTGAAGAGCCTGATATATGTAGAGAGAGGTAGACAAGTCTACCAGTGGCAAGTAAAATTTCATAAGGTAGTTAATTGGATTCTTTCTCTGAGATTTGATCTTACAAGGTGCTGAGGTTTGTGGCCCTAATCCAGCAGAGCATGTGTGTGCTTAATTTTCAGCTTGAGTGTGATCCCACTGAAGTGAATGGGCCCACTTGCATGCTTAAAGTTAAGCATGTATTTATGTGTTTTGTTGGATTGGGGTCAGAGTACCTTATACCATGTAGAATCAAGCCTTTATTTTGTAACGATCTTCAAGATCTTTTCCCACAACTTTATATCTGTACTGTATAATACCTAATATCTTTCATCTCCTGGATGTATTTCACAAAGATCTGATGAAGCAGTAAAGCGACCATCAATGGAGGATGCTCAGATACCTTCTTTTCTATTTTTTGTCAGTTCACCACTGTCCACCAGCCCTCCAGTGCTCTTCTTTAATGACCATGCCTGTTAATAAATTAACTTACACTCTGAAACCTCTCTCCAACCTCCTTCCCAGGATCAGACTCCTGACTCTAAATGTCAGCCTTGGGGTTTTCACGTTTAATTCAACATTTGAATAGCTGTAACCTCAATTTATAATACAAATCCACCATTGAATCAGCTCTCGCATTTCTACCCTTTCTGTAGCTTTTAAAATTCTTCCTCCCCTTCCGTCTTCCCCCTCCCTAACCCCCCCCCCAAATTCTCCTCCCACATTCCCTAAACTGGCTTCTGTTCCCTTCTATCTTAGAATCCCCTAGATTAACATTTTTCATTTTCTCAAAAGCACAAATGTCTTTGCTCCCTCTTATTTTTTTCTTCTATGTGTAGTCCTAATTCTGTATTTAGCATGTGTCTCATCATAGAGCAGTGCTACATGGCTTCCCGTCCCTACCTCCACAGAATCAGTTCCCACAACTTCTCCACCCCGACCTCCTTTGAGTGCAGTTAGTCATCATACTTATTTTTCACAGTGTTTGTTGTGGAAATAACTAATTAGAGAACTGGTGAACCTGCCATTCAGAAGAACATAAAATTTAATCCTTTAAAGCTAGATGATGCTACAGGTAGTGACTTATTTGAGAAATTTCTGATTTTTTTTTTTTTTTTTTGGATGTTGAGGAACAGTACTAAACAGTGGACAGAGATAAACACATCCCAGTACACTCTCTTAGCATGATACAAATAATAGTTATAGTTACTTACTATTATTAATGTAACACAGAGGAGGCAACCATTTGGCTAGAAGGACTGGAATTTACAACCAGGGAATAGATGGTTAGGTTAGAGGGAGAATTTCCTTCACTTTCTACCAGTCATTTGTCTTTCCTTTCCTTAAATTAAGCAATGTCATTTTCTCTGTTAAATGTTTTTTCCCAAAAATACTTAATGCTCAGAAGGCACACAGCCCTCCCAAAATAATTTATACAAAAGAACTACAGCATACAGCAAATAGAAGTGGTCAAAAAAGGGAGAAATATCAAATGCTTTTTTCAAGTTCATTTTTAATTTGGTTATTTGAAAACTTCAGAAATTGCAACCACCTTTAATAGCAAACCTTTTAAACTCCTATTGATTTATAAACCAGACTTTAACAAACACAGAATGTAATAGTGGATTTTAAAGTCTCTGGGAGGAGCATGATGAGAAATAGTGGTGGAAAATCTTAGGGAATTATCTTATTATAAAATGAATGTTTGCCGCAACGAAGTACACTTCATTTTTTATCCTTTGAGTGCATGTATTTGCTTATGTGTCCTCCTTTCTTGTTCTATTGTGTCCCCCTCTTCAAACTTGATGCTGATCTGCTTTTTAGTGGTAATTTTTTCTTAATTTAACTTTTAATTGTAAAAGCTGATTCAGCCTTTCTAATCATTACTCTACTTTTACACTTTCCAGAATAAAATACAAGGGAAATCTGTCTTTCCAAACCTGAGGATGTAAAATACAAACAAAGAGATAATCCTTCACCATTGCATACCTCGCAGCCTACCTTGGGATGACTTTATGCCTTCTACTGTAAAACTTCACACTTGTGAGACTTAAAAAATACTAGCTTTACATTTGCAAGGCCAAACCATATTGAGCTACTGAATATATCCTGTAGAAGGCAACTTTGAGATTTTTAAGGAGCTGGCTGTTTTGAATGAATGCACTTGTATATTTGACTGTCCAATAAAGTATATTGAATGTTGAGCTTGCCTGTTACTCTGGTCTTTGTGTGATAAAGCTTAGTTTGTTGGAAAGATACTAAGGGACACAGTCAGGTAACTTGATCCTATTTAGTGTGAAGGGGTTTTTTTTGTTTTGTTTTTTAACCAATGGAATCCGATTTTGTTTGAGTTTAAACCCAAACAATGCAGCCCTGTGCTAGTGCATGAGAACCAGGGAGTGAAACTGACTGGTCAGTTTAATGCCCCCCTCCCCATCTATTCGCATTCTCCTAACTGAGTGAAATGCAAAAAGTAAGTAAATGGCATATGGCCCTCCCTTTTAATCCAAAATACTAACATTTTTAAAAACAGGATTATTTTTTTAGCCTGACAATGTCTCTTTAAGCTTTTTTATTTTCTTTCTCTGCCTGCCTGCCTGCAACTGTTATACAACTCTTTCCAGTTCCGTTCTTCACCTGGTGAATTTGGTGTGAGGGTTAACTAACAATGAACACATGGTGCACTGTTTCAATTTGCCAACTTGTATGATGTTTGTGTGGTTTTTATGTGTGTGTGTTCTTTGCATGCCCTCTTGCCTTGGACTGTATTCATTTTAATTATTTTTTTAATCCCACTTGAGTCTGAACTAGTTCATTCTGATGAGACAACATGGGGTTTCACTGCTGCTGAACAATTTTATACACAGAGATGCAGGCAAACCTAAAAGAGAGAGAGCTCAGGTTTGCAAACAAGAAAATCATCAGTCGTAAATGGCTACATGAATCTCCAGTCTCTGGATGATCAACTATAGTTTAGTGTTTACAAACTGTTTCTCTATTTTATACACCTAGTTTTTTAATAAGTGTCTTCTGTTGTTTTTGTTTTGTTTTGTTTCTGTCCCATATATAGAGAGAGTGGGCTTTACTTTCCTTAATTATTTATGAATGCCATTACTCTTGAACTGCAACTCTGACATGGTGCTAAACTGCATAAGAGCTTCTAAGCAGGACAGTTAATGTGTTGTATTCCATGTTTAGATAACTTCACCAGTGGGTACAGCTGGAATGTGGACTCTGATCCTACTTCCAAAGAAGTCAATATCTGTTTTGCTATTGAGTCCTTCAATGAGAACCAGTTTGGACCCATAAATCTTACATCCCTCTGGCATGGGTTTCTGACACACTTTGTGTGTGCGTACTCATTCTATTATTTTCTTTGTTGTCTACCACTTGCTTTAAGCCATATTTTCCTTTCCATTATAGTGACATGGTAGTAAAGCTAAGCTAATGATTGATAATATGGCTTAATGACATTTTAAACATTATCTGATGCAGGGACTAACTTTGAGTTCCTTGACTTTTATATGGAAAATTTTAACCACAAAATGAACAAATTTTTTTCATTGTAAGTTTAAATAAGATGGTGAAAGCAAATGGTGAACTTGTTTTCCTGTTGCATGCATACACTTTACACTTGCTTTATTGTATTAACTAAATCCTTAAAAGGTGATGAACTGGAGATAGCTGAAGTCACTGAAGCAAGCGAGCAGGCCACAGAGGCACCTACAGAAGAGGCTGAAGCACAAACTGCTGATGAATCTACAGAACAGAATGAGAGGTCTATGGTATCCACAGAAGCTGAAGTGGAAAAAGAATCGCCAGTTGCAGATGCATCCTCTGCTGTGGAAGCAGCACAGCAGGAAGCCACTGCTAGTTTGGAGGCTGCCCAAGTGCAAGGTTAATTCATTATTATTTTTTAAAAAACAAAAGCAAAGAAAAAAAATCTTTTATTACAGGGAGTTCTACACTTTTTGCAACAAATAGTGCACTATTCCTAGTGGAATTAACCTGCAGTGAAAACTAATTCCATCATCTGTTTGACAAATCACGAGCTTTAAGTTAATTGTACTCTCAAGAAGTCGTACTACAGTAATCTTTTTTCCTAAAAGCATAGCATCTCTGGCACCAAAGTTGGTGCTTAAGACCATGAGAATGAATGGTCCTTACTACTTCTACATTCCATGTCTCTTCCACATGTTTTTAAAGTAACACTGGCAAATAGCATGATGGGAATATACGTGTTAGTGCCCCCTCATAAGAAATTTTTACAGATCCAGACTAACATGGCTACCCCTCTGATACTTAACTGTCAGTTTGATGAACATATTGTACAGTGCAGTAAAAAAAAAAAATCAGAATTAGGTATTTAATACGGCTTTGCTACAGATGGCAAAAAAAGGTTTGTTGGAGGCTGTTTGTCTAGTTATGTCTCAAGTCTTCTGAAGCTTTTCCTTGTTTGGGACATAAGTGAAAAACTACTAACACGTTTTTTTTCTTTATCATAAAAGCAATATAAAAGCAAACCTACAAGTACGTTGTTGAAATGCAATTTTTTTAAAAATGAGACTTTTATTTAAAGACTACACAAATAATCTAAATTGATTTTAGCAACAAATCTTGTGACTGGGCTGGAAATATAGAGCATCCATTCATCCTGTTCTTCCAGAAAGGAACAGCTAATATCAGTAGGGAGACATAAAGGAATCATGATTTCATGGTGGATAGGAAAGTAACAGCTACTTAAATCCAAGGTCTTTTGTAAAAAACAGACATATGCACTTGATCTGCTGTGCAGTGTCTCAGTTCCTGTCTTGAAGGGAAGAATTTTTTTTTTTAAAGTCTTTAGTGTGAATGTAACGTGGAAGAAAAATACATCGATACAGCTTTCAATAAATCATATGATTTTAATGTAGTTTAGGAATTTCTTGGGTGGATAGGAGACATGAGTATTAATGTACTGTTCCTGGAACTTACCTTGTACTGTGAGTATGCATGATACCTCTTCAGCCAAACGAGCTAGCATCAGCCTTATGGAATACATTAAAGCAGATTTTAGAGGTTTTATTAAAAATGACTGCCATGTTGTCAATTGTGGTGATTTGAAATGGACTTTTAGTAATGACTATGAAAAACCCTCCATAAATTAGGTGTATTGGCTAAGTCTTGCATTCACAATACTGAAGTGACTAGTATAACACCAGAGCTACCTTCAGCCTTGCTATAAGCAGACAACTTCATTTGACCTCGTAAGTTGCATCTGCTTACCCACTTTGGCTCAGAGCATTTTTTTACTGGCAAACAGAATGCTGAATTTGTGTGTGTCAACTGCCTATTACTAAATAAACCAGGGAGGTACATTTTGCACAGGATTTCTAATTGCAGACTTCTATAAAATCTCTGGATCTGCTTGGATTTTTCTTTCATGTTTAAAAAAAGTTTCTACAGACAACTGTTTGCAAAGCAATCAGTTATGAAGTATATGTATAGAGTAATAAATGTAGTTTAAAACAAAAAAGCAGTCTATTACTCATTCATATTCAATTCAGTGGGGTAGTCAAGCTCTCAAAATAATTGTGTATTGTTAGATATTACCTGTGTCACTGGTGGCTTGTCTGAGTTTTTTTTCCTCATCTGATGAATATGTCTGCAATGATTTTTACATTCTGCATATGAAGTAGCAAGTTAAGGAAATTATAAAGCAGAATTAAAGAATAGCAGAGAATCTTTCAAAATCTGCATTGCTATACAATCCTAGCAGACAGCTATTCTAATTCCATGGGAAATACAGTCCAACCTATAATAATGCAGGCAGATTAGAGCTCCAGATACACAGGGATCAGCAAAATATTTGCACAGCTCTTCTTAGAAGTTGTATAACTTTTTTCTCCCTTTTAGCCAATGCCCTGTCCTGTTGCAGAAAAATTACAGAACTTCTCTTAAGACTTTTCTGCTGTTTCCTTTATCTGGATGCAGTTCATACATTTTCCTGTTTTACCTACCTATGTATAGCTGTAGACATCTTAAATCCTGTGTAATTGCCACTTTACTATAGATGTAGAAGCTAAGATCCAGGTACTTATCTGGGAGGCATTGTTCTCTAGTGAATGTGGTTTGAGACTGGAATTTGATGGTCTAATTGTGGACATAGTAATTTTGGGTTCCTCATGGTGTGTTATGAGACCTACTTAAACATTTAAGTACTATGTAAGTGCAAATTATTATTGAAATTGATCAGAAGTTGATAGGGCTGCAAGTCAAGAATACTATCTTTTTCAAGAGTCTAAAGTGGAACAGTACCAATGCCAACCCTGCCTTCCAAATGTTTGATTAAGAGGGACTCTGAGATTTTGTTTAATTTTGAAAAAATGTAATGTTTTTGCAAGGTTTTCAGAACGTGGGGTGTGAAATTGCATGAACCAATCAAACAAACAAACAACAACAAAAAGCCTTTCACCATTTTCAGTCAGCTCTCTGCTAAACTCTAATTACAGAATATTACATAGCAGAAGGTTTAGCTCACCACCATGTACTTACACTCCCCATGAATAGTGTCATGTTCTCATAGAAGGGTATATCTTGTCCAGTGTAGCAACTGCCTGTCCCCTCTTGAATCTGATACATTATGATCTTTACCTTTACTATAATTTGGCACTGAATGCACCTCTAGAGACCAGTTTTACCTGCATACTGTTAGATAATGCCAAACTCCACTGGTCACTATGTAGAGTCTCAGCCAATATAGCTGAACTATATACTGGATCACAAGCATATTCAGTGGTTAAATATTAGTTTCTTCTTTGAGTACATAACTTGAAATTGTATGAAAATTGCAATTCCCTCTTTCCTGGCAGAAAATACAGAAAGCACTGATTCCTTATTTGAAATGATACAAGGAGAAGGTATTCTAACTCATGTTAATAGCTGTCAATTTCAAACAGATCTCTGATCAAGGACTGGATAATGACGTTATTTTTCAAGCAACTTACCTTCCGTAAACAGTTTGCATTTTTTAACATTAATTTTTCTTTTGCTTTATCAAACAAGTTCTGGTAACACCATCCTCTGCAGTGTTTAATGTAGCCTCCTTATTTAAAAACAAACAACTTAGGTCTTGACAAGCTTTTGCAGAGTCAGATATAGCAATATTTTCCTTTCAAATGTTTAGGTGTCTTCTACTGATAATGAAAAGGCAGACTTACTAAAATACTTGCATTTGTAAAAATTATTTGTAAGAAGTACCCTTTTCAAAGCTTGTGTTTGGTAGCTTGACATGCCTCCTGCATAGTGTTGCAAGTATTTTTTCTAGGAGGTTAAATACAAACAAACTTTCACTACTTACCATGGGATAAATCAAGTTCTTCGGCCATATAATTGGAAATATAAAGAATCCAACTGGTGAATATCCATCTTTTATTCCAGGGTGTAAAAAGAGATATTTAAGGGGCTAGATTCAACTGATTAGGATAATTACTATTTTACCAAGTAAATCAAAGCTAGCTTTCCACACCCCCAACGTAACCCTTCACTGGTACCTGTGATACATGGAGATTGGACAGCCAGTCTATATATTTAACAAGATAACTCTGAAATATATTGCCTCTAATTTCACATTGCCAAGTGTTGCTTTCTCTGGCCCAGCCCTGCAACCAGTTCTGGTCACAATGAAGAGCTGATCCTGTTTCATTTAAATAAATGAGAGCAGGATGGGGGACTTAGTTCCACTGAAGTCAAGAGGAATCTTTTGGGGTCTGGGCCTAACGTTTTAAAGATGCCACGATCGCTGCCTCCATGTTACTCTTCTGAGACTGAAGGTTACTCTGAACTCCAGTTTTCTGCATAGTAATGGCTGATCATAGAAGTTGAGCAATCAAAGTGCCATATTGTTGTGTGAAACTTGTTAGTATCAGTCTATATTACAGTTCATGCATTAGGTGTTCAGAGGCCATTAAATAAGGTCCATTAGTCCTGGGGTATAGATATTAAACAATGCATGAACTGATAGGACACTATTTGTACTAAGAGTCTCATTATTTATGAGAGCATTTGGACTGCTTTTATGCAATAAATATTTACTTCCACTCTGGTATTAATAGCACAGGAGCAGAAACATGTTTTGTTAACTCAGAACAGACATTAGTTACTATGTATTTTAGGCTTCGACATACCTACTTCCTTCCCATTATTTATCTGTAGATTCAGAGTCAGATAATTAATGTCGGCACAGCTGCTTGTAGGCATACCCGTTTAGCACCACTTTTATTGATAGATAGTAAAAAGCTCGTCCATATATTTAGAGTGATGGTATAAAGAAAAATTACCTACCACTCTTCATCAGTGGATCTCTAAACTTTATTTTTTTTAATCAAAATCCTGATTCTTAAATAGATTGAAAATAAACATAAACTGAAAACCACATAAACCGTGTGCTGGGCTTTAGGATAAGTAGCTAACTAAAAATATACACTTGAGTATTTTCACTGTGAAACAAAACTGCAAAAAGTTGACGAATAAAAAGTGTTTTTTCTTATACTTTGTTCTTGGCTGCTGTTGCAGACCTACGTAAGAACTCTTAACCTGACTTCCTGATCTTGCACAGAATTGTAATCCTGTGTTTCAGGCTTCTCAATTTGTTACCATAGAAATGATTGTGATATCTGTAACTCTAAGTATTGTTAGGACAGCTCTCAATCTGGGATCAAGTGGGAGGACAAGATTAACTATGGACTATGGGGCAGTAAATGCTTGAGAGCATACTTCTAAAAATTGGCAAAAGTGGCAAAGGTAAACTACAAAAACTAAGTGTTTTAATCTGAATTTACCTGTTAAGATTGAGCAGTCTTGTGTTCTTCTTGAAAGGTGACTACCTTAAGAGTTTTAAATATCATATGGATTGTAGGCTTTGGCATATTTCAAAGTGCTTGAACTGGGTTGGGGGAGGCTTATAGGTAGTTATACTATACTTCCTCTTACTTTCATTGACTGAAAATAGGAGGAAAAATTCTAAGAATTGCTTATCATTATTTGTACAACAGGCAAAATATTTATGAAAGCATAAATTAAGTAGGTACATCCCTCTTATGTTTCCTTCCAATTTGAGTACAGTTTAATTATAACTTACTGCAAATATTGCGCAACACATCTTGTTTATACACTTCTTTTGCTCTCTATGTGCTTTGTGCTGTTGAGGAATTGTAGAGCTAATGACTGCAGCAGCAAAACCATTTCCACTGGAACAGGCTTTTTGCAAAATTTATGAGTTCAAAAGCAGTAAATTAGGCCAGTGGTTCTCAACCAGAGGCACGTGTACCCCATGGGGTACACAGAGATATTCCGGGGGTACATCAACTCATCTAGATATTTGCCTAGTTTTACAACAGGCTACATCAAAAGCACTAGGGAAGGCAGTACAAACTAAAATGGCATACAATGGCTTGTTTATACTGCTCTATATACTGTACACTGAAATGTAAGTACAATATTTATATTCCAATTGATTTATATATGGTAAAAACGAGAAAGCAAGCAATTTGTCAGTAACAGCGTGCTGTGACATTTTTGTATGTTTGTCTGATTTTGTAAGCAAGTAGTTTTTAAGTGAGGTGAAACTTGGGGTTAGGCAAGACAAATCAGACTCCTGAAAGGGGTACAGTAGTCTGGAAAAGTTGAGAGCCACTGAATTAAAGACAGAAAAAGTGATTTAATTTTCAATCTTGTAAACCTTTGTGTACAGACTATCTTGTCAGTTTGGTGTTTCAAGTACTGTCCTGGCATGAAGAGGTTTAGGGAGAGAGAGTAAAATGGGTTTGGAGAGGATTAGTGTGTGAATGTGCCAGTGTTTTCCATGTTAAATGTTTCTGCACTGATTCCATTCAAAGCAACAGAGCTAGACTGCACTAGGCAGGAGGGTCACTGCTTTTTGTAATAAGGTTCAGCAAAATCTCTGTACACAATGGCCCAAAAAACCTATCTGAGTACAATGTTTTGTATCCTTTTGTCTGGTGTGATGTCAACCCCGTGTGCATGTCCACCTTTGTTTTAATGTCGACCCTAATAATGGGAGAAGGATAAACTGGCATTTGAGAACTGCTTGAAGAATGCTAGTTGATGAAACTATTGATGTCTTTTATAGCAATTAAAAAAACCACCTCAGTGTACTCAATAGAATGATGATGTGTCTTCCTAATCAGGTGAGTGTTACCTGGGGGAAACCCACTTGCCTGCCCTTTGGGATCTCTTCCACATTGGACGTTATGGTGAGAGGCAGAAAGGGCTCTGGACTGGGACTCAGGAGACCTAGGGTCAATTCCTGCTGTCTGACCTTGGGTGAGTTACTTCCCCTCTCTGTGCCTCTCTCTTTTCTCCCACCAAAGGTCTTGTCTAGGCAGATTATGAGCTCTTCAGGACAGGGGCTAGCATTTACTATTTGTACAGTTGCACCAAGATCTCAGTTGAGGCCTCTAGGTGTTACTGTAACACAAATAATAAAGAAAAAGACGACCAAATATTCACCTCTTCAGGGCACTCTTCTGTTTTTAAGCTATTTCTTTTTCAGGTGCCCCCTCTCGTCTCTTGCCACCTTCATACTTCGTCTGTGTTACTGCAATACACTGACCGCTGCTTCCCTATTTCTTTTCACTCTTTCCCTTGTAGTTGAGCCACTGAGTAATAGTGCTTGTAGTATAACCAAGTTCCAAATCCTTGGGGGAGGACTCTAGGGAAAGCTTTTTTAAACAGAGAGCTTGTAAGAATCTGAAGTTGGGTGAATGGTGGCCCAGAACTGAACAGATTCAGAAAAGGATGATACAATCGAAAGTGAGAAGGGTCAGAGAGAAGCAATAAAAATATTAGATGTATGGGGAAAACCATATGTGAGGAAAGATTAAAAAGGCTAAAACTTTCTGGTTTAAAGAAAAGACAATAGGTAATACCATGATAGTGGTATAAAATCATGACTTGTATAGAGATGGTTGTTTGGGTGCTTCTGTTTATCTTTTCTTCTAACAAGGGGCCAGGCAGTGAAATTAAAAGACAATAATTTAATGCAGATGAAATAGCTTTACAAAATGATTTAACGTGAAACTCATGGCCATGAATCATACTGAGACAAATGGCTTATAATTAATGATAAAATGATCATCTGTAGTTACATGATCTAGGTTAATGAAATTATAAAAGATATAGACCCTCCTGCCAAGACTGAGCCTGGGATAATTGTCCTATTTTAAAGAATAGAAAACAGTTTTATCCTGGATGAACCTAAACTCTGCTAATGTCTACCTTACACTGAACAGTACATGGGCTATATCTAGGGACTATATTTCACTGCAAGTTATTAGACCCTAAGGTAGTGTTTGGGGAATATTAGTGATGCTACTCTTTGGACAATGTTAAAACCAGTTCTTTTCTGCTCATTTCTAGTGGCTGTTCAAATGCAAGTTAAAATCCCATGATATTTCTTCTAAATAATTGGGGGAACATACTTGAGGCCAACATTTCTCCTTGCAGTAAATATTATTTTCAAAACTGCATGGGAGCTACTGTAACAAGTGCACATTGGTTGCTCCTTTGGAAACAGTCACCACATTGATATAATTCAGTGGATTCATTTGTATATCTTGAGTCTAACTGGTACTATAGAAAATAAATGTGTCTTGGTGATAGGGGAAATATGGTATAAAAACTTTTGAAAGATTTCATAAATCCTATTATTTCTTACTGACCACTTTCATATGTAAACTATGCAACATTAACTTGATTGTTAGTGCCATGTTAATTTTAGTTAATATTTTTAGATATTAAGTTGTCAGAAATTGATCAGAATAGACCACTGTGGAAAACATTTTATTAAAACAAGAATAGCTAAGATGTGAGTTGGCTCTCATATTTCTATAAAACACAACAACGAGTTCCTAACAATGAAAACACTTCCTACTTTTACTAAATTTGTGATCACAATATGAATTTTCACCAACAACATTAAACTACACTTGTCAAATTAATAAAATCTCTTACAATGCTGTATCCTTGGGTTTTTAATTGCTCACTTGCTAACTCACAAAATTCACCAGTTTGCCATGGGTCTTCTAGTCATTCATGTGAATTAATGAGGGTTGTGTATGTGTGTAGGAGCTAATGACCTACCTTAGGGACTAATAACATGCAGGATGTTTGCTTGGAAAACCAATTTCATTGTTACACAGGGATTTAGAAATACAAACTTTTAGAAATACAAACTCCTTGCTTGTTATTTTTAAATGTACTTCTAAACTGTTGGAATTATGATCCAGAGATACTTGTCTCTGGGGTGGAGCCTTTTCTCATGTTTCTGTTCGGAGGGTTTATGGATGAATTATAAAAGAAAAGGCTGGCCTTCTCAGTTATAGGGTGTCATAAACAAATAGTTAAGGGTTAATGCCTCTTTTACCTGTAAAGGGTTAAGAAGTTCACCTAGCCTAGCTGACACCTGACCAAAGAAACCAATGGGGGAACAAAATGTTTCAAAAGGAAGGAGGGAAGTTCCCTTTGTCTAAGTCAGTTTTCAGTTTTAACCGGAGTGGGAAAGCTCCAAAAATCAGCCGCTTATCAAGTAGTGAGTATTTGTGAAGGGAATAAATAGGTTTATGTTTATTTTCTTTGTAACTTATCTTGGGCATTAGGGAATAATCAAATTGGGTAATTTTTGTGTAACTAAGTTTTTGCCCAGGGGAACATCCTCTGTGTTTTAAATCTGTTGTCTGAAAATCAGCTTGTATGCTATCGCCCAGAGTGTTTTCTTTTACCTTCCTTTTCTTTAATTAAAAGTCTTATTTTTAATACCCTTATTAATTTTTCCTTGTGTTAGGATCCAAGGGAATTGGATCTGGACTCACCAGGAACTGGTGGGGGAAAGGAGGGGGAATAGTTAAATTCTCCTTCTGTTAAGATCCAAGGGTTTGGATCGGTGTTCACCAGAAAATTGGTAAAAAAGTCTCTCAAGGCTAACCAGGACAGGGAGTTAGTACTTGGGAGTGGTGGCAGCAAAACCAGATCTAAGCTGGTAATTCAGTTTAGGGGTTCACATGCAGGTCCCCATATCTGTACTCTAAAGTCCAGAGTGAGGGTAAAACCTATAACATAGGGGCACAAATGGTCAGGAATCCCAAGTCTTCTCTATTCTGGTTTCACTTCCCCAGAACCCCTTGGACATTAATTGAGCATTGTGTTCAGGATGAGTTATGAAATTAGTCTGGTGCCAAAAGGAGGAGACTCCAAGTTTCAACTGTATCCAGCACTGGGAGGTGTTTGGAGCTAGGATTTTTTTTTGGGATCCCTCTGCCTAAACTACATCTGGCATATTTTTGGCAAGAATAGTAGGATACTCTGAAAATAATTACTCCAGTGTAGAGGCAGCTAGGTCACCAGAAGAATGCTTTCGTCAACCTAGTTATCACACGGGGAAGTGGAATTCCTACAGAGATGGGAAAAACCCCTTCTGTCACTGGAGTCTGCATCTACACTATGGGGTTAAAGCAGCATGACTATCTTGCTGTAGCACCCATAGTGTAGACATGGCTTTACCCTTTAAAAAAAGAAGTGTATTCCAAAAAAGTTGATTACCATAATATTTGCAGGTCTTTACAATTCAAAGGGTGCACTAAAGTTTTCTTAATTTTTTTTTTAAGGAATAGGGTGGGAAAACTTTCCCTTTTTTAATGAGCTGTGCAGTAAATTTTATTTATACTAAATTTATATGAAGCTTTCATTCATAAATAGAGACTACTCTGAGGCTTTGCCCCTTTAATATATTCAGCAAACTCATATTTCAGGCCTGAGATTAGACTGATAGATTGTTTTCTATGTTGCACTAGAATGTGATGTTTTTAGCTACAAAGTTCAACAATTGTTAACAAAATATTTTATCTTCTGTTCTTTTCATGAGTGTTTATTATGAGAGAATATTTTTCTTTTGCATTGCTCTATGCAGCATTCACTGGATACACTGCAGGTAGATTAAATCATGAAAGACATTGCATTGCACTCCTGCTCTTGTTTACATGCATAGCTCCAGGCAGATTCCAGCTGTATTATGCTGGCCAACTTGTATTATTTTAGCTTCATAAGTTCTGCAAAGACTCTTTGAAGAACTATTTGAACATGACATTTTGCATTAGAGCAGACTTCTCTTGGCTGAAAAAGTAACTGATTAAATGGAAGATGTGGTTCTGAATGAAGTAGTCAATCTCTTTCATAGAGTTTTCTTTGCTTTTTAAATATTGCTTTATATACCTAAGTAGTGTAAATTCTTACTTTTGAAAAGATTCCTTTCCCGCTCTGTGTCCCTGGTTTATTTCTAGCTTAACATCACTTTTTGAGTTTAACAGTTAAACCTTGCTTCCTATTAAGCACGAAGAAAATTTAGGAAGAATTTACAAGTAGTAGCAGGAAGAACTTGTGATTCAGGTACAAGTCTGCATAACTGACTTATAATACGAGTTCTATTCCTGAGTTATTTGCAGTCTTCTACTTCTGGCTGTTTGTGACTTCCCCCAATCTGCAAAAAACTCCCTCTCTTCTCTCGGAGGGGGAAAATGTGTGAATAAACCACACATTTTAGGGGGAGGGGGGGGAGAAGAAAATACATAATATTCATTTTGTGAATATATTTATTCCTCAAACATTACAACAGGCCAAACTGAAAAGCTCACACCCCTATAAGTAAAATACAAGAACACAATAATCGAGTTAAGTTAGATAGTTAGGCCTACTGCTTTTTTGTATCTGGGCCTAGAAAGCAATACTTTTACCAACTTGTTTGCTTTTTTCAGCACCTAAACTATTACTAAGTTTCAACCAAACCAATCCCAATGTGCTATAAACATGCTGAACTGTTACTGAGCGGGCAGAACTGTTAAATGCTGAGTACTTTTTACAATATGACAATTCTGAATTCAATAGTTCTATTTTTACTTCCATAATTTTCCATCATTTTGATGCAACTAATTGTGACACAACCTCCCCTGCTACCATCTTCCATTTTAAATGCTAAGAAGGAAAGGAATTCATTATTAATTCCATAAGACAAAGTATCACCTTTTTTCCTTTTTAAATTAAGGTAATGTTGTTGTTTATAAAAGAAAGTTCAAACCTACAAGTATTTGCCTTTTTAGTTTTTCTTATAGCATAATCAGAATTTTTTTTTGAGTCGGGGTATTTGAACAGGTACAGAGCTGCCCCTAAATACAGCTGCTGCTGTTGAATAGTTGCTGCAAGGCTTTAAACAGTGTCTTAAATTAGCATTATGGATACCTTTTAATTACAACATAGCTGTTGAAAACAGCTCACTTACAGAACTGTTGAACTCACCAATGTGCTACTCTTCTGCTTAATGTATAAAGCTTCATTAAACAGCACAGTTGACCTTGAGCACTCCTATTCTTTGTGGTCTCTCAGGGCTCGTCTAGATGTGGACACTCAGGAAAGTTATTAATTAACTAAACCAAGTCTCTAACAGTTCCCAAATCCACCCACTTCCAACAACATCATTGAGAGTTTGTTCCACATGCTTGCCGTGGCCTTCGCTGTATCCATCCCCCTTCCCTGTTACCTAATAGACAATTCTATAACTCACTGTTTTGCAGTAGGTAAAAGTCCCTTGCTATCCTCACCACTTCCTATTTTTAACCCTGTAGAATAAAGTTTTCTTGGATAGAAATTCCAGCCTGTTTCTAATGTCAAAAAAACTTTCAAGAATATTACAATTCACGTAAATACTTCAGAGGGACAAGTTAAAAAAATGAAGGGAAAAGTGGGAAAAACCTGAGAGAGGATTTTTCACAATTCTGTTCTTGTGTGACCTTAAGCAAGTCAGTTCGCCTCTCTGCCTCACGTTCCCATCGGTAAAATGACACAGGTTACTCAGGAATGAAATCTTTGCCAGTTTAAAGTATGTCTGTTACCTAAAGCATGGCTGTAAGGATGTTGTTGATATATGAGAGCTGACAATTTCCATATCTCATATGGTACTAATAAATTGAGTAAATCTATTTCCAAACTGCTAGCCCTCGAAACTCAACCTTGACTCTAAAAGGTAGTCTGGGTTCTTTCTTTCTCACATGTCATCACCAGTAATAAAGGTTCTGCAGGTCAAATTAGGCCCTCAGTTACACCTCTACCGCTATTCTGTTGAGATCATGGCCTGAGTCCCATTGCTTTCAAAAGGACTGCAGTATGGCTGATTGAAACATTCATTCTATTGGTGCTACATAAGAGTAGAGCAGCCTGTTCTGTCACAGTTTTAACTGTGCTGGTGCTCAATGCTTCTAGGAGTAAAAATGTCTTTAAATTCAGCAGATGTGATTCTTAATATATCCAGGGAGTAGATCTTCAATTGATTAAGAAGGGGCATTTTTATAAACCTACCTCTCAGGGTGGAAGCAGGCTTTAGATTCATACCATGTTCAGTCCATTGGAAATAAGCTATTGGGAGCATCGCAATTCCCTTCTCCTAAGCATTCAGTCATAATCTGCCATTTCCTTTTGTTCTCATAAGCAATTTCCTCTCCACCACATAACTACATACAGAATTTTGTTTTTATAACAGAAATAGTTTGATATCCTCTGCTTTGACAGCAGTCCCAGGGCACTGATGGCACTTGCTCAGTCACGTTTTGTGTTTGCAATCATAGGTTTATAAAATTAGCTTGGAAGGACATATTTCTTCCCAAAATAGTTGTCCTTTTATACCAAGAACAGGACAGAAATTAGTCGGCATGGACAATACTACAACAAAAAAATTGTGTCTGTCTTAGTCAACAGTGTCTATAATTGCCTTTAAAAGGTATAGGAAATATCTTCATTAGATGTCAGCAGTGTGATATGTAAGCAACTAGCTTAGTTTAGGAGTTTAGTTAAATTGTGAAATACTGTAGAGGAACAGAGTAGATATCCCTTAAAAAAGTTTGAGCACTCTAACTTGAGTGTTTTAAAAGCCACTGGAACCCTGCCAGACTGAGCAGCTGCGTGTAGAAGTAGGTAGGCCTTGTTTGTCATTAGTAAACAGATACTTGGACCCCACTGAGCCCTGTGGTTCCTTCAGATTACATTCTGTTCTTTAAAACACACAAGTCAATTGGGGTTGAGGACAAACTCCTAGTCCAGGAATACAGTGAAACAATGTGTGACTACAGGGGCCTAATAAGTAATGAAACTGAGATGAAAACTGCAGCTGCTGGGACTATGAGTTAGTTGCTCACTCAGAAAAATTGAAATATCTGGCTGTTTGGGGGAAACAGATTTCTTTGATAGCTCAGTGGAGGACTGGCCCAACTATACTGATAGCTAATGAAATACCTGATGGGAAAACAGGTGGCAATTCTATGGAGTGTAATGGAGGGCTAAAATTTTACAATCTGCTGTGTAAGCTAACAGGTCCTGTTAAACTCAAGGACAAAACATTTGCTGAGATTGTGGAAACTCCATCAAATCACCCAACCCCAAAGCCACTGGTGATTGCAGAGTGTTTCTGCTTTTATGAACTGATTCAAGAAGAAAATGAAACAATTTCTGAATCTGAGGCTGGATTAAGGAAACTAACAAAGCACTGTCAGTTTGGAAAGACTGTAAATAATGAATTAAGGGAGCTGTTAGTACTGTATGTGATGTTCAAAATGAAGAAATCCAAAAACACTAGTTGACCAAGGCTAATTTGACTCTAAAACATGCTAGAAATTGCTGAAGACAGCTATCAAAGATGTCATGGAGCTGTAACAGCATCATGTGATATGGGCAACAAATAAACTGAGGGTCACACATAGAAAGCACAACACAGAAAATGCTCAAAGCCTGTATTCTTTCACTGTGGGAAACAGTCTCACAATGCAAATGATTTTTAGTTTAAGGACACAATCTGTAGAAACAGGAAGAAATTGGGGGTGCGGGCAGAAAATGTGCAGATTGGGGGGAAAAGCATAATCACCTCCCCACAAGGGCAATATCAGAGGATTTCAAAGTAATCAGCTGGCAGATGACAATATAGAGCAGGGGTTCTCAAACTGGGGGTCAGGACCTCTCGGGGGGGGTGTCACAAGGTTATTACATGAGGGGTTGCGAGCTGTCAGCTTCCACCCCAAACCAGGCTTTGCCTCCAGCAATTATAATGGTGTTAAGTATATAAAAAAAGTATTTTTAATGTATAAGGGGGGATCACACTCAGAGGCTTGCTGTGTGAAAGAGGTCACCAGTACAAAAGTTAGAGAACCACTGATAGAGTCCACAGAGCATGTTACAGCATCTCTACAACTGTTAAGACAAATGAAGTGTCATTTGGATTTCATTACAAGTGGAACGAATAAGCTCCATTTCAAACCTTAACACAGGGTCTGCAGTTCCTGTAGGATTATCACAGGCTACTGAGAGGTAAAGTTGCAGAAAATCTCACTGAATCTAAAAACATATACAGGGGAAATCCTTGCTTCCCTGGGTGTTATTACAGTAAAAGTAACCTTTTACTATAAAATTTATGTGCAAAACCTTTATGTTGTGAAGTGATGGGCTGCTGTATTATTAGGGTGACCAGATGTCCCGATTTTATAGGGACAGTCCCGATATTTGGGGTTTTGTCTTATATAGGCCCCTATTACCTCCCATCCCGTCCCGATTTTTCACACTTGCTGTCTGGTCACCCTATGTATTATTGATGGAGAATGGCTAAGAGAGATTCAGCTGGTCTAGAAACACCTGCATTGTCTGTAGGCTTAACAAAACCAAACTTAACTTTATAAACTCCAGCCCAAAACAAAAATTTAGATGAACGTTTGGACAAGACAGCTGATGTCTTTCAAGGTGGTATCAGAACCCTAAAACGTATGAAAGCAAAAATTTGTGCTTGAAGAAGGAGCAATTCCTAAATCTCACCAAGCTTGTCCAGTACTTTTTGCTATATAGCCAAAAGTAGAGACAGAGCATCAGCATTTACAAGATTCTGGAACTATTTCCAAGGTTGACTGGAGAGAATAGAACATCACTATAGTACCAGTAATGAAAAAGAATGTGGCTGTCCCTACTGGTAGTGATTTCAAAGTTACCACTAACCCAGTGTTGCATGAGGATCAATATCCTTTATCGCAAATAGAAGCTATATTTGCCTCATTAGCTGGTGGAAAGCATTTCTCCAATATCAACCTAGCCCAACTCTATCTACAAACGGAGATTGAACACAGTGGTAAATACAACCTCGTGATTAACACATGAAAGGGCTTATTTCAATATAAGAGGCTAGCATGTGGCTTGCATCCAAACCCACTATTTGGCAGTGACCCAGGGACCAGGTACTACAGGGTATTCCTGGCACTCGGTGTTAATTTGGATGATATATTGGTCACAGATGCTAGTGCTGAACACCTTGAGAATCTCCACTTGCAAGGCTGAGTATGGCCTTAAAGCAAATAAGGAATGTGAATTTTTCAAAGATTGTTACATATTGTGGCTGTACCATTGACAAAGATGGTTTGCATGAATTGCAAGATAAAGCTGAAGGCACTCATCCGGGCACTACAACTGCAAAACATGTCATGATTACGTTCCTTCC
Organism: Malaclemys terrapin pileata; assembly: GCF_027887155.1. Taxonomy (NCBI): domain Eukaryota; kingdom Metazoa; phylum Chordata; order Testudines; family Emydidae; genus Malaclemys; species Malaclemys terrapin. Next base: position 91,579,655 of record NC_071509.1, read on the forward strand.
TGTGAATGATTACCTATTACTACAGCATTACATTCTCTGAATGAACTGTTACACAATGGACAGAAATGGCATTGGTCTATGCTGAACCAAGGCTTTTGAAGAAGCCAATAAGCTATTAGCATCTGAAATGGTTTTACATACCACAACGCATCTTTGCATAAAATGTTAGCTTGGTACAGTTCCCAACATGGAATAAGAGCAATAATTTCATGTGATGGAAGGTTGTAGAGAAAGGCCTATTGTCTTTGCTTCTAGATCTCTAACCTCTGTCAAATGTATACTGAACTTGACAGAGAAGCTCTGAGTTTTGTCTGGGGAGTTACAAAACTTCACCAATATCTGTATGGGAAACATTTTATTCTGGGTACAGACAGAGCATAACTGCTGCTTTAAATTTTTAACCCAAAGAAAGGAGTACTGGCAATGGCTGCAGTAGAGTTACAGAGCTAGGCGATACATTGGGCACTCACTGTTACAATACTGAGTTCAAAGAACTAATGCAGATTGTTTGTCACGGCTACCATTGGCAATAGCAGGCAAGGATACTGAAGTGGAATCAGATATGACTTCTATGGAACAAACTGAATCCTGGGCAGTGACAAAGGCCCTGGGGCAACATGAAACAAAAAATGATCCACTGCTAGCTGAAATATATGACATTATAATGAATGAATGAATGGACTTATGCCTACAAACAACTCTTCCCAGCTTTCTTTTCTTAAAAAGAACAGTAAAGTGTGTATCACGGTTCCCTAAGTTGTGGCACCAGCATGGTTACTTCTATGAATCTCAGGTCATATGTAGTCCAAGAGTTACATGAAAGCTATTTGGGAATTGTTAAAATGAAAGTCCTGGGCAGGAGTTTTGTGTGGTGGCCAGGGACTGATACACAAATAGAGGAAACGGTGAAAACACCGATGAGATTGTCAGTACATGCCTAAATGTGCTCCTTTGCACCTGTGATAAATGGGGGGGAGGGGGGCGGAACTCCCTTTTATGGACACCCAGTCAACCAGCTAGCTATAAAATCCCTCTTATTAGCTGTTCTCTACTTGCTTTACCTGTAAAGGGTTAAAAAGCCCACAGGTAAAAGGAAAGGAGTGGGCACCTGACCAAAAGAGCCAATGGGAGGGATAGAACTTTTTAAAATTGGGAAAAACTTCCCTTTGTTTTGCTGTTGTTCTCCAGAGAGAGGGGACAGAGCAGAGACGGGGCTGGGACTATGTTGTAAAAAGCTTTTTGTCAGGTATGGAAATCATCAGATCATACCTAAAACCTACTCAGAAATCAGAAAATGTCTAGAAAGACACAATTAGGTTTATTTCTGTTTATTTCTTATTGGCTTGTGGACTCCTCTGTGCTAACCCCAAATGCTTTTGTTTTGCTTGTAACCTTTAAGCTGAACCTTAAGAAAGTTATTCTCGACGTTAATTTTTGTAAGTGGTTTTTTTTAATCTAGCAAAGCCTAAATTCCAGATGTATTTTCTTTCTTTTTGTTTTTAATAAAATTTACCTTTTTTAAGAACAGGATTGGATTTTTGGTGTCCTAAGAGGTTTGTGCATATGTTGTTTAATTAGCTGGGGGCAACGGCTAATTTCCTTTGTTTTCTTTCTCAGCTCTTCCCTGGATGGGGGTGAAAGGACTTGAGGGTACCCCACAGGAAGGAATTCCCAAGTGCGCCTTTCTGGGTTCCCAGGGGTTTTGCATTTGGGTGGTGGCAGCATCTACCCATCCAAGGTCAGAGAGAAGCTGTAACCTTGGGAGTTTAATACAAGCCTGGAGTGGCCAGCATTAATTTTTAGAATCCTTGTGGGCCTCCACCTTCTGCACTCGAACTGCCAGAGTGGCGCATCAGCCTTGACAGCACACTATGCAGTGTCAATGAATCCACATAGCCAAGGCTGGACAGTTTTTGGGACATCTATGATTGCAATAGATGCCCATTCTAAATGACATGAAGTAATCGAAGTCATTCAAAATGATCTGGACAAACTGGAGAAATTGTCTGAAGTAAATAGGATGAAATTCAATAAGGACAAATGCAGGGGCGGCTCAAGGCACCCGCGCAGCAAGCGCGTGCCTGGGGCGGCAAGCCGTGGGGGGCGGCCTGCCGGTCACTGTGAGGGCGGCAGTCAGGCTGCCTTTGGCGGCATGCCTGCGGGAGGTCTGCGGCTTCCGTGGTAATTCGGCGGTGGGGACACTGATGGCGTGGCACCGGCGGACCTCCCGCAGGCATGCCGCCGAAAGCCGCCTGACTGCCGTGCTTGTGGCGGCAAAAAAAACATAGAGCCACCCCTGGACAAATGCAAAGTACTCCACTTAGGAAGGAACAATCAGTTCCACACATACAAAATGGCAAATGACTGCCTAGGAAGGAGTACTGCGGAAAGGGATCTGGGGGTCATAGTGGACCATAAGCTATATACGAGTCAACAGTGTAACACTGTTGCAAAAAAAAGCTAACATCATTCTGGGATGTATTAGCAGTGTTGTAAGCAAGACACTAGAAGTAATTCTTCTGTTCTACTCTGCATTGATTAGGCCTCAACTGGAATATTGTCTCCATTTCAGGAAGGATGTGAACCAACTGGAGAGAGTCTAGAGAAGAGAGACAAAAATGATTAAAGGTCTAGAAAACATGACCTATGGGTTTGTTTAGTCTGGAAAAGAGACGACTGAAAGGGGACACGATAACAGTTTTCAAGTACATAAAAAGTGGTTACAAGGGGGAGGGAGAAGAATTGTTCTTCTTAACCTCTGAGGATAGGACAAGAAGCAATGGGCTTAAATTGCAGCAAGGGAGGTTTAGGTTGGACATTAGGAAAAACTTCCTAACTGTCAGTGTGGTTAAGCACTGAAATAAATTGCCTAGGGAGGTTGTGGAATCTCCATCATTGGAGATTTTTAAGAGCAGGTTAGACAAACACCTGTCAGGGATGGTCTAGATAATACTTAGTCCTGCCATGAGTGTAGGGGACTAGACTTAGATGACCTCTCAACGTCCCTTCTAGTCCTATGATTCTATGATTCTAAGTATTCTGTCTGAATTCAACTAGATCAGCATAGATGGGTTAAGTGTTAAGACTATTGTTTTCATGTGCGGGAGTTCCTTAACAGACTGTGACAATGGAATGCAATTCACATCTGAAGAGTTTCAATTGTTTGTCAAAAGAAATGGTATCAAATGTATTACATTAGCTCCTTGCCATCTTACCACAAATGGATTACTGGAAAAGTTTATCCAGATATACTCAAGCAAGTGAACTGTGCTATAGTTCAGATAAAAGTACCTTACAACACGAGACTGTGAATTTTCTAGTGGCCTATAGGAATGCAGTACTTGCAATTACAAAGCAGATGCCAGTGATGTTTATTGTCTTGCTTGAACTTGTTAAAGTCTTATCTATAATGTGATGTTCTTAAGAAACAAATGTGATCAAGTAGCCTCAAATTGTCACACCCAACTGCACAGTTTCATGTGGGAGAAAAAGTCTTAGTAAGAGACTAGGGAGATAAGTCATGGAAATCTGGAGTGGTTACATGTATTTTGTCATTCTGGGGATGAGCCCATAAGGAAGGGGATGGAGACGGAGGGGAAAAGACACAAGGCTCTTGAGCTTTAAACATACTTTAGCTTTCAGCAATCTGGCATTCCCATTTTCCATAACGAACCTTTTCATTTAAGGTGTCAATGTGATGGACTGGATCACAGAAACCCCCTTGGGACTGCCAACTGATGTGTTGAGACTACCTCTAAGTCCATTTTCCCTGCCAGCTTGGAACTTCAGAACCCTAACTGGTTTGAGCCAGACACACTTGCCTGCTGCAAATCCAGACCCAGGTCTGAACCATGTCCCCTAATGGCTGCAGGCTTAACTGAAAACAGCTTAAGAAGTGTTCCTGTCTCTAACACTCAGATGCCCAGCTCCCAATGGGGTCTAAACCCCAAATAAATCTGTTTTACCCTGTATAAAGCTTATACAGGATAAACTCATAAATTGTTTGCCCTCTATAACACTGATAGAGAGAGATGCACAGCTGTTTCCCCGCCCCCAAGGTATTAAATCTATACTCTGGGTTAATTAATAAGTAAAAAGTGATTTTATTAAATACAGAAAGTAGGATTTAAGTGGTTCCAAGTAATAACAGACAGAACAAAGTTAATTACCAAACAAAATAAAATAAAACACGCAAGTCTATGCCTAATACAGTAAGAAAGTGATTACACATAAACTCTCACCCTCAGAGATGTTCCAATAAGTTTCTTTTACAGACTAGCCTCCTTCTAGTCTGGGTCCAGCAATCACTCACACCCCCATGGTTACTGTCCTTTGTTCCAGTTTCTTTCAGGTACCCTTTGGGGGTGGAGAGACTATCTCTTGAGCCATCTGAAGACCAAATGGAGGGGTCTCCCAGGGATTTAAATAGACTTTCTCTTGTGGGTGGACACCCCTCCCTCCCCCTGTGTAGAATCCAGCTACAAAATGGTGTTTTGGAGTTACATGGGCAAGTCACATGTCCATGCATGACTCAGAACTTACAGGTAGCAGCCATTGTTCACATGCTACCTTGAACATCCTCAGGTAGACTTCTTATGTGGATTGGAGTCTTCCAAGATCCATTGTCTGCTAAGTGTTTCTTGATTGGGCACTTAATGAAGCCCCATTTGAAAGTTCCTTTCTAAAGAAGCTGACCAAATGCCTTACTAAGGCTACTTAAAATCAAACAAGAACACAGCCAATATGCAAAACTTCGAGTACAAAAATGATACATGCATACAAAGAGGATGAATATATTCAGTAGATCATAACCTTTGCAGAGATGTGTTACATGGCCTATCTAGTATCAAACATATTCCAGTTATATTTACTTTCATAAGCGTATTTCCATAAAGCATTATGGGGTGCAACGTCACAGTCAATACAGTGAATTAAGGTGTTTCAAGTTAGCTTATACTGCTGAGTTTAATGGTGGGTCTTTTGCCCTTAGAGCTTATTTTGTTAAACATCTTGGCCTTGGTGTTTAATTAAGTTCAGTAGTATGCACTGATGTATTGCTGTTTCAAACGGTAGGTCAAAGTGCATGACAGAACTTTCAGTGCATGGCATCAGGGTCCACGTGGTGATTTAGTGCTTGACAGGCTGTCATGCTGTACGTTTACACCCTGGCTTGCCTTGCAGTAAGTCTCCATGTGGACAAGCCTGAAAGAGGCAAAGGGATACAGCCCATCAAATAAGGTTAAATAGCGCTCATGTTATGGCAGATCTCAAACCAATCATCCAAGCATGCTGTTAAAAGGGCTAGTTTTACATAAAGAACTGCTCAACAGTATCTTCATTTTCCATAAATACATCGTATATAATCCCCAAACAATAGATTATCCTATCCCACCCAGTTTGGACTGAACCTTCTACACCCAAATTAAGTATCAGCATTGTGCAATGTGGGTTAGAAAAAATTTAAAATAAAATATAAAAATGACCAGCCAGGAGACACTTTCTCAAAAGTACACACCTCAGGCTAGAAAAATACTAGAAATAATTAGCAAAATAGTTACTGTTTATAATTCTCTGACCTAAGGGTAGGAGGATTCAACAAAAAATAGTGGATAGTATCTTAAATTCCAGTCCTGCAAACACTTATGCACATGCTTAAAATTAGAATCATGCTTACTGAATTGGGGCTCAAATGACACTTCATTTATACTGGCAAATGGAGAAAAAAGAAAAGACAATTATCTCTCTCATTCACAGAAGTTGTGGGTGAAGGCTTGGATGTTGCAGCAGCTTCTGCTCATGAGGACAACGTAGACAGTATTCAAGAAGGAACAGCCTCAGCAGCTCAAGAGATGCCTGACACATCCTCAAGGAACCAGGAGGCTGTTGAGGATGAGTCTGGGCAGGATGCAGAAGGTGCAGAGTATTGTCTAATCTACAATGTTTTATTTCTAAAATAAAGTCATGGCTGTTTGCTTTGGATTAGCTGCACTATTGTCTAGAAAAATTAAGTGGAGCCATAAGTATGCTAACGAATATACCATACATTTTAAAATGTCTTTTCTAGGTCAATAATTTAATTTTTAAATCATCACCACACACTGAAAATAGCTTTTATTAAGCTTTGGCTAATGTTAAACCCACAGGGCTTTTTGGGGGGACCATACTGCAATTGTCTCATGATAGGTAGCAAAATTATTTGATGGAAAAGTTACTGCCTAAAGAAAACTTCCACTTTTGTCACACGCTGTGACAAAGAATTTTTAGCCTAACTGAATTTGAAAGGAGGAATCTTCTGACATGAAGTTGATGAAATATGCTAAAAGTGGTATTTTATTATTGTTTATAAGCAATGTAATGTTTAATACAGTTATGGTACTTTTATTTTCTCATTTATCTTAAGCAGTAATACGATATAACTAAACTAGAAGGAATGGGTCATGGTTGAGCAGTCTAGAGGATTTAAACACATCTTCCATTAAAATTAGAAACAAAATAAAGGTAATGACCAATATGTGTCCAAATCCCCTAGATGTCTTTGAAAATTTCAACCCATGAACCCATAGTACCACTCTTATTTCTAAAATAGGGTTTGCTTTATTCTGTAGCTCAGGGGTTGTCAACCTTTCAGAAGTGGTGTGCCGAGTCTTCATTTATTCACTCTAATTTAAGGTTTTGCGTGCCAGTAATACATTTTAACATTTTTAGAAGGTCTCTTTCTACAAGTCTACACTATATAACTAAACTATTGTTGTACGTAAAGTAAATAAGGTTTTTAAAATGTTTAAGAAGCTTCATTTAAAATTAAATAAAAATGCAGAGCCCCCCAGACCCATGGCCAGGACCTGGGCAGTGTGAGTGTCACTGAAAATCAGCTCGTGTGCCGCCTTCGGCATGCGTGCCATAGGTTGCCTATCCCTGTGTAGCTACACTGTTAAACCACTGAACAGAAATATTTCCAACTGTTTGTATTTTGTCTTCCAGCTTCTTCGGCAACAACGGGATCTCAAGAAATTCCTAAGGATTCTTAAAGGTATATTGAACATTCAAGCATGCCATTTTCATTTTAACCTCCAACTTCCAAGCTTTCTCAGCTATTTACAATCAGTCCATGTTGAAACTTTGCACACAGATTGTGACTGTGAATTCACATTCCATCCCCCATAAAAGAAAATGGTAAAAAATAACTTAGTTGAAGTGTCTTGAATAGCTCAAGAATCACAGTGGTTCTATTGACATCTTATTGGAGCCAGAGGAAGCTTTATTACACTATCAATGGTCTCATAATTTTTTTGTCTATTTATTTAGCAAGTTTTAACAGGTTTACAAATCATTGCTATATATATGTCAGTGACAAAATTATATTCATTACAATAGTGAGTTTTTGTTTAGAGAAACACTATGCAGTAATTTAATCCATCAAATCTCTATTTAACATGGTGCTGCCCTGCTACCGAATATGCATCATTATAGCTTCCAGGAGATATTGCTTCTAGTGATTTTTATTAAAATGAGTGAAACTTCTGATTACACATTTATCTGATTCAGCTCCCACTGACTGTCATGGGAGTTGAATCAAGCATTTAGGAGCTGGTGGAATCCTAATTTCGTTCAAGATAATGAGTTCTTCAGATGTTGATTTAAATGGGAACAGATATTGGATCCCTGGATTATTACCTTATCAAACTGAGCTCTTCTCTTGTTATCCTGTGTAAACACAATCAGGCCCAATATGTTCCTTTTAAGTACAGTCATTGACCAAGATCAACTTTTCAATTTTTAGGACTCTTCAACTTGCCTTTAATACAACTGCTGAATTTGTCTGATATCTTTCTCAGACCCAATTCAGCAAGGTTACTGAAGCACATACTTAACTTTAATAATGTGAGTAGTTCTACTGGAGACAGGGAACTACTCATGTAGTTTGAAGAGACAAGGTGGGTGAGGTAATATCTTTAATTGGACCAACTTCTGTTGGTGAGAGGGACAAGCTTTCGAGGCACACAGAGCTCTTCTTCAGTGCATACAACATGTGGTTTAAACTTAGGCATGTGCTTACGTACCTTGCTGAATTGACTTTCCAGAAGAAAATGTTACCATTCCATGTGATTTTATATAGTCCTAAAGGAGAGCGTAAGATAGTGAAATGAATCTGCAGAAAAAACTGTCCATTGCAAGATTTTTTCCATAAGGTTTACAACAAAAATGTAAATAATCATAAACAGAAAAACTCCCCAGTTTAGGATTCAACCTTTCCCAAAGTCATTTTCTGTCTCCCTACTAGTTTCTCAAGCAACCCTCTTGTAGCGCTTCCCTAGTGCATCTGTGAAAGAAGAGGGGGAAGTTGAACAGAAATGAACTAATTGTTCACCAGGGATCTGTCAAAGTGTGTGTGTGGGTATACAAAATGGTAAATAGATTCCTCTCCTCTATCTGTTTGCTAATTTGCTCAGTCCATTACATGGTACTATGTAATATCACTCAATACCTGTCACCATCTTGTGATTAAAAAGACAAATATTGTTTTGTATTGTACTAATAGAGAGGCCATATGTTCTGGTTTTTCATCTATGATGTCCTGAAAACCTCTTTTCGATCACCTGAAATGTTCTGTTTTTTTCCTTTCATCGATCCAATCATTTTTTAATAACTATACGATGTTTGTTCAAGATATATTACTGTTCCAAATAGAATTTGCTCTGTACTTACCAGGAATAAAATGGTGCAGTGGAACAGGTATTCTGTTTGATGCACATGCTGGGAGTGCAGAGAAAAGCTGAATGAGTGTTGACACAGTCAAAGTGGTTCTTTTGTTCAAAGTTGAGACAGTGTATCACAACAAATTCATTGAGAACACTAAGCTTCTGGAATTTATCCTGCAATCCGAGAAATGTGAACATATTGTTGAATCATAAGGTGATAGCAACAACACTAGTATAGATTTTAAAAGAAAGTGTATTTTTGGTTTTTACCTGAAGATTTTGCAATCCTAACTACTTGTTCCCATAAAAGTGTCCTAGGTTTTGATTTTGGAAACATAGTCACCTTAATGAATGTAGAGGTAGTAACAATATTATTTCATTAGTTAAGGAATAATAAACACACACAACTGTAAATGATCCATTTTTGAACTAACTGCAAATTTAAGGAAAAAATTATTCTGGGCAGTAAGGGAGAGTCTGTGCATGTGGTTGTTACCAACTAGAATATGGCTGCAAATATTACTGGTTAAAATGTGCTTCTACTCCGAAAAGCAACTTTTACAAAATAGCATCATGGGGTTCCAAATGACTCCATATATAATCCTGTTTAGTTTACAAATAAAAGGATGTATTTTTCTAACTGCTGGTGTTGCAAACACAGCATGAAATGTGAAAGGCAAGCTGGGTTTTTCTGTCTTATGCATCACTAGCAACAAAGATTCTCCACTCGGGACATAGTTAACAAGATGGTAAGCTTTTTATTATACGTCAGATTGTAAGCTCTTTGGGGCAGGGACCATACTTTTACCAGTGTGTGTAAAATTACTAGCACACATTGGGGTGTTCAAATTAATACATCATAAGGACAGCAATTCTGTTAATGATGTGTCATCCAGAATAGAGTTGCTCTTTCCCACAGATATACCTGTTCTCCAGTGCAGGAAAAGTAACAAAGGCTTATTTTAATTTATGAAGTCATTAGCTATGACTCTGAATAGACATTGAAAGATTCAATTTTTACAGTCACTTTTCAAAGTAGAGCCATGCTTCAATATATGTCTGGTGGTTGAGAGTTAGGCCCCTAAGGTGAAATCACTCAGGTGTGGAGGAGGCCTACATGAGGCCTGTTTTTTAAACAAAGTTTGGGGTTTGGTATACAGAGACCGCAGCCTGCCCTGGCAAACACATTATTACAAATCTTTTAAACCCTTTATTAAAGATTCTGGGGAGGCTTGAGGAGGGGAAAGAAAAACACTTCAAGCTTTTGAAATGTTAAAATTAAAGCCTTACTTAATACTTTACAACATTCCCTCTTCCTTTTCCACTTAGCTGGAGAGAGTCTTTAGAAGGAAAAATCCCCTGTGTTCGACCATCTTAGATGGTAATAACTATCTTTTTGGGGAAAAGAGAAGAATCAGTTGAGATGGGCTGGCATTGCTGTTGTTAGAAGTCCGATCCTGTTTCCTAGAAGACAAAACAAGACAAACACACTTAAAAGGGGGAGGGCAAAGAACTGTGAAGATAGACAGTGCGACTTCTGTCTCTGATGTTGACTCTCACTTGCAACCTCACTGCTGGAGAAACACAGGCACAGCACACTGGTCTTAGCCACTCCGAGACCTGGCAAATTTGTACCAGCATTGGGCTGTTTAGGGCACTGCATGTAGCAGCCTCTTTTTGGTCACAGGCTTTCAGCAGTGTTGCACAATATACAGGCTTGACTGACTAAGCCAAACTCTTATTAGACAGAATGAAAAAGGAGAGGGATAGGAAAGAGAAGAAATACGGTGGGAAAGGAAAGGAACACACACAGGAGGTGTGTGACAAAGTCTCACATTCCAAGTGGTATTCAGGACTTAGTCAGAGCCAGTGAAGGTGGCAATGTCATCTGATTCCCTCTCCCCGGTCTGGTCAGGACATCATTCAGGATTAGGATGAAGAAGGTCCAGAGTCCAGGATGCAGTGGGGATGGCAGCATCATGGTGGAGTTTGCTTCATCCTCTCTCCTCTTTGTCAGCCAGTTTTGCAGGAGCCAGCTTTCCCTGCAAAGTCTCCAAGGACCCCAAAAGGGAGTGATGTGTGGAATAGCTAATCTCCCTCATTATTTTGTTAACCAAATGTTAGGCCTAATGTCAGACTCATCAGTTTTGGGTCATTGATTTCCAGTATCGCACTGTTCTGGTTTTTGTTATTGGGTATGATTTTCACACTGTGCTTGAGTTTTATCAGTAGGCCTTTTTGTTTGGACTAATTCAGTCTTTGTCTCTTTTCTGCACCTTTTCCCATCAGCATTTATTATTATAGGTTATTGTGACATTTTATGAACTTTCACTTTTTGCAATTGAGCTCACAATCAGGGTTAATTTGTAGGCCCAATTATCACAGCCTTGTGGGGTGGATGGATCCATGCAGGACACCACTGGTGGAGAGGCTCTGGGGCAAGGCATGCATCCACAACCCCTGCACACTGCAGAGGGAAATATGTGTTGTCTCCCAATAGGATGATGCCAAAGAGGGTGTAATGGAGAAGAGCCTGTGGCTCCACACTCAGTGGTTCCATTGGCCCAAAATTGTGGCTTAAGAGGTGGGGAAGGAGGGCAGGCACCGTGATGGGGTGGTGTTGCAACAACACAGCCTATCTGGGAGTCTAAGACTGAATCAGTCCCCCTAACCTTGTACAGGTCCCGGCACAAAGTCCCAATTACTTTAATTCTGACAGGGGAAATGGTGCACCTTTCTCTTTTGGCCTTCACTAATCGTGTCTCTTAAGTCCAGCAAAAAGGGTATCATAATATCTGCTTTATCTAGCTTTGCAGAAGCACATTATTTTTTTTTTTTTTTTTTTTAAATAATGGAGATATCCCATCTCCTAGAACTGGAAGGGACCTTGAAAGGTCATCGAGTCCAGCCCCCTGCCTTCACTAGGCGGACCAAGTACTGATTTTGCCCCAGATTCCCAAGTGGCCCCCTCAAGGATTGAACTCACAACCCTGGGTTTAGCAGGCCAATGCTCAAACCACTGAGCTATCCCTCCTGTTATAGAGACACAGCAGAACAGTAGCTTCACCACTGATTTTAGCTGTTAGAATCCACAAAGTTATTTTTTTTAAAATTAAAATCTGAGGAGGGGAGGGGGGGTTTGTGGTAGTTACACTGGTCACTGACTGGCATCACTGCACTGGGCTATTGCATAAGGCCCCATCCAGCAAACACTTACATATATGTCTAATTTTACCCCATCAATAGTTCCATTGAAGACAATAGGACTACTTAAATGCTTAATGTTGTGTGTGTTGCAGGATCTAGGCTTAAGTGGCATGCCAATACCATGCATCAAAATACATGAATGTCTTATCAACCATAAAGATTCCTTGAAGGTCTGGCAGTTTTAATTGTGCTAACAGTCAAAGTATTTGTAAACCAGCATGTAAGAGATCTATAGCATACAAACACTACTGCTGGATAAAATCCTCCCTATCAGATATCTAAAACAGGGTTGACAGGAAGTGGTGGCTTGTAAATTCCGAAAACATATATGATGATTTGATTTAACATAATGCATACTGAAGTTCTTTTAAATACCTGATGAAACTCTAGGCATTGTTTACAACTTAATGACTATTATATAATTTTTATATGTGTTTTTAACTAATTAATAAGATATTGTTATAAAATGAAAGCTCAGTTATTAATGCATGGAGTTCAATTGTGACAGGAATTTTTAATATGTGCTTTAATATAAGACTGAAATATCTTCGCTAGATTTATCCATCCTTTCAGAATCCAGTACTATTGCTAAAATTAATTGTTTGCTCTTCAGACATAAGAACATAAGGGTCAGACCAAAGGTCCATCTAGCCCAGTATCCTGTCTCCCAATGGTGGCCAGTGCCAGGTGCCCCAGAGGGAATGAACAAAACAGGTAATCATCAAGTGATCTATCCCCTGTCGCTCATTCCCAGCCTCTGGCAAACAGAGGCTAGGGATACCATTCCTGCCCATCCTGGCTAATAGCCATTGATGGACCTATCCTCCATGAATGTATCTAGTTCTTTTTTGAACCCTGTTATGGTCTTGGCCTTCACAACAGCCTGTGGCAAGGAGTTCCACAGGTTGACTGTGTGTAGTGTGAAGAAATACTTCCTTTTATTTATTTTAAACCTGCTGCCTATTAATTTCATTTGGTGACTCCTAGTTCTTGTGTTATGAGAAGTAGTGAACAACACTTTCTTATCTACTTTCTCTACACCAGTCATGATTTTATAGACCTCATAATATCTCTCCTTAGCCGTCTCTTTTCCAAGTCCCAGTCTTATTAATCTCTCCTCATATGGAAGCCGTTCCATACTCCTAATCATTTTTGTTGCCCTTTTCTGAACCTTTTCCAATTCCAATATGTCATTTTTGAGCTACCATATCTGCACACAGTATTCAAGATGTGGGTGTACCATGGATTTATATAGAGGCGACATGATATTTTCTGTCTTATTATCTATCCCTTTCTTCATTATTCCCAGCATTCTGTTCGCTTTTTTGAGTGCCGCTGCACATTGAGTGGATGTTTTCAGAGAACTATCCACAATGACTCCAAGATCTCTTTCTTGAGTGGTAACAGCTAATTTAGACCCCATCATTTTATATGTATAGTTGGGATTATGCTTTCCAATGTGCATTACTTTGTATTTATCAACATTAAATTTCACCTGCCATTTTGTTGCCCATTCACCCAGTTTTGAGAGATCCTTTTATAACTCTTTGCCGTCTGCCGGGGTCTTAACTATCTTTAGTAATTTTGTATCATCTGCAAATTTTGCCACTTCACTGTTTACCCCGTTTCCAAGATCATTTATGAATATGTTGATAGGACTGGTCCCAGAACAGACCCCTGGGGGGATACCACTATTTACCTCTCTCCATTCTGAGAACTGACTATTTATACCTACCCTTTGTTTCCTATCTTTTAACCAGTTACCAATCCATGAGAGCACCTTCCCTCTTATCCCATAGCAACTTACTTTGCATAAGAGCCTTTGGTGAGGGACCTTGTCAAAGGCTTTCTGAAAATCTAAGTATACTATATTCATTGGATCCCCTTGGTCCACATGCTTGTTGACACCCTCAAAGAATTCTAGTAGATTGGTGAGACATGATTTCCCTTGACTAAAACCATGTTGACTCTTCCTCAACAAATTATGTTCATCTATATGTCCAACAATATTGTTCTTTATTATAGTTTCAATCAGTTCGCTCGGTACTGAAGTCAGACTTACAGGCCTGTAATTGCTCGGATCATCTCTGGAGCCCGTTTTAAAAATTGGCGTCACATTAGCTATCTTCCAAGTCTTCTGATACAGAAGCTGATTTAAATGATAGGTTACAGACTACAGTAGTAGTTCTGTAATTTCACACTTGAGTTCCTTCAGAATTCTTGGGTGAATACCATCTGGTCCTGATGACTTACTGCTATTTAATTTATCAATTTGTTCCCAAACCTCCTCTAATGATACCTCAATCTGGGACAGTTCCTCAGATCTGTCACCTAAAAAGAATGGCTCAGGTTTGGGAATCTCCCTCACATCCTCTGCCGTGAAGACCGATGCAAATAATTCATTTAGTTTCTCCGCAATGGCCTTATTGTCCTTGAGTGCTCCTTTAGCACCTTGATCGTCCAGTGGCCCCATTGATTGTTTAGCAGGCTTCCTGCTTCTGATGTTCTTAAAAAAAAATTGCTATTGCTTTTTGAGTCTTTGGCTAACTGTTCCTCAAATTCTTTTTTGGCCTTCCTAATTGTATTTTTACACTTCATTTGCCAGTGTTTATGCTCCTTTCTATTTTCCTCACTGGGATTTAACTTCCACTTTTTAAAGGATGCCTTTTTGCCTCTCACTGCTTTTTTTACTTTGTTGTTTAGCCACCATGGATACATTTAAATTGAACCTCTATTATGGTGTCTTTAAAAAGTTTCCACGCAGCTTGCAGGGATTTCACTTTTGGCACTGTACCCTTTAATTTCTGTTTCACTGACCTCCTCATTTTTATGTAGTTCCCCTTTCTGAAATTAAATGCTTCAGTGTTGGGCTGCTGTGGTGTTTTTCCTGCCACAGGGATATTAAATTTAATGATATTATGTTTACTATTACCAAGCGGTTCAGCTATATTCACCTCTTGGACCAGATCCTGTGCTCCACTTAGGACTAAATCAATAATTGCCTCTCCTCTGGTGGGTTCCAGGACCAGTTGCTCCAAGAAGCAGTCATTTAAGGTGTCAAGAAACTTTATCTCTGCATCCCGTCCTGAGGTGACATGTACCCAGTTGATATGGGGATAATTGAAATCCCCCATTATTATTATTATTATTGAGTTTTTTTTATTTTAATAGCCTCTCTAATCTCCCTGAGCATTTCACAGTCACTCTCATCACCCTAATCAGGTGGTCAGTAATATATCCCTGCCGCTGTATTCTTATTATTAGAGTACGGAATTTCTATCCATAGAGATTCTATGGTACAGTTTGATTCATTTACAATTTTTACTTCATTTGATTCTATGCATTCTTTCACATATAATAACACTCCCCCACCAGCACGACCTGTTCTGTCCTTCTGATATATTTTGTACTCTGGTATTACTGTATCCTATTGAATATCCTTATTCCACCAAGTTTCTGTGATGCCTGTTATATCAATATCCTCATTTAATACAAGGCACTCTAGTTCACCCATTTTATTATTTAGACTTCTAGCACTGGTATATAAGCACTTAAAAAACGTACCTCCTTTTGGCTGTCTGCCATTACATGATGTAATTGAATGGGACTTTTTTTTATTTGATTGTTTCTGATCAGACCCTGCCTGTATTTTATCATTTTCCATCCTCTTGTTCTCACTAGGATATAGAGATTGTCTATGAATAGAGCCTCCCCTAAGGGATGTCCGAACCATGTGCTCCTCCGCACATGTCGGCTTTTCCCCAGCCCTTAGTTTAAAAATTTCTCTACGACCTTTTTAATGTTAAGTGCCATCAATAAAACCATTTTGGTTTAGGTGGAGCCCATCTGTACACCAAACCGTACACCTATTCCCTGCAAATCCTTAGTGTAGCTATCTCCTGGTTGATATATGAGGTCCCAAGATTGCTTTAGTTATTGCTTAGTCAATTAGCTTGTACAAGCTAACTCATGCTGATAAATTCAAAGTAATGTACACTGAAAAATATAATCCCAACTATACATACAAAATTATGGGATCTAAATTAGATGCTACCACTCAAGAAAGAGATCTTGGAGTCATTGTGGATAGTTCTCTGAAAACATCCACTCAATGTGCTGCAGCAGTCAAAGAATGTTAGGAACCATTAGGAAGGAGATAGATAATAAGACAGCAAATATCATAATGCTACTATATAAATCCATGGTACGCCCACACTTGAATACTGCATGCAGTTCTGGTTGCCCCATCTCAAAAAATATATATTAGAATTGGGAAAAGTACAGAGAAAGGCAACAAAAATGATTAGGGATATGAAACAGCTTCCATATGAGGAGAGATTAAAAAGACTGGAACTTTTCAGCTTGGAAAAAAGATGACTAAGGGGACATATGATAGAGGTGTATAAAATCATGACTGGTGTGGAGAAAATAATAAGGAAGTGTTATTTTCTCCTTCACATAACACAAGAACCAGGGGTCATCCAATGAATTAACAGGCAGCAGGTTTTAAAACAAACATAAGGAAATATTTCTTCACACAATGCACAGTCAACCTATGGAACTCATAGCCAGGGGATTTGTGAAGGCCAAAACTATAACTGAGTTCAAAAAAGAATTAGACAAGTTCATGGAGGAAAGGTTAATCAATGGCTATTAGCCAAAATGGTTAGGATGCAACTCCATGCTCTGGGTGTCCTAGCCTCTGTCTGCCAGAAGCTGGGAGTGGACGACAGGGAATGGATCACTCAATAATTGCCCTATTCTGTTTGTTCCCTCTGAAACACCTGGCACAGGCCACTGTCAGAAGACAGGATACTGGGCTAGATGGACCACTGGTCTGATCCACTATGGCGGTTCTTATGTTCTTAAGTCAGTTTAATTAAACATACAGTGGTACTTCTAATAGCTGCATAGGAAGTGATGGTGCATCAGGTTTATTACCATTAAACATAAGTTACTATTCTCTCTCTAAAACGTCAGTGTATATTTTTTTCTCTCTCCCCAGTGAGCAACAGTGACGCCTTTGAAGAGTTTCACAGAAATATGTATGACAATCAACCAGCTGACTGATGTTCTGAAACCTAATGTTCTTCTTTGGAGATGTAAAACAAATCTTGCAGGTTGTTGCACCTAAAACTGCTTGTTAGGGCTAGCATTTGATATTTTGATCAGTATTCATTCCTTACAACAGACAACCTAACATGGCGTAGTTTGTCAGAGAGAAATAAGCTTTTGCAGTGGGTATGCTCCTTTCTGAATCAGAGACACAGCATACAGTAATATAGGTCAAGGTACCATATAGTACACACTACATCTATTTACCAAGAAAACAGTAGATTTAATTAAATCCACGGCAGGTGAACTTTTGTTTAAGTTTTTCGTTTAAATCTAGTTGTTTACATAGACTCCTTACCCGTATTCTAAGCTGTGAAAGGTGATTATAACATTGCAATATTCCACACTAATCAGAAAAACACTTTATCATCTTATTTATGTTTTATTGAAGTAAAAATATTCATGGACATAATCTCATACAAACTACATATATGTGACTAATATTTTTATAAAAATACAATAAAATCTTGGCCACAAGTCAAGTTTTATATTATAAATAGGAACATTATTGATATTTGGCATATAGAGTTATATATAATGAGATGTTTATGTTCTTATTGCATAAACATTTTAGATTTTATCCTTTCCCTCACATTTGTACACTGTCTCTATTAAATAGATTGAACTAAACTTTCAAACTAAGATATAAAAAACTATAATTCAATATTGGAAGTGCTTAGAGGCAGACAGCAGTGGGGCTTTTAAAGCTCCTGTTTACAAAATATAATAAAAAACAACCAAACAAAAAAACTCCTGGCAAGGTGTAACAACAGTTACACCATAGAAAAATTACAGAAAAGCTTGAAAAATACACACAAAACTTAATAATATGGCCAAGGATTATTATTGATGATAGTACTAAAGCTAGACCAAAAATAATATATACCATATACAATTTATATGGCAACTATGAATCCTACAAGTAGTATTTCTTCTCTAAAGCTGATGGAGAACTCCTAAAAGAAAATTAATGTAGTGTAGTTTACATGTGGAATTCTTCCTTCCGATTACATACAAATGTATCCTCCCTCCCCGACATCCTACAGCAAGTTCTAATGTTGTCAAGATGAATAGATGGCCGGCCTCAATCTCCGCACCCTGTATAATGCAGGGGCAGAATGGGGCTTCTGAACTTTAATAATCTATACCCCAAACTTTCACTTTAAAACAATGCTATTCTGATTAGAAACAAATACTATTGTGGGAAGACGTGTTTTGAATAAAAGTCTTAATCTGATATTTCTGTGGCTGTGATCTGTACCCTATCTAACTTACTTCAAATGTTAAACATGCTGCACCTATTTTTAAACATTACATTTACTGTGCCGTCTTATCCTTTTCATTCATTCCCAATGAAAAAAAGACTTTATACTTTTATTTTTCAGCAAGTGCTGATTGTACTTCTCAAAAAGTGGGTGTTGGAGAATGCCCAGTTGCTTTCTGAAGCTGCTCTTTCACAAGAGTGAGAAGTCTGTCAGCCTTCAAGAAGAAAGGTCCTTAGAAGCAGGGCTCAGTCCAGGACTTGTTTAGAGTTTCCACAGGCTTTTTAACCGAACTAAAGAATCTAATCACTACAGTGCAAATTGTACAGCTGCTTCTTGTCATAGCTCTTTTTTTTAAAAAATATGTCCACTGTGCTTCTGCAACCTACGCTACAAGAAATCCAGCGTTGTACTGTAAACTCTTGCTGAGACTACATGTTAGCACAATATACAGTACTGCCTACTGGATAGCTATGGATTTGACGTGTGATGGTATTTCGTAGTATGTACAGTGGTGCTCTATGTAGAATAGCAAACTACAACATGCAAAGTACTTAAAAGAAGTTTGAGACTGTAAAGATAAAATGTATCCTTGTCTATGATCACACCACTCTTTATAACAATAAGAATAATAATTAGCGCTTATAATCTGAAGGTGGCAAAGTGCTTTACAAAGGATGATATTATCCCTGTTCTGTAGACGAGAAAAACAGAGGTTGAGGTGGCTGAAGTAACTTGTCAAAGTTACACAACAGCTTAATAGTAGAGCAGGGAGTAGGACACAGGTTTACCGATTCCTGTCCAGGTCCCTGTTGGTTTTGGATCATGTTGCCTCCAGATAAGATCCATACCTATTCTGAGTATGTGGAGGGTGCTCATTATTGTAGTATTTAGGCATCAAGGGAAGCCAGTTAAGGGCTTCTCTTAGCATATAGGTAGTTCTAGTTGCATGAGATTAGTTTTGGTGATAAGTATTACAGAACACATTTAGAGAAGAAGGAAGGGCTTTCCCCCCTCCAACAGAAGGCAAGTGCTTTCATGAAAATGGTAATACCTGAGGCCTGGTCTACACTAGGAGGTTATGTCGAATTTAGCAGCGTTAAATCGAATTAACCCTGCACCCGTCCACACAACGAAGCTATTTATTTCGACATAGAGGTCTCTTTAAATCGATTTCTGTACTCCTCCCCGGCAAGGGGAGTAGCGCTAAATTCGACATGGCCATGTCGAATTAGGGTTAGTGTGGACGGAATTCAACGCTAATAGCTCCGGGAGCTATCCCATAGTGCACCACTCTGTTGACGCTCTGGATAGCAGTCTGAGCTCGGATGCTCTGACCAGCCACACAGGAAAAGCCCCGGGAAAATTTGATTCCTTTTCCTGTCTGGCCAGTTTGAATCTCATTTCCTGTTTGAAGACCAGCAGGCGACTCAAACGCTGCTTGGACTAATGAGGGAGCAAACGGACGTGCTCCGGCGCCTTCTAAATGTTCTGCAGGACCAGAGGCAGAAGGACAGAGCCCCCCTGCATTCTATCTCTAACCGCCCTCCCCCCCCACATCACTGGCAATGATGCAGAACTCTCCAGCGGAGGTGACCATGCAATCGCTGAATAGAAAGAGGGCCCCAGCATGGACTGATCGGGAAGTCTTGGATCCGATCACTGCGTGGGGCGATGAGTCCGTGCTTTCGGAGTTGCGATCGAAAAGACGGAATGCGAAGATCTACAAGAAGATCTCAAAAGCCATGACGGAGAGAGGATACAGCTGGGATGCAACGCAGTGCCGCGTGAAAATCAAGGAGCTGAGACAAGCGTACCAGAAGACCAAAGAGTCAAATGGACGCTCCGGATCCCAGCCCCAGACATACCGTTTCTACGAGGCACTGCATTCCATTCTAGGTGCGGCCGCCACCACTACCCCACCACTGTCCATGGACTCTGATGATGGGGTATTGTCGACATCCACTTCCTCGGAGCTGTTCGCGGACGGGGAAGATGAGGAAGGAGATAAGGAGGACGAGGCAGTCGACAGCGCTTTCAACACTGATTTCCCCGACAGCCAGGATCTCTTCATCACCCTCACGGAGATCCCCTACCAACCCTCCCAAGGCGGTACCCGGACCGTGAATCAGGGGAAACATCAGTAGGTAAGTGTTTTAAACATTTATTTTGAATAGAATAGGCATGGTATGTTAGCAATGGGTTTTTAATGATTAGTTTGCCCTAGGCGCTTAACTTTTTAGTCCTTGCCAATGCAGCTACTGGAAAAGTCTGTTAACATGTCTGGGGATAGAGTAGAAATCCTCCTGGGACATCTCCACGAAGCTCTCCTGGAGGTAATTTGAAAGCCTTTGCATCAGGTTCCTGGGGAGAGCGGCCTTATTGCCTCCTCCATGGTAGGAAACTTTTCCGCGCCAGGCTAGCAGCATGTACTCCGGTATCATTGCCTGGCAAAGCATGGCAGCATACAGCCCTGGTGTTTGCTGGCATTCATGCAGCATGCGGTCTTTCTCTGCCTCCGTAATCCTCATCAGAGTGATATCACTCATGGTGACCTGCTTTGAATTAGGGGAATTTTAGTATGGGGACTGATTGCCTGTTCCTTTAAATAACTGTAACCGGCGGTTTACAGCCACGCGGTGGGGGCGGGGAGGCAAACCGTTCATGTTGAGCGGTTCGCCAGCAGCGTGCAGGGATCTTTCCTGAGCCCAGCCACATGGTGGGGGCGGGGAGGCGAACCGTTCCTGCTGAGCGGTTTGCCGGCAGCATGCAGGGATCTTTCCCAGAGACAGCCGCGATGGGAGTGGGACAGGGGCAGAGTTCATGCTGGCCGGATCGCCGGCAGCAGGAACTGGCCAACGCTACGAGCATTGCTTGGAACGTGAAAGGAGGGCACTGCTGTAAATTAAGCTTTAAGCCTTTAGGTCTATGGCTTGCCATGGCCGCCTGCTAGCAGAATTCCGGTGTCTGGCCCCGCTTGTGTGATCTGTACAGCAAGACCCCAGGCACTCAAGGTGAAGACAGAAAATTCAACCTTGTACTGAGTGCACATGTAATAGGTACTGTGCATGGTCTTGTTCACAGAGAAAGACTATATTCATTGTTTTCAAAAATGTATCTTTTTGAGGAATTCACTCCCCTTTTCCCATCCCACAGCTGCAAGCGTCTCCTGAGCTACCCCGGCATCCCCCTGCCAGAGGCTGGCGCAGATCAGGCGGCGAAAGAAAAGGACATGGGACGAGATGTTCTCAGAACTTATGGTCTGTTCCTGAGCCGAGGCGGCACAGCAGACCCAGTGGAGGGAGAACATGTCGCAATACCAGCGATCACACAGCGAAAGGGAAGACAGGTGGCGGCAGGAAGACCAGCAGGCGACTCAAACGCTGCTTGGACTAATGAGAGAGCAAACAGACATGCTCCGGCGCCTTGTAAATGTTCTGCAGGACCGGAGGCAGGAGGACAGAGCCCCCCTGCATTCTATCTCTAACCGCCCTCCCCCGCCACAAAGTCCCATCACCCCCACCCAAAGTCCCATCCCCCCCACCCAAAGTCCCAAGAAGGAGGGGCGGCAGGGGCCGTGAAAACAGTCACTCCACCCCTGCAGACTGCTCAAATTGCAGAAGGCTCTCATTCCCAAATATTTGATATGTCCTTTCCTTCCCTCCAAATGCACCTTACCCCGTCCCAGTTTCATCCCCTAACTGTGCAGTTCTTAATAAAAAATACGTTTCTCTTAATTACTGTTTCCGTCATGTTCTTTTAGAGGACAGTGTGTTTGAAGGGGGGAAGGGGTTGGTAATTGGAGAGCACAGTCACCTTTACCAGGGTACAGACACGGGGGCAGGTTCAGCAGAAGGTCACACACACATTGCAGTCACTAGGCACACTGGTCAGTCTGGGAGGTGGTTTTCATGTTCTGTGTGGGGGGGCTATATGAGTTTGTGTTGGGGGAGGGCGGTTACAGATCTTATGCAGCGGTCCTTAGCCTGGATGACAGAGCCATGCAGCAGGGGATCTGTAACCGCCCTCCCTCGCCACAAAGTCACATAGCCCCCACACACAGAGTCCCGAAAAGGAGGGGTGGCAGGCTCCATTGAAACAACCAGTCCACCACTGCGGACCGCTCTAGGAGCAGGAGCCTGTCATTCCTCGAGTTTAGAAGCGTCCTTTCCATCACTATACCCGCTCCCCACCACTGTCTGCGACCCAGTTTCAACCCTTTACCGCGAAATCCTTAATAAAGAAAACGGTGTTAATGAACAAAGTTTCATTTATTTTATTTTTAAAGGTGTGATGGAAGGGGGGGAAGGAGGTTGGTAACTGGAGAGGATAGTCAACATTAACTGGGTAAAGAAACGGGGGCAGGTTCAGCTTCTGTTTAAACAAACGTAATAGTCACAGGTTACCCTGCTCACTCAGGAACCTAGCTTCCAAAGCTTCCCGGATACACAGCGCGTCCCGCTGGGCTCTTCTAATCGCCCGCGTGTCTGGTTGGGTGTAATCAGCAGCCAGGCGATTTGCCTCAACCTCCCACCCCGCCATAAACGTCTCCCTCTTGCTCTCACAGAGATTGTGGAGCACACAGCAAGCTGCAATAACAATGGGGATATTGGTTTTGCCGAGATCAGAGCGAGTCAGTAAGCTTCTCCATCTCCCCTTCAGACGTCCAAAAGCACACTCCACCACCATTCTGCACTTGCTCAGCCGGTAGTTGAAGAGTTCTTTTTCACTGTCCAGGGTGCTTGTATAGGGCTTCATGAGCCAGGGCATTAGCGGGTAGGCTGGGTCCTCGAGAATCACTATAGGCATCTCCACATCCCCAACAGTTATTTTGTGGTCCGGGAAGTAAATACCTTCCTGCAGCCGTCTAAACAGACCAGAGTTCCTGAAAACGTGAGCGTCATGAACCTTCCCCGGCCATCCGACGTTGATGTTGGTAAAATGTCCCCTATGGTCCACCAGTGCTTGCAGCACCATTGAAAAGTAGCCCTTTCGGTTAATGTACTGGCTGGCCTGGTGGTCCGGTCCCAGGATAGGGATGTGAGTTCCATCAATAGCCCCACCGCAGTTTGGGAATCCCATCACAGCGAAGCTATCTATGATCACCTGCACGTTTTCCAGGGTCACTACCTTTGAGAGCAGTAGCTCAACGATTGCGTTGGCTGCTTGCATCACAGCAACCCCCACGGTAGATTTGCCCACTCCAAATTGATTGGCGACTGACCGGTAGCTGTCTGGCATTGCAAGCTTCCAGAGGGCTATGGCCACTCGCTTCTGGACAGTCAGGGCTGCTCGCATCTGGGTGTCCTTGCGCTTCAGGGCAGGGGACAGCAACTCACAAAGTTCCAGGAAAGTTCCCTTACGCATCCGAAAGTTTTGCAGCCACTGTGATTCATCCCAGACCTGCAGCACTATGCGGTCCCACCAGTCTGTGCTTATTTTGTGGGCCCAGAATCGCCGTTCCACAGCATCAACATGACTCATTGCCACCATGATGTCCACGGCGCGGGGTCCTGTGCTTTGTGAGAGGTCTGTTCCCCTCTCAGACTTAATGTCCTCACCGTGCTGCCATAGCCTCCTCGCCTGATTTCTCAGCAGCTGCCTCTGAAAAAGGTTCATGATAAGGCGTGAGGTGTTGACAACGGCCATAACTGCAGCGATGATCGCAGCGGGCTCCATGCTCGTGGTGCTGTGGCGTCCGCGCTGTCAATCACCAGAAAAGTGCGCAAACTGATTGCCCACCGGCGCTTTCACGGAGGGAGGGCGGGCGTGAGGGTTGAATGTTGACAGTTACCCAAAACCACCCTTGACACATTTTTTTGGCCCAGCAGGCATTGGGGGCTCGACCCAGAATTCCAATGGGCAGCGGGGACTGCAGGAACTGTGGGATAGCTACCCACAGTGCACTGCTTCCAATGTCGACACTTACCCCGTTAGTGTGGACTCACAAAGTCGAATTACTGTCCTTAGTGTGGATTGACTAACGTTTGACTTTGTAATATCGGTTCCACAAATTTGCTTTAAGTAAAATCGAACTACTCTCGTAGTGTAGACATACCCTGAGACTCAACAAATCTGAATGGTGCAAAAAAATTCTATTATGTCTATACAGAGCAAGAGCAGTTCACAAAATCCTGTGATGCTCCCAGAGCTGACTTTGGGAGTTTAGGATGACCCGTCTGACAAATTGTTGCCCCCCCCTATAAACATAACTGTGCCATTTTAATGAAAATGCTTCCTCTGCTGTCAGAGAAGTGGGGCCCATACGCTTGTGCTTGGGGCCTTGGCTAGCTGTCAGCATCTAATATTTTTATCAAGGGACAAATCTCCAGCTAAGACAAGGGTCTGATGGCTACTAGGCCCTCACTAAGCATAGAGCTGTGAGTATTCTGGTGGATTTATGTCCTGTACCCCCCCGCGCTCTCCAATCTTTTACCTGTTTATAGAATCTAAAGTGGCTAGCATTGTTCATATATTAATACACAAAACTTCACTGGGAAGCAGGGTTGCTATACAAACAAAAGGCAGGAAATTAAAAGATAAGCCACTTAACAGTACATATCCTCTACTTCTCCACTCACAAGCACTCACTTTATCATTACGACAACTGTTGTACACCACAAACCATGCACAGCAGCTGTAATTCTGCTCCATTTTCACATTTCTGCACACGTCCCTACTATTTTCCCGCAACAGAAGTAGTTGTGGATGTGTGATGTAGTGGGTGATTATATTAGGAGAAGGTAGTTTGGTAAAGGATTTTGTGCAGATGGGCAGCTGAAAGGGGTAATGGGAGGCTGGTATCTCTAGGGGGCAGAGTAATGATTGCTGTCAGGTGGCTTAACTTTCATGACCTTCATCTTGTGGGTTTGAATGAGTTGTGCTGTGTACGGAGTAGCTGCCATGGTTATATAAGGATGTGGGCGTGAGTCCAGAGCCCTAAGGTTTTAGAACACAGACATCTGGAAGGCAGAGGGCAGACAGCCTGGCAGGCTGAAGCCTACAGCTGGCTCACATGGCTGTTAGGGAACATTTAAATACAACTAACTTAACTATTAAGCTCTTTATGCCTTAATAAGACCAACACACCAGATACTTGACAATAAGTATGCTGTGTATAAATGTCCAAGTTTTTTTCTGTATTTAAAGGGGTAAGCAGTGGATGAGCAGAGAGGAGTGGGCCTGGGGGGCTACAAGTGGGAAAATATTTTATCTCTCAGCAGCTCTGCCTGAACCCTCCCATATCAGCAGTTGTGCGCACAAACCCTTTTCTGCTGTAGGACAAAAATCTGACAGAAACTCCTGGAGATAGTTTTAAGTGTGTCTGGACTCTTGACCCCATCAGTCAGGGTTGCATGTGCCTGCTCCTCCTCACTCAAGCAGGCTTCTAGGTCTCCCCTCACATCAACCAATCAGGTTTGGGTGTGCTTGCTCCCACCGCTGCCCCATCATCAGTCAGGCTAGCATGTGCTCACCCTTAAAATCCCCTCTAATTAATCAGACTTTTGTATGCCCCCACACCAATTGATCAATCAGTCAATCAATCAATCTTGTTTTGAATGCGTTCACTCCTTCCCAAATAACCAATCAGCTTTCTGTGTTCCTGCCCTACCGCATTAACCAAGTAGGGTTGCGTGAGCTCCCCATGCCCCCCTCCCCTCCTCAGAAAAATCAGGCTTCCATGCCCCACCATCAATTAATTAATCTTGTGCACATCCTACCCTCACTGCCACAATCAATTGTGTTATCATGTACTTGCACTCCATCAATCATGCTTGTGTGCACAGTATATATATGAACTTTCAGTTACAATGTTAGTAGCAGCTAAAAATGACCCTAAATCCAACATTCATTTAAAAAAATGTCTCTGTTGCCCCAATTCTCTGCAGGATCCATCTCTGCCAAGTTTTTGTGTGGATAAACTATGTAAGTAGAACTGCCAAGGAGATCTTGAGCCAGAGCCCAAATTTCAAACCCTTACCATTAAAAAAAAAAAAAAAAAAAAAAACAAGAAAAAACAAAAACTACATAGAAAATTCAAAGAGAAAAAACACTGACCCAGTCTGAAATTTCACATTAACTGGCCATACACTTTTGGAGGGAAACAGGAATTTATGCCCTATTTTAGACCATCACCCTAACTATGGAGTCTCCGTAACCAGGCATTTCCATAATTCTAACAAATGTATGAGATATTCTGTATAGATCTGTGCAGTTGACTGGGACAAGAAAGGATGAAGTAGGCCTTGAAAAATGATGGCTTATGAGAATTTAGAGTGTTTATAAAATTTCCTTACTTATACATGTGCAAATTACCACGGTGATGTGCAGTTAGCTGAATCATTAATATCTGGTGTCCACACTGGCTGAGCTGCTGTGTAAGAGATGACTTCCACTGATATGTCTTGATAAGTCAGTTACCAAAACCCCACAAACATCATTAACAATGAGATTCTGGAGAAACCTCAACTAAAGTGAAAGTTAATGTCAGAAACATTTAATCGTTGTCTTTGACCTATCAAAACAGTGCACTATTATTAATACCACAGTAACACATCAAGGTTTCCCCCACCTATTTTTAAAAATACTTATAGGTGGAGCTGGTAGTACTGCCTATTATTAAGGTTATCTTTATAATGGGAAGTGTTGAGTGTGCCTTCACTATAGGGTTAACCCAGGCTCCTGCCTGGGCTTTAGACCTGACTCTCCAACTATCCACATACAAAAACTTTTTACTTGGGTTTGGAGGTGCTTTGAACGCGAGCTAACTTACCCAGCTGAGGGTATAGATTAGAGCCTGGGTTCTGCTTGAATTTATCATAGAATCATAGAATCATAGAATATCAGAGTTGGAAGGGACCTCAAGAGGTCATCTAGTCCAACCCCCTGCTCAAAGCAGAACCAATTCCCAGCTAAATCATCCCAGCCAGGGCTTTGTCAAGCCGGGCCTTAAAAACCTCCAAGGAAGGAGACTCCACCACCTCCCTAGGTAACGCATTCCAGTGTTTCACCACCCTCCTAGTGAAATAGTTTTTCCTGATATCCAACCTGGACCTCCCCCACTGCAACTTGAGACCATTGCTCCTTGTTCTGTCATCTGCCACCACTGAGAACAGCCAAGCTCCATCCTCTTTGGAACCCCCCTTCAGGTAGTTGAAGGCTGCTATCAAATCCCCCCTCATTCTTCTCTTCTGGAGACTAAACAATCCCAGTTCCCTCAGCCTCTCCTCATAAGTCATGTGCTCCAGACCCCTAATCATTTTTGTTGCCCTCCGCTGGACTCTTTCCAATTTTTCCACATCCTTCTTGTAGTGTGGGGCCCAAAACTGGACACAGTACTACAGATGAGGTCTCACCAATGTTGAATAAAGGGGAATGATCACGTTCCTCGATCTGCTGGCAATGCCCCTACTTATACAGCCCAAAATGCCGTTAGCCTTCTTGGCAACAAGAGCACACTGTTGACTCATATCCAGCTTCTCGTCCACTGTGACCCCTAGGTCCTTTTCTGCAGAACTGCTACCTAGCCATTCGGACCCTAGTCTGTAGCAGTGCATGGGATTCTTCCATCCTAAGTGCAGGACTCTGCACTTGTCCTTGTTGAACCTCATCAGGTTTTTTTTGGCCCAATCCTCTAATTTGTCTAGGTCCCTCTGTAGCCGATCCCTACCCTCTAGTGTATCTACCACGCCTCCTAGTTTAGTGTCATCTGCAAACTTGCTGAGAGTGCAGTCCACACCATCCTCCAGATCATTAATAAAGATATTAAACAAAACCGGCCCCAGGACCGACCCTTGGGGCACTCCGCTTGAAACCGACTGCCAACTAGACATGCAGCCATTGATCACTACCCGTTGAGCCCGACGATCTAGCCAGCTTTCTATCCACCTTACAGTCCATTCATCCAGCCCATACTTCTTTAACTTGGCGGCAAGAATACTGTGGGAGACCGTATCAAAAGCTTTGCTAAAGTCAAGGAATAACACATCCACTGCTTTCCCCTCATCCACAGAGCCAGTTATCTCATCATAGAAGGCAATTAGGTTAGTCAGGCATGACTTCCCCTTCGTGAATCCATGCTGACTGTTCCTGATCACTTTCCTCTCCTCTAAATGTTTCATAATTGATTCCTTGAGGACCTGCTCCATGATTTTTCCAGGGACTGAGGTGAGGCTGACTGGCCTGTAGTTCCCCGGATCCTCCTTCTTCCCTTTTTTAAAGATGGGCACTACATTAGCCTTTTTCCAGTCATCTGGGACCTCCCCCGATCGCCATGAGTTTTCAAAAATAATGGCTAATGGCTCTGCAATCTCACCCGACAACTCCTTTAGCACCCTCGGATGCAGCGCATCCGGCCCCATGGACTTGTGCACGTCCAGTTTTTCTAAATAGTCCCGGACCACTTCTTTCTCCACAGAGGGCTGGTCACCTTCTCCCCATGCTGTACTGCCCAGTGCAGCAATCTGGGAGCTGACCTTGTGCGCGAAGACAGAGGCAAAAAAATCATTGAGTACATTAGCTTTTTCCACATCCTCGGTCACTAGGTTGCCTCTCTCATCCAGTAAGGGGGCCCACACTTTCCTTGACTTTCTTCTTCTTGCTAACATACCTGAAGAAACCCTTCTTGTTACTCTTAACATCTCTTGCTAACTGCAACTCCAAGTGTGATTTGGCCTTCCTGATTTCACTCCGGCATGCCTGAGCAATATTTTTATACTCCTCCCTGGTCATTTGTCCAATCTTCCACTTCTTGTAAGCTTCTTTTTTGCGTTTAAGATCAGCAAGGATTTCACTGTTTAGCCAAGCTGGTCGCCTGCCGTATTTACTATTCTTTCTACACATCGGGATGGTTTGTTCCTGCAACCTCAATAAGGATTCTTTAAAATACAGCCAGCTCTCCTGGACCCCTTTGCCCTTCATGTTATTCTCCCAGGGGATCCTGCCCATCTGTTCCCTGAGGGAGTCAAAGTCTGCTTTTCTGAAGTCCAGGGTCCGTATTCTGCTGATCTCCTTTCTCCCTTGTGTCAGGATCCTGAACTCGACCATCTCATGGTCACTGCCTCCCAGGTTCCCATCCACTTTTGCTTCCCCTACTAATTCTTCCCTGTTTGTGAGCAGCAGATCAAGAAAAGCTCTGCCCCTAGTTGGTTCCTCCAGCACTTGCACCAGGAAATTGTCCCCTACATTTTCCAAAAATTTCCTGGATTGTCTGTGCACCACTGTATTGCTCTCCCAGCAGATATCAGGGTGATTAAAGTCTCCCATGAGAACCAGGGCCTGTGATCTAGCAACTTCTGCTAGTTGCCAGAAGAAAGCCTCGTCCACCTCATCCCCCTGGTCTGGTGGTCTATAGCAGACTCCAACCACGACATCACCCTTGTTGCTCACACTTCTCAACTTTATCCAGAGACTCTCAGGTTTTTCTGCAGTTTCATACCGGAGCTCTGAGCAGTCATACTCCTCTCTTACATACAACGCAACTCCCCCACCTTTTCTGCCCTGCCTGTCCTTCCTGAACAGTTTATATCCATCCATGACAGTACTCCAGTCATGTGAGTTATCCCACCAAGTCTCTGTTATTCCAATCACATCATAGTTCCCTGACTGTGCCATGACTTCCAGTTCTCCCTGCTTGTTTCCCAGGCTTCTTGCATTTGTGTATAGGCACTTAAGTTAACTCATCGATCGTCCCTCTTTCTCAGCATGAGATAGGAGTCCTCCCCTCTTGTGCTCTCCTGCCTGTGCTTCCTCCCAGGATCCCATTTCCCCACTTACCTCAGGGCTTTGGTCTCCTTCCCCCGGTGAACCTAGTTTAAAGCCCTCCTCACTAGGTTAGCCAGCCTGCTGGCGAAGATGCTCTTCCCTCTCTTCATTAGGTGGAGTCCGTCTCTGCTAGCACTCCTCCTTCTTGGAACACCATCCCATGGTCGAAGAATCCAAAGCCTTCTCTCCGACACCACCTGCGTAGCCACTCGTTGACTTCCACGATTCGACAGTCTCTACCCCGGCCTTTTCCTTGCACAGGGAGGATGGACGAGAACACCACTTGCGCCTCAAACTCCTTTATCCTTCTTCCCAGAGCCACGTAGTCTGCAGTGATCCGCTCAAGGTCATTCTTGGCAGTATCATTGGTGCCCACATGGAGAAGCAGGAAGGGGTAGCGATCCGAGGGCTTGATGAGTCTCGGCAGTCTCTCCGTCACATTGTGTATCCTAGCTCCTGGCAAGCAGCAGACCTCTTGGTTTTCAGGGCGGCAGATAGATGACTCAGTCCCCCTGAGGAGGGAGTCCCCGACCACCACCACCCTACTCCTCCTCTTGGGAGTGGTGGTCGTGGAACCCCCATCCCTAGGACAGTGCATCTTTTGCCTTCCAATCGGTGGAGTCTCCTTCTGCTCCGTTCCCTCAGATGGGTCATCTAGTCCACTCTCCGCATTAGTACCTGTAGAGAACATGGAAATGATTGCTCACCTGTATCTCCATTGCTGGTGCATGGACGCTCCTCTTTCTCCTTCTGGAGGTCACATGCTGCCAAACCTCTTCACAATCCTTCTGTCCCTGTTGTGCCTGCTCTGAATCTTCAGAACATTGTGGCCGGAGAAGCATCTCCTGACGTCTGTCCAGGAAATCTTCATTTTCCCTTATGCAATGCAGAGTCGATACTTGTTTCTCCAGGCCTCGAACCTTCTCTTCCAATATGGAGACCAGCTTGCACTTTGTACAGACAAAGTCGCTTCTGTCCTGTGGAAGAAAGACAAACATGGCACAACCTGTGCAGGTTACAACAGCTGATCGCTCACCTTCCATATCACCGTCCTCTTAGGAGCTTCCTCAACTGTTGCAGGAACTACTCAGAGAAACCTGCAGATGAAAGCCTCAGTGAGCTCTCCCCAAGCGAACTCCCAGGCAAACTCCTGCTGTTAGCCTCTGCTGTTCGCCGCTCAGCTGGTTCGCTGCTGACTTGGGCTGTAACCCATGTACTTTGCAGTATGCAGGCTGTAAACCAATTATTTAACGTGGGTACTGATAGTCTTCCAATCCCTTCCCACAATTCTCTTGGGCCATATTTTCCTGCCCTTCTACCTTTTCCCTTCTTCTGCATTGGAAGTCATCTATCAGTTTATGTACACCAGTTTAGTATTTAAACCCCACATTCCAAGTGTCTAGAAGTATTTCAGTTTACTGAGTTAACAGGCTAAGAGTCATTCTGCACAGGGGGTAGGGAAGCACAGACAAGTTCTCCCACAATACACTATGAAACAATTCATAGAGTGATGCAGCTTAGTGCAGCGCTAATAGCCATGGGATATGCCCCCATAAGTCCTAGCCTGGATTAGGGCAGTGCCGGTAGGGACGTGACTACACAGGTAGGACCGGTGGCTTAGCATTGTGGACACTCAGACCCAAGCTTTGCTAACCCAGGTTCCCTGACTGCCCAGACCTGAGTTAACTCTGGAGTGAAGACATTCATTGTTTGTACAGCCGTGGCACCTACAAGCAGGGCCGCCGAGAGCGGGTTTGGGTCCCGGTGAATAATTTTTTTGGGCCTCCCCAGCAAGGGTGGACCTGCTAAACAGGGCCGACGAGACGGGGGGGGAAGCCGGGCCCCCTTCCGGACCACCGGGCACCGGTAATTTGTACCGGCTTCCCCCCCTCTCCTCAGCCCTGCCTACAAGCCCCAGTAATAGATCAGGATCTCATTGTGGTAGGCGCTGTACAGACAGCAAACAAAAAGACAGACCCTGCTGCAGAAAACTTACAGTCTTTCTAAGTAATACTTTGAAAGTGGCTTTCTATCTTTGCCAAACTATAACTATTTGGGTTGAAACTTTATATTCCAGTTGTCTGCCTCAGGCTGATTAGTTTTATTTATTTATTTATTTATTTATGGAAAATTTCAGTCAAAACAGTTCAACTGCTTCCAAGAGTGAGGTCAGGGGAAAACATGCTGTTTTCTCCATCTAAACAAACTCTGGTAAACTTTTATTTGAAAAGCTCTAGCACCTCCATTCCTTGGAGCAAAGATTTGAAATTTGGCAGGGGGTGGCTTTTGTGTGATGGATGTGCCTTTGGCAGCCTCTGTGAAAACCCACCCACATTTGGCCAAGTTATAAGCCTTTGAAAAATCATAGTTTGCACATGACTCAGGCACCAATCCACAAAGCTACTTAGGCAGCTAAATCTTGGGTTTAGGCTCCGAAGTCCCACTCTTAGGCTCCACTGTGATCCACAAAACTCTTGCTGAATCCTCCAGGTGCCTAAGTTTTCAGGGTAAAAGTTCCCTAGGCACCTGTGTTTCTGCCTCTGGGAGCACGCGGTGCTGCCTCACTCCAGGCATCTGGATGCCTATTTCCTGCCTAAGCCCCAAAGTGATCCAAAAACTGGGGAAAAATAGGTGTTCACTCACTCACCCATCTCCCAGGCAGCACCTGATCAGGTACGTGTGCTCAGCAGTGGAGAGAGTGTCCTATAACTTTTAGCTCAGTAGTTAGAGCACTCACCTAGGATGTGGGAGACTAAGATTCAATTGCCCCCTCTGGCTGATGGGGAGAAAGCATTTGAACAGGAGTTTCCCACCACTCAGGAGTGCTCTAACTATGGAGCAATGGGCTATTCTGATCTGCGTTTCTGTCAATCTCTCCTGTGTAAGCTGTTCACTGTGGATAAATAATGAAAGAGTGATTGGAGTAGGGGGCACTGGACCTTGGTATTCCACCTCCCAGGTGCCTCTTTCTCTCGGCCCATGACTATTTAAGTATTTATACACAATGGAACAGCATTCCCCCTATGATTGGCATCTCCCATTGACTAATTTAGATGACTCACTGGCTTTTGTTAATCACATTCTAAGGTGCCTATCTTTCCCCATTCATTGTCTAGGGAGCCAAGGTGCCTAATTCAGGTTTTGTGGATCACAATGTTGTTCCTCTGATTTTCTAGGTGTCTAACAATTAAGCATTGTGACAATGAGCATTATAACGCCTATGTCCCTTTATGGATACAGACCTTAGATTTTAGAAACTAAATTCTCTGAAGATTCCATCTGCACTGGGCATGCTCCAGCACAGAGCTGAGCAGAACTTTCCCTGCAATAAAGCCCTGGAATGCTATGGGCTGTATTGGATGCAGATTCAGATCCTGGCATGGGCACCTGAACTTAGAGTAGGGAATCTGTTTCACCTGTATTTGCAATGACCCCATGCTAGGCCCAGGCAGCATGGAGGAGGGGAGGGAGTAGATTGGAAAAAGGAGCCTGGCCAGATCTGGCAGCTTTCTAGGCCATGCCAACATGGCTAATAGGAAGCACAGAATCTGCTGCCCTGGATGTCACCCAGCATCCTTCCCCCTAAGAAAGGATGGATGGGATTGCCTTTAGGGCTCATCAATGCTACTGTTTAACTGGAACACAAAACATTCTTTGAAAGGGGCAGAGTGCATTTTCTTGCTTTATTCTGAGTTCTTTGGTGGTCAAATGAGAATCAAATTTAGATCTCATGCATACCAATAGAAAAGGCATTCAGCTAGGGTAAAATGACATGATTAGCAGATTTACAAGCAATAATGAGATAGTACTTTGTACTGGAAGTTGTATGAAATATTTTCTCTTACCATCACTTTTCCAATACCAACAGAATCAAATACTGTATTATAACTCTGTCTACTCTTTATGTTCAGGCATATATCAGCATCATTTCATTATTCCTTAAGGATCAATATAACATGAACACCAAGAATTGATCCATTTTGTGCCTATAAAAGGGCCTGTGGGCAGCAATTAGAATGAGATCATCCAAGATCTAATCCTTAAAATAGCCAAAAATATTAAAAAATATCCGGGGACATATTTTGGTGTGGATTAATGCATTAGCTTTTCATCTCCTCAAAGTTAAAGTCAGGTCATCAGCCCAAATAAGTTTGGTGGTCTTATCTGGCCTTGATTTTTGTATGTCTTAAACACATCAGTCATTGCAGTATGGTGAGTGCCCTACCCACTAGGTTATAGGATATTCTGATGTGGGGCTCCCTCAGTCTCTCCTGTTGAAGTTGGTACACTTAAATTAAACAATTAAATACCTAAACAGTAATTGGGCTAAAGAATGGGGGGGAGGAGGGATCGCTCAGTGGTTTGAGCATTGGCCTGCTAAACCCAGCGTTGTGAGTTCAATCCTTGTGGGGGCCATTTAGGGAACTGGGGTAAACCATTTGAATGACTATCTAGCTTGGTGATTAGGACATCCATTTGAGAGGTAGATGATCCCTGTTCCAATCCCTTCTTCCCCCTTTGGACCACAGTCTCCCACATTCTGGGTATGTACAAGATTACAAGGGAGGTCCTTCCTTCTCACTGCACCTGCTATTGTATAAATTCACCTGAGGGGCCCAATCTCATAGGCAGCCTCTGAGCAAGCCTAGTGGATTCTGCTCTCCCCTCCCCGCCCCCCACATACTACTTGGGCAGCTGCACGCCTATCTTTCCTGGTTTGTGTGGCAGGAGATAGGCATCTGGGCATCTAGAGTGAGACTGCAGTGCACATGCCCAGAGGCAAAAACTTAGACACCAAGTGAATTTAGGCATCTACAGGGATAGGCAGCAGCCAGGAGGGAGTTTTGTGGATTATAGTGGCGCCAACAACAGGATTTAGGTGCCTAAGTGCCTTTGTGGATCCTATCCCTTTTGCCTTCCTATTCCTGGGTTTCCACCATGCCCCCCCCTTCTCCTCCACCATTCTTATTTCTTTTCTTTTTACCTGTCAACATTTTAAACATTGGGATGGTGAGGAGAGCTGATCTGGAGTATAGTTATGCCAGAAACTGTTAATAGATTCCATGCACCAGTTCTTTGATCTATAGACAATTACAGATGTGGATGAAACTGCTTGGTATGCTAACCAGACACAAGGAGCTCTGTGTGATTCCCCACATTTTCCCCATCCGTTTTTTTTACCAAATTCAATAGGGTTCTGCCCATTGATGCATAGAACATTCCCTGACATTTTGTAGTTGATCAGATGCACTGTTCAAAAGTTACCATGTTACATACAGACAAATAGAAAAATATCATCAAGTTGCATGTAGGACTTTGCTGTGCTTGGCCAACTAATTATATTTTGCTGGACATAAACCCAAGTTATCAGCTTCATGTACAGATTAAGTGTTCCTAAATATCTCAAAGGGTTGGTAGTGTACTGGTGATTAGCTTTCCCCATTCCAAATACCTGTGACCTTCTTACCTCAGTTATGATTGATACCACCTACTGAGCTGAGCCAATAGAACAGTAGCAACATATAATGCTTTCCTTGGTGAGAGATCTGGGTTCATGTATCAGCTCAGTAGGTGGTATCAGTTGTAATTTGTCTCAGCAAAAAATCTGCAGTTTTGCAAACCAGTAACAAAAGGAAATGACATAGGAATAAATTGGAGAGACCAAGTGGTAAAGGAGAAAGCCCAAACACTTGTCAAGTATGCAATATATAACCAACAAGGACTACTCCAAAAAAGGGCATTTTCTGAAAGACTGTAATTACATTAAAAGGAAGGCACATACATGCTTGCAGTGATTTCATGGCTTTTTCCACAATAGAATTTTCTAGAGGAGCTTTTCTTCCTATGTCTAGTGCTCTTGTAGTTTTCAACTTCTAAAACATTTCAGTCTGTTTCCACTCCCAATAGTTTTTAGTAGCATTGTCTCTGTTTAGGCTAACTGAAAACAAACCATTGGCTTCGTGTGTACTGACACTATCAAACAGAAGAGGGCACTAAATCAAAGGCATCAAGATTGCTGAAATGTACCACAGAGGATCCCTCCAGTACACAGAAAACCTGAAGCTGAACAATGCAGACAAAAATGAATAATTTATGTTTTCTATTGGAGAAAATTGCCTTGATTTTGAAGCTTAATTGCACCTTGAAGGAAATGCAAACCATATTGTTCCTTTTCATTCTACAGTTGCAATTATCTTCAATGCAAAGTGCTTGGTTTTGAATTTGTTATACTGTGACTAGAGATGAGCCAAAACTGGAGTCATAATTCCAGACTTGACTGAATTTTGAGGACAGGGAAAAATGGGCCCTGACTCTGAACCATCTTGGTTTTTGTTGAAGTGATCAATAAAGTTTTGCAAAACCAAAATCACTCCAGTTTTACCCCTTTCCGCTGATAGAAACAGGGCTGATTTAATGGAATTAAAAGGAGGTGCAGACTATGGGCAGTGTTAATCTATGACTGTAAACAAAGAAGTCATGTAAACAAAGAAGACAAGCACAGTATAGAATTACTATAGTGTTTAAGGTTGTTACTTTAATCCCTTTGTAAGTATAAGTAAAGCCCTTCTTAGATATTTTAATCCATTTTTTTTTTTTTTTGGCCTTTTGGTGTGTTGTTCTCAAGACCTCATTCTCTGTATTAATTTCAAGATGCCTTCATCCTTGTACAGTCCAGATGAAGACATTTATCAATAGCAGAGTTGGTAGGTGCACAGATCTGAAAAGCATTTTTAAATGCAAGGGGTAAAATAATGTATTGTGACAAATAATTTGTCTTGTCCAGGCCAACTCTTGTTTCCACTTCCCTTTAAAGGAAAATGGCTAAAAACCAACTAGATCTAGACCGGATTTTCTTTATGTAAAGAACCTCTTTTTACAAATGACTTTCCATATAATGTACCAAAAAGGAGTAATAGTAGGGACTCTGGTAGGTGTTCTGTTTTATGTCACAGATTAAGGAACTCAGTCTAATAATACTTGCATCCTACATATCTGTGTTTTTAAAATAGTTTGAATGTAAAAGTGGTGTAATGCATCCCTGTCACTCAAATGCCTCTACCTTGGTATTGTCTCTTCTAAAATACAGAAACACTCCAGAGGACAATATCATTGGATGCACTCATGTGGCTCCTTTATTTCAGAAGCAATATGAGTTAACTTCAGGCCAGGGCAAAATTATTCCTTTGGGGCTTGATTACTCCACTGTAATGCTGTGTAACTCCACTGAAATCAATCGGAGTAACAGTGCTGAATCAGGCCTCCAGTAATTATCCTGCCTTACAGTGTATCACATTTACAGGCAAAACAATACTAGCAGCACAGCAATTGAAAGAAATATTTTTCCCCTTCTCAATTGCACATATAAAAAAAATGGGAAATGACTGCCTAGGAAGGAGTACTGAGGAAAGGGATCTGGGGGTCATAGTGAACCACAAGCTAAATATGAGTCAACAGAGTAATGCTGTTGCAAAAAAAGCAAACATCATTCTGGGATGTATTATCAGGAGTGTTGTAAGCAAGACACGAGAATTAATTCTTCCACTTTACTCTGCGCTGATTAGGTCTCAACTGGAGTATTGTCTCCAGTTCTGGGTGCCACATTTCAGGAATGATGTGGATAAAACTGGAGAAAGTTCAGAGGAGAGCAGCAAAAATGATTACAGGTCTAGAAAACATGACCTATGAGGGAAGACTGAAAAAACTGGGTTTATTTAGTCTGAAAAAGAGAAGACTGAGAGGGGACATGTTAACAATTTTCAAGTACATAAAAGGTTGTTACATGGAGGAGGGAGAAAAATTGTTCTCCTTAAGCTCTGATGATAGGACAAGAAGCAATGGGCTTAAATTGCAGCAAGGGTGGTTTAGGGTGGACATTAGGAAAAACTTCCTGTCAGGGTAGTTAAGCACCGGAATAAACTGCCTAGGGAAGCTGTGGAATCTCCATCATTAGAGATTTTTAAGAGCAGGTTGGACAAACAGGGATGGTCTAGATCAGTGGTTCCCAAACTTGTTCCACCGCTTGTGCAAGGAAAGCCCCTGGCGGGCCGGGCCGGTCTGTTTACCTGTTGCGTCTGCAGGTTCGGCCGATCACGGTCCACTGGCGATGGTTCACTGCTCCAGGCCAATGGGAGCTGCTGGAAGCAGCGGCCAGAACGTCCCTCGGCCCGTGCCGCTTCCAGCAGCGAACCGCAGCCACTGGGAGCTGCGATCAGTCGAATCTGTGGACGCAGCAGGTAAGCAAACCGGCCTGGCCCACCAGGGGCTTTCCCTGCACTGGCAGCGGAACAAGTTTGGGAACCACTGGTCTACATAATACTTAGTCCTGCCATGAATGCAGGGGACTAGACTAGATGAGCTCTCGAGGTCCCTTCCAAGGTAGAGTAGGAAAATCCCGCTCGCTGAAACTAAACTGAAGGTAGCGGTGAACACAGATAAAGACAAGGTATGTGTTTGTAGTTTCCCCGAAGAATCTGCTTTTCTAGATTTATACTGAAATTGTTACCAGTGTACCTTTGAGGTTAAATCAATTGTTTCATTAGGACTGAAATAAACACAAAAGTTTAAAGAAAATACTCAGAAAAGCTCTTTAAACAGTCTTATTTCCTTGTGTGCATCCTACATTGCCATGTTGTATGTAACCAAGCGTAACTCAGAGAGACCACAAAGTGAATAGTGGAGAGCAAGAACAGGGTACTTTACAGCAGAGGTTGTGAGCAGAATGTGGAGTCTGTTGAAAGCCCCCTTGCCATTTTCTATTTATTTTTAAAATTATTGCCACTAGTGTTGAATGATTGCATGACTGCTGTCCCCAGGGACTTTCATGAAAATGAGAGGCACATCTCATGAGGCTTTCCCAGTGAGCAAAGGCGTTAAATAAATATGTCTAAAGAGTTAGCACTACTTCATTAATAGTAATTACGAAATGGACCAGTTGAGACTGCGGGGTTGGTGGGACTTAAACTCCTTCATTGCTTCTGTGTCATTTCATTAATATAATTTCTTCCCCTTCACCAGAGTGGCAAAGGCAGTAAACTCACTGCAGGCAGATTCAGATATGCCTCACCATCTGAGGATAGTGCTTAAAAGCAATGTGGATTGCAAGCTCCCACATGGAAGAGCGTCAGACCAGCATCAGTTCAACTGCTGACCCCACAGAATCCCTCTGGCACACTCCAGCAGCAACAATTTTGCAGTTGCAGCTCTCAGCAGCTGCAGGTCCATGCACCTGAACTGAGAACAAGGAGCCTGTCTCTCCTGTGCTCCCAAAAACCATCCCCCACTGATGCCTAAGCAGTGTGGAGGAGGAAACTGCTGGATTGGAATGTAAAGTCCAAGAGCTGGACCTGTGGGAGGTTAGTGATGGTAGGAGTAAGGGAAAAGGAGCCTGAGTCGAAGCAACTGGGACTGGAGGCTGGCAGGAGTGAGGGAAACTGGAACTGGTAGCTGAAGTGGGGAGAGACTGGGAGCTGGGAGTAGAGACTGGGACTGGGAGCCAGGGGGAAACTCTGACTGGCTGGGCAAGAAGACTGGAACTGAGAACCAGTGGAGTGGAGGAAGTAGTTGAGGGGAAGAGACAGATCTGATAAGGAGTCAGGCTGCGGGGAGAAAACTGGGACTGACCAGGCAACAAGACTGGGACAAAGAGCCAGGGGAGGGAGATTGGGAGAGGGAGCTACTGGGGTAGGGTGACTGGACACCAGGGATGGGGAGAAAGACAGATCAGATGAGGAGCTGAAAAGGAGAAGTGGGACTGTCTGTGCAAGGAGAATGGGAGCTGGAGGTGAAAGGGATCTGAGAATGACTAGGCAAGGAGACCAGGAATCTGCAAAGGGAGACTAGGATTTGTAGGGCAAGGAGACTGAGACTGGGATGAGAAGCCTAAACAGTTTAGATTGGGA
Source organism: Malaclemys terrapin pileata (assembly GCF_027887155.1). Taxonomy (NCBI): domain Eukaryota; kingdom Metazoa; phylum Chordata; order Testudines; family Emydidae; genus Malaclemys; species Malaclemys terrapin. Next base: position 91,619,600 of record NC_071509.1, read on the forward strand.
CTGGCTAGGTGAGGAGAATGGGATTAGGACAAGGAGCTAGGAAGGGGAAGGGACTAGTGGAAAACATAGTATATGATCATGTAATTAAAGACTGTATCATAATGCAAACACAGAAGGAGGCTGAATTAAGATTCACAGGAAATCTTAATAAAGTTCTTTTAACACAGTTTTTTGTGTGTAATCTGTACATAAATTTCTATTCTATTCAAGATTTTAAATCACAGCCAACACTGTGGCATTTTAGCATGGCTAAAGTTTTATACCAGTGTAACTCATTGACATCAGTGGAGTTACTCCTGATACACACTAGTATGAAAGCAAAATGAGGCCAAGAATTTACATGCCACATCACTGAGGGGATGATAAATGTATTATACATTTGGATTATTTTAACAATCGTGTGGTTTTTTTATTTGTAGAAAACTTGAATGGATATTTCAACAGTGTCACTACATGTTATCTGGTAAGCCATTTTTAACATAACTGTTTTCAAAAGGAACTCTTATTACATGACTATGTGTGTTTGTGTTTACATTGTGTGTCTCCCTTCATTTTCAGAAACAAGCATACATTAGTTCTGTATTTTTTTCAGCCAATTCAGAGGGTTTTTTTGACAATATAAAAATGTTGACAGAAAAGATTTTGAAAGTATATAGCCTTAAGTGCTCATTTCTTTTCATATCATCATTTCACTCATTCTTTAAGACCAACTTTTTCAAACTTTGGTCGTTAAAGTTTAGCACCTAAATCCATATTTATGTACTTAAATGAAAGTGGCCTGGTTTTCAGAAGTGCCAAGCTGCTGATGCAGAGGCATGCTGTGGATCCTGGGGAACCTCCGGGCTTGGAGACAGTCCTACAACCTTTCCCATGAATGAGGGGAATCCCCATTTCCTTGCCAGGATGACATGGAGGAGATCTCTGAGAGGGAATCGCCACAAGGGTCTTAATGCAGTAATTTTGTAATGTCATACTACTCCACTAAGATCTCATTTTCCCCCCTGGTTATAACATTGGAAATTATCCAGGGTAAAGTCTGATCAACGTGCACCACAGTAGAAATGGAAAACTAATCACCAACTCAAGTTCTGTGGACATGCTTTGAGAGGAAGAGGGGAGAGAAGAGAAAGTTGGGAATTTTTCCCATATGAGCTGTTGACCAACAAAACAACAAATCTCATTATTTTAGGTTGAATGCTAACCAAACTTGATATTGTTATGTCATCTTACTGCAAACTGACTAAGCTCCAGTCCTGCAAACATATAGAGGTGTTTAACTTCACCAGTGCAAGTAGTCACTATTTGATTCATCTGTGTTTACAGAAACTGTCACTGCAAGTGTTCTTGTTATGATTTTCATTGTTACAAGCATGAATAGTAAGTGGACTGTTAATGTACAACTTCTATTTTGCAAGCGACAGCTGCTCTTGCAACTAAGAATCATTGTTTTATTGTAGCAGAAATCAGTTTCTACAAATGTGTGGGTACCCAAACATCAGAGCTTTAAACCCCATACAAGTCTTTCAGAGTTTTTTATTTTTACATTGATATAATTCAATTTACCAGTACATCTCCATTTCCATTAATATGATGTTGTTACAGAAGGCAACTATACAAAACAAAGAAACAACAACACGTTATAATATTACACATTACCAGAACAAAACATGTTTACTGATTTTTTTTTGCAAAAATAGTTGGAAGGAAAAGCCAAAGTACTTCTTCAGCAAGACAATTTATGATCTATTAATATTTATGATAGGTACTTACTGAAATTTAAAAGTTTTTTTTTACTTCTGAAAACAGAGGGCTATTAATTTAAGAGAGAAAATATCTGACTAGAAATATCACCCAATATAAATAAAAACGAATAAGTATGGAAATACAGAAAGAAAAAAATCCACAGCAAAATCTAATTTGAAAGTCACTTAAAAGTGAGACACTTTATTATGTTTTAACTGACAATGTAGATTATAAAGTTCTCAGAACAGAAATCATATATAATTCTGGGTAATCTTCAGGGGAAATCATGGACATCAATACACAGATCATTAAGTAATCACAGCAATGAGCAAACTGCTCAAGCATACTGGGGACACTGAATACTTGTTATTTAGTTTTTCTCTGTCAATCTAGATTCTTTCTGTTCCAGTAATGACCATCCAAATCCAATAAAATCCTTTTATTATTCTTATATTCTCCCTGCTTTGCTCCTCCTTCCCTTAACCTACATCTGCTCACCCACCTCTGCACCCCATTGATCTCTTCCATCACCCTCATTCTCCAAAATCTGCCTCACTGTCCCCCACTCCAGTTCTCTCCTCGGATCCCTGATCTGTTTCCCCCCCCTCCCCCCGAAACCAATTTTTGCTCTCTTACCAAGATCTGCTCCAGCCTCCTCCGTCCCCCAATTCCATCTGTTCCTCCTCTCCTTCCGATCCACTCCTGCTTCCTAAACACCTACCCCGACCTCTTCCTTCATCCTCCCAGCCCCCTATTTGCTCCTTCGCCCCCACTCCCCTGATCTGTTCCTCTCCCCAGCCACACACCCATCTGGCCGGACTCCCGCGAGCTGCTGGGTGCTCACCGCTCCATCCCTCCTGCCTGCTCCTCCCCCGCTCGGCTCCCCGGCCCCTCTGCGGGCGTTCCCTTGGCCAGAGACTGGAGCCCTAGAGAGCAAAGGGTGCGGGCAGCAGCTTCACGTCGCCAGTGGGCATGTGCGGAGGCTGTGCGCATGCTCGCTGGGGCCCCGTTCGGAGTGCGAGCATGTGCAGAAGGGAAAGGGGCACGTTCTGAGGCAGGGCAGATTCTGCTGTTACACTGGCCAAGCCCCCTCCCACCCCCCGGGGCGGCTGCTACTGCTGGGGAGGCCCCGGCTCTCAGGCTCCGGGCGGCTGCGGGATCTCGGCCTAGGGGAGACCGGGTGACGTGACGCCAGCCCCTGACACACGAACAAGGTAGGCGAGAAGGGGTGTTGCTGCCGCCTCCTCCCCGTGTGCGCCAGGGGGCCGGACCCTGCCACCTCCGCTCCGCTCTTCTGGCCACAGCGACCTGGCAGCAGCGACTCGGGGGCGAGTCCGGCCTGGGTGCGGGCGGGCGAGTCCTTCCCCCCGCTCTGCGTGGCGGGCGGGATGGAGGGGCCGGTTCAGGTGGCCGATGGGTGCCTGGCTGAGCCCAGCCGGCTCCCGGCGCGGTCTCTCTGTGGCCCTCTCCAGCGGGGCCGGGCTGTTACCTCGCCCTGGCCGGGGGGAGTGCCGGCCGGGGGAAGGCTGGGATGTGCTTCGCCCCGCCGCTGTTTATCCCGAGACTTCGGTAAACCCCCCGCTACGGGCGAGTGTCCTGGGCAGGAACAAGGACCTGCCCAGGCAGCGCCCCGGCTTCCTCCCCCAGCGGAGTAATAGGAGATAATGGGGGGCGGGGGGCAGGTGCTGTAGGTATTTACCACCGCGGAAGGGCTGTCAGCCGGGGGCGGGGGGACTTGCTCCGCTCTCACTCACGCAGTTCGGTGCTGTGCAAATAAACAGGCTCGAGGGAGACGTCTCCGGAGAGCAGGGGCGATCTGCAAGGCAACAGCCTGCCCGCTCCGTGCTGGGGTTGACTGAGGCCATCGTGTTGCTTTGCAGCCGAGCGGACTGAAATGGAGCAGTTTGAATCGGTCCTTGGCGAATGAGCTGTCGGCGTTACACCAACACCATCCCCTCCCCCGCAGGAGCCTGCACTTTCAGTTTCATGTGTATTTACTCGTTCCCTTCCCTGCTCGGCGTTGCGTGTAACTCCTCGGGGAAGCGTCACTCAGGCAGAGGGTTTGATAATCACATTTGCCTTTCTTCGTGGCTGTGAGTAGCTGTGGATTGTGTGTTACTAGTTCTGGGAGTCAGTTTTTAAACAGTGAGTGTGTGCGTGCTGGGCGGAGGAGTTGGTGGCTTGGAAGTGTTTTTCATCTCTGTTGAGAACAGCGGCGTGAATCAGCCTGCAGTCCACACACGAATGTTTTCCAGGGTAGGAGCGCAGTAACTGAGACCATCTAGTCTGTGTTTTTCCCTGTGATTTAGTTCCTGTGCTGCTCTAGCTCTTTGATGTGTCTTACTTATTATAAATAATAATTTATTTATTTACTTGGTTTTATGGTGGTGCTGTTCATGGGGATTCCCGTCCTGTCGTTTAGATGACCTACTAAACACAAATGTTAGGGAGTCATCACCAGAGGCTCAGATCCTGGAAGGGGAGGGGAGATTCCCAGCCAGGCATGATGGCAGTTCTCTTTAGCTGTCAGTATAAACATAGCCTCAGGAATCTTTGTGTGTTTAGTTTCCTACTTTCATGAAAATACCTATTCTAGGTTACTTGCCAGTCTGATAAATATGAACATCTACACGTTTGTATAGTAACTTGAAAGAGTATTAGAAAAATATTATAGAAATGTTCTCCTGTTTACATAGGATGGGCCAAGTAAGATGGCAGCCTTAGCTTGCCCTATGATGGCTGGTTAGCTGGTAGCCATTACCCAAGTTTACTTTTAAAAAACATTTATTTTCTGTCACCGTCCGTTCCCTAATCCTTTTTTCTTATTGTAACATTAATTAAGTATTGTTGTTTTTAAACTATCATGGCTCATTTCTAAGATTGTCTATTTATGTTCTTTTTGAACTCTTGCTTATATATAACTGTATATATTAATATTTTGTAAAATATATTAAAATTTATCAATTTTGTATTTGTTTTTACTTAAGCCCCTTTAAAGTTTTTATTAACATAATTTAATTAATTCCTCATTTCCTAGTCCCTCCCTATGACTAGTCACTGCCATGTCCTCCACAAATACTATTTAACTATTTTACCCCTTTAACATAGAACAGCAGCAACAACAACTTTTTAAAGCAGTCTAAAGATCCTCATTTTTGTGGAATACTACTTGTTTCCAGAGGATATACTGTATTATGTCCTTGTTGTGCCAGATAACCGTCAACTTTTTAAATGTATGCTGAGTGGTGTTCAGAATTTAAATTTAGTATTCCCACTGTTGGTGCTACAGTAAATTTGGATCATAACATCAGATTTAGTTATTAGGTATTTCTTGATGCACACACAGTCTCAAAGTTCTATGTTGATATGATAATTCGTCAAGACAAAGGGCATGAAAGCAGGATTCGGACACAAATGTAGATATTCTGGTATATGAAAATCTGAAATGCAGAAAACACTTGATTATTAGTATGTTGTTTCAAAGGTGTTTCTTTTCCTCTAAGCAGTATAGGCCTAAATGCTATGATATGGCCATTTTGTACCACACTGCGGATGCCAAAACAACTTAGAGAATTTTTTAAAAGAATATTGCTGAAGTGGGGGTTCAGAGAAAGTTTTAGTCAATGCATGGAAAAACTCTCATATGAAAAGATTGGGATTATTTACCTTAGGAGATATGAGGGACATGATAAAAACATACAATATAATGAATAGGGTAGAAAAGGTAGAGTGAATCAAAGCTTTAGATCTATCTAAGAAAGTAAGAACTAGGGGACATTCAATGAAATTGCCAAGTGGCAAACTCAAAACACTTAAAAGGAAATAACTTCACACAGTACACAATTAACCTGTGGAACTTGCTGCCACACAACATAATGGAGGCCAAGAGTTTAGCAGGTTTTGGAAAGAGATTAGTCATTGGTATGGATAACAAAAATATCCAGTGATAATGATAAATACTGACCCCCCCCCCCAAAAAAAAAAAGTTTTACAGGGGATAGAAACCCTCATGGCTCAGAGCTTGAGTTGACCTCTAACTACTGAGATTTTGGAGGAAACTCTGCCTACACTGCAGGGTTTCCTGCATCTTTCTCTGAAGATGCTAGTACTTGCCGCTGTTAGTGACAGGTTACTAGATGAGACAGATTGGTAGTCTGATACACTATGGCAATTCCTATGTAACTGGCCACAGAAAGATTACCCCAATGCAGGGGGATCCATTGGTAGTATAGAGCTTCTGGTGTGGGGTATATTAGCAAGTTGGGACTGGCAACTGGTATAATTTGGCAATTCATTGGGCTGTTCTGAATTCACTGAAGGACCGACCCAGCGGACAGATGGCCTTGGACCAAGGATTGCAAAGACCACCATTGCATCCCCTGCTTAAGCAGTAGTGGTGGGTGTTCAGCAACTGTAACTGAAGATCTGTGCCTGAATCTAAAGCCTCGTCTACACTGCCACTTAACAGTGCTGAAACTTTCTTGCTCAGGGTGTGTGAAAAACACCCCCCTGAGTGATGCAAGTTTCAGCGCTGTAAAGTGGCAGTGTAGACAGTGCACCAGCGCTGGGAGCCACTCCCCTTGTGGGGGTGGGTTTTTTTTAGCTCTCTCCCAGCGCTGATGCTGCGACTACACAGCCACGTTAAAGGCAGCGCTTTAATGTTGGTAGTGAAGACATACCCTTAATCTTCTCTTTCTGGGTAATGACTCTGAATTTCACAGCAAATGACAAGGAGTAACAATGATTCAATTTTCATCTGCAAATGCCTTTTTTTTTTTTTTTTTTTTTAAAACCAGGGTTTGAATATCATCTGGGGAAAAATCTCACATAAGTACTTTAATTATAGCAGGTGTAGCAGAGAGTAATAGTGAAAATTTGCTGAGATACAGAAGCCACTATATTTGTTAAATTGGGCCCCTTTGCTGATGTGAAATCCTGTTACAGGTAAAGAGACTCTTCCAGGGGTCTGGATTAGTGGATTCCAGTGCAGGATTTGGGCCTGAATTTGTAACTACTGGTAATTTAGTTTCCTAGCTGACTGCCCCATCCTCTGTATTGCATCTGTGGAAGGCTTTGCTGCTGTTTTGAAAAGTAGTATAGTACATTTCTGCTGACTTCATCCATATGGGCACCTATCAAAATCCATCTCCCACACTCTGGGTATAAAAGAGGTTAATGTTTCAACTACCCTAAGTTCCTTCTCTCTCCTGCAGGAGCAGATATCTGAGCACAGCTCAGTATCCTTAAAGCTTCCTTTGTTTAATTTATTTGTTGCTGCTGCTGTTCCTTTTCTGCCCTTCTAAGCACTGCTTTTGTCTAGATTGTGTGGTTTGTTTTTGTTTTTAAACCCAACAACCCAGTTTTGAAGTACCTGTGTCGTTCAGGGTCCATCCCTCTTAGTCTCCTTTTTTCTTCTGTTTTTCTGCTCTATTGGGCTGATTAGGCCTTGTTAGTGGTCTGTTGCCAAGTAGAATCATGGCTACCAGGGTAGACTGAAAGCCTTGGGCTTTATGTGACCCAGTGATGTTGGTCACTGATAATTCATTGACTTCAGTGACTGGGAGAAGACTAGTGTTTAGACTTGCTAAATTTCTCATCTTCTCCAACAGTAGTCAAAAGATTATTAGGGCTGTCTCAAATGCCTGTGGATAGATGCTCGGATACTATAGTGATGTGGACCATAAATATAACTAGATAGGCCTAGTTGACTGAGTCTGGTACTTAGCATCTGACACCATCTGTGACAAGTAGCCTTAGTCTCGGAAGACTCATCTACTTGCCAGAAGTGTTTTTTGGACCACCAAAAGTAACAAAGATCACAGTCTCGTCTTTGTCTATGAGGAGTGTAAAGGTCAGTGCCAGCAGCTCCTTGATGCTGAGCCCAGCTAAATGGGCTTGCAACTCCAACTCAGTTTCTTGGCATCTAGACTCAGCATTTCATGGCAAGAGGGAGAAGCTGAAGAGGTACAGTGCGACAGGCAGGGCCATCCCTATGGGGGTGTGGGGCCTGGGGCAGAAGTGATGGATTAGTCTCTTCTGGGACCGACTGCATCAGCCAATCGCACCAGCCGGCGGGGCCCCCCAAAGCGCGAGGCCTGGAGTAGTCGCCCCGATTCACCCTACCCAAGGGATGGCTCTGGAAACAGGTGTTTCTCCCATGCCCATTCCTATTTTCCGGTCACAGAAGGCATGGTACCAAGTCATTCTCCTAGCTGCTTTCTGTTACCAAGGAGGTGTGATGCCTCAATGTTAGTATTCTTGATACCAAGGGCTCTGGGAGCTTCAGTGTTGCTGATACTCTGTAAACCAGGAAGATCGGGGAGCTGAAGCCGGTTGTGGCTTTGTTGATATTAGTTACAGTGGTTTTGTCATCTTCCTCCTCCATAGACTCTAGCATGGATTTTCCCCTTTTTACTCCACTTTAGGCTTTGGCGCACACACCTGAGTAATTAGGCATTGCCTTATCTTTCTGGCTGCACTGTGTCTGAATTCAACACAATTTTTATCCTGGACCAGCATTTACCCTGTCTGAATTGTATCTCTAGAGGTTCTTTGGACTCTTATAAACCTTCTGCACCACCTTTTTCTTATGGAGCCATGAGCCTTTGGCATTGTTTGGCTTTTGTGACCTTCTCAGTCTTCGGGAGTGAGAGCCAGGAGGCTGATCTCTAAAGAGGAATAGGCAGAATTCTCCTCTACTTAGATGCCTATCCTTTAAAGCAGGGGTTCTCAGCCTTGGAGTTTTGAACAGGTGTTAGGGCACTGCAATCACCCTGCTTTCCCCATATTGTTAAATAGAAAGTGGAGCTCTGGCTAGATGAGGAGGGTCTTGGAGTGGTCTTGGGATTGAAAAGATTGAGAATCATTCTGAGAAAATGATCTAGCTTTTAATCGTATGCTCCCAATTTGGCATCTCCGTAGCTGTAGTTACAGACTGAGTGGTTAGTAATAGAGGAGATGGAATGTGTGGGCTCTTTATTGCCTCCTGTCTCAAAGAAGGCAAACCATTAATATAAGGTTCCTTAGAAAGTTTTGAGTACTTTTACCCACATCTGACTCTAGGGTCTTTAGTAGCAGCCATCCCCAGTGATTTTGATTTGGGAGGAAAATAATGACTATCTGGTCACCTTGATAGCTCTCCATCAAGAGCAGAAATTATAATCTAGGGGATGAGTTTTCAGAAATTAGTTTTGTTATATGTTCTGTAAATGGGGCAGGGCCTCAACTAGATCTGTAAACCAGCTAGGAAAATACCAAAATCCCCCCATCTTTGTTTCAGGGATAGGCAGGATCCAGCATCTGTAATAGGTGCCTTTCTCCTAGGTGGAGGACAGAAATTGCTCTGCACAGTCCCTCTGACCCTTATTGTTCAGAAAGCCAAACAGGACAGAGTTTTCTGCTGTTAATATCCCTGTCCTGGGCTTGACAGTCTGAGTTCTGTAACTTTGTGGAACTCGTATTGGAGCCTTAAGTCCTGCTTCCCAGTCTACCAGATCTTTTATCTCAGGGATGGAATGAGATTCTGTTCTTGGAGCCATAGTCACAGGCTGACAATTTAGTTTCTGAATTGGTGGGGTCACTAGATTGAGTGTTCTGTTGAGGTCCAAAAATTCTATTGAAAAGCAAGAAGTGTTCTACAAGAAAATTTGTCTTAATGAAATGGAAAAAATCTTCATCAGGCCAGCTCAGAAATGGATAGATATGCAACAGTCCTGTAGTCTCTTAATTTTGGTCTCTCTACTTGATTTAAAACAGTCAAATCTGTCTATCAACTTGACTGTTCATTCACTATTCTCCCTACTGTCTCTCTGAAGATGGCATTCATCATACCTATAAATTAACCCAGGAAAGGGCTAGTGAGATCCAGGGCCTGATGAGTGATTTCTGTGTACACTGTGTTCAATAAGAATAAGGTGGTCCTGTGTTTCCCCCTGAATTTCTCATTGAGACGGAAACCAGAGACCATCACGCTCAGGCCATTGCCATTTCTCCTCCTCTTCCCTCACCTTATTGACAGCCAGGGGAGGTGCATCTTAAGAAGGGCCCTAGTTATTTAATTAGGACCAAACCAATCTAGAAGTCCCCCAGACTACTTATGTCATAGAAGGAAAAGAGTGGGGTCAGTATCCCAATTTACATTGTCCAAATGTGTATTCTTGATTGCTAGAACTTGGCAGCTGTTCAGTCACCTGTGAGGGATTACAGTACCGTCAGCACTGGGGTTTTGGTCCATGACTGGGATTTCTTGGCACTAAATTAATACAAATAACTAGATTTATGGCATGTCTTCATGATACATGTGTCATTTGAAATATGCAAAGTTTCTATTTGGCGCTCTATATATACACACCTCTACCTGGATATAACGCTGTCCTCGGGAGCCAAAAAATCTTACCGCATTATAGGTGAAACCGCATTATAATCGAACTTGCTTTGATCCACTGGAGCACTGCTTTACTGCGCTATATCCGAATTCGTGTTATATCGGGTGGCGTTATATCGAGGTAGAGGTGTACCTTTACATGGCATTGCTTCCTCAATTTGGCTTTTTGATCTGATGCCCAGATCAATCAATTTCAAACTCAGACCCCTCCTTGAGGGTCGCTATTGCTTCTTAATCTCCCAAGTGTGGATCCATACAGGAAATTCTAGAAAAGTTAAAAATGGTTGTTTACCTAGTAAATGTAGTTCTCCTAGAGGACTGCATTAATGGATCCACTTTTCATCCACTTTGGCCACTTTTTCAAAATGCTCAGTTAAGGATTTCTGAATAGTGAAGGAGCCGAAAGACAGGTGGGGATATGGCACATTTTATATTCACAGAACCTGGGTGGTGAAGAGATGTGCATGGCCCCAGTGGAGACTGCTTGTGTGTTGGAGGCTCACCTCTTCTTCACAAAAGGAAAGACTGACTATCCAGGGAACCAGTGAAACTGACTATGCACAATGTGCTGTCAAAAATACAAATCAAGCATTGAATTTTTTTTTAAATTACAGTAATAGTGGGTATTGTTATTACAGTAGGTGAAACATGTTTAGGCACGTTTTTTTCTTCAAGTTCACTGTCCATTTAAGGAAAAATATTTATTTATTTATTTTAAAACAACTGAAATATTGCTGTTCTCTTGTTTTGGAATATTTCTCTATGCTGTAATTATTTTGCCATATTTTTGTTGCCATAATAATTACATAAATTACTGAAAAATATGAAAAATTCTTATTCCAGAAAGAATTCTATTATTTAGTTTTCAGTTAAGATTAATTACTCAGAACACTGACATCAGAATAAGTTCTCAATTTTTTTTTTATCCAAGTGTGGTGAAGTATTTATACTCTGCTCCATGAAAATGGAGCAAAATCACTAGCACAGTCTTGCTTAGTTTACTGATATGATTAGGGTCCCATCCCAATGGGGTTGAGGATCTATCAGCAGCTCATACCAAGGTGTCCAGCACCTTATTGTAGTTCTGTCTGTTGTCTTTGCAGAACTAACTTTGTTGTGTGACTCTATCGGGTTTTTGTATGGATGGCATTATACTGAAAATGGAATAAAGTCTAAGGCCTTAGGCCAGATTTTGATCTCCCCTACAGGGCATTGATTTTAATGGAGTTACTTACAAGATAATTGAGTTCAGAACAAGCCCATGCCACGCATCTCAAGTTCCTAAGAATTTGTGCTTTCTACACTATTACTAGCAGTAGAGACCAGATTTGAATTTTTGTGTTTGAGTTCAAAGCGGTAGAAAAGAAGATACGTTAATCTAAGTAAACAGCAAAAGCTTGCATCTTGAAGCAATAAACACTGTGTTTGCAGCGTGGTTTATGAATACAGATTATTTCTCCTTTGGGAAGATTGGATATGAACAATAGTAACATTTATAAGACTATTTTAAGATAACAGTTCTTCAGAAACAAAATTCTAATCTCAATTTTGATTAAAGAAATTTACAAAAATGGAGGTTATACATTTTCATACCTGTATGAATTTGATATTATTGACTATATAACTGAGATATGAAACTTTATTTGTTATAGGACTGATTAAGAACAAATTCTAAAGTAGAAATGTTTCCTCTTATAGCAGATGGGGCACAGAAAAAAAAAAAAAAAAAAGAGCTGGTCACTGAATAGTCTAGTCTCCTGTGAGCTCTAATACTTTGGTCTCATTTCAGTTGTTTGGTTTAATGTTCAGGTGGTGTTGGTGGCCTGTGATATACAGGAGATCAGATAATCTGGTGGTCCCTTCTGGCCTTAAACTTTGACTTCCCATCTACAATATCCTAGAAACACATGTTAAGGCTAATGCATTAATTTATGTTTAGGAGTAATTTAGTATTTAACTGTATTAAAGTCAAACAATGTTGTTAGTAGAAGTTAATAAGTATGTATCTTCTTTCATACTTTATTAGGTGTTGAGTACACTATACACCTGTTTGAGCACTGCATTTGTGTAGATTAGATTTTTTTTCACAGGTAGGGACTAGTCTTTGATAAATATCAGTGAGAAAGACATAGTTGTATATAGATAATTTAAAAAAAAAAATGCCCAGAATCAAAAAACCTACCCTGATAAAGTTTGAAAAATTGGAAACATTTTTTTAAAAAATTGAGATAACTGTCTTCCTGTTGAGTATCTCAAATAACTATCTGGACTCTAATTTGTTATATATTTGCCTCTCCCCCATATCAGTACTTGGTGAATATTAATGGGGCAAACCAGTGCTCCACTTATGTAGACCCACTCACTGGTGTCTTTACTGCTGTTGTCATCTAGACCCTCTCTGAGCCTAGTTAGGTGACACAGTTCTAAAAATTCTGGTCAGTTGAGACTAGTGCTTCTGCTGTTGCTAGGGCTCTCTGCAGATGCATTGGCTCTAGGGCAGGGGTTCTCAAGCTGGGAGTCGGGACCCCTCAGGGGATTGCGAGGTTATTACATGGGGGGGGGGTCATGAGCTCTCAGCCTAAACCCTGCTTTGCCTTCAGCATTTATAATGGTGCTAAATATATAAAAAAGTGTTTTTAATTTATAAGGGGGGGTCGCACTATGTGAAAGGGGTCAACAGTACAAAAGTTTTAAGAACCACTGATATAGAGTAACAACAGTAGAGTGAGCAAATCCTCCACGTAGACATAACCTTAAATACTCAAAAATTGATGCAATCCATGTCAAATGACCTCTGAATCCTACTTTTAATCTATTCACTTTTTCAGAGGCACTTAAAAAAAATTCTCATCCTCCATTTGAGATGTAATTGCACCTGAATACAATGTTCCTTATCTATCTTTAATTCCCGTAATTGCTCACTACTAATCTTTAAAAATGTTGTATGGAAATTAATAAATGGAGGGAGTTGGTAATTCCGTATTTTTAATGCTGTCAGATGTCTTCTGTGAGAGATTAAATGCTTGGTGACTTGGTAAGATCCGTTTTCCTAACCAGGCAGTCTGTGTTCTTCCCATGTCAGAGAATTTTGTTTATGTATTTAGTAAGGGTTTGATTATTGATATCATAATAATTTAAGGGAAACACACACACTAGACCTAGCTCTATGGAGTGATAGGGCTTCTTTGTATCACTTGAGTAATACAAAGCAGCACTAAATCCAGTGGCTCCACCCACTGGAGGATTCTAGCTGCATAAGAGAATTCTCAGGTGGAATAGAGTCATTCCTTCTTGGCATGGAGGAATTGCTAGTAGATGCTATTGGCAGCTGACACATGGTAAAATAAGTAGCCTGAATGCTATTCTACCTTGCACTGAGAAGTGGACCAGTACCTGGTTGCCTCAGACTCCAAGGACTGTAAAAATGTCTTCAAACCACCTTTGTTCATCTTGATTTATGCTCAGCATAGGTTAGCCAAACCAGAGGATTTGGATCACAGTATTTACTGAAGTCACAAATCATCTCTTAAAACTTTCCAGAGCAGTAGGATATATTTGGTTCCTTCCCAGAATCATGCAACAAAATCATAACATTTTCTACAAAATCAGTTCACCTTACAATGTCTTCCTTTGTATTGGGAAACAGTAAAGAAAAAAAAATATAGAAAAATCATATTAAATATTTGTTCTAACTGTTACATGTCCAGTAAATTAACTTTCTAAAACTATATTTGATTGGATGCATGCAAGTAGCTCCAAAAGAATTGAACCTCTGGTTTTCAAGGACTCCGGAGAGAATGTTTCCATTGTGCTAAGGACAGAAAATCAGTAGATAGTGACAGTGAACAGTTAAGGTAAATGTAAAACTATTGATGTCAATTGCAGGGAACTAAAAGTTAAACTTTATTCCCTCAGCATTAAAAGCTGGTATGGAAATACTGTTTTGTGATGGTAAATGACTACTTGTTCAGAGTGTTGAAGAGCTATCAAGGTCAGTGCATTGTGTCTGAAGTAGAGTGCTCCCTGGTGCCCTCTTGATGAAGACAGTAGTAACAATTTAAAGGCACTGAATGTAAATTTAAACAATGCAAAACTGAGAATTTACAAAACTTGTATTTTCCTTTTTTTTATACCTTTCTCTCAAATTGTTTTGTTTTTCAGCATCTCTGATTAGCAGTACAAAAAACCTGGTGTTCTGGATACATGCTACTTGGATACAGAATTTAAGCCTCTGGTACCTTAGGTTTTCAGCATTACTGTCTTTGGGATCACTAACAACTTTCAAAGCTCCTTCAGGGAATGCACCATGACATCAGCAGTGGTTGACAGTGGAGGTTCTGGCCTGGAGTTTGACAACAGTGGAGTAGAAAATCAGGAGGTTAGAAATCTGTATAGAACTTATTTGCCACAAACTTCATATCACTGTGTATGTAAAAAACAAGCATTACTATAAACTTGCTTTGTAAAATAGGTTAGAAGTTGCTGAAGAGAGCAGGATATTAGTCAATTTTAAAATTATCCTTTATTAGATATCCTCTTATCGCAGAGAAGAAATGGAGAGTTGTACTGTCTGCCATACTGCAGAATTGTATATAAAATGCATTTTTAAAAGTTTAAACAAGGGTTTTGGGTTCCTATTTGATATCTCTAGATATTTGTATAATATAAAGAGAGCAAACCAGAGGCTTTTTAAATTAGCCAGCTCCAAAAACTTTTTAAATCATCATATTTTGTATTGTTAAGCAACGAGGTGTGTTACTGTCGTATGGTTTGCAATAAATTTGTGTATAGTGTTCATAATTAATCAGATTTTCCACTCAGTTATACCTGTGCACCACCACTAAGAAGAATTTGGCTCATTAAGTATGTTTGCAGGTTCAGGATTTAAGTATGTAACACTTCTATATGTGCCTACCTCTAAACATCTGAGTAGTTCAGGTGACTTCATTGTGACCACTCTGATGCTTAAAGCTAAGCATGTGAATATGTGTTGGCAGGATAGGGGCCAGAGACATATGTGTGGTGTAACAGGTACACTACTAGAAAAGAAACATTGTGTCTAAAACTGATTCATGTAAATTCTTTGGGTGTGGAGAGAGAGAATTACTTCTCAGATCTGAATTTTTTTTACTGAAAAACGTAACACTTTGCCAACATTCTCATGGAAAATAAATTTATTCTCACATTAGGAATATTTTAAAACTCTGCTGTTAGCTTGTTTTATATTTAAATCCTGATGATGTGATTTGGTAGTATTTCTTATTTCATGATAGGTCCTTTATTTTTAATTTTGTTTTAAAAGTTTTACCTTAACTCCCACAAAAAAAAACTTTTTACAAATATTTTGTATTGGTATTCCACAAAATATATATAAAACAATAGAGAAGAAGGGGAAGGCATTAGTTTAGATTTGGTGGTTCAATATTTTTGGCTTTTTCTCTCCCTATAGGAAAATAAGCCAGTCTCTGAATACCCAGCAGTGATTGTGGAACCAGTTCCTAGTGCGAGATTAGAGCAGGGTTATGCTGCTCAAGTCCTGGTTTATGATGATGAAACTTACCTGATGCAAGATGTAGCAGAGGAACAAGAAATTGAGACTGAAACTGTGGAAACAGGTAGACTTTTTTTTTTTTTTTTTTTAAACGTTTATGAACTTTTCTTCCCCCTTCCTCCTATGAGTTCAGGGCCAGCACTCCCAGAAGAATGTGACTTTATATTCACCCATAAGAAGAGATCCTGACCTGGGGTCCTATGCAATTCCCATTAAAGTCAATGGGAGTCTTTCCATTAACTTAAGTGGGAATAAACTTAGGGCCCTGATGTGTTAAAGTAGATCAGTAAAAGCAAAGTTACTTATATCCAGATGCGCAAAGATATTTACTCACTAACTTCCAATGAAATCAGTAGGTGTTAGGTACATAAATACCTTTTGAGAATCTGGGCCTTAGTTTCCTCAGGCAGCTGCTCCAAAGGGTATATCAGCCCATTAAGATGCATATAGGCCAATGATTGTAACTTGATGATAATATTTACAATAACTAGCTTCCTCAAAATTTAATTCATGTAATTAAGTCAAGACATACAAGTTTGACAAATCTATGTAAAGAAAATCTGTTAAGTATTGTTGTCATTTAACCTTTTCTGTTAGGCATATGTACACATCCAAGGTTAAGGTAAGCATAGGTACTTCTTCCAGAATACTGGTGTACAGGGCCTGGGAAACTTGCTGCAGTGGAAGAAGGGTAGATCGAAGGTGGTAACCTGTAAGAGTAACTAGTGAGATGCAGTAAGCTGTAACCTTGGGAATGTTTTTGTGCAGGGGATAGGATTTGGGGCTTTGAGTGGAAAATAGCTGCTTGCAGGAGTTGGTGACCGGTACTGTGTACAAAACTGAATGATAAAGCAGGCATCTAAATGATAAACACAATACATTAAATAACAAGGAAAGCACTTATTAGATGACTTATTATTAAATTAGCATTTAGTCTATAATAATTTAAAGAGTAAAAGAAAGAGTACATGTTGGCTTCCCAAGGAGCATGTATTTAAGTTATGCTGATGTACTTGAACCAGGAGTACAACTATTGTGGTTTGACTTTTCATGCTAGACATAAAACTTCAGGTATTATAAATTGACAGAATAATTTAGCCTGAGCATATTTCAAATACATTTGAAACATTAAGTTATTTCTTACTAGTGTTTTGAAATTATTTAAACTTAGTAATTGTACAGATTTCTCAAAGAAGACTGCTCAGTGATATGTTGACCATTAAATATACAGTAGTTCTTTGGATAAAATTAAACATAATACTGTAGGAGTAAAGTTTAACAGAAATCACTTGTACAGTTGTGGAATACACTGTATAATGAACTTGTTTTATCATCTTATTATTCAATTATGTTTTTTGGTACTAGAGGATAGAAAATCAATATTTAAAATTCATACAGGCTTTAAAATAAACATTGCATTAAGTCCAGATTTCATTATACAACTGCACTACTGAATATTATACAGCTTGTCTGTAGCTATTTCTGTAGTACTCACTGTGGTATCCGAGTGCCTAATGCAATCAGTGGGCCAGATTCCAACCCATTGCAATTGTTGACTTCTGTAGGGTAACACAAGATGTAAATCAGCACAAATATCCTAAAAGCTCTGAACCACTTTGAAACTAATCTGTTCACAAGCATCTGATTAAAACACAAATTCCTTGTTTTCAGTGATATGAGGCAATCTCCTTTTTACCAAATATAATGGGCTGGTTAAGAGTGAGGTTTACACAATAGACTGTAACCTTGAGAGAGGATTTGAAGTCTATACCTTGTGTACCATGTAGTGAGGAATGATAACAAGACAGAGGCCACAGGCATCAGATCTGCTTGTGTGGACCCTTGCAAGGGTCTGTCAGTGAAGCTTCAGTCGTACTATCACAGCCTATGGTGCGGGTTTATTCTAGCAAAAAGTCATCAAGGACTAGTGCTTTTGATGAAAATTTGAGGAATGTGATTCAAATAAGTATTGACTCGACTATACAAAGCATAAGAATTGAAATCCATAGTGTAACTGTCAGTTAATGCTAGCAGTCTGGGTTTGGTTTTTTCTTTTCTTTTCTTTTCTTTTCTTTTCTTTTTTTTTTTTTGGCCACACCAAGTTTCTTTAAACATCAGATACTAATTCTTATTAAGGATTCAGTCCATGACAAGCGTAAATCATCGGGTATTAAAAAAATCAAAACAAAACAAACAAGCATCTTCATTTTTTAAAAGGGACATGCATTTCATAGTGTTGAAAAATTTAAGAACAGCTCAAATGACTTTTTTCTGAACATTCCAGAAACATCCACCAATTGACTGAGAGTAGAAAAATTTCATCCCACAGGAACACTCTAAGAATGTAACAGGGTTAAATTTGATGCACACATGGCAGTCCCACTGAAGTCAGTAGGTGCCTTGTGTAAGCTTCCAAAGGCAGAATGTAGAGCTTAGACTGAAATAGTTCTTAACTTATATTTACCATAGATGTGATGTCACCCTAATGGAGGAACCTGGGAGCCTACAATCCAATTTCTTTAGACTCACAGGGTATGGCTATGCTGCAGCTGAGAGCATGCCTCCCAGTTCAGGTAGACTGACACAAGCTAGCTCTGCTTGAGCTAGTGCGCTAAAAATAGCAGTGTAGATGTTGCAGTACAGGCTTTAGCCACCCAGGTATGCTATTTTTAGCTCTCTGGTTCAAATAGATCTAGCGTGTCTCTCTACCCTTGGCTGGTAGGCACACTCCCAGCTGCAGCGTAGACATATCCTCAGGGACCTGGTTGCTGTCTTAATATTTTGTTAAAATGCAGTGGTGGTTACTGTTAAACTGTATAGCCTTCAGCAAAACCTTTGAAGTTCACCCTTAGTAGCAGCAGTAGCTGTTTCCATTTAAGAAAATGTAGCCACTCTCTGAAATAAAGTTTACCTAAATCTCTTTGCTAGTTGTACATATATTTTGAATGCTAATATGTATGTGGCTATGAGTAAGTCTATGAGACTTAATAACAGTAGAACACTCAAACTTAATTTACCATTCTTGCATTGCTGAAGTATGTTTATATTCATGTAACATCACTACATTTCTTTTGGTATACTGGATGCTTGGTAAAATGCCACACTGTTATGACAATCCTAAGTAAAGATAAAACACTAAAATAATGTTATTTCAAAAATACAACCAAAAAAAATCTCTGGGAATACTTCAGGAAAATTGGTTACATATTTTGTTGAACCTTGTTTGATCCTGCTAACATGAAAATATTGTTAGCACTGATTTGTTTGCTATTACATGTTGAGTCTTCAGAAACAGTGTCAGGCTGTGTTTAAAATACCTTTTGCTGTGCAGTAAACTAAATAAGCTGTTTTGAAAAATATTGCGCTAATGAATAAACAAAATGTTTATTCTCAAAGTCCTTCTCAAAGACTAGGTAAACTAAGAACACATTGATACTTAATACGTATCATGTTTCCGGTAATTCAAGGCAAATGCAACTAATCAGTTGTGTGCATGCAGTTTTTTTTGTTTTTTGTTTTTAAATGTGCCAATATAAGTGAGTATGGGTTTGAGATTTTACAGAACAATCAGATCACAATCAAGAGGAAACCCAACTTAAAAAAAAAAAAAAAAAAAAGTTGAGATTTCATTTGACTTCAGTGTGAACTATGACAACTCCTTTTTGCTTTTGGCATTACATCAGAAATCCTCCTTGTGGCAAAAAGTGAATGTCTGTTTTAATTTTAAAAATATTGTTGCCATGGGGAGGTAGAAGACCTACCTGAAAAACTGGGATCTGAAAAGAAGCCCCTCCAGGATTACCATGTGATGAAAAATATTGAGCTAGAAAGACAACGATGCTGGTATGTTTGTTTATAATTTATTTAGAAATAAAGCTAGATAGGAAGTTTAGTTATTTAAAGTTATCATATAAATGCTCATGGTTATCCTTAAAAGGGAGGGGAATAGTAAACAGTGGAGTAAAGCTTAGAACTCCTCATCCCTTTATACAACATAATACATTAAACTGTTTATTTTAAAACAAATTCTCTCTCTCTCTCTCTTACAGATGAAATTTCAGATTACTACTTACACTACTACTGCTGTGGGGACCAATTCTTTACATCCACTTTAAGTCTTTAATTGTTTTTACCTGTTCATGTTCCTAGACCTTTTTCCATTTTAATTAAAAATGCTACCTTTTGATCTTTCTGAATCTGAGCCTCCAAACTGTATTACAGTTGTCTGGATATGTCTGCATTAGAATCATAGAATATCAGGGTTGGAAGGGACCTCAGGAGGTCATCTAGTCCAACCCCCTGCTCAAAGCAGGACCAATTCCCAACTAAGTCATCCCAGGCAGGGCTTTGTCAAGTTTTGATACACTGTACATTTAGCACTTTAGAACATTAAATCAGGTTTAAAACTTGTAGTTTGATTGGAATTTATTTTTTTGCGGGGGGGAGGAGGAGGAGATAAGATAAAACAGTATATTATCCTCCATTCTGTCCAGACATTTGATTAAACTGTGTTACTAGGAAGGCTCTAATGTGGACATCTGGCCTACATTTTTAGGAAGCATTTGCTTCCTTAACCCTTTAGAATTAGTGGTTGAGATGTATCCCATTGACAGAATTCGGACAGAGTAGAAAAATACTGTTTCCTGGAATTTATTGAGACTAGTTTAAAAAATAAACCAACTGTTGCTTGTTGTGGAAGATCTAAGTGCTGACGAGGCTGTCCAGTTGTTGGTTCTACAAACTTGCTTAAGTACTCAGCTCTTTCAAGCAAAGTTAATGTCAGTTACTACCATAGGCATGCGCATGGGGTGTGCCCAGGCACACCCTAATGCAGGGGTGGGCAAATGGCTCCACTCCCTGGCGCGGTGAGCTGCAGGGTCCGCACTCCCGGGCTGGAGTGCCCGGCCGAACGCAGCAAGCCACCGGCTCCTCCCCCGCCTTTTTCCCTCCCCTGGAGCCATGCCGCTGTGCACAGCGCTCTGGGGGCCGGGGCTCCGTGGTGAGGCAGACATGCTCCCCCCTCTCCATGAGCCATGCCGCCACGTGCGCAGTGCTCTGGGGGCTGGGGCTGTGCGCTCCCGCGGGGCAATGTTTGGCTCCACGGGGAGGCTAGGCGCCTTATCTCATGGTAAGAGGTCCGGGGTCAGGGGGGTTGGATAAGGGGTGGCAGCAGTCAGGGGACAGGGTGGGTTGGATAGGGGGTGGTGGTTAGGGGCAGGGGTCCCTGGAGGGGGCAGTCAGGGAGCAGAGGGGATTGGATGGGGCATGAGAGTCCCGGGGTCTCTCAGGGAGCGGGGTGTAGATAGGGGTGAGGGCAGTCAGGGGACAGGGAGCAAGGAGGGTCCTGGGGGGGCAGTTATGGGGGGGTGTCTCTGGAGGGGGTGGTCAGGGAACAAGGAGCTGGGGGGGTTGGATGAGTCAGGAGTTCTGCGGGGGGCTGTCAGGAGGCAGGGGTGTGGAGAGGGGTTGTGGGAGGCAGGGAGCGGGGGGGTTGTATGGGTCGGGAGTTCTGGAGGTCCTGTCAGGGGGTGGGGAGCAGTTGAATAGGCGTGGGAGTCCCAGGGGTCTGTCTGGGGGCGGGGGTGTGGATAAGGGTCAGGGGACAGGTAGGGGGTAGGGTCCTGTGGGGGGGCAGTCAGGGGACAAGGAGCAGGGAGGCTTAGGTAGGGGGTGGAGTCCTGGGGGGCAGTTAGGGGCAGGGGTCCCAGGAGGGGGTAATCAGGGGGGAACAAGGAGCAGGGGGGGTTGGGGGCTATGAGGGGGGAAGTCAGAGGGCGGGGCTAGGGCGGGGCTCCCTGGGTGCACACCCTAATGAAATGGGCTGCGCATGCCTATGGTTACTTCCCCTTCATCAGGGAGCAAAAATGTAGTACTTTAGATAAATAGAAAAAGGTTGTAAAAACTTTGGCTAAAACATGGTTTTAAAACATCTATTTTAATGAATAAATCAAACTTTTATTGTGTTTTAATGCAAGAGGGGATTAAGAACTAATTTTTGTAACTTGAATTAAAAAAACAAAACATTTTTGAACACTTAGGCCAGTCCTGCTGCAGCATTAAGTTCCCATTTTCCCAAATGGCACGTCATATGGCCCTCATACTAGGGCTGTCGATTAATCGCGATTAACTAAAAAAAAATAATTAATCATCATTAATTGCACTGTTAAACAATAGAATACCAATTGAAATTTATTAAATATTTTGGATGTTTTACTACATTTTCAATTATATCTATTTCTATTACAACACAAAATATAAAGTGTACAATGCTCACTTCATATTTTTTATTACAAATATTTGTACTGTAAAGATTATAAACAAAAGAAATAGTATTTTTCAATTCACCTAATACAAGTACTGTAGTGCAATCTCTTTATCATGAAAGTTGAACTTACAAATGTAGAAATATGTACCAAAAAAAATAAATGCATTCAAAAATAAAACAATGTCAACCTTTAGAGCCTACAAGTCCACTCAGTCCTACTTCAGCCAAATCGCTCAGACAAACAAGTTTGCTTACAATTTGCAAGAAATAATGCTGCTTGCTTTTTGTTTACAATGTCACCTGAAAGTGAGAACAGGTGTTTGCATGGCACTGTTGTAGCGGTGTCACAAGATATTTATGTGCCAGATGCGCTAAAGATTCATATGTATCTTCATGCTTCAACCACCATTCCAGAGGACATGCGTCCATGCTGATGATGGATTCTGCTTGATAACGATCCAAAGCAGAGCGGACCGACACTTGTTCATTTTCATCATCTGAGTCAGATACCACCAGTAGAAAGTTGATTTTCTTTTTTGGTGGTTTGGGTTCTGTAGTTTCCTCATCTGACTGTTACTTCTGAAAGCATGCTCCACCCCTTGTCACTCTCAGATTTTGAATGGCACTTCAGATTCTCAAACCTTGGGTTGAGTGCTGTAGCTATCTTTATAAATTGGATAAAAGAGCACTGTACACTTTTTATTCTGTTGTAACTGAAATCAATATATTTGAAAATGTAGAAAACATCCAAAAATATTTAAGTATTGTTTAACAGCACGATTAATTGCAATTAATTTTTTTAATTGCTTGATAGCCCTAGTATATACACAAGTTATTTAGAACATAAATTCTATCCCTATATCTACAAATAGGAAAATGGGGATTAAATTGTTAATTCTACACCCTTCAGTTATACTGACCAAGGAGTGATGGATGTATTGGTGAATTCTCTTTTCTCAGTTCATGAACAGCAGCATCCCTTAAAATTGAAATCTTGGATGCAATCTTCTGCTATGCAACTCGGGTATGTTTCCTTCTTTGAGAAAATAACAAGCAATAGTAAGACATTGGGTGCCATAATTATATCTGCACCTTTCCATCTACTTGAAGTGCACTTATAGGAGCAGTCCTGTAAGGCTTCCTTTTATCCCTTTTACAGGTTCAGGGTTTGTCTTTTGACCTGGCAACAGGTATCAGCAATGTCATGAAAAGCTAATCTCAGAAGCATTCAGGGATAGAAAATGAAACAATATGCCATTCTATGGCTGAGAATCTGATTTCTTGTAGTGTATAGTCTTTTCTACTAGGCCTGTATAGGTTTTGAAAGGACAGACCATAAAATCAGATAATTCTAACTTGGAAGGTATCCCCCATAAACTCCCAAATTCAATTCAAACTGCTATAGAAGAAATGGAAAAGCCTGAAACTCCTGCATTCAAATGTCTGTTTGTGATATGACTACTCAAATCGTATTGTAAATTAAAATGGGAGTGAAATGGGGCAACACAACCAATGTAACTTTTAGATCTTGCTTCTATGTCAGGAAGAAGCAGCCCCTGATAGTTGTCTTTGTTTAACAATGGTGAAGTACCTTAGTCAACTTTTGGAATCTAAAGCCTACAAGGATACTCTAAGGAAGCTTTTGGAATGGAACATAACATGTCTGCTTCAGAGCTCTCTGTTAATAGTTCCTCTTGCTGAGCGAAGTCTTCCTCTTCAAATAGTCTTTCTCCAGCACAGAACTGCAAAAATAGCATTGTGGGCCAGTCAAAGTTTGGGGCATAAGCTTGCTCTTTTTTTTTTTTTTTTACCTTTAAATACTGAAAACTCTACTTGCGATCTGAAAAGTCTTGTTATGCTCTTTTTGGTTCAGGCAGTACTGCTACCTGTAAAAAAAAATTCTCCAAGCCAAATTTTTATTATACCGATCTAATTTCATACTGTCTGCCCAAATTGCATCATATCCCTTGAGTTCCATACTATTTCTTAGGTGTAACACACATTTTCTCTTTATTTGGAACTTATTTAAAAATTGATGCATTAGTCAGAATAAAAGCCAGTTCACTATCAAAGCTGGGTGGGCTCTGCAGTACTAAACAGAGTTAAATAGTTAAACATTTTACTCTAATCATTAAAGTCAGCAGATCTATAAAAATACATTTTAAATCATCATTTTTCAGAGTTGAGCTGCATTTTAAGGCAGCAGCAGGATCATAGTAAAGGTTTACATAACTATAGGGAGCAGAGTACCTATTCAGATACTACAGTAATGGATATGGTATAACAATCTATTCTTATTTTAGTTATTACAAGGAAACCTTATTTTATAGTGTTGCAAGGGACAGTGATCCATTTATTTTAAGATGGTCAAGGAGCCAGTTCTTGGAAAGCAAGAACCAAATTAAATTAATAGGTTGCATGTTTAAAACAAACAAAAGGAAGTATTTCTTCACACAACGCACATTCAACCTGTGGAACTCTTTGCCAGATGTTGTAATGGCCAAGACTATAACAGAGTTCAAATAAGAACTAGATAAATTAATGGAGGATAGGTCCGTCAATGGCTATTAACCAGGATGGGCAGGGATGGTATCCCTAATCTCTGTTTGCCAGAAGCTGGCAATGGGATAGATCACTTAATGATTACCTGTTCTGTTAATTTATTCTGAAGCACCTGGCATTGGCTGCGGTCGGAAGACAGGATATTGGGGTAGATGGACCTTGGGTCTGACCCAGTATGGCCATTCTTATGTAAGATAGCTGAACTGGTGCTTAAATGCAATCTGTGAACTCTGTTTGTCCCTAGATCTAACTACATGATTATATTAGTGTTCTAAATTCTAACTGGACATGTAATGGAGAGTGTGTGTTCTGGTAAGCAGCCAGGCTGAGTTGAAATCACAGGGCTTTATTATGTGAACGCTTTAGTCCACATCTGCTTGTGTCCCAACAAAGTCTTGCTACACTGCATGATAATAGATGGGGCTACAATTTAGGCAGTGCATCTTAACAATTCTCTTCTATCTGAAGAGTTACTTTTCCTGTTTATGGAAGACAGTATTCAGACACAGGAAAATAAGTGTATTCTTATTGTGTAAGCACTACTTGCCACATAACTTGATGTAAATCCACCTTCCAGGAGCGGTCTGTCGTGGGTTCAAGCTTTAAGTGGACATTTCTTCAAACTTGTAGTTTTGGCATGACTGGAATTTTACTTGCATGGACAGCATATGGAACATAACGTGCATCATCGGGCTGCTTCTGCTATATGCTCTGTACTGCTCTATGTACATGAGCACTGTTTTCCATATCTGCCCTGGATCTTTTCCTTCCACACAGGTGAGAAGGTGATGGCTCAGCTTCAGTAGTAAGAGGCTTAGACCTAGAGGGACTTGTTTTACTAGAAGGTAGGACCTAGCAGGGCTGCTAGCTCTTTGAGCATACCTAGAGGCTGAGTGGAATTCAGAGCTGTCAGCATGTTCAGGCTTGGTGGGCTGTTTGTATAAAAGTGGCCCTTAATCAAGAGGACTGTACAGGTTTCTGGACCCTGCATAAGTGATGATTGTAACAGGCATATAAAAACCACGAGGTCTCTACTTATTGGGAGAAAGAGATTATCTTGGTCAAATGATTTCCCAGCTCTTTCTACTACTCTGAAGTTCTTAAGAGTAAAATATTAATAATAATCTATGACTATACCTATAGCATATTGGGAACGTGAACTATTGACTTAACTATTAAATAATTATTTCTTAAGAGTTGTCATAGATGTGGACGTCACTAATTGCAGACAGGATGTTTCTGTGGGCATGCCCATTTTCCTGTCCTTCAGCACAGAAAGGTTCACAGAGCCTGAGTTTAGCAGCAGCATGTAAACAGGTTAAATTGTTTTCCTCCCTAATACATATCTGAAAGTTGAAAGAAAAAATGCATGTAGGCTCTCCTGGTGGAGTGAGTGAGAGACTAGAGCAGGGGTTCTCAAACTGGGGGTTGGGACCCCTCCGGGGGCTGTGAGGTTATTAAATGGGGGGTTGCAAACTGTCAGCCTCCACCCCAAACCCCACTTCACCTCCAGCATTTATAATGGTGTTAAATATATAAAAAAGTGTTTTTAATGTATAAGGGGGGTCACACTCAGAGGCTTGCTATGTGAAAGTGGTCACTAGTACAAAAGTTTGAGAACCACTGCACTAAAGTGTGCAATATCATCTCCCCTGATGAGGGCTGCATCTCAACAAGTGTTTTATGAAGGACCATGTGCCTGTATTGCAGGTTGCTTACTAAGGGGATGTGTCCACCTCAAATGCCTCTACTATATAGATAATCTGTGTGCAGAAGAGAAGCTGTTTGCCTTGTGTGACTCATGTCATCTGATGGATGAACAAAAGGTCTTCAGTATCTAGATCCCTCATTGCCAGTATACAAACTCTGATGAGCTAAATTTCCTAAGTGCTTTAGTGTTCAGTTTTTTTTTTTTTTTTTTTTTTTAACTTTCAGTTCCAGTTGTGACAGTTTTCCCATCAAACATTGTGGTTTGGAATAAAAGGATTATGATGCCATTGCGTGTGATTTGAGATGTTGAACTGACTTGAATGATAGGTTCATCCGTCAGATTGCTTTGTCAGCATGAAAAAGGCAAAACTGAGGCTCTATGAATGGAATTTCTAGAACTTTCTGGCTGATGTGACTGCTATATTTAAAAACAAAACAAAACACTTGATAGAAGGAATAGAGAGACCCCTTCTAAAAAAGTTAAGGGAAGTCATAGGAGGACATTTACCCTACACGTGACGGGGCCCTGTGTAGCTGGCAGATGTATGAAAGAAGTCGCTTTGAGAAAAAACATACAGTCTAGATCAGCGGTTCTTAACTGAGCATCTGTGAACCCTTGCAGGGGGGCCATAGGCCCCCACAGCTAAAACTCAGAGCCCGAGCCCCAGCACTTCCCGTGGGGCTGAAGCCAGGAGCCGCATGTGGGGTTGAAGCTCCAATCCCTGGTATCTCCTGCAGGGCTGAAGCTAGGAGCAGCAGGGCTGAATCCTGGAGCCCTGAGCCCCAGTGCTCCCCATGGGGCAGAAGCCCTGAGCCTCTGGGCAGAGTTGGGGGGCACAGGGACTGATGCTCTCCCCCCCCCCCCAAACTATAGTCCTGAGGCAGCTCCACACTGCTCCCCCCACCTCCTTCTCTCCCGGCGCACAGCCCCTAGCTACCCTGCACCCTGAGCTACCTCCCTGCCCCCCCCACAGCCCCTAGCTACCCCTTTCCCTGCACCCTGAGCTACCCCCCTGCCTGTACACAGCCCCTATCCACCTCCCTCCCTGCACCCTGAGCTACCCTTCTGCCAGTACACAGCCCCTAGTTACCCCTCTACCTACACACAGCCCCTAGCTATATCTCTCTCTGTAGCCTGAGCTTTTTTCAAACTTTTTGAGGTGAACCCCCCCACCTTTTGAGTTATAATTTTTGGTTCCCCCCCAACAGGTGGGTGGCCTGCTGAGATGAGTCAGGGAGAAGAAGGGGCGCTCCCTTCACAGATCCTGCTGTGCAGAGCTAGCTGAAGTCCCGCTGGCCCCTACCCACTCAAAATAGAAGTCAAACTATGCCTATGTCCCCCTACTGGGCCCTAGAGTTCTTATAGCATGTTGTGGGGGGCCTCAGAAAGAAAAAGGTTGAGAACCCCTGGTCTAGATAAAGATTCCTTCTGAAAAGTCCCAGTGCAATGGATATACTCATTAGTGTACTTTTAAAGTCAAAGTGAGAGACTGTTGTAAAAACTTCCAATATGTAGCACACACTGTTTCAATTTCAGCTAGATTACAGTATAGTTTATAGGTGGACTCTTATCAGTAAACAAAGGATAGAAATTCTCTGAATATCACTTCTGTAGGCACTTCCTTTCATGTCAGTCAGTGAAAGGCTAGATTTTGCCACTAAGTAAGATAGATCTTTAGATATTTAAAAACTGAGTGTTGTTTGAGTAGAATCACACTATATAGAGTCAAAATACCTATTGATATAGGATCAAGGTGCCTACAGTTGCTAATCTGGTATAAGCACAGGTCATTTGCTGTGAGGTTTAACCTGATTTGGTGGGAAGGGTCAAAATTTCCTAAGGAAGAGTCATGCCATTATTTGGTAGACAGCTAGTAGCTAGGCCTACCCATGTTTGCACATGGTCTTTCTCATAGAAAACTGAATGCACAGTGGCTGCCTTTCATTTGCCTAAATTAAGACCTGGAGTTTGCTTAGGACAAGATCTGGAACTTTTCACAATTCCTAGAGGGAAGGATATAAAGCTGTTGGAGTCTTCCAGTTCTAAGACTGATGGAAGCTAGCAACCTCAGTGTAGCTCTGGTCTCTCTCAGTAACTGGAATCTTAAATAGATACTATGATTGAATTTTTGCCAGGTAGAAGAATTTTACATACAGTGGGAGAAATGCTATATCTTGGCACATATTCTACCAACAAGTCTTAGAGATGGACTTCACAGAGCTGGTCCAGAAAAAAATATTTCTGCCAAATCTGAATAAGTAACAGCATATTTATGAAGTGTGAGACTACAGTGAATTATAATATAATCCCAGTTCTCTTGAAATAGTCAACTGTTGTGACTGAGTCAAAGGTGAAGGTAAACAGAGTTTAGCAGTTAGGCTAGAGTTGAGGGACAACTTAGTTTTTTTAATACATCCATGGCAGTAGATAAGGCTCAAACTAATATACCACTCTCTTGCAAAGTTTCTTTGTTAAACTACTTGGAGTGGGCACAGGCAACAACGCAGTGCTGGAAGAATGCATTTTAAACCTGCGACTGACTTTCATGTGTCTTCATGATTCCGGGCTGCGGACGTTTAGGAAGCCTTTCTCGTGATCTCCAACTCGGAGGAGCTAGTTCCCCAGGAGGAATGGAGAGACAGACCCTGGACACGTTACGGGACGAAGCTCCCTCCCTTTCCTATAAAAGCTAGACTTCTCGGAGGAAGATGCATTGCATGAGCAAAGCCGCTTCGCTGACAGCGGGTGAGACGAGCCTACTGCCATTCTGCGCGACCCTTCCTGCCGGCCCCACTTCTCCCTACACAGGGACCCGCCGTTGGCCCTCCGCCGGGCTGGCTCCCGCGTCCCGAGCAGGTGCCACCTCGCTGGCAGCGGGGACATTTGAAGAAGATTGTCGCTCACCTGCCTGCTCCCAACTGAGCTAAGAAGGGCGGAGAGGATGCTCCCGCCGCAGTGCAATGGGCACGAGTCTCCGCAGTCTGCAGACAGCCAAGGCAGGGCTGCTGCGTTAGTGCGGAGTCCTGCCTTCTGCACAGGGGCAACGGCGAGTTGTGCACGGCTCCTCTGCCGCGACTGCAATGTTAGTAAAGGGAATGCTGGGACCTGTCCCGGGCTGCCGGAGCCTGTCGAGAGGAACCGGGCACAGCATTAGCTTCTTGGTGCAACCAGCAGCCGTGCCACTCCCCTGTCTCCTCCCCAGCCGCAGGTGTCTGTTTCCCGGCCTGCCCTAGCCCCCTCCCGCGTCGCGGGCTCCGCCGCTTGCTCTGTGTTGCTGCTGTGAGTGGCAGCCCGCCACTTCCTGTCTGAGGCTGGCGGCGGAAGGATCGCGTGTGCTGTGCTGGAGGAAGCGCTCCCCCGCCGCCGCGTTGTGTTGTGGGGGTGACCCGCGCTGGGCTGGCTGGCGGGCCGCTCGGTGTGCGGAAGGATCCGCGCCGTGTGGCCGCCCCGCGTTGGGGCTGCGTGTGTCCTAGCCCGCCCGCTCTGCGCTCCCTGCGAGTCAATGTGAAGCCGTTCCAGTACCATAAACATGGCGACTTCTCTGCATGAGGGGCCCACGAACCAGCTCGACCTGCTCATCCGAGCCGGTAGGTGCCCCGCACAAGTTTCCTCTCCGCCTAGGGGGTGCGCGCCGGAGGCTGCGGGAGCAGCTTCGCACCCTTTGGGCCGGGGGCGGCTACAGCGCTGAAGCAATGGAGGACAAATCAGGAAGTGATCACCTTGGGTAGCAACCTGGCTGGCATGGGGTGGGCAGCAGGTCGGCGGGCACCTGTCCCTGCGCAAGGGAGCCTCCGCCTCCGGGGAAGTTGTGTCGGGGCCGGCAGCGGAGTTTTGTGGGGTTTGTGCTGCTGGGGAGATAACCAGGAAGTGTGTGGGATTGTCCGTTCTCCTCCCTCCCTGCTGTCCCTCCTCCCGCCGCTGCCGCCACGCTGTCTGAGCAGAGAGGCCGTGGGCAGCCGCTTCCCCGCGCAAACACTCGTCCTCTCCCTGCATTGGTCGGAGTGGGGGCAGAGTTGCCCCGTTCTCCGGACTGGCGGGCTTCGTGCGGCCCGGGGGTGCTGTACCCTGAGCCCGTTGTTCCTGTGCCCTTTAAATTCCCCTCTCGCAGGGGCTGGGATCTGTGGTGCTGAGGCGGGACAGGCTCGGGAGCTTCAGGGAGATTGCCTGGCCCACGTGTGCGGCCTGGGGGGGCAGTGCACGGGGGTGATAAAGGAAAGGAAATCTCCCCCTCCCCCACAAAACCCCATAGCGGAAGCGCCGAGCACCCTCAGGGGCCCGAGCGCGGGGGGAGTGAGAGCCCAGTTCACCAATCAACTGCCGGGGCCGTTCGGAATCAGAACGCTGAGGTCTTTGGAGGCGGGGCTTGGCCCGGCCGGACCAATGCGAGCGGGGTAGGAGGGTGAGTGGCAGCTCCCCGTGGCGCTGACAATGCACGCATGGAATTGGAGGGAAGAGGATTGTAAACACGGAAGTGGGGGGTGGGGTGATGGGTGCCGCGGGTATGGGGATGGCTGGGTGCTGGGGGGAGCACGGTTGGGACAGGGCTTGCTTGCTCTGCTGTCTGGAAGCCGTCTCCCTTCCTGGCCGCGGGGGAAGTTCAGTGTCACCCCGGCCAGAAAAGCGGGTGATCTCCTCGTGGGGTGGGAGTGTTTTCTCCCTCGCTTGGAGTTGTAGTGAGCGGGCCCAGCCCGGGTGTGTGTGCGGGTGCATGCACCCATGCTTCAGGCACTGGCTCTGCGGCGGGCAGCTTCGCTACTCCACCAGCGCGCGTGGGGCTCCTGCCTCAACACCCTCCCACCGCGGCCCGGAAGGAAGGTTCGACCTTCCCGCCATGCCCCTCAGCAGGGTATATGTGCGGTAGGGGCTACGGTGGTCTGCAGCAGTCTGAACTTAATGTAAAACAAGTGTACAGAACACGTTTCTACAGGGACACTATCAGAGAATCCTGCAAACTGAAGTCTCTCTCTGTCATAGTCCAGTCCAACTGAAAGCTGTCTCCTTAACATCCCTGTGATTAAAATATCACTTGAGTGGTTTTGCCATCCCACCTGCAGTGATGGATTAAGGGGATCACATCTATTTCAACAAAGGATCTTATACAGTAAATCAGAATTCTCCTAGCATTACTGCCCTGCTGCCATTCCTATCCTACTTCCCACTTTTTATGGAGGATGGTGGTGGGTACTCCCTTGGATACAAATCTTGAGTCCAAGGGGGCCCCCTTCAGACCATTGAGAGGAATTCTTATGTAGCTTAACAATGATGCCTCCAGTCAACTAAAGCATATCCCATGGAAATTCCATTTGGTCATCACACACTGAAGCCACCATCCTGTATATTCAGTGGTGAGGTGGGGAGAATAGAGAAAAAAGTGGTTGGACCTGCATAGAGTGACAGGGGACCTGAGTGAAATTATTACTTTTTGTTTCCAAATAATTATAAATACAGTAGTGTTATAATTTTTCAAAATAATGGGTTCTCAACCTGAGTGTATATGTATGTCACAAACAGGTGTCATAGGGTTGTGACATTGCCCTTCTCATTTAACAATATTGGAACGGGGTCCCAGGCAGATGGGTTGGAGAGCATGGGAAGCAAGGGGAAGGCAGTGTCCTTGTATATAGAAAGAGCCCCAGAAGGGAAAAAAATTGAGAACCACTGTCCCAAGGAAATATCTTTACAACCAGCTGCAGGATGCTAATGTGCTTTTAATTAGAAGTCTATATAAAAATAAATTGTATTTGCATGTCCGTAGAGGTACAGTATTAACACTTCTCTTCTTCATTCCCATAACCACTCCTTATTTATAAAACCCTGATGTATAGACAGAATCTGCTGTTAGAGTATTGAGACTGGAGACCTCACACCTGTCTGGAATACTGCTAAATGTAGACAAAGTCAGGCATAAATCCACATCATGTGTCCTGTTTTTTTTTTATTAAACTGTAAATTATACAAATTTTGACATAAAGTTAAATCATTTTTACGGTGTTGCATGCCTTCTGGAACATATTTCATGAATGACAACAAAATTATACCACACAAAAACATTCTGGAAATGTATTTAGAAATATTTGAAAACAAAGATTAATCCATGTTCATTAGCATTTTAAGAACAAACTAAAGCTGGGATACAGTATAAACATTTTACTGCTGAGTTCATCGTTAGGGCTGTGATGTCAGATATAGAATCATAGAAGTGTAGGGCTGGATAGGACCTCAAGAAGTCATCAAGTCCAGCTCCTTGCACTGTGGCTGGACCAAGTAAATCTAGACCATCACTTTTCAGGTGTTTGTCCAACCTGTTTTTCAAAACTTCCATCAATGGGGATTCCACAACCTCCCTTCGAAACTTATTCCAGAGTTTAACAGTTACAAAGATTTTCCTAATAACTAACCTAAATTTCTGTTGCTGCAGATTAAGCCCATTGGTTTTTGTCCTATCTTCAGTGGACCTGGTGAACAATTGATCACAATTGTCTTTATAGTAGCCCTTAATGTATTTGAAGATAGTTCTCAGGTTCCCCCTCAGTCTTTTCTCAAGACTAAACATGCCCAGTTTTTTAACCTTTCTTCATAGGTCATAAACTTTATCATTTTTGTTGCTCTTCTCTGGACTCTCCAATTTGTATGCATTTTTGTAAGTCAAAGTATGGCGCCTAGAATGAGATACAGTACTCCAGCTGAGGCCTCACCTATGCTGAGTAGAGCTGGACAGTTACCTCCTGTGTTTTACATATGATAGTCCTCTTAATACAGCCCAGAATATTAGCCTTTTTCGGAGCCACATCACATTCCTGACTCATACTCCGTTTGTGATCCACTATAAACCCCAGATCTTTTTCAGCAGTACTGCTGCATGGCCAGTTATTCCCCATTTTGTAGTTGTGAATTTGATGTTTCCTTCCTCATTGAATTTCATCTTGTTGATTTCAGACCAATTCTTCAAGTTGTCAAGGTTGTTTTGAATTCTAATCCTGTCCTGCAAAGTGCTTGCAACCTCTCCCAGTTTGGTGTCATCTAGGGTGACCAGACAGCAAGTGTGAAAAATCGGGATGGGGGTGGGGGGTAATAGGTGCCTATATAAGAAAAAGCTCCAAATATCGGGACTGTCCCTATAAAATTGGGACATCTGGTCACCCTAGTGTCATCTGAAAATTTTATACACATATTCTCCACTCCATCATCCAAGTCATTAATGGAAATGTTGAATAGTACCTGGCCCAGGACTGACCCTTGTGGGACCCCACTAGATACGCCCTCCCAGTTTGACAGCAAACCATTGATAGCTACTCTTTGAGTACGGTCTTTCAACAAGTTGTATATGCACCTTATAGTAATTTCATCTAGATCGCTTTTCCCTAGTTTGCTTATGAGAATGTCACATGGGACTGTCTCAAAAGCTTAACTAAAACCAAGACATATAACATCTACTGCTTCCCCCCATCCACTACTAGGCCATTAACAATGTCAGAGACGGCAATTAGATTGGTTTGGCATGCTTCTCTCTTCATTGTCCTTCCTTTACAACTTAAGGATACAATTCTGCTGCCCTTACTCATATGAGTAGTCACATTGAAGGTTTCATAGAAGCGTAGTATTTAATACTGAAGGCAATCAATGGAGGATGGATTGCAGGATGGAGTCCTAAATAGGAAGTCTCTGGAGTTTTGAGTTTGAATTGGACACCACCATGTAGTTCAATCAGACTCTGACAAGTTGAACATTAATTTGAATTTTTTTAAATGTTATTTAATAATTGTTACTGTTTACTTTGGGAAACAACTACAATGGATGCATTTGATGTGTAAATGTTCTGTAATCTATCAGTGTACTAAAGGAATATTAAAATGTTTTTGGTGAGAAGAGGTATCTTCTATTGTACACAGAACTCCCCTTCTCTCCCGCCCCCAGCATACACTTCAGACTATTTAAGATGAGCTTGTTTATTTAATTTAACTTGTTAAAATTCAGATTTTTAAAAGAGCAATATTTGTGTTTGGATTCATAATAAATAAAAAGCACTGTCAGGCAAAACCAATAAATACACCAGTAGGAGTTAGAAGAAGAAGAAGAAAATGCAGGGAATAATGCAGCTCACCTGCCAACAGAACTTGCCCGTTTCAAACCAAAAAATTCTACATAAAATTACCCATTTTGGTTAAATCTGCATGGTTACCACAGTTTTCGCTAGTGAAAAAAAGAGTATGAAACTAGGAACAACTGAAGTCTAAATCATCTTAAGTATGCCAAGAGAATACAAAGAATAATAGGGATAGGATTGCCTGATCAACACTAGTGGTGTATTTAAATTTAGTATTCTTTTATCTTTTGTTCTTAATACTAGAGCTGTTAATGATGTTAGATCATTTAGAAAGATGCAATTTGAAGATTAAATCCTTGTTGCCTTAGGCAAGTAGAGTAGGCCGAATGACTTCAGTGGGACTTAAGAAGGTGAATAGGGTGAGTTGGATGTGGCTGTAAAACCTTGTCTTCACAAGAATTGAACTGTTTGTAATTGAATCAGTTTAAGCATAAACAGTGTGTTCACACTAGCCATCCTGAATATAAATTTTGCCTTACATTTACACAAGCACTGACTGTCATAAACAGTTTATTTTTCAATGCCTGCTGGGTATTCATCCTAGCTGAGCTCCCAGAAGTAGTGCATTCTGGCGGGTTTCACTAGCTTTATTAAGCCTGCTAAAAAGTCTCTTAAACCAGATCTTGGTAGACTGTATGGGGTATTTTTATATGTGGACATAAAGTGTTCTACAAATGTGCTAGGACCTTTCACTGGTTTAATTTCTTTAGAGTGGAATAGGCCTAGATGTTTGCAAGGTATTTCCTTACTTAGCAGAAGTGGTGGGCACAACATCTGTCTTTAGCTACCCGATATTCATATTGCAGTGGTGGAAATGGCTATCTGTACAATGCTAGTATGCCCATCACCACAGTATGTAGACACCATATTTATCTACTTATTTTAATGTATCTACATGATGTAAAATTGATTTAGGAAAAGCAATCCTTTATCCTAAGGGATTGTACTCTTTAGTGCTTTGGCTTTTCTGTTCAGGAGGTCTTTTAATATGTGTTTCTGAGAGCAAAAATTTCTAGCTAGTCTATGGTTACTACACGAAGCCCTGGGCAAAGACTAGTTTTACATTGCACCCCAAAAGAGGCAAGGCTCAAGTTCATCCTGATCTTTGGTGGTATGAATTGATCTTAAAATGAAAAAAAAAAAATGAGGTCATAAGAGCAAAATATTTCTCTCAATGTTGGCCTGATAATTTGCTAATATCTGTACAAAAATTTGGAAACATTTATTCTTGTTTCTACTATTCAGTTTTGTTTTTCTGAAGTGATTTCATTATCACTCTGAAGTATTTTTCAGATGATAATCTTAAAGTAGTTAATTCAGAGTAGTAGAATTTAAAATATTCTACAAATAAACTGCCCTTTAGATTTCTGAACAAATTTCTATCAAGAACCACCCAATAGTCTAAAATTGCTTTCAGCAAGTGGGCATATTGTGTTCTGAAAGTTCCCGTTCATTAGCCCATTCATTTATAAGCCAACCCCCCAAGATGGTTAGGTAAAAATAGCAAAAACTCTATGACCCTTTCATAAGCCAACCCTATATTTCAGAGGTTGGCAAACTTTGGCTCCCGGCTGTTAGGGTAAGCCGCTGGTGGGTCGGGACGTTTTGTTTACTTGGAGCGTCTGCAGGCATGGAGCCCCTCAGCTCCCTGCGCGCCACTTCCCACAGCTCCCATTGTCTGGGAATGGAGAACCGCGGCCACAGGGAGTGGAGGGGCTCCATGCCTGCAGACGCTCCAGGTAAACAAAACGATAGTGTATTAGATATTCAATTCAATGATTCCATAGTTTAAAATCATTTTGGTGTAGATTTGTTTATAAGCCGACCCCCGCTCTTTGATGCGTCACTTTTTTACCAAAATATTCGGCTTATGAACGAATATATACGGTAAATCACGATTTAAATACTAACATTTAGTTTTCCTCTTTTATGTGAAATATTGAAATAAAATAATGTTCTTTTGTAGACCTTTATGAAATCATTTATAATGCATTTGCCATTCATGTATTTGTCCAGTTTCAATGCTTGGAATTATGAATTCTTCACTAAAGTATTGCTCTAGTTGCCACATGGTATTAAATAATAAGGTATTGTAAATCAGCTGCTGCAGTTAAATGTTGACCTTGTAATGCTGATAATGATAGCTATCAAGATAAAAAGACAGGAAGGGATCTGTTGCATAATTGTTGTTTTTTTAAACTAGCCTTAAAAAAAATCCAGGCTTTTCTATTTGCTTTTGCTCATTTTGTTACTATATTTTATTTGTAACAATGCTCTTAGTTTTAAAACTTGATATGTTGCCAGTATTCTGCTCTGTAATGCTGAAGCACAGCGCTGTCAGACTTAATTACCAAGTTTGGTGTTTTATAACAGCTGTTGAGAGCCTTGTATAATCTACTGTGCATAATGTTTGTTTAGAACGATGGAAATGAAATAAGAAGACATTTAGGTAATAGTGAACAGAAACACTGACGTACTTACTTCTTTTTAATAATTAAAACTCTCCTGATTTCTTTACTCCGTTAACTCTCCTGGTGTCTATAGCAAATCCAACTAGTGGTCAGAGATTAGAAAGAGCCACTCAGCATGTTGTATTTGGATTGTTCATAACTTTTTTTTTAAGAGGAATTATTTTTTTTCTCCACAAAACATTTCAGTAGATGCCATCGTTTTATAAACTGTCTAAAAGGTGCCAGAGAATCAAGTTGTTTCATATATGTAGTAAGATTAAACTTGGTTTAAAGAATGGAATGTGAGCGTCATGTTAGTTTTTAACTATTCCAAATAGGTAAGTGTCATTTCCTCTGATTCTGTTACCCAGATTTGCAAAATTTATCTCCACATGAGTGAATTATTTTACCTCCTTTGGGCAAGTAGTAATTCATTCATAGGTGATTTTTATAAGGTATCAGAGTTAGGTCTTTATTGAATTGAATTGATTAATCAGTACAGTTAATATTTATTACATTGAGACATGCAAGTGAGTAGTATAGTTATAAAAATATTTCCGTTTGCACTGATTGGATACCTATTTTTCTAATTAAGTAAAAGGAGATTGTCTTAATATGGTGTAGTGCTTATGTATTATAATGATAGGTGTTGAGAG
Organism: Malaclemys terrapin pileata; assembly: GCF_027887155.1. Classification (NCBI taxonomy): domain Eukaryota; kingdom Metazoa; phylum Chordata; order Testudines; family Emydidae; genus Malaclemys; species Malaclemys terrapin. The sequence goes on from NC_071509.1 coordinate 91,657,025, forward strand.
ATAATGGAGGTTTCTAACGTAATAAAAGTAGGCTAGTCCAGACAGTCATTCAGTATTGTGGAAAGGCATTTGCTGTGTAGCGCCATCTGGATTATATTTCACTGTGAGAGTGTTTGTTTTGTTTTTGACTAGTTTTGGATTTTATTGGGGCAGCCATTTTCCTCCTTTCTTCACCTTTACCTGGTGACATGATAAAAAAGGTGGTGGTGGTGAGGAGTGCAGTCTAATGACCTGCTCTAATTTATCACCCAGATCTCTTGTTATCTTCAAGGTCAGCCAACTTGGCTTATTTGTCTCATCTGCTGTCTTGGCAGCAATGGCAGTGCTGGCAAAGTGAGTCTTCTCCCCAATTATATCTCCAGGATATCTCTTCTAGTTCCCCTTTCTGTCACAAAGCTTCACCAGGTTCTGTTCCTGCCAGACACACACTACAGTTTTGGGAATTAAAAAGATTCTCCAGAATAGAGTTTGACAAAACTGGTCTAGGTGTAAAAGGGACTGGAGAGATGTAAAGGGGCTCTAAAATGGTTTCAGGCAATGGTTTCAGGCAATTCCTCCAGCACAGGAACTGTGGAACATAGCCATAAGGCTGCCATCCTGGGACCTCTCACAAGCCCGTGCCAAAGAAGGGGTTGGAATGGGAGTGCTGCAGAGATTGAGACACATTGCTATAATTGAGACTGATCCTCAGAGCTATCTAAATTATGACAAGGGCTGCTTCAACTCCCCAGAAATGCCTGGTAGAGGGAGGACAAAAAGCACCTCTCCTCCCCCTGGGCTGTGCTTCTAAGAGATCAAGCACATCGTACATGTTTGGCATTAAGAAATGAAAATTACCGTATAGGGTGATTTTTTTTTCTCCCCGCAATTGTGCTAGTTCAGTTATATTAACTTACCATGTTTGAAAAGCCCTCTTAATGCTCTTTAGGCAGACTAACAGTTTTGAAGCTGTGCTAGATGGCTGTGTTGAAGCCTAGGGTAGAGCATGGCTAGCTAACATAGCTTTAAAGGTGATGGCCTCTGTCTTAAAGAATGTTTAAAAGGGCTTTTAGATCATCTTAAGCTAACTTGATTAAACTAACATGATTGAAAAACACACCCTTTTTGTCCATCAAGACGGGGACATTGTAATGTTTGGTCTGATGTTTTTATATGGTTGCTTAAGTACATTACAGTATTTTACACATAGTACGTGTGCAGAGGTAGATGAGAGGAGTTTAAAAAAATAGTGTACTTAGGGTTGGCAGAATTCAATTTTTATTTTTTTATAATTTCAGTATTAATCAATGTTAATTTTTAAGCATTTTTATATTTTTATCCATTTTAATTTTCAGTTTGGGGAATTTATGGGGGGATGATTAGACAATGGGAAAGGTCAGACAGTAATCATTTAATGACAGTTCACATTGGGTTGACTCCAAACCCCATGCCCCGGCTTCAACCCAGGGAGGTGGGGCTCAGGCTTCACCATCAGTCCCTGGAAAGGGAGCAACCCCGCCTGTAGGTCAGTCTCAGTGCCTTCTCACCCAGCGCTTGCTCCGCCCCCAGAGACCAGCATGCATGAGTCACTCCAGTTTGCTTCTGCCCTGGGCCGAGTGAGTCTAACACCAGCCTTGCGGGTTACGTAGCTTCATTTACCTGGTGTAAAGGATCTGTTTCAGCAGGAGCAGGAAAAGTTACACAGGACAGGGAAAATTGTTGTAAACGTAAACAATATATATCAAATATGGATACATTTTTAATTTGACCATCAGCTTCAAAACAACAAAACCCACAGAGTGATAATACTGAACTTCCTTCAACATGTTCAACTACCATAAGGGCTGAAGAACACAGATGGGGTGATGTGAGTAAGAAACATAAAGCTATTAGCCGTGCGAAATTTAGGAAATACAAAGACAGCTATTTGAATTTTGGTTTTATTTGTTCTTGAAGTGGAGATGTACCTCAACTGCAGTGTGTAATTTTTGCACAAGTACTGTCCAATTAATGTTTGAAAAGCCCTCCAAATTACAGAAACATTTAATTACAAAACATGAAATATATAAGAATAAGCGAAAGGCCAAGGAACTGCTTGATACTAAAGCAGTAATGAAATCCATAACTACTGTGGATAAAAAGTTTTTAAGGTCATCCTTCATAGTAGCGCAGAAAATGGCTAAAACAAAAAAATTGCAACAATTGCTGAGACTTTGATAATGTGTGCTATTGAAATAACAAAGGAAGTGTTTGGAGAGGAGAAGGCCAAAACTACTGATGTCAAATGACACCGTCAAACAACGGATCACTTCTATGTTAGAAGACATAGTCTCACAGTGTATTGATTGGCTGCGTGACAATGATGTTGCTATACAACTAGATGAATCCACAGACATTTAGAAAATGTCCCATTTACTACTTGCCTATGTTTGGGGATGTGTGTGTGTGTGTGTAATAAAGAAAATAAAGGAAGACTTTTTGTTTTGCAAAGAGCTCAAGACAACAACAAAGTCAGATGTCATTTTCAAACTGTTAGATGATTTTATGATTTTATGATTTCAGCAGAAATCTGCTGAACTAATTGCATCCAAGTCTGCACTGCTGGAGCCACAGCAATGACTGGAAAGCAGTCTGGTGTTGTGCAAAAAATAAAAGCCGTTGCACCTTGCGCTATTTGGACACACTGCTTTCTACACCGAGAGGTGCTTGCTGCAAAAGATATTGAACCAAATATTCACAGTGTTCTGAACACAGCGGTAACACTCATTAATTTTATTAAATCCAGAGCAACAAACTCCAGGTGTTTTGCTGCACTTTGTGAGGAAGTGGGTACAGAGTACCATTCCTTAGTTACGCATACAGAGGTGAGATGGCTATCTTGAGGCAGAATGCTTGCCCATATATTTTAACTCAAGGAAGAGTTATGTACTTTCTTAGATGATCAGAATCCTGAACTTGCCAAAGTGCTGAAAGATGATGCGTGGCTGGCAAAACTGGGTTACCTTACAGACATATTCAATTAATAAGATGAATAAAACTATATAAGGTGGGAACAGTAATTGTATTGCCCACCGTGAAAGAATTGCGGCATTCAAAAGAAAACTACAATTCTGGAAAGTTCGTGTCTGTGGGGGCACTACTGATATGTTTGAGCTCTTACATTCTTTTATTCAGGAACGAAATATTGACTTGGATGTAATTAAACCTCAACTAGCAGTGCATCTGTCTGGTCTGCTTAACAAATTCAATGCTTATTTTCCTGAACTCACTACACACATGTGGGCTACAGTGAGACCATTGAAGATAAACTTCCATTCCCATGCCATCAAAATTGTTAGAAGAGCTCTTTGACATTTCATCAGATAGCTCCCTCAGAACCAGGTTCAAAGACATGCTGCTGGAGACATTTTGGTGTGAGTGTTCTGATGAATACATCACTGCTTCTGCAGCGCTGATAATGTTGATCCTCTTTAATACCATCTACTTATGTGAAAGCCAGATTTTCAGCCATGACATCAATGAAAACAAAGTACCAAACCAGAATGAACAATGACCATGACCTGTGCTAGTCAAAGATACTCCCCCATGTCTTGACAGAATTGTTGATCAGCACCCTCAACAAGTTTCAGAGAGTAAATAAAAAAAAAATTTCTGTTTTTTATTTTTGTGCCTCTATTGTCCATTTTTTAAAAAATATTTTGTGTGTGTGTTTAACTGTATAACTATCCATTTAATACAGCTTTTAATTTACTGGATATGCAGAAAAACAGTTGTTGTGGCACAGGTGGGCCGTGGAGTTTTATAGCATTTTTATGGGGGAGAGGGGGAGACTCAGAAAGAAAAAGGTTGAGAACCCCTGCTCTTACATAAAGCTGGGACTATACTGGCACCCAGACAGCCCCGTACTGGGGAAGTGCAAAGGTGATTTGAAGCTATTTTTTGTGCCTCTGCTCCTGTGAAAGGCCAAGTGCTCCTCACCTGCAGAGCAGAACCCAGTACCACCTGTAAAAAATGATTAACCACTTCAGATGTGAAATATATACAGATGTACACAATTTTATTAAATTAGAAATAGTATAAATTAATTTACTTAGAACTTAAATCCATCAAAAATTGTTTTGTATTCTTCATATAATGCATTTATGTACAGAACAATAAATCTTGAAAAGGTATAGGCTGCTCACTAGCAATACTGCAAACAATAATTCCTAAGACAAATCAAACTAAAACAAAATGAAAATTTCACAGCTGACCATGGGGGAAAGTATCAGAATAATTTTGAGATCTTGTTTGGAAACTTTTTAGAGTCTGTTTTATCTAAAATATAACTAGTATCCTGGGATCAACACCACTACAACACGGGATTAAATAGAACTTGGCATTTTTAGTTTCCAGACTGGTGTGGAATTGAAATTCTATAATTAGTTGACTGAATAGCATTTTTACTTATGACTGATTGGTGGAAAGTTTTACCTATTGAGTGAGGGGACTGAGCTGTCAACTTCTGTAAAATCGAAGCTTTTACTTAGACGTTTTTTTGCGTGTGTGGGGAAAGTGACAGAGCAAAACCGGTTAATTTTCACTGCTGCTCTTCAGAATGCTGGGCACCAGTGAAACTATCAGAATCGTGTCAATTTCAAGTTGCTGCTGCTTGGGAAAATGTTAGCAGGAGCAGCAGCAGAGGCAGGAGGATCCAAAAATAGCTGCCATGGGAAGGTGGGGAGGGTATTGGAGAATTCCTTCCTCCTCTTCTTACGGAGGCTAAGGTTGAGGGGGGATGAGTAAGTAGTGGAGACTATTCCAACTCACAGCAATCTGGATGCTCTGGAGCGGGCTCTTCTTTCCAGCTACTATAGATTAGTGATGGAACATCAAATTTACCAGGCACCTACTACTCCAAAAAGATAAGCCCATAACTAGAGTCCAGGGTCAGTTCCTTTTTAGAAATGTCAATAGCCATCTGATTGGGGAGCTAGGTTTCTCATCAAGGCATTGCATTGACCCAGAACCTTGCTGATAATGCCCTTCTCATATGAGCTTCTGGACTAGTATGTTTAGTCCTTTGGCAAGTAGGTGTTTGGTAAATTTCTCAGTCCCTGTCTTTTAGAAACATTAACTGGAGACCATGCTAGAAAGAGACTTTATTTCCTCCCTTTCCCCTCCCCCCCCCACCCATGTACCACACGTCTTCATATACATCTGAACAATTTTTGTTGTTTACCTGTTCTGCTCAAATGAACTGAAAACATTACTGCACCAGATATAATAGTTCATAGTTTGGGTATTTTCCCTACTTTTTAGTTAAGTGATGTCAAGTCGTTCACCAGAATGTTCAGTAATTGGATAGGTGTCTTGAAGTTCCAGTAGAGTTACTAGTTGAATCCTCTTTAGTTCACTGACGCTGGAAATAGGTGACTCTGCTTACTCTAAAGATAGATTCGCTCAGACATTGGCTGCCTGGCAGGAACGATTTAGCTTTGAGCAGATTTCCATAAATGGAAAGAGTAACTGGAGAGGGACAGGGTACCTTGGTGAGAGTGTCAGTGATGTGCAACAGGTGTTTATGGAGTTGCCAGTTTTAAAAACCTTGTCCAAGGGAGAGGAGTAGAGAATTGGCCTTGAATGTAATGATATTTTAAACTTAAAATTCAGCTTGCTTATTATTAGAAAAAATACTATTGCTGTGCTCATGGTAACACGTGTCCTGTGTCAAGTTATAATTTGAAATGTATGCTACAGCTAGATTTAATTTTAAAACTTTTTATTTAATAATTTGATGTTTGTAAGATTTAAGTTGAAAGTGACATATTCAGTAGTTCGTTCTCACTTCCCAGCTCTCACTTAAGAGCATAAAGCTGCATAGTAAAAAACTGCTAACCCCTAGCTCTGTGAAGTTATAGTTAAGGTCAAGTAATAGAATATAGAACCAGACAGATCTGTTATGCAAACTACATTTTTTGTTGTTTACCTGTTCTGCTCAAATGAACTGAAAACATTACTACGTGACCCTTGGGCTTTAATGGGACAATGCTTGGCAATGCATCTGAATAGTAACTGCTTCCATAGACAACGGTTCATCTACAATCATCCTTATTAAAAATCAGTTTGTTTTGGTTTAAAATTAAGGCAGAAGTCAAATCTCAAAGGCCTATCTTGTAATCTCTTATTAGTTACCTACCATGAACTGTATTCTCACTGACTAACCAAAATCCAGTTTAAGAAGTGGGGACATTGGTTTCTAGTTGCCTTTGATCTACCTAATACATGTTTTATTGTTGTTAGCATGAAGCCCTTGGTGTAATAACATCTGTCAGATTTCTCTTGGGTTTCACCTTGTACAACACAATTCATATGTGTGCTGAATCATGTAAGGAGGTTGTATTACAGCACCTATGACCCTCTTATAAATAACCTTGTATGATTGTGTTTTGTATTATTTTGCAGTGGAAGCATCAGTTCATGGCAGCAATGTGCACTGCACAGATAAAACAATTGAAGCTGCAGAGGCTTTACTTCATATGGAGTCTCCTACCTGCTTGAGAGATGCCAGGAGTCCTGGTATGTCAACCACAGTTGCATATTGTATAAGATCTTTCTCCCTTCACTAATTTAATAACCAGATTTACAAGGAGCTTGCTTATATTGAGGACTGTAAGATGTTAAATACATTTATTTTCTCATTTCAAAACAATTGTTTGATTTGTCTTAGTTCCCCAGGTTTGTAAGAGGTTTTATTTGGTGTCTCTGTCCTGAAGGGATAGTCTCCTAACAATTTTCACCCTTCTGAGGCAGGATCTTGGCATATTAGTTAGTTTTAATGGTAGGATAGTTTTGAAAAGTCTTTGCCTAGTGCTTATTTCCCTGCAAAGCAATAGGCATGGTGGTGCTTTTACGAAGTGACAGTGAGCTCTTCCTTCAGATAAAATGTTTCACTTCTAGAAACTTTCTCATCCTAGTGAGCTGAGGATCAAAAGCATTGAAGTCATTCTAAAACCGTTGTAAATAGTGCTTTCTGTTAGACATGGTCCATTCAGTGTCCATGAGTCTTTAAATAGTTTATCCCTTCAGTCACACACAGTGGAGATACATGATGATTTTTTCACTTTTATAAAAGCTAAAATATGACATTTTTAGCTAGATTCATACATAAAACTTGCTTGGGCGTGAAAAATTGCAGATATGAAACTTACGCCAGTCAGCTTTGTTTCTAGTTTGTTTCATAAATTGTTCTGAGCCTGACCCCTAATCTGACCCCTAATTTGCCTGATAAAGAACCAAGTTACATTCCTAAAAGAGAATTCCAGTTTAACGTTTCCATTTTATTACAAAGGAAACTAAATCATACACAGAAGCCTTGGATCTAATTTTCAGAAATGCTGGATATCTAAAATCCCCTGTTGAACTCAGTGGGAACTGTGGGTTCTCAGCACCTCTGAAAAGTAGCTGCCCATGTATCTAAATATAATTACACAACCACACAAACTGCATGAAAAGAACATTAGTAAGGCTGCAAAGTCAAGCACTCAAAAGTTAGGAAATGCCAGAATGTAGGTTGCCTATGACATTTTAATTTGGGCCCCTTGTATGATACAGTCTATAATGACATGAGCACATACTATGTTTTTTCCACAGGACCCCTGTCTGTGCACAGGATGGACCTACTCTGGAGATAAATCAGGGTTGTATAATGAAGGAGTCTGTTGTCTGTAGGACTCCTGCTTCATTTGTTGAAGAAGTTGGAAGGTGTGTAGCTAGTGAGGCAGAGGATTGTAGGAGATGAAAGTATGATCTCATGGTTAAGGCAGTTGAATGCTGTCCTAGATTATTGGATTCTGTCCCTCCCTCTGTGATGCTAGATAAATCACTTTAACCAAACATTTCACAGGTATTCACTAATTGTGTGTTCCTTATTTTCTGGGTGCCTGACTTGCGACACTTGGGCCTGATGTACAGAATTACCGAGTGTCCACAGCTGCAGCTCGCATGTATAGAAGCTATGCTTTGAATATACACCTCTACCCCAATATAATGCTGTCCTCAGGAGCCAAAAAATCGTACCGCGTTATAGGTGAAACCCCATTATATCGAACTTGCTTTGGCCTCGAGCATTTCCGTTATTAATAGTCAGCAAACATGCCTGGCCTTGCCCCCTATCCAACCCCCACCTACTTCCCGCCCCCTGACTGACCCCTCAGAATCCCCGACCCATCCAACCACCCCTCCACGTCCCCTGACTACCCCCTCCAGAGACCCTCCCGCCCCTAACCACCCCTCTCAAGACCCCATCCCTTAGCTAAGCCCCCCTGCTCTTTGTCCCCTGACTGCCCCCCTCCAGAGACCCCCGCCCCATCCCTAGTCACCCCCAGGACTCCCATGCCCTATCCAACGCCTCCGTTCCCTGTCCCCTGACCGCCCCGCCCCCAGAACCTCCGAATCATCCAATCCCCTCCCCTGTCCCCTGAGTGTCTCCCCCTCCCCCCCGAGACCTCTGCCCCTTATCCAACCCCTTGGCCCCGGCCGGGCACCCTTACCACACCGCTCAGAGTAGCGTGTCAGAGCCAGACATGCTGACGCTCTGGTTTGCCGGAGCGCGCAGCCCCGCCCCCAGAGCACTGCTTTACCGTGTTATATCCGAATTCGTGTTATATCGGGTCGCGTTATATCGGGGTAGAGGTGTATAAAATGCTATATAATGCTAAGCACTCTGAAAAATCAGGCCCTAGGCTTCTCACCTAGGGCACCCAAAATTAGTGGATACTTTACCTTAATCTTGCTGTGCCTCAGTTCCCCATCTGTAAAATGTGGATAACCATACTTCCTCATTTCTACGGGATGTTGTGAAAATAAATTTAATATCTGTGAAGCACTCATTTAATGATGAGTGCCATAGGAAAGCCCACAAAGATAATTCCGTCTTCAGAGTTGAGTTTGAATAATGTAAGTAAGGCATGGGATCACTCGTTTAAACAATAAATTGAAACCAAAATATTGAATAGCTGCTCATTAAATGAGCACCATCCATTTGGTGAACTGAATGAGGCAGGGATCTTGTGGAAGAAATAGCATGTGGTCATAATTAAAGACTGTATCATAATCCCTATGCACATGGAGGCCTAATTAAGATTGCTCTCTCCCTGCCCCCAGGATCCTGGTCTCAGTCTACTCCCCTCCCTCCTCTTGTTCTGACTCTTGTCTCCTCTGCACTCGAAAAATAGGGCAGTTTTCTCCTCCATGCTGCCTGAGCCCAGCAGGTGGAGCATTGAGTGCACAGGAGAGACAGATTCTGTGACCTCTGTTCCAGCAGCAACTCAGCTGTAATTGCAGGGAAAATCCTGCCAGAACCCAGGTTTGAGCATGCTCAGTGCAGGTGGAATCTTCAGGGAATTTAACTGTGAAGCTCTAGCAAGTCTCTACTGAGTTTTGTGAACCATGATTATTGAAACTTATAACTTGGCCAAATTTGGGTGTATTTTCACAGGAATAGAAAAGGCACATCCCTGACATAAAGTCCTCCCTCATCCCTTGCCAAATTTCAAGTCGTTTTTCCAAAGTGGGTTGGCACAGGAGCTACGAAAACAAAAAAGTTGCCAGATTTTTTTTTTTTATGGGCAAAACAGCCCATAGCCTTATTTTTGGAAATGAATGAATTGTTGTGGTTGAAATGTTCCAAAAAAATTCAGCCTGAGCTGGATACCTGGCATGAAAATTTCAGCCCAAACTGTTAGTTTTGCAAAGTTATAAGCAGCTGAAAACAGTTGGAAAGTGTGGGCTGCCTTAATAATAGGCATTGCTCTGAGCCCCACCTGTAATAAAAACAAATGGGAATCTGTTACATTGTAAAGCTTGAGTACTTGGCAAATGTAGAAATCATTTGAATGCCTGGGAAAGAAGCCACTTTCAAAAGTTGTGAGATAATTGTTTTTTGGTTCCTTCAATTTTGGCCATTCTAAAATCAGTTTAAAAAAATTTAATACTACTTGGATGATATTTTTTTAAAATATGTATATATCAAAATATAACTAATTCATTGCAACTTAACTTTGAATTTTGTTTTTGTCGTTGAAATCCAATCCATGATATTAAAATATACTGCAAAAACATAAGCATGTATTCAATTTTACACATAATTAGCCCTGTTCCCTTTAGTAGGGCTACTCATGTGTAATTGTGAACGTGTTTAAGTCTCTGTGGGATTGGGGCCATAGTTCTTAGTAGCTAAATTTATCCCTTTTTCAAATACTGTAATAGCATTTAAGAATTAAAAGTTTCTCCTAAGTTGTTTTGCTATATTTTAATGTTTGCTTGAGAAATTTTCTTCTATTGTGTAAATATATGTATACATATTAGCAAAAGTATAGTTGCCCCCTAACTCTTTTACAGTCCTATTTAGAACAGTTATAGCTCCTTGGATGAATCTGTATTTATTAAAAAAAAAAATGGATTTCCAACCAGTTAAACCATAATGGCTCCTTTGAAGACAATGTGTAATATAGTTTGGTGGGTGATATAATGTAGCAGACAACCTGTGGTATGGTGATGTTACACTGTTGTACATGAAAATCAATCAAGTGAGGACAATAGTTCATGTCCAGTAGCTGAAAAAAGGTAATTTGGCTACTTTTAATAAATAACAAAAAATACTTATAAGCCTGAGTAGTGTACGTTTTAGACGACCAGTCTTCAAAAATTCACCTAAAAACAATTTTTGAAATACATGTGCAAAAATACAGCTAAAATTGTAAGCTTATCTCTTTTTTTAATATGCTGCATTTTAAACAGCTTCATATTTTGAAGTGGGGACAGAGGGGACTCTCCTATATGCGTATGTAACATTTTGATTAAACTTAATGGTGTGTTGAGTTCTAGGGTAGAATTTGTAATCAGGGCTAAGTTATAAACTTATGAAAATAGGAGTGCATGATGGAACTGCTGGTGGACCATTAACATCAGTAAATATCAAAGTGCTACATCTTAACTCATACCCATTTTTGAAAAAGTTAAATTTTGGGCTTTAAAGAGGAACGTGGAAAGTTTCACAAGTACTTAAACATATCTGACTTAAAATGCAGCCATTTATCTTTCACTTATTTTTAATATTGTAGAATGTTTTCTTACTATGTTAAGAAAGAATGTTACTGACCTTGCAGCAAAGTTTATTTAAGACTGTAGTCTTACTTCTGCCCTTCAGACAAGTTGCTGCTCCCTCTGATGTGAATAGCAACATTCTTACTGACTTCAGTGAGACCTAGATTGGATTTTTAGATACCTGTCCTTGCCATATATCTAATAACATTGACTTGTATATGCATGTTCTGGGGACTGGATTGAGCTCCTGAGTGACAAATTATGTAAAGTTTGCATGATTTGGTCCCTGAATCATAGGCCCCTCCAGGTTCTTTGCTGTAAATAATTTGATTTATGACATAGTAAAGGAGTTGGGTAGAAACTTTATCTGGTGCATTTTTTTTCTTTAGTGGAAGTTTTTGTCCCTCCTTGTGTGTCAACCCCAGAGTTTATCCATGCTGCTATGAGACCAGATGTGATAACAGAGACTGTAGTGGAGGTGTCAACTGAGGAGTCTGAACCAATGGATATGTCTCCTGTTCCAACATCCCCTGATATCCGTGAGCCAATGAAAAAGAAAAAAGGTATACATGACTTTTATTTAAAGTAAGAGATTTTAAGTGTATTTTATCCCTAGTCCAAAATATTGTATGCAAAGGAGCTGGTTCAGGTAGAGATAGTTTTGACATTATCCCCACTCATATGCTAATGTGTACAAAGTGAACTCTGAGTTGTGGGCATGCAATAAAAGAAGGGGAAAAGCATAAGAAAAAGAATATGGTTTGTTAAATCATAAGGAAAAAGATTGAAAAAATAAGGATAAGAAAAGGAGGCAACACTGAAAAAATTAAGGGATTCAAGACAGAATTTGTCTGTAAATATTCTCAGGAATATGTATAATTTCTTCCATAAATCACAAGGAGCATCTCAAAAATAAATAACATTCTAATTTGCTTGATACATTTTAATAGTTGACACCTGTGAAAATCTTGGTGTGTTAGACATCCTTGCTTATCTAAGGGCCCTTTTAAAGATACTGTTTTTAATACATGGTTGCCTTAAATACCATTTCAAATAATTCCAAATGCTATATCAGAAACAAGTCCAGGCCACCATGAGAGCAAATGACATCTGTTTAAATTATTGCCTGGGGTGGGCGTAAGAACTGTAGAATGCACATTAGCACCAGGTGTTTCACTGAAAGTGTTTGTGGTGGGTTCTTGTGAACAGTGACTTTATAGGCTGAAACATGCTCCTCTTCCTCCTACTACGGCTGAGGTTCACAGCTTACATTAGAAGTTAAGGCTTGGGGTACACTTCACTGTTAGGTTGATGTAAGGCAGCTTACATCAACTGAATCATGTCAGTGTCTACACTACAGCCTTGTCCTGCCGATGTAAGTGCCCTCCAACACTGATATAACAACTCCACCTCCACGAGAGGTGTAGGGCTTATGATGGTGTAGCTAGGGTGACGCAGTGTCTGTGTAGACACTCTGTTACTTACATGGGCTGTTAGATCGCTTGTCACAGCTTTCATGGAGCTTTCATTTCTCCAGAAAAAATGGGATTGGAGTGTGAAATTGACAAGAAAGCTGGGTGGCTGGAGCCTGCTCCCAGCTGGGAGCTGGGTCAAGAAGCCCTGGGGGGCTGGGTGCCTGCTCCTGGCTATTGGCTGTTTTGTCAAATTGACAAGGCTGCTTGGCTCCCAGCGGGGGAAGGGAGGGGCTGAGAAACCGAGGCAGCTGGATCCCGTTCCTGGGGGCAAGAAGCCACACTAATTACTGCGGTGGCTGTAAGTTCAACCTAATATAGGTCAATTTATGATTTTAATGTAGACAACACCTAAGACACACTGTAGTTGAACTTCCAGTAGCACCTCCATTTTGCCATCATTAACTATGGCTTATTTTCTGAATATAGTGGTAAGATTGTTCTTACTGCCAGCACCATGAGGAGAAAAATAACGTTATCAAAATCCAGATGCCCTAATGAGTTTTTCAGTAGCTACAATAATACTCTGTTCAGCCATTTTGATGCTTCAGTGAAAAATAAAATCTACAACCCTCCAAAATCTCTCTCTGTCAAACAGTCAGATTTACCAGAGTTGGGTCATGTTACTAAAGCTGTCTTAGCAGTTACCCTTCTAGCAGGCCAAGTTTTTGGTGCCAATAATTTGAATGTCTAATTGTTGGTTGCACTCCAGTGCAGCCAATTGTGTGTGCGCTTTTTGGGACTTTCTTCTTTCCACAGAACGTCTGTCTCTTTCTTCCACTTTTTCAGTTTTTTTTTTTTTTTTTTTTAAATAATCCTGCTTCCCCTCTGAATTTAGTAATTTAGCTGTTGCCTCGGCTGAAGCAGGCGTGACTATAAACCATAGCATCAGCAAGGTATTTTCCTTTAAAAATGTCCCTTCAATGGGCAGTAATCCTCCTTGGTATATGACTCTTGTGAATATTCCACTGTCACTATAAGCTTCAGCTCCATTATGTGACTAACTGCACTGTAATTTGCACATTTTTTAACCATTGTATCAAATTCTAAAATATATAAATCACCAATTAAAAAAAATACAATAATTAAATTATTAAAGGAAGAAGCTACTTTCTTGTTTGTTTGCTTGACACCCATTGATGAAGGAAATGCCACTCAGCAGGGGAATACATGAATTTGGAGAGTTGCACAGTTTTAAGAAGAATTTTGTATATTTTATTTAATAGAAAAATGTATGTAGCAAATGTAAATCATCTTAAAACACTGAAATTCTCCAAACTCATATGCATCTGTGAGTGGCATTGCCTTCAGAGGATGGCAGCAGGCTAGGCTTCCTGTGGTAATTAGTAAAATAGCAGTTTTCATTGAGGCACCAGAATCATTCACATATATAGAGATGCTTCTGTATGACAGAGATTTCTAAAAATTCACAGACAAAAAGTACATTAAGATGGAGGACACAGCAGTAGTTTAGGATAAAGTACAGTACAGGGATAAAGCGATATAAATCCAGGAAGTTCATTATGGCTAAACTTAACAGAAATGCAAACATGGTATGGAAATGCAGAGTTAAGGCATTCAAACAACCATCGCTCCTTCCTGAAGTAATCTTTATGATTAAGTCATTTTAGTGTTTGTGGTCCCAGATTAGAGTAAACTGATTTTTTTAAAAACACTTTTCCCTAACCTATTATAGTGTTGCTACCAGGCAGAGTTATAGTCAAAGAGTAAGTTCTGTGGTTTTTGAGATGGGTATGCTCTATTTTTTGTACATTACAAAGAGTTTGATTCCCTGCTTTAAGTGTAAAACTCAACTCAGTCTTAACTATGGAACTGCAACTGCCACCTCCATAAAAATACATGTTGTTGAATTTCAATGTTTGATGCACAACACTTTTCTTCAGGAGCAATTTGTGTTCATGTTCCTAAGATATGAGTTATTGGTTGACATTTTCTTTAGCCTTGAACACAGAAACACAGACTCTCTTCAGCTTGCTGACCTAGGGGGAGATCTTCACTCTTTGCTCTGGCCCCTTTATGCTGAGTTAAAGGGTCATAGCAGCATACAATGGCTCTGAAAGCACCAAATCTGCTCTTGGCACAAGAACCTGAGGAAGTCAACTGCAAAGCTGCCTTCCTAGGCACCCCCCATTGCAAGCCCTCCTGTAGGGAGCATAACTGGGGGCAGGAAAGGCATGTCAGGGCATGGCCATAGCATGCAGCACTGCAGAGATTTCAGGCAGGGGGATCATAGGCCGCCACAGATAGGCTGCTATAACTTAGGCCCTGAAGGCTGTCTAAATAATTCTGAGAGGCACAAAGCAGTCCAGCATAAAGAAAGTGGAAAATTGGCTTACAATCACCTTAGACCCCCCCTACCTGCATTGTGAGTTTGGTGCTGCACCTCTTAGAAGTACAGCAAAGAATCTCACTCCTAGCCTTTTAACGGACAGAAGGTTAAACAGAAATGAAGGGATACAGTACTTCCTGTTCACTTTATGTTTTGACCTCTGCTTCAATGGTGTCATAATGCTCTTCTACTGTAAAATGTGTTTCTGCTCCACAGTTCCATAGTAATGAAGGGATTGTGATCCTTTGCATAGTGTACTTTCACAAAGAAGTAAGGTGTTAATATTTTTAATGTAAGAACTGTTTTCCATATAGGTAAAAAAAAAGTACTATTTCAATGGTCAGATTTCTTAAAAAATTGTTTTCCTTATATTTATTAATCTTTTTGTAAAACAAATTAGTTCTTCTGAAAGGAAGCATAAAATACAATGGACAAGATATTTAAATTAATATAGCAATAATTATTACTGACATCAGACCAAAGGAATGCAAACTTATAAGTGTGTTAATTTTTATGTTTAGTGCATACGTTGTATTTAGCTCATCTGGAACTGAGTTACATTGACATGTGACTTGCAAAATAAATAATCTTATCTTATATAAGATTTAAAATTAGCCTATTTGATAAAGGCCTATTTGTCCATACAATGTAATAAGGGGAATAACATGAGAAACATGAATTACCACTCAGACATAAGATATTAATTATTTCTACTATATGTATGTCTTACAATTTTCTTTTTAAATTTAATGTACAGCTGGCCGTAAACCAAAGACCCAACAGTCAGCCATTTCCAATGGTTCTCCAGATTTAGGTATAAAGAAGAAACCCAGAGAAGGCAAAGGTAATTTCTTCCATGTATTAAGACTTAAAATAATATAGTGCATTTTATCTAAAAATCCCAATACATCTTTCATGCATTAGTACTAAACACATTTTGTAAAATACCAAGATTTGTAAATACCTTGCTGAAGTCAGCGGAGCGAGAATTTTACCCCATGTTTTAGTATGTGTTTGTACAGGGTCTAGTAAATTGAAGCCTCAATTGGGGCCTCTAGGTTTTACTATAGTATCAATATTTAATATTAATAACTGCTGCAGTTATGATTATTTTCATTTGAAATTCTGTTTGCACATATTGACTTCACTCACGCTGGCTGATGTGCTCCCTGTTGGCTTGTTGCTGGACACACGCTTTGTTACGCTGCCACTGGAGAGCCTGTGGTCAGGCAGAGCAAGCAAAACTGCGTGTGTGCACTTATGCTGTATAATAATACATTTAAGGCCTCCCTGTTGTATGTTCAGAGAAGCTTGTTGCTTTAGTAGTGGATTCAGCCTCTGCAGTGGCTTAAATATACACAAGGAAGTACCCTGCCTTCGCAGTAGGTTCAGTGGTTGGCTTAACTAGCTAGAAAACTAATTATTATATATTTTCTTACATCACAAGACTTGGTTTTGTGTCCACAAGATGAGGCAGGAAGAGAACGCTTTTAAAGTGAAGTGTTTTGGCCCTATGAGGCAATGCTTGTCAGTGCACGACCACCATCACCTATCTGTGTGTATGCATACGTGCCCCTGTGTTGCCAACTGTCACTACCTTAGAGCCTTCCAGTTGTTCTTTCTTGACCAATTGGTCAGGAGAGCCATGCTTTCACCATCAGTTCCATTGATGCATAGAGTATCCTTCCTTGCTGCCCCTTCCCTCCAGTCAGCAGAAAGGTGGTTGGTAGTAGGCATTCATAAGTCGCCTCAGAGTCAGTGTGTGATATATCAGATCTTCCTCCAGTGGAAGACACAAAACATGGATGCCTTTGCCACTTACTAGTGGTTTGGACTTCTGCTTGTGGCATAAGGAAAAGATCACCCTAAGTAAGGGATACTGTTTCTTTATGTTGAAGAGAAAAGGAGAAAAATTCCTGTACACCTGTCCGCTAATACAATTGGTAGCAAAGGTCTTAACCAAACTCAGGAGAGACAAAGGTTTAGTGATCTTAATAGCAACATACGGGATGAGACGTGTGGTTTTCAGCTCTAGTGTAGTCGGTAAGTGCAAAATCTCCTCCTTCTGAGAATGGCCATAGATACATGCTCTGTTCTAATCCAGGAGTCCTCTCCTGTTTACCTGGTTCCTTATTAGGGTAGAGCTCCAGAGGCCTGGAGTTTGTGAGCAGGTGTCTGGGGGAGAATAGGGAAGGAGTAGTGTGACCAAGGTAAGTCTGTGCTGAAAACCACTACAAATAAATCATTTAACTTCTCTGCAGTGTCTTTATGCTCTTTAATTGTTCCCTTTACTTATGGGTATTCCAGTGAACCCCATTGATTGTCACAGATTTTCAGTTGCCCTTAAAGAATACATTTGTTTTGTGTTTTGGCACTTTGCATTTCAACATCCTCTTAGCCCTCTTAATTTCCATTACAATTTAGCTGGTGTAGTTTATGTTCCTTTCTACTGGCGTCACTCGAGCTGACTTTCCATTACCTGAAGAATACTTTAGGGAAGTGACCTAGTTCTATGCCTTTTAGAGAACCTGTTTCAAAAGAATGTCTAAACTCTTGTCTCCTTGAGTGTTGTCTTCACTGGGGATCTTGTCTTCTTTAGTTGGCCAATATTTTGAAAGTTTATTTTTCTGAGGACACTTTCTTTGAGACTGACTCTGTTTGTGTCTCTTACCCCTTCTTTTATATTAAAAACAATTAATGTTTCTTGCTGGGTATTGGCTACCTTAACATCTTTCAAAATATTTAGTCTCCAAGACTAAGAATTCGACAGTCCTGGAATGTTTAAAGAAGGAGCAATTGCTTAACTTGTAATTGTACTTATTTGAAGGGGTCATCTCACAGGATTCTCAATTTCCAAGATTTATTGGGGAAAGTTCTCTCTCCCCCTGAGCCTGGCTACATGTATATTTTGTTTATTGTCTGGGATGTGTTGTGGGGTTGTTGTGTATTCAAGAGTTACTTGCATGTTTATGGTTCTTTTTTAAATTTGGCATCTTTTGGGGAACTCCTTACACAATTCAGCACTGACAGCAAGGTTCTCAGGGCTAGGGGAACATGCATCCGAAGAAGTGAGGTTTTTACCCACGAAAGCATATGCCCAAATAAATCTGTTAGTCTTTAAGGTGCCACCAGACTCCTTGTTGTTTTTGTAGATACAGACTAACATGGCTACCCCCTGATACTTGAGGGCTGGGGGAGTGACAGCAGATGGTGTACAACCAGTTTCATATTGGACTACAACTGTCAAAGATTGTATTATACATATAATATGCACACAAAGATGTAGACTGATTCACTGGTGCATCCCTGATGCTTTGAGCTGCTGCGGTGGTGCAAATTAACTGTAAATCTGGCTTAATTGGCCCCCTGAGGAGCCCTTATTGCGGGGAGAGGAATCCCTAGGTGGTAAAGAATGACTTAGAGGTGGTTGGAAATATTTTGATGAAACAGTTTTTCTTGAAAACGCTGATTTGTTGAAACTGAACCATTTTTGTGAAAACAACTCAGGTTCAACAAATCTTTTTTGAATCACAGATAGGGTTCTGAGTCATTAGAGCATGTTCATAGCTTTCCGGTGAGATACAGCATGTGTGTTAGTCCTGGGAGGACTTGCCCTATTGGGCTTTACCATTGTGACACTTCTGTGCATAGAAAACCTAGTTTAGATAGTGCCTGAAAACCTTTAAAAATTATTTTCTCTTCCTTGGAGTTCTGTACGCTTTGGTTCACTAAGGGATTCTGGCTTTATAAGTGAAGGGATTAAAAAAATCCCATTGACATGTTTTAAAATGTATATTAAATATTAACAAAAACACTATTTTAGAAAATACGTAATAGCTACAGAATATGCAGTGGGATAATCTAGTTTATTGGCACTCTTTTGGGATGATCTGCCACACACCTTGTAATTAATATGGCTGTCCCAAACTCCTGCTGATGGAAACATACATATTTAGTTCAATACAGACTATGAGGGAAGAGTGCCATCTACTGAATCACCAGTACCACCTCCTGCAGCAAAATGAGGGCCATTTCCTTTGATCTGGCATTTTGGGTATCTAATGTGTTTTTGCGGGGGAAACAACGTATGTTGAGTATCAGAGGGGTAGCTGTGTTAGTCTGGATCTGTAAAAAGCAGCAAAGAGTCCTGTGGCACCTTATAGACGAACAGATGTATTGGAGCATAAGCTTTCGTGGGTGAATACCCACTTCGTCAGACGCATGTGGGTATTCACCCACGAAAGCTTATGCTCCAATACATCTCTTAGTTTATAAGGTGCCACAGGACTCTTTGTTGCTTTTAACGTATGTTGAAATTCTTGCTCACTTAATGCTGTGAGTTTTTCATTTTCTCAGTCCAGGAGCTATTGCAGAAAGACAGATAGCATTGATAGCATGTTGGTAATGAGCGTTGGAGAAATCCTATCTGGGTGGACCAGAAGTCAATAACTGTTAATTTGCTGTAATTTCTTTGGAATTCTTTTAACAGTGTCATTTTTTCTAGCAGGAACAATTTATTGAATTGAAAACTAATTTTTGGCTTTTTTTATCAAGTGCAAATAGAACAACTATTAAGTATAATATCTAAAAAACAGCACTTAGTACTGGAACTTTGTTTTAGTTTCATTTGGCAAGTCAAAATAAAACCAATAGATCTGGGAATGTCTAGGAAGTGTGGTCTCTTGGTTAGAACCGAGAACTGGATTCCTAGGTTGTGTTCCTGACTGTTACTCACTATGGGCGTGATCTGAATTTCATTGAAATCAGTGAGAAGACTCCCATTGATTTTAGTGAGCTTTGGATCAGGACCTATATTGCTTTAGACAAGTCATTTAATCTCTGTACCTCCGTTTAGCCATCTATAAAGTGGAACTATAATAGCTTCCCCAGATAAGGGTTAGTAAATTTTAAGGACTGTGGCACTCTTTAAACTACCTATAAGGGAAGTAAATGTCTTTTGCAATGCTTTTATCATAGACTTTGTAATAGTCTAGCCTCAATGATGCTGTCACCAAGTTTCAGGAGCGAATGCTTGAGTATTTGTTAATTGATATGGTAGCATGTTGCACAAACAGATTTATTCTTTAATGGGCTTTTGTTTATTTATTTGGGCTTCTGCATTCCTCCAGGATTGAAAACTTGGTCAGGTCACAAAATCTGGGGACTCTGACTGAGTGCCCCTTTAATAGGATGGGCAGGTTTTAATCTGTACTCTCATTGAAGGGCTTCCTGTATTTTATTTTTTTAGGTGTGGGTAAATCTCAAAATTTACAAACTGTTTGAACTGTTTTTCAGCATTCAGCAGCCCTTCCCCTGCTCTCCCTTTTCATGATTCTACAGGTTCTCCTTTCTTTTTTTGATGATTTGTTCACAAAATCACTTCCTTCCACCGGTGATAAACAGAATGTGGTCTGGTTTTTTTTTCTGTTTGTAGCCCCTTTCTCCCAGATGGAAGTGGTCTAATCAGAGTCCAAGCAGCTTCTCTGTTTAAATTCAGTGCAATGCTGGGTCTTCTCTATTACATATGCCACAGCTCTGAAACCTGAGAGCATACACTTACTTAGATTGTAAGCTTTTTGGGGTAGAGACAGTCTTTTTGTTCTCTGTTTGTATACTGCATTGCATAATGGGGTGCTGATCTATGATAGCTAGGGGCTACTGCAGTACAAATAATAATACACAGTAGGGGAAAGGCTTGGAGATTTTGAAGTGTTTTAGACACTGTGATGTTACAGTTGGGAAGCAATGGAGTCCAGTGATCAGGCTAAGACACCTTGTGAACACTGAACTCCCAATAATAAAGGTGAGGGATGGAGGCAGATCAAAAAGAAAGAGGTTTCTAGGAGCTTGTGTATGGGGATATCTTCCCGCCTCTCCTCTGCCGAAGAAAAAGTTTGCCTTTCCTTAAGTAGTCTCTCCATCCTCTCTCTTTCCCTTCCCATCACCAGACTCCATCCCAGAATGTACAGCCTATGTTCTGGAACTGCTATCTGCAGTCTTAAGAGCTGAACCGAACTCCTTTCAGAGCATTGTTTATGTCCTCTAGGCAGCCAGGAGGTGTTGGTGATGTAGGACTCCACACTCCCTTTCTTATAGCAGTTGAGAGCTAATTTTGGTTTGAAGAGTCTCCCACATCATGTGGCATAGCACAGTTCTAGTGCTAACCCCTTTGAGTTTCAGAATGTAAATATTTAGGAAATCTTTCCTAAATTTATCAGAGTGAACAAATACATACACATTACAAGTGAAGGGTAGGCAGAGGATGGTATGCAATGTAGTCATTCAAAGTTCCTATATCAGATAGTTGTCTAAGTGCACTTTTGTATGTCTATATATGGAGAGGTTTTTAATACCTTTAAGTTGTCTAATGTTCATATGCTTTCTGTTTTTGTAGGAAATACAACATATTTGTGGGAGTTCCTTCTGGATCTTCTTCAGGACAAAAATACTTGTCCTCGATACATTAAGTGGACTCAGCGAGAGAAGGGGATCTTTAAACTTGTGGACTCCAAAGCGGTCTCCAAGCTATGGGGAAAGCACAAGAACAAACCTGACATGAACTATGAGACGATGGGAAGGGCCCTGAGGTAAATGAAGGGGAAGAATATTGGGGCTTTCCTTTAATTACAAAATAGTCTGCAGTTGTATAATTAGTCATTTTAAATTGGAGACTTAAACCCCCCCCAAAAAGGTATGATCATAAACATCTGACCTACATTTTTCTATAGCTACTAGATTTTAACTCTTTACAATTGTTAAAATGCAACTGTATACTATAAATCATAATCTCTGCCATTTTCATTGCTTTTTCATATTCCCAGTGAATATATTTTATTTTTTAAATATTTTGTATAAACATGATTTAAAAAAAGAACATAACCCAAACTTTTAAGCCATGGTCCTTGAATAGTTAAGCTTAGCCAGTACGTTTGATAGCTTTTTTTCCTATTATTGTAGAAATTAGTGTTTTTTTGGTCTATGTTAACAAGCAAGTTTGAAATGTTGAGTCCCTGTGTACATCCATCAGTATTGTTTACTTCATAATTGTACTTTTCCTTGCAGATATTACTATCAAAGGGGAATTCTCGCAAAGGTTGAGGGGCAAAGGCTGGTATATCAGTTTAAGGAGATGCCAAAAAACATAGTGGTCATAGATGATGACAAAAGTGAATCCTGCAATGAAGATCTATCAATGCCTACAGATGAAAAGTCATTGGAACGAGTGTCATTGTCTGCAGAAAGCCTCTTGAAAGCAGCAGCATCTGCACGTGGTGGAAAAAATTCTTCTCCGTTAAATTGTACAAGAGCAGAGAAGGCAGTCACCCGAGTTGTGAATATTGCCTCTCCAGGGCATGATACGTCATCTCGTCTTCCCACCACCACTACCACTGTTCCAGCAACAGCAGCTCCCAGGTTCGTGCCACACTGTTTGTCATCTGCTGAACCCTTCAGTCAGGAAGCTGAGTTGTTGTAATGTAGTGCCTACAGATAACCTGGTGTCAACCACCTTGCTAAAACATACTTGTGGTAATGAGAGCCCAGCGTAGCCGGTTGTAAACTGCTTTACAGTCATTAAGCCCTTTGGCTAAGATTTTCAAAAATAGGAGTTTGTGGCTCCCAAGGTCCATATTTAGACTCCTAAATAAGTGGCCTGATTCTTTAAAAGGGCTGAGCAGCCAGCAAGTCAGTGAGACTCACCTGCTAAGTACTCAGCACATGAAAAATCAGACCACTTATTTAGGAGCCAAACTTTAGACTCTCTTAATTTAGAAAGCTTTGGCCTTACTATTTAAACCAGCTGTCCCCAAACTTTTTCCATCACTCCCTTCCCCCCCACCTCCCCTTACCAATAATGGAACCTGTCCGCATCCGCCCCCCCACCAGGGCCGTGGTCAGGGGCTGGGAGCTAGGAACGGGCCCAGGATTGGAGCCATCACTGTGCTGGGAGACAGATTGCCGCTGGGGGTGGGGCCGGAAAGGAGCTGGGGGCAGAGCAGAGCTGAGTGGCACTCCCTCCCTGCCCCCCATGGGCCCCACTGTGCGCCCCCCCATGTTCCTCCACGCCGCCTTGGGGGCACGCCCCACAATTTGGGGACCACTGATTTAAACAGGAGGAGATGACCTGGGACCCCTGCTGGTGCTGGGGGAGAAAGGGGCCAGGCTGCAGCAAATGCCGGGACCCCTGCTGGTGCTGGGGAAGAAGGGGGCTGGGCCGCAGCGTGTGGCCGGGACCCCCATGGGTACTGGGGGGAAAGGGGGAAAGGCTGCAGCGCTCGGCCCAGGACCCCTGCTGGTACTGGGAGGTGAAGGGGGGTTGGCGGGGCTCCCTACCCGGCTCTGTGTCCCTGCAGCTCCTAGGCGGCAGGGTCAGGGCAGGGACTTCTCTGCTCGCTGCTCCCGCCACAAGCTCCAGCTGCTGCAGCTCCCATTGGCCAGGAACCACAGCCAATGGGAGCTGCAGGGACATGGCCTGCAGGCGCTGGCAGCATGCGGCATGGAGACCTGCCCCCCCACCTCTTCACCACCTGGGAGCTGAAGGGGAGTCCCCCATCCCAATCCCTAGCCCTGAGCCCCCTCCCACACACCCAAACTGCTACTGCTGGCCCAGGGGCTGCCTGGCTCAGGCAGTCCCTGGACCAGCACCAGCCACTGCAGAAGTCATGGAAAGTCACGGAATCCATGACCTCCGTGACAAACTCACAGCCTTACTCATCGTGCTGCTGCTATCAGTATGCTTGCCACCAGACTCATTTTTCAAATAATCAGATGATTTATTTAACTGAAGAAAAGGATGTGAATGCTTTTTCTGATTGCTGGGTGTATCAAAAATGGTACAGTTTTCTTTTGGCACAGCTCCCTGTAAGTCCTGGGATTTTTATCCCTTTTAATTTTTGTGGTGACCTGACAGCACAATGAATGTATATACATATATATTAATCTTTCAACAGGACTGTTCGTGTGGCGATGCAAGTGCCTGTCGTAATGACATCTCTGGGGCAGAAAATTTCAACTGTGGCAGTACAGTCAGTAAATGCAGGGTCACCATTAATAACCAGTACAAGTCCAACAACAGCAACGACCCCAAAGGTAGTAATCCAGACAATCCCTACCGTGATGCCAGCATCTGCTGAAAATGGAGATAAAATCACAATGCAGCCTGCCAAAATCATTACCATCCCTGCTACTCAACTCGCACAGTGTCAGTTGCAGACAAAAACAGGCCTGACTGGGTCAGGAAGTATTAACATAGTTGGAACCCCATTGGCTGTGAGAGCACTTACCCCTGTGTCTATAGCTCATGGGACACCAGTAATGAGACTATCAATGCCTGCCCAGCAGGCATCTGGTCAGACTCCTCCCAGAGTTATTAGTGCAGTCATAAAAGGGCCAGAGGTGAAACCAGATACAGTGGCTTTAAAACAGGAACGTGAAATGAAAACACTGCAACTTGTACAAGAAGAAAAGCCAGCAGATGGAAGCAAGACTGTGACGCATGTTGTAGTAGTTAGTACGCCCTCAGCCATTGCCCTTCCTCTAACAATGAAAACAGAAGGAATAGTAACATGTGAGAAATGAAGAATAGGCAGTTACCAACATGGATTTTTCTGACTTTTATTGATTGAGCATTCTGACAGACTTGGGGTGGGGTGGGGTGGGGTGAGGGAATGGACATGATCAAGAAGTCAAAAATGAGAGTTTAAAAACGTAAACATACATGCGTATATCAGAGACTTACTGGAAATTAACTAACTGTCCCATGTTTCAGTGGGAGTTGAACCACAGAAAACTGCCTCTTTCAGTTGGGAAACAACTGAACCTATGAAGATGGAAAATTATAGGGACTGGACTGAAAGGGACCAAACAGTTCACTACGATATCAAGTTACACTAAGACCTGGAACACTAAAATGAGTTCTGTGAGAGGCTTGTCTTGGTTTAATTTTCAGGGTGAGAGGAGTTTCATTGTTACAAATGGCAAATCTGATGCATTTTTGTATGCATACCAGCAATTACTACTGTGTGCGCACAGTACTCAACTGGTGCTATGTGAAAAACTCTGCTACTAGGTATACTAGAATGTGAATTAAAGGAGAGGATTAAGAGCTTCTAAAAGAAGACAAAGAGACCTAGAGGGATTTTGTATCATATAGCTTAAGCAGATTTAAAATGAAAGCCTTAGACTGATTTTCAGTTATCTTTCTTGAAATAAGCTAATGGCTTGTTTGTGTAAAGCTTTTTTATTAAAACAAATTTTTTAAAAATCTTGTACCTAGCACAGTATTGTTATAGAATTACATGTAACATATTTTGTATGGTAGTTAAAGTCTGTCTAAATTTCTTAATTGTGGACAAAATAGCAGCAGGCTTTTGGCCTTTTGCTGTAACATGCCTGTGTCACTCACTTAGCCTTGACATCTGTGCATACATTTTAGTTTCAGCTCCACTCTGTCACTTGAAAGGTCACGCTCAGCATGAATTTTTGTCAGGTAGTTCTAAACCTGTACAGTTTCTTAGTTGAAGTTAAGAGGGAAGTACCAGTGTTCAGAATGAACTATAATAGTTTGTATATTCAACATTTGAAGTATATTCTATTTTGTTGTACTCTTGTTTCAAAGTGTATTCAAGTAGGTTTTACTGAAATATAGAAATGAAATTTAATTGATTTTGGTCTGTTTGTTTTTCTTAAAAAAAAAAGAAAAGAAACAAGATAACTTATTTCCCCTCTGTCTGTCCAACTACTTACCTGCTTGTTTGATATACTCCAATCACCAAGCTAAGAGGACAGTGACACAGTCAGGTGGTTTGGAGCTCCCTTACACTTTCAATGGAAGAACTCTGCTCCTGTATACATAGTGTTGTGAGGCAGGTTGCCAGAATACACTTCTACCCCGATATAAGGCGACCCGATATAACACGAATTTGGATATAACGCGGTAAAGCAGTGCAACGGGGTGGGGGGTGGGGCTGTGCGCTCCGGCAGATCAAAGCAAGTTTGATATAACGCGGTTTCACCTACAACGCGGTACGATTTTTTGGCTCCCGAGGACAGCATTATATCAGGGTAGAGGTGTAATTGGTAATTTATTTTTTAATCTATTTTTTAATGACTGCTGATTGGACATATGCTGTGTAAAATCCTGTGGTTGCAGAGTACAGCTGATGTTGCATTGATTCCATTGAACGGAACACTTTTGAGTAACAGCAGTAAGTGGTAGCACAGCAGTTATTTTTTACTGTTTTATGTAGTGCCCAAAGTATTACTAAGCACTTTTACAGACTGATAAGACAGTTCGTGTTCCTAAACTCAGACATGAATGATAAAACTGAGAGGAGATTGGGGACAACAAATGTTACAAGAAGGAGAGCGTGGTTACTTTGGTTAGTCATGTGCACACCTTGAGGGTCTGTTATACATAAATGAATTGCAAAGGTGTTTTGGAGGACCTGGTCTGTGGGGCAGTAGATTAGGCAAGGGAAGATGGAAAAGAGTGGGTTAGAGTGCTAGTGGAAACACGAGGGTGAATAATAAGGACATAATGCAGGGACAAGTGGGGCTTGATCATAATGTGAGAACTAGGAGTGGCTGAATGAATAATTAAATTCCCTTAGGTTCTCTGCAGGAGGTTGTGAAAAGTATAGATTAGTTAGTACTCCTTCCCCACACTGCCTCCTCTACCACCTCTCTGGGCACTTTTTTCTCTGGATTAGAAACATAAAAAATAATAAGGAAATATCTCCTTTCATACGCCACTTTCATCTTTAGCTCTCCAAATGCTTTACAAAACCTAGATGAATGTTATCCTCGTTTTATAGAGAGGGAAACACAGTAGTAAGGAATAAAACACTCAATCAAGCCACCTGCCCATCCAGTGCAGTATCCTGTCTATGATAGTAGCTAGTACTCTACACTTCAAAGGAAAACAGTGTAAGAATCCCAGAGTGGCTGCTTGTGGAACAGCCTGACTCCAGGGGAAATTTCCTTCCTCATCCCCATCAGTCAATGGCTGGCATATGCCCTGAAATATGAGGATTTATATTCCTTATAAAGTTCTGTGGATGTTCATTATCTATATACATATCTAATCACACTATCCAGTGGCCATTAGTTCTACCAGGTCCCTTACCTTTTCTCTACCATTTATATTATATACCTCTATCTTGTCCCTTTTATTCATCGAGCCTCATTGCTGTAATCATTTGTCCTTGTCCTTCTATTTCTATCTTCTATGAAATTAAGTTGTTAAATTCTGTTGTATATAGGTTCTTATATTGCGCTCATCACTATTATCTGAGCACCTTGCAGTCGTGCATTAGGCGATATGACTACAACTGTCACATGTTTTGTTCTCTTATCCTCTCCTCAGGGGGAGAAGTGTATGCAGTGGAGTGTCTTGTTTTGCAGTTTTGTTTTTTGGTGATTTGCCCAATGTCACCTGCAAGATGATAGCAGAGACTTTGAATGGAACCTAAGTCTTCTGATTCCCAGTCAGGTCTCTTATACACTAGACCACATTGACTCGGTTCTTTCAGTTGCTTATGATGGAGAAGAAAATTGGGATGACAATTTGTTTCAAATTTTCAAGGAGGTGGGTGGAAAACAAATGATGTAGCAAAATACATGGAAGCTTTGGAAGAAAGAGACCTTAGGTTATTCTGATTAAATGCCTCAGGTGATTCTGGTGCTGCAGTCAGTCAATAACAAAAGGGAAAAAGTATTTTTCAACTGCCTTTAAATAATTGAGGATTTTGCCAACACAGGGCTGTCAATCCTCTGATTCAAGCACAAATCTCATGATTTCAGTTGAGGCTTTTGGGTCTGAACAATCTATTTATTTAAATTTTTTTTCTGCCACTTGTTTCCTTTGTGTGCTATTGGATGTATGACATTCCAATGAACTTTTTTAAGTGAAAGCCCTCTTAGACCAGAACCAGAGAAAGCCACTGCAGGATGTGAGAGAGAGCCTGTGATCATGAGCATCATTTATTTAGTGGAAGTAACTGTTCAGAGAGTCCTAATTTTGCCCCTCAATGTCAGTGGAACCACTGTGCACACACAAACAGTGAAATAACTTAGTGGCTCATTTCCCTTTTTCTCACAGAAGTCAGATTGTGGTGGTCAGCTACAAAACCTGTTCTCTTAGCAGGGTGGAGAGATTGTATTTTCTTGAGGCGGGGGTGACGGGGTTTGGGCAGGTAGAAGAAGTTTAACAAAAAGCATTTATTAAAATTTGGGTTTAAGCTTAACTTTGGGTTTTGGCATGTCTCGCTGTCCACTTCGTTCATTCATCTGATTTTTTGAACTTTTGGTGTTGGCAGGAACATGTAGCAGAGTTCTGTATCCATATGAGAACTAGACTGAAAACAGTGATTAGAGAGGGATACTGCATAGGTATTACAGTCTAAGAGCAGAGGGCTGTACAGACTCTAGATTCGCTTAAGCATAGTCTGAGCTTATACTTTAGAGAGCTTGTGGATCAATAAAGGAGATGTAAAAAGAGGAAAGCTGCACCTTAACTAAAAAGGCCAGCTAATCTTGATCGCATGTCTATAGGGCGGAAGTAGTGAAGGAGAAGTGGTTGTCAAGCATGAAGCAGGACCAAGTGAAGACCTTCAGGCAGGAAGAGATGGTACAGAATCCAGACTGACTTCATACAGGCAAGCCAGTGGGTGGGAAGCATAAAATCTGCTGCATAGTGAGCACCCTCTGAATATACGGTAGAAGGGAAGAGAGGTTTGAGAGGCAGAAAACTGACTCAAGGAAAGGTGGGAGCAGCATCCAGTATGGATGTTGGGCATCCTTTGTCCTAATGGTTAACCCTTAAGAATCAGAAGTTTCTATAGGATGACGAAGCTGAACCCTGCTGCTCGTGAGCCAGGGAGAAAATGGGACACGTTGAGAAAAGTTGAAGACTGACTGCAGCAGTCCAGGAGAGAGAGAAGAAACTGGGTTGAAGTGCTGCAGTACCAAACAGGAGGCAGGAATAAAAAAATGACAGCATCCTCACATTGTATACAATGCCCTTGATCAGCTTATGTGTGTGAAGGGGATTGGGTAGGTGGTTGACAGGCTCACCAACTAGTCCCTGAGGAGCTGCCATGTCAAGTGGGACTGTGTCCTCCTCTTGGCCACTTCCACAGACTCCTATTTCAAGAACCTGGAGGTGCGTGGAAGGGATTGGAAGAAAGGCTCCCAGCCTAAAGTAGCTACGTCGTGTGTATCTTGCCACTATGGAGAAGAGGAGTGAAAACCAAGAGCTGCCCTGGCCAACTGGAGCCTGTAGGGTTGGAGTTGCCTAGAACCACTGGTGAGAGGCAGACGTGAGAGAACCAGATAACGTGCAATAGAGAAAGGAGAGGGGTAGATGAAAAGCAAAAGGAGAGTTTGTCATATTTTTTAAAGAACACTTTTATAAGTCTTCCATATAAGCAATTGCTAACTAAAGGGATGTTGCATGACCATGTCTGATAAAAGTTGACATCACTCAGACACTTAAAATATGGCCCACAGCATGAAACTTTATGAACCTTTGAATACATGGAGTTGTTACAGTTCAGAGGAACTCCCATCCACTTAATGTACAACTCCAGTTAGAGTGAAGTTTCTGTTCACAAGTAAGGATCCAAACTTGATGACACTTACTAGACTGCAGTCAGGACTTCCTCTACCTCTTCCTCATGCAATCATAAAAAATAAAAGGATGGAGGGCAGATGGAAGTTGTACTTCTAAGCCCAACAGCCTAAAGTTAAGTTCTGAGCGGCCACTATCTTGGCTGTCCCCTCTTTCCAGCAGTGAGCGTGCCACACTTGTGAATGCTGCTGCAGATCACTCATCAGAAGCACAGCAAGTGCTGTTAGAATCTGAAAGCCTCCATGAATATGCTATGGCTGAAATGGAAGGGATGCTTACTGTGCATTTCAAACATCCAGTCCCTTTGTCTAGTTCTTTTTACACTAGCTTCTTAGAAGGGTAGGCAGGCTTTGGTCACTATCGAGGTACTGTATATCTCAGAGCTACGGCAGGAAGATCTCTCTAGCTACCCTGAAATTAAAAAAGTTGGTCCTCAGAGCACCTACCCAGTACTCTGCTCAGTTTGGCAGCTGAGTCTGGCCCTAACACTTAAACCCGTGAGAGATGAGAGCAACAGCAACCTCTCGATGATGGTTTTTACAGATAATGCTTGAAGGAAAGAAATTCTCAACCCTAACTGAAGCTCAAAGTTTACTACTTCTACAGTTCTCCTTCCCCACTCTCCAGCATATTACTTAGTAAATTGTAGTTAATGACACCTGTACAACATCATTGGAGGAAAGGAAGAGGTTGTTGAGGGCATGATTTGAAGACAAGGGGGTTTAGGTCAGATTTTCAAAGTTATGTAGGTGTCTAAACATGCATAAAAGTGCCTAATGAGATTTTCAAAAGCTGCTATGGCAATTAGGCACCTAGACCCCTTTAGAGGTCTAAAGATGCAGATAAGCACCAGGATCTTCAAATACCTTTGGCTCTGTATAACGGCAGTCCTGGTTTGACCAGCAGAACTTCTTGAGCCTACTGCTGCATGAGGTGGAAAGAATCTAGGCTTGACTCAGAGCCCGGGCAGCCTGTGCTGTTCAAAATAATGTCTTTAGTTGTAAAATGAGCACATTTGATACAGAGGGCATTGAGACACGGACCTGGAATCCCACAATGTCATTAGTTCAAAGTCACTTCTCAAACGAGACCTGCATTTTATAGCAAGAATATTCTATTTCTGTGTAAGCCAGACTACCAGAGTGAGGTCAAACATGAGTGGCAACAAAGGGCTGCCTTTCCTGTGTTGTGACCTTGAATAGAGAACTGAATATCAGACTATTAATGCCTGTTGTGGCAGGGGCCTGGGTCTATCAATTACAAAACCGGAATCCTGTGCCATCTGCTCAAAACTGTCTGTTCCCAAGGCAACTGCTGCAAACTGTGAAACAGACAATCAGTTGTCATGTTATCTGTCCTATTTTCTCAGTTTGATGAAGTCCACCTTCTTAGCATGAAAGAGTCCGGAACAAGAGTTTGCATTTTTCTAGCAAATAGTTGCCAGCATCTTACACTTAGCTTTGATTAAAGGGAGAGGAGTCACTTGTTACTAAACTGATCTAAGAACTTCAACAGTATTGAAAAGCTGGTTTGGAGGAAAAATCCCTCCCAACAAAAATTATGTTCTTTGTCACTTCTGCTTGGTGAATAACAGCAGAGATTGATTAAGGGTATGGTACAGTTAGTAGATAAGACAGTCATATATCAACTTAAATATTAAGGAAAAGTAAATTTACTGTATTGCGGGACTGGCATCTCAATCCTTACTCATTGGAAGTTGGTTGAATGTAGATGTCCATTTCAAGCAAAAAGATGATCATAGAACAAGCTAAATTCAATGCATGCCATAATAGTGGGTATTAAGTTTTTTTTTTTTGGAGGGGGGGAGATGAGGGGTGGGCATGTGACATTACTTTGTTTAAGCTCTGTGTGTTGAAAGATGAACTTGCAGCAGGTTGTTTTTTTTAAAAACAAAACTTTCAGACAATGAAATAAAACTTCATAATTTCTTCCTGCAGCGTAACTGTGGGGTAGGAACAAGGATTCAGTAATGATAAAAGTTAACACAGCCTCTGTCTATGATTAAAACAGAGAATGTGACATCGGATATTGAGTAGTGTGTGTTCACAGAGCAGGCACAGTCCCAGAAGAACTTGGGTGGTAAAGACATTTGTATTTTAGAATCAGTCACACTGTGGCATGGGGTCCTCCCCTCTCATCCCCCAAAACACCACCACAAAGGTAGTGGCTCTCCTGTTCGTTCAGATAAATGACCAGCTACTATCAATACAAGAACAAAAGCACTTTCACCACTGCAAACTCTTCTCTTGCAGAATACTAAGAGACCAAGGGCAATGTTTCATTTTAGTCTTCCTCAGCATGGGGGGCCCACAAAACTTCTTTTATGGCCGTAGCTGGGTTAATAGGCCAAAGTTAACCTAGATTGTAGCAGTTCATTGTCAAATGCTGTCCAGCTTTAATAGGTACACTAAGGGAGAATGCAACACATCTTCAACTACAGCAGTTGTAATCTCCTCTTGCAGGTCCACCAGCAAGCTGTGACTTCCTGGGACTGTTAAATCAGGAATTAAGTGACTTGCTTTCCAGCCCTCTTGCACCCGGTGCCCCACCTCTCACTTCCCTCTCATTATCAGTCTCCAAGGACATGCATCAGTTGCAGATGATCCCCAAATGACGATTGAGTGGACTAAGAGGCTCCTGCCCTGTTTCACCATATAAAGGGTTGGCAGTGATGACAGTTGCACAGAAATCAGGCCATCGAGCACAGAACACATGGAGATAACTTTTTTTTGTGTGGTAAAAGTATGACAGTGGTTTTTAACTCTTGTTTGAAAAACAAATAAAACTGTTGATGGTGAGATTCCAAACAAAATGGTAAAAGCATCCTTCAGATCTTCTGAAACACCCCACCCCCCACACACTCCCTAGGGTGAGAGGCAGCCCATCAATCAGCAAAAGCCATTTGGGCTGATCTGCATGATAGTTTGGCTTTGTAGGTACTGTTAGTAAACAAGACTTATTGCAGCCTCTATGCTGTGGCTCAGTGCCCCAGGAGAGTTTCACAGCGGAGGCATTCGTGAGGAAACCCAGAGAATTTTTCCAGCAGCATGAACCTAGAAAAGAAGGGAAATGTTTATAACAAAAGTGCAGGGGGTGGTGATGGTGGTGAAAAAGGATGGGTTGCAGCATTTTGTGACCTGGCTCAGAACAGACGATATACGGTATCATTTGTTTTCCAGTTGTGGCATGTGTGATAAAGTAGGGAACCTGTGCACAGTTTGAGTTCTGTGTGAGATTATGAACTCTGCATCTTTCAGACTGCAAACTCTATTATGTATGCTAGGACTAGTTGTCATCTCTAGTGTCTATTTGCCTTCCTGTTGGACTGAAACTCCAAGGGGTAGCAATACAGGGCTGACAATAGAGGACATTAACTCAGGATGGTTTTCTAGCCAAATACGAGCCTCCGAGACAACAGGCTGGATTCCACACAGAAGAATTGGTTGGTCAGAGGAGGTGGGTCATGTGGCAAAGGTCTGATCACTTGAGGTTAATCCAGGAGTCACCTGACAGACTGAAAGGTTATAAAAGGGCAGGAGCTGCTGATCTATTTGAGGTCTTTGCCCATTTTCATCAGCTCAGGGAGAAGTTGTTGCAGCAGTCTGAGGCAGGGGAAATCTTTCCTAGCTGAACTCAGCCCATGTCTCAAGGAAAGGATGAGCTAGGGTGAGGGAGACTGCACTCAGGATGTTTTCTATGTGATCTGTACACTCTGTGCTTTATTTGTTAAAGCACGAGCAGTGGTGTTAGAAGCCTGTGCAAAGTATCTGTGCATTTTAAAAGTTACACTTAACACATGCCCCCTTGAAGAGGTAAACCAGAAGGCTCATACCTGCAATGGGATTCTGGGAAAGGTTGTGTTTAAGCTGGAAGGGAGGGCCTGAGGGGGTGCCAGATACAGGAACGGCACCATAAGGGCCTGCCTAGGAGCTCCAAGTCAGTGGACAGTGCCTGGACTCTATTCAGATTCCAGATGCTTAACACATGGGGATAAGTAGCCTGGTGAATGGCCAAGTGGGGGTGCTTGATTGGGCCTATGACAGCAAGTCACCCAGACTATGTAATATCACAGCTGAAAAATTAGGCCCATACCTGATTACAATTCCAAAAGTAGAGGCTGTTGCAAATTGCTGGAAGATCCAGCAGGGAGAATAGGTGCTTGGCTTCTGATGAGACGGGTGGTGGTTTTTTTTTATTATTTTAATATTGGGAAATGAAAGATGAAATTTTGAAAGGAACCAATTTGTTACAGGTTTAAGTGTTACTTAAATAATCTCAGTTTTAATACGGTTTTTAGAAATACCCATCACTATTTCAATCTGTCTAAGCAGATTGGTGTGTTGTCACACATTGGCAGACACCTTTTCCGGAAACAGCACTTTAGAGTGGAAACATGGAAGTGTTTCAGACAACAGCTTGCAGGGGGCAGCAAGAAACAGCTCTGAGGTTATTTGGTTGAGTTTTCACTGAGCCACTGCAAATTGCTGAGGTTGATGGCCCAAGTTTAAACTACCCATGATTCATGAACGCAAGTCTCCACAGTGAAAGTGAAGGGTCATACTATGTCTGATCTACACAATTCTGTTGACACCCAGGCATGTTTTGCACTGGGATTAAGGGCACAAAAAATTGTGGCTCAGGACACTAGCAGAAGAGTAGAACTTTAAAGACTTTTCAGAGAAAGACAGGGCAGAATGAGCTGCTGCGATTGTGGTGACATAGAGCAAGCAGGTAGTGGGCTGGGAATGTAAGACAAAGCAGTGGTCAACACAGTATCAGATTGGAGTGTTTACTCTCCCACTCCAACTATTCCTGTTTGACCCAGGAAAGGAGAGAGCTAGCCAGTGGGCACATATCTGCAGCAGAGGGCCCCTATTTCACAGCATGACTAAGTGAAAATGCTCACCCCATGAGCAACATAAGAACGGCCATACTGGGTCAGACCAAAGGTCCATCTAGCCCAGTATCTTGTCTGCCAACAGTGGCCAATGCCAGGTGCTCCAGAGGGAATGAACCTAACAGGCAATGATCAAGTGATCTCTCTCCTGCCATCCATCTCCACCCTCTGACAAAGAGAGGCTAGGGACACCATTCCTTACCCAAGTAGCCACATTTGCTTTTTCTAATTGATAGAATGCAAATACCGGCTGACATCTGGGAGGGGGGGGAAAAAGAGACAGTACTTTGCTCCAGTTCCGTTGGCTCGCTAATGTGGAATTTGATATGTCAATTAGGGTCCCTAAAAGAAGGATATAGCCATAGCCTAGTGTAAGGTTTAGATGCATTTTGCCGTACTACCAGAGAAGGCAGTTTGCCAGCAAAAACAAATGCTTATTTCTCATAAGTTTTCTTTGTGGGTTCTGGCTGCCTTTTTGTCCCTGCCTCACCAAATGGAGTCTATAGTTCCATGGTGGTGGTAACTCTAACGGGGACTGGACATGTCACCACCGCAGACAATTTCTGAAAAATATGTCTTTGAAAGTTGTGATACTTGGACACTTTAGCAAGAAAACATTACATTGATAATTATTTTAAAAGACCATTTATTAATGTATCTGGAACACTTACAATTCAGAATGGGCCAGTAACGTTACTTGAAATGAAATACTGCTTTAGCTTGGAATTGCCCTCTGTGTGGTTCCTTTTCCCCCCACCCCCTGAAAGTCAGCCCCATGGCTTCCCCACTCCAGCCACCATTCCCACCCTCGCCACCTCTACTTCAACAAAAACCCTCACTGCTGTATTCACAACCCATAGCTACGGGACCTTCTTGGTGGAGAAAAGCACTCCCCACTTAGCAAGGCTGGCAAGAGCTGCTTATACTAATATTTTTCTCCCTCCCATAGTTTAATGCATTGCTAGAGTTCCACTTACCCACAAAAAAGAGAAACTCAAGACTGCTGCCAACCCTTTTTATCCTGTGTTTTATAATGGCAGAGGCAGAGCCATCAGTCCCTCTCAATACATTGTTTACCATTTTCTAAAAATGCCAGTGTTAAGTCTTCAAAATGCAATGCAACGTACACAAAAAAAGGCAGGGGAAGTGGGTCTTAACATGAAGATCGGACCTTTATCAAAACAGTTAGTAAAACTATGACAAGACTAAATAAGACTATAAATTTAAACCATTTAGAAATGTGTGGCATTAAACTGACAGGCAAAATATTCCTGGATTAAGTGTGTCCTTTGAAAGGAAGTGCAGGGAAAATAGTAGTTCCAACTTTGTGTCTCTACAGGCCACATATGCATTGATGCAGGCACATTTTCTGCAAAACTGAAGGTACTACTACATCATACACTATGGTCAAGTCTCCTCTCTTAGGCACTCCTACTGGAGTAGGCTTTGCATCACATTACATGCTCTATGGAAGCTGCTATCAGTTCTTAAAACACAGATTAATTCTCCCATCTCAAATCATTTCAGAATTACTAGGGCCTTCCTAGATCTGCTTGTGTGTCTGAAATGCATGTGTTTCCTACATTTAGACTTAACACAACTTGGTCAATTGCATTGCTTACACATCAATATAAAAATAAATAAAAACACTTATATAGTCAAGCCTCTTACCCTTGCATGTTCACCAAGGGGAAACATTAAAACTTGCCCTGACAGCATGCTAATTTTGTTTGTGTACATATACACTGAATTCTTATCTTGAGAACTAAAGGCCTGAACATTCATTTCAGGATTGATTCAGTCCTTAGACAAAGGAGTTAATGAAGGGAGAAAGAATGCAGTTTCCCCTCCAATTTTCAAACTAAGATGTGGCAAAGCACACGTTGAACAAAACCATCGCAACTCAAAAATTGGCAGTCAACTCCTTTTTCCTCCTTTGGAGGCTTCAAATTATAAGGTTTGAATGGCAAAGTTACTTTCAAGTACATGCCTGAAAATATATTAAGCCATCCATCTACCCCATCCTTAAGTAAATCCAGCCTCATCAAAAGTTTCTTTAAAAATGGTGAGTTAAGACACTGCAATACCATATGGAGTTTAAACAAGTTATAAAAGCCTGTCAGGGTCTTGATTAAAGCTGAAGTCACACACCAAAGACAGGTGGTCTGAAGGGTAATTGAAGGATGGCAGCCTGTTGGGTCCAATTTGTTCTTCAGTCAGCAAGCCAAGAGCAGAGTTTACATTTAAGGCATGCTGGGAATACCAGATATAATCCAGTGTGTGCCTGCACTCTCCAGAGGGACGGATCTTCCATGAAGTGTAAGGAGGCTCTGATTGCCCGTCTGCACTCAGCAGCTTGTAAGCACTATTCAGGTTGAGACTGGAGTTAGAGAATTCCTTGTAAACTTCTTCGGTGGGCTCTGCATTGAAGTCTCCACAGATTATTAGAGGGATCTCTGCTCCTTGGGTAATATTTTTTAGGTTCTGTAGAAGATCGCAGCCTTGTGCTGATCGAAATCTCTCCCAGCCAGTACGGGCTTTCAGATGAGTGACTGCAATGCAGAACAGCTTCCCAGTTTCACTGCATCTCAGCATCTGGGCTATGGCCACTTGGTTGGTTTTTAGCTTCATTGCAGTTAGACGGATATTAACACTGTTGATCAATGTAAAGCGGTCCTTGAGAAAAAACAAGGCACAGCCATCTGGCCCATTGTTATGTTCCACATCTAAACAGGGGGACCATGGCTTAGGGAAGAAAGTACACTGGTAGCCTAGCCGACTAAGGAGTGGCTGAAAGGTATCAAAAAAATGGTCCACTTCTTGCAAGCACAAAATGTCTGGTTGGTATGCAAGGATTTCCTCCAGAATGAGGCATTTCCTTTCTTCCCACTTGAGAGCTTCCATGGGGCACTGAACGAAGTTGTCCTTGCCTTCTCCAAGAGCTGGAATGAAAAATCCATCAGTACCTATTAATTGCCAAAGAAAATCATCCCCTCCCTAACTTAGACTTGCGTGGGCCTGTGAAAACAAGGGGCTCCCTTGTAAACATACTGCCAGCTACAGTTAAGTAGTATGCAGAGTTCTACTCAAAATCTGGACCTAACCCCAAATGGATTTAAATGTTAAGTTAATTTTAAGTGTGGTTTATACGACATATTGTCTCCATTTTGCCAGGAGATTTTATTACCTTGCTTTGTAGGATACATGTGTGCAAAAGTTGTGGCATACTCCTAGGCCATAGATACCAGACTGGATTGGAGCTGCTGCTCCAAGTTATAAGTACTTGTGGCTACAGTTTGCAGGAGTGGCTACTGATTTTGGATGATCAATCTGAGATGCCTTAAAGGGGTGTGATTTTCAGAAGTGTCTGGTAAGAAAAATAAAAACAACCTCTATACACCGAGGCCTTTGTAAAGAAGTGTGTCACACAGGGCACCCCAAAAATTACAAGTTGCTTTAAACTATATTAGCATATGTGGTTGCTATGTCATCTTGTAGTATTTCTTGTTAAGTCTCTTCCATGCTATTGTGTTTACTCTATCGTCTGGAAGATGTTACAAGGCAGAAAGGACACTAGATAGGAGAGCTATTTGACAATATTCTTAATCTCAATATGGTCTTTTCAAAAGTTAAAAAAAATGTGCAGAGAGAAGGCGAGATGAGGCCACTGTGCCCAGTTCAACCCTCAGCACTGAGTGCACAATGTGGAAAATACCACTATAAACACAATTATTCCACTTCAAATGTGCTTTTCCAAGTAGCAATAACCAAGACAAATGAAAAAATTCCTGGAACTCTGAACCAAGTTTAACTAGTTTTTTTTTTTTTTTAATACATTGCCACAGGATGATCTGAATGTGTTATAATTCAACTTCAAAAGTAGTAGTATAGAGGGCAAGTCTACTTTTTGGAGGTCACTATGGATCCAATAGTGGTGTGCATCTCAACTTAATAGGAGATACCTTGTATTCACATTAAGTAGCTTCAGTTTTATAACTACAAGAAAAGGAAATGTTTGTGTGACTGTTGTGCAGGGAAGGTCACATGAATTCAGACCCAGAAGCTTTCTATTTTTGCTATTCCTTCCGAATTAGATGTGTCTCTGCCCTAACCCTCCCAATTCCACATATTTGTACTCTGTGCAAACGCACTATATCTACATTAAAAAAAATACATACAATTCATTTTCAACAGCGTCTAGCTCCAAGGGGACTACCTCAAGTTGGAGATTTATACGAGGTTCATACCTTGCGCAAGAATGTTCCACTGCATGACCCTAATGGGACGATGGGTGCTGGTAGAATCTGCCCTCAGGTCTACAAAGTCTCTCTGGAGTCGGGGAGGGCGTTTTTGAAGAACTGCCTGGCATTCTTGAAGCAGAGCTTTAGGATCTATGGGATCCAGCTGCTCTGAGTCTGACTGTTCCAAGTATTCCCGATGCTGGGAGGCCGCACTGCTGTTCAACGTCTTAGCAAGAGCGCTATATAGCCTGCTCGTACTGTTTCCCATGGAACACGCTGGAAAGAAAGAAGTGACAGTTCAGCATCAGGCATGATTAACTCCCCCTCCCTATTTTCAAATATAGGGTTGATCTTTCATCTCCCAAGTCAGAGTAGACTAGTGAACCGACGGTAGCATTGCAAAAAGTCCAGAAACTTCTGGCATTTGCCTCTCACTGCATGGGAATGTTTCAAAGGGCTGCACAAAAAGCGCATAATCAAAAAAGACAGCTAGGGTTCTCTCAAAGTTATGTTTTCTTACATCTTCATAGCACCTTAAGGGGAACTGACTAGGCTTTTTAAATTTTAAAAACTCCAGTGAATACTAAGGCTAATAGTTAGCTCTAAGTTACAAATAAATGCATTCATAAAAAAGGAATCTCACAGCATTTTAAGTTTCCTGCATAAATCATATTTTTTGTCCCTCATTGTGGATCTTTGTCACACATTTGCCCATATCTGGGTCTTGCCAGGTTGAGAGGTATATAGCAAACAGGTCTGCTGGTTCCTGGGACTATTTATTCTTGGATAGACCCACCAAGAGACCAGCAGAAACTGGCTTCAAGATCTTCCCTCCCCATATTTGCATGATTCCCCAAAACCGTTTTATTATGACAATTCTTTTCAGCTTTTGAACTGAATAGGACCAAATGAAATAATCTTCAACTTTTCCATCCATTTCCTTATATAGCTTTGTCTAAAGGATTTTATTCACACTGCGTGGGCACAGTGTAAAAATCTGACAAATAGGGTTGACTCACTGTGTTGATGAGCGCCATCGTAAACCAGCCACAGAAAAGTTGGGTGTGTGAACACACAACCCTATCACAGTTGTGCAAATTGCTAAGAGTATTCTCCATATGGTAGTCTTCCACCTCAGACAATTCAAGAAAATAGAGGCAATAAAATGAAGTATAGGAAATTTCTTAGAAGTGAAAAGCTTTTGTCAGAAGATGCAGCAAGGACCAGTAGCTAGGAAAGGTGCTGCTAACTTTGTGAAAGCCAAGTTCTGCCTTGTCTTGTATCTCATACATCAGTGGGATTACCAAGGGTGTGAAAAAATGTAACATTTGCCCTAGCAATGTTCATGAGAAAAGTTATGCTAACATGGCAACTGCTACATCAGAAGTTATTTAAATTCTGGTATTCCCTCGGGAGGTGGAAGATATTCATAGATTTCCCAACTACCTTGTGTCATCATTATTGCTGGCTGGAAGAAGACAATTCCGTTTCACTGCAACTTGAGGTTTAGAAGTTTGTTTTCATTCCACGATGGAACAAAACCAAAGCCTTTTAAACATTTTTGCAAAAATGGAATTGTGCCAAAATGGCTGGTTTTGGGAGCAAAACCAGCACTTTTGATTTGGGCAGATTTTTTGGGGTCCCTGTCACTTCTGATGACACTCTCTTCTACTCTATAGCCTGGTGGCTGGGGCATTGGCCTGGTATGTGGGAACCCCAGACTCAAGTCACTGCTCCACCAGATTTAGAGCATCACTCTGAACGTTCCAGCCAGCTCCTGTCACCACATCAATGCACTGTACAGACAGCACTGTTCACTTTGTAACACAAACCTCAGGGGAGAAGGTACATTTTAAACTTGAACAAAAATAAAGTGGTTGCAGGGAAGGGACTGAAAACTTCAGAAGCTTGAACAGCTTGAGTATGCACCTCATATCCAACCTTCATCCTAGACCAGGGGGGTGGGCAAACTTTTTGGGCCAAGGGCCACATCTGAGTGGGGAAATTGTATGCAGGGCCAGGGCAGGGGGTTGGGGTGCATGAAGGAGTGCGGGGTGTGGTGTGCAGGAAGGGGCTCAGGGCAAGGGATTGGGGTTGAGAAGGGGCAGGGTGTTGAGGTGCAGGAGAGGTGCGGGGTGTGGCAGGGGGTTGGGGTACATGGTGCAGCAAGGAGCTCAGGGCAGGGTGTTGAGGTGCAGGAGAGGTGCGGGGTGTGGCAGGGGGTTGGGGTGCACGGCGCAGCAAGGAGCTCAGGGCAGGGTGTTGAGGTGCAGGAGGGGTGTGGGATGCGGCAGGGGGTTGGGGTGCATGGTGCAGCAAGGAGCTCAGGGCAGAGGGTTGGGGTGCAGGATGTACGAGGGCTTAGGGCAGGGAGTTGGGGTGCAGGACGGTTGCGAGGTGCGGGCAGGGAGTTGGGGGGCAGGATGCAGCAGGGGGTACAGGCAGGGGACTTAGGGCAGGGAGTTGGGGGCGGGGTGCAGGAGGAGTTTGGGCTCCGACCCGGCGCCGCTTATCTAAAGCGGCTCCGGGGTGGCAGTGGCGTGCACTGGGGCCAGGGCGCCAGGCTCCCTGCGCCGCTCCAGGAAGTGCTGCGGCCCCTGGGGGAGGGCTCCGCATGCGCTGCCCTTGCCATGCCTCCAGATACCTCCCCTGAAGCTCCCATTGGCCACAGTTCCCATTCTCGGCCAATGGGAGTTGCGGTGGGGCGGTGCCTGGAGGCATGGGCAACGCTCAGAGCCCTCTGCCCCTCCCACCTGGGGTCCGCAGGGAAGTGATGCTGGCTGCTTCTGCAGAGCGGCGTGGGGCCATCCCACTGGCTGGATCCAAAGCCCTGAGGGGCCAGATCTAGCCCGCAAGCCATAGTTTGCCCACCCCTGTCCTAGATATTGGCTAAAGAAACACCAACCCTACTATGTTCTAGAGTTCCCTATGAAATACACTTATAAATATTTAGCATCGTGTTTCTCCTAAGCTGTACAGAGCTACTGAGCTTTGCTTTCCGTCTACCCTACTTAATCCATTTAGGGAACCATTGCTCCCTTCCTGGAAGCCCCGACAAAAAAGCCAGTGGAAGTCTCTAAATAAGTAGTCTCTGTTCTTCCCTCAGAGGAGGTGAGTCCATGAGCATACGTTACATAACCTCTCTCTACAGTTATGGCTGTGGAAGTCAAGCAGCACTGGAGGAACAGATAAATTCATAATTCCTCATATGCTCTGAGATCTGAATTGCACGGCTTTAGGTCAGCTATTGTTTCAGGACTCCTGTCTCATACATATTCTTTTGAGATATACTGCTGAAAAGTTCAGCTTCTCCAGAATTAAGAATTCATCTGACAAGCCCCTCACCACCTACATATCTTCTACATATCTTGAAGAAGAAATTTTCTTAGTAGATTTTAAAGTCAGATAAGTCAAATACTTTCCCCCTACCTATTTATATGGTGTCCTTTTATTTTAATGAT
Source organism: Malaclemys terrapin pileata (assembly GCF_027887155.1). Classification (NCBI taxonomy): domain Eukaryota; kingdom Metazoa; phylum Chordata; order Testudines; family Emydidae; genus Malaclemys; species Malaclemys terrapin. The sequence goes on from NC_071509.1 coordinate 91,699,160, forward strand.
GCAGCCAGTAGCAGCATCTTGCTCTACTGCAATGAAGAGGAAAGTCTCAGGGGTCAAACCTTCCAAAGTGGGTACTCAGGATTTACATGGAGAATATGCATGTTTGAGATGTACTTCATTTTTGGAGCACCAGAACTGATACTATTTGGAAGCCACAGTAAATTTAGTATTGTATTCCAGTGTTTTACAACCAACTCTACATTGGTTATTTTAAGAGGACTCTACTATTAGTATACTACCACCTCATGTACTGTAAGTTATTTTCAAGAATTTCCTACTAGAGCTAAACCCACCCTGAAGAGGGTGAATATGCAGAGGGATATTGCCCCCTCCATAACCACACAAAAGAATGCCAATCCACCCATTCTAGCCTCAGACATAGATCAGAGAGATGGACCTTGCCTCATAGGCCCTATTACTGTCTGCTCATTAAACGGTTCATCTTCCCCTGCCCCTTCCAAGCACCATATCAGAGACAGAATTTACATTTCTGACTTCAGAACTTTACCAGGCGAGGTTATTTTATATCGCAATAGCCCCTGAACACCCCAGCAAAGACCGAGGCCTGTTGTGCTGGGCATTGTACAAACAGCCCATCCCTGACCTAAAGGGCTTTCTGTCTAAACAAACAAGACAGACAGAAGGTTGGAGGGAAAGAGAGAGGGGAAGTGACTCATCCAAGGTCACACAGCAGGTCAGTGGCAGAGTTAGGAACCAAACTCAGATTTCCTGACTCCCTAGCCAGTGCCCTAGTTACTCCTGTGCTGCCTCTCTGCAGTGACAGAACCTAAGCAGCAGGGGGTGAGAATCCGGTCAGATGTTGGCCCTGTGTTTTGCTTATTAACAAAGGGATAGTTGCAGGTTAGACAGCTACATTGTTTCTGAAACAAACTATGTTTCATTTTGGCTGAGAGGGGAAATTTTAGTTAGAATTTTTTCCCCGTTGCAGTCCGAGGTCATGGTGGAAATCCATTAACTGAGTTCTAGGGAATAAGCCCAGCAGGTAAATTTCAGTCAGAGCTTATTTCATATGTAGCATTGTACCTTTGATCAAGAGGGTGCTTATTATGCACTCTGCCCTATGCCTGTTATGGATCCACTCAATCTGTGGGCTTCCTGCCTAGAGACCTAGGAGTAGGATTACTTATTTACCCAGGCTAAAGCCTTCAGCAATCAGGGCAGCTAGGTGCTCTCATTGACTCTCTCTCTCTCTCTCTTTTCCACCCCTCCCCACCTTAGGTCCTTTTTTCCTCAAGGTCTGTCTGCCCAATCACCCCAACACCGCTTCCGACTGCAAACATTTTACTTCTGCTCCCATAGCACCTCTCACTACCCCACCATAGGCCCCCCAACAACCCTCCAGCTCCAATGATTCCCACCCTACTGTACTCCACAATCCCTAGTAACCCCATCCCTGCAGGCAGCCTTTTCACCTGTACCCTGCAAAATCTGTGCTCCCCTTTTGCCCTGCAGTCCTCTTCTGCCCACATGTCCCATGGCCAGCCCCAGCACTCCCCTCTCCCCCCATCCTTCTTCCATGTGGCCCCTGGAAGGCCCTACCCATCTTTGGTGCTCATTTAGTAAGGAGGTAGCTTTCTGGGCCCAGCTCTGCCCTGCCTTTGCCCAGTGCTGGGACAGAAAGCAGAGATTTGGAGCCCGCTGCTGTCATGACAGAAGCAGTCCTGCTGTCAAGAGGTCAGGATAGCAGGCATTCTATAGCAGAACACACTGCTAGGTGCTCTGACTGGGAGGCAGTACCCGCCAGCACCTCCTCATAGTGATAGGACTCAAAAGATGTGTGAAGTTGTTTCAGAAGCCACCCACATGCCAGAATCCCACTGCCATTATAAAACCACAATAAGTATGTTTAAAAGAGTGCCCAGGAACACAACTAGGGAACAATTACACTGGGCATCTGACAACCTCTGGTGTCTAGGCAAACTGATCCACTTGGGGGGGTGGGGGGGAGTCACGTATTATCCCCCATCTGAACTTACCCAGGGAGGAAAGCAAGCGAGGAAAGCCCAGGAAGAATGGGCAGAAGACAGTGACAGAGGATGCTGAATGTGCTGGCATCACTTAGGAAGAAGTACCGCTACTAGTGAGTGCCCATAATCAATGGAGGAGCTGGACTGCCCAATGTGACAGCGGCACAAGAGGAACTAAGGTCTACGGTAATCTTAAATGTTACTTTTTTTAAAAAAGACTAATTTCCCCAGATGACCATGTTCCTTTAAATCCTAATGAGTATTTTAGTTTAATCTAATCCATATATCTTTAGGTTTGCTCCCAGGGCCATGTGGAACCAAACCAAACATCTAGAGATGTTTACCCACTTTCTGTTCAGCGTGTTATAAAACCAGAGTGTCATAATGACTTGCTTGACTAGAGCCCTAGTTGCCATTCACTTCTCTGACTACCCTTTTTCATGTCAGCTCTTACAAAGGGACCGCTTCATTACCTGTTAAACCTGCTAGAAAATGTACTGGAAGTCAATTGTGCTTCTATTCTGAAGAGTACATAAAAGTGGCACCTTCTTACCCATGAGATCTGCTTCTTGTGTAATCACACGTGCTGTCTTTCATGACAAAAAAGTGTTAATTTTCTACTCATATTAGCCTTGCAGAGTCAAAACAGCTAAGAAGGTTCTGTTCTCTTTCGCACCAACAGAATGGTTTTGGTCATTTCAGATAGTTATACCCATGGCTTTAATGGGCTTGCTATGGAATTGCAAGAGGTCACTAACAGCATAATTATATCTGCAGAGCCTTTTACTCCTCAATTATGTGCAAGAAGGAAAGAAATCATCTTGGTTCTGAAAGCCCAGGATTAGTCTGCAGGGCTAACAACTAGAAACTCCCATTTCACCCCCTTTTAATTTATAAACTGATCATATTTGATATGGAAACATAGAGAAACATGGTGCAATCCCCTGTCCCTTCCATTCCCTCCCACCCAGTACCTTTGCAGAGCAGAAATTGTGTTAAGCTTACTGGTCTGCAGTTTCCTGGATCCAGTAGTGCGTATGTGACTTATGGGAGGAACACAAAGGGGGGCACAAGCTAAAGGGGTGGCATATGACCCCCCCCACATGTGAGTCCTCCCTGCCCCCTGCCTAGGGCCCCTGTGCTCTCCCCATTCCACCTTACCTGGGCGGGAGTGGGGTAGGGAACCTCTGTCCTCCCACTGCACCGGATACAGACTTCTGAACTGCAGGGCTCTCCGGAACCACAGCAGCGAAAGGAGCAGAACGTGGGACCACCGGCCTCCTCTGGCATGGCTGTATCGCCCCCAGCCCTTCCATGCAGCTATGTTTCCTGTCTGAGGTCTGTACAGCTCCGTGGAAGACAGGGGCAGTACAGTCGTGCTGGAGGAGCTGTTGGCGTGGGGCTGCCCGGCAGCCCTACATTCTGTTCCTGTGTGTTTGTTTGGTTTTTTAATCTATTCTTTCCCAACTGTGCCATTCCTCTATTTATAGCAGTATTATCTGGATAGTGAAATACTTTTCTGTAAAGGATTTCAGCCTTCTTCTCCTTGTAATCCATTGCTCCTCCTGATCTAGCAGCAGATCTGTACTTTAATTATAAAAAAAAGAAAGTGGTCTGACCTTCTACTCTGGAGGAAGCGGATGCCTCTCCTGCAACAGATTCTTTGCAGAACTGGCGTTCTCATGTTTTGTTTACCATAAAGACAAATAAGATAACATAAAATATTTTTAAAATTCTGATATTTACTAGTAGTTTAAAAGTAATATAGCAGGTTGAGTACTTAAAGCTTCTGGTAGGACTTAAAGCCCCATATAGCTGTTAAAATTAAACATCAAGTTTAAATATATTCAAAAATAACTGGTCATCTATACATGCTCTCCTTTCTCACAGAAATACATGGAGATGCTGTCTTACAGCTGCCAGATACCTGGTTAATTATATAAAACATTTACTAGTTTGTACATACATGGAAGCTTCTAAACACTTCCAGTATTACCCAAGAGCAGTGCTTAATTGGTGCTGGGGCTCGCTAGGGCTCAGACCCAGCACCTCTAAGTAGGCAGTTTGTAGCCCCGGCCCTATGGGCTTTGCATGTCAGTTATGAAAGTAAGAAAATTGATTGAACCCCGGCACCTAATTGCTTGAGTCTCGGCCCCTCTTTCATTACAAATTAAGCACTGCCCAAGAGCTCAGCATTTAAGCTGAGCACAGGTTTTGCAATACTCCAACACAATTCCAAAACAGTAAACAAAGAGAATAGTTATCTTGTATACACACCTGCTAAGCTGCAAGGATGCACCAGTGTCAATACGGTAAACAAAGTTAAATGGTGAAAGGTACATAAATGTAAGTCCGAACATCACATGACCATTTTTTTATTGAACAAACTAGTCAAGTAGCGACATCTAGTGGCCTTTGGCAGAATTGCTTCAAACAATCAAGGCTAGTGTGGAAAATATTTTTGGTTAAGTGGTTACAGTCAGGGCCGGCTCTAGGCACCAGCAAACCAAGCACGTGCTTGGGGTGGCACATTTTCAGGGGCGGCATTACGGCCATCTTTTTTTTTTTTTTTTTTTTTTTTTGCTTTGGGCAGCAAAAGCCTAGAGCTGGGGTGCGGGGGGGAGGGGAGAGGCAGAAGAGCGAGCCCAGGGCTGGGGCGGCAGGGGGTGCGGGTGGGGGAGGACACGGGGAGGGGTAAAAGAGCCCAGAGCTGGGGTGGGGGGCAGGCAAAATTTTTTTTGCTTGGGGCAGTAAAAAACCTAGAGACAGCCCTCGTTACAGTAAACTTTTATAGTTAAGCAAAACTAAATAAGCTATTACAGTGATTAATATGCTGAGTCAAGAAAAAGATTCTTGAATGAAATTTTTTCTTATGCTTGTTAGTCAACATATGGGCTTTATGGACAGCGTTAGTACCAAAAGATGAGCAACTTGAACATTCATCATGTTAGAAAGTATTCTGTATTAGAACAGTGGCATAGGAGTGACTGCAATAGAGATTACAGTGAACACACATTCATTATAATCTCAGAACATATATTCATAACTTTTTTAGAAGTCACCTTGAGCTGAACATTTTTCAGGTTTTGTCTTGACCCAAAGTGAGTATTTTTTGGAAAGTTTGAGAAAAATAATTCAAAAGAGGAATAGATTTAAGGGGGCAAAAGAGATTATTTTTCTGTTCAAACCTAAGAAGTAGCTGAGATTAGACACTGTTCTTGTGTCTAGTAAGAGATCTAGAATGTATACAGATTTGGGCTAGGATAACACATTAAAATCTTACTAGTGAACAATTCTAACACCATAACCACATCGCATGATACTGCAATGTCTTTAAATTCCAAGTAATGTTTTTCTAGAGGCCAATCAAAATATTTATTCAGCATTTTAGATTTGTAAACTAGCCAGATCACAGCTGATAGCCTGTTAGCTGTAAAAAAAAAAAAAAAAAAAAAAAAGAAGTAGTAGCCCTACAGCAGGAAGCCGAGTTACGTGCTGTATTACAGGAATCCTGGGCTCTCCTCTTCCCCTATTTACATCTCTACCCCGACATAACACTGTCCTTGGGAGCCAAAAAAATCTTACCGCATTATAGGTGAAACCGCGTTATATCGAACTTGCTTTGATCCGCCGGACTGTGCAGCCTCGCCCCCCCCCCAGAGCACTGCTTTACCGTGTTATATCCAAATTCATGTTATATCGGGCTGCGTTATATCGGAGTAGAGGTGTATTTAAATTAGGGGACTTCCCCTAAGTCCTCATGCATCTTAATAATGCTTGTAATCAGGAAACAGTAATGCTTTCCCAGAAGCAGCTGTTGGTAGCTAGCAAGTTCCCAAGTTTCTCTGCAGAACTGGAATTAATTTGCAAACTGGACACCATTAAATTAGGCTTGAATAAAGACTGGGAGTGAATGGGTCATTACACAAAGTAAAAACTATTTCCCCATGCTAATTTCCCCCCCTACTGTTATTCACACCTTCTTGTCAACTGTTTGAAATGGGCCATCCTGATTATCACTACAAAAGTTTTTTTTTCCTCCTGCTGATAATAGCCCACCTTAATTGATTAGTCTCGTTAGCGTTGGTAACACCCATTTTTTCATGTTCTCTGTGTATATATATCTTCCTACTGTATTTTCACTGCATGCATCCGATGAAGTGGGTTTTTGCCCACGAAAGCTTATGCCCAAATAAATGTGTTAGTCTCTAAGGTGTCACAAGTTCTCTTCATTCTTTTTGATAGTTTGAAGAGTTTCTTGGGGGAAGCCCAGACAGAGCCAAAAAGAAAGCAGAGGAAAAGGGTAGAAAAAGAGACATTCTGATTAATTGTTAAAGCATTTAATGGGACTGTCCCGTGAATTTTGGAAAATATCGTAAATAATCTCTGGTCTCAGGAAATTTGAGAGCCATAATTTTACATATCTATCACTATCCTGACATCTACCCTGATGTGTTCTCCCCAGTGATGCGATGCACAGACCATAACTTAGATTTTCCTCAGATCTTTGTCTTGTACATAACTCACTGTCCACAATAGCAGACCACAAGTAAAATGTCCCTCAAGCACTTTGGAAAATTCTATCCCTAAATTGAACATGATTGACAACGTGTCATGTACAAGATAAAGGTTTGAGGAGAATCTAAGTGGTTAAATTGGCACAGCGAAGCTATTAGGCTCCTAAATCACTCAGGCCCTTTTGAAAACTTTAACCCTAAGTGCTGGACTTTAAAATAAAGTCTGTTATTCAGCCCACCAATCTAGTTCTGTCTGATTAGGCAGGTTGTTCAACAGCACTTATGGTACATGACCAGTGATTTGAATAGTTTCTTCCTTCTATTCCACTTGTTCATACATAGTATGCAAAAGTCATTCCCATAAAGTAAGAGGATGAGTTTAATTACTAGAACACCTCTTGGGCTGTAAATTGCCACAGACAGCTAGTTATGCAAGAACAATTACACAAGTTATTATGGATAATTTAGAGATAAGAAACAGATGTTTCTATTTGGAGTGAAACATTTTTAACTAAAGCAAATGTTTCTTTAAACTGAGAATACTAATTCACAAAAGAAAGCTTTGTTTCCACTATAGACCCACAGCTCTCTCTGTCTCCCGTTCCCACATGGAACTGGCTGCAGTTTCAGAAATCCTTTCCACCTACACCAAGTCTGTGCCTGTTTGCCTCAGAAATGACAAATCTGGGAAAAATTATTCAGAACACCAATCACATTGCTGCTTTCTGTGCAAGAGTATGTGAGGAGATCGCAGCTGAAGTCACCTAAGCCATAAATTGAAGACAACACCTTGAAAGATTTAGTGTCCATGTAACCCACACACCTCCTAGGTGTGGTGTTCTCTCACCTCTAGTGACACCGAGACCACTTAGAGATTAATGAGTCTGACAGCTTTAGTTAAAAGCCATGTGGCTTATGCAGTAAAAGCTCATGCATTTAGTTTCAAAGATCCCAGATTTGATCCTGCCCACCAACAACCAGGGTCTGTCAGCGTTACAAGTGGGGGCTTGTCTGGGATATCAACTGGGAAGCCTTTGAAGCTTAGGACATGCTTCCTTTTTCTTTCAGAGTAACAGCCGTGTTAGTCTGTATCCGCAAAAAGAAGAACAGGAGTACTTGTGGCACCTTAGAGACTAACAAATTTATTAGAGCATAAGCTTTCGTGGACTACAGCCCACTTCTTCGGATGCATATAGAATGGAACATATAATGAGGAGATATATATACACACATACAGAGAACATAAACAGGTGGGAGTTGTCTTACTAACTCTGAGAGGCCAATTAATTAAGAGAAAAAAAAAAAAAAAAAAAAACTTTTGAAGTGATAATCAAGCTAGCCGAGTACAGACAGTGTGATAAGAAGTGTGAGAGTACTTACAAGGGGAGATAGTCAACGTTTGTAATGGCTCAGCCATTCCCAGTCCTTATTCAAACCGGAGTTGATTGTGTCTAGTTTGCATATCAATTCTAGCTCTGCAGTCTCTCTTTGGAGTCTGTTTTTGAAGTTTTTCTGTTGTAATATAGCCACCCGCAGGTCTGTCACTGAATGACCAGACAGGTTAAAGTGTTCTCCCACTGGTTTTTGAGTATTTTGATTCCTGATGTCAGATTTGTGTCCATTAATTCTTTTGCGTAGAGACTGTCCGGTTTGGCCAATGTACATGGCAGAGGGGCATTGCTGGCACATGATGGCATAGATCACATTGGTAGATGTGCAGGTGAACGAGCCCCTGATGGTATGGCTGATGTGATTAGGTCCTATGATGATGTCACTTGAATAGATATGTGGACAGAGTTGGCATCGGGGTTTGTTACAAGGATAGGTTCCTGGGTTAGTGGTTTTGTTCAGTGATGTGTGGTTGCTGGTGAGTATTTGCTTTAGGTTGGGGGGTTGTCTGTAAGCGAGGACAGGTCTGTCTCCCAAGATCTGTGAGAGTAAAGGATCATCTTTCAGGATAGGTTGTAGATCTCTGATGATGCGCTGGAGAGGTTTTAGTTGGGGGCTGAAGGTGACAGCTAGTGGTGTTCTGTTATTTTCTTTGTTGGGCCTGTCTTGTAGGAGGTGACTTCTGGGTACTCGTCTGGCTCTGTCAATCTGTTTTTTCACTTCAGCAGGTGGGTATTGTAGTTTTAAGAATGCTTGATAGAGATCTTGTAGGTGCTTGTCTCTATCCGAGGGATTGGAGCAAATGCGGTTATATCTTAGAGCTTGGCTGTAGACAATGGATCGTGTGGTGTGTCCTGGATGGAAGCTGGAGGCATGTAGGTAAGTGTAGCGGTCAGTAGGTTTCCGGTATAGGGTGGTATTGATGTGACCATCGCTTATTAGCACAGTAGTGTCCAGGAAATGGACCGCTTGTGTGGATTGATCTAGGCTGAGGTTGATGGTGGGATGGAAATTATTGAAATCATGGTGAAATTCCTCAAGGGCTTCTTTTCCATGGGTCCAGATGATGAAGATGTCATCAATGTAGCGCAAGTAGAGTAGGGGCGTTAGGGGACGAGAGCTAAGGAAGCGTTGTTCTAAGTCAGCCATAAAAATGTTGGCATATTGTGGGGCCATGCGGGTACCCATAGCAGTGCCGCTGACTTGAAGGTATATATTGTCCCCAAATGTGAAATAGTTGTGGGTGAGGACAAAATCACAAAGTTCAGCCACCAGGTTAGCTGTGACATTATCAGGGATACTGTTCCTGATAGCTTGTAGTCCATCTTTGTGTGGAATATTGGTGTAGAGGGCTTCTACGTCCATAGTGGCCAGGATGGTGTTTTCTGGAAGATCACCGATGGATTGTAGTTTCCTCAGGAAGTCAGTGGTGTCTCGAAGATAGCTGGGAGTGCTGGTAGCGTAGGGTCTTAGGACAGAGTCTACATAACCAGACAAGCCTGATGTTAGGGTGCCAATGCCTGAGATGATGGGGCGTCCATTTTCCTTTTTCTTCTAGTTCTTATTGAAGTTTTCTCTTTTGTTTATTAGAGGGTTCCCTCTTAATAGATCTCACCTCAAAAAGAGACGTTCTTTTTTCTACCACTACAATTAATCCCTTTTATTAAGAGTGTATTTAATAAGAATTCATGCCAACAACCACAGAAAAATTGCTCTTGTATATAAGAGTCCAATTCAGTATCTTTACCCAACCTGGGACCTCTGGAGCTTAGTATATGAGCCTCTACTACATGAGCTAAAAGCCACATGGCTCTTAGCTAAGGCTATAGCAGACTCATTAATCTCTAGGTGGTCTCGGTGCCACTAGAGGGGACAGAGCACCACATCCAGGAGGAGTGTGGGTTACATACATCATGCACCTCATCTCCCATTCAGCAACCCATGTAAATTAGGATAACTGAAGCCAATGGAGTTACACTAGCATAAAAGAAACAGGACCCACGTCTTCAGCAAGAGAGTAATTATAGTGCTTTCCAACTATGCAATATAGTGTATTTCAGAACAGTCATAATGAAAATTCTGCACCTATCAGGTGAAGTGAAGCACAATTTCAGTAGCAGATCTAGAAGGAAAAGGATAGCTACCCCTGATAATCTGAATTTTCAAAAGGAGATCAGCTTTTCCTGTAAAAACTCTGGTAACTGTGGCTGCTAGAGATGGGCTCTTGTTTCTTCTAACAAGGGCATAGCATCACTGAAGCCAGGCCTCTCCCAGATTTAAATTGAACCACCTACTGCTCTGTGAATTACACAGTATGAGGAGGTATGTATTGGCCACTTATTACAGCAGGAAACAGTTAACTGCTCTGAAGTTCCACAGTCCTCAGATGTACAATACCAAATGTATTCTTCAGCTTCCATGGTGGATTGATTTAAGTCAAAGTAATTTAAATCATCAAGCAGGAAACCTTATTTACATAACTGATTTTAATCATAGCTTGCATTAGTATTTTTATTTTTCTAAAGAAAGGCTGATTCTCCATGGTTGGTAACCATTAAAACATGCCGATTTGCAACTAAATATAGCTTTTGAACTAAATTTGGTGCTCCTTTGACAATCCAAGATATAGTGTATCTTAACACGTTTAAGTTATTATATCTCTATTTATTCAGATTCTCAATTTTTATGTTAGAAAATAGTGAATGATACATTTCTTATTTATTAGATTATTATTTTCTTACTTCTGATTTATCTCAGACTCTGCATGGATGGAAATTCAAATTCAATTTAAATGCTTAAACAGCATTTTATGTTTTTCTTATTAAAGAAAATTACCTTAAATGTGCTGGATACATAAGAAAAACATTTATCAAAACATTTATTTTTTGCATTTAAAAATAACTGATTTACTAAACAAAGGAAGTAGGACCTGCAGTTAGTGAATTGAACTGGTTATTTCTAGTCACCATGTCCTTCAAAATTTTAGAATTAGTAGATCTCATCCTCTCAAACCCAGTTTTATTCTTACATTTTATTCTTAAAGCTTTCCTGTTTTTAAAGCTCACAGTGGTTTCTTACCTTTGAATCGACTGGTCACAGAACTGAACTAGTTAAACTGAAATGAAGAGAATCTTCTCTCTGCTTCTGCAGAAGAAGCTACTGTTGACAAAAGCTGGGTTACTACTTCAACAAACTCTAGCTCCAGATGCTTAGTTCCAGTACTTCTGCCAGTTCAGTGCTTTGACTTTCTTTAAACTATTGGCAGCAAATATATAATGCTTAATATTTTTTGTATTTAAATGATTAGTAGATTATAAGTAGTTTAGGCCTTAGCATAAGCTGTCAATTTCAAATTTAATTCTGAATAGGTTTATTTTTTTAAAACTAAACTTGTATTTAATTTAAAATAAAAATATATTTTTTCATTAAAAAAACAACAACATTGATTTGTATCCACCTTATCAGCTTCCAGTGCTCACCCTCTTGAATGGCCATATCCTAGCGAGGGTCAAGACTTGACGTGTCTATTTTGGCAGAATTCCTTGGGCATTTCTTCTGGGTAAGAAATGAAAGAGTATTTGGCTCCACCAATGCACTCTTCTACACTCCTGGGGCATTTTAAAAACAAGGTTTGTATTTTCAAAATAAGATACTTATGAGAAGAAAAAAAAGTTAGGAGAAGGATAAAAAATGAAAAGGTTTCAGAGTGGTAGCCGTGTTAGTCTGTATCAGCAAAAAGAACGAGGCGTACTTGTGGCACCTTAGAGGCTAACAAATGCCCAAATAAATGTGTTAGTCTCTAAGGTGCCAAAGTACACCTTGTTCTTTTTAAAGAATGATAAGTTACTCGTGCATACAATCAACTGCCCAGATCTACATTGCAATTATAAAGGAGCAGCCAACTTTTTTTAAAAGGTCTTGTTCAAGTAATTCTGGTGTCTGAAGGAAAAATAAGCATCTAAAATAAATCTTAAACCCCCAGATGAGTGTCACTCTGAAGATCAGAGATCTGTAACAGTACAACATGAGAAGTTATTGGTAGGTAATGTGATTGGCCTAAAATCTCCCACCCCTCACAATTTGAGATATGTAACCCAAGCTTTCAAAGGAGATTGAGAACTGTTTCAGAACCTGAGGCTTCCTTTAATTCAGGGGGATGGGGGTAACCCCACAAAAGTCACACATTCCATTTTGTTTTTTGTTAATCTAAAACATAATCTAAGTAAATTAGGTCCTATTCCTGCAATTGGCTTTCCAATAGAGAGCCAATTGCAGGATTGAGGCATTAATTATCAGAGGCCTGAAGAAGCCTGTAAGTCACTTTCGCTAACAACATATCTTTAAAAGCCACATACTTGAAGTATTTTTGTCATTAGACATTGGAAACCATATGTCAAACACTGTACCTTCAGGGCTCAAAACAGGGCTGTAGTTGGAGATATATAGTCTCAGGCACTACATTTCCTATTGTTACAGACAGACAACTGCCCTGCCCTCTGCATTAGTGAGATGTCTTTGCTAGTGTATTATTTTTAAAACTCTAATATAGTACAGTATTTATTTCTAGCACTATTTCTTTATCCTTTCTAGTCAACATATTTATTGAGTCCTTGTTTTCTGGAATTTAAAGCTTTGTCATAAAAATCCATTCCAGGGTGAAATTTTGCACACGTCAGCCTATGATCCACTCAACCCTGTACCCCCAATCCAAGCTAATTCAAAATATTATTAATTTAACGGGGGGGGGGAGGGAATCAGGATATTTAGGTTTTTATGTGTTATTGTCCACTGATTTATAGAACACCTTCAGGGCTCAGCAAAGGTAGTAATATATGGCAAGTGGCGCCATTAGGAAAGATTAAGAATCAGTCCTTCAGCTTATTCCACTACTGGGGTTCCATTCAGGTGCAATGGTCCACCTGCGTGGAACCAGTTGTATGACTGGGGAACAAGTGAGACTGATACAACTCCCAGTGAAGTCAGTGGAAAGACTCAGACTTAATCAGGAGTTGGATCAGTCCCCAAAGCGAAATAGTCAGCATACTATAAAGATTGATTAATTTAAACTATTTACAGCAACAGTTCTCAACCTGCAGCCCAATCAGCATACAACTGCAGCCCACTTGACATCCTGAGAGTTGGAACCAGGGAGGGACACTTGCCGGGGGCGCAGAGCCGGCAGGGGTGGGGTGCAAAAATGGGGTGGTGCAGGATTAGCCCCTGGCAGAATCAGATCCAGAAGCATTGGCAGGAGGCTAGGGTGCTCATCACCCCCATATCCCACAGGATTGCAGGTTCAGTGACCTGGCTGGAGTAGACTCCCCAGCACTAGGACCTCAGCAGCAGGTGGGCAGGGTGGGCTACATGGCTGAGCTATATGCAGCCAAGATAGAAGACCAATGACCATGGGGATGGGGGTACAGGGGCACAAGGAGAAGGTGCAGCCGGTGCATGCGGGACAGACTCTAGGTGAGGACTGGTGGCAGTCCATGGATTGGGGCAGCTGAGTGCTGGGGGGCAACCTTTGGGGGCATGTGGATAGTTGTTAGCTTGGGGGCCTGGATGCTAGAGGGGGCAGTCTCTATGGGGGCCATTCTGCCCTGGACAGGGCCCCTGTCTCTGCAGGGCAGGCATGTGTGCCAGCCAAGTGTTGGGGGAGGGGGGGGGGGGCTGATACTGGTTTTGACTTATTTTGCTAATTTAAAATGCTCTTCTTAGACATTTGCCAGTGTTGAAATGAAAGGTACTATATTGATTTGAATTATATTGCTGTCATATAATAAATACTAAACCTTGTATTTTTTTTTTTGCAGATGTAGAGGTTGTGTGTGTGTATATATATACATATATAGTGTGGATGCAGCCCACATTGGTAAATAGGTCAAGAACCTCTGATTTACAGTCTGAATGTCAGTCCTATAATTTGTTTACTGATTAAACTTTATACCTCTGCAGCACAACTATACTAGGACAGTTGGAAATGGGCCATCCTGATTATCACTACAAAAGTTTTTTTTCCTCCTGCTGATAATAGCCCACCTTAATTGATTACTCTCATTATTGTTAGTATGGCAACATCCATTTTTTCATGTCCTCTGTGTGTGTGTGTGTGTGTGTATATATATATATATATCTTCCAACTGTATTTTCCACTGCATGCATCCGATGAAGTGGGTTTTAGCCCACAAAAGCTTATGCTCAAATAAATTTGTTAGTCTCTAAGGTGCCACAAGTACTCCTCGTCTTTTTAATTACACCAGCACAGTTATTAGTCTAAACAAAGCCTAATATTGCATGTAGAAACAAGTTTTTGCTTTTTAAAGGAAGTTGATTGCAAGAAAGCTAGATCAAAATATACAAGGTCTTATGTGCATATTCATTCAAGTGAGCAAATTCAGAGCTAGGGCATTTCAGCCTGATCTTCTCTTTCACCTCTTATGTACAAGAATGGTCAAGTTTAAGAACAGACCATTTATATTCTTAACCACACAGTGACACAATACCAAGGCATAAAGTGGGTGAACCAAGAAGTTTTAACTCTAAATATCTTGAGTTTTATAAGGGTGACTCAGATGTTAAAGGGCAGCACTGGCCTGAAATTTAAAGTTGCAAGAAGTAAGGTTCTAGAGAGATCAAGAAACAGAAATCTCTGTGGACCTTTTTAAAATTCCTCTTTTAAACATCTAACAGACTGGGAGAATTTATAAATTCCCCTACAGTGTTTTCAACTAAAATCATATTAGCACCTGGCTAGCAAATGGAGAGCCATAAAGTGAAACTAGCAAAAAAAACTAAGAATACATTATTTTAATCAACGGGGCAAAACTGCATAAAATAAAAATCAATGATCAGTGTGAAAAGTAAATTTGATTTAAAAAACACACTCTCTTAATCTATGGCTTTCTTGGAACATTTTTTTAATCTTTCAGAGAAAGATTAGGTTTCTGTTTAAATCCACACCGTATTCCTTTACAACCAGCCTACGTTGGGTTTATGGTGAGAAAAATTATTCGTTCGGCGTGGCCGGGATTAGAACGTTCAAATGCCCACATTCCATCCATGGAAGCTTCAGACCCCGAATATTCCAAACACTCACCTGCTCGGGAACTCGCAACACCTGGACCTACAGCTGCAAAGCACTGGCCGGCCGAGGCCCCTTGGTGACAGCAACCACAGCGAGGCGAGGCAGAGGAGGAAGAGCCAAGGAGGGCAGGCGGGGAAAGGGCTCTCTTCACCGGAACAGGAGATCGGAGCAGCAGCAGGGACGAGGAGGTGGTGGTGCAAGGGGCACAGCAGAGAGTGGACAGGGCCGAACACAAGGACTTAGCAGGGCTCTGATACATAATCCCGCTTCCCCCAAAAAAGCTAGACGAGGGCACCAAAAAGCTGCTGAGTGTGGAAGGCTTGACGGACCGGAGTGCGGGGTTAGCTCACCTGCTGCTGTCGCGGGCTCCTCCTCGAGCATTAGCTGCCCGGTCAGATGTTACTGGGAAGCCACAGACGTACACATGGGGGAGAAGGGGCCGGCGCTGCTTAGAAACGGCAGGAACAAAGGCCGCCCCCAGCTACGCAGCAGCTTCTCCGTAGCTAGTTCCCGTTATCACCCACGCCTCCAGCTCCCAACGCGGCAGGGACTCAGAGGAACCAGCCCGGCTCCCAGAGCCTCTGAACATCCGGCAGCTACCAGCGCTAAGCGCAGGGGCGGGAAGCGCCCACGCAGACTCCGCTCCCCTGAAGCAAGCCTGGACTAGACGGGCTGGGACTCCTCTCGTGTGGCCCGGTGTTAGCGGGCTGCAGGCGGCCTTTCGCTGGACAAAAGAGGGTAGGTGAGCCTGCCTGGAGCCGGGCAATTTACAGTGTACCCCCTCTGCCGTTTGATGACATGGACTTGCCCGCAAAGGGTTTCCGAAACCAAGCTCTGCAGTTGACATTATACAGAAAGAGAAAGCTGATGGCCCGGCGGGGGATGACTGGCTGGGAGGGATGTAGGGGAAAGGTGAGAGCATAAATAGCCTTATTGGAAACCCCGGGCAGCAGACTAGATGGAAACGAAGAGTAATGCTGTGTCACGCTGGAAATTAGCTGACTTTGAAAAATAAACTGTTCCAAATGTTCTGTTAAAACAAAACCCTCTCTCTTGTGTTTGCCCTGACTTGGATCTCTTCCCATATTGGTCAGTATCCTTCTACAGTGCTGGCCTCCAAGTTTGTCAAAAGTTTGCATTTAGGTCCCTTTTCAGTAGTACTACCTTGTGGATAATCTAAGCACTATACCCAGATGCACAGACACTTTTTTCTCACCCTATGTATTATATAATTTTTAACAGCTTTAATAATTTTTTTAAGGATTTTGGTAATTCACATTTGGATGACTTCCTGCCTTTGTAAAAAGTGACATAAAATAGTCCTGTGAAGTTTTTCAGTGAAGTGACATGCACACTTGATGGTGCTGTGTGTGTCCATCCATAGTAATAATAAGTGCTTCCATGGGCGGATCTGGGGGGGGGGGGGGCACATGGGAGGGCATTTCCCCTCAGGCAAGCAGCCTGAGCCTGCAATGTAAGGAGTTCTGCAGAGGAGACAGGAGACCTGCTGCTCCCAGCTTGCACCCTGAGGCAGGGAGTCAGAATTTTGTTTATAAACAGAGTGATTAACAAGCGATTAAGATAAGAAAGGGCTGTTAGGTCGATTCCTAAAGTTAAATGATCAGTCCCAAGCTTGGTGAATTATAAGTAGTAAGTAGCCTAAATGGTAGAGAGTAATTGTAGATTTTTCTACAATTGTTTCAAGTGTTGTATTCAAGAGATGGCAACAAAGTTGCTAATATCTTTGAGAAGATAACTGATTTTTTTTAGACAAAGGAAATGCAGTAGAGATAATCTACCTGGATGTCAGTAAGGCACTTGATACATTTCCACATGAGAAATTAATTAGTTAAATTGGAGAAGATGAGGATTAATATGAGAGCTGAAAAGTGGATAAGGTACTGGTTAAAGGGAAAATTGCAATGGGTCATCCTGAAAGGTGAACTGTCAGGCTAGAGGGAGGTTAATAGTGGAGTTCCTCAGGGATCAGTCTTGGGACCAACTTTATTTAACATTTTTATTACTGACTGTGGCACAAAAAATGGGGGTGTGCTAATAACACTTGCACATGACACAAAGTTGGGAGGTATTGCCAATACCGAGGAATACCAGAATATCATACAAGGAGATCTGGATGATCTTGTAAACTGGAATAATAGAAGTTGGATGATATTTAATAGTGTAAAGTGCCATGTCATGCATTTAGGGACTAACAAGAATTTTTGCTAGAAGCTAGGGATTTATCGATTGGAAGTGACAGTGGAGGAGAAAGAGTTTTGGTTGATCACAGGATGGCTATGAGCCATCAATGTGATGCAGCCACATAGGTGCCGACTCTGTGGGTGCTCCGGGGCTGGAGCACCCATGGGGGAAAAAAATGGTGGGTGCTGAGCACCCATCGGTAGTCCCACCATCAGCTCTCTCCCACCTCCCCAGTGCCTCCTGCTCACCGGCGGGCCCTGTGGATCAGTGCCTCTCCCTCCCTCTCTGTGCCTACTGCCTGCCATGATCAGCTGTTTCCCAGCATGCAGGAGCCTCTGAGGGGGGAGGCGTGAGGATGTAGTGCGCTTGGGGGAGGGGGCAGAACTGGGTGGGAAGAGGCGGGGCAACGGTGGGGTCTTGAGGGAAGGGGGGGAGTGGGGGGCGGGGCCTAGGGCAGAGCAGGGGGTCGAGCATCCTCTGGCACTTTGGGAAGTTGGCAGCTGTGTGCAGCCATGAAAAAGGCTAATGCAGTCCTAGGATGTATCAGGTGAGATATTTCCAGTAGAGACAGGGAAGTGTTCGTACCTTATACAAGGCACTGGTGAGTCCTTATCTGGAGTATTGTGTGCAATTCTGGTCTCCCATGTTTAAGAAAGATGAAGTCAAACTGGAACAGGTGCAGAGAAGAGCTGTTAGGATGATCTGAGGAATGGAAAACCTACCTTATAAGAAGAGACTCAGAGCTTTACTTGTTCAGTCTAACCAATAGAAGGATGAGGGGAGATATGATTACTCTGAATAAATGCATCAGAGAGATAAATATCAGGGATGGAGAGGAGTTATTTAAGTTGAGCATCAATGTGTACCCCAGAACAAATACATATAAATTGACCATCAACAAGTTTAGGCTTGAAATTAGGTGAAAGATTTCTAACCATCAGAGGAGTGAAGTTCTGGAGAAGCTTCCCAAGGGGAGTAATGGGGACAAAACACCTGACTTCCAGACTGTGCTTGATAAGTTTACGGAGGGGATGGTATGACAAGACTGCCTACAATGGTGTGTTGTCCATTTACTGGAGATGGGACACTAAATAGGGAGGGCTCTGAGTTACTACAGAGAATTCTTTCCCAGGTGTCTGCCTGGTGGGTCTTGCCCACATGCTTAGGGTATAACTGATCATCATATTTGGGGTTAGGAAGGAATTTTCCCCTGGGTCAGATTGGCAGAGACCCTGGGGGGTTTTCACCTTCTTCGGCAGCATGGGGCACGGGGTCACTTGCAGGTTTAAACTAGTGTAAATGGTGAATTCTCTGTAACTTGAAGTCTCTAAACCATGATTTGAAGTCTTCAGTAACTAAGTGAGAGTTTAGGGGTCTATTACAGGAGTGGATGGGTGAGGTTCTGTGGCCTGCAATGTGCAGGAGGTCAGACTAGATGATCATGATGGTACCTTCTGACTTTAGTAAGAATATCTGAGTAAGAATATACATTACAATTCTAAATCTAACCAGTGTTCCATAAGTGACTTGCCACAAGATGTCAGAACATGTTACTATTAGAGCTGAATGGGTCTAACAGTTATTTAATTTTCTTTCTTGATCTAGGAATTAAATACAATGCTCCTGTCAGATATTTTTAAGTTGTTATTGGCAAAAACACTAGAGTTTTCAGTTGCTGAAGTACCTCCTGGAATCACTGTTAAGATTGCATGCCCCTGCCCCTCCCCCATCTGAAATGGTGCCCCGTGGGCAGACACAGAATCTCCCCCCCACACACACATGCGGCCCCGTTGGTCTGACTGGAGCCACCCCTCCAAATATTAGGGTTACCATACGTCCGTTTTTTCCCGGACATGTCCGGCTTTTCGGCAATCAAACCCCTGTCCGGGGGGAATTGCCAAAAAGCCGAACGTGTCCGGGAAAATGCCGGCCAGGCACTTCCCCTCCCGCGGCAGCTCTGCTCCTCCCCTGATTCTTCGGCTCTGTTTAAGAGCCGAGCTGCCTGAGCGCTATGGGCTTCAGGCAGCCCCCTTACCTCTGGACCCCAGCTGCCAGCCGGGCACTTCCCCTCCCGGGCTCCGGCGGCGCAGGGTCCGGAGGCAAGGGGGCTGCCCGAAGCCGGTAGCGCTCGGGCAGCTCGGCTCTTAAACAGAGCCGAAGAGTCAGGAGAGGAGCAGAGCCTCTGGCCGCGGTGGCTCTGCTCCTCCCCGACTCTTCGGCTCTGTTTAAGAGCTGAGCACTACGGGCTTTGGGCAGCCCCCATGCCTCCGGACCCTGTGCCACCGGAGCCCGGGAGGGGAAGTGCCCGGCCGGGGGCGCAGGGTCCGGAGGCATAGGGGCTGCCCGAAGCCCAAGTGCTACCGGCTTCAGGGTTTGCCAGGCAGCCTCCAGACCCTGCGCCCCCGGCTGGGTGCTTCCCCTCCTGGGCTCTAGCTGCGCTGGGGAAGCGCCAGCCGGGGGTGCAGGGTCTGGGGGCTGCCCGGCAAACTGTGAAGCCGGTAGCGCTGGGGCAGCCCTTTTCGCATGGCTGAGAGTGGGAGGGAGCGGAGTTAGGGCGGGGTTGGGGCGGGGTGGGAAATGGGCGGGGCCAGGGCCCCGTGGAGGGTCCTCTTTTTTAATTGGTTAAATATGGTAACCCTACAAATCTAGAAGTCAAACTACCCCTCTGTGTCTGACAGAATTTACACTGGGGTCAGAAGACAGCATTGGTTGTTGTGGTGGGGTCCTCACATTTTTAGGATTTGATTTTTGTTTGCAGATGCAGTGGTATTCAGTGTGAAATGGTCTTTCATTCATTACCAAGACATTATGTGAAAAGAACTGCATAAGGGTTTTTTGTTTGTTTTTGTTTTTAAATCTTGGTAACATGTTGCAGTCAGGAAGCACTCCAAAGGTTGAAATACTTCCAGAGATTTTAATAATTGACATTTTCTTTTTTCATATGGACAGAGTATTTTCTGCCAAGTCTAGTGTTGCCCATATAAAGTAATGAAATTAAAATATAACTTTACATAATGATCAGATTGGAAAGATGAGACAAATCTCATCATTTTATTTTTTGCCATTTTAGTTAAAGAAAATATAACGGAGAGCAAATCCTTATTTCCCCTTCCCCAGTAATGCTTACACCACAGTAAAAATTTACAAGAATTAAAAAAAAAAATGGAAATCTCTTTCAAAACCTTGTTGCACCTGATCTAATCAGGCGTATAACCGTTACTAAAAGCTGAATGGAAAACAAGAAGTTGATAGTGAGTCAAGCTATCTGATAGTCTAATGTACAAAGTGTTGTCTAGAACAGGGAAATGGAAATTAGAGATCATGGTCTCTATTCTTAGATCTGTCACTGATTCACTGTGTCACTTTGGGTGAGTCACACAGACTAAATTTACATATTTGATTCCTAAAATTAAGCATCTACAATCCCAGCCCTACAATGACCTTGGCATGGGTGGACCCCCACTGAAGTCAGTGGGGGCTCCATGTGGGCACAGAGATTTGCCTCTGTGGAGCTCATTGCAGGATCTGGGTCTAAATCCTTATGTAGGCATGATAACCCGGTAGCATCCTAAACTTAGGTGCAAGACGAAGCTGGTTTAAAAAAATTCCCACAGAAAATTTTGACTTGTTGAAAATCTGAAAGTTTCAGGTTCTTGATAAAAATTTAAAGTTTCTATAGAAAGCAGACACTTTATGTGAAAACTTTTGTTTAGATGAAAACACAATTTTCCCCTGAAAAACAGTTTAAAAGCAATATTTTCAACTGGCTCTAGTGCTAGAGCTTAGCCTAAAAAGATGCAGTGTAAAATGTTTACTAATAACTCATCCAGGCAGATGATCATGCTAGCTCCAAGCAGGATACAATAAGAAACCTCCCTGCCTTCATTAGGAAGAAGCTACAACCAAAGTTCACCCTGGAAAATTCAGATTCCACATTACTTTCTGGAAACTTCACCCAACAAGGAAGTCTAGAAATAGAAAAGCGAATAAAGAACAACCACTATACCCAGCCTATTGCTGGTGTCAGAGTGCCTCCTTCCATCTCCCCATGGTCTGCAGATGATCTATGACAGGGAAAGGAGGAAGGAAGAAGACTTCAGCTTTGCTGGGGAAACCACAGTTCATGCCAGCCAGCCTTTGCCACAAGACATTTTTACAAACCTATGCTGTAACTACGAAGAAGGGGAAAAAAGCTTGCTTCTCCTTTACCATGGAGGCAAAAAAGTCATGCCCCTCAGAACTGTTCTGTAACATTTTTCTCTTAACTTTATATCATTTTATAAATCTGGAATGACTACACTCAACCTCAAAATCTACCATAGGTGCTGGAAGTGCTGCAGCATGCCCTGGATTGAAGTGGTTTCCATATATACAATATGGCTCTCAGCACCCCCACAATAAAAAATTTTCCAGAACCCCTGAAACCTACTGTGATGGATTGGATCACAGAAACCCCTTTGGGAACTACCACCTGATATGCCTAGACTACCTCTAAACCCGTTTTCCCTGGCAGCTTGGGACTTCAGTGCCCTGCCTGGTTTGAGCCAGACACATTAGCCTGCTACAAACCCAAACAACATCCCCCAAAAGCTGCAGGCTTAACTGAAAACAGCTTAAGAAGTGCTCCTGTCTCCAACACTCAGCTGCCCAGCTCCCAATGGGGTCCAAACCCCAAATAAATCTGTTTTACCCTGTATAAAGCGTATACAGGATAAACTCATAAATTGTTCCCCCTCTCTAACACTGATAGAGAGATCTGCACAGCTGTTTGCCCCCGCCAGGTATTAATACATACTTTGGGTTAATTAATAAGTAAAAAAATTATTTTATTAAATACAAAAAGTAGGATTTAAGTGGTTCCAAGTAATAACAGACAGAACAAAGTAAATTACCAAGTAAAATAAAACAAAACACCAAAGTCTAAATCTAATACAGTAAGAAAGTGATTACGGATGAAATCTCACCCTCACAGATGTTCCAGTAAGTTTCTTTTACAGACTAGTCTCCTTCTAGCCTGGGTCCAGCAATCACTCACACCCCTGTGGCTACTGTCCTTTGTTCCAGTTTCTTTCAGGTATCCTTGGGGATGGAGAGGCTATCTCTTGAGCCAGCTGAAGACAAATGGAGGGGTCTCCCAGGGGCTTAAATATACTTTTTCTTGTGGGTGGAGCCCCCCATCCTCTCTCCTATGCAGAATCCAGCTCCAAGATGGAGTTTTGGAGTCACATGGGCAAGTCACATGTCCATGCATGACTCAGTTCCTTATGTTGGCAGCCATTGCTTACATGCCACCTTGAATGTCCCCAAGTAGACTTCTTATGTGGATTGAAGTCTTCCAAGGTCCCATTGTCCATCAAGTGTTTTCATGATTGGACACTTAACTTGCAAATTCCTTTCTTAAGAAGCTGACCAAATGCCTTACTAAGGCTACTTAAAATCAAACAAGTACACAGCCAATATTCATAACTTCAAATACAAAAATGATACATGCATACAAATAGGATTAATATATTCAGTAGATCATAACATTTGCAGAGATATGTTATATGGCATATGTAGCATAAAACATATTCCAGTTATGTCATATATACATTCATAAGCATATTTCCATAAAGCAGTATGGGGTGCAATCTCACACCTACCATCTCTCATTACAAGGAATTATAATTTCTCCCATCACTCATTGCAAGGAGATCATCAGAGTACAGAATGGCCTTGCAAGATCCAACCAACAATGCCTTCCTTCCAAAAATTCATCCCAATGAGTGACACAAGAAATAGTCATGGAAGCATTGACTTCAGTTAGGATTCTGTGTGATTCTGACCACTGTTCTTTCAGGCTTGAAAAAGAGAGTAGAGAATATTCAAGATTCCTACTAAAAGACACTGGCAGCACTTCCTTTTAAGACAGGAGTCTACCTTCCATTCCAAAGCATGCAAGAGCTCATCTAGAACTAAGAAAGCCATCATTTGCTGCTGGTAATCTTGACAATTACCACCCAACACCAAAACTTCCTTTCCTAAGCAAGTTAATTGAGAAGTTAGCAAAAACAGCTTTCAACCCCACTGTCAGTTGTCAGTATCCTGGATTATTCTCAGAGTTCAGATCAGTGCATGGTACTTGTATAGCTCTTGTTGGTCTAGTGGATGACCTTCTCTTATTCATAGGCAGGGAAGTTACATCCATCCCCATCTTGCTGGACTTGTGTGTGCCTGGCATAAAACAGCAGCAATCACCAAATACTCATGGCCTGCTTCCAAGCAGCCGCATGTATGAATGGAAATCCCCTAAATGGTTCAGGCTCTTTCTCCAGACAGAACCAACTGGTTGAGGAAGAGTTGCTCATGACTGTCTCCAAAGCCCTCACCTTTAGTGGCCCACAAGATTCAGTCCTCTCCCTTCATATTGCTGAAAATGTACATGAAGCCATGGAGAGCTAGTTAGACAATGTATGCTGAAATGCCAGCAATATGTAGAGAGACACCTCTCTCTTGCTTTTACAACAGATGTAAATAGTACCATCTCTCAGATCTCCCAATGACTAGCAGAGCTCAGCACCTGAAGGGAGAGTAGCTGGCTGAAGCTGAAGCTGAACCTTCACAAGGCTGAGCTGATACTGGTAAGAAGAGGAAAGTAAGTGCTTCAAAGAGCTCACCTCACCCATGATATGCTCCTCTGCTGAAGGCACCTGACCATTCTTAGGTTTATAACCTTGAGATCCTCTTGGCACCCTCAGTGCTTTTGAATGTCTAAAGAGCCAGGGATGTGAAAATTGACCATTTCCATTTGTGTCCGCTAGAAGATTGCGCCATCCTAGTGGAAGTGAATTTGGCCATAGCTATACATACATTTGAAGCCTGGAGGTCTATACCACAACTCATCTAGGAATGAAACCACACACCCTCAAAAAGCTCCAGCTGATACAAAACAGAGCAGCAGATCTACTAAGCAATACAGATTGCTGTGAACACATCATCCTTGTGCTCTCCTCTCTACACTGGCTTCCCATTTTAAAAAAGGGAGTAAGTTTGAATTTATATTCAACAGTCAAATTATAAACCAGGGTGCCAAAAGTTAGGCACCTAGCTATAGATTTAGGAGCCTAATTATACATGGCCTGATCTATCAAAGATGCTGTGTACCTGCTGTTCCCCAGTGGCTTCATTTGGATTTATGGATGCTCAGTGCTTGTAAATATAAGTGCTTTGATTTTCAGATGTCTCACTGGAATGCTGTGACAATTAATATTTGTAAGGAGTTTTGGGAGCCTCAGGCAAAAGACACTACTATATAAATGTAAAGTCTGTATACAGTACCGTGTAAATCAAGATTCGACTGTATAAGCATTGAAATTGCATCATTCCTTTAAAAAACAATCCTGTGCCTATTTGGGAGCAAAACTGGCCTTTTTAATCAACGGGTTGCATACTCCAACCCATTATTTAAAATAATAATTCAAACATTAATCCTTTGTAATTCCTTTGAGGTAGATAATTATTATCCTATTAACCTCTCTTCAGTTTCTATATCTATAAAATGACTTGTCTAAGGTCACACAGCATGTCATCACTACCAGAGCCAGCCTTAGAACTCAGAATTTTCTACTTCCTAACTTCATGCTCAGTCCACTAGACCATGCTGCTTCTCTCTAACTTGCGCTATTTCTCATGTATCTCTTGGTCATCTCTCCTCCACGTCATCACTAGCCCTGCATCTGGCTACTTCTCAGACTGCCAGTCTCTTCCTCTTCCCCTCTCCTGTTTCTCCCACTCCATGAAATCCTTGCCCCACTGGCCTCCAGGCTGTCTGCATCTGATTCTTCATCCCATTGCTTCCAATCTGCTGCCCCTGCATCCATCTAACTTTTACGGAGCCCCCACAGCTGCCACTCCATCTAACAATCCTGTTCTACCTACTATCTACCACTCCAACCCAGTCTAGTGTCTCGATGTGAGATTTAATTTTTCATCGAATAATTAATGATACAGTGTTAAACATTTGATTATTATGCAGTTTATTCACTACAGGATGGCAGCTGGAAATGGGCCAAACTATCTCAATATGAGTTTTCTAAGCTTCCTACTTCTTTCTTTGTATTAAATGTGTTATTCTATGCAGTTAGGGTTGTTAAGCTGTACGTGAACAAATCAGTAGGACAGCATCTATCGTTATTCAAAGAAACAAAAGCTTTTTGGCATGTACCAAATTATCTTCCACACCTACCACTTCCTCTGATAAAGGCAGGAGGAACTGTGATTTAGTTCCAAAAGATGAGTCAGCGTTTGGTTGGCACACAGAGGGATGCTTTTAAAGCAATAATATTCTTTAGCAAAAATGGATTCCTACATGCCAGTACAAAAGACCCCTTTAACTTTGGAAATACTTGACTTAGTTTGCCCAAGAAAACTCATTCTTCTCCTTACACCCAGCCAGCACAGGTGCAACTGAACAATATTCAGATTAGCCAGGAACAATGAATATTTGCCCTGAGTAAGGTTGATTTTCAGGCTGGTTATATGGATCAACTTTTTTTTTTTTTTTTTTTGCATTAAACAGTCATTCTTAGTTGAATAGAATGTTAGGACATGATTCCATCAGTCTGGCTAACGTATAGGGGCCCTATCTCTCTTGCAATGCCATGTAAATATCACGTCTGTGAAACTGTTACTCACTCACAAAAAATCTCTATACCCATTTGTTCCCAGCATACAGCAGAATTAATTATCTCCCCACACTGTATATCCTTGGGATTAAATACTGGCTGGGGTTAATGATCTTTACTGCTCCTTGAACAATTCGTTCCTCCTAGCCAGTCATTAGTTCCTCAGGAATTACCTTGAATCTCATTAATTATTGCTGTGGTAGCAAGTCTATTACCACTTGTGTGCCAGTTGTGGGAGAACATAACTTTTTTTTATAAACTATTTGTTGTTTCTATGACCTTTACAGTGGAGGCAGTAATCACTGAAATAATGTAAATTGTGGATTGAAAGAAAAAGCTTTCTGCCCTTTGTCTCCATTCTGGACAGAGAACTGTGCTTTTCCTGACCTCTGGCAACCAGAATTCTTAGCAGTTCTGTAAGTAATTCCAGTTGTGACTCCTGGAGGTTGCCAGATACATGCACTAGAGCAGGTTTGTGGGTAGCTGCCCCTTTGGGATGAAACCACATGCTCTGGATGTCCCTGAGCCTCTGATTGTCAGAAACTGAGACTGGACAACAGGGAATGGATCACTCAGTAATTGCCCTGTACTGTTCATTCCCTCTGTGACGGGAGATGCTTGTCCTGCACTGGTACTGTAAGGGTTAATGCCACCCTTTGGGCCGAGGAGGCCACGCCCCCTTGGCCCTGCTGGGCACTTTCCAGGTGAAGACCAGGCATACAAGGGAGCATCTCACCCCATTCAGGGCTGACTGCTGAGGAGGCAGGATGCATGCTGTGGGCTCCAGCCTGGGAACTGCTGAGGCTTCTGGTGGCAGAAGCTGAAGATGCTGAGACCCAGGAAAATGCCCAAGCTCCTGCAGACGCCCAAGGAGTGATGGAGCTGCTGACAGCCACAGAGGCTGAGGAGCCCAAAGACCTCAGAGACACCAGGACCACTGCACTGAGACAGGGTAGGAAGTAGCTGAAGGGGAATTAGTCAATATGCTGGGTGGTGTCAGCATGTTTCAGACGGATGCCTTGCTGACCCAGTGGTGAACATACTTGCCACTGCCAGGGCCCTGAGCTGGGACCCGATGGAGCTGGGAGGATCCGGGTCCCCCTACCTGGCTGCCACCCACTCATAAGTGGTGGCCCACCTCCTTGACTGGATCCAGAGCCCTGAGGGAGAGGGAAGTTGTATTGACTCTGGCCATTGGGTCATGCAGCCTTGAGGGAGAGGGCAGCCATATTTGATGCTGGCCATTTGGCCACACAGCCCTAAGAGAGGGCAGTCATTTTGACTTTTGCCCCTAGGCCATGCTATCCCAAGACAAAGGGTGATCGTACAGACTCAGCTGTGGGGAAATAATAACTCTCACCCTGCCCCACGAGGGGATGGGGCGCGCTTGCCCCGTGACACCCCCTGAAGCATCCGGCACTGGCCACTGTTGAAAGAGAGGATACTGGGCTAGATGGACCGCTGATCTGACCCAGTATGGCTGTTCTTATGTTTTTAGTTGGCTCGCCTGATGGCAGAGAGTGGAACAGAGGATAGTTGTCTAACATCTAAAGTACAGATAGTAATAGGCTGAATATCTACAGATCATGATGAGTACAAATTTCAAAAGCACCTAAGTCCTATTTCAAAAGTGACTTAGTCACTCTTTAGGATGGGTGGAGCCCTTTGGAAAGAGGAAGTTAGGAAGTGCTTGGCCTGAATTTCTTTCTCTCCCCTCCAAGGTGAAGAGAGAGGCCTCTGATGGAAGGAGCCCAGTTGACCAGATAGCTTTTGGGTAGGAGAGAGAGGGAACAGAGCAGGCCCTGAGCAGATGTGCTCTTCTCACATTGAGAAAACATCCTAAAAATGGGCTGAGATTCTTTGCTGCCAGAATGGCACCTTGGTGGAGAGAGGGCAAAGGTAGCTTTAACCCTTCTTTGGATCCATCTGAATCTGGGCTGCTCTACTTCATGGTAGCACCCTTAGGGCCAGCATCCCCATAGTGGTGTACGTTACAAGGACTTCCCTTTCACCTTACCCCTGCCATGAGCCTTTGGAGGACAGCTAGCAGAAATGGCATATAGGGACCGCATTGCAGGAGGGAGAATTCCTATTTTTTTTTTTTTCTAAGCTACACTTTAACCTATCAATTATGGTGTCCATGTTGCACATCTTGCCTCATGTTTTGGTTTGTTTGGATCACACATCAGCAGGCTTGAAGGCTGAAAAGTATGATAAATATATAGTAGTTAGGAGTTGTTTGGCTCACAACTCTATTAACAATTCCTGGAGTCATCCAGTCTCTTGCCACTTTAAA
Organism: Malaclemys terrapin pileata; assembly: GCF_027887155.1. Classification (NCBI taxonomy): domain Eukaryota; kingdom Metazoa; phylum Chordata; order Testudines; family Emydidae; genus Malaclemys; species Malaclemys terrapin. The sequence goes on from NC_071509.1 coordinate 91,727,299, forward strand.
TTCCAATTAACTAGAAAAAGCAATTTTCCAGTGCTAGGGTACAATACTTATTTCACCTATTTACAACTGTTATAAATCAGAGTCCTAAATAGTTCTTGTCTGAATAAATAACACTCATAATATGCAAAGTAGCTTCTAAAGTATATTTTTAGATCAGACTAATTCACTAGTGCATACACTCTCAATGAATAGTGACACAATGGATGTTGGCCAAGGGTTTTGAGCTATAGAAGTTTGAAAACATTGTGCCCTGACATTACTCAGCCACAATAATATTACAGTGCATGGTATGAAATCATGATGATGGATGCTCCAAGGTGATGAAAAGTTGTAAGAAAATCTATGTGGTTTTTAAATCTTTTGGCATCTTTGTAAAAATATTGGCAAGCCACATAAACACACTGTGATGGGTTGGATCACAGAAACCCCCCTGGGATTTGCCAACCGATGTGCCAAGATTACCTCTGCTCCTGTTTTCCCTGCCAGCTCAACTTTCTAGAAAGTTAGTTTCTTAACTCATGACGCATTGTTTGTACTTTGTTTGCGGTTTGACGAAATAAAAGCCCGCCTGCGAGTGGCCCTCAGTGTGTCAGTCTTCGGACTGCACCCCAGTGCACTGGTATGTATGTCAATAAACTGGCCTCAGGCTTGAGTCTTTGAACTAAAATCATTGCGTGGGTGTCTTTGACCACGACAGTTCTGTTCCACCCCTTTATATATCTTTTGCATAAGGCGGGAACCCTTTGTCCCTTTGGGTTTCCACCCCCCCTCACTGGAAAAGCACCAGGTTAAAGATGGATTCCCGTTCAGGTGACCTGATCACATGTAACTGCAAGACTTCATTACCCACTTGCCAGCACACACATATAACGGAAGACTCACAGGTAAAACACAGCCATCTGCAAACAATGGTCCTGGTTAATGGGAGTCATCAAGATTCCAAACCACCATTAATGGCCCACACTTTGCATAATTACAATAGGCCCTCAGAGTTATATTTTGTATTTCTAGTTTTAGATACAAGAGTGGTACATTTATACAAATAGGATGATCACACTCAGTAGATTATAAGCTTTGTAATGATACCTTACAAGAGACCTTTTGCATGAAGCATATCCCAGTTACATTATATTCACTTATCATATTTTTATAAAACCATATAGACTACACAATGTCGCACACACTTCACAACAACTTGGATGATAAATCATGATACTACCCATGGCACATTCTCAGTGAATTGCTGGACAGGGCATTGTGATCTTTGGTCTTCTGGAACACAGTCTTGAGAGATTTGATTTTCTCCACGCAGTGAGGTACCACCCAGTGAATCCTCTCTTCTGCTAGCTTCTTGGAGATGGCCTCACAAAACTGCAGATTTTGGGTACATCTCCCCACAAATTGTGGGCCTTACTGTTTTCACACTAAAGATCCACCAGAAAGTTGGTGTCCGTATCTGGCCAGCTGGGAGGATGTGGATGTTAAATGCCAACCTGGTGTATCTAAATACATAGGTGACTTCTGGTGCAGAAGAAAGGAGTAGGTAGAGGGCAAGAAAATAAGGCCCTGAGGTAAGGCATTAGAGGACTATCAGCACCTGAGTTAGCCTGTGTCCATACTGCAAAGTGGATAAGTTACCAGCCTTTTGCCTAGGTCTGCAGCCATGCCAGCTAGTCTAGGTTTAAAGCACCAACTTGGGTCAGAGTCACTGTGTTACTGGCTTTGGATGTTGGCTTCTGTCTTGTAGAATGCAGTAGACCACTGATATTTGCAGAGAAATATATATGAATGGAAGCACTCTGGTCCATAGGGTTGAAACAAAATAATGTAGTAGACTTAAAGATTGAAATTCCCTGTCCACCTAACTGGTACTGTGGTAGGTAGGTAGCAGCAAAGTAACCTTCTCTAGACTGCCCTACCAATGTGCCTCAGTCTTAATGTTGAGGTATAAATAGCCTCTCAGGACCAAGTCACTATTCCCATTTAATCTTTCTCTGCTGATAGTCTTCAAAATCATCACTTATTGGCTGTTTCTGTGATGTGTGTCCTTCTCTGGAACTGGACTGAGACCATCAATTTACTTCACATAGTCCCAGGTCTTTTCTACAAGTTCTTCTTGAGCAACATGACTGTAATACTACACTGGGGGGCTGACCATGAAAGAATTGCAGAATGCTGGCTCACTCTGTGGGAGAAGCCTGGCTGGAGCCAGGGGGCTGAGTTGGGCTACTGAGCTGGACAGTCAAAACTCTCCACTGAGCTGAGAGATGCCAGTAACTGTGATCCCAGGATGAGGCTACTGGCCTAAGACAGGTTGCAGTAGGAAGTGGTTCAGGGAGGGCAGCAAGTGGTCAGTAGAGCCAGGTCTTGACTGCGCAGTAAAAGGTCTGTGGTCTGGATCCCAGAGGAAAGGGAGGGCCTGGGTTCCCTCATTGGTCCACTGAGGAAGATGGGGGCAGAAACCTCTGGACACAAAGAGTGCTGACTTTTGAAGCCCCCTGATACGAGGGGTAAGGACTAGTGAGTCTGGAGTTAGGCCAAAGGCTCAATGTGAGGTTTGTGGGACTATTGTTTACCTTGGAAGGGGTGGGACTATATGTAACTCAGCCCTCCAGCTAGGTCACAAGAAGCAACAGACCACTGGAGGCCAGATGTGGGAGAGTGGGGGAGAGAGGAGAAGGACAAGCACCACACCCAGCCATTAGGAAGCATATCTGTCCAGAGTGTAACATCCAGGGGCGGCTCTATGTATTTTGCCGCCCCAAGCACGGCAGTCAGGCGGCTTTCAGTGGTGCACCTGCGGGAGGTCCGGCTGGTAACGCCGATTTGCCGGCATGCCTGCGGGAGGTCCGCCGGTCCCGCGACTTCAGCATACCTGCCGCTGAAGCCACGGGACCGACGGACCTCCCGCAGGCATGCCACCGAAGGCTCCCTGACTATTGCCCCCACAGCGACCGGCAGACCACCCCCTGCGGCTTGCCGCCCCAGGCACGCACTTGGTGTGCTGGTGCCTGGAGCTGCTCCTGGTAACATCTGTCATGTGTTGTATGTTCTCTCATCCTCTCTGCAGTGGGAGGTATATGTGCATTGGAGTGTTTCTTTTCTTTAATGTTGCTATGTATTTATGTTGGAGAAGGCAAGGTCAAAGGAATGCACCTTGCACTTGGAGAAGAAGGTGATAAGATGGTTCTCATCAGCTGAAAGATGGTAATGACTCTGAATTGTTACTGCCTTGGGCTGGCTTTGAACAAGTGACCTGAAGGGGAAAGTCTCATCATTCATTCCTGAACCAGCCAGCATTTCAATTCAAAGGTCCAAAGTCTAGCAAAACAAGCATCTGATTCTAATCCAAATCAGCAGTTTTAGAATACTTTGACTCAGGCTATATAAGTTACTTATTATGCTATCTTTGATCATCTGAGGACACACATTCTAGACAGTTTGAGGTTAGGTCCACTGTTCATCTTGTACTCAGAAAAAGCCTCCTGGAGTGAATAAACATACTTACAAGGACAAACACAAAGATAAATAAGAGGTGCTGCTAATTTACCAAGAGGCTAATCTTCCCAGCCTGAAAAACAGTAACTATGGGGGACAGAAATCCTCTAAAAACACAAAACTGACTCTTCTGGTAAAGTTTTGAAAGCTAGTATTTGATATTAATAAATGGCATTTTTACATTGTGGATTGCAGTGTCTGGCTTTCTTCAGAGGGAAATGAAACCCCATCAGTTGGGATATTTAAATGGCAGGAAGATAGACTAGAAGACCCAATAGTTCTTGTCCATCTTTAATTTTGATGAGACAAGTCACCCCTTCTTCTCTGTGGCTGGAGGGGATGAAGGCCCACAGGATATCCAGATGTGGTTGTATTGATCTCAGGGGCCAAAAGAGTTAAATGTGTTTTAGAAACTCTTTTGCTGTCCAACATTAAAACAGAGATGTGACACTGGCAGATCAGGGCCACAGGCATAGGCGTGCGCAGCCCATTTCATTAGGGTGTGCACCCAGGGAGCCCCACCTTAGCCCTGCCCCTGCCCTAGTCCCACCCCATCCACTCTCTCCTACTTCCCGCCCCCGACTTCCCCCCTCAGAATCCCCAACCCCCCCGCTCCTTGTCCCCCCCTGACTACCCTGTCCTGGGACCCCTGCCCCCCAGGTCTCCACCCCCTACCTAAGCCTCCCTGCTCCTTGTCCCCTGACTGCCCCCCTAGAACCCTACCCCCTACCAGCCCCCTGACTGCCCTGACCCTTATCCACACCCCCGCCCCCAGACAGACCCCTGGGACTCCCACGCCTATTCAACTGCTCCCCACCCCCTGACAGGACTCCCAGAACTCCCAACCCATACAACCACCCTGCTCCCTGCCTCCCCCAACCCCTCTCCACACCCCTGCCTCCTGACAGCCCCCCCCCCAGAACTCCTAACTCATCCAACCCCCCAGCTCCTTGTCCCCTGACCACCCCCTCCAGAGGACCCCCCCACTAACTGTCCCCCCAGGACCCTCCTTGCTCCCTGTCCCCTGACGGCTCTGACCTCTATCCACCCCCTGCCCCCTGAGAGACCCCAGGACTCCCATGCCCCATCCAATCCCCCCTGCTCCCTGACTGCCCCCTCCAGAGGCCCCCCGCCCCTAACCACCACTACCCCCCGGGATCCCACCCCCTATCCAACCCACCCTGTCCCCTGACTGCCCCCACCCCTTATCCAACTCCCCTGTCCCTGGACCCCTTACCATGAGATGAGGCTCCTAGCCTCCCTGCGGAGCCAAACACTGCCCCGCGGGAGCGCGCAGCCACGGCCCACAGAGCGCTGCGCACGGCGGCATAGCTCCAGGGGAGGGAGGAAGGCGGGGAGGGGCCGGTAGCTTGCTGCGCTTGGCTGGGCGCTCCGGCCTGGGAGCGCGGACCCCGCGGCTTGCTGCGCCGGGGAGTGGAGCCATTTGCCAGGGCACACCCTGCACACCCCGTGCGCACACCTATGGCCACAGCCAATTTATGTGTGTATTAGTATAGATCAAAGTAGTGGTTAGATGTATGAGTGTATTGGGTGTTTAAACTTCAAGAAAACTAACGGGATGTTATTTGTATTGTTTTCACTTATCTGTCACTGTTATAATGTAACAGCAAACATTTACATTGTGTATACCCCCTAACTAAATAAGTCAAAGAAATTTTCTGAAATGCAAATGAAGGCCTTAAGCAGAAAAGGCTAATTTCAAAGCAAGTGGCCATTATGTATGATGGTCAGAGGTCAAAAGACTAAGTGCATTCCTCACTCACAGTCATCAAAGGAAAAGCCTGCATGGCTAGAGACACTGTCAGCTTACTTTGTGTGTGAAGACACTAAATATAAATTCAAAGAAAGACACTTTATCTCTGACTGTTTGAATTCTTACAAGAAAGTGTACCACATGCAAGAGATCCCCAGAGACAATCTGGGTACCCTGGAAAGACTTTTGGGAGCCTGGCAGTTTATTACATCACTGCCATCATTGAGAATTGCAAACTGTGATTCATCTGTTATATATTACCTGCTTTAACCACTCAATAATTCCTATTTCCTTTTCTTAGCTAATAAACCTATAGATAGTTTACTATAAAATTGGCTGTCAATGTTATCTTTTATGTAAGCTCTGGAGTACTGGTTGATCTGGGGTAAGTGTCTGGTCTCTTGTGACTGGGAGCCTAGCCTCGTGTGTTTTCTTTTCTTTTTTTGTGGTGTGTGTGTGTGTGTGTGTGTGTGTGTGTGCGCGCGCTAATAACCTTTTATCACAAAGTTCAGTTTGTGGGGATGGCAAGATAGACTGAAGAATTTAAGGGGACTGTCTATGACTCCGTGGTAAGATTGGTATAGTGATCCAGGAGTTCACAATTAGTGGCTTGGTGAAATCTAATTGTAGAACATACCAACCCCTTGGGGTGTCTGCCCTGTTTTTGGACAGTCTCCCCTGATGTAGGCTCGCAGTTGTGAGCCACTCCTGACAGCATGACAAATGATACTTACGGAAAAACAAAAACACCCTGAACCTACGGAGGCCTTGGTTTACTGGTTTCTTGGTGAACACCCAAAAGCATTCATTGTGAACTTGAAATTTTATTGATTCCCCCTCAGGAATAAAATCCTTCAGTCTGATCTGCTCCCTCTGTCTTGTGGTCAGGGAAGATGAGCTGATCTGCATTGGGAAGATAAGATTCCCCCGCCCGCCCCTCAAGTCTCTTTTTAAGAACTCCAAAAAGGAGAAAAGTGGGTGACATCCCCTCATTATTTTGTCTACCAGTTAGGCCTAATATCACCAATTTTGGTTCATTAATTTCCAGCATCTCACTTTTCTTGTTGATCAAGCATGATCTTAACACAGTCCTTGAGTTATATTAGTGGGCCTCTCATTCACTACTGGTCCAACAGGTCCTCTGGTTGTTCTAAGGAATAGCTCAAGGCCAACACCCCTGTTCACAGTCTTCACCCCCTCACTCCATCGCCACAGTCCACCTGCAACCCCACTTGCAGTGTCAGGAACTGCAGCATTCTCTTTGGTGTGGTCCTCCGACCGTTTCACTATCTATGTCCCCCTTTTCTAGGGGAGCGTAACTCCTAGTCCAGCCACTTCCCCAGAGGCAAAGCAGAGGACCCAGATTCACTTACTAATTCAAGTCCCAGCCCAGGGTCCCTCCAAACTAGTGTCACTTACTGCATTCCTTTGCCTCTACTATCACTGGATTTCCCTGGGCCACTTCCCTGCAGCCATAGCCCGCTCCTCACTCTCAGCAGCCCATCCAGAGCCTCTTCGCTTTTCCCTGGGTTCCTACCCACACTAAGCTGTCCATGGTGCTACAGGGTTGTCGCCTACTCCAGACACAGGCCTCCCTCCTCAAGCTCTAGGCAACTACTGACCCTGATCGCCCCCTGAGGCTCTTATTATATGGGCCTGCTGAGCCCTGATTGGCTACTCCTTATAGCCCCCTGACAGGTTGCTTTTCATGCTGCCTACCTAAAGCTCTATTAATCCCTTCTCTGCCAATATGGTGCAGACACCCCATCACAGGCCTTTTTGTTTAGACTCATTTATTCTTTCTGTCTCCTTCATACCTTTTCCCATCAATCTACTATAGGTTATTGTGACATGAACTTTCACATACTTTTACAGTTGAACTCACAATTGGAGTAAATCTGTAGGCCCAATTACCACAACAGGTGGTATAGAAAGGGGACAGCTGCCTCTTTAACATCCTACTGTCTTGCCCTGACCTGCAGGAAGGGGCAGCAGGTTGTGCATAGTTCCCTTTTGCCCAGATACCAGTGGCAACTGAGTGAGAAGTGACCACAGCCTGAGGCTATATTAAAAGGGACACTCTTCCCCAGTAAACACAGCAATGAAACTGAATAGGTAGCAGACAGGCAGGTAGAGAGAGAAAGGGGGAAGAGGATTGGGCCTGAGCATGTTTGGTTTTACTCTTGGGCCCATAATTCTCCTGTGTACTTTGCAGCAAGCTGGACCTAATTCTGTAGCACTCTGCTGAGGCAGATGGTAAATTCTGCAGTAGCTTCATTTACATTTTAAAAATTGGGTTTTTAATCAAATTAATTATGAAAATTCTGATTACAGTAGTGCCTGTTTATTTATATATTACATTTATGCTCTCCCTACAATTTCATTCTTCAGTGTGCTGCAGATATTTGTGCTGACGATGCAGAACTGCATTGGAGAGGAGGCTGGGGGGTGGAATTGGAGTTTTTGGCAGCTGGGTAGGAACAGCTGGGGCTTTTGGCACATGGGAGAGTTCAAGGTTGAGATAAAAATGTTGATTCTGATTCTTGGGCATGGCCAAGCTGTACTGAGTACAGGATCCAAAGGGGGGAAAAAGGTGACTTTATATCATCTTAGCCCTTATTTTGGGGTTGGCTAAGTATCAGTTCAGCCCCACAGCATAAGTTTGAGCAGTCTTAGGGCTGTTCTAACTTACGCCCGTCTGCTTATGGCCCTCAGGGTCAATCTCAGCAGTCGGGAATATCTGGGAAACAAAGACAATTCAGCCTTTGCCCCCTTTTCCCTAGCTCCACCTTCTACAGGGGAGCTAAGATTTGTAAAGGATGGATAGCAGAGAACCACTACGCCACTCTCTGTCCCCTGGGGGTCATCCGCTTTGCAGCAGTAGAGAGATGCATAGGAGCCCTCGCAGACATGAGAACAAGGCCCTTGAGCTGGATATTACTTCTATAATAATCAGCAGTGAAAGAGTTAATGATATTTTCAGCTTTCAAACCCCACTGAGATGAATAGGCAGTTCAGACAACTTAACAATAGCTCAGGGGTTCTCAGGCTGGGGGTTGGGACCCCTCAGGGGGTCACGAGGTTATTACATGGAGGGTCACGAGCTGTCAGCCTCCACCTCTAAACCCTGCTTTGCCTCCAGCATTTATAATGGTGTTAAATATATAAAGAAGCTTTTTTAATTTATAAGGGTGTTGCACTCAGAGGCTTGCTATGTGAAAGGAGTCACCAGTGCAAAGGTTTGAGAACCACTGCAATAGCTCCAAGAGGGGTGAAGATTCAGGAAGATGGCATTGCTCTGGTTTACATTTTCAAAGTTACCCTCTCACCCATGAAGGCTAGAAACATTTGTTTGTGGGTCTTTTTTTGTTTGTTTTTAAATGAAAGCTGAGAATCAGGAAAATAGTTCTGCAATAACAGGTGCATGCCATGGTAAAGCCCATGGCTGCAGAATGTGTGAAGCCCTGCTTATTAGCAGGAGCAGTGCAAAGACCCTTATAACATTTCTTAAGAGATTTTTTTTACATTTCTTTTTTCTGCATGTCATTTATCGGGGTCTCTATTAGAAAGCTGAACTATTGAAACCTCAGGTTGACAGGGTCTCTTTTCTTAATGCTGAGCCCCCATCACCTTTAGGAAAAGGTCTAAAGGGCGGTTGCTGCTAGGGGAATCCCTGAGAGCCCAGCTGGGAGGAAGTGAGGAGAAGGCCACCTGGCAGTGGCCATCAGTGACACTCCTGGATCCATACTGATTTCTGGAAATCTACTGAATCCTGTGCTCAGTCCATGGGAGGGAATTGAGTCTCTCCCTGCTCATTGAGCCATCTGCTGAGAACTATGGATTAGGAACTGTGTGGGCTCAATTGTGGGTTTTTCTGCATAAGAGAGGGATCTAGGACGGTGTGATTTCTCTAGCACTCAAAATCTTTGAAGTAGAACACCTCTCTTGCCTCCACCCACACAACCCTGCCAAGCAAAGAAGAGAATCATGGACCTTGCTCAGTGATCTGTCTGGGTATTAGAAGTGTCCCCAAGTGTTCACAATTCTGAAGTCTATGGAACTGTGCTCCCTCACTGCTGTTGTAGTGAAAGATGAGGAGAGAAATTCTAATTATTACAGGGAAGTTCTATGGCTTGTGTTATGTAGGAAGTCAGAATATATGGTCCCTTCTGGGCTGCTCTTAAGATATTTGAGTTAATCAATTTGCTTTTGCTTTGCAAATAATGGGCGTATTGCTGCACACTCAACAAATTCTTCATGCATGAGCACTGCATCCACCCTTAGGGGCTCAATCCTGCTCCCACTATTGATGTCAGGAGGAGCAGACCTGGGTCGTATAGGCCAAATTTGCATAAGAACTCAGGTCCTAATTAAGCACCAGAGTAAGTTGCTAGGTTTTCACAAGAGCTCAGCATGTGGGGGTCAGGGCCGGCTCCAGGCACCAGCTTGCCAAGCAGGTGCTTGGGGCAGCCACTCCAAAGAGAGGCAGCATGTCCAGATATTCGGCGGACGGTCCCTCACTCCCGCTTGGAGCGAAGGACCTCCCGCCGAATTGCTGCTGCAGATTGCAATCGCAGCTTTTTTTTTTTTTTGCACCGCTTGGGGCAGCAAAAACCCTGGAGCTGGCCCTGGTGGGGGTGCTGAGCCTTTTTGAAAATCTGCCCCCAATTATGGGTGTTTAGCTCTTAAAAATCTGGTTCCGAGTTCTTTTGAAGAATCTGGCCCGGTGTGTACAGCCAATGATTTAACTATTCTGCTCAGTCCCACACATTCAAATATTTATAACTTGATTACTTGAGAGAGAACTTGTTTGAACTTGCCAAAGATGGCGCTGCTCATTAAGAACAGTTTACATGTTAGAGCAGCAGTTTGCAAACTTTTTGTGCTGAGCCCCTCCCTTTGACTTACAATTTTTGGTTGCACCCCCTCAACCCAGACAAAAACAAACACACAAAAGTATGCTTGATAGACTTCTCATCAACCTAACAGAGACCTTAACACAGCTAATTAAATTACATACACCTGGAAGCTTCAAATACACAGATACTTACTAAGGGCACAGCCAAGCCTTCCTCAGCAGCAGACTGCGTCTACCGTGCAGCTGGGCTGCACTGCTAACAGGGCCAAATAACTGCCCCTTCCCCTTCAGGTTTTCAGGGTGGGGTGAGTTACCTGTGGTGGTCTCTGGGGGCGGAGCCAGTGTTGGGAACAGAGGCTACTGGGAGCAGAAATCAGCACAGCCACAGCAGATGTTGACACGGACTCAAAACCTGGGAGGCCCACTTAGGCGAGTCAGGGGGTGGAGGTGGCGCTCCCTTCCTGCCCCTTGTGGTGGCTGGCCTTGGCCCTGCTGTGTGGGCCTGGCATGAGCCACCTGGTGCCGCTGCTTGCTCTCCCCCAAATGTTCCTCCATGCCCCTCTGGGGGGCACACCCACTGTTTGAAAACCTGTATTAGGGTTCAAAGCAGCTGTCTTTAGGGATACTGTTTCCCTCAGGGTATTGAAGAGTGGAAAAGGAAGTTACTGTCACTATTTTTTATGATAACAATATTTCATTCTCATAACTCCAGAATAGCCTATATGACTTTGGTCAAACTTACAAAAACAAACACGCACACATGCCTTTGGACAGACAACTTTTGCCCCAAAGGTGAAAGCTTCACAATGTTATGAGCATGTGGAAAAAACAGGGTCAAAATGGAAACATTTTGCAACTTTAACTATAGCAGCTGCAACCTCTGTAAAGTAAATAGCAGACAAATAAGGCCCTGGTCTTGCAGGGAGAGCTGTTCAGGGAAACCCTGGCACCCAGACACACCATTATTGAGTTCAATGGGGCTTACTGCAGGATCAGGGCTTAATGAACAAGTCCATTTTATGTACTTATCCTTGCTTTTAAAATTATTTACAGGTTAATAAAATTCAGTAACTTGCAGTTGGGCTCCTCATAATTAGTGGGAAAAAGTGAGGTTCTGCAGTACTGTTGCATGATGTTATTAATCCTATTTGCTAGTATATTATAATCTAAATTCTTCTATTTCCAAACCTCCATCTTTGTCTTTTGCATGTGCAATTCATTTTACTTCTGTGCAAATAATTCAGTTTTCATTCGCTAGATGTCACTCTACATACAAAAGAATTTCAGAAGCCAGTGGATCGGGTGATTGAATTAAAAGGAAGGCTATTTCGAGAGGGTGCGTAAATGGCTGAAAAAACACATTTTCAATTACTTCCAAATAAGAACCTTTTCCCCGTTACAGTTTGCAAGAGAGACATTCATTAGTGCTTTGGTAAAATGAAACCGTTCAAAGCCCATTAAAAGAAAGAAGAGTAAAGACCGTGGCAATCTTTCCTTTGTCCATCCCCTTTGGCAGTGGGGATTTAGACAGGTGTGCAGCTGGATTGCAAAACATATTTTCCTGGTTATCTTCTTCTCCTTTTTGCAGAATACAGGTGGTGGGCTTGATTATATTTTAATTGTATTTCTCTTGAGGCACGGAGCAATAAATAAATAATAAAAGCTCCCTTTGACTTCAATGAAAGAATACTGACATAATTTCCCTCTATTTTCTTGATTTTTTAAATCTGTTTCCTCCCCTCCCCCATTATAAGCAATTTTTTATAAACCATTTAATTAAGATGACAGTGTGAGTGAAATACAAGTATGACCACAGAGGACAGACAGTTCTGAACGGCTGTACTAGCTTTTCATTTTATGTTGTCTAAAGGGAAAGAGTAAACAACATTTATTTTATGGCTTCCTTCCACTTGTTTTTTTTTTTTTTTTTTTTAAATCAGTCTTAAAGAAACACCAAACAGTTAGCTGTGCATAAATAAATAGCACTTTAGACAGAATTGATAACAAGGCAAGTCTGTCTTTTGTTACTGTTGTTTACCTTCTCATGTGGGTTTTAGCACCACAGATGTCCCCTAAATTACAGAATTTAATCCTTGCAAGTTAAAATTTCTAAGCCAGTAGAGAACAGTGAAGAGCTCTGCTGGGAATATTGCTTCATTTCACTTTGGCAAGGACTGGGGCACATAAACCTACTATCCGTGTTTTTATTTTAGCTTTTTTTTTTTTAATTTAAAAAGACAAAATGAAAACACTATGTGCATTATAGTGATGTCTCATGTAAGAGTGTGGTAAAAAGGCAGATCTTGCCCAAAAAATGAGGTGACACATTGAAACTTGCCAGGAAGCTGAAGACTGCACCTAACTGGTATGACAGGAAACAGACTGCAGCTGCTTGCATCTTCATCATGGCTACTCAAATCATGATGGGATGTTGCATGATGAAGCATTGCCTGTACTTGCTGTTGGCTACACTTCCCTACTGAAGATAATGGTGCACCTGCCTTGTAGAACCCTTTAGACTCATTTGACCCAAAGCCTGTATGCTGGCATCCCTGTCTATGTTGTCTATTTTGCTGAGTTCAGGTCAGATCGTACAATATCTATTTTGTTTGGCCCACTATTTTCTAGCAGTTTTGCAAGTTACTATTACACACTGCTGAAACCAAATCAACCCCACCCCTCAAATTTGGGGATTTGTTTGAAATTGGAATCTGGATCCACATTTTACAAATGCTCCTTTATCTTTATAACACACTGGACTGGGTCTCAAGAGACCTGTTATATTCCCAGCTCTGCTACTGGTGTGCCACCGACCTCGGACATGTTACTTCACCTCTCAGTCCCTAAGTTTCCGCTTCTGTAAAATAGAGTTAGTGATATTGACTTCCTTTGTGGTGTTTTAAGATCTCCTGATGAAAAGCACTATTTAAGAGCTAAGTATTATTATTTATTATAATGGGTTGAAAGAAAATCCCAGACTCAACCCAAACACACTTGACACTTAAGGTGTATGACCTCTGGATCTGAGTTTAATTGCTAGAGTCCATATCTACTCTCATATTAGCTATTTAGCAAGAAATATATTTTAATACCAAGACTTAATTACTAGTGATAAGGCAAAACTGGTAAACAAATTCTCATCAGTATAAGACCCTACAGAGCGTGGAGAGTTCTGATTAACACTGGGTCCTATGCACGATATGTTCACGCGCTACTGTTTCTTGAATATTGCATTGCAATTACTACTTCTCAACAGATAGATTTGTAATGACACTTTACCAAATAAGCAATTTTGCACTTCTTTAGTGTAGATAAGAGTAGAGGAGTTCAGGATAGGAGAGATGTGGTAAATAAACAGATACTTGGATAGTGTCTGTCTGGCAGCCATCTTTTGTGTTATATTGATGGCCATGATAAACAGAGGCCCGAAACTATTGGTAGACATCCAATAGGAGAAAAGTGACAATGGGGTAATATTAGCAATTCATGTTTAGCCTTTTAAAAAAATATTATGGGCCAAACTCCTCCCTGATATAACTCCACTGATTTCCTCTCCATGGGGTATTAATTCTGAACAATAATAAGTATTGAAAGTCGACATTGCAGTATTGCCAACCTCAAACTTTCAGAAAGCAAGAATCAGGGCTCAAAAAATCAGGAGATTGCCTCTAACTCAAGAGTTTAAATAAATAAGGGTTCTTTTTACCTGGTTTCTGATTTTTGAGCCTTTGGGGTGTGTTCAGGTCATGTGTCAAGCTTTTCCTTGCAACCATGAACACTAGAAACTTACATTTCTTTTTGTTTTATTTTAAATGAAAGCTGTAATCAGTTAAAATCATTGGGCCAGATGATCTAGTTCCCTTTCATGTTTTCAGTTCAGTCATGTCACATAATCACTTGTCTCCAGGAGCTGGAGCTCCAAGTAAAACGCCAAGGTTTGCACTAGAAAAATTGTATTGGCATAACTTTGTTGTTTAGGAGTGTAATTTTTTACCAATATAGCTATCTGGGTATAAGCCCTAGTGGGGATGCAGTTATACTGGTATAAAGATACTTTATACCTGTCTAGCTTATTTGGCTTTGGCGGGTCGATGCTATAGACATCTGTCAATTTAGCTATGTTGGTCAGGAGTGTAAAGAGTTGTGATCCCTGACTGACATAGTTGTGCCGGCTGATGCCCCAGGGGAGGCACAGTTATACTGCTAAAAACTATGTTTTCCTGGCATAGCTTGTTTTGCTTGTGGAGGGTAGTTTTACTAGATCTGTACAAAATGGAGCTTTGCCAATATAGCTGCCTCTACACTAGGAGCATTTTGCTGGTATAGCATATGGTATAGTCTATTCTAGCACCGAGCTCCTAGTGTAGTCCTAGCATTCCTAAAACACTGATATAGTTTATTCTGGAAGTACTCTTATACCACTATAACTGCATCCATGCTGCATATGTATACTGGTATAGTTGATGATGCAGCAGAACTTTCTAGTGTAGCCAAGTCCCAAATCACACAGGAAGTTGGCAATATGGCAAATCATTGTTAAGAATTTTGCTGAAGATCATTTTAGCAGAAACATCCTCCTAGGTTGTGGATGGAGCTTGAATAGAATACCACCATTTCCCCCTCTTCATCCAAGCATACTCCCTGGATAGCAACAATGCTCATTTCTGAGTGGTGAGCTACCAGTCTGGAAACAGCAATGAAGAGGAATAGCCCACTTCTAGATGGGTGCTCCCCCTATGCAGAAACTCCTGTTTACAAGGTCAGCCCAAAATTTCCTTATCTGAGTTGGCCAACAGTACTGTTAATCAAAGCCCGGTGAATACAGTAAGCTTGAAAGTGATATATTCCCTTTCCCGCTCCCAGAATCATTGAGCCATAACACCTCTGAACTCTTTGGTTTACTTTTAATATGGTCCTGAACCCTGGCTGTGCACTAGAATGATGTGTTTTATGTGAAGGGGCAGCTGCATGGAAACTGGCTAGAAGTAAACCTGACCAGCACCTACTGTGTGTTTATGCAGTATTTTTACTAACAGATTTCTCATGTACAGTAGAAAGAAAAATTGGGGAACATGTGAAACACAGCAGCATAAGATCTTCTTGCCACTTTCCTTTGGTCTATTAAACTGAAAAAGAATTGGAAAAAACAGCTCCATGTGGGATGAACATCCGCTAATATTTTCATCATCGAGAAAGGCCTTGCATATAAATGGTGTATAACAAGGTAACTAGTAGAGCTGGCTGGAAAATGGTAGTTACTTTCTATGAAACATTTCAAAGAACACTGCACAATATTCATTTTGTTTGGAATTTTTCATCAAAAGGAAAAAATTCCTTCTGCTTCAAAATAAAAACTTGCTGGGTTTTCTTTTTTGGGGGTTTTTGGGTTCCTACACCAGCGAAGAGGGAGCAATAGGAAAAATGGAGGGGGGAGGACAAAAGAACTTAAAAATATCATTCTGAAGGAACATTTAAAATCTTTCATATTGTTCCAAAAAGCCATTGTTCATTGAAAAAACTTTACAATAAAAAAATGTCGACCAGCTCCAAAACTCCCTACAGAGTCAAGCCATTTTTTTTTAGTGTTTTCTTCAGTGAGTATCACAGTGACTTGGTGGTGCTGCAATAGGACCACCAGAGAGAGGGAAAAGATGGTCTAATGGTTAAGGCCTGGGATCTGGGTGTATTCTTGGCTCTGCCATAGATTTGCTGTACGAGTTTGAAAACACTGAGACCAAATGATCCCGTGCCCATTTACTTCTTCAATTGGACCAGGATCAGGCCTCTATTTGCTCCGTTCTCCAATTCCCTCATCTGAGAAATGGGGACAATAATTCTTTCTTACTTCCTAGGGGATTTGGAAAGTTTGAGATTTTTTTTTTTAAATTTAAAATCAAAATAGTGTTTAGAATTTCTCTCCATTCGAACTGTTCAATTTGGGGTAGAGGGAAGGTGAGCTGAAAAACATGAGCGGCTAGAGGTGTGTGAGACTATCTGGTTTTGAATTAGAAAGTGATAATATTTCACTTGGGAACATCAGCTGCCTTTATAGCTATTGCTTCCTTTTGTAATCCAATCAATGAAAAGAAATTGAGATAAAACAGGAGAAATAGAGGAGTTTTTTGTTTCTTTTGTCCTTTTTAATGAGTTTACCATTGGTGGGGTAGGGTGTTTCTTGCAATGCTCTACTGGCAGTGCCTTCTGGCTCCATATGCTGACATATTCCTTTGAAGGAGGGAATCCTGCTGAGGACTCCTTTATAACGGCTGGAAATCTAGTAATTTTTTTGCTTTTCTGTCTATGAACTAGAAAAGAGCAGAGAGGCACAGCAGAGGCAAACAGGTGCCAATCAGTGCATTTGTATACTCATATCATGCTCACATCCTGATAAATGCTCTGCTCTCTTCTGTTAGTATAGAGTCAGAGACTGCTGGCATTGCGATAGCCCTTCATCTCTATGCATGTTTTTTAAAGCTCATCTGTAGAATCAGCTGGACCTTGGCAACTGATAAAGGAGGAGAAATACTGAACTTTGTGTTCCCTTTGATATCACAGGCATTTATGCTCATTTAAAGAGAAGTCACCCCCACCCCCAAATTTCTTGACATTGCCACTCAGAAGGTGAAAAGGTGTAATTACCATACTTACATAAAACAGTTCTTCTAATCTTGCTCATTGTTTTGTGAATAGAGGAGGTGACATTTTTTCCTAACCTATTTCTGTATATAAGGGCAGCCTAGCATGGATGTCATCTGTTTTCTGATGTATAGAATAGAGACTAATAAAAGCCATTAACTTTTTTTCTCTTCACTTGATTTTAAGTGGCTGTCATGAGCTGTGCTAGACTGACAGAACATTATACAAATAACCCTCAGTCCTGGCAGATCATTCGAAACAGCTTAAGTGGCAATAGGAAAGCAGGAGGCATTTTTTTTCAGTGACAGGATACAATCAAAGAATTGATAAAGTTATTACACCCTGCTTAACTTGACCCTGAGCCAACAAAAGCAGCTGAGAAAGAGAGTGATGGAGGATGGTGCTGGTGGTATACTTTGAGAATTTTTGCTGTTGCTAAAAGCTGCCAACTATCCACATCGTGAAGTGTTTAAAAACCAAAGAGTAAATAACAGGATAGCGGTTGATAAACAATTGTGAGTCAATAAATTATTCATTTTAACAGTGCTTCTCGTGTTTGCCAGGAGACAGAAGACTATTTATCTGTCTCTAGCTCCATATGCACTATTGTCCAGGCTGTGCTAACAGAGTCCAAAGGTACTCTGGTGTTTGCTCAGCAGAGGGCGCTTGTGTTACACCCAGCAGAGGTGAAAGCCATTCTGTCAGGAGAAAGTGTGTGTGTGTGTGTGTGTGTGTGTGTGTGTGTGTGTGTGTGTGTGTGTGTGTGTGTGTGTGTGTGTGTGTGTGTGTGTGTGTGTGTGTGTGTGTGTGTGTGTGTGTGTGTGTGTGTGTGTGTGTGTGTGAGAGAGAGAGAGAGAGAGAGAGAGAGAGAGAGTTGGTTAAAATAAAATCTGAGTTCTTACAGATGGTTCAAATTTAACCCTACAGTTTTTCAATAGCTCTTTTATTTTCCTTGCCTAGGAAATTATTTATTTATTTTAACGCTGCAGAATGACAGATTTAGGGCAGACTTAGCACGGGATGTTAGATGTTTGAAAATTAAAAGGACTGAGTCTGTCTTGGAAACATGACCCTTAAGGATCAATACAGGCCGCTAGGGCCTTCTCCCCTTCACTCAGCAAGCAAAAGTCCTCTCCAGCTGCTGCACTCCTCATGCTTCCTGTAATAAAGACTGACTGAATTTTTAGCATGTCCTTCATGGAAATAGTTCCTTAATATCAATCAAGCTCTCTACAGATCTCCTGGTGCTTGTCTAGAGTCTTATCTTGTTTATGAAACTGTATTATGTGAGACAAAACTCATTTGCTGGCAGATAAGGGACATTGTACTCAGTGGGATATTTGCTGTGTACCTAAGGCTCTGAGGTACAATTTATCCTCTGCAATAATAAAGACTCCAAAATGAATGGGTCTTTATTTATAATAATATCCCAGGTAGCCCCTGGGGGAGGCGTCATCTCGTTTGTAATCTGTCCCAGTGTGATGCTTTAGTTGCAACACAATCACGCTTTGCATTAAGTGATGAATTGGGTTAGTCGTCTTATTCTGATTGTCATTTTCCTTCACTGAAAATGCATTGCTTCCATTACAAGGCCCTTATAGCTGAGCATCAAATATCCACACACAATTATAAGAAATGGGGAGATCTAGTGTGTACTCTTTTAACATCCCACCCCCCAAAACAAAAACAACAAAAAATCCCTGAACAAAAACAGCCAAACCCCAAAATAGGTACACAGTTGAGTATGGGAAATAACACATTCAAAATAATTGACTGGTTGCAGCGTGAGCTATGCTTGCGGTGAAGTAAGCATTGATTTATTTGGCTGAAGTGGGTCATTATTGAACTACCATTGTATTTCTGGATTGATTTCAACTAGGAACTTGATGACAGTGTGGATATTTTACTGCCAAAGAAACAGACCATCCCTGAGACCAAACAAGCTAGATATATTTTAAAAGAGACATTCTCACTTGGTATGCTGGTAAAACAACAACAAAATCTCTATTAAAGGAGCTACATTTGGGCGCTATAGAGATGCAATCAATATTTCCTGTGTCATAAATGTTAGGTTGTTACCTTCAAGGAGGCAAACTTGCTCATTGCTCAGTAGCTCATGAATGAACTGTTAGAGAAAAAAATAGCATCTTTCTTAAGGCTGCCTATACAAAATGCAGTTGCATGTTGTATTTAAAGGCAGATTTAGGGATGGGACAGGGCCTGGAGGTCCAGTGACAGTCCTGAAAGGGGTGTCCAAGCTTTGTGTCAACAGGGTGTAGGGGCATGAACATGAAATGTGTTCAGTCCCTGGAAGCAGGAAGGCAGTATCTTTCATTAACCTCAGCTGACTTAAATCTGGCTCCTACTCTGAGTGAGGTTCATCCACTATAGAGGGGACCACATCCAGACCTCCTCAGCTGTATGTAGCAGGGTGCTTATGTGTGGAAGTTAGAGGTTCCTGGAGGATTCCCCCCAAAATCAAAAGGAAGGCATGGTTGAATGGACACTAAGTCTGAGCTATGCTATCACCCCTAGAGGTCCCATTGTTGTGGCCCATTGCTGGGACAGCAGGGGTGGCTGTAAAGGTGGCATAATTGGCATTTGTCAGCTGGATCCCTGAAACTCTCCAGCCCTTTTATCTGAGATGCAGTTTGGGAACATTGCCTCTCCACCTCCTCCTCTGGGTGATCCCTCCAAATCTCTCCTGACTCCCAGGCTCAGAGGGAGTTGAAGCTCCTCCTACAACAGTGCTCCTTGTCTAGGGGGTGGGAGGAATTGTGGCTCCTGCAATGTATTTTCCACCCCTTGGCCCCACACCAGGCCTTGCGTGAGGAGGGAGCAAGTTCCTCCTAGAGCTGTACCCCCTTTCCAGACCTGGAGAGCCATACTCAGATGATGGTGGAAAAAGGTGGGGGGGAGTCTTTAATGAAAAAATAAAACATTATTTTTAGAACATAAGCAAGTGTTGGGAATGTTTGCTGGATTGAGGGCTCCTGTGTCAGTCCCCTCATCAATTTACCAAAGAAGAGCACATTTCTAGGAGTTTAGCACTAGTCTTGATACTGTTTCACATAGCACAATGAAAGATTCCCAACAAACACCACCCCTGAGTCTCCCTCTGGACCAGAACTGACTTAGACACACTGACTTAAACTTGGGGAGGGGAAAATGGGCTGCTCCTTTGAAAAGGGCATTTCCTGAGCACCTAAAAGGCTTTAAAAGCAACTTGCCCCTCCTGATTTCACTGGGGCTGCTGGACATCTGTCTCCAGGGTTTTATTCTCTCCCCTCCTCCTGGGCAGCTTTTGATGGTGACGCTTTAAGGGGTGTGAGAGAAAGAGACAAGACATGAAAAGATCGAGTATTATACCATAAGGTGGGTGGATTAATCCTGGGGAAAGTTTAAGGAGCATTGAGGCAAGGAATATGCAGCCAGGCAGGGAATGTGCCTTTGGTACAGACAGTGGAGAGAGACTAACAGTGGTAGGATATATTTGCCTCTAGGCTTTGGATCCATCGCTCTGCAAGGGTTTATAGTTCCAGGTCTGAGTTAACAGATCATCCCAGTAGCAGCAGAGTGTAAATGGCCTGTGAGGGATCCCAGAACAGCCCTGTGTCTCCCCCTGCACTGCTCTGGTGCATGGGAGCAGGTAGTGGGCATCCAGCCCATCTGTCCCTTACCTTAGCACAGAGGCAATCAGCAGCAGGAACAGGGGGCCAGCTGCTGGCTAGAAGAGTTGAGTGGGGGGGGGTGGCCATCATGGCCTACAGCTCCATGAAGAGCAAGGCTGCAGCAGCAGCCCAAGGGCAATAGCAGTCTCCTGAGCACAAATGGGCATTGCTGCTAGCTTCTGACCTCAGTCCCAGGGAGGAAGGCTGGCTCTCAGGCAGCTAGCCCGAGCTGCCACCCATGCCGCAGCATCCACACAGCTGAGCAGCATTACACCACTGGTGAGAAGTCAGTGGACCAAAACATGCCTCCCGTGCTGTGCCTTTGAATAAGACAGAAATGAGGTAGCCCCTAAAAGTAGCAAGGGAGCCTGGCCTTGTCTGCCCCCTCTGTAATTTAAGCACTGCTGGAGGGGTGTGATGATCTTGCTTGTGGCACCCTGCTATCCAAGCAGCAGAGGTGATGGTGCCGTCTCTCTGCAAGTGGCAGAATGGGTGCATGTGGTGTGGGTGAGACAGAATGATGTGTGAATGGGAAAGCGATGATATGAGAGTGCGTGGCTGCCTGTGAGAGTGTACCCCAGGAAGGAGAGATTGAGAGAGGGAGATTGGGGATTGAGAGAAGGAATGAGGCTCTGAGACACAAAATAGGATGGGGGAATAAGAAGGGTGGTTCCCACCCCAAAACCTAGTCTCCAAGTCTTATCCCTCCATCCCTCTCTCTTCTCCAAACCTACCCGCCCTCCCCCTCTAGTTCATTTATCTGCTGGGCCTTTATCTTAAATCTGTCCCTGAGTGTGGGAAACGTTGTACTGTCACTTTCTTTTCTGGGTCTGTTCTTTGGATAAATAGGCTGACGATCTGGAACTTTTCACTAACACTAGATTCACTTAAAGGTGATCAGCAAAGGAAACAATACTGTGTTCATCCCTCTTTTTGCTTCCTTATGATGTGTAAAGAAGCCCTGGAAATGTCCCCACCTCCTTTCCTGGTATCTTTTACATTTAGAAATATCAGGGATATACAGTCTAGTCTCCACTGATTTTCTTGGAGGTATCAGTAATGTGGAGCATGAACTTTCTCAGCCCTTAATTAAGGGTCACAGGGATGTTGAATCTTTAATAAAGACATCTCTTCTCTTAAGGGGTAGGGACCATCTTTTGGTTCTGTGTTTGTACAGTGCTTGGCACAGCAGGGCCCTGATCTATGATTAGAGTCCCAGGTGCTATGGTAATACAAATAATAAATAATGTTTCTCAGGTTTTTGAGTATATCTGTTTAACAAAAACAAACTAAATACCCAAATTGTGTTAAACATTCTGAATAAAAATCACTCTCCCAGTCCAGAACCAGCTTTCATTTGTGGGGGCTCTCTGATGTCCTCATCTCACTAGTTCTTCAGTTGGCCATAAAGTATTTCAAGAAAAACAGGGTAAGCAAGATCTGCATTTTTAATGTTATAAAAGAAGCGGAAAAAATATCACTAGTTTTGTAAACGCCTTTCAGGCATTCTGTTATACACGAGGAAGGAACAAAAAAGACAGCCTTGTTTTTTTCCTTTGCAGGCCACTTTTGCAGTGAATTAAAAATGTGAAGTGTTGCTTTATTCTCACAGGTTGATTTATACAGGTTTTACTGCTACATTCAATTTCCAATCAACATGTCTGACACCAGTCTCAATTTTCACTCCATATTTATACTGAAACTTCTTTACATCACTACTTTTTGGTGATACCTATTAGAAGCATCTAGGCCTGGCAAATCTCATATTCTTGGTACTGACCCTAAGTGATCCAGGGAACAGTATTTTTTTTCTTTTCCATCTCAGGGTAGCTACCTCCCTTTGCTGAGATCAGTCAATGAGCCAGCATGATAAAGGTCCATAAAATCATTTGTTCCTCTGATGTTGAAGTTTCCACTGGAACTGGGAGTTAGTCTGCAAGTACAGTGTATTAGTGGTACTAAACAGCATAAGTAGGACTTTCAACTACTTTTACAGACCTCAGATTCAATTGCAGCTTTGTGTTGTTTTGGATTAAACAAATGTAGGTGGATTTGAAGTTTGTATATTATTTTGTTACCAATTTTTCAAAATCACCTCTCCTCCCCACCACCCTTATATTTTTAAAGCAACCTTAAGCCCCTTCTTGCATTTACAATGGTGTAATCAGGACTAATCCCACCACAGTCAGTGGAGTTACAATGGTACAAATCAGAAAGCAGGATCAGGCACACTAATTTTGCTTTGTTCACTTAAATTATATTGTCACGTTAAGGGCTTGATCCTGCAGTGTGCTCAGCACAACCTGCCAGGTTCTGACCGCCTTTGTGGCCATAGATTCAGCCATAAGGCAGAAGGCACACAACACCTTGCAAGATCAGACTATAATTTAGTAAATCCTGACCAGACTGAAGTGATGATGGTTGGAAATAGAGAATCACACTGAGGAGCTAGCCAAGACATTGTATCTCAACCTCCATTAAACACATCTGCTCTCTACATGCAAGTAATACAAAGGCTCGAGCTCTTACTGGACTCATCACTAGTCCTGGATACTCAAGACAGGAAAAGTGGTGAGAAATTCCTTCTTCCACCTTTCCCTTTCTACAAAACTGCATCCCTTCTTCTCAGCTGAGGATCTATCCACAGTGATCTCTGCATTGTTAATGCACAAAGCTGTGAGGCAAGTGGTCCTGAGTTTTATTTCTACATCATACCTTGACTAATCTTAATTCTTTGCACTTATCAAGCCATATTTAATGGGCTCTCACCCCCACTCCCCATACTTTAAAAAAATAGAGCTGGTTAAAAATTAGGATTTCCTTCCCATGGGAAATTCTGATATGTCAAAATTTTGTTTTCATTCTCAGTTGGGACAAAAAGTCAAAATTTCAAAGTTTTTTCATGGAAAGGTGTAGCAGGGTGGTTACCTTCCCTAGCCCAGAGGGGCTTAAAACAGCCCAGGAGAGGGCTGTTGCTGGAGTAAGTAGTTCCCAGGCTGATTGGGGAAGCAGCCTCAGCTGTGGCCATGCCCCAATCAGGGCTCAGCTGGCTCTTATAAGAGGGCAGTGGGCTAGGAGCAAAAACAGACTCTGAAATCTCTCTCTTGCCTTTGGAGAGGGAGGGACCAGGATGCCTGGGGAGCTGAGGAAGGTTCCGAGGGTGGAGCAGTGCTGGGGAAGAGCCAGGGAGCTCTAGCCTAGCACAGCCCCAGGCTGCAGGCCAAAGTAAGGGCCCACTAGAGGGTACTAGGGCTGCAGAGGGGCAGCTTTGCTGTAGGTAGAGGCAGCAGGTCCAAACCCAACCTTGCCTGTGATGAGTGGCTTATACTGCAGACTGCCCCAGGGAGTGGGGGCTAATTGGTGACTGGCAGTAGCCTATGACTGAGGTGAGGTAGGGAGGGGAGACCCTGAGACAGAGGGGTGTACTACTAGGGGGGCAATACCCTGGTGTGCAAGGTGCACTGGGTCTGGGAGGCACATGGGGGCCAGGAAAAGCAGGATACCGGCCTGTGGAGGGCGCTCTGATGGCTGGAGAGCTAATTCCCAGAAGGTACCAGCAGGGGGTGCTGCAGGGGTGAGTCCCGTACAGTTACAAAAGGCAAGTTCCAAAAAATTTGGTTTTGAAATGTCAAATTGAAATGTTTTGACATGCCCAAATTGGTGGTGTTTTTTTTTTTTTTAGTTTCCCCTTCATTCAGTATTAAACTACCTCCCCCTGTGGGGACTTAAAGGAGTTTTGGTTCAAGTACTTCATGCCCCCATGCCTTTTTAGACCATGCTTCCCAGCTAGACTCCATCTCCTGTGATGCACTGTGATAATGGGACTCCCATGATGAATTGACCAGAAATGATTTGATTCAACAAACCATAATGTTTAGTTTTTGGTTGACGTGATCTGAAATGAGAGATTTAATTTTGATTTTTTTCCCCCCTCCCCGAACAGAATGTCCAGTGGAAAATTCCTTTTCTGCAGAAACTGCATTTTTCTATGAAAAAAGCATTTGACAGAAAATTCCTGACCAACTCTAGTAAAGAATAGTATTTGAAGACAAGTCACATGAAAATACAAATTATTTCACTTCTACATGAAATCTAATCAAATAAGAACACTTATACTGTTAATACAACAATATGTATCATGTATTTCTAAGAGAAACTGCTTGTGAGATAATACAATAATAGGTTACTCTTCAGAGATTTATCTGTTGCCAAGGAAAAACAAAAATATCCCATTGAATGTATAAAGCATCAGTGTTAATATAATTATTCAAATCCATACCTTAAGGAAGAAAACTTATGTAAAATTTGTAAGCAGAAAGAGATGTAGTTGGTCATTATGGGAAGGAAATTTGTTTAAATTTACAAATAATGAAACAATATTATGAGATGCTTTGTGTGTCTCTAAGGTTGTAGGATAATTGTCTGATATAGCAGAATGTGATTGTGTAATTAAAGACTGATTTGTAATGTCTAGGCACAAAGGGATATATTTAAGGTTGCACATTGAACGTAGATTTTTGGGTATCCTGACTTTTGAGTGCTTAACTGGGTAACCTTAGGAACCAACCTAATGCCCACTGAAGTCAGTGGGAATCCTTCCATTTACTCCAATGAGCTTTGGATCAAGCCTACATCTTATTTTGTATCTTTTGTCTATAGCCTACACAGAAAGGTATATGATATATAGTTGATAATACATATATATTCTATATAAGAATGGCCATACTGGGTCAGACCAAAGGGCCCTCTAGCCCAGTATCCTGTCTTCCGACAGTGGCCAGAGGGAAAGAACAGAACAGGTAATCATCAAGTCATCTATTCCCTGTCTCCCATTCCCAGCTTCTGGCAAACAGAGGTTAGGGACACCATTCCTGCAAGTGTGACAAGATGTCCCGATTTTATAGGGACAGTCCCGATTTTGTTTTTTTCTTATATAGGCTCCTATTACCCCCCCATCCCCGTCCCGATTTTTCACACTTGCTGTCTGGTCACCCTAATCCCTGCCCATCCTGGCTAGTAGCCACTGATGGACCTATCCTCCATGAATTTATCTAGTTCTTTTTTGAACCATGCTGTAGTCTTGGCCTTCACAACATCCTTTGGCAAAGAGTTCCACAGATTGACTGTGCATTGTGTGAATACTTCCTTTTGTTGTTTTAAACCTGCTGCCTATTAATTTAATCTGGTGACCCCTAGTTCTTGTGTTATGAGAAGGAGTAAATTGCACTTCCTTATTTACTTTCTCCACATCAGTCATGATTTTATAGACCTCTATCCTATCCTCCCTTAGTCATCTCTTTTCCAATCTGAAAAGTTCCAGTTTTATTAATCTCTTCTTATATGGAAGCCGTTCCCTATCCCTAATCATTTTTGTTGCCCTTTTCTGAACCTTTTCCAAGTCCAATATATCTTTTTTGAGATGGGGCGACCACATCTGCACGCAGTATTCAAGATGTGGGAGTACCATGGATTTATACCAAGGCAATATGATATTTTCTGTTTTATTATCTATCCCTTTCTTAATGATTTCCAACATTCTGTTCACTTTTTTGACTGCCGCTGCACATTGAGTGGATGTTTTCAGAGCACTATCCACAATGACTCCAAGATCTTTCTTGAGTGGTAACAGCTAACTTAGACCCCATAATTTTATACGTATCGTTAAGATTAGGTTTTCCAATGTGCATTACTTTGCATTTATCAACACTGAATTTCATCTGCCATTTTGTTGCCTAGTCACCCAGTTTTGAGAGATCCTTTTGTAGCTCTTTGCAGTCTGCCTGGGACTTAACTATCCTGAGTAGTTTTGTATCATCTGCAAATTTTGCCACCTCACTGTTTACCCCTTTTTCCAGATCGTTTATAAATATGTTGAATAGGACTGGTCCCAGAACAAACCCCTGGGGGACACCACTATTTACCTCTCTCCATTCTGAAAACTGACCATTTATTCCTACCCTTTGTTTCACATCTTTTAACCAGTTACCAATCCTTGAGAGGACCTTCCCTCTTATCCCATAACAGCTTACTCTGCTTAAGAGCCTTTGGTGAGGGACCTTGTCAAAAGCTTTCTGAAAATCAAAGTAAACAATATCTACTGGTTCCTTCTTGTCCACATGCTTGTTGACCCCTCCCCCCAAAATTCTAGTAGATTGGTGAGCCACGATTTCCCTTTACAAAAAACATGTTGACTCTTCCCCAACAAATTATGTTCATCTGTGTATCTGACAATTTTGTTCTTTACTGAAGTCAGGCTTACCGGCCTGTAATTGGTGGGATCACTTCTGGAGCCCTTTTAAAAAATAGGCATCACATTAGCTGTCCTCCAGTCATTTGGTATAGAAGCTGATTTAAATGATAGGTTACAGACTACCCTTAGTAGTTCTGCAATTTCACATTTGAGTCCCTTCAGAACTCTTGGGTGAATACCATCTGGTCCTGGTGACTTATTACTGTTTAGTTTATCAATTTGTTCCAAAACCTCCTCTAATGACACGTCAATCTGGGACAATTCCTCAGATTTGTCACCTAAAAAGAATGGCTCAGGTTTGGGAATCTCCCTCACATCCTCAGCCATGAAGACCGATGCAAAGAATTCATTTAGTTTCTCCATAATGGCCTTATTGTCCTTGAGTGCTCCTTTAGCATCTCGATTGTCAAATGGTCCCACCGATTGTTTAGCAGGCTTCCAGCTTCTGATATACTTAACATTGTTTTTGCTATTACTTTTTGAGTCTTTGGCTAACTGTTTTTCAAATTCTTTTTTGGCCTTCCTAATTATATTTTTACACTTCATTTGCCAGAGTTTATATTCCTTTCTATTTTCCTTACTAGGATTTAACTTCCACTTTTTAAAGGATGCCTTTTTGCCTCTCACTGCTTCTTTTACTTTGTTGTTTAGCCACGGTGGCACTTTTTTGGTTCTCTTACTATGTTTTTTAATTTGGAATATACATTTAAGTTGAGCCTCTATTATGGTGTCTTTAAAAAGTATGTGTACTTTGTATAAATTAAAATGGTTATGGAAGATTGACCCAAGCCACAACATTCAGATCCAGATTTCAAACACCCCTAAATTTGGTACTTGGAGTCGATGTTTAATGTTCTTACAGATTCGCTATACCTCCTTATTTTGGTCGTCTGCATGTGTAATTCAACATAATAAAATGCTGCTTTTATAGAAACCACACAGCCATATTATATAACCCTGTAAGCTGCATATGGCAATCAGGCAATCACAGTAATTATATCCCTTATTACCTATTAGATGATGCTTTAGTCAAGAAATGTTTTATTAGGAAAAAATAACTGTTAAGTTTGTCATAAACACTAAGTTGTAAATCATTTATCTACAGCCAGTTCTAAAACTAACTTTTATACCCAGTCAGATGATTCCTGGCCTGATCCCTACTCTCATGTGGAGATGAAAAACAGCTTCTTAGCCTGTCTTCCTTGCTATTAACTGACTCTTTCAACTAACTGCTTTTTCTGTTGCTGTGACTGAATAGGGATTAATACTGCTAAGCCTGTTTGAAAAGCCAGAGAGAAGTCTTGCTGATGGTTCCATTGCATAGACACCTGTCCTGCAGCCTTGACAAGGACTCATTTCTCTTTCTTATTGATGAGTACTGTAGAGAAGGCAGAGTTCTCTACAAGACGTTCAGGCTTTAAACAGGGGGGAAAAACATAAAATCAATCTGTAGTAAAACTGCAGGTGCTCTGGGGCCAGATGCTCAACTCAACATCAACCTGCCCATCATGAATGTCACTCTCCATTTCTACTTACACCATTACAATCAAGTTTGGAACATGCTGTAGGTATGGAATGTAATTCATTTGATCCTTTTCCAAAACACATCACATTTTCACTCTGATGCCCTATTTTATGTAGCCACCTCTGATATAGGCTATTAAATCCTCACTTCTAACTATAGTATATTATGCTACATTGCCTACACCCTTGACCTAAAGACCTTGTTATTACACAAAATTCTTGTTTCTCAAAAATCAATCTTTTGAAGAAAGGGGGCTAAAATTGGTGACCATCTTGAACCTTCTTTTCTACTCTCTGAAATGGAAAACCAAAACTGTGGTCTTTTTAGTAAAATATTTCAATATGGATAATTAAACTTAATTGTTGAACTTATCCTTGTTTAAATTTTGGTTCTAGTAACAGGTTTTCATTGAAGTCTATGGCTCTACATGGACTTTCAGAGAAACCACTCTGCACCTTTCTTTAATGACTGCTTTAATGCTTTAACTACTCCCCCAGATGTCTTCCAGTCTGTCATACCCAACACTGGAGTTTCACTAAATCCTCAGCTTACCAAGACCACCAAATTCTGTTATTTAGGAAATGCCTAATGACTGATCAAATAATGCACAAATAAGCATTCACTTGAGGATTTTGTGTGTGGCTGGTGGGGTAGCTGAGGAAAACAATGTGTAAGAGCATGGGCTAAGACTACAGTGTAGACATGCCATAAGTTTCTACCACATTCTGTTGAACTTTCACCTTAGGGTTAAGTAGTGCATAATTAACCATGGGAAAAATATTTATTTTCTGCCTGAAACTTAGTATGTGATAAGTGTGCAGTACAGTTAGAAGACCTATGGCAATTCAGAGATCAGAAAATTTGTGAGATGTCTCCAAGGCTAAAGCTTATGCTAAGGAAAAATAATAGAGATGGGGATTTTCAGTACAGTCTAAGGAAATTAGGCATTCAAATCCCCATGAACCCCAATCAAATTTGGGCACCTAACTCCCTTAGACTCCTTTTGAAAACCCCAGCCTAGATGAATAATTGCATATTGGTAGTAAGAGGTAAGTGGAAAAGCAAAATATGTGATAAGCACTCTTTTAAGTAAGTCCGTTAAGAATGCTGTGTACAGGAATATGTTGTTTGTATAAGTCACTAGTTCTTCTTCATAGCTAATTAGCACTGAGAACAATGACTACTCATAGGACTGGCTCTTACTACTGGGGATTTTTCCTTCTGAATGTTTGTTTTATGATCTAAAAGCTGCCCTTACCTGCAGAATAGCTAAGTCCTTCTCTATGACACTTTGCTTTGCCATCAGGGGATTTGCTAATGGCCAAATGGTATTTTGAACAGAGATTTATGATCACCTTCCCAGTCAATTAAAATTCCAGCTACTACTAAGGCAGAATTCAATTAAGGTTAATTGGAGCTTCTGAAAACTGCTTTTCTAAAGGGAAACAACTCTGGGATTGTGGATCCTAGAGGCTTTCTATCAATTTTAAATAACTTCCAGTACTGTTCTTTTCTGATGCTGATAGAATCCTCCCTCAGACCCCTGTGCTCTTGCTATTATCATGCAATTCAAATGTTGGTTTTTTTCTGTCATACTTTATCACTTTGACTTATTTGTTCTTTTAACATCTTTTTCTAGAAGGAACAAAAGATGCAAACTAACGTGGAAATGGATTTTTATTTCAGTCCCAGTAGTTTGACATGAAAGAAATATAGCCACTTCTAAGAATTTGACAACATTTCAGTAACAATTATCCAGATAGGTAAAATAACAACTTCCTTTTCTTTTGCTGTTGAAAGGGATGCTAAGAATGTAATGGATAGTCAATAAAGATTAAAAAAGAATAAAATAAAGAGTAGAGAAAACAGGTGCAAATGAAAATCTATTAAGATGCAACTCAGGTTTATCATTCTACCCTAAATTTTATTTTCTTGGCATCAAGGACTATTGTGACAGTTCTTAGCACACTTGATTGAACTGGGAAAACACCTGGGACTGTATCTTAGTCACAGAATGCAGAACATGTAGTCCTTGGCTCACAGAGCAATCTCACGAAGGGATGAATAATCATTTCAGCAGTTTTTGTCAGAATTTGCAACCCATTGTTTACTGTGTGGGGACTAATAACAAAATACCAACAAGGAATTAAGAAAAAAAATAGAAAAAGGATTGCACTTCTTGAGGGCTCTGTTACTTCTCACACCAGTAGTTGTGTATTTGTCACTAGCTGATTGGAATGTTTTGCTGAATATCATTTCTCTCACTGTGTCCTTTGTTTCTTAAAAAGAAAAAACACACAACATTGAAACCTATACCTTGGACATATGTGTTTCAGGGTTTCCTTCTCTTCATGAGAAGTACAGGAAAAAGCTAGTCAAACATTACACAGAGGTTAAAGAGAAAAGTTTCTGTGATAAGAAATGATTGTGTAATTATACAATAGCCAGAGGAAAGGAATATGTAGGTGGAAGAACTCTCCGCTGTGTGATTATTAATGAATTCTCTGTATTCCTCATGGAAAAGAGCCACATTTATAAAATTAAAAAGTCAATACCTCTTTGATGAGAGGATGTGCAGCCACTGATGTCCTTTATCAAATACAGTGTGCTTTGAAAGAAGAGCAATTGAATCTCAACTTCCAGTCAAGGACATCAGAATGGAGGAAATTGTTCACTATGCTTTTTCTCAGTTACTTGTTTACAGTGCACAGTAAAAACATAATCATTTCATGAGGGAAAGATGATGGCTAGAGACATTGGGGGATGGGTGGGTGATAGTTATTACTGGTACCATATGGCAGCTGGGGAGAAGACACTAGATTCAGTGTCACATTTGGGTGCATGAATTAGCAGTGAGTGACAGATATGGAAGCTTTAAAAGCATCCTTGCTTAGAAAGGTGAAAAGTGCCATGTGACTAGTTAGTGAAGCATGCATTCTACTTCATAGTCTGGGGTGCACTGGAATGTATCTCTCTCTCCTTTCCTTGCTTCTCTCTCTATCTCTCTCTACCAAAAAGAGGTACTCAAACATTTTAACTTCTGAAAGAGAACTCCCTTTTTAGCTTCCTTTCTGTGGTCTTAAGATTCACAGCATCTTTCTAGAATACTAAAAATCTTTCTTGTTAATATCTCAATGTCCTAATTTAGGACAGGGGTTCCCAAACTTGGTTTGCAGCTTGTTCAAGCCTGGCAGGCTGCGAGACGCTTTGTTTACTTGAGTGTTTGCAGATATGGCTGCTTGCAGCAGGGCCGCCCAGAGGATTAAGGGGGCCTGGGGCAAAGCAATTTCAGGAGCCCCTTCCATTAAAAAAAAAGTTGCAATACTATAGAATACTATATTCTTGTGGGGACCCCTGCGGAACCCGGGGCCTGGGGCAAATTGCCCCACTTACCCCCCCCCCCTTCTGGGCAGCCCTGGCTTGCAGGTCCCAGTGGCCACGGTTCACAGCTTCCATTGGCTGAGAATGGCGAATTGCAGCCACTGGGAGCTACGAGTGGTCATACCTGCGGACACTCAGATAAACAAAGCATCTCGCGGCCCACCGGGACTTACCCTGAACAAGCTGTGAACCAAGTTTGGAAACCCCTGATTTAGGATATGCAGTGTTGGTGTAGCCATGTCGGTCCCAGGATTTAGAAAGAAAAGGTGGGTGAGAATCTTTTATTGGACCAACTTCTGTTGGTGAAAGAGACAGGTTTGCAAGCTTACACAGAGCTCTTCAGGTCCTCAAGTGTGAAAGCTGGTCTCTCTCACCAAACAGAAGTTGATCCAATAAAAGATATTACCTCACCCACCATCTGAAGAAGTGAGGTTTTTACCCACGAAAGCTTATGCCCAAATAAATCTGTTAGTCTTTAAGGTGCCACCAGACTCCTTGTTGTTTTTGTAGATACAGACTAACACAGCTACCCCCTGATACTCACCCACCTTGTCTCTCTAATTTAGGATTGTGTCACCAGAGGTGATTAGCACTCCCCAGCTCCAGCCATCTGCTGCCATGCCCCACCTCAGTTAAAGAGGTTTATTTTTTATAACAAAGGTTAACAAAGAGCATGCAGTCTTAACTCAATACCTGGCCCCCAGGCTTCAGGGCACCCCTCCCAGAGGTCTCTGACACTCCAGCTCCTGGCAGCTTCCTCACCTCCACCAGCTCTGCTCTCCCCTTGGAGCTACACCTGTGGGGCTGCTTCCTTAAGCCCTTGGGCCTCACCCCAAACACTAACACCACTCCAGCATAGCTTTTTCACCCCAGATCTCAGCCTGTCTCACTCCTCCTTCCCTCCAGCTGCCTACTAGCAGCCCTTTATAGGCCCAGATGTAGCCCAGTCCTCTTTAATTAGCTGGATTAGGCTCACCTGCTCCAGTCCAGAGGTGCTAGGCTCAGTCATTCCACAGAGACCAGCTGCCCTGTGACAGATATGTATACACTGGGGTCAGGATGTGTGATTGCAACATGCATAGATTTGGATGCGACTAACAGTGAAGCCGTGGTAGTACAAACTTCAGCACAGGCTGTACAATCCTGCCTGGGAATGTGGGTATGTATTTGGGCAGCTGTCTTGTGCTGAAGCTTACCTAAGTCTCACTTCTCTGCTTTTGGTATCCAAGTTAGCTAGATCAAAACTGGCTCCAATATATCTACACGTGCTACAATCACATATCTGATTGCAGTGCAGACATACCCTAAGACAATGAAATTTGAGACCATAGGTTTTGTTGGGCAGGGAGCCTTGCCAATGTGTGCAAAGGCTGTCAAAATGTGTGCTGAGTTTGAATTTCAAGTTTGGAACCAGGCAGAGTCTTGGTACATGGTAAAATGGATAATGTTTGCAGGAAGGAAGGGGAAAGGCAGTGCCTCCAGTGTGTTATTTCAAAGTAACAATAACAGCTAGATTGTGAAACTCCTGTTGGTGAGCACGAGAGGTCCCAATGTGAATAAGGAGTTCACCATTTGGTCCCATGGGAGTGTGGTTCTTAAAGGGTAATAACTCTTAATGGCTGGTATACACACAAAATAATTGCATGCAAAGTATAGTGCTGACTACAGAGGGCATGGTGAAAAAGCATAGTATTTCTCTGTAGGGATCATTTTGTGTGTAGGCATCTCAGATGAGGAGATGCTGTTTATACCAAATTATCTGAAAGATGCCATCTAAAATGGAAGAAGAAAATAGCAACAGAATAGTGAAAAAGCAATTTTTTCAACCTCTGGGTTATGCAGCCCCAAAAGAGGTCATTAGCAGCTGCTAGTATAGGGGTGGAAGAAGGAGAGGGAAATGTGGTTCCCATTCCCTGTTGCTTTCTGAGCCATTTATGACCGATCTCCTTTGATGCCAGAAGCACCACATAAACCACTGTTTATTTCATCTCTCAGTTAGTCTTTTGAAGCACCAGAGGAACAGTCACGAAAGATTAGGATTCTGCGGTATGTGTGAAGGTTGTGAGAAGCTGAGGTTTTGACTGTAAGAAAAAGGCTGAGAACCTGGCAATAAGGGGTCATAATTACGAACTCCAGAAATTATTCTACTTTTATCTTTGTAGGAGCTTTCCCTAACCCTTCTTAAAATAATGTAGTTAAATACAAAGAAGCCCACTTATAATGAATTCAGACACAGCAGTGAGATTCTGCTTCTAGTGAAAAAGGGAGCCCAAAGTGATCAGTTAACGGACCTTAAGGCCTTTTGCTGAGCCTTGAATGCAGCTACGAAGGGATTTGGGTGCAACTACTTAGGCAGGGTGTTCTGCGAACTGAAAAGACTCCATTTCTAGCTCAGTCCAATTGGAATGTTGTGACATGGAGCAAAGATGAGCCAGCTGCTCTCCATGGAGGAACATAGGGGCAAGACTGTTGCTCAGGTACCCGAGAGCTAGGTTATAGAAATCCGTCTCTGTGGCGTCATTAGAAATGTTTAAATGGATGTAAACAACTATTAGTCCTCACGTTTGGTATTCTGAAAGGATGTATGTGGGGTGTATGTGCCTTGTTTCCCTCCCTGTAAAATGCGGATAATAATACTTGCCTATGTCACAAGGGGGTGTCATGATTGTGAAGTTACTGATGTCTTTAAAGCATATTGAGATCCTCAGAGGGGAGATGCCACAAAAACAAATTATTGTTAGTCACAAACTTAGCATTCATTTCAGCAATTAAGAGTTAGCAGGCAGGGGACTGACACAAATATGTTCTACAAGCAAGTAATTGCTAAGAGCTGATTTTGAGTATCTTCCTTCAGTTAGTAATTTGTTCACCTCAAAGCTAAATCAAACCTTTTCAACTCATCAGACCTCTTCTTATCTGTTTTGTTTTGCAATACACTACACCATTCTGGGCTAAATCCTTTCCCCACACCTGTGTGACTCCAAATCAATGCAACTGTAATTGAGAACAGAATTTGGCCATTATCTGTATGCTTCAAGATGATACTGATGAGGCAGTGACTGGGAAAAAACACACAGTACACTTCAGAGACTTGGTTCCAAACTGCTCCTTTCAAAATCTCATGAACATATTGGCAATCTGTTGTAAATGCAACACAGTTTTGTGATTTACAAATAAGCTTTTGCTGGTTTGGTACAGTAAAAAGATGCTCAATATCCATTACTGAGACTGCCTTAAGGGGCTATTCTTGCTGCCAACCTGGCTCATCTTTTCCAAACAGCCTGTGCGGAAAAGACTTTGTAGGTTTTATAAAGAAGTGCCACTAGATGGCACAAAAGGCTTTTGCAAAGCAGATTGTTTGTCATGTAGGGATCCTTGTGGAAGAGAGATTTTGATCATAAATCCCATATGCAATAACGGGTTCATAATGCATCCTACAGACTATATGTTGTATTTCCCCCTAAGATATAAAATTTCATTTTCAATAGAGGAAGCTGTTCTCTTATATCTAGCATGTTCCCAATGTTAGGTTTCCTTTCCAAGAAGTGGACAAGCTAAGCCTTTAATGTGCGCTGACCAAGACATCTGTGTGATGTTTGCAGTGAAATGCAGGATTGATAGCATGAGGGAATAAGCCACAGTCTTGGCAGGCTGGATATAGAGAGTTATTCTTTGTCTAAAAAATGAACATTAGGCTTGTCACAAATGTATTCATGCTGATCCATTAAGACAGAACATTCAGGTCAGAGGGAAAGGTTTGCAGAGAACCTGCCTCATTATGGGAGTATAGCTAAGGAGACAACTAAAATTCATTTCTTTTTGGTCTTGTTTTGTCATTGTAGCTATTAGATGGGTGTTTAGATATAAAAACCGGTGATGGACAGAAACAGATTCTTGCTTTTTTGCCACTTTTTGACATTATGTGCTCCCATGGTAGTAATAACGCAATATAAAAAATTACTAATGATGATGGAGATAGAGGTAAGGCTTATACCAACCACACACACACACACACACACATTTCAATTTTCTCTTGGCATTAATATTGCTCTTAGCATATTGATCTTAGCAGAAGTAATAATAGTTGAAAGCCATTGCTGATATATCCTCCTGCAGTGTTGTTGGTGATGGTGTTAAACACTGAATGTTACACATAATTTCCTGGAAATAGACCTGCTAAAAGCTGTTTTTTATAATCTAGAGTTCTTCTGAGCTAAAGTTTATTAGGTGATTTCTGATTCTTAAGATGATTCCTTGATTCAGTGCTGATAAAATTGGTGAAGCAGTGGGAGAAAAAAAATTAGCCACTGCCTGAATGATGAACAAATCTGATGAGAAAAATCTAAAAAGGTTGGACAACCACCCAGAAGTTTTGATTTTTATCTAAACTTCTTAAATCTAAAGCCAGGCTAGAAATCTCATCAGAACAGGCTGTTTTAAAAGCTTTCTGATACCTTCTGTTTTTGGTTAGGCTGGAAATACTGAGATAAGCCTTCCTGGTAACATTTTGGCACTTACCTTTCCAGTCCTGGCCAGAACTCCAGAGTGAAAAAATATATAGATTGTCCCTCTGCACTGTGACATTACTGCCTGAATGGTTGATGTTTTGGTGTTTGGGGTGGGAGGGGGGGCAAGACTAGAGCTGGATGAAATCTTTCCAACAAAAAAAGTATTTTTTGTGAACAAAAGGCAGATTTGGGTTGACTGAAATACTCTATGAATCTGGTGTTGAATTTTCCAAATTGTTTTGGTGGAAAACTAACAAATTTCAACCTCCCCTCAAATGAAAAAAAAAAAAGACTAGATTTTTTACAATTTCAAATGACTTTTCATTTTGAAATTTGCTTCAATTTTATTATCCCCCTTGTTTAAAACAAACTAAAAATTGAAACAAAAGATTTCATTTCACACCACACCATTTTTTTGGGAGGGGGGTTGCCAAAAGATTTAGTTGGGTCAACACTAAATGATGATGGTTTTTTGTTGTTTTTTGTTTTTGATTGGATCGTGAACTGAAAAATCAGTTGTTAGCACAGTCTACCCAAGGCTGACCGTGCTTGGTCACTTCAGCGTTAACACTGATGATGATTCTTCTGTGGCAGTTCAGTATTTGCTATGGGACTGTCATAGAACCTAGTGAGTGTCGCCTCCTGGTCACCCACTAGGACTGCTCTGAGGGGAATCCAAGCCTCTGCTGCTCTGGATTCCTGGGTATTCCAAGCTTCTGGAGCCTCAGGAGGCTGCAGCACTGGTTCCTTCATTGGCCCCTCTGGCATATTATCAAGCTGAGAGTCAGTGCCCGTTCACCCCTTCTCGGAAATGGAAATCCTGGGCCCCTGGGACCAATGCTTACCCTTTCACGGCCAGGGTAACCCAGTTACTTTAAACACCCTCTCCCAGAACTCCACCCAAATGGTATGAAGCTTTACAGAGTGTTTACATGCCTCTGATAAATGTCAGAAATATCTATTTGGCTGCAGGCTTGTGTATGGCTCAAAGACTGTACTGTTGACTTTACTAGAGGGTCTCGTGACAGGGAATGAAGATTAGGGTTAAAATCCTGGCCCCACTGAAGTCAATTGTAGAATTATCAGCTGCTGTTGATATGGTTGATTATGAGGTGGTATTGACTCAAATGTGGCAGGATTGTCTGTGAAGGGCTCTCGCCTTGGGAAGTCTCTCCTCAGTTGGTTTGAATTAGCCCAAATCTGTTGACTTTCAAGCATGCTGCAAAGCTCTGTATTGTGTGTGTACGGCTAGGATTTACGTACTGGAAGTTGAGGGGCTTTCTTTTTCTTTCTTGACTTTAGGGGAATTGTTTGTTTGCATAGGTATGTGTATTTCCGATACGTGACAATGCTTACAGCCAGGAGCGGCGCCAGGGTTTTGCCGCCCTAGGCGGCAGTGCTCCTCCTCTGAGCATTCAGTGGCGGGGGTCCTTCCGCTCCACGTCTTTGGGGCACTTCGGCGGTGGGTCCCAGAGCGAGTGAAGGACCCACCACCGAATTTCTGCCGAAGACCCGGAGCGGAAGGACCCTCCTGCCGCCAAATTTCCGCCGAGGGCGGCAAAATGCCCACCCCCAAATCCTGCTGCCCTAGGCGACCACCTAGGGTCGCCTATTGGAATTGCCAGCCCTGCTTATAGCCCTGGATAGCTCTATTTCTATGTATGATTTGTATAAATCCTAATAAATGAAATCTAATGAGTAAAAAGGTTCTTCAAAATACAAACAGTTTGGGAGTGAGTATTAGGTGAAGGTTGAAAAGAAGGAGTGTGTCTGTTTTGAATTGCCTTTCCCTAATATCTCTTCAGGATCAGATACCATTTAAAAAAAAAACAAAAAAACTCTGACTGGCTAACTAGTGGGACAGAAGTTGCCTTGTTGCCCGGAGAGGTTCATGAATTATCTGCTTTATGGAATCAGCTTTATGTTGTTTCTCTGGTATTCCACCACCTCCAGTGTGAATGATATAAACAAAGGGCCGAATTCTAACCCCAGCTACTCACATTCAACTCCATTAATATCAAAACATGGAGATAACTGAATTTGCCCTTTCAGACCTTTGCTCTAATATTGACTTTGATTATCTGATCTCCTTTTCCTTCTCTGGATAAAATCAAACCTAATACTTTCCCACTCTTTCCCCCCTCCCTACCTCCAATCTTCCAACCCTTTCATCTTTCTTAGTATAATACTGGCCCCCAATTTCTTTTGTGCCCAAAATGGGCTCAGTGTTTGCCACATCCTGAAAAAATCAGAAGTAATGTTCCAGATGTAAAGATTCCTTCTTTTTCTATATTTTTAGCACATACTTTATCCCTTTCTGTAATTGGGCATACTGCACTCTCTGGATAACACCTACCCTCACTGCCTGCAGGCCAACTGGTACTGTATAACATTACTTTTCTGCTATCTGAATTTATGATTGACAGATGCGTTAGCACCTTTTGGCATCTGACACACACTTTGTCCTCAAACCATTTGTGCTATTCTGATAAACAATTTCATTCTTTTCTTCTCTTTAGACTCTGAAAACTTTTCCATGTGATGGAGCTGAAATGGAACAGAGGATTGCAAGAATATTTCTTCTCTGGAGTTGTATGGTTTGGTCTTTGACCTTGTAGTAGAAGGTGGTTGATAATGGATCACTTATCAAAAATTGATTGTGTAATTTGTTAGGGTGTTTTTTGTGTGTGTGGTTGGGGGGGGCACAAGCTCGCTGTGAATGGCTAGTGCTCCCCAGGGTACATATTGTAAAGTATTATCAGATTTTGCAAGGGTTGCATTATCCTCACATTTTGGTTTTATATGGCTTTGATTTTATTAGATTAATTTTTGTATTGAGGTACATGTTGTTACAGATACTATACCTAGAGAAAAACACAAAGCATTTGACAGGAAAGGTTCTGTGACTATAGATTCCAAGTCCTCATGGTTCCTATAAATGTGGATTTATTAGTGTGCAAAATAATGAATTTTAACTTCTGTAATATTTCAGTGTTTTTTATATTTGTGCCCAGGGCCAGTTTGGAATTTAGAAAATGTACTTTCAATTAAATGTTTGTGAGGCATGTGGGTTTCACAACACACATGTTCTAATTTTTGATATTTCAATGTGAAAGCATCTTGTTTGAAATAAATTTTGAAACTCAAAACTACCAAAAAAATTGAGGCTTGTGCTCAGAAATAGGATCCTGATGAGTGAATTTTGGAGGGAGGGGGAAAAAAATTCTGGAGGCCTACTTCAATCATTTCTATGAAATGCAAAATCTTCAAATGCCAACATTTCCCAATTTC
Organism: Malaclemys terrapin pileata; assembly: GCF_027887155.1. Classification (NCBI taxonomy): domain Eukaryota; kingdom Metazoa; phylum Chordata; order Testudines; family Emydidae; genus Malaclemys; species Malaclemys terrapin. Next base: position 91,766,691 of record NC_071509.1, read on the forward strand.
ATTAGGAATATTTTTCACAGGCCTGCATAGAATATAAGCAAATTCCTTCACCCTACTAGATATAAACACTTATGCTCTTTGCTTGAAAACTACAGTCCTTAGTGAAATTAATTTGTCATTCAGTTGTAATCTACCAAAAAGCTACTTTTCAATAAGGGCTTATTTCACTCTGCTCACATACCCTTCTGCACACAGCTGAAGCATGGAGCTCAATTCACTTAACACTATTAGAGGATATTGCTCTTTTAGAATGTGACTGAAGGAAGTTAGTGACTGGGCATAAAATGGAGGATCTTACACTGTGCATGAACCGTACCAGTTCTGTGTATAAACAAAGTACTTCAGCTTTCAGCATGGTCAGTTGCTTAACCTTTCAAACACACGTGCACACAGAAAGGGAAAGAAAATCCGGAAACTTACCCAGTAGCTTACTTTTTGATTCTCTGTTTACTCAAGCTTATCTCTTATAGTATATTGTGTACAGCAACTTTATAGTCCGATACAAGCCCAGCAGTCTGCCCCAGTGCTCACTAGAAGCTCAATCTTGCAAGGTGCTGAGCACTCCTGGCTTGATCCAGCAAAGCACTTAAGCCTCTGCTTAACACACGAGTAATCCTAATAACTTCAGTGCTTAGCACCTTGCAGGATTGAGCCTGGTGTGTAGTCTTATTTTTAGACAAAGCTAGATAACAGGCCTGGGCTGCAGAATATGCAAAAGAGAGAGAACCGGTTCTTCAGATTCTACTTGCCTGGATTCCATTGTGTTTCCATTATTCCCAACATTCTGCTGTTTGTCCCCTGTGAAATGAAAAAATAACATGGAAAATACGGCAAACTTTTCCCCTGAATTGCAGATGGTCTTACTGAAAATAATGTCTAAAATGTTTCTTTCCTTGATCTGAAAAATAAAATGAAGCAAATGTTTCTGTGACACAGTAAGAGCGTTGGTATGAGAAAATGTCTCGAGAGACCTTGATGCATTCTCAGGCATCAGCCTGAGGCATTTTACGCACTGTGGCAGCAGTTTTTGCAATACCTCTAACTAGTCTTTGTGCCCTTAGAGGATCCAATCTTGCAAACACTTATGCAGGGAATAACTTTGTTCACGAGTAGCTGCATTGAGTGAACTTAGTAGAATTGCTTACGTAAGCAATGTCGCTTCTGTGTATCAGTGTTTGCAGGATCAGGCCCACTATGGGGTGAAATGGAATCTTTTGATACGTATACATGCACACACAAATAAATCTCCATGCTGTAGCAGCTACAACCATCTCAACTGACTTAGTCATTGGACATCACAGATGTCAAACAAAACCTGTGGGCTTTTAAAAAGTTTGTTTTGGATGGGATAAATGATTAAAAAAAAAACAAAAACTCTTAACTTGTTTCCCTCCATGGGGCCAGCTGTGTCTATGCATCTCCAGAAAACCATTATCAAATACACCTGCCCCAGGATAATTTATTTTCCTTTCTTCCTCCCTAGGGTGAGCAGATAGCAAGTGTAAAAAATCAGGACAAGGGGTGGGGAGTAATAGATGCCTATATAAGAAAAAGCCCCCAAAATCGGCCTTCCCTACAAAATCGGGACATCTGGTCACCCTATTCCTCCCAGTTAGTTCTATCAGTTTGGTACATTCTACCTTCGATCCATGTGTCCTCAGGCCCAGACAATGCACCTATAATTGGATTGCCCTTTGCCTGGTCAGATGTTCTGGAGTCTGCAATGCTTCCCTACCTCAAAAAACTTGTTCACTTCTACTTTACAGTGTACTGATATCTAGGACGCACCAGGATTCCTGAGCAGAGAATAAAGGCAATGGTGGATAGGAACAGTGGCAGGACCCTATAGAGAGTGGGATTAAAAATTGGATTGGATGGGATGAGATGAGTGGCATGTGACAACAATTGACTCAGGTAATTATTTTTTAAAATATTTTGCACTTGAATAGTGCTTAATCCCCCAATCTCCAACTTTCACAACACTTCTCTGGGGAGAGATATTAATATTACCTATTTGATACATGGGCACAGATTAAAAGTACCTCGCTTAAGGTCTCAGAGGTAGAACTGGGCATAGAAGCTAGAAGACCTGACACACTCCCCTGCTCTGCTTATTTGACCATGCACGTGGGAAAGAAAGGGTAGCTGAGCAGAAAGAGGGATGTACCTTAGATTGATTCCAAAGTACATCAGCCATGAGTTCAAGTTGGACCATCTGATGGGAGAATTGGAGATGAATTATGCTAGGTTCAGTTTTTGGAGAGACAGCTCATGAATGTAAGTAGGTCCACAGGATGGTTAGAAGAGACCAGATGGAATGCACCTCTATTTCATGGTAGGTGAAAGGCAGTAAATAGAAAGCCCAAGAACTAAGATTGGGTCTTTAGTTTGACTTTGTCTCCCAGGTTTCTTGAGGGGAAGGGGTACACCGTGTCGGGGGTGGGAATTTCAGCTTCAGAAATTCATTAGGGTGTAAGGTTTTGGTGACCTGTGTAGCAACGTGGGGTCTTGTTTTTCCAGGGCGTCCACACCACTCACTCCTAGCCTAGGGCCAGACTATCCCCTCCAGTTCCCAGTCTGTGGTCCTATCTGTCTGGTAATAAAATTCTCTAACTCTGCCTTAAATTGTGCTTTGGTTCCACCTCCCTGTGCACATCTGTGTGCACATGCACATGCTTGAGAGAGATCACCAGACAGCAATGCGTCACAAACAGGGGTGTGTGTGGATTCTCCACAGACTGGGAGGGGCTGCAAAATAGGATGGAGGTAGATGAGGATTTTGTGTGTACCTGGAGATTAGGATCTGGTCATAGGGTGAGGGAAAGGACAGGTGGGGCCCTATGTATGTTCCTTCACATGGAGCCCATAAAACCTAGAGCTAGCTATGGCTAGCTTATTATCAGGAATAAAGTACAGTAGTTCTAACTTAGTGTTTTAAATGGTGAAACATGATGTATCTCTGGCTGTGATCACTGCTATTTTTAACCCAGAATCTCTAAAAACGAAATTTAGAAACAAACACTTTTTTTTTTATCCTGGTAAATTCAGTAAACTGAACTGAGTTGGTATTTGAAGTGGCAGCCAATTGGAGCCTGGGATTTGGGTAACATTACTTACCAGCTCCCAAGAATAGCTTCACTGTTTGATAATTGGATAGTAGCTTTCCATTCTGATGGGCCAGGAATGTCCACTTCTAGTACAAGAGGAAAATAATCAATCATGTTACTAGCTTTTGTCTTGGCAAAGGTATTTAGATTTCAGCCAGCTGGTTAGCTGCCTGAAGGCCACCTGCTTGACTGAAAAAGAGAGAATCAGTTCCTTTCTTTTTGCAAAGGAAAGGGAGGGAATATTGACTTGTGTGATCATTTCAGGTGGATGATTAAATTTGGCCTCTCAGGCCCCAGATGAAAATTCAATTCAGATGACTAGTTTTCTTTTCATACACTGTTGAGCAATCCTGTGTTCTGCCATCACTAATGTTCCCGATGTTGATGGTCCTTTCACTTTAACAAAGCACAGAATACCCAACCTGCTCTCTATTTCTTATACCTTTGGGCTACTGAAACATAATGAGGAGACTGTGCTCATTTAAGTTAAGGACACGGCATCTGCACTTATCAGACTGTCTTGTGTACTCCATAAAGTAATACACTGATGTTGTACTGGGTGAATTGTCAAGTCAGAATTGTCATAACTTTTCTGCTGACTTAGTGGTTTTCAAATATACCGCTCTGAGATGCCTGTGTCTTGAACATATATTTCATGGGAAAAAAATTGCCCTGAACTTTGTGTTGTAACTAACTGCATAAATTATAGAACTGCAGGATAATACCCTCTATATACAGGTGCAGATGAAGTAGAGCATAAGCAAGGAAAGGCAGGCAAGTGGAATGCTTAGAGTATTCTTGTTGTGTTTGTCACATGTATGCTGAGGATGCCTAAATAGCTAACTAGGGTAATTTTTCTCATGAATATGGATGGCAAAAACTAGCCTTTAGCAATCAGCTATGCATATATGTTCTCAATATTGCTTCATATAGCAGTATCTTGTATAGCTAGTATGCTATGAGCTAACAGATATTTGCCTTAATATGGGTGCTATTCTACATGAATTATTCTGAGTTCAACAGTATAATACTGAAGCTGGATGCATGGACCTCAGTGGCACTCAGAGCACTGGATTACTGTCTCATGTGGGTTAAATACTGTCTCACACGGGTTAAATAGATAGTAAGGAATGGATAAATGTGTTGCTCTTATGCTTTTAACAAATAGGTTTCACTTAAGAAAGCTTCACAGTTGCAAGGGCAACTCATTTATCTGCGTTAATGAATGCAGGAAGTGCTTTCTGATGGCAGTTTTGAAATAACTGTATATTACTATAAGCAAGGTCTGAATGAACTCTCCCCTGACAGCTAGTTGGGGAGGAGGAGAGACTTCAGGAGCAAACTGTATTTACATGAACACCTACTCTGCATAAGTATCTAGCAGACAGGAACTCCAAGTGATCAACTTTGACTGGTGTTGGATTACAAATCACTTTAGTACTGAATGTAGGGGTAGTGAAATATTGTTATCATTGTTGTTGTCTTTATTGTCTGAGTAAAGCGGAGCAGAACTGTATTTAATTTGTCCCAAATGAGGGAGTTTCCCTCAGTTGAAAGGACCTCATTAAGCCAGGGGCTTGAATGTCAGACCCCTGTGAAAGCAGAGAGAGGTGGGAATAGGTGTGCCAGCCAGGAGATGTAGACTCTCCCTAAGGGTTCCTGGTCTGATTTAACCTGTTCCTTCCCCCAGCTCAAAGATAAAGCTAAATAGGGTCCATTAGGAGCCTTTTTTATTTTAAGTGCTTAAAATTGCTCACAATCATTTGTGGTGGGACAGCATCTCTGCTCAGCCTCAGAGCTGAAAATCAGTAAAAACTGGGTGGAACCTCAAGATTCTAACCTGCAGAGGTCACAGCAGAGAGGCAGAAGGCAGCCAGTGGAACAGAACGAGTGGCTGGTGGGGGGCCAGACAGAGCAAGTGTTCAGATGGCAGAGTAAGCAAGGTGCTTTCTTCCCTGGGTGGGAGGTGAACTCACACACATGCACCTCTGAGCCCTGGGTCCTCACTGACCAAGGACAACCACTGTGAGTGGGGTGGGGTGAGGGAGCAGAGCAGGGCACAGTAAAGGAACTTTTGGTTGGAGAGCTCAAGAACATGAGGCAGAAGGCACTGCCCCATGCACTCTGGGGTGGGTGTCCTGCTCACAGTTTTATGATTATGACTCCTGCTTGTGGTATTTTCCCTAATCAATGTCAGGTGACTTCCCTCCTTTCATTAAAAGTTTCTTTTCTACACTCAGACTTTGTGTTTGCAAGTGTGGACGTATTGCCTCTCAGAGGTGCCTGGGGTGGTGTGTAATTTTCCCAGGTTACTGGGCAGGGGTTCGAGCTGGTTCTGTGTTGTATTGTTGAAAAGGAACCCCTAGATATTGAACTCAGCACTGGTTGCTGCTGGCTCCACCTGGCAGAAGGGTTACATTACAAAAGGTCCTGTATGGTACATAGGAGAAACTACTTGAGTGTATCTAAAGAGCAGTTTGTACTGTGCTATCGAGCAAGTAGCACTAGGAAGTGAGCTTCTGACTGCTAAAGATATACTGTTGGATGGTTCAATGGAGTTAAATAGATGGAACAGATATAGATAATAGGATTAGGAAACAAGATACAGATAAACTAACACACTGGAAAGCCAAGACATTTGTACATAGCAAAAAGAAGTTGTCCGCATTATAAATGTTGTCTTAAAGGAAACCAAACCACACATCCCTCCTCTTCCCAGAGGGCTAGATTATGTCTTTAAGCACAGCCCTGAACAAAGGATGCTCTGTAAACTCCACCACTCATGAGTGAGTCCTTTAGAGCTGGAACAGGCTTCTAACTGAGTTCCCAAACTGAAGCAAGATTCTCAGGGGTGGAGTAGGCTTTAAAGTTCTTAGTCCCAACCCCTAATAGGTGCTGGCTAATCATCCACCTCCACCTGACTCATCTGAGTCTCACAGCTAGAAGAAAACACTGCAGCCTCTCCCAGATCCAACCAACACATCACCCCAATGTAAAAATACCTACAACTCTAGTTCAGGATCAAAGCAACTAAAGGAATAGAGACACCAACCCTGCAGTGCATGCCTCACAGCAGCTAGGTTCTTACTTTCAGTCTCTCGCTGGGACTCTGTAAAGAACTTCAGCCCAGATAACACACATTACTGTTTGACCCTTTGACAAACCAAGCTCCTCGTGCTCCATGCTCTCAGATTACTCCATTACAGGCACTTTTTTATATTTTCAGTATGAACATGTCACACACCCCTCCCTGCATATGTGTCTAACTGGTGGAATGAATAATCAAAATGGAGGAAACAAAACCAAGTTTAAGAAAATACAAAATTATTTTGAATTCTCACTGTGAGCCTATGCAAAGTGGGTGTAAAATGTGGCTGAATCAGAACGGTAGCATTTTATACCTATCCACTTTCTACAGGTGTAGATAACTACACAAGGGCCAAGAGAGTAGGGGGAAGCAAGCTCTGTTTCTTTAATGAAAGGTAAAGTTATTTCCCTCTTTTTTCAAGTTCAGCCATTGAATAGGCTCCGGGTTTGGAGCAAATCTAGATCCAAAAGAAGAGAGAACCCAAGGTTATGGTAGACAAGATGGATTAATTTAATATAGGACAACAGACCTCTTTCATGTTACTGAAGTTGCCACAAAGATTGCCACAATTTGTTGCTTTGCATGATGGATTACCTAGTATGCTATGATTTCCTGCCACCATCCAACACAAGACTTTAATTAAAAAGCAACAGAGAGTCCTGTGGCACCTTTAAGACTAACAGATGTATTGGAGCATAAGCTTTCGTGGGTGAATGCCCACTTCGTCGGATGCATTCACCCACGAAAGCTTATGCTCCAATACATCTGTTAGTCTTAAAGGTGCCACAGGACTCTCAGTCTGGATCTGTAAAAAGCAACAAACATGGCTGCCCCTCTGATACAAGACTTTCATTGTTACTGAATAACTTAAGGCATACATCGGGGTCAGCAACCGCTGGCATGCGTGCCAAAGACGGCATGCGTGCCGATTTTTAATGGCACGCTGCTGCCTGCCGGGATCCCGGTTGCTGGCCCTGCTCAGCCCACTGCCGAACCCAGGCCGGCAGCCGGCTGGGCGGGGCCGGGACCATTAAAAATCCTGGCCCACCCAGCCTGCTCTTCTCCGCCCCGCACCCACCGCTCTCTCCTGCGGGGGTAGGGGGCAGAAGCTTGGTCCTGCCGGCTGCTGCTGCAGGGCAGCCTCCACCGGCAGCCAAGCTCCCTCCTCCCCTGCCTCTTCCCCCAGCGTTCAGGGGTCCTGCCCCCCTCCTCTCCCTCCCTGCGGCTGAACAGCTGATGGCCCTGGAGAGGGAGGGGGAGAAGTGGAGCTGGAACCGCAGCCGCAGTGTGCTCATTGCTCCAGAGAAGAGGCAGGGACAGGGCCTTGGGGAAGGAGGGTGGAATCAGGGCATATCCCCTCCAGTCCCTTGCCATTAGCTGCTTAGGGCAGGGGGCTGGGGGCATCCCCATGACTCCAGCCCACACCCCCAACCCCCTGCCCTGACTCCTGAAACCCCCACAACCCCAGGCCCCTGCCCTGACTCTTGCACCCCCCACATCCCCACCCCCACCCTGAGCACCAAACGGAAGCTCCTGCACCTCCCCCCCATTCCCACCTGCACCCCTCACACCAAATGGGAGCTGCCCAGGTAAGCGCTCCACACCCAAACCTCCTGCCCCAACCCTGAGCCCCCTGCCCTCATTCTAGCTCCTGGCCAGACCCTACACCCCAACCCCCAGCCTGCTACTTCACCCCCAGCCCTGTGCTCAGTGCACTCCCACCCTCAGCTCAGTGCAGAGAGAGAGGAAGAGAATGGGCTAAAACCAGGGAGAAGGTAGGTACCCACTGTATGTGGGCAGGGCTGGGAACCCAGACTGGCAGAGGGCTGAGCGGGGCTGGCAGCCAGGACCCTGGCTGGCAGGAGCCGATGGCTGGAACCCTAGACCGACAGTGGGCTGAGCGGCAGCAGGCTGAGCCTCTCAGCCCATTGCCAGTCTGGGGTCCTGGTCGCTGGTCTGGGGTCCTGGCCACCGGTCCCACTCAGTCCGCTGCCGGTCTGGGGTTCTGGCTGCCGGCCCCTTGCCAGCCAGGGTCCCGGCCGCAGGGCCCACTCAGCCTGCTGCCGGCCTAGGTGAATGGAATCCCAGGCCGGCAGTGGGCTGAGCGGGCCGGCGGCATAAAATCAGCATTTTAATTTAATTTTAAATGAAGCTTCTTAAACGTTTTGAAAACCTTGTTTACTTTACATATGACAATAGTTTAGTTATATAATATATAGACTTATAGAGAGAGACCTTCTAAAAACATTAAAATGTATTACTGGCATGCGAAACCTTAAATTAAAGTGAATAAATGAAGACTCGGCACACCACTTCTGAAAGGTTGTCGACCCCTGGCATACATAATTAGCTAGGCTACAATCAGTTCTTGCAAGAGATTTTTTTAGTTGGAACAAATACTCCAAAGTTAGTTTTTAGGGCTGCTTGCTATAGTGAGCAAATGTCCTCTAGTGGGAGGTCTGCCACATCTCTTCTGGATAATACTGTAGATTGAACTCTACTGCCATGAGGAGATGATCATCATATAAGTATACTGCAGAACCATGTCATACGAATTGGTAGAAAAGAGCAACTGAAATCTAGTCATGATGAGTTACAGAACAAGCAACATTGTTTCCCAGGCTTGGTCCACACTGGGGCGGGGTATCGATCTAGGAAACGCAACTTCAGCTACGAGAATAGCGTAGCTGAAGTCGACGTTTCCTAGATCGAACTAAGTTTACTTACTGCGGGTCCACGCGGCGCAGGCAAGCTCCCCTGTCGACAGCGCTTCCTCCTCTCGGCGAGCAGGAGTTCTGCAGTTGACTGTGGAGCGCTTCTGGGATCGATTTATCGCGTCCAGATGAGACGCGATAAATCGATCCCAGAAGATCGAGCTCTACCCACCGAATTAGGCAGGTATTGTGGACCTAGCCCCAGTGACAGAACTAATCTAACACCAGAGGAAAAAATGCAACACAAGCAGTCAAAGTACTACAACAATGAATTCATATTCAGTGCAGCTAAAATGCAAGCCTTTATGAAAACTATTACTGAGTACTGGTGCACAAATTCTTCATTAATTTCATCCTTTCTCATCACTAATACAATAAGGGCTGGCATGTCACTAGTGCACTGTTATCTTTATAAACTAGGAAAAAGTCCTACTGCCTTCTGGATACTCCAAAAACCCCTTTGTATTTCCCCCTGCCTGTATGGAGGGCCAGCATAACAGCATTATTACTCCTGTTGGTTCTGATGATGACCTCTTAGATTCCAGCAGTAAGACCTCATAAGTCTTCAAATGTTTGCACAGGAAGAGAAGCTTTATAATTAAGTTTCCTGAGATTTCCCCAACTCCTATTGTAGGCCTTTCAGCTCTGGTTAAAACATTCAGCTGTCCTAACCTGGAGAGTGAGATTGGGGAAAGGGTGAGTGTTTTTTGCTTTGGAAGATCACATGGTTAGTTGAATACAGGTTCCTAAAGAGAATATCGGTTAGTGGTGAGAATATCGGTTAGATATGATTTAAATTACGGAAATAATGGTTTGCTTTCTGCTAAAAAGGCTGTTGTTTTACTTTCCTTGCTTTTAGTTAAGTGTCATTTCTTTGTTTTGTTAATCCTTTTAGAAAGCCTGCTTCATTCTTATTATGACTCATTCTTTATTCAGCCTGTCTTGCAAATAATATCTGACCTGTTTTTAGCCTTTCCCTGGGGGTGGCTTTGTTAATCTCCATCCCAGATTGAGGTCAGGGCCTGACACAAGTGCATGAGGGGGAAAGGGCATGAGGAGCTTTTCCCCTCATGCAGTGCCGGTCACAATCACAGTGCCTGCACACTTTTCAGCACAGGGACTGCTCTCTCCTAGTTCCTCTGTGAGCACTAGTTCCCGCAAAGAGGGGCTGGTAGAAGATGGGCCATGATGGGATCTGGCACAGAAGGTCCAGTCCCCCCTAGTGCTCCTACTGGGATGGTGATGGGTGGTGGTGAAGGTCACATTAGAGGCTTGAGCTCATAACATGGGAAGATGTGCATGAGGAAATCTCAATCTAACATGGTCACCTAATTTAACTTAAACCAGCTTTCTATAGAAGGAAGAGAAGAAGCCCCAAGACAAGAAAAATAAGGGTAAATTGGGCAATTGTTCTAGCTCTGATTAAACCCTCTGAAAGAAAATCCACTGATCTTCTTTGTGGCAATAAGTTAGCATGGATGTATTGGAAGAGTGACTGAGAGCCAGGTCAGGGAATAGGATCAGGTGATAAGTCTTAGTTGCTGTTAACCTGAGGGGTTCTTTCTCACTAAAATAGTTCTTCAGATTAATCTGGTTTTTGTTTACTATGTTCATGGAGAAAGTAATATTTTTGGGATTACTGATCAGCAGGCAGTTGCATTTTATTCCTAGTATAACACACAGTACATGTATCTTCTACCTCTTGCCTGACAGGTCATATTGAGATAAGAATGATGGATGCTGCAGTTTCTGCATTTGAGGAAGACCATAAGATACCAATCTCAAGATTGTCATGATGAGACAGGCTTAATTCTCTGCCCTCTTCTCATTACAGTTTGCAGCACCAGAATGCATGTGGTGCTCTTGTTGCAATCTTTGTCACAGGAACATGTGATGAGAGAGAGAGAGAAAAATAACCTAACCAACCCCCGTCCCTCCCCCAAACAAAGCACTGACAAATGTTGCAATAAGTTAATTAGTCCTTGTGGTCAAAATATTAATGCAAGCAGAAAATGTCAAAAACAGGAAGGAAAGGTCCTTTTCCATGTTGAAGTTTCTGTAGAGAGTGAAAGAATGGTATCCGATAGACATATTTTGCCATACTAATTAAATTAAACAATGTAGGGCCAGATTGTGAAGGGAAAGCCACTTGCTGGGTTGGCTGCAGTGGGAACTCCTGGAAATATTGGAGTTCTCAGTTGCCCCTGTGTAAATTAAAAGTAACTCCATTTACTTAATGCAGTTATGCTCATCTACAACTGGAGAGCAGAATCTGGCTCATTGTGCGTAGAGAAGGCACAGTGCCTCTTGGAGTGGAAGTGGAGCATGGCTGCTCCTGCTTCTTTGAAAATTTGTAACCTGCTTTCTGTGCTGGCCCACCTCCGCTGTCTGATGTGGAAGGTGGTGGGGCTACCATAGCCTGCTCTCTGTCAGAAGGGTTGTTTCCACCACTGTGGGGCCAACTTGCACAGTCCTCTTGTCTCCAGAGTACAAATACTGGTATGGTGGTGGAAGAGATTCTGTATAGTATTTCACGTAATTGCATTAAATCAAAAGGTTTTCAATGAAACCCAAACCATGTGAAAGCTGCTTCATTTGAAATTTTATTATAATCTCAAAATTTAGATCAAGGATTAAGGTTCAGAAACACAGGCCAGCTTATGATTTTACATCTGAATCATGCAAAAATTTTAACAGTAAAAAGTGTGAATTAGAGGAGATCAATATATTGATCTAATCAACAAGTAATGGGCAAATTAAAAGTGTCTGGATTTGTTATTATGGGATGTCCCTCATCTTAAATTGTAAAGAAAACGTAAAGAAATCATGCAAAATTCAGCTTCACATGATTTGGATGAGAATCTTGTTCAAACTGAGTGATTTAAGTGTTATTGCACTGAGATTTTAAGTTAATTCATACCAAGAGTTGAAAATGAAACTTTGGAGATAGAAGGGGTGGGAGATGTGAGCCACATAGACGGAGATGGAATCAAATGTTTCTACAACGCCATGTAACGCAAAACTGCTGGATTTTGTACAGCTTTCATTAAAACTTCACTGTACAACATAGAACTATATTCCTGAAGTATCTCATTTCCATACCAGGTTATGAACTAATGTAGTGAAGTATGAAAACTCAGCCTAGTTTGAGGATGATTTTTTTTCTCTCTCTTCTACTTGTACTGACTGGCAGTTGAGTAATTGTCCACCAGTACGACGTCTGATTGAGTTGTCATTACAAAACCCCTTTGAATGCTTTTTGCTTCAAGAAATATCAAAGTCGGGATAAAATTGGAATAGCAGCCTGGTAATGAGATCATTATATATAAATACTGAAGTGCTCACAGGGGGCATAATGATTCCTCAGTGCAGGTATGCAGTGCATACCTATTAAGCACAGCCTGCATTAGATACTTTCCCATTGCAAACACACATCATCCTCTTCTGTGTAAGGTTCAAGTCACAGAAAACGAATGACTGATTAAAGCTGGGAATATGTTATTTATGACACATGTTAGGAGATGAAAGAAGCCTGGGCTATGTGTTTACTTTTCATTTGGGATTTTAAAGTATTCTGATTGACTAAAGGCAGGAGAGAGAGATGGTTTTCCCCTTATACTATATCAATCCAAAGTGTAAAGTTTGCTTCTTTTCAGTGATCACTCCTTTTGTTTGTACTGCACCAAGCATGTTGTTGGGAATCAACAATTAATTACAATAATGGTTGCAGTGAATCCGTGCCGAGAATAGATACAGGGCCTGATTCTCCACTGTGGTGGACCTTGCCTAGTCAGTTATGCCTGGGTAGAGTGGGTATAAAATGCTACCATTCTGATTTGGGACAGTTTACTCCAGGGTTCTCAAATGGGGGGGTTGTGACCCCTCAGGGGGTCTCGAGGTTATTTTGTGAGGATTGCAAACTGTCTGCCTCCACCCTCAAACCCGGCTTCACCTCCAGCATCTATAATGGTGTTAAATATAAAAAAAGTGGTTTTAATTTAAAGGGGTGGGGGGTTGAACTCAAAGGCTTGCTGTGTGAAAGGGGTCACCAATTCAGAAGTTTGAGAACCACTGGTTTACACCCACTTTGCCCAATGTAAATGATTACACTAAGGGGGGAGGCAATAGCAAATGAGGTTCCTGGTATTCAAAATGGACTAAAACACACAAGAATAAGTATAAGATGAAGAACCAAGTAGTGCCCAATCACACAGTGCTAAAACCAGGGCAGTTCAAATAACCAGTTTTTCATATCAGCTACTGAATCAAAAGATTTAAAAAAAAGAGAAATTTTCAATTTTTTTTAGGTAAGCAAAAAACATAAAAAATAAATTATTTGGGGTTGAACAAAATGTTTCATTTGACCCCAAACAAAATATTTCATTTGGATTTTGAGGTTTTTAAAATGGCTTTAAATTTTTTTAAAATTGGGGAAATTTCAAAATAAAACATCTTTCGGAAGCAAACAATCAAAACGTTTTGTTTCAGAAGTACTGAAATGAAACACCTACATATTGCCAAATATTTTTTCACTAAAGTTACCCGAGATTGACCTAAATTTGCAAATTGTTTTGGTCAACCCAAATCTGCAATTTTTTTGGTGGAAAAAAGTATTGGCACAAAAACTTTCGCCCAGCTCTGGCTATAAGTTATATTGATCCTTCACATGCTAGTCTAAATGTTCGTTACTTCCTATGTCTGTAGGAACAAGACAGGCATCTTGTGTGGGATGATAACAGTTACCTGCAACTTTGGACCCGATTCATCACTGTATTCTGCTAGTATAACTCTATTGAAATCAGTGAAGTTATACGGCTGTGTAACTGGAGTAATGCAGTAGTGGATCAGCACTTATATCTTTGTGGTGATGAAAGGAGACAAGTCAGATGTATGAAAACATATATCAAGCAACTAAAAGTGCTAGGAAAAGCAGTTTCTGTTCACACACTGGTTTCACTGATCTTACATAGTCCATGTGTTAAAGTTCAGCTGCAAGTATGTCTCTGTTTGACCATGATGGCTTCTGGTTAACATCTTATTGTACTGAAACCAAATGACATGTGCTAGTTGCTTTCTGAAGCCCACATTCTGTGGAACATCCTTTGCTGTTTGTCCCTGCTGTCCAGGACTGTCATCGTTGTCGTCTTTTTTTTAAAACCTTTTTTTTCTGATTTGATAAACAAACCACCTTTACATGTGTTGGGACAAATTCACTAAAGTAGGTAAAATACTAAGTCACTGGGTTTACACCAATATCAGTTCTATCATAGAAGCAAAATAGACAGTTGACTAGAGCAGCAAAATATCATCAGCCTCTAGTCATCCATATTTCATTGCCTCTGATATTTACCTGTATGACAGAGCTGATCCTGATCCCAAGGCTGCAGAACTCCCATAGCCAGCCCTTGAGACTAAAATTCTGTAGTGATGGATATGAAACTCCCTAGCTTGGTGTCTTTGTCAATATAAATTATTAGCTATATTTAAGATAACCCCAGATTTCTTGTAAATTAAGTGGATTTTAGGATATTTACAACTGCCTGGCATTGATGTCAGTAAACTCAAAGGTTTAGCAGGACTCTGCTAGCATGTCAACTTCTATGGGAGCTGCCTCTAATCCAGGAGAGGAGCAAGGTGCAGGAAGAAGATTCTGGTGTGGCAGTTCAAGATAGCGTGTCCCACTACAACTCCAGTGTGGGTTCTAGTCCCACTTAGCTTAATGAGAGAAGAGAGCCTGGAATAGTAAGAAACTCCCTGTGTCAGGCCAAAGGAATCAAAAGGGCCAGGGCTTTGGAATTCTCTTAAGGTTTTAGTCCTTCTCCTGGTATCCCAGACTCCCCCTCCCCCTCTGGGTCTGTCTCAGAAATCCCCAAAACAAACCTGGCTCGGGCTTACACCAATGCTCAAAACAAATCTTCCCTTTTATCCCAAAGCATAAACTGGGGCCCTAACTGAAAAGCTAAACCAACACTGACAGAGGTTACTTCCCTGTCTCATGTGCTTCTCAGCCCTTTTGTCTCCCTTCCTCATTTCCTCTCATTGGTGGAAAAAGGAGCACATTAATCTTCCTTTCTCCCAACATACTTTGCTGGAAACTTACACTATGTTGCATCAGTCCTGGGAAACAACTACTTCAGTTGTCAGGGAGCTGCAACCCACTCTGCATGCTGGAGCGCCAATCCAGGACCTAAACAGAATCAGCAGAGTTTGGGCTCTCTCCAAACCACAAACTGCTACAAGGAGACCATTTCCTCCTGCTCAACTGCTACCTTGTTTATGTTCCAGGTGTGTTCCCTGAATGAAAATCTGGAATGGGACAGTGCTGGCACAGACGGATTCTTTCTTAAAAAGCCAGTATATCCCAATACGTTCTCCTGAGTTAAGAGGACCTTGGTGTCTGCTTTGGACCCCACTATAAGAGCACAGTAAATGATGAAACCATTGTGCACCAGTTTCTCCTTTTCTGTCTTCTTCATGGATAGCCTTCCCCATTGGTCGCCATCTTTCTAGATGGTGGATTGCACTGTCAAAAAGCTGAACAAGTGGCTCCTGATTTGTTTTTATTTTTGTCCCCAAAGTAATTGTAAGTCCGGTATATGGTTTGCAGGAGGGTAAACTGTGAAAGGATTTCAGATTTGTGTTTTCAATATCTTTGCCTAGCAAAAGAACAGAGGTTCTAACACCCGAACAAGCTGCATTTAGCAACTGTATGACCCATACTCATTATATAGTTTAAATATGGCCTATCCTCACCACAGTACTTTGTGGTCTTCTACACCACCGAAGTATTCTAATGTGTGTATATTTGCCTGTATAATGTATTACACCCATGGATTCTCAAACACAATCCATTTGGCTCAGACAGGGTCATGAGACCCCTAAAATAATTCTATACTATTACCCTTCTTGATGATCAATAGTTTTTTGAACTATTGACCAGGTAGTGGTTGGCTGAGATAAGATCTCATGACCCTGTGAACGAAACATAAAGCAAGCTCTGTAGAAGGCAAATCAGAAGCTGAAGGACATTTTTTTGGGGAAAGACCTTTTTAACTGAGATATTTAAACTTTTAAGTATTTAGGTCTATTTCTTTGCTAACCTATTGCTTTTATAGACTTGTCAGACAAACTCCAGGAAAGAGAAATCACAGAAAAAGAAAATGAAATTGACATGAAAATAACAGTAAATAAAAACTTTTGCAAATACTTTCAGGGACATCAGGTGGCGTTTCCAAGGATGTTCTGAATAAAATGAAGTAATAAAGTTGATGTGACTGACACCAGCTATATAAAATGGAGGTAAAATGTTACTTACATTAATCTAAGATGGAGGCTGCTGTTATTGCCAGAGCTCTTGCCACGGGTGCTGCAGTTGTACATGACAAGGGGGAGCAAAAAACACTGGCCCAGGGTATAAAAAATATTTTTAAAAGTGGCAAATGAAACTTCTACAGCCTGGACTTAAATTTTCTGAAGATCAGTTATCATGGCAGGGACCAGGAATACTAGGTATCAGCATCAGTGTCCTGGTCCCTACTGTGAAAGCTGCCTTTGGTAGCTAGTGAGGGGACAATCCTCCAATCTGCTTTTGCTGCCCTCTGCTATCTTGGTCAGAGCATGGGAGGCCCTTCCCCAGCTGGTTCTCATGTTGTTGTTTGTTTCATGCTTGGGTGTGTGAAGGAATCCCCACTACCAGCCCCTGCTCTCTCATTTCTCTTGCTTCCATAAATATTTGTTTTAAGAAGGATGGGAATGGGCCACTGGGGCACAGTTCTGTACCACTGTGTCATATGCCTGTGGGACCCAATGCTGTCTTGAGCTCTCCACCACGAGTGTGTCTAATGTGCCACCCCTGGAAAAAATGGAGGGCACTGTTTGGCCTTTCATCATTCAATGGACCTGCTCCTGCACTCTCTGCTCAGGCAACATTCCCACTTAATGTCAACAGGGATTTTGAATCTGTGAGGAATTCAGGATTGGGCCCAACATAAATATTGCTTTAAAAGTACAGTGAATAACTTTCATATTAAAAATATTTCAGTTCTTTTTCCTCTTCCCTTCAAGGCATCAGCAGTGCAGTCACAAGAGACTTGCATTCTACTATAATAAATAAATACCTGGAGTGCAAAAGCTGCATTTTCTATTTCCAACAGGATCCCTTCTGTTAGTTTAAGAATTTCATAAAAGTAATGTTTAGTCTGAATAATCATCAGCCTGTCAGTGTCCTTCTCAGCAAAAATGACACTGCCAAAGATAGACTGAAATGTACGTGCACTCCCTGGTAGCTGTGGACTAGTCACTAAAAAACATTCAACCATCACAAGGTAACTGTCTTATATATCTGCAAGCGTAGGCAGGATTAAAGGTAGCCCATGCCTAGCTCATTTAAAAAAGTCCCTTTGCCAGCTTCTATGTGAGATACAAATCAGAGCAGGATTTGGCCCATATTGTAGTTTTGCTGGCAACTAACAACTAATCTGGTCCTATTAGACTAGAACCAACATTAAGCAACTGAGTGCTGGTTTGAATCACTTTTGCACTCCCTGAGTCCAGCTGCTCTTCCTGTCCTCTCCCCACAGATAGGTGCAGGATGAATGTTGTAGGCAAGGCAGCAGGCTTTGAGCTCTGGCTCCTGGTGAGGGGAAACAGGGCACGGATTCTGTTAATTCATTTTGCTTTTTATTTCTGGCTATGAAATCCCCTTTCCTTGAGATGAATTGTCTGTAGGAGGAACAGCATTCCCCCTTTCTGCTTGCCTTGGGGTAGAGATAGACAAAAGTTTGGCTGATGTGCAGATGCTGCACTTAGTACAACTGTCTCCCTTCCACTTTGCTGCATTGGGATTTGAATGTCCTTGTTGTCTCATAAAGCTTTAGAACAGACTCTCAGGATCTCTTGGCAAATGCAAAATCCAATAGTCATTGAACCCCTGATAATCTTTTATGCCCTGTAGAAGTATGCTTTCATTCATCTGTTTCTTCACGAGGTAAGAAATAAAGCTATTCCTTTCTAGGCATAAATTAGCATTTGTAACAATGCAGTGCAAAAAATGCAATTTAAATGGAACTGATTAGAATTTTGATAGGGCACCAAGGAACCTCTAAACAAATGCTGATCAGGTAATGAGCTGAACAAGTCATTTATTTTAGTGGTTTAGCCATCTAGTCAGTGTTTGGGTCACAGCTTTCCAAACATATACGGTGACTGTTCATTAATTATGCACTTTTCACTCAGTAATTGTCCAATTTAACTACACATCATCAGCTTATGTGTCAGGGCACATCAGACAACCTGTGAAAAGAAGTGAAAAAAGAGTAGCAGGATAGATAACTGAATTTTTAAAAATAATGTGGGCCTTACATTCCTTATTCCATATACCCCCAAAATGTATTGTTAGAATTTGGCCTTAATCTTTTATTGCCTGCTCTGGTTTGCAGTTTTGGATTTTGTTAAACATATTTTATTATATTTTGAAGATTGAAGTCCAACACAGTGCATTTTAAAATGTGGCTACAGTTTGGCATCAGTTCCCGATTTTTGTACTAAGAACATAAGAACGGCCATACTAGGTTCATGGTCTATCTAGCCCAATATCTTGTCTTCGAAGAGTGGTTGGTTCAGAGGGAATGAACACAACAGAGTAATTTGAGTGATTCATCCCCCTTATCCAGTCCCTGCTTCTGGTAGTCAGCTTTAAGGGCACCCAGATCATGGGGCTGTATCCCTGACCATCTTGGCTAATATGATCTCATCTAATTGTTTTTTGAACCCAGTTATACTCTTGGCCTTCATAACATCCCATGACAATGAGTTTGACAGATTGACTGTATGTTGTTTAAAGAAGTACTTCCTTATGTTTGTTTTGAAACCTGCTGCCTATTAATTTCATTGGGTGACTCCTAGTTCTTGTGTTATGTAAAGGGGTAAATAACACTTCCTTATTAACCTTCTCCAAGCCATTTGTGATTTAATTGTCCTCCTATCATATTCCCTCTTAGTCACCTCTTTTCTAAGATGAACAGTCCCAGTCTTTATAATCTCTCCTCATATGGAAGCTGTTCATACTCTTCTTTGTACTTTTTCCATTGCTAATATCTTTTTGATATGGGATGACCAGAACTGCACACAATATTTGAGGTGTAGGCATACCAATGATTTATACAGTGGCATTATGATATTTACTTATCTCTCCCTTTCCTAACGATTGACTGCCTCTGCACAGTGAATGGATGTTTTCAGAGAATTATTCACAATGACTCCAAGATCTTTCTTGAGTGGTAACAGCTAATTTAGACCCCATCATTCTACATGCATAGTTGGGATTATGTTTTCCAATGTGCATTACTTTGCATTTATCATAATTGAATTTCATCTGCATTTTGCTGCCCAGTCACCCCATTTAGTGAGATCCCTTTATGACTCTTTGGAGCCAGCTTTGGACTTATCTTGAGTAATTTTGTATCATCTGAAACCTTTGGCATCTCATTGTTTATCCCTTTTCCCAGATCATTTGAGTGAGTGTTTCCACTGTGAAAATTGATAATTTATTCCTATTCTTTCTTTTAACCTGTTACTGAACCATGAGAGGACCTTTCCTCTTATCCCATGACTGCTTACTTTGCTTTGGTGAACCTTTGGTGAGGGATCTAGTCAAAGGCTTTCTGAAAATCCAAATACAGTATATCCATTGGATCATCCATGTCCACATGTTTGTTGACTCCCTCAAAGAATTCTCATAAATTGATGAGGCATAGTTTCTCTTTACAAAAGCTGTATTGACTCTTCCCCAACATATGGTGTTCATTTATGTGCCTGATAATTCTGTTCTTTACTACAGTTTCTGCCAATTTGCTTAGTACTGAACTAGGCTTACTGGCCTGTAATTGCCAGGTTTGCCTCTGGCAATCACAAAAAATCAGTGTTATATTAGCTATCAGCCAGTCATCTGGTACAGTGGCTGATTTAAGCAATAGGTTACATACTACAGTTAGTAGGTAGTTCTGCAATTTCATATCTGAGTTCCTTCAGAACTCTTGGGTGAATACCATCTGGTCCTGGTAACTTATTATGATTTGTTTTATCAATTTGTTCCAAAACCTCCTCTATCGATGCCTCAGATTTCTCATCTGAGAAGAATGAGTGTGGGGAATCTCCTGTATGTCCTCCACAGACAGATGCAAAAAATTCATTTAGCTTCTCCATAATGGCCCTGGTTTGGCAGGCTTCAAGCTTCTGATGTACCAAAAAAAAAAAAAAGTTGCTGTTTTTTGAGTCTCTCGCTAGTTGCTCTTCAAATTCTTGGTTTTGGCCTTCCTAATTATATTTTTACACTTGACTTCCCAGAGTTTATGCTCCTTTCTATTTTCCTCAGAAGGATTTGACTTCCAAATTTGAAAAGATGTCTTTTTTTTGTTTCTAACTGCCTCTTTCTAACCACAGCGTTCCCTTTTTATTAGGGACAAGCACATTATAAACAGAATGGACAGATCTAAGTAACATGACCACATCCAAAGTTTTCTCATATGGATGGTCTCCAGGGAAAAGATTCCAGGGCAAAAAGCTAACACCTCATTATCTTTTTTTTTTTTTTTGGGTAGCAAGAGTATCCTTTCTTTACTTGATTGGTCATCCTGAGTTTATAAATATTCTTGAACCTCCTAGTACATGTATACAATTTATGTGCTTTCCTAACAGTAAATATCTCTATTGATAACTAACCATAAACCTCATTGGCATTCTACACAAATAATTTGTAACATTTAAAATGTGGATCTGGCAATCGTATAAAAAGAATGATTTAGGGGGCACTTTTTGAAAGTGCCCAAGTGACTTAGTCCAATTTTCAAAAGCGACATAAGGTCCTTTCACTCAGGTAACATTTTCAAAAGTGATTTCAAAGTCATTGCTTTTGTTCTGATGATATTATCTAAGTCCCACTAACTCTCAAGGTATGTCTACATTGCACACCTCTGTAAGAAGTGTGTAGAGTACATGCATGGCTAGCTGCCCTAACACTGCTATAAATAGCAATGTAGATGGTGAGGCACAGCTTAGGCCAAGGCAAGACACAGCAGAAGCCTGTGGGATGTACCTAAATATATGCTCACACGATGCCTTCCCTATCTACCATGGGCAGTGCGTGAATGCCCCGTTCAAAGTGGCTAGCCCTTTGCCCCGCCCCTTCCACATGAGGTCCCACCTCAACCCTGCCCCCACTCCGCCCCCTCTCTGCTCTCACCTGCCGGAGTCAGAGGAGCCCCAAGCCCCAGACCTTGGCTAGAGGAGCCCTGGCACAGTTGGCTGAGCCATCCCAACCTGAGCTTCCCTTGGCCTGCCTGGAGGAGCTCTGAGCCTGGCCTCGGAGCAGGGAGCATTAGTGGAGGATTGGGGAGGCTTAGCCTCCTTCAGCCTCCATTATGTGCTGCCCATGCTGTCTACACCGCTATTTTTAGCAGTGAAGTGCCCCACTGTGCTCTGGTGGGGGGAGGCAGCAGGGAAAGGCTCAATCAGCAGTGAGCTTCCAGAGCCTTCCCCCTCTATTTCCCCAGCCAGAGCCTTTCACTGTCTTGCGTAGCTACACACAGTAGTGTGGACATGGCCTGCTTTTCACTGTGGTGTGTAGCTACACATGCACATCGCTGGCAGCAGTGTCAGGGTAATGTAGACATAACCTCAGTGAGACTGAGGCTCAAGTGCCTAAATCACTTTTGGAAAGGGCATAGACACTTAAGTCACTTACATGCTTTTTCAAACTGTAACTATAAACTATTTTTGTGGTGTTTTCCTCTGACTAGCTTTGTGATATTGTCCATATGGAAAAATCTTTTTCTTACAGTTGTATGCAATGAACTTGATTAGAACAGCTGGGGATATTCTTACAAATATTCCTGAGAAAGAAAATGCAAGACTTAAAATGCATAGGAGACCTTTTCTCTGCATTCCCTGACTGAGTGAATTTCACCCAGGATGATTACATGAAAATGCTGTTGGCCAAAGCCTCTAGTCCTTGTGCAGGCAAAAGCCCTACTGAAGTCTGTGAGGGCTTTTGTCTGATCAGAACTACAGGTTTAGGCCTTATATTATTAGATCAGTAATAATTCAGCATTTCTCAGTAACAGGACAGAGGAGGCCTTTGTTTTTGACTGGTTGAGAATTATAAAGATATACATACTTAGCCTGTTGAATTTGAAATTTATCACTGAAGTACCTTTATTTGGCATACAGCAACACTATGCCGAAGCTGGCCAGGCTCAAATGCAGGGAGTGGATGCAGGGTACGTAACAAATCCTGAAATTACACAGCAAAACTTGTCCTTATATACATCTCTACTAACACCTGAGTTCCTGACTCTACATTGCATCAAGTGCTTCATGATTGGCTTGGTTACTTCTCAGGAATCAATCCATGCATGCTCTGTCCATGTGCAGTTCATGTATAACCTGATCTCTTCATTCCAAATTTATCTTGTCCATTGTCCCTAGTACCAGAGCGTTTCTGCTTATCTTAGCTAGACTGACTCCAGCCTAATGCTTTTTAGACCCTTACTTACAATTTAATCTTCTATTCACCTTCCCAATCAATGAGAATACAGGACTGAAGAGATATTGTCTTTAAATTTTCAAGTACAAAAATCTGTACAGATTTTTATTTAGAATCTTCCATTAGAATTCCCTACAACTCCTGAAAAATTTAGGGGTTACTGTATAAGATACTGATATTTTAGTGCCTCCCGCACTACTGTGTATGATATTGATCACTATACATCCTGTTATTGCTTTGGAGAGGGATGTAGGACAACAGAAGTGACACCAGAATCTTAAGTTCTGAGGAAATGATATGGTTATTGGAGTTCTTCAGGAAACATTTGTGATGTATTATAATATGACTGTACTGAACATCTTTGAACTAGAGATATATGGCACATCTGTATTATAAACCTGTGATAGCAAATCGTTGTTGGCATTGCTTGGTTTGGAATATTAAATGTAACAATTTTAGAATAAAGGATTATTTTCTGAAATAAAAAGAGAAAATTGTCTAATATATGTACAGTTCACACTTAATGAAATTGACATCAACTAATCCCATCTGCATGAAGTGCAGCAATCCAGTTATACAACAGTGGCAGGAGGATGGCTATTAACTGCTCTTCAGTCAGAGCAGCCGACTCCTTGGTGTTGGTGGTGCAGTCAGTATGTTTCCGTGCTGAGAGACATCTTATTTTGTCCTTTAGGAAAAATATTTTTCCCCAATTAGAAAGGCAAGTGAATGGGATGGATATAATCTTTAAGGGCTTGATGCCTGTGTAAGGGAGCAGGGACCTCTCCTTACACCCTTATGTGGTTAACCCAGACCCATTGGCTACAGATAAGCAGCAGTAAGCAGGACTACTCTTGGGTGGGGAAGAGACCCATGGCTCCCTATTCACCAGCCGGTGGGGGACGGGGGTAATAGTCTACTGCTGGTATAGGCCAGCAATAAATGACTATCCTCGGAAGCAAGGAGGAAGAACGGGAGAAATTTTGACTGAGCAGGGTGTCTGAGTCACGTTTCTACAGCTGGGTAGAAAACAGTGTTCTAGCTCCAGGAAAGCTTTCAAGATTTCAAAAAAGAGCTTCTTGTCCTAAATTGTGGCAAAAAGCTGAAAACTCAAAAATGGAATCTGATAAGAGTTATGTTAATTCCAACCTGCAGCTGCCAAGATTGTTGTGGTTCCCAGCTCCCTGGCAGCCAGCCTGGAGACCCAAGGAGCTTGGAAGCCTGGGAAGTTCTCTGTTCTCAGTAGCCTGCCTCGTGGGCTGAGGGGGAGCTGGAAGCCCTGGGACTGCTGGTTCCCAAGCTCTGAGGTTGCTGGCTCAGTAAGCTTCAGAGGAGCCAGGCAAGTCTGACAGGAAACAAGGCAATGGAAATCTGCCTTGCAGGCAGAGCAGCTGTGTCAGTGGTTCATCCAAACAGAACCATTCTTGCAAAACTGTTTGGTTTTAATGAATCAGCAAATTCTGACCAAAAAAAGTTCCATTGGCAGACAGAGCAGCTCTATGACATTGCCTCCTGGAGCTATTCCTGAGTTGGTACATTTCTCAGAGATGCATCTAAAATCAAAGTCGCCCCTATATAAATTATGGGCCCAATCCTGCACTCCTTCCCTGGCAAGACTCCCATTATCGTAACAGCCAAAGCGCAATAGCAGTTATACTTGTTTTTATAATTCAGAGGTTTGATCATATGCAACAAGATGGCTGGGTACTTCCGTTAATTCACCATGTCAGCAGGTTATCAGAGTCATAGACTTTAAGGTCAGAAGGGACCGTTATGATCATGCAGACTAACCTCCTGCACAACGCAGGCCACAGAATACAGAGGTTTTGGAATCCTGTTGATTCACTGTGGCAGGTGCAATTGCTAATCTACTCTGGATATAAGGAAGATGGGAGTGGCTCTCTGGTTATAAAATTGGAACAGTCAAGCCTGGGAGAAGGCTGAAGTTCGTTATTACTGTAATAAAGCTGAACCTTGGTGAGGGGTGAGTTTTCAACCCGCACTGTGTGTGCTGACTGTATTGGAGCAGCATGGGAACAGCATCTGCTCACATTGTATGTTTTTAAGAATTGTGACTACTTCTATTCAGTCTTCCTTTCCCAGATAGATAGAAAATGACTTTCTCCAGTTTTCTTAAAACTGTCATCCCCCTGCATTACTTGGAGACCATTAAAAACCAAGTTTTCAAAAGCAGCCTCTAAAACCATGGGAACAATTTGGCATAGTCAAATTTTTGCACATGCATTTTGTCATGCACAAGAAATTTGAATCTGTGCATGCAAACTAGGGTTACCATATCTCATAAATAAAAAAAGAGGACCCTCCACGGGCCATGGCCCCGCCCATTTCCCCACCCCTAGCCCCGCCCCAACTCCGTCCCTTCCCCCACCCTAACTCCGCCCCCTCCTCCCTCCCACTCCCAGCCAGGGGGAAAGGGCTGCCCCAGTGCTACCAGCATCACGGTTTCCCGGGCAGCCCCCAGACCCTGCGCCCCCAGCCGGCGCTTCCCCAGCGCAGCTGGTGCCCGGGAGGGGAAGCGCCCAGCCGGGGGCGCAGGGTCTGGAGGCTGCCCAGCAAACCGTGAAGCCGGTAGCGCTCGGGCTTTGGGCAGCCCCCATGCCTCCGGACCCTGTGCCCCCGGCCGGGCACTTCCCCTCCGGGGCTCCGGCGGCTCTGCGTAACTTACACTGTATAAGTTACACAGAGCCGAAGAGGAGCAGAGCCCCCGCAGCTGGAGGCTCTGCTCCTCTTAGGCTCTGTTTAAGAGCCGGGCTGCCCGAGCGCTACCGGCTTCGGGCAGCCCCGTGCCTGGAGACCCTGCGCCCCCAGCCGGGCACTTCCCCTCCCGGGCTCCAGCGGCGCAGGGTCTCCAGGCACGGGGCTGCCCGAAGCCGGTAGCGTTCAGGCAGCCGGGCTCTTAAACAGAGCCGCCATTTTCCCCGACATGTTCCGCTTTTTGGCAATTCCCCCCGGACGGGGGTTTGACTGCCGAAAAGCCGGACATGTCCGGGAAAAAGAGGACGTATGGTAACCCTACATGCAAACTGCATTTGCGTATGCAAGTTCAGTTGACCGGTGTGTAGCCATCTTCTTTGTGCACACAAACACAGTTTGCGTGCATGCGTGCGCACACACACACACAAATCTAAATCTGTATTCTTGAAGTCAGTGGAGCTACAGCAATTTATAACAGCTGAGAATCTGGCCCAATTTTTTTGCACATTTTGGGTATGAAATCTTTGACATGCAGATTTGCACATGCAATTTTAGTGTTTGGATTGAAATCCCTCTGAAACAACTGATCCTTAACTTCTTTGCTGATTCCTGGTTTTGTAAAATCAGTCTCTTGAGTCACTGTTATTCCTTTTAATAAAAATATCGGTGGCTTATTTGATTTTTTTAACATTATGTAATTTCTCTGTTTTAAAGATTATCAATAATTCTTAACATTTTATTAATAATTTCTGGAAGGAATTCTACACAAATCCTGGAAAGGCTGTTAAATCAGAAACAAGAGGTTTGGAATGTTGGACATAACATCAAATACCAAAGTAGAGGTTTACCAGTGAGGCTTTGATTCTGTAGCTGCTCCACCTGCACAGTTCCTTGCCTTCTGTAACAAATGCACGTGCTGCAGCAGACATAAAAAAATCAATTTAAAAAGAAATTATATAATTTTCCACTTGGAGAGTTGTAGGGAGATAGAATCACACGTGACAAATTCCAGAAGCGCATTGTGATGCAACGAGAAGGCACTAGACACTACAGTGATGGGGGTGTTATAAGAACCTGAACAGAATATTGACTCGAATGAATGTTTGGTTATAATGAGGATACATACTGCTAATAGTGCAGGTGTTACATAAAAAGGCTTAACTATGGAAAGCAGCAATTAGACCCAATGTAACATTGCTTTTGGTAGAGGACCAGATAGGCCTGAAATGTATCTCTTGAGGACAAAGAATGGAAAATGAGTGCACAGGGACAAGAGTCTGCTGCTTGTTAACCACAGGATTTAAATCCACACCATTCATTTACTCAGGGTGTCACATGATGAGAACCTGCTCTAATGCCTCTCCTTAAAGAGGCTTTCATTTTGCAAAGTAGAGGCAGCAGCACAGACTGCATGTATAAGAGCCTGATTAATTGTACTATGGTACACTCTGAATTCTTTAGCGTCTGGATATTATTTATGTCAAAACAGGAACTAATCTTAGGGGACTGCAAATGCATTAACTACCACACTTCACTGGTTACCTTTTGTGTCCAGATGGGGGAGGTGTTTGGGCTCTGCTGGCTGTAGGGTGACCAGACAGCATTTGTGAAAAATCGGGACGGGGTCAGTGGTGTAGCCAGGTTCTAACAGCAGGGGGAGTGAACACATTAAAAAAAGGCACCACCCGCTGCGAAGCAGCGAAGAAAAAAAAAGAAAAAGCCATGCCGAAGACCTGGAGTGACTGAGGAACCCGCGGCCGAAGACCTGGACGTGCCGCCCCTGCTGGGAAGTGCCCCCAAGTGAGTGTAAAAATTAAAAAGTTGCCACTTTTGGGGAATGTGCGCAGTGGGAGCGGCTGTTCCTCCCCTAGCTACACTACTGGATGGGGTGGGGGGTAATACGAGCCTATATAAGAAAAAGACCCCAAAATTGGGACAGTCCCTATAAAATAGGAACATCTGGTCACCCTAGCTGGCTGTGGGAAAAGTCTTGGCTCCTGCCTGCCCTCAATCCTTGAGTCTTATTTAAAATAAAAAAAAATCACATGTTCGAATCAATACGGTGCATTAAGCTGTTCCTAAGATGCTGACTATAGGGCTCTTTGATAGAACTGGACATTCTGCAGATGATCAGTGTTCTAGTGATGGCAAATGGGAGAACTAATGTTCAAAGGGGTTCCCTCCTCCTCTGCTATAGGGAGCATCAGGCATAAGCAGGGTAGTTCTGCTGCACAGAGGCACGTGGTTAAGG
This sequence comes from Malaclemys terrapin pileata, assembly GCF_027887155.1. NCBI lineage: Eukaryota > Metazoa > Chordata > Testudines > Emydidae > Malaclemys > Malaclemys terrapin. The sequence continues at coordinate 91,794,106 of NC_071509.1, forward strand.
GGAGCTCACATGGGGGGGCGGGGGCAAGGAGATCTTTGTATCTGGATTTTGAACAGTCATACAATTGGGGGTGTTTAGATCTCAGGTTTTAGTGTGAGCTAATCTTAAATGTTATAACTACATGGGAAATGAAAACAAAGAGAATAGGTCTGACCCCAGTCTCACTCACACTGTGTAATTCCATTGACTTGAACAATGGGGATTATTATTAGTGGAATCAGGACCTTGGTCTTCTGTACAGAAAAAAGTCTCCACTCTTTCAGCTCTTCGTGGACGGGAAGTCTTTTTTCATCATGTTCCAGAATGGTCTCACTCACTGGTAAATGTTTTCTGTTTTGTGCATTCCTTCTAGTAAGTTGTTCTCTTAAAAAACTAGAGTGGCCCACATTTTAGTTTTCCAAGAGTATGTCTACACTGCATTTGGACACCTGTGGCTAGATGTAGACGTTCGGGCTTGGACTGGAGCCCGGGAGAGTCCCAAAGAATGGGCTCCAGTCTGAGTCCAAATATCTACACCTCAATTCAACAGTCCCTTAGCCCGACCCCTGTGAGCTTGAGTGAGCTGGGTTTTAATTGCAGTGTAGACATATATCAAAATGATAGGCCTGTCTTTTTTCCCTTGCACTCTTCCAACTTGTGCTGTCCCACTTCTGTCAGCTACCAGAATGTGTATTACTAGCTGATAGCCTTTTATACTGCTTTATACTACCCCTTCTTAAAGATGGGTAGTAGATTTGCTCTTCTCCAACCTTCTGGGACTTTACCTTTCTCAAAGAATTTTAAGAAGTCACTGCTAGTGGCAGTTTCTCCTGCCAGTTCTTTAAAACCTCACATGCATGTCACCCAGTCTCTCTGATTTCTACATTTAGTTTATCTAAGGTTTTTTCTTTCACCAGCGTCTTTTATCAGTCCTTCCACTATCTTACCTAAACCATCTTTAGCCTTCAACTCTCAATGCTCTCATGCTCTTTATTTTTCTGTTGCAGACTGAGACTGAAAGGGTCAGCTATTTTGAGTCCTCTGTTATATTGTTCCTAGTTCATTTAGGACTTGGTGCTGAGTGCTTCCTGAGAGGTGCAGGACACCCTCAAATCCCACTGATGTTGTCAGCTGCTCATGACAATGATCGTTAAGGATGCTAAGCATATCTCCAGAGGCGCTGCAGGCTTGAGCCTCAAATGAGAGCTACCCATTGCTGAGTGATCCACTTACCCATGTTTTCTTTGTAAAACTTCTCATTTGCTTTATGCCCTTCAGCAAGTCTCTTCCATTCTGCCTCATGACTTTTTCTTACACAAATTTATAGGTATTTTATAGTAATACTAGTGTAAATAAGCAACAGCCTTTCTCAACATAATGAGTTCAATCATGTCATGGTCATTGGCTTCAACGGTACCCTTCACCTTCAAATTCCTGATTATTTCTTCCCTATTGGTCAATACCAGGCCTACACTGCCATACCTCCAGCTGCTCTTTCTACTAAGAGACAAGAAGTTAATATCAATCCAGCCCAGGAACTTATATACAGTAAAACAGAAATCATCAAGTATCTTCTGGAAGTGTGTGGGTAATTAACCTTTCCCTTGAGTACTAACTCTTGTCATCTTCAATATTTGCCTCTATAGTAATTTGTCAGTGTGTTTGGATCACTTAATCATTTAGATGCCTTACATCAACTGTTTAAAGGCCCATGTGGTGAGTGAGCAGCACAAAACACATAGGTAACCATTGTAATGGGCAAACCTGGTCACACACAGGGGCAAAACTTCACCATTGCCTCCTGCCTCCACAGCCACAGAGGGCGTTTGGGAGTGGGATGGTTCAGCTGAACAATGTAGGGAAGAGTGCTGAAGTGCCCCTATTCACTCAGAATAAACAATTAAAATGGACAAATCTGTTTTTCCTACCGATACCATGCCAACAACTCCACAGAGAAAACCATTGGACTGTGCTTTATATTCTTGAGCACCATCTACAGACAACTTATCTATTAACTTACAATTTATGTGTATACCTATGTAGAGCACCCTTGTAACAGGGTATGTGTGCTCCCTGTAATACACTAAGTTCTGCTCCATGGCAGCTCTTTGCATAGCACTCTATAGAGGGTGGGCAGAAATGTGGCATAGATGAGCTTTTTAACTCTTAATGTTTCATTTTTTCACCCGTGAAGCCCTTTCATCACGCAATGCAATACATTGTAAAATACACAGCTAAGTTAGCCAGGAAATGTGTACTATGCCTTCCTTAGATGTGCACTTGGAACTCAGCTCTAGCATTGGTCAAAATTTACCAGGCAGGCTTGGAATGCAATTTCCAAAGGTGCATAAATCAGTCAAGTCAAAACCATTTTTCACTAGAATGCTCAGGGCTCAATTCTCTGCTGCGCCTGTGCTCTGCTTGGGAGCTGCCCACAGCTCCCCAATTCTCAGCTCCGGTCAAATTAAAGCTGTGGGGACCGCTTTAACTTATGCTATTCATTAAAGGTCCCTCAGGAACTCGCACCTATGGAGAATCAGACATAGCAGAGCCTTACTCACGCTGTGCCCTTCTTTTCATCCGTCATGCCTCCTCCAAACCACTGACCTGCTCATTCTCTCCCCTTACACCAGGAGCAAGAAGGTTCTGGAACAGGGAGAGACAGAGCTGCTTCTGACAGCTTTACTCTGCTGGACATTTCCTCTACACAGAGAGACTTCTCTAGTGCAAATCTCCAGCCACTTTAAAGTTCACTTTCATGCACTTGTTAGACTGGAGAATTTGGCCCTCAAAGACAATTCTCAGAGGGCTATTTCCCTGTCAAATTGCTACTTTTTACCTCCCAAGTGATTTGGTGCTAACAGCTGGTCAAAACAACAATGCTTTTTTTTTTTATAATGAGGAAAATATTTCTCCCACTCCTTTTACTCCCATATTACTTAATTGTTTTTGCTCAGATTTATTTAAAAAAAAAATCATACTTGGGAAGACTTCATGCCTAGAAAACTGCAGCCTCAAAGCTGAAAGTTTTTGGAATTTTAGGAGCAACTGAAAGCAAGGGGTTAGAATAGAAATCATTGTTCAACCTTAACTGTAGCAGTCACTGCCCCTCCTGGTATAATGATTTGACTTATCACACTAACAGTATTTCTGCACTTGAGCTGTGGCTAGGACGTTCTATTGGGCTACGTATTGGAAGACCTCATACTTTCAGTCAGACTTGGCAAAGATCTCCATTTGTGCCTTAGAAGTTTACCAGGATGCAAACATTTTAGTGAATTTAGCTAAGAATAAAATGATTTGCTCCCGACACCACTAACCTTGTGGAAAAATGAAGCCCAAGTCTAATGGGTAATAAACCTGAGCCCAGAAAAAATATTCCCCTCCCAATGAATTGTCTGATTGGGGTGTGGGAGCTTCAGGTGTCACTGCTGATGGCTGTCGTGTTACTGAGGCTGAGTTCTCCAGTGGGATGGTGCTATGTATCTTAGTCTGGGCTGCCATCTTGCTCAGATGGACGTTTGTTCTAGTGATTGACATTGTACTGGTAGCTGCTGAGCACCCTAAGCTCCCACTAATCACTTAAGCTTCTCCCATCACAGTAGCTTATTGTCACATTGATTAGTTTGGATTTCTGCTGCGTAGAAATCCTCTACCTTCAGGGAGAGTTGAGGCCTCTCACTACTTTAGGGGAGGTGCAGGGAGGACAGCTATTTGGGTCAGGGTCTTCCTTTGACTGGTACAATTGGGTATGTACATTTGATGGTGCTGTATTAAGTATTACTTGTTTTAAAGAAATTACTGAGGCTGCAGAGAACCCTGGTGCTAGCTGATATAATTTATTAAAGTAAACTTGAACCTCAAGCAGACCATTGGCCAGAAAGATGCCATTTAACACCTAGCTAGTTTACTAGATTGTTGGGTTCTGCTAAAGGGCAATCTGGGACCTAAAGAGGCAGTGTAGGGCTTAAAGAAAAGGGGGTTTCTTTCTTTTCTTAGCATTATTTTTGTGCTTGGCCTTGGTGGCCTAGAAGACCCAGACCTTATAGAAGTTTCCAGCAGGGCCAGAGCTGGTGCCTCTGGGTACTATACAAGTATGCCTTTTTCATCACATCCGAAAATGTAGTGCAAAATTGTTAACAGTGATTTGTGTTTTAGCCAGTTATGTTATGGTGAGAATTATTTTGCACAGCTCTAATAGTTAGGGGCTTATGGAGAGAAACACTCTTTGGATATAGCGTGTTCAGATGGTGAATTTATATAAGGAATGCGAACATCCAAGCTAATGCATACACAATGGAATGAGTGGCTGAAATGTATGAAAAGAGTCTGTGAATTAAGTGCAGTCACTTGCAGGACACGATATTTTTGGATAAAGCCCAAATAAATGTGTAATTTCTTAAGCTTCAACCTTTTAAGCAAGAATTGCCAAGGGGACTAGATAAAAGGAAATAAAATAAAAAGCAAGACCAAAGAAAAAAATTAAAAGCAACAATGGATCAATACATGAAATTTGCTGGGAAATAGGTACTGCATTTCCAAAAGGTCCAAATTACTTATCAATTACTAGCAGCTAAAATACATTCATGCCTATTGAAATTACTATCATCAAGTAAAACACAGTAGGGGAAACTATTTGTTTTCCTGTGCTTCCAGTATTTAGAATCATTTTTATGTATTCTACATGTCTCCAGTAATTGAATTTACTGAGTACTGAATAGCATACAAATGTTCAGCCAATATTATTCTACATACAGTGCATTATTATTGAGGCAGTGAGTGCTGTTTACTTTAGATCTATTCTTCAGGTACTGACTGAACCCAGTCAAAGGGAATTCCACATAAAGAGTGCTTGTAATCTAATGAGCAAGAGGCAGAGAGTCAGGACTTCTGGTTTCTGTGCCTGGCTGTGCCACTGATTTCCTCTGTGACCTTGGTCAAGCCTCTTACACCATCATTTTAAAAAATGGGTACCTAAAGCTAATGAGAACTATAGCTTCTCATCACCTCTGAAAATTAGACCATCTATTTAGGTGCTTTAATAGGGCCCTAGAGACATAAGTTTAGGCACCCTAGTTAGAAAATGTTGGCCTGACCTCCTCTGTGCCTCAACATGCTTATCTGTTGAAATGGGGATAATACTATGTACTAATACTAATTACAATTGGTAAAGTGTTTTGAGATTTTTGGTGCTCCAGAAGTCAAAGGGTATGTCTGCACTGTAATAAATGTGTGGCACTGAGTCTCAAAGCCCAGGTCAGCTGACTTGAACTCATGGGTCTCAGGCTATAAAATTGCCATGTGGATGCTCTGGCTAGAGCCTGGGCTTTGAGACCCTCCCCTCTCCAGGGGTCTTAGAGCCCAGGCTCCAGCTTAAGCCTTAAGGTATAATACAGCAATTTCATAGCCCCGCAGCTGGAGCTCAAAGAGCCTGAGTCAGCTGACCCAGGCCAGCTGCAGCTGTGTCACAGGTCTTGTACTGCAATGTAGAGGTACCCAAAGTGGGTTAGTACCTATTTCTGTGATGGGCCTTGAGATATTTAAACATGCAACAGACTCTGTTTCCTTTTTATACAAAAATAAACCAGAAGAGCCAAATTATTGTATGAAGACTGTAATTTATCTTTACTGATTGAAATGATCAGGTATGCAGAGGCAGTTTGCTGTTACTGAGTAAACACTCCTTTTATGTTCCTTTAACACCAGTATCTGAAACAAAATGGGGACACAAAAGGAAGCCAGGCTTCAGGCTCTTTTTTGAAGAAGGCATTTTGTGATGGATTAATGGCAAATCATAATAAATTATTTATCAGATAATAAGTGTGATAATTGTTCTTATTTATCATCAGTCTGGCTTGGCTCATTCTGCTGTCATGCTTTCAATCAAGCCATCCCTGAGGATTCACCAGATAAAAAAGTACAGTCAAAAGGTCAGTCCAACAATTTTAACTTATAATGGCATACTGATTATCTCCTAATTGAAAAATGTAAACTAGAGACACTGTAAATAATGCAAGTGACCCTGTCCTCTGAACACAATGTGCAGAGTCACCATGTGTCACTCATCCTACCACAGAGAACAGCACAATCTTCAGTAATGCTCAGAGTCCCTTGAATTAATTTGGGGAAAAAAACAAACTTTTTTTTGTTTGTTTTCAGTACATGGAAAACCCCACTTTTTCTGCAGAAGCAGAGACCTTATATAGTTGTGTAGACATGCAGTCCAAAAAGCAGGCGTTTTGGGCCTGATCCTCAGGTGATGTAACTGGCATAGCTTCTTTGGAGATCAGCTGAGAATTTGGCCCTTTGAGTCTATAATGTTTGACAGCTCTACCATCTCTATTTTACATACGGTTAAACTACGTGCCAGAGGATGGCAAAAACCCTCCCATGCAGAAAAAACACATAGCCAATCTAGTATAAAAAACCAACCAAATAAAACCCACCCCACAAGATCAGTGTAAACTATCCTCCCAAGAATGTAAATGCCCTCCTAAATGCCCTGCTGCAAAGAACAGCTAGCTACTACAAAACAGGAAACTGACTAAAACCACTTTAATGTATTCAATTGTCTATACTTTTTTTTGCTTACATAAATTAAAAAACAAACACTCAGGTACTATAGTGAGGTCAGTATAAACCCCTAACATATTAATACTACTTGGCTCCATCACTTTGACTGGAAGCCAATTCCACCTGTGCGCAACTCTTTCTTCTACATAATATTCCCCTCAATCTTTTTATTGTATGCTTTTCCTCTCCTTTTACACTTATGGTTTGTTTTTCAATCCTGCAATCCTTACTGGGAAGTTTGGTTCGTAAAGACTGCAAATCTTGACCTTTTGCGTCGCACTTACATAATGTTAGGCATATAGTTTACTCTCCCCTCCACCAAAATAAATAAAAAGGGTAAAAAGGAGAGGAAGAAAATGAAACAACAAATGAAAGGAGTTTCTGTAGGAGAACACAGATCTGCAGAGCATTCTGAATGGTACATATTCTACAGAGTTCTTTTCAGAAATCTCCCATCTAAGTACTGGCCAGTCCCAGCCTTGATTTGCTGACAAGATCATACACCTTTCCAGTATAGTGATTTTTCCTTTAATTTATACTTGGAAGCTGGGGGATAAGTTAAGCAGTAGGACTCAAAACCAAGTCTCCTTCATAGCACTTCAGAGCATCACCATGAGATCATGAGGCAGGGCATCAAATGTACAATCTTTTTCAAGATAGAATCTTATAAAATCATTGGGAAGCTATATGCCTAGAACACTGTCTGTGCAGGTTACTCATCTATGTACTAACTAAATTCAAGCCTCCTTACTTTTAAAAATTAGACCAGATCAGGGTTATTCAGACTAGGAACAATATTTCGTTTTGAAGTCTGAGGTGTCGTGATTCCCTCCAACACCTTTTCCACTAGGCTTATCCGAACACCATTTTCAGTTCTGAGAGAACACTTCTTCCAGTTCTCTGGGCTACGGAAACTCAGTTTGCTTCCAGTTGGCCACTCAGGTTAATTTATTAGGCATTTAACATCTCTTTGCCCACACTGGCCAGGATTAGGTACAGGGTGATACCACAATTCCAAATCATGTCATCACTACACAGGTTAGATACATTTTTTTCCTAGCTACTAACATTTATACTTCTTGAATCCAAATTGGTCTGGACATTGTGTAAGGACCAATCACTTATATCCTCACCTTATGTACATTTCAAGCTTATCAAGGTGTTGTTACTTACCTCAACTAGTCTGGAAACACCATCTCCAGCACACAGCCTGTCCACCCTTGTTTACAGTTTGACCTTGAACTCAAATCAAGCTATATGCAAGTTTACTCATGTCCAGCAAGATCTATGCCTATGTGAGATTGCTACCCCTTCAGTTTCAGCTTACTCAGAGACCTATATTTTATTCATGCCGGGATGTACTTCTGCATCTGCAATGTAATTATCAGAGTCTGTTATATCATTAGCCTTAACATTTTGCAAACAGTTGCATAGATGACAAGTTGAAAAGCTATGAAGGGTTATTATTACTGCTGGAAAAAGGGCACTGCTGAACAGTGCTCTCTCTGAGAAATAGATTCAGACTCTTTTGAGGGTTTACAAGGCCCTTTGCACACCAGAGCACAAACAATATTAGTTACAGCTGGGCTTGAAAATAGTGCTCAAGCATGGTTTTGAGGGAATGGGGTGAACAGGATTGATAAGTGGAGTCTATGCATGACACATTTTTAGATGATTTTTAGGGAAGCTGGAAGTGTGAGAATTTTATCAAACGGCAAAGGAGGGGGGGAAAAGTCCTGGAAAAAATGAGCTTAAACTGTTTCTAGCCTGGTTTGTCAAGATATCTGACAGGAATTTCTGAGCTTAATTCTAATTTTATTTTACCATAGCAGTTCATCTTTAAATCAAAACTGTCTGAGAATTTATAGATTATCACAGGTGGATCAAACTGAGCCATTAACCATTGTAATCAGTAGATACTGATTTGTTACATGCCAGTATAGACTTTTGCCATCTTTAACAACAATTTGATTTGTCACCCTCCCTTTATTATGCTACCTTGGCAAATTTTGTCAACAGAGCTGGTTGAAAAAAATGCAGAATATTTTGTGAATTTTTTTATCACAATTTCAAACTTTTGGAAAATTCTAACTTCTCTGTAAGCTGGTTTGAAAACTGCAAAAATGTTAACAAACATCAGAATTTTGAAAATTCAAAAAATGCCGACAATCTCTACTTTTCAGCAATACAAAACATTGTCATTTTCAGGGGGGAGTGCTGACATTTACATGCAAAAAAACAAACCAAACCCAAAATAAAAACCAGTTGAAACAAATACACCAAATGGGGACGGGTAAGGTTTAAAAAGTGATGATATGGGTTTTTTTTTTTCTGATTTCTGAGAAATTTTTCATATACCACAGGCCCCAATTCTGTAAGCACTTAGATGTCTCATGTATAAAGTTCAGCATATGCATAAGTTTTTGCAGGATTGGGGTCAGATGCTAAAACACTTGTGGACATAGGTGCAAATCATCAGTTGGTCTATATTGTCATAACCCCGTTGACTTCAATGACTTGACTTCAATGGAGGTAGGACAATTTAAACCAGCTGAGGCTCTGCCTCAATGCATGCTATTCTGAGTATTCCCACTGTGACGTTGCCCAGGGTACAATCTGGACTGTTACAGCAATGTCCCCTTAACTCTCTAGTCTGTGGTGCCTTTTACACCTCTTTGCTGTCAGAACATCCACTGCTGGCCTGCTTGCACACAGCCTTCAGCATGCAAATTCACTCCCAGCTAAACACATGAGCACTCTGGCTAGTCATTCGTGAATTTCTTACAGGGCAACACCAGCAAATTCTTAGTCCCAGACTTTTCCCCAGAAATGTGTGTCTTGTACTGTCCAGCAGACTGCTGAACATTGCAAGCTCATAGCAAGCCTGTCATTTCATCAAAGGAAAATTATTTATGCACCAGACCTGTTATCCCAAATGGAGTTTCCCATACACTTTAATCCAAACACCCTGCTTAAGATAACACAAAAAGATAAGTTTATTAACTTACAGATAGATTTAAAGTGATTACAAGTGATGATGCACAAAAGTTAGAATTGGTTACAAAAAAGAAAATAAGAGGTATTAGCTTGCGTACTACTAACTTAACAAGCTAAGTGAATTTAAAAGCAAAGGTTTTGTCTCACCATACACTGTTGTAAATTTCATAGGTTGGGTCTCCTTTCAGCCTGGAACCACTCCCCCTTAGTTTAGTTCTTTGAGAGTCATTGATGTCAGAGAGATGGAAGGAGAAGAGGTGAAATTAAGTGTTTTCCTCCCTCTATATATTTCAATTTCTTGTGCTAGAAACATCCTTATAGAGTCATGGTGACTTGCAGTCCATTGTGGACTTGAGGTTTGAATCATCTCTGGGATGAAATGTAAATGTCTTGTTTACACTTCCTACGCTCCTCTCCCTCCCCCCACTGGAGGATGGCTGCTTAAGTAGGTGATAGTCTTCTAACACTTGTCTGGGGTGCTAGTGTGTCTTTGTCTTTGAAAAACAGTTTGAGACTGCCTTTCTAACTCTGGAACATGTTACAGCAATGTTATACAGTAGAAACGTATAACTTTACATACAATGTTGATACACATATTTTTCCAGGACAATAATGTTCACTAGATGGGGTTTTCAAATGAAATATCACAAGGCATACTTTGTACAAAATTTATCATAGTCCTGTAAAAGTGGTGATCTTAATGTTACGCCTACTGAGTGCTTTATATCAATGAGCCTACTCTTGGTAACAAGAGCCACTCCCAGCAGTAGGCGTTCACAAGAGCAGGTCCCTAATTAGTGGTCCTTACTTTGCTTTAACAGCGTTAAAGTAATGAGTGATCAGAGTTTGGCGGTAACTTGAACTTATAAAAGAATATCACTCAGTGACAAATAACATACAATAGTTCAATTAAATGTAATGCGTTGTTAAGATGAAAATATTGTCCACTGTTCTCTGTTAAGTGCAGTAACAGCAGCTGCTAGATTCCTTGAGTTTCAGCAGAAACTTTGATTATTCATCAGATAATACTTTATACCTCTGAATTGATACAAGTTCAGAGGCTTGCCCTTTTATTGTGCATCCCTTGAAAAGTTAATGGTATCTGTCTGGAAAAGAGCTATGTGAATGAAGAAAGATATGTACTACATGTTGGAAATATCAGGAACCATGCCATAGCAAAGGCAAATATGTTGCTCTTGCATTGCGTTTATTGTGTCAGTTCACTCACATACCATAGCTCTTCTGCTATTTCCATAAACAGACATCACTAACATCAAAGCAACTGTTACATGTAGGCCTGATTTCTCAGCAGTACTAAGCTCCCACAATTCCAGATGAAGCCAATAGCAGTTACAGGTGCTCAGTGCCTCTGAAAATCAGGAGAGAAACTTTTACATTTTTATTGTGCAAGCATTAAAAGTTAGTAATATTCAGGCTACCTTCAAACTTTGGATCTCATGTAGGAGTACTGCCCAGGCTGTTTGGCTTTAGAACTGCCTGCCAGGGTAGAATTCATCCCTTTTCTTGGATGACCTGTATAAGGCCCTCTGGGTAGCATATGGCATGTAGTACCTTTGTGAGGGGGGAGAGGGGAGCGAACAACTGGGTAGAAGGAGTCCACCTTCTTCAGTGAACAGAGGATGTAGAGGCCTGTGCCAGTTCTGAATAGGCAAGAAAAGGAGAACTGAGAGTGAGCTGGAGAAGGTGCTCTATATCTAGGCTCACGGAGAGCTGGGCACACTTGTAGAAAGGGTATGGGGTAGTGGTCACTACTACAGCCAATAGGCATGAGTAACAGCTACCATGGCCTCACGTGGGGTCAGAGAGTGGCTTTTCCTCCTCAGTGGCCTTAGAGGACACCTCAAAGACCAATTACTCGCTTTTTATGTGCAGTTCCAGAAATTCACCCTCAGAGAGCAGGCTAATATATTTTTCAATATAACATTCCATTCAAACCAACAGAGCAGAAAGGTATGGTGTGATGTGAATGCAAGTTGCTACATTAAGAGCTTTCATGTGCTTGTGACTTCAAACAAACCCAGGAAGTGGTGGGCACCTAGCACATGGTTTTGCACAGAAAGCCCTTGTTTTGAATGGCTGAGAGGTACTTTAGGATCAGGAGCGGTTTTAAAAAAGTTTGTTTTTTGAGCATATTCAAATACGCGCCTGTCAACCTTCAGACTGTCCCTTTAAGATATTCTCTCTCCCTCTCTCTGTTCTCCTTTCAAGTCCCAAGTGCAAAGACTTCAGTGGTTCGAATTTGATCCAACTTGTTTCATCCTGATGCTAATCAGTCTGACCTCCTCATGATGAATAAGTCACAGGCAGATCTTCTTATTTATCAAACAACATACATAAGCTCAGACAAACAAATGAGACTCTATAAACCAGTGTTTGAAATTTGCATATAAGTGTCTGTCACCAAATCATCTTTTGATGCCACTTTGAATAATACGCTAAGGGCTGGAGTGCTGTCCAGGAGGCACACCAAAGTGATCGTTTCTCAGAGAAAAAAATGATGAGTCTTGTGGCACCTTAAAGACTAACAAATTTATTAGAGCCTAAGCTTTTGTGGGCTATGAACCGTTTCTTCAGATGTATGGAGTGAAAATTACAGTAGGCAGGCATAAATATACAGCACAAGAAAAGATGGGAGTTGCCTTACCAAGTGGGGGGTCAATGGTTCAATCAGGGTGGATGTGTCCCATTCCCAACAGTTGACAAGAAGGTGTGAATCCCTGTCTGAGGGATTGGAGCAAATGCCGTTGTATTTTAGGGCTTGGCTATATACGATGGATTGTGTGGTGTGGATGAAAGCTGGAGGCATGTAGGTGAGTATAGCGGTCAGTAGGTTTCCGGTATAGGGTGGTGTTTGTGTCCATCTCTTATTTGCATGGTAGTGTCCAGGAAATGGATCTTTTGTGTGGACTGGTCCAGGCTGAAGTTGATGATGGGGTGGAAATTGTTGAAGTCCCAGTGGAATCTTCAAGGGCCTCCTTCCCGTGGGTCCAGATGATGAAGATGTCGTCAATGTAGCGTAAGTAGAGGAGGGGCACTTGGGTATGAGAGATGAAATGTTGTTCTAAGTCTGCCATAAAAATGTTGGCATACTGCGGGGCCATGCAGGTACCCATAGCAGTGCTGCTGACTTGAATGTATAAATCGTCCCCAAATCTGAAATGGTTGTGGCTGAAGACAAAGTAACAAAGTTCTGTCATGCGGTGAGCTGTTACATCATTGGGAATACTGTTCCTGACAGCTTGTAGTCCATCTTTGTGTGGAATGTTGGTGTAGAGGGCTTCTACATCCATAGTGGCCAGGATGGTTTTTTCCTGGAAGATCACCAATGGATTGTAGTTTCCTCAGGAAGTCAGTGGTGTCTCAAGGATAGCTGGGAGTATTGGTGGCGTAAGGCCTGAGGAGAGAATCTATATAGCCAGACAATCCTGCTGTCAGGGTGCCAATGCCTGAGATGATGGGGCATCCAGGATTCCCAGGTTTATGTATCTTGGGAAGCAGATAGAATACCCCTGGTCGGGGCTCCCGGGGTGTGTCTGTGTGGATTTGTTCCTGTGAATCTTTAGGGAGTTTCTTGAGCAGATGGTGTAGTTTCTTTTGGTACTCCTCAGTGGGATCAGAGGATAGTAGCCTGTGAAATGTGTTGTTGGAGAGTTGTCTAGCGGCCTCCTGTTCATAATCTGATCTGTTCATGATGACTACAGCACCTCCTTTGTCAGCCTCTTTGATTATGATGTCAGAGTTGTTTCTGAAGCTGTGGATGGCGTTGCGTTCTGCACGGCTGAGGTTATGGGGTAAGCGATGCTGCTTGTCCACAATTTCAGCCTGTGCACGTCGGCGGAAGCACTCTACGTAGAAGTCCAATCTGTTGTTTTGACCATCAGGAGGAGTCCATGCAGAATCCTTGTTCTTGTAACATTGGTAGGATGGTTTCTGTGGGCTACTGCGCTGTTCAGTGTCATGGTGGAAATATTCCTTGAGGCGGAGATGACAAAAGTAGTCTTCCAGGTCACCGCAGAACTGTATTGTGTTTGTGGGGGTGGTGGGACAGAAAGAGAGTCCCTGAGATGGGACAGACTCTTCTGCTGGGCCAATTGTATTGCTGGATAGATTAACAATATTGCTGAGTGGGTTGAGGGTACGTTTGCCAGGGCTTTTCCTTGTGCTGGCAAGCAATCTGCTCCTTCCACTTGGACAGTCCCCCGCAGGGAAGGAGGGGACAAACAGCCTACTGTGGTGTGTTTGAAAACTGTGTTAAATTGTGATGTCCTACTTTAAATTGTCAGGGGTTTTTCTGCTTCTGCATGCAGGAAGGGGGCTCAGTCAGAAAGCATGTGATCTGGGCCTAGCAGGGGGGACATCTCTAATTTTTCACCCTGCATCAGGTAGAGGGGGGGAAAACCCCCATCCGAACTGAAGTGAAGAAATTCACAGCAGTGTGAGAATTTTCTGCTCAATTAATTTGTCTCCTGGGGTTACCATTTGGACAATACTTTTTCTTATGAGGGTCTTAGTGTGTGAGATTCCTATGACAGCACTCCTTTCAGATCGTGTCGCAAATTCTTCTTCTTTCAGTTGCACAAGTGCAACTCCACTGAAATCTGTTCAATGGTACCTGGCTAGATTGCAGTGGGGCCACACGGGTGCAATTGAAAAATGTCACCCATATTACATATATTTCCCATGATGAATGTTATTACTAATAGCAATATATTTTACTTTTTCTACTGAGTCTTGCTACTGACTTCAGTGAGACCAGGATTGCAGTTGTGATCAGCACTTCTTATAAGGCAGTGTCACAACTTGTTTGACATTTTTATAGGCGTATCAGACTAACTACTAAGAACAGGAGGTTTCTTGTATCAGTTTTTTATTTTGCAGAGACAAAGGTGGGTGAGGTAATATTTTTTATTGGACCAACTTGTATTGGTGAGAGAGACAAGCTTTTGAGCTTACACAGAGCTCTTCTTCAGGTCTGAGAACTTACTCAGAATGTCACAGCTAAATACAAGGTGGAACAGATTGTTTAGCATAAGAAGTTAACACATTTAAAGGGACCATGCAAGGTGAAGAGGCCTTTTAATTTTTTATTTTCTATTTATATTTTTTATTTTCTTTTACAGTAAGTCAAAAGAATATTTCTCATTTATTATATTTAATGAGATGTGGCAGTGAGCAAGAACTTTCCAAGATTTCCTCATGCATTGCACAGTCAGTTGATGACTTATACCATAACAGGCTGGCACTGATGCGGGGATTGAAGGTAAACAGCAGGGGAATGTGTCCTGTTTCATCACTAGATAGGTAACTCTACAGAAACAACAGCTAAACAAACTTCAGTGCTAGCAACACTTGTCTGCCATTCAAATTCTATATAAGGAAGTTCTAATTCTTTTTAAACATACACACAGGCTTACTGATGTGCAGATAAGCTTCTCTCAGTGGTGTGGGAAAAAATTATGATCATATGCTGTATCTTACATAAGTGGGTTTTACTTTCCGTTGACCTATTCTAACAAATATGATGCTTAAACTTCAGCTGGATTCAGTCTTTGCTATTTTATGTTGTTACAGCCACCATGATGCAAGCCACCCCCTGCTGTTCAGTGTCATAATGATCAGTAACTGTAACTGCACGTTCTTCATTATCGTGATCAAGTTTTGCTGAAAGATTACCCACTTCTCAGTGTGACTTACAGAGGTCTATGCACCCCTCTGGGCATAATGTACCAGAGGCAGCAGGTTCTGTTACTCACCATGGAAAGAACTACCTTCAATTTATACTATATTCTAAGATGTGCTCAGCATGAAATTCACCCCCACAAACCTAGTGCAAATTTCACTGCAGCAGGCAAGAAGAAAACTGGTCAGCTTGTCCTTCCCTAGGCTTATCAGTAAATATCAGTACAACTATGGGATCACATTTCCTCTGAGTGCCAGGTAACTTTGATCACAATTTTATGATCATAATTTTGACATTGGTGTAACTTTTTTCTAGATCACATACTGTGTGGGTAGGGACGCCTCATCGTCTGTAGCACTGATAGAGAGAGAGATTCCCCAAACTACTGGCAGCAAAAGGCAAAGGTTTCATATCAGAATATTACTGCATCACACAGTGCCCCCAATCCTGGCTAGAGCAAGGAGTAAAAGACTAGCACAGAGAAATGGACCCAGGTCTCCTACACAGTACAATGACCCACAATTATAAGAACTGTAATGGAACAAAAATTCACTCTCCTCCTGTTTCCACAGTAAACCAAAAATGTCAAGAGTAATTGTCTCCAGGAGGCATTCTTCCAATGTTCAAATTCAGAAATACCAGGCTGTCAGCATCAAAAACCTTATTCTTGGTGCTTGAAAAAAGCAAGCAAACTCAAAACACTTTTACTTCCTTATAGCAAGTTTAGCAAACCAAAAAGTTAGCATGTACCAGAATTAGCCATTACTACTAGTAGCCTACTATGAGTTACTAGTAGTAACTTGTGAAACATTCATGCTGGCCGGGGGATAGTGATATTGGAGTTTATATATTCAGTTGGCTGCTGCTGTTTGAAGGACACATGCCACACTCTTCAGAAGAGACTGGCAACCCATCCAACAGAGGACAGACAAAAACTCACAAAAGCAGTCTCTTATTCCATACCTGGTTGGTATCTGGGGGAAGTCCTGGCTCATCTCATTCTAACTCTAAGCAAATAAATCTAGATTGTAAGGTCTTTGGAATAGACACTGTCTTAAGCTGTGTTTTTAATTTGTAAAGCACCATGCATATAATCGGCATTAAATATACAATACCAATAGTATTAGCGGTCACCATTGCTCTTGATGAAGGTTGTTGCAGAATACAAAGAAAGTGGTCAATTACTAGAGGGCAAACAGTATTAGGTGTAGTCAATACATATAAAATTGTACTTTGTATACTCCCTTCAACTATGTATATTAAATGCTGCTTCTTAATTCTCAATTTAAGCTAAACAAATTACATATAATGCAACATTCCTCACACATACAGGTATTGGATCAGATTTTTCCCTCTGTTAATAAGTGGGGTTGCCTGGGGTAACTGAAGGTGGAATGTAGTTCAACATTCTTTCTTCGTATTCATATCCAAATTTTAAAAGGGGCTTTAACTGGCATCCAAATTTTTTACCTGTAATTCTGTTCCACAATCGATCACAAATGTAATCAGTTCAGGCACAAGTGACAGAATATAGCTGTCTCGCTGTCTGGTTTTCAGGCACAAATAATCTTTGTGGTCAGAAATCCAAGAGTTAGATATTTAAATCCTGTAATTTGCATATATGATTGACTTAATCTGCAATATTGCACTCCTGACAGATTGTGACTGCAAAATGCCATGCACAAAATTAGAGGCTGTTTAAAAACAATTTGGCCTATGCACCATATTTTAAAATCACTATTATCTGTGGTAGAGAACATTTTCTGTCTCTTCCCACGAGACCAAATCTATTACGTGGAATAGCTCACAAAGAAATAATACTAATGTCTTATATTGACTTAGCCTTCTTGTTTCCAATCATGCCATCCTTGGGGTTGGATTATTGCTGCCCAGGGGTCACTGTGTGCCGGAAAGCAAAAGGGGAGGTAGACTTCCTCCTAGTGTGTCTGAGACGCAGAGCCCTATTAAATCAGAAATGACTTCCACTGAAATGCAGCCAGCCACCTGGTGGGTAGAATGAGACTGCTGTATAACAGAGCCCTGCAACATCGCACAAGAGTTCGGAATAGAAAATGAAGAATACTGTATTTAATTGAAATGGGGGGAGGGGCGACTTTATAGTCCAAATGTTATCTTAGTGGAATTTGATCACGTCTAACATCCCAGTCACCTAATTAGATCAGTGGAATCATTCTCAGCTCAGGATCTTTGTTGTAAGTGATGTTTGTGTGTGTATTCCCCAGATAGGGTCATTCAGATTTTGCTATATTATTCTCGCCCCGCTCCCAAGTGCCGCCGTGGGTTTTAACACTAACTGCAGCACAAATCATTAACTTTCCAAAAACTTCCCTCTTCCATGCGATGTTTTAACTCAGAGAAATATTTGGGGTGCCAGGGACTCACTTAGCATGTGAAAAATGTAGAAGAAAAAAGGAAAGGGAAAGTCAGGCAAGACTGATAAGTGCCCCTGCCAACCTCAGTCCCTGTGCACAACACTTACTTTTTGCTTCAATAAAGTCTATTTCAAAGCAATCTCAATCTTTCATCAAAGAGATTTCCAGTGCACTCCCAATGGGTTTCCATAAATCTCACTGTTCTCTCTCTTTCTTTCACAAAACCCGTTCTTGTGTTTTCATTTCTTTAAATCTTTTATCCTCAGGTTGCTACCAGTGGCAATACGGCTTACATATCAGCAGCTCCAAATATTCCACAAAGTCCTGGCTTGTTCTCACCCTACAGTGCTTACAGTCACAGATGTGATGAAAGAAATTTGAAAGGCACAGCTAGGCAATCTTGAACCAGGCTCAACACATTCCCCTTTTTACAGCTTATTGCTTTCTGGATGTTTCTTTTGACTGGCCATCAATCATCACGTTGGTAACTTTCAAGTCATTCCTGGAATATTTGTTCCTCTGATAAAAGGTAACAATAGCACAGTATATGAGAGAAGAAAGGTACTTTTGACTTCAAGTTAAACAAATGCTTTGTTCTGGCTCTAGCTTTCCCTTTTATTTGGGTATGGGGGAACTTCCTCAGCAGGGCCCCACCAGTTAAGCACACAAGAGAGATCTCTCTGAGACAAAGTGGCAGTCAGAACCAGAAGAGAGTGAGATTTGAAGACAAGTGGAGATGAACACTCTCATACAGGGGAACTCCAGGAAATTGGAAGGGAGCAAAGCAGGATGCTAGTTTAGCATTTCCGATTAGTCTCCAAAACTTACTTTACCGAGATTAAAAAAAAAAGAAACACATTTCAACTTTGAAATCCCCCAGTGAGCCCAGCAACAAAGGCAGCTCATTGCCTGGCTGATGAAACAGGGCCAGAGCCTTTAAAAGGCAAAGAAGCTTAAGAAGCTTCAATCAGTACATTTTCTAGGAGCATAGCTTTACTGTGTGCCCTGGTTCTCCTCTGCTGTTGTATATCGTTATAGTTGGGCAGGGCATTTTTCTCAGTGCAATGCAGCTATTTAATTGAGCTGCCTAACGCTTCTATTAGCAGGTAATACAATATGGTATTTGTTAAATACTTTGCCCCCCTATTTATTAGTGTATCAATTAGAGTTTAATTTTTAGAGGGTGGAAGATAAGAGCAAGTGAAAATAACTCTCCTCTCACTGCTGCACTAATAAAATTCTTCCCCCCAAAGCTTTGATTTGCTCCTTCTTTCCTTTGCTTGGATTATTTCCATTTTAAGGCTTCTTACCCTCAGAAGTGACTCACCCTTGTAATTGAGCTTCAGGCTGTGAAACTTTCCCCTTTTTTTTTGATTAGTCTGGTCCATTGATCAGAATCATTTCTTGAGAAGCTCTGGAAACTTCTGAGTTAGTCTCTTGGAGTTTAATATGTTACTGCTCTCTTTTGATTCTCTTGAATAAGAGAGTGCTAACAGGATTGATGGATTCTTTTGCTCCAGTAGTAACACTGACAGTTCATTCTTGTCCATCAATCCTACGTTCTATAGAGAAGTTGCAAATAAAGAAGTTTATTTGTCACTAGTGGATAGAAAGGCAATGGAAATGGGTCCAGATTAGTTAGACTTGAGTAGTTGTAGGTAGGAAAAAGCAGAAGGTGCAACAGTTGGCTCTTAGAAATTGAGAGTAAGGAATTTGATTTTCAGATGGTGAAGAATCCAGTCATCCACAGGTAACTCATAGGGTTAAATTCATCTCTGGTGTAACTCCATTGTGGAGTTACATCAGGGATTAATTTAGCCTATAATATAAAACAGCTGGCTCTTAGTGTATCAGCACTAAAGCTGTGCAAAACTTTCATACAATACCCAAAGTAGCTACTAAATGCAGAACTTGCCAGGTTTTATTTCTTTACAAATTCAAAATAGCCCTATTTATTTAGCTTCTTAAATTGTACCCATCACCATGGTATCTGAGAACATACAGATACCACGGTGAGGGGCAGCTGGAGAAAATACTAAAATAGATAAGGCAAAGGTCCACAGATATTTCAGGCTAAGCAAGCCCAGTTTTAAGCATGGATTATGGTTTTGCAATCAAACTAGGTAAAACAGAGTACTTGTTATTGAGATTCTGGATTTATTCAAACTTGAAATTCAAAATGGGGTTGTGAACTCATAAGAACTCAAACTGCACCGATTCTCATGAACCCTTGTGAACTGAAATTGCTGAGTTTGGGGGAAGGCCCGATTTAAGTCACCATCTCCAGGACAGATTATTAACATCTTTATTTCCAGGCTCAGTGTTGGGTTTGCATACCCCATTCCACCTCTACATATTCTCATGAGTGGCATAATGGCTATCTCTGTATCACTTCCCAGATGGAAGCCCGTTTATGAACTAAGCAGAATATTGGCAGATGTTGCAGTCTACTGCTTTTCCTGGTGTTAGAATATGGGTTCAGTGCAGAGGTGATTAGAAATATAAAATCAGATACTGTGTTAAATAGTCCTGGTGCTAAAATGCTCAACAGTATCATACAGATCCCAGATCTTAGATTATCCAAATCCAGATCCCCAGTGCTCTTTCACAAGAGAGAAATCTAAATAACTATTTTTTGTTTTTTTTTTTATTTTAATATTCACTTTACTTAGAATTCCCATTTCATCCCATTCAAGTTTGAAATTTGTTATGAAAACTGCTTGGTGCTACTTTGGAATTGTTCAGGTTGTTCCCTGGGATCTGAGAACAAACACACTTGTGGGGAAAAAAATGGGAATGCAGAGTTTGTAGCCATGACTTTTCAGTATACAAATAAAAGATGATGTTGTTGCCAGTTTTCCTAAGCATTGCAGTAGAGTTCTTGAAAAGTGTTTTGACATTTTTGCATTTCCTTCTGATATTTTGGGGATTAATTATTGATAATTAAGATAGAATAGTTTTCACAGGCATCCATTTTCCCACTTTCTAAATACTTGTCACCATTAAAAAGAACAACATTGGAAATATGGCATGGAAATGCATTCGTTTATTTATGTACAGTATATGATACCATCACTCTAGACTCTGCAAAACTGCATGTAATTATCTCTCCCATTATCTCTCTCCTTTTAAATGAGAAGTC
The DNA here is from genome assembly GCF_027887155.1 of Malaclemys terrapin pileata. NCBI lineage: Eukaryota > Metazoa > Chordata > Testudines > Emydidae > Malaclemys > Malaclemys terrapin. The sequence goes on from NC_071509.1 coordinate 91,814,891, forward strand.
ACATACTTCTAATTGTTTGTTTGTGCCTGAATTTATGCAAATAAATGAAAATGTATGCATTTTTGATCCACTGCTTTTTTAGGAGGATCTTGAGAAATGTTAAATTATAATGCTGTATGTATATTAAATCCAATTGTTTGTTCCATGTAGGGGGTTGAGATAGGGAGCCCAGAACTCAGTGACTCCTTTGGATTGGAACTGTACCATATTCTTCATCCTGTTTTTGGTTGGGAATCTGCAATGTAGGTTCTTTTGAGCAGGATAAGAAGGGGTGTGTAAAGTGAGCTCTGGGTGTGTAAAGTGAGCTGTGTCTCTCACCTAGTGCCTCAATTATAGTTGAGTTAAGGGAAAGTGAAGGGACAAAACTGTGTTTGTGTATTTTTTCTCTCTTTTCTGTTAAACAGAATAGCTTACATATGGACTAGAAGGGGTGGGGATGTGGGCGTTGGTCCACATCCAGATTGGGATGATGAGAACTTGTTGGCTGTCTTATGTATTTGGGTAAAGAGTTTTTCTCTAAACTGTGCAGAGGCATGTTTTCCTTGTCAGCGTTGGTTGTGGTAAGCTGGTATTCTTCTCATATTGCACCCTGTATACCACATATCCATGTGCATACTGCTCTGCAATATTCAACACACTCAGAAAATGCTGCCTCTTCTGTCTCTAAATGAGGACTCTAATCTCAGGCTCTGTCAAGATGGAACTTTTTAAATTAAAAAAATGTATTAATACCCAAGGTTTTATCAGAGGTGATGGATGGTTTCATTGTACAGACAATGTTTTATGTAATTTTTTAAAATAATGTTAATATAGTTTCAGGTCCATCCCTAAAATAACACTTGGGTTGCCCCATGCTCTTGTGAAGAAATGATCTTGATCTTAGCCCATAAAATAGGTTAGACTATCAAGATTTTGATGTTCTTCCTAACAATTTGGTCACATCCAAAATAGCAATTGGCCAAGAGAAGAATGGGGCTCACCCAGTATTGTTGGACAAAGAGGACTGTAGAGGAGATGTAGTCTGGTTGGGATTGTGCATTGTCCCTGCCCAGGAGCATGGTGGTGCAGGAAGGGGAAGGAGGGTGTCTCATATGTGCTCCCCAGATAGGCCCAAATGTAGTCCCTGTATTTAGGAGAGCACAGGAATAGCTTCCTCCTACTATTCTCAGTGCACAAAAACTCTCCAAAGGCAGTTGGGGTACAAGAGACTGATGGGAGCCAGCTTCTTTGGGGCTGATACAGCATGCACACTCCTCAAAGGCACTGGTGATTTGCTGAAGTGGTTATGCTCTGAGTCACAGTCATACCCACAGCTTCTTTTGGGGAGATGCAGTTCCACAACAACCCCACAAGCTGTCCTGTAGGGTGAGGATGAATTCTATCTAGTATAAAAAATGGGGCTAGTGCGGAGGAAGATGATTTGACTTTGGTAACCACTTCACGCTGCTGCTGTGCTGCTATTCTATCTAGTTCTCATCTGCCTCTCTCATGCTCATGGTTTGGATTTCAGATGCCAGAACAAGAGAAGTCTAGTGTTCATTCTAATCAACCACTGTGGAGGTTCTGGGGCTCAGCCCGAGTCCAATTCTAATGCCGTTTATGCCTGTGCCAAAATCAACAAAGTAAATACTTTTTGATGGAAAGTTGGTTGCAGAGATTGTGAGGAAGATGTACGTTTAGCTGTACTACTCCACAGGGAATCCAAGTGGCTTGATTGGTCTGCATGAAGCCAGTTCCATTCAAAAGAGCCATTAGAAATTTTCAGGAAGGCCTATGGCCAAACTGGATTTGTTTTTTAAGATAATTAATTTTGCACCTTAAAATATTTTTGTGATTCTGATGTTTATAGTCCATTTCCCCACCCACCCTTCACTGCCCCTTGTGCTTTTATTCATTTGCTGCCTTTTTTTGGCCAGACTACTGATAGTCTACAGCATGCTTGCTTCAGTAGATGAAGATCTGTTGTTGTAATTCTTTTTTGTAATTCAGTTAATACACTTTCTCTTCTTTAATAATATCTCCAGGAAACTCAGACATAAATATTTATTAACTATTTGTATCTTTAAGCTGAGAAAACAGAATGACTTTGGATTGGATTGGTTCTGCTAATCCTGCCAAAGCCTGGTAAAATATCTCACAGCAGATGATGCCATCTTTCTTAGATTCTGGCTCAACATAAAAGTCAAACTTTCCTTCCTTTCATACTCCTTATGCTTCTAGTCTAAGGGACAAAGTCACAACTGGCACAAGCAAACACAATTCCAGTCTTCAGTGGAGCAGCATCTGTTTAACCCAAAGGTGAATTCAGCCTGTAGCATAGACCTGATACAAATCATGTAGACTTCACCCCTGTAATCCAAGCCTTTGTCATTCTCATCTTAAACTGATACAATGGGCTCTACATAGGGCTTCACCTTAAATCCAGGTGAAAACTGAAGCTGGTGCAAAATGTAGATACGTATTAAATAGGGCATGTGGTTGTGGGCACAACACCAGCATTTCAGAATCTAAGCAGGCTGTGAAAACCCTAAATAGCTTGGGACCTGCCTACCTGCAGGACTAAGTATCTTCCTATATAATACTGCTGAAGTTGTGATGAGCAGGCGTGCTTGAGTTGAAGTCTCCTTTGTTTATGAAAGAGGGGGCTACTGGGAGGCAGATCTCCATGAAGGGTCTTCAACTTTGTCTTTTAGGATGTGTTTTGAAATCCATTGATTTGAACAGGAGTTTGGGAAGGACTGATATATTCAGAACTTGGGTTATTTGATGGGATATAGTGCTTTGGGGAAGTAGTGGGAGGGGGAGCGATCAGGATGAATGTTTTGTACAGGAATGGCCACTAGTCTGTGAATGCTGCTTTGGGTGGGTTGTTTCTCCAATTACTTGTCGGAGTGACCAGAGCCATGGTGTGTCATTTTATGTGTTAAAGAGAAATAAAAACAAATAAATACATGTAAATTGGAACGCATAGAGCTAGAATGAAAAGTTATGCTCTTATGCAGTGGTGCTGGAACAATTTGCATAGTGGGGGTGCTGAGAGCCATTGAACCAAACTGTAAACCCTGTATATGATAGGTTTCAGAGTAGCAGCCGTGTTAGTCTGTATCCGCAAAAAGAAGAACAGGAGTACTTGTGGCACCTTAGAGACTAACAAATTTATTAGAGCATAAGCTTTCGTGCATCCATCCGAAGAAGTGGGCTGTAGTCCACGAAAGCTTATGCTCTAATAAATTTGTTAGTCTCTAAGGTGCCACAAGTACTCCTGTTCTTCTTTTTTCCTGTATATGATGGAAACCACTTCAAGCCAGGGGGTGCTGCAGCACCCTCTGCACCCTTAGTTCCAGCACCTATGCTCTTGCGTTCATAACATCCCACTATAAATTGTACTTTTTGCATTTAGTCCCTTTTATGATACCTTACTTTTGCTTTTTTCAGCTGCTTGTCTAGAGACTTATTCTAGAACAATAAGATGAGTGGAAGAGAGGTTGCTTTCCAAGTAAGGATTGTTCTTCAGGGCTTTCTTTTATTTATTTTTTTAATAGGGCTTGTCAAAATTTTTCATTTTTAAAAATAATTAAGGGGCAAATTTTTCATGAGAACTTTCACAAAAAGGTGTTCTTTTTTCAACCAGCTCTAGGTCTTTTTGTGTGTGTGTGCGGGGGTGGAGAAATAAGGAGTGATTTTGAAATATATTACTGATTACTTTTATATCTCAGCTAAGGCTGAACACTTAATGTAAAGAAGGCACTAGAGATTGTGATAACTACAGCTGGTCAGAAAATAGTTTTTTTCCCCACTCAGAAAATGTTGAGGAAAACAAAGAATATTTTTCATCTAAACTTTCCACAGGAAATTTTTGATTTCTCAGTGAAAATTCAAAAATTGAAATATTTTGGCTAAAGTCCAAATGATTTCATTTCAGAAATGTTGCTGCTGGATATGTTTTATTCTCTTTTATAGGCCAGGCTCCTTTTGTCAGACTAAGTTTCAAATAATGCAGCACAATAGCCCCTCTTGGACAGGGAAGGTGATTCATCAAGAGAGTCCCTGGATGTGGTGTATCATGAAAGATATAGTCTGGTTGGGATGTCTGGCCCATACAGGAAAATGGGGACATTAGACAACCAAACTACAATTCCTATGAGGTACTCTGGCAGCATGTCAAAATAAAATGTTTTGGTTTTGGCCATTTGTTTTTTGATGAAATATAAACAATTTTTGCATTAAACAGACACTTTTGAGAAAAATGATCTAGTTTAAAAACGTAATTTTCTGTTAAAAGACAGTTTCGACAAAATTTTCAACCAGCCTAGTGATAACATGTTTGTGTCCCTACCATATGAAGTCCACGGAGCTCTGGTTAGGAATGTATGCATTTTGTTTTAACTGGTAAGTAACTGCAGAGATATTTAAGCATCCAACTCGGTTAAACTGGAAGGTCAGAAGAAAAGAGACAGCCACAGAGGGAAGGCAATAGGCAGCAGCTAGACAAGGGCAGTGAGCTTTGTAAGCTCTCTGTCTTTCTCAGGTTCTGAATATTATGTTTTTATTTGATTCTTGTTAATCCTTTTGTGGGTCTGTAGCTTAAGAAGAGGGCAAGGGTTATACAAGTAAAGATACCCCATACAGCCTCAGCTGTAAAAGAGCTTATGCTTGAGCTCATATGGGTCAATCTGGAGGTCACAAGAATTCCAGCCAACTGGTGTACCAAAACTGGTACAGGTGAGTGACTGAACACTAAACATGCTAAAGCAGCAAAAGAAAGCAAGAGGAACAAGTCAGCTGCAAGAATCTTTGCTCACAAATTACAGGGCTTCTCCAGAAATCAAAACTTCTACATAGAAGTGTCATAATTACAGCAAGTGTAGTTAGTCATTTCACTGGTAAAAAAATCTTTTCTGCAAGAATAATCTCCTTCCCAGCTTTTAATCCCTCGTTGAATCACTTTATTGATTAATTAAAAGGCCAGGTTTGTAAAATATAGATGTAGAAATGTGTTCTATAGTATACAAACATATGACAGATTCATCAGCATGCCCATCTATTGTAAATCTGTATTACATATTTATTAGCAACTTAATTTAAAAAAAGAAGTGCTGGCATCTGAGCCATTTCCCTCCCAGTTTTAGCAGGTCTAGGGATGTTGGATTTCTTGTTCCATACAATTGTATAAACAGACCATCTCATCTCCTCCCCAGGCAGGTCCTCTAGAGGGAGCATGGACAGAGGTGAGTGAAGCTTTGAAGGGTGGCAGACATACCTCTTGCCTTTTCTCTCTTTTTGGGTAATGAATAGGGGTGTCACCAGCTGCCTGGCTTGTGTTCATCACTGTCAGCCCTGGCAGTGTAACAGATAACAGGATAGATTCAAGGCCACCAAGGGAATGGAGCCTGACAGGACCTCATTCATCACTTCCCTTTTAGGGGTCTCTGTGGAAGAGCCAGCGTCAAAGAAGTAATCGAAGCTCACAGGGCCATGTGGGGGTTGAGGAGGGCTGCTTTGCATTGCAAACAAACCTGAGCTGTCAAATCTATTTTGTAAATGAAGTGTTTTTCTGGAGACAGTGTGTTAATAACTGTCATGCTAGGTATACCCCCTCTAATATACTACTACTGTGGCAGCTTTGGTCATCAACCTTTTCTTGCCAGTCTCCCAATAAATATTGCAATTATAGGGAGACATTACAAAAAATGTACACTTTAAAAAATGGTTCATTCTTGACCCTTCATTTGACAAGTAGCCTCTTGTTTTCTCTTCAGTTCTGCTCCATGCATTTGAACTCCATTCCTCTTTGTGCAATTGGGCCAGTAAGTATGATGCCTAGCCTTTTGCAGTTTGTACACATGGGATCAATTTGCCACTGGCTCTGTGAGCTGCATGACAGTAGATGAGTCTGCCTGTGAGATAAAGACATCCTGCTTATATGGAATCAAAGTGCCATGGAAGAATGAATGCTTTTTGGCCACAAGAGCCAGGCTGATGTTGATAACCCTCAGATGTGAAGACAGAAGTCAATAGCATTAACTTTTAGAGTAGGAATATGTAAGGAGTCTTTTCAGCCTGCGATGAGACAGATTGATGTCAGAGAGCACTGCTTTATAAGTCAGAAAATAGGACTCCACCGGGGCTACTGATTTTATTAGGGTCAAAATGTACTGACCAAGTTTGACTCTCTTCTAATTGTCAATTGACTGTTATATGCAGATAGGCCTGACTTATCCAAGTCACAGCTTCCTCTGTAGATGTTTTTACTCCTGCTCCCAGTGCCAGCTGGATTTCTCCTGATCTGGCTAGTACTTCTTAGTACAGTACAGTAGGGTGTGCCCTATTTGCCATTTATGAGGCAGCTCTACTGCTGATTCAATATAGAGCCATCCACTACAAGTGTATTTCTGCTGCCATATCATGGGTGAGAATAATGCCCTAGTGAGCCCTTATCAACTGAGAAGGCAGAAGCCCTTACTGGCTGTTGCAGAAAACCGTGCTGAGGACTGCTTTAATCCACTGCTCCCTGAAGACATGGACTGTATGGGGCCACTTGGATCCAGGAGCTGAGCAAGAGGGCTGTGGGATAGGCTAGTTAGGGTACGTTGACGCATCAAAATAGAGTGTGATTGTAGCATGGCTAGCTGTATCCATGTTAGTTTAAGACTACCTAGCATGGGTAACGATAGCAGGGTAGATGTGGTGGTACTGATCTCCGTATGGGCTAGCAATTGGAGGTCCCCCAGGTCCCCACCGGGCTTGTACTTGGGTGGCTAATGTATGCTGAAGTCTGTGTGGCCATGTCTTCACTCCTGTTGTTACCTGTGCTAGCTAGATTAAAGCTAGCGTGGGTATTCGTACTGTGCTGCAATCACTCTTTCATTGGCTGTGTAGTCATTCCTTTCTGTCCCCTGAAGACATCAGCAGATAAGGAGAGGTTCCCAGTGCGGCAGAGTATAATTTTAGCATAAACTCAATCCAGCGCTGCATCAGACAGTCAGGACAGCAACTTCCTATTTTAAAGTATTTAAGATAAGTAGTAATATACACTTCTTATGGTTAGAAGTATGGGTTAAGAATAGCATTATACAATACACTGAGTTTTTCTTTTAACTTGCTGCTTTGAAACTTTCCAGTCCTATGCTCTCTTGAAGCAGCAAAATCTTTGTGAATCCTGGAAGTAGCACCACCTTAGTGCAGGCAGAGGTGACTGAATAAAACAGACTGACTGTGCTTGGCAATAATAAATTGTGTTTGCCCAAACTACAATCGAAGGTTTCCTCCCTTAACGGTATTCAAAGGAAATCCCATAGCAAAATTTTTGCTAAAGATTGGAAAGAAATGAACAAGATAATGATCTTACATTAGTATAGCACCTTTCATCCAGGAGAATCCCAAATGCATTACAAAGTGATTTTTACAAGCTGTATGCAGGAATCACTTAATGCACCATTGAAAAATGGCCCCCTCCAGGGGAAACACAGCAACTACTAATAACATCCAGTATCACTAATCACTAGTAAAAAGCAACAGAGGGTCCTGTGGCACCTTTGACAGGACCCTCTGTTGCTTTTTACAGATTCAGACTAACACGGCTACCCCTCTGATACTAATCACTAGTATAAGAACTAATTCATAGTGTTGTGCTGGAAGGTATTAATGGCTGCCACCATGCAAGTCTTTGATCTATAGACAATCAAATATCTTATTAAAGATGATGGGTGTGCTAAATACCTATTCTTTCAGGCTAAATGGAAGAAGGAATTAAATACCCCTTTATGTAGTGACAATTGGAAACAATAAGAAGTCACCACCCAAGGCAATGGGCCTCATGGCAAGGCTGGTAAGATGCTAAGGGCATGTCTACACTATGGGTGCTACAGAGACACAGCTACAGTGCTGCAGCTATACTGCTGTAGTGCCTTGGTATAGATGCTTCCTACAGCAACGGAAGGGGTTTTTCCATTTGTTGTAGGTAATTCACCTTGCTAAGTGGCGGTAGCTAGGCCAACAGATGAATTCCCCATCAATCTATACTGGGGGTTAGGTTGGCTTAACTGTGGCTCACAGGGGTGTGAATTTTTCACACCCCTCAGCACCATAGCTATGTTGACCTAATTTTCAAGTGTAGACCAGACCAAGCTATGTAGGTTAAAGAGTTTCCCTGTAGTTGCAAATGCAGGGGCAAGGGAATTGCTTGGTTGCAGCTGTGTGTGTCTGTGGGATAGAAAACTAGCAGACAGCGAGAGAAGAATGAAGAGAGTGACCCTGAGAGAGCAGAGATGGAGTGCCTGGGCAGGCTTGGTAATTGTGAACAAGGAAACAGCTCCAGTTGTTTCCTCTACTATGTTCAGAGAAACAGGTGTTTTTGATCATTCTCTGTAAGTAAACAGGATTTACCAAAGACATGCATAATCAGTTTCTCCTCCTAAAATTGGAACAACCTGGCAAAGCCCCAAATATTGGGTAATCACTCTGGGACAAAGGGGGCAATAATAATTTATCCAAGTAAAAATACAGGGAAACTTTTAGGAGGCAGAATACAATTACCCAAACTGGAATTTGGGCAGCACATGACGGTTAAGACCTTTATTCATGAGAAAAGCACCATGGGTTTTTATTCATCACAATTGATCAGAACTTCTCTTTTTATATTCCTTCTGAAAGGTGGCACTTCCAACAGCTCAGTGTCTCACACTATCATGCTGGGTTAATTGGTTCAATACTGATGCAGAGGAAAGAATGCCACTAACCACACTTCCTATAGTATTTGGGTTTTCATGGGAGGTAAAGGTTTTCACAGTCAAAATTTATACTGATTGATAGTGTAGACAGATTTAAGTATCACAATTCAGATGAATAGAACATTCCATTTGAGGAGGGGGTGGAATTGGATTTTGATCTATTATAAAGAAATTAAAAAAAAGTGTAAAATTCAGATACAGATCCAGATTTTGAACAATGCCAAAGCTTGGGAGTGTGCCAATCCAGTGTTTTGGTTTAGGACCAACCCTTCTTTATAGGTATGCAACTAGTGCTAAATAGCATTAAAAATTACTTCAGGAGTTTTATGTGGCACAATGGAAGTGTGTCAATGAGAGTCATTGTGAAAGGTCATGAGTTAAAGGGAGAAAAATGAGGATCAGAGAAAGCTGGAGACAAATGAGGGTCTGAGAGAAAAAATGATGGGTAGATCTACAAAGAACATTGAAAAACAATATTGGGTCTGATGGGAAAGGACACAGATTCTACTTTGGGGCTCCTGCAATCACTTTGTTAAATGAACAGTTCTATTTCAACCAGCTGCTACAGTGATGGAGCTTTAAACAAGGACACTGAAGTAATCAAGACAAATGACTTAGTCATGATATATTGCCATAATATATAGTTCTCCCATTCAATAAACTGATTGGCACCAGAGGAAAAAATAATAATTTGCGATTATGATGTTATAAAAAATCTTTTAATTCAGGGGTATGACATCCCATTACAGTGTGTATTATCTGTTCATTGGCCATGTTCAAAACTCTTTGGAGTATTAATAGTCATTCAATTATACAGAATTAAAAAAAATACACAGGAAGCAAGTCAGAAGCATGTGAAGTCTTTGGAATGCTGGTGTTAAGATGAAAGGCAATGAAAGAGTTAATTGTAGTTTAGAGAACTTTGTCCCTATTTTAGGCTTCAACGCTACAGGTGTTCTCTGCTTCTGAAGGTCAACAATGCTTTTATATCCAGATGGCCTGAGTTCAAATCCCCATAGGGCCTCTACTTGTAATAATGTGCTGGACAAGTCCCCACTCTTCCATCACCCCCTTTAACTGCCCTTCTACACATAATTCTTTACCAATCTATCTCTTCAAACGTAATTAACTACACCAAAAATCCACAACTGCTAATGATACCTCTTGTGTAATGCATGTTGAGATCTACTGATGAAAAGTGCTAGGTGTTATTAGTGTTGGAGAAAATAATCTGGTGAAGGGTAGTTAAAGGGGGAAGGTTGAGTTCCTTGGAAGGTGAGCCAGAGTTATGGATTGTGTCGTGTGGTTGTAGTATGTGGTAGTGGCAAGGTGTGTGTTTGTGGGTGTAGACGTATAGGGCAAATAGTGGTAGGTGACTTTTCCTTTCCTTATTTTTGTGGGCTTGAATCAAGTGTGCTTTTGTAGTAACTGTAGCTGCTATGCAACGATTTGTGTGTGTGTATTAATATGCTTAGGCACTAACTATGTCCCTTTAATTGACATAATCCCATTTGTGGGAGAGGCTATTCCTGTAAGGAACCAGGCCTTCATTTTGGATTGATCATGCAAACATATTCTGAAGTGCAAAGAATAATCGGAAGTAGGTGAGGCTTAAAGCAAGAGACAGGGAACAGAGGAAGAAAGAACAAGCAATGGAGGATAGCAAATATTGAGAGAGGATGAACCCATTCTCATATTACAAAGGAAAGAGGAGGAGAGAAAAAGGAAAAGAAACAAAATCTTTGCTGTATTTAATCAGGTCCCCATGTCAAAGTGAGTCTAGAGCTGCACTTAGGCAGACACTGAAGGGTGGTAACAGGTATGTTGCTGTTTCCCTATAATCTGCTGCTGAGCTAGGTGCAATGTTTGCAGTGTGTCGTTGCAGAGGAAGGGGAAATGTAGGAAGAACCTTTTCCTTCTTACTTATCAGAGGGGTAGCCGCGTTAGTCTGAATCTGTAAAAAGCAAGTCCCTTGCATCTGAAGAAGTGAGGTTCTTACCCACGAAAGCTTATGCTCCCAATACTTCTGTTAGTCTTAAAGGTGCCACAGGACCCTCTGTTTCCTTCTTACTGAAAGCAGAGCTTGTGGTGCTGAAGGTCAGGAAACATTATAGCCTGTCTTTTAGAGTGGGTGATAACTGAGCAAGCACAAAGTCTTTCTACATTAGATTTTACTTTTTTTTTTTAAATTACCGTATACTGCTTTTCATTGGTATATGTGATCTACTATGGCAGTGAAAGCAGAAGATAGAGCCAGATAACAGTCTACTGAGGTTCAGCTAGACAAAAATAATCTCTACAAAGTAGCCTTATAAAATATAAATGATTAGAAGCACTTCCATTGGATAAACATAGTACACTAATGGTCTGCACTGTGTAAATTAACTACAATAACAACAACTAAGGTATAAATAGAGACGTTTCTGGCTTTATCAAAGGGAGAATGGGGAGATAATCCTGACTTCATGAAATGTTAAACTTGATTTGTTGAAACTAAACCAACTCCTGCAGAACATGAACAATTGCTGTAAATATTACATTTCTATATTTCTGTAATTCATTTTTCTGGGTATGTTGCTATATCTGCCCCATTGTTTGGAAGTTGTCTTGTACTACAAATCTCATGTGACTGAGAGATTCTGAAGATCAGAAGGTTGAGGAGCAGTGATGGTGGGTATTTGGTCTTGTCTATACTAGCCTGTGTGTGAAATCTACTACCTGTGCATCTCTACCAATGGGAGCAGGGTTTCTAGACCTGTTTTAGCCACTCTGGTTTCTAGAGATGCTCAGAAAAGGGTTAGATAACATAGTGGTAAAAACACCAGGAGATGGTCTATGAGTGCACTTGCTATTACCATCCCCAGGAGAGTTGCACCAATGGGAGAGTTAGGTGGTATGTTGAACTTCCTCTGATTGCACTTCTTCCACTAAAAGTGGGGCATGCACATAACTGTGAGTCAGGACTTTGAGTTCTGTTTCCAGATTTCCCCTGATATTCTGGTCAGGTCACCTCACCTCTGTTTGCGTCAGTTTATTAATTTATAATATGGATGGATAAATGATACGTATATATCCTGTAGGAGTGGCAGTGTTGGGATTAATTGCTATTGTCCATAGAAGTCCCCATGTGTATGCCCACAGCAAATGTAGTCACTTCAACTTCTTACAACCTCCCTTTTTCATCACCTCATCCAATCTGATCCTCTCAGTGATTTCCTTTCCCAGTTCCTGGGAACAGTTTACCCCCTTTCCCACCCTCTCATGGACTCCCATCTCCCTTCTCTTCTCCCCCTCTCCACAAAAAGTGAATCCCTTAATCAGAGTTTAAAAGATAGACTGGGTGAGGATGCAAAGGGAGACATGGACTCCCAAATATCACAGCTGTTACTGAATAATAAAACATGGTAGCTTGTGTGTGAAGCCGTTGATCATAGCCATTGCTAAGGCGAAGTGCCCATCACCTCCAATCAAGGCTTTTGTGCGGTCTCCGTGCTCTACCTTGGAGCAGTGGTACAGATGTGGCCTGGACATCGCCTTCATTCACTTCAGACCAACAGAGCTGATGAAGTGTCTTGTGCTCCCCATGGGTCAGCTTTGGAATGGAACTGAACGAAGCAAAAACAAAGACTTCTTGCAGAGATGGTGAAGAGGGGCGGGAAAGAGGGTGTGGGGGGGGAGGAGAGAGCTTTAACAATAAATATGTTAGTTTTAAGAATAACATAGTCATTGGTTAGAGGGGAGGGCTTCCTAAGTAGCAGGGGAGTTGAGAGGGAACGAGTGAGACAGGAGCTGGGTCTACACTACATACTTACTTCGGTATAACTACGTTGCTCAGGGGTGTGAAAAATCCATACCCTTGAGCAACATAGTTATACTGACCTTAACCCCTGTCCTAACTATAAAGGGAAGGGTAACAGCTGTCCTGTGTACAGTACTATAAAACCCCTCCTGGCCAGAGACTCCAAAATCCTTTTCCCTGTAAAGGGTTAAGAAGCTCAGGTAACCTGGCTGGCATCTGACCTAAAGGACCAATAAGGGGACAAGATACTTTCAAATCTTGGGGGGGCAAGGCTTTTGTTTGTGTTCTTTGTTTGGGAGTGTGTTCGTTCTCAGGACTGAGAGGGACCAGACATCAATCCAGGTTCTCCACATCTTTCTAAACAAGTCTCTCCTATTCCAAACTTGTAAGTAAATAGCCAGGCAAGGCATGTTAGTTTTCCTTTGTTTTCTCAACTTGTAAATGTACCTTTTACTAGAGTGTTTATCTTTGTTTGCTGTACTTTGAACCTGAGACTAGAGGGGAGTCCTCTGAGCTCTTTAAGTTTGATTACCCTGTAAGGTTAATTTCCATACTGATTTTACAGAGATGATTTTTACCTTTTTCTTTAATTAAAAGCCTTCTTTTTAAGAACCTGATTGATTTTTCCTTGTTTTAAGATCCAAGGGTTTTGGATCTTGATTCACCAGGAGTTGGTGGGAGGAAGGAGGGGGGATGGTTAATTTCTCCCTGTTGTAGATCCCAGGGGGGTTGGAACTTGATTCACCAGGAGTTGGTGGGAGGAAGGAGGGGGAATGGTTAATTTCTCCTTGTTTTAAGATCCAAGGGGTTTGGATTTGTTTTCACCAGGGATTTGGTGAAGGTTTTTCAAGGCTTCCCAGGAAGGGAATCCATTGACATGGTGGCAGCCGAACCAGAGCTAAGCTGGTAGTTAAGCTTAGAAGTTTTTCATGCAGGCCCCTACATTTGTACCCTAAAGTTCAAAGTGGGGATCCAGCCTTGACAACCCCACATGTAGACAGCGCTAGGTTGGCAGGAAAACTTCTCCCATTGACATATCTACCACCTCTCGTGGAGGTGGAGTTATTAAGCTGACAGGAGAGCTCTCTCCCATTGGCTTAGAGAGTCTTCCCCAGAAGCTCTACAACAGTGCAGCTGCATTGATGCAGCTGTGCTGATGTAAATTTGTAGTGGAGGCCTGCCTAGTGAGAGAGCATGTTTTGGGATGACAACTCGAGGGTGCTACCTATTTGTGAGGTGATAACTGTATCCTTGACTACTAACATCTTGGCCTTGGAGTTTATTCAGTCGAGAATGTTCTTAGTACATCATAAACAGGGAGTCCCCTTGAATTATCACCTAAATAAAGTCAGTGCAGCTTTCTTATTTCATGGTGTTTGTTTTCTAGCAGTGCCCATTGATAAGGATTTGAGATGTTGTAAACGTGTGAAGGAATAATGAATATAAAATGGACCCAATGGCCCAGAAAATCAACCTCTGACAAAAAAGAAGGAAAATTGGCCAGAATATAAATCTGGCAGAAGAGTCCAAATGGGCTGTAGATATGCTGCTCTGAATAGAAAGGCCCTACATCAAGTCATATAGACAGCTATAGAGAGATAGGAGCGGGTCGTGCCCCCAGACAGATTCAGATGGAACGCTGGGACAGAGAACAAGCCAATCTCAGTTATGTTGGCACAGGGCAAGAGAACCTAACTCAACTACCTCAGGGCTAGATTATTAAGGACTTTATATACAGACACCCCCCGATTTATGCAATCATTCCATTCCAGAAAGCCTTGTGTAACTCGAATTTTGTGTAAGTCGGAAACGTATATCTGCACGTAACGCAAAAATTCCCACAACTCGAAAATCCTATTTCTGGCTTATGGAACTTTTTCCGTAATTGCGAATTTGCATAAGTCGGGTCTTGTGTAACCCCGGGGAGTGTCTGTACCAGCAGCAAGATCTTGTCCTAAATGTGTTGGCTTACCGCCAGCCCTTTTCTGAGTAATATAAAAGTTGAGGTATGTGGTGCTAGGAAAGAGCCCTCAATTTCCAAGTTATATTTCTCTGCTAAATAAAACCGTTTTCCTATTACAATTTGTAGTTGGATCCATGTATTATATAAGGTAATAGATGGGAACAGAGTGAGCAGGGCTATCAATACATCTCATGGTAATGGTGACATCATAAACCACATGAATTTTTGCTCTTGTGGTTTATTATGATACTTCCAGAACCCTGGGAAGTATTTATGGCCCTTGCAATCCACAGATTATAATCAGCTGAACGAGTCATTTATATTTGGCAAGAAGATGCTTTTTTAGATTGATTGTTTTTATTTCTTGGCAATTCCATTTTGAGTTTAATGCTAAAGTTTAATAATTACTCCATTTCCTGTCGCACACCCTAATTTGACTTGCCTTCCTTTGCACTGAGCTTTATATTAATATCTTTAATGAATCTGAGTACTCTGGCAAGGGTAGGGGAAAGAGGAACGTTGGTTGATTTGATGCAACCAGCAGTGTGTGGAAGAATTATTGCTCTCTCAAGGTCACGCTTGCAACTCCTCATCATATAATCGGAGCAGTGTAACTTGAAACTGTACATGGCAGTTTAACTTGCAAGAGCCAGGAGGGGAATACGCTCCAGAATAGCATTTGTCTAACATTATTCCTCAATTGTAATTGAGTTCTGTGGTTATGAAATGCTTAGGGCTTTCCATCCTGTGATTGCCTCTCCAGTGATCCCCAAAACAAGCATTTCAGTGTGGTAATAAACTGCCTGGCTTGGGGAGTGCTCTGTGAAGCTACATCTGATTGTAATGTAACTTTCAAATAATTATTAGTGACATTAATGTTAAAATTTTCCCCATGTTGATTCAGCGCCTGATCCAAAGCCCACTGAAGTTAATGGAAGTCTTTCCATTAACTTCAGTGGGTTTTGGATTAGGCCTTTTCCTGGATATGTCACATCTTTCCATTTGAATTAATTTCTGGCTTTGTACAGTGTTATAATGCCTGACCTAGTTTATTACTCACCTTTTAAAGGGGCACTGTCAAGGCTGGCAGTAATCTACCTTGAAAATGTTACTTTATTATAGTGGTATCACTATGTATAGAAGGAAAGGTTGGTTTTGTTTTTCTGCATATGGTACCTTTAAATGGACAGGTGTCTCCCTGCATGATGCAGGAGAAGCTGCCAATGTGTGTTTCAGTGCAGTCTATCTGACCTCTTGGAAGGAGGTGAGGCCCCAGTTCCACACAAATGCCAACACTGCGGAGGGTCCACAAAAACATAGAAGTCAACTAAATACACAGGCAAATGAGAGCATGTAGGATGGAAGCAGGGTAAAAGGGATAGTAAAATGGAACCAGGAGGGGCCACTGAGCAGAAAACCCAGATAGTGCCCATTGGTCCAAGAAGGTGCATGTTTCTGTTCAGATACATAATGTTCAAAAGGGATTCACTCTGTTCTCTCTCTTTCTCTCGAAGACTTTGCTCTTTCTTTGTTTCCTCTCAGCCCTAGCACTGGTGCACTTGCCCTGTTGCTGAAAAATAAGTGCAAAATTTTCTGGCATAGACAAGGCCTATGAATAAAAAAGTATCAACTGGTTTTTCATGCTGCATTGGACTAGCAGGAATTTAAGAATTTTGCTCTTCAGAAGGCTGTTCTTCCTAACTAATAATTAAAAATGATTTCACTGCACCGTATTTGTGTAGTAATTCTGCCTTTGTTAATTCTAAGAGCAAACCCTCTGCTGTCATTAGTGATCTTGAAGGTAAGAAGGATTTATACCAAAATCCCACTTAATCTTGTGCAGTCTGAAGTTCAGCATTTGATTAAGTATGTTTTGTGAACTTTGATTTCTATGCTTTCTGAGAGCTTAAACAACACAGCAGAAGGGGCGCACATACACAGGGTCCTCTCAAAATTAGGGACTCAAAATATTGGTTTGATCAAAATGCGGTCAGCAAGTTTTCCTCAACCCTTTCATTTTCTTCACTTGTGCTGTCTAATTTAACTCCCATAAAGTGCTGTCATGGTGGGGTTTGTCTTCACTGCTCAAAAAAAAAAAAGAAGTTTTTTTTGTTTTATTTTTAACCTTGGGGGTAAATAACATGTTTCAGCTATCTGGAGGTAAAAACACAATGAAGACAAGGTACTTTTGTTTTACTGAGAAGTCAAATAGGCGGACTATAAGGCTGATCTCGCATAATTTTCCTCCTGGTAAAATTAAGGGCAGGTCTACATTACAAACTTGCATCGGCCCAGCTGCACTGATGCAGCTGCACCGCTGTAGTGCTTCTGGTGATGACACTCTAAGCCAGAGGTCCTCAAACTGTGGGGCATCCCCCCCCCCAGGGCAATAATTCCTAACCTTTTATACCTGTAGTTACAGCATCCAGAAGGTATAAGCTTGGTTAACATTTTAACTGTACCTTTGGCCTTGGATTCCTCCATGTGAAACAAAATATGTGCTTATTAAATCCTACAAATTTGTTTCAGCTATTTCCATTGGTAATATGGAAAACAAATAGTTTGTGAGATTACAGTATTCAGTATGCTGCACTTATTATTTATGACTCTCGACACAATTCCTTCCTTCCTTGCTGTGCTAATATGGTCAGTCCATAAGGTACAATGATTAGTGAACACTCTGTTTTGAACTTTAACTTTGGTATATGCAATAGGGCCATTTTGCTTTGAACATATCTACAGCACCCCAAATTAAACGCATATAGTGTTTACCTATTACACAGGACCTTTCTGAATTGCTAACGGACAATTATAGAGACCACTTATTTTTCATTACATCTGCTATGTCCCTGAAGTGTCTCAGTCTTTATTGTTGAATAGGAAACCTGACCAAAATCTGCTATTAGAACAAAAGAAGTGAGATCAGACTCTTGACTTGTCCAGCATTCAGCACTTCAAATATGTACAAATATAGAGACTGGTGCTGAGTCCCCTCAGCTCCCACTGACTTTGTTGGGATTAGAAGAGGCTCAGGACCATTCCTTAAGTGCTGTCCTAGAATTATTTGCATTTACTCTTTAGCAATTCATTATTTTTGTTGGGGAGGAAAGGGGACACTGGGTGAAGAACTCAATAGGAGTATAAATAGTAAATGGTGATAACTCATAGAGCTTGTCTTCTCACAGAAAAGGCACCAATCGAACTAGTCTCAGGCACTACAATAATACAAATAATAATAATACATTGGTTTCTAAATTGATTTAGTTAGTGATTCAACCCTCTTCTGTGGACACTCTTAAAATGATTTAGGAGTGGCTAATATCAGTTTAACTTAATTTGGTTTGTTAGTAGTTGGGGTCGTAAAACTAGATTCCTGTCTGGGTCTATTCTAGACTGAAGGGTAATTTAATCGATTATACACACCTTAATTGTAAGGCAGACGAATACAGCTGGAATGTGCTACAGAAATTCTTGGCCAGAAGACAAGCTTTTGAAGTGAAGAAAACATGCACCCACCTGGTGATTATGTGCTTTCTGTATCTATTGATGGCGGTGTCATTGCAGGCTAGTCTGGCAGTCAAATAAAGTATGAGAACTTTGTAAACATTTATTCAGAATGTGTGCCTGATAATTGGAGTAAACTGAGTTCACCAACAAGAGAATTTCTCCACAGATTTTTTCAAATTGTACCATCTATTAGTGCTGTAATTTGGGTATATTGGAATATAAGAGATTAAATTCTTCCCTGAATTCCCTTCCTGTTCAACCATATTATGGGGGCACAGAGAATAAATCCAGGCATAATTTGAACCAGGGATACCAGCTTGCTTAAAGAGTGAGTAGAACTGGCATATTACTACTAGTGTCAGCTTTTAATAGTTTAAATATCTGAATATATCTAAAAATAGTGAAATCAGTTATTATTTACAATTGATTTTGTACTGATAAAAGGCAGAAAGTGAGAGGAATAGATAGAGACAGACATGCTGTGAACAGATAGTGTAGTATCTTTACTGTGTCCCTTTGTAAATTGTTAAGTGGGTAGAAGAAATTATCAGAAATTTTTTTATGGAGCTATGGTGTGAGATGACACTCTGATCGCATCTCCCCTTTCTCTCCCCACAAGTCCCTTCACTGGCTCTTCTTTCTGTAACTAAGGGTATGTCTACACTACAGGGACTATACCACCCTATCTATGGTGGTATATCTATATCGCTGTAGCTATGCTGACATAACCATGTAGCATAGCTGCAACCTACACTGATGGAAGAATGATGGTAGCTGAACGATGCAGATATGTCAACTTAACTTTTAAGTGTAGAACCAGCCTAATTCAAAGTCCTCATCATCACTTTCAAAGGTCTAACCAACTCTGCCACTGTTTACATTGCAGTTCTGATCTCCTGCTAACCCTAACTCTGCCCACTCACCTCCTTTGGCTTGGTCTACACATAAAAGTTAGGTCGACATGGCTATGCTATTCAGAGGTCTGAAAAACTCACACCCCTGACTGACATAGCTAACCCCTAGTGTAGAACCCCCAATATAGCTATGCCAGTATAAAGTATAGACAGATCCTTTGTCTTCTCCCACTTGAGACTACAGGCAGGATTCTCAGCAGGAGTAAGTCATTGCAGCTCTGGTGAAGTCAATGGCTATGCTGATTGTTACCAGCTGAGGATCTGGCTCTCTGTGCCTTTTTTTATGCAACACCACATAGGTCAGATCTCATCCCTGAACATATTCACCTACATTTGAATTAAAATCTAAGATTTCTTTCCCTTTATTATTTAGTCTATCCAACCAACTTTGCTTTGTCAACATCCAGTTATAAGTGTTAGGTACTTTTCCCACATTTAGTTCCTTTCTGAATAAATTATCTGAGTATTTTAGCTTGATAATAAATATTTTCAGAAGTATATTGAATCACACCTCACTGTTCTAGTTTGTGCAATAGTCATGACATTTCAGTTCTAGACAATTTAATGGAAACACAATCAAAATTACTGGGTAGGAAAGAGACTCTTAATTCTGCATTCCCTGTCTGGCTGCTTTATGAGTATTGCACATTCCCTTAGTTTCTTGCTTCTCTCTTGGCTTTCTAACAGTAGCAAAGAGTAACACCATCTCTGTTAGCTGTTTTATTAAATTTCGATTGCCCATTTCCTTGAAAATGCTGTTAGGGTAATAAAAGTGACTATGTAAATATGGCACCTTTTTCCTTAATAGATCTGCTCACTGTTGGATTCTGAGTCATATCTGTTTACTTTAGGGACAAAAAGTAAGACATTAGCCCAGAAGAAACAGCACATCTAAGAGAGTACTGGACTGTGTTCTGGTTCACAGATCATCAACAGAATTGTTAACTAAGGCCCAGATCCTCAGAGGTATTTAGGTACCTAACTCCCAAGGAAATCGATGGGAGCTAGGCACCTAAATTAATTTCAATTGGAGTTAAGTGTCTAAATCTCTCTGATGATCTAGGTCTAAGTTCCATTTACAGAATCTTTATTCTTGTTGAAGTCAGAACCAACCCCCTGCTCTGTTTAGACCCATGATTACTGCTCTTGATTGCTAAGAATAGCACACATCCTCTTGTTTTTTGATCACCTCTCTCCCTCACACCAGCCCACTTGCTTGTCTCATCCACCTATTGTGTCTTGTATTTTAGGTTGTAAACTGTTTGGGAGCAGGGATTGTCATTTACTATGTGTTAATACCGTGCCTAACACACCAGGGCCCAGATCTGGATGATCTCTAGGCATTATCACATAGTCAAAACAAACAACCACTATTCCCCAAAAATCCAAACTAAACCTCTGTCTCCATAGCCCCCTCCCCTCAGAAAAAAAAATCTTTCTAAGCATATTTGACCAGGAGTCAGAGACAATAAATATAGGACCCCATTTTCATGTTATTTTTCAGATGATAACTGCACTTCAAAATCAACATGGTCCTTTCTGAGTTTACCCCCATCTAGCACAACCTAATTAAAGTGAAAATGATTAAGTCACCAAAATTCAGACCTGCTAGATTGATTTGGCTGCATTCTGGTAAATTTAATTGGAGCAAAATCATGTTGGTACAAGTTAAGTGAGTGGGTTTTCAGAATCATTTATTTTTATTCTTCTTTGTCAGTCAGGGCAATTTATTCTGAAATCATTGTCATAGGAGACAGCATGAACAGGGTCACCCTGGAGTATGCAGCCGTCACTCACATCTATCAATCACAGATCTAAGCATGTTTAAACTTGCTCGAGAAGGGACAAATTCATTCCCCTGCTCAAGATTGATCTGATTCTTAATACAGCGGCACTTTAAATCTCAAATGGTGTATAGATTCACAGCCTGCATCTGATCTGATTAATCTTTTCACACTCCTATAGTGGTGTTGTGGCAATCTCAGAAGAGGACGTACTATGGGGGGCTCAGTCTATGAGGAAGGCCCCAAGCCATTCAGATTGTTTACATTCACTCCTGTGCTTGTTTGGATGTGGGACAGGAGTATTTGGTCGCACTGGTATCAAATGTCATGGAGAAGTCTAATAGGCTGAGTATGGATGTACTTCTGTTGGCTGTTAAAAAGAGGAGCTCCTCCACCAGAGGAACAAGTGCTGTATTTGTACCATGCCCTGACACCTGAGTGAGAGTGATCAAAGAACATTGGAAACTGACCACTGGCACAGGAGACTGTTTCTTGCTTGAGGAGCTGGCTTAGAAAAAGGAGGCTAGACACTCCACGTTTCTGAGGTCTCAAGTATGGAGTTATGATTTCTTTAGTACTGATTAGACTATTGCATAATTTTAGAGTGAGTGGTAGACTCCCCTTAACAGAGATTGTCAACACCTTCTTTAGTAGGGCACTGTTGTATTCATTTAGATGGAATAAATAGACCCAAAGAGTCAAAGGTGTTAACATAATCCAGTCACTGTCCAACATTAAACAATTTTTTTAACAAGGTTCAGGGTTTGATATACAGAGACCTCAGCCTGTTTAGTACCCTAGCAAATGCACCAGTAAAACGTCTTCAATTTTTTTAATTAAAGATACAGAAAAGAAGGAAAAACAGTAAAAGGATTTGAAATGTGTTAAGTAAGGCTTTTATTTTAACAACATCCTTTATTCTCTTTCCCTTTAATTGGAGAAAGTTTTTTAGAAAGAAAAACCTCCTTGTTTGACAGTCTTTTAGATCTAAGATGGTATGGAAGATGGTAATAACTGTCCTTTTGAGGCAAAGAGAAGAAGTTAGCTGAGATTGGCTGGAGCTGCTGCTGCTGTTAGAGTCCAATCCTGTTTCCTAGAAAACAAAACAAGAGGCACCCATCCAAAAGGGGAGGGAAAAGAACAGCAAAAATAGACAATGCAACTTCTGTCTCTGACGTTGACTCTCACATGCAACCTCCCTGCTGGAGAAACACAAGCACAGCACATTCAGCCACTTGAAGACCTGGCAAGCTTGTACCAACATCACCAACATATTTAGGGCATCGCTTCTAGCTGGCTCTTTCTGTTCACAGATTTATAGCTGTGCTGCAAAATATGCAGTCTTGGCCAGCTAAGCTAACCCTTATTAGACAGAAGGAAAAAGGAGAGGGAAGAAAAAAAGTGGGGAAGGAAAAGAACATACAAGTGGGAGGTGGTTTGACAAAATCTCTTATCCCAGATGGCGTTTGGGATTCAGCTGGAGCTGGTAGAGTCATCTGGGTCCCTCTTTCTGGGCGAGTCTGGTCAGGACATCTCTCAGGATTAGGATGACTAAAGCCTGGGTGGGGGTGGCAGCCATGATGGCAAATCTTGCTCTAGTAGCTAATTTTCTCCCCAAAGTTTCTTTCTTTAAGGACCCCAAAGGGAGTGGAATAGACCCTACAATCATTATTTTGTCCACCAATTGGGCCTAATTTCTAACACACCAATTTTAGTTCACTGATTTTTTTCATCCCACACTTCTCTCATTTACCTTACATGATCTTAATATAATCCTTGAGTTGTATCAGTAGGCCTTTGTGTTCAGACTAATTCGGTCTGTCTTGCTTTTGTACCTTTCCCCATCAGCATTTGTTGTTATAAGTTATTGTGACATTTTATGAACTTCAATATACTTCTTACAATTAAACTCACAACCAGAATACATTTGTTGGCCCAATTATCAGAAGAGAACCCAGGTATTCTTTCTTTTCTTGCCACCCAGGACAAGGGTCCTGTCAGAGATGCTAATGACTGTCAGTGATTCCATGACTGTTACCAGGGCCGGCTCCAGGCACCAGCTAAAGAAGCAGGTGCTTGGGGCGGCCAGTACCAAGGGGCGGCACTCCGGTTGCTACTGGGGCGGCACGTCTGGGGTCTTCGGTGGCAATTCAGCGGCGTGTCCCTCAGTCCCTCTCGGAGCGAAGGACCTGCCGCCGAATTGCCGCTGAAGAGTGGAGCGGTGCGATCGCGCTGCTGTGGCTTTTTTTTGTTTTTTTGTTTTTTTTTTACGCTTGGGGCGGCAGAAAACCTGGAGCTGGCCCTGACTATTACACTGGTGAATGGACTGAATAGCTTGAAAGGAGGATGTTGTGGTTCTGGTCCTGCTCTCAGCTTGCTCTTAGTGTCCTCTGAGGTCATCCCAGATTTGGATAATCTCTGTAAAATAAGATAGTTCCTTGCAGCAGAAGTTTCTGTGTTCAGGGGTTGAGTGAAGGCAGTCTGGGTTTACACAAGGCTTTATGGTGTAGAAAAGCTCTGAAGGATGCACTTTAGATGCCTTAATGGTGAAGGAGACATTGGTTGTCTCTGCCTCCTTCACAGCAGTGGCATAGGTTTGTAGGACTCTTTGTGTCTGAGTTTGTCTTTATTAAACTGTTTCCTCTGCCAGTGAAGATAGTTTTCTTCCCTTCTGCTTTTCTATTGCAGGTTGTCTGAATACTTTGGTGATCTATATGGACAGTGGGGTGGGAAAGGACACTTCAGTGTTATACTGTCTATAGTAGTGGTAAGAGAGTAGTTGCAGTACTTCACTAATTTTACTTCTCCTTGGCTGGGTAGACTATTCCATAAGTAGGTTTTGGAATTTTGCAGGGTCCATGAGTTTTTGGGGTGGGGTAGAGGTGGAATATGGTGATGGCTTCTTGTAATAGGGAGTATTTTTATTTCTATTTGGAGAAGAGCGTGATCTGACCAGGATAGGGGATGGTTCTTGCATTTCTTATGTGCACATTTAAACAGAAAAAAAATACTATATTATAAATAGGTTATTTCAATTTAAATTTCTTAACGGCAGTTCTCTTTAAACACACTGAAAATATCATCCAGTATCCCTTCCTCCTCACAACTTCTCTCTGCTTTTGATTGGAACATAGTAGCAATATAAATGATGTGACACAGCATGTGCAGTCCATGATGACTTTGCCATTCTAGTGATATATCATCATGCAGAAAGGTTTCAAAGTGTGATGGAGCTTATGTCAGGACTGGGACAGAGCCTGACATCTATTGTTGATAAGCAGGCATTTCCTATTTAAAAAACAAAAATAGAATCATATGCCTCAGCTGTAGGCAGAATATAAAAAGTGTACTGTATGTGACTATAGGGCTTATTGCATAATTACCAGTATTTATGTAATAAAGATAATTTATCCACACTGGTGATGTAGTAAAGGGAATAAATAAACCCAGCGCCTGCTGCTATTAAGGTGTTCAAACTTTCTGTTATCTTTGTTTCATTATTACTATTACTTATTAGGTAGATTTTTGGAAACAATTTGTTTTTCTCTCATTCCTCCAGCCCCACTGGTGTGTGATCCCTGGTTATGATGTGATGAGGATCAGCTGAGCTACTGAGCAATGTGGTAATGAACGAGAACACAGAAGATGAACCGCCCGCTCTCCTTCATCCTTTAGTTACAGATTGACTCCAGGACATGCAAGGACTGCTAAGTAGTTAACCTGTAGAAAAAGAGTGCAGCTGCAATGAACAAACTGTCTTTTTGGTGAAAACATCTTAATGCCTCCTTAATTACACCTTTGTAAGGTACACACTTCTTAGTAACCAGCAATATCCACATGGAGATGGCAATTTGCAAAGCTGAATAATGAACAGATATATAACCCTGTTGCTCTGCTTCTTGAAGAGTCATAAGGGGGGAATATGGGAGTGGATCAGAGAATTCACGTCTAAAGAGTCTTATTCTATTTCCTTTCCTCCCTGCCCCATTCAATCTGATATGGAGTGTAACAATGATCTCTCTAGTGAACGGACTCTTAAGGGCTTGTCTACATGGGAAAGTTTTAACAGTTATAAAGGTATCGTTATACTGGTATAACCCCTGTGTGAACACTCTCAGGCTACATCTACACTACAGGGGGGAGTCGATTTAAGATATGCAAATTCAGCTACGTGAATAGCGTAGCTGAATTCGACGTATTGCAGCCGACTTGCCCCGCTGTGAGGACTGCGGCAAAATCGACCTCCGCGGCTTCCTGTCAACGGCGCTTACTCCCACCTCCGCTGGTGGAGTAAGAGCATCGATTCGGGGATCGATTGTCGCGTCCCCACGGGACGCGATAAATCGATCCCCAAGAGGTCGATTTCTACCCGGTGATTCAGGCGGGTAGTGTAGACCTAGCCTTAGGCCTGGTCTACACTTGCAAGTTTTTGTGTTTAAAAGTCAGCTTTTTGCGTTAAAACAACATGGGCGTCTACACTGACAAGTGACTTTTTGCGCCGAAATTCCTCAGTTTTAGTGCTGCAATAAAACCACTCCGAGAGGTATAAGGGTTTTTGCGCTGAGGGTTTAGCGCCATATGGTAGTATGGACAGCATTCTTGAATTTTGTGCTGTTATTGGCCTCTGGATGTTGTCCCACAATGCTCATCCTGGCCACTCTGGTCAGCACTTCCAACTCTGCTGCCCTGATGCTAGGTAAACAACCATCCACCCCTCCCCCTTTAAAGCCCCGTGAATTTTGAAAGTCCCTGTCCTTTTTCCTTGATATGCCGAGCTCACATCTCATCTTCCCAGCTGACTAAGGCAGCTGCACGCAGCAAATGATCTCCTGCTTGGTCCACTGCAGAGCTACTTGATCTGATGAGTGCTTGGGGAGAAGAGTCTGTCCAGTCCCAGCTGTGCACAAGCTGTAGGAATTTTGATACCTACAGCCAAATAGCACACAGCTTACAGTGGGTTGAGGACAGAGACATGTGGAAGGCTGGCTTTGCTTGTATGTGCTCGGCATTCCCCCACACAGCTAGGCAGTATGGCGGAACAGGGAGTTGATGCAATCTGAGATTTCAAGGGAATCCTCAACAGAGATCTCTAGGAAATTTTCCTTTAGGTACACAGCAATCCTCTGCCATAGGTTCATTGGCAGAGCTGCCTTGTTCCTTTCCCCATTGAAAGACACTTTCCCATGCCACTCTGCAATCTTGGTCAGGGACACAAGCAAGCAATAGAGGGCCCTAGGTGGAAGCCACAAGCATGTAGCAGATGCACCCTTGCTTCTCTGCTTACCCTCAGGAGAGAGATATCTTCCATAATGACCACTACTTGTGGAAAATGGAACAGTTTAGAGTGTTGCCCCCCTTAAGTGACCTGCAACCTTTTCAGATTGCTTCAGTACAATAAAATATGCTCCTGCCCACATTTGGGGTCTTCTGCCTCAGGTGTATTTGCCTAGGGTCACTGAGAGAAAGTGATAAATATGTTACCAGCAGTGTGTTAATGTTACTGTTTCAATAATATGTGTGTAGCTGACAATAGCTCTTCTGTTTATTGTGAACCCATGTGTTTCCAGATTCCACCTTGAGAAACAACCGCCCTACAGCAGCTTCTGCGCAAGATAAGAAACCGGCCGAGATGGACCAAGGAACATATGTTCTGGATCGTGCTACAGCAGTCAGAGGCTGAAAATACTGAATGCAAGAAGTGGAGGGAAAGTGAAAAGCGGGAAAGAGAAGAGAAGGATTCTTACAACAGGGATGCCACAGAGAGGCTGATTAAAGTTCTGGAGCATCAAACCGACTCTTGTAACACTGCAGACTGAGCAGATGCGTGCCCGCCTGCCCCTTCGCAGCATTGTGAACTCTTTCCCATGCACTTCCAAACTCCCCCTGCTCATTCCTCTCCACCTTCTAGCACTTCATGCTTTCCTCTACACTCCACCCCCACAGACAGCTGTTTCAATGAAAGCTGGAGCTATACTCAACTATGAAAATCATCCCCCTCCCATTCCTTCCTCCCCACCAACTGTGTGGATGGCTGTATGTGTCTGTGTGTTGGTGTGGGTTTGTCTGTGAATAAAAGCAGTGTTTTTATTAATACACACTCTTTCTTTATTTTCCCATAAGGGATGATACCTCATGTCACCATGCAAATCAGCACAAACTTCCTATTTCGTTGTTTTTATTATAGCTAATATTCACTGTAGGCTGCTATTATGTGAACAAGGAGTGGCACTGTGAATATGGGAAACCAGCTAGCATATGAAAAGCTATATATTTTTTTGAAATGTAGTCATGCTCCCAAGCCTCAGAGTGAGTTTGTTTGAAATTTTCAAGTAACAAAATTTCTCCAAAAACTCTAGTAAGTTCATTGCTCAAATTGTGTCTCTAGATTTTTACCACTAAATCAGTGGTATGAATCTAGCTGAGATAGTGAAATCTGTTACCATCAGACAGCTGCTAAGTGGTTTTAGAGCTGAGGCTGTAGTCTCACACCCATGTAAATCAACAATGACTCCATTAAAGTCCGTGGAGTTACACTACTATAAAATTGGTATATGAAAAGAAGTATGCCTCGAGCTTGTGGTTAAGGGTTAATGCAGTTGTTCATATTACAAAACAACCAAGTCAGCTGCTGCTAATTGCCATTTTGGCTGTTAGCAGTCTTAGTGGGGAGTCCTAGGGTTGAATGTCAGGGTGAGTTTGACTGTTGTCACTCCTGTATCTGTTCCCTATATGGAGGACTATGGTTTTCACTCTAACACACTTCATTAGAATTAGATTGACTCAGTTGTAAGCTTTTTTGAGGCAGGAGCCATCTTTTTGTTCTGTACTTAGCCTAGCACAGAGTGGAACCAGTCTATAACTAGGCTCCTAGCTGCTATTGCAATATAAATAATAAGAAAAAGAAAACCTCTTCATCAAAATTAGGTCTTTGCCACACCAAGATAGTGACTTACGTGATTGTAGCTTGGTTTCAGTGGGTGAAAGAAGTTAAGGAAATTTTGGTTTCAAGTTTTGCTGTTGAGCTAAATTTAGTGGGAAAACTTCAATGCGCCTATCACTGCAGTATCTAAGCACTGATCAGACGTTGCAAACCGAAATCCGTACTCCTTGAAGAAAGGTGGAAATGAATGGATGTTTTAAAACTAAAGCTGACTGGAAGAAAAAAACATTCCGTTTGGTGGCAATTTTTGACATTTTGAAACTTGGTTTAATTCCTCATTTGAAAAAAACAAAACAAAACCTTTTGAGCATTTTCACAAAATATATGTGTTTGTGCATGTTTTCACAAGCATTTTATAGTCTAGTCATTAGGGTTCTATCATGAAATTTGGAAGAGCCAAGTTCTAGTCCTTGTTTCTGCCTCATTCAGCGGAGTTTTTCATTGTAGGGGGTGTTTCCTTTTGGACCCAAGCAATACATGATGAACTGAGAAGGGGCTGAGGAGAGAGTGTAGGGCTGCCTTCAGAATTGGTGCTGGCTTTTTCCTGGCTTTTCTTTTCAGGGATGGGTTTTGAAAAATTGGCCCTAAGTGAAGAAATAAACTGGAAAAGGGTAACTCTCCACCAGTGCTTATCCCTGCACATGATTTTCACTTCTGTTCTTCTGCCCTAAGACCTTTTTGAAAGATTAGCTGATCCCTCCTTGCCGGTGGCATTGGAAGTGGTACAATTTCTACCAGAGGTAGCCTCCGTGTTTTTCTACGTGGGGAAACTAACTGGTAAAATGTGGGGTGTGTGTATGTGTATAAACTCTCACTCTCAGGGTTAAGGGGTACTGGCGAGTCCAATTAGCCCATGCTCTGGCACCTGGGGAGAAGACAGGTAATTAAGGACCCAGCCAGAGAGAACTAGACTGTGTAGTTCACAGAAGGGAAGGAATGCAGGGCCTACAGGGGAGGACTTAGAGAAGAGAGATGCAGTGGGCAGCTTATACTTTGGGACTGACCCTGAAGGCGGAGAGGGCAGCAGGGGGAAGGGGTTCCAGGTGGCTGCCAGAGAGGCTAGGAGCCACCCAAGGAAAGCTCCTCAGCAAAAAACTGGGAAAAGCCACATGGAGAGAGGAAGCTCCAGGGAGAGAGACTTGGATAATGCAGCTCCAAGGCAAGGGCCCACAAGCAGGTAAAGATACAAAGCAGCCCAAGGAGCCAACAAGGGAACATAAACAGACCTAGATGCTTATCACTCGGACCTTGGGCGGGAACACACAGGAGAAGGCTGGTCTGGATTCCCTACCTTCGCCCTGAAGGAGGGGCTCTATAAGCTTCAGGAAAAAAGGAGCAAGGTCTACTTAGCCCAGATCAGGTAGGTGGACAGGAAGGGGTTGCATACATGGTATGTTATTGCTTGGTAAGCCTGGGTGTGAATCTACATTGCACCAGCTTGTCGCACAGAAATGTCCTGTGCAGAAACTGCTGCAGTCTAGTGAAAGTCTAGGAGTGTAGCTTGGTTTACTACATTTTCAGGTGTGTTATAGCTGTGTTCACATGGGGAATTGCTGCATGGCAAGTTGGTGTGCTATAGATTCACACCCTGGCTTGCTGCCCAATAACTTGTAATGTAGACAAGCCCTTTAATTTTAGGTTGTAGTTTGGACTTTTTGTTACTCCAGAAGGAGTGATGTTCTAAGGATATGTCAACACTGCAGTTAAAATCCTGTGGCTGGCCCATTCCAGCAGACTTGGGCTAAGAAGCTGTTTAATTGCAGTGTAGATGCCTGGCTCAGGCTGCAGTCAGAGCACTGGGACCCTCCCACCACCCAGGCTCCTAGCACCCAGGCTCCAGTCCGAATGTCTATGCTGCAATTAAATATCCCCTTACCCTGAGTCAGCTGGTACAGACCAGCCATGGGTTTTTAATTGCAGTGTAGACATACCCTAAGTGGCCTAGCTGGAGGGCTGAGTCACAAGAAGGAACAGACCACTGCCAGCAGGGGGCAACAAAGACAGAAGGGCTGCCATTATGGGGCCTCCAGCCAGTGGCTGAATCTTCTACACAATTATAATGGTCTATATGCTGGTATAATACCCCATTTGGATACTGTATTCCAGGAAATGTGACTTTTCAGTATAGATTATGTTGATTCCAAAAAGGAGGACATACATGGTGTATCCAGT
Source organism: Malaclemys terrapin pileata (assembly GCF_027887155.1). Taxonomy (NCBI): domain Eukaryota; kingdom Metazoa; phylum Chordata; order Testudines; family Emydidae; genus Malaclemys; species Malaclemys terrapin. Next base: position 91,844,699 of record NC_071509.1, read on the forward strand.
CTCTTTCTACCCTCCTAACCCTAATAGAAGATCTGTCTTTTAAAGATACTGAGTGATCCTTTAATAATCAATCCAGGCAGAAACCCCTTGTGTTTGAGAACTGGGACGTAAAGTCTATGCTGACCCCACAGCTGCAAATGGATTGTTTATGTTAGACATGAAATTAATGACTGTGTACTTGAGGTATGCCTGGTTTTTATTTTAAAATCTAATCCTCTGGTTGGCCCCTTCCGAGAATGGGGAAAATATTTTTGAATATTTAGTGGAAAGTGGTTACAATGAAGATTCATTAATGCAGTACAGATTAATATTTAGATGCATAATCTGCATGGAAATTAGCAAAATGATGCTTAGGGCCTCTGTAGCAAGAGTTCTCTGTGATTATAGCTATTGTTACATAAAGAAAAACCGTTCCATTAAAGGATATGAGTCACAGGTGCTTCCTTTCTAAGACCCCCATCTCTTGTTCGTTACTGGAAAGGCAGAAGTCTGCTTTTTATTCGCCTATTTACTGCCAATGATTGTGTGGGTGGAGCCCATTGATTTCACTGGAATACTTTGAGGGTGCTGGAATCTGTCCATTTGGATCAATTGGAGGACTGGGGCCGAAGGGCCTGATCCAAAGACCATTGACGTCAATGGGAATCTTCAATTGACTTCAATGCACTTTGGAGAAGGTTCCAATAGTTGCAGAAAGCCATTAAAAATACTGTTTTCACTGTTGTTCTCATTGTGAAGATTGGTAGTTTTGTGTAATATTTCAAGAGCAATGCAAGTTTCAGTAATCTTTCTGATGCTTAATTTTATCTAATTGTATTTAATAAAGCAATGTGCAACATGCTAATTAAGTGCATGTGGAGCATTTTCTTTGAATGTGCTACTGTTCTATTGAAGTATAAATAGAAACTTGTAATGTGCATAAACCAAAAAGCAAAACACCTGCTGCATAGAGAACAGAGAACTGTGTGACTACTTTCCTTGTTGAAACCAAGTTTAAGAAGCATTGGCTTGATGGCCAAATAGGTATAGGCCATGGGAGAGACCATGGTTTTCTTGGAGATGGTGAATAATCAGAGCACCCTAAGCAACAGAACACTAGCAGATGTTGGCTGCTTCTATTCTTTGTCCAAGAAATCTTATATATTTTTAGACTGGAAATAACTTGGGATCCTCTGTATCCATATAATAGTAATGTAATACTTAATGTAGCACTTCTCATCCATAGGTCTTAGTTTGATGGATCTATGGTAAGTATAATGATAAGTATCATCTCCGTTTTGCAGATGAGGAAACTGAGGCACAGAAAGGAGACATGACTTGCCCAAGGTCACCAAGGGAGTCAGTGGCAGAGCAAGGAATGGAACCCAGGTCTTTTCACTCCTAGTCAGCTTCCCAGCCAAGGATGACCACACTGTCTCCCTACATTTTTCATCCTGTCCAACACACTTTGAATAATTTGGATGGCAATAAGTGTCTTATGGCTATAGAATTTGATTCTACCTAATCTTAGGCCATGTCTACACTACCAGACTATGTCGACCTAACTTAGGTCAGCGTACAGCCACCGCAGTTATTAAATCACTTGTGTGTTAGCACACTTGGCTCCTTGTGTTGGTGGTGCATGTACTCACCAGGAGCTCTTGTATCAATTGTATTGCCAGGGTAGGGCATTGTGGGACAGCTCCTGAAATCCAGTAACAGTTTACGTAAGCAATGCAGTGTCTATACTGATACTGTGTCGACTCGATTACATTGACCGTAATTTTATGCCGCTCGGGGAAGTGGTGTTACTTAATTGGCATAGATGGGCAGTTAAGTTGGCAGGAACCAAATTTAAGTGAAGACACTTCCGTGGCTAGGTCTATGCAGGCAGTTTACACTGACCTAACCATGTAGTATAGAGCAGGCCTTAATCCTTGTAGGCAAATGTCATAAGCACTAACGTCACCACTACTAGTACTAATGAATGTAACTTTATACATTCAAAACTCAGCTGAGTGGAATTTCCCTCTCTTTTTTGGACCTTCATTATTGTCAATGCTTTTTGTGGGTCACAAATGAAATACTACAAATGCGTAACATTAGAAGAGAACTCAAGAGATCTTTCCATCTACTGTCACATCTCCAATCTCCTGTTTCTGGGCAAAATAATTGAGAAAAGTAGTAACCACCAAACTACAACAACATATGATAGATCAGGTGGGGAAGTAAAACCTTTTTCTTGGACCAACTTCTGTTGGTGAGAGAGAGAGAAGCTTTCAGGCTACACAGAGCTCATCTTCAGGTCTGCATGCAACAACATATGATATCAGCCAATATCCTGGATGCCTCACAGTCATGCTTCAGACGAGGGCACAACACAGAGAGCTCTAGTAACACTCAAAGATTAGCATCTCCTCATGAACAGGTGGCAATGTTAGGAGAGGGAAAGTTGCTTTTGTAGTGAGCCAGCCACTCCCAGTCCCTATTCAAGCCCAAATTAATGGTGTTAAATTTGCAAATGAATTTTAGTTCTGCAGTTTCTTTTTGAAGTCTGTTTCTGAATTTTTTTTGTTCAAGTATGGCTACTTTTAAATCTGTTATAGACTGTCCAAGGAGATTGAAGTATTTTCCTACTGGCTTTTGTATGTTATTATTCCCGATGTCTGATTTGTGTCCATTTATTCTTTTACATAGAGACTGTCCGGTTTGGCCGATGTACATGGCATAGGGGCATTGCTGGCACATGATGGCATATATCATATTAGTAGATGTACAGGTGAATGAATCCCTGATTATGTGGCTGATGTGGTTGGGTCCTCTGATGGTGTCGCTAGAGTAGATATGGGGACAGACAGAGTAGGCAACGAGGTTTGTTACAGGGATTGGTTCCTGGGTTAATGTTTCTGTGGTGTGTACTTGCTGGTGAGTACCTGCTTCAGGTTGGGGGTCTGTCTGTAAGCAAGGACTGGTCTGCCTCTCAAGATCTGTGAGAGTGAGGGATCGTTTTCCAGGATAGGTTGTAGATCCTTGATGATATCCTGGAGAGGTTTTAGCTGGGGACCAGTGGTGTTGTTTTCCTTGTTGGGCCTGTCCTGAAGTAAGTGACTTCTGGGTAGCCATTTCACTCTGTCAATCTGTTTCCTCACTTCCCCAGGTCAATATTATAGTTTTAAGAATGCTTGATAAAGATATTGTAGGTGTTTGTCTCTGTCTGAGGGATTGGAGCAAATTCGGTTGTATCTTAGGGCTTGCCTGTAGACAATGGATCATGTGATGTGTCCTGGATGGAAACTGGAGGCATGTAGATAAGTAGGTGGAAATTGCTGAAATCCAGGTGGAATTCTTCAAGAGCCTCCTTCTCGTGGGTCCATATGATGAAGATGTCATCAACGTAGCACAAGTAGAGGAGGGGCGCTAGGGGACGAGAGCTGAGGAAGCATTGTTCTAAGTCAGCCATAAAAATGTTGGCATACTGTTGGGCCATGCAGGTACCCATAGCAGTGCCGCTGACTTGAAGGTATAAGTTGTCCCCAAATCTGAAATAGTTGTATGTGAGGACAAAGTCACAAAGCTCGGCCACTAAGTGTGCTGTGGCCTCATCAGTGATATTGTTCCTGACAGCTTGTAGTCCATCCTCATGTGGAATATTGGTGTAAAGAGCTTCTACATCCATGGTGGCCAGGATGGTGTTTTCAGGAAGATCACCAATGCATTGTAGTTTCCTCAGGAAATCAGTGGCATCTCAAAGATAGATAGGAATGCTGGTAGAGTAGTGTCTGATGAGAGAGTTTAAATAGCCAGATAATCCTGCTGTAAGAATGCCTGAAATGATGGGGCGTCCATGCTTTCCAGGTTTATGGATCTTGGGTAGCAGATAGAATACCCCTGGTCAGCGCTCTGGGGGTGTGTCCATGTAGATTTGTTCCTGTGCTATAGTAGGGAGTTTCTTGAGCAGATGTTGTAGTTTCTTTTGGTACTCCTCAGTGGGATCAGAGGATAGTGGCCTGTAGAATGTGGTGTTGGAGAGTTGCCTGGCAGCCTCCTGTTCTTAATCCGACCTGTTCATTAGACTACAGTACCTCCTTTGTCAGCCTTTTTGATTATGATGTCAGAGTTGTTCCTGAGGCTGTGGATAGCGTTGTGTTCTGCGCGGTTGAGGTTATGGGGCAAGTGATGCTGTTTGTTCACAATTTCAGGCTGTGCACATCTGCAGAAGCACTCTATGTAGAAGTCCAGTTTGTCCACCCTGATTGAATTGGCCTTGTCAACACTGGTTCTCCACTTGTTAAGTAGCTCCCTTCTCTTCATGTGTCAGTATAATAATGCCTGCATCTGTAATTTTCACTCCATGCATCTGAAGAAGTGTGTTTTTTACCCACAAAAGCTTAGACCCAAATAAATGGGTTAGTCATTAAGGTGCCACCAGACTCCTCGTTGTTTTTGTGGATACAGACTAACACTGCTACCTCCTGATACTTGACATCTCCTCATGGCCATTCATAGAGGAAAGATCTGGATGCTTGTACAGCTGAACTTCTCTACAGCCTTTGACCCAGTGGACCACAATATATTAACTGTTACATGACCCAGCAGGAGTAGATAATCCAGCCACTACAGTGGTTCCAATGATCCCTCACCAGCAGAACTCAGAGTGGTGATGGGTAACAGCTCCTCCTCTCTGTAGGTCCTCACCTGTGGCATCACACAAAGATCCATACTATTCCTGCTTCTCTTCAATATCTACATGAGATACCATGGATTTAGCTGCCAACAGCATGCCAATGACATTCAGCTACATATCTCATTCTCAACTAATGCAACCACCACTGCTACTAAAATGTCAGAATGCCTACAAGAAATCAGCTCTTGGATGAAGAGCAGCTGGCTCAGGCTGAACCCAGGAAAGACCAAAGTTATGCTAGTTGGAAAGGGGAAAACACTTGGAGACATCTTGACCAGTTCTTCTAACTTCCATCGAAGGCATGCAGTTGCTATTCTTCAAATTGGTGTGAAATCTTGGGGTCCTGTCTGACTCCTCTCCAAACGTGGATGACCAAGCATCAGTTTCCAAAATGCTTTCCTTCACTTCTAGCTTAGTATGAAACTTTGTGCCAGGCTACCTATTGGCAATGTCCCTTCAAGCATTACCCAGAGGAAAGACACCAATGTCACAAGTTTAATTTTTTTTCTGATCTTCAAAAGAAAAACTTTAGCTAGGCTCAGTCAGTAAATGGTATTTATTGCTGAACTGCAAATTAGATTGGAACTGCTCTGGGCAGGCTTTGTAAATTATACAGCTAAAACTGAGAGCTGTAGTAAATGCTTTGAATTTAATTTGAATGTTGGCAGTCATCAGTGGCTGAAAGATTTCAGGACATCTGAGCTTTAATTCTTTTAATTTTTTTAGGCAAATGAAAGAGAGGGAAAGGAGGGCGCAGTGGAGCAAAATAAAACACTGGCCTTCTGTAGGGTATTCCAAACAGTTAACACATGAAAATGAATGCAATATTAATACCATAATCAAGGCGAATAAGCATTACAACTGTGCAAGTTCACTTTTTTCCTTAGGACTCATTACTTATAGAAATCGGCATGGCCATTCTGCAGTGTTTATTCTAGAAATGCTACTTTCCCCTGTTGTGCTGTTTTGCGTCCTTTTGCATGCTAATGCAATATTCTATTTCTAACCTGACTGTAATAGATTAGTGGATACATGAGGCTATCTTTTCTCTGCTAATGTGATTCCAGCCATGCAGAGAACCTGAAGTTTGTCTTAAGCAGGGCAACTCCTGAACATTCTTCATATACAATTCAATTTAAATAATTTCTAATTTAAGGGTCTACTCTGTTTTCTATCTTATAGCTTTGATGAAGTGTTCTCTCTTGCAGGAATACTTGGAAGTTTTCCTTTTAGGTGGGGAGGTAGAAATCTGCTGTTTGGCTTATTCAGCTAATTGTCTCAATGTTTGTTTTTCTCCCCTTGAAGATGAGCTGTAGTTTAATTACTGTATGAAAGATTTGTCTTGATTAGATGGGGAAGCTTCAATGCTGGTTAAAGAGCTTAAAATGAAGAGTTCTAAAGTTATTTTGTTTTTTGGCTTCCGTTTCTTCTTGCACCTCTGCAGAGCTGAAGCAGAGGTACAAAAGGAGAGGCAGGAGGAGATTACGGTGCATCCTGAAGCCTTGACAAAGAAGCATGTGTGCTGTGCCTCTACTGAGTTGTCACTTCCCTTGTGCCTGAACACCAGATGGTGTCTGGCGCTGCAAAACTCTTAACGGACTGGGTGTCAGATAAGCATACTGATGTGAACAGGTAGCTTCCTGTTCTACTTTAAGAGGCAGAAAATAACAAATATCAATGGTGTGTAACCCCTTAGGTTTCAGCTACACAATAACTTTAACCACCATAATGTAATTCCATTTTGTAGCATACCTGGGATAGTAATTGTGTCCCCTAACTGCACTAAAGCCTTGGATGTGACCAGAGGCTTTTGTGTGGTTTATGGACATGGTTAAAACATCATTTGGGCCCTTTTGCAATACAGAATGGAACTAACTGAAATCTGGTCCCTTTATGCTACTGAAGCTGTAGAGCCAGATTTAGGTGCCTAAATGTGAGATAAGCAGTTCTGAAAAATCTTGCATGTAGTTCATAATGGGCCTCGGTGGCAAATATAAGAAATTCAGGGCCTGGGCCTCTTTCTATTGAAGCCAATGGTAAAATTTCCATTGACTTCAGCAAGAGCATGATCAGTCCCCTGTAGTCTAAGCACCAGGGCATCCAACTTCACATATGTATTTAGAGAAGATGCATTTATTTGCTATAAGTTAGACTTACGATGAGATATAGTGGCTTACTTGTATATGAGGACTGGAAAAAAATGCTATCCTTCAGTTGCACTATACTGTATAAATAGAATCATCTCATTCACAAAACATCTTTATACACTTGTATTTTTAAGGTGACTCTGTCTATTTCTATTGTTCATATCTCTGATATCTGGGTGTCAGGAACGTTCCAGAAAAGTTTACCTTACAGCTGAAGCCAACCATATAAAACTTTAGCTCCAAAAAGAGATTTTTTTTTTAAGTTCTGATCAAATAAAAATATGGATTACATTTGAAACTGTCCTGCAAATTTAACTATAGCTTTAGCTACCAAGTGAATGATAGAATCAGTAATGTCCTATTTAGTCACTATCTACAGCAGGAGCCCAGCTGTGTTATAACATGACTTCTCCTTGCCCATGTGCGGAGAGAGTGCACTGTTAAGGAGCAATGGTTGAAATCCTGGCCCAGCTGAAGTGAATGGGAATTTTGCCATTGACTTCAATGGGGTTGAGATCCTACCCTATATTTTGACCAGGGTATCGACAGGGTTTAAACACTGTTCTCTACCAGGTTTGCAACATTTAATTTTTATTTATTTGGATTTCTACCATTATAAAGTGATGCCTATCCAGAGCTCTAAGTGTTACAGAAACAAATACAATTAAACAATGGCTTATTCCTCCCCAGCAGAGCTGAACCTCTGACAAAACATTAAGATGAAACTCTCCTCCCCCATGTAGATCTAACTCCTGTCAAACCTCGCTCCCTACAGCAGTCCATGAAAATAGATATACTTTGTAGCATGCTCTGAAGGCCAGCAGACAGGGGCTGTTTCAGTCGGGGGAGGATCTTGTTCTTGAGCTGAAGGTCTTTTACAGAATACATTATACCCCCAAACTCCTCTCTCTCATATTGAGAGGGTTCGAGCTCAAGCACCTATGCTGATTGCAGATGTGGCAGCGTGGGAATGTCCACACAAGCCAGGGGAAAACAATTATATCAGAGCAAAATGTTTCACAATTTGTGTTTAACCACATTTATTGCAGGGTCAATGGGCTTTGAGAGTAGAATAGTAGAACACTGTGTCTGCAGCAAACTTTAAGCGGCCTATTCACATCTTAATTTAGAAAGAGAAAACATGAAGAAAAGATGCAGAAGCCACTGAATTAAAAACGAATGGTGTGTATTCCACGTGGTGTGTATACTCTCTGTCCGGACAGGATGTTGAAAATGATTTTGCCCTGTTTACACTAGTGAATAAACTGTTTTCAACCCACAGCCCACACTGAGGCAGGGTTATCTTCCTTTTATGGACGGGGTCTAGAGGTCAGCTTCCTGCCTGTCTGCTAAGTGGAACAAAGTGACAAAAGCACGTAACTATTGTTCTGTGTCTTACATTGGTTGGCAGCCAGTATAAAGTTTACAATCTTGTGGACAGATCCTCAGCTGGTATAAATCAGTGCCACTCTGATTCAATGGAGCTAAGTTGGTTTACACCAGCTAAGGATCTCTCCCTGACCTTTCTTTGAAAGCCCTGAATGGGCTAGGAGCAAGTATATGAAAGATGGCTTGTCTCTGCCCTTCTCCATACAGCAGCATTCCACAGAAACAGTATGGTTAATAGGTTTCAGAGTGGTAGCCGTATTAGTCTGTATCAGCAAAAAGAACGAGGAGTATTTGTGGCACCTTAGAGATTAACAAATTTATTTGGGCATAAGCTTTCATGGGCTAAAACCCACTTCATCAGATGCATGCAGTGGAAAATACAATAGGAAGATACATATACACAGAGAACATGAAAAAATGGGTGTTGCCATACCAACTCTAACAAGACTAATCAATTAAGGTGGGCTATTATCAGCAGGAGAAAAAAAAACGTTTGTAGTGATAATCAGGATGGCCCATTTCAAACAATTGACAAGAAGGTGTGAGTAACAGTAGGGGGAAAATTAGCATGGGGAAATAGTTTTTACTTTGTGTAATGACCCATCCACTCCCAGTCTTTATTCATGCCTAATTTAATGGTGTCCAGTTTGCAAATTAATTCCAGTTCTGCAGTTTCTCGTTGAAGTCTGTTTTTGAAGTTTTTTTTGTTGAAGAATTGTGACTTTTAGGTCTGTAATTGAGTGACCAGGGAGATTGAAGTGTTCTCCGACTGGTTTTTGAATGTTATAATTCTTGACGTCTGATTTGTGTCCATTTATTCTTTTGCGTAGAGACTGTCCGGTTTGGCTGCAGAGGGGCATTGCTGACACATGATAGCATAGATCACATTGGTAGATGTGCAGGTGAACAAGCCTCTGATGGTGTGGCTGATGTGGTTAGGTCTTATAATGGTGTCAGTTTAATAGATATGTGGACCGAGTTGGCAACGGGCTTTGTTGCAAGGATAGGTTCCTGGATTAGTGTTTTTGTTGTGTGGTATGTGGTTGCTGGTGAATATTTGTTTCAGGTTGGGGGGGGGGGGAGTGCTGTCTGTAAGCGAGGACTAGCCTGTCTTCCGAGATCTGTGAGAGTGAGGGATCGTCCTTCAGGATATGTTGTAGACCCTTGATGATGCGCTGGAGATGTTTTAGTTGGGGGCTGAAGATGACTGCTAGTGGCGTTCTGTTACTTTCTTTGTTGGGCCTGTCCTGGAGTAGGTGATTTCTGGGTACTCTTCTGGCTCTGTCAATCTGTTTCTTCACTTCAGTGGGTGGGTATTGTAGTTTTAAGAAAACTTGATAGAGATTGTGTAGGTGTTTGTCTCAGTCTGAGGGATTGGAGCAAATGCCATTGTATCTTAGAGCTTGGCTGTAGACAATGGATCAAGTGATGTGGTCTGGATGAAAGCTGGAGGCATGTAGGTAAGTATAGCAGTCAGTAGGTTTCCGGTATAAGGTGATGTTTGTGTCCATTGCTTATTAGCACTGTATTGTCCAGGAAGTGGATCTCTTGTGTGGACTGATCCAGGCTGAGGTTGATGGTGGGATGGAAATTGTTGAAATCACGGTGGAATTCCTCAAGGGCTTCTTTTCCATGGGTCCAGATGATGAAGATGTCATCAATGTAGCGCAAGTAGAGTAGGGATGTTAGGGGACGAGAGCTGAGGAAGCGTTATTCTAAGTCAGCCATAAAAAGATGTTGGCATACTGTGGGGCCACGCGGGTACCCATAGCAGTGCCACTAACTTGAAGGTATACATTGTCCCCAAATGTGAAATAGTTGTGGGTGAGGCCAAAGTCACAAAGTTCAGCCACCAGTTTGCCATGACGTTATCGTGGATACTGTTCCTGACGGCTTGTAGTCCATCTTTGTGTGGAATGTTGGTGTAGAGAGCTTCTACATCCATAGTGACCAGGATGGTGTTTTCTGGAAGATCACCAATAGATTGTAGTTTCCTCAGGAAGTCAGTGGTGTCTCGAAGATAGCTAGAAGTGCTGGTAGCATAGGGCCTAAGGAGAGAGTCTACATAGCTAGACAATCCTGCTGTCAGGGTGCCAATGCCTGAGATGATGGGGTGTCCAGGATTTCCAGGTTTATGGATCTTGGGTAGCAGATAGAATACCCTGGTCGGGGATCTAGGGGTGTGTCTGTGCAGATTTGTTCCTGTGCTTTTTCAGGGAGTTTTGTGAGCAAATGGTGTAGTTTCTTTTGGTAACCCTCAGTGGGATCAGAGGGTAATGACCTGTAGAATGTGGTGTTAGAGAGCTGTCTAGCAGCCTCTCGTTCATATTCCGACTTATTCATGATGATGACAGCACCTCCTTTGTCAGCCTTTTTGATTATGTTGTCAGAGTTGTTCCTGAGGCTGTCGATGGCATTGTGTTCTGCGCGGCTGAGGTTATGGGGCAAGTGATGCTATTTGTTTACAATTTCAGGCTGTGCACGTTGGTGGAAGCACTCTATGTAGAAGTCCAGTCTGTTGTTTCGACCTTCAGGAGGAGTCCATGCAGTAGTAGTGTTGATTGATTAGTGTGCTGTTCAGAGGTGTGTTGGAAATATTCCTTGAGTCGGAGATGTGAAGGCTGTGAGCCAGTGACAAGGCATTGCTGGTGGAAGCTGTGGTTGTGGGATCAAGTCTTACAACCTTCAGACTGTTATACAGACCCTTCTGACAGGATTTCCTTAACAGCCATGTTATGAAGCAGTCCAGCATTCATCTGGACTCTGACCCTTAAATACAAGTGGCTTGATGAGGAAATTTGACTCCTCCTGAAGGATCACTGCTGTCCATTTGAATCTATGTAATGAGTGCTAAGATACTATGGAGATGCATATTATAATAGTAATAGTATGGGTTTGTAGCTAGAGCAGGGGTCAGAAAATCAAGAGAACTGGGTTCTCTTAACCAAGTCTGCCACTGATTCACTATGTGACTGTCCATGCTTAAGTCACTTGAAATCTCTGTGCTTCTGTATCCCTAGCTGTAAATGGCTATAATTATATCCATTTCATGGAGGTGCAAAGTATTTTCTCTCCTGCTAATTATGACTTATTTTCCCATGAAATGCTTTAAAATTATTACAGTAAGACATTGTGATAATAAAATACAGAGATATAGTATTGATTCTCAATCTCTCCCCCTCTGTTGTTTAAAGGCCTGTTCCTAACAGTTACCATTGTCTTCAAAGGAGCAGAATGAGCCTTTACTTTTGCACAAGTGGACAGAAAGGAAACTGAACAAAATTTAAAATAAGATCAGTCAAGGATTGCACATACATTGAGTGACTCACTGTATAACTTTCATTCATCCATTCACTTCGCAATGAATTCTAGTTAAGAAAAGTTCTTAAAACACTGAAATATTTATTCACATCTATTAGTCCATTCAGTGATTTTTATAGCTTAATTGTTAGTGTCATACTTTTAATTAGGGGTATATTTTTATATTGACAAACTGATTTTCAAATTGCATTTAAATGATGAATCATATAGAAGAATTTTGGAACTCACAGATGTTATCATAAATAATAAAATACTTTATTTCACTGTTTTAACTGGTTAGCTTTTTAGTAGAAATAGTACTTTTCAGAATATGTTCTTTGCTCAATCACTCTTCCAAGTGGGATTTTTCTGTAATATTGCCTTGGCTATTTTTAATTTCCCCATATTTTCCTCAATCTTTCCTTCTCTGAAACAGGGATAGTCTAGGTTTCCTTGGTCATGCCACAGCGCTGGGGGCTAGACTTCTCCCCCTACATTTCTATGATTCTACATTTTTAAAAGTTTTGCAAAAGTGAGACTAAAAGTTCTATTATCTCAATGAGCACCTTTCTCTTAACTAAGGCAGATGAATCTATTGTGCCAGATTCTAATCTGATTGGCAGAGGAACAGGAAATATTTTGAGCTGTACAGTGATGCATGCCATGCATCTGATACAAGAATATGGGCTTGAGAGAGTCTAGATTTATTACTTGGTGATATTCAATAAAACATGTCAGAGTAGATTTATTTTTTAAGAGTTGATATATGAACACTAGATCTGGGTTTTGTAGCTGTTTTATGAAATACAGTGATTTGAAAGAATATTAAAAAGTTTATGTAGTTAACATTTTCCTCAGTCAGTTTATGACATCTCAAAAAATAAATGCAAGTTTAATAGAATGACATTTCTCATAAAAACTGAAGTAATCTTTCTTGATTTTCAGATTCAGAAATGAGAGCTGACAATTCTTGGAGTGTCAAAAGCATCTGAGTTAGTTCAGACTGAGAAAATTCCTTCTGTGATTTTTTTTTTTTCCATTTTGTAGGCATGGGAAGGCAAAAGGTCACTGGAAGGACAATATTCTTCTCCAGCAGCAAGAGCTAATATTTTCTTTTATTAGGAAATTCTGGTTAGATTTAGATGTTTGCATATGAAATGCCAGTTGTTGGGTTTACGACATTCTAAACAAGCCTCTAGGTGGATGGTGGGTAGGCAAGTAGGCTATATGAGGAGGGTGCATTCTTTCTCTGTTTGGGGACAAAATCCGAAAAATGATATTGGAATCCAAGAGAATCACTTGGTGCTTCACCATGACATTGAGGTACAGACTATTGCTTCTGATATAGTCTTTCTGATATAGTTCTGGCCTGAGTCCAGATGATGTTCTAAGATTCTGTCATATGGCCAATGATCAACCACTCTTAGTCTTCTGGCTCCCTAGCTGTCACCTTTCTTGGGCAGAGACCCAAGAGTCCTGGAAGGGGAACACATAGTGACCTGGCCGGAGGGATGAGTCATGAAGAGGAGGCTCCAGTTCCTGGAGTGAGAGGGGTCCGCAGGACAAGAGGACAATGGGAAAGACACCGCTGTAGGGGATCACAGCACCTGGAAGAGCTAATCCCCAGGATGGCCAGTAGGAGGCCCCACCAGGGGTAAGTGGACCCCATGACAAGGTGAAAGCAGTACTAAGAGTCCCCTCCCACACCCTGAACTTTTCTTTCTGGTCCTACTCGGGAGCCCGCATCCCCAGCCGGAGTCCACATCCCCAGCCAGAGCCCTTGCCCCCTTCTGCATCCCAACCCCCTGAGACAGCCCAGTGAAAATGAGTGAGTGAGGGTGGGGAGAGTGAGAGACAGAGGGGAGTATGGAGTGAGTAGGGGTTGGGCCTAGGAGAAGGGGTGGGACAGGGGCAAGGCAAGGGGTGGGGCAAGGATGTTTGGTTTTATGCGAATAGAAAGTTGGCAACCCTAGCTGCAGGGGCCAGGTGGCAGGGCAGTGACAGCCCGGAACCCGACCCTGGACCCCTGCTGTGTGGGCTGTCCGGCTGCCTGCCCCGAACCTCTGGTGTGCGGCAGCCCTGCCTCCAGTGTGCTGGGCGGCGGGGCAGCCCAGATGCTGGGCAGCTGGGAACTTGGTGGGATCCCGGATTGCAAGCCGCTCTTTAGCATACAGCTAAGCTGGGCCCCAGCTGTATGCTAATTGGGCCGCATGCAGCCCGGGGGTTGAGAGCCGCTGATCTAGAGGTATTACAACCTGAATTAATTTGCCTGATCATTCCTTGCTCTTCTTAGTTCCTGGACAAGCTGTGGTCACCCTCTCCCATGGAATTACAGACAGTCTCTGGCCCACAATGATAGATAAACTTAATGCAGTAAGATCTCCCAAAAACATTTCAGGAAATTGCCCAGTCTATCACAGTTGGAACAAAGTGTTTTAACCAAGTTAAAACATTTTGTTTAGAAATGGCTGAAATGAACCGTTTTGACTTTTTTTGAAAGAAATCCATTTTTTGTCTGAAATTATTCACTGAATTCGATCCTAATTTGCGAATACTTTGCGAAAAATGCATTTTTGGGCAAATTTACTATTCACTGACAAAACTTTGCCTAGTCCTACATGCATTATCTAACAATACAAAATGGTATCAATTGATTTCTTACCTCTCTGAACTGTATGAAAATCAACCAGGCCTACATAAAGTGAAAGCAAAAGGCTAATATCATCACCTAGGGCATAATCCAATGTTTATTGAAGTCAAAGGCAGTCTTTGGATTTTCGATTAGGCCCCTAGTATGTACCACTTTTTAAACGTATAGCACGAAGTGTTCTTTTAAAAAAGAAAAAAGCAGAACTAGAAATCATTTGACTACAAAGAAACTTTAGCACACACAAGGTTAGGTCCTACTGTCTTTAGTCAATGGGAATTTTGACACAGTAAGGGCGGCTGGATCAAGCCAATCATTCCTATGTAACATATCCTTCATTTGTTTAGCATTGCATAACATTGATCCATTCAATATGTTCTTTCTGATGCCTGAAGCATAGAACCTGGCACTTCCACGCTCTGGAAGTGGATTTTTTTTGAGACTACTGCCAATTTACAGTAATTAATATGATAAGGGCAGCATCTGTAGCAGTCCCTAATTCTTTAATCTTAGAGCAGAGATAGAAATGGATTAGCTAGAAATAAATATAGCTCATGGCATTTTTCTCATGAGAACAAGCCCTTTAAAAATATTGCATTCTTGTAGCAGGACTGGGCAATGCAATGATGAAGGCAATTTTCCTTTGCCTCAGGGAATTATCCATGCTGGACTGAATAGAAAGAAAAGCTGTTGATTTATTTTAAATTAGACAGAAATAAAACTCTGCCTCCAGGCAATGGATATAGTTCTGTGGGTTGTTCCCATAGCACTCTGACCTCTGGAGGAAAGAAGTCTGTACATTCTAGTGCAGATGAATTTCCTGCACATATCAAATCAGTGATTAGGAGAGCAGGATAGAACAGGACCAGAAAATTGGTCCACATTCAGTTTTACTGACTGGGGATGCTGATTTTTAAGATGAGAGGTAAAGCTGCTTCAAGAAGTGAATGGGAAACTTTTGTAAACAAAAGATGAGAAATGTCCTTATTCAAATGAGCTAGTTGGCTGTAAAGATATGTGGGTTATTTAAATATTTCCAAAAGTTACCAGGAAATTACATTTCCTTTCAGATAAATGATCTGTTTATTGCTTGAAAATGTTTCTTGGATTATTTTTTTTAATGTCAGTGAATTTAAGGCTAGTGAAAACTGCAAGACTGATAACACTGGAGATTGAAGTGTTTTGGGGGCACATGTGACATAGTCAGCACTACTGCAATCACCTCCATGTTAACATGTCTGTGTGCCTTAAATCTGACCTGGGGAGACATCAGATCTCGGTGAGAAGCCAGTCTCTGTGCCCACTGAAACCTTGGCCCTTGCTGAGACTGCCACTGGGAATGCCGGTTGTGATGGTGGTTTCACCTGAGATGAACAACTGTCTTCTAGGACAGGGGTTCTCAAACCTTTTCTTTCTGAGCCCCCCCCATGCTACAAAAGTTCCACAGCCAGGGTCAGCATTAGAGGGTAGCAAGCAGGGCAATTGCCTGGGGCCCCTGAAAAGCTACATTGCTCAGGCTTCAGCTTCAGCTGGTGGGGCTCAGGGGCCCAGGTTTCAGCCCCATGCAGTGGGGCTTCAGCTTTATGCCCTGGGCCCCAACGAGTCTAATGCTGGCCCTGCTTGGTGGATCCCTGAAACTTTCTCGCAGCCCCCCAGGGGACTCCAGTCCCCTGGTTGAGAACCATTACTCTAGGAAATGGATTGAGACTGCCATCTCAGATGGATGAGCAGCCATCAGATGGTGGTGACGTCCAGTTGCTGAATGAAATGTTAAAGGGTGATCTATGGGGGAAAAGTTCAGTAACTTTTCAGTCATTTTCATAGAACCAATTTCTCCTTGGTGGTTAGAATCAAGTCTAAAATGGCTGGTCCCAACTGTTCTGACAGCAGTCTAGGGCAGGGTAACCCCAGGCACATTCAGTGTTGATGTCTTGTCCTGATATCTCCCAAAAAGGTCAATTACATTTTATTGTCCCCAAATGTCAAATATAATTATATGTTAACCAAAATGTCCCAAACTGTCATGTAGTAATGCAAGAGAGGCCTGCCCTATTAGTCAATTCTCCAATGGATGTCATCAGAGAGCTCTTTCCAATGGAGTTCCTGCCATCTGCAGTTCTTAAGCAGCTATGGGCTGCTATTTCACCAATAGCTGACAGTATTGAGCTCCCTCCTTTCCAAGGCTTTGTGCCATAGGGCTTACAAGCACATTACTGTTTCCTAGCATGCTCCTTTTTCATTGCTGTTACAGTTGCTGCAACCAATCCTTGGCCACCTAGGAGTTCAGGGCTTTAACTGCACGGCACAGTGTGATGAATGGTGAGGGTGGAGGTAGAACTTGGATCATCATGCTCCTAAATAGCAGGCCCCTGCCACCTGATCTAAAGAAGATTCTATGGGTATGTCTACACTTTGAGCTGGACGTGTAAATTTCAGCTTGAGGAGACATGCCTGCGCTAGCTCTGATCAAACTAGTGCATTAAAAATAGTGTACCCATGGCAGTGGAAGTGGTAGGCCACCCCAAGTATGTATCCGTTCAAAGGTATGTACTCGGGGAAGCTAGCCCCTTGAGCCCCCATGGCTATGCTGTATTTTTAGTGAGCTAGATTGATTAGAGCTAGTGCAGTCTCCTTCAGCTGGAATTTATACCTCCAGGTCAAAGTGTAGACATACCTTGTGTTAGCTGTAAACAGTGTAGATCCTATGACAAATGCTTGAAAAATTTTGATTCTATCCAGTTAACAGCTGTGCTGTTTGTACATGTGTACTTTCACCTCCATCCCCACCATTACGGTATGTTATAAATGTGAGAGTTGGCCTATTTTGTGGAATGGTATAGATCGTTTTCACCATCCTGTAGGTAAATAGACTTAAAAAAAAATTCCTATTCAATTGTAATTTAACAAAGCATTTCAGAAATAATGTGCCGAAACATTGCATTCTTCCCATTAACCCTCCCTTTGTGAAAAGAAGTCCAGCTGTTACACGTTTGATAATGTTTATAGTAAAGATTTTGGACCTGATCTTGCTGTTCTTTCTCTGGGACCAGTTCCACTGAAGTATCACACAGCATGAGGTAGGGTAATAGAATAAAGTTATGAGTTATTGTCCTAGCCATGCCTTATACCAATATGTTTGCTGGTCTTCCACACCAGCTGCTGTGCTGTGGCAGAATACAGGAGTGCCTTGATTGCAGCTTCAGCTTTTTAAAGATGCTGGCCTGCGAGCATATGGTTCTTATGTAGGGTAGAACTGAAAGCACATTATGTGTGGTGTACACGTTTGAGGCAGCAGCGAAGCAGTTAATGTAGATGGGAACCATGTGGCTAAAATGCTGTACTTAATTTGAAAACTCATTCAAGTTATTTACAGCCATGAACTTCTTTTTAGTGCCATCCCATAGGGCTTCAGCACAGTTTGTGAGAAGCACAGTGTATACTGCTGATAGAGATACATCCCCCTGCCTTTCCATCCCAATACCAAACAAAAAGGAATAGAAACCAAATAGAATCAGACTGTCTGTTCACTGATTGAAAAATGTATGGCTATTTGTAAAAATACAGAAGAACTTGATCTTCTGCTGAGAAGCAAAGATAAGAAATAAACCAGTTACTGGCAGTGTTTCCCAAGGATTAGACTTCAATTAGACTGAGTCCTTCACTAGATGCTCATGGTGACATGTGACAGGTAGATTCCTTTGTGACTATCCGACCAAAATCTCCTCCCACTTTCCTCAGAGGAGATGCTTGTGACTTGTGCTATACACATGAGAGCAGATTCAGACCCTGTGTTAGCTGAGAATTAGTGGAACCAAGATTTTTTTTTTCCCCACAAGGTAGGGAAGGATTTGGGTTGTCTGCATGGGTTTTGCAAAACTATTATTATTTAGTAATGTTTGTATTATTTAAGCATCAAGTGTGAATGCTTAAGGAGAAACCGTGGTGCATTTCACCAAACAAGATATTTGTAACACACTGAAAGCTTTTAAAAAGTTTATTAAATCTTGTTTTCCTTTTCTTTAAAATAAAACTTAAAATCTAAAAATACGTTTCTAAAATAATGGAAATCTCTCTTTATTTATATTACTGTAGTGCCTGGGAACCCTAGTAATGGATCAGGTCCCCATTGTGCTAGGTGCTGTACAAGCACAGAACAAAAAATGGTTCCTATCCCAAGGAGCTTACAATCTAATTATAGGACAACAGACAGCAAATGGATACAGATTAATGGCAGAGTTCCTTTTCTCTCTCTATTCTGGGTGGCCCATTTTGAAGTTCTTGAAGATTTCAGCTAGGTCCGCCTTTGGATCTTCTTTAGCTAAAGCGATTATAGGGGAGTTCAAAGGGCTATGAGCATGTGGGCCATTTGTCTTCATTGGGAATTTGCCCTGATATCAGCCACCAGTGTTACTGCACTGGTGCAAACCCCTACTACAAACAAAACAAAGGTATTTGCACCTGTGAAGCTTGCCCCAGTTGGCAGTCAGTTTGCATCTTTGCCTTGTCTATGCAAGGGATTTGCACCGGTGCAGCTACAACAATGGCTAAAATTGGTGCAAATTTCCAACGTAAACAAGACCTTACAGTGACACGAAAATGTCCTCTCTGCAAATACATGGACATGGACTGCATTGTGCCCCTGTGATTTGCAGACCAATGGCAAGTGGTGTGTGTAGCTTCCATTCAAGCCCAAGGAAGTAAACCTTCCTGAGAGTTAACAATATTTTACATGAGGCAAGAAAGCTGGAGTGGGAAGGAGGGTTGTTGGCCATTAGGCCCCTGGAAGGGTATGTGAGGGCCATCTGCACACTGCATCTGCAGAATGTTTTTTCAGACTGCTGTTGAATTCCTTTTGCCTGCCCAATGTAGCAGCACATACCTATGTTGTTAAAACACCTAACAGTCCCTGGCTCCCCTTACCGTCATGTTTGGAGAAAACTTGACATGTTTTCCCATGTCTGGCATTTTTGGAAGCAAGAGTAGAAGTTTTTGCTTCCCCTCTGGCATCTGGCAAGGGAGTGGATTCCCTTGCCACTCACTC
This sequence comes from Malaclemys terrapin pileata, assembly GCF_027887155.1. Taxonomy (NCBI): domain Eukaryota; kingdom Metazoa; phylum Chordata; order Testudines; family Emydidae; genus Malaclemys; species Malaclemys terrapin. Next base: position 91,863,886 of record NC_071509.1, read on the forward strand.
ACCCGCTTTGATATTCTGTCACCCTCACTTCCCTTTTCCTCCTCTTGGAGTTCTCTCGTCAATTCCCCACATTTCTTGCCTCCTTCACTCAAAGATGCCCCATCTCTCTTAATACCTGACTATGTGGTCTGTTCTTTGCCCCTCTCTTTCCTTGTTCTCTCCCCCACCTCCAGTAATCTCCAATTGGTATGCTGAGGTTGTTTGGGTGGCCCCATAAAGAACAATCACCAGCCTGACTATTTGTTGAGTGTCTAAGAAAAGAGTAACTTGATATATTCCATAATTTATAAGGAACAACAAAGCAAAATGATTTTGGTGCTCACATGGCAACCTCCTGTATTCGGCAATGCAGCGTGCTCGCGTATGGATATGTGCGTGTATGAATGTTGTACAGTGGACCAAATTCTGCCCTCAGTTAAACAGCAACTAATGAAAACTCCAAAATTACACTCTGAAGCCTATAATTATAATGGGCTAGAATTATAATACGCTACTATTATGTGGCTTTTAAATTTAGGTAATGCCTTTTGTAATCAAACTATCCAAAAAGCACATTAGGATAATGACTTGGATACTAGTAGTGCACTGATTGTGTAGGCAAATAGAGCAATCACTGTGTACTCAGCAGTAGCTCATACAACTTTGGACACACAACACTGGGTTATCTGCTATTCTTTTTGAAAACTGCAATGGTATCTTTAATTTTCATCTGGACAGGCCACCAGAGACTGGCTGAATGGAACTTAGTTCTGTATCTCTCTTGAAAAATGGTACCTTTAATATTAGTGGCCTATCTAGAGTCAGCACTAAGTCATGCAATGGGACTTGAATCCACCATCTGACTCTCAGACTACTTGGTAAAGTATTATGTCAGTGGATTACAGTTATGCCATGTTATGTTACCATTCCTACTAATATGGTAACTATATTTTAATCCCTCACTTATTCTTTGAATTATATGTGTGTTTTGTTTAGAACCTGACCACTTCAATATTCTTCCAATATATCCTCCCCTCAAACCAGTTTACAGTCTCACCACCCCAAGGGAAAGGGGTGAAAGGCCAGCCAACCAGAATAGAGAATATCAAAAAGGTCATTGTATTAGAATACATTACTGTTCACAAAATATATTAGGCAAGAAAGTCCTGATACTTGTTTTCATTGCAAAGATTGTACTAATAATATAGTTATTACACAAAATTAGTCCATTCTTTTAACAATGAACATGATATATCGAAAACCTTAGCTGGTTCTTCTAACAATGTCAATATTAAAAGTTTATAACCTCTTTTAATAGCTATTATACCAGTAGCAGACAACTATGACACAAAGATTATGTTTAATTTTCATTTTAATGTGCTAATTAAAAATATGGGAAGAACAACTTAAATCAATGTAGTTCTGCAGACTTTAAATTTGGTGGGCCTGACGAAAGTATTTGGTATAGGTCTTGAATTAACTTACCGATGTTGTATTTCCTTGTAATAATCAATAAATAATATAAATATTTCTATATGTTAATAGGTTAGGGTTTTTTTTTTGGAGGGGAGGACAAGTATCTGAGAAATTTAAATTGGGTTTTGTTTTTCAAATAAATGAGGTTCTACTGACTGAAAAATGAGTGTGTGTAGGGAGTTTAAGATTGGGGAGAGGAGAGAAAAATGGGATATAAAGTGTCACCACAAGAATCAGAAAACAATGAAGAAAACATTTGGAACAAAAAGGAAAAAAATCACTAAAATGAATGTAACTACAAAAAGCATGAAGTTGGTCCACTGTTTATAAATTAGTTGGAGCGATGTCTTTTTTGGGAATATCCTTTTTTGTTTTAATATCTTATATGAAGAAATAGATCAAATGTGGGGGAAGCTATTTTGATTTCACATTTTTCGCTTTTAGTATGAAACATTGTACAGATGGGATTGCTATGTGCCATATAGAGTTATGTGATGTTATCTAGAAATAAATGGGATAAATATAAGTATTTGAGTACTAATTCTCTTGAAAAGTCAACCATGCATACACCCACATTTTGCACTAAAATCAGATCACTTTTAATCCTCCCTTTAAAAGGAAGCTCAGATGTATACTTCCTTGCTTTAGTTGTTCAGGATGCAGGCCATGTCCAGTTATTATAGGGAGCTTTAACAACCAACACAGCCTTTATCTAAACCTCCATATGGCATCCCAGTGAAGTACCTAGATATGTGCACTTTTGTCTTTGGTCATTTCATACTAAAAATACAATTAGATTTGGCTGTCAAACAGATGAAATCTGTCATATTCCTCCTATAGGACCTGAACTTGGTCCAGATCAATAAATACAAAAACACTCGCCCATAAAATTGCAAGCTAAGCCTGTAATTTCAATACATGTGGGTTAGGATTCTGTGGAATCTGGCATCCTCTGTTTGCTGGCTGAACAGTCTGTTTCTGTGATTAGTATGGTTTAATTGCTTTACCACAAAACAAGGCTGAAAACAGTTGCAATAAAGCAGCAGATGGCTTTGCTACACCTTCCCTAAAAGGGCAGTTCCCACAGAAAAAGGGACTTTTGTTGCTTTCTGTTGAAGACCGCTTTAAAATCGAGATAAACTCAAATTATTCCCCAAGTATAACATCACAAAGTTATGTTTCCCCTTCCTTCCTTCCTGCATTTTTATACTTTCTTTATTTGTAACATGCTTTGTTCTGGACATGAACTATCACGGGGGGAAAATATTTATACATAGTCTTGGCCAAACATTTCATACTAGAAAAAATGTGTTCTTTAGATTCAGTCCATTTTCCTGTTCTTGAATTATCCAAAAACAGATAATGATTTTTACAGATTTGATCACTCTCCTTGTAATTATTCACATCTTCTGCTTGACCATCTTTAGTTGGTGGATTATTACCCTCAAATGAACAGTGATAATGAATTAGATACTTGGAATTTACTCTTTGAGCTGTGTGGATCACCTAACTCACATACAGGTGTGTCTGCTCCCTGATTGGATGACCATTGGGTTTTTATTTCTTTCATTGTGATAGATAGGAGCATTTAGGGAAAGCTTGGCAGGGAACAGGCCTGGGGAATTTTAAGATAATTATCACCATCTATTTAGCGAACTGAACATCCAATTTTCTCTATCACAGTCACAAAAACAAGTAAGTTAATATGAACATACAGTCTTTTTTACAAGGGGTGCAGTCATGGGCCCTGGTTTCTATTGTTCAACGAATTGCCTCAGTGTCCAAGCCCCAGCCGAGGTGGTTTGGGGAACTGTTATGTATTCCTCATCTCAAATAGAATATGATATTTCATATAGTAAATTGAACAAGTGCATGGGCTGAATTAATTGTCCTTCATTCTGTATCATCACTACAGTTAGTAATTGCATGTGCAGATGCAGTCAGTTTGTGCAGGGTGCCATCACCTTTCTCATTTTGGGCCCAGCAATGTATCATTTAATGTCCTTACCCCATTCTATACTGTAAACTACAGCTGAGCTAATAACTGACTTATTTTTTGGTTCAGTTGCCAAACAAACAAAAAATTTCTTGCCAACAAGAAAAACTGAAAAATTGTGTTTTGGCTCAAAATGAGATGGGTCACTTCAAAAGTGGTATTTCGAAATGAACAGCTGCATTTTTTAAAAGTTTTTATTCAACTGAAAGCATTCACCAAATTTGACCCAAATTTGCAGAGTTTGTCAGCCTGAAACTGCATTTTTTTTTTTTTTTTTTTTGGTGAATTTACTATTTGACTGAAATTTTTTGCCCAGTATCACTATACCTACCACCTACCTGGACTTGAATTTGGTGGTTTCTGTTTTCCACTTGCTTCTCTACAATTGCTCTGCTATAGAAACAATTTCATAACCACGTATGCTGGATAGTTGCAGCAGTTACATATCTTTGCGTGTTTCATTTGATTAATTACATCAGTGCATTGCCTCTAGCCAGAGGAATGGGAAATACATTGTCTCCCGCTTCGCATATGGAAGTACTCGATACATCTATCAAGTGCATTTTTAGAATATACTTGGGGTGACCAGATGTCCCAATTTTATAGGGACAGTCCCGATATTCGGGGTTTTGTCTTATATAGGCAACTATTACCCCTTACCTCCTGTCCCGATTTTTCACACTTGCTATCTGGTCACCCTAAATATCCTGCTCTTCATCTTCTTTTACACCTGTTACAATCCACCAATTACTTTAAAGAAACAATTTAATCAAGTGCATGTGTGTGCTTACTTGGTCAGAGCAGTGAAGGATGGGGTCAGAGCTCTGTGATAGCTTGTGTGTTAGGGTTCTGGGGCACGAGTCCATTCCCTCGCTGTGATATTTGTAATGCATTTGATTGCAGGTTTGTATCTATCCGAATTTCTGTATGTATATAAGATCTGCAAAATAGTATGTGGGAGAGGACCCATTTTTAAATGTTCCAATTTATTGTCTTTGGTAACCTATAGTGCCTCCGCTTTCACTCACAAATCCTTCAAGGCATGATAGGTGCTAGCACCTGTGAAATGTTGCTTTTATCTCCCAATGCCCAGTATCTATGTTTGAAAAATTTGACTGTAATATTTTTATTCTCACGACACATCTGCGAGGGTTGTTACTATCTGATGGCTTTTTTTTGAATGCCCTTGTAATAAGAGTTTTGTCTTAGGGCTTGTCCGCACAGAGACTTAGTGTGCAGCAAGCCCGGGTGTGAATGTACAGCTCTCTAGTTGGTCACGCACTAACTGGCTGTGTGGACCATGCTGCTCTGCACTACGAATTACAACAGTATGTCAAAGTGCACTATGTAACTTGCAGAGCACAGAAGCAGGGTCCACACAACCAGTTAGTGCATGGCAGGCTAGAGTGCTGTACCTCCCCACCCTGGCTCGCTGCGCACCAACTGACAGTGTAGACAAGCCCCAAGTTCAGTTCCAGCAACCAAGTGTCCACGTCACAGAAAACCACCACTACTATTTGTGATTATTGGCACATTTTCTGTCAGCCTTTCCAGAGAGGCCAAGGGCTGACTGGGCATGTAGAGGGAAGGACCCTTTCATCTCTAGATATGGTCCATACACATTTGGAGCTAAAGCACATTGGAAGCACAGCATAGAGAAATACTGCTGCTTTCTGTGCTATATCATTCTGTTCCATAGACTGAAAGCTTTAATTTCCAGGGCTGCTGTTCCAGCACCTTTCATGAACACCAAATCATGAGGAAACCCCCCCCCCTGTGATAGCTTCAGAAAAATACATGGGGTTACTTCTGTGTCTAATGTCATGTTCTTATCACTTGGCTACGTCTACACCATGAGCTAGGGATGTGACTCCCCTGCTCGTATACATGTTCTTGTGCTAGTATAAGTGTAAAAGTATCAAGTATAAAAGAGGTGTCACTATAGTGGCATTGGAGGCATGGCTGAGCTGTGCTGAGTACCTGCCCACCAGTTTGAGGCCATTTTGTATTTGGCACGGTTCAGCTGTGCCTCTGCTACCATTATCCATGCTACCATTGGCTATACTGCTATTTACACTCACGCTAGCTTGAAGAGAGCTGGTGTGAGTATATGTACACAATCAGGGGAATCACACCACTAGTTAGTAGTGTAGATGTAGCCAAGCGGTAAGAACATGACACCAGGCAAGGGAGTGGCCACATGTTGTAATTCTCGCATTCATGCGGGTGACTAATTAGTAAATTAATTAATTAGTAAATCGTTCTCTGTTCATATTTCCCATTCAACTATGAGGCATATAATTTTGTCTATAAGAAAGGAATTACATTCAGGCTTTAATGTTCTGTCAAGGAGGAAAATGGAATCTAAGAAATAATTCACACCTAGTATGCCTGGAATGTTGACATGGTTAAAAGCGGGGAACAGCGGGACGTTGTAAGATAATGATGCATGCAATTGTGGCTAATTCACAGCCCAGTACTTCCTTCTTTTTATAACATAGTATCATGAAACTGAAGGCCAGCATCCAGCCATCACCAGAGAACTTTGCAACCTGTATGACAACAGTATCAACAAAACTGAAGGGCTGGGAAAGAGTCGAGTCCAATGATAAGCTGTGAATACAGCATAGCAAACAAAACCAAATGTGCCTAGCTGACTTTCTCTGATGAGAGCGCTTTGCATTTTGCTTTGCACTCTAATTATTACAGTTGTAACTTGTGTCTTCTAATTTTCAGTGGTATCAAACCAAAGGCTTCTTTCTGATAAAGGAAACAGAGCAAAGAGTTGCTCTCTTGTTTTTTTTTTTCTGATGCTGGAAACTTTTTTAAAGATTACTAGTCTAAGATGCTATTTCAAGATTCAGACATTCATTCCACGCACCATTACCCATGGAAGAAGGAAAAAAAATAGAAAGACTATCATAACAGTAAATGCAACTTTCAGTAAGCTAATGGACAGTATAAGAAATTGTGTACTGCATACACATACTATTCATACAGAGGAGAAGATGCTCATCTCTGACAGGCCTTACTCTAATGGAAAGGCAGTTAATAATATATAATACTCTCCCATAGGAGACGAGACATGATTGCCACCCACATATTTTTATGTGGGAAGAACAGATTGAATAGGGTTTGTGTGTGTGTGTCAGAAAGAAATACCTATAGGCTTCACTTAAGGGGCATTTTGAAACAAGAGGGCTAGCAGGAGCATCATTTGTGTTTTACTGCTGACCAATTGAGATGGAAAGTGTGTGAATAAAATGAAATGTCCTTGCAAGAAAACAGCTCCTGTGTGGTAGCCTTAAGTAGCTAAAAGCATCTAGATTCTTGTTGTCATCCTGCCAGTAGTTTCACTTGTTTTACTAGCTGGCTTTCAGGGCAGTAGTGAACATGAAATATATACAAAAACTTTGTAGAGGCTTATGCTCACTTAGGACTTGGCTTGTTTAAAATGAAATAAAAAGAGCTGATTGAAGAGAGACCCATATTTGGCCATGTTCCTATCACAGTTGCGTGAGATTTGCTTTCACATATTTAGCTTTTCTTCCCATGGCTGTTTTCATTGTACCTTTCCTTAATTCAGAATAAAGCTATCCAGATCCAGTCCTTTGTGTATATATTTTTTTAGTTACAAAGCTTAGAAGATGCATTAAAAAAAAGACTTTATCTCGTGCTAAAGATAAAGGTAATTCTTCTTAGCTGTGCTTGGAATGGGCTGCCTTTAGCTAATGTGTATGTGCTGGGGCAGTAAAACTAATAGCCTCTAGGTTTAACAGTCTGAGGGCTGGTGGCAGGGTGTTCTCAGTAGACAGTCCTTGACTATGGTATTTATTTTCCTCATTGTTCTACAAGAGTCAGTCTGACAACTACAGTTTGATGCAAGTCCCATCTCCTCTCTCAGGTGATAGATCATGTCCAACCACTCTGATAAATATCATATATGTCATATCTACTTGGAATAATAAGCATGTAATGGAAACATGTCTCCAGTCTGACATTAATTTCAAATCCAAACTAAGCAGAGACCAATCAGATATTTATCTTCAATGGGAGTTGTGGTTGCTCAGCAGCGTTCAGGATCAGGCCCAAAGGATCTGAATAAAAGTCTGCACATTTCAGAGGCAGGAAATGAATCAAAGCAGGTGCATAGGTCTAGACTTCCTGACAGGTGAAGGCAAGCTGGGTTTTTGGACAGAAAACCTCTCTCCTCACTTGCACAGCCCTTTCCAGTGGTGACCTCTTAACTCTTGATATTACAGTTGCCAAGTGACATGCACTTAATTTTCAAAGGATTAACTCCAAGTGACCCTAGTAATGATAAGCAAACTTAAAGTCTTTGGAGATTTGGCTCACATAAGCACCTTAAAGTCAAAAATGCCTGTGGAAGCATGCCTCCCAGGCCAGGTAGATGGACTTGTGTTAGCTCAAGCTAGTTGTGCTGAAAATAGGAGTATGGATGTTGCGGCTCAGGTGCCAGCTTGGGCTCTCAAGCTCACCTAACCACGGCTCTGAGCTAGGTGTCTAGCCCAAGTTTCCACAAGTGCTGCAATGACCATACTGTTATTTTTGGTGCGCTAGCTTGAGTGGAGCTAGCTCGTGTCTATCTATCCAGGCTGGGAGGCATGCTCCCAACTACAGTGTAGACATACCCTAAGTGACTTAGGTTCCTAAGTCCCAATTTCAAAAACCACTTCAGAAAATTGTACTTTCTCTCTTTCTCTTACCTTCTTTTCCTCTCAATTTCTTGGCCTTGTCTACACTGGCAAGTTTCTGAGCAGTAAAGCAGATTTATGTGGTGTAACTCCCGAGATGTACACCCTGCCAAGCCACTTAGTACGCAAAAACTGCGCAGTTGCAGTGCTGTAAAAAACCCACCCCAACGAGAGGCGTACCGCTTTCTGTGCCAGGGCTACAGAATCGCTGTGCCAGTGTAGACACCCTGGTCAATTACAGCACTGCAATTGGCCTCCTGGTTGATTACAGAGCTGTAATTGGCCTCCGGCCTCCCACAATACCTGTTCTTGCCTCTCTGGTCATTGATTTGAACTCTACTGCCCAGCCCTCAGGTGACCAACCGTGAGCCCCACCCCTTAAATTCCTTGGGAATTTTGAAAGTCCTCTTCGTGTTTGCTCGGTGATGCGTGCAGTGGTGTCAGCGCATCTTTCCAGGTGACCATGCCTGATCCACGTAACAGGCGATCCCCATGCTTGGAGCAATGCCGAGCTGCTGGACCTCATCAGCATTTAGGGAGAGGAGGCTGTCCAGTCCCAGCTGCGCTCCTCCTGTAGGAATTATGATACCTAAGGACAGATTTCATGATGCATGATGGAAAGGAGCCATGACCGGGATACACTGCAGCGCAGAGTGAAAGTGAAGGAGTGAAGGAGCTGTGGATCACCTACCACAAAGTAGGAGGCAAACCGTCGTTCCGGTGCTGCGCCCAGGAGCTGCCAGTTCTATAAAGAGCTGGATGCGATACTCGGTGGTGACCCCACCTCCACTGCGAAGGCCACTGTGGATACTTCGGTGGTTCGCATGCCAGTTGAGAGTGGACTGAGCCAGGAGGAGGAAATCTTGGACAAGGATGGGGAGGGGGACCCAGAGGCAGAGGATGACTTGGAGGTCAGAGATGCATGCAGGAGCTCTCCTCTACCCCAGAGGAGGCTTGCCAATCACAACTGTCGGAGCTTGGCGGAGCTTGCCCTGGTAAGTGTTTTTGATTTTAGAATCACTGAAGCGAGTTGTTGGGGGCAGGAGGGTTGCAGAAAGCAGGCTTGTGTCTGTATGATACACGTACCACCACGTGCCTAGTCTGAGCAGTGGAATAGGGTGTTGATTGACTCCCTCACTTCATGGGAATCTGCCTCAGAGATCTCCACAAAACTCTCATGATGAGAGGCAATCCACTGCCACAGGTTCTTTGGCAGAGCTGCTTTGTTTCTTGCCCCATTAAGGGTAACTTTCCCAGGCCACTCTGCTGACACTGGGCTGGGGGACCAGGACCATTGCTTGCACACAGGCAAGCTGCATAAGGGCCAGGGCGGAAGCCAGTCTTGGAGAAGAACCTCCCTTGATTCCCTGCTCACCCTCAGCAATGAGATATCTTCCCACATTTTCCACAGGCTGTGTTCATTATGGAACAGTAATGATTATAAGAGCCTACAGTGCTGGCTCTCCCCATGAACCCAGTATATAGCACAGTCCTGGAACACTGATTTCCCCTGCCCCTGTGGTTACTCACCATTTGGGGGGTCTTGTGGCTCATGTGTGCTTGCCTGGGGTCAGCCAGTTAGTGACAGATATGTGAATAGTGGCTATGTGTTAAATCATTGAATCAGTGGTCTGTGTGTTGCAAACAATACTGTTTCTGTAAAATGTTGCATTTTGGCTTCACGGATATGACCTTGGGAGCCCAGCCTCCCTCTTCGTTATTGCTGGCTGAACTGCTGCGCAGAATTAGGCTTGGTCCACACTGGGGCGGGGGGTCAATCTAGGAAATGCAACTTCAGCTACGAGAATAGCGTAACTGAAGTCGACGTTTCCTAGATCGAATTAAGCTTACCTACTGTGGGTCCACGCGGTGGAGGCAAGCTCCCCCGTCGACAGCACTTCCTCCTCTCGGTGAGCAGGAGTTCTGCAGTCGATGGGGGAGCGCTTCTGGGATTGATTTATCGCGTCCAGATGAGACACGATAAATCGATCCCAGAAGATGGATCTCTACCCGCCGAATCAGGCGGGTAGTGTAGACCAAGCCTTAGAAAGTGGCTATGAAAAACTAAAGAGGACTTTCCGCGTGATGTGATGATGCACTCCGTGGCCAAAAAAACAAGAATTGAAAGAGTGGTGGGACAGTGAGAAGAGGGACTGAAAGGAGAACATGGCATGCCAGACTGAAGCCATGGAGCGGCTCTTAAACGTTATGGAGCACCAAGCGGACATGCAAACCGAGCAGCTCCGCACCCCCCTCCCCTGCAGCTGCTGTTGCAAAACTCTTTCCCATGCACCTCCCGGACACTGCTAACACACTCTTATCAACATCCTGGCTCCAGTCTTTACCTGCTGCATTCCACTCCTGCCCCATCACAGTCCAGCCCTGTGGACTCCCAATACCCACTGTACTCAACACCCATCCCTCTGCAGTTTAGCCTTGCTGAAGTACAGTACCCGCTGCACTGTACTCCTTGTCCTTTGGATATGATACCTGGACATACACAAATATTTAACCATCGTGGGACCCCACCTCCTCCTGGGACCCTCCCTTCCTCCATCCTCCCACAATGCTGATGTGTTTTTTTTGTTTCTCTCTCCTCTGGTTCTTTTTTAATAAAAGAATTGTTTTGGTTTGAAAGCAATCTTCATTCCATTAATTGAAAACAATCAGAGCCCTGCAAAGCAACAGGCAGTTTTCCTAAAGCTTCATAGTGCATCGTCTGCACCAGTCACAATCACCTCCTAGCATTACAAGCACTGCACTCCCGAGCATAGTAATAAATATTAGAGGCTTTCAGCTTCAGATTGCTGCCTCAAGGTATCTCTGATCCTTATGGCCCCACGCTGTGCCCCTCTAATAGCCCTGGTCTCTGGCTGTTCAAATTCAGCCTCCAGGTGCTGAGCCTCAGCGGTCCAGCCCTGAGTGAAGCTTTCATCCTTCCCTTCACAAATATTATAGAGCATATAGCACGTGGCTCTAAGCATAGGAATATTGTCATCGGCCAGGTCCAGCCCCCCTTATAAGCAGCACCAGCGGGCCTTTAAATGGCCAAAAGCACACTCAACAGTCATGCACTTGCTCAGCCTGTTGTTGAAATGCTCCTTGCTGCTGTCACGATGCCCCAGGTATGGCTTCATAAGCCACAGCATTAAGGGGTAGGCAGGGTTTCTCAGGATCACAATGGGCATTTCGACTTCCCCAATGGCGATCTTCTGGTCTGGGAAGAAAGTCCCTGCTTTCAGCTTCCTGAAAAGGCCAGTGTTCTGAAAGATGAATGCATCATGCACCTTTCCGGACCAGCCTGTGTTAATGTCTGTGAAACGCCCACGGTGATCCACAAGCGCCCGGAGAACCATAGAGAAATATCCCTTCCAATAAATGTACTCAGTGGCTAGGTGATCTGGTGCCAGAATTGGAATATGCGTGCCATCTATCGCCCCTCCACAGTTAGGGAAGCCCATTTGTGCAAAGCCATCCACAATGTCATGCACATTGCCCAGAGTCACAGTCTTTTGGAGCAGGATGCAATTAATGGCCCTGAAGACTGCCGTCAAAACTATTCCAACGGTCAACTTTCCCACTCCAAACTGGTTAGCGACTGATCGGTAGCAGTCTGGAGTAGCCAGCTTCCATAGTGCAATTGCTACGCGCTTCTCCAACAGCATGGCAGCTCTCATTCTCGTGTCCTTGCGCCGCAGGGCTGGGGTGAGCTTATCACATAGTCCATGAATGTGGCATGAATCTGAATGTTCTGCAACCACTGCTTGTCATTCCAGACGTGCATGACGATGTGATCCCACCACTCAGCTTGTTTCCCAAGCCTAAAAGCAGTGTTCCACTGTGGTCAGCACCTCCGTGAATGCCACAAGCAATCTCATGTTGTAGCTACTACGCATGGTGAGATCAATGTCAAACTCCTCTTGCCTTTGTAGTTTAAGGAATAACTCCACTGCCACTCATGACGTGTTAGTGAGAGCGAGCAGCATATTGGTCAACAGTGCGGGATCCATTCCTGCAGACCGAAGAGGCAGAACGCGCAGTACACAAACCATTGACAGCTGGTATGATATCATCAAATGTGGACGGGAGCCCAGGGATTGCTGGGATGCGAAGCAATGAATCATGGGGCATTGGGACAGGGCCTAGGATGCCCTGCGAGCCCCTCCGCCTTCCCACAACTCTTAGCAGCAGAAGAGGAAGAGATGCGCTGTACGATAGCTTCCCAGAGTGCACTGCTTTGAATATCGATGCAAGTGCCGCAAGTGTGAACACACTATTGCACACAGCTCATAGTGTAAACACACAACAGTAATTTCCCTCCAGTGCTCTCTGAGCGGTGATGTGACTCTGTTAGTGTAGACATACCCTTTGTTTTCTGTTCCATACTCCTAATCTCCCAATGGCTGGCTGGTTCTTGCTCACATGCTCAGCGTCTATCTGATCGCCATATGTGGAGTAGGGAAATAATTTTTCCCTAGGTCCAACTGGCAGTGACCTTGGGGGTCCTCTGCAGCATGTAGGTGCAGGTCACTTGCCAGGATTATCTGGGTATATCTCATTTAATCATTTCTCTGCAGTGTCAGGGAACTTGGGCACTGAAGTACATTGGCCTGTGGCACATAATATTCTAGTCTTCTGAGGGTCCCATTTCTGTTGTTGGGTTTAATGGGCAAGTGCTTGGAGTGGTGCTGGTCTGTGATATATAGGAGGTCAGACTAGATAATCTAGATAATTTAAGTGGCATTAAGCTCTATGATTCTACAATCAGACCCTGCCCTTCTCCCCTTTCCTTCAGCCTACCCTTGTTTTCTCTGAAGTTCACCCCTAGTTCCCTCTTCCTGCATCTTCCTCACCACAGACTCCTTAATCTCCAGTTTCATTTGCTCATCAACCAACAGGACTTTTGGTTTCCCTGCTCAGTCTGCTTGCAAAACAACCCCCTGGCTCCCAGCCACGTCTCAGACAGGTATCCTCTTGCATCTGGGACTTAGAGATGTCTCAGCAGGTCTCTCACTTTCTCTATAGGGCTTTACCTGACTATTTAAAAAATAGTGCAAGTTCTTGTCCTTCCCTAGGTCACAAGGCCTTCAAATTAACTGTTTTCTTAATTCAAGGTGCAATCTAGAACTCATACAATATGAAGAGAGTTGGTGACTCAGCTTTGATTGCTAAATCGTACTGAGACCTTGAGAGAGTTTTCTTCCAGGGTGAGCTGGAGGCAGGAACTCTGATGAACTTCAGCCTGCCTGAATCCCTGAGTAAGGGAAGGAGTGTTCCCACCCTGGACAGTGAGGCACAGGAGCCTGCGAGGAGATGTGGGGAAAGACCTTAGCACTTGAGGTGCAACTGTGAGGCAGAGTCAGCCCCTTGAGCCTGGCTGGACTGAAGGTTTGTTTATTTCATATTTTTGGTTGGACTTTGATAAAAGACTCTGAAGTCCCAGAAGGGGTTGGACTCTGGTGGAGGGCCAGGTTGCTCCTATGGCCAGAGTAGGTCTAAGGACAGTGGCAGAAACTAAGGCAGTAGTATCACTACATCTGGCTACAAAGAGGTGTGCTGGAGTGGCAACTGTACTACAGGTGTCTTAGGGGCTGGAAAAAAGGATTTGTCTAAACTTTTTTCCAGCCTACTGTGTGCATAGGTTCAGGTTTAGTTCAGTCTCAGGTTTGAGCTAATTTTTATTTTATCTGAATACATTCACCCATTTTGTTTATTTCACAACTGTAACAGAATTTAAGCTCAGCTTTTTGTGTAGAATTTAAAAGTGAATGACAATGTGATTTTAGAGTTTTGACATTCTACAATACAGTTGATTTTTGAATCAGATGTTCAGGGCTTCTTAATGTATTCTTGTATGATATCGTCAGTAGTTTAAATCAGAGATGCACAGGGTTAAATACAAGTTAACTTGATTGAAAATTTTGTAAACTTCAGTAATCCTTCCCCAGGTTGTTTTCTGTGAGTAGTGCAGGCACTGGGATCTGATCATGTTTATATGCAAGGGAATAGTTCTTTTGTGTTTAAATTATGTTATCCACAGCCGTGGCAATAGCCACTTGAAATCCACACACAAACATGCTTTGGTTTTTTTTTTTGACCAAAGATATGAGAAACTGACTTGCAAAATTTATCACCGTAGTTAAGTAATAACGATGGTATAAATGCTGATCATAACACACAGGCTGTAGCATCTGAGAGCTTTGTATATCATGTTAACTAATTGCACAGTATATTAATTATTTTCTTTTTAGACTTATGTACATCATCTCCAAAATTATATCGCAGTACAAGAAAACTACATTCAGGGTGGGATTTTCCAAAGTGCTCAGCGTTGGGTCTGCTTCCATTGACCTCAACATTTAAACTATTGACTTCAGTAGGAGCAGAGATCGGCCATCGAGTGCTTTTTGAAAATCCAACTATTAATATTCAGCATGTGAGTGCTGAGGAAAAAATCCAGGAAATGTCAGAGTTAATATTGAGGTTGCTTCACTTACTTATGTGGCTGGGCCTTTTTTTCTATGACAGTGGAAAGTTAAATAAAGGACCGTATGATATTGGTTATTTACTCTAAAAGCGCAGAGATACACAAATAATGTGTGTGCGGGAAGCTATAGTTTCACTAGACCAATGGTGCTGTTTTATTCTGTGACTGTGACATAATGCACCCCAATTTTGAGAAGGGTACAATACAACCCAAAAGTACTTATATTCAAAGATTACATAGTTTTAATGTTTCCAATGTATTTTTCTCACATGGGCTGCTTTTCTATAGGTAACCATTACATTTAGGCAAGAGAAGACTGTATTAAAACAGGGGCTAGGTGACAGTTAATTAGAGAACTGGGCTTTCATTTCTTGGGACCTGACTTCACATTCTGGTTGACAACACAATGATGATAACCAGTGAAAAGTTCTCAGCCTTGTCTCTCATACACACTTGTGCATGCTACAGACCCAACCATATCATTAATAGGGGATGAGCCGTAGTAAATTCAGAGGCTTGATTTGATAGGCCCTCTAAAGTTTGTGGTTTTATGCATAGTCAACCAAATATTTAAAATGTTAGGTTTTTCTCTGTCCTCCCCCGCAGTCTCTATTGCTGATTGCCTACACTGTCTCTGTGACCACAACAGACCTCTGCTTCCCTCTCACTGTCTTTGTAATCTTACCACAATCCTCTCCTGACCCCTGCCCTTAGGTGTTGCCCAAAGAGAGTACACCAAATCTCACTGTTTCTCTGCCAAACTCTAGGCCGCTGCTGCACTATTTGCATACAGTACGCTGAATGATAGCTCTGTTCAGGTGTCCCTCACTGTATTTTGTACCTCTGACTGTTCCTGCTGTGAAAGTCAGGGGGCTTTGCACGTCAGGAAGGCACAGTCAATCCCAGAGCTCCAGGGGCAGGGCCACAGCTGAACCTGTATTAGGGGATACAGTGTACTTCCCTCTGCATAGGTGGCCCTGCTAACCATTGCCGATTTCAGGGGGCCTGGCCATCCGAACACATGAGCACTAAGAGAGAGCAATTCTTGTGTTTGAAATGCATTGCCTGCAATTATGCCTAGCTGCTGCATGGGGACTAAAGGGTAATGGGGGAGGACATAGTCCAACTTTATGTATATGAATGTTTCTATATACTGTAGCCAGGTGTGCACTTGATCAAAAGGAGTCGGGGGGGTGGTTTTATTACACCTTTTAAAAAAATCAATATTTCAAAGTAACAACTAGAAGAACGGGGGGAAAAGCAACTCTATTTTCTTTAAATGTACACAACGTTTTAAAAAAGCAATATTAAAGGTCAGTTGCATTTATTTTCTGTAGGATCAATCCGTCACCAGCTCCTTATAATACACTGTGGCACAGTTCTGTTTACAAATCCATAAATATTGTAGAGTCATGGCATGCAATATCATTCTATTTTTCTCAGTCCCTGGCAGATTGCATTTTTTAAAGTAATGTACTTAATTTACGCAAGCAATTGCCAGTGCAAGTTAGAACTCAAATTGTTAAGCAATGAAACATAAAGAGAGAGCTGGAGAGATCATTTCAATAAGAGAAATAAAAGAATGAATACTATTTGAATTCAGTGGAGAAATACAGCTACAAAATGCAGTTTGGTTCAATTTCCCTGGATTGATATAAATACAGCCCACCCTAAGCCTTTAACAGATCTGTAGCCATGACATTTAATTGCCAGCCGCCTTTAAACCTTGAGCAGGTCAGCAGAGACACAGTGCTATCAGGGATAATTTGTCATTTATGGATTTCTATGCTGTGATATATAATGCCCCGCTGAGAAGGGTCCTTGTGGGTGTCAAATTCTGTTGCTGCCTGTAATGGAAATAAAGGAAAAAATAAAAGGCTGGCAAATAGATGTTTCTGTAAATGTAACTTTTAGTTTGCCAGTAACCTTGAGGCTAAGAGATAATTCCACCTCTGCTGGGGGGCAGTAATGAGGTTGCAGGTGAACAATTCAACCTCTGTGTTATTTATTGATTGAAAACAACTACTGACATGTGTGCTTCTTCTAAAATATATTGAAGCCCATTTAACATACAGTCAGTGATCTACATAGGCTTGCTCTTGTCTTCCCTTTCCTCATCTCAATTTAAGTTTGTCCCAGAGACATGTATAGGACCAGTCATCATGTTTGGTGGGTGGTGTACAGTTAGGGCCTTAGTCAAAGCCTACTGAAGTCATTGGTTGTCTTTCAATTCACTTCAGTTGGCTTTAGCTGAAACCATTAAAAAGGGGGTGTAAATTATACTCTTTTAGAGACAACTGTGTGTAAGTTTCATGAAAAAAGGTGCTTCCCTAAGTTCCCAATACCAGCAGGGGTAGGATTGAGGGCATAAAGCAGTGCAAATGGCCTGGTATGTAGTAGCAGTATCTGTCTCTACACAATCGCATCTGAATTAGGCCTGGTCTATATGCAGTTTTTATATAGGTATATATCTATTCTGGCTAGGGATGTGATTATTTTTTTAAACCCAAAATATTCCATGCAAGAACAAGTTATACCTATATAAACACCTTCATACTAGTATAACTGCATCCATACTTGGGGGGTGGGGCGGGAAAGGAGGGCTGAACTGCCTTAACTGGTATAGTTAAAATGGTACAACTTTGTGTGTAGGCAAAAACCCTTAGGGGAGTGTTTCATCTCAAATGCCTGCTATTTACCATATTTTTACTGGTGTTTACCTGATTCTGCTGATGCCACCAGCTGCCACAAACTCTGTGCTACACATAATGGAAATCTTTCACTCTAAGCCAATTATGTTGGTCATAGGCAATTTGCTCTTCAAGAGCCACAAAGGAGAGTGTGTTTACAGAATTTAGGTAAATAATTGCCTCTTTTTTATATGGAGCATCTGCCCTTACTGAAACTATACATGCTGGTTGAAGCTCACATGGCAAATTCTTATGGATTTGTCTGGATAGGGTGCAGTTTATACTCTGCCTTTTCATATCTTGTTCTGGTCTCCAATTTTTGGGGGGATGGGAGAAGGAGTTTTTAAAAATGATGGGGCCCATTTTTCAGTCAAGAGAAGGAAAGAGAGTGACTGCAGTTCAAAACCTCTGTCTTTTCACCTGGATTTTATTTAGATTATGATTTTTCTGAGGGGTCCTCAGGCATCCCTCCAAAACCACCTTTTAGTTTTCAAGTTTCCATCTCCACAGCTGGGCATGATGTCATGGCAACACTAGTTTCAGCTGAGAAGGGCTGTATGCAGCTCCTACTGAAACAAAAATGATTAAGGGGCTGCAGGACTGATTTACAATGAGAGCCAAATTTCTGCTAAGTGCTCAATCAAAGAAAGGGCACGTGATATCTGGCTACAAATGCAGGAAGGGTGTAAACACCAGGGAAAATGGTGTTCAGGCTGGGAGTTATGGGTTGAAATTAAGAAAAGGCTGAATATCAGGAATATCACAGAGTGAGATGGAAGTGACAGGTGCCATATTGCACGAGATATTTAAAACTGTACTGCAAAAAAAATGCTGGAAAATATGTTAGAGTACCTCTTCTTTCCTATTGCTGGGGGCAAGGGGGAGACTAGAAGACCTAATATAGGAGTGATTTTTTTTATCTAATCTTTTCTTTGATTTTTATAAACCCACCAGCAAGATCCTATCACAGCATGGAGTTTGTGTCTTGTTCCTCTCCCCCAGGCAGAACATAACTGTTTATCCCAACAATCCCAGCCAGGCCAGGGGTCTGATAACCATTTTTGGATCCCCAGCACAGACACTGATGTTACCACTAGATTGTTGGGCCAGACCCAGATTATTAACGAACAAGAGTCTTCAGCCTAAGATGTACTGATCTTTTGTGTGAAGATCATGAAGATTTCAGTTACTAAATTAAAAAAAAACATATTTCTATGAATATTGTCAGCACACTAGTGATGACTATAAGTAATTTATTTCTCTTAATCCCTAATGGGATTGATACTACATCATCTATTTATTGTTCCAATAGATTCAAGAAATTGATCTTTTCCTGAATCTTAGTGACAAAGAGGATGTGCTATACTGATTCTGTACTTGGCAGGTTGTACAGGACATAAGGCTTTTGCATTGCCTTATTGCTGCTGGCAAAGCAGAGCCAAAAAGATGGATGATTTGTTTGTATGATTGCCTTCCCTTCATTTCTCCCCCACTTTCCTGCTCCTGCCCCCACAGTTATACTTGAACTTAAACTCCTTTTCTGGTAGAGAAATTTAAAATACTGTAAATGAACATTTCCTCCAGCATTTTTAAGGGGATTTTAAGAGGGTGAAATGGCTCTTGAAAATTTTTCTGATTTTTTCCTGATTATAAAAGTGTGTGTTTGCATATTGGTAGGTCAGATATTGTATCAGTTAAAAGGATACGGCCTCTTTTAATGTGATTTTTTTTTTCCAGAGGAGGAGGATTTACCTCTCAACCATACTCAATTACAAGCTATGTTGCTTCTGTGATGGCCACGTTTACTTTCGTCATTCACCAGCCTGCTGTTTTCTGACTGTGCATTACTGTAATTTATGGACACTAGAAATGCTGAATCTTGAATCTATGGCAATATAAAGCCTTACACTTACTAATATATATTAATCCCACATCATTTCAAGCTGTCTCCTCTGCTCTTCTGTGTTGTTTTTCTCCTTTTGTGCCTGTCACGCATTACAAAAGCACAATGTCACCCATGTGAGTCTTTGTAGGCTTAGAGGTACTATATGAATGAAGGAGAAATTTGCTAATAGTTAACTCCACTTCATTACCTCCTACAGCATTCATCACTTTTAATCACTGGGAAGGAGTCTAATTGCCCTTGTGTTGTGCTATTTTAGTCCTCTATAACTTTTCTCCTACTGTGGTGGTCATTTAGGTGCAGAATTCTCTCTAGAGAGACCAGTTATCCGCAAATCCTATTTACAGGCTACAATAGATGAAAAAAATCCCTGTTGGATGAATGGACAGTGTGGATACAAAACTGTCATTATAGTCTCTCTTGCTTCCATCTTCTTGCAATATTTTTTTCAGTTTTGTAGTCTATATTTACTATATGATTTGAAATGACTTGTGGCCTCAATCCAGCTTCTATTCACATCAATAGGAGTTTTACTTCTTGGTTCCATTGAATTCAAAGAGATCATTATTGTGTCCTATGCTGGTGAGGTGCCACTCATAACAAATAAAAGTAGTGAATGTGGTACAATGCACCGATCGGTTAGGAAACCGTTACGGGTGAGAGCGTTTCATTTTTCATTCCTCCTTATCATTTGACTGTGTACAGTATTTTCTTTAAATTCCAGACAGCCTATTCTGTTTTGGGCATAGAAGGGGTTGATTTCTTTGTCCTGTCACGCAGTCTAAGTGACGGTAATCTGTGTAGTTGTGTGTTTCACTAGTACATCTGTATTAAAACTGAGAATGCTAACATCTAGCTACTACAAGGCAACAGCAGTGTGACTTTATTGCCCTAAGCTAAAGTGATAATTTTATGACTGCCCCAGTTAAGCAGTCACTGACCATTCCATTGCTCCCCTGCCTTCTTTCTTCCAACCTCGGTAATACCCTGTTTTATTTGTATCATTTCCTTATCAGTCACATGATACATAGATGCTTTTATACTCTTGAGTTCCCAAGCACCTCTCAGAATGGTCTAGTAGCATTAGTGGTGATTCTATGGTATTATTTCAAACAAATAATTCCAGAGACTTAAAGGTATCTTCATTTGCATATGACAAAGGGCAGGTCTACACTACGGGGCTAAGTCGACAGTGTAGTTATGCAATAAAATAGCTGAAGTCAACATCGACTTATTGTAGTGTCTAAACTGCACTGCGTCGATGGGAGAAACTCTTCCATTGACTTACCTTATGCTTCTCATTCCAGTGGAGTAGCAGAATCGACAGGAGACCGATCAGTGGCCGATTTAGTGGGTCTTCACTAGACCCACTGAATCGACCCCTGGTAGATCAATTGCCGCAGCGTCTATCCACAGTAAGTGGAGAAAAATCCAAAGGAGTAAATGAAGCTTCCTTTGGAAGTAGGATTAAGGCAGCATAAACTCCATAGCTGGTTAAAGTATCTTATAAGTGGCCTATTGATGAGTGACCATAGCAGTCTCAGTATTATCTCCTTAGTTATAGTTCCCTAGGTACTTACTCACTTCACCTATGTCTAAATCCTTTTGAACCACTAAAGAATCAGTGGAAGCCTCAGATGCAAAATGGAATGTTGTATGCTAAGAAAAACTTGTTGCAAGTGACATTTAGTGTCCAAGACACAGAATGTTGCTCTGGAGAAAGTATTTTTAGAAATTTTACTATTAGCTTTTTGAAATGGCCTGGACGTTACTTGATAGCTCCCTCTTTTTGGTGGGGTTAGTGTGCTACCATACTTGCTTATAGAAAATTGTCATCTAAACATTTTGAATTATTGTAGAGGTGCCAGTAGAATGAACTCTTTATTTTTGCTGATTTGAAGTGATGTAAAAATGAAGTGCTTGGGTGGGTCGAGGGAACGGGGGTGGATAGAGATTTGAGGCCTGAATTCTACAAACTGCTCTACTGGAGTCTTCTGACATGGAAAAATTTACGCACTGGGCCTTAATTCTTTAGCATAATACCAGCTTAAATAAACAAGAATTTTCTGTTGGCTGGATCATTCCCCTCAGATGCAGTTTGGCATTTTGCAAATACCAGAGTTTTGTGGAAAAAAAACACTGCAATATCCTCTAGTGAGGGGAATAGGTAATTTGGCTATAAAATTCCACCATCTGGAGACAATCTGAAAAATTGGCCTTAAAAAAAAGAATAATAATTTAAAAAAAACAAACCTGTCCTCTGTTTTTCAACCCCAACAGTTGTTCTCAATAGAGTCCAGGCTGAAGTATGGCAAAGATTTTAATAGAATTCTAGTCCTTGTATGCTCAGCAGGATATACTTGTTTTTTTTTGCATGTGATTTGTGGTATTGCTGAAGGCAAATTTAACTGTACAGTATTTCTATGAAAGGTCATATATCTCATAAAACTTTAAAAGGGGAGGGAGAGATTTAAGTGTTGTAAAAATTGTACTAACCATGCAAAAATTTAAATTAAGTAAAAAGAACAAAAAGCTGTATTGGGAATGACCATTAGTGAGCATAGTTTAGTATCACAATTATAAAAAGGCTTCTGTCCATAATGCTATCAAATCGATATTTTGTCCCGTTGCTAATGCTGTACAGGTAATATATATCTATATGATATATCTTAAAATATTTATATTGAACTCAATGTTTTAAAAAAATTCACAATTTTTGGATCAATTATAGCTGCTGAAAAGTAGTAATATGCAGAATGAAACCTCTGGTCTATAATGTTTAGGACTAAATGTTCTGATAGCCCCAACCAGACCTTCCATTCCCTCATTTGCCCATGCCAAATGATAGCTTTTGAACCTGGAAAGTTAGACTCCACTTTCCACGAATATTGTGCCTAGAGTCCAACTCCTGAATGAAGTACAGCTGCTTCATGATGCTAATCAGAAGATGGAAATGCTTCAGAGTAGTAGAACAGTCTCCACCCTTTCCTTCATAGACACCCACCCCGACTTATCAAAAGGGTGTGAAGTCAGATGGTCCAGTTCAAATAATTACTAGCTTTGGATGCATCATTAACACCAGTGGTAAAAATTACTTTCTTCTCCCTTCAGCTTGTAAGGAGACATCGCCTCTTCCACCAGATAAGGATCTAATCACATCAACTCATGTGTTCACCTCCTGACTAGATTCTGTAATTCTTGGGGTGTGGAAACCATGCAGAGGCTCTGTCTTACACAGAACAGAGCTACCTGCCTCTTCAATGGGATGGATTTCTGAACATATCACCCCCTTCCTATGACTCGCAGTTCACTTCTGCTTTCAGTCTGAGGCATTGATTCTGACCTTCAGAGCCCTCAATGGGTCAGGATCTGGCCTACCTAATGGCCAACATCTCCCTCAGTGACCCACAAAGAAAGTTGCACTTCTTTAGGACATTCATCTCACAAAGCACAGGACGAAATATACGAGACTCTGCGATCATATGTTCTCAGTTGAAAGGACTTGACTGTGGAAGAAACTTCCTTTATATAATGAGGCTAATCTGGCATTTTACCTCTTTTAGGGCATGCTACAAGACTCTTCTCACGCACCAAATGGAAAACAAAACAACCCTTCCCAAACTACCAACTCCAAGCAGAGCCTCCTATAATTAGGGAAGGGAGAGCAATACTTCATGTGTTCCATTGGGTACCTTATCCGTGGATCATGTTTACTGGCAAAGCACTTCAGCCCAGATTTTCAAAGAAATTTAGGCATTACTGTATTCAGCATTGCATCGCCTAACTGATTTAGAAGCCAATGTTTCATTTTCAAAAGGGATTTGGGCACTTAGGAGCCATCAACAGTCCATGTAATTTAAGCTCCTAAATGCCTAAATTCCTTTTGAAAATGAAGCCCTTTATAGCCCTGCTAGTCTTGTTAGCCAGGGCTATAAAGGCTTGGAGGAATCCAGAGGAAGGGGGAGAGAGAAGGGAGCCTTCTGGTTGGTTGCTCGCCAGGCCTACACTTGGCTAAGTTGGCTGCAAAACCTGTACATAGGTGGAAAGTTGTGGTGAGAAAACAACTGTAACTAAAGAACACTGGTGTTGCATCAAGTTGAGGCATTCCTGATTGACTGGAGAGGGCAATGGGCTGAAACCAGAGGGGCCCAGCGTGCGCCTCGCTACACTCTTATTTAGCAGTTTTCGTCCAGAAATCTCAAAGTGCTTTACAAATATGGACGAGTATTATTCCCATTTTTGCAGATGAAGAAACAGACACACAGAGAGATGAAATGACTTGCTCAAGGTCGCACAGCGGGACAGTGGCAAAGACTAAAATAGATGCTGGGTCTTCTGGCTCCCAGTTCAGTGCCCTTGAACACGTTGCCTAGTAAGGAACCTGTTCTTTTATTTCCTCTTTATGCAGGCATACTATGAACAGGTGACTCTCCCAACATTCACAACCCCCTGTACAGTGTCAAAACTCTCACTCTTCATGAAGGGCTCACTACACGAACAAGCAAATTAACAATAAGACAACATAAAGTTTAGCCTAAGCCTTATCCCCAATCTTGGATGAGTTGGTAGGACTCCTAATTCAGTGTTGCTCAGCCCACCCCCACAGGCCTCTCTGTTGCAGACCCAAGATCCCTTTGCTAGAACAGTCAAGCTCTGAAGCGCCTGTCTTTCTACTCCCTCAGTCTGAAGGGCCGTGCATCCAGGCTTCAACACCGGTTGCTCGGACAGACCATCAACCTCTTCTTGCACTGTACAGTGTGGGGTTTGTCTAGTCTATCATACATCATAAACTGTCATTTGACATAAAAAGATAGTAAATAGTCCCACTGAAGTAACTTTACACTGATATCTGTTTGTATCATACTCAACTGTTTAATTAGACAAACTCTTTGGGAACGGGGCCTGTTAATGGTCTTGGCACAGATGTGCCTACTAAAATCTAATCAATGTTGAAGGAGTGAGAATCCATTATATCCTTCACTTAATGCTTGATAAGTGCACAGGTGCTCTGGTGATGGGTGTTGGATAAAACCAAGACACAGATGCAGGGCCAATTATGTTGCTATGTAAATAATATTAAGGAAACCTGAGATTGGGTATCTAAAGAAAATCAGAGCCTTCATATTATTGTCTTCTCCTTTCTCAAAAAACATACATAACTTCCACTTCAAACAAAAGTTGTATAGAAAAGAAATAAGGAACTAGTGAAAGGGGATGTAGGTACTCACCCTGATCAGGATATTAGGGAGCCTTGTTTCCTTCACATTGTAGCTTCTTTTTGGCAAGAGACATTGGGTCAGATTCCCACCTTGTGTAAATTGGCATAGATATGCTGAAGTCAGTTTATTCATACCAGCTGAGGATCTGGGCTGTTGTATTTAGACTACCACCGGGGACAGGAAGGAGTTAACAATGTCTACAGAATGAGGAAAGAACTAAGCAATAAGCTCCAGGGTAGATGGGGTTATGAGGAGCTGGCTGTTGCATACTATTCAGTCAGAATGAAAAGGAATCAGATGCTGTTTGTTTGGAATTTTTACTTTTGTGGACTGTTTTTTTTAAAGAGATGGCCCTGAACCAAACCACCAAACCTGAGTAACCCTGAGCTCTGAGTTTAGAGTTGAATCCAGACCTGAATTTTGATGCTGGCCTCTAAATCTGTACTGGGATGACTAGAAATACTACATCTGATCACCCCTGACACTCTTTTGTAGAGAGGGAAGGTGTTTTGAAATCCACATTTGTACTGTATTTTGAGGCCTAAATCCTTCTGTAGGG
The DNA here is from genome assembly GCF_027887155.1 of Malaclemys terrapin pileata. Classification (NCBI taxonomy): domain Eukaryota; kingdom Metazoa; phylum Chordata; order Testudines; family Emydidae; genus Malaclemys; species Malaclemys terrapin. The sequence goes on from NC_071509.1 coordinate 91,888,910, forward strand.
ATATTTTTTGGTCAGACTTTCATTGGTGAAAGAAAACAGTTAGGAAATCACAGGGTTGTTTTTTCCCTTGGAGGTTGTTAGAAGATATTATTTTTTTTAAAAAAGTAAAAGGCAGTCGGCTGTATTTGTGTTGCTGCATCTTTTAAGCTGAGGAAAGCTGCTGACTAGGAACCCTTTGCAATAGAAAAAGAAAGCCCTTTATAAATCGTACATTATGTCTTTATAGGTGATCAGCAAGGGAGCTCTAGCAGGCAGCATTTTAACAATACTCCAGTTATGCTCTTTTTTCATAGTAAATTATTTGAGTAATTTTATCATCAACCTATAGCCCAGATTTTATCCAGCAAGAAAAGGGACCTTCTGATATGACACATCACCAGTAATATTATTTTCAGGGGTATCAGTGTAAGGTCTATTCCCAATATCAAGATTAAAGGATGATCTAAAACCAAATACATTTGTCTGGTAGACGAATAGCTGTCAGACCCAAACATTGATTTCCTTGAGCTTGGCTTTTCAGTAAATGTCTTTTGATTGAGCCTCCCAAATAGGATTTTAAAGGTTATATGAAACATTGCTTATTTTGGGTGTCTGCTGGGAGAGATGGTTTAATTTATAAAGGGGAAGCTTCCCCTACTCAAGAAAGATCCCTTTTTGTTTTGTAATCAAAGCGCAGGTCATATGTTTGGATAGGCTGCCATAATGATTATCAGTTAACCAGGCTGAACCAGACAACTGCTGTATGTGAAGGGCCTTTCAGTCTAGAGAATAAATACAAGACACACTGCATAAATCTGATCAGAGCTATTGGAGACAAGGGGTGATTCTGAACTATTTTTTTGTGCTTGTTGAAAAGCTCTTTCTTTATTACAACTCTAGAGGGCAGCAATGCACTTTGGAAAAAGGTTTGTATTTCAAGCTGTTCCTTAATGGAAAATATGAAAAATGAGTAAAGCTAAGTACCAGGGCATTGGTCAGGCTGGGGAGAGGCTTTGTTACAGTGTATAGGCTTTGACGCTCATGGCACATAGTGTTTAATATTAAAGCATTAAGATACTCCAGGGCATGTTTTACTGGTCCATTAGTATATACCTTGGGTGGTGGAAAATTTAATCATTTTTTTCCTTTCCTCTTCTGTTTCTTGAAGCTCCAAACAGGCAGCTGGGCTGGTCTTAAAAATGCTAAATTGGGAGTGTACTGTGCTCCAGATTTAACTTTTATAACAGTATAACAATAATGAAAGCAAGGCTGGTTATGGGGGCTGTGGGAGGAATGGTTCAAGGCTGGAGTGGCAAGTTTAAAAGCTGTTACTTCCCCCTGCCCCAACCTCACAAGTAGTGCTACTTTGGGTGCTTCTTCACTCATTACAGTTTATGATTCATATTTTCTCAGGGAAAGTAAAAGTTAAAAGGAGCCTATTGTGCCAGGTTAGAGCTGTGGGAAGTGCGAGAAGCCAAGTAGTCAAGAACAATAGGGTGGTGGATTTCCTGATGGCTGTCACACTCATCAGCAAAGGCTTTCCTGATGGTTAAGCACTTAGATTATTCTGTATTCATTATTTATTTTGGTTTGTAGATGTAAAGAGCAGCACTAATGCAGAAATGTATGCTAAGTAATATTCAGCATAATACTAGAAAAGGATAAATTGTGAGCTGTTTGATTTAGAAATTATTAAAAATAAAGGGATACATAAGTCTATTAGCTTCCATCCCACCATACCTTATTACCCATTTTATAAATGTATAAATGCTGCGTCTCCTGAAGTGATCCAGTGATCTAATTTAAACTGCAAGTTATTCTTTCCCCATTTTTTCTTTCAGAAAGAAACAGGCAACATGTGGAATTGCTTTTCTTTGGTTAAGAGTACAAGTATACACAAGGAAGGGGATAAAGACCCATATGAAGATTAATTACTCCTGTTGGAATTTAGCTTGACTGCACAAGGTGAGACCATTCAATTATTTAAGCGCTATGATGCTTTTGGCTTCAGAGGCCAGGAATACAGTGATTGTGCTCCCCTCCCAGTTTAATTAACATAAGTACTTGTGCTTAACCTTACTGTTGTCTGTTAAAACAGTAGGGAGGGAGAGAAAGGTCATTCCTGCATCTTTTGCTGTCCAGTTTCTTACGATTCTTTTTAACTGATGGGAAAGCATTCAATATTTAACAATTGGCTGCTTTTTGGAGTGCTGTGATTTACCACAATTACTAGCCTGAGTAGTCATTTTTATTATTTAAATTCCAGGAGAGCCTAGAAGCCTCAAAGAGGGATCAGGGCCCCATTGTGGTAGGTGCCGTACAACAATGCAGTAAAGTTTTGCCCTAGTTCAATATTTTCCCTCTTGTTAGGTGGACATTTTCTTCCCCAACTTAGGGTGGCCAGATAGCAAGTGTGAAAAATTGGGATGTGGGGTGGGGGAAGAACGGGTTGCCTATATATGACAAAGCCCCTAATATCGGGATGGTCCCAATAATACTGGGACATCTGGACACCCTACCCCAATTATTATGATTTTCTCTTGCTTTGAGGAATGCCTTACTTAACTCCTTCCCCACCGCTGTTAAAATGCTGTATATTTTTAATTCACGTAAACCCAATACAGAATTAGGGAATGGTCCAGCTCCTGTTGATTTCAGTGGGAAGTAGATTGGGTTTTTAGGGTGCATGTCATGCAGATGTTTAATAGCGTGCACAATTTTCAGAACCAGAAATTGGCCAGTCCTTGGTAGATTTATACTTCTGGAAGATAGCAAAGGCAAGAAAGAAACTTCTCTTTTGCTGCAATGCTTCCTTCCTGTCACTTAAGCTATGAAGGTTAAAAATACTGCTCTAGCTAAAAGAAAATGCCATTTTTCTGCCATCAGCATGATGGGAAGGGGGCAGGCAGCAAAGAAGAAAACTGGAGATGAGAATAAAAGAGGACTAGAGGCAATTCCTCTACTCCAGGTAAACTGATGATAAATCATACATTAGGAAATCAGACACCCTTAACTGAGGCTGAGGTTTTTTAATCTGCAGAAAGTGCCCTAATAGCTCAGTAGCCACTGTACTGAAAGCATTAGTGAGAAACCTGCGCAGAGTGTTTCCTTTTTAAAAATGATGCTTCCTTAAAACCTGAGCCAAGTTATTTTTCTGGTACATTTTTCTGTGTCCTATTTTTAGTTAGAAAGCTGTAGAGATTTCTGGAAGCTAACTCCTTAGCTGCCTGGGATTTCTGGGTTGCTGCATTACGTGCACTTTAGCTAGACATCAAGTCATCTTTCCACACTGCCACCGCTCCACCTCAACAAAGACAGCGACAGCTGTATATAAATGTGGACCTCTGAATTCTGTATATTTGGTAGTAAGTAAATCATTGTGGACCTGGGTGGATAGTTAAAAAAATAATTTTAAACAAATGTGCTTTGACTATGTTTGCATGCTCTCTTTGAGTTTGTTTTCTGTGAATATATTAGCATAGTTTACTGGCAGGAATGCTCACCAAAGTAGTGAATTTTAAGTGAATATTATAGAATATTGATGAAAAGTAAGTTTTGAATACATAAGTGTGCATAAGAAAGCTGAATTACCCAATCAGTGAGTAGAAACCTACCAAGCCACCTGTGTCCAATCAAAACAACTTGACTTTTGAATATTTGACACAAGCAACTGCTCCCGAAGAAGATAGCAAATCATTTTTGAATAGTGAATAAATTCCAGAAAAAGGTCATGTGTTGGAATACAACATGCCAAGATTCTTTCTCACTGTTTGTGTTTGTATGGTGTATGTGTGATTGTACTAGTTTTCCAAACCCTCATGTTTATACTGCAGTATTTGATTTTTTTAAACCCACAGAAAGGGAGAGAAGCAGTAGGGAGGAGATCTGGATGTTAGTTGAGTCTTTAATCTATACAGAGACAAAGGCAGGGCAACTTAGGCCTGGTCTACACTACGGGTTTAGGTCGACTTTAGCAGCGTTAAACCGAATTAAGCCTGGACACGTCCACACAACGAGGCCCTTTCTTTCGACTTAAAGGGCCCTTTAAACCGGTTTCTTTACACCACCTCCGACGAGGGGATTAGCGATAAAACCGGCCTTTGCGGGTCGGAATTGGGGTAGTGTGGACGGAATTCGATGTTATTGGCCTCCGGGAGCTATCCCACAGTGCTTCATTGTGACCGCTCTGGACAGCGCTCTCAACTCAGATGCACTGACCAGGTAGACAGGAAAAGACCCGCGAAGGTTTGAATTTCATTTCCTGTTTGCCCAGCGTGGAGAGCACAGGTGACCACGCAGAGCTCATCAGCACAGGTAACCGTCATGGAGTCCTCCCAGGATCGCAAAAGAGCTCCAGCATGGACCGAACGGGAGGTACGAGATCTGCTCGCCATATGGGGAGATGAAGCAGTGATAGCTGAACTCCGTAGCAGTAAAAGAAATGGAAAAGTATTAGAAAAGATCTCCAAGGCCATGAAGGACCGAGGCCATAACAGGGACACACAGCAGTGCCGCGTGAAAATTAAGGAGCTACGGCAAGCCTACCACAAAGCCAGAGAAGCAAACGGAAGGTCCGGGGCAGAGCCGCAAACTTGCCGCTACTACGCGGAGCTGCATGCGATCCTAGGGGGTGCAGCCACCACTACCCCAACCGTGTGCTATGACTCTCTCACTGGAGAAACACACAGGGAAGACGGTTCGGGGAACGAGGAAGATGACGATGGAGGTACTGTAGGTAGCTCACAGCAGCAAGGAAGCGGAGAAACCGGTTTCCCCAACAGCCAGGATATGTTTGTGACCCTGGACCTGGAACCAGTAACCCCCGAACTCACCCAAGACCCTCAGGGCACACAGGAGACCTCTGGTGAGTGTAACTTTGTAACTATTTGTAAACATTACAAAAAAAAAGCAAGCGTGTTTAATGATTAATTTGCCCTGGCAATCGCGGCCAGTACATCTACTGGAAAAGTCTGTTAACGTGTATGGGGATGGAGCGGAAATCCTCCAGGGACATCTCCAGAAAGCTCTCCTGGTTGAAATGGGGTGATTTTATTAAGGGGGACATTCAGAGGCGCCCATTCCTGCTATTCTGACCAGAAATGTTCCCCGCTGTTAACCACGCGGTGGGGGGGAGGGGTGAAGTGATCATCCCAGAGAATCGTGTGTGTGTGTGTGTGTGTGGGGGGGGTGGTTTACTTGTGTTTGTGCCGCATGTTAACCGGGAAACCGCAGCCCCCTCCTTTTACATTGAAACCCCATTTTAAATGGACAACCCAATTCATCCTTGATATGGGAAATGCGCTGCTGTTTGCAACCTTTCCCGCATGTTAAGAAGGTTAAAAAAGCCAAAACACTGTGGCCTACGATGGCTGCCTGCAAGCCGAAATATGCGACCTTGTAATGAAAGACTGTACCCATTGTTCCCTAAAATGTGTCTTTTTTAACCACCTCTCCCTTCTCCTCCACCAGCTGCAAATGTTTCTCCTTCGCAGAGGCTCGTGAACATTAGAAAGAGAAAACGTAAGACAAGGGACGAGATGTTCACGGAGCTGCAGATGTCCGCCCAGGCTGATAGAGCACAGCAGAATGCGTGGAGGCAGTCAATGTCGGAGATGAGAAAAGCCCAACATGAACGGGCTGAAGACGATAGGTGGCGTCAGCTTGCAGACAGACGGCAAGAGGCAATGCTCCGTCTGCTGGAGCATCAAAGTGATATGCTCAAGCGTATGGTTGAGTTGCAGGAAAGGCAGCAGGAGCAGAGACCGCCGCTACAGCCCCTGTGTAACCAACAGCCCTCCTCCCCAAGTTCCATAGCCTCCTCACCCAGACGCCCAAGAACACGGTGGGGGGGCCTCCGTCCACCCAGTCACTCCACCCCAGATGATCGCCCAAGCATCAGAAGGCTGGGCTTCAATAAGAGTTAAAGTTTTAAAATGCAGTGTGTCCTTTTCCATCCCTCCTCCCCCACCCATCCCAGCTACCTTGGCAATTATCCCCCTACCTCTGTAAGGAACTAATAAAGAATGCATGAATGTGAAAAAACAATGACTTTATTGCCTCTGCAAGCGGGAGGGGAGGGGAGGGTGGAGTGGGGTGGTTGGTTTACAGGGAAGCAGAGTGAACCGGGTCGGGGGGGGGGGGGTTGGAGGGTTCATCAAGGAGAAACAAACAGAAGTTTCACACAGTAGCCTGGCCAGTCACAAAACTCGTTTTCAAAGCTTCTCTGATGCGCACCGCGCCCTGCTGTGCTCCTCTAACCGCCCTGGTGTCTGGCTGCGCGTAATCAGCGGCCAGGCGAGTTGCCTCAACCTCCCACCCCGCCATAAAGGTCTCCCCCTTACTCTCACAGATATTGTGGAGCGCACAGCAAGCAGCAATAACAATGGGGATATTCTTTTCGCTGAGGTCTGAGCGAGTCAGTAAGCTGCGCCAGCGCGCTTTTAAACGTCCAAATGCACATTCCACCACCATTCGGCACTTGCTCAGCCTGTAGTTGAACAGGTCCTGACTCCTGTCCAGGCTGCCTGTGTACGGCTTCATGAGCCATGGCATTAAGGGGTAGGCGGGGTCCCCAAGGATCACGATAGGCATTTCAACATCCCCAATGGTCACTTTCTGGTCCGGGAAGAAAGTCCCTTCCTCCAGCTTTCGAAACAGAGCAGAGTTCCTGAAGACGCGAGCATCATGTACCTTTCCCGGCCATCCCACGTTGATGTTGGTGAAACGTCCCTTGTGATCCACCAGGGCTTGCAGCAGCATTGAAAAGTACCCCTTGCGGTTTACGTAGTCGGTGGCTTGGTGCTCCGGTGACAAGATAGGGATATGGGTTCCGTCTATGGCCCCGCCACAGTTTGGGAATCCCATTTCAGCAAAACCATCCACTATTGACTGCACGTTGCCCAGAGTCACTACCCTTGCTATCACCAGGTCTTTCATTGCCCTGGCAAATTGGATCACAGCAGCCCCCACAGTAGATTTGCCCACTCCAAATTGATTCCCGACTGACCGGTAGCTGTCTGGCGTTGCAAGCTTCCACAGGGCTATCGCCACTCGCTTCTCAACTGTGAGGGCTGCTCTCATTTTGGTATCCTGGCGTTTCAGGGCAGGGGAAAGCAAGTCACAAAGTTCCATGAAAGTGCCCTTACGCATGCGAAAGTTTCGCAGCCACTGGGAATCGTCTCATACCTGCAGCACGATGCGGTCCCACCAGTCTGTGCTTGTTTCCCAGGCCCAGAATCGGCGTTCCACGGTATCAACCTGCCCCAGTGACACCATGATTTCCACATTGCTGGGGCCTGTGCCTTGTGAGAGGTCTATGGCCATGTCAATTTCCTCATCACTCTTGTCGCCGTGCTGCAATCGCCTCCTCGCCTGGTCCGGGTTTCGCCTTGGCATGTTCTGGCTCTGCATATACTCCAGGACAATGCGCGTGGTGTTCATAGTGCTCATAATTGCCGCAGTGATCTGAGCGGGCTCCATGATCCCAGTGCTAGCTATGGCGCCCGGTCAGAAAAAAGGCGCGAAAGTAGTATCTGATGGACCAGGAGAAGGAGGGCGGGAGGGAGGGAGGGAGGGAGGGCCGAGTGACGACATGGCGTACAGGTACAGGAACAGGGAGAAACACAAACAACTGTCACACAGAATGGTCCCCCCAAAGATTAAACTGGAAACCCTGGGCTTAGCAGGCCGTTGATTTCACGGAGGAAGGGGAAGCAAATGAACACAGAACAAATCTATTTTTTACATCTTAAGGTGGCAGCCGACGCTGCAGCATGAGTGACAGCCATACCAGTACGATGATGATGGGTACCAATCATAATATACCATCATCTGCCAAAAGGCAAGGGGCTGCTGCTGTGTAGCAATGCAGCCCCACGTCTGCCAACCCCACGTCCGCCAGCACCCAGCATCGCCCTCGGCCTCTTCTGGGTGCTTAGCAGACAATATTGGGCAATTGGCAGAAAATAGTATATTATGACTGGTAACCATCATCATCAAAACAGTAGCATGTCTGCCCAGGTGGCCATGATTGACAGCCATACCAGTATGACGACGACGGGTACCAGTCATAATATACCATCGCCTGGAAGGGGCTGGTGCAATGCAGCACTACGGCTGCCAGCCCCACGGCTATCACTCATGCTACACTGTCTAACGCCAAAAGGCAGTTAGCAGCTGCTGCTGTGTAGCAATGCAGTCCCACGTCTGCCGGCACCCAGAGGACATATGGTGACGGTGAGCTCAGCTGAGCTGAGCGGGCTCCATGCTTGCCATTGTATGTTGTCTGCACAGGTAACCCAGGTAAAAAGGCGCGAATCTATTGTCTGCCGTTGCTGTGACGAGGGGGGAGGGGCCTGACGACATGTACCCAGAACCGCCCGCGACACTGTTTTGCATCATCCGGGCATTGGGATCTCAACCCAGAATTCAAAGAAAAGGCGCGAACCGCTTCTCGGCTCGAGCTGTGGCGCAAACATAGTATCTGACGGCCTAGGGGAAGGAGGGAGGGGGGCCGAGTGACGACATGGCGTACAGGCACAGGGAATTAAAATAAAGAACGGTGGCTGTGCATCAGGGAGAGACACAAACAACTGTCACAGACTGGTCCCCCCCAAAGATTAAACTGAAAACCCTGGGTTTAGCAGGCCGTTGATTTGACCGAGGGAGGGGGAAGCAAATGAATACAGAGAAAATCTATTTTTTTACATCTTAAGACGACGGTGCAGCGTGACTGATAGCCCTCGGCATCTTTCTGGGTGCTTGGCAGCAAATACGGGGTGGTGTATGACGATGGTCTTCAGGCCTATTGCACGAGCTGCTGCTCAGGGAAGACTCTGCTAATGTGCGATGACCCGACTTGTAATAGGCCGGCTAACAGTCATAATACACCATTTACTGCCAAAAGGCAAGCCCCACGGCTGCCAGCACCCAGATCGCCGATGAAGGCTACCAGTCTACTGCACCGTCTACCGCCAAAAGGCAGTTAGCAGCTGCTGCTGTGTAGCAATGCAGTCCCACGTCTGCCGGCACCAAGAGGACATATGGTGACGGTGAGCTCAGCTGTGCTGAGCGGGCTCCATGTTGTCTGCACAGGTAACCCAGGTAACCCAGATAAAAAGGCGCGAATCTATTGTCTGCCGTTGCTGTGACGGGGGAGGGAGGGGCCTGACGACATGTACCCAGAACCGCCCGCGACACTGTTTTGCATCATCCGGGCATTGGGATCTCAACCCAGAATTCCAAGGGGCGGCGGAGACTGCGGGAACTGTGGGATAGCTGTGGGATAGCTACCCATAGTGCAATGCTCCGGAAGTCGACGCTAGCCTCGTACTGTGGACGCGGTCTGCCGACTAGAGCACCTAGAGCATTTTATTGTGTGGACATACACAATCGGCTGTATACAACCGATTTCAATAAAACCGGCTTCTATAAATTCGAACTAATTTCGTAGTGTAGACATACCCTTAGTTAATAAAGGAGCCCAGAAACACCCAGGAGTAGTGGCAGTTACTAGACATGCTCAGTAGCTGTTTCTGAAGCTGTTCAAAAGGTTTTCATTGAGGACAAGCAGTCTTGCAGATTCCACACATTCACCTTCTGAAAACTGTGCTACTTGGAGCACAAAGAGAAGAGGTTATAAATATGGGAGATGGACAGTCATGTGGACTCAGTGGTTGATTGATGCAGGGCCAAAGGATGTGTCACTATGGAAGCAGCATCCCAATACCAGGATTTCTTTTGGATACAGGCTGTACATTCCCAGTCCTGCTGGAATTTGAGGATGCCGTTAGCTCTGGCTGCTGGCTGCAAAGATCTTTGGACTGTTTTTGCTGAAGAGATTTTGGAGTGTAGGGAGGGGACTGAGAGGATGCCATTTTCCTCAGGCTCAAAGGGAAATTTTGAGGCCGGCCTATAGAGACTGAGAAATAATCTCTGCGAGGTCATAGGACGATGTGTCTGTATGTGCGTACCGAAGTATAAAAGTGTATATATTTATAAAAACTATATATAAGAGCAACAAAATAGGGAAATCTGTATAGAGAATGCCAATAGGTTTACTGCCTAAAAGCTTTTGTTTAAAAGCTATTTCTAAGTAGTTCAAAAACTATTTACAATAATTTTGTATGTATTAAGTGTTGGTTTTGTTTACTAAGAAATTCTCTCTCTCTGAAGTTGGCTAGGAATTGTATTAATGACTACTTTCAGGGTTTTTGCATCTCGTAGTTCTGAGAATTAACTCTGAGTAATACCATTTTGAACCCCCTTGAAAAGATACAATTCTGGCCTATGCTTCAGCAGAGGGGTAAGCGGACTTGCAGAAAAAGAACAGTGTGACAGTGATCATAATATTACTTCAGCACCTCCTTTCCCATTACAAAAGCATAGTGCCACCTGACCAAATCTTTAGCTTTTGTTTCATGTTTAAAATCAATGGGGAAATTTTGTTTAGTGAAGTTAGATCCAGAAATTCAAAACTAGAACTCTGGAACAAGTCATAGAGGCAGAAAAAGCAGCCATAGTAGTGTTGCAATATCACACAAACATCATGTGTAGGTGTCAATGGAAATTAATATTGCTTTGAAGGCCTGTTAACTGAATAACACAGTTTCATAGGCAGCAGCAGCATTGACCTCAGTGACAAGATGCCACATTCTCTAAATGGTCTTTCCTGGGCTCCTGAGAGAACCATAGCCCTAATGATTTATTTATAAACTTTAAGTCAGCCTATCAGGAAATAGAAACAATGTCATATGACTTAGCTGACCAACCACATAGCTTGAATTGTGAAGTTCAGATACTCCAAGGAATAGCTGTAAAATTAATAAGTGATGCATAGGCTGAAATTTTTTCACACATAATCACATGATATTGGTTGAACAGTTGCAACTAGGGAACATATTCATAAAAATCAGTCTGTGAACAATTAATGAACTGAAAAAGGGGCTAAATGAAGCAAATAAGTTATTTGTTGTGAATTGTCTAACCATCTCTAATTGCCAAGTAGTTTAAAGATGATAGGAGTATGCTAATCTGTTTTTACATTTACATTTCCTACTGTAGCCAGGGCCTTTTCAGTGTAAGGGGTCAAGAGAGAAAAGAGCATATTTATGTATTCAGGTCTTAGAGATATAAATACATAGTGCTGTGTAATGTATAGATTCCAGTACAATGTTTGCATATGTAGGCTAAGCAGCTGTTGTTATGAGCCACATGGACATATGTTTCCAAGTGTCAGCAAGATCAGTCTTTAAAAGCATTTTCTCTACTGCTCTGTTGTCTAATGGAATCACCAGCAAACTTTGTCCTTCTGTGTAGCAGAGGCTCTTACTTAGAGGTGCTGGCATTTCAATGAATCTGATGAATCAATCTACATTCTACTCGGAGCATGCTGAGCCATCTACTCTGTTTCTCAGCTTCTGTGGTAGGCAAGATAAACTTTAAAAAAAATCCCATTATTCAGTCTATGGTATTGTGATGGCAGTTTCCTTTGGGCCTCTCAGCAATATAGCGTTTGCTTTAGAACTGTACATCATATTGGAATCTATTGAGAGCCATTATTTGTCTGACAGAATATTTATAAAAGCCAGCATTAGCTGTAGCTCCAAGTCAATATGTTTTCCTCTCATTGGCACACAACAAACCAATAGGTTTGAAATATTTAAATACAATACTCCCTTCAAGAAATCATTAATATTTCTATCACTGCTAGGGGTGATAATTTGATGAAAATTGATTCAAATGGAACAGCAGGAGCTGGCTGGAATTACTGCTTGATTTTTGCTATTAAATTAGAACAGAATGAGAGAGAGAGAGAGAGAGAGTCATTTATACATACACTGTCCACGGAGAGGCTAGTGCACTTACTTCAACTTTGAAATACTACACTTCCTGAAGTCACAATTTAGCATCCTGACAAGGTTGATTCACTCTTCAAGGTACTCCATACACGTTACTACATGTGGGTCTTCCAAATGGGACCTCAAAAGCTGAGACCCTGACCCTGCTGACATTAAAGGCCACAAACCACTTTTTGAAAGGGCAGGAGTTTTGCTCTTGTTTCTTTGAGCAGTATTTCCTTTCCCCATGTTGGTATACAGTGTTTTGTTTTCCATTTTCTGCCCCAGAGGTGGCTGCCTTTCAGTGATGCTTTATTGTTTGTAATGCTCTCTGGGATGAAAAGCAGCTATACAAATATAAAATATTGTTTCACACTGGATAGATTTCTTAATTACAGGAGAACAATGAGGGTTGTTAAATGTTTCTTGCATTTAAGGTATTTGCTGTTTGATCTGGATAATTGGAGTTCACATTATACTGCAAGCCCCAGGGAGTGTATGGCTTCCTCATAGTTTATTGCTCTGAGTTGTGTTTTGGCCACAGTAATTTATCCTTTCTTATAGGGGACAGAAATATTTCCCTACTCTCTCTACAGCCCAGGAGTCAGATGAACTTTAGCATGAACTTTGTTTAATGCTATACATGGTTTCTCTTAGCAGCCATTCAGCCCTATCCCACAAGAGAAGCTGACTGGGCTTTCTCAGTTTCAATTTTTCAATTCTATTTTTATGTTTGTTAATTTTCTTGCGGAATATACAAGCCACATTTGGAATCAAATAAAATAATTGGATGAGCTCTAGAGAAAAACATGATTTTTACTTCTAGTTTCTCTTCATGGAATGTGAGCTACTTAATACAACCTGTATCACTAGGGTTTTTTTTTTTTTTTGAGAATGGCAAAGAATAAACTCTCTCATCTTTGATCGTGTAAATTATCCCATGCTGGAAATCTCCAGAGAACATTTAACTATTTGCCTAGCTGAAGGTAGAGTTAGTTATGTTGAGCCATAATATTTGTAGTGTTATGGCAGCTTAACACTACAAATATTATTTGCAAGTAACTGCTTTATAGTTACATTTTCTGCATTTATGCCCAGAATGGCAATCTATTTGTTTTCAAAATGCAGTAAAAACATATTGTAACTGCCCCTTCTAACAGTGAAGTAGACATTGTATGTCTTTTTGTAGTGTTATGGTGCCACCACCTTTACTTAACCAAATCTGAAGAAATGGGATCATTAGGGAAAGGCCTACAGATCATGAAGAAAAATTGGAGATATATATATATATATATACCTTGTTGTGAGACTACTTTAAATAGTCTGGCTCTGTTGATCTGTTTCCTTATTTCCTCGTGCAGGTATCATAGTTTTGAGAATGCTTGGTGAAGATTTTGTAGGTGTTGGTCTCCGTCTGAGGGGTTGGAGCAGATACGGTTGTATCTCAGTGCTTGGCTATAGACAATGGATCGTGTGGTGTGTCCGGGATGGAAGCTGGAGGCATGAAGGTAGGCATAGCGTTCAGTGAGTTTTCGGGATAGGGTGGTCTTAACATGACCGTCACTTATTTGCACCGGGGTGTCTAGGAAGTGGACCTCCTGTGTAGATTGGTCCAGGCTGAGGTTGATGGTGGGGTGGAAGCTGTTGAAATCATGGTGGAATTTTTCCAGAGTCTCCTTCCCAGACGTGTACCAGAAGCCTCCTATTGCAAGACAAGCCCAAGAAAGAAACCAATAGAACTCCACTGGCCATCACATACAGTCCCCAGCTAAAACTCTCCAATGCAGCATCCGTGATCTACAACCCATCCTGGACAACGATCCCTCACTTTCACAGGTCTTGGGTGGCAGGCCAGTCCTCGCCCACAGACAACCTGCCAACCTGAAGCATATTCTCACCAGTAACTACACACCGCACCATAGCAACTCTAACTCAGGAACCAATCCACGCAACAAACCTCGATGTCAACTCTGTCCACATATCTACTCCAGCGACACCATCACAGGACCTAACCAGATCAGCCACACCATCACCCGGTTCATTCACCTGCACATCCATCAATGTAATATACGCCAGCAATGCCCCTCTGCTATGTACATTGGCCAAACTGGACAGTCCCTACGTAAAAGGATAAATGGACCCAAATCAGATATTCGGAATGGCAATATACAAAAACCTGTAGGAGACACTTCAATCTCCCTGGACACACAATAGCAGATTTAAAGGTAGCCATTCTGCACCAAAAAAACTTCAGGACAAGACTTCAAAGAGAAACTGCTGAGCTTCAGTTCATCTGCAAATTTGACACCATCAGCTCAGGATTAACCAAAGACTGTGAATGGCTAGCCAACTAAAAAAGCAGTTTCTCCTCCTTTTGGTGTTCACACCTCAACTGCTAGAAAAGGGCCTCATCCTCCCTGATTGAACCAACCTCGTTATCTCTAGCCTGACTCACTCTTGCTTACATATTTATACCTGCCTCTGGAAATTTCCACTACATGTATCTGACGAAGTGGGTATTCACCCACAAAAGCTCATGCTCCAATATGTCTGTTAGTCTATAAGGTGCCACAGGACTCTTTGCTGCTTTTACAGATCCAGACTAACACGGCTACCCCTCTGATGCTGAAAAGCTGACATCAAATCTGTGTCTCTTAGGTGCTATGGTAATACAAATAATAATAATAATTTATAATCTAATAATTAGCTAAAGCAAAAAGATAGTGGAACGCTTAGGACTGACTTGTTTGGAAAGAGTGGAGTTAGCATCTTGGTATCAGTCAGTGCTGAATTAGCTATCTCTGTTTCTGGATGGAAGCTGCTCTTCCTTTTTAAAAGGCCAGAGTATAGTTTTGTGTTTGGTATTTTTTTGATGTTGTGGATCCATGTACGATTGCTCTGATTTGAAAAAAATAAACTACATTTGTAAACCAAAACTGAACAATCCGCTGGCCGTTTAAGAATGGTAAAGAACAGCTGTGATACTAATTTAGCATTTTCTTACGTATTGACCTATTAGCTTTTGTTGGATTTCAAGTTACATTTGACTGAGCAGAGAGAAACCCCATAGAAAAGGACCCAAAACAGGCTTAGATTCAAATTAGAAAACGTAGGGCTATGCACATAGGTCCAAGAAGGAACTGCTTTAATATGCTGTTTTCTTTAACTAACAAACAAGGAAGAAAACCTGCCTTAGATCTCAATTCATACCCCTGCCACTTTTCTCATTTCAAAATTGAATTTTTGGGTCTAGTTCAAAAGGTAACGTTCATATTTATTATTTATATTCCTTCAAAAATAATTGTCGTCACCTGAGTCGTTTTCATTAATAGGTGTGACAAATTCATTAGCGCTTCTAAATCTTTTCCCTATTAATCTCTGACAGATGGTGAAACTGGTTTTGATACAACTAACATATGAGATAATTCATCTTCCTGCATAATTAACAGGGGGCCTTACATTTAGCCTTTGAATATATATTGTCAGATAGGAAATGAATTAATGATGAGTCATGTATACTGTAGTTCTGATAAATATAATACCATATTATGCTGAAAATCTGTATGCTGGCCACTGTATCCATTACAGCACATGTTGAAGTCTTAAGGAGAAAGATTGCAGGTGAGTACTTCCAATCTCTGGCATAATTCTCTTTTTCTGAGCTTTCCATTCTCAGAGGCAACTCATGTTCTAGTAATTACTGTAGTGGTGTGTTGTCTAATGTAATATGTCTTGTTCTTGCATCATACAGAAAGTCACCATTGTGGAGATTAACATTCATTAGATACATATCTAATAGCAGAGTAATGAAAAACAAACCAACCCTTCCTACCCTGAATCAGCCTATTATTATAGCAAATCTGTCATCTGACATTCCATATTAAGAGGGCAGAGAAAGGAGTGAGCTATGCAACAGAGCTGGCTGGGCATGAAGTGGCTAGTACAGGGGTCGGCAACGTTCGGCAGGCAGCTCACCAGGGTAAGCACCCTAGCGGGCCGGGCCACTTTATTTACCTGCTGACGTGGCAGGTTCGGCTGATCGTGGCCCCCACTGGCCGCGGTTCGTCGTCCCGGGCTAATGGGGGAGTGGGAAGCCGCGCCCAGCACATCCCTTGGCCTGTTGCCGACCCCTGGGCTAGTAGGTCTAAGGCATGGTGTGGCTTGGGTGCTCCCACCATATAGACCAAAGAGTTGGGGAGTGATTGTAATATATATGCACAGATCCGTATGTTGCATAATACAGGTTCTCTACAGACTTCAGGAAACTTGCTCACATACTATTATGGGTTCACAAATCTACATCTTAGAAAACTAAAATTGCTGGCAGTGCACAAACTGCAAATACTATTAAGGTTCTATTTATCCATAGTTAGAGCTGATATTCTGAATTTATTCTGAATTTCTATTGATCATACAATATCCATCATTGGCTTCTGAGCACCTTACTCAACTACATATCTCCATATGAATGGTCTGCATATACAGCTAAGTTATAGTCTCTCTCTTGTCCTTTGAACTGAATGGGTCTGGTCACGTACAGATTGTTACACAAATGTTTGTTTTCAGGTTCATGGTCATAGTTGGGAAAAGGTTTGGGTAAGCATCCAAACCTTTTGATGCGAATCTGAATAAAACTTTTTAGAGATGTAGCCATCTCCATCTTCTAAATAATAATTCAAAGTTTCTCATTGATTACTCTTTTTTTCCCCTTTCTTTTTGTGTTAAATAATGGTTTTCATAATGGGGTAAACAAAACTCCCCCCAAACTTTTCTTTATTAGCAATTTTTCATAATTATCTTTGTAATTTTGGAGTCTTTTGTGTCTGACTAAGAGCATTCTTCTTTACAATCCAGTGTTGCCTTCTGTTAAACCTGCAATGAAACCTTAATCCTATGTTTGATATCCTACAGTATTGGGAATGATTTTAAGCTTATAATCACCTTATTAAGTGTGCTATGGCTACAGAGTCAAAGGTTTGAGGCTACTGGGATTGGGAATTGAGGGTGTTTTAGCATCTCAGAGAATAAACAAGGCAAGAGCAACAGTAAAAGAACGAGAACTGTATGGGCTTATTTTGTCCAAGATATGCTACAGTTTTAGCATTCGCCATCATTCTTTAAGGGTTCAATCTTGACTTCAGTGGAGTGGGTCTGGCCTTTAGCTGAAAACTTCCATACTTCAGATGTTACATAGACATGTAAACTTCTGCCACCAGATGCACACTGTGTTTCAAATGAAACAACAGCACACTTACACTTAATCTTACCTTCTCATTTTATTTATTTTGTTCTTTTTGGAGAAGTAGAACTGGGCAAAATTTTTGATCCAAACCCTTTTTTTCCCACCAAAAAATGCATATTTGGGTCGACCGAAACATTTTGGGGATTTGTGTAGATTTTGGTGGAACTGTTTTGGTTGAAATGAAAAGAGAAAAGATTTCAGAAATGTCGAAATGAAACGTTTTGACATTTCCAGAACGAAACGTTTCTATTTTGAGGGCTAGATTCACAAGGGGATTTAGGCAAATCTGCAGAGGAGGAGGTGGAGCTGATGTCCCCCTCCTGCATTGCACTCATCTGTGTTATGGGAAACCCAGTTTGAAATCCTAGGAGCAGAGACTTTGAACACAGATCTACCCACTCCCAGATGAGTGCCCTAAGCAGCAGGCATAGGGCAGTCTGACATGGGTCTCTCTGTCTCTCCTGTTGAAGCTGTTCCACTTTCTATAAAATATTTGAATAGCCATTGGCCAGCGAGAATGATTCCATAGTCCAATAGCTAGCTGGGAACGGGAGACCCAGTTTCCAGTCCTGCTCCAACGAATAATTAATTATTTATATGAAGTACAACAGCTTCAAGAGGAGAGATTCAGAGAGCCCTCCCCCTAGCAGCTAGGGCACTCACCTAGGCATGGGTAGATCTGGTTCAAGTCCCTGCTCCAGAGTGGGGATTTGAACCTTGGTTTCCCACATCCAGACTGAATACCTTAACAACTGGGCTATTGAAGATAAGGAGTATGCTCCCACCTATCCCTTGTCCATTGTTTTTATGAATCTAGCCCTCATTTCCTTTACCTTTTTATAAAAATGCCTGAGATGGAATGTTTTGTTTCAGGTCGAACAAAACATTTTTTGTCCGTCCAAAAAATCATTTTTTTTCTGACTTTTTTTGATTTGCTGAAAATTCTAAAAAAATTTGGCTTTGATTTGACCCAAACCCCTGATTTTTGTTGTTGTTGTTGAGTTTTTGGAACTGCCAGTGAACTAAAAAAATAAAAGAAATAAAAATCAGTTATACTCACAGCTTTACTGAGAAGAGTGTCACTCCTCCAGTGTCTCTTCCATCTGTGAAACTGAAGATCCTCCAAGTCAGAGTCTAAATTGATAAAACCCCACTGGTAATGAACATAGAAACAGTGGAGTGAGTTTATCAATGATCTCTTGCTATGGCAACTGTTCCAGCCTCTGGAGAGGCTTTCTCATTATGCCTATGTCTTGGTTTAGATTTGTTTCAGATTAGAAATGTTCAGCAGTGGGTGGAAAAAAATGAATTAAATTAGGTAAAGAATTCAGCAAAAGAAATTGTTGGCAGGTTTCTTGTTTCCAATACTGTTGCCCAGAGGAAAACACACAGTTTGTTTGGTATAGGTTTGAACTGTGTTATCTAGACAGTTTGCTTGCCAGTCTCAATTCTCACACTTTAAATGCTATGCAACATAGTCTTCTGCAGAAGTGATATTTAGGTGATCAGTTAGCACTTACTAGTCTATACCTACCAACTGCAGTCCAGAATATGCTCTAAAGCATAGAATCCTGACTAGAATAATTAAAATTATTATACTGGAGTACATACGTGAATGAAGAGATTTAATGGAAACTATCTCCATTGAGTAGATTTTTCTTCTTTGGGAATGTACACAGGATTTACGCTTCCAACTAAAACCAGATCCAGGCACCCCAAAATACAGGAATTCTTTAATGAGCACATTTGACCACTTTTACAGTTTTATAACATTGAATGTACTTATAAGGAAATTTTTATAAGATACTGTGGCTGTAGAACAGATTTTGCTTTAAAAGCAGTGGCCTGCATTGGTTGCAGTATGGCGTTGCACTGCCCAAGCGATAGTGCAGGGAAAGATTGCAGCTCAGTGAGTTACAGTTCCCACCAACTCTTGGGTATATAGGATAGGAGTGCCAAAGCTACACCATCCTCTATGCCTGTTACTCCACATGCAGCCAGCTCTGTTGCATGCCTTGCTCCTTTCTCTGTCCCTGTTGGGGTGGTTTGCACCCCAGGGAGTGATCACTGAAACAAATGGACTACAAATGTCCTGGCCCTTTTCTGAACTGGGCAAGGAGTCTTGATGGCCCTCCTCTGAGCACACAATGAGCAAGGACAATCTGAGCCTGTATGTACAGAGACAATAGCTGTGAAACAGTATCCTAACATTCCCTGTACCAGTCAGACCAGGGCCTGCTCCAGGCACCAGCCCACCAAACTTGTGCTTGGGGCGGCCTTTGGAGGGGGGCGGTGCGGTGCGGTGCTCTGGCTCTGGCCGCCGGGGAGAGTGGAGCCCCAGCTGGGGCTTGCCGCCCTACCCCCGGTGCTCTGGCCGCCGGGGAGAGTGGAGCCCTGGCCGGGCAGTCTGCCCTCCTCCCAGGGCTCCAGCCGCCCTCCCCCCGGCCGCCGGGGAGAGCGGAGCCCCGGCCGGGGCTCGCCGCCTTCCCCCACCCCCGCGCCCTCCCCTGCCACACTGGGGGGGCCGCCGGAGGCTTTTTTGCCTGGGGTGGCAAAAAAGCCAGAGCCGGCCCTGAGTCAGACCATCTTATATGGGTGTGCTGATAATCAGTGACTCCTCTTACTATTGTCATCATCCTCATCAGTTCATCCATTTTCTAATTTCATACAGCAGGAATAAATGGATACATCCACATTTCCTGCAACTGAAGGACACATTGGAAATTTCCCAGGAGCCTGTGGGTAACATCTAACAGCCAGGTGCTACTGTCCTATCAGCCAACTGCAACTTTAAGTCTCCCTGTTCTACTTCTAGAAGGAACATTTAATTATTAATGCTGCTGCTATAAGTAATCCCTGATTTGTTTGTATACTTCGCTTGGGGGTAAGGGTTGTCTCTTTTTCTGTAAAGTGTTGTAATAGCATGTTTCAAGGGTGCTCATGTCAGACTGCTTACCTCCTCCTTTAATTAAGGTTTCTCATAGTAATAACGAGCAGGCGTCAGAGGACCAGGCGTGAATTCCTTGCACATCCAGAACTTGCACTTAAGTTAAAGGATTGGTCTGAACATGAGAAGAAATTATGAAACAGGTTTATTCTTAAATCTAACATAAAACACTACAATTTAAGTGCTTACAACCCTCCCCCAAGGAATTTATAGAAATTAGAGGTGAGAAATTTATAAAGAGAAAAGTTTAGCTCCACTCAGCTCTCCTTTACATAAATAACAATGAAAAAGCAAGGTGAGCTGGAAATTATAACAGAAAACATAAAAGTATTTTGAAGCATCTTTTCTGTGTAAATAAAGGAAAAATGCTTAAAATACTTTTATTCAAATATCCTAAATTATTACTAATTCTTATCTAAAGAAGAGATTTACCAACTCCTGTTTACATTCTTAGATCATTCAGGAGAAATCCTTTGGATTTCTTTTTTGACTCTGGTAAATTGCCAGCACTATTCCTTTAATTTTTCATATAGCTGCAGGGAAAAAAGGTGTTTTTTGTAAGTCTCTAACTTCTCCTAGGCTATTCAGAATGCTCTCCTCCCCCCTTTTTTTCTTATTTAATCATTCCAGCACAGAGCAACCAAACACCTTCCTGCCCTGACTTGAACCTAGAAGCAGTTAGGCTAATAGAGAAACAATGCATAGACTGATCCTGAGCCCATTGAAGTTAATGGCCGTATTTCTCTGACTTCATCAGGCCAAGAATCCACATCCATGTGTTGGTGTGTAAATATCTTATTGAGTTACAGCCTGACTAGAAAACTCCAGCAAAACAGTGTGCATAAAATGAAGGAGATTGTCGTCCCCTGCACCTAAACCACTGAAAGTGTGGCCCATGGATAATACACTGGATAGCACACTTGATCTTCATTAACTTGTTTTGTATCTTAACATTGATCATCCCATGGGAGCTGAAGTCTTGAGGGATTGCACCACCATATGAAATAGGAAAATGGCTATTGACTGTGTTTGATAGAACTTTAGTGAACAAGGAAATGTGTATACAGTATATAAATGAGTAAATAACATGCAACTAATAATGTATTTGACTTTGGTCTCTTCTTGTTCATAGATTGCCTATGAATACATGGTGGTTTTCTCAAGTATACTTGTTTGAAATTATTCAGCCATTTTTCAATAAATGTTTATTATATGGCTTACTGTTTGAATAGTGTTGCTTAGCTGTGATTGGTCATGTAACTCATGTGATTTTATTCTATTCATTGGCTGGTGAGCATAATTTTTATAATCAGGCTTTCAGAAGGTGCATTGAAAACTTGCTTTGTCTGAGTAGTCTGCAAACTCAAACTTGGCTTTCCACAAACATTTCTGCTAATAAACTTGAACAGGTGAGCATTGGCAGAATTGATATGAACATTGTGGCTGCAGCCAGTATATTTAGAAATATAAATGTGCGGGGGAGTGGCGTTTTTAGAAGGGGAAGAAGGCGAGAATCACATTTTATTTGAACAGAGTTTTGAAAGGAGAGCAGGAATTTCCTACCAGGGATGCTGAGGAGTCTCCTGTCATGGAGCCTGGAAGAGTTTCCAGTGTTGACCATTGTAGACTCTATTTCTCCACTTTCATGTAGCACTTCCATTTGAGAATTCTCAACTGCTGTTTAAATTGATGGAATGCTTAGAATTCAGAACAGGAAACTTATTTTGGGGGAAGCAAGGAAAAAGGATCAAACTGCATATCTGGAAGGGAAAAGTTCCTTCTACCCAGATCTACGTTTTGGAAAGCTCAAGTGCAGGAGGGAAGGAAACCACTGTAGTCAACTCACCAAACTGAACATGAAGACTTCAACTGAGTGCCCTACCAAACCCCAATCCTTTTAGAAGGAAAAGGCCTCTTCAGTTATGCTTTACATCTCAGGCCGTGTCTACACTTGGAAAACTTTGCTGGTATAGCTATAGTAGTATATTATACCAGCAAAGCACTCATACTGTGAATGCAGCTATCCTGGCAAAATTGCGCTTTTGCTGGCATAATTTATTCTCCCCTGAACTCCTTTGTTGGAGCAAAATAAACCATACCAGCAAAAGCACAGTTTTGCAAGTGTAACTGCATTTACTTTTGCCAACACAGCTATGTTGGTCACAAATCTCATCTCATCATACCCTGACTGATGAGCTATGCCAGCAAAAATTCGTAATGTAGCCCTGGCCTCAGAAGTCAAGGAGGAAAACAATGACTGACTTGATTTGTCATGCAGCTCAGTCTTAAATTATGGATTCCCCCTTTGGAACTAGTGAATCAGCCTGTTTTTTCCTCTCTTTCTTCCTCCTTCCCTCATTAGTCTGTAAATTAAAAACTTGCATATACATTCTCATTCAGTATGTGAAGCTGGGTTGAGAGGCTAAAATTTATTTTTTCAATGAATAACTCACATTCCAGTGATGTGCTAAGCCAGAGTGCCCATGTTCATGGTAATTTTACTCACAATATTTTCTCACTCTGAGTTATTGCTTTTGGATACCAAATTGCTTTGAAATGTATATAGTACTGACCAGGAAGGCAGTGCTTTAGTTTCTTCATTTCTTTCATGGGAAAAATGAAACCGTTAACGGTTAAATGATGCTGTTTCAGCACAACCTTGGGTTGTTGTGGATGGAGCCACATCATGCTTGGTGCAGCACCTCGGGCATTCAAACTACTCTGAATATGGGCCAGTATTGGGTGCATTGTCCCAGAAGTTGCTCTGGGGAGGAAATGTGACTCCTTTGCTCCTTGTGCAGAGTAATTTACTGTTTTTGCACTCTGTAATTGTTCCACTTGCTGTCTGTCTGGCTTGGTGGGAGAGAAAAATCCCAAACTCCTCCCATTCCCTGCCTATCCTCACCATGTATTGGAGGAGGGAGTATCAGTGGTGCTTAGCCCATGTCTTTCTTCTAATGCCCCAAACTAGCATCATGGGAATCCCTAATCCGGTTGTGCAGGGCTCTGTATATGTTACTTCTCTTTATTCCCCTGACAGGACTTATTAGGAGCACAATCAGGGCCCTTAATAAATAAAGGGTGAGGCTGAGTTTCTTGTTAGTTTTTTAAGTTTTCCTCTTGAGTTTGTACTAGGGCAGATAGAAAAGGCTTTTAGTGTGGCGGTGCTATTCGCACTGGTTCTGCCTTCTCTCCGATTCAGTGGTAGGGTGCATAGCCGTACTTGCAATACATATCATGCTACCTTTGAAATAGACCAAGATCATTCTAGATGAGCTTGTCTGACAGAACAACATGGGATATAATTCTGTTTGATACAGAGTCAAAATGTAAAGATAAAGAAAAAATGGGAAAAGATTTTAAAAAAATCACTATTGAACATTTCTCTCTTCACTTCTCCATCTTTTTATTTTTGTTATAGCTAGAAGATACTGAAGCAAATGTTGCTGAATGCACACTGTGATACCAAATCAATAATGCGTATAGTGCACTCAGCCAAAAAAGCTCAATATTATGTTTGCTGGCTTTTTCCCCTCACAGTTCAGTCAACAGCAAAAATAGCAAAGAGACAAGAAATAAAGGGGAAACAAATAAACCTACAAACAAAAAACATTCACCATTCTCCCTCTTACCAAATACAAACCCACACATGAACGTGACATTAACTCCTTAAAACAAGCAGACCCATTTTGTTATGTAGCTGCCATTCTTGCATAAACAAGAAACTGTGCTTTCAGTACCATTCCCATAATATATCTGAATTTATGCTCATAGTCCTTATTGATCAAATGATTTCGACAGCAATAATGCTGCTGCTGTAAGTCGTCTGTCCTGTGTTCTTCCCTCTCCTTTCAGCTCCCAGTCATTGAATGAACTGTAGCATCCACTCTGTCAAAATATTTGTGCCTAACTCATTTTCTTTTATTCACGTTCTCTTTTCCTAATGTGATGTTTGTAGATGCTGCAGTTTAACACTCTTTTATGAGTACCGGCATACTGTTTGATTTAGTGAGCCTTGAAACAGAAAGCTGTTTTATATAGTGGACTATATTCATAGTGGCATTATCTTACAGTTGTTTGATCAATAATCTCAGTGGAATCTTCAGAGGGATTAGTAGTACTGACAATAGTAGTCATTAAAAAAATTATTGGCAATGATTTCTTTTGGCTTCAGTTGTCAGTGTTACTGAAAATCATTTACCTGCAGCAGTGAGGTGTAAATTAATGACTATATCACTTATATAAAGTTCCATCTGTTAAGTTTTTTTCCTCGAGCCTTAAAATTATCCTGCTATACGACGACTAAACATTTCAAACTACTCTTATCCAGTAATCACTCTTTAGCTTGAAGCTCATTATTTGTAATGCAGTCCTGTCGTGCTGAAAAAGGATATCTTGTTTAAAATATAATGTTGAAGGATATTACTCCATGATGTGCAGGCCTGTGTGTAATCTGTGACTGTTGACAGTGATCTGTAATAGATTGTGGAAGCTCACAAAACAAATGTTGAAAATGCTATTACTTCATTTATTTAAAATAGAACTGGGCAAAGCATTAATACCTATGCTATAGGAAACAATCCTGCACTGGCAAGAAGATGGACGGGATACCTTTTTCTAAATTCTGTGATAAATCTCATTAGAGAACCTGATTTAAGAAGATTTCTAGCACAATTTGCAGACAAAAGGATTCTGATGAATACTTCCAAATCTGAATTTTGGATGTTTATCCAAACTGAACTGAGCTTGTAAGAGATCAAGGAGCCAACCTGATTTGTACTGGGAACAAAAGTCTGGTCTCCTGTTATTCTCAGGCATTGACCAAAACTGGTGACTGCACCAGGCAATTTTTACACTTCTTTAGGCTCATGTAAATCAATTCCAGTTAACAGAAGGTGTGTGCTGCATCCTTTTTCAGCACGGACTACAACTTTCTTTTCTTGTTTACAGAAACTATCACAACAAGCACAACAACCTCCCTTTCCCCCTTTGGAGTTAGCTAATCTAAACTTTCTAAGAATGGAAACAGAACTATAGGTCGCCAGCCAGAGATTTGATCAAGTTCAATTAATTTGATGTCAGATCTTGTTGTGGTTTTATCCCCTTGTGAGATTACTCTGAGCATGCTCAGAAAGGGGCCAGCTGAATGTTCCTTTGTTGTTACGGTTTGTGAGATTGTATCTTTTGAAGGAACATTTAGATGGCATAGTGTCTGTCAGGAGAGACAAGCTTTTCAGCTCTTGTCTATTGATCTTACAATTTTCTTGCAATGGAGAATAAAACACTGAGCATGTTTATACCCACAGAAGCACAAAATAGTTCCCCCACTCCCTCCTTCCTAATATGTCATATCTTGAAGGAAAGCAAAAAAGAAAAGCAACAAATTTATTCTCAGAGCTTGGAGGACCATGAATTATTTATTCTTTGAAATCTTCCACTATCTTGCATGAAAGGAAGTCCTATTATTAAAAATAAGTGGTGTTTTTTTCTGCATGGCAATAACAGGGAGATCAACATGGACTGGTTATTAATATGTTTTCTTCTTTAGAGAATGGGCTTTCCTAGGTAGTTGGCACCATGAAGCTGCTCTTAAACAACAAAATCATTAGGGTTGACACATTAACATTGAACAGGGAATTGTCTGGGAGACCTACAAAGAACAATAAATGAGAAAGAGCCATTAAATGTTCACATACTACTACTTAATTATAGATTTATACGGGTTTTCATAAATCACATGAAAATGCTCTTAACTGTGCAGATTTTTGTTTTTGTTTTTTAATTCATTTTTATTTCCATTCTGCTTGCTGGATCATTGAATTTATTAATGCCTACATCTTGGAGCATTTGAAAATCAACTATTCTACGCTGGGGGACAGGTAACAGGTTCCCTTGTGCCTCTCCTCTTATTGACTAGGGTCTACAAAATGGAAGCATATTTTTCTTGTGAGCATGAGATCCTCAGACCTCAGAAGGGATAAGATCTGAGCGAATTCTGGTGGATAGAGCTTTTCACTTCTGGACTGATCTAAAAGATAAAAGTGCCTTTAGGGTGTGTCACTTTCTGTAACTTTGTTCCTCTCTGTAATTTGTCATTAGTGGTTTGCCCAGGACCAAAATGCGTGAACTAACACAATACCCTGTTAAGGATATGCTGTACTTCTGGAGTGTGTATAACTTTTTAACATTATATGCATGTTTTCTTTTTGGACTGAACTTTGTAGTGCCTGGGTGAGGAGCAATGTGGGTGGTACAGAATACTGGAGCAACTTCAGTGATGAAACCTCCTTTGGGTTTGATTGCTTAAGCAGCAGGGGTACTAGCCTCCTCTATTGAAAACTAGCAGAACTTGTTAGGCAGGCTGTAAACTAGACAGGGAGAAGAGATGCTTTCATCTAACTCAAATAATCTGTCAGGTATTCCCAATACACAATGTAAACAGAATAAGGAATTGTTCTGATGACAGCTGAGAGCATTTGGGGTGGGGGGCAAGAAAACTGGACTCAATCTGTGGGGCCAAGCATGCTTCTACCCCTACCCCACAACATCACTCAGAGCTAGATAGCCGCTGCTAAGGTGCCCCTGCAGCAAACACTTCCCAGCAGGCCCCAAAGGAATTTTGATTGTGTGTCAGCCAGCCTGAGAACTAATTTATACTGAGCCCCTCTGCACATTACCTAGCAGGCTAGAAAAGTCAGAATCTTGTGCTGGAATAAAAATGATCAACTTGAAATCTAGTTAATAATAATAATAAAAAGTTAAAGTAGTTTCAGTTACTATTCCAGTGGTCAGTCCTTCCCCTCCCCTGCCAACCTTTTCCATGTGTTTGGTGGAATGGTATGTCACTGTCTAGTTTCTTCTGTGGCCATCTGGATATGTTTAGCTCTAGTTCTCTCCGTAGTCTCTCCTCAGTTCAGAACTGCCAGTGATAACTCTGATAGCCATTTCATGTGAAATTTTAAATGTAGGACATTTTAAAGCAACAATTGGGTTTTGGGAGCCAATCTGTTGAAACACTTCTCCGCCCTCAAAAACTTACAAAAAAGTAAAAATTCAGGGACTCTGAAGAACACATGAGTTGAAAATGTCTGCCTGTGAAAATTTCAAAGTGAATGAAAAAAGGGATAGCTCAGTGGTTTGAGCATTGGCCTGCTAAACCCCAGCTTGTGAGTTCAATCCTTGAGGGGGCCACTTAGGGATCTGGGGCAAAATCAGTACTTGGTCCTGCTAGTGAAGGCAGGGGGCTGGACTCAATGACCTTTCAAGGTCCCTTCCAGTTCTAGGAGATGGGATATCTCCATTTATTTATTTATTTTTACTGTCCATAAAGGTGAGTGATGGGGGGGAGGCAGGGTCTGGGGGGGAAGAGGTGTTGTGAGAGTGGGACTTTGGGGGGAAGCGACAGCATGAGGGCAGGGGCTGGGGGGAAAGGCATGGCATGGGGTGGGGCCTTGGGAAGGGGAGATACGAGGGTGGGGGGGCTTGCGGGGAACGAGTGGTGTGGGGGACAGGGCCACGGTTTGCGTACCGGTGGCCATCACGCTTTTAGGGCACTTCCATTGTTTCTGGCCCTAATCACCACATCTGGCAGGGGTCCTGGGCCTCCACAGTCCAGGTGAGTCCCCTAGTCCCTGGGCTAAAGGTCATAAGGCGGGCACTGGTACTACCACCTCATCCTCTACCCATTTTGTGAATGGCATCTAAGTCTTTAAAAATCTTTTACCCCCAAAAAACTATTTGGTAATTTTGTGTCAAATTCACAAATGGTTGTGGGTTGACCACAAATGCATTTTTCAGTGAATAAACTGTTCATCCAAAACCTTCTGGTGTGAATGTTTGTTTTCAGTCAAATTTCCATTGGCCAGGTATCCATCCACATTAGAAATACAATCACTACAGCTAGTACTAATTGACACCCTTAGGAGGTCATCTTAACCAAGAGGCTGAGCACTGAATGGTTATGGAGAATAAACTATTCTCTCACTTGAGACCATGGATGAGCCAGATTAGTAGAAGCCAGTGTGGGGAAGCTGACACTGCCTGTGCTGCCCATTCTGTGCAGAAATAGAGGATTTTAGTCTCCCTGGCTGCCATTCTGACACCTTTCAGTATCACCTCAAATCAGGATCACTTAACAATTTTAAATAGAAGTCCACCCTGCCTCCCAACCAACTAAATGAAATAAAATGAAAGCCCTGGCAATTTTGGTCCTGGAGGGCATCCAACAACACACTGCTGAGCATAGAAATTTTCTCTCTGATTATCAATTGTCATAATTCCAAGACTGCATGTTTCATGAGAAAGGTGCTATAAAATCTCCTTCACCAGCTGAACATCTGCTGCTAGCAGAGTTATATGCTCTTAAATGTCACTAGTTCTGTCTGTCTTGTTTTCTGTTGAGTTATTGCTGACTGTGAAAGATCTGCAAGTTCCTGGATTCTTCACAAAAATCCAGTAATAATTAGTACTATATGGCTCTTTTTCATAAACCTATGTGGAGTTTTAAAAGCCCCAACACAGCAAAACGCTTAACTTCATGCCTAACTTTAAGCATTGAGTCATCCCAACCTCCTCAAATGCTTGGCTGGACTGAGAACAAAATGCCTGAGAGAATCCAACACAAAGTTTGCTGCTACTAAAGAAAAGAAAATGAAATTATTAACATGCAAATATTTGTTAAGACACTTTTCATGGAGTCACTCTCATGCACTGAACATATAAAGAAATAAGGCTAAAGTTCAGATGAAACTGACAAAAGCAAGGAATTTCCAAAGTGCCCTCCTGTCACTGTATGTGAATTTCACTCACTCCACATTCCAACTGCCAGATAATGCTCTTTAATCTTATTTTACTAGTTCTTTGTCCTTCCTTGAGCAGAAGGAGACTCAAATTGTCTACGGATTCAAACCACTCGTACATGATTCTTGTATCCTTGTGGAACCATAATGTTCTCAGGTGCTGGAACGCAACTGCCCTTGTTTTGTAACAAATGAAGAAGTGAAGAGAAGATGAAATTGATTAAGAAGGTATTTGCTACTGGCCATTTTCCTCATAAAATGGAGGGTGCAATTTAACTTGTGTAATATATATACATTGATTTCTACCAGCAACAAACAAGAAGGAGGAACCCTAAAGCCAATTCTTAATGTGGCTCAATACTTGAGCCATAACAATAGCAATGTGTGTGAATAGGCACTAGTTGTTAGGGGAAAAAACCATTTTAAACAGCCTCAGAACCTCAAGGTACATAACATGGTTCTCTTTCTCCCTCCTTCAGGTGCCTTAGTATCTTAGCGCCACCAGAAAAATGACTAACACAAGACAGGATCCAACAAGTGGATTATATTCTTCTCTTTCTAGGAGATTGCTATAATTTGTGTTTGTGTGTGTGAGAGAGACAGAGAGAAAGAGAACAGTTCTTTTTATTCTCTTCTGTCATCTCTTTTTAAGGTATCATCACGGTGGGAAAGCTTTTTCTTTTTTCCTCCCTTTATTTTGGGGGAGAAAAAAAAGCCTTGCATTTTCCCTTGAAGTTGGTGAGACCTAGGGTCAATTGTAGCCCTTCTGGAAGTGAGTTGCAGAGTCTTTGGCCAGTTGCTGAGACAACTCTAACTCCCACTTTTATGAGTTTAACCCTTAGGAATGACACTTGCTCCTGTGGAATGCAACTGCCAAGGGTTATCTTTTAGATAACTTGATCCAATGCCATGGAGGGCTCTGAAGCAGTCTGCTATCTGGAAATTAACCGGATGTCCTATGGATAGCCAATGTAGTGAGCAGAGCACTGTGGTGATGTGCTTTTGACAGCAGGTGTTGCTTAGGTGGCAGGCTGTTCTACATTAGAGGTTGTTTTTAATGTTGGTTTACTCATGCCCGAAAAGATTTAGTTGCAGGAAGCTGGGCAGGCTGTTACAAGAGTGTTGATCTCTGTGGCTGCTTCAAAAGAGCTGATACTGGGAGGAGCACCCTTGTTGCACAATGAGGTATCACTGTTACACAATAGGGCCTTAGGGATGAATTTATTAAAGGGGGGATTCTGTATCCCAGTATTCAGAATGGGGGAAAAATTGGTAAAGTACAGGTAAGAGTTTCTAAAATGTTGAAGAAGAATGAGGGGTCGGGGCAGGAAAAGAAGAGAAATACAAAATGTTTTCCCATTTTCCAACCAACTGTAATTTCAAATGTCAACAATGTGCAGACAGTGCCTAGTTTTAAATTTCATTCACTTCTGGGATTGAGGGCAGTATCACCCAGTTACCATCTGACTGACTGAAAGCTGAAACTTAAACCCAACAAGACAGTGGTAATGGGGGGAGGGATAGCTCAGTGGTTTGAGCATTGGCCTGCTAAACCCAGGGTTGTGAGTTCAATCCTTGAGGGGGCCACTTAGGGATCTGGGGCAAAATCAGTACTTGGTCCTGCTAGTGAAGGCAGGGGGCTGGACTCGATGACCTTTCAAGGTCCCTTCCAGTTCTAGGAGATGGGATATCTCCAATGCTGTCCATGGTAAAAGCCATTCCATACCCTTGATCATCTATGTTGCCCTTCTCTGAAACTTTTCCAGTTTCACAATATCCTTTTTGAGGAGGGGGGGGAATCCGAACTGGACACAGTATTCAAGGTGTTGGTGCACCATGGATTTACATAGTGGCATTATGATATTTTCTGTCTTATTTTCTATCCATTTCCTAAGAGTTCCTAATAAACCGTTAGCCTTTTTGACCACTGCTGTGCAGTGAGCAGAAGTTTTCAGAGAACTATTCATGGTGATTCCAAGATTTTTGGATGGTCATAGCTAATTTTGTATCCATCATTGTACCCATCATTATATATGTATAGTTGGGATTATTTTTTCCAATGTGCATTACTTTGCCCTTATTGATATTAAATTTCTTTTGTCATTTTGTTGCCCAGTCATCCAGTTTTGTGAGATCACTCTGTAACTCCTCATAATCTGTTTTGGACTTAATTATCTTGAATAATTTTGTATTGTATGCAGATTTTGCCACCTCACTGTTCATCTCCTTTTCCAGATCATTAATGAATATGTTGAACAGCACAGGTCCCAATATAGATCCTTGGGGGACTCCACTGTTCTCTTTCCATTGTGAAAAATGACCACTTATTCCTTCCCTTTGTTATCTACCTTTCAACCAGTTACTGATGCATGAGAGGACCTTCTGTCTTATCCCATGACTACTTAGTATTTTTATGAGCCTTTGGTGAAAGACCTCGTCAAAGGCTTTCTGAAAATCCAACTAACTACATCAACTGGATCACCCTTACCCACCTGCTTGTTGTCTCCATCAAAAAATTCGAATAGATTGGTGAGGCATGACTTCTTTTTCCGGAAAGCCATGTTGACTCTTCACCAACAAATCATCTTTATCTATGTGCCTGATAATTCTGTTCTTTACTATGCTTTCCAATTTGCTTGGTACCAAAGTTATTCTTACAGGCCTGTAATTGCCAGGATCTCCTCTGGAGCCAGTCATCAGTGATCGTTTATATACCACAGTTTTTAGTAGTTCTGCAATTTTATATTTGAGTTTCTTCAGAACTCTGGGGTGAATGCCATCTGGTCCTGGCGTCTTATTAAGGTTTAGTTTATCAGTTTGTTCTCAAAACTCTTTTATTAACACATTGATGTGGGACACTACTTCAGATTTGTTGCCCCAAAAGAATAGCTCTGATGTGTGTCCCATCCTTCTCCCATCTTCTGCAGTGAAGACCAATGCAAAGAATTCATTCAGCTGCTCTGGAATGAGCTTGTCTTCTTTGATTGCTCCTTTAACACCTTTGTCATCTATGGCCCCTCTGTCTATTTGGCAGGCTTCTTGCTTCTGATGCACTGAAGAAAAATTGCTGTTATCTTTTGCGTCTTTAGCAAGTTGCTTCTCAAATTCTCTTAGCCTGCCTGGTTATACTTTTACATTTTACTTGCCAGAGTTTGTGCTCCTTCCTATTTTCCTCATTAGGATTTGATTTCCAAATATTAAAGAATGCCTTTTTGCATCTAACAGCCTCCATTACTCTGCTGTCTAGTCAGGGTGGCATTCTTTTCATCCTCCTACCAGCTTTTTTTTTTTGATTTGGGGTATATATTTAATCTGAGCCTCTGTTATGGTAATTTCAAGTAGTCTCCATTCTGCTTGCAGGCATTTTACCCTTGTGACATCTCTTTTGAATTTCCATCTAACTATATCTTGTGTAATTCCCCTTTTCAAAATTAAATGTTACTGCGGTGGAGTTTTTTTTTTTTTTTTTTTTTGGTATTTTCTCCCCTCCGAGGATGCTAAATTTAATAACATTATGGTTGCTATTACTGAGCGATTCAGCTATATTAGCCTCTTGGATCAGATCCTATGAGCCACTTAGGATTAAATCAAGAATTGCCTCTCCTCTTGTGGGCTCCAAGAAGCAGTCATTTATGGTGTCTAGGAAGTTTATCTCTGCATCATTCCCTTACTTGACTTCTACCCAGTTAATATGAGAATAGTTGAAATCATCCATTATTAGTGCATTTTCTTGTTTTGTAGCCTTTCTAACCTCCCTTAGCATTTCACAATTACTGTCACCATTCTGCTCAGGTGATTGATAGTGTATTTCTACTCCTATACTCTTATTATTCAAGCATGGAATTTCTAGCTATAAAGATTCTATTGTACAGTTAAAGTATTTAAGATTTTGACCTTCTTTGATTCTATGCTTTTTTTTAATGTAGTGCAATTCTGCCACCAGCATGACCTAGTCTGGCATTTCTATATATTTTGTACGCTGATATTACCATGTCCCATTGATTATATGTATTCCATCAAGTTTCCACAATGCCTATCATATAAATATCTTCATTTAATGCCAGGTACTCAAGTTTACCCATCTTAGTGTTGAGACTTCTAGCATTTGTATATAAGCACTTTTACATTTTGTCAATATTTAGTTGCTTGCCTTGATATGTTACGTTTAAATGGGAGTCTTTTACGTTTGACTGTTCCTCACTGTTTGTTTGTTTGTAATAAAATGATGGGGAAGTCTGGGCTTTTTGGGCTATCACCAGCCTCCTCTCTTGTAGAAAAAGAGGCCAGGTATTTGTACTGGGTCTGCATATAGGTGCTAACAGTTCAAAATCTTGGCAGTGGTCAGTTTCCTAAATAAGCCAAAGATCTGGGGGCTGCTAGGTTCACAACTTCCAGGATGCCTTGTGGACATCCTGGAGACTTTGTTATATTCTATTGCTTTCTCCAGTTATTTAGCTGTATAATCCAAAGAACCCAGAAATAGCAATAAAACGTAACAGCTCTAAATAGCCATCTTATAGGGTTATTATAGATCTTAATCACCTTAAAACAAATTAAGCTGGCAAAATAAATATCAGGTTTTAGATCTTTAGACCAGTGGCTCTCAACCTTTCCAGACTACTGTACCCCTTTCAGGAGTCTGATTTGTCTTGCATACCCTCAAGTTCACTTAAAAACTACTTCCTTACAAAATCAGACATAAAAATACAAAAGTGTCACAGCACACTATTACTGAAAAATTGCTTACTTTCTCATTTTTACCACATAATTATAAAATAAATCAATTGGAATATAAATGTTGTATTTACATTTCAGATTATAGTATATAGAGCAGTATAAACAAGTCATTGTCTGTATGAAATTTTAGTTTGTACTGACTTCTCTAGTGCTTTTTATGTAGCCTCTTGTAAAACTAGGCAAAGATCTAGATGAGGTGATGTATTCCCTGGAAGACCTCTGCACACCCCCTGGTGTACACGTACCCCTGGTTGAGCACCACTGCTTTAGATCAGCTCCTGCAAATACGCATATGCTTAACTTGAAGGCCATGAGTAGTCCCGCTGATAGGAACTACATGAGTATCGAAAGGATTTGGGTCTTAACTCTTTAGAATACTATGGAGAATATAATATGTAATCTATTTGTTTTATTCTAGGGTGTGTTGATGGAAACAGATCTATCCATTTCCATCTCTGTGGTTTGCTTCAGCCATAAAAACAAAGATGCGAATTTTAGCCTTGCGGCATGAATTATACAACTGCTGCTGTCTATGTGGCGTTTCAAAGTAAAACACTGTAGATGCATTAAAGTTCAGGATCTCTTACTGTGCATGCCTGATATTATCTCCACTTACTGGACTGACAAATTATCAAACTTAATAAGCCAGTTTTGATAATGAAACTGTGAGACACATGAATTTCTCCTCATTTACCTTGATTTTTTTGAACAGGGCAACTTTTAGAAAGACAGCAATTTGGCATTTGAAAATGAAAGAGGGAGACTATTGCTTTGTTTCTCAGTGTGCTTTTGATAAACTTGGAGTGAATTTCTGAGTGCTTGGAGAGATTCTAAAATTAATATCCTAATAATTTTAAATGACTATAACAGATTTCTCTCTAGGTCTCTGATCTCTTTTGACCTCTGTGGTACTCTAAAGATGTGAAAAGTTCTAATATATTAAAGCACTTGACTATACAAACTCAAATTATTTTCAAACTGAAGTACATAAAAATATTAAGCCCTTTGTAGTATTACATTGTGCCACACAAATACTGTAATTGCAATATACATTAACAAACAAAAGGGAATCAATCATAATACATATGTAAACTTGCCAGACTGTGTAATTGCATGTAGAAATAGTTCTTGTGTGTGCAAAAGTTACCTGATTTGCTAAGCACATTCTTGTTTACACACAGAATATAGGGCTTTATCTATGCTGTGCACTATTGCTCAATTAACCTATTTTATAGAGCTTTACAAATTGTCCATAGTGACTTGTGACTCCAAGAGATGAACAAAGAATTCAAAACAAAATTTATTAAAAGAATTTTGCTTCCTTTTCTGTTTGTGGAACAGCTTCAAACAGAGAACAGGTAAACTGAGTTCCAGATAACTTAAAGTAGTTTGGATTTGAATTTAAAAATAGAGGTCTTGCAGAAAATCGTATTATGTTCACAGTGGTGCCTGCATAGGTTACAGTGCTTGGACCTTGCTTTGTGGCTGGAGATGTGGCTCTCCCAGAGACACATGGGCTCATATGTTTTGGGATTGTCCTAGAATACCATCCTTTTGTCTAGAAGGAGGCAAGAGGATTAAAATGGTATGGATTCCTCCTTAAACATTTCTACTCAGAACTCTGTTTTGGGATATATCCCATCATCTTGGAAATTCTCCAGCTGATGGAAAGCTTGATCCTTTAGAGTGGTGAATGTAGCCAAATAACTCATATTGCTTAAATGGAAGAGCAGGCTGCCTCCAGGGATAGATGCTTGGCTCAGAGATTTGGCTGACATGGCAGCTAAAGAGGTAACATTTTAGAGAAAAGGGATCCCAGACAATTTTGAAAAGGTCTGGTCTAAATTTTTAGAAACCTTTGATTAATCCCTACCAAATGGAAATATCACTCTCCTTTCCTCTCCCTGCCCCTGTTGCTTCCTTTCCTTTCCCTTCCTTCTGATTTGTTTACTTTTTTTTTGTTCTTTTGTCCTCCCCTTATTTTTCTCAATAAAATATAAATTGAAAAAAAAATTGAAGTCTTCTCTGCTCCTTCAGGATACAAAATATAGTGTGTTTCCTTATGAATGTGGGCCCAGGTAGAGAGTCACCACAGGGTGCCCATACCACACAGAATGCTGCGGGTGACAGAAATCCCTTTCGAAAGGGTCACTTAGCCCGCTGTTCAGGCTGAGATGGGGAATATCATGGCAAGTAGAAATAGGTGCTTCCTAGAGGTTTTGACGCACCTTATGCTTGCCTAATTCTCCTGGCTCCACAGTGGATCCAGTTGCAGAGTTTATCTAGGAAGCCAATGGCCTTGTTTAGTCCCATTGGATTCTCAGGGAGCCCTTTGTGGCCTTTACTGCTTTATTTGGGTGGGAGGGTTTGTTTCCCTTTCACACGAGGGCAGTGCTGTACAAGTCTCTCCTGTTCATCTTCCGCCTGGATCTGTTGGGAGTGCACACTGGCAGAGCAGCAGATAAAGAGCAGGGTTCTAGTTGGGTGCTTGGCAGCAGTGTTACTGGTGCCACTGGACTCGGTGCAGCTGAAGATGCTTGTGGCCACACCAGAGATCAGTAGGCAGAGCTGCATCATTCTCCATCTACCCCGTCGCTAGCCAGTGCTGCTCTTGCTCACTGGAAAGGCCTTTAGAAGACAACTATTGCTTTCTTCTGTGTAATGTATCTGTACAAAACATTTTCAAACAGCTTTTCTTTAATGGTTTTCGATTGGTTTGTGTCTTGTAGATTAGTACCTAATAAAGTCCAGGACCATTTAAAAAAAAAATAAAAGACATTTTCCATCAAACTAGGAGCTTGTCCTAGTTTCCTCAGTGAAAATTTCCTCTTCTCAATGTTGTACAGTGCTTGTTCTTTGGTGTGCTTTGTCCTATAGGTGGCTGCATTTCAGTAGATCTTTGTGTGTGTATGTATGGTAGCTTGTTAAATGTGTTAGAAGCCTTCAGGAGGAAAGCATTATATGAAGGAGAAAGATATTTATTGCTGCTTTTATTATTGAAGAGATGCTGCTGAAGCTCAGGCTGAACAACAAAAACGGTATCCCGAATCCTTAGCATTGCATGGAGAAACAGAAGGCCAAGTATATGGAAAATGGAATCAACTAAAGAGACAAACATCTTGAAGATTATAAATAAGTCAACTAGAGTGTGTCCAACAAACTTATTTTCCTAGCGTGGCTGGATGTCCCTAGTGCACCATCTCCCTGTATTACATGAAAAGCTCCTCAGAACATATGAATGTCCAACCGGCTTGTCAATTCTTTTCTTTTAAAAAAAAGTTAGTCTCCCATGCCCCTTCCTTGTGTTTTCTTTCCTGCCTTAAATCTTTCCTGCTTTTCATTTTTTCATTGTTTGATTCTTCCATGCGCCAGGGGGCATTTTTTAATGCATAAACATTATACAAGCTTACTATGGTATAAAAACAAACGTCTACAGAAAGCATACAGTACTGACCATGTAGAATTGATGTCTACTCTTATCCCATCTTATCCAGCCACAATTATCCTGGGGACCAGAATCTTTTAATCTTACTTTAAGTGAATTAGCCCTCTATATTAAAATCCTTTAAAATGGCTTAATCTTCAACATGGTGCCTTTCGAGAGTATCCTTGGTAGCTGTATCTTCCTAGTCAGAAGGTGTAAGTTTGCAACAGCTAAACCCTTTAACCTGTTTTTATGCTATGTGTATCTAAAGAGGATAGTACTAGTATTTAATGTTTATTACAGTAGCATAGAGAGGCCCCAATTAAGAATGGAACTCCATTGTCCTGACTGCTGTACAAACATATACAAAAGTAACTGCTGAAATGCTGGCATTTTTTGTAGGTGGGTGGGTGGAGGTGTTAAGCTAGCTATTATCAAAATAAAATCTAAAATCAACATTAATTCAATAGGAATAAATATTGGAGGTGAGTAGTTTCCAAATATTTAGCAGGATCCTTAGGAAAGCATGTTATTTTGAGGTTATATATAGGTGCGTGTAATATGTTTTAAAAATGATCATATACTTTTTCCTTTGCTATTCAATATTCTATTTTGTGCACATCTGACTCTCAAGTTTTCTTGGAAGCCAAGAGTAAGCTCTGTAACATTTGAAAATGCTAGCACTGTTTTATATTTAACCAAAAAAGTCAGATATTTTGTGAGTAATATATGTAAAATTTTATTCATAAGAAAATACTTGTCTGCTTTAAGATTAGGATTGTTTATCTTAAAAAGGAGACATAAGAGGGGATCTGGTTAAAAGAATATAAAATAATGAATGAGATAAAGAAGGTAGATTGAGAGCTTCTGTTCTGCTTGCCTCAGAACACAAGAAGAAGGGGACATTGAATTAAATGGTGGTAGATTCAAAACTGATAAAAGGAAATACTTTCTCACATAGCAAGACTGTGAACTCATTGTCACAGGTAACTGTTGAGGCCAGAACCTTAGCAAGGTACAGCCAGGGACTAGACATGTATAGGATAACAAGAATATCCAGAGATGAAATAATGACAAAAAATCTGGAGGAGTTATTAAACTTCACACTTCAGGGTTTATGTCAGTCTCTAACTATTGGAGATTAGCATGAGACCTAATGGGGTCTTCCTATTGGGATGGGAAAGATTATGCCACATTTGTCTACTGCTGGTTTCTTACACCTTCTTCTGAAGCATGTGGTGCTGGCCATTGTCAAAGACAGGATACTGGACTAGGTGGACTTTGGGTCTGATGTACTATGATAATTCCAATGTAACTATGTTTTCTCTTTCCTCCATGCTTGCGTGCTTTACAGGTCTGATCCAAAGCCCACTGAAATCAGTGGAGGTGCTGACCCAGACTTTAGTGGGTTTTGAATCTGGCCCTATCTGTGACACCCTTGTCTAATACACACACACACAGAGGATTCTCTTTTTATATTAAATAAAAAATATAATGCAAGAAAGGAGGGAAGCATTATGGGTTGAGAAACATTACTATGGGGGTAAAGGTTGTTGCCTCCATCAGTTATTGTTCCTGCCTTATTTCTGTGAGATGGAGACATTAGGGACAACCTTCAACTAAAGGCATGGCTGTGACACACTATTCTAATGACTAAGGAGACAGAATTATTCTAGGTGAAGAAAGAGCATATAATCCACTTCAGAGCTGACTTGCTCATTCACTGCAATTAAAAACCCATGGCTAGCCCATGTCAGCTGACTCAGGCTCAGGCTAAGGGGTTGTTTAATTGCGATGTAGACATTTGGGCTCAGGATGGAGCCTGGGAGGGTCCCAGAGTTTGGGCTGAAGCCTGAGCCTGAATGTCTACACCTCAGTTAAACAGCCCCTTAGCTTGATGCCCTTAGTCCGATTCATCAGACACAGGCCAGCCACGTGTATATAATTGCGGTGTAGACATACCCTGTGTGACCTGGTTTCACCTGTTGCAAGTAAGATTAGTGTGTTGATTTTGGTATTAAAGTTTGGGACCACAGATGAAGATATATTTACTCTACCCTTTTTAAAACAAAACAAAACACCCCTGTT
This sequence comes from Malaclemys terrapin pileata, assembly GCF_027887155.1. Classification (NCBI taxonomy): domain Eukaryota; kingdom Metazoa; phylum Chordata; order Testudines; family Emydidae; genus Malaclemys; species Malaclemys terrapin. The sequence goes on from NC_071509.1 coordinate 91,927,962, forward strand.
CATTCCAATTGTGCGCTCATTTGGTATGGGCTTTGGAAAGTCAGTTTTATTGCACGTACTATAGGAGATGAGCCATGTGCTACTGACTAACTCAATGATCTGATTCTGCAAAATGCTGAATGCTCTGAGATCTCATGTATTTAAATTACCACAGGGTCTTGAAAGCATCTGCTGTAGTAACATCATAATTTTTTCATGTTTGTCATTTATACTGACCTGGCAGATCTCCTGGTTTCACTTGGAAGACACCATAACTATATCATCCAGATTACCTGCTTTTATATTCTGTCCCCTTCCCCAACTCATGGCCAAGCCATAGTAGATGGAAGTAGCATATAGCTGGTTCCAAAGGAGCTGAAGGGAGATATTCTTTCCAGCATTACACAGCTCATGGAACAACAAAGGCATTGCTTCAGAACAGCCTCAGGATTGCAGAAGCAAAACCAGCCCCCCATATTCTGTGGATAGTAGATGGTGGATGCATGTAGCATGTTAGGGAACACTGAAGGTTTGCTGCTGCAGAATGGCTTCACTGCCAGTCCAGTAGCCTGAAAGATTCTTCCCCACTCAAGCCCTATACCAAGCCCACCTCCAGGGAGCTCAGAGTCTGTGTGTATATCTGGAAGGGGCAGGGCGGGGTTTGAGCCCAATAATCTATAATTATTCTGTAGTTATGTTTCACCTTCCAGTTAAACCTTTGAGCATTACAAGTCCAATGTAAAGCATTCACATGATATTGCTACCTCTAATATGAAGTATTACCACACTTTTACTATGAACAGTGATGGTTTGAAGATGCTGTGCTATTGATTGCAACTTTTAATTGATTTGTTGCTGCTCTTAAACAAAACCCATTTCTTGCCAGAGCATGAAGACCTTGTGATAGAGGCTATCACTGGATTTAAATTTGGTACTGAAGTTTTATCAAAGTTTTTATAGCATTACACCTTAGACAGCCTTACGGTGAACGGCCTGCAATTTACTGCTGTGTTTTGCAGTAAGAGCCTGAAAAGAGAGATTAATGTTTGAATTATTTTATCTCCTAGCTTCTGCATAGACAGACTTTTAACCAACTGCATTTGCTTGGTTGTAGTTTTGCAGCAGTTCTTAAAAATAATATAAAGTAAAAGAGTAAATCAATAAAAAAAAATCACTGATAAAGCAATGAACAATTCTGGTAATGGATAAATAGCCATTGCACATAGCTACTTAACAAATTAGGCCACTTCTACATTTTATAATGATCCTTGTATGGTTTGTCTTAATATTTAATTTCAGTAGATTTGTTTGAACTGTTTTCAGTTTTCATTTAACTATAATTTGATTGTTATAAAATATTCAGAGTTTTCCTGTCCTCAAAGCTTGGCTCGTGCTGAGATGGGGCCGTCGTGGTGCCAAATCATAAATGTTGCCACCATCACTGTCAATTGTAGGTGACTGGGTTTTCTGTGATTTTTGTTTAGAGCATGTTAGCTGATCCTTGAGGCTACTTTCCCTATCTGCAACTCCATTAAACGAACCCCTGGATGGTCCAGTAGATATTGGACCATGAATCATGGCTCTAAGGACACTCACAGGAGGCAGCAGCACTTGCCAAAAGTCTAGGACTGTCACTATTATTGAGCCTTCTGCACTATACCCGCTTCTATGTCATCATAGCTCACTTTAGAACTACGTTCCAAAACTAGCCCTTCTAGCTGTTGCTCCAGAACAACTCACCTCCCTCCTTTCCCACTCACATGGGTATATTGCACTTATGTAGATGTGATGGCTTAGCTAAATGGGATTTCCTAGTGGAAATCTGCCTGGATCAGAAAGTGGCTGTTCACTGCTGCTCCCACTCACTGCTTCCACCTACTCTCCCAGATTTGAAATTGGCAACCGCCCCAGATTTTCCTGATAGACTTCAAAGCAGGAGACTTGTGCCTGTTGTAGACTGGGAGGGGTGGGGGGGGAGAGGAGAAGGATTAAGGAAATGGGAATCCTTATTTTGTACAGCGTTGGTTTGCCTATCTTTAAAACTCAGATGTATCCTTTAGACATTGAAGAGCTGCTACAAGGGAGTCTTTCTGACTCAGTTTGAGGAGAAAATCCAAGACAGGCTGAGAGTAGACCTCACAGACCTCCTGATGAAATATCAGGCAGTAGAGGAAGAGAACCTATTGGATCCCTATATTTATACTATGATGGTATAACAGACAGAGTTGTTCTCAAACTTGTACGTAGGAAATTTTTTGGCAACTAAAACTACATGTTCTTTCCTGCAAGGCTTTCCCTGGTTGGAACAAAATGAGATCATTTAATTTATTTTTTAATTTTAGATGGTATGTTCCTTAGGGAAAGGATGGTGTCTCCCTTTGTGTTTGGGCATTACTGCAATCGAAATAATAATGTATTTTTTTGCCTGTAAAAAGCTACCATAATGGAGGTAGGGAAGTTCCAAGGATTAGAAACTGATGCCACATAAACCTGTGTTAAAATGAAACTTTAAGCCCTGTAGTTCCTTTCAAATACTCTGTGCTGCTCTCTCAACAGCACAGCTCTAGAGATGCAGAACATTCTTGTGGAGAAGTTAAGAAAAAATAAAGACGGGGAAAATGTAAAATGCTAAAGTTTTCTAAGGATTAGATATTAAAAATTGTTCTCCTTGTCTTTATTAAAAAGAACAAAATTGGGTATATATAATATTTCTTACTAATATTAGTAGCCAAGTGAAAAACGGAATCAGAGAAACTAGACCACTGGATTTCCAGGAAAAAGTAAATTCAATGGAATTCTGGAGCCTCGGAACCTATAATTCAATTAATAGAGATTATAGTACACCTCTACCCCGATATAAAGCTGTCCTTGGGAGCCAAAAAATCTTACTGCGTTATAGGTGAAACTGCATTATATTGAGCTTACTTTGATCCGCCTGAGTGCGCAGCCCCGTCCCCCTGGAGTGCTGCTTTACCATGTTATATCCGAATTCATGTTATATCGGGTCGTGTTATATCGGGGTAGAGGTGTATGTCTTTTCAGAAATGGTCTTGTTTTATACCATTTGTTTCACTGCGATCTAGGAAACAGCTGTCTCTATTAAACTGTTAATGGGCTGTTTCCACCATATTTTCCCTTTCTTTGTTGTTGTCTCAGAATGTTGAAACCAGGCTGCAAATTAAAAACAAGAAATAGAATAGAGAGAAACTGGGGGATTTTCACCTCTTGTGATACTGCTGTATAATTCAGGCTTGGTTCAAACTTCCTTGGGAAATGTAATGATCAACAATTATTTTGTCATGTGTTTAGTTACATTAGTTACTTCATGGATGTAAAAATATGCCTCCTCTTCCAAGCAGTCTTGGATGAACTTTGAGGTGTCTGTCAGACAGATAAAGTTTAAGTAATCCTCAAAGTTTAACACTTTGGTAGCTATCACTGCATATAGTTATGGACAGTAATTGGACATTGTATGAGGGAAGAGAGACTTGCAACAAACTTGTACGTGCAAATGATCGTGGCAATTTGGCATACAGTGATTATTTGGAATCTAAGTAAGTCTGACTAAGTAAGTATGGATAACCGTACTCAGAGAGTTGTTATTAATGGTTCCCAATCCTGCTGGAAAGGCGTAACGAGTGGGGTTCCACAGGGGTCTGTTTTGGGACCGGCTCTGTTCAATATCTTCATCAACGACTTAGATATTGGCATAGAAAGTACGCTTTTTAAGTTTGCGGATGATACCAAACTGGGAGGGATTGCAACTACTTTGGAGGACAGGGTCATAATTCAAAATGATCTGGACAAATTGGAGAAATGGTCTGAGTTAAACAGGATGAAGTTTAACAAAGACAAATGCAAAGTGCTCCACTTAGGAAGGAAAAATCAATTTCACACATACAGAATGGGAAAAGACTGTCTAGGAAGGAGTACGGCAGAAAGGGATCTAGGGGTTATAGTGGACCACAAGCTAAATATGAGTCAACAGTGTGATGCTGTTGCAAAAAAAGCAAACATGATTCTGGGATGCATTAACAGGTGTGTTGTGAGCAAGACACGAGAAGTCATTCTTCCGCTCTACTCTGCTCTGGTTAGGCCTCAGCTGGAGTATTGTGTCCAGTTCTGGGCGCCGCATTTTAAAAAAGATGTGGAGAAATTGGAAAGGGTCCAAAGAAGAGCAACAAGAATGATTAAAGGTCTTGAGAACATGACCTATGAAGGAAGGCTGAAAGAACTGGGTTTGTTTAGTTTGGAAAAGAGAAGACTGAGAGGGGACATGATAGCAGTTTTCAGGTATCTAAAAGGGTGTCATAAGGAGGAGGGAGAGAACTTGTTCACCTTAGCCTCTAAGGATAGAACCAGAAACAATGGGTTTAAACTGCAGCAAGGGAGGTCTAGGTTGGACATTAGGAAAAAGTTCCTAACTGTCAGGGTGGTTAAACACTGGAACAAATTGCCTAGGGAGGTTGTGGAATCTCCGTCTCTGGAGATATTTAAGAGTAGGTTAGATAAATGTCTATCAGGGATGGTCTAGACAGTATTTGGTCCTGCCATGCGGGCAGGGGACTGGACTCGATGACCTCTCGAGGTCCCTTACAGTCCTATAATCTATGAATCTATGAATCTGACTCTCAATATATTGGTCTTATGAGGTTTATCTGGAGGGAGATCACATTGTAGCTGCTTAAAATAGAATGTACTGTAAACTCTTTCATAAATGTTCTATGACTAAGTTCCTCATTCCTTCTGCCAATGGAAGGCTGAAGCCAGGGCTAGACAAATACTTCAGGATGGGAATGTAGATATTGCCTAAATAATTTGTATTTTAACTTCCCAAACTGAACTTGACATTTTGCAAATTCCTTCTTAGTAAATGTAGTGTTGCAGCATCAGGATTCTGGCCCAAAAAAGTCCTGTGCCCTGGTATTGCAAGTGTGTAGCTCAGGTTAATGTCTGGATTTTATTCACAGAGTTCTTTGAGATTGCTCATCAGTATTCCATTCTCAGTAGTTTTTAGACTTTCTTAAATAAATATAGCAAATTTTCTTTCAAGGGAAATGGTTATGCTTTCTGCTTGCTTCTGTTCTGGAAGAAAGTGCATGGAATGAAGGCAGATAAAAGGTAGATCAAATGAAAATACCCAAATTAACCACAAACTGCTGTATCAAGCATTTTCTTAACACTTTTTGCTGACAAGACTCTGAAATCCTGGAAAGAAACACTAACAGAAATCTGATTATGGGGCATCCTTCAGTGCAGCAGTGACTGGCTCAGCAGAGGGACACAGACTTTGAACTGACTGCTGCAGTACTTTTTATCTATCTGCTGAGTTTGTTTTAGAGTTACTGACTGCAGACCAATGGCATATGTTTACATTTGGAACTTGATGCAGTATTAGATGCTTCGCAGTATTAGATGGTCTAACAGACAGTAATTGACATAAAATGGAACAGAGAACAGCTATTCTTCCAGAGTGGACGATGGCAGGACCACCTGAGAAACTGAGTGGCCTTTTTGGACAAATTAAGCTGAAGCATTGTGTCCTATGGAACACATCTCAGTTTCTATGAAACACATCAGATTTTCAAATAAGGGTGGCCACAGTCTGCTTTGTAACACTGAATATACTTGCCATATAGTCTCCACTTTGTCCATTCCTGAAGATTGTATCTGCAACATTTGAAAGATATGCCAAGGAAAAAGAGGGTTGTATTTCTTCTATTAATAGAAATTTATCCACTTGGATGGTGGTAATAAAGAGAGAGCAGCAACATTTACTAATAGATATGGCTACTGCATGTTCAACTTGTCTCTAGATTGCATTGACTTAACCAACTGCATATACACCTATATGTTTTAAAGATAACAGGCCAGGTTCACAATCTGGGTTACAATCCTTTATCTTGCTCAGTCACAATCCAATCACAAATGCCAGTGTTGGTGAGGAACAACCTGCTTGTGCTTTTATGCCACAGCTGGGCCCTGCACCCACCTCCCAGAATATGGGTTGTGCTGTAGCATTACATTCTCTAAAGGAAACAAACTGTAAACAACTGCAGATTACAAAACACCTGTCTAGTATACTCCATGTGTGAAGTATTATTTAATACTGTAAGGCCTGATCTACACTGGGGTGGGGGGAGGGAGATCGATCTAAGTTATGCAACTTCAGCTACGTGAATAATGTAGCTGAAGTTGACGTACTTAGATCGACTTACCACGGTGTCTTCACTACAGTGAATCAACTGCTGCCGTTCCCCCGTCGACTCTGCCTGTGCCTCTTGCTGAGCTGGAGTTACAGGAGTCGACAGGAGAGCACTCGGGGATCAATTTATCAAGTCTAGACTAGACACAATAAATCAATCCCCGCTGGATCAATCGCTGCCCGCCAATCCGGCCGGTAGTGAAGACATACCCTAAGTGAGCAGTTGCAGTTTGCACCTGTGAACTTCCTGAGTGATCCTCTGGTGCAATTCCATGTAGCTGGATATTAATCCAATCTTGAGGTGACAAAACAAGACACTCTACGATGAGTGCATCTGACAGAAAAGATTTCAGCTTTCCTGGAAAGTGCAAACAAGTGACTTTTGGCTCCTGCTTTAACTTACTGCTTTGGCTAATGCTACTGATCCAAAAACAGCTGAAGAGTCAACAGGTTCTTGTAAACTAATTGTAAACTAATTAATAAATCTGAAATATACTCCCTCTTTGCAGGAGCTGTAGTAACATTCACTGTTTCTTTTATTGATTCCTCTAATCTATTGACATTATCTTGATCTCATTCAGATTAAGTCCGTCAGTGAGCTCTCAAAGAACCCCGGTCTGGCTGGACACTGAATAAGGTGGTCACTGACATTATCTGGGACAAATTATATAGAAAGATGGCACTGGGAGTCCTATGCAAGATGAAGGCACCACACAGCCCATGTTTCCGCCACTGGAGTTTTAGTCATTGACTCTGCTGCTTCATCTTTGTATGCTGACTCATATGTATATCATGGTGAATGTGACAATTAGTGGAGGGCAAAAGATGACTATAACATCTTACTAAACTATTGCTAAAGAGGAGTGTGTTGACTGAATGGTATTCCTGCCTGTCCTCTTAAATCAAACCCGTTACTTAATGGCATGCTTATCCTTTATGGATTTAACCTAATGACAAAAACTTCTTCAGTAAGTTGGGAAGCTTTCTAATTGTTGTTAAGGATAGAGCAGTTGCCACAGTATTATCACATAACCAGGTGGATGGGGAGGGATATTGCTCATTTTGAAGTACCACTGGTTATAGTGAAGGCCCTTAGAACATCATGCCAGTATGTCTTTCAGATTATGTTCTTTTTATATTCCTTGTCATTTTCTATTCTCAAACTCTGGAGATATATTAGACTGCACAAAATATAAACTGGAGATATTTGGAGCTCATGCATTTAGCATTTATGTTCTCTGTTTATGGAATCATTTGTCACACTCTGTTTGAGAACTTGTATTGGTCCCAGGTTTTAAATCAAAATTGAAGAGACACTTGTTTGTTGTCTATGCTTGTGCTACCATGTATTATTTGCCATACAAATATATTATTATTATTCTACCAAAAATTGGACCCCAGGAAGAAATTATTATTTCAGCTGGGATATTCTAACGAACTAGTGACCTGAAAATTGTGTGATCTCCCTTCTCTTTTTGATGTCACATGCCTGGCTGGATAACAGAGGAGACTGGAATCAGCTAAGGAGTGTGTAACAACTCACCTGCCGAATCAACTAGCCCTGAAAGAGGAGACTGGGTCAGTTGGGAGGGAAAGGGGAGAGTTGTATGGCTTTGGAGACTGTTAAAGGAATACAGAGCCTTACACTTCTAGGTCACTGTTTGAATTTTAGCCTAGATAAGTAGTGACCAAAAGCTGCTAGGTGAAATGACTTGCTGGTCTCACTGCATTTCCTACTGAGCAAGTGCCCACAAAATACATTACAGTTTAAGCCACCACAAGAATTCACATGAGTATTGGCTGCTTCAGCAGAGCGATAAAGGACTAAATGGGCCCTCATCTCTGTGAGAACTCCCTCCAGCTTACTAGTGTACTATTTGCATTGCATTGCCCTTATGTTGTGTCTTATGTGAGTAAATAAAGTACTGTAGACCCCGAGGCTGTCAATCCAGTACCTTTTCACCAACATTAATTTAACAATTAAAAAAAACATTCTTTTGTCAAAGCTCAATAGAATTTAATAAAAATGGAACCAATACTATTATACAGAAATTTAATAGGATTCTATAGAAATTACTCTAAAAAGCTACACCTCTACCCCGATATAACGCGACCCGATATAACACGAATTTGGATAAAACGTGGTAAAGCAGTGCTCCGGGGGGGCGGGGCTGCGCACTCCAGCAGATCAAAGCAAGTTCGATATAATGCGGTTTTACCTATAACGCGGTAAGTTTTTTTGGCTCCCGAGGACAGCGTTATATCGGGGTAGAGGTGTATATGATTTCACAGAAGATGATCTCTTTTCTATAGGTTTTTTAAAAACCATCCTATAAAGGTCTACAAGGAAGATATATGTGGAATACAATTTAAACTTAAATTATATAGGATGGTTAAAAACAATACATTATTATTTTCTATGGGTTTCTGAGAAAGAGGGAACTGTTTGGACACAAAAGGTAAGAACGGTATCAAGTATCCAGTATCTATAAAATATATTATGTATGATTTATAAAGAAGTTAAAATAATATGAGAAAACTATAACTGCAGTGTACAAAAAAAGTGACAGAGGTGATAACTGGTATTGGAGATGATGGTGATTCTTCCAAGAATTTAAAAATTATATATAAAGCACCTCTGATGTTCAGATATTTGGGAGGTGCTCTGATATTTTGGCAGTTGAGACTATACAAGTACTACATAGACAGACAGAATAAGCCTACATAATGGAATCCAAATAAATAAACCCCTCTTCCATTATTTAAAGCTCATAAAAACCAAGAAGGGATTCTGAGCCAAAAAGAGTAAGCAATATGTAATAACTTGTTGACATTTGCATTCTCTCCTCCGGACTTGAACAAGAGAAGAGTTTGAAGAGACATACAAAAATTAAATAGTCCTCCAGGAACAATCTTCCATATCTATTTATCTATCTAATCAATAGTATCTAATGTATCTGAGATATTTCTACTGTATGTGCCACCTTGGTATCTAAGCAAAATCACAAACAAAATCACAAAGTATACAAAAAGTATATTTTTTCTTTCCCTTTGTGTGCATGAGTGTATGTGTATGTTATATTTGTATGCGTATATATAAAATATACAAATAAAAGGCCATGATTTTTTTTTAAATGGGTCTAAATCCATGGTTAGACACTGAAATAAGTGACCTGATTTTGAAAAGTGCTGAGAACCCAGAAGATTTCATTGGGATCTGCTGGTTGCTTAGCACTTTTGAAGATCAGACAGGGGCTTAGAGATGGTTTTATAGCATTAGGTTAGATTTTTTTTTGTTTTGTTTACAGTCAGTATTCCTGAAAAGAGACTTTCATGAAAACGTGCTTCACATTTAGATTTAAACACAGGTAAGCTGGGGTTCAGTTGTATCTCTTCTTGTAAGGACTTCATATCTGGGTATCCTGCCAAAGAGACACTTTGAACACTTCGCCCAGAACTGATAATCCAACCCCCTCTCATCATTTTCATTAACACCTTTCTCCTTTTGGAAGTACAGCATATCTCTCCAGTTGGAGATACTGTAAGTTTGGAGGAATGAAACAGCTGCCCTTGAAAATATAAAGCTGCCCATAGTACACTGCTATTTTTAGTGGGGTAGCCTGAGCAGAGTCCACATGGGTACATCTACAAGGAGCTGGAATAGCACCTCCAGTTCCAAGTGCAGACATATCCTGAGAGATGAGGGAGTGGACCTGTAATTGGTGCCATGCTCCTGCCAGGAACTCTCATGAGCTCTGATGTTGCTGCAGTGCTCCTGTGATTAGTTTATGTTGTCCCTTAGTTGTGGGTTAGCAGAAAAAAATGGCAATAGAATAATAAAGCCAATTCTTCAAACAAACAACCCCAAAACCTTTACAAACTTCCCTGCTGAACTCTCTGAGTACAGTTTTTCCAATGTAACTTATCCTGCAAAACTTGGTTGACATTACAGTATTATTGGATTCTTAGTTCAAGAAAGAACCATCTGCTTTTGCCTCATGGCCCTTTTGATATTGCTTGAACAATTCTCACAATAGCAATCTGATGGAAAGTGAGAGTGTTACATTCATGTAGTAGTTTATTAAAATGTCTTTATTCTTAACTCCCCATTCCCACCATTTCCTGTATTCAAGATAGAGATGTGCTGAGTCAAACACTGGCTTAAGACTCTCTCAGTGTATTCCTGGAAGCTCACTGGAGTAGGGTGACCAGATAGCAAATATGAAAAATCGGGACAGGGGGTTGAGGGTAATAGGCGCCTATATAAGACAAAGCCCCAAATATTGGGAGTGTCCCTATACAATTGGGACATCTGGTCACTGGAGCCAAACTCGATGACTGGAAACTACCTCAAACTCAAATTTGCCTACATGTATAGCCAAATTCTGCCTTACAGAAAGTTATCTGTTGACTTCAGTGGGGTTGTATAGGATATAAAACAAGACAGGCTAAGGGCCCATGTTTATACATTAAGCTATTTATATTCCGTTTATAGAATTGCATTATATATTTCTTAACTGGCCCTAACATACATGCTCTTCCTATTGCCTCAGATTATGACTGTCTGCTATCTGGGTTAGATAATATTTGGGAGATTGTCTGATTTAATCCTCACAAAGGCTAATTCTGACTCAGGTGCCTGAAGTGCCATAGCAACTGGTTCTACATAACCGGGAATATCGGCTGCCTCTGCCTCTGACTGCGGCTCAAGTTATGCTTCCTTGTCTGTGCATAGAGGGACAGTGACTTGCAGTGAGGACACGGGAATGCAAGTGGAAACATCTCCCCCCCACTTGGAAAGATTCTTAAAAATGGATTGACACCACCTCAGCAGATCATATCTAGAAGGAAATTTAAGAGAATTCAGATTTATGCCGGTCACTGCCCAAACAAACAAGTGTAGCCTGTGTCTCCTGAAACAGCAGTAACCTGCTCCATACAAATACATCCTAAATTCCCTCTGTGTGAGTCAGAGGCATCTTCTGCATCTATTGTTTGCTAATCTTTTACTATCTCCCACACAAAGGAAGTATTTCCTGGACAAATGCTTGAATATCATATACAACCAATATGGTGGGGTCGCTTGGGATTAGGAGCCTTAGGCAGGTTGTCTGCTCTAAGTCAGTTAAACAACTTGTTTAAAGAATTCCGTCAGCTGCATTCTTCTTTGCATCACTTTGTCCCCTGCCGCTCCTCTCTCCCGGGGAGTTGGCTGTCCGCAGAGAGCCTGAAGGCTATATAAAAGTAGACATAGCACAAGGGCTCTTTGTGGGATATGCAGTCATATGCACCAGGAATGGTACCTAGTGACAGCAAATAATGGCTATGCTATTTTTCAGGGCCAGGTGTTCCTTCTCATTTGTAGGAGCAGAGAGGAGGATATGTATGGAAGGGGGAGACATTTTACAGATTTTGATTGTGAATGCTGAACAGTTGGCTGAAGTCATATGCTGTGTATCTGTACCTCCATCCTGTCACAGAATACTGCACTTTCTTCCCCTGTTAGTAATGAACAGGTAATAATGTCTCTTCAGTTCTCTTGTCTGTTCACCATTTTGGCTGCCATGGTTATTGCTACCACTTTTGTGTCCTCAGTGTCTTCCTCTGTCATCCACATCCACCTTCTGCATCCTCTTCCATTGACTGTAGATTCTGCTGCATCATTTCCTCCTCCTCCACTCCCCATTTCTTTTTATCTCTGATCCTGTGTGTCATCCACTCCCTGCTTTGACTTTTGGAAGGGGATTGCGAGAAGTTTGCTTCTACTGGGACAGGGAAGAGGGAGGAAGCAAAGCAGGGGTTTAGGAAACTGAGAGGTATCCAGGCAATGGTGATAAAGTGGGGAGAGAGAGCAGGCTGCCAAAAGGTGGAGCTGAGAGAGAAAGTGACAACAGAAGTGGGAAAAAGTGCTTCACGGGCACTACGGAGGAATGGTGGGAGGCATCAGCACATAGGACTGCAACATACCTAAAATGGCTGCCTCTGTGCCATGGCAGCCATTTTAATTATTTTAAAAATCGAGGATCTTTTTTGTTCATAAGAATAGTGGAAAACTGTTGGTCATATCAGAATTCAGTACACAGTAAGATTTGCCTTATTCCTTATATAGACACAGAAAGCAGGAGGTGGTGAGAACTTGATGGATCTCTAAGCCCACTCATCACCCCCACTTTGCTAAGAACAGAGGAGTTTTTCAGAGGGTTTTGGTTTTTTTATTCAAAGATCTCTCTGCAGTTAGGAAAATGCACACAACAGGCAAAAGAACAGCTGGCACAGAATACAATAAGTGACTAATTGTCACTAACAAAGTTCTCCCAGTACAGTTACGTGAGGGCTCCATGAGGCACTATGTGAAACCATTTAAAAGAGTGCAAGAGAGAGATTAAAATCATCCTAAATGCACAGAATTGACAGGAAAACAAACATTTTGTGGAAGGAACATGAGGAGCCAGATGGCCAATATTGCACAAAGCCAAACAAACACAATCTCTAAATTCCTGAGAAGTACAAACCTCTGTGGTGAAATGAACTTTCACCAAAGAAAAGCAAAATCTATGCAAATTCAGTGTGTCTTATTGTTCTGTCACACTTAGAACAAACACCCTCTAATTTCCCAAAGTTTTTCTTTCTCTCATCTTATCTAAACGTGTTCAAAAGCATTAAATGAGCAGCTTTTCCATGAAGCAGCCAGCCTGCTAAGGAGAGGGAACGTTTTATTCTGCTACTTGACAAAAAGGTTCTTGGTCAGTATTTGTGTTCCTTTTGTTATTGTATCAAATATTTCTATATCAATACAGGGATTTTTTTTTGTATTGTGATGCAGTCATTTTTCAAAAGGAGATTCTGATAGATGATCAGTGGTTAAAACTCTCAGAAAATCAAATACACGTCTAGAATGCTTAAGTAGAAGAAGAGGATTGAGGTGTATTGATAGAGCCAATATTTAAATTTCCTGTCCAGCGTGCAGTATCAGTAGAAAGGTTAATAAGATGTTGGCTTGTATCAAGTAGACTTTAAGTCCAAGTGTGTTATGCTGTCACTTTATAAAACACCATTTTGTCTTCATTTGGCATTTATTGTCCCACTTTGGTCACTCTATTTGAAGAGAGATCTAGTTAAACTGTAGTGAGTTTTATAGGGCAACTAAAATGACAAATAGAAGGGAATGAGGAGAGGTTGACAAAGTCAGAATTTAGTGTTGAGAAAAGACCATTAATAGTAAAATAATTGAAATAAAGATAAGAGATTATAAAATTAAATTTGATGCTGAATAATTATTGTTTGTATTACAGTAGCTCCCAGGGGTCCTACTTGGGATTGGGGGCCTTTCAGTGCTAAGCACTGTACAAACATTTAAGACACAGTTCCTGCCCTGCAGAGTATACCATCTAAGACAAGTGAATAGTGAAAGGTGAGGGAAGAGAGAGACAACCAAATGTAGACCATTTTAATGCTTTTAAAAAAATTATACAGAAACAAAGTGCTCACCATCCACCCCTGTCTATCAGTCTAGGCACTCCAGTATGGTTGATTTCTCAGACAAGTGGGCCTTATGGCAGAAGTGGGTCTTAAGGAGAGGGTAATTTTCCTCTGGTATTAGGTGGACAAACCAGAACTGGGGGACAAGCCATAGGTTTAAGAAGGCAGTTATGAACAGATTCATAGATTTCAAGGCCAGAAGGAACCATTGTGATCATCTAGTTTGACCTGTATAACACAGGCCATAGAACTTCCTCAAAATAATTTCTAGAGAGTATTTTTTAGAAAATCATCCAAAGTTAATTTAAAAATTGCCAGAAATGGAGAATACACCACAACCCTTGATAAATTGTTCCAATGGTTAATTATTGTCATTTAAAAATTTGCATCTGATTTCCTGTCTGAATTTGTCTAGCTTAATCTTCCAGCCATTGGATCCTGTTATACCTTTCTGTGCTAGACTGAAGAGCCCATTATCAAATATTTGTTCCCCATCTAGGTATTTATAGACTGTAATCAAGTTATGCCTTAAGCTACTCTTTCTTAAGCAAAATAGATTGAGCTCCTTGAGTTTATCATTACAAGGCAGGTTTTCTAATCCTTTAATCATTTTCATGGCTCTTCTCTGAGCCCTCTCAAATTTATTAACATCCTTCTTGAATTTTGGACACCTATCTAAGCAGCAGTCACACTAGTAAAATAACCTCTCTGTCCTTACTTCAGATGAGGAATTTCATAGTGCATTACTTTGCAGAGGAAGTGGTGGTGAGTAGGTGTAGTTCACTTTAGCTGTGGCCTTGAAGTTAAATAGTTAAAATGTAGTGAAGCAAATATTGGATGAGCCTGTGGGATTTAAAAAGTTAGGGGGTTATGTGCAATAATTACTGAGAATAGTTGACTAACTTTTCTGAGAGTGGGGGTCACGAGGAAAATTATCTCATTACAGATAGCCTACAGTAGGATTTTGCAGAAGTTTTTTTATCCCTTTCTGGCACAAAAAAGCTATTTTAAAAAATATTAGATGCAGGTTGCCAGAGTGTCATCAAACTGTGCCCATGACCTGCTCCTATACTTCTTTGTTAGCATTGTCACAGGAGTTTCTGTGATCACAGGAAGCCCAGATGTAATTTTCTTTCTCAATGAATGGGTAACCAGGTATTATACCATAACACTGGGGTTCTCAAACTTCATTGCATCGCGACCCCGTTCTGACAACAGAAATTACTACATGGCCCCAGGAGGAGGGACCGAAGCCTGAGCCCATCTGAGTCCCACTGCCCCAGATGGGGGGACCAAAGTCTTAACCCCACTGCCCGTGACTAGAAAGGGGTCAAAGCTGAAGCCCCAAGGCTTCAGCCCCAGCTAGGGGGCCTGTAACCTGAGCCCCGGCGCCCAGGGCTGAATCCCTTGCACTTGGGCTTTGGCCCCAGGCAGTGGGGCTTGGGCTTTGGCTCCAAGCCCCTGCAAGTCTAAGTCAGCCCTGGTGACCCCATTAAAATGGGGTCCCAACCCACAGTTTGAGAACGGCTGCCATAACAGCCAGGATGACCCCGTTGACAATGAATTTGTGTTGACTTCTGTCCTCCACTTGAGGAGGGTAAAAATGACCAGCAACACCACAAGTCACTATTATATCTCTCCATGATACCTCAAGCCCTCTGTATGCAGAACTCCCAGTGAAGTCAATGTGAGTTCCACTGACAAAAGCTTGTAAGCAGACTGTGGTTAAGTATATTGCCTATAAGCTGACCTATCCTTCATGTGGCAATAGAATTTACATTCTGCACCATTGCATAGAAAATTGTTTATCCTGCTCTGCCCAGCAGTATGGAAGTACAATAGTCACTTGTTAGGTTAAGTACTTGCAGCCTTTCTATTTTTCTAAATATCACATTCCTAGACTCCTAAAATGTTCCTTTTCTAATTTATTTTATAAGTGACTTTGGAGCAGACCTCAAGATTATTTTAAAAAAAATGAAACTGGTTCTATGCATCTGGCAATTCTCTTCTACAAATGTATTTGAATAGAACGACTCTTCCCTGTCCCATATTCACTACCAAAGCACACCTTTATCCTCCCCTCCATGTTTTCTCCCCTTTCTTTTGTTTACCTGCTATTCTAGTCCTTTTTGTCTTAATAAGAGTAAGGTAGTTTCATGTAGAACATAGAGTGAGAGAACAAGCCATGGCTGAGGTGGGGCGCAAGGCTTCCCTCACATCCTCACCAATAGCAAGTGTGTGTGGATAATTCTCTACTCTTTTTCCCGATTAAAGACCACCAATAGAGTGTGAAAACTCTTTTCTCAGGTTTGTGTGACTTAAAGTGTACACATACTTGATACTGGGAAACGCCAAGACCTGGTCAATTTGTACCAAGCTGATGGTGCTGAGCACCTCCAAGGAGCAGACTTTAAATTAGCACATGAGGGTTCTGATTCTGATGGTTAGGGGAATCTTACTGTGGTTGCTTGATATCTGTTTCTTTTCAAATATGTGGCTTTTTTTCCCTAATAAGGGTTTAAGTGAAAAGGAAGATGACCCTCAGCCATTCCTTATTTATGTGGCAGTACCCTTAATTCTGGTCCAAGAGTGATTTTGTTTCCACATGATCCTGCTGTTTTACCACAGCTCATTACTAAGATATTCTGAATTATTAACCTAAAAGTGTTTTTTAAATTGGTTTGTAAAATTTTAAAGTGAATTGTGTAGACATGCGGTATGAGATTCTAAGGCTAGGAAGAAACACAGTACCTAAGTATGGGACACCTAATTTCTGTAAGCTTCAGTGTCCCCTGGGGCTGTTTGAATATCCTGGGTGAAACGCTAGTCTCATTCAAGTCAATTGAAGTTTTTTTATTGACTCCAGTGCAGCCAGAATTTCACAGAATTGACTAGAATGGTGCAGGATCAAGCCCTTTACGTAGCCATGACCATTTTCAAGTTAGCCAGAATAGCTCTTAAGAGGAAAAGGATTTTACACAGGAGTTTTAGTTGTTTAACCATAAGTTACAACCCGTAACGTGAATTGAGTTTCCCTTTTACCTTTCTTTTTTTTCTCTAAGCATTACATAGAAATAATAGAATGATGTAGATATATTTGCTCTGAAATATTAACAAGATCAGAAAACCCTTACAGCTCTATATGCTTGGCTATAGAACACAAGAAACTTATTTTCCCAGTGTGTCAAGTCAGTCTTGAAATTAAAATCTTTAACTGAATGTACAATCAAGGGTTGTCTCTGAAGTCCTCAAGCTATTTTCCTAGTTCTAAATCTTTGATTAGTTTTATTTTTTTTTTGGTTTCACTACATTGTTAATTAAAAAAAGAGCAAAATTCCTTCCTGATTTTGGTAGAGGATAGGCACTGTAGAATCAATAGAAGAATTACTTCCTCAGCCAAACAGTGCATATATAACATTAATATGTTACCATCATCTGGAGGAAGACAGTTGCAAAACCTCACCAGTTTTATTTATAATTCATTTTTACACACTGCACAACACTTCTGCATTTTATTAGACCTCTAGCTTTGTAAAGCATGTTACTGTGATGTCATAAAACCACATGCTGAGGCATTTTCCAGTGACTGTGTTTGTACCATGGTCAGCTGGGGAAAGCTTACTAACATCACAGTGATTATTTTTAAATATAAATGAATACAAAGGAAATTGAGCTTGGGCCCAAGGGGTACATTAGAAATACAGATTTGCTTATGATACATCTCTCTCCTTGGACGTGAGAAAACAAAAATGTTCACTGCATCAAGATACTGCACTGAAACAGCTAATGAAGGGTTATGCAGGAGTGTGGGTTTGTTATATTGGGTGCATGATAGAATATGCAATGAGCCCAGCAACCTGTGCTGTATGAGGTTAAAAAGTTGCCCAGGAATTGCTTGTAGTTCATTGGCACTATGTTGAATGTTATTTTTAGGTAGTTAATGTTCCTAGAATGAAACCTTCAAAAAGTTTATACGATAGCAATGGTCCCTCAAATAAAAACAAGGCTATTCAATGAAAGGTGTCTTCCAGACCACTTCCTTTCTCTTAAAACACATCTCCTTTCACATATGTTGGATTAAATTAACAATTTCACTGGAATTATTCCTGATTTACATGAGTGTAAATGAGAGAACAATAATGTACTGTGCATTCAGAACTGAAGAAATTCAAACTAGTGATGAGAGAGCAACAAAAAGACTTGGAAAGATTTATAAGTTCTAAAAGATTTTTATTCCTCCCTCCACTCCCTCAGTGGAGGATTTTTGCCTATCACAGTCCTCAGCAGAAGACTTTCTTGCTTCCTTCCTCAAAGATGTATATCAGAAACCTATCTGCTGCAGGGTTTCCCTTTGGAGTCCTTTATCCCTGCATATCCAAGCACAGGAGATGCTGCAGATTGACACATGGTGCCTCTAACAGACTGGCGAGCAAAGGAGATCTCGCTCAGATTTTTCCATGTGGCAGTATGGAATACTAACCAGCAAGATAATGGGTCATTATTTATCCAGATATTTTTATATCTTTTCCTTCTCATCCTGCCTAACCAGAAACTTCTAGTTTCCTTCAGCTCTGTCCTTTGCTTTTTCCTTTGTCCCAGCTCCCTAACCTATGTTACAGCCCCTAGGGAAGGGTCTCAAATTTTTCTATTTTCTTTTGGTTTTAGGTAGCTTTTAAGACAGCTATCCACATTATAGAAGCTACAAGAGTCTATATATAAGGCATACACAGAAGGGAGTGCACAGGATTAATCTTTTTGGACAAATGCCTATTGTATTTCCCAGAGATGGTAATTTTTAGACAGAATCTACATATTGAAGTGTGTCACACATACATTCCTCAGACTTTTTCTTCTACTAGTTCTTTTCTATTATGTGATTAAATAAATCAAGAAGATAACCCATCTGTCAAGGCTGATTCCCCACTCTGGCACTTCGATTTTAAAAATTAATACTTGCCACTCCAGGCTTGTATTAAACTCCCAAAGTTACAGCTTTTCTCTGACCTTGGCTTGGTAAATGTGCCGCCACCCAAATGCAAAACCCCTTTTGGAACCCAGGAAGACGCACTTGGGAACTCCTTCCTGCGGGTACCCTCAAGCCCTTTCACCCCCTCTCCGGGGAAGAGCTGAGAAAGAAAACAAAGGAAATTAGCTGTTGCCACCAGCTAATTAAACAACATATGCACAAACCTCTTAGGACACCAAAAATCTAATCCTGTTCTTAAAAAAAGGTAAATTTTATTAAAAACAAAAAAGAAAGAAAATATATCTGGAACTTAGACTTTTTCTAGATTTTAAAAGAGCAATTCCAAAAATTAAGCTCCCAAAATAGCTTTCTTGGGGTTCAGCTTAAAGGTTACAAGCAAACAAAAGCACCTGGAGTTAGCACAGAGGAGTCCATTAGCCATAAGAAATAAACAGAAATAAACCTAATTGCATCTTTCTAAACATTCCTGATTTACTTACACATTTGGGAGTTCCAAATAAGTAGTTTTAGGTATGATCTGATGCTTTATGATCATACCTGGCTTAAAGCTTCTCATAGCATAACTGCTCTCTGTTCCCCTCTTTCCTGGAGAAAAAAAAAAGAGCCAAAGGGGAAGTTTTTCCCCCATTTTAAAAAGTTCTAGCTCTTTTGGTCAGGTGCCCACTCCCTTTCCTTCACCTAGTGGACTTTGTTAACCCTTTACAGGTAAAGCAAGCAGAGAACAGCCACCAAGAGGGACTTTATAGCTATCTGGCTGGCTGAGTGCCCATAAAAGGGAGCTATCCCTCCCATCCCCCCTGGGCCGACTTCAGCTTTTCTGCCACCCCAGGCGGGAGGGGAAAAAAAAAAAAAGAAGAAAATGAAGACGAGGGCGGCACTTCGGCGGCAGCTAAATCGTGCTGCTTCTTCGGTGGCACTTTGGCGGCGGGTCCTCCCTCTCTTCCTCTTCGGTGGCAATTCGGTGGCAGCTCAAAGAGGAAGAGAGGGAATGAGGGATCTGT
Organism: Malaclemys terrapin pileata; assembly: GCF_027887155.1. Lineage (NCBI taxonomy): Eukaryota > Metazoa > Chordata > Testudines > Emydidae > Malaclemys > Malaclemys terrapin. The sequence goes on from NC_071509.1 coordinate 91,947,613, forward strand.
TGCCGAATTGCCGCCGAAGACCTGGACGTGCTGCCCCAATACCGGATGGAGTGCCGTCCCATTGAATTGGCCGCTCCAAACACCTGCTTCCTACACTGGTGCCTGGAGCCGGCCCTGCCCCCCCCTTCATTTATCACACCATCCAACCCAACTGAGACACCACCCTTTGTACTAAAGCTAAGGCTTTCCAAAAGTTGTCTTAAGACCCTGCACAACTCACCTCCTGTACTGCTATATTGAACACCTGAGTAGTAAGACCCTTAGTATCAATCAATTGCTGCATCACCCAATACTAACTAATCTTGTTTCAGCTTGAGAATGACTCTAGGATTTAGAGCTACTGGTAGGTATGCATCCAGCAGGTCCTTGGCACCTGGAAACATGAAGGCATCTGAAACTGACACAGGACTGTGACCTGCTCTGGAACAGAACTGGGGACATTTCCTGTTTTGCCGAGTCACAAACAGATCCACCATTGGAACCCCTCGCCCCCCATGGAAAACACTGAAGCTAGAATTGCTGTGGTGAGAGACCATTCATGATCTAAGCTGAATGATCTGCTTTTTGCATCCTTTTCTTTTGCAGGTAGCCTTAGCCTGACCTTGACACTATCTCTTGTTTACTTCAGCTACTGCTAGTTAGCCTGGCGGAGGGTGTGAGTAAAATTGTTAAGTCCGCTGGTATTTTCATTCCTTTTGTGGAATGGATTAAGGGGTTTGCCACAGGGTCTTGATAGGATGTATGATGGGCTCATTTATAGGTAAAGTTACCTTTCCTACTGTACCCAGGTGCAAAAAATAAGTTAGCATGTGGGCATTTTCTACCCGCTCTTCCTGTATTCCAAGAAGCAACCATTCTTCTGAGAAGCTCTTGGTAGATTTTAAAGTTCTCCAGTAACAGGGAGGATACTTCCAGTACCAGAGCTGCTTCTGGTGATGAGTATGATGCATTGAAAGGAGGCAAGGGAGATACCAGCCAAGGTTTTTCCTGTGCTGCTGAGATAGGCTGCTGTACCGAAGCAGGTTGAAGTGTCCGTAGGTTGATCGGAGGCCTTCTCTTGCCCCAATAAGGGAGTGGAGATTCCCCCCAGGCATGCAATATAGCCAATGAGGAGACTGGTAAGGTACTATGGCTCAGTTATGCCTTGATCAAGCTTCCAAATCTCTGGGTTTACTCTTCTCATATCACCTTCTTTGAGTACAAGAATCAGATCTGGAGGAAGCTCTGGACTCTTGGAAGTGTGAGAGCCAAGATTCCACCTCTGATTCCAATGAAGATTCACAGTCTTTGGAAAGCTGAGGCAGTGGTAGTATTGAAAGGAGTCCTTGGAAACCAGGACTATGATCTATGCTGGCAAAGTGGTACTGGAGGAAGCATGAAAGATTTATTTGATGCTGGTAGCATCTGACAAAATGAGAGGTTTAGAGATGGACATCAAGGAAGGCAACGAATGCAGTACTGGGCTTAAGGTAGGGGGGCCCATAGCAGACTGTATCAGAGCTGAGAAGCACAGTACCTGCAGTGGTGCTGGAATAGGGTCTTCACCCTGAGTCAACAACGAGGTGATACCGAAAGGCATAATAGGCCTTTTGCCACCACATAGGCCTCCAGTGATGTTGGCACCAATATAGGTGGTTGTCCTGCCATGTTCAGTGATGGCTGATTTACTATTCCAGCAAAAGAAGTAGCGGGTCTCAATGGTCCCTGGGGGGTATTGGAGACAGTGGCTCAGGCTTATGGGTGTCCGTGTGAGCCAATACCGGGGAGTAGTGAGCCAAAATGTACACTTGTACCTTCGGTACTGAATTGGCCTTCGTGGAAGAATCTTGGATTTTGAATAACCCAAGGCTGACTTTTTTCCTTTTGTTTCTGAGGCGGGATTGATCTGATGTCTTAACTCTTGAGGAAGATGGTCATGGTGTTGGGGATCTCCTGCTGCTTCAGTCTGCTGGGAAAGCTGGTGGGACCCTCTGTGAAAGAGTTATGAATGTGTTCCCTCTCGACAACCAGGAGGGTTTGGATGCTGGGCAGAGAACAGTCTCTATAAGAATATATCTAAGGTGCTCCTCTCATCTTTTTCATTCTGGTCTTGAAGCCCCAGCAGATCAAATCTGTGGCCCTCACCAAAGCATCTTAGATTGTGTGAATAAGGGTCCCTGACAGGCACTGGCTTTCAATAGCTAGAACAGGATTTGAAACCTGGGGACTTTGTCAGAGGTTCCCCCACTACTGATTAAAAGTATGAAAAAGAAAATTTTATAAAAAAGAAATAGAAAAACCCATTGAAGGGATTTAAAAGTGTTACCACTAGAAAAAAGTGAGCTAAAGTACCCATAACTTTGTTCTGTGAACTCAGAATGCTCTAATTACTGACCACAGGTGACAAGAAGGAACTGAAGGAGAGGAGGGGTGGTTCTGCCTTTATACCCTCCTCCCAAAGCACAAGGAGCTGCTGATGGGCGGGGACACTCAATCAGGTACCATTAGGGAAACCTTTCTGGCACTGGTGCATGAGACACTCACCCACCTGCATATGTGTAGTAGACATATGCAAGCACTAAAAAAAAAAGGAACCTAATTTCAATTAGTAAGCCAAAAATGATCATTAAGAATATAATTAAGTATACAACCACGCTGTGTCTTTATTTTCTGAATCTTATATAAATTTTAATTACTGTTTTGTGTCTCTTCCATGTGTAGGTAAATGCTGATAACGTGAACGTTAACTGCTTTGTCCCTCTGATATGTGGAACTCCTGGATGTGTGTGGGTTCCAGGGCCAATGAAAGAGCCTGGCAGCATGACCGAGTTGCAGCTATGTTGCCAAGCAGGGGGATGCATGAGGCCCTAGAGATGGTACACACACACACAGAGGATATGGCCTTTAGTGGGTCTTGGAAGATCATGGATTGGAAGGCCAAACCACTTTTTTTTTTGGTGTGGTAGGGATTGGGGGAAAAATAACACATGACATGGAAGAATGTTTAGTAAACTTCATGATAGGAACCAAAATTTCGCAAAATTTTCAGTCCCTTGCATAGGTGTTTCTTACATATGGGATAAGTTGGACCACGACGCTTAATTATCTGGGCTAACTATCGTCTGTATTCTGCTGTTGTAAGAGCAGAAATGAAATTGATACTGCACTTATTGACTGCTGCCTCTGATGCCAATCCTATCAATACACTTCTCTGTTTTCTATTTCTCTGCACAAGTTTACAATTAAAATACATTGAATAGATTCATCAAGACAATAGAATAATGCAGGGACATATCCTGTGTGAGGCAGAAGGCTGAGATGGATTAGACAACAGGCTTCCTCCAGGGGCTAATACTGTGATTCTATAACACAGAAAAAGTGTAACAAACAAAACAACAGTGTAATAGGAAGTGAAAAATAATAAAAATGCCAAACATCTATGTGAGGCAAGAGTATTGTGTAAAACAACTTTATAGCAGCAACAGCACTAATAAAATATTGTAATCTTTAGAAAGTACAATTGAAAATATAGTTGCAGTAAAATAATTGTATTCGATTGATTTTTTTAGACACACATTACTTGCTCTGTGGGTGTTTTGTCACTCGTAATAGGAGATGGACTTCCATAGAGATCTCCTGGTGGGAACAAATTGTTCAAGCCTCAGAGACCCGTTAAAACTTTTCAGTTGCTTAGTTACTTCAGTCTTTCAAGTGCTTTCTATGTGACTTGCTGACTTCTTCCTTTTGGATTTTTTGTTAACTCTCAAAGCAACATTTTAAAAATGGAAAAAATGTTCTTTTGTGAATGTCGTTTGTTTCATGCCCTTTTGATGTATAGAAATCTTTTCAGTGTCCTTATTAAACATACATATTTTATTGATAGTCACCAGGAGACCTGGTTTGTATTCTTGCTTCTAACACTGAACTGTAGTGAGTTTGGTCAAGGCACATGTCTAAATTTGATACAATGAAGAAACAAAAAAAAAAAAAATGCAATTATGCTAATTACAAAATAGAGACTGAATCTTTACAAATTAGAACTTGTCCCTATTGTATTTGAGAGAGTACCTGGTACATAAAATCATGGAAAAATAAGCAAGCATATAAGAAGTTATGAATAAAACCCAATGCAGACAACTAGAACACTTGTAATTCAAATTCTCATGGTAGTACAATATGTATAATCCTATAGTCAACAGGAGTCTTAATCAATCAGCCCTGATTAAAATTTAGATCAGCAAAATAAAATAGAAAAGCACAGGAGATGGAAGTAGATGACCTATAATAATACTTAGCTTTTACTTGTATAATGTCTTTCATGTCAACTCAAACAGGTTTACAAACATTAATGGATTATGCTTCATACCCTCCATCTCCCCCAGTGATGTAAGGAAATGTTACTATCACCATTTTACAGCTGAGGAAACTGCAGCAGAGAGAGGTTTGCACCATTTGCCCTAGGTCAGATGACAAGTCACTGGGGGAACAGGAATACAACCCAGGTCTCTGGATTCCCAGTCATATACTTTTACCAGTAGAGCACACCCCCTCTCTCTGGGACCTAATACAGGTCTTTTCCAGTCCTAATAAGTCTATAGAGAACTTTGATTTTTTTTATAGTTGTCAAAAACAAGTGATTTCTCTTAGGAGGAGAAAGCAATGTGAAAAGCTAGCACTGAAGGCAGAAAGAGTTGGCAGATGTGAATCAATGAACAGATGGAGTCTCTCTCATTGTGGCATTCCTTTTTACTTCCTGTGCCCTCAAACTACAGGGTTTAAGCCAGTTATTGCTTTAGGAAAGGGCTCATTAAGTTTGAAAAAGGTTTAGTTAGGGTTTTTGTGGGCAAAAAGAAAGATGTTTGATTCTGTTTGCAGGATTGCTGTGGTCATTTGAACACTGTCTATGTACTGCTGTGCAAATACACAGGGTAATATTGGTCATCTGGGTACTTAGCACATTCAGCTTTCCATGTGAAGATCTAGGAAAATTGCAGAACATCATTCCAACTCATTTTTTTTTCCATCAGAGCTTTATTGCTGTGAGGTTTGCCTGTGTGAAATATTTATTTACATGCATCTGTCGCTTTCCTTTCCCAAACAATACCTGTAATATTCTTCTATCAGTATTGCTTTCAACTCCTCTGATTCTTCCTCTTAGCAGTTACTGGATTGTCCTTCTCAAAGTAATGCTGTATCTTGAAACATAAAGAACACATGGAAAGTTGCTGGGCTCAGTAGTTACACAGCTTTACGTGTATTAAAGCACTTGAGAAGGGCATGTTTGAAATGCCAGATTTGTTTACAGTGACAGTGCTGGTGACAAGGAATGGTAGTTCTGTTGTAACTCTGAAAATATTATTTTGCTGAGTCTATAAAAGGGGAAATTATTTAAAATACAGAATTCTGGATTGAAGATCCTTTTACACTGGCATGCTCAGACTGCCTTAACCAAAAAAAAAAAAAAAAAAAAAAGATGGTGAATCTCTCTCCACTGACTATCTTAATCTAAGATGAAGTATCTGCCATTCAGGAGACATTTCAGTCCCATCCTGTCATCTTGCCCTAGGGAGCAGTTATTCTTGCAGACAGAAACCACAGGTTATTTTCCTTTTTAAAACAGAATATTACCTAAATCTTCTATTTCCAGAAAGGAAAAGGAGTGTAAATCCAGTATATTCTTTTTGGCTATTTTTACATTTATCATAAGCATTTAAGGTCTGATCAATGCCCTTTAAAGTCATTGGAAAGACTCCTACTGACTTCAGTGGCTTTGGATTTTGTTAGCTAACATTTGTATTTTTGCATGACATCTTAATGTAAAGAGGCGGGAACAACAGCTCTGTTCTCAAAATATGATTCCATCCAGCACCCTCAGACCATGTTTAATTTGAAAATATGGTTCTGCTCCCACTGGTACCTGTCTTTTGTCCTCTGGCCACCCTGTTAGTATTGCTCTCTGATGCATCACACAAGATGGTCAGTGGCTGTACTGGCTGGCAATACTTCAGGACAGGGGCATCCATTATCATGTGTTTCAGTGTGTTAAATGCTTACTCTTGGAGACCTTCCCAGTCCCACTCAATATTCTGTTTTGTGAGATGATATATAGATTCCACTACTGCAGTCAGGTGTGGACAGAACTTAGGCTAGGTCTACACTACCCGCCTGAATCGGCGGGTAGAAATCGACCGTTGGGACGCGACAATCGATCCCCTAATCGACGCTCTTACTCCACCAGCGGAGGTGGGAGTAAGCACCGTCGACAGGAAGCCACGGAGGTCGATTTTGCCGCGGTCCTCACAGCGGGGTAAGTCGGCTGCGATATGTCGAATTCAGCTACGCTATTCACGTAGCTGAATTTGCGTATCTTAAATCGACTCCCCCCTGTAGTGTAGATGTAGAGTATTTGTTATTCCTATAAAGTGCTGTACCCCTGTCACAACACAGGAGCTGCCAGGTCCATGACTTCCTTGATCTTGTAGGAATTTGCTTTCAGTCCCTCTTCTCTGAGCAGATGTCCAAAGCATATCACCTCATGCTGTTTGTCATATTTTTTCTGGATTGAGTTTTAGGTTCTTGTTCCTGGATCTACAAGCTTTTCTATTGTGTTTTCTGTCATAGTGTGTTCTGTTTCCTTATTGTTGATCTCTTCACCTACAGGGAGGATATCATATACAATTATTTTCACCCAGGAAAGTCTTTCTGTGCTTGGATGAGTCTTCTATGGAACACCTCTGGTGCTGGGCCTGGGCCTGCATCAGCATGCAGAGCCTTCTGTAGTGACAAAATGGTATTGCAAAAGTTGTCAGCTTGCTGGACTCTTCATCCAGATTTATGAGCCAAAACCCATTCCTCACATCACAGACTGTGAAAATTCTGGCTTTGGAAATTTCTGGTAAGACATAATCAATTGTGGTCAGTGGATAATGGCATCTTTTCAATGTGTGGCTCCATGGTGTTGAGTCTGTGCAGATATGTAATTTGTTTGATGGATTCTTTAGCACCACTCTCCTCTTTACCCAGGTTGTACTAACCTTTAAAGTGCTATTATACCCCTACTCTGCAGACTTTTGAGCTCTTTGCATACTTGATTATGTAGTGCCACTGGCATTTACCTTTGTGGTAAGCACACAGGTTCCACTCTGAGGTCTACTTCCAGTTGCAGCTTTCCTTCATGGCACCCATTGCTTTTGGAAACATCCCCATATGCAGGTTGTACCCTTGCAAACAAGGGATCCAGAAAAGTATATTCACTTTTTATTTATAGAACAGTTTGATTTCTGATCTGAGAAAACAACCGATCATATCAAGATTGCTCTGGAAGGGTCTCACAACAAACTTCAATTCTGCATGGCATGAAATGGAAATCTGAGGAATATAGGCCCCTATCCTGCAATGAGCATGATGCAGATGGAAGGAACCCTATTTCTACATGGAAATTTGTCATAGGATTGAGGTCATAGACATTATTAAAAAAGGGAGAAATATTTGCTTACAAATAGGCCTTATAGGGGGGTATTGGGAAGTGGATTAAGCTAAAGAAATGCTATGGAAAAGCTCTAAGGGCTGACTTAGAGAAGCAGGGTATTATTTTTAAATATTTTAGTGCCAAATCTATATTTTAGCACACACAAATCACTTTTTGATTTCATGCCTTTCACACAGACTGGACACAGAAATACTCATACAGGCTTCAAACAAACCTGTAGAAAGGGACAAAAAGCTGTATTGTGGTATGAAAAACTGTAGATTTGGTAATTTTTCAGTAATGAGGTATTTTTCCATAGTTCTAATTATATTTAGCATAACATACTATAATATATACAGATGTGCTATAGCGCTATACTTTGTGACCTCCCATGATACCCAAGACATGAGGCATATACTAACTAGTAAATCTAATTGAGATCCATTATGAGATTTAATATACTATGTTTGTGTTTTCCATGGTATGTTTTCATATCATCTGTACAAGGAATGATCATGGACATATAACATACATTCTTCTATGTATTTGATCTTTCCATAAATTGGGAAGTTGACTATCTTCTGCTTTTTTTCTAAAGCTACTGAGATCAGAGAAAGGGGCTTCAGTTATTGCTTGGTAATGGTTAGGAAATAGAGTATGTAGCAGGCTCATAAAGTGGGAGTCTTGTGGTTAAGACGTGTTCTTGGACTGAATCTCACTAATGAGGACAAATGTGGTGCAATGTGTACTCTCATATCCAATATGATTTCCAATTCAGTTCCCAGTTCTGCCACAGACCTCCTGTGTGACCATGGACAAGTTACTATATCTCTCTGTAACTTGCTTCCCCATCTGTAAAATGTAATATTATTTGCTTCACTGAGGTCTGTTAGTGACTGGGGCCATATATGTAGACTTATGTAGTGTAGTAGCATAGCAATAAAAATGTTTTTATAATGTTAACATGTTTTTTTTTTAAATAATTGGTAGGGCAAACATTTTAGTTTTAATTATTTTCTCACCTTTTTTTTTCGGTATATGGATGGTAAAGGAAATTTAGGTGGGTAAGTTATGGTCTCCTGTGATATACCTTGGAAACTTCATTGGTCAGTTTTACAGTATCTATATTCTTATACCAACCTATTTAATGACACACACAAAATTCACCAGAATTCATTAATAGTCACAAATATGATGATTCAGTGATTTGGGGAGGCAGACACCCCAAATAAAAGTATTTTATATACAACAAGGTCCAGCCATTACAGTAAAACCACAAAACAATAAAACTGAGATTTTTAGTTTGTTTTCCTTCTCTCCAGCACCTTTTTGTTTCTTTACAGTTTGTAACTAGAACTAGCTAGGAACCAGAATTTCCATTTTGTGGAAAATTCTGACATTTAAAAAAGAATAGTTCTTATTTGGAACAAAAAGCAGAAATTTAGACAAGTTCCAAAAATTGATTCAGGGCCATTAAAATGTTTTGTTTTTGTAGTAGTGTTTCAGTTTTATTTGGACTTCTATGTTTTATTTAAATATATAATATATTGTGTATTATACATAGAGAATATTTAGTGTAATGTAAAAGTTAAAACAGTATTATCGAAACAAAACATTTTGACACTGTCGAAACAAAATGTTTTGACTTTTTTCCTATTGAAACATTTTGTCAAAATAGACATTTAATTGGAGCTGTATTTTGTGAAATGTTTCTGTTAAAAATGTTTCAACCAGCTCTATTTCCTGGCTGCTCCATGCTCTCTTTTCAATAGGCTTGCATTTTGTTTCAGACAAGTAATTTTTTTCCTACCCCAGGAATTCAGTTAGCTACGACATGCAGAAGTGCCGTTAACTTCTATTACAAAGAGTTAAATCAAAGACTTATCATGCTCTAAGTATAGCTTTTTATTGAAAGAGGAAAAATATGATGTCTGTGGGTAAGTATCATCGACAGTTGAAGCTGGCACTTTGTTGTGACTGTGAGGTATCATTTATGAGCTTCAAGTTATTTTACCGCTGCCTGAGATCCACTCTCCTATAACTTAAGAGGCTGTATGAGAATCATACAGAAAGGGCAGCAGTTTCTTAAGCCCTAAAGTCTTCCCACTGCCAGGCATTTCTTGCTCTCTCTCCATATGATTCATCTACTGGCCCCACACTCTTTATCTTATTCTTACTCTTGATTTATTAAGTTTTGATGTTTCTGAGAGTGAAATCCAATTTTGACATATACATCATCTAGATGTAAAATAGAGATGGTTAAATGGGATGGAGTTTTTGTGAAAGTTTTTGGCATTAAAATTATTTTTCTATTTAAATAAAAAAAATGACCAAGTAGATCCTCATTTGGTCTAAATTTACACAACTGAGAATCTCAGCCTATACTTTATAATTTAACTCATTATTATTCATCGATAGCAGTAGGTTTTCACTGTGCCTTACTAATGGGGCTAAAACAGTGGTAAATAAACATGTACAGTACATGTTTCCTAATGCCAAATGAAGTTTATACACCAAGAAATCATGCACAAGCCATTAGCAATATGAGGTTTTGGGTCTGACCCTAGACCCATACAATGGCTATAGAATATTGAGAGTACACGCAATTAGGCTATCAGGCTATCAGAATTTAAAAACTGGAAATGCACATGGAGTTGAAGCTGGTAGCTCCTTGTACACACCTTATCTTATGCTATGAGGACAAATGAACATTATTTTTTTAGCTGTTGTGTAGCGTTGCTACATGATGTACAATAGCTACTGCATTATACTTCACAAGTGTATGCATTTCAGCAGTGGGTGAAATGATCTCTCTGTACTTCCCTTGAATACCTCATGGTTGTATTGTATTACAGGCTTCATAAATTATTTTTTGTACAGAGCTTTATAAGATGCTATATAAATGCAAAATAGTGTTTCATACCAAGGAAAGCACCTTTGGCATACAATCGTACCTAACACTGAAGGGTAAAGCATTATCATATCACCAATATTACTTCATGTAACAGGTCTTCCATTTGAATAGTAACCCAGGGCCCAGCCTTCAAACGATCTGACATAACTCTGTTGAAAGTGCATGAAGCACAGTATCAGTCAACATAGCTGCCTACTCCATACATTTCTGGTTTTCTGCTTCCTGTTTGGCTATTACTTAATGAGTGTCCACCCTCCTTTACAACATTCCATTATACACGTACACACTACTCAAGGTAGACTCTGCTCCTCTCTGATCATCACTCTTATTGATGACTTTATCAGAAAGGTTAAAGGCTGCCTCTTACGTTGAGCTTAGAAATAGCCCATCTGACAAACAAGTTCCTTTATTTGTTAAAGGCTCTCCAAGCTTGCAGACCTGGAAGAGTGTCAGTAAAATCAATGGAAAAGTCGCTAAGACAAACAGACCTACAGATGAATAAATATTCACTACTATTTTTAGCCTAAGCTCACAAAATCTCTCTCCTGACTGCCTGGCCCTTTTCTCTAATAAAACAACTAATTCTCCAAATATTAATAGAGGGGCATTGGCAGCTTTTGGACTTGCTCTTCAGCCTGAGCTTAACAGGGAGGCTGCAGTGATCCCATAAGCTTTTGCAAAAATGGGCCTAGAAGTACTTAAGTGAAGTTTCATGCTCTGGAGCTCTTACCAAGGTTCTACCCCTTATTTCCAAGTAAGAATGTACTGATGGTATTTGCAGTGCTGACAGCAAACTAAAGATATGCTCAACTTAAAATAGTTATTATAGGCTGCACAGAAGGGGCCTACTCACAGTTGTATATACATGTATTCCTAATTAACTGGCTTGATTTTTAGAAATACTGAGCACCCATAGCTCTTATTTCTGCTAGAGAACGTATGATTTAAATGTAACATTGAAGACCATGGCAGGCTCTGGGGGCCTTTCTGAAAAATCAGGCCATTTATTTAGGTACCACTTCCTTCCGCCCCCCGCTTGTTGCTGGTTGGGGGATTTTGGTAAACCCAGGCTGGCATTTGGTCAGAGGCACCAGAGTTAACATCCTGTCTTCTAAAACTCCATTCTCAGTCATTAAAAATCACATGGCACTTTTTGCAAAAGTAGTTAATACTACTGCCCTAGTCAAATTCTGATTTGGTTGATTGTATTCTTCCCTATCTCAAATTTTCCCCGAAGTCTCAATTGGGGAAGTTATTCTCTTCTCCTTATAAAACAGTTGTGTGAGTGTTGCTGACACAGAATGGTTGCTGCTGTGTTCCAACAAATCAGCCATCTATGGATAAATTAAGCAATTCCTACATATTCAAAACAATTAATAGTGTCTTTTTTGGGATCCTCAGGAAAAGAATGTAACAGGATAGCTTGCCCTTTAAGGGCTGAAGTCCTGGGGCCAGCCAAACCTGATTATGGAAGAGGCACACCTGAGTGATCAGATGATTCCCTATAAAGAACACCAGGAAGCTACAGTAGAGGGGGACTGATCAGGGAGACCAGAGGTTGCTAGGAGTGAACAGACTCCAACGGAGTCCAGGGACTTAAAACTGAGACTCTAATCAGGTAGGGCTGAGGAGTGGCATACCAAAGCAGGAAAGGCCCCAGGCAGAAGGCCTGGGAGTGTAGGGATTAGGAGCCTAACGTTAAATACCCATGTTTGGAAATTGTGGCCATACTTAATTTGAATAAGTAGGAGTACAGATGAGTTCTGCATTGCAGATCCAATTCCATAAATGTCTTACAAGTACAGCACTCTTTGAAGCTTTGGTTGTTTACCTTTCCCTTGACCTGTATAGCAAAGAGTGATTCTGCACTGGTATCTGTGACACTCCTTTATGCTGTTGCCATGCAAGTCTAGAATGCAGTGGTGAAAGAACCAACTGTGGCTCTGTAACGACTCTGTTGCAGATAAAAGTCCATTTTGCCACATGGTTTAAACTAGTGAAACCCTTGCTGCCTGTTTCCTGAGGCTGACATTATAAAGCCTTCCAGTTGTCTAAGCAATGGTACACTGAAAGAACCTTATTATACACATGCTTTTTGTTGTAAATAAAGCAAGTTCCGTTGGAGAGGGATAGAGGCAATTTCTTGTAGGACATATATGTTCAGAACAAGGTGTTGTCTTCTTCCAGGGTGGCAGAGAAGGATTCACCATCTTTTGGGAAAGATGCATTAAGTAACTAGGGGTGCAAAGTAAAAGCCACTTAATTTATTACCAGTTGCTGAAACATTGGTACAGTAAGTGACACAGATCTCAAACTCAGAAGACACGATCACTAGTCATTATGGGCTAAGGTACTATAAGGTGCGTATCAGCTGCTGCTAGCCACAACTCTTCCTGTATGATCCCAGATTTTGAATCCAATATGTTTTGTATATTGTAGTGTATTGTCCTTTGATTACTGGTTTGATTTGTCTATTTGATTGCTGATCACTGAACACTCAATATTGATAGTAAAATGCAAAGTAGTTTCTCAGTCGACACGATAAAAAGAAAATCAATAAATCTAGGTCAAATTTCACACTATAGCATGATTGCTGCTAAACTGTGAATATTCCTTTTAAAAACATACTTTTGGGTTGTAAAAATACTTACTTAAGACAAAGCCTTTTACTTAAGCAGTGAAACAGCAGAGAGAGGATTCTTATGCAAGTCTTCAAAGGGAAAACACTTGGCTGCAAGCAACTTGATAGGAAGCACAATAAAAGACTTCTGAAGCTTAACAAAGCTACACAGGAGATAGGTTGGCTTGCTGGGCTATGCGGGGTGGGAACAGCGGGATTGGAACAAGATTAAAACAATGCTCTTGGTAGGGTTTTTGGACAGTTTGCACAGCTGGGTGGAAGGGCAGAATGGGGTCAGGCTTGGAACCTTTGCCTTTAATTCTCATAGAGGGGATTTGGGGTGAGTGGCCGAGCTGTGTGGGCAGCTGGGATTGCAGTCCTTTAAAGGCAAAAATGTAGATGATTTTATGTTTCTTCTCATGGGTCACATTGGTATGTGAATGGGAATCTGCCTATCCTCTCTGTAGTATATAATGCAAGGCAGATAGTCAATTTTGTGATGCAAATAATGTAAGCTGGGATGAGTAGTAATTACAATCCTCCTCCCCACAGCCCAGTATCCCCATCTTGAAACAAACAAAGTGGAAGCCATTCTGAAGCTATTCACGTGAGTCCTCTTCATCTAGCAATGCTCTTTAGCTTGTGTGCAACTCTGAAATCATGCTTGTGCTTAAGTTTTCTGCTGGGCTGTGCTCTTCAGGGTCTTTCGAAGAATAGATAATGTACCTTTCTGAAGCTGGAGTGAGCTGCAGACTGGCTAATATAGGGTTATCCAACACAATTCAGTTGAATTTATACTTGTCATCCTCGTCTACTTGTATTTCCCAGACTACAATAGGTATGGGTTGTTCTCATGATAGGTTTCATGAATGGTGGTAAAAATGGCTTGGTCTCTTCTACACTAGCATTAAAATTGGTTTCACCACAAATTCAAAGTAACCTGCTACTAACAAACATTTTCAACATTGTACTTGCAGGGCTATTGTGTTGGGGTCCTTTGTGTTGCAGGAGCATGAGACCTAAACACAACGTGCTAATCACTTATTGTCATTCATGATTTCATTTTACTTTTCACAAGGGTATATGTGTTTACTCTGATGTCTTGGACAAAGTCCAGTTTGGGTTATTACATTCTGACTATCTAAAATATTCCCTGGTAGGAGTTTCTGTTGGAAATAGTGTCCTTCACTTCTCATTCTAAACTGTTGTACAGTGCTTACAGGTAATTGTATTCTTTTATGGTATTTGAGTTTACTTTGTTGTCTCTTTCAATAAAAAGAACACCTAATTAACAGATGTATGCCTTACATATAGCAGCTGCATCAGGAGTTGACCTGTCATAGGATGATTGTGGATGGGTGTATGGGTTGGATGGGAGGTCTGTTTCGATTCTTCCTGCTTCCTCAATTTCAAGTTACAGTCATCTGACCTATTATGGTATGTCAGGTTGTACAATTTATAAATCTATCCACATCCTGTCGTCATTGTAAAGTTGACTTGGGTTTATGACTAAGGGAATTTATGTTAAATGTCCACAGTCAGATGCTGAATTTGCAGAATCACATGATTCAAATGATAATGGCATCATTCCTCAGCTGCCCCGTGGAAACCCAAAGATATTACAGTTGCTGGAAGAGTGATAGTGTTATATGGACAATACAGATTAGCTTCAGATTCTAACAGACTCAGGAGGGAGAGAAGTATGAGTTAATACATTAGTATTTTAATTGAATTTAGATACTAAAGGGACTAATGAAAAACAATAATAGAAATTAAGTCTCTGTACCTTTGGATGGTGCGGTGAACGAGGCAATGATATGCCTTTTATACATTGTATTCAATAATATCTAATAGTAAAACTACCAACAGTGTGTCTTTTTAAAATAGTGCAAGCATGACATTGGATCATTAAAATAAAACCGTATTAAGACTTGACCTATCATTAAATGGTTATAATCTGAAGCACAATCATGGGAATTTAGGATTTGAGAGGTCTTCTCTGACAACTAGATCCTTATAGGATTTTTCTTTATAGAAGTCACTTAAGTGTTGCACCCAGCCTATGCTTAAATATGAAGGATGGGGCTGAAATGGATCACTGATTTTGAATTACCCCTAAAATTTCAAGAGGATGGACTTCTCAATTCTGGATTTTTTTTTTGCAATGGGCTCAAACTAGAACACTAAATCTGAAACCCCCAAACACTGGTGATGTTTGAATTTGGATCTATATCTTGATCTGATATAGAAGAGAATAAAAATTCACTGTTTGCAAAACAGAAAAACAATAACAGGAAAAGGCTTTTAGAGAGGAATGCAAAAATATTTATAAAAAAGTAGTTGACTGTGCCCTTTCAGGGTCTCATGCTGCAGGCTCTGCATCCCCGTTGGCATCTAACACTGTCTGAACTGACACAGAAAGGGGGGGAAAAAACGTTTGTCTGTCTTACTGCTCTACCTCAGAGTGAGAAGCAAAATGAAACCGTCTGATTGAGTGGATGAGGTAAAGCCAGGGATTAAGAGGGGCGTGGAGACAAGAATGGGAGAGGAAGAGAAAGATTGAGGGAAAGGAGGAAGAAAAACCCAGAAAAAAACAGAAGAGTTCAGGAAGGAAAAGAACAAAGCCTGGGGTGAAAAGAACCAGAAAGACACAGAGATGAAAAGAAGCCTCTGTGTTTGTGATATGATTAAACTTGTTGGGAATCACAATACTTTCCTTTGATATCCCACTGTCTCAAAAAATGTAGCTGGAATTCAAGTAATAAAATGTTACTTTTCTCTAACTTTCTTCCTGAGACCTCTGCTGACAGGATAACAACCAAGCTCTGCTCTGAATCCATGAATGAGCTACTCCATTGTATGAGATACAATCTGCAATACTTTAATACTCTCAATCAAGGCTAGGATATATATCATCCTATTATATTAGAAGATTCAAGCACAATCTTGTCATGCTAAGCCAGAAAACATGTGTACATGACATGAATCTAAAAAGATGCACTTCAAATTCTGCCTCTTTGCTGTCAAGTACTTGAGGGTCCTCTTTTAAAATTAGCCATCAAGCACCCACTTTTCTATAACATCAGTCTCTCCAAACTGCCTTCCTCATTTTTTCATTTATTCAACAGGCAAATGAAAGGCATGATCTTGTCTGGGACAATAAATAGTCCAGCTCAACTTTTGTACAGCCCCTTTAAAAGTGCTTAGGAAGGGGCACAAGTTTCCCTACAAAATTCCAACTGTTCAGTTGCCAGATCCTGAGCCTCACCTTTCCCCCCACTTTCTGCAGACTCATTGATTACTCTCTATTTTTCAGTTATTCAAGTGCTAAGAGGTCATAACACTCCTGATCTATCTCTTTGTACAACAGAACAGCTAAGTTCAAAATGGAACCAGTGAAACTGCATAAAAGATGGCAGTCAGGTCAATGAAGAAACAAACAGCTTAGCTTTTGTGCTTTTGCACGATCAGCCCAGCCACCACTTTCAATGGCAGTAGACTGTTTTTCAATTATTTTCTCCATTGTTTAATAATAGTTCACTGGGGGAACATCAAATATTGCTGCTGTGCACTCTCTCTTTCTTATACAATGCTGAAATAAAATGAGGACAACTGAAGTTATGCTGAATGTGGCCATACAGACAAAACTGGGCAAGGCGGAAATGGCTCCAGAACAGTAAAAGTGGCTAGAGACTGGAAGAGCTAAAAGCACATATACATTGTTGGTGAAATTCACCTCTGAGCAGAGGGTCAGTACAAGGCTTATGTATCACTTAATTTTACTGAGGACCTCTGAATTTCACCCTGTAAGCATTGTATTTAGTCACTCTCCTAATTATGCTGTTGCATTGCTGCTGTCTCTTGTTGCTGATTCAAGCTCGTTTTCCTCAAGCCTCTGACAACAAACGCGAAAACTAATATTAAAAATTTTGCAGTTCAAGGAATAAATCGCAGAGCAGCCAAATGTGTAATATCTATCTGATCAGGAGCATTGAATGGGTTAAAACAAAAGCTAACACTCTTATTCTCGTCTACTTAGAAATAACCAACCTAGGAGATAGGAAACAGCAAGCTGAAACTAGTGGAGTTTCTGAGAGATTATTCTGTCATAGGCCAGGATTTTCCCTGCCCTGGAAGAAGCTGGGAGATCCCCTGAGCTCTGCACTAGTGTCAGAGCCATCTGTGGGGAAAGTCTAGCGTCGCTGCATCAGCTTTAGTTCCCCATAGCTGACCATCAGCTCCCAGAAGCAGCTTTGCCTAGGTCTCACTACCTATGTCTCCCCCTGGGACTTCTCCTTAAAGAGGGTTTCTACATAGGACCAAGTCAGCAGATGTTAATAGTGCCTCAGCCTCACAGGTTAGCAGAAGAATTTGAAGGAGTATGGCTATCTCCCTGGCTCCTTGCCCAACCCCTCTAATTAGGCAGAACTAAAAACCCAAGAAGGCCACACCAGACCATATACACAGGAAGGAGCTTGCTACAGAGGGCCTCTTCTGTGGGTGTACGCTTCCTTATGCAGATGTATGGCCTGCATAGGTTAGGAGGAAAAATATGGCCTTCTGTGTTAGGAAACGATCATTTAGGGTTGATGGAAAACCCACCAAAGTCCATGGAAAGTCTCCCTTTGGTTTCAGTAGGCTCTGGATCCGGCTTTATGATAGTCTCTACAAGCTATACAGAATTAGAATGAACTGAACTCTCTCCATAGGTTAATAAACACATGCATCAGAATTCTAAGATAGTGGGAGGGAAGGTATGAAGTTAGCCCTGTAGTTTAACTTGACTGTTTACATAGATCTCTCTCTTGTCTAACCTGGCTGTCTTTACAGAAGTAGCTGTTTTTCTACCTTTGGATCAGATACATCTCTTTCTGGCATTAGACAAGTGGTAAGAATTTTAACAGGGTTTTTATTGAGTGAACTTTCTGGGTCAGATCATCAGCTGGTGTAAATCAACATTGTTCCATTGAATTACACTAGCTGAATACCTGGCCCTTTATTCACTGCACATGCCTTGGTTAATACTCCTGTCTCCATAGAGATGTTAGTGTTACTTCACCACTGGTGCACTCTCATATTTTTTATTAATGCAAAAGCCACATATTGAGGTACTTAAAGTCTTTTCTTTTTTTAAGGTTTAATATGCTTCAAGTAAAATACATCCCTTTATATATGAAAGGTTCTACATGCAACTAAAACTTCATGAATGTCAAACCATTCTTTACCAAGAATGTGAGGTACAGAATTTCCCTGTGCAGTGGCTATAAATATGTTCTTATGCAGAACAATCTATTAAAAGGTGTTTTTAATATGCGACATTTCAAATGATTATTCTGTGGTTTTGCATAGTCCTGAAGTTCTAATCCTTGATATTGTCAGGGCAATAGCTCAGATTCAAGTTCGAGCTTGTAATACTCTAATATTTTTTCTCTTTCTCTTTTTCTTTCCTGTATTGGCTACAGGCAGTAATGTATCTCTCATTAAAAGTGGGGCGTGATGGATTTGACAAGCTGCATGTGTTAGAAATTATTGGACGCCTTGTTTCCAACTGTATTTCATAAATTCCAAAAGTTATGGGGCAATTCCAGGTTCCCAAATATGAGTGGCTGAAGTATTTAACAGTCTTGACTTATAATCTCAAAAATGATTTATTGGAACCCTTGGCGACATGATACTCCCCAGTTTTTGTTTACAGCCTGACATGACATGAAGGAAGTAGGGCACACTCATGCATCAGGGTAACTATGGATTTATCAAGGCATTTAAGACGAACCTTATTATCTGTTCTTACAACCCTGGCACCACACCATAACTAACACAGACTTTTAGAGTCAACTTTCTTTTTTTCTTTTATTTTGAAGAATCTTTCTAAAATAGTTAATATTTAGGCCATTCTGAGAGTGCCCTGTTGTTGGTTCATTCTTGGGTGTGGCCACCCTAATTAAAATTTCTAAATAGTAAAATGGAATCTCCTAAGAATCATTTAATACTCTCAGCTGATAAACACTCTCTCTAGTTTCTGTTGGTAGTTAATTTTTTTTATTTTTTTCCCCTCTAGGGAGGGGCCTGAAAATAAAGGTCAGATCCCAACCCTGCCCTGACAACTGACATTCCGATCTGAATTATAGTGCAATGCAATGGACTGGATCCAAACTTGACCAGTGCCACCTATTTCTATAATGAATTAAACCAAACCTTCAGATCTAAATCCTCTCTATGAGGCGTTCATAACCCAGTTCTAAGCTTTGTGGCTTGGTCCCATCTCGAGTTTTGTCCCATTTCATTTGCCATGAAGTGCATGCAAACATTGACAAACTTTTTAGCAGAATAATAATACTAACTTGTAGTCAATAGCAAATTGACTTCCACAGGCCCATCTCTGCTTTACCTCAAGCTGTTCCAGCAGTGTTCTCTTGCTCTCATCTAGTTCTTTCTAATGCTACTGATCTTTGTGCACCTTTTTAAATATTTCAAAAGAACAGCATTTGTTATACCCGCCACTATAAAATATGCCATCTTCTTTGATGCCCCTTCAGAATGGAAGCTTCAAAGAAAGAATGATATGGGAATCAGTATACTTTAAGTGACAGGGTGATTTTAATTTTGCTATTTTTTCCTCTGCATTACCAATTGAGAATGCAATGGTTGTACTTCTAACCAGTAAGTCAAAATGTAGCTGAGTATCAACTTTTATTTATTATTATTATTTATGGAGTGCTGTAGATGTGCAGTATTGCTTTACAGATATGTAATGAGACAGGGTCTAGAGGCCTCATCTTGCAAACATTTATTAGTGCTTACTGCAATGAGTAATCACAATTCAGTACATATCTTTAGTATCATCTGCTGAATCCTGTGCCTTGCAATCATTATTCGTATTGGAGAGCAGAATGAGAAATTTGCTCATATTAGGTAAAACCTATTCCTCCATCCTCTGAAGTCATTAGGACTAATGACAAAGTAAGTTATTGAATGAGTGACAGAGTTGAGCCCACTGTGATTCCTGCCACCCATAACAATACATCACTGGGACACAGACTTGAGGTTGAAGTGTTCTTCGACTGGTTTTTGAATGTTATAATTCTTGACATCTGATTTGTGTCCTTTATTCTTTTGCGTAGAGACTTTCCGGTTTGGCCAATGTACATGGCAGAGGGGCATTGCTGGCACATGATGGCATATATCACATTGGTAGATGTGCAGGTGAATGAGCCCCTGATGGTGTGGCTGATGTGATTAGGTCCTATGATGATGTCCCTTGAATAGATATGTGGACATTCAAAAACCAGTCAGAGAACACTTCAACCTCCCTGGACACTCAATTACCAGGGCCGGCTCCAGGCACCAGCTTACCAAGCAGGTGCTTGGGGCGGCCACTATGGAGAGGGGTGGCACGTCCTGCTGTTTGGCAGCAATTCGGTGGACAGTCCCTCACTCCTGCTCGGAGCGAAGGACCTCTTGCCGAATTGCCACCGCAGATCGTGATCACAATTGTGATCACGGCTTTTATTTGTTTGTTTGTTTGTTTGGCTGCGTGGGGCAGTCAAAACCCTGGAGCCGGCCTTGTCAATTACAGACCTAAAAGTCACAATTCTTCAACAAAAAAACTTCAAAAACAGACTCCAATGAGAAACTGCAGAACTGGAATTAATTTGCAAACTGGACACCATTAAATTAGGCTTGAATAAAGACTGGCAGTGGATGGGTCATTACCAGGGCCGGCTCCAGGCTCCAGCTTACCAAGCAGGTGCTTGGGGTGGCCACTTCAGAGAGGGGCGGCATGTCCAGCTGTTCAGTGGCAATTCGGCGGACGGTCCCTCACTGCTGCTGGGAGCGAAGGACCTCCCACTGAATTGCCGCCGCAGATCGCGATCGTGGCTTGCTTTGTTGTTGTTGTTTGTTTGGCTGCTTGGGGCGGCCAAAACCCTGGAGCCGGCCCTGGTCATTACACAAAGTAAAAACTTTTTCCCCCTACTGTTTCTCACACCTTCTTGTCAACTGTTTGAAATGGGCCATCCTGATTATCACTACAAAAGTTTTTTTTTCTCCTGCTGATAATAGACTGATTTGTCTCATTAGAGTTGGTATGGCAACCCCCATCTTTTCATGTTTCTCTCTCTCTCGCTCTCTGTGTGTATATGTATGTGTGTGGGTATATATATATATATATGTATATATATATATATGTATATATCTTCCTACTGTATTTTCCATTCCATGCATCTGATGAAGTGGGTTTTAGCCCATGAAAGCTTATGCCCAATTAAATTTGTTAGTCTCTAAGGTGCCACAAGTACTCCTCGTTTTTTTTGCTGATTCAGACTAACATGGCTACCACTCTGAAACCTATTAAAAACCAAATAGATAATCTCTATTTTAAGTTGTCAAGCTCATAAGCATATGCTTAAATTAGGTGGTTTTCTGAACTGGAGTCAATTTTCACTAAAGGGACACTCTCAGCCCCCTTAAGCGAAACATTCGACATACTTCACCTTAAAGTGTTTATAATCTGATAGGAATTGTCCTAATTATTTAATTATATCATCTTATTATGATTTTATCAGGTCTCATAAATGAAACCAGGTTAGATTAGCATTCCTTTAAGGAACACCTAGCTATTACAGGAAGGAGTGCTGGCAGTTCAGCAGATGTTTTTGTTCACTCTGAGTTGTTTTGAACCACTGTCCCAGGATGGTTTTAAAGGGTAGTCTGCCACTGAAAGTTGCTGTCCTTGAATGAGATGTAACATGGAGGACCAGATCAGTTTTGATCATTAAAGTTCCCATGGCATTTTTGTAAGGTATGAATGAACTACGTGTTGGCGTACTAGGTATGTCATACCCCAGATTCTTAGTGCTGCTGATTGAAGTACCTTTGAACTGTACATAAGGTAAATGAAAAGTAAATAGCATTTGTCTTTCATGTACCTATCTGAAAAGGTGTATTGACATTCAACTTACCGTAGTTCAGATGTAAGTGGCCTCTTTCATATTGTTATATTACAGTCCACACAAGTATGTAACAAATATTAAAGAAATGACACCCTATCTACCTGTAAAGAAAACACATGTCCTGTCCATAATGGAGAATGAGGGACCTGAGAAAAAAGTTAGATCATCCCATGCCATCTTGTGGAGCACTTGATTTTCCCCTCCACTCTATTTCAAACATTGCTGTAGTGACACTATTGAAACGGTGGTGTTTGTGTCTAGATACTGTTGTATTTTTATCACGGCAAAGTGTGAGACAAAGTCTCTAGTGCCACAGTTCTGCTCTGATCAGATATGCAAGAGCTGATTTAGAGATGTCGAAATGCTGCTGCAGATGTATCATCATATGAGTGATCAGATTTCAGGAGAGGAGGAGGGGTCAAGAAAGCTTTTGAAAAGCAGGTACATTATTATTTAACTAGCACATATTTATTTTTTGTTTCTTTTCAAGAGGTTTTCATGTTATGTTTATATTTTAAGATTACTGGTGAAAGATAAAAAGCAACAGAGGTGCAAGTTGGTGAAAGATAGTATTTATTTTGGTCAGAGTTAAGGTTGTTGTGGTGAAGTATGCATTTCTTTTTATTTAAGAAGCATATAAACAATAGACCTGATTCTCACTTACACAGCTTAAAGATGCCTAACTATAAATGAGAATCAGACCCCATGAATTTGTTTATTTTGTGGGTGGTGTAAAGCATACAAGGTCCTTGTCTATTCATTTTCTTGCTTCTAAGTGGTGGTGTTTAGTACATGATGATAAGTAAATACATTGTTTTCACTTGGCAACTTCAACTTTTTTCAATTAAGTTTTTTGGACTTTGAATTATAACAATAATAAAATTGTCCATTTCTTTTATGATTGAATAACCCAGTTGTCCAGAGGCTGAATTATGAGGTTATATACCAAGTAGTTTACACAGGTGAACTGGATTATTGCCTTACAAAACACAGGGGCAATGACATTATCACTTAATTATATATTTCTCAGGTTTTATTTTATATTTTATAGATTATAGTTAATCTCCTAAGGAACAAGGTCAAAGGATGAATGACTGTATACTTGAGAAGTGTGCTACCTGCCCTGTAATGCACTTTCAGCTCTTACTGTCTTGTCAGCATTAAGAAACATAGCTTAGCCATAAACATATTTCTACTTTTTGTTGCCCTCATTCTCTTCTCTTAGCTGCATTTTACCTCCAGTGAGGAACACGTGAAAGGTCTGTATACTTCCAAAGCAATGTTAGTCAATGTAGGGAAAAATAAAAATTGAGAGAATATTGCTTTGAAAAGTCCATTGGCCTTAAAAATTCATAAGTCTTTGAAGTCTTAGCACCAATCAACCCTTAACTTGGGATGGAGCTACTCAGGAAGACCAGGGCTTTAAAAAGCACACTCCTAAGCAACCAGAGGAGCTAGCAAACAAAAGCGGCTAATGGGGTTTTGCGAGGGAGCTTACAGGGAGCGTGTGAGGAGGGGCTACATACACTTAACATTCCTTAAACTTCTTTAAACTTAAAGCCAAAAACACCCTCTAATAAAAAGAAAACAACAAAGGAACAAGCTTCAGAAGTTAAAAAAGAATGCAGGCAGAAGTTCAGCAACAGAGCGGGGGCTACCCAGTTTATGCACTCAATGCAGCAGGTATGATTTCCTGCCTTATGGGCAGGTGGTGTATGTGTGCATTCGATGCAAGGAGCTCCTGGCCCTCAGAGACTCTGTACGGGCTTTGGAGACCAGGGTGGCTGAGCTGGAGGAGCTAAGGGAGACAGAGAGGTACATAGATGAGACTTTCCGGGACACAGTAGCATGGTCCCAACCCCAGTCTGACAGCCTCTGTGCCGTTCAGGAGGATGAAAATCTCAGGGAAGGAGAGCATCTAACTGGAGCAGAGGGAAACGATCCCATAGTTGGGACCCTCCTTCCAGTGCTCCTCCTTCCACGTGATTCAAGATGATGTTGCGTTAGCCTCTCACATTGACGATACCTCTCTGGGGGAGGGAACTCCAGTTATTAGGAATAGACAGGTATTAGTAATGGGTGATTCGATCATTAGAAACATAGATAGCTGGGTTTGCAATGACTGGGAGAACCGCATGGTGACTTGCCTGCCTGGTGCGAAGGTTGTGGATCTCTCGAGACATCTAGATAGGCTTATGTGTAGCAGCCATTGGTCATGGTACATGTAGGTACCAATGACCTAGGGAAGGATAGGAGAGAGGTCCTGGAGGCCAATTTTAGGCTGCTAGGTAAGAGATTGAAGTCTAGGACCTCATGGTAGCATTCTCCGAAATGCTTCCAGTTCCACACGCAGGGTCCATGAAACAGGCAGAACTGCAGGATCTCAATGCGTGAGGGAGACGATGGTATAGGGAGGAGGGGTTTAGATTTATTAGGAACTGTGGAAACTTTTGGGAAAGGGGGAGCCTATACAGGAAGGATGGGCTTCATCTAAACCAAAATGGAACCAAATTGCTGGCACTTAATATTAAAAATGTCATAGAACAGTTTTTAAACTACTGGCTTGGGGAAAGCGGACAGGTGTGGAGGAGCACGTGATTCAGACATCCCTGAGGGGAGGATGTATAAATGGAGATTCCCTATGTCCTAATAAGGGGAAGAGGATGGAAGATGATAAAATGCAGGTAGAATGTGATGAGAAACAGTCAAAAGAAAAAAAAGTCCCATTCAATTACATCTTGTAATGGCAGACAGCTAAAAAGTGACAAGTTTTTAAAGTGCTTATATACCAATGCTAGAAGTCTAAATAATATGGGTGAACTATAGTGCCTCGTATTAAATGAGGATATTGATCACAGAAACTTGGTAGAATGAGGATAATCAATGGGACACAGTAATACCAGGGTACAAAATATATCAGAAGGACCAGGGCCGTCCCTAGACATTTTGGTGCCCTACGCAGCCCTCACCCGCCCCAGACCTCAGCAGGAAGGCAGGAGCAGGCTTGGGGGGCAGGAGGGAAACCGTCCCCCAACATGAGCCGGTGGAGCGGAGCGGGTTGGGGCCAGCTCACTCCACTTCCTGCCACCCGGTGAGTGCAGGGCAGGCCCGACCCCGTACTCATGGGGTGGCAGGAAGTGGAGTAACCTGGCTCCAGTCCGCTCTGCTCCCTGGCTTCCAGGCTTGGAGGACGGGGGGAACCGCCCCCCAGAACTCACCGGAGGCATGGCTGGGAGCCGGCAGTGCGGAGGGGGCTGGAGACAGGTCGCTCCTCCATTTACCGCTGCCTGGTGAGTGCAGGGCGCCCGACCCCTGTTGGAGTGGGGGCGGAGCAGGGGCGGAGGCTTTGGGGAAGGGGTGGAGTAGAGGTGGGGCTAGGGTGGAGTAGGGGTGGGGGGAAGGAGGTGCCCCAAATTTCCTAGTGCCCTTCGCAGCTGTGTACTTTGCGTATGGGTAGGGATGGCCCTGGGAAGGACAGAACAGGTCGTGCTGGTGGGAGAGTGGCACGATATGTGAAAGAAAGCATAGAATCGAATGAAGTAAAAATCTTAAATTAACCAAACTGTACCATAGAATCTCTATGGATAGTAATTCTATGCTTGAATAATAAGAATATAGCAGTAGAGATATATTACAGACCAGCTGGCCAAGATGGTGATAGTGACTGTGAAATGCTCAGGGAGATTAGAGAGGCTATTAAAATAAAAAACTCAATAATAATAATGGGGGATTTCAACTATCCCCATATTGACATGTCACCTCAGGAAGAGATGCAGAGATAAAGTTTCTTGACACCATAAATTTCAGCTTCTTGGAGCAGTGAGTCCGGGAACCCTCCAGAGGAGAGGCAATTCTTGATTTAGTCCTAAGTGAAGCACAGGATCAGGTCCAAGAGGTGAATATAGCTGGACTGCTTGGTAATAGTGAACATAATATAATTAAATTTAACATCCCTGTGGTGGGGAAAACAACCCAACAACCCAACAGTGTAGCATTTAATTTCAGAAAGGGGAACTACACAAAAATGAGGAGGTTAGTTAAAGAGAAATTAAAAGGTACAGTACCAAAAGTAAAATCCCTGCAAGTGGCATGAAACTTTTTTACGACACTATAATAGAGGTTCAACTTAAATGTATCCCCCAAATTAAAAAACATCATAAGTGAAACAAAAAAGAGCCACCATGTCTTAACAACAAAGTAAAAGAAGCAGTGAGAGGCAAAAAGGCATCCTTTAAAAAGTGGAAGTTAAATCCTAATGAGGAAAATAGAAAGGAGCATAAACTCTGGCAAATGAAGTGTAAAAATATAATTAGGAAGGCCAAAAAAGAATTTGAAGAAAGCTAGCCAAAGACTCAAAAAGTAATAGCAAAATTTTTTTTAAGTACATCAGAAGCAGGAAGCCTGCTAAACAACCAGTGGGATCACTGGACGATCGAGATGCTAAAGGAGCACTCAAGGACGATAAGGCCATTGCGGAGAAACCAAATGAATTCTTTGCATTGGTCTTCATGGTTGAGGATGTGAGGGAAATTCCCAAACCTGAGCCATTCTGTTTAGGTGACAAATCTGAGGAATTGTCCCAGATGAAGGTGTCATTAGAGGAGGGTTTGGAACAAATTGATAAACTAAACAGTAATAAGTCACACCAGGACCAGATGGTATTTACCCAAGAGTTTTGAAGGAACTCAAATGTGAAATTGTAGGACTACTAACTGTCATCTGTAATCTATAATTTAAATCAGCTTCTGTACCAAATGACTGGAGGATAGCTAATGTAACACCAATTTTTAAAAAGGGCTCCAGAGGTGATCCCAGCAATTACAGGTCGGTAAGACTGACTTCAGTACTGGGCAAACTGGTTGAAACTAGAGTAAAGAACAAAATGATCAGACACATAGATGAACATAATTTGTTGGGGAAGAGGCAACATCGTTTTTGTAAAGGGAAATCATGCGTCACCAATCTACTAGAATTCTTTGAAGGGGTCAACAAGGGGGATCCAGTGGATATAGTGTATTTAGATTTTCAGAAAGCCTTTGACAAGGTCTCTCACCAAAGGCTCTTAAGCAAAGTAAGCAGTTATGGGATCAGAGGGAAGGTTCCCTCATCGATTGGTAACCAATTAAAAGATAGGAAACAAAGGGTAGGAATAAATGGTCAGTTTTCAGAATGGAGAGAGGTAAATAGTGGTGTCCCCCAGGGGTCTCTACTGGGCCAGTCCTGTTCAACATATTCATAAATGATCTGGAAAAAGGGGTAAACAGTGAGGTGACAAAATTTGCAGATGATACAAGACTACTCAAGATAGTTAAGTCCCAGGCAGACTGCGAAGAGCTAAAAAAGGATCTCACAAAACTGGGTGACTGCAACAAAATGGCAGATGAAATTCAATGTTGATAAATGCAAAGTAATGCACATTGGAAAATATAATCCCAACTGTACATATAAAATGATGGGGTCTAAATTAGCTGTTACCACTCAAGAAAAAGATCTTGGAGTCATTGTGGTTAGTTCTCTGAAAACATCCAGTCAATGTGCAGTGGCAGTCAAAAAGGTGAACAAAATGTTGGGGATCATTAAGAAAGGGAAAGATAATAAGACAGAAAATATCATATTGCCTCTATATAAATCCATGGTACGCCCACATCTTGAATACTGCGTGCGGATGTGGTTGCCCCATCTCAAAAAAAGATATATTGGACTTGGAAAAGGTTCAGAAAAGGGCAACAAAATTTATTAGGGGTACGGAATGGCTGCTGAATGAGATTAATAAAACAAGAACTTTTCAGCTTGGAAAAGAGACAACTAAGGGGGAATATGACAGAAGTCTATACAATCATGACTGGTATGGAGAAAGTAAATAAGGAAGTGTTATTCACTCCTTCTCATAAAACAAGAACTAGGGGTCACCAAATGAAATTAATAGGCAGCAGGTTTAAAACAAACAAAAGGAAACATTTCTTCACACAACACACAGTCAATCTGTGGAACTCCTTGCCAGAGGATGTTGTGAAGGCCAAGACCATAACATGGTTCAAAAAAGAGCTAGATCAATTCATGGAGGATTGGTCCATCAATGGCTCTAAGCCAGGATGGGCAGAGATGGTGTCCTTAGCCTGTGTTTGCCAGGGTCTGGGAATGGGTGACAGGGGATGGATCACTTGATGATTGCCTGTTCTGTTCATTCCCTTTGAGGCACTTGGCATTGGTCATTGTTGGAAGACAGGATCCTGAGCTAGATGTACCTTTGGTCTGACCCAGTTTGGCCATTCTTATGTTCTAAAGTCCCTTATGATGACAATATTGGAAGCTCACCTTAATGCCATTCAGAATTAATGAAAAGAGAAACAGACAACTCTAAAAAGAACATCAAGTTTTCTAGACTATTAGCACTGAACCTCCTTTATATGAAGAATCATGAATAGATGCACAAAATGTAATGCAAAGGCAAATTTATAATTAAAACTATTAGCTGTAATCCATGGGAAAAAGTAACCACAAGGGTAAAGGTTTTTGGTTTTTTTTATTGTTTTACATTTAGACTGGGGCTATCACTTCATTAGGTTTTTTTCCAACTGCATGAAATATTCTTGTCACCTTGACAAGAATAGTTATTTTGTCCTTAGCAATCAAGGTGGCAACTGTACTTTTTATTCCCTGTAGAAAGCTAAAAAGAATATACATCAGTCAAGTTAAATAAAAGCACAATCAATTACTTAAGGTAAATATACTCCATTTATTCAAATTACTGCCTTCATCCCCATTTGTAGGGACATGGGTTTGAGAACACATTGAGAATGTAAAGTGAAATGCTACAGTTCCTTTTCCTTTCAGATGAAGATTCTTGAAGATATATCTTTTTTATACAAGTGGGGAAAATTGTATGAATTTAATAAGTATAACAAGCTAATGTAGCAAAACCAGTTTCGAAGTAGATGTAATATTTTCATTCATTTCAGCAGCAGATGTTCTCTTCAATATGGTACTGTAATTTCGTACTCTGGCTCAAATATGTACAAGCTCCAGTAAGTGACATGGTTACATTGTATGTACTGTAAATGTATATAGAACCATCAGGATCTCATGGATTAATATGATAATTCAAATACAGAGTCATGGAGATGAAGGATGGTTTTCTGAACTGGGACTTGAGCTTCTGGTTCAGTTCTCAGACCTGTCATACACTTCTTGTTGGAACACCACGTAGGGGAAAATCTTCAAAGGCACAAATCACTGTTAGCTATTGAAAGCCTTTGAAAATCCCTTCTTCATCTCCCTGTACCACAATTCCCCATCTCTTAAAAATGGGATAGTGATATTCTCAGGGATGATGTGAAACTGAATTGATTAATCTTTGTGAAGTGCTCAGATACTGTACTGGAGGGAGCCATATACGTACCTAACTAGACATCAGCTCACAAAACAGCTATATGACAGAATTTGACATTGTATATGACTGGAAGGAAGTGCTGGACATATTTGGGCATGTATTCCAGATACCAACACACAACTCCCACATGAAGTTGTTAAGTGGAAACCAACTGGTGTGAAGAAATGAGAGTACCCTAGACAAACCGTAGAAAGAACCTTAGCAGGAAGGTCAGAACAGGCGATCTCAGCCTCATACAGCAGATTGAAACAGCAGCAAATGACAGAGAGGAATGGAAGAAACTAGTTTTCACCCTGTGTACCATTATTGGCTTATGGAGGATATAATAGCTATGTATCTCTATCCTTTATGCACCAATATTGGCACACAGGGTGAAAACTAGTGTGTGAAACTGTGTAATTATTATATATAACATATCTGCAACATACCAGGAGTGTTTTAGATAACTTTTGCTATCCCGTCATTTATTTTGATGTCTTTTTATTTTTGTTTCATGTGCTGAGTGCTCAGTTTTGTCATCTAGTACAACTTCTGTCAATACTTTCTCTTGGGTATGGTACAGACATTGCAGTTTTGTAAATGGACACTCACCATATAGGATTTAGCTGGACAGAATGTAAAATGGTGGAGGCCTTGTAGAATGGAATATCAATTATTAGCAACAAGACTATTTGGGGAAAAATGATAGCTACAATTATGCTTTTGGATTTGTAATCCAGTCAGTTCTGCTTAAAGACTTAACTGGCTAGTCAAATTCTTTTTAGGAATTCTGCCCACAGAAATTCTTATTGTTTAGTAAAATGTTCAGAGAACACTGGCTCAAATTCAGAGTTAACATCTAGGGGGGAAAAAGGATTTGCTAGTTATTGTGTAATGACCTTTATTTAGAATGTTATGTTTTAAACAGAATGTTGCATTATACAGGAAGAACATCAGATTGTACTCTCTCACACACGACCCATTTAAACTTTGCTTTAGATCTAAAACAATGCAAATCTGAGACGGATACAATCAGGTTATTCCAAGTGTGATGGATTGGCTGCTTAATGGTACTTGGAGCTCTGCCAATTTCAAAAGTAAGCTTTATGTTCTTTTTAACTTACAAGTATATCAATATTTACAAAATTGGTGGCTGCTAGCAGAATAGCTTACTTTAGTAAATGCATTTTATTTTAAATTCTTTCCCCTATACAAAATTAATTGAAACCTGTGTGGAAAGAAACATTTGCATCTGATTCATTTTTTGAAATACAATAGTTAGCACAGTGTTTCTTAAACTGAGGTCTGCAGACCCCTGGTGGTCTGCAAGGGTACTCCAGGGGGTCTGTGGGCCCCACTGATCAACTCTTCCAGCTCCCTCCCTCAACTCCTCCCCCCCACTCCCAGTGCCTTCTGCATGCTTGGGAACAGCTATTCAGCATCGTGCAGGAGGTTCTGGGAGGGAGAGGGAGGAACGGGGACAGGGCGTGCTCAGAGGATCAACTCCTACCCCTCCCTCCCAGCTGTTCCCCGGCATGCAGCAAACACTGGGAGTGAGGGGGAGAAGTGGAGACAGGGTGTAATCAGGGGAGGGGGAGGAAAGAGGCAGGGAAGAGGAGTGGCAGAGGTGGAGAGGGGGTGGGAAAAGGTGGGGCATAGGTGTGGCCATGGGGGGAAGAGGTGGAGTGGGGATGGGGCATGGGCTGAGTGGGGGACTTGGGGGTCCTCAACATTTTTAAAATCAAAATGGGGGGTCTTTGAGTTGCTAAAGTTTGAGAACTGCTGAGTAAGTATATTCATTCCCCCTTCTTCTTCCTGCTAATTACAGTTGGCCATATAGCATTTTCTTCTTTAAAATCAAACTTCAAGGTTGAGCTCTGCTTAAAAACTTATGACCCTATAGGGTTCAAACTTTATAAGATTATTGAAAGCTTCAAGATTTTTTTCCACATCAAAATGAAAGTGGGGTGAAATGTTAAGCCCATTTCTAAATGTGCTAACGTTCAAATTTGTCACAGAGTCTTAAACTGAAGGACAGTTGGAAAAAAAATCAGGAAGCATAAAATAATATGGAAACAATTTTTTAATTTTAGTAGCCATCCCATTGAGTATTATCTCAGTTTTACAGATGGGTAAACTATGGCATGGAAAGGTTAAATGACCAGTCCATAGCAACATAGAAAGCTAATGTCTGGGTCAGCATAGAAGCAAGATCTCTGGACTCCTTAACAGGAGATCTCCACTAATTACGAGACCACGCTATTTCTTGGCACAAGTGACGGAGGGGACAATTGAGAGATGTGGTGAAAGGGTGGAGAAACAGACATTTTGTGATTTATCCAAATGCTCTTTCTGTGACACTTTTGTAGGCTACAGTTTTTAACATGGCTACATTACTAACTACTTGGCCATACTAATCAGTTTCTCTTCAAAATGAAACATTGTCACTTCACTAAGACATCAGCAAAGGCAGTTCATACAAGGAGAAAATAAACTGACACACCTTTAATGTTGCTAAAGAGAAAATTCTGGATTGCTTTCAACACTTTTACAATTACAATTATATCCCAGCTCTTTCCATGTTTATTATTTTACTATTATTTTATCATTTACTGACTAAATCTGTTATGTAATAATGTTAAGTTTTTGGCAGATTTTGAAATCCATCCTGCTTGAAGAGCCAGTCTGTGTGATTCCTAGCCCACAGCCCAAGATTAAAACATGTCAGCTTGAAAAGGCCATGTCCTCAGCTACATACAGGGCAGCAGAGCTTATCAGGTACGCATGGGGAGCATGGTGCCATCCCAACTGTACCAAAGGGGACTGGCAGCAGACATGCTCCTTTTGTAAGCTGAGGAGCTTTGGGAGGAATTCTGCAGGATTCATCCTGGAGCTCCCCTGTGGGTGATATTATTTTACCCTGCCCAGAAAGAGGACAGTTCCTAAATGGCATGACTGAGCTCTATCTGAAGTTGCAAATTGGATAGTAAGGCGTACAACTGCCCAATTTTCTCATGCAAATACAATTTGTATACCCCATCCAGTGGCTTGCACCAATATAACTGCAGCAGTACAAACCTCAAGTATACATTCATTCACCAGTATAAAAAAGTGACTTGCACTGGTAAAATTTACCTCTTTGACTCCAAGGTAAACTTCTTAAATCACTTAAGCCTTTAATCCAGGAACTCTTGGGCACTGAAAAGTAAGGCTGCAAAAGAAGTCGGCATATAATTTTCATAGATTATAAAAGGGACTATTGTGATTATCTAGTCTGACCTTCTGCATAACACCAACCATATGACTTTTTGAATGAAATCCTTTTTATGACGGAGCATATAATTTAGAAAAAACATCCAATCTTGATTTTAAAATCACCACTGATGGAGAATCTATCACAGCCTTTGGTAAATTGTTCTAATGGTTAATTATCCTAAAAATTTGCACTTTATTTCTAGTTTATGTCCAGCTTCCAACCATTGGATCTTGTTATACCTTTTTCTACTAAATTGAGGAGCCATCTATTATCAAATTTCTGTTCCTCATGTAGGTACTTATAGACTGGTACTTAACAAGGAGAAGTTAATAAACTAAACAGATTGAGGTCCTTGATCTTTCACTATGAAGCATGTTTTCTAATCTTTTAATCATTCTCCTGGCTCTCCAGTTTATCAACATCCTCTTGAAATGTAGATGCCAGAACTGGACACAGAATTCCAGTAGTGGTTGCACCAATGCCAAATACAGAGGTGGTAATACCTTCCTACTCAAAATCTCCCTGTTTCTAATCCAAGGATTGCAGTAGACCTTTTGCCCATGGCTTCACACTCAGAACTTATTTTCAGCTGATTATCCACTCAAGTCAAAGGAGTCACACAAATTTGGATGCTGGAGTTGGTTCAGCCTAATAATTTGAAAATAAGGCCTTATTTTGGGACATTACAGAAAACTACAGTAAGAGAGTGGATTATATGACAAAGGCTTCAGCCATTACTATCTAAAACGTTTCAAAAGTAGTTTTGATCTCTGAGCTCTGGTCATATGGAATTTGCGTTATACTTAATTCACAGTAAAGAGCTACCTTTGTAACCATTGCAAGTGTCCCAGTCTTTGAAAATGAGGGTCATTTGAGATATATACCAGATTTGCTTTACAGGGACTTGTCTATTTTTGTTCTAATTTAGTAAAAACAACCCCTGTAATTTGAATGTGTAAGTCATTGTTAGAACAAGATACGAAGAAAGCAAACGAGAAAGAGCTTTCCTTTCATGCAGAAAGAAGGACATGGTACCTTATAGCTTCTGCTTAGCAGCACTGTGAAAAGTGAAGGTACTATAAATTTCCAGTATTACTCACAAGAGATGCTGTACACTCTTTTCAGCTTGATCTTTTCCCACAGAACTGGGTGATTTTTTTTTTTTTAATGTGAGGTTGGAATGCTGATGTGATTCTTTGAGGCTGAGCTAATGAACTGATGCCTACTGCTGACTAGCATTTCTTTTCAGATCACATCCTCTATTTTGTATGGAAAAATGTGTTTTGTATGGAAAGATATTTGTTTAATCCTTCGAAGGCCTCCAGCTCTTCACTGTACTTTTTAACTGCCACTTTATTTGCAGCATATGGTTTGGGTCATTGATCAAAGGAATCACTGAAATTATTAAATCAACAGGGCAGAAACATGAAAGGAAAAAGTTAAGAGTTAGGCATATTTCCAGTTTCAGATTCTACACTCTTCTGTGGCTCCCACTCCATGTAAAAAGTGCCCTTGAATTGTTTAGTGTGACTCTCTGAAAGATAAACTCTACCAATCATAGGTGCTGGAACTATGGGTGCTGGGGTGCTGCAGAACCCCCTGGCTTGAAGTGGTTTCCATCATATACAGGGTTTACAGTTTGGTTCAATGGCTCTCAGCACCCCCACTATGCAAATTGTTCCATCACCCCTGGTACCAGTCAGCTGTCCTGGACATGAAGCAAAATGTGTATGGCAACAATGCTGAGAAGACACTTTAAAATCCCATTAAGAGCTCAAGGAACAGGATTGCTGACTGCCTGAATAAAAATGTGACAGGACAGATCAGCTTATTACTTTCTGGAGATAGGTAAAATTATCAGTGATGCAGTACTAATCTGACAGATGCACTCAAAATAACTATTGCCTTCTCCTAGCAGATAATATCAATCTTTACCAAGCTGGGGCTTTGCTTATGTAACACATGAAAAAGCACAGGCCAC
Organism: Malaclemys terrapin pileata; assembly: GCF_027887155.1. Taxonomy (NCBI): domain Eukaryota; kingdom Metazoa; phylum Chordata; order Testudines; family Emydidae; genus Malaclemys; species Malaclemys terrapin. Next base: position 91,982,151 of record NC_071509.1, read on the forward strand.
CAATGAAATTAGGGAATTTTTGAGTGGCAACTGACATTATCTCAAGGCACTTTTAGATGCTTGCTTCTAGAATTTTTTTCCAAGGCTAGTTTCCTCCCCTCCTCCTTATGTTGGTTAGGCTCCCACCTCATTGGCTGCAGGAAACCACTAGAATGAGAGAAGGCTAATATAAATAAACACTTTGGTGACACTGGGCCGCTGTGTCTTTTAAGACAAACTTCTCAACCATTCTCTTTGTCAGGCTGTCATGTAATCAACATCCTAATACTCTTCTCTTTCATATTTTTAGATGTCTGTCAACTTGGTATCTGTACACTCTGAGCACAGTTGTGAAGAAACAGAGAGTTCAAGGCAACTGGCTTTTTTTTTCTTGTCCCTGCCTCAGACAAAATAAAATAAGAGACTTCAGCAGCTGCATGGATTTTCATGGCACAGGTGCATCCTGACTGTGAAGCAGGCTTTCAGAGCCTCCACTGCACAGGTACTGTGAAGCACTGATGTGGGTTTATGTTGCATGGTTGTTCGGTGAATAATTGTACTTTAATGTCGTGGTGCATTTTATTTATGCCGCTGTAAGCAGTTGATTTTAGTAGTAGGGGTTATATTCCCATCAGCAGTGAGAGAATTAATGTGAAAGGGTTCGTTGGTTCTGCCAGCCCTGAAGTGGCCAGAATTGGGGGTAATGCCTCCTTTGTCTGTGAATTAGGCATCACTTCATCTTTAGTGTAGAAGAGGGTGGATTCCACAGGTAGACCCAAACTCTTTTGAAAAGATTCAGAGGTTGTCTTGTACTGTAGTCTGGTCTTGTTAGGCCTTCAAATAGCTGTGGACCTTAATTAAGTTGCAAGTCTTTGAATAATGTAAACCTGGTAGTACTGTGAGATTAAGTGGGTTGGGTTAATCCTTGGAAATGCTATGGCGCTTTGGACTTGAGCATCAAATATAAAGGAAGGCCAGTGTCAACTCTGGGAGGCTGTTGCTTTAACTTCTGTCACTGCTGTCTGTACATGTTGCGTTTAGCAGTTATTTTGCTTTAAATTAAATGTTTAATTACACATAAAAACTACATTAAAGGAACATTATTAAGGTTGCAAAGTCAAGCAATCAAATAAGGATATGCCAGAATTGTGGTTGCCTGGGCAGCCTCAGTTTGGGCTGTCTGCATGTATGCATTATGGTACAATCTTTAATTGCATGATCACATATTATTTTTTCCACAAGACCTTGCCCCGTTGAGGAATCTTGGGCTATATTCCAGGCTGTGGACAACAATGCTGTCTTGTGGTCACAGATGCTTCTGCCGCATCCACTCCAACCTATCTCTTTCCAACCCCTGGCTCCTTGTCCCATGCCCATTCTCTTCACTAGTCAGTACCATGCTCTACACCCATTCTCATCCCACTCCAGAATTCTCATCCCAGTCTATTTGCCCAACAAGTTCTAATCTCTCCCTCTGGACTTGCCATCCAAGTCCCAGTCTCTCTTCCTTCCCTCTGCTGTTAGTCGCAATCTCCTTGCCCAGCCAGTTCCAGTCTCCCCACCTAGCTGCTCATCCAACCTTTTTCTTTTCTCCCTTTCCCTAGGCCTCCAATTAGGCCCCTTCCATGTTCCCTAGTCACATTGGATCCCTCTTGGAGCTCTTTGTCCAATTTCATTGCTTCCCTCTCATCAGCTCCTTGTGTCAGTCTTTTTGCCCAGTCAGTCCCAGTTCTCCCCCAACCTGAAATCTCACTTTCCCTCTTCCTGGCCCCCCAGGATCCAGTCCAAGTCTCTTGCCCTCTCCCCCAGCCTCCTTGTCTCACTCTACTCCCCCACTATTACTTTTTTGTCCCTTCTGCATTCAAATCAGGCAACTTTCTCTTCCACGCTGTTTTGGCCCAGCAGTTTGGCATTTAGAACATGGGATAGACAGACTCCCTGTCTGCAGCAGTCCAGAGTAGCAACCCAGGCTGAAGCATGTGCAGTGTAAACAGAATCTTTGGATATTTTAGCTGTTAAACTCACAAGTCTCTGCTGAGCATGTGCAAATTGGAATTTTTCAAAGGGTTACAACTTGGTCAAATTCAAGTGCATTTTTATGGGGATGCTAAAAGTCACATCCCTGATACAAAAGCTACCCCCTGTCAAATTTAAAGCCCCTCCTCTAAAGTATGGAGGCACTAGCACTTTCCAATGAAAATTTCACTAGAATTTTTTAACATGGGCAAAACTACATATATTTCCCACTAGCCTAATTCTTAGACACAGCTGAACTATTTTGGCTGAAAATTCCCTCAAAAATCATCCTGAGGTAAGCATTCAGCATTGAAAATGTCAGTCCAACTGGGTAAAGTTTGACAAAGTTATAGGCAACTGAAAACAGGGTCTTATAATGGGAAGTGTTAGGGAACTTTACGGTAAATTATGCTACTAGCCCTGCCTATAATGTAGTCCCTACAAGATTCTAACTTCCTGTTTCCATCCTCATTTGCAATCCTGCCATTTGCAACACACAGTTTTTCTAACCTGTACTTGGTATTTCTCCAAAGAACAAAGTCAATCTCTAATTTCTCATCTTAGTTATTATTCTGTTTTAATGTTAATTGCATAACTAATAGTATTCCTTTCCTGCTGTCCTACTTGTGAATTGTATCTCCATTTGAAATCAGTTTCTGTGTATAAGCGAAGGACAGTAGTTTGTAGTTTGCACTTTTTAGATTTCAGAGTAGCAGCCATTCTGTATCTGCAAAAACAACAGGAGTACTTGTGGCACCTTAGAGACTAACAAATTTATTAGAGCATAAGCTTTTGTGGGCTACAGCCCACTTCTTCAATTATGCATCCGAAGAAGTGGGCTGTAGCCCACGAAAGCTTATGCTCTAATAAATTTGTTAGTCTCTAAGGTGCCACAAGTACTCCTGTACTTTTTAGATTGTTATTCACATACATTAGGTTTGGATGACTCTCACTTTACAATTTTCCTGTAGAGTATATCTATCTATTATAAGGTCTATGGCTGGGAAAGCTAACAAGAGCCTCATGACAAGTAACTGGAATGCAAAATTTAGTCATTTCATTGATTGTTCATGAGTATTCAAGTGTGACAAATAAAACTGATCTAGTTCAAGACTAACCCCGCTATTGCAAAAATATTATTTACATGCCTAAGAAAAATGGTCTGTTTACTCACAGACCCTGGACAATATTGTATAAAGTATTTCAGTTGGATAAGGTATTCTTAATTTCTGTGGTATAATGTTGTCTTATACTGTTAGCTTTATTTAGTTGTGGGTAAGTCATTCCAATGTATTGGGCATAGTTGGCATATCAGTTTAAGGTTGACTAGCATTCTTTTGGGATGAAAGGTGTTACAGAAATTCAAACAGTTGCTATTTTTCCGTGATTTGGTTCACTAACACGTTAGCCTCTCTTATAATTGGACTCTTCCTCAACTGTAAGAATAAAATATAGGCTGTATTTCTGTACTAGGTTGCGTACTGTCATTTGTAACTTAACTCACATTAAAAGTCATTTATTTGTTTTTATTATTATTTATGTAATAGTAGCACATAGTCACTCCAACTGAGATCAAGACCCCATCGTGTCAGGGGCTGTACAAATACCTGATGAGTGATAGTGCTTGCCTAAACGAGGTTACAATGTAGAAAAAACAGACAAACAATAGGAGGGAAAACAGAAGCACAGCCTGGAGAAGTGACTTGCCTGAGGTCACACAACAGATCAGTGGCCATCCTGGAAATAGAACCCACGGTATCTGACACCCAATCTAGTGCCCTATTCACTACACCACACTGCCTTCCTTTCCCATCTTCCATTTAAAATCTTTACTTGGGTGTCAATTCCTGTATGTAGTTAATGTCCCATACTGTAATGCACAAGAAAATGAAATGTTTAATTTCTGTGCATTGCCAGTGGAAGATTGTATCATTCATATTGTGCTAAGAGCCACAAAATTAAATTTCTATAATCCAACTTTGGCTGCTCCATTCTTTTCTCAAATATTTGGATAGCTGTTGGCAGGACATAGCTGTTACTGTAGCTCATATCTGGTAATATGAAACATGAGACATTAAACTGAAGAGATTTCCTGGGTGAATAGTGAAGTACTGTTGGAAACATACTTGTCCTCAAGCTCTTCTGCCATTGATATAGCATGAAGAAGCTTGGATTTTCAAATTATGTTCCTGTCACAGGGTCTGCTACTTGGCAGTACCTCCTATTGGCCCACCTGGAGAATTTGCTTGCCACTGTCCACGCCCCACCAGGCAGTCACTCGTAAGAATGGCCATACTGGGTCAGACCAAAGGTCCATCTAGCCCAGTATCTTGTCTTCTGACAATAGTCAATGCCAGGTGTCCCAGAAGGAATGAACAGAACAGGTTATCATCAAGTGATCCATCCCCTGTTGCCCATTCCCAGCTTCTGGCACTCAGCCTGTTGCCTCCATCATTCGCTCTGCAGCCTTCTTTTATTGGTCAGGAGCTGGTCATGAAGTCTCTTCTTCATGTTTTAGCCATTGTCCTCCCCTTCTGGGATATCATCAGAGTCTCCTTCCTTGGAGTCTGACAGTATCCATCTCCACTATGCTGACTGTACCACTCTTGCAGCGGCTGGTGGGGGAACCCAGGCCTGCCCTTTACACTGGGTTCCAATTTAGGACCCTCAAACTCGCAGTTCATGTCTATCTCTCTCAGACCTTACTGCTCGTTCCCTGGACTGCTTCCTACCCTGCCCTTTCTCAGCCTCCTATTCTCCTCTTTATGTCAGGGAATGTGATTGCAGACTCACCTTACTGCTGCCCCCTGCACTGGTCTATGCTTTATAGAAGCCCCATCTGTTCCTGCCCAGGTGAGCTTCATTCTCAATCAGTCTCATTGCCCCTTAGCTCCCCAGCAGGTGCAGCTTCGGGCTAATTGGACTCTCTTGCCCCTTTAGCTCCATCTGTGCTAGTGTGGGGTTAACGCCCCATCATAGTTCCCTTTTAAAGAATGAAAATTAATGTAAAGATGACCGCTTACATCGTATATTGAATACTCTAGTTAATTTCATAACAAGATCAAGGCCACATATTTAGTACATTATGAGCACATGATGAGTTAAAGGGAAAAGTACATTTAGTACTGTACAAGTGTATGAGTTGGGGATCATTTCCTGGCCAACTGGAATGTCTGTTAATGCTTAGTGTTAGGGAATAGTTTTGGTGGTTCCTGTGGTGTATTTTTTTCTTTAAAACCACAATTTCTGTAGCAATTACACAGCAGACAGCTTTACTAGTTACCACACAAGCACAGAGATTTTGTTAGCCATCTTTATTCAATTGCTTTTTATCCAGCATAACCAGCACTAAGATAACAGGAAACAGGACAGTTTTTTTGGCCTTATAAATCAAGCAGCTGATGGGGGTTAGAGAGAGGGTGGGCCAGGCATGTTTACAGGTGAGACCAAATTTAACATGGGACTCTTAGGTTTGCTGCACCTCTGCACATTGGGCCAGGAGGAGAGTGTGCAATCATAGAATATCAGGGTTGGACGAGACCTCAGGAAGTCATCTAGTCCAACCCCCTGCTCAAAGCAGCCCCAACCCCAACTAAATCATCCAATATGTGTGGGGCAGAGAAACTAAGGGATAGGTGCTCAGAGAATAATGTTAAGCCAGTGAAAGTTTATGTAGAACTGCAGCATAGTCTAGTGGATAGGCCACAGGCATTCTGGGTTCTGTTCCCAGATTGGCCACTGACCTGCTGTGTGATCTTTGGCAAGTTACTTCACATTTCTGTGCCTCTGTTTCCCTTCCCCGTGGGTGTCTTGTCTAATTAGTTTGTAAACTTTTTCTGGCAGGAGTTTTCTGTGTGTTTGTGCAGTGCCTAGCATCTTCGAGTCTCTGGATTGCAGCTACTGCACAAATAATAGACATGAAGGTAGGCAAAAGCTTAAAGCCAGCTGGGGCAACATAAGAGCATGTGTTTTACTGAGGGTTGTTTTATATGATATGCTATTCTTATCTGCCTCTGGCTTGATTTTTTTTTTTCATTATTTGATCTGGTGCATTACTATATAATCTCTGGTCAATTTTTCTTATTTTTAGCTGGTTACTTTACCAAGAAAAATGTAAGGAATCTGAACTCCTTTCTGAGTGGAGTGTAAGCAATGAATGCTGCAGTACATGATTAGTGAGCAGCTCACTATGAAAGGACTTAGTTTATACGTGATTTTTCACCATTTAATATAAGTATGCATTAAATTTAAGAACATAACATCATTAACCCATGGTTGGAGGTAGCGGGGGAAAAAAAGCTCGGATGCATATACATTAAACCAGCTACAATTCATATGTTTCAAATAGAAAAGAGTTTCAAAATATCATCCCGACCAAGAAAAAATGTCATTTCCATTCTTGAAAGTCACTTATCTCATGCTGCAGAGATAATATTCTAATATATAGGTGATGTTTTTTTCCCTGTGGGAGTCTGAGATGTGTTTCCTCTGTGCAAGCATTCTCTGAGGGTAGAAGCTGCTAAGATCTGCTGATTACCCCTGAGACATAGAAGTCAAGAGATCAGATAATAGGGAAGTTAGCAAGGACCCTTCCTGCACATCTTCCAATCTTTCTTAATGTCAGAGCTTCCAGGAAGTCATAGGAAGAGAGAGAGGGGATTCTTTTTTTTTTTTAGATGAAATTCTGAAGCAAACTAGTGTTTTAAGCTCAAAATAAAATTTAGCCCTTTGATACAGAAACCAAAGATCATCTAGTATGACTTCCTATATAATTATTGTTTGCTGATGGGTAATGAGGAAGTTGTCTGAGCCTTAGATTCTTTTGAGATTGATCAATGTAACCTAAATGCATCTGAAACTAATTATGAAGAGTATGTGAAATGTTTACAACAAAACTGAAAATATGAACATGTCCTGTCTTTGATTTCACTACAAGTTTTGTAAAAGGTTTTACAACCCTTTTGAGTGAACCTGGACCATTTTATGACATTGTATTAAAACCATTTGAAATGTGTGGTTGCAGGAAGGGGAAGGGAAGCCATGGGTAAACTTGGTAGCTTCTGCTCAATTTAAGATTTTGAGCTCTTTCAAATATAAACCTCCAAGCAAAACACAGGGACCCTGAACTGGCCACAATGGACTGAAACAGAGGGAAATGTTCACATGAAGCGTCTGTGAAGGGAAATAGCCACATTTCATACAGCTTTGCTAATTACTTCTCCTTCTCCTCTTCTGCACCACGATCATGCCACATCATTTGGAACAGTGACTGACATGATGTTCCGTAGTTTGAAGTCTATTTCTAGAGTCACAAATAGTATTGTCTCAGTCTCCATTTACTGAGAATTTACTCCATTTACTACATTTATCTACCATCTGATGTGCAGATACAGTTCAAAGTGGACCATATTTTTTGTGGGAGGGAAAAGTCCCTAGGTTCTTTGGTTGGGTCCTTGATTAAATGTTTGTTCAGAATGTTGGCATCCTTGTATGTTGCTCACTATGGATATTTGGGGAAAACCCTGAGTCTTCACACACTTGCACTGAAAGCCAAAATGGTTTTCTGGCTGTGAGTCAGAATCTCTGTATGTTGTTTAAATCTTCATGTATTGGGAGATCCTTGTTCCTTTTGATATGGTGGGAATCTTGAAGAATTCACATATAGCGACAAATTTGGGGTGGGTGGACATGTGCCAATATGCACTAAGTCATGGTTATGGTGTTGATTTTACTGTGCCCATAATGATCAGTGTGGTAGTATTAAACTCAGAATTGACAAGAGATGTGTGAGAACTGTGTGTCTGGATGGGTAAGCAGTATTCTACGGTACAGTAAACAAGAATCAGTGAAGAGGAAACTGGATTCCTGCTCAATGTCCCAAGACTGGTAGCTGTCAGGCTTCTGATCTTTTGCTTTCCAACTACCACACGTGGCCCTAGGGACTGGTGGGAGGAGAACTTGATAGATGGAGTCATGGCTTTTTCACAGAAAGGGAGGACAGAATTAGAGAGTAGATTGTCCTCTGGGTCACAGATGTTTTCACATGGTGCAAGGACCAAAACGGCCTTTGAGCTACTGTCCTTTTAACAGTAGGGGAGTGGGAACGAGGAGCAGAGGACACAAGTACATGACCATAAGCTGGAAGGTTCAGAGCTTCCTATGTGTCCTTGAGAGCATTTGCAACAGTAGAAGCAGAGAGAAACCCTGCAAAGAGATAGGGGAAAGAATTATTGATGGGGACATAGTAAAGATGATTTATTTGCAGGGCAGAATTAATGGATTGATTTGACTAATTTGGTTTGCTGGTCTAAGAATCAGTTGTAAATGCCTAGATGGCCTAGATCAATAGGTCCAAATCCAAGCAGGATGGATTCATTCTTTCTTCCTATACAATACAGTGCCTTCTATTAAGAACATAAGAATGGCCATACTGGGTCAGACCAAAGATCTATATAGCTCAGTATTCTGTCTTCTGACAGTGGCCACGGCCAGGTGCTCCAGAGGGAATGAACAGAACAGATAATCATCAAGAGATCCATCCCTTGTCGCCCATTCCCAGCTTCTAGCAAACAGAGACTAGAGACACCATCCCTGCCCATCCTGGCTAGTAGCCATTGATGGACTTATCCTACATGAATTTATCTAGATCTTTTTTGAACCCTGTTAGTTTTGGTCTTCAGAACATCCTCTGGCAAAGAATTCCACAGAGTGACTGTGCGTTGTGTGAAGAAAATGTTTCCTTTTGTTTGTTTTAAACCTGCTGCCTATTAATTTAATGTAGTGACCCCTAACTCTTGTATTATGAGAAGGAGTAAATAACACTTCTCCACACCAGTCATTATTTTATAGACCTCTATCTGAATCCCCCTTAGCTATCCAAGATGAAAAATCCCAATCTTATTAATCTCTCCTCATACGGAAGCTGTTCCATACCCCAATCATTTTTGTTGCCCTTTTCTGAATCTTTTCCAATTCCAATATACACTTCTACTCCAATATAATGTGACCTGATATAACATGAATTCAGATATAACGCGGAAAAGCAATGCTCCGGGGGGGGCGGGGCTGCACACTGCGGTGGATCAAAGCAAGTTCGATATAACGCAGTTTCACCTATAACGCGGTAAGATTTGTTGGTTCCCGAGGACAGCGTTATATCGGGGTAGAGGTGTATCTCTTTTTGAGATGGGGAGACCACATCTGCACACAGTATTCAAGATGTGGGTTTGCCATGGATTTATATAGAGGCAATATGATATTTTCTGTCTTATTATCTATCCCTTTCTTAATGATTCCCAACATTCTCTTCGCTTTTTTGACTGCTGCTGCACATTGTGTGGATGTTTTCAGAGAACTATCCACTATCCTCAAGATCTTTTTCTTGAGTAGTAACAGCTAATTTAAACCCCATCATTTTATATGAATAGTTGGGATTATGTTTCCAATGTGCATTACTTTGCATTTATCAACATTGAATTTTATCTGTCTTTTTGTTGCCCAGTCACCCAGTTTTGTGAGATCCATTTGTAGCTTTTCGCAGTCTGCTTTGGATTTAACTATCTTGAGTAGTTTTGTGTCATCTGCAAATTTTGCCACCTCACTGTTTATACCTTTTTCACCTTGAAAGAGATTTCCTATCCAGATCCTGGCTCACTTTTCTCTTTATAAGGCCCATGTGTACAACTATTCTCCTGCACACACATAATTACCATGACCTGGCTGCCTCCAAATCCCTGCTTTATTTTTAAAATGGTTCCTTGCAAAATTATTGATGGTATGGCAACTTTAGGCCTGATACAAAGCCCATTGCAATCAGTGGGAGTCACTGAATTCAGATCAGTCCCTATGTAAATTACCAAATTGAAAACTATATTAAGATGGAGTTAAGGTTGTTGAGAATACCTGTCAGTAATATAGGACAAAATACATTATGGGGTTGCTATAATTATCCCAGATACAAACATTAGAAACCAAGGAATTCAGAGTTCAGGTTAAACTTAAAATATTTCATTTCAGAAACATCAAAATGACCTTATTAAACTGTTTAGTTCCAACTTTATCAGTTTGACTTTTATGTTATATTTTATTATTATACTGTACTATAACATACATAGAAGTCAAAATGAAACATTATGAAATAAAACATTTCAGTAAAGTTTGGGAAAATAGATATGTCCCTGTGAAGTGTTTTGAGTTTGTTGAATAAGTATTTACTCCAGAAAAGATCCATAAGTATTGGAAATGTTAAGTATTGTAAATGTGGATAGATGAAGGGCATAAGAGTTACCAATGTTGTGAGAGTGCCCACCAGTGAAAGATTGTCAAATGCAGGTCAAAATTAGGTTAATTTAATTCTGAATATGGACCTGCATATCCAGGAATCCACTAGCCTTTATCCTGAACTATGATGGAAATTTAACTGGAATATTTAACTTAATACCATATTCAGGAGGAGATATTTTTGTTAAGTTCTTGTTTTGGAGAATATTATAGTTCTTTTGGAAGTGTACTGTGGAAAAATAATATTTGATCATGTAATTAATAGCCAACCTTGACTCTGGCATTTCCTAACATTTAAATACTTGAGTTATGTGCTATATATATCTGTCCTAATAAACTAAATAATCTAATAACTTAAAATAATTAAGTAATTTATCTACTAAAGATTAAAATGTTGAGCACTTTTGAAAGTGGAAGTAAATGTCTGAATTAGTAAAGCATCGTGTGTTTACTTATTACTTATGTGATATAATTTAGGATGGATGAATTACTTTAGATCAGTGGTCTCCAGTCTTTTTAAGCACATGATGACTTTTTGAATGTAAATGAAACCCAGGATCTGCCCCACCCTACTCACTCCATTCCCCTCTCCATCCCCCGCTCACTCTCCCTCCCCCACCCTTACTCACTTTTACTGGACTGGAACAGGGGGTTGTGGTATGGGAGGGGGTGTGGGCTCTGGGCTGGGGCTGAGGGGTTTGAAGTGTGGGAGGGGGCTCTGGGATGAGCCTGGGGCAGGAAGTGGTGAGGGGTGTGAGCTCTGGGAGGGAGTTTAGGTGCAGGAGGGGGCTCTGGGCTGGGGCAGTGGGTTGGGGTGCAGAAGGGGGTTCAGGGTACAGAAGGGGTATGGGTGCTGGCTCCGGAAGGGGGATCAGGATTGGGGCAGGGGGTTGGGATTCAGGAGGGGGTATGGGGTGCTGGCTCCAGGAGGGGGCTCTGGGTTGGGGGTTGGGGTGCAGGAGGGGTGTGGGTGCCCACTGGGGGGCACTTACCTCAGGCGGTGGCACAGTGGAGCTAAGGCAGGCTCCCTGCTTGCCCTAGCCCCACGCCACTCCCAGAAGCTGCCAGTATATCCATGCACTGCGGCCCCTTGGGGTGGGCACATGGCTCCGTGCACTGCCCATCCCTGCAGGCACCGCCCCTGCAGATCCCATGGGCTGTGTTTCCCTGTTCCCAGCCAATGGGAGCTGCGGGACGGTGCTTGCAGGCAGGAAGGGCGTGCAGAGACCCGTGCCCTCCCTCCCCCCATGCAGGGATGTTCCGGCCTCTGGGAGCAATGCGGGGCTAGGGCAGGCAGGGAGCCTGCCTTAGCCCCACTGCGCCACTGGACTTGTAGCGACCAGAGATTGCTATTGACTGGCAGAGGTTCTGCAATCGACCAGTCGATCACGATCTACCAATTGGTGAGCACTGCTTTAGATAAAGTAAGACCCTGTTTGATCTGTTACTGAAAATCTGAATCAAATTCAACATTTCCATTTGAGTTTTGCACATTTGCGCATTTTTTTGTTTAATTTAGGACTGGAAATGGAAAAACATTGAACAATTGTCCTCATGTTAAACTTTGATATTGCTAGAGGAACAAGAATGGAAATTTTGTGAAAACCTTTTTTTGTGAGATTTCTAGCCCGATTTCTACACCAAAGAGTTTTGGATAAGCTTCAGTACTAAATTGATGTGTTATAGAGGAATGATTTAAAACAGTTTAGTGGGTTAACACACCAGCCTTTACATCTGATGATCTGCTTTAGTCTAGGACACAAGTGAAGGTTAACTTAGTGGTCTCAATTTAGTCCCTGGCCAACAGTTATCCACTAAATTCACATGCAGTTGGGCCCAATTTGCAGATGAACTGCCAATATCAGGAGTGTGGTAGAACAAGGAATGGAAATGCCAGAGAGATTGAATAGGGAAGAGGGGAGATATGGAAGGGAAAAGAGATTGTAGTAGAGTGATTTGGGATTTTTTTGACAAAATAATTTTTGGCACAAAATGCCAACTGGGTTAAACTGAAAATGTTGAGGGAAACATATTGGTTTCGGCAAAAGGTGTCTTGGGTCAAGGACAGAATTTCTGGAGAGACAGAGACACACATGGAGAACAACCCTCCCAATTCAAATCAACCTGGATCTCCCAAATCCCAGGTTAGTGCCCTAACCACCAGGCTATTAGTGATTCTGAAGTGGTGGTCTCTCTCTGTGGGTTTTTTTTGTCCCTCCATCCCCCCCAAGTGAAGAATTTTGAAAGGTCTGTTTCATTCCACATCAGATTCAATACAAATTTTGAAATCTCAATTTTTTTCATAAAATGGAGTTCTTGTTTTCTGACTAGCTCTAGATTGCAGTAGGTTGCTTTTACTTTGTATGGAGGTTGCTAAATTGTTTTTTGTTGGATGTGGAACATCCTGATTAGACAAGATGCCAGCACATTGATTTGGGATTTATATAGCCACGACTTGATCACTGGAATGTTTTAAAGTGCCAATTTGGTTTTGAGTTTACAGATTGCATAGTTTCATGCTTGTCTGCTTCACTACTAAGGTTATTACCATTGTTTTTAGTGTTGTTGTTTGTATACTGGTATAATTACTGGTATTAGGATGCTAGTGTTTACAATGAAAGAGCTGTGATTAGTTTTCATTCAGTATCTGTATTTATTGAGTGTGACAGTCAATTCTAGTAGGTAATGGACTATAATTCAGATGCCAAACTGTAAATTGATGCAGATAGGTAGTCCTTTTGTTCTTTTACCAGAGTCTGTTCATCATACCTACCCTATGATGCTCTGCTTTATCCCCAAGGAAATTAATCTGACAATCTTTGCTCTTAGTGCTCCTAAAACTCCTTCCAACAAAAGACTGCTATATCATGGCTATCAATTACTGCCTCACTATCTTCAATAAATAGTAAGTACTTCCTTTAAAGATGCAAGGAGGATAACTCAGTCAGAGGTCATTTTAAAGCCATGCAGCCACAGAGGTGTTATGGGGAAGGCATTGTCTAGTAAGTCCTTCTCCTGTTATTTTATTTAACAGGAATAACTTGCACTAGTCTGGACTTCATCATTAATAATACAATGATCACACAACAAAACCACCTGGAAAGGAAGTTGTCTGCAGAGCAACCCTAGCAGATGATACAGCAAGGAGGGAAATCAGTGACTCTGTTTTAGACACTTGTCACTTGCTGGATGTTTCTGCCAAAAGCTCTATGCAGTAGCTTTTCTGTTCTGATTGGCAAATGACTGTTGAGCAACATTCATGGCACCATTTGCAGTTGTGTTTACATTTTGGCAAACACTGATGGTTCCCATTTGTGGGCCCCTAAAACGTCACAACTGCACTCCAGATAGCCTTTAAACCATTCTGTGCTGTATTTTAATACTGTAATGAATTTAAAGTACAAGAAGAAAAAGGTTCTTGTTGAAAGCAGCGCTTAATGCTTCCAGTATTTCTCTCTTCACTTTCCTTTTCAGGAGCAAGTGGGGGCACCATGAAAATTCGATACTATGAAAGCTGGTCATTTGATGATTATTGTTGACTGCTAGGATGACTTTAAAAAGAAACCAGCTCAAGAAAGGCATAGGCAGGAGATCTGTAGTAAGGGAGGAAAAAAGCAGGTAATGAGGCTGATTCAGGGTTCAAAAGGGTAAACCATAATATAAACTCTCTGTAGCAAGGGCAAGTGACCCTGCTCAGCTATGTGCTAGTTAGTAAAGCTACCGATGAACTATGAGAGCGATCGTGCCAGTCAGAGTTTAATCACATGAAGCTATTTCAGTTAATTGGATTGTATTTTGCCTCTTTGCAAACCCTGATTATACAAAGAGGCTATTTAGCAGCAAACATTGGCCATTCTCTAACTTCACAGAAGATTTTTATTTTGGACTTTAATATTGCACTTCATTAAAATAAGTCACCCTGGAGAAGAATTATGCTGCTTAAGTTAGATGGCTTTTTAGATTGAAAACAATTAAGGCTTCCATTTCTTCAGTTTAAATCAATATTTACTGGTAAAATCCTGCCAAAAAGAGTTTTGTTATACTTTCTAAAGATATGATGTTAAGAGAAGAACGTTGTCACAGGATAATGGTCGCCAACTGCTACATAAAAGCCAATGCAAAACAAAAACTTTGATTTCAAAGCTGGAGACATTGATTGTGCAACGTTGTTCTCTTACAATGATGTTGTAAGATACTATTCATTTCTGTTAGTCCAAATGAATAATATAGATTTACTCATTTTGTCATCTGGATGTTGATGGGGTAATGATTACTGTCCTATTACTGACTAATTGCATTCAGATTGTGTTACAGAACAGATTTAGTGGGCTGGGTTTTTAAAAGTAGAGTACCAAGACTCCTACTGTGTCCTTCAGACAATTAGGCCAGTTTCTCTGTAAGGCCGATTTATACTGTAAGCTTTTCTATCTAATCCATCCTGTATGCAATTTCTAGGTCACCCATTACTGTAGTGTCTGAGTGCCAGATACAGTAATTAAGATTTATATAGAATTGTCCATCATGGACTCTTCTCTTTGCCTTTTCTATGTTCTGCAGCTTTTTGTCTCTTATTTTGCTTTCCTTTCCCAATAGCTTGACTTCTAGCTTCTGATCTCGCATCTGCCATGTGTTCAAATGACAGTGTGATCATCCCTTAAGTTGCATGTTATGAAGGGTGCTCATTATGCTTTGTTCTCACTGTTGACCAGAGAAGTTGGAGGTCAGAATAAGGGCCTGCTGTAAACAGAGGATTAGCTTAATAACAGTTTTCCTGACTGCCAAATATGAAATCATTTCTTCCAGATAACTGAATTCTCTTGCCAAAGAAAATGCCCTACCTGCCAGACCTGTCTGTGAATGGACCTAATATTTGGCTGGGTGGGAAATAAACCTTTGTTCAGTTCTAGCTATTAGGTTTTCTTCCATTTGCTAGTGGTAGCCGTATTGAAATTGGCTCTTTATTTGTAAGTTTAAATGTTTGTAGGATGGGATATGCAAAAGTTCTCAATGTTGGCTTAAACTGGCTCGCACCGAAGTCACTGGTAAAACTCCCATTGACTTCAATGGAAGCAGTATTAGGCCAATGCTGAGAGCTTTTGAAACCCACTCTGTACTGTGTACTTTGTGTGATGATTGCGGCTATAGTTTCTGTTGCAGAGGCCAGACTTCATCACTTCAGTAGCCATTTATGGGGTAAGTTCTTGTTTGTTTATACTGATGCATTTTATTTTTTCTAAACCAGTTGTACAGCACCGTCATGCATATCAGATGTGTTAGGGTCCTTTTTTTATCAGGATGCTCTGAACATATTTTCTTCACATGGACATAAAACAGAATTCCCCTCAAATATCCAAGGGGGGGATGTCAGCAGGATTATGAATATTTATGGAAGAAGTAGTCTGTAGATGTAGAGAACCACATTTTGTTAGGCTTGATACCTGCCTGGTCAACATACTTGCTTTACCTGTAAAAAACCAGAGGTTCCTTGATTTCAACAAGCTGCTGACAAATTTAAAACCAAAAAATTCTTAAAATTACTGTGTTGCACTTCCATCTTGTAAATTTTCTGTATAAAACATTAATAGTAAATAAAAAGTCAGATTATAAAATAAGAAAACAAAGCAGCTTATCAACCCCCTGATGAGTTGCACCACTCTGTTGCACTTCTTCAAAGACAGAGAAATGAAATTACCATGTTAAAAATGCTGCCTTTCAACATGGCATCTATAAGTCTACAAAAACGATACTCATGCCAACTCCAGCCCAAGTGCACATCTCTGGGGAGCTGCAGCTGGCATTTCTGCCAGCACACCATTTGACAGCTTCTAACTGTTGTGGCCTAGTGTAGGTTGTTTGTTACATCGAGCTGTTTCTAATGGGATGATCAATACTTTCACCCCTGGAAAATTACAGCATACACATCAAAGACCTGATTCAGAAAGGTACTTAAACACATGCCTAATTTTAACATGTGAGTGACCTAATGGCTTTGGTTAGGGTCTGGGCACCTTAATTTAAAAAATGCTTTCCTTCACATACAGCTGCTGTACACTGGCTCCCATACCCAAGCACATTAATCTTTTTTCTGTCTATGTATCTGTCTCCCACTCTCATCACATTTAGGTTTTCTAAAATCTTATCCACTCTATGGCATTTCTGAGGAATCTCTCACCAGGCAACTCAAGTGTCATGACAGAATATGATACTAATATCAGAGTCCATGACAGAAAATGGTGTTATTTGTCTCTCCTCCCCTATAAGCAAAGTGCATGAATTTGTGTTTTTTTTTTTATTATTTTCTTTTGTTGTTGTTGTTTATGGGCATTATTTCTGGGGCACACTTCCTCAGAAAAAAGTGTGTGCGTTTGTGTCTTATACTCAGACATCTGTGCAGTGAGACCCCAGCTCAGTTTGGTATCTTCTGTGAAGGAGTTCTATAGCTAGGCTCCTGCAACTGCTCTGTCAGTAGATAACCCATATCTGACTGTTTGTAGCTGCATTATACCTGGTCAGCATGATGCCATGTTTACCATTGCTATTGATCAGTCAATTTTAAGTTATTGATGAGCAAAAAATACAAGCCAAACAAAAAGCCAACCAAAATCGCAACAATCCTCCAAATGGTTTTAAGCTGAAAATATGTTTTTCATTCTATTTTAATCATAAATTTTTATAACATTTCCTAGAAACCGTTTACTATTATTTATTATGATTGTGGGACAGCACCGAGGTCCCATCACCACTGTATGAGGTACTATACAAAGATGTAACAAAGAGATGTCCCATAGGTTGAAACATGCATTTCATATGTTTAAGCTAAAAAAAAAAGCCTTTCCCCCCAAGATTTGAGAGTAGTATATAATTTGAATCACAGAAGCAGTCAGTGATGAAATCAACATCTTTACATTATTAGACTGGAGAGGGGAACCAATGTGGAAAGAGCAAGAGGCATGCGTGCATGTGATGGAAATCACGAATGACTCAGAAAGTGTTGCAAATATCCTCTTTGTATTCAACAACAATAGGAAATGAATTTCATATACTGAAAACTCTGACAGTTTGTTGTTAACCAGTTGTGCTTCCAGCTCAATAATAGCAACAGCATTCATGAGATTTAACAAATACAACAGACTAATTGTAACAGTTATATCTAGCTCATAAGCAGTTTTTAAGCAGAAATAAATGTGGCCTAATCATTCAAACTCTTGTGCACATATATAACATTAATGTGAATAAAGATATGCATGTGTGTAAGTGTTTGCAGGACCAGGGTTTACAATGCACCTTGGAAAGAACAATTTATTATTATTGTAGTGCCTAGAACCCCAGTCAAGACCAGGGTACCACTGTGCTAGACCCTGTAAAAACAAATAACAAAGAAGAGAGTCCCTGCCCCAGAGAGCTTACAACTTCTGAAGTATCTGAATACACTGAAGCACTCTGATTTATAATAGCAGTGACCTCTGTGATTATAAAGGTCTATGAGTCTAAGTTGACAGCTCATTGAAGATGGCTGCACAGTTTTCAGTGGTAGTCAGAATGAATGAGGTATTAGACTCTATTAAGCAGAGGATACAAAATTATACAGAAGATATTAAAATGACATTCTGGAAACAGAAGGTACATCCTATTCCTAACCTTGAATGCTGCATTCAGTTCTGGTCACATTATATCAAGGACATGGCAAAAATAGAAAAGATCCAGAGAAGGGCAATAAAAATTATTAGAGGCATAGGGGCTTCCAAGCAAGGAGAAATTTAAAAGGCTAGGATGACCTAGTTAAGGAAGGAGAACATTATAAAAGGATATATGTTTGAGGTATATAAGATAATGAATGGTAAAGAGAAGCCCAATCAGATGATGTTACTTACCCTTCTCACAGTAAAAGAACAACAGGACATTTTTCTGAAATTAAAAGGCAACAAATTTAAAACAGATAAAAAGAAACTCTTCTTTCATGCAACATTTATTTAATCTATGGAAATTGCTGAGGCAGGATGATTCTGTGGCAAATCGCCTGGTTAGATCATAATAAGGACTAGAGACACATGAAAAAGAAAAGAATTAACTGTTACACTAGCAAGGATAAAAATTACGTACATGAGCTATTAATCTGGATTCAGGGGAAAAACTGAATACCAGCTGGGGACAGGAAAAAGTGCCTGATGCTGGAGTCTTTACATAGGTGAAACTTCCATTGAAACCAATAGAATTTTGCCCAGGTGAGGACTGTATGATCAGGCTCATAATTCCCTCCCCTTACTAGAATATTATACAATTAGTCAAGGACATTTTTTGAGTATGTTGCCTTTCTCTGAAAAATTAAGTACTGGCTGCCGTCTGAAGCAGGGTACTAGACTAAGCAGAAAATTGGCAGTGTGCCCCGAGTTAGTATTCAATAGCATTTGGCTTAACCTATACAGATGAATCCTGGCCCTATTGAAATTAATTAGGGTCTGCCATTGATTTCAATGGGGCTCAGACTTTGCCCAGATCCTGAGGTCAGATCAACAAGGGTGGATACTGATACAGTATACTCCTGTTAATCCTAAACCCTATTATCCAAACCTCTGCATTATCCAGATCCCTTCCATGTATCTCATGCTGGGGGACAAGAAAGGGATTTTGATAATGTGGAGGTTTGAATAATAGAGCAGATACCCCACAGCCAGTACTGTGATGAGCAGGAGGAGGAAGAGGATGAGTCCCCGGGTGCAGGGGAAACCATTGTGGTGCTGAATGGCTTTTGCAATAGTGCAAGGAGCCCTGTGCAGCCCTGCTGTCATGAGAATGAGTGAGCCAAGACAGTGGAGTTGCAGAGGGCTCCCTGTGCTGCTGTGTGGCCAGTGACACTTGATCACTGTAAGTGCAAGGTGCAGGGGTTGGGGAGGCTGTGGTCCTAGTGGACAAGAGCAGAGTCCTGCCTGGCAGTCTCTGCTTTGCCTTGTGCCTGCAGTGACTGGACGTCACCAGGCCTATGGCAGTGCAGGGAGCCCAGTACATGAACTACTTACTAGTATCTTAACGATTGCTCTCTCTCCCAACTCCCAGTTCACCCCTGTCCAAAAATCTTGTCATCACAGTGTTGCCTCTCAGGTTCATGGAGAACAAATTATTGTGCTATGTGTAAGTAGTTCATTTAACTCCCAATAAAATTTTCTATGTTGTAAACCTTAAATTAAGACTAATGACACTCCTTTTATCACTCTCTGTGCCAATTAAAACAGTGTTACATCTGGCACAACAGGCCTTGGCTCACAGCAAACTGTAACAAAAACTGTAGTGGTAGAGTGCAGCGGCCTAATGCATTGTATTATTACCTGTCAATATGCTCTTTATAAGAACAAGATTGCTATGAACACTCAGGTGACCTTGATCAGCAGGCAGATGGCTAGCAGCTTGTTTGGCCTCATTAGAATGGGGAATCATGTAAATGGTGGGTCTAAGGTGAAACTTCTCAGAGTTGTTTAAAATTTTTGAAGGTATCATCATTAACTATTCAGATTGTGAAATGGCTAAGAACCTTTTGCTTCAGATTAGCCACAGAAAGAAAAAAAATATAATGTGACTTTACAAAAAAGATATTGGCAAACAATAATAGGTATCAAAATTGAACTCCCTGAGAATAGGGGGGTCTTTCACAATATCTCCTGTTGAAGCTGTTCTACTATGTAAACATTATTAAACATTAATTGAAGCAGGGGCTAGAACCCAGGTGTCCTCCTTCCTGGATGAGTGCTCTAATTACTGGGTTATATGATCATATTCTCTCTCTCTCTGACTATTTAAGTATTTTATACAAAGTGGAACTGCTTAAACAATAATTTATTTCCAAGACAATCCTGGTATTACTAATTTTTGCCACCAAAGCTCATTTCATGGATGTCTCGACAATCAGCTCACCTTCTCTCATTTATTTGACTATTGGCACTTCTGCGTCCTGCTGAATTTTTATCTTTAGGGTAGACAGGATTCACTGCTTCACAAACTGCTGATTTAGCTTGAGGAAACCAGGTAAAATGCTTGTGTGGGAGAGCCAAGATTGTTTCATGGGCAAGTGTTTGCAGACGATTTCCTTAATTACTTGCTCCATTATCTTCCCTGCCACGGAAGTTAAACTAACTGGTCTGTAGTTTCCTGGGTTGTTTTTATTTCCCTTTTTGTAGATGGGCACTATGTTTGCCCTTTTCCAGTTTTCTGGAATCTCTCCTGTCTCCCATGATTTTCCAAAGATAATAGCTAGAGGCTCAGATACCTCCTCTGTTTGCCCCTTGAGTATTCTAGGATGCATTTCATCAGGCCCTGGTGACTTGCAGGCATTTAACTTTTCTAAGAGATTTTTAACTTGTTCTTTTTTTATTTTCTCTTCTAAACCTACCCCCTTCGCATTAGCATTCACTATGTTAGGCATTCTTTCAGACTTCTCTGTGAAGACCGAAACAAAGAAGTCATTAAGCATCTCTGCCATTTCCAAGTTTCCTGTTACTGTTTCTCCCTCCTCACTGAGCAGTGGGCCTACCCTGTCTTTGGTCTTCCTCTTGCTTCTGGTTAGAGACAACTGGTAGATGTAAGGTATTCACCCTAACTGTGCAGAACCAGCAGCTAATGTTATTAATCCCAGCAATCCTGGCCTTCAGTACTGCATATCAAGGAATAATGTCTCTTCCCAGCCTTGGCCAGATAGCGCCAGACAATTATGCGAAGAGGCTTCATCTCTAATAGTGCTCCTTTGTAGAAGCAGTATTTCCAGAGCTGACTTATAAATCAAACTCCATTTCCTCAGTTATCTTTCAGAGGTGGGCCATATCCAGGACCATCTTGAATAATCCCTTTCCCTGCAAACTTTGGGTATTTGCATACTGGGGGATCCAGATCCAAACCATCTTCTGATTTTGGGGAAAATAAATAAATAAAAATGAGGTTTTGATCTCCTGTTTTGTTTGATGTAGCTAAACCCAACATCTCAATTGCAGGCCCTCTTTAATGACATGGAACAAGTGATCTGAGGGAAATCTAGCCTTACATGTTAATAAAATTGGCCCAAATCTGCAAAAAAGTTGCTCCTAAATACGTGTTTCTCTTGTTGACTGCAATGGTAGATGCAAGTAACTATCTCTTGGAATTTGGACCCTTGTTACTTTCCTGGAATACCTGAACTTAATCCAAACCTTTAGCATTTATTTACAACATTTAACTGAAAAAAAAAATAGCCCTCTTCTCTCCTTATGGTTTCAGAGGTTTCAGTACTTTGAGAGTCATTTTGCCCCCAGGATCCAGAGATTTCATAAGGAAAAAAATCATCCTTGGTTTGCTTAGACAACGTTCAACCCTCTGATGTTACATAATTCATGCTGTGTGAACTAAAATCTTGTCACAGATCTTTCCTGTTACAAGAGCATAACGGATGGGAAATAACCGACTGTACATGTCAAGCTGCTGCCGGAAACTATGATAGTAATACCCCTTGTGATATTGTAACTTATGTAGAGGGGAGAAATGAAAAGAAATGGGGGTTACATTACCACTTACACCATATGTGGTCAATATATACTAGTAAGCAAACAGCAGTCGAAAAACAGCAGGAAACAAATGCCTGTAGTAACAACGGGGGGACATACAAGAGAAAGAAGTAAACAAACATATTTCTGACATGAACTTACAACAAGCAAACAAAGACTGGACTGAAGATATTAAAGAACTTTAAGTTCTAGGACAAATCAGCACAAAACATTCTACCATTTTTTTATTTTGCATAAAATAATTTAAATCTCAAACTGGATAGTAACTGTTGCTGAAGTATGGTAGTCAAAAATAGCATGCTTTATGGCTGCAGCCAAAATCAACTGTTGTTTCCAGATAGCTATTAACTTTTCTTAGAAGCCCATTGAAACAATCAATTTTCAAAGGATTCAGGGCTTGTCTATATGGTACAACAAAGTACACCAGAGGGATGTCATTTGTAAAGCAGAATAACGTGCTGCACTGTAACTGCTGGTGCGTTCCACTTGAACCTTCTTACAGGTAATATTTTATTGTTTTCCATGTATAAAAATCAAAGTGAGATAACTTTTTTTTATAAATACAAGAACTGTATTGCCACACCAACATATGATACTGTTGATCAAACTAAGTAAAGCCTGATTCCAAACAACCCTATGGTTGGGTAAAGTTTGGATTTGGATCTAAACTTTGCATTTCTGGCCTCATCTTTCCCTGGGTATGCAACATTTACAAGCTTATTGCAACTAGTTACAAATTTTGCACATTGGTTTTAACAGTCTGTACATGTGACTCATTTATTTTGTTAGATGTAACCCTTATTGACTGATATTATTATTGACTGAAAAGTTAATATAGGAGGCTATATTAAGGTGCAATTTAAAAGACATATTACAAAAGGCTCCACTTAATGAAAAACTCTAAACTGAAAAGCGAATAAAGTATGAGTGGTTTTAGTCTAAAGAGGTAGAATCATAGAATCATAGAATATCAGGGTTGGGAGGGACCTCAAGAGGTCATCTAGTCCAACCCCATGCTCAAAGCAAGACCAATTCCCAACTAAATCATCCCAGCCAGAGCTTGTCAAGCCAGGCCTTAAAAACCTCCAAGGAAGGAGACTCTACCACCTCCCTAGGTAACGCAGTCCAGTGCTTCACCACCCTCCTAGTGAAATAATGTTTCCTAATATCCAACCTGGACCTCCCCCACTGCAACTTGAGACCATTGCTCCTTGTTCTGTCATCTGCCACCACTGAGAACAGCCGAGCTCCATCCTCTTTGGAACCCCCCTTCAGGTAGTTGAAGGTTGCTATCAAATCCCCTCTCATTCTTCTCTTCTGGAGACTAAACAATCCCAGTTCCCTCAGCCTCTCCTCATAAGTCACGTGCTCCAGACCCCTAATCATTTTTGTTGCCCTCCGCTGGACTCTTTCCAATTTTTCCACATCCTTCTTGTAGCGTGGGGCCCAAAACTGGACACAGTATTCCAGATGAAGCCTCACCAATGTCGAATAAAGGGGAACGATCACGTTCCTCGATCTGCTGGCAATGCCCCTTGTCATAACTATAAAGGGAAGGGGGTAACAGCTGTCTTGTGTACAGTACTATAAAATCTCCCCTGGCCAGAGACTCCAAAATCCTTTTCCCTGTAAAGGGTTAAGAAGCTCAGGTAACCTGGCTGGCATCTGACCCAAAGGACCAATAAGGGGACAAGATACTTTCAAACCTTGGTGGGGGGAAGGCTTTTGTGTGTGCTCTTTGTTTGGGAGTGCATTCGCTCTTGGGACTGAGAGGGACCAGACATCAATCCAGGTTCTCCACATCTTTCTAAACATGTCTCTCCTATTTCAAACTTGTAAGTAAATAGCCAGGCAAGGCGTCTTAGTTTTACTTTGTTTTCTCAACTTGTAAATGTACCTTTTACTAGAGTGTTTATCTTTGTTTGCTGTACTTTAAACCTAAGACTAGAGGGGAGTCTTCTGAGCTCTTTGAGTTTGATTACCCTGTAAAGTTATTTTCCATACTGATTTTACAGAGATAATTTTTACCTTTTTCTTTAAGAACCTGATTAATTTCTCCTTGTTTTAAGATCCAAGGGGTTTGGATCTGTATTCACCAGGAAATTGGTGAAAGGTTTCTCAAGGCTTCCTAGGGGAGGGAATCCTTGGGATGGTGGCAGCGAACCAGAGCTAAGCTGGTAGGTAAGCTTAAAAGTTTTCATGCAGGCCCCTACATTTGTACCCTAAAGTTCAAAGTGGGGATACAGCCTTAACACCCCTACTTATACAGCCCAAAATGCCGTTAGCCTTCTTGGCAACAAGAGCACATTGTTGACTCATATCCAGCTTCTCGTCCACTGTGACCCCTAGGTCCTTTTCTGCAGAACTGCTACCTAGCCATTCGGTCTCTAGTCTGTAGCAGTGCATGGGATTCTTCCATCCTAAGTGCAGGACTCTGCACTTATACTTGTTGAACCTCATCAGCTTTCTTTTGGCCCAATCCTCTAATTTGTCTAGGTCCCTCTGTATCCGATCCCTACCCTCTAGTATATCTACCACGCCTCCTAGTTTAGTGTCATCTGCAAACTTGCTGAGAGTGCAGTCCACACCATCCTCCAGATCATTAATAAAGATATTAAACAAAACCGGCCCCAGGACCAACCCTTGGGGCACTCCACTTGAAACCGGCTGCCAACTAGACATGGAGCCATTGATCAGTACCCGTTGAGCCTGACAATCTAGCCAGCTTTCTATCCACCTTACAGTCCATTCATCCAGCCCATACTTCTTTAACTTGGCGGCAAGAATACTGTGGGAGACGGTATCAAAAGCTTTGCTAAAGTCAAGGAATAACACATCCACTGCTTTCCCCTCATCCACAGAGCCAGTTATCTCATCATAGAAGGCAATTACGTTAGTCAGGCACGACTTCCCCTTGGTGAATCCATGCTGACTGTTCCTGATCACTTTCCTCTCCTCTAAGTGTTTCAGAATTGATTCCTTGAGACCTGCTCCATGATTTTTCCAGGGACTGAGGTGAGGCTGACTGGCCTGTAGTTCCCCAGATCCTCCTTCTTCCCTTTTTTAAAGATGGGTACTACATTAGCCTTTTTCCAGTCATCTGGGAACTCCCCTGATCGCCATGAGTTTTCAAAAATAATGGCTAATGGCTCTGCAATCTCATCCGCCAACTCCTTTAGCACCCTCAGATGCAGCGCATCCAGCCCCATGCACTTGTGCACATCCAGTTTTTCTAAATAGTCCCGAACCACTTCTTTCTCCACAGAGGGCTGGTCACCTTCTCCCCATATTGTGCTGCCCAGTGCAGCAGTCTGGGAGCTGACCTTGTTCATGAAGACAGAGGCAAAAAAAGCATTGAGTACATTAGCTTTTTCCACATCCTCAGTCACTAGGTTGCCTCCCTCATTCAGTAAGGGGCCCACATTTTCCTTGACTTTCTTCTTGTTGCTAACATACCTGAAGAAACCCTTCTTGTTACTCTTAACATCTCTTGCTAGCTGCAACTCCAAGTGTGATTTGGCCTTCCTGATTTCACTCCTGCATGCCTGAGCAATATTTTTAGACTCCTCCCTGGCCATTTGTCCAATCTTCCACTTCTTGTAAGCTTCTTTTTTGCATTTAAGATCAGCAGGGATTTCACTGTTTAGCCAAGCTGGTCGCCTGCCATATTTACTATTCTTTCTACACATCGGGATGGTTTGTTCCTGCAACTGCAATAAGGATTCTTTAAAATACAGCCAGCTCTCCTGGACCTCTTTGCCCTTCACGTTATTCTCCCAGGGGATCCTGCCCATCTGTTCCCTGAGGGAGTCAAAGTCTGCTTTTCTGAAGTCCAGGGTCCGTATTCTGCTGCTCTCCTTTCTTCCTTGTGTCAGGATCCTGAACTCGACCATCTCATGGTCACTGCCTCCCAGGTTCCCATCCACTTTTGCTTCCCCTACTAATTCTTCCCTGTTTGTGAGCAGCAGGTCAAGAAAAGCTCTGCCCCTAGTTGGTTCCTCCAGCACTTGCACCAGGAAATTGTCCCCTACACTTTCCAAAAACTTCCTGGATTGTCTGTGCACCTCTGTATTGCTCTCCCAGCAGATATCAGGGTGATTAAAGTCTCCCATGAGAACCAGGGCCTGCGATCTAGCAACTTCTGCTAGTTGCCAGAAGAAAGCCTGGTCCACCTCATCCCCCTGGTCTGGTGGTCTATAGCAGACTACAACCACGACATCACCCTTGATGCTCACACTTCTCAACTTTATCCAGAGACTCTCAGGTTATTGTCCAGGTGTAACAATAATGCATAGGATTTATAAAGTAAATATGAGAAAAAATGTCTCTGCCAACAGCAATCTGATCCAACTGATAAGGTTTAACAAAAACCATTGGTGCATCGTGACAGAGGTCAGATTTTAGTTTTGCAAATCTTTAATCTAACCTGGTGATGGTGTGCAGATCTGCATCTCGGTTTCTCTAACCCTGCTCCAAATCTGTGATAGGGGATAGGGTCATATAAGCGGCTTTGGATTTGACTCTGTACATCAATGTGCTGTAAATGGAAGGGGAAAATCTCCATTAACCTTACAGTTTTTTAAGGGAATTCTACTACTGTGTTCCACAGGTTAGCTGACTTCTGGGCTCAGTGCTTTAGAGAAACTGTCACCAGGAATCAGGACGCTTATTTAGTCTGTATTCAAATTTAAAAACATTAAAAATAGTCTTTTGGTCAATTTATGAAAATGAAGGGATCTAAAACAATAACAACAACACTGCAGCTAAAATATCTTCTAAAGCTAGATGATCAGGAGACTGGTAATAGGGAGAGGATAGATCAACACATCAGTATTTGTAATACTCATGGATTTTAAGGCCAGGAGGGACCATTATGATCATCTAGTCTGATCTCCTGTATAACACAGCAATAGATTTTTCGCCCAGTAATTGCTGCATCAAGCCCAATAACTTGCACTTGAACGTAGTCAAGAAAGACATCCCATCTTGATTTAAAGATTTCATGTGGTGATGAATTTATCATTTCACTTGGTAATCTCTTCCAATGGGTAATTATTTTTGCTTTTAAAAAGTTGTGCCTTGTTTCCATTTCTTTTTTGCTTTCTGAATGTTTCCTAGTTCTCTACTAATATGCTCCTTCTATCTAAGCACCTGCAAGTTTTGCCCTCTCCCAAACCTCAAGGAAAACCTTAAAAGAAACCATTTTTAGGAATGTAATTAGTCTCCTGGAATTTCTAACTGATGAGTAGCCAAAGTCCCAAACAAAAGAGGTTAGGAAGGTTAAAAATGGGGAAAATCTTTCACAATTCTCAAACATATGTAAAGGATTTAAAGGATTTTTTGGCCCAGATCTTCAAAGGTATTTAGATGCCTAACTCCCAATGATTTCAATGGGAATTAGGCACCTCAATATCTTTGAGGGTCTGGGCCTTTGTCACTTCAAAAATGTCCAGTTTTTTGTTGGGTTACTCACCAGAGTCTGGCTGCTAACATTGCTATAAGCCATCTGCAAGCTGAAAATCATACTGGGTGTCTGCATGCAAAAGTCCATCACATTTTTTGCTTTGAAAGTACTTGAGAGTAGGCTTGTTTCCTCAAGTCAGAGGGTCTGAAGAACATACTGCAAAACATTCTGTATTGCTCAACCAGTCTATACTGTAGATTAATCTGAGACGAGACAGACATAAGCCACACAGTTAAGATCCAGATCTCAACTTTCCCCTAGAGTAACAGCTCTGCGGAAGGCCAAAAACCAGGAGGCAAAGATGATTTTTTAAAAAGTCTTATGATTTTTAAGACAAACTCATGATATTTTTGGGGTCGTGGAGGAGATTCAGGATGTTTGAATTCTTGAAGTTGTTAATGCCCTATTTATTCTGGGACTGATTTCTGTCTAAACAATTAGAGACACAAAAACATGTCTCTCTTTATCCTTTAAATGACAGCAACAACTCAATCTGCTCTGTTTATTATGCAGGGTGGAGTCTCGTTGTGGTTAGTGGATTCCTGGGACAAAAGCACCTTTGTTTATGAAACAATTACTCAGCTCCTCCAGGTTGTTCATGTGTTAAAAAAACAAGGTAATCTTTAAGATAATAAAAGGATACATTTAGCTTGCGATAGAATTGACATTCAGAAATGTACTATGTGCATTAATAACTGATATTATGGGTCCAGTTTTCCTCTGGCACTGCATGAACAATAATTTGGTATGCCTCTTTGATCAGTAGTTTATTACGCAGTATGTAATTTCCTGTAAAAAAAAATGTTGTCCCTAATAGTAAGAGGTAGGGGTTGTTGGTGCCTAAATAGGTTGACCAGATGTCCCGATTTTATAGGGACAATCCCAATATTTGGGGCTTTTTCTTATATAGGCACTTATTACCCCCTCATCCCGTCCCGATTTTTCACACTTGCTGTCTGGTCACCCTATGCCTAAATGACACTGAGTTTTGGTAATGGGTTGTGGAGCTCTGCAGCGTTAGGCAAGACCAAAAACTCTTCAGGTTTTCTGATCCCTTAGACTAGTTCTTACAAATGCTCCAGAAGTGTGTGTAGATGGAGGGGGGCAGAATGGAAGGGACAGAGTGGGAGTTTTATTCAATGCCTGCTCATCTCTGATAAGACCATCATGTCTCTTGCAGAGACAGCCTGTCAGTTACCTGACTCAGATTTTACTTGGGGTCCAGTTGTTGCCACCCATGGAGCATGTTCTCAAATTGCAAAGTAAACACTCAGAAGTTTGGGACTTCCAGGTTGGGAAAAGAATCTGTTTGTGGGGAAAGTGAACAAATTTTCCATCCTTCAGGGAACACACCTCCTCCCTTAATAAACATTTGTTTCAGTTGAAACCCAACACCTACCTTACCCCAAATCATTCACATTAACAGAATCTTCATTTTCTCACAAGGTATTTTTTTTTTTTTTTTTTTTTTGGTGATCAGATGAGAGGAAGTTAATTTTCACTTGAATGATTGGGGATCAAGTGGATGGAATGTACAGCATTGCTGGCGGGACAGCCATCGGTTATCTTGTCAGGCTCCATTGAATCACAGCCGACACGGTTGGAAGTTTAGGAGTGGCTGGTGCTGGTGGCATTCTACTGCAGTCCAGATGAAGGCTTAATGCTAATAGCAGTGAGGTTCTGAATGGGAACTGAGGTCATTCCTGACCTATCCTGCCCCTTCCAGCAGAGTCTTATAGATTGCTGTCATGTGAACCAGATACTTTTTCTATTCATCTCAAGCTCCCCTCCCCACTTATCCTTTCCCTCCATCCCCATGAAAGAGCAATTACTCAAATTAGTTTACACAGATGTGTGTTCATGAAGCAATAGGAGATTCCTTTGTACCCTATCACATGATTTGGCTAGATACTTTAAAGATAGGAGTTTCAGTTCAGTTCAGTTTTTTTTTAAGGGCATCATCTTGGATAAAGAGATAGAGTGGGGAAAAAGTGACACATGGCACAATTGGGATTATCGCACAGTTCAGAGAGGTATTATTTTGTTTATGCCCAGAAAAAAATTGGACTTCTGATATTTTTAATATTCATCATACTGCAGAAAAATTACTAGTAAAACAGAATACCCAAGTCATGAATAGTTTGCTTTATTTCTGAGCTGATTTCACTGCTCCATTAAACAGCTGCTGAAAAGAGTGAGCTGGCCATTTCAAAGTCACCAGATAAATGTTCATTATTTCAGCAGATGGATAATGTTGCATCTGGGTTTCATTCCCATCTCTGCCATGGTCTTTCTGTGTGACCATAGGCTAGCCAAGGGGTAGGCAACCTATGGCACGTGTGCCAAAGGCTGCACGCGAGCTGATTTTCAGTGGCACTCACACTGTCCAGGTCCTGGCCACCGGTCTGGGGGGCTCTACATTTTAATTTAATTTTAAATGAAGCTTCTTAAACATTTTAAAAACCTTACTTACTTTACATACAACAATAGTTTAGTTATATAGTATAGACTTGTAGAAAGAGACCTTCTAAAAACATTAAAATATATTACTGGCATACAAAACCTTAAATTAGAGTTAATAAATAAAGACACTGTACACCACTTCTGAAAGGTTGCTGACCCCTGGGCTAGCAATTTAGGGCATGTAGCGGGGCGGTTACCCCGCTCCTGGGATAAAAGGAGTGAGAGCAGCTGAGGAAGGCTGGCTAGGTAGTTGGTCACAGGTGGCCCTGATAAGAGGGCTGTGACTAAGGAGCCTAGTGAGTCTCACTCCAGCCTTGGAGCGAGAAGGACCTAGCTGGCTGGGAGAGACAGGGTACCTTTGACATAGCAGTGCTGGGGCAGGGGCAGGCTGAGCTGGGGAGCTCAGGCCTGGCTACCTCCCAGGCTGAGGCCTGACAGGAAGGCCTAAGGAGGTACTGGGGCTCCAGGGAGACAGCTGGGGGCTAGAAAGGCAGCAGGTCCAACCCCCTTGCCAATGATGAGTGGCCATTACAGACTGCAGTTTGCCCCAGAGAAAGGGGGCTAGATGACGACTGGCAGTAGCCACTGAGGCAAGGTGGGTGTAGGGGGTTGGGGCCCCTCTGAGGAGGGGAGACCCAGAGTGTGGGGGGCACTGCTATGGGGCAGCGGGGTCCAGGAGGGACACAGGGCCAGAGGTGGTGGAGACAACGGGGCCAATAACCAAGGGAGAGAAACTGGCTAGCAGGAAGTGCACTGAGGCTAGAAAGAGTTAATTCCTGGACTGACCAGCAGGAGGCGCCATGCTGATGAGTCGGCAACTCTGTTACAGGGCAGAACTTTCAAAAGTGCTTAAGGGATTTAAAAGCCCAAGTCCAACTGAAAGTATTGTGCTCCTAAATCAATAAAACGCTTTTGAAAATCACACCCTTGATTGTTCTGTGCCTCTGTTTCCCCACTGTTATAAATGCCTAAAAACAAGGATTTAGGATGGAATTGCTCACATAGTTAAACCATAGCAAAACTCAATCTCACCTTGATTTCCTTTCATTTCTCTTCACCCTTTGCCTCTAAGTATCCTAATACGCCTAAAACAAATGATTATTTTTCTTTTGTGCACAATCATGTTTTCCATTGTTTGAGACAGGTTACTAAGCTACATACTCCACATTTTTCTCATGCTGGGAGGGTGGATTAACATTTTTAGCAGCTTATGTAGCTCACTATTCTTCCTCATTTCTCTGCAGACATCATGCTTCCAATGGGGAGAGTATTATCGGTTTGGAACTCTGGGTGATTTTTACATTTTAACATACAGTAGTTTCATAGATTACAACCAATGAGGCATATAAGGTATTAAAGATTCAGAAGGTCCCTGGCTTAATTGCTCTGAAAATTAATCAAAGTCAGACTTTATATATAAAAAGATATAAAATGTATGTTCTCTCTTCTTTTCAGTCCCTCTTTATGGCTTAGTTCCTTGTGCCACTAAAAAGGATGCTTGATATTTCAGAGCAAAGAGAAAAAATATAAAACAGGATGGTTCGTGCTGCTTATTCTCAGTGGAGATAGAGATACAGAGGTAAACAATTTTTCAGGTAAGTCTTGTACATGTTCTCATTTCATACATGGTAGTATCCTTAAAATAAATACTAGTTTCCCGCTATCCATATGGTTTTATTTTAAAAGGATATCAGAGTCTCAACTCTTCACCTTCAGTGTTTATAGCTCCCAACATCAGTGACAGAGGACCTGGGTCTGTCTTTCCAGGAAATATCAGTTATAGCCAGAATAGGCTTATGATTTAATACAGTATATTCAGAATCAGGGCCATCCTTAGGATTTATGGGGCCCTATGAAGTATTATTAAACTGGTGCCCCTATGCCTGATGGCAGCCCGGGCTCGCATATGCATTTTAGATAAGGATGGTCTTTTGAAGGATTTATTTAAAAAACTATAATATCTGAAGCATGCAAGCATTTAAGGCTAAAGATGAATACTCAGATTGTGCATCTAAAATTCTATGCAAGGATTTTTTAGAGATGTGATTTTATAATCTTCAGCAACACACTAATGAAATATTTTTAAAGCAAATTTTAAACTAAGGTCCTGTAGACTAACATGTTCTGAGTAAATATTACAGTAATACCCAACTGTTTTTGTCAGTAAATTCAGAAATTGACAGTGTATATCTGGGGGTTGGCAAATGCCAGTTAAATGGCTTCATTACCACTTGACAAGTTTCAGAGTAACAGCCGTGTTAGTCTGTATCCGCAAAAAGAAGAACAGGAGTACTTGTGGCACCTTAGAGACTAACAAATTTATTAGAGCATAAGCTTTATGCATCCGAAGAAGTGGGCTGTAGTCCACGAAAGCTTATGCTCTAATAAATTTGTTAGTCTCTAAGGTGCCACAAGTACTCCTGTTCTTCTTATTACCACTTGAATGGCTCTTTAACAGTTTCAATGTTGAGCTAATAGGTCTGGCAGGCTAGAAGGCTTTTTCACTTTTAAGTACTAGATCCCCTCCTGGAGCAAAACACACCAGGCTGCAGCAGCCAGCTGTGGTGGGAGCCTGCAGAAAGGGTCAGAACAGGGATAGTAAGAGTTGTGTGGGAGAGTAGACACTAAGACCCAGGGTGCCCCAAATTTTTGGGTGCCCCATGCAGCCACATATGCTGCATATGCCTAAGGGCAGTTCTGTTCAGAATCAAGGCCGGCTTTAGCAAGAGTGGGGCCCGATTCCTGGGGGCGGGGCTTGCTGCAAGCCCCGCCCCCAGGAATCGAGCCGCGCTCCGGCCGGGGTTGCCGGGCTTTGGTCCGACCCGGAGCCGTGCCGCGGTGGCCGCGCCGGGGGGGGGGGACACGACCCAAGCCGTGCCGGGGGGAGGGGGGGGGGACACGACATGACCCGAGCCGCAGGGACCGGGCCGGGCCGGAGCCGACCCGAGCCGCGGGGGCTGGGCCGGAGCCGACCTGGGCCGCACTGCGGGGGCCAGGCCGGGCCAGACCCGGGCCGCGCCGTGGGGGCCGAGCCGGAGCCATGCCGTGCCGCGGGGGCCGGGCTGGAGCCAAGCCGGGCCAGAGCCGCTGGGGCCTGCGGGAACGGGCCGCGCCTCCCCGAGCCCTTCTCGCGCCCCCACCACCCCAGCTTACCTTGTGCTGCTGGCCCGCCCCTGCTTCTTTTCAGTCTTCCCGCGAATCTCTGATTCGTGGGAAGCAGGGGAGGGGGCGGAGCGTTCAGGGAAGGGGAGGAGGGGCCGGGGAAGTGAGCTGGGGGCGGGGTGGAGAGCTGCAGCGCGGGGCCCTCTAGGCGCGGGGCCCAATTCAGCCGAATCGGCTGAATTGGCCTAAAGCCGGCCCTGTTCAGAATAAATAGTGGGGGATAAAAATAGTTTTTAGTATAGGGGCTGTTTCTTCAAGTTCTGATCATACTCCCATTGAAGTAAATCATACTTCTGCCATTGATCTAAATGGGACCAAATTGGACCCTTACTTTAATAGCACACAATAGAGATGGACTCA
The DNA here is from genome assembly GCF_027887155.1 of Malaclemys terrapin pileata. Classification (NCBI taxonomy): domain Eukaryota; kingdom Metazoa; phylum Chordata; order Testudines; family Emydidae; genus Malaclemys; species Malaclemys terrapin. Next base: position 92,015,394 of record NC_071509.1, read on the forward strand.
GGTCACAAAACTAGGATCTGAATTTGGAGGCATATGAATCTGGTCTTTAGTTTGAACTCTTCTCTACCACAGAACTTGTCCGATATTTTGTATAGATGTAGTTTCTTCTACTTAGTTCTCACCAAAAGCAATGGTTGAAATTGTTTCTATTATATTTTAAGGATATGAATAAAACCACTCCACAATTATATTTGCACGCATGCAGAGTAGAATACAAGTGTTTTCAGAAACTGTTTTAATTTCATACATAGATAAGACGAGATTATTTTTACTGATTGTGAATTTTACCGCATAGATCCTAAGCCTTAGCAGTCAAGATTTCCAAATAGGTAAGCTACCTATGCAGCCCCTTTCCCCGTTTATAACCACTACACACACACACACACACACACACACACACACACACACACAGTATATGCCATGAGAATTGTCTGCATGCATGTACAATATAAATCAATTTCCAAAATATTATAAAAGAGAAAAACAATGGACATTTTTTATTTTGTAATTCCTTAATATCAACTCATAGCTTGATTCCTCGCTGAGTTTTGAATTCATATACACAAATACTAAGCGGGTGTAAAATGAACCACTCTTTCTATATTATATAATTATGAGATTAAAGAGTCAGGGGGCCTTAAAATTCCATGTGTCCATGTCTTTGTTGCAGGAACTCAGTGTTATTTAGTGGAATTCACCTTAGAAGTCATTAATTCTTCTGTAGGACATGTGAAAATGTAAAGCTCCAGATCTGTACCACGCTCTACTTGGAATCTAAGACTATCTTAGAGAAGAGTAGGCAGGTTTTGTCTTATTTGTTCAGGAGGAACTTGCTCAATGCAGCTTTTCTATTACAAAATTGCCACGAGGCAGTTTCATCACTGGAGTATACTTGAAAGTGTCCAGAGTTTGCCATGAATTCAATCCTGAAGGGATCCAATGATGGTGGAATATGGTGTGTTACAGCCCCAGGCTATCTTTCCAAAGCTGACTTTGTTCTTGGCCATCATTATTTGTATAGTTTCATTTCAGTTTCTGGTGGACAGCAGTCCACCTCATAAAACCACCTCTAAAACCAAAGTATCAGCAGAAAGGCCAAAGACTGAATCTGAATGTAGGATTGTTAGAGGTGGTCTAGAGAACGCAGTTGGGTCCCACGAGGTGGAGAGTGAAGAATCCTGAATATTTACTGCTTATGCTTTCATAGTCCTTTGGCTAGTAAACTTAATTCTCTAGGGCTAGTAAACTTAATTCTCTAGCTCCATTCATAACAACAAATGTCTGTCTGTCTTTCTTGATTCTCAGGCCTGTCAGGCTCAAGTGAATGAGTTTGGGATCTTTAACAGGAGTTAGGGAGAAAGAACAGAACATCACAAAATGAGCTCAAACTAGCTACGGGAATAAAGGGAAACAAGAAGACGTTTTATCAATACATTAGAAGCAAGAGGAAGACCAAAGACAGGGTAGGCCCACTGCTTAGTGAAGAGGGAGAAACAGTAACAGGAAACTTGGAAATGGCAGAGATGCTTAATGACTTCTTTGTTTCAGTCTTCACCGAGAAGTCTGAAGGAATGCCTAACATAGTGAATGCTAATGGGAAGGGGGTAGGTTTAGCGGATAAAATAAAAAAAGAACAAGTTAAAAATCACTTAGAAAAGTTAGATGCCTGCAAGTCACCCGGGCCTGATGAAATGCATCCTAGAATACTCAAGGAGCTAATAGAGGAGGTATCTGAGCCTCTAGCTATTATCTTTGGAAAGTCATGGGAGACGGGAGAGATTCCAGAAGACTGGAAAAGGGCAATGTAGTAGTTCCGGGGTGGGGCTCGTCCCTTCCTGGGGCGCCTGGAAGCCAGGCCGCCCCGCTACAAAGCGAATAACAGTTCTGAGCTCAGGCCCTTTGGGCAGGGGCTGAGCACACAATTAACAGTTCTGAGCTCAGGGCCTTTGTGCAGGGGCTGAGCACACAATTAACAGTCCTGAGCTCAGGGCCTTTGTGCAGGGGCTGAGCACACAATTAACAGTCCTGAGCTCAGGCCCTTTGTGCAGGGGCTGAGCAGACAATTAACAGTTCTGAGCTCAGGCCCTTATGCAGGGGCTGAGCAGACAATTAACAGTTCTGAGCTCAGGCCCTTTGTGCAGGGGCTGAGCAGACAATTAACAGTTCTGAGCTCAGGCCCTTTGTGCAGGGGCTGAGCAGACAATTAACAGTTCTGAGCTCAGGCCCTTATGCAGGGGCTGAGCAGACAATTAACAGTTCTGAGCTCAGGCCCTTTGTGCAGGGGCTGAGCAGACAATTAACAGTTCTGAGCTCAGGCCCTTTGTGCAGGGGCTGAGCAGACAATTAACAGTTCTGAGCTCAGGCCCTTATGCAGGGGCTGAGCAGACAATTAACAGTTCTGAGCTCAGGCCCTTTGTGCAGGGGCTGAGCAGACAATTAACAGCTCCGGCCCTGGGTCAGGGCGGGGCAGCAAACCAATAGTCAGTCAGAGGCCCAGGCCTTGTAGCAGGGGCTGGGTCAGTTTGGGTTAGCCCAGGCCCTAGGTCAGGGCAGGGCAGCCAACGGATAGTCTGTCACGGGCCCAGGCCCCTTGGACAAGGAGGAGGAGAGACTGCCACCCGGCGCGGGGTGGCAGGGGGGAACACAGGCCCGCCCACTCCACTGTGTTCCAGCCCGGGGCCCTATCCGCAGCAGTCCGTCTGCCGCGCAGTCAGTGGGGATCCTGACCGCAACACACTGACATGGGTTCGGGGTCTGCTATCCCCGGGCCACTTCCCATCTCCTCCTCCATGGGTACCTGCTCCTCCTGAGTTCCGTCTGCTGGGTCACAGATCATGGGCTCCTCCGGGCCCCGAGCACCAGGTAGGTCTGTCACTCCCTCTGGGCCCTCGGCGGGGGGAAGCTCAGACTGCTCCTCAGGATACCGGGCTCTCGGCAGGCTCGGCCAGTCCTCCTCAGGGTACCGGGCTCTCGGCAGGCTCGGCCAGTCCTCCTCAGGGTACCGGGCTCTCGGCAGGCTCGGCCAGTCCTCCTCAGGGTACCGGGCTCTCGGCAGGCTCGGCCAGTCCTCCTCAGGATACCGGGCTCTCGGCCGGCTCGGCCAGTCCTCCTCAGGATACCGGGCTCTCGGCAGGCTCAGGTCCGCGGGAGCTCGGGCACCAGCGTCTGTCCTCTCCCGCTGCCGGCCAGCTACTGAGCGCTGGGGCCTGGCCTTTATACTTCCTGTCCCGCCCCTTGACTTCCGGGGGGCGGGGACAGGCCGCGGTGGCTCCGCCCACTCTGGCGGCTTTTCTGGCTCATCCCTTCCTGGGGCGCCTGGAAGCCAGGCCGCCCCGCTACAGGCAAATATAGTGCCCATAAAAAAGGGAAATAAAAACAACCCAGGAAACTACAGACCAGTTAGTTTAACTTCTGTGCCAGGAAAGATAATGGAGCAAGTAATTAAAGAAATCATCTGCAAACACTTGGAAGGTGGTAAGGTGATAGGGAACAGCCAGCATGGCTTTGTAAAGAACAAATCATGTCAAACCAATCTGATAGCTTTCTTTGATAGGATAACAAGCCTTGTGGATAAGGGTGAAGCTGTGGATGTGGTATACCTAGACTTTAGTAAGGCATTTGATACAGTCTCGCATGATATTCTTATCGATAAACTAGGCAAATACAATTTAGATGGGTCTACTATAAGGTGGGTGCATAACTGGCTGGATAACCGTACTCAGAGAGTTGTTATTAATGGTTCCCAATCCTGCTGGAAAGGCGTAACGAGTGGGGTACCGCAGGGGTCTGTTTTGGGACCGGCTCTGTTCAATATCTTCATCAATGACTTAGATATTGGCATAGAAAGTACGCTTATTAAGTTTGCGGATGATACCAAACTGGGAGGGATTGCAACTGCTTTGGAGGACAGGGTCATAATTCAAAATGATCTGGACAAATTGGAGAAATGGTCTGAGGTAAACAGGATGAAGTTTAACAAAGACAAATGCAAAGTGCTCCACTTAGGAAGGAACAATCAGTTTCACACTTACAGAATGGGAAGAGACTGTCTAGGAAGGAGTACGGCAGAAAGGGATCTAGGGGTTATAGTGGACCACAAGCTAAATATGAGTCAACAGTGTGATGCTGTTGCAAAAAAAGCAAACATGATCCTGGGATGTATTAACAGGTGTGTTGTGAGCAAGACATGAGAAGTCATTCTTTTGCTCTACTCTGCTCTGGTTAGGCCTCAGCTGGAGTATTGTGTCCAGTTCTGGGCGCCGCATTTTAAAAAAGATGTGGAGAAATTGGAAAGGGTCCAGAGAAGAGCAACAAGAATGATTAAAGGTCTTGAGAACATGACCTTTGAAGGAAGGCTGAAAGAATTGGGTTTGTTTAGTTTGGAAAAGAGAAGACTGAGAGGGGACATGATAGCAGTTTTCAGGTATCTAAAAGGGTGTCATAAGGAGGAGGGAGAAAACTTGTTCACCTTAGCGTCTAAGGATAGAACCAGAAGCAATGGGTTTAAACTGCAGCAAGGGAGGTCTAGGTTGGACATTAGGAAAAAGTTCCTAACTGTCAGGGTGGTTAAACACTGGAATAAATTGCCTAGGGAGGTTGTGGAATCTCCATCTCTGGAGATATTTAAGAGTAGGTTAGATAAATGTCTATCAGGGATGGTCTAGACAGTATTTGGTCCTGCCATGCAGGCAGGGGACTGGACTCGATGACCTCTCGAGGTCCCTTCCAGTCCTAGAATCTATGAATCAGACAATCAATAGAGTCATTGACTTACTTAAAGGAGAAAAAGTGAATGGATTTACATTCTCCACATCCAAAGGACACATATTGAAGTGGCTGAGTATGTGAGGGAGATTCCCAAACCTGAGCCATTCTTTTTAGGTGACAGATCTGAGGAACTGTCCCAGATTGAGTTATCATTAGAGGAGGTTTTGGAACAAATTGATAAATTAAACAGCAATAAGTCACCAGGACTAGATGGTATTCACCCAAGAGTTCTGAAGGAACTCTAATGTGAAATTGCAGAACTACTATCTGTAGTCTGTAACCTATTATTTAAATCCGCTTATGTACCAGATGACTGTAGGACAGCTAATGTGATGCCAATTTTTAAAAAGGGCCCCAGAGGTGATCCCGGCAATTACAGACCCATAAGCCTGACTTCAGTACTGGGCAAACTGGTTAAAACTAGAGTAAAGAACAATATTGTCAGACACATAGATGAACATAATTTGTTGAGGAAAGGTCAACATGGTTTTAGTAAAGGGAAATTATGCCTCACCAATCTACTAGAAATCTTTGAGGGGGTCAACAAGCATGTGGACCCAGGGGATCCAGTGGATATAGTGTACTTAGATTTTCAGAAAGCCTTTGACAGCCTCATCAAAGGCTCTTACGCAAAGTAAGCTGCCATGGGATAAGAGGGAAGGTCCTCTCATGGATTGGTAACTGGTTAAAAGATAGGAAACAAAGGGTAGGTATAAATGGTCAGTTTTCAGAACGGAGAGAGGTAAATAGTGGTGTGCCCAGGGGTCTGTTCTGGGACCAGTCCTATTCAACATGTTCATAAATAATCTGGAAAAAGGGGTAAACAGTGAGGTGGCAAAATTTGCAGGTGATACAAGATTACTAAAGATAGTTAAAACCCAGGCAGACTGCAAAGAACTACAAAAGGATCTCTCAAAACTGGGTGACTGGGCAACAAAATGGCAGATGAAATTCAATGTTGATAAATGCAAAGTAATGCACATTGGAAAACATAATCCCAACTATACATATAAAATTATGGGGTCTAAATTAGCTGTTACCACTCAAGAAAAAGATCTTGGAGTCATTGTGGATAGTTCTCTGAAAACATCCACTCAATATGCAGCAGCAGTCAAAAAAGCGAACAGAATGCTGGGAATAATTAAGAAAGGGATAGATAATAAGACAGAAAATATCATATTGCCTCCATATAAATCCATGGTACGCCCAGATCTTGAATACTGTGTGCGGATGTGGTCACCCTATCTCAAAAAAGATGTATTGGACTTGGAAAAGGTTCAGAAAAGGGCAACAAAAATGATTAGGGATATGGAACGGCTTCCGTATGAGGAAAGATTAATAAGACTGGGACTGTTCAACTTGGAAAGGGGAGATATGATTGAGGTCTATAAAATCATCAGTAGTGTAGAAAAAGTAGATAAGGAAGTGTTGTTTACTACTTCTCATAACATAAGAACTAGGGGTAACCAAATTAAATTAATAGGCAGCTGGTTTAAAACAAACAAAAGGAAGTTTCTTCACAACACACAGTCAACCTGTGGAACTCCTTGCCAGAGGATGGTGTGAAGGCCAAGACCATAACAGGGTTTAAAAAAAGAACTAGATAAATTCATGGAGGATAGGTTCATCAATGGCTATTAATCTATTAGATGGTGTCCCTAGCCTGTGTTTGCCAGAGGCTGGGAATGGGTGACTGGGGATGAATCACTTGATGATTACCTGTTCTGTTCATTCCCTCTGGGGCACCTGGCATTGGCCACTGTTGGAAGACAGGATACTGGGCTAGATGGACCCTTGGTCTGACCCAGTAGGGCCATTCTTATGTTCTTATGTGAAAGATATTTAGCCAATAGGATTGTATCCTTTCCAGTTAATTGTTTCTCCCTGAGTAGCATCTAGTCATTTCTTGAATGACCCCAGTTTCTTTTCACTCTTTCTGCTATGTTTTCCCTACATTAGCTGTCCACATAGTGCTTTTCTGTTTCATTATTAACAGCTGGTGTTAACATCCATGTAACCTTTTCCCTGCTTGCTGTCGTGTTAGTCAGACTTTTTTTGACCTTCTGCCCTGAGTTATCCAGGAGGAAAATGTCAATGAACAAACTTGTAGCCTGTTTTGGTGCCCCTTCAAGAATGCTGTTGATATTTTTTTCACCCCTGGTAATTTATAGCTACTGTCTCCCTTGACAGTGCAGAGCACAAAGGTGAGCCTATAATTATGGCTGAAGGCAGATCCTTGAAATGTTGAGCTGTGTCCTAGTGCTGTGCATCAGAATTTCAAATGAGGCAAACCCAGCTGTAAAAGAAGCAAAACAGCAGTAAAATTACAGCACCAATGAAATGCAAACAACAAACCTTTCTTCAGACAACAGTTCAGGGAATGGCAGCTAGAACTTGGTTTGCGGCATCCTATAAGCTCAACTGGATGATTAAATTTTGTTCTTTTCAGATGGAAGTTAAAATCATTTCTTAACACTCATCAGTCCTTCCTATCAGATTGCCGTCAGCCTGCTTGGAATTCAAGATCAGAATAATAATTTGGGGCTTATAAGACCTCTGCTGGACATTGTTACTTTCCTAATACTTCCCCTGAGCCCTGCTTTGAAATCTTTCAAGAGTTTTTCTTAGACAGGAAAATGGAGAGAGATACTTGTTTTGCTGTTCTAGTAATCCCCAGGTAAAAGTGAGGTTATGAGAGTCCTAGGTTTCCATCTGGTCATATTCTGTTCCCATGGGCTTCTCCTACTGCCCCTTTCCAACCAACATTTAATTATAATACTGGATATCATGGTGTATCATGGCTAGACACCACAGTGCATAAACAGAGCTTCAAATGGAAAAAAATTTAGTGTGATCCAAAACTATTTGAAATCAATGGGCATCTTTCCATTGACTTAATTGGAGTTTGGATCAGGCCCTACATGCTTTGTCAGGGGGTTGATGCTTGATCAGTCTCCCTATGAAGGGAGAGGATCTTAGAATGGCTGTTATGCTGGGGGTATGTGAAGAATAAGAATGGTCAGGGCAGGGGCATTGAGTTAGTTGACATGAAATCTGATTTGATTTCATTTTCGATTTAGAAAAAGAACAACATTGCAGGAAAGTAGATGAAATCTTAAATATCTCCCACTGTGTTGTCATTTTTGCCAGATTGATTTAACACAGCATTGTCACAAAAACAACAAAAGCAGGCCAGTCACACTTTAATTTTATAGAAAAAAATAAGTTTAGCAGTAACTCAATAAATGTAACAGAAACAGATATGGTGTTGTATGAAGAACTTACGATCAACATCAGGAACTTTTAAAAGGTGCTTAAAGTTGTATTTATAATATATAATAAATTCTGCTGTCCTTAGTTTTGTGTCTGCAGACAAATACACTAGGAGCTCTTAAAGGACCAGATTTTCAAAGTTGAATGTTCTTAGTTGTGCACAGACTTTTGCATGTGCTTATGTTATGTATACAAATACAAGATTTCTCTGCCTCTGTGAGAATCCACCCCCCCTTTTTGAAGAGAGCTACCGCATCCTTGTCTGAGATTACTTTTTATTCCCAGTTTATATAGATGCATCTGAAGAGCAATATTTTTTCCACAGTGTGTCCCATTTAGAGATGCTCAGGAATTTTCCATTGAAATCATTCTTCTATGGAAAATGCAGTTTGCACAATCTCAATTTTTTCAACTTTCCATTGGAAAAATTTAAAGGAAATATTTTATTTTGGGTCAGGTGGCTCCGAGGATGCACAGTAGGCTGTTTCAGAATAACTGGCCCACAGGGAAAAGTTTTTTACCCACCAATTAACTCTTCATATATTTATTATTACTATGATTTATTATGCATATTTTGGTACTGTCCAAAGACTCCATCTGGGATCAGGGCCTCACTGAACTTGAAACTGTACAAAAACTCATGAATATATAGGGTCAGCCCCAAAGCGCTTAACAGTTTTAAGACAACAGGAGTGGGATATAAGATTCAAGCAAAGTGATGAGGGTGGCGATCAGCATGAGGTCTGCTTGCTCCATGGCTTTTCTTTGTTTGCTTGCTTTAAATATAAACTGTCCCTGAGTGCCTATCAAACTAGACAACATCAATGTCTCCTGCTGTGGTTGTTGTCTCAAGCTCTCACCCAAGGGGCTGGCTCCCAGAGAAGGTGGAGGTGCGTCTTAAACCTTCAAGGAGGCTCTCTAGAGGCTGGCATCTTGCAGGAGGTTTAGTAGAATCGGAAAGAGGGGTCATTGGGTTGCGAGTCCCTGCAGATGTCTTGAGCCACTCAGAGAGCAGAGACTCAAAGCTCCAGTTCAAATTCCAGGCTCTGGACCAGATCCTCAGCTGGTGTAAATAGGCACAATTCCATTGTTGTCTATGGAACTTTGCTGATTTACATCAGTTGAAGACCTGTTCTTCTTACATCACAGGCATCAACTGTTATTCTAAACACAATAGTTTTTCATATGGAAACTAATCTGCCAACCTATCATTAACAACCCATACCATTTCTGTGTGGGCTCTCCCAGGGAGTTTTTCACTAAGCTCTGCAATTTCTAAAGTTCCAAAAGCAGAAAAAGCAAATAAAAAGTTTTTATAAGGCTTGACACACAAAATAACTATGCCTGTGTAGGCTGGGAAGGGTTGAACGGAAGGCTTTGTCTAGGCAGGGCCAGATTTAGGCACTGAGGGGCCCGATTCGAAAGAGCTGCCGCCGAAGACAGCGGCGGGACTTCGGCGGCAGCTCAATTGGCTGCTGGTGCCTTCGGCAGCACATTGGCGGAGGGTCCTTCTTCCACGGCAGTGATCGAGCTGCCGCCAAAGACAGTGGCGGGACTTTGGCTGCAGCTATATTGGCTGCCGGTGCCTTCGGCGGCAAAGCAGCGGAGGGTTCTTAGGGACGTTGCGGGGCCCTCTTAGGGGCATGGGGCCTGATTTGGGGGAATCAGGTGAATCATCCTAAAGCCAGCCCTGTGTCTAGGGATTTTTTTTTCCTTTCCTGTGGCAAAAATTCCAGTGATGCTGTGGCCAAAAGGACCAATGCAATCCTTGGATGTGTGAACAGGGAAATCTTGAGTGGTAGTAGAGAGGTTATTGTACCACTATATTTGGCACTGGTGCAGCCGTTGCTGGAATACTGTATCCAGTTCTGGTGTCTACAATTCAAGAAGGATGTTGATAAATTGGAAAGAGTTCAGAGAAGAGCTATGAGAATGATTAAAGGAGTAAAAAACCTGCCTTAGCGTGTTATGAACTCAATCTATTTTGTTTAACAAAGACACGGTTAAGGAGTGAATCTATTGCAGTCTATAAGTACCCTCGTGGGGACAAATATTTAGCAGAGAAAGATATAACATGATCCAATTGCTTGAAGTTGAAGCTAGACAGACAGAAACTAAGGCATAGATTTTTAAGTGAGAATAATTAGCCATAGGAACTATTTACCAGGAGTCGTGGTGGATTCTCCATCACTGGCAATTGTTTAATCAAGTTTGGATATTTTTCTAACACATATATTCTAGGAATTATTTTGGGGACGTTCTGTGGTCAGTGTTATACAGGAGGTCAGACTAGATGATCACAATGGCCCCTTCTGGCTTTGGAATGTATGAATCTATGAATATTAACTCTCAAAAGTGTGTAAAACATTCTGAGCCCCTCAGATGAAAGACACTACATAGGTACAACATGTTACAGGATGTTACACATTACATCCTTCAATGGCGGCTGAAGGATGGTCATCGTTTTTCAGAGACTTCCCTGAAGAAATGCTCTCTTTCAAAATGGCTTGTCGTGTCTTGTTCTCAGTGGGACTGAGGCCACAGGCTGCCTTCAGTTAAGATATCCTTCTCAAAATGGCCATCATCTCCCATCGTTCTCAATGGGACTGAGGCCATAGACTCAAAGGCTTCAGCCATGGTGAATTACTGACTGAAATTTTGTTGCAAGAGAGAGGTGTTCCTATAACTGTGCTCTGTCCCTGTGAAACATCATAGACAAATGGAATGTGCATTGTACTTCACTTAGCTCCAACAGCCTCTTATTCCTTTTCTCCTCCAAGCTTACTGTGTTTGTGAAATATATATATATTGTGACAGACCCAGACCAGTGGGGAACAGGAGTCTGGTAGAGGACAAATATACTGGTCACTGGATGAGTAGTTTTCTGTTCCCTGAGTGACCAGAGCAGGGGCTGCACTAGAATAATCAGGAACCTGCTAGAACCAGTTAAGGCAGGCAGGCTAATTAGGACACCTGGAGCCAATTAAGAAGAAGCTGCTAGAATCAATTAAGGCAGGCTAATCAGGGCACCTGGGTTTTAAAAGGAGCTCACTTCAGTTTGTGGTGAGAGTGTGAGGAGCTGGGAGCAAGAGGTGCAAGGAGCTGAGAGTGAGAGGGTGTGCTGCTGGAGGACTGAGGAGCACAAGCGTTATCAGACACCAGGAGGAAGGTCCTGTGGTGAGAATAAGGAAGGTGTTTGGAGGAGGCCATGGGGAAGTAGCCCAGGGAGTTGTAGCTGTCATGCAGCTGTTACAGGAGGCACTATAGACAGCTGCAGTCCACAGGGCCCTGGGCTGGAACCCGGAGTAGAGGGCAGGCTCGGGTTCCCCCCAAACCTCCCAATTGACCTGGACTGTGCGTTCTTCCAGAGGAGAAGGTCTCTGGGCTGTTCCCCAACCCACATGGTGAATCTCTGAGGCAAGAAAATCTGCCAATGAGCGCAGGACCCACCAAGATAGAGGAGGAACTTTGTCACAATATCTATCTATCTATCTATCTATATAGATATATATATTTATAATATGAGAGAGATGTTACACTGTGTTTTCACATCCATCTTCAATCAAAAACACACATCACATCAGAGGCACCCACACCACATAACTCTGCACTGGAGTTATTTGCACTGTACTCTAGCGTCTAGACCATACCAAAAGTGGCTGCTTAGGTCCCTCGTGTAGTTACAATCAAACTGAAGGAGCTCACGGGCAATGCAGAGGTTGATGAAATTTGCCCATTATGTGTGCACCTTACTGAGTTCAGACAAACCTGAAATTCAAAGTAAAATGGACGGGATGGTGAAATCACATGAAATGGAAGGGATGGTGAAATCACATGAAATGGACCTGACAGTCTGATTTGTCAAATCCCATGAGCACCAAATCCAGAAGGGCTCATACAGGTTCTCTGCTCAGGTCCTCTGTCCACTTGTGTTGATAAACAGAGGACTTCAGACCGGTAAAATGATCAATCCAGCCTTTCAGCAGTATCAGCCCCACTCTAAAAAAGGAAAGTAATATAACTCTTTCCTGCCTCTTAAACTGCCATTAAAGTACTGTAGGTGGAGATGGTGCTAAAAGTAGGAAGCAAAATACAGGGATGCTCCTCCAGTGCTGCAGCACAGATCTGAGCTAGGGATCCCAGCGCAAAGGGTAGGGGGAATGTGGGGAATAGGAATAACCTCTGCAGGAAAGGTCTGATCAGAGTCAATGACTTATCTTTCTTTCTCTATCCCCCACCTCTTTTCCCTCCCCCCCATCTTCTTTCAGTCATTTAATCTTTCTTCCTTGTTTGTGTGAAGCAGTAAGAAATGTTCATGTCCTCTGGTCAGGCATGCTGCTGGCATTCGGCACCTGCTGAGGTGGAAGTTCACTCTGACAGTTGCGTAAATATAAAATGCAAACACTTAAAACAGTCAAAGAACAGCAGTCATGGAGAAAACCATTTTTATACCCCACCAAAACTTTGTTCCGCTGGAAATTCAATAAAAAGAACAGAGTACTTGTGGCACCTTAGAGACTAACAAATTTATTAGAGCATAAGCTTTCGTGGACTACAGCCCACTTCTTTGGATGGAAATTCAATGTGTTTTTCCTGCTGCGAAGTCGCACCCCATTATTTTCCTGATAGGGAATATTTTTATTTTAGGTTGTCAATTCATATGAATACATTAGGAAAGTAAATTCCTATACAAAGCCACGTATTAGATCTGTACTGCCTGGTGGTCTCTTCCAGTCATGTTTGCGTCACCACTAACCCTGACAAATATCTATCTTTAAAGTTACAGAATTGGATTCAGCCTTGGCTTTTATTGATGTCACTGTAGGCCTCCAGCATCATAGAATCATAGAATATCAGGGTTGGAAGGGACCTCAGGAGGTCATCTAGTCCAACCCCCTGCTCAAAGCAGGACCAATTCCCAACTAAATCATCTCAGCCAGGGCTTTGTCAAGCCTGACCTTAAAAACCTCTAAGGAAGGAGATTCCACCACCTCCCTAAGTAACGCATTCCAGTGCTTCACCACCCTCCTAGTGAAAAAGTTTTTCCTAATATCCAAACTAAACCTTCCCCACTGCAACTTGAGACCATTACTCCTTGTTCTGTCATCTGGTACCACTGAGAACAGTCTAGATCCATCCTCTTTGGAACCCCCTTTCAGGTAGTTGAAAGCAGCTATCAAATCTCCCCTCATTCTTCTCTTCTGCAGACTAAACAATCCCAGTTCCCTCAGCCTCTCCTCATAAGTCATGTACTCCAGCCCCCTAATCATTTTTGTTGCCCTCCGCTGGACTCTTTCCAATTTGTCCACATCCTTCTTGAAGTGTGGGGCCCAAAACTGGACACAGTACTCCATATGAGGCGTCACCAATGTCGAATAGAGGGGAATGATCACGTCAAAAGATCTGTTCAGAACCCTTAAATGGTGCTGCTGGCTTTCCAGTGCAAAATCACTCCCCATCTAAACTTCCAAGCAGCCATTTTCCCTCCCCACCTGTGCAGACACGCTATTGGTCTCTTTTCCTGGTCAAAAAAGTAACAGTTGTTCCCAGCCAGTTAAAAATACACGTTAAGATAATTTCATCATCCCCAGGTTACTGGGCCAGTCTTCTTGTTAGGAAGAAAGATTAAAATAACTAAATATGCATTAGGAAAGTTACTGTTAGTTGATTTTGACAAGGAAGGTGCTCAGGTACCACAGGGATGCACAGTGGCTAAGGTGAGTGGAGAATAACCATAGGCTTGTGCCATGAGATTTCTTTGGATGTTTTTGGGTGATGGGGATGGATAAAGAAACAATCAGTTGTTTAATCTATTAACGTTACTCTAAGGGAGTGGGGGGATGAGTGTTGTGCCAGTTGTGTACATTTTTAGGTGTGTACTGTATTCTTGGTTTTGCTGCTTCCCTTGCCTCTTTCACTTTGCCCTTCCTATCTATGTATTTATCTACCTATGAGTTTTATACTGCTGTACATCACTATGGTATCTGAGCACCTTTTCATGTAAAATCAGCTAGCAATCACGAAGTCCCTAATGGACTTCATGGAGTCTCTGGATCTTCTCCCTTTTACAGCTCACTTTGGGTCCCGCTACCCTGCTGTCCCTGCCCCTTTATATTTGAACTTTCATCCCTGTAACCCAAGCCTCCACCATGCCACCATTTCCTCCTTACAGTTACTTATTTTAAATACACTTGTAGTCCTCTTCTAGGGATAGGCTGCCCTAGTCATTCCCTCAGAGAAGTATTAAACTAGACAACAGATTGTCTTCCTCAATTCTTGTCCCTTTGCCTTCTCTCAAAGTCAAAATAAAAGTCCTGACACTAGCAAAATGCATGTTAAACACTACCGTTCAACCACAACAATAGCAGTCCATTCCCCTCTCTGAATTTGAACATTGTCTTAAATTCTAAACACCTAATTCTTCCCAGATTTATATCCTGTGCAGTGCCATTGAAGTTTATAGGGTTTCTTAATGTCTGACGTATCCTAGAAGCAGCACCGACAAATGTCTTGCTAATCAATTATTGCAAACTGCAAAAAATATTTGCATCATTAATTGTTCTCACACTCTGAAAATCAGACAAATGTGCATAATCCTAATTTTTAGTTCCCCCTATAATTTAACTATTGTTCAGTGATGTTTCACTGGAGACAGATTTTTCAAAAGTCTTTTTAAAAATCTATTTTTTTTACATGACAGCCGTACTTTCAGCTATGTCTATGATTTTGTCAAACATAGGGGAAGGTCAGAACATCATATAAAATAGATCATCTTCCTTCTAGCGACACTCCAGCAAAGTAGAGAAGTAGATCAATAAAGCATGTTGAAACCACTATAATCCAGATTCTGAAAATTCCTCTTAGCAGTACTTGGAGACATGAACAGAAAATGTGTTTTCTTTTAAGGGTGACCAACTGCAGTGCTACTGTCACTCAGACACTGAGAGCCCTCTTTGCATGCAGATGTCATGCTCAGTTTGGTAGTATGCCATATAGGTGGCACTTTTGTTTAGTTACCTATTGTAAATAGGCAGATAAAATGATAACTCTGCCAAAACTTTGATCATTTTTCAAATTAACTAAACCTCTTTGAATGGTTGGAAATATTTGAGACTCCCACATCCAGGTACTCATTAACCAACTCAGATGGGGAGGAAAAAAATCTCATCTCCACCCCCTATTGATATCTGAGGATGAGCAGAAATTCTGAGATAATCAATTATTAGAAAAATACAATTCCTTATTCTTAATTGCACAAAAGATGAGCAAAATCCACCCTGCTCTCTAGCATTGCAGTCCACAGAAATATTTAATTCTTGATTAGACATGGCATAATGCCCACTATTCTTAAAGATCACAGGTGCTACCATTATACAAGTGTCAGCTAGCCAATTGATTTATGTATACAAATTTCTTAGGCCAAGATCATGAAATTAAGGCAGCAGCAAAGAAAGACCAAAGGTTAATGTGATTTTTTTTTAAATTACATTTTGTATCAGAAAGATGAATGCATTAAACTAGTTATAAAATCAGTGGCATGTGGTTCATATTTTTGAAACTACATCTTAGGGTGATCATCTACATTTCAAGGAAATAAAGGACACCAGGCTGCAAATACAGGACAAAGCTTATTTTTTAGGACAACTGCCCCACAATGTTTTATAAATTGTAAAAAACGATACATTTGTAACACAATATATGATCCTTTATATGATTATTCCTTCAAAATTTACAGATATCAGTTTTAAGACAAAATATATGTCTCTTAGGGTCTCAAAAGCAACCATCAGAGAACTTGGAGAATCACTAGAAGAAATAAGTCTTTACCTTTCTCCGGAGCAAGAATTTCCTGCAACATCAAAAAATCTAAGGAGAAAAAAACAACTCAAAGCATCAAACATGGTAAGACGATGATGATGGGCACTGAAGTCCAGAGGAGAGCAACAAAAATGATTAAAGGTCCAGAAAACATGACCTCTGAGGAAAGATTAAAAAAACTGGGTTTGCTTAGTCTGGAGAAAAGAAGACTGACGGGGGACATGATAACAGTTTTGAGGTATATAAAAGGTTATTACAAGGAGGAGAGAGAAAATTGTTCTCATTAACCTCTGAGGATAGGACAAGAAGCAATGGGTTTAAATTGCAGCAAGGGAGTTTGAGGTTGGACGTTAGGAAAAAATTCCTAACTGTGAGGGTGGCTAAGCACTGGAATAAATTGCCTAGGGAAGTTGTGAAGTCTGTGTCATTGCAGGTTTTCAAGAGCAGGTTGGACAATCACCTGTCAGGGATGGTCTAGATAATACTTAGTCCTGCCTTGAGTGCCTTGAGTGCAGGGGACTGGAGTAGAAGACCTCTCAAGGTCCCTTCCAGTCCTATGATTCTATGATTCTATATTTAGGCTTTAAAGATGCCATCAACCTGACTTCCACATCAAGTGATATGATAGATGGCATCTGGGAAGAGAAAAAGATGGCGGCCAGAGAAACATTATACAGAATAATAGTGAAAGAAGCCAAATCTAGCCACATGACACGGAGAAGCTTGAATAGACCAGCACAAGATCAAAATAAAAGGTTGAAACTGGTAGACATCCTATACTCTAGATAGGGCAGGAGGATAAAGAACGAAGAAGAAAAAAGAAAATTCTCTAGCCCTGGTTATCTTCTCCTATTTTTCTTTGCCCCAGTACTTTTGTCACAGATAAGAGGAATGCCTAAACAACCTTATCTATAAAGATTAGTTTATCCAATCAGAGAACAGCAACAATACCATATGACTTAGGTGATAAATCACACAATTGCAAATATTGAATTCTTGAAGAATAAGTCAGAGTAAACAATTTGCTAGCAATCAATAGGCTGAAATTTGTTCTCACAAAACATTAGTTGAAAAATTATGAATTGTGAACAAATTCATGAAAATCTGGGTTCAGCAGATACTTATGGATTTTATTGTCCTGGTCTCTAGCTCATATAATCTGTGCCTTGGAAGGAGTATTTTCAGTTTCCTGTGGAAGACTGGAGAGAGGGAAGTATGCTAGAGATAGATGTTCAAACGGCTATATGTGGCTATGTGAAAATTACGGCTTTGGTTCCTGAGCTGAAATTGTCTCCTTGGGAAATAAGGAGCCCTAAAAGTTTGTAATACTGGCTGCCTAGCTGTATAGAACGCGTTAAACATTCAGCAAATTTCATTTGTTAGTAATCTACTGCATGTCTAAATATCATATTAAAAATAACAAAACAAGTAACTAATGGCCTGACTTTGAAATAAAGATGTAGTCCTACAGCAGTTTTATTGGTACAATTTATGATTTATTACTAACACCTTATAATTTTTCTAGTCCAAAATGTTTTGCGAAGCACAGACATTTTGGGTAACGTGCTTTGTAATGTGTGTGTTAATTTTTACAGGATACTCCTAGTAATTTGAGATATAAAAGACCTATCAAGTCATCTAGTCTATCCTCCTGCCAGTGTAGGATTGTTTCCTAGATTGTATGTTTTAGTGCATTCAATATATATTTATAAATATTTGCAATATTTAAATATGCTGCAACTAACTGATACGCTGCTTGTACACCTATAATAAATATAAGCAGTCTTCTTCTGTTGATGATGTGCAAGAGCAAACCCCACGGCATGATTTTTATATCACACACTTTTTATATCACAGGATTTACAGCCACATGCACATGCTCTGTCTGTCTGTCAGTCTCTCTCTCTCTCTCTCATGCACATACGCACGTATGAGCACTCACACAGAAGCAGATGTATATTCAATGAGACTTGCCTCCATACATGTACAGTATAAATCCATTTACAAAAAAATAAGAAAAAAATGGACAGTTTTATCCTGTAATTCCTTCATAACAACCCAGAGCTTGATTCCTCACTGACTTCTGTACTCATTTGCACAAATGCTAAGAGGGTGTAAAATTAACCACTCTTTCTTTATTATGCAGGGCAGATTCTTTTCCTGGTTAACAGATTATAGGTTTTTGTTTATTAAACCATTACCGAAATCCTTCCCATTGGTTATAGTTTATAAAAGATAGTGGGTCTGATTCTCCTCTCACTATCCCAGTCTTATGTAACTCTATAGATTTCAGTGGAACTACTCTTGATTTACACTGGTGTAAGTAAGAGAAGAATAAGGCCCTAGAGCTTTAAGAAAATCAAACATTCTTTTTTGAGTTTTTTGGACTAGACGTGTATCTGAGATTATAGAGTCTGGGGGCCTTAACATTCCTCCTGTCCATGTCTTTATTACCAGTACTCACTGTTATTCAGTGGAATTCACCTTAGAAGTCATGAATTCTTCTGCAGGGCATGTGAAAATGTAAAGCTCCAGGTCTGTACCACACTCTACTTGGAATCTAAGGCTATCTTTGAGCAGAGCAGACAGGTTTTGTCTTATTTGTTCAGGAGGAACTGATGTATTGCTCAGTGCAGCTTTTCTATTACAAAATTGCCATGAGCCAGTTTCATCACAGGAGTATACCTGAAAGTGTCCGGAGTTTGCAATGAATTCAATCCTGAAGGAATCCAGTGATGGCGGAATATGGTGTGTCACAGCCCCAGGCTATCTTTCCAAAGCTGATCAGTTCTCAGTTCTCGACCGTCAGTATTTGTATAGTTTCATTTCAGTTTCTGGAAGACAGCAGTCCACATCATAAAATAACCACTAAAACCAAAGTATCAGAAGAAAGGCCAAAAACTAGTCTGAATGTAGCATTGTTAGAGGTGACTCTTAGAGAACGGAGCTGGGTCACATTGAGTGGACCATGAAGAATTCTGAATCTTTACTGCTTATGGTTTCATAGTCCTTTGGCTAGTGAATGTCATTCTCTAGGGCTGTCAATATGGCACCATTCATAAGAACAAATGTTGATGGAAAACCTGATGCTTCTTATATGGAGTGAATTATTTTAGTTTTGTGATATGCTCATCAAAATCAAGATAACATAAGGGAAATTAGGAAAAGTTTTTTGACATTTGAGGATAGCAAGAATTAAAAAGAAAGGAATTTCAGAGCTGATATGCAGAGTATTACAAGAGAGTGATATCAAGCTCCAAAATATGGCTGGGCTTTTAAAGGAGCGCAAGCTGTAATTTTACAGAAGAATCCTCAGACAATCTGTTCACTGAGTAGTGTACACAGGCTCTGAATTTTTGTGCTATGCCTGCAGAGTCTCGCATGGAGATGAAGAGTTTCTTTAGAAACACTAAAAATTCTCAACTTGTTCAGCTCCAGTCCTTCCTGATGGGAAAATCTACAGGAAGCTGCAAATACTTTGTTGCATAGTATGTCACAGACTTGGTGGTGTGCAAGAATTTAAGCAGTGAAATCACAAGCAAAGATTCAGAGGGAAATTCTACATGCTTTAGTAAAATTGAAGGAAGAACTCAACCTGCTTGTGGACTTTTGAAGTGAAATGGACTGTTTGCCTAAATGGTTAAAGTCTTTTGAATTCATTTTACCAGCCACTTTCTGGTTTAAAACGACAAGCCATTGATAACTTAATTAATTTATTTCAGGACTCTGAGCTTACACTGGATGAAGAAATAAGGCAGATGAAATCACTTCTAACTGAACCGGCGTGCTTTTGAGAATCTTAGCCTCTGTTGATGAATCAAACTTGTAGCCCTTGGTCTGGGCCTTGGACAAGATTTCAAGAAGAAAAGAGGCAGAGGAAAACATTCCATGATGAAGACAGGACAACTGTGTAAGACTATGAAAACCAAGAAATAGAGTTCAAACTTTACATTGCTGTAGACACCCTTATCTGCAAAATTACAAGAAGATCTGAAGCAGCTGAAAAAATCGGCAGCATGTTCTCATTTATTTTGAATCCAACTACACATGATGCCAATTCCAGGATCACAAAAGAGTTAGAATTATCAAAATGCCACTAAGAGATTTGATAGAAGAGGATTTTGTTGAAGGGACCCTTCTTTTAAATAAGCTCAGAATGACACTATTTGAAAAGTGACTATAATTAAGTTGCTAAACAAGATTTCTGAAAAAGGGCTGCAGATGTTTTCACACGGACTTGCATCACTCTAAGGATTTTTGTCTTGATACCAATTATCTTCAGTAACTAAGCCCTGATTAAAATGCAAACAAACAAAAACTCAAAAAAGCCCAGCCTTCAATTTACTATTGGCCAAGACTGCATTATTGGCCTTAGTGAGGCTGTCAACAAAGCATGAACTTGAAAGGAACCTAAATTATGATAGTATTATAAATGTATTCCCTAAAAAAAATTGAGAAAGATAAACATGATGTAATTTGTCTTTTGTGGTAATAAATCAGCTTTGATGTTTTCAACAGTATTGCCAGAAGCTGGGAATGAGCGACAGGGGATGGCTCACTTGATGATTACCTGTTCTATTCATTCCCTCTGGAGCACCTGGCATTGGCCACTGTTGGAAGACAGGATACTGGGCTCGATGGACCTTTGGTCTGTCCCACTGTGGCTGTTCTTATGTTCTTATCCCACACTGGTTTGCAGGTCGACTGTTACTGACCTGTCAGTTTACTTTTGTGCCCTCCCTGCCCTAGTGTCAAAGTTCTAGAATGAACCTTCCCCTTTTCAAAAGCTGGCACACAGCAAGATTTTTTTCCTGGCTCCCAATGTATAATCATTCTGATAATACACCTGAACCCCACAACTTGTTAAGTGCAGCTGCCTGGAACTTTGCTGAGACCCTGGATCTCATCATCATCTGGGAAGAATTGTCAGTTCAAGAAGCTCTTGTGGCTAGCCACAGAAATAAGGACCTTTTTGTGGATATTGTAAAGCTGGTGTCTGCGAGGAATCATGACCAGGATGCCAGACAATTCCAGATAAAGACCAAACAACTCAGGAGAAAGTACATTGAAACAAGGGACAAAAGTAGACAATCTGATAGGAGACATGTGACCTGTCCATTTTGTGATGAACTGGACAGAATTCTATGCAATTACAGTATGCTCTGTACCAGGCCAGGCGCTGTTCAGAGTCTGATGTCCACACTCTCACCCCACTGAGGGTGACCTGCTAGACTCATCAGAGGATGAGCAGGAGGAGGCTACCGAGGAGCCATCCTCTGAGGGCCAGTATCTTTTTGGGAGTCAGGAACACAATGAAAGCCAGCTGGAGAGCCAGCTGCTACAACAGACCCCGATTCCTGCCCTGCATCGGCTGAGCCCAACTCCCAGCTATAAACCCAGGTCAGGACTGAAGAGCTAGATCCCCTGGAGCTAGATCCCCTGGAGGGAACTTTGGCATGTTAGTACATATCTTTACAATTTATTACTACTGTTGATGGAGATGAGCTAGTAGCCCCCCTTTCCTTCCTATGACCCCTTTTGCTGTTTCAAAATAGCACCTACCAGCATGGTGCAGTTGCAGGCTATACTTGTCCCTCTCCCTCCCTCCGCCCTGTGGCAGATTTGAATACTGAGAACATTCATTTGTACAAAATTCAACAGTTTTTTGAGACCGTGCTTACAGCAAAGTAAATTTGGTTAGTTTTCATAGTTTGCATTCCCAGTCAAGGAAAAACAATACTGCTCCCTGCTGAAGTATAAATGCCCTGTAACGTGCATTCTAGATTACAATTGTTATATGAACCTGTGTATTTTTCCTCTGCATTTTCTCCATGTCTGCAGGGGAAATATAGCAGAACTTAAGACTGAGAAATTCCTTGATTTTTGTCCATGCCTCCTGCTACAGCTTGCAAGCCTCTCCCACTCCTGCAGTCCTTTTGGGGATCATCCTGGTGAATGACTTCACAGCATATCGTGCTGGTCTGCCCTTTGCTTTTGAATAGGATCGTTCTCTGTCTCCTAATCAGCCACTTCATTGTAATGAAATTGAGAGTCAAAAAGGGGGTCTAGAGAGGATTATTATCTAGCTCATCTCTCAGATCTCTCATAACCATCCCTTTACATTTTCAATGCTATAGAAGCGCCTCCAGTGAAACCCCCCCTCCACCGCCAGCAAAAACAAACTATAGCTTCGACCACCCCATTCCTAGCAACATGAAAGCAGATATAGTCGACTGAAATCTTAATTCACCCAGCCCAATTACCTCTCTCTTTCTCTTTCTCTTTTTTTCTCTCTCTAACTAAACAAAGCTATTCTGGCTTACCTGGATATGAACAATAAACGACTGTTGTTCCCCCCCCCACACACACACACCTGACAGCACCTGCCACAGACAATCAAGGTCAAGGCCTTTATCTACTGCTGACAGGGTGGCCAACCTGAGGGGGAGAGAAGTTTGTAGAACTCATAGCAGTGTCACAGAGGTAAACCAAACTGGCTGAGAGAGTATATGAGGACCAAGGGGAAGAAAGAACTGCAGTTCTCCCAGGAGAAGGGCAGTGTTTTAGCTGCCAGGGAAAGTGTAGCTGTGGCCAAGGACAGCATCACCACAATAAAGGAGAGCATGGAAAAAGAGATGCAGAGGCAACTCATGGACTCTATCCTGAGCCAGAATGCCCACCTGCAAAACATGCTCCTGGTAAGTCAGCAGGCTCTGCAGTCATGTCCTTCATCCTGTGTACAGTGCTGGCTACTTGGACCAGCAGCAACCCCAACTGCTGCATTCCCACAGCAGTGCTCCTAACAGCTCCCATTCACCTCTCAGATCCAGCCTTTTGGGCATTGGGAATGCTTGTGCTCCTACACACCTGAGAATTTTGCGCTATGGCACGCCACTCCAGGAACCCAGGTGGACGAGAATAGCCAGATGTAAGGTGTATTCATCAATTATGAGTCATCACTGTACTCAACACAGGGAATCTTTTAAATAAAGCTGAAATAATTCAAAGGTTTCACAAAAGCACATAGGAACATTAAACTTTAACCACCTCCACACAATACCCCAGTGTTTGCATGTTCTAACCTCCCATGGGCTAACATGTTCAGGAATGAGACTCAACATACCAACAGTAGGCATCCCTGACAGCATCCCCTGTGAGTTTGTGTTCTGTGTGGGATGCCTTGCTGGCTGCTTGAACCTCCAAGCAAGTTTCTGGACCTCAGTCTCCCACCCATCAGTAAAACTTCCCCTTGGCTCTCTCAAATACTATGCAAAATGCAACATGCAGTTATAATTATTGGAACATTTTTTTTCTACTGCTTCCAATCTATTCCATAAACAGAGACATCTGCCTTTCTAATGGCCACATGCACACTTGACTACTATTCTGCAGCTTCTAAGGTGATAGTTAAAATGTTCCTTTCTCCCCACCCCCCCAAGAGGCCAGCATATTACTTCATTAACTAAGGCATCAGGAGATAAACCTTTCCCAGAATAACTGGACCAACTTCCACACCATTAGTGTCCACAGTGCTCCTGGGGGCGAACAGTCTTTTCTCCAGTGATTTAAATAGTACTGAGTTCTGAAACATTCTTGCATCATGGACCCTCCCAGACCACCCTGCATTTATGTCTATAAACCTGCCACAGTGGTTCACCACTCTTTGTAGGGAGAAATACCTCTTTCTGTTTATAAATTCTGTGCCCTGGGATGGAGATGCAAATGATATGCAGGTTCCCCAAAACAATTTGGGAATCCTGTGCCTGCAAAGCTATCACTAATCTTCTGAGCATTACCCAGCTTTATGACCTGGTTAAACAGCACCTTTTCAGTGGCATGGCAGATCTACATGAGAATGGCCCCAACAGGCCCTAGGCCAAATGGGTTGGCTACAGACCGGTAACATTTTGGGGTGCCCAGCTTCCCAATACAACCATGACCCGTTTCTCCATGGGTACGGGCACTACATGTTGGTATGCTTGTTGCTGAAGCTCTGGGGTCACTTCTGCACAGATCTCAAAGAAGGTAGCCCTCCCCATCCTGAAGTTCTCTAGCACCTGCTTGTCATCCCAGCTCCATAGAACGATCCTCTTCCACAATCCATGCTAGTTTCCCAGCCCAGAAATAGTGCTGAAAGCGGTGAAGAGATCTGGGACCCAACCTCTTGATCCAACAGCTCAGTTTTCTCCTGTTCTTCTATCTTATCCTGCTGTCACTGCTGCAAAGTATCCTTGTGCAGTCCGAGAAGCTGCTGCTGCTGCGGCTGTAGAATATTCTGCTGCTCCCTCATCATTTGTTAGGTGATAGGCAAAGTCTAATGCCAAATTTATCAGGCTGTGAGTGTTGTAATACAGCCCAAGACAGCCTGTGCATATTTGTGCTTGTCATAGTAGTGATGTAGAGCATTGTTGGGTCCACATAGGCTTACAGCAATTTGAAAATGGTGAGAGCCAGCCTGAAAAGGAAGTATGGGGCGGAGACAGCAGAAACATGGGATTTCCATAATTCACAGCAAAAACAATCCCATGGTGCATGCTGCTCAACTGCAAAGCAAAGGAATGTTAGATACCCCCAGAGAATGCTACTTCCTCAGTTCGCAGCAAATTGCCACTGTGGGTTCACACAATGCAAACTGAAAATGGAACAGGCATTCTGTATGCATGCTATTGGCACTTGTATACTCTGCATTATGTGACGCATATCAAAAAGCTTCATATTAACACCCTGTATAGATTCACTCTAAATCTCAGGTTATGGGCCTCGTCCTTATTTGCTTTGCCAGAGCAGTGTAAAGGGGTGTTAGTGTAAAAGAGAATCAGACTCTTAGTATTCATCTTAAGAATACTATGTCATGTGCATGATAATACAATTCTGCTTTATTGACCTTTAGCTCCTGTCAGTGTTAACAACATACATTACTTGTAAATGGAAAACAACTGGAGGCATCCTCAAAGACATATTCAATGCATGCCAGTGCTAATCAGCCATTCTGCATGAATGCTTGTGATGCCTTTCATCTAATTTAAGAAATGCGTAAAGCTACAATAAAAGCTCATAGTTTGGCCTTTGGAATTTAAATTACATGGGATGAAAACATGTTTAAACGGTGAACCGCTGTAACTGCTTGGGATCGTGAGAAAGAAAAATTAGAAGAGATCATGGGACCAAGGTTGGTTAGATGTGACTGAAAATTAGAAGTGTTGAGCATTGTGTGTGATTTCTGTGGTGTAAATGGAATTAAACACATTATGGCTTAACAAGTCTGTGTCTGTCTCTCTTTGTAATTTAAAGGATTTTTTTTTCTTCTTTGCTGGTAATTAGTACAGATGCCATTGTCCCCTGACACACATATAGTTTAGATGCATAATTCTTTTTGTTTCAGAATCCTGATCTCTGCTTTTTGCTACTAAAGTTTCATGGTTTAAGTGTAGGTTAATTTAAAAATCTAAATTATTTGGATGGTGAGTGTTATTGTGGCCCTTTCTTGTAGTTCATGTATCTAAGTGGTGGGCCCTGCTGATAACTGAGTAAAATAAGAGATGGGCTACCCAGTTCTGATATAATAGGAACCAACCTATCCTTGTGTCCATAACTTAAACCGCATTTTTCCTGTGAGTCAAAAAATGTCTGGCTAATTTATCTCCCATTTGTGTGCACCTCTGTTTTTCTATCTGGCTTGATGTAACAGTTTCAAAATATCAATTTCCCAACCAGTTGTGTAGACTCAAGGGAATGGATTTAGATTTCTGTTTATAAATTGGGAATAACTCCACTGATGGGGACAGAGGAGGCACTTGAACTCACTGAAATTACTCTGGATATAGAATATTCAGATGTATAAAACTGGGATCAGAATCTGTCCCAAAAGTTTCAGAGAGTTCAAAGAAGGTGCTTATTTTAACCAAGCCAAACAAATTCCAAACTGTTTTGAGTTTTCTGACATTAGCTGAAATCTGGTGAATAGGAACAAAGTTTTAGCTGTTATGAAACAGTGAAATCATGAGCTTTCCTTTCTTTTTTATGTTTAACTGTGTTTTCATTCAAATCCCAATGCAGGACTCTAATGCTATACTGGAGAGAAACAAGTGCAGGATTAAATATTGACCATTCTAATGAAAAAAGACATGTATATTGTGAAAGAGAATTCATCCAAGCAATTTTTGAGATTTCTGTACCCAGTGGACCAAATTTTGCTGTCTCTTGCACAGGTGAAAATCCACAGTAACTCCACTGGAGTCAGCATAGTTACTTCATTTACACTGGTGTAAATGAGAGCAGAATTTGACCATAAGCCTGGTATTTATTTGTGGAATTGATAAATGTACATCCTTTACATCACTTAGAATTCTCAGTCAGATTCCGCCACCCTAGAGGAAGCAGAACTGGAACTTCTGTAAGCATTAACAAAAAAATCCTATTCAAGTCAGTTGCACACATAGAACTTCTCTGAAATAATGAATTGCAAAACTGGAAGGCCTACTGTGTTTGTAATCAATAGCTAACCATATCTATTTCAAGACTGATCTTTGCAATGATTTGAAGGATAACATCAGAATGAAGGTCTCTTCTGAAATGATAGATATGGGAGGAAAAATTCAACCAACTTTCTTGTTGTGACCAGCCTCCATGGAGTGATGCCTGCTAAGCTGCTGTAAGTTCACTTGGAGCGTGTTACTGCATGTTTCCTCTTTAATGGGTATTTTAGTATTAAAAAAGTTGTTCAGATCAGACAACTTATGTCTAGAAATGGACATACATGGAACAATTCCAACAGTCACAGACTTGCCATAGTCACAGCTTGTGCATTAAGGGCCAGATTCTGCCAGTCTTAGTGAGGCTGAATATTACCTTACTCTATGACTAATTGGGCTGGAACAATAATTTCAGTGAGGCTATTTGTGGAAGAAGGTACTATTAAATGTGTGTAGGGATGGTGGAATCAGTTCCCGAGTGAGTCCAGAGAGAAGCTAAGTTTGTGTAACTCTCAATGGAAAGGTGAAAAGTGAGCATTGTAACAAGAAGTCATAAAGAACCCGTAAGTGAAAGTAGTTCATCACCTTTATATAATATCATCTCTGCGAGCTCCTGGGCTTGTAATTTAAATTAATGTAGACTCTCTTACACTCACAGAACATCCATAAGTGAATGTAAGTAGGGCTACGGAAGTCTAACTATTAACACCTTACACATCACCTTTTGATTTGACCTATAGTATGCATGTTCAAACTTAGGGCTGCAGAAACTGTTGGTATGTGGAAGAGCTTTGATAGTGGATAAAGTTCCTCTTGAAGATTCTGATCTTTATCTAAAAATAATTAGTCTACAGGCCACAACAGCTGTGCTGTACAAAGTAACTGCAATGGCAGGGACAGTGTTGTTCTGTAGCTGATATATATTTACAGTGTAATATGTTGTATGGAACAGACACAACAAACAGATGGAAAGTGCTGAGAATTGGACAATGATCTCCTACCTGGAAGTCCTCCTAACTGGAAGTCCATCACTTTATTAAGCGCCTTCATATAGCATATTCTGCCCCCCTTTAAACTGGAGGAACTGTACTTTGTATCTACTTGTTCTTTCATTATAATAAAAGGCCTATCAGGTCCAGTTTAGGTATAGCTTTTTTGACTGGAAGTGCCAAAGGGTTGGGTTGGGGCATGAGAATATTGCAGTTATATTAGTCATATTCAGAAATGGAAAATTAGCTCATAATGTCCTCAACAAATAAGAGGTCTGTACTTGTTGGCTAGCACTTAAACATAATATAATTGTTTTCAATACACAGAGAGAAACTATATGCTTTCCAAATTGCTGAATGGCTTTTCTTTGAGATGACGGGAAATGAACAAACAAGAAAGAATCAAAATAAAGTTGCCATAAGATACAAAAGATAGTTTTTACCTTTTTTGTAACATGCTACATCTAATCTGCCTTACAAAATGGTGGCTGCCACAACTGATAAAAATTTAAGGTTACAAGACAGAAAAAGTCATAGCAGCTACATAGGTACATATAATACAATTAGACTGTGAATGACTATCATCCGTAGAGCTATAATACTTTGTATATAATATGTATAGCAAAATAATTTTACTCCTATGTTTACTCAATGAGCAAGTGTCAAATATTCAAATCAACTTCTAATGGGGGACAGTTAGAGAAAAATTATTTGTAAAATTACATCTATTTTCAAATTGATTAATATTTATGCCAAAGTAAAATGTTCTCTCCCCCCTAGAAACAAAATCATTCTTTCCCTAGGCAGGACATGTGGGTGGGCAGTGGGAACTGTGTGTTGCTAAATGCGGCGGTGTATTAAACTTTAAGGGCTCCATTCCACAAGGTTCTAAGTGAAGTCTGGCAACAATTTTCAGTGAAAAAAAGGGAAAAATAATAATGAAACATTTGCAAAACACACTTCTACTTTTTGACCAGCTCTGGCTCTGAGCACTCCTGTGAGGCTTTGAGTGCCCTCAACTCCCACCGACTCTTTAATGCCAAATGGGAGTTGAGGGCACTCAGCATGTCTCAGGAGTTCTAAGATTAATTAATAATATTACTTCAAACATTAATAGTGTCTTTCATCTGAGAATCTTAAAGTCCTTGACTAATGTTAATTTATTAAGCTTCAGAGCATTGTATCAAGCAGGGATCTAGAAAGGTAACTTTATCCTCCTCTGAAATGCAGCAGTCTCTGCAATGGAGTGCAGTAGTTGTTTACGATTGCACAGCAACATTGGACAGCAGTTTAAGACAGGAAGTGAAAAAGAATATTATATCCACTGGAAACTAAAGGGAGGGAGGGATTGCAATTACCCAAACAGGATTTTAGTCAGGACACTGGTATTGACATTGCCTCTGTAACAAAATGCCACTGGATCTTTAACACTATAGTTAGGACTTTGATTTATGGCACCTTTTAAAGATAAGCTACTGTATGTAATGCTTCTGGTGTGCTTTTCTGAATTATAGACGGTGGCATTTTTGGAGTTGCTAAGGAATCTGATGAGCTTGGATAATTTGTGTGGCATAGATCTTATCGCCAGCTGGCCAGTTTCAGTTTTGTGTTTTAATGTGTCACACTTTCTTCTCTCAGTTTTACTTGGGGACTGCCACTGAGGTAATGAGCTAGTTCCATTGCTAACTCCACACAAGTGAGTGGGAATTCAGTAAGATTTTCTTATGACTCTCCACATTCTTCAGGTAGGCTGGCACTATTTCTTCCTAAATTGCTTCTGTGCAGTAATCAGCATATCTGTGACCTTGCAAAAGGAATGAAAGCATACATACCCATTCATCTTCAACAGGCTTCCATTTTCCCAGTAAGAACAGAAGCCTTGCTGGGCCCAAATTATGGTGTCCAAGCACCACGATGACTCTGGGTTCAATCATTTAATGAGCTGTTCAAGGAGCATACATGGAAGTTACTTATTTCTGGACGTGTCAAAATGCCACATTCATTTAGCGTAAGATAGTAAGAATTTGCACTTTGTTGTAGCTACACTGTTTCTTTCATCCTCCACTGGGATTTTGCTATCCATAGATAATCATTTTGTTCACTTATTTATTTTCATGGGTAAGTTCTTTGTATCTCCCATGATACTCATATAAATAAAGCTACACATGTATGGACTAATATATTGTATGTCCAGGTAGGAATTTTTGGAATCTTTTTTTCTTTTTTCTTTTTCTCAGTTAAATCCCTGAAGAGGCACTACCTTTCCCTTGTATCTATGCTGGAAAAACTTGTTAGAATGAAAGTACAACTGCAAATCTGAAAAATTACTTTTTACATTGTTACCAGACAAATATTAGAATTCAACTCTTAAAGCTTAGCTTTGGACTTCAAAGGAAACTGTATGCATTTTGTTCAGTGCTGATTTTTGAAAATACACAGCAGGAAGAACTTCATGAGTTGTATAGACCATGAAACAAATTTAAAAAGAAAGTATACTGTATAATTATTTAGCCTCAGTGAGACTGCTGCTGCCATCAACTGTCTAACAATACACCCAAGTCCTATATCAAAGCAGGCTGGAAGCTGGGTGACAGACTCCCAGTAACCTAGAGCTACCAGTATTAGTGCCAGCATTATATGATGTCACTATCTAGCAAGAAAACCATTTCCTGAAAATTGCCAAATGTACTAAATACTTTATAGTTAAAACCTACCCACAATATATAGCGTAAGAAGTACTTCCGGCATGAGGGAGTCCAAATTGTTGTGCTTCAGTAGCTTTCTGAAAAGAAACTTCTGCTTCCATGGCATTCAACTCATTGTATGCTCCAATTTGCCTTTGTCCTTTACATACTTGATATTTCTTTATTATTACTGTAGACCTGGCACTGGCCACTGTCAGAAGACAGGAAACTGGGCTAGATGGACCTTTGGTCTGACCCAGTAGGGCCATTCTTATGTTCTTATTAGAACTGCTGAACTTTGAAACTCAAATTGCAATATAGTTACTGAAATTAATCCATTATCTTTTGTGGCTTCCTCTTCTGTGTTTTTGTTTGCCATTCATTCTGAGTCTTTCTCACACATTTCCAAGGTCAGGGTCACACCCTTGAGTCCTGGCAGCTCAAGAACTGTGTATGCCCCTGTCAAATGTATTAAAAATGACCAGCTGCTATGCTGCAAAACTGTGAATGTGATGCTATGAAAAAGAAAGAGAAGCAGTTGGTAATTAATTATCCCTTGATTGGTAAATAGAAGAGCCATGATAGAGATAAAGTGTAGAAAGCCTAGAAATAAGACTGAAAAGAAATCAATATTGTTTAAATTAATACAGTTCATGATCATTATCAATAATTCAGTAACATTTTGATATTGGTTTTAAATATGATTGAATATATGACAAACGGAGCTGGTAACTGCAGGCTACAAAGCAGTTATAAATAGCTTACCATGTTAATCTTGGCTCTCAGATCTTTGTGGTTATGATTGCACAAAGTTGTGTGTAATGCTGTCATATGCAGTTTCCACCAAAAGAACAAGATACAAGATAAATGATGATGGAGAGTTTAGTATACAGTTGTGTATCATATTATGCACTGGTCTTGTACCAATTTCCTTCCCACACATCCATTAGAGATTGAGAGCGTTTCCAGCAGAGAAGCAGCACAGAAGTCTATCATTGTACAGTACACCTAAAGTGGTGACCACTCTAACTGATCTACACTATGCTGTATTGTCAGTGTAGGGCATCAGAACACTTAGACATCAACACAGAAGGAACCAAGGTTTAAAGTGAGGATCTACTCTGAAAAGCAACTAGGTAAAAGTGGCATTTTATTACTCAGAAGACCAGTTTCATGGGTGTATTCAAAGCCATATGTGCTATCTTTAGGGTTTTTACTACTGCCAGCCTTGCAGAAGCGATACATCTTTGGCAAAGTGAGCTTTTTTTGGTCACTCATGTGATCAACCTAACTATAAAAAAAAGTTCAGCTTGCCATCTGTACAACCCCATTGTCTCAAATTCTGTGTATACTTGGGTAACACTACTGAAGGAGATTAATATAATTGATGGCACAATATGAGTACAATGAGGTTGCACAAGAATAACTGTTGGAAGAACACTGCTTGATTTTCAGACCCAAGAACTGTTTTCAAGGCTGGTAGTTAGGAAATAAATATGTATTTTTAATGCGTAAACTTTGCTTTGGAAATTACTGTGAAACAATAAAATTGAAGCTCAATGATGCAATTTGTGTAGAGTTACTTTTCAGAGCAGAGCCACAGTTTTGTTTAGGGTCACAGACATAGCCAAAAAAAAAAAAAAAGTTACAGTTCTGAGAAGGGTCTGAGGTGGATTGGTCACTCGGAAATAAAGCAGGGTCTATACAAATGCTGTTGCTTGACAAAGATGGATTGTAGTATCACTTTTTTCCATTCCCAAAGTGTTTTCCTGAATTTTCCTGCAGGTTTTATGACACCATGCTATTAGGAATGGTGCTATAAGGCATCTGCATGGGAGGGACCCAGAATGAGTAGTAGCAGTTTCTGTATGCATTTTAGGTTGGCCTGTGTCACGAAATAAAAATTCTTCCCTGAACCCTCAAAGGAACCAATGTAATATTATATATACATCTAATCTGCCACTATAGTAATTTCCATATTATTCTCTGTCCCCTGTATACCACTTTAACACTCAAAATGTGGTAGGCACAATTCAAACAGAGTGAGGCACAGTCTCTACCCCAAAGAGCTTCCAGTCTAAAAAGAGAGCCAGATGAAGGAGAGAGGGAAAGGATTCAACATAGGAGTCAAAGTATCATGTCTTATTAGTTACAGTTTTGCTTGAAAACTTTAAAAGTTAAACCTGCTAAATTCTTCTCCTCATCCCTCTTTCCATCATTCAGCAGCTTCCATCTCCAGGAGCAATGCGCTTGTGCCTCTCCCTCCTAATACTATACCCCTGCCCTCAAAATAAAGGAGTAGTTTGCTCCCAGGATAAATAAATTACATTACTGAGTAGATGATTTAGTCAGTTAGTTTCTTGTAGGAGTTGCAGAAGTGAGAGGAGAGGATGGTGGGTTTTTTTGGAGCTGCTCAGGAAGGGTGTTCCTTGCATAGGCATACTCTTGAACTTCCTATTTGCCCTGGCAACTTTTACATGTTGAGTAGAAGTTCTCATTGGTAACGCTGAGCTCTTTTAAACTGAGATATGGCAGCTACAGTAGCTTAGAATTTATCTGTGTTTTATAGCTGGCCTTTGCTTACATGGAATTTCATCTAGCATTATGTTACCCCATTTCCTAGTATTGTTAGGTCTTTGGGGATTTCCTCATACCCCTCACTTGTCATCAACAAATTTTGCCAGTTCAATGTTTGTCCCTTCTCCCAGTTCATTAGTACACATGGTGAACAACAACAGGCCTATTACAACTCCATTGGCCACTGTGCTACTTACCATTTTCCATGCTGAAAAGTGCTCTCTTCATCAGTTTTTAATCCATGATAGGACTTTATCACTCACTTCTTGGTTATTAAGACTCCTTAATTGCCTCAAATGAGTGGCTTTATAAAAATCCTTTTGTAAATCTAAATCTTATCTATCTGTCATCTCTCTCTTCTCTTTAGAACCACCTAATTGTAGTCTGGATGATGAAAGAGAACTGCAGAGATCTACAGAGAGATCTTTCTTATACACTCTCTAATGATTTTCTAGTACCTGCAGCTTTATATATACAGTTGCTGTTTTTACTGCTAAGCTTGGGTACAGTAGGCTCACACACTATATATATATAAACAGTATATGTATATACAGCACTATAAGTTAAATATTTAAAAGGCGTATACATTTGTTTTGCTTACCCATTATAATTATGTTCCTTCTTTAAAAACAAAATCTTTGCCACTACAGGGGACTGACAGTGATGAATTTATTTTCATTATCTTATCATACATCTTGCTCCTCACTACCTCCTCCTGTTTTTACAAATCAAGATATTCGCTTGTGCTAAAACAACCGTGATAGGATTTTCTAATGGACCTGACTCATTACAAAGCTGGTGCAGCAGGGGCAGCTTTTTGTAACTCGGTTGGCTGTAGGGAGAGGGGAGTTAGAATAATGGCTTTGTCCAGCCTTGGAGCTAGGGGTTGTGATTCCCAGCTCAAGTAGGCATGCTTGTGTTAGGTCTCATTAAGCTAGAGTACTAAAAATAGTAACGCAGAGATGTGCTAGCTTCCCCAAGTAAACCCCTCCCCGCAGATACCATGGGTATGTGCTTGGAGTGGCTAGCTTGTGCTGCCATTCACCACTGCCCGTTAGGGTGACCAGATAGCAAGAGTGAAAAATCGGATGGGGGTGAGGGGTAATTGGCCTCTATATAAGAAAAAGCCCCAAATATCGGGACCGTCCCTATAAAATCGGGACATCTGGTCACCCTACTGCCCATGCTACTATTTTTAGTGTGCTAGCTCAATAAATGCTAGCGTGAGTATGGCGTCTCAAGCTGGGAATCATCCCCAGCTCCCAGTGTAGATATAGCCAGTGACTTCCCTCTGCTGCAACCACTTTTGGGTGGCTTGTGCTAGTTCTGATTACAGGGATAGCAATTGTGCCTGGCCCTTATGCAGCGGGGCAAGGATGAGAGACAATTTCTTGCACCCTTCTACCTTCCGCTACAATCTGGCTCTTGGTATTAGACAGTGGTGCCATTCTATTGCCCAGCCGCACATCTGTGTAATATGAGAGTCTTGCCACGGGTCAGGTTTTTACATCAATAGCATGCTAAAGCCTTGACACACACCAAAGTACACACAATTACTTGCAGAGATATTTAACATCCAGGGGGAAAACTCCTGTTAGAAAGATGGAGCTTAAAAATGACGGGTGACCTCCAATGACCTTTGACTCTCCATCTGGCTGCACCGGGTTTGAAGCTGGGATGTGTGATTCTCGATAAGAAGGGGATCTACACAGCCTTTTGTTGTGAGCCCCCTTTATGGCCCAGAAGGATTTTGTGGATGTGTCTGAAAGGTGCAGGAGTGGGTCAGAAGGACAAGGAGAGGAGGGAGGAAAATGCTGTGGCTCTTAATGGTTTCCTACTTTTTACTATGGCAGAAAGGCTATCAAAGCACTTTTCTTCCACCACCAGCAGCAACAGTCAACCTGTTCCATCATTTGTTTCACATCAGACTTTTCACTGTGATGTTTGACAGACTAAACCATTTGGTTTTTTTAAAAAGTACAGTGTATTATTTGAATTGGTGGGCCTGATTTTCATTTACACTGCTGCCTCTTTACACCATTTGGGTAGTGTAAAGGTGCTTTGGAGTGGGTATAAATGGAATTCGCTCTCACTTGCCCAAGCAGTGTGAAGGGGTCTTAGTGAGATAAAATCTGATATCTTTTCATTCTGAATGAGCTTGTATATGTCTTATGTTTCTTGTTTGCGGGTGCATGCACACACACACATGCTATATAAAATGTACATTAAATAGGGCTGCTAGGGTAGTCATCTTTAAATGACAGCTGTATTGCTATATTTAATTGCTGTATTAAAATTCCACATAGCTTATTTGCCATGCAAAACTACATTGGCATTGCACGTAACTTGTCAGCATGTAAATTACAGCTGCCTCAGGCATCATCTTTTCCAATTTTTAAAAGAATTACTCATGCATAGTTATTGTATTAACTTTGAAAAGGGCTAGAGGTGAAAATGAGCCAGTTCTTGCTGGACAGTCACTCTGCATGCTCTGGTATCTGTCCACAAACCTGATCTATCCTCTGGTCATCTCTGATGACATGTACCTGAAAGAAGAAATACTTTACCTTCTCTGGCCCTGATGCATGTTCCTGGTGGGAAAGAGTCAAATGATGGGATTGGAGACAATTACTAGGATCTTGTGTTTGCTGAGAATTCACTTTGTTCCAAACATTTGGTATCATGATAAAAGTGTGAGTAGCATGGATCTAACAACAATTGAATGCTGTGGGAGGAGAGTAGGAAGTGCTTCAAATAATCCGTCACCCTCTGCTAAATGACTGCAGTAGTTTTATTCGTATAGGGATGGTTCATCCTGCAAGCCTCCTCTGACAGGAGGAGATTCTTTATTCTGAATAGTATTTGAAGCTGGACAAGGCAGCTTTGTGCACCACGGGGACTTTTCATCTCCCCACAACTGGATCTCTATAACTTGATCTATGAAGAAGGGTTTTGGGATGGCCAGGATCAGGTGGCTGGGTGAACAGGGTTGTGTGCATGCACATGCATGACTGTTCTGAAGCTTTGGTCCTTGCATTATTCTATATAATTCATGTTCTTGGGACATGAATCCTTACCTGAGAGTGATACACCAGCACTTCAACAGGAACCTCTTTATTCCTCTTGGCATCAAAGGTGCAGTAGGGAGAAGAATCATTCCCCTTTTCACTCCAGGCTGAGGGAACAGTGGAATTTACATACTAGACTCAGTCCTGCATGGGTTCAGACTCCTGACATTGACTTCAGCTGGAGCAAGATGGGATCCTGTGAGCCAGTTCTTCTGTTTAATCATGAGGCTTAGATATTTAAATATGTCCAGGCCACAGTTAAGGGCACCCAGCAATATAAAAAAAACTGCTCCGTCAGTGGGTAAATGTGCATAAATTAATGGTAATGTCAGGTTTGGATTAATCTTTACATTCACAAGTAAATTAAGGGATTACATTGTTTTCCTTCATTCTTGACTAACCTTAGGCAAACAGCCTGAGTTTCAGGCCTTTGGTGGAGTTCTCAGGTCATCAAGACATTCTGGGAGCTATAGATAGTGAAGCACATAAGCACACACCTAACATTAAGCATGTGATAGTCTTTATTGTTGTTTTTATTATTTATACTGTGCTAGTGCCTAGAGACTCAGTGATAGATCAGGGTTCCATTGTACTAGGCAACATCCATATGTATAACCCAAAGTCAATCCATGGTCCAAAGAGTTTATAATCTAAGTCCCACTAAAATCAATGGGGCTACTCATGTGCTTAAAGTTAAGTATGAACTCAAGTGCTTTGCTGGATTGGTAAAAGGCTGCAGCAACAGTGTCCTTGACAGTGGCTTTAATTAGAATAGAGGGGAAGTGAGAGTCACACAGGCAGTTCTGAGGGCTGTTCTGCAGCCCCACCAATTCCAGATTCACCTGAAGCATGGTATATATTCTTTTCCTCATTTAAAAAGGAAAAGACATTCTTATTTGTTATTCATTGACTTAAAATGTAATGTAGTTGTAGCTGTGTCGGTGCCAGGATATTAAAGAGACAAAGATGTGTGACCTCTGCGACCTGAAGAAAAGCTCTGTGTGGCTCGAAAGCTTGTCTCTCTCACGAATAGAAGTTGGTCCAATAAAAGACATAACCTCACCCACCTTGTTACTCTTAAAAATGCAATGCAGTTTTTAAATTTCTCTATAGAAAAATGACCTATAGTCTAAATAGGTAAAAGCTCAATTTAAATGAATATTTTGTAACCATTTCCACTGCAAACAATTATGCCATAAGCATAGGATTATGTTTAAGGACATGGACTAAGCAATACAAGCAATTTATATATAAATAAGAATATTGAACCTCATAGCCGGTATGGAATGGGCTGCTATCTGTGTACAGCACAGCTAAGTGCTTGATATCCATGTGCAAATATAATGCCTCGTACTGTACTTAACTACACAGCTAGACACTAAGATTAATCAATGATTATCTGCGCGGACATGATCCTGGAATTCACATAGTTGTGTACAGAATTTATCATGAATTTATTTATACATGCCCAGGCATTCTGGTCTGCAGATGAGCACAACTATGCTTCCCTTTTCCATTCATGCAGCCTGAATTTAGGGGTGTGAGTGTAACATGCTGGCTAAATGTGGGGTACCTCTTCTAATGACTCATCCACATACAGAATAAGAGCCAGTTACTGCTAGTGGTACTCTTGTAGTTCAGGTGGTTGGTGCTGAGATCTGTGCTATCAATGCTGAAAGTCATAGGGTTATGCCTGCTGATGACCTATGGATGCATCCTTTTGAACATCTGGCTGTAACTAGCCACTCTATAAATCTCTTTGTGGCCTTTAGCAAAAATGAAGCTTAGTTTTGTAGTTCCTAATTAGATTTCTCTGTACCTGTATGAAGTCCCTTGTCTGGAATGCTGTGACAACAATAGTGCATGTAGTTTTCAATTTACAAAGTGTACCTGGTTTCAGAATGTGAACCTGGCACATATACAGCCTTAAATGCTTCTGACATATGACACGTATCTGGAAGTGATTTTACTATTTTTTCAGTGAATGGGTTGGAAAGGTTCTGGGGCTGGTAATCTGGTGAAGTGGTATTTTCTGTGTCTACAAACTGCTGTTTTTGCAAATGCAGATTTAGGATTTTTGTGGGAATTGGAATTGCATTTGAATAGTTAATTAATGCTTTAAGCATAGTAAATCAACTGTCCATTGGTGAATCTTATATCCCACAGCTAAATTCTTAACCCCTGGGAATGACCAGACTACACTCCACAATATGACAAATGATGAAAAGAGAATTAATGAATGATTAGAACTAAAAACAACTTCTCAGAAACGCACCCCCTCCCACCTCCCAAAAAACCCAAACAAACCAAACCCTGGTATTCTGCCTTTACACTCATACCACCACAGCAGTGGGGTCAATATGAATGTGAGGGCAGAATTTCACTTATTAAATGTGCTGGTGAAACAGTTGTATTAATGTATGGTGTTATCTACTGTATCAACCTCCAGAAATCTAGTACTTTGACTTATTATTAATATGGTACTTTTACATTCCAGCTTTTTTTTAATGTTTGTTTTTGTTTCCAAGGCACAATCACTCTATTGAATGGGTGCTTCCTGAAGCTTTTACTAAGAAGGTAAACAGAAACTTGTTTGAAGTTGTATGGAGGAAGTAGTTTAGAATGTGTAAGCATTACCAAGGCTTCTTACTTCAATGAACAACATAGCAGACCCGTTTGTCTCATTTACCTTTGACTCTATCTCCATCTGGAGAAAATATTATGTAATGATGATAATGGGACATATAATCCTCTTCTCACAGGCCCCATTCAGAAATTAATCCTCCCTGTACTCAGCAATTAAATCTGAGCACTACTTAATCAAAGAAATTAAAAGGTAAATGTTGAGATGTTCACAGTTTAAACAGATGCAGATGTTAAAATACTTTTGCGAAAATATATTATGGTGTGGTTTTGTTTAAAATTAAAAATAAATAAAAATCTTGGTCTTTAATTTTTTTCTACCATATTCCAAAACTTTTCAGAGGCCCTGGAGCATTGGGGATTTTTGGAGGCCCTGGATCTTTTTGGAGTTTCATATGCCCCGGAGCTTTATGGATTTTGCAGATTTTCAGAGGCCCTGCAGTTTTGGGATTTTGAGTATATCCGTAGAACCTTCCATAGAATTACATTTGTTTTCTTAAAGTAGTTACAATAATAACATATTTTTAAAATAACTGACTAGAAGCAGAAAAGATGGAGGAAGAATGCTAAAAGAAACTTCTCTTCCTGTATGTGCCAAAGTAAAAGAGTCTTGCCTTCTGTTCCACCTGCAAGGCACACTTCTTCAACTTTGCCTTCTCTAACATAAACAGCTAGCAACATGTACACTACCCCCGCCCCCCATCCCTATGGTCCTCTCCACCAAAAACAAAGCTCTACACACACAGTTCTCCCCCTGGAGAGGGGATGAGAGAAAGAAGTTACCACACATGACAGCTGTTAGTCATATTGCTTAATGCACTTCTGAAAGGCGCTCAGATGCTACAATGCTGAGGGCAGTATAAGACAATATGTTGAATATAATAGGACTGACTCTCCTAAAAGTCCTGGTTAAAAAGGCTATGCTTTTTGTTTGCTATGTCAGTTTCTTCCCTATATATGTGTCAAAAGATTGGGGGTGAAATCCTGGATGTTTTTAAACCAGCGGCAAAACTCTCATTGATTTCAGGGAGGCAGAATTTCAATCATGGTCTCTACATGAGTAAGGCACTTTGGGAAGTTATTTGTTTAGAACACGGCATTCAGCCTTATGGAACCTTTCCTAGTAATACCACTGAACAAAAAGATTCTTTCTTTTGGAAAATTATCAGTGATGCTGGATTAGGATATCATATATCCATGTATGCAGTGTTTTCAAACCAGAGTCCACCAATTAT
Organism: Malaclemys terrapin pileata; assembly: GCF_027887155.1. Lineage (NCBI taxonomy): Eukaryota > Metazoa > Chordata > Testudines > Emydidae > Malaclemys > Malaclemys terrapin. The sequence goes on from NC_071509.1 coordinate 92,054,920, forward strand.
TAATGAAATCAGGACTGGATCGTCTACCATATTCTTATGGACAGAACATTTCTGATCAAAGAAAGTTTGAATGATTACTAATCCCCCTTAGTCACTCATTTCCCCCTTTCAGTGACTTTAAAAAGTTTATACCCCCTTTAATTTTTATTTTAGCATGTTTCAAAGGATTTAGACTGCATTGGACAGGAGCTTCTAGATGAAAGGTGTGTACATTATGAAGTGCAAACCTAATTAATGAAACTATTCAATCCTGAAAAAATGGTTAGTGCTACTAGTGACAATGGTTATTTCTCCTATTTTGTTGCTATTCTATACAAAAGTGATTTGATATACCTGATCGGAATGATATTTACAGAAACTTGGCCAAATTCTGCTGATATTAATGTAGCGTAATTGTAAATGAAGGCAAAAATTGGTCCATTGTCTGCACTGTGTAGGTGATTTTGTATGTTAGAAATCTTAGAAAGTTATATTTTCCTGTTCTGGTTCTGTAGAGATAAGATTCTGAAGTTTAGTTTGATTGCCCTGAGACACTTCTGGTTTATTTCTTTTTGAAATGGCTTTGGATATTAACCTGAATTTGTTCCTTTGACTGAATAGGTTTTGTTGACATATTGGGGTCAGCAGAGTGTCCAGATAAACATACAGCAACTGAATGGGGTAAATGAACAGCTGTGACCTTAAGATGTTGCAATAGCTCTTTAATTTAATGTAATACTATCTTTACTACACAGTACATATTGGTAGTGCACAGTTACACTGTGCTAACTACATCTATTAAAAACATCATCTCCTTTATGTATTACTCCCAAAAGGGAAAATGCCTATAGTGGGCCGCAAAGAAGATAGGGAGGGAGAGGGGAAGGGGAGGAGAAAAAAAGAAATTGGCATTAGCTCATAAACTGTTCATGTTAATCCTCTTTCTAATCACACATGACTTCAGCTGAAAAACTTCTCACATTTTTCAATCTGTTGCAGCGAAACAAGCTTAGTGACAGTCATCAGAACCTCTTAAGAACTTTTAAAGCACTTTCTGACATCCCTCTGTTTCATCTTCTGAATAAGCTGTCTGCCTCTGCTCAGAAAACCTAAGAGTAAATGATAAATGCTAACCCTGTTATTGTATCTCTCAAATAGTTTATTATACCATGACTAGCACTTCAAAATGACATGCCAGGAATTGAACATATTTATTTTTTATGTAATTTGCAAAGAGAAAACTACACTGAGTTTTGCATTTTAAAAGCATATTTATAAATTTATGAATCCTTTGATTCTGATTGCAGTGTTATTACAGAGGAAACTACTGCAAATTCTTAAAAGAATAAAGTAGGACATAATCTTAAAGACCTTCTCTATTGTAGTCATAGAAGTAAGAAATAGAAAAGAACTATTACAGTACTTGATTTAGTCTATCCCCTTGCCTTGCTCCAGACGTTATCTTTTCTAGTGGTTATTCAGTCTAATTTTAAAGGTCTCAAGGAATAGTGTTTCCTATCATATGTTCAAGGATTGAGATGGAGGGTTACTTCTGTGGCTATCTTTTGTGGGGATGCAGGTTTTTCTTTAGTGACAGTTCTCTTAAACGGATCATGGAGAAAATATTGGTTCTATGAACACAGTTTTATAAAACAATTATGATGTGTGGCCTGACAGTAAGAAGAAGCTGTGTCACCGTGATATTGCGTTTTAAAAAGGTTCTTGTATCTTAGACAATTCATAAAAAAGATCTAATAGCTAGCCCGGAAAGTCAATGTTCAGGTGACTTTTCACTATAGTGAATTTCTCTATCATATTTAAGCATCCCAACTGATGGGAAAAATAGGCAGCAGCTTTTTGTATGAAAAATGCTACCAAGAATAAACCTGCACTGTTTCATCATATGAGATTTATTATTTTTTCTTTGAGAGTATTATGCCACCTGTTTCTGCCTACATTTATAATGCATTGGCACAGATTAACTTTATTGATTATTCATTTCCCATGTTAGGAAATGAGATACATAAAAAGTCTGGAAATGCCTAGAAAACCATTTAGCTCTATGTGGTGCTCATCAGTTATTAGAGCTCGGGTTTTGTTTCATTTGCATATTAGAGTTTGGGTTTTGTTGCATATCTACATGGGAACAATGGTGAAACTCTCCAACAAATGAAACAAGAAAAGTTAATCAGAATGGGTCTTTCCTACATAATTATTTGGGGTGATGTAATGCAGGATCATAGATGGAATATTATTTCCTTAACATATTATCCTTGAATCTAATTTTGAGTAATGATTCTTACATTCCTTGGTTCATCCATACCTGATCACCGCACCATTGTTAGCATGGGGAGTATAACAGTATTTTAAACACTGTATTTTATAAATATAAATCTGGCTGCTTTTGATGGTTGCACAACTGATCCCTTGTGAATGCAAAGGATAGCATTTACTGATAAAATCCCTTTGTGTGTGGAAATGAAGCATAAATTGATTTCCCGCATTTAAATCTGTGTGTACAAATGATAGTGATCAAAAACATATGCAGAAAGGTGAACATGCATCAACAGAGCTGGGGTTGTCACCCCATTGAGAACCTGGCCCTGAAACGAGGAGAGCGAACAAATTTTCATAATACTGAACATTTACATGGTATGAAACACTTCTTGTCAAAAACTCTTAGCTGTATATGAAATGGGTATTTTTTATTCCAGTGAGAGATGTCTATAAATAGGTGTACAATTACACTTACATACACCTTCAGATTCCATTAGGTAGAACTTTAATAACAAACACTATCGTACACATAAAGGGGACAGTGAGAGTAGAAACACTTAGGCAGGTTGGGGTGTGGTCATCTACTTACAAACACAACTGTATTTTCACCATAATTAGTTGTCTAATTGAGCATCCAAATTTAGCTGATGCATTTGAACATGTAATTTATTCAAATGCACTCTTCTTTGTAATCTGTTCCTAATGTTATGTTCTTAATTACTGAGTGAGAGGCTTGAATATGAATTCATTTTGAAAGTGTTCTTATGATAAATAGAAAGAGAAGAGAAACGATTTATTTAGCAACCCTGATAATTAACTGTCTATAGAAACAATTTAAATTTCATCAGAAAATTAAGTGATTAAAAACCCCGCAGCACTGAGACTTAGACCCTGGCTCAGATGACTCGGGCTCTTGTGGCTCAGTCTCTGCAGGGCTATAAAATTGCAGTGTAGACATTTAGGGTTGGGCTGGAGCCCAGGCTCTGAGACACTCCTCCCTTGTTGAGACCCTTGCAGTGAATATCTGCACTGCAATTTGATAGTCCTGTGGCTGGAGCCCAGGCTCTGAGAAGCATCCCTACCCTCTGGGGGGTTGGGGGGAGTCTCAGGGCCCTGGGCTCCAGCCTGAGCTCAAATGATTACACTGCAATTTTATCGCCCTGCAGTCGGATCCCACAAGCCCGAGTCAGCTGACCTGGGCCAACTGTGACTGTGCCTTGGGTCTTATTGCAATGTAGATGTATGCTCAGTGGTCACTATTGTAAGCTATGTGAAAGAAGAGTTCATCCTGGCCAATTCAGTCTCCTGTACACAGGGTTTGGGGTAATGGACAAAGCCAAATTAAACTTTTTTTCAGTGTGCCAAATTGTTTTGCAATGTTTGGATTCAGTTCAACCCAAACCGATTTTTGTTTAAAATTAATCCTGCAACTCCCCCAGCATTGGAGGGGTGCAGAGTTTTCTTGTGTGGACTCCCTGCTCCGTAGCCCTCTCCCCAGCAGAAACATATAACAGCAACTGTATGTTGGGTTTTTATGTGCTCACAAAGGGGGCTTTAGGAGTCGTTTGCAATGGGTATTATATTTATTCATCAGTGAATGTATTCCAAATCTCCTTTTAGTTCTTCACAGAATCTAATTTAATTTTATTGAGCTAATCAACTCTAAACTAATCATACGCCCATGCATTTGCAAAGCATTTTTATTATCTGTATCTGTATACCTCCAGGATTTCCTAATAAGTTAATTGATCTTTTTCAAGCTGAAAATAGATTTAAAAATCTCCAGACAATCCAATGCATCATCTGGTCAGCCAGTGCACTTTGTGTTGGATTTGTATTGTTGATTTTAATCTACTTAAAATTTCTTGGGCTAGAGACCTGGTGTGAAATCCTGGCCTCATAGAAGTCAGTGGCAAAACTCTCATGTCTTCCTTTATGTTCCATACAGTGCTGAGCACAATGGTGACACCAAATAATAATACTAATAACCAAAGAAGCTCCATCAGCAGCTCTGGCTCTCGGCTTTGAAGGCAAAATTCAAGTCTATTTTGTTTCAACAGGCTCATACATCTACATATTTAGATGTTTTCCTGTGTTCTCCCGTTTTTGTATTTAAAATCCACTCCATGTTCTAATTTGTATTAGTTGGTAATTGGTCTTATGCTGGTAGACTGGCTGAAAGTAATCAGGTTTTCCTTTGTGCCAGTTCCTTTGATTCAACATGGCTACATACTTGAGCTGGCTGGATCTCTATTTTAATGATGATGTTTTGTATTACTTTCATTGCTGTGGGCCTGTGCAGCTATCGTGTTCATAGTTTATTAAAGGAGACTGTCAAAATGTGCAAAAGCAATTCAATAGCTGAAAATCAAGAGTATCTCAACTTTTACATTCTGTTTCTTCATATTACAGTTGACGCTCTAATTGATGCAGCAAATTCAAAACTTAGCATCACATAAATATGATGAAGTATAACATTACATAATTTTACTAGGTTAAAAGGAAACCTGCAACTATTTAGTTCAGTGTGGCAAATAAAGTTTGAAATTTAAGAAGCACTTTTCAGCAAGAATACACAGTGAAACATTTTTTTCAAAAAGAAGGTTCAAATCCTTGGCTACAGCTGAGGTATGCACAGGACAACTCAGGAAGGGAAGGTGGAGAGGTGATTTTAGGCCACCTTTGTGCTCCCCAGTCCAAGACTGGCTGTGGGCTGGGCCTTTTCCCCAGTGCAATTTAAAGCAGCCTAAGGGTTGCACCAATTTGTACCTGTTCAGATACCACAGAGGTGCTCAGATACCATGGTGATGGGGTGTGGTCTAAGAACCTAAAAGAAAGATAGCTGCCAACAGCATTAAGTAGCCAATAGGGCAGCCAGGGAGTGCTTGACCCTGTAGATCATCACATTGAGTGGGACAGGCCCAGGAGCCACTATGTCAGCTCTTCACCTACCAGAGGCTGCCCATTCTACCCGCTTTAAGTCCAGTATCTGTCAGTGATTCAGTAAAAAGTAGCCACGCCACAGGGGGTATCTGGCCAAAGTTTTTAATGATATATTTTGCCTTTCAGAGCCATCAGGTGGTGGTGACCATCATGCTGAAAAAGGCCATTTCTCACCTCTATACTAGAAGTCTGAAATGTACTAGGATTTTTATCCTGTTATTAATATCCTGAGTCACCCAGTCTCATCACTGCACACCCTCCCAGACACATTGGTCAGCCTGGGTGTTCTAACCCTCGTTGTTTGTGGTGACGACGCAGGAAAGGAAACAGAACGCCAGGTCTGTGGTAGCTAGAGAGCTTTACAAGCCTCTTGCAAAAAGCCTCCCAGGAAAACTTTCCTGGGGTTTTTATTTCTCTCCTTGCTTTGTTTACAACTCTTCTTAGTGGTTACATTCTTGCGCATAGAAAAGCCAGGCAGCATACATGCACATAAGATAACGAACCCATCTCTTGAGCGCGTGAACACCAGCTGCGAGGGTACAATCAAATCAGCCAAATAAGTTTCCCAAACACAAATGCTGGATTGAAGGTCACTCCTGCCTCGTAGCCATGGGAGCAGTTTGCCGCGCCCGTGGGCTGGCGATTCGGGAGCTATGCATCCCTACATCCCCCCCTGTTTTATTTTATAGATGCAGTGTTTAAACAAAACACTCTCGCAGGGTAGCATGCACAATGCCACTAGATTGGGTATACACTAAACAAAGCAGCAAAATGAAACACCAAAAACTAAAACTAAGACCCCATACTATAAGAGGGTCTTTATCCACTTTAAGGGTGGCTATGACTAGATATAATCCCACCAAGGAGGAAAAACGTCCTAGCGGATAACTTAAACATAACATTTTAGCATATCAATTTACTATTACATGCAATTACTATTATCAGTAAGCTTAAAACAACACATTTCCTTTACTGTCTCACACCCCAGATGTTGCTGGGTGGTTTGCAGACAGGAACAAGGCAAGTACTTAACAGACCTTGCATTTTCGGGGCAACGGCCAGGCAGGAATCAGATTGATTCAATACTTCTGCCAGGTGGACCCAGGTGTTAAACTGCAGCCGCTGCTCCATCTGGGGTTCGCCTTGGCAGCTAGGGGCCAACAGGAAACTCCCCAATACACACAAAATAAGGAGTGAATTAGCATTAAGGCAAGCTAACAATGTCACAAGGTAATTTTCTGCGGTAGGTTCTAGCTGCTGCTGCACTCGCAGCTGCTCGGCCTGCAATGAAAGGGCTTTAACCTGTCCCCAGGTTATGCGCTGCGGGGGCCCCCGCGGGGGGCGCTGGCGAGGACGCTCGGGATCCTGCAGATGTAGGTTGAACTGTGGAATGGGGTTCGATAGTCCCTGGTGCCAGGCCATCGCCGTGCCACGGGCGGACGTTACGCGCCGGGACCCACAACGGACCTGTAGGAAGAGAAACGGCAGCATGCCCTCGTCCCCACGTTATAAGGGGCACTGGGCCATGCCACTGAGGGTCTGGGGCCTTGCGATATTTAACAAAGGGGCGGGGCAAGGCCTGGTAGCTGCGAAAATGACATTCTGCTGCAGAGTAGTTGTCAGTCAAATTCAAATGATTCAGGGTAAAAAGCACTGCAGCCAGCCATTCCTGGCGGGGAGGAAGGCCTACGGGAATCCCCCCTTTCTGTTTTTGGCGGACCAGGGCTTGTTTGAGCGCACGATTGGCTCGTTCCACAATGGCCTGGCCTGTGGGGTTATACGGGATACCAAACGTGTGGACAATGTCCCACGTGGTACAGAAGGAGGCAAAGGCCGAGCTACAGTAGGCGGGGCCGTTGTCGGTCTTAAGATGGGATGGGTGACCCATGATTGCCATAGCGCGAATCATGTGATTAATAACATGACGAGAGGCCTCACCCTTCTGGGGGGTGACCCACACATAATGGGAAAAGGTATCTACACACACGTGAAGATACTGCCAGGGGGCAAAGGGAGGGAAATGTGTAACATCCATTTGCCAGAGCTGGTTGGCCGAGGTTCCACGAGGGTTAACCCCTACCTCCGGGCTATTGGAGAGAGAAGCGCAAAGGTCACACTGGCGAACAATGGCCTGCGCCTGATACAATGGGAGAGTGAACTGCTTGGCAAGGGCCTTGGCGGATTGATGAAAAAAGGCGTGGCTTTCGATTGGGGAGGAAAAAATTGAGGCCACCGATTTGACCGCCTGGTCGGCCACCGTGTTGCCTTCTGTTAATAGGCCCGGTAGTGTGGTGTGACTGCGAATGTGTGCCACAAACAGTGGGCTAGAGCGGGAGGAAAGGAGCTGTTGCAGGGTAAGAAAAAGGGCCAACAAATTGTCATCACAGGAGGGCGACACATAGGAACCTGGAAGAGACTTAAGAACATTAGTAACATAAAGACTGTCAGTAATCAAATTAAAAGGGTCATCCTGGAAGCATCGGCAGGCCAGGATGACAGCAGCCAACTCTGCGCGCTGTGGGGAGCGCTGAGGCAGGGTAAAGCGGACTTGCCAAGTGCCTTGCACCTGCCAGCTGACCGCACCTCGTGTTGGGCCGCCGTCCGTAAAAAGGGTAAGTGCATCCTTAATGGGGACGGTTGACAAGGACGGCCGGAGGTGAAGGCAACGTTGTTGTAGGAATGAAAGACGGGGGTCAGGGGGAATGTGATATTTAACTTCCCCAACATAGTCAGCAAGAGACAATTGGAGGGTGGCACTGCAAGAGACAGTGCGTTCCCAGTCTTTAGCCGGGATGGGGACAATAATGGCAACGGGGTCCCAACCCAAGAGGGTACGGGACCGTTCTCGCACTTTAAAAATCAGCTCTGCGGCCTGTTGAGGGAGTGTCTGAATAGTATGCGGAGGGGAGTGGGTCAAATAAATCCATTCAATTAAACGAAGACGCGCTGCCGCCCCCTCCTGGGCGAGGACAGCTGTCGGTTGTGAGAGTGTGGGAAGCAAAATGGCAAAAAGGGGCTGTTCCCTTTCTCGGCGGTCGACCCACACCTGGGCCAGGGTCTGGTTAATGAGGGTGACCGCTTGGCGCTGTTCCTGGGAAACGGGAATGATATCTCCGGGGAGACGGCCCTGCCGAAGGCCAGAAAAAAGAGGGGACAGCATGGAGGTAGTCAGAGGGCAAAAAGGACGAATCCAATTAAGGGACCCCAATAACTGTTGAAGCTGTACAAACGTAAGAGGGTTGGGCAATACCAACTCGGGACAAACTGGACGGGCATATGACTGGAGCATGCGGTGACCAAGATACAAAAAGGGTGGCTGACGCTGGATCTTGTCCGGTGCCACAACCAGGCCACACGCCGCAAGCTGGTGGCGCAGTTCGTCCAGCCAGTCATCAGGGAGGATGGGGTGAGCCACCAGGATGTCATCCATGTAGTGGTAAATTAAGGCATCTGGGTGTGCTGCGCGGAAGGGCCGTAGGGCCTGCGCAACAAAATGCTGACACAAGGTGGGGCTATTCAACATGCCTTGAGGGAGCACATTCCACTGATAGCGTGGAGTGGGCTGGGAGTGATTCAAAACCGGAACAGTGAAGGCAAAGTGCACCCGGTCCTCAGGGTGCAAGGGGATGGTAAAAAAACAATCCTTTAAATCTATTACAAATAACCGGTAATCACAGGGAATAAGGTTGGGATTAGGGGTACCACACTGCAGGGGACCCATAGGCTGTATAATTTTGTTAATGGCGCGAAGGTCCTGCAGGAGGCGCCACTTGCCAGATTTCTTTTTAATCACAAACACGGGGGTATTAAAGGGGCTAGTGGACTCCTCCAAACGTCCTGCCTTCAGCTGGTCATTAACCAAGTGCTGGAGGGCCTCCAGCTTTTCTAAAGGAAGCGGCCACTGCGCAACCCATACGGGTTCGTCAGTGAGCCAACGGAGGGGGAGGGCCGTATGCCTAATCATTGATATGGATGGTGGCAGTGAACTGTGTCAATAAATCACGGCCCCACAGGTTGAGGTGGACGGGGAGAATGATAGGCCGGATACGGGCGCGGCGGATGCCTTGGGGCGCCCTAACCTCCAACCATCGGGCACTTCGTTGTGAGTCCTGTGCCCCGCCCACACCCCAAACTGCCGGAGCCTGCTCTGTGGGCCAATGGGCGGGCCACTGCGCAGCGGCAATGACGGTAATGTCTGCCCCAGAGTCGATAACACCCTCGAACGGCTGATCGTTGAGGCAGTAAATGCGTTTGGGTTGGGGTGCTCCAATGTCTTTAACAACTGCTGCCACTTGTGGGTGAATAGTGCGCTGGTCGGTGGACCCGAAGCCTCCGGTTCGGGGAACGTTTCTTCCCCCTGCCGGAAGGGAGTAGGGCACAAGTATGAGTTGCGCCCAGGCATCTCCCTGAAACAGCCGTTTCGGGAGATGACTCCACAGTTGAACATGGATAATTCCACCATAGTCCGAATCCACCACCCCAGGCACCACAAACAGGCCCTGCTTGCTGGCGGACGAGCGGGGTAGGACAAGGCCCACCATGCCCTCCGGCAGCGGGCCCTGAATCTGGGACGGCATGAGGAGGACCTCCCCGGGGAGAGTGATATCCATATTTTCCTGATTAACAAGGTCAATCCCCGCACTGCCCCTTGTGGCGGCGGGGGCGTCGTGCACGGAGAGGGGCGCGGCCTTGGGTCTCGGGCTGGTCGCAGGCCCGCCTACTAGTTTCCCGGGGGGTTGTCTCGGTTAGCAGCCAAGACCCGGCTGTCACCCCCGGCCAAGCGACACTGCGCAGCCCAATGGTAGCCCTTTTTGCATTTCGGACACAGCGTGCGGGGCCTCTGGTCTGTCCGGGGCTTGGGTTTGTTTTTACACATGCCCCCCGCAGGGGCCCGACACTCCCGCCAAAAATGTCCGGGCTTCTGGCAGTTAAAGCAGTTCCCCTGAGGCTTCTGCCCCTTGTGCAGGGCAGCTGCCAGCAGGGCCATCTGATGGGTCTGAGTGCCTACGTCAGCACACGCCTGCAGCAATTCTGCCAGGGTATACCCGGGGCGCCCGACCACTGCCTGCATGGCACGGCGGCAGTCTGCATTGGCATTTTCGTAAGCCAATTTTATCATTAGTTCAGTCTGGGCTTGCGGGTTATCAATCTGCCTCTGGACTGCCTCTTGGAGGCGGTCAATAAACTGGTGGAATGGTTCGGTGGCACCCTGCCGAGTAACCGCAAAGGACTTAGAGGACTCGCCTGCAGCGGGGACCCTGCGGAACGCGCGACGGACACACTGGCCAATGATGGGAAAAGCTACCCGGGGCGTGCCCGCCGCCTGCTCGGGGATGCTCGAAAACTGCCCTGTGCCATATAACTGCTCAGCAAGATAAGCCCCCCCACCTTGCGCTGCTGCTGCAAGCGCCTCTCGCTGGTACTCGCTATCCCACACAACGTATTGCGCGGGAGACAGCACCATGCGACACATGTCTTTCCAATCTTGGGGGAGCAAGAAGTAACCGTTTGACACACCTTCCAAGATCCCCAGGGTGAAAGTGGACCGCACCCCGGTCTCACGAACTGCCTTGCGGAGCTCGCGCAGAACTGAGTAGGGGAGAGCCTCCCAGTCCACTATCTGCCCCCCATTTCCATTATCCCGCCAAGAGACGGGAAACGCCTCGAACCCACACTTGGATTCCTCATCGGTCAAGAGACTGGCCTCACGCGCTTGCCGCACCGCCGCGGCGACAGCGCCCCCCTGCCCGACCGGTAGGCAGGGGGGCGCCGCCACGGGCGGCGGCGCAGGGAGGGTCAGCTGTGGGCAGGAGGGGGGTGGCCCATCACCTGGGGGCAAAAGGGGGACCGGCTTGGGGCTGTTGGGGCCGATCCCCTCCAGTGCCTCCTTACAACGCTGCCAGAGCAGCAGGCACTGAACTGGGGCACGGGGTTTACTATACAAGGTGATCCCAATCTGTATCCAATCAAAAAGCTGCAATGACCCGCAGTCTGGATACCAGGGGCACTGGCGATCTATTTCCCTTAGGAGGTCCTCAATATGAGCGACCGGGACAGCGACACATGATCGCTGTCGTATAATCTCTTGTAACTCTCTTGCGTGCTCCTTCTGGGCACTGGAAAGTTTCCCCCCCATACTCACGAATAAGGGGCGGCAAACAGCCGCGGGCGCGCTCGGCGTATCCAGCCGGTGAGTAGAGGGGTATCACGTCGGGGTCACCAGCTGTGGTGACGACGCAGGAAAGGAAACAGAACGCCAGGTCTGTGGTAGCTAGAGAGCTTTACAAGCCTCTTGCAAAAAGCCTCCCAGGAAAACTTTCCTGGGGTTTTTATTTCTCTCCTTGCTTTGTTTACAACTCTTCTTAGTGGTTACATTCTTGCGCATAGAAAAGCCAGGCAGCATACATGCACATAAGATAACGAACCCATCTCTTGAGCGCGTGAACACCAGCTGCGAGGGTACAATCAAATCAGCCAAATAAGTTTCCCAAACACAAATGCTGGATTGAAGGTCACTCCTGCCTCGTAGCCATGGGAGCAGTTTGCCGCGCCCGTGGGCTGGCGATTCGGGAGCTATGCATCCCTACAGTTGTTACTTAAAGGTAAGCTGCTGTATATAACTATGCTAACTGCACAATCAGATTTTGATGTAGGTTATTCCAGTTTGCATTTCTGCTTCCAGCACAGCATCATTTCTCATTTCTTAGCTCTTGACAGAGTCATTGTCAGGAGGTCAAATTCATATTGTGCCCTGCATTGTGTTCAGTAAAGCCTTTATCATGAGAATAGGTATTAGAACGTTAATGCCAAATGCATCCTGTTAAATAGAGTAAAGCTCTCTACTACTTTGACCTTTCGATATTTTGCATTTTATTTCATGTTATTATTCATTTTACATAAATTAGCAAGGGAAGAGGACAGCCTATCAAAAACTCTCTCTCTTACCTGGCTGCAGTATCTATTGGGCATGCTTTAAATATTTTGACTGTAAAATCACTATAGTGCTTACTTATTCAGAGGGGAAGAAAGAGATCTTTCCATTTAAAAGGAAACAACCCACTGTTTCCTGTTGAACCTATGAAGTGATGAGCAGCCTCAACACCACTCTGCTCTTCTAAATAGGAGTCCAGGCTATTTGGAATTACCCAAGCAGTGCTCAGTACTTTGCAGTATAACTCCTATGTTACTTAATTTTTCAAATATTTCAACGGATTTGAATAAAGTCTATAGTCCAGTCTTCACTCAATCACACTGAGGGAAATCAGAAAATCAATGGAGTTATGCCAACCTGACTTAAAGCAGGATCGGTTTCAGTTGGAATTGTATAGTTTATACTCCCAGACAACGCTTGAAAAATATATGGGTAAAGAAGCATTCATTGCTTTAAATAATCTGTATATAATTCTTTTACTAAGAAACGGAGTTAATATTTCACTTTCTCTCAACTGACTGTCAAACTGCCCAGCAAATAAAGAGGTTTCAGTGACTTACCCAATTACCTAAAGACATAATGTTGGACATTTCAAGTGAATACAGAATGAAGAAATCGTAATTAGCTAGTCAGAATTTTTCCACTGAAATATTTTTTCAACAGAACCCTGCTTTTCGACAAAATGAACTTTTTTTGTGAAAAATTGTTTGTTTTCATCTAGAATTTTTGAGGTTTATTTATTTATTTATTTTTTAATGAAAATCCAAAACATTTTGAGGAAAATTTGTTTTGTTCAGATTTGTTGAAATAAATGGATTTGAATTACTATTAAAATACCCTCAAACAACTAATATGATATCTCATCTGAGCCTATATACTTCTGTTCATGTGAATATTTATACCATTTTCTTGTATTTAAAATAAATAAAAGCCCACAACTGCATGACCTGACTGACAAACTGAGAGAATACTAGATTAGGTTTTATTCTTACTCAGTTTTATTTAAAACTCTGAAGAACAGGTTTTTGAAATAAATTGATCTGACCTATCATGTTGGTTAGAAGTCAAATCAGTCACAATAAACATTCTCTCTCTCTCTTACACTCACACACACACACACACACACACACACACACGTATGGGTGAAAGTTATTTTGCTTCTTTAAATAGCTCAATGTTTATTTTGTATACCAGTCTTGCTCTAGGATATTTAATATTTGGCTGTACCTGAGAAATCAAAGCTATTGGGCTAGATTTATCCCCCCTGATACAGGGGCATACTAGAGAGCAGCCAATCTCATACTAGAAGGTCTTTCAAAGAAGATCAGTGGCAGTACATTGACTGGAGACTGAACTTATTGTGCATGCATCTTGCATGATGCCATAACCTTGAACTGATACTCGCATGGTCTGCAAACAGGAGCTATGTCAAATGAACCAAAAAAGAACTGAGTGTTGAGAAGCCTCACTTGAACAATGAGAGAGGTGTGAGAAGAAAGCATTAAGGAGGACGCCAGTTAAATAAATTATCATTTCTATTACAAACGGTTTATTCCCAGGTTTCTGAGATGTCAATGCGGTTTTCTGCTTTTAAAGAATGTAACCCAGCCAGAGGGATGATGTAGAAAGGGAAAACAAGCCTGTTATATTTGTCCTAACTTATGAATAGTAGATGGTGGATAGATTTTATGGGAAATAATGGTATCCTTTTCTTAACATTTGTAATGAGGAATGGGAAGAAAGGAAATAACCATCTTTTGATCCAGAGCAATTATCTATATAGCTGCCCTTCATAGAGACTCAGTTAATTCAGGATTTGCTTAACTTCCTACAATTCCCCTTTTCACAGGCACCAGATTTTTAACAGATTATTTTAATAACAAGTAAGTGAATTGAGAAAGTGAATGAATTAAACCTCCCAACATGATTATGAGGTGGATAAGTATTATTAACTGTTCTCCAGTTACTTCAATTGGATTACTTCAGGGATGAATTTGAGCCATAATATATTTTACATGGGTCCTGTGTTTTTACAGGACAAGTCAAATAGAGGGTAAAGTAGGTATGTCCCATGGTTATATCTGATTGTGTAAATTGGCCTGTGATCTGAAAGTCCTTATTTTTTCTTTACTGAAAGAACAATGAAAGCAAACAGAAAAGTTATTAAACAACCAAGCCTACTGAAATAGAAATCAGGAACTTCTGAGTGCTAATCTTGGCTCTGCTAATGACTTTCTCTGGAACCTTTGACATGTCACATGAAGCCGTATTTTCAGAAGTGTTGACTAATTTTGTGTGGCCCAGCATGGATGTCCAGGCTTCTTTGAGTTAGATTTCTGTTTGCTGGTTGGATATGCATTTTTTTGGAAGCATTAAGTTACTTAGATTGAATATTTAAAATATATGCAGTAATATTTGAATTGTCTCTGTCTTTAATTTCTCTGAATCGTAAGGGTATGTCATTTCTTCTCTTAATTATTTTGCTGTTTTGTTAGTATCAAAAATTAGATATTATTGTCTTTTTTAAAATTTTTGCAAAAGGTAAATCTGGAGAAGTTGTACTTAAATAGGAACTTATTTAGTCATTTGTTTGGATCCTCCCTCCTTGCAGGGTCCTAGAGTCCAGGCTCTAGCCCAAGCCCGAATGTGTACGCTGCAATTAAATAGCCCCTTAGCCTGAGCCCTGCAAACCTGAGTCAACTGGCACTGGCCAGCCACAGCTTTTAATTGCAGTGTAGCTATACCCATAGTGTTTTGGACACAGAACAGATTCTCTTGTGCTAGAGTCTGTCCACTGTCTAAGAGCTTGTGGACAAATTTTAAGCTTTCATTTAAAAAAAAGGATGGGTCTGATCTTTTGAGGTGCCATTCACACTCATCTCCCATTGAAGACTCAGATTTTCAGATTTTTGTTCCTACGTAAGTTTAAAAACTTGTTCTAGTCAGACAGACAAAAGCAGCAGAAAATTTGTCTGCTCACATTCGCCTAGTCTATTTCAATGCCAACATTATCAAGTGTGACAAAGTATGAAACAATTATTCAAATATTTTTTTTAGGCATTGGGCCCTACCTACTCTGATTTTTGAAATCATGTTAGCATGTCCCCAGAGGACTATATCTAAACCTACAACATCTCTAAATTATACACAGAAGTCTTTTGTTAAACAAAATTTCCTTAGCCATCCCCACACTGCCAATGTTGAAGAGATTGGGGATTTCCCTGCCTTTTCAGTCTTGCTCAGCTTCCCTTTTAGGTCTGAATGATATCAGTAACAATTGCAGTATTGAGCAATGGCTGGGCTAGTGACTCTTTGGTTTACTGGATGCAATAAAATGTTACACAAATCACCTAGTAGGAGGGACAAGGTGTGCCTAATACACCTAGGAATTAGGCAGATTTCCTGCCTTTCATAGGCATGCAGAGGGGAAAACACAAGTGCAGACTTGAATTTTAGTCATTTATTTTGCTGTATGTGCCTTGTCTCATTCATGTAAATGTTTATCTTAAGTGTAGTTATTAGTGTGCCATTATTTGTGAACCCTGTGACTCATATAGCCTCATTTCCAAGTACATCTGCAAAGCAGGTTTAAACAGACTATCCTCTAAAGTAAGAATTGACAATGCACAGTACAAATCATGCAATCTTTCTGTTTATGAAGGCCTGCTGAAGTCAATAGGAGCTCAATGCATGGAGGACTAACCACATTGGACTCTAATTTAGTCATCTTCAAAAATCCACAGATTTTAGGCAAAAGTGTGTATAAGATTTGCCAGGCCTTCTGTTGATTAAGAACTCATAGAACAAGAATAGAAATAGATATATTTATAAATATTTCAATGTTAGTGGTAAGGTTCAGAAGGAAACTACTTTATGTTGTTGGTCTAGTTTATATATTAAAACTTTTGGATGTGCAATTAATATGACATTTGGAATAAACCACTGGAAAACATGAAAATGCTGGTGCAGTCTTTCCCATTGCCACTTGGGGTGAACTCTTATTTTCAGAATCTCTCTTTTGGAAGACTGTTTCATTGCTGCAAAAGAATTTCAGCAACTTAATGAAGAAGATCCTGCCTTAAAAGAACAAAACTAAAAACCAAACAAATAAACAAAAAATCCCTGTATGTATTAAGGGGCTGTGTGAATGTTTTGAGTGATAAGCAATGTAAACGATATGTAGTCTGAAGAGATGAGCTCCCTGGGAAATGTGGCTGCATATAATGTTGTGTTTGTGCAGTGATGCCATAATCCTTGGTTTACTTAGAACAGTTCAAATGAAAACTGTCAGCGGAAGATGCCCCGGTGGCCACATCTGAATCAGGATAGATCTGGTGAGCGATGGGAGCTAACAGGCAGCAGTAATGTGCCTGTCACTGTTTTCTGCTATCATAAGAACATAAGAATGACCATACTGGGTCAGACCAAAGATCCATCTAGCCCAGAATCCTGTCTTCTGACAGTGGCCAATGCCAGGTGCCCCAGAGGGAATGAACAGAACAGGTAATCATCAAGTGATCCATCCTCTGTCGCCCACTCCCAGCTTCTGGCAAACAGAGGCTAGGGACGCCATCCTTGAAAATAGGCTCAGATGGCAGAAGATTTGCAAAAAAGGACTAACAAATGTTTGCCAAAGTGGATGAAGGTAATAGCTTTAAGTACTCAGAGTTTGAATGGAGAAGAATTGTTCCTACGTTTTGCTGACTTTCTTTCCTTTTTATAACGGACAGCAGTGAGAAGCAGGACATGTAATAGCTCCCAATGTGAGTACTGTAAATGGCACAGACATTTAGAAAAGGATGTTTGCTGCATCCAAACTTCCAGAAAAATTGGGGTCCAACAGTAATCCTTTATTCCCATTTCAGGATTTTCATATATTCTTGAAGAAGTGTGACATGTACTAGATGAAATACTTACGAGCTTCAATAATTGGGTTGTCAGAGGACTTTATTCAAGCATTAAAAAGGGCTCCTGTGATGTTTACTCTTACCTGTATGTAGGAGAATTTTTATTATCTAACTGTGCTGTCTAACAATGAAACTGAAGATTAGTCAAAGGACTAGATTGTGTCCCAAACTCATAGGCTATAGCCTATAGTGAGGGATGGCACATTGCTGTATTACCCCTGGATCATCACAGAAGGAAGTAATTCTCATCCCAGGGAGGGTTTAAGAGGGTTCTAAATCTCCCTTCTTTGCATGTGCACATATTGCAAGTCACAATCTTGCCTGAAGCAAATGCAAGATAAGATAAATAAGCGGAAAAATGTGAAGCCAAGAACGTAATAATTGATTGTGTATTCTCTCCTAAACAGCAAATGTTAATCCGAGATTACAGAGAAGGAGACAGGAGAATTATAGAAATGTAGGGCTAGAGTGGACCTCCTGAAGCAGGACCAAGTACACCTGTGACGTTGTGCAGTCTATATGGTTTTATAAAAACATGATAATAAGTGAATATAATGTAACTGGAATATGCTTCATGCAAAAGGTCTCTTGTAAGGTATCATTACAAAGTTTATAATCAACGGAGTGTGATCATCCTATTTGTATAAATGTACCACTAAATGTATCTAAAACTAGAAATATAAAATATAACTCTGAGGGCCTATTGTAATTATGCAAAGTGTGGGCCATTAATGGAGGTTTGGAATCTTGATGACTCCCATTAACCAGGACCATTGTCTGCAGATGGCTGTGTTTTACCTGTGAGTCTTCCGGTATATGTGTGTGCTGGCAAGTGGATAATGAAGTCTTGCAGTGACATGTGATCATGTCAGCTGAACTGGAATCCATCTTTAACCTGGTGCTTTTCCAGTGCGGGGGGGAGACCCAGAGGGACAAAGGGTTCCCACCTTATGCAAAAGATATATAAAGGGGTGGAAGAGAACAAGGCGGGAGAGGAGCCATCATGAAGAATCCCCTAGCTATCACCTGAGCTGGAACAAGAGTTGTACCAGGGGAAAGAATTGTGCCCAGGCCTGGAAGGTGTCCAGTCTGAGAAAAAACTTACTGAAGCATCTCTGAGGGTGAGATTATCTGTATTCAGTTTGATTAGACATAGATTTGTGCACTTTATTTTATTTTGCTTGGTAACTTACTTTGTTCTGTCTGTTACTACTTGGAACCACTTAAATCCTACTTTCTGTATTTAATAAAATCACTTTTTACTTATTAATTAACTCAAGAGTATGTATTAATACCTGGGGAAGCAAACAACTGTGCATATCTCTCTATCAGTGTTATAGAGGGTGAACAATTTATGAGTTTACTCTGTATAAGTTTTATACAGGGTAAAACGGATTTATTTGGGTTTAGACCCCATTGGGAGTTGGGCACCTGAGTGCTAAAGACAAGCACACTTCTGTGAGCTGCTTTCAGGTAAACCTGCAGCTTTGAGGCAAGTAATTCCGACCCTGGGTCTTTGTTGGAGCAGACGAGAGTGTTTGGCTCAGCAAGACAGGGTGTTGAAGTACTGAGCTGGCAGGGAAAACAGGAATAGAAGTAGTCTTGGCACATTAGGTGGCAGCTCCCAAGGGGGTTTCTGTGATCCAACCCATCACAACACCTGCACCATTGCTGACGGGTGTTTGTCTAATCTGTTCTTAAAACTCTCCAGGGATTCCACAACCTCCTTTGGAAGCCTATTCCAGAATTTAACTATTCTTATAGTTAGAAAATCTTTCCTAATATCTAACCTAAATCTCACTGCAGATTAAGATGATTACTGCTTGTCCTACCTTCAGTGGACATAGAGAACAATTGATCATCAGCCTCTTTATAACAATCCTTAACATATTTGATGACTTTTATCAGGTCCCCCCTTGGTCTTCTTTTCTCAAGACTAAATAAGCCCAGTTTTTTTAATCTTTCATCATAGGTCAGGTTTTCTTAACCTTTTATAATTTTGACTCTTTCCAATTTGTCCATATCTTTCCTATAGTGCTGTGCCCAGAATTGAGTATAGTACTCCCTCTGAGCACTCCTTATGAGTAGATCAGGACAATTACCTTCCCTGTCTTACAACACTCCTGTTAATCCACCCCAGAATAATATTAGCCTTTTTTGCAACTGCATCACAGTGTTGATTCATATTCATGTTGTGATCCACTACAACCCCAGATTTTTCTTCAATATTACCATCTAGCCAGTTATTACACATTTTGCAATTGTGCATTTGATTTTTCCTTCCTAAGTGAAGTATTTTGCACTTATTTTTATTGAACTTCATTTTGATCTCAGACCAATTCTCTAATTTGTCAAGGTCATTTTGAATTCTAATCCTGTCCTACAAAATGCTTGAAACCCCTTCCAGCTTGGTGTCATCTGCACATTTTATAAGCATACGCTCCACTCCATTATCCAAGTAATTAATTAAAATATTGAACAGTATCCGCATCCACACAAGGAAATAAGGAAACAAATCAACAGAGCCTGATGTGTACCCAGAAGCCTCCTACTACAAGACAAGCCCAAGAAAGAAACCAATAGAACTCCACTGGCCATCACCTACAGTCCTCAGCTTAAACCTCTCCAACGCATCATCAGTGATCTACAACCCATCCTGGACAATGATCCCTCACTTTCACAGACCTTGGGAGGCAGGCCAGTCCTCGCCCACAGACAACTCGCCAACCTTAAGCATATTCTCACCAGCAACTACACACCGCACCATAACAACTCTAACTCAGAAACCAATCCATGCAACAAATCTTGATGCCAACTCTGCCCACATATCTACACCAGCAACACCATCACAGGACCTAAGCAGATCAGCTACAACATCACCGGTTCATTCACCTGCATGTCCACCAATGTTATATATGCCATCATGTGCCAGCAATGCCCCTCTGCTATGTACATTGGCCAAACTGGACAGTCACTACGTAAAAGGATAAATGGACACAAGGCAGATATCAGGAATGGCAATATACAAAACCTGTAGGAGAACACTTCAACCTCCCTGGCCACACAATAGCAGATGTAAAGGTAGCCATCTTACAGCAAAAAAAACTTCAGGACCAAACTCCAAAGAGAAACTGCTGAGCTTCAGTTTATTTGCAAATTTGACACCATCAGATCAGGATTAAACAAAGATTGTGAATGGCTAGCCAACTACAAAAGCAGTTTCTCCTCCCTTGGTGTTCATACCTCAACTGCTAGCAGAGCACCTCACCCTCCCTGATTGAACTAACCTCGTTATCTCCAGACTGATTCTGGCCTGCATATTTATACCTGCCTATGGAAATTTCCATTACATGAGTCTGACGAAGTGGACATTCACCCACGAAAGCTTATACTCTAATACATCTGTTAGTTTTAAAGGTGCCACAGGACTCTCTGTTGCTTTTTACAGATCCAGACTAACACGGCTACCCGTCTGATACTTCACATCCACAGCTTTTCGCCACCCACTAGGCCAGTACAAAAGATGAAATAGAAGTATAATATAAAAGGTACTTCCTTCAATGATGTATCATGTAATTGTAAAGTGTAAGGGCAGTAAGAGACATGTATATCTTGTTATTGTCTGCAAAAATATAAAATGAAATTTGGACTTCAAAATTTGGGAAGCAAGTATGTGAATGAAATAGGCATAGGAATAGTATGCCTCTTCCCGATTCCCCAGGTTGTTTGCTGCCTGGACCAATTTAGAGGCTCGAAATCAAACTTCGCCTTTTGTGTCCTCATTGAGGTGCTGTTGTTGTTAGTTATTGTTTATATTACAGGAGCCCTCATAATGTGGTAGGTGTGGTATGGACATATAAGAATATAGACTGTTGCAGCTAACACACAATAAAACAAAAACCAACAACAACAGCAACAACAACAACAACAAAAAACAGTGCAGAAGATAACCGATAACACGCATATTATGTAAAAGGCCTGACTCTGCAGGAGTCACATGTGGGGCCTTGATTTAATTTGTGTTGTCTCAAACTCAGCATCACAATAAAACATACCCTTGGCATATCTACATGCTGGGGTCACTCAAGCCACTTCTGGTTTAATAGAGTCATCAGCTAAGGAGTGCACTATATTGCTCAGGAGGGCATGCAAACATGACTTTAAGACACCTTGAAATACTCCTCTACTCTGGGGCTGGCTGTGCACCAGACTGGTCCACTGGCATTAAGTTAGATCATCCTATGGGCTACTCTAAATTACTCTGGCTCTAATAACTCCCAAAATGCTGATACAGCATTTGGGGAACTCACAATCTAAACACAGATTATAAATGCTGTTACTGGAAAATCTTCAAAAGTGAAGGCTTTGGTAAAGAAAAATAGAAAATCACCTGAAACCTTAATTAAAAATAAACCCAAACCAATCAGTATCTATATATTTTTGGTGAAAACTGAAGATGTGGCCACTTTGTGCTGTAATAGTGTGTAGTATTGCCCTAACTCAGTGGTTTTCAATCCATGGCCTGTGGAACCCTGGGGGTTCACAGACTATGCCTAAGAGGTCTGCAAAAGGTGACTATGATGATAAAGTTTCAGATCCCAGGAGGTGGTGGTGTTACCACAGAAGCCCACAGTTTAGTGCCCTTTCTCACGCTGCATCAAATTCCATGCTGAGCATGTGCAATGTATATAGTTGAATTCTGTTTAGTCAGTTTTCAGTCTAACTCTTCTAGAAATTCAAATTCTAATGAAAGTGCAGACCCCTTTGGAAATTCAACCTGTGATCCATAGACTCCCCTACCTAGGTAGGTAGGGGAGTCTATGGATCACAGGTTGAATTTCCAAAGGGGTCTGCACTTTCATTAGAAATTGTTTAGGGGTCCACAAATGAAAAAGGTTGAGTTAGGGCAGTGGTTTTCAAACATGTCAGCCACAGGATGATCATTCCTGTGCATGGTGAACCTTCATTGATGTACAGTCAGAGATGGGTGCATGGCCAGAATGCTTCTATGACCAGAATGCTTCTATTGCTCTTTTGGGGCTACTGACAACCAATATAACTTAAATCAGCCTTCAACATGGGCTCTGTATCAGGGTTGTGCAAAGACCACCTCTGCTGACTCCCTCAACGGGACTCTGTGAACTGCTGGAGTCAATGTTAGTTGCTAGGTTACTACTGGCTAGAAGAGCCCAGGGTCAAATAAATATTGCCCTTTGACTCTGGCAGAGCAAGGACTTGAGACTAGGTCTTCCACATCTTAGGTGACTGCCTTAAACATCAGGCTATTAGCTATTCTAGGGTGCTCTTTCTCTCTCTCTTGTTTTGATCAGAAATTCCTTCCTAGATTTGAGAAACCAATTCTTGACAAAAGTTTTGTTGAAATTGGCACATTCCCTAGAAAAGTTTTAGTTTTGGCACATTGACAGGTTCTGACTGAAAACCATTTCCTCAAAAAATTCCTGACCGGCTCTACTTGTGATTGTTCAGTATACAGCCTTTTAAAATTCATTTTAAATTCATCAGACCAGCACAGATTTGTGGCTAATGCTTTGACCTCGCTTGGTTTGTGGATCAGGTCACTCACTTCAGGTGCTGGGAGGGTCGCATGTCTGGCAAAAAGAGGGACCATCTTGAATTATTCTGTAGCAATTCCTCTAGCTCATATGTGAGTGGCATGTAATACTCTTTGGACAAAGAAACATTACACTGTTTTATGGGGCCTGATCCAATGGTGTGCTGAAGAGAAGTATAAACCAGAGGAGAAATCAAATGAGCTGCTGTTGAACACAGGGAAGGGTATGGAGGAAGAAATCAGCCTTTTAAAAATATTATAGCAGTTCAAATATATATCCAAATGCTAAAAACTATTTGTGTTTGTTCCTCTGTAGATTAAAAGCAGTCAGGCTTTTTATGCCTAGTTTTATCACAGTGCAAATTATTATAGACAAGTTATAACTCCTGAAAATATGGGTTTTAAAAGCATTGACTCAGCTTTTACTACTGCAGTATAAACAGCACTGCTATGATACTCTAATATTTACTGTTTCCAAGATACACTTAAAAACACAGAAGTTGTGCTTAGAGCTCAGTGCCGTCTTCTAATGACAAAATGTTTAGCTAATATCTTTTCCCCCCTATTCGGAGCTAATTAAGCAATAACTGTAAAGGGAACATGCAAGGCAACAATTACTTCTCATTATGCTGATTTACCCCAAAGCCATGAGCAGCTGCAGTAGTCGTGCTACATAGGAATTTTTTTCCTTTGGCATACACTGTACAGGCTGTCCTGTGATGAGGTTGTAAGTGCTCAAGGACTATTGATTTTTTTTTTTAATGAAAGCTTCTTTTTTATTTTACTTTTCATGTTTTGGTTTGAAATCAAGTAACTCAGCTGAGTTAGCAAGAAATCTAAGTACAGATTAAGTAATCCACTCCGGAAAGTGCTATTGCAGGAGTGGCCAAACTTATTGACCCGCCAAGCTGCATATAATGGTCTTCAGAAGTTTGAGAGCTGCAACTCTTCCTGCAGGGCTAAAGCCCTTAGACTCCCCTCTCTGCAGTGCGGAATCCCCTAGTCCCCCCACCGCAGGGCAGAAGCCCCGAGCTCCCCCCGCTCAGTCTACTAGGTGGAGAATGGGGGAATTGGATGGGGGGGGGGGCTCTGTGAGCCGCGCTTTAACTGTAAAAGAGACGCATGTGGCCGTGCGTCTCTTTTGAACTGTGCTCAAAAGAGCCACAGTTTGGCCATGTCTGCACTATTGTGACATGACAATCAGATGGTGTTTCTGGTTTCTGAGGCATTGTGACGTGACGATTCAGTACTCTGAAATGTTGATATCATTCTATCATCTCTTAAAAGAATTTGCTGTAAATATTAGCAAGAGTGCTTACTTGACTTGAAGGGGTACTTTCATTTGTGCATTATTTACAAATATCCCAGAAACTCTGTACATGTGAGAATTACTGTGGAAATAACCTAGATTTTTCACTAGTCTGATTTGGCTGTTGCTAGGCAACATAACATAGGAAAAGGTTTATATGTAGTCTTTATGTAAAGGTATGTAGTCTTTATGTAAATGTCCAGGTAAGGGATAGATTTCAGAGAAACCAACCAACTAAAAAAGAAAAGTTTAAACCCACAAAACCTATATTAGTTTAAAAGTTTTTTGGAAAAAAAAAAAAAAATTGGAATAGAACCAAAGGTGACACATCCTGTTTGATTTTTTTTTCTTTCTGGCTAAAGATCTTTGTGTTTTAAATCAGGCTTGTGTGTCTCACTATAAGTTCCTTTAAATATATGGGAGTGTGTTGACAGAAATCTACTACCTTCTGATTGGTTAAACTTCCTTTCAAGTGAGAGCTTTGTTCTTCCTAAGAAGCTCAAATCAGTTGTGCAACATGCTGTTGCCATTTGAAAATGCTGAGTAATGTCAGAGACTTTTCTTATGGCTGATGCAAACCTGGAGAATTTGCATCATCATTCAGCAGACTAATTTGGTATGACAGGAGCTTAAATACAAGTCCATGCGGAAGCTGAGCTGGTTTCCAATGAGAGGGCAGCACCAGCTAACAACGTGAAAGGACAGGTGTTACGAAGTAGTATTTATACAGCAGTGAATATTAAATACACTTCAGAGTGTTATACCTGTGTGCAGGAGCAGCTTGAAAGGTAACATAAGGCAGAGAAAGAGAGTGAGAGCAGTTAGAAAAATAGCACAAAGATTGAAGGGAAGAAACTTTGAGTGCTTGCCAGAAAGTTTTTTATTTTGTTTGTCTTGAGTGTGTTGGTGGCACTATAGCATGTTTAGGAAACCTGCTCTCTCCACAATCTCTAATGGAAGCTCTTTGCAGGGGCAATCTATTGGCAGGTTGCCCTCTCTGGACAGTAAAGAGCCAGCCCAAGAAGAAAAAGTGGTGCTGAAGAAGAAAGTAACTTTTTTGAGAGGGGTATCCATTATAATTGGCACTATCATTGGAGCAGGAATCTTCATCTCGCCCAAAGGGATCCTAAAGAACACAGGCAGTGTGGGAATGTCCTTGATTCTCTGGACAGTGTGTGGTATCCTCTCACTGTTTGGTAAGTTGGTGAAACTTTATAATTGATCCTTGGGGGTAGCTGGTGGATTTTCCCCTCTTCTATTGGATATCAAAGACCAATCTGATATGTGAGGACCAATAAGGCTACAGATATTTTTTTTTTTGTTATTTGATAGTGTCTGTACTATGAATTTGGCATTATCTCTTTCACAATCATTATGACACAAAACCCTGCTGTACCTTTTTATAAATATTATAAGACCAAATAATGTTTCTTATGAGTCCCTAAAGTAAGAGGAGAGGGAAGTATACTATGTTTTATTTGTGACTTTTTGTTCTAGTTGTAATGGTTCGTTTACAGCATGCTTGCAAGGTGTTGGCAATTGGGGATATGGACCAATCAATCTGAATACCTGTGAAATGTATAGACAGCATGATCCAGCTCCCCACTGACTAGATTAAGCTCTGAATTGAATAGCTTCTGCTGGACAAAATTTTTATTGGCAAGAGAGTGAGTGAGAGAAAACTTTGTTACTGTTTTTTTCACCTTATTCACCAATTCACAATATCACTATGAAAGACCATGTCACAAAAAATTATGGAACTTAGCAGCTAACACTTACTGAGGGTTTTAACTACTGCCATATATTTTCTGACAGACTACTTGTTTTCTGGCAAGTGGTCTTGAGGGCAAGCACTGAGTAACATCTGCTTAAAACCATATAAATGTCATCTTGTGTAAATTGGCTGTGGACTTAAAAGAGGCATCAGCTGTTAAGAAGGAACATAAGGCCCTAGCTAAATGTGCAGTTGAAGAAAGTTAGGATCAATTTTAATCAGAAGCTAAACGTACTATTTTGATGCCAAAGTACCATGCACAACAAAAATCTACTGTGGAACTTTGGAGGTTCTGCCTTAGACCGAAATCCTCCTCTACAAGTGAAGTGAGAGCTGACACATAACTTGGAACCTAGTTAGGAGACGCTGGCCTTTAGATTAAACTAGAGATAGAACTTGCCTCAACATAGCACTATACACTTTAATGTAGGTATGTGTTATATGAGCAAGTGATTAAAAGTGTAGTAAATTATTGAGATTTCCCCTACACTACATGCTGTGGTAAATCTTATACAAAGTTCACCTATTTGATCAGTGAGGGTCACTGTGAAACATGTACTGCAACATTACAGTAGTTACCTCAGACTGATTCTATATTGTGTCTCTCCAGACGCGCTTGGCAAGAGAAAATCTGCCAATAGGTTTATTAAATGTGACTCTAAATAGATTATCAGGTACCTTGAATAATCTCAAATAAAGTTTACCCAACTTTATTTACCAAAGAAATGAGATATGCCTGATATTCTTCATTAAAATGCATGATTTAATGGGCTGCTGTCAGAATAAGAACAGAATAGAAGCCCTTTGAATTACAAATCCATCTCTAAAATTATGTATTATTTGGTGTTTTTTGTATTGCAATAGCTATAGCAGATGTATGCATGTCTCTGCATAACCCTGGACATTTAAGATGCTGTATGTTTTTGACAAATGAGCTTTATATCTTATAATTACAGTGACATAAATTAATTAGAGAACACATAATTGATAACTGCATATATTGTATTGATCATAACACTAGACACCATATCACTTTATCATTGATTCCCAAAGGCTGCTCAAACACTGTGCACACACTAATGAACAGGTTGACTGCATTTGTTAGTGTTGGTAAATCTCTCCTTGACTGATGCTGTCCACACGTGGAGCTGAGAATCTATTGGCTTTTTTTTGTAACGGTGTGGTGGCCTATTAAACACCCCAGCAGACACAAAGACTGGAGGGATGGTACATGGCTAAGAATATTTAATGCAGGTCCATGTTGTTGTTCTGGCATGCTGCTGAATGCTCCATAAAGGCTGAGGATGCATATTGTGCATGTGGCAGCCTCAGGGAGCTTTCCGAGGGTCATCATTGTGCTGTACAGTCCCTCCACAGTGGACCAAATGACTTTTGCATGACCAGACCTTCTAAAGTAATAACACAACACTGGTTTTCTTTTTATTTGATCCAGTGTAAACATATTGAAGAATGAAAGATTCCTCTTACTAAGGAAATGTGAAGTCATCTTGCAAAACAGAAACCCATGAAGCTTCCCAGAGCTAGGAACAAATGCAGTAATGTGCAAGCACTGAACAACCAGATTTGAGGAGTGGGGGTGGTGCTAGTACACAACACATTGATATCTTAGAGAATGAAGTCCTGAATCAACAGTGGACACTTCCTGACATTGCTCCATCAATGTGCCTCAGAACGTGTGGTACAGTTTCCAGGCCCTTGTAATCTCAGCAGAGAGTAAACCAATGATATTTCCTAGTCACAGGGCTTTTGGGTATCCCGTTCCCTCCTGTTACTTGTGCTGCCATGGCTATACTCTGTTTTTAGTGTGCTAGCTCGATGTGACCTAGTACGAGTATGTCTCCTTGAGCTGGGAATCACACACCCCTCTCCAAGTGTAGACACACCTTTTGTCATTGTTTGGTGGGTAGCCAGACAACCTGCTTTGAGCAGGGGTTGGACTAGATGACCTCCTGAGGTCCCTTCCAACTCTGATATTCTATGATTCTAAGCTAGCATGACACAGCATTTTCATCTATCTGTTTACTAGAGCTGGTTGAGTAATGAGAAACTGTATTAGTAAATTACCTATTCAGTGGGTTACAGAAAAATGTAATTGAATAAATTATACACAAATATTTGGGCCCTTACAGGGCTGATTGAACTAATGAAAAATGTATTTACAAACAACTTATTTGAAGAAATATGTCAAACTTGTCAGAAATAATTACTCAGTGAATAACTTGCTCTATTGTTTAGTCTGTTCCTAATGCTCATGTATCACAAAAGTTTTGAATAAATATTATTGGTTATGTCTTACGATACAACATTTCAATTTTAAATACATTTCCATAGGTGCACTGTGCTATGCTGAACTGGGAACGTGTATCAAGAAATCCGGTGGCCACTACACTTACATCCTGGAGGCATTTGGCCCATTACCGGCTTTTGTTAGAGTCTGGGTGGAACTGCTTATAATACGGTAAGTGTGCTGAGGGTTCTATTTACCTTCTCTGTCCACTGTCAATGCTGTTTCAAATACAAAGAGAAACCTCAGATATGAGGGGGACAGAAATAATCAAATGGATTTTGATCTTCCAGCTGTGGTGGTTTTTTTTTTTAAGTATTTCTGCTGCAGGACACTTACTGGTTCTATTTCATTTGCCAGCACTGACGATTTGGTTTCAAGATATTTTTAAGAAAAATGATTTAAAGTGAACTGGTTTTCATAAAAATTCAGCTACTTGATTTCAATTCTTCTGCAAAGCCTGCAATGCTCGCCCATGTCAGTAATAGTGCTGATACCCACACATCATATTTAAAAATACTCTAAAGGACCTACCTTTTGAATTCACAGTATGTCATGTGTTGGCTACCTACTTAGATTTGTGGAAGTGAACTCTGGCTTGGAATAGTTGAGGAGGGATGCAAAGGTAGCTCTAAACTATCTTTCTACCTCCCTCAATAGAGACAGGAATAGTATCCTTGGGTATGTCTACACTGCAATGTAATCCAGGGTTATCGGAATTTGAGTTAGCAGACCCTGGTTTTGATAACCTAGGGGTTGAGCATCTACACTCATTTGTAACCCCAGGATAGGAATTGTCCCAACATGGAGCTTCAGCATCTAAACAGCATTTTGCAAACCCGAGTCTAATTACCCTCCCAAAATGTGGCCGCTCTAGCCCTTTGTTCATGGTGCAGTTTGGGAAAACTTGACTGTTCACCAAACTTGGCTGTCCAGAGGACAAAGGTAGTCAGCCTGTGGAATTGTGGGATATTTTTGATGGACCCTTAGAACATGAGTCCAGTGGGATAGCATCTACAATGCAAAGCAATAGGTCCCAGGTCCCTGGGTCCCAGCTTGACTCAGGCTTGGATGTTCCACCCCTG
Source organism: Malaclemys terrapin pileata (assembly GCF_027887155.1). Classification (NCBI taxonomy): domain Eukaryota; kingdom Metazoa; phylum Chordata; order Testudines; family Emydidae; genus Malaclemys; species Malaclemys terrapin. The sequence goes on from NC_071509.1 coordinate 92,084,002, forward strand.
TGGGATCCTGAGATCCTGGGTCCAAGCCGTGGGTCAGCATGATTTGTGTGTAGAAGGAAGGGGGGTTAGGCTTGAGTCTGAGTTTGAACCCTGGGCTTACCCTGTGTTGTAGGCATATCACTAGAGTACTGTTCAGCTGGCCATGGCTCGCCAGAGAACCATGTGCTCTGCTCATGCCCCTACATTTTCTCCTCTGTGAAGGTGTGAGAAATTTAGAGCTGGCTATGGCAGGTTTACAGCACTCAGATATTACTCTAAAACAGGAGAATCCCCAGCTGCCAATGTAAAGCAGCTTTAAGTCCATAAGTACTTAACTTGGGCCAAGAATCTGCCTTATTGTGTTGTTTTGTGTCTTATGCTACAGGTGTGTACGCTGTTGGAGCCTTAAAGTGTAATAAATATAAGTGTCTTTATATCAAACCAACACCCACAATTTTAATGGATATCAGTTATCATATTCAAATTGATTATAGAAAGTTAGTCCCTTGAAATCTATTTGAACTATTTCTATTGTCATAACTATATAGTTATGACAATTCACCTACATAAAATAAACGCAGGTCACTTCAAATCTGCTTGGCTTTAGTAAGACTTACTTCCTCTCATGCAGCAAGCTAATCACAGTGCACATGCTTTATTTGATCTCACTGCCAGACTAACATAAAAATGGGCAAGGATCCAAATTCTAGCACAGACTAAGTTGGTTAAACGCAGTAATAATGCTAAGTCACGCTGAACCCGAAGTTTGTTTAAAATGTGTCAACATCCTGATGATGTCACGAGAACATTCATTTTCATCATAGCCTGTCCCACACCCAAATAAATATAAACTCTGCATGAGAATAAAGTCAAACCATCCGTGAATCAGTAATTCTGAGAAATAATTATGGGGGCGTACTTGTTATAACTTGTAGTTATCAGAATTACATTGCTGAAATTCCATGTAGAGTTTTATTTCTGATTCCTATGGCTGTGAACTAATTGGTTGTTACTGTGGAAAGAACTAGCCACCCAATATGTACTTTGTGTTCTAAGCAGTGACTTTTAAGGAGTCAGAAAAGTTACACACACATTCCTCAGCTGTGTCCTTTTTCCTCTGAAAGACTGCAGGATTATGAAAACCACAGACTAGTGGAGCAGCCACAATAAAGAATAAACATTTCCTGCTCCCATATATCATTTCAGCCACAGTATTACAAATCCAAGGGACGTTTCAATTCTGTGTGATATAAATTAAACTGTGCTAGCAACGGTTACGTTTAAATGTGACTTTCACATACACTTTCTCTCACCAGTTCATTCAGGGATATTTTCTCCTCCTCTCCCCACCCCGAGAACCATGTTAGACCTGTGTTATAAAACCATGTCAAGTGGTTGCTAACAGGGCTTAAACCATAGGTTGGACAATGTCATACTGCAACCTATTTAGAGCTATGGGATGTGCTGGTGTTAATTTTCCTACTTCTATCCACACATAGTCAGCTACTATCCTTTGTTTGCAAGGGATACATTCTCTTTATACCTATTACTGAAAGCAAGAGAAGTGCACAAGGTGTATCTACTTTGCCAACTTTTCTTCACATTTGCAATACAATGCAAAGTGTATTGTTACTTTGACCCTCTGCTCTCTTATTTGTGGACTGTAGCTGTTAGCGCAATCCACAGAAAAATGAGAGCATATAAATGCTCATTAAGCCACAGTATTTATTGCAGGCACAATTTAGGAAAGCAGGAGTGTAAAAATTGTAGTGGTGCAGCTAACCATCACTCTCTCTTTAAGAGAATTAAAAAGAGGTCTTTGTAAAAAAAGATTAGGTAAAGTTCTTGAAGAGAGCACTGGAATTGAAGAAGGAAGTTGTGTGTGGATACTCAAAAGATCTGGTCTGATGGTTGATTTGTAGCAGTACAAACAACCTGATGCTAACTGAACGCTGGGGGTGCTTGAGTCTCCTCTCACTTACTCCTGTGTAAATTAGAAGTAACTCAATTGAAGTTAATATAGTGACATGTAAATGAGAAGAGAATCAGGCCCTGAGTGTCTGCTAAGCCATTAAACCCCCATGTATGAGGATGGGTGCGGGAGTGGTAAATGTGTGCAAACAGCAACCCTCCCTTAACCAACACAGAACCTTTGTTAACAAGATAGTTTTAGCATTTGCTTGCCGGCAGTCTGATCCAACACAATCTATGATATAGTGGCTGAGTCACAACATTAAGAAAATATTTTTCTTTTCAGAGATGCAGCTCCCTTGTGGAATTTAACACACAATAATAACCTCTCAATAGAATTTTAAAATTGTCTCATAAAATTTTATGGCATGGATATTAGCTATTACATTCTAAAGGATGGTTTAAATCCCATAGACAGACTATTATTCTTTATTTAAATTCTAGAGTTTTTTAGAGCAGTTTCAATACAGTCTTGTTTAATTTCTGTTGGTTTCACCATTGTTATATTCTATAAGGTGTTTCTGTAAAGATACTCTGGTAAGGATTGTTGAACAAGTTTAAATACAAAATTACCTAAACTTTCATCTCTCCTCTAGACTGAACCAGACCTTTACTGAACTTTGAATAAAAAGTGTACTTAACTTTTTGTTTTGTTTGAATTTGCAAGGACTGTTGCACTTCCTGGTTTTGACCACAAGCGGAAATAAAAATACTATAATATTAATCTGTATGGGCTGGGCCTTGCTCCAGGGGAATCAGATCAAAGGTATCCCTGGCCCTTAGCTCCTTATTGTTTGTAACTCAGTGATGGAAGCACAAATAGCTGTCTGAGCAGGTAGAAATAATATTTCCGTAAACAGAATTCCTGGAACACCACTATGTAGGCAACATGACTACGTCTAACCTAGAGTAACAGGGCAAACTGATGTCAATATCTGGGTTAATGCTAAGGCCTCTGGCTAACTTTCTCCCTTGTCTTAAAAAGAAGAGGAGGCATATCCCTTATTAAGCTGGTCTTGCATATATTGATGTGAGCTATCTCCTGCTCTTGAAATCACCTCACCCATCTCTGTAATATGTACTTTCTTTCTGCACATTTCATTGTGCAATAAGTGCTCTCTCACTGTCTTTGAGGAATATTCTCCATGTTGAAAGGGACTTGAAGCTTTTGACCAGGACAGGAAGCAGAAATGATTCACAGAAGCCTATTTACAATTACAATTTAGTGACACCACTTCATCACGATTAAATACACTAGGACTTTGGTACAAGTACTGGATATTTTTAGGATGCTTATCTGAATAAAGAAGAATCTCTAAACTTTGAAATTCTCTTGTGAAGAATGAGATGCATGCAAACATTAAAATTCTATCCACATAAACTTCTATAAAGTTGGATTTAAATACCAGCTATTATCTGGTACCTGATCCTATTTGATTTAAAGGGAATGAATAAAGACTGTGTTCATAAATCTCCAGTGCATGTCATTTCTGACTGTAGTACAACAGGTAAGTCATAAGTCAGTCTCATAAGTCAGTCCATGTTGATAAAAGTGATGATGATAGTTCAGTAGCATCTGAGCAAAGCATAAGTGATTATGTACTCCTGAGAACCTCCACTATATTCAGACACTGTGGATTTACACAGTTACGAAGGACACACCACAGTTAAATTGAACTCAGTTTTGTGATAATGAAGATGATCCTGTGTGAACATTGTTTATCCACTGGTGTAGATTAACCATCATTTCTTGATTCTTTCTTTCTGTTTACCTTAGCCCTGCTGCCACAGCAGTGATATCCTTGGCATTTGGACGCTATATTTTGGAACCATTTTTTATCCAATGTGAAATTCCAGACCTAGCAATCAAGCTTATTACAGCTGTTGGCATCAGTAAGTATCAAATTTAAGCTTTGGAGAAGGGTGAAGGTGATGTTAAAGTAGAAAATAATTAAAATAAGTCAGACATTGAATAGGTAGTGCCTTGATGTGAACCATTACAGAATTACTGTGTATTCTGGGGTGGGTCTCTCAGTCGCTCCTGTTGGAACTGCTTCACGTTGTATAAATAATTAAATATTAATTGTATGCCACGGTGTTGTAGTCATGTCAGTCCCAGGATATTGGAGAGATAAGGTGGGAGAGGTAATACCTTTTATTGGACGAGCAGCTGTTGGTGAGTGAGACAAGCTTTTGAGCTCACACAGAGCTGTTCTTCAGGTCTATTTATTATCATAGGGATAGGGGAGATGCACGTTGAAGTCCTGGGTAAGTGCCCTAACCATTGGGATATAGGAGTGGTGGGTAAACTACGGCCCGCAGACCACATCCGGCCTTCCAGCCATTTTAATCTGGCCCTCGAGTCCCACTGGTGAGAGGGGTCTGGGCCTTGCCTTGCTCTGGCGCTCCAGCCAAGGAGCAGTGTCAGGGGCTATGCGGCTTCCGGAAGCAGCGGTGTATCCCACTCTGGCTCCTATATATAGGGGTAGGCAGAGGGCTCACTCTGCACGCTGACCCTGCCTCAAGCACCGCCCCGGCAGCTCCCATTGTCCAGGAACCGTGGCCAATGGGAGCTGCAGGGATGGTTCCTGTGGACAGGGGAGCATGCGGTGTGCCTCAGCATAGGAGCCAGAGGGGGGACATGCTGCTGCTTCCGGGAGCTGCTTGAGGTAAGCACCGCCCAGAGCCTGCACCCCTGAACCACCACCCCGTGCTCCATCTCCCTGTCGCAGCCCTGATCCCACTCCTGCCCTCTCTCTGGTCCATTGAATATTTAATTAATTACACAAACTGGAACAGCTGCAAGAGGAGAGATTGAGAGAGACCCACCCTGAATACCCAGTAGCCCGCAGTCAGGACAGAGCAGGGACTTGAAGCCTCATCAGAGGTGAGTGCCCTAACCAATAGGCTTTTCTGGGGAGGGTCTCTCAAGCTCATTTTTCATGGTGAAAAACTTTGGGACAAAACTGAAGCCTTTCAATATGGAACAGGAAATTTTTTGAAATCTCAAAAAGTTTTTTGGGACACAAAAACCATTTCCTGCCCAGGTCTAGCCAGTATTTCAGTAAAGCTATGAACTCGACCATCTCTTATCGCAGTGGGTGCAGAGCAGTGCAGGTATTAATGTATAGCACTAACACACACAATAGGAACAGCCCCTCCTAGTCTTTTTTCCTATTATTCAGCTGGCACATAGGTAGCACCTACATTAGTGTTTACTGCTGAACCTTAGGAACAGTGCTCTTTTTAATTTGGGCAGCACATATATCTGAAACAATATAAAAGGAATGAAAAAGGAGTTCAGACAACACAGTGTAAAATGTCACACAGGAAGATACTTTTGTTTTGCACAGGTAATTGAATCAGATGACTTTTTCTTTATATAGGGAGATAGATTGAACTTCCAGTCTCCAGTATAAAGAAACAAGTTATTTGTAGAAGTGTTTTTCCACCAGTATTAAAAAAAAAAATCTATATCTGACCACATTTGCTTATATTTTAATTATGCAGAAACCATATGAGTAATTGAATTAAGGGCTTGAGTTTTGGGGGTTAATTACTTTTTTTATAATTACATCTGCCTAAAATATTTCAGGAAAAGATAAGGGTAAGACAGATGTTCGAGAACTTCAAGGTCACTGAGACAGAAGGAACATTATGGGGTGACTCCATTAAAGTGTTTTGTTAAGTGCGTGTAATTCCAGCACAAAAAGTGAAGAATTTAAAATAGTATTTTTATTACTTTTAATTTAATTGAAAATCTGTCTGATAAGCCAGGATTTCATGAAGTAATTAAGCAAAGAAGCAGCGTGGCAGGAGGGTGGAGTTATCCTGAAATAATGACGCCCTGAGGGGAGTTTGGAGTCAACAGCAAATTGTTGCTATGGTGACCAAAAGAGAGTTTTTGTGCAAAACGGGTAGAATGAGTTACTGCCTCACTGAAACTAGAGATTACTGGAGAAAGTCTTGTAAATATGACCACAAAGATGTCAAGGGAAACACTGATGGATGGGGTTTAGTGTTTACTTTTCTGTAATGATGTAGCATTTTGCGTATTATAGCAGATAGTGCACATATATCCAGGGATCTGAAAGTCTGACTGTGACTCTTCTATGGGCAGAATTATCTATTGTATTTAATTATTATTATTATTAGTAGTAGTATGGTTGTGTACAAAGTTCCCCACCCAGATTGGAGTCTCTGTTTCCTTTCAAGAGTTTGATATAGCCTAAGTCAAACTGCAAGTCAGCTACCCCATCTTTGTCCTTCTCACCCACTTCTGTGTCTCTTTTCTCTGTATGCCGCCATGGCTGATTATGCAGAGTGATAAGACTGCTCTTTGCAGCTCTCTGGCTCACCCAAGTTATCTTTATCATCTCAGATGGGAATAAAATAGTTGGAAGCATCATGGAACTATGTGTTAGTAATAAGAGAGATTTTGTTCTTACCATCTTGCCCTCTGATCTTCTGAGCAAGCAAGATTTACAAGATGATAAGGGTTGGGCCAGATTAGTATTTGGATGGGAACATTCCAGGAAAAGTCCACAATTATGTTAATGGTTCAGAAAGTGAGGTAGTTTCCTTTAGAGCAGTACTAAAACTGTGTTCCTATATTGTGTTAGGAGGCACTGTGCTGCTGCAGTTGCCATATTTCAGATGAGAGCTAAAACTGAGCTCCTGGACAATGTATCAATTTTAAAATTCCATTATTTATTTATTATTTTATAGCTCCAAAGAACATGCTAGACACACAATACCCTCTGTAGTCATACCAAACCTTGGTAATTTTGGGCAGACATTGGAAGCAAATTACTTGTGTCTACCATCGTAATCAGTTACTGCCCACAATTATCAGACCTCTATGGACAGGGCCAGCCTAAGGATTTTAGTGAGGGTTAGTGAGACAATTCTTTGGGAGTACACCCCAAACTTAACTAATTCATTATACATAAAAAGTGATTGTATGGGGGATAATCTTTAGATTCTTCCCTGACTCTGCCCCAGTCTCCTGCTTACAGAAGTGGAACCCAGCTGCCTCTTCCTTTCAAACGTAGGCCTGGTCTACACTAACGCCCCACTTCGAACTAAGATACGCAACTTCAGCTACGTGAATAACGTAGCTGAAGTCAAAGTACCTTAGTTTGAACTTACCATGGGTCCAGACGCGGCAGGCAGGCTCCCCCATCGATGCCGCGTACTCCTCTCGCCGAGCAGGAGTACCGGCGTCGACGGCAAGCACTTCCGGGATTGATCCCAGAAGATCGATTGCTTACCTCCGGGTCCGGCGGTAAGTATAGACCTACCCTTAGCAATCATTTTATGTCAATTTCTGTTTTTCAAGTTGATCTTTGCAAGGAGGAGGGCTAGAAACATACTTTTTCTTCTTAAATGAAAGCTGAGCGTCTCCTTCACGTTTGTATTTCCCTCAAATCATAGGTCCCTTGGCTGCAGACTTTGCAGGGCCAAAAGGCCTATATTACATGCAGTTTCAATTCTAGCACAATCAGAGAGCGAGAGAGTGCTATATACACACAGTGCGTAGTGGTCTCTCTCTCTCTCTGTGTGTGTGTGTGTGTGTATTCTTGGGGATAAATTACACTATATAAGTGTATTGAACTGTATTATTACTATGTAACCTGAGTAGAAATGGCCCAGTTTATACTGTATATCCAATCACTTCACTTGGTCTCCATATCAAATGAGCAGGTAAAGAGGTTTCAGCTATACAAAGCTGAGCGACTGAGAACAGATCAACTGCTCAGGTATGATTTAAGAGTTTTTAACTTGTTTATGTGTATTTTGGGGCTACTCTGAGTATTTGACACCCTAAAGAGGACTCAAATTTCCCTTGTCTTTGAGTTCTGCCCCATCATCAAATACCCCAGATATATACCCCTTCCTAAACACAGGCAATATTGTTCTAGGAATATTTCCTGGGGGGGAAAAAAACAAAAACCCTGACATTTTTCTTTGGCCAAATCATCATTTTACATGATTTCAGAGTTTACACAATCCTGCTAACTTCTTTTTCCAGTATGGCAATTGCAAATGGCATCAGTTATGACTAAGGCTATGTTTTAGTCACAGATATTTTTAGTAAACGTCATGGACAGGTCACGGGCAGTAAACAAAAATTCACGGCCCGGGACCTGACTAAAACTTGGGCTTAGGGGGTGGTCTGGGGGTGCCGCAGGTGCTGTGGGGTGGGGAAGGCCCAGGACCCCTGCTGTGGGGGGAAGGGTTGGCGAGGTTGGCAGGCTCCCTATCCAGCTCCACGTGTCCCTGCAGCTCTGGGGGAGGGAAGGCCAGGGGGGCTCCGTGCCCCCGCCACAAGCTCTGGCTGCGCAGCTCCCATTGGCTGGGAACAACAGCCAGGGCCGGCTCCAGCATTTTTGCCATCCCAAGCAGCAAAAAAAAAAAAAAAAAAAAATCCGCAATAGGCGGCACTTCGGCGGCAGCTTTACTGTCGCTTCATTCTTCGGCAGCAATTCAGCAGCAGGTCCTTCCCTCCGAGAGGGACTGAGGGGCCCGCCGCCGAATTGCCGCCAAAGAGCTGGACGTGCCACCCCTCTCCCTTGGCCGCCCCAGGCACCTGCTTGCTGCGCTGGTGCCTGGAGCCGGCCCTGACAGCAGCCAATGGGAGCTGCGGGGCCGGTGCCTCCAGGCAGGGACAGCACACAGAGCCCCTCTGCCTAGGAGCTAGAGGGATGTGCCAGCCACTTTCAGGGAGCCTCCCCTCCAGAGGTAAGCACCACCCCATACACCAATCCCCAGCCCTGAACCCCCGTCCGCACCCAAACTGCCCCAGCAGCAGCCGGGGCGACTGGCCCAGGGACTGCTTGATCTGCTTGGGCAGCCCTGGAGCCAGCTGGACTGGCCTCTGCAGAGATCACGGAAAGTCCCAGAATCTCTGACCTCCGTGACAGACACGCAGCCTTAGTTATAACTAAATCAGTCCCCTTTGGCAGATTTCAGATAAGCAGCTTAAATAAAGACTTTTCTTCGCTGAGATGCTTTTATATTACAGATCAAGATTTATGCCTTCTGTGCCTCCTTTTCAATTGGTGCACACAGATGTTCAAATAGCAACGTATTTAGGCTAATGTGGGCTGTTACTTCTCGGGTTACCATATGTCCGGATTTTGGGCCTCAAATCCCTGTCCGGGAGGAAATCCCAAAAAGCCGGACATGTCCGGGAAAACAGGGAGGGAGGGACCGGCGGTGCTTGGCTGGGGGCCGGTGCCGGCGGTGCGGGGCCACTTGGCCGGGGCCCGGGCCGGGGGTGCTTGGCCCAGGGCCGGGGCCGGCGGTGCAGAGCCGGGGGCTGGCGGTGCTCAGCCGGCGGTGCGGGGCCAGGGCCGGCGGTGCGGGGCCAGGGCCAGCGGTGCGGGGCCAGGGCCGGAGCCGGCGGTACAGGGCCCGGGGCCGGCGGTGTTCGGCCGGCGGTGCGGATCTGGGGGCCGGCGGTGCTGGGCCGGGCGGTGCTTGGCCGGGGGCCCAGGCGGGGCCAGGTGGTGCTCGGCCGGGGCCGGCACTGCGGAGACGGAGGTGCGGGGTCGGGGCCGGTGGTGCTCAGCTGGGGGCTGGTGCCCGGTGCCCCAGGACCCAAGCCAAGCCGGGCGGGAGACGCCGGGGCCAGAGCCTCTTGGCCTGGGGGGGCCGGACTGGGCCGCGCCCCCCCACTCCAGCTTGCCTGCTGCTTCAGGCTTCCTGCGAATCAAATGTTCGCGGGAAGCAGGGGAGGGCAGGGGGCGAAGGGTCCAGGGGAGGGGGCGGAGTTGGGGCGGGGCTGGGGCAGGAGGCGGGGAAGGGCGGAGTTGGGGTGGGGGCCCCATGGAGTATCCTCTTTTTGGACACTTAAAATGTTCTCTACTCTATCAGTGCTACATATTTGGATTCTAGTTGGAAAATAGGTCAGGATCTAACTCTACTGCTGCTCTCCTGTTGGCTTTTATTATTTTATTATACTTTTTATAGTGATGGCAGTATGAAGGATCAGATTATGGCAAGCGATGGCTGACAAATGTCACCATTATATTTGATTGTATATTCATGCCATTTTTTTCACCTTCCATGGTCACCTACTGTGCACAGGTGCCTGCTATACCTGGACTGGCACTGCCTGCCATTCACTAGCATTACCTTGATCCTGTAGCCAGGGCCGGCTCTACTGTTTTTGCTGCCCCAAGCAGCGTGCCGAATTGCCGCCGCGGATGGCGGGGGCAGTCTGTGTGCCGTTAGGGCGGCACGCGCATTTCTACGGCGGCAGCAATTCGGCGGCAGCTTCTGTCTTCAGCCAGAAGACAGAAGCTGCCGAATTGCCGCTGTGGGCAGCTGAACATAGAAGCTGCCGCTGAATTGCCGCCGCCGTGAAAACGTGCATGCTGCCCTAATGGCACACAGACAGCCCCCGCTGTGCGGGGTGGCAATTCGGTGCCCTGCTTGCGGGGGGCATAAACACACAGACTGCCGCCCCTTGCAGATTGCCGCCCCAAGCACCTGCTTGGAATGCTGGTGCCTGGAGCCGGCCCTGCCTGGAGCATAGCCTCTGCAAACAGTTCATGGTGGTGTTTCTCAAGGTGTCTATAAGGCAGTGGTGCCCTACAAATCTCCATGCCACAATTCATTGTCATGGTGGCAAATGATGGCAGGATCGATGCATGGACACAAACAACTCTGATGCTACATAATCACCCTTGATCTGGGATACAGCTCCTATCTTGATAATTGGCACAGTTGTTATATCCTCTTCCATATCCTGCTCAGGTCTTCCTTCATGGCTTCTATTCTCCACTATCTTCTCCCTTCTCTCCTCTAAAATCACACTGCTGTTATAAAACACAGGTACAAATACCACAGGTAGACAGACTTGTGCTAGCTTTGCTAGATCCAGTGTGCTAAAAATAGCAGTGTGGACATTGTGCCATGGCTGGCAGCTTGGACTGGTCACCTGAGCTCAGACCCAAGGATCAGGTGAATTTGGGTGTCTAGTGTGAGCCAGTGCCTCAATGTCCACACTGCTACTTTTAGTGCACTAGCTCAAGCAAAGCTAGTGTGAGTCTGTCTGCCCATGCTGGGAATCACACCTCCTCACTGCAGTACTTACATACTTTTAGGCTCATGCAGATTGCCACTGACGTCACTCAGGCTCTGCAGTAGCGTAGATATCGTCTGTGCCTGAACAGATCTGATTGCAACACTGGGCTCATGCGTGTTCAGTCTTTAATTGTATTTTTTTCTCTCTCTTCCTGTTCAACTGCAAACCCACAACTAAGCAGCCACAAAGTAGCTGGCCACCCCATTTCTGCTTTTGCCTTGGCTGAGATCACAGGAAACATCTGTGAGTTTCTAACCTGGCTACAAACAGAGGAGATTATGTTCAAGCAAACACGACCCACCTATGTGTGTATGGCTTGTGCATGAGCTAAACCAGTAGGTATGTCTACACTGCAATAAAAAAGCTGCGGTACTGAATCTCAGACCCTGGGTCAGCTGACTTGGGCTCACGGGGCTGGGGTTGCAGCGCTGTAAAATTGCAATGTAGACGTTCAGCCTTGGGCTGGAACCCAGGCTCAGAACCCCTCCTTGCTTGAGATCCCTGCAGTGAACGTCTGCACTACAACTTTGTAGCCCTGCAGCCCGAGCCCTGCAAGCGCAAGTCAGCTGACCTGGGCCAGCCACAGCCGTACAACGGGTCTTTTATTGCAGTCTAGTTGTGTGAATTGGAATTATCATTCTCTCCCCTCTAGTTCTCACTAGTTGTTTGCTATCTGATAAAAATCTCAGGTGCATATCAGGAAGTTGATCACCTTATTAAAAACCAGTGAGTACAGAACAGTTCTCTTTGAGGCAGAATTGCTCGTTACTTACTCTGTGCTGTGTTGTGTAACTAAATGTTCTTGGCATGGAACTTGAACTCTGCATGAGCTGAATGGAAGGTTTAAAATACTAAGCTGAAAATTTCATCTTATATTTGTATTGTGCCCCCTGCCTGTGCTTTGTCTTGTGCAAGAGCCACAATACAAATATAAACTGAAAGTTCTAGAAAATTTGAAATAAACCACAGAATAGCTCCTGGCATTGGATTTCTTAGTGACTTACACAGTGTAGGTATATCTGCTGTTTAAAATGTATTTTGCTGAATTTTCAATTAAATGCTTAAGGGTAGCTGCGAAAATTTACAGTGTAAAAGAGTATATGATCAAAAACCAGTCAATCCAACATATATAAGGATTTAGGGCCTGATTCAGAACTGTGTTACTCCACTTTAGAACTGGAGGAACTTTTAACACTTAAATAAACTGAGTTAAATCAGTGTCAGGTGTCACCGAGGTGAATCAGGCTCCCAGCACTTTATATGTGTTGCCAGGTCGACCTATGGACACAGGAATTATAAAGCAAAACACAAAATATTCTGACTACAAGGAGATTTTGCAGAAGTCAGACAATTTTGTTTTTATGGTAGCCCAAAAGAGACTGTCTCAGTTCTGAAGTTCTGTAAAACCTTGCTCCATTTTGCTGGTTAAGCATCATCCGTAGCCCTAGAGCCGACTTGTAAAGACACACGATGAAACAGCAGTTCTAGACGCTGGAGAGTCTGTACAGGCCAGACCTGCAACACCTGCGTTAATATTTGCTAAGCTCCAAGTTTCAGGCTCTGGATGGGCACTCCTGAGTTGTGATTTTATAAATCCAGTGGTGTGTGAGATATCTGGTAATCCAGATAAACCAGTGCTCCTAAGAAGGCTTTGGAGTAAGGAAGGATTCTGATGTAAAGCTGATTCATTAGTCCCTCTAGATGGAAACAGAGAGAGGATCAATTGATAGGCTTGCACTATCACATTCACCCTTTTCTCCAGCAAGGGATTAAAAACCGAAATTTTTTCTTTTGTCTAGCAATAGGTTTTTGTACTCTATATAATTATTCATTTACTAATACCTCTTTATCTCCTCTCTTCCTACGGGCATATCATTACATATGCCAGAATAACCAGGATAGAATTAGATGCTTCATTGTTCATCTTCTGTGTCAGTCAGTGACCCATTAAGAACCAGAATGTACTTGCCCTGATGGGTAGGGCACACAATTTGGGGGTGAGAATGAAAGGATCCTTCCTTCCCCTTCTTCTGTCTTTACATATGAGCTGGACACAGGCCCAAACTTGGCACTGGAGGACTGCAAAGCCTCTGTGCATCTAGCACCACCAACAGTGCTAGAATTCCCAAAGATGGCTGGGAAGTACTTTGCATCCTCATCCCCTTGTGTCTGGTGTAATATGATCCTTGTCATAACTATAAAGGGAAGGGTAACAGCTCTCCTGTGGATAGTACTATAAAATCCCTCCTGGCCAGAGACTCCAAAATCCTTTTACCTGTAAAGGGTTAAGAAGCTCAGGTAACCTGGCTGACACCTGACCCAAAGGACCAATAAGGGGACAAGAGACTTTCAAATCTTGGGCGGGGCGGGGAGACTTTTGTTTGTGCTTTTTGTTTTGGGGGTTGTTCGCTCTTGGGACTGAGAGGGACCAGACATCAATCCAGGTTCTCCAAATCTTTCTGAACAAGTCTCTCATATTTCAAACTTGTAAGTAAACAGCTAGGCAAGGCGTGTTAGTTTATCTTTGTTTTCTCAACTTGTAAATGTACCTTTTACTAGGGTGTTTACCTCTGTTTGCTGTAACTTTGAACCTAAGGCTAGAGGGGGGTCCTCTGGGCTCTTTAAGTTTGATTACCCTGTAAAGTTATTTTCCATCCTGATTTTACAGAGATGATTTTTACCTTTTTCTTTAATTAAAAGCCTTCTTTTTAAGAACCTGATTGATTTTCCTTGTTTTTAGATCCAAGGGGGTTGGATCTTGATCCACCAGGAGTTGGTGGAAGGGAGGAGGGAGGATGGTTAATTTCTCCTTGTTTTAAGATCCAAGGGGTTTGGATCTGTATTCACCAGGGAATTGGTGAAGAGTCTCTCAAGGCTACCCAGGGAAGGAAATTAGCATCGAGAGTGGTGGCAGCGGACCAGATCTAAGCTGGTAGTTAAGCTTAGAAGTTTTCATGCAGGCCCCCACATCTGTACCCTAAAGTTCAGAGTGGGGAAGCAGCCTTGACAATCCTAAAAGAGGATAAATAGTGAGAAGAAGAGTAAGTGGAAATAAATGCTGAGATGTAGCTAGGGGCAAATTTGTGCAGAGCCTAAGTGAGAGTGAGAAGCTTTAATTTTATTATTAATTATTGTTTTAAAAATGCAAATCTACAATCAAGCCAACATTAACACTGAGGCCCAGAGCGATGGGATGTGCAATTAATTTTTTAATCAAAAGCAGTGTTATATCAGCCCATCCATTACCAACAGTTAACAATTCTGACACTGAGTAAGTGACAAGCTATAATTTGAGGTAGAAAGAGCTAGGCAGATAGTGAAGAGATTGATGGTTGGAGCAGTGGGACAGAAAGATGGGTTCGGCAGAGGCATTTAGCATAGGACGGGGAGGGGAAAGGTGAGGGGGTAACAGAGGGAAAAAGTTATTAGGATGTCTGTTTTCTTTCATGTGTAAGAATCTGCTGTTCAGCATTATTCAGTTTTTAGTTTATGGTGCCTTCGGTGGGATGAGCACTTCTGTTTCACTTTCACCTCTTCTTCTTTTGCAGCAGTGGTCATGGTCCTGAATAGCATGAGTGTCAGTTGGAGTGCTCGCATCCAGATTTTCCTTACCTTTTGCAAGCTCGTAGCAATTTTGATAATTATAGTCCCTGGAGTTATGCAGCTAATTAAAGGTATGAACTGAAAAGTAAATGCTTTTTAAATGATTTTTCTCTCCCTTCCCCCACCCTCACTGCCACCAAATAGTGCTTACACCAGCAAAATCTCTTAATTAGTCTCTGCTTGTTTAACTTGAGCTCTGTACTGTCATGCAATTGATTGGAAGTGGAACTACACTGGGATGAACTGGTATTTATAGCAGCATGCCAATGAGAGTATTGAGTCTGGATCCAGCATGTTAAATGAAGAAGCACAGAATTGCTCCTTTCAGCATCCAAACTTTTATTTCAAGTGAAAACTCTCTGTAGAAAGACTGAATCAGTTTAATGGCAGATGGGCATGTCTTGTTTCTCTAAATGTTTTAATAAATTGGACATTAAGAATCGTCTGGCAGAGATAATTTGTTTTTTAACTGCATTAACGCTTATCCCTGTTCACTACTATATGTTATGAATTAGCAACAGGAATGTTCAGGGTTCAGAATTTCACAAATTTTCACAAAGTTATGAGCATATCAAAATTTGCAATGTAGCTCCCAAATGTTAAAATACTTGTGGTAAAATATTGTGTCTGCATGGGAGAAAGATGTTGTTCCTGATGTTGGCCTTTACAGATGTTTAAACTAGCAGACCTGCCCGTATGTGATCGTATTCGAAGCTCATGTACATGTTACTGATAACAAGTGAAAGAATAAATATAAAACCAAGACAGCAGGGCTAATACAGACTCAGTGAAGGAAGTCGGAAGACTTCACTAGTCTCTCTATATTGTCATTGTTTAAATGTTACTGTAACAAAGCACAAAAAAGTCATTCAGAGTAGGGGAGATAGAAGAACCGTTGATTTTAATAAGCTCATTGGTAGATCCTATCTGGCAAGAATTTCATGTGTAATCAATTCAGGAAGATACTTTTACAGTATTCCATATAGCCTCAAACTGGGTTCAAAAACACAGTACGTCTGTCCATCATATCTGACAATGATGTCACAGCATCTCATGTATTCTCTTGTGGTTCTATAGTCCAGTTTGTGAGGAGCAAGGTTGTGAGCAGATGTCATCTAGGAATGCCGCTGAAAAACTTGACATAATACTTGTCCCTTTTTTCAATCCACTTTTCACATCTGTCTTTCTCAGAATGTTTACAATGTTTATTGATAGTTACTCTCCATTCAGGTCTGTTGTTGGCTGTGTCTTCAAAGTCATCAATATTTACGCTGCATGAGTTGATATTCTGCTTAAGGGCATCTTTGAAGCATTTATGTTGACTGCCCTTCCTATACTTTCCTAGTTCCAGCTCACCATAAAGAACTCTTTTGGGGGAATCTGTTACCACCCATTCTGATAACTTGACCTGCCCATCTAAGCTGGGCTTTGATAATCATTACTTTGATGCTGTTTGTTTTTTCTCTCTCAAGGATGTTGATATTTGATACTTTGTCTTGCCAGCAGGACTACAGAATAGAACAAAGACAATGCATGTAAAAGCTTTCAAGTTGCTTGATGTGTTTGTAGTAAACTGTCCATGTTTCACATCCACATAAAAGGGTTGCTATCACTGCAGCATTGTATATCAGTTCTGGCAACAGTTTGAAGTTAGGCTGGTTGAGGATACTACGGGAAAGTCTTCCAATGCCTTTGTATTCTGTTTGATATTTCTTGACCCAGGGAACTATCATTTAAGATACTACTGCCAAGATATGTAAAGTTATTGCCATTCTTTAGTTTGGTACCAGTGATGCTGAGGTTTGGCTTAGTGGTTGATGGGACTGGTTGGAAGAGGATTTTATTTTTTTCCAGGCTGATGAGTCCAAACTGTTTAGTTGCTTTTGAGAACCTCTCAAGGATGAACTGTAAGTCACTCTCACTGTGACTACGTAAAGCACAAACACCTGCAAAGAGAGCTTCACAAATGAGTACCTCAAGGACTTTTGTCTTTGCAGCAAGTCTTCAGAGATTGAAGAGTTCTCCATCAGTTATGTACCTTATGTATATTCCTTTTTGACAGCTATCATTTGCATAATTCAGAATGGCTACAAAAAAGAGACCACAGAGGACTGGTGCCAGCATGCAGCCGTGTTTCACCCTGTTAGATGTTTAGAGAGGTCACCATCTGAGAGTTCTTGATCAGACATGTCTTCATGGAATTGACATGCGGTGTTAATGAATTGGGCAGCCAAACTTTTCTAGAACTTTCCAGAGCCCATTTCTGTTCACAGTGTCAAACACTATTTTTAGATCCATGAAGACAACATACAGTTCCAAGTTTTCTTCAGTGCATTTTTCCTGAATCTGCCTAACAACAAAAATCATTTCTATGGTGCACCGACCCAATCTAAATCCTCATTCAGTCTCAGCTTCTCTGACACTGTTTTGACAAGCTGATTGAGCAAAATGAGAGCTGATGATGTAATGCAAGCAATTTTTTCCTTTGAGTTTTCCCTTAGTTTTTCTTGATGAAATGGATGTCTCAACTTTGCTATATTCAATTGCGGCTTGATCTGTTCAGCACTGTTTCAATGAAGGGCAACAATGTGTAAATTGAAAACGGTTCTGATCATCCTGTGGTCTGTCCAACAGTTTGCTCCTCACATTGCTCTGGTGATCTTGGTATCCCTGATAACTCTGCCATGTAATGACATAGTCAATCAGGTGCTTGGATCTTGGATGCCTCAACAAAGTTTCATATTTCTCAGCTTGCCTGAAGATTGTGTCAGTAATAACAAACTCATGTTCAGTACACTTGCTGAGGAGGAGACCACTCCTTTTCATTTTTCTCTTTTCCAACTCTGGCATTAAAATCTACCAGAAGTATGAGTTTGTCTTCACTGGGTATACATTTGGTTATGTCATCCAAATCAGAATAGAACTGTTCTTTTAGTTATTCGTGGCTGGAGCACAAGCACTGATAGGAGTCACAATATCATGAATTTCCAATGGAAAATTGTAGAGTAATTAGGTGTTCATTTTTGCCCACAGGTAAGTATCTCAGTGATTTCAGGCAGCTCTATTTAATGGCAAAACCAGTGCCATCAATTGTGTCTTCTTCTGCTGGTTTCCCTTTTCAAAAAAAGCTATAGCCACCTTCTAGTTCATTATGGAGCCTTCATCTTTAAGTTTGGTTTTGCTGAGGGCAGCTATGTTGTTGCTGTATCTAGCAGGTTTTCTTGCAATTAATGCTGTACATCTTTCAAATCTTGATGTGCTATCTTTGTCCATTATGGTCTATATGTTCCATGTAACCATAGAGAGAGCTCTTGTTTTATAGAAAAACAGGAGAGATGTTACTGAATATCCTTGCTCCCCGGGATTCAAGGTTCAGCAACCAATGTCGCAGGTCCCCTGTGTGCAAGTTTGTGATTGTGACTCCAAGTGTTCAGCTACACCTGACACTTTATTCACCCATCATTGCAGCCTTTTTTTCTTGATGATTTGTGAATGCCTGTGAGTGAGGTTTTTTAGGTGAGAAGTCTGTTGCACATGGGCAATCTCACTCTCTCGGCTGCTGAAGTTGGAGAACAGTGACACAAAAGGTCACGACGACTGGGAACTACATAAGATGCAGGGGATAGTCATTGACGTCTTTTGTGATTTATCAGGACTCATGTATTTCACAATACAATGTTGCAGTGCCTTTTTAGATGTTGGACCTAGAGGTCTCCTCCAATTGGTGCACCAAAGCAGATTTAATATGCTGAGGGTCATCAACACAGTGGTCATTCTATAAAGATCTTGATCCTGAATCCTGGGCAGCAAAAATGTTTAGCAATGCCCCAGGTGAATGAGCAGCCCTTTTACAGAACAGCACTGCTCACCCTAGCAAGTGAAAGGGCTAGGAAAGGTGCCCTAATCATTGCCTGCCCAAATGTAATCTGAACAATTCATCACAACTGGTGGATCATACTATAAGAAAAACAAGCGGTCAACAACACAGTGTACACACACGCACACTCTCTCTCACGGAGCAGTGGATTCAGATTTTCTCAGGGCCATAGATGGTTCACTTTTAAAATTCTCCTTAGCCAGGGACCGTGTCTTAAACAAAAGTTTCCCACTCTAGGTCTCTGTATAATCACTAGACAGATTCCTGATCTCATGTGTTTTGCTTTCTTCTTCATAGCTACTCCTCCTCCTTCCTCTCACTTTCACATTAATAAAAATACTATTTTTTTTTACTCATCTCTTAATATCCTTGGAGCAGATCAAATCCTGAGCTCCTCGCTCAGGGCTAGCTCCAATTACCCTTACTTATGTTGAGTAGAACCATTGATTTCCCCATGTGACCCACACCCAACATTGGCTTCCCAGGGTGCTTTTGCCTTGTGTGTCAAACCAGTTATGCTAAATGGTGTCCCCCTGAATCATTCCTTCTGTCCACTCTATCCTCTCACAGCCCCACAACCCTCTACCTCCATATGCTATCAGTGAGGCTATTCACAGAACTTCTCATTCTGAGTGAGGCTGGCAGAATCTGGCTTTCAATTTTTTTCAGTCATTACTAAGGCAAAACTCACATCAGCTTCAGTGATGTAATGGAATGCTAATTATTATATTATTATACCATGTACTGTATTATACCATTCAACCACTAGGTGGCGCGGTGTGAGGAAAATACGTTATTTAAAGCTACCCTGCCTCAGCCATACCTGACGGAGCATTAAAGGATCTTAGTATAAACACATCTAGTGTGTATAAGCAAGCTCTGTAGCCAGTCCATATCTGCTACAGTAACATGACAAATGAGGAGTTTGAAATGAATAAAGATGGAGTGAAAACTGAGTAAGGAGTTCAGGATTTGACCCTTTGATTAGGACACTGAACAGAATTCTGCACAGGCTTACAACTTCCTAGAAAATCTAGCACATCATAATGCCAGAGCAGTCTTACAAGCTACACTGAACCCAGTAAGATTATAGCAGCGAATGAGAGTAACTCTTGTTGAGGGGAATTGCACAGATACACACTTACAGCTTACTGTTAGTTACAGCACACATGTGCAGTTTCCCCCAGCAGATTCGGTTACAATATTCCTGTGCAGATAGGATAGATGGATCTATAACCAAACCTTTCTTTCTGTGTGGAAACTCTTCACTGCATCTTCCAAATGTGAATGTTTGTGAACTGGGGAGTAGCAAAACCCTGCATTCCTGAGATATGAATGTACACGTCCTACAGGGAAGAACTTGTTTTGTCAATTTCCTCCCCTCCCCCATTATCTTTTTAAAATGAGCAGAAGTGCATTCAAAACAATCTGTACAGGAAATTGAGTAGGGAAAATTTTTAGAACAATCTGTGAAAAATATGAGCACACAGCCTATTACGATATGTCTGTAGCCACCTCCTGGGTACTATTTTCAATATGTTTACCCGCAAGTGTTTGGATTGATAGCTGTATAATTCTTGCTTAGTATAATGTGACTCATGGTTATGAATATTATGTGGTAGAAATCTACTGGATGCTAATAGCTTAAATGCTGGACAGATTTTAGCTATCAATTCCGTTTTTCAAAAAAAGCTGTTTATAAGTAAAATGCTGGCAGTGTTTTTTGTGATTTAAATTTTAAAGTATAATTATAGAGAATAATTACAAAAAATTAAGAGCCTGATTCTGTTCTCGTTTGTGTTAGTGTAAATCAGGAATAGCTCTATTGAAGTCAGTGGAATTACAGCACTGTGAGTGCACTAGGAATCAAGCCCAAGAAAGAAAATAGAATAAACACAGAAGTTCAAATTCTGATGTTACATGACTGTGTGCATCTCCCATTGAAGCCGCTGAAAGCCTCCTGCAGCCAATGGCAGAATTTGGCCTAAAAGGTCTTAGCCAGACATTTCAAATCCAGAATTTGAATCTTCTCTTTTCCCAAATGTCAGATCTGGGGGGTTGGTTAACTTTTCCATTTCTGGTACTGATACAGCAATATTGTGCTTCTCATGTGCCAGCTGGTTCAGAAACCAGCTTTTTGGTTAGCAGTAAATGTGAAAAATATGTACATTGATTCACATGTTTAAAATGTACATTAATATTTAATACAGATGGGTGCACAATGTATATTCAGTCATTTATCTGATAAATTTTCTGTTTGCAAATTGCCAATAGGATTTTCTCAAACTTCTTTATTTGAAATTATCCACCAAATAATTTCTCAAGAGACTTTTTGGTTGAAGCTCACCTGTATCATATACAATCTATATTAGCTGGACATATGGATCATACATTTTGTTCCTATTACATGATTAGAGGAGATTAGCTGTTTCTGCAAATAGCAAAATTTGAGTAAAGCTGGTCCTTTTGGCAAACAATACAACCAACTCCTTTCCTAGAGTGGAAAGTGAATGCAATCAGGACACAGTCTCAGTGCCAGACTGTGACCCCTTACTCACACTGATGAGGGGCTACTCTCCCAAATAGTCCTGTTGATGTCAACAGCAGAATCTGAAGTCAGTTGAACTATCTAGGTGAGTAACTTCTCCATGATGTGATTTTTTTTTTGATTTTTTTTTAACAAGGGAAAAGGAGAGTAGATGGTCACAATGTAGTAGTCCTGGGTACTTTTTTTTTTTAATTGTCTAGTGAATATTTCAGAGGTTATATTTAAGTATCATTTCTATTTCTATTGCAGGAGAAACACAGCACTTTAAAGATGCATTTGCAGGGAATGATGCCAGTGTTATGGGATTACCTCTTGCTTTTTATTCAGGAATGTATGCCTATTCAGGCTGGTAAGTAGTCCAAAGATGTCCACTTGTATTATAGATTGTAAGTGTAAAAAATGACTGACATGTCCTATATCATAGAATCATAGAAAATTAGGGTTGGACGAGACCTCAGGAGGTCATCTAGTCCAAACCCCTGCTCAAATCAGGACCAACCCCAACTAAAACATCCCAGCCAGGACTTTGTCAAGCCGGGCCTTAAAAACCTCTAAAGATGGAAATTCTATCACCTCCCTAGGTAACCCATTCCAGTGCTTCACCAGCCTCTTGGTGAAATAGTTTTTCCTAATATCCAACCTAGACCTCCCCCACTGCAACTTGAGACCATTGCTCCTTGTTCTGTCATCCGCCACCACTGAGAACAGCTTAGCTCCATCCTCTTTGGAACCCCCCATCAGCTAGTTGAAGGCTGCTATCAAATCCCCCCTCACTCTTCTCTTCTGCAGATTAAATAAGCTCAGCTCCCTCAGCCTCTCCTCATAAGTCATGTGCCCCAGCCCCCTAATCATTTTTGTTGTCCTCCGCTGGACTCTCTCCAGTTTATCCACATCCTTTCTGTAGTGGGGGGCCCAAAACTGGACACAATACTCCAGATGTGGCCTCATCAGTGCCGAATAGAGGGGAATAATCACTTCCCTCGATCTACTGGCTAACCTCCTACTAATGCAGCCCAATATGCCGCTAGCCTTCTTGGCAACACGGGAACACAGTTGACTCATATCCAACTTCTCATCCACTGTAATCCCCAGGTCCTTTTCTGCAGAACTGCCACTTAGCCAGTCAGTCCCCAGCCTGTAGCAGTCATGGGATTCTTCCTGCTAAGTGCAGGACTCTGCACTTGTCCTTGTTGAATCGCATCAGATTTCTTTTGGCCCAATCCTCCAATTTGTCTAGGTCACTCTGGAACCTATATCTACCCTCCAGCTTATCTACCTCTCCCCCCAGCTTAGTGTCATCTGCAAACTTGCTGAGGGTGCAATCTATCCCATCATCCAGATCATTAATGAAGATGTTGAACAAAACTGGCCCCAGGACCGAACCATGGGGCACTCTGCTTGATACCAGCTGCCAACTAGACATCGAGCCATTGATCACTACCTGTTGAGCCCAATGATCTAGTCAGTTTTCTATCCATCTTATAATCCATTCATCCAATCCATACTTCTTTAACTTGCTGGCAAGAATTCTGCGGGAAACCATATCAAAAGCTTTGCTAAAGTCGAGGTATATCACGTCCACCGCTTTCCCCATATCCACAGAGCCAGTTATCTCATCATAGAAGGCAATCAAGTTGGTCAGGCATGACTTGCCCTTGGTGAATCCATGTTGATTATTCCTGATCACCTTCCTCTCCTCCAAGTGCTTCAAAATGGATTCCTTGAGGACCTGCTCCATGATTTTTCCAGGGACTGAGGTGAGGCTGACCAGTTTGTAGTTCCCCGGTTTCTCCTTCTTCCCTTTTTTAAAGATGGGCACTATATTTGCCTTTTTCCAATTGTCTGGGACCTCCCTCGATCACCACAAGTTTTCAAAGATAATAGCCAATGGCTCTGCAATCACATCAGCCAACTCCCTCAGCACCCTTGGATGCATTAGATCTGGACCCATGGACTTGTGCACGTCCAGCTTTTCTAAATAGTCCTTAACCTTTTCTTTCCCCACTGAGGTCTGCTCATCTCCTCCCCATACTGTGCTGTCCAGTGCAGCAGTCTAGGAGCTGACCTTGTCTGTGAAGACCAAGGCAAAAAAAGCATTGAGTACTTCAGCTTTTTCCACATCATCTGTCACTGTGTTGCCTCCCCCATTCAGTAAGGGTCCCACATTTTCCCTGACCACCTTCTTGTTGCAAACATACCTGTAGAAACCGTTCTTGTTACCCTTCACATCCCTTGCTAGCTGCATCTCCAATTGTACTTTGGCTTTCCTGATTACACCCCTGCATGCTCAAGCAATATTTTTATACTCCTCCCTAGTCATCTGTCCTAGTTTCCACTTCTTGTAAGTTCCTTTTTGTGTTTAAGCTCACCAAAGATTTCTCTGTAAGCCAATCTGGTCGCCTGTCATATTTGCTATTCTTTCCGCACTTCGGGATGGTTTGTTCCTGTTCTCTCAGTAAGGCTTCTTTAAAATACAGTCAGCTCTTCTGGACTCCTTTCCCCCTCATATTAGCCTCTCAGGGGATCCTGCCCATCAGTTCCCTGAGGGAGCCAAAGTCTGCTTTTCTGAAGTCCAGGGTCCGTATTCTGCTGCTCTCCTTTTTGTCAGGATACTGAATTCAACCATCTCATGTATATCTTGTTTTAATGTATTAAGGGACAGATTTTGCTGGTTTTACTTATGTTCAGTAGTTACTCCGTGGGTAGTCCCATCAAGGAAAGAGAGTATTTTTGCAGAGTAAGGTGAGCAAGCATGGACGACTCTGTCTCAAAATAACTATTGATTTACATTTTTGACCTCAGGATAGAACTGAGGTGAACAAGGAGGAATATACTTTAATTCTCATAATCTATTTTAATTAAAAGCAAACAGGAAAAAACATTCCCTTTGTTAAATATATGGGTAATTGCATGCACAAATACTGTTTTATACAGGCAATTAAACAATTTGCAAGAGGAATTGTATTTCACGTAGACCTTGCTCTCTACTTTATGAAAATGTAGCCCAAAAGGCTAGTAAAAACTGAGTGCTTGGAAGGGTATATTAATAACTTTAGCTAGGCCACAAAGTAGTGATATAAAACCACTTTGCACTTGTTGACTAGCATCTTACACCATTTCAGTGGGACTAAAGTACTATTCAGCATGAGCTACGGTATCAGAATCTGGCTCAAAGTATCTTGCTCCAAGTTCTCTCTCTCCTTGTCACTAATGACACTATTGTAGGCTGGAAACAGGTTGGTGGTTTTAGCTTCTTCCTTATAATTTATTCATGCCCTTTAGGTGTTCCACATTGTGCAATGTCGATATACTGTGCAGCTGGAGTTTAAAAAGTACTGCAATGCACAGACAGGGTTTATTTTGAGTTAACTGTTTGAAAGCCTTTTTTCCCTTTTACACACTGCTCACAGGCACTAAAACACTTTGCCTTATACAAAGGACGAGGCATGAATGATAAGGGTTTGGGTTTTTTTGGAGGTGGGAGGGATGGCAATGGGTTGAGTCAGATATTTGAATTCTCTGCCAGCCTGTAACTCCCCTTTTGTACAATGGCATTACAAATATGCACAGTGAATTACCGAACAAAACACATTCAATTGTGTGGGGGGCACCCTACAGAATCCACAGGTTCAGAAAATAGAGCTGGTATTCTGAAAACTGAAAGAAATCTTCCTGATTATATGAAATCTCTCTCTCCCACCCACCCCTTCTCTCTCTCATTTACCTGTGAAATGGACTCTGGCTTAAAATACTTCCCTTAATGATCATTTTTGTTTTATTGCTACTTTGAAAACCCCTTGTTTGGACATTACTCACCCTTGAGGCTGTAAAATAGGTTTTAAAAATATTATCTTTATACCTTTTAGATAGGAGCAGAGTATTGTGTATATAAGTGGTGGGTGAAAAGTGAGAAGCAGGACAAAGAATGTACAGAAACACAATCTTACATTACTGAGAGGACTGCTGCCTGGCCACCAAATTATTTCTGTCTAGTAGCTGGAATGAGATTTAAGAGATGAGCACGTAGCTAAATGCCGTATTAGGCATAAACCAACATCCTTACCTTACTCCCCCCTCCCTTTTTTACTCTGTGCACTTGCAAGTTAGGGAACAATTACTCAAGAAGTTTGAGACTCACTACTGCTCAGTGTGTAGGACTATGCCTGCTGCATAGCCTTATGTATGCAGATGCACAGCTCTGTCGGCTCTTATACTGGAGTGCAACGGCCTCATTGATCACGCAGAGGTCAGTGTCATGGCTTGGCTTGCAGGATTAATGACCTTGGTCACTGGCTATATACATGACACTAACTACAACTTCCAGTATTGGCTAAAATCTAAGATGGATTATTTTGAAGTTGCTTGTATTCTGGTTGCTCCAAAGGTCTGGTTAAGGTCACTGATATAACGTTTACAAGACATTCTGTCAAATGCAAGCTTAAGGCTAGGGCCTAAGACTGAGATTTGTGTGGCTTGAGGGGGATTTTTGGCCAATTTTTTTTTCAGTATGTGAGCTTGAGAAAAAACCCTAAGTGCAATGTCATTCCACATTGGCATTGCATAGGGTTTTGACTGGTGTCCTGATCTATTTGATAACTAGCAAGCCAACTTTTCTTCCAAAATGGAAGGAAGACAGAAGCATAAGTAGGTGTGATTTCCTCCCTTGGTATAATTGCAAAGGTAGCTCTGTAAAGAAACTGTGATAATGGACAGGTCTGTTTATTGACTTAAGAACATCTACATGACTATTGGAAAATTAATCTAGGATGAAAATGCACTAAAGTTTTGTAATAATTTTTCTCTCATTTTCTAGGTTTTACCTCAATTTTGTTACTGAAGAAGTGGAAAATCCTGAGAAGTAGGTACCTTATTTTCCCCTTTTCATTTTTAAAATGATCATAACACTAAAATGCTGTAGAAAAAGCAGTGATCCCTGGAAACTCTGCATGCTGGTCAGGTTGCTTTTTCCAGCAGATCTGGTATCTATTTGAACTGCTGTTGCTTGAAGATTTGTTCTTTCTGGCCTTTGGTGACCTTATTGTGCATTCTGCTTTCATATGCAGAGAAAGCAGAAGAGTAAGTAGATCTCCAGAGTTCTGAATCTCACCTTCAGGATACGAATAACTCCCAATGGTTTCATTCAGTGCAAGTTACTTGTGTCCTGCTGGGGAGAATCAGGCCCAATAATGTATCTGAATGCTATATTATGTGGCAATTTTTCTATTGTTTAAATAGTGATCTAAACAGCTAATTCTACAGTTAAGCAAAAGAATAACTTGATTTAGTCACACAGGGTACATCTACAGAGCAAGTGGCAACCCACTTCAGTGAGTCGGAAAGCTCACGTCTACAGATTTGGGCTTGTGGGACTCATGCTATGACACTACAAAAAGCTGTGAAGACATTTGGGCTTGGGTTGGAGCTCGGCTCAGAAGACTAGGGAGGGAGGTGGGCTTCAGCCTCCAGCTTGAGCCGCAATTTTTACACAGCTGTTTTTAGCGCTGTTGTCTGAGCCCCACAAGCCTGAGTTTGTAGACCCAGGATCTGAGACTTGTAGGGTTATCTCTGTAAATGTTATCCGCAGAGTAACACAACGAGCAACATAAGCGTGTGTCAGTCTTTCACAACCAATATGAGCTTGTAGCTCTGGTCTCCTGTAAAAAAACTTTATGAATTTCCTTTTGATTCTTATTGGTTGTCTGCCCCTAATAATTACAAATGAATATGCTCCTTAAAGAAAAAATGGCTAGATTCTGAAAATAAGTCATTTGGCTTCTGAACTGTGAAAGCCTGGGTAAAGCTATGTAAAGATGGTAAAATGGACTCTTCTGGGCTGTAAGTGCACATGTGTGTGTATATACATACAACACACACACATATGCATCAGAACAGTATAATCTTGTGAGAAAAAAGGAGAGACGTCTACATTTCTTTTGGTGGGGGAAAAGAACATTTTTCTAGCAGTTTTTTTGTTTTGTTTATTTGTTATTAGTCTTATTGCTTATGTTCAAGTGTCTGGAATGCTGCAGTAAGTCCTGGGGAGATGGATTAGTGGGCAGAGTGCAGGTGAGGTAGTCAAGGGTTTGTATTAAGACAGCATTCCTCTCCCAGCTCTGTAAGTTATATGGCTATTATCAATATATATGAGGTGTTATTTTACAAATGCACATGTGCACACAACTTTCCACATAGTTAAATCTCTTTGAGAACTTGCACACTGAAGAATATATTGTAATTAAGCAATGTTACTAATTATTTTTGTTATGGATAATTTTGCGACTGTCCTGCTTCTGATTAGGTCAGCACAAGTTTTTTGCCATTGAGTTAAATGAATGAGAGATCAGGTACTATACATTTCTCAGCATATTGCCCCTCTGCTGGTTAGAACATAAGGGACACTATTCTTTCTTTAAAAGTACAAATAAAAATAATATTACATCCCACAGAATATACATATAGTGGGCTAGATCCTTATCTGCCTCTGAGATCTACTTAGTTCCACTTGGGAAGAGGGGAGCATAAAGGTGGCTCAGGTACACCCCCTTCCTCATAGGAACATCCAGTCAGGGATTCCCCTTAGGTATGGAGAATCTTTAGAGAGCTGGTTAAACTGGTATTGTGTCTGCTTTGCACAGCTGGAGCAGACCAAAGAATTGTGGAGATATGTATTGTTTCAGAACTCTGATAGTCCAGCTGATTTGATGTGTTCCATTAAAAGATAGTTTCAGAAAAAGGGGCTCAGCTTTACATGTGTTGGGTTGCTTCCTCCATGCTACAAAGCTGCTGAAGCGTCAGTTTATCTATCACTCTTCCTATTCAGGGTGCTGTTTGCATGAGAGATAAAGGAAGGTGCCCTGTGTTTACGGTGCATCTGAGGGCACATTCTCCACATGAATATGGAAGTACATAAGAAAAAGATGATTTTTTTTTTATTCGATTGCTACATGAAGGCAGTATTGTAAAGATGCTGCTTGCTGTTAAGCATGCTGAAAGGAATTCTGCATCTGAAATTTCTCCAGAGCTAGAGTAGAAAGATACCATTGCCTGGCTATTGTGGCCAACCCCCCCCCCCCCCAAAAAAAAAAAAGCTTTTGAAGATTGCTTTGACTAATATTAATATTACTCAACAACCACTGAAATAATGGAAGTGTTTCCATTGACTTCAATGAGCACTGAGTCTCAGGCCCCTAAACAGCAGCTGGTGACAGGCATTTATCAGGCCATGTTGTTATTTATAAATTCTTCGAGCTGTGATGCTGACATTGCTTAGAATCCTTTCTGTCAGTGTTATGTTAAAGATCACACATAGTATGGCAGTGTTGGAGTGGTATTACACGGTGGGATTTAAACAAAAACTAGGGATGTTGCCTTGAGCAGGTTAACATTTGTAACTCCTCCAGGTGTGTAATTTGTAATATATTTGTAAATGGCAGTAGATGCAAATTACTCCAGGAACAAGGGAGTTTGCAGTGATTCCTTCAGTGTTGTGATGTGCCAAGGTAAATGTTTGCTTCAGAATCAGTCACAGTTGTACTTTTCTAGGTGTGGCACAGCATATAAAATAACTGGCAGCTGGTACTTGGGTGAATGATCAGCTGATTGTCAAACAGTGTCAACCAGCCTTCTGCCAACCGGCAACAAAATGTGCCTAAACTGTTATGTGGAGAATATAACTAATTACATCATAGGGAGATGTTAGAGCACCTACAGTCCTTGCAACAAAGCTGTCAAATGCCCACATTTGGTGCATAGTGCCCTTTTCACTGGCTCATCCTCTGAATCCCTCTCCACATCTGCATTATGAAGTGAGTGGAAGGGACCAATACTTTAGAGTCCATGCTAAAGAACACAGGGAGATGCAGACAGCTGCTTGATTGTCTTCTAGATTATAAACTCTTCAGGGCATAGATTACCTTGTCTTCTGTGTCATGTATAGGACCAGAAACATTATTGGGGTGTATCAAATATATTAGAAAATTGTATGTAATAATTACAAAAATACTCCAAAAAGTGCCACCCCACAACTCTCTACCAGCTGGGAACAGTGTGTGTAGGAGACAGTCTGCAATTGATTGTGTTCGGTTAGGCCCACTGCACCCACACAAACCCCCTTAAAGTCAGGAGGAATTTGTGCATAGGCGCAGCCGTCTGCACTCAGGCAACAAATTGCAGGATCAGGACCTTAAACAGGTTAAATCCTCTGAGCCTGAGGCATTCAGATACCAAGTTGGTGTAAAAACCTAGATAGACAGAAGTGATAGACAATACACAGATACCGAATGGCGGGAGGGAGAGATACTTGAAGTTATAGAAGACACAGTGGAAGAGAAAAGAAACCGAAAGAAAATGAGTGATAATCTTTTTTTTTACTTTTTAAAACTGAAAATACTATTGGCCTTGGGATAGAGGAGGACTGAGTCCCACTTCAGACATGATATATACCCCCTAATTTTGCTTTGAAAAGTGCATTAATATGTCACAATTTAAAGATTTAAGGGTAGGTGTGTTTTTTATTTCCTACTGAAACTCTGTTAATTACCTTTTTCTCAAGCCTGGAGTTTCATTCTTTAATTGTAGTAAGTACAAGTGTAAAGAGCAAAGCCCCCAGTATACTGATGGGACCTGAAGAAACATGGAGGTTAATGATAGCTTCATGCAGACTCTGAGGTCACAGTGTTCAACTCATTAACTATGCATTTTTTTTAATAACTTGAAATAATTTTGTTAACCAAGAATATTTGAAATTGCAGTGAAATCCATTCTTTTTCTGCAGTGTAAAATTAACTTCCACGTATATGTGCTGGGTCAATAAGGATTATTATTCAAGATAAAAATATTTGAATAACCCTAAAAGTAAAACTTTGTTAAAAATTACATCATGCAACCATGCCATCTGCAGCTGTGATCTCTTCATTTTTCATACATGATAAGGATCAGGCCTTGTCAGGACTGAAAAACCAGTTAATGAACTAACAACCGGTACTCTGAAAGGAAGCAAGCTTGTTACTTTAAAAATGACAGAGGAAGCAGTATCAGGAAGTAAATTTAGAGGACTGGAAATTGAGCACATTGAACCTTCAGGCTCATCTGGTCTTTAGGTTTATTCTGTGCGTTGTGCTAACTTGTACCTCCTCATAATCTTTGGCCAAGATCTTAACTACAGATATTCATTCCTTCATTACCACTCTTCAGCATAGATCAGATTTCAAGATCAGGACCCTAGTTTGTAAAGAACGTTTAGGAGCCCTTGGGATGAAAGATGTTATAGAAATTATCAGTATGTATTTGCATTAGAGTCGTGCCTTGAGGGCCCAATCAAGATCAGATCCCCACTGTATCAGGTGCTGCACAAACAGATAGTAGGAGATGGTCCCTGTTCAGAATTGTTGATAGTGTAAAGCCCCAATCCTGCATGTTATGTATATAAGTGGACTGCTGAGCCTGCACTGATCACAGTGCAAGATTAGAGTATAAATAGTAAAGACAGAAGAAAATATTATTCCCATTTTACAGATGAGAAGCTGACTCAGAGTCATTAACGACTTGCTCAAGGTCAAACAGGAAGTCTGTGGTGGAGCTGAAAATTAAATCCAGATCTTCTGAGTCACAGTCTAGTTTTAACAACAAAACCATCCTTTCTCTCTGGAAATATAAGTGGTTGTTGTTACCATTGTTATAATTATTATATTTTAAAAACGAATCTACTGTAATGGTCTCCAATATTAGTAGCATCAAATGATGAGGAAAAGAAGACATTTGTTTAGTGTCCTGATGTCTAACAATATGTGATACCTGAAGTTGGTAAAATCCCTGGAAACATATATATTAGGAAACATCTATACTCTAAAATGGCACAATTAGCCATTGTGATTAACTATATTTGGCATAATTCTTTTTTTAAAGGGTCATTTTCTTGCAAATATTCTGTTTCTGTTTGTAATATAACATTGGTTCAACACAGGCAATCTATCATTGTTTAAAAAGTTACACAGTGCAAAGAATGTATTATTGAGATGTATAGTGTTTGTAAGCCTGCTCTCAGATTGATAAATCATGTCTTGTGCTGCGGAAAAGCCAAGAAATGAATTGCTTTGCTATGACCTTGGGGTCTGAGATTAGTCAGTATGTCTATTAGACTTTTCCAGTGTTCTTTTCACTTCATTTATTCCTTCTTTTCTAAAGAGCCAAGAAGCAGTAGACTTATAGCAAGTTACCAAGGCTTGATATCATCAGTCATTTTGGAAAAGCAGGGTACCAAAATGCTTTGTATAATCTTGGTTTTGTATTGGGTTTAAATAATTTGAGTGTCATGGTCAATTAATATATTGTCTGTGTCCAATTTATATTAATTAACACTTGAATGTCACACCTAGCATCAATGAAAACTGAAAGGGGACACCCTGTCCTGGAAATTTTTCAAAAATGTCTGACTATGATATGGACACAGGTGAATGAAACAAGAGAGGCCTTAAACATGTGTGTGTGAAATTACAACATATGGGTGGTCTGTGGCCTTTTAATCTTTGACGTGGCACAATGTGATGCACCAAAATGTCAATGTAAGTCAATAACTTTAATCATGCTGTCACCAACAATTCAACACCCTTGGTGGTTTGTTGGCAGCAGGGTTCAAACTCAGAAGTTCTGGATCTAAAAGTATGAGTCTCTA
The DNA here is from genome assembly GCF_027887155.1 of Malaclemys terrapin pileata. Classification (NCBI taxonomy): domain Eukaryota; kingdom Metazoa; phylum Chordata; order Testudines; family Emydidae; genus Malaclemys; species Malaclemys terrapin. The sequence goes on from NC_071509.1 coordinate 92,115,746, forward strand.
GTACTTGAACTAGAAAATGCAGCTCTGTTATTGCAAAGCTGTAGCAGATCCATTAACCTCTCTCTGTGACATAACGACAAGTGTGAGAGAGATAAACAACACTGTGTAAGTCTGGGTTACATTGAGCACCCACAATTCCCACTGACTTCAATGTGAGTTATTCATGCACAGCATCTGTGAAAATGAGGTACCTAAAATGGAGTTTTTCAATTTAAAAATGTTGGCTTTAAGCTCTTTGTTCCTCAGTTTACAGATCTGTGAAATGGGGATAATATCTTACTTTATGTGGGTTTTAAAAGGTTTAGAGCCTGATTTGAAGCCCATCGACTCAATCTCTTAAAGCATTAATGTTTGTAAAGTTCTTTGATGAAAAATGAATAGTAGTACAAAGCATTATATTTATAAACTAGCTGCTACTTCTAGGTTTGAAAAATCTGGATTTTGAAATGTTGTGTTCAAATACTTTACCCAGTTTATTCACAAGGAGATGGCTCCTCCTTTATGCACTTTAAGGCCCTGATCCTACAACGATGTAAGTTGCGTGACTCAGAGTCCATATAGCCACATGTGAGAATCTTTGCAGGTTCGGGTCATCGGACTGTGGGGCTGGCTGAAATGGATGCAATTTTCTTTTCCAGTAAAATGCAGCAGAACTATTTTCAAACCGAAGTTAGGCAGCTCTGTTTTCCCCCCTCTATTTGAAAGCTTGTACCCAGATTAATATATCCTTCCTAAAGGGACACAGTTACTGTACCTTGGGATCAAAATCCTTCTTGCATTAGTCTGCTTCAGATATGCATAAAAGATATATTTGGCTCCAAGTCAATTTGTTCATGTACAGCCAAAGTGCCAAATAAGTGGTGCAGAAATTATAGGATTATATTGTAATATTTTATCATGAGGTAATCAAAGGTGACATATATTAATCTTTCAAATGCTTTACAAAGCCCATTTGCTGGTGTGAATTTATAAGGTGTCCAGCTACCCTCAAGTAAAAATTGAAGGGCAATTTTGTATTTTCCTTCATTTTTCCTCAGTAATCTTTTTTGTGTCTTGTGATATTTTTGGTTTTGAATCTTTATTATTTATCTCAGAATCATTGTATATATTTTTAAAAACAAGTATTTCTAAATCATGTTTTTCTCAAAATTATATTATTTCTAAAATTTCACGTAGAGCCCTAGAATAAATCCTGCAAGGTGATCAGGACCTTAAATTCCCATCAACTTCTGCAGAAGTTTGAGACACTGCTCCTGATTTAATGCCCATTGAAGTACTTGGAAAGTTTCCAATTTACTTCAGTGGGCTTTGGATCAGATCCATAGTCTGCTGCATAACTAATTGCTTATAGCTTCATTAAAGGGGCACTTCTGTGCTGAAAATGACACATAATAATCATATACTGTACTGAGCTAAGCTGCACCAAAAGCTCTGAACCGACAGAGAGATTAAATTGTTGTTCAGGTACTTCCTGCCTTTCTGACTCCAGATGATATCCAGAGGTAGGACCTCTACCTCATTTACTCCTAACAGAGATAGAAGTTGAAGGGGTGGTCTGCTGTTGTCTGCTATCTAATCCATGAACAGTCTGGAAAGTTGAAGTAATGGTTTCACAATCAAATCTTCATGTAGCTGTAACTCATTAACTAGTAAGAGAATCTGCTGATCATGGTGAACAAAGCAGTTTAATTTAACAGGTGGAATTTCCTGCCTAGAAAGTAAACGTTGGTTTGCTCCTGATGAAGCCTCTGAAAATGCATACAACTAAATGACGCATGTAATTCAGTCATGGACTAAGTGTGTATCATGATTGCTTGAGGTGGGAGAGTTGGTTTGCCAGTGTGAGAATCTGTCTTGCTAAAATGAACTTTCCTGTTCCTTTGCACGTTTGCTGAGAGTGTTGGCTGGCCCCATACAGCTAAAATTATGATTGCATTTGCATTATAGCCACCTATTTTTAGGTCTTCCTAAATTACCTATAAATTCCTTTCTGAAACTTTGCCTTTCCTAGATGGATTTCTTTTTAAATACAATTTTTGTGGGGAAAAAAAATCTGTTCAGCTCTTTGAAAATTGAGTGTGCAATAAAAAAAAAATCCTGACTCATTTCAGGTGCTTTTCACAGCTTCTGAAGCTGCAAAATACTTTCATTTTTGGACCAAATGGCCTGACTGTTTAAAATGCAGGCTAGTCAAGACTTCGGGCCATTTTTTAAAAAAAGCAGCTGAAAAACTACAGTGATTTTGTTTCACAGTTTGCGGGCCATAAGCATGAATTGTGACAAGGAATGAAGGTGCTCCATACAGCTCTGCATGTGAGGAGTTCTAAGGAGAACCTTTGACATCCCTGCCTATCACATGGGTGATCTGAGGTGGGGAAACAGGGCAGCTGCAAGTGGAAGCTACCTAAAGGAAAGAGCAGAAAAGGCTGAAAGCTGGGATGGCCTTGTGTTCTGAGTTGCTTTGTTCTTGTTTAGGATCCTTTTTGTATTAATAAAGCAGCTCAGCAGAAAGGGACTTGAATTGAACCATACTTTGAGGCTTTATTTTATCTGTCCTGGCTGAGCTATCGGCCCCCTGGCTTGAATATATATCGGTGGAATATTTCTCAGGTTCCATGCTCATCTAGGCAGTTGAATAATTTTCTGATGAGAGTATCTGTTCCATTCTGTTGAGTCAATTGTCCACCGTTAAAAATGCCTTTCAGTAAATTCAGAGTTGGGCTGCCTGGTCATCTTAATCCCCTCGCTACGCACGTTTGCCCATTGCAGCTGACTTGGGTTCTCAGAACACTTTGTGGCCTGGCATAATGTGAGCTATGATACCTATTATCTACAACATGATAAATTAAGGATGCAAATTCAGCCCTCTAATTCTGGATTCCTTTGCTTGTATCTGTTTAATGTGAATCCTTGATATTAACCCTATAAAGGATAAATCTTGCTCTCTGCTCTGTGGCTGTAGCAGAGCCCACTGCATTAAGCTGTTGCCAGTTTGGGAGAGGTCAGAGGCAGAATTTGGGGAGCACCGTTTGTGTCATGCAGCTCAGCTCCTGTGAGCCCAGAACATGCGTACAAAAAATATTTTTCCGGTTTGGAAAGCAATTTCTCTACCTCAGCTATTGTGACATACACACATGATAGTGATATGAGTCCATCTGAAGGCTATATGCAAGGAGAGAGCAGGGACAATGAATCACTATATGAATGCCCCTGTCATTTCTCCCCTCGAGTAGAGTGCAGGCAGCATAAAGGCTACTGCAGCCTCAGGGCCACAGTACAGGCTGCAGTTCGGTGAAGGATGATTCTTCTTCCTTACCCCCATGAAAAACCCCAGCTGCTGGGTCTGTGCACTGCTTTCCAGGATTTGTCCTTTTGTGTGTATATTTAAATACTGCACATTTAGAAACTGATCAGCTCAATAATTATTAGTTCAAACTGTAACATCTGTGATGGTTAATGGCTTCTGCATGGCTTTTCTTTTTTCCTCCGGTTTGTGTCAGTTTTCCAAGTCATTTTTACAGCTGGTTGGGAAACATGCCTGTGCAGAGAATCATTTCCCATGCCATGGGAAATAGAAATTATCTCTAGTTGCATCTTCAGGAATTAGTAATCTCTGCCACTGGAGGCTGTTTTCCGAAAACCTGTCTGACTTCTGAATTGGTTTTCTGAGAAGACAACCCACTAGTACTTTAAAATCAGATGACTTTCTGACCTTCTGTCTACTATATCCACTCCATTGTGTCTCTATTTTAATGTAAAAATTACAGAAGTGTGATGCTCTGTTTAGTAGATTGGCTGCCAGTAAGAGCTATTTGTGACAAAGACTTAGCTGATATGCCAATCAATGCATGTGCATACCAGTCCGATCGAGGCTGATCTAATCTGTGGCTGCTATAAATGTTGCGGAGATATGGTTTAACATTGATTAGAACAACAGGCATGCCTCATAAAATTACAGTGAAATAGGTTAAATGCACCAATTCACTATCAAATAGAAATGATAAGGTTGCTTCTACAATTATAATAGGGCAAAATGTCACAACCTTTGTGTGAGAAATCCATCCACACACAATAGTTCCATTGAAACATTAGTAAAGACTGTAGGATTGGATCCTTGGGCTTTGAAGACCTAACAAACAAAACCTTAGCTGACTTCTTTGCTACAACTATTATTTTATAGTTAAAACTATTATTTCTGTAGAATTAGAGTTAACATCAGGCCCTACCGTGTGTGAACACACAAGGAGGAACAAAGGGAGTATGAATGGATATCAAAAATAAATGTGATAGGCTCAGGGTTGCTTTTATCAGTGTTGCTGTCATGTATTTACATCTGTAGATATGTGTATCCTAATAAAAAGCGAAGTTCCAGAATGGTTATTACTTTTTCACTCTCTACTAACTGACTGATGGAGGAGCCGATCATAAGTCATGTCAGCTTGTTGGACTTATGAGTTTGCACATTTTAGGAAAGCAATGCAGATGTTTTAAAGGGGTAATAAAGAAATAACAAAGGCTGTCGGTTGTCTAACAAAACAGAGGGGTAGGGCAAATGTAACTGGGGGAAAAGAACAGGAGAAAGGGACAAATGAATTGCTATGGAGAAGGCCATGATATTGTATTGGCATAAGCCAAGATATGTGTTTTTATTTCTGTAGGGTACAGTAACCAGGCCCAGCCACTTCCCTTTTGCTCCCTCATGACCAAGGGTCACACTGTAGGCAGCCTGCATCAGTTTCCCCTCTTGGAATGCCCAGGGTTTTTTCTTGGTCAAAAATACCCCTCCTTGAGGACTAGATTTATTAATATAACATAAATTGCACATAAAACTCAGAATACCAAAGTCCATGCATGGTCCTCACAACACAAGGTTTCTCTTCCTCCTCTTTTCAGGCTTTCCTACAAGGGAACTTGGAATTTCTCCTCTGCTTAGTCAAGGTCTGCCCCAGGCCCCTCTGCCTGAGACAACTCCCCTGGTCTCAGGGTTATGCCTGACAGAGCCTTTCCTCATTCTGCCTCAACTCCTCTCCCCTTCATTGCAACTTCCTGCTGCTCTTTATAGGATAATCACCTTGCTCTCTCTCTCTCCCACAGATGTGGCTCATTCTGTAATCAGGGTTAATGAGCCTCAGACTTCAAGGGGCAAGCCACCTTGTTACAGGTACTCTTGTCTACATTAGTGACTCCCAGGCTACAGGCTGTCAGCCACTGATGACCCATGGAGTATTTGGTGGTGGTTTACACAGAGATGGCTGGTCACATGATGTTGGCTGTCCTTGTTTCCAAATTCTTCTATGGGATTCTAAGGTTTTCATTGGAAAGCAGAATGTGGATGCTTGTAAAAGCATCTGGATTAAAGAGAAGGAATTGTCCTACATAGTTGCTGCTACACAAGAGGAGGAGGAGCAGAGGAAATGAGCTGCCAGCTATCGTTGGTGAGGAATATACAGGGAAGAAAGGAATGAGGCTGCCAGATATTATGACAACAGAAGCAAGGAAAGAAGAGGATCAGATGGTTGGGCAACATGTCTGGTGGCAGAAGGGAAGCAAGAAGTGAGGAAACGTGTGCAGGGGAAGAAGAGGTGAAGTGGACCAGGCACCAGAAAAGCTTGTAGAGGGGAGCAGGAGGAGACAAAAGATGGAATGGTTATGGTGGGAAGAGCAGAGTGTGTGATTAACTCTTTTTCAAGGAGGATGCAACAGTTATTGCATTAGAAGCTGCTAAAAAGTCTTCTTCAATATTACTTTTCCACAAAGGCAATTACTGTAATTGCCACAAGGATGTTAAGAGATTGTGAATGAGCTGGAAAGTGATCTGTATAATCACAGTGGGAGAGGAGGCAGGCTGTGAGAACTATCTCTTTGTTAAGATGTGGTTAAGATGGGAACCAATTCTTGATATCTATCTCTGTTTAGATATCATCTTCATCTGCTGAGGGTAAAGGGCATAAGCTGGATCTGGGAATGATTGACCTTCCTGGGAGCCACATAAATCCTGAAGCAGATTCTGAAAACAATTTAAACCATGTAAAGATTTCAAAATTATAAGTGCAAGTAACTCTAATCCGGTCAGGGCAGTTCATTTAGGGATACATTTGCAGAACAATGCATGGAAGTTTAGAAATGTAATTTCCATTAGCTGAGAAAGGCATGTCCCTACTGGTTGGCTAGTGCTACAAGTTGTCAAGCAGAAGCATGCACTGTAATGAGGTACCAAACTACTGTTTCTGGTCAGGATAATGATGGAGAACCAGGAATCGATGGCTATTTTCTGGGATGATCCACCCTGCCCACAAGAAAGGGGGAAGTGCATTGTCCCTTGCACACCATTCTGATTTCAATATGACAGTTCCATTGGGGCTTTATAATGTTTGAAGACAATCACTGCATAATTCCAGCATGTGCCATGCTACTGGTGGAAAATAAGGCCAACAGGTCCACATGAGTCAGGTGCCCATCCACGAAGTTCTGAGAGGTAAGACTTAGCATCCACTGTGTTGGGAGGCTTTTCCCCCTGCCAAATCCATAAAGCCCCAAGCTCCTTCCCCCTGAAGGGACACTATTATTAAAAACTCAATAAAGGAAACTCAGTTTTCCCAACCCTCCATCTCCACAACTTCTGAGTTTCTCCAAAGGTAGGGACCAAAATCACTCCAGGTTTGGAAGTAAAGGGACCACTTGAGGGGGAAAAAGTTTACACTGAGGTTTGTGGTTATAGAATTTTACAGTTTATGCGATTTAGTGGCTCAGAGATGTTGTTTGTATTTATTGTGGAATTGTCAGGGGCTAACAGTTCTGGCTTATCTCTATATTTCATGTTTTGTTTGCATTGTGTTGTAGTGCATCACTATGCATCCGGTTACTTTGTGTCAAGCCCTAGTGCTTCATCTACTGATGTGCTAATCTGCTGAGTATGTGGTGTGTTTGCTTTTCTTTTGTTTATTTATTTGAAGCATAGTTACAATACATCCACCTTGCTAAGAGAAGTAAAAAGCTTTTACCCATAATCCACCTGGGTATTTGTCAAGATTTCAATCTCAGCTTTATTTTACTTCATGTGTAATAGTGAAACTTTCTAGGTTTTCATATACTTGCATCTCTCCCATTCATGCTTCTTTGACATCTGAAGTCCCTTGACAAGTTGATGATGTTTGTATATTTTAACAGTTTTGTCTTTCACTGAGGATTGTCTTTTACAATCCTCAAGCTTTACTGTTACCAGTCAAGCAAGAAGATAGCGTCTTTTTTTATAGGAAGTCAGAGTTTCTTACTGGGATTTACACTGAAAAACTAGAAATCTCCTGCAGGACAGGTGGAAAGTTAGAGCTCCAGAACTGTGAGAATTTTTTTTTATATGAGAGAACCATGGCCATTGTGAACTCTCATGTAAATACTGGGAGCTAAATTCTTTCAGCAAATGTGTTAAGTGGATCTTAGATGAATGGCTTGTATCTTGGATGCTGTAGAAATCCTCTGGAGCCTTCTGTATACTTTATAGTGTTTTATACCCTGCTCCATTCCTGTCCTGTGTATCTCTCATAGAGCATGTGGCTTGACCAAAAGGCTCTATCAATTTGGTACCTTTCAAAGCACTGAATTCACTTAAACTAAGATGGGTTCAAAAATGTGTAATATAAGCAGTCAAATCAGTGGGAGTTTTGCCTGAGTAAGGACTGCAAGATGTGGCTCCCTTTCGAACCATACAACATGGTTTTCTGTGGAGTGGAGCAGCTACAACAAATATGATATTAATATTAAAGAACTCCAGATGTGTACATCTGATTGCCAGTTGTGTCTGATCACATTCTGAACTAAGAACCAGGCAAGTTATTTATAATAAAATGCAAATATTTATGAACTGTTTTATAGAATATATATTTGCATAACTTCCATTCAAAGGGCACGCTCCAATATCCACTGAAGGCAATGGGAGTATTTTCCAGTTACTTCAGTGGCATTAGATCAGACCTTCAGTTTGCAACAGCCCCCTCTGAAAAAGGTAGTTTTTCTTTTCTCTCACATTAATGTTTGTGTTTCCCTAGGGTGACCAGACAGCAAATGTGAAAAATCGGGACGGGAATTGGGGGTAATAGGAACCTATATAAGAAAGAAAACCCAAAATCGTGACTGAGCCTATAAAATTGGGACATCTGGTCACCCTAGTTTCCATTCTTAGCAAACCTGTGCAGGGGCTTTGATTTGCAGTGATTCACAGAAGTATACGGAGTTGGTTCATGCTTTAGCTTTAAATAAAATTAATATCTCAATGTGAAACCCAAAATGATCTACCCATCAAATTCAGCATGATGCTAGGTAGATCTAGTGCATGCTTTTTCCACACAGAGAACTAGGGAACCTTGCTTGGGGAAGCACCTTGTTGCTGTTTAGACCAGGATCCATTGAAAACATCCCTATCTCCTGGCTAATGCTTGCTTCTGATGGTAGTATGTTGATAGCTAGGTAGGGGAAGGTTGGTGTGTTAGTTGAATCCGAGTTTTAGTGCATCACAGTGTGTTGTGTAGGAATTCTTTCCTACTGGTTGCATGTGAGGGAGAACCTCCTGCACATATAGAAGAAAAGGAGTACATATTTTACCTGGGTCAGCAGTAAACTAGCTGAATAACTTGATCAAATAATTTCACCTTTTTTTCCAAATGAAATATATAACAGATGCCTTCATTATTCACTCTACTTTCATCAATAGCTAAGTTATTTTTAAGTTACATTGTAGTCATATAAAAACAAATGTAATTTGAATTAGTAGATACTGCTTTCAGATATACATATGCATTGTATACTGACATTTTTTAAGCTCTTTGTTCACAGTTTGACTGATACATTGGTAGTTTGGACTTCAATATTTTGGAATCTTAAAGAAAGGTACAATGATAGAGGAACTTTAAACAAAGGGCTTTTGTTAACTAACATTACATAAGACTTTTATCACTGAAAGTCATTACCTTAAATTACAGTCTGTGTCCATGAACTGTGAATTAAGCGGATTAATATAAGATCTTAACAGCTCCAGAAGAGCTGTAGAGTGAATAATCTGCATTTACAAAAATACCTAAATAAATATAGGATTTGCAAGTTTTGCTGCTGTGATCTATTGTATCGATTCTCATTAACTTATGGGACTTTTGGGTCAAGTACTACTATTACTTGCATCTTTATCATGTCATTATTTTTTGAGTGCATTATAATAGTATCTAACTCATCTCTTAGAGTAATCAGAACTACTTTTAATACTTCTATCTTGAAAAGGACATACTAAAAAAAAGGCAGCGATGGGGTGGGAATTAGAGGGTGTTCAGAGGTAGGCAATGAGAATAATTAGGGCATGTAAAACTCTTATATGAATAGAGCTTGAACTGTTGACTGGGATTTCCTTATCTTAGAGATGAGGCAAATGGGAGGAGAGACAATAAAAAGATATAAAATAAGGAATGGTATACAGAAAGGAGACAAGGTGATTTTATTTACACTGTGTCAAGATACGAGAACAAAGAGCTACTGTGTAAAATTGAATAGTGACAGTGATAAAAGTGATAGAAAACAAATAGTTTTGCAACACACAAATAGCCCATGGATCTCATTGCTACATGATATATCACTGAGGTCAATATATCAGCACAATTCTAAAAAGGATTAGATATTCATATGGATATGAACAATATCCGGAGTCATCACAGTAAATATATTTTGTTTATATTTTGGAAGGGGTATAAATCCTCATGCTTCAAGGGCTTAAGCTAATGTCTATCTACTGAGAACTAGAAGGAATTTTTCTCTAAGAGCAGTTGTCCTGTAACTGCCTACAACAGAGTTTCTTAAACCATCTTCTGAAGCTTCTGTATTTGCCACTGTTGGAGACAAGATACTGGACTGAATGGCCCTTGGTCTGTGGGAACACTTTTCCTCACCAAGGCCCCAGTTCTGCAATCTGCTCTGCACTTACTCCAATTACTTGAATTGCTTGCAGGTTCAAAGCCCAAGTTTATCCTTTTCCATCTGCTTAACATTTTCCTCATTCCCTCCAATAGGTCGAAATGTGCAACTCTTGCTTCCTGAAGTCTATTTGAGTAAGAGCTGTTTTGTTATGGAGCACTAGAATGTGTGCTATGTTTGTGTACTCCTTCGTATGTTGGCTTCACAAATATTTGCACATTTTTGAGAGGCTTGGTTTTTATTTTTGGTGTTCATCTATGCTAGTTCTGAGGCAGAATAGCATGACATATAGTAGATCTTAAAGAGGAGTTACTCTTTTTTTGTTTTCTTTTAAGTTTTGGTGTGAAAGAGCTGTGGATCATTTTATTTAAAAAAAAATGGAGATATACCTATCTCATAGAACTGGAAGGGACCCTGAAAGGACATCGAGTCCAGCCCCCTGCCTTCACTAGCAGGACCAAGTTTTGCCATAGACACGGGTTAACCAGTGGACAATCCCCAAAAGATTGTAACTCTTGTTTAGAAGTACTGTAGGTCACATTTGGCTTTTATTGACAGTATGGCCAAGACTTTAAAAAGTGACTAGTGATTTGGCATGTCTACCTCTTTCTCCTGTCTTTAAAATATGGGCATGTCTACTCTCTATTACACCCCTGCAACTCCAGTTGAAAAGTGGAGCTGTACAGGTTTAACAGAGCAGAATTTAGCCTGTTATATTTAACTGATGTTAAGTATACACAAAGAAGTCAAAGCAAGGAAATTCAAAGATGAATCTCAAGTCCCATTTCAGGGATCTCCAGTCAATGTGCAGCATATCATACCATATGTGCGTGAGCATATTTCAGACCACACTTGGAATTTTCTGGCTTTGGTGTGCTGTGTGAGAACTCGATCATTTCTTACAGTACCTATTTCAAGGTGCTGCATAAAGCATGCAGTGCACATAGTAAGTTTGCTGCAATATATCTAGCAAGCTCTCATTTCCTTCCTCTCTTGGGGGAGAGTTATTTACATGCTAGATAAGCCCATTTGTTGCAGTACAATACTGTTAAGATGTCTTCCTTTAATTTTCTTTAAAACCCCTCTTATTTTTTAAAAGTGCTAACTAATTAATGTCCCTCAAGGCACTTGTGTTACCATTTTTCTCATTTTAAATTCCTATAATAGAACAGCCTATGTTGGTAAATGATATTCCAGTTTCCATGGTGCTCTTTGTTACAAGTAGTTGCTCTTTTCATCGCTGAATAGTGCAATTTCAATTCATGCTGAAATATCAATGGTAACATACAGCAGCAAATTGTTCCTTTATGATCCTTGTCATTGTTGAAACTCTCCTGTTAAGAATTAAATGTCAAAGAATTTAATGAATATGAAAAGTCTGATTCCTTTTTTCTTTTTACCTTGTGAACCTAAGATATCATCCTTTGTTGTTACCAAACTAGGTTATTAAAATGCTAACAATGATGATTCCTAGAAAGCTCAGATGCAAGAAGCAGAGGGCATCGTTCTCCCCCATCTCCGCAGTAGCATCTGAGCAAAAGTGTTTTGTATTCACACTGCTTGTTACAAGGCTCTGAACTTCAGCAGTTCGTTTTCAGAATGGTAGCAGCCTAGCCAGTCTTAAGGTGTTAGTATGCCATTTGCTTACATAAATCAGAAACATACGTCCTCAATATAGATAATAGATATACATCCAAATCAGTGCTGTGAGTTCCACCTCTACCCCAAATCCATTCACAGTCAAGATGTCCTAATCCTTACTATGACAGAGACGGATAATTTGACAGCTAATATATTTCTAAATGTGATATTCCTCTCTTACCTATCTCTCTTCCCTGGCAATGACATTATAGTTGTTTGGCAATCGGTTTCAACTGGCTCAGACATCCAGAGCTGTGAGGCCCAGTCAGCTTCTTTCCCAGCTCGGATCCCCTTGTTTGTACCTCTAAGTTCACACCCATGGCTACCAGTTCATTGGCTAGTGCTGTCTTCATGCTTTATGGGAAAGCACTTGTATATGGCTGCTGCTATGTCAGTAGCATTGGAACAGTTTTTATAGTGGGGGGGGGGGGTGCTGAAAGCCATTGAACAAAACTGTAAACCCTGTATATGATGGGAACCATTTCAAGCCACGGGGGGCGGGGAGCACACCCAGTACTCATGTGCTATGTCTGATATTAAATCTGACTTGAATTTCAGGAGACTTCTTTTTTTCCCTTCTTTTTTTTCTTTTAATACTAAAAATGATTTTGGCTGGGGGCAGTACCTCCTGCTCATAAATCAGGTGTTCAGAAATTCAATCATTCTGAAGTCAAATGAGAACCTGGTGCAATAAAATAGTTCTCTCTCTCATTTTTTAATATATAATTGCCCCCCTCTATTATTTTTTTAAGCCTTCTATTGGGATGTGTGTGTTTATGCATTTCCTGTAGCAGCTGAGGAGAAGGTAAAACTGAGATCTAGGGTTGTAAAATCCAGGTTGGAAGAAATGCTCTGAGCCTGGTAGTTTTCTTCTGCATTTTTGTTTCTGAGCTTGATATGGACTGGTGGTGCCTTTTTTTTTTTTTTTAATGTTTTAGTATCACATCTCATCATCATCTATGCTACAGGCAGTGATGTAAGTGCTTCCAGAAAGGAGGACTACTTGCCAGTGAGAAAATAAGAAGATAAAGTACATTAAAGAACTGAGGTGGTCTTAAGTTATAGTTCAAGCTATACAACAAATGTCAAATCTGACTTCTCACATCCCTGGTTTATTGCATTTGTGTACTCATTCTGGGAAGTTTGTGACCTTCTCCATCAAAGATGTCAAACATTGACATTTGATGGAAGCATGGAAATGGTTACGAAAAAGTTGACTGAGACCCCAGAGGTGATGATGTATTTTCATGTGAAACATCTGAGTGTATGTTTCATCACTTTCTAAAACATGTACTTTTCTACATAGCAATGATGGTGGCGGAGCTTGTGTTTGTACTCCTAGGTCAGAATTAAACCCAGACCTTTATTGCAATGGGTATGTCAGGATCTGATACAGACTAATACATATTGCATTTCTTTAAAGGTGAATAAATATTTGTTGTTGTTAACAGTGCCAGATTTCAGGTTCAAATAATCACAGAAAATGTTGCCTCCTGGGTTCTCCAGGTGCTCCCTTGAAAAGTATCCAAGGAGAGAATCTGGCCTTTAGTCAACACATTGTAAAGCTAAATTTATATATAAACCACACGAGGACGTATTGCTATGAGAACTGGATTGATTTTTACTCCTATTACAGTGGGTGCACTTAAATAGTTCATGCTGGTTTTCCGGATATTACCAGTTGGAGTGACACTCCTGATACTTAAAATGGGGATACTGCTAGAACAAGTGATATCTTTGTAATATCTGCTGTAAGTATAAAAGAGTCTTGAGAGTACTAATTTTGGTGTAAATAATGTAATATCAGTTAATGATGTGCTGAGTAAAAATCCTTAATGTATGAAAAATACTCTGCAGTCTGTTAAAAGCAGGCAGGTTTTAAACTTTTAGATTTTCCACTGCATTCAGGCTGCTTCCCACTCCACTACTAGCACAAATTGGCCCTAAAAATGGGGTAGCCAGCCACAGGTTGATCAACCCCGTGTATGAGGATTCTTCTGTGCTATAAAGCAAAAGTAGCTCCCCTCAAAGAGCTCTGAAATTTAGGGCAGCCTTAAGGACAATCTAATTGAGGCTGGAAGACCAGACTATTGCACAGTCAGCTCAGGACCTGGGGAGTACAAACATGGTTCAACGCCAGTTTTACACACTTGACCCACTACACACATACACTCCTAAGATGTTCTGTGTGCTATTCACTCACAGCTGATGATCTGGGCCCTAAATTTTAATATCATTTACTTCAGATGTTTTCTTGAGAATACCAGGAGTGCTTGTCCATTCTGTGCAGGAAGATGCGGGATTTCATTATCAAAATGATATAAAGCCGATTAAAGTGTAAATTTGCAAAAATGTCAAAAGTTGAGCAATATATTATTACTGTCTTTTATGGTCTAAAACGATAAAAAGTGTGACCTCTCTTTAGTTGGTTACACCAAGCTTCAGCTGAATGAGTTCATTCCATTCCTCTGTGATATTATTTTTTTTTTTTTATGGAAGATACCACCTTTACTAGATGGCAGCCAGGGCTTGAACATATTTAGAATCATTTGTTCTAATGTGCAACCTGGCCAGCCAAACAGAGTTAGAACATGGTATGGCTGTAGTCAACTTTAAACCATGTTAAAAATTACCACTGTGTGAATGGGGCACTTGGCACCAAACCTGCCAAAGGCTTTTGACATATTTACTTCTGCTCAGACCTGAGACTAAAAATGTTTGGTTTGGACAATATGCTATGTTTATCAGTGTTTAGCCCTTACAGCTGGTACCATTATAGGTCTTGAGTTCTTGCTGTCAGAGCATTTTATGCTACTCAATGGGTCCAGAAGTCACTTCTGTAAAATAAATAAATACAAATTCAGAGTAGTGAATTAAATCCACTGTTTTAACATTGTTTGACCTGTCCAAGTCAGAGAGTCATGAAGCAGCCCCTTTATTAAGTGAAACCAATTACAATCCAAGCAAGGTAAGTCAAAAAGCAAGTAATTAAAAGCATTTTGCTTCCCCTGCTAAGTGACAGAAAGTGAGAAGGCCTGATTCTCTACTCTGTTACACCTGTCAAGCTCTCACTCTAGCATTAACTTCCTGGGCACATAGGGTGGTGCAAATGAAATTGTGGCTTAATGGCCTACCCTGTCTCTCCCCAGAAAGTCATAATCAAAGGACAATGAATAGAGCTCACTTGATTTAAGATTGTCTGAGCTGCAAGACCATAAATAACAATCCTAGTTCAGAACATATGGATGCTGGGAATGAAACATATTTACAAGCATTGAAGGGAAAAGAGCAGTGATTTTCTTCACACAATGTTCCTACAATAATCAAAATAATAATCACTTATGGGTCAAGGCTACAAGCCTAAAAATTATTGCACATGTTCCCATTAGTATTTTCAAATGCTGCAGATCCTCACTCAGGATCTGCAGCAGTGAAAACTAGGGTTCTAAACCACACAGTACACAAAGTTCACAACTTCAAGCCCATTTGTGTTCAATTGCCCTGGGAGGTGGCACCTTTTTTCAGTTCTTTGTGTTCATTTTACACCACTCCCCCTTCCTGTTACAGAAGATAAAGAAGGTAGCCTTTTCAGACTTTACAAGACACGTGTGAATCATTTTGATTTCTCCTTCACCATAATGGGTTATATTGTATGCCCCCCATTCTTCATGGGAAATACAGACAGACCTGTGGATGCAGACTTGCAAAGGTTAGACATCATTTTGTTCTGTCTGTGTGACAGGTGGACTTGATGCATTCACGAATGCAGGTATAGGTTGAAAATCCGTGGGTACAGATCCAAGACCCCATGGATGTTACTCCTAGCCTGTGCGTCATCTGTGCTTCTTCTGAGTTCCTGGCTCCTTCTAAGCTCTAGTCACATGTTTGCTCCCTTTCTGTGCTGCATTTATTTTCTTCCATGACTATTATTTGGGGAAACTTGTGGCACAAATGTCTTCTGGACTTCTCCCACCATGAATGTGGCCCTATGACCCATGTAATGGACAATTTTCAAATTGCCCAAATCTGGAAGCAATGCACTTACAGAATTGTTTTTAAAAGATGTCAGTGATTCCCTGAGGAAATATCATTGCACAAGGGTAATTCCTATAAAGGAACTTGAAAGTTCTGGGATGGTAAATTTTCAGCACACTAAAGAAATAAACTAGGGTTACCATATTTTAATTTAAAAAAAAGGAGGACACCCCACAGGGCCCCGGCCCCACCCCTTCCCCAAAGTCCCCGCCCCAACTCTGCCCCTCCCCTGAATGCTCCGCCCCCTGCTCCTTCCCCTCCCCTGCTTCCCACGAATCAAATGTTCGCAGGAAGCCTGAAACAGGGAGGCAGCAAGTAAGCTGGGGCTGGGGCGGGGCGCGGCGCGGCCCAGTCGGCCCCCCCCGGCCGAGCGGCTCCCTCCAGCGACCAGCTGGCCAAGAGGCTCTGGCCCTGGCATCTCCCGCTCAGCTCGGCTCGGGCCCTGGGGCGCTGGCCCTCGGCCTGG
Organism: Malaclemys terrapin pileata; assembly: GCF_027887155.1. Lineage (NCBI taxonomy): Eukaryota > Metazoa > Chordata > Testudines > Emydidae > Malaclemys > Malaclemys terrapin. Next base: position 92,131,836 of record NC_071509.1, read on the forward strand.
TCCCCGGCCCCCGGCTGAGCACCCCCGGCCCTGCACTGCAGGCCCCGCCCAAGCACCACCAGCCCCGGGCCTGCCCTGCCGGCCCCGGCTGAGCACCCCCAGCCCCACACCGCCGGCCCCGGCCGAGCACCTCCAGTCCCCGGCCCCGGCCGAGCACCGCCGGCCCCCGGCCTCCAGCAGAGCACCGCCGGCCCCAGCCCGGTCCCGGCCGAGAACCCCCGGCCCCGCACCGCTGGCCCCGGCCCCCAGCCCTGGCCCCCGGCCGAGTACTGCCAGCCCCAGCAGCTCCGGCCCCCGGCCAAGCACCACCAGGCCCTCCCTCCCTATTTTCCCGGACATGTCCGGCTTTTTGGGATTTCCTCCCTGACGGGGATTTGAGGCCCAAAAAGCCGGACATGTCCGGGAAAATCCGGACGTATGGTAACCCTAAATAAACGGTACCTACAGTACTGCATAATGAAAACCAAACTTCATTTCCTGTCATAGTAACATTGTAGCCATGTGAAAGAAGTTAAGACTTTTGCTGATTAGGGTTTACTCGGCTGTAATATTAACTGCTTTTGCCATTATTACAAGATAGTAAATTTATTACTCAAATGATAATAAGTAATTGTTTTAACATTTATTTTGGTACACTGGACTAGTTGCATTATGTTTTGCAAACAATGGGTCTGATCTGGTTCCACTGAAAATTAAGGACTAAAATCCAATTGCTTTCTGCGATAGGATCAGGCCCATAATTTATATTAGCTTTGCACAGTAAAAATATGCAATTTTGCTGGACTAAGTAGGAAATCTGACTTATCATGTTCTTATTATGTGAAAGGGAGAGCTGAGTTCTATGAAAGATTGTGTCTTTTATCAATGAATTTAATATGAAACTGCTGCAGTGTAAGGGTAATACCTCATTAGACAGATAGGACTTTGGCAGATAATGGCTGTTTGTTGTATGCATTACTGAAGACTGAAACCTCCATCTCATTTCAGAATTGCTTTTGCTTTCAAATATCTTATCCACATTAAAATTTGCACCAGTTAAATTAAATAGATGTAGCTGAATCAGTGCACACCCCTAAGTGGATATTCTTATTTCTGTTTTAAGAGTGGCAAACTTCAGATCAGTTTAAACTTGCTCCTAATCATTTTAAGCTGTACTGAAATAAATCTGGTTTCAGACAGACTAAAAGAGTTCACATAGCCTTTTGCACTAATTGAACTAAATAGGTTTAAAATCAGACCTGAAATTGAACTACTTCAACTCTGTACGTTGGATAAGCCCACAGTGAGCTCTTCTCTTTTCATGTGCATTATATTCCACCAAAGATATTTAAGGGAGTCTGAGCAAATCATTGATTGCTTAAGATCCTGCATTTCCTATATTCTATTTACTTTTATTCTCTGTTTGTGCCTGCTTTACTGTAGTTTTTCTTTTACTTTGCTTTTTATATTTGCTCCTTTGCCTTTATTTAGCTGCTAATCTATAACTGCTCATTTCTCACATCTTCTTGCAGGCCTGTAGCCTCACTTTTTTGTGTATGGAATTTTCCCCTGGACAGTGGACTGAGCTAAGGCTTTAGTAAAATCCACATTTAAAGTGAATACAAGGAAATGATTTTTGGCTTGGCCATGGAACTATAAGGTGTGCGGAGACAACATACTTTATGACTATGAACTCAGCAGAATCTGCTGAGCATATTTTGACGGTATGCCTGTCATTTCATGGAAAGAGCAGCCTGCAGTGGTCTCAGCTCTGAACACTTACAGTTTGTTGTTATAAAGCTTGTCATTAAAGCTGGGATATGAGCTGTAGACCTCTGGGAATGTTCATAACCTGACTTATTGAAGTTGTTCTTCCTATCCCCGGGTTCTCATCTTTTCCTTGCGGTGTCTTCCCTGTATGTTTCTCTTGAAAATATTTACAGTAAGTAATGCAGTAGCAGACCAGATTTCCAGATGAGCTATGATTTTACTGAACTTAGGGTCAAATCCTAAACCCAGTGTACAACCTGAGTAACTGGGCTGTGACCTAGGGAGGTCCACAGAATCCAGGAAGGAAGAAATTATCTCCCGGTCCATAACTAAGTAGTGGAGCTCTGATAGTAGGGGCAGATGAATGACTTTTGTATCTATATAGTTACAAGTTTACCAACTCCATTCCTACCCCCTAATTTTTCTGGGGTGCAGGGAGCCTCTCTCACTTGTGTTCTGTGAAGCACATGGTGTGCACACCCCCAATTCAGATTTCCCTGTTCCTGCATTGGAACTGCACCATATGTAGGGCAGGATGGTGGGATTTGCCCCTGAATAGTAACTAATCATGGGTAAATCTTAAAAAGTATAGTGGCCTGGTTCAGTTGGGATAAGCACCCAGATATTTGAATGTTCCCTAAATATTAACTGGCCCACAGAAAGAGAGAGAGAGTGACACTATAGTCCAGTATTTAGGGCAGTCACCTGAGAGGTGGGGAAGACCTGTTCAAATCCCTACTCCTGAAGCGGAGAAGGAATTGAACCAGGTGAGTACCGCATCCTAGGTGAGGTAGATACTTGTTTGCAGCCACATCTTGTAAGAGCAACAGCCACTTAGGAACAACATAGCAAAAGGACATTGATATGTTGCTACTAATGAACGTCTGCTGTATCTATCAGAGGCTTCCTTCTCCCCCCTGGCTGTTTTGTGAGGAGTCAGGCATGCTCTTAGCACTCCTACTGGCTCAGGCCCCATAGGCAAGATAGATGTTTTCCTGCCTATAAGCACCTGGTTTGAAGATTATGCAGGGGCTTAGTTGTGAAATAGGTGTCCTGGTGCCTGTGCCAGGCAGCATGCCCAGAAGCAGAACTTTAGATGCCTAGGGGACTTTGACAGTGAAAATGTAGGTACAAATGAGTTCAGGTGCCTACAGCATTTGGTGGCAGCTGAACAGGGGTTTTGTGGATCTCAGTAGTACCTAAATTTGGATTTTATATGCATAAGTTCCTTTGTGGATTTAAGTGTTATAAACCTTTCAAATAACAGATTGTCTCTCATATGACCTTATGGATAAATAATATGTAACAAGTCCTGTTAGATTAATAGAATATCAGGGTTGGAAGGGACCTCAGGAGGTCATCTAGTCCAACCCCCTCAAAGCAGGACCAATCCCCAGACAGATTTTTGCCCCTGATCTCTAAATGGCCCCCTCAAGGATTGAACTTGCAACCCTGGGTTTAGCAGGCCAATGCTCAAACCACTGAGCTATCTCTCCCCACTTCACCTGTTGTTAAATGCAATGTAAACATATGCCCACTAATATGGAGTATTAATATGGATCCAGTGTATCCGGAGTTAATTTACTTCACTGAGAATGCTCACTTGCAGTTGTTTCATACTACAGTTTTTCTTCTGGCATTAGAGCTACTCACATAATAGTGAAAGGATTCATTTATGAGATAGAGGTGAATAAATATATCTTATTGCAGGCTGGGAATTCTCTCTTCAATTTGACCAGTAGAAAAGACTCTTTTAAAGCTCCTACTTAGTATTTTAACACAGTGCTCAGATCTGGCTTGATGTACTATACAATGATTAGGTGACAAAATGCAATTCTGAACTGATGCGTCAATGAGAAATCAACCAGGGCTGGATTACTCATCCCTTAAATCATGAAACTAGATCGGCACTTTTGTCAAAATTTGCCATTGCAAGCAGCCATCTAACAAGCAGCACTCATGGGTGTTACATGATAATGTATTGCAACCCCCTAAGGGCCTGATCAAGTTGGGAGAGAAAAAAGAGGTACAGATGGAGCACTTCTTTTACATAAGAGCACTAAGAACTTAGAGGTCACCAAGCCTCTTATTCTGCTCAAGGCTTTTGGTAACAAAACATGATGATTCCCTATCTTCAGGCAATGTAATGAATGGCACTTGCTGACTAGTGTTTTTGTTTTTTTTTTAAGCTATCAGCAGAGTTTAGTGCTACTCAGCATAATGAGCCAGGACTCAGTGTGCTAAATACACTCAGGTTTTAAAGTGCTTTTTACTTCTTTGGTTTTGAACTGCCATTGTATTTTAGAGGACATTATATTGAGATCTGAATTAGAGGCACCTGCAGTGCTAAGGTTCTATAAGGGTTGATAAGTACTCAAGATGAAGAGCAGACAGTTTTAGCTCAGGTAGTTGAAGGTTTTGGCTGCCTGAACTCAAGAAATTCAGAACAGGAGATTATACCAGCAAGTAGAGGACATATATATTGGTAACAATGCAGTAATTTCATGGCCCAGGCTTTCCCACCGGTACTTGAACTCTGTATTGTGTGCTATCCACTCCGCCTTTGTCTCTTGCATTGAGTGACATGTACAGCCTGATAGGTTCCCTTTTTCTTTAGTTACCTGAGACTGTGGGCCTCTTCCTGTTACAGCATTGGGCTTATGCAATGCCACAATGTCCATCATATTGCAATCATTGCTACATGATCCTCTTATCTAATTATCTCTCTAGTTTCTATAGTACTCACCACCATAGTTTCTAATGCAGTTAAGATGGGGAACAGTTACACCACCACTAGGGTTACCATATTTAAAAAATAAAAAAAGAGGACACTCCATGGGCCCTAGCCCCGCCCCTTTCCCACCGTAGCCCCGCCCCTTTCCCACCCTGGCCCCGCCCCAACTCCGCCCTTTCCCTGCTCCTTCCCCAAAGTCCCCGCCCTAACTCCCCCTCCTCCCTCCCAGCCACGCGAAAAGGGCTGCTCGAGTACTACTGGCTTTACAGTTTGCCAGGCAGCCTCCAGACCCTGCGCCCCCGGCCGGTGCTTCCCCAGCGCAGCTGGAGCCCGGGAGGGGAAGCGCCCAGCCAGGGGCACAGGGTCTGGAGGCTGCCCGGCAAACCATGAAGCCGGTAGCACTCGGGCTTCGGGCAGCCCCTATGCCTCCGGACCCTGCGCCCCCGGCCGGGCACTTCTCCTCCCCGGCTCCAGCTGCTCTGCTCCTCCCCAGACTCAGACTTCGGCTCTGTTTAAGAGCCAAACTGCCTGAGCCAGCGCACCAGCTTCGGGCAGCCCCCGTGCCTCCGGACTCCAGCCACCGGCTGGGCACTTCTCCTCCCCGGCTCCAGCTGCTCTGCTCCGGCGGCGCAGGGTCCAGAGGCACAGGGGCTGCCCGAAGCGGGTAGCGCTGGCTCGGGCAGCTTGGCTCTTAAACAGAGCCGAAGTCTGAGTCCGGGGAGTAGCAGAGCAGCCGCAGGAGAGGAAGTGCCCGGCCGGTATTTTTCCCGGACATGTTCGGCTTTTTGGCAATTCCCCCCGGACGGGGGTTTGATTGCCGAAAAGCCGGACATGTCCGGGAAAAACCGGACGTATGGTAACCCTAACCACCACTTCATTTTTAACATCTCTCATTCCATAACCTCCTTTCAACTTGAAATTCTGTAAAGGTATCTGCAACAAGGTGCTCTGCCCCTTTAAGGGCCGGGGGGCCTGGAGCCAGCCAGCCCTGTTTTCAGGCAGACCCCTTTAAGGACAGGCATTTGGACCGGGTAGAAGGGATTTTCAGACCTAGCTGGAAGGCAGTGAGGTAGTTATTAGAGCCAGAAAATGGCTCAGCTGGTGGGAGAGCTGCCAGGAGCTGGGTGGTGATGGTGGTAATGATAGGAGGAGGAGGAAGTCCCTGGGCCAAAGGAACAGCACCACTTGAAGAATGTTGGTTCCTAGGGTTATCAACCCTCCAGGATTGTCTTGGAGTCTCCAGGAATTAAAGATGAATCTTTAATTAAAGATTATGTCATGTGATAAAACCTTCAGGAATACATCCAACCAAAATTGGCAAACCTATGTGTTCTTGTAGCAGGCACTGGAGTAGGGGACTCCAGGATGGCTTATAGGAAGACTGGGAATAATTTTTGTGTGTGTTTGTGTTTTGAATAATAAATTAAGCTCTGAGGAAAAGGGCCTGATCTAGACTTTGGGCATGGCCTATATCCTTTGTAAGATATAGGCCAGCAGCCTACAGTGTTAAAGAAGGTCCTTATTAAATTCTTATCTAGAAGTGACAGTGTAGTTTGCAAGAGTTATGACAAAAAACAGCACATCATGGGTCAGTGTGTTGAATCCCAAAGGCGCTCTTTGAGGGAGCTGATTTTATTTCTTCTGGGATGTGTGCTAGCAGGTTCTTTGGATCATCCAGAACTCCTGTTCTTCCCTCTTTCCTCCCACAGTTGACTGTGTCCATTGTCTTTCGTACAGAAGATTGTTACATGTAGCAATCTTTTGATCCCATCAAAAGCAAAGTGTTTAGATCAAAATGTTTTGTTTTACCATTTTTGAAACAATGTTTTTTGTTTGTTTTGTTTTTGGTTCAAAACAAATTTTTGTTTCAAAATTTTAAAAAATCAAAATAATCAAAAATGCTCAAAACTGAAATGTTTTGTTTTGAGCCCAATAAGATGCTGATTGGACACAAAACAGTTTTTTTTTTTAAATTTGTTGAAAATTTAAAAAATATTCCATTTCAGGTTAACTGAAAACAAATTCTTCCCTGATTTTTAGAATTGCCAGTGAACTTAAAAATCTGTTGTCACCTAGCTTTACTCCTGACTGAATCAGCTGAAGGGAATAGCCATGAAGCAGGAGCATCCCCTTCTTAAGGCAATGCGTATCCTGTATCTACCATGCTGCTTCCTGTTAACTTGAATTGATTTATTTATTTCTCAAAGCTGAATCCCTTCTTGGTCTGAACCAGAGGAGGTCATTTTAAGGGAGGCAGTGTTATTTACTGAGTAGAGCACTGGGCTGGGATTCAGTAGACCTAGTTTCTATTCCCAGCTCAGCCACTGGCATGCTTGGGTGACTTTGGACGTGTCATTTTGCCTCTGCGCCCCGGTTTCCCTTTATTTTAAAAAAAGGATAATGACACTGGCTCCTTTAAGAGCTTCTGATCAAAAGTGTCATATAATACAAAGCTCTTATTATTATTTATTAACATGTTGTTCTTCCTCTTCCTCCCATATTGATAAAATAGCAAGGTTTTATATGCTTATTGTTGCTATTTCTGAGGCAAACTCAATCTTCAGTTATCTCCATAAATTCCAGTCCTCAGTGTGAATGTCAGTTGGCACATGGTAGAGCTTTTTGAGGGCACTGTTGCATATGCCTGACTGAGGGGCAGAATATACCTGACTATGTATTATTTGAATAGCTGACTCAAATTAGAGACATGGAATGTAAATTTCTTTCTTTCTTTTTTTTTAACCTGTAGCTTCTAGTTATAATTTTTTAGATCATCAACTGCTCATCTGTTCATGCCAGTCATAGATCTAGGGATACAAAGGACAAAGACCAAATGGCTTTTTCTCATGTTCTTCTTTGCTTCATTTTCAGGGAATGACTAGCAGATTGCAACTAATGAGCTTCTTTGTGTATTCCAGAAACATACCGCTCGCAATATGCGTTTCAATGGTTATTGTCACAGTTGGCTATGTGTTAACAAATGTGGCTTATTTCACTACAATCAGCCCTGAGGAACTGCTAAATTCAAAGGCCGTGGCAGTGGTAAGTTATGGAGGAAAAATACAAATGTATAGATCTGGCTACAGTTAAAGTGGATCTGCTGCTGTTAAAGTTGGTCATTTCCCCCTGAAAATAAGAATAAAAAAATTGGGAAACTTACAATGAAGCTACACAAAAAAACCCTTATAAGGCTCCAAGTTAGCAAAGCACTTTAAACATGGGCTTAAGTCTCATTGCCTTTTATTGGATTCCTTATTGATGCATAGGGATGAATTTAGACCTTATGCATATCATTAGCCCATTCTTATTCAGCTGACTTTTTAGAGTTGCTGGGACTTAAGTGCATGCTTAAGGTTAAGTACGTGTTTAAGTGTTTTGCTAAACTGTAGTGGTGACAATTATTTTTGTGGTATCTGTCTTGCAATAAACAAGTGTAAATCCACATACCAATATTGATACAGCTAAGGGTTTTTTCAGTAGGAGAATCTGAACACCCTGTTTCCAAGTGACTAATTCTGTAACGTATAAAATCTAGCAGCAGAATATTTTGTGGGACCACAGAAAATCACAGGCAGCACCTGTGTGTGCCTTCAAACCATGAGGATAAGAAACAAAACTCTTATGGTAATGACCTAGGAGAGTGAGATGTGACTGGGTGTATAGACTGTAGGATGACAGAAGCTTAGTATGGTGATCATTGTACAAAATATTACGAATGTTTGTATATGTATGACAAATGTGGATTAGACAGATTCTCTTTCATAGAATGTAAATGAATAGTCGACAGCTGACGGTATTTAAAACAAATTATATAGGGGCAGATTCTACCCCTCTTCCATGAAGTAGTACCTTAACTGATAAGTAGCCACACTGAAATAAGGCTCTGCTGTCTGAATAAAGTGCTACCTACTGAGTATGAGTGGGAGACACTTGCCCACAGTAAGTTGGATCCCACTACTGAAGAGAAAATGACAAATGTGCAGTACAATGTCACAGAAAGTTATAGAATGGGATCTTGTAGAAACTTTTATTTTTTTCTGCTAATTCATGTTGCTCTCTTTTACCAGACCTTTGCTGAACGATTAATGGGAAATTTTTCATTAGCCGTTCCAATATTTGTTGCCCTTTCCTGCTTTGGCTCTATGAATGGTGGCATCTTTGCAGTTTCCAGGTGAGAAGATCCAGGAATTATTGGAGTGGGTGGGGGAGGTGGGTAAGAACATAAGAATGGCCATATTGGGTCAGACCAAAGGTCCATCTAGCCCAGTTTCCTGTCTTCCAACAGTGGCCAATTGCCAGGTACCCCAGAGAGAATGAACAGAACAAGTAATCATCAAGTGATCCATCCCGTCGCCCATTCCCAGCTTCTGGCAAACAGAGGCTAGGGAAACCATCCCTGCTCATCCTGGCTAATAGCCATTGATGGACCTATCCTCCATGAACTTATCTAGTTCTTTTTTGAACTAGTTAAGGAATGACTCAAAACCAAGGAGGACAAATGAAGCCAGGTTTAATTCCTTTAAATATCACGACAGGTTGACTGTAATAGTCTTTATGACTTTTATCATGTTTGGCATTACTATCACATTGCTAAAACCCTGTGAATTGCTTTAAAAAAATCCCTTTTAATGTAATATCTAATGGATTGATGCTTTATTTCTATGGGATAAGGTAAATGTGGGAAAACACTAATATTAACTTCTTGTAAAGACTGATAATGTCGGGATGGGAAATGGTTATAAGTCTTTTGCTTTGGTTTCTGAGTATCGGCTTCTGACATCTTTTAAACTCTGAATGTCTTCAATAAAAATAAGTAGAGCTGCTGAGGATAACTTTGAATATGTTCTGCATCTCTAGTGAGCTGCTTTGACTTTTCTTTGTAATGAGTGTATTTAAAGTCTGTCCGCATTTACTTCCCACCAGGATGTTCTACGTTGCATCCCGTGAGGGTCACCTTCCAGAAATTCTCTCCATGATTCATGTCCGCAAGCACACTCCTCTGCCAGCTGTCATTGTTTTGGTAAATCATATAAACAAATGTTCCTGCGCAAGATTGTGTATTACAGGCTTGCACGGGAGGATTCAAGCAGAACTTGGGCACTGCTGGAGTCTCTATTTATTTATTTATTTATATTTTGGGGTTTGGTGAGGGGCAGCGGCATGTAGGCACTGAAGTGATCTATTCTAGTGCGTCCTTCTCTGTGTTTCTGATGGTAGCACTTAACTCTCGGAGGCTGCTGCCTAAATCCTGTCTCATTACACTTTATTTCTAAGGATTTGGAAGGTTGAAAGAAAGTGATTATTTGGGCTCCTTTCAGTGACATGAATTCTCATAGAAAAGGAAGTAGAGAAATAAAACTCAAATTCACTTAATTGGAAGTGTAGCTAAACAGTAGTGTCTGAGAGCACCCTAATGTGAAAAATGCAAACAGTGATACACAAGGGTAATGTAGGAGAGGGGAGCCCTGAGTAGTGCAGTGATTGCTTTTTAATCTTTGTGAGAACATGTCTGAAAAGATGGGTAACAGAAACAATTGTGAAAGGGCTATGAGAAGAACAGAAAAGCACAAGGTAGTATAGTGATGGGCCAGGTACCAATTCCTAAGACAGACTCACAGCTAAACGTTGGCTCTGTGTTAATATTGAAGACTAATTTATACAGTAAAGCATTAGGAAAAAAGAAGAGCAGTAACTCAGGCCCTAATTTTCAAACTCAGTTTCCTAATGTTATATCTGTAAATACATTTCCATTTAGGGCTCAATCTTCTGTGGGGATTGTGGGGATTCAGCACCTCTCAGCATCAGGCCCTGAGGAACCAATGGCCCTGCTTCAGATGGCTTGACCCTTGTATGCATGTGCATGCTCATGTCTCACTGACATGAGCGGGGCTCCATGTTGGGTAGGGAGTCTGCTGATCCAATCAGATTGCAGGATTTGGACCTAAATCAACACTTACAATAGGTGCCTATATACGCACTTTGGATGTGCACATATCAATTTAAGGGTCTGTCTACACTGCAGTGAGACACAGGTGTGGTTATATCATGTGGTGACATACCCAAGCTAACTTTAGTCTAGCTAGCACAAGTGCTATAGCAATGGAGCTCAGCAGGATGGGCTAGCTACCTGATTACAAGCCCGCTAGCGAGGCTGGGTACATATTATGCTGGCTCCTATGCTGCCACTGTTATTGGTACCTGCGCTAGCGAGATTAAAGCTAGCTCAGGTATGTCTCCATGTGCTGCAATCACACATCCAATTGCAGTGTAGCTATACACTAAATGTTTAATTTTAAATTTGTTCATCTAAATTTAGGTGCCCAAGTTTGAAAATTGGATTCCCTAATTGCGGGGAGGGGGGAGAGAGAGCAGAATGTTTTAATGTATTTGTTTTACCCTTCAATATTCCATTTGTTTTGCTTTATATTTTATTGAATCTTTTGTGACTTACATTTCTGTTTAGCACATGGCACCAGTGCAGCTTTCCTGAGTTCACTTTTATTGTGCTAGTAGCAGTTACACACACTACTTTTCCGTCTAGAAGCAGCATGCTTCTATATGAAGATGGCTTTTATGCAGTCTTTCCTATTGTTCATGCCATCTTAGATATAAGTGCAGTTGTTACGAAGATATTTTCTGCCCTGACCCTTAGCGTCTCTGCATTTTCCTGTTGTGTGTTATGCAGAGGGCTGAGCTTGTTTGTGGGAGAGGAGGAAAGTGAGCACATTCAATGCTCAACGCTCAGAACACAAAGTGAAGAAAGGAAGATATTGCTTATTACATGCCTGATTATTTCTGGCTAAATGTGCATATAACAAGCCTAAGTAACCATGTGATCCTATTTGTAGCCTTTTTTGTGTCTTACCCCTATTTCTCTCCTCCACCATTGGGTGCCCTGCATTGCAGCATCATGCTAAAGTTAGATTTTAAGGGGGCAGGCTCTATGGGTGAAATCCTGGCCCCGTTGAAGTCAAAGGCCAAATTCCCATTGATTTCAATGGGGTGAGGATTTTATCCTGTATTTTTTATTTGTAACAAACTAGCACATTTGGGGCACTGTGGAAATCATAATGGACTGGAAGTCAAAGGGGGTGCTCAGTGGGGTAAGCCCCGTGTTTGAAATATTTACACTCCCTGTCCAAATCACAGATAAGTCTTTATTGCCAAAAGTCTATGAGTGTTGTTTTGTTTTTCAGTGGAAAAAACTAACACAAGTTAATTATCTCACTGTAAAATCCTAGTGGAGACAAGGTAGAGGTAATTTTTATCACAATTTAGCTAGGCAAGGCCAGCTCTGCATGCCCCCACCTCCCACCCAGGGTTGACCTTGCCTCGCTACATCTCAGTAAAAACTACACAGCCCGTCTCCACTAGGATTTTTCACTTTTTTTTGTTTGGCAGTGAACACATAGCCTATAGCAAGGTTGACCTAGCCCTTCATTCCAAAAAGTACAAGTTGGCTGTGCCTTTTGAATTAGACCATAAAAACTGAGAGCTGGTTTTCACTAGACATTTTTACCTTACGTTATTGTGATACTTAACATGCTTGTAAAAGCGAGTGTGGACAATCCCCAGCCATTTGATCCAGGCTATAAATGTTTATTCTTTAACCTAGGCTGATCCCTGTGATTTAAAAAAAAAAAGTTTGTAGTCCAGAACAAATGTGTGTGGAGTTTCCACACTAGTCTTTACAAATATGTTAGGAACTGCAAGTTTAATTGACTGCCAAAGTGCAAAAGTCTAGTTTATACATAACCTGAGTTCCTGTGTGCTCTATGTAGACATTAAAGATCTCAGGGCACTTCTCATAAGGGTAGGGGTTTGTCCTGGCGTTAACCGAAATTTCCCCTTCCCCTGCTGTGTACATCCTTCTGTGTGACAATTAGCTGCTGTTCTCCACTCCAGAGGTGGTTGCATTTCAGAGGTGCAGTATGTGTGTAATTTGTGATTGGTTATGGGACGAAAGTCATACTATAAATACATGATGATGATATAAATAAAACAAGTTGGTGCATTAAGTCTCTCTTATGCTCTGAATTTCTTTTGCAGCACCCTCTAACAATGATAATGCTCTTCACTGGGGATCTGTACAGCCTCCTGAACTTCCTCAGTTTTGCCAGGTGGCTTTTTATTGGACTGGTAGTTATTGGGCTGATTTATCTCAGATATAAACGTCCCGATATGCCTCGTCCTTTCAAGGTAACTTCAGCAATCTGACTGTTTTTACATAAGTCTCTATCCCTGTACTTAACCCTCCCCTAGTCCACAGCCTGATGATAAGGGAACAGATGTTCTGGAGTAAAATGTTAACTGCTTGCAGGCAACCGATGTTAACAGAACTGATTCTTTTACTGTAGTTTAAATGTTTAACTTTAGAATTCCCAGCTTGTTTCTCTACAAGATCTCTGATGAAGAGCAAAAATATTTATCTAGCCACGTTTCTCTCCAGAGAAGGAGAAGTCTTTCTTGTTTACTGTTGATGGCGTTTGGGGAGAAGCAGTTGTGTATATATATATTTAGGTTCATGTGTGAAAGTGAAGGTGTTTGATCAATTTTGCTCACACTCACACCATTTGAGGAAGTAAGCTAGTAGGTTCTGACTGGTCTGTAATCTAACAAACTATGTGAAGATGCCTCCTAATTGTACACAACTGTGTATCTTTCAAACTGTCAGTATTTGGGGGGCATTGCAGCTGGGCCTCAATCTGGCCTCTGTTTTGCAGGCCCAAACAACGTCATCCGCATTTTTGCAACCAGAATTAATGTCAGGAACAAAAACTGGTAGTTAGATATCAAGGGGGTATTTTTTAATTTTTATTTTCCTAATCTCTCTGCAGAGCCTTATTTGGCATTAATCACCAATTTCAGGTACAAACAGGTCATTAGATATTAAATGACTGATATTTGTGCTCACAATTTCAGGCACAGTTATTTTTGAGCACTAAGTTGCACCCAGAAAAACTGCTCAAAATCTGTCCTAGTAATTATTCGGCCTTGATTCTGCCACCCTTATTTATGTTAAGTAGTACCTTACTATGTGAATATTCCCAGTGAGGTTACTTGTATAGCAAGATAGTACTTAGCATGAGTAAGAGTAGCAAAAATCTATCCATATTTAAATATGGGGAAGAAACTTAACTTAGAAAATAATTTGCTTTGTTGCATTCTTTTAGGCATATAAATGAAGGGCAGCAGCTTAGCACATTTCTCTGTGATTTCTTTTTTCAATACTTTGACAGGGTACAATAGAGAATTGGTAATGTCTAAAGGCAAGAGGATCATTTCTTGAGAATTTTCCATTACACCAGTTATCTAGTTAGCAGCACCATCAGGCACCTCCTTCAAAGAGGTGAAAAGACAGTTTACAGCATCACCCTCAAAAGTTGAGAGAATTAATTGCTATTTTTTCTGTTTTCAGAATGACACTGATAAGATAATCAGTCATGCTGTCAGAAGCACAATACTTCTTCAGTACCTGTCAGTTACCTAATGCTATCAGATATATTTTATCTGTGGTCAAATGACAATTAACTTGTGCTCCTCCAGCCACATTTTGTTTTGTACCTTAGGATGGATATCAGTATGTACTTAGTGATTTTAAAAGGCAGCTGGTGACTTGAGCGCTTTGCTTTATTTTAAAATAGAGTGTAATAGGTAATTATCAAAGAGGAAATCTTTACTATAGTTAGTGCTGCTTGTCTAATAGAGGACTAGAGAAAGGACTTTTGTAATTTAGCATATTTACAACCCTTACATTTTAAAGGATGTAAAGTGCTGTGGTGTTTTAGTGTGTAATTAAGAGACTGCTGTAGAACTTACTGCATAACACTGTATTTAATTTATATTCTTTAGTTACTCACATTTCAAAGGCATGTTCCAAAACACCAGTATTTCTGCAGAACCATAGTGTGCTGCTGTGTTTTATCCAATTTACATTTCATGGAACATTAAATACCAGTGTCATTCAATAACCAAGGTCAGTGGAAAGTAATAACTTTTTTTTTTTTTTTTGGCCTGTGTTTCAGGTGCCGCTATTTATTCCAGCTTTGTTTTCCTTCACCTGCCTCTTCATGGTTGCACTGTCACTTTACTCTGATCCTGTCAATACAGGAATAGGCTTTGCAATAACCCTGACTGGTGTCCCCGCCTACTACCTCTTTATCATATGGGACAAGAAGCCAAGATGGTTCAGAAGGCTCTTAGGTAAGTCCACATTAATGTGGGACTCTTCCCTCTCTCTCTCTGAACTTCTCAGTCAATCCCTGTAATGGGGTTTCCATTTTCAAAACACTCTCTCATAGCATGGGGTGGCCCTCATCACCATGCCCCAGTTCCCCCTTGTTAATACTTCTCAAAAACTCCACAGCCCAGTTTAGCTGCTGCAGTGATTTGGCCCTGCAGCTAAGTAATTAACAATAATGCCACCCCTTCCAGGCTATACAAATACAAACATAAACACAAAGCCAGAGTCGTCTTGCCAATTTCAAACTGTGCCCAGCCCCTTCTTTCTTAGGGTCTGGTCCAATTTTAATAACTCATACAACTTGACACACTTCAGCTTTCAGCTTTTCCCAAGCTCTTTCCCGTTTCTCCCTCTTAGTCCCTCTAATAAGCAGCAACTCCCAAGATTTGCTTCTTTTCTGGAGGCCTCCCTTCTCTTTCCATCTCCCCTCTGGCATCTGACTATCCAGGCTTCTCCCTTATCTATTCCAGAGGCCTGATTGAGTCATGTGACCTATTTTCCCCTGGGGTGGCAAGTTAAGCATGTCACAGATCGGGCTGAGACCCAACTCCCCTTAAAGGGTCAGACACATGGTGATAATCCCCAAACTGGAAAGTCCTTTTAATTCTTGTCACCACTTTGTTCCAGGGACAGCAGAGCCACTTGCTTTTCACTCAAATGCTGTAACCATTGTTCCACCAGTTAAACTAAACTCCAGCTAATTAAATGGCCATGCCTGCAGCAAACTCATTCTTTAAACCAATCAGACAGCAAGCATTTTTTAAACAAGACATTTCAGATTACTGAACCCCTGTGCACCCGCTACACAGGTATCTGATCCCAGTTAAGTTACTGACCTTCTTCCTACAGTCATTTGCCTGTTCTAATAGATTAAATGTTTCCTTGAGAGGACAACAGCTTCTGACAACTAAAACATTATCTTGAACGTAGGCCTGATTCTGTACTCGCTACTCAAACCAAACACCTATGGGCTGCCGTAGGACTTTGTTTCAAATAAGGCATGCTGGAATCAAATCCTTCATTAAAATGGATCCTAGATGGTGATGTGATTCTTAATGGCTATTAAAAAGCAAAGTTATGAGATAAAATGCTCTATATTTGACATATTGTCATAATGGTTGTTTACATCTTTTCTGTGAATGACTTCCAACATATTTTCCTGAAGTAAATTAGCTGTAATTTTTTTTACATCTGAATTTAATTGATGAAAATTGTTTATATACTATTTATGGAATTTTTTTCAAAAACTTGTGAAACTATTGATGTGTTAGAGAAGAGCTGTCTGAAGTTCTTTTGATTAGAGAGAAAAAACAGTACAGTTAATTAAAAAAAAAGCTGTCCCACTTCTTTTTATTTTTGTTACTCAGCCCTTTTTTGTGTAGTTATATCATGAGACAGTGCAGACAGAAATAGAGGCAAGATCTCCTAAGAGATTTGAGAAATGGTGGGTAATTTGTTAAACAAAACTGGGTGAAAAGTTTGCCTTATGCTGCAGACACTTTGTGAAAGCTAGAGATTTCAATAGAAGTTGGCTTTCCCACTACAGTTTATTAAAATAAAAAAATCAAGGGCTCTCCCCAGCTCCACACCACCGGGCTTTACTGGACCTTTAAAATGAGCTTGTCCTAATAAAGTAGCACAAGAGCCTTGTGTGCATGCAGCATGTACTTCTGCCAATGCCAGGCGAGTTTATGCCTCCCAGCAGCAATTAACCAGCCCTATTCTGAGTAGGAGATGTCCACATTACTTTATGATGTCTCTGGCTTGACGTTTTGGAACTAGAACATATTTTCTTAATATACCAACAATATTTGTTTGCATTTTCTGGTGAGAAGCTCTGAAGATTTGCAACATAGTTACTTGAAACTCTGTGGCCACAGGATGCCAGTGTTGAACTACATTACTCAGGTGAAAGGAAAATATTCTCTTTAAGGGAGATTGGATATACATTTAGCCTTTTCTACTAGCTGTGACAGTGTGGCTGATTCTTCTAGCCCTTTGGAGAACACCGGATCCTCATGCAGGAAATCAAGTCAGATGCCTGTGTAACACATACAGACACACAGTGCTGGCTCAGAGGGGAAAGCAGCAGACACCTGTCAATATGGGGGAAACAGCTTGTTCAGTTTCCCAGTGTTATTCCTAGAGTAACAATAGTAGTTAGGGAAAACTGATGCTGACAGTTTTGAGGTGGGGAGGAGGTGATAACCCAATCATTAAATAAACAGCTTTGTTTCAGAGTAGGCAGTAGAAATATCCCTGGAGTCATTTTTTAAAAATTATATTACTTTGCAGGAGTTGATACTGCTGCACTGTAGAGACCAAAGAGCATTTTTCACATGTACTATTTCAGGATAAGTCTATTTAGGATGCTTCTCTGAGATCTGAATAATGCATTTAGCTGATCTCCCACAGAGACTGCAACATGAGCATTCATCTTACTTATCAAGTTACCATATTTCATAAAAATAACTTCACTTACTGTGAAGTTAATATGCCCGGCCAATGCAGGTAGCCAGAGAGATGTTCGAGTTCACCCTCTCTCTCACTCACTCCCAAATGGCTTTTAATCTTGCACCAGGCAGTTAATATTTCACTAGTATTAGACACCTGTGAGACATAGTTTTACCCATTGTGCTTGGGCAAATCGTATTTGCACCTGGCTGTTTTCTCACCTTTTACAGAATTAACCTGAAACCAAAGATCCAAGAAAAGGGACACCCTACAAAAGTAGATCAATAATGAAAAGAATGTGACAGAGGTCAGAGGTGGACCTGAGCCAAAACACATGAATTTGGGGATGTTTGTTACACAGCCCTAAATCTGGATCCATGTTTACCAGTGCCCTGTCTCTTTATAATGGGCTGAGCATCCCCCAACCTTTGAGGAGTTTAAAATTCAGCAATGGCTCTGAATGTTGAGGGCTGAGCCCATATCAGGGTAGAGATATGCTGTACATATAAAATCCATCCATTTCTTTAACTGCTATTTCCAGACATCAGAGGGTGCCACTTGCCCATTCAAGGTGTAGCATGATATGTTCAGTGCCACTCTCCTTGTTGAGTTAATGAGACTGGGCTCCACAAGAATTCATCTCCGCTTTATGCTAGAGAGCAGCAGCAGGTCCCTTGTCCTGTCGTCTACATGTCCAGTAAATCACTGCTTTTACTGAGAGGTTTCTTTTCCATTCCCAGCCTTTACCCTGTGGTTATAGATAACAACTCTGAGCTCCTATGAAGGAGGTCCAGATGCCAATGAGTCTGACTTTCATTTATGCTGAGTGTCTTTAAACTGCCCTGGAAGCATAAAAAGGGCTTTACAATGGATACAAATATAACTTGTGGTGCGAGAGTGGTATAAAGAGGGTCTTAGTATAAATGAGAATCAGGCCCAATACACCGCTACCTCGATATAACGCGACCCAATATAACACTAATTCGGATATAACGCGGTAAAGTAGTGCTCCGGGGGGGGCGGGGCTGCACACTCCGGTGGCTCAAAGCAAGTTCAATATAACGCGGTTTCACCTATAACGCGGTAAGATTTTTTGGCTCCCAAGGACAGCGTTATATCGAGGTAGAGGTGTATCTCTAGCCACTGCTGCTTAAAGCACACAAGTACCATGGGTTTTTCAGTGCTTGCAATTTCTCACTTCCATAATCCAGACTACAATGCAAAGTATTTCTTCAGAAAAAACTCCTCACCTTAAATATTGTATTTAACCTCCGCCCCCCAAATAGAAGGGCAGAGAAGAAGAGCCATATAGAGAGAGATTCGACATTGTCTTGCACCTTGTGTCATTTACCAGTGCTGGGTGAGTATAAAACACTAACAAGTCAGAATGGTAGTGTTTTACCCCCCATATTGCCCTCACTTTCCACTGGTGTAAATGACTACACAAGGTGCTGGGCAGTGGAGAATCAGGCCCTCGAGTGGCAAGGATGCCTTTTAGTTTAAGATGAACTTTGAAGAAGAAGCCGTGTTAGTCTGTATCCGCAAAAAGAAGAACAGGAGTACTTGTGGCACCTTAGAGACTAACAAATTTATTAGAGCATAAGCTTTCGTGGACTACAGCCCACTGTAGTCCACGAAAGCTTATGCTCTAATAAATTTGTTAGTCTCTAAGGTGCCACAAGTACTCCTGTTCTTCTTTTTTTTTGAAGAAGTGAATCTTTCCTAGGTATTCAATATTTATATGATTGGTGCCCACATATGAATCAACAGTGTAAACAGGCAAACCACTCAAAGGACAAATCCCACTAATCTCTGACTCTTCTCTTTAATAATAGCAAAGGTCACAAAGAAGAATATGAAAGTGTTTCTAACTTGTAACATGTTTAAACCAGTACAGAGGCATTACATGCACATATTTAATACAGTTTATTTTGATCAAGCAGATTCTGACACAGAATATGGGTGCCTCATTCAGCATATTTGGGCCTTTATTGCAACATTAACATTGTTCATTTGTTTTGAGCTGAACAACTGTGTAGAGAATTAACTCTCTAGAGATAATGTCTAAATAGAAGTCTCTCCAACAAATAAGAATCCTTCTATACCTAGTAATTGTCCCTTTTTGGCACAGAGCTGAGCAAAATGTGGTTAGAAAGGGAACACAGTTGTAGGGCTCTTTAAATGAGACATTTTATGATGCTATGACTGTTACATCTAAATACTTATGAACACATATCATTGGTGAGTTGAACAGCTCTTCTAGGAAAATCTTCTTTGATTGCGTTCCACATATCTCCAGTTTCTTTAATTTTCTCTTTGCAGACAGGGTAACTGAAACATTGCAAATCATCCTGGAAGTTGTCCCCACGGATGATGGCTTGAAATCGTGATCACTTACCTCCTAAAGAAGCAGGTGTTGCCTGAGTGTCCCATTTCAGCTTGGGTCATTGGGGTGGGGAGGTTTTTTCCCCTCCCTGGAAGTTCAGAGAATTACAAGAGCAAGTCACAGTTAAAATGAAGCCTGAAAAATAATTGGTTACTAGAGTTGTATTTTTTTTTTTTTTTTTTTTTACATTCTCAAACTTTTGTACAAGGAGTTGGTATGTCGAAAGTACATCTGCTCTGTGCTGTAAAATAACAGAAGCCACAGACCATCTCATCTCTCTGGGACAGTGGGGACAAGTAGAAAAAAATGAAAAATCTCATTTTGTAGCAAATCTTAGGTTCTTCAAATTGGGGATTTTACTGCATTGTCAATGAACATTTGTTCCAGAAATGGTTTTGTAATCAAATATACTGTGAACAGTGTATCCTGCACCCTGCTCATGAAGAACCTAGCCTTCACTGAAGAGAAGGGCAAGGTAAAGCTCCTTAGCTAAAAGTTTGGGTAAACATCGTTCTCTCTCTCCCTCCATTCTTCACCCATATCTTACTTCTTCTTGTCTCAACTGAAGCATCACATCAGTTCCCCACATACAAACAGGGTGACTTCACCCACTTCTGTGGTGGCCTAGTAGGATTGCTAAATTTCCTGCGTTTTTTTCAATAGAGTAATTGAAAATAGATTCTGATATTTAATATTGATTTTCTGCTAAAGGGGAGGCAAATTTTAGGTTTGAGGCATAATTTGATGCATTTGAAAAGTTTCGACCAGTCTGAAAGTTATCACTGGTTCTGCCAGTATTCTACGGTATATGTATAAGAAATCTCTCAGTCCAGTAAATGCTTTCAAATCAGTCGAGACATTTAAAATTCAACCACTGAACATATATGGATATTTGTAGTCTAGGAAAATGCAGTCCTCATTTAGGCAAAGCTCCCATTAAAGTCAATAATAGTTGGTTAACAGATGTGATTGGAAGTACCACCAGTTATGAAATCAATGGGAATTTTGTCCAAGGAAGGACAGCTGTTCTGGAATAAGCATAGTAAATGAAAGATGAATTAGAGAAGGTTTGGAATGTTGAACTGGATATGTACACAAACTGTGGGATGTTTTCTTAAACACATACTGAGTTCTTATGCCTTGAAATCTCAGCAAATGATGTTCTCCTACAAAACCTACTTCCTGGTTCCCAATTTCAACTGAAACTAGAAATTAGGGAAGAAATTGGGTTGCAAAAATTGAAGGCAACACTTGGTTCAGAATCAAAACATTGTGGTGTTTTGTTTTTTTCAGTTTGTGATTTGGGTTAAGGTGTGGCTCAGTTGTGACTTAGCTTGCCCTTTCCTGTTAATACTTTGCACAATAGGTGAACACTGAAATATTTTAAATGGTCAAGAAAGTCTATATTTCAAAGACTACTCCAGCCTTAGAATAAGATGTTACTGTTAATATGTTAGAAAAAAAAACGTAATTAAATATTTAACGACTACTTTAAAAACTGTTGCCTATTAGAAGATAAATTATTTCTTCAAAACCTTCATGAAACAGACATAAATCTTTTAATTTATAAATATTGAGGGAAACACTAGAACTGTCGAAACTTCTGCAGTTAAAGGGATGCTGTCAATCTGAAGTAATCAATTTTAAAAAAGAAGAGGTTTAAAGTCTGTTCACTGCACATGCTTCTGAGGTCTCCTGCTAATTTTTGTGGTTTTACAATCACATTTTCCTGTTTTTGTGTGCAGTTTTTTTCTCCCGTGTTTGTGTGAAAGACCCACATAAACAGGGAAGATGCAGTAATGACTAGATTGTGTGCAGTTAGTGTTACTGTTTCTCTAAGTGCAGTCAAACGAACAAAGAAAATAGAAAGGACAATATTTTTCCTCTGATCTCTTTGTTATAATAACCTTAAGTATTGTTTGAAACTACAATTGACAAATATTTTCAGATGAATTTTTAAGTTGACCAGGTCCCTTTAAGTTTACTATCGTATTATTTTCATTTTCTTGTTACAGAGATTGAAATTTAGAAGTGTTAAGAGAGCCTGTTTCAACGTCACTTTTCAGTAGCATTAGTTTCACACAAGCAGTTACTTTGTCCTAAGAGAAATAATTTAATTTACTGCAATTGTATATTTAAAAGAAGAAAAATAACTTGTGAAATAGCATAATGATTTTTAAAATGGCACACAGGTGCTTATGATTCTAATTAATGATTCAGTTCCATGAATCTATACAATATTAATGCAAAAATATTTTAATCAGACATCCATTGAGTTACAAAAAGTCAGAACTAAAGACATGTATTGGGTCCTGAAGCAATGGGTATAACTCACAAAGCATAGGAAGTAGACAATATAAAGAAATCCTTGGAATGCTGCTTTTGACCTTTTCTAAGATGTCATCTTCAAGTCCTTCAAGAAAGATCCCCTAAAATAGCATGTTAAACCTATGTTGTCATTTTTCTCATTTCGGGCCCAATCCTGAACCCATTTAAAGCAATGGAACTAGTATTGTGATAAGGATTTGCATCATACTATTACTAGTGTGGATAAGAATCAGAACCTTAAACTTTTATCCTCCTTTTTTACCCTCAAACCTCTTTACCAACCAGCTACTATCAAAACACCTCTTGCTAGGAAGATGGGATTTTTTTCGTTCTAGTGTTGGTCTTTTCAGGCTCTGTCTGGTATTCCCTATACAGGCAGAACTCCCACTGAAGTCAGTGAATGAAATTTTTTTCAGTGTAGAGACTTCAAGGGAGATACTGAGTTGCATCCCACAGAGGCACAGCATATAGCTCACAGCCTAGAGAAAGGGGGGACCACGGTGATGGTAAACCACCTTTGCACCCACTCTATTCCTCTGGGGTCAGAAATGGCCCTGGAGGCAAGTTTAAGATACAGCAGCCTGCCCACAGCTGCCTATGGGCACCAGGGTCCTCCAGAATTTCTGCAGTGCTGCATGCTGCAGGTCCACCCCTGACATGCCCCTCCCATCCCTAGCCTTCCGCCATCTGTCAGGACCTTGTGAAGGGGCTCTCATATAACAGCCTGAGGCTGTCTTACTAAATTCATGCACTGGGGATATTCTCCCCTGTTCAGATCCAGGGCTTGTAGAGCCCCTTTTATGCTGTTCCTTCACGCAGGATGCAGGAGCTGGACAGGGTGTGAGACTCTCACCCTTCTAGAATAGGCCATCAGGGCCTGAGCACCGTGTGTTATTGTTGACACCGATGCACAGTCTGTATAAATCACTACCAGATCAGAACAGCAGTGCTTTACACTTGCTTTGCACAGTAAATGATTACATGGATACAGGCAATGAAGAATCACCTTATATTTCAAGCTGTGACTAGCAGCTGCAAAATCTTAATCTGCTCTGTGATACTACCTCAGTGCAGGAGTCTGGATTAGATGACCTCTTGAGGTAGCTTTCAGCCCTACATTTTTATGATCACTTAGAGTGCATTAACCAGGAGAGGAAGTATGTGGAGGTTAATGTCACTTATGAATATCTGCATGTTATTTATTGCCGCATTGCCTCCAGATAATGTGGTGCCAAAAGTCCCCAGTCAAGGATCAGGGTCTCATTGTACTAAGCATTGTTCAAACACACAACTATAAGATGGTGCCTACCCCAAACAACTTACAGTCTGAGTATAGCAATGTATGTGACCGGTGCTAAAATTCTAAGATAAGGGCCATATAAATTCCTAAAGAGATTATGTAGCTACTACCACCATCTATGAGTAGTTATAACTTCTAATATAGCATAGAGAGAAGAGGCTTAGGAAAGATCTGGTTTTTATTAGCTAGTTTTACAGAAAATAGTGAGTCTGTATTTTAAATGAAAAAACAGATTCTTTCCAAATTTTTAAAATCAGTTTGTGTGTGTATATGGAATCCCTCATTCACATCTAAATATTGCTGCTACAGGACTGTGAATGTTATAAATGTTGACAAGATGCTAAGATACATTTTATATGTGTAAACATGCAACATTGTAGCATTTTTCTGAAATAAATGTAAAATCCTATTTCTATATATTTTCTAAATACCTAACACTTCTTATGCAACCAAAATATTTACTGCAACATAGCTTACGTATATGTGCAGTTCCAAAAGCATATACAGGTCTGTCGCATCTTAGGCGCATTTAACATGTGCGATTTCAGCTTTACGCAGTCGGCAAAAACAAAAAAAAAAACCAAACAAACAAACAAACAAAAAAAAAGAGAGAAAAATAACAATTTAAATACTGTTTCTGTAGTGCGGGCGATTCCGCCCGCTATTACACTCAATGTAATTTTGACTATACGTGATTTTTGCTTTAGGCGCTGGCTGCGGAACGTAACCCCAGCGTAAGAGGAGACGGACCTGTAGTATATACTGTATATGTGTATATATTTCCATAATTCATGTATTCAAATTATATTTAATGAACAAACTTTAAATACTAACAATGATGCTACTAGAAAATGAAGTATCAGAGGGGTAGCCGTGTTAGTCTGGATCTGTAAAAGCAGCAAAGAGTCCTGTGGCACCTTATAGACTAACAGACGTATTGGAGCATGAGCTTTTGTGGGTGAATACCCACTTGCATCCAACAAAGTGGGTATTCACCCACGAAAGCTCATGCTCCAACACGTCTGTTAGTCTATAAGGTGCCACAGGACTCTGCTGCTTTTAGAAAAATGAAAACGTCTATGCTATATTTTTGTAAATACATAGAAATAATTTACTTTATGCACAGAGATTTTCAAATATTTTACTTTGATTTGTGCAGATCAAGTAATATCTTTTACTAATACCTAGTCCCAAAACCCATTTACGATTATCTGATATATATGATTTGACAAGGGCCCAGCTGATATTAGCAGGAGTGGTGCCTGAGAAATAACTTCAAAACAAGGCACTAAATAATTATAGACAGTATAATAAAGGATTTGAAAGCATTTCCATTATAAACTCCATTTTGGCCATACACATCATAAGATATATTTAATCTTGAGGGCTATAACTAGTCTATACATATTTTTGTATACAAAATGTGGCATAAGTTTATTTTAACTGGAACCAGTAAAATTTTTTGAATTTTGTAACTGCAATGAAATTTCTTTTATTTTATTTTGTAATGGACACAAACATAGATGAACTTTTCCTGAAAACTTTCTCCTGGTTTTTTTTTTTTTTGGTCACCAACTATGGACAAAGTTCACATTTTAAAAATTTTGTTGAAATTTTGCATTTTGAAAAAAATTGGAGTTTTGAATTTAGCAAAGGAAAAATATGTTTTTAAAAGTGATTCCCTCCCCCTCCAACTCCACACCTTTTAAAAAAACTTCTGATTTCTTTTAATTTCAGAAAGAGGCAAAGAAATATAGCTGTTTTAGGTGGTTGTATGTGCTTGTTCGTTCTTAATTCCAAGTGCAGATCATCCCTAATTTTAACCACGAAGTTTCTAGTATTATTTTTTAAGGGGAAAGATTTTAAGTTATTTATGTTAGTATGATGGGTAGTTAATTTTCATAACATGCAATGAGATGAAAGGGACTTTGCATATTATCTTATGACTTCATAATTTCCAGTGCAAACACAGCCATTTTATTGGGATCTAGTCTAGCTTTGGTCAATAAGAATACAAAGAAAACAGGCGTTATGTATTTATGAAGCAGACATTCCAGCTAACAGATGTCATGGTTTGTGAAATGTCCATGTCAAACATTGTATCCAATGATCTTTACTTACTGATTTGAGTATTATATAGGGTTGGAATGGACTTAAGAGGTAGGTATAAGACATTTGATCTTGTTCAGTTCCTGTGCTTAGAAGTGGATAGGACAGCTAGCTAAGAGCTAGAGCTGGGCACTGGAGGAATCAGCTTCCATTAAGCATTAATGAAACAGAATAAGAGCAAGTAAAATCAGGCTAATGAATTTACTCTGGTGCTACTAAATGCAGTGGGGTCACTTCTGCAGCTATCGCATAGAATGAGTGTAATTCCAATGTAGACAGGCCAGTTTATGGCTAGTAAGCTTGTAATACACAGCCACGATTCTTCAGTCAGTAAGATGCCAAGAGCAGTCAGTGAAGTATACATGGTGTTCAATGACTAGCAGAGTGTACACATTAGTAACTGGCAAGTGTAAGTGAACTGAGACTGAGGCACAGTCTTTCATGCTGAAGCAATTTTTGTGTCTATAACAGTGTCAGCACCAAACAACATTGGAATAGGCACATACAGGGCCATGGAACATAACCTGCTCACATGCTAGCTCATGGGCTGCAGCAGGCATTTAAATATAACCCCAATGTGCAGGCTGCCAGGAGCAGTATGTCCTGTGAGCTACAGGTAGATTATCCAATAGCCACACAGTCCTGGTGTGCCATCCCAATTGCCATAAGGCAGGCTTGGCTCCCAAGGAAGAAACAGAGACAGGAAGTGGTGCTAAGCGACAAGCAGAAGTAACTCTAGCACTGACGTGGACAAATAGTGGTCTAGGATAATGGAAAAGACATATTAGCAAACCCCACAGCATTCTCCAATATCAACTAGTGCTGAGGGGACTGTCAGGTCTATTTTAGACAGTCTCAGAAGAAGCTTATCTTTCCCCCAGGGGAGATGGACACAGCATAGGTGTAATCCCATATGGTATATCAATTATTGATTTTGTTTATTTTATATAATACCTTCCATTGCCACTTGGACTGATCACTCTTAGGCCAGAGCACTCCCTTATATGCTGTTAGCATCTTACTGAACTTAGACTCCACTGCAGAATTGCCAGTAGGCATGTGGTTGGTGCAGATGACCTTTGCACCATCTTTGGTGTGTATTATATGGAAATGTACTATATGGAATATGAGTTGTCACCTATGAGTGTGCCCATCATTTGCCGTATGTAAGCTGTGCTTGTTTTCACAGACTATGGAAGAACTGAGCCCAGTAATTTGTGGTCTGGCTTTCTGTTCATGCATTTCTGGTGGCTAAAGCAGGGTTGATATGTTAGGACTGTTGGGTTCACTGTAAGATGATGGCAAGATTTGGTATAGAGATGCCTAGATATGAAGGCTGCTCCGCACAGCATGAAAGGTCACTTCTGCTTTATATGTTTATTGGAAGACTTCCCTGTGTTGTCTCACTCAGCTTTTTTGTAGTGATGGTGTCTTGGTAATGGTTGGCCTTGCCTTAAATACCTTGTTACTGATGTTTAGATAAGACTTAAAGAACTGACATTTGCATTTCTGCCTTTCGTTCAGGACTCTGATTTTTTTTCTTTCAAATGTTGGGATATCTTTTGGCACAGGATATCTTAGCTGTCATGTCTGGCATGACTAGGGTGACTAGATGTCCCGATTTTATAGGGACAATCATGATTTTTGGTTCTTTTTTTTATATAGGCGCCTATTATCCCCCACCCCCTGTCCTGATTTTTCACGTTTGCTGTCTGGTCACCCTAGGCATGACAATTATGTCATGAAGCTGAATAACATTAATGATAATGTCATTTGACTTTATGCTTTGTGGTTGGGAGTTAGGGTTCCTCTGTAAACATTGGATCATACTTGATTTTTCTGTTCACCTAATTTTTGTTGAAGTGCAATATATTAGCATGCTGACTTTGATTATAAATTTTTGCATTGTCTAATGGACAGTCTTGTTACCAAACTTTGCTAGTCCAGGACTGGATTTTGCTTGTATGTTTCTTTTTTGGCAAGGAACTCCAGGAAAGTATAACTGCAGTTGACTTGCCACTTCCTGTTTACATTTTTTGGTCTTGTTTTTTATTTAAAGGAAATTTAACTAAAATATTTTAAGTTATTTTTTCCTTCAAGCACAATGGGGTGTGTGTGTGGGGCGGGGGTTTGGTTCTTTTAAATGTCCCAAACAGCTAAATATAGTTCTCAATAAAGGCTTGTATTGCAAAAGAGCAGGGAGTTTCAATTAGCTTTAAAAACTTTATGACAAGAATGTTGACAATATTATGTTCAAAAACTGGCCTTTAATATTTTCAGTCTGAGGATCTAAAGTTGCTACAAAAATATCAGTAGTTAGGGCCAGTGCTCTGTCCCTATAACACATTCTTCTTGTGCATTCTCTCTCTCACATGGAGAGCTACAAAATTTTCCAGTGGGCAGGTGTTTCTTCATAGCTTTTCCCACTCCCAAGAATTCAGCTAGATCTTTGAAGTAGGAAAAAAAAACCTTCCCCGCCCCCCAAGCGCATTGCTTAATGTAGCCAGGATCTCACTACAGTGGTGTTGGAACAATTTTTAGAATGGGGGTGCTGAAAGCCATTGAACAAAACTATACACCCTTTATATGATGGAAACTACTTCAAGGCAGGGGGAGCTACCGCACCGCTAGTTCCAGAACCCTGTTTCACCATTTAGAATGAACACATCTGGAGGTGTATGTAGAGTAAATGAGCCTGAAGTAACAATACCCATAACACATTTCTGAGCCCACAGTGAACTCTATTAAAATGGATTAGATTCCTGAGTTCTAAGATGCAGTTGGTTTTTAAAACTAACAATTATAATTGCATTTTAAAAGTGCTATAAAGATTTGTGTGATGAACTTTTTTCCATCAAATTATTGATTTGAGTATTACGACCTCAGGGATGGGAAGTATGGGTTTAAATGTTCTGGGACAATTTTTATTTTTTTCTGATGCCATTGGCTTTGCCTCAGGGAAAGCCATTTGAGGCAGTTTTAGCTGCCAGTAACTATCTGCGACTCAGTCATTACTGTGTAATTGGATCTAAAGTACATTGTATAATTTACTAGTAGCAAGCTTTGCTTGCCTAATTGTGGTATCCAGCTGACTTCTAGGGATACTAATCAATGCATATGAATAGCACAGTAGACTGAGAACTATATGGATGAGTGAATAAGTCTTGAAGTGAACTTGCTCTTTCTCAATCTCTGCACATTTAATGGTTATAAAAGTATCAAAAAAGATCTTGGATTTAAGGTGAGCATAGTGCTTACAAAAGGTGCCAGATTGACACAGACAAACTGAGGTTCTTTAGACTGTGGATTTTTGTATGTTTCTCTTATTTTATACCTGATACAGCTGTTGTAAGAAAAATATGTACAGTTTTTATGGGTGTGATATTCATCGAATATGAAGCAAACATTTTAATCAGAATTTTCCCACTCCTGTAAATATGGGAACATTTTATTAGGGGCAAACACTGCAATCTTTAGAGCAAAGCCAGGTAGAAGCAATGAATTTTGTTGAATGTCATGGGCATTATTTACTCATTTACAGGCTTGCTGTTAGAATCTCAGCAGCTGTTTTATTGGAAAACTGCTATGTGCTTCTTTCAAATTGAGCCTTTGCATCAGGCTACATTGTTTACATCCTGTGCTGTTCTGTTTCTTTCTCCTACATTCTCAAGTTGCACCCTGACTTCACTTGAAGATTACAAGTATCTATCCAGGGAAAACATCTCCTTTTAGTGGCTCTACTGCAAGTGAACATTTTATGAGATCTGCATTTAGTTTAAACCTGTGCACCTACCTCCTATATTGTTTAAACATTTTCCAGCAGATAACAGATACCAGCTGAAATAGTGTTTTTTCCAAACTAAAATATTCCTGACTTTCACATAACTACGTGATTTCAAGAACTTCCATAGCAACTTTTCCCCAGATATTGCAAACAGAGGCTATTAAGACTTCCACTACCAAGCCTCTGAAGAGTATCTTGCATGTGTTGCTACATTTCTAATTCATTGCCAATGCTAACCCATTTCATTTATGAAAGATACAAGAACAAGTATAGACCCGAGCCTCGTTTTTGCCACTTACACACACTAATTTCTAAAAGTGCGTTAGGAAATTAGTAAATACTAAAACTGTAGTTATGGTCACATTTTTAAAATGAGCTTCTTCATCTAGGCATGGATAGTATTATATTTGCACATACAAAATGGACAGTTGTGTGCATAACATCCAATTTGCGGGCTCAGCCTTGCATTTAGACCTAGCTAACTATTTGCATGTGGAAATGTAGGGTTTGGTGCATTGACTCCGGCATGTTTTCAAATATCATGGACTGCACTGGAGAAATTTTCCCTTCATTTTTAAGGGGAAAGGTTTAGAATTTTTTGAAACTGGGGGCATTGCATTCAGTATTTTTGAATCTTTCAGGTGTTCTGACTATAAGCTGCTTGGGGCAGGGAAAGACGTTTCTAGGGAGGTCTCGCTATATTTTTAGGTGACATACTGCATAGTGAAACTCCATATTCATAAATTACCTTGCTGCTGTTCATATTTCATAGCTCTGTTAGCTAATTTATGTGCCAGATATATAAAAATAAATCATTAAATGCCATGAGATATGATGTTTGTTCTACATGCAACAGCACACCAATGAACAAAACGGCAGCAGTTTTTACTGATGCTAACGTCTAGCTACCTGGGATTTTATAATAAATATGAATCAGAAAAAGGCAGGATAAATCAGTTCCTGTACTGTCAGCTTGGCAGAGATGATTTATCTTACCTTTCTGACAAGGCTGGATTTGACTGCAAACCTCATACAGCTTGGCTTCTGCTTCAGATCACGCAAAGGCATTCCAGATGATGAAAAGCAGGGTAGCTTAGAAAATAGCATGTAGTGTTGCCATATTTATATGGCAATATGTGAACTCTGAAGTGCTTTAGATTGTATCTCATGATAATTATTACATCTTACAATGAATCTACCTGAACCCATTTAAATTCCTTAACCCATATTTTAAACAAAAACAGTGTTCAAGTTTTTCCCCAAAATCTAAAATAATGTTTAGAGCAATCCAGTAGATGGGAAATATAAAGCTTTATCTAAAGTGGACATGTGAGTGATAAAATGCCCATTGCCCATGTTCACCTATGTCACTACTTTTAGAAATGGAATGGCATTACCCACTGGGTACATAGTGAGGTGGAAGCACAGCACTCCTTCTACCTGTTATGTAGAGATACTTTTCTAAGTGGGTAAATATCTTATTAATGCTGTTCCAATAATTAGGTTTTGCTGTGTTGCTGGTGGGCTCCTGACAATGATGCCTGCACCAAACTTCAATACTTGAAATAATAGGTTCTACAGCTAAGCAACTGCCCTGAACAGAGGGTGGAATAGGAACTATGGTGTCAGGCTTCGTGCCTGTGTTTGTGTATGGGTGGCTGTGTAACTGTAATACTGTGGCTCATTTGGAAGATGTGCTCATATTGGAAACCGTTATGTACGTGCCAACGTATAGATGACAGATTGGTGCAATATGATCTCTCACACGTTTTGTTATGTAATGTAATTTGAAATGTATTTATACTCGATCTGTAATGCTTTTAGTTGGCGCCTCTTATACTGTATATGTGGTTTTGAATATTTGTTTAAAGCTAGTTATGTAGAAATCCATTTCTGTGTTGGAAGTTTAATAAAAAAAATAATAAAGAATACTTTAATGTGCTGGTTTCATTATTTTAATAATATTTCTAAGTCAAAGCTTGAATGGGGGCATTGTTGATGAACTGTCCAAGTTTCCATCCCTGATATACAGGAAGAGACAAGCAGAAATCATATACCCACCAGCCACTTAAAAAAAAAAAATGGGGAAAATGCATTAGGCCAGAATCACTGGAAAGCTCTGTGCCCCACTCCAGCAACACAAAGCAGACATAAACCCAGTTGGCAGTGGCATAATGCAACTGGTGTGTACTAGAAAAATCCTGCCCCAATAGATGTATTGCCAATAATTTATAATCCAGACAAACACTTAAGTGCTTTTAACAACGACATTATAGAATAATGCACAATAAAGCACTGATAGCCGCCTTCAATCTTTCTCTCAATATCTTTTTAAATATCCCCTATTCCCCAAAGTAAATGAGGCAAAATAAGATGGGCCCCAATTTTCTCATACATGACTAGAAGGATCATAAAAATAAATGCCTTTCCTTTTTCTGTATAGTGTTAATAATGAGATGCCCCTAGAAAAGGGTACTTCTTGGCCATCAGTGGCTTGTGATACTTTCATCCCTTAGAAGAGGAATTCAAGGTTCACAATATTGCACTGCAGAACGAATTGATTGGCTCACATCTTCCATCCAGCTGTGTGGTTTGACTTTGTAATCCAATTGGCTGTTTATTGGATCATTTTCACTGAAATATCAGTGTTAAGCCAGTTTTACCACACTGAATATGCCATTGTTTTTGCAGAAAAAAATTGCTGTGGCCAGAAATAAGGATGCTTGTTATAATCTTAAATTATCAAGCAATAATGACCCAACAACCTTTTGTATCGATAATTTTAATAAAAGGGAAATACTAATAAAGAGCCAAAACAGAGGTGAGTACATGTTCAAAGGCCTGCAGGTAAACCTGCATTTTACCTCTTCAGTAATATTTAATAAAAATTATTAAAATAAACAACTTTATGCTTAGTTCCACTAAATGATTTTGTTTAATTTTAAGTGAAACGTCCAGCAATGACATTACAGCATAGGAAGGTTCACACTGGCTGTGAATAATTTTGGGAGATACTACAAACACCAGTTGGTGATGGGGTATTGTTTGCACCTGTTCATCTCTACCAATAATGAACTGTACCAGCTTCTGGTGAATTTACTAAATATACTAAATCATGCACAAAATGTAGGCCTGGGATTCTGAACTTGGTGCAACCTGACTCAAGATGGCAGAGCAAATTAAAAAGGAGTAAAGGTCCAAAATGCATGGGTTTTTGTGTGAATAGTTAGGGCCAAATTTTCAAGCCACATAAATGTGCACATGAGTTTTACTCATACAAATGGAGCACACACAAAAAGTAAATGTGCATATCAGGTAATTGTGAGCCTAACTACTGGATGCAGAAATCCAAACTCTATTTCATATATATAGCTGTGGATGCATGTACACAAATTCTGAGGCCCATTTGAAAATTTGGCCCTTAGAACCCTACCAAATTCACGGTCCATTTTGGTCAATTTCACAGTCATAGGATTTTAAAATTGTAAATTTCATGATTTCTGCTATTTAAATCTGAAATGAGTTGGAGGGGCGCTGTTGCAAGGTTATTGGAGAGGGGGTTTGCTGTATTGTCACCCTAACTTCAGCAGCACCGAAGTAAGGGTGGCAATATCATACTATGCCCTCCTTCATTCTGCATTGCTGCTGGCGGCAGTGCTGCCTTCAGAGCTGGGCAGTTGGAGAGCAGTGGCTGCTGGTCAGGAGCCCAGTTCTGAAGGCACAGCCACCGCTAGCAGCAGCGCAGAAGTAAGGATGGCATGGTATGGTATTGCCATCCTTACTTCAGCGCTGTTGCCTGCAGAACTGGGCCCTCAGTTAACAGCCGCCACTCTCTGGCCACCCAGGACTGAAGTCAGCCATGGATAAGTAAGGGTAGCATGGTAAGGTATTGCTGTTCTTACTTCTGCACTGCTTTTGTGCTCTTACTTCTAAGCCAGCTCTGAAGGCAGCGCAGAAGTAAGGGTGGCAATACTGCAGCCCACCCCCAATAACCTTGTGACACCCCCCGCAACTCCCTTTTGGGTCAGGACCCCCAATTTGAGAAACGCTGGTGTCCCCTGTTAAATCTGTTTAGTATAGGATAAAAAGGATACAAAAGACCAGATTTCACTGTCGTGATGTGATTTTCATGGCCGTGAATTTGGTAGGTCCCTAGTAATATACCTATTTATCTACATTTTTTTCCAGTGTAGTACAGTGCAATAAGATTTGTATGCTGTATGTGTACAATATTTATCATATTTTTCAACATAAGCAAATACTGTGTGACAACCATCTGCTAACACCTCATTTCTTTATTTCATTTCACAGTTGAAATTAAAATGGATGAAATCAAGGACTGAACTGTTCAGGTAATGTAATAAGGGAGCTTTTTGACTCTAGATCATTGATTTGAATCCAGACTATGTTGGCAGCAACTGAAAGTCATTATACTACCTTCACAATTGGCACTAAGTGGCATCCATATGGTAGTTGCAGCAGAGACTGGCTGGCTATAGATGACCCAATCCAGCATATGCTTAGCTTTAAGCCTGTGAGTAATCCTATTGAAGTCAGTGGGAATTCTCATGTGCTTAATTTAAGATGTGTAAATGTTTTGCTAGATCAGAGCCAGAGTCCTTACCAAATTACAACTAAAGCTAATCTTTCCAGAAAAATATTGTGGCACATTGGCGGGTTTACCCTGCCACAGCTTGTGCTAACTGTGTTCTGGGCCTAAATCAGGCCGTCTGTCTCTAAGGTGATCAGTCTGGGCTCTTTCATGACTACTTATTTCATTTACAAATAATCAGAAGCAATAAAACAATTTCTGTAGGGTAAGTGGCAGTGTTAGGAGGGCAACTGAAATATGGGTTTTGTATTAAATTCCTTTTCTTCCAAATCACATGCATGTTTCCAAAGTTCTGCTGTAAACATTTAAAAATAAAACACAATCCTCCAGGCTGCTATAAAACCTTGTTCTCCAGCAAAATTGGATGTGTGTGTGGAGGGACGGGGAGAGTTACAGGTGGAGGAAACATACAAGTATCAGCATTCTGTACACTAATTGTGAACTGTAGGCTACTGTCTACAGGGAAATAGTGTATGAAATGCAGCTAGAGAACTATGCTGCCATAACTTGGGGTGAAGGCTCTGATATTAACGTCTTCACTGCTGGGAGGCTGCTTGAGTGTCTGTGCTGGGGCAGCAGCAGTCTGTTGCCACAGCAGTGAAATCAGAGTGGATGGTTCAATCCTGACAAACTGAGTGAAACTGGAGGTGTGATTTGTAAAGTAACAGCAATCCTGCACCCACTGAAGTCAATCAACTGACTTCAGAAAGTACAGGATCAGACCTTTGCTTTCATTAGGTGGTGGCAATTTCTAAAGTGCACAGTCTTGGCTTAATTCAACTCTCAGTGGGAGCCTTACTGTTGGATTCAAACAAAAGTCAAGGTAGGCCAATGTCGAACACTTTTGAAAATCCTGCTCTTGATGCACATGCATCCAGTGCACTCAAGTTTGGATTCTTTCGGATTCTGTTGGGGGCCCTGAGTGTCCTTTATGCTTCCAGCTGAGGACACAAAGTCAGGGTGACCACAACTGCCTCTCACGGTCTGTCTACACTGCAGGAGAAGGTGTGATTGTAGCAAAGGTAGGCACACTCCGCCTGTAATCTATCTAATACAGATGACAATAATAATGAAGTAGGGAAGGTATCATTAGTTTGTTTTCTGGGGTCTAGATATTCAGGCCAGTACACCCTAGAGAAGCAGTTGAGGGCTTATCCCTATTACCCTAGACACAGGAGCTTGAAA
Organism: Malaclemys terrapin pileata; assembly: GCF_027887155.1. NCBI lineage: Eukaryota > Metazoa > Chordata > Testudines > Emydidae > Malaclemys > Malaclemys terrapin. Next base: position 92,166,720 of record NC_071509.1, read on the forward strand.
AGGGATAGTACTCCCTGGTATCCACCCCCTCTTCTCCTCAACCTTACAAAAGGATATTGCAGCTAGCCCAATTGGCTCCACTACTAGCTGACCAGACCAGTCATGGTTCTGATGAGGAATCGCAGGCAGAGGAAGACCGAATCCCAGCACCCATCTTATCTCTTGATGAGGCTATGAGACCTGCAGCATCACCTCAACCCCTGATGACTACAAAATGTCCCAGCACTGCTATGAAGAATGGCTGACACTGGAGATCCAAATGGAGGTGGTCCAGGAATAAAATCACACAAGCGCCTGAATATCTTTCACACATCTGTTCCAACATCTTGCAATGCCCATCAACAAGGTGTATGAAGATCTAGGTAAGTTGCTTTGGCAGACACTTGCTTCTTTGGCACCAACATAAAAAAAAAGCGGACTGTTACTACCAAATGATATCCCAGAGCTTCAAGCAATTTTACATTCACCCCATGTCTGGATCAATGGTTGTCTCAGTGGCTAAAACTAAAGCTAGACAAAGCCAACAGAAAGCAACACCTTGAGACAAGGAGCCCCAGAAACCAGATTTATTTGGAAGGAAAAAATGATTCTACATCAAGTCCTCAAATAAGAATCACCAATTACCAGGCCCTGTTGGCAAAATTATGATTATTTGAATTGGGACTCCATATCCAAGTTTGCAGACAAGCCTCTTCAAGATTTAGAGAAGAGTCTAAATCCTTGATTGCTGAAGGTTAAATTGTGGTCCACACATCTCTCCAGGTAGTCCTTGATGCTGCTGACACAGCTTCTAAATTCCTGGCTACCTCAGTTGCCATGAGGAGGTAATCTTGGTTCCAGTCATCAAGGATCTCTAACAAAGTACAAATTACAGCTAATGATCTTCCATTTGAAGGATACGAAGCTTTCAGTGTGAATGCAGATGAAACTACACTCTTTGAAGGACTCTTGGGCAACACTGTCTAGTACTAGTGTGTATGGTATTAATTCATTCCTTGCCATGTTTCATCATAACTATGGAAGCAAATTACTCAGAATAAATTATTTGATAGAATTATCTCTTTTTTCTGCTAATAATATATCTGTGAACAGATTTTTGCTGCCTGGAATTTAGCTGTTATTTAAATGTATTTAATATCTTTTTGAATTTTTAAATTTGATAAACATTCTAAATATGAACATTGGTGCTTGTGATTGGTCAAATACATCACATGATATAGTTTCTATTCCATTAATTGATTAGTATAATTCACTTTTTGTAAACATATGAGCAATTGGTTTGCTCAAATGGTCATAGAAAGTGAATTCACAAAGTTTTTGCATTAGTCATCCAGCTCTTGTCATGACATCTCAGTTTTAAATTTTTACTATAAAGTAACAAAGATAAATTTTCAAAAATGGCCACTGAATTTGGTTGCTTCTGTTTTTGGGTGTTCAGCTTGAGATATTTTGGCCCTGATTATCAGAGGAGCTACATATCAGCAGGCCTGTTGACTTTAAGTGGAGCATTAGATTCTCATTTTTCAAAATGAAGTTTAAGGTCTCAAAGTGCACACCAGAAAGCTGAGTCTGCTAACAGCACTTTTTAAAGTTTTGACTATACATTCTGTCATTCTAAGTTTAATCTGTGGGAAGTATTTCTGTTTGAAACTGAAAAAAATGAGACTAGTCTTTTACTAACTAGTGTACTGGGTACAATTTATGCCTTGGTAATGTTCAGTAGACCAAAGGTTCATAGAATATCAGGGTTGGAAGGGACCTCAGGAGGTCATCTAGTCCAACCTCCTGCTTAAGGCAGGACTAATCTCCAGACAGATTTTTGTCTCAGATCCCTAAATGGCTCCCTCAAAGATTAAACTCACAATGCTGGGTTTAGCAGGCCAATGCTCAAACCACTGAGCTATCCCTCCCTCCACTGAGCTAACTCAGTTGTCTGAGGTATAGGAATGATTATGAATTTTACATTAACTAGAAACTCCTTTCTCTTCATTCATAAAACTTAGGTCTGATCACTACCATAATACTCCTGCTTTTTTAATGTTTGTTTCTGTTGTTTCAGGAATTGATTACTGTAACTCTGTTTTAGCTGGCTTTGCCATATATTATAATGTGCCACATCTAATGGGTTTTCCAAGCAACAATTCCCATTCAGTTGATATGGTCCAGGAAATTTTATATCTCTTCAATTTTGTCTGGCCTTTATTATCTCCATGTTATCAATTGGTAATGTTTAGAATCCTGTCTGTGGTTTCCAGTTGTCTTTCTGTCAGAGATTCTCAGTAACATTCCAATTTGCTTAGTAAGTATCCTCCTTTCCTATTGTCTACAGGTTTTTCTTAGGTATTGCTGTATAGTGGAAGAACATCTTCTTTGGAAAAAAATTCATTGAGAAGGCCAACTTCTGTGTCTTCTAGCTTGATTTTAAACCCCATACAAATTTTCCTTCACAAACTATTATTCTTAAAATAATGTTTTATATTAACAATTTGAAAGGGCTTGATATTATGCTTTGTTAAAATCAGAACTTTTAATATTGTTGAATGTATTGTATGTTAATTGCAACAGAGGGTCCTGTGGCACCTTTGAGACTAACAGAAGTACTGGGAGCATAAGCTTTCGTGGGTAAGAACCTCACTTCAAGTGAGGTTCTTACCCACGAAAGCTTATGCTCCCAGTACTTCTGTTAGTCTCAAAGGTGCCACAGGACCCTCTGTTGCTTTTTACAGATTCAGACTAACACGGCTACCCCTCTGATGTATGTTAATTGTTAGGCATGCTAGTGACAATGTAGGATTCAGGCCTGTACTTCCGCCTGAGATAGAATTTTAGGTTTTGTTTGCCCGTTTGATTCTTGATACACTTATATTCTTACTAATATGTGTGAACAAAGGGATCCTAACTAATATGTGTAAACAAAGGACAAAGACACTGTGTATGTTGTTTCTGCCTAGCCAGATGTGTTTGTTAGTATAATGGGAACAGATAAGAACAGTTAAAGTATTACTGGGCATGGTGGAAGTATACTTACAAGCACACACTTTAAGACTGCCTCAACTCCTATCTCATGGCAAGGTCAAGCAACCAGTTGGGAGGGGCAAGGAGGATTAGGGGGGAAGATATAAAACACTAAAAGGCCAAAGAAATGCCTGTCCTTGACCGTAGCACAACTACATTCCTTACCCCTCCCATGGGATACAAAAGAGGTGGGACAAAGACCCCAGACTCACAACCCCCAAAACAGAACATGACCATAAATTGTAAGGGGTGGGACTGAGGGCATGCATTTCAGGTATAATTATGCCTTCTAAGGAGTGGGGGAGAATGGGACACTGGGAAACAAGGCTCTGCAGCGTCACAGTCATGGACGTGCTTCCTGGAAACTAACAATAAACATTGCATTGCCAGCACCTCGGACTTCTGGTTTTCTGTTTTCTGTTTGCGTGACAAGACCCAGGGGAGAGGGTGAAGGGAAAGCCCTCTAACATTAATATTAAAAGTTTCCCACCCTGTTATTTTTATATACATAGATCTCTTTGGATCTGAATGTCTCTGTACAATATAATCCTTTGGCTTCTATGGCAAAAAGCATAGCAATTCACTGCAGAATGTACTGGTGTCAAAATTATTTGTAGATTCTAATAGGCATTGTGCAATAACAGCTTATAACAGAAAACCTGTCCTGTTCAGGAAATCTAGAGAAGTTATATGCAATGAATTAGAATTTGTCAGTATAAAGAAAAATCCCATAATATTGATGTTTAAATAGTTAACCTTTTTTTTTCATTTCTAGGTGTAAACCATTTAATGGTGTATGGTATCATGTTTTCTTATGACTGAAAGATTCTAATAATTCACTTTAGCATTTTCTCTCGATGTTGTATGACTGCCAGTTGGAACAGAGAAGAGGTGAAGCTATACCAGGTCTGTTAACATGCTTAGGTCCCCCCCTCCCCAGTGTATGTTTAAAAAAGAAAGCAAAGAAAATAAGGTATTTTTCCTTTTCTTTGGATGCCACCGTAGATCTCTGAAAACCGAGAAGTAACACACCAGCTATGTGCATCAGCTTTAAGGAAGTTGTTGTGACTTGAGGAAATGTGGGACATGTCATAGACAAGCCAAAGTACAATGTACACTACCTTGGAAACACATTGTAAACTACTACAAAAATAGATAGCATGTTAATGATCTGGCATTAACTTGCTATTTACTAAGATTTGCATCTCAGTAGGGCAAAATATAACTCTTTGATGGATGTCTAAGCATAAAGGAGACATCTGGGTGGGTGGTTCCTGATTTCATTTGAAGTGGAAGCTGTTTGCTCAAAGCTTGCTATATTTTTATATGCTTTGTATCATGACTACAGAATCTGCCATAGGTGTAGCAGTGCTCTCTGTTTCCTTAAAATAGTGTCTAGTTTTAAACATTTTTCATTGGGTATATTTAACCAAAGAACTTGCAAAGAACTCTACAACTTGCATTTGTCTTGACTTAGTTACAGATAACTTTTAAAATGGACTTCTTGCAATAACATACCTGATTGAGACTCCAGTATTTGGTTTGAGGAAATTTTTCACACTTAGGCCCTGATTGGCAGAGGACACTTCAAGATGTACGGGGGAGGAGGAGGTGAAGAGGTGGGGATTTCTCTTGGCTGGGGGAGGTGTGAATGGGCTGGGGGCAGAGCCTGGGGAGATACATATACTACTGCAACTCCCTGGATAAGATACCATAGCTTCAGATGAATAGGTTGAAATATTTCAAATTTGGTGGGGGCAGGAGGCCCAACCTTGAAAAAATGGCAAAAGCTTTTGCAAATCCCCTTCTCTTTCTTTCTTGTTTTCATTATTTCCAACTCTGGGCTGTATTATCTTTTCTTTTGAGCCAGACTGCTAGGGCCCTGGGGATAGCTGCAACCAGGAGAAATGGGATGGAGTTGTACTGTCAGAGAAACGGGGAAGCCCCAACAGGGCAGAGCTGGTGTAGAGTCACAGGGCCTCCATATACAATGATCTGGTCTCTCATAGATCCACCAGCTTTGGTCATGGTTCCTGTAGCCTTTCCTGCCTGAGAGTCTCTCCCTCAGATTGACTTCAGGAGGGAGATGATATTCTGACCTCTCCAATTTAGGCACACAAAGTAGAATCTGTCTGGAACAGGCAATATTATAATCACATATTAAAAATGTATGCAGACAGAGTTAAGATTGAAAAATGGACTACAATTTAAAAGGATATTAATAAAATGTTTTTGTTTAAGGTGTTTTAAATAATAGAAAGTCAGGAAATGTTCAGTTATGAGTTCAATACCATACTCTCTTTCCTGATATACTCTTGGGCTGAATGAAAATGTTCATCGAAATTTTTAGGGGGAAAAAAAGAGGACAAATTTTTCACAAAAATGTTTGTGACATTGTGTCCTCCATTTATAAGCTTTAATACTTGCTCACCTTGCTACTACAAGTCATGCTCGGCAATCCTCTAATTTATATAGCTTTTATACCATCTAAATGTTTTATACAACTAAAACATTATACTGGAATTCATATAATCAACTGGGCAGTTGAAATGTAACCTTTAAAGAAAATTTCTTTGTGCGTCTTTTGATATTCTTTCTAATGTATAATGTAATGGGTTGGATCACAGAAAACCCCCTTGGGAACTGCCAACTGATGTGCCAAGATTACTTCTGCCCCTGCTTTCCCTGCCAGCTTGGGACTCCAGCACCCTATCTTGTTGAGCCAGACATGCCAGTCTGCTCCAGCACAGACCCAGGGTCTGAACCACCTGCCCCAAAGCTGCAGACTTAACTGAAAGCAGCTTAAGAAGTGTTCCTGTTTTTAACACTCAGATGCCCAACTCCTCATGGGGTCCAAACCCCAAATAAATCTGTTTTATCCTGTATAAAGCTTATACAGGGTAAATTCATAAATTGTTCACCTTCTATAACACCAATAGAGAGAGATGCACAGCTGTTTGCCCCCTCCCCCAGTATTAATACATACTCTGGGTTAATTAATAAGTAAAATGTGATTTTATTAAATACAGAAAGTAGGATTTAAGTGGGTCCAAGTAGTAACAGACAGAACAAAGTGAATTACCAAGTAAAATAAAATAAAAGGCGCAAGTCTAAGCCTAATACAGTAATAAAACTGAATACAGATAAAATCTCACCCTCAGAGATGTTTCACTAAGTTTCTTTCACAGACTGGATGCCTTCCTAGTCTGGGCACAATCCATTCCTCTGGTACAGCCTTGTTCCAGCTTGTTCAGGTGGTAGCTAGGGGATTTCTCATGATTGCCGCCCCCTTTAGTCTGTTCCACCCACTTATGTATCTTTTGCATAAGGCGGGAATCCTTTGTCCCTCTCTGGGTTCCCACCCCTCTTTCTAAATGAAAAAACACCAGGTTAAAGATGGATTCCAGTTCAGGTGACATGATCACATGTCACTGTAAGACTCCATTATCCACTTGCCAGCACACAGGTGTACAGGAACATTTACAATTAAAATAGAGCCATCTACAGTCAATTGTCCTGGTTAATGGGAGCCATTAAGATTCCAAACCACCATTAATGGCCCACACTCTGCATATCTACAATTGGACCTCAGAGTTATATTTCATATTTCTAGTTTCAGATACAAGAGTGATACATTTATACAAATAGGGTGACCACACTCAGTAGATTATAAGCTTTGTAAGATACCTTACAAGAGACCTTTTGCATGAAGCATATTTTAGTTACATTATATTCACACTCATCAGCATACTTTCATAAAATTATATAGAGTGCAACATCACAGAGGGACTCTTTTTTTTTTTTTTTTTGGTATTAGAAATATTATCCCTCTTCTCCTATACTCCATTCCAGCAAAAACAGTGTGAATTGATAGGGTTCATCACAAAATGCTACAGATTCAGAATTGAGCAATAGAGAGGAGAATTGATTTTTGAGAAGAAATGGTTGGGAATTTTCCATCAAATTGTTTTTTGAGGACAAATGCAGCTTCCACAAAATCAACATTTTCTGCATGAAAATTTCAATGTTGGTAAAAAAATTTAATTTCCCATTGTGAAAATCTAAATGAAATATTTTGTGTTGAGTCAGGTTGACTTGAATCAAAACATTTTGATTTATTGAACCAAATTGAAATGTTTTGTTTTAGGTCAGTTCTCTACAAATCTGTGGCTGCTTGAGCTTCCATAGTGCCCCATGGATGCCTCATGTCCCAGTTCTCCTCTGTACGCTTAGCTCCCTGTCTGTATTATATCTCCCCTGATGCACAGTTGTTTTGCCTCTGGTTGAACCACTGTGGACCCGCATGACCAAAGCACATAGTGGAAAATGTAGTCCAGCCCTGAGAGGGCCTAAGGAGCTTCTTGTCTCCATCCCAGGGCAATGGAAGTGGGGGAAGAACCTTTTCCCTCAGTAGGGAATCTCATTGGGAAACCTCTGGGAAATTAATCTTTCTGGAGAAATGTCAAGGTATAACAGAATCCAGAAATGCTAGGTTACAGGATTTAGATCCAATGTGCTACAGCGTACACAAGCCCCAGAGTACACAATATTACCTTCATCCCTGGAAATATCAGGTGTAGTCTTGCACTGACTTGCCTCTGAAGGTTTGTATGTCGATCAACTGTTTGCAAATGTTAGAACTCTAGAAAGAGCGTCTCAGTCACTTTATATACAATTTACCAAACTATACCTCTGTGCAAATGGGTGAAATTATGGACTTAAATATTTATTATTATTTTTTTGTGTTCATTATGTCATGAAGTCAATGAAGCTCTGCTGATTTACAGCAGTTGGGGAACTGGCTCATTAAGTAGTGCCATGCTATGCTAGTAGCCCAGTGTCAAGTACTACTCATTGTAAAGCAGGGAAGAACCTGGCGCTTAGTTTGTTTTCTGAACCTACTGAAGTAAATGTATTGGGATGGGAATCATGCCATGGGATATTTTTATATACAAATCCCTCACTAACCAAATTACAGAATCACAGCATGCTGAAACATTTCTACAATACCATTATTAAAAAAAGCAGAAGGAATATAATAACATTAAGAAGCATACAATCTATAGGAATAAAAGAGGAAAACATACTCTTTGTATAGAAAGGGGATGCTTTACAGCCTTAATCCATTATTAAAGGTGACCATTCATCCTTGGTAATCAGATCAATTTGTGCTGAAAATTTAGTTCTATACGTGTGAATTGGAAGTAATCTTATTAGTGTTTTACTACATCAAGTCTGATAAGCTCCCCAATTCATTTCAGTTAAGCTTCTATTGATCCACTTAAGAGATCAATTTGGCTTGGTTTGATTATTTTGTTGGGGGATTTCATTTGTCTGGAATCTGAAGTTATGAGAAATATGTGATTTAGCAATGTGTGTGTGAGAGAGAAAGAGAGAGAGTGTATTATATATAGGCCAGAGCAACCCAGATGGTGATTTGATTTTGCGCTCTTGATTTTTTTCAGTTCATTGCAAATGAGTCTGTGTACAACAGCTGAATTGTAAGACATTTACAGAACAATGGAGTCAATGGGAAACTGAGACAGTTCTGAGTGTGGTTGTGACCAAAACTCCGTCTGGAAGAGGGGAAACTGAGGTACACCTGAACGGTGCTGTGAATTGAAACCCCACCAATAGAAAGGAACCTGAAGCTGGTAAAGACTATTAACAAACATAATATCCCTGCCAGTGAGAGCGGGGAAAGCCCAAGATAAGTATAAAGCAACTTCTTGGAAGACTGCAGAGAAAGCAGCAGCTAGGAGAGATGGGAAATTCTTCCCCAAGTCTATAATTGTATGATATCAGTGAAAATGTAAATGGCCTATGTAAGGGTGGGGTGGCTAACAAAACTTGGCTCAGGGGAAGATTTCAGGACTCAACCCCACAAAAATATGTGCATCCCCCATCTTCCAAAGGCATTGCATGATTAAACCTGCTCTGCATAGTGCTAAGACTCTTGTGGTCACCCAACTAATCAGGAATATTGGGGTGACAAGAGCATTTGGGAGGGGGGAGATATATTCCCAAGTGTAAAATGAATTTGACACTGGACTGTTATGTTGTCATGAAAACTGTTTTGTGGTAATTATTGGGAATGTTTACTGTATGAATGGATGAAGTTTAAATCACTGACTACATCTGTGTTTACCTTTCTCAAAAAGAGGTGGAAGAACATCCCTGAGGTACACGGGAAGTTCCCACTGCTCTGTTCTTTTTCCTATTGGGGTACAGATGTAATGGAGTAATGTATATAAGTATGTATCTATATCAAACTACAAATTGTTTTGTGAACGCTATTTTGATTGTAAAACTGTACTGTACTTTGACTGTTGCCTTTTAATCTCTAAATAGAACTGGGATTCCTGGAAGTGCTGGCAGAGAGTTAACAAATGAGCAATCAGGAATCTTTAACCAAAGGGAACCATCCTAGGACAATGTGCTAGTTGCAGCCCAAAGGTATGTATTCTCCTGGGTATACATGTAACCAAGCAATGGATCACCTGGTGAGAGACTTGCAGACACTGAGGAGAGTCATCAGATGGGGGACAGGAATCTTTTAAAAGGAAGGCTGTCCCACAGATTTTTTGGGAGACAGAGAGAGAAGAGAGCAGAAGGCAAGGCTGTGCATGAGGACAGGAGGGTCCAAAACCTAAAGGGATCTAAGAGTGGTGGGTCACTGGAAGGAGGGTTTTACGTGCAAGTTTTTGTTATGTTTCCATAGATCTGTATATCTCTTGTGCTTTGTCTGTGAGTAAAGCGTGACTCATTTAGAAATTCACTTGGCATATCTTTGTGTCCCTTACTTTCATTGTCATGTAGTCCCCGAAAGGGGAAACAGTTACTCAGAGGGTCCACCACTACTGTAGAGGTTTTGGGGGAGCTGGCCCTACTTTTAGGGGGTAGGCAGTTGGAATGGGAATTCTTTTCCCTAGTGCTTTTTTGTATAGCTTGTTGTGAAACTAGGCAAATATCTAGATGCGTTGATGTACTTCCTGGAAGACCTCTGCATACCCCCAGGGATACACATCCCCCTAGTTGAGAACCACTGTGCTAGATAGTTAGTCACATATTAGTGCTCCCTGTCCAACTGGCTTCTCCTCTTGCTGCTGCTCCCCTGCTCCTGCCAAATGGCACCTTCAGAAGTGCTCTGCTCCAGGCCATGGTCAGATGTGTCTGTTGCTTAAGATGCCCAAAGCCCTTTTTCCATAATCCTGGCTCCACCAAAAGCTTGTGGAATCCACACTATACAGATGTCATCTGTTGCAGTCTGAGGCACTGCATTCAGAGACACGGACTGAGGGCCTGGCTTATTCATTTTAGTGTATCCCCACCTGATCCTTATTTCACTGCCATAAATTTAATCAGCTGGCAGTAAAATGTATATGCATTCCATTATTGATGAATACACAGAAGGCTGAGATTTATATATTTTTAGTTCGGATTTTGTGATTGCTCATTTTAATGATCGTTGGGGTTAAGTGTATTAATAGTTCTTGAGTCATATTTTTCAATAAAAACAAACACTCTGTTGAATATATTTATATCTGGAATGGCTCTTCTTGGAAAGCCAAGAAGTATTGGGTTGACTTGATTTTATTTGCAACTCAGTTTATGTTCCTGTTGTTAATCTTTGAAATCCAAATATTCCACTTCAATTTCATTTTAACAGTAGCACTATGGTTTTGAAAGGCATTATTCTTAATGAGAGATTTTCACATTGCAATAATTTAAATATTAAATGCAAATACCCTCACCTCCCCCCAGAAATACATGATAAAAACCCTTGTGTTTAAAACAATGTTAAAGTTGCAAAGATAAGCACTTAGTCAGGCAATACCAAAATTAAAGATAAACACAGAACTCTGATGTCTTGTAATGCAGGAGAAAGTGCAATGGGAGGGAGAGAAAATGGAAACATGTAGGAAATCAAAGCACATCAAATTATAAGATAATATGTACATAGACATGTTCACATAAACACCCTAATTTATTGTGCATATGCTAGCTCTTAACTCCGTCTTTTTTTTTTTTTTTTTTTTAACTGGGAATAATTTATGATGACATGAAGAACTGCTAACTTCTGCTTGACTGAAGCTCTGGTCTTGGGGCCTGATTCAAAGCCTACTGATTCAACTGGAAGACTCTTATTGTCTTCATTGAGTTTTGGATCAAGACATAAAGCACCTCCAAATTGTAGGTGAAAGTTTCAGACAAATATAAGCAATTGAAAATAGGCCATTATTATGGAAACTGTTTTGCAACCCTAGTTACAATGTTTGCTCCCACAACAGCTATAACAACTCCATTTATCTTTCTTGTACCTTTTAATAAATGTCTTTGATATTTTTCTCTCTTTTTTATACTTTGACTTAGGGTTGACTTCATTTAATCAATAGGTATGCCGTTGAGTTTATTGTGAGATGCGGAGAGAAGATGGAGGAAAGAGATGAGAGGAGGAAACTAAAGCACTTGGAATCTAATACTCAGTTTTTTCACTTCTTAAAAATGGGCAGTTTCAAATTATTTTATGAACATGACTGTGAAACCTGTGAAATGACCTCTGTCCTCAGGCCCTTTTGCAAAATGCACTGACATTGAAAGAAGTCTTCCAGAGGAAAAATGTTTTGCACCATTTATAAAATGTGTTTAGATTTCTGAAGAAATTTCACAAAGCAAAAGCCAACTTTAGACGAGCTCATTAATTCCAATCCCTGTTCGCTAGCAGCTAAGTTAAAAGCTGGAATGCAGGCACATAGCATAGCAGTATCAATTATAATAGTAAGATGACTAATGAGATCAGTGATATTTGAATGATACTGAGGCTGAAAATTACACCTTTCCTGCAGAGTAAAGGTTGAAGGAGATCCTTGCATTCAGTCTATAATTTCTCCTATACGGGGAATATGTGGCTGTTAGACCTTCTATTGATTTTTTTTTCTTTTTTCTTTGACAATCCAGCAAGAGTTCCCCACTCCCACAGCTGCTGTGTGTGGCTTATCTCTGTGTAGCTTTATAATGGCTTTTTCCTCTGATATGTTGTTCTAATCTGTACCTTTTTGATAAGTAAGATGCCAGGTTTGCAAGATTTAAATGTAACTGTAACACAATAGTATGATGCATTATCCTTTTGGCTGGTGTCAACATGATGTCTTGTGCAAGGAAAACCAGAACTCTGCCCTCAGATGTAGAAGTGTGAAAAGTTGCACCTGAGTCTATGAGGGACAGATATATTGTGCCCATCATTTTGAATGTAAGAATGTTTTCTTCTGTTAGGCTCCAATTCTGAAAAAAACATTTTTCTGTGTTCTTAAAATCATCCCTAGTCAGCAAAGACTTAAGAAATACTGTATTGTTGTAAGTTTTGTGCTCTGGGTTCTTTGGAAGTGTAAGGAAGATGTTGCAAACAGCAAGATCATTTGCTTTCTGCCTTAATCTCCCTAGGAAGAGTCAGTTATTGGGCTAGAGTATATTCTGGGAACTGGGGGCTGGTGTGTGAGTTAAGATTTCTGAGAAAGGGGATTTGCCTGTATGCTGTTTGACCACTGTTCAAGGACTGGTATATAAAATGTAAATAAACAAAATGCGCAGAGAAAATACTCAGTTTCTATGTCCCTGATTTCTCCTCTTTCAGGAAACCAACCTGGAAGGCACTGACATCTGATACCTCTCAGCACAGGGATGATAATATTAACTCAAACATGTGGCACAATCAGGTCATTCTCTTCCATGCAAAATGAATATGCAATACTCCCATTTGGATATGACAGCATTTATCATTCATTTTTGTGAGAACCAGAGAATAATTAGGGAGAACTGGTGACTGGGATTTATGTTCTTAAATCACATAGTCACTTTTGAAAATCTCACCCACTGTGCCAGATTTATCAGTACATTCAGACTGTCTGGCATCAGTGCAAAAAAGTAGCCATAAACCTGGCTTCATAAACAAGATTTATGGTCACTTTGCTTTTCCAGAGTAGTGCAAAGCAGTCAGAGCGTGCTGGTGAGTCTGGCCCATAGGAAGTGCAATCTGAGCAAGTTAATATTATGGGAGACACTTTAAATTTTGGAAATTCCTCACTTTAGATGTTTGATTTTCAATTCTAACATTGCATTTAATGTAGGTTGTTTGATATATCTGTCTAATCTTTCTATGTATTGTCATTTCAATCAGAAGAGATTGCAAGGAGACTGAAGTAAATCTTTGAATTTCCTACTTTCTAGACAGGATTGCTCTGGTTCAGTAAATTCCAGCAGAGTGTTTAAAAAATGTTGAAATGATTAGAGATTACAGTACATTTGGCAGCTCTGTTGAAGAATTCTCATTGATGTGGATTATATTAAGAAGTTTTCTCCATCATTCTTTTAAAAGTATGACTTTTTTCTATTGTCATGTTAATTGCAAGGTATTGGGGACACATACCAAAATCTTTAATTATAGTATCAAGGGAATGAAATAATATATTTAATAATCTTGAGAAAATGTCCACATGCACCAGCTAGGAATTGCAGTGGGTTAAAAATTATCGGACATGAGCAACTCTAGAAACACAATGCAGTTGTACATTTCGGAAACTGAATACAAGTTTCTGCCAATTGCCTCTTGGTTTATCAAATATGAGATTCATTTGAGAAAGGAAACTACCTTGTGAATTCTTCACTTGTGAATGGCATTACTCTATTTGCTTGTAGGCTATAAGATAATTTCTCATGAGGATTGCTTCACTAAGGGGTTGGTATTTTCTTCCCTATGTTTTATTTCATTTTCCAGAGCAGAAGCCCTTCTTGTTACACATCTTACTTTCATTGATCTTTTCTAAACAAATGTTTATTCTCATGCCAGAAGCAGCAGGGTAGTCAAGGCAAAGAACATTTAGGCACATTGTGACAAGGCTTGCAAACCCAAGGAAATATCCACTCAGTCTCCTGATGCATCCATCCTGAAACTCAATTACACAGAATGTAATGCTATTGCAACACAAGCAAAAACAATGTTGATGACAAACTGTGATAAAAGGAGACTGACATTCCAGAATATCCAAAAGAATCCTGCAATTGGCCATAATGCATCAGAGGCTTGTAGACCTGGCTGTTGCACAACCTGTACTGTATGTTCTGTCTTAAAATACTGCTGGCTTTGAGGCAGCTATTGTTAAAGAGCTGAGTTGTTAGAAGACCAGGGGATTACAGGTCACGAATCCAAGGAGAGAAAATGACACCCCAATATAAAACCAACAAATGTAGTGTTGGTTGGTTAGTTTAATACTAATAGTTTGAAGAAGGATTTTTAAAAAAAAGTTCAGAGGAGGGTAAAAAGACTAATGTGGGGAATTAAATGAATGTGTTAAGCAGAAAGACTTTGAGACCATATGTCACCATTGTGCCTGGAGGGGCCACACTGAGAATGCTTACTCAGGGCAAAGTACAAGGAATAGGGCCATTATCCCCGAAAGTGGTGGTTTATTGTATAATTAGATTTCACCAAGTCAGTAACCAAACAGCTTCTGTAATACCTTACTGGTTACCATTAAACCAAAATTCAGTGCCTTTAAGCAATCCAGCCCACCCAGCCAAGTCTAATATAGTGAAGGTTACTAAAAACCTTCTTCACCATATATAAAGTTCTATCAATCCCAAGAGATTGGACACATTATTCACCAGGTCAATGAATATTTCAGATCTTACCCAAATACACGTTTACAGCCAATTCTTATTAACTAAATCAAAGATTTATTAATAAAAAAGAAAAGAAAGAGAGTTGCTATGGTTAAAAAATCAATATACATACAGAAATGAGTAAAATTCTTAGGTCAGTTTCATAGCAAAGATGGTGAGGCTGCTGATTTATAAAAGTCGTTCTGGAGTCAATTTAAAGAGATATAGTCCAACGGCAGTCCATGTGCAGAGTTTGTACAAATTCTTCCATGAGAATTCCATGCTGGATCCAGAGTAAATCTGGAGACCGCAATCTTATGGGCTTAGACTTTCCCTGTCAAGGTTTAAGCAGATCTGAGACAAAAAAGGATCAGGCCCGAAGCCTTGTTATAGTTACAGAAAGTCATCACCTCAGCAGGGCCTTTCTTAGATGAAGAATAGGTAATGTATATTGTTGCTTTGAAGCTAAGCTCTGTTTCCTAGGCATACATGGGTAACAAGTTCATTAGCAGAAGGCAATTAACTATCAAACAGTTCAGAGGGAGTTTACTACAATTTTCAAAGAGAAATTAGGTCAATAACATTATTATACCATAAGTCCCATCTAAATGATAATATACTCCTTTTGTTCTCTGAATCAATAGAATAGAATACAGTAATGAAACATTATAGACAGGAACAGAAGTTTAGCATCTACAATCTAATTAGATCACAACATTAAACTTCTACCAAGATGTAGGTAGACAAATACAATTAGTATTTACTTTTGATCCTTTAACAATACAGGTTTACATATCAAGGATTCTAGTCTATTTAACATGGCTTTGATAACTATCTGCAAGGAATGAACCTGTTTACCATTTCAGTCTCTTCTATATCTCTTTAAGGGTTGCTTTTAAGGGTCACTCAGCCTGCTGGTTACTTAACTCTCGCTGACTCAGCGTCACACCATAATATCTCCAAACCTAGAATGAAGATGACAGGGAGATCTGATGACATTATACAAGTCCCAGAAGAAGTTTATATAAAGATCAAGGGAGGACTATGCTCATCACGGGACTGGATAAATAATCCATAGACCTAGTTTGAAACTAAGGAAGGAGAAATTCAGACTATACATCCATGAACTCCTTGATATTTCTCTCAGTGAATCAATGCTACATGAAATCAGGCTAACAGATGAATTAATTAGGGTAAGAAACATGATAGAGTTTAAGGATAGGATTTATTTAAGGACAAGAAAGAGTATCCTTTGCTATCCTCTGCTAAGTCCCATCTGTGCGTATGTAGTTCTCTTTGTGTACATCAGAACTATTGAATGAATGAATGAATTTCCTTTAAGTCATGAAGTTGTGCAGAGAGGGTCATCCCTTTCAGATGACATGAGATTTTATGACTGGTACCATTTAAGGCCCATCTACAGTACTCTACTCTTCTGTGCAATGTGCAAGAGACAGGAAGGGTTGTAGTACTGTGCAGAGGGACAATGTAGATATGTGCTATCATGCTAACACCTGCACCCCTCCTTCATGAGACCAATGTATGAACTCTGCTCCTCATGACTAGGAAGGAGGGAGCACATGGCTAGCAGACAAGCAGGCATGGCATGCTACAAAGGAAATGGACTCCAACTCATGCAGCAAATTTCTCTCTATATAAACTAATGCAGATTGTTTCTCTATGAACATCTTCTCCATCTCCGTAGCATTCAGGGATTAGATAAGGGGGAGGAGGGGAGCAGGAGCACACAGCAAGTAATGGAAAGCCACCATTCTGCCGGCTACTTGGCGAGACTTATGATGCATGCAGAGGGAAATTGGCTCCCCTGTTTGGCCAAAAATCCAGACACATTGGCTCAGGTTTTGCCATAGATCCCTGGACTGGGCACCATCCCTTAACCAATCTGCTTCTCCATCTGCCCTGCACTGTAGCGAGGAAGATATTGCAGACCCATGACTTCACACATGCTGTGAAAGGTTTTTGATAAGTGTCTCCTTCCACTTCCCAGGTAATTTAACATGTGGGAGGTGAGATGCTCATGAGGATCCTAAATTTAGAGCAGCGATGGCCACTCCAGTGTTATGGTTTAATTGAATTAGCTACTACTTACTGGAAATGTTAAGAGCTCCTTTGTTTTGCAACTTAGATATATAAAATGGTTCTGAATTTCTACTGAAAATATTCAGTTAGGAAAGCCACAGTGTGTGAAGTGGGATATTAGATAGGTTAAGCTACTGATAGAACTGTATCCATGCTGTACAGCTCTCTGTCATAATCTTATTCCCTATGGTCTAAAAAACAACTGCTTGGATCTGACTTCTGTTGAAATGCGTTGTCTCCGTAGCACCAATCACTTTCTGCTATACGCACATCTTTCATAGACAACCTGATAGAGTATCAGAGGGGTAGCCGTGTTAGTCTGAATCTGTAAAAAGCAACAGAGGGTCCTGTGGCACCTTTGAGACTAACAGAAATACTGGGAGCATAAGCTTTCGTGGGTAAGAACCTCACTTCTTCAGATGCAAGTAATGGAAATCTCCAGAGGCAGGTATATATCAGTGTGGAGATAACGAGGTTAGTTCAATCAGGGAGGGTGAGGTGCTCTGCTAGCAGTTGAGGTGTGAACACCAAGGGAGGAGAAACTGTTTCTGTAGTTGGATAGCCATTCACAGTCTTTGTTTAATCCTGATCTGATGGTGTCAAATTTGCAAATGAACTGGAGCTCAGCAGTTTCTCTTTGGAGTCTGGTCCTGAAGTTTTTTTGCTGTAAGATGGCTACCTTTACATCTGCTATTGTGTGGCCAGGGAGGTTGAAGTGTTCTCCTACAGGTTTTTATATATTGCCATTCCTGATATCTAACTTGTGTCCATTTATCCTCTTTCGTAGTGACTGTCCAGTTTGGCCAATGTACATAGCAGAGGGGCATTGCTGGCATATGATGGCATATATAACATTGGTGGACGTGCAGGTGAATGAGCCGGTGATGTTGTAGCTGATCTGGTTAGGTCCAGTGATGGTGTTGCTGGTGTAGATATGTGGGCAGAATTGGCATCGAGGTTTGTTGCATGGGTTGGTTCCTGAGTTAGAGTTGTTATGGTGCGGTGCGTGGTTGCTGGTGAGAATATGCTTAAGGTTGGCAGGTTGTCTGTGGGCGAGGACTGGGCTGCCTCCCAAGGTCTGTGAAAGTGAGGGATCATTGTCCAGGATGGGTTGTAGATCACTGATGATGCGTTGGAGAGGTTTAAGCTGCACGTCCACCAATGTTATATATGCCATCATATGCCAGCAATGCCCCTCTGCTATGTACATTGGCCAAACTGGACAGTCACTACGAAAGAGGATAAATGGACACAAATTAGATATCAGGAATGGCAATATACAAAAACCTGTAGGAGAACACTTCAACCTCCCTGGCCACACAATAGCAGATGTAAAGGTAGCCATCTTACAGCAAAAAAACTTCAGGACCAGACTCCAAAGAGAAACTGCTGAGCTCCAGTTCATTTGCAAATTTGACACCATCAGATCAGGATTAAACAAAGACTGTGAATGGCTATCCAACTACAGAAACAGTTTCTCCTCCCTTGGTGTTCACACCTCAACTGCTAGCAGAGCACCTCACCCTCCCTGATTGAACTAACCTCGTTATCTCCACACTGATATATACCTGCCTCTGGAGATTTCCATTACTTGCATCTGAAGAAGTGAGGTTCTTACCCACGAAAGCTTATGCTCCCAGTATTTCTGTTAGTCTCAAAGGTGCCACAGGACCCTCTGTTGCTTTTAACCTGATAGAGGTTAGCTTGTCACCACCGACACTAACAGTCTTTCTGGTGTGCCAATAAATCAGCTTGTTAAATGATCTTTAGCAGAAACAATATGGACCAAATCTTAAACACCTTACTCAAGTAAACCTCACATTGGCTTTAATAAGGTATTTGCCTGAGTGGAGCGAGAATGAGGACCTCACGATCTGGCCTTAGATTTTGTAAAAGAAAAAAGTGTGGAATAACATACTGTAATAGTAATATTAATAATAACACCTAGATTTTATTTAGCACTTTTCATCAGTAGATCACAAAGCACTTCCCAGTCAGTAATGTATTTATCATCCCTGAGAGGTAGGGAATTATTATTACTGTAGTGGGGGAAACAATACACAGATCCCATCCCTTGGAATTTCACAGCTTGAGTTATGGCTCCCCAAAATAGATTGACTATGAATGTGTGTATTTCCCTCTGCAAAGTGTGAGAGAGGGAGGACTGAAGGAGCCTGGCATATGTGCAGCACAGAGCTGGCTCACACTTCAGGAATAAAATTTGGCACATGTTAAGTAGTCCCTGCTGATACTAGTAGTGATGTGCATGACTAGCATGTTCAACAGGAAGCAGGGAGGCTAGACAGATTACCGAAAGCCAGAGCAATGCCAAGAGCTGCAACACAGGGCTGATTTCAAAACTCAACCTTGTCCAACAGCTTACTTTTGTTTCAGTGCAGCTCTCTCTTAAATACTAAGCCGAATGTGGACTTTTAACTCTCAGTCACACCCTACCTGTGGGACCATTATTTCCCTGTTAATCTATATTATTGTTATTAGCACTGACAGTGGTCTCAGGGAAGATACAGAAAAAAGTTCAGTCTCTTTCATGAGTAACTTACAATACAGCAGCTTAAGGGCATAATAATCAAGGGTAATAATCATGAATGAGTCTGGTCCTGTTCCCACTAAAAACCATGGCCAAAGTTCTAGTGCAGGCTGGATTGGGCCCATAATAACGGCTTCACCCTTATGATCTTTTCAATTGCCTTAATAATGTATAATTGCTGCAGCATTTGTTGATGATTCCCTATATACAGAAGATTCCACTTATTAACAACCCCTCAGCTGCCAGCAAAAAGTTCTGGCAGTTACTAATAAGCAGAATGCAGGTTTGTGGGGCTGCAGCCAGGGAAGAAAGCCCTGGGACCTGGCTGCAACCTGCAAACCTACCTGCAGCCAGGGAGGGCTTCTTGGGCTTTCTATGGGAAGTGGGGGTGCTGGAGGCATGTGGGGTTGCACCATACTGCTCCCTGTGCTCTTTGGGGTTGGGGCTAAGCACATCCCAGCCTTTCCTTCCCTAGGTGCAGTCCCTCAGCAGGGCACAGCCTGGAGAACTCAAGGAGAGGTAGAGGACATGCAGCAGCAGCATCCAGGCTGCTGCAGCAGCCCCCCGCCCTTCGCCATTACTGTCCTTCCCACAGCCTCCCTCCCTACCCCACAGCACCTTACTTCCTGTGCAGTGCCTGTGCACAGGCAAGTTTGTGAGGCTGCTGCCCCAGCAGGAAGCACTGGGATGGGCTGAGCACCAGCCACAGGCAGGTTTGTGGGGCTGCAGCCAGGGTAGGCACATCCCAGCCTGCTGCAGCTCCACAAACTTGCCGGCGGCTGGGGCCTTTCTTCCGAAGAGTGTTATTAATGCCCTTGCCAATATCCAAATCCCATTAACATTACCAGGACAAGATTGGTTCCCAGCAAAATGATGCTATTAACCAGCAGTTGTCAATATCTGGGCTGCTATTAAGCAGAATCCAGTGCTCTAGGGATAGACAGAAATAAGGAATATTACAAATTCAGCAGTAGCACTGACTAGGTTTTCTATTTTGGAGATTTGTCCTGATTTCAACTACCAGCATAACTGCACCAGTGGAAACCCTTAGGATAGAGAGGGTAAATATCTATAAGCTGTGATTTGCATCAGTGAAGCTTATCTCTACATGAAACCAGGGTGAGCTCCACTTCAAATTGTAATTGGCCTTGTCTATAGTAGGGGTTTGCACTTTGCAGTGGTTCAACTACATTAGTGTCTGGGTGAAATCAAAGCAAATCCACACAGTAGACAAGGTCTTAGTGGAAAAGGCAAAATTGAAAAGTATTTTGCACTTTAATAACACTTTCCATCTGAAAAATCTCAGAGGCCTCTACTAACAGTAGTGAGTTAAGTGAGGTAGGGATGTGTATGTTAGTCAGACTAATGGGTACTAGAAGTATAGAATACCTATGCTATTAGTGAGCATTTGTATACAGTCTCCCAGCTGAGATTCCCTTGGATTATTTTAAGAAGACAGCGATGTGTTATTGTTTAGTTTATTATTTATACAGCACCCCAAAGTGTGCTAACAAAACAAACAAAAAGGTCACGGTCCTGCCTCATAGAGCTTGCAATCTAAAGAGTGAGAGCAATGAACAATGGGGCTGGAAATGGGAAGAGGGAAATGAGAAGACCTGGTAATACAAAAACAAGGTGGTGTAATTACTTACTTATGAAGTAGTTGTGCTGAGGTATCTGTGGCTGAATTGGCAGTGTTAAGAGGCAATCTATTTCTTTTCCTGTAAGATGTTTATTTAGGCAAAGCAGCTGATATGACATTGTCAGAACAATGTGGTGTTATCAAACAACTACAGTACTTCACTATACTGTGCATCTCTGTTCGAAAAACTAGTTCATTATGTGTCACCGTCTGTCACGGTGCATGTGACAGAATGTGTCCAGATTCTATAATACTGTTAGGCATTATAATGTCAAAAAATTAACTTTTCATCACAAAGTTTTAAATATTGCTTTAAACTATATAGCAAAGGAAACTGTATATTATCTGTGTCCAGGGTCCATATCCATCAAATAGCTCCCCATTCTCAAAATTGACACTCTGCCAACTGTTTCTGAGCTGCACAAAGAGAAAACATGTGCCTGGCAAGCACCATACTGATGGGGTTTAAAGTCAGGTAGAAGTACTGTATGTTGTGTTTGTTTGGCAAACTGGAAAGTGTCTAAAGATCTCTTAATGATTTTGAACATCAAGCCTGAGTCAATGCACTGAATAAGGGGGATTACTTAGTAACACACATATTTAGCAATGCCATGGTTACTATCTAACAGAAAGGAGAGAGAGAGAGAGAGATCAATTTCCGCCTAGGAAACACTATTCCCATGTTTATTATTTGTGTTAGACAAATAGACAATCATCAGTCCTTGAAAGTAAGGCACTAAAATCCTTAAATTCACAACAGGGTGGGCACAAATATTATCTATGGATTTTCTGTTTAACACTTGGCCATTGCTGTGAAGTAGGTCCATGTTCTTGCTAGCTGGCTGGATTTTAAATGGAGAAGCCAAGTTCCTTTGCTTACCTCCTACCCTTGTGTTATATCTATCAGTGTCTTCTATAATGTGTGCCAAACTTGGAGAAATAGTATGAAAAATTTGAGCAAATAATTTGAAAAATAACAAGCTTATTAAGAGCTAAATTCAACCACATGAGTAAATTGAACGAGGAATGTTCCCACTAGTTACAGAATCCCCTCACACTACCCTCCTCCCAGCAAGACAATGAGAGACAATGCACACTCAGGAATGAAACACAGACAAAAGCATTATATCAACAAATTGCCATTTACTGATTGGTGATCCTGAGGGCTGCACACTCTTAGCTGTAGTTGATGACAGCTGCTTAACCCTTTTGTGGCTGTCACAGACATCTTTTAGAACCTACACTCACTCATGAGTCCACCTGAAGTAAATATACTAGAC
This sequence comes from Malaclemys terrapin pileata, assembly GCF_027887155.1. NCBI lineage: Eukaryota > Metazoa > Chordata > Testudines > Emydidae > Malaclemys > Malaclemys terrapin. The sequence continues at coordinate 92,188,960 of NC_071509.1, forward strand.
ACGGTATATGGAACAGGCAAACATTATCTTTGGCTGCCAGCTGGAGAAAATTCTTCTCCTTCATAAAAGTGAAAAATCTTCTTTGCCAGCATGTTTGTTGATATAAGAACCATTTTGTTAAACTACAGCCAACCATTTTGTGGCACTAAAGACAACAATTCATCTGAATTCTCTAATTATATTATTAGTAGAACTAGAACTTGTAAAAATATATTGGGCCAAACCTCCAGCTGGTGTAAACTGGCTAAGCTCCATTTAAAACAATCTAGCGCATTATATCGAAGCCAAATAGCATCATTAGCTATATTATGTATTACTGTAACCATACTGAAACTGCCTGCTGGTGTTTTCTTTGGTGCCTCTCATGTATATAATTCTAATTCCTTACTGTTCCTTTCTAAATAAGTGCTATTCATCTCTACAAACCCTTTCACACAGGGCAGAAGTTCCCGTAATCTCTGATTCTGTCTCCCTTTTGAGGTCCCAAAAATAAAAGTGGTACCACAGAATGGCTTTGGCAAAAAATGATTGTGTGTGTGTGTGTGTGTGAGAGAGAGAGAGAGTTGCTTACAGACCACTTTGGCTGTGTCCCTAACACACACATTTCTATCCGTGGGAATATTTTATCCTATTAGTGCCTGAGAGCATAATCCCTTTGCACCAAAACCCTCAGACTTTAAAGGAGTAAATCAGGAGTCATTCCACTAGTGTAAGTGACAGGAGAATCTTCCTGCATGAAATCTAAAAATAAGATAATAAACAAAAAGACCCAGACAATTATTCAGTCACATTACCAGCTTCTCCAGTGTAGCTGCTCTGAGGAGAAAGGCCATGGCATCCAGAGCACAAGGTGGAAGATGGCTACAAGTTCTTTTGGGAGTATTCAGAGAACCAGAGAGGGCAGGTGTGGTGGCTGTGGCTAGGGTCCCCCTGCCTCACAGGCCTGGTCTACACCTAGAATATAGGTCAATCTAGCTACACCACTGACTAGTTAAGCTGACCTAAGCTCCAGCGCAGACACTGCTAGGTTGACAGAAGAATTCTTCTGTCTACCTAGCTCCTACCTCTTGAAAGGATGGATTTATTACAGTGATGGAAAAACCCCTTACGTCGCTGTAGCAAGCATTTACACTACAGTGCTACAGTGGCGTAGCTGCAGTGCTGCAAGTGTGCTGCAGGTCGTAGCACTTGCAGTGTAGACACACCATCAAACTCTGGCAATGGGGACATGTTCCAGAGCGATGGTTATGAGGGCCATAAAAGTACCTGGATAGATAGGAGCACTTTAAAAAAAAAAAAAAAAAAAGGCATAGCAAGTGTCATTGCAGAGTAAGCAGAGCCCAGTTCTCCCCGAGACCTTATTGCTGCCTCTGTCCCCCAGCACTGTAGGTACTAACATCCTGCCCATTCTATCTCCCTAGTTCCCTTCTGATTCTTTCAACCAAAATGTAACCTTAGTATTTCCTTTACACATGTTGTATGTGGCAGTATATCTGAGTAACACAGAGAAATATATACACATTTGAGACCCTGGTAATCAAAAGACACTCTGTAGCTGGAAGGAGTTCAATGTAATATATTTGTTAAAGAAGGACAGCAGCTATAAAGTTCCATCAGTCAGAGTTATGTGAGGCAAAATTTATATAGGATACGTAATTTTTAATTTACTAGAAATCATTTTGAAATTGAGGTGGGATGCATATTGTCTACTGAAGAAATAATTTATAGACATTAATTGCAGGAAAGAGAGAAGCCTTTTGCTTCAAAAAGCCTATCAGCCAGCTGTCCTTCCTGTTTTATCAGTAAGCAAAGCTAAGAGCAAATAACAGATGGGACTGTCCCTTAGCGCCAGCAGTGACTGTTCATGAAATGTAGCACAGTCTCCCTCCAGTGGGTTATGTTTTTAACCGTAGAAGATTAGACAAAGGATAGGTGTGGGGTATGATGAATGACTGGTTCCAATCAACGAGCTTTTTCTTTGGCAATGATCACATAATTTTCGTCTGACTTTTGATTATATGAAAAGCAGTTTCAGCAAGAACACGGAGTGGATTTTATAGGTGGATGAGGGAGGGCTAAATTTCAGGCTGGGTCTGGATCTGAATTCAGAATCCTAAAGTCTGGCAAATTTCCAGCTTTCTCACCCTGTCCTCGAAGCCCTACCATTGCAGCAAATAAACCTGCATGGAAACTTACTTTCCAGTTACAAAATTCTTGACTGTTTTGCATTCATTCACCCCCTCTTAGCCTTCACTCAACCAATCAGGTTGAGGTTTTCTTGCACTCAGAACAAAAAATCAGAGAATTGGTTCCTCAGATGGTGTAAATCAACATAGTTCCATTGATGTCAATTGAATTTCATCAGCTGAGGATCTGAGTTAAGTTGTTTGTGTGTACATGCTATGGGAGAGTTTAGATAGAGAACAATAAGTATTTGCAACCAGATAAAAGAACCATGCAAATTACACCTAATTCTGGATTTTGACACCAATAAAAGTCTCAGACTATGGGCCTTATTCTGATTTCACTTACCCTGATGTAAGTGAGATCAAAAGAAAGACCTATGTTTATTGCATGGTTTGGTGAGGGCCACAAGAATTTCAAGTGATCATGGTCCAGTAGTGAGTGAGTGTGGGCTCAAACCTAAGTTGATTAATAGTTCACCATAGTAAATCATGAAAAAATCCTCATCTGGAAGTTCTGATTCAAAGTTAGATGAAATGCAGGAACTTAGCCTGAGTTTCAGTTTGGGTCAGACCCTAGTCCCACTGAAGGTACTAGAAAAACTTGGTGATGTGAACCCATTCAAATCACAACTGAAGAAAACGTTTGCACAAAACAGCTGGGTTTTGCACAGCTCAAATGGAAAGGTGAAAGACTGGTTTATTAGAAAGCCAGCTAATCTATCTATAAAAATGTGGGTGCTGTGGTGTTATATAGAGACTTAAAGAGTGAGATTTTAGTAAGTTTTGAAGCATGTTACTTCAATGAAGTGACTAAAGAAATAATTTAAAACCCCAAACAAGAATCGAAATCAGAGAATTTTAAATGTAAATGCACATATGTTACTCTGGACTGAAGATACTACTTTGGAAAATAAGCATGAGATGCTTGAATGCCAACAATCAAACACACATGCCAAAACAGAAAGTTAGAAAGAAAACTAAAACAGAATAGGAAGATAAAAAAGGAGAAACAGAAAGAGAGCAGAAGAGATACCAAACACCAGCAGGTATTTTAGAATTTGGTAACCAAGCTGTACAAAAAACAAACAAAAAACCTTCACATCTTTTCTGTTTACAATGATTTATACACTTACTTTTTCAAATGCATATTGAAAGTGCTATAAAATCACCTAAAATATGTAAGGCCATCTTCATGAGAATATTTATTATGTGGCCAGTGTGAGTTCTTTAGAAATTTATTTTAAAAGTGATATGGGTGTGCCTTAAATTTTCAGTTTTTTCAAAGGAATATCATTTTTTTATGGATGTATGCCAGGAAGTAAACAGGATTAAGGAAATAGATCTAACACAGAAGAAATCAAAGCTGAGTAAACAGATTGTCCAAAGCCTGGATATAGAATACAACATAGCTACCTGTCAGTGTTACCTGTATCCATTAAATATAAAGAACACAACAGAGGAAAACCAGGGATAAAATACTCCATAGACATTATGGAGTTCTGATAATAAAAACAGTGAAGTTTAAGTGGTTTGTGATATCATCAGACTCACAAGATACCTACATATCCTTATCACATTTTTCGTCTTTTATCTGGCAGTTTCATTTTCCCATGCCAGCTCATGGATGAAGAGAATGTTTGCTGCTTTTTGAGCCAGCAGTGGCCATCTTGGCCATACAGATTCATAAATAGGAAAGACCTCACCTGAACAATATTCTTCATGTTTCAACTAGAAAATGCCTATACAAAGAAACAAAATAAACACTCTTCAAACATGGAATCATAGAATCGTAAGACTGGAAGGGACCTCGAGAGGTCATCTAGTCCAGCCCCCTGCACTCATGGTAGGACTATTATCTAGCCCATCCCAGACAGATAACCTGCTCTTAAAATCTCCAGCGATGGAGATTCCACAACCTCCCTAGACAATCTATTCCAGTGCTTAGCCACTTAACATGGTGTTTAACATGGCCATAGGAATCTTCCTCTTCCTGAATATTACATCCAAGACAACTGACCTAAGTGCTGTGGGGAATTGGAGAAACTGCCAAATATTTAAGGGGACAATGATCCTCCTGATCAAAGTTCAGAAAAAAAAATCCTTTCCTGTGTTAGTTTTTATATTTAAGTTTAGATCGGATGCAGCTAATAAAATTTTACATCATCTTAAGTGAACTATGACTCTAGTAATAGCTACAACACTATGAAATACAGGATTTAAAAAAAATGTTCTAGCTGGATGTGAGTTGTGGGCTGTTTTCATTAAATATATTTTAAAACAAATAACAAAAAGACATAGGCCATATTATTCTTTACTGGGATGAGAGGACTGGGTGCAAATGTCTCTTAAAGAAGAGATTGTTAGGCTAAAAAAAAAAAATCCTTTGATGTTAATATTCTCACTAATTATTGCCTGGTTTTTCACTTTCCTCTTTTGGGAAAGGTTATTAAGAAAGTGACACTGAAGCACTTGGTAACTGCTGGCCAGACTTCCTTGCCCTGGGTTAGTTTAGAGACCTGGCATGGAGGCTGCAATGACTTTGCTGGACAAAGATCCTGTGCTAGTAAAGGTCCATGTTGATTCGTTCGGAAGTCTCAGCTGCCTTTGATCGTACGGACCACAAGGTGGCATCATTGACACAGCTGCAAACCCTAGGTGAGTTAAAACTCCCTCTTCAGAGTCTGGGTTTTTCATTTGCTGAGAAGACCCAGATGGTACTGGTGGTGATTTGCCTGGAATACCTTTCATGAAACGTACCAAAGGGTTCTGTTCTGTCACTGCTCCTGTTCAACATGTATGTGAGACCATTGGAGGAGATAGTGAAATGCTATGGGCTGCATAGAATTCAATATGTGGATGACACTCATATCTTTCTATTTCATTGGGCCAACTTGGTGTGGTTTGATTGGCTTACCTAGTATCTGGCCACCAGAATCAGGGTTTGGGTGAGGGTGAACTGGTTGCAGCTTAATCTCAATAAGACTGAAAATATGCTACTAGGTTGGAGGAGTTTGGTGGAGATTATATTGGCTCCCATGGTTTAGAGAAGCCATTCTATGCATCCGAAGAAGTGGGCTGTAGTCCACGAAAGCTTATGCTCTAATAAATTTGTTAGTCTCTAAGGTGCCACAAGTACTCCTGTTCTTCTTTTTGCGGATACAGACTAACACGGCTGTTACTCTGAAACTCATGGTTTAGAGAATTTACCCACATTTTCCAGGTTGGCAACCTGGAATTCTTTTGTATTTTCAAATTCTTCAGGGTGTCCATGGCTAAGAGCTGGTTTTATTTTACTATTTATAGTTACCCACAATGGTCTACACCCAAAGAAACCATGTCCCTCCCATTCTTAGACAGGAAATCCCCGAAGTTTGCACTTATTGCTTTTTCAGGTGTGTCAGTAGGAACAGAAAATGTGGTTCGTGTTTTGAATTTCGCTTTATACATTTTTCTCATAGCTTTTCAATGTCATTCCTTAATATTCCCCCATAAAGTTTATCTTAACCTTGAGCCTGGAATAGAAGCCCCTGTTTTCTGTCTGGGATTGACAAACTGGTTAGGATAATAGAAGACCCAGCTTCGCTTTTCTAAAACATAAACCTGAACTGTGTTTTTTTTTAGAAGCTTGCAAAGTACAGTTCAATAGTGGGGATCAGAAGAAGAAATTCTAAAAAAAAACCATGGAAAAATGTTGCTCTTGTGGATGGCTAGGAAGAGCTAACATACTGATCATTTGAACAATTGTGTAATGTTTCAGAAGGAAGGTAAAGTTTGTTGCCCATAATATGTGGTAAAAGGCAATACTTTCCTAATGATGAGCTGGCAATAAGGCAGGGTTCTTGCAGTTTCAGGTTATACATAGTACAGTGCATAGTGAACGAGACAAGAGTCAGTAGGCACATTCCAGTGGTGTCTTACTAAAATGTTTCAAGATTATGGAAATTCTTGTTTCTGTCATTTTCTTTTAAGACAGCTAGGGAATTACATTAAAAATCCCCATATTAAGAGAATATTAAGGTTGCAAAGTCTACCACTCCAAAGTCAGGTAGTGCCAAAATTAAAGTTCTTTTCTGTGCCCCATTGTAAATATATGCAATTGCAATATAATTTTTAATTAATGCTCAGGTGCTATGGGCCAGATCTTCAGTTGGCGCAAATTGATGTAGCTCCATTGAAGCCAATAGCGCTATGCCACTTGACACCAGCTGAGGATCTGGCTCCTTTTCTCAAACAGAGTGATATCGTGTAAAGTGCACAGTCAATGAAACAATGGCTTCTTCGGAAGCTTTGCCTCAGTCAAAGGCATCTTGTGTATAAAGTACTTTCATGGACACTATTTTTCCAGCACACATTGAATAGTGCAGAATAGTATGTTACACATATTTATCTGAAATTGTAGGGGAAAATGGTTTGATATTATATTGCCGTATTTAAGACTGATCATGACTATGTTGCCATGTATATACCCTAGGGGACAGAGTTATGATTATGCCTGGAACCTAACTTTGGTATTTCCTGACTAATGAGTGCTTAACTGTGCAGCCTTCAAATTCTCTAATTTCATTATCACATATGATTGTCTTAGAGTCGTCTTTGAATCGTGCAAGAGAATTCCATCAATTCACTCTAACTGGCCAAGATGTAAATACAGTGCTACTTCTGATTCAGTCTATTTTTGCTTTCCATCAGTGGTGAAAGGTAAAGAAACTACATCAGATAGTTTCATCCTTGCTCATGCAATTAGCTTAATGGTAAATATACCATGCTTTAGAAACATCAGTGCTTATTTTGTGCTCGTTGCCCTCAAGTATTGAAGATTGCAGTCTTAACACGGGCCAGTTTTCAAAGCCAGTGTATTGTTAATGCTACACCACCAGGGGGCAGCATGGTGCAAAACTTCATTCACGTCTCTCAATTTGGAAACAGTCATCCTGAGGCTTTGGCAATGTCTGTTTGAGGAGGCAGTACCGCAGAGGGGACTGTCAGTTAGCCCTTTGTGTTTGCAGCCTTACACTTGCTCCTCCTTGGTGTCTTTATTTTTCTTGCTACACCAAAACTTTTGTTTTTAAACTTCCTGGAGCTTAATTAATAAACATGACAACTAAGCAGACGCTGGCACAAAGCCCTTTTCCCAACCAGCACATGGGCAATCTTATGGTAATTGTAGTTATTTATATTTGGCATCCAGCTGACTGAACTAGCTACACAGCATTATTTTTCTCCTGTAGGAGTACAGAGGCTATTAAATTAAACAGGTTAATGTGGCTACAGCATTTCACCCCCTGCTATCCCCACAGCCACAGTAAATCTGCCACCTGTTTATTTCCATAAAAATTCAATTATAGCACCACCAGTTTATTCTTCTTATGTGAACAATTAACTTCAGGCAGTTCCAGGCTCAAAGAAATTCCTGGCCCACTCCCCTCTGAAGTTGCTCTTTTGTTGTTGTTGTTGTTGTTGTTGTTGCTCCATTGGCTAGCAGCTTTTTTTTGCTAAGTGACTGCCCTGCCCCACACCGGTGTAAAATTAGAGAAGACACGCCGCTGTGGTGCCTTGGCGTGTTGGTGAAGAAGCAAAGCCAAAATAAACAAAACCAACTTATCCATTAACAGTGGGTGTGATGAACATAGGAGAGCTCAAACTGTGCTGCTGCTGCAGCAGTACCATTCAGGGGTTGTTAGCAAAACGTGCTACCTGCTGTAGCTGAAAACCAGGTGTTTTTACCCACATGCGGTATATTTTTATTCTAATATATGCAAAACCATTTTGCCTATAGCAACGAAAGGTCAATTGTGCTGCTGAAAATGCCCCCCATCTATCTATGTTTATCAGATCCTGCAAGCTTTATTCACCTGGGAAGTCCATTGAGCTAGAGGAGTCTACTGGCATGAGTAAGAGTTACATGATGGAGGCTGAATCAATGAAAAAGTGAGGATGTAAGGATACAGTCAGAGATTCTGAACTTTACCTCTAATCGTGTACAGAGGTGGGCAAATTTCTCTGGGCTAAATGTTGCATTTTGTCTCTGATTCAGCAAGGTACTTAAGCATGTGCATAATGTTGAGCACATGAATAGTCCCATTGGAGTTTCTCTTGTGCTTACAGTTATATATGTGTGTAAGAACCTTACTGAATTAGTACCTGTGTGCACTTTCCTGAGTAAGGGGAAGCGTACAGATGTAGTTTGCCACAGCAGGAGAATCTGCAGCTAAAGTGCTCCAGTTGCATTGGAGAAAAGGAGAGTAATGCTACTTATTCCCCCCTAGGTGGCCAGTGAGGGAGGTGGGAGAGAGATAGGTGGAGTGATGCCTCCACCTGATTCCCTGGGAGAGCATCTAGTGTGCAGCCCCTTGCTCCCCTTAGCCTCTGGAGCTAAAATCAAAGTCGTCCTTGTGACTTTGGCAGGCCAGGGGCCAGTTCTTGCCAAGGTTGCAGGCATTAGCTAAGAACTGACAAATTCATAGCTGGAGACCAGAGCAGTTGACTTACATATTAGTGTTGCTCAAAACAGGTATTAGTCTTATAAGAATGTATTTAATGTTTAGACTCTATAGAATGTTTGTAAGTTGCTGCACGCATTAATCTTATTTGTTATGTCTGTATTCTATGCTGTAAGGAATAATTTTTGCTTTATAACCTTGAAAATGTTTGCCCTAAACTTGTAAACCCAGATGGAAAGAGTGTCCCCCTGCCTCCACCGGTCCAGAAGAACTATCAAAAGCAGATGGGCCATCAAGGAACATCCCAATACAAAGGATTGGTTATCGCATCTTGGAAATGCTACATGCTTGGAAGTTTGTTCTATAGACTTGGAGGCTGAATGAATGAGGTAAAACAAAGACACAGGAAAATTTTCCATCTCTGCTGTTTGAACTCTCACAGGGCCAGAGACTGAAGCCAGAGATCCCCAGACGTTACCTCCTGGGCCTGCCCTGAAAGACACTTTGAATTGACACATCACTACAAAACTGTTACTCTTAGGATTTAGATTGCAACTCATCTGTGTATATGTTTTCTTGCATTGACCTGCAAATAACACTCTCATTTCTTTTTCCTCGTTAATAAACCTTTAGTTTATTACAGCATTAGCTACAGGTGTTGTCTTTGGTGTAAGATCTAGGGTGCCAAGTGATCTGGGGTAAGTGACTGGTCTCTTGGGCCTGGAAGCAACCTGAATATTGTGTGATTTTTGGTGTAAGTGAGCATTTATCGCTGAGTCCAGCTTGCCTTGGTGGCAAGATAGACAGGAGAGTCTAAGGGCACTGTCAGTGACTTCATGGTCAGGGCTGGCTCCAGGCACCAGCATTCCAAGCAGGAGCTTGGGGCAGCAATCTGCAAGGGGCAGCATTCCATGTGTTTTTGCCGCTCCAAGTGGTGCGCTGAATTGCCGCCGTGGACGGCGGGCGCAGTCCGTGTGCCGTTAGGGCGGCACGTGCGTTTCCGCGGTGGCGGCAATTTGGCAGCAGCTTCTATGTTCAGCTGCCCGTGGGCAGGGCCAGCTCTGGCTTTTTTGCCGCCCCAGGCAAAAAAGCCTCCAGCCCCCTCCCCCCCCCCCGCGTGGCAGGGGAGGGCGCGGGGGCGGAGGGTGGCCGGACACCCGGGGCGAGGGCGGTGAGGCTCTCCCCGGTGGCCGGGGGGAGGGCTCCGGGGGGGAGGGCGGCCGGAGCCCTGGGAGGAGGGCAGAGTGCCCAGCCGGGGCTCCGCTCTCCCCGGTGGCCAGAGCACCGGGGGGAGGGTGGAGTGCCCGGCTGGGGCTCCGCTCTCCCCGGCGGCCGGGGGGGAGGGCGCCGGGGGGGAGGGCAGCCGGAGCCCTGGGAGGAGGGCGGAGTGCCCGGCCGGGGCTCCGCTCTCCCCTGCGGCCAGAGCGCTGGGGGGAGGGCGGCGAGCCTGGCCGTGGCCCCGCTCTCCCCGGAGCCGGAGCGCCACACCGCACCGTGCCACCCCCCTCCAGGTGCCGCCCCACGCACAAGCTTGGTGGGCTGGTGCCTGAAGCTGGCCCTGCCAGCGGGGGCAATTCGGTGGCTTCTGTCTTCTGGCTGAAGACAGAAGCTGCTGCCGAATTGCCGCCGCTGCGGAAACGCGCGTGCCGCCCTAACAGCACACAGACTGCCCCCGCCGTCCACGGCGGCAATTCGGCGCGCTGCTTTGGGCAGCAAAAATAGTAGAGCTGGCCCTGTTCATGGTGAGACTGTTATAGTGATCTAGGAGTTCACATTTGTTACTAACTTGGTGAAATCTAGTTATAGAACTAACTATCAGTTTGGGGTGCGTGCCCTGTTTTTGACAGTCTGCCCTGAGATTGGCACTCATGGTCACAAGCCACTCCAGATAGCGTGACAGCCATCATGGAGAATTTTATTCCCTTGTGTGGCTGCATTATGGCTAGTCACAATCTGCCCCTAAATAAATAAAATACATGACAAATTTGAAATTTACAGCAAAAAATAATGAAAACTAAATTAGAATTGTAAAGTTTTTTCAGTCTTAATAATCCATATAACTCCTCTGATTGAATGCCCCTGGTGTGAAGGGTGAAGTAATGCTGCTCACAGAAGTGCTAATGTAGGCATGTCACTGTGGTCTGAATTATACCAATTTGAGAGGCAATCATGCTGCACAGACTGGGCCCTGACTTCTTCTTTGCTGCCAGGCTGCCTTTAGTTGCTGGAGAGGGTCAGTTGGCAGCTATGCGGTGGTAGGGTGAGATATTGCACAGGAACTTTTCCCTTAAGGCATAGCCCATACTGTTTTGGTGACATTTCCATTTTCCTGCTCCTTTTTGCTCTATGTAATAGTGCCTGGACTCCATTATTTTTATCGTGACATTATCCCACTAATAAAATTATAGTTCTATGGTATAAAGCATTGTGTTTGGGAGGTTAAGGAGGCAGCATAATGTAGTGGCTAGAACACAGGCTAGGGATCAAGGAGGCTTGGTTTTATTCCTGACTTCACCACTGTCTTTATTATTATTCCTTATTATTATTCCTATTGCAGTAGCTACTATAAGCCCCAATCAGGGATCTTGGCCCCATGGTGCTAGGCATTGTCCATATGAGCAAACGAAAGACAGAGCCTGGCCCAACATGCCCACTATCTCAGATTGGGACAAGGCACAACAGATGGATAAGAAGACAAATGGGAGAAAGAGGAAAAAGCAACAGTAAAGATGGGGACACCTTGCTATGGAACCATCACTTCATCTCTCTGTGTCTAAGTATCCTCATTTGTACAAAGGGGATGCTGTTCCTTTCCCACCTTTGTAAAGTGCCTTGAGAACATTGGAAGGGAGATTATAAGTGCTATTAATTACTATTGTATTTTATTACCAAAGGTCATGCTGTTCTAACATCTCACATTTTCAGAGTCTATCATGGCCTTTCTCCCCCTTATTTCTAATGGGAAAAAATAACTTGGAAATGTTATTCTTCCTGGCGTCTAAACTTTGGGCAGATGCCTGATTTCCATTTCATCACTACCCTCTTCCCCTCCCCTCCTCTGTGGTTGGGGGCTTTTGTTGCTGCCAAAAGCAACAACTTTAAGTGAGAGAGTTTGAAGGTCAAGATGCAGAGAAAGAAACACTGTGACTGCTAAATGAATTACACATGCCATCATACTTTGTGTGGGTGTCGCTCGTTATTGCAGACCCTGTATCTGTAAGGGCCCTGTATCATGTGCCATTGACAGAGTTGGGGTGGAGATGGTTCAGCCACTGAGATCTGTGGAAGCAGAGTTCTGCCCTATGTGCAGAGAGGGGTAAACAGTTTACTTGTATTGCAAGGTAGACACAATATTTGGTTGAGGTTTATGCATTTTAAGAGTCACTGCACTCTAAAGCACATCTGGTAGGACAGGGGTCGGCAACGTTTGGCACACGGCTTGCCCGGGTAAGCACCCTGGTGGGCCGGGCCAGTTTTATTTACCTGCTGACATGGCAGGTTTGGTCAATCGCGGCCACAACTGGCTGCAGTTCACCGTCCCGGTCCAATAGGGGCGGCGGGAAGCGGCGCGGGCTAGCGATGTGCTGGCCGTGGCTTCTCGCTGCCCCCATTGGCCCGGGACGGCGAACTGCGGCCAGTGGGGGCCGCGATCGGCCGAACCTGCCGCATCAGCAGGTAAATAAACTGGCCCGGCCCGCCAGGGTGCTTACCCTGGCGAGTCGCGTGCCAGACGTTGCCGACCCCTGTGATAGGACTTAATGAGAGACACAGGGACTGGTTCTCCACTTTCCTTACACCTTGTATTGTTCCTCACACCTGTGCACTCCAATAGTTTGCCAAATAAGAATTTGGCACTAGCTCCAGAGGTATTATTTTACCCCCACTTGGCATAGCTGTGAATGACTACAGAAGGGGCCAGGCAGGGGAGAATCAGGCCCATGGTATTTTCAAGGAAGAATATATATTTTAACCAACCATACTTCTCAGAAAAAAGACAATGTTTCCTCACATATTTTGCTACCAGGAGAATGTTGGCTCAGAAAAATGCTGACTACTACAGGAATTGGTGCACTATTTTTTTTTGTTTTTTGTCCTTATAGATATAGTGCCACCTTGCGTATGTGTGCTGTAGGTGGATAAAATGCAAACATTTTAAAACTGTCTGCTTCAGTCATATGTAAGGCTGTGCGTCTGTCATGGAGGTCATGGAAGTCACGCAGCAGTGGGGGGTCTCAGGCTGCCGTGCCCCCCACTTCCTCACACAGCAGCGGGGGTCCTGGGCCACTGCCCACTGCCCACTTCCCCCCCCAGCAGCAGCAGGGGACCCGGGCTGCACGTTGCCAACCACCACACAACAGCCGTGGTGCCCCCAGGCCACCCCCCTCAGAACACCTGTGGTGCCCCGGGCTGCCCTCTGTCCCAGAGCACCCAAGTTTTAGTCAGGGGTATATAGTATAAGTCATGGACAGGTCACAGGCCGTGAATTTTTGTTTACTGCCCGTGACCTGTCCATGATTTTTACTAAAAATACCCGTAACTAAAACCTAGCCTTCGTCATATGTAACTTAGTAGAACAGTACTTTTGGACTGCCTTTATGTTAAGGAGTTCTGCAACAACCTGTATGATGTTGTAGTAGATATATCCAAATTGTTCTGGGACAAGTGCTGCAGTGCCGGGGTGGAGGGTGATATATGTAACAGTGGGTTGCAAAAAGACAAACTGAAGTTGGTGGGTCACCTTAGTAAAAAGTTTGGAAACCACTTCAATGCTTTTTGCTCCAGGTGAAGAATTTGATTTGCTGAGGAATGGTGACTCCTTATATAATATTCTCTGAAATATTTATGATGAAATATTTTTATTCGTTTAGCAGAAGCTGCATTAAAAAGAATGCTGAGATGCTGATTTAAACCCAGGAAAAATAAAGACCATTCAGGCATAAATATAAATCTTCCACAACTTTTCATACTGGGGGACTGTGAGGTAAAAAATAAGTTGTCATCATCTATCCCCCACACCACTCCCTGATGATAATTAATTAATAAATAATAATTTCATAGTTATATAGCACTGTTCATATTTTTAGGCCAGGGCTCATGCCCACCTGTTTGTTCAGCAAAGCAACAGCACATGTTTGTGGGGTGTTAAATAATAATGATATACCCCAAAAGGCTTTAGAAACTTAATCTGATTTACAATCTATACCAAGGTATCACTCCACCCACCAGTGAAATGCATCTTTCTCTGGAATGAAACACAGCAGCCCACAAGAACTCTATGTAGTAATTCAGGACAAGAAATGAAGGATCACATATTGAACTGAAATTGCAGAGGATATTTAGCTAGGCAGGATGTAATTACCTGAACTGGAATGTGACCAAGAGACCAGGATTCCCTTTATATTCCCATGAGACCCAGCATTTTCCCTTGCTGATGTTTTATACAAGCTTTTTTGTTTGTTTTGATCAGGGTTGATTCATTTTTGATATGTAGCACCATCTGTGACACTCCCCAGGAGTACCCAGGGTTGTAAGGCACCTCACCACTACCTGCTCTTAATGCGAAAGTGTATTGTGTATGCTTGCTGTGGATCAGCTCCCTGAAACCAAAAGTCTGTGGCAGCACAAGCTCCCCCTTCCAGGGCTCTGCAGGCCTCACTCACTGTGCAGAGTAAAGAATGGAACACACTAATCCCTGAGTCCTTTCCAACTGTTTCATGTAGTATCCAGCTTGTATCCACTGAACACTCACAGAAATACCAGGCCTGCTGTCCCTAAAGGAATAGTACACACCAGCTAGTAAAAATCTGTTTAGGACTAGCACTTTACTTAACACCACAGCACTGTGATATGTTTATAGTGAAAACAAGAATAAGTTTATTATCAAAGACTACAGTTTCAGGAGATTATGAGTGAGGATACTGGACACAAATGGAGACATATAAAACAAAATCATAACATGCTTTCTAGAGAATAAACTTAACTAACAGGTTAACCTCCTGTCTTACCCAAAGTCCACCTTTTTTTCATGAACACAAATGTACCGTCCATTTACCTCCTAGGTGCAGGATACAAGGGTGTCTTCTTTGCCTTCTATAAATACTCGCAAAGTTCATTACCTGTAGTCTTAGGCAGGATAACTCTTGGTGGCTTGTTTTTCCTATATGCTTCTTCCTTGTTGACTTCACATCACTTTGTTAATATCTGACTTTGTATGGAAATGGGCGTCTATTGTGTTAACTTACAATGCTCGATTTACATCCCGACAGAGAGAGACACATTTTTTACCTCCTGTCTAGAGGAAAATGTGTTTTTCACCTTTGCTGGTTACTAATACATCGATAAAGACTTTAAAAATATATTTTCAGTGTATATACTGAAAATATATAGTATCTGTATATACAGTTATCTGTATATACCGGTACATAGTATCTGTATATACATTTCACAACAATATGAATGACCGAAGTGACACTGGCTTTCATTTGAGACCTCACAACATTCTTTGGTGAATTAGAATGTACACACCAGACTCACGAGAGTTCTGTAATTCCTCTACACTCCCTTTCCAGTTGGCATTAAGAGATTCTTAGGTCACACCATCCGTCGAGCTCTTCTTCCCCTTCTAGCTATTCTGTATACATTGAATCTCTCTGTGTTAACATTTCATTTAGAAACTGTCCCCAAAAGGTACTTTTATAATCACTAGATGATACTGTCTGTCATTTGGTATCATTCCTACTTCTTGCTTTAGAAGCGTTTGGTTGCTTGTTAGCCCTGTCCAGAACTTCAACCATAAGTTCCTTATGGAAACGCTTCCCATTGGAATGGTCCATGAAGGTACATTGGTCCAGGCCTCTGGGTGAGCTGTGAAGATACTGCAGCAAGTAGAGATTGAGAAGCCTGGAACAGGACAAGACCCAAAGGGTTATTGTTTCAAATAGCTCAGTGCAGGAGCACAGAAAAAATCCTTGTGGAATTTTAAGGAGATGAACTGTTACTTTTCCAAGCTGAACTTGAATATATTATGAAAGGGATGCTTCAGATCACAGAAGCTCCCTGGACACAGCCTGATTAGCTACAGAGAACGATGTGCAGAGACAATGGTAAGTTAAAAATTCAAAGTTATTTTTGTTTTCTAAAAATTGCAGAACTACTTGGGTTGGGTGGGGGTGGGGGGTTTGGAGGTGCCATCAGTGGCTGTGCTACAAAAGCTTTTTCTATTTTTCCAGGCCTTCCACATTTTGGAGGACATAATTGTTCTTGTGGTGCCCCACTGTCACAGGGAGATGTTATTCCAAGCGACTGGTGGGAAACCTGTAGTTTTATGCAACCAAAGTATTCAAACATATGGACAGTACATCTATGAGTGAAGTGAGCTGGTGAGCTGCTGAGATGGCCCTGGCAAATTTGCCCTTTCCCAAAATGTGACTATCTAGCTGGAGTTCCTGCGTCAGGAAAAGTTTGCAGCTATCAATGCTCGGGATAGGGTCAGAATTCACGAGAGAAGCAACAGAGGATGCTGTATTAGCATCCACATGGCTTTGCCTGTTATGGCTGCATGCAAACATACAGAACTCCACTGCCATCCCCTTTGTCCCCCAGCCCCTGACACATGTGGACAAAATTTCAAACCCCAGTTGAATTTGGCACAAATGATTTGTCACTGATGGACTTCATGGGCCACCTTTAACTGCACTGGACTAGATTTGTAAATGGAAAACATTTCCGCCTCCCTCCACTGTTTTCAAGTGGCTTGTTATAGCACTGAGTGGTTACAGAGGGGTGTGCTTACAGGTGTGACAATGTAAGGTTATTAGTTTTAAGAAACAGCAATGCTCTAGCAAAAATCTGTGCCTTCTCAAATAAAAATTCGCTTTCAAGGAACATTTACAGTTTGCATTTCCCAGTAGCCATTTTTAATTCCACATGAGAAGTGAGAGGAAGAGGAGCCAATCCCAGCCAGGATCAGAGGTGGCTTCTGTCCTTTCTATGTCTGCTCCAGGCTCTGCAGAAGGCTGTTCCTGGTGGGGAGTTCAAACAACTCCTCAGAGTATGGCCCCAAGATGTGCTGCTGCTGCTCGTGCTCCAAAGCCTCCTCTGGGACTGGTTTCAGCAACAGTCACTTCACTGTTCTCACTTGGCAGCTGCTTCTGGCTCCCATCAGTCCCCATGCTGGCTTCTGGCACTTTAAAATTCAATCCAGCGCATTGAACCACCCATCCGGGGAGGATAGCACCCTAACCCACCCCTTCTGTCCGAGGCCCTGCCTCCACTCTGCCCCCACTCCCCTGGTCTCACCAGCCAGGGGCAAAGGGCCTCTCACTGTGGCTGGAGGGGCACTGGCTGGCCCACCCAGCCACCCTGAGCCCTGACTGGCTCGCCCATCCGAGCCACCCTGAGCCTTGGCCAGCCTGCCCAAGCCGTCCTGTGTGCCGGCCTGCTGGCCTGAGCCATCCTGCGCACCAGCCCAGCCAGCTGGCCCTCCTGAGCCACCTTGAGCCCTGACCTGCATAAGCTGCCCTAGCTGCCCTGCCCACCTGCCCTAGCTGCCCCAAACCCCGGCCTGCATGCCTGCCCGAGCAGCCCCAGCCTACCTGCGTGCCCGAGCCGCCCTGAATTGCACAAGTTGCCCTGGCTGACCCAAGCCCTGGCCCGCCCGCCTGCCTGAGCCACCCTGCGACTCAGCCCCCTGGAGGAGCTCTGAGCCCCTCTATGGGCTGGCCCTGGGGCCATGGCAGGGAGTGTTAGTGGAGGTTTGGGGAGGCTTAGCGTCCACTAGCCTCCATTACATGCCGCCCATGACTCCAAGTTTTCTTCCTTTGAAGTGTAGAGGTCACGATGCTGCTTCTTAAAGGGTAATTACAAACCAACAGGTGAAAAGTCACTTAACAAGAGCATCCATATGCCAACACATAGATTATCCCACCCAAACAACCACTGAATGACTGCCAGTTCTGACAAATAACCAGTGGCAGCCAGAACCTGGGGTGTTTATGGGGAACATTAAAGTGTCAACAGTCGGGCAGAGCTACAGCTCTTTCTTCCCCATCAATCCAATGTGAGCTAATGTGATCTGAAACCTGTGAACATCAAGGGCCTCTGACAACAAATAGCCAAGAAGGTCTGTTGTCCTGTGTACACCTGATACAGGCCTCATTGTGTAGACTGGTTTTCTCTTACTTTTTAATAAAACTTTACAGAGGGATAAGAATGAGGAATGAAATTAGTGGCTTCAATTCTTGAATAGTGTTTTTAAAACTTTCATCTAACTTTGCTTTTGTTATTTGAAAAACTGAAATGAATCTGCTTTAAAAGCACAGCTCTGACTTAGCTAAATTATTTAATTTAGAACTTCGAATCAGTAATATGGTCAATGTCACAATTAAACCAAATCAATGATTCCAGCATCTGTGCTCTAGCAGTGAGCAACAGTAGACCTAATTATTCTTTCACAATCATGTCCATAAATCAGGAGTAATCCAAGGGGCCTACACTGGTGTAAATCTGAGGTGACAAAGAGGGAAATCAGATCTTATTTTCAAATTTGATAGGTAAAGTGGTTAGTAAGCTTGTTTGATGACTTATTTGTGGGGGTACAGAAAGGGGGTTTCAGTGCCCCTAAAAAGCCACGGATCACAACTGGTGATGACTATGGCCCCAAGATAATGGAGTAGGAACATCTTGGAGTCCCAGATTGGATGCTCATTCCCTTGACCTGAGTCTAGAGGGCAGAGAAGTAGTGAACCATGGGGGTCTTATTGTGCAGGAGAGGGAGAAGTGGGGAGCCTCTGATCCAGCAGTGCTCCTGACCTGTTGTAATATACACTCTGTTTAGAAGGGAGAGTTTGGAATATCTAGGTTTGGCCATATGTTGGAGGAGACCAGAGGAAGGAAAGTTGGGAGGACCATGTTTCTCATTTCTGGTCAGTGGTTGCATCCATTTTCAATTGCCTCATATCACATTCAAAGAAAGGACTAGTTTTTAAACCTGGATATTTTTCAAGACTTTTGGAACAGTAGTTTAGTCATGGCAACCCTCAGAAAAAATTATATGCATCCCCTCCTATTGTGGGGTTGCTAGGGAAACCACGAGAGGATCCAGAGTACTTCCCAGATTCTTCCTGTGCTAAGCCTTGTGTGGCAATACCTATTGTTGGGCATTGTGCAGAGCATCATAAGAGCCCTGAACCATTTTCATTTTGGAAGTGCTCAGATGTAGCCATTGGAGCTGTCCCCAAAGCTGGAATTTGTGCCATGGTATAAAGAGTTATTGATGACCACTGGTTTGCACTATCGTATAGCTTCACCAGCATATTTACATTCCATTGTACTCAGTGCAAGCTGCAAGTATACCCTTCACCCAGTCAACTATTTTAAAGGGTTTAGTGCCAAAACTTGATTTGGGAGGCGGGCTTTGGGGTTTGCAGTCTTAAGGATGAGGCAACATTGTTTAGTTTTAAGAAATGTTGAGAGGCCTCGTAAATATGAAGAGAACTGAAATGTTGATGTCTCAGACTTGTTGTGTGCTATTTGAGATTGAGGGTCCTGCATTGTATTGTTCTGAAGTATGCTCCATTAACATTATATAACTGCTATCCATCCTGGGACAATCATGAAAACTACCGGAGACATTCACCTCTCATGAAGCTATTCTAATGAGCAACACTTTTATATACACACATTATGATGTATAAAAAGTGGGCATTTTGATGCAAAACACTTAGTAAGTCTCAACGGTGATGTTTTTTTAGATTCTGAACTCCAGTTCTTCATAGGAAAAGGCCATACACTATTCTTAACTTGGCGGTTGATGACACATCTGTTGTATCTCCTATTTACCATCCTTCTGTACTGAGTTGGTAAAACACATCACAGACATGTCTGGTAGCATCAGTAACATATTTTATTATATGTCTGCTATTAGCAGCTTTTGAGCCTGATCCTCTGCGCCTTGCACTTTGTGGACTCATTTATACCTGTGAGAATTAGGTGTAAAATCAGGCCCTTGTTGAGAGAGAGAGAGAATGTCAGAAGGTATTATCTTCCCATGACATCTATGAGGCAGAAACAAGGTAAACTGAAGTCCTATTATGAATCTGTTATACTTTAGAATTGTCACTTCTTCAGAGGATTCCATGCTCCAAGAAGGGATTCTGGCTGGCTGGGCGATATTGTTGGACTGGAGAGTATATGAGAAAAAATCATATTTTGATAATCGTATGATAAACACATTTATTATATGTAATAATAATGCATCTGGCTATTGGGCAGTATTACTCACTTGTCCAGTACCTTAGTGTGAAAGTAAAAAGCTAACTGTCCCAGAGAGACAAATCATAAGGGATCTGCACTGAGTACAACCAAATAAGCTGGAAAGCATGAATGGAAGAAAGTTAAAAGTGATAGTTAACAACCACCTAAGATATTAGCCTCCTGCTGCTTCAAAGGAAAGAGAAATATTTTAGTTTCATCTGGTCAAATTGTCCAAAGGAAGAAGGGGGGTGAAAGCCCATTGCCCAAGTTAAGAAATTAGAAAGAGGAAACATAACACAGAAGGAGACATGAGATGATAAAGCAGGAGGCTTGATACTGTATTAAGAGGGGCTCTAGCATTTTTTCCTCCTAAGAGTAAGAGAAAGATAGGAAGATGTTGGGGAGAGTAGTACCCTAGAAGTATAAGCACTTTTGTCTTCAATTCTACATTGCTTGTGCCTCTCAAATCCATCAAAAGCCCTAGAGTAGACACAGGTATACTGGCAAAAAAGTGCATAACTATAACTGTGCATAGTAAAAGTCTATAGCATAACTGCATCTACAATTGGAGTAGAGCTGGTCAGGAATTTTTTGTTGGAATTTTTTTATTATTATTTTTGCTGGAAATTGCAGTTCCCACAAAATCAAAATTTTATCTGAAAAATTTCAGTTTTTGTAATTTTTGTATGTTTTTTGGTCAGGAAAACCAATAATGAAATATGTTGTTTCAAGTGAGTTCAACGTTAAACTACATTTTCTATTGCACTGGGCAGGCTTCTTGGTCAGACTACTTCTCCAGTAATGATCTCACCTCTGGCCAAACTGTGTGGTGCATCATGGCAGATACAGTCCAGCCAGGGAGCCTGGCCCATAGGGGATAATGAGGTATCAGGCTCCCAAATTCCAGCTCTTCTGAGGCAATATAGCACCATAAAGGAATGCAATTGAATGTTGAACTGACTTGAAATGAAACATTTTGATTCAGGGGATATTGTTTGAAATATTTCATTTCAACTGAAACTGTGAAAACAAACTGTTTCACCATTTCCAAATTGAAATTTCAATATTTCAAGCAGTCATCCCAGTTGTTGATGAAATCAAATGTTGAAATATTGGAATTTGTTGCAGGATGGAAATTCCAATTTTTGTTCAGTTATACTGGTAAAGTTTTTGAGTATAAACAAGGCCTTTGATTTATTTTGAGCTAAAGTCACTGCAGTACATACTTGAGGAAAGATAACCTTCTGATCTCTTAGAGAGGGAGATGGGGAGCAAAACAGATGATCAGTGCATAATGACCTGGATTGCCCCTTGAGTGTACATTATGTGCTACCCTGAAGAGGTCAACAGAAATGGTCCCTAAGTTATTTTGGCTACATTGTTGTACCCTATTTACAGTGATCAGTATCTTACTCCACATGTATTCCCATGGACTTCATGGTATAATTTACCATTCAATGTTTACCTCAGTGTTTAAGAATAGTAATTGGAGTGGGGCAAATGTTGCAAAGGAAGGCTTCTGAACTTTGTTTTGACTAAAAATATAAATTCTCTTCAACATTATTGGCAAATTTTTTTGCAAGTACATGTGTGTTTTCAGAAAGAGTAAGATTCCTGAATACTCTAAAAGCTATAAGAAGAACAGGAGTACTTGTGGCACCTTAGAGACTAACAAATTTATTAGAGCATAAGCTTTCGTGGACTACAGCCCACTTCTTCGGATGCATATAGAATGGAACATATATTGAGGAGATATATATACACACATACAGAGAGCATAAACAGGTGGGAGTTGTCTTACCAACTCTGAGAGGCCAATTAATTAAGAGAAAAATTAATTGGCCTCTCAGAGTTGGTAAGACAACTCCCACCTGTTTATGCTCTCTGTATGTGTGTATATATATCTCCTCAATATATGTTCCATTCTATATGCATCCGAAGAAGTGGGCTGTAGTCCACGAAAGCTTATGCTCTAATAAATTTGTTAGTCTCTAAGGTGCCACAAGTACTCCTGTTCTTCTTTTTGCGGATACAGACTAACACGGCTGTTACTCTGAAACTCTAAAAGCTATGTGTGTATTCAGAAACTCCCCTGTCAGTCGTGAAGAATTCAGTCCTGAAGTCTTTACATAATGAACAAGTTTGTAAAATATCAAATCTCTGATGGAAAAAGAACCAAATTCTTCAAATAAACTGTATATTCTAAGTTGTCTGACCAGTACCAGTTCTATTTGTGGTATGAAATAACTGACAGCTTGACAATTTTACTGTAGACTTTCTGATTTGAACTGGCTGATGGCAGGACTCCTTTAACAGATTGCATTTTTGGCTTTCCACTGTTTTTAAAGAGAAATGAGGGAATTTAACCTGACTTTAAAACATAACCCCAATTACTGTTTTTAATTAACCGATCAAATGAAAGCTGACTTGTAAAATAAAATTAACCTCAGGCTGCTGGTTTTCTTTTAACTCACTGATTAAATGAAAGTAAGTGACTGTTGGGCAAATTGTACCTCAGGCTCACATGCTGAGAGTTTTTAAATGACCAGTTGAATGAAAATAGACTTGACAAATTTTATTTACATTAACGTTACTAATTTTAGCTGGCTGATCAGATCTGACAAAAATTGTTAGTTTGTTTTGACTGAATAATAGAACAAAAACTGACTTTAAAAAAAGACCACACAAATAGCTCATTAATATTGTATTAGAGGACTAATAAAACTAAAAGGTCTTTGGGGTCAAATGCCACTTTAACTGACACCTAACGAGGTTAGTTTTACATACTGTTAAATTTAACATAATTACAGATGTGGTTTGAATCCTTTTCTTATCAAATATTATGCACTCTGTCCTTTAGATGTAATAAAGATGCCAACACGATGTAGGCCAGGTATGGGAGTATCATCTGTAAACGTTACTTAACTATAGGGTTTTATGTGGCCATTCAATCAAAATGCTAAAGTTAGAATTTTTGCACTGTAACTGAAAATTGTTGTTTAAAGAACCAAAAGTATGAAAATGGCAACCTCATATCTAAATAAAATGAATAAAACAAATATGGAATCTTAAAGGCTTCCTTTTAAAGTTCAGTACTGTGCAGATTACAGCCTCCTTATTGACGCCAAAGAATATATGAATAGAATGAGCTCTGCCCCTGTAATGAATATGAAAAGGCATAGTACTGTGATGGTTACAGATGGATTGCATTGCTCTACTGGACAGCTACACATGTGGAACTCTTAAACACAAAATAAAATCTGCACCTATGAAAACATATAATACGTGTCCAATACATACAGTAGAAAATTTAAATGCCAAAGTGGAAAAGAGTTACAGTTCCCTATAATTATTCTGTCTTCTAATGGATGGAGTAACTGCTGGTGGGTGACTTATGGAAAGTACTCCAGACTACTCTTTTCACATCAATGATACCTGTGACGTTGTGCAGTCTATATGGTTTTATAAAAACTTGATAATGTCAATATAATGTAACTGAGATAGTTTTAGAGAAAATACGGTAATAAGTGAATGTAAGTAACTGGGATATGCCTCATGCAAAAGGTCTCTTGTAAGGTATCATTACAAAGCTTATAATCTACTGAGTGTGATCATCTGATTTGTATAAATGTACCACTCTTGTATCTAAAACTAGAAATATAAAATGTAACTCTGAGGGCCTATTGTAATTGTGTAAAGTGTGGACCATTAATGATGGTTTGGAATCTTGATGACTCCCATTGTCTGCAGATGACTGTATTTACCTGTGAGTCTTCCTGTATATGTGTGTGCTGGCAAGTGAGTAATGAAGTCTTGCAGTGACATGTGATCATGTCACCTGAACTGGAATCCATCTTTAACCTGGTGCTTTTCCAGTGAGGGGGGGTGGAAACCCAGAGAGACAAAGAGTTCCCGCCTTATGCAAAAGATATATAAAGGGGGGAGGAGAACAGAGAGGGGGAGGAGCCATCATGAAGAATCCCCTAGCTATCACCTGAGCTGCAACAAGAGCTGCACCAGGGGAAAGAATTGTGCCAAGGCCTGGAAGGTGTCCAATCTGAGAAAAACTTACTGAAGCATCTCTGAGGGTGAGATTATCTGTATTCAGTTTGATTAGGCATAGATTTGCGCATTTTATTTTATTTTGCTTGTGACTTACTTTGTTCTGTCTGTTACTACTTTGAACCACTTAAATCCTACTGTCTGTATTTAATAAAATCACTTTCTATTTAGTAATTCACTCAGAGTATGTATTAATACCTGGGGGAGCAAACAACTGTGCATATCTCTCTATCAGTGTTATAGAGGGCGAACAATTTATGAGTTTGCCCTGCATAAACTTTATGCAGGGCAAAACGGATTTATCTCGGTTTAGACCCCATTGGGAGTTGGGCATCTGAGTGCTAAAGACAAGCATGCTACTGCGAGCTGTTTTCAGGTAAACTTGCAGCTTTGGGACAAGTGATTCAGACCCTGGGTCTGTGTCTGGAGCCAGACGGGAGTGTCTGGCTCAGCAAGACAGGGTGCTGGAGTCCTGAGCTGGCAGGGAAAACAGAAGCAGGGGTAGTCTTTGCACATCGGGTGGCAGCTCCCAAGGGGGTTTCTGTGATCCAACCCGTCACAGTGGCGTAGTTGGCAGGATCTGTGCACAGCTGATTGCTTTGAGATACTGGTAGTGATTTTAAGTGAGTTTTAAGTGTGGTGGCTGGAGAACAGACAAAGTGGTTACTGGTTTGTTATTTTCTGTTTGCTTATTTCGGGAAAGGGAAGTAGGGACAGAAAAGGAAGCAAAATAAGTAAGAATGAAGATCAAAAGAAGCTAAAACTACACAAGTTGCAAATTGCCCAGAAAGACGGAACAATGGGCGCTGGGAATGTCTCTGTTAACTAAGAAGCCCCTGAGCTGAGTGCATCTCAGTTTCAGTGAACTGCAGATGGGTGTGGCCCAACCTCTGTCTGTGCTGAAGCTGACTGGGGTGTCTAATTTAGCAAGACAGGAGTGGAGGGGTGCCTGTTCTGGCAGGAGGGTGTTCTCTGTGGTATCCCAGCTCATCAAGTGATGGTCTCAAGGGAAGACAAATGGAAATTGATGTACAATTTGCCTGAGGAAAGCCTGACCTGGAAAAAGAAAAGGCTGCCCACCAGCCTGGCCTTAAGAGACAAAGCAATTAAGACCCAGAAGCATGACCTGGCTGTAATGGAGTGGAAGAGGTGCACAGAGACATGTATCCTGGAGCTGGAAGTTGGGGTCCTGGTGACTGCTGCGGTGGGAACAAACCCCAAGGACTCTAGCTGGAAGCAAACCCAACCTGAGTGAAAGGGGGGGGATTTTGCTGGCCAGCGAAAGGTCCCTCATAGCTGGAAGCTGTGAGCCTACAGCTGGGTCAGGGTCTCTTTCCCTTTTGGGGGACACAGGAGTGTCTGCCCCATAGGGGAGCCCAAAAACGAATTTTAGGTATACTGCCTCCGCCATGGTCAGTGTCCAAGTCTCTGGCAGTAAGTTCAGGAGGAGGGTGTGACGTTGTGCAGTCTATATGGTTTTATAAAAACTTGATAATGTCAATATAATGTAACTGAGATAGTTTTAGAGAAAATACGGTAATAAGTGAATGTAAGTAACTGGGATATGCCTCATGCAAAAGGTCTCTTGTAAGGTATCATTACAAAGCTTATAATCTACTGAGTGTGATCATCTGATTTGTATAAATGTACCACTCTTGTATCTAAAACTAGAAATATAAAATGTAACTCTGAGGGCCTATTGTAATTGTGTAAAGTGTGGACCATTAATGATGGTTTGGAATCTTGATGACTCCCATTGTCTGCAGATGACTGTATTTACCTCATCACTGCACATATTCAGGAAATGTTCCTGAGTAACTAGATCACACATCCCTTCAAAGCTGGTAATGCCTCTCCCCCGCACCCATTTATCTACCAAATCTCTCATTTCATTGGCATAAGCCACATTACTTAATCCAGATCCCCTCTTAAGGCTCCTGAATGTAACCCTGTAGGTTTCAGGTGTAACCTGAAACTGTTTCAAAACCAGTTCTTTAAATTTACCATAGTTTGAAGCATCATCAATAGGCATCTTATTGAATATGTCCAGAGCTCTGCCTGTCAATTTTGCTATCAATGTGGTCATCTTCTGATCTTCAGGGATGGCATGGAGGGTGCACAGTCTCTCAAAGGTGATGAAATATTCGGCGATATCGCTGGACTCATCATACTGTGGACATAGCCGCTCCCATTTGTGGATTTTTGGGGAAGTGGAGCCAGCAGGGGGAGGGTTTCGTCTCTTTGACTCCATAACAGCCAGTTCATGCTTCCAGGCCTCCCTCTGGGCCTCCATAGCCCTCTCGTGGGCAGCTGCCTCTGCCTCCGCTCTCGCTGCCGCCCTCGCTGCCTCTCTCGCTGCCTCTGCCTCCATGGCACTAATTTCTAATTGTCTTAGTTCCAGCCGTCTCTTATGTTCACTTTCTCTCTCTTTTGCTTCCAACCTGGCCAGCTTTAGTTTAATAGCAGCGTCACTGGTACTCATTGTCCTGCTTTCTCGTGCTGGGCTACAACCACTCTGCCGTTCACTGGAACTGAGATCACTAGTACTCATTGTTCTGCTTTCTTGTGCAAACACAAAATAAAATCTGCACCTATGAAAACATATAATACGTGTCCAATACATACAGTAGAAAATTTAAATGCCAAAGTGGAAAAGAGTTACAGTTCCCTATAATTATTCTGTCTTCTAATGGATGGAGTAACTGCTGGTGGGTGACTTATGGAAAGTACTCCAGACTACTCTTTTCACATCAATGATACCCATAATGCAAAGTTTACATAGGGCACAAGATTCCTTATCTAACCCTGCTCTGTAGCTCCTGAGTGTAAATTGGACCTGCTGAAATAATCATAGTTGATCATGGACGACTGCAGCCCAAGGCCTGGTCTGAGGGTGGCAGAATCACATGAGACCTGAGTGGGGAGTACATGTGAGGAAACGAGCAGGAGTCAGTCCAGGGTTAGTCCAGTAATGATGACAATAGTTAAGTATTGTCATTGCTATGTCATGAATGAGAAAACAGATACCTGGATTGTGCTTCCTGGACACATATGGAGGATCTCCTGAGTACCCAGATCTTCCCCAGATGTGTGAAATGGAAGGATCAGCTGCTTCTATGACACCAGCCCCTGATCCAAACTGCATGGAGAATGCTTTATAAAGTTGGGAGAACTATGCAGGGGAAGGGGCAGGCAAAGAGTAGGGATGGGGAGATGAATGCACTATGAGTATGTCCCTCCACTCCCAGCAACATGTCAGGAACCCAATGAGGAGTTAATATGGCCTTAGGTGTTAAGTCCAAAGTGGAGCCCCTCTGCGTTGAGGATTTTTCCCTACCTCTCCTGCAAGGGGAGTTCCAGGGGCCACTGCTGACAGATACTAGGGAGAGCAGTAAAGAAATACAAGGGATTGTGAAGGCACAGGCCTCTCTACAGCTGACCCTGGGCTCTAGGAGATCTGCAGAGATGTCAGAAATCTGCAGGTTCTGAGAGCTGAAATTCCTGCCCATTATAGGGGGGAGAAGAGGCCAACTTCTCCCCTTCCCCTGGTGGAAAAATCTGTAAGTAAAGATAAGGGGAAGCTCATGAAGTCTTCAC
The DNA here is from genome assembly GCF_027887155.1 of Malaclemys terrapin pileata. Lineage (NCBI taxonomy): Eukaryota > Metazoa > Chordata > Testudines > Emydidae > Malaclemys > Malaclemys terrapin. Next base: position 92,216,498 of record NC_071509.1, read on the forward strand.
CCCACCCCACACCCAAGCCTCCTCCCACAGTCCCATGATAAAATCCACAAGAGGCTGCTAAGCAAGGGGAGGGAATCTCTATGAAGTTTCTCTCATCCAGTTCCCCACAACCCCCAATCATACTATGTGTGGGGGCGAGGGGAGAGAAAGAGAGGGCAGGGTGTTTGTTCCCCAGAATGAGCTGCTGCATCTGTCCCCAAATGTGGAAACCAGATATCTGTGTGGAGAACCTGTCCTTGCACAGTATAACAATGCTCCCAGGGACCTCCTCCTGCTCCCTGGCAGTGTGGCTCCAATGGAATTGCTCTGCTAGGGACTGTCTTTGGTCATGACTGCCCTAGAGACCCATTTAAGGGGAATCCCTGCTGCAGTGCTACAAGAAGGGCTATGTGGAACAAGTGATACAGCCCCAGTCTGTGTGCCTTCCTGGCCTTGACCCCATGCAGTAGGGGGCCTCCCATCCTCCACCTCCAGTCAGCATGGTTTGTCTTCTCCAACCGGGTGACTCCTGGTGCAACGTGCTCCAAAAGGGATTCTACGAAGAGGGAGACAGCACTATGGAGGCAGCTGCCTCTTTCCTTCCACACAGGAGATGTGGAGATCTGTGTATGGAGAGTCCCCTCTGCATGTGCTTCTGCCCTATGGTCTTTTTCTGCAGGAGAGGCAGTTTAGAAAACAGAGATTGTTTGACCCAAGGTCACATAGGATCACTGTATCAGAAGTGTTCAAAGAACCCAGGTCTCCCAACTGTCAATCTAGTGTTTTAACCACAGTATCATCCCCCCCATCTAAAGTGATGAGCTTTTATTTTTCTAAATTGATTTTCCTCTAAAGGGAAATATAACATACGTTTAACCCTCCTTGTTAACAAAACTGTGTTTGTCTTTATCCATTTCCTGGGCTTGACATGGTACGACATTGGGATGACAGAAGTGTTGGCACATCACGGTTAATGTAATGTAATCTGATGTGGCAACAATTCAGCTAGGCTGGAGGTGTCATTCCAATACTGTGTAAGAGTTTAGTAAAAACTAAGCTATTGTGAAAAATAAAAGTGGATTCAATAGAAGGGACGGGATGGCTCTGGGGACTGGTAATGGGATACAGAGCCTTTCACCTCTAGCTCACTGCATTCACTTCAGCTCAGATCAGTAGCAGTGAAAGCTGTTACTATGACTGTTCAATGGACAATATGAAATAAATTTGGAGGTCTCAAACCTGTTCCCCCAATGTACCTATATCATTAAAGCCACCTCCACAAGTGATGCTACTTGGCATTGCTATGAGCTCTAGTCTATAGAGGTTCTTATATGGCGCTCGTACCATAGTATCTGAGCACATGAAGCAACATGACTAACATATGTCATGTGTTTGTCCTCTCATCCTCTCCCCAGGGGGGAGAAGTGTGTGCAGTAGAGTGTTTTATTTGGGAATTATTTTTTAAAATATAGGTACACATATGTTGCTATATCTTTTGTATGCATTGCTTTTTCAGAAGAGATGCTGAGGACTGAATGGTCACATAGACTGGAAATATTCCCTCAAGCTAGTGGTTGACAGGGTAGTGTAAACAACTGTCTGGTGCCTATGTTGCATCTAGTTTATCAATAAATAGAAGGCTGCAGTGTCAAGGTCTGTTAGGCCATCACCGTGCACAATTCTATATTCATGTATACAACAAAGATGCTGTACTGCAGTTTTAAAAACATTTTTATGCTTTTAATAATCATGGGTCTGATTCTCTTCTCATGTAGCATAGTTTTATGCCTAAAAAACTCCATTGAACTTCACTAGGGTTACTCCTGACTTACACCTGTGTAAATGAGAAAAGAATCACTTATTTCATGTGGTTATTACAGTAATTAGTAAGTGGAAACTGTCCCTACAAGTTAAAGAGTATGAGCAATTTTTGTAAAATATTTACTTACAACTTTCTGTTGAGCAGTCTGTATGCAATTTCTGTTACTGCTTGTTAGCCATGCATAGCAGGTATTTCATTACCCAAAAATACCATGTAGTGTCATTTTAATGTATGCCTACTATATTTACATATTACTCATTTTAAAACATTTTCTTCATATTCACTAAAGTACATATTCAATACTATATAACACAATAGTATTTGTCAGTTCTGTAGTGGCTTCCATTTAAGTCTCTGAATATGTTTTAAAACAATAGAGAATTAATTCCTGTGAGACAAGTATTATTATCTATATTTTACAGGTCACAAAACTAAACTACAGGGAGTGTTTGCCCCTAGCTACACTCTAGTCTATAGTTAAGTCTGGGTTCCAATATACATTTTAGCTCCACTTTTTCAGTTATTCAGGACTTTGTCCAACAAATTCTTTACTGGGCTTTTCCATGATCTCAGCACAGAGGTGAATTTTTTTTTTATACTGTGTAAATAAAATTGGTTGAGCTGTTTTTTTGAGTTGAGTTAGTCTGAAAAAATTCAAACTAAACCTATGAATTCAGGTGACCTACATCCACTGAGGATTTGACCCCATGAGTTTCGGTTAGAACATTTACACTGGACTAATTTAATGATAACTAAAGCTAGAAAATTCAAACTTGGCTTTTTTTTTTGTGAAAATGTCATTAACGTCTAAAAACTTAACCAACTGTGAGGAGCCTCTGTGGACATTTAAATATATGAGTGTTTAAAGTCATAAGTCTCATGCATGTAGTGCAGAATTTTACAATATATGCTGTAATTTATTATTCGTAAGGTTGTATGACAAATTGAGTTATTTAATAAATAATATAAAATGTTATAAAAGAGACTAGGAGTACTTGTGGCACCTTAGAGACTAACAATTAAGTAAGAAAAAAAAAAAAACTTTTGAAGTGATAATCAAGATAGCCCAGTACAGACAGTTTGTACTGGGCTATCTTGATTATCACTTCAAAAGTTTTTTTTTTTTTTCTTACTTAATTGGTCTCTCAGAATTGGTAAGACAACTCCCACCTGTTTATGCTCTCTGTATGTGTGTATATATATCTCCTCAATATTTATTCCACTCTGTATGCATCCAAAGAAGTGGGCTGTAGTCCACGAAAGCTTATGCTCTAATAAATTTGTTAGTCTCTAAGGTGCCACAAGTACTCCTGTTCTTTTTGCGGATACAGACTAACACGGCTGCTACTCTGAAACCTGTCATAAAAGAGACTGTATTTCAAGACATATCCATAAGCATAATTAAGATTGTTCTTTTAACATTTACTCTGCATTTCCTTAGGTTGGAGTGCTTGATTTCTCAATCTTTACCTCCCATTAAGAGTAGTTTGTTGCATATAGTATAGGTTGGTAAGCTGAATCCTACATTACAAAGCATAATAACTAAGTTCAAGGGTACAACAGAGTACAATATGACATCTTTACAGAGTTAAATAATAAGTTAAATAAAATAATGACATGGTCCATAAACTATAGCAGCAGAAGAAAATATGTAGTATCAACAAGCAAGAAAAGTCATTTTCAGCTTTTGTTTGAAATAAATCAGTGTGATAAAGTCATTGAGGCAGAGAGATAAAAGAAGGTTGTTCCAAATGGCAGGAGCTGCAGAAGACCATGAATGGCAGGATTGTGTAGAGGGACATGGGAAGGCCATTGCTACATGAACAGAGGTTCAAGTGTGTGAGTAGAAGGTGACAAAGTCTGTAGATAGGATGGAAAAAGTCCACTGAAGGTTTTATAAACAAGGAGGGCAATTTTGACTTGGATCCTGAAATGAATGGGTGGCAATAGAGTTGACTGGGAGTAGAGTTGACATGCTCATTCTTTCATTCTTCTTCCATCTTTCTTTCTCACATGTATGTGTGGGAACACAGTAAGAAGCATGCTGAAGTAGAGGGGATGATAGGAAGGGAGTTTCAGTAGTCTAGATAAATGGAAATTAAAACAAAGGTGAGAATTTCATCAGAAATAAAGTCACGATACAGTGATATGTATGGATAATACTATGGAGGTGATAGCAAATTATCAGATGCACGAGATGTAATATAATTCTTCTGCATTCCAGACAGGACAGCTGTTTTAATACTTGTCATATGACATAGACAAAATCAAACATTATTACTTTGCCCTTGGATATTTTGTGAGTTGTGAGAGTAAAACATCAGCAAGTTGTTTGTTTCCTGATGGTATTTAGGTTATAAGAGCTTGTTTCAAAGTATTCATTGTATGGTTAATCATGAATATTCATGACTTGTTTCTTTAATTTTTGAGGTAAACATTACTAATATTTCAGCTTAATTACAGTAGTTAAAATGTAAAGAAGCTTAGTTTTTTTTTTAAAAAATGGAAATGTGAAATGCTCATACTTCTACTTTCTAGACCAGGGGTCGGCAACGTTCGGCACACGGCTCGCCAGGGTAAGCACCCTAGTGGGCCGGGCCAGTTTATTTACCTGCTGACGCGCCAGGTTCGGCCAATCGCGGCCCCCACTGTCCGCAGTTCGCCATCCAGGGCCAATGGGGGTGGCGGGAAGCCGCGGCCAGCACATCCCTCGGCCCGCGCCGCTTCCTGACACCCCCATTGGCCCGGGACGGCAAACCATGGTGAGTGGGGGCCACGATCGGCCGAACCTGCCACGTCAGCAGGTAAGTAAACTGGCCCAGCCCGCTAGGGTGCTTACCCTGGCGAGCCGCGTGCCGAACGTTGCCGACCCCTGTTCTAGACCAAGAGCAAAAACCACTTAAAAGACACATTTTGTACTCATAGGATAAAATAGCACTGTTTTTTCCCCTGACTATGTAACTTGGTTCTTTATTTACTAGCAAGTTAACATAGCATTTCTTATGGCCTGAGAATGCACTTGTGTTTCTTCTAATATGTTTTGTCCTGTAATCCCTTCATGATTTGATTTATATGGGGGTAATACTGGGAAAGAGGCATAGCCCTTCTTAAGGAAAAATAATGAAAATACAAATACAGATTTGGTTACCATTCTTCATGCAGTTAAAATGTTATTTGCTAAGCTGTAGAGCAATTAATGGGTAGAACGCAGGGAGTATTTAACTGAATATTGATTTAAGGCTCAGCTGTTATTCATCAGAGATACTGTATTATAATGAATGGACCTTATCCAGAGCTAAATATTTCTTCACAATACTTATTTTCAGACAATGTAGCTGCTAATTTCAAACATGGCCTTTTCCTTTTCACCTTTCAGGGACTCAAACCAGGATGTTCACTGACAGAATATGGAAGCTTCTAGCATTGGATCAAGGCTGTGACTTATGATATCCTGTTGCAAATCAGAATCTAGTTCTCCCTGGTCTTTTAGCTTTAGACTCAAGTTCAGAAAGCTAATCTTATTCATCAAAGCACTTAAGCACATGCATAAATGCTCTGATGAATAAGGATGGATTTAAGCACGTGCTTAAATTTTTGGCTGAATTAAGGCCTTGCAGAACAGAAAACTAAGCTAGCATATTTCTCTATCCTTCATTTTCTTAGCTTTAATCCACTATCTTCCTCTGGTGCTCATTTGCAAAGTTTTATTCGTCACTGTTAAGGGTTAAGGAATTTTGTGCCAGATTTTAAAAGGTATTTAGGAGCTTAAAGATGCAGATAGGTGCCTAACTCCTTTTGACTGACTTACTCATCTCACGCCTCTTTGTTTTTTGAAGAACATAGGGCCTTCACCACTGCCTTCTATCTTTGAAAGTCTCTTGCTGAAGTCTTAGCTTCTTTGCATGTCATTCTGATGTCCTTCACTTCTGCTTCTGTAGTGTGTTTCCATGTTGTTTGGGTCTATCTCATCGCCTCTTATTCTGGGGATGTCTGTCTTGTTATTATAGTTTGGGTCTTTCCTCCATGTGTGTCTTAGTCATCTCCATTTTTGTTCCATAATTTCCTGTCCTGTCAGTTTCTGTTTTGTCCTTCTCGAAAGCTCTTTGTTTGTAATTTTTTTCTAGCCATCTGATACTGAGGAGTTGTCTAAGGCAACTGTTTTTGAAGACTTGGAGTTTGGATAGTAGGGGCTTGATACATCGCAGGTTTCAGAGCTATATAATAAGACAGACTTTACAGTGGCGTTAAATATCTAAAGTTTAGTTTGGAGAGCAAGGTTTCTACTTCTCCGGATTGCGTTAGAGTTATGAAGACATGTCTGGCTTTTGCTCTGCTAGGTTTAACAACTTTGTCTGTTCCACCTGTTTTACTTATGATACTGTCAAAGTTTGTGAAGTGTTGGACCTCTTCTCCATCAGTCCCAGAATGATTGGTATTTCTTGTTGCATGTTGATTCTCATGGTTTTAGTTTTCTCTGTGTTGATTTTCAATCCAACTAAGTCTAGGTCTGGAGTTTATGTGTTTTAGCTTGCATGTCTCTGTGGGTTTGGGCAGCAGGTTGATGCCATCTGTAAAACTGAGGTCTTCTAACTTGTGTGTGAGAGTCCATTGTATACCCCTGGGTTGTTCTGTGGTCTTATTACCCAGTCCACTACCAGTAGAAAGAGTATGGAAGATATAAGGCATCCTATTCTGACACAGATAGTAACCACTGATGGCTTAGTCAGTTTGTTATGTATTTTTTGGCATGTCATATTTTCTTAGACACTCTGAATGATGTTTGCAAATTTATGAGGGACTCCATAGTGGAGTAGCAACTTCCACAAGACTTCTCTATTCACAGCATCAAAGACTTTTTGAAAATCTATGAAATTCATGTAAGCAGTGACTGCCGTTTGAGTGACATTTCTATGATGATACATAAGGTTGCCATTTGATTTATGCATGATTTCTCCTATCTGAACTCTGCCGGTTCCTTCCATAGCCTCTACTGCTTTTTAAATTCTTTCTAGGATAATGTGTGTACATATTTTACTTGGGATGGACAACAATTGAATGCCCCTCCAGTTTTTGCACTGACAGAGGTCTCCCATTGAAATCAACAAAATATTTGAAAATCCCACTAGGCGCCTCTCTGCATCTTTAAGCACCAAAATACTTTAAAAATCTGTCCCTTTGGGACTAGTAACATCGTATGCATGAGAAGTTACATTGGTTAGAGTGAAACAATTCATGACTTCATTTGTACAGTAATGGAGACTTAAAATGCCCAATCGATTGCTCCAACAAAAGAGGAGAGTTACCAACAGTGATGCCACCAGATATACAAGTAAGAGAAGACTAGAGAATATTACCACCTACCCGGTAAAGCAGGTGTGTTCCCCTTCGCCTCCCAGATTTGGGCTCTCCTTCCTCCGTCACTGGCTGGTGCAGCAAGGACACAGTAGTCAGGTAAATCTACAGTAGGAGCAGCAGAAGGATCTGGTGCATTACTGGGGAGTTTCTGGGATTCCCGCTTTTCAGCAGCATCTGACAGGAGAAGAAGAGGTGTCCCCCATCTGCCTCTTTTACATGAAGGCCTCACCAGTTCCTCCAGGGGGAGAGCGGAAATGGAGGACCCACCCCGCATTGCCAAATTCAGATAAATAATAATGGGCGCATGAATGGATTTGCATACTTTAATCTTTGACTTGTTTTATGAAGTTATCTAATCTATAAAAGGCTTTTTTATACCTACCCTGCTGTGTCTTTGCTTTTTTTTTTGAGCCCTGAAACATGTATTTTAATTATCCATAAAAAGGAAACTCATAGTAACAGAAATATAAACTCTATCAGAGCATAAATGTGAATCTAGAAATATTTGTGGAGTAAAATAATGCTTTGGAAAAAAATATTCCCCAGTGGCATTTACAAATGTCAAACAGATTGATAGGGTTTCTGTATGTCTATTTATATCTGCTCAGGGTCAAGTTAGATTTTAACAAGTTCATTGTATGTTTCTTTTTGCAGCTATTTTTCGGTGAATTTCATCTTGTTTAATAAGAATCATAGCAGAAAAACAAATGTGAAGTTTGCTTCCAACGTCTCACCATGCATAATGGACTAACCCTAGGGATACTGGACTAGCAACAAATGCCAGAGAATTAGGTCACTTTTAGCAGATTAATGAGAATGCTTACTCTTCTGAGGTTCTCAGAAAGTAATTGAGCCTCACAGTTAGAAATTTACATACTGTACTTATATAGCCCCCATTACTGAAGTATTTGAGAATCTAACATATATATGCTGTGTGGTAGCGTAATTATTCCCATTTTACAGACAGGAAATTTGAGGCAGAGAGAGTTGCCCCAAGTCACATAGGAAGACTGTGGCAGAGCAGGGAATTTATCCTTGGTCTCTTGAGTCTCAGTTTAGTGCCCTAATTACTAGACCATCCTTCCTTCCTTACTGAGCATTGTAAAGATGAGGCACATGAGTCATGTGACTTGTGCAAGTCTCTGTAGTGAGTTGTTATGGAGCCAAAAATAGAACACTGGAGTTCTGTCTCTCAGTCTTGTGCTCTAACCACTGCATCAGAAACACTCTTTCTCTTTAAGAAAGAGCTGTATAATAAATAGTCCAATAGATTCCACCTACTATTACTTGTAATTTGTCAGAAACCCCAATGATGAAGTGGGATTGCTAGTATAGTTGACAATAATAGGTCACTCACGCATATTTTGACAAGCCAAAAAGACAAGCCAAAAGCAAACAATCTTCCAGATAGAGATATAAAATAGTGTCCCACGAAAAGGAAAAAGCAGAACAATTATCTTATCATCAGATTCAATTAGTTTCTTTATGGCTGATTATGTGTGGGATATTTTTTTTGTCTACAGCCCCTGAAATCCAAGGAATGACTTCAATGAGAATAGGCACATTTATAAAGTTAAGCAAATGCATATGCTTAAAAAGGCTACACACACAGAGGCATTCTCTCCCATTGGACTACAGGAGCATCAAAATGAACTTTTTGAAAACACACATCAAGAAGACTTTTTTTTTCCTTAATGCATTTTGCCTGTTTGTAAAAGGGCACAACAGATTTGCAATTGATTATTCATGAGACATTCTACTTTAGGCTGGTGACAGTGACCCCTCGTGATGGAAAAGGAGCCACAGAGATTTTTGTTTTATTAATAATCAAACTCAAAATAATAGATTTGTATAAAAAAATCGATCCCTTCCCTGGTGTTGAAATGAGGATTCCAGCCAAATCTCACCCGTGTGATCTAGGTAATTCTGAGGGGCTTGATTAGGATTACATTTACCAGTAGTTATGAGAGTCTTACTGGTAAATTGCACCTCCCTGAGCCAGCAGTTTTCTGGCCCTCCCTTCCCTGAGGGAATTCACTGTTGGGGTTGACAAACAGGGCTGCTCTGGTTGACTGCAACTCCGTGGTGGAGGTGCCTTGTTTCGGCATAACCACACAGTGCATCCAGATTCTGCCACTGGGGTCTTGTGCCTTGGGTAGAATACGGCATAACATAGGGCTGAATCTAGCTCAGTGTGGCTAAAGAAAGAACTGAGAGAATCATGAATAAACTGTATGGATTTGGAATCTCACCCAGTTTATTTCTAATTATTAAAAGAAACTATGAAAATTTGAAAGGAAATAATGAGATGGAGATTCAGGGCCAAACCCATTTGCTAGTCATGTGACTTAGGTGAGCCAGATTTGGCCCATACTGTATGCACCAGTCTGCTGGCATAAAGTTTATATGCTATTGCTTATTGTAAATATATAGAAATCTTTTATTGGATTACTAACAATAGTAAAGTGTTGTGAAAGAAAACTGTCCTTATATAGAGGCTAATTAAGAAACTGTATTACACTAACCACCACACAAGCCATAAAATATGCAGCTCATGTTTGTTTAGATTCCAAAGCAGTTCTGTTATCACTTTATAGGTGCAATTTGGCTAGAAAGGAGGTATACAAGAAGCAGATTGTTAAATGCTTTTTTACTGTTACTTACTGTTTAACAAGCTGCTTTGAGAGCTATTTCTCTAATCTGCTAAGAGAGAAGTACAAATTGGACCTGAGATGTTTCTCTAAATCATTTCATTAAATGTCAAGATACTAATTGATGCGGGGGGGAAAGCTGCATCTTTGTTATTTAACCTGCTCCTCTGCCCTATTGTTCTTGCCCTGGTAATTTTTGTGGGTTTTGGCTGAAGAGAGATAATTAAAAGGAGCTGACTTTGCTTTTTTGCATAGGCTAGTGCATTCTACATCTATCTATCAGGATTAGAGGATTCATTATCTCCCATTTAGTCCTGGACGATTCTTTATGCCGAGGCTGGAATTCAGAGGACCCCTAACAATGTCTTTCTTTAATGCCTTCAGTTATTTTATTCCAGGAGAAAACGTAGCCTTCCTTCCCACCGCGCTGTGTGATCTGACAGATTTCACAAGCCATTGTAATCATGGTTTGCCTGGGTCTACACTTGGACTGGAAACCTCCAAAGAACATGTAGGAGACACAGGAACTAGTGTTGGTGGTTCAGTTGGTGACGTTTTCCCCTTTGAATCAGCTGCTGCACATGAAAGTCAAAGTGGAAGTCCTGATCACCTGAGGTCATTAAAGATCTCATCACAGTTTTCAGAAGAGTAGGAAGAGATAGTCTCGTCTGGTCTGGACAGATTACATTTGGGTAAATATATTCTGTTTAATCAAAATTCTTCTTGCAATTTCACTAGGGTATAGTACTCTGGGTTTTCTTTCCTTATGATAGTGTTGCCATGTGCTGCTAAATTGGTATCATGTTCATGCAGAAACAGCTGCTGAATAATAGTTTGTAAAGTGCTTTGGTGTCCTTTGGGATGACAGATGCTATAAAAAAGTAATATTTTAAAACTCATTATATTCCATTCTTTATTATCAGGAGAGAAGATTGAATAAGAACACATACTAGCTAATCTCCTACATTTTAATGATACTCCAGATTTCAATTAAGTGCTTCTTTCTCTCTCTTTTCTAAAAATGTAGCTTATTTTGACAGCAATCCTAGGTAATTTTCAAAAACATCTCAGTGGTTTAGGAGCCTAAGATTTAGGAGACTTTCAATGGGACTAAGGCTCCCGAGTCAGCTATGTCCAGAGTGTCAAAGGTATTTAGGCACCTAACTCCCATTGATTTCAAATACCTAATTAGCTTTGAGGTACTGAGATTTAGGCACTTATTAAAATTTGCCCTCTTCAGCTTCAGATTTGTCATTTCAGGACCAAACTTAGCATGGTGATGTATTAATAATAATAGCTATAATTATCTGTAATAATCACACAAGGGAGTACAAGCACTGTGAATATTTAGATTCAATAAAGGCCTTGTTTTCTTTCTCCCTCAACTAGGAGACCTGGGCTGGAATGGGTCAAGTGCCACCATAAACAGGACGCAGTGCTTTCAGCTCCCACTGCAAACTTCCTGGGAGAAACTGTGGCTGAGTCACGAGAATTCCTCCATGGACTCTTGATCCCTCCACACATAGCTATAACCTGGTCCAAAGTTTGCAATATATTCAGCTTTAGTCTGCATGCTTCTTTTTTTATAGAGGCAAAGAAAGAAATCAAAGGAAAGGGAGTGAAAATGAACTGGAAAAGTTGTAGAGTGGCTTCAAGAAAAGGTCAGAGAGCAATTCACAAATAACTATAGTGCCTTAGAATTAAGAAAATAAACTACTATTATGACATCCTTGTGTTTTCTGTCTGTATTTGTCAGCTGCTATGTGTCATAGCTTGTGATTTTGCATCAACAATACTTACTATTATTTTGGTGAGTAGTCAGTGTTGAAGCAACAATTACACTGTAAGCCATCAGTAGTTTAAAAACAATATATGTGAATAGTCTCTTGCGTTCTGTGACCCCTGTGAACTAAAAAAAATAAATTTTCTCTTTCTTTCTTTCTTTCTTTCTTTCTTTCTTTCTTTCTTTCTTTCTTTCTTTCATACAGCCTCTAACACTCCTCCTTTTCTAACAAACTGAAAAGAAAACAGGCAGAAATATTAAAAAAACCACAACTAAATATGTTCACCTCCCTCTTACACACAGAACTTAGTTATCATTTTTCAGAGTAACAGCCGTGTTAGTCTGTATCCGCAAAAAGAAGAACAGGAGTACTTGTGGCACCTTAGAGACTAACAAATTTATTAGAGCATAAGCTTTCGTGGACTACAGCCCACTTCTTCGGATGCATATAGAATGGAACATATAATGAGGAGATATATATACACACATACAGAGAGCATAAACAGGTGGGAGTTGTCTTACCAACTCTGAGAGGCCAATTAATTAAGAGAAAAAAAAAAAAAAAAAAAAAAACTTTTGAAGTGATAATCAAGCTAGCCGAGTACAGACAGTGTGATAAGAAGTGTGAGAGTACTTACAAGGGGAGATAGTCAACGTTTGTAATGGCTCAGCCATTCCCAGTCCTTATTCAAACCGGAGTTGATTGTGTCTAGTTTGCATATCAATTCTAGCTCTGTAGTCTCTCTTTGGAGTCTGTTTTTGAAGTTTTTCTGTTGTAATATAGCCACCCGCAGGTCTGTCACTGAATGACCAGACAGGTTAAAGTGTTCTCCCACTGGTTTTTGAGTATTTTGATTCCTGATGTCAGATTTGTGTCCATTCATTCTTTTGCGTAGAGACTGTCCGGTTTGGCCAATGTACATGGCAGAGGGGCATTGCTGGCACATGATGGCATAGATCACATTGGTAGATGTGCAGGTGAACGAGCCCCTGATGGTATGGCTGATGTGATTAGGTCCTATGATGATGTCACTTGAATAGATATGTGGACAGAGTTGGCATCGGGGTTTGTTACAAGGATAGGTTCCTGGGTTAGTGGTTTTGTTCAGTGATGTGTGGTTGCTGGTGAGTATTTGCTTTAGGTTGGGGGGTTGTCTGTAAGCGAGGACAGGTCTGTCTCCCAAGATCTGTGAGAGTAAAGGATCATCTTTCAGGATAGGTTGTAGATCTCTGATGATGCGCTGGAGAGGTTTTAGTTGGGGGCTGAAGGTGACAGCTAGTGGTGTTCTGTTATTTTCTTTGTTGGGCCTGTCTTGTAGGAGGTGACTTCTGGGTACTCGTCTGGCTCTGTCAATCTGTTTTTTCACTTCAGCAGGTGGGTATTGTAGTTTTAAGAATGCTTGATAGAGATCTTGTAGGTGCTTGTCTCTATCCGAGGGATTGGAGCAAATGCGGTTATATCTTAGAGCTTGGCTGTAGACAATGGATCGTGTGGTGTGTCCTGGATGGAAGCTGGAGGCATGTAGGTAAGTGTAGCGGTCAGTAGGTTTCCGGTATAGGGTGGTATTGATGTGACCATCGCTTATTAGCACAGTAGTGTCCAGGAAATGGACCGCTTGTGTGGATTGATCTAGGCTGAGGTTGATGGTGGGATGGAAATTATTGAAATCATGGTGAAATTCCTCAAGGGCTTCTTTTCCATGGGTCCAGATGATGAAGATGTCATCAATGTAGCGCAAGTAGAGTAGGGGCGTTAGGGGACGAGAGCTAAGGAAGCGTTGTTCTAAGTCAGCCATAAAAATGTTGGCATATTGTGGGGCCATGCGGGTACCCATAGCAGTGCCGCTGACTTGAAGGTATATATTGTCCCCAAATGTGAAATAGTTGTGGGTGAGGACAAAATCACAAAGTTCAGCCACCAGGTTAGCTGTGACATTATCAGGGATACTGTTCCTGATAGCTTGTAGTCCATCTTTGTGTGGAATATTGGTGTAGAGGGCTTCTACGTCCATAGTGGCCAGGATGGTGTTTTCTGGAAGATCACCGATGGATTGTAGTTTCCTCAGGAAGTCAGTGGTGTCTCGAAGATAGCTGGGAGTGCTGGTAGCGTAGGGTCTTAGGACAGAGTCTACATAACCAGACAAGCCTGATGTTAGGGTGCCAATGCCTGAGATGATGGGGCGTCCAGGATATCCAGGTTTATGGATCTTGGGTAGCAAATAGAATACCCCTGGTCGGGGTTCTAGGCATGTGTCTGTACGGATTTGTTCCTGTGCTTTGTCAGGGAGTTTTTTTAGCAGATGGTGTAGTTTCTTTAGGTAATCCTCAGTGGGATCAGAGGATAATGGCCTGTAGAATGTGGTGTTAGAGAGCTGTCTAGCAGCCTCCTGGTCATATTCCAATTTATTCATGATGACGACAGCACCTCCTTTGGATTTCAGCCTTTGCACGTCGACGGAAGCAATCTATGTAGAAATCCAGTCTGTTAGGGAGCATACATGTTCCAACATACCTCTGAACAGCATACTAACCCACAGAATCCTCCCTACCAGCACTACAAAAAAAAGGATTCTGCATGGACTCCTCCGGATGGTCGAAACAACAGACTGGATTTCTACATAGATTGCTTCCGTCGACGTGCAAAGGCTGAAATTGTGGAAAAGCAACATCACTTGCCACATAACCTCAGCCATGCTGAACACAACGCCATCTACAGCCTCAGAAACAACCCTGACATCATAATCAAAAAGGCTGACAAAGGAGGTGCTGTCGTCATCATGAATAAATTGGAATATGACCAGGAGGCTGCTAGACAGCTCTCTAACACCACATTCTACAGGCCATTATCCTCTGATCCCACTGAGGATTACCTAAAGAAACTACACCATCTGCTAAAAAAACTCCCTGACAAAGCACAGGAACAAATCCGTACAGACACATGCCTAGAACCCCGACCAGGGGTATTCTATTTGCTACCCAAGATCCATAAACCTGGATATCCTGGACGCCCCATCATCTCAGGCATTGGCACCCTAACATCAGGCTTGTCTGGTTATGTAGACTCTGTCCTAAGACCCTACGCTACCAGCACTCCCAGCTATCTTCGAGACACCACTGACTTCCTGAGGAAACTACAATCCATCGGTGATCTTCCAGAAAACACCATCCTGGCCACTATGGACGTAGAAGCCCTCTACACCAATATTCCACACAAAGATGGACTACAAGCTATCAGGAACAGTATCCCTGATAATGTCACAGCTAACCTGGTGGCTGAACTTTGTGATTTTGTCCTCACCCACAACTATTTCACATTTGGGGACAATATATACCTTCAAGTCAGCGGCACTGCTATGGGTACCCGCATGGCCCCACAATATGCCAACATTTTTATGGCTGACTTAGAACAACGCTTCCTTAGCTCTCGTCCCCTAACGCCCCTACTCTACTTGCGCTACATTGATGACATCTTCATCATCTGGACCCATGGAAAAGAAGCCCTTGAGGAATTTCACCATGATTTCAATAATTTCCATCCCACCATCAACCTCAGCCTAGATCAATCCACACAAGCGGTCCATTTCCTGGACACTACTGTGCTAATAAGCGATGGTCACATCAATACCACCCTATACCGGAAACCTACTGACCGCTACACTTACCTACATGCCTCCAGCTTCCATCCAGGACACACCACACGATCCATTGTCTACAGCCAAGCTCTAAGATATAACCGCATTTGCTCCAATCCCTCGGATAGAGACAAGCACCTACAAGATCTCTATCAAGCATTCTTAAAACTACAATACCCACCTGCTGAAGTGAAAAAACAGATTGACAGAGCCAGACGAGTACCCAGAAGTCACCTCCTACAAGACAGGCCCAACAAAGAAAATAACAGAACACCACTAGCTGTCACCTTCAGCCCCCAACTAAATCCTCTCCAGCGCATCATCAGAGATCTACAACCTATCCTGAAAGATGATCCTTTACTCTCACAGATCTTGGGAGACAGACCTGTCCTCGCTTACAGACAACCCCCCAACCTAAAGCAAATACTTACCAGCAACCACACATCACTGAACAAAGCCACTAACCCAGGAACCTATCCTTGTAACAAACCCCGATGCCAACTCTGTCCACATATCTATTCAAGTGACATCATCATAGGACCTAATCACATCAGCCATACCATCAGGGGCTCGTTCACCTGCACATCTACCAATGTGATCTATGCCATCATGTGCCAGCAATGCCCCTCTGCCATGTACATTGGCCAAACCGGACAGTCTCTACGCAAAAGAATTAATGGACACAAATCTGACATCAGGAATCAAAATACTCAAAAACCAGTGGGAGAACACTTTAACCTGTCTGGTCATTCAGTGACAGACCTGCGGGTGGCTATATTACAACAGAAAAACTTCAAAAACAGACTCCAAAGAGAGACTACAGAGCTAGAATTGATATGCAAACTAGACACAATCAACTCCGGTTTGAATAAGGACTGGGAATGGCTGAGCCATTACAAACGTTGACTATCTCCCCTTGTAAGTACTCTCACACTTCTTATCACACTGTCTGTACTCAGCTAGCTTGATTATCACTTCAAAAGGTTTTTTTTTTTTTTTTTTTTTTTTTTTTCTTCTCTTAATTAATTGGCCTCTCAGAGTTGTTAAGACAACTCCCACCTGTTTATGCTCTCTGTATGTGTGTATATATATCTCCTCAATATATGTTCCATTCTATATGCATCCGAAGAAGTGGGCTGTAGTCCACGAAAGCTTATGCTCTAATAAATTAGTTAGTCTCTAAGGTGCCACAAGTACTCCTGTTCTTCTTTTTGCGGATACAGACTAACACGGCTGTTACTCTGAAACTTGTCAGTACTATTATGAGTGTTTTGCCTGTATAGAGATTGTCAGTCACTAAATGTACTGATACTTTGTAAGGACTGTGTATCACATTTTGCTCTTGGGGAGCTGCAAAATAGATTGGTTGAATAGTGACTTTTCTACTGCTTTACAAAACCACTAGAGCAGGGGTTCTCAAACTTCATTGCACCACGACCTCCTTCTAACAACAAAAAATACTACATGACCCCGGGACAGGGGACTGAAGCCTGAGCCCACCCAAGTCCCCCTGCTGCAGGTGTGTGTGTGGGGGGGCAAAGCTTATTTCTGAAACATTATGGAGACATGCTGCTCCGAGGCTAACCAGCATCTTCACGATGAGCCACAATGCTCTTATATGTTGAACAAAATGCCTGTAGGGTGGCAGGTGGAATTCAAAGCAAGTGCTTCCTGCCAGCTGCCACAGGCAGGGTTGTTATAGCCATGTTGGTCCCAGGACATTAGAGAGACAAGATGGGTGAAGTAATATCTTTTATTGGACCAACTTCTGTTGGTGAAAGGGACAAGCTTTTGAGCTTGTACAGAGCTCTTCTTCAGTTTCTTCTTCATTAACTTGGGTCAGCAGAGCTAAAGCCAGACTGCTCAGAACAGAAGGAGGTACTCCCTCATTTTCTTCCTTATTACTCACCCTGTAAAATGACTGGATCTTTCTGATCACCCAGAAAAATAAAAGAATGAGAGACATTAACAAACACCCCACCCAAAATATCAGAAGGTTTGAAAATAGATGTATCGAATGTATAGTATGTGTATTAAGTGATGTGCAATTTGCCCCATTGAAATTTTTTGTTGTTTCACTATTTTAATAGAAAACAGTGTCCTGTGATTGATGAACAGGTGGGCCGATCTTAATTGACAGTCCCTTATTTATTAATGTGCTGATTTCCAGACTCCTGCTACCACCTGCATGTTCTGAGTTATGGTAAAAATTGGAATGACTGAATTTCACCAGACTTCAGACCACTGGAAAGGTTCTATTAATTTCACAAGGTTATATTGGGTCAGATCCTTGGCAGTGGCTCAGGAGCACACATTGCAGATCAGGAATAGAGCCATGGGAATAATTGATAGTTTTGGTTCACTGATTGAACCAAATAATAATAATAATTAATATATATTTTGGATTGTCTAAAACAACATTATTTTGGTTTTCTTGGCAAAACAAAAAAACAGAAAAATAATTGTTTTGGGTCAACCAAAATGTTTTACTCAACCTGAGATGAAACCTTTTATTTAATTTTTTAACCCTTAAAAAATGAAATGTAGACATCCTTCCAAAGAAAACTTTGTTTCTTAAAGAAAAATCTAAATATTTATTTTAGAAAAGGTCAAAACAAAATCTTTAGACTTTAACCCCCCCCACACACTGCATTTTTGGGGGAATAAATATTAGTCTGAAAAATTCTCCAGCTCTCTTCAGGAGGGGGATTGCAAAGGTAGTGTAAAGCTCACTTTTGTGCTTCCCTGATCCGAGTCTGGTTGTGTGCTGGTGCAGCACCTTCGGCAATAACCTAGAACTTGGAAGACCTGGATTCAATTAGTTGCTCCACCAATACCCTGTGTGAATTGGGTAAGTCCCAATGGGAGTTAGGTGCCTGAGCAGCTAACAGTACTTCCTTCCCTCACAGGGATGTTGTGAGGATAAATATACATTAAAGACTGTGAGCTGCTCTGATACTATGGTAATGGATGCCATATAAAATACCTAAGATAGGCTAGTTTATCAGGGAAAATTAGAGAAACCTTGCGGGGCTGACAGTAGCCCCAAGGGACAAATAGTAGCCAGGGTCAGCAGGGCGTAAAGGCACCTTACCTATTTCTCCTTTGCTTTGGCACCTCCCTATGCTGGCAGTAAGTAGAATTTGAAAGGGAGTGCATTGATGCTGCAATGTTGGATGTACGTCACTGACCGGTCACTCTCTACAAGGGTGATCCATGAACTGTCATGCTGGCTTCAGAAAGCTTTGAGGCCACACAAGAGCACAGAATCTGGGCCATGCGACCTATGTCCATTTAAATGCTGCACAATTGCTATACTGGATCTCTATGTGTGTTGCCTCTTTCCAAATATTCAAGTTTTGCCACTAACAGTCTAATATCAGTCTGCAATTGAATCTGTCTAGTTGCACTCACATTGTTACTTCACTGACAGCATGTAATAATTATCTATGTCACAATGTATTGGGTGTAATAATATGTAATAATTAAATATGTCAATCATTTACTTGATAATCATATTTATGGCCAAGATTAGACAAATAAAACTGGTATTTTATGTTCCCTCATGATAGAGGCCTTATATTGATAACCTCTCACTGGAAAAAGAAATAGTCCCACTGTAGAGGATAGTTCAAAAATATGCAAGGTTGTTGTTATGGAACAATTAACATACCAATATGTGAAACTGACATAAGCAAATAGATATTTAGACATTTGGGACCTTTTATTCACAGGTACAAAGTGCATTCACTTGCAAAAACTCAGAACACCTGTCCATTTGTTTTGTGAATATTAATACTTGATGGACATGCTTGGTCTGCTAAATATGTGTAATCAGAAATTTTACTCAATTTAATAAAATCACTGGAAACCTAGGTGTTGTAATGATGCTCACTATGTAATATGATAACACCATGTTAGTTAGAGAGATTGGATTATTATACTGCCATATAATGTCTTTCTAAACAAAAACTCACTGTTGTAATGATTGTTGTTTTGTTTCTGATATTTACATGGCCATCATTTTTAAATACTTTTAATACTTCATAAATAAATTAACTAATTAATTAATAGTTAATAATAAGTCAAAAAGTCATTAGAATAAGTTAAATGTCTAGCCCAACAGGGACATGGAGATGAATTATGTAGTCAATCAGTTAACAAATGAATTGTTACAAGCTTTTGTATTGTATTGTATTATATATGGTATTTATATGACAAAACCTTTGTCCACACTGTACACAGTATTGTAATAATCTTTGTACAAAAATATGTCTTGTAAGGTATCATTTGAAAATTGAGCGGTACAGGACATACATTTCTGGGAGAAAATCTAAGACTGTGAGTGTGTTGGGGTCATCCTGCAATATAACCCAGGCTGGTAAGAGCCAAGGTCTGGCTGGAGCGCACACAGAGACATAGCTGGGTGTGACTTGCATGCTGGAGGCTGTAAGCAGTCCAAACTGGAGGATACATCAGCAAAGCATTGTGTATGGCATCCCAGGTTAGAGGGAAGGGGTGACACAATTACTCATTAGTTTGGATTGTACCCTGATATGTCACAGTATGCTATCTCAGTATTATCTTACAGATGTACACGCTATACAGCTGTGCTGCCTAGAAATAACAAGGTTCAACACAGACACTCAAAGTCAAGAGCTCTGTAAACATGCCTGAGAAAGTTCAGTGTGTACATAAAACTATAAAAAGTAATAGAGGGTCCTGTGGCACCTTAGAGACTAACAGAAGTATTGGGAGCATAAGCTTTCGTGGGTAAGAACCTCACTTCTTCAGATGCCATCTGAAGGCAAAGGCATCTGAAGAAGTGAGGTTCTTACCCACGAAAGCTTATGCTCCCAATACTTCTGTTAGTCTCAAAGGTGCCACAGGACCCTCTGTTGCTTTTTACAGATTCAGACTAACACAGCTACCCCTTTGATACATAAAACTAATGATTGGAAATGGGTCAAAACCTGTGCAGGAATAAAATTGCTTATAGTGTTTCAGAGGATCTGCCTGTTCAAAGAGAGGTCATAATAAGTATAAGTAGATTCTGTATTACAAGTGCACTTTCATAGCACCATCATCCAGTTATAGTTTGAACCTAAACATCATGCAAGTAGATCCCTGTGACCATGTGGAGTTCATGGTAGGATCAAAGCCTTAGAAATTAATTAGCTATGTTAATTGAATGTATCTTTAGAACTTAATAACATACTAGGAAACTTATGTAACCTCTCCTGTACTTTTATTCTTCTCTATGGGGCCAGATTAAGTCATAGCCACGTATAGACTATAGGGTCCCCAGTTCTAGTAGTCACATGATGAGATCAGAATCTCAAATCTAATTTAAAAAAATGTTTCTAGCTCTTAAATATGCCAAGAAAAACTTGATGATAATGCTGCCTGAGTCTGCAGACAGCCTGAAGTTGATCAGCCATATTCAGCTTAACTCTGAAACCTGTTGGCACATCAAAGGGTGTGGGGCTGGGGAGAGCACAGCATAGCATGACAGCAGGCAAGTGGCACAAACTTTGACTCCAAATAGTTAATGAGGAGTTGAAGACAGACCATATCTACAGTCAGAGTAAACAAGTTATGTATCGTTTGATAGAACTATAGGAGAATAAGTGGCGCATTCTGTGTTTTGAATACACATTATGCAAGTTGGGAAGGACAGATTGCCTACAGCAGTTCTCTCTACAAACCATCTTCTGTATTTTGAGCAGACATTAACTCACACCATTCACAGACTACCTGTGGGAGTTTTAAATTATTTATTAATTTCTCCCTCTTTAAAGTTAAAAAGATACTCAGTCTGCATCTGCCCACCACAAGACAAATCCTTAAAGAATAGAATTGCGTCATTCACCACCTTTCTGACAATAAAAAAAAAGGTATTTAGCAGAGGAGATATAAGCTTGGTGCTGTGAGTGGCAATTAAATTACTCATCCCACTCATTTGTGTGGGCAGTTCTCATTTCCTAATTTTTGCCCTCTCGGAAGTTCACTGCAAACCTAATTCTAAAGAAATTGTAAAGAAACAGCATCTGTCTTCACAAAGAAAGATATTTCAATTTTTAAAAAGATGAATTTGTTTGGCAGAAACTTAACATTGACTGATATACAGTACTTACATTTTCAAAGCACTGTACAAACACTAATTAATCACTGCCACAATACCCTGGTGAGTTAGATGAGTAAATATTATGATCCCCATTTTACATATGGGAAAACTGAGTCTGTGACTAGCCCTGCTATGCAAACAGGGTAGCTAGGAGAGGAGAAGCTGCAGGGAGCCTTTTTGGGGGGTTGGGGGAAGGAAGGTGAGGGAGGGTCTGAGCAGGGAATAAATCATTATCTAATCTGTAATAATATGTTTTATATCATAATACATCAGGAGACAGAGTTCCGCTGTTGACCTATCCTCTTAACTGTTCTGATTGATTTCTGCTGCTTTATGTGGCAGGTGAGGCTTGTTAATTCCACACAGAATAAAAGAAGAGGAAGGCCTCTTTTAGATAGGGATATTTAAAATAGGTTGGTTTGTCAGGTCTAGGGAGGAAAAGATTAAGTGAAGGTTTAATGCAGGGGTCGGCAACCTCTGGCATGCGGCTCGCCAGGGTAAGCACCCAGGCAGGCCGGTCCTGTTTGTTTACCTGCCGTGTCAGCAGGTTCGGCTGATCGCGGCTCCCACTGGCCGCGGTTCACCATCCCAGGCCAATAGGGGCGGCGGGTAGCCGCGGCTAGCACATCCCTTGGCCCGTGCCGCTTCCCACAGCCCCCATTGGTCTGGGACGGCAAACCGATGCAGCAGGTAAATAAACTGGCCCGGCCTGCCAGGGGGCTTACCCTGGCGAGCTGCGTGCCAGAGGTTGCTGACCCCTGGTTTAATGTAATGTGAGTTACTAATGAAGCTGAACCTCAGGGATTGGGGTAAATTTGGGTGAAATACAGTGTTTGCGGTTTCTGTTCAAAGCATGTTGGGATCTCCCCCTGCTTACATGGGCCAACCACTGTGGTTTTTGAGCATAGTGAGTCTCTATATAACCTGAGTGCAAGGATTGGTAAGGCTAGTGGTAGCACCAGCTTCCACAAAGAAAGTAAGGCTATGTCTATGTTGCAAGTGAAGATGTGATGGTAGCATGGATACCTTACTAGCTAGCACTGGTGACCATAGTAGTATAGATGTAGTGACAGGGGCTAGCATGTATGTACCCAGGCTCCATGGAGGGCTTGTACTTGGCTTAGTAACCTTTGTGGAAGCCTGTGCCTGTCAGTGCTATAATCACATTGTTACTTGCAGTGTAGATGTTTATTAAGGGTGAAACAAGGAGGCTCTGCCTCTAGCTTCCAAGCCCATGCTGGGCAAAATTGGAGGAAATGCCCTTTGCACCTTTTCAAAGAGCAAAGTGGGGGCTGTTTTGTCCTTTGTTCACACAGCTATCCCAGAGACATTTGAACTGCCTGATGTGCAGGGACTCCTGCTGCATTGCCTCCCACCAGAGCCAGTGGTTTGAATAAATAAATGGAGATATCCCATCTCCTAGAATTGGAAGGGACCTTGAAAGGTCATTGAGTCCAGCCCTCTGCCTTCACTAACAGGACTAAGTACTGATTTTGCCCCAGATCCCTAAGTGGCCCCCTCAAGGATTTAACTCACAACCCTGGATTTAGCAGGCCAATGCTCAAACCACTGAGCTATCCCTCCCCCAAGTCCTTAATCCAGTCCTAAATGCCTTGCCCAAAGCCATAGAAGGATTCATTTTCAGAAGTGGGATTAATGAGGTGTATTCAGTCTCCATAATCCCCAGGTTTCTCCTCGAAGATTTAGAAATCACAATGGAGTTCAGATGGCTTTGGCAATGGGAAAGGTCATTACTTTTCCAGCAACTTTTTAAAAAGCTCACTCTGCTAGCTGGTGTAGTGGGAGGGGGATAGCTCAGAACAGTTGAAGTGTTCCACATATTCTCTCTGAGTGGTGGGGGTTGTTTGGTTCACTCTTCTCTTTTGCCACCTCCCTCATGCTATATGATAGCAGGGAATAGGGTCACCTGCTGCATCTAGAACCACCTACAGCAGCTACTGGTTGTTGGAGGGTGATGCAGGAGTGGGTGACTGTCTTCTGTCTTGTGACAAAGGGAAAGGGTGATATAGTTGGCTTCCACAGCAGGGTGTCTGCTGCAGACTTCCTGTTGTAGTCCCCTTAACGTAGTTGCTGGATCTCTGGTGATGCTGGGGCTAGGCTAATAGCTAGTTTGGGGATCTGGAAGAGATTTTTCTCATATGCCAAAACTGGCAAACTGCTGTATGGGGTTTTCCACATTCCATCTGACTTGGTTAATATGGTTGGGCTTTTATGGAGGATTCCAATGTGATTGGTAAATTTGGAAGGGTTTAACTGAGAACTCTAAAACCCAGTTGGCTGCTTGGCCTTGGTCCTGAGCACTCACATGGCATGGGGAAGGCATTTGCTTGTGGCTCCCTTAATCTTGCCTCTGTGATCTCCAGTATGGAATGAGGGGGTTGGGACTCTGGCTTCCACTCAAGGTTCCTTGTCAGGACTGAGGGCGTAGAGTGGGGACATGGCCTTCACACTGACCCTCATGTTTCCATATGAGGCCACTGGTGCTAGCTGAGATCCACATTGGAACAAGCTTGCTGGGTAATTTAGGGAGGTTACCCCAGTTGATACTAATTGTTAATAAAGTTGTGGCCTCCAAATTTAGCCATATTAGCAGAGCTGTGCAGAGAACAGAAATTTCATTTTACAGAGAATTTTGAGATTTCAGTGTTTGTTTTTTGTTCCAGTTAAGAACAAACCCTCAAAATTCACAGTAAAAGAAAATTAAAAAAAAAAAATTCAGATCAATCAGATGTTTCAATTGGATTTTGACTCTTCCTTATTGTGCGTGTGTAAATATGTATGGGGTTCAAAGAAATACATGGAGTCCTTTTTACCTGTGAGGCAAGCTGGTAGTGTGCTTGTCTCAAGGAAGGAGGGTCACAGCCAAGCCTGACTGTAAAGTGCTGCTGGGTTTTTGGGTGAGCAATGCTCCGCAAGACAGAACAGTTGATTAAGTCTAGACTCTAGAATGCACGTTATGATTTTATTTTATATGTAAACATTTGTTTCCAAAACCTCGGCTTGCTCCTATTTAAATCTCTATGCTTTATTAAATATGCTT
The DNA here is from genome assembly GCF_027887155.1 of Malaclemys terrapin pileata. Lineage (NCBI taxonomy): Eukaryota > Metazoa > Chordata > Testudines > Emydidae > Malaclemys > Malaclemys terrapin. The sequence continues at coordinate 92,240,908 of NC_071509.1, forward strand.
ATACTTATACTATACAGAGCAGTGATCTGAGGTGGAACTGGGGTGTACTGTTTCTTTGGAAGCTGTGTATTTGAGAATACTGTGAGTGTCCAGTGGACCAAGGGCTGGACTCTCCAGGAAGACCCTTGGAGGGCTCGAGGTTGGAGCGTGCTATTCGCTAACCTGTGAGGTGACAGCAGGGCCTACGAGGCCTGAAGGGGAGTGCTTGTGTTGCCCGTGGCCAGTGGAGTTGGGGAGTTGCACCAACAAGGCTTCCTCGTACTAAGGGCAAGTGGTATCCAGGTGCCTCACAGCCTCAGGTATACCCAGGAAGTATCTCAGAGATCAGAAGAAATAATTATTCCCAAAGTGTGTGTGTGTTTTTCTGTTGATTATCCATCAACTTTATTTTTATTGTGGTCCTCTGCAGCACTAACCACATGAGAGCACATCTCTGGTATAAACTGCTGGAATGTTGACATCTGGTGTCATTCGTAGTTAGAAGCTTGCTTTGTCTTTATTTTTCATGAGGCATCTGGGGATAAAACTTGGAGAAACTTCCACTGTATCTGTATCATAAATCAAACATTTTTGCTAGAGGATAATGGAGCACTTAAAAAAAAAGACACAGAGAATTCAATCAATACAATTCTTAAAAAACAACAGCTTGTTTTCAATGTGAATTATAATTCATTAATTAGCATTTACATATTTACTCATGGAGCAGTAAAGCATCAATTACTCAACTTTAAATCGATGTGTGGAAATCAGAACAAAGACATTTTTCAAGTTATCATATGTGCACATGATGCAAATGGTTTACACTCTAGAGCAGGCTGAATGCGGGAAGTCAAAATTTAATTTAATTCAACTGTACTTACTTTTAACATTCATTTTCTGCAAACATTTGTGTGATAGATGCTTTGTTCACAAAAGTGCTTGGGGGAAGCTCATATAGGCACAAGTATAATTGTCCACATGTGAATATATGTACTTTGTGTGCATATTCCAAATGTGAGATATTCTGTCTCTGGAATGGGACACAACATGTTTTGACCTAGCAGCAGGACCATGTTCTCGACAACACCGACCAGAGGACTAGCATTGGGGAAATCCATCAAACAACGTGGACGAGGACATGAGACTGCAGCCTATGGAAATAGAACTGTGCACTGTGGTGAATCAGCTGAGCAGGAAACTGATCATGTATCATGGGCGGAGCAGTGCACAGGATTTAATAATCATATATCATGATCAGTGGAACTGCAATCAGAAGGGCCATATTCTAGAGGTGGCCCAACTTACTGAGCCGTATATGACAATCTTCAGAAGTTTGAGAGCCGGGGCGCACCTGCCAGGGCTCAGGGCTTAAGTACTGAGCCCTGGCAGGCATCTCCTGTGGGCCTGAAGCCCCGAGACACCCCTCCTGACTTGGCAGAAGCCAGAGGCAATGTGTGGTGGGGACATATGAAGTCATATGCCCTCCACCTATTTTTGCCAGGGTTTGCTGACCCCAGGTCACATGGTGCTTCCAGACTCCTTCCCTGTGCAGCAGCTGCTGGAGCCGGCACACTGGGAGCTGCAGCTGTAGGGAAAGGCAGCAGCGAGCTGCAGGGAGAGCTACCGCTTTTGCTTCTACCTCTCCCTGTGGAGCTAAAGCAGCAGTTCCTCCCTGTAGCTCCCAGCTGTTTGCAGCTGCCTCTTCAGGTGGAGCTAACACCTGAGAGCTGCAGGGAGGGGCCATTGAGGGCAAAAGGGAGGGTGTGCTAGGGGACTGCGTGAGTCAAGCTGTTGGGATAGAACCTTTAAATGTGCCCCCCCCACTCTCAGCAGGCACCAGTGGTCTCTGGCAGATGCTCCTAGCCCCATCACCCCACTGCAGGGAAGAAGCCCTGAGCTTTCCCCTCAGTCTGGTAGGTGGAGAATGGGGGTAAGTGCAGGAGGATAAGGGATCCGCAAGCTGCATTTTAACTATAAAAGAGCCACAGTTTGGCCACCCCTGCCATATTCTCTGCAGGGACTGTCTTTGATGGGACTCCAGGAAAACAAGGAATGCGGGAAGCTTAGGATGGAAGCTACTCAGTCACATGGGCGGAGCAGTGCACAGGATTTAATAAAGTTCCACTTCTTCTGCTTAACCTGCCTTCACTTTACTCTTTGCTAATGAAACATTGTGATGGTATCTGAGCTGTGAGTTCTCTGCAGTGCAGCAGTTGGCAGCGTGCGCCAGGGCCGGCTCCAGGCACCAGCCGACCAAGCACGTGCCTGGGGCAGCACCTTAGAAGTGGCGGCCAATGTTGAGGTGGCGGGGGGCGCTCGCGGGGTTTTTGTTTTTTGTTTTGTTCGGCGGGGCGGTGCTCAAGGGTTTTTTTTGTTTTTTGTTTTTGTTTCAGCCAGGCAGCGCGGGGGGTGTTTCGACGGCGCGGCACTGGGGGGGGAGGAGGGGGTGTCGGCGGCGCAGCGCTTGGGGGGGGTGTTACGGCAGGGCGGCACTCTTCTTTTTTGCCTGGGGCGGCAAAAAAGTTAGAGCCGGCCCTGGCTTGAGCCATGGAACTTGGTCTTTACTCGCCCTTGGAATTTGCAGACTCCGAGGCCAGAGATGAAGCTGGTGGAAGAAGGAATTCTGACTTGAACACAGACCTGGCCATGCAAAAGGACAACAACAGGAAAGTAAAACTATTATTTTACCTTATTGAGAACAAGGCAGAGAGGTCTGCAGCACTCACCACTCACTGCAAGGCTCATAGCAGTGGTAGGAGACCTGGAGGCCTATTGCTCTCCAAAGCAGAACGAAACTGGAACGATGCAGGTTTTTCATTACAGACTAATCTGAAGGGGAGGAGATAGATCCCTATGTTACTGCTTTATGCATACTGGCTGCTAAATGCAATTGTGGGGACTTGACAACCTCCCACATTTGGGACATGATAGTCTGTGGCACTTGGGATCACCACCTGCAGAAGCGACTATTCTGGGAAGGCAATCTCATATTAGACATATGCTCAAACCTGGATCATCCAGCAGAAGCTTCAAGGATGAAACCCAAGGAGGTATAACACCCTCAGAAATACACATAGTGAGACAAAAAGAAAGGACAGCAGGTGACCAGGATTCCATACCCATCATGAGATGCATTTACTGTAAGAGACAGCATGAGCAGTTAAAGGAGAAGTGCCCTGTTCTAGAACAGCATTGTAGGGAATATGGTAAGTTGAACCATTGTAGCAGTGTGTGCAAGAGCAGAGGAAGATCTCAGGAAGATTATCAGACTTGTACGAGGGGGGAATGGTACATTAGACAGCGATGATAACATCATGACTCTTTCCTTGAGTATGAGAGCACATTAGATTCAGACTTTTGGGACAGGAAAGCACATGGGACAACCCCTGTGCAATTTCAGCTAGATAGTGGGGAGTCCTGCAGTGTGATTCCTTGGGTCTCAAACACAGCTATATGCACGGAGCAGTGCCCAGGGTTCAGAGGTGGTTCTATGTTTTTTGCCACCCCAAGCACGGCAGTCAGGCGGCCTTCGGTGGCATGCCTGTGGACAGTCCGCGGTCACGCGGATTCGGCGGCATTTCTGCGGGTGATCTGCTGGTCTTGTGGCTTCAGCGTACCTTCCACCGAATTGCCGATGAAACCGTGGGTCCGGCAGACCTCCTGCAGGCACGCCGCTGAAGGCTGCCTGACTGCCGTCCTCACAGTGACTGGCAGGCCGCCCCCCGTGGCTTGCCACCCCAGGCACGCGCTTGCTGCGTTGGTGCCTGGAGCCAACCCTTGCCAGGGTTTAATACAATTCCACTTATTCATTTTAACCTATAGTCAGCTTCACTCAGTGCTAGTGAAACACCATTGACCCCCATCTACTGATCTGTGATCCAGCAGGATACACAGACTGTGACATTATCTGATTAAAATATGACCATGTAGATCATTGTTGCTACCATTGTTAAATATTTGCAACAAATCTTGTACAAAGTATGTCATTTAAGGTGTCAATTGAAAGGTTATGATTTGCTGAATAGGATTATCCTGTTTGTATGCATGTACCTTTTTTGTATCTGAAATTATGAATATTTTCTGTATACCAGTATTTCAAATGTTTGCTCCTGGATAACACCCACAAGGTATTTAACTACCACATTGTGAAGGGACTATTCAAGTTGAAAGAAGAACAGGAGTACTTGTGGCACCTTAGAGACTAACAAATTTATTAGAGCATAAGCTTTCGTGGACTACAGCCCACTTCTTTGGATGCATATGCATCCGAAGAAGTGGGCTGTAGTCCACGAAAGCTTATGCTCTAATAAATTTGTTAGTCTCTAAGGTGCCACAAGTACTCCTGTTCTTCTTTTTGCGGATACAGACTAACACGGCTGTTACTCTGAAACTATTCAAGTTGAATGTCCCATCAAAGAACACTTAACTTACAATGGATCATGGAAGAAGCTTATCCACACCTGGTGGACTTTCCTGAGGACATTCTAGCTAGAATATGGGTAATGACTGCCCTGATTCATTAAAGCATGCAAGGGTATACGACTTGCTCATGTGACTCCAAACCCCATCTTGTGTGCCTGTATTTTTCCAAATACTATGCTCAGGGCTTTGTTTGGGATAATGAAGTTTCCCTTCACATAACAGAAGCTATAAATGGCCGTGGAAGCATCTCTATTTTGCTTCTTTCCTGCTCTAATCTCTGGACTATGGATTTATACTAATGGGAGCATTCTACCAAGGGACTAAGGACCTTCCAAACCATTTGGAAGCAACCAGAGACTTAACAAACCAGCAGTTTATTTCATCACTGCTTCAAGCCTGTTCAAAGACCTTTGCAATTGTTGTATGTATTTGTTTCCTTTAACCAATTTTAACTCTCATCTCTTTCTTTTTATAAATAAGCCTTTCGATATTAGATACTAAAGGATTGGCAATGGCGTGATTATTGAGTAAGATCTGAGTTATATATTGACCTTGGTATATGGCTGGTCCTTTGGGTTCAGAAGAATCCTTTGTTTGATTAAATTGGTTTTAAATAACCACTCATCATTAAGTCTAATATGTGGGTATTGAATCCAGGACTGGAATACCTAGGGAGGCTGATTTCTGACTTCTTGTTAGCCACTGTGGTGAGACAGAAGTTTACTTTTGTTGCTGGTTTGGTATATCTTATGGAAGAATACCCATCAGTTTTGGAGTGTTCTCAGCAGTTTGTCCTGAATTTGGTATTCTCAGTTGTGACCCACTGAGGTCTGGTGACACAGGTATATCTTCCTCCCCTGTCCAATAGAAGAGTGAGGGCCATCAGAACTCTTTTGAAGAGTCTTACCAGGAAGTGACCTTTCCTTAGAGGCTGGAGAGGCTACAAGGGAAGCTGAAAGCAGAGCTAGAAAGCCAGCTGCAGAGAAGCCATGTGCCCAGCAGGAAGCTGACCAAGGGAGCAGAAGCTGCAGAACCACTTGTGGAATAGGCAGTGAGAGGCAGACATTACAGCTGGATACAGAGCTGCCCAGAACTTGTGGAAAGCAGCGGAGAGGGGCCTCAAGGGGATCTTTTAGCAGAGGCTCTGTAAAGGAATTGCTGCATAATTGTTGCATCCAAATATCTCAATTTCTGCCTTTGATGTGGTGTTCCAGAACTAGGAGTTAGATTTCCCAGTGCCATAGATGGAGACCCTGAAGCAGCACACCCCAGTCAAACAGGGTAAAGTAAGGGATGGTTCTATAGCTCTCCTTAGGAAGTTGTGTCTGTGTGTGTGTGTATATATATATAGGATCTTTATGGGTTATTTTATGTTTCTGTGTGAAAGAGAACTTTAAAAATGTATGCAAGGGCTCTGGGCCAATGAATATTTTCTGTGACTTCTAAAGACACTGTTTTCTTATTAATGACCCACAGAACAACTCAAAAGATATTACGCTGAAGTCTGAGAGCTTTCATCTTCTTGAAGTGTTATTGCTTTTCTAAAATGATTACAAAGCTAAACAAGTCCACTTCTATTATGTTTAATGCTAAAAAAAAAACCATTTTTGCTCTAGATAAGTAATCCCTTATTTGAAATTTCAATGTACCTCTCCTTTTCAATATGTAAGACCTTTGAAAAAGTGAATTATAATCTTTCCTTTAAGACTTTTTCAAAACATTCAGCACACTTTCTCAATTTTTACTATTTTTTTTGCTCTTAATTTTTTTAAGGGATTTCCTATAGTTGCCTGCCCCTTGCTATCTTCATTATATTTGAATCAAACTAGATGATCTAAGCCTATTAAGCTGTCTTTTTTTTTTTCTATTTGCTTTCATTCAATGATACTAAGAGACTTGTGTAAATTAACTTTATTTCACCTTTTGGATCTGATCCTGTTTCCAAGTTTTGCTATTGACCTCACAGGGAGCAGCAGCAGGCCACTAGCTCTGTCAGGAATGAGGACTTGCAAACCTCTCAGCACAGTTAAGCCAGAGCAGGGCCACTTAATTCACCACTACACCTGATTAAGACCAACAGCAACAACTAAATGCAGATGCCTGCAGCTGCAGCTTCCTCTCTGTGTGCCCTGCTCCTTGCCTTGCTCCAGCCCTGATCCTGCCTTGTTTCCAGCTTGGCTGCTGTCCTGTACCCTGCTTGGTTCCTGATTCTGGCTTCAACCACTAGGCCTGACTGTCTACATCCTGGTTTGTTACAAGATCTTTCTGTGACTATTTAGGCTGTGGAGACAGAATAAGAAAAAATATATAGGTGCAATAATAATTCCAAAAATGGATTTTTTTTGGGGGGGGGAACTGGCTATAGTAATTGCTCAATATCAGCGTGTTCACAATCTTCACCAGCCAGTCAATGCCCCCTTCCATATTTCATGCGGATAGATGCATAAACAGACATGTTAAACTCTGACTTTTACATATATCACTTGGTTTACCTGTTTAAAATAACTAATGGGGGCATGGATTATGGAAGGTCAGTTCCATGGGTGTCAGTTACTGTATGTAAACAAGGACAGGAAATAACAAATCCTCCAATGATCATAGAATTTATGGTGAGTAAAGAGAGTAGTTCAAGAACAGGAAAAAGCTTCATTTTAAAGATCCTGTGCTAATAGAGCACTTTCTGAGGTGTTGTTAATTATTTTATAATGACAATCATAGGTCAAATCTAGCATAGAAGCCTATTAGTCAACCCTAGTAATAAACTGGAAGCCAGCCCATAAACATGACTGACCTGTTCTCTTTTCTAATCCAAAGAGAAACTAAGAGTTTGAGGAGCTATGTTGAAATAGCTGCTTGACTGATGGGCAGTAACTGCTGTGGACTGTATATGAGCATGGATTTTAAATAAAAGCCACCATTTCACCTTCAAAATTAATTTTTAATTTAAATGTAAACCTTAAAGAGAAAAATAAGTAGCACAGCCTTCCTCCCAGGGAATAAGCATTAGAATTGGGATTTGGATAATCGAAGAGGAACAAGGGCTGAACTCTTGTCCTGTATTTGTTGGCCTTGCTTAAAGATTTACTTTTGGTTTCTATTAGAGAGATGAGTGATGGATTCAAATAGGTGCAGAGAAAACACATCCTTGATCTCCATAGGCAGGACCACATTGTAAAGGTAGATGATGCTAGAAGCTCTTTTATTACTAAAACCGGGAAAACCATTTTAATAAAAGTAATGAGGTGGATCTGCCAAACCAACAAAATCCAGGGAATTCATAATTAGCAGAATGAGAAACTCGGGGCTTGCACCACTTGCTGTTTGGTGTATGGAATGGCTTAACAGGTATATTTTAAGGGATACTGTATATTACTGTACACAATAGGATGCCATCATAATTCTTGAAAGCAAAATGTGCTTAGTTGTATTAACAGATTGGGCCTGTAGGGGCATTTCAGTTTCTCAAAAATAATGTACTTGCTGAGCACTAGACTGTATCATGCATGCTTTCTCTCTTCCCTCTCCCTTCGAGCCCAAGGAGATGGAATGAGCACTATTATTCAGCTAGGGTCTACAAAGCTATTAAATACTCGCTGTCTGTTTATAGCTTGATTTATAAAACACTTAATTTATATACATGTTAGGGGCAGGGATGGATCTGTTTTATAAATATCTTCTAAAAACCTGGGTTTGTATCTACTTTTCTGTTTAGTGTCTTGATTATTTAGGTTACTATAGCATAGTCTTTTGTCCTCATGTGCAGATGAGTATTGGTTTAGTTAAGTAACAGAGTTTGACCACTGCTAGCCAAGCATTTGTGTCTGTGAGTTCTTTCTTAGGACCCTGAAGTGTGTTCATTGCTGGAGTAGAGAGTGTTATTACTGTCTGGACCCCAAAACAAAATTATAGGAATATATTTTGAGGGTATGTTGCTAAAAGATATTCTCTCCAGGTCTTTGTCCTCTTGTATCTCACATTCCCCTGCCCCTTCCCACAGCCCCTGTTATTTGTTCAGAGGACTGGGTGAACAGTGAACTGGGTGAACTATCTCACATGCTTCCTGTCTTCTTATCTACACTTCCTTTTCTGATTCCTCCTCCACACACCCCCAAAACACTCCACTCTTTCTCTCTGACACCCATCCATCCCTGGTGGGGTTAAATCATAGCTGACCAGAAAACAATACTTCCATTTCAAGGTAACTGATGGTTTAAATATTACAGTTAGTCCACTGAAAGTCCAAAGTCCACTGAACGCTCCACCTAATTGTGATGGCATAAAGTAAGCAAGCTAGTATGTACTTAGGAGATCTGCTTAATCAGGATGCCTCCAGGGAAAGCAATTTTAAGACAAATGCTACTTAATGACAATGACTGCTGATTTATAGGGATAGTAATTCCTCTTAACTGTGATTCTTTCAGGTGATTTAGCCTTTGTGTGCCTCAGTCTCATTACTGACTTTTGCCCAACTAACAGTTGTGAGAATCACCTTATCTCTGGCACATGCACAAAATAAATTGCTTCTCTTTTCCTTGCCCCTGATTGCTAACTTGTTCATTCTGTGCCAGCTGCACATTTTGAATCACTATGCTGGGAATCTCACAGGGCTCCTGCTGCCAGCACTGTGCTAGACAGCCGGTTTGGTCTTACCAATGCTATGTAGAGTGACCAGACAGTAAGTTTGAAAAATGGGGGCAGGGGGTGAGGTAATAGAAGCCTATATAAGAAAGACCCCAAAATCGGGACTGTCCCTATAAAATTGGGACATCTGGTCACCCTAATGCTATGTGAGACTAGATTTGTCATTGGGCAGGGATTTCAGCAGGGGGAGGGGGCAGTTCATGCCTTGATGTAGTCTAGGATAGACTTCAGGGATGCCTTAACTTTTTTGCTTTGGCTGCAATGCCTGGCCCCCTGCCCACTTCTAGCATGTCCTGGAGTGTGGGGTGGGATGAGGGTGTACAGCCACCTGAGCCGCTCTGTAGTTCTTGCAACCAGGATATTCCTCAGGGCACATTGCAGCCCCTTTGAGCTGATTTAAGTGACAGAGAGAGACTGGAGAGAATTCCTCCAGTAATGTCTTCTTCCATGGCATGTCTGGGTAATGGGATGGTCTCTCTGCAGCTCCCTGCATGGCAGCAATGTTAGTCAAACAGGATTTTTGTTAAGTAGGTATTCCACTTAATAGAGACATAAGTCAGCCCAGTGGGACACCGCATTTATGTGGAATTGATGACAGTCACTATATGTGACTTATCTGATGTATCAGTAGAACTTCATCAGAGGATCACTGACTACTGATATTAAAAATAAACATCTTATCTTTATTTTCCATGAATTTCTTTGTGGCATCTATCAGGGTAAATTACAATATCAGTTCCACTGACCTTACTCTGAAATAAACCAGTGTAAGTACAGTTTGGTCTCTCCAAGTCTGGAAGTATTTATTCAGGCAAATCTATCAAAGTAAATGAGTGAGGATTTAAAGCTAACTTCTAAAGCTTGTTTAGTTTGTAGATAATTGACAGACCAGACAGTAACACAGACCAGCCCCTTCACATTTTTTTCCAAAAAATATCCTCACAACATTTTAGTTAGCGAGTAATACTTTTCTAATCTAATACATCTCCACATCCTGATCATGTAAGCTGATTAACATGGGTGGACCTTTTTTGCCTGTGTGTGGAGTCTCATTAAGGCTATAGGGGCTCTGTACTGGCCAAGGTGTTTACCTGGGCAGAGCAGTTCACAGGGAAGGCCCTTATTTTGCTGAGTGTCTCTCATTCAAAGTTATTCGAAAATAAAACTCTTGAAATGGAATTTAAAATATTCAGAGAAGGAGGCAGGAGAGATTATGGTAGAGAGATTCAAGAAGGTTGTTTCAGAAAACAGCTATGAGGAGAAAACTCTAAAGCCAACAGCACTCAGGCTGTGCATTAGGGCAGAGGGAAGTTCTGTGCTAGACAGAAGGAGTGGGGAAGTGTCTTGTGATATGTTTAAAAAAACAAAACAAAAAACCTCCCAAGCACTGACCTCTCTTGTTAGCAAATGGCCTGCAAATTTTCATTTAAAAGAAATGAAGCAATCTGCGTTTAGGACTCTGAGCCCGTGTGTAATCCTATGACTTAAAAACAGAGTTTTTCGTTCAATTTTATGTTAAAATGCCTTATGGCTGTGGCCATCTATGCCAAGTATCAGCCAGGAGCAAAGTTTTACAGCTGAATTATAAACCCCTGGGAGATGGGGTTTCTAATGGAAAAACTGACAGACTCTTAACTACTGTGGTGCTAGCAGGCGCCGTTATAATAAATGAGACTGAAGGAGACACGATACAGGCCCACAAGGTAATTAATAGCAGGAGTAAAATAAAATATAGACGCAACGTCCCACAGAGAGCATGACTCAATGGAGCAAACTTGTAATAAAGCACAAAGAACGTCTATTTAGTAAAGAGCTGTGTGAAACTGCTTGTAAAATAAATCATGGGCTAGTACTGTAGCAAGCAGAAGTCACTGCATATTCCCTTTATAATTAGAAGATATTTTTTTTAAATCACAACTATAAAAACACTTTTTGGCTACACAAAATCACTCTGTATAATGGAACAAGCAGCTATGAAATGCAAACTGCAGCTATCCAAACAAACTCTTAATATACTTCTCGGTATGAGCCTAGCAGAAAAGTTCAAAAATGTGACTATTTACGGCATCATATTTATTTAAACAAGTAACTTCTTGACGAGCTATTTGATTTCTAAACTGTATTGTCATCTTGTGCATGATGCTGTATTTAAGCAATAACAACTTTGCCACAGTGGTCAAGGCAGTCAACAAATTAATTTGTCCTTCATCCCATGTTCTTCAGTTGTACAAGTCTCTTGTCCAGATCCACAGCATACTGATGTCCATTGGGATCTTTCCACCTACTTCAGTAGACACTGGATCAGGCTCCCTACATGCAATACTTATACAATGAATTGTTCAATACATGCATAAATAAGACTTGCCACATGTTGTTCTGCTCATGTACAAGTTAAGGTAGAGAGGTAATCAAACAAAATGAGGTAAGGGGACTGTATTAACCTGTTCCAAACAGTGCCTTTGTGGAACAAATGTACACATCTTTGAATGGGACACAGTCACTGTGGATGATGAATTAAGATACAAACATCACCCACCCATCACTATGGAAGCCTGCTGTAGATTTTTTTGATATCATGAAACGGTGAATGTCGAGGGGCCTATATTACTTGCATTGTTAAAAATGTGTATGTGTAGTGCAAGCAGCAAGATTAAAGGAATAGAAGTCACATTTATGTTACTAACAGAGAAGAATTTTTAGAGCCCAATATTTAAGGATAACAACTTAAATGAAATATAGCTGTCCTGGGCTGTCACACTTTGATATTTTTCAAGAGCACATGATGTCTTGCTTGCATTGCACAAGGAGAAATGTCTTGTTTATCTGAACAGGTTTTTGTCTTAAATATTATACATCCTGAGGGGGAAAGGATTGGAAACAGCTTCTTAAACTCTCATACTGCAAATCTTCTGCCCTGGTGCTTTTCCATTTTGATTTTTGTTTACCTTGTAGTGTTAGTGATCCATTCAGTCTCAAGCAGTTCAGCTGTGTAAAAAGGAAATACTACATATATCATCTGTAAGACCTAACATAGGAGTCCCTGATGTTGGTGGTGCCACCGCCGCCATCATCCATGCCGAGTGCATCTTTTAAAATTACTATGCAGGGTAATCCATTGTCTTCAAACTTTGAGGGCACAAATTAATTGATGCTGTTCTGGGGTGGGGGCAGGTGTAAGATATTCTTTTGATTTCAGTGAAATATATTGTTTTCTAGGCTGCAATAATAATAAAAGTTTATAGGTTTTTTGTGTGTGTGTGTGTGTGTGTGTGTTTTTTGTTTTGTTTTTTTGTTTTTACTGTTATGTTTTTGAATTGCAGCCAAGTCACAGTGAATGGTTTGTGGAACCTTTGTACACATGCTCCCTCAAGTACCAATGTTTCATTCATGCTCAGAACAACAATAAAGGATATCTGTAAGCTATTATTAAAAGTTAATTTTTGAAATTCACCTACCTACATAGCTGGGGAAACCCCCACCCCCCCTTTAAAAACAAATAATTTGCACAGTTTCTAAGATAATTGTTTATCTTTCTCTTCAGAACTCTAAGATTAGATTTGTAATACTTTTAATTGGCTGAACAACATTGCTTGACTTATATATGGGCACTCCCTCTATAGCTGATTTTTAGGTTGTCTGTTATCTAAATCTTAACTGTGAATTCATAAAGCCAAGAATTATACTGATTATGTTCCACAATTGCCACCATATCAAAGATCATTAATGGGACTTGTATAAATTCTTTCTTTTTCATTATTTGCCTCTGTATATCCAAAATATCACCCATATCCACTGTGTATCTTGAAAATACATGACTCCTGGGAAACTATTAATATCAGCCCAGCTTTCATAATCATAACCTTAAGCTATGCTAAAGAATCTGTAGTTTATAACTTACCTTGTAAGTAGCATCACAGAGTGAATTACACCTACATCACTTCTAAAATACAGGTTTTGAAAACACTGTTTTAGTTAGACTGTAAACTTCACACATTGTCCACATACATTAAAGCCAGATGCAGCACTTGACAAAATTCTACACAAGGAAAACCTATTTTAAACTTCTGGTATTCAAAAGTGTGAAGAGCCTTGGTTAGAGATTGACAAAGCACAGGGAAGGTGCACTGGGCAAGCTAGTTCTATCACCTTGGTCCTGACCTAATTCAACCCTCTTGGTTCTTCTAAGAAGAGACTTTTGAGCCAAACTGGGTGAGGGTTTGTGATATGGACAAATAGCAAAATCAACGATACCACCAAAAATCACTCCCCCCCCCCAATAATGAATTTGAACTCATGGGTCTCCAGAAATGAAAGGCTTTGTGTACAACAGGTCACCTATCCCATGCAAATGAAAAAGATTTGCCTTATATTATTTCGAAGGCTAATACAGCTCCTCATCTATAATTTAAGAGTCCCTGTGTGGAGGAATCAGTGCTGTTCAAGTGTGCTAGGATGGAGCTGCATATGTGCAGTTTGTGTGCTCCATCTATGTGGCATCCTCAGTCTCTGTGTAACAGTACGTGTGAAGAGCAACCTGAAGGTATGGGTGGGAAAATCTACTGCTCCATGGATCTATTCAGTCTCTCCTTATTTTGTGAGGCAACTAGAGGTACGTAGGTGCCATGTATATGCAACTTCAGCTGTGGGCTAAGGCTGCCTCCGCAGAGCAGCTCCATAGCCATTTTGCAGTCTGTAGGAATATTTTCGCCTACTCCTCCCTGGGCCTGGTACAGTTACTCTGGCCATGTACTATGGTCTCGGTCAGTGGTTCTCAACTAGGGGTATGCATATCCCGGCGGTACACCAAGGTCTTCCAGGAGGTACAACAACTCATCTGAATATTTGCCTAGTTTTATAGCAGGCTAGATAAAAAGCACTAGGAAAGTCAGTACAAACTAAAATTTCATACAGACAATGACTTGTATGAACTGCTCTATATACTATACACTGAAATGTAAGTACAATATTTATATTCCAGTTAATTTATTTTATAATAGTATGGTAAAAATGAGAAAGTAAGCAATCTTTCTGTAACAGCTTGCTGTGTAACTTTTTTTTTGTATTTTTATGTCTGGTTTTGTAAGCAAGTAGTTTTAAAGTGAGGTGAAATTCTGGGGGTAGGCAAGACAAATCAGACTCCTAAAAGCAGGGCCGGCTCTGGCTTTTTTGCCGCACAAAGCAAAAAACACCTGGCTGGCCGGAGCAGCAAGGGGGGTGGAGGGGAGGAGGAAAACAAACCTGGCCCCGGCCAGAGCGGCGAAGGGGGGCGGGGGGAGAACTAACCAGCTGGCCGGAGCAGCAAAGGGGGGGGGGGCGGGAAACAAACCTGCCCCCGGCTGGAGGGGGGGGAGACAACAAACCGTCCGGCATGGCAAAAGGGGGGATTGGGGGGAGCCCGGGAAACAAACCTGCCCCTGGCTGGAGCGGGGGAGGGGAGGGAACAAACCGGCTGGCCGGAGCAGCAAAGGGGGAGGGGGGGGAACAAACCTGCCCCTGGCCGGAGTGGCGGGCGGGGAGGGGACGACAAACTGGCCCGCCTGCCAGAGCGGCGAAGGAAAGAAAAATAAAAACAAGCAAAAAATACCTGCGGGGCGGTGGAAGCGTGGGTGCAGGGGGACTCCCGGCCCTGCAGACCCCGGGCAGCGGAGTGCGCACCCCGGCTAGCGCGGGGGGGAGAGAAGGGGGACGGCCAGGGCTTCCTTAAGCGGGGCGCTTGCCATGCGGCCCCTCCTGCTGTGCCGCATGCTGGGAGGGCTCCGCACCGCTCCGTTCAGCAGGCAGGGAAGGACGCGGGCTGCCTTACCGGGCTTGATGCAGGGTACTCTCCTCCTCCGCCCCCTACAGTGCGGCGGGAGCAGTAAACCAAAAAGAAAGAACCTGCAGGGGCGGCCAAAGTGGTGAAGTGCAAAACAAAACAAAGCCAAAAAAAAAAAAAAGGATTAGATGGAAATGCCGCCCTTTGAAATCTGCCGCCCCAAGCATGAGCTTGCTTGGCTGGTGCCTGGAGCCGGCCCTGCCTAAAAGGGGTACAGTATTCTGGAAAGGTTGAGAGCCATGGTCTAGGTTTTAGCTTTGATGAATGTAGCTTGTGTTTCATAATGTACAGGAAGATGATGACATCCATAGCGCTTTTTACATCAAAACTATTTTGGAAATTCAGATTATGTGCGGTTCAGAACTTTTTGGGATACTCTAAGAAAGATCCTAGTAGCACCAAACATGGTAATATTTGTCAGTTTAGAAGTGCTGTAGTTTATAGATGTTCTGTTGTGGACATTTATTTTTTTATCTGTCTTCTGGCCTGATACCATGTTTCATCTTCTTTTCTGTTGGCATGTAAATGCCACTTCCATGGACAGGATATTATCTGGAAAGAAGTTTTATATGATAGTTTTGTCCTTTTCCAATAAACTATCCCTTCAATTCCATACACATAGTATGGGTATCTTGTTAGCAACATATCTCTAATGAAGCTTTACATGAATATAATTCTAATAGTGCATAGATTTTTTTTAACTGATTATATAAATGGTCTATTGCTTAGACCCTGAAATTGTAAGAGGGAAATTAATTTAAAAAATCACATACTGTACAGGGACAGCACTGAACCTGCTTTATAAGCCCGTATAAGTGTAATCCACTTAATATATATCTGTGTCCATAAAACAGTTAGTGTAAATTATGACCTTTTAAAATGTATTTTTATTGGTTTTTAAGTGACCATGCTGAGCACGTCCATAAATCAAATAGGCTAATATCCAGTATGACACTTACATCAGTCTGAAATATTTAGTGAGTATGGAAATCTTGACTCATATTCTTTAGGTAGTGTGTGCTCCTTTGTGAAAACTTAAAAGTAAATGTTGGCAGATGTCTCTGAAATGTTTTGGGTGGCAGAGCTGCTAGATTATGGGCAAAATCCTGGCCCTATTCAAGTCAATTGCAAAACTCCCATTGACTTCAAGGGGGCCAGGAGTTCATCTCTTGATTCCTGTGGATCTTGGCCCTGATCAAGCAGTGAGATACAGGCAAGATCCCCGAATCTGTGAGGAGCTCCACTGAATAGAATGTCATGAGGTCCATCTCCATGTGTCAGATTGTAGAATGAGGGTCCTTCTTCCTCATAAAAAACATCTGGCACAACACGGATACGAGACGGTGCAGCACTCCCCCACAGGTCACCTCATGCCACCCTGCCATAGGAGCAACTAGCACCGCCCCCGCAGGCTGCACGGTGAGACTCAGCCAATGGAGGAGCCTCCCACAGCCCCCGGATCCCACGGCCGGACCCCACCCCCAGGAGACCCAACACCTCCTCTAAGGTTACCCAACAAGCCTCCAACCGCCAAAAACCCCATGCCCCACTGAGGACCTCCCAGCTGGATACCACCCGCAGAAGAACCAGAACCATCCCCAGCACTTCCAAACATGACCGCGCCCCCACAAAGCCCAACACTGGTGCTTCCAGAACCCCACTCCCTCCTGGAAAATCCAGCGCTGCCTTGGAGACACGGAGAGCTGCCCCCCCCCACCACACCAGGACACCCGCCTTGAGACCCACCTGAACACCAATCCCCAGTCCGAGGGACAACGAGGCCGCAAACTGTCTCCGCAGCACCTGAACCCGCTGAGACAATGCAGCAGGAGGAACGACGGCCGCGAGCGAAGGTCCTCACGCCGTGGCAATCCACCTGGATGGAGGAGCTGGCAAAGGCTGAGGACTTCGAGACCTTTGACATCCTGATGGACAGACTGACCACAGAACTGTCTGCGGAAATTACAGCCAGAAGGAGGGAACCCCAGGAGGCCCCACAGGCCATGCACAGATTCCCTGCACCGACCCATAACAACACCTCCAGAGAAGGCGGGATCGGGGACGTTGGCCGCCGCTACAATCTGGCGGCTGCATCCCGTATTCAGAAACTATACAGGACGAACCGGATGAAAGCCATGAGGGAGATCCTCGACGGGACCTCTTCCTACTGTGCCATCCAGCCCGAGAGACTCTACTCCTACTTCAAGGATGTGTTCGATCACGAGGCTCAGACCAACTTGCGACGCCCAGAGTGCCTTCTCCCGCTACCCCGGATCGACCTCACGGAGGTCCTGGAGCGAGATTTTTCCCCGCAGGAGGTGCAGGCGAGGCTGACGAGGACCAAAAACACTGCCCCTGGAAAAGATGGCATCCGCTACCACCTGCTGAAGAAGCAAGACCCCGGCTGCCTGGTGCTCGCTTCCATCTTCACCAAATGCAAGCAGTTTCATCGCGTTCCCTGCTCCTGGAACAAGTCCATGACCGTGCTCATCCACAAAAAAGGCGAACGAGACGACCCCAGCAACTGGAGGCCCATCTCCCTCTGCTCCACTATTTACAAGCTGTATGCCAGCTGCCTTGTGGCACGGATCATGGACTGGTCAGTGTGCGGGGGCACTGTCAGTTCAGTACAGAAGGGTTTCATGTCCTGCGAGGGATGCTATGAGCACAACTTCCTCCTTCAGATGGCCATCCAGGAAGCCAGGAGGTCCAAGAGGCAGTGCACCATAGCATGGCTTGACCTGACCAACGCCTTCGGGTCCATACCCCACCATCACATTTTTGCCACCCTGGGAGAGTTCAGGATGCCAGAAACCTTCATCCAGATCCTCTGGGACCTCTACAAGGACTGCATCACCACCATATGTGCCATGGACGGAGAGACAGATACCATCCCCATCCGCCGCGGCATGAAACAAGGATGCCCCCTCAGCCCCATCATCTTCAACCTGGCCATGGAACTGCTCATCCGAGCCATCTCCAGCGGCCCAACCGGCTTTGACCTGCACAGCAAGAAAATCAGCATTCTGGCCTACATGGATGACCTGTCCCTTGTCGCCAACAGTTTGGAAAGCCTCCAGCAAATGCTCGACGACACCAGCCAAGCCACCGAGTGGATGGGCCTCTGCTTCAATCCCAAAAAGTGCGCCTCCCTCCACGTCGACGGTAGCGCCAGGGCACTGGTCTGGCCAACACGATTCCTGGTCCAGGGCGAGCCCATGGCCTCCCTCGAAGAGCGAGAGGTATACCAACACCTCGGCACACCCACAGGAGTCCATGTCCGACAGACCCCTGAAGACACCATCATGGAGATCCTGCGAGACGCGTCCCAAATCAACTCCTCCCTGCTCGCCCCCTGGCAAAAGATCAATGCCCTCAATACCTTCCTGATCTCCCGCATCTCCTTTCTCCTCAGGGGATCGGCCGTAGCCAGGGTGCCCCTGAACAAGGCCGACAACCCCATCAGGCAGCTGGTGAAGAGGTGGCTCTACCTTTCCCAGAGGACCAGCACGGACATCATCTACATTTTCCACAGGCAGGGTGGCGCCAACGTATCTCAGCTGGGTGATCTGTGTGACATGGCTGTGATGTCCCATGCCTTTCGCCTCCTGACATGCCCAGATCCGACAGTGAGGAGCATCGCGCAGGAAGCCGTACGGGCCATGGTCAGGAAACGCATCACCAGGGCCCCCTCCAAGCAGGAAATCGCCACTTACCTCAGCGTCTCCTTGGAGGCTGAGTTTGGAAGAGAGGGGGGAGACCTATCCTCTCTCTGGTCCTGTGCCTGCAACACCTCGAGACGCCTGGGTAAGAGGATTGGCTGCTGCTGGAAGTGGTGCGAGGAGCGCCGGGAGCTGGGAATACTGGTACCATGCTTAAAGACCCCGGACCACACCATCGTCACCCCGACCGCCAGAGCTATTCTGGAAAAGACCCTGAAGGACACCATCCGCTGCCTCTATGCCGAGAACCTCAAGCGGAAGCCAGACCAGAGCCAGGTGTTCGAGGTGTCCAGCAAGTGGGACGCCAGCAACCACTTCCTCCCCAGGGGCAGCTTCACCAGGTTCACCGACTGGCGGTTCGTCCACAGGGCCCGACTCCACTGCACTCAACGGGGCCATCCACCATGGCAAACGAGACAAACACTGCAGGAAGTGTGGCTATGCAAACAAGACCCTGCCCCACGTCCTGTGTGGATGCAAACAGCACTCCAGAGCCTGGCGGCACCGCCACAATGCCATCCAGAACTGGCTGGTGAAAGCCATCCTGCCGTCCCTGGGGAAGATCACCCTTGACTCTGCCATCCCCGGGACAGACAGCAGACTGTGACCCGATATCGTCGTGACGGACGCAGAAAAGAAGGTCCTCACTGGCTCTCCACGACCCCGAGCATGGAAGGCGTCGAAGTACACCTCGCTGGCCGAGACCTTGAGAGCCCAGGGCTACGAGATCCAGATCCTGATTGTGGGAGCCCTGGGCTCGTGGGACCCCCACCATGAGCCGGTTCTGAGAGCGTGCGGAGTCGGTCGATGCTACGCCCGGCTCATGAGACAGCTTATGGTGTCTGACACCATCAGGGGGTTCAGAGACATTTATATGGAACACATCACAGGACACCGTCAATACCGCATTGAGTAACCGAGACTGCCGAACAGGGAAATAACCCACTTCCTTCCCTGATGGACCAAGGGACGCACCCCACCCATGTATTTATCTGCTACACCAATACTGATTTGGACTCCTTATTCATTCCATGGGTGGAGTACCCGAGCCCACCTATCCACTGGCACTTTAAAAACTCTTGCACCCCAATCTGGGTCTATGCAGGTTATGCGATATGTATGTATCTTCTCATCCTTGCAAACGAAACCTGTAACCCCCCATAACCCAAGCCTGACCCCAGATATACAGTACCTTGCCTTTTAACTCGTGTATATTTCATGTTAAACATGAACTTTAATAAAATATTTATGGAAAAATTAGAGTTAGGGACCTGGGTATTTTGGAAATACCCAGTCACTCTGTTAGCCAGTAGGTAACTCTGTGCCATTTAGCTACACTGAAAGATGTCCTGCTTATGGGATAAAAAAGGGCTTTTTGCCTTTTTTGGTTCTAGTTTCTTTATGATGTGCTTTAAAAAAAAAAAAGAAAGAAAGAAAAGAAAGCCTTGAAAGCTATTTTACTTTTTAAGTCACTGCTTTCCCATCCCCATCCTCCCTTGACTCTTAATTTGCACAAGTTATGGAGAACTAAAATACTAGAGATGATAGATAAATTATTTTTTTTCAGTTAAGCCAGCAAATCAAGAACTTTTGGTTTGGTTGTGAAAATGTTTGGAATATGTGAGCAGAAAACCATCTACCCTTTCCTAACCTTTAGCCTACTGGTTAGGACGCTTACCTGCAACGTGGAAGACCCAGGTTTGAATCCCCATTCTGGAGCAGGCTATTCTGCTTTCAGTCTCTCCTGTCAATGCTGTTCCACTTTGGTCCAGTGAATATTAATGTATTTATAAAAAGTGGCACAACTTCAAAAGGAGAGACTGAGGTAACCCTCCCCAGAATAGCCAAAAGCCTGGTGATTAAGATGCTCACCTAGAAGGAGGGAGAGCCTTATTCAAGTCTCTGCTTCAAATTCAAACCCAGGTCTGCCACATCCCAGGCAAATGTTCCAGTTACTAGGCTAAAGGTGAAAACACACACGTTTTTCTGAAGCTGGCCTTTAAAAACATTTTCTCAGCCAAAACTTAATTGGGTCAAATTTACAAATAGTTTCAGGTCAGCTGAAACTGATATATTTCTTTTTGGTGAATAAACTATTTGTCCAAAAAAATTGCCAGGCTCGACACAATACAGTTATGACAGTTGCATGTGGGGTCAACAATATAGGTAGAAACAAGGCCGCCCAGGGGAGGAGGGACAACTGGGGCAATTTGTGAGCCCTGGCCGAGAATCCCTTTCCTGGCTAGAGGCGCCTTTTTAATTTTTACTCACCTGGTGGCGCTCTGGGTCTTCGGCGGCACTTTGGCGGCTGGGAGTCCTTCACCACGCTCCAGGACTTCGACGGAGGAGGGTCCTTCAGTGCCACGGAAGACCTGGAGCCAGTGAAGGACCCGCTGCCGAAGACTCAGAACGCCACCCGGTGAGTACAAGCGCTGCAGTGAGTGGCACCTTTTCTTATATCCGCTCCCCCGCTTTGCCCCAGGCCCCCTGAATCCTCTGGGCGGCCTGTCTAGAAAACCAACAACTGGAAGAAATGATACATTGAAGATGTAAAACAATATACAGTATAACCTATTATAAATTATGTTAATAAGAAATGCCAGAGTTTCAACACACCGTCCTTACTGAAAAGGGGAATAAAGGAAAACATTCCATTTTCTTTGATAGCTCATGTCTTTGATTCTTACTGTAGGTCATTGCTTTACAGATTGGCCAAGTTTCCTGGAGAGGAAGGGATTGCATGGTGGCACAGTGCATGTGTTTTAAGGATGTTTTCCTTCTCAAAATGCACTTTAGACTCATCTACAGCTCTTACTTTCCTCTGTAGTCTATCCTAAGATGTTGTTTAAGATAAAAATGTTCTCCGGTGGAGTCATTTCTCTCATTAATGATCTCACCATTGTATGTTTGAGTATGTGATTTGTTTGCTTATGGTTAACTTTCAGTCTTGCTTTTATGGAGGAGCTTCTCTATTAACTCCATTGCACCATATATCATCTGTGATTTAGGATGTTTTTATTTCAGGTTTAAGCACTTTATATACACTCTTTTTATACACTCTTTTTACAGGATTTTAGAATCCTTTTATACCTGCTGTCACCTAAATTCATTGCTTTGTTTTTTGTTTGTTTTTGTGTAACAGAGTGCTCATTTTCATGTTTAATTCTCAAGAGCTGAATGGTATCTTTATCTATAATATCTCACTTTGTATAGGTAGTACAGAGTCCTTTCTCATCACTGAATGAGAAACATTTTTGTAGTTGATGAATGCCATACAAAGTGGTAAAATCATGTTTTGTCTTCAAAGCTCACTGATTACAGACAAGTAGTTTATTGCAGAAAATAATGATGGAAAGAAGCTTTTCTCTTCTCTAGCTAGTGAAATCCAGTACCACATTGACCCAATTACTTTGCACCTTAGTGAATGATTACAGAGTGCAGACAGTGAACTAATAGGTTTATAGTTCCTCAGAATTCCATTGTCATCTTTGTTTTAAGCAAACAAGAAGATGATGATCCAATTCATCAAGACTCTTAACTATTTCGTATGAGGTGATTTGTAAGCAGAGTACATAACCTTTTTGTTCACCTTCTTTCTAAATGTTTAACTACTGCTTCTCTCACTCTCTCTCTTTCCCTCTGATTTTTACCTGCTATATATATTCTGATCATATTTCTCATTTACTTTTTCATTTTTTTTTTTAGGCATTTGCTGCCTTTAGGTCTGACTCTTTTCCAGCCCATGAATAAAACTAATTAGAAGTGATCTAGTGAAATAAAAGATGGGTTTGATTCATTCATTCGTTTTACCATCTCTTAGAAATAGAGGAGTTGTTCCAAAACCCCTCTCCTTTCTTCATATCCCTCAGCCAAGTTTCAAGCAGGCCTCTGTTAATAACACCTCCCTTTGGTCTGTTAATTCACAGAGGGCTCAATCCAGTCACAATAAAGCTCCACCAATGGTTCTGTGGTGTGATCAAGGAGTCAATCAATGAAAATAGATTATTCTTATAGTCATTGGACCCATAGGGAAGAAGGACTCTGAAGGAGTCGCAACCTGATGTTGGACTAAACCATAACTGCCATACCTATTCCTGAGATCAGCTAGAGAAAGACGCTTATAGGAACCAATGGTCTCTCACCTGAGACCTTAGAGACTTTGGCTGACATAATTAGATCTCTGTGGCTCAAAATAGACCTAATCAGGGAGAGCAGTTAATGAACTGGCTTAAATCAAATGTTGCATTTGTGACAGCCTGAAAATGTTGTTTTTAAATTAAATTGTTATATTTTCCCACTTGGGCACAAAAAAGAGGAACCTTTTTTGATAGATAACCTTTTGATGATAGAAAGCTTTTGTTTGCAGTAAGGCTGAGAGAGAGGCAGCCATACTGGGAGTGGGAACTCTGCATCTTTTGAGCTTTGTATCTGTGATCCACTCTGCAACTTGTACCAGTGGTACCAGGGTGATTTGAAACTGTTTCCATCACAGTGTGATCATCTCTCTGAATAGATTGACCTGCCAAGAAGCCAGGATCTCTGACTTCTGCACTTGTGTGGCACAAAATCCCATGCTATTTTCTGCTGGATAGTGCCTGCTAAGAGATCTTGTGTGGTCACTGCCAAGGTCAAACAGTGTGTCTGTATGAACTCAGGGATTTTAAGTACTTTCTGTTAAACCTTTCAGTGCTGAAATATGAGAGGATCTAGAGCCATTAGGGCTATGAAGTTTTGGATGGTTATGGTACAGGATCAGAGCTCATTACAGTAGATAAGCAGGATGTTGAATATCCCTGTTGAGTATCCCTATTTTTGATATTTCTTGCTACCCTCTCATGTGATATTAAAATGGGAGCCTTCTGTAACTGACACTTCTAATACACCCAATTGGGAGAGGTTACTCTTGTGATATTTTGGGGAATAGGTATGTGGCCAATTATGAATTCTATTTGGTTTTAGGAATGCCATTGTGGATTAGATAATCTGTTTTGTAGCAGGATCTGGACACATAATGGAGAGATTGTCTGGAAAGCTGTGCCAGAGCAATCAAGGACCATCAACATTTAAAGCCACTTTCCACACTGCCCTATTTGGACAGTGAGGTTTTTTGCCAGCATAAACCTGAAGGGGTGGGGCTGGAATCCCCAAGAGGTGGCAGAGGCTGTTTTTAAAAGGTGGTGCTTTCTAACCCCAGAAAGATATTCCATCACCAGAAGCTCAGAAGGAATGGCATCAAGAGAGACTTTGCCTCCCTTATGGATTTGTACAAAACCCAGGGACTCACAAAAGGGAGTATGATCAGACATAGGACTTTCTGGACTTTGTTTCCCATAGATCTATAACTCTGTGCTTCTTAAGAGTAAAGTGTGTGTTCAAGAAATTCCTGTGCTAAGCCCCTCTCTCCTTACCTTACTAACATGTCTGAAACCAGAGCTCACATAGGTGGTCTCTGAGGGTAATGGGTCTCAGCAACTAGGGGACTTGGGAGGACTGAGGCATTGGTTCCAGGGGCTAGGAGGACAGTCTGCAGGGACCCACTGCCAAGAGGGCTGTCGGACACATGTTCTACACAGTGTGCCTGACCCAGAGCAAGGAACAGTGTCATTCCCCAGACCAGGTAGCTTAGCAGCAGATGGGATGCAATGATTGAATCTTATCCCAACAGAGTGGTGTCTGTTCAGAAAGTGGGTCTGGACCAGGTTGTGATAATAGCTAAGAAAGCAAGACTAATTATCTTTCAAACTTTATCCAAACCTCTACAAATGTATCCTTCAGACCCTGATGGTGGCAAAAATGTCAAAGGAATTCTTGCCCCTTAGGTTTACCCCTCAATCTTTCCTCAACTGACGCTGCCAGAGATAGTGAACAATCATTTATTATGCAGAGTAACCCATTCTATGGGAAATGCTCACAGACATCTAAATTAATAGAATAAATCTGCCAGCCTCTATAGGCTATACTCGGAGGATTTTGACATACATGAAAACACTGATATACGGTAGCAACAGCTGCCTTCTTTAATAAATATCTAAATTTAGTTTTCTAAAAAAAAGCTGTCTTTCATGAAACACATTTTTTCTGTTTTGCACAAAAAGAATCCCCAATACTTACAAATAGGATAGAACTGTATTTGCAAGAATGTCACTAATATTCTCATTTAGCAGCATTCTGCATCCTGTCCATAATTCAGGAAAACAAAGAAAAATCTTTTTTTGTTTACACCACTGTCCAGAACCAACAGTATAAAATATTTTCTTCTCCGTCACTGTTTTTTCTCAGTTACCCGTAAGTGTTTCTCTCTTACACTGCTCATGCGATCTGAGGAATGTTGGGTACTCATTGATAGTAGACTTTCCGGTTTAGTTAGAGATGAACTTAAGGAGGCAGCATTTAGATCCAAATTTGGTTTCAACTAATTCTGGGTTTGAAGCTGAATGAAGGTCACCTTCTGGGCTGAGATCTGATGGTGCTGAAATCCTGCAAGCAGTTTTCATGAGATTTAAATGGAAAATTAAAATCATGTAAGATTTGTTCCTAAGTTTTCATGATCACCCCGAAAGACTTTGGCTACATCTGAGCAATTGAAATTGTCCCCTACCAATTTTGGCTCTCACCTGGTGCCAAATTAGCTTCAGATCTGAGGCTTTGGATCCAATCCCTGTGAAATTCAAAAGGATTCAGCTTTGAGGTTCTGGTTTTTACATACCTTTGGGCTTAGCTTAATGATTTTTTTAAGTTAAGGTTTTTGTTCCCTTTTCCTTTTTTTTTTAATTAAATGACAGTAAAAGCACTTGAATAGCACATGCTATTATTTAATAGGGAGGAGGCAGTTAATTGCCTTGTCAACCCCACTTTGAAGTATATCTAAATGAACAAAACATTTAGCTTTTCAGTACTTTGTGAATTACTTGAGGGACGGTGACCATGTCAAAAATATGCAAGGCAATCAAAACCTCTTGTGGATGAATTAAATTAAAGGAAAAGTTTAGTAGCCTCAGAAGTTATTAATAAACCAATGTTATGCACTCAGTTGCTTTTATCCCACAAATTATAATCCATATGATTATCTGATAGATGCATAAATCTTCAACACATGGGGCTAGATAATGCTTTCTCTCAGGAGAACCTGTTCGTAGTAGTTGGTTTTCACTTGAGTGGAAGAGGTACCAAACTATGTTCAGAACTGGAAGTGCTTTTAGGTGGTCTTTAAAAGAGGCTGGAAAGGAAGAGAAGGGAGAATTTCCTTATCACTCAGATAATCTGGCTGACAACTCAGTATACAAAACAAGACAGCAGATTGGTAAAGCTGTTCTGAGACAAGGGATGAGGAAAAAGATTAATATATTAAAGTGCCTTATACAAATGGCAGGAACATGTTTAATAGGTATATTAGTGAAAACCTGTGTGTGTCCTTTTACATCCCTTTCCAGTTAAAACAGTCTTAAATTTCTGATACATTAAATGAAACAATAAGAGTACGTATGGTAAATTCTAAGAGTGACTTTGAAATATTAGTGTCTTCTGATGCTTTCATACCACAAGTGATAGGTACCTTAGATATAAACTAGAATGCACTGATCACTGAACTATATCTAGAAATTTGAAACTCATTTAAACCTTGAGAGGCAGGTAAATTTCTCCCACAGGCAACCTTACTTCAGGCATTTCCTACATTTGAGTACTCGAGTTGCAACCTGAATGATGCTTAACGTATTTTGTGTGTGTGTGTAGAATTCCATATTGGTTATAAAATCTAACAAGCAGATTTTGCCCATAATTTGAATATTTTTTTGCTTAGTGTTATCTGGCTACATTTAAACTTTTCTCTTAAAAGAAAAATTCTCTGTGATTGGTAATCCTGTTCTAGCTTTGAACTTCATCTTCATTTCTTTAATGGTCATCACAGGCATTTAGTCTGTCACAGTCTGTACATCTTCTGACGCTCACTCATTATAGGGTAAATTCTCTTATTCAGGCTGAGTAACATCTTACTATTCAGTTTCAGTGGAACTACTCACAGAGTAAGTACCCCCCCAGTGTAGTAACAGTATCAGAATCTGTCTCTGTAGAATATATTTTGATCCTACCAAACCACAACTGAATCAAATTTAGTTTCCATCTTAGCATTGCATTTTTTTATCCCTGAAAAAAGCATTTAATATAAAAAGGGGAAACTTATTTTATCTCAGAAGCAACCATATTGGTTCTTCTACTTTGGGATGATGGGGAACACTGAGTTGAAGAATAGCTGATGTTTTAGACACATCTGCCTTTTCCCCAGAACCACTCAACTCAGACCTCAGGTAATCCTAGCAGAGCAGCAGGTCTGACAATTGATGCTGAAAGTCACTTATAGTTTAATTTCATAAAGCACATCACTGTTGTCTCCTTTCTGATGAATTCCTCCTGTTTGGCCCTGTGCATAAAATATTTTAGCCATAGTTTGCTCACTACTCCCGCAGGAAGAGGAAAGGCAGCACAGAAATATAAATTCACTGATAAACTACAGAATGGTAGTGAGAATGTATATGGAAGTCACCATCATTTTGTTCTTTCCCTTAGAAAACAAATTCAAGTATAACTTTACAACAGAAGTCATTTCCAATGTAATTCAATTATCTTCAGTACCAAGTTAAGCTGAAATTATATGAATGTAGCCTGTAGCAAAAAGTTTCTCCAAGGTCCCTTTTGGGTTGTTGCTTTTGACACAGACACAGTCAACTCACAGGTCCACACAGACTGCCTCACATACGACTTTATTAATCCAGTTCACAGAAAACTCTTCACTAAGGGTATGCCTACACTACAATTAAACACTCATGGCTAGCCCATGTCAGCTGACTTGGGCTAAGGGACTGATTAATTGCTGTCTAGACTTTTGTGCTCGGGCGGGAGCTCTGGGAGCACTTGTGGAGAAGTGACTTTAAGTACAGTCCATTGATAAGAAACTTTGGTAATGCATCAGTATGTAGAACTTTAGAAACAATAATTTAAGTCACAAATTTCAAAAGGTATTCCCGAATCTGCAAAAAGTAAAGATTCAGCGCTGCATTAGGCCCTCAAAATGTACCCTTAATAGAAAAACTATACTATCAAAGATTTATATATTTAATATAAAATATAGCAGAACCTAATTCAGTTGCAAATTTTAGGAGGAAGCTGACCATGTCTGCTTACCATGCCTGCCCTGCCCTTGGTGGCACTGCTATTCTCTTAATAACCTGGCAGGCAGGTATCAACTTCACTAGAGCTTTCCCGTGCACTATCGCTACATTGGCCTCTTAGCCACGTAAAAGAAGGTGACCTTCTGCAAACTATTCCATCCTACTTGCCTCAGCATTGGCAACAACCAAGGGGCTGAAAACCTACTCATGAAGTTGTACAGCCCAATCACTGTGCCAGAGACTCCAGTGTGTCAGCATCACACCAACCAGCTGTGCATAAAACTTACCTACACAGAACAGTCTATTTTCATCTTTATAGTCTGTCTCACAGCATTGTTTGCCACGTTACAGACTCAGAAGAAAGATGCCAATCACTGAGAAATTAAGATTTATAAGAAACTAAACCCAAACAAACATCAAACTCCTTAGGTGTTTTCTTTAACTGAATAGTTCTGCTCTTTGGTATTTTTATTATATATTAACATTTGGTAAGCATTGTATAAGTGACCCCTTTTCCCAAAAGGTAAGCAAGCTTTGTTCCATCAAACAAAAATAAATATTTTAACCCTCTGTTCTTGTTAGTTGTCCTGCATTATTATTTCATTGGATTGTCTATTTCAATAAGAAAAATGTCTTTGTATACTTATCTTAGGAGCAGGTTAAGATCTTAATGTGATGCTATAATGGGAAATGGCATCAATAATGAAGCGTAGTATTTGCTGTTCTTTCAGCTGTACAGAAAAACAGTGTGTCACAGGATGGATTTGCAGAGAGAATCCTGAGTGACAAGTTTCCTGCAACTCTTCAATATATATGTAGAAGCCCATTAAAACAAAGACATTGCCACTTTATTTGAATAACTCTCTCTAACATATCTAGCCATCTGAGAGTTCCTTTCCAACTCTAATGACTGCTTGTATCTGTTGTATTTTTCCCCCTGAGTTATTTTGATTGTCAAAAGGAATTAAAGGAAACACTATTTATGTTCAGGAGACAGTCAATAAAAGTTAGGCAACCTATTTCTTTACTTCTTACATACAGTACGGAAGTAAAAGGCCAGACTGTGCACAGGTAAACAAGGCAGGGAGAGGGCATAAAGTTTCTTGTCTCCCCTTGCATCTCCTACACAAATTATGGGCACAACAGGATCTTTGTACTCAGGACATATAAGGACTCCATGGAGGTAGCGGTAGTGTTAGCCACTGGAAAGGGAGCCGAGAGTTGGAAGTGGCAGTGTGGCTGTAGCTATGGCTCTGCACCTGCCATTGTTGTTGCCCTCTTGTGTGATTGGTATCACGGGTTTTGTGACATTCCATGGTGTATTTTTTTTCTAAAAGTTTGTGCTCTTGGAACCATATAATGTGAGAATCGCAGTTTTCATATTGAAATAAGGCTTTAACCCTCATGGTAGCAGAGAGCTGGAAAATGTTCACATTATTTGTCTTCTGGGTTTTTGAGTTTTAAAAAGAACCTTTTAAAAATTGCATTATGTTTTTTTAGCTAATCTCATGATATTTTGGAACCTGACTTATTTTTGAATGTTTGGTGTTAACAATACTCCATTAGACACATGCCCTTCTCCTCCAATACCAGCACAGCAGTTGTGCTCTCCCTGCACTCCCCAGGGCTCCATGAGCCATTCTGGCTGCCACAGATAATGCATCTCAGAGCTCCCCCTTTTCACTCAATTCTGAGTTGTGCTTAATGCCACAGTCCAGTCACAATGGTACAGGAGAGGGCTGGATTTAAGACCCTGCACTGTTGGATTCCAATGATGTTAAATAATGGTTGCCTTGCTATTATTGCCACCTTACTCAATAGAAAACATGGGCAATCTGGTTCTTTAGAGGCATGAAAAAGGAAACAGTACAATAAGAACAGTGTTGGGCGGAAGCAGAATATGACCCTTCCATCATGTCTGACCCATATGTTACAACTTCCCTCATTCGTTCATTTAAAAATATTTGTGCTGATTTCAGTTATGTTTATGGGCAGTTGGGTTCAGTGTTACAGATAAGAGTCCACAATAGATATATGGCATTTAGTTGGAAGTAGACTCAAATTTATATGGAAACTAATTCTTTTCAAACCTCATGCAAAATGCCCATTAAACATCAAAAGTATATATCGACCCAGCAACATTTTACAAGTATAATTAAAATGCAGAAATTTACAGCAATAATATCACAGTGTGCTGCCAGCAAGGACCTGCAATATTTAAAGATACAAACAATCTTATAAATAATTTTATGATTCTTCAGCATACAGCAGATGACCATATAAATAAAATAGACTTCAGAATAAATATTGTGCAGAGTTACTTAGTGTTTATTGCTGTTATTTCTGCTTTTACTACCTATCCATGTGGGCTAGTGATATATAATTCAGTACATGGCCTTGACCTCTGCTCCTAACCTTTTGCTAGCAGAGAAATGACACCTTTACCCAACACAGGTTTTTGAAATGACCTACATCTCCAGAGGCCTTTGAGTAGAAGACCTCCAGGTTGAGTGCACAAGTTTGAAACAATAATGAGCTCCCTACAAGGTTAGTGGCAGGAATGTATCTGTCAATCTGACATGCTGGAAGAAATCTACTGGAAATGTTGGTGGCAAAAAGAAGAAATGGACTTGTTGAAACTTAAGATATCCAAAAGCAGATAAACAAAAAGATAGCACATTAATCAATCTGACAACAGGGAAATCCAAACAGAGGGAAAAGACAGATGTCTAGCTAGACCATGGCTCATTAGTATTTTTTTTTCCATACATTCTGCTGCTCGAGTGTTTCCTGAGTGTGAATGCAGCCAATTTACCGTCACTATTTTAAGGACTGGCTGTTACATTATGGTAGCTTATTTTTACAATGTAAATATTTCTTCTAGTGAATCTTACCCTCAGAGCCTCATGTCGTCTTCGGTGCGGGGCTGCATGCAGCAAGACGTAGGATTCAAGTAATGGGAAAGAAGAGGGCTTTTCCATACAGCAAGAGATTATTCACCACCCAAACATTTTGCCTAAAATTGTTTGTTTGATACTGGCACTGCACTTAATCAGACAGAGCCAGCTATTGAGTGCTCATTGTCCCAAGATCCCAGATTTAGCACAAAAGCCACACAGTGATGGTAATTAACAGTTTCTTTGGACTGGTAGATGAAAGGTCTTGGATAGATAGCTGGTTGAACTTCCACCATACCTTTGCCATGTTCACCAACCCCTACCACATCTCCTGTTTTTAGTACATCTCCTCACAATACTATGACTCACTTTCCAGCTGATCTATGGCACCTGGCATGTGACTAGGCAAACCATGTGTGTGGAGTCAGCTCCAGAGCTCAGGCAATCTCCTGTGTGGTGTTTCACTCCCCAGTGTTAATTGCTCATGCCTTCCATTACCCACAATCCACCAGCAACCCCTCACGCCAATACTTCACCAGAATATCTATTGCTCTACAAATTCAGGCAGGACCCTGACTGCTCTGATTCTCCTTTGTCCCATATTAAATGATTGTTATGAATATATGAGAACATGCCTCATCCAGAAGGCTGGCATTGGTCTAATAATTTTCTTGTGAGCATCTTCCCAAGTCCTCCCCAAGGCTAACAGGGGAGCAGACACAACAGGATGGTGCCAGGCATTACATGCTTTGGATTTTCCATGTCTGTTCACATGACCAAGATGATATCCAAGCTGAGGCATTTCTTCTAAATTGAATGAGGTACTGTTGTGTTCCGGGAGCCCCCTTGTTCACCTGTTATGCCATCACATTCCACTCCTCTAAGAGCCTCAGCTGTTGCCTTCAAAGGTTGGCTGTCACTTGTTGGCTTGCTCAATTTGTGGTGGTGATCTTGCAGATTCACATTGTGTACCCTCTTCCACTTAACGATGATCAGCATTGAAGGGTCACACATGTGTATGTATAAACCTTATGAATACATGTATTCCAAGTCCAGAAGGGATTCCCTTCTGAATATCACAGGCTATAGAACTTCCCCAAAATAATTCCTAGAGTTTATCTTTTCAAAAAACATCCACTCTTGACTTAGATTCTCCATCACTGACAATTTTTACCACAATCCTTGTACATTGTTCCAGTGATTAATTGCTCTCACTGTTCAAAATGTAGGCCTTATTTCTAGTCTGAATTTATCTAGCTACAACTTCCAGCCATTGAGATTGTTATACCTTTCTCTTCCAGATTGAAGAGCCCATTATTAAACATTTGTTCCCCAAGTAGATACCTGCAGACTGTAATCAAGTCACCCCTTAACTTTCTCTTTGTTAATTTGAGCAACTTGAGTCTATTTCAGGGGTCGGCAACGTTCGGCACGCGGCTCACCAGGGTAAGCACCCTGGTGGGCCGGGCCAGTTTATTTATCTGCTGATGCGGCAGGTTCGGCCCATCGCGGCCCCCACTTGCCGCAGTTCACCGTCCCAGCCCAATGGGGGCGGCGGGAAGCGGCGCAGGCCGAGGGATGTGCTGGCCGCGGCTTCCCGCCACCCCCATTGGCCCGGGACGGCGAACCGCGGCAAGTGGGGGCCGCAATTGGCCGAACCTGCTGCGTCAGCAGATAAATAAACTGGCCCGGCCCACCAGGGTGCTTACCCTGGTGAGCCACGTGCCGAACATTGCCGACCCCTGTTCTATTTAGTTTATCACTGTAAGCATTTTATAATTCTTTAATCATTCTTGTGGCTCTGCTTTGAACCCTCTCCAATTTATCAATATCCTTCTTGAATTGTGGGTGCCAGAACTGGACACAATATTCTTATGTGCCTGTGGATGAACGTAACATTTACCACTCTTCTTCTTTTTTTTGTTTTTAATTTTTCATTTAAGGAGGCTTCCCATTGCTGCTGTGGTGACTTTGCTAAAGACTTCCTGAAAACCAAACAGGAGTACCCCAACCTGATGTTGTTTATTTCCTTCTTTAAAATGATCCTATTTTGATCATTCATAAACAGAGAGAGTGAGATTTCTTTGAACAAATGCCCGCTTTCTTCTTCAGTAGAGTTGGGGAATGATTCATGATGAATAATTTATTTGAATTTTATCTTTCTTTTTGCAAATTAATCTAAGCCAAATTGTGACATTTTTGAATGTCTTCATTATTCAAAATTAATCACGAATTTCTTTATTAAAAGTAAATGATCAGAAGATTCAGGACAAATATTTTTTTTCCAGATAATTAACACTTCTAGTTGTGTAAGTTATGTAATATCTCTTGTTCTTTGATTTGATGACTTGCGCTTATAAACAACAATGCACAGATTGCCAGTTTTAGACCTGAATACATACTTTGCAATTCACTTTTGGCAAAAATTCAAACACTTCATCTTAAAACCTCATTTTACTCGAGAATCCATGCTAGTAAAGATTGAGCGCTCAAGCATTCATAAAAAGGCAGACATGACAGGGTTGTGAATATGGCTGGCTCAAGCTTCACTTTTTAATTTGAATCAATATTTGCTGACAATTTTTTTTTTCAGTTATTCACTCAGCTATTGTCAACATTGTCCGCATTTGGTATGCTCTGTGAGTTTAATTCCAAGGGCAGTAGCCCTATAAAATGTAATCCTTCTTTTGTTTGTACTGTTTCAGTTGTATTGTGAACCTTGGTCTGATGTGAATGCAGCCAAAGTCCTGATGGTTCCTTTTTTATGGGCTGTTTCTATTTGCCGTAACTTCTTATTTAATAGAAAATCCTGAAGTAAATCTATTTTTGTGTGCGCATGTGAGAGATAGAGATGTCTACTTTTGAAATCTCTAAGTAGATTCACAAAGAACATTCAGGAGTTTTGCAAAAATTGTGAAAAGTGCTGTGATTCTTTTAGCTGCCTTGAAGAACTATCTAGTCTCGCTACCCAAAATGACTCTAAATTAGTGAAAATTTATTTTTTCTGTTTCTAAAATGGACTCCAACCATTTCAAATGCAGATTTTAAGACTCTTTTATTACAAGTTGATTAGAGATGAGGGTACTTAATGGAGAAAAGAAAGATAAGAAGGAAAAATCCATTAAATTCCTCTGTAGCTCCTCATACATGTCTTGTATTGTCTGTGTCTGTCTTTTAGAATGTAAGTTCTTTGGACTGCCTTTATATCTATATTTTGAACAGTGTCTGTGATGAGCAAATAATAATAGTTGAATGTACCATTAAGATCATTCATTCCTTTCTCTTTCCATCTCTGAGGGGGTACACCCACATCCTATTAAGGAGGCAGCTAACAAGGTCTTCTGGGGTCAGTCAGCACTAACCAGATACAGCTGGAAGGCTTGCTCTTCCTGGGGGGGAGGAAGCTTAAAAAGGGAAGGACTGCCACGGGATAGGGTGGTTTCTAGGGAAGCGTTGCCATGCTTCAAAGACAGCTGGCTATAAGGTTAGATCAGTGAAGAGGTAAACAGTTGTGGACCCTCCTGCCCTTGAGACTGCCCGGACCAGGTATAGAGGAGATGTTACTCCCCACCCCCCCAAAAAAAAGGTGTGGAGGGGTCTAAGGATGGACTTGATCAGGGCATTAAAAATCCTGCAGACAAGTTGGGCCCAAAGAGTGACTAAGAGACTGCCCAAAAGACTGAACACTGTTTTTGTCCATTCTTTACATTGATCCTTCCTGTCCTTGGGGAGTAGGGGGAAAAAGAACCTATTTTTGTTTGGAGAGATTCTTATATACCCTGAGCAGAGGAAGGACTCTGAGGGTATGTCTACACTACGAGAGTACTTCGATGTCACTTAAATCGAATATGTGGAATCGATATTACAAAGTCGAACGTGTGTTTCCACACTAAGGACAGTAATTCGACTTTTTGAGTCCACACTAACGGGGCAAGCGTCGACATTGGAAGCGGTGCACTGTGGGCAGCTATCCCACAGTTCCCGCAGTCCCCGCTGCCCATTGGAATTCTGGGTCGAGCCCCTAATGCCTGCTGGGGGAAAAAATGTGTCGAGGGTGGTTTTGGGTAACTGTCGTCATCCAACCGTCACTCCCGCCCTCCCTCCCTGAAAGCGCCGGCGGGCAATCAGTTCGCGCACTTTTCTGCTGAGTGACAGCGCGGGCGCCACAGCACTGTGAGCATGGAGCCCGCTGCGACCATCGCTGCAGTTGTGGCCGTTGTCAACACCTCGCACCTTATTAGCCACCTATTCCAGAGGCAGATGGTGAGAAATCGGGCGAGGAGGCTACGGCAGCTCAATGAGGACATGAAGTCTGAGAGTAGCACAGACCTGTCACAAAGCATGGGACCCTGCACCGTGGACATCATGGTGGTAATGGGTCATGTTGATGCCGTGGAACGGCGATTCTGGGCACATGAAACAAGCACTGACTGGTGGGACCGCATAGTGCTGCAGGTCTGGGATGAATCCCAGTGGCTGAGAAACTTTCGCATGCGGAAGGGAACTTTCCTTGAACTTTGTGAGTTGCTGTCCCCTGCCCTGAAGCGCAAGGACACCCGGATGCGAGCAGCCCTGACTGTCCAGAAGCGAGTGGCCATAGCCCTCTGGAAACTTGCCACGCCAGACAGCTACCGGTCAGTCGCGAACCACTTTGGCGTGGGCAAATCTACCGTGGGGGTTGTTGTGATGCAAGTAGCCAAGGCAATCGTTGATGTACTGCTGTCAAAGGTAGTGACCCTGGGAAACGTGGAGGCGATCATAGATGGCTTCGCAGCGATGGGATTCCCAAACTGCAGTGGGGCCATAGATGGAACTCACATCCCTATCTTGGGACCGGACCACCAGGCCAGCCAGTACATTAATCGAAAGGGCTACTTTTCCATGGTGCTGCAAGCACTGGTGGACCACAGGGGACGTTTTACCAACATCTACGTCAGATGGCCAGGCAAGGTTCATGACGCTTATGTTTTCAGGAACTCTGGTCTGTTTAGATGGCTGCAGGAAGGTACTTACTTCCCGGACCACAAAATAACTGTTGGGGATGCGGAGATGCCTATAGTGATCATCGGGGACCCAGCCTACCCGCTAATGCCATGGCTCATGAAGCCCTATAGAGGCACCCTGGACAGTGAAAAGGAACTCTTCAACTACCGTCTGAGCAAGTGCAAAATGGTGGTGGAGTGTGCTTTTGGACGTCTCAAGGGGAGATGGAGAAGCTTATTGACTCGCTCCAATCTCAGCGAAACCAATATCCCCATTGTTATTGCAGCTTGCTGTGTGCTCCACAATCTCTGTGAGAGCAAGGGGGAGACCTTTATGGCGGGGTGGGAGGTTGAGGCAAATTGCCTGGCTGCTGATTACGCCCAGCCAGACAGCCGTGCGATTAGAAGAGCCCAGCGGGATGCACTGTGCATCTGGGAGGCTTTGAAAGCTAGGTTCCTGAGTGAGCAGGGTAACCTGTGACAATTTTGTTGGTTTACAGAGAAGCTGAACCTGCCCCCGTTTCTTTACCCAGTGACTGTTCGCAATCCTCTCCAGTTTCATCCCCGTTCACTCCCTTCCCCCCCTTCCAACACACGTTTAAAAATAAAATCACTGAAAATTTGTTAATGAACAACATTTTATTTATTACTGTTTTCGCGGTAAAGTGTTGAAACTGGGACGCAGACTGTGGTGGGGAGCGGGTGTACAGTACTCATGCAAAGGACACTTCTAAACTGGAGGAATGCCAGGCTCCTTCTTCTACAGTGGCCCGCACTGGCGGACTGATTGTTTGAACGGAGCCTGCCACCCCTCCTGTTCGGGACTCTGTGTGTGGGGGCTATGTGACTTTGTGGCAGGGGGAGGACAGTTACAGATTCCCTGCTGTGTGACTCTGTGATCCAGGATAAGGACCGCTGCATAAGATCTGTAACCACCCTCCCCCGCCACAAAGTCTCATAGCGCCCCCCCCCACAGACAATGAAAACCACCTCCCAGACTGACCAGGGTGCCTAGTGACTGCACTGTGTGTGTGACCTGCTGCTGAACCTGCCCCCGTGTCTGTACCAACCACCTTTCCCCCCCTTAAAACAGACTGTCCTCTAAAAAAACATGATGGAAACAGCAATTAACAGAAACGTATTTTTTATTAGCAAATGAACAATGAAACTGGGATGGGGGCTTGGGTGATGCGGGAAGGAAAGGACTTATCAAATTTTGGGGAATGACAGCATTTTGCCACTTGAGCAGTCTCCAGGGGTAGAGTGACAGTTTTCACGGGCTCTGCAGCCCCTCCTTCTTGGTACTTTCGGTGAGGGGGGTATGGGACTTTGTGGCGGGGGATGGTGGTTACAGAGAGACTGCAGCGGGGCTCTGTCCTCCTGCCTCCGGTCCTGCAGAACATCCACAAGGCGCCGGAGCGTGTCCGTTTGCTCCCTCATTAGTCCAAGCAGTGTTTGAGTCGCCTGCTGGTCTTCCTGCCGCCACCTCTCCTCCAGTTCCATGTGTGATCGGTGCATTTGGGACAAGTTCTCCCTCCACTGACTCTGCAGTGTTGACTCGGCAGGGGAGCAGCCCATAAGTTCAGAGAACATGTCGTCCCGTGTCCTTTTCCGTCTACGCCTAATCTGCGACAGCCTCTGGGAGTCTGATGACAGGGTAGGTCGGGAGACAGCCACAGCTGTGGGATGGGAAAAAGGGAGTGAATTCCTCAGAAAGATAAATTTTTGAGTGAACAATGAAAATAGTCTTTCTCTGTTAAAAAGGACCATTCACAGCACCTATCACATACGCACTCAGGACAAGGTCGAATTTTCGGCCTTCGCATTCAGTCCCTGGGGTCCTGCAGTGCAGATCACAGAATCGGAACAGCACAGCAGAATTTGGGTAGCGGGCTGACATGGTAAGCCGTAGACTTGTGGCAGCTTAAAACTTTAATAATAGCACTGCCCTACTTTCACTTTCAAAGCAATGCTCCTAGCTTTGGCCAGTTCCTGCTGCCAGCAATCCGGCAAGCATGAACTCTGCCCCTGTCCCACCCCCTCGCGGCTGTCCCCGGGAAAGATCCCTCTATGCTGCCCCTCTCCCGCCTCCACCACATGGCTGTAAACCGGCGGTTACAGTTCTGTAAAGGAACAGGTAAGCAGTCCCAATACTAACATTGCCCTAATTCAAAGCAGGTGACCATGACCGACACCACTCTGATGCATATTTCTGACAGCGAGAAAGAACGCATGCTTCGGGAAAACCTCCAAAGACCAGGGCCGTATGCCGCCATGCTGTGCAAGGCAATGATCCCGGAGTACTTGATGGTAGCCTGGCGCGGAAACGTTTCCTACTACGGAGGACACAACAAGGCCGCTCTCCCAAGGAACCTCATGCAAAGGCTTTCCAATTACCTCCAGGAGAGCTTCATGGAGATGTCCCATGAGGATTTCTGCTCTATCCCCGGATATATTGACCGAATTTTCCTGTAGCTGCACTGGCAAGGGCTAAACAGTACAGCGCCTAGGGCAAACCAATCAAGATTTACCGGACATTGTTAGATTTTTTTGCAGCAGTTGCACTGCCAAAGACTAGAACTTTAAGTGCTTAGGACAGTCTAATCATGAAAAAGCCACAGTTAATATTTATATTCTTTTATAAATAAATGTTTACATGTTTAAACCACTTACCGGCTGATCCTTCCCCTGATTCTGGGTCCGGGTTAACGGCTGGGGACGGTTGGTAGGGGATCTCTGTGAGGGTGATGAAGAGATCCTGGCTGTCTGGGAAATCAGCGTTGTAAGCGCTGTCGACCACCTGCCTCGTCCTCCTCATCTCCTTCCTCTTCTTCCCCGTCCACTACCATCTCAGAGGAAGCGGGCATGGACAATATCCCGTCCTCAGAGTCCACGGTCAGTGGTGGGGTAGTGGTGGCGGCCGCACCTAGGATGGAATGCAGTGCCTTGTAGAAACGGGATGTCTGGGGATGGGATCCGGAGCGTCCGTTTGCCTCTTTGGTCTTCTGGTAGCCTTGTCTCAGCTCCTTGATTTTCACGCGGCACTGCGTTGCATCCCGGCTGTATCCTCTCTCTGCCATGGCTTTAGAGATCTTCTCATAGATCTTTGCATTCCATCTTTTGGAGCGCAGCTCGGAAAGCATGGACTCATCGCCCCACACAGCAATCAGATCCAAGACTTCCCGATCAGTCCATGCTGGGGCCCTCTTTCTATTCAGAGATTGCACGGCCATCTCTGCTGGAGAGCTCTGCATCGTTGCCAGTGCTGCTGAGCTCGCCACGATGTCCAAACAGGAAATGAGATTCAAACTGCCCAGACAGGAAAAGGAATTCAAATTTTCCCGGGGCTTTTCCTGTGTGGCTGGCCAGAGCATCCAAGCTCGGACTGCTGTCCAGAGCGTCAACAGAATGGTGCACTGTGGGATAGCTCCCGGAGCTATTAGCATCGATTTCCATCCACACCTACCCTAATTCGACATGGCCATGTTGAATTTAGTGCTACTCCCCTCATTGGGGAGGAGTACAGAAGTCGAATTTAGGAGACCTCTATGTCGAACTAAACAGCTTTGTTGTGTGGACGGGTGCAGAGTTAATTCGATTTAGCGCTGCTAAATTCTACATAACCTGCTAGTGTAGACCAGACCTGAGAGCCAGAGAAAGGGAAGCAACCCAAAGTGTGGTCTGATGGGAACTCAAGAGCTCCCCCCCCCACGCACCATTTACCCATCCAGGTGTCTGCAGTAGTTTTGATTGTAGCCCTGGAGCTAGAATCATAGATCCCACTATTCATGTATTGCTTCAATCTATGTAGCACATTAGGCTAAATTCTTTACCTAGCTCTGGCACAAATCAGAGGAGGCTGGGTCTGCCCAAAACTGCATCACTGTCCTTGTTCCTCAAGGGGCTGTACAACAGTTTATGATTACAGGAATGCACTGTACTCAAACCATTCCTCCTACCTGTCTCTGGCACCAGGGCCTGCAGGGAGGGAGGCACGGGAGCTGGCTCTATGTCTGCTGGCGATTCCTGCTGGGGATCCAATCCCATGGGTAAGTTACAGGTGGACTCAGCTCCCTTGTGCTGTCTGAATGGTACATAGGGAGTAGGGTGGAGCTATGAAGTTGGCCCATTGCTTTCAAATTTTACAGTTCATGACTAGAGCCCCCAAATGGCACTGCTGATGGAGTGAAACTTTTCAGGGGGCAGAACTGGAACTAGGACAGAAGATGAGAGACAGTGGGGATCTGCAGGGGCACACAGTAGAGCCTACATTTCAGCATTCATAACTATCTATGTGAATACAAAGCTTAAAAATCTGGGAAATTTTCCCCATGAAAACACCTTTAAATTGAGGTAAAGGTTGCTAGAAACCAACCATAAAAAAGCAAGGACTCTGCAGTTAAGTCACTCCTGAATGGAGTGAAGATGGGTTGATCAGTTCCCCTTCTCAGTCTCGGCTGTCTCCCTTCCACTATTCCAAGCCCACATAGTTCCACCTTCATTCTGAGTCACTGGCAGAGAGCCTAAATACCAGTTACATGTATAACCAACCCCCATGTATATCAATGCTGTGACTCCAAAATAAAAATTAATACTTTAAAACAATTGCTAACAACACAGATTGCCCTTTCACACAACTTTCCCAACATGGTAATGGAAAAACAGATTTTACAGCAGCCATTCACTATCTGACCCTGTACCTTACACACAAGCAAACAAACTTCAGAACTAGCTACAACTTATGAAAGCCAACTCTCTCTTATGCGTGAAAACATTTGAACGTGTAACCAGTGAATCTGGAAAGAATTAAAGGGTGCTTGTTGGTTACTTAGGATAAGGGTGTAGAGTAGAGCCAGCCAGAAAATGGAATTTCTCTCCTGTGGAAAAAATTGGAGGGGGAGGGTTGGAATTTTTTCCTGAATGGGGATGAATTTTTTTTTTAAATCAACACTTTTCCTGAGAGGAAAAATTCCAAAAAACTCAGTTTTGGAAGGACTGAAATGGAATTTTTCAGCTTCTTCCCTGCTGCCCTACTCCCCAGGCAGCAGCCTCCTGGAATTGCCTCAATTTCCAGACAAGCAGATCCTGGGAAGTTGGTTAGTGAGGGGAGGCAGCTGCTCATGGAGCTGGCCCCCATATCCCCAGGCAGCTGTTTCCCAGAGGTGCCCACTCCCCAGGAAGCAAGGGATTTTAATGGAGGTGTGAGGTAAAACCCTTCCTTCATTCAAGTCAATGAGAGTTTTGCCTTGACTTGGGTGGAGCCAGGATTTCACCTGTGGGTTGTAGGCAGTGGAAGTGAGGTGGCAGAGGTTTAGAAGGGGAATGGAAATGTACTTGAATTACATATCTCCTTCAGCCCTTCCTTTTTTGGAATATGTGTTAGTAGGCTATGCATTCCTACTCCCTTAACTCA
Organism: Malaclemys terrapin pileata; assembly: GCF_027887155.1. Taxonomy (NCBI): domain Eukaryota; kingdom Metazoa; phylum Chordata; order Testudines; family Emydidae; genus Malaclemys; species Malaclemys terrapin. Next base: position 92,281,943 of record NC_071509.1, read on the forward strand.
AAGATAACAAAGTAGTATCTGGGAATTCTATACAGAGCCACACTGAATATTAATAAATAGCACTATGGGAGCCTGCAAATATAGTACAACCTGTCTTTGTACCATAATGTACAGCTTTTCATAATGTACATAATGTAGCTTTTCACATAATGTAAAAATAACAAAAGATACATTGTAATGATCTGTGGTTCATAATTTTTTAACATGTTTCATTTCTTTAGCAAGCAGTATACCAAAAGGACACTTCTCCAGAGCAGAATTGTTTGCATTCATGTCAGTGTCGCACACTCACACAGGCTTGTTGTGGCTGGGCTGGCTTCACAGTGAGTTTGCCTCATTTTGACAACATGGCTGTTTGGTCCCTGGTCACATTAACTAGTGGCATAAAAAATGGCTGAGGAAGGATAGCATTGAGCCTTATGTGTTGAAAGTTCCATGCAGCTGCAGTCAGCTCATTAACATAATGTGCTTGCTGCTGCTAGTTGGCTCATTGGTTTGGATGTAGGACCAAGGTCAAGGAAGGACATAAATCTTTAGTAGTCAGAAGGTTACAAAGCATGTAAATGTAACATGGAATAAGAACCAGAGTCAGCACACCTGCTTTTTTATTCATTAACCTACTGTGGATATGGATTAATTCTACTTCAATATTATGGTTTCTTTTACCTCTAAAAAGAACTTCTTGAATGCAAACACTTTGTAAATGGAATGAAAGGTTATTTAGTCTCACTATCACATCTATACATATCTCTATGCTTTGCTGAAACGCTGTATGACTCCTAAAAAGGAAAATACTGGACCCATTTCACCCAGTGCACAGAGCACCCTGAACACAGTGGGACTAGTGCAGTTCTCCTGCACGGAAGCAGGGCTGGCACCAGCTTAACAAGCAGGTGCTTGGGGCGGCTAAGGGAGAGGGGCTGCACCTGCGGCAATTCGGGGGCGGCAGGTCCCTCACTCCCTCTAGGAGTGAAGGACCTGCTGCTGAACTGCTGCCGCGGATCGCGGCTTTTTTTTTTTTTTTTTTTTTTTTTGCTTGGGGCAGCAGAAATGCTGGAGCCGGCCCTGAACGGAAGGAAGGCAGGATTTGCGGGAGATCCACAACTCCTGCACCTCATAGAGCAGTGCTCATTGGAGCTTTCTTGTTCCCCAATGCAAAGGAGGGGTTTGGGGCAGACCAGGGAAGAGGCATTGAGTAGGTCAGATTAGTTGTGACTACTCCCCTCCACTGGAGGTGGGGCATAACATCTATGAGGGCTGCTGCAGCTCTGAGGCTACAGTACCAGTCATGGTGTAGCTCTGCAGCCAGTTTGGGGATTGAGGAGTAAAGGAATCCTTCTCCCCTTCTGTGCCCCAGTAGAACTCACTGCACAAGCTGGTTACCTGGGATTGAAGCAATACTTTTGGGCAAATCCTGTCTGGAGCAAGGTTACATTTCCAAGAATCCTTTCCTCTTTCTGCATCAGCAGAAAATGACAAGTAGTATAAAGCTTTGTTCCATTGAGGTAGTGGCCCTTTCTTCATGAAGCCCTGAACTTACAGTGCAGACCTCAGAAGTAGAGAACACAACAAAATACATATCAACTCTGGTCATCTGCTATTTTAAACCTAGAAACAGGCAGGGCCTCCCAGATGATTCAGGGGGCCTGGGGCAAAGCAATTTCAGGGGGCCCTTGCATAAAAAAAAGTTGCAATATTATAGAATACTATATTGTTGTGGGGCCTGGGGCAAATTGCCCCGCTCCCCCCGGGCGGCCCTGGAAACAGGCTCTTTCACATTGTTCTTCCACAATTCTTGATTTTTTTACAAAAACCTCAGGGAACTAACCCTAGGGCTCACAAATATTTGCTCAAAAGTACGCTGCAATAAGGTCTTTCTTGAGTAAAACTTTATTTTTGACGTATATGACAATACTTGCACCACCATTCCATAAAATGTTATATCAGTAATTAAAATTAAGCTGCATTTATCATAATGAATGGCATAGGGAACAAAGTATGGTTTGCAATGTGTAGCCACTCTGCTAGTTCAAACCTACTACTTTGCAGTGCCAAGCACCTGCAGCTCCCTTCAAAGTTGTTAGAAATTTCAGGGGCCCAATGCCTCTTGGGATCAGGCCATCAGTGCCATTAAAGTCAGCGAGAATTTTATTGCCGGCATCAGTGGGAACAAGAACAGCCTGAAATTTTCTAATTCATAATGGATCCTCTGATCTCTAGTGTGAACTAAGATGCTTCTTCAATCTTGTACCTGTGAACTGGCTTTAATTTTAATCCATGTCAATTACTTTAAAAATGTTATTGATACTGAACATATCAAGCAAACATGCTATTTAAATTCTCCATTACTTTTTAATGGCAAATATCAGTGACTATTCTGCACTGATTGGTTAGAGATAGTCATTTTGCAGTAGGTGTCTGTTAATCTCAATTTCTGGCTGGGCAGTGAGAATTGGATTAATGAAAGAAAGCTTAATACTTCCAATTTCTGACTCCCTGGAGTGAAGGGTGGCTGGAGATGCGCTGCCTATTTAATCACTTATGGATTAAAATGTTTGAAAGGAATGTAGGCTAAGAGTCATGGGAATTTTGACACACAAAGGTTAGGCAGCAAAGAAAAACAAAAGCATAATTTTCCATGGATGCAGGATTCATCCTTTCATATAAAATGTGAAGTATTTCCGAATGTAATCTGCTGCAAAAACATTGGATAGTCAGTAGAGATGTGCCAAAGGTTTCTCTGTTAATTCAAATATCAGTGAACAGCACATTTGCTGGTTCATGAGCTTATTGCAAACACTTAGTCTTCATCCCACTTTTATAAAAGACAAAAAAAAAAAAGATGAACTTCATCTGTTCATCAGTAGAACTTCTATTACTAGTATGGAATAAAAAGAACAAAAGGACTTTAAAGGACAAAAACTATGGCCCATATTGTCTCGTCTGGTGGAGCTGTGTTCAGTGCAAGACTCAAGAGAACCAAATGTGGCTTCAATCATTGATCCAGGGCATACATTAGGGCAGTCTCAGGGCCCTCTAATTTATGTCTCGCTGCTCATGCTCTCAAGAAGCCACTATGACAGCCAGGGATCAGCTGACATAGGATATCCTTACTATGTGTCCTCTTTCTCAGCCACATGTCTATGCAGGGGAGGGAGGGGCATAGGGATGTAATGTAGGAATCACCATCCAGGGGGAATTCTCTATAGATAAAACGGCATTACATCTTCATTGTGTTTCCAGAGTGGTGCAAAATAACCAAAATGATCCAGATAATCCAGTCCATCATGCACATTCATTTTATACTTACTTGCCATGCCAAAAGTTTGCCTTCTCTTCAGGCCCAGATTTAGTGAGAAGTGAAGCTACAAAATAATGATTATGCAGCATAATTCACCAAAATTTTTTTATTAATTTATCTAGGAAAACTAGCTACATACATTTTGTATTATATGCACTTCACTGTATATAATATTCTGGTACTACCTGCAGCTAATTTATGAAGATGTTTAACCTCTTTATAGGTAACATTGTTTTCTGCTAAGGTATATTTTTGAATCAGTGCTGTTTGCTTATATTGCTCTTTGCAGAGTCTCATGTTGATTGACACAATTTAGTCTAACGAAATTAAACAAAAAGCAATGTTTGTCCCTTGCAGGAAAAATAGCAAACAGTAATCCAGTAACGTAGGAGGCAAAATAGAACATATGTTAAAAATGCTCACTTTCAACATTTAAAATGAATTGTTGGAAAAAGACTTATACCCATTAATGACTCTTAATCTTACCATTTCTGTCTAACATGGAAAAGTATAACTTGTATGAAACCAAAATTCTGCTTCCCACTTGCTTTTCAAAGCTTATATCTTTGTCTGCAAAATTATGGAAGCTGAATGCCGAATTATAAATTCTCGTGTCTCTTTCATTAAGTGCAACTTCTCTCATTCTAGATCCATATTTACTGCAATCCATTACAAATTTGATATTTCCTACTTATTTTTTATCCTGTAAACTAGATCAAGCTGAATAATGATGATGCTGAGGTTGTAGAAAATGTTGATGCCAGGGGGTGTGTGTGTGTGTGGAGGGGGAAGAGAAGAAATCAATAGCTTATAATGTGCACTTAATGCCTTATCTTTTCAGGGCCCTCAATTTTGGATCCTTGTCTGTATTTCCGGCACTGATGTTTTTAAGAGCTAGATGCAGTCAAGACTTTTCAATGAGACTGCAGTCATAATTATGGCACATGTGCATATAAGCACTGTTCTTGCAAATCAAGAAAGTGTCTTAACGGGATCTAATTTTGTCTGTTCCGCTCAGCTTCCCTTTTACTCATCCCCCGTATAGACATATCAAGCACAATGCCACTGTCATCCTTGCTGCCTTTATAGCAGACAATCTGTTGATTATTTGTATTTGAATAGCTTTATCGGCCTTCTAGTGCAGCAGCTGAGCTAGTGCAGTTTATTTCAAGACTGTTGAGCAGCTCATATCTGGACATTATGACATCTTGGGTTCAGTCAAAACTTCTGACTCTGGCAGATGTGTGAGTGCACAAATCTTTGTCTGTAGGTGGCAGTGGGTATACGCTATGCAACAACATTCCCAACTTGGGGTCATGATGAGAAACTACTTGCAGATTCATATTTTCAATGCCTTTTCCTTTTCATGGTGTTTTTTTTTTAAATGAAATTCTGTAGAGCTTTAAAGATTGAATCTCTTTGCAAGCATTGTTGACCTTTTAGCAACAAAACCTCTACTGGTTTCTTCTCATTCCAAATGCTGATGCTTTATATCCATTTTTAAACTAGTATTCACTCAGCTAAGACAGGGCTATATTTTAAAGCCTTTTTTGGAAAATGATTCTGAAAGTAACTTTCATATTAAAACAGATGGAATATGCTAATTTTTCAGTCTGCTTCCTTCTTGAAGCGTTTCTTTTCCTGCCATTCAGAGACACTTTGAAATAAAATACTGTGTAGATGGCTGTTTTAAAGATATCTTTTAATACCATAAGACTCCTCACTGCATCTCTGGGATCTGAAGCCCTTGAAAAAGAAAGTGTGGAAAAATAGCAGGACTGCTGATCTTTGGATCCCCAAATGTAGGGGTAACATCTGTGTCTGAGGCGGGAAAGACAGATGTCTGTGATGGAGGATAACTGTGGAATTCAGGGAGCATGAGGCCTATAGGTTGGCAGGAAGGGAAGAAGGTTGGTGGCATTATCTTAAAGGATGAAGGGAGAGAGCTGGAAGCATGCAGGTGTGGGGGAGAGCAGGGAAAATGGTGAGAGGGAAGAAGCTATGGGTCTGAAGAATGTTTGAATAAGCTGTTCCAAGTCCTAACATTTTGTTATGAACTATTGAGACTCTGTACACGGTACACAAAACATTTCTTTTGAGATCACTTGAAGGTTTAGCACTGACCCTTTGATTTTTCACTTTTTATCAGCTTCCTATGACTAAAAAAACCTAAAAATGTGTCAAAGCCAAATAATAACAAACAGTAGACAAAAATGACATACAATACAAAAAAAGGGAGCGGAAGGGTGGTCCAATGGTTAGGTCACTAGCCTATGCCATGGGACATATTGATTCAGTTCCTGCTCTGCCACAGACATCTTGTACGAGACCTTGGGCATGTCAATTAGTCTTCCTCTGCCTCAGTTCCCATCTGTAAAATAGTGATAAGAGCTCTTCCCTACCTTACATGGGTGATCTGAGGACAAAGACTGTGAGGTGCTAAATGCTACGGTGATAGAAGCCATACAAATAACAAAGATAGGTTGAATTCCTGACATTCTGCATCATATCCATCCGGGTATCTATTGAGATTTTAAACCCTGAGTAACTAAAACTATTGGGGAAAAATCAGCCTAAATTCAAGAAGCATATGTGGAAGAAAAGTGTCTATAAACATATCATGTTTCAGACTTACAGCTTGCAACGTTTTTGAGATACTACAAGTTGATGAGCATGAAAGGAAATGTCTTTAAATTTAAGCCTAACAAATAAAAAGCAGCACAATAACACCAAACTTGGCTAGTGTGAGGAAAAGCAACTTTACTGCATATCCTCCCAGTGAAAATCTGGCTCAATTGAGATAATTGGAACCAGGATTTCATCATCCACTTTTGATTTTTATTATGTATTACTGCAGATATCCATTCTTTATCCAAAGATTATTACTTTGATACATATGTACACTTAATTTTAAATAAATTGGATCAAAACAACTATCTTGAATGAGAACTATAAAGTAATTACCTAAGCTTTCAGCTAAACGGGAACAAGGTGAATACTCCATACTTATAATCTCTTACCTTTACTATTTAAGTTATTTAGGCTCTGGATCTGCATTATACCTTATGAACTTTAAGCCTACCCCATTGAAGTCCATTCTTGCTGAATAAAGGCCTTATACTTGACATTTGGTACATAACTGAGCCAGTCTTAGCAGAGATGTTTGATATTAGGTCAAATGAGTGAATTTCTAGTTATGTTCTTCAACCATTTTTGACCATGCTAACATTTCAGGTGTACTAACAGTAGACCTGGTCAGAAATGTCATTGATTCATCAAACCTGAGATGTTTCAAGAAAACAATTTGAGTTTGATTAATTTTTGTTGCATAACAAGCAGGGTTCTATGAGGGATGGTGGGCCTTGCACCCAGGGCCCTAGGACCACCACCCAGCAGCTCACCTGAGTAACCAGCAAAGGGAACCAATGAAGGCTTAGCTCACAGAGGGCACCTGATTCAGGGAAACATCCAGGACCTCAATTGGCTGAGATGCTCTATATAAACCAGCAAGTAGCACAGAAAGTTGTCTGAGCATCTAGAGGATTCCCTGGTTGTCTGCTACTATGGACCCCTCCTGCTTACTTGACTCATGGTTCCTATCCTTCTATCCCAGACTTGCATCTATTCCCAGTTCCTGCTTTCCTGCCTTACTTCATGTTGCTGCTTCTATGCCTTACCCCTGGCTCTAGCTCTGACCTTCAGCTTGGTACCTGGCACTGTCATTGGCTCCAACCACGAGGTCTGACTTCTGCTCCAGTCCCTATACATGACTGCCTGTGCCCTGGTCATTGCAATGACCAGGGCATGAGCAGTCATGTCTAGGGACCTGTTTCCCTGCCAGTTCATGTGGCGGGATGCTGAGGCTTCCAAGGTCCATGACTCTGGGGTAGACCTGCAATGTGGACTGGCAATAGGCTGGGGACCCCAGGGTTTCCAGGTTTTCTGCTATGAAGCTGGGAGCCTGGAAAGCCTGGACAGTCTCAGTATTTCCTGGCTTCTTGCCACAGAGCTAGGAGCCTGGAAGCCTCCTTGCCAGCTGGCTCTGCAGGCTGCCCAACACTTGAGGCAATTGGCTCCTCAGGCTGCAGGAGTTGGGCAGCTTGAGGAGTCAGCTGGTCCAGGGGTTTGGTAGCTCTGGGGTCCCAGCTTGGGGGAGTCTGTAAGGCAGGGTTGCCCCAGAGCAACAGGCTCCAGGATCAGGAGCAGCTGCTGAATGAAATTGACATGAATCTTGTCAGTTGCACTGGGTCCACCACCCAATAGGAGCATATATGTATTTTTTGGAAACATCCTGTTTCAGCATTTCTGAAATGAAATTTTTTGGAATCTCCAGTTCATGGGAAATCTCAAAATGTTGAAATTTCCTTTTGAACTAGAAATTCTGAGTTTTAGCCAGCTTTAATGAGCAGTAACTGTTTTGATGATACCCAAAGCCACTCTCTAAAGTGTGGACTAAAAGTTAACAATATATATATATATATATTGTAAATTTTCAACATTTTTGTTTGATCATCTAAACCAGAAAATACTTTTGCTTATTCCTTATTTAAAGTTGGCTGGAAGTCTTGATTTTATTATGTTTTACTTTTAAGAATGAAATCTCTTTTCTCCTTGTCTGCGAAACAAGAGGGATTTAAAAAAATGTTATAAGTTTCTGGAAGTAGAAAAGACCAAATGACCGGTAGGTATGGTGTACTGAACTTGGATCTAGGATACATTATACATATTTATTGGAGATAGGGTGGTCAAAATATGCAGAAAACAGTAGAATGAAATGAGTAACTGCTGGAATGACGTATCAGCCAGACAATGCTAAATTAGAGAGCTGAGACCCACAGGCATTCCTCTGGAAAGGTAAGGGTGATACTATCCTGAGAGTGAAAAGTATTAGAATGCTGCCTGTGTGATGACTTTACTTGACTGAAGAAATAGAGGAATGGTTTTGATTTATCTAAAGGTTAATTAACAGGTCACTTATGATTTAATTTTTGGTCTCTTAAAAGAAACATCAACTAAAGGCCAAATTCTGCACTTCTTGCATGTGCAGATACACACAATCTATTGGAATCAATTGGAATTGTTGGTTCATAAGGATTGAACTGTGTGTGTGTGCCAGCACAGAGCTGGGTTTTTCCAAGAGCCATAAAGAATCATTCAGAATCATAAAACTTATGATAATTCTGCTATAAGTGATAACATAGTGGTTCCATGATATGACTACATGGGTCAAGTAAACTAAGAAAACAAAGAAAAATGGAAATACGTCCAAATTATCATGTGTTGACTGAGGTGGAAAGCAACTGGAAGTGTCTGAAGAATTTCCAAGAGACTATGAAAGATAGATAAGAGGTTATATAGTTATTGGATTCCTAACTTATTTATTCTTCTTAAACTTCCTTTGATTTTTGTGTGGTATTACTCTTTAAATGAAACATTGTTTCTAGTATTCTCCCACCCCTCTATCTTGAGGGATAAGAAAAAAACTGAGCAAGTTAATTGCAATGCTATGAGTGGTACATTGTATTCATTTTTATAAGTATGATACATTCAGTTCATTGAATTAAAAGCTTATGGCCCAATCCACAAATATTGGGAACATAAAATTGATCTATAATGTACTAAGGGGCTTGTGATTTGGACCTCAGGGATTAGCATCTGGCATCTTAAAAATCTTACACACTGAATGTTTTCATAGTTAATGAACTTTAGTCATGCCTCATAGACCGTTATATATGGCCGATATACCCCTGATTTGCTTAACGTAAAATTCCAATAGATTAGTGTTGCAAAATGGGATTTCATTGGAGTCTGTTGTACTTACTGCACACTGACAGATTTACTGTGTATATGTACTTCAAAAACCATCTAGAATCATAAAAAATTATCATGGTACACATTACATGAATTACAAACTGGCTAAATGATAAAAAGGCTAAATGTAGTTCTAAACAGGGAATTAGAGAGTGGGTGTGTTTACAGGGGTCCTGCAGGAATAAATTCTTGGCTTTCAGCTATTTCGCACTTTTTAAAATTACCTGGGAGAGCATAAAATTATCACTGATAAAACTTGCATATGATATGAAGACTGGGTGAGTGGTAAAGTGGACAGAGCACTGATACAGAGCAACCTGGATTGCTTGGTAAACTAAGCACAAGCAAACAGTATGTATTTTAATACTGCTAAATGTAAATGTATGCACCTAGGAATTCAGAACATAGGCCATACTTACAATATGGGTGACCATTCTGGGAAGCTGTGACTCTAAAAGAAGATTTGGTGTGTCATGATGAGCATGCATTTCCACTGTGATGCTATGACTAATGTAATCCTTGATAGCATAAACAGGGGAATCTCAAGTAGGAGTAGAGAAGTTATTTTACTTGGCAGTGGTTAGACCACTGCTGGAATACTCTGTCTAGTTCTGGTGTCAACAAGTCAAGAAGAATGCTGAAAAATTGGAGAGGGTTCAGAGAGAAGCCATGAGAAAGGTTAAAGGATTGAGAAATATGTCTTATAGTGATAGACTCAAGAAGGTCAATCTATTTAGCATCACAAAGAGAAGGTTTAGGGGTGACTTCATCAGAATCTACATGGGAAACAAATATTTGATAATGGGCTCCTCTGTCTACCAGAGAAAGGTATAACATGGTCTGGCTGAAAGTTGAACTAGACAAATGTTAACAGTGAGGGTAATTAACCATTGGAACAATTTACCAAGAGTTGTGATGGATTCTTCCTTATTGGCAGTTTTAAAATCAAGATTGGATTTACTTTAAAATATATGCCTGAAGTCAAAAAGAACTATTCTGGGGAAGTTCTATGTACTGTGTTATTTATACAGGAAATCAGACCAGATGATCACAATGGTTCCTTCCGTCCTTGAAATCTCTAAGGGTACATCTACACTACAGCGGGGAGTCGATTTAAGATACGCAAATTCAGCTACGTGAATAGCGTAGCTGAATTCGACATATTGCAGCCGACTTACCCCGTTGTGAGGACGGCGGCAAAATCGACTTCTGCCGCTTTTTGTCGGCGGCGCTTACTACCACCTCCGCTGGTGGAGTTAGAGCGCCGATTTGGGGATCGATTGTCGCGTCCCAACGGGACACGATAAATCGATCCCCGAGAGGTCGATTTCTACCCGCCGATTCAGGCAGGTAGTATAGACCAGACCTAAGTCTATGAATCCCCACCCTCAAAACTATCTTACATCCAGACACATAGAGAAAGAAAGTTTCTGGTTTGTCAGTGACTACAGAATGAAAAACACCATCAAACCAAGCATCATAAATAAACTGTACTGAATTCATGTTTGCATTAGGGCTGTTGATTAATTTGCAGTTAACTCATGCAATTAACTAAAAAAAAATTGCGATTAAAAAAATTAATCATGATTAATCGCAGTTTTAACCGCACTGTTAAACAATAGAATACCAATTGAAATGTATTAAATATTTTTGGATGTTTTTCTACATTTTTTAATATATTGATTTCAATTACAGCACAGTATACAAAGTTGACAGTGCTCACTTTATATTATTTTTATTACAAATATTTGCACTATAAAAATGGCAAACAAAAGAAATAGTATTTTTCAATTGGTGTTTTTTTAATCGTGTGATTGGTGTTTTTTTAATTGCATGACAGCCCTAGTTTGCATGATTAGCAGTTTGTGCAATTTGGAATATGATGGCAGGAAATGAAATTAGTCTAATGTATAGCAGGCCTCAGATTCTAGGGTCCCCTTCTGCTTCCACAGGAAACAATAGCAATTGACCATGGTATTGAATAACCTTTTGGCAGATATTGCTATAACGTATTTCCATAGCAATTTAAAGTAAAATTTTCAAAATGCCTAAGTGACTTAAGAGACTAGATCACATTTGCAAAAGTGACTTAAGCACTTAGACACCTAGGGCCCATTGACTTTCAATAAGATTAAAGGTATCTACACAGCAGGTGGCAGGTGTAATTCTTTGCACGTGTAGATGCGCATATACTAGCTCTGCTTAACTTAATGCCAAAAATATCAGTGTGGCCACAGCAGCACAGGTAGTGACTGGGGCTGGCCACCTTAGTACAATCCCACCAGACCTCCTGGGTATGTACTTGGGCAGCCAGCCAAAACTGCAGCCTGTGCCAGGATGGCTACAATGCTATTTTTAGGCACTAGCTTGGGAGGAGCTAGCATACGTATGTCTACCCACACTGGGAATTACACTTCTCTGGGCAGCTCTTAGGCCTTTGTCACTTTTGAAAATGAGAGTTAGGCATTTGTGAAAAATTTACTCATACTTGCTCTCTTGCTAATCAAATTTATTCTCTTCTAAGTAATTGCTTAAATTCCTTCTGTTTACTGGTGAATAGTTTCCCCCAAATAAGTGTCATTTATCAATACATTTTAATTTGGCACAAAGGAATTTTAAAATGGCCTTAATTCTTGTCTTTTCTTTAATTTATCTAAAATATAATTGTGTACAGTCAACATAAGTTGTCACAATATTGATGGTGTCACTTAGTCCAATGGCAGCCTTTTTCTAATTGTTAAGCAACAGTTGGTTGTGTCCTGAGGACAAAGCCCATATCAAGGGGTGACACATAGCTGAACCACTCGAGAGTGCATGGATGGGGCAAGTTACAGTTCAGGAAGCCAAAACTTCCTTCCTATTACCCCTTGCTTCCAAAGGTAGTAATTTACTACTGGCTGATGCCCCTGACATGCTGGTTCAGTGGTGCAGGCCAGCACAATGCAGGAGTGAAACTCATTTTCCATCACTCTGTGACCACTTCCTGCCCAGCTATTTTGGAGTGAAAATAAGTGAGCTGACAGTTTGCTTTACTCTTGTGTATCTGAGCTGGGTAGCATATATAGGTTAGGGTAAATTGGAGAAGGAGTCCCCATCCTCTTTTTGGGAGGGTGCACCTTCAGGGTGAAAATCTTGCCCATTACATGAGTACATATGATAAGTATTGTGTATCTTAAAAACTGCTTTAAATAGTAAGAAATGGCCTTCTATAAGGATTTTATACATAATATTGGTGACAATAAAATTATTACTATAAGAAAAATGTTCTGTGTCCCAAATCTTTAAAAGTGTTGGTACAAAAATACATATGTACTTTGTGCTCACCCAGGTTAGGTGCACCAATACCATGCGGATCAGGATTTGCGCATGTGTGTAACTAGATGTAATGGGGCATATGCCCCACACTGGCCAGTAAGGGGTTAAAGAGGCTGTATAAAAAGCATCCATAGAAGAGGGACTGTGAGGAGCAGGCCATCAGGGCCCAGCAGGTTCATATAAAAGAAGCCTCAGGGCAGAGCAGGTGCCTGGAGCTTGAGGAGGGAGGACTGTGTCTCTAGCAGGCTGAGAGATCTTTGGCACCTTGGAAAGAGCTCCTGCTGGCAGGGACTGGGGGAGTAAGAAGAGCTCCTGGCTGGCTGCTGAGACTGGGTAGTTGCAGGCCCTGAGAAAGGGTAAAGAAGGTGGATGTGGCTGAAGGAGACATAGCAGCATGGAAAGGAATTTGGGGCACAGCAGGAGGTTGCAATCCACAGGGTCCCTGGGCTGGGACCTGAAGTACTGGGCAGGCCTGGACCCCCCCCCACCCACTCACCACTGGGGAAGTGGCAGAACAATTTATGCAGTCACCACTGGGGAAGTGGTTGGACTACTGAGGGGCTAAACTTTCCCCGGAAGTGGGGAACACGGAAAGTGTCGCAGCCAGAGGGCTGGGCCATGAAGAGGATGCTGCAGTTCCTGAGGCTGTGAGAGAGGATGCAGGCAGCCAGCAGAGAAGCAGTGATGATGTGCAAGCCACGAACAGTGGGCACCAGCCTCCAGCTACTCCCCAAGATGACCAGCAGTAGGCGCCAGTCTGACAGTGAGCTACATACCCCATGACAGTAGGCATAAATGCACTGGAGTTTGTGTGGTGCAAGCTGGAGATGGAGAGGTAGTTTAACATGCACTTTTGAAGATTTTGGTTCTGTTGCAAAGAAGGGTGACTTAGTGTTCAGTACATAAAGTGAACACACATATTTTGCTTAATAGCTGATATCTGAGAAAGTTAAACATGTTAAAACTAAGGCTGGGTAAACTTTGCATAGTTTTGTTTATGAAGGGGTTTGGGACATGGACATTAGATTTCCTCTGTTTTTCAGCACAGTGCAATTTGGAACATTCAAGATAAACAGGATTGACATTTGAGGTTTTGCTTGGCCATTACAGTCCATGACTATAATCTAGGAAAATTTTAATCCATGTATTGAAAATGGATAGAAATTCCCCAAACCAGCTTCTATATTTAGTATAGCAGTGCTAAAGTTGAGCATAACTAGTAATGTATCAAGTAGTAACACTTGCAACTTTTTTTTCTGCTAAAAAGCAAATTGATAGATAAATGTCCTGAGAATCAATAAAACTCCTTGATTGTGACCTCAGTATGTACATATCTGCAAGTCACTGATAGCTAAAATAAACCTGGGTAGTTCAACAATTGACTGTAGAAAAACACATCGCACTCTTTCTAGAAAATGTTATTGAAGACAAAGTGATTAGGGCTGCATCATTACCTTTGAGCCCAGTTCTGAATGTCCCTGAACACGAGGGGGTAAATTTTCAAACTGTCGTACAGAAAAGCTGCATAGAGAATACCAGTTTTTCTTAATAGAAAGTGCTTGGGGAAATTTATCCCTGAGTATTTAAATTAGTCATTAATCAAAAAAGCAATTTGTTGGGCATTTGAAAATCATTACTAGTTTGAAGGACTTAGAGTTTCTATTTTAAGAAGTCTAGTGGGCATACAGAACTTCAGCTACCACTGGGGAATATCCAGTCTACCAGGCAGTTTAAATACTGTATCTCCAACAAGCATATGTAGCTTAATTTTCACAGTTCTATTGTAACAGTCTTATTATACAGTATTTATTCATAATGGGGAAAAATAACCTTCAGTAAAACAAGTAGTATGAACTTCTTGTAACCAAGAATGTTAATAACTGGTTTGCAGAGCTCTTGTTGGCTCATCTTGTAGCAGACGTGCTGCTGTGTGAAAACCTACATACAGCATGGTCAAGTCTAACCTAATTACATGTGTACACTGACTTTAGGAAAGGAATGGTGGAGTAAGTAAAGGGATAAAGGTTATATTACCCTGCAGCACTCACCTTCTTATGCTGCAGGTTGTGTCCCAAACACTAGTGTCTAGTGTGGTTGCTGCAGTATTTTTAAACCGTTGTTTCTAGAACACCGTAGAATGTTTTTCTTCCATGGGCTTCAAACTGTTTTTTTGTTGTTTAAAAAGTCAGATTATAGCTCAGCCCATGCGGTTGGGGTGGGCATTTGGGGTGGGTGTCTGTGCATTTCTTCCCGGTACATTAGGTCCACGTGCAGAGGGGGAAGCAGGTACTGCACATTTATTACTACCCTCACCACATAGGTGGGTGCAAAATGGGCTGAACCTTGGCTGAGCCCCCAGCACAAGGTGCGGTGTAGTAATCTGCTACTAGTATTGGGCTTTCAGTGGCACAATTCTTTCCAAGAGGTGCTCCTGGGGAAGCATTCAGCACTCTTGCCTTTACACAGGGGCAGATCGTATGTTTAGTGAATAATCAAGCTATTAATAAGGGTGAACCATCTTGAGTAAAGATGGGAAGTCCTGGTGTCCTTATGCAGTGTCAGGAAAATGTCTCATTCAGAAACTCCAGGAAGTGGAATGGTATGAATGATGCTCAGTGGAATGTAGCTGCTGTTGCTAGGAGAGGTGGATGGGGCCATAAATGATTAATAAAGACACCACTGGGTCAAGAGCTGGTCTATATATTATCTGTATAATGCTTTCATAAGTTGCTTCTGATGTGTTCTTCACTAACTCATACAGATTTGGCTAGATAAGGACATTTTATTATAATAGATCCTTTGCACATACTGTTTATAAAATGTGGGCATGTTTCAAAATGGAATAGAAGTCATTAGTAGCATAGAACATCTTTATTTTCCCTGGTCGAACTTAAACCTCTCACTCCTTGGAGGCCATTTCTTCCCCTTGAAAGAAGGCAATAAAATATATGCCATGTGAAGAAAGATATAAAATATTGCCTACTCATTACCTGTGGGATCCATGTGAAGATAATTTACTATTTCACACATGATGATATGTCTCCATTGGCTTTTTAATATGTATTTGTTTTAGATAGTTGGATTCTGTTCAGTGGGGTCACTATTGCTAAGCTTGATAAGTAAGCAGAAGGAATATTTTTGCTCTATTGGGGAAAAAATGCCATTGGCTTTCTCACATAAGTAAGGTCCAAACATTTGGAAGGCAGTTGCTCAGGTCAATGTGTAAAATAATGCATTCTCAAAAAATGTACCCACATTTTCACAAGCATTCATCACAATGTGTGTGCAAATTAGGTAATTACATGTGCAAATGAGCAGGTAGGAGCTATGCAGTTTTCATGTGAAGTCACAGTAAATGTATATGCAAATGCTTCATAACTTTTTCCCAACTATTTTTAAACTGAGTCTATGTTCAAGTGGATATAAGGTTCAGTGGGCCAAAATCAGTTTTGGTGTAACTCTATTGACTACAGTGGAATTGTAACTGCTTACACTAGGGCTAAATTTTATACCAATGTTAATTTCACAGCTTTAGCCAGAATCTCTGTTTTGCAGTAGCTCTCATATTAAAGAAAACATCTTCAGTAAAATAATGTCCCTAACACCATTCTAGGGCATTGATATTGTGTGGTTTCAAGGAGATGAGTATTACCTACTGAATCACCAACTTCTGCAGTGCCTAAGATACTGGAGGTCTCCCATGCAACTATTCCACCTCAACTAACTTGTGAGAGCTCAGGGGCGGGCGTGGCTCTAAGACATGATGGAGCAGTTGGCTGTAAACCCCTTAGTGCTATCTGGAACTATACTTGAGCGTGCGCTCTCTTTTTCAGTCAGTGCCACAGTGAGCTGCTTGACTCTTGTAGACTAATAGATGGTTTGTCAAAGTTGTTAAAACTAACTGCTACGCAGCCCAATGTTTGCCCATGGATCCTATTCTTGTGGTTTCACACACAGACCTGTAAATAGCTTAAGTCATCCACTGTCAGAAAAATGTGGCAAAACTTGGAAATTTAAGTGTCCCACTGGAAGAATGTGCTGCTGAAATCTTTGCTAGAAGGCTTTTTAAGTTCCATGAAAACGGTGGGGTTTTTTGGACTT
Organism: Malaclemys terrapin pileata; assembly: GCF_027887155.1. NCBI lineage: Eukaryota > Metazoa > Chordata > Testudines > Emydidae > Malaclemys > Malaclemys terrapin. The sequence goes on from NC_071509.1 coordinate 92,298,471, forward strand.
TTCACAGATTTGCGGAAAACTTCTCAGCCTTTGTCAGCATTGGTGACAAATGAGTTCTGCTATAAAGGAATTTTCATAACATTGAAATAATGTAGGACAATGACTGCAGGGTTTGTAAGATTTGAACTTTCACAGTAATGACAAAATATCTTAAATAGGTAGAAGATTATTGACAGTCCTGGAAAGTTGGTAAAACTTTGTCTTGCAAAAAATAGTAGCCAGCTTTTATTTCCTCTCCCCTCACCAATGTGAAAAATTCACAGAGGAAAACTTTCACTTATTAGAATCTTATATCTAGTAGAAACTGCAAAGAATGCCCAAGCACTTAGAGCCTAATCCAAAGCTCACTGAAGTAAATACCAAAATTTGTATTGATTTCAATGGGCTTAGGATCAGTGCCCTAGCAAGAAATATTGTGATTGCATGGTACAAATCCCGAGTTCCACTATTTGTCTTTTAAAAGATCTTAGTACAAGCAACATAGCATAATGAAATCATAGGGGCACAACAAAAACAATGCATCTATAGTAACTCTAACAGGAAACCCCAGTGGCACATAAAATACAATATCACCCAGCTACTCATCAAATAAAGTACTATTGTATAAATACTGTCTTCAGTCATCCTTGTCGTTTTGTGAAGGAAAGGGAGAGAAAATCCTGTGACTAAGGAAATACAGATTAAAGCAACTGTGCCATAAGGCACAAAAGTAATATCCTGGTTCAAGAGGATGTCAAACTCTAGAATGTGAGTAATCACAGAAGACACCAAAAGAGCTCTATCAAATTCTCCCCATCACTTATAGGTTTCCAAAGGTTGCCTCCAAATTATCAGCAACTGAGGAAAAACATAAATATATCCAAATAAGAAGAAGCTGATGGATCTTAATATTTCAGAAACATTAAAGTTATTCTGGAGCATATTAAACAGTCAAGTACCTAGGAATCCTATTGTTTTTGAATATATAATTTTTTTTTATAGTTTAAAATTCATTTATCAATTGGTAAAGTGTTTCAGTAAATTCTAGCCATACAGTGGGTACATGGAATCTATAAAATACAGGCAAAGAGAGTGTGTTTTATTGGTGGCCCTGTTACATGTAGTCTTCCAATTTTTTTCTTAATGTGCAAGTAAATGTTCAGCCTTGGGAAGACATACTGTGGTGTTAAGGCTTATTTTTGCAGATTTCTAATCGATGCAGTTTCTGGAAAGGGAGCTATGCCATCAGAATGATAAGGGAGGGAGAGGAGTTATTTAAGCTCCAATGTGGAAAGAAGAACAAAATGGATATAAATTGGCTATCATCAAGTTTAGGCTCAAAATTAGGTAAAGGTTTCTAACCATCAGAGAAGTAAAGTTCTGGAACAGCCTTCCAAGGCGAGCAGTGGAGGTAAAAAACCTAATTGGCTTCAATACTGAGCTTGATAATTTTATGGAGGGGACGGTATGACGGGACTGCCTATGATGGCATGTGGCCAATTGGTGACTGCCAGTAGTAAAAATTCCCAACAGTTGGTGATGGAACACTAGATGGGGAGGGCTCTGTGTTACTACAGAGAATTCTTTCCCAGGTATCTGCCTGGTGGGTCTTTCCCACATGCTCAGGGTATAACTAATTACCATATTTGGGGTCAGGAAGAAATTTTGGGTCAGATAGGGCAGAGATCCTGGGCATTTTTTCGCCTTCCTCTGCAGCAGGTTTAAATTAGTGTAAATGGTGAATTCTCTGTAACCTGAAGGCTTTAAACCATGATTTGCGGACTTCAGTAACTCAGCCAGAGGTTATGGGTCTATTACAGGAGTGGGTGGGTGAGATTCTATGGCCTGCAATGTGCAGGAGGTCAGACTAGATGATCACAACAGTCCCTTTTGACCTTAAAGTCTATGAAATCTCTGGCACAAAAGAAAGATACCTTGTTGAACAACACTAATATGATGGAACAAACAAACTATGCCAGAAGAGGGCAAAGAGACAGTCACAGTACAAGGTAAATATAAATGTATTTAAACACATTAGAAACAAGAATGTGATGGTAGTCCCTTTACTGTAAAGAGGGGGAAAAGGAGAGCTAAAGAGGATGCTGAACAAGCAGAGATGTTAATTGAAATTTTGTGCTTCAATCTTCCTGTAGAAAATAATAAGGAAATTCCTGTTTCAAAGGTAGCCATCCATACTGCAACTGGATCTACATAAGTTAATGCTTGTGCCTCTGTGGCTCCCCAGTGACTTCAGTATGTGAGTGTAAGGGTCTACTCACATGGATCCAATTGCAGGATCAAGCTGAGCTGCAATTTTTATGGGAAATCTTTTGCTGATCAAGCTCAAAGTTTTAAAAAAATATTCTACTGTGATGCAGTATGATGGGAGATTGCAGAAGCCATGATTATGTAGCTTAGTAAGGCAAGGAGTTACCGCAGATTTGATTGAGGTATTTGAAATTTCATTCTGTCTCAGGTAAAGTAACAAAGGGCCACAGATGGTGACACTTAAGGCCAGGACATCTAGATCAACAAAGTAGATATGACTTTTGTTGTTATAAGATTTTTTATTTTAAGTCCAGTCTCAGCTGTTTTAGTAAACTCTGTGAAGCTGATGAGCTTGGTGAATTCATTATAGTTTTTATCAGGAATAAATGTGCCCTGATAACTCAAATCCACAGATAAAGCAGTCTCTCTCATTGTTGGCTGCTGTTTCTTTTGATTATTTCATTATTATTTTCCCTGACAACTTTTCTCAGCAGGTGTTAGGTACTATAGTCTCTGGGCCACAGCTGTAAATGTTTTTCATGGTGTTTTTACCTTGATTTTCCTAAGTGTTTCTGAGCTCAAGTGAAGATATTCATAAAAACACACGTACATAACACTGAAACTCTGCTTCAGAATTATCCTAGTTAACTGGGCACAGTAATTTACTTTTTCAAAAAACGACCTCTATTTTTCTCAGAGATGTCTATCAGTTAAACAGACATTTCGTAAAACTTTCCTGAAATTTTATTTCCTTTTTCCATCAGTTGTGATCAAGTCACAATGGAAAATTTATTTAGAAACTCTGATGTAGGATACCTTCCTCTGTTAGTGGATTTAAAAGGATGTATTATGGTCTAAAAATAGCTTTTTAAAAAGGTTTTTAACAATGGTCACTTCAGCCATAGAAGTGTACATTTCTCAAGATTTCAAAAAGAACCAACACAGGTAAATTAACAGTTTTTAAGTCAGCCACTTTTTGTGGCAAGAAGAAAAGTTTAAATTACTATTAAAACTTGATGTTGCTTTCCTTAACTAAATAATCAGAAGTAACTGGCCAGAAATTATTCAGATTTTAGAAGAAAATTATCTTTCAGCCCAAAGAATTTACTTTTTCTTTATCGCTCCCAGTAGCTTCAGTATAGGTATATATATGCCCCGAGGAGAAAGAAAGGGGAATGTGTGCCAAGTTTTTGACTGGATAGAATTTTGGTGTGAAGTTCTAACCTTGTAAAACAGAGATTTATGATGGAATTGCCAAGCTGCACAAAATACACAATAGTGTGTATCTTACCTAACTTATATGGTATTGGTCCTAAATGTGCCATGCATGCCTGGAAAGTACGGAGTTCCCTCACCTCCTATGGAAATCAGTGGGAGTTAAGATGCTCAGCACCTTGCAGGATTGAGCCCATAGTACAATCAATGTTGGACCAGGCTTTCAAAACCTGAAACTTGTAAATGCAAAACTATTGCCAGCACATTTTAAACCATTTTTGGACTAGTAAGGGCCCAATTCCCTTATTGTCTTGAGCAATCTCACTGACTACATTGGGTACACTGAAGTGAGTAAGGGGTTAAGGACCAGACGCAAGTACCAGATTGTGCTGGCAAATCAGTGCCTTAGACATCAAGATGTCTAAAATAGTGGTTACAATTTTATTTATGCTCCCACCATTTACAGTTATAACTTCCTCCTTTAACAAATTAAAGGAATTTTAAAACTACAGTGGAGTAAAATAAAAAAGTAAAGTACCATAGGTATATGGCCACCTGAGTTTCCTTTTGTCAGATATCTCCTCTAGCTGGATACAATGAGCTATATTTATATAATGTAAACCTTCACTTGACTACATGCTTCTCCATTATGCCCGTGTCACGTATGATACAGTTGCAGTATCACATACAATACAGTTCTGCCTCAGGCTGCCAAGTGCCCTCTTGTGGTTTTCTCTTTCTAATGCAGGAGCTTACTATGCAGACTCCATTGCCTGCCATGATGCACTTGGAAACAGGTGGCTGTTGCTGCAGTTCTGAGCACTGTCACAGCTACTCTGTAGAGACGTGAACTCATTGCCCTTTAGGTGTAGTATTTAAAGCTACAGAACCAGCTGAGAAATTGAGATGGCTGGCACAGCTAAAGTTAAATTAGGACACTCAGTTCCTGGAGAGTCACAAACAAGTTATAGAAGCAGATTCCAAATGTGGTGTTGCAGAAAAATAGGGTGGTGAAGACATTAAAATCTTGAAAAATAAGACACAAATTAAAGCTATAATTATGGACCAGTTTATGCATATTTGCACAAATACATGCATAAGTATACCATACATATCCCGAAAGCATACCTGAGGGACTAGGAAGATTGCAGTCTCCAGTTGTTTTTGTTGTGCATAAATGTCTAAGCTCAAACTCTTTCCCCTTCCTGAGGTTTTCTTTTAGAAGGGTGGAGAGGATTTAGAGCAAGAGAGACAGAATATTTTTTATAGTCTCTTCAGTAGCCTCTTTAAACGATGACATTCCACTAATCTAGTAAATGGGAGTGAATTTATCCCACCGCTAAAAGCACTTGATAACTGCTGGCAGATAAGCAGAAATAAACTACAGTAGTAGGTACAAGATAGATCCAACATTTTATTATTCTTAACTCCTGAGATGATTTACAACATATATTTGGGCAGTGACGAGACTAACTATCCTTCCTATAAAATGACCCTCTGCTGCTCACTTCTCCAAATAAAATAAAGCTTTTTTAGTACAGTCATTGGAGCAAAGGAATGAGAGATAGGAGACATCCTGTGTTCTCTATAAGGCCTTTGGGATCCTCATATGCAATGGGTATATAAGTGCAAAGTATTACATAATATACACATTACTATTATTATTGGGCTAGATCCTGAAGTCTTTACTCAATTTTTAGTCCGTCCTTATTCATGAGAAATATCCACTGTCATTAAATGTGCATTTTGTCTGAATAGACTGTGGGGAAAAAATCAGAACAAAGACTTCATGGTTTGGCCTATTAATAAATATTTATTATTAATATTTAATTCTGAGTAAGTTACTAAATATTGTGTGGCTTTAGACAAATCACTTTACCTTCTTGTGCTTTTGACAAACCAGCTGGAAAACTGTCATAACACTGGTATAAGACATAGCTGAGAATACATATTCTCTAGCTTTAAAACGTTAGCAGGAAGCCTGGGAGAAGGGAGGTTGGGGAAGGTTCTAGGTAGAGCTGAGCAGAGAAGGGTTAGGGTTAGGGTTTTGTGAAGAATTTTCAGATTTTGAAATCTGTTTTCATTTTGATTTTGAATGAAAACCAAAGACGGAAGAAGGATAAAGGAGATTGAGGCGCAAGTCATGTTCTCGTCCATCCTCCCCGTTGAAGGAAAAGAACCAGGTAGGGATCGTCGAATTGTGGAGGTGAATGTGTGGTTACACAGGTGGTGTCGGAGAGAGGGCTTTGGATTCTTCGACCATGGGATGTTGTTCCGGGAAGAAGGATTGCTAGGAAGAGATGGCATCCACCTAACGAAGAGAGGGAAGAGCATCTTCGCAAGCAGGCTTGCTAACCTAGTGAGGAGGGCTTTAAACTAGGCTTGCCGGTGGATGGTAACCTAAGCCCAGAGGTAGGTGGGGGAGTGGGATACCAGGAGAAAACAAAAGGAGGAGGGTACAAGATGGGAAGCTTCCTGATTCATAATGAGAAAGTAGGGCAATTGGCTAGTTATCTTAGGTGTATGAACACGAACATAAGAAGCCTGGGAAACAAGCAGGAAGAATTGCAAGTCCTGGCACAACAAGGAACTATGACGTGATTGGAATAACAGAAGCTTGGTGGGGCAGATCACATGACTGGAGCACTTTCATGGATGGGTATAAACTGTTCAGGAAGGACAGGTACGGGAGGAAAGGTGGAGGAGTTGCATTGTATGTAAGAGAGCGGTATGATTACTCAGAGCTCCAGTTTGAAACTGGAGAAAAACCTGTTGAGAATCTTTGGGTTAAGTTTAGAGGCAAGAGCAATAAGGATGATGTTGTGGGCATGTGCTATAGACCACCGGATCAGAAGGATGAGGTAGATGAGGCTTTCTTCAGACAATTAACTGAAGTTTCCAGATCACAGGCCCTGGTTCTAATGGGGGACTTCAATCACCCTGACATCTGCTGGGAGAGCAATACAGCAGTGCACAGACAATCCAGGAAGTTTTCGGAGAGTGTTGGGGACAACTTCCTGGTACAAGTGCGGGAGGAACTGACTAGGGGCCGTGCTCCTCTTGATCTGCTGCTTACAAACAGGGAAGAATTGGAAAACAGAAAAGCAGACTTTGACTCCCCTAGGGAACTGATGGGCAGGATCCCCGGGGAAGCTAATATGAAGGGGCAAGGAGTCTAAGAGAGCTAGCTGTATTTTAAAGAAGACTTATTGAGGGTGCAGGAATAAACCATCCCAAAGTGCAGAAAGAATAGCAAATATGGCAGGCGACCAGCTTGGCTTAACAGTGAAATCTTCGGTGAGCTTAAACTCAAAAAGGAAGCTTACAAGAAGTGGAAATTTGGACAGATGACTAGGGAGGAGTATGCAAATATTGCTAGAGCATGCAGGGATGTAATCAGGAAGGCCAAGGCACAATTGTAGTTGCAGCTAGCAAGGTATGTGAAGGGTAACAAGAAGGATTTCTACAGGTATGTTAGCAACAAGAAGAAGGTCAGGGAAAGTGTGGGACCCTTACTGAATGGGGGAGAAAGAACAGGAGTACTTGTGGCACCTTAGAGACTAACAAATTTATTAGAGCATAAGCTTTCGTGGACTACAGCCCACTTCTTCGGATGCATACAGAGTGGAATAAATATTGAGGAGATATATATACACACATACAGAGAGCATAAACAGGTGGGAGTTGTCTTACCAACTCTGAGAGGCCAATTGACAAAAGAAGAAGCAATGGTCTCAAGTTGCAGTGGGGGAGGCAACACAGTGACAGATGATGTGGAAAAGCTGAAGTACTCAATGCTTTTTTTGCCTTGGTCTTCACAGACAAGGTCAGCTCCCACACTGCTGTCCTGAGCAACACAGTATGGGGAGGAGGTAAGCAGCCCTCACTGGTGAAAGAACAGGTTAAGGACTATTTAGAAAAGCTGGACGTGCACAAGTTCATGGGTCCAGATCTAATGCATCCAAGGGTGCTGAGGGAGTTGGCTGATGTGATTGCAGAGCCATTGGCCATTATCTTTGAAAATTCATGGTGATTGGAAGAGGTCCCGGATGATTGGAAAAAGGCAAATATAGTGCCCATATTTAAAAAAGGGAAGAAAGAGAACCCGGGGAACTATAGGCCGGTCAGCTTCACTTCAGTTCCCGGCAAAATCATGGAGCAGGTCCTCAAGGAATCCATTTTGAAGCACTTGGAGGAGAGGAAGGTGATCAGGAACAGTCAACATGGATTCACCAAGGGCAAGTCATGACTAACCAACCTGATTGCCTTCTATGATGAGATAACTGGCTCTGTGGATATGGGGAAAGCGGTGGATGATGTGATATATCTTGACTTTAGCAAAGCTTTTGATATGGTCTGCCACAGTATTCTTGCCAGCAATTTAAAAAAGTATGGATTGGATGAGTGGACTATAAGGTGGATAGAAAGCTGGTTACATTATCGGGCTCAATGGATAGTGATCAATGTCTAGTTGGCAGCTGGTACCAAGTGGAGTACCCCAGGGGTCAGTTCTGTGGCCAGTTTTGTTCAACATCTTTATTAATGATCTGGCTGATGGACTTAATTGCACCCTCAGCAAGTTCGCAGATGACACCAAGCTGGGAGGAGAGGTAGACATGCTGGAGGGTAGGGATAGGGTCCAGAATGACCTAGACAAATTGGAGGATTGGGCCAAAAGAAATCTGATGAGGTTCAAAAAGGACAAGTACAGAGAAAAAGAATCCCATGCATCGCTACAGGCTGGGGACCGACTGGCTAAGCAGCAGTTCTGCAGAAAAGGACCCGGGGATTACAGTGAATGAGAAGCTGGATATGAGTGCGCCCTCATTGCCAAGAAGGCCAACCACATACTGGGCTGTATTAGTAGGAGCATTGCCAGCAAATCGAGGGAAGTGATTATTTTCCTCTATTCGGCACAGGTGAGGCCACATCTGGAGTATTGCATCCAGTTCTAGTCCCCCCACTACAGAAGGGATGTGGACAAATTGGAGAGAGTCTAGCAGAGGGCAACAAAAATGATTAGGGGGCTGGGGCACATGACTTATGAGGAGAGGCTGAGAGAACTGGGGTTATTTAGTCTGCAGAAGAGAAGAGTGAGGAGGGATTTGATAGCAGGCTTCAACTACCTGAAGGGGGGTTCCAAAGAGGATGGAACTAGGCTGTTCTCAGTAGTGGCAGATGACAGAACAAGAAGCAATGGTCTCAAGTTGCAGTGGGGGAGGTCTAGGTTGGATATTAGGAAACACTATGGTGAAGCACTGGAATAGGTTACCGAGGCACATGGTGGAATTCCATCCTTTGACAAAGCCTTGGCTGGGATGATTTAGTTGGTATTTGTCCTGCTTTGAGCGGGGGATTGGACTAGATGACCTGACCCTAATATTCTATGATTCCAAAATTCTGTGTGAAACAAATCTGCGTGGGGGGGGGGGGGGGGGAGGGAAGGAACACATTACACAAACTTCAAAATCTTTTGGTTTTTTTGGGTAATTTTGAAATGTTTTGTGCTGTAATGTCCAAATGAAATGTTCGTTCCTTTTTGACCTAGAACGGGAAGTCCATTAGTGGCTATTTTGTATGCAATTTTTAGTGTCATTTATTCAGGACAGGGAAGGGGGAGAAGAGGGTTAGAGAAAGGGAAGAACTAGCAGTGTGACTGACAGGAAAAATAAGTCCCTAGAATGGGTTATGAAAGGGAACAGGGTGAGGTGGAAGTGGGGGAGGAAGAGGAGAGACACCCTCCTGACTCTAGGTCCACTGCCACACTAATATTTGGGAGCACTTCTCAATAGTAACTGAGTAGCTGAATGTCAGCTTGTTACCACTCTGAAGGGGGCTCCAAAGTGTTCATAGGGGAAGGGATTGTCCCCACTGGAGGTGGCAGCACCCAGAGGTTGTGGCCTAGGTTATGGTTACAGTGTAGGTGAACCAAAATCTCCACAGTACTTCCTTAGAAACCAGACATACACCCCAGGCATACACGTCAGTCACCTACATTGTGACTCCTACACTGAAACAAGTGTCAGATGAAAAGTGAGAGAAATTCTGAAGTGCACACAGAGAAGTAAACCCTGGCTCTGGCAACAGGATACCCCTGCTTTTATTTTATTTTTTTTCCAGGTTTGGCACCAAGTTAAAGGGAGGAGACTAGGGGAAGGGTTTTTTCACACAGCTCCCTCCATCAACCTTAACTTAGGCACATTAACAATATCTGTTCTGTGAGGAGGAGCCACTCAAAAAAGTTAACTAACCTCAGTATATGAGGCTGTTAGCAAAAGCAGTTGCTCTTTCCACATTAGTTGAAAGAGAACAAGTTAAGGAAGGGGAGAAGTGTGTTGCTTCCAATTTACCTTCTCTTTCCCTAGCACACAAGCAAACTATTAACCATGGGACACCGGCAATTCTGTGAACAATAAATAACAGACATTATAGTAAACAAGGCTAATAAAGAGCAAAGCCAGTTGCTGTTTCCACATTGTTGGGAACTAAACTAAGTTAAAGTGTAAGAGTGTGCGCAGGGAAGGTGAGTTTCCTCACACAACTCCTTCAAACTACTTTTCCACCCCCAAGTATGGTTGCCAACCCTCCAGGATTGGCCTGGAGTCTCCAGGAGTTAAAGATTAATCTTTAATCAAAGAATGTAATGTGATGAAATCTCCAGGAATATATCCAACCAAAACTGGCAACCCTACCCCCAAGGGGACTGAATGCATGAAAATCACCTAAGTAGTGTCTGCCCACTCTCCAATCATGTCCTCTAGGTCTCCCATGAGGCTGCTGCTGGTGTCCTCTGTCACACTCAGGTGTGTGTTCTTGGGGAAGCCAGTGTCTATTCACTTGGATGAATGAAGGCCTCTTCACATTCCTTGTCAAGAGACTTGTGGAGATTATACAGCGCTTGCTGTATTAAAGAGGCACACTGAGTACACACTTGTGGATGACAGCCAGCTGATGCAATGCTGGCACCACATCCTCCCTTAGCTGCCAATAATGAAGAGGGTCAGAGTCAGTGGGCATCAGCATCTTATCTTGTAAAAATCCCTCTTTGCTGCTACAGCAGCACTCTTCTCCTCAAGGTGGGAAGAAGCAACATGGACCAATCTAAAGACTTCCAAGATATGCCAAAAGAAGGACTTTGCTCTCTGCTTAACACCATTGGTGGTACTTCCCTCATGCTGCAGCATCTGCAGTAGTGTTCTCTCTTGGTGGTGATGGTGTATTGAATGATCACAGGCAATCACAGGGCAGTCTCTTAACCTGTTTGTTTTTCAATTGGAGGATGCCTGTGTCCTGTTGAGAGGAAAGAAGCCAGGATAGTTTTGAATCAGAGGATCTAGATTTCTTGCCAACAAGCAGTGTTCCTGCTCCCTCATGTCTCTGACGTGGCTATTTCCAAGAGGAGCAGACATCACAAGTCCCACCAGGGATTCCTCAGTGCTGTTCCTGGAAGAATAAGTTCTCTCTCCAGCAGGGACATCAAGGGAATCACTTTGCTGATCCCTCACATCATCCTCCTGACCCCAGCTTTGTGGCCTCATCAAGATGCCATAGGCGGGAGGGAGGCTGGAGCCTGAAGTCTTGTGGCCAGAGCCCGAAGCTCCGCCACTGGAAAATGTGGTCTATGGATGGAGCCTGAAGCGTGTGGCTGGAGCCTGGGGCTTGCCACTGCGCAGCCAGAGCCCAGGGTTGGAACCCAAAGATCTATGGTCAGAGCTTGCTATCCCGCCACCCCAGGGCTGAAGTCCAAAGCCTGAGGTGACTCCAGAGGGGGGCAGGGCCCAACCCCTGCTGGCAGCCCCAGCAACCAACACCAGGGTGGTGCATCCAGGAGCAACAGGGAGGGAGAGGGGGCTCTACTTTGCCCTCACCCCATCATACTCAGGTGCCTGTGGCCACAAGAAAAACCCCTGGTGGCTGCATTTGAGAAATGCTGCCTTAGAACATCCTGTAGCCTGGTGGTTAGGCTACACACTTGCAAAGAGGAAGATCTGAGTGCAGGTCCTTTCTCCATAGTGGGGATTAAAATCAGGGTCTTCCATGTTCCAGACAAGTGCCATACCCCACACAAACATAGAGTTTGCTGGCCAAACACTGACTTTTCCAGTTTGCTGATAAGGGATGTGTGTGAGGAGGCAGACTGCATGAGGTGAAACAAATCAATTAATAATTACCGACTCAGCCAGCAGCACAGCTATGGGGGTGAGACAGACAGACTATTCATTATCTATGCGGAAGGAATCCTGTCCTGACAGTGTTCAGCCTGCTGTGTTTCTTTCACCAAAGAATAAGATGCATAAGTCTGCACCTTTAAGAAAAAATGCAAAGTAAATAGTCACACTGCAGCAGGTCACACCGTGACTTCATGTGGGTAAACAGAACCAACATGTATTCATCTAATGAAAGAACACATAAAGCAACAAGTGACATGAATCCACACTGAAATGGAATTTTTCAACATGAAAAATGAATTAAAAACAAAATGGGGAATGCTGAACGAAATTCTGAAATAAGAAAAACACAAAAGAATGAAGTCAAAATAAAGTCCTCTATTTTTATTTCACTTCGCTCCAAATTCATTTCTGATGGAAACCTGTCTGTGATTTGACAAAAGTTAGTTGAACCTGAGATGTTCCTTCGAAACATTTTGGGTTAGATGAATCAGCATTTTCTTTCATTTCTAGCAATTAGTGTATATTTCTATTCAAAACATACAATATTAGAAAACTACACAACTAAAACTAAAATAAGTTTGTTGCGTTTGCGTATCAATTTTCTTATACAGGCTAATTTTGTAGCATGTTAATTGACATTTTGGCATAAAACACTTTTTGAATAGTAAGTTATTTCATTACTGTAAATGTTCATATTATGTGAATAGAAAAATCTTTAGCAGACCTCCCTGAGTAAACCCATCACAGAATTTTGAAACAGTAGGCATTGTGGGCATTGTAAGAGCAAGCCGGATGTCTTTATCTGAACATCAAAGAAAGGGATCCCAGCTGTATACCACAGAGAAAAACATCCAAAGCTAACGTGAATGCCATTCACCCCATAAATATTTACTAAAACAGATGCTAAATTGAGATGTTAATTTTTTGGTGGGGGGGAGGAGGACAGTTAATGCCTTTCACAGAACCTGAAAGTTTCTCTTCCTTGTGGATTTCTCTTTTGTTGTTGAGTTAGGCTATGTCTACACTACACACCCTTTAGTGACACAGCAACACAAGGAGCTGTGGTAGCTTTGTCAGCAGGAGAGCGCTCATGCCAACAAAGGGCTGTTCACACCGGTGCTTTTCATCAGCAAAACTTTTGTTGTTCAGGGGTCTGAAAAAAATACTTTCAGGTTCCAGTGTAGACAAAGCCTTAGTAGAGCAATGAGGACTGACTGCTAATGACAGTGCTCTACAATGGCAAAAGCACTAAGAATCATATTACCAATATACTCTTGGTGCTTTGCACCACATTGATACCACAGAGCAGCCATTAGTCAATTTTTAACTAGCTGGTTAAGATGGGTTTATAACTGAAGCTGGAGTGTACCTGAATCTGGCCATAGGAGTGAAATTCACTCCTGGGCATAGTGCCAGCAAAAGGTGGTGAATATCAAGTAGTAAGAAAGAAGCAGAGAAATATTGTTTCCTATAACCTCTGTTTACTTGTCATTAGATTGTGAGCTCCGCAAGGCAAAAATGATTTCCTCTGTTTCTCTAGAAAGTGCTTATCACATGATAGACACTACCATAAACAAATATTAAATAAAATTAGGCACTAGGCTAGCTGGTGTCTTGCATAGTTAAGTTGTGCTGATCCTTTGCCCAGAGTTGAATTTCACATTAAGTGTACTTTGCAACTCTGTGCTGACCTAGAAATATTATTTTTTTTACTATATGCTTATATGTGATTTATCTCTATGTACTACAGTATCTGGTTTGTTGGATTTCTTTTTAATATCTGAGTTTTCTTGTGGAAGAGTAGGAACCAGTGGGAAAGATGGAGGGCCAGTTCCTCAGCTGTTGTAGCTTCATAGTTCCATTGCACTTGCCCCTAAATACAAGCCAAGGAGTTAGAAAGGGAGATTGTCCTTGACATTCTATCCTTGTTCACTGAAAACCTGCACTATGAGGCAACTGGTTTCATAGACCTTCTGCATGAACTTAAGAAGGGAAAAAGGACATCTATACTACCATGTTTTTGATTTTGTATCCTAAAGGGGAATAAACGTATTCATGGAACGTGCTGATAGCTTTCTGGGGTCAGAAAGGAATTTCTTATTTAAGGTCCAGTTCTGCACAACTGCTTAGGCGCTTTGTAGAAGTTTTTGGCCTTGTTTTGTGGCATCAGATGCTAGCCAGTGTCAAAAACAGAATCCTGAGCTACATAGACAAATGTTCTGATCTGTTATGGCTGTTTGTTTATTTTCTGAATGGTACCTTGGAATGTATGTCCCTTTTATTTCCCCTCCCCCCAAGTATCTCCGGTATTAAATAACATTTCAACATCTACATCCCTAATCCTGATGCCTTCTAAGATACTGTCAATATTCAGCGCTGATTTGACTTCTAACTACAATAAATGGAGGCTACTGAACTCCTTGCATTTCAGCAATGGAATCATTTTTATCTAAGTTCCTTCTCTCTCTAATCTTCATAAATTGTATAGAGGCAGCTTCACTTCCTGTCTCCCCCCTCCCCCCGCCCAGCAAGTCATTTCTTTGTCTCATCTTTCTTAATGAGCTCTCTATGCTTGAGTAGTTCTGAACCAGTTAGACATTTTATTGGATGAAAAGAAACTCATGCCTCTCAACCTTTCATCATGCTAATGTGGAAATGTGCTACTTCAAATGTATAAAGCATCTATGGATAATTGGAAATTTATCAGGCTATGGAAAATAAAGCCTTTGAATCTCAAAACAAGTGCTGCAGATGAAACCCCATAGTTCATTACCTAAATTTTTATTTGAAATTTCAGTGCATATTATGGGAATGTGGTACAGTCCCAACGATAAACTATGGGAAACTTCTCTATGAAGGTTAGGGATAAACAGGCCCAACTGTTCAACCAATCTGGTTGTTTTCTAAAATAGCAATGGCATCTGTAACATTAGGTAAATTTTAAATGGACCATATTTTATATGTTTAGAGGTTGACTTAACATTTGAATCTTAACATTCGAATCTTAAATGGTCCCCTGTCTTGAGGTGTAATCACATTTTGCTGCACAAAGTTTGTTTGATCCTGATGCTTTTGTGACATAAATGTACAGAGGCAAAATTCTCTTGTATGAAGGCAGAATGCTGAGGATTATTCTTCAGCTTTTAATTATATGACTTTTTTTAGTTTGGAGATGGGAACCACCACTAAAGCCACGCAAGCATCTAGAAACTCACTAGCATTCAACTTAGAGCTCCCACACATGAAAAAGTTTGGGCAAAATATGATTTTATTCAGTTCCATCTATAATTTGTTTTACTCAGTCTTCAAAAGCCATGCTGTATTTTATCTGAAGCTGTTCAAGATCAGACCAAGGTATCATAGATATAAGGAACACAGATGCAAATGCTACTTCTTCATCTAAAACATGGGCAGCCCTGATAGCAGCATGAGGAAAGGATTCTGGAAGAGTGAGGAGTGGGTACTGTTTGTCTATCTGAGAAATGGAGGGAAAGGGAAGATCCACCACACCACATGGGACACTTCTGTGAGTAGAAGACTGGCCATTGACCACCATGAATAGTGAGAGCTATTGCAGTTTTCATTTTGTGATAGTAACCATGGCTTGGCATTGCCTAGCAGGTTTAATTTGAAGCTCAGAACCCTTCATCATTATTATTATTTATTGATAGTAATAAAGAATATATCCCATCTTTTCTGTGGCTTCACAATGTCAGTGTAGATATCCTATCTTGCCTCTCTTTCCAGGACAGTTAGTATTTGTGTCTGTGCTAAGTCCAACTTGCATCGGCAAAAGTACCAGGGATCAGAGAATGGGTTTATGGGTTCTCTGCCACTTTTATTGAATGGCAGTCAGCTAAGGATGCTTTTTTAGAAAGCGAGTGTACTATCTGCTAGACCACACTGGATTGGGACTCAGGAGACCTGGGTTGCATTCCCTGCTCTGCCAGAGGCCAGCTGGGTGACACTGGGTAAGTCACTTCACCTCCTGTGCCTCAGTTTCCCCAGTTGTAAAATGGGATTAATGATACTGCTGTCCTGTGTTAAGCACCTTGCATTCTATGGAGGAAAAACACTGTATAAGAGTTAGGTATAATTATTACATCCCTAATGTACTAGTCAGTCCATGATAGATAGCTTCATTTTGTAGGCTGGCAAAGGAAAACAAGGAATGCTCATGAAACTGAGAGGGAGAGAAAAGCCCCCCCAGGTCTTTCTGGTGGAAGGTCTTCTTCACTGCAGTCTCCGGTGATGTAGAAAGCTTTACCTTCACCAGCGCTAATAGTTATTTAAAATATCAATCAAGGTCAAAAAGAGTGGGACGCAGTGTCAGGCTCTGCCCTAGTTGTATGAGGGAGTTCCTGTAATCCCTAGACATAGTCTTTGGTAAGGAGACTGAGTAGCCAAGAACTGGAGGACTCAAAGTGTGAGAAGATAGAGACCTCAAGAAACTTATCTTCTATCTCCCATGTAGGCCCATGGTTGCTAAGAGCAATGGAGCAGGGTATTTGTTTCCTGTTAGAATGAGATAATCTTTTATAGACTTTTCTTTTAAATCATTCAGTGTACCATAGCACTAGAAACATGGTCTCCCAGATTATGCCTTTAGAGGTGGCCATAAATATATTGTACTTTCATTTACACTGTCATGCCACTCTGATTGTATATAGGGTAGGGCTGGTCGAACAAACACAAACTTCCATCAAAATTGTTATTCAATAGAAAACGGGCGGGGGGGGAGGGGTTGATGATACTTTTCAAGAAAAAAACAACAATCTGCTTTATGTGAAAATTCTACTGGTCAAAAAACTGAACACCCAAAGACCAAAAAAAATTTGGCTTTCAGTTGTAAATGGAAACATATCATCATAAATTTTTGATTTGGAAATGCTGCTGTTGTGCTTCCTGTCCCCAATCTCCTCTATGAGTGTGGTCCCCCATCTGAACTACATAGCCCAGGATGCAGCAACAGTTTGCCCGGGGCGGGGGAGTGAGACTGGGTACATCACAGGAAATATAGTCCAGCTAGGGGCCCCAATCAATAGTAGAGAATAGTAGCAGGAAGCATCTGAACTATAATTCCCATGAGTCACTGTGGCAGCATACCCAAATACAAAAATTTCAGCCAAAATTTTTCAGATTTTGATTTTTAACCAATACATTAATTCAAACAAGCTCAAGTTCTAAAGGGAACTTGAAAGGATATAATTGTAATTAATGCTGCCTGGGCCTCAGTGTAAATAAGACTTGGGACCTTGAAATTCATTTTCTGTTCATTAATGAACCGCTACACACGCCTTTATTTTGTAGCCTGGGTTTTAAGTTGAGAGTGTAGCACTATGACAGGTAGGCATGTTGTTGTTAGAAGTGGTTTATTTCAAGGTTTTTTTACAACATTTCTGACACAGCCTTACTTCTCTCATATCTAACGGACATTTATTTTCCTAAACTGCATTTTTTCATTCTTCTTATTCAGAACCTTTAATTTTTCAGGCTGAATTCTTATTGGATAGACAAAGAATAATAACATTTGGCCCCATTTACTGTTTAATTTGTTAGTCACACTTTACATCTTGCTCTAAACTGATAAAATTGTTGCTTTCCACATGGGAAAAAGGATTTTGTTCAGCAGAAACATGCCCTTTGATTGTAGAGGGGTTTTTTTGTACTAGGATTTCCAGGCAGATTATTAGTTGCCTCTGGGTGAGGAAAAGTGTGTTAATTTGAATGGCTGCTCCTGTTAATCCAAGTAATCCTGGTCTCTAAAGAGTTTAGCGCAAAGCCCATACATACTTGCTTCATTCTGTTCATGCTTCAGTGGTGTGGTTAGTTATGTTATATTCTGTCTGTGCCTTCAAACAAACAAAACCATTTGGAAAAGGTCTTGTAATTAAAACAATAACTATTGATTGAGAAAAGAGACAAGGAACTGGATTTGAAATGGATTACTGTTTTCCTAAAAGGAACAACTCAGCTCTCTAGTTGCAAAACTATGAAAACTGTCACATGCAAGTTCTCCCACAGCTCCAGGAAGTCCCAGGCTGACATAGAGGAACAAGTTACAAGAGGAACAAAAATGCATGATCAGCCAGTATGAAAACTATTTGACTGGTGCTAAATAATATTCCAACTAATTTAAAGAAGCTGTAGGAGGCTTGAATAAATAGAACCCCCAAGACTATCTTCTTGGCTATCTTATTAGTGTCAGAATAATACACATGAAAGTTCTTAAAGGGGTATTTTCAGTATATGAGTAATTTTTCCTTATTTGGGCTGGAGCCAGACCTGATACCAGGACAAAAGCTCATCCAATTGAGCTAAGTTTCAGGAATACACTGATACTATTTTTCCAGCTCTTGATTTGCTAAAGCCCGCCATATTTTGTTACTTAGTAACATGTTACTATTAGAGATTGGTGG
This sequence comes from Malaclemys terrapin pileata, assembly GCF_027887155.1. NCBI lineage: Eukaryota > Metazoa > Chordata > Testudines > Emydidae > Malaclemys > Malaclemys terrapin. The sequence goes on from NC_071509.1 coordinate 92,316,523, forward strand.
ATATACCAAAATTATTTGCTACGGCATACAATGTTTTGGGAGAGCTGCTCTCTAAAAAGAAAGTAGATCCTGCAATAAGAGATTTGCATATTACCATCCCAGAACATGAATGTGTGAACATTTAGGAATTTATGCATACTTCTGTGGTTTCAAATGAAGTTAACTGAACAGTTAAATAAACCCAAGACCCACATGCTGGTGGTCCTGAACACTGGTATCCAGAAGCTGCCCAGTGACTTTCTTGACCTGATTCTGCAACTCCGGTATTAAGCCCATCACTCCTCTGTAACTAGATACTCCAAAATGTACTAGCTGGAGCTGCTATCCAGACATGTTACTGATTTGAACTGAAACTGCCTTGATATTTAGTCCTCTTAGCTCAGCCTTTTCTTTCATAAATCCAGCCAGTTCTGGTGCACCAGCAGTTTCATGTTCGTTCTGTCCGGTGCACTGTCTGCATTTCCAGGGTTGCTAAAAAGGCCTCCTTTAGGGAGGTGAGTTCCTTCTGTTACTCCTGCATCTGGAGACTTGAATTATCCAGACCATTCTCAGCTGCTTCACCCTCTTCTCTGTCATTTCCCCCAAAGCCCAACAGCCCCAGAAATTCTCCAGCATCACTTGACAACATCTGAGCTGTCACACTCAGAACTAGCTGCAAGTCACCTCTGTCTGCCCTTCTGCCTCAAATCTGGTGGCAAGGACTTGGTAATTACAATGCTTGTCCACACTGACTGAAGTGAGAACTGGCAAGGCTTTCTTTTTCAGGTTCATGCTAAATATGCCTTAGTCTTTTACTTTAACCCACTGGTGAGTTTATGCATGATTTCAAACTAAATCAGGTAAGCCTCCCAGCTCATTTTGACAGCAAATGTAGGTGCTTTTTACCTCATCCATGGCTTCTGCTCTTCACTATCTCCTCTCACAACTGAGAATGTTTCATTCATCTCGCAGTTCCTTACTTGGTTGTCTCTAGCACTCTCAATTAATGAACAGAAACGTCACTATTTCATCATTTACCTCTTCCAGTAGGAACTACAGCTGCCTCAGCCTCCTCATCTTTAGTTTGGTGCCTGCTCGTGACCTCATGTTAGCTGGTGTTTTTCTTAAAGCCAAGCTCCTGGTATCATGTGATTATATGAAAACAGCTTTCCTTTGTTTAAAAAAACAAAAAGGATGGTTTTAGCCCTTATCCCTGAGGAATAAACATTTGGAAATGTGTAGCCTAAAGGCTCAAAACACAGAAGGCAAATAAAAAGAACCAAATTTAATTTTATTTTAAATCTCATGTTATGGGGCGATGACTTATGATTTTTGTGTGCATTGGTTGCACAGTACTATAACTACAGTCATCAGAAATGAAAGACTGGTATATTTTGACACCAATTCACCAAGGCACTAATCACATGTGTAACATGAAGCATGTGAGTGGTACCATGGGCTTCAGGGGGGGTACTTACATGCTTAGTTCTGTATATGCTTAAATATTTTGCTGTAATGAGGCCTAACTTAATACACCACATCCTGCCCCTATAATTTAAAATTACTATCAGTGAATATTGAGTGTTACAGTGATATCAAGTCTTCAGCTTTCCATATTTGTTTCAAAGGTGACAAAGCCTTATTGCTATGTGAAATAGCCTTACTTATTCCTTGAAATTTCTGCTATTCCATGAACTCCAGTTTTTCACTGAAAAACAATGGAGTATTTATTGCTGACTTCTATTCAAATTCCATGTGTCAAACTAATAGCATTTGGAGTAGATTTTATTTTAAATTGCTATTTTAACTGGCAGAGGAACAGAAAACTATTGAATTCATAGACCATAGAGTCACAGTTGCCATTAGATGTTCCATTTCAAAACCTACTGAGGTTGTCACAGTTATCATGGTTCACCCCCTGAACCCTTTCATTGTGAACTGTTCTAATTAATAAGGGTTTTGAAATTCTTTACTGAAGTTTAAGGGGTTGAGAGGGATGGGTTCTGAATACAGCTCTTTGAGAAGCAAGTAGTCTTGATCTGAGATATAACAACAGATATCTTCATGTAACTGATTTGTGCTTTAGGTGCCTAAGCACAAACTTGTGTCTTCTATTACATGGGCTCAGGAAAATAATGCACTTAAATATTGATGTGGGGGAATTTCCCTTATTGATAATAGTGGACCCTGTGTTTAAGTACTATATAATTTATTTACATGCTTCACTTGATTTCATGTGCTCAACTTCTTAATTAGGTCTCTGTTAGACAATGAAACTTTTTTCCTTCTGCACACACACAACTGGTCTCAGTGCTACCGTAGCTCAAATAATGACATTTTTTTTTAATGAAAGGCTAATTTGTTGCCTAAAGCATCATGAAGGAAGTTTCAACATTTATATAAAATTAATTCTTAAATTGCAACTACACCAATGTGAATATATAATGCCACATCTCTGAATGTGTAACACTCCCACCTCCACCCCTGCCACACAGGGCCACGTTAGAATCAGAATATCAGGGTTGAAAGGGACCTCAGGAGAACATCTAATCCAACCCCTGCTCAAAGCAGGACCAACACCAACTAAATCATCCCAGCCAGGGCTTTGTCAATCCCTAGGTCCTTTTCTGCAGAACTGCTGCCTAACCATTTGGTCCCTAGTCTGTGGCAGTGCATGGGATTCTTCTGTCCTAAGTGCAAGACTCTGCACTTGTCCTTGTTGAACCTCATCAGATTTCTTTTGACCCAATCCTCTAATTTGTCTAAGTCCCTCTGGTGTTTTCTGGTCCCCACATTCTGCCACCCTTACTCACCTTGAATACTATGTAGCTGTAAGGTGCTACTCAACATCAGTAAGGCTGGCAAAATCTAGCCAAGTAAAGGGTATGTTTAGATTAGTGTTCATGGTCCTGTTTTAGCTCAACTTGATTGCCAGACATTGGTGATTTACCCTAAGGTTCAACTTAGCATAAGGTACAAATAGTTGTGAAACATTTAAATTAACATTTTTAAAGGTGTTAGTTAACTGACGTTCAATTAACTGCAGTTAAAACAGCACCACAATTTTTAGCATTGACCCTTTCTCAGAATAATTGTAGGTTAAGTCATGAGATACCACTTTAACATTGTGTGTTGTATTTAGTAGGAGAAAGCTTTCTGTGTATGCTGGTATGATTTTTGATACCCCCTTCCAGGGCCGGCTCCAGGCACCAGGCACCCAAGCACATGCTTGGGGCGGCACCTGGTAAGGGGCGGTGGGGGGAGCGCGGCATGGCATTCCGCTGGGGGGGCGGGCTCCGGTTGCGCGGGGCTCGGCGAGGGGGCAGCGCGGGTGCGGCGCTGGAAGGGGGTTCCCGCGGCGCTCGGCGGAGGGTGGGGGCGGGCTCCGGCGGCGCGGCGCTCGGCGGGGGGGCGCTCTGGGGGGGCTTCCGGCGGCGCTCGGCGGGGGGGTGCATGGCACTCGGCTGGGGGGGGGGCGGCTCAGCGGGGGGGCTGGGGGGCGGCACTTTTTTTTTGCTGCTTGGGGCCTGCCCCCTTCAGTGGTTTAGCTGAACTGACCAACAAATTGTGTATAGGAACTCAGACCTGTGCTTTCAAGAAGTGCCTGATGAAGAAGAATGGCATATGTGGAGGAAGGAATAATATCTGAATGTTGCAAAGCCTTGGATCTCTCATTTTTATGCTTGAACATTGAATACATGCAATGGCATAAGGGTAGATTTTACTCACTTATGCAGGCACGTAGCCCAAGTCACGTTCTAGCTCTCTGAAATTAAATGTAAACATCTACATTAATTCAAAGTTGATTGTGCAGTCAAGTAGTCAAAGAACAGGAAATGCACAAGTTACATTTGTTCAGGTGTCCTCTTATCTATATTCAGTGATAAGTGACTACTTTAGATTCTGGAATGATTTATATCAGAAGCCAAGGGGATGGACAGTCTGTTAAATCAACTTTGTGTTAGGAATTAGGACACTTGTAATTTTCCTCTAAAACCAATTAATTATTTCTTAAGGCTAAACAGATGGAATAGAAGGGGATTTTGCAGGTTAATAATAAACTATGGGGGCTGACAATTGTGGAGATTGCTTAAAGAGTGCCTGACCTACTACCCTTTGAAGGCAATGGGAGATTTGGGTCAGGGCCAAAGTATATAACTGCATTATGCCATCTTAAATTCACTTTGATGCATAGTAAATGTGCCACCCCATATGTACATTTTTTTAAAACTGATCCCAGTGGTGCATCCAAAAGAAACATCTCTCTGAACAATTCAATCCCACCAACCCCAATAATAGCTTATAAAGTGATCAAGAAAACTAGGTGCTTTGCTAAATCTGTGCATATTTTAATCAGCTCTTCAAACAAAGAAACAAACTAAACTAAACCCAAACAGAGTAGGATCAGTAACAAAATCAATCCTAGCAGAGACTGAATATTTTATTGAAGAAAATGTACTATGCCTAAGTCTGAGACACCTGCCATAGGGTATGTTTTCATTTATTTAAAACAACTAGAAAAATCCATTCCACCAAATGGAATGCTCTGGTGCTTTATCACAATTACTCTTGGATAGTTACACTTCCAGGTATCTTGGGTTTCAAATTAAATGTCAAAAATCATTTGGCACTGAAAACACGATGTCTGTGACAGCCCATTTCAGAAAGCAAATAGCTCTATGTGGTATGCTTTCCATTGGCTAGTCTTGAAAAAGAGCCAAGCATGGTAATACCTCACTACTGTATTTCACAGTCTGGCAATAATCAAGCCAATTGAAATAAAATGCATTCCTAGATTTATAATAATAACACTTAGCCTTTTTATATATATATAGGGATTCCATGGGCTGTGTTATGTAGGAGGTTAGACTAGATGATCATAGTACTCCCTTTTGTCTGTAAAAATCCATTACTCTTTCCAGCACCAAGGCTGGGTCCTGATGAGTAGATTTGGTCTGAAATTTAAGGTATTCCAGTAATTATTCAGAGATCTCTGCATTTTTATTTTTAGATTTCCAAACTAATTAACAAAGTGATCTGTCTCATATATACATAGCCCATGGAATCCCTAGTGCACACCTCCATGGCAATGAAGGATCAGAGGATCCCAACAATGGCAGATCCTGTGAAATGCCACTACCCCACTCTTGTACCCTGACCCTAACTCACCCTTTAGTTTTGGTGTAGGATTTTCTTTATTTTTATACTGAGGGTCAGAAGTGTAAATCAAGTTTTTATATGAGATCTGAAGAAGGAGAGAACTTTTCAGAAGCCAGTCACAGTGTGGCTTTCCTCCTGAAAACTGTAGCAAGCCCATTAGGTAGGGGAGGAGACTTCCATGTGGAAAACTTCACAAACTGAAAGTTTTTAGATCTACGCTTTTTGGACTCAGCAGCAGATATAGGGGAATGTGATAGGGAAGGCATAAATCTCCCCCAACTATTCTAGAAAAAGTGCACAGCCATTAGCATTATTTCCAGTGTGATTTTTTCTAGTTTCAGCTTCCAGCCATTGAATCTTGATAAGGCTGTGTCTGTTAGATTAAATAGCCCTTCTGTATCAGGTATCTTCTCCCTACTTAGAGCATGATCAAGTCCCTATTCATCTCTTCAATAAACTAAACAGATTAAGCTCCTTTAGTTTCTCTCCCTGTAAATTATGTTTTCCAGACCTTAAATAATTCTTGAGCCTTTTTTTTTTCTGAATCCCCTTCAATTTTTCAACATCCATTTAAAAGTGTGGATACCAGAACTGGTCACAGGACTGCAGTAGCAGCTTTCGAGTCATATTCAGTAATCCCCTGTAAACATATCTATCCAAAGATTGGATTAGTCCTTTTAGCCACAGCCTCAGCTCATGAGAATAAGGCTTGGAGTAGGGAGAATGGGAGTTGCTGGAGGGAGGAATTGAAGCTCAGTGTGCAGCGCCAGTCAAAGAAGCTAACAGAATGTTGGGAATCATTAGGAAGGGGATAGATAATAAAACAGAAAATATCACATCGCCTCTATATAAATCCATGGTACACCCACATCTTGAATACTAGATTCAAATCTGGATGCCCCATCTCAAAAAAGATGTATTGGAATTGGAAAAGATACAGAGAAGGGCAACAACCATGATTAGGGGTATGGAACAGCTTCTATATATGGAGAGATTAAAATGATTGGGACTTTTCAGCTTGGAAAAGAGATAACTAAAGAGGGATATGACAGAGGTCTACAAAATCTTGACTGGTGTGGAGAAAGTGAATAAGGAAGTGCTATTTACTCCTTCACATAACACAAGAACTATGTCACCCAATGTAAAACAAACATAAGGAAGTACTTCTTCACACACCATAGAGTGAACCTGTAGAACTCTTTGCCAGAGGATGTTGTGAAGGCCAAAATTATCCAGGGTTCAAAAAAGAACTAGATAAGTTCACAGAGGATAGCCAAGGTCCTAGCCTCTGTTCACCAGAAGCTGGGAGTGGATGACAGGGATGGATCACTTGTTGATTGCCTGTTTTGATCATTCCCTCTGAAGCACCTGGCATTGGCCACTGCTGGGAGACAGAATACTGAGCTCGATAGACCATTGGTCTGACCCAGTATGGCTGTTCTTATGTTCCCAGTGTCAGATTTCAAGTAAGGTCCTCTTATAGGAAGAACAGAGAGAAAAGAAGAAGACAGAAGGGAGCAATTAAGGAGAATCCAAAAATGCGAAAATGAAGAGGGGAGAAAAAGGAGAGATGTAAAAGAACCTGGGGGTGCCGACAGAAGCAGAAAGTATAGATGGTAGCACTTTCCCACTTGTCATCAAATATAACATTAACTTTACCCATGGGCCAGTCATGCTTCCATTCAAGGATTTTTTCGGTTAACTTCTATAAGAACAGGATCTAGTCCCAAAAGCTTTACTAAACAAAAGTCGTATTCTAGCCTTGATCTTCATGAAAAGTTCCTGTTGATGACAGTGGGATGTCTGTGCTGGATCAAGGGTAGTATGTGGCCCTACCTAACTTGTGCTAGTCTATGAGCCCTAATTTAAAAAAAAATATTTGGATCTCTCAAGAGTAAGTTTAACTGCTTTGCTTTAAATTATGTGTGTAGTGTTACCATGACATCAGTCACATCTTGCTGTGCTGCCAGACATTGAATAGTTCAACATGACAAGCTACAAGTAACCAAACATGGTCAAAATAATCTAACAACCTTGATATATGTCAGAAAGCACTGTATTTATGCAGCAGATGCTTTCTACCTGCCTAGTGTAATTTGAGGTTGTGCACAGTAGAGGGACAACAAAATCTGTCTATAGATATGGGCACTGGGAATGGAACTCATGACCTCCTATTTAAAACAAACAAAACAGGATTCTATTGCTTGAGATGAAGGAGAATCTTCATCAGGTAAAGAATTAGGAACAGTAGTGTTTATAGTTTATCTTCTTTTTAGGCTACTAGAGGCTGAGACTATCATATTGAGGGCCTTCTCCTGCAATTAATTGGAATTTTGCCTGAGAAATACTACAGGATGGTGCCCAAAACACTCAGATTGATTTCAAAGTAGAGTTTTTAATTCAGGAGTTTAACATGGCATGTACATTTACAGTAACTTCTGCAATACTTCAAATGCTGTTTATAGGATGGAGACGATCCAACCAACACCCTCACATTACTTTCACTGTAACTTCACTAGTATCCAAATCCTAAGGTCCTTATTCAGTTTTTACTCCATCCTTTTCTGAACAAACTGATTGAAATTGTTGAGGTCAATGGGAGTTTTTCTCTGTAATAAATAAGACCGAGTTAAAAAGGAAAAATGTTTGTTGTGAATTATTGGACTCAGCTCTAATATTCAAATACTAGTTTCCTTGATCTATGTCAAATTACTTTTCTTTGCTCTTTTAGCGTGGACAGTTCAGAGTCCTAAGGACACCATTAGGTGATTGTCATCATACAAGACTCGAGTTGTCAGGAAACTAAAGAAATATGAGCTGGAGTGTTGTGTTTTTTCTTACTTATTGGCCATTTTTATGTCTAAATTAAATAGTCCAAATATATGTCTTTCCTATCTGTCAGGCAGTTTTCATAGACATACAAACATTTAATATCTCTTGGATGACTACTAGATTTTGTATCTTGGTGGAAAGATGATTTTGCATACTAGCCTCTGGCAGAAAATGATTTCACATGAAGAAGGCAAGGAAGTAGAGGTTATAAAATCCATGGAGACATGGACAGAATTGTCCACTGACGTCATTGTTCATGCTGTCAAACTTTGAAATTTCAAGGGCTCAGAGGTTTCACAAAAATCATTAAGGCCCACTCCAGGGTTAGTTATCAAGAAAGTGAGTAATTGTGGTCTCTGTGGCTTGTAGGATGGGAGACCGAGGATGGGAGGGTAGAATTACTCATAACAAAGGTGACTGAGATTGCCTTGTAAACGCAAAATGATACTTCTTCACATAGGGCAGAGTGTGAATGCTCACTGTTCTCTCATTAGTGAGAGAAGAGGAAGAGGGGTGGGAAGAACAGAAGCAAGAGGAATTTCTCTGGCATAGCAGAAAATTTCTCTGGAGCGTGGAGACAGTGTTTGCAAGAATGCATTGGGGGCAATCAAACAGTATAAAGAAACAGCAGCAGGTGTAGGAAAATATGAGCATTTCCTATGCAGAAACCACTGGCTTTCAGACCCTAGAAGGGTAAAAAATAAAGTGAAAATATTTTTGCCTGGTGCTGTTTCAGTTTCAAGATCCAGTGATAATCCCACTGAAAAATGTATTCGAGTACGTGACACTTTTTCTTCCATGGCTCACTTGGGCAACAGTTTTGAGGCATTGGCTCAGACAATTTTATCAATCAAGATTACAACATGAGCTGATCATTTAGTGAAAACTCACAACACTGAAACTTCTGCCATTTTTAGTATGGGAATTTTGCCACTGACTTGAGTGGAGCCAGAATTTCACCTTGAATATTTATGGCCAGTACAGAGTCAACTGCTCAGAAAACTGAGAAGGACAGTGATAGGTATGTTAGTGACTGAAGAGTCAGACTTAAATCGGAATTGATTACATTGCAGCTTTACTTGCTGAACTTTTATCCTTAGTTTTTCTGGGGTAATCATTGTGATGAACTTTTCCATTAGAGTTGTGCTTTTTATTTTATTTTATTTTATTTTATTTTGGGGGGCGAGGGGGGAGATTGGGAGCCTAAGATACCCTTTTCCAGAGAACAGTCAGAAAATTTGGGTCTGTTGACTGGAGGTGGGTGGAGTGGGAAGGTTGAAGCTAAAGTTTTTCAAAGGATAGGAAACTTACACTTTCTAGGTCTACACCAAGGAACAAACTGACACCCATTCCTACTTTTGATTGTAATGGACACGTTGATGCATCAGATAAAGGGAGAGGCTCTATAGGGCAGTCTTTTAACTGATGAGGGTATATTGTGCTGTGTAGATAAATACAAATTGGAAAGGGACCTCGAACTACAGAGGGCTGCATTTGAGGAAACTGGATTACATATTAGCCAACAAAACATGGAAGACATGTGATGCTTCATTAAGAGGGATGAGAAGCCAGTAAAACTGGATGGTGTAGACAACAACTTAAATACCTCCACTTTTGTGTTGAGCCAGGATGGGAATGTAGATGTGGGTAGTAGAAGCTGCATGAAGAACACTTGGTGCAAACAGAGGGAGATGACAGGAGTTCTTTGTGATAGGAATATGACAAGTAAACTAAGAGCAATTAGGCCAGACATGAAGTAAGCATCAGAATGTTGGCCGACAAAGAGGAAAGAAGAACTAATGCTCCATGCTGCCAAAATGAGAATACTCAGGTGGATGCTGGGTAAGATGAGAGCTGATCTGTTACACAATGAAATGGTATGAGCCATGATGCATGTAGCCCCCTTCATGGAAAAGTATGGCGTATCAACTGAGATGACTGGGTCATGTGAGATGATGAGATGATATGTTGACAACAGAGTACAAGAACCTGTAGTCACAGGACAAACCATGAGGAAGATCTAGAAAAAAGTGGTTCGAGATGTTGAAGAGTACATGAAGAAGGTTGGTGTCAGATTAGTAGATACACTTGTCATGAACACTTGGAGATGAAGAACAAGAGCCACTGACCCCAACTGATGGGACAAGGTGGAGAAAGAGAAAGAAACTTATATCTGTTGCTGTGAAGTAGTTTTGTTACATAACTCAGAAATGTTCTTTGAGGTTCATTTTATGGATCCTATTACCTAAATGGCTCTCCACAGTATATCAATAAAGGAAATTTGAGTATTTGCAAAGGTATTTTGTATAGTCTCTTTTTATGTTGCTGACACTCAGTGGGACTGCCTGTTGTTCTGAGGATAGGTTTTAAACTTACAAGTCAGAAGAATTCAGATGCATTTGCCTCATTCTCTATCCCATTATCCCCTGGGTTTCTCTAGTATTTCCCCACAGAATTTTGCAGAATTATCAATTTTACAGGATTGATTGGGTATGAGTAGGCAGATAAGTTTTTGCATTCAGAACTTGGTATCAATTAAGCCAAGGAAAATCCAAATACACTTTGCAGTTGGCCAAACATTGATGTTTTCTTTCAGTTTTTACTCCTTCCTTACTCAGGCTAACTCCAAAAGAAGTCAATAATTCTGCCTAAGTAAAGATTGAATAAAAACTAAATAAATGCCTCAGGATTTGGCACAGGGCAAGGAAATTACTATTGGATAAATGATCAGCTAAGCTCTTCAAGAGAGAACAAATTAAGATTTCCATTTATTAAAAATTCAACACATGTAATTCAAAGTGAATGAAAACATCAATCTCTGATCCATTACTGCTCACAGGAAAAATGGGGATGATTATTTTTTAATACTGCATGCTTCAATAGTGCTTTCCACCCAAGGATCTCAAAGCACTTTATAAAAATGAACTCATTAATTATCATAGCACCCAGGTCTAAGAACTATTACTATCTCTGTTTTACTGATTGGGAATTGATGCACAGAGGAGTTAAAAGCCAACTTTTCAAGAACAGAGTGTGCATGATTTGTGTGAGGATAAACCTTTATTTTCCTGCATATTGCGGGTTATTTGTATATATAAAATAAGGTGCATAAAATTTTTATTCTAGATCACAGAGTGCATAAGTGTCATGGATGGGATTATAGCCATTTGGGTTCCCTCATATAATCATTGGACAACAGTGGTTCCTATAGATGTGGTAAAAATTTTTGAACAAAAAGTGACTGCCTATAGAGCTATAGCCAATTTCCCCCCATCCACCTCCTTCCCGGAGAGATGAATATTTTTAGTGATGATATCTGAATATTTCGCAAGAAAAATGAGATCTATGTTCTTCCTAGCTTTGTTTCTCAAGTCTGAAGGTGCTCTACTAGTGACATATGGAGACTTGATATGGGACCAGCAGATAGGAGGTGCTTAGAATCCCTTGCCCTATCCATTGCACTTACTTCTGCTACTCCTGTTGGGACCTCAATCAGATTCATTGAGTTGTACATCTGGGTAGGCCACCTGTTCATGACAGCCAGGGACTTGAATTGAAATGATACATATTTTATATGTTAAATTAAAGAACACAGGAGAACACACACAGGGCAGACTACACACTCTCTCCTTTGCACCAAAACAGATGTAAGGTGCATGCTAGAAGAGGAGGCCTTAACCATACTGATGGTTTCTACTTTTAAAAGCATCGGCGCTAAGGCTTAAAAACAAAGCCTGGTTATTTATTTCAGTTTAAAATGTTCTATTGATTTGTAAAACAGAGGCAAGGGCACTAGTAATAGAGACACAGGAATTAGTGAATACATGTACTACATAACTGTATATATTTGTAGTTACTGTACAATATATAAATTACAAAAATATTCAATGACTTCTTGTTTACTTTTATTATTCACTGGCCACCAGATGGTAAGAAAAGCTCCATCTTGTTATATTTGGAAGCCTAAGTCCTCTGAAATTTATACCTCCCAACAATTAAATGTATATAAGAAGGAGACCATACATTAAAAAACTAGGGAAATACAACCTAGATGGAACTACTATAAGGTGGGTGCATAACTGGTTGGAAAACTGTTCTCAGAGAGTAGTTATCAGTGGTTGAGTCAAGCTGGAAGGGTATATTGAGTGAGTTTCTGCAGGGATCAGTTCTGGGTCCTGTTTTTCATCAATGATTTAGATAATAGTATAGAGCAGTGGTTCTCAAACTTTTGTACTGGTGACCCCTTTCAAATAGCAAGCCTCTGACTGCAACCCCCCACCCCCTTATATATTAAAAACACTATTTAATATATTTAACACCATTATAAATGCTGGATGCAAAGCGGGGTTTGGGGTGGAGGTTGACAGCTCACGACCCCCCATGTATTAACCGCGTGACCCCCTGAGGGGGTCCCGACCCCCAATTTGAGAACCCCGGTATAGAGAGTGCACTTATAAAGTTTGTGGATGATACTATGCTGGGAGGGGTTGCAAGTGCTTTGGAGGTTAGGATTAAAATTCAAAATGATGTGGACAAACTGGAGAAATGGTCTAAAGCAGTGATTCTCAAAATAGGTCCGCCGCTTGTTCAGGGTAAGCACCCTGGCAGGCCGGGCCAGTTTGTTTACCTGCCAAGTCCGTAGGTTCGGCCGATCATGGCTCCACTGGCCGTGGTTCACCACTCCAGGCCAATGGAGGCTGCGGGAAGGGCAGCCAGCTCATCCCTTGGCCCGCACCACTTCCCGCAGCCCCCATTGGCCTGGAGCGGCGAACCGCGGCCAGTGGGAGCTGTGATTGGCCAAACCTGCGGATGCAGCAGGTAAACAAACCAGCCCGGCCCACCAGGGGCTTTCCCTGAACAAGCGGCGGACCAGCTTTGAGATCCACTGGTCTAAAGTAAATAGGATGACAAATGCAATAGGGACAAATGCAAAGTACTCCACTTAGGAAGGAACAATCAGTTGCAAGCATACAAAATGGGAAATGACTGCCTAGGAAGGAGTACTGCAGAAAGGGATCTGGGAGTCATAGTGGATCACAAGCTAAATATGTCAACAATGTAACACTGTCTCAAGAAAAGCGAACGTCCTTCTGAGATATATTAGCAGGAGTGTTGTAAGCAAGACATGAGAAGTAATTCTTCCACTAGCTTCCATGTTCATTAGGTCTCAACTGAAGTACTGTGTCCAGTTCTGGGCACCACATTTCAGTAAAGATGTGCACAAATTGGACGAAGTCCAGAGAAAAACAACAAAAATGATTAAAGGTTTAGAAAACATGACCTATGAGGGAAGATTGAAAAAATTGGGTTTGTTTGGTCTGGAGAAGAGAAGACTGAGAGGAGAAATGATAACAGTTTTCAAGTACATAAAAGGTTGTTACAAGGAGGAGGAGAAAATTATTCTCCTAACCTCTGAGGATAGGACAAGAAGCAAGAGGCTTAAATTGCAGCAAGGGCAGTTTAGGTTGGACATTTGGAAAAAGCACTGGAATAAATTGCCCATGGAGGTTGTGGAATCTCCATCATTGGAGATTTTTAAGAGCAGGTTAGACAAACACCTGTCCATGCCATGAGTGCAGGGGACTGGACTAGATGACCTCTCGAGGTCCTTTCCAGTCCTATGATTCTATGATTAATTATAAACAGTTCATCAAGTTTAGTGAAATAATTTTAGTAGCTCTTATCATTATATTTATCTGTTTTTAATGATCCTCTCAATTTGTTTCTTTAATGTCATTCATTGCTTTGAATTTTAATAGACATTCATTGTTGACTAGCTGTGATTTAGATTTTGATGAACATGTACTGTAGCTTTACTGGGGACTTTAATATTTTAACTCTGTTAAATTTTAATGGCCTTGTAATATCAACGCTGAAGGACTCTCAGGCATCAAAATTTCAAGGCAAGTTTTTCCTCCTTTCTCTTGAATCCATTGTCTGGCAAATGAAACACACAATTTAGGCTATAAATTCAATCCTGTAAGCAATCCATAATCAGTACTTCTACTGAAGTCAATGGGAGTTCCATGCACAGACCATTTGCAGGATCTCACCTTTTATTTAAAATATCATTAATTGCCAAGGTAACAAATAGGAAACCTCATGTAACATGGGCTTGCCCAGTACTAGGTTATGATGTATATATCACAATATCTAAGCACAAAACATGAGGGGATTAAGGCTGGAAATGTGAAGCAGTGCCATGTCTGAGTAATGCTATGAATGTAATTTAAAGATCACCTAAAGTGAGATCATATTTGTCATTTGGGTTCAGTGCAGTTCTTCAGGATATTGCTCATAGACTGAGAATTTTTTATGGTTCACTCACCTGTAATAATGAGTTTGGCTGACATAAAACAAGCTGATGCAATGCAGCTGGTCATACAATTCACAAAACTTGTGAAGCACTGATTCTCTTTCCTCCCTGTATTGTGATCAGAACCTGTTATATTTCAAAGACTTTGCCTCTGAAATTCCAGTTTTGAGGGATGTGAGAGATCCAGATTTTCCTTATCGGAGCTGGACAGGTGTCTTTCTTTCTTTCTTTGTTTCTTTTTTTTTTTTTTTTTCCTGGTGGGGAAGAGAGAACGACAGGTCTGAAACCTGTTAGAACTGTACATTTTACAGTTATTCACACATCCTTCCTCTTTAGTTGAAGTACTACAGCCAACCATTTTTCCTGCAGGCAAATCTTTGCAATTGAATTTTCCCAACCTGTCTGAAAACTTTACTTGAAATGAAACTTATGATTATGTTTATGCTTACATTTCAGGTTTAATCTCTCAACTGTTTTATTTCAAATCTAAGAATCAATATCAGGACTTCAGCTTTCTTGCTCTAAGTTTCAGGGACTTTCCTGCAAGCCTTTATCTATGTGAGTAGTCTTTAATATTGATTTGAATGGGTCTATTCACACAATGGGGCATAATTCAAATGTGGAAGTGTTTGTGGGGTGATGTACTGGGGCATTACCCAGAAGTATAGTTTGTGGCTAAAACTGCAATTATTTTGCTCTGGTCCTGGAGATTTTAAGAGCAGTAACTGGAAACATTATTTTTTACATCTGCAGGAGTGTCGAAGCTTGAGACTTAAGCATGAGACCCCAAACTGTGCTTTTGCCTTGAACATTGACACAGGGTTACATTTAAAACCATGGTTAGGTCCCATATGCACAACAAAACAGACCTTGTTATAACTGATTATAATTGTACTTTAATATCAAATATCAGATGTGCTAAAATTGCCCTTTACTATTTTTCACCCATTTTAAAAGCAAAAAATAATAGCAGTTTGAATGACCCTTTAGAGTAATTGGAATGAAATTCCAAGTTGCAATTTCTCAGTCTTTTCACTTGCTCTTTTGACAAAGCAAGTCACAGATTAGTCTGTATTGTAAACAATGCTTGTGGCCTATTTATAACTACAGCTGCCTCAAGAAAGAGCCTACAAGAGATGTGATCAAATCAGACTTTACAACAGAGCACATTAGGCAAACATGCAATTTGTGCCAAGGAATAATTTGAAACTTAAGGAGAAAATGTCAAAAAAGATGACTGAAAACCAACTCTCTTTGAAAATCAAAGCATTATGTATATGTGGCATTTGCCAATTTTCCATTCATCTTCAGCTGGGAGGCAGACATCAGTCATATCTGCACTTCAGCTTTGCTAAATTTTTGCAGTGGATTTCTCCCTCTGAGGTGGAGCAATGTACACTGTTATAAATGGAATAAAGCCATTCACAGTAATATTTCATTATGACCATTTCTATAAACAGATAAAAAATAGTTTAGCCTCAAATAGATTTCACTATGTTTCAAAAGATACACATCACTAAGGATACTGGTGCATTCTTACTCAAAGGTTAGTTTTAAAAGAAGAAAAGCTGTTCTTAATTACTGTTGGCTTATAACTATTATTCCAGTAATTCTCTCTCTTCAATGCCTATATTTGTCATGTACATTTAATAGAGCTGGTTGAAATTTGTTTGTGATGGAACAATTTTCTATAGGAAAATGCAGTTCTGTCTAAATTGAAACACTTAGAAAGGAGAATGTTGATTTTTTAACTAAATTGTTAATGTGAAAGTCAATGGCTTTTGATTTTGACAATCATTTAATTTCAATAACATTGAAATATTTTGTTTTGACTGTTATTTTTATTTTTGACTTATATTACAAATTAATTTTAATATTGTTATACTTGTATATTCTGTATATTCAATATTATGGTTAGCATTATTGAAATTAAAAAAAAAAAAGATTGGCTCTGATTTTTTTTTTTTTTTTTTGCATTTTCATTCAGCAGGAAATTTTGATTTTTTAATTGGAATAAAAACAAATATCAATTTCTTATAAAATTGAAATTCCATTTTCTGACCAGGTCTAATATTTAACTTGAACATGTAAGAATAATTGAACCATATCCTCACTTAGTGTTAATCAGCCTGGCTGTATTAAAGCTAACAGAATTAAGTCGATTTACATTTGCTAAGAATATGGCTCTGTCTCACAATACTTAATTTGATTATTGAGGGTCAAATTCTTGTTTCACTGGTGTAAGTCCTAAGCAACCTCATTGATATCAGAGTGGGACCTCCAGATTTACTCCTATGTAACTGAGATCAGATTTTGGCATCAGTGGGTTTGCTTTTTATTTTTATGTTTTAAGTATTTTAATCATTAACATTGCCAGGTCAGTTAGTTTTGTCTTTTATCCTGTGGCATATTTAGTTAGTACAGTATTTAGAAGAGGTCTATTTGAAACCATATCATATTGTGCTAAAATATTTGTTGTCATTTACACTAGCATCTGTAAATATATGGTTATCTATGTAAGTCCCAGGTACGATGAGGCACTAAAGGTTTACAAAAATCACTAGCCACTTGCACAGATGTGACATTACATCCATACATTACACAAGAGTAAATTCAGAGCCTTCAGTGCAGATTGCTCTGGCAGTGAAGAAAGTGTTGAAAGAGCAGAAGGAAAAGCAACTTGGTTAGCCCAGATTTATTGACATCTCACTAAATAACCCAGAAGTGTGGATTGTGTCTATGATGGTGAGTCCATTTCCCTTCCTGGTAGTTTTCTATTATTGCCAGTATTCTTATTTCATAGCCCAAAATGTCACTTAGGTTATTTGTGCCATTTAGACTCAGCCCTTCTTTTGCCAGTCATGAGGGAACTCACTGAGGGGAATCTGTCTTAGGGAAGATGAGTCATCCCCATGCCTACAGAATAATTGTGATCACTGATACACCTATTGGGAGCACACTTTATTCCCTTCAACGTTCTGCTAATGCTCTGTGTGCCTGTGTGAGGGAAAAGCAAAGCCATGGCCCGGCCTCCTACTGACCATTTCAGGTGCTGTTCACACCCCTGTGCCCATCAGTTATGGCTGTCCCAACACAGACCAGTAAAGGAGAAAAGGAGACAACCCTTTCCTTGCAACTTCCCCTCTGTGCATCATCCAGGGCCAGGTTCAATTTCAGATGAGCAGTCCTGACAGGCTAAATTTTCAGAGGTGCTGAGCACTTACAAATCCCACCGACTTGAAGATTTTGCCCAAAGTGTGGAATTCAAGTTCATTTTGGATTTAAAAAATGAATCTTTACCTATAACTTGTCCAGACCTTCAGAATGTACAAAAGTGGGATAGAAATTTTATGATAACGGGCTTCCTCATAAAAAATAACGAGGAGTCCTTGTGGCACCTTAGAGACTGACACATTTATTTGGGCATAAGCTTTCATGGGCTAAAACCCACTTCATCAGATGCATGGAGTGAAAAATACAGTAAGCAGTATAAATATTACAGAACATGAAAAGATGGGAGTTGCCTTACCAAGTGGGGGGTCAGTGCTAACGAGGCCAATTCAATTAAGGTGGAAGTGGCCTATTCTCAACAGTTGACAAGAAGGGGTGAATATCAAGAGAGGGAAAATTACTTTTGTAGTGCTAATGAGGCCAATGCAATCAAGGTGGACATCTCCCATTTCCAACAGTTGACAAGAAGTTGTGAGTATCAGCAGAGGGAAAATTATTTTTTGTTGTGACCTATCCACTCCCAGTCTTTATTCAGGCCTAATTTTATGGTGTCCAGTTTGCAAATTAATTCCATTCTGCAGTTTCTCGTTGATGTCTGTTTTTGAAGTTTTTGTTGTTGAAGAATTGCCACTTTTAAGTCCGTTATTGAGTGTCCAGGAACATTGAAGTGCTCTCCTAATGCTTTTTGAATGTTACAATTCTTGATGTCTGATTTGTGTCCATTTATTCTTTTGTGTAGAGATTGTCCAGTTTGGCCAATGTACATGGCAGAGGGGCATTGCTGGCACATGATGGCAGATATCACATTTGTAGATGTGCAGGTGAACGAGCCCCTGATGGTGTAGCTGATGTGGTTAGGTCCTATGATGGTGTCCCTTGAATAGATATGTGGACAGGGGTTTGTTGCAGGGATTGATTCCCGAGTTAGTGTTTTTGTTGTGTGGTGTGTAGTTGCTGGTGAGTATTTGCTTCAGGTTGGGGGCCTGTCTGTAAGCGAGGACTGGCCAGTCTCCCAAGGTCTGTGAGTGACACATTCCTCATGACATTTCTAGCATAACTAGTTTTATGTTCCCAGCAGGGAATTGCCACAAGGACAGTTTTTTCTTGTAGGATTTCAGAACTCTTCATTTAAAGTAATGGAAATAAATGATTTGTGTGCAAATATCAATTACCAGAGCAAAAAAAAATGCATCCATAATTATAAATAGTGCTTTTGAGAATGTATGCATGGATACGAACGTCATAAGCACTACTGGTATAATAAGTGTTTTCTGCAGAGTTTATAAGGGGATGTCACCGTCAGGTGTTCAATTAAAGTTTATCCATGGGTCTTCTCATACTTGTTTCAGTAGTTCATCACATAGTTTCCTTATGACAACGTAATCTGACACAGACCAACTGAAGGCAGTATGAAAGTGGCAATAGGCATATGAAGTCACAATCATTTTGTTTTTAATACTAGATACCAGACACTATAGTGAAGGGGGAAACTGTTTAGCTGTACATAAGCTACTCACTTATTGGTGCTATAGTTAGTTCAGTAGACTTTTACTAGAAAAATACAAAAGATGTGGCTACTGTTTGGAGTTAGGGCTGCTGTGATGAGATACAGAAGTGATGTCCATGGTGTGTGGGCCATCTGATTCAGATGCTGCTGTTTGGGGTCAGGGCCTCAGCTGTCAGTCCTTACCTCTGTGTAGACTTGGAAGTGGTATCATGGTAGTTAAATCCCCCTTTCTGAGTCTTCCACTGACACTGATGCTAGTAATGAAGGTATCTGCTATCCCTCTGCTTTCTGAGGACTTCCAGAGGTGACATTATATGAGTGTTGGGCAGGTGATCTTTTGAATTTCCCCTGTTTTTGCCATTGGTGCCTTTTATGTGGCTCCTGGGGACCTGTCAGAGATTTGGATTCCAACGAGACTCTCACAAAGTGTGTCACAAGGAACAGGGGGGTTAATCCTCTTTTCTGGTTTGCCAGCTTGCCCTTTTCGTAATTCTATTATGTTACTATTGAATTGTTTGTTTATTTATAATTAAATATCTGTTTTATTTTTGTCTGGAGGGGTGATTGCTCTGCACAGACTAATGTAGGCTCTGAGTTTAAAAATACTTCTCCTTGTGTTTAACCTGACTCATACGAGTAGTCCTATTGGAGTCTATGGAATTACTCACCCGCCAGAAGTCAAGGAGCCATAGGTTGTTAATCATTGGGTTATTTTCTCTTGTTCCTTAGCATTGTTATTGGGAGAGATTTTTGAAGGCAGAAAACAGGAGTTAGCTGCCCGGATTTTACAGGGAATTTGAAAAATCTCCCGCTCATTCTTAGCTTGGGCTAACATGCCTTATGATGGCCTCTTATACCTGCCCGCAGTCTTGATTTAAAAGAAAGTTGTAAGGTAAGTGTGGTAATTTGATTGACAAATCCATATCTGTTGGCTGTTCCGTGACACCAAATGGGACTGACAGAATAAAGAACAGGTTGTCTTTGTCCTCTCACATTCATTTATGGTCACCGCCTGCTGTTGCTGCATTGACTGATGTCAGTTAGCTAATCGGGATCCTGTCCCTAAAAATAAAGCCCAGCAATAGGAGGTACTTACAAAGATACACTGGAAGTTATTTTGGTGGCTACCCAAAGACCTACAGTCCAAATTTAATTCATTTGCACCATATTTGGATCAGATCTAGTAAAAAATGGTTGACTCAGAATGGAGAACTGAGTGTGTGGAAATAAGAATATGAAAGATCTTTATGTTGAAATTAATGAATCACAAATGCAAATTGAGATTATGGACTCTTTGGCAGGCATCTTACTTAAGAGTAAAGTGTTTGCTCATTGAAAACTTGAGGTGATGGGAAATTTTGTAAAATCTGGTAATATAAACATTTGAGCCATCCCACAGTGCTAAGAGAGTGAGTCTTTGTGAAAATAAATTTCTCCTCCCTTGCTAAATTCAACCTCTGTCTTTGTACATTTAGAAGAAATTTTGGAATATTCTTACCTATTTATCAGTTCTTACTACTTCTGCTTCACTTCCCTTGACTAGAAACTTTGGCATCTTTGTGGTAGAGTGAATATACCATGACTGATATCTGGAAGATGAAAGGAAATATACAATTTCTATACAAAAAGGTTTTTATATTTCCTGATATTAATAAAGCAACACAAAATTAGAGAAGGAAGCTTTACCTTTGCTTACTGGGTACACATCATTGCTGAGTTTATATCATTAAGAGTTTTTATGCATCTTTATTGTTTTCTGCAAAATGTAGATTAATTAAAGATCAAGGGGTGTGTGTATGTATGTATGTTTGACTATGACAATGTCAAAGATGATTATGAGTGCAATTTGATAAAAATGGAAGATAAGGATTGGTTCTGAAGTGGAAGTATTGAATCATTATTTTCTGAGTATCAATATTGCCCATTTTCTTCCCTTTTTCTTTATATACATGCTGATATTGTCCACTTTTGTGGCTACTGCCTAAAGTTCTGGAATGGAAGATTATTCTCTTTGATATATTCTCTAAATATTGCTATGCTTGCTTTATGGGCTAGATTCGTAAAAAAATCTAGTGCCTAACTGCCACTTTAGGCACCTAAACCCCAGAATCACTCCCCACTGGGAGTCACAAAATTCCCACTCAGTTGCTGCTGAACCCTGTAGGCACCTAAACTTGCTTGGCACCCAAATTTTTGTAGTAACCCTCCCTAGGTGCCTATGTTTCTGCTTCTGCACATGTGTGCTGCAGCCTCATTCCAGGCATCTGAATGCCTAAGCCTTAGTGTTATGCACAAACCAAGGGAACATAGATATTCCTCCACCTTATGCCTGTGAGGCCAGATCTGGGAAGCATCAAGGCCTCAGCCTTCAGCTGAGAAGTGGCAGATCCCTGTTCAAGTCTCTTCTCCCCCTCAGGTGGAGGGGCGACTTGACTTGGGGTCTCCCACATCCAAGGTGAATACCCTAACTGCTGAGCTAAAAGTTATGAAGGAGCGCCTCCTCCTCCTCCTTCTATTCTTCTACCTCCCAGCTTCTTGCAAGAGCAGCATAGATGCCTAACACCAGGAGAAGGTTTACAATTGAGAATCACAAACAGAGGGAGGTGTCTCCCTCCGGTCTGGACTAAGGCACCAAACTCCCTGAGAAGGATGGATTTAGGACATGCCCCTGAAGCTGGCACCTCCCATTGGCTTGTTTAGGTAAGGAGCACTGGCTTTTCTGTATCCCATTCTAAGGTGCCTTCCCATTCATTGTATAGGTAGCCTAGGTGCCTAATTCAAACTTTGTGAATCCCAGTGATTTTTTTAGGTGCCTAAAAATTAGAGGCAGCAATGCTCAGCATCACCATGACTAAGCTCTTTTGTGAATATAATCCTCTATCGATAATGATTGTTTAGCCTGTGGCAATTTCATGGGTGTATTTTTCAGTGAGGATTTCTTCTAACTTGTGAATATTTGGCAATGAGGAAAAATGTTCTACTATTGTATTCCTCTGATTGAAAATGGCATAACTGTAGCTTCAGATAAATGATAAGAAAAGCCTGATTTCAAGTGAACATTAAGCAGGAGAAAATGCTGGCATGGTTAAAACAAATCTAAATAGAGTGGCTCCATTGATGTCAATGGAGTTACACCAGCACAAAATTGGTGCGAGATCAGAGTCAAATATTTTCTCTGTACTACATACTAATATTGTCATGATTGCATATACAGACAATTTGACTGCTTTGGCAAATGAACTATACTGTTTAAGATGTGGGTTCTGTTTAAAGAGGGACAAATAATATTAGTATCTGCATCAGTAATTCAACACAGGTACATGTATGAATACATGTTAAATGAATGTTAGCAACTTTGGTCACATCCTGTTTTCATTCTCTCACACTCTCACTCTCACTCGCACACAGAGCAGCTGCAGCTACATTTTATTGTATTTCAAAAAAGGATTGGGAAAATAATTTTCAGAAGGCCTACCATTATTTTGATGCCATGTCTGTAGTTTTCCATTGACTTCAATGAGAGTTGAGGTAGGCCCTGAATTAATGAAACCATGCTAGGTATTTATACTGCATTTTAAGTATATAACTATTGCCTGTTTATACTGTGTTATTTATAGGCATTGCAAATTCTATAATATTGTAAAGACTGCTTGAAAAATATATTATATCATCTCTTTGTATTTTACAGACATAATAGCCAATTCTACAAAATGCTACCATACCAGTAAAATTACAAGGATAATCATCTTTAATCATAGGCATCAAAATATGGCCAGTTAGAATTAAATTAAATAGAAAGTTTGTGATTTACATTTTTTTTGAAGGCCAGGTTTGATGGTTACTTTTGTAGGCTGGGATAAAGTCTTCCTTTCTTGTTTATTGGTGGTCTATTACATTTCTCCAGTGTTAGTACACTTCCACTGGCTTTCCATCATCATGTCAAGGTAGTACTTCACAATATTTTTCACATTTTCTGCCTCATACATCAAACTATAGAATGTTATCCATAAGGCACAGCTGTCATTCTGCAAAATTTTTAGCAATGTTCTCATTTTTATCTGACATCTAGAAATACCTAAAGTAATAAAAAATCATTTCTTCCTCATATTTGCTTTGGTGCTCATTCTGTCCTTGTCGGTCTCCATATAGGATAGCAAGTGAGATTTATATATCACCTTACAGGAGTTGTGCAAAGGCATGCATAGAACCCCAGTTTGTGCACTAACTCTTACTTACTAAATATAAATAAAGTAATTTAAAACACATAAATTATTAAAAGCTGAACTTTTAGAGGCTTTAATTTTATGTATGGTGTGCGTTACCTCTGTAATTTAGCACTTACGCACAATAGTTCCTTATACATAATGGAAGAAGAATAATTTTAATCTCATTTTGCTATTTTTCAGGCCAGATTCTGCCACACTATCTCATGTTCTATAGTCCTTAAGTAGCCCATTGACTTCTATGGGACTCCTTGTAGAGTAAAGTACTGTTCAGTGTGAGAAAGCATATTAGAATCTGGCCCTTAATCAGCTGTGAACATGCTCTCCAGAACATGGATATTCAGTTTAACTAGATTGTATTTAACAGCTGAAATTCAATCCCCTAAGCACTCAGAAACATCACACAGAAAATACCAAATAAATCTCTTATACTTTTAAAAAGTGATAATTTGTATTAAATACAGAGATCTGCTATGAGAACATACCACTGTGAAAGAAAAAAATGAGTTTGTTTCCAACAGTTAACTTCTTTATTTTGATAAAAAGATCAATTCTGAGCACCTGACATTTTTGCTCCAATCAGTACAAAGATTGTGTGTTTAAAAACAAGCAGCTTTCTTTGTGAATCTTATGCCAGCTTCAAAGGGATAAATAGGATGTACACAGCACTATGCCTGACCCTGTAACTCACATATGTAGTTCCAATGAAATCAATGGGACTATTATTATTATGTTATAGTTTGTGTCGTATGCTACTGCTAGGTGCTGTATAAACATATAGTCATTGCCCCCAAAGAGTTTACAATTTGACTGATAAAACTTACATATATTTGTAACTTTACCTGAGTAAGTGTTTGCAAGTTGGGCCAAATGTTGTCTTGCTTGCAAAGGTGAACAGATTTGAGTTTGTTGTTGCAAAGCATTCTGTGTCCAATATTAGCAATGCAAATAAGGACCACTGCTTCATATCAGAAGAACAAAAACTGTCACTGTCTCAGCGGTAATTAGACGAAACAGACAATTAATTACATATTCTTAAAATGTAAAAGACCTGTGACAAATTGTACTAACTGTATGTTCTTATATATCTGAAGAGGTCAGGTTATTTAAAAAGTGTGGTGTTAATGGAAGACAAATGTAGTTTTATGTGCTTGATAGGGATGTTATAAACTACATTATTTATTACTCCATTGGACACTTAATAATTTTAAGTTTTAAATTAAACTGCTCATTAAACAGGCGAGCCAGCATAGAGCCCTGAAAGTAGGCTGTAAAAGCCTGCTGTGAATGTAATATTAATGTGAAGGTCTAGTCTTTTTTGACACTATAGCGATACTTATATTTTAAAGTACTTGAACCAACCCTAGGGAAGTACGATCTTTTAAAATATGCCACCCCTCCACAATCAATCAAATAATAATTTTAAAAATGTATTTAGTAATATTTACTACAATTTATATAAAACTCCAAATCTCTCTTAAGTCTTAGCTATCATTCTGAACTGCTGGTAACTTTTAATTATAAATGGATAAAATATAGAATAATAAAAGGGATACTGGAAAATATATACAAGTGGGTGATAGAGAAAAGAATAAAAAGAGAGGGAAAGAGATAAGGGGGTGGGGGCCTGAAAAAGATAGGGGAAGAATTGTAATACTTTCACATTTGATCTAGCAGCCATGTGGAAGCCTTTTGGCCAGTGTGCAGAATGATTGCTCCCCATGTCCTCCAGGTCTTTGGAGATGAAACCAGGGAGGCTCAGCACACACAGTCCTGGATACACGTAATTTCCTCTGGTGCCATGTTGTTTAATTATTTGGGCAGTTGACTGTCCACATCCCATATTATTGCTACATCACTAAAAATTCAGTGTGCTGGAGAACAAATGAATGGCCAGATCCAAGGATTATTATATAGCTTTTTGACCTTCCTAGATCGCTGAGTTTTTTGCTCTTATAAAAATGTCAGAAAACATTTAAAAAATAGCTCCAGGTAATTGGCATTTGGTTTAATTGTCATGTGACAAAGGTAAAGAATCGTAGGAGTCACTTGCTACTAACACTGATGAAAGACCTTTATTAGAATAAGGAACACTCTATGGTATTAACCTTAAAGCTACTCTGTCTTCACCCCTACCCAAGCTGCAGAGCTAACTACACTCTTTTGTCTCTGGGTTTTGTGCCACACTGCCACATATGCCTGCAAGCCCCTCCTTAAAATATACTTATTCCAAAAGTCCTTTTCACCATTGTCCTCCCCCTCAAAAAGTGTTAAGATAACTAAAAAAGTAACCCCTCTTTTACCAGTGACTCCCCAACACCAAGAAAAGCCAAATGAAAATCATGAAATTAATAAGACATCCTAAATTTCTCTGTCCAGTAAGACTGCTTTTATTCATTCTATCTCTTAGCTTTAACTATACTTTATACGTTAGGTTATAGAATCTTTGCAGAAAGAATCGTGTTTTCAAACCTGTCAAAGTATGCAGCACACAGCTAGCACTCTACAAATAATTAATAATTACAGATAATGAGTCAATGCTATGGATGAATTTCAATTTTATAAAGGGCTGATTCCATTGTTTGTACTCAGGAAAATTTACCTTAGAAGTCAATGGGAACTTACCTAAATATGAACTATTGAGTTGGACCCTAAATCTACCATGTCTCCAAAGATATATTTCAAAACTGAGTTGTTTTTTATTTCTAATGTGGAAATTGCTTGATAAACTCTGCGGAGGCTTGTATTTTGAAAAAGCATTGTTTCTGCAAATCTCAGTGAGTCTTTCTAAATTCATAGACCGTAGGTGTTGCAAGAATGAAATTAATGCCTCTTAGAGCTAGTATCATTTGTCTGTGTTTTCTCTGGTTTTGCACCACTGGACGTGTTTCTGCAACATACTTTTCTTGATTAAAGAGAGAAGCTAAAATCATCTTTTTGATTAGTTCAAATAGACAAGAGTAATATCCTAATTCTATTTAAAGAAGAAATCTATTGATATATTTTCTAATGGCCTGATGCTGTCAGAAGATAAATTATAGTTATTAACAGTGTAGATTGTAAAGGCGAGAGAGAGCATGGAAGTGGACAAATCTACACAGAATATATTTTTCATTACTAAAGTAATAATTTATGTGCTTTGAACCATTTATATAAAATAAATGTTAAAAATCCAGTCACATTTATTACTAGAGGCCCCAGTACAGCAAAGTACTTAAGCACATGCTTAACTTTAAGCACATGTGAAGCCCTATTGACTGCAATGAGCTACACACATGCTTAAAGTTAGGCTGTGATGGTTCTTGGGGTACCAAGGACTGAAAGTCACCTTGTTACCTCCTGTCTCTAGTGAGCAGAAGTCTTGCCTGTGCTAACTGGGTGTTAACTCCCTAACATCACCAGTCTTAGCCACACAAGCACTCTCCTGAAGGCTATGCAAGCCCTGTCTTTGCCTAACAAGAGGTATGCCCCAGTTCCTTTGAAACATTCTCCTGTGATGTCCTGCTGCTGACACTGGATACACAGATATTCCCGATCCTCTGCCCCCAAAGGTCCAGTGTTCCCCAATTTCCTAGTTTTAGCTTAAGCCACCATCACACAGCATTTGTGAGCATTTATAATAAAAGGTTTATTTAAGAAAAAAATAGATATTCCTCTGTGTAAACGAGAGAGAGTGATGGATACAAGTGGTTACAATACAAAACAAAATAATAAAATGTGAACTAGGGCCTACAAGTATTAATGGTTGCCTTGCCTATCTAACAAAGTAGGTTCTCCCAAAGTTCAGTCTGTTGCAGGGTGGGCTGGCTTCACAGGAACTAGGATCCAATTTTTCATGAAACACCCTGGCTCAACAAGATGTCTCCTCAGTGAATGGATGCAGAATCTTTCTCCACCCTGTGATATACTGAATCAGTCTTTTGTCTTTACACAGACTCTGTGATTCCCCGTTTGTTATAATGTTCCCTTTTTCCCTCCAAGTGGTTTTGTTTGCAGTTTACTTTGATGGCTTTCCATTGGCTGTTCAGAGATGGAGCAAGTGTAGATAACTGAGACTTGCATTACATCACCAACTAACCAGGGAGGGGTGACAACTCCCTCCCCCTTGAATGGGCCAGCACCGAGACACATTGTTCCCTGGTCACTAACTTTCACTACAAGACCATAAAGCATACTTTTCAATATAGTTACATTATTCCTTAAGTATTACCTGTTCACACATCTCACAATGATTATGAATATCGTTCAAGCTTTCAGTAGAGATCTCACTTGCTACCTTTTATGGATAAATACCATGAAAGTGGTATATGAGGTGTAGTGAGTTTTTCAAGTCTGAGAGAGGAGTTGATAGTAAAGAACAGTGAGCTTTTTGCCAGTTGGCTCCAATGGGCCTCTGAGTCACACACAGATGTGCTTAAGTATTTTACTTTACTGGGACTAGAAATAGGCCAACTGGTTTAGCACTCTTGGGGCTTGTCTCCACTTACTGGTGGATCGATGCTGCAGTGATCGATTCACGGGGGATTGATTTAGCAGGTCTAAATCGACCGCAGATCGCTCTCCTGTTGACTCTGGTACGCCACCGGAATGAGAAGAGTAAGGGTAGTCAACCGGAGAGTGTGTCCAGTCGACATAGCGTAGTGTGGACCCTGCGGTAAGTAGATCTAAGGCATGTCAACTAGAGTTACGCTACTAACGTAACTCAAATTGCATAGCTTAGGTTGACTTTCCCCTGTAGTCTAGACCTGCCCTTGGTTTATCTAAATCTCATATTTTGCTATCTGGAGTTTCTCTATATTGGTGGATGTTCAAACCTTAGCCCTAACCCTAACCTTTCCCCCATAACTTGCAGAGTGTGGCATTAATATATAATTTTCCTTTCACTATAACATTCACCCTCAAGGACTGTGGAATAGTTGGCCTATTAGCTATTTTCCATCTCTCCAAATCCTGTAGAATGATGGCATAGAACCAGATACTGCAAGCCTCACTCACTCCTGATCTTTACTCACATGAGCAATCTCTTGAAGTAAGGGATTACTCACATAAATATAATTTTGCAGTGTTTGGCCTGTGGTGCTTAATGCTGGTAGCTGAACTTTCTTTCTTCTAGTTGCTTCAACAAACTGCACTGCTAATGCTTCAACAAACTACATAGTCTAGCATTCAACTGAGCATACCAGTCAAGCAAAGATTACTTTAATACAAGATGCAAAGTTTCCTAATATAGGATTTTCTCTCCTTAATTGACCTAAATAGCAGCAAAGAAAAATTAAAAGCCTTAGAAACACCCAGGAGATGCACCCATAGTTCAAACACATCAGTGTTACCTTAGCAGGAGCATCTCTAACCATCTGATGGTTGTCTCAAATAAATTACTACAGCACAACTCTGAACTTGAAAAACTGGCACACCACAACACATACTGTGGATAAAAATGGCATATTGGTATGTAGAAACAGGACTCACTCACTTGGAGAAACCAGATTTGTCAACAGTGTGAAATCTCTTCCTATAAATTATCTGTCTATAGTATCCACTCAGAATATAGAAGAAGTGGACATTTCTCCTCAATGTCTTATTTTGGATTTTTAAATTGATTTAATGATAATACATGAATAAAATGAGAAATATGTGCTTTAACTACAGTTTACAGTGGTAGCAACTGTGTATTTAAGACTGTCACCACATCCTTGGTTCTTAGTCAAGAAAGCAGAATCTTATTTTTATATTTCAAGGGCTCCCATCACTACTATCGAGGCACCTGGAGTGAAATCCTGGCCCCACTGAAGTCAATGGCAAAGCTCCCAGGATGGCCAGGATTTCACCTGATGTTCCTAGACATGGTATCTAGAGTCTTGATAATGCAGCCGTACTGCAGGGGTCAGCATCTACTTCATCCAGAGCCAGGATGCTGTGGTTTTTAACTATGCTGCACTTTCTGTTGTGGCCAATATTCAGGTCCAGTGGAACACTAAAAGAAGAGAACAAGTTGACATCCCATTTCCTTTACTGTGAGCTAGGTGGTGGCTGCTAAGGTGCCTCCCTGTAAAGGGAAAGCAGGAAAGTGTTATTTTCTAAATGGCAGCCTTTGGCTTTACTCCCTGTGTTGTCTTCAGATAAGGTTTGCTGTTGATGATGGGCTCTTAGGTTTGACAGGGATAATAAACAGGTTCAAAATAACCCAAATCTGTTTTTTAACTATGCTGCACTTTTTGTTTTGGCCAATATGCAATTTGGCGTATTCAATCCAGTCAAGCAAAGCCACAGCATTCTTATCAACAATGTTCAAGGGACAAAGACCTCCAGGAAGTTGTGTCCTTTTGCAGTCTTCAACAATATGGGTCATTGTAGCAAGGAGGCATGGCCTCCTGCCTGTCAGAAGGGGAGAGACCCCAAATCACCCCCTGGTGGGTGGAACCAGGCCACCTGCAGCCTCCCCGCTGGAAGCAGAGGGGCAGGACAGGAAACAGAATTATAAAAGTCCAGCCTCCTAGCTCAGTAGGGGGAGAGCTGCCAGAGGAGCAGGACCTCTCTTCCTTGCTGCCGGAGCCCGGAGCTGCTGGAGACAGCTGCCCAACCAGAGGACCAGAGGTGTTATCTGAATTGCCGGAGATGAGCAACGCTGACGAACTGCCGGGGCTGCCATTGGCTTTTTACCCAGGGGAGATGGAGGACGACCCCGGAACCCAGGTACCCCAAGCTGCGGAGGGTAGGAAGGAGTCCAGGGATGTTGAATAGGGTTCGGCTGTGGAACTATTGTGAACTGGCCAGTGTGTTGCCGGCGGATCCCTGCTGACCTAGTGGCGAACTACCCCGCCACTAATAGGGCCTTGGGATGCGATGCAGTGGAGAGGGAGGGCCTGCGGCCCCCTACCCTGGGCACCCCACCTGTGAAGGGTGGCCACCTCCCCACTAATAGGCCAGGAGGCCTGAATTGGTCTGGCACCCACCAGAGCTAGGGGCGCCAGGCGCATTTGCTGTCGCTCCCAGTTGGGACCTAATTCCCCACACTGGACTGCTGGGCTGTATTGCACGGACTGAGCCTGAGATATAAACTGTGAACTGCACTGATTGAGGGATTTGGCAGAAGGACTAACTGATAATTGGACTAATCACCAGGTGGACTCACTAGCTGTGAGCTGCACCCTGCTTGAGAATCAGCGAGGAGGCACGGCCTCCCACCCTGTCAGAAGGGGAGAGATCCGTACGCTTCTTTACAGTCATGTTTGTGGCTGCCCACATTGAACCGGGGGGAAGGGATAGCTCAGTGGTTTGAGCATTGGCCTGCTAAATCCAGCATTGTGAGTTCAACTCTTGAGGAGGTCACTTAGAGACCTGGGGCAAAAATCTGTCTGGGGATTGGCCCTGCTTTGAGCAGGGGGTTGGACTAGATGATCTCCTGAGGTCCTTTCCAACCCTGATATTCTATGATTCTGTGAACTGTCTTTAAAATGACACTGAAATTCCACTGCAGCACTATTTCCATGTGCAGTACAAAACTGGTTCAGAAGGCTCCATTGCCTTCATGGTAACTCAAACCTGGGCTGACATTGAGTGGGGTCCAAGACAAAATAATTATTTGAGACTTTCTTTGCAGACAATGAAGCTCACCACGCATCGTCTACAGTAAATCCCTCACCTGGCAAACGTATCCACAATAGGTGAGGTGAGGGCAGATGACCATGTGGTGGTTTAAACCAGTCTTTAATTAACAGTAGATGTGCCATATTATGCAATTTCATCATGAGCTTTGCTATACTTTCCTCTCTGCAAATACTGAGTGGAGCAATATTGCAGAGAACTGGTAACTGTGATAAAGGAGTAGATTTAAGTGTGCCTGAAATAATATGCATGGTGGAATTAAGTTGTACATCAGTCATCTTTGTGTGAGATGAGCGAGCCCATACTGGAGTGCAATATTCTGCGGCTGAATAACAGAGTGCCAAAGATGAAGTGTGCAACATTTGGATGTTGATGCCCTATAATGTTCCAACGAGTTTTCCAAGCAGGTTATTGTGTGTTTTGACCTTTAATTGTTGTCTTTATAAGATGGTCATGATATGTGAGAATTCTATCCAATGTGACACCTAGAGAGACAGGGTGTGAATTTTGGTTAATTCACTGACCATTGAGAATTTTGTTCAGCTCTCTGCCTGTTTGTGCATGATGTAAGTGGAAGATGCTCGAAACAGTCTTACTTCTACTTGGTATCAGGTGCCATAAATGACAATAATAGCTGCCATATCTGCATCCTGAACACACTCAAGTATGTCAAAGGAGTGTAACTGGGTGACGAGGCATATGTCGTCTGCAAAAATAAACTTGCAAGACCTGGTATATGATAGGTCATTCGAATATAAACTGAATAATGTTGGAGATAATACAGATCCTTGTGGGAAGCTGTTCTTCTGGTGCCTCCAAACACTTGTTCTTTCACCAATATGCACACAACGATGTCTCTAAAACAGAGCCTGTCATAACTATAAAGGGAAGGGTAACAGCTGTCCTGTGTATAGTACTATAAAATCCCTCCTGGCCAGAGACTCCAAAATCCTTTTCCCTGTAAAGGGTTAAGAAGCTCAGGTAACCTGGCTGGCATCTGACCTAAAGGACCAATAAGGGGACAAGATACTTTCAAATCTTGGGGGGGGAAGGTTGTTGTTTGTGTTCTTTGTTTGGGAGTGTGTTCGTTCTCGGGACTGAGAGGGACCAGACATCAATCCAGGTTCTCCACATCTTTCTAAACAAGTCTCTCCTATTTCAAACTTGTAAGTAAATAGCCAGGCAAGGCGTGTTAGTTTTCCTTTGTTTTCTCAACTTGTAAATGTACCTTTTACTAGAGTGTTTATCTTTGTTTGCTGCACTTTGAACCTGAGAGGGGAGTCCTCTGAGCTCTTTAAGTTTGATTACCCTGTAAGGTTAATTTCCATACTGATTTTACAGAGATGATTTTTACCTTTTTCTTTAATTAAAAGCTTTCTTTTTAGAACCTGATTGATTTTTCCTTGTTTTAAGATCCAAGGGGTTTGGATCTTGATTCACCAGGAGTTGGTGGGAGGAAGGAGGGGGGATGGTTAATTTCTCCCTGTTGTAGATCCCAGGGGGGTTGGAACTGTATTCACCAGGAGTTGGTGGGAGGAAGGAGGGGGAATGGTTAATTTCTCCTTGTTTTAAAATCCAAGGGGTTTGGATCTGTATTCACCAGGGAATTGGTGAAGGTTTTTCAAGGTTTCCCAGGAATGGAATCCATTGAAATGGTGGCAGCAGAACCAGAGCTAAGCTGGTAGTTAAGCTTAGAAGTTTTCATGCAGGCCCCTACATTTGTACCCTAAAGTTCAAAGTGGGGATCCAGCCTTAACAGAGCCATTGCACATACTAACCAACTTGGCATAGTTCTAGACAATTTCACCAAAATGCCCATGTGCCAAACCTTATTGTATGCCATGGTCAGGTCCAGAAAAATGGAACCAATCTTCAGATTATGTTGGAATCCATTTTTAATGAAAGTTGTAAATGCTAGCACTTGATCGCATGTTCTACAACTGCAGCAAAAACCAGCATGCTCTAGTGCCATCATGCCTTCCACAGCTGGTGAAATTATTTGTGAAATCAAATGCTCAAGCACCTTAAAGCAGATGCTTAGAAGTAAAACTAGCCTGTAACTTGAGGAGAAATGTGGGCCTTTCCAGGTTTCAGCAAGGTAGTGACCTTCACTTGGTGCCAGATTATAGGCAGTCTGGATTTCCACAGAATTCTGTTGAAAAACTGAACAAGCCATTGCTGAGCATGAGGACCCAGATATTTCATGAATTCAGGTGTAATTCTGTCATATCTGGGAGCTGTATCCATTTTTAAATCATTCTGCACTTTAACCAATTCCAGTCCAGTGAATGGCTCCATCTTAATATTGGCTGGATTACTCCTTAAAAAATGATGCCACTTGTCATGTACCTGTCATTTGACATCTCCATCAACAGGAGCTTTGAAGACCTTCAACAGATGACTGATAGTCTGATCTGGAGTAATTGCCGGCCTGCTTTGTGCACATGGACGTTGAGCCATACCTAATCGACAAAAAAAGATCCAGCTCTCTAGGCTTGACCATTTAAAGTCAAGTGCCACTGTCGCTTCCTCCCATTGAGCCTCCAGATCACCTGACTTCTCATACTGCCTCAGCAAGTCTGCACAATCCTCGTTCAAACATGGAATGTTCACTGGTCAGAAGCTGTGTGGAATTGTTGCACTTGCAGCTTCAAAAATGGCACAACAGAAATGACACTTTGCATCTTCCACGGAGATGATGTTTAATGCGATGGCTATGATGCTCAGTTCTAAGTTCTCTGTAAAGGAGCCCCAATGCACCTTCCCGAAGTTCCATCTAGGCTTCAGTACATTCCTTATGATCGGAAGATGCATTCCTATCTGAATCATTGGTGGACGATGTTGGCTATGTGGAAAATCATTAAGTACAGTACATGCCGCTGGCTGCGGGTGATTAGCAAACGACGTGACCCAGCACAGGGCTGGGCAGTAGTATCTCTTTCAACATTCTGAATGGAAGATACCATGCTGCTTAGGGTCATGGACCAGTGCAAGATCATTATTTGTTGCCTACTCCAACAGTTGTTTGCTATTTGGGTCCGCAGTCACATAATCCCACTCACTATGATGACTTTTGGAATCACCCACTTACACTGCTGGATGCTTAAAGCTTGGGAGAACTTGTGGACCCCCATGTGTCACCCAGTAGTGTATATACATTTGCAATTAGAAACCCACCAACTTCAATCGTGTCACTAAAAGTTAAAGATTCAATATGAATAGCATCTGATATATCACTATGGATGTATGTGGCTCAACCATGTTTCGCGTGAAGATCATAATTTAACAGATCAAAACCAATGCTTCATTCAGCACCATGTGAGTTTCTTGTAAAGAAATGATGTCAGCTTGAACTTCCTTTGCCAGAACACCAATAAGTTTCCCCTTGGTGGCAGATCTGGTGACCTTCTAAGAGTACTACAAAATGTGTTTGATAGTGTTTTTGGCGATGGCTGAGGGTGTGTTCCACACGATGATGAAGGGGTGAAAAGGGCTTTTTTGTATGTGGCTGGCTGATAGAGTTCCTTTCTGAATGATTCTTTTAATGCTGCTGGGGTTTTCCTGTAGTCCTAATTATGTGCTTCTTAGGAGTTGGTAGGGGGAGAAAGGGTATGCAAGGATAGGTCAGGAGATAAAATACTGAGAATATAGAAGAGGGTGTGCAAGTTTAGGGATAATTCCAGTATGGCATGTACACATCCATATGAAGATGTAGGGATGGACACAAGAACTGGGGTGAAGAAAACGGAGAATACTGCAATTTTGAATCCTTCTCCCTGCAAGAATATGGTGAGAGAAGTTAAATATAAACCCTGATATCCTGATACCCACATATAAAGACAAAAGTTACATATTTAATCTCATGTCAGTAACAATACATAAACAATTCAGAAACATGGATTCTTATGATAGTTCCCATATTCTTCTAGCTTTGCAAAAGCAACATGCTATGCAAATATAACAAGTCAATTCTTTCCCACAGATAAATGTGACACTGATTATTAATGGTAACAGCAGGTGTTGTGTGTATATATATTGGAAATAGTATACCAATTGCTAAAAAGGGAAATAGCATAATAAACACAAAATAAGAAAATAAGTCTTCACATTCCAAAGTTCTTCTCAGAAGCGATTCTTCCTTCTTACAAGCAGGCAGGGTCTATATATGTATTGATTGCTTACGTGTGATATTTCCTCCAAATCATTTCACATTCTCACAGATCAATTTGCTAATTTATATATCATTTATTCATTCAGCTGCTTCTGCTAATTCTTTATGCTATACATACTACTATAAATACAGCACTTACTGTGCCATAGTATTTGACTTTACCACTGCAGTGTCAATTCTGTGATAAAATTCAGATACCATAACTGAGTAATTGTTTCCCTGATGATGACACCTATTGTATCAGTCAAACAAGTTGATCTGCTATACTCACAAAGGTCTAATTCCTGACTGCTACTCAGCTACATTTTAACCTTGCGCAAGTCACTTATCTCTCCTGTTCATGTAGACCACTATGAAACACTCTGAGCAGCACAACGTTGCCAACTCCATGGAGGAGACCTGGGACCCCAATATCCCCAACTTAACTACATCTTGGTAGGAAGACAGTGTACAAAAATGCCACACCCTATGAACAGACTTGTAAGGCATTTGAAACCAATTCCTTTCAGTTTCCTCATGTAAAACACCAGCTACTAGGTAAACAGAATTTCCCTGCCTTAAGCCCTCACAAATGAATGAAAAGTCAAGCCATCTGCAAACCGGCATCATCCACGGTCTGGTTTTGGATGAGACACCCAACCTTATCTGTACCACCAAGACCTGGTTTAATATTGCCACCAGTCCGGTTGTTCCCACAGGTTACTCAATAGACCAGAAACAAAGAAGCATCCAAGAAAAAGGCAAAAAGAAGAAAAGGAGAGAGAGTTAGTGCATAAAGTTTCCCTGGCCCTTAGGTTAGCAGACCATGTAGATGCATTCAAAGCTTTTGGTTTGTACAGGACGTGAATTGCCATTTTATATCTAAAATGTTTCTCCATTTATTTGCAGTAGTGCATAAAACCCCTCAGTTCCATCTTCCAGGCTGTGCAGATCGGCTCAGGATCGGACCCCTCATTATAGCACCTCTTCCCCCCCACACACACCACAACAATTAGTAAGATTTGGAAATGACATAGGGATATTACTTACATATAGCAATTGTAGAAACTCTCAGCTAAGGAGACATCACCCTAGCTAGTAATATCTTGAGTCTAAATTAGGGGTCGGCAACGTTCAGCACACGGCTCGCCAGGGTAAGCACCCTGGCAGGCCGGGCCAGTTTATTTACCTGCTGACGCGGCAGGTTTGCCCGATCGTGGCCCCCACTGGCCGCGGTTTGCCGTCCCGGGCCAATGGGGGCGGCGAGAAGCGGCGCGGGCGAGCAATGTACTGGCCGTGGCTTCTTGCCACCCCCATTGGCCCGGGACGGCAAACCGCGGCCAGTGGGGGCCACAATCAGCCGAACCTGCCGCGTCAGCAGGTAAATAAACTGGCCCGGCCCGCCAGGGTGCTTACCCTGGCGAGCCGCGTGCCGAACGTTGCCGACCCCGGTCTAAATAATCCACATTTACCCTTTAAATGCCAGAAAGGAATTAGATTTTCTTCATGCATGTCTCCCTGTAAGTCTAAGACCAGCTATTTCATACTCCTCTGAATCAATGTGTTACTATTAGTTTTAAGCCTCTCATTTCTACAACTGGGGGAATTGTCCAGTTAGCTCTGGCACTGGATTGCACAGCTTCAGTTTAGTTCCTTTGTGACACAGATTTTGTTTTAGTATATATGAAATAGGTAGCATAATAGCCTATTTGGACCAACTTCTGTTGGTGAAAAAGACAAGGTTTCAAGCTACAAAGAGCTCTTCTTCAGGTCATTACTATACTTGGTAACTATTTGCTAGGTGCTATCAAGTTTGATAAAAATGCTTTCTCTCTCATTTCCCACATATTCAATATTTACCCATGTCAGAGTTCCATTGCTTAAAACAAAAGCCCAAAGTGTCACTTCCAAGCAATGTAAATTCAGATATGGAATACTTGACTTCCAGGGCCGCCCAGAGGATTCAGGGGGCCTGGGGCAAAGCAATTTTGGGGACCCCTTCCATAAAAAAAGTTGCAATAATAGGGAAAATTGTCCTACAGTCCCCCCCCTCCCCGGGGCAGCCCTGGGAAAAATAAACATTTAAAAACCTTCCACATCTCGGCACACACCCAGTTTTGAGAAAACTTCTTTTCCAGTTACCTCTACAAGGTATCACTGGTTCTCAGCATCAGCTAGTGCTAAAAGGCACTAAAGCTCATTAAAAGGGTTGGACAAATATTTTCTGTCAAAACTTTTTTTGGATCGAAAACTAGGGGTTTTTAAAAAGCAGAAAAAGTCATGGACAATGTCTGCCTTCCGTCAAAATTTGTTGTGTTTTTTTTAATTGAAAAGCTGAAATTAGTCTGCCAAAACCTGAACATGGTTTGGGGTTTCAGAAGTGTGTGGCCAAATATTTGCTGCTTGCTGTGTTTGATTGTTTAAAGAAACAATAAAAAAATTCTGCTTAAAAAAAATCCAAAACTTTTGAACCACCTCAGCTTGTGACCAAACGCCTGAGCCCATCCAGTCAGAGATTTTTCCGGGTTTCTGATACTCTGCTGGCTTCCTTGACTCATATCTGTCTCCATAACTTTGGGTTCATTCTTATTTTAAGAAAATAAGAACATAAAAATGGCCATACTGGGTCAGACCAAAGGTCCATCCAGCCCAGTATCCTGTCTACCGACAGTGGCCAATGCCAAGTGCCCCAGAGGGAGTGAACCTAACAGGTAATGATCAAGTGATCTCTCTCCTGCCGTCCATCTCCACCCTCTGACAAACAGAGGCTAGGGACACCATTCCTTATCCATCCTGGCTAATAGCCATTAATGGACTTAACCTCCATGAATTTATCTGTTTCCTAGAGACTGGCTCCATGGGGTCCCTCACAAACTGGAAATGGTTACTGTGGGTTTGTCTTTAGTATAGCTTATGTTGCCCGCCCTAAAGGGCTCGAGGGGACAACAATGGTCTGTCGCCCGGTGTGCTTGGCACCAATAAAGACACTGAGGGGAGAAAGCAAGCCAAGTTTATTTCAGAGCTCTGAAATGGCACTAGGAGACCAGCATGTCTCAAATCCAGTTCAACAAATACAAACAACTTTTACCTTTTATACTTCAAACTGTTTGCATACATCTCTTTGTCTGGCTGTTCCCCCTTACCCCTCCCTTCCAGACAACTGTTACAATAAGCTCTACATAAGCTTGTGAGAAAACTTTCTCAGTCTTTGCGACCTTGAGTTAGACACCTGCAAACTAACTACCCTGCTTCTTATCTCTATTATTTCTGCTAGTGTGAGTGAAACTGCAGCCATCTGCTAAAAAGCTGACATTACATTTCTGCTTCAACCTACTTCAGAGCATGTAAGCAGTTAGCATAGAAGTAGGTGAGAGCTCCCAAGATGGAGTCACTGTGGTTCACAGACCCAGAGCAAAAGAGCTTCATCGGCACTTTTGGCCTTCCACTCTCCCGAGTTACCTGGTAGCTATGCCTAGTGGACCCCAACACTTATGTACACACTCCACGAACTGAGCATTTGAGCTTGTTCCAGAATCTGGGATGAGCCTATGTTGTGAAAACTGAAATGCTCAAAATAGCACATGCATGTGAATGGGCACATGGTACTAAAATTAAATTAAGCCAGGGGTTCTCAAACTGGAGGTCGGGACCCCTCAGGGGGTCAGGAGGTTATTACTGGGGGTCACGAGCTATCAGCCTCCACCTGAAACCCCGCTTTGCCTCCAGCATTTATAATAGTGTTAAATATATAAAAAAGTGTTTTTAATTTATAAGGAGGGGGTCTCACTCAGAGGTTTGCTATGTGAAAGGGATCACCAATACAAAAGTTTGAGAATCACTGAATTAACCCCTATGGAGCCTCAGGGAATGCAAGGGAGGGAGTCTCCCTTGGTAGGGTTGGGAAGGAGGTAGGTGGTGTATGATATTGCTCTTCTCATGTGATCCCTCCCCCTTGGCTCTCTTGGCTCTATCATTGTTAATCTAAAGTGGCTAATTTTAAATGAAGCTACCCTCCCCTGACATGAATCTCCCTATGGCACTGAAATTAAATGTAGACTATAATTTGGAATTTGAGAAGTGAAAGAGATGGTGGCCTTAAGGGAAAAGATAACAGCTTGGCTCATTGTGGTAAATAGCTGTCTGCAAGCCTCAAACTGATGAATAAGCTTTAGGGTAGGGAAGGCTGTACCTCCCCAAACAGCCTGGTCCTGCCCCCATCCGACCCCCACCCACTTCCTACCCCCCGACTACCCCCGTCAGAATCCCTGACCCATTCTGCTCCTTGTTCCCTCACCGCCTCCCCCCAACCACCACCCTGGGACCCCACCCCCTCACCAACCCCCCCATCCCCTAACTGCCCCACCCCTATATACTCCCCCACCAAGTCCTGACAGACTCCCGGAATGCCCATGATCCAACCCCCCATTCCCTGACCGCCCCCCCCCTCCCCAGCAGTGGGCGGTAACCCAGGGCCACTCCTGGGTTACCGCCACCTCTCCCCTCTCTTGCAGCCTCAGCTCTGGCCCCTGGACAGCGCTGCAGCGGCGTGGTTCAGCAGGACCAGAGCTCGCAGCCCTGCCACCTTACCACGTGGCTCTGACTCAGTGGGAGGAGCTCAGGTCCGCAGCGCTGTCCAGGGCTGCTCCTGATGCGGCGCACTGAGGTGCCAGGGAATGGGGGAAGGCGGGGACAGGCCCCTGCGGGGCCCGGGGCCTGGGGCAAATTGCCCCACTTGCTTCCCCTCTGGGCGGCCCTGTTGACTTCCCTTTTAATTCATGCATGCAAAACCTCTGATTTTCCTCCTTTCCAAATAAAGGTTTAACAATAGTTTAAATCTGTTTTTTAAAGCCTGGCAGACATCTGTGGTGGCAACATGCTGAAATTATAATTGAAATGAGGAGCTGTGATCAGCCTTATCATCTGCATATGTCCCCACATGGTGAGCATTAATTTATTCCAGTTTGTTCTCTTGGTACACTAAGACTGAATCCTACTTTAGTGAACATAATCAAAGACAACAGCTGCCTTCTTCTGTATCTTTAATAAAATCTAAGCTTCCCAACAATCTTTAGTCTGGAAAAATAACTATTTTCTTACAAGACCCAGTGCTTTCTATTACTGTGCAATTATGCAGTGTTGTTTTAGCCATATTGGTCCCAGGATATTAGAGAGACAAGGGAGAGGAGGTAATATCTTTTATTAGACCAACTTCTGTTGGTGAAAGAGACAAGCCTTCAAGCTTACATAGAGCTCTTCTTCAGGTCTGGGAAGAGTATTTAGAGTCTCTCACACTTTCCCAGACCTGAAGAAGAGCTTAGTGTAAGCTCAACCGCTTGTCTCTCTCACCAACAGAAGTTGCTCCAATAGAAGACGTTACCTCACCCACCTTATCCTTCTAAATTACTGTGCAAGGTCAGTTTGATGACTGGACTAAACCATTTAAGAAGTCCCATTCAAAAATGATTTTATTATGAAGGCGTGAGTAGGAACTCCACAGTTAAAATTGCAATGTAATTTCCATTGAAAGCGGGACTAAAGTCTCTCCATTTGATACTTCAATGGTTGAATTTAATTTCCAAACTTGGCACAGTAAGTCTTCAGAAGACCATTGAAATTTCTATCTATTGTTCCAATAAAAGATTTACAAATTTTGCAGAGAAAACATTTGAAGTTGTTTCTTTCTGAAATGTTACCATGTTTCTCTCATATTTCTTTGGTACTCAGAGGTAAACAACCACATCTCTCTCTCTCTCTCTCTCTCTCTCTCTCTTTTAATAACATCTTGGGCACAGACTAGGGTGCTGGAACAATTTTTATAGTTGGGATGCTGAGAGCCATAGAACCAAACTTTCAACCCTGTACATAATGGAAACCATTTAAAGACAGGGGGTGCAGCAGCACCCCTAGTTTCAGCACCTATGGGCACAGATTGCTTTAGAATGTTTTAAGTTAAACACCTAAAGAATTAGCTCAATTATTCAGGATATCCTAACTGAATGTCACCAAGATTAGCCATCAGAATTGCTCACTTCTGTCAGCAACTTCCAATTTTCAATGCCTGCTTCTCTGATTTCTCAGCTATTCTCTGCACATACCCTAGTGAACAAGAGGGGCAGGCTGGGTAGAAACTGGAGTACTGGAGAGCAGAGGATCTCTAAGGGAGAAATGGAACTCTGGTAAGTGTTGGGGATGAGTGGAGATTTGGAGGGCAGTGGGAGTGAGCTAGTAGAGTTTGGTGGGAAATGAGAGGCTGAGCAGGGATTTGAAGAGACAAGGGGTTGGCAAAGATGCGGGAGAGATAAGAGCTGTGAATGTGGGTAACAGGCTGTGTCAAAGGGGACTTGTGTTGGGGGAGCCAAGTCCTTCTGTGCCAAGGCATCAGTGTTTAAAGGGCTCCCCTGTCAGGACCTCCTTGTGCACTGAGGCAGCATCATCATGGAGGTCCCTTAAGCACCAATGTCTCAGCACAGTCCTTTGAGTACCAATGACACTGACATCTTGGCTCTTTAGTTCACTGAAGCAGGGAGAACTGGTTGTCTCTCTCTCTCTCTCTCTCTCTCTCTCCTCACTAGTACGACATTGGCACGCTGACACAGCACAGCTATGAGGAGCCTTTTCTGTGCCAACGCCTTGGTGCAGAGACACTTGCTATGGAGGAGAAGGGACGTGGCATGTGCTGTGGGTGCTATATGTGACTGGGTTAATATGAAGGTGAAATCATGGTTGTACATTGCTAGGAATGGCTGTAAATTAGAAAAGGGTTTCCTATCATTTTTATGGCTTTGTTGGTGGATTTTTTCACTAGAGCAAATTTAGCTTTATTTTTTATTTTTATTTATTTATTTATTTATTTATTTTTGAGGAAATGATAAAGATAATGGGTTGGATACTGCTTTCATTCACACCTATGTAAATTCAGAATAATGCCATTGAAGTCTGAATTTTTCTGGATTTACACCAATGTAATTGATCCAAATCTAGCCACTAGACTGGTATAAAATCAGTGTGGAATGGGGCTCATTACTTTTGTATATGGCACAAAAGGTTCATTACAGATATACAACAAGACATATTCCTGTCCTGAACAACTTACAGTTTTTGGTGTTGTCTGCATGAGAAAATTAACTGTAATAATTATTCCAGAATAAACTATTCCAGAATACCTTCCCATCTGAATACTTTATTCTGGGATTAAAAACTTCTTATTTCAGAATAATTATTTCACTTTGGAAGTGCACTAAATTATTCTGAAATAAAGTGACTTTTATTCTGGAATAGCATGTACATATGGGGAGCTATTCTGGAGACGCTAGGGTGGAATAGTTTATTTCACAATAGCTGGTCTGGTCAGTTTTGCCACATAGACAAGCCATAAGGCCCTGAGCCAGCAATGTGATCTGTGTGACAGACTCCTGCAGCCACTTGGGTACATTTACACTTTGAGCTAGAAGTGTAATTTCCAGCTTGGAGAGACATGTGTACACTAGCTCTAATCGAGTTATCACACTAAAAATTGAAGTATAGCTGCAGTGTCGTAGCTGGCAGGACAGGCTAGCAATCCAAAGTACAGTTTTTCCAGGGGCCCTAGGTACATACTCTGGTGACTAGCCCTTCCCGTCCATTAATTTCAATGGACCCTGTTGTGGCCCACCTATGTGGATCAAGTGTAGGGTCTGGGCTTAAACAGACAATATAATAGTGTGAAAAAAGGAAGAAATACAGGATTGCTTTTATCTTTGCACTTTCCTCTTTTTTTAAACCCTTGTCCATTTGCCTCTATTTTTTTGTTCATTTATTTTCCTCTATCTAATTTTAAACAGATCTGGCCCTATTGAAGTCAATACCAAAACTCCAATTGATTTCAGTGAGGCTGGGATTTCATAAAGAGTATCCTGGTTCCTAATTTTTTTTAAATTGCTGCTGATTTTCTTCTAGTTTATTTTTATGTCTCTGGATATTTAGATCAATTAGTGCTGGCTATTAGGTGTAATCTATTAGTCAGAAGTCCTGCATTCTCTAGTAACCTATCTGTCTCTGAGTAAGGACTATAAATACAGGTACGTAGGTAGATAGATATGTATTTTAATGTTTCAAAAACAATAGGATGG
This sequence comes from Malaclemys terrapin pileata, assembly GCF_027887155.1. Lineage (NCBI taxonomy): Eukaryota > Metazoa > Chordata > Testudines > Emydidae > Malaclemys > Malaclemys terrapin. Next base: position 92,359,634 of record NC_071509.1, read on the forward strand.
CATCAGATGCCTGAAGGCTTTGTGTTTCCACAGCCATGGAATTTTGCTGTAAAACTGACAGCTTGCTACAGAGGCTATAGAACAGGCTACATTTCTCTTATTCCTTTGTCAATGTCATTTGTCAGCGTCTCAGAAAATGGAGTCTGCGCTTTTAATCTAAGTGAGTAGCTCTTCATCCTGGAAATGTTTAGGAAAGTGTCTGATGCTGAGACACTAACCTGCCACCCAGAGCAGCCATGAAGGGAGGTGTTTACACTAGCATCTTTTTTTTTTAACCTCTAAAATATTTATTGGTGTTATTAGCAGGGCATCTCTACCGGTGGTAGGCAATGGTGTGTGTATAGACCAGCCTTGGGTGTTTTACCCAATATGGTGTCAAATTCATTGCTGATCAGGTCTAGAACACACTAGTGATTGCTGGTATCTTATCTACACTAGTTCTCACATTTGTTATTGCTGGTGGAGCTGCATTGGTGGTAGGAACAATGGGAAATTTTAGGGAAATAAGTCTTAGTCATTTCTTTAAAGATTGCAATGTCTCCCACCAAATCCCCACCACACATAGAAAGGGACATGCTCAATAACTTTGTTTACAATGTCTAGATTAATAAACTGTCCTCAACTTGAAGAAAAGGGCATATAAAAGCTTAGAAAGTGTCTGTGAGGCATTTTAACCCAGTGAATTCTCCAACTTTGGTCTGTGGTCTGCAGAACACTTGTTGGTGAGCAGAGAGCTAGATGATTATGCATTGAAGGCTCCCATCTGTTTCCAGCTACTAAATTGCATTAGAAGGTAGTTAAAACATGTTTCCTAATACCCTCTTTTCATGATAGCTACTGTTGTAGTTGCTGTAGGGATGTTGTGTGATGGTGAATATGTCTGGTCAACTGCAAAGGGGAGGTGAGGGAAGAATCTATTTTTTAACTGTGGTTCACTTAAAGAAATCACTGAGAATTCCTTCTTCTAACCTCTCTTGATTTTTCTATAGGGTCTCAACAACTCAGACTAGACCAGGCCTCCTCTAGCTTTCCTCTTGTAGCAGCTAGCACAGAGTTAATGGGAAGTTGGTTTGTTTAATAGGTGGGTGGGTGAGTCAGGGTGGAGGAGGCTATTGTTCATTAGGCTTTGAAATAATGTTGCTATATTTTTTTAACCACACCATTTAAAATCCTTTTAAAAGTAATATTTTATACCACCATGTGCAGCAAAAACAGTAGTAGGACCATGTGGTTGGAGAGCCGGGACTCCTATTACACTTTTAAAAGCCATTAGATGATTTATAAAAACCACAATAACATCACTTAGTACACCTTAAAAAAATCTTCTCTTCCATACCCTGAAGTAATGTCTCAGGTTTTTAATCATGCTGCTGGACTACTTAAGCCTGAGCTAGCAGCTGTTGTTTGCTTAGCATCTGATGAAGTTCCTAATACTGGCATCACTTACTAACCTAGAGGTTTGCAAAACCTGGAATTCTATATTTGCCATTTAATTAAGAGATGCAGGAGAATATAGTACAAAAGCAGTTCACCCAACAGCCATGGTTCCCAAACTGCTCTCCTTCCTCCCCTCCCCGTATCTCTGAACCAGTCATCCATTTAGCTCTTGCTTACATGGTTTAAGGATATCTGGCTGGTCATATAGATGCCAGCTCTCCTCCTTGTTTCCAGCTGTGAAAGCAAAGTAAAAGAGGCGAAATTACTTCAAACACTTTTTTAGAATTATTCTGCAATGCAGCAACTGTTGTAGGTGATAGGAAGCTTATGTTATCATGAAGGGAGAATGAGGTGTCCTGCATAATTGTGATTTGGAAGGAAGTATGGTTTATGAATGAACCTCTGCTCTTATTCAAGTGGTTTATATATTTGACTTCAAAACAGCAGTAACCATCACTGGATTTGAAAATACCAGTTGTATTTTTGTGGATATCTGATGGGATAGTTTTCTTAATCAGAAGGAAAATCACAACAGGATTCTCTGCATAGAGCCAAAACCTGCTATCCTTTTTTATTCCTTCCTGTGCTACAATACAAAGTGCTGAAATGTTTCAATTAATTCCACAAGCAGTGAATGATTTCGTGAGCATAGAAATATGAAAACCAAAGAATCATCCTGGAAGTATGCTGCTTAAGATACACAACTACTTATACAGGGTCAAATTTTGCCATTAGAGCCCAGTGCATAGTTCCCATTTACCTCAGTAAATGACCCTTGTGCTCAAATTCAAATTCAGAATTAACCTATAGTTTTTACTGCCACAGATTTTGTCTTTTGCCATAGACATTTGTGCAAAAGTATTGCAAAATTCCAGTGACTCTGGTTTTCAAGATCCACATCTTTGTGACTTGATACAATAGAAAAAGTAGTAAAGATGTGGAACAGATAATGTCACTGAAATAAATATGTGAGAGAAGAACCCACAGAAGAGGCTAACAGCGCGACAGACTCACGGACCTATCATTAGCTTAATTCTTAAAAGTGCTTGAGTGAAAAAAATAGCTAGCAACTACTGGTGGGCAGTTATCAGCCAATGCTTAAGCCAGATCCAAGGGTGACATAAATATAGCAGATTTCGGAGTGGTAGCCGTGTTAGTCTGTATCAGCAAAAACAACGAAGAGCCCTTGTGGCACCTTAGAGACTAACAAATTTATTTGGCATAAGCTTTCGTTGGCTAAAACCCACTTCGTCAGATGCATGGAGTGAAAAACACAGAAAGCAGTATAACTATTACAGCACATGAAAAGATGGGAATTGCCTTACCAATTCCCATCTTGGTAAGGTTTTAGGTCCACCTAAATTGAATTAGCCTCGTTAGCACTGACCCCCCACTTGGTAAGGCAACTCCCATTTTTTCATGTGCTGTAATATTTATACTGCTTTCTGTGTTTTTCACTCCATGCATCTGATGAAGTGGGTTTTAGCCCACAAAAGCTTATGCCCAAATAAATAAATATAGCAGACATTCCAAACCCGTGGAAAAAAATGCAGAAATTGAGCTTGGTTTTGGCTTAATTGGCTTGTGAGTTGCTTGTTGGCTAGTTTTTGGCTTGTAGCTTGTTGCTTCTTTTTTTGATCAGCTCCCACAAGCAGGAGCAAAGGGCAAGAAGGGGTAAGGGGGGGGAGAGAGTCAGGGGTGCACAGCGGGCCCACCACAGTCCCAGACTGCACACCAGAGGGATCTAGTTACATAGAGTGTTGGGGCTCTTAGGGATTGGCTTGTTTTGGCCTTGTTTTGAAATGGGATTAGCTTATTGTGAAAGTTGGTGTGCTTATTTACTGCATGAAAGTTGGCAACTGTGAAATAAAGGTATAAATTACACACTGGTAAATCCTCAGAAATCAGTATATGCTGATGAAAAAGGGCGTGGTTGTAAAATAGCATAATTTCTATACTGGAAGTGGAATGGAGTTTTAGCATGAAAAGCAACCACCAGGAAGCTGTCAGAGCTGTAAAATAACTCCCTCCATCACGAACTCACACAACACAACACTCTATCTCACACTTGCATACACTGTCTTCCTTTTCGTTTCTTTACTTGATACAGCCACGTCCTTCCCTCTGCAGTGTCTGTTACACCAACTTACACTCACTGACATCATTTTGGGTCATTTTACCAGTCTGTATTTCACTCCACCATTTACATCACCACCAGATTGGGCTGCCAGGGTAAAATACTGGCCCCCCTGAAGTCAATGGCAAAATTCCTGTTGGTTGTGAATCATTCACTGAATTCTACTGTACTTCCTCTGTGTCACAGAGCAGCTGGACAATGGGGGATAATGCACTTACCCAACACCAAAACATCTTGGACCAAATTCAGACACGGTGTAGGTGGCTGATGGGGCCCATGTCAGTACTTAGACAGATACAGTAACTCCTCACTTAACGTTGTAGTTATGTTCCTGAAAAATTCAACTTTAAGTGAAACGATGTTAAACTAATCCAATTTTCCATAAAATTTAATGTAAATGTGGAGGGTTAGGTTTCAAGGACATTTTTTAGGGGCAGACAAAAGGCATTATACTTTACAGTATTGTACTGTGGCGGGGAGGTGCCACTTGCTTACCCCTGGGGCTCAGGGCTGGGGGTGCAGGGTCTGGGAGGGAGGTAGGGTGTGGGAGGGCCTAGGTACATGTTCACGAGGATTTTAAGACATACAGAGAAACTTCAGTCTTTCTGTCTGGGAATTTGAAGGTCGAGCAGTTTTTGCTTAAATTCTGTAAATGACACCATATATGTCTTTGCTTCTTTGTTGAAGCTTTGTCAGGCTTTGCTGTTACTTTTTCTGTAAATATCTATTTTACTGAAAGCAATAGCAACATTTTTATGCACATACTGTAACTAAAAATAGATTAGGAAAATAATATTCTGAATCTGTGTCCATTTACTCTCTACCAAGAAGGAAATAACCTACTTCTGGCATCTATATATTTCCTGACTCCTTGGAAACCATAACAGTATGAAGGCATGTCATGATGTAAAAGAATATAAAGTTGTATGCCAATACCTGAACTTTGCCTTTATTCAAATTGTCTCCCTCTATGGGATTTCTGCATCTGCCCCCTTTCTCTCTGAACCCAGTGGATTTGCTGCATGTACTTTTTGGAACTTCTTACAGGAAAATGTGAGAATCATCTAAGGTATAATATTGTAAATAATTTAAACTTTGTTCAGTAGCAATTCTTGCCACCTTTCAATAAGTAGGTAGGATCCTATGAAATAAAATTTGCCAAAAGATTGGGCACCATAGGTTTTTGTTGTTGTTTTTTAACCCTACATAACCATGAAGGACTTTAACTGAGAGCCCAACTGGCATTATAATAGGAAGGAACATCGGGGGAGGAAGAGGAATCATTGCTTCTATAAATCACTGCCAGATGGGTCACAAAAGTCAGCTTAAGTTTCAGATCTTTAGAGGCACATTATCAGAAAACTGCAATACTAAGTACTGCTATATTTTGGATGCCTGGTAATATCTTATGTCTAACATACTATAACTGCCATCTACTTTGATTTAAATGATGCAGCAAGGTAATTGTTTAGAGTTTTTTAAACTTTCTTTTTAGTCTCTTCAGGTTTTTAATGCCTTGAAATTGCATTTCCCTCCCCCCCATATTGATTTTATCCTCTTGCATTTGGCAACATTGATTTGTTTTCCCATCTTTTAAATGGAACAAAATCCACTCCAGCCGGTTTTAATTTAACAACTTCCATTTATATAGCACTTTAATATCTTTCTTACTGCAGCAGCATCTTTGGATGATGTTAGCAGAGATCAGAGAATAGTGTTTGAAGGTTTACTGATAAAGTCAGCAGAGAGGACACAATATATTATTTTTGTGCTGCAAACAAAAAGAGAAGCTGTTTTTTATTCTTCTTTTCCATCTCCCCATTCAATATTTCTTCAGTGCAGAATAGATTTGAAAAGAAACAAGTGGAACATTTAGGCCTGGGTGCTTAAAATTAAGCTTTTAAATCCATTTTTAGGCCCTCACTCATTAAGCTAATTAAGGATGGGGCCAACTTTAAGAACGTGAATAGTCCCACTCATTTCCCTGCTTAAAGTTAGATACTTTCTTAGGTACTTATGGTTTAGATGCCTAAATAAAAGTGGCCTGATTTTCAAAGAAATAGAGATGCTATAACTCCTACTGAATTTCAAAACCAGATCTAAACCTGAATTATATCCCTCAAGTCCATCTCTACTTAAAAGGCCATAAAGTGTCCCATCAGTGACTCAGATCCAAAACCTTAAGAGCAATATTTCTTCGTCCTGGAAAATGTGTTCTTCAGTAAAAGTTAAACTTTCTGTTTGAGGTTAATTTCAATTTTTTTTATACTAATATATTTTGTTTACTAATCATTAACTGACACATTCCATAGCTTATTAGTTAGCTCAGATGCAGGTGCTTTTTGAAACCATAATTTATAACATTTAGAATAACCTGTGTGAGATACAGATCTATGTGGTTGTGATGAATTAAGGAAATAATTTTGCCATCTGACTCTGATCCTGTGCTTCAGTCTCTGTGACATTCTGCCAGTGCAAAGGAACTGTCCACTAGCAGATCCAGCCAGGTGAGGAGGATTTCCCCAGTATATAGGAATCACTGGGGGGAGGGATAGCTCGGTGGTTTGAGCATTGGCCCACTAAGCCTAGCATTGTGAGTTCAATCCTTGAGGGGGCCATTTAGGGATCTGGGATAAAAAATTGGTCCTGCCTAGTGAAGGCAGGGGACTGGACTCAACTCAATGACCTTTCAAGGTCCCTTCCAGTTCTATGAGATAGGTATATCTCTATATTTAAAAAATAAATAAATAAATAGGTGGTATAAATCCCCTTGCCCCCAACCTATCTATGGGGTACAGTTTAAAGATAGGGGACATGGATGCCAATGACCCCAGTGGTTGTTGTCAAACAATATAGTTCATAGCAGCCCTGAGATTAGTCTCAACTATGATTGGGATGAGGCTAATGCAGAACTAGACCCAGATCTGGTACATACAGTTCCTTTGTACCCAGGGCCAGCTCCAGGGTCTTGGCCACCCCAAGCAGACAAAAAAAAAAAAAAAAAAAAAAAAGCCGCGATTGCGATCTGAGGGGCAATTCGGCGGAAGGTCCTTCGCTCTGAGCGGGAGTAAGGAACCATCCGCCGAATAGCTGGACCTGCCGCCCCTCTCCAAAGTGGCCGCCCCAAGCTGGTACTTGGAGCCGGCCCTGTTTGTACCCCCTGCCTCATCTGCACCCAGACCTTATTGGGTGCAGCAGAGAATGTAGCCTGTCATGTACAGAATGGAAGCAGAACTTCCCCATCCTGGATTCAATCAAGGGTTTCAGAGGCAAAAGTGTAATTTTATTTAAAAAAATACTAATTTAGCTTTCCTAGGAAGAAACATCAATGAGAAAGCATTATCACTGCTAGTGAAGTCAAGAAAAAGTGTGCAGGGTTATTCTCTGCTGTCATTTATAGAGAAGCAAGTTTGTAAGCCTATATCATATTATGTTATTAGTACTGCCTAGCAGTGGTTAAGGCTGGCAGGCAGCCTACTGTTCACAGTGCGAGCATGCCAACGCTGCATTACGTTGGAAGATCAATTCTCAGCCAGCTGTGCTTGGATTGGAAGAGAGTCAAATAGTGTTAGTGTTCTGGGTCTTAACTTGCCACCATGATGTCTTCACTCAATGACAAATTACATGTATTCCTTAGAATAAGACCTTACAAGACTATCTGAGAACAATATATGTATTAATGGTGATACAATAGAAATTCCATCTGAAAATAAGATAGAGCAAGAGAATCTCACCAAACAAAGAGTTCTGATGATAATTATAAACAGAAATAACATCAAGAAAGAACATGTAGAACGAAAACGACAACAAAAATACAGCCTGGAACAACCATAATGCTGAGTATAAAAATTAATAACACCTTCTGCCTTTCTGATTTCCTTTCTTTCACTGGACAGTCTTTATGATGAAAGCACCTGACCACTCTGATCTTGGAGTTCAGTGTTAGTTTGTTCAGTAGCCACAAGTTACTAAACTAATGGACCTTATGCCACAGTTTGCAGTGAGGGAGCTAACCACAGCCTGTGCTTTTGGATAAACAGACACAACAATATGTCCATTATATGAATTCTCAGTAATTGCTAGGCAAATACATGACACATTTAAACTGAAAGTGCTCAACATGATCAGTGTTGGCTAGTACAGCTAACTGCAACCCTGGTAGTAAATGGGTCTGCAGGGGGCTTGGTCTTGAAAAGATTGACTCCCCTTAACCCTTAATGAATTGTTTTAAGACTGTTATTACTCATCCTAAGCCATATATTTGATTAAACTATTTAGGTCACATTTCACTTCTCTAAAACATTTTTTTTAAGACTTGTGCTAGGGAAATGAATCAGGTTTGTTTGATCTAATTTCTTCTCTCCATACTAATATGGTAATTCCAACAGTGGCTTGGTATTATTTACTCTAGTGTAAATATTGAAGAAAAGGCCATCACCCTGCAGTCACTTGCTGAATGGAAGAAAAGCTTTTATAATTTTTAAAATTTATAAAATTTTTATATGTTTTAAAATTGATACTTTTTTCTCCATATCCATTATGCAGTGAAATATTAATAGAGAAACAGCTGTTTTGCAATCGGAGTAAGTCTTTTAAAATTTGTTTGGAAGAGGTCTCTCTCTTTTTAACTGAGATATGATGTGTGCACAATGACTTTTTGTAACTAATCCATGGGAAAGACTCACCATTAGGGAAATCAAGGTCTGCACTTCAAAAGAAATATTGGAAAGGATTATTATTCCCTTGTTTCTGTCCATTCCCACAATCCCTCAATGTTCTGAGTGGTCTTAACAAATTAAATAAATAAATGACAAAACCATAATGCTCATGGGGCTCTTTGTTCGTTGAGCTAAAAATGCAGCCTGTATGAATGAAACACATTCTCAGTTCATTGCTAATCCTCTATATATATTATCCCTGTTAGTCTAGATAGAAAAGAATAAAATGTAGGACACTGCCAAATGCAAACAACAACAAATATCTACAGTAGTATAACTTGAACTGATGAAAATCATCTGGCAAATTTGGGGTTTAGGATGCTTTGGCAACCAGGCACTAAAAATGGATCAAAGGCAGTGCTTCAAATCTGTGTTATATAATTGAAAGTGCAGGATGCCAGTAAAACAGAAGGCTTTGGCCTGGTCCTGTGTCCATCAAAGTCAATGGCAAACCACCCACTGACTTCTTTGGTGCAGCATTAGGCCCTTAACAACAAAGCACGTAGGGCCAGATCTTTAAAGGTATTTGGGTGTTGCTTCACTCCACTTTGCAACACCTGTCTTAAAAGCCAAAATCTCATTTTCCAAAGGAATTTAGGCACCCAGAAGCCTAAATCCCATGGGAAACTGGTGCCTAAATCCATTTGGAAAATTAGATTTAGGCTCCTAAATCAGTTGTGTTTTGCAACATGAAGTGCAGCAACACCTAGATACCTTTAAAAATCTGGGCCTTAAGCACATGCTTAATTTGAAGCATATAAATGCGTGTAATTCATAGTTATGGAAGGCTCTTTTACACTGCTCTGGCAGCATAAAGGAGCGTTGAAATAGGTATAAATTACTTTTCAGAGCAGTATAAAGTGGCCTTTGTGTAAATGACAGTCAAGCCGATTGACTTCAATTGGACTGTTCATGTGTATCAAGTTAAGCACATGCTTAAGTGCTTTGCTGGATCAGGGCCAAGCTGTTGAAGAATTTTCACAAAAAGGGACTGCAAAGTTGGCTAGATAAAGACAAATGTGGGAAACCAAATTAAATTGTATAATATTTTGCTTTTCCAGGGGTTAGCCCCAGACTGTGGAATTAATTCCTGTAAGCATTTAGGATAACAAACCCCATTACTTTCCAATCCAAATGTAAAACTCATTTATTTGAAATTGCTTTCCTGCTAGCAACTTGTAGCATAGTAGCTGCTTAAAGATGGATTTAAAAAAAAAAATCTATGCACATGGTAACTTTTCTCTATGGGAGCACAAATATAGATGAAACCTCCCATGACAGATGTTAATCTATTTGTTAATCTTAGTTTCAGAAGGTACTCAGATACCACAATGATAGGTACAGGAAAAAAACCTACATAGGATAGATGGAATAACGGCATAAGAGATCACCTCTGATTCCCATGCCCTTTTGATGGAGCATTACATATTATGTAGACACATTTATATACTTTCTGATTGATTATGATAGTAACCAATATATTGTCTTTTATTTTCTTAAAGACAAACAAACTGAACCAGATACTGTTGAATAGCATGTGTTTTTTTTTTAACCCACAAAAATATCTGAGCTCTACTGTTTATCTGTTATGATTTCTCTCACAAATGATGAATGCTAGACATAGTGTGAGAAAAAGCTTTCTTGTGCTATTTCTGTCTGTTCCTGTGACTTCAAATCATTCCTTGTGACATTACATTTAGACTCTTAAATTGTAATGGATTTCTTGGATTTAATCCAAGACATTCTTTGATTTGGATTTATTTTTTGAAAAAAAGTCTTTGGGGGTTACAGATGGAATTGAGATTTTAAAGTAAAGTTAAATCCCACGACAAAGATGAATAAAATATTCAAACTAAACCAAATGTCTGGATCATCAGTAATTTATGTAAGATGTACCTATACCTATGAAACTCATGTACTCTAATGGTGAGGATGAAGGTACTTTTCTTTTAGAAAGTATGCTCATTTTTATCCATCTTTCACAGATTGTGTACTCTCCTCAGGCCTGACCCAAAACTATTTGAAATCACTGAAAATCTTTCCACTGAATTAAATGGGCTTTAGATCAGGCTTTTAGCTGTGCTTCTCAATGTTTTAATTTGGGTGAACTGAGAACCCCTCTGCTGTGTCTCAGTCACTAAATGTGTTAGTGTTCAGTATTGCTAGTCAGGTCAGAAAATATTTTATTTTGTTTTTCCTGCAGAAAATGTCCAAAAGATGGATTTTTGTCACAATTTTCAATGGAAAATTCTGATTTTTAGTTGAAAACCCACAACCTGAAAAGAGAAATGTTTGGACAAAAACCAAAAAAACATCCATTTTCAGCCAAAAACAATTCAGTTTTCGTTTTCTGATGGAAAAATCAAAATTTTCAAGGAAAACAGACACTTTCTGTGAAAGATTTTCTTCTTGCTAAAAACCAACATTTCCATTGAAAAAAGGTTTCAATGGGAAATGTTTGATCACCCCAATAGATCAGCTTCCGCTGCTGGAGACTCAGGAAGGTCCAGCTAGAGTAGGATGAATGAGACAAAGATTTGCTCGGGGCTTTGACATTTTTGTGGCCACATTTAGTCTATATCCATCCCTGCCTGCACGTTCGTGCACTCTCTTTCTCTCGCCTTAGGTCAATAATTCAGCTTGAATTAACGGGGCCTCTTCACTCAAAAAATCCACCAATACATTATATATGATTTGAAGACTGTATTTTGTTTTGAGCCTGATGTTTTGTTTCACCTGCTTTGCTGGATGCCATGCTTCTAAAATGTGAAACTTCCTTCCAGTATGGAAGTTCAAATGTTAACCTTTTCTTCAGGCTTGTTATTCATAGTGACTGTAATAGGGCACACAGGACTGAAGAGGAAGGATGGTGCAATGGGTGGGGGGCAAATTTTCAAAGGCATTTAGTTGGCTAGAGATGCAGAAGGGCTCCTTTGAAGATCCTTGTAGGAATGTACAGTATCTGCATTTTTAAGCATCTAACTACGTTTGAAAATCTGGCCCTCGGGCACTAGCTTAGGACTCAGAGGACACAGATTCAATTCACTACTCTGCTACAGACTTCCTAAATGACTTGTTTGAAGTACACAGGGTATGTCTGCACTGCAAAAAAAGAGACCCATGGCAGTGAGTCTCAGAGCCCAGGTCAAGTGCCTCAGGTTCATGCTACGGGGCTAAAAATAGCAGTGTAGACATTCCCACTGGAGCTTGGGCTAGGTGACTCACCATCCTAGACAGGTTTCGGAGCCTGAGCAGGAATGTCTATGCTGCCATTTTTAGTCTAGTAGTGGGACCCCTTATAAGCCAAAGTCTTTTGACCCAGGCTCTGAGACTTGCTGCTGCAGATTTTTATTTATTTACTTTGCAGTGTAGATGTACCTGTGGAGCTTGCCTACATTACAGGTGTTATAGAGCACAGCTACAGTGCTGTAACTGTGCCACTATCGCACCATAGTGTAGATGCTCCCAACAGCTTCCTGTTGCTGTAGGAAATCCACATCACTGAGTAGCAGTAGCTAGGCCAACAGAAACATTCTTCTGAGCCATGTCTACACCAGGGGTTAGGTCAGCATATTTTTTCACATCTCTGAGAGACATAACTATATTGATCTAAATTCTAAGTGTAGATCAGGCCCCGGGGCAGAAATTAATGGGAGTTAGGCATCTAAATATGTAAAAATCTGGCTCTTTGCCCCCTCTGGGCTTTAGTACTTTGTCTTTAAAATGGGGATAATATCACTGCTTTACCTCAACAGGAGTGTTGTGAGAATAAATGCATTAAAGATTGTGAGGGCTTAGATAACAGGGTAATGGGGCTTTTTATGTATGATGGATGGATAGATTTCATTTTAGCTGATGCAACTCTTGATTTCAATGGTTACTGAAAAGGTTCAAAGTTCAACTCTGTTGGCTTTAGTGGAGTTGTATACACTTGTAGCAGGTCTGAAGTTTGCCCTACTTGAAACAAAAAGCCCAAGTGAATATAAAATATCTCTCATTTTATTCATTAATTTATTTATTTGGATTTCTACAATTAAAAAAGGGCAGCCATCTAAGCCTCTAAGACCCCTGCCTCGAGTTACAAGAACAGTAAAATGTAATAGCAACTAACCCCTACAGAGCAAAACTCAGCCCTCTATAAAACATAAAACTCCTCCCGCAAGATCCAATCTCAATCTTCCACAGCTACGCAAATAGCTATGCCTTACTCTGAAGGTCAACAGATCAGGGCTGTTTTAGACTAGGATGGAGCTTTGTTCCAGGGGTGAGGTCCCATCTTGGAATACACTCTGCAACCAGTCCCCTTCTCTTAGGTTTTGTCTTCACTCGAAAGTTGTACTGCTTTAACTCTATTGGTATAGTGAAAGTGGTCCATCTCAATCCTGGTCCTCCGTTTGTGTGGAAGCAATTATACTGGTATAAAGGTGCTTACACTGTTGTATCTTCTTCTCATAAGAAAGCAGGAATATAACCTATACTGGTATCCAGCATGAGCACCTTCAGTGATCACAACTGTAATAGTTTGGCTCACATTAAGATGAATGGTAATATTCATTCAGAAATGAGAACACCAAAACTCTAACTTATAAATGTATCTGTTTGTGGCATTTTTAGAGCCTATCACATTTGTATCGAAGTGCAAGTGAGTTTCTGTTATGTTTGTAGTTAGCATGGTTTTGAATAAAAAATGCTAAGTTATTGGGCCCAATTCTCATTTAACCGCTGGCAGAATAAAAGGGCTTTAATGGCCACTCTAAGGCCCCCTTGCACTGTTGTTGCAATTCTCTGTACTAGTTCATAACAAATTACTATGGTCCTTTTTTTCTTCACATGAAAAAAAAAACATAACCCTAAAATTTCAGGAACAGTTGGTGTGAAAGATATATGCCAGATGACACTTATGGAAGTCAGAAACAGAGATCAGTATGGCATGTATAGGGGCAGTACCAGACATTTATTTTATCAACTCTGTCTTGCCACATAATTTTATCTTTAAAAGACAGCACAGCTAATACAGCACTTGCTGGGAAGTTAATACTTTAACTGTATGTGATAAATATTTATGAGTCAAAAGAAAGCCAGAGGCTAAGAGGTATATGCCATTTGTGAAAAGCTTAATGGACTCAGTTTAGGCCAATTTGAAACCTGTTTTGGGATGACCACTGTGTATATTTAATGATACATGAAAACATTAGTCTGCGTTTGGCACATCAGCAAATAATTGGACTGAAAGAAAACTTAAGTATAGTGTGCAAGATTTAGCTTCCGAGGACAAAATGAAATATATGATTATAGATGGAGAACATGTGACTTGGACAACCGTAGCTCTGGGACTTTGACCAGAAAGTATTACAGCACATATATGTGATAATGCAGCTGCTGTAGTCGAGGTTTGCTCCCATGTGAGGTGTGGTGAACAAATATATATGCACCGCATAAGATAATGAAGGCAAGTGCTCTAGTTAGGTACTTCAGATACTATCCTATGGGCTTCAAATGGTCTAAATGTGCTCTCTAAAAATGCATAGCCAAATGCATGGGTCATAATGGAGCAAAAAAAGCCTTTAATCATGGCCTAGGAAGGAGTGTCATGACCTGGGCAGCCTGATCTAGCAGTTGATGGAGGAGTCACGGCTGGTCAGATACCAGGAGGTCAGAGTCTGAGACAGGCCAGAGGGCAAAACCAAGAGGCAGGATCGGGTTACCAGGAGATCAGCAGCAGGCAGTAGGAGCAGGTATTGCAAGGAAAGCAGTCCATGCAGCTAGGATCCCCCACTTACTACAACTTCCTATTTTTGTGCTTGGTTTAAATAGAAGCTGGGAACTAAGCAGAACTCACCCTGGGATCTAATTTGTGGAGCTCTGCAAGGGGTCCTCTGTCAGAGTTCTACTTCTATTCTGACAACTATTAGCAGGTCATATGTGGGGAGTGGAGGGTCGGTACTTACTATTGCCTAGGAGCCCCATGGGCTAGAGTTCAAGACCTTTGATCCCTGATAAGGAGAAAGTTACTAGACCTGTGGTCCAATATCCTCAAAAGTATATAGGTACCTATCTGCCTTTTTGGGCACCTAATTCTACCATTTAGCTGCTACTGACACTTTAAAAACCACCATTCAGCTACTGCCTAGCCCTGTAAGCACCTAAGTTTCCACTGCTAAACAGATACAAAGCTAAGCATTTTATTCACCTTGCTGGCTTCTGAATATCCCTTTCTCAGGTGACTAACTCTCTGCATGCACTGAGGCTTCCATTAGGCAGTTGGCCACCTAGAGGTTAGGTGTTTCAATGTGAGTGGAGCAAACAACTTTGAGGATCTGCGCTGTACTGACTTGTGTGTGGTAGCTCAGTAGCAGTCACAACAAGCCCAGGTAAAAGAACATCTTATGAAACCAGTCCCTTCATGCACTTATACTCCTCCATGCTCCCCTTCTTTCTACAGGTGCTGTGATAAGACAGTTCATTATGGAAGAAACCATGTGCAATGTGGACATCACCACTATCCTGCCTGTCATTCATGCCCATAACCTGGGTGTCATCTTCATCTCAGATCTCTCTCTAGGTCCTTGCATCCAGCTGTGTCTAAGCTTTGCAGAATCTTTCTGCATAACCTCTCTAAGATATGGACTTTCTTATCCAGCTACGGTTAAAACTCTTATCTAGGCTCTCAGCATTATTGCTACATCCCTCTCTCTGGCTTTGGCAAATGCAATCTTGCCCCACTCATATTTGCTGCAAAGATCTTTTCCATAGCCCTTCACTTTAACCATTGCATCCCTCTACTGGTTGCCACTTCTCTGTCATATCCAATATAAGCTATTTGTCTTCACTTACAATGTCTCTCATGCCTATCCTCACCCTAACTATCACCACTCATTCAGTACTGAAAAGACAACCCCTGCCTCTGATCGACTCATGATTCCAGCCTCCATTGCCCACTTGTTAAATTTTCAAACAAGCACCTTCATGTTTTCTTCCATGCTGCTCACCATACTTGACAGGTGCTCCCCATAAACATCTACAAAGCTACTCCATTGTCCTTCAAATCCTTCCTTAAAACACTCCTTTGCTGGGATGCATACAAAAAACTTTAGCAGCCTAACTGCTGTCATGTGCTGAGAACACATGCTGATCAATATTCTCATTGTTTCCTTGTGCTCCCTTGTCAGTGTATCTGTATCTATCTGCTGTCTGTCTTATACATAGATTTGGGGCATGGGCTGTCTTTTTACTCTGTGTTTAGATAGCACCTAGCACAATGGTTTCCTGATCCGTGCCTGGGGCTCCTACACACTCTGATAATACAAATAATAAAAAATATTACAATTTCCTGCATTAATGGATGCTTTCTAATGAAGCTGATTGACAGACTTGCAGCTTACAGTAAAATTGTCTACAGTTTTATTGATTGGCTTCCTGTGTATTTCAGCAAATACAACTACAGTGACATTGAACAATCAATTAGCCACTACTTGCCCTATTTACATGCTAAATATCACAGTCCATATTCTCACTTAGGATCTGGCCACTTCATGTTGCTTGGGATCCAGATTCTGGCTGTTACTGCCTAGATGAGAAATTCAATAGCAGGATAGTGCAGGGCCTGGGCCAAAACAAAGTGTTCTCAGGTCCTGTAATTATCTACTCTGTCTTTGGCTACAGCACATGGAGAACTTTCTACTTTTTCACTCTTACTTACTTGAAAATGATTGAAAACTCTTTGATTGGACTAGTTTTCGTGTGTGTTCATTAAAAATTGACTGAAGACAGTAACAAACTGATACAAAATAAAACTGATCACTTTGAAAGAGAGCGAGTTTCTCAAAGACTATTCTTTGTACAAAGCACTATATATTTTGCAATCCTTGATCTGCATGAAAATATTAGAATAAGTTTACTTAGTTGCATATGGGCCTTACCCACTGTCTCCCACTGCAAAATCCTAAATTATTTACTAATTAGGCAGCTAATTAGAGAAAGGTACTCAAATCTCATTGTCTTAATTTCCATCAATAAGTATTTTTGTAAGAATTTGAATGATTTGAACTGGCAAGAGAATCATGTAGAGAATATGAAGCCACATTACAGATGTTGTGAGTTGTGTCTGTATATTTGTCCACTTTGATCACCAGTCAGCACCTTCACAGAGAATTGAAAGCAAATTGTGAGTGTTTTTTTTTCTGTATTATCCTTGGAAATACTTTGATTTTTCTGAGGGGAAAAATGGACAGAACTATCTGCAAGTGAATTAATCTACCATGGAAAAAGGAAGATAACCATGAATTTATTAGTAGATAAATGTATTTCTCATAATGAACAGCAATTAACCACAATTTATAAAGCTTGCATCTTACCTTTTAGAATACAGAAAAACATCAGCTGAACAAAAACTTGACTTCAAGTCTAGAACCCTTTCAAGTCTTTGATTTTTAGGGACATTGTTTTCTTATAGATCAAACCATGTAGTATTAGTTTTGTTGAAAAGTCCACCTGATTTTTTTTCATTAGTTCCACTGTGGAATAACTACCAAATTTGGTGAAGAGTGTCTATGTTTTACATGTCTTTCTTAGATCTTAGAGAAATGACCTCCTATTCTTGAATTTTGCTCATTAGAAGCTCTTGGAAATATTGTGCCCACACTGATCCATGATCAGAAGAGGACCTTACACACATAGAACTGTCCTGGCCTTACGTAAGAGGCAGGATGAAGTTGACTATGATTTCCCATCCTTTAAACAATATCTTCTCTATGCCCCTATAGGGTAACTGTAAAAGTTGGGGACTGTCTAAATAAAGACATCCATGACCATGGTGTTGTCGATGCACTAGAATGTTTTGGATTTAACTTCAGTCTCCCACATGAATCAGCAGCACAATCAGAACACTGTATATGTGATGACCTGCGTTAGACAGCAACAGAGATGTTTACTTTAGCTTTTTTATTTTCACTTTTTAGATGTAGTAAATAGTGTTTTTAAAAAGGACTGATATAATGGCAATTCTATAACTGAGGTGTAACTTAACAGTTTGTGGGAATTTTCTGGTTTCACTTTACATGAGTTTATTCTCCTTGCATTTAGCTTTGTTTTGGGGGGTCGAATGAACTCAAAAAACTCCAAGCAAAAGTCAGACAGATCCTTCATCTTCATGTAGCTTTAGGTCACAACTGAGTTGAAACCCAAGTTTCTGCTGGTTTCTTGTGGTTCCTACTTGAAGATAGAACTGAATCCAGGTTCACTGAAAGGTTGACTAATCCTGCAATGAATGTGAGCTGAATTGCAGTTATGTAACTAAAATATGATCATTCTCAGACCCCATAAGCTAGGAAAGAGTTTTCAGTTGTCTCTTGGCTTTCTGTTGCATGGCAACAATGTCCTTTCATGTCTTGAGGAGGGTTTGATGCTGAGTGCTCCCCACCCTGGTCCTTCAAGAGCTGAATTGGGCCATGTGGGCCCAATCAGCTAATTAGGTTGCAATCCAGGGGAGCTTTAGGCTGGAAGCAACTAATTAGAGAAAGGTTCAACTGTGCAGGAACAGGTGGGGCCTGTAGAGCCAGAGAATGGGCTACACAGTGGGCAGCTGGAAGTCAGGTACCAGTCTCTTACTGAGAGAGAAAAGGGGAATGAGAGTATAAGGAAGCAAGTAGTCCAGGAAAGGAGCAGTGAAGGGAGAGAGTCAGAAAAAGAGCCAGCCAGCCAAGAACTGCTGAGTTGAGGGTCCCTGGACTGGAACCCAGAGAAGAGAATGGGCCCAGGTTCCCCTGCCAGCCACTGAGGATATAGTATAGAAGTAAGGCAGCGAATGGGAACACTTCCTTGGACTGCTGATGGACTGTATCCCAGAAGGGGTAATGCTGAGTGACCTAGCCAGAATAATCACATAATATTTTCTCCTGTGCAGCTAGATGAGTCCAGTACACTGTTGTTTTCCTCTTTCTGCTTCACAGTAACAAACATTCAGAGGCTGAAGTCTGGCAAGCACAATTTAAGAGCCTCATATTAATTCCACTCCAGATTTAGTACAAAAGTTGTATTTCTGCCACAATCTTCTCACACCAGTTTTGAAGCCAAGGATTTGGGGAGGTAGTGGGAAAGAGCTTTGAAATGGAAATTCAGTTGACACTTTAACTGCACAGTAGTTACCAACAGACTATAAGATCTATAATTAAATTTCCTAAAGTTTCAAACACAAGGTCTCTTACCCTGCTGATAAAAATGACATTTTTATAACCTCTGACAAACTCTGAATTTATTCTCACCTCTTCTAGCCCACAGGATGATTTTCTTGTAACCAAAATACACGGGAAAGATAATTAAATTGTATATTAATTGTGGACCACCCCATAGTGGTTCATCTTCAGTCCCCCCTAACATTAGGTTTGAATATACCATTTACATAGTCTATAATAATTTGCCCGTTTATATTATGTTTATACCCTATATATAGACATCCTGAGCACAGGTCTCCTTTTCCATTGTTTGCAGCTGCAGCCTTTGCTTGGTTTTTCCCATTTGTTGCCTCTGACTGTTTTGTGACTGTATCCTTAGGAGCATTTGCTGTACTCTGTGTGAGTCATAGTAAGGAATCTGCTGGAAATCCACTACAAACTTCAACTGGAAGGCACTATGTTCTCCATCCCTCGGTATTGCTCTGCTCTCCTCCCTGCATAAATGGAAACCATAATCCTGTCTCATCCCCATTGTTGCAAATTAGCCATTGCTGGCAGTAGATCATAGTCTGCTTTTGGCAGTCATTTAGTATTTGTGCATCTAGTTCTGAAGGTCTGGCCAAGACAATATCTCCAGTAGATACAGCCTGCCGCTCCCCCAAATCCAGTCATTGTGCTTTCTCATGCCTGCTACATTACATTATTTAATTCACCTCTTTTATTTTCCTAACCTCATTCTGAATTATTTCCTTCTGCTCTTCTGTTGCTATGCCTCAGGGCTGTTATGTGAAATATACACTGTACCTTTGTTTATTATGCTTACTAAAAGGTATATTTTCATCTCAGTGGAGAAGGAGAGAGAACTCCCTGCACATTAATACAAAGATATATTCCATAATATTGTGTGTCTACAAGCTACTGAGTACCTTTAACTTCGCCCCTCATAGACTTGGGCCCTAATTTAACTTTAGTCTCTTACATGCACTCTTTAAGTGCTAACTACTACAGTCGGTTTAAAATGTTCTGACAACATTTTCTGTTGGAAAATGCCATTTTGTCAAAACTGAAACTTTCTGCATGAATGTTGTCAATTTGATGAAATTGCATTTTAAAAACATCAAAACAAAGTACTTTAATAATGTTGATGTTACATTTCAACATTTTCAGAATGGAACTTAGATTTTTTATTCTAACATGACATTTTATTTTGAAATTTGTATTAAAAATAAACAATTTAAATGTTTTTATTGACCCAAACTGATTTTTTACAATTTGTTTCACAAGAAATTTTAGCTTTGTTTACCATTTTAGAATGACTTTTACCAAATGTCAGCATTTCCCACAGAACAGAATTGCATTTCCTGACCAGCTCTGCTAACTACATAATAGTGACAGATGTAACAACAGAAATGAAGGAGCAAGGCACAGTGGTTATAGGAGAGACCAGGGCATCTAAAATCCTATTACCCTCTGAAGTAGCATAAACCAGTGAGTCATGAGGGTTAATTGTAGTTTACAAAGAACTTAAGTCCTTGTAGGGTGACCAGATGTCCTGATTTTATAGGGACAGTCCCGATGTTTGGGTCTTTTTCTTATATAGGCTCCTCTTACCCTCCACCCCCTGTCCCGATTTTTCACACTTGCTGTCTGGTCACCCTAAGTCCTTGGATAAAAGGGACCAAAATGAAGCAAAAACTTTGCAGATGTTTCTAAAATACCGGCCAATGACCATTGTAAATATTTTCAAATTGGGATACCTAAAGCTAGAAACCTAAATACACATTTAGGTTCTATATAACCGGCTTGAGCACTCAAGCTGGGCAACATTTTTTCCAACAGTTTTCTGTTGGAACATACTGATTGAACTACCAGCCTAGGCTCTCTTGGAGCAGTTCCCTGGGCTGCCAGGAAGTTAGGTAGCTGCTTCCCAGAGCTGGTCAAATCCCCAGCTCCCGGGGAGGCAGCTAGCCCAGGAAGTTGGGTAGTGGGAGCCAGCTACAAAAATTCTATTTTGATTCTCTCAAAATAGAATTATTCAGAATGTTTGCAACCATTTTGAATTTTCATCACAACTAAAAATGGAAATGTTTCAGAAAAATGTTTCTGAGGGGGAAAAATGCTATTTTTCCATCCAGCCCTGCTGAGCACCACTACCTCCCATTAAAGATACACAAGGAATGTAAGTTAATGTAAGGTAAAGTATATGTAGCTGGGGTTTTCCATAGGATTTTGAAGGTTAATATAGGTGCAAGAAGACTGGAAGACAAGCAACACCTCTAGGAAGAAGATATACCATTTAAGATTGTTCTGAAACACTTTTGGGGAAGAATGTAAGCTTATTAGTTCCCAATATTGAGAGAGCACTTGATATGCCTTGGTCAATGTGGGAGTTGGTTCTGAGTCTCATCACCCAATAGGGAGCTCTGGATGGGATCCTGTCCCAGGAAGGTAAAATGCTTCCTGGAAAGCCCTGGAATGCAGGGGAGTTGTGAATCTTTTTGTATCCCTTAGGAACATACAGCAGGATTTGGTTAGTTTCACTAGCTGCTGTGGAGTAGGGCCATAATTCTCTCTTCTCAACCCTCTTGGGACACATGGTGCTAGGAGGGAGCTGCTCTTGCACCTCTTGTGCCCATCTCTCCGTGAGCAAAGACCAGACATAATTTAGCCCGGTCATAGGGCATCCACTTTCTTCCAGAGTCCTCAGTAACTCCGCACAAGCTTTCCACATATAAATAGCCCTTTGTAGGGCTGATTTATTACATAAGTCCCACCATCATAATCCAGAAATCTCTAGCACAACACCGCCAATATATTCAATCTTTCAAGTCCCAACAGTCCCTCAACATACCTGGTATAGCTCTGGTGTCTCTCACCATGCCTCATCCCAACTCCTCAAGCTGGGGTGCTTCTGAGCCCTGGTTAGTCCCCTTATTGTATCCTTGGAGGAAGGGGGGGCAGCAGTTTTAGGAAGAAATCACTTGAGACACAGAAAGCTGTAAACCTTGAAAAGCAGCCATTTATTGCTACACACTGAACTAACCAACAACCAGCCAAAACCGTCTGGGCTATCCCCAAATAATCTAACTCAGATGCCATAGCAACAACAAGATTATATTACTACGACAACCAAATACATAACATATTCCTCTCCCCTTAATGAGAACATCCCCTAAATAAAACAATCCCGGCTAAACCCTGGGGATTATTTTGCCCTGTAACCATGGACTCACCCTAGCTAAAGATCCAGCCATTGAGGAGGCCTTCTATCTCTAGGTGGATTACAGCGGACTTCTGGTGTTGGTGTACCCGAAAGTATCTTGGGCGCAGGCCTGACAATGGGCTCAAGGTTCATAGTGCCAAAGCAAGATCATAATTGGGCCCAATATTTTATTAAACTTCTCAGTGCAAGATCTAAGTCACCTGAGCATGGTGGGCTGGGCTGCACCCATCAAGGTATCTATGTGAAAACAAATCTAAATGGATCAGTATTTATTGTACAGACTGTATTGGTTATTAACAGCTTTATTAAAAAAAACAAGCAAAAACACCTTCCCATTATGAACAATCATATGAGAGGCAGAGTAAATTGTGTTGGCAAGATGGCAAATACAGTACAAAGAGCAAATTGATGAGACTGCAAGTGAGATCTCCTCTATTATGTGATCTCAGACATTCTGAGTGCTTTATATTCAGCATAATGTTTTCAATAAACATTCCAAGCCAGCATGTGGTATTTCTGAGAGCCCTGGCAGCTTATTTCTTATAAGGTACTAGTCAGACTTGCCAGCTTTTACTGAAAACCTCTTTTCCCCCCCTCAAGAATAAAAAGTTTGCTTGTGAAGAGCCAAAAGTGATCTATTGATAACTAATATTAAAAATATGCTCACCCTTTTGCAGATGTGACCCACTTTTAACCCTAGTAAGATACGCCTTCTGTGGCAGATAAAATATGTACAAGACTGCCCTTGAGTAGCAATTCCTCTTTGTAGAGGACCCATCAAATTATTTTTTTTCGGGAAACTGCTCATCTGGGAAATAATCTACAACACCCTGAAGAAGTCTTTGTTACCCCTACAGTTCAAAATGTATATAAGGCTTTTGGGAGAGTTAGGCTCCAATTAGAAGAGCATGTGTTGTATTTTAAGAACAAGAACAAACCTATGCTCAAAATTAAGCATATGTTTAAGTGCTCTGCCTGATTTGGGGGGAATTGTATGCAAGTGTCTATCATGTCTGATCTGACCAGTGCAGTGGAAATAATGACCCAGTGGGTGTATGAGAATAGGGTCTGGATGAGGGATAGTTGATGTTGATTCAGTATGGATAAAATGGAAATAATCATGAGGAAAAGCAACCGTAAGTGTTTCTGAAGGCTATATTGACATTACTGACTGAGGGAGTGATCTGCCATCTCCAAATCAAGTCCATGATGTAGGTGTTTCATTAGATCCGACGTTGCTGCTGGATAAACAAGTACCAGTAATGACCAGTTAAGTATTTTCCCTTTTCTTATGGCAAGGAAAGTGAAATCTTGCCTACTGGGTGTTGACCTACAATGTCTAGGGCACTTAGTTCATGGCAAGCTGGAATGTAAATCTACCCCCTTACCAGCCTGCCACACATGAAGCCTGTGGACTCTGCAGCTGCTTACTAAAAGTTCTGTAGTGCACTTTGATCTACTTGCTTTGTAATCAGAGTAGATTAAAGAGCACCAAGGAATTTTAGTGCACAGCAGTAGGGTCCACATGGACACTTAGTGCATGGCAGACTGGTGTCGGGTAGATTTACAGCCCAGCTTGTCACAAACTAAGTGTTCATGTAGCTTTCCCCTATGTCACTGTCATCTTAAGACTACTGTAAGGCAAGCCACTTGAGGCTACACAGAGTCCATTTCAAACTGAAGTTAGCACAGAATGTGGCTTTCTTTACTAATTAATGCATTATGCAGATAGCTCTGCAATGGCTGCCCATTTGTTTCTACAATAGTTTAAGGTTTAAACCTATGAAACCAACACCTTGAACAGTTTTAGATTTCTTTACTTCAGAGGCTAAAAGCTGAGATCAGCAGAATGCAAAAAGTATAGCTCCATTTTTGTGTGATAAAGTATTATCTGTTCATTGGATAAACAGTATTCAGGATTATAATCTTGTAGAGCCCACTCTCCATATGCACATGGTAGAAGTTTGGAAGGGCTAGTCTTACCTCTATAAGTCCTGACTGATTAGGAGGCAGGCAGATAAAGGGTGTGACCACAGAGCCCTGTTTGGCTAGAAAACTAAGAGAAAACAGACTTGCTGCTGCCAGACTACCTTGTGCTGGAGATGGGGGCAACTCAACATTGATAAGGGCACATTTTATTCTTGCTGCTGAAACTATTTGAGGGGGCAATCTCAAGTTGCTCAAATACAATCTTAAAACTGAGTTAAGGGATCAGCTCAGGGAGCAGGCTAGAACGTAGCTGCAGCCAGACCAAAGGAGTAGCCTAGAACCAATAGAGGATCCCTGACCAGCATGACAATGGATACCAGGAAATGCAGCAGAGCCTGTGACCACTATGTGCTCACACCACACCCAGGCTTCATCAACCACTGTAGTTAGGAGAACTTGTACTATGCAAAGGGCCAAAGGTACCCTGATTGGGAGCAGTTCAGATTCTTGATCAAGTAAGGTAGTTTTCTATGTATTTAACTGTTGGGGGACTGTGGTGTAACATTGTTGGGGGTGTGGTCCCACAGACACAAATAATCTCTGTTACTGAGGTTTGGCTCTACCCTGATAAAAGGTTTAGTATTGCATTTATTTCAAGGGTTAATTCCTGTTTTTCCCCAAGGGTTATAGAGTAAACCAAGAGGTTTGGACCTAGTGAGAGGCAAATGGTGTTTCTTACTTCGAGGCTCATGGTGTGGAATCTGGGATGACACAATGAACCAGGGTATCCACACCATGCTCTGATATTTTATAGATGTTAGTTCTGTCCACTTCTCAGAATGCTTAGGAGTTTTTGATTGTTTGTCAAGATGGGTTCTTTTCTCCCTGATGGGACATTCTAGTTCTACAAGAAGTGCCCTCTTTCCCCATAGACCTGTAAATACAAATAAGATAGAATATACTATTAGTTGTTTTGAGGTTTTTTAGTAGAAGCCCCTGACTGTGAGGGGTTGTATAAGGAACTATAGTATCGGAATATTGTTTCATTTGTGCTATGTCTGGGAGGCCAGGATGACTGTGATCACAATTGTTACTTACTACTCACCCACAGAGTGTGGGTTAGTGAAGCATCAAAATATAGCTCTGCCCTCCTTCCTTTTTTCTAGATGTTAGGATGTGCTGAGCTGAGACCATTGCTACTGGGGTTGCTTAATTGCCTCAAAAGACTAAACAAACCAACCTTCCCCACCGTACCTATTAATTTTATATGCTGCTGCTCCCTACCCTCCCATGTTTGTTTCAATCACCTGTTGTGTCTTGTCTTAAACTAAAATTATACCCAGTCTGCGGCAGGGGCTGCCCTTTACTACACGTCTTTAGAAAGCCTAGCACAATGGGTTGGAGCATCTAGGAGTTACTGCCACACAAGTATAATAGAATCATTCGTATCCTTTTTCATTGAGGTTCTGCTTTTCTTTCTCCTCCTAGGCCTTTCCCTTTCCAATGTGAGTGTTTTCCCCTCAGGCTCCCATATTCCTCGCTTCAAGCTCAAACTGCTATCCTTGCAGCTTTTAATATCTGCCGCGAAGTACTTCAGAGACTTGTTTACTTGGTCTTGGGTACCTCCACCTTAAATCACACATGATCTAACTCAAAATATCCAGTCAGATGGAGATTAAATCTCCAAGTAGATGGGATTGTTTTATGCCTTAGGCATAGGAGAACTAGCAGAGAGGCATTTGAGCCCTTTAAAAACCTTATGATGGTGTGCCAGACTGTATGTGGTAGGCTTCACAGGAAGGCTAGGGGCAAAGTAGGAGGAAAAGAAGAGTGTGCTGTGATTAAGGTTCAGGACTGAAACTCAGGTTTCAGTTCCCACCTCTGCCAGACTTCCTGTGTGATCTTGGGCAGGTCACTCAGTATCCCTAATTTACTGATTGAGAATGGAGGCACAGAGTATTTTTTTTCTCTTTGTCTTTATTTATATTGCAATTGGGGGCAGAGACTGTCTCTTACTGTGTTTCTACAGTGTGTAGAAACACAGGGTCCCTAGTCTTTGTTGGGTCTCTAGATACTACTAAAATACAACTTAATACTAACTGGAAGAAGCAGCTAGAGCCGTGTTTTTGTGAAGGGGTTACATTTTGGGAAGGGATGTCTGGCTGGATGTGGGGTTAAATCTAAAGATTTAATTAAATAAGCATCAAGATCTGAACTGATCCGCCAGTCTTATTAAGGTTCATCCATACCAGAGATGCATACCTTAAATGCATTTAAGGTATTCTGTAGTCTCATCAAGAAAAGCTGAAGTCAAAGACTGAAATTCGGCCTCTAGACATTAGTCAGGTCTATATAAGTGATTTGGCTCTGGAAATCTCACACAACTTACAAATGATCCTTCTCCCTGAGTTGACTGTAGTTAGGAGAACTTGTACTATGCTCCTGTATCATCACTGCTTTCCTTACTTGACTGTCTTATGTTAGAAGCTATTATGTTTTTTGATTGCTATACGCTCTCTCAGAATTGAGGGTAATAGGAAGTACATCAAGTGAAAGTCTTTTTCTTTGTACATAAAAGTTCTGTTTCAGGAAACACTGTGCAAATGGCCCTTATCTCCTCAACTTTACAAGCATTGTTTCAAGACAAAAAAAGGCTCAAAGCTATGAGAAACATTCAGTAATGATGCATTCACTGTAAATATTTTTGCAAATTCCCAGAGGTTTTTTTTTTTCCTTATTATTCAAACTGCTTGTACCCTGCTGAATAAGCAACTTTTCAGCACATCTAAGAATAATTTGCAGAATTTATGCTTCTGGAGGATGAATATGTGCTGCAATCTAATCTCTCATGAAAGCACTTACCTATCTCAATATATAACACTCAGAGTGGGGTTCAAACATACTCTCATAAACACGATTTGTTTTTCAATTTAGCTGTAGTAAAGTTGTGCCTTGGATCCTATTGCCTGAGAGTCGTACACAAAGAAAAGGGACAAACATATTAAAGATTAATATTAAATCATAATTCAGTTGTTAGTGTAACGGACCTCACTTTTCAAATGCTGCATTTTTTTAAAATTAGAGTAGAATGCTTTCCTCTGGCAAAGAGAAGTGTGGTGTTCTGGCTAATCCATTCATGATGGCATATGAGAGAAGTTTCTGATCTCTCCATGTGGTAGCTCAGTAAGCAAAGCTGTCTCTACATGTGTGCCATTAACCTGAAAGTAACTTACATGGTGGTTTAGCATACAGTCATAGGCAGCATGACTTGTGCTGATGCATGTGTGATTAATGTCTTGATGAATGGCAAAACTGCATTTATGCCATTTTCACTTCTGCACCAGAGGCTGAACAAACTTTTAATTTTTAATTTGGAAACTGGCATAAAAGCCCTAACATGAACCAAGGGAATTTTTTGTCAATTTTGGGTGGTTTTTGTGTGTTTCGGGGGGGGGGGGGGGGTTGTTTGTTTGTTTTTGGTGTGTGTGTCTTGGGGAGCCACAATCATTCTTTTTTGATGTAAACAAAACTGCAGTCCCAAGCTTCCCCTGATACTGTAGGTATTCCATATTGTCTGAATTTTTATGTTAGGGGAGGTCATTGAACTCATATTGGGCAGTTCCAGCTTCAGTTTTCAAAATCTAAAGCACTATTAGATATTTTAATTGAGAGGAAGGAAAATGGGAAATGACTGCCTAGGAAGGAGTACTGCAGAAAGAGATCTGGGGGTCATAGTGGATCACGAGCTAAACATAAGTCAACAGTTGTAACTCTGTTGCAAAAAAGTCAGACATCATTCTAGGATGTATTATCAGGAGTATTGTAAGCAATTCATCAGCTCTACTCCACACTGATTAGGCCTCAGCTGGAGTATTGTGTCTAGTTCTGGGTGCCACACTTCAGAAAAGATGTGGACAAATTGTAGAAAGTCCAGAAAAGAACAACAAAAACGATTAAGGGTCTAGAAAACATGACCTGTGAGGGAAGATAGAAAAAACTGGGTTTGTTTAGTCTGGAGAAGAGAAGACTGAGAGGGGACATGATAACAGTTTTCAAGTACATAAAAGGTTTTACAAGGAGAATGGAGAAGAATTGTTCCTCTTAACCTCTGAGGATAGGACAAGAAGCAGTGGGCTTAAATTGCAGCAAGGGCAGTTTAGGTTGGACATTAGGAAAAACTTCCTAACTGTTGGAGTGGTTAAGCACTGGAATAAATTGCCTAGGGAGGTGGTGGAATTGCCATCATTGGGGATTTTTAAGAACAGGTTGGACAAACACTTGTCAGGGATGGTCTAGATTAGGGGTCGGCAAACTTTTTGGCCTGAGGGCCACATCGGGGAATAGAAATTGCATGGCGGGCCATGAATGCTCACAAAATTGGGGTTGGGGTGCAGGCTCTGTAGTGGGGTTGGGGATGAGGAATTTGGGGTGTAGGAGGGTCCTCCGAGCTGGGATCGAGGGGTTTGGAGAGCAGGAGGAGGATTAGGGCTGGGGCAATGGGGAAGGCTCAGGGTGTACAGGCACTTAATGGTGCTTACCTCAAGCGGCTCCCGGAAGCAGTGGCCTTCTCCAGCTCCTATGCAGAGGGGTGGCCAGGCGGATCTGCGTGCTACCCATTCCACATGCACCACCCCTGCATCTCCTATTGGTGCAGTTTAACTAGACAAGAGACAATTATATTCCTAAAGTCTTTGTCTTGTGACAGGGATAGTCTTTACCATGTGTATGTACAGTGTCTAGAACAACAGGCCCCGACCTTGGTGGGAGCATTTTTGTAATGCAAATGATAAATTGTTCACTTGTATTAACATGTTTTTTTTTTTTTTTCTTTTTAAAGCCCACTATTTTAGATCCCTGGGAGAACACAATGGGAGCCTGCCAGAGTATGAGCTACCTAAACATTGAGAACTGTGTGTCTGGCCCTGTGCAGAGGCCCAACTTAACTTCCCTTGAAGTTGATGGGAACCTTTTCAGTGAATTTAAAAGGAGCTGAATTAGCTCTGAGGGTGCAAGGAGGCAGATGCATTATAACACAGGCCCTTAGCTAGGCTAATGTCAGCAGGTGCTCTGACCTCTCCAAATGGGGTAGGAGGGCTAGATCACATGCACACACCCTCCTGCCCCTTGGAAAATCTGTTTGTCAGCAGAAACTCTCTAGAAGCTCCTTGTGGAAACTCTGCAATTGAAGTGCATAGAAGATTGGGAAGTTTTCCTTGACTACTGAATATTGTCTGGTCATCCCTGCAAAAGATGACGACTTGTAAGAATTACTTCTGAAGAGCAACGGTCTTTAGAATGGATCTGATTGTATCAAATAATCTGCAGGGATACACTGTGTGCTCTTTATAAAAAGTGTTCAGCATCATCTTCCTCTTTAGAATATAGAAACTGGACAATGTGATGTACACACATACACTCAGAATGTTTTCTGGGAACAAAGTATAAACATTTTCATCAAAATGCTGCTTAAGTAAGTTTGTTGACTGTGGTTGTGGAAAAAGCAAAGAAATAGATTTCCCCAATCCCTCACACTCACTCACTCTGAAGCACATAAGGTTTGTCATGGGCTAAGGTGAAATGTAACTGGAACCTATGGCTAAAATATTGGCAAAACATGCACATGCAAGGTCACCATGCCTCTTATTTCCAGGCTGCAATTTAAAAACACAATCTAGGCCTGAGGATGAATCTTAAATTTTTTACTTTGCTGTACTGATGAGTAGGCAATACCCAAAGAGGTCTCCATTTCAGCCACTGTTTTGTGAGGAGAGAAACTGGTGACTCTCAAATCCAAGTGTCAATTATCCATAGAAAGGAGGGTGGTGTTTGTTTGTTTTTCTTTAAAATAAACTTATCTTCAAAACACTTCACTAGAACCTGGAAAGGAGAGGTAACAAACAGCTACAGCATTTTAAACATAAGAATCAAGTATTGTGGTTCACTTCTCAACTCACTTTACAAACAAGAGTAACACTATCCCCATTTTAAAGAAAAACAGGTACAGACAGTAAATTGCCCATGGTTGCAAAGAAAGTCAATGGCTTAACCAGAAACAGAATTCAGGTCTCTTGACTTTCAGCTCATGATGCCTGCCAAGTTAGCATAGATATTGTCTAGTAAGGCTAATTGAATTTTTTTTTCTTAAAACAGTGCAACAAAAAACAATCTTCAACTCAACTTTTTTTATCTTAGAGGGGTGGGAGGTACACACCCATTTCCTGACTGGTTCTACTTTATATTGTATTACAAACATTTCTTCAAAAAAAACAGTGTTGATTTAAGTAGGGTTTGCTGTTCTTATTTAGAGTTTGTGTGTAAACTTTTGCAACTCCAAATGTTCTTTGTGAATCATAAGATATTCCATTGTTGACACAGGTCACCTTGGGGGAAAGAGGGACCTTTTATTTTCTCTCTCTCTCTTCCCTTCCTCCCCCTCCCCCCCCATTTTACTATGCACTTTGGACCTGACTTCCCATTCACTGAAGTCAATGGGAGATTATTTCCATGAGAGTAGGACTGGACCCCTCCAGAAGTCATTAAATGTAATGTTTATACATTCTGTAGTGATATGCAAAAATATTCTCACTGCAGAGAGGCCATCTGTGGTGGATGAATATATGGAAGTAAGTGGAACTTGTAATTTAATGTTGACACTTAGCTCTGTGTGTGTGTGGGTTTTTTTTAAGTCTGTACAGCAGCAGCACAGATGAAGTAAAGATACTTCCTTTTGTTCAGAGCGCCTATTTGTGGTCATTCTTATTAAACATTCTTCTGATTTTCAGTTTTAACCAATAAACCCTAATAAAGCACCTTTGATACAAAATAAATTGGTGTTTTATCCAATAAACACTGGAAATGGTTTCTTGTATCTAAAGGGCTTGTCCACATGGAGACGTCATGTGTGGACTACATGGGTGTGATTTTTTAAAGACCATAAACCTGTTGCGCTTCAGTTGGCATATCTAGACCCTGCTGGCGTGCTCTAGGTTCTCTAGTGCTGTTTGAAACCGTACTATGTTAAAGTTCACCACAGAACATTACAAAGAGTATTCATTATAGTATATACAAAGAGGCACCAACCCTTGACATTTTGGACATCAACATGAAACTCAAATAAACCCTGACAAACAGAAGCCCTGTTATTAAAGGGAAGATGTGAAAACAGCAGACTCCTGTCCTACTGTCACATGTTAAATAATTATGGCTGCTAAGTGTACTGTACAGTTTAGTTAGCATAATGTTACATAATGGCTAGCATAGTGTTACATAATGGCTATTTGTTGGTATGCTCTCTCACTTAACACCCCTTATCCCATTGGGAATCTCTGGGTAATGATTTATAAATTAGATGGACAGAGAAGAGATGTGGCTATCTGTTTCTCTGTCATGGAGCCAAAGTCCTTGCCTCCCAGCTGTTCAGGAAAGCCTGATGGAACCCAATCCATCCTCAAAGTAACATGAGTCCATTTGGTCCGGGCAGGGGGAGGTCTGCCAATAAAGGCAGCATTTAGCTTCACTCTGGGTCTGCATGTTTGACATAATGAATGATAGGATCTGTTCCGTTTATGCCTTTAGTATGAAAATCCCACAGAGTTTCAGACAGCGCTTGAAACTCAGTCAAGGTTTGTCTGACAAGGGTGCTTAAATGCTATGCTGACATAGGCAGAGAGGGAAGGGATTTAATGTCTCCAGATTAGTGATAGGTATCATTTCATTCTAGGGTGGCATCATCCAGCAATGCTTGTATTTGTAGATAGTTAGATTTGGCTTTCATTTGGGTAAAAATGAGTCTTTTTATTCCTTTTGAATGAAATGCTTTGAAATAGAATGTTCTTTGTTCACGTGTTTTCTTTTCACAAATGTATTCCCTGCCTTTTGAACTTGTGTCCATTATATATGTTGGCTTCTCAGCTATTTTAAATCAATTTGTTCCAGAATACAAGAAAATGTTTTGGTTCTGTTCATAAAAGTTCATTTATGAAACCACAACAAAGCTATCAGAACTAGATTCGTTTTTACTTCAGTGCCTACATTCATTATGATTAAAATGTATAGCCACTGATAAAGTAAATAATGAAAATCTTATGTTTTATAAGAGGAAAACATGTCAAAAGAGCTGTACTGCCTAACTGCTTAGCTGGCAAGGCATAAAACCTTGAGATTTAACTCAAAACTGTGTAAATGAACAGTTGAACAAATCTTACACAAATATTGTTAATAATCATTTTGAGTGATTATACAAAGAATAATGGCTTGATAGAGCAGAGTTGAGAAATGCAACCACACAAAATTAGAGCTGTACAAAACTATATTTCACTTGGTATAGTTCAGAAGACTTTCTTCTGTGTTAATGGAAAAATTCTAAATAATTTAGTAAGGGAAAAAGTTAACAGTTCTATAGATATTTAATTGGGTCCTATAGAAAATTGTTTAAAACCAGTAAGTCCAGATGTCCAGAGCTATGGTCAAGTTTGGCACAGGTCTGTGTATTTGGGTGCAAAAGTTGCTTTAAACCATATTTTCACCCCTTTGTTCTGGGGATGTTGAGCCATTCGGAATGATGTTTGTGTGTGTGTTTTTGCAACAGCATTACACTGTTGACTCATATTTAACTTGTGATGCACTACACATCTACACACACTTCTACTAATGTGGAGGAAAGAATCTCTCTCCTCATTCTCTCCAAAGAGCATCAGAAGAGCCTGTTTAGATTGTCTTAACCCATCTAATTGTATGAGATTCCACTGGAATATCACTTTACAATAGCTGTTCCTTATAAAACAGATCAAGAAGTGTGACACTGCAGCAAATTACAGACCACTGTTCTTTGAAATCATAGAATATCAGGGTTGGAAGGGACCTCAGGAGGTCATCTTGTCCAACCCCCTGCTCAAAGTAGGACCAGTCCCCAACTAAATCATCCCAGCCAGGGCTTTGTCAAGCCTGATTTTAAAAAACCTCTAAGGAAGGAGATTCCACCACCTCCCTATGTAACCCATTCCAATGCTTCACCACCCTCCTAGTGAAAAAGCTTTTTCCTAATATCCAACCTAAACCTCCCCCACTGCAAATTGAGACCTTTACTCCTAATCTGCCCACCATATGGATTCATCTGACCTCTTTATGTAGCTGCATTTGTTTTCAATTTTGTTAAAGATTTTTATACAAACTTGAGATTGAGCCTGAAGAATAGATAATTACTTTTTTGATGCCAGTGAGCGGTCTTTGAAATCTCATTTAATCACAGGGACAAAGAGCATAATGTTTTAATTATAGGCAGGAAATTAATGTTTTGGATAGAATTTTCAGCTATTATTTCCATCTTAAACTATTGACATCCTGCTTTCCCCCTTATTTATGTTGCATTTATCGCTGAAGTATCGGAATACCTTATTTTGGATTGGTGTTAAGAAGATGAAAGATGTGCTTGCCCTGATCCTATCATATCCACATTTTCAAAGTTATGATGTGAGTTTTCATTGTTTGGCTGGGAAGAAGATCCCCTTATTGTTTTCTAACCCAGTGTTTAAGACCACCTCCTCCCCCTCCCCACCCCAAAAACCCTGTGTCTAAGGAGTGTAATTGTGCTGGCTGATCCTTTAAAAAAAAAAAAAAAAAAAAAAAAAAAATCTGAAGCAGTTGTAATGGTCTATACAAGACCTTACTAAACTTAGGTAATGTGATTCTCCCAGATACACAGTCCTCAATATTAAAATGTATTCTCTATCACTGTTTTGGGGACCATTTAGGTGCACCTTATTGGTGAGATTCTTAATTTCGGTATTCCTACCTATCAAGGAAATAGCTAATTTGTGCACGTTAGCTACATTTTTTAAGGCATTTTGATGAGGACATAATTTGCTTCAAGAAGGTTTCTGAGGTACCCAAAATATCTAATATACTACTTGGCCCACTTAAACATTTGTCTGGAAGGCTTACCAAGAGTATGAGTCGAGGCTCATTGCTTGCACTTTAGAATAACTGTCTTTAAATCACAAGAACTCATGATATTTGATTTCATGCAGAGTGTTTAGCAGTTGACAATATTAGGTCCAGCATCATCAGTCAATTCATAATTTATTGGAATAACTGATCCTGAGCTCTTTGAACTACTCTTATATTTGTGTTTATAAATTGCTGTATTTTATCAATCATTATCTTCCAACTGACAAGAAATCTGTCAATGCCAGAAGACTTGTGAGCCCACTCATTAAATATTGACTCCTGTAGATAATCGTTGGGACTGAACCTCCTCTCAGCTACACCAAGTTTACACTCTGTAGGCTTCAGTGGAGTTGCTCTGGATTTATCATGGTGTAGTGAGAAGAGAATTGTCCTGTAACTATTTATATAAGATTCATTTGCCAATCAGCTTGCTATCCATAATTTAAGCTTTGCAGTGAGGCAAATTAAGAGCTGTTCTCTTGCAATAAGTTTGATGTCCAGATACTGTGGTGACAACTTGACTATTTTGTTCTGTAAGTGCAATGGATGGATGAATAGATTATAAAAATTTCTCTCAACTTTGTCTATTAGTGTTCCTGTCAGAATGTGGGAGGCGGCGTGAGAGAGGAAATCAAACATTGTTTAATTGACAGTAAGACTCATTCATGTGAGCAAACCACTGTTAGCTGACCAGTTACTAAATGAATTTCAACCAAATGTTATGTAGACTAAAGCCAAGTCTAATGTGTAGAGCCAATCATATCAGTAACTGCCTACAAATTTAGTTAAAAGTTGTAATATGAACAGGGCCATGCACTCCTTCCCGATTTCCAATAAAGGAGTCCAAATTGCATTTACTTGTATGTTCAGTGAGTATAGTGGAACATAAACATGTTAAAAGAGGGTGTAAGAATAAGTGTAATTTGCAGTTCTGCCTACCCCTACAAGTCTTTCCCTGCACCACTCAAATGAGTGGCTTAATCACAAGGTTTCTAAAAACAAATTTTGGGTGGTTACCAGTTTTCCGGTTTTGAGCTTTTAGGGTTAGGTCATATGTTTGAGCTTTTCTGCACAGTCAGGAGGGCTAGAAACTTACCTCTTTACATGAGAATCTCAACTTTCCTATTTTTAGTCACTTGACTCCACAAGTAGGGCTTTTAGCAAAACATTAAATATTGGCAATTCTCACAATTTTATTGTCTGTTAGACAACACTGGGTCACTACAAAAAGTAATTTCCCCTCTTTTAATAGTCACCTCTTCTTGTCAACTGTTGAGAACAGGCCACTTCCACCTTAATTGAATTGGCCTTGTTAGCACTGACCCCTCCTCCCCCACTTGGTAAGGCAACTCCCATTTCTTCATGTGCTCTGTGTGTGTGTATATATATATATAGGGGTCTCCATGCGCTGCTCCTGCCTGCAAGCACCATCCCTGCAGCTCCCATTGGCTGAGAACAGGGAAATGCAGCCAATGGGAGCTGCGGGGATGGTGCTTGCAGGCAGGAACTGCCCGAAAGCCCACACCTCAGCCCTGAGCCCCCTCCTGGAGCCAGCACTCCATCCTGCACTGCAACCCCTAGCCCTGAGCCCCCTCCAAAGCCAGCACCCCTCACCCCCTCCTGCACTCCAAACCTCTTCCTCAGTCTCAGCCTGGAGCCCCTCCCACAATCCAAACCCCCTCAGCCCCAGCCCAGAGCTTGCACCTCATCCCATACCCCTGCCCCAGCCCATTGAAAGTGAGTGAGTGTGTGGGGAGAGCAAGCAACAGAGGAAGGGGGGCGGAATGAAGTGAGCAGGGTGGGGCCTCGTGGAAGGGGCAGAGCCTCAGAAGGTGTGGGGTAGAACCTGGGTTGTACTTAAATTCAAAAAGTGATCTTGACCATAAAAAGGTTGGAGACCACTATCTTAAAGATGTTTACAATTTTTTTTTCAATGCAGAGTTATCCCAGGCTCTTGTTGCCCATAATCTGGCTCCCATCCACATACAAAACCCTCTCACCTAAATGTGGTGCTTTATCCCTTGGCTAGCTGTCCTGGCTTGGTAGGCTAAAATCTGAGGTGAGGCTCTCACTCAGATGAGTAACTCACCACTTTGCAGTGAGAATGTGGGCTAAATCACTAGCGTACTAATAGCTTGTAATGCCTTCCCCCAATTCCAATATCTGCGTAGAGGAACAGAGAAGTTCTCCCACAATTCAGGGGGGAAAGAAGTTGAGTGGCTCAGCTTGCTGCAGCACCTAGCATCATGGGATGTGTCCTCAGAAGTCTTAGTGCCTCAGCTGTGTAGTACAAGTGAGAACACATTAACTCCAGCTGGCTTTGAAGTGTGGCTGCTCACACCATGGTTAGGTTATCCTGGTTGCTCAGACCCAGGTGATGATCACTTGGGCTGACTGCAGTGAAGACCTACCCTTATTGCTTTAGACTCCCTTATGCATACATCTATTTACTGATGTGTAATTTTACACTGCCCTATACCTCCCGTCTAAATTTTGTTCACAAGCTCAGGACAGAAATGGCTTGAGTGTTCATTGTCACAGGGAGTCACTTTCTTTTAACATTGAACAGGAAATGTTATTGGAATAAGGAAAATACTTATCTCCCTAAAGTTACACTGGCTCTTTTCCTGCTTCACTGTGGAACCTTCCCCAGTCCCCTCCAGCTTGAATGCCTGCTACAGATTCAAAAAAGCAGTACCCATCTTCATGTTTATAGAATGAAGTCTTCTGTAATGTGAAGTTTACACCTTGATGGATACAATCAAGAACAATATGAATTTTTAGGGGTCTCTTATCTGTAGGTGACAGATGTCCCTTAATTAGCATTTTCCAAATGTAATGTTCAACTAGATATTTTTGAAGAAGAAAAAAAAAGCAAATTGTGGCATAAAATTAACTCTGTAATCTGCATCTGTTCTATTACATGATACCAGGAGACTCTTCTTGTAAAGAATCACTTTTTGCACTCCATAGACTTTTCTTTTAAACCTATATTTGGTTGATGCCAGTGCTCTCTTGAAACTGGCATGAACTGACTGAGGTGGGAAGAAAGTTTCATTGACAGATGGGAATAAATTCAGGGATGCCAGATAACCAGTGTTTGCATCAAGTTTGAATATTATTGGATAGCAACCAGACTTTTAATGCCAGAACAGCAGCCTGTTCAGAGCTTTTGAGATAGCTGGGGGGGAGACAGAGGGGAACTTCAGGCCATCAATTCACAAATGTAGCTCATCTTTGCAAATCTGGAAACTTTATTTAAAAAAACAAAACACTTGTCACCATGGTAGACTAACTCTTAGCTCATGTGAATTCAGGACATATAGTCTGTAAGAGCATAAAACCTCCAATATAAGCAGGTCTCTGGGGGTAGGTGCTGAGGATCTTGCGGGGGGGGAGGTGGGGGGTGGGGGAGGAAGGGAATACTACTCCTTTGTGACTTGTATTTTGTGAGTAGCTTGGTTGGGTGCAGAAACTGCAGCTCCTTGAGTTTCGCAGCTTACCCAAGTTGCCAAGCCATTCTACAGTGTTAAATTGTAACTAGCAACTTGCTGATAAACAATGTGAGCAATTGTTTTAGGCTGCATGATGGATACCCATATCAGATACTTTACATACTACTTTCTGTAATGTGATAGGTCTGTGATTCAAGTATTGGTTTCATGCAACTCTAAAATTACAACGCTACTTTAAGACAAAAGAAATAATGCAAAAGAGAAATTGGAAAAATACAGGAAAACAATCCAATTGGCATAAGTTTATACTGTCATTAGCATGTGTAGTTCCCGTAGGGATATGTGCTTGCACATCATGAATAAATTGTACCTCTGAACTATAAACTAAAGACCGTGGTATACTTTACACAACTGGGATTTGATTTATTTCGTAAGGAGGATCTAGATCTTGAGATGCAATGCAGACAGTCCCCTGATTTTTTTTTTCCCCAAACAGGCACACTGAACTTCTGGTTAGGATTTTGGGTAATATAGTCCGATGCTATAGGAACTATTGAACTATAATTGGAACTACCCCTAGAAACCTCGTGTTCAAAATATATGAATGAAATTGATGCCTGTGCAGAGTGTTGTCAGAAGGGCTATGTCCCACTCAAGTGCCTCTTAATATCTAATCTGAAGGAGTAAGTGCAGAGGTGTCTTTACCCCCCCCCCCAAAAAAAAAGCAGGGTAGAGGTGAAATTGCAAACATATTTTGGAAACTTTTTCTTCACTTATTTCCTGAAATTTTGGGAAATGCCCCTCCCCCCGGAGAAAGAAAAAAGCAAGCAGCTGAATAGCTGCTTCAAAGCAGGGGGAAATATTTTTTGCAAACATTTTGTTGAATTTTTTTCCACTTTCCAAATCTCAACCTTTTAAAACTTAAACTTGTAACCAGCTCTCCTTCTGTGTGGCGTATCTACACACCACTGGGGTAAATTTTTCCATCCTCTGTACACAATTTTCTACATTAGTCTTGTGCCTTAAATTAAGGTATAGTGATGAATTGCACAAAATAAGTGTTATCAATCACAGAATTCCAC
The DNA here is from genome assembly GCF_027887155.1 of Malaclemys terrapin pileata. Lineage (NCBI taxonomy): Eukaryota > Metazoa > Chordata > Testudines > Emydidae > Malaclemys > Malaclemys terrapin. Next base: position 92,397,729 of record NC_071509.1, read on the forward strand.
CCCTTGCACTCCTATGACATGGCTAAAGATGATATTGCTAGGAAAAACTTTCAATTGAAACTTTTAATTTAAAAAAGGAAAGGGGTAAATGTGGAAAATACATAAATCATATAGCATATTAAATGAAGTAGTTCTTGTCTGGTTTATAGCTGTGGACATGAACTTTTAGGGGTTATTCCATTGTTTTTGCTACATAATGCAGGTTTTAATGTAAATTTCCATTCAGGCATATGCTAAAATTTTGTTTACGAATTTTCCAGCAACCTACAAGACTGTTACCCGGCCATGAGAGGCTAAGGGCACCTCTTCTCCTTGTATAGTTCTGAATGCAAAACTTGCGATCTGTTGTGACTCCTTCCAACACTTTTCCTATTTTCCATACACATATGATCTTTAATCTGGATGAATTTTATATTACAGATTCAGGAAAACAGAGTATTTTCCTTTGCTTGCTATCTTTTAAAAGGAGACTGTCTGGTCTGTTATGCCCCCTATAAGAGCCATCTTGAATTATATGCTGCAGTTTCCCCCAGGGTAGACACGTGGGTGAGAGACTCTTTTGTATTTAAGTCAGTACACAGAAAAACAGAATCATCATATCTGTCCGATGTTTGCATAGATACATATAACACATCTCCACTGGTGGTCTTCAGGCACTATCACATCAGTTTTTTGAGACTGCAGTGCCAAATTCTGATCCTAATTATAACCAATTTATGTGCTTGCATGGAAAGAGAATTTAACCCACTAGTTTTCAAAGTCCAAAGATGAATTAATATGTTCTGTTAAAAAATAAATAAATACAGTATTGAAATACATTAAATTAAAGAGAGATGCAATTTGTGACCTTGAATTTTGGGGGCTTGATCCCATAAACACTTACAAGAGCTATTGCACTTTCATGAGTCTTCCCACTTACTGCAAGTAAGGATTGGGCTGTTGGTTAAATAAGAATGACCTGGGCCTCTCACAGAGTTGCATAGGAAAATGTATATGAGGCTTGGCATGGCTCCTCACCACACTTCGTGTTCATGTAGACAGGGAAAAGTGAAAGCTAGTCCTTTCTTCTCTTTGTAGCACACCTACAGATAGGTAGAGAAGATGCGGGACTCAGCTGCGATTTAATACTGAAAGATTCTTTACTGAGGTACTAGACACACATTGTCCCTGCAGTTGTCCCTGATTTTAATTTTGAGACTGACCACTGTATCCTGTGGTGCAACTGTCACCACACAGGGCCGCCCTGGGCCAAGTGACCAAGAAATGGTCTATTGACTGTTACATGGATCTTTTCCCCTACAATTAGGGTGACCATCTTTCCTAAAGAGAAAATGGGACGCCCCGAGCTACCCGCCTGAAGCGCCCTGTGTCCCCTCTCCTGCCATGGGGCTGTTGCCCATGGCTGGCACCTGGCAGGGCGGTCCCCTCAGGAGGCTGTTGTCCCTCGCTGGAATGGAATGCTGCCTCCCCACCCAGCTCTGCCTCATCCCCTGCAGGGGCTGGCATCTCTTCTCCCCACTATCTTGACAAAAGTGAGCATTTGTCCCATTAGCTCTTGCCAACTAATAAGTCAGCAAGAGCAAATGGGACAAATGCCTCCCTTTTTGGGGTGAGGGGGGGAGAGAGAGTCAGGATGACCAGGACAGGGCTTAAGAAAAAGGACTGTCCTGGCCAAAGTGGGGCATATGGTCACCCTACCTGCCTTTAGCTTTGAGCAACTCTGTTCCATCCTGTCCTATGCAGTAGGGATGGAGGCAAAGAGAGAAGAAAACACAGGGAGTATAGAAAATGATAAGCATTTGTTAAATCACAACATCCTTGTTTGTGAGAGGGGCAGGAGGCATGACAGGTGTGAGGCCAGTTCACTTTTTAGCTCGACACAATGCTTAGAATGTCCCTTTCATCTGAACTGTGATAAACCCAGGTGGGGTGTTGATCATTTCCTCCTCTGATGCTTCTGTAGACTACAGTGCACTACATATCACTTTCCATTTGTAGTCCTAACAAGTAATTCCCATATTTTTCAACTCACCTGTCACACATTCTGACTATGGCCCTTGGGAACTGCAGATACACTTCAGGGTTAAAGTGAGTCACAGTAATCACCAGTGGTTCCTCATTTGACCTGAAATCTGGGACAATTGTGCCTCAGTTTATACCTTTGTTTTAAGTCTGTCCTTGGGGCAGCTGGTAACCACACTTGAGACAGCTGTGTAGTGCATAAAGATCCAGAACCGCAATGGGCTTCCTTTTGATTTTTTTTGTGTGTGTGTCTCCCTTAAAGACTTTATTTTCAAAAATCAATATTTTGAAAGACAAAGAAAAAGAACCCCTTTTTCTGCTAAATATTGACTTTCTCTTTGAATGTCAAATGTTGCAGACCTTCCATCTGTTAAGCACTTCCCAGACAGATGTCTGAAACAAAATATCACCCCTGCCATACACCCTTCTGCTTCCCCTCTTCTTCCTACACCTACCCTGGAATGCTCGCCAGCTTGCTCGCTCGCTGCCCCCATCCCTCAATATATGTGCATGCTTGCACACAAACAAGTATATTGTTTCTGCTGTCTCTTCAGTTTTGGTAAAACTCTCACATTTTATTTACACCTTTCCAGACGTGTCATCTGTGTCTGAGAGGACTGGGACATAAATAGAGATTTAAAAAAACAACAACCTAAAACACAATGCTCCCCTGGTGTCAATAATTTGTTTTATAAAAATCTAACTATTACTGCAGATTCTCTGAAGCTGCAGATTATGCATCACTTTCTTTCAGAAGCTCATTTACTATTTTTAGCGATTGCATTGGCATTGTGCTCTTTAAGCTAAAGGATGCATGCTGCAAAATGAAACCCTCAAAATATGGACAGCGGCTTTTCAGGAACCAGAGTGGTCTCAGAATCCAACATTACTAGGGCATTTATCTTCATGCCCTTCAGTACAGGATGCACTACAAGCTGTTCCTTGGTGTCTGAGCATCATGCAGATCTAAAATTTACTTTTGTTTCCTTATATGGTCAGAAATAAAAGGGAAACCTTGGGGCCCATAGACTGTGTTAAGATTTGCAAAGCCACATCAATGCAGGTACATGTTTCAATACCAGCTTTGTTCATCTACTATGTTGCAGGAACCTGTATAGAGAAACATAAGCCTCCCTAATGTCAATGCATCTGGCTCTTGGATATCATGAGTAAAATTTTGTAAAGTGCCAAAGTGACCTAGGTTCTGAAGTCTCAGGGCTTGTGTAAATGTACAGTGCTGCAGCAGCGCTCTAGTGAACATGCTATTACACCAACAGGGAACTTCTCCCATTAGCATAGTGAATCCACCTCCGTGACAGGTGGTAGCTATGTTGCCAGGAAAAGCTCTCCCATGGACATAGCGCTGTCTACACCGTGGGTTAGTTTGTATAATTACATTGCTCAGGGGTGTGGATTTTTCACACACCCCCGAGCGTTGTCATTATATTGATGTATGTTTGTCATGGTAGACCTGGCCTCCATTTCAAAAATGACTTGGGAACTTAGAAGCCTCAGTCCTATTTACGTTCAGCCAGACTTAAGTTCCTAAGTCACTTAGGCAATCTTGAAAATTTCACCTTAAAAGAAGGTCTGGAGAACTGAAATGACTTGCAAAATGTTAAGGCATCATTATGAAAGACTGGGCAGCTCTGGAGATTAGTAACAGGACACAAAACAATATTGTACATTGGTTGGTCACAGAGTGACATTCATTTAAAATTAGTATTGGCCAGAACTCTTTGGCATTTGATGGCTCAGTTGTGTTTTTGGTCTATGTGACGCCATCATTGGAACTAATACCTTGTTGGCAGTTTCAGTGGAGAAGCCAAGTATTGGACAGGCCTGAAGTTTAAGATTCCCTATTCTTTTAAAACAACTGAGTCGCAGGACCTTGCTACAACAGAGTTGTCCCTCACCCAGTTACAGTATGGTTAAAGTTTGTATTGCAAGTGGGACTTAACCACAGTGAGATCAGGTAGGGTTACCATATTTTGTGCCTCCAAATGGAGGACACTCCATGGGGCCCCGGCCCCGCCCCCAGCCCCGCCCCCGCCCACGCCCCAACTCCGCCCCCTCCCCAAAGTCTCCGTCCCCTCCCCAAAGTCTCCGCCCCCTCCCCTGCTTCCCGCGAACATTTGATTCGCGGGAAGTCTGAAGCAGGTAAGGGGGAGTGTGGGGGGAGGAGGCGCGGCCCAGGCTGGCCCCCTGGCAGCTCCAGCCTGGGTCGGCTCGGGCCCTGGGGTGCCAGCCCCGGCCCCCAGCCAACCACCCCCGGCCCGCCCAGCACTGCCGGCCCCTGGCGGCCTGGCGCACCCCCCGGACCGGCGACCCCGGACCGGCTCCCGGCCCCGCGGGCCCCGCTCCCCGGCCCCGCGACCGGCTCCCGGCCCCGCTCCCCGGCCCCGCGACCGGCTCCCGGCCCCGCGACTGGCTCCCCGGCCCCGCGGGCCCGGTCCCCTGGCTCCCGGCCCGGACCCCGGCCCGGCACCGCGCCCCCGGCTCCCCGCCCGGCCCGGCACTGCGAGCCCGGCTCCTGGCCCGGCCTGGCCCCCGGCCCGGCACTGCGTGCCCGGCCTGGCTCCCGGCCCGGCACCATGCCCGCGACCCCAGCCTGGCCCCGCACCGCTGACCCCGGCCGAGCCCTCCCTCCCTCCTGATTTTCCCGGACATGCCCGGCTTTTGGGGATTTCCTCCCGGACGGGGATTTGAGCCCCCAAAAGCCGGACATGTCCGGGAAAATCCGGACGTATGGTAACCCTAGATCAGGCCACACAAACTATCCAATACTTTAACTCTGTTACATGATCCAGTTACAGCATAGCTGCATCCTGTCAACACCTCATATTTTACCTGGATCAGATGACACTTGCATTGTAACCTGGTCTACTGATTGTTTCTGTAGTGTAATTGATGTTTAAAAAGCTCATGGCGTGAGGTAAGTATAGGGAGTCAGGTGCACATAAATATGGAGAACCAGCAATAGTTGTACCCTGAATAAAAATAAATCTGTTTGCTTTTAGAGCTGTAGCCTTTGGTAAACTGAAATATAGTTGTAGGGAATGGAGGGGAGGGGACTACAACACTCTCTATCACTCCTCCCCCTCACATTCAGTGAATCTCTTCTGTTTCCTTTCTGTTTCCTTTCTCCTTCCGGCTATAACTTCTAATACTGGTGCTGGGGCATTGTTAAGTGGCTCTCCATCACACTCCTTCATCCCTCCCTGCGGGGCTGTGGAAATTTCCTCTACTATTTTCCTGCTCTATGAAGCCATCTTTTTTGGTCCAGTGAGCTATCCATTAGTGGGTTGCCTTTTTTGGCTTTGTTTACCATGAGCAGCAAGACCCAAACAGGGAATGACTCCAGAAGATAGTGATCAAGTCTAGGAAGAAGAGTAGGTCTTGTTGTCCCATATATGCTGCTGGGACATCTAATATTGACCGCCATTGTGAGAGGGAATCTTCCCCTAATCCTCTTCAGCCAAAAGGGAGGAGGCAGCAAGCAAAAACTAACATACATGGGCCGAACAGTAATTGGTGGTGAGCTTGTATGTTTGTGAGCAATTCTAGTCACAGATTTGTTCCTGGAACTGTATATTGGTAGATTCTGTTACAACTCCAGTGCTGCTGGTAGGATATTTTTGAGGAAGTTTGCCATGTATGTGCTTTGGCTTAAAATAATGCTAATACTTTGTACTATTCTAGTTCCCTTTAGGAAGTCACAGCCCTTTGTAAACATTAATACATTTAGTCCTGTAACACCCATGTGAAGAAATAGTATCAGCATTTTACCGTTGAGTACACTGAGGCAAAGAGACATTGAGGGTCGGTTTCTTCAGAAATAGCATGTATTCTGTGCACCTAATTTGCATGGATGCTCATGGTAATTTTGTGTACAAAGAACTATCTATGCATCTAATACTCATTTATATGATAGTTTAATTTTACATACAAGATAACTATGCATAACAAGTATCTTTGTGTGCACAATTGAATAGGTGCAGTTCTGAAACTCTGGCCCTGAAGACTTGTCGTCTGCACTGGAGAACCTTAACAAAAATATTATTCTGGTTCATCACAATCAGAGTCATAATATAGAAAAGATTCCTGTGGTAGCATCCACTTTACTACCTCTTGATTTGGCTTAATTTCAGCAGGCTTAACTGAAATGGGGGTAAAAATGGGTCTCATCTAAGTTATGTCTCCCATTGGTTCTAGCACCTCTGCAGCTGAATTGATGGGAGTTGTTTTTATAAATTTCTTCAAGGTAGACATGGCCTAAGTGACCAACCAAAGATCACACAGTAAAGCTGTGATAGAGTTGGAATGCACCCAGGTCTCCTAACTAACCGTCGTGTGCCTTAACCCCAACACATTCTTTGTAAAGAGGATTTTCAGGGTTATTCATATTTTGTCATTTGCAAGCACTACATTCACTGAAATTGTATTTTTATTTTTTTGGTGGAGCTGAAGAGCCCTTATTAACGATGTAGAAGCTTGGAGGCAAATTTCCTTTCTAAGTTTTTCTAATTAAGCTTTCCTTTAACTGCAAAAAAATAGCTCACAAGAGAGATTTTATGCAATTTTCCTGTTTTCAAATATGACAGACTAGAAAATGCATTTGGAAAATGTAATGCACTCTAACAAACAAGCAAATCTGGATATTGAATAAAGCACATGAAATAGTAAAAATAAGAACAGACGCCGGGGGTCGGGGGGGGGGGAAGAGGGGAAAAAGAAAGTCTAAAGTTAACCTTAGTCATCTTTTATTTGAGAGCTTTAAAGCCAGTCATTTAAAATTCCATGCCAAGTAAATTTACAGACATCTTGGAAATCAGGTCACATACTCTTTAAGTCTACTAATGCTGTTATAAAACAGGCCACTTGGAAATGCGAGCTTGTCACAAGGGCATGGTTTCTATTTCTTACACTGACAATTTAATAATTAGATTTCTGCAATAATCAATCTAACCAATGATAACTAAAGACAGGCCAAAACCCACAAAGTTGATATCTGGATACAAACTTTCCCAAAATTTAGTGATGTCTGAGTCTAGGGCTTCATTCTGGTCCATCTCAAAAATTTGTACAGTAGTTACTCTTACTAAATTAGAAGTTATGAAATCTGCTGCATCAGGAACTAGCTTATCACTAGAGGCATCAGGAAGGAATATAGACATGGCTGCACAATAATAATAAATAGGGTAAAATTCTCTTTGGATGTTTGCATAAAATTGCCATTTTTCTCAATAAGGAGTTGTTCAAAAAGGAAATTTTTATAGCAGGTTTCTTCATGCTCCTAGATGTCTGTATATTTACTTTGAATTTGAAATCTGACTGGCCTTAAAGCGTTTCAGCTAAAGCATGTGTTAAGGTTTATTTCAATTTTAAACTTTTATGGAGGATTAGGCATATGGGAAATGAGTCAGACAGTGTTCAGTGGGTTTGCAGGTAAGTTTGGAAATTGGACTGGGGGAAGGGTGTGCTCAAAAAATTGGTCATAAGGTATTCTAGTAGTTGCATCCATTTACAGATAGTATCTTTGTCCACAATAGGTCAATATATTGTATTTAGACAATGTCTACAGTGTTCTAAGTTCTAACATATCAGCCACAGATTTGTTATAGCATCTTGCAGCCCTATAATTAGGGTGGAGATAAAGTAGTACTTTCATTCTTAGGCCTTTTTTTATTGTATTGTACCTTGCTGCACAACATTTGTGGCTACAATTTTTCATGTGTGTTCACAGTTCAGAAATAGGGATTGTAGTGTCTTTGACACATGTGATACCTGAGAAGTGTAAGGCATTCAAACAACTTTATTGGAATGTAGCACATAGGCATAGACTTTTGGAACAATAAGTTTTAAGTGGTTAATTCCTGGGGAGTGGTTTTTGCAAATTCTAAAAATACGGTTATGCAAAATCACGGCATTTTGAAACTATACACTAAAGAGAGATTAATTGACTGATTACAAGTTCCAGGAGACTGGAGATCATAGGCCCAAGCTGTATAAAGAAACAGAGGCACTGTCCATTTGGGATCTGGTTCCTGATCTAAAAACCAGTCATGAACTCAAACCAAAGGGGTAAAACCCAGTTGTGGGGTTTGAAAGACTGACTCCTACCAGATCCTTAGTTTGGTGTTGGGGGTGACCTCTGATGAGACTTTAGCATGTGTGGGGGTTCTTTTATTGTTCATATGTTTTCTCTCATTCTTTTGCCCTAAGGATGAATGCAGTTTGCTTTGTGAAGGCTGGTTGGTAACTGGTGTATGCTGTTATAGCCACTGGAGAGTTAATCACAGATGCTGGATCCTGGTCAGAGCTGAAGGGAAATTGCAATGAGGTGCAACCCTAAGCCCACAGTCTGATGGGGGGAGAGGTAGGTCTCTGCCCCAAAAGAGGTGACAGCTGGGAAAACCTTAAATGGATGCCCTCAAGGAAGACCAGGAGGGGTATCAAAGGAACAGTTAACCCTGAAGCCATTAGGAAAGGATAGCTAATAAGACAACATAATGCTACAAAATAAATCCATGGTAGACCCAAGCCTTGAATACTGTGTATGGGTCTCATTGCCCCATCTCAAAAAAGATAAATTAGAATTGGAAAAGAGAAGGACAACAAAAATGATTAGGGAAGGAGAGATGAACAAGACTGGGACTCTTCAGTTTAGAAAAGAGATGACTAGGGAGAATATGATACAGGTCTATAAAATTATGAATGGTGTGGAGAAAGTGAATAAGGAAGTGTTATTTACCCCTTCACATAACACAAGAACCAGGGGGTCACCCAGCTGAAATACTGTAAAAGCTGCTTTATCTGGCACGTCACCAACCAGAAAGCACTATAAACCGGTATTTCTGATCTTCATTGAAATTCTGGTTTATAGTCTGGTTGGCGCAGGGCCAGTAGGGGGTTGGGGCACAGGAGGGAGTGTGGAGCTCTGGTTCTGGGAGGGGATCACCTCAGGTGGCTCCCCGCAAGTGGCGATCTGTCCCGGCTGCTCCTAGGCGGATGCACAGCAGGCGGCTCTGCGCACTGCCCTGCTCCAAGTGCTAGCAGTGTAGCTCCCATTGGCTGGGAACCGCAGCCAATGGGAGCTGGGGGGAGATGCCTGCAGGCAGAGGCAGTGCACAAAGCCGCCTACCAAGCCTCCGCCTATGAGCAGATGGGGACAGGTCGCCGCTTGCAGGGACCCGTCCAAGGTGAGCGCTCCCTGGATCCGGCATCCCCTCCCACACTCAAACTTCCTCCCTCTTAGTTAATCAGCATTTTTCACTCATTGGCACCCCTCATTCCAACAAGCCGGCTAAAACAGCTTTTACTGTAAATAGGCCACAGGTTTAAAACAAACACAGGGAAATACTTGTTTACATAATGCACAGTCAACCTGTAGAACTGGTTCTGAGGGGATGTTTTGAAGGCCAAAACCTGGGTTCTAAAAAGCATTAGATAAGTTCATGGAGGTCCATCAATTGATATTAGCCAAGATGATCAAGGTTGCCATCCTGTGCTCTAGGTGTCACTAAACCTCCAACTGCCAGAAGCTGGAACTGAATGAGAGGGAATGGATCACTTGATAACTGTTTTGTTTTCTCCCTCTGAAACATCTGGCACTGGCCACTGTAGGAAGACAGGTTACCAAGCTAGTTGGACTATTGGTCTGACACAGTGTTATCATTCTTATGTTCTTAAACAGTGACACTTTTTTTTTTAAATAGTAACTCAAAAAGCAATTAAGCACTAAAACAACAGGATACAAGACGTCCTGGTGCTTGGATAAAAATAGTTATTTGAACTGAAAGCAGAAAATTTGGCAGGTAGATAGTCCTCATGAGGGTGTCCTCCTCAGCAATACTGAAAAAGCATCTGAGAAACGAAGCATACTAGTCATGAACACTTCATTGCTTTGCTTGCCTTATTGCATAGCAAGCTTATAAACCCAAAACTAAGGTAGACATTAAACCCAATGTTCCTTGTGGGCTCTGGACACTCCTTGAATTCTAATAAGCCATCTCTTCACTGCATATTCTACGAACCCTTCCATACCATTAATAATTCTATCTAAGGAGGCCCAGCAGGTCTGGCTGCTCGCCTTAATGCTAGGCCTTGGCACAGCAAATTTCAGAATACAGATTGCACAGACTTCAGAATTTGTGCCTGGGGCAGGGCAACAGTAGATTTGGATTGAGCCTATGATGCACTACCCAAGCACTTCAATGGTGACTTTTTCATATTCTGCAGAATTCAAGAAAAATAGTTTTAGCCCTTTCGGTTGTGAAGAAAACCTTCAAATGAATCTATGCAGTGTTGTTTTCCTCAGGCTGCACATGTCTTAGAGCTATTAGTGCAGGCTCTTATCTACACAAGCCTATATTTGCGGTGATTTATAGGGTGTGTGTTGTTACATACAACAGGCTGTGTCCACACTCACTACAATGTATAGCTACACATCAGTGAAAGGCTCCAGAAGGGGATACCTTTCCCCACTGCATCCCTCCTACCAGAGCCTTTCCCCACTTCTGGAGACTTTCACTTAGGCCGTGAAAGGCTCTGGCAACGGGACACTGCATTGCTAAAAATAGCAGTGTAAATGTGGGAGGTGCTGCTTGGCCATGTACAGAACTGTGTAAGGTATATACCCTGGGGGTTCAGGTATGTAGGGCACCCTACTCTACTCACCTAAGCCATGCTTCACCTTCTACATAAATGGAAGCAAGAGAATCCAGGTAGATGTGTGTAAATGTTCAAATTAGAAAACCATTACATTGCAGCTCTTCATGCCAGGGACTGGGTCTTTTCAGAAGTTTGGTAAGCACCAAGCATGCTATCTGAGCAAATGTAATGCACTGGAAACAGAAAACTTTTGTTTGTACCCAGCAAGTGACATTTCAATCCATTGTGTCCATCTCTTCTTCCTTTAACTATTTTTAAGCTTTTAGATTTCCTGGGCAGGACCTCAACTGATGTAAATTGGGATAGCTTTGCTACTTGTAATGGAGCCACTCCAGTTTGTTGCTTCTTTTCTAAAAATAGTCATCTAGACCTTCAGATAGAATAAACATTTGGAAGCTTAAAAATAATCATCCCAAATCTTCAGTATTTAAAATCTTACATTTCCCACATTTTTCTGGATGTGGATGAAAGGACTGATTTAAAAAAAAAATCAGACTTTGCAATCAGATGATGCATGAAGAGATCTTTCTGGATAATGTGACAGATGATCTTAACCTTCATTAATGTGCTTTAATTGGATTAAGCTCTATGAAAGGCTCTTTCTTCTTTTTCCACCACCTTCAGGGCCCTTGTCTTCACTATGTGAATGTACAGAACATCCTACAGAAGGGCATTCATCCAGCTTTATGGACATATGCTGTATATCCTGACACTAACTTAACATAAGCAGAGCTTATCTTCAATGACATGGCCCCTAGGGTGCCAGAGGGTGGTGGGTCTGAAGTGATAATTGGGCAGTTATAAGATTTGCTGCAGCATTTGAAAAACTAAATCCCTTACATCTGAATGAATTGCAGCAACAGTACGGGAAACGTTCACCACATATCAGTTCTCTAAACTATTTTTAATAAAAGCACAGATTGCAGATGACTGACCGGGTCCATTTATTCCACCATTGTTAATGCTGAGTATCAATTTAATTTTGGTGGGACAATTTGGGTGGGGGATGGAAGGGAGAGAATAATGAAAAATTGAATGCAAGAGATAGATAAACATAAAAGGCACATTCTGGTGTCAGTCTAGTTGTATAGGCATATACCCTAGCCCTCTATCTAGGGCTCACTGCTGCAGAGTGCTGAGCACTCTGGCCCTATCCAGCAAGGCACTTAAGCACATACTTAGATTTAATCATGTAAGTAGTCCTGACTGACTGCAGTCATGTGCACTCAAATTAGACATACAATTGCACATGTACAGTTTTGAAAATGTAGCCCCTAAACAAACTAGATTAAACCTACTGGAAACAATTCTTAATTTTCCTATCTCATATTCAGTGGTCTTTATAGAGGGATATTTTTGGAACATTATTTACAGTAGTATTACAACTGCTAAATTCATGGGCAGCAACTAATTGTGTCCCAGCCAGAGCAGCTTGTGTTCAAAGTTTTCCTACAATATATCTTCTAGGATGTGTATGGGAGTAAGCCAACAATGCTGAAACATTTGATGTTGACTTATGCTCTCTATAAATGTTTTTTTTTATTCATCTAACCTAAAAATGTGGTATAATCTTTTCCATATTTTTGTGGCAGATTTTCAGAGGTCTGTGTCCTGATTTCTTTTTAAGTAATCTTTGCTTTTTGTATTATATTTAGTCATGTAATCCCACAGTTGTTTCATTTTGCTTTGGGAATATTTTGACTTTCTCCCCTTTCCTTCGGTACTAACACTTTTTATTTCTTTAAGCTAAAAAAGTACTGTCAATTTTCTACAGCTTTCAGAACCTAGATATTTCCACATTGCTGCTTGAAGTCCTATGAGTATGGCAGATAAACTAAAAATTGCCATTTTGACAAGTTTAGCTGTCCTAATGTGATTAAGTCTTTCTTGTGGCTTCTTGGTGTTTCCTTGCCTCTCCAAGCTTACCTTTTCTTGAAGGAGAAGGAAATCTTTGTTCAAAGCACAGTCTGCAAAAGCAGAACAACTCCCCAGAGAATAACATTTTTGTCACAGCAAAGTGCCCTGCCTCCACCATCCTGGTGCAATGCTAACCAAAAAAGATAATACTTGACTAGGAGAAAGTGCAGAGAAGGAAAGTTCAGGAGAAAGGAAAAATAAACACGGTTGAACATGTCTTCTCTGCCAAAATCCCTATGGACAATCAAGGACACTTTATACCCAAAAACTCCGCTTCACAGCTAATGACACTTTGTACATTGATATTCTCATGTTACCCTAATAGCACTATGTGTCCTACATGTTACCACAACTCCAGGATGGAAGTAATGTTCCTAGCCAACACTGTGTAAGAAGACTGCCAAGTCTGAGGCTCAGGCCCCAATTAACTTAACTAACCTTTAAAAATTATCTGTGTGTATATTTATGTGAGAAACATTCTTTGCTCCCACATATGCTATCTGGATTTGTACGGTAAAAAAAATCCCTTAAAAGAAACCTTTCATGCCCTCTTTACACATCATAAAAAAAGGACAAAGCTCCATTTTTTCCCCCCTTTCCTTCCATGTCACCTTTGACTAACTTCAGCCTGCTACACTAGCTGACCTCTGAAATGGAGTAGTCATCCAATGACAGCCTGCTTCAGGCTAAACCGCCTTTTCTATTTTCACAGCAAAGCTTTACATTAATAAACTCTTTAAGATCACAAATTGATAACCAACATATGTTTGCTCTGTAACATCTAATGGAACTGCTTTAAAACAGCATAAGCTATAATCATGTGAATGTGATCGTAGCACTATTGGAGTCAGAAAAATGGAGGAACTTTTTTGTTTTGTTTTGTTTTTTTTAAATCTCCACACCTCCCCCCAAACTGCACTCCTATTCTCCATTCTCCCCTAAACTCACCTCTAGATTCTCTAGAACTCTCTGGGTCTGACTCCATCCAATTTTATTAAGCATCAAGACACATTTCCAAGTATTCTTTTTGCACTTAACATTCATGTCCTTCTTTTCAGGGAAACATGGCAGTGAGGAAATTTAAAAATTGCTAATGAGTCTAAAGGTGATTTGTCTTGGACAAGAAACAGTTTCTGTATCAGAAGTCGAGTTTCTCCACAGAACCACACCAGTGTGCCTCAAGGTTGACCAGGAGAGCCCACATTTAATAATCATGTGATTCAATTTTGATGCCCATTTAGTGGTACTTTTCTGTTGAAAATTTTTGCAAAGGAGCCAACTGTGATGGCATTTGGAGAAGTACTCATATTCGCCAAAGTATACTGAAATCATCAAACTCGTATCACATAAGATACTGAACAATACAGTATTAAATGTTGGTCTCTATTTACTTGGGTTAGATTCAAACAGATAACCTTGAAGTAAAACACTTCATGTCTTGCGAGCTTGGCAGACTTCTGAAATTCATTTAAACTGCCCTGATTTTATATTTCAAATTTATTTAAATAAATGTTGTCTTCTTGGTTATGTTTGTTAGGATTATATAGTATAGGATGACTACATGTTTTCTATTCTATCTCATGTTAGTCAATATTGAATTTGTAGTATTCTAATGACCATTTTCAAAGTCTTTTCTAAGACTAAAGGGGTGTTGATTTTGTGAACCTAAAAAGTCAGGCTAACAACATGATTTCAAAAGATTTGAGGGGCGATTTTTTTCAAAGGCACAGATGGCAGTTATGTGCCTAACTTCCAGTGCCTTTCATTGGGAGTTGGATGCTTAAAACAAGACATCCGTCTTTGGACTGGTCTCCATGGCAAGTTAGTGAGCAGCAAGTAATTACTATAGTAGTAAGCCAAGTTGTACTCAGGACTTTTCAGTGCACCATAACTCACACAGAACGTTACAGCGTGGCAAGCTGATGTGCTGGAGGCTCACATGCTGGCATGCCACACAGTAATATCCCATGTAGATAAGCCCGTATCTTTAGAACATCTCTCACTAAACATGGTGGGTAAAATCTTGGCACCACTGAAGTAAATTAGAATTTTGCCATTGACTTCAATGGAGCAGGATTTCATTTATGTTTGAAGTATATCTATGAAATGAATGGCAAGAACATATTTTTATGGCACATCCTAGAAAAGAGTTCCTTTCACCAATCTTAGATTTTCTTTCCTAAAACTGATCTTTTTACATGTCACTTTCCAAAAGACTGAGAATGTAGGTGATGGTTGCAAGCATCAAAGCTCACCCTCCCTTTGAAAGACAGAGTGAGTGAGAGCAAGAGCAATCCATCTGAATTCTGTGTATCATTCTGGCCTGTCTGTTTCGTAGTTTGGAGCCAAACATATGGTGACTGGCTGTGGGCAAGATCCTTCAAGCTGGCAGCATGGGAGCTGTTGTCTGTCAGTTCATCTGCTCCTGTCTTTCTGTGGGTTCAAAGGAGAATCTGCTATCTTTCCTTGTGCTGAAGCCTGAGTGGCTCCAGACTTTTTACAGCTCCTAAGCCTCTCTGACCAGGAAAACCATCGGGCACTCTAAAAAGCTATGAACCTGAGCCAAATGCAGACAAATTAGGGAGTGAGAGCAGAAGAGTTACATCTGTCAGGTCAAACTGGGTGCAAAACATCATAGGATTTGCTGGCATGGAAGAGGAATTTTGCCATCTTGAGCATCTCATGAGAAAATCGACTGTTCTTCTGTATCTTCCTCTCAAGGATCAGTGTGAATCAGCTCAAATGGTATTTGGTTTACAGGAAGATTGGGGGGCCGGGGGGAGGGAAGGGTGTGGAAATAACTGAGGTCCTGTGAATTCTGAAGAGATAAAGATGCTTATTATGTAGCTTTTGTATTACTGAGTTTTATTTTCTCCCAAGGGCAAAACTCAGTAGTAGCTGTCATCATCATTAATAGCAATTTAAAGGCATTATTCTCTTTTCTGGGGACAGACTTTGAAAAACTGACAATCAAAAATCCATTTCCTTTCATGTATTTTACTACTACATTATTGATACAGTTTCCTTTTTAGGCAAGCATTAACACACAAATACCATCCTTCCCTTTCTCCTTTTAATTAGTCTACAACATTTCAGGCCACCTTTTAATTGCTGGAATATAATTTGTGAATTATATAAAGTCAGGAATTTTGTTTTGTTTCTTTGTTTAAATTTTATAGAGAATATAAAAAATATATTAGGGACCAGCTCCATAGCCACTGTCAATATAACTATGCCTGGCTACACTAGCTGATCTGGCTTCAGATGTTTAAAATAATAAATGTATTTCTAATCTGAGGTGTTTATATACAAAATAAATGTGTTCAGCTACCAAGGTAATGTGTAGGATAGCTGCACAGGGCTAGATTCTGTCACTGTTAGTTAGGTTGTGTGGCACCTTAATCTCAGAGCATCCCCAGGGAAATGGATAGGCCTACTTATAGATTAAAGAGCTGCTCCGTGTAAATGTATCAGAATCTGGATCACAGATATTTCTAACAGAATACTGAGACCTGCCAAGTGTCATGCATCCAATAGTGAAATTTAGAGAAGATCCTTGATAGCTCTGAGTTTGGGTGGCAAAGGAGCAACCTGTTTTTTGATGGCTACTCTGCTCCTCTGGGATGACTGAAACTGAGGAATAGAGGAGAACTGAGCCCTGCACATTTGGCTGTATTGGTCTTATTGTGTGTGACATTTTTTGGAAGCTATCCAGGTGTTACGAATTACTAATATCATAAAGCTGGAAGCCAGATACAAAAGGTGATGCTATTTTGGACTATCCAAGGGAATAGTAAATACTTTCAAGGAATAACTGGCAATATTTCTTTATAAAATAACCACTATAAAATACTTTTAGCTGAAAGTAGATTTATTCCTCCCTGGGATTGTGAATAGTTTGGTTTCTCCTGTGAAGCTGCATCATCCTCTTCAGAGTTGCCTGTAAGGTCGTCTATAACATATGGTCTTGCTTAGGACCCATCCCTCCAAGTAGATTAGCTAGTGTGGTTCCTTGTTCCTCTGAAGTCAAATGAAATCAATGTGGCTTTGCACAGGCATCTGTGGAAGATTTGACTGGACCTATGGTGTGCCCTTGAACTGGGACCTTCTCACATTTAAATACTAGAGCTGTGAGTGGCAGCAGTGAAGTGTATTTCCAAGGAAGAAGATGGAAGGAATGAGAACAGTGGGGGATTCCTTGGAGGGAGCAGACAGAGCTGCTTGGGGATGTAGATGAGCACAAGAGCTTTCTGGTAAGATAAAGGAAGAAGGGAATGAAGAAACTGGTGTTCCCAGATGATTCTCTCCCTTCCTTCAAGAATATATAAAACCAAAACTGGTCAAATCTATAACCTTCATGTTTTGGGTGTAATCTCTGATATAAAACTATTTGAATGGGGCGGAGGGAGGTAACCTCAGCTAAGAATGTGCTAGTAAAAAAACATTTCTGGTAAGAATACATTTTTGACAGTGCAAGCTTTGAAATATACTTCATTGAACCCTGATTTTTTGCAGTTACCTTCAAGCTCAGCTAAAAATTTGATCCATTGTCCAGAAATGTTTCTTAGATTCCTCCCTCCATAGACATAACTTGTTGCATGGGGAGGTAGTAGAATTCACTTACTTGAGGCAGAACTTCCTCCCATGCCCCTATTTTCAAATAAATCTCAGCATCATATTGGCCTGGAGATGTGTCAAAAAATTGTCTCCGTAGAAGATGCTGTAGAGAGCTTTTGGATAGCTATTCGGGACACCTTGCAGTTGGTTCTGTTTTTATTGCAGCTGAGTGCTTTAATCCACCTAGATTTACTCAGTCTCTTCAGGTGAAAAATATACCCATTTTCAAATCCGTGTCTCCTAATTAGCTTGATCATGTTTCTGTTACATGATGGGTCAGATCCACACATGTGCCCAACCCAAGTATCTTGGCTAGGTGATGTGGAAATCCATGGGGATAGATTTATGGGAAAGAATCCTTGTCCCAAGACTGAGGAGTGGCAGCAGGGCTTTTTCACATGAGGTACTTCAACCAAATAACAGGAGGAACTTTGAGGGCTGTTAAACCTTCTCCTCTTCAACAGGGGTAAGGATCAGTGGCTCTGGGCTCCATGGAACCTCCCCTGAATATTATTATATCATCTTGCTTTCCTGCCCCTGTGAGTTGAACAGTGGCAAAAGGCAAATCCTTCAATATAACCTTAATAATTTTTTTCCAGTGGAGGTCTGGGAGGACCGTGTCAAAAGAAGGATTATTGACACAAACTAAAGCAAGCACACAGCTCCGAAGCGATGTTTTGCATTTGGTGTGCATTGTTCAAGGCTGCCACTTTCCATCCCAGAGAGGCACATTTCAGCGATGGATAGAGTAATCCCTTGTAAAGGTTCTTGAACTCTTTTGGAAACTTTGAAGAAGAGGCACTATGGGCTAGACTATGACTTGACCACAATCCTTTTGCAAGAAGCAATGTGTAATTGTACTGCCCCGGGAGCCAATCAGGGATCAGATTGTGACATAGAGTGTTCCCTGGTTCCCAAAATCCCCACTTGCTCCCGGGGTGAAGTAATCTGCACTAGCCCTCTGTATGACACACATTACGTCCCCCTCCCTGATGGCTTGGCTGGGGGCAAGGGGCAAGGTTCTGCCCACCCCTGTCTGCTTATTCCTGTCTACTTCCACAGGAGAGGGAGAACTGATCCAGTGTAAACTGATATATAATCTCTTCTCTCTCCCTCCCCATAGCCTGCAATACCCATAGCCTGAATAAGGGATGTTGGGGTAGTCTTGCATGTCTTTATCTACCCCTGAACTGATACATACAGTGGATCACAATCTGCCCCCAAATTAGTATTTTCTTCTGTTGCACAACCTCCATTATAACATCTCTGTGCTTCTAAGTAATGCTATCTTTTCATGTGAGCACCTTTGTGTCAGAAGGGTTTTGAAGGGGAGTGTGTGCAATTCTAGGCAGTAGTAGAAGAGAATAGTTTCCAGAGCATGATTTCCCCCCCTCTTAGATAATTAAGCAAACTCCTTGAATATACTGTCTATGCCACTCATATAGTTAATTGATTCAAGGTGGTTTCTCTTAAAATCCAGGGGAGAGGGGGTTAGGAGAAGGAGGAAGCAAGAATGATTGATTGCTAGAGTATGTGGAAATTATGATGAAAATGAAAATGTATCACTGTCAGGAAAGTCATCTTTCACGCTGGCTTTCGTAGTCTGAAACAGAATCTTTCTAAAGAAGAGCACACACAATTATTGAGGCTTCAAGTACGTGCTCCAACTTCTTTCTTCATTGTCTGTCCTCTTGCTGCATTAGCCTTGTGCAATGTTACATGCTTCCAGAAACTGAAGAGTATAACAGCTGGTCCCTATTACCCTAACTACAGTGGGACTGCTTACACAAATGGCCAGCTTTTCTGTTTAGTTCCATGGCATAAAGAATGACTTATATTAAAAATTGACTCAGACGTTTGTGGTCTGCTTAGACATTTGTTTCTGTTCAGTCTTATTGGTAAAGATCTGTTCACATGATCTGTGTGATCAAACAGACCAGTGTATCTGAGCAGAGAAAAGTATCTATGCAGCATTAAACAGGCACAATAGAATGAGGCATGAGTGAAGCAAAATAGCAAGAACAAGTTTTTCCTGGAACTAGAATATCATTTTAGTAATGATACAAATTAGTACAGCTCTAGTAGTAAAAATGTCCTTTCTATTTCAAGTGAAGACAGCTGCAAAACATCCAGTGTTTTGGACCCAAATGACCTTTATCAAAGTCACAGACTCCTGGCTACAGCACTTTATTAAGGCAGAAACTGTACGCTTTGTACTGTCCTTAATAAAGGTCATGTGGGATTAAATGTCAGACCTTTCAAACTGTTCACCTGAAATAAAAACTCATGTACTAAAGCTGTCTTGATTCATTTAATATTTTAAGGAATTTTTCTGTTTTAGTTTGTACCAAATGATATACTGAGTGAGGAACAACCAGCACGCTGGAGCCTCTGGCTTATCCACTGGTGAATAAAGCCACGTTGTTGTTCTATCTCTGTGTAGTAGTCACCTTACCCTTCAAGAAGAAGTCAGGTGAAAACTAAGAGGAAGTCAGGCAATCGCGATGCTATGGCGAGGAACATGTCATTAATGCCAAGAGTCCTTTTTCAGATCCTCCTCTATAAATAGGAGTGATGAATCTTCTTTTAAGAATGAAACCTCCCCACCCCCACCCTCCCTGAGGCCCTGGGTAGAAATCATGCCTCTCTTCGGGCATGGTCTCCCACACTGTATCCAGCAATGGCTCCATCTGCCTCACTGACTTCTCATGACCTTATTCACTTTTTATATTTGAACTTCTGTGGTTTCTGTTCTCCTCTCTAACAACTGTTCAGTGATGGCTGAATTGGCAGAGATGCTGGATGGAGAGACTGCCTCATATCACTAGATGTGTGTCTGCAGCAGGGGTGAAAGTAACTTACAGGAATTACTGGTACTGCCGGAGTCCTGAGGGGGCGTGGCCTCATCTGGAAGAGGCGTGGCCTCAACCAGAAGAGGCGTGGCCTCTCAAGATTTAAAGGCCCTGGGGCACCAGCTGTGGCTGGGAGCCCCAGAGCCTTTAAATCAACCTGGGGCACCCAGCTGCAGAGGTGGCTGGGAGCCCCCAGAGCTCAGGGGCAAATTAAAGGGCCTGGGGCTCCAGCCGCCACAGAGCTCCGGGCCCTTTAAATACCCACCGCAGCTCCGGCATGGGGGGTTTTAAAGGGCTCTGGGCTCCCTGCGGCCGTGGGAGCTCCAAGCCCTTTAAATCCCGGCCCCAGCCTGGGTGCTGAGCTGTGGGCGGGATTTAAAGGGCTCTGGGCTCCCCGTAGCCGCGGGAGCTGCAAGCCCTTTAAATTCCGGCCCCAGTCAGGCTGCTGCAGCTGCGTGTGTGTGTGTGTGTGGGGGGTTTAAAGGACTCTGGGCTCCCTGCAGCCGCGGGAGCTCCAAGCCCTTTAAATCCTGGCCCCAGTTGGGCCGCCAGAGCTGGGGGGGGGGGGGGGGGGTTTAAAGGGCTCTGGGCTCCCCGGCCCAGAGCCCTTTAAATCCCCCCCCGTGGAAGCCAGTGCGGTCCGGCACGGCATACTGGCTCTTGCCGGTACGCCATACCGGCTTACTTTCACCTCTGGTCTGCAGAACTCCTTCAGAAGGCCCAATGCTTGCTTCCATTTTGTGGTAAGAAACTGAACTCCTGTTACTGTGGGCAACCAGGAGTGAATATGATTAGCTGAATGTGAATAACTTTACCCCCTGGGTCATCACTCATCTGTGGCTCTGGTCATGGTGTCTAAACCCAGAAATATGAGGTGGTCAGAGTCTCAGGGGCTTCCAGTGACTCTGCAGTCTCTGTGAAGCTACATGAACAGTGGTCACTGGAAATGACTCACTTTTACGTTTGTAGGCACCATGGCAGAGCAAGTGTTACAACTTGCTTGTTTGGCTACAGCACTGCTAAAGCTTTTGTGCACATCTAATTAAAGCAATTTAGATGCTCAAGGACAAAATTACATTCAAAAAGAAAAACAAAGCATCCTCTGCAAATCCAAACCGGGACTGACCATCCCCAAGCTAAACAGTTACAAAAACAAAAGGTCACAGTTTCTGGCATATAACAAGCCTTTGAGCTTCAGCTGCATGACAAAGCAGGGTAGCTGCACTTGTAGAGAACACTGGAAAAGGTGAACTCTTTTCTGATATTTGACTGACTAAAAGATTTAAAGTCCCGTCTTCTAGGCAGCCCTTCTGCTTTCAGTGTTGTGTTTTGTTTTTGTTTTGTTTTTGTTTTTGTTTTTAAACTGAGCCTGCCTTTACCAAACAAGGACCTGGTTACATGCACATTCAAGCATAAGAAGAAAATAATCCTCCCTTGATCACTCACTTACTCTAACCTTAATAAAAATAATAAAAATGCTGATTTCAAGTTTGATTGAAGAGAAATGAGGGATTAGATTGGTTTTTATTTTGATCAAAATAGTTTGCCTAATTTTCACTTGAAAAATGTGTCAAATTGCTAATGCAACTCAGATAATGTCATTTGTTATGACTTCAGTAATGCAACCAACAGTTCTCTTGATCTGGTGTGTGAAGTAGATTCTGTTTTTAAGTAGTAACTTGGTTTGCCCTTACAAAAGGGCCATATTGTTTCTGATTGTGTAGATCTGGGATGCAGAATAGTCCGGAGGAATAAGAATGTGGTTGGGAGTCTGGAGATTTTCATACCTAATTTTTAGCTCTCATCATTTGCTTGTGCAAATAAATTCAGTTCTCCATTTCCTGTCCTCTATGCATATTTTAAAAAAAAACGAATACCAAGACTGTTATGAGGATGAATTAGCTGATATTTGTACACCATTTTATATTTACAGTTGGATTTTCAAAAGCCCTCATTGTTGGTCTAACTCTGCTTACATTTAAGTCAATGGTAAAAATCCCTTTGACTTTAGTGAAGGAGCAGAATTAGGTCAATGCTTTTGGAAATCTTGCTCTTTAAGATGTATGTGTTAAATCGTGGTGGTGTTTTTTGTTCAGTATTGATTCATGTTGCTCTGGTTAACTTTGCAAAGTGAGAGGGAGAGTAACGCATCACAAGTCACTCACTCCAGTTCCCCTCCCCCTGCCTTACATTTCCAGAAAAAGACAAACATTTTGAACAGGTGTTATGTATGATGCATTCAGCAAATACATGCACGTTGCTATCACATAACCAATTCCATATGCTGCAACTCTGAAAAGGTAAGTTCTCACTGACTCTGATTTTATTAGACTCAATTATCTGGAGGAAAGACAGAGGCTATTAGAACCTCTTAAACACACAAGCTTGTGTTAGTGACTATCAATTTTTGAGACAAGAAAAGAAAAAAAATACCTGAAAAGTAAATGGATTGCTATTTAAGTGGTATTGACTTTTTGGTAGTATTTCAGAGAGCATCTTTATTTTGCCATTTTTCTGCAGGAGCTCTTTCTACTCTGTTGGGCTGTCTGTGCCTCAAAGTTTAACCACGTCTGCTTAGATGAAAGGCTTTATTGGTGGTGACGTTTGAACTGAAGTACACTAGCCAGATTGTGGTGGGTTTTTTGTTTAGAAAGAATAACTGAGTATAAAAGCAGCATTTTCTCTTGTGACAGGGTGTGACCTTTTCCCTTCAATCTCCATGAAGACAGCCAGTCTGAAGGAACAGTCAGTCCATGACAACTTGTCACTCACTGAGGTAGAATTCTTGTTTGAGAATTGGGCTGAGGCCTTCTAAGCATCAGGCACTGCCTAGTTGAACAACTATGAGAGCACATGGTAGACTTTTTGCACTTCAGAGGGAATTTTTTTGCTACATAAGCCAGGTTCATGCCAGCATTTTGTATGATATAAAAGGGAGCTAATGTAGAACAAGACCATTTGGTTTTTTTTTAAAGTCACATAAAAATCCATTGTCTAAGTATCAGGGCGCCCTTGAATGCAATAAGGATGCTTCCATTATAAAAGTTCTTTGTAACAACACAAAAGAGAACATTTTAATTCTTTTTGAAAACATTTCTAACCATGTATTTAAGTTAAAAAATGCCTAACATTTTACATGTGTATGTGTGCATGGCTGCCTAATGTTCATAGTGATGTGTCAAATTCTAATATTTAATATTCTTCTGGGACTTCCATTTCATATTCCAAATCAAAAGCTAAATAAATGGTACTATGTTTTAGAATCATATATAACTGTCAGACAGTGTACTTTTCATTATGTGGAAGCAGAGTACAGATCGATCGAGCAGCTTGAATACTTTTAATTTTCTAGTTTCAAACCTTGTATGTACCTGTGCCTGGGAGCCTTTCTCATTATTGTCAAGCAATAGGTTTACAGAGCAGCCATCTTTAATGGTAACATACTGTAAGAAAGGTGATTTCTTTTTCTGTTTTGTCTTACAGAACCTTTTTAGAGTACCATACCTTTTAGAGGTTCTTGTCCTTTTTAAGGGTGGAATTTTCAAAAGCTCTCTGTATTGACCTAACTTTGCTCTAATGAAAGTGAATGGGAGCTTCGTTGTTAATTTCAGTGGGAACAGTTAAGCCAGTACTGACCATTTGACCTATACTATAATCCAACCTGCAATTTTGCAGCCATGCTATTTTAATACAAAAATACAACCTATCTTTATTACTAAATATTATTCTAATTTTATATAAAAACAAAGAAATATTAGCTTTAGGTAGCAGACAGGTAAAAATATGCACAAATTGATAGGCTGTGGATCGGAGGTAAAAATTTTCAGTGTCCCCTAAATGACTTTTAAAGATCCCATTGGGGGGCTGGATTCACAAGGGGGATTTAGGAGCCGAGCAGCCATTTAGGTGCCTATATTAAACATTTAGGTGCTACTAGCATTCGCAAAATGGAGCTCAGCTGCTCTCTAACACTGCAGGTGCCTATTCATATTCATAGTTTCTAAGGCCAGAAAGGACCATTGTGATCATCTAGTCTGACCTCCTGCATAACACTGGCCATAGAACTTCCCCAAATAATTCCTAGCGAATGTCTTTTAGGAAAACATCTAATCTTGTTTTAAAAGTTGTCAGTGATGAAGAATACATCCCAACCCTAGGTAAACTGTTCCAATGGTTAATTACCCTCACAGTTAAAGAATGTACACCTGATTTCTCATCTGAAGTTGTCTAGCTTCAGCTTCCAGCCATTGGATTGTGTTGCATCTTTCTCTGCTGATGGAAGAGACCATTATTAAATATTTGTTCCCCATGTAGATGGTAATCAACTCACCCCATAACTTTTCTCTGTTAAGCTAAATAGGTTGAGCTCTGTGTCATCACTGTAGGGCATCTTTTCTAATCCTTTCATTATTCTTGTAGCTCCTCGCTGAACCCTCTCCAATTTATCAACATCTTTCTTGAGTTGTGGGCACCAGAACTAGACACAGTATTCCAGCAGCAGTCACCCCAGTGCCAAATAGAGAGGTAAAATCTGTACTCCAGCTTGAGATTCTCCTGTTTTATGCAACTCAGGATCATGTTACCTCTTTGCCCCCAACATCACATTGGGAGCTCATATTCATCTGATTATCTACCAGGACCCCCAAATCTGTGTCACTGCTTCCCAGGACAGAGTCCCTCTTCCTGTAAGAGTGGCCTACATTCTTTGTTCCCAGGTATATATATTTACATTTAACTGTATTAAATTTTTTTTTACTTGCATCTAATTTACAAAGCAATTGAGATTGCTCTGAATCAGTGACCTGTCACCTTCATTATTTACTACTCCTGATTTTTTGTCATCTGCAAACTTTATTAGTAGAGATTTTCTTTTCTTCTAGGCCATGGATAAATATGCCCTGGAAGAATGTACTCTCAAACCAGGTCTACACTAGTGAGGGGGTCAACCTAA
Organism: Malaclemys terrapin pileata; assembly: GCF_027887155.1. Lineage (NCBI taxonomy): Eukaryota > Metazoa > Chordata > Testudines > Emydidae > Malaclemys > Malaclemys terrapin. The sequence goes on from NC_071509.1 coordinate 92,422,761, forward strand.
GATATGCAACTTCAGCTATGCTATTCGCGTAGCTGAAGTCAGTGTATCTTAGGTCGACTTACCTGGCCATGAGGACGGCAGCAAGTTGACCACTGCCGCCCCCCGGTCGACTCCGCTTCTGCCTCTCGCCGCGGTGGAGTTCCGGAGTCGATGGCAGAGCGATCGGGGATCAATTTTATCGCGTCTACATTAGACGCGATAAATCGATCCCTGATAGATCTATCACTACCCACCAATCTGGCGGGTAGTGTAGACATACCCAGTGCAGTGCACTAACCATTGTTCTTTAGAATTAGTCTTAGTCTCTCTCTCTCTGGCCAATGAATAAAGTTGAGACCTGCAATGCTCAGTCTTGCAATGCCTAAGTCCCCCTTGTGAATCTTCCACATGGCAGCTATCTGCATCTTTAGGCACCTACATATATTTAAAAATTTTTGGCCCTCAGTTCCACTTTTGAAAATGGGACTTAGGTCTGGTCTGACCTAGAAATAAGGTCCGTTTAACTACATCAGTGGGGGTGTGAAAAATCCAATCCCCTGAGTGGTGTTAAGCCAATCTAAGTCCTCATGTGGACAGCATTAGGTCAATAGAGGAATTCTTCTGTCAACCTACCTACCTGCCAACCTCCTTGGGGGAGGGGATTACCTATGCCAGTGGGAGAAACTCTCCTGTCAGCATAAATAGTGTCTACACTGAAGCTCTCCAGCAGTGCTGCTAAGCCGTTGTAGCATTTTAAGTGTAGACAAGCCCTGAGGCGCCAAAGTAATTTATGTGCTTTTTTTAAAATTTGACCCTGTTCTTTTGTGTTAGTCCATTACAGGGATATAGTCTGGTCACAATGTTTATGTAGTCAAAAACATTTTGATTTTGGGATTTGGGCCCACTTTTTCACATAAGTAACTATACATGACAAAACACTTTTAACATGTCAAGCTTAATGCAGCACTTATTCTTACTGTTTTAAAAATGTAGGGACAGTTAATTAGGATCCTGAATCTTTTTTTACATTCAGCCATCGATTTATGTCAAGAGGCCATTCAGTAAGTCTTTAAAAAAAATGGCTACTCCTTTGGTATTTTTAGGTCCTGATCCAAAACCTGTTTAAGTCTGTAGAAAGTCTTATGTGGACTTGTATGTCTTTTGGATCAGGATCTACAAATACCACATGGTCATGTAATACATTCCACTACTGTGGAAAATGGCTATAGCCTCAAAAGCAGGATGAACATCTTCAAACACTTAACCAGACAGTTTTGTAAAGAGTCCTTTAATAATAATACTTTGGGCTGTGTCTGTATCACAAAAAAGGGGAAAGAATAGGGAATACTCATTTTGGCAGAACACAGAAAATGCTTGACTCTTGAAGAGATTTCAGGCATGCAGGATTTGAAAAGTTTTTTGAGACCATGAACTACTGTAAAAATTACTAACATTACAATTTTATGCTTTTCTTCAGACACACATGTCCAAACTGTGTAGCTATTTAGGCGGGTGAAATATAAAAACACATTAGCAGTAGTATTATTCATTAGAAAAATTATCCTCAGATAAGAAAATGATCCCATTCTAGAGAATATCTGTGTGATATTCAGACCAGTAAGGGACTGGCACCCCTTGCCCTGCAACCTCAATGCCTTGCTGCAGTAGCTCTGATCCTAGCAGCCTGTCAATAGCCCCATTCTGGCTTTCACCAGCCTTGGTTACAACCAGCTAGTGACTGAATTCCTCCCCAAACTCTGTGCTCTTCAATGTCCAACCCTCTCCTGGACAGTTCAGAGAAATAATATGGTCCATTTGTTCTTCTAAAGAGACAAAAGCGCATCACAGATTATTAACGTAACTGAGGTAAATACACCTTCCATTTAAACTCAGCATTGGGTAGGCTTATATTAATAGTAAAACAAGTTTGTTAACAAAAGCAGATAGGTAAGTGATGCCAAGTAAAAGGACTAAAGTTGGAAAGAGTTGCAAGCAAGTAAGTGAAAACACTCATCTAAAAGTCTAAAACTTTATCTAGCAAGTTACAGGCTTTGTTCAAGATGTTTTTGTCTCATCTATATTTAGTTCCCAGAGACTTCAACCCCTCCACTTCCCCTTGGTTGAAGGACCCATCTTTCTCAGCTTGCAAGAGCTTTGTTCCCTTGTGTCTGTTTAGTGATGGATGCCAAAGATGACTTCTGTCCTTGCTTATATCTTCCAAAGTTCAGAGACCTTGCTTCAAGAGGCAGGATGACCTCATGTTGTTCTTCCCTTTCTGTCTACTTTCCTTCCCCTTGTATGTAAATGAAGCTTTGATTCTTTTGATTCCACGATACTTAATTTACGTAGCCAGATAAATAGCTGCCTTCTCCTGTATGGGAGGGAATATTTCTCCCTGTTTGGCCACAGACTTTAAAACACCTTAAGTATTTATATTTCTTCATATAGGGTTAAATACATACATTTCATAATGATATTAATCACCAGGGTGTCATTTGCTTTTCTGAAACACCTCACTTGATGCACTTTTATAATACAATCAATTGATTCAATTGCTTATGATTTGAGAGGCAGCTCTTCTATTTTATAGATCAGTAAACCTTTTAAATAGATTCTTCTGAGGGTTACCCATCAATGTAAAGTTTATTCAAGCTGAGAGGAAAGTGATGTGGAGTTTGGTGGCGAAGAAAGCCCCATGCTCTTTCTTCCCTCACCCGTGTTTGCTGAAATGAAAATTATCCTTTTTCCTTCTAATTTCCTCCCACTGCTGTATTGATCCTGGTTTACTGCTTATATGTAAAGTGAGATGTGTAAACATTCCTGTATCTAGTGCAGACCTGTTTAACAACTCCCTTGCGATACCTGGTTTACACACACTTTAGTCATTCCAGCATATATTCATAACTCTTAATAAACATTATGTACATACATCATAGAATCATAGAACGGGAAGAGGTCATCTAATCCAGTCCCCTGCACTCCAGGCAGGACTAAGTATTATCTAGACCATCCCTGACAGGTGTTTGTCTAACCTGCTCTTAAAAAATTCCCAATGATGGAGATTCCACAATCATGCAAGAGTATTAGTGATCAGTGAGTTACTAGTTTTCAAATGATACCCACAAAGCATATTTTGTACAAAGACTATTACAATAGTGTGTAGGGTATGGATATAGGGGTGGTTAATGTCAAATACTGATACAGTTTCTGCCTCAAAATACTGGATAAGATATTCACATTTCAGTTCCAACCCCCAAAGCCTCACCCAAGGATTGTAAAATAGAACGACGATTGGAAAATATTAGAAAACCTTGAAAATAACAGTTTCAACTGTTGGAATATTATAGTAGTTGTAAAACAACTTCCACCACTAAAATATGTATAACTGCAATATGGTAACACAGAAAAGTGATGATAGATAAAAGGAAAACACAAAATGACTCTAATAAATTAAAGACCACTAATGGCTTATAATGCTGTAGAACAATGCAACAATAGGTGGCTTAACATTTTGCTGCTGTACAATATGGAGATATCTTATATATTAATGCGATTTTCAGCCGCCTCGTCCAATAGAATACAATGCACATAAAGAAAGTATTTTTTCCCCTGAAAAGAGTAATTTAAAAAAATGACTCCTGCCATGCTAACTGTATAAGACCTTCCAAAGCAGCAGCATATAGACAGTTGCTACATTTAAGCTCTGATTCAGAGAGCATTTAAGCATGTGCCTAACTATAAGTATATGAACAGTCCCATTGAGCTCATTGGCACTGGACACATGCTAACAGTTAACCTTGTGCTTTACTAAAACCAGGCCTTAATAAAAACCCACATTTAATGAACATTCATGGTGCAAATGTATGGTTTGTTTTGTTCTTAAATATCAGGATTTTGAAAACTTCAGAGAAAGTTTAGACTCCGATTGAAGGGTAAAGTTAAGAGATGGTTCTTGTTTATGCCAAACAAGTACATCCTAATAACTATGAAAATACTACCTTCTTTTATTCTCACAAGTACCTATGGTAGTTTTGCTGCTGTTTCAGTATTTGATGTAGAGAAATATACTGCAGAGGTCTGATTTGAAAACAATGAAGGTTCATTATTAGTTAGCTATTTTGATATAGGGCTGTGGGCATACATCTTTTATATGTACGAGACTGGAAAATGTACATTACTTTTACTCATGGTCCATATACATATAATATGCTGATGTGCTTTTAAAATATATGGCTTTACAATATATTACAAATCCAAAAAATGATCAACTTTGTAATATTTCAGTACTCCCTAATGCCTCATTAATTTTCATTATATGTGCAAACATGGTAGTTAAACATGTAATGCAGTGGATAACTTAGTGTTGTGAATTATCTAGGATCCCTGGAAACCACAGAACCATATCCCAGTAGTGTCAACTCAACCTTTCATCTTCCTTAGGTATGAGTAGACAAACCAAGTATCTCTCAGGTTACAGATTGATCCTTAATGTCCCCCATAGGGCAGACATGCTTTTCATAGGAGTAGGATTTGCACCTGAGTCCGTGGACCAAATTTGCCCTCATTCTGTTGTGCAGTGTGGTGCTCTTCACAAGTAATGCCACTCTTGTCTTTAAGGTGCTATATAAATATTATATATTTATAAGGGTGCTTCTCTTGATCATATGGGAAATTATTTTAAGAACACTTTATTCTTCTGTGCTGTCTTAGATCTGGTTTTGTGAATGTTTTGTCTTGTGGAGGAATGATTATCAGAGAAAATTATGTTTGTGAATGAAAGGGACAGATAGTGATACACACTATAGAAACATAATCAAATTTATACTTCAACTGGAGATTAGTTCACAACTTCTGTATAATTCAAATCTATGGCAAAGGAAAGGTGATGACAAATGGGAATAGTGTAAATAAAATCCATCTCAGAGGATTAAGTTAGATAAATTAACTGCTTTGTTACTGTGCGCACATATCCCATACAGAAAATGTAGCTGAGCTGGACTTTCTTGTGTGTTTCATCAAACAACTTCTATTGTAGTGAATCTGCTGATGGTGACTCTAGTGCTGCTCTTTTGGCTCCTGATTGGACAGTGATAGATCAGCCAATGGGAGAAGTTCCATAGCATGTGGAAGGATGATTGGAGACCTAGGAAGAGGGTACAAAAAAAGCAGGGGTTCCTAGTAGTGGATCGGGGTCACTGAGCTAGGGTTTTCAGGATTGCCTCTGTGTGTGTGTGTGTGTGTGTGTGTGTGTTGGTTTAAGAATAACAGGACTCTCATATGTAGTGTAAATAAATGAATTATACCATACTTGTCTCTGTCCTCCGTTTCTCCCCAGCAATGGAAACTTATCTGCCACAAGGCCCCATAACTGACCACCATTCAGCCAATGGTTTACAATATATATTTCTAAACTCTTTTCAGAGTTTAGAAATAACTCTTTAGAAAGTAACAACATTTAGAAAGTAACAAATATATTTTCACTATTTCTTCTGATGAACCACTAAAGACAAAGTGATTATATGTAGAGAGTCAGAGAAAAATCATTTTGAAGTTAGAGCAGGCTTCATGGTGCAGTGATCCCCCCCAAAAAGAGAGAGCTAGAGGTCTTTTCTGTTCATTTTCAAACATGTTGGAAATAACTACTAAATGGGTGAGCTTTATCTATTCAATAAGAGCTTGATCTTGCTCCTATTGGAGTCGATGACAATCTCCAATTGACATCACTTGGGAACAGCATCTAGCCATATGTCATCACAGTATTTAAGATTTCATGAATGGTTTCATATTCTTCTGACTTAGCAAAACATTTTATTTTGTTACAAGTTAAATACAGATTGGGGGGGGGGTATGTCCATTTTCTTGCATATGCCCTAATATTCTGTGTAATCATTCTCCCATTGTATATCCACAGTATCCTCCACTGAGATTCCAGTATCCTGTGGTGGGAAAATAAGGCTCCAGGGACAGAAAGTTTCCTGTACAAGCAGAGAGAATTAATGCTAGTATGTGCTCTTTCATTCTGTTTCTTTCTTTCTTTCTGTGTACAGAGCTTGGAATCCAAGGAATTTGGCATTGTAGGGGGTCAGATGGGAAATTCATTATAGGCTTAAGGGCAATGAAAGTCTCTCTCTCTCTCTCTCTCTCTCTCTTAGAAGTTGCTTAAAATCTGGATCGCATATTAGGTATCTGATCTGAATGTCTTTGCAGTTGATGTTTTTTATTACAATTGTTATAGGTTATTACATTTCATTCTGTTAGCTAAAATGACAAATGGTAGCCTGGAGTCACAAAATACATAGAAATTCTTTCACAAATACTGTATACATTTTAGTTCTGCAGTTCCAACAGTTTGTGAGCACAAACCAAATATGCACCAGTGGATAGAAATAAACATAGACACTGGTAATAATTGTTGGATACTACTGAGTTGCTGCTTACTTTATGTCTAGCCAAATTATTTTGGTGGTAAGAGATGCAAGTTGACACACAGTATTAAACTAACAAAAATGACCTTTCTTTGGAAAGAGATGAAGTATGGATTTTAAAAAAAGAGTTGGCTGGAGCCTTAACCTGCATCTTCAACTGACTGGCCTCCAAGCCTTTTTATTAATTTTGGATCAGTCCACGTCCTTTTCGTACCTTTGCCAAAATCAATATTCGGTCACAATAGGTCTCCCAGTGTCTACTGGGTTGGATTTTCTCTTAAAATCCTGCAAGGTTTGGAATTCCTCAAGGTCAGACAGGAAACAGTACATGCTAAGCCATCTTTGACCTAGGGAGCCTTGAAGTAGACAGAATTTCAATACCACAGCTTGCCAGACCAAAAATAGTAATGGGGATTTGTCTTGATCAAGGGGCTGTTGCGGGGGATTGAGGTCAGTAAAATTAACTTAGAAGGTCATTTGGGCTTATTTAGAGTCAAGCAGGAGGAGGAACTATTGGCCTGGGTATCTCCTTGAAGTTGGTATAAGGGAGCTGAGGCCAAAGAAATGGAGCTGGTAATTCAAGAGAGGGGGATGAGAGACAATGTGGTTTGTTTCAAAGGAGGGAAGGTAAAGAAAGAAAAACTGATTTCAAGACCTTTTGGATAAAATTTCAATAAACATTTAAATGTTCAGTCTTATCTGAAACCAAACCTGAAAATATATTGTTTCGTCCATCACTACTTAATATGGTATTTTGCTCCACCACCCATTCTATTTCTTTTGGTAGTACATACAATACTTGGACAGCTTCATTGAGAATCCCACTATTTCAGTATACTCAACTAAAGCTTTTGCATATAACCCAGCTCTCATTTTGCTTCAGTCAATTACGTTTGTAATTATAATAGCCATCATATGGCACAGATGAAGACTATTCATTAAATATTATTTTTTCCCAGATTCATGCTGACTAGAATTTTAAAGTTTTGAATCCAAGCACCGTGGAATCCAATCTTGTAAGTGATTTTGTATCCAAGTGAAACCTGTACTCCTTCCTCAGATAAAGCTTCCATTGATTTCTGTAGGTGTTTGCCAACACTAAGGACTAAGCACTGCACAATTTGGCCCAAGGACAGTAAATAACTGCTAACATCCAGCAGAGCCATCCCTAGGGTACAGCAAATTGGGGTGACTGCCCCGGGATTCAGGCTTTGGGCGACCCCATGTTTCGTGAGGAGATGGGTAGGGAGGTCAGGCAGGAGATTGGGGGGCTCCTCCCCCCCCACCTGCCCATCATCCCCCCCAACGCCTCCTGCCTGCCAGCAGGCCCCACCAATCAGCACCTCCCTCTCCCTCTAGCGCCTATCACTGATCAGCTGTTTTGCAGGGTCTGCAGGCGCTGGCGGTGGAGGGGAGAGGAGCGAGGGCACAGCGTGCTCAGGGAGGGGGCGGAACTGGGCACGGAAGAGGCGGGGTGGGGTGGGGCCTTGGGGGAAAGGTGGAGTGGGGGCGGAGCCAGGGGGAAGCACCACCTGGCAGATAGAAACTCTGCACCTACGTCCCAGGCCACGCACACCGCCCCCAGGGATGGCCCTACTGTCCAGTATATCTAGTACAATAGGAATGATTAACATATAACACATCTTGCAATGCAGAGACTAATTTTCAATGAGTATGAGTTGAAATAGATATATTCAAGGCTCAAAACATGAAGCTTTAGTCCTTAGATGATAGATCAATCTGTAGGTGTTAATCATTTCAAGGGCTGGAAGGTTTTCCATGTTTTGGATAAGAGTTGATGGTAGTGCTCTAGCAAGCCGGGGAGGATTCAGGGTAACTTCAATGTGTAACTAGGTCAGAACTCTTTCCCAGAGCAAGTCCAAGGGGAGAGGGGATTTGGGGCCACTCTGGGCAGTGCAGAGGTCTGAGTCATTCTTTGCAAGCATCCTAATTGCCCTTAGAATCCAAGGGTTAGAATACTTTGAAGGGATGATGTGAACACATATGCTATATAACTATTCTGCATTTGTGCCACTGAGCCCACTGTATTTTCCAAGGAAATCAATTTATAAAGTGCCAGTGGGACTGACATGCTTATTTGCACATTTACATATATAAGGAGCCTTTTCCCCTTCCAACAGCTAATTGTATGCTAGGCTTCTCTGCCAGTGCTGAGTTGAGTCCTTGTTACTGAAATGCTGACACAGTGTGAGCAGTGTAAATTTACAGCAAAGAAAAATAATGTTTAGGGTTGTTCTTTTCTGACAAGGCTTTTTTAATCAAGGTCATGAAATATTATAGAAATGATGAGCATATAGATGCATGTTGAAAACTCAGCTATTTTTCCCTTAGCAGAGCTATAGCACAAGTCTGTAAACAATCTCAGTGGAAACAGGTGGAAAGCAGGGCTCTTCTCAAATAATATGCCTTAGTTCAGCTTTTTTTCTTTGTCCACCATGTACTTTTTACAGCAAACTAATTCTGACAAGCACACTCCTGTGGTGTAGAAGCACAGGTCTGAGACTTGTGCAGGATTAACCTTCTCTATCTTAAAGTTTATGTCACCAAGGAAGAAAAGTGATTTTTGTTACCATTGCAGTTTCTTTGCATTTGCAGTTGAACGATAAAATTGGCAGTGCACATCTCATGCTGTGTTGAGTACAGGAAGACTCCATGAACTAATTTCTTGCCACCTACACACAGCTCACAAAGTGCTCAATGCTTCCCAGTTCAAAGTACCTTCAAACTTCATTTCCACACTTACTTGGAGCAAGCCAAGCTCAGGAGTACCTAATACAGTTTGATAGTAAGGCAAAAATTGCAATAATTGCCCTTTTGAATGGGTTGAAACTACAGTTTGAGAGGGAAAAGCCCTGTGCAAGATAAAGGATATGGGATAGGTTGAATTCTCACCAACTCCTGAGAAAAATCCAAGTGGTGGTAAGTCTACGCTTAACTAGTAATCACTGAGGCATCCCAAAATGTATGGCAAAGCCCTATTGTCTTTGTTTCTAACCCAGATGGCTACATTAGAGTAAAGTAAATACCATCTCTGTTTGCTTGTATACTCCATGTCCCAATGTTTCCAGTTGATAAATAAGCTGGAGAACCATGATACTTCATTATTTAGGTTACTGGCAGACCCCATTCATAATGGTAGAAAATAGCGTTTTTTAACATGGAGGTTATTTCATTTTCACAAACTATTGGACAGCATGGAACTCCTGTAACCATTCAGAGGTTAATGGACAAGCCATTTAACCACTCAGCTAATATACTGCAACACATTTGGATTATATAGTAGTCTAACAATGGGGCAATATTCTCCCAGTTAAAGGAGGAGGATGTGATGACTAATCCCACCACATATACAATAAGTAAAAAAAAAAAAAAAAAAAAATTGTACCCTGATATTTGTTCTATAAACTTGTACTTTAATTATCAGATTTATGACCAGTTTTGTAAGGCCTGTATCTCGGTAGTAAGGGTGTCTCCTTCCTGGGTCTTGTAGGTTACTGTAGGAGATTTGTGCCAGAGTTCAGGTAGTAGCCTTGATACTGTCTTAACCCAGAATGCAGCCTCTAAAAAGGTCCAGTGGACAGAAGCTTGTGAAAAGGCTCTTAAGGACTACCTGCATAGTAAGTTTGTCTTGTATAAATGTTATTTCAATAAGGGAATCCTATTACAGACACTCCTGAGGAGGAATAGGGGCTGTATTCTCCTAGGAGGACAATATAGCAAAGCATCTATTACAGTTCCAAATCATTTCCAAGGGACAAAGCTTGCTGTGTGATTGAGAAGGAATGCCTTGCAGGTGACAGGACTGTTACTGTCTCTTCAGTAACCAGTTCATCTTAGTTGTGGTCTATGACTCTCTCAGATGTCTGAATAGCCTGAAAAAGGTCAATACCTGAATAATGGTTTGGCCCTTCAGTCCTACACTCCCAGGTGAAATATAGTGGTGGAATGTGTTTTTCTTCCCTGGAAGGGAGGAATTTTGTTTTTCCCAAATGGGCCTGATGATGCCATTCTAAGGGGCATTCTGTTTGGGAACTGGGGTATGCAAACACAAGAGTGGGGCAGGGCAGGAAGGAATTATAGTCTGAGCCAACAAGAGGAATTTCAAATAATCATGCCAGAAATATCAAGCCTGGAGAGAAAATCCTGGCTATATTAAATAATCAGGCGATAGCAAGAAATAAAGGAAAGGAAGCAGGCGTCAGAAAGTAGCTGCCCTGACAGAGAGAACACACTTCTTTCAGACCTGGAAGGAACTGGATTGAGGCTGGAGGACTGAAGCTGACCCATGAAAATGAATGCCAATGGGAGTTGGTGCCTGGCCTATTTCTCAATGCTCAGCATGATTTCCTGAAATACTTGCTGTGATGAAGTGCGAATGTGCTTAATGTTTTATCTGAATACTGTGTGCCTCAGTTTCCCCTATGTATTACTCAGATATCTAGGTGATGAGACAGGATATGTGAGCATTGCAGAGACCCCTAGATGGCAGGTGTGATTGCCATCTGGCTGCCTGGTACAGAGAATGGCCGAAACTCTGTATCTTGGCAACTCATGGTGGGGGCCAATCCTCTACAAAAAGAACAGGAGTTCTTGTGTTCACTGTAGAGACTAACAAATTTATTTGAGCATAAGCTTTCGTGGGCTACAGCCCACTTCATCAGATGCATAGAATGGAACATATAGTAAGAAGATATATATATACATACAGAGAACATGAAAAGCTGGAAGTTGCCATACCAACTCTAAGAGGCTAATTAATTAAGATGAGCTATTATTAGCAGGAGAAAAAAACTTTTGTAGTGATAATCAAGATGGCCAATTTCAGACAGTTAACAAGAAGGTGTGAGAATACTTAACATGGGGAAATAGATTCAATTTGTGTAATGACCCAGCCTCTCCCAATCTCTGTTCAAGCCCAAGTTAATGGTATCTAGTTTGCAAATTAATTCCAGTTCAACAGTTTTCGTTGGAATCTGTTTTTGAAGCTTTTCTGTTTAAAAAATTGCCACCTTTAAGTCTGTTACTGAGTGATCAGAGAAGTGTTCTCCTACTGGATTTTGAATGTTATGATTCCTGATGTCAGATTTGTGTCCATGTATTCTTTTGCATAGAGACTGTCCGGTTTGGCCCACGTACCTGGCAGAGGGGCATTGGAGGCACATGATGACATATATCACATTGGTAGATGTGCAGGTGAACAGAGTTGGCATCGGGCTTTGTTGCAAGGATAGGTTCCTGGGTTAGTGTTTTTGTTGTGTGGTGTGTGATTGCTGATGAGTATTTGCTTCAGGTTGGGGGGCTGTCTGTAAGTGAGGACTGGTCTGTCTCCCAAGATCTGTGAGAGTGAAGGATTGTCTTTTGGGATGGGTTGTAGATCTTTGATGATGTGCTGGAGAGGTTTTAGTTGGAGGCTGAAGGTGATGGCTAGTGGCATTCTGTTATTTTCTTTGTTGGGCCTGTCTTGTAGTAGGTGACTTCTGGGTACTCTTCTGGCTCTGTCAATCTGTTTTTCACATCAGCAGGTGGGTACTGTAGTTTTAAGAATGCTTGATAGAGATCAATAAAATGGACACAAATACTCCTGTTCTTTTTGCGGATACAGACTAACATGGCTGCTACTCTAAAATCCTCTACAAGAATCAGCTGGAAGTGTTGGAGAACTAAGTGAGAGATGGAGGCCAGATGACCAGGTCAATCTCCTGGTTGTCACTCAAGGTGGGTGAGCTCTGGATCCACCACCAAATGGACTTTGCTGTAACTTCCTGCTTTTTGTGCTAATAAGATCTGTTCTATGCTGTGTTCCAGACAACTAATAATCTCTTCTGTTTTACCTCGCTGGCTGAGTTGGGGTGCATGGCCCCTTTGGGACTTCAGGTGGACTCGCTGTGGGAAGCTCACGGTGTGAAACAGGGGTGCTGAATGCTGTGAGGTCAGACCCAAGGAAGCTTGCCCTAGTGAGAGTGTGCCCTGAAGGTGGTGGGGAAGACACTGCCAGGGAGTCCAATCTGAATTCATTCAGAGCCGTACTAGAACACCGAGCCTGTGTACTCTGTGACACTTGCTACAGGTGTTTTAGGTTTAGCTTAGAACTGTTAGTTTGTGATCAAGTGGTGTGGCTGTAATCAGCATGGTTCTAACAGTTCTGGAAAAAATGTCATTAAACTAAAATTTGAATGATTTTTTTTAAAGGTTCCTTGGCCATTGGAGAAATATAATCTTAATCATAGATATTGGGCTTTGATTCACTGTTCAGTTTTTGCAAAAGAAACCTTTGGCCTAAACTGCCTCTGGCTCCAGTCCTGGTTACTGCTACTTTATGATCTAAAAGTAGCTTAGGACCTAGCAAAACGCCAAACTGTGATCTCAAGTGACTGCTGGTGAACACATTTAAAAAGGATGATTTGCCCACATATATCAGAAGGACAAATTCCCAAATACTTTGTCCAATCTGGAATTAATCTAAAACAGCTGAGCCTTTAGTCTAATCAACTTTCCTAATGGTAAATTATTGCCTAATGACATGCAATGGGAAGAAACCTCTTCTCTTTTTGGTCTAATCCGCGTTTGTTTTTAGTATACTTTTAATGTCAGTTGATATCAGCAGAAACTTTTCTTCCCTTCTCTTAATTCCCTAGTTAATTGCTCCCAGAAGAAAACTAAACAATTCTGTAAAGTTGTAGATGGACACCAAATTAATTCATTCACCAAGCTATATGTATAGTGGAATTGCCCCCTTGCAGCCTGTAGGGGTTCCAATGATCTCTCCTTATTTCTCCTTTTGTTTCTTCCTCGTATTCTTGGATTCATGCCTTCATCTATTTTCCTCTATGCTTCAAACAGGCTTGCACTTTTCTACCAGATACCAAATCATGTTTGTTTGTTTTTTAAGTTCCCTTTTTCTTTCTCGCCTTTCTCATCTCTTACCACTCCTTCCTCCTTTCTCTTCCTGCTTGTTTACCTCTTTTTTTTTCTGATTTCCTCTTCTCTACTTTGTTTTTAGTTGCCGCTGTTGGAAAGTTTAGCTGAAAAAAGTGAGTTTAATATTACTTTCTGCAGCAGTGATAAACATTAACAGCAATGACTCTACACACCTATGAAGAATTTAGAGAATTTTTTCGAAGAAAATATATATGTATATTAAGCCATGTTTGAGTGCAGTATTGTATTCATAGGCAAAAGTTCCTTGAGGTGTGAAGTTAACAAGCCCTGTGATCCATTACTGCTGCCATGTAATAAACCCCACCAGCAAGTGTCAATGGCAGAAATTAGGAAAAAAGCAATTATATGATGACTACATTGGGCTTTATGTAACTTGCTTAATTAGAAAATGTTTTATCTATTGGTTTTTAAAGTACTTAAAATGGGGCTGATCCTGTGAGATGTTCAGTGTCCCTAGGAGGTGCTGAGCATCCTTCACTGACAACATGATGCTCAGTGCCTCGAGGGAGACACTCCGCAGCTTACAGGAATAGCCCTTAAATTAATGTATCCTTGGGCTAGTTTAACATTTATAAGTAAATTTCTCATACAGAGGGGGAAATAAGAGGAATTAGGTTGTTTGAAAATGTTTCTATTTTACACCTTCTCTACCCTTTTTAACTTCTCCCTCCTACTCTTTTCTTCTGTAGTGCCTGCACATCTATTGAAACCCTGGTACTGGTGAGTGAGAGACATGTTCATGCACTCTGGAATAATCTCCACTTAGCTCGCATGCATAGCATGTTGGGGAGAGCACAAAAGATTCCACTGTGTGTTAACATGTGTGATTTAGTTTATGAAATTGTAACCAGATGAGCCTTTCTTTCATCGTTGTCTCCTATTCATAATTTTGTTCTGTTTCATGTGAAATTGGGAAATAAAGCTTTAGCTTTATGGGAGAAATCCCCTTCTCAGCACTCAGGCCGAGTAAGTTTACTGTGGAGATCCTGGAGGTTGCTGCAGGGGATTGGAGAAAGGAATACACCCTTCCCCAACTGCAGAATAGTACTGGATTGCCTTCACAGAGGCTACTTCAGCATGTGTAATAAGCAAAAGGTAATATAACTATTGGCTGAAGTAGTCTCTGTGATCCTAGTGGGCCCCTTTCCAAGTGAGTGAAAGGGAGATAAAGCATATGATCCATGTAGAAGCAGAACCTTTCTTCCACTCCCAGTCCTTTTACTTGCCTATGTAAGGAGCCCCTTTGAGGTCTGACTGCATAGCACAATCCCTTTCTGGCCTCCCCAATTCCTGACCTTCCCCATCTTGCATAACAAAACCAGTCCACAGATAAGTAATGAGGATTTGCTCTCAAAGAATAACAGTTATGTACTTAGCAAACAAGTGACTAGAATTCAAGTGCTAAACAGGATTAAGAGTCACTAATTTTCTCCGGGCTAAAGTCTGTAGCCTGCAAAAAAGGAGGTTGCTCTTTTTTAATGTTCCTGAAATGTACATGGAATAGAAGGGAATGAACCCACTATGCTACATAGTTTTAAGGTCTACGCATCTGTTCAGTACCCGGAGGAAGGGAAAGTCAACTATTACCTCAGAGGTGAGGAAGGGATGGTGGTTATTCAAGGAATGTCCCTGTGGGTGCTCCACTTTAGGTGTCTTGGTCCCCTGCGCTTGTAATCAGAGATGTGTAGTAGCAGTGCCCTGGTTGGCCGTGCATGCGTGGCAGCCATCTCGTGCCACTCCAAGCAGCTATTTAGCATGCACAGTCAACCATCCCTCAGTTCCTTCTCTACTGCCTTTGGCTTGAGTAGGAGCAACAGCAGCGCCCCCATCCATTTAATAAATTGCTTATATTCCCACTTTTATTTATCCCTTTTGTCAGTTTTCCGTGGTTCCCTGACCTTATTTAACCACTTAAAAAAAATTGTTCGCTTCCCACTTCCACCGGCAGGTCTCTGCCAACGGTGACTGAACTATGGCCATTTCTCTATAGCCCTGAACCTTCTCAGACCTGCAGGCTATCAATTCCTGTATCGGATGGCCATGCTCAGTACATCCGCTGCCTCGGGGAAACCCGTATACCACAGAAGCGTCCACACTGCAAAAAATTATCTGCCAGGACACTGAAAGACAGAGACATCCAACTAAGAGAAATCCCTCAGGCCAGCCTCCGACCCAGAGTCCAGGACTCCTCCTGGCAAATGGTCTCCAGCAACAGCTTCAGACAAGGGCTACACCCAAACCGTGGGTAAGGACCCTGCAACTAGGAAAGCAACCAAATGTCAGTCGCAGTCATTGCCCCAGAGATCCCCCTAAAAATCTGCCCCAATGCCAATGGCACCAAGAACCTCGGACCGAGAGGCACTGGGAATGTGGTACTGAGACGTCGCGAGGAGCCAAGGCACCGACGCAGCCACGCTGTCCCTCAGCTGCATGAACTAAAGCTAAGCTCCCTAGCTCAGCACCGACTGTGCCAAAGAACTCCTTGGTGCCACCTGCTGCATATACACAGCCTAACAAGACCTTGGCACCATCAGCGCATACTACGCTGCCATCCACAGCACCAATCTTCCCAGTACCTCAACCCTTCACCACACAGGCAGACCTGGCAATCTCCTCTATGCCAGGAACCCCTCATCATGCCTCCCCGAAACTGGGACCTTCTCACCAACAACTGCCTTTGCAAGAGCAAAGCTGGCAGGCACAACCGTGGATGTCACCGTCCATTGTCATGCCACCCAATTGGCCATACTGGGACCCATGGGTAATCTACAGAGCCCAGAACCATAAACCCCCACCAATCCAAGGGCCACCCGGTCCCATTCACCCACTAACCCATCACTATTGGAGGCCCAGGAGGAAGAGGAGGGGGAGCCAGAAGAGACTCCTGAAGGTGATACACTGCCACCCACGCATATTTTGTCCTCATCCCCGGACAAAACAATTACGCCACCACATCCCACCACAGGAGATAACTTCAAGTCCTTCCAGGATTTATTCAAAAGAGTTGCAGAATCTCTGGACATCTCTTTAGCAGAGCTGCCAGAGACCCAGCACAAACTTACTGACATCTTGCATGCATCCCTGTCAGCAAAGATAGCTCTGCCCATTAACTCAGCCATAATGGACCCTGCAAAGACAATATGGCAGACACCTGCCACTGTCCCACAATCCTGTAAATGCTCAGACAGAAAATACTATGTACCAGCGAAAGGAGCTGAGTTCCTATCCACTCATCCATCTCCTAATTCACTGATTGTAGAGGCAGTGCACCAAAGGGGAAAACAACCCCAGTCAAAAACTACACCTTATGACAAGCCTTATGAAAAGTCTTGACCTTTTTGGATGCAAATCTTACTCCTCTGCCTCATTGCAATTTTGTATAGCAAATTATTCAGGTCTCTTAGCAAAGTACACCTACAACTTGTTCAACAAATTGAAATCCTTTATTGATCAACTGCCAGAAGAAGCAAAGAAACAATACAAAGCCAGTTTTCCAGAGGGCTCCTTACTCACCAAAAGAGCCTTGCAGGCTTCCCTCGACTCTGCCTACATGGGACTCCGATCCATAGCCATCTCAGTTGTCATGTGTCGAGCATCATGGCTCCACCTCTCTGGATTCCCTAGGAAAGTACAAGCCACAGTTGAGGACCTGCCCTTAAAGGATTCACGAACAACCTTGAAGATCTTGGGTATTTACATTCCCCAGAACAAGAAAAAACAGGGCAGATTCTATACCCAAAGAATCCGCCCCGCCCCGTACTCGCAACCCCAGAGACAATATGATCAATGCCACAATCAAAAACAAGTGATGCACAGGCAGAACCAGGATCAACATCTCAATCTTCAACATCCCATCAATCTTTTTGAAGTATTGGTTGAGGGCTCAAGACCTCTATCTTCTCCCATGCCAGATTATCAGATGACCTTCAGTCTCTTTGGAGACCATCTGCTATCACACTACCCAGTCTGGAACAACATTACTAAGGACAAATGGGGTGCTGGAAATCATCCAGAAGGGTTACTCTATTCCATTTATTTCTACTCCCCCTAGGCACCCACCTTCCCAATCCCTCTTCAGGGACTCCTCTCACAAGACCCTGTTGCAGTAGGAAATAAACCATCTCCTGCAACTAGGAGCCATGGAAATAGTACCACTCCAACAGAGGGAAAGAGGGGTTTATTCTCATTATTTTCTCACACAGAGGAAGAACAGTGGATGGCGACCCATTCTGGACTTACACAGACTCAACAAGTTTGTACTGATGCAACACTTCAAAATGGTAACCCTGGCAACCATAATCCTGGCATTAGAGAAAGGAGATTGGCGCTCATCCCTCGACCTATAAGATGACTACTTTCATGTCACCATTCATCCAGTGCACAGAAGATTCCTGTGCTTCACACTAAGCCATCAACATTACCAATACAAAGTGCTACCTTTTGGATTATTGACAGCCCCAAGGGTATTCTCCAGGGTCCTAGATGTCGCTGCAGCTCGCCTCCACAGGCTAGAGGTAATTATCTTCCCATACTCGGATGACTCCCTTATAAGAGCGCCAACTCCGCATATGGCAGTACAAGCCAAACAAACTACTATAACCCTCTTCACCAACCTTGGGTTTAAAATAAATGTCCAAAAGTCCACCTTGGTCCTGGTCCAGCAACTAGAGTTTATAGGGGCCTATCTTGACTGCCTCTCAGCACAAGTGAGATTACCCCTACAGCAATTCCTCAACCTAACCAGGCTGATAACAACAATCAGAAACCCCCTAAACATCTGTCAGGGCCTGCCTACAACTCCTTGGGCATATGACTGCTACAATTTATGTAGTCAAACATGACAGACTCCATATGAGATGCCTATAGGCCTGGCTCCTCACCTGTTATATACCACACAGGCATTCACAAATGGCTCACTATGCCCCACAGAGTGAAGGACTCCCTCAAGTGGTGGATGCAACTGCAAAACCTCTGCTCAGGGGTCAAATTTTAACAAAAAGTTGCCACTATAACAATCATCACAGATGCCTTCCTCGTGGGAGGGGGAGTCCATCTGGACAGCAACACTGTCCAGGGATGCTGGTCCCCAACCTCCATATAAACATACTAGAACTCCGAGCAGTCAGGAAAGCATGCAAACATTTCCTTCCACTCATCCGCAACAATACCATCAAAGTCCTTGCGGACAACACAGCCTGCATGTTTTATATAAACTGACAGGGCGGAGCTCAAGCATACCCTCTCTGCATCAAGGCATTACACCTATGGCAATGGTGCATATCCACCAAGATAGATATTTCTGCTGCTTATCTGCCAGGACTTCAGAATATCACGGCTAAGCAGACACTTCTCACAAACCCATGAGTGGGAGATGCACTACCCAACTCTCATGACCGTATTCAACGGGGTGAGGGTTCCCTACTATAGACTTATTCACAACAGCTCACAATACGAAATGCCCTCAATCTTGCTCCTGAGCGGGGCTTGGGCACCACTCATTGGGCGATGTTCTCTTCACAAAATGGGAAGCACCGCTAATGTACACATTCCCCCGATTCCTTTACTGAGCTGGGTGTTGCACAAAATCAGACAGCACAAAGCCAGTATCATACTCATCACACCCATATGGCTCAGACAGAAGTCGTTCCAATACCTATGACAGATGGCGATGAAACCGCTTCAAATTCTTCCACTACTTCCTCACCTCCTGACACAGGATGCTGGCCTAGTCAATCACCCCAACCTAGCAGTTCTCCACCTCAAGGCCTGGCTACTCTATGGCTACAGGGGCTGGATAATGACTATTCCAAGGAAGTTAAAGACATTCTCATGAATAGCCGCAGGCTGACCACACAGAAAATATACTCTCAAAAGTGGGTACAATTCTGCACCTGATGTGAGACTACCCACACATCTCCTCATTCCGCTCCTCTACTTAGGATCCTGGACTATATACTAGGCCTTAAAAAATCATGCCTCTACATCAGTTCCATAAAGGTGCACTTATCCACTATTACCTTACTACATAAGCTAGATGGAACAATGATCTTTGCTCATCCAACAACTAAACGATTCTTTCAGGGCATGACCAACATCTACCCTCCCCTAAAGCCCCCTATTTCTATATGGGACCTTAATCTCGGGCTACGCACCCTCGTGGGGAAACCATTCGAACTCCTTGCAACTTGCTCTTTGCTACATCTATTGATGAAAGTTTCCTTCCATAAGGCACTAATGGCACACCTGCTCTATACCACATTCCATAAAGACAAAGTGATTCTAAGAGCCCACCCTAAATTTATACCTAAAGCAGCCTCCTCATTTAATTTAAACCAACCCATTTACTTACATGTGTTTTTCCCAAAACCCCACGCTGAGGCCAGGCAGGCATCCCTTCAAACTCTCGATGTCCGTAGAGCTCTGGCCTTCTACCTAGGAAGAACAAAGTCATTTAGAAAATCATCACGTCTCTTTTTACCAGTCACTGAGTGATCAAAGGGTGAGGTCATCTCTAAACAAAGACTCTCTAAGTGGGTTTCTGGCTGTATCCACCTGTGCTATCATCAGAGCAACATCCCAGCTCCAGCTGGGGTTCATACGCACTCTACCAGAGTGATATCCTCATCAGTAGCATTTCTCAATAACATACCTATCGTAGACATTTGCAGGACAGCTACCTGGGCCTCGGCCCACATGTTTACCAGACACAATGCCCTGGAACAACATTCCTCTGCTGATGCTGTTTGGACACTCTGTGCTATCCACCATCAATAAAGATACCCCGAAGCCCCTCCTTCCATCGAGGGGTTCTGCTCCATAGTCACGTGGAGTGGAGCACCCACAGGGACATTCCTCGAAGAAGAGGAAAAGGTTACTCACCTTGTGCAGTAACTGAGGTTCTTCAAGATGGTTGTCGTGTGGGTGCTTCACTACCCTCCCTCCTCCCCTGTACTTCAGAGCTTCTTGCTGACTCTCTGGGGTAGAGAAGGAACCGAGGGACAGTTGGCTGCTAAGTAGCCACACAGAGTGGCGCGGCCAACCGGGGCACTGCTACTATAAATCTCTGATTACAAGCGCAGGGCGCCAAGACACCTAAAGTGGAGCACCCACAGGGACAACATCTCGAAGAAACTCACTTTGTGCAGTAACTGAGGAACCTTCTTATATAAAAGGCTTTAATGGACAAAGCCATGTAGCTTCCCTTGCACACACTTTTCCATAACCTCTAGATGTCATAACCTCTTGATTCACAGGAAAATAGATGATAATTCAAAGAGAATGAGCTGTAAGCTTTAATAAGTATGATTTTTACTTGTCGTCTTTACTGAAACTTTCTCATGCATGGATGGTTTTTAGTAAAGTGTTTACTGAATACACTATTTTTCATGTTCTAATCCTACTATTGTCTTTTAGTATTAACACTTGTGTATCTAATCATGGGATTTATGAACCAAGTATTATATCACACCCACACACTGTAGTTTTATTAGACTGCAGCACAGAGGTATTCCTTTAAAGGCAACCATACTTAATAAGAATCTGTGTGTAGAAAATAATACTGCTACCCACTGGTGAAATTGTAACTTCCCATTTAAACAATATAAAAGGAATCCAAGTGGTGTGTATATACAGTAAAGATGTGGTGTCAGATGAACAAAGGAGCCACTAGGTCTAGGTAGGGAATCAGCAAGAGATCAAATTGTACTGAAGAAGATGGGAGTAGACATGGGAGATATCAGACTGCAATGATGGGGGTGGGGGAGAGGGGATTCAATTCTATTGGAAAGAAAAGCTTGGCATGGAGGAGGGAGAGAATATCTCAGGAAATTCAGATGAGCTTCATTTGGTCAGCTTTGAATATTCTAGTGCTTATTAGGAAGTTTATACAAAAGCAAGCTGTTTGAAGATGCATACCGCTTTCTTAGAAAGTATCTTTCTTTACCATAAATAGTGAGTTAGTAGTTATTCCAGGGTATGGCTTTTATGCTGGGAAAATCAGTCTATAGCATTCAATGGTTCATGTCAAACAAGTCAGGAATAGTATGTCTTTTTTCCATGTGTTATTTCTTTGTATTTCTAAATTGGATGAAATGAGCTCCCAGTGTTTACTATTCTTAAAGCACTCAATTCTAAATGTCCTGAGAACGTCAGAAAAAAATTGTTTATAAACACATTTTAATAAGTTTGCTGAACTTCATAATCAGTGTCAGGCTGCTGTAAAGGGACCATTCCAATTTTCCATACATTCATATGTGGTATGTGGATTTGTTTATAACAGGAAGTGGAGCTTGAAGAGCAGAATAAAAAGAGAACTGTAACTTTGGATGAGGTTTTGTTTAGCCAAATGCTTTCTCCTGCTCACAGCTTCTTGCTGCATTATGATCATTTACAGATGTCTCACAAGGGACTGTTATGAGATCCAAGTATTAACCTCACTGGAACTTCCAAGCCACTTCATACTATGGCCTTACCACAGCCCAGTTAATCCAAACATTGAAAAGTAAGTCAGCCATTTCATGTCATTCTGTTAACAGTCTACAGAAAGTAACTCCACCCTCTAAGGCCAATCTTGAAAACTGAGGCTTTTCAGGGAACACACAAAGCTCAAGCAGTGTAGCTGCCGGAGATCATTGCTCTGAATATTAATACTTAAAAGTTTAAGGTTGCTTGGTTCTTTGACCTTATTTTAAACCACATAGCTGTTGTACTTTAAATCCCAGCATCTTGCCTGAAGTGCAAATCTCTACACTTTCAAGTCTGTGAGACTGCTAGTGAAGTCCAGGAAGTAGTGTCCTTTTTAAATTTAAAAAAAAAAAAAGTCAAGGGTTTTTTCTAGACAAAAAGGAACAAAGGAGAGAAAAATAATTCATTTAAAATGGATGCATCTATATTAAAGGCTGCTGTACTGAGTATTCTTCAATCATGCAATGCTATACAGATGCCTTTCAGGCACATATAATAGAGTTAGAAGTGATCTTTGAGATATTCTAGTCCATTACCCAGAGCTGAAATGGTCATTGTCTTTACAAATGGAAACTGCTTTACATTGTAGATGGTTATGATAGTTTCTGGCCTCTTGCTTTTAAAGGGAACTGAAGGTCTTATTTCCTTTCATCTGAAAGTTGCTGAGGTTTGTTTTATTATTATTACTATTACTACTATTATTATTATTATTATTTTACTTCTAAGGGATATTTACAAAATTATTTTCAGTAAATATTTTAAAAACTACAGAAACGCAATTAACCCAATGGGTTTTTAATACATAATGAACTACAAAAAAGAACATAGTTGTAGTTGCAGGAAAGCTGGTGCTAGACTTTACATTTTTTATATTTAAACATTTAAAGGTATGATTCTGCAATAGGATTGCCAATTTTGGTTGGACATATTCCTGGAGGTGTCAGCACATAATATAATCTTTGATTAAAGATTAATTTTTAATTCCTGGAGAGTCCGGAACAATCCTGGAGGGTTGGCAACCCACTGCAACCTTTATTCATACGGTCCAGAAGGCTCATACCCATACAAGAATGCTCAATGGAGTCAATAGGAATACTCATGTAGGTAAGGATCATTCATGTGAGTAAGGATTGAAGGACTAGGCCAATAGTTGCTAGTTTACTTATGTTAAAATATATGCCAACATATATTACCCCAGCTTTGCAATACAATGTGTTGTATTTCAGTGGTGGTTTGCTAAGACTCTTTTCCTCTCTGCCTTAATCCATTAAATGGATTAGTTGCTTTTCATCATTCATATAATTTATTAAACTGCATAGTATTGTTTTTATTTAGGATTAGCTGAAATTTCACAAGCCATGAATTCCCCTCCACCCTTATGTGGCTGTCCCTAGCAGGCAATTGTTACCAAGATTTCCAGTGTGAGTTTTCATCTATTGTGGCAAAAACACTGCAGAATATCAAAGGGATGTTAACATTTCAGTTTGCCAAGAGTGGCAGATCCAATTCAAAGCTGGCCCAGACGACTTCACATAAAGGCCTGTTAAAGTAAGGTGACAGATTATTTTATGTCCTGTTTCATGTGCCGCCTAAAAGCATACTGAGAGACCTGGCTAAAGCCATAAACAGGAAAGTACATCTTATGGCAATATCCAACTAACAGAAAGAGAGGTACAAACCTCAGTTCATTCCTTCAGTCATACTTCACAACACAGCTGAGATAATTAGTGAATTTGACCTATTTTTCCTCACCATCACATCCCAGTGTTGTTGAATTCAAAGTTACTACCTGAATCATTTGTTCTCTGTAGCTTTTTCACGAGTATCTGATATCTGACGTTCAAGATTGGCTTGGACACAAGTCGCATGGTATGGTTTCTAGTCCTTAGTTGGATAAGTGTAGCTCTTAGTATGTTTTATGATGCAAATACTCATGTTTATGAATTTAATATTGCTTTTCTGTGAATAGTCTGAAGTATTTGATATTAAATTAATTTTCTAGAATAACTGTTAAAAAGCAAACACAAAACTGACAAAATTGTTCCAAAAGCTGAATGAATGTTCATGCAAAATTGTTTAGTGTTTCATTTGCCTCAGTACACAATAAATAAATATCCGTTTGCAGTGAAATTGAGTATGGAGTTACTGCAGCTTTACACCAGTTCAACTGAACAGAATTTGCCCCCTTACCTAAAATCAATTGACTGTGGAGCTAACTTTTTTTAACCATATTTGTTTATTTTACAAGCATAGACACAAACGAAAGCATACAATATCAACACCAGGCCCTTGGTAAGTATTATTGGATCTTTATAAAAGCAGTTATATCAAGGAAAATGTAAAACATAGATATTACCCCCACAAAAAATATTACACACACACACACCATGAGATCCCTATTTAGATTAAACTAACCATGATATGGTACATACACATCCAAGAAGGCAGTGCGTTGGGCTAACACATAGTCCAACCTATTTAAGGAAAAGACTTTTCCAGTTTCCATTGCTGAAGAACACTTAGTGGAGCTGCTGTAGGAAGGGAGCTCATGTGACGTATGCTATTTCTTATTGGGTGCATTCCCTTCTGCATCCCTACCAGAGCTGAGCAGCAAACACATTGTACGGTGATAAACTCTTTTATAAAGCTCATGGAGGAGGGGTATGGAAGGAAGAGGGTAGTATCTGGGTAGATTTAAAAACAAAGATTTTGTTTGGTGGTGGCAAACTGCTCACGTGCTGCTGCAGACCCCCATTAGTGCTGAGTCTTCCTGTAATTGAAGGGCTCCTTCTTCCTCCTCATGTGGCCTATCTATTTAGGTACCTTGGGTATTTATATAGCACACATTGCCATAATATCTGAGTGCCTCACAATCTTTAATATATTTATGTTTACTGCACTTCTGGGTGGAAGAATTATTATCCCAACAGGATAGAACAGGGATTTGAACCCAGCTCTCAAGTCCTAGCCTAGCACCCTAACCACTAGAGCATTTTCATTCAGGTTTTTGCTGCTTTGCTGACAGCTCCAGTTCTAATTCTGTAAGGGAGTAGACTGTTAAACATCTCTTAACAATTGGAGGATTCAGAGTCATCTCTTTCATGTTTTGTGCTGCTCCAAATGTGACATTTAATGCAAATTAAAGAGTGAATTTGCATATTTACAGATGATTTGCACATGACTACGAACACCTTAGCACACCCTGGCCCAAAGAGCGGTGTGCTAGCTCAGGAAGCTGCGCTGACCCTGGAAGCTGTAGCGGGGTACGTGGGAGGGTGATGGAGGGTGCTAGGTGTCTAGGGTGCTGTTAGTGGGTGCTGGCTGGTGTCTGGGTATTAGGGAAGTTGGGGTGCCTGTGGGGACAAAACTGGAAGAGATTGGGGCCAGTGCCTTCATCTTCTGTCCCTGTTACTTTCTAGCTTAGATCCAGTAGGGGCTTAGCCAGAGAGAGGCAGAGCAGCCCCAGACGCTGAGCGGGTGAGTTGCAAGCCCATCTCTGCAGTCCAGTTGAATGTGTGACATCTCAGCTTGGTTGCAGAAATGCGTGACAATGCTGCCACATCTACAAGTGTCTCACATGACTGCCAACTGTCAGGTATCCAAGCAATATCCTCTGTATCTAGGCCTAGAGAGAACAATGAGGCAGGCAGAGAGCCAAGTAGCAGCTGAGTGAAGGCAGCTGACAGCAATTGGTTGCTGCGCTGAGCTACAGTGAAGTACTGCTGGATGAATTTTTTAAAATATAATCAAATTTTTAATGTTTGTATTTTATCAGGTTTGAAAATGGACTCTCATTGACATTATATGACATTTTTATTTTTTCAATTTTTTTTTTAATGAAATAGTTATTGAAAAGTCACTAACAACAGTTTTGATGGTTTTTGACAAACACTTTGATTTATAAATGTCACAATGTTATGGAAAATGAGAATTTTTGAGAAAGTGAAGGTGTTTTTTGTTTGAAAACATGTCCATTCAAGTTTCCGAGTCCTTCCAGGAGAGAGGACTTGTCCTGGTGGGTGCAAAGTGTGGTCTAGGAAGAATAGTTTCTACAGGAGAGGGTTGGAAAATTTTGAGACCAATCTTTTGGTAAATCCAGACCACATTTTATCCTTGTCTATCCCTGCAAAACATTTGGATAATGTCTTTTTTTAAAACAATTTTGTCTCACTTTTTAAAAAATTAAATTGAATATCTGCGATTACTTTAGATATATCAGTGAATTGAAACTGACACACTTTGTGACAAATACAGTTTCACAACTGCCTGTGCACATTGGTGGATTTCTTCCTATTCCCACAGGACAGTAAAACTGTTTGAAGTGCCCACCTTTTGCCTGGTATTTTTACTTTTTAGTGATTTAACAGCCATCTGCTTAGCTTCTACTGCCCTTTCTTTCACTTACTCCAAGTTCAAATAGCTACAGAAACAACTTGCACAGGGAAGGAGGAAGTCATGAGCTGAATATCTCACTAGGTCACTGGAATCTCCTGTGGTATTTGCTTTGAGCTATGTTTGAGGAAAGAAGTTATCAAGGAAGCTCATTTTGTGGGCAGAAAATTCAGAGAGCAAACTCAGAAGGCTGATTATGCTAATTTGCTACATATTAGGGTCACTGGCAAAGAAGCTGCTATAAGTGGAGATGGTTGGGAACTCCTCCCTTCCCCAGACTACATGGCAGGTGCCAGTAAGAATCCTTAATTTATAAACATCCTCATATTCACCTGAAAGCATTAGAGTTTGTTCATGTCAGGGAAGATTCTACTCTTACTTGATCAGATTTTTGCCTATTAACATTTGATTGGTTTAGGGCATAAATTCATAAACTCTGATTTTTACATGGCTCTGAAATAAGCAGGATATTGCTTTTAAAGAATATAAATTATTAAATTTGTATAGGATGTTTTGGAGGTCTGGTTTTTAAGAACTAGAAGCCATACATACAATGTGGTTGCAGAAGTGTAGTAAAGGAAGAATTTGCTCTGCAGAATCTTTATTACTGAGGATGAAGCACAAGCCAGAAAGAACTTGTCTACATTCACATGCCAGGCTGAGTTTACAGGGCCAGCAGATTGAAAACAAGCAGATGGTTTTCCTGAGGGCCGGCTTGTGATATTTATCCATTGGCCCATATGGGGAGCAGTGAGGTACCTCACTTCACCAGAGGGACTCCCACCCATTAATACACCTTTTCAAGGGTGCAGAATACTGCCGTACATAAGAGAGACAGAGTCATGGCTGTGCCTCCTACCCATTCCCTTCATGTACCTCATGTGATGCATGAAGAAGCTTAGGACTGCACTTGTGTTCTGCAAAACTTGTAGAGCAGAAGGGCATGATCTTGTTCAAAGTCAAGAAAGTTAGTTGGGGAAGACAGTGAGACACAAATGTAAAACTACATAATGCCGTTTTTATATTCTCATTTCTCAGACTATAACTACACTTATCCAAAATGGCGTGTGTGGTTGCATGCACATGCAATGGAATATACTGTAGGTCACATAGCAAGCTAATAGAAACATTTTACAGAATAACTTGGTATGCGGTCATCAGGCAAATTAACATTAATGGGAGTTATGTGTGCATACCAATAGGGGAACAGAGCTCTAATTCTCAAATGCGGTATGCAGCTTGCCTGGGATGTGAATGCATTTCTGTGTACTGTTCTAAGAGGTTAGTGGAGAAAGGAGGTTGCCATAGCAATAATGAGAAATCTTAAACAGCTAATACTTCCTACACAGCTGAATAGTGTGCTGAATAAATGAACCCACATTCATCATCTTCGGCATCATAAAGTCCCTTTCAAAAGTATCTACTAAGGAATATTTTTATATAGCACTTTTCCTTGTTCAGGATCTCAAAGCACTGTGCAACTGTAATGTATAGTGTAATACAGCACCATCCAAATGCAGACACATCAAAGCACAGTGATGGCAACCAGATACCATATAATGGTGGGGTGGAAACTCTGGCCAAGACCCAGCACAAACCACTATAAAAACTACCATGGGAATTTTAGCATCCAGGCAGAGCAGATAGAACATGGGTTTTGAGGTCTTCACAGTAAATAGCATGTTACTACATTTTTAAAAAAGATGAAGCAACTTTTTAAGGCTATGAACTTGTGGTTCCAATAAGCCTTTTCATTTCCAACATAAAACTTAGGCTACGAAGCAACACTCTGACACCTATTTAAAGACTATTTTTATTCTTTAGATTTTACATTTAATCTTTTACATGGACCAAGTTCCCGAAAGATTCATTCAGTTGGAGAGAAAGTGCTAAAACACATCCCCACCCAAACCAAAATTCGATTTCAGTTCCACACAGCACTAGCCTTTGGGGATTTGTTTGACCCAGCAGGTCCATTTTTGGGGAATAAAGTTGATTTTTCCTATGTGATTAGTAGTTTTCTCCTATGATTAGAGATGGACTCAAATAATCTTTATCCAAACTTCCTCAATATTTTGGGTGTTATTAGTTTGGAAATTCAGTTCTTGCTTTTTTCTACCCTTGATCATAGTCCTCTGAGAGTATTCATCTGAAGAGAATGTCAAAGATATAGTTCCTAGGATAACAGAATTAGCAGGCTCAAGAGTCTCACAATAAATACATTGTTTTTCAAGTAACTAGTTACCCAATTCTCTTAAAAAAAAACATCTTATCTTCAGCGCTGACAGAGGCTATTTCAGGATTGCTGAATATGGTGTAAAGTAATGAATCCATCTATGGACTTGCAAAGTTACTTTATACAGTCACCCAAGGGGTTTCTCCTTGTCCTTGCTGTACATGCTGAAACGTGCAGTCAGCCAAATCCTGCCAAGCAACTTGTATGTGGCAGCATATTTTCTTTTTCTCTGAGTATTTTGACAGCACAATGTATCTGTTGTGTCATATGGAGGATTTGTATATATGTACTGCTAAATTCGTCAGAAGGAGATTTTTGTCTTAGATGCACTCCTTTTTCAGATTTTCTTTTACCAACTTTTTTGTTACTTTTACTAAGCCTGTGTCCGATGTACTGAAGTAAAACCACTTCCCACAAATTTAAGCTACAGTTAAGCTTATGTCAATATAAATTAGGTCGCTCAGGAGCGTAAATAATCCATCCCCATGAGTGACATAAGTTACACCAACATAAACATTGGTGTGGACAGTGCTATGTCAGCCAGAGAGCTTCTCCTGTGTAAGCTGACCCAAAGTTGGTTGTATATAATTGTAACTTGAGGATTAACAGGTTCTTGTCCTAAGATTAAGCCCTGTAATTATAATATAATTTGGAACCCCAATGTGCACAGGTGCAACACTTACACCATAGGAACTCTTTATATATATTTACAAATATATAATTTATTAATAATTTAGCAAAGTTATAAACACACTTCAATTCAACAAGGCATATAGAGATAATACAGAAACTACATTTGGACGTCCATACTTACACCCTTATTTTTTTAACCTACTTAGCCATTATTTTTTACACTTATCTTTTCCATCACCGTTATCGTCCTCATCTTCCCTGGTCGCCATCATTCTGACCCCTCCCAACCTTCTGCTGCCCCGAGATGTTACTTTTATAGTAGGTTACGCTGATGCTGCCATGTCAATGCATTCAATAGAGGTCCTTATTAGTATTTCCTCCCCTTAAGGTGTCCGTATTCTATAGGTTAGTATATATATGATGTTACCCTATTAGCATACACGTCAATTTGCTGTCATGGGCACCTTTTGCGGTCGGACATTCTGTCTGGAACCTTCCGGATGCTGGTGCCAGCTATGTTCTGTGGGTGGCTGATGTCAGTATTCTGGACAAAATTCCCCTTCTTGCATGATACTTTCAGTTTCCTATAACTTATGAGTTACTTGAATTTATCTATACCAAAGGTTATAGGCCTCAAGCCTCACACTATCTACTAAAGCCAAATCTTACAGTATAAAAGCCTGTAGGTTCCTTCAATAACTGCTAAATATAATAAAGCAGGATAACAAAGCAATGAATATAATACAGGTAAGCTGGCCCACTGGGCTACCCCTGCCAGCATAGCTTCTGCCACTCGTGGAGATGGTATTATTTTGAAGACGGGAGAGTTCTCTCCTGCCAGCATAGAGTATCTTCACCAGATGTGCTGCAGTGGCGCAGCTGCAGTGTTGTATGTATAGATGTGCCCTTAGACTCATGTCTGGCTGGGCATTCTCTCATTCAGTGGCAACTGTCACAATCCAGCATACACACATATTTGTGCTTAAAGACTGGTAACTGAATCCTTCTTGAAAGCTGTCTTATAACTCAGTTCTTCAATACTGATAGTAAACTGATGCTCTCCTCTGCTGGTGCTTAGAATACCTTTGTACCTCCCTCTCCTTGTCTATTGTCTGCCCTTAACTTCATATGGTGGTATAGCATTTTCAGTGCTATAAGTCTAGTTCCTTGTGAGATAGTTGTATGAGTGACACATTGCATTATATAGTGCATTGTTGTCTTATAAGTTACTCATCTCCTAGTATTTGGAAGTGGGACCCTTGCAATCTTGGTAACTTCAGCTCTCAATTCTTGCTATATTTCTGGAATGGTGCATAGTTTAGATTTCCTCAGAATATTACAATCTTGACATATTTATAACAATGTGAGTGTAGTGATGAGATGATGCAAAGCTATACAGTTGAACACTCCTTAAGTTTCAGAGGCTGAACTTTGTAGCTGTACCCTATCATTGTTTTGAGCTGAACCAAAAAATACAGACCAAACAACTCTAAAGTTTGAATATGGTTATTTGGTATAATTTTCAAAAACATCTAACTAACCAAAGTCTTATTATCTTCATTGAGACCTTAGCTTTTAAGTAGGGTTGCCAACCTTGCAGGACTGTTCTGAAGTCTCCAGGAATTAAAGATTAATCTTTAATTAAAGATTGTTATGTGACGAAACCTCCAGAAATAGGTCCAACCAAAATTGTCACCCTACTTGTAAGGGTATGTCTTAACTGCACAGTTAGCCTGGGCTCTATACCTGGCTTATGCTCATAACCCCCCTCCCATTCACACCCTCAACCCTGTCGCCCAAGTTCAGTGGTGCTTTCCACCCAGGCTAGCTAGCAGAGCTGGGGAGTATGGATTACATTGGGTTGTCAACTTTATATTTGCAGAAAACCAAACATGCTTGCCCTGCCTCCTGCCCCACCCCTTCTCCAAGGCCCTGCCCCCTGCTCACTCCCCCCCCCCTCCCCCCCCCCGTTGTTCGCTCTTCCCCACCCTCACTCACTTGTGCATTTTCACTGGGCTGGGGCAGGGGGTTTTTGGTGTGGGAGGGGGTTTGGAGTGTGGGGTCCGGGTGGCTGAGCTGGGGCTGGGGTTTGGGGTTTGGGAGGGGGTGGGCTCTGGGCTGGGGTTGTGGGCTCTGGAGCGAGGCCAGAAATTAGGAGTCCAGGGTGCGGGAGGGGGTTTTGGGCTGGGATAGGGGGTTGGGGTGCAGGAGGGAGTGAGGGCTCTGACTTTGGGTGTGGGCTCTGGGGTGGGGCCAGAAATGGTTTGGGGTGCATAAGGGGGCTCAGGGCAGGGGCAAGGGGTCAGGGTGTGGGCTCCTATTAGACGGGAACCTCAGTAATGGAAGCTGAGGGGACTGAGATGGGGGGAATGTGCAGAACCCTGAGTGCTGGTTCCGCAGCTCCCATTGGCTCAGAACTGCAGCCAATCGGAGCTGTGGGGGCAGAGCCAGCACTCAGGGACAGCGTGTGGAGCCTCCCTGGCCACCTGTGCGCCTAGAAGCCACAGGGACATGTCTCCGCTTCCCGGGAGGCACCTGAGGTGAGTGATGCCCGGAGCCCACACCATGACTCCCCTCCCATGCCCCAGCCTGCCTGACGCCGACCAGATTTTTAAAGGCCGAGTCAGCAGTGCTGACCAGAGCCACCAGGATTCCTTTTTCACTGGGCGTTCTGGTCGAAAACTGGACACCTGGCAACCCTAGATTAGATTCTTCATTCCATTTTCACTTGGGCTGGTAATCCACTTTGCACTGAGGATGCAGGCTAAATCATTTGAGTGCTTATAGTCCTCCAATGCCTCACCCCAGTTCTCCCTGTGTGCCCAGAAAGACAAACAAGTTTTCCCACAATTCAGGGGGAAAGAATCCTAGAGCAGCTCATTTTACTGTAGCACAAAGAAGCATGGGATATGTATAATCCAGGCCTGCTGCGTGTGATGCTCTGTTCTCCTCTCGTGGCACCTAGACCACTTAGAGAGTGAGTATGCTACAGCCTGAGCTAAGAGCTATAGGGCTTTTAGCTCATGCAGTACAGGCTCATACACTAACTTTCAGAGGTCCCAGATTAGATCCTGACGAGTGGGATCTGTCAGTGTTTCGTATGCACCCAGAAGTCATAGCAACACATGGGTAAGTACAACACCAGTGCAGAGACGGTAACTCAGGTTTGGCTTTGCAGTGTGGCTTCTCACCTGAGCAACCCGAGTGCTGATCACCTGAGCAAACTCTGCAATGATGACACCACCTTAATGTATAAATCCATTTTGAAAATGGAACTTAGGCTCTTAAGTTATTTAAGTGCATTTGCAAACTGTACCTCATTCTTGTAGACTCTTTGTAGACACATGAATCCCAAAATGTTTTGTTTTTCTGTTTTGGGCAGAATGAGGCTAGAAATGTCTGCTTCAGCATTCTGTTGCTTCAGTCTGATATGTTTTATTTCAGAATTGTGATCAGATACAGGATTTGAAAACCCCAGACTCCATTTCTTAGCAATCTTCATCTTAAATATCCTCAATATGGAAGGAAATATAGGAGCAAAGATACTTTTTTTTTTACAGTCTCTTAAAACTTTGTCATAGTTATGAGTGTTCCAGATGTGTCCCAAAATGATTCCTATTATAAGTGTTTAGGGTGACCAGATAGCAAGTGTGAAAAATCAGGACAGGGTGTGGGGGGTAATAGGAGCCCATATAAAAAATAGCCCCACATATCAGGACTGTCCCTATAAAATAGGGAGATCTGGTCACCCTATAAGTGTTTTTTATACATTTCAGGTACTTTTTGTGAGTGTGTAGCAGAAAGGTACAAAAGAGGTTAAAGCATCATGATGTTTCACACATACACTCACAATTATATTTTCTGGCATTTTTACAATCCTGAACTTTTCTTTTTTGTCAAAATTGCAATATTGCTATTTGAAAGTCAAAAACATGCAAAAATTATATTTTCATGTGTTCATTGCCAAGTCTTTGTTTGATTCCAGACCCTGTTGTTTTAGATATATGTTTACAAAGCCTGAACTACATAGCCTTTGCTTCTAAGCATTTACTTATACATTGTGTATCTATTTTTATCTGAGAAAACCACTGCAATAAGAAAAACACAAGTCAAAGTTTGCATTAAATATATTGTCAGAATTTGAATAGAGAGACTGTTATTTTTAATAATGGAATATTCAGTGGTGTGGATTTAGGGCCTTTCTCGGGGGGGTTGAGCTCTTTCACCAGGCTCATAGTATTGTTTTTTGGCTCTTTGAGTTGCTGAGGTTCCCTAAAAATCTAACATGTTGCAGATGGACCAAGACAATAAAAGAAGGACCTTGTTAAGCCATTATCCTGACATATCACTTGCAGAAGTAGTCCATAAAACAGGATATCAGAAAAATGACTATCCGTGTAATAAAGAGTGTGGGTGTTGTCCCCACGGAAGTAGTGCAAATAGTCAAATTCCAGCTTCTCAGGCATGAGTCTTCCTGTGAGAACACATACACAAGTGATTCCTTCTAATAATATGTTTGGCACAGTTTCAGTGGAAATGAATGCAAAGAAAAAAAAATCTCATTTTGAAAATAAATAAATAACTTCCCTTTGCCACCCACCCCCAGAAACAAAGAGAAAAGAGGACAGAAAGAAATCTCTGTGAAATGTGAGGGTCATTTTGAAAGCACTCTGAAGAAATAAAATAACACATTTATATTTTATAAGATGGTCTCCCTATCGCCAAAGAAAAAAAGCATGATATTAAACAATTCCCTATAGACAGGCTCTTTGATAGCACTGCTTTAATAATTAAAACAAAAGTCTTTTTTAAAAGAACTTGATGTATGACTCTTTCATCCCTTCAGAATGAATTAGACTGATAGAGAATTCCAAAAAAGCTGTTTGTTAATACAATATCAGCTATATTTCTGATTGTTGTCTCACTCCCCCTCCCTCTGCTTCCTGCCCCATCAATCTGGTCTTCACAAGATGATCTGACTATGTTTGAAAGTCACACTCCAAATAATGTGGCACTTCTGGAAATGCACAGATGAGGGAAGGGGAAGCCAAGTGAGAGTTCCCAGGACTTTGCTGTGTTTTTTGTCATTAAAGATGTGTTGAGTCACATGGAAAACTGGGCTAAATTGTATGTGCACAAATCCAATTACTGAAGAATAGGATCTATGTGCATGGCACCATGCCCCATTTTTAAAATGTACCCTCTACCAACTGAGCTGCATTTCATCACGTGAATTGAAATTGAATGAATAGTGTTACTAATGTCTCTATCAATGAAAACAACCAGGTTGGCACCTTCTGAATTTTTGCAGAATTTTTTGCTATGTGAGAAGAACCTTTTGATCAATCTGAATGTTTGTTCCTAATCTGATTATTTTTAGGCCCACTGCCTCGGAATCCGTATATAGCACAAGTAGTGGGTGGTACACTGGTACTCTGTGTGGGGGCTTGGAGTCCTTAGCTAGATCATGGAACAGCTGTGCAGCTGCTTTTGCACTCTGTGCTGCCCAGGTTCTCATTATGTGTGGGTAACAGACTGTGGACCCAGACAATGGCAAATAGACCACTCCTGCCCGTTCTGGGCATGCTCTCAGGCCCAGATCCACAAAGGTATTTAGGCTCCTAACTTCTATTGAAATCTATGGGAAATACCTTTGTAGATCTGGGTCTTGGTGTTCAATTTATTGCCAAGCCTATCCCTTCAAATCTAGCCCTCCCTGTGAAGTGGACCCATCCTCATTCCCTGCTAATGAAGCCCTCTCCCCAGTGTGCTAGCTCTTCAGGAATAAGAGGGAATAGGGTGACCAGATGTCCTGATTTTATAGGGACAGTCCCTATGTTTGGGTCTTTTTCTAATATAGGCTCCTATTACCCCCCTCACCCCCTGTCCCGATTTTTCACACTTGCTGTCTGGTCACCCTAGGAGGGAAAGCATAACAGGAGTTAATACAGCTCCTAGTGGCTACTAAATTTAATGCATGCTTGGAAAAGCATGCTGGGAAAAAAGTTACTGAAAGTGAGCAACCCTGCATAGAAGGAGGATTGGTAAGAATTAAGCAGATCCCAAGAAATGGCATATTTTTTAATTAAGTGAGCAATTACCGTTAAATCGGGTAGTGAATGTATTTAGTCAGTTTACTTTGTAAACTGTACTCCTTCAAATTAGTCTTGTTTTTTTCCTACTACCCCCACAAACAGTTGAAGAAGTGCATGTAGTAAAGGTTCCATAAACCAGAAGAGGGAGGAGGGAATTCACAATGAATATTCTGTTGTCCCAAAAGAGACTTAGTTTATAGCTGTACAAGAAAAATATGGTTATGAAATGTTGCAATATTTTATTAGGTTGAAATTCCCAAAAACAAAATTAAAACTTGGTATATTATACTGTACATGCATGATAGTTCTGAACAGGCTGCTGTAGAATAGGTAAAGAATCAGTAACTCTGAGGCATGTGCCTGTGCTCATCTCTGCTATTAGGTATCAAGGGGAGAACAATGGGCCTGATTCCCTCCCTCCCACCAAATCTGTGGAAAGGAGAGAATCACCTTCATAGCATGTTTTTTCCTTCATTGTACTCCAATGAAGTGCCTCCTTGTGAGATCCATAGGACTGGCTTTTGAAGGCATTGAAGGAGCCTTTCAAGGGTGAGAAGGGTGAGGTTTCTAGGCACAGCCTGTGAACGTGGAAACCAGAAAATCTATGCTGGAGTTGCTGCAAGTGGAACCAACACTAACAGCCCTCCTTATTTACCATCCCACTCCAGAGAGGATAGGATGCAGGGGCCTGAGTCGTTGGTCGAATGATTCTCAATGTAGGTGCACTGCTAGGTTGTGTCTCAGACCGATATGGAGGAGATGGCTTTTGGCCAGAATAGGCGGCAGGCCAAGCAGCTCTGAACAAACTTTCCTATTTACCAAATCAGGTGATTTTAATGGCCACCTCCCTCTCCTTCTTTTTGTTGGCCCAAACTCATTTTCCTAGAGGGGATGACATGATAGTAGCTCTGTGAGTTCTATATCATGGAATGTGGAGTGCATGTCTACTTTAACAAATACCTGCTGAAAGATAGCATATAAACTATTCTAAAACCACAGCTGCCTGGATCTATTTTTCATAGTATTTTAGCTATTTATGGGTTTTCTCACTCATTGCAGCAAGTGCACACCACCTTGAGCCAATTGTCTGGGTTAGGCAGAAGAAATCAGTAGCAGCTTTTATAAAGGGTTCTTCTTGCTATATGACCCTTTTTAAACTTGGTCTCTAGCTCCTTCCTCCCTTCAGAAAATGCCACAAGATGGAGAGAGAGAGAATTCAACATCAAGTAGTTAGATACTACTACCATACAGTATGTCAGCTATTTTTAACTATTATTCCATATTTCTTTGACTACATCACTCGTATCTGTCTGCAAACGAACAAGCTCTCCTGATCATACTTGAAAAATCACATTTTAGATGATGGGATCTATCTGGTAAGTGAACAAACAAGGGAAAGGGAAGACTTGTGAAAGTTCCCAAAACAACTCCTCCACTTTGCTATGTTTTCTACTGAGTGATTTGTTGGGTCACAT
Organism: Malaclemys terrapin pileata; assembly: GCF_027887155.1. NCBI lineage: Eukaryota > Metazoa > Chordata > Testudines > Emydidae > Malaclemys > Malaclemys terrapin. The sequence continues at coordinate 92,459,419 of NC_071509.1, forward strand.
GGAAAACTAGGCACCTAAATTTAAATTTTCAGTGCACGGGACTTTATACACACAAATCCCATTATCGAGTAATGGGATTTGGGTGTTTATCTCCAGTGCTCTGTTTTGAAATTTTACCCCCTGTGGGCTGAGCTGAATGTATAATGTGAACTAAAACTTAATGAATAGTGCTACTGTTGGCTTTATCCCCGGTCCTGTCATGGGATCTCTCTATGATTTCAGAACCGTGCTGGCAAGCCTAACAGCTTGACTCCCATTTCCACCCTGTTAAAATTATGTCTGAACAGTCCAAAATAGCTCCTTGTGCATACATTTTTTTTTTAAATTGGATCTTTCAAGTGGAAAAAAAATTGTCAAAAGAGTTTAGTTTTTCATTGTTATTGTTTTATCCTGAGAGTTCCAGGGTAACTACTGTTAAATGTAGCAGCACTGCAGTGGGTGTGTTATACTCTGTGTTCCATGTGTGGAGAGGGTGGTGACTTTTTGTTTCATTCTTCTTTTATTACTAGCTTTCATTATTTATTCTCCTTAGTGTTTTCCAAACACTCAAGAAGGATGGTCTGAGCTCTGAGCAGCTCACTATCTAAGTTATAAACTGCTGCAGTGACCTTTTTTTTTTTTTTTTGCAGTTATAGCAGGCTCACAGTATTAGAAAAGAAAAACATCTGTTGGATAACAGTGTAGAATGTAGATGAGGAATGTATTAAGGGGCAAGGGAAAGAGTAATGTTTTTATAATTGTTATGCAAGTCTGATATATTGGTATTGATTTCATTGCACTACAATACTCATAAGCCACAGTCATAAGAAAGGAAACACAGATCCTGATCCTGATCCAGAACACAGAGTAGAAAACCTGTGTTTAGTTTTTGCATAAGCAGCTTTGTACACAGCTAGTCTCTGGCGGTGTAAGAACAAGAGATGAGCCTTAACAAAAAGTCTAGTTCTAAGCACCCTCACGCTTTAGGATCTGAGTTTTGCAAAGGGATAAACCAAAATCCCAGCCACAGATGCCTGCAGTTTCTGATAAACTTCTGATAAACCAATTTCTGCCACTTTTACTCTGAGTAGCACCTTTGGTACCAGAGACTCCCTTAGCACTCCTGAGCCGGAATTGGCTAGAGGACCCTTTCCATCCTGGAAGCTATCTTGCTACAGAGACAGCTTAAACATCTCCAGGACCTCAGCTAAACCCATTCTTAGTGGAAGTTTTAGTTCTGCTCTTTTCTTCTTTTTACCAATATGGGGGGAAAGGGGGAAAAAAAACACTGCTGTCTTGTCCGGAGACTCAGAACTATCTCATAAGCAAACACGAAGAAAATAGCATCATAGATTCATTCAGGATGATTTAGAGCCTTTGATTCCAAAGTTCTCTTGGATCTTCCCATACTTCTAACCTCTAGGATGCCATGTGTGTCTCCTTCTAGGGGAGGTGTGTGTTCCCCAATGCTGCTACACCATTGCACTCATTCTTCCTCAAAGGATTCTTGTAGTCTAGTAATCATACCCTTTGGATGCAGAGAGTTATTCCAAGTCTCTGCATAAGCTTTAGATTGCTCTTGGAGGGGTGGAGCTCAGCCATTCACAGGTCCATGCTCTCCCTCTCCCTCTAGGAGGATCTACTGCAATTCTATAGCTATACTGCAGCAAACTTACAGACTGTTTATTCCCATTTTCTGTCTGACAGTGGCCTCAGAAAAGATATATTAGAACTGGGAAAGGTACAGAGAAGGGCAACAAAAATAATTGGGGTATGGAACAGGAGAGATTAAAAAGACTGGGACTGTTCAGCTTAGAAAAAAGATGGCTAAGGAGGGATATGATAGAGGCCAATAAAATCATAAATGGTATGGAGAGAATGAATAGCGAAGTGTTATTTACCCCTGCACATAAAAACATAAGACCAGTATCGATCAGACCAATGACCCATCTAGCCCGGTATCCTGTATTCTAATAGTGGCTTGTGCCAGATGCATCAGAGTGAATGAAGAGAACAGGGCAATTATTGAGTGATCCGTCCCCTGTGGTCCAGTTCCTGTTTTTGGTGGTGAAGAAATTAATAGGCAGCAGGTTTGAAACAAACAAAAGTGAGTACTACTTCATACAACACACAGTCAACCTGTGAAACTCATTATCATGGGATATTGTGAAGGCCAAAAGCTATAAGTGGATTTTAAAAAGAATTAGATAAATTCATGGAAGATGGGTCCATCAATGACTATTAGCCAAGGTTGTCAGAGACACAACCACATGCTCCAGGGGTCCCTGAACTTCCAACTGCCAGAAGCTGGGATTGGTCGACAGGGGATATCTCTCTCGATAATTGTCTTGTTCTGTTCATTTCTTCTAAAGCATCTGGCACTGGCCACTGTCAGAAGACAGGATACTGGCCTAGATGGATCATTGATGTAACCCAGTATGGCCATTTTTATGTTCTTAGTATAAAATGCTTCAGAGGATAGTACAAGAAAATCCATAATAAAATAACTAGCCAATAAGGGAGGTTTCTGTCAATTTGTGGCTGGCTTATGCCTTAGATTATGAGGTTTGTATCTTTTATAATTTTTTCTTATCTCTTATAACTGTGTTTCTACAGCACCCATCTGCTGTTGATACTCTACAGAACATACCATATGCTATTTGCTTGATTGAAGATTGGTTGGAAGGAGAATGCAGTAAAGGGGAAAAAAATCAGGAGAGGGTGTGGGGGGAGAGACATACACACACACACACCGTGTTCACAGTATCAGTTAATAATGATTTTTGTTTATTTCCACCTACTGGAGTGTTTTGAGTTTTTTTCATAAATCTCTTCTCTCTTTAATCTCCATGCCAGTATGGTGGTGCTTAATTCTCTTAGATAATTTCTTCATGAACTGAACAGCCAAACCTCACCTCTTGGGGTATGAGGGTAATGAGGTCATCCCACAGAGCAAACTTGTCCAAAGCCCGAATAGTGTGAGTATTTCAGTATCCCTGCCAACTTGTAAAATCTCACACTATTTGCATACCAAGCATATAGCAATTATTTATTTTTCCAATTTGCTAAAGACATACAATAGTCCATTGGCTGCATTTTTGACTCAATCTTGTGAAAATGTATTGGTACTTTCAAATTCATTGGTGGGAAATTATTAAAAATAAATTAAATGAAATTATCTCCTACAATGCCCATTTACTGTGGCTTCAAAAGATGATCAGTGTCTACCATGATCATTTGCATGAAATCCCACAACAGTGAAAAATCCAATGATAAATTGACACATGGAAGGGACCAGAATAAAAAGGAATAGTCGCCAAAATTTGTTACCATCCGACAGTTCTATGATCTATGTGAAAAGAATTTGTGGTCTCAGTGCTGTTCTACTAGGACACATGTCTATGTTATAAAAAAACTATTTTTGGTTAGTGATGACCTTTCTGCAAATCTCATTGGTGAGGCTGCATGGAGACTGAACAACTTTCTCAATCCTTACCCACTAGTAGTCAGGACTGATGCACATTAGTGGCGAAATGTTGAGATGCCTGCTATCCCCTGCCCACGTTGTATCTGTTTGGTAGATAAATATAGGACTTTAATCTTGTCTTCAGGATTATCAATTTGACACATTTCAAAGTATTAAATTCACCTGGGACTAAGCTCAATATAATTTATGGTATAAGGCACATGATAAAACAATAATGAAAATCACCATTGATACCCTATGTTCAAATTAGTGTTTGCCCATTCAATGAAACTAATTATATAAACAATGTTTTAACAGCAAAATGTTGGGAACAAGGTAAAAACCACTGAGACCTGTGTATAAAATCCAGAGCATATTGTACTCTCTATTCTTGTATACCATCATGTTAATTCTAAAAATGTATCTGCAGTTTTGAATTTCAGTTTGGTCAGACTCTACTGAGTTTCAACAATAACTCTTCAACCTCTCTTGTTCAATAAAAACAGCATTTTGTCCTCAATACAAGAGAAATGCAAACGAGAAAAATGCTAAGGTTGTGTTTAATCATCTGATTTTATTCTACAACACTGATACAATTCTGGGCTTCTCTCATTTTGTGTCTAGTTATTGCAGGCAACCTCAATATAATGTATGATTTATGTGGCAGATGCTGAAATATTTAACTTTTTCTTACCCTTTAAATCAAACTCTTGAACTTTTAAGGTAAGATCCTGGTCCCATTGAAGTCAACACTCCCATTGACACCAGTAGGCCAGGATTTTACCCTTCATGAATATCTTTAGGCCCCATGATGATGTGCAATGGTCCTAGAGAGACAATAAATTCAGCATGACCTATATACCATGGGAATTTTCCCAGTATTTTTGGTCTGTCTCTAAATATATAGTACTTTTTTGACCACAAGAAGGATGAAGTGTGAGACCTAAGTTTGCATTTGTTGGTTTATGTCACAACCTAGTAGTGCTTCAGTATAAAAACTGAACTCACATGTGGTTTCTGTTCCTTACTTTGTCACTGACTCTTGTAACCTTAGGTAAGTCACTTAGGGCAAATTCTGAACCAGACTGGGCAAATGATAGAGGAGGGCACAAGGAACCACTTTCCAGTTGGGCACAATGACAGCACCTGCACTCTTCAGAGTACAGGGACTGCCTCTCCATATGTCCCCTGGGGAGTGACTCCATAAAACGTATGGGGGGGAAGTGCAGGAGGGAAAGTGATAGGCTGTACTTCGCCCCCCACCCTACCCCTTTTACTGGCCAGCAAGGGTGATCAAACACAGTAGGGGAAAATACTATTTTCCTAAAGGAAAATAGGAAGGGACATGCTCACACTGCACATTGAGGAACTCTGGGAGGAATGCTGGCTGGCTAGTCAGAATTTCTCCAGGGACTCCTCTCATGATGATATGGTTCTATATCGTGGGGCTATGTCTAAATAGCATAATTGAGACATTAATCAGTAGTTTGGTTCAAGAGGGGAGACTCAAAATGTTGATGGCAATCACCAAGCAAGATTGTTTTTTTGTATCTAATATTATACTTAAAAGAAAAAAATATGATATTCCCCTTCCCTTTGCTCTCACCGCTCCCCTTTTTATATTCTGCCTTTCCTCTTGCTAGTGGAAGGGTTTTCAAATTTTTCCAGAGTGTGGCTCTCATGGACTATGTCCCTTCCCATTCAAAATGACATAACATCACTGTGGAAACTATATGACCATAGAAAACTAACATAAGGACAACCTGGAATATATATATATATATATTGCCGTCTTTTAATGCAGTTTAGCAGCTAGATGAAGGAAGGGGGGTCAGAATCATGTGATCAGATAGCTCTTCATAGATAACCACCAAGCGGACCGCAGATTACCAATGGTTCACAGCCTACAACATGAGAATCAACATGAATATCTTGTTTCAGAGTAGAGCTTATGCTCTAATAAATTTGTTAGTCTCTAAGGTGTCACAAGTACTCCTGTTCTTTTTATGAATATCTTGGTTTATCTTTTTTCCTGTCTCTTTCAGTGCCATTTCCCCCTCAATTTAATCTTCCAATATTTAATACTTTTTAGAAAAGTGGACTATCTTTTTCTCTAAAATACATTAAGTACATTTCTCGTTCCTCTTAGAGGAACTTATCTGTATTGTATGTATAGCATAGTGTGAAATGGTCATGCCAGATATGAAGTGAGCATCCATACACTTACAGACCCATTCGTTTTATGATATAATTATGTACTGCAAGTTCCTTCCCCAGACATTATGGTGGCTTCTAGCAGACATATGACCCTGCAATCCTTACTCAGGCAAAACTCCAATTGATGTCAGTAAACTCATTGACCACAGTGAATCAATTGAGCCAACTTGTGCTCTCCTTGTAAATACAGAGAAAGAAAAAGTACACGAGGGCAGAATTTTGCCAATAGACTTTCATAAATATTAGGGCTTTATTTTCAGAGGTGATGAACAGCCGCTGCTTACATTGACTTCAATAGGATTTGATGGTGAAAATCAGACCTTGATTTCATGCTAATGGGAGTTTTACCTGAGTATATAATACAGGATTTGGTATTTATTTAAGGGACAGATTCAGCTCATGTTTAGAGAATCTTATTCCATTGATTTAAATCCAATATCCGCCAAACAAGGTATTACGTGGATTGAAGATGGTGGAATGTGACTGTAAATAAAACTAAAATCTTCCTGTTCTCACAATATATCTAGATAAGCTATTTAGTGTACTATAAAATCTAGAGGTACAGACTCCAAATGGAGTATTCTACAATATATCTCTACCACAGGAATTCTGTTCCTTCTGTGAATACTCTCATTGTTGTATTTAAAATGGTTGATACAGAATATTTTTACATTTAAAAAACAAACCAACCTTGACATTATTTTTAATTAAAGAAGGGAATGGAAAAAGCAACCTCTACAAACTAAGTGGCACTAATCTATGTGCAAAACTTATTTTGAAAACTAATAGGGAGTTTGGAGAGTTTAGAGTTATTCTCAGATTACAATAAAACTCAGATCAGATTAGAGGAAAGTTCAAATGTTATTGTTAGACTTTCTTTCAACTTTTTCTCATAAAATAAATTTGAAACTGCAGGTCTTCAGAAGAAAAGCTTCCAAGTCGCACATTCTGGTCTGTGTGAGATAAAATGGAGGTGGGAGGACAAGCCTTTTCAATAGTGGGCACAGGCCATGTAAACAGATGTGGTTGCAATGAATGGGAGAGACTGAATAGCTGCATTGTTCCTCGCTTTCTGATCACACTGCACAAGGTCTCCTCAACACAAGTCATGCTGGCAGATGAAGGCTTAAAGCCTGGCTGCTATAGCTCAGACAACCAAACAGTATTTAAGTATTAAGTGCAACAGATATGGTTAACAGTAGACTTTACCACTCCAGAGCCACTTACACAGGCATTGCTTGATGGCAAAAAAGAACAGCATTTACAAAACTTGCCACTGTGGGTAATGAAGTGCATTTAAAGGGGAACTGGTGTATAATATCAGGATAAATCTTTCTAATATAATTGTTACTCCTTTCGAATCATGTGAGACTCTTGTTATAGCAAATTCTTTTTTGGACTGTGTGTGTATTATACAGGAGTTATAAATAGTACATTTAAATAGAGTTATGAATTTAATCTATTGCAATACTCTTACATTAAGGACATCCTTAAGAGACAGATTTGTCATGAGGGATTGCTGTGTTCAAGGTTTCAGACTTTAAACTTTAACGTATTTTGTAAAGTTACATAAAACACATACCTAATGAAATCTGCCTGACTGAGCTGAATGGATTAGATTCCACTGTTTTGTTACAACTTCATCTTGAAACTTTCATGCCACTGCTGAGGTACTGTACACATGTTCATTGATTTATTTCATAGGGAACATTTATTGTTGAGCACTTGTAAAAGGTCACAGATACCAGCATTTGGAAGTTTGCCCAGGTTCTTTTTAAATAACCCCAGGGACACAGGGTTTTGTGATTTCTGAAGCCTTTTTTGGGAAGAGACAGGAATAGTGGTGCAGTTTCAGTTTAACAGTTTACAGTATCTTTATTTTCATTGAAAGAAAGGCAGCAACACTTTCTCTGGGCTACAATCAAATGAAATAGTTCTTCATAAATATATATTGCCAAATTCTGCTGCTCAGCAGCATTTTTTTTTCCTCATGTAGTGAAACAAATGTATCTCCAAGAAGTCTAGAGTTTGCAGCTGGGGCTGTTCTTCTAACATTATTTTCACTTTTCCAGTAAAGATGATGAATCTGTTTTATGGCATTTTTCTGCCGAATGAAACACACATAAATAGCTATATGAGGCCAGGGGGAGGGGGAGAGAGGAGAGTGTATGCCCTTTGCATGCTAATCCGTGCTTCTACCATTATTTAAAAATAGAGTACAGTTCTTATATATGTAATGTTTCTCTGTGACACCCACTATATTAAACCTATTTCATTTTCCATCCTCAAGATCTTTTCCTCTATTTTGCCAAACTGGTTACTTGGGCAAGTCAGTGTTAAAATAAACACAGTGGCAAGGAGCATGTTTTAAGCACATTGGTTGCAGATTCATCTTTTGCATTGTGTAGTTCTTCTCCAAATATATATGCATAGGCAGTGCTTAATGCAGTGGTAGAAAAGAGCTGAGAATGTGCATACCCTCTTTCACAGTGGTATTTGCTTATTTATTCCTAGGTATGCTAGTAAAGCCTATGGTGTGTGTGTGTGTGTGTGTGTGTGTGTGTGTGTGTGATATGATTCTGTCTTGGAACAACTTACAGTGAATAAATAAGGTGGCCTAATTTAATTTCTTGTTTGCTGCACACTATGACTTTGTCTCATGTCATTAATAGAGCTAATAGGATTTTGGCACAAAACCAAAGGAGGGAGGGAGAGGGAGATGAGCTGCAGAGAGAACTGCTGCCTTTCTTTACTCTAAAGTGATGTCAGGTCTATCAGCCTTCTCTTTAGTCCTCCCTGACAGGGCTCCAGGCATTTCTCTATACATGAATGTGTCTCATGCATTCATGAGCCTCTTTGACACCACAGCCTCTTTTGTTAAGAGCTAGATCACTGCTCTACCCTTCTCTCAACTGCCATATGGTGCAGTGGAAACAGGCTTACAAAGAGAGGGTGAGACAGAGAGAAGAAAGAAGTCAGACTACAGCAGATGAAATTGATTTATTTTCAGAGCTAAAGGGGCAAGTGAGTAAGGCTGGGGGGAAGGGGGAATGTCTTGGAATATAAAATCTTCCACAGAGCAGGCAACCAGGCTGTTCATATGACAGCCGTGCTGTGCTTGTTCTCCAAACACAGTACTTGAAAATAAGCATACACATTTTTGTTATCTTAGTAATGCTATCTGAGAATGACTTATTCTCCCCAGTAGCTTGACAGTGGACTCTTGCGAATTCATTTAATTCTGTATTATTTTTTTTTAAAGAACAAAATCTATGTGGTTGCCATATGTGTATAATTGTCAAGTATCCATCTGACAACTTTAGGAGTTTCCAGGAAATCTCTCTCTCTAACATTAATTTTAAAGGGATACTGTCAATAGAAACATCAGGGTCTGTCCTCAGTTACAAGCGTAAATCCACTAAAGTTTGCTGAGTTACTTTAGATTTACACAGATAAGTGAGAGAAAATTTGGTCTGAAATATTGTAAACCAACAAATGTCTTTATCAGTGGTACTAAGAATACCTGATTAAAACTGAACATTTTAAAAAGCTAATGTACTTCTCCGTATTTCTGCTCTTTGTTCCTTTTTGTACTTCATTCAGATTGGAAAATGAAAATAAATTACATTAGCTTCACTTTTGCCTACAATCAGTTTCATTTTCAGGTTTTCAGAGCTAGGGTCAATGCAGGGAATACATATTTGTTTAAAAGCCAATGCAGTTCCTGGGGAATTTAGTTTTGGACTTAGTTAAACTTTGTGACAATGTAGATCAGTAACAGATGAAGTTGATGCTGATTGTGGTTTAGCAGCATGTGTAGAGAAGGAGAAACTTTTCAGCACTTATTGTGGAAAACATATTATTAGAGCTGATTGAAAAGTAGAATTTCTGTCCCATGGAAAATTCTTATATTTGGAAATTTGTTTTCATCCTGAATTGAGACAAAATGTCAAAATATCAATTTTTTTCATGGGAAGGAATGTTAAAAAAATCTATTTGGAAATGATACAACTGTTTTGTTTCAGCTCATCTTGATGGTAATCTGTGTCCCTCTGACCTACTGAGGTGTGTCATGAGAATTGTAGTTCAGGTATTTCGTGCCCTCAATGTTCTCTATGACCTGGGTCCTCTGGCTGGGCTACATCTCCCATTACACACCATGGTCGTTTGGCTCTCATGAGCCACCGCTCTGGTTCTACCAGATTATTGTGGTGCCATAGGTAATATAGTCTAGCCGGGGTGCCTGACCCATAGAGGAAAATGAGGGCATGTGATACGCAAACTACAGCTTTCTTGAGGCACTGTGGCAACTCAAGAAGACACAGATTAATGTAGAACTAACCTAAAACAAAACGTTTTGATTTGGTTGAAGAAACCAAAATGTTTTGCTTCAGATCAACCTGTTGGGGAAAAAAAATTGGAAAAGTCAACAAAATCAAAAGTTTTCCCTTTTGATAAAAAATTCCTGACTAGCCCTAATTATTATGCACTGTAAATGGCCTCCTGTATGCAGCCTATAACAGCCTGGGTAAACTCTGCAGACTTTAACCATTGATTCTGAAATGGTGCTGAACACATTCTGTTGTTTTATCATGGAACTGGTTCTTCTCCTTTAAGTTTAAGGACAAGCATGGTGGGCTTAAAGGAGAGGGGAGAAACAGATAGTAAATTAAAGAAAAAAATGAAATATAACCACTGCAGCTGCTACTAGGGAAGGAGAGGGACCTGGAGTTTGGTACTGGTCTTGGGGACTAGAGAGCTGTATCACACCCAGTTATCTGAGGTGGGATCAGGTCTTCAGCCCTGCTCACAGCTACATTTCTAAGCTATCAGCTGGTACTGTTAACAGCAGGGAACAGAGCCCCCTTTCCCTGCTCTTTGCTCAGTGTGGTCTGGGTGTTTTGTAGCCGCCATGCATCAGCCCCAGATTGGGAGGTCACCTTTAGAATTTGGCCTGCACAGTAAAGCCACAGTTTCACATTGGACCATGTAGCTCCAAGGAGCTCTGTAACACACGGTGCAATGAAACAGGATGTGTCCCTAACTTTTTCCAATAGCCAGAGCAGACTAAGCAATGCCAGTCTTGCTTCTTTTGGCTCAGTTACAAAAAGACTTTTGGACAAGAGGCACCAAAGCTTGTTTTAAATCAGTGATTGTGTTACACATAATCCTCATGAAAAGCATGTGCATGGGATCATGTTTCCCCATTTATGCATGTGTTAGCCCTTAAGAAAAATAGAATGAGATGAATAAAACCACATCAGCTCAGCTAATTTGAGATTTTTCCATTGAGTCATTCAAGTTTTGTATCTTAAATTATCTGTATAGTCACATCTAATCTTTTTACAAAAACAAAACAAAACAAAACAAAAACCCCACAGAACAATTTTGTGCATTTCTGGAGGTGACACCAGAGTTATTGTTTGAAAGCAGATAATTTTTCCCGACCTATTGTTTTTTAGTTTTCTTTTTTGCCCTTATCCTGTCTCCCCAAACTAGTGATGAGCCACATTGTAAAATGAAGAGCCATTGCAATTACCGATGCTTGTTTCTGACCTTTGGTTAAATTCTGACCCTTCTTCTGCAGAATTTGCCCTTAGTTTAAGGTAATTACAATAAAAAGCCAATACAAGTTTATGGCAAAAGAACAGGAAGTTGGTTAATGTTTCTCTCATTTTTCTTTATTTTCACTCACTTCTCTGCTTTTGGGATTTCAGCTGGAAGTGTAAGTACCAAATACTGCAAGAAAGTCTATTCATATAATATTTTCAACACAAAGGAATGAAGATGTAACAGACATTAACTAAGAAAACCTGTTCTCTCAAAAATTTCAGCTCAATTACTAGTCCAACAGATCTTTGATTATGCTTCAGATAAGCATCCAAACAAAACTGTGATGTGATTCATTCATTGCTAGTGTCAGCAGAGTTCTTTATTTTTAGATTAACTATTTTTACCTTTAAAAAAAAAAATTAAATCATAGCCATGGGCTTAATCCTGCTGAACACTCTGGCCATGATTCAACAAGGTTTAAAATTTAAACGTGTTTTAAGACTTTAGCTCAGTGGTGGGCAACCTAACCCTAACCTGCGCTGCTTCCTGCAGCTCCCATTGGCTTGGAACAGTGAACAGAGGGCACAGAGGGAGCTGCGGGCAACCATGCAAATGTAAACAAATGCTCTGGCGGCCCGCCAGCGGATTACCTTGATGGGCCCATGTGCGGCCTGCAGGCCGCAGGTTGCCCACCGCTGCTTTAGCTGGATTGATGCCAGAGTGCTCAACATCTTGCAGGATGTTGAGTAAACAGTTTGCACAGTATCATATTGATTACAAGATACAAACACTAACTAGTGTATTGAAATGTTTCAAAAAGGGACAATACAATGTTTTCTACAATCTGATTTTCATTGTGACACAATATAACAGAGACAAGGAAACAAATTCCACTGCCTTTCGGGGTCTTCTCTGGGCATTTGGTTGTGATTACCCCAATATTATATTTTGGGGACCATCCAGTAAAAGCCACTGTACTCTAGTCCAATAAGTCTTTCTCAGAGGAGAAGGCAGCTAAATTTCCAACCCCCGAAAAGGCAGAAAAGAAAGAGCAAGAAAACATTCCCACTCTTGATCCAGCCACCTGCTAACTGAGAGTGGAACAGTTGCTCCCAATAAGGTTTAGTGTGTGGTTGTCTTGGGAATCCCACTTTGCTAACCTTTTCAAATCAATGATAATTGCATGTGTAGAGGGAGGAAAGTTTGCTTCACACTTTAAAGGAGGTGGTGGTTGGTGAAGATGCTTTTTATGGTACTGGAAAGGGTAGGCTGTGTTAGCTACATCCACCCAGATTCACTGAGCTTGGAGGGGAATTGGACTAATGTTTGTGGTTCCAGGAGAATATTGAATCTATCTTGATTTTCAGTGGATTCAGATTTTTAGGAAATCCTTTTACACAGCTTTAGCAGATACATGCTCAGACATCTTAATTCATGTCCTCATGTAGTTTAGCAATGATATAATGCCAACATATGTTACTGCAATGATTTATCCTTCATATTATCTTGGCAGTGTGTAAGATCCTGAAGACATGACCATATCCTATGGGTCTTGTCTTTGTGGATGAAAGCCCTGTTGAGTTCAGTAGGAGCAGGCTTAGGTACGTAGTTAATCTGGGACCTTTGGCTAAAACTTCTTTTGTGGAAAGGTGTACTTTTTGAAGTTTGGATTATATGTTATTTATAGTACAGCATATGGTAACTAATCTATGAACGCGTTTTGTTCAACTGAAATAACTAATAATTTAAATCTAGTGTAGATCATAGGTATAGGCCTGTTTTATATTTGACCAACCTGTCAGTTTGAGTGTGGCCCAGTACGCTATAACCTATGGAAAGGGTGATTCACTGCCATGAAGGGCTGAGTTGTGGCTAATTTATCAGAGAAGTCTTCAAAGGCTTTGGCTAGCAATACCTGAACAAAGTCTATTTAAAAAGACATTTGTTGGGAAGTATCAAGTTGGTTTTACATTGCTCTGAAGATTTTATGGCACTGTTTAGGGAGAGTGCCTAATGCTATATGTTGTCACATCTTCTGATCTGAATTAAGGTGGCAAGATCTCAAGCAATATCTGTGTATTGTTGAGTAAGCTAAGCTGTCATATCCTTGGAGATAGATCTGAAGGAATCTATGCTAGAGTCTGACTCTGGTTAATCACATGGTCAATACTGAATGCCTCTTTAGATTTCATACACAGGATTTCCAACAGGAGAATATTGCCAACTGCCATCTTGAAGGAAAGACAGCAGTTTGTTAAACCAAGTGGAAACTAAGCATCTAAATTAAATCAGCAGGTGTAACATTTAAAAATTGTGTGCTACATTAGTGGCCAGAGGATTGCTAGAGAATCAAGCCTGTAGCACCCTTTTAGACTTATTTACATATGTATGGCTATTTACAGAGCTTCTGCCCTGAGGACCTTGCAACTTAAGTTTAGATACTTAGGTGAGCAATGACTATAAAAATAGGGAGAAGGAGAAGGGAGGAAGGGTTTATGATAATAAGATCACATGGTTGCACTGATAAATAAAGCATACCTCTTATAGGCTATAGACTCTCATGTTTCATATTAGCCAGCGAGGTACCTGCATGAGACATCAATGCAAGAACTATGTTTAGCTCGATGAAGGGCCACAATTTCAAAGCAATTCAACACCCGAAGTGGAAGTAATTCTTTGAAATGACCTTGCAATTATCATTACACTATATCATACTATAGTTAGTCTTCCTTTGGGATGGGATCCCCTTAAACAACTACTTTTAATCAAACATTCCTCACACCACATGCTGAAAATTAAGGGATTTCTTCCCCACTTAGTGACCTGTATGCCTTGTTCCCAGAAGTACTTGCTAACAATCAAACACATGTCTGGTACTCCTGGTGATGTTAACTTTCAATAACCCAACCCCCAACATACGAGCTTTGAAATTCTTTAAATCTCCTTCTGCAATTTACTGTTGTATTTAACTATCACCTACCATCTGCCTGAATTGCAAGGGATACCACTTTTTAAATCATATTTATTCTGATTGAGGATTCAGGGAGAGTCAGAAGAGGAGCATAAGGGGGCAATATAATCTAAGCATATTGTTTCCACTCATAAAATTGAATCTTTTGGAGAAATCCAAAAGGGGTGAACCTGCTACAAATGTCATATATATATTGCAACATATATCTACATGTAAAATTCATGCTGTCTGTGCAATTTTGGAAGGCATATATTCTGTTAATAAAACAGTGGAGTCCTACTGGCTAAGATTTTAAAAATAGGTATCATGGGTTAGGCACTTGAGTCCATATTCAGATACCTGCTCCAGGGGATGGTTATTGGGAAATTGAATCATGAGTCTACCCAATTTAGGCTGAATCATTTTTCACCTTTTATTTATACAAATTTAGACAGAATTATTGTCACTTATAATATCTGAACATATATCTATGTCATACATTAATAACAGACAAGACAGAATAAGTAAATGGGCCCAAATTACTGCATTTCAGGACAGTGAGAAGTTCTTCCCCTTCCAAAATGGTCATTGCCTCCTCTGATCTCCTGGTCTGGTCCTTCAATCCCATTCTTCAACTTCTGGTCTGGTGTTTCTCCAATTTGAGCCTTGTTCACTTGAGCCTTTTTATATATTTCCACATTCCAGATTAGTTAACCTTTCTCCAATCTTCTTTTAGCACATTAGACTTTTTTTTTTTGAAAGCCATACATTACACATGTGCAAGCTCAATTTATCCAACTGTGCTTTTTTAATTTTTGCTATTTATGTGTGTTTTATATCATATGGTTAGGTACCAACCTGCTACTGGGTCTTCCCAGTAAAAGGCTTCGTGTGGTTACAGGTTTGTGTGTTTGTACCTTGAAACTTCCAGTACAACAGGTTACCTTTCTTCTGTCAACAATAACATGATTTTAAGCAGATCAGCAATTCTATGTAAAAGAAGAATTGGCAAACCCACATTTATGCCAGCAAGGTCTTGGCCTAAATGTTACCTCCCATTGACTATTCATAATTACATATTATTAAAATATAGCTATCACAGTTTTTACCTTTACCATTTAATAATTCTGCATTTTTATGTTTCAATATAATATTCATTTTGTATATATCATCATACCTCTTTACCTCTCTCCCCTTCCCCAATAGATAATGGATAACATAATGTCTTTAATGTCAACTTTTCTTATTTTCTTTAAATATTGGTTTTCAAAGGCCTTTTTCAGTCAAAATCTAGTTTTGTTTGTGAATCATTACAGAGAGAACTTCATTAGAAATTTTTCTGAGTATGCATGTTCAGGGGTGTCTCAATTTTGGGGCTTTGATATTTAGTTGCTTTTAATGATACCCCAATACACCTAAATACAAAAAGTGGCCTGATTTTCAAAAGCACCGAACAGAGAGACATTTTATAAGATATAAAAATTTATTAAACACTTACATTCCTTCAATGTATGACAATTTGGCAGCAGCTCTATAGCATGAAATACATAGTTTTGATTGTGTAAGAGTCTGCCATAGGGGAGGGAAAATAGGGGTTGTGTATTATAAAAATTGTTTATCCTGGTAGGTGCTGCTGGGTGCTCAGCACTTTGAAAAATCAGACTGCTTGTTTAGATACCTAAATATGGATTTACACGCTCCTTTTAGGCACCCTTTTGTATAATTGTGGACACAATTCTGACAAGGACTAACTGCAATGAACCAATGTAATAATTTCAAGTGCAATTAAAAGGAAAACATTGTTTCTTGTTTAGGAATAGTGCCGAATGCATGTAATGGAACATACATGATCGTGAATAAGCATTTTGGGAAGAAAAAAAATGTCTGAAATGCTTTTGATGCCAGATGCCCCAATCTTAATATACTGTTGTCTAATTACTTTCCATCCAGTTTTATTAGTCACATAGCATCACATAGCACTGATTTCTCACTAGCTGAAAGTATATTTTGCTCAGCAGTCACATTTTATCTGCTAAGGATTTCTATTTATCTGTGAGACTGTAGATGGTTGTTCTTTCATCTGTAGGCCCTGATCTTCCCTTATACCTGCTTAAGCTTAAGCACAAGCAGTTCAATTTAACTCTAAGTTAAGCTCAGGTCAGTGGTATAGAGCTCTGCAGCATTGGTGAAACTGATATCTGAGTCCATAAACAAACACAACATCAAGTAGTAGACCCAGCATTTGCATTAATAGCTAAAAAATTTGAACAAACACCCACCCCCCTTCATTATTGAACACAGTGCAATCGTCTCACCCAATCTTAGAACAGAAACATATTTCTTTGGGTAGCCCAGCACATGAACATATTGAGGGGTCCCTACAGCCACATAAATAGAATAGAAAAGCTGTGGCTAATGAGAAGCAGGATATTATCCAGTTGGTCACTTTTATGGGTCCATATGCCTTCTAATGTTAAAACTGGCTCATGCAGCAATGTAATTCACACAAGTAAGCAAACATTGAACCACCCACCTTCCTGTCCCTGACTCTTCCTCCCCCATCTCTCAAAGGAATTTTGGAGAGAAAAAAGACTTACATTTACTAGAATTTAGCTTCTGGCAAGAAACACTATAAGGAATTCATTTCCTGGCCCATAATTTACATGTCCAGTCCTCTCTCCCTGTTCCCCCCACCCTCCCCCACCTTCCTCATCCAAGCTGTCTTATATCTGTAGCATTCAGCCACAGTTTCCTGCCTTATGTTTGCTTTCAATTTTCATATCCATGGGAATGGAATTTGCGCCTCAGTATCAAGGGCCTATCCCTCCTGCTGCTGCCACCATTTTAGACTTAGGCCAGAGATACCAGACTTAATTAAATGATGCTGAATCATCATACAAATGACAGCTATTAAATTCTAGAAGAGCCTGTCCAAGAAATCTCTTCCTGCCCTTTTTCTTCATGTGTGTGTGTGTGTGCTAACTAGTACCTTACAAGAGAAATTCATTTAAAATTGTAAATATTTAACCTAAAGCTTAGGTTTTGATTTACTCTGGGGAAGACTTGGGGTGACTGGGGGAGGGAAGAGAGCAAAACTGTTATGTCCCTCTCTCTCATTCAGAGGCTGTCTGTTTTACTATCTTTGCTGCTGCTCTGGGCAGCTCTGCTACTTTGATCTTCTTAGAAATAGGCTCATAACAAAAACCACCTCACTGAGTAGCACTTCAAAGAGATGGATTCCTGAAAACAGTTCTATTGTTGGGGTGGAGGAATGGAAATTGCAAGGCATAACAATAAATAAAACAATAAATAAAATGTGTGCTCATCTCCATGAGTAAAGCTCAGATTTCCAGCACTCTGTACTTTATCATGCATTTGCCTGAATAATGAAGTAGGAAGAAATGTGTTTGATTGGAATGTATATGTCTCTTGCTAGTTTGAAAGAAGATCTTCCAGAACTTGTAATTACTGGGATGGGCAGGCTTCCTGCACTCTTCCTCTCCTGCCACATAGAGGGTGAAATAATCCTGCCCTCACTGAAGTCAATGGGAGTTCTGTACTTGACTTCAGTGGGGCCAGGAGTTCACCCAGAGTCCGTTTCTAGGATGATGTTGGTGGGGGGGACCCCCCCACCTCTCAGACCCACAACAGTGAGTCTTCGTAATAGCACATTATTAAGGTGTATGGAACAATTAACACCGCTTATACTAGAGATGAACAAAATAGTCATAACTAATCATTTGACACATTTAATCACATATTGTAAAATTCTTATATTCAGAATTATTTTTTCATTTCTTCAGTCAGTAATTCCTGGTGTGCTAATCTCTTGAACTGCTAATAATATAAATAAATTTACAATTTGCAACACATTTCATACATAAATATCTTATAATAGGGTTTCATGACTAATTAATGTAACGTAACTTATCAACACAGTGTATATTTGATTGTGAAATCAGCAATGTGTGCTGGGCTGGTTTAGTTACATAAGTGTCTACTATGGAAACACAAAAAGCACCTTGTGACCTAGATAATTAACCCATACTGTGAAAATTGTGAATTTCACTTTTACAAATGAATTCATTTTCAATGAATTAGCTTAGCTAAAATTTTGTTTTGAATGAATTTTCACTGCAGTATAGCTTCTGCCATTAAATGTTTGTGGAAATCGGTGTGAAAAGGTCACAGCCATAGTTGAACTGAAGTTTGCTTTTTAATGTCAACAAAGTTTTCTCATTATTCGATCATCTCTACATACATATTTGCTAATGTCAGTGAGAGGACTGATATATCTGCAAAGCATGCGCTGAAAAATGCAAAGTGTTGTTGTACAGTACAGTACCTGGCTTGACAAATTGGTGCAGTCAAATATAATCATAGAATCATAGAATATTAGGGTTGGAAGGGACCTCAGGAGATCATCTAGTCCAACCCCCTGCTCAAAGCAGGACCAATCCCCAACTAAAGCTCCAAATGCCCCCCTCAAGGATTGAACTCACAACCCTTGGTTTAGCAGGCCAATGCTCAAACCACTGTGCATTAAAAAAACAAAAAGCAAGGAAAACTCAGAATGTACCCAACTGATACCTGAATCCATGAATTCTATGCATTTGAGGAGTGTAGGATAGATAATGAGCTGTTAACAAATTTAGATGTGGCAAATGTGTGTGTTTATAGCACCTTCGGATAAAGTAGGTGATTAAGGAACAGATTAGGTTTTTGTCTGATGAGATGTGCTCCTCTCTGGCTGGTCCTTCTGCTGCTAAGGCCTGGCCTATACCAGGAATTTACTTCTGTGTAGCTACATCTCTCAGGGGCTGAAAAATCTACACCCCTGAGAGACAAAGCGACAGATCCAACTCTTAGTGTTAACCAGTGCTAGGTCAATTGAAGAATTCTTCTGCTGACCTAGCTACTGCCTCTTGGGGAGGTGGATTACCTATGTGGATGGGAAAAGCCCTTCCGTTGGCATTGGTAGCGGCTACACTGAAGTGTTACAGTGGCACAGCTGCAGCAGTACAGCTGCACCACTGCACTATTTTAAGTGTAGACAAGTCCTAAAATCTTTTTGTTTCTCTGGTTAGGTCTACACTACGGGGGAGGGGGGGCAACCTAAGATACGCAACTTTAGCTACGTGAATAGCGTAGCTGAAGTTGCGTATTTTAGGTCGACTTACCTGGCTGTAAGGACGGTGGCGAGTCGACTGCTGCCGCGCTGCCATCGACTCCACTTCCACCTCTTGCCGCGGTGGATTTCCGGAGTCGACGGCAGAGCCATCGGGGATCGATTTTATCGCATCTTCACTAGATGCGATAAATCGATCCCCAATAGATTGATTGCTACCCGCCGATCCGGCGGGTAGTGAAGACGTGCCCTCTGACAGCTGAGGGGTCAACAGATCAGCCCGTGTGCCAATTTCCAGTCAAAAAATAGGAAAGTTTCCCTCTGTAAACTGGAAAATGTGGTGGCAAAGTTCTGTGATTAACCCCAAGGTCAGAGAGACAAAGACAGTAGTGTACAATGCATGTATATTGAGTTTACCCTCTTCTCATTTAGGGTTTATAGAGTTTAGTTTGTTATCCACTTTTTTTTTTTAAACCACTACATTACTGGGTTAAGGAACCAGTGTAGTGACCGAGACACACAACTGAGTAGGTGAAATTCACCAGGCAGTGTTATTCTAGATAAAAGTAACAAACTGTTCATATCCTCCGCTGGACTCTATTTTTGATGTATTGGCATCTGTACAAGAAAACTATCATTACAAGCCACAGATCTGTTTCCCAATCCTCCTCTTAAACTATTGAAAAGAGCCATGGGGAGAGCATAAAGGTTTGGTTC
The DNA here is from genome assembly GCF_027887155.1 of Malaclemys terrapin pileata. Lineage (NCBI taxonomy): Eukaryota > Metazoa > Chordata > Testudines > Emydidae > Malaclemys > Malaclemys terrapin. Next base: position 92,479,429 of record NC_071509.1, read on the forward strand.
AAAAACTGATGAAAACTGACTCATTTTAATATAAATGTGATCTACAAAATGGATTTTAGAGGAACTGTGGCAAAAGCCTCATGTTTCCCACTAATGTTCAGTAACTGATCTTTCGTGACAGCAGTTAGGCATAATAGAATGAGGGTTTTCAATGCACTGGAGATATGTTTCCAAAACAATCCAAAAAAATCACAAAACACACAATGTGCATAACAAAAAGCCATAATCTTACACAGCAGAGCAAAAAAGCAAACATGATTCTGGGATGTATTAACAGGTGTGTTGTGAGCAAGACACGAGAAGTCATTCTTCCACTCTACTCTGCTCTGGTTAGGCCTCAGCTGGAGTATTGTGTCCAGTTCTGGGCACCGCATTTCAAGAAAGATGTGGAGAAATTGGAAAGGGTCCAGAGAAGAGCAACAAGAATGATTAAAGGTCTTGAGAACATGACCTATGAAGGAAGGCTGAAGGAATTGGGCTTGTTTAGTTTGGAAAAGAGAAGACTGAGAGGGGACATGATAGCAGTTTTCAGGTATCTAAAAGGCTGTCAAAAGGAGGAGGGAGAAAACTTGTTCACCTTAGCCTCTAAGGATAGAACAAGAAGCAATGGGCTTAAACTGCAGCAAGGGAGGTCTAGGTTGGACATTAGGAAAAAGTTCCTAACTGTCAGGGTGGTTAAACACTGGAATAAATTGTGTAGGGAGGTTGTGGAATCTCCATCTCTGGAGATATTTAAGAGTAGGTTAGATAAATGTCTATCAGGGATGGTCTAGACAGTATTTGGTCCTGCCATGCGGGCAGGGGACTGGACTCGATGACCTCTCGAGGTCCCTTCCAGTCCTAGAATCTATGAATCTATAACAGAACACTTTTCAGATGCTGTTTTTGTTAATTGTTTGCAGACAATATGAACAGCATTAGTTAGTACAACAGTATTACCTGAAATGGTTTTCAACAGGCAATTCTGCAAACATTTGCAGGAAAAAGTCAATGTCATTATGTTAAAGGGCCCTTTGAATGTCCATTTCTCCCCAGGAATAACGGTTATGAAAGTGGTGTTCCCAGAAACTAGTTCCCAGTATTGGCTCTCTCCAACGGGCTATCTGACAACATTCTCTCCCATCAATACCACCTTATAGGTGATAACCTGTGAGAATAGAGGGCATAATCAAGTGAATCAGATGACTCATTCCAATCCTATAGCACAATATAATATTTCAGATACTGTCTTTACCCTTAGATGGAACTGGGATCCTCCATTCACATTTTATATTCATTTATTCCCAATTGCTAAGTAATTCTTTTCTTCATCTTTCTTTCTTCTGACACATTAATCCTGCTGACATTTTACTGTAGTTAATGAAAAACTGTTCTGCCTTTTAGTTGTTCGCTCTTCCTTTCCTAGCACTGAGGCAATGGGTGCTAGTTTACTTTGTAAAACTTGAAAATGTTCTTTTGTTCTTCTCTCGTGATGAATACACATATATTAACAGGGCTCAAACCAAGAGCAATAATGACAGTCTTATAAACATGATTACTAGCTAAGAGACAAGTGCAGACACCCTCCTGAATATATCACCCGGGTATTATTTTCAGCTCAGAACCTGGAAGCAATTTCCATATTTTATAGACAAAAACATGACACCTAAGTCTATGAGAGACACTTGTGGAAAACTACAGCTGATCCGATATCTTCAGAAACATACTTCTAAATAAAACACTGTTTTGGGGCTATCTAAAAACTCTCTGCTGTGAGGTTACTTCATTAATTCCAAATCCCCTGAAGTCCATCATGTACTTAAAACATGCAAATACTTTTAAAAGTAAGAGCCCTGGCTCCCAAGAACCACAGTAGAGAGAACATAAATACAATAAACTATGTTAAGCTAGTGCTCAGGGTCTAACCTAATTAACACTGGGGGTGGGGTGGGGGGGAAAACCCAGACAAGTAAGGTTCCTCAGTCTGTGCTTTAATGCAGCATTAACCAGCATTTAAGGTGGGTGTCTGCCTGCACTCAAAAGATGAGGAGGGTTGTCTGCTTGCTCTAGGGAAGAGACATGCTCACTTCGGCCTGTGCTTGTAACATACTATTCAAGGCTGTCACCCAAGCAGCCCATTCCTGAAGAGCCTTGTAACTCCGCATAAAAATTCAGGATGGATGTGTGTCAGACCTGCCCCTGTGCAACACTGTCTGCAATAACAAACTGGGGGAACTAACACATGACCTTTAAATCCATATGTGGAGAAACAGTCAGGCTCTGCACCAGCTACTGGGCCCATTAGCTAGGGTTACCATTCGTCCGGATTTACCCGGACATGTCCTCCTTTTTGTGCTAAAAATAGCGTCCGGGGGGAATTTGTAAAGCACTCACAATGTCCGGGATTTCCCCCCTCCCCCGGAGCGGCTGGGAGGGCTGCAGGGAAGTCCCGGGCTGGACTCCGGAGCAGCTGGAGAGGAGCTCCGCCCTGCATTCTGAGCAAGTGTCTCAGCACAAAGTGCAGCCCTCCCCTTTTGCAACTGGGAGCGGTTACTGCCATGCAGCGTAGCAAAACGGGAGCGAGAGCACTTTGTGCTGATACAAGGGCAGCTCTCTCCTGCAACCCGGTCCGGGCCAGGGACCGGGTTTTGTTGTGCTGGGGAGCTCAGCCACGTGTCCGGCTCGCACAGAGCCCAACACCCTGTTCTGAGCAGCAGGGTAAGGGGGGCAGGACAAGGGGCAGGGAGGTTCTGGAGGGGGCAGTCAAGAAACGGGGGGGGGGCTTTTTGGGGGGAGTGGAGAAAGTTTTGGGCAGTCAGGGTACAGGTAGGGGGTAGGGTCCTGGTGGGCAGTTGGGGGGGGGTCTTAGGAGGGGGCAGTTAGGGGACAAGGAACAGGGGGGTAGGGGGCTGGGAGTTCTGGGGGGGAGCTGTCAGGGGGCAGGAGTGGGGAGAGGGATCGGAGCAGTCAGGGGACAGGGAGCAGAAGGGTTTAGATGGGTTGGGAGTTCTGGGGGGGGCTGTCAGGGGGCAGGAGTGCGGAGAGGGATCGGAGCAGTCAGGGGACAGGGAGCAGAGGGGTTTAGATGGGTTGGGAGTTCTGGGGGGGGGGGCTGTCAGGGGGTGGGGAGTGGTTGGATGGGGCGTGGGAGTCCCAGGGGTCTGTCTGGGGGTGGGGGTGTGGATAAAGGTTGGGGCAGTCAGGGGACAAGAGGCAGGGAGGCTTAGATAGTCCTGGGGGGCAGTTAGGGGCAGGGGTCCCAGGAGGGGGTAGTCAGGGGACAAGGAACGGGGGGAGGGTTGGGAGGTCAGGGGGGGCGGGAAGTGGGAGGGGCAGGGGCGGGGCTAGGGCGGGGCTTCTCCCGTCCTCTTTTTTGCTCGCTGAAATATGGTAACCCTACCATTAGCCTTCTTTCCTTCTGTACCTTAGTTTAGTCAAAATCTGAACAGGAAGCATCAGCTGCTCAGCAAACCAGCTGCAGAGGGGGAGTCTATTTGTTTCCGGACTTAGCTTGTATGAAATAGCTGTACTAACGCAAGCTCCCTTTCTGCTGCTGCCCCATACTGGATCATTCTCAGGTGCAAGACATTTGCTGCCCTATGACTATTTGCCCCCAAGTATACTCCTTTGAGAATTGCATTGTGAATGCATTTTTCTTGGCCGTGCTACTCTCACTTCTTGCATCAACAAGACACTTGTGCGGCTTCTTAAAATGTGCCGTGGTTACAAATACAATTTGTGCAACAACCTGATTTAAAGGTTCAGTGCTTTAAAAACATGGTCCATTCTGTCTGTCAGCAGCTCCTTTAAATATAATATGTTGTTTTTTATAATTCAATGGCTCTTAGAAGTGTCTTATTTTTTGACCCATTTACACTATAATACCAAATTTCAGTGAGGGACTCATTTGCAACATGGGAGTCTGACATATTTAAAAGACAGTTCTAGTATTCTAATCCCAAATTAAGCTCAAAGAACTGGATTTTCTTTTCACTTCCCATGACTGTACAGTAGCATGGCTCCATTGACTTCAGTGGAATTTCTCCTGGATTTACCTTGATATAAATAGAGAAGCTAGCCCTATGGCTTTAAAACACAGTCTGCAAACACAACTGAAATGTGGCTTGATTCTCATCACATAAGAAGGCAGAACTCTATTTCAGCTTTTTAATTGGGTTTCCTTTGGTACCAGAAATGGGTCCTTTAGCACAACAGTTAGGCATATCATTTTAAGTTTATGTGTTTGAGAATAAGTAAAGGTAAAGGGATGCCACAGACACAGAGAAACTGAATCTGGCTGGTTGAAGGTTTGAACTCAGAGCTATTTTGCTGGATTTCTAGCTAGAGCTGATAAAACATCTGAACAATCTATTTTTTTATTTCTATTTGTATCCATCCTAGGTCAAAGTAATAACACATATTATGTATTAAAATGCCAATAAAATATGCCAAAATTGTCTACTGCAGGGATTCTTTCATTTTCCTCTGAAGTTTCTGCTACTGACCACTGTCAAACAAGATATTAGACTAAATGGATAAATTTTCTGGCCGTTCACCCCATCCAATGATAAGCAATTTCTGTGTGCCTATGTAGGCTGAGAAAGTGTAAAGGGGACTAAAAGTCCTGATTCTGTCAGTGTAGCTTCCAGTGCAGACACTGAGGAATACAGCCATATGGCTGTTTTCGAGGACCCCATAACAATCCCCAGTTGGAGGTATAGGGGTGGAGGTACAGCATGAAGTACTGAAAAAATTCTGGATAGCACTGCAGTCCATCCTGCAGCCTAGGGAGCGTGCTGTAACTTGTGCAGGCTCCTAGGACTGTCTAAATTATGCTGAGGGCCTCTCCAGCTCATAGAGAACCCCATTTTTGCCACATGCCCCTGGGTTAAAAGTTCTGCAAACACAGAATTTCATCCTGGAAGTCCAAACTCTGCCTCACTGCAGGAAAGCTGGGACAATGTGTAGTACTGTACTTTCAGTTGTGTGATTACATCGCTTTAGGTGAGTCTCTTAACCTCTCTGTTCCCCAGTTTTTCCTGTCTCTAAGTAAGGAAAATACTTATCCACAAAGATATTTTGAGGATTAATTCATTAAGATCTGTAAAGTGTTCTGGAATGTCTGGTGAAAGGCCCACTATAATGGCAAGGCATTATTATTTACCACCTGCAATATTACCGATTCTTTAATTTCAAAGAGGTATTTTGTGTAGAAATGATCCAAGGTGCAAAGAGGAAAAGTCATGGAAACTGACAACTTTGAGTTTAATAAGGCAATAACAAACTTTTTGGAGAGTGTGTGAAGTGTTATCTTTCAGTGGCGCATCATAATATAATCTTAGAGGAATATGGAACTACTGTATCTTAAATGAGCTTTCATAGGCACAGCACTGATAAAGCTTATCTGACTTTGTTTGCTCACACAGATTCAGATAACCTTCATGGCTCTGTTATATGGTATGATAAAGTGCAAAATGAAATTAAAGGCCTTTGGGAAAGCTACAGTGCTATCTGAATTGCTTGCACACCAGAGTGCTGAGTCATGCTTGGTTTCAAGTCAAAATTCCCACTGCATCCTCTTATTCATCTACCAGAAATTATTCCAAACCTTGCATCACAGATAATGATGTGTGATCTTCAAAAAGTTCAAAGGTTTGGTTTGTCTCGGTCAGGATAAGCAGCAATCCCTCGGAATCTTTTGAAGTGTTGTTCTTATGCTTCTGCCCCCTTAATCCAACTAGATTCTTCCTGCTGTCTCACCACAAAGCACTTTACTCAAGGAATAGTTTATTTCCTGAATCCATGCTGCCTGAAGCAATTTCAAACACTTCTAAATTATGTGTTATAATCTCATTTCTTACTGATATTTCTCCTTTAACATAATCAGGTATATAGGCCACCAGTATCCTCTCAGGATCCCTTCTCAAATATGGAATTAACATTAATCCCCTCAAGTTTTATTGGACTTCCCCAACCTGGGGATTAGAAAACTCTGAGAAGGTCCCCATGCTGTTTACTTTACAATTTTGGGATTTAATTCTTTTGAGTTTATAATGCCTAGTCAATGTCTGGTAGTTTAATTGTCCAACTATCTGAATTATCATACGGCCTTTTAACATTTCACCTCTTCAGTCTCCAGGATGTGACCTTCAACTTCCTTTGAAAATACTAAAGCAAGAATTAATTATTTCTCTCAGCAATATCACTCATCTGTCACTGACATCCTACTTGTTCTCCCCCACCCTAGTGGTCCCACTAGCTTCTTCCCAGCTGTTTGTGGTTCTGTGAATAGAACCACTTTGTGGGGATGGGTGGATTTTTATAGGTTTGTGTTCAAATTAGGGTCAAGTATTTAAAGTTAGACATGCGCACTTGCACACATCCATCTGTGTGTTCCTGATGTATGGTTCAGATAACCAATGCTCAGACGCAAACTCTGACACCTTACTTGCGCACACATCTGTTACTCAGCCACAAGTTATATGCACAATTGCATTGTCAAACTTTAAAAATAGTCCTCTTTTTTTGCATTTATTCCAATCTACAGAAGTGTCTCATGTCTCATGTATAATCCTGTTCTCTTATCTTAATAGCATCATCTGACTTTACAGTTCTCCTTGCTACTGCCAATTTCCTTCAGTTTTTTCATCTTCAGTTTTTTTAGTTGTTCTCTCAATGAGGCATATTCAGTTATAACTGAAAAGGTGCATCCCGATCTCAGGATGGATAAGTAAAGAGTGGTAACAGTAGAAATTGTTCTGTACATGATGCAGTATATGAATCTCTCTCTCTCTCTCCCTCCATCCCATTCAAGCTTGTCAGACCAGTCAGGTTTTAAAGTCCAACAATATTTGAAAATTAAAAATGGAAACATTCCTAACTGCTTTTCTAAAGGCAGTTTAAAAAAAAAAACATGATCTATTTGTTGTTGTTGTTCATTTTAAAATTCACTAAAGAAAAGAAGTAGTTTCTGATACAGCTCCCTTAAAATATCCTGACTTTTTTAAAAATAAGAATCCTTTCAAATATATAGTTTTTTCTACTCACTTGTTGCTGCTTTATAAGGGTTTTTCAGGAAGGAAGAAACTGACTAACTAGTCAACCATATAGGTGAGAATAAAAATGATATCACAGAAGTATTGTAAAAGGCTCAAAGGAAACCAACTGAGTAAAACAGGAGCCCCTCTAAAAGGGGATTCCTGCTCAGTTTCTTTCCATTACCTATCTCTGCTTCTTATACTCTGTCATCTTTGATTCTATGCCACCTTTCTGCCTTTAATGAACCTGGGGCTGGAGTCCAGAATATCTTCCTATGGACTCTTTCACTGGCCATTACTCATTCCCCGTCAGCCACAGATTGCTCCTTCGTACTTTGAATTGCTTCCTACTTTGACTGGGGGGGAATGCTTGCTTTACAATACAGGGGAATTCCCTATGACAGAGGGGAGTGTTAAGTCCCATTTACATTTCTGGGGCTGGGCAAAGAGGACAAGAATCTGGCTCTTCATCTTTATTTACTTAAGAGTGTAAGCCAGTGGTGGTCAACCTGCGGCCTGTCAGGCACCACAGGCACGGCCACCCACAGCTCCCAGTGGCTGTGGTTTGCCGTTCCCAGTTCGCCTCTGGTCTAGATAATACTTAGTCCTGCCATGAGTGCAGGGGACTAGACTAGATGACCTCTCAAGGTCCCTTCCACTCCTATGATTCTGTTTTCATATTATTTTGATTTGATTTTTTTCTTTTATATGAGTAGCAAAGAGTCCTGTGGCATCTTATAGACTAACAGATGTATTGGAGCATGAGCTTTCGTGGGTGAGCACCCACGAAAGCTCATGCTCCAATATGTCTGTTAGTCTATAAGGTGCCACAGGACTCTTTGCTGCTTTTACAGATCCAGACTAACACGGATACCCCTCTGATTCTTTTATATGTTTACTCATTAAGGAGTCTTGGGAAGTCACAAAACTGGACCAGATCCTATAATCTTCCTTCAGGCAAATCTTTTCATGAAGTCTATCTGTCTGTCTTAGGTTTTATACTGCTGCCTATCACCACAGTAACTGAGTACCTTTCATGTGAAATCAGTAGTAATGGTGAAATCCCTAGTGGACTTCATGGGGTCTGTAGCACGTCTCCCTTTCTGGAGGTTTTAAATTTATTAATTTAATTTTAACTAATTAATGAAAACACTTTATTTTAACGATTAATTTCTCTTAGTTCACTTTAAAATTTGTCATCTGGAGCTAGAGAAGGACTAATGGGAAAAATTACTTAGATATCTATCTGTTTCATCGTTATTTGTGAGCAGTTCTGCTGCATGCAGAGTTAGGCCACAGGCTTGTCTACATAAGCAGATTGCTCCAGTGCAGCTTCACCATTGCACACCCTCAGTGCAGATGGGAATTCTGTCTGAGTAAAGCATAGTGGATTACCCACTAGAAGAGCAATCTTATTTTCTGTTTATAATCTAGTCCTTTGGGGACTGGGATTAAATCCTTTCAAACATGTTTATGAAATGGATGTGTGTCAAAATGGCTGTTTTCACTTTGCAAACCTGAGCTATTTGACTCTCTGTCTGGACAAAAGAGACCAGAGAGCCCTGAATGTCAGTAACCTTTGCATTTAAAACTTAATTGAAAGCGATCCCTCTCTGTGAATCATTTCAGCTTCAACAAAGTAGCACATATCAGTGAAATTACCTTTAGTCAAAAATGTTCTGACCAGCTATAGTGGGAACACTAAAATTACAGCCTTTTGTTAGGGTGGTAGTCGGGCTGCACTATCTAGCTGCACACTGTCTGGCAAAGGAGTTTGAGTGTCCGGGTAAGAAGAATGACCCTGGGTCAGGCTCACATCACCAATATGTAGGAAGCAGGAAGAAGTTGTGGCTTTTCTTCAAATCCTCTCTTCCCCTTTTCCTGCTTGGTGACTGACTCTGCTCTCCTGCTGCCTGAAGTTTTTCTTTGTTTGTGTTCTCCCTCCAGGTTGTTTCTTATGCTTGCCCTGCCTGCTACTTGACCCCATCCCATTATTCCTCCATGCTTCCTCTCAGGCCTGTTCACTGGCCCTGCATACTTTCCCCCCAGAGCCCTATCTCCTCATGTGTTCAATCTGCTACTATACTGGCAAAGCTTCCTGGCCTTCTAGCTCCACTCTCTCCTGACAGTTTTACTGCACAGCTAGTTGTAAATTCTTGGAGATGCCCACAGCCCAGTCTGGCCTATACCTGCTCTTGTCTTGAACCCAGGGTACTCTCAGTTCAAGCCCTAGAAATACATCTAGTGTAACTGTACAACTGGTGGTGAATACTGTTTCCTTTCATATACTACTACATTCCCAATTCTCAAAAGATGATTTTGGAGCTTGTAAGCAATAATTCATAACACATGTCTAACACAGGAAGGTGACCTGATATACTTTGCTCTGTTATACATTTTTAAAATCATATCACTTATGGATCTGAATACCCTGCGTATAACATTAGCTTGTCATAGAAGTTTGCAGAAATTTCCTGCTCTCTGAGGTTCACGGGTCATTTGATCTCAGGATTGTAGAAACAAATGCAGTACTTTCAAATGAAATTTCTAATTTATAGATATTCAAAGCAGTTAAATACTTCGAAAGCCAGGGGAAAGAAGAGGTACCTGGGCTCTCTCTAGCAATGTTCACCATGTGCAACTGAAGGAAGGCTATATGTTAAACAATAAAAACATCCCCTATACCAAATCTGGGGCATGGCAAAGGAAAACTCTTCATGGGGTGGGGTGGTATAATTCCTGCCCAGGCCACAGACCTGTATTAGCATCCACTCTGGTGCCCCCTCCTATAAAATGATGCACATCCTACTGAAAACAATGGCCAGACTCCCATTGACTTAGATATTTTGGATCAGGTTTCAAATGATGCAAGGAAAATAAATAGTAGATTTCATGTAGTACATGTATATCTACCCCGATATAACGCAACCCGATATAACATGAATTCGGATATAACGCGGTAAAGCAGTGCTCCGGGGGGGTGCGGGGCTGTGCACTCCGGTGGATCAACGCAAGTTCGATATAACGTGGTTTCACCTATAACGTGGTAAGATTTTTTGGCTCCCGAGGACAGCGTTATATCGAGGTAGAGGTGTAATTAGCTCCACTTTTATTCTGCTCTCACCTAAATTTAAACTCCCATTCTCAGCAGCACAGAAGTAACCAGTATAGAACTGGATTCGAGCACACAGTGATTGGCCTGTGTGCAATCCAGTCATCCTTCCCACCACCATATAGACAAACCACACTGGTGCCACTACATACAAGCAGGAGCCCTTTTGACTGTGGAGCAGGGGGAAGGTTTTACCTATAAATGAATGAGGGGGGAAATTGCTTATTTATAAGATATACAGAGATAAATTAGCTACAACAAGCTGCCTAAATCAGCTATAACACAACCCTACAAAGGAAAGGATAGTTTAAACTTAGAGCATCTGATGCTGTGGCCTTAACTTACCCAACTGTGCTGCTTTTGAGTAGAAAGTCTAGTTACTTTAACATATAAAGAAAATGAAGTCTTACATTTCATGACAGAATCTAAATAACATCTTATCTCTCCAAGTGAAAACCATGTCCATTACACTAGGATGGTTATGTACATCAGCCTAGTTTGCATTGTTAGAGTACTTTTGCATCAATATGTCATTCCATTTCCCATCAGACTTTCATGTATCTGTTGCATTCTCTCTCCCTCTCTCTTTTCACTTCTCAGTGTTTTAAGACCAACTGTGATGAAGTTGGAGCTATATTTTGACAACTGTTGCCCACAAGTTTGAATAAATGTTATTTATAACAAAGGTAAATTGTTCATTTCAAAACATATAAAAAAGTGCTTCCTGATTTAGTGAACTGACTGAACTTGGAATTGCAAGTATATTATGAGAAGTACAGCTACACTTTAAAAGCTCCATTTAAATGGTGACTTAAAACTTTTAGGTATAGTGTGCTGTCTTTGTGGCACTATAAATCACTGGGCGATTAGAGGTCAAAAGATTACAATTTATGCAGGAAACTGGTAAACCAAGGTTGTATAAATAAGCTCTCTCTTCTGTGACCTAGTCATTAGGCAAAAATGCATTTCTCTGCTCTCAGATGCAGAAATGTTAATATGAAGATAGTTTCTTCTTCTTTGGTGGATTGCTTATGGGTAGTTACATTGTTTATTGTAGTACCCCACATCCAGTGGACTATACAGTTAATTCCATAGAATTATAACCCTTTATAAACAAAGAATAAACATGCACTACAAAGTTCATATTGTATGCAAATAGGAAAACTTTTATTGTGGACTTATTGTTACTATACAGTTGTTGTCTATCATTTGTAACAAAGGCATAAACATGATTAATATTAATATTTTACATTTATATATTATCTTTCATACCAAAGACTTTTACTGCATACAAAGACTTTATATACAAAGCACTTAGTACATATAAAAATATGTTAAGAGAGACAAGGTTAAGAGTACAGTATATATCAGTAATTGAAAGGTAGAAACCATTACAGAGATGTTGTAATTATCCCAAAGCCAAGCATAATAAACCCAGAAAATGTTGGTTTAAGGTTACACTTAAAAGAAATCCAAACAAGTTAAAATAATATATGCACAATTAAGGTACTCAACTACCTTAATTGCCCTTTATGGGTGCTACACAGTAACCATACAACTATGATTAAGGCATATTAGTATCTTTGGACCCAGATTAGATTAAATTGATTTTTAAAGTCAGATTGATTTTATATATTTTCCCTGCCTGGCATCGCTGCAAGGCAGAACACTCTCACTGGCTGAATATAGCTTCAGGGTAGGACACATAACTAGACATTTCTAAGCAAAATGAAAGCATTTCTGTTAGGTTGTGTCTACACTACAAGCTAAGGATGTGATTCCCCTATTTGCACTAGCTGTCACTGAGTGCAAGTATAAATAGCAGTGTAGCCATGGTAGTACTGGTAGTGGGAGTGGAGGCACAGCCTAGTTCACAGATGACAAGTTTGCAACTGACACTAAGCTGGGCGGAGAGGTAGATACGTTGGAGGGTAGGGATAGGGTCCAGAGTGACCTAGACAAATTGGAGGATTGGGCCAAAAGAAATCTGATGATGTTCAACAAGGACAAGTGCAGAGTCCTGCACTTAGGAAGGAAGAATCCCATGCACCTCTACAGGCTGGGGACCGACTGGCTAAGCAGCAGTTCTGCAGAAAAGGACCTGGGGATTACAGTGGACAAGAAGCAGTGTGCCCTTGTTGCCAAGAAGGCCAATGGCATATTGGGCTGTATTAGTAGGAGCATTGCTAGCGGATCGAGGGAAGTGATTATTCTATTCGGCACTGGTGAGGCCACACCTGGAGTATTGTGTCTAGTTTTGGGCCCTCCACTACAGAAGGGATGTGGACAAATCGGAAAGAGTCCAGTGGAGGACAACAAAAATGATTAGGGGGCTGGGGCACATGACTTACGAGGTGAGGCTGAACTGGGGCTATTTAGTCTGCAAAAGAGAAGAATGAAGGGGATTTGATAACAGCCTTCAACTACCTGAAGGGGGGTTCCAAAGAGGATGAAGCTAGGCTGTTCTCAGTGGTGGCAGATGACAGAACAAGAAGCAATGGTCTCAAGTTGCAGTGGGGGAGGTCTAGGTTGGATATTAGGAAACACTATTTCACTAGGAGGGTGTTGAAGTGCTGGATTTTTTTAACTAGGGAGGTGGTAGAATCTTCATCCTTAGAGGTTTTTAAGGCTCAGCTTGACAAAGTCCTAGCTGGGATGATTTAGTTGGTGTTGGTCCTGCTTTGAGCAGGGGATAGAACTAGATGATCTCCTGAGGTCTCTTCCAACCCTAATATTCTACCGGTTTCAGGCTGGTTTGTACTTGGCACAGCTCAGCCGCGCCTCTGCTGCTGCTACCACCAATGCTACCACAGCTACACTGATATTTATACTCATGCTGTTTGATGTGAGCTAGTACAAGTATGTGTACATGAGCAGGGGAATCACACCCCTACCTTGAGGAGTGTAGACATAGCCTTAGTGTCATACACCATGTTGTCTAGTGACTAAGATATACGTGGAGACTTGGGTTCTATTCCCAGTTCTGTCCTGACCTGCTGTCTGGCCTTGAGCACGTCTGTGTTGCTTTCTCTTCCTCCTCCTGTTTGCCTCTTGTTTAATATAAACTTTTTGAAATAGGTACCATCTCTTCCTATATGTTTGTACCACATCTAGCACAATGTGGCCGTGTGGCCTGTAGGCACTGCTGTAATACAAATAACAAGAAAGACATCACAAAGTTATCCTAATTGCTCTGCAGCTTTGACTTATCCTGCAGTTGATGATACTCTAACACATTGTGGTATATATCTCAAAGCTGTTCCATAATAATGTTTATAACAGCTCTTGAAATAAACTTACACATATTTTCAGCCCCATGTTACTAGGATTGATATAGGATTTACTTTGTGCAGTTGTATGGTCTGTGTCATGCAGGAGATTCAGACTACATGATCAGAATCATCCTGTTCTGGCCTTAAAATCTGTGAATCTGTATTAATTCTCCTCTAATCAAATATACATGAGGCATTATGTGTAATATTAACTGAAGAAACACATAGAACATATTATTTCATCAGTTTTTAAGCAAAGTTCCACAATGAAGCTCGTGGAGTTTTGCTTAATATGGTACAATATTAGCAGACCAAGTATATGTACACTATAGTCATATATGTAACTGTGAAGAGAGAAGGTACATAGGGAATAAACAATCATGAGATATAAAGTGGGACAAAATATATTTACCTTTTTTCCAGATTAAAACAATAAGAAATTTATTTAAAACTCATTAATGTATTTAGTTAAAACATTTGATGCTTCAAACAAAAACATAGTAAGAACAAATCAAGCTAAATTTAGCAATGCGTGAAATATTTTTTACACAAGCTTTTGCAGTATTCAGTTGTGGGATCAGCCCAAGCAATTTCCATTAATTAGGTTACTTTCAATCTATGAATTATAGTCGGAAACTTTAGCTTTAACCTTTCTACAGGACTCCAGATGTGGTTCATCTGGATCCTTTGTATAAACCAAAGAAGCGAGGCAGCCTCTGAGATTCCAATGGTGAATGTTGTTAATGTTAAGCTTGTTCATTGCACTAGAAATTACTTTCTGCTCTATTCCCAATTGCTAATAAATCTTTCAGTCTTAACACAGTTGAAATGCTTTACTAGTAACCAAAGATATGAAGCATCATAAACATTTTGATTCTCTTGCTCCCTTTAGTTTGTTAAAGAATGGCAAAAGACATTTTTAGAGAGCTGCCATAATACTGAACCGTCCACTTGAAATTGTACTAAACAACTATTACTCCATTTATTTAATTATAAAATAATGATTCTGAAATGCCGAAGACTGAGCTTCACTTCCATTTGAATAATCACTTGAACTCTTGATGATTATACAAATTTATGTGAAACTCCTGAGTGGGCAAAATGAATTGGAAATCTCTAGAGATGGGCCTCAACCAAAACCTCAATTCCAAACATCCCTCACCTGAGGGAAACTTCAGATCTGGATTCAGATCCAATGGCTTAATATTTCACAAGACTATCTTTTCTCATGAGAACTCCATATTTCCTGCCCCTAGTCCTGGCTGGCACTCAGAAGTATGGAGTCACATAACTATGAAATATAAATATTATTTAAACGTTTCTGTACCTCAGAAAGGAAGGGTCACTGAGTTTTGGTTGAAGGTTAGCATTGCATGTCATGAGACTTGAGCTGATGAGCACTCCACACATGTTTTAAGTTGAAACACATGCTTTAAGATACTTTTTTTTTTTTAATGAAGGCCCATTACCTCACTGAGCAGAACTGGAGCTACTGAAAATTGCCATTTCCTGTGGGCACATAGAAATGAGTAAAAGAAACCTTCTTCTCAGGGCCGGCTCCAGGCACCAGAATTCCAAGCAGGTGCTTGGGACAGCAATCTGCAAGGGGTGGCAGTCCATGTGTTTTTGCCGCCTCAAGCAGCGCGCCGAATTGTCGCCACAGACGGCGGGGGCAGTCAGTGTGCCGTTACGGCGACACGCGTATTTCCGCAGTGGTGGCAATTCGGCGGCAGCTTCTATGTTCAGCTGCCCACAGCAGCAATTCGGCAGCAGAAGCTGCCGCCGTGGAAACGCGCGTGCCATCCTAATGGCACATGGACTGCCTCCGCCATCCGGGGCGGCAATTCGGCGTGCTGCTTGGGGTGGCAAAAACAGTAGAGCTGGCCCTGCTTCTTCTACTGGGTGCTTGCAAATGTTAATTAGGAATTACTCTCATCTAAATTCTTGGTATCTTTTTTACAGTGGCTGCTGAATGCTGAAAGTTTTCATTATCTGAGATGATAGCTAACAGTCTAACTTGTTCTCTTGTCTTTGTGTTTTTTAGTGACTGGGAAACAGATTTATAACAATACATGGGTGCACTGAATTAGAAAAGACAGTTTTAGAGCAGTGACATTTTTTTCCTACAGTGCACACTCCACTGAGATAAGTCAAATATACTGTATGAAAGTTGTATGAATTTTGAAAGGCTCACCCGCTCATTTTTTTCCCCCTCTCTTTTCACATCTTGTATTTCCTTCTCTGATTGCAGTAGGGGAATTTCTTTTCTAGCCTTTGGGCTATGAGAGTGGGTAGGTGGATTACTGCTACTAACAGTGCCACTTCATAGCCCATTGCTAGAAAGAGCAAAGCAATTGGAGAACTAAATCCTTGCTCTTGAAACTAAGTCTATCAGCTCAGTGACAAACATCTTTCACTGGTCTGGAACTTGGAAAATCATGATCCCATCCACAGTTCACCTTGAAGCAGTGCTTGTAATCTGTAAAGCTTTTGAACTTACATCCAAACTACTTTTATTTCTTGAGTTGTGAGAAAGATCAGTGAGGGTCAGATGATCCTTAATAATAATTTACATTTTTAAAAACCGCACTTACTAAACCATAATATAAATCTAGTTTTCAAATGTGGTTTCTGTAACACAATGAACTTTTACACTTATAAGACATGCAATGATTTTCTAAACTGGGAAATGGACATTTGAAATTTAGGCTCCCTGTGGTCATTTCCATCAGCCTGGTAAACTCAATAGAAATTACAATAGAAATTGTATTATATGGTACCGGTAGTTTGTGTTTTAATTGCTTTGCTGAGTTAGGACAATACTCCCAGCCAATTGTACTTCTATATTATACCTGATAGGTACATGCCTAACTACAGGGCATATACTTCATTAGTTTCTACCATGGAACATTTTTTTCTGGTTCTACCAGTGTTCCTTATAATATGTACAGGAAATACATCTCGTATTGATAAAAACTTTCGAACACTATGAATGACATTCATTTTAGATTAAGGGAAAAGGAAACAAAGGTCAAGATCTCCATAAGAGAGCATAATATGCATGTTTTCTGTAACAAGCTGAACCAGAACTGAAGACAAATATCTGATGCCTCCAGCAGATCCCTAGAAATACAAAGGTGTAGTACATAGAGAGCAAAACTAAAAGTCACATATCTACATATGCCACAAGCAGAACCTTCTGACTTGTTCAAAATTGTTAGGTTCAGGACCAATTTGTCAAAACACAAATAAATTTAGCATTTGTGCATGCAAACATTGATTTAGGCACACTCATTCCTACATGTCAATTTGTTTAAGCAAATAATCCTTAGACTGTGAGTTTTTCAAGACAGGGTCCATCCTTTCGTGACTTTCCAGACAGTGGCTAGCACATTGCAGGCACCACCATAAACAAATAATCACAGAAGCTTAGAAATGTAGGACTGGAAAAGACCTTGAGAGGTCATCTAGTCCAGCTCCTGTACTGAGGAAAGATCAGGTATACCTAGACCACCCCTGACAGGTGTTTGTCTAACCTGTTCTTCAAAACCTCCATTGATAGGCATTCCACATCCTCCCTTGGAAACCTATTCCAGTGCTTAACTGTCCTTATAGTTAGAAAGATTTTCCTAATATGTAATCTAAATCCCCCTTGCTGCAAATTAAGCCAATTACTTCTTGTCCTACTTTTAGCGGTCATGGAGAACAATTGATCATAGTCCTCTTTATAGCCCTTAATATAATCTCAAGACTGTTATCAGATTCTCCCCCCCATCTTTTTTTCCTCAGGACTAAACATGTCCATTTTTTTTCATTTTTCCTCATAGTTTTCTTAACTTTTATCATTTTGTTGCTCTTTCCAGTTTGTCCACATCTTTCTTAAAGTGTGGCACCCAAAACTGGATAAAATGCTCCGACTGAGGCCTCACCTGTGCCAAGTAGAATCATAAAAGATTAGGTTTGGAAGAGACCTCAGGAGGTCATCTAGACCAACCCCAACTAAATCATCCTAGCCAGGATTTTGTCAAGCCGAGTGGGACAACTACTTCCTGTGTCTCACATACAACACTCTTGTTAATGCACCCCAAAATGAAATTAGCCTTTTTTGCAACTGCATCACATTGTTGATTCATATTCAATTTGCCATCAACTATAACACTCTCATCCTTGTCAGCAATACTAGTGCCTAACCAGTTAGTCTACATTTTGTATTTGTGCATTTGAATTTTCCCTAAGTGTAGTACTTATCTTTATTGAATTTCATCTTGCTGACTTCAGACCAATTCTCCAATTCATTAGTCATTTTGAATTATAATCCTGCCCTCCAAAATTCTTTCAACCCCTCCCACCTTGGTATTACCTGTACATTTTATAAGCATACATTCCAATCCATTATCCAAGTCATTAATGAAAGTGTTCAATAGTAGGAGACCCAGAATTTACTGCTGTGGGACCCCACTTGATACACCCTCCTAGTTTGACAGTGAAACATTGATAATTACCCATTGATTGTGGTGTTTCAACCAGTTGTACACCAATCTTACAGTATTTCACCTAGTCCATATTTCTCTAGTTTCTTTATGATAATGTCATCTGTGATTGTGTCAAAAGCCTTACTAAAATCAATATATATATATATATGTCTACTGCTTCCCCCATCCACCAGGCTAGTAACCTTGCCAAACAAAGAAATTAGATTGGTTTGTCATGATTTGTTCTTTAAATATCAATGTTGCTATTACTTATTACCATGTTATCCTCTAGGTGCTTACAAATTGATTGTTTAATAATTTGGTCCAGTATCTTTCCAGGTTTTGAAGTTAGACTGACTGGTCTATATATCTCTGGATCCTTTTTGAAAAGATAGGCCCTATGTTTGTTGTTCTCCAGTCCTCTGGGATCTCACCAGTCCTCCATGAGTTCTTGAAGACAATTGCTAGTGGTTCTGAGATTGCTTTAACTAGTTCCTTAAGTATGCAAGTATGAGCTTCACCAGGCCCTGCCAACTTGAATACATCTAACTTAGTTAAATATTCTTTAACCTGTTCTTTCCGTATTCTGCCTTGTCTTCCTTGTTTTTAATATTAATTGTATTAAGTATATAGTTATACTTAACCTTTTTTAGTGAAGACTGATGCAAAATAGACATTGAACACCTCAGATGTCTTGACGTTATCCATTATTAACTCTTCTTCCCTGCTAAGTAGTGGACTTTGTTGTATTCACCAGGCCAAGTATTAACAACTTCAACAGAATTTTATTTACAGTGCAAGTCTCTTCTCCAAGCTGTAGCTGCACACTCTGTAACTCTCCCAGCCTCCTCAACTCCTCCCCCTCCTTCCTGTTTCCTGTCCTTTCAGACTCCCAACAGCCAGTGCTCCCAGTTCTAATAATTACAAGCAACATCTAAACACCACATTCCCTCCTCTCTTAAGAAACTTTCCAAATTAAAATAAACATTGTTGTTCTAACCCCAGGAACAAATATGAAACAAGACACTATACTGTTGGCAGGAATATTACACTGAAAACACTGTAGATACTACATAACATAGTCTTTAGTCCAGGCAGGTGGTCGTCTGAGTCTGACAGGCTGTCTCTCAAGCCTCAGTTCTAGTGCAATGTCTTGTTGTGTTGGTTCTATAGTGAAGTCATCCAATGCAGACTGGGTATTGGCATAATCTCCTCTTGGTGCATAGGCAGGTGCAAGATAAGAAGTATTCCATACCCACCTATCAGAAAGTCGATAGATGTAAGGTCCCTTCTTCTCTATGATTTTAAGTGGTAAATTTATGGTCCCCTTTGTGTAAGATTCCAGGTTTTCGTATTCTAACAATGGAACCACACTCAAACTTTGGTTCCTTAGCACTCCGCCGTTTGTCTGTGAAAGCCTTAGACTTTGCTTGGTTCTGTTCAACTGTCTTTCTCTCAGCATTACTTAGTGTCCTTGAAGCAAATGCAACAGTCCTCTCTGTGTTGTCCTCATGAAGTTGTGTGAGGACAGCCCCAAGTCCATAATCAGAAGCATCAGTAGTTACAATTGTGGGCAATGCGGGACTGAATAATGCAAGTATTGGACTATGTACAATCAAGTCTTTCACCCTTTCGAAACTAACTTGTGCATCCATTGTCCACACTAAGGTTGAACTTCTCCGTAGTAATTCTCATAACGGTTCAATGACAGAAGCATAATTGGGAATGAATTTTGCATACCAGGAGGTAAGACCCAAGGAGGAACGTAAGGTTTGCAAATCTGTTGGAGGAGGAGCATTTGAAATTGCCAGGATATGATCTGGATCAGGTTTTAGTCCAGCCTGTGAAATTGTATACCCCAGAAAGGAGAGTTCAGTTTGTCTAAATTTGCATTTGGACCTATTGAGCTTGAGGCCTGCTTTGCTGATGCAGTTTAGTACAGACTGCAGGTTATTTTCATGCTCCTCAGTAGTATTTCCAAACACAATAATATCATCCAAATAGCACTGAACTCCATGTTGATTCTTCAGAATCAATGACATCATTTTTTGAAAGGCACTTGGGGCTGATGCAAGACCGTATGGAACACGTTTAAAACGAAATAGTCCCTCATGTGTAATAAATGCTGTGAGGTCTCCGCTGTCTTTATGCAACATAACCTGGGGGTATGCGCTCTGCAAATCAAGAGTAGAAAACATCTTTGCTCCATGGAATTCTGCAAATACTTCTTCTATGTGAGGAAGAGGATGGCTGTCAATCACAATAGCTTTATTTGGCTCCCTTAAGTCCACACAAAGGCGAATGTCTCCACCCTTCTTCTGCGTCACTACTATAGGTGAAACCCATTCCGAGGAGTTAATCTCTTCAGTAATGTCCTTTTGAACAAGTTTTCTAAATTCCTCTGAAATAGCTTCCCTGACTGAAAATGGTAAGCGCCGTAATTTCTGTCGTACAGGCATCACATTATTCCGCATTTTAACTTTATGCAGAAACCCATAAGCACAGCCGAGTTTCTCCTCAACCTGGAGTTCGGTCCCAGCTGAAACTGGTGCGTGTACCACAAGAGTGCTTTGCTGAGGAAGATCAATTCGTCCATTAACTACCCTGAGATTTAAAGCAGCTAATAAATCTCTGCCAAGGATAGCAGTGCCTTTGTGGACAATGTAGAACTCCGCAGTTACACAGCGATCTCCAAAAGTAACTATTGCTGGCAGGCAGCCATGTACTGGAATATGGTTTTTCAAATAGCATACCAAGTGAAGTTTGGATTCAGTAAGAGGCACATCTTTAAAGTAATGCAAATAGATGGAATCAGATAGTATAGATACTGCTGAGCCAGTGTCCAACATTAGCTGAATAGAGTGTGATTTGCCTGAGGGTATGGCAGAAACATTTACAGTACACTTTATCTGTTCTGGAATATGTGCAGTAGTGATTTTGTCTACACTCAGCACAGTAACATCTGGTATTGTAACTGCATGCACCTGTTGATTGAACTGGCTACTGCAACATATTTTAGCAAAATGCCCAATCTTTTTGCAGTAATTGCACTGAGCTACTTTTCATGGACATCCCGTGTAGCTTGCAAGACGTTGTGGGGATCCACAGCGAAAGCATGCTTTTACTGTATTTTGCATTCGCTGATTCAGTGGCTTTTCATTAGTTTTCCTTTTGCAATTGTTTGTCTGCAGTGATAGTGAACTTTTCTGCAAAGGAGTCACAGTCTGGACTGGGCCTCTGTATCTTTGCTCATTATTTTGGCTTCAGCTGTAGCTGACTCAATCTGAGTAGCAATGGTTATTGCTTTTGCTAGTGTAAATTGTGGTTCTAGAAGTAGCGTTCTCTTACACGAAGCATGGTTGTTTTCTCAATGAGCTGGTCTCTAATCATCTCATCTGCCATATTCCCAAAGTCACACGTTGCAATCAGACTCCTCAGGGAAGCAATATACTGCATTATAGTCTCCCCTGGTTTCTGCTCACTCTGGCGAAATCTGTAGCGATTAGCTACTACATTAACTTTTGGCACAAAAAAGTTCTTTAATGAAGTGAGTGCAGTCTCATATTTATCATCTGCAAGGGGAAAAGTGTAAAATATACACTGCCCTTCTGCTCCAAGGCAGTGGATTAGCAGAGCACACTTTCTTACTTCAGAAATCTCTGTAGCACTGATTGCAAGCAGATAAGTCTCAAACATACTCATCCAGGCAGTAAAAGCAATTGGAGGCTCACCTGGGCTTTGCAGAAAGGGTGCAGGTGGGTTCAGAGGCAGAAGATCCATCCTCATCGCCAAAATGGACATCTTGTGTTTTGTTTTATGTAGCCTGGGCAGTTAAAATCCCCGTTAGTACCAGGTCTTGTGTTTTAGATATGTTTGTTAATAGTTCTAGAAATGCCTCATTCACATCCGCCTCTTAATTTGGTGTTCTATAGCAGTGGTTCTTAACCAGGGGTACATGTTCCCTTGGGGATACGCAGAAGTCTTCCAGGACATACATCAACTCATGTAGATATTTTCCTACTTTTAAAACAGGCTACATAAAAAAGCACCAGAGAAGTCATTACAAACTAAAATTTCATACAGACAATGTCTTGTTTATACTGCTCTGTATACTATGCACTGAAATGTAAGTACAATATTTATATTCCAATTGATTTATTTTATAATAATATGGTAAAAATGAGAAAGTAAGCAATTTTTCAGTAATAGTGTGCTGTGACACTTTTGTATTTTTATGTCTGATTTTGTAAGCAAGTAGTTTTTAAGTGAGGTGAAACTTGGGGTACGCAAGGCAAATCAGATTCCTGAAAGGGATACAGTAGTCTGGAAAGATTGAGAGCCAGTGTTCTAAAGTAACCTCCTACTATGACTTCACCCTGTTTTAATAATAATAAACAACAACAATAATTAAATGTAGTGGTGATGGAACATAGGTTTAAAGTGATCAGATATGTTTACATTAAAATATATTGCTAATCTTATTTTGTGTTATCAAATTTACAAATAGTAAAATTAATGTAATTCAACTAAAAGAAGAAATGCAATTTATATGCAATAGGGCAAGTGAATTAGGATTTTTAGAAGACAAGTTCACAGTCCTGTAGGACTCTAAATATAAAAAAATAAAAACTCTGATTCATTGAACTTTCGTTTCTTGAAAAAAAAGATTATTATTATTATTATCTACTGTGTGTTTAATTTGCTATATAACAGGTAAAAACAAAATATTTAACTTAAACTCTGGCATTCCACTTAATAAGGTGTCACTGAGATGTTTCAAAATACAACACAACACAAAGAGTTAAGATCATATTTACTAGCAAGTGTGTTGGAAAGGCTCCAGCCTGATTCAACAATTTCAAATGCAGTCAGTGCTGGCAAAACACCTCAAGTCCAGCTTATTACTCATTTGTTATATTCTTTTGATTGTCTCATAAGCTCTTTTTTGATGAGAAAGTTAAAGAAAATTTTCCAAGTCCGCAAGAAATTCTCTATATATTTTTCTCAAAGGAAATGATTGCTTTTAAATCTGTCATTCACGTCATCCACGTAGGATCAATGTGGATTTTCACATGAGGTACATCTTTTAGCAATCAATAAAGTGATGTTGAAAAGTTTAGCTTGAAGAGTGCAGTAACTGAATGTATATGTAACTTTCATGTAAATTATATAGTTGTATCTGCACAATATCAAAAGTTGTTTGAATCTCTTGCCATCAGAATCCAAGTGATTCTGAGTAAGACCACACCAGTAATAGATATTAAGTTTGCATTTTTTGACAAGGAAGAGGATATAGTGTGTTTCTTTCAGAAAAGTTAATCTCTTGAGGATAAATACATTCCCTGCACATTGTGAAATTGGGTCATTTTATATGAGATAGAAATAGAAATAGGATTTTTACAAAGATTTAAGTAGCAAAAGATGGAATCTGAAATAATGCTATAAAATTTTAACTTGGAGGTAGTTCAGTAGTGACAACAGTAGTTAGTTATATCTAGTTTTGAGTCATGATAATGACAATTATTATAATTATTTATTTGGTCTCATAGGACCAGATTCTGTTCTCAATAACACTGGTTTCAATCCAGAATAATTTTGCTGAAGTCCAGGATTTATTCTGGGTTTAGGCTGGTGTAAGGGAGAGGCAAATCTGATCCATAGTTTCTTGCCTCTGAAATGAGTTATTGATTATAATTAGGCTACTCAAACTTCTGAGATGTTCTGAATTGTTACATAGAGGTTGAGGTTTCTCACAAATTAATATTTTCTAGCTCTACTTGCACAGGTTTAAGATCAATCTAAGCCTAGATCCACCCAGTTTTGGCCTTCTACCCCACATAACCGTCTCTTCTGCCGCTTGTCAAGAAGAAATCTAGAAGACACATGCCAGGAGGTGATGTGTATCACTTGAGTACTTACTTACATTTAAAACGCTTCAGCTGAGCCCCTGTAGCACTTCAGTGTAGACACTACCTATACTGACAAGAGGGATTCTCTTGTTGGTGTAGGTCAGGGGTCAGCAACGTTGGCATGTGGCTCGCCAGGGTAAGCACTCCCCGTCGACTGCGGAACTCCAGCTCGCAAGAGGAGGAAGCGGAGTCGATGGGGGAGCGGCAGCGGTCGACTCGCTGCCGTCCTCATGGCCAGGTAAGTCAACCTAAGCTACGCTGACTTCAGCTACGCTATTTGCGTAGCTGAAGTTGCTTATCTTAGGTCGACCTCCCCACTAGCGTAGACCTGGGCTTAGACAGCTCCGGGGCCCTATGGGCTGTCACACTGGCTGGAATCTCCACATAACTTTTGCTGTGGCCCTGCCACTGCTATGTCTCCCCTACCCAGGAAAACCCTTATGTCTCCAATGCCAGAGCTTGTGAGAGGATATTCAGGAGGTATCCTTACAGCTGTTCTCCGCTGTGCCTGTGCTAGGGAAATGCTCTCCTGCATGGAAACAGGACTTTTAGGGCTCTTTTATGCCACTCTGTCCCTTTTACAAGACATAAAGAGGTCAGAATAGGTGTGAAGATCTCACCTTTTTAACTTTTTTTAACTATCTCCCAAAAATATGTGTGTGGGT
The DNA here is from genome assembly GCF_027887155.1 of Malaclemys terrapin pileata. Taxonomy (NCBI): domain Eukaryota; kingdom Metazoa; phylum Chordata; order Testudines; family Emydidae; genus Malaclemys; species Malaclemys terrapin. Next base: position 92,503,875 of record NC_071509.1, read on the forward strand.
ACATGCGCACACAGAATATTGGCCAACTCCTACCTGACTTGCTTATTTAAGTGGTTGGTTAGATACTGTGATGATGGCCACTATAAAAAATCCTAAAACACAGATTGAGTTGCCCTATTAACTTAAATAGGAGTATGTGCATAAGGCAAGCAGTTTTGGGCGCAGTATATATCATAATATATAACATATATATTATATATGTATAATTATTTAATTTACTACTCAAGCAATCCTTTTTTCTCTGTTCAAACTATTAGAATATTAGAATAGGTGCACTCCACTGCACCCTATTTAAGTCAACGAGGTTGCATGAGTGACTGAGAGCAGCAGCAGCTGACTTGTTATAGTTTTCATGTTCTTTGTCTTTTTTTGCAAATTAATTTTTCTTTAGTTAATACTGATCATGGATACTCATCAGAAATGAGAAAGAACCACCTTTTCAATATACTTAAATAAAAGAGGTGAAATCCTTATTCTAGACATTGAGCATGAAGTTTGCCTCATACCAAAGTAATGAAAGTTATTTTTCTTCAGAAAAAAAGGAACAAGCAAGCGCTCAGTGATGAATACAGATCATCATGAAATTACTTCACATATGCTTGTTAAAGAGACAAATAACCATAAATCTTTTTGATAATAAAATGGAAAAAGTAGTATATACATCAAGCAACTTTTTGACATCTCTTACTTTAAATCTCAGTGCTGATATTTGCTCTATAGCACTCTACATTTTTCATTAACTTGGATGCTCACACTAAATTTTGAATTTGAGTTTCAAAAATGTTCCCAGGTGGAAAGCGTTGGCTAGCTGGAGCTTTAAGTCCAGAATTGCTGCTTTGAATGGGTTGTTGGTGGTGTTATTTGGTTTTCAATAATAAAGTCTTGTAGTGTACAAATACTAGGGTACTCAGAAGCATAAAGTCTTCTGTTTTCTCAGGTCACAAATCAGAACTTGCAAGAGCAGCAGACTTCAGTCGTCTAAAAAATACACTAGTCATTGACTGAAAGCTTTTCAAAAGTCTCACCTTTGAATCTTTGACACTTCCTATTTAGCTTGTACAGGCATCACCCTCTTAGCCTCCAGAAACTGGGACATAACCAGTGCAAACTAGTTAAAACAGAATCATGTAGCAACATCTATGGTGTCCTATTAACTCAATGTTGAACATCTGGTTCTCCTAAGGAGAATGAACCAGTAGGAGAGAAGCTGCAGGGAGGGCACCAAAATAAATCCTTTCCTTTACCTTCCTCATTCACTGTCTTCACCTTTCTTTGATGTTTCTTTCCTTTCTTTCATTCTCTAGCCACAGTTTGGCCTTTGTTTAGGTCTTTCAATAGACTTGTTGTCTCAAAGCTATGGTCTCATATCTATTACTTACTAGATCAGACCCTCCCTTATCTCAGGATCAGTTCCTTCCTCCTTTGAAAAAGCTAAAATATGATTCTCTAGATACTTCTTTCTGTTCCAAAATTCCAGTTATTGCAATTGCCCTATTTCCCATCTCCTGTGCTGCTCTAAACCTTTGGAATGGGAGGTTTAGTCTCAAATTGTTTCTTACTTCACTTACCATTTTTTCTTAATCCTCTCCAATCCATTTTTATTCTGATCATTGTACCAAGGCAGCCTTTAGTACAATTAGCAGTACACCTCTACCCCAATATAACGTGACCCGATATAACACAAATTTGGATATAACACGGTAAAGCAGTGCTCCGGGGGATGGGGGGGGGCAGGGCTGCGCGCTCCGGTGGATCAAAGCAAGTTCGATATAATGCGGTTTCACCTATAACGCGGTAAGATTTTTTGGCTCCTGAGGACAGCGTTATATCGGGGTAGAGGTGTACTTTGCTTTTGACTAAATCATGAGAGTTCATTTTGGCTTTTATCCTTCTTAACTTATCAACAAATTTTGACACTTCTTTATTGACAAGGCATGTTTTGTTTTTCTAGTTACACTCCAATACAGTAGCTTCCCCCCAATCCCCATATATCTAATCAGTCTTTCAGTGTAGCCTGGGATAACAACCTTTCTTTCACATCTCATTGCTGTCTCTGTAGCTATCCCAGAGGGCTTCTTAGTTCTCTAAACTTTTTTCTTTCTTTCAAATGATTGCCCACTTGATGATGTCATCTGTGCTCAAAGTATCCAATACCATAGGTAAGTTGACTACATTCAGTTGTATTTCTTCTTTTTTTCCCCTTTCCCCATTAATAAATATAGCTGTTTCTACCTGTTATTTCTTGAATGAAAACCTGTTCTCAATTTAAAAATGACCAAGACACACATTCTTTTCCCTATCCCAGCTTTCTTTCACTTGCCAACTTTTATTATGGTCGACGATACTTCCATTATTCTGGTTGTTGGTTTTAGGAATCTTCAGCATTATTTTTTATCAGGATCTTCCTTTCACCACTCAGACTATTAAATCTTGGAGATATCACCTTCTAAACAGTTAAGCTTGTTGCCATTTACCCAGATTTGTCTTGGCAGATTTCAGGCTTTGCTATACAAAAAAATCATGATCAATATGTGTGTGATCTATCATTTAGATTTCTGCTGTGCTATCAGTCGTGGTCTTTCAATATCCTCTCTTCAGCCATTTCAAAACTATGCTGCTCTTCTGATTTTTGCTTTGCTTTGCTGTTCAAATTGACTGCCCCCCATCTCCCCTTCTCTCTCTTTTTTTCATTTTAGTTCATTAACTTTCTACCCACCTGTGCTCTTGCTTTAAAATTCTCATTACTACATTTAATGCTGTCCTGCAACCTGGTAATTCCTATCTCTTTTATTTTATAAAGGATCATATATGATGGAGCTAAGAGTGCCTTGACTATTCGCTTTTCACTTTAACATTATTTAATATATTGGTTTTCAGATTTTCAGAAAAGGGGACAAGGTGGACATGTACTGAGTCATTTGCAAATTCAGTGACCATGACTGCCTATGTGATTGTGGTAATTGTTAGTGAAATGGAAGGCCAGGTTGGCAGCTGAGAAGCCAGACAGAAATTTACCCTCTGCACAAGGCAGAACTGGTCTCCATGACAGCCTATGTAGGGCTAGTGGGAAAAGTCACCTGGGGAGGAGGTTGGGGGGGTAATTCATTGCAGGAAAGTGGAGAGTTTGAGCATCTGTGTTTATGCCCCAGTGCCTCACATAAACAAGTAGAGTGGCTGCCACTGCTAGTCCATCCAGGGAGTAGTGGTCATGGGGGAGAGTGGAGGGTACTGCATGGCAGATTTGCATACTGGCTGTGCATTGGGGGGAGCAGTTTTTCCATGGCATACTCCTCCTTTTGCCTCTACCACAACTCCATGGGGTAAAGGTTGCACTGTTTGAGAGGGACATGTAGTGTATGGAGCACTCTACAGCATGATCTCTTCTGGACTCCAGATAACCATGTGGGAGTTAACACATTTCCAGTCAATATTGTTTTCTGAAGGGTCACCTCCCCATTGTTTGTACTGAGTAAGTATGGAATGGGGAAGGCGGACATCTAATGGCAGCATGGCTCCTGGTGGAGCTGTGCTGCAACTGGGAAGAGGTCTACTGAGCAGCACATGGGGGAGGCTCCCTTTGAGGATACTTCATCATCTCAGGGCTGGGAAGAAAGTTAACTACAGATCCCCAGGGTCCTCAGGTTTGGAGACTTACATGCCCTGTTCCTTTTACTGTTTCCCCAAATCACTCATAAAAACAGCCATACTGGGTCAGACCAGTGGTCCATCTAGCCCAGTATCCTGTCTTCTGATAGTGGTTAATGCTTCAGAGGGAATTAACAGAACAGGCAATCATTAAGTCATTCATCCCCTGTCATCCATTCCCACCATCTGACAATGAGAGGCTAGGCCCTAGGGAGCTGTTGATGTTTTTTTTGTTTTTTGTCCCTTCACAACATCTCCTGGCAATGAGTTCCACAGTTGGACTATGCATTGTGTGAAGAATTACTTCCTTATGTTTGTTTTAAACCTGACCTATTAATTTTATTGGGTGATCCCTGGTTCATGTGTTATGTGAAGAAGTTAAAAAAAAAATCCTTATTCACTTTCTCCACACTACTCATGATTTTATAGACCTCTATCATATCCCCCCCGTAGTTGTATCTTTTTTCAAGCTGAAATGTCCCAGTCTTTTTAATCTCTCCTACTTCATATATCAGAGGGGTAGCCGTGTTAGTCCGAATCTGTAAAAAGCAACAGAGGGTCCTGTGGCACCTTTAAGACTAACAGAAGTATTGGGAGCATAAGCTTTCGTGGGTAAGAACCTCACTTCTTCAGATGCAAGTAATGGAAATTTCCAGAGGCAGGTATAAATCAGTATGGAGATAACAAGGTTAGTTCAATCAGGGAGGGTGAGGTGCTCTGCTAGCAGTTGAGGTGTGAACACCAAGGGAGGAGAAACTGCTTCTGTAGTTGGATAGCCATTCACAGTTTTTGTTTAATCCTGATCTGATGGTGTCAAATTTGCAAATGAACTGGAGCTCAGCAGTTTCTCTTTGGAGTCTGGTCCTGAAGTTTTTTTGCTGTAAGATGGCTACCTTTACATCTGCTATTGTGTGGCCAGGGAGGTTGAAGTGTTTTCCTACAGGTTTTTGTATATTGCCATTCCTGATATCTGACTTGTGTCCATTTATCCTAAATAGCAGGATCAGACTCCAAAGAGAAACTGCTGAGCTCCAGTTCATTTGCAAATTTGACACCATCAGATCAGGATTAAACAAAGACTGTGAATGGCTATCCAACTACAGAAGCAGTTTCTCCTCCCTTGGTGTTCACACATCAATTGCTAGCAGAGCACCGCATCCTCCCTGATTGAACTAACCTCGTTATCTCCATGCTGATTTATACCTGCCTCTGGAAATTTCCATTACTTGCATCTGAAGAAGTGAGGTTCTTACCCATGAAAGCTTATGCTCCCAATACTTCACCTACTTCATATGAAAGCTGTTCCATACTTCTGATCATTTTCGTTGCCCTTGTCTATACATTTTCCAATTCTAATATATCATTTCTGAGATGGGGTGACCAGAACTGCACACAGTATTCAAGGTGTAGGCATGCCATGGATTTATATAGTGGCATTATATTTTCTGTCTTATTATCTATCTCTTTCCTAATGGTTCGTAACATTCTGTTAGCTTTTTTGACTGCTGCTGCACATTGAGCAGATGTTTTCAGAGAACTACCCACAATGACTCTAAGATCTCTTTCTTAAGTGGTAAGCGCTAATTTAGCTCCCATTATTTTGTATGTATAGTTGGGATTATATTTTCCAGTGTGCATTACTTTGCATTTATCGACATTAGCATTAGAGGGAGATTCTGGGAGTTGAACCTCTGGGAATTTCCTGGGATGTCTGTCCTTCCATGAGTATTTTCCTTGTATTCCTGATAAATAATTTATGTGATTATTAACATAGGACGGAAATGATTTAGTCTCATTCACATTGGTCCAGTGTCAAAAATTACATACATTATTTATCAAGATAGCCACACCCCCAGCTGGAGGCCCAGAAATGTCAGTTACAATTACTGAAGATCAATATTCACTTCCTGGGGAGAACTGATTTTACTTTAGGAACTTTTTGACTGGGAGGCTGAGGAAAAGAGGTGTACAGTCATTTTCTTTTAACAAACTCACTTTGGATTTGTCCTTTGCCAGGATTTATATAAAACTGTTTTGTGGGTCTTTATCTCATGACTTACTTTCATTTTTTCCTTCTAAGATAGAAGTCAGATTCTTATATGCAGTGCATGTATATATTCTTATATGCAGTGCATGTATTTGACTTAAAATATGCCAGCCTTTCATGGTTTTACAATTTTAGAGAAAAAGCCTGTACATTATATTAAGATCCATAAATGATAAAATGATTGGATTTTGCAAATAGGTTTTACAGTAGGTTGGTTGCCGTACAAAATAATAATGCTAATGATGTGATGTCAGAGAAGCATATATATATATATATATATATATATATATATATATAGTGGTAAAACTAATAATCTCCAGGATGCTCCGCTTCCATGAAACTCATTTCACATCTCATCCATTATGGAGGATCCATAATAAATATTTCACTGTTCCTCTGTTGTGATATGGGGGCACCAAAGCCCCGACCCAGAAACATGAAAAGTAAAAAAGATCAGAACCAGTCATTTTCAAAGGCAAACGTCTATGAAGTCTCCTTCTCATTTTACGAATGTGCGAATAATAAAATTCTTTATGGAAATATCACAGTTGAGAACAAAAGTCAGTCATTTCTGTCAGATTTCCATATGGATTAGAATAAAACTTCCTTTAGATGGGCTGTTGCTGCCTATACAAAGCCAAAATCTAATCTCTGATACCACTTTAAGTAGAGTAACTCCATTGCAATAAATAGTTACTCTATGTTTACACCAGTTTACAGTAATTGAGATCAGAATGTTACCCACATTAGGAGTCACATAGGCTCCTGCAATGTATAATTTATTCTCTTAATCTTATTTTACTTTTAGGACTTATATTTCATGTAAAATCATTCATACAAGAATGGAATTTGGCCCACTGGCTGCATGTTTCAAAAGAAAGCTAGACATGTAATACAGCCATCACAGTCAATCATGTGCACACTTCAGATGTCCCTTAAACCCAACCACCCAACTCCCTCTTTCCTCAGTAGTCTCCAAGTTCCATTTTGCTATAATTAACTGATATAAAAGAGCCAATAGTCACTACCCATCAATGCCAGAGGCAACCTACCAAACTGTCATGTAATGTGGTCTCATCAAACTGCCATTTTGATATGTAAGATGTACAAGCACTGAGATCAGAATAGCATCGTTGTGAGAATGAAGCCTTCCTGAAGTCAGAGCTGTAACCATGCTAAATGACAGCTAATTAAAAACCTACTTTTTGTGATTGAGTGACATCTGACTCAGGTGGATGTTTGGTATTGGTCTCTACAGTGTTTAAGATAAAAAGGGTATATAAATCATACCTATTAACCTTTTAAAGTATTTTGGTTGTGCATTTTCTTTCTGACATATATGAAATATGGAAGTTATAGTTTTTAAAACTTTTTCCGAGCAGTCAGTCAGTAATATAGGCTTTGGCTGAGGGAAATCCATTAATATGTCTGTGCACAACACAGATACGCAACACAAGCTAGATTTTTTCCTTTCTACAATTATCACAGTAGGGAATGTTGAGTTGTATCTTCATGATTTGCAAACAAACAACAGCTAGTACATGTTACCATTGTGGCAGCATTTGCAATATATAAATCATCTCAGCAAATAATAAATGCTGTTCTGCAGACCCCAAATAAATCGACATAATCTCTCATGGAAATAAAACCCTCTTGATAAAAAGAGCTTTTCAATTAAAAAAAAAAGGGAGTCACCCATGCTTCACTCTGAATCAAAACAAACCTAGAGAGATAGATATTGTTTTCTCCTATATCTTTTCATTTTACTATATGGAGGACAAATCACAGGTTAAATATTGACTAATAGGCATAAAGACAATGTAGATTTTAATCTAGGGTGATCTTAAAACAAAGCTAACAATAAGAAAACCACCAAACCTGTCAATAAGCTGATGATCTTTTTTTTCCTGACACATCCTTTGTCCATTTTACCACTTGGTTTTATAGCTTTTGCAAAACAAATGAGACCATCAGGAAATTCTCTTGTTAACAGCTCAATCATTTGTTAGCATAATATTCAAACCAAAAGAGTATTTTAAAGTATAAACTCTGTGTGTGTGTGTGTGTGTGTGTGTGTGTGTGTGTGTGTATGTGTGTGTGTGTGTAGTATATAACACACACACACACACATATATTTATATATATAAAATTTAAATTTTCTACAGCTTTAGTATTTAAATGATGTGGTAAAGCTAAGGGGACAATCCCTAGCAATGATATTAAGCATTCCCATGGAGCTTAGTTTGCGCAACACTTAATCACAATAGCTATATTCCAAATCCATTTAGACTCTGGCATTTCTTTTTATCAAGTTTTACTTTTATCCACATATTGAACTTCTTTAATGGAAATTACCCATATGCCATACTGTGCATGCTTGACTTATTCTGCATTTGCTTAATGGCTTCATTTTGTGATTTAAGTTGACTTTGTAGGGACAAAGCAGATGAACAATATCTTGATAACAAGGATGGCCTAAGAAAAAGCACTCAGCATCAAAAAATTATAAATATTTAAAAACTGTAAAGTAATATGAAGGGGGCTTATAAAGGTTTAGCCCAGAAGCTGTGTCCACCAAACTAATTTTGTTTGTGTCAAAAAAGAAATAATATTTCAAAGTGAAATGGCCATGCATCCATATAGCTCAGTGAGTATCTGTAATTTGTGTATGGAAAGTTTGTGTTCTCAGGATCATGCTTTAAGTACCTGTCACAGAAGTAGTAACATTTTCTGTATTCCTGAATTTATGAGGAGCTGGTGCCGCTGCCTCATTACATCATAGAGAAACTATTCCAGCATTTGAGTTACATGTTTGGAAGCACAGCATTTTAGAAAACATTAGGGTATTTTCATACTTATGGACCCTGCACAGGAAACACATTCCACTAAGTCAATGATATTTCGGAATGAGTTTGCAATTAAGACTTTAAACAAAACGACAAATAACTCTGACTTGACATCTGACTCAAACAAAAATCTCTGGGGGATGAACATTTTATTTAAATGACAATAGAAAAAAATAACAGCAAAAATGCTCAATGTCAGCGTACTTTTTATATCTTTCACTATTCATAAAAATGGGAGGCATTCTGGTGGCAAACCAACACAAACCTTTCAGTTTGAACTAATAGGGCTTTAATGAACTTAGCATAAATTAATGATGCCTAGGTAACAAATTTCATAATATTAAAACATAATATACTACTTCAGGGGTGCGGCGGGTGCCTGCTACACAAATTAATTTTGATGGTTGCCTATAAATTTTCTCTCTCTAATTATATGACACGAACCACCGTGGTGGCTAATTTAAGAGTCAACCCTATCTGGTTTGTTCTCATTCTGGCTAAAGGCATTTTACCAAAAGAGTTGTATAAACTTTGAACAAACCACATGAACATGAAAACAGTAAACAAAGAATTACTTAAAATCCAATAATATAATTTGTAATTTGACATGATAGACTGCTCTTTGGAGGTTCATATTTCCATGACAAACAACCAGAGCTGTGACAGTGTTACAAACAAAGTAATCACTATTGCATAATGGCAGGTATCATTCCTCCCTTAATTACTCCAATTTTGCAAAACTAAAATACTGCCAAGGTCCACCACCCCCAGGAGAGTCAAATTCTGACAAGTGCCATTTTTGGAAGCTTTGCAGCATGCCACTTTTTTTTATTTATTTTAGATTTGAACTATGACAAGGAACAAAGAGAGATTCTTCTAACAAGAGAGGAGTAGCAGGTTTGAGGAAAATATATTTATCGTAATGGTTTATGGAAAGGATAAAATCTCCTTAAGCCTTAAGTACTTTTGAAAATATTATACATTTGCCTGACTCTGCTCAAAATATAATATTTCTAATACTATACTGGGATAAACAGTTGCCTCTAGTAGACGCATTGAAGTAAATATATTTTCCCCTATATTTCATATTCTTCAGTAAGGTCCCAAATGATCATCTGCAGAGCATTCAAAATGTGGCTGGATTATCACAACTTCAGGCTTGGATGCATAATGTTTTCTTTGTTTGCCAAATACAGCAGCCTTTTTCACACTGGAGACAGATTAGGTTAAATCTCCTCTTTTTTTTATCTGAATGATTCTGTTTTAAAAAGGTGTGGCTTTTCTAAACCTCTACTTACTGACAGGAAGATGGGTTCCACATCTTCATAGCTCTACATACTAATAAAAAGCACATTAGATCAGAAAGGAAGAGCCATGCATCTCCTCATTGCAATTTAATATGAAATGGTACTAATTGCAGTTTTCTGAACATTTATCAGGCATTGCAGTACTTAAAGGAAGGTGCAGCATTTATTTTCAGATGTTTATGTAATTTAGCAGGGACAAATCAAACCTGCTGAGTTTCTGAATCTGTTGGGGCTGCCAGAGGAATATGTCATAACTACCTCCTTTTACATCTTTTTCTCTGAAAAAAACACTCTGCTTAATCTGTGCTTGAAATTATCTCACAATGATTGTGAAAACAGACTTTTATCCTGTACACAATGCAGAGAACACTTTGAGGTAACATTCCAATTGGATGGGAGTCGGGGAGAGGAGCTAAAAACACTATGCTATGTTTGCCTGCAAAATAGATATATAATCACTGGAAAATGTTAAACATGCTTATGGAAGGCTAACTATATGAGCATAAAATGTAAAAAGCTGTTCTTAACACATTTATATTGCAGACATAAAAGCTACTACTATGCAGGTTGAATTTTTATCTGTAGCATTGTGTTTAGGGAAGTTGATTTTAAGTTGTTAGTATCTATTATGTCAATTCTCTCTTCATTACTGGAGCTGTTCTCTGTGTGTTCTGTTTTCACAGAAAACTTTGCTCTGAGTTTAAAGCAGTGGAACTCTTAAGTTCAGATGAATGATAATGAGCATTGTCAAAAGTCCCTGGCCCTCACTGCTGGGCTGAGAGCGGCAGGAGTTAATTGTGTGAATGGTAATGAGACTGAGCAGGCAGCAGATGCTCGCGTGCCTTTACAATCCAAATCCCACCAACAAATTCCTCCCACAGAAACTTTGAGGGACGTCTTGGCACCCTGGAGATAGTGATAGACCCAGGCTCTGCCACATGCCACCTGCTAGATCCATTGTTTAAAAAAAAAAGAAAGGAAAAAAAAAAAGCCTATTACGATAACAAAGTTATTTGCTGTCTCTTGCAATGACTTTATGGCACCAGTTTTGCCATACTGAAGCTATTGAGAAAAAAAAAAAAGAACATCTGATTCTTTAAAGAGAAACATTTGTATCTAGCACTGTTAACAACTTACTTAGAAAGCCGGATGTTTGGTAGATGTTGCATATTCTGTTGATAAACCATGCCTGCATTTTTCCGCCCTATAACTCCCACCGAGCCTGCTTGCTACCACCGGTTTACATTTCCACATGTTTTCCCATGACATTGAAACAAGGGAACAAATTTCTTTCTCTGGAAAAATTAAAAATAAAAAAAATCCAGATGATCTAATTGTGGTGCTGTATAAATATGTATTACTTTTAAAACAAACCCAAACTCAACCCCCCACAGATTTGGTCCTTATTCTCAAAGCAAGGCTGGGATTTGTATTTCTATTTATTTTTTTTTGGAAGGGAGGAAGGCCTTTGATACAGTTATTCCCTCCATGACAATCCTTTGTAAAGCACATTTGCTAAAAGCCACAGTGGTGAGATGTTCAGATTCTGCCAGCTTCCCTTTGCCTGTGAAAATCCATTAGTCTGTGTATGGGGAAACAGAATCAAGAGTCCTTTGTGTAGCAAAATGTGGGGCCAGACCTTTGGCTCTAGTATAGTTCTTTTGAACTCCTTTGAGGCTGACACAATTGAGCATAATTAAAAGTAACCCTGAGGCTGCTCAAAATCACTCCAGGGCCTGGAGTGGCTCCTATTAGCCCCTCATCATCCTCCAGCACATTGAGCAGGGCTCTGAAACTGCTGAGGATCAATTTTACCTATAATTGTCTGAAGTTTCATGAGAACTTGTAAGATGATGTGAGCTGCAGAAACCCTTGCTGGTGACTCACGCAGGTGAGAGTTTCTGAGGCCTTCGGTATTTGCTGCATAGATAGTCCAACATGTATTTCATCTGGTCTAAAGAATTTGAAGTACTGATTGTGCTCTCCCATGGTAAAACTTTCATAGAAAGGTGTTAAGGGGGAGGAAAACTGCCTAATTATTCCATCAGGAAGTGGGGAAGGTTTCTTCTCCCTGTGGAACATGCTATGGATGCATGCCCCTCACTTTCACTTTTTTGGTCCCATGGTATGGCAAAAATGGTAAATGTAAATCTGTGCTGTATTAACAGGAGTGAAATATGTAAGATACGGGCTGTAGTTATCCTCATCTGGAGTATTGTGTCCATTCTAGGAGCCACGCTTTAGGAAAGATGTGGACAAATTGGAGAGATCTAGAGGAGAGCTACAAAAATGATATAAGGTTTAGAAAGCCTGACTTATGAGGAAAAGTTAAGAGAGGACATGTTTAGTCTTGTGTAAACAAGACTGGGGGGTGGAGAGGAGGGGAGACCTGATAATTGTCTTCAAATATGTTAAGGCTGTAATAATGAAGATGGCAATCAGTTGTTCTCCAGGTCCACTGAAGGTAGGACAACAAATTGGCTTAATCTGCAGCATGGGAGATTTAGGTTTGATATTAGGAAAAGTTTTCTAACTATAAGGATAGTTAAGCACTGGGATAAGATCCAACAGAGGTTGGTGGAATCCCTGTCACTGGAGTTTTTTAAAAAACAGATAAGACAAACACCCATCAGGAATGGTCTTGGTATACTTGGTCCCTAGGTATACGCGAGATCTTTCCAGTTCTACATTACTATGATTTATATGATACACAAGAGACCAAGACCACCCATGTAGAGACACTGTGCTTTATGTTGCCTCGAGCCTCTGGCTTTTCCTTTCTGGTCCTTAAATGTGAGGCTACACTGAAGCTGTTCTATCAGTGGCTGTCCACTGGACCCCCAGTTCAAAGTGGGAAGCTTTCCCCACTGTGGAAGGGCCTTGTGGAAAAATGAATACAGCTTTGGGCTGCAATACCTTTCCCTGGAAATCTCTGTGGAGCTTGTTTTCCCAGATCCCATTGAATGGGATGCAACTCAGACCAGCATTGGCCTGACAAGTCCTCACCCACTCTCTATGCGCTGATCCCAATCCCTGTGGAGAGGGCTCCACTTTTTTCTAGGAAGGAGGTGCTATAAAAGCTGCTGCAGGCCAAGAAAGATCTATATCTGGCTCTTGTGGACACAATTATGAGTCCGTTACTGGGAAGTAGTACGTGAAAGGGCAATATGTTAATGCCACAAAAGTAGTTAACACTAGGATACCCATAATACAACCCTAACTGAAATCTTTTGAATTTAGGATAATAAAGTACTTCAAGGAAACATGAGGAACATGTTAATTTTTTAGGTGCTGGGATTTGTGTTTACATGTACATAGTGCCGCCAGAATAGGAGGGGCATGGCCCTCCCATTTTTTGAAAGTGGACCGGCCTGGGGCCCCACCCCCACAGCCAGGTCAGCAGCTGGAGCCCAGCTGGGGAGACCAGGCAGCTGTAGGACCATAGACACTCCACCTGCTCGGGGGCGGTGGGGGCTGTGTGTCAAGAGCAGCTCCCAGACTATGTCCCCACCCTGCGCACTCCCCACCCACCCTGGGCAGGAGGGTCCACAGCTTCTCACAGCTACTAGTGCGCTGCACATGGCTCTTTCCTGGACCCGGGGGGCCACAGCCCAGCCATGCTAAGAGCTGCACTGGCAGCTGTGTGGAGCTGCACCATAGACCTTCCTCCTGTCCTGGGCTGGGTGGGGACATGGGTTGGTGGCTGTGCTCAAACCGCTCACACCAGGCAAGTGAAGGGTCCCTGGCTCCCAGCCCACTCCAGCTTCCGGCTTGGCCAGGGGCAGGGCCTTGGGTGGAAGATGAGGGGCAGGGAGGCCTGGCCCCTTCCGCTTTTGGGCAGGCTCTGCTGTCTTGCATGTATGAGACTAGATGTGGGAAACTTGAATGCTGGTATACTACCATAGTGCCATCCCATGCATAGAACAGAGATATTATTAGTGCTTCAAACAAATTTTTTTTAGATAGAATTATGACGACTTGTATGACCTCTATAGTCACATTTTAGACAGAAACCTTAAGACTCCAGTCACCTTTTCAAATAATGAAAATACTTTTCTCTAAATATCCAGTATAATTGTCAGCTGAAAGTACATAATTCCCTCTGATTCAAATTAAAAATACGTTAGCCATGGATATTCCATGTGATCTATTGGTTGTACAGGTTAATTCGACCACACCCCAAAATGGCATTTCTTCACTCCTGGTGCTTCAGAGCATCAGGGCTATCTGCTTTTTACAAGCCTAGGTGCTTCATCAGTGCAAAACAGCATAAAGGTAGATGATCTGTCCCCCTGAAAATTCCATCTATCTAATGGGAATCCTAGGGTGGCATAGTGGCTCCTACACTACTCTCCCTTCCAGCCCCAGCACAAGAGACATTCCCAGGACTGAGGCTGGATATTCCTTCTCCCCAATGACTGCGAGCTACTGTAATAGTTCTTGGGGACTATGGGTAGACAGATGTAAATTAGAGCAGCCCTGAAGCTTCCCTAGTTTATGCTGGGGAGAAGCCCAATCCTCAGCTGGCCACAGGATTTTTTGAGGTTGATGCGGGAGGAAAATGAAAAGGGGAAATAAAGAGAAGTGGTACAATGATTTTCCTAATGGGGTCTTCATTGAGCATTATGGAATAGAAATTTGCAACCATTCTTCATATAAATGCCCTTTTAAAATAAGCCAAGCATATATTGTTAAAATAATTTGCTTCTAAACACAGAAACTGATTGTGCTAAAAGGCATTCCCTGCTCTTAAAAGTAATTGTGGATGAAAAGAGTTCAGAGATGATATTCTAGTGTGTGCTTTACAAGGAAATAAGTAAATAAAATTACAATTGGTTTTAGAGTGATCAAACAGTGCAACTCCCATTACGTTCTATGCTAGCTGAACTGTTCCTGCAGAGATGCCCAAAAATATAAGTATTTGTTTTTAATAAAGGCTTGGTAAACTACAAGTCCTATGTATTTTCCTCTCTTGCAGTTTGGTAAAACTTTGAGAGATATGGCTCAATTTGGTATTTTCTTGCCCCAAAATATCTAGGTACAGTATTTACCACATGTGAAATATATAAAGGATTAACTTGTTTTTTATGTATATAATGCAGCCTTGCAAAATAGCTATGAAAATTTACGCACGCAGCAGAAAAATTCTGCTTACCCACCCTTTAATGTGATGATTGATGATAATGAAAAAAACTAATATTTTAAGTCACCTGTCAAAAAAAGTCTCACTTATAGGAAGGTGGATAGTAGAATTTTGCAAGTCTGATATAATTTAATAAATAACTAGGGTTTTTTTAAGTGACACTAGAGAAAGTGAAAGGTGTGGATTGATGGCAGGGGTGATGAATGACACAGAAGAGTTACTCAGCCTACTACCATGTGATATACCTCAAACCTGAACATGAATTACTTTTTCTAACTATCAAAAACAAGTTCAGTCTCAGTGTCATAGAATCATAGGACTGGAAGGGGCCTTGAGAGGTCATCTAGTCCAATCCTCTACACTCATCGCAGAGCTAAGTATTATCTAGACCATTCCAGACAGATGTTTGTCCAACCTACTCTTAAAAATCTCTAATGATGGAGATTCCACAACCTCTCTTGGCAATTTATACCAGTGCTTAACTACCCTGATAGGAAATTAAACATAAACTGCCCTTGCTGCAATTTAAGCTCATTGCTTCTTGTCCTATCCTCAGAGGTTAATGAGAATAATTTATCTCCCTCATCTTTGTAACAACCTTTTTTACACTTGAAAACTGTTATGTCCCCCCTCAGTCTTCCCTTCTCCAGACTAAACAAACACAATGTTATCTTCCCTCTTATCTTCAGTCTTCCCTCATAGGTCATGTTTTCTAGACCTTTAATCATTTTTGTTGCTCTTCTATGGACTTTCTGCAATTTGTTCACATCTTTCCTGAAATGTGGCAGCCAGAACTGGACACAATACTCCAGTCGAGGCATAATCAGCATGGAATAGAGTGGAAGCATTACTGTTCGTGTCTTGCTTACAAAACTCCTACAAATACATCTCAGAATGATGTTTCCTTTTTTTGCAACAGCTTTATATTGTTGACTCAGTTAGCTTCTGATCCAGTATGACCCCCAGAGCCCTTTTCACAGTATTCCTTCTTAGGCAGTCATTTCCCATTTTGTATGTGTGCAATTGATTGGAGTACTTTGCATTTGTCCTTATTGAATTTCATTGTATTCACTTCAGATCATTTCTCCAGTTTATCCAGATCATTTTGAATTTTAATCCTATCCTCCAAAGCACTTGCAACCCCTCTCAGCTTGGTATCATCCACAAACTTATATGTGTACTCTCTATGCCATTATCTAAATCATTGATGAAGGTATTGAGCAGAACCTGACCCAGAACTGATCCCCGTGGGACCCCACTCAATATACCTTTCCAGCATGACTGTGAACCAATAATAACTACCCACCTTATAGTAGCACCATCTAGGTTGTATTTCCCTAGTTTGTTTCTGACAAGGTCATGTGATATAGTATCAAAAGCCTTAATGAAGTCAAGATATACCATATCTACTGCTTCCCCCCATCCACAAGTTTTGTTGTCCTGTCAAAGAAAGCTGTTAGGTTGGTTTGGCACAATTTGTTCTTGACAAATTTAATCTTTTTACTCTTTCATCTTTCTGGCAAGGTTGACAATAAATCTGCTACTTATGATATTAACTATGATTTTTTTTAATATGGACATTTGAACCAGTATTCTGAAAAGCTCTGTATCTCTTCATTTGTGCCTTTACCAATCTGAGACTTGGTCTCAACTAAAATAAAATATTTACTACGTGCCAGTTTATGTCCATGAGAGCTACAAGTAGCGAGACCCATCATGCAGCTCAATTATGGCTTGCATGGCAGTGAGATCCAGTTGGGTCTGCAGCACCTTTTCTCTCTTCTGAGATCCCAAAGAAGTGCAGTCAAAATTAGTGGGGAGTAAGGTTTACTAGTGAGTAGGGCATGTGTCAGGTACGGTTGGGTCACATTTTCAATCTTTTGGTTGCAGATTGAAAACAACAAACTTTTGTTGTTTATAGAAAACATGGATTCTTATGCACTCACATGATTCAGGAGCTGGGCCTTTAGAAATGGGCCAACAGTGCCTATGCCTTAATCCAGACCTGTTCTCACTGGCGACAGCATGTTACACTCATTTCCCACAGGTGTAAATGACTACATGAGAATTAACCACAACCCATCTTTCACATGTTGCTTGTAAAGGAATAGTGGAGAATAATGTAAATATTGAGGACCAGATCCTTCTGCCCCATGCTATTTAGCCCCCCAAGGAGGAGAGAGCCAGCATAATTACTCTAGGCCATGACATCAAGCTGTAAACATGTCCAAAACACCACTGTACTCCAGAGACTCCTGTCTGCCAGACAAAGCTGAGCACGATATAGACCAGTCCTAAGGCTACTGTATATTGGACTGGGAGTCAAATCAGCCTCTGGGTAGTGCTAGGATTCAAGTGGCATCATGCCACCTTCTCCTTGCACAGCTGAAGCTCTCTGTTGTACCATCCATTTAAAAAAAAACCACACACGGTAGTTATGAATGTATATACATATGTTATAGTGCAAATTCTGCTCTTATTCCTGTAAATCCATTGAAATAATAAGAGTTAGTCTCTGGTGAAAAGGAAATTTGATACAATAAAGACACAGGCCAAGAGCAACCTCTTCTATGGAAATAACTGTGGGAGGGATGTTGAGGCTGTGGGTACATCAGAAATGATGGCACACCATAAAGCATCCAGTGTCACTAGAGTCTGCTGACAGCCTGATACATGGGTCACCACACACCTCTCAGTGCTGTTGTATCTCTTTGAGGTGTTAACTCTAAGAGCCACTGCTCTGGGCAGCTCCACCAACACTGCTACAGATGAGGACTGTACATGGCACAGGAGAAGCGTACAGTAAGTTCATCCCATTCACCCAAGCAGCTTCTGGAATAAGAACTGGGAGTCCTCCTTATTGCCATCCTTGACCTTCTGGAGGGATGAGTGGATTTCTGCTCTGGAGCCGCTTCCCTTGGGCTTGAGTGGATGATACAGGGCCCCATGTTTGTGACTCTGCTTCTCAGGGAAGGAATGCTGGGGGCTTCCCTGACACTGCCACACCAAGTAGTGGCAGGAAGGAGGTGGAGTCATTGGAGGCCTCATGTTTTCATGTGCTAGTGCCCTGGAGTGCCTTAATTCAGCCCAGCATGCAAGTGGAGAATTCTGATTTGGAAGTGTTTTACACACACTTTGCAGAGGTAAAAATGACAACACAAGGTGCAAGGCCATGGCAAATCACTCCTTCCTGATGTATTCATGGCAAGTACTGCTGGTAGCTGAACACGGAACAAATACTGATAGCCTCATCAGGATACTCACTCTATTCAGAGGGACCCAGATAATTCCAGACCCTTTCTAAACCCAGTCCTATGGCTCTTTGGTAATAATCCACACAGGTTGTGATGGGTCACCCCCTTTTTATGGTGCCACCTGATGTACTGGGATACCACCGAGCCGGTCTGTTCCGCCAGCCTGGGCCACCTTTACCCACACCCAGCTGCAGAAAGACACAGACATTGAGATCAGCTCTGGGAAGACTCAGCTTAAGGGACTTGCTCCAGCACTCTAGTGCCCACCTCCCTTGGAGTGCAGACCCAAAGGTATATTGTCTTGCATGGTATAGAAAAATCTGCAAAGCGCAAGCTCATAAAGATTCACCCTCTCCCTCAATGCAGAGAGAGAAATGCACATCTTCTTGCCCTCCCAGATATGAATTGCACAAACTGGGTTATGTTATAAACAAGAAACAAGTTTATTAACTACAAAAGACAGATTTTAAGTTATTATAAGGGATAGCAAACGAACAAATCAGATTACTAAATAGGTTACAAAATTTTTCATCATCACTTGACCTTGTAGTGTCAATGCAGCATCCCAGGATGGTGGGAGATTAGCATCTTCAGAGTTCCATTGTCCTTACATGGGTTATTCAGCCTACTGTCTAGTGGGTGTGCCCCCCAAGTACACACATAGTTGTAATTGTTACATAGTCAATATTCCTAACTTTAGATATAGAAATGATACATGCATAGAAATTGGATAATCACATTCAGTAAATCATGACCTTTCTAATGATATCATACATGAGGCATCTTGCATAAAGTATATCTTAGTTATGCCATATTCATACCTTAAGTATATTTTTATGAAGAATATGGAGTGTCATGCCACACTGGTCACATTACAAAAAGTATTTTATGATTGGAAAATCATGAAGCCTGCTGTGTCATCATTTGCACCAGAGCAAAGTGAGTGAATGGCTGTAAATCATTACTAAATCAGAATGATGGCCTCGCTTACAGCAGTAGTAGCACCTTACAGCCTACACAGGTGCAAATGCAAGGCAATGGGAAAATATTCCCACTGTTTATACTTTGGGAAATGTTGTTCATAAAAGATGTAGTTAGAAATAAAAGAAGGAAAGAAAGAAACTCTGCCCTCGTTATGATGGAAATATCCTTTCAAACTGTACTCCTGATTGGCAAGACTGTCTTTCACATACATTACAAAGGTGTCAAATCACATTTTATCTTGCTACTTCTTGTGTGCTGAAGCATGGTATGACATGATGTAACATGATGCAACATATGGCAATAAATCAGATTGAAAGTGAATATAAATTCAATTTTTGGGGGGGAAAACAGTGTATACTAATTTCATTGCATTTATGTTGTTAAGGAGATGACACTTGTTTTTATTTAAAAAACCCAAACATTGTCCCTGGTAAATGATTGTTCCTCCAACATAAGTCTTTACTCCAATACACTTACTTGTATTATAGCACCTAAAACCTAAACAGTAAGTCAGTGAGTTTTAGAAGAACAGATCCTGCTTTATTGACGACTCAATAAAACTCCTTTGAGAAATGAAACAGACTTTAAAATGTATAGTCCAGAGAAATAAATCCATATTTGGCTAAGAGCAAAGTTATTTAGACTGCTGGATAACTGTAGTGTCTGAAGCGGCGACTGGAAGTTTAGGTGAGTGGAAGTACTGTTTGGAATCAGTTTGTTTTCTCCCTCCAGGTATGACACTTAAGTATTTAAAATGTAAGTTCTAAGAAGAGCTTTGTGGTGAATAGACATCTATTTAGAGTAGAAGTAAGCAAGATTACTCTCCAGGAGGTTAGCAGCACTCCACTCACGTGCCTAACAACATTCACAATACCACACACCATAAGAAGTGTCTGTTGGCTGCACGTGGAACTCTCTCCTTTCTTTGTAAGCAAAGTCTGCCATGTCAAAGGTGGACTGGAGTTTAAGAGACACTCAAACAAAACTCTTTCATTGGATATGTGAAGAATTAGCCTGGAGGAAACTCAGATTCTTCATCAGCACTTTACAGTCCAGAGAGCCTAAAATAAGTTTCAACTTTAGAATGATTAACAGATTGTTGCATTTAAAAAACAAAATGAAACATATTTCTGTCGTCAGTCATAGGTTCCAGTGAGTTCCTTTTAAAAAGTAAATTTTGCCAGCTTATTCATCATTTTAGTTCAGAATTCAAGCTGAGGAACAATATGCTATCTCAGTGTTTGTCTTTATTATAAGCACATATCATCAGTTGCAAGACAATATAGATATACTTGATCATTTTAGTAATAACTTGATTGATGATTCCAACTAGTTTACAAGAAAGAAGCAGCATTATAAGAGCTGTATATAGATATGTTACTATCTAGTAGTAGACGGATTAATAGCTCTGAAAGAGATTGATATAATGAATATAGAATGACTGTATGCAAAGAGATATAAGAGAAGTATAACACATCTTGCAACACAAAATAGCATTTCTGAATTCATTAAACAGTTACTCATGTGAACACGTTCCTTGTGGATATACACTAATTTACACCATGTTTTAAATATTTCAGTATGTAGCACTGAAGTTATTTTTCATTATGAATTATTCATCACCTGCACTCTTCTTTTTTAAAATGACTTTTTAAAAACAATAAAATACTTTTAATTGACATTAGGCAGAACATTTAAAATGAACCCATTTCTCCAGTTACTGTCAGAAAAGAAATTGCACTTTGAGTTTTGGAAAAAATGTTTTAGGAAGATTTATCAGGGCTACAAGAAAAGCTGCCCATGAACTAATGGAATTAGCTTATCTTTGAATTCCCTCCACCCCAACTTAGAATGGCCACTAATTCCTTTCTTTGCTCTTTTGGTGTTTGCAAAGGGGTTCACTAAAGCCTGAATTGATATAATTATTGGCTTGGATTGTTAGAGATTTAGGCCAGATGGCTATGGGTTTCTAAAGTCCCAGTTGCTTGTGTTAGCTTTTCTAGTTTGCCTATAGGGTTTGGGGATCAGCAATTTGAAAGGCCTGCAAACTTGTAAAACAGTATTATTCATGGGGGCAGAATGTTCATCGGCGTGACCCAGTACTAAATACATTCATTATAGGCATTTCTATTCTGCACAATTTGCCACACGGTGCTGGTTTCTGAAAAAAGAGACAATGGCTTATAAAATGCTTTTGAATGCTTAAAAAGAAGGAGAGTTCATGCTGAGCCTTCTCTGCTTTCTTTGTCGACAAGAACCTTCTTAGTGACTTTGGCTGAGCTGTGCTGAGAATAAGTAAAGTGGAAAAATCAGCTATTTACTTTTTACATTTCTGGGTATGGGGAGAGTGAAGGAGAAGAAAAAAATAAAAAGCAGCGATGGTAAGATTATGTGAATGAGCAAATAAGTAAGTGGATAAAGTCAGCATAGAAATTAATGTAAAGAAGAATGAAAGAGCAGCAAGAATGTGGCTATAATGATAAACTTAAAAGGAAGTGCAGAGAAGGGGAACAGAAAGACCATCATAAATAATCATATTTGAAATGAGACCATATCAGTTTCTGTGACCTGGATACAGCAGGAGGCTCACATAATGATCAATGGCATTTCTGATGTACACAAAACACATTAGTGACTCAGGCATTTGACTCTTGTGTGTAAATATGTTGTGGGTTTTTT
Organism: Malaclemys terrapin pileata; assembly: GCF_027887155.1. Taxonomy (NCBI): domain Eukaryota; kingdom Metazoa; phylum Chordata; order Testudines; family Emydidae; genus Malaclemys; species Malaclemys terrapin. The sequence goes on from NC_071509.1 coordinate 92,525,780, forward strand.
TGTGTAGACTACATAGAAATAGTTTTCACAAATGGAAAAGGTATGATTAAATTGCCACTTTCAGGCCATCTACTCCATCTATCCTTCAGGTTGCTGGGCTTTTTTTAAACAGATGGCATGTATAAGGTGTGCCTTAGCAGAATTGTCATGCTTCACCATGAACTGCTTTTTTAACTAAGATGAAAAGGATTTTCTGAAGAACCACAGGAACAACAAAATAATAAAGCACACATAAAAAGAACTCTACTCAGGAAAGGACAAGTGCACATAGTACAAAACACTGCTGCAGACTCCTTCAGTAAGAAGCCAGTTAAAGGGCAAGAGTTTGAAAACATTTTCTTTTAAGAAGAATATGAAGAGAACTAAAAGAGAGACATAGAAGCTTGTGCTCCATTTAGCAACACAGACATTAAAGAAAAGCAGGTTACCCAGAAATAAGCAGAAGTGTCAATATATTAATAAAGGAGCAAGAGGAAGACATAATTAGAGATATGACACCTTAAAGTCCTTTACTAAGCAAATGCACTCAAAAAGATTTTGTTTTGTTGAAAAAAGAGGATTCCAAACTGTATAAATCAGGAGAATGATTACATGTTTTGTGGAGGCAAGAAGACTAATTAAAATTACAAAAACAATTTGAAGTGTCATATAAAGAGGACAAGAAGTTGATTTAAAGTTTTTCTTTAGTAATTTGTCTGCTCTTTGTTGTGGCACACTCACAGAAAGTGAATGCTGGGGGAGGAGCTGCCTCCCCCACCTTTCTCTAGCTTTTTTTTTGTGTGTGTGTGTGTGTGTGTGACTTCACTGTCCTTTGATTTGGAAGCAAGCTGATTGGCTGGAAGCAATTCAACACATGCCGGGCAAAAGCTTTGTGTGAGTTGAAGTGAAGTTGCACAGATTTTAGACTGGAGTCAGCAATCAAGGGTGTTTAGTCTGCAGCTGAACAGTGAGAGGGAAAGAGGATCTCTCAGAAAAGATACAGTGCAGATTCAGCTAGCACTCTGCCATAAATGGATACTAACTGCAGAAGGAGAAAACACTGATGTGACAAATTTCGTCCTTGAAGAGGAGCAGGAAAACAAATGAGAGAGATTGGATTGCATACAGATTGTATCTTGAAGTCCTGACACGGTGTGTATACAAAAAAAAAAAAAAAGTTTTCTGAGATATACTAAGATATTAATACTTTGCTATATTATAAAAGACATTTTCAAGTTTTAAAGAACCAAATGTGTACTGGGTTTAAGGTACCAAAGGAAGTTGAAAGAACTGCTTTTTAACTTGCTTGGAGAAATGAATTGCAAAAACTTACAAATGCACCAAATCAGTAGTAAAATGCACTTTATGTTCCTTTTTGTACTGATGATAATATCTTTCAGTAAAGATGTGCTAGGCAAGAATTTGAAATACAGGATTTATGAGGAGCAGAGAGTTGGATCAGTAATTGCAAGACTATCAGAGGATGTAGCTGATGTTTTATTTAAAATTCCTAACCCTTCTTCAGTTCGTTTTCGAGCCATGCAAAGAGGGAATTCTCCCCTACTTGTAGTCCGAGAGGATAATGGAGAAATCAGCATAGGAGCTAAAATTGACCGGGAACAACTCTGCCAGAAAAACTTAAACTGCTCTATAGAGTTTGATGTGATCACTCTGCCTACTGAACATCTGCAGCTTTTCCATGTTGAAGTTGAAGTGCTGGATATTAATGACAACTCTCCCCAGTTTTCCAGAGCTCTCATCCCTATTGAAATATCAGAGAGTGCAGCTGTAGGAACCCGGATCCCTTTGGACAGTGCTTTTGATCCAGATGTTGGGGAAAATTCTCTGCACACTTATTCACTGTCTGCAAATGATTTTTTTAATATTGAAGTGCGAACAAGGACTGATGGTGCCAAATATGCAGAACTCATTGTGGTTAGAGAATTGGACCGGGAGTTGAAGTCAAGCTACGAACTCCAACTCACTGCTTCAGATATGGGGGTACCTCAGCGATCCGGATCGTCTATTCTAAAAATAAGTATTTCTGATTCTAATGATAACAGTCCTGTTTTTGAGCAACAATCATATATAATTCAGCTCTTAGAAAATTCACCAGTGGGTACTTTGCTCATAGATCTCAATGCTACTGATCCAGATGAGGGCGCTAATGGTAAAGTCATGTATTCTTTCAGTAGTCATGTGTCTTCCAAAATTATAGAGACTTTTAAAATAGACTCAGAGAAAGGCCATCTGACCCTCCTGACACAAGTGGACTATGAAATCACCAAATCCTATGAAATTGATGCTCAAGCTCAAGATTTGGGTCCAAATTCTATCCCAGCTCATTGCAAAATTATCATTAAAATTGTGGATGTCAACGACAACAAACCTGAAATTAATTTAAACCTGATGTCCCCTGGGAATGAGGAAATAGCTCACATTTCTGAAGGGTCACCCATGGACACTTTTATTGCCATAGTCAGGGTGCAGGACAAGGACTCTGGTGTGAATGGAGAGATAGTTTGCAAGCTTCATGGGCATGGCCACTTTAAACTTCAAAAGACTTATGAAAATAACTATTTAATTTTGACTAATGCTACTCTAGATAGAGAAAAGAGATCTGAATACAGTTTGACTGTAATAGCTGAAGACAAGGGGACACCAAGTCTCTCCACAGTGAAACATTTTACTGTCCAAATCAATGATGAAAATGACAACCCACCCCGCTTCCAGACAAACAGATATGAAGTTGTTATCTTAGAAAATAACTCTCCAGGTGCATACATCACATCTGTCACAGCCACAGATCCAGATCTAGGGGACAATGGACAGGTCACATACACTATTTTGGAAAGCTTTATTTTGGGAAGTTCCATAACCACCTATGTGACCATTGACCCATCCAATGGTGCAATCTATGCACTCAGAACTTTTGATCATGAAGAAGTAAATCAGATTGCCTTTGTGGTTCAAGCTAGAGATGGAGGGAGTCAGCAACTTGTTAGTAATACCACAGTTGTGCTTACTATTATTGATGAAAATGATAATGTTCCTGTCATTGTGGGACCAGCACTACGCAATAACACTGCAGAAATCTCAATCCCTAAAGATGCTGAGAGTGGCTTCCATGTGACTAGGATAAGGGCTATAGACAGAGACTCTGGTATGAACTCAGAACTAAGCTGTTCCATAATAGCTGACAATGAAGAAAACATATTTATAATGGACCCAAGATCATGTGACATCTATATTAATGTTAGCATAGAATCTGTTTTATCTAAAGAATGGGAATTTTTTGTGATAGTTCAGGATAAAGGCAGTCCTCCACTCAGTACCAAAGCACTTCTGAAATGTACTGTTTTTGAATATGTTTATCCAATTCCAAGCACAGAAGCTACTTTTTTTAGCCAGCCCTCTCTGGATGTTTCTATGATAACAATTATATCACTTGGGTCAATATGTGCAGTGTTGTTGGTCATTATGGTTATCTTTGCTACAAGATGCAATCGAGAGAAAAAGGATACAAGATCCTACAACTGCCGTGTGGCAGAATCAACTTACCAGCATCACCCAAAAAGACCATCAAGACAGATTCACAAAGGTGACATTACACTTGTGCCTACTGTTAATGGCACTTTACCCATCAGATCTCACCACAGAGCTTCTCCTTCATCATCTCCAACCTTAGAAAGAGGACAAATGAGCAGTCGACAAAGCCATCATAGTCACCAATCACTTAACAGTCTAGTGACAATCTCTTCAAATCATGTACCAGAGAATTTCTCACTGGAACTCACCCATGCTACTCCTGCTGTTGAGGTAAGATCATATATTATCTTGCATGCATGTTCACTCATTCACCCATGTATGAGTGTGTTTATGCTCTGCATGCTGTCTGTGACAGTATGAAAGTATTATAGATTTCTTTTCAGGGATGCAGCACTGCAGTTCCACTCTGTCAATTGAATCTTAAAACAATCCTGCACATGAGAGACTATAGTAAACCTGTTATAATTTATTTATATTCTTCTTTAAATTGAAACAACTTTGTGTAATATACACATAATATACACAGTACTTTATTACTGATGTACAGTTTTCTGTGTGATTGTGTGTGTGTGTGTGTGTGTGTGTTCAGACACATATAGTGTATAACACACAAAGTATTTGTACAAATGACAGAACAAACTCCTCAAAATGAGGGTTTATAGTAGAAACACTGCTACAATTTTAACTGCAGCTGCTCTGGCAGATGGTGGTAGTGTGAGAGGGTATGCATCCAATATCTTCATAATTTGAAACTGCCTATTTTAGTTTTTAAATATATACACTATATTGTTTTGATCTCTCCCTTAAAAAAAACAACCAACCAAAAAAAAAAAAAACCACCCCTCTTTGCAGTCCATTGTTTTTAAATGTTAATTAATTAGTATGAATTCTGAGATTAACGAATAGCATTGCATTTTCTGTCTGTAGGGTGCCTTCAGATGTTTTCCATGGCAAACACTGTATACTGTAAATACCCAGTTGTACTACATTATATATGCACATGAATGTGCTCTAATTAAATTTTAAAGAAGAAACCAAAAAGAAGTAAATAATTAAAATTTTTCTAAATAGACATTTGGGTTTTATTTCCAGGAATCAGTGTTTTCTTCTTTTCTTTAGCAGGTCTCTCAGCTTCTTTCAATGCTTCATCAGGGCCAATATCAGCCAAGACCAAGTTTTCGAGGAAACAAATATTCCAGAAGCTACAGGTGAGGATTTCAGTTAGATTCTGATCAAAACATTTTTATCTGAGAACAACATACTGAACATGTGATAACAAAATATAATTCCATCACCATGTTTTTTCTGTTTACAGATATGCCCTACAAGATATGGATAAATTTAGCTTGAAAGATAGTGGCCGTGGTGATAGTGAAGCAGGAGACAGTGATTATGATTTGGGTAGAGATTCTCCAATTGACAGACTTCTTGGGGAAGGATTCAGTGACCTTTTCCTTACAGATGGGAGAATTCCTGCAGGTAAGAACACAATGAAAGTTGAATAGTTTATTTACAGTGCTCCCTGACTGTCACATTGATGTAGTTAGCATTGTGAAAGCCAAAATTCTTTAGCTTTCAAGTTTTATATTTCCTCCTTCATCTGCTCTACAGTATATAGTGTCCTCAAACCAGAACACAGCTGGTGCACTCAAGACTGGGACACTATTGAATTTCTGCCCAGAGCAGTGCGTAGGCAGTTTCTGCTATTATTTGCAGCCACATGAGCTGGCTCTAAATCCCCCCCAGAAAGCGTCAACTGGTCTATGTCCCTAGATTTTTAATGACTGGGTGGATGTTTGTGGAAAACCAGGCTGCTGTGGTGTGTTAAAAATACACTGAACTATAATTTGGCAGATGCATTTTCCATAATAGGATCCAGACTTCCAGAGCTTAAAAATGCACTGGTTAGGTGATGGAATGTAGTTTTTAGGTAGGGAAGTGTAGAGCTGCACTGTGTTTTCCACTAATGAATTAGTATCTGTAAATATGACCTATGTGTCAGTATTTGTGCTAAATGTCAAAGCAGTTCATTACCTGCCATCCTGATTGCTGGAATGAGTTGACTGTTCCAACATAAGGAGAGAGGCATACCTCGGGGGGATGCAAAAGGGAGATAAACCTTTTGTAAATTCAAACTCACTCATGAGTACAGTAAAAGAGACTGGGAAATCACATTAGGCTCAGAAGTGAGCTTTGTATTAGAACCCCAATATTTATACAACTACCTGTACTTTTTACTCCTAAATCTTTGCAAAATAAATGTGGGGCCCAGATTTAAATGCCTATACAAAATATACAGGAAATGTTTTATCCTTGCACATGAAAGCCATCTCCTACAGGGCCAGATTATGCCAGTATGGTTTAGGCTCATATTGGGGCTGGTGGGTAGCTCTACAATTTGCTGTGCACTAGGGTGCAGGGTAAGAGTGTCCACTGAACTGCTCCTTAGGATGGTGCACAGCATGCTTCCTGCTGTAACCAGATAGTGCCATTGGCCAGAGCAGGATGGGGTAGAGCCAAAGCCTTGCCACCTCCTTCCCACCTTTGGGGTGGCTAACCCTCAAGGGCACTAGAAGGGCCTTCAATTTTCCCTGGCCTTTGTGTGGAGAGTTTAAGATGAAAAGGCTTCTGGAGCCTTTCCTTCTGCACCTTGGCCCCAAACATGTAATTCTGTCTTTTCAAACCTTCAACACTTCTCTTGTGGATTTTGCTCCATTCTAGGGTCTCACACTACTCCTGAGTCCAACCTCCCATCCAGAAGTCCCACTTAGCTTCTTTTGGTAGCTGGGATTATGTAGGTCCAAGTGTCAACAGTCCCAAGGTTTTTTTCCCCCCACACTTCTTGCCAACAAGTTGCTACTTAGAAGCCATTTATTCCTGTACCATACAACTTTAGACAAAAATCTTTTCTCCTTGAGTGGTAAAGTAGGGAAGAATTTACTATAATTCTCAGCAGCTGTTAAGGGAGACTTCACATGCAATACTTTTGCATTGGATCCTTCCACAGTGGCAGCTAAGGAATAATTGTCTACTTCCTGGCTGGATGATTGTGGGTTGCCAGGGAAAAAAGGAATGTTTACACTCTTAACTGAAATTCCTATTATTCATTTAAAGAACTTTCTATTAGCCCCCAAATATAAAACCAATGAGTGAAATTTTCAAAATTTGGCCCAACTGTGATTCCACTGAAGTGCATGTTAAAACTCTCATTGATTACAAGGGGAACAGAGTTAGGCTAACATGGAGTGATTTAGAAAATCCCACTCTCGATATTTGTTTATGTGCATAGCCCTAACCACTCCATTAGTTATACATGAACTATTTAAGATAACATATTAATTAATCTGCGTGTTCACACCAAACTCACAAAAAGTAGAATGGAAACTTTCTTTGAGTTTCCTAAGTTCAATTTCCTAAGTTCAGCTTCCTCCTTCCGTGCCCCTCTATTTTTAAGTGTCCGTGCATTTTCACCCCAGATCAGAAGTCACAGGGTCAAAATACTGTAAGAAAGATAATTTTTTCAGTATTTTCTGCCTAGATGGAACCAGGAAGGAATGGACCATCTCCCATACACATGAATCTGTGGGAGATCCTCAAACATTTTAAATTTCAATGAAAACATTTCTTTTTTCTCCCTTAAAAATATATAAAAAACCTTTACCTATATGTTTACGGTTTTGAAAAAAACATACATTCAGAGTTACTTCTGACATTTCAGTCTTAACCCATACCATTGTACATGTATATCTTTTCTATTGCTGACTTACAGACAAAGTGGGACATCGTTAACCCTCATCATTAACATCCTGATTGCTGGAATAAGTTGCTCGTTCCAACATAAGGAGAGAGGCATATCTGGGGGGATGGAAAAAATTCAAGCCCACTCGCAGATATAGTAGGGCTTTTAATCATTTGTTTAGAATATTGCTATGATTTTATACTGCTAAATCTAGGTCTCACTAATGTGAATGGCAAAACTCCCACTGATTTAAATGTGACAAGCCTTTGGCCTGGAGTGAACTTGGTCAATGATCAGTGACACACTAGTGGCCCTGCAGTTCTCTATTAATTCACAGAATTGCACTGGAATTGTACTGAAAGGACCAACTGAACTAGTGCAGCTATAATGCATTTCATTCCCATCCACACTAGAACTAAAATCATTTGATTTAACCATTGTGGGTGGAGATATTTTCAAGACTTGTCAAGAGCTGGTGCAATCACAATGGTACTGGCATTGCCTGTGAAACATTATGAGCACATTTAATGTGTGGAAACAAAGTACTTCATAGGCATTTCAAACACCTAAACCAACACTTTAAACACCAATTATTTTATGTAGATGAATCTTTTGAGGCTCACTCATCACTACCTCATTTGCAACACCCAGTGCAAAATCTGGCCTCCAGCTATCTATACTTCTGCTAAATTTCATACTTCCTGATGTAAGAAAGGAAGTGAGTCTGAACCTAGAGGAATTTTAAATTGCATTAAAAAGGAAATAATATGTTAGACTGTATAAAGCATGGTAGGGAAATAAAACTGACAATATTAGAGTGCCACCGTATCAATCAATGGCATATTCTCACCTGGAATATTATGTTCAGTTCTGGTCACTCCATCTCAAAAATGATATTGCAGATATTGAAGTGGTCCAGAGACAAGTGAGGAAAATGATTAGAAACATGAGGAAACTTATGTGGAGACATTGCAAAGTTTAGGACTGTTTAGTTTAGTTTAGAGAAAAGACAAATAAAAAGGGATATGAAATAGGTATATAAAATAAAAAGATAGAAGGGATATAAACCCCAATTCTTCAAGGCACATTCTAACCATTAACTGATGGAATTAAGAAGCAGCTTCTCCTGTGGGCAAGGTATCACATAATTAAAAGTTATTCTATAATTGTTTATATCTGTGCTTCTTGAACTTTACTGTGCAGTACTGGTACTGGCCTCTATCAGAGACAGGATAATGGGCTAGATGGACCACTACCCTGATGGGGTATGACAATCCCAATGTTCTTATTTGGAATTAAATACATTTACTGAAGTAATCCTGAGAGGTGTTGAGCAGCTGCAACTCCCATTAGCTTCAACATCTGGAAAGAGGTAGTTTCCTTTTCCAACATTCGGAAATGGAAATTAGGCTTCTCTCCTGGCATCCTCTCTCTGCACAGGGCCTCCATTCACCATTTACTGTGATTTAAAAGGGGCTGCACATGCTTCCATTCCAACCCTACTAGAACTCTTCAGGGGGCTGGATGCTGGCTGGTCATTCCCCTCCAGTACCTCTTTGGGTAGGAATGTGAGTTCCTGGGCAAAAAGCAGGGGCAATACCCATTTCCTCCATTTAGCATTCATCACGGGCCCAGATCCCTTAAGTCCTTGGTTGCTCCTCTTTGTAGTCTGTATAGTCACTGTATGTCAGTCACCAACTGGAGGTATTAAACCAGCCAGCCCCCAAAGGCCAAATGCATCCTTAGAGTAACTCCACTCAAGTTAATGAAGATATACTGGGCACGAATTTGGCTAAAATGTCATGAGGTTGGATTAAAATCTGCTTCACCCATTTGGTAATTCATTGTGTTACTAGCAGACCCTAAAGAGGAGACAAGAGTTGGAGAAGATGGAGATAACTCCTTATCTTCTCTGCTCTCTCTCCTTTCTCTTCTCCCTCATTTTCTTTTCCTTACGGTTTTCCTCCCATATCCTTCTATTCTGTTCCCTTGCTCTCTTCACTGAATTGCAACTAGGAGATGAAAGAGGGAAACTTCTTAATTTTCGTTCATGAAAGGCATTAATCAGACATGTTATATACCGGGGTCGGCAACGTCCGGCACGCGGCTCACCAGGGTAAGCACCCTGGCGGGCCGGGCCAGTTTTATTTACCTGCTGACGCGGCAGGTTCGGCCGATTGCAGCCCCCACTGGCCGTGGTTCGCCGTCCTGGGCCAACGGGGGCAGCGAGAAGCAGCGCAGGCGAGCGATGTCTAATAAAAGATATTACTTCATGCACCCTGTCTCTTTATTCATCAGACAGTCCTGTATGAGAAGAGAGTGCTCTAACCTCTACCTTTTAAGTCACCCAAGCCACTTATTTTCTTGGGATTCACTGAAGCAATGGTATAATAAAAATGATATAGTTATCTTATATTTTATATATTTATCAACCTTACCTACAGACTAAAATACATGTGAACTTCCCTATAACGGGAGAACAACAACACTGGATCTGAACACCTCTGATCTTTAGAGAAATTCAGATCCTGATCAGAGCTTTGGATCTCAGGTCATTTAATATGCACTAGTGCTGACCCCTGTAATTGTGAGTAATCTGTATAATTGAATCTGAACATTAATCTCAGATTTTGGTTTTGATTACAGCAATGAGGCTATGCACAGAGGAATGTAGAGTTCTGGGACACTCTGACCAGTGCTGGATGCCACCTCTGCCCTCTCCATCTTCTGATTACAGAAGTAACATGTTTATTCCGGGGGAGGAATTTCAGCCACAGCAGCAGCAGCAGCAGCAACAGCAGGCATTTGAAGAAGATTCACAGCCTGTTGATTCCAATGAAAAGAAAAAGAGCTTTTCAACATTTGGTAAAGACTGTCAAAATGAGGAAGAGTCAGAGGACATCTGTACTTCATCTCTTCTCTCTGAAATGAGCAGTGTTTTTCAGCGCCTGTTGCCTCCTTCACTGGACACCTATACAGAATGCAATGAAATGAATCGCTCAAACTCACTGGAGCGCAGGAAGGGACATTTACCAGCCAAGACAGTAAGCTACCCACAAGGGGTGGCAGCGTGGGCAGCCAGTACACATTTCCAAAACCCTGCAAACAACACTGGGGCCATCCTAGGGACTCACTCGAGTGCACAACCTTCCTCTAAATGGCTGCCAGCTATGGAAGAAATCCCAGAGAACTATGAAGAAGATGACTTTGACAATGTGCTTAACCACCTCAGTGATGGTAAACATGAACTAATGGATGCCAGTGAGCTGGTAGCAGAAATTAACAAGCTGCTGCAAGATGTCCGGCAGAATTAGAGGGGTTTTTATATCATATTTTTCCATATTTATGGAAAACTGGGGGAAAAAAGAACCAGAATGAAAAGAACTGGCATTGCCAATTAGTTGCATTTATCATAAATGTGTCTGTGTATGTTGAATATTAAAATACTGTATTTTCATATGTACACAATGCAAGTGTGATTATCTTTATCTGTATTTTAAAAATACATTTGTACCTTATATTTATGTGTAATTTAACAAATAAATTTTATTTTTGTACTCCTACGGCAAGCATGTTTTCCTAAGTGTATATAACTGGCATCATTTGACTTTCTTGCCAAGCAGGTGTGTAAATTAAATCAAAGACAGGAATGTTGCTTTCCACAGTTTTGTAAAGAGTTTCAAATGTTACAGCACAGGCCCAACCCCACTGAAACATTATCCATACATTAGTTTCAGTAACTGATCCAACACCTTGTTGCAATGTTTCATTGTTACAATAAAGAGTTGTCAACACCCATAAAGCCTAAAATGTTCTTCTTTTCATGCCAGTTCAGAGAGTCATTCTCTCTTTTAATTGATGGCTTATAAGAGGGGTGAGAAGGGATGATGGCATTCTCCAGAGGCACAACCACCACTGAGAAGGAGTGTTGCTTTTAGACAAACTCCTTTGGCCAACTCAACAGTGATACTGAGAAGTTCTGACAAGAGTTTCACCCAACCTCTCCCAGATGGGTCAGCCTGATTCAGGACCTCTCTGGTAGTGGGAATAAAAGGGTAAATTGGAGGGAACCCTCCTTCCCCTTCCAATAAAATAATCGTTCTTGTCATGACCTCCAAGTCACTACTACATTTTTTATTTTCAGCTGCTGAGCATTCAGTCACTCTGAGTTGAAGCCAACAAAGGAATTCTATGGGGCCCCATCCATACGCCTTATGATACAGTTTTTAATTCATGATCATATACTATTTATTCCACAGGACACCTGCCTCATTCAGTACACAGGATGGACGGTGCTTACTTAATAAACAGCTGTTCAGTATTTTGTTTTCTTCTCATTGGTCAATTGGTGGCCCCATGCCTTATTTACTGCACACTTCAAACCCTGCTATGAAAACAGAATTATTAATTTCCTTATTGGCTTCTCTATAGTGCTCATCACTATAGTCTGTGAGTGCTTCATAAATATTAATTCATTTTCATAATACCCTTGTGAGATGAAGGAGTAGTATTAACCCCATTTTACAGTTGGGGAACTGGCACAGAGTGATTGAGGTAAAAAGTATTCACTAATGCTGATTGAGACATATAGGACCTGATTTTTTCAAAGTACATAGCATTATACAGAACTGTATATTTTCAAAGCACAGCTCCTATTGACCTTAGTTGCAGCTGTGAGTGCTCAGCACTTCTCCAAATCAGACCCCCAGAGTCTCAAGTCAGGCACCCAGAAAATGAGGACCACACAATTAGTGACCCCCTGGGAAAAGTTAAGAACATAAGAATGGCCATACTGGGTCAGACCAAAAGTCCATCTAGCCCAGTATCCTGTCTTCCGCCATTGGCCAATGCCAGGTGTCCCAGAAGGAATGAACAGAACAGGTTATCATCAAGTGATCCATCCCCTGTTGCCCATTCCCAGCTTCTGGCAACAGGGGTGGCGAGTTGTATGGGCCTGTGGTGCCTGGGCTCCAGCAAATTCAAGGGGACCTGGCTCCACCAATTTTCGGGGTGGAGTCTCTCCCCCGACTCCACGCATCTCCCACAGAGAGTGCCCCAGCCCCGCCTGTCACTCCTGTACACCTCCCCCAAGCATCCCTGCCTGCCCTGGGTAGCGGGCAGCTGCTCCCTCGCCGGCCGCAGCCAACTACAAGGGAGCAGCTCCGGGGGCAGGCTGAGGTAGCTGCTGCACCTGCGGAAGGAGGAGATGCATGGTAGCCCCCCCCATCCCTGGCAGGCGACTCCAGGGAGGAGTGGGGGCTTATCCTGGCTGCACTTTCTGAAAAGCAGCCTGGGGGCGCCTGGGTGAGTGTTGTGCTCAGGGGGAGGGCCCCCCCATCTCCTGGAGCTCGTTGCTGCCAGCTGGGAGAGGGCTGGGGGAAGTCGTCTCTGGCCCCCCACCCTAGCCCTAGGGCAGCCTGCCTGCTGCACCCCAAACTCCTCATCCCTGGGCCAGCCCCATGTCCCGCACACCCTCCCACACCCCAACCCCCTGTTCCAGCCCAGAGCCTGCACCCCAAAACCCCCTCCTCCACCCAAACTCCCTCCAACACCCCAACCCCCTGCCCCAGCCCAGAGCCTGCATCCAGCACCCAAACTCCCTCCCAGAGCCTTAGGCAGGTGTAAGGGGCAGGCGAGATTTGGACCCGTTCTGGGCACCACCAAAAATTATATAAACCTGCCACCCCTGTCTGGCAAACAGAGGCTAGGGACAAAGTTTGGTTAAAGTGTCTTGCCCAGCATCACAGAGGAACGTTTTGGTAGCAGCGGGGACAGATTCCAGTTTTCCACAACAGCATTTACTTGCCTTAACTACGAGACCATTTGATTCTCTTTCTGCAATCTCCTGCAGTCACTACACACCTTCTGACTTCTAAAACAAATGCAGCAGTGCTCCAGCAGCATGGGTCCTGTGGAAAAAACAATGTGATCCTCTAATTAATTATACATATGACCCGAGGGGCCAAAGTAAGGTTGCATAGGCAACCTTAATTTGACATTTCGTAACATTTGAATGCTTGACTTTGCAACCTGAATAATGTGCTTTTAACATAGTTCTTTTTATATGAAATTTTCTTCACTTTTAAAAAAGCAAATTGAAAAATTAGAAATTCCATCATGTGGCACCAGGGGCATACCCACATGGGTCATCAGCAGGGTTGGACGATTTAGATCCACAGCCCTCTGAAGTAACTGACAGTAGTAGTAGAGTGTCATCCTTTAAGTGGACCAGCACTAGAGGGGGATGGGAGTCATTGCCAGTCAGTTTTATAGATATTTGCTGACAGCAGAGGAATGATGAGAGTCAAAAATCATAGGATCCATTCTAGGCTCTGGAGGCGTATGGATTCCAGTCGGCACAGACACTTCTGCCCATTCTTCCCTCCCCACACCCGAAGTTTGGCTCCTTTTGCTCCTTTACCTATCCCTTCACTCCCAATCTTCCTTTCCTGGATCCCAGGCCCAATCTCCTTGCCCAGCCAGTTCTAGTGCCTCAAGGTCCTAATTCCACATGTTCCCCAAGCCCATACTGCCCCTTGCTTTTTCATGCCTGTCCTCTACTCTGCATTGCCCACTGTGTTCCTGTCCCTTTATGTTCTCTGCTGTATGTACCCCTAGGGCTGCCACAAGAGGCAACACTTCTTGTGTTAGTTCCCTGGCACAGAGTTACCAGGGAAAGAGGAATTGAGGAAAAGCTGAGGTAGTCTGATTAGTCACCAGACCAATTTCCTGTTTGGAAGAATAGCCACTAGTGACAAGATGCCAGCATTGCACTGAATACCACATTAGGTAGCTACTGGATGCCTGACGCTGGCCTGGATTATTGTAAACACACAGGATATGCTTGTGAAATGTGGGACAGTCCCAGCCAAATTGGGACTGTTGCAAAGTATGGCAGAGATTCACGATGTGCCAGTCCCTGGTATTAGCAGGTAGGCTTGGAAATTGTATATTCAGGTCGGTGAAAAAGCTAAAATCCTCTTTATCTGCCCTGAAGTAGGTGTCAGAGTGACTAAAACCTTCACTTTAAATCCTGTGAAAAGTATTCCCCCTTCATAAATAAACTAAGAGCTAACTCCCTGTTCCTAGAGAAGAAGGTATCTGACCTTCAGGCTCAAACTTTACAAATGTTACCGCTTACAAACTCTCAGGGCAGCTGGATAAGATCCATTTTCACAGTCCCCTAGTCCACTGGGGATTACCAACCTGTTTTAAATTTAAAATCCTTAAAGCAGTTTATGCCCATCAGCCATTTCACATGGATAGTCTCAATAATTTAAAAGTCATTGTTTGCAAAGGGGACTTGCTAAGCAAAAATAGATCCAAGCAAATGTCCTCAGTATCACTGTGTATCCAAATGTCAAAAAACACCTAAAGTTGTCCTGAAAGGAAGTTCTGTTGCAATGGAGGGTAATGGTGTTTGGTCTGTGCATTGACCTGAAGGGTGTTATCAGGTAATGAGACCAGTTATACAATGTGTAAGGTCTCTAGGAGCAAAACTGTTTGTTTACTTAGATGATATCTGAATTACAACAGTCAAAACAGCTCTTTAAATGGCATAGCTCAGGGGTTCTCAAACTGGGGGTTGGGATCCCTCAGGGGGTCACGAGGTTATTACATGGGAGGTCACGAGCTGTCAACCTCCACCCCAAACCCTGCTTTGCCTCCAGCATTTATAATGGTGTTAAATATATAAAAAGTGTTTTTAATTTATAAGGGGGAGGGGTCACACTCAGAGGCTTGCTATGTGAATGGGGTCACCATAAAAAAGTATGAGAGCCACTGGCATAGCTTAACAAGTGGCGTGTGAACTGCAGGCTGGGAGCGGCTAGCCCCAGCCCTGCCCCTTCCACCTGAGGTCCCGCTCCTTCTGCATCTCTCTCCCCCGCTGTGGTCATCTGCCCTGCCCTAGGCCAACCCTGGAGCACCGGGAGGGAAGGTGGCACATGGCTGCAGCCCCCCTCCCGGAGCGCTGGGCGGGCGGCGCATAGGCCTAGCCTCCCCAGCCCCAGAGTACCGGGAGGGCAAGTAGCACAGCCTCAGCCCGAGCCACCACAGAGGGGAACTGGCGCCACAGGTAGAGTGGGATGGGAGGTTTGGGGGGGGGGAGGAGCATGGGTGGGGCCACACGTGGCTGTTTGGGGAGGCTACCCGCTGCCCATGATAGTATGCTTACTAAACATGGACAAGTCTCTTTTCACCCTCTCCCATCTTAGTATTCCTGGTTTTTACAATGAATATGGCATCCCTAACATTGAATAGTCCTTATCCATAAGGGACCATGGCACCCTGAGTTGATACCTTAGTATTAAGTTAGACACAAGTCTACATTTACTGCATTTTGACAAACCAGTGCTGCAGCTCCTTGCCAGGCTGGCAGCTCTGTAAACAATGAGGCTGATTTCATCCTTGAAATCAATGGGTGTTTTGATGTTTGGTGAGCAGAATGATGGAAATATTTGTATAGACTGTGATGGTGTTTGATGGTAAAAATGCCATAAGTCATTATGTCCTATCTGCACTAGAGTTTCTCCTGTTGCTACCACAGGTGGTAATCCTGGAATGTTTAATATAGAACCATAGAAATGTAGGGCTGGAAGAGACCTTGAGCAGCCCCATGCTCTGAGGCAGGATCAAGTAAACCTAGACCATCCCTGACAGTCTAACCTGTTCTTAAAAATGCCCAATGATGGGGCTTCCACAACCTCTTTTTTAGGGCAAACCCAGACATTTTTTCCAGGGCCTTCTCATGTTTATTTATCCACATCTGAGATGGATGCAAAAAGACCAAATCTGATACCAGTGAAACGATATACAAGCACAGTAGCTGTTCAAGTGCCATCACTTCAGAATGGCATATTAAATTTGTGTTTAAAATCTTTTTGTATTCAATACATCATGCTTTACCCTCCAGTGAATCCATTAGCATAAACAATTTGGAGGTTGTGGCTGTGAATAAAGTCTTTGAGCTAACCTACAACCTGACCCTTGAGTACATTTACAATAATAGATTAAAAAGAAAAAAACAAAAAAGCCACCAGAGGAGTGAAGTTCTGGAACAGCCTTCCAAGGGGAGCAGTGGAGGCAAAAAACCTAACGTGCTTCATGACTGAGCTTGATAAGTTTAGGAAGGGGATGGTATGATGAGACTGTCTACAATGGCATCTAGTCAATATCTGACTGTTAGCAGCAAATATCTCCAACAGCCAGTGATGGGACACTAGATGGGGAGGGCTCTAAGCTACTACAGAGAATTCTTTCCCAGGTGTCTGTCTGGTGGGTCTCACCCACATGATCAGGGTCTGATTGTCATATTTGGGGTCAGGAAGGAATTTCCTCCCCGAGTCAGATTGACAGAGACCTTGCGGCGGGGGGGCAGGGGAGTTCCCTTTCCTCTGCAGCATGGCGCATGGGTCACTTGTAGGCTTAAACTAGTGTAAATGGTGGATTCTCTGTAACTTGAAGTCTTTCAATCATGATTTGAGGACTTCAGTAACTCAGTCAGAGGTTAGGGGGTGGGTGAGGTTCTGTGGCCTGCAATGTGAAGGAGGTCAGACTAGATGATTTTGATGGTCCCTTCTGGCCTTAAAGTCTATGAGTCTAAAACATAAACAAAAATAAATCCACCAAAAAGTAACTAAGCCTTGTTGAAAATTTCCCAGCTTTTTATAAAGAGTTTAAAATCCAGAGAAAATCCTAAGAAATCCCATTTCCTTCCCAACTTACAACCCTTAAAAGATCTTATATCTTTTCAAAGGTTAGAGTACTTGAAAGTCCCTGATTTTCTCAGCTTTATGTGTTATAAATAAACTTGCCATGCTATGGGACATAATGGAGGAGAAACTTCTGAACTTTTTCTGAGACTAGATTTGTGAAGAAAGGCTTGGATTTAAACTTTAGTAATGATGGCAAAAGCTGAACCTTAAATTGAAGATCTCTGAGAAAAAACCTATGTAGGTTTGTAAAATAATATAAGGAAAATCCACAACTATTGCACTTCCCTTGTTTGTTAATTATGTAATGTTTAAAGGTCAACCTACTGTCTACATTGAGTAAAGCATGCGATGGGAGGTCTAGTTTCACTCCTTAGGAAGCTGTACTATGTGCTCCCTCCCAGCACAGTAGGCTGGTGCAGTTAGGGGTGGCCATGTTTCCCATTGTGTCCCCAACTTAGGGCAGTGTCTTAATGAGCAAATCTGTACCACAGTATTTTCTGCAATATATTCCATATAAATAAAAGAAGAAGTAACAATGTAGACAATATGTTAACATTTTAACTTTAGTCAATAAGGCATAACAATACTTAGCAGTTATATAGCACTTTACATCACCAAAACAATGTGCAACCATTAAAAAAACACCACCACCTTATTCACAGGGATCAATTAATCCTCCACTTAAGTACAGGTATCTCTGTGGTGATGCATAGCAATAGTTTAAAACAAGCTGAAACAGTCCACAATTGTGTAGGAGAGACAATAACGAATACCTTATTTACTTGAAACTCAAGGGAGACTCAGGCAGGCAGAATTGGAAAATGACACAGGCTGAAATATGGCTACTTCACATATGGTAAATGAAGTGGGGGGGGGGGAGCTCACTTTTATGGACACCCAGCCAACCAGTTAGCTATAAAACCTGTTAGTAGCTGTTCTCTACTTGATCTATCTGTAAAGGGTTAACAAGTCCACAGGTAAAGGGAAGTGAGTGGGCACCTGACCAAAAGAGCCAATGGGAGGGCTAGAACTTTTTAAAATTGGAAAAAGACGCCCTTTGTCTGTGTGTTGTGGTTCTCCGGGGAAGAGGGGAACAGGGCAGCAGTTATGCGGTAAGCCAGAAGCTTTAAGCCAGGTATAAAATCCATTAGATCATACCTAGAAATTGCTTATCTGAAATCCCAGATATGTAAGTAAATTAGGGAATGTCTAGGAAGATGCAATTAGGGTTATTTCTTTTATTTTTTATTGGCTTGTGGACTCCTCTGTGCTAACCACAAATGTTTTTGTTTTGCTTGTAACCTTTAAGCTAAACCTCAAGAGAGCTATCCTGATGCTTAATTTTTGTAATTATTTTTAAGACCTAGAAAAAACCCTAAGTTTCAGATGTATTTTCTTTCTTTCTGTTTTTAATAAAATTTACCTTTTTTAAGAATAAGACTGGATTTTTGTGTCCCTAAGAGGTTTGTGCATATATTGTTTAATATTATTTCCTTTGTTTTCTTTCCCAGGTCTTCCCTGGAGTGGGTGGGGGAGGGTGAACGGGCTTGAGGGTACCCACAGCGAGGAATTCCCAAGTGCGCCTTCCTGGGTCCGAAGGGGTTTTTTTGCACTTGGGTGGTGGCAGCATCTACCCATCCAAGGTTAGAGAGAAACTGTGACCTTGGGAGTTTAATACCAGTCTGAAGTGGCCAGTATTATTTTTTAGAATCCTTGCGGGCCCACACCTTCTGCATTTGAAGTGCCAGAGTGGGGAAAAGGCTAGACACCATACTTTCTCCCAACCCTATTGCAGATAACACAGGATGTTTTTTTAATGATAAATGGTTAGGAGCTCTGTTTTACTTCTGATAGGGAAGACAACACTTCCAGCAGCACCATGTCTGTCACTCCATTCTGGGAATATGGTTCAGTACTAATTCAGAGGAAAGAGTGCTACAAAGTGAATCACCAACACCTCTTCCATCAGAACCTGGATGTTTCTTGGAGTACCTGTATATTGCTTGCAACACATCTATCTAGTAAGTGAACAAGATCACAGCACAAGGTGGTATGGCTGCAGAGATGGTAACCTCTCTGCCTCTATGTAAAACAACAAAAAGATTTTCAAAGGTACAAAGGCCACGAAGGTATGTCTACACTGCAAAAAAACACAAACAAATCAACAATTCTCCCCGCGCCCCCCCCCCACACACAAACAACAGTGAGTCTCAGTGCCCGGGTCTAGAGACTCAGGCTCGCACTACAGCACTAATAATAGCCATTTCAGTATTTCCACCTCTCTCTCTCCTCCCCCGCCGATAGTCAGTGTGAGCTCAAGCCCAAGCAGGAAAGTCACACTGACTGCCATTGAAAGTCAGTGTGAGCTGTTGCCTGACTCCCATTTGTGACTTGAAAATCTCACCTGCAGTTTCTTCCCTCCCCACATCAAATTAAGTCTACAGCATACTTCAGCTTCTCTCAGCATTGTTGCCATCATAAATATGTGACCATTTATGGCAGATATATTATCCCAAACTAGGAATTCAACTGGAAAGGGCAATATGCCCACTACACTTCATTCCACTAGCATTTACTCCAGGAGATTTGGTCAATTACAGTTTTTAAAAAGTGTTGTGCCAATTGGTGCAGTGCAAATGGTACTTTTCAATCATAATATTTATCCATTTCACAGGATTTATTGCCAGCAGGGTTAGGAAGATGTGCTATTGTAACCCACACACCTTCTGGTGTGGGGTTCTATGCCATCTAGTGGGACTGAGACCACTTAAAGAGAGTTAAATGAGTCTGCTCTACAGTCTTAGCTAAGAGCCAGTTGGCTTTTAGCTTATGTGGTAGAAGCTCCAGAGGTTCCCAGTTCAATCCTGCCCACTGCAGACCGGGGTCTGTTGGTGTTACAAGTGGGGGCTCGTCCAGGATTTCAACTGGGAAGTCTGTGAAACTCAGGATACCCTTCCTCAGCTAGGGGAAGTATGTAATTCACACACCTCCTGGATGTGGTGTTCTGTCCCATCTAGTGGTACTGAGACCACTTAGAGAAAAAGATTAATGAGTCTGCTCTACAGCCTGAGCTAAGAGGCAGTTGGCTTTTAGCTCATGCAGTAGCGGCTCATGCACTAAGCTCCAGAGATCCCAGTTTGATCCTGCCCGCCAATGACCAGGGTCTGTCGGTGTTACACTAGGTCAACGTTTCTAACTTTGCATGGTAATTCTGAGCCAAGTTTGAGTCATATCTGGAATTACTATTTATAGAGGAAGTTTTTTCATGCCATAAGTGTAATTGGAACACAGCCTCAACTATGAAATCACAACTGGTGCCTACATAATACCTTGACATAACTGATAGGCTTTATGCACTACATGAAATCAGCAATTACAATAATTAGTCCTCTGCAAGCAAAGCTATGCTATTTTTTTCTATATATATAAAGAACACTTTCGAGTCTGAATGACGTATTTCAGATTAAGGCAAACAAACAAAAGCAAAGACTCCCCAGGAGAGCTCAAGTGTTTGTAGTCCCCTTTGCAATCTGTAGCTGCCCTTGAAACAAAATGGCTGCTACCTCTGTACATAAGTAGCGCTGTTAAATGTTTAACACACATAAAACAAAGGTGCCACAGACTCTATTGTTAAGGGAAAGGAATCAAGCTTTTTTTGAGCTAGTTAATCTAGGTTTTGCTTCAAGAATATATCATAGACAGACGGTGGCTATGGAAATCCCAGATGGGGAACTAAGAGAAGCCGCATATTGATTCGGTACAGAGAGCTAGCTGTAAGAATATTGTTTTCTTCTTGGCTGAAGGTACTGCCTGCAGGAGGAGTTGGGAACATTAAACCTCCCAGTTCCAGATCAACACAATACAGTACAGGACAGAAATGAATAGCCAAAGAATGTTTATTTTCTTGTTAATCAGGCTTTAAATAATATTATGGTATGTACTATTCACTATATCTGCAAACAGACAGGTAACCTGTGGTTGGTTATATAACTGATCAATAACTACAATAGCTCAGCACACCTATAACAATGATGGGCATATTTTAAATGACTAAAATGTGAATTTAAGCTTGGTAAATTGGTAGGCTTGGGACCACCTGGGCTTCACATAAATTCCTAGGATAATTAGGTCATATTTCTCAGAAAGAACTTGCTGATGCATATCTGGATTGGAGGGATACTAATGCCAAAGTGATGCAATTATCATTTTTTCACTACATACATGATATGATATTAAAACATATATTATACAGTCTTCCTTGGATTAGCCTGAATTTTGCAGCATACGCTAGACTTTGCTTCCTATAGATGAGCAGAATGTGAAGAAGATGCATGTTAGCGTACAAAGTCATTTTAGCAATATATTGCAATAAGTGAGGTGTGCATTCACTACCAGAACAGCAGCAACAACAATCCTTACATACTTACATCCCCAGTGTCTGGGTGCCTGGTTTTCATCCAATCAGCCTGTGACTGGTCCCTGATGGGAGGACAACACAGCAATTTAAGTCTTTAAATAATAACTGTATAGCTTCCTAAAAATATAATAGAGGTCATACATTTATGGTCTTGATGCAAAAATTGTTTCATAAGATTCTTTGTGCTGTGTTATTGAGGAAGTCAGACTAGATGACCTTGCTGATCTTAAATATCTATGAATCTTAAAAACTCTATAGAATAAAAAAATTTTGATCAGATTATGGCCAGCACTTCATGGGTACTCAACAGAGGGATCAAGGCACAGCCGTTCAGTTCCTCAAAGGTACTTAGGCTCCTAACTTCTGTTGCCCCACTTCATGTGGAAAAAAATTACTCATCAATTCATGTTCCAAGCTCACAGTTTTCCATGTAGAACAGGAGGAGCCTGGCACTGTTGAATATTGTTTTATAAACTATTAAAATATTATTTTTAACTAATGCAGACATTCATATAGTATGTTCTAGTTCTGTGTACTATTCTGTCAATTCCAGACAACAGAGGTCCTGAAAGTCATTTGTAAAGTACTATACACTAAACCAGGGGTGGGCAAACTACTGCCCGTGGGCTGGATCAAGCCCCTCAGGGCTTTGGATCCATCCTGCAGGACTGCCCCCCATGGCGTCGCAGGCCCCGTGCTGCTCTCCAGAAGTGGCCGGCACCACGGCCCCGAGCGGGGAGGCAGAGGCTCCGTGCATTGCTCTTGCCTCCAGGCACCGTCCCCCGTGGCTCCCAATGGCAGGGAACAGGGAACTGCGGCCAATGGAAGCTTCGGGGGAGGTACCTGGAGGTGCAGCAAGGGCAGCACACACGGAGCCCTCCGGCCCCCCCGCACTTCCTGGAGCGGCACGGGGCCAGGGACAGGGCAGGCAGGCAGGGAACCTGCTCTGGCCCCGGTGCTTGCTACTGCCACCCCGGAGCCTGAAGCCCTCCTGCACCCCACTCCCCCCAACTCCCTGCCCTAAACTCCCTGCCTGCACCTCGCACCCCTCCTGCACCCCAACTCCTTGCCCCGAGCCCCCTCATATACCCTGCACCCCAACCCCCTGCCCTGAGCCCCCGCTGCACCCCTCCTGCACACTAACCCCCTTTTTTGAGCCCCCACATACACCTCACACCCCTCCTCTGCCCCAATCCCTTGCCTTGAGCCCCTTCCTGCACACTGCACCCCCTCCCACACCTCACACTCCCTCCCGCACACTAACCCCCTGCCCCGGCCCTACATACAATTTCCCCATCCAGATGTGGCCCTAGGCCCAAAAAGTTCGCCCACCCCTGCACTAAACTGTTCTTATACAACATCCTAGCAATATAGTTGAAGATCACAGCATAATAGTGAAAATTTGTCAGCATATATAGGCCACCTACATTTTCAAGTAAGTTAGATTCATTGTTAACTCCTTCATTCCCTGAGTATCACCCAAGGAAATTGTACTGATGGTTGAAAATAATATGTACGTAGCATATACCCTCAACTAACTTCTTAAAGTATATACCATAGAAAGAAGAGTATATGTATAAAGTCTTTGTCAGTAAGGATATATTGATCATTATGGCAATTAAACTACTCTATGTGCACAAGAATGAAAAACATAACAAAAGTGTCTAATATATATTTAAGGTTGCATAAAACCTGTACAACATGCTGTAATTTTTGAGAAATAACATATGAATATGTAAATAAAGAGAGGATAACAATACATACATAACTTTAGCTAGTGTTTCACAAGCAATCTTAACTTTATTAATTTAACTTTTTTAATGGAATATGCATTGAGATAAGAAGCTATACATAGACAGGGAGAGGGAGACTACATACAAATATATTGATGGTACTATTCTTTTTGAGTTCTGGTGTGTTTCTTACATGGCTGTACAAGTGCTGTTTTAATGAAAGCCAGAAGGTCGGAGATTATCACCAGCAGTTTGTATAACTTGTTGATTATTTATTTATATTTGGTCCATCTAAATACTCCCATGTCCTTGAATATTCCTCCCTGATAAGGAGACCTCTGCAATGTAGTTTCATATGTCAAAACTGAACAGCAAGTTTTCCATTATAGCATTTTTTGTGAGGTTTTCATTAGAAATGGAACTTAAATAGGCTGCCAAATCATATCCCATCAGCAATGCTAATTTAATTATCATGAGAAAGCTTTGAATGTATATGTTGTAGTTCTCTGAAATTCAGCTCCACGGTGCCATTGTTACTATTTCAGCAACTTATGCAAAATAAAATAAACAAAACAGATAACTAGCTAAACCAGGCTTTTTTATCTGGGGCATGATCCTGCGTTATTTTCTCACCCCAAGCTCTCAGTGACATCAGTACGTAAGGGTGTGCAAGTTGGGGGTTGGAGGAAGGAGCAAGATTAAATGTATAACCCAGCATGTGGTCCACATGGCAGAACTAATATTAATCTAGTTCAAAAAAGATATGCTGAATGGAGAACAGCTATAGAGGCATCCACAGCAAACAGAGGATTAACAGATGCATTCTTTGTATCAGCTAAATAGAATGTTTCATCATTTGTGACTGGTGAGCCATCCAGCATTTGTTCCTTGATTCTGTATGTTTCCATTTACGTTTGTGATGCTTGGGGTACATACTATGTTTGTGCAGATCCTGATTCATTGAGTCTCATGGTTCCACCATTGTCTGTTTAAAACTTGGCAAACAGTTGAAAATACTTGATGTCTGGAAGCTCTTGAGAGAGGAATCTGTTTGAATTCAGTGTATCATTCCTTAGACTGTCTGCTGCAGGGTTGGGAGCCAAACATATGGTGACTGTACTGTGGGCAAGACTCCTCAAGCTGGCAGGAGAAAGCTGCTTATTCTGGCAGCTCATCTGCCCATTTCTGTGGTGGAGTTTGGGGCGGAATCATTCTCTCTCTCTTCTTCTTCTCATTCTTTGGGCTGATGCCTAATAAGATGCAGACGCTTTTTCTGCCCCAACACTCACATGGTATGTCTACACTAAAGAAAGAAAAGAAAAACTCTGTGACAGTGAGTTTCAGGGCCGCCTAGCCCAGCTGACTTGGGCTCATGGGACTTGCACTGTGGGGCTAAAAGTAGCAGTACAGATGTTTCCACTCAGGCTGAAGCCCCCTCCCCCCACGCTGGGTCTAGTGCACAGCTAGCAACACAGCAAACAAAATGCCTCTGGGTAAAGATCATCAAAGTAAAGAATGGATTGGGGATGATGAAGTCTGAGGCATTTTTACTGAATGTATTGTCCTCAGTAACCATCGTTTTTCACTGAAAGCAGCAATGTTATTGTTATCTCTCTGTAGAGTCAATACACATTAAATGAAAGCCTGCCTGACTTCAGAAATGAAAATAAATTCTGTCAATTTTGAGTCTGGTATATTCACTTGTGTCACTTACTCATACACACAAGCCCCTGCCAACATTCAGACAGTGCTGTAAGATTCTCAGAAGTAGCTCGTACAAATATCAACAGGAGGCAAATGCAAACAAATTTGAGTGCAGACCTAGCCTGTCTGCTAGGTCATGCTGGATGCAAATCTGGAATGGGAGAGGAATGTCACCCTGCTGAACTGCTCATGAGAAAAATGTTCCACCATAGTTTCACTCTTGAGAATGTGTGTGCAATACATTCTCATGGGATTTTAGAAAAAAGCTATATTAGTAAGAACTGAAGGGTATCTTTGGACAAGTTAGTTAAATTTGGAACACTGAACTCATTGGGAAAGATAGGTAAAGTACAAGAGGTAAGATAGGTATTTACTTCATCCTGTCCTTTGAAACAGCACAGGCACTGCTGTGGCATTCTTGAGTTTAATGGTGGTGTTCCACAGATCATTATTGCAGCAATGATAACCGGAAGCAGAAATAAGTGGGAGAGTAGGCTGTGAAATGTTTTCCCCACACCCATAGATTATGATTGGATTTTTGTAAATATGTGGGGATATTGGGCATATTTATTTTTCTAGGGTTACCATACGTCCGGATTTTCCCGGACATGTCCGGCTTTTTGGGCTCCAAATCCCCGTCCAGGGGAAAAGCCCAAAAAGCTGGACATGTCCGGGAAAATCGGGACATGCTGGCTGGCGGTGCGGGTGCTCGGGGGTCGGGGCGGGGGCTCGGGGGTCGGGGCGGTGGCTTGGGGGTCGGAACGGGCCGGCGGAGCCGGGCCGGGGGCTCCGGGGACGGGCCCGCGGTGCGGTGCCGGGCCGGGGGCTCCGGGGACGGGCCGGCCGGGCCGGGGGCTCGGGGGCTCCGCCGGGGGCTCGGGGGCTCCGCCGGGGCCGGGCCGGGGGTTCGGGGGCTCCGCCGGGGGCTCAGGGGCGCCGGTGGGGCCGGGCCGGGGACTCGGGGGCCGGGCCAGGGACTCGGGGGCCGGGCCGGCGGTGCCAGGCTGGGCCGGGGGCTCGGGGGACGGGCTGGCGGTGCCGGGGGCCGGGCTGGGGACCGGCGGTGCGGTGCCGGGGGTGCTCGGCCCGGGGGCCGGGCCGGGGACCGCAGTGCTCGGCGGGCCGGGGGTGGTGGGCCGGGGGCCGGGCCCGGGGCCGGCACCCCAGGGCCGGGGACAGCCTGGGCCGCGCCTCCTCCCCCCACACTCCCCCTTACCTGCTTCAGGCTTCCCGCGACTCAAATGTTCGCGGGAAGCAGGGGAGGGGGCGGAGACTTTGGGGAGGGGGCGGAGTTGGGGCGGGGCTGGGGGCGGGGCCGGGGCCCCGTGGAGTGTCCTCCTTTGGGAGGCACAAAATATGGTAACCCTAATTTTTCCCAACATCACAATTTAGAATTACAGGAGATTTGAGTGCACCATTTTTGTTGAAATAAGAATTGACTCACATTTCTCTCCTTGAAATTAGCAGTGGTGTGTGAGATTAAATATTCCTGTGTTTCTTCTACCTTCCCAATAATCCTCAACAACTGGCACCTGCTGTCTCTTTGTGGCCCCCCACTATGAACTTCCCCTTCCTAAGGTTCCCAGTCCTTACCCTTTTTAATCAGATTGTGTGGCCTATGTAATTTTTAATCACCTTGCAAGCCTCACTGCTAGGCCCCAACTACTACTTAATAAATAAGAATAGCCACAGAGTTCAGTTGATTTTAATTAAACTACACTGGGTTCTAGTGGTTGGGACCTGCCATTTTCACCACTTGAATCAGGAAGTAGGTACCACTAGGATGGGGGAAAGGAGGGCATTTGCTAACTCTGTCAAGAATCTGGAACAGTGGTGGGGACCCATGGTGGTGGTGGAGGTAGCTCCAGGAAGAGAGGAAGTTTGTTTGAGGAGAGAGCTTCATTTGGATTATTTCACGAGCTGTCAGAATAGCCGGGGTGGGGGGAAGGCATTTCCATTGTGTTCAAAGCCTCTTTACCCCACTCCAGAGAGGTATAAGAGAATCACAGTAGAAGAGAGAATTGACTCCTTGATGTTCTGAAATAATGGGCCCATCATAATAGGGAGATACTATAAACTTTCCATAGTTGAGGATGTGACCTAGTTTTCACTAAAAGACACAATTTTCTAAGGCTTAGTGCCTCCAAAGCCAGTGTTTTGGCAGTGCACCTGCTAGTACCTCAGCTAGGGTTGTGCCTTCAAGGCACTGTTGGGATTAAAATATATTGTATTATACAATAGGCCAAAGGTCACCAACCGGTCAATCGTGATTGACTGGTCAATCCTGGAGCCTCTGCCAGTCGATCATGATCTCCAGCTGCTAAAAGTTTGATAGTGCAGCAGGGCTCCCTGCCTACCCTGGCCACGCACCACTCCCGGAAGAGGCCAGCATGCCCCTGAGGCCTTGGGGGAGGGGTGTGCAGGGGTCTCTGTGTGCTGGTCCTGCCTGCAAGCACCACCCCCGCAGCTCCCATTGGCTGGAAACAGGGAACTGTGGCCAATGGGAGCTGCGGGAGCGGTGCCTGCAGAGAGGGAGAGCATGCAGAGCCATGTGCTGCCGCCCCCCAGGGGCCGCAGAGCTTTGATGGCCACTTCCGGGAGCGGCGTGTGGCCAGGGCAGGCAGGGAGCCTGCCTTAGCTCCACTACACTGCCAAGCAAGGTAAATGCCACCCGGCAGGAGCTCGCACCCTGTCTGCAGCCCAACCCCCAGCCCTGAGCCCCCTCCCAGAGTCAGTACCCCATACTCCCTCCTGCACCCCAACACTTTGACCCAGGCTGGAGCCCCCCCTGCACCCAAACTCCCTCCCACATCTTGCACCCCTCAGCCCCTGCTGCACCCCAAACCCCTGCCCCAGGCTCAGCCCGGAGCCCCTCCCACACTCCGAACCCCTAACCCCAGGCCAGAGCCCACACTCCCTCCTGCATCCAATCCTTTGCCCCAGTCTGGTGAAAGTGAGTGAGGGTGGGGGAGAGACAGCAACAGCTGGAGGGGGGATGGAGTGACTGGGGTGGGGCCTCAGGAAGGGGTGGGGCCTTAGGGCTGCAATAGCCAAATTAGCTCTGAGAAAGGGCTGGTACAAACTGTCTCTAAAGGGAGGATTATTTACTAAATGAGTTTCCATGGTTTTGAAATTGGAGTGAGGAGTTTGCTTCTTTGTGTTTGCTTTAGTTCCATTTGAGAACACTGCTACAAAGTGGGTCAAGTACCAAAAATGAAACCCGAAAGAGTGCAATCCAGGGAGGAATGAGCTTTTTAAGAAAAGTTTATGTTAGAAGGGGCCATATTAAGGAATATAAAATGTTAAACATTTGAATGAGTGGAATAGAGAATATCTAATAGTTTAAAAAACAAACAAAAAAATAGACAAAAGCTCCATTGCAAAATAACATCTGTAATCATCCACTGCCAAGAACACAGGAAAGTACAGCAGGTGTTTTGATGGCCATGACGGTCTGACTTTTTTAAATGAACAAGGTTCTTGTAAAACCTTCTGGAAAAGGAATACAAGTATTTTAATGACATGAACCAAAACCTTTAATTTCTGAATTTCAAGATGCTTTATGACCACTGAGCTACATCAATGCAGCTATCCGGATGAAAATCCCATGATTTAAATCAATGCAGTGCAATTTGTATGGGTGCAGTGTAAGCCAGTTTTAAACCAAGTTGCATCATTGTAAATTGTATCTACACTAGGGGTTGGCAGTGATGCAGCTATTCCAGCAGCTATAAACCTAACCTGAACAAAGCCTAATTTTAAAGACGTAGTTTACGTCTATTGGTACATACAGAAATAAGGATAATATTAAAAGAAAAAGAAAACCACAGGGACCTAGTGCATGAGTTATATTCTATCAAGGGGATCAGTCATCATAAAACAGGGGAGTGGTACCTGAATGGCTTGTTGCTAGAACCTAAAGAAGGGATTTCCTAGTATTACATGTTGCATAGTTACCATTCTTAATATTGCAATCTGAAAATATTCAATTATATCTTAATTTAATATTCCTAGTTACAGTAAGTGATGCAACATCTAACCTAGAAATTCACTGAAGTTGCAAAGTTTGAATTCAGACCCCAAACCAAATTTTCCCAAACCTCAGTGGGATCCAGCGTTTTGGTTCAGGCATATCTCTAATATTAGATCTTCGATGAGGGGCTGGGAAGAAAGAGACACAAAGAGATTGAGAGGCACCAATAGTGTGGATGGACTTTCCTGAAACTAGGAGTGAGTGTAAGTTAAAATATGAAAAAAAATGTCTCTCTTCTATAACAATAAAAGCCTGGGTGTAGAGATCTTTAGGAAGAGTTTTTGTGCAGGATCTCATTCACAACTGGCATCAGCAAAGAAAATGGTATCTAGAGTGCTGAAGCTGCACTAATAGTTCATTTAAAAAACATTATAGCTACAGTATGCAAATGTTTCAGGGCCTCAGCAAGCAGATGGTGATAATAGAACAGTATCTTAATGCTGTGATGATCATTATAAAAGGCGCAAAGAAGAAGGCAATGTAATCATGGAAATTTTCATCCGGGCACCACTGCAAAGTCTGTGTTTAGTTTGAGGGAGACAATTCTTTTTCATAAAAAAATGAATAAATAATGTAAAACTTGATCCAGGGAAAACAGGATTTGAATGTAGGTGCTTAAATCAGCAGTTAGGTGCCTAAAATGGGTGGTTAGGCCTAGAGATAATTTAAATGCCTAGATTTAGACATCTAAGTTTGAAACTGGGGCTGGCTTATTTCAGACAGGCCACCTAGCAGCCAGTGAGTGTCTTTCAGCAACTGCTGATTTGGGCAAGATTCACACCCCTGACTTAAACATGAAGGACTCCACAAAACATTTATTTTATACAGCCCCCTACAGTAAATATTTTTTTATAATCTTCCTCAGTGCAGTTTTCAGAAAGCACTCAACTTTGCGATATATGTAATTGACATATATATGCCTCTACCCCGATATAACACGCCCCGATATAACACAAATTCTGATATAACGCAGTAAAGCAGTGCTCGGGGGGGGGGGGGGGGGGGGCGGGAGGGGCTGCGCACTCCGGCAGATCAAAGCAAGGTCGATATAACGTGGTTTCACCTATAACGTAGTAAGATTTTTTGGCTCCCAAGGACAATGTTATATTGAGGTAGAGATGTAATATTTCTCTGCTACTAAAGCTTTTACTTGTCCTCATCACTGTCCCCACAGTTCTCCTTTACCACTCTGTTTATAGCAGTTTTCTCTTCTTACTGTAACAAGTTCATTTATTTAGCTGGAGTCTACTGGGCCCTTAGATACTACAGAAATGAGTGACAGAGAGATGCTTATAAATAAAAATAAATGAATTCATTAACACAGTGGGTTTTTTAATCATGCTAATTTTACAATTACAGAAATTCTCAAATTCTTTTAAGAATTATGAAAACATCAAGAAAATCAAATTGCTAAGTTACAATTGTGAAAGAGAGGAAAGCCAAAAGTAACTTTATTAAAAAGTGGCACGATTGCAACTTGCTTCGATGTGGGAGATCCCAATGTGGGATCTGAGCCCTTTACTTCGGTTTGTGGACTGGCAGTAAGCATTGCAAAGGCAGCTTCTGCAGATCATAACAGCATGGAAATTAGAGAGAGAGAAAAACACCTATTAGATCATCTAGACCATGTCTCTGTAATAGCAGAGAAAGAAGGGAGTGGCATCTCACGTCACCCTGTCGCTGTGTGTATTCAGAAGTAGCATTAACAGAATCTGACGCGAGCCACACCCAGATGTTCTCAGCAAGAACGAGGTCAGCCCTAATGTAGATAATTTGAGGATAAAAGAAAATAGAAGTGGGGAAATGAAAAGATCCAGAGGGCTGAGAGCCCTAGAAAGTCTCCATTTTGTGGCTTGAAGAACCCTCCACATTACTTGCTGAACTGTGAGGAAGTGAACTAGTGACTATAAGATGCTGTAACAATATTAATAATCACTTTCTCTACTGAGTCTACTCTGCATCTGTATTAACAAACAACCCCCCACCTAACCCTTTATCATTGTGTCTTAGGGCATACCAACTTACAAAAAAATGAAATCTGGGATGGGGGAGGGAGAGACTACACATGACAAGGGAACTCAAAGGATGAAGTGCCAAGGCTAAGGGCACTTGACAGTAATTTGGAAACTTTGCAATTATAAAAATAATGGTACTTTAGCTCTTTTGACTGTCAGAAAAATATAAAAACTGCATCAAAGGTTTATTTAAAGAGCAAAAAAGTCCCCTAAACAGCTTCAAGCTAAAAATAGGGGAATTTTCAACTAAATGATATCTCTTTTATTTTCTTTTCTGCTCTGTAGTCACTTTTCTGTTTTAAAGTCAAATTCCTTTAAACACTAGTGCCAAAGCCAGGTCATGTGGGGTAGCAATTCAAGATTGGGCAATTTGCTGAGCTTTTTAAAAAATCATCCAACTGACTGCAGAACGACGACTACAAGAAATGAATCCCAAGGTTTTTTTTTATTTTTTTAAAAGCATAAATTCAGTTACAGCCCTCCTCCCTCTATTGAGACTCTTTGCCAAGGTTCCATTTTAAATGTACTGTCTCAGGCATCTGGAGTCACACACAGTTATAGTAAACAAAATGGGCTGTGCACTTTTAAACAGTGCAATGGGGCTGACACAAAAATACAAAAATCTGAACTGTTCAGGAGGACACGTGAAAAGCCTGAACCCAGCTAGATATACAGACGTAAATGATGGATGAAAACTTTTAAAAAGTAAGGCAGCTAGTTGGGCATCTTGGAATGTAACACTGAGGAGGAGACCAGGTCTGAATTTATTTCTCTCTCTCTCTCTCTCTCTCTAGTTATTTTCCGTGCACAGAATTAGCACCTCTTTTTGAACTCTACAGTTCAACCACAGGCCTCCAAAAACAAATGATTTTGCAGTTGTTACCTGCCAGTGACTAAAGGATGGTAGTCTCACCAGATTTTGAAAACACATCAATGTGATTCTCAGCCGGTGTACATCAGGATATATTATTTGCAGTCAATAGAGCTAAGCCGATTTATACCAGTTAAATGATCTGACCCAATGAATATATCCTTGCTTTCAAAATGTCTGGTCTTTAATCACTGATATTTTTAGCGAGGAAGCAAGTCCAGTGAATTGTGCACTAGCTAGAGAATTAGGCTCAAGTCCCTGTTCTAGCACAGGCTCCTTGTCTAATGCTGGTCAAGTCACCTACCCTCTCTATGCCTCAGTTTCCCATATGTGAAAAGCGTATAATAGCACTCCTATGCCTCAAAGGAGTGTTGGGAGGATAAATCCATTGTGAGGTGCTCGCTAATGGGGGCCATATAAATACCTTAAAAGGATTTTACAATCCTTTCTATCACACTTCCATGCCTCACAAATTGTTTGTATTGATGGTGTCTAAATTAGGTTGTAGCTCCTTCTAGCAGATACCATAGTTGACTATACGTGGCATTCACCCTGTTGACTAATACATGCTGACTAAAATATAAATATATATAATTGATAATATGTATTATCCACACCATTTTATATATAAAGTATGCATTAATCTCTAATAACATTAAAGTATTGCAACAGTGATATAGGTTAAACTGGCCTATGCCATAATCCTGTTCACTTATGCTAGGCACCCCATAACTCCTTGCATTTGGCAAAAACTAAAAGGAAACTTGTCAAAATCAAGATACATTTGTTCTCCAATACAAACTAGGGAAGTATCTTCATGGTCCAGCACCTGAAATGCTAGTATCCAAAACAAAGATAAGGAAAGAACAGAACAAGTTAGGGAACTGCAACAAATGGATAGGCTGAATTTTATTGATGTAGAAAGAGGTGTAACCTGTAAAATCATCTTATAAATAATAAGAGCTGAAATGTGTAACTTGGGGAACACTCCTTCTGCATAAGGTGAATGTAACATTGCTGCTCTTTGGAGACTGGTATCATATAGAACCTTTTCCCTGTACCATATTAATAAACATGACTGACATTGGTTACTTGGTCTCTTGAGTAGACTTCATAATGAACCAAAGTGTGATTAAGCAATTGACTATACAATTTATCAACAGCACTTATGAAATAAAGAGAGAAGGGGGTGACGTGTCCTTTTCTTGGGATCTGGTGGCTGAGCATTGATCAGCTGGTCAACTTCCTGCACTCATCTGTGATAGCAGGAAAGGGTTATCCCCCCCTTTTTTTTCCTGGTTGAAGTATCATTTGGACAAAGAACTCCTCACTAGTTCTAGCCAGGACTACTCAGGAAAGGCAGGAGAGAGGATAGGTGGGGAGACTAGGGAGTAGAACAGGTGATTTAATAATACACATGACCCATCGTGTTTGAGTACTAGAGCGGTTCTGTATGTTGTGCATATGTTATATCTTGATTCACAATCTGTGATATAAGGAGAAATACTTTGAGAGTTGAAAAATACAAATTGGAATTATAAATTGTAATTTGACATAGAAATGCAATTAAGTATCTACTGTAGTTCTCATACTGTTAAATCTCATGCTAGTAAAACACTCCAAGGATATTCAACTGTAAGTAGCATCGATTATTTATTAATAAATTATAAGAGGCTGAATACTAGTAGATTTTTTTCCCCAGAGATCACCAAATGATTATTAGAGCCTTGCACACATACAAAATTTGTATCCACAGCTGATCCGCGATCCGCAAAAATGGTCCACAGATATCTGTGGATTTGCAGGGGCTCTATTTATTATACAAAATAGATGAAACATTGAAGAGAATAAAACCAAGATGGACTATGAAGCAGAGAAATGTCTAGGTCTGAATTAGACAGACTTAAATAGGATATTTGTCTCTGTCATATCAGTTGGGTAAGTTTTTAGATAAATGCAAAATTAGCCAAAAATCACAATCTAAATATGGATATATAAAATATAATGCATATTACATGGGTATTGCCAAAACAGATCAGGCCAGCAGTCCATCAAGTCCAGTACCCTGACTGACAATGGCCAGCACCAGGTGCATCAGAGAAATAGGGAAGAAACCCTGTAGCTGACAATTACAAAGCAACATGCCCAAAAGGGAATTTTCTTCCTAATTCTGTCAGTTAGTGGTTGATTTATGCCTAGAAGCATAAAGATTAATAGTAAACTATCAAATGGAATTGTGAAGGATCCATGTAAATACTGAATCCTATAAGCTGTTTAGCACAACGGCATCTTGTGGCAATGAGTTCCATAGGTTAATTATCTGTTGTGTAAAAAGTATTCCCTTGTATTAGTTTTAAATTTGTACTGTATTTAGAGAAAGGATCTGCAGAGACATTTAAAATAATCTGAACAGGCTAGACACAAAGCAAAAATAATGCTCTCTCTACACTGTTACGATATATTTAACAAGCTAAGCCTGAAACCATTCCACCTTGTACTGTAATGTCATTAGCTCTTACAAACTAAACAAAGTTGGGCAGAACCAGAACTTGGATCAGAGACAATTGTTCTGGGCACACTTGGCAATCCCTTAAAATACACTAATAGGTAAACAGACTTTGTTATTCCATATGAAATCAAATAACCCAGAAACAGCACACATTTAACAATTATCAATCCACCTCCCCATGCAGTCCCTATCAGAGTCATACACCACGAATGCCCATCTTACTCAACATCCATCTCTCCTTGGGCAAGGAAGAAAAGGTAGGCTGTGCAGCACTCCCAGAAAGCTAACAAATTCAGGCTACTACGGACAAGGAAGAAAGTTCCAAAGGCACAGGAGTCTAATGGAGAAGGCCCTGCCAGCCACCTCCTCTCTTATATTTATCTCACCCTCTCTGCAGACCACAAATTATAGTGGAGCACCTGCTCTGCTATAGTTAAGGTTAAGAATTCCTTTCTGTTATTGAAAGAAAGCTGGTCTCTTAGGGTATATCTACATTTTGAGCTGGGGATATGATTCTGAGCTCATGCAGACATACTGCCAACATGCTAAGTCCAGTAATTACTGAGGAGGTCAATCAGGATTGTATTCAGCTGGCTAGCCTGCACCACTGCCCATACTGCTGTGGCCACACTGCTATTTTATAGCACACTAGCTCAAGCAAAGCTATTGTGTGTCTAAGTGTTCTGATCTCTGCTCCAAAGAAGCCCTAAATCCTTTTGTGGATCTAGCCCATTGTGGCTTTAACTGGCTAATCCTGAAATATTTTGTGTTCTAGGATGGGTAGTGAAAATAAAGTGGTTTGGAGCCCTCCTTATCTTTTTCCTGTTAAGGAGACAACTTAGTCCTTGAACTCATAACTTGTATTTGAAAACTGGTGAATAAACTTCCAGCATACAAGCGCTTGTACTGTGCTACTCAGTGATACTTAGCTCCTGTAATCATTTGGATCAGCATTTATGAATGTAACTGTTCTATGGGATATTCTAAAAACCCTAATGGCCCAGAATATGAGATGTGTCTTGGGTCCTAACTCACATGAATGCATTATTGATTGCAATGGGACTACTCAAGTAATGGCTGCAGGATCAGGTCACTCATCTTCATGATGATCAAAATATCTATTGCTATTACAAAAGCTACTAAAGTAAGTGTAGAAGTAGTCAGAAAAATTGTCAAATTATGTATTTATTTCTATTTTAACCAGCTTTAATTATAATACAGGTTTTAAAAAGCATGCAATATTTGTGGCAGAGTCAGAAGGTACACACATATCATGAGGAAATGAGCCCAAACATAAGGGATAAATGGATGATCAAAAATTGGGCAATACTGCTTTGTAACATTTACAATAGATCCTTAATTTTACTTTAATTTTGGTGAGGAGGTTTTTAAGCAGAAAACGTTAATCAAAATTTTAGAATTTTCTGGTTTAATAACTCAAAACAATGATATCAGTAACTCTTTTAGGGTGCAAAGATTATACACTTTTCAGCATATTGTAGTTAAGAGTCAAAAAATATTTGATGTGATTAATGACCAAATAAGCATATTGATCATATTTGTTGTCAGTAGATTACTGGGGTCTGTTCATCATTTAAATTCTGGTAGAGACTGAGGCTGTGATTCAGCAAATGATCTGAGCACATGCAAGGGTTGCCAAGTTTCTAATCACACAAAACCAAACACCCTTGCCCCACCCCTTCTCTGAGGCCCCACCCCCACATGCTTCATCCTCCTCTCCCTCCGTTGCTCACTCTCCCCCATGCTTACTCACTTTCACTGGGCTGGGGCAGGGGCTTGGGGTGCGGTGGGAGTGAGGGCTCTGGCTGGGTGTGTGGGCTCTGGGGTGGTGCCGAGGAGTTTGGGGTGCAGGAGGGGACTCTGGGCTGGGCAGGGGGTTGAGGTGTGGGAGAGGGTTCGGGGTCGCGGTAGTGCTTCCTGCAACTCTTGGGAAGTGGCCGCCAGGTTCCTGCAGCCCCTAGACGCATGGACAGCCATGGAGGCTCAGTGTACTGCCCTTGTGCCACCCCTGCAGCTCCCATTGGTTGCGGTTCCCAGCCAATGGGAGCTGCGGAGCCAGCCCTTGGGACAGGGGCAGCACGCAGAGCCTCCCTGGCCACTCATGCATCTAGGGGCGCAGGGTCCTGGCAGCTGCTTCCAGGAACTGCAGGGAGCTTGCCTTAGCCCTGGACCCCACTGTGCCGCCGACCAGACTTAAGGGCCCGGTCGGCGGTGCTGACCGGAGCTGCCAGGGTCTCTTTTCAACTGGGTGTTCCAGTCAAAAACTGGTCACCTGGCAACCCAAAGCACATGCTGAACTGGGGCTTGAGGGGTCAATCTTGCAAATATACACAGAAGTAACTTCACTGACATGAGCAGTTCCATTGAACTGGAGGTTGATATAAGCCAACAATACATTATATTTTTCAGGCTCAAGGCCTCAGATACCTAAGTGCATGCTTTCTTTGTCATGTAAATTAGGGTTACCATACGTCCGGTTTTTTCCGGACATGTCCTGCTTTTCGGCAATCAAACCCCCGTCCGGGGGGAATTGCCGAAAAGCCAAACATGTCCAGGAAAATGCCAGCCGGGCACTTCCCCTCCCGTGGCTGCTCTGCTCCGCTCCTCCCCTCCCAGACTTTAAGAGCCGAGCTGCCCGAGCCAGCGCTACCGGCTTCAGGCAGCCCCCCCTGCCTCCGGACCCCGAGCCGCCGGAGCAGAGCAGCTGGAGCCGGGGAGGAGAAGTGCCTGGCCGGCGGCTCGGGGTCCGGAGGCAGGGGGGGCTGCCCGAAGCCGGTAGCGCTTGGGCAGCTCGGCTCTATTTAAGAGCCGGGCTGCCCGCGCGCTACCGGCTTCGGGCAGCCCCCATGCCTCCGGACCCTGCGCCGCCAGAGCCCAGGAGGGGAAGTGCCCGGCTGGGGGCGCAGGGTCCGGAGGCATAGGGGCTGCCCAAAGCCCGAGTGCTACCAGCTTCATAGTTTGCCGGGCAGCCTCCAGACCCTGCGCCCCCGGCTAGACGCTTCCCCTCCCGGGCTCCAGCTGCGCTGGGGAAGCGACGGCCGGGGGCGCAGGGTCTGGGGGCTGCCCGGCAAACCGTGAAGCCGGTAGCGCTGGGTCAGCCCTTTCCCCGTGGCTGGGAGTGGGAGGGAGGAGGGGGCGGAGTTAGGGTGGAGAAGGGGCGGAGTTGGGGCAGGGCTAGGGGTGGGGAAATGGGCAGGGCCAGGGCCCATGGAGGGTCCTCTTTTTTTATTTATTAGATATGGTAACCCTATGTAAATATTCCCATTGATTACTCATGTTAGTAAAGTTAAGCATTCAGGTAAATGTTTGGTGAATCAGGGTCTAAATTGCTCACAGAGACTTGGATCCTGAAAGCACTTACTCAGAAGAGTATTTTTTTTTTGTAGTCCTGTTGAACTATATGGGACCAGTGTGCATAAAGATGAACATATGTGATAGTATTTGCCAGATCAGACTCTGAGAACACCAACTTTCCCCTGCAAGAACAGAAGTTGATCTTAGTTCCTGTGCAATTAAGCTGTTAAAAACTTCCATGTTTTCTCTTAACTTTGATGCAAAGTTTTCTGTCTAGACGCAGCAGTAGGGAGGATCATAATGGTCCTCTAGTGTATTGTATCTATCTTTTATACCACAAGTAGTTCATTAAAAAAATTAAATAAAGTGGTCCCCAGGCTGTCTGCTATAGGAAAATGCCAGCTGGGCATTATTTTTTATATTTTAATTAAATAAAAAGAAAAATAATCAAATCCTTAATAAAGTTGGGAAAAAACTGTCACTTGTGACTAGTGAGCTACTAGACATGAGTAAGTATATGTCTTAAACTACAGTCATTGCAAAACTTTTCTACTTGCCTGCTTTATGGCTTGTGAATGATGAATGAAATTTACTAGCAATGTCTTGCAGAAATATTTCAAATTATGACACAGAATGCAGTGTAAAAACTGTATTGAGTTGTCGTAGAGTCAGGAAAGACTAATTTTTCTCTTTTGGAAAAGTGTATAGAAGTGCATTACATTAAATATTCATTAACAGACAGTTGAACAGTTTCAGGGTGGTGTTGTGTTTTAAATTCCAGCATGTTAAAACATTTGAAATACTGTAAACAATTTCAGCTGATATATTAATACATAGGAATTAAATGGATTCAAAATATATAAATCTTAATAAATTGTGGGTGCCAACTTTGAGGCCAGAAAACAATGAGAGTAAATAGCATAATCAACACCGTTCTTTCCATGTTTTTGAATTTCCTAATGTCCCATCACGATTTCAATTTAACACTAAAATAAGCCTCTTTTTGAGTGATGCTTTTTCCCCCCAGTCCTGGAAAATTTGCATTGACACATTTTATGATATGTTTTTTGCTGCTATTGTTGAACTATGAAAACTAAGGAAAAGATGTTATCCTGAAATGGGTTTGTAGATAGTGTCTACAGTGTCCTTTAAACCCTTTAAAACAGAATCCTTTTGTCAAATCGTGTGAGCTATGGCTCTTTAACATTCTAAACCTGCTATGGCTGCTGGGGCAGTTTATCATGAAAGAATAGAAAAGAGCCACTGGCATATAAAAAAGAAAGAAAAATCCTAGGCTTACAGACAGTGCATTGTGTAACCAAGGCTTAAAGAGGCTGCCATTAGGTATATTTCATAATATGAAAAGACAGGCCGATTTTGGCCCCCTCGCCTGGCGGGATCAGTGCTGTCAGTGCCATTTATTTGCAATCCCCCATGATTTCTGTATCCCACAATCCTTTTGCATAAAAATGAACCATACAGGCAGTCAAAACACCTGCTTTACTGACAGGCCGATTAAAGCTTTGATTTATCCCTCAAAGTGTCTGCTGTTATTGGGGCCTTGAGTTGGCGTATAATTCATCAGAGTTTAAGGTCTTTTTTCTGTGGCCCTGAGTTTCAGCTGTGGGTGTCTTTTGTACCTGCTTGAAAGTTCTGTTAACCCCAAGAACACCCAACCCAGCTGGAAGCCAGAGTTTTTAATCAATATTGATTCAAGCTTCTCAGTTCAAGTTATTAAGTGACAGTAAATTACTAGACTAATTTGGTAGGCCCACAGAATACTCAGCCCTGCATTTCTTAGGACTCAGTCTGGCATTGTAGACCCTGGGAATAAGCTTTGCCAGATGGAAAGGAATATTATATAGTTTCCTACATTTTTTTTTCTTTCCCATAGCTCAAAACATTGACATTTGACACCTGTGTTTTATGTTATGTGGGGATCCTTCATTCCTTTATAGTGAAGATGGTTTTATATTCTAAAACCATAATTTCAAGGGATTGCACTGTGACTTGGCTACACATAATCACATTCTTTCTATGTTCAAACTTTACAAGTGGGAGCAACCCTTCTTAGAGAAATGGGGGGAAAATAGGTTTGTAAGCTTTACGGTTGCAAGAGTGCAAAAATAGATGTTTCTTAACTCTGCTGGAAGGCAAATCTGGTTCTGTTTTCTCAAAGGAAAAGTTTAAGACCATTAGTGGCTTTTGGTATTTTGGAAAAAGTGAACAAGATTTATTTCCTAAATAACAGCAGCTTCTATACTGCACTTGTACATTTTTTTTCCCCAACAAAGAATAAGCTATTTTGGCAAGATTATCTTGTGGACATGTTTGGCTCCTGCTCTGTCCTTGAACCATTAAACTCTCTTAAATCAATGGTTTGTGAATTGAGAGAGTTTGCTTAATAGGCCTTACCATGGTAATAAAATATCACAAAATATTCATTGTGCCTAGAGCTACGTGAAAAAATTTCTGATGGAACATTTTTCCTCTGGAAAATGACTTTTCATTGAAATCAACTTTCTGTGGAAGCATGCCAATTTTAACAATTTGTTTGAAAGAATTTATTTCAATTTGTTTAATGAGGTTGAAATTGTGGTTTTGTTTTATAATATAATATGTAGTAAATCTCAAATTATAAAAAATGGCAGCTGCCATTTGTACTCTGCTGGGTTAGGTACAGAAGATGTGCACAAGCTAGCTCCTCCATTACTGTAAATTGGCATAGCTCCACTGACTTCAGAGCTGTGACTATTTATATCAGTGGAGGATCTGGTGCTAGTGTTGTGTGCTAAGGAAAAACAGTTACTTACCTGGATAGTAAATGTTGTTCTTGGAGATGTGTTGTGCACATATACATTCAACTGAAGGTGTATGTGCATCCAGTGCACTCAAGTTGGAGACTTGCCTGTGTTACTAGTAGGCAGCATACAAACTCCATCTCTCCTTGTACTCTCAGGTGAGAGTATAAAAGTGGCTTGTCCATCATCTCCCTCTCTGTTCCTTCAATGGCCATATAATGTCTAAAGTAGCAGGAAAGATGGAGTCATGGAATGTATATGTGCACAATACATCTCAAAGGACAATGGTTATTGTACAGATAAATACAGTCCTTCAAGTGATTATGCACATATACATGCCACTGCAGGTGACTCATCAGCAGTTCCCTTACTCGGCTTTAGGACATCTGATGATTTGAACAGAGAGTGACTTGTCAAAGGCTTGAGTGATGGTTGGGAAAGCACATACAGATGAACATGTTGCTGCTTTGCAGATATCAGCTATTGGGATATTACTCAGAAAGGCTCATGAAGTGGAGTAAGCCATTATTCTCGGTGGAGGAAAGACTTTAGCAAGGTTATAGCAGAGCTTAATGCGGTTAGAAACCCAATGTGAGATTTGCTGAGCTGACAGTGTGACACTGATTGACCCCTAAAGCTCAAGCTATACGAACATCCAAGGTCTTTCTTCAGTTTTGGAAGAATACAGCTTCAGGAAAAATGCCAGAAGATTAATAGTTTCGTTCAGATGGAAAGCACATATATACTTAGGGTGTGGCCTAGGGGAAACCTTTTCTTTATGTGAAAGGAAGGTCAACCAGGAGAGCTTGAAGTTCTGAAACATTCCTTGCAGAAGTGATTGCTACCAGAAACTCAGTTTTCATAGACAATACATGTAGTGAGGTTGTAGCTATAGGTTCAAAGGCAGGAATCCTGTTATTTTGGAGAGGATTAGATTGAGATCTCATGCAGGTACAGGATCAGAAAGAGGAGGGTAAACATTAAGTAGCCCTTTCAAGAATCAGGAAATGGTAAGAGAAAATGGAAAACCCCTCTACTGGCAGCTGACGTGTTCTCTTACAACTAATTGAAAGGCCTGATGATTTCAGGTTCAACAGATCATCCAGAGGTTATAAATGTGCTGCACTATGGAGCAATAAATGTTGAGATTGCGCCCAAATCAAAAATCGCTTCCACTTTGCTGTGTATCTGGCTCTAGTGGATTCTTTTCTGTTGCTCATCAAGATGGTCTGAATTCTTTTGAACACAATTTCTCATGAGAATTTAACTAGAGATCATCCATGCAGTGATATGGTGAGATTGGAGGTTGGGATGCAGAGACCTGCCTTGCTTCTGAGGCAGGGAATTTAAATAGAGGTAAAGTTATCAGTGACCAGATGGCAAGCTGATGTAAGTCTGTGAACTAATACTGCTCAGCCTTGCCGGTGCTACAAGGATTAAATGTCTCTTTCCTGTTTACCTTTGGAATGAGAGGAACTGGATGGAATGCTTATAGAAAGTGACTGGAACAAGGGAGAAGGCAGGCTCCTGTAATGGAGCCCAGACTGCAACCCCCCTTGGAGCAACACCTCATGCACTTGTTCTTCAGGTTATCGTGAACAAGTCTATTACTGGGTATTTCCAGTGGTGGAAAATCTGCTGGATAACATCCTTTCCAATTGACCGCCTGTGTTGGTCTATGAAAACACTGCTGAGGGAATCTAGTGATGTGTTTCTCACTCCTGAGAGGAATAGTTTCCTGGCATAACTGAGACTATGTTTCACCTCCCTGCATGTTTAGCTAGAACATGGCAGTGGTGTTGTCCGTAAGAAGTTGTTGATGGTTCTTGATGGGTGAACATAAACATCTCACAAGCTGGATGAGTAGCTCAAAGTTACAGCACATTTATATGAAGTGAAACTTCTGGGGGTGATCAAAGAGCTTGTACCTGGAGTTGACCAAGATGGGCCCCCCAACCTTTTGCAGACACATCTGTTACCAGCAACAGTCAGTTCTGGGGACAGAAATGGTGCTCCTTTTGCACATGTTTCATGGATCCAACTGCCAATCCAGAGACTGAAGTGATTGTCCATATTATATATCTGTGTGTCCAGAGGGTGCCTGAAGGGATGATATACTGAATGGAGTCAGGCCTGCAGACAGCAAAGGTTCCTTCTGTCATTCAGAATTATGTATGTGCACAAGGTCATGTGGCCCAGGAGCTGAAGGCAGGCACATACTGATGTTAGTTTAGCCTCTCTTTCTGAAAACCTCAAGTCCATTTCCCTTGGTAGGTAAGCCATGGTAGTCACAGTGTTGAGGTCTGCTCCTGGGAAGGTTATGTGCTGTGTTGGTTGCAATTGTGATTTGTCCAAATGAGAGAACAGCTGTCTGATGAGGATACTGCTTTGGACCTTGGCGCTTCATACTCCATGAACTAGGCAGTCATTCAGGTAAGGAAATATTTGAATGCCCAGCTGGTAGAGGTGGGCTGGTACCACCAAAAGCATGTCATAAAGACCCTTGGGGCGGATGACAGCCTGATGAGAAGTACTGGTAATGGTTGTTGCCAGGGCTGGCTCCAGTATTTCTGCCACCCCAAGCAAAAATAAAAAAAAAAAAAGCCGCGATCACAATTGAGACCGGCGGCGGCAATTGGGGAAAAAAAAAAAGCCGCGATTGGCGGCGGCAGTTCAGCGGCAGGTCCTTCGTTCCTAGAGGGAGTGAGGGACCTGCCACCCCCGAATTGCCACACATGCTGCCCCAAGCACCTGCTTCTTAAGCTGGTGCCTGTAGCCAGCCCTGGTTGTTGCCCATTATGAATCAAAGACACTTCCTGTGGCCAGGATGTATAGCCATGCCAATTGCCAGGGAAGGGGATAATAGAAGCCATGGTAACCATCCTGAACTTGATTATTTTTTTTTAAATGAAAAAAGTTCAACTTTCTTAAATGTCAGAATCAGGCAAAGACCACCCGTTCTCTTTGGAAAA
Organism: Malaclemys terrapin pileata; assembly: GCF_027887155.1. Lineage (NCBI taxonomy): Eukaryota > Metazoa > Chordata > Testudines > Emydidae > Malaclemys > Malaclemys terrapin. The sequence goes on from NC_071509.1 coordinate 92,569,133, forward strand.
GGGAAATATTGGGAATAGAAGACTCTCTCTGTGTTGGGAAGGAACTTCTTCACTCCCAATTCCAGAAAAGATTGTACTTCTTAAAAGTAATACAGTCTCATTGGAAGGGACTGGGGAAAGTGAGCTGGGAAAAGGGAAGAAAGTGAATTTCATAACATATCCCTCCTTTATTATGCTGAGCACCCACTTGTCTGACATGATGTTTTCCCAAGCTCAGAGAAAGAGCCACAGGACAGGCATGAGCCAAAGGGAGGAGATATAGTTAGTGTACTGTCCTTGATCAAGAATTCAAATACAGGGAGATTGTGGTTGTCTGGTGAGAAGGGCCTCCCACAGGCAAAGAAGGCTGGCAATCTAGAGGTCTTGACTTTATCTTAAAATCATACTGTGACCTTTGTTGAAAAGACAGTCTAGAGTAAGACTGTGGCCTAAACTGTTTCCTCTTTGTAACTGAAGTGTGAATTCCAATGAATGAAGCATTGCATGGGAGTCCTTCAGGGTGAGCATAGTGTCATCTGTGTTGCTGGTAAACAGTTCAAACCCCTTGAAGGGTAAATCTTCTGTGTGTTTTGCAGCTCCTTTGGAATGCCAGAAGGCTGCATCAGAAAAAGTGCTTCATGGAAATCGTAGGGGAACTGGGGTGTAAGGACATAGCAGCAGCGTTAATAGCTGCTTGAAGGGATGTTCAGGCCATGAAATGTCCCTCAAACTAAAGCCAAAAAAATGTTCCTCATAGTCCTCTGGCAACTTGTCAGCAAATGTAGAAATCAGAGAAATTACTAAAAATAGATTTAGACAAGAGAGCTTGATAAGTTACTCTCAATTGAAGAGTAGTGGTGAAATAAGCCTTTCAGGCATAAATCCAGTCTCTTACATTACTTATCCTTGGGAGTGGTTTTGAGATAGGATTGACAAGACCTCTCATTGGTGTGATCACCAAGGAATCAGGAACTGGAGGAGGGGTAAAAAAAAAAATTGAAATCTTGATCATGTGTCCGTTTGTTTGGCCATAGGAGGTATAGAGACTGGGATCTGCCAAGGTGCTGTCGATGACACCAGTAGGCTTCACTGATGGGAAGGGGAACACTTCCTGGGATAGAAGTCTGTAAATATCAAGGAGGGAGTGCTGTTTTTTTTGCACAAGTTCCACCTGCACTCCTAGAGAAGTCCTCCCTCCTCATGAGGTCCTGAAAGAATCAGAAGTCCTCCTTGGGGGAGATGACAACTCTAGAGTGAGGGCTTCATCTGGAGAGGATGATGAAATATGGGGGAAGGGGAACATCTAAGGGTTCTTTCAGTAATTTTTCTTCCACCACAGGGTCCACTGAGTGGAGGGATTATAGCAGGATCTTGGGTAGAGATTTCCTGCACTAGGGGAGAAGGATACTTTCTTCCATTGAGAGACCGTGATGGAGATCTATAATCTCTTGGAGCAGCCCAAGAGCAATAAGACCATGGAGGATACTGCATAGTCTGAGCCATCCACGGTGGGGGACTCCATGCTGGAGTTTCTTAGAAGAAAACCTGTCCTGGTCTTTAGGTCCCATAACCCTGGTAGAAGGCCTAAAAAGGTGATCTAAAAGATCTTGAAGGGGATACAGGTTTCTTCCTTTCAGAGTTTAAAGAAATGCAGGTTTCTTCAGAATAGGAGGAGCAGTCCACATTGGGATTTGAAGTGGTGTGGGTCTGAGGGAGACACTAGGATCCAAGGAAACTGAAAGTCAGGGTGGTTGGAATACCAATGAAGTGTTTGGTGCCAGCAGTTCCAACATAATGGGACAGAGAGACTGTGTTACCTTTGACAGAACTGCTGATGCCGATGCCTCCGAGTGTGCTGACAGTGCAGAGTGATGCTGGCGATTCTAAGTGCTCCTGCGGTGTGGAGTGATCAGGCAGTGCTGCTGACACTGTGTGTGCTTGGTAGTGACAAGTCTGTTGAAGGAGCCAAAAACTCTGGTGTTGTCTTTAGTGGAACCAGTTGGAGCAAAGGAAAGTCTGGTAGGGGAAAACAGAGAAAATCCCTAGCCAACAAGAAGGCCTAAGGAGTGGAGGGCACCATAACAAGTAACCGTATCAGTGCTGGAGCAGGTGAAGCTGAGATAGACTGGATCAGCTGGAAAAAAGAAAGAGGGAACCAGCATGGATGAAGACACTGCTCGCAACAGCCTTGAAGGAGCCAGAGTCGACAGTGCTCCCTCAGACGGAGCTGGTGAGTGTTTAGATTTGTGAGGTCTCAAACCAGTACCAGAGGACTTACTAGAAGACTTTTTGTGAGAAGTCTGAGACTTTGTACATTTGTTAGCATTGGAATGCTTGGAGTGCATTGAAGAGGCTGATAGTAAGTATGAAAAGTGACATTTCTCACCAGATTTGTGCCTTGAGTGATGGGCAACTGAAAGGGTGTGCCTCATCGATTCTGAATCCGCTGCCTCGTGGCTGGGGCTCTGTTCTGAAACTGGACATTGCCTCTTTCATGAGGAGAACTCTGAGGCGGAAATAACTCCGCTTTTTAGTCCAGGTGAGGAAGGATGCATGAATAGAGCATTTGTCGCTCACATGACCCTCACCAAAACAAATCAAGTAGCTACTGTGCCTATCCATATAAGGGATAACAACCCTGCATGTGGCACACTACTTAAAACCTGGGGATTTTTTCATAATAAATCCGCCAGATATGTATTAAAACTATAGCTATAATACACTAAATACTACTAACTATATATGCTAAAAAGCTCACTGGTTTTGCAAAGCAAAGGCTACGAAGAGCTATAACTCTTGCTCTGGGTGGTGAGAAGAGAATGGTGGACCTCCCCCTTTTATGCCCTGGCCTGAGACCACAAGGAGAGCAAGATCACATGTGCCACCTAGCAGCACTGCTGGCAAAAGTCTTCCACTTGACTGCATTGGGAGGAAATACACCTACACTGGAATGTACACATGCACAATCACTCAAAGGAGAAGTTTTGGTTAGTGCACTAATTTAATCTTACATTGGTACTGTATTTCATTTGCATCTTCTGTTTGCTTGAGCATTGGCCTGGTAAACCACTGCCAAAGAGAGTGTTTTTAGGAAAAATAAAAACAGGAGTTTTGCCACAGAATTTGAAGTGTAGAGAAAGAGAGAGAGAGAGAGAGAGAGAGCACACACACCATGTGGGTTGCATTGAGCTACTCAGGCACAGCTGTGCTAGTGTATATAAGGCAGCACGTCAATGCAATGGTGCCCCCTCCCTCAGCTGAACAGGGGGCATAGCTCTGGCTCACTCAGTCTAGAAATCTAGAAACCCTCTCTGTTCTCAATCTCTGTTCTCAGTCTGCCCTGGGGGGTTGGTAGGGGAACCCAGGCCTGCCCATTCCACTGGGTTCCAGCTCAGGGCCCTCAAGCTAGATAAGGAGAGTCAGGATTTGCTGACTGACAGTGCCCTGAGCTCCTTCCTACCTTCCCTCCAGCCTCTGCAGGATCTTCAGACCCTTTCTGGGGTGTTGTCCCTTGTCAGCTCTCTAGCAGTCCGCTGACAGGAATTCCTTTCTCCTGCCTGCTCACTCCTCTGTTAGCCACTCTGCCCTTCTGCTTCCTTTTATCTTCCCAGCTGCTGTTAGACTGCCAATCACCAGCCTCTCACAGGGCCCATATTAACCCTTTGGTTGCTGCACTATTATCCTTTTTGCTTCTTGTTTTTATGACTTATCTTACTCATTTTTTAATGATGACAAAAATAAAGTGTCAATAAATTTATGTCCTGGACATGTGAATGCAAATCTGCATATCAAGAGTAGAGCCTGAATGAACACAACCTCGGAGCTTAAAGTGGTTTATAAAAGGTGACATACACATTTTTTTTTAAATTGCTAGGCAGAAGACTAATATAAAAATAGGCACATGACCTTTAAGTCTCTGGGTGTTTAGATTTAATCATTCTGATTCACAATAGATGACAGCTAACTGCTTGTTTGGAAAGCAACACATTTTAGTCCCACAAGCACGGGCAGGTAGATACTGAGGAACATAATACCAGCAGAGAACAAAGAAACAGCATCACTTATTAATATCCAAGAGACTTCACTTGGTGAGCAGTGGGAAGATTAGGACAGCTTCAGCAACTGCAGGCACTAAACTGTCTGCCTGATTGAGCTGAATCCCTTATTACTGTCACTCCCCTTCTCTGTCTTCTCATGGATTGCTCTTCAGTGTTTCTTCTACCAGAGAGTCTGGTGAACAGCTCAAAACTCTGTGTACATGCACTTGCATAAGCATGCCCCCTCTGATTACATTTTATGAAGACAGAACTCTGACAGCAGTATAGACTTGCAACTAGAACTGTACAAAACCTACTTAATACCATCTAAAACCATGGGAAGCTTACATGATTTCAGGTATCATGACAAAAATAAAATTCATAGAGGTTTGTGAGAAGTTCTCAGGCCCTTTCTAAACTAGGAAAATAGGTTGTGTTTGAAAACGTGTTAGCTTAATGTTTTTAAACACTACTTGGCATCTAGTATCAAAGCTGCTAAATATTAGAGCTGGTTGAAAAATACAAATTTTTGATTTTTTGGCAAAAAAGGGACAGATTTTTCATTAATATTTTCATATTTTTCAGTTAGCCCTATTGAATATCATTAAAAAGGTGTTAGCTGGTCTTGATCAACCCTAGAGGGAGATCCTAGGCTTGACTTGACCAGCTAACAAGTTTTTAAAGATATTAAACTGTATCTATACTAGGTGTAAAGTCATGTTTAAAAATGCTTAGTTAGCGCTTTTATCTACAAAAAAACCTTAGCAACAGCTAGACCTCTGGTATGCTGAGACCACTGCCTATCACATGTCAATGTTGTCTCACTGTTTCCTTGTACTCCCTTGTTTGTTGTCTCTTGTTATATACTTAGATTGCAAGGTCTTTCCCCCCCTGTGTTTGTGCAATACAATGGGGGCCCTAGTTCATTACTGGGGCTCCTAGGAACAATGATAATACTATTATTACTAAATAATAATTAATAATCCAGGCTTATTCCACTCCCAAAGAATTTCCAAACCACAATATGCATCAGTGATTAATGGCTCCATGTCTAGTTGGCAGCCGGTATCAAGCAGCGTGCCCCAAGGGTCGGTCCTGGGGCCGGTTTTGTTCAATATCTTCATTAATGATCTGGAGGATTGCGTGGACTGCACTCTCAGCAAGTTTGCAGATGACACTAAACTGGGTGGAGTGGTAGATATGCTGGAGGGTAGGGATAGGATACAGAGGGACCTAGACAAATTAGAGGATTGGGCCAAAAGAAACCTGATGAGGTTCAACAAGGACAAGTGCAGAGTCCTGCATTTAGGATGGAAGAATCCCATGCACTGCTACAGACTAGGGACCAAATGGCTAGGCAGCAGTTCAGCAGAAAAGGACCTAGGAGTTACAGTGGATGAGAAGCTGGATATGAGTCGACAGTGTGCCCTTGTTGCCAAGAAGGCTAACAGCATTTTGGGCTGTATAAATAGGGGCATTGCCAGCAGATCGAGGGATGTGTTCATTCCCCTCTATTTGACATTGGTGAGGCCTCATCTGGAGTACTGTGTCCAGTTCACATTACAAGAAGGATGTGGAAAAATTGGAAAGAGTCCAGTGGAGGGCAACAAATATGATTAGGGGGCTGGAACACATGACTTATGAGAAGAGACTGATGGAACTGGGATTGTTTAGTCTGCAGAAGAGAAGAATGAGGGGGGATTTGATAGCTGCTTTCAGTTACCTGAAAGGGGGTTCCAAAGAGGATGGATCTAGACTGTTCTCAGTGGTAGCAGATGACAGAACAAGGAGTAATGGTCTCAAGTTGCAGTGTGGGAGGTTTAGGTTGGATATTAGGAAAAACTTTTTCACTAGGAGGGGGGTGAAGCACTGGAATGGGTTACCTAGGGAGGTGGTGGAATCTCCTTCCTTAGAGGTTTTTAAGGTCAGGCTTGACAAAGCCCTGGCTGGGATGATTTAGTTGGGAATTGGTCCTGCTTTGAGCAGGGGGTTGGACTAGATGACCTCCTGAGGTCCCATCCAACCCTGATATTCTATAATTCTGTGATCAGCAATTCTCCTTAACGATTCTTCTTGATGTGTCTGATTTTATCCTCGTCACCCTATATTCTACTCTAAGGTCTTAAATCTTCTGTCCTACTTCAAACCCTTGAACTTGTAAACTTTAACCCAATTCCTTACTTATTTTGCTCCCTCCCTTATTCCTTCCTGTCTTATCAATCCTCTGGTTACTTCCCCTATGCATTCAAGCATATTCCTGTTTCCCAACCCTAAAGCTTTACTCCGTGAGCTCCCCAGCCCTATTATATCACCCCTCCTCCTCCTCCTTGTCCCCAAGAACCACCTATGGGCTGTTTATTTCTTGTGCCTTGACTTCCTCTCCTTGCCCTCCCTATTTAAACCACAGGGGTCCCCATCCTGGTAACAGGGTAGGTCTACAGAAGGCTCCACCACCTTGTTATATGCACTAACAAGAAGGCAAATTACTTATTCTAGTGACACAGTATCTAGAACAGTGGTGGGCAGCCTGCGGCCTGTCAGGGTAATCAGTTTGTTTACACTGACTATCTGCAGGCACGGCCGCCCGCAGCTCCCAGTGGCCGCAGTTTGTCATTTCCTGCCAATGGGAAGAGGTGGCCAGCACGTCCCTGCAGCCCGCAGATGGTTCAGAATCATCTCCCTCAGTTGTGTTACATCAAACCTTCATCCTGTGGAATCTTTCAAACTTTTTAACTCCAAACATCATACTTTACAGATGCTTGCAATAAAGGTATGAGCAAGAGCATGAGAGAGTTTGCGTTCATCGCTGTGAGCATCTAATTTTAAAAAATTGGAGATTGTAAACTGTGATAGAGTTTTTAAAAAGCTCTAGTTACAAGTCTCTGACAAAAGGCTTCGCAAACTTGAAACAGATTTTCAGCCAAATCACTTTTGTCAGAAGCAAGCACAGAAGGTGGCTTTCAGTGAAATTCTGGCAAACATTCTCAGCTTAACTATGATATACAAAAGAAAACAGAAGAAATCCCTTACCTGTTATTACAGACAATGTATCAGTTTTAAAGTCCTTTTTTGGAAGAATGCTGAGTTTTGCTTTTTAAAGTAAGTTTTACTATATAAAAGAATATTGCTTTCTTATTCAAGCCAGAGCTTCTTTCTGAATTTTAAATCACTTACCCTAGTACATATAATAAACATTGGATATTAGACACAACTGGTTTAAATAAAAAATGTGTTGCTCTTTTCATTCTTTAAAATATTACTTAATCTAGAATATATGTTTTTATATGTGCATACAATATTAACACAAATGCAATATTAATAGAAAGCATATTTCTTTCCCCAATTTTTTGTAATTGATTTTGGCCAGGGCAGCTCAGTTCTAATGCAGCATCTGCTTGTTCATTGAGGTACTATTCCATATATTTTATGCAATTTCACTTTATTTTTCATGTGGTATATTTCACAAACTATGAAGATATATTTTTAACTTCATGTAATGGATCCTATTAGTACAGTATGCAATACAGACTGAATTGAAAGAACAGAAATAATATGCAACAATAAACAAAATAAACCTGATATCACAGTAATGCCAGTATTTTCCAGATGTTAAAACTAAGACATACTGGAGATCTGTATACACAAAATCCATATCTATCCACAAACATTTCACAACAAATTCTGTGTGAAATCTTGGCCCTATTGAAGAAAATGAGAGTTTCACCCTCTGTTCTAATTTATGACCTCTGCAGTTCTACGTAAGTCAGAGGATGCACGAGTTGTATAAGACTCTGATCCTGCCAAGGGATCCAGGGGAGAACATCAGTGGGACTTTGCATGGACATGAGGGTCTAATAAGGGTGTATCCCCTTTGCCAACTAAATTGGGGCAGAATACAGCCCTTACTTAATCAGGCAGAGACAGATGAAATTCCCTGGTTCAATCCCCTATGTTGGCCAACATTTCAGCCATCGCATATGTGGGTCTCCACCAGAGCTCAAAGCATGTGCCTCTGCAGGTTGAGCGGAGGAACCACAAACTCTAGCTGAGGAAAGTAATAGATTCGCATCCGTTATGTATCTGACACAGTGAGGGACACATCACGCACACTGACCAATGATAGAGACACATTTACAGATTTCTTTTTCTTGATCCCTCGCCTTATGCAGTAGGTCAATTATTTTCTTTTTCAGTCTTTTTCTCACTGCAAACCCAAATAGGACCCATTACATAATGAAGCTAAAATTAAATCTCCATATTTTGAGAAATATACAATATGGAAAATATAGTGAAATTATATAAACTATAAACAAAAAGGACCTCAATCAACAGACACTCACCACAACCCTCACCAAACCAATTACAAAAATCAGCTCATGTCCTCTGTGGATAGGGCACTGGGGCGGGCTGGGCAGGGGGGATAGGGAGGGGAGGACATGTAACATCCTGACAAGCAACTTTCATCTGTACCTAACTTAGTCAACTTTTATTAAGGCAGAGCAGCCAAGACAAAGGAGGATCAATTATTAGAAGTTAAGTGTCACACAAAAAGCCATGGGTTCTGATTGACTAGACACATTTTTTCTTTCGATATACCTTATTCAAATACCATTCTCCTGACCTTTTAATAAATCCACAATGTAACACTATGCAACAACACTCAGGAGATCTGTTTCAAAACTATTCTACAGATGGCCACAATGATCTAAGCTCCTCCCAGGGAAAAATGATAAGAATACCTGCAGCTGAATGTTACCTAAGGACGTGCCTGACTGGGCTCAATATGTCATCTTTTGGCGTAGCTTTCCTATCAGAACAGACATTATCTGAGATGAAACTTCATGGAAAGCACACATTTAAAAGAACTTTTTTATGAAGATGAAGGAGGACACATTGATAATGTATGCAAATAGTTAGATTGAGTCAGGCAATGAAGCCACAAAAAAGAACACTGATGAAAATTAAAGCTAAATATGACAAACTAGTCCCTCACTAATTGATAGGACATTTGTTGCTGTTGCTTTGCTTTATTTAAAATAATTTCTCCTCAAATATATGGAGCAAACAGTTCTACTGAAGACTCCCACTTATCTTTTTTGCTTTTAGCATGTTCAGTTAAATTTACCTCTGGAAAGGTTGCAGTCAAAAAGAGAAAAGGAATGTGGGAAAATGATTCGGTACAACATGCCCTTTTGTCTTGCTATGATTTGAGTCTGCATGACTCTAGTTTTAAAACTTGAAGAAAACAGCAGCACATGTTCAATAATTCATTCTCTCTAATTAAACCCTGCTGATTGTGGATAAATGGAATTTTTATTTTGAATAGAATGTGTCCTTAATGTTTTCCATGATAGCATCAATTTGTCAAAAGGCAACAATAGTCTTTGCAAGTTTGTGTGCTTTCCCAAATGGTGTAGAACATGCAGGTGGCTTCAGACCAGATCATTCCAATTCCCTTAATGATTAGGTTCATGGTTTGTGGAGCATTGCCACCAAAATCTGACTTCATACACATTCTTCTTGTTAATAGTGGGTATAAAACTCTTCCTCCTCAAACATGCTGGCATTGTAATCTGGGTAAACTGTGATAAGTGAACCAAAAAACATTTGAGAGCTTCATGCAAAAAGCCCACCAAAAATTGGACACTTTCTCAAAGCTTATCTGAATTCATCTTAAATTTTAGCACTCCTCTTTTTTCCTCCTTTCTTCTGGGCCCTGACACATCCTTCTCCCATTTTCCTATTTAGGTAATCTAGGCATGATTTTGATAGACCACATAGCATCTGAGTCCATCTTGTTGTCTGCAGCCACACGACCCTGTGCTTAAAACCCATTACTCTCACAAACTAAACATGGCTGGGCCAGGTCAGTTCTGGGATGAGAGATACTTAAGGAACTGTTATGGTTAACTGTATGGGTGATTAGATAGCACTCCTCCTTCTAAACCTAGTGCCTGTTGTAGGGAATGGGATTGGGAGGGAGTGTGACATCCCAAGTCCCATTCATAAATTCCTGAGTATTGGAAAGTTTAGGATTAGCAATGAAAAAATAAAAATTGTTTACATTTACAGTAATTAGAGTTCTTCAAGATGTGCTGTCCATATGTATTTATTACTGTATTCTTGGCGTGCCTGGACCCCTCAGACTCCAGATTGGAGTCTTTTGGCCAGTAGTATCTACTGGGACCATGCATGTGCCTTGAGTGTCCTTGCTGTCCTTGTGCAAATGCCACTCACTTCCTTAGTCACCTTAGAATGAAGGTGTTATATGACTTTCTAGTAGAGGAGAAGGATGGTGGGTCATGGAATGCATATGGACAAGACATCTCAAAGAATTCCAGTTTCTTTTTCTTCTTCTTTGAGTGCTTGTCCATATATATTCTACTCTTGATGACTCATAGGCAGTGACCTGATTTACGGAGGTAGGGCTTGGAGTCTACTTAAACAAAGATTGCAGCTTAGTTCTACCAAAAGAAGCATAAGACCTCAGTTCTTCTACCAAGGAATGATAATTAGGAAAAGTATGGACCAAACCCCAAATGATTGATTTGCAGATGTATAAAATGGGTACCCTTTGCAAGGAAGTTGCAGAAACTCTCTGAGCCCTAGTGGCTAGTACACTGATCTGAGCTAGTGAATCTAAATTAACACATTTTAGTACTTCATACTCACTTGGATAGTTTCTGAGCTGTTATAATTTGTCTCCAGTCTTTCAGCAAATGCTGGGGAAGTCTGAAAGGTTTGGTGTTTTGCAAACAAAAGACTAGGGCTCTGCCAATTTTTAAGGTGTGCAACCTAGCTGCTTATGTGATTTCGGAAAGAATATTGGTAAATGAATCATTTGGTTTAAATGGAAGCCTGTAACTATCTTGGGTAGGAGTTTAGGATGAGATATGAATAATACCTTATCTGTATGGAATATGGTATAGGGAGATCCTGGCATGACGGGCTTATTTCCTCAATTATTCTAGCTGATGTAACTGCTCCCAAAAAGAAGTTTTCATAAGTAAGTGCAACAGGGCGCCATAAGGGGGTATTTAACCGGCCAGAACTATGTTAAGGTCCCAAGGGGGAGAGGTTCTTTTGCTGGTGAAAGAACCCAGATAAGGCCCTGAAGGAATTTAGGTATTAGGGGGCAGGGATAGGAACAGACTCTGCAGCTTTCAATGGAAAGGTGATATAAAGAAATAGCTGTCAGGTGCACTCTAACAGAGCTAATTCACAGCCCAAGCTCATTAGACACAGCAAGTTAGTCTAGAGGAATTTCTCTTCCTTTGGATCAAAATGTTCTAGAAACTGGAGGAAAATGACCTTTTTCTGTGTCTTATATCCAGTCAGAAATCACGCAGTAAGGTGGAGGGAAGCTGGATTCAAATGTAAATTGATCCTGTTGTCTTCAGATATTAAATCTTCTGGGAGTGGTAAGGAATTTGGTGGATGTACCAAGGAGAAAATCAACTCTTGGAATCAAAAGGGCCTTGGCCAGGTGTGAGCTATTAATGATTCTGGAAGCCTTTTGCTGATATTTTTAGGCACCAGAGTGATTATGGGTGAGCATACATCACCCTGAGGACCACTTAATGAGAAACATGTCCAACAAGGACCATCTCTGGAGCAGAAACTGAGACACTTGCTCTTCTGCTCTGTTACAAACAAGTAATTGGTGACTGACCTATTCCTGGTATGAGAGATACCTTGGTACCATATGCACCAGTTCCATAGTTGGTGTTCCTGATGTAAGGGGAATGATTATGCCTCCAACCCCCAGAGAAGCCTCTGATTTCACAAAATTAAGCTGAAATAGCCAACTCTGTTGAGACACCAATACGCATTTCAGGAAGATTCAGAGGCCTTTGGAGTTGTTTATCCAAACTGGGAGGAAAATGTGTTTGCAATCTGTTCAGTTTGAAATTGTAATGGACACTCTGGTATCTAAGCTGTAACTAGGGAAATCCTGGAGTTGCCCTAGCTACCTCAGAAGTGAGCCTTGGCCAAATGCGTAACAACCTGGTCATCTGGCTGTCCATTAGTTCCAACAACAGGCTGTCATTGGTTTGGAATCACTGAGTCTTCTTCTTCTTCATCTGCCATCTGTAGAGTTTGCTCTGTTGATTGTTCTTTCTGAGGAACAAATTGTAGATGTTGACTGTTTCTGTTGAACTCTCTACTGTCAGGCTCAATCAGATATGATCTGGTGCTGAATTCTTTTTCTTTACAACAGCTGGAGTTGTTCATGCTTTTTCTCCATCCAATCTGACATGAATACGGTCTAGACCTGGCAGTTCTCTGAGTGACATCTGTTGTCAAAATGTTCATAAACTCTTTTAGCCTTATTTGATTTGGCTACTCTCTTTATATCTGGCCATTTTGGAAATAGGTTATTTTCCAAAGTTGGAACAGTAGTTCTGAGTTGGCTTTCCATTGGGAGCTGTGCAGGACTATATCCACTAGCCCAGGGGTCGGCAATCTACGGCACGCGAGCCGATTCTGAGTGGCACGCAGTTCCCTGCTGTGGTCCCGGCCCCCAGCCCCACTCAGCCTCCCCCCCCCAGCCCACTGCTCTCCCCTGCAGGGGCAGGAGGCAGAAGCTTGGTTCTGCGGCAGCCAAGCTTCCCCCCTCCCCCGCTTCTTCCCCCAGCGGTGCTTTCCTGCCCCTCCTCCTCTCCGTCCCTGGCCAATCAGCTGATGGCGCTAGCGAGGGGGAGGGGGAAGAGCAGCAGCATACTCCCTGCTCCGTAGAGGACACAAAGAGAGGTTGGGATGGAGCCTGGGGAAAGGGGGTGGAACAGAGCATATCCCTCCCAGCCCCCTGCCACTTGCCGCTCAGAGCAGGGGGCTGGGAGCACCCCCATGAGCCGAGCACCCCAGCCTGAACCCTGAACCTCTACCCTGAACCCCCCCACCCCAACACACACACACCCTTCTGCCCTGCACCCCCCAGCCCTCTGCCCTGAATCCCGCCCACCCAAACACACACCCAGCCTTCTGCCCTGCACCCCCCGAACCCCCAGCCTTCTTCCCTGAACCCCCCACACCCCAACACACACCCAGCCTTCTGCCCTGCACCCGCACACCCTCAGCCCTCTGCCCTGAACCCCCCACCCCAACGCACACCCAGCCTTCTGCCCTGCACCCGCACACCCTCAGCCCTCTGCCCTGAACCCCGCACCCCAACGCACACTCAGCCTTCTGCCCTGCACCCCCACACACCCCCAGCCTTCTGCCCTGAACCCTCCCACACTCAGCCTTCTGCCCTGCATCCCCATACCCCCAGCCTTCTCCCCTGAACCCCCCACATCCCAACACACACCCAGCCTTCTGCCCTGCACCCCCACACACCCCCAGCCTTCTTCCCTCAACCCCCCCACACTCAGCCTTCTGTCCTGCACCCCCATACCCCCAGCCTTCTGCCCTGAACCCCCCACACCCCAACACACATCCAGCCTTCTGCCCTGCACCCCCACAGCCCCATCCCTCTGCCCTGAACCCCCCCACACACTCAGCCTTCTGCCCTGCACCGCCCATACCCCCAGCCTTCTGCCCTGAACCCCCCCACACCCCAACACACATCCAGCCTTCTGCCCTGCACCCCCAACACCCCTCAGCCCTCTGCCCTGAACCTCCCCACCCCAACACACACCCAGCCTTCTGCCCTGCACCCCCCAGCCCTCTGCCCTCAATCCCGCTCACCCCAACACACACCCAGCCTTCTGCCCTGCACCCACACACACCCAGCCCTCTGCTCTGAACCCCCCACCCCAACTCACACCCAGCCTTCTGCCCTGCACCCCCACAGCCCCATCCCTCTGCCCTGAACCCCCACACACACTCAGCCTTCTGCCCTGCACTCCCACACACCCCCAGCCTTCTGCCCTGAACCCTCCCACACTCAGCCTTCTGCCCTGCATCCCCATACACCCAGCCTTCTGCCCTGAACCTCCCCACCCCAACACACATCCAGCCTTCTGCCCTGCACCCCCACAGCCCCATCCCTCTGCCCTGAACCTCCCCCACACACTCAGCCTTCTGCCCTGAACCCCCCACACCCCAACACACATCCAGCCTTCTGCCCTGCACCCCCCACACCTCTCAGCCCTCTGCCCTGAACCTCCCCACCCCAACACACACCCAGCCTTCTGCCCTGCACCCCCACAGCCCGATCCCTCTGCCCTGAACCCCACACACACACTCAGCCTTCTGCCCTACACCCCCCACACCTCCCAGCCCTCTGCCTTGAACCCTCACACCCCAACACACCCCCAGCCTTCTGCCCTGCACCCCCACACACACCCAGCCCTCTGCCCTGAACCGCCCACCCCAACACACACCCAGCCTTCTGCCCTTCACCCCCACATACCCCCAGCCCTCTGTCCTGAACCTCCCACACCCCAACACACACCCAGCCTTCTGCCCTGCACCCCCCACAGCCCCATCCCTCTGCCCTGAACCCCCCCCACACACTCAGCCTTCTGCCCTGCACCTCCCATACCCCCAGCCTTCTGCCCTGAACCCCCCACACCCCAACACACATCCAGCCTTCTGCCCTGCACCCCCCACAGCCCCATCCCTCTGCCCTGAACCCCCCCCACACACTCAGCCTTCTGCCCTGCACCCCCCATACCCCCAGCCTTCTGCCCTGCACCCCCCACAGCCCTCAGCCCTCTGCCATGATCTCTGAACCCCCGCCACACATACCCCAGCCTTCTGCCCTGAACCACCTCCCCCAGCCCTCTGCCCTGACTCCTGAAACACCCCAACCCAGGTATGGGATCCCGGCCGCAGGTCCTGATCAGCCCTCTGCCAGCCTATGTGAACAGAACCCCAGGCTGGCAGCAAGCTGAGCAGGCTGTGGCGTAAGATCAGCATTTTAATTTAATTTTAAATGATGCTTCTTAAACATTTTGAAAACCTTGTTTAATTTACATACAATAGTTTAGTTATATAATATAGACTTATAGAAAGAGACCTTCTAAAAATGTTAAAATCTATTACCGGCACGCGAAACCTTAAATTAGAGTGAATAAATGAAGACTCGGCACACCACTTCTGAAAAGTTGCTGACCCCTCCACTAGCCCCTATTGGTGTTGATCTGTAGCACTAAAGACCAAAGAATGGATCTTCCTGCTATAGGATCAACAGCTCTCTCAGGTTCTCCATTTACTTGTGGGTAATATGGGATGCTAGTAATATGATCAAAACCATGTTTAATTCAGAATGTCTTAATTCTGCTGCAGTGAATCGTGGTCCATTGTCTACCATTAGTTTTTCTGAAATACCAAAGTGAGCAAAAGTGCACTTCAGTTTCTCCATAACACTGACATGTTATGTCTTTCAAGTACATTATTTCTTTATACCTGGAAAAATAATCCCGAGAGACCTGGTAATGATGTCCTCTGAATTTGCATAAATCTGCAGCTAGTCTCTTCCAAGATCTGTCTGGTAGGGGTTTTGTTAAAGGCTCTTTGTATTGTGTTGATCTGTTAGTTCTTCAACATTAACATGCAGATATTTTATTCTTCATGTCTTTGCTGATGCCCAGACCCACACTGACTGGTTGGTCCATTCACAGCATTTAGTTAAACTTTCATGTCCTTTATGGAGGTGGTTTAGGATTTCTCCTCTCATTTCATTTGGAATTAGGATGCATTTTCCTTTAACCATGAGTCCAATTGACTTGCTTAATAGTCCAAGCACTGCAAAATAGTCTCTTGTCACTTCCATAGTGTCCTTTAGATACTTGGGCTAGCTGCCTCTAACTTCCTGAAGTTGCGTGTCTGTTGAGGTTGCTTTTTGTAGCTGGAGTAATCTCTTTTTCTGACACTGTCTCTATGTGTCCATAGCATCCACGTATACCTTTATATCATCTTCAAGCTCACAGATAGTTGAGTCCAATATTGGACTTCATAAGTGTCTGCTGCTACCAGATTTTTCCCGGGAATATATTTTGCAATTGGGTTAAATCACATTAACCTTAGCAATAGATGTTGGCATCTCAGAAGTGCTTGATCAGGGTCTTTTCTGTTGACCAGAGCTACGCACAGTTTATGGTCTGTTATCAGTGTAAATAAATCTAATCCCCACAGATATCTATTCAGAATGTTTTGCTAATTGAATAGGTTGGTGGCTCGGGTTAAATCTTTCATCAATTGTAGCTGCTGTGAAAGGATTTTTAATCTGTTAACTCAATAACCAGCCAATCTCTGATATTTCCATGTTTTCCCCAAAATCACAGTGTTCAGCCAATGTATGCAGAGCTCTTTTAAAATATTCAACATTTTCCCCTGGTTCTTGAATTCTCTGGTAAACACATGCTTTTTCATAAACCACATTTCTCTGAGGTATAAAGTATGCATCAAACATAGCTAGAACCCATTCATAGTCATCTTTATGATGGTCTTCAGTTAAATAAAAGGATTTAAAAATATGTTCTACTTAGCCATAGCATAAATTAAATAAGATACCTTTATATCTTCAATTTCATTGTGGAGTTTGTTTGAAATTCAAAATATTGCAAAATACTGCTTCCAATCTGTCCATTGTGAAGGTGTGTCAAAGCTGAAGTTCTCACTGAAGAGTGCAATATTGATGAAATTGTGCAACTTTTGTTCCTTTGGTCTGCAACCTTTGTTGCAGTTTTTCTTCTGTTGCTGTTCTTAGTTTACTCCTGACACTATGTCATGTACTTCTGTACCAGATATGAACTGACTACAGAATTTGCTTATACACACCAGATGTGTTCATCATAAGATCCTTTAATGCTCTGCCAGGTATAGCTGAGGTTCATTTAAATAAGGTATCTTACTCCCTAACTGAACAGCATAACACAATTTAGCATTCCATTACACCTCCTGCTTCTTTAAAGAGTCAAGATGTGAGAGGGAATACCTGGTGCCCCTGAAGATCCCAAAAGGAGAGTTACATACTGGCTAGAAGAGTCTTCCTGCCCTGTGCCTGTCTATACAAAATCTCACAAGCCAATCTTCACTTGTCAGCACAGCTGTACTTGTTTTAAAATTGAAAACAGAATATAAATATTGTAGGGTATACTTTTTTAAAAGCCAAGAGTTTGACTATTCAATCCACTCTTAGTTACATTGCAAATTACTTTTTACAAATGTAACCTGAACTTGGACTGAGTTCATATTAAATATTCCTGTTCTTATGGACACTGAAGAAATGGAAGGCTGTGATATAGGTTTATGACTGCTGCTGACATTTTCACGTGGCATTTGGCAAGCCTTTGGAAATTTTATATTTTGGTCCATTCCTCATGGATCTTATGACAAATAAAAAAAAAGACAAACAGGGTGGAGACTTTGTTGTTATTAATTTCTTGGTATCTATCCAAAGATCTGCCTGAGTCACAGGAAAAAAGTTCTCCATATGCAGCCACAGAAGGATTATTTATTTTGAAAGTTAGTCCCACACAGATCTGAGCCAATGAGGGCACCACCACTTTAACTCTAATTATTATTATTAAGGATCAATAACATTCCCAGTGTTCTCATATGGCAAATTGGTGCATATAAAGCACCTGTTTTTCAAAATAGGCACTCAAAATAGGCCACTCACAATTACACCCACCTAATTTATAT
Source organism: Malaclemys terrapin pileata (assembly GCF_027887155.1). Classification (NCBI taxonomy): domain Eukaryota; kingdom Metazoa; phylum Chordata; order Testudines; family Emydidae; genus Malaclemys; species Malaclemys terrapin. Next base: position 92,586,745 of record NC_071509.1, read on the forward strand.
ATATAAATACTATAACAGCACACACAAGTTAAATATTTCCATTAGCACATGGTCAGTTAAATATCTAGTTGGTATGCAGAATCATTGTCTTTCTGCATGAAATTTCACCTGCGGAAAAATCAGCCCATAAAAACTTACTCCTATCCAGCTGTTATTATAATTGTTCTTATTCATAGATAGTTTATTGCTTAGATTAATATGTGGACCAAACAGGCATATTTAAGTTTAAATGACAGGGTGCATAAAACGTAGAATCTCATCTCTTCTGCAAGAAGTACCTTCCTGCCATAACAACAAATTACTGTGTTGTATGAAAGTTGCTATATAAATACAAGGATCTCAGCACTGTCACCAAACGCCTCCTTGTAGTTGGGAATATGCCTCTTTATAACTGGACAGTACCATAAAATAAATGAAATGCTTGAATGGCAAGGGACAGAGTTCACTGGCACTTGTTCTGGCGTGCCAGAAAGATATATGACAGATAGCTCACAGGAAACAATTTATAGTAACGTTGGGAATCAAACAAAGTATGTAACATGAGTTTGACACTTCCCACAGGCATTCAAAACCAGGTTGTGACGTTGGACACAAAATGAACCAGAGGATGATGCATTTTCTAGCAGTCAAGAAACAAGTTCAGCACTTGATCCAAGAAATCAACTAGGCATAATGTCATCATATTTTTAAAATAAAAACCTGAGACCCTTTTGGTGTCAACAGTTTTAGGGTTATAAAAATACTTATATAAAGACAGAAGTACCCCTTAAAAAAAAGTGTGCTGGTGTCACCATTGCCAGCTTTAACTGTATGGAAATGTATGCGAATTTCTCAGCCTGGAGGATTAACACAATAACTTAGTGTTCAAATAAGTTGAAACACTTAGCCTTCACTTTGACCAAAAAAGCAACGTTGATAGTTCCTACACTCATTTGACTTTTCTCTTGACTCCAAACACAGTCCCTTATACTGAAGACTCATTGTATTGAATTGTTTGTTCCTGGTAGTCTCGGAGCAAAATCTTTGGTTTACAGGTATGCCATGGGCATTTTTAGTAAAAAAAAAAAAAAACACAAATATTATTACTGATGAAATGATAAAAAAAAAAAAAAGATTAGACATTTTAGGTGTCCTGAAAGAAGTTCCTGAGATGCCAGGACATCATATGAAAAACCAGGGCTGTACCAGAAAAATTGGGACATATGGTCTGGTTAACAAGACAACATAACTAAGAGAGTAAATATTTCTTCTAAAAGGACCAGGAAAGGGGAAAAAAAACCCATTAACAGTTAATAAACAACTAAGAGGTGGCACAACTGCAAAGTTAATATAAAATTGACTTTGAGTAAATCCCTCTTTAACATTCCCAGGGGGTAGACATTGGGATAAGCATACTTATTCTATGCTTAGCCAGAAGGAATTGTGTAAGCAAGGAAAGAAAAAGGTCAGTCTATTTTTTACTTAAAGCACAAGTATATAATTTTATTATTAGCAGTGCTGAGAAGCAGCTCTTCTACAAATGCATTCCTGTTCTGTTCCACATCTACTGCTGGGAGAAAATAAATCGCACTGGTGAAGAGTCTCCTACTTCATTTCAGGATGTGGGACTCTTATCCTTTGCCACAAATAAAGCTACTATTCATGTTATACAACAAACATGCACTTACTATTTTGAATTGTTTTTCAATGTCTTGTATTGTACTAGTTATTTTAAATGAAATGGGGCTTGAGTCTAAGTGGTCTAAATGGAATACAACTTCTACTCTAAAAATATTTATTCTCTCCATCTCGTCCTCTGCACAGGAAAACACTATTATGAGTCTTAATTAGAAACATACTTCTGGAGTGTGAAGGAACAAGACATAATGTTAGCCAGCTGAGGAACAGAGACAGACTTCTTTGCAAAATCTACTATCTGATGAAACAACAAAGGTCCAGAAATGAATTATTCAAGGCCATACTCAAAGTATTCAGCAACACTGACACAGGGCTTTAAAAATCCTGGAATCTGTTTAGTAAATTTCTTCAACTTGTACTTCTTGGGTTTTTGATGCGCTGCCTACATGCGAGTGAGTGAGAAAAAACACATTATATGGTCTTGTTTATTACATGGACAGCTGCTGCCACTGCTATTAACAACCATCTGTCAGCATTTCCATCACTGATTCTTATTTTTCAGAGGTTGTACCACAATGGTATTGATGCCATTGGAGTTGAGTGAATGTAACTACCATATTTTCAGAATTTGGTTTTATTAACATGTCTATACTCTAAGCCAAACGGTATGTAACAGAAAAATTATTAGAGATTCTCAGGATTTTTTTCCTGGAGAAAATGTCAACTTTTTAGAGAAAAATAAAAAAAACTGAAATATTTTGCTTCAGAAATGCCACCAGCGTGTTTCATCGGAGTTACAGTTTGGATGCCTCCTGCTCTCATTCTTCCCTATGGGCTGGGCTTTCTGTTTGGACTACATCACTCGTGATGCACTATGTTCTCCCCTCTTTGTGAGGGGACGCGGTGTATGATGGAACTCCCATGGCCATGACGCGTTATGGGAGATGAAGTCCAGCTGGGGAACCTGATAAATAGAGAATAGGGATATGAGGAACACCAACTGCAATTTCCAGGTGTCTCTGTGGTAGCACATCCAAATCAGAATTTTTTATTATTTGCTGAAAACTGAAAGCTTTTCAGTTTTCATGCATTTAATTTTATGCAAAAAAAAGGGGGAAAAATATTTTGCATAGATTTTCTTTTTAATGTAAACCCAATTTTCTATCAAAAAAAAGTTCCATATGGAAGCACCTTAACCAGGCAAAGTCACAATGGAGATAGTGAGATTGTTCAGGTGGAGTTTCATTGACTTCAGTTAATTCCATCCAGCCATAAGCGTCCCCTTGAGTAAATCTTATTACTGAATCTGTATCATAGTAAGAAATTGTCACTTTACAATATCAGAAGAAAAAATCATTAACTTTATGGCCTCAATTCACCTATAATTTACATCAGTGTTTATCAGGAATTACTTCATTGAAGTTAATAGAATTACCCCAGAAAAAAATGATATAAAGAAGGGAAGAATCAGGTCTTACAATCTCTACATCAGTAATTTGATATATCTATTTCTATCATATAAACATGATAGACATGTTGGAGAGTTTAGATGACTATCTAAATTTGGTTTCTATATAAGTGTTGAGAGAAGTTCTAAACTTATTGCAAGATCAGTGTCACCTCAACTGAAAATAAATGTCTTAGCAGTCGTCCCAACATCTACATCTCAACATACATGTAGTACTAGTAACACGAGAGAGATATTATCTCTGTCATCTTTAATGTTTCTCATACCTACTTGTGTATTTAAGCATGGTTCTTCTCTCTCCACCTTTCCATGGCTGCAGAGTGGTATTTTGGGGATGGGGAAAAGAAGGGAAATGATAGAGGATATTGTTAGTTGAAAACGGCTTTATTTCAAAGGGTACCTTACATTGTAGTTTGAATGAGCCTATAGGCTTGGTCTCATTTGGATCTTCTGTGTTAAGGAATTCCACAGCTGAATTCCCTACATTGTGCTTCCTATTTTTTATAGTCTTACATTAGGTCTCATTGGCAGCATTGTTACTACAGTATGCAGCTGTCTTTACGGGTTGCAAATGATAATGCGATGTTTAAGGTAACTATGTCCAACTTGTTAAGGGCCAAGTAGATTAGGATCAGGATTTGAATTTGGATCAGAAATGAATGGGAGTGAGTGATATTCATGCCACACTGGTGTGATATGATCATGTCAATATTCGTTGCTTAAGAGCTCCATATTGCATCATCAAAATTATTGCATTTCATCAACATCATTGCTTACATATCTTCATAGACTAAGACCAGAAAGGACCATCATGATCATCTAGTCTGACCTCCTGTACATTGCAAGCTACAGAACCTCACCCAACTACTCCTGTAATAGACCCATAACCTCTGGCTGAGTTACTGAAGTCCAAGTTACTGAAACCATGATTTTAAGACTTCAAGTTACAGAGAATCCACCATTTACACTAGTTTAATTCTGCAAGTGACCTGGTGCCCCATGCTGCAGAGAAAGTCCCCCCGCCTCCCTCAGGGTCTCTGCCAATCTGACCTGCGGGAAAATTCCTTCCCAATTCCAAATATGGTGATCAGTTAGACCTTGAGCATGTGGGCAAGACCCATCAGCCAGACACCTAGGAAAGAATTCTCTGTAGTAACTCAGAACCCTCTCAATCTAGTGTCCCATCATCGGCCATGGGAGATATTTGCTACTAGCAGTCACAGATAGGCTACATGCCATTGTAGGTAGTCTCATCATAGCATCCCCTCCATAAACTTATCAAGCTCAATCATTAAGCCAGTTAGGTTTTTGCCTCCACTACTCCCCTTGGAAGGCTGTTCCAGAACTTCACTTCTCTGATGGTTGGAAACCTTTGTCTAATTTTAAGCCTAAACTTATTAATGGCCAGTTTATATTAATGTATGTTTCATATTGTGGCTGATATCACGTCTCCTCTTGGTTCTTTTTGAAACAGTTGTGATGTAATCATTAATACTACAATGATCCCAAGCAACTTCCACTGGAGTCAACAAAGCAATTCCTATTGGTTTCAGGTATTTTCCTCTTTTCCTTTCATAAGTGACTAGATACTGATATAGAGGTGAAACAGATCTGGTAATGTCTATAAGACAGGGTTGTGTGAAACAGCAAAACGTTTTTTCATTAAATTATCTGTAATTTTATTTCAGAAATAATATTCAAAAGCACCTAAGTGACTTAGGCACCTAAATACTCTTTTCTAGAGATTTAGGGATTTGGAGTCTAAGTCTAGTTGAAACTCAGTGGGATAGCATGAAATAATATAATAAATAAAAATAGCACCGATTTTGAATTTACAGTAAAATTCAACAATGCTCAAACTCTGCACATTTCAAATTTCATTGTGAAGATTTTATGCACCTACTATTAAACGGGCATGTATGTTAAACATATATTTGTGCCCCAGTTAGAATCATTGCAAAGAGCATGTAAAAGGGATTGACAAATCTCATAGTTTTGCAAATGTCTCTGACTACGTTTTAGTCTGTTAAACCAATTAGAGTTGACCAACAGTATCTTTTTCCTGGAACCAAAAAACATTTTTTCCCAAGGATAAATCAATTTGGAAAAAAATAGTTTGCTTAGCTAAAGAGAAACATTTGTTAAAATAATTACAGCTACAACCCTCCTACCCAATACCTTTGAAAGTCAAGGTGCCTAAACTAGAAACATAGTACAGTATAAATAGCTTTTATTTTTTCATTAGATTTTAACTTATTTCCACCCCACACACACAGCCTCTCTGCATATGCATTTTGTTCTAACTGCTTTCTACTCTGGCTTTGGGTCTTTGATCGTCACTATGGGTTAGTCATTAAAGTAGAGATCTGGTGGTTTTTCCATAAACTTTACCTTAGAGTGGGTTTGGCTTGAAGGAAATGTTGACTTGTTTGGCTGGAATTGATTCTCTAGAGTTCACAGAGGCAGTTTGCTGTCTATTTTATGAGATGCACATGATACGGGTAGAATTATAAAAATAACTTCTGGGACTTTGAGAAAATTTGTACTCTGAACAAGCTCCACACTGAAAAACTGGTAGAAAGTTCAAAAAGAGGAAAGTTTACATAGAGGAAGAAAGCTCTGAAGGAAACTCGGGAACTCAGACAAGGAAAGTTCTGTGTTGAAAGAAGTATTAGATAAACCCTTGACTAAGAAGCTGCAGAACCACACTACTGAGCCCTGCCACAGACCCCATTTTTCATTTGATTTTTTCCTTCTTTTCACTCTCTTCTCCTTTATTCAACATCTCTTCTAAACATAATGCTAAACATGTTTTTTCTTACATCATTTGAGTTCAAATGAAGCTTTCAAACCCGTTGTGTGAATGCCAACCCATAGGTTATCAAGTACAGTATATACTATATGTGCATGTGTACAAAATTTATAGGATCCACTGTTTCAACTCTTGTATACATCCATGTCAGTTTTTATTTGTCAAATATTCTATTTAAATCACAAAATAAGATTTTCATATAAAACTCACAGGTTGGCTTCAGGCTACGGTACAGAAACATGGAAATTCACAATTGGTGAAATTCCATTCTTAACTCTTTCTCTGTGGTTCCTAGGTTATGAATGAGTCTAGGAACTGTGGATGAGACTAGGGGACAGATTTTTTCCCGTGGTGGAATCAATTCACACTAGTCTGCCAGTGCAAATCAGCTGTGAGGCTGCCTTAATTGGCTACCTAAGGATTCTTCTAGGCTAAGAGAATCCCAGCGTGGACGAAGCTATGCCTCCTCTATTCCATTCCAGCGCCCACCTGCAGCATAGCAGGTTTTGCACCATACCAAGGAAAAAGGGCCTGGCTCAGGAACTGCTATGTCAGTTGATCTCCATCTGTTTGTGGGCCTTCTATGTTGCATCTCAGGAATGGCCCAGCATCTGGTGGCCAACAAAGCAGAGGCCATGAGGTGATTTAGAGCCACCTTTATACCCTCCTCCTGAGCTGCCTCAGGTGCCAAATAGCTAGTCCAGGGGATCTGACTTTATAACTGAAGGAAAAGCTGGGATTACGTCTGATATTCTTAGCTTTTGCTAGTTTAAGTAATACATGTAACGTTATTTGAATGAAGTTTTGTCTAATTCCACACAAACACAAATCCTCTCAGTATTTTTCACATGTCATATTTAGAGACTCAGACTGTGACTTGGGACTTACTGAATGATTTTCTAGAATAAAAAACTGAAACCAGAGTAGACATAACCAGGCCTTGATGGAATTCTTGCTTGCTGCATATCAAGCAGCTACAAAGAATTATTTAGGTTTGGACTGAATGTTCACTAAACTGTATACCTTTTAATAATGAAAACTCCCAGCATGACTAGCAATGATAATTTCAGTAGTCTATCTTGTTTTATTCTGTATTTGAAACACGCAACAAACGATGGAAAAAGTCATCCTAAATTTTGTTTAAGGATTCTCAAAATTATAACAATTTCCTGGATTTGCTCTTGTAGCAATGCAACCCATCTTTCCTTCCATATATTTTCTGATTTCAACATAGTCCCTATGCTATATTCTTAAAAAAAAACTGTCCCAAACTGTCCCACCCCAATGTGTCTCAATCCATAATGATGGAAATGAGGTTCGTTTTCCTTTCCCATTTAGTTCTTGATGTCTCTGAGAATAACAGAGGTGTCAATTACTGCCAATTACAGTGGTAATTGTGTAATTTGGACACAAATACTGTAGGAACTAGACAAGCACCCTAAATCTTTTATCATTGATCACCTCTCAAACATCAAATATAGTGCTGAGACATAGTGAAGGAGGGAAACAACTGTGGTGCTTGAGTGATAGTGGCAGAAGACATTAAACATAAGTAAAGTATAATGCCTCCAGCAGTCTGGTCCACGTCCCCAAAGCTGCAGACTTTAACCAAAAACTGCTCAGCAGGTCACCTATCTCCAGCACCCAGACACCCAGTTCCCAATGGGATCCAAACCCCAAATAAATCCATTTTACTCTGTATAAAGCTTATACAGGGGAAACTCATAAATTGTCCGCCCTCTATAATGCTGATAGAGATATACACAGCTGTTTGCTCCCCCTGGTATTAATCACTTACTCTGGGTTTAATAATAAACAAAACTGATTTTATTAAGAATAAAAAGTAGGATTTAAGTGGTTCCAAGTAATAACAGACAGAACAAAGTAAGTTACCAAGTAAAATAAAACAAAACACGCATGTCTAAGCCTAATACATTAAGAAACTGAATAAAGGTAAATTTCGCCCTCAGAGATGTTCCAGTAAGCCTCTTTCACAGACTAGACTCCTTCCTAGTCTGGGCCCAATCCTTTCCCCGGTACAGTTCTTGTTAGTTCCAGCTCAGGTGGTAACTAGGGGATTTCTCATGACTGGCAGCCCCCTTTGTTCTGTTCCACCCCCTTTTATATCTTTGGCACAAGGCGGGAATCCTTTGTCTCTCTCTGGGTTTTCTTCTAAATGAAAAAGCACCAGGTTTAAGATGGATTCCAGTATCATGTGAAATGTTCCAGTATCCTGTGAGACTTCATTACTCACTGGCTGGCACCCATGTATACAGGAAGGCTTACAAGTAAACAGAGCCATTTACAACCAATTCTCCTAGTTAATAGGAGCCATCAAGATTTCAAGCCACCATTAAGGCCCACACTTTGCATAGTTACACTAGGACTTCAGAAAAAAGAAGAACAGGAGTACTTGTGGCACCTTAGAGACTAACAAATTTATTAGAGCATAAGCTTTCGTGGACTACAGCCCACTTCTTCGGATGCATAGTAATACTTCATATTTCTAGCTTCAGATACAAAAATAGCAGGAGTACTTGTGGCACCTTAGAGACTAACAAATTTATTAGAGCATAAGCTTTCGTGAACTACAGCCCACTTCTTCGGATGCAAAAATGATACATTCATACAAATAGGATGAACACACTCAGTAGATTATAAACTTTGTAATGATACTTTACAAGAGACCTTTTGCATAAAGCATATTTCAGATACATTATATTTACATCCATAAGCATATTTCCATAAACATATGGAATGCAATGTCACATTCTCCTCAACACCCCCCTTGCACATGAGAAGCTATAATTTGCCCCTAAATTAGGAACCCTTCTCATGCACTCAAGCTAGTGACTTTGGGAGGAAAATGCAATGTCATTTTCAGATGTAGTGTAATGGTAAAAAGCTTAAAGGCATGTTTTAAAGCTGATAGCAGCCAGTGACTTGCTGAAGACAGTATCTATAAATGTTGAATCCTCAGCATAGATGAGAGAGATACTGTAGATATCTATCTACCTATCAATCTCAGAACAACAGCAAAAAAGAGATGTCAAAGATGTAGCCTCATCCAGCAGTGTATGTGGGGTGAATGTTTGATAGAAGCCTGCACCGAAGAACTTTGAAAGCTCCCATATTTGCACATATCAAGATCTGACATCTTTCTCTTGAAAGGTTTGTTCAATTTACAATACTTCTGTGCATGATTGCCCTGCATTTTGAGGATTATTGATTAGAATTGTGTGAATTACAACAATAGCTCTCGCAATAAAACCACAATGTTCATCTTATTTTAAATTCTTTTAACTTTGGGCTGGGGGGTGGGGGAGAGTTGGGGAGAGAGAAGAAATGTGTTATTAGAGTGGGTGAAGGGTTGACACATGCTTCAGAAACTGAGATCTAATTAGAGTCTTGATATTATTATAATGTATGGGGCAATTCCTGTCCTGACTGAAATGCACAGCAAGTTAGTGCTGGAAGCTCTGCATCACAGCCTAGCTCCATAGGAATGGAACTCAGTGGAAGCCTAAGGAGGGCTGCCATGTGATGGCTAGGGGGAAAAAATGACTATCACACTGTCCATTTGGCCTTTTGAGGATGATGTGAGGGAGGTTCTACATATGCTCAGAGCACCCCTGCCTCCTCAGGGTTGGGGGAGATGGCTGCAGCTGACTGCCAGTCACCTGTGAAGATCATTAAAGGTCCAAACAACTGTAATGGCTTCTTGGCAGTTCTTGAAATGGAGCTTTCATGCAGGATGTAGATTTCTTCTCCTTGGACAATTGGGGGTGGCACAGGCCTTATTGATCACACTCAAATCCCCTTCCTCTCATCCTCAGGGCATAGGCAGGGACTGGATTGATGAAAGAATGCTCAGGTGGTAGGAAGATTATTCGTACTTGCTCCCAAAACTGTTTCAGCAGTTCACTAGGTCAGTGGTTCTCAACTAGGGGTCCGGGACCACCTGGGAGGTCGCAAGCAGGTTTCAGGGGGTCTGCCAAGCAGGATTAGTGTTAGACAACTGGGGCCCAGGGTAGAAAGCTGAAGTCCCATTGCATGGGGCTGAAACAGAAGCCTGAGCAATTTAGCTTCATGGTGCCCCCTGTGGCAATTGCAGTGCTTGCTACCCCTTAACACTGGCCCTGGCTTTTACATGCAGAAAACCAGTTATTGTGGCACAGGTGGGCCATGGAGTTTTTATAGATGTTGGAATGAACCTCAGAAAGAAAGGTTGATGAGTTGTTCTGGACCGTTTTCCAGGCGTGGCTGACAATGGTCAGCATGAGACAGCCGGAAGCACAACTCCTCTATTGTGCATGCATGGTCAGTATTTGACCCCTTACTAATAAACACATTGCATTTATTACACATATACTTCATAACCTAGGCCTCTGTTTCTCTCACTGAGGAAAAATGGAGAGGCCACACTGAAATGAAATAGAGCCATGTATTAGCATCAACCTACCACATATCTTGATATGACAGGTTGAGTTGGGGGCATAAGGGGCTGGACTCGAGATACAGCCACCCTTTGTAGCATACTTCCAAGGGAAATTAATGCAAGCAGTTTCCATATTAATGCTTCCTTCACTGAATCTAAAGAACAGCCTAGGAAGTGGAAAGCACACTGCAAGTGTGGAGGGAACCAAAGGACAGTATGGTGTATTGGCCTGCCATGTGGCCAGTGCTGGGAGAAAACCAAAAGATGCATGCATCTAGTTAAGGATCTTATCCTTATGGGTTTTGAATCCTCTATTCCCTCACTCAAGAGATGAATATGCAGCATGAATGCAGCTCCCTAACAAGTTTTCAGGTAAATGTTCACCTCCTGCATATCCGTGTGCAGAAGAACTTAGGGATCCTAAGCTTTACACAATAGAAGAAAAAGTCACATATTGTGATCTATTAAACATTGTTGGTCTGCAGGGCACTTGTTTGTGGTCCACAAAGAGCTAATTGTTACCAAATGAGAGAAATCGAACAGTGGCAAGAAGAAATGAAATAAAGAGCAAACTGAGACAGTCATTCACCTCCTCAGAAAGTATAAACACTTACTGCACTAAAGACATCCACCAAATTCTCTACTGGCATAACTCCATACACTTCTGTGGACATAAATCTGCAAAAAAATTGGCCCATAATGTAGTTTTGCTTATATTTTTTTACAGCAATTGCTGTAGTTTCCATGGCATTATCACACAATTACAGTCTATATACTTCCTTCTACAATGACCAGCAGAGTTGGACACAGACGCGGGGAGAATATGCATATGCTCCAAGTTTTCTCCAGAAAGGAGCATGTCTCTCTGAGAACACCCTATGGCCAAGAAAGACTCATATGTCCTCGGTGGAGGATTGTGGTTTCCAGGCAAAATGGACACCAAGAATAGCACTTGTAACTAGTTCACATTCTTTAATTTTTATGGGCTGTGCGATGTACAGGCCCATTCTTAATGTAATTCATATTTTTAATTCCACTTCCAAATGTTAATCCAGTGCAGATGCTTTCACTATTGCTGTCTTGTTTTTTCTTCCCCAAAAGGATCTTTACTTGACTATAATGCACACTAGCATCAGTACTGTGAAGTGGATAATAGTCTTTCCTCATTTCACATCATGTATCAGCATTCCTTTACATTACCAACCACTATTTTCCATTCATATTCAGATCCAGACAACTACAAATAGAGCTTTAGTTCATAAAACAGTCCCTTCTCTGAATAACATAAAACCTATACTATTTCATGTTTTCTTTTATGAATTCCAAGTCTAAGATACTCTATAGGAGTTTGTAAGAACATATTCTTCAGTTTTGAGTCACATCAGTTTATACCCCATATATTTTACTTTGAGATTCAAGTTTGAATGAAATCAAAACCTCAAAGAAAGACTCAAGAAGCTAATTCACTAAATTTCATGTAGTTTTGATTCAAAAGAATAAAATCTCTCAACTCTACTCTAAGCTGTAGAAGATATGTTTTGTAACTGAGCACTCTTTGACAGGGCCACCCAGAGGATTCAGGGGGCCTGGGGCAAAGCGGGACAGCTGCGACGCTTGTACTCACCCGGCGGCGGTCCGGGGCTTCAGCGGCATTTCGGCGACGGGGGGCCCTGCAGTCGCTCTGGGTCTTCGGCAGCACTGAAGGGCCCCCTGCCGCCAAAATGACGCCGAAGACCCGGACCGCCGCCGGGCTAGGGCTCGCGGGGCTCCTGTTGTGCCCGGGGCAAATTGCCCCACTTGCCCCCCCCGGGTGGCCCTGCTCTTTGAAAGTCTCGAATATGACAAATTTATAGCACATATAGATACATCTAATACTACGTCAAGAGCAAAATTAAGTTAGGGTAATGGAAATGAGGATGGGATATAGTAGTAGAATGTAGCTTAGGTAAGTAGCTTATGCCATGGCAGAGAGAGTTCCTCACTATAGAATAAGCACTCTGAAAACTCCAACCTCATCTCCGTGAACAAGAGGCAGTAGTGGTGACTGCTCACAATGTTCATCAGCAGTGTCTGGTTAATCTGTGTGAAAGAGCTTTGTGCCAAATTACTGAGCTGGACCATTTCCTTTAGAAAACAATGTGTGAGTTAGGAGTTTGTAATGAAACTCCAAACCAAATACGTTTTGTGTGGTTTTGAGTTCAGCTGCAAACATTTTTCAAATATCTAAAGATGAAACTAGCAGGGATAGATTCAGCCAAATTAAACCAACCATGACCCCACTGTACCCACACCTCAGTGCTTCCCTGGGTTTTTCAAATTCTGTTGTGACTTCAGACACATCTGAATCAAAATTTTCATTCAGACACCCCTGAAACCTGGAGCTGAATTTTGCAGCTGATGCTATCTCCAGCACAGGGCCAGCTCCAGGGTTTTTGCCACCCCAAGCAGCCAAAAAAAACCCCCAAAAAACCAACAAGCCACGATCATGATCTGTGGCACTTCAGCAGGAGGTCCTTCACTCCGAGCGGGAGTGAGGGACCCGCTGCCGAATTGCCGCCCAATAGCTGGACGTGCTGCCCCTCTCCGGAGGGGCTGCCCCAAGCACCTGCTTGCTAAGCTGGTGCCTGGAGCTGGCCCTGCTCCAGCACATGCCTATCACAACTTGTGGTACGCCTCATCCAGTGCACTAAGATTAGTGCCTGAAAAGAACTGCATCACAGCTGACAAACAATGTTTTATCAAGAACTTGTTCTGCTAAACAGAACCTGTAACACTGTCTGTAATGGTACCATCTACTGACTTCCAATAATATTAAAAAAGGAAACATGGCTTCTGAGGTCAAGTAGGGGCTTGAGCCAAAGTCTGTTGAAGTCATTGGAATGAGTTAAAATGACTCCCAAGGGCTTTGGATCAGGGCCTAAATCACTGTGAAACTTTCAGGATTTGAGAGTAAAGGACCTCTGCCTGCTAGGTAAGAACCCAGGGTTGGTGAAATGACGTTCACAGAATTGAAATAAACTTGGGAGTGAGAAGCAAGAGATTTGGACTCATCACACTACCACCCCCATGATCTTGACTTAATATAATTTTTATATTAGAGGAAAACAATCTATACAAATAGATGTGATTCACAAATATGGTATGGTCCAATATGTATTGAACAAAAAAATCAAGCAGGAAGCTTTTTGGGTGAGTATTCCTGAATAGTTCTAATAATATATAGCACTTATATATTGCTTTATAAACATAATTTATCCCATAATACAATGCAGGTACTTGTATTCAGTGCTAAATGTGAGTGAATTGGTTTATTTCATTCTTATTTGGGATTTTAAAACAGCTGTTCAACCGAAGTCCAATACGAAATGTAGTTGGTATCCTTTTACATGGTTAATTGTCAGAGTTACAAAAGCCCATTTACTCAGCCTATGTATGTGTGTGTCCATGTGTGTATGCTCACAGATTTTACCTTTGATTTATTAAGTCCACATTAAATGTTTGCCAAAGAAACTGTCTTTTTGGACTTTTATTTCTTTCCAAACACATTTTTATAGACAAAATAGTTACCTTTAATCTTATACAGTGCTTTTTCTCCCTTTAATGCTTCCTCTCTCCTCCTTCCTGTCCCCTTGCTCTCCTTTAAAAATCCACTGAGGTTTGTGCAAAAAAGTAATTGTGGTAGCTGTCAGCACAGGCACATCTCAGTTTTGATCTTCACCATTTCTATTTTGTACTGAAGGATCTGGTACCGAAGTCCTGGTGGGTCTGTTTTCAATCTGTTTAAACATAACAGATATGGCCTGGGGAAAGAAGTGTGTGTTATGAAGTCAAGATACTGGTCTGAATTTTTCCTTGGTGAAGCTCTATTGCAGTCAGAGTTACAACAGGAATGTATTTGGCCCACTGATATCACATCAGATAAGGTAACATTTGATTGTGTTTGGATACTAAGTTAAAATCTTACTACAAATGGTAAAAATGTTTGAAAAGAAAAATATGCCTGCCAAACAGTTTTACATTAGGGAACTCAGCTGTGCTCCACAGACCTTGGCATGCAAACTAAAAATTCCACAAAACGTAATAATTCAAAGCTGTTTCCCTTATGGGTTTCCCAACAATCGGTATTAATGCACTGCGGGTGTGTAGAGTGTTTGCCTGAGTATACTCACCACTTGGACCTTGATTTTTCTCTCCCTCTGTTATTACTTATTCTACCCCACAATAAAGTCTGAAGAATGAATTAATTTCTTAAACAGAGTTCTTTTGTTTTAAACATTAATGAACAAAACTGCTCATGGGAGCATTCAGGTGAAGCTGATAATATTAAATTCTATACCATCTTCAATAATATATATAGCCTGCTAATGTTTCAGCAACCACATGACCATTCACTGGAAAGTTGGGTACCAGTTGAAGTAAATTATGACATTTATGAATTAAGAATGCATCTAAGATTGAAGATTTATGCCTGAATGTTAGTATAAATTAAAGGTACAGATATCCTCTTGCCTCCCTGTCCCTGGACATCGCGGGGGCGGGGTGGGAGAGGGATCTAGAAGTTGGGGATGCACTCATGAAGAATGGTGGATTGGAGCATGTGAACTGTTCCTGTGGGGAATCAGTCTATGTTGTATTACCTTTTTTCTGGAGCCCCTGCCAGGGAACCTCTGGGACAGGAAGGATGTGTTGTTGCACTATCCCTGAAACAGCCAAAGAGGGAAATTATGACCTCTCCTCAAGTCTACCCATTGCTCTAAGAGGGAGTAAACTCCCTGAGGTTGCACTGCCAAGCACATTTGTGGGCAGAGGAGTAGATGGAGCCATGGTTTTCCTGACTTTTTATGCCAACAAGTGCAACTGGAATTATGTTGCATCCCCAAAAAAGGGTGTTGCAAATTTTCTCATAAACTATGCCTTCCAGTACAACTGGGGAGCCCCAAGACAAATTATGCTTCATGGCTGTGCCTTTGAGGTAGAAGGTCTCCTCTGGGTTTTCCCCTGGGACTGTTTGCCTAAAGGCACAGTCTCTCTCTCAGCAATTGTGACGGTTTAAATTAATTTAGTAACACTACAAATATCTGATGTAAAAATCTCATGTGCATAATAATATTATTATTATTCAGTAAAAAATAAAATTAAAGCAAGCCCCCATTGTTAATGAAACAAGCATACATTTGATTTCTATTTACAATCCAGTAAATATGACAAAGCAATAAGTGTCAATGTATACCTTTATTTATATCTTCATTTACTTTATTTTTTTTTAATTTATCCTGTACCTGGTCCCAGGCCCTGGGCCTATAAATCCACAAGGATCTTAAGCCTCTAACCCTATAACTGTTAGACTTTTACACAGTGGAGGCTATGAAGAATTAAATTTAAAAGTGCATATTGTGCTTCTATAGTAATCTCTTTTGTCCAGCAGAAAGTACTTTGAAAAATCTATACTGTGTTCAAATAGATATCTTAGTATTTGTGTGGTTTCCTATACAATCAAAATAATCACAAATTGATGATGGGCTGGAAGAAACCTCTTGTGTCATCTGCGCCATGATGACTGCCCTGAATCAGTGCTGGTCTCCTGTGCCAGCTAGCCCTGAAACCAGTACAGCATTGTCCTCTGTACAGACCCACTAAACAACTCTAAACTAAGGGCAGGTCTTCACTACGGGGGTGTGTGTCGATTTAAGATATGCAAATTCAGCTACGCGAATAGCGTAGCTGAATTCGACGTATCGCAGCCGACTTACCCCGCTGTAGGGACGGCGGCAAAATTGACCTCTACAGCTTCCCGTCGATGGCGCTTATTCCCACCTCCGCTGGTGGAGTAAGAGCGTCGATTCGGGGATCGATTGTTGCGTCCCGACGGGACGCGATAAATCGATCCCCGAGAGGTCGATTTCTACCCACCGATTCAGGGGGGTAGTGTAGACTTAGCCTAAGAAAATAACCCAACAAAATGGATGAATATATGCAGAATGTGAGCAAAGGGTAGGAGCAAACTACTTCGGGTAAAATAAGATTTGACCCAAACAACTGCCTGACTTGAACTAAATCCAAAGTCCAATAGAACAGCCTGCCTATATCTTAACTATTCTAAGTAGTGACTTTCTATAGTGCCTGGTTGTTAGGCAACCAGGAAAAATGTTAATATTCAAATGTTCTGACTTTGCAGTCTAAAGATGCGATCTTATCTGTTACATGCTATTAGTTAACTTAGCCTCTTTCACAATCCATTTGTGTGTACTGCAAGCTTTTCATGCCCTTTTTTGGTATGCCTCAGAGTATCAGTTTTGAGATCCACAAGTGTGTTTATGAGCATATTTGTAAAGGCTGTTGGCAATTGTCTTTTACTGCGTGTATATTTTAGGCAACAATATATTGTGGCTTCAGATAATTTAAGCGATAACAGGGGGAAAATGTGTCTCAGTAATATTGCAGCTGCTCTCATTCTCATTGCATTGGTAAGTGTCTCTTTCATTAACTTTAGTTCACATAAACTGCCAATTTCATTGTAGAGTTTTTTTTTTTTTTTTTAGGTTTTAATTCTAGCTTTTTTCTGACTGTGAACCCCAACAACCTATAGTAGGAAATGTCAGGCCAGATATCACTCTCAATGCCAGTTTTTTGCTCTGGAAGTTCATGGGCCCTGGTATGTTTCTAAATACCTATAAATACATTTAAATTACACAGACCCAGTTTGCCCCATTGAGTTTTACTATTGACTTCAGTAGAAGCACAATAAGGCCCAAAGTGAATAGGTCATTTCCCCCATTCTGAGGCTTTTGCAGGATTATATCATCATTCAGCGCGGCTGAGCCCTGTGTCACTTCAGGATATTTTCATGCTTGGAACCAGATAGAAAATGTCTTCAACAAATCAACAAAAGGCTTGTGTTGTTGACATTTCAAAATATTTTTCTACAACTGTAACTAATTTGCTTTCTACACACTTAACAGTGTCCAAAAGTGATTACAAATATTTTGCCATGTGATTGCTTTCATAGTTCACTGAGTATGCAGGGTCACAGAAATCCACTTTTTTTTGGTATGCTCACAATCAACTTGAACTGAATGATGGAAGCTGTATAGCTTAGCTGATATATCATTCAATGTCTATCTGGAATAACTTTATGGTTGTTCAGTTCACTAACGAAATCATCTGAAAATCATTTACTAGTAACTGGATTTCTTTGAGTAGGTCTTCTCTTCTTCAGCCACACTCATCTGAGTTTAATCCTTACATTTCAGTGTGAGAGGTGCTGGGGAAACGCCACAATGTTTTAATCTCTAGAAGTATTTTATAGGAACAGATCTTTGGCAAAATCTGCATAAAATAAACATATATGCTATATGTTTGGGATGCAGAGTGATCAAGTGAATAGGGCATTCAACTAAGAGTCAGAAGATCTGGCTTCTGTAGCCAGCTTGGCAACTGATTTACTCTGTGATCTCAGCAAGTCACTGCACCTGTCTGTGCCTGTTTCTCCTCTCATCCTTTATCTGTCTTGGCTATTTATATTGGAAGCTCCATGGGGCAGGGACTGTCACATTATAGCCCTTGCAGAGAGTCTGGCATAAACTCCCCACCCCGATCCTGGCAAAAAGGACCTTTCAAGGGAGGGAGCATTTTTGGAATGGGCCAGAGACAAGGCAGAGTGGAGGTCTAATATACAACTTATTGGCATGAGTTAGAGAAGCCCCTATGCTGAAGACCAGGTTGGTAGAGAATCAGGGAGATATAACTGGCTCCCTAGTGAAAATACCCCCCACCATGGGGGCAAGTGGAGCTCAGACATGGGAGAATTGAGCCTACAGTTTATAATTCAAAAGTTATTCTAAATAGGAATTAATTAAACATTGTAAACTGCCTTGAGATCCTCAGGTTAAAAGTAATTATAGAAGTGAAATGTATTATGATGAAAATATTGATATTACATTGAATTGGCACATTGTGAACTCCCAGAAAGCAATAGGTGTTGATTTAAATTTCAGTGACAAGAACTCAGCATTTTTGTTCCAAACACATTGCAAGAAGTCACTGCATCTGACTTCCTTTCATTAGTTGTTTTCCTCCTGAGATAAGAATATCTTTGAATGCTAGTGCACTATTCTTTTGGTTAAGGCCCTAGTACAGGTAATGCAAGTTTTTATGGTTGTGAAATTAATCTTAGCCATTACTGTTTATGATGTTTGCTTTTTTTGTAAGCAGCAGCCCACTTAATAGAATACGAAGAATGCATGTTATGGAGCATAAGCTCAACATATGGATCATCATCATCATCATCAGGGTTTGCATCATCCAGTTGTCCATGATTGCATCCTTTCCCTTTAACACATTAGGCTGTGTGGGCTGTAGGGATTTTAACAAGTGGTTAAAAAAATTGAGTTTAAAAAAAACCAAAAAACCCATCCCTTCCATCCTGCATTCTGAATCACAATCAAAACTCTACTGATCATTATAAGGGAGGTCTAACATGTCAACCCTCATAAAAATAGGGATTTGAAGACTAACCATGATTATGATGAGAGAGGTTCATTGGTATGAATTCCTTTCAACATCAAGTAGTGATCATTAACAGCAGGCTTTAACATGGCAGATTTGAGAAAAGATTCTTACTTTGATCAATACCAGGACAGTTAAAAATGCAATATTGGTTGTTTTTATGTTGATCAGAAATTCACTCTCTGTAAATCCTCTTTTCATCATTTTTAACACATTTTAAAGCATTTTTTCTACAAACAATAAATATGGCAGTAAAGATAGCATATGCAGCAGAGAAATACTAGGTGTCATTGGTCCACTCATACGGAGATGGATGAAACATTTTAAGTAAAATAAAGACCCACATAAACCTTCACCCAGAGCAAAATTTCATCTGAATCTTGAACCAAACCCATTTTTGAAATCTGAAACAGTCCAGTTTACCTGTTTTCTTTTAGTTTATATATGTATATATATATATACACATATATTAAATTACTAATCTGTTTCGAAGTAAATATACTACCCACTGGAAATGATAGGTGCTAGATTGTGCGTAACATGCATAGTCCTTTGTAAAGAAAACATGGGTAGCTGCCCCTTCCTAGATTCAGCTGTCTCATGAGCATCGGGATAGCTGAGTGATGGTGCTCCTGGAATTTAATAAAGAGGAGATATAGAGCTATGTGTTTTCTATGTACTGTGGACATTTGAACCCATGATATCTCACTATCTTTGACAATGGCACACAGATGTACGGATACTGATTCCAAATTTGGGAAACTAAATTTCAATCTGGATTTCAGGCTCTCTAATTAGGGAGTGTCCGTCTGAGGTTCTCATGTGTGTCATCTTTACTCTAATGAGGAATACCTCCTAGAGGAGAGCGCTTCTACACAACTTATAACTTTATTAGATAGTGACAATATGAACAAAGGTCTTTCTTACCTGAGCACATAAAGTGCTCAAACAAAGAATCTGAAGTCTAGCCCATGAATAATACGCCCTGTTTCCCCTTATAACAATCAAGTCACCTCAGAATCTTCTTTTTTAACAAGAATTGAAGGAAGCCAAGTCCAGGATATCATTCAGTTAGAATAAGTTAATGCCAAAATATATTAGATCACTCCAGACATTTCAAAGAAAATTCCTTAAAATGAAAGTCACTAGATTATGTTGGACGAGAGAGTAACAAAATCAGAGACATTTCTGAACTTTTCAGTCTCTGCAAGACTATAAATGCCAAGTTTTCTGAACTGTCTGACTCAGAGTACAAATTTGCATTTTATCACACAAGCAAGCACTTGTATACAATCACTTGTTCTATGCACACAGATTAGGAAGCCAGTGTTGGACACGACACATTTGTCCATTGTGCTTGTGCAGTGTGGTCAGCGATACAAAGCACAAGCATATTTTCTGCGCAGGCTACCTGGATTGCAGGCAACAGCGAAGAGGGAGAGCAACATCACTATCCCTCCTCTCACATAGGTTGGCAGGCTGGTGTGTGGAAAGAGTGAAGCCTTGATTCCACTATGCCCCTCCCAAACATGCTGGCTTGTGCAACTGAATCATGGCAGAAGAGGAGTAATCTCTGCTTGGTAAAGGGCTGGCATAGGTTTCATCCCCTGCACCCAAGGGAGAATCATCAACAAAGCTGTGATTCACCCGGGCACAATTTGTTGCTTGGTCTCCTCATGGGGCAGAGCAGTTACACCCTGCCCTATACTCCAAATTGATTATACTTTTATAACCTAGCTAATAATTTGACCTTAAATGTTATGCTTAGCCCCACTTGCTAATATTTGATGTGGGATAATATCAGGTCATACATATATCTACCTAGCTGATATTTGTTAAAATTTCTTATGAGGCCTAAAACCATTTCAGCTTTGTCATTCAGATATAATGGTTATTGCATTTTATTTACATGTGTATGAGAGGAAGTGGTGAAAGGTTTCCTTTGGAGGAAACTTTTATGGATTTCTGGCATTTAATTGTGTTAATTTCCTATTTAACTTGTGAGATAAAAGGAATCCAAGAAATGGACGTTTATTTGCAGAAGTTAGCACAACAATTAGAGCAATCATCTCACTATGTGTTGTTCACATGTGTGTGTAATTTGTTTCCATCCTTGCTCGATATTTCAGAATACTATGGACCAATGGAACCTGTTCCTTTTTTGTAAGGCATATGGATGGAGCCATATGCCTTTAGTTATACCAGTGGAAACATAGTATTTAACAATTACATTCTTTAAACTCTGTTTATGCCTAAGGATGTTAATTCATATTCTCTCCACATGGTCTTTTGAAGGAGAATACCTCAAGTTATAAAGGATAGGTGGGCGAAGCTTTTAGCTTCTTAATCAAGGGGAAAACACCTCAGTGGTGCTCAAACTTATTCTAGGAGAAAAAAATGAGAATATTTGTTTGCAACAAAGACTATTAAATGGCTCCCTAGATATGCTGTGAAATATTTCTGTACCAGGATGCTACTTTTTTGTAATGATGAACTTTCTTTTTCTATGCTGCCTCTAGTCTACCTGTAAAAAGAAGACAGTCTACAGTTTCTGAGACAACAACAATGTTGGCTCTATAATCTGTATCAAAAGAATAGATTGATTTGTTCAATGTTCTGTTCTTGGGTCAATTGTTATCACCAAAAAACCTGCTCCAACAGCCCTGTAAGAATCATTCAGATATAATGCCATAAGAAAATTTATCCTGAATGCAAACAGTCCCAGCTGGCTTATGATAGTTAGAAAAGCTGGACAGAACTTGCGTCATCGTGGTCAAATGAACTGCTTGAGGAAAGAAGGTCTGAAGGATAAAAGCATGGGCACTAGGATCACTTTGCAGTCTGTCTCCATGTAGTATGGTTGCCTTCAATTAATGTTGGTTCCTTTCAAAAACAAAACAGTACAACAGCTGGTCCTAATTATCTTAACTACAGTGTGACCACATGCACAAATGGCCAGCTTTTCTATTTGGCTCTCTGACTCAGTGAATTAGTTATTTAATAATTTGACAGGAGTGCTTGTGTTATGTTTAGCCATTTGCTTCTGTTTAATCTCATCTTTGGAATTGTGTTCGTACACTCTTGCAGTGATTGTTGACTAGTTATTTATATGAGCAGATAACATACATTGGAAATAAGTAACATGTAATCTTATTTCCTCAAAAGTCCTAAGAGGTGAGGAATCCCCCCTTTTTTTTGGATGAAAGGTTATTTTCCTTATTAACGTGATACTCTCTGTACAACATTGTCAGGAAACAGGATAGCTTGTCAGTTTTTTCTGGTATCAGAAATTAGATAAAAAAAAGTGATTCTTTTTTGAAAGAGGTGTTTAAATACTTATTCTTCAACAACCATTAACTTAAAGGGCCACATTTTCAGGGTCCTCTGTTGGGCTACATGAAAAATCACATGTACATGCACAAATGTGCATTTACTTATTGAAAGTGGGGCAGGGGAGGCTTGGTCCCCAGATTTGCACATGTAGATATAGAGGTGTGCACAAATGAGCATGTGTTAAAATACTGTATGTACATAGAGACTTGCTGAAAATTGGACCAAAAAAAAAAAAAAAGAGAGAGAGAGCTATATAAGGAATCAGAATGTTCACCTCTTCCCTGTCAGTGCTTGTCCCTAATAAGTCACTGAGAGCATTTTGTTACCAAGCAACCAAGACCTGCTAATTTACTTTGCAAGGCTGTGAATTCCAGCTGATTGTAAAAGGAAAGCAAGGACAAAATGCTGCAGTTCTGAACAAAATCTAAGAAACCATGCTGAAGCTACATGTCTTTATTTCCCTCCCCCACCCCCCGATTTTATAATTTAAGCGTATGAAAAGGAACTGTTAATTTGGATTCTTTCTGTCCTCTGAGTACTTAACACATGGAGGGAGACCTTATGTTTTGGAGATAGAATTAGGAAGGTAAACGAATTATCAGGTTGAAAACAAAATATCAATAGGTCAGTAGGCTAAGAAGCCTGAGACAAATAAGTTAAGAGGGAGAACATCCAGGGAACTATTTACAATGAACTAGATAAGAAGAGATAAAATGTTAGGAAGGTATAGATGAGATCAAGAGAAAGTCGAACCATGGACAGTATAGGCTACACAGCTATTGGTTCATGCAAAGTAACTAAGCCAATCCAAAAACGTGAGATGCAACATACAGTAAATGCAATGAGATGTATAATATATATATAAAGGAAGAGGGTTTCTGTTTAACTTTGGAGTTGTGATGTACACCACATCCATCCTTCCTGCATTTGAGTCTGGTCAACCCAGCATAGCTGTATGCCAAATAGATACCTAAGTGATGAAGGCTGGCGTTGAACTCAGTTCTTGGGAAGTCGAGTGGAAAACGATCTCGGGGGGGAATCCCAAAAAAAAGTATAACAAAAAAGTTTTATTTTACCAATGAAGAATTTCTGCAGCACTAGTGCTGAGCTGCAAAGGGACTGCTACGGAAGTGAAAACAGACTCTCTTCCAACAAAGAAGGATTTATATGTACCTCATGCATCCTGCAAAAGCTATCCTGAGACTTCCTTAGGGCTGTTACTGTATTCCCCAAATACATTTATGAAGCTGGCAAAGCACAGCTAAAGTGCTTCATCACCAGTCCTGGGATAGCTAGAGTGCTGTTGTGACTTAATTTAAAGTGGAGCTGAATAGGGACTTCTAGTGGTTTGAAAATATGCTGCTGAGCTGTAACATGGTTTTATCCTCTAGTGGCTCAAGGCCTGCAAAGATAGGAGTATGAGTAAATACTGTCAGTTACTGGAGAACCTCTTTTATCTTAAGTGGGGAAAACTGTTGATTGGGATTCAATGGTCCCAATTTAAGATTCAAGCAAATTTCTTATAGTCACAAGGTATTCATTAGATTACAGGGTTGGACTGAATCAACTGTAGGTCTGCTTGAATATTCTCTTATTTATAAAATAGATGGAAATGATACAGTTAGATTAAGAAGCTGCAATCAAATAAATTACAAATCAATACACTATGTGTGGTTTAAAAAAATGCAGTTCTTTTGGTTCCAGTGTGCTATATCCCAAATATTACCACAATTTTTAGTGTATGTTGTTAAAAGATAGGTAAAAAGAACATATTTTACTGTGCATTCATTGCACTTTGCTTTCAAATTTCACTTATTCTATCGCCGTGCTATATTGTGTTTACAGACAAAGGACTTGGATTCCTTTAAGAAAACTGGTACTGTGGGTAAAAATTAAAGGAAATATTTCATTTAATTATGCTACAGTGCTGGGTAAACAGCTCATTGTTTGGCATTCTGTCTTCCTGCTTAGCTTGACAATGACATTCAACTGTCTCTGGGTATGTCTACACTGGCAAGTTTCTGCACCGCAAGTTTACCACTTTTATTAAAACACTGGAATTAAACCGCTGTTGCATGTCCACACTGTGCTCCTTGTGACGCTGGAGCACATCCACATTAGCCCCAATTCCGCCCCTTCTCCAAAGTCCCTGCCCTAACTCCCCCTCCTCCCTCCCAGCCATGAGAAAAGGGCTGCCCGAGCGCTACTGGCTTCACGGTTTGCCGGGCAGCCTCCAGACCCTGTGCCCCGGGCCGGCGCTTCCCCAGCGCAGCTGGAGCCCGGGAGGGGAAGCGGCCAGCCGGGGGCGCAGGGTCTGGAGGCTTCCCAGCAAACCATGAAGCCGGTAGTGCTTGGGCTTCAGGCAGCCCCCATGCCTCCAGACCCTGAGCCGCTGGCCGGGCACTTCTCCTCCCTGGCTCCAGCTGCTCTGCTCCTCCCCTGACTCTTCGGCTCTGTTTAAGAGCCAAGCTGCCCGAGCGCTACTGGCTTCGGGCAGCCCCCTTGCCTCCGGACCCTGCGCCGCTGGAGCAGAGCAGCTGGAGCCCGGGAGGGGAAGTGCCTGGCCGGCGGCTCGGAGTCTGGAGGCAAGGGGGCTGCCCGAAGCCGGAGTGCTCGGGCAGCTCGGCTCTTAAACAGAGCCGAAGAGTCAGGGGAAGAGCAGAGCAGCTAGAGCCCAGGAGGGGAAGTGCCCGGCCGGTATTTTTCCCGGACATGTTCGGCTTTTTGGCAATTCCCCCCAGACGGGGGTTTGATTACCAAAAAGCCGGACATGTCCGGGAAAAAACGGACGTATGGTAACCCTAGCACAAAAGCAATCAAGTGTTTATACTGGCAATAGAGAGCTGGAGCCTCTGCGCAAATAGCCTTATGACTCTCTTTGAGGTGACTTTTTTGCAGTGCTGCAACTGAGGAGTTTCTGCACACATGTCTGCAGTTTGAGCACAAAAAGCTGCTTTACTGCACAGAAACTTCCCAGTGTAGAAAAGCTCTAAGTCACCCTGTTATTGCAGTGCTGCATTCATCAGTACATAGGTTTCTACATATTGCAGTGCTGCATTCACCAGTACATAGGTTTCTATATATTGTGAAATCAAGTGTTCAGATCAAATAACCAATCCAAATGGGTGACAGGGCACCCATCATTGGGCAGCTGTATTTCAAAGTTGTAGATGATCAGCTGAGTCAAGTGATCAAGACAGGTAGGAGCTGGAATATCCTATAGGAGGGAGACTGCTGAGATGGTGATGCAAGGTCAAGGGAAGGACCTGAGAGGGGTTCCAGGCACCAGTCAGGTGGAAGGCCTGCTGGAAGATACCTACAGGGTAGAGCTGGATGGGAAAGGATTCCCCCATCCTGTGAAAATTTTCAAGATGTCTAAACATTTCTACGTTCCAAATCAAGATGAAACTGAAATATATATGAGAAAAAGTACCATCCCACAACAGCATGATGGCTAGGGTACTCACCTGGGAAATGGGATATCCAGATTTAGATCCCTGCTCTGAACCAAGCTATTGGTTAGTTTGGTTTCTCTCTCTCTTTCTCTTCCCCCTCCCCTTTCAACCAGAAATTCTGAACTGGGCTTGACAAAAGTTTCCTCAAAACTGATACATTCCTGCAGAAACAGTTTTGATTTCAATAAACTGACATTTTCTGATGAAAAAAACCTTTCCTCAAAAAATTCTTAACCAGCTTTACAACAAAGGGTAGGGGTTGAAGCCTTAATTCAAATATGCTTTTAAAAAGACCAGGCTTCAGGTCCTATGTTTCAAGAGGAGTTAAAGAGTCAACAAGAAATTGGTGTTGAGTTCAGTTGAAACTGAATTGTTTTTTAAATTAAAAACACATCCTGAAGAATGGGACAGTAAAGCTTCCAAAAGAAGCAGAATTTTTCAACGTACTAGCCAGTGAGTATGTCCATTGACTTGAATACATTTGCACACAGGGGGCAAATCAAACTGGAATCAACCCCCTTTGAGGTTCAAGAAGCTGGATTACTGCTTCTAATACTAACTTCATTTTTTGAGCACCTCTGTAGTTCTTGGGCAACATTCATCCCAAATTTGATTCCATTAAACTCAAGGGAGTTACAATAAGCATGAATTTGGCCTCTTTATTCCTACTAGAAGCAGAAGTGGTAATATATGGTACTATGCGAAAGCCTTATTGTGTAGTACTCAGAGGCAAGCCGTAACCAGGAAGCACTAGAAATCTCACCAGTCACAATGTTTACAGTACATTACAGCCCAAATTACTTAATATGCTTTTACATTGAAGAAAAAATGTTTCATCAGCAAACAAACATTTGTTTCTTTAAAACTGAAGAAAACATTTAAATACATCCCCGCTAAATATAGAAGCAATATGTTCAGAACTTCTCAGTCAGCAATAAAAATGAATAACTGTTCTGATACCAGACTTTAAACAGGTTTTCATATTTCCGGCCTTAGCAATAAATGACATCTGTACGCCAGATGCAGTTAATGTAAAAGTCTTTTCACTTCCTGTATTGCCCACAAGAAAATAAATACCAATCATTTTGACCTGAGAAAAACTATAGATTTATTGTCTGAAAATTACATCAGCATTTTTTCAGAATATGTGCTGCTAAAACAACATGAGTCTTATTTAATTTTTTCTGAATTGATTTTATTCTCTTTACCAAGAAACAAAAACTTTTGTTTGAATCTTTATGGCAAGATTGGCAATGGTCATACCTAGTTAGATGAAACAAGAAAATGCAAATGCTATGAGAAAGCTACATGACTTTACTGATGGCCTGTCAAAGACTCCTAATGCTACCATAGAGCAGGGATTCACTCTGGGTTAAAAAGGTATTATGGGTTTAATGCAATCTCCTGAGCAACAGAAGAAACTGCATTCTGAACACTGAGCTCCTTACAGTGGATTGTTTTTTTAAATCTGAGCTCAAACTCTGTTTTAAGGAAATGTTACCCATAAAGACCATAACAATTAATGGGTTAGTGTAATGTCTACTCAGTAATGTAGCATACTAATTTGCCAGGAATTGAAAGTTCATGAGTTTGCTTTTCATTACATAGGAAATTCGTGAGATCTACTTTCTAGTTCTCTTTGTGAGCTCTCCTCAGTGGCTAAGAATGTAAATATTTCCATTCCACAACTTCTATCCTAGTAATATTTGTCCAAAGATTACTGTATGAAATTCATCTGATTTACAGCAACATTGCTTATAAATAAGATTTACTAGAATACCTCAATCAATCAATATCATGCTTGATTCTGCATTCCTCTGCACCTTGTGTAGTTATTTACACCCATGCAAAATATATGCAAAATATATGCAAAGTGGGGATAAAATGCTACTGAATTAGAATGGCTGACCTCAGGGATGGGAAGTAACCTGCACTACCCTTCACTCATATATGTATGTAAAGGATGTGATCCAAAGCCCATTGAAGCATTGGGAGTAGGGCTGGTCAGGAATTTTCTGACAGAACATTTCTCTGTCTGAAAAATGCAGTTTGTTGAAAGCTAAATGTGTTGATTTTGATGAAATTTTGTTTCAGGGGACAAAAAGGAAAAAAAATCCACTTTGATAAGGCCCCCTTATGTCACATGCGATGTGGCAGATATTCTTCCACTTTACCATCTCATCTCTGTGTCCTGGTTCTGATTGGTCTGCTGCTTCCATGGCCTAGATCTTCAGGCCAAATCAGGTCTCAGTCCAGTCTCCTTCCAAGGATAACAGAAAACAAACTAATGCTGAACCCAAAACAGCCACCTCTGCATTAAATAAATAATATATACTAATCCTTCATAGAGATCCAAGGTCAATATTGTCAAGGAGAGGGCCCTGGCCTGGCAAGCTTATTTGGGTTAGGCCACGACTTCCTTCCCTGTCTTGGCTTCACCCAGAACTGGCCCTTATTAGAAGCAGTCAGCCATTCTTATCTAGCCTGCTGGGCCCGGATTGGCTTTCTCTTGCTCCTAGCCCTTCTAGGTGCTGGAGGACCAACTCTCACTGGTTCTGCCTAGAGATGATCATGGGAGGCTTCTCTAGGCAAACCCTGAAGGTCTGAACTTGATATTCTTCCCTTCCAGCAGAACATCTCCTTAGGGCAGGGTGAACCAAGGCCTTGGGGCCTCTAGCAGAAGGCAGCAAACACCTGGTATACTCTGTCATAGGAACTATTTGATTTTTCATTTCAAAACAAAAATAATTTCACTTGTATATTATAAAAAATATTTAATGTTTTAAAATACCAAAATCAAAACAAAATATTTTGATTTTATCCAAATAAAATGCTTTGACCTAAAACAGTTTTTGGGAGGTGGGAGAGAGGGGAATTTCTTTTTGCTGGGAATTTTGAATAGTTTTGTTCTGAAACAGGAAATAAATTTCAAACTCTTGATATTTCCAGCAAAATGGTATATCCGGTTCCCACACATCTCTAATGAGGAATCTTTCTATTGACTCGAAAATTGCTTTAAAGAATCTGGCACCAGTAAGCTGTATTTTTTATGTTTTTTTCAAATTACATAAATCCATCACCAAAACCAGGTAGTGAACATCTGGCCATTTCTTATATGATAGAAAAGAATTTGCCTGCCAAAATAATGTTCAGGTAGAATTCTATTCACGTGTGAAAAGAGCAATAAATTAAGTCCTGTCAATATTCCAGCTGCACTCTGGCTGTAATGGAGATGATTAGTGCCACAAATTTAAAAATGTTCCACATTTATTGCTGGGTTATTAGTGATAGTTGTGTCAGCCGCAGCACTAGTGCTGTAAACAGTGCTTCACATCTCTCCACGAAATTGGGCTTAAAGGATTGCACAGCATTTGCCTCTGTAACTCTACTAAATATGCAGGTGTGATCACTGTCTATTTCTCTCAAAAAATATGCTTGTCGCAAAACACAGCTTCACTTACAGAACAATACAAGGTGGATCGTCAGCTGGTGTAAACTGACATAGGTTCAGTGAAGATCCAGCTGAGGATCTGCCCGTCTCTATAATTGTTGGTTTATGCAGCAACTCTGACAAGTATCAAGACACAGTAAATATCTGCCAGACTGCCTGGTTTTCCCATTCACCGGTATAGGATGACAAGTTCTACTTGCTTTTTCCCCATAATGCCTATTCCATCATCTGGAACTTATTAGTGATATTTGTGAAACATCTCCCTCTCCAGCTCAACCAGGAATCAGTCATGAGTCTGACACTGCATAAGCCTCCCCTACAGTACTTCTAAATAAATGAACAATATATAAAGAGTAAATGGGGATCTATGGCCCGATGATTTTGATAAATGGAATTCTAAAGAAGAATCAGATTTCTTATTTAAGCATGTTTTTAATCTTTTTCTTTGCAAAGATGGCCTGGAAACTCATGCTACTCTAATCTAATCTAATAGGTGACAAGAAATGGCGTCTAGACCCTTCTTCTGCAACAAAATGTCTGGGAAAGGGGGACCTAAGAATTCTTTGCAAATACAGTACATTTTTATTGTAAAATGAGTCAGGTAGGTTTGAATCATTTCACTAGTCTCCTCACCCTCCAAAAAAAACAAAAACCCCCCACCACTTTTATCTCAGAGATGTATGATGCGGATGGAAGGGGTGGCGGCGTGGCTTTGAGGGGGGTACAGCGGGGGAGAGGCTGGGGGGAGCCTCCCCGGCCAGTAGCTAAAGGGCCGGGCAGGACGGTCCCACAGGCCGTAATTTGCCCACCTCTGTTATAGGGAATAATATCACATTCATTCTTAATGTTAATTTTACTATTATCCTACAAACCTGGTCCACTCCTGTTTTTACTCACTGTAATTTCCTAACAATAGGCATGTATGGCAATACAAAATATTCACTGAAAGAGCCTTTGATATATTACTAGAGCTACTGTTTAGCAAAATGTACCCCCAAATGTTCTGGGCTTAGTCTTAGGTCTGCCTCTATATCGATGGGAAAACATGAAAAGATTCATATTTGGTTCAAAGAAACGGGGCACTCATCCCTTCTAAACACAATTCACGACTGCAAAAATTATATTAATTATATTATATTATATTATATATATTTCAGCCAATATTCATGTGCATTTCATTTCAAAATGATTTTTTTGTAGCTGTGCTTGTGCCTCCTCTCCCTACCACTCTTTCTTTGTACATCTGAGTGACAGAGACTGAGTTTTGCTCATACAAATACGTAAGTTTTAATCTCACGTGCCAACAAAATCGGTATGTTTTACATGAGAGGGGCTACTGCTTCCAACAGCCCTTCAGCTGACCCAGGCCCAGAAGAAATTAAACAAGCCAGACAAGAATGTCACAGTCCCCATTATAATCAGGACAGTGCCTGCACTGTCTTCACATGCAGTCATTGTGTGTGAAAGATCAGAGAATATTACAGTTAAACTCAGCACACAATATATTTTACAGTAGTTCATTTTTTCTAGTAATGACTCATCCAGTGAGTTCTCCCTGGCTTTGAAATGAAACATTTAATATATTCTAAGATTTCCTAGAACTGCTAAACTATTACCTGCACCAGTTACTTCTCTCTGTCCTCCTATGATTATAAATGTCACTCATCAGGCCAAAAATAGAAGCAAAACCCACCTAAACCTGTGACCAATCACATCTAATAAATGCAGTTCAAATATTAATACTGAATATCAGATGAATGTTTTGCAATCACTCCATAGATTAAAAAATGCTTGCAAAAATTCATTGTCCACATTCAAGAAAACTGAAAATTTTGCAAATTTTCCACTGGCAGAATAAGGACCCAATCCTGCAATATGTTGAATATTGGGAGAAAGCTGTACCTGAGTGGAATCCTTTTGACTCTATCCATGCGCAACAAACTCCAAGTAAAAAGGCGCCATGGAGACCAAATTCATGAAATCAATTATTTTCTCATCTCTATACGGAATAGATGTAACTTTTCAAGTTTGTTCACAATATGTATAGTGCATATCCTGGTTTTAATTTATCTAAAATGTCTGTTTTGTAAACATCAAAGCTAACAAAATTGCCTTTTTAATTAATCTGTTAAGATCCTCTGTTTACTCTGCACTTTCTTCCTTTTATTTGTCAGCTAAACATCTGAGGAATGACCCTTACCCTACTGTTTCTGCTTAATATCAAAAGCTGTTGTGGAAAAAAAAAATGTTTAACATTAACCACATTCTTTCACCAAGAGCCAGCAATTAACAATGAGTCTGGAGTCAGGAAACTTCAAAATGACTCTCATTGCAACCTGTCTGGGTGGCAAGCAGGAAATGAAATGGTGTTTTCTATTCTTGTCACATACATTTGCAGGATTTACTAGAAATGGATCTTATTCCAGTTAGAGTAAGATTATACTGAAAGCTGCTGATCTGTTTTCAGAAGAATTGTTACAATCCATGGGAGGAATAGCTCCAAGTAATAGAATTTTAACAGAAATGAGTCTGTTACTAGCTAGGAAAAAATTGCCACAGCCAGACAGACCTAAGGTGCCAAACTTGCAATTTCTACCGTGGTGTATGAAATTATGCTTAAGAAGAGAGGAAATATATGGAAAAAGTTCTTTTAATCCAAAACTTCAACCCCCTGTGCTTTTGCCCGATGTCAGTCTTTTGAAGATAGCTCCGATCAAGCAGTTATTAGTCCAGGTGATGAACCCCTCTTTCAAGTCACTTCACACTAAGACCTTACTCTAGCTCAGCTAATGCAAACAATGAGAAGAAAGTTAGATATTTCATGCTATTCTGCTACACTTTGCAGGAAGTATTTTACCCTGTGGGACTAGACATGAAGATTGAGACATTGCGGAAAATACAAAAAGGCCCAAGCAGTGTAACTGCATGGGATCATCAGTCCCAAGATTATCAGTTAAAAGTTAAGGTCACTTGGGTATGTCTACACTGCAGCTCGGAGTGTGCCTCCGAGCCCAGATAAAGAGACTCACACTTGGTTCTTTGACTTTAATGTATTTTGTCTTTTTGAAGTCATAGGAGACCACTACTCTTCAAAACACAATATCTTATCAAAATGAAAGTAGTTCTATGCTACAAAGTTTGAAGTGACATTTTGCTTTTGTTTTGCCAGTACTGAAAATGTGAAGTCCAGAAGAAATATATTTTATAATTTTGACACTGATAGATTTGGAATTTTATATGTTAGAAAAGAATACTATTGAACCAAATTGTCAAAAACTTGCCATTGTTTGAGCATTCATATGCTATGTTGAGAAAAGCTATTGAAAAAAGCCCGAGGTAGATCAATGCATTGTCTTTCTATTGACTTCCTTAGGCCTCTGTTAGATAAACTTTGCCTGCATTCCACATTCCCCCCTGCCCTCCCTCCCCCCACACTGACTAATAGGGCTCAATTATCCTGTTCAGTGTCATGGAGGAAAAAATCAAAATTTACTCTGCAAGTTCTGGAAAAACAGACACACGACACTCCGCAAAATGTGCTACTTTGCAGCCCTGTAGTATATAAAGCAAAGTAGGCAGCAATGAATGTGTCACTGCTGCACACAAGTAAGAGAAAACTCAAGGTAAGGGGATGTGGCCAACTGGCGAAGGAAAAAGAAGACATGACTACATTCCAAACCACAGTGAGTACTTGGACTGTCTGAACAAACCATTAAACATCTTAAGACTAAGGGCTTTGGTACATTTTAATTTGCTATAGACTGTCTTGGCATATTACACTTAGTCTGACTATAGCTTGACTTTAAAAAAAAAAGTTCAAAAGATGGACTGCATAAAATCTTATACCATAGTTAATCCCCAAACTTGTGTGTAAAATGAAAGTTAAAGATCATAAAAGACAAAGGCTTCTGGGCCCCAAAAGCTGCTTTCCACTGCTGCGTAGCTGATAAAATGTCCACACCCTGTTGAGTGGACATAGGCCATGTAAACAGATGTTCCTGAAGAGAAAGGGAAAAGTTGAATAGCTGAATTGTTCTGTTGTAGTTCTGCTCAAATTGACAGCTGAGGGTTTTAAGAGTGGTTGCCATGACCAACAAACCGAGCCACTCTTTCAGCTCAGCTAAATCCAACAGAAACATTCAACTTCATGTTTTTGCCCTTGAGACAACTTGAATTCATTAGCTATGTGCTGAGTTATTTGAGATTAGACATAAATGTATGTACAGATGTTGAAAGAACATTCAGCTTATAATTCTGGAGTGGATTCAGGTGCTTTTTTAACCTTCTTACTGAAGTTTTTAAATTATTAATATTATTTTTTAAAATAGCATTGAGCTTGTAAAAAATCTAGCTGCCTTTTTAAAAATATAAAGTTTAACTGTATCTTGCCTTGTAGTGAACAAAACAGCAGCTCTCATCTGAGACACAAGGAATAAAACAGCATGTTGTATAGCCATCCACTATTACCACACTTTTTACACCTCTAAAACTTTGTAACAATATTAGGTGTTGCCTTGATGTCGAAAATATTTGCATCTTTGTTCCTTCCAAAACGAGATAATCTTTTACATTAAAATAGTTTTTCTTTTTTCTTTTTTGAGAATACTAATATTTGTTTTGCAAACAGTATGTTTTATAATATAGTCAAATGTACAGTGTATAAGTAGCTTAACTACGAGAGCTAAGAAATATACCAAAATTTGTTGCAAGCAGCCCACGTTGATACTACAATAAAAGAATACTCTAAAGCAGCAGCACCACCACATAGTGCTTTACTCTACTGTAACCTCAGGTGTTTTGAACCATTACTTTAGAATGCTGTCATACTTTTTTTTTTTTTTTAATTTTTGTTGTTTAATTAAGACAGTCCTTAGGAAAGTGCCCGAATAATGTACAGTACATTATTTTTACCAACCAATGGACTGTACTGAACAAGACCTCTGGGGGAAAAATAAACCTTAAGTTGCAATTCAAAATGAGTATTGAAGACTTTGCTAGTTTAAAGAAAAAGGTATTTCATCTGTTCATGGGTTAAGAATTAAGGAGATGAATTGGAACAGCTGAGAAACCAATCACAGTGCCCTGTGCCTTTTTCTCTTTGCTGTTCACATAGCCAAGCTGCTAAAGCATGGCTGACACAGCGCCTGTTGATATACTTCTATCTCGTGATACACATATCAAAAACGAATAGATAAGATGGTCGATCTTGTGCCTTTCTTGTTCTGCCACATGCTTTTACTTCAAACCACATGTCATTAATAGACCTAATGGGATTTTGGCATGGAACCAAAGGGAGGGAGGGGAAGAAAGAGGGGGGAGGCGGATGGGAGCATGATGAGCCACAGAGAGAACTGCTGCCTTTCTTTACTCTAAAGCAGTGTCAGGTCTATCAGCCTTCTCTTTAGTCCTTCCTGACAGGGCTGGAGGCACTTCTCTGTACATGAATGTGTCTCATGCATTCATGAGCCTCTTTGACACTGCTGAATCTTTTGTTGAAGCTGAAAATGCAGATCATTGCCCTAGCCTGCTCTCAGCTGCCATATGGCATTGTGGAAAGGGGCCCACAAAGGAAGGGAAAAAAACCCCAACCACCTAGAAATCAGACTACCAGCAGATGAAATTGATTTATTTTCACTATTAGAGAGCGGGGGCCTTTTGGAACATAAAACCTCTTGTAGAGCAGGCAAACAGGCTGCTCATATGACAGCTCTGGTATACGTTAAAAAAATCTACATGGCAGAAAATAGAAACACCATTGTTTTGCTTTAGTACTGTATCAAATTTCTATGAAATGGAATGCTCCATTTAAAGCAAACCAACTGCCGAGGTTGCTAGTTGCCTTCATTTTTTAGGTGTTTTTTTTTTAAGTTTATAAAAGGTAAAAGCCATAAATTACAAAATAGCATAGGATCAACAGTCTGGCAACACTCAATATTTTTCTGTCTTCTCGACAATAATCTTTGGTTTCTTTTTCATTTTGCTAAGCTAAACATTTACTAAATTAGGCAGCAGTTAAAACACTTTACAAATTGCTTTAAAAACAAAAGCAAAAATATATCTGCATGACTGAAGCTGGAAATGTCATTTTTTGGTTTATTTTTGCATAACAGCTTGCAATATAAAACATGAAATAAAAACTTAAAATAGAAATAAATACTCTGAAAGAGAAATAATTCTATATGTTTTATAGATTATCTGCTAACCTTAAGATACAAATTTGTATCCTTTCAGGGTCATATTCACTACTGTTGTAAATAAGTACACATGCACTGAGGTAAACCTTAGTTCTCGAATAGTAAATTAGAAAAAGTAGGGTTACCATACGTCCGGATTTTCGCAGACATGTCTGGCTTTTTGGGCCTCAAATCCCCATCCGCGGGGAAAACCCAATAAGCCGGACATGTCCAGGAAAATAGGGAGGGAGGGACCGGCGGTGCTCGGCCGCGGCTGGAGCCACTGGGGCCGGGGGTGCTCGGCTGGCAGTGTGGAGCCAGGGGTGCTCGGCTGGCGGTGCGGAGCCGGGGGCTGGCGGTGCTTGGCTGGCGGTGCGGAGCCGGGGGCCAGGGCCGGCGGTGCTCGGCCAGGGCCGGGCCGGGGGTGCTCGGCTGGGGACTGGGGCTGGCGGTGGCAGTGCTCGGCCCGGGGGCCGGGCCGGGCTGGGCCCGGCGGTGCGGAGCCGGGGGCCAGGGCCTGCTCCCCAGGGCCTGAGCCAAACTGGGTGGGAGACGCCGGGGCCAGAGCCTCTTGGCATGGGCCGGCCGGCCGCCAGAGGGAGCCGCTCGGCCGAGGGGGGGCCGGACTGGGCCGTGCTCCCCCGCCCCAGCTTGCCTGCTGCTTCAGATGTTTGCGGGGAGGGGGAGGGGCAGGGGCAGGGGCAGGGGGGGCGAAGCATCCAGGGGAGGGGGCAGAGTTGGGGCAGGGAAGGAGCGGAGTTGGGGCGCGGCCGGGGCCTCTGGAGTGTCCTCTTTTTGGACCCTTAAAATATGGTAACCCTAGAAAAAGTTGCACCAAACACAATACTTTAGAAGAAGTGAGTTTTCTCTTTCCCTCGTCCTACCCATCAATTTAAAGTGGAATTCAGTGAAACACAGATCTATTAAAGTTGTGAAAGTCTTATGCTAAGTAGATCTTATATACGCTGTTGGGTTTGTTTTACCAGGCCCTGATTCAGGAAGGAACTTAAGCACATGCTTAACTTTAAGCACATGAATGCCCCTTTGACTTCAATGGAGACTGTTCACAAGCCTAATGTGAGGCACATGCTTTAGCATCATGATGAATCAGGAATTAGGTGACGAGTTTAATATGGATCCTGTTGGGGAAAATATATATGGGTGAACCAGTGGGAAAAATAACCTGAACTTGTGCTTAAAAACTGAACTAAACTCAGTCTTTTTTGAGTTTTCAAAAACAGCTAGATTAATGTTTAAAATGTATTACTAATTTTTTTGGCCAAAAATATTGAAATGCTATTAGCAAGTGGCTTCTCATGGGATTCCCAAGCCAGATGAAACCAGGAAGTTCTGGAAGACTCATGCATACTGCACTTCTTTTCCAATTCTGAAGCACTTTGGTTCAACCATGTTTGTGCCCTATTTTAACTGGTAATCGTGAACATTCATCTGAACTGGATTTTTGTTCTCACAATTCTTTGGAGAATGGCTTTTCTTCAGACAAACACTCATGTTTGTGTGCAGATAAAAATATACATTCATTTACAAGAACATTTGCTATTCACTAATTGTCTTTCAATATTTGCTATTCTCTAATTTTAAGAGTTTCAGTCACCCAGTCAAGGAACAGAAATAATACCATGTGACCTTAGTGACAGATCACACCCTACAAATAGGGTATAGTTTAAGTGTACAGTTTGTAAACAACTTGCATATTGATATTTGTTTCCATAAACTGTCTGTTGAATGACTACAAGTGATGGGGGAGAGGTACAGCACTTTTGAGGTAACAAGACTCCTTATCCAAAACTGAGCTTATTAGCTTCTAAGCCATGTGAACAATCTCAGATGAGGCTCCGTTCAGCTAAATCTGAGCAAGCCTGAATAAAAAGGAAGGCATGTCCAATAGTTAGGATACTCACTTGAGATGTGGGAAAGTGGGGTGCAATTCCTGTCTCCACGACAGACTGCCTGTATCACCTTGAAAAAGTCACTTGTAGCTAGCTTTGCAAAAGGATTTAAGTGCCTAAATCCCAGAATGAGGCCGCTCTGGGATTCACAACCCCCCTGCTCAGCTGCTGCTGAAGCCTGCAACTGTTTAAACCAAAATTCCTGCAGTAAAAGTTCCCTAGGCACCTATGCTGCTGCCTCTGAGCATGTGCACTGCAGCCCCACACAAGGCGTCTGGACACTTAAGGCCCAGTGAGATGCACAAACTAGGAAAAAATAGGTGTTTACCCACCTAACTTGCCTGCGGGGCCTGATCTGCTGGGTGAGCTGTGAGCACGCTTACTGAATCAGGCCCCTGTTGGCAAACTTATACAAAATGGCCAGAGGGGTGGGAGAGGGAGGTGGAGAGGGAGGAGGACCTCCCTTATAACTGTTCCATTGCAGACAAATATTTTTTAAAAAGTCATTGGAGCAGGGAACTGGAGTTTGTGTCTCCAAACTCCCTAGTGAGTGTGCTACAACATCAGTCTCATGCTTGTTTGCTGTCTCTCTCTGGCCCAATGGGTTCTTTCATTACTTAATTCACAGTGGAACAGCTTTAGAGGGTGCCCTGTTTAAAACCCTTCTCCTCATCAGGTGGAGGAAGGACTCAAGCCAGGGCCCTTCCATATTTTAGGTGAGTACCCTAACCACTGGGCTGAAGATTATGAGGGAACTCATCTTCCTACTCACCTAGCCTTGTTTTAAGATCGTAGGCACCTAATGCCAAGAGAGGGTTTGCAGCTGAGATTTTGAGACAGAGGGAAGTGCCTACCTGTAACCCAGACTTGGGTGTCTAGCTCCAAGAAAAGGAAGGGGCTTAGCACACTCCTCAGGTTGGCCCCTCCTGTTGGCTAATTTAGGTGAGGGACCACCTAGCATGTGGCTTTCTTGAATCTGAGACACCTGTCTTTCCACTTCCATTGTTAAGGGAGACTACATATGGAACTCAGGTTTTGCAAATCACTATCTTTTTCTGGGCCCCTAACAGTTAAGTAGGATGATGCTCAGCATCACCGTGATTAAATTCCTTTGTGAGTCTTGTCTTTGGTCTTTTTGTGCCTCTGGCCCCATCTATAAAATGGAGACAATAGCACTTCTCGGCCTCACAGGGTGGCCTTAAGCTTATTTTTTTCTGAAGCTTGTTAGCAGGGGTAGTGTTAGGAGGGTACGTTGATCAGATGTGTAAGAATTTTGATGGGGTAGAGGAAAATTGTCCAATTTCCTGGAGAACAAATGGTAGGGTTACCATACGTCCGGATTTTCCCGGACATGTCCGGCTTTTTGGGCTCCAAATCCCCGTCCGGGGGGAAATCCCAAAAAGCCGGACATGTCCGGGAAAATCGGACATGCGGTCGGCGGCTCGGGTGCCGGGCCGGGGGCTCGGGGGCTCAGCCGGCAGTGCTCGGGGGGGCCCGGGGCCGGGCCGGGGGCTCGGGGGGCCTGGCCGGCAGTGCCGGGCCAGGCCGGGGGCTCGGCCGGCGGTGCTCGGGGGGGCCCGGGGCCGGGCCGGGGGGCTCGGCCGGCGGCTCGGGTGCCGGCTCGGGTGCCGGGTCGGGTGCCGGCGGTGCTCGGGGTGGCCGGGTGCCGGGCCGGGGGCTGGGCCGGGGGCTCGGCCGGCGGTGCTCGGGGGGGCCGGGTGCCGGGCCGGGGGCTCGGGTGCCGGGCCGGGCCGGGGGCTCGGCCAGCGGTGCTCGGGGGGGCCGGGTGCCGGGCCGGGGGCTCGGGTGCCGGGCCGGGCCGGGGGCTCGGCCGGCGGTGCTCGGGGGGGCCGGGTGCCGGGCCGGGGGCTCGGGTGCCGGGCCGGGCCGGGGGGCTCGGCCGGCGGCTCGGGTGCCGGGTCGGGTGCCGGTGGTGCTCGGGGTGGCTGGGTGCTGGGCCGGGGGCTCGGCCGGCGGTGCTCGGGGGGGCCCGGTGCCGGGCCCGGCCGGGGACTCGGGTGCCGGGTCGGGGGCTCGGCCGGCGGTGCTCGGGGGGTCCCGGTGCCGGGCCCGGCCGGGGACTCGGGTGCCGGGTCGGGGGCTCGGCCGGCAGTGCCGGGCCGGGCCGGGGGCTCGGGGGACGGGCTGGGGACCTGCGGTGCCGGGGGTGGGCCGCGCCTCCTCCCCCCCCACACACACACCCCCTTACCTGCTTCAGGCTTCCCGCGACTCAAATGTTCGCGGGAAGCAGGGGAGGGGGCGGAGACTTTGGGGAGGGGGCGGGGTTGGGGCGGGGCTGGGGGCGGGGCTGGGGCCCCTTTAAAGTGTCCTCCTTTCGGAGGCACTAAATATGGTAACCCTACAAATGGCCTCAAACGCAGCTTTGTTAAACTTTTACCAGGTGGACTGATTTTGCAAACGCACGATTGTTGCTATACATTTCTGTGTTACAATAGTGCCAAGAGTCTTGCACTGAGGTTGGGTAACTGAACTATGGAGTCATATTATTCATAATGCAGAAGGATTTAGTCAGCTCTCAAGTATTCATGGCATTTTTCACTTCTCATAAAAGATGCATGGATTTTAGCACAAATATCTAAAATTTGAGAGTAAACATGGGCTTTTCACTATTCTGTTTAAAAAGCTTCTGTCACTCAATCAGGAAGCAGAAACAATACTATGTGACTAATAAAAATAGCAAATAGTTCAAGTGAACACTGGACAAAATATCCATAAGCAGAAAATTATTCATCCAAACTATCCAGCAATTGCTTACAATCAAGGAAGTGTTTCAAAGGAAATCAGGTTCTGTTCATGCACAAATGGACTAAATTTGCTGCAAATATTTTTCATTAAAAAAAGAAGTCTACTGATATCAGTATTTGCATGTTTTCATACAGCAACCATAAACAAAAGATAATTAATTCTATATACCCTTCTCATCCAGTCAATATTTTGCTTGGTGTTGATTAGGACAGGTGTAACCACTAGGCAAACTAGGCGGCAGCCTAGGGTGCCAAGATTTGGGGGTGCCAAAAAGCGGTGCCCCCCAATTTTTACACTATTGCTCCCAGCGGGGGGATGGGCCGCTCGCAGCCACGTTAGCACCTACCTCTGCGGGCATCCTCTGCAACCATGGGCCCCGCCACCTCCCTCCGCTGCGCCCCACATCACTGCCCACCCCGCCTCCGCCAGCCCGGAGCCGCCTCCTCCCCGAGCCCCCGGGCTGCCACATCGCTCCCTAGCCTGCTCCCTCCGTCTCTGACAGTCCCAGACCCCCTGCCGCAGCATCGTCTGCTGCCCAAGGGCTGCTCACTGCAGAACAGAGCGGATGACATCAGCCCGCCTGCAGCTGGCCGTATTGACAGCAATGCAGTGGTGGGAGGGAGGGCAGGGGTGCGGGAAAGGAAGAGGAGACCGTGGCCACCAGTCCACCTGCGGGGGTGGATCATAGCCCTGCCAGAGGATACAAGGTTAAAGAGCTGCAAAAGTGTAACCGTCCTCAGCATGTGCCACCTTCCAAGGCTTCATCCCCATCCATCCCTGCAGCCCTGTGAAGCAGGTAAATAGAGCCCCATTTGGGGGGAAACTGAGGCAGAGAATAGGGATGTGACTTGCCCAAGGTCACCTGGGGAGTCATTGTCGGAATCCTGCTTTGAACACAGGAGATCGAAGCTCCTAGTTCTGTGCTAGCTCAGACCATTAGACCAGAGGCCTTCAAGCCCTGAGCTCTGCACCTGCCCACACAAGGTATTAATCTGGGATTCAGGGGCAGCACATTGCAGGTTTTCAGTGAAGAAACACAGCTGTCTCGAGCCCTTATGGTTACAAGGAAAATCTTCCAAAGGTGATAGGCGTCTAGCCAACACAGTTTTGTCTGCCTGAGTCTGCAGCCAGCCTGGGACAACAGCTCTAGGAAATGCGGCAGTAACTGTTAAGTCTAATTATGACACCGTCAGAGCCAGATTTTCATGTAACGTGGGTGACCAGTTGCGTGGTGCACAACCACTGAAAGTGTACTAGCAACTCAAGTGCAGCTGAACTCTGGGCAGGCTGCAGCACCCAAGAGATTTTTGTTCTCCCACTGAATGACAGCAGATGCACCAGTAAGTTTACTAGGTAGAAGTTTAGTGACCACATTAGGGCCATATCCTCCCCACTCCCAGCATTGAGCCAACTGCCCCTCATCATTCTCCTGATGGCTTGTATTGTTATTGATAGGAAATCTGCTGTGGATTGAGGGGTGTATATGGACCTGCCTTTGCAGGCTCAGTCCTGGCCCAGCATTCAAAATAAATTGCCCTGAGTTTCAGAAGTACTGAGAACCCTGGAGTTAACCACAGACATCGGGGGTACTGCAGGTGCTCAGCATCTCTGAAAATCAGGCCCAGAATGACACTGATGCCTCTGCCCTGGGCCAGAGCTCTCTGAGTAAGGGGCTTCAGCAGCGATTGGTGTGGGGCAGAGTAAAGCAACCAGGATGGTCATGATGCCTCACACCTGTGGGGAAGACAGGCCTTCAGACACCCTCCTCCCCCTGCATTGCAAGGAACTATTTCATACTTTAGCACTGGGGGGAGCTGAAGCCCAGAACGGGGAAGTAACTTGCCTGAAATCATCCAATGAGTTGGTGCCAGGGTGGAGAATAGAAGCCAGATCCCGACTCCCAGCTCTGTGTTCTGATCCCCAAAACAGTCCTTTCCAGATCCATGGGGTGGCGGGGGGGGGGGGGGGGGGGAGAGGCAGGAGGGACTCTAGTCCTGTGCAGGAGACCCAAGGCCATTCATTTTCATTAAACATGCAGACTAAATAATGAAATTAATAAATTTTCAAGCCGAACATGTATTAATTCTAATGAACAATGCCACATTATGCAGTATTCATTTTTGAAAGTTTATAATAAGCGATGCTCTGGGGGGAGGCAAGAAGGAGGAGGGGCACAAGGTGGAAGTTTCGCCTAGGGCGCAAAATATCCTTGCACCGGCCCTGGTGTTGCTCATGCTTGTACGAGGGGGAAGAGATGAGGGAGATAGAAAGGTCAAGGAAGGATAGATATTTGGAGTGCTTCAGATTCTGGGAAGGGGAAGAAATAGCCTTTGTCTCCACAATGACAATCTTTCTAGACAGCTACATTTTTCCAGGATCTATGAAGATGTCAACCTCAAGGGTGAACCTTGTGAGAGCGGGAGACAGAGCTTTCTCAGCCAGGGCCAGCTCTAGGTCTTTTGCTGCCCCAAGGAAAAAAAAAATTGGCTGCCCCCACCCCAGCCCTGGGCTCTCCCCCCTCCCCCCACTCCCCTGCTGCCCCAGCCCTGGGTTCTCCCACCCACACCCCCTGCCGCCATAGTGCTGGGCTCCCCGCTCCCCCCCCCACCAGCGCCCTCCCCCCACCCCCCTGCCGCCTCAGCCCTGGGCTATCCCCCCAACCTGCACCCTCCTGCTGTCCCAGCCCTGGGTCACTGGTAACTCGCTCCCAGGGCAGGTCATTCAGCAGGAATTTTGGATGTGCACAGAACACCGACAGGATTGGTTCCCGTATGGTTTCAGAACTGCAGTAAAGTGGAACAATTTTCAGCTTGTGTGATTGGAGGATATCTGGATGTATATTATAAAACTGTCCTCCATAAATGAGGAAAAGTTGAGGTGCCTTTACTATTCTTTTGTTCCACTCTTTCTTTCTATGGGGAATTTGCCAATGCAATATCACTGTCTTCCTTTTAAACAAATAAAATTAAAAAAAAAAAAAAGGCAATGGCTGTTGAAAATAGCAATTCCAGTCCTAAAAACTACTGGGAAGCATTTCTTGCTCAATTTTATCCTACTTTTTCTACAGCAAGTTACAGTGGATCAGAATATTTGATTTGGGAGAAATGAAGTAACAGCTGCCTGAACTGAGCTTGAGCACTCCTGAATTTTGAGGGTGTTCAAATCTGGGAAGCAGGTGCTAGATTCCCTTTCTGAATATTAGCTAAATCTGGAAAGGAAAAGTCACTTTCTGCTTCCATGGCTCAGAACTGGAAATCCTCCTAAGTGCCTGGTACGGTATCTAAAGCTGCCCAGGTCCAGAGCCTCCCCTCCCTTACTTTTCATTTTAAATTCTAGTGGGATCCACATACCTCCCTTGCTAGGCTTCAGATAGAGAGGGGCACTGTCCATTTAGTCCACCCAATTCCTTCTTTGGG
Organism: Malaclemys terrapin pileata; assembly: GCF_027887155.1. Lineage (NCBI taxonomy): Eukaryota > Metazoa > Chordata > Testudines > Emydidae > Malaclemys > Malaclemys terrapin. The sequence goes on from NC_071509.1 coordinate 92,630,089, forward strand.
GGCTGCAAGGTGAGCTCACACCTGTATCCCGAATCCAGTCTGGGAAAGTCTTCTGAAGGGGATATATGGGGCAAAGCATTCTACTCCTTGGGCACACTTGATCCCCATTCACAGTACCACCCCTTTCGACTCACAGCAAGCTGCAGCATGGCTCAGCCCTCACTCCCTACCTCTCCCTTTCTTGTTGATAGCTGCCAAGAGATTGCTGGGAAATGTAGTTCTTTCCCTGCTCCGGGGCTGGCTCTATAGGCAGGGAGCTAGGCAAGGAACTACAGCTCCCAGGGTCCCATGGGTTCTCAGCTCCCATGCTGGATCCCCAGCTGCTCCGTGGATCCGCTTTTGCAGGGTTGTGAGAGGGGAGGAAGTGAGTTTAAAAAATAAAAAAATTAAAGGATGGCTCGAATGCTGCCCCCTGCAAATGTGCCGCCCCAAACACCTGCTTGTTTTGCTGGTGCCTAGAGCTGGCCCTGTTCTCAGCAACCTGCCCAAGTCCATGGAACTCACTTCTGAAGGAGGCAAGAATGGCCACAAATCTCACCGCTTTCAGAACAGAGTGTAAAACTCATGTCTTCAACTTAGCTTTCCCACGGACACAATACAAACAACAATGAAGGGGGGAAAGGGAGAAGGAGGAGAAGGAGTAAAAGAAATTCCCTCCTGCTGCCTCAAGGGAAGTAGGCAGAGACACTAGACCCTATGTGGATATCTATAGTGTAGTAATGATAATTTTGTTAGGCACTTAGATACCATTGTGGTAAATGGGGTATAAATGCTTAGTCAGAAAACAAAGACAGATAAAGAGGGAGAAAGCCAACTGTGGTGGGGTGAAATCAAATGTGATCTGCACTTGCATCAGATCAACCTAGTTTCACCTGTGACATGGCCAACCAGACCCTGTATCAGATTAAGTCCTCCAATGCTTCTACATTTTAGCATCTTACAGAAGATATTGATAGTATCACAAAAGGCTAAAGGGTACAGGCTGTACAATAACACTTGGCAATATTTAACTGCATGCTGCATACAGGAGACAGATCATTCACACACTTTCCCTGTGGCTTTTCTTCTCCGTCAAAGACATTCACTGAAGGACAACTTGCTTATGCCTGGTTTAGTGAGTGAAAAAGTGAAGTGTAAATGCAGGATGTTCTCTAGTGAAACCACAGCCCAAAACACAGGCAGGTTGTGAATGGGCAAAATTTGCCTACAGCACAATTATTTAGATCAGTTAAAAATAGGGAAGCCTGAGGAGCTTTAGAAAGAACTGACAAAACTAAGTCAATGATCAGCATAGTAGTATATAAAATTCACTGTTTAATTGTAAGATAATGCATATTTAGCAGGATAATTTGAAACACTCATACATTTCTGGGCTCTAAATTAATAGAAGCCAGTCAAGAAATTGGACCAGGGTACTATTGTGGTTGGGTCATTAAAAACCGCTGTTCACTGCACAGTGGCCGTCAAAAAATGCAATGAAAATGTTAGGATGAATGAACAGATAGCCAGACCCTACGTTAGCTAAGAATAGGGCTCATTGATATGTGACTATGGGAGAAATCTGAGTAAGTGGTAGCCCTGGTTACTTCAGTGCATAAACTACAGTTACTCCAGGAAGTGTGGAGAGGTGCCTATTTTTCTTTCAAAAATGGGTGCTGTACACATGAATTCGGGGAGCTCATTTGGATGCAGGGAGACAGCCTCTGTCATCCTCTATCATCCCCTTTACTTTCCTTTATACATTATGGCACAAAGTCAAGATATACAGGGATTGGATTAGAGGTAGCGCTGCTTTGAAAAAGGAGGACTCAAAAAACAATTCACAAAACACTTTTTTCAGCATTTTCCTCCTTCAAAATATTTGAAGTTTTCTACCCAGATCTAGTTGAGCATGTGTACCCAGTGTGGTAATGTGTTCACAATGTGGATTGAGATTCCTGCACCCATTGTGTATTGTTGTACACTGTGCAAATCTTGTTGGTATTTGACATCATGAAGGTGAAACCTGCAATGTGACAAGTCCCTGGAGAAAAACATACAAACTCAAAGCTTAAATGGGAAAAGAATACACACATGAGAAACATCAAGCAGAAGAATTTGTTTAGAAAAAGGTAAGATATGGGTTAAAATATTATGTTCCAAAGTTAATTTTCCCATGTGTTACAGCAGTTTATAGTTTATGCTTGGAATGTATTATGCTGGGGCTCAAATCTGATTGAATGAAGCGACAAAACTTCCTGAACTCCTTGTTTAATACATCCAGGTGTGAAGAGAATACGGTACCTGGTCAACTGATGCATTTAGACAGCTGACAGATTGTCCATTAGTAACAGGCACAAAAATGTGATTTGTCCTTTATGTCTGGTGCAACTGTCAGATGAAAAGATTAGCCATAAATGGCCCACACATTCTAGGCATGTTTTTGAATTAGCCATGAATTTATCCCCCTCTTTTAACTTCATTGACAGCGAGATTTGTGGTCATAACTGAAATCTGCTTTAAGAGTCTTGGCTTTCAATCGTTTGAAAGTTCTGCAATTTAATGGACCTGGAAAAACATTGAATGGAACAGGATAAAAGGTCCAATACTGACTAAACCTTTGCAGAGTATTAGAGAATTCTTAATACTTCTCTTATTCCTTTTTGATCTTTTTCATTTGCCTTGTGTAACATGTAAGAATGTGTTGGAGAGGAGTGTATTGAAAATAGCAGGAAGTAACAGAATCAACACAATATATGATAAAATTGGAGATATATACATTTACTTATAGTCACAAGTGTAATGAATTCTTCCCCCATCATCCTGTATGTCATAAGTAAAGACTGAATCTACAACATTCAGTGGTTTGAGCATTGGCCTGCTAAACCCGGGGTTGTGAGTTCAATCCTTGAGGGGGGCCATTTAGGGATCTGGGGCAAAATCAGTACTTGGTCCTGCTACTGAAGGTAGGGGGCTGGACTTGATGACCTTTCAAGGTCCCTTCCAGTTCTAGGAGATAGGATATCTCCATTAATTTTTATTTTTTTATTTAAAAGCTTGGACCTTTATGACTTGAGATAAAGGAGCAACTCCACCCACTAGTAATAGACTATTTCTCTCTTATACAGAAAGGAGAGAGACAACATACTGCAATCTGAGGCATAATATGCCCTCCTCTATTTCTATACATATTTGGATCTTTGAAATTCCTAACCTAATGATTCCTTTATGCTATTGACTAGTTCTTGTATGTATGAAGTTAGACAGGTATCAGTTTCTAGAATGCCTATTTGTATGTTTCAAATAGTAGCAGAAATTAAAAATATTTCCAGAAATTCCATCAGATTAGAAGGAGCAAGATGGAGCTTCCTCACAGACTCTCAAACTCCTGGATTTTAACACTATTGACAGATCCTTGACCTGTCATCTGGTTACTTAAAATTTTGAATGTAAATAAAATATGTATTTCTTATATGCCTTTTTGTTCATGCTTCTTAAGTAGCTGTATGATATTATTCAATAGATTAAACTTAGATCATATTCTAACACATTCAGAAGTGTCCTGTTGAAGAAAAAAAAAAAAAAAAACAAGACAAACATTTCATTCACCATAAGAGGCTGTTTTGAAAGGCAAAGTATTTTACAAGTGTTTTTTAAAAAAGGAGAGATCACATATACAAAACAAAAACTGACATTTAGTTTTGACACATCAAAAATGATTTTTTCCTACACAAAAATTGTATTGCATAAGGAAATAGACAGTTGACATGGAAGCACATTGGAAAAGAAGTGGGCATCCACATGGACTAGCAAAAACACATGCACTGCTGTTGTCATCCTCCTGCACAGCCAGGTCTGCTGACAGCTCAAAATCCTCTTTTGACTGAGTAGATTGCTGGCCTACATTTGTGCCTACAAAAATTCTGGTCTCTAGGGGACTTCAGACCAAGTTCCATAGCTCATGCTGCCAGCTGTTGCACTTCAGAGAATTCACAGCTTAGACACTACCACCATGTCTCATTTGCAAAGAGTGATGCTGAATTCAAGTTAAGTGGAACAAGTGGCACTTTAATAAACCTGGGGGATTACATTGATATTGTCCCTGTGGCTAAATTGCTTCCAGACTAACTCCCCTCCATTCCCTATTCCCCTGGTGTTGCATCAATAACAGTCCCTCCAGGAAACATGGGTCCTCTGACTCCAGTTCCACTAATCATGCTCATGCACAATTGCATGTCTATATTTTTGTTAACAGTTGCACATGCAGTTACCACAGTTATTCATACAAATGGATAGGCCAATTTGAAAGTGCAGTTGTACAATTTGAATGCACAGCCATAGTGACTCTGCATGGAAGTATAGGTATCCGGTTGTGCATGTAATCCTTGAAGGTAGTCAAGAAGTTGAATATCAAAGGGTGATGTTGGCAGCCATCCTACCTATTGAAAGTGAAATCACCAAAGAAAATCTGAAGAGTTTCAGGGACTGTTTTTATTTATTACTGTAGACTACAGTTATCCTTCTGATTCCATACTGAACTACTACCCAACTATGGACATTGTTCTGCTTGATGTGTTGTCTTTTGACTAAGCTTGTCCTTCTCTCCTGCTTTCTTCCAAATATTGTGCATTGGCTCTGAATTTTGTCCCTTGGGCTTCAAAAAAGGCTTTATGAGCTGTACCTATCTGTGCAGTATAAAACTGATTTTGTAACAAAATAAGAGTTTAAAAACTAAAAGTGGAGAAAGCAGAAGAATCCATATAATTCTACAGGGGGAAAAAATGAAGTACTCAGAAGAACCTTGCTTTTAAAATTAACATATAATGGTGTATTACAAGCTTGCTACAAAGTCTTGCAAGAAATCACCTGGGATAATGCAACTACCATGAAATAAAAATGGAATACTTCTGCAGAGCAGATTATTATTGTGTTTTATTTCTCAAAGGGCTCATTCCCACACACACACACTCACCAAAAATCAAACTTTGGAATGAAGTGCCACAGACTGATCCATAAACTAGGAGGAACAGCAAATGAAAACTGTAGGAGTAGAATGTACTAGTGTAGCATCTCTCTCTATTACTTATTTAGTTATCAGAATTTTGGAATTTAGGATGATTTATTTCATCCACAATGCCAGATACTAAAGAAAAGGAAGTTAAGAAAATAACCAATTTTAAAAAAATGCCTTAGGCATATTTTAGGGGTTTTTTTTAAACTCAGTTCATTTTAGTCTTTCAATGTTAATGATTCATTTAGAGAAACTTGTGACTAAAAATAGGAGAAAGTGTTGCTTTTTGAGAATCTGACCCAGCATGGCAATTTCTGCACACCTGAAGTATTTAATGGCACTTTGGTTTTGCTGTTATTTCTTTCTTTTCTTTAGAGTTATATGTAGATAGCAAAGGGGACCAACTTTTTTATTCTTCTGATCCTGGTTTACTTAATTTTGGTCTCAATTTCAAAATTTGTTCACATACAAGCACAGTTGCAGTGCTTAGTAGTAAACACATAAAAGTACCTTAAGGTAACATTAGCATTATAGTTTTAACAACTCAGATGTTGTCAGCAACTGAAGAAAAAAGAGAAGTTCTCAGTAATCTTTGCCTGCTTTCATTGCACATACTAGGACAAATTCTCTGCTAATGTAAAGTCAGGGAAGCTGCAGCAATTTATACCAGCAAAGAATTCAACCCATAAGACTCAGTTTTGTTTACAACTATGCCCTGAATTTCCCTGGCCTGCCGTGAGAGTGAGAGTGTTTGTTGCCAACTCTATCAAATGTATGGAGTAAGCTGTTTGATGGTGTGGAGCTACCGGCTTCTCCCTAAATTCAAGCGAATTAATTCTATATGCCCTGGCCCACCTGCTCCTCCCACAGAGTTGGCTGATCCATTTTTCACAGCTAATGGGAAAGGAGGGACCAAGGCCATCCTGAGCGATTTCTTCTCCCTCCTCACCCACATCTCCTGAGATAATAGTATTGACTGCCCCTTCTCCTCCCCAGTAACTCCCGAGAGGAATGGGTAGAATTCTGCCTGCTTCTTGTAGCAGCCCAGATTAGCTGGTTTCCCCCAGTAGGTGGGGAAGTGGCAAAGACAACCGATTAGAGAACGTTTACACCTGGTGGACTGAAATTCTCAAGAGGGCTGGAGCTTCTCAAATCCCGGGTAGAACTTGCGGGTGACAGACTATACCACTTACTGAAAAGTGACCTTTTGGGTCCTTGTAGTGAGAACTAGAAGTGCTCTCAGATAAGAAATCAGATGGTAGGGGAACAAAAAGAGCAGAGGGTTGAAGCAGAGCTGACAGCAGGTGGCATATGGAGCAGAGGTGGGATGTAAATGTAAATTGGCTCTCCTTCCTCACCTTCAAATTTTAATAATGAGTTCATTTATTATTGGGAAACTAAGGATCAACAGATGTTACCTGCTGAAATATTGAATTCTTAAAGAGTACAAATAATATTCCAAAATAGCAAAAACTGAAAGCAAAGGCAGGCAGGCAAAAAGAGGGATATTTGGTCCCTGCATTTAGGATCAACAATTAACTACAGGCTCAGCAGAATTCTCTCTTTGACTGTGAGGAGGTGACGAGGTTTTCTGAAAAGGAACCCAAAGTTGTACCTGCTTCATGATGCCAGAAAGATGTTAAATTTGAAAAGATGTGGCTAACTTCTTCTCCCTCCCCCTGTACTATAAAGGCATTGGGTCCCTGTGATGTTACCCTCTGGTGTTATCTGGACCAGTGATCTGCTAGGTTACTCCAACCCTTGACTCTGGGTGCCAGCCTTACCCTGCTCTGCTGTGAGAACCCTCGCTCCTGGGCTGTTCACACACAGCCTCTGGCATGTAAGCTTCTCCTTGGATTGTCTAACCAAATGACACTGGCCAATGTCTCCTGTCCCAGACACAACCCTAGGAACCTCCATCTTGCAGTGTCCAGTTATGCCTGCTGGATTTTGTCAATTTAACAAAGAAATTGATATGTATAAGGCTTGTTATCCCAAGGAGAGTCTCTGACACACTTCAAACCAAACACACTGCTCAAGGTAGAATAAACAAACAGATTTGTTAACTATAAAAATTGACTTATAATCACTTAAAATGTAAACATAACAAGTCAGATTTGATCAAATGAAATAAAAGCAAAACGCATTCTAAGATGATCTTAACACTTTCAATGTCCTTACAAACTTAGATGTTTCACTTCAGCCAGGCTCTCCCCTTTGATCAGTGCTTCAGTTGCTTGGTGTGGTGTCTGTAGATGTAGGAGGAAAAGAGAGAGAGCGAACATGGCAAATGTCTCTCCTTTTTATCATATCCTTTCTTCCCTCTTGGCTTTGTTCCCCTGCCTTTCAGAGGCAGGTGAGCATTATCTCATTGCAGTTCCAAACTGACCAAAGGAAGGGGGGGTGACTCACTGGAGAATCTAACAGATTATTTTGTTGCTGCCTAGGCTAGCATCTTTTGTTCCTGTGAGGCTGGGCTGAGTTTGTCCCATACCTTCTCTGATGAGGTGTGAACTGCCTCTCTGCTCTTGGAGAGTTTTTGCCTGGACTTATTTTAAGCCATGAGGATACATTTTCAGCTTCATAACTGTATACATGCAATTATAACCTATAACATTACTATAACATTACTGTAACAACAATGCTCAGTGCATCATGAACCTTCCAAAGACACCCAACATGACAAACTTTGCATTGGGTACCACACAATCATTTTATAAAGATGAACATGTGGGTGTAGAGTGTTCCCCCGAGGTACAGAGCATCACAGTCTCCAAACTGGAAAGGAGAAGAGAACCTACAAGTGGTGACAGAGTGAGACATAGTAACAACTACAGGATTTGAATAGCTACTATACAAAATGAAGGACAAACTAAAAGAACAGTCAGTATTCGAGCAGATAGTGACAGGAAAGCATTCTGTAGAATTATCAGAGTTGTAACTTTTTACAGCTGCTATGCTTTGTGGTGTAAGCTGAATGAGATCATTGGTGGTTGTTTTATCTCTTGAGGACCCTTGGTCAGCACACAAGCTTTGCAATCATGGGGCGGAGGTGGAGGGAAGGAGAAAATTTCCATCAATTATTTTGCTCACTATCCACCACTGAGTTCAGGAAATAGTTATTCTAGCTCCGGGGTTCTCAAACCGGGGGTCGGGACCCTTCAGGGGGTCGCAAGGTTATTAGATGGGGGGTAGTGAGCTGTCAGCCTCCACCCCAAACCCTGCTTTGCCTCCATCATGTATAATAATGTTAAAAATATAAAAATGTGTTTTTAACTTATAAGGAGGGGTCACACCCAGAGACTTGCTACATGAAAGGAGTCACCAGTACAAAAGTTTGAGAACCACTGTTCTAGCTTGTAGGTAAGGTAAAAAACCTAATAGAGTTGAGCCTCTTCAGATGTGGAGCTGTCTAATCATGCTATGACCTAAGTGCTTAGATTGTAAAAGAAAATAGAGTCTGCAGCACTTTGTGCTATGTGGATTGTGTATCAGTGAAACCAAAAATATCAGACACAACCCTACCTTCCATTACATCTCCATCTGTGGTTTAGTGGCTATGTTGTGGCATATCTAAACAGCAATTGATCTGGGATACAAGTTTCAAATCTGTCTAAATTACACCTTCAAAATCTGAGAGAAACCATTGTGTATAATGTCATATTTGAACTCACATAATGAGTAACTGTGCATACATGAATGTTCACTTGTACAAAGTCCCCCCCCCCCTCCCCCCGCCTCACACACAGTAAACTACATTACATATGTGGGTCTAGATTGCAATTATTGGTTAAAAACAAGACAGGTATTTGAATTCAATGGATCTGAAAATCACCCAGTAGTTAGAAGAATTTCTGCAGCTATATGTTTGTGGATATTGACGTGCATACATTAGGGACTTAGATATAAGTATGGATATATTATAATAGTGAAAATGAAAGCAGATGCTGTTTTGTTTTGGATTACATGCCACTGTTCTGAAGAACTCCAATGGCAAGATCCTCCAGCCTGGCTGAGCTGTGCTTGGGGCAAGATTGGAGAAAAGGAGCAAAGGTGGTGTTTGTGTCAGTTTTGCAGCTGTGGATCCTGAGGCCAAACTGCTGGATCAGACATCTAATGTAAATCAGAACAGCTCAAAAGCTACTTTAACTTATGGAGGCTTCCCACCATATCAAAATGGAGAATCAACGGAGTACAGGCATGTGAGATCCACATATGCATTTCACTGAGCACACACCTGCACATGTAAGTCAGAAGTGGGGTCGCATAGGAACTGCTATGATACCTGAGGATTCCATACCACAGAGGGAATCCTCAAAGGACAAGTTAGATTTAGGGCTGCTTTGCCCTGCTGGAGAGGTCAAGGATCTAACCCTAAAGGTTATGTCCTGTATACACAGGGTTGTATCCTCTCATCCTTAAAGGTTGTAGCAGCAATATCATAAACAAGTAGTGTTTCTAATATCTTTACCTTTCTTTCACCTGAGACTGATTATTCAGGATTTTCTAGCAACCAAAAATGCAGAACTGCCTGTGCCTATTCTTTTGAAAATGTGTAACACCCCATGGATGAAAGGATACAACAAAAAACACAAACCACATTTGTACAAGTGTTTAGTAACTAATACAGCACAAGGTATTATCTAGAGAACAAAAACCTGATACCAAGAGGATGATGTAAGAGAACGTCCTGATAGATATATTCTTTGCACACATTAAAAGATCAGGGTCTCCTATTCTGTTAGCTGAATTGCCTTATATCATCTGCGTACCCACAGATGGATGATATGCATCCGAAGAAGTGAGGTTTTTACTCACGAAAGCTTATGCCCAAATAAATCTGTTAGTCTTTAAGGTGCCACCAGACTCCTTGTTGTTTTTGTAGATACAGACTAACACGGCTACCCCCTGATACTTGCATACCCACAGTTTCATGTTTGCTTTCTATTTTCATATCTATGGGAATGGAATCTGCTCTTCTGTATTCAGCCAATATCCCTCCTGCTGCTGCCGGCTGTGACTTAGGCCTGGGTTTCCACAACCCTTTTTATTTTCAAATGATGCTGAACCACAGTAAGTGTACTTGGCAATCTTGAGATTCCGAGGTGGGGGAGGGGACTTCTCACTGTTCCTATTTTCAACTAATTTCCACCAACATTGCTGGGTTTTCAAATTCACAGGCAAGGACTCTGAATCCATTTATTTTGGTATAAACCAGGAGTAATGCTACTCAAATCAGAGTGACTGTAAAGGATATCAGAATCAGGTTTGCTATCTTTTACATAGGCAAACACATGCTGAAACTGAATTATAATTTTGCCATTTCTATAATCTTGTCAAGACTGCTGTGCTTTGATGACAGCTCCTGACTAGTATCAGAGGGGTAGCTGTGTTAGTCTGAATCTGTAAAAAGCAACAGAGGGTCCTGTGGCACCTTTGAGACTAACAGAAGTACTGGGAGCATAAGCTTTCTTGCATCTGAAGAAGTGAGGTTCTTACCCACGAAAGCTTATGCTCCCAATACTTCTGTTAGTCTCAAAGGTGCCACAGGACCCTCTGTTGCTTTTTAGCTCCTGACTAATTACTCTTGTTATAAACAGGTAGTAAACCCTCACTTTTGTTCCCAGAGGCAGATACGCTTTTGTTTACTACCAGTCTTCTAACAATAAGTGCAGCTATCTACTGGGTTCTTAATGCACAATGCTTTCTCACATTGTCACTAAGAACTAAATTCTTCATACAGAAGTTCAAAACAAGTTCTGCATTTTCAGGGAATCACTGTTGCTCTTTGTTAGTGTCAAGGAGGAGAAATGAGTACTCTGTTTTAGATATACTCAAGGAAGATTATAGCTTCAGAATTGCTGTCTCCAGCTGTCTTCCATTTATAGTCTATTTTGTTCTTTACTATCTGTATGTTCTGAATGTTTTGTTCCCTTGCTTTAAATTTTAAGCATGATGCAGACAGCTAACAGCATGATGTTTGATGCAGGCCTTTAAACTGACAAATTTGTTCTTTTTATATCTTCCCCAAGTCTTTAATTTGTTTTCATGTTTACCTTTGCAAATATTTGTGATTGCTGTACAGATCAGTGAGAAAAGTTTTCCAAGGAAAGAGACAGTTTATTTTGTATGTATTATTTTTCCTTAGTTTAGCTACTAAATATTTCACAAGCCAGGAAGTTTGACTGCAGTTTACTCATGTCCTAAGCTTAAGTGGAAAACAATGATGCATTAATATTACAAAATTTTGTGTTGTCCAAACTTAAATAAATCTGATCCCAAACACCAATCAAGGAAAAGGTCAGCGTGATAGGGAACAGAAAATTAAAGCCATCAGTGCGATAACTGGCAGCAATTAGTAAAGCAGAGCACTAGGATGACACTGTGCATAGCTCTGGTGAGATCACACCAGTGGCGTAGCCAGGTTCTAAGAGCAGGGGGAGCAAACACATAAAAAAAGGCGCCCCCCTTGGCTCCTCCTCCCGCTGCGCCCCCCTCCCCCTTGGCTCCTCCGGCCGCGCCCCCCCCGGCTCCTCCGGCTGTGCTGCGGCCCCCCCCGTTGGTTCCTCCGGCTGCACGCGGCCCCCCTCGCTCCTCCAGCCACGCCCCCGCCTTGGCTCCTCCGGCCACGCTGCACGCATCCCCCCTCGCTCCTCCAGCCACGCCGCCTCCCCCTTGGCTCCTCCGGCCGCACCGTGCCCACCCCCCTTGACTCTTCTGGCCATGCTGTGGCCATGCTGCATCCCCCCTCGCTCCTCCGGCCGTGCCGCCTCCCCCTTGGCTCCTTCGGCCGCGCCGCCCCCCCATGGCTTCTCCGGCTGCACTGTGGCCATGCTGCGCCCCCCCTTGCTCCTCCAGCCACACTGCCCCCCCCTTGGCTCCTCCAGCCGTGCCATGCCGCCCCCTTGGCTCTTCCGGCCGCACCGCCCCCTCCTCGCGCCTCGCTCCTCCAGACACGCCCTCTCATTTTTTTTGTTGCTTGGGGTGGCGGCAAAAAAAGTTAGAGCCAGCCCTGTGCTCCCCGCCCCAGCTCACCTCTGCTCTGCCTCTGCCTTCCTGGGCCTGAGCGCACCGCCGCTTGCTTCTCCGCCCCAGGCTTCCCGTGCGAACAGCTGATTCGCGGGAAGTGGGGGGGGGGAGCGGAGAAACAGAGCAGTCAGGCAACTGAGAATCAGGATCTGCAGCCAGCTGCCTCCCTCAGAGTCCCTTCATCTCTACTATGCCTGAGCCCTATAGAGAGGAGAAAGAGAAGTAAGGATTAAAACTATGGAAAACTTGTTACAATTAATTCAAATTGGCCTGTCTGAGGATTTTGTTTCAAACTGAAATCTCAGGACAAACCTTATGAACAAACTTGGGCTGATTTATGGTTTAATGTCAATTTCATGCAAATGTTTTACAGAGGTCTGATGTGAATGTGGGTGAAAAAAAACCCTGTACTTTGGGGACTGAATAAACAATTTGAAATTCATCAAAACCAAAGTCAAGTGACTCAAAACTGTAAAGGTTCACATATACCACAGTTCAGCACAGCTCTCAAAGGGAAGAAGAGAAAGTGGATTCCATAACACTATTTGTGCAGCTAAACAGACTTATAAACATGAGGACACAGATGAACCGTAGTTCAGAATGCCCTGGGCACTAAAAGGGTTTAGGCAAAACTTATTTACACCAAGAGTGATTAATGTGTGTCGGAGTGTCTCCTGCTCCTTAAACCAGATGTAAAACAGCTGTGTTGAAGTCTCAAAGGGCTCAAAAATGTACATATTAGGATTTCTGCAGTTTAAATAAAAGGCCCAATTCACTGAGATCAGGGAAAATGGAGAAAAGATGAGGCTCAGCTGCTGTTTCAGTAACTGTAGGAAAATGGCAGCTGAAACTCAGAGGCTCTTCTTTAACAGTAATAACAGTAGGGTTACCATTCGTCCGGATTTACCCAGACATGTCCTCCTTTTTGTGTTAAAAATAGCGTCCGGGGGGGAATTTGTAAATCACTAAAAATGTCCGGGATTTCCCCCCCATGCAGAGCGAGGCGCGGCTGGGAGGGCTGCAGGAAAGTCAGCCGCTCGCATGGGGCTCTGGCAGCCAGAGCCCTTCCCCGCAGCTTGCCGGGCTGGAATCCGGAGCAGCTGTAGAGCTCCTCCTCCCCCCCCCCTGCATTCTGAGCCGGCTGGCCTGCCGGGCCATTTGCATCGGGCCTCGGCAGCTCCTCCTCCCCTGCAGCCCAGCGCCCCGCTCTGGCAGCACTGTGCAGGGGCAGAGACCGGGTTGTGTGTTGCGCTGGGGAGTGCAGCCACGTGTCCGGCTCCGCACAGAGCCCAACACCATGTTCTGAGCGGCAGGGTAAGGGGGCCAGGGGGCAGGAGAAGGGGCAGAGAGATTTTGGAGGGGGCAGTCAAGAGACGGGGGGGGGTCGGGAGTTCAGGGGGGGCTTTTTGGGGGCGTGGAGAAGGTTTTGGGCAGTCAGGGTAGAGGTAGGGGGTAGGGTCCTAGGGGGCCAGTTAGAATGGGGGGAGGGTCTCAGGAGGGGGCAGTCAGGGGACAAGGAACGGGGGGAGGGTTGGAGGTTCTGAGGGGGGCGGGAAGTGGGAGGGGCAGGGGCAGGGCTAGGGCAGGACGGGGGCGGGGCTCCTCCCGTCCTCTTTTTTGCTTGCTGAAATATGGTAACCCTAAATAACAGGGAGCAGCAAAATCAAATCAGTCATTGTCAGCAACCTCATAGTGGGTCTGCAAAGTGCCTTTGGCCCATCATTTAGGTGGCCACATCAGAAGATATAGTGTCTTGTATCAACAAACAGTAAACTCAGATGAACCTTTATTATGCTGGGATATGGAGATCCCAGCAATAGATCAACTCAAGTGCACATTTTTCAGGCCTAAAGTTAAGCAACTAAATCCATATTTAGGCACATAAGTGCCTTGACATACAGTGGTGCTCATAGGGTTCCCAGATGTCCGGGTTTCAACCAGAACTCCTGGTCAAAAAGGGACCCTGGCATTCCGGTCAGCATAGCTGACTGGGCTGCTAAAAGTCTGGCTGGCCACAGTGGCCAGCTCCAGGCAGCTCCCACATGTCCGTCCGGCTCCTAGGCACTGGGGCAACCAGGGGGGCTCTGAGCGCTCCCCCGGCCTGTGGTGCAGGCACCACCCTGAGTGCTGGCTCCAAAGCTCTCATTGGCTGGGAACTGCGGCCAATGGGAGCTGCGGGGGCAGCACCTGTGGACAGTACACGGAGGCCCCTGGCCACTCCTCTGCCTATGAGGGGGAGGGACATGCTGGCCACTTCTGGGAGCCCCCCCAAGTAAATGCTGCCCAGAGCCTGTACCCCAAATCCCAGCCCAGTGAAAATGAGCGAGTGAGCGAGGGTGCGGGGGAGTGAGCAACAGAGAGAGTGGGGGGAATGGAATGTGGGGGGACTTCAAAGAAAGGGCAGGGCAAAGGTGTTCAGTTTTCTGCAATCAGAAAGTTGGCGACCCTAGGTGCTTAGAACCTCTGAATATAGATATTGGTGTTTAACTTTAGACCTCCGAATTGAAATTGTCTGAGTACTATAAAAATAGAAGAAACCCAATAAAAGCAAAAGAAAAAAAGGAGGAGGGAGAAGGCTCTTGGTTGCTGCTATTTATACCATATTTCATAGAGCTGCTACCCTTGCGATTTCCTTTCTGTGACAAAAATGTGCATAACAATTAAGAGCATCTGTGCTGTCAGGAGACATATATACACACTTATGAATAGGATTTCTAATCTTTTAAACCTCTAAGTTGTAAACAGTTGACTCACCCCTTGTTATACCCCTACCTCTTTGAGAAAGATAGAAGGAAGACTATATTGGAGGCTGGAGGAGGGGGAGCTGACTATTTAGATATTTAAGAGAGACTCACATTGAATAGGAGAATCCCAAGAATCCATTTTCTAAAATGTTTGAATCTTTCCTCACAAAAAGTAGGTAGATTCTTTCTGTATAGATGTAGATTTGAGAGACCATGACTATAAGCAGGGAGGAAACCTGGAGGATGAATATCTGTTTACAGAGAACTAGAATGGGACCAGCTGGTGCTACTGGCTGGTATTTTTTACTTTTTCTTTGGGGTACTGATTTTTTTGGGGGGAGGGGAGGAAGCTAAGCACTGAAGACAAGAAACAGAAGTTGTGACCAGAAAGACTTAGAATTGGTTACAGCAGCAGTCTCCACCAGCTGCCATTACAATGTGTATTGTGTACATTTGCATGGTGTAGGCTCTAATTCAGTTTTACAGTCAGAAAAGAATAGGAGGCAATCACCAAAGCATCCACCACCAAACATGACAAATAACTTGTGGTTGAGATCATGTATTTAGCCCAGTCAAAAGATTTGGATTGGAAAGAAACTGACAGAAGAGCCAGAACCAAACCTAAGAAACTACTCATACAATTAAAAAAAAAAAAAAAAAAAGACACAGGAAAGTAATTTGTGTTAAATTTTTGCTTCACAGTGGAATTGAAGGAATAAATCAATCACCCATTTTGTTGGGAACTGTGCCCAGGCAGAATGTCCTAATGTTTTTAACAGTAAAAATATTTCAGCTTGACAGTGTTTAGAGAAATTAAAATACTCATTTAGGGTAAATTTTTCCAAAGGGTATAAGTGACATAGGAGCCTAAAATCCTTCAAAAGTAATTTAAGCATTTTGGGACTAGATTTTTAAACGTATTTACATGCATAAAGATGAAGATAGGCACCTACTGGAATTTTCAAAAGCATCTAGGAGGTAGGTCTACACTGCCATAAACACACCAAACCTCATGGCTCTGAGTCTCAGAACCAGGGTCAGCTGACTCAGGCTGTGGGGCTAAAATTTGCAGCATAGACATTCAAGTTCTGGCAGGTTCTTATGTATTTATAAGCAATGTCCATCCCTCTTGTGGGGTCTCAGAGCCTGAAAGTCTACACTACAATTTTATAGCCCAAACAGACTAAGCCCTGTGATCTTGAGTCAGCTGACCTTGACCAGCTGCAGTCTTTCACCACAGTGTAGATCAGGGGTCAGCAACCTCTGGCACACGGCCGATCGCGGCTCCCATTGGCTGCGCTTCACTGTCCCAGGCCAATGGGGGCAGTGGGAAGCCGCGACCAGCACATCCCTCGCCCGCACCGCTTCCCGCTGCCCCCATTGGCCTGGGATGGTGAACTGTGGCCAGTGGGAGCCGCGATTGGCCGAATCTGCCGACGCGACAGGTAAACAAACTGGCCCGGCCCGCCAGGGTGCTTACCCTGGCGAGCCGCATGCCAGAGGTTGCCGACCCCTCGTGTATATGTACCCTACATGCCTAACTATAATTTTGGATATCTAAGTCCCTTTTAAAAATGGGACATAGCTCTATGGTATGGAAATTCAAAAGTCAGCCATCTCTTTCATAAGAGAAGGAAGAAAGCTGTTAAAACCATTACTAGGCACAATGGGCTTGATTCTACAAGATACAGAGTATTTCCTTGAGGTTGTGAGCACCCTCAACTCTCACTGAAGTCAATGGTACTTGATATCACTCAGCAAGCAGGACTGAGCTCAATATGTCAAACTAGTACAACCAAAAAATGGAGTTTAGAAAAATGCATTTACCATGGAGACAGTGGGAGATGGAGCCTTTGAGAGAAATTAGTTTAGATGACTAGAGAAACATTTATGTATTTAAAAGCAATGTGCATGTACTATATACAGAGACATGGGATAAAATGCATAACGTCACTCTTTTGTTAACATACAGATAAATACCATATCAGGGAGTATGCAGTTGCAATGACATTTCTTAGTCCTTTTGCCACTTTATCCCTAATCTGAGAAAATAACAAATGCATTTAATTGATCCTCTTTGCTTGTGAGAATTTTGATACATACAAACACACGCGCGCGCACACACACACACACACAGAGATTTGCTGAACCTGAAATTTAATGGCTCAGAATCTGCAATATAAAATACAGAAGGAGCCCTGAAGCTGATGAAGTCAGTAGGGCTCTGCATGGTGCTGGGGACCACCTGTACACACCACATTGTAGGATCTGGTCCCTTATTAGTCATTTTAAATCATTGCCTGTGTAATTTCTGCAAATGTGTCAGTTTGTACCTTGTTTACAAGCAAATAATTGAAATAAAAATTCAAGCTGTTTTGATTGGACATATAGGTCACATGCTATGTTTCTGTTCTGAGTGGATGAGCATAACTCTTGGAATCAAGTTTCTGGAACAAATATTCATGTTTATTAATTTCAGAATTGTTTTCTGAAACTATTACTTAATATGCTACTTCGTGAGTTTTCCTGCCATTCAATTTGTTCACAGGAACATGCTCAGGAAATCCGACATTAAAAAGGTTGCAAACCCATTTCAAGCAAATTCAAATGAATGGCTGTGGAAAACATTTTGAAGTATTTGTCCAGTTCTAGTTCTCATTCACTAGTTAGTTTGTGCTGTGCCAGATGAGAGGGTTTTTTCCCCCAATTTTGTTGATACCCATTGATTCTGAACTCCTAGGTATTGCAATATGGGCACAGCAAGATTGCAGAGAGGCAGAACTATACGAGTATATTGTATGGAAAAGCAGCATCAACACAGCAAAAACGGAATATATATTTCCCCCCCCTTAGTTTTTTTCTTGTGGTGGGAATAGGTCATTTTGTAAAAATGTTTGACATTTGGACCTTTGTTAAAGTTACATTAACTTCTATATTTATTTTCCTTCCCAGAAAAAGATCAAGATAGAGTACCATTGTGGTGTTCATAGGACAATAAGACCGAGTGGGGTGTGTGTGTACTGAATTAATATAATCATTGAATGGGTATAAGAGAGACATCTACTGGCTGAACATAGAGATATTTCTTTAGCAGATTTATTCTCTGCTAGTATTAGTTCTCTTTCAGATGTGTTTCATTCTGGAATACAGACACAGGACAGGAAACAGTAAAACATACTTTGGGAAGTCCATTTGATCAAGTTGATAATTTTTCAAGAATTACACTCCACAGTAAGGAAAAGAATACATGCAACAAAAATAATAGCATAAGAATTAAAAATATCACCTTTTATGGACACAAATAACTGAATTGGCTAGCATCATAATTGATGACAACCTTTCCACTCTTTCTAGTGTATTTTGGAGGGTAATAATCCTTTTGCCAATTTAACTTACTGCCACGTTATACAATGTAAATAAATAATGCCATAAAAGGAAGAAAATGCAACTTAACTATGGTAGGTAGACATATATGCCAGAAAATGGGTTCTAGGCTTGAATTAAAAGGCAAGAAACATACCTAAGTGGGGGCTAGCTAATTAGCTTTTGGGTGAATAACTGCAGCTAGTTGGAATGCAGATTTTTCATTCAGCGGGGAATTCCATTAATTAAACAATGTTGTTCCAAATTGGAACAAAAAACCTAAAATTTCAAAATTTCCTGCAGAACAAAAATTTTGTAAGTTTTCAGTTTAGGACCACTGAAAAAAAAATTTCAGTAATGTTGAATAGTTATGTTTTGATAATGTCAAATATATATTATGTATAAATATTATTTAAGTTAATATAATATTAAAGTTAAAACAAATCAATTGAAATGAAACATTTTGACATTATCAAATCAAAATAGTAAGCTATTCTTTGATTCCTCCAATCAAGAACTTAGTCAAAATCAACATGTTCCCATGAAACACTTAATTTTGATAAAACTGCATTTTCTGACAGAAAACTATTTTGACCAGCTCTAAAAATAACATTTAAGAACTTCTTGTGAGATATTGCTTTCCACTCCCATTTCTAATTTGTCTTAGACAATTGTAAGCTCTCTGGGGCAAGGACTGATCTTCTAAGTGATTTGCCTGCAACGTCTCTGGTAGGACAATTCTTCATTCTATAAACTAAATAATCCCTATACCTATGCACCCCACATTTCACTGATGAATATATAATGCCTGTGCTGCCATTCTTTCATCACTACAAAAATCAGACCTAGATTGTGATAGACCAAGAAGGTGATTGGCACATTAGAAATACCACTTATTTGAATACTGTTAATTGAATACATTAACTGGCAAATTTTGAGTTTGTCAACCATCTAGTGTGTTTGTGTGGTATTCAGCAATCTCTATAGCTGATTGAAGAGTATTCATTGACTATATTGAACATATAATGACTATATTAATGGAATAATTTGAATATTTTTTCTAGTAATTAACAAACTCTGATAAATAGACAAGCTGACAGAAACAAATCAGAGAACCCACATTTTAAAAGCCTGGTTCTGCACTGTAGAGCCTTACATTATCTGTTTCTAGTGGTGGCCACAATATGCCAAGTAAGATACAAATACAAAAAAGAATAACCCACTTTTTAAGTAAACTAACATTACAAAAAAACTTTTAGTATAATTATAGTCTATATAAAATTATTACTATTCATAAAAGAAGAGCTGATGATAAACAAGTGTAAATTTAAATGCCAGAGGTAAAATTACCTCTAAACCATTCTATCTCAACACATTTCCATGGGACTATACCTTTCTATGAGAAAGAAGCACAGAGAATTGTTTCAGTTGCTACAGTAGTGCAGTTTGGAAGAAAGTTTCCGATCCACAAATAAAATAGTTCGGAAATGGGTTTTGCACCCTAAGAGGTTCTCTCGTTTTCCTGGGATGTGAAAAATAGCCACATTGGTCAAGGGTATAAACCATCTCTATAAATATAATCAAACTCCCACAGGGATAAAAGAGCCTGGGTAAATTTCCCAGAACAAAGTTCTTATAGTTCAAACCAGTGGCTCATCTGCCAGCTTGATCTGATTCTCTCTCCTGTTGGGTCTGCGGCTGTCTCATAGGTTTTTCTCTGTCCCTTTCCTTTAAGAATGGGGAGCTACTGCAATGACACTTTTTTTTTAGCCTTATGGAATTCAGCCTTTTTTCCTGTATGATGGAAGGTAAACCAAGAAAGAATTACTGTAAAAAATAAAGTGTGGTCAGTCATGTGAACATTATCCAAGGACATTCATGTTATAAAACGTGGTCAGATATTTCAAGTATGGGTGCCTAAAGTTAGACTGTTACATTCATATGTATATTTCTAAATAAAAGAGGCCTGGTCTTCAAGCAAGTGACTTAAAAATGGCAGCAGCTGGCACTCGTCATCTCTGGTGGGGAAGGCCAGGTGGGGAATAGGCCACTTTCAGTGCCTGAAAAGCTCTTGCAGAGCAGACCCTTTGGTTCTTCATATTGGCCCTTGTGTTTTCTCCCTCTGAATATTTCTCTGTGGTCTGAGGGTGCAGCCACCACACTCAGCTGGTTAACAGAGTTAAATTCGGCCATTCATGTTATGAGAGGCTACTTGAGTCAAGCACCAAATCTCCAGTTTGAATGTGCTAGCAGTGTTCATAGCTCTACCCTACCAGACCTTCAATGAGATGCCAATACTGTAAGTCTTCCAGGAGAGCTGTGACAGCTTAAACCAACCCATTACATGTCTGGTTGACTGATATTCTATTCCCAGACTGTAAACAACACATTCCAATAACTCAAAATGTCTGTTCTTATTCAGGTCAGGAATCCCACTTCTGCAGACCAGGATGTGACACCACAGCTGATCTCTTAACACCCCTTTGCTACAGCAGCTCATATACTTCTGGACAAGTGTGCAATTGGCCTTTTACCATACATAGATGTTCAACACCACCAGGGAGCTGAAAATTATGTCTCTACAGAGTGGAAGCATTGGTGAAAGAGTCCAACACACATAGAAATTCAAGAGTCCATCGCTGTACCTGCTTCCTTGTCCACTTGAGCATAGATCCTGGACCAGGCTCAACAGGCTACTCTGTCTTGTCCAGAATTGCTATAAGTATGCACCAGCTTGGCCTGATTTCCTCCCAGTGCTATAACTATGACAGTATGGCAGACAATAACTCATGTGGTGGAACAGTGCTCAACCCGACTTCTGGAGGGTGGTTTACAATGCCTAGCTTGCATTGATACAACCTGTTCTCTGGTTACAGAACCTAGACATCTGCATACAAGAGACAGAGAGAAGTCAAAGAAGGAAGCACATAGCATCTCAGTTGCATGCTGAAGATCACATGACACACCCATTCTTTGCCATCAGCCCACTCCTGTTCACTTGGATGTAAGAAAGCAATTATGCAAGGGGTTTGAGATGTCTGTGTAGTGAGGAGAAATGTCAACTGCTTAGCCTTTCCTACACTCACACCATCTCTGATCACACTTGTGCAATAAGTCAACCATCTTGTGCTATCTGCTGTCAAATAAGAATCTGTCTGAAAGATATCTAAGTGCTCAAAACCATTGTTACATAGCAGAAGTAAAGTTATATTACGGGTTTAACAGCATACAAAAGTCTCTGCTTAGTTAACCCCAGGGGAGGGAGTGTGGATGGGGAATACATCAGGCAAGGACCCCCGCTCCCATTTGCAGTCTAAATTTAATCTCTGCTTTCAAGGAGGTAGAGTCATGAGTCCACATATGCGGAAGCCTGAAGCTGCTCCTTTGATACAAACCTGCAGGGTCACTGAAATGGCCAGTCTGATTACCAATAGACCAAACACAAAAAGACAGAACAAGCTGCTACTGAAGGCTTCCTGCTGGGTCATAGGTCAGTCCCTGTGGAGGCAGGGATCCCACATGAGATCTATCATGTTTGTACTTTCTATTCTATAAAGCAGGAAAAAGCACAGGTCAGCAGTAATCAAACACTCATTGTTATCTGCTGGCTCTCTCATGGCATACATGATTTCAGTCTGGTTCCTAGTGAATGTGTACCTAACAAAACACAATTAATCAGCACAATTGGCACTAATTAACAACCTTGTTGGGAGTCTCAAAAGAGAAGCCAAGCACTGAGCTATCTTCTTGCCCACAGAGGTGGTCTCGCCACATATAGGAAGCAACACTTCAAAAGCGATATGGGGGAAGCTTGCTCTGCTACTGCCTATGCTGTACATATTTTATTGTTGGAATAAACAGAGAGCTCTAGACACCAAGGCTGTCAATCTGTCACCATTCATGGAGTACTTAAAATTTAAAAATAAAATAAAATCAGAAAGCTATAGCTATTGACATTGCACCCATCAGCAAAGTTGGTAGGGAAAGAATCTATGAATATACCTTGGGGTTGTGCTTTTGGGTCCAACTTGGTGCAGTTGAAAAAGGAATATTTTGGTTGGTGAAATCTGACCTCTTTAGGCAGGTCAACACACTATTACAAAGCAGAGTAAACCATGAATGATATCTGACAGTGAAACTTGGTATTCTAATCTGCCTTTCTGTGGAGCACTGATATGTAGGCCTAGTGATGTTTGTGTTAGCGATTTATTAACACATGAACATAAGTTTTGTTTTTTTTCAGTATCTCTCTTACCTCAGATATATAGCTGTGGAATTTGGGTGATACCATGTTGAAATTTGTTGTGGTCTGCAAATCCCTTAAAAAACAAACAAACAAACAAACAAAAAACCCACAATGAAAGAGTCAGTGAGCTGGATATCACAAGAGTAGTTGGTGTTTGATATCCTCATGTTACCGATTGCAGAAAGGAGGAGTTTATTAAAGAAAGTCAAGATCAAATTTCTGCGATGGGCCCATGACAGATGCCTCTGCTTACACCAGGGCTGAATTTGGTCCTCAGAGTTTCTGACAAACCACATACATCACAGCCAAAATGCACCACAAGAGTGTCAAACTTCGTCCAGTGAAAAGGGATGGATTAATGTTTAATTATGGTCAGTGGGCAAAGACATACGTTTTGCACTCCATACTACCCTCAAATCATAATGAGACTCTCACTGATGTCAAAGGGAGGTTTGCACAAAGATCAAGGGTAGCATCTGGCCTTTACTAGTAATAATCATATTGATTTAATTATAAATACAGAGAAAGTAGATGCATAATACTAATTTGTCTTAGTGTAACAAAGCACATGGTCCTTCAAAATAATGAATTACAATATTAAATTACACTTGCCAGGGCACTCCTATTCATTGTTGCCTAAAGGAAAGATTCAGATCAAATGAACATGTCTACTAAGGACTGTTGTGCCAGTCAGAGTGACCACAGTTGATATAGTATTTGCCAGGAAGTTCCTTCATTTAGCTCAATCTTGTAAATCCACAAACCCTAACTCTGCCTTTAATGGACATTTTGGTGACTTTTAATTGCAAATCTTTGGAACAACTGCCAGTCTGCTGTGCACATTTGGGTTAAATTAAGAGTAGCATAACTGCAAATATTCAGGAAATATTGTGTGCCCTTTTTATTCGTTACAAAATACCAGAGCAGGCTCAGAATAATAGTGTGGGAGGGAATAGGAAATGAAAAACCTTTGTTGCTATAGAAATGGCACTCAATTATTCTTACCTTCTTAAAAATGGCACATTAGCCCTTTATTTGCTTTGGCATGAGAAAACAAACCTCTTTATTTCTGCATATAGCAGGAATTTATCCATGTATTGCCACTCACACTTATCTCTGCAGGAAAGCTCATGATATACAAATGGTGCAGGAAAGCCAAGTTAAATTTTTCAATCAATCATTTTTATTTATGCGATGCAGAAACATTTACTGTTGCTGTCAAGCAAGCAAAAACTTTAATAAGGTGAAAAAGCCATATTAATTGATAAATTACAGCATAAACTATAAAATAGCCTATACTTTTTACAAACATATCTCCTTCCATTGTATGGCTCAGATGCTTAAATTGTTAAACACATTTAGAAAAAAATATGAAAATACTTTCCAGAACTGACCGAAATAGAGTATTAGTGCCAATTTATACTCTACACCTTATGAAGGTGAAATATATAGTACATATACTGAAAAAAAAAAAAAGAAATCAGTGTCTATATTAGTTACTATATAGTGGTATCCAAGATACCACAGCTATTTCCTATTCTAAATCGAGGGCAGAGTATTTCAAATATAATACTGTGATATAACCGTGGACAAATGTTGATTTTTTAAATGGAATCCATTATGAGTGTATGTAGTCAAGATAAAAACTTGCATCAGACAGAGGATGCTGTGCAAGCACAGTGTTTTGCCTTTTGTTTGAGAGTGGTAGGAGAGAAGGTGGTACATAATTCTATAATATTTTATTCTGAAACAAAATGGGCCTGACCACAATTAACCTACCCTGATACAAGTAACTCCACTGAAGTCAATTGAACTTTACAGGTGCACAACTGCCCTAGTGTGATATCATAATGAAGCCTAGGCTACCTTTTTGCTTAGTATGACCTCCTCTAGTTTATAGCTATTGCAAGAATATTTCTTCTTGATTCCAGAGGTTTACCTCACTGCAGGTCTTATTCTAATTGCTGAAAAGTGCAACTTAAATAACTATTACACATGAAGTTTTAATGCAACTGTTTGTCTTTGACTTTTGATATCAGTAATACCAAGGGATTGTAATAAATAGCCCTGGTCAGAAGTTGCCAGGTGAAATGATTTTCTATCTGAAAGTGCAGAGTAGTTTAAATTGAAGGGTTTCTGTATAGTGTACTACATGGGAAGAGGATCCAGGGTGGGTTAAGGGTTGGGTCAAGGAGGATGTTGTTTGTCCCTCCAACAGTCTTGTAGAGCTTGAGTCTGTGTTACCCTTCCTGCAGGCCCCTGTGGTAAGGAACCTCCCCTTTAAGTGGGGTGACTTAGAGGTGCAAATATGGCAAGAAGTAACTATTAGCATGACTCCAACGGAGTAGTGATGTCAGGAAGAGGAAACAGCAAAAGGGGCCACAGGCTGCAGGAGCACAGGACCTGGCTTCCCACTGATCCCCTGCGATTCTGGAAAAACCCAGATTCTCTGTGGAGTCTGGAGGCAGGTTACCACAGCTTTTTCTGTAGGGAACTAGCTCAATAGTAGGATCCAGAAGAACTCTTTATGGGGTAACTGGATGAAAATTGCTTCCCCCTAAGCTACCTCCCATAGGCCTTCCTGCAGCACAGGGCTACCTTGTATGTAGTGTGCATCATCTGAAGTTTCCACTTGCCAAACTCCTGGTTTTCTTATCACTTTGATCTTTAAAGAGATTATTGCAGAAATACAATAATACCTTAAAGCTGAAGAAATATTACTTAACACATTGGGCAAAATTCCCATTGGCTTTAATGGAACCAAGATTTTATGTGATGTTCATGATACCTTAATACAGTATCTTGCCACTGCTTTTCTTTAAGAATTTATATTCTTGGGGGAGGGGGGGAAATCTAATTTTCTTCTAAATGTCAAAGTCAGCTATTAAAATTCTGGCAAGTGTGATTCAATGCCAGATTTGATCAGATCTAAAATATCTGATAAGAATAGTATGATATTTATAGATAAGATGTTTTGATCTTTTGCATTTTAGGGGCTTTGAAACTATAAATCTTACCCTTATGTTTAATACTTTCAGGTCTGAGCAAGAGCATATGTTTTTGTAAAATATTACTATAGGTTTTTCTTCCCAGCTTATTGCATATTTGTATACTTTACACACCTCAATTTCATTCATAACAGTCCTACTTGAACTTTTATCAGTATTTCTTAAGACAGTTAGCTAAATAATGTTGGACCATACAAACTGGTTTGGCGCTTGTGTCCTGAACTACAGAGATCTACTGTATCCTACATTATTACATACTGCATTTAACAAATTTTAACATATCAGATCTAGAAGCTGTACATCTGATTAAAATCCAAACTATGTCTCTTAACCATGTGAATCCAAACATTGCAACATTTTAGGAAGATAATTTTTCACCATGCAGGCCTATCTTTAAACAAACAGATGAAATGGATGTTTCTAAAAGTAACAGATGATAATGAATAACTTCCATAAGTCGGATCATTCAAAGTATATGGAATACACTTTTGTAGCTCAGGCACACAACCTTACGGGAACAGTGTAGATATTGGTATGAGAATGAGGTTTGGTAAGATTTCTCATGCATCGCTCCAGTGTATTGTCAGGGGAAAGAAGATGCAGAAATAAAGTAATGCCATAAAGGAAGAGGGAGGCGTTCTATGATAACATCATGACTCAGGTCTACAGTGAGGTGTCAAATTCCCTCAGAACCTGAGAAGTGCAGTTATAAGACATTGCCACACTGCAAAATGTTTTATTCTGTAAAGTATCTTCATGAAAAGACAACCAGTTTGTCATTGCAATAGTCTTGACATTCTGTATTAAGCAAAAGATCACTTATTGCCAAGGCCCCTGGAAAATCTTAAATGATTTTCCACAATATCAGCACCTTTACCTGTTTTCTGGGGGGAAATTCATATTTTCTGTTTTTTTTTTTTTTTTTTTTAAAGTCATTTAAAACCCTTTCTGTTACAAAGATAGTCTGATTGTGTAAACATTTTTTTTTAAATAAAGTGTTAGAAATTATGACTGAAAAAGTGTGTCCCCCCCCTTAAAAATGGCAGGTTGTGTGAAAGGCTGTATTAGTAGGAGGATTGCCAGCAGATCAAGGGAAGTGATTATTCCCCTCTATTCGGCACTGGCGAGGCCACACCTGGAGTATTGTGTCCAGTTTTGGTCCCCCCACTACAGAAGGGATGTGGACAAATTGGAGAGAGTCCAGCGGAGGGCAACAAAAATGATTAGGGGCCTGGAGCACATGACTTATGAGGAGAGGCTGAGGGAATTGGGGTTATTTAGTGTGCAGAAGAGAAGAGTGAGGGAGGATGTGATAGCAGCCCTCAACTACCTGAAGGGGGGTTACAAAGAGGATGGACCTAGGCTGTTCTTAGTGGTACCAGATGACAGAACAAGGAGCAATGGTCTCAAGTTGCAGTGGGGGAGGTCTAGGTTGGATATTAGGAAACACTTTCACAAGGAGGGTGGTGAAGCGCTGGAATGGGTTACCTAGGGAGGTGGTGGGATCTCCATCCTTAGAGGGTATAAGGCCTGGCTTGACAAAGCCCTGGGTGGGATGATTTAGTTGGCGTTGGTCTTGCTTTGAACAGGGGATTGGACTAGATGATCTCCTGAGGTCTCTTCCAACCCTAATATTCTATGATTCTAAGGGAAAATTATATTCAGTTGGAGGGAAATTTACTGAAAATTCTATTCAAAGTGAAGAAATTCATTTTGAAATTTATTAAAAAAAATCCTGACATTTTGAACTAAATTTAAAAAGGTTTTTCTAATTTTTTTGCACAAACAAGAATTCCAAGCAGCTCTGGTTGAGATAGGTTTGTTTGGGAAGACAAACAGCAAACCGGCTCCTCATTCAATCATTTCAATGATATTGAAACTCTAAGGCTTAGCTGAGACCTTTCCAATTGCTAACATTATCAAATATGGGAGGATCGAAGAGGGTGGGTGGCGGGAGGGGGAAGGCTCAGCTAGCTGGAGTCACAGAACAGGAGCAGGTGCCTTTCCCACCTTGTTTTATTAGCAAGATCATACAGTGGACCTGATTCTGATCTCACACCATATTAACACTGAGTGCTGAATCAGGCCCAGCAATAAGAGCACAGTCTTGATTTGGCTTTAACAACCAGGATAAGAAAACTCCCAAATTGCTGAGGTTCTGCCTGATTGATGGTTTTGGGAGTACTCCCTGCTCAATCTGACCATGCCCAGAAAGGAACACTCATCTCATACGGTCAGACCGTTAGCAAAAGAACATGCAGCCTTAACATTAGCTTAAATTCAAAAAAGATTCTGGCATATTGGCAAATTTTGTTTCCTACTTAGAAAGATGTTGCATCATACAACCCCTCTCCCAAGTGGCAGCTGCTTTGAGGAGCTGCAGTGAGTCAGTTTCCTGTTAGAAGAAAAACTGGTGACACAGACTCAAAGAATTTTCTGAGTCTATTTTTATTCACAAAATATACACAAGTCCTGTTTACCTTGAATAAAAACCAAGAACAGCAAAAACACACACCAATTCTTTTTGCAGAAACTCCAGCTAAAACACCACTGTGTCCAGACCTGCAGCCAGACAACAGCCACTCTGACCTTTGGTCCATGTCTCCTGCTTTTAGCCTGCTGCTTGTTTCTGCTCAAGATGCCACCTAAGCTCTCACTGGGAACGCACCACAGCTCAAAGTCAAGAATATCCAGAGTTATAATAGTAAATATAAATCTTCAAGACGTAAATCAGCCCCCAATTATACAGCAATTCCTATGTTCCTAATATTGAGCATAGGCTAATTCGGCTGGGTTTTAAACTGCTAGGCAGCTTTCAGATTCTCCATCCAGACTAAAAGATCCAAGCACTTTGACTCTCTGGGTGAGAATTCTTTCCCCACACTTGTCAGTCTATGTTTACCACTTTCTGTAGAGAATTTCATATCATGTAGACAGATCAAAGTATTACTTTGATTACCAAAAATGATTTTTTTCAAAATGTATGTAAAATGGAGTTGCAAGTATGTCAGAGCTTACAGAGCCAAAGGTCTGAAATATTTCAATGCATCAATACATAAGCATTTAAGATAGTCCACTTTTTTATGATACAGTTAACAGATCTATAGATTTAAAATGAAACTCTAATCGTAAGTTGCCAATATTTGCCATAGATTACTGTTTGTCTTGTAGCCATTCATGGTTACACTTCACAGCGTAAGAACAGAGAAATTAGATAAAGGCATACAATACTTTGCTGGAAAATTGCAACATAACACTACTTTATTTTTCAGAAGTCAGTGTACACAAGAACTGCAAAACAGAGAAACAAAACAGGCTGCTTCCTAAAACAGAGGGGCACAACTCGCCCCATCTTCCTTTAAACAAACTGGCTCTTTTCAAACCATCTCACATGCATTGTTACAGAGCCCTCTAGCCTGCAAGCAGGACCTGGAAACCCTCTGCTATGTGCAAAAAGAATAGGAGTACTTGTGGCACCTTAGAGACTAACAAATTTATTTGAGCATAAGCTTTCGTGGGCAACAGCTCACTTCATCGGATGCACGTGCCGTAGTCCACGAAAGCTTATGCTCAAATAAATTTGTTAGTCTCTAAGGTGCCACAAGTACTCCTGTTCTTTTTGACGATACAGACTAAAATGGCTGCTACTCTGAAACCTCTGCTATGTGGTGAACTCACCACCAGAGAGCCCCTCATGTCAGGGCAGTGTTGCAGGCAATCTTTCACTGCAGTGCCCTCTTATCAGTCCTGGTTCCACAACAACCTGCTGCTTCCATGGCTTAGCTCTCACACCAGATCACCTGTCAGACCCTTTCCAGGTATCACAGGAAAATCTAAAGACAGAATGCCCCAAAGCTTAGTGGTCTCTAAACCCAGCCCTCAGTCTCCATCTGAAACTTGTGGGATTTTGGCCTGGTTCACTTCTGATGCCTTTATTTCCACTCTTGGTCTGGGGAAAAGGTAGGAGAACCCAGGCCCGCCCTCTCCTTTTAATTCTAGCCTAGGAACCTTGTTTTAGGCAGCAAAGGACAATTCCTTCAATCCTTTCACCACTTCCCTGGGCTGCTCCTATCTTTATTCGGATTGGCGGGATCATCACCAGATCTGCAAACTGCTATTTACACCTTGGGTTTTGATGCCTCATGGCATCTTCCCAGCTAACTACAGAGATGCTTCCCCAAAACCACTCAGCCCGTCTGGCAGCAGCTGGGTTGTATTTCGAACACTGTCTCTGTCTCATTTTAAGGCAGGCAGTATTTTCCTCTTTCAGATAGGAGATGCTCCAGCTCTCTTCCATGGTGCTGGGATTTAGGCTAGCTGCAGGGCCTTGGCTGGTTTGGCCTTCAGCTAGCCTCTTTTCCCCAATTAGCTTATCAGTTGGGTAGTTTCAGCAGGCAGCCTTCTCCTGCCAGTGTGCCTTGTTACAAGGGAGGAGACATAATATAAGCTGGTTCCCCTCCTAAAACTCATCCTTATTGACAGGGAGAAGGAAAGCCCACTCTTTAAGACTCCAGGTCCCAGACAGTACTGGGATTCTTCCCAAACACTACTTATTGCCAGGAGCATTTCCTCTCCCCCAGTATTTCTTGTGTCTTTGTAGATCAAACATCCGAAAATATTAAAGGAACCACGCCATGTGTTGGGGTTGGGCTGTGCCCAGGGCACAGCCACCCTTAAGGGGCAGCTCACCCATCTCACACACCCACTCTTAAAGCAATAGCTTGCAATTCCACAAACAGTCCTCAATATACTACATACAAGAATTACAAACAATCACTTTAAGTAGCAGGTCATTCATACTTAGTTTAAGTTTCCATCACTGTTACTCTACAAAGTAACCTGCAATTTGTCCTTAACATAGAAAAAGTATATGAAATTTGCAAGTGGCATTGCACATTGGTGAAAAATATTTGTCATTATAGCAGAACACAAGATAGCTGAATCTTATATTTCAATAAGAACTGAACAATAATTAAGATAAGGCTGATTCAATGAAAAAGGACAAATTTAATCAAGTATGTATTAAATGAATGGTATTTGACGAGCTCTACTCTTGATATGTCCATGAAAATTAGTGAAAAGTAGAGAGAGTACTTTTGACATTGTTAATAAAAACAGAATGCCCAAATTACAACTGTGTCCTTAATGTCATTTTCATAGACTGACTATCAGACCAATCACTATACATAAGTGGTATGGTCAAAAATCTAGCTAATGAAAGTATGTTTATATGTGTAATATTCCTGTATCCTTATCTAAGTTGTTAGGCAGACAACTATGCCTGGTGTGGTTCAGATTAGTTTTAGTCCATAAAACCAAATGGGTATTTATCAACCAAATAGACAACATGAGCTAATTATGTTTTTAATATACTGCAGAAAGGAAGTGAATGAAATTCTAATTATTCTAGATGTTGAGCATGCCAAAGTAATGAAAAGTTATTTTTCCTTCAGGAAACTGAAAGGCAACACACTGAGCTCATTTCAGGTTTCCACAGAAATGGAGTGAAATGGGAAACATGTGGCACTTAGTGATGAATACAAAGCATTATGAAATCTCATCACATCTATCTAAACAGAGAAATAATGAACTATAAATCTTTCAGGTAACAAAGGGGGATGAATGCAGGAAATTTATCAAGTAAAGCCTTTATGGCATCTCTTAGTAGTAATCGATAAAGGGAATGTTATTCATATCTGTATATGGCTGAGAATTTTTATTACAATTTTTTCCCTTTTCCAGAGGAAACCTTGATTATTCATGTTTTACTTATTTCTTAAAATGAATGTTTGGCACAACTTGGGAATTGTATTTAGTAAATTTGTGAAGTTAATGCTTGCTTACAGAATACGAGATATTTAAGAAAACCAGAAATTTCAACAATGCAATTTTAAGCAAAAGTTGACAACTTCAAATGAACCTAACATCAAATTATAGGCCAGAAAGAATTAGTATTATTAATCACTATCATGTAGAGACAAAAGAATTGCAAAATAGAAATATATAGCAGTAGCAACCAAATGAGGATGTAGGATGTCCAGAAGCAAAGCATGATTTGAAAGTTGGGCCAGCCAGATTCTGGCCTTGTGTGTTCACGCACAATTAGATTTAGTAGGACTGCATATGTCTATTCACTGCCAAAATATAGCCAAATGTATCTTTATTTATATGGTACACTGTGTTTGTGTGTAAAGATCTTTAAAATCTCTCTTCAAATATATAACTGATCACTGCACAACTTATGTATTGCTAGTATCATAAAGGGTTCTCATTAAATGGTGCTAGTATCAAACAGTTATCTGTCATCTATTCTTCCTGGTTTTGTGCAATCAGTAAGAACACCAGAAATATAACCTATATTTGCTCCTGTGTGTATCAAGCACAGTGAGCCTGATACATATTTGGAATATCCCTAGAACAACCTTCCAACAATAACAATGTTGGTCCTCAATGAGCAGCCCACTGACTATCTCATTGTCCAATATGACAAATTGGTTCAAAAAGGTTCTGTGTGTTTATGACTGAACAATATGACTGTCTAAATAGTCTTAAACAATTTAACAAAAACAGCTTCCCTTTTCCACCTCCAACCGCCATGCCTCCATTTCCACTCAGCCACACATCATTTATACTAATAAAGCTTCCTGCCACCCTTGCAGCTCCGCCATATCTTCTAACCTCCATCCCAATTTCTTATTTTAATCTTGATTTAGAAAAGTACAAAATAATTAATCTTGCTTTTCCATTTGACTTGCAGCTCTTCACACCACTTCCAACAGAACAGATGCATCGCTAAGTAGCCCAGAGTGTTCCATATTCAAGTGATAAATTTCTTACACATGGCACTTAGCAGCAGAAATTCATAGAAAAAGAAGAATTTAGCATTTACTATATACAGCGCTTTATATCTTCAAGTAAGTAGTCGTGCCTTAGTTTAATAAAATACAAATTAGATGGCCTTTTTAAAATTTCTTTCATATTTTCTGTGATGGAAAAGGATAAAATGGGTGGGTTTCCTCTGTCCTTCAACATAATCAGGTTCCCTCGTTAATACTGTAGTTCACTCATGCAGAAATGAGATTATTACATTTTCAAACTGTCTCTGACAGTCGTTGCTACCAAAAGCTTCAGGTGAAGGCGCAAGAAACACCATAATAGTTGTGGAAAGAAACTGAAGATTCTTCCCATCTCCAGACAGTGATTTTGCTTTGAAGCATGGTGTCTTTTAACCCTTTTACATTTATCATATCTAGACACAACCTTTTCAAACAAGTTCAGGAAGATTGAAATGAGGGCATTTATTTCAGCTCACTGCAGAAAGTGGATACAGCCATAAAAGTTTAGACCTGGATCTGAACTTCCCAAAACTCAGGGAGATAGATCACCTCAAACAAGATCCTGGATACAAAACAAAATGTAATAGTAGAATTAAGGTATATTTTATGTTTGTAGAAAAACATCTGCAGATTTTTATTTTTCCAGGAACCACAGCTCCTTTTTAACAGTATGTTAGGAGAATAAACATAATATTGATTATGAAATCAGGGAATTTCTCACAGGAATTCAGAGTAGTGATTGCTTCAGGACCCTTTACTTTCCATAATCCCCATGATTTTCATATTTTTTTAAACTGTGCCTTGTAACATGTCAGGATCTCTAACATATAAAGCAACTAGAATGAGATTTTAATATTTGCATGGTTACCACTCCTCTGTTTATTCCACTTTACATTAAGAGAGAGAGAGAGATTTATTTATTTATTGGAAGGTATAATCTGCAGTTTATTTTTGCAATATTAAGTTTTAAATCATAAGCTATAAACATGAGCATGAAATCAACACATGCAAAACACCACAGCATTTTGAAGGGGAAAATACCTCCAAGGCCCTGTGTGAGACTGAGATAACTCCAATACTTATAACACCTAACGGCACAAATCGGCTTTGCTTTCCCCTCACAACTTTATAATGTACCCAATATCCTGAATTGCCATATTGCTTAATGAACGCATGACAACTTAATTTTATGTCTGGAATCACAAAGGTGGTGAGATTTGGCATAGATCTATACATTTCCCCGGATGGATAAAATTAGCAGACTCTCCTAACTCTGTTGGAGGGAGACTTCTATCACATATGAACTCACACAGGCACTGCCTCAGAGTATTTGTAAAGTCAATGACTTTAGAACTTATCTGCTTTACCAAAGGCCTTAAATCTTTCATACCATGGTTACTTGCAACCTCAAAGATGCTGCAATCATGTTCCCATGTGTCAGTTTGATTATCTAGTTTCAGGTAGTGATGGATGAGCAGAAGATCAAGCCGAAGGGGAAGATTAATGCCTGTCAACTTTGTAATGTGACCCAATTATTTTTTTAAAAAGAACCTTAATCTTTACTACTATGGATGGAATTGAGTAGCACACAAGCAACTAATGCTGGATGTCTGAGTGGATTACCAAGGCAGACTGTAATAGAGTCTCTCACATTTTTAATTCAACACAGCAATTGCAGACTTCTCTACTCTCTCTATAACTAGACCTTTCCTAGGAGTGACCCGAAGGCCTCTTGATACCAACTGGCACAGGCTATACGGGTACATAAGGGTTACAGAAATCCCTCGATCTGGCAACTACTTACTAGATTATCAAAGAGTGTCATGGAAGATCTCTAATGAAAGCTTGTATCATATTGGTCATCATAATCTTTGAGATGTATGCAAAATATGTGAAGAGTTGTGTATACACACACATAATTTTGTTCTTTAAATCTGAGAGTCAAGGCAAGTTACCAAAAGATGATCCACATAACCCTATCATGCAGGGAGAAGAGATGCTTATCTCACTCTGGCTGGTCGTATGCAAATGACTATTGTATAGTTCACAATGAAAACCCTAGTACAGTTTGAGCAAAATGCTAAAATTAGTAGATTGCGGGGGGCTGGAGGAGAAAAAACAAAAAGCAGGAGTTATCCTGTTTAGGAGTAAGGTAATCAACTTCTGAAACTATATCTGGGGTACAGATGTCCTCACAGACTGAAGGAATAACTGAGTTCAAGCCAACCCACCAATGGGTTTGATCTATTTAGATGGGATCTCAACCATCCTGGTTGAAAACGCTGGGAAAAGGACTTGAGGTAACCTATCTGATAGGAGATAGGGAAATGCCTTGTTAGTTAAGTTTAGGCTTCAGAAAGCATGTTATGATTTTGTCTTGTATGTAACCATCCCCAGTATTTTCACTATCACTTGAATCTCTGTTCTTTGATTATTTAAACCTATTCTAGTGTGTTGTGAGTTAACTGGTGACCCTGGGTTGAGTCTTACAAACTGGTGTGTACTATTCCTTTGGGAATAGCAAGTCTGGGAGTCCTGTGAGTGTTCAGTGGAACTGGGGCTGAGCACTCCAGAAGGATTCTCTGAGGACTCTAGGATTGGTTTGTGCCCATTGCTAACCCATACAGAGAACTCGAGGCCTGTGGAGCCCTGGAAGGCAGTGTGTGTGTTGCCAGAGGCTGGTGGTTTCATGGAGCTGATCCCACAACAGGCAAAGACAAGACTTCTTCATGCTAAAGGCAGATAGTGGTGAGGTGCCTCACAACTCCAGGTGCCCCTAGGGCATGTGCTGCTCTGGTAACTTCCCCACACAGTAGCAAAACTCTTTAAATAGTTATATTGCACATCCAGTTAGCTCAATCTTAGTACGTCGGTACTGATATTTCATTGCAAAAATGGAGAATGGTAAAGAAATAGTGTTTAATCAAATGGCCAGGACTTTTACAAAGCCAATGAAATTGGGCAGAATAGTAACGTGCAATTTTTTTTTAAAAAATTGTAAGATGTTTCTTTATCCCTAATGCTGAAGCACATGCACACACACAGCTCTAGCAGCAATCAACTGCCTACATTATTGTGACGCTGTCTTGAGGTGCCAAGGACTGAGTCACCTGTTACTCTCCTGCCTCCACTGAGAAGATTTGCTTAATCTTAACTGCTTAAATGGATGTCAGCTCCCTGACACCACCACTCTCCTCAGGGCTTTGCCTATCCTTACTTTGCTTTGCAGGTTAGTAACTGGTGCACCCCAATCTCCAAGCTTCTTTGAAATCTTTCCCTGTAGTATGCAGCCCCTGTGACTCACACAACTTACCTGGTAGGCTGTCCCCAGAAGACAGTGCATACACCAGCTTGTTTGATTTAACGGAGGATCAGTTCCAATGTAACATAGCACTAATCATTGATAATCAACTTATTTATAGTGGAAAACAAAGGCTAAGATTTAAGAGATAGTGAGTTATGATAATGGAAACCAGGAATGGTTACATATAAAACAAAAATAAAAAAAATGCAAACTGGGGTCTACACTTATCAGTGGTTACCTTTCCTATTTAATAAAGCAGATTTCCTCCAAGAATTCAGTCTTTTACAGAGCTATCTGGTTTTCAGGGAAACCAAGATCCAAGAGTTCATGAATACATCCTTGGCTCTTCATGGGGGTTTCCTCATTGAATGGATAACAAAATGTCTCCTCAAATTCTATTTATATTCTTCAAAGAAGATTCCTCCCCTCCCCCCGTCATTTAAGATCTCACATGGCATTCTTTATTTTAGACATTTTAGATAAATATTATGACAGCAGCGTGATAACTGAAGTGAGTTTGTAAGGCCTGATAAGAGTTGATGTTTAGAACAGTGAATGCTGACACAAAGGCTCATGATACCTGCTGGCAATTATGCATATGCTACCCAACAGAAAAGAAAGAAAAGGACTATATGGCAGAAATAGAAGAAATGGAGGTCCCCTATCCTATTTATTTTTTCTCATGCTCAAATCATCCTTAGTTTTTCTGCCTCTTTCTGCTGCTCCCCTGAGTGCATCATTCTGGATTAATAGTTTCCAGTTCAGTACAGCAAGAGGCTAGGTGATTATTATTATTAGATTTCTAAAGAAGACATTCTAGCCAAGGCTTCTGGTCCTGCTTTGAGCAGGGGGTTGGACTAGATGATCTCCTGAGGTCCCTTCCAACCCTGATATTCTATGATTCTATGGTCCCTTTTCCACAAATTACAAAAGCAAAAATAGATCTCCATAGAACACCAGGATCTCTCTTATTCTCAGAAGCCCATATCTGCAACAGCCTGCATAAACAGAAGCACATTGTAGCATGCTCTGAAGGCAAATAGACTTGTGTTATTTTATATCATGGAGGAAGCCTGTCCAAGATCAAGAGCCCTCACAATGAATGCTCTACTGTCAGTCCCATGTTCTAAAAACAAACAAACGAACAAAAAACCCCAGCACATACACACACAGAAGTGGGAGCCAGCTCGAATATCTTTACCTATTTCAACTGCTGCAATATGGTACAGAGAGTAGGATGGTCTCTCAATTATTAAGGTCCCAACCTATTTAGGGCTTTATAGATAAAATCCAGCACCAACACAGCCAGTGCAGGTCATGGAGCACTATGGACCTGTGCTGCCACTAAGATGCACCATTTAATGAGTAGACTGTAGCATTCTTTACAGTTCTTGATTGACCTAAAGGATAGCCTTGTGTGCAGTGCACTGCAGTAGTCCAATCTTGAAGGGACAGAGACATGGATCACAGTAGCGTGGTCCCTGCATCAGAAATAAATGGTTGCAATCTCCTGGCCAGGTACAGATAATAAAAAGCATTCCTGTCCTCTGCTTCTACATGATCACCCAACAGCAGCTGGGGATGCAAACAAATTGCATACATGTCTTACAAATGGTAGGAACACACATTAAATCAAAAGGGAGAAATATCAGCTTTGGTTGATCATCTGGTTACTTACCCCAAGCTATGCATCATCATCTCAGACTTATCCACATTGAACTGCAGCCAGCAAGCTCTCTTCCATGTCTCAGTCAGCATCATTAGCTTGATCAGGAGTGTCATCTATCAGCTCTGTGTTCTTGAGGAATCAGGGTGCAGTAACCAGCCTGTCAGACTCACAAAAGAACTCCCCTGCCACAGCCTCTGCTTGAACCAAAGCCAATCAGAAGAAAGACGTACTAAAAGCAACGAAAAGGTGGTGGAAGACGCACCTAAACCCCTCCAGAAAAGGGTGACAGGATTAAGGAAACTCCCCTAGCCTCATCTGCATCAAAGATGGAACAGGGAGTCATCTCCATTAGCATACAGAATGGAGAACACAGATTCCAAGGCAAGAACTGCACTGAACTCTGGGACCAGAAAAGCAGGAAAGCACTGCATGATGGGGAATCTCTGCTCAGATGTTAATGAATCCATACCTGCACACCCCCAGCTCAGTAGTTATCAGACCAATTCAATAATAAATCCTTTACTGGTATCCAAAAAATGGAAGCTACCTAATTAGATTGTGAGCTCCCTCAAAAAACCACCACCCATAGCCTGAACAAAACAACTTTGGTATACTCCCTTGAGCCATCGGTTTACTCATAAACAAATCTAGTGTTCTCCCTTGAACCATTGTTCTTTCCCTACAAAAACCCCTACCCACACTCAAATAAGTGCTCTGATGCCTGGATCCAACATCTGTACCAGTTCCATTGGACTTGATCTTCTCCTGACTCATTGTGCTGGGGGCCTTGCCTGTCTCCAGCACTCCAGACCCTCAGCTACCACCACCATCAGGGAACCCTGATCAATTCAAGCTTCATGAGTGGTGAGAACCTAACTTTCTCTCTCTCTCAGTATAGCCTTCTGACCCTGACTTGTGTCATCAGTTATAGTTTTCTAAACCTGACTTTTGTATTAAAATTTAAGTTAGATTTAATATGATAACTGTTGTGTTCGTTTGACTCCCCTTGTATGGTTATTACCTGGCAATAAATAACTTTCATGGGTAAACTGGTTTATTCTCTCTCTCTCTCTCGCTCTCTCTCTCTCTCTCTGCAGCAACGCTCCTCATACCTAAGCTAAAGATCCCTGCAGCTCCCAAAAAACCTGTGGGGTTTTCTCATCAAGTGGGTTACTATCAGAACAACTGTAACATGAAAGTGGGGATAGGGACGTGCTGAACCTGGGGCATATAAGGGTGGCAGCTTGAAAGTGCTGCTCGACCCAGCCTGCTCAGGCATACTCTATTCTGGAGTGGTGCCCATGGCATATGAGGGTGACAGCTTGGAGGTGCTGTTTGACCCAGTTTCCTGAGTCCAGGGACATATAAGGGGTCAGCTTGGGAGTGCTGATTAACCCGGTCCTCTCAGACACGCTCTGTTAATGTGTGTTTGTCGGATTCTGAGGCTGGAAGAACCCAGCCCTGGGGAACCTAGATACTGTGGGATAGCTCCATTGGGAGAGAACTTGCAGAAGGGAGAAGTAGAGCTCCATATGAAAACACAAGTGACACAAGCAGTCATTGATAGAAGTACAGAACCCCTCCCCAGAAGAGTAATCCTAAATAATGAGCATACCCCAAAGCAATGGGCAAATCTGGTAACAAGAGAGACAGTGCTACAGAGCTCAGTGCTACCAGCATACTGAAAACACTGAAGCCCATGTTGTTATTGTATAAAACACACACACAGTCAGTCTGTTAAAAGATTACAGGGTTGAACTTCCATTGATGCCTTTCTGGAATATGTAACAATAATTTTCACTTTTATAGGACTTATCATCTGAGTAATATCAAAGCATATACAAGAATGTTCATAACATATGAAAATAATTCTCAAAACATCTGTGAGGTAGGTTTTTCTTCTCTATTGCAAAAGCAATGCAATGCCAATATACATTATCTACATCAACAGATGGGAGCAGCTGAGTTCTCAGCATTTTTGAACTCAGTCCACTTATTTATGTGCCTAAATAGGAACTTAACTTTAGGCACCCATTTTTGAAAAATCATGGCCTTTCTCTATATAAACCAAAAAAATTAGAGGTATCAGAAATTGAATGGACAAGCAACAATATTTAGTCACTGAGCATTGTAAGTGAGGAGTTGTAAAGCTGCTTTATTGGTAAAGGACCTTAATCATAAAACCGAATGTTGTCTGCTTATGGTGCAACATTAATCTCAAAACTCATGTAGTTATTTTGTTGCTATCTAATAAAAAAATTGTCACGGGTCCAATTAATAGCATGTTATCTATTTCCTTTCACATGGAGATTAATTCAAAGAAAATGTAAAGCGCCTTATATCCTTGTCGATGTTGTAATAACACCTTAAGGGCTGGTTGCAAATATTCTGATGAAACACTCTTTTGTCCAAATTTGCTGATTTGGCAATATTGGAAGTGGTCCAATTTTGCCCAGGTTTGACAGAACCCTGGTTTCCACCTAATTCCTCAGCAGCCCTCCTGGCAGATAGCTGGGAAAACCCAGGGCTTCCAGTTCCAGGGCCCCAGAGCAGCCAGCCATGGGGACTGCTTTGAGCCAAAGACCCCGGGGTCCACTACTCTAGACTGCCTGAGGGCTCCATTCCCTTTCATGGAGAATTTGAAGAAAAAAAAAATTGGTTTTCATCCCTAATAGGAACACAAGCAAATTTTGAAATATCAACATTTTTACAAATCCTAAATTCTTGGCTAAATTTGGCACTCCCTCAACGAAGGTGCTTATCCAGAAATTTTCAGACTTCATTGCCTAAACTTATTCAGGTATCTAAATATGGATTTAAGTGCCTAAGTGGCCCTGCATTTTCAGAGATACTGAACACAAATCTTTAACATTCAAGGAAATGGGAACTGCTCAACACTTACGAGGGGAAAAAACAAACAAAACCCCACAATCCAGACCACTTCTTTAAAAGCTTAAACATGGATTTAAACATTTAACTTTAGGCACCCACTTTTGAAATGTTTAAAATATCTTATATTTTTCTCCACAGAAGAGTGATAGTGACCTCTCTGTTTATTATTGCAATGTGATAAAATATCATATCACAGACTGAAAAACTACACAGCTGAGCTTGTGCTTATGTCTCTCACTAGAATGAAGACCACTATCTGCTTCACATAGAGGGGGATACAAAAAGCCAAGTCAGCTGGAAACAAGAGTAAAACAGCTATTTGGAAGATGTAGATTGTTTCCATTACAGAATGAACCATCAAATATTTCTGTTGAATAGTCAAATCAATTATCTCAATTTCTAGATAAGGTTTGATCCATTTCCAAAGTAATTATGTAGTCAAAGATATTGG
This sequence comes from Malaclemys terrapin pileata, assembly GCF_027887155.1. Taxonomy (NCBI): domain Eukaryota; kingdom Metazoa; phylum Chordata; order Testudines; family Emydidae; genus Malaclemys; species Malaclemys terrapin. The sequence continues at coordinate 92,670,621 of NC_071509.1, forward strand.
ACCTGATGCTTTCCACTTTGAATCCAGTGACAAAAATCCCTGTGGTTCAACTCCATTGTTAGTAACCTGCAGTGGTACTCATCTTTTATGGAAAAAAGGATAGAAATTTATTCTCAGCAATCCATTTCATGTCTGGTTAATCCAAGCCTGGATTTAAGTAGCTGCTATGATGCACAGGCCATGTTCCTCAGTCTGTAAGCTACAGGTTCTACTGTGTGTCCACCATACTGAACGAAATTCTTGTGTTTTGATTTTACATGAAACCGGTTTCTTCTCTATTGCAAGAGCAATGCAATGCCAGTATACAGTATGTTACATTATCTAAAATCACCATAGTTATTTTTCTATACTGTCTTTTTTCATTGTGTTACCAATGTCATCATTTTGGATGTGAGACATTTTAAATTAATGTCTGGCACATAGTATTTGAAAGTATTTACAACTTACCAAGATGGTTGGGTTTGTGCGTGTTACTGGAGTGTTTTTGAATATGCTGACAGTATACGTTACATTTGAGAACGTGGAAAAATGAGAAACCTACTGTATAAATCTGACCTGTTCATTGTGACAGGCCAAACAAACCTGAAAGCCTTTTAAAACAAAAACACACAATAAAAAACACCCTTTCCTCTATCAAACAGTTACTGCCCTAGGTTTTTTTTAAGCTAATAACCCGGAAGGCTGTCTCTTGAGGTTCCCCACCTCCCCCAATAAAAGTGACTTTAAAATAGCAATACTAGTTCCCTTGCTTCTAGGAGAGCTCTCAATGCCACTAGCTACCTACAAGTTTGTCCATGCTCTAAGGAAATAGAGTTATTATCTCAGCATGGTTTGCCAGCAGTCTGGACTACAGTGTTGACTACCCTGGGGACTACAACTCCCAGCTGCTCTGTTTTCTTGGTTCAGTGACAGAGGGGCATGTAGAAAGAACCTTTATTCAAATGGAAGAGGGTGTTCCAATCTGCTACGCACTTGGAATCCACTCTTAGACCCTAAGCCAGGTAAATTGTCTGGATTTTTCCTCCTAACTCACAAGCTGCCATCCCAAGCCAATTTCTTGTCCTTCAGCAATTGTGTCCTTTGTCCCACAGGTATTTTCTGCAAGGAAACTTCGGAACAGGGTTGTGCTGGCTGTGGAGGACCCCTCCAAGTGTGGCACATTGCTTTACAATCTGGTTGATTATATTATGCTTCTGAAGTTGGATAACTTCTGTCTAGGTAAACAATGGGTCTGAGATATCAGCTCAAAATTTAAGTCAAAATTTTATGAAGTGATTTGTCATGTCCCAGCAGGAAAAAGGCTTCATATCCTAGGCTACAAATGAACATTAACATTAAAATAAGCACTTCACAAAACTGACTTTTTATGCACTTGAATATTGAGCTCATGCATTGAGTACTTGAGTATTTGGCGCTCAACTCTTTTGAAAAAAATCTAGCCCTGTAACAGATTTAAAAAAAATCCTCACAAAAGAAAATCATACAATTCATATAAAGGAAAACAAACAGTGTGAAGTATAAAACTTAATTTATGTGATGTGACCTGGGGATTCCATCCAGTTCCTATTGGACAGGTGTCCCTATCACAAAATATAGAGTAGCTAATGGCACTGATGATCACCATTTTTCATAGTCTCACAAGAAAAGTCATGGACTAAATGGAAAATGGAGCTACCTTCTTACAACTAGAAGTGGACCCTGCAGATCAGAATTGATGCATATTGGCAGCAGGATTGAGGTGAAGAAGCTTACCCATGTTATTTCTGTTGTGTGAATTCAGAGAGAATTTCAGATGCCAGGGATACTAGTTCAGAACCTTTCATGAGCAGTAAATTCAGAGAATTTTTAAAATAGAACAAACAAACAAAAACAAAAAAACCCAACAGGCTATTTTGTTTGATCAGTTTCTGGATAAATGGTATGGCATACAGCTAATTTGCCACTGACAAGGCTTTTAGAGGTTGTGAGTACTATAAGCTCATTCACAGCAGCTCTTGCAGTAATCTTACATATCACATTTATTTGCTGCTCAGCTGAATGCACGCATGTGCTTTTTTGAAACCATAGCTCAGCATGCTGTTGCTGGCTCTGCATTACAAGGTGTAGTGAAATTCAAGAACTAAACACCTTGTGCTGCAAAACTGGCTAAAATTAGTGTGTAAAACTAGTATTTATGAAAATTGATGAGTTTATCCTATAAACAATATCCTGGCCTCTGTGTATATTGTTTCTCCCCCAATTCTCATGGATAGCTCTCTGAAAACTCCAACTCAATATAGCAGCAGTCAAAAAAACTGCTAGGAGCCATTGGGAAAGGATAATTAATAAAAGAGGAAAATACACTGCTACTATAATAAATCCATGGTACATGCACATCTTGAATACTATGTGCCGTTCTGGTCATACCATCTCAAAAGATATATTAGAATTGGAAAAAGCATAGAGAGTGGCAACAAAAATGATTAGGGATATGGAACAGAATCCATATGAAGAAAGAGTAGGAAGACTGGACTATTCATCCTAGAAAAAAAGATGACTAAAGGGGGATATGAAAGGGGTTTATAAAATCATGAATGGCATGGAGAAAGTGAATAGGGAAGTGTTATTTACCCTATCTCATATCACAAGAACAAGATGACAGGTTTAAACAAGAAACATAAGGAAGTACTTCAGACAACACAGTCAACCTGTGGAACCCATTACTAGGGGATGTGAAGGCCAAAACCATAACTGAGCTCCAAAAAGAATTAGGTACGTTCATGGAGGATAGGATCATCAGTGATATTAGCCAAGATAGTCAGGGATGCAACCTCGTGCCTAATCTTCTGACTGCCAGAAGATGGGACTGGCTTGCAGGGGATGAATGGATCACTCAGTAATTGTTCTGTTCATTCCTTTTGAAGCATCTGGCACTGGTTTCTGTCAGAAGACAGGATACTGGGCTAGACAGACCATTGGTTTGACTCAGTATGGCCATTCTTATGTCATGGTGATAGGGTGAAGAAAAAAAAAGGTGGGGTCTGATTATTAGAGTTGTCAGACACGGTCTTAGGTTATGCATCTGATAAGTCACCCTAAAGGCCTGACTGCTGTATGACATATAAACCAGGATGAGTCAGAATCTACATTTGGAAAGGTTTGTCCCCCTCACCTGCATGTAGGAACAGCATAACCACCTTGGGAGATCCTTGCCCTTCAGAATCTATGGGGGAAATCTGTGACAGTGAAGTCCAGCTGTGCCCCAAAGATGCTGGAGACTCCACATATGGAAAGAGGGCCTGAATCTGGCCCTATCCATATTTAGTCATTAAATTTAAATTTAAACTCATTAAACACTAAGTACATATATATATTTTTACATTTAAAGGTTCAGCCAATTTTTAATAATCCTATAAAGACGATATTTTACACTGGAAAGAAAGTAATTTTTCATCATGCAGTCATTCTGTGCAGGTATACTTCTGAGTGAACACAATAATTATGTTTTAGTTAGTTCACAGTATGTGTCTTCCTGTCCACAATTAGAATGTTTAGGTTAGTAGGAATATGATCTGCAGAAATGTATGACCTAACAATTCTAACCAAACAGAATATGAGTTAATTCCACAAAGTTTAGACCTAGATCTAAATTTCCTCAAAACTTGGGGAGATTGGAATCCAGGATGTTGTTTGAGGGGATCTCTAACAAAAATATTAATATTCCAATTTTATTTCTATTAGGGATAAGTGAACAGGTTAAAAAACAAACAAATGCACTCACACAAGCACACACACACTAGAAAGCTTGGGTCAGAAGTCAAAACATTTTGGGGATTTGAAAGAGTTTGCCTAACTGAATTTCAAATCAAATTAAATCATATCATGTGAATGTGTGCTCCTGGGTCTGCTTGGGACTAGAGGCTGAAGTGCTGAAAAACCAAGAGTAGAGCTTTTCTCGTGGTATCCTTCTCATAAGCAGAAAGTACTGGAACTCTTGCACTATTGCCTGTTTTCATACGTTTCTAAACATTTTAGTACAATGCTGTAGAATCAAGAAAGGTAATTTGATGTGTGGGCTCTCACAATCTCTCCTATTAAGCTGTTCCACTGTGGATAAACAAAAAAATGGTGGTTGGAGCAGGGGGACTGGACCTTGAGTCCGGGGGGGGGAGGGGTTGGGAGCAGGCAGATGAAGTGCCCTAATCACTTTTATGCACTCATTCTCTCTTTAGCCCAATGCCTAGTTAAGTATTTATCCAGTGGAACAGTCATTGGGGAGTGGGAGAGGGAGAACATAGGGAAGAGAGAGACTCTAATATCATGGTTAGGGCACCCACTTGGAAAGTGGGAGATCCAGGGTCCAGTCCCCTTGCACCAATCACTGTTTTTTCATTTATAGCAGTTTAACAGGAGAGACTGAGATAGCCCTACATCATAGCTCAGTGGTTCGAGCATGCTCCTGAGAGGTGAGAGACCCCCTTATTCTAATCCTCTTCCCCACTTTTGACAGACAGGGAGGAAACAAAAGTGGGACTCCCACATCCCAAGTGAATACTCTAGCTATTAGGCTAAAAGGCTCATGCTGCTGCTGAACTCAAAACAATTCCTCTGGATACATCTAAAAGTAACTCAAGTGTCCAAATTAAATTAAATGGAGAGAATACCAGACTTATCTTTTTTCTTTGGGATGCTTGTCACACCAAACCTAGACTACAAAACTCTTGAAGATTCCCCATACCTATTTTTCAGCACAAAAACATTCAGATCAGATTTAACACACACCAAAACTCTAGCTGTTCATTTCAACTAAACTGAATCTCTGGACTGTGTGACGTTTGCCTATCACTAAACTATTCCTTTTGGTCTGAGTTCTTACTGTCTCAAATGGATATCAAATAACAGCTATACAAATAAATTAGTTTTCTTGCAATACCTTGAAGGATTTCACACAAACAGTATAAAGATGGAAGCAAATGAAGAGAAAAAGTGTCTAAATTTGTGTGTAACTTCAGCAGCAACTCTTTGATTTATGTAATTTTATTATGTTGAATCTGCTTTCATTCTGAATTACTCATCCTACATAAACTACTACAAAAGTCAATGACTTCTTTTCTTAGTTAAAAAACTGACAAGAAGGCTATTTAAATGAACTGTGGGATTCCCCCCCCCCCCTTATAGTTTGAATAGATGTTGCACTAGAACAAAAAAAAAGTGTTTTGGGGGAGATTTATCACAGCTTTAAGAAAAGCTGTGTGTGAACTAATGGAATTGAATTATCTTTGAATCACCTCCTTGAATGGCCACTAATTTCCTTTCTTGGTTGTCTTGATATTTGCAAAGAGCTTCACTGAGACAACTGAATTGATATTATTGACTGGGATTGTTAGAGAGATACAACAGATGGTTGCAGGTTTCTAAAGCCGCCTTCGCTCATGTTTGCTTTTCTGCTTTGCATCTTAGAATGTAGCATCAGGAACTGAAAAGTGCTGGAATCATTATTCATAGAAGAATATGTATCAGAATGAGGCAACCTTGTAATTGAACAGAGGAAATTCAGCTCTCAGCAGTATTGATGCTGTACATAAACTCAGTCTTCTAAATTCTCGATTAATTAAAGATAGACATTTTACTTCTTTTCAATCCCAAAACATAATGTGTACAATAATCTTGTAACTGTTTAGTCATCCAAAGTTTATACACAGGCAGCTGGCTTTAGCAGGCCAGCCTTCTATTTTCTACAGTTGTCACAACACATTCTATGAGTGACAGACACTTTATGCAACTTTTCTGCTGTCTACAAACCCATCCTATACAGTATCCATGAAAACCTGACAAACTGCCTGCCAGTGGATTCAGTATAACATCATGTAGCTGACAAAAAAAGTGGTGAACACAGATTGCGATCAGAATCTATTAGTATTACCTAAAGTTATCTAAAAAACAAACAGTAAATTCTTTTGTGTATACCACAGCAGTGAAATTATGAAGTATTACACATGATTTTTAAATGAGGTATACGAGTTCTGATTTTATATAGGAGGGAGTCACAAATTTGACCCAAACAATGAAACTCAGTCAGCACAGTATACAAAAGGCATTTCCCACAGTTGAAGCCTTATGCCACAAATAGAAATTTTGCCAGCCCTCCTTACAACCCTTCTTTTTCCAAATAGATTATTTTGCCTGCTCGGCTCTTGAATTTGCCCTACAAGTTATTATATGTTCTAATCAAACGAATAAATTAGTAACACCAATGAGATGGCTTTGTCCATAACAAGTGCTCTTATAAAAGATTAACCAATGTGACATTCCTCACCATGCACTAATTACCCACATCCCCAAAAGGGATAGAACCCAGGACCCTTCCTTCCATTAGTACATGCTTTTACCATTTTAGCTAAAAGGTTTGTTGACAGTAATAAAACACTCATGCTACACATAGACCAGATTTCAAAAGCAGAAATAAAAGGCCTAGCTAATGTGTTACACTAATTAATTATTGTAATATAATTGTCATAGCTCCATTTTTCAGATGAAGCTAATGAGAAGTGAGGTGACTTGCTCAGGTCCAAACTATAGAGAATGAAATACAAGATTAAGAGTCAGGTTTCCTCATCCTCAATCTCATGGTCTAATCACCACAATTTGCTGTTGCTTTAATGTGAATGAACAGAAGTGACAGTCTTGTGTTTTTTTCTCCTTGAATTTACCTAACTGTGCTTTAAATGTAACGAGAAGTTTAGATTTTTTGGATAGGGTTTGGCCATCTATAATAGCCATAGTGATGAGTGCAGCATGGAGAGAGGTGTCGGGATTGGATATGATGGTTGCCTAATAAACTGCTCAGCACATTTTGTTCATGGGGGACTGGTGGGGGAGAGGGGGGGAGATGCTAAAGAATGCACTATTGAATTTCTAAACATTGAGATTAGAATTTAATCCAAAATTATACTTCAAACCTTCCTGCAAGAACAGTAATCAGGCCATGACTGTTATTAACAATGCAAGAAGGCGGTGCTTAGATTCAGGTGCAGATCATGTTTTCGTTTTGGCAATCAGCTCACCTTGCGAGATTCCTTCCACATAACATCGCCTGCTCCATTGATATTTCCAGAATTTGGGGCACAAAAAGGGGTTCCTTCCAGTTTTGAATATGACCTGGACCCAAAACTGTACAAATGGGTCCAGATCTATGGATATGAACCCTAACCACATGAAAAAAATAATTAAAAAAACAAAACAAAACAAAAAAACCACGAAGGGATTCAGATTAAAAGTTCTACTTTTGGCCCATATCTAGCTTTTACATACTGTTATTTTATAAACTTCTGGGAAAACCAAACAAAAAACCAAACACAGTATTACTAGAAAGGAGGATCCCGATGAGAAGCAGAGAATATCAACCTTACTGCAGTGTTCTGAAATATATTTTGAAGTTGCTTTAAAACATCTGTGGATTTGAAGAATCAATACCCCTACACTCCACCCTTTCATACTCATATACACACACTTGGAATTGCATTGAGTCCACAAGCATTGAGAACAATTGAGTAGTTTTAGTGGGAATAATTTAGAGGTTCTTAGTTCATAAAAAAAAATTAAGACTTTCAACTTGCATTTTCTCAAAGTAAATTTTAGCTCACAATGAAGCCTGTGCTTCACTGTGTTAACTTCTATTGTTACCAACACCAGCTGATTTCAAGCTAGCTCAGATGGGCTAGACTGTGCCCAGGTTTTGCTGTGTAGACATACTCCTGGCTCTGCTACAGACTTCCTATAGGATGCTGGGCAAGTCTCCCTCATATTGTCTATGCACAAGGTTTCAAAATTAAGGTGGCACAGGCAACCTTAATACTGACATTTCCTAATTTGAGTGCTTTCCTTTGCAACCTTAATTTTCTTTAAATACAGTGTTTTGTTGGTAATACAAGTTATATTACCATTTAATTTCTAACTGAAATGAGTATACCCCCCTACCCCCAAGAGTGATATTTCTTGCAAGTTATCCGCAAATCAAGGGCATAAGAGTCCAGCTTAAACAGAAGTTTGTTCAAGCCTGCAGAGGAAAGTGCACCTCCCTCACAAATAATCCCACTGTAAACATGAAGTCTCCCTAATGAAAATTAATGAGAGAAGGTAGTCGGTGTCTCTGGAGAAAGATGGGGAGGAGGGAATTTCATGCTGCTGTCAGCCATTCATATATTTACCATATCAGGTTTCAAAATTCAAGTCTTGTCCTACCATTGCTTTGCCTAAGACATAGGAGAGACAGAGACCATTTGGATAACTGTGCAAAGCAAGCAGCTACCATGAATGCCACTCTTATTTTAGTGAGTTTACAGATAATCACGCAAAACACAGATTCTCTAGCAAAACATTTTCAGCATCTTTCCAGTTAAGGCTTTAGAATTCAGCATGTCATGTCTACTTCAAATAGTTGCAGCTAAGCAAGACTTGTACTGCATGTTACCACTTTACATACAACTTTCCTGCTTTGTTTGCTGCTCCCTCTATTCACTTCTTGTTCTAACCAATTATTGAGAATGAATTCATTGGTTTTCATGAGACCAAGCTATGAAATTCTGATCCAGATTTCCATCACCCTCTCCAACCCAACCTATGCCAAATTAAGGCACATTCAGATCCACTGTTTTCAGTTAGGCTTGGTCTACACTAAACCCCCAAATTGAACTAAGGTACACAACTTCAGCTACGTGAATAACGTAGCTGAAGTCGACATACCTTAGTTCGAACTTACCGCCTTCCAGACCCGGCAGGCAGGCTCCCCCGTCGACTCCGCGTACTCCTCGCGGCGAGCAGGATTACCGGAGTCGATGGGGAGCACTTCTGAGTTCGATTTATCGTGTCCAGACTAGACGCGATAAATCGAACCCAGAAGTTCAATTGCCTGCCGCCGAACCAGCGCGGTAAGTATAGACAAGCCCTTAGACCCACTACAAAAATAGTTACCATTGGTGTAAAGCAAAATTCAAACAACCACAAAGCTAAGGATGTTTGGATCCAGGGTCTTGTTTCTGCACTCTACTATAAGTTTCAGTCTTTTCTTATTCACTCAGTTATATGTTTGCATGCTTCTTTCCTTTACTGAAATTTTGCTGCACTCAAGCCTGCAAGGCTCTCCCACTCACCCCCACCATATACTTCTCAAGGCTTAACTACACAGCACTGGCAAAACACACCAGAAGTAAGCAATTCATAGAGAGCTCTAACATGTTACATGCTAACTTCCCACTGTACGTTGGTGCACTCTAAACTGTACACTGGACAGTTAAAGTGCAGCAAATATAGGGCACCTTGCAAGTCACCATGTAGATGACAAGAGGAAAGACATGTATGCGCATGTGCAGACAAAGATGATCCTCCTTTAAATATATACTACATACAAAAGGGACTATACAGAAGATTTAGGTTGCAAGTCAAGCACTCAAAGGTTAGGAAATGCCAGATTAGGGTCATCTGTGCAAGTTTACATTGGCCTCCTTGTTCACATGCTCCATCCTCTGAACTGCAGCTGACCAAGAACAGCGCCAAGGTTTTCCCACCAAGTGTAAACTGCTGCTACTATTGCTGCTGCAGCAGGAGCAATGTGGCCACTGAAGTGTTTTAGTAGTTTGGCATGTGGCCAAAATCTTCCTGAGCAACTGAATTAAAAAACGCTATTTCCTTTCTCAACAGTTTATATTCTCAGCAAAAGTTGAATGAAATGTCATGGGACAAAGAGGGCACCTCTGTAGCTTGAGGGCATTCCTCCTTACTGAATATCAAAAGACCTTTTACAAACAGTGGAGGCAAGAGAGGTTTTCAAAGAACATATCACAATAAACTTTCGGTTATAATAGAAAATGTTAGGTATCCTAGATATAGGGATCACTGCCAGCTCCACCTACAGAAGTTGTTTTTAAATGCCCTGGGGAGAAATCCTGGCCTCACTACATAGGTTACACTCTTTTAAGCTGCATAGCAGTGAGTCTCAGAGCCCGGGGTCTACAAACTCGAGCTTCCGGGGTGGGCTTGTGGGCTATGGAGCTAAAATCAGCTGTGTAGATGTTGCGGTTCAGGCTGGAGCAAAGGCCTTGGCTACACTTGCGAGTTGCAGGGCTGTAAAGGCTCCCCCAGCACTGTAACTCACTCTCCGTCCAAACTGGCAAGGCATTTGCAGCGCCGTATCTCCGTGGTTGCAGCGCTGCATGTACTCCACCTCTCTGAGAGGAATAGCAAGTATTGCGCTGCCACTGCAGCGCTGCGGCGCCAGTGTGGCCGCCCAATGCTCTGTGAATGGCCTCCAGAATTATTCAGCAGTATCCCACAATGCCTGTTCTAGCCACTCTGGTCATCAGTTCAAACTCTACTGCCCTGGCCTCAGGTAACCAACCATGTGACCCACCCTTTACATTCCCTGGGAATTTTAAAAATCCCCTTCCTGTTTGCTCAGCCCAGCGTGGTGTGGAGTGCTATCAGCGAATCTTTCCAGGTGACCATGCCTCCACGCACCAAGCGAGCCCCAGCATGGAGCAATGGCGAGTTACTGGACCTCATCAGTGTTTGGGGGGAGGAAGCTGTACAGTCCCAGCTGCGCTCCAGCCGTAGGAATTACAATATCCTCAGGAAGGTATCAAAGGACATGATGGAAAGGGGCCATGACCGGGACGCCCTGCAGTGCAGGATTAAAATCAAGGAGCTGCGGAGTGCCTACTGCAAAGCCCGTGACGCAAACGGCCGCTCGGGTGCTCCCCCTGCGACCTGCCGATTCTACAAAGAGCTGGATGCGATACTTGGGGTTAACCCCACCTCCACTCCGGCACCACCATGGACACTTCAGAGCTGGTTAGGGGGGAAGGAGGAGGAGGAGGAGGAAAACGGGAGTGATGGTGGTGGGCTGGATGGAGACACCCCAGAATCCCTGGAGCCATGCAGCCAGGAGCTCTTCTCGAGCCAGGTGGAAGGTAGCCAGTCGCAGCGTCCGGTACTTGGTGGAGGACAAACAGAAGAGCAGGTTCCTGGTAAGGTTTTTTTTTCGGGAAGGAATTTTTTCGGTGCGGGCTCTTTGGGAGAGGAGGGTTAGGCATGCATGCCTAGATGCGGAATAGTGCATTGATGTGGTTTATCACATCGCGGTAATCGGCCTCGGTAATCTCCTTGAATGTCTCATTCAGAACGTGTGCAATGCGCTTGCGCAGGTTTATCGGGAGAGCCACCATGGTCCTTGTCCCAGCCAGGCTAACGTGTCCGCGCCACTGTGCCGCGAGGGGCGTGGGGACCATTGCTGCACACAGGCAAGCTGCATTTGGGCCAGGGCAGAAGCCGCATTGCAGTAGAAGACCCTCCCTTGCTTCCCAGGTCACCCTCAGCAGCGAGATATCGTCCACGACGAACTCCTGTGGAAAATGTTGGGACAGTGTTCAGTGTCGGTGCCCCCTGAAGCTGTTGGCTCTCCCCAAGGCACAGAAACCCAGAGGGCAGTGCACCCTGAACCAATCAGTCCCCCTTACTCACCATTTTGAGGCTCCTGTGGGATATGTGTGCTCTGTTTTGGATGGGAAAATTATGCTATTGTGTAGACCCTGTGTGTTTTCTACTCCTTAAGTGCGGGGGGAATCATTATTTTGTTTGGTAGAAACAATGCTGCCTCTGTTAAATGTTGTATTTTGCCTATACAGCTGCATCAACCTTGAGACCTCAGCCGTCCCTCTTATTGCCTGCTCAGAGACTGCAAAGACTCAGGAAGAGACCGCGAAAAAGCAAAGAAGTCACGTTGCAAGAAGTGATGCGGCAATCTATTAAAGAGAATGAGAAAGCATAGAACTGGAGGGAGAGAGAAAGCAGGATCCGCCAGGAAAACGCAGCACACCGGAGGCAAAGCACAGTGCACCGGCAGCAAAGCACTGATAGGCTCATAAGCATCCTGGAGCGCCAAGCAGATGCTATCCAGGAGCTGGTAGCCATGCAGAAAGACGAGCAGAACCGCAAAAGCAAACGCCACCCCCCCCTACAGCCCTTGTCCCAAAACTCTTTCCGTTGTGCCCCACTGTCACCTCCAACCCACTTTCCCCAACTTCTATGTTCTTCACGCCACCCGCTGCCTCCAACACCAGTATCTTCACCACCCAGCCCTGAAAACCACGACCCTTACCCTCTGCACTCAACCCTCATCACCATGCAGTATAGCTGTCCTGAAGTGCAGCACTCACTGCACAGCACACCAGACAGGACATATGCGGATCTGTGATTGTACTGTTCCCCACTCCACACCCTTGTTTCTTTTCAATAAATATTTTTTTTTCTTTTCAATAAATGGATTCTTTGGCTTTAAAAACATTCTTTATTATTGCATAAAGTAAAAGACTCCTTAGCCCAGGAAATAAACAGGCACTGCAAGTCTGCTTGTCTGCTTAGCAGACACTGATTCCTAAATATTGGAACTACTGCACTTCACTCCCGTGCAAGGCACCAGATATCACTGCTGGTTTTCAGCCTCAAATTGCTCCCTCAAGGCATCCCTAATCTTTGCAGCCCTGCGCTGGGCCCCTGTAATAGCCCTGCTCTCTGGCTGTGCAAATTCAGCCTCCAGGTGTTGAACCTTGGAGGTCCATGCCTGAGTGAAGCTTTCACCCTTCCCTTCACAAATATTATGGAGGGCACAGCACGTGGATATAACAGTGGGGATGCTGTTTTCGGCCAAGTCCAGCTTCCCATACAGAGATCGCCAGCGGCCCTTTAAATGGCCAAAGGCACACTCCACAGTCATTCAGCCTGTAGTTGAACCGTTCCTTGCTGCTGTCAAGGGTCCCTGGGTAGGATTTCATGAGCCATGGCATTAACAGGTAAGCGGGATCTCCAACGATCACAATGGGCATTTCAACTTCCCCTACCGTGATCTTCCGCTCTGGGAAAAAAGTCCCGGCCTGCATCTTCCTGAACAGCCAAGTGTTCCGAAAGATGTGTGTGTCATGCACCTTTCCGAGCCAGCCTGTGTTAATGTCAATGAAATGCCCACGGTGAGCCACAAGAGCCTGGAGAACCATAGAGAAATACCCCTTCTGATTAATGTACTCAGATCCTAGGTGGGGTGGTGCCAGAATAGGAATGTGTGTCCCATCTATTGCCCCTCCACAGTTAGGAAACCCCATTTGTGCAAAGCCATCCACTATTTCCTGCACGTTACCCAGAGTCACGGTTCTTCTGAGTAGGATGCGATTAATGGCCTTGCAAACTTGCATCATCACAATTCCAACGGTCAACTTTCCCACTCCAAACTGGTTTGCGACCAACCGGTAGCTGTCTGGAGTTGCCAGCTTCCAGATTGCAATAGCCACCTGCTTTTCCACTGGCAGGGCAGCTCTCAATCTCGTGTCCTTGCACCGCAGGGTGGGGGCAAGCTCCTCACACAGTCCCATGAAAGTGGCTTTTCTCATCTGAAAGTTCTGCAGCCACTGCTCGTCATCCCAGACTTCCATGATGATGTGATCCCACCACTCGGTGCTTGTTTCCCGAGCCCAAAAGCGGCGTTCCACGGTGCTGAGCATATCCGTGAATGCCACAAGCAATTTCGTGTCATACGCGTTACGCGGCTCGATAGCATCGTCGGACTCCTCACCCTCACTCTCACTATCACTTTGAATCTTAAGGAATAGTTCGACAGCCAAACATGACGTGCTGGCGAGACTCGTCAGCATACGCCTCAGCAGTTCGGACTCCATTTCCTGCAGACAGATCGTGCTGCACAGAAATCGTTGAAAGATGGTGCCAAAGGTGGACGGAAACAAAGGGATTTCTGGGATGCGAAGCGATGCATCACGGGGCATTGGGACAGGACCCAGAATTCCCCACACCCATGCCCCCTTCCCACAACCCACGGCACCAGAATGGGAAAAGGTGCTCTGTGGGATAGCTGCCCATAATGCACCGCTCCCAATAGTGCTTCAATTGCTGCAAATGTGGCCACGACAGTCTGCTGGGCAGCTGTCAGTGTGGACAGACTGCAGCGCTTTCCCTACTCAGCTGCACGAAGTCAGGTTCAACTCACAGCACTGTACATCTGCAAGTGTGGCCAAGGCCTAAGACTCTGAAGCCCATTGCACTGTCTGGACTTCAGAGCCCTAGCTCCAGCCTGTGAGCTGTGACTTTTACACAGCTGTTTATAGTTATAGTGCCATAGCACAAGGCTCACAAGTTAAGTCCATAGACCCCGGGCTCTGAGACTTGCTGCTGTGGGTTTTAAAAACGTATTGTAGATATACTCATTGAAGTCAGTGGCAAAACTTCCATTAACTTCAATGGTTCAGAATTTCATACCTGGAGATCAAAGTCAACATGGCTGCAAACAACCCAAATTCAGATTTAAATAAATAAAAAAAAAATTTCAATCAATCAGTTTTCTTATTCTTACCTGGGGATGCCAGTGATTACCATAAGAAACAGTTTCCAACCAACACTGCACCTATTGTATCCTTCAACACCACTCATGTTCATTCCTGTAGACCTGCATGTTTAAGGGTGTTCATCTCATTTTTTAAAGCAATTAAACACCAAGCAATATGAATGATGTGTGTGGTAAGTGGTACATCACAAATAAAACTTGTATTAATCTAAATTGAAGTAACCTGAAATGGCATGAAATTATGCAGTAATTAATGACTATCTTAAATGTCATATCTTTTTTTATGGGGCAGACCTGTCTGAAAAGATAGCAAACACAGCTGACAAGATTAATAGTATGGCAATCATAAAATGTGAATTCACAATCTGTCCTTATTTTTAATGCAGTTCCAATGACTTCTTTTGTAAAACAAATATATAGAAATAAGTTTTACTATTACTTTATATCTGTAGGGCAAATTCTGTTCTCACTTACAAGCTGTTAACCCCAATAAGAAAAATGAGATCTAATAATTGGAACAAAACATGCCTTTGTACTGGAGATGTACATTAAATGCCAAATCACAGGTTTTAAGTTTTAGTGAACATGCATTTGCCCTTTGCAAGTTGACAGTACAGAGGGCCTGAGTCTCTGATCCACTTAAACCCTTTTGCACTCTGCCTGTTTTCTGGGGGTGAGAACTCAAAGCACAATCTTCTCAAACCTCACTAATCTGAGGGATTGTCTTCACTACCCGCCCGGATCGGTGGGTAGAAATCGATCTCTCGGGGATCGATTTATTGTATCTCGTTGGGACACGATAATCGATCCACAAACCGACACGCCTACTCCACCAGCCCAGGTAGGAGTAAGCGCCGTCGATGGGGGAGCCGCGGCAGTCGATTTGCCACCGTCCTCATAGCAGGGTAAGTCGGATCAGATACGTCGAATTCAGCTACGCTATTCCCGTAGCTGAATTTGCGTATCTGAAATTGATCCCCCCCTGTAGTGTAGACATAGCCTTAGTCTCTTACAGAAGCTTTGACAGTACTCTGGACCCTGTGATCCCAGAGCACCATGAAAAGAATGTTAGATGACTTTGAAGAGACCACTGCACATGGCCTCTTTACATTTGCCCAATCTGTAAAGCCAGCTGGCATTTTTATCCAGAACAACCCGATTTCAGTTACTTACAGTTTAGTAAATGGAAGTTGTATTGAGTAATCCAATTCTATATTCAAATATAGAATGGTCTTAATCATCAGGCCTTCCACATATGAAGTTTTTCTTGCTGCCATGGAATTTTGATTGTGGTAGGAAAACTGCAATAACTTATAAAATGTTACTTTAAAGACAAAAGTCTTCCCAGGCAGATACACTATTTACTAGCTCAGTAACTACTTTATCATACATCTTCCTACTTAATGTTTCATATAGCTTGGTAATTTAGTTGCACAATTTTCTGATTGAACAGCATATTTAACTCACTTAACATGCTTTCCAAATCAAATTGGTGCGTACGATACTTTGCTGATTGAGTTGCATAGTTGAATAATGGAGGTATATAGGATCTCTTTTCAGCTTATTTTGCTGATTTTAGTAAGTCCAGATGCATATTTTACAGACTGATCTGAGTGTTTCAGCTCTTGACTCAATGTTCTTTACAGCTCAAGTTGAATATTTCTCCAACTGAAATGCTATATACTGTATTTTGCTGATCAAAAAAATCACAACAGATTATGAGACGTGTGTTGTATTGGGCTGGTGCAGATTTTACAGAGTTTACTAATTGAGCTACATATTTCAACTGAAGAGCTTGACATTTCAATTGTCATATATTTAGAAAAATATTTTATGAGTCAAGAAGACTCCAGCCTTTACAGAGTGAAACCTCCCTTTATGTGACAATTAGCAGGAGTATTTTGATATCCACATTTTATAATGTGTTATGGAAACTATGTTGCAAAAATATTTAAAAATTACTTTTTACCTACCTTAAAGATATCATAAAAAACATAGGGAACAGATACTTTATTGCCTTCATAGCCAGTTAGTAACATTTGCTTCTAGGTCAGGAGCATCTCAGATTGCAGTATATTGCTCGAGTATAAAAGCAGGATACATAATTGTGAGAGAACTATTTTCTCCTACAGCTGGATAATATTTGTTCTGTTATATTCCTTAGGGTTTTTCCCTTCCCTCATGTCTCCCATCATTTCTCTCTCGTCTGTGCTCCCCAGCTATTTCTCTCTTTCCAAACCTGCTTATCTGGACCTTTACTCTTCTGTAACTATTGTCTGTCTAGCTCTCTAGCTCAGCTTCCAAGCTGATTGTAAGGAGAGATGAAACACTAAGATATACCACATAGATGAGCATAATAAAATTGCCTAGATAAATAGTAGAGTCCTGATTGCCATTTCCCAGATCGCTTTGTAGCTGGATAGTAGTAGATAGAATCTGAAATGTTTTGAGGGACAATTCCAGGGTCCTCTTCTTGGTGGTGGGGCCACTACCAGTACAGATGCTCTGAGCTTGTAGGCATAGAAAACTGAGTTGAGGACACCCTCCAAATGTCTCTGAAAGGCTATCAGAGACTAATAAAACATGTAATTTACATTGAAATAAAATCAATTATGTCAGAGGAGAGCTGGTCTGAAAAATTTAATTCAAAGAGTTTTTCCACTGAAAAAGCTATTTTGTCAAATTATTCATGAAGTAGTATCATTTCAGCTAAATTTTCCATGGAAAGTTCTTCTGTTTGGAAAATTTTAATTTTGGAACATTTCAAATTTGTGTCAATTTCAAAACTTTATTTCCTTTTTTTTGTTACATAACTTATTTTTACATTATTGCATGGCATATCAGTAGTAGTAGTGTATTACGTGCATTACAGGTTGTAATATGACAACTTCAATATTCTATTTTTATTATGTATTTATTTTAAAAATCATTAAGTAAAACAGCTACCCAATACTGATTGAAACATCTTATATTCTACCCTAGATCAAAGTGTCTCTGGTTTGTGTTATAATGAAACAATTTGATACTTTGTGAGGTATTTCTCACAAACTTGTGAGGAAGCTCTGATTTATAATGAAAACCAATTTTGAATTGTCAAAGTTTCCTGTGAAACAAATTCCAAATTTTGACCAACTTTATTTCTGAGAACTGAAGTTAGAAGATAGTTAAGTGGATTTGAGTGACTGGCAGATATCTGTGGCCTTATATTCAGAGTTGCAGTCACAAACAACTACTCAATATGTCTGAAAGCCATCCCACCAAAGGCTCAATTTTGCCAACTTCTACGCTCTTCCTGTGAGCAGTTATACATCCTCAAATCAATTTAAATCAGTGGGGTTCCCGATACTCTGCAGAATCAGGCCCTTCAAGGGACAGCACACCTATCCCCTAAACATGCAGAACATGTAAGGGTAAAGACCAATTGCTATTTGGAAAACATGGAAAAAATACTTTAATTCAGGTAAGCACCACAGCTCTGATGTTATCCCCTCTCGTGAAATATAATCTTCCCAATATCATTGTAGCCATGAAATCTAGATTTGTTTTCTTAATCTAACTTGATTATATGGAGCTACCATAAACCTTTCTACATAGATGACCTCTTTTTCTTGTTATCCAGTGTTAGCATCTCTAATGCCTTCTGGGCTAAGAAAAGAGACTTATTTTTGTTATATTTGCAAATGTCCCGTATGAAGCAGTTCCATACTCACTGAAGGCATGAGGGGTTGCCAATATGCTTTTGGAATTTGTTTTTCAATTTTGTGGTCACTACCCCATCTTATATTATCTAAGGACTTTTAGTATAGAAAGTAAGTATACATACTGAATATGTATTACATATTGACACATGCAATAAACTCGAGTCCTGAAACAACTGCACAGCCTGTATTGCTTTAAAATTCTGTTGACCGTGCCATCATTATTTTTAATAATTCATATTGTGCCATGTGTATATTATGTTTGATAACAGAATAAGACAAGATCCCTGCTCCAAAGAACTTGCAGTCCAAATAGATCTGACTCTTTCCATCATGCCATATAGTAAGTCAACATAGAGAACTTAAATTAATGCTGTGAGCTCACATGGATTGAATCAGCCCAAAGGAGAGCAAAACCAGCCTGAAAATAGACAGTATGGGTAGAATGTGTTATCCTCTCATCATTTGTAAAGCCCCACTGATGATCTTAACATTGCACTTTCTACTATTGATTCTTATTAAAAAGTGTTTTCCAAATGGATTTTGGATTAAATTCCTTTTTGTCATTTATAAACTTTCTTATGCCTACTTTCACATATGAACTTTGTAGTGCTAATGGAAGGCACTTTACCTGAAAAACAAACTAGAAACTATCCCCTGAAGAAGCCATCCCTCAAGAAGGGAATGGTTAGTCAATTCTCTGTAAACAGCTGGCTAGGATGGATATATTAAATGAAGCTATGAATGAGATTCAGTATTAATATGAAGCACTAATTCAACCCTTGAAACAAACTTCCTTAACCATGCCACATTCTACTACAGACCTATTCATAGCTACAAAATCTGGGTCAAGTAAGAGGCCCTCATATAATCTAATAAGGCACAAAAGAATCATTAAAAACTGCTGAGTCATTAGCATTAGTTTAGAGACATCTTTACACACATGATGCCAGCAATACCAGACCGACAAAATATTTTGCCTGGTGAACTACAATTAATGCTGTTTATGTGCTAAAATCAAGAAAATAAAGATAATTTGATAACACTGCTCTACAGCCAAAATGCTTCTGAAATAAATGTAGTCAAACTTTACTAATTCTGGGTCACTGAGAACGAAAATGATGCTTAAAATTGTTGATAGACTCTAGTTTTCAAGATATGCTATTGGGTCAGTATATACGACCCGTGACTTGGGAATGGCGGAGGATAAGTGAGTTATAAAGGGAAGGGATCTCAATTTAAACCAGAAATGACTAAAATACATCTTTGACAGGATCTATGAATAAATCTATGACTGGGTTTGGACAGTACTTGCTTTTTAGGCAAAACAATGAATGATGCAATCTGAAGCTGGTATTGCGTCATACATGATATGAATTGCATCATGTTATTCCTAGAAGTCATGAATGATGCAATCATAACGAAGCTTACATCACTCTGCTGAACAAATTGCCCTCTATCGGCTCTAGAAATCACACAGTGTCATGCTCTCTTATTTGTCAGTGTTTGATTTTGCAAAGGGACACATTTCTGTTTAGCCAAAGTGAGCAGAGATGCCTCGTACTTGTGTGAACAGTGCAGATAACTTCTGCTATGTTTGTGGTGAAATGACATTTGCATTACAAAAGCACAGTATAACCACTATGGTTAAGAAAGCCTATCACCTTTATTTTGGCTGCAGAATTGGAGATCAGGACAAGAGGTGGGCCCCACACATATGCTGCAACACTTGTGCAACAAATCTTCGCCGGTGGTTGAACAGGAAAAGGAAATCTTTGCCTTTTGCAGTGCCAATGATTTGGAGAGAGCCAACAGATCATACCATCAATTGTTACTTCTGCATGGTGCCTCCAGTTGGGAAAGGTGTGTCAAAGAAGAAAAAGTGGAGTGTGCATTATCCAAATATTCCATCAGCTATACGCCCAGTACCCCACGGAGAAGGACTGCCGGTTCCTGATGCAGCAGAATCATTCTCACTTGAGTCAGGCGAAGAAGAGGATGAAACTTCTGGTCCTGAACCATCAATGTCACAGGACCCACATTTTCTCCCATCCTCCTCCTCTGAACCACACCTCATAACACAAGGTGAACTGAATAACCTTGTCAGGGATTTGGAACTACCCAAGAGTAAGGCAGAGCTGTTGGGCTCCAGACTACAGCAGTGGAATCTCCTGGCAGGTGATGTTAGGGTTTCCATGTTCCGTGACCGTCAAAAGGATCTTGTCCCATTCTTCTTCATGGAAGGTGATCTTGTAGCCTTCAACAACTTCGATGGTGTCATGGCAGCCCTCAACATCGTTCACGATCCAGATGAGTGGAGACTGTTCATTGATTCATCCAAGACGAGTCTTAAAGCTGTTTTACTGCATAATGGCAATGTTTTGCCATCAATTCCAGTTGGTCATGCAGTCCATATGAAGGAAACCTGTGACAACATGAAACAACTTTTGAGGTGCATAAACTATGACCAACATCTGTGGCAGCTTTGTGGCAATTTGAAGGTTGTTGCTCTCTTGCTTGGTCCGCAGCCTGGATACACAAAGTACTGCTGTTTTCTCTGCAAATGGGATAGTCTTGCAAGAGATTCCCACTACATCAAGAAAGATTGGCCACTTCGACAGTAATTGGAGCCTGGGAGGAAAAGTCTTCAGCATCCACCACTTGTTGAATCAAGGAAGATTTTGTTACCACCCTTACACATCAAGCTGGGTCTGATGAAGAACTTTGTCAAGACCATTGACAAAACACAAGCAGCTTTCAAGTACCTCCGTCAAAAATTTCCAAGGTTAAGTCAAGCTAAGATAAATGAAGGTGTCTTTGTTGGTCCTCAGATTCGTGAACTTCTTCGAGATCATGCATTTGACCATGCACTGCGTGGCAAGGAAAAGACGGCATGGAAAGCCTTCCAGTTAGTGGCAATACATTTTCTCAGAAACAACAAGGCAGACAACTACAGGTTGTTGGTGGAAAACCTCCTCAAGGCATACAAAAGCCTTGGTTGCAACATGTCACTAAAGATACATTTTTTGCACTCTCATCTAGATTTTTTTCCACCGAACTGCGGAGCAGTGAGCGACCAGCACAGTGAGCGATTTCACTAGGACATTGCAACAATGGAGAAACGCTATCAGGGGAAATGGAGCCCATCAATGCTTGCAGACTATTGCTGGACAGTGACAAGAGATGCTCCATTTAATGAATACAAGAGACAAGCCAAGAAGCACCGAGTAGACACTGAATAGGACTAAACTATGTACAGAATAGTTTTTTGCCTTTTGTTTCATAATAAATTTTATTTATATAACCCTTTTGCTAATTTTTAAAGTGTTACATAAACAAGAGAGGTGAAATATTATCGTGTAAAGCAACCATAAACACATGAAAAGACTTAGGTTTACAATTTATGATTAAAACTCTACTATCTACACAATATACATAGACATGAAATGTAAAAACTTAAATATCTTAGAAACAGTAGCCAATCAGTTGTTTTAATTGTCATATTTGAATTCAGCACATCAAAATACATAATAAATAGCACATTTTATCTCTGAAGCAGACGACTTCTCAAAAATTGTAGACCAGTGTAATGAATGTTATTTGTGTGGTTCTGCTAAATGAAATTTAAAAAGTGTCTCCAGTAAAAATTTTTTTAAAACATGGCAAAATTATACGTTATCGAGTTTGTAGTCTACTATCTTAGTTTAATCAACCTTGAGTAATTTTATTAAAAAATTATTTAGTCACAATCATTCCAGCATTATTGTATTACAATAGTTTCCTAGATGACAGCTGAAATTGTGCTAAATACTGTACAATTGAGGCTAATTTTATGTGCACAGATATGGGTGTTGTATGAATTTTGGACAGGGAAAACCCAGAGTAAAATTTTCAACATGCTTACGTGACGTAAGTTCCACTTTTGAAAGGAACTGAGGCACTTGGGAGCCTAAATCTCATTTAAAAAAACAACAACAACAAATAAACAAAAAACACACGCCAATGGAATTTAGTCTCCTAATCACTTGGATAAAATATTCAACAGCACCTATATATCAGACACTATTTGGATAACAGTGTACATTCCAATGCTGTTTTTGTTTTAGAGAAGAATCTATTTCATGGGTTTATCACTTTACACATGTGAGTAGTCCGATTTATTTCAACAGGAGAAGTCAAGGTCATAACTTTCTCACCTGTATGTTTGCAGGATGTGGACTTAGAAATGCAATAGTAGCACAGAAGTGATCAATATACAGCAATTGTGATGCTAACGGTATTTGGAGGGCTGTACATGAACAGATGTCATAAATAAAAATAGGCATTATATATTTGTTCCTCAAATATGCAAGCAGCAATCATAGGAAACATAATGCAGATTGGATATATGACATTCAACTAACCAAAAATAATTTGAGTACACAGTGAATGATAATATCATCTGGTTTGTTGATACTAAGGATGCAATAATGTTATTACCTGCACTGTGTTCTACTGATAAATCCCCCATGGTATCTGATCTGAAATGTTAGTGCTCAGCAGCAGAGATTTTAAATCAGGGCATGAAAAGGGGGATAAAATCTTTAGAAATTTGATGCAGAAATAAAAACACAGTTTAAAAGGCCATATTTTACATTATCTAAAACAGAAGCATTTAGTGTGGCACCACTTAATTTATACAGACCTGAGCCAAAGCCCACTGGAATCAATGGGAGGAGTCTTTACACTGAGTTGAATGGATTTTGGATCAGGGCCATAGATAGCATACATTCTACATCTGCCTCTTTGGAAGTACTGTAGCCCAGAGGCACTGCTTCCACTTACTGCATGGAAAAAAATGAAGCTGACCCCACAATTCACTAAAGGTGACTGGTATGAGAATACCACAGTTTCCCAAACATAAACAGTTATTATATTAATTATGTATTTGTATAGTGGTAGCTCACAAATATCAGAACCTCGTTGTAGTGGGGCTGTACAAACACAGAAGTAGACGCTGCCACAATATCTGGATATATGCAATTCTTAGTAATGAATAGTTTATTCAATGTCCAAGGTATGTAGATGATGTATATTATCCCATGTTCTACATGTTTATATCCTCACTGATCAGACAATAGTATAATATACCATACCTATATCTCAGAACTAAGTTTTGAATGCACATGTCCTCCCCCAGGCAAGAAATTTCACTTGTCTAAATCATTTAAAGTGAGTAAGGAGAGTGACCTATTCATTATTACTGCCATTGATTAATTTTTATCAGTTATAAATATTCATGCTCATTTGAAAAAGCTTTCCATTATAGTTGACATTGTCAAGGTCAAGTGCTTTATTTATCTTTTTATTTTGAATCAACCTAACCAGATTCTCAGGCTCTGAAGACTGACTTGAATCTCTACCAGGAAATCTTTCTTCACTTCTCAGTGTGTTAGCAGGAGGGGCAGGGCAGCAAATCCCCTAGCTCTTTAGATGGAGGTTCTCCTTCTTTTCCTTTAAAATAGGCATCTTTGACTTGCATTTCCTACAGAGACATACTTCTCTATGATGAGAGTAATGAGTATATTTATAGAAGACATGGTAGAAAGGAAACAAATCCTTGGTCCCATGTGCTACTATATCCCCCTTGGACTGCTTAGTGACTGATCACTGTTCCTAGCTCTGGGTCTCTCAGGCATGCTGGCAGGGGCAGACCCCATATCTGACACCCTTCTTGGGCAGTAGGATCCTGCAGTACAGCGTCAACCCTTCTGAGCGCCCAGCTGTTTAGATGTGTCACATACTTCTCTTCCCTGCCCCCAAAGTCCACATAACTCAGCTATGGGAGCTCTGTTTATAGCTGAACACTTCAGGGGCAAAAGGGTTGGTGAGCAAAGAACAAAGTCTTTAAAACATTCTCTTGCAAACCAGTCACTTTTACTCTTGACAGCACTAGAGTTACAGATCTTTGAAAAACCATCGGTCCTGAGAGGCATCCCTGAGATCTGGTCAGCATCCTTAGGCTAGGTGGCCTTCCCACCTTCTCTCTTTCCTCTTAGCCTAGTGTCCTTGCACATGGCAGTGATCTGGACTCTTGCTCAGAGAAACACCCATCTTTTAAAACAGCTGTCCCTTTTTTGTTCATGGGTTTCAACTGGGAGAATTCCAGGCTCCATTTCCTCCTCCCCTCCAGTGAGTTTCTGTGTTATGAATCATCCAAAGTCAATGCCCCTATAAGTACAGAACCCATTGTCCCAATATGGAAGAGTCATTCCATGTTGATGGCACTCATTGTTAGCACTCTCTGAAGTGTCCCAGCCACAGCCTAGTAGGAGTATGACATTATCTAGAATACATTGACCTTGTCAAGACAAGGCAGGTTTTCAACAAACTGGATGTCTTAATCCAACATGGAGATTACAATAGAAAAAAAAAATAAGGTCACAGTGAAGGTTACCACCAAAAATGGCATTCACAACACAAAATGGAGTTCAGAGTTTGACCCAGACATATCCCCAATCTCTCACAGCAGGCATGTTTAGTTGTATGCTACTGTATACATACAATTCTGGAAGTTTAATTTATTTTTATTTTCTTCATGCACCTAAAAGTAGATACAGGAAACAAAAACTCACCACACATCCCCAAAATGTTGTTGTAAAATTTTACTCAAACTGTCATTTAAACAAAAAAGTGACACGGCCTTCTGCAATAAATGTCCAAAACATTATATCCTGATAGTATCAAACAACAATCCTGAAACTCTGGTAATTATTGTAGAGTCCAATTGCTCTCTCCTGAAGGAAAATCCACAGGAGGAGGGTTAAGGTGGATGAAATAACCTCACAGAAATTTCCCTCCGGTTGTTCTGTCAAAGTCAGCCTTCAACCTCACAGATTCCCCTAAAATGTCCATAGACCTGTGAGATAAACAGGAGGTGCTGAACTTCCATGTAAGCAGGGTCCTTTTCTTTCCCTTCCCCATTTTCCTTCAATGGGGCTTCACTAGCATTGCTCTATCAGGGTTTCATGTGCCAGTGGCTGCTCCTGGAACCCACCTTCTTAAGGGAAGATTCCCCATAATTTTGGGGGCAGTGAGGAGATTGCAGAAATATAAGACAACCTTGGGTTTTATATGTATGCCCTGAACTTTGTTTGATGCTAGGAGAACGATGTATGTGAACCCTGTCCCCATATTTGCACCCTCTGTTCCTCCTCAACCCCTTCGTCCTCCCCCCACATAGCTCTCTAGACCAGGAATTCTTAACCAGGAGTCTGGGATCCCCTGAGGGGCCGTGAGTAGGTTTCGGGGGTCTGCCAAGCAGGGCCAGCATTTGGCTTTCTGCCTTATGCCCCAGCAAGTCTAAGCCCCACCAGATGGGGCTGAAGCTGAAGCCTAAGCAAAATAGCTTTGTGGGGGGCCCTGGGCCCCAGGCAATTCCCCTGCTTGTTACCCCCAATGCTGTCCGTGGCCTTTATATGCAGAAAGGCAGTTGCTGTGGCACAAGTGGGCCGTGAAGCTTTTATAGCATGTTGGGGTAGGCTTCAGAAAGAAAAAGGTTGAGAACCTCTGCTCTAGACCCAGCAGAGAGCACTCAGAAGGTCCAGAGGAAGTGGGAGATGCTGCCATGGAAGTGGCTGTGCCCCTTTTCAGTATATAAGGGAGACACAGGCATGAAATGTTCAGATCACAGGTACACAACTGAGTTACTGTTTTCTGGAGAGAAGGTAAAAGGGGGAGGAGTTGCTTGATTTTTTTATGGTCTTTACAGTGGAGAGCTCACACTGCATCTATTTGTAGCTGAAACGCTGATATCAGACACATGTTTATTGCTCACAAACATTACTTGTATTACAGAGCAATTACTGTAAATTGGAGATAGCATTATTTTTATTTGCCTTCAGCAGAGAAACCACTTTGTTCTTAAAATGTGGAAGCTACCTCTTTACTAGCAAATGAAAAAATAGCACTAACAAGAAATGAGGGCTATCCAGTTAATGAGAAGAATGTAATTAAATGGCAGTTTACCATATTTAGAGCTACCTTTTACACCCCTCTCAATTGTTGACAATGCATTTTCTGGAGTCAAACAAAATATTTATTTTGAATAGACATGAGTTTGCAAAAAATATAAAAGTTAGAGCATTTTTGTTTTTAATTATAAAAAGTTATGCCCATTTTTAGCAACAGCAAAAGATACAGCCCTTGGGTTCCTCTTACCAATGTTTCCAATTTGCATATGTATATCATTTGTTTTTCAAACATACATGCATCTTATTTGCTCTGCTTGGATATTTGTTTAAAAACAAAGTGTTTATTTTGTATGACTTCTAGCAATAAAGACTTGCAGTTGAGTTTGAGTAGCTCATAGAACTTGAGTTTTACAACTCTATGGACCACATATTGTTCACTCCGTTTAATCTTGTACCCTATGTTGCCTGCTGACATAGTAGTTCATGTTGTATTTATGGAATCAAAAAAATTGCACAACATTTCCATATTATAGTTTCCCCCAAACACATGCACAGTTCCTGCTTTTTACACTGCTTTTGAAATCTTTTCATTAGCTGACCCTGTAGAGTTATTAATATGGCAAGATCTATCATCTTGATATTAGGCATGAACCCATACCATCAAAGTCAATGGGTGTTTTGCCATCATTTTCAAAAGGTGCAGGATTGGATCCATTGTGTTTAAATACATATGGCATAGCTCTTACAGTGTATCCCCAGTCCTGGATTTTTAAAAATGAAACCCCTTTGCCCTCTTAATTTATTATCACTCATTGATAACCTGGTCTTGTGATATGTTGGGTGGTTCCTGTGTGGTGCTGACTGTCCTCTACTCCAAATGGTCTACCTTTCAGTAGGCTCAAAGAGGCATCTGCGTGTTTCTGGACCAGACTAGTGATAAGAATAGCCAAAATACCAGACTACAGTGATTTTAATTCCATTAACTTCAGCACAATCACAATGGATAAATATGGGTCAGTGACATTTTGTGAAGGGACTGAAACAAAGTAACACATTTATAGTTTTATTTACCAACATATAGAAACTGACTTCCCCTAGTTTTACCTCATTTGCCCTAATTTTTTTTCTGAGACATATGTATGTGATTCTATATCAGATATTTGAGTCCACAGTTTGGTGTCAATTTAGGAGACATTACTCCCCAAGCTAAGTATGGGTGGGAAGTAATTAACCATTGAATTGTGATTAATTGGCAAGTCATCCTGTTTAAACTCTTATTCTAAGGAAAGGATTTTAAAATGTTAAAACAACCTTCCTGTGCTCTTATCAGAAAGGGACTCATATGTAGAGGTGGCTCTCTTGGACTGAGCTTCAAGGAATATGTTAATGTTCTACTTTGCTTTCATTGTGCTTCAAAACCTGCACCCAACGTATTTACTGTAACTGGTTTGAAATTAGGTGTTTTCTGATTAGCAATTCTTGCATTGTCTGTTTCCCACTGAAATAAAATGGTAGGCAAGCACAAAAAGTATGTTTGTGATGGATCAGCTTAATTTTACCCCAATGGAAACCAAATTTGGACATAACCAGTGAAATCTCCAATATTTACCCACCCAAGCAGTAATTTTTTGCCTTTTCATATTTCATGTGAATAAAGAGCATGACCTATTTACTAATTATCCTGACACTAATGTATTTTTATGTCTCTCCTATTTATGTTGATAAAAACACTGCTCCATTAAAACTGAACAAGAGTTTGCAATAACATGATCTCCTCTGTGTTCATCTGATAACTGCAGTGAATCCACTGAATGGAAGATATACAAAATAAAAATGAACTATGGTACTATGGGGCAGCCCTATATTACTGAAGGCAATGGAAGCATCACTATGTACTTCAATGGGTGCAGGATTGGCATCTTAGATGATCAAACCTCCTAAACTTGGAAGGTTAGTTTTAGTCAAGCCTAACAAAGTTTGGATTATTTTCCATTCAAGGCCTTCTCCCTCCCCTTCTCCCACTGCATGTGCCGTCCTCACTCTATGCTTCTTCCTTTCTCCTTCTAATTTCACTAGCTTGTTATTCCTTCCCCATTCTTGTCTCCCCCCCCGACTGATCCTGAGTCTCAGACCAATTTTCACCCACCACATGAACAGTGTTCTGTGCCACAGCTCGCCAGCATGGATCTGGTGATGGATGGTTGGATGGTTCCCCCTATTCCTAAAACTCTCCCCACAACAGGACCCATATTAGAAGGAGCACACAAGAGGGGAGACCAGGTCTGCTCCCTCTCTGCTGGGAACAGGGGTTTCTCTTTTCACTCGGGTTTTCTTCAGCTCTTAACAGGAGCTTCATTCTAGTCATATGTGGAGCTGAGGAAACACTCTAGTCTTCAGGTCTATGGTTTAGGTGGCTATAAGCAAATTGAGCCAGATTTACAAAGATGTTAAGGTGCCTAAAGATGCAGATAGGTGCCTAGTGAGATTTACAAAAGCTCTTAATCAGGTTAGGTGCCTAATTCACTAAGGGGTGGTTGAAAAATCCAACTAGGATTTAATTACTTTGTAAATCTGGCCCGTTAACTATGGTTAGTTCTCCAGGACTCGAAACAAGACCTATGCAGGAATACTCTAATACCAGAGCATCACGTTCCCAACTCACCTGTAGCCATACACTAAGAGCTATGGCTACAGTGACTCTGGGCAGTCATCATTCATTTGCCCTCACCACCACAAGGGCTTATGAGCAGTAACCAGATAGCTAACATCAGCTAGCCCCAGCGACCAACAAACTGACCAAAACCCTCCACTCCATCCAAGAGGAGTAGTTAGGGTGACCAGACAGCAAGTGTGAAAAATTGGGACAGGAGGTGGGGGGTACATAAAACAAAGACCCAAATATCGGGACTGTCCCTATAAAATCGGAACATCTGGTCACCCTAGGAGTAGCAGCCAGGATCCACCAGAACTACAGGGGCACCCACTCAGGGAGTTGGCAGACCATCAAGGAGAACAGCAATTTTTGTATCCTGCTTGTTCTGCACTGCAGTTGTCAGATTTAAGCTCTGGTAATCAAGACATTTACTGTCATGTACATAAATAAGATAATATATAGCCATTAAATATACAGAGTATGCAAGTGACCAAATGCCTTAACCTCAAATTCTCTAGACCACTGTTTCTCAAACTTGGGACGCCGCTTGTGAAGGGAAAGCCCCTGGCGGGCCAGGCCAGTTTGTTTACCTGCCGCGTTCGCAGGTTCGGCTGATCGCGGCTCCCTGCTCCAGGCCAGTGGGAGCTGCGGGAAGCGGCGGGCAGTACATCCCTTGGCCCGTGCCGCTTCCAGCAGCTCCCATTGGCCTGGAGCAGTGAACTGCGGCCAGTGGGAGCCGCGATCGGCTGGACCTGCGGACGGGACAGGTAAACAAACCGGCTTGGTCCGTCAGGAACTTTCCCTACACAAGCGGCGTCCCAAGTTTGGGAAACACTGCTCTAGACCTTCAGCATTAACAGCTGTTTAAGAAGTGCAGTCAAACTCTGGTAGTCAGAGAGGAGAATTTCTCAAAGGAAAGCCACATGATGATGGTAGTCATGTGATCTTAAAGTCTCAAGCTTACAGAGCCCCAGCCAAGAAGCAACGTTAACTCCTATATGGATTTCTACTTGGAAGTTCACTGGGCTTGGAGGAGAACATGTCTGTACATTGACTGCTCCCGAGCTATACTGCCAGAATCCATGGAGCCCACCACAATAATATTTTATTGACTCAGGTGGAAGAAGGAAGGAACAATTGGCCTAAAATCATGGAACTGAAAAGGATTGTGTCATGCATGTTGTTTTCACTCTCCCTTCTATAGTTTTTGGGACTCTTGTGCCTCTGTATTTTTCTCAACTCTGCATCATGCTCAGAGAGGATCACTTGGGGCTGGTCTCCACCACGGGGAGATCAATTTTGCTGCAATCAGTGTAGCAGGATTTGATTTAGCAGGTCTAGTGAAGACCCATTAAATCGATGGCAGAGTGCTCTGTTTGACCCCAGTACTCCAGCTCTCTGAGGGTATGTCTACACTATCCACCGGATTGGTGGGCAGCGATCGATCCAGCGGGGGTCAATTTATCACATCTAGTCTAGACGCAATAAATCGATCCCCGAGCACTCTCCCGTCGACTCCTGTACTCCACCGCTGTGAAAGGCGCAGGTGGAGTCAACTGGGGAGCAGCAGCAGTCGACTCACCACAGTGAAAACACCACGGTAAGTCGATCTAAGTATGTTGACTTCAGCTACATTATTCACGTAGCTGAAATTGCGTAACTTAGATCAATCCCCCCCCCAGCGTAGAAAAGAGCAAGGTAAGTCGACCAGAGAACGTCTCCCATCGATGCAGAGTAGCTGCAGTAATGTATCTTAGGTAGACTTATCCTGGTAGTGAAGACAAGCCCTTAGGGTTTTGAGATTTAAAAAAAAAGTTAAAGGTTTGCATGGTTTTAAAGTCACAATCTGTACCTGGTAGAATTCAGACAAGGCCACCAGGCTTCCAGGCACAGGGAGCCCACAGTTCATGCTCCCCCGCCAACAGTGACAGGTGGAATTGCCAGGTAGAATTGCCAATGTAATGCTTGCTGTTCATGTTCCAATTTAGGGTGGTGCTGAGCATGAGCTGTTTCATGTTGCCTAAGCTCTGTAGTGGTGAAACTTGAGTCCTCTGGGGGAAAAAAAACCATGATCTCTAACTATGAGGATCCTAGTTAGGGCCCACCACAGATTTCCTCCCCATCCCCTTGTTTAATAGAAAATTCCATTCATTATTCTATTCTGTCTGGGCTCTTGTATCACTCCTATTGCCATGGCATCTGAGAACCTAACCTTTAAATAACTCCCCACCCACCCACTCACACACTGTAGTTTTTCTTCAGTGTTCATTTTCTCTTGCTGTTTACATGCTAGCTAAAAAATTGTCCTATTCCATAGGAAACAACTGTGATACCCATTAAAAAAGATTCTAACTTCAGGTGTGGGACACAATAAGCAGTACCAAAAGAAATTCAATTTGAGTTGTCTTAAGTTAAATATAGTAAACCAGTGACTTTTTTTTTAGAAGCAGAATAGGGCAGTACTTACAACACAAATAGTGTAAATCACTCAAATGCAAAGTTTTATGTAAAGAAAATGAGCAGTAGCATAATAGTTTCTCTTGCTAAAAGCTACATGGCAAGCATGCTGTATTTATAGGTGGTATTAGAATTTCAAAATATCCCTTGAAGCCTTTTCTTGGACAGGATTTTCATTAAAACCCAATTCTTGTATTTAAGCATATTACATAATTAAAATTAAATAAATCTTGGGGAGAAGTAATAACTTGACAAAAATACCATAATTACATTTCTCTTTTTGCTGTGAATGAATTGATTCAAAGGAGAGATTTCACTCAGAGAAATACCATTATAAACGAACCATGTTTTCATTAACTTTCTTAATTTCTACACTCAGAGGCAGCATATGGAATAGTAAGTTGAGAAATCCTTAAATTATTGAAGAAACCATTTGCCCAAAGCTTCTATGCCTTCATGTAACCACGATGTGTTGTCATAATATTCAAAGGATAGATTACGCTGATCTACAATTTTTGAGAAGTCGTCTGCTTCAGAGATAAAATGTGCTATTTATTATGTATTTTGATGTGCTGAATTCAAATATGACAATTAAAACAACTGATTGGCTACTGTTTCTAAGATATTTAAGTTTTTACATTTTATGTCTATGTATATTGTGTAGACAGTAGAGTTTTAATCATAAATTGTAAACCTAGGTCTTTTCATGTGTTTATGGCTGCTTTACATGATAATATTTCACCTATCCTGTTTATGTAATACTTTAAAAATCAGCAAAAGGGTTATATAAATAAAATGTATTATGAAACAAAAGGCAAAAAACTATTATGTACATAGTTTAGTCCTATTCAGTGTCTACTCAGGGCTTCTTGGCTTGTCTCTTGTATTCATTAAATGGAGCATCTCTTGTCACTGTCCAGCAATAGTCTGCAAGCATTGATGGGCTCCATTTGCCCTGATAGCGTTTCTCCTTTGTTGCAATGTACGGGTGAAATCGCTCGCCATGCTCATCGCTCACTGCTCCGCACTTCGGTGGAAAAAAATCTAGATGAGAGTGCAAAAAATGTATCTTTAGTGACATGTTGCAACCAAGGCTTTTGTATGCCTTGAGTAGGTTTTCCACCAACAACCTGTAGTTGTCTGCCTTGTTGTTTCTGAGAAAATGTATTGCCACTAACTGGAAGGCTTTCCATGCCGTCTTTTCCTTGCCACACAGTGCATGGTCAAATGCATCATCTCGAAGAAGTTCATGAATCTGAGGACAAACAAAGACACCTTCCTTTATCTTAGCTTCACTTAACCTTGGAAATTTTCCACGGAGGTACTTGAAAGCTGCTTGTGTTTTGTCAATGGTCTTGACAAAGTTCTTCATCAGACCCAACTTGATGTGTAAGGGTGGTAACAAAATCTTCCTTGATTCAACAAGTGGTGGATGCTGAAGACTTTTCCTCCCAGGCTCCAATGACTGTCGGAGTGGCCAATCTTTCTTGATGTAGTGGGAATCTCTTGCATGACTATCCAATTCGCAGAGAAAACAGCAGTACTTTGTGTATCCAGTCTGCAGACCAAGCAAGAAAGCAACAACCTTCAAATTGCCACAAAGCTGCCACAGATGTTGGTCATAGTTTATGCACCTCAAAAGTTGTTTCATGTTGTCATAGGTTTCCTTCATATGGACTGCATGACCATTGATTGGAATTGATGGCAAAACATTGCCATTATGCAGTAAAACAGCTTTAAGACTCGTCTTCGATGAATCAATGAACAGTCTCCACTCATCTGGATCGTGAACGATGTTGAGGGCTGCCATCACACCACCGATGTTGTTGCAGGCTACAAGATCACCTTCCATGAAGAAGAATGGGACAAGATCCTTTTGACGGTCACGGAACATGGAAACCCTAACATCACCTGCCAGGAGATTCCACTGCTGTAGTTTGGAGCCCAACAGCTCTGCCTTACTCTTGGGTAGTTCCAAATCCCTGACAAGGTCATTCAGTTCACCTTGTGTTATGAGGTGTGGTTCAGAGGAGGAGGATGGGAGAAAATGTGGGTCCTGTGACATTGATGGTTCAGGACCAGAAGTTTCATCCTCTTCCTCGTCTGACTCAAGTGAGAATGATTCTGCTGCATCAGGAACTGGCAGTCCTTCTCCGTGGGGTACTGGGCGTATAGCTGATGGAATGTTTGGATAATGCACACTCCACTTTTTCTTCTTTGACACACCTTTCCCAACTGAAGGCACCATGCAGAAGTAACAATTGATGGTATGATCTGTTGGCTCTCTCCAAATCATTGGCACTGCAAAAGGCATAGATTTCCTTTTCCTGTTCAACCACCGGCGAAGATTTGTTGCACAAGTATTGCAGCATATGTGTGGGGCCCACCTCTTATCCTGATCTCCAATTTTGCAGCCAAAATAAAGGTGATAGGCTTTCTTAACCATAGTGGTTATACTGCGCTTTTGTGATGCAAAAGTCACTTCACCACAAACATAGCAGAAGTTATCTGCACTGTTCACACAGTACAAGGCACCTCTGCTCACTTTGGCTAAACAGAAATGTGTCCCTTTGCAAAATCAAACACTGACAAATAAGAGAGCACAACACTGTATGATTTCTAGAGCTGATCTAGGGCAATTTGTTCAGTAGAGTGATGTAAGCTTCGTTATGATTGTATCATCCATGACTTCTAGGAATAACATGATGCAATTCATATCATGTATGACGCAATACCAGCTTCAGATTGCATCATTCATTGTTTTGCCTAAAAAGCAAGTACTGTCCAAACCCAGTCATAGATTTATTCATAGATCCAGTCAAAGATGTATTTTAGTCATTTCTGGTTTAAATTGAGATCCCTTCCCTTTATAATTCACTTATCCTCCGCCATTCCCAAATCAAGGGTCGTATATACTGACCCAATAGCATATCTTGAAAACTAGAGCCAATCAACAATTTTAAGCATCATTTTCGTTCTCAGTGACCCAGAATTAGTAAAGTTTGACTACATTTATTTCAGAAGCATTTTGGCTGTAGAGCAGTGTTATGGAAATTGGTCAGTGGCTTACTAACATTGCATATATTGGCAATTTGTATTGTTGCTTACAAAAAAAAAAAAGCAAGCATCACGATTTAATGAAAAATGGTTTTAAAGTACCTTTCAATATCGCAGAAAGTGATTAAATGCAAATGAGTTAAATCATTTTACTTCAATACTTTGAATGTTCTGTAAAGTTTCTTGCATAAATATAAATGTATATTGATTGTACATTAGTAGAACATCTTTCTTCCAGAAGGATGCCAACATTTTGACAAACTTTATCAGTGTAGGAAACATTTCACCTACCACTGCAGGGCAGCCACTTGGGTGAAATAAAATAATCTTTATATTTCCTAGCATCCATCAACAATTTAGGATAGGGAAAGTTAATTAAAAAACCTCTGGAATTTTACATAAACAACTTCCATTTGTAAAAGACACTGGGATTAAATGTTCTATAGTCATAAAAAATGCCCTGGCAATATTACAACGATGAAATAGAATCTGTTTTACATTTCAGATGACAGAATAGCACAACACAACACTGCATTGGCATATTGGTTCAGTATCAGCTAGCACACTTTGGTTGTGTTTCCAGGTGGTCTCATGAGGTAGCACAGCAATGTGAAATGGTTGTGAGCATAGTAAGGCAGCGTGTGACTCTCTTAGGGCCTGCACTTCTGTAGCTGTATTCACAAAGCAGTTACAGTGCACAAGCTGCTTCTCCTGTTTCTCCCTTTAGGGCAAAGTGTTGTAAAACAGTAGTTCTGCTTTCATGGGTTGCATTTCATCAAGTTAAGGCCAGTATTCAATTGCAGAGGGGATTTCTATAAAATCCCACTGACAGCAATGGAACTTCTGCCTATGTAGCTGCAAAACTGTAGAATACAGGCCAGCTTCAACAACATTCAGGTATTTTCACTGAGGGGTTACAAAAAAGTTCAAGTTGTGGGATAGACTGTCATAATTAGTTTTTAAACCCTTAAGTGTTTGGTATCAGATTATCAATGGCGCATTCACACCGGAAAATAGCATTTGTTTATACAATTGACAGAGCTTTTTAAAATGAAAAAATAGGTGCTATCCAGTAAAAATGTGATGCTTGTTTAAACGTTTTGCATTTTACAGGGATTTATCTACACAGATGTATTAGTCTGCATTCCAAATCTAGAAACTCTGGGAAGAATCAGGATGTTGATTTTCTAGGAGAAAAATAGCATTTTATACGCTCTTATTTTTAGAGTTGTTTTGACTGTATTTGTGGCCTGTCATATTGTATCACATCAGAGCAGAGGCAGTCTACATTCACGGTTGTGTTCCACCTGAAAGCTATGCACTCAACTTAGTGCTTTTATGCTGATAATCTAACAGTGTAGCACTAAACAACTTAGAATACCAGATAGCCTTAATGTATAGATAAAAGGAGATATGTATTTAATACCTTTGACCATTAAAACCCCAAACAAAGAAGGTATCAAATTTAGAGCATCTGACCCTAATCACACACTGTACTGATGCCAACTACCTGGAAATTCAATTCCTAGGTCAGCAAACATTCCAACAGAAAGTGACAGCTGCTTTCTTTTCATATAGATTTATACTTCACGGTGAAATCTTTCTAACTTGGATTAAAACAGTGAAGTATGAAAATGGCAAAATTAATAAAACCCTCAAAGTAATGACTTTAGCACTCATGTGTTCAGTTATGATTTGGAGTCTGTTTTTTACGTGGACTTTGATGCAATAAAGTAGTAAGAGGTAGTGGAGGGATTCAGTAAGGAGAGAGAAACAGTGATTTAAAAAAAGAAAAAATATATAATATTGCCTTGTGCTCATTGTTTTTAGGATAATAGAAATCTTGATTTCAGTTTGAACATGGTCATTTGAGCCTTAGTTAACATTTAAACAAGATGGTTTAAAGGACTGAGCTGTTCATGCTCTTACCTAGTAATCACTGATATCAAATGTTGACCTAGCAATTTGTTAATACTTTAAGCAGTCAATAGCTCCCAAATTACACAATTTACATGCCCTGACATGAGATTTAACAGAACTATAAAGAGCCCTATTTTGCCACCCTTGATGAGCAGTAAAACTTACTCTACTTTTTCAGCCTTCTGCTCATTTCCCCTATGTAGGGGAATCTACATGGTGGGGTAGAGCTGCTTTAGTGGTTCCGATGTCATCAATGCTCCTGACCCTCAGCACAGGGAGCTTTCCCAGGGCAAAGGGAACCTAGGTAGGACATTCCTATGCCTCAATTATCTCTGACTGCTATAATGGCCTGTAACAGACTTCACTTACTGCTAGGGGAGTCCACTCGTGGCTGGGTCTGGGGATCAGCTCTCATCCGGTTTATTACCCCCTTCCATTGCTTGCTTGCCTTGCAGTCCCTCCTCAGGACTTGGGATGTTCACTGTTTGGGACTCTGCCCTCCAGCCATATCACTATGTAGTATTCCCCTTTCAGGGTATCAAAGTATCACTGGACCAACTGTCCAGATACCACCTTCACCAGCCCTATGCCTGTTCCCAGCAGCCAACAGGGGAACCCAAGCCTGCCAACTACTCTGGGTTCCAGCCCAGAGTATATAGTCAGCAGCCAAGGTCTACGCAGTCTCAAACCTCACTGCTCCTTCCCTAGGCATCTTCTCACTCTTCCCCTGACTCCCCCCACAGTGATTCTGGGTAAACTCCTTCTATCTGGGACAGGATCCAGGGCTTTTTACTTTCCCCAGGCTTCCTCTTACTCACATCTCTGTACCCAGAGAGCAAACTACAGATTCTCTAGCTGCAGCCTCCTTACACGGCAAACTGCCCAGCTTCTCCCTCAGCTGGCCTTCATTAGTAATTTATCAGTCAAGCCTGACTCTCCCCCAAGGGTCAGCCTATAAGGTTAATTGGAACCTTTTGAGCCATCTTAACCCCCTCATGGCTTTTGTGACGTGAACTCCCCATCACATAGCCCCTTGGGAACATGGGCAGCCAGACAAAACTTAAACTGGTAAAGTACTACCACACCCCAGTCACCGGCCCATTATGCAAGCTTATCCCATCCATGTGTCCTAGGAGGAGTAAACTGGTGTATAGAAAATGCTCACTCCCATGTGTCCTGACTAAAGGCCCAAGTGGTGCACTCAGAAGAGGTTTTATTTCTTCTTATTTCCCTGTTTGGGAATATAGTCCAAGTCAGAATCCAGCCCAAAATATTTGGAACTTTGGAAAGCACTTTCAAGGTGAAAGCTGCTGCACCAGTAATAATCATTTATATTGAGTTATAAAATCTAAATAACATAAGCAGCTCTATACTCTGAGATCAGTTAGTTACAACCAGAAAGGAAAAGTAACACTCCTCCAACATTCATCAAGTTAATTTTATTTAGAGCAAAATCCTTGTTGTTCTTCTCCTTACTTTAGCATATACCCTCTGGTGTTCTTCATGGTTCGTTAACTCAGTGCTAGTCAACTGAAGGTGAAATTCAACTACGTGACCAAGAGCTAAGAAACACATTTATAAAGAAGAGTGTAAACACAGTGGACCTTCAGTTGTATTGATAGTTAAGGTCACTTCCCCTTCTTTTGCTTGAATGGACATCGCTTATTGATGCCTAATTTCTAACACCTTTTATCAACACAATATAGGATTCACTTTGTCCCATATTTCAGCAATAACCATGCAAAGAATAATACATAGGTTAGTGTATCATTTTGTCCCACAATCCCCCCTCCCACACACACACTTGGGGTTGTCCTGTAAAAATAAGTTTTTTTCCATATAGTTTTCTTTTATTCCTTTGAAACATAGTGATGGGGTTGCATAAGAATAAACAAGGATAGAATTTGACCTGTTGTGTATACTGCTAACTGTACTATGTGTGTTATTTTAATCCTTTATTAAAATGTACTCAGATAAATGTGCGGCAGCTCTTTAGCAAAAGGCATAACCAACAGCTTCATTTTGCATTTTATACAACTTCAAAATAAGCCTCTGAAGCATTACTTACATTCAGGCTAACCTACGTTATTTCATATTCTGATATCTAATTTTGACTGTATAGGAAGGAAGGAATACAATAGATGATTGTGTCTTCTTTATTAACAAGTAGACAGAGAGAGAGAGACAATTGTCCTTTATAATTTCAGTATAGTATTCAGGTATTATGAATGGTGAAGCAGTTATTTTCTATTACAGAAGTGGGTTTTTTTGAACTAGTGCTGATGGCTCCCTCCAATGGTAGGAGGTTATTATTGCTGGCATTGAGATTTTTGCTGGAAATAACCCTATGCACACTATACTGAGTAACAAAGCATCCATGAAGTACCAATGGCAGGTACAGTCTCACTTTCCATAGAATTCAAAAACAGTTTTAAAACATAGCACTTACTCTAACTGAACACTAGTACAATATATTTCCCTGCAGGTTTTAAGTCATAGTGGGAACTGGACTTTAGAAATGTCCTTATTGAAAAAAAAAAAGAAAAAAAAAAGC
This sequence comes from Malaclemys terrapin pileata, assembly GCF_027887155.1. NCBI lineage: Eukaryota > Metazoa > Chordata > Testudines > Emydidae > Malaclemys > Malaclemys terrapin. The sequence continues at coordinate 92,709,289 of NC_071509.1, forward strand.
CAGCTTAGTGAACTCAATTATAAATCAGTAAAGATAAAACATTTAAAGAATGTAATTAGAGATCTAGCATTAGTGCTAGTATCATGTCTCTATTTTCTAATATATCTGAGATACACCTCTACCCCAATATAACGCTGTCCTCGGGAGCCAAAAATAATCGTACCGCGTTATAGGTGAAACCGTGTTATATTGAACTTGCTTTGATCCACTGGAGTACGCAGCCCCACCGCCCCAGAGCGCAGCTTTACCGCGTTATATTCGAATTCGTGTTATATTGGGTCGCGTTATATGGGGTAGAGGTGTAAGTATGGCAATTCTGGGAGTTTCCGTGTTTGTTTTTAGCTAGTACGATAGTGCCAACAACTAGCTGTAATGGAAAAATATAGAATATAATCAGATGTTTATTCTCACACCAATTATCACTTTCAAAATTAACTCAAACACCTCTCCTCACTGCAGCTGGGGAAGCTGTAGGACGCTAGGTCACAGCACACACATTTTAATGGGATTTTCCTCAGTTCTAAAATGTCTGGTCACACAGAACACTGCACAGAAAAACTTCATTATACATTGTGATAAAAACCTGTATTTCAAGAGCTACCACTTAGACTGTCCAAAACAATAGGGACCAGCACCTTTTAAAACCCCAGCAATACCCACTGAAAATACATCATCATATGCAGCTAAGATGTAAGCAAACAAAACAGAAGTAAAATAAGAAATGGAGCAAATCACAGACTGAATCAGATAATTTCAAAACTATTTCAAGGAGAGATGAGCTTTAGCAGATACTACTCACAACATATGAAATTATAATAAACAGACATATTCCAGCCCTGATCTGAAAAGAAAAAAAAACAAAAACCATCCACAGTGATACTGTTCTCCTTCAGGCGTATTTTATGCAAACCAGTTCATCTCTATATACACATCTTTCTACATAAAAAACTTACATATTCTAAGTCACTTATATACCCATGAATAATAATGACACATATGTAGGCATCCATTAAGTGGAGTAAATAATAATTGGGGGGTGTAGGGGTAGTTTGTGGTAATACTTTGAATTAGTTCATCTAATAATTTTAGATTATTTTTGCCTTTTTCTGATTATTAACAGTTTATGATTTTCGATCTGGAAATGTGAAGACCAGGGTTCTATTCCCAGCTTTCCTGTGTGACCTTGGGCTCACATTTTCAAAAGCATTCATGAACTGTGTGTCTTCATTTTCAGTGCCCAACTTGAGAAACCTGGGCCTGAATTCTGGAAATATTGGACCATGCTGCTCACATGGTAGTAGGAGATGCTCAGCAGTAGCTGACAGTATTGAAAGTTTAGTTCTTAATTTCCTCTGTTTGTCAAATTGGTCATGTATAAAATAAGAATAATCATGCCTATCTACTTCACAGGTTTCTCAGGCTTAATTCATGTTTGTGGAATTCCTCGAAAGAAGAGACTACATAATAAATGCAAAGTATTATTATGCAATGGTGCCATCCCCCAAACTTAAGAAATGATGAGTCAGTTACCCCCCAAGATCTAGAGATTGGTCCAAAAATCATGTAATTATATATAAATGAGAGAGAGATTGAGAGAGAGAGGGGAGGGGGGTGCTTGTTCTGCCTCTTGATTTTTGAACTCCCCCTGCCTATCTCCAGTATGTGTGGGGCAGTTGCGGTATTGCCAACTTTCCCAAATTTATAGAATAAGTGATTCTGGCTCTTGCTGCTGGGGCTCTTGCTGGCTGATGATGGTGTGGAGCTTCCTGCTTTTCCCCAAAGTTAAACATTTTAATTAATTCTGTACCCTTCAACCCTACCTCTGCCCTTTCTCCAGCCCAGCAATTCACTATGAACTTCCAACCCCCTCATCAGCTTGCCCTTCCCCCTTCCCCTGCATCACATCTGTCTCCTGCCCCTCAGTGCACACACTTCTGCTCGTCCTGCAGTTCCCTCTAGCAGTTCTGTGGGGGCAGCTGCCATGAGGTCCTCTTCTCCATCCCAGGCCTGAAGAGGAAGGCAGCTCTAGACATTTTTCTACCCATTCTTCCCCTTGCCAGATCTGGTGTTGCAGATATGGAGGGGGAAGAACAGAGAGGAGCAGACTCTTTTTCATAGAAAGGGAGGAGGAAGAAGAAAGAATCCAGCTACTCAGGGCAGCTCTGCTCCCCCCGTCCCTCTCCTCCCGTGAAAATGATGGGGGCTGTTCCCTTTTCCTCCCTCGCTACCTGAAAACTTCTCTGGCTCCTGAAACATGGGAGAAGAACTTGCCCTGCTTCCTGTAATAGCCCTATTGATTGCTTTTTGCCAGGTGGTGGGAAAGTGGAGAAGCCAGCCAATAAGAGGGAGTTTTTGCCAGGCAAGACTGAAATTTATGTGAGGATGGAAGCTTCTTGCATCACTCCAAGGGCCAAAATTCCTTACTTGAGAGTTGGCAGCACTGGATTCAGTTGGCAATTTAGAGAAACTTTTGTGCAAAATGCATATAGCATAAAGAGAAACATGATTGTGCTATATTTTTCAGATGGGGTTACTGTTCCCACGTGGACCAGAATTCTTAGTGTTAAAGAGGATGTTCATATTCAAAAACCCTTGTCTTCTGTTAAATAAGATAATGAGTCTGCTAAATGGTTTTTGTTACTGCAGAAGTGCTTAATCATCCAAAATTAAAATAGAATGGTGTGACCGAAAGCAAATGCAATTGAATGGATATAATTCTGCCCTATATTAATAAATCAAATATATTGCATGTCAAATATCTATTTTTTTTAAATGGCACATGCTGGAGATCTGAAATTTACTGCCCAATATGTATTTGGATATTTACTGACTCCTAATTTCCACTAAATTGCATGCTGCTGTCCTGCTGGGAGGAGGGGAGGCTGACCTGGAGGTAAAAGTATGCCTTTTGCTATCTTCATGAAAATTCACCCCAATTTGGCCAAGTTATGAGTCTCTGAAAAAAAAATCTCATTTAGCAAATGTGCAGTAGAGATTTGAGAGGCTTTGATAACTCAGTTCTCCAAAGATTGCATCTGCACTAAGCATGCTCCATTCCCCACAGCACCTATGTACTAATCAGGCTGGACATGTGCCACCTCCACAGAACAACAAATCATGCTCCAGGCCAGGAAAGATTTCCCCTGAAATTTTCCTCCTGGCTGTTGTGGTATCAGGTGCCAGAATTGAGAGCAAAGAGACTGTCCTGTGTTCTCAGTGCTCCCCTTCTGGCATTCAGCACAGAGGAGTAGGATGCAGCCACACTGGAATGCAGAAGGGTGAGGGAGGAGAGGAATTATGACAGTGGGCAATGGGGTTACGGGCACCAGAGGCTTGGAGGAAACATGGGAAAAGGGGGACAGGAGCAGAAGAGGAGCCTGGTGTGTGTTGGAGGGGAGGGTGAGTGGATAGGAGCAGAGGGGAACAGAGACAGGCTAGAAGCCGGGGGCAGAAAAGCCTATAACACTGGAGTACATTGTCCTACAGACCAGGGCCAGCTCCAGGGTTTTTGCCACCCCAAGCAGCCACCCCCACCCCTCGCAAAACAAAAAAACAAACAAACAAAAAAGCTGCAATCGTGATCTGTGGCACTTCGGCAGGAGGTCCTTCGCTCCGAGCGGGAGTGAGGGACCCACTGCCGAATTGCCGCCGAAGAGCCGGACGTGCCGCCCCTCTCTGGTATGGCCACCCCAAGCACCTGCTTGGTAAGCTGGTGCCTGGAGCTGGCCCTGCTACAGCCCTAGAATCTTACCCAGGAGTCTTCATTTTCTACATTCTTTTGCTGTCAGTAAATATCTGACAAAACCACTGGCAATGTCCTTCCCGTGCCTGAAGACTGGTCCACGTAGAGGATAAAAGCCTGCTATTGGTATCAGTTACTCCCTTAACTCAAGTGGTAAAGGTCTGTCCTGTGGATCTGAAGGTCCAAAGCTTTCTGAGGACCTAAGTTGAGGGTCCATAGAGTGCCACACATGGCTTCCCCCGCACTCCCCTATTAGGAAATTTAGCAGATTACATTAAAACTAGGGCTGTTGATTAATTGCAATAACTCGCATGATTAACTAAAAAAATAATCGTGATTAATCGCACTGTTAAACAATAGAATACCAATTGACATTTATTAAATATTTTGGATGTTTTTCTTCATTTTCAAATATATTGATTTCAATTACAACACAGAATATGAAGTGTACAGTACTCAATATATATTATTATTTTTAGTACAAATATTTGCTCTGTAAAAAAGATAAACAAAAGAAACAGTATTTTTCAATTCACTTCATACAAGTGCGGTAGTGCAATCTCTTTATCGTGAAAGTGCAACTTACAAATGTAGATTTTTTTTGTTACATAATTGCACTTAAAAACATGCTTCCATGCAGATGATGCTCATTAAAAAATAATGTGTTAATTAAATTTTGGGGAGAATTGTATGTCTCCGGCTCTATTTTACCCGCATTCTGCCATATATTTCATGTTACAGTATTCACATATGACTCAGCACATGTTGTTCATCTTAAGAACACTTTCACTGCAGATTTGACAAAACACAAAGAAAGTACCAATGTGAGATTTCTAAAGATAGCTACTGCACTCGACCCAAGGTTTAAAAATCTGAAGTGCCTTCCAAATCTGAGAGGGATGAGGTATGGAGCATGCTTTCAGAAGTCTTAAAAGAGCAACACTCCAATGTGGAGACTGCAGAACCCAAACCACCAAAAAAGAAAATCAACCTTCTGCTGGTGGCATCTGACTCAGATGATGAAAATGAACATTCGTCAGTCCTCACTGCTTTGGATTGTTATCAAGCAGAACTCATCATCAGCATGGACACATGTCCTCTGGAATGGGGGTTAAAGCATGAAGGGACATATGCATCTTTAGTGCCATGAGTACACCTGTTTTCACTTTCAGGTGACATTGTGAACAAGAAGTGGGCAGCATTAACTCCTGCAAATGTAAACAAACTTGTTTGAGTGATCGGCTGAACAAGAAATAGGACTGAGTGGACTTGTAGGCTCTTAAGTTTTACATTGTTTTATTTTTGAATGCAGTTATTTTTTTGTACATAATTCTACATTTGTAAGTTCAACTTTCATGATAAAGAGATTGCACTACAGTACTTGTATTAGGTGATTTGAAAAATACTATTTATTTTGTTTTTTACAGTGTAAATATTTGTAATAAAAATATAAAGTGAGCACTGTACATTTTGCATTCAGTGTGATTGAAGATATTGCTGCCAGGATAGGCTATAAGGGGGCACAGTAGACAATGTACTTAGTTATGTTTGACAACATTCTATATGTGATGTGAATGACTAAGTTTTAGATGCCTTAGCTGTAAGCAAATTGACTTATGGTGAAATTTAGTTCCTGGGGAGGAAACAAGATTCAGTTTTAACAAAGTCTTTTCCAAAAGGGGAAAATAGTCTTTTGGTGGATGCCATAGGAATTAGGTATCTCATCTACCACTAAAGCTGCTTAAGTGTAGTTGTCTTTGTCAAAGTACCTGAAGCAAAACCAATGCTTTATAATGGAGACGTCAGTCCCTTGTACCACTGTAACTGTGGCATAGCAAATCTTGAGATACATATGTCTTATTTAGTTACTTTGAGAGCATTAAAAACAAGATTTTCAAATGTAGCAAGAATTTAAATTTAAAGAATATGAAAAATAGAAGTAGATACAGAAGTTCTATAGATAGGGGTAGCAACTGACCATTTGGCTAGTATGGCCCATAGGCATCATATATAATAATAAAAAAAGCTGTAGTAGTATTTTTGACCTCTAAACTCCATATTTGGAACTCACTGAATTTCTTGGGTTCTAGAATTTTGGAAAGCACTAAGACCTAATGTTTTACGTTCCATTTAAGGTAGAGGTGCAAATGTATCCACTGCACAAAGTATACACACTATGGAACTGAACATGCCCTCATATAGCTGTACTTATGAATATATAGGCTGCTGTACTAGTGTCCTTTGACTGCTGCTGTTTAATGCCCACTTTGTATATTCTCTGTTAAGAGGCTCTGCCATTCTGAATTGCCTCCAGTGACGACTTCTTCCACAATTCTTCTTCCACATATACACAGGCACAATGGTGCTGCCCTTAGAACAAAGGGCCCAGGCAGTGAAGGCTTTCAGGCAGCAACCCGACTGGTTCATGAAAAGCCATATTTCTTCATGTGAAGAGGGTAAAAGAAAAATTTACCTACCTATGCACAGCACAGGTCTCTGATAGTCTGTTAATTTCTGTGTCTAGGTCTATGTGCTGTTGGGTTGCGTGTGGGAAATCAGTCAGCCTGCCTATTCCAAGGCACTGTTATTTTAAGGCCTTATTTACATGGTGGAATAGCCCTGCTACAGCAATTGTTGTTCAACAATTAGTGTAGTGCACCACTAGTGACCCCTAGCTGTGGACAAAGGCTTACAAGGATTTGCACATACTAAACTAATCAATGTCTATTCCTTCCTCAAACATGGGTAAACCTCAATTAGCTCCATTAACACAAACCTGTGTGTTCTAGTCTAAGCTTAGGGATCAGCACTGGTCCATCTCCACTGATTGCTGGAGAAGAGTTACTGTAAACAGATTTCTTCCCTGGATAGACAAGGCCTAAATTAGTCTCGGCTAAACATCAGGAATACAATGAAGTCATTGGATTAACAGTTTAGGGTCAATTCTAAACAAATTGTGTTTGGTTCTAATCGAAGACACCACAAATTTCCTTTTGGAACACAGGTATTGCATTCAAGAAGGTGTGTGAGAAATAAGCATTAAAGTACTTAAAGTAGTTAGCTAAATTAGCTATGTCGTTAGGATTGTGTGGGATTTTGTTTCACTGATTTTCACTGTCATAGCTATGCTGGTAAAAGCCCTATCCCAGTATCAAGAAGAGTTACTTACCAGTAACTGTTCTTTGGGAGTTGCCTCTGTACATTTACACTTGTGGGACTTGCAGCCTTTGGTGTTGTATGTGGAAAATCATATCTGAGGGATGCAGGAAGAGTCTCATGCTAGGATGATGTCATTTTCTCTCTCTATAGATATATGGGAATGCATGCCCAACCACCTCAGTTCCTTCTCCCTAGCCAGCAGACTCCTGAAATATAAATATAATGCTGAGGCAGAGGGCAAAATGCATGGGCAGTGTGAATGTGTATAGTCCACTCTCAAACTTTCTTTCTTCAGTGGTGTCTGCATTCCAATTAGGGGAGATCACAAGCAGCACAGCCATCAAAGGACAGTGGAGAAAGAGTTTACTTAAATATTGACTGCAGCATCACTTTCCCATATGATGCACTGGAGTGTGATGCCAATTGTGGCAGACACTGGCATCAAGAGTGGCCCCATTCAAAAAAGACACATCAAGTCCCTCCCAAGGGCTTTGGAGCCCTTTTTATTCACATTCGGTGCCAGGATCACTCGTCATAGATCACTGGCTTTCAATCATTCCAGATAACTATACCCCTTACAGAAGTCGATTTGTCCTATGTACCTCCAAGTTTCACCTCACTTAAAAACTACTTGCTTACAAAATCAGATATAAAAATACAAAAATGTCACATCATACTATTACTGAAAAGTTGCTTATGTTCTCATTTTTACTATTATAAAATAAATCAATTGGAATATAAATATTGTATGTACAGTTCAGTGTATAGCAGGGGTCTCAACACACAGCCTGCAGAGTTATTTGCTGCGGCCCGCCAAGCTCCCCACCCGCCCAGAGTTATTTCCTGCAGCCGCCCAGCTACCCTCCCCCGCCGCCCCCCCCCAGCGCGCCGCGTCCCTGCTCCTCTGCCTACCTCCAGGTGCTTCCTGCCACCAAACAGCTGTTTGGCGGTGCTTAGCGCTTCCCAGGAGGGAGGAGTGTGGAGCCATGCACTCAGGGAAGGAGGCAGAGAAGAGGCGGGGCGGGGGCAGGGATTTGGGGAAGGGGTTGGAATGGATGCAGGGAGGGGGCGGAGTTGGGGTGGGGACTTTGGGGAAGGGGTTGGAATGGGGGCAGGGCCTCATGGAAGTGTTGGACTGGGGGTGAGGCCAGAGAAGGGGGGGGCTTTTGTATCTTTATATAAAAAGGTATCAGTGATGTGGCCCTCATGTGGTCCTCCTGGTGATTTGAGATTAAGATCCCTGGTGTATAGTATATAGAGCAGTATAAACAAATCATTGTCTGTATTAAATTTTAGTTTGTATTGACTTCGCTAGTGCTTTTTATGTAGCCTGTTGTAAAACCAAACTAGATGTGTTGATGTGCCCTCTGGAAGACCTCTATGTACCCCCAGGGGTAAGCTGTGCCCCTGGCTGGGAACCACTATCACAGATCATGCTTGAGACAGCTGATTGCCCAAACTTCCTTACAGGCTGCTTTTGGATGTGTTTGACACAGCTGCATGCACCATGGTGATGCAAACCTCCTCATCCAGAACGGTTTTGTTCAACATCTTCATTAATGTTCTGGATGATGGGATGGACTGCACCCTCTGTAAGTTCGCGGATGACACTAAGCTTGGGAGAGAGGTAGATACTCTGGAAGGTAGGAATAGGGTCCAGAGGGAAAAAGTCCAGACAAATTCGAGGGCTGGGCCAAAAGAAATCTGATGAGGTTCAACTAGGACAAGTGCACAGTCCTGCACTTAGGATGGAAGAATCCCATGCATTGCTAGAGGCTGGGGATCAACTGGCTAAGCAGCAGTTCTGCAGAAAAGGACCTGGGGATTACAGTGGACAAGAAGCTGGATATGAGTCAACAGTGTGCCCTTATTGCCAAGAAAGCTAACAGCATATTGGGCTGCATTAGTAGGAGCATTGCCAGCAGATTGAGGAAAGTGATTATTCCCCTCTATTTGGCATTGGTGAGGCCACATCTGGACTATTGTGTCCAGTTTTGGGCCTCAAACCCAGAAAGGATGCGGACAAATTGGAGAGTCCAGCGGAGGGCAACTAAAATGATTAGGGGGCTGGGGCACATGACTTATGAGGAGAGGCTCAGGGAACTGAACTTATTTAGTCTTCAGAAGAGAAGGGTAAAGTGTGGATTTGATAGCAGCCTTCAACTACCTGAAGCGGGATTCCAAAGAGGATGGAGCTAGGCTGTTCTCGGTGGTGGCAGATGACAGAACAAGGAACAATGGTCTCAAGTTGCAGTTGGGGAGGATATTAGGAAAAACTATTTCACTAGCAGGGTGGTGAAGCACTGGAATGCGTTACCTAGGGAGGTGGTGCAATTTCCATCCTTAGAGGTTTTTAAGGCCCAGCTTGACAAAGTGGCCATCCACACCCCAAAGTCTAACCCCTTCCATCAGGGATATGGTGTAGTCCAATATGGTCACTTCCCACAGCCAGGTGCAATATAAGGGGGAAGAAGGGGATCCAGGCCCACCCGCTACCTCCAGGCCCTGATTGGCTGCCACTTGCTCAGCCCTCATTGGCTCTCCCACAGGCCTTCCCTGATTGGCTGCCTCTCGGCGCAGCTGCTCTGGCCTGCCCTAGCCCAATCTCTCATAGGGGTGGGACAGCCTCCCCACAGCCACCATTTGTTCAAAGACTCTAGGCTATCTTGTAAGAACATGCCTCACCACTTATGGGTCATAGGGATTCCTGCACCTATGTAAAACAGCTTGCCAGGCGTCACATATATTAAATTAAAATATGCAGGTTAAAATCAGCATATCTGGCAAGCAAACATCCCATAGACATATAGGTGATGGTCCTGCACGAAGTCCTCTCTTCATTAAACTGGTGGAAAAATCCACTTCAGCCAAGTTAGTGAACAGTACAGCCCACTCCACCTGGGTTCCAACAGCCTTCACTGCTACCTTAAGCATCACTATTTCAGAAACTTATAGGGCAACTACCATTGTGATCAATCCACACTTCTATCCTGCACTATTCCTTAGTTGAGGCTTCAAGATCAGATGCCTGCATTGATCGAGCTGTCCTGCAATCTTTGTTTAAATTGTACTATGAGCATCCACCTGGGGGAGGTGGGAGGAGGCAGAGGTCTCTTCCAGACCCCACTTCATATCCTTATACTGTTTCTTTCTCCCCACCTTAACAGACACCCCAGAGGGTTCTTGGAGCCAACAAACAAAAGTTCTCTTACCTTGTGAGCGAGGGGAGTCAGTGGGAAAATAGAGAGGTAAGGATGATCTGGAACTCAGGCAGTCTTCCAGGGTCAGCCCTTTGGACTGAGTGTAAATGGAGCCCGCCTCCAGGCCCTACTCATACTGCTCTGAGGCTGGGTCTTGCAGCTTTGGGAGTGGTGAGGCTTGTTGTGATCTCCCTGTCAGAAAGCCTGCCTGAGGAAGGACAGTCTTTTTGCTATTCACCACCCCTTCCAATGGCAGGCTTTCCCTTTTAAGCACCTCCTCACACAGCTCAAGCCTTGGAATATGCACCTTGTTGGTGTTGAGCAGACCCAGACTAGCTCATTAGTCTCCTCTCTACCAGTGTGAGGGCGTGCCTCTTCACACACCTCCTGATTATAACTTCAGTACTTGCTAGTCACTACAAGTGAGACCATGTCAACAATTAAAAGAACTGATTTACCAATTAAAAGAACTGTTTCTTTGATATGTACTGTGCACATGGATCCCAGGACCCGCCTTCCTTCCCTGATTCTACAGAGTCCTATAGTTCTGGGATTCTATCTTGGTGAAGGAATTGAGGGATGGTTGCTCTTATTCCCTTGAATGAGGGAGGGGTGCAAGGACATCCAGGGCACAGGCAGGGCCCCTGCTGGCCCAAAGACTCCAATCTCACACACAGGGGGTATATGCACTGAAAGTGGGATCCAGGTGGATCGTACCTCTTGAAGAATGGTTACTTACAGCAACTGTTTCTTTCTTCCCATGAACTTTGAACCTGCTTAAGTTCATTGGGGCAAAGGCCAACAAAGCACTGATTTCATTTTCAGGAGACATGCTATCCACATGCTCTTTAATGGATTACTATTTCATTTCCCCTGAGAAAATCTCCTCCCATTCATCTGATTATACTCCATAACTCTTGCAAATGTAGCAGCAGTCCCTGGTGCTCGCAGTATGGATACTGACTGGAACACAGCAGCAGTGGAAGGACAGTGCCTGAAACTAGGTTTGTGCCAGGAAAGCTCTTGGTGCTGAAAGAGGTGCCTCTGGTGCCAATAGTATTACCAATACCAAAGTCAGTACCTGTTTGATCTGCCTGCATCTGGCAGAGCCTTCATGGGGCCCTGCATGAAGGGGCCCTGCATGAAGTCGTTCTAGGCTTTTGATGATGGGAAGTAGATAGGCTCCTTCCAGTGGATCAGAGGAACCTGCCTGGTTGGCTCCAAAGAAGTCCCTTGTTCCTCAAGAATATCTTGGATTGAGCTACATGACACATATTGCTGCACACATCAAGCAGCATAAGTTTAGCCAGGAACCTCAATAGAGGTTCTCTGGACAAGAAAGGGGATAGCGATGGCATTGGTGGCATACCCACCAGTGAAATATCTAAGTTAACTGGGACCAGGGCCTTAAGCTGAGGAGGGTAAGGGCCAAAAGAGACATTGAGACTGTGCAGAAAGAACAATGCCTCTTTCTTCTGCCCTTTAGAGTCTTTCTGGGATCCTTCCTCATACCCCAAATAGGGTCAAAAGGAGCTCTGGAGACTTGTGTCCTGTGTGGGGCACTGATAATTGTCTATTCTAATGATGTTGGTACAGCCTTTGGTGTTGATGGCAATCTGGGGAATGCTGAAGCCTTTTGTGGTGCCAGATGGGGGGAGTCAAGATTCCCACCTGGCACCTCCTCCCCAGTTGTTGTCTCAGAGACTGATTTTGGGCTAAATACTAAGGGTGGCATGGAGGAAGGGGCAGCAGTGTGTGTCTCCATTCTGTTTGCAGAAGATGTCACCACAGAGGCTGACCTTTCTACTTCTGAAGAGTGGTTGAAGACTTAGGGAAGCCAAGTACACTGGCAGCCTTGTCTGGAAGGAGTAAAGATATGGCAGATCATGCACTGGAATAAGATGTGAATAACTCCCAAGCACCTAATGCTAGTCTCAAGGAAATATAGCCAAGCAAGATGCACATCTTTTGAACCCCCTGTTGGGTACAGGACCCATCAGCTTTGGGGTAACCCAAACCTGAATGGCCCAACTGTACTATGACAAGAACTGGAAAAAGACAAGCGGTAAATAACTTGGACATGGCGGGTAGTTCTGTTAGCTCTCTGCAGTGATGGAGAAAGAACAGAAGTGGTCAGAGGATGCACTCCTTTTGTAAATGGAGCAAACGTCCTCCTAGCACAAGAATACTTCTTCACTCCCCTTTGGATGGGGTTTATCTATGCAGTTCCACAGCCTGACACCAGAGATGCCATAACCATAAATGGGAATGGAAAGAGGCCCTCAAAGAACTGTGCTTATGCTAGTTCCTTAATGAGAATAAGCTATATCAATATAAGCATTTGTATATCACAGTGACTATCCCTAACTAGAGGGTTTTGTCAGTATAACTGTAGAGGACTATAAAGGGGCTTCTTGTGTGGGCCCTTAGAGCTTGGAGCAACCAGACTGGGAAGCAAAAGAATGGTTCAGAAAAGGCTGGCTCTAGGACTCCATGCTTGGATGAGACTGACTTTGATTCCTAAAAGATTGGAATTTTCTGAATTTTGCAGTTAGCAGAATAATCTCTACTTCCCTGGGTTCAACCACCTTTTGTTTGTACACTGAAGATCAAGAGAGCTTTGCCTGTCTGAAGCCCAAGAAATAATATTGAAGAGTGCCTTGCACTGTGCTTGGCTTGCGCTAGTGCTAACATAGGAGTCTCTTTCCCTTCCTTCCCCCTCTCCTCTACCCCCGCCCCCTCCAGCTTCTTCATATTATTGGAGAGAACTAAATTCTTACGACAGCATTCCTGATATCAAGCATGGTGTGGGTATACATTCCCCTCAGAGCTCTGAAATCTCTCATCTTCAAACTGCATTTTCTGCAGGGACCTCAGTAATCTAAAATGTGATATGCAGAGACCTCTAGGGACTGGAAAGCTAAACTGCACCTAATGGCATGCAGATATGGTTCAATAGTGTATAGTAATGAAATCACTGGGGGAGTTTTAAAGTGAACTATAAAAAGAACAAGGTAACATTCAGACTGTTTTAATCTGTGATTAAAATCATACTCTTGAATGTCTTAGCAGCTTTCCCCCCTTCAAATGGGATTAATGAAGGTAAAGTATTCCTTATATTTACAATATAAAAATGATATTACAAGAAAAAAAACTATGCAACAGATGTCATTCTTAAATAATACCTTACACAAGATAACAAGTTTAAATAAAAGCCATAATGGCATAAATATTATGATCAAAGCTCCTAAAATATAGTGTTGATTTGCAAATTCAGTCAGCCATGGGTTTGGTTTTTTTGTACACCTTCTTTTTATTTTCCGAGTATGTTGAATACTTTACAGATGCTCAATCTATTTAACACCCACTGAGTGACCGCACAAGGATTCAGTTGAGTTCAGAGCTAATTACAGCACTGAGAAAGACCTTTGCAGGATTGTTATTGACCATGCTTATGATTCAGATCAAGGTGTTGTCTCATTTCTTTTCCTTGCAAGCAGCTTTTGACCATGGAAAAAAATGTTCTCACCTTGAAATACAATGAAATTTGCAAGTGTATCTAACTGTAGTTTAACCCCTCTGTTGCTAACTCTGTGCTTTGTAGTTTTACTCAGCTACCTCTTTAGTTATAAGCTGTGTGGTAAACAGGAATCATTGCTTGATTGAATCTTGTTTACTGCCTATGTGGGGCATGATTTAGAGCTCCAGAACAGATCTTTGGCAGTGCCTAAATTGATTGTTCCCTCAGTTGTGATAATAAACCATCTATGCTCTGAGTGGTAAATCCATAGTCTAGCCTTAACTCTAAGTAAAGGGGAAAGATGCTTCTCCAGAAGTAAAACCAGAACTATTATTTTTTTGTGAGTGATTAAAGTTGACTCAAAGGCACAACAGCCCAGGGAATACAGAATTAAGAACCTAGGGATTAGCCTTACTCATACAACACTGATTAGCTGCCAAGGGTCCAATTCACAATGGGAGTTTTGACTGAGGCTAGGTCTACATTACAGGGGGGGAAGGGGGGTTGACCTAAGATACGCAACTTCAGCTATGCGAATAGTGTAGCTGAAGTTGCGTATTTTAGGTCGACTTACCTGGCTGTGAGGACGGCGGCGAGTCGACCGCTGCCGCTCCTCCCTCGACTCTGCTTTTGCCTCTCACTGAGGTGGAGTTCTGGAGTGTTGACGGCAGAGCGATCGGGGATCAATTTTATGGCGTCTACACTAGATGCAACAAATTGATCCCCGATAGATCGATCGCTACCCCCCCGATCCGACGGGTAGTGAAGACGTGCCCTGAGTAAAGGCTGCAGCAGGGTCTGGCCCCAATGGCTAAATTCTTCCCACACTTAAAGCCATGCAAGGAGGGCAGAATGTGGCCTCTTTTGTATTTAGCCCTGGAATTTTGGCTGTTTTTTTAGCCGAATGACTAGTGGACTCTGCAGGAAAGGAGGAAAGATTTCTGGCCACTGGAATTGCCAGGCTGAGACTCTTGCAATTTGGGAGTCCTAATCCTTCTTTCAGATTGGTAGCCATGTTAGTATGTATCAGCAAAAACAACAAGGAGTCCTTGTGGCACCTTAGAGACCAACAAATTTATTTGGGCATAAGCTAAAACCCACTTCATCAGATGCATGGAGTGAAAAATACAGTAAGCAGTATAAATATTACAGTACATGAAAACATGGGCGTTGCCTTACAAAGTTGGGAGGGGTCAGTGCTAACGAGGACAATTCAATTAAGGTGGAAGTGGCCTATTTTCAATAGTTGACAAGAAGGGGTGAATATCAAAAGAGGGGAAAGTACTTTTGTAATGCTAACAAGGCCAATGCAATCAAGTTGGACGTCGCCCATTTCCAACAGTTGACAAGAAGGTGTGAATATCAGAAGAGGTAAAATTACTTTTTGTAATGACCCATCCACTCCCAGTCTTTATTCAGACCTAATTTGATGGTGTCCAGTTTGCAAATTAAATTCAGTTCTATGGTTTCTCATTGAAGTCTGTTTTTGAAGTTTTTTTGTTGAAGAATTGCCACTTTTAAGTCTGTTATTGAGTATCCAGGGAGATTGAACTGCTCTCCTACCAGTTTTTGAATGTTACAATTCTTGATGTTTGATTTGTGTCCATTTAGTCTTTTGAGTAGAAAAGTACTTTTCCCACTCTTGCTATTCACCCCTTCTTGTTAACTGTTGCAAATAGGCCACTTCCACCTTAATTGAATTGGCCTCATTAGCACTGATCTGGCAGCCAATTCCTTCACACACATATCCTGCACTCCAACACAGTGAAAGTGAGTGAGCGTTGGGAAGAGCGAGCAATGGGGGGTGGGAAAATGGAACAAGTGAGGCGGGGCCTTGGAGAAGGGGAATGGCAGGGGCAGGGCCTCAGGGAAGGGGCAGAAGTGTTCAGTTTTGTGCCATTAGAAAGTTGGCAACCCTAGACATCAGGAGGTTGTGAACCTTCTGTGAGGGTTATGTTCCAGTCCTCAGCAGAGAGGATGTTGCTATGTGTTTAAAATTTATTCTTGTTAAAAATAGGTGAAGGCTAGGGAAGTCAGAGGAGCATCATTTGATGTAAGAGAAGGACAAAGAAGAGACGGGGTTTGTAAATGTAACACTGAGTCACATCTTTTAAAAAAGCAGGAGCTTTGAACTGGACTCTCTGGTCTGGAGTTAAGTATAAGGTTTGTTAGCTATAGGGTGGCCAGATTTTCAAAATGGAGGAAGAAGACACCTCTGTTACCAGAAGAACCCCTCTGTGCCACTTGTCAAAGGGTTCACTGTTCTGTAACAGTGAGTCCTAACATACTGCTTTTATAATATTTATTTATCCACAAAGGGTTGTGTGATGTGAATACTTATCTCATACTGATCCTCAGTGTTTTGTAGTGTGATGCATGTATGGGTGAAGTTTAAGGAGTTGTGTGTATTGAAAATATATTTGAGGATTGATGTTGCTGGCAGGGTTGACACAACAGACATTCCTAGACAAAGGACTGTTGATCTACCTATCTGCCTCGGTTTATGTGTAAACTAAGCACTGCGAGCTGCAACAATGGAAACCCCTTTCACACAGGAAACCAACAGTGGGATATGAACTCTACAAAGGAGAGCACACTGGAACCCCCCGGCCATCATCCTGACTCTGGGACCAAAGATAAGGATCTTTAAGTTTTAGTCTAGCAACAGTGTGTTATATTTTTGTTTTTTTTAATTTGCAATCTGTTTTTATTACCCTTGCTCACTTTCTCTTAAAATCTTTATCTTCATTAATAAACATTCATTTGTTTTTACCATAAATAGATTACACGGCTGTGTTAGAAAGGACCTGATCCTGAGTTGTATCAATCCTGGTTATTTCAGGGAGTGTCCAATGACAGGGCTGGATACTACAAAGGGATTGCTCCAGGATTGTTGTGTCTGTTACAAGCCTGAACTGAGGGTACATCTACACTACAGGGGGGAGTCGATTTAAGATACGCAAATTCAGCTACGTGAATAGCGTAGCTGAATTCGACGTATCGCAGCCGACTTACCCCGCTGTGAGGACGGCGGCAAAATTGACTTCTGCGGCTTTCTGTCGGCGGCGCTTACTCCCACCTCCGCTGGTGGAGTAAGAGCGCCGATTTGGGGATCGATTGTCGCGTCCCGACGGGACGCGATAAATCGATCCCCGAGAGGTCGATTTCTACCCGCCGATTCAGGCGGGTAGTGTAGACCTAGCCTGAGAGAGAAAGAGCAAGGTTGGCAGAAATCTAGATGGCAGGGCTTTTGTTGCCAGACAGTCTTGATTTCAGGGAGCTGAGTTGCAGCCAGCACAGACAAGACTGCTTCACACTAAAAACAAGTAGTGGTGAAGTGCCTCACAACCCTGTGTGCCCTTGGCAGTGTCTCACCAAAGTACAGTAAGAACAGTTATAATAACAGCCCTAATTGTGAGCTCAACTGTAAAAAGTGAGTGAAAGTTCATCAGATGTCCCAATAGTTTATAAGAGATAGGAAAAGGTCCAAAAGGGAGACAGACTGAATTATTCCAAACAAAAAGGGCTACTAATATAACTCAAGGACTGTGTTAAGATCAAACCCAGTAAACAAGTGTGGGATCAGAAATTAGTGAACCAAAAATGGATTGTCATAAATTCTGCATATTTGGTAGACAAAATGATATGAGGAGCTATTCCATCCATCACTCCCTTTTGGTTTTGTTTTAACAGAAACACAGGAAAATTAGCAGAGGGGGAAAGCTGGCTAGCATGGTGCTAACTGACTGGGAAAAAAAGTGAAGCTGGCTCCCATCCCCAGACCTCCTTTGTCCTAATCATGAGAGATCCTGACCAGACTGGGCCAGAGAGGAACCCAGATGACACCAGTTCTGGCCAAATCCTGAGCACTACAATGTGATATGATACTTTGTCCATTCTTTCCCCCTTTCTCCCCAGAAAGTGTCCTTTTGCTTCCCTTCCTTATTTCTTCTTTCCTATTTTCCCTTAAGCTTCTCGCTTGCTGGCAAAGACTGCATATTTTGCTACACTGTTGTAAGCCTGTGACCAGAAAGGAGGTTAAAGGCAATGCCCTGAACAGCCTGATGCTAGGATAAGTTTGCCAGATATCAGGGTGGCTTAGAAAACAGTGTTCCAAGCCTGTATCTTTTCCAGTAGTGGGGTTGCACATGAGTCAACACAGAGGCAGAAACTGCATTTTCTATCTTTGCTGTTCTTTGTTCTGCCTTTGTCTGTGTTTTGTCTTATTAGTTCAGGTGAAGTCCAGTCCTGTTTCCTAACTTCTCTTTCCCCCCAAAAGAATAGTTATTACCATATTTGATTCCATCTAAGAGACTGTTAGGCAAGGGTTTAGTCCTTCTTAAAACTCTCTCCAGCTAAAGGGATATTAAAATGAAAGCCTTCTTAAATATTTTACATTTCAAATGCTTTATTTGTTTTGCCTTTTCTGGATCTTTAATACAAGAATTTTTAATAGTATTTGCCATGGTACTAAGCTGGCTGAAGTTTCTGCATACTAAATGCTGCATTTTGTTTCCAACTGTTCAGGGTTGGACAATAACTGGGTCATGTTAATACCTTTGACTCTTAAGGTCCTTTATTCCATCTAAATTTATACAATGGGTCAGAAGAGAAGAAAGGGAAGCTTTTAGAGCCTGGACCAATTTTTTCCCCCGCCTAAAAACCTCCCCTGCTGTAAGTTCTCACTCTTCTTTCTCCCTCCCCCTTTCAGTCTTGTTTGTATATTTCCAATTTTGTCTTGGGTCTTTTCTTTAATGCCACCTCTTTTTCTCTGCTCATTCTTCCTCCCCCCCGCCCATAATCATCCAATCTTATCTCCTCCTTTCCATCTCTCCTTCTTAAATCTCTATTACCCACAGTCATACAATCCTTTATTTCCTCTCCTTCTCCTCCTTTCCCCCAGTCTCTCTTGTGTGTCCTGAGGCAGTGGTGGAACTAATAGGAGGTGAGGAGGGTGATTACTCCTATCCTCCCAGTGGCCTTTAGGTGTATGCATGACACCTTTTCAAGCCTACTATGCAATTGCCAAAAAGTGGTGTACAAAATTAATTTTCACAGCATATTTCACATGTGACCACACATATCACAATGCCACTCACTCAAATGTAGCCCAGCACCCAGTCATAATAGAAGGGCTGATGCACCAGCCCACAACCAACAACTCGTCTCACCTACTAGGTGCAAAATTTGGCTCCACCACTGCCCTGAGACCATACAGTGCTCCCTTGTGGTGCAGGGAAAGTGATGAGAATTGAAGCCATCCCATTTGGTCTTGTCAGTTGCCACCTGCTTATGTTGGTAGCGTGCTTGTAGGTTCCATATTCACAGGACTGTCCAGAATCAGACTGTCTCCATGTGGATTTAACACTTAGGTGGGGGAAGGACAGTTTACTTATGCAGGAAGTGAGTAAACACATGGAAAACCTAACATCCTGATTCACATATAGAAAATCTGTAGTTTGTCTAGATTACTCATTTTTCATATTATGGAAAAACAAGAAATAATACTTCCTTAAAACAGCAGGGACAGGGTGAAAGTGAACAATATGGCTCACTCTACCATAGTCTGCTATTTTGAAGTGCCTACTCTGCAGCTCCTCTCAGGCATTGATCCCTACAGACAATGTACACGTAAAGTGATATTACTTGGGCAGCAGGGGGAATAATATTTCCTGATAGCTGTCTAGTCACGCATACCACAATACCTAGTTCCAACATAAGCCTCTATCCAGTGTTCACAAAAGTAACCGCCATGCCAGTAATAGGAACAGGGAGTATACCAGTAGCCCTTGGGCTAGCAGAATAACCAGAAAATTTATCAGACAACCTTTGAAGGACTCGCAGTATAATAATTAGAGCTGTTCAAATACAGTTTGGTTTTTTGTTTGCTTGCAATTAAAAAACAAAACAAAATTGTGTCACATGAAACAATGTTTCAATAAAATCTGAACATTTCATTTGACACTTTCAGACATGAGGGTGTCTTAAGTCACTTTGAACTAAAAACTTCTAAATGTTTTGTTTTGAAGATGCTAAAACAAAATGTTGTGGTTCTTAGAAATTTTTGTACCTGAGTGTTTGCAGCGTGTTCCAGTGTTGCTGAATCTGCATTTTTCCCCACCAAAAAAATTTTCACCCCTTCCCCAAATTTGCCCAGCTTGAGTAATAATGGACATGCTCACTCTGGGTAGTCAAGTTTTGTTTTAAAATGTGCTAATGTTTGAAGTTACCTTTACAAATTACACAAGTCAAACATACTTGGTTCCTAAGCTCCCAGTAAAATGGACAACTTTCCACTTGCACTCATTTAACCTCAACTGTCTTAGAACACTTCCTGCAGCCCCCTCCCCCACACTAGCCCTATCATACAAGCTGCGAAGTTGCCGGCCCTCAGTGGAGTGCTCTTACTAACTTCAGTTACAGCTCCATATGTTCTATATTACTTGAATTCCTCTGCTAGATCCTTTCTTAAATCAAACAGAAATGCCTTGGAAGTGGAAAAGCTGTAGGGTTTTTTTTTTTCCCTCATTTAAAGAGACAGAAAGAAAATGGAAATTGCAATATGGAACTAACATTTGCCATTTGGAAATCAAAAAGTGTGTGTGGTTTCCCAAACAATGAGTGAATTATACAAGCACGTGACCAGCTCATTGGGATGAAAGGGTGGTCATGGAGGTGCAATGCATATGCAACCAGTCAGTCTGCTATTAATTTCACCAGGAAAGTTATCCAGCAGATCCTTGGTGTGGCCAGAGTTTGCAGGGATTCACAAAAACTAGGGGGTGGGTACAGTTTTTTTTTTTTTTTTTTTTTAATCTTACTCAAGATGCTGGGCCAGGCCCTGAAAACAGGGATACAATAACAATTTTCAATGAGAAATACATTCTATCCCTAGAGCAGTGGTTCCCAAACTTGTTCTGTCGCTTGTGCAGGGAAAGCCCCTGGCGGGCCAGGCCGGTTTGTTTACCTACTGCGTCCACAGGTTCGACCGATCGCAGCTCCCAGTGGCCCTAGTTCGCTGCTCCAGGCCAATGGGAGCTGCTGGCACCAGCTTGGGCAGAGGGACATACTGGCCGCCGCTTCCAGCGGCCCCCATTGGCCTGGAGCAGCAAACCACGGCCAGTGGGAGCCATGATCGGCCGAACCTGCGGATGTGGCATGTAAACAAACTGGCCCAGCCTGCCAGGGGCTTTCCCTGCACAAGCGGCGGAACAAGTTTAGCAACCACTGTCCTAAAGAAAGAGTGATCTGTCAGTCTGCCCCCAACTTTTTTGTTGAGAACAATCCCTCTAGGAATCCACCCACTCACCTTGAAGGGGCCTGGATGGTGAATGAGCAGCCTACCAGTCCCTAAAGACCACATGGTGGAGTGGGACAGAAGAGAAATAGATAGCAAGCCACTGGGCCTTCTCCTCAAGAAGTTCTACAGTATATGCTGGACCTCTCTCTCTCCCCAGAAAACAACAGCTTCAAGTCCTCTGTAGGTGGGCTGGGAGATACTTCGTGGAGGCAGCCTGCTTTTGGGTCTGTGGAGAGTGTTGTTAGAGGGCTGGATAACGCATATAGGCTTTCAATATGTATTTAAACTTTTACACCTGCACTGACCCAAATTCAGGTTTGCTTAAGTGCACACATACTTCAGGCCATAAGTCCTCATCAGCGGAGGTAATGTCCATCAGGAGAGGAGTCAGTATAACTAATATGCAGTTGTAGCAGTTAACAGTTAGATGCACTAACAATAGTGTTGCCAGGGGCATCCAGCTAGAGATACTGAAAAATGTCCTCATTATTTCACATTTTCATCTAAGCACAGACCTGCTTGTTGGTGCTTCAATATATGTCACAGTTCTAGTTTCCATCTAGAATTGCACCTGTAATAGGCTTTAATTAGATACACTGGGGCCTGAGCAATTATTTGTAAATGTCTAACCCTATGCCCCAGTGTGTTGTACTTTGGCTGCAATGTTAACAGTAGATAAATCTGTTATATTGTAGGGCTAAAAAAATGCAAGCTTCCATTTCCTTCTCTTCTCCATCAAGCCCTAAAACTTGTATCTTTTGTCTTCACTCATGTAACTTAAAGTACAGCCCATTTGAGGGTCTTTGCGGGTGTGTGTGTGTGAAAACAGGAAAGAAATCCTCCTGTGCTGATGCCATCCACACCACATTTCATCCTAGAATGAATTTTTATACATCATAAGGCCCAGAGAACTGAGGTTTAAAATTGAAATGCTAATTGACCATTAATTATAGCCATTATAATACTAAGGAGTGGATATTAAATGAGTTGTCTCAAAACTGACTCAAAGCAGAAGGTTTTCTACCAGCTTTTCAGTGTTTGGCACCAGCAATGGGCCCTGAGCTGGATTAAAAACAAATTTGACTCATATACTTACTTTTAAATGTCAAGAAAGTACAGGGAAACCCCGCTACAACACGCCGCGCGATAATGCAAATTTGGATATAGCGCGATCATAAGGTGGCTCCTGCTGCCCCAACCGCGCAAAAAAAAAAAAAGGAACGTGCCTTCCCCACTGCCTCTTCCCTCTTACCCCTGCTTCTCCTTTTGGCAGGAAGAGCCATTCTCCTCCCCAGCTGCTCCTCACTCTTCCTCTGCCCCTTGCACATCTCCCCTGCTCGCTGCCCAAGCAAAATTGACCAGCTTGAAACTGACCGGCTTTAAATGGTAAACTTTTCGTAACCCCACTATACCATGACCCCGCATTTATCGTGATTGAATTTTTTGGACCCCAATCATCGTGTTATAGCAGGATTTCACTGTAGCCAAAAAAAAATTTGGTTGCTTCTCTGTTGGTCACTCTTAAAAAGAGTATTGAAAATAATGTACCTGATGCATTCCTGACAGACTTAAGTTGAGGACCAAATACAATCCATATCAATCCTTTATAATAGTTCATCTGGGAGATACCTTGATGGATTCCTTGAACATATACTCAGCCAAGTTACCAGCAGAAGACAATACTTTAGGAAGAGTTATCCTTTGCAACCAAAATATAAGAATAGAATATCTGAGATGAACTATCACATTTTCCCAGGCTTCCATGGCACTGTTTATATCTCTTAGGTGTTCCAAACCAATATGGTTTTATTTATACTTCCTCCCTCTTGAAAATACATTGCTTAAGTTGAAAATTCTATTTTTCCTTTATAAGCTCTGTGGTTGATCCTTGAGCTTATAAATTTCATTAATCTCTGTAGGCCCTTTGTCTGGGGCCTTGTCCAGTGTATATGTTTAGATATGGATCCACTGTTCATGCATGTGATAGGGCATGACTCAGGACATCAGTGCCTCCTGCTGGCCATTAGCTCTTGGTTGCCAGTGCACCTTCCTCTAGCAGTGTCTCACTGCCATCACTTCTCCACCTCTAAGACCCGCATTGCTCCCTGGACTACGGCATCATCTTCTGGGCATGACCCTCCTGTGGTGCCCCACTGCACTTTCTCCCCCTTCCAGGGGAACTGGCTGTCTTTAGTCCATTCACTTGCCACCTTGGCCTATTGTAGCCTTTGGTCTAGCCCCTCACCTCAAGGGGTAAACAGCAGTCTGAATACTGGCCACCCCCTCTGTGGCAAGTGGGGAGGGGGAATGAGGGGAGCTGCACCTACCTGGTACTCCACATGCTGCCACTCCTCCAACTCCCACCACCTATTTCCCTGGGCTACTTCCCTGTAGCCCTAGCACCTTCCCGGTCCTTTGAATCAGGGGCCTCAGTCTGGCAGTCCTCAGGCTGGAGCTCCCTATTATTCCCCTGACCCTACCCAGCACTGCTCTATGTACAGTCCTCTTCTAAGGCAGCCAGTCCTTCTCTCTTGCACTCCAGGAGAGACTGACTTTGTTCTGTTGAGTAGCCCTTTCTATATGGCCCTCCCTGGCCCTGACTGGCTACTCCAACAAACCTTCTCCTGATTGGCTCTCTACAAGCCCTCCTCCCATTGGTTGTGTTTTGCACAGCCTCCCCATGGGCTGCTTTAACCCTCCATCTATCTGTGTGGGGCAACCACCCCATCACAATGCTCCTACAGCCCTTTTGTCTCATGCTCACTTCCAAAGTCCCCTGAGACACCATAGTGGCTGGAGCCCCACAAAGTAGTGCTCCCTTGTGTCAAGGAGCTGCAGGCAGCTTGGAAGACATTCTGCATTGTGTCCTTAACCCAGGCTTTGAAAATCTCCCCTGATTGTGCAGTATTAGGGTCTTTTGAAGGCTTTACTTGAGTCAAGGATGAATTTAGTTATCTACAACAGATTGATAGTTGTAGACCAGCACCCTCTCACTTTCCAAAATGTCTGAGGACAGCTGGTTCTGTTACATCCTTTTTGGGGGGAGTGGGCAAAGCAGCCCTACACCATTCCAAACAATGCTAAATCAATATTTTCAGGAGAGTGGCTGAAATCTGCTTTCCCCCCACCCACCCAGTTCTTCTGCACCTAGGGACTGAAGATTGTTGAAGCTGCTGAATATACTGGCATTTCAAGTCTGAAGCTTGAAGTCAGTGAGATGGGCCTAAGGGAAATCCTTATTCTAACAGAACTCAGTCCTAATGAAAAATGAGGTGTGTTTTGCATGATTATATTTTAAAAATTCAAGTGTTTACTACAAAGAGCAGAGGATTGTGCTTCATCATGTTAGAGAGATGCAGAATGTGAAACCAGCTTGAAGGGTTTTTTTTAATCAATTTCCCGTTA
This sequence comes from Malaclemys terrapin pileata, assembly GCF_027887155.1. Lineage (NCBI taxonomy): Eukaryota > Metazoa > Chordata > Testudines > Emydidae > Malaclemys > Malaclemys terrapin. The sequence continues at coordinate 92,733,615 of NC_071509.1, forward strand.
CTTTCATTGGGTATGTACAGTAGCTGACCTAATTATAGTAGATGGGATGAAATTATCAGTTCTTTTTTCCTTGCAATCATTCTGAACTGTGGTAGCTTTTAATTAAGTGAAGGGTATTTAAACACTTTGCTGTGTTCATTACATCAAATACTTATGCAGTATTTAAGGAGAAAGGTGAATACATTACATTAGGTTTTAGAAACATTCCTGAAGTGGCACTCTTACATTTTTTGTTTGTGAGAAAGAGATGCTATCAAAGGTTGTTGGTGGGTTTTAATAAAGCAAATGTTTAATAGCCACCTATAATTAATGTTTGAGAATATTTACGATTAAGTAGTCAAGGATAAAGAGGGATAAAACTGATTATTTTTTTTAAAAGAAAGAACAGGAATCTCATTTAAACTATCTTTTCAGGAGGAAAAACAAACAAACAAAACAACAAACACTGTAAAATAAAAGTATTTTAAAAAAAGTCTGCTAGGAGAGGCAGATGTCAATCATATGGAGATGGTAAGCATTTTAAGAGAAAGCATGTTTTCTTCCTATGAAGAAAAGTCTGTTATTATTTATACTCTGAAGAGTGAAAGTAAGATAGGCATTTCATGATGAATACTGAAATGTATGAAAATTGTTCATTTATCTCCTATGATCTTTTCACCCAACCCTCTCTGTGCAAAGTTATTTATAATAGATCAGTTCATTTTATTTTTTTAATCACTTGTTCTCTGAATGTGTCAACAATTTTTTTTTCCATTGTGTCTACATGGGGAACTCTCTCGCTTATAGAAGAGCATTTTGTTTACATTTTAAGGTGCTTTTGAGCGACTGGATGACCCCCAAGGATTGCTTATTTATGCCTGTCAGTTTTAGATAAGGCCCCAGGTCACCAAAAATCACCACTCACTGATGAATGATTGAGAACTGTGTCAGTGGCATCACTTCATTCATTTGCTTGTGAACACTTGTGCACAGCATAAAGCTACTCCCATAGATGGTACACGTTGCAGCATCATTTTGACTATTTGTCATTAACTTTCAAATCCCACCACGCTCATTAGAAGTTGTACAGTGGTCTACCCACTGTTAAGACTCCAATGCAAGAGAGATATGGTGTGAAGTGCTCATCGTCTAGTGCTTGTGAAAATAGGGTATCCACTATGAAACAAGTTTGAATATACAATATGAAAAACTATGGAAAGCCTGGCACTTAGCTGCCTTTTCAAGAGTTCCTTTATTCATCAATTGCATGCGGTTTCTGTTGGAATGGAAATAATGAGACCATTTCTTGGCTCATGAGTGAGGATTATCATTTCCCAGGAACAAAATGGCTTCCCGATCTCTTATCAATACTTACCTTTGCATAAGGGCATCTTCTGCTATGGCTGTCCTTCATTTGTCACCCTAATTAGACTTATCCTTTGAAAATGCCATTGAAAGATGAATGAGCGATATTGACATAATCAGATTCAAAACAATTTAAAAAAAGAACTTGGCTTACACAAGGCCAGGAAAGAGCAACCATCCACATCCATAAAATATGTACAGCGAATGGAAGTAGTAATGTTTCTATGTTTATTTTAGGTTGACTTAGTCCCAGGATTGACTTATCATTAGACGCAGGAGTCACTGTAACAGCCATTGAAAAAAGAAGCTATTTTTGATTGTGGTTATGCTTGTCGAGGATCATGAGTCCTGCTCCATAGAGCAACACAATATTTTAGGAGGAGGCACTCCTGCCTAGCAAGTCACATTATAGGGTGACAATTTAATGTACTGGAAGCATACATCATCATCAGGATTCCCCTAAACTGGGGTTTTATGAAGTGAAAAGGACTTCCACTATAAGGATATTTAGGGAGATGCAGGATGTGACTTGTTTTACCTAACTTTTCAACTGCACAGCTTTCTTCCTCCTTTCTATCACATGGGGTTCTTACCTCAGACCCAGGTAGACAGGACATTTTTCTGAATTCTACAGCAATGAGTAAGAGCAATCTAGCAATGAACAGGCAGACCATTCTAACTGCTAAACACAGAGATAATTGAAGACAGAACAACTTGCATGAGTAAGATGTATCATGTGTATTTCTAGAGCACCTAGAAGCCCTTGTCATGGAGCAGGACCCCATTATGCTAGTGCTGTACAAACACACAGGACAAGAAATGAGCCCTGCCCCAAACAGACATGAGATTGATACAGACAGATGAAGGAATACAATAAACAATATTGGTCAACATAATAGGCAGTGGCCTCAGCCTAATTAGGCCTTATTGCTTGCAGATCTAGTTTTATCCAAGAAGACTTTTTGGAGTGGGGGGTGCACCTGGTTTAAAACTCTTGCTGAAGTTAAAGGGCACAATCTCTTATCACACAATTTCTGTGGGGAACTGCACACATAAGGGAAACTACAAATGAGCTATCTGTGACTTCTGATCCAAGGGGAAGCCACAGGTCAATTCAGCCCCCGATATAGTGTAGATTAGCCTTAGGGCTATTCTAAACGATGCCCAGGCTTCAACATCCCCTAAGAGGCTTTCCATAGGCTAGTGATTGTTGAAGTACAACATACAGTGGCCTTGAGCCCCCTCCCCCCAATATGCATCTATGCTGGGAAGGGTTTATATAGTGCTAACTAAGAGAGTTTTATGCCAACCAGGCATTCCTCCTCCATTGCTGGGGGGAAATCTCCAGATGACTGATTTTAGCCAGATGTTGGCTGCCTTTGCACCCATAGTATAGTACAAATGGGATGTAGCAGGACTCCAGAATGAACACAAAAAATCCAATTCTTTATTGATTTATTGGTTTGTAGACCAGAAACACATAACACTGATATTCTGGGTGTTGTACCTTAAATCCGTCTCCTGATGTGCTTATATCTGCTGCCTATAGTACTGATCACTTTACATAGCTCCTTTATTACTTCTTATAAAGTATCACAGGCAAAGTGTCCTTATTCTGAAGTATAGGGCAAAATGGTTGGTTGGCCTTTCACAAATTACCCTTCTTACTGAGTTAGCACCAAGCTATGTTCCATGCCTATTATCTAGCTCTCTAATATTCTTTCCCACCATCATTCCATATCATACAGTCAGACTCCCAGCCCCACAAAACAGCTCAGAGTACAAAATTGCCAACATCAGAGGCATCTGGGGCTGTAATACAGTTGCCTGGCCCCTGGTGTTGCTGTTACAGAAGGAGCTGGCTGCTGGGACCACATGGCCCCCAAAAGCTTATCTGCATAGGAATTGGGGCAGAGGATAGGACTTGCCTAGTGCCCTCCCCCTATGTCCTGGTATTATAAAAATAAATATCCAGGAAAAATATATTGGACCCCCCAAAAAACCAACACTCATTTTCCTTCCTGCTCAAGCATCCCCTTCCACAACACATTTCTCATGATTTACTAGCCTAACTCGTGGAAAATTTCAGGGGGGAAAAATGCAACTGGGAACAACCTGGCAGTTCAGTGTGCTAGGACAATGTGAAGTCACATAGGAAACCCAAATTAGAGGTCCAAACTTCCTCCTGTGCCAGAGGATGGGAGCACTCCTGAGGCAATGTACTCATCCCCTAGGAGAAAGTGTGTTTAACATCATTTCCAAGTGACTCCCTCTGGCTGACCTGTGATGTACTGCTCATTGTTCTATATTGCCCAGTGCTATACAATAAGTAGAAATTAGTGAAATCACTTGAGATGCACAGACTGTATTTGTTTATGAAGTTTGTGTAAATTAAGTACTATATAAAGAAAGATATACAAGAAGAATTATGAAGCTTGTCTGATGCCAAGGAGTAAAATTGGATTATCATCTACCCTGCAAACCTAAGTGGACTCAACAGATCCTGATATGGTCTCTGGAGGATATGGAATGCCCCTCATTCTGCTATTCCCCATCACCATTATCCCCATTACTGTTGTTGACTTGCTCAGCTGCATTCTCCTTCATTCCCCACACCAAACTCCAAGCTCTCCTCCTCCATCCTTGTTAGGGACTCAGGCATGGGCAGTCTTGTTTAATATACAGAGCAGATGTCTGGAGTAGGAAAATGGAAGTGGGGGCAGAACCAGAGTCAGAGGCCTAATGCCAAAGTCAAGGGTCAAGTCAGAGCTAGGAACTAGAGCAGAGGATCAGAGACAGGTTAGCTGGAGTAAGGAAAGGCAGGAGTGAGGCTGGGGCAGGCCTGGAACAATGCACTAGCAGAAGCTAACACAGACACAGGCAAATACCTTGACCTGCTAAAGTCTTGCTGCTGGCCCTAAGAGTTGTTCTGCTGATACCCTCAGCCAATCAGGCTGTTTAGACATCTCAGTTGGGGCCCAGCTGCACTCATTAAACTGCCTAAGGGTTATGCTAGCTGGTAAACAAGGTAGTTGCTGGCCCTTACTCCGACCACTTCTACACCTGCTGCAGCCTAAACACTAAACCATCTCTGAAGATGAACCTGGTTCAAAAAGAGATTGGCCAGTTTCAAATGCTGCAGGTACTCAAGCATGCCCTACCCTGAATTCCAGAGCCGCCAGAGATGTAAACTTTGAACTGAAAGTAGTAAGGACAATCATGAGCTTAGCTTCACACAGCGTTCCCTTTGTGAGTGACAGAGCTCTATTACTTACCTAGTCTCTAGTTATCAGCATACAGGTAGTCAGCAGTACAGGTCCAAGTGTGGAAGACTCATCCTTCCAGCTGGGTCGTTGAAGGGGGAATATTAATGGTCCTCCAGAAAGGACAAAAACACAGCAAAACAGGCCTAAACATGTTGCAGGCCCTTCCTTTGAGGACTCTCTGGTGAGCTGTAGTCCACCTCAGTGCTCTCAGACAAGTCACTAGAAAAAGTTCCAATATAATCAGAGTCCAATCCACCTTCCCTTCTGGAGACTCTCACAAGTGCAGTCACATGTGCAGTGCCTGCCCTCAATCATACTCCTCTACAGGATCTGAAGATTAAAGTCTGTTCTCCCAGAGCTGCTACCAAGTGAACTGGGCTGCCTCCCTTTTAAAGTCCTTGTTCCAGACCTGGCACAGCGAAGGTGTGGTAGGGCAGGGCTTCTCTAATCCATACCAGTTCATTAACTCTTTCTTGTCCCATACAGGATTCATAGACCCCCTTACAGGACTTAAGGAAGTATATATGGCCAAAAATGGAGAAAGTATTCCTGGTCCATCTTAGGGCTTACTAGACAGCAAGTTACATTACAGTAAGCCAGGGTGTGAATCTATCATGCAGCAAACTGGTGTGCTGTAATGTCCTGTGTGGACATTGCTACAGGGCACTGAAAATCCCAGAACATGACACAAACCCCCAAATAGCTTAGATTTTTATTCCAGTATCTCAAGTATCTTGTTTCAAATCCTCCTGCTACCTTACATATGGCTCTAATTGGTGTGCTGTTTGGGCTTTCTCACCTTTAAAAAATCTTCCAAGAGTATAGTGAATGGCAAGGTTTATACAGAATGACAATGGTAATGGTCAGCTTTCTTTGAATAGACTGCACTGAAAAAAAAGTAAAATAAATGCCTCTTCATAATATTTTCAGGTTTTTTTTCCTTCAAACATAGGTCACGCAAATATTTTGGACCATCCTTTTCCCAATATTTGTATACTGGGCTAATGAGAACTAAAAGGGAACATACAGAAAAGCTGGAGGTGGGGGTTCGGCATTCAGAATCTTTTACAATTACCTTAATATTTTTTAAACCTCCTCTTGCTCATGAATTTTGGCTTAAAAATTGTTATTCCTGGTAGGGACTGAGATTGAGAGTGTAACAGTGCTAAATAGATGATAAACAGGGAAATCATTCCATTTTATGGAGCCACATCATGTTTCTCATCTCTAACTTTATATTAGATGGTGTGGTTTGCGTCAAGACCAGGAACAAGAAACATATCTGGGAAATTAGTTTAACTTATTTAACGCACCACAAAGAGGATGTTTGAAGAAGTCCATTCAGGTTCTGCTTTACACCATTCATTTACAAACTTAAAATTGGAGACCCCCTTATTTGATTTATAACACACTGTAAGCACTGCAGGGTTAATTACAATCACGTATCTTTCTTGGTGGTGGCAGTGGCCGGGGGAATGAGAGGATTAACTGTGCAAACAAGATGACAGTTTTGTTTTCTATAGTGAGGCTTTTCTTTAAGAGAAAGTCAAGATCCTAGGCTAATTTTCCACAAAACTAGCCTAAGTGTCCCCTTTTCTTTAGCAGTAGAATTATCTGCTTTGTAACATCTGGCAGCTGTAATTGTAAGCAGAGAAGCACATACCAATAGCATGATATACAGCTTATGCCGTGTACTGAGGATTAAGCTATAAGTGAGAGTTAAATATAAAAGCAATAACAGTTTTATAAATCAGGGTAACATCATCTGTTTATTATATATGTGGTAGTAAAATCCTTAGCATTCAGTAAGGCTACATGTGATTTATACATAAGTAGGAAAACATATCTTTAACAATCTTATGATTCCATAATGTTCTTATGTAAGATTTTTCTCCCATCATTGCAACATTTTTAAAAAGCTTACTTACCACTTAGCAGACATAACCCCAAGCAGTCAAGTTCAGATCCATGCTCTATGTGGTTTTATTGGCATTCAGAGGGGATAGGCACATCACACTCAACTGGTGAAGGCATAAATCAGTTGTGCAGGTTCTCCCAAGAGTGCCAATAAAGGCTTTGGACCACACCATCATGTTACAGACAAAGTATTTTTAGAAATGTTTTTGTATCTTTTTGCCTGTAAAACCAGTTAGTTACTATGAGCCAACTGTACAGGCCTCCATAGGATGGGAGCATTGTAACTAATGAATTTCAAAACTCTCTAAAAATGACCAAACATAGCTTTTCTTTAGATTAAAATAGCAATGACTAGAAGCAGTTGCAGCTTGGAAATGGGTAATCTGTAAGTCCAATTTCTAGTTCAGATAGGTGGCAAGAGAGGAAAAAATAAACCTGTTGCAAGACAGCATATTTCCCATCCCGGACTTTAGAGAAATCTGATTTTAAAAGGAAATATATATATTTTTAGGAGAAACAGAGCATATGTTCATTTAAAAGGAGGATATATTTAAAAAAAGCAGTTGTTTGAAGCTGCTTAGGGATTTGGAACGTTAGGGTAGGTCCAGGAGAAATGGATTAGAGGGCCAAAAGCAGGAGAGGTGTCCGAAGTGCATGATAACTACAATTTATCACATAGATGGCCCCAATATGTGGTGAGTGTATATCTAGTAATATATATGGATTTTTTAAAAATAAAAATGTACGTTATTTCACAGCTACCTATGGAATTGTCCCAACTTTAGCCCTGTATTCTCATCACAGAGGTATACAAAGTTTTTACTTTTACTTTTTACTAATTATAGTTTTAAAATGTTCTCAGTAGTTTATATTAACTTTGCACAAACTCTGTCTAAAGAAAGTGTTTAGTGGACCCCCTTCATATAGGTTTCTCCTGAGCATTTTTATATAAACAAACTTTGACATGTCTATACAACACTCACATCATATCAAAAGGGAGGGAAATTATTTTTCTCCTCTAGTGTTTTGAAGAAAACTGATCTCTTTTCAGAACTTCAGCTGCTTTAGCCCATTAAATGCTACAATTTTAAAAAGCTGGAAGCATAGTTATTGATATGGAACTTGAAGGCCAGACAATCTCTGAAGTTTGGTTAGTTGTAATACATCCAAGTATGCTGAAATGCATGATTAATTATCTATCAAGTTTGGAAAGTCAATATAATTTCTGACTGCACAGAGCAAAGATATTAATCATCTTATTAGAACAAATCTAAATGACATACGGTGGCAATGAACAACAGAGAGCACAGGATTAAATTTTAGCAGTTTATAAATTCTTAATATAATAGAATACTACAAGTGCCTGTGCCGAACCTGTCCCATTCTAAGGGCTGAAGTCATTTCTGCACAGCAGGGATGTCTTTGGACAACAAACGTATATCCCTGTTTTCAAAAGTATGCGTGGGAATATTTTGCCCTGGCTGGCATACAATAAGGTATGGCTTTTAAAGAGGATGAGTAGCAGGAACACAGGCAGACAGACATAGGGCAGCTACAAAATAAAAACAGAGCAAATTGAACCAAATATTTCCCTCCAAGTGATCAGGGAGGATAGACCCCCCTCAACTTGACCAAGGGATTCCTCCAACAGCACTGTTAAGCATAAATATGAAGTGTCCACAACCTCTCTTGTACAGTGGTTAGAGTGGAAAATCCCTTGCCTCTGCTCCCCCCGATCCCCTAAAAAGCTTCTTCCAGCAAAGATCGTGAAGGCAGGAATAGTCATTCTCCCATCAGCCAAAGGACACAACCAAAAGGTTGCTATAACCCTCAAGCTGCACTAATTTCCCTTGGCTGAGCAGCCTTGTTATGAGAAGGGAGGTCCAAACTCAGCACAAATGGTTCATAGCAGACAGGAAGCTCATTTCCTCAATTACTTGTTGTGGTGCTCTATATTTTTACTAACTCTTTCTTTTTTATCTTGCAGAAAGAACTCATTTGCCCAGAAGACGCACTCAAGAATATCATGTCTACATTTGGCTGACTGGAGCCCTAAAGTCTTCTGATTATTTGTTACCCACATAAGCTCATACTAGAGCTGGGAAATTACTGCTAAAAATCAGAGACTATTCTTTCCAATTTTAAAATAAATTCCTTTGACTGCATTTTTGTTTTCACTTTCTGCTATTACACTAAATGAGTTTACTGGTGAGATTGTTTTTGGAAATAGCAGGTGAATTTAGCAAGTTTCAAACAGTTGTTGGATGTTTATATGGCCAAAAAGAATATCCCGTGTTATAATAATAGATACTTTAAAAATGTAGAAGGGTGATAAAACCTTATTCCAATCTAGCTAGGTGGGATTAGAAAGAGATGCCTTAAAGTCAGGATATCCCATATTTGCCTGCTACAGATTTTCTTGCATCTGAAACATCTGCCAGAGACAAGCTACTGGACCTAGAGGGACCACATGGCTGATCCAGCTTGATAATTCCTATGTCCTTCTGTAATAATGTGGAGTTTAAAATTCATGAGTACTTGCACTGGAAAATAGATTCTCTGTGTTATGCTAATCTGATTAGCATAGAAACATATCATATAACCTAAGTGGGCAATGAAAACAACTGAAATTGTATATTCTTGTACTGAACTTTTTCTGAAAGTATCTATAGGCCAAGAATTGATGATAGAAATTAACAGGTGAATCCTTTCAAAACATGAAAGAAATTATAATCAATTCATGGACAGTTTGTGCACAGAGTAAGATGTAACATTTACTGAATATATCATTCATCATGAATTATTTACCCAGCTTTTAGGTCTAGTGAACATGCTAAAATATACTAAACATCCTGGTTTATCTTGTAAAAACTTTACAGTAGTGAGAATTTATTGTATTGGAGATCTCTTCAGGGAAAGAGAGCTCTTTTGCTTTTTAACAAATGGGCAGCAATGTCAGTTCTATTGCCACCATTACTCAAAATTTATAGTTGTTTTTAAAATCATTAAGGTGTCCTTACACCTCCCATGTAAGTATTACTTTTATATTATACATGGGGAAATGAAATAGGGCAAGGCCAATATTTTCAAAAGTAGCAACTGTCTCAAGGTAGACACCAGAAAAAAATGGAGACACCCAGAATTCATGCCTGCGTTTGGAGAATTTGACTGCAAAAGTTACTTGCCCAAGGACACACAGGGAGTTAAGGTAAGGATTGGGATTATGAATTCTTACTCCTCAGGCCAGTCAGCAATCGAATCCGCCCCCTCTTAAATTTTATCCAAGTGACGGTTCTATATTCCATCTTCACCAAACGTTGACTTTACTTTTTTGCTTTCCCTCCAATGAGCCTCCTTAAGAGTGCAAGGAGCATTTATGGCACCAGAGTTAGATGCTGAATCTTCACAGAGCTTTTGTCAGTGAAATTTTTGGAAGCTTTAAAATAAAAAAAATTCCTTTGGTGAACTTACAGCTTTGTTATTTTTACAACAGGAGTGATACATTATCTTCTCTTGCTGACTAGAATAACTTATATGACTAAGGTTGTGTTTCAGTACATTTACAAAATTTGCCTGTGTGCCTGACAAAATTTTGAAAGTACACAGCATAGTTGGCTGTGTGTGTGACCAGAGGGAGTATGAAGGAACTTGGGAACAGCTAAACTACATGGTATGTTTCCTCTTACAGCTGTGTAACATACAATGACAGAGCAATAACTCCCAGCCACAGTTTAACATTCCAACTAGCATTTATGGGTGAGTGGCTGGCCTGTCAACAGCAAATGGTTGCACAGAGAGACAGACTAAAATTCCACCTGTGCTGTGGATCTAGGGTAATACATCTGATCTAATCTGCAGGAATCATTTGTATTGTTTCTCAGAGATCATCTGCCTCTCCCGTAACTATTCTGCTCTGCTACTGGTGCAGCCTCCTGGAGGGGACAATACATAACAGCAGCATCGCCAGAGACCATGCATTTTCTGGAGGTTAGAGCTAATCTACTGCATGGGAGCATAGGAGTATTTTACTGATTAATGCATATATGACAATGATAGACGGCTCCTGCTGAAAATAGCACTATTTATTTGATAACAATGTGCTATCTAATAGTAACTCAGCAGGGAAGTGAATTGAGCACCATATTCATCAGCAAAGGGAATTCCCAACCAAGTGATTATTTGCTTTCCAGATTTTATATTGAAGGCAGGCCGCACTGCAGTAGCTGTCATTACTAGTGCTCTCTGTAGACACCAATCTCTATGCACTGTGAATATTTATTGTTGTAATGTGAGACTGAGGCATTTGATAATCATAGATCCTGTACTAGGTATCCAATATGAAGTAATTTCCTGTAAAACTCTTCTCTTTTTCCCTCCCTCTTCTTTTTTAATTTGGGGAATTACTCTCAATTACCCAAGGGAAACAATACAATCTGTTTTATGTGGCTGAGCAAGTCCCATCTGGTAGTGTTCTTTCCCATACCTATGCTGTTTAAGTAGAAATCACACCATGCAGATTAATACGTACTGCATGGAGGACAGTGAATTCTTGGGAAATTTTGTATGCTGTTACATTTAGTGAGATGTAATGGGTAAGCTGAGGATATGTTTTGTTTGCTTAGGTTTGGCCAATAAAACTTCATAAAAAAGGAGACTGTGGGCAGCAAGTCCTTAGCAAGCAGGAGAGAAATCTCGTTACATTGCTGTTGTATGACATTTTGGAGATCACCCAGATCAGTAAATGGTTCTGTCACTGCCTACCTTGTAACTCTGGATGCCTTAAATGCAATGTTGCTATGATTTAAAGCTTTGACACTGGTAGCTAGCCTACAAGAGTAAGGCCTCACTCTGGCTTCCAACAATCTAGGTACTTTTTTCAGGATGGCCTCAACAATCCCTTCTGGTCCAGAGTCTCCCAAATCTGTCTTCCCCAAGTTCTTAACTACCAGATACTTGGACTTTTCCTGTTTGCTTTTTCACCCCAAAGGAATGAAACTTGCCCTCAATTATCAGTTCACCTTGACACACACACACACCACACCATTTGCACAACAGAGACCCGCTTGGCATAAAAATAAAAAGTTTATTGAATAGAAATATCATAGATTCAAAGATGAGATAGCAAGGAAAAGAAAACAGAAGTTACATAGACAATAAACATAGAGACAAATCTCAGACTTTACCTTTCTATATTAGCTAAATTCCGTTTTCTAATACAAGTTACCTATTGCCTCTGAACAGTTTCCAAGCATTCCCTCTGTCCTAGAGCAGATCCAGTGTTTCACAGATAGCACCCCACTTACATTCTGGCTCTGAGTTTCTGAATAATATTCATTGCAAACCCTCTTCCCTTTTAACAGCATTCACAGTTTTTTCTCTTTCTTTTAGGCCATACAGAGCAGGGGAGACTCCCTCCTTCCTTAGTTTTCCAAAACTGGGGGTTTCTTTTCAGTTTCAGTGTCTTTCCATTAACTTTCATGATCCACTAATGTCTTTCCCTGGCTTCTACAATGCCACATGCTTGGAGTTAGTTTTATATAAATAAATAGTCTGGGAGGTGCCCCTCCCTCTCTGAGTGCTTCCACCCCCTGTTGAAAGTGATGCTGTAGCTGCACCGCACTTACAATTACTAAGTTCTACACTTATATACATGCCTATATTCATAACCGTAACCTGTATACATATTTCCTAATGGCCATTGATTTTAGAACATTACAAGCTTTCATAAATGACCTTAGCTGACATATTTATACACAATAAATTGTACATAACAAGTTGATTCAGTTTCTTCTTCTTTGGGGTTCAGACCACTAGGGTTTTGGCCACTGGCCATAACATAGGCTTCACTTCTTTCCCCTCTTTTCTGGACAGCGCATCACCTACTTTGTTCTCCAACCCTTCAATATGTTTAGTCCCCATAACATACACCTGCAAAGTTACGCTCCAGCATAGCAATCTGGAGTTAGTTTCTTTTGTTCTATGAAGGCATGAGTGGTCTCTTAATACCGTGAACTGACTATTGAACAGATAGGGTCTGAGTTTTTTGATAGCCCATACTGTGGCTAAACATTCCTTTTCTATTATAGAGTAATTCTCTTCATTGCAGGGTGGGGGGGACACATTTTTTTGCCCAGAAATGCCAGGGAGTGTTTCTTGTTATCCTCCCCAGTCTGCATTAGTATACCTCCAAAACTTGTGTCGGATACATCGTTGTACAATTCAAATATTTTCTTAAAAGCTGGACTGGCCAAAACCAATGTCTGATAAAACTGGTCTAATTGCATCAAGACCCTTTTGGCAGGCTTTTAATCAAACCACATTTCCTGGTTTTGTTTTCTGGCATAGCCTTGTTATAGGGGCAATGATGTCACTGAAACCTCCTTCAAATTGTCAATAATAATTAGCCATACCTATAAAAGATTGAACCTGTTTCTTAGTTTTGGGGGCAGGCCAATTCACATTAGCTTCCACTTTCAAGGGATCTGGGTGGACTTGGCTTCTACCACCCAATGACCCAGGTAAGGGACCTTTGCTGCCCCCACCCGACACCTTGACAGTGGGGCCTCCTGCCTTGAGGCTTTTCAATACCTTCTCCACAACTGTTTTGTGTTTCTCCCAGGTATTGCTAAATATAGCAATAAGATCAATGTAGCTGAGAGCAAAGTCCTGGAACCCATGTAGTACCCGATTAACCAGCCTCTGGATCGTGGCTCCTGCATTAATTAACCTGAAGGATAGTAATAAATACAAAAAGTCCCAAATCAGTAATTAATGTAGATTTTTTTCTGTGCCTCAGTTTCCAAGGGAATCTTCCAGTATCCCCATAATAAAATCTAAAGTAATTAAATATTTAGCTATGCTAAGTACATCTAACTTCTTATCCACTCAAGGAATAAGGTAAGCATCTGGGACTGTGACAGCATTAAGTTTACAAAGAAACCCGTACTGTGCGTCCTTCTTTGGGACAAAGACAAATGGAGAAACCCAGGGGCTGTCTGACATTGCTATGTCTATCATACTTTGTACTTCTGCCTTTATCTGTTCTCTCATGGTCCCTCTCATCCTGTAAACTTTACTAATTACTGAGTGTGCCTCCTTGCTATTAATGTAGTGTTCTCTCACGTGAGTCAGACCAGGTGTATTAGCAAATCTCCTTTTTTGGCTTTGTAACAGCCATTACTTCTCTCTTTTCTACAGTAGTTAGCCCTTCACATAATGTTCTCTAAAGGGGTCTCCCCCTTAATCTCAGACATTTTCTAGGAGAGGTGATACTTTGTGGTCCTCTTCTGCATAGCTATCACGTTTACTATAGCTTCTCTTTTATGGCAAGCTTTCAGTCTCTTCATATGTACAGTTTGAGGTAAACCCTGGCTGTAGGCTTTCTGTAGCTGGTAAGTGACTTTGTTTAGCCTATCACCTAAAAAGGGATCCTCCCATGAGTTCTGCATTTTACGCCTTTTTACAGGGGTTAATACCAGAACCAAATCACCTATATCAAAGGCTCTTTTACATCCCTTTTTGTTATGCAATACTTTTTGTACAGCTTGGCTCTTTTTGAAATTATGCTGTACCAGCTCCATAATGGATTGCAACCAAGGCTTTTGTATGCCTTGAGGAGCTTTTCCACCAACAACCTGTAGTTGTCTGCCTTGTTGTTTCCGAGAAAATTTATTGCCACTAACTGGAAGGCTTTCCATGCCGTCTTTTCCTTGCCACGCAGTGCATGATCAAATGCATCATCTCAAAGAAGTTCATGAATCTTAGGACAAAGACACCTTCCTTTATCTTAGCTTCACTTAACCTTGGAAATTTTTGACGGAGGTACTTGAAAGCTGCTTGTGTTTTGTCAATGGCCTTGACAAAGTTCTTCATCAGACCCAGCTTGATGTGTAAGGGTGGTAACAAAATCTTCCTTGATTCAACAAGTGGTGGATGCTGAAGACTTTTCCTCCCAGGCTCCAATTACTGTTGGAGTGGCCAGTCTTTCTTGATGTCATGGGAATCTCTTGCACGACTATCCCATTCGCAGACAAAACAGCAGTACTTTGTGTATCCAGTCTGCAGACCAAGCAAGAGAGCAACAACCTTCAAATCGCCACAAAGCTGCCACTGATGTTGGTCATAGTTTATGCACCTCAAAAGTTGTTTCATAGGTTTCCTTCATATGGACTGCATGACCAACTGGAATTTATGGCAAAACATTGCCATTATGCAGTAAAACAGCTTTAAGACTCGTCTTCGATGAATCAATGAACTGTCTCCACTCATCTGGATCGTGAACGATGTTGAGGGCTGCCATCACACCATCGATGTTGTTGCAGGCTACAAGATCACCTTCCATGAAGAAGAATGGGACAAGATCCTTTTGACGGTCACGAAACATGGAAACCCTAACATCACCTGCCAGGAGATTCCACTGCTGTAGTCTGGAGCCCAACAGCTCTGCCTTACTCTTGGGTAGTTCCAAATCCCTGACAAGGTCATTCAGTTCACCTTGTGTTATGAGGTGTGGTTCAGAGGAGGAGGATGGGAGAAAATGTGGGTCCTGTGACATTGATGGTTCAGGACCAGAAGTTTCATCCTCTTCCTCGTCTGACTCAAGTGAGAATGATTCTGCTGCATCAGGAACCGGCAGTCCTTCTCCGTGGGGTACTGGGCGTATAGCTGATGGAACGTTTGGATAATGCACACTCCACTTTTTCTTCCTTGACACACCTTTCCCAACTGGAGGCACCATGCAGAAGTAATAATTGCTGGTATGATCTGTTGGCTCTCTCCACATCATTGGCACTGCAAAAGGCATAGATTTCCTTTTCCTGTTCAACCACCGGCGAAGATTTGTTGCACAAGTGTTGCAGCATATGTGTGGGGCCCAGCTCTTGTCCTGATCTCCAATTTTGCAGCCAAAATAAAGGTGATAGGCTTTCTTAATCATAGTGGTTATACTGCGCTTTTGTGATGCAAAAGTCACTTCACCACAAACATAGCAGAAGTTATCTGCACTGTTCACACAAGTACGAGGTATCTCTGCTCACTTTAGCTAAACAGAAACGTGTCCCTTTGCAAAATCAAACACTGACAAATAAGAGAGCACGACACTGTATGATTTCTAGAGCTGATATAGGGCAATTTGTTCAGCAGAGTGATGTAAGCTTCGTTATGATTGCATCATCCATGACTTCTAGAAATAACATGATGCAATTCATATCATGTATGACGCAATAGCAGCTTCAGATTGCATCATTCATTGTTTTGCCTACAAAGCAAGTTTTGTCCAAACCTAGTCATAGATTTATTCATAGATCCTGTCAAAGATGTATTTTAGTCATTTCTGGTTTAAATTGAGATCCCTTCCCTTTATAACTCACTTATCCTCTGCCATTCCCAAGTGAAGGTTCATATATACTGACCCAATAGCATATCTTGAAAACTAGAGCCAAGCAACAATTTTAAACATCATTTTCATTCTCAGTGACCCAGAATTAGTAAAGTTTGACTACATTTATTTCAGAAGCATTTTGGCTGTAGAGCAGTACAATACAATAATTTAGTTACAAGCTAATTATATTAGCTTAACCGAATAAATAGTTTAGATCAGTGGTGGGCAACCTGTGGCCCACAGGCTGCATATGGACCCTCAGGGAACCTGCTGGCTGGTCACCAAACAGTTTGTTTACATTTGCATGGCTGCCCACAGCTCCTACTGGCCGCAGTTTGCTGTTCCTGGCCAACGGGAGCTGCAGGAAGCAGCACAGGCTGTAGGGATGTGCTGGCTGCTGCTTCCCGCAGCTCCCATTGGTCAGAAACGGCGAACCACAGACACTGGAAGCTGCGGGTGGCTGTGCAAATATAAACAAACTGTCTGGTGGCCCTCCAGCAGATTACCCTGATGGGCCGTGTGTGGCTCGCGGGCCGCAGATTGCCCACCACTGGTTTAGATTGAATATGGCAAGTCTGAGTAGTTTAACGGACGTAACTTAAGTAATAGTATATTTCCATTATCATTCAGCTTTCATGTTTATTATAGGGAGAAAGGAAACTTTTTTCCTGTGAAATGATTACAATTTTTTGCTCACAAAAACTTTTTTCAATGGGCTTTCTGTATAAAATTCAAACATTTGTTTTGATGAACATACTTGATTAGGAAAACAAGCCCTTATTATGGTATTGTAGTTTATAGGCAGACTCCATTCCTGCAGTAAAGCAAAGCTGCCCTGTGTTGTCTTGTCTTCCTCTTTAAAACAAAACAAGATCCTGGCCCTCATGTGTGCAGAGAAAAGCTTAACTATGTGAATCCTAAAGGCTCAAAAGCCTTAAGGAAAGTTTTAAGAAACCCTCTAACATAATTATTAATTTGGCTAGCTAAAAAGCAATGACATTTTAATCTCATGATTTTTGGCAGGGGCAGACTTGATGGCCCTGTCCTGTGATAGTATGTACCAAACCTAGATGACTCTTGCTTGACTCTCCAACTCCTTTCTGTAGAAGTAACCTTAGTGGAACAGAATTCTGCAGTTCGGAGGGCATATAAACCTCTTAAGTGATGTATATTTTTCTTTTGGACTTTCAAATCCCATTGAATTAGAACTAATTGAAAAACTCCTAACATTTGACCAAATTTGGTAGAACGTTTGCACTAAAATTTTCATTAACTTTTTTTGTGTTGAATTAGAGAGATCATTCAGCTCTGCTAAACACTTCTTGATGTACAATATTTTGATGTAAATAAAGAACGGTTTCACTACAATTATATGTCTGTGCTGTACTTTGGTAAATCTCAGTGTGACTATAGATACTAAAAGTGTATTTATAGGGTGCATTATCATACTCTTTTATAACTCTCAAATATTGTTTCTGCATACTCAGAATTACAGTGAAAAAAGATGTTCCGTGAAAAGTTTAGAACAACAACAAACATTTAATGCAAAATGTAACTAAATTTAGGTTTTTTGACAAAATGAAAGCTGAAAAGTGTTTTGTGGTTAAGAAAAAAACCCAGTGTTTTTCTTTTGCTCTATTTCTTCCTTACCTCCCTCTTTAATGCACACTTTTTTCCACTTAGAGGGAAAGCAATGGGAGGGAAAAAAAGAAAAAAATTCAAAACAAAAAAACTTTGAAGCTTGTATATGTTTTTTTTTTGTTCAAAAAGGCTACCAAAATTAAAGGTTTTCATGAACAAATTAATTTAGGTTGAAATTTTTTGGGGGTGCATATATAGCATTTTAATTTTTAAAAAAATCAGCTCTACTCATGATAGAAGATTCTGTTATTGTGGATCATCACTACTATGTGCCCCCTCATACCTGGGGAAATTGTTGCAATGGACTTCACCTCTAGCAGGGACACATTTTTGTCCCTGTAATGGCCTGCATCTCTTTAAGTCCTTCATAGACTGGCCCTCCAGTTTAATCCCCTTCTGGGTTAACAAAAGGTCATACCATAAGTTCAAACCTAAACCAATAGTTCTTCTGCCCATCTCAGACTAAGTCCTCTGTCTCACGGTCCCGTCTCAACTTCTCTTGTGCTACTTCCTCCCAGCTGGTTTTCTCCTATTGCCTCCCCTGCCCAGGGGTCCAGGCAGCTTCCCTCAGGGATTTGCCCCAGAAATGTGCCTTGCTTTGGGAGTGGAAGGTGGTGAGGTTTGTGGTGGTCCTTCATTCTGAGTAAGTTTATTTCAGTCTCAGATTGGCCCTGCAAAATGACGGTGCCACTATTACAGTAAATTTTGGAATGCAACCACATTTTAAACAAGATCCAAAGATCTAAGATCCATTCTGACAGTATTCTAAAAGAAAAGCTGAAACCAGTAGATTGCTGACAGCAATGCAATACATATGTATTTGTGCTGCTATCATTTTGACCACAGTTTTAGAAAGAAAATGTGGAGTATAAACACGAACCAGTATATTATTTTGACTTGAGTGTTTACTCTTTGTCATCTTGATCAGATTTATTGCACTTAAATGAGAAAACTTCTTTACTAATGGGGAAAAAAAAGCAAATCCATTGTTCAGCAATGATTAAAAATGAAGCACTTGCCTAGACATAACACATTAAGATACTAAAACATAAAAGAAGGTTAGCAACAACAAAGTTGGATTTATACTAATTAATACTCCACGAATGTTCTTGTTTCTATGGTAGCCAACATTCCAGGATTGTCCTGGAGCCTCCAGGCAGGGAGCGCGGCAGGGAAGGGCGCCGAGCCCGGCCGCAGACCCGCTCCCCCCGACGGGCCGGAGCGCCGGGGGGGAGGGCAGCGAGCCCGGCCGGGGCCCCGCTCTCCCCGACCGGCCGGAGCACCGGGTTAGGGCAGCGAGCCCGCTGCGGCTCTGCTCTCCCGGGCGGCCGGAGCGCCGCGGGGAGGGCGGTGAGCCCAGTCGCGGCCCCGAGCACCCCGCTGCACCGCCCCCCTCCAGGTGCCGCCCCAAGCACATGCTTGTTGGGCTGGTGCCTGGAGCCGGCCCTGCCTACAGGAATTAAAGATTAATCTTTACTTAAAGATTAAGTCATGTGAGGAAACCTCCAGGAATACATCCAACCTAAATTGGCAATCCTATTTGTTTCCCTCTAGCAAAAGAAAATAAAAGTGTTGAAAACAGACCTGTTAATTGTTTGAGTTTATAAAGATAAATTTGTTTAGTGGGAAGGGGAAAAAAAGAGTTTGACTTAATATCTGGGGCCAATACAAAATAACCTAACCAACAGAAAGAGATAATGGGCCCAATCCTCCAGTTATGCGTCCATTGACCAGTGTTGGCCCAATCAATAGAAAATATGTCCATGCTAAAGATTGCTGTTAAAGATGTCAAATATAAAAAAAAAAAAAACCTCTTCTGCTATGAAGACCAACTTGAGATGCAGTTAGGACATAATTAGCAATATTCCCTCTATTTTTTCCCCTTATGTCCAGAATGAGTAATTGCCAGAAATTAGATTTAAACCTAACATGATGAAGAGAGAGGTAAGGGAGAATAGGTGGGAAAGATGAAGAGAGAGAGAAAGGAATTGGAGGTCATTGTCAGAGATCCATATTGGTGTAAAAGATGGTGTAATTTAGAGTAGCCCTGAGTCTGCTCAAACTTATGAAGAGTCTGAAGCAGCCCTCAGATGAACCCCTACACTGAGGTACCAGAAAGATGAAGGAACATCACTTTTTGCTCACCCACCCCATATTACCTGAATGGTGCTCCTGCACACCTGAGGATTCAGATGTAATGCTTTTGTTAAATTGTGTGCCTGTGGTTTGAGATGTGTTAGATGTCCAACAATAAATTCCAGAGGACCTGTTTATAAATATTTGAGAAGAGTTAATAACCAGTGCAATGAAAACAAGCAAGGGATAACCCCTTCCTGCCAATTTTTTATCTTTACAGTTATTAAGATTTTTAAGAGCGGGAAAATAGTGATGTTCATTTAGAATCATAGAATCATAGAATATCAGGGTTGGAAGGGACCTCAAGAGGTCATCTAGTCCAATCCCCTGCTCAAAGCAGGACCAATTCCCAACTAAATAATCCCAGCCAGAGCTTGGTCAAGCCGGGCCTTAAAAATCTCCAAGGAAGGAGACTCCACCACCTCCCTAGGTAACGCATTCCAGTGCTTCACCACCCTCTTAGTGAAATAGTGTTTCCTAATATCCAACCTGGACCTCCCACACTGCAACTTGAGACCATTGCTCCTTGTTCTGTCATCTGCCACCACTGAGAACAGCTGAGCTCCATCCTCTTTGGAACCCCCCTTCAGGTAATTGAAGGCTGCTATCAAATCCCCCCTCATTCTTCTCTTCCGGAGACTAAACAATCCCAGTTCCCTCAGCCTCTCCTCATAAATCATGTGCTCCAGACCCCTAATCATTTTTGTTGCCCTCCGTTGGACTCTTTCCAATTTTTCCACATCCTTCTTGTAGTGTGGGGCCCAAAACTGGACACAATATTCCAGATGAGGCCTCACCAATGTCGAATAAAGGGAAACGATCACGTTTCTCGATCTGCTGGCAATGCCCCTACTTATACAGCCCAAAATGCCGTTAGCCTTCTTGGCAACAAGAGCACACTGTTGACTCATATCCAGCTTCTCGTCCACTGTGACCCCCTAGGTCCTTTTCTGCAGAACTGCTACCTAGCCATTCGGTCCCTAGTCTGTAGCAGTGCAGGGGATTCTTCCGTCCTAAGTGCAGGACTCTGCACTTCTCCTTGTTGAACCGCATCAGGTTTTTTTTGGCCCAATCCTCTAATTTGTCTAGGTCCCTCTGTATCCGATCCCTACCCTCTACTGTATCTACCACGCCTCCTAGTTTAGTGTCATCTACAAACTTGCTGAGAGTGCAGTCCACACCATCCTCCAGATCATTAATAAAGATATTAAACAAAACCGGCCCCAGGATTGACCCTTGGGGCACTCTGCTTGAAACCGGCTGCCAAATAGACATGGAGCCATTCATCACTACCCGTTGAGCCCGACGATCTAGCCAGCTTTCTATCCACCTTACAGTCCATTCATCCAGCCCATACTTCTTTAACTTGGCGGCAAGAATACTGTGGGAGACCGTATCAAAAGCTTTGCTAAAGTCAAGGAATAACACATCCACTGCTTTCCCCTCATCCACAGAGCCAGTTATCTCATCATAGAAGGCAATTAGGTTAGCCAGGAACGACTTCCCCTTCGTGAATCCACGCTGACTATTCCTGATCACTTTCCTCTCCTCTAAATGTTTCATAATTGATTCCTTGAGGACCTGCTTCATGATTTTTCCAGGGACTGAGGTGAAGCTGACTGGCCAAAGGTTCCCCGGATCCTCCTTCTTCCCTTTTTTAAAGATGGGCACTACATTAGCCTTTTTCCAGTCATCTGGGACCTTCCCCGATCACTGGAAAACCCCCGATGAGTTTTCAAAAATAATGGCTAATGGCTCTGCAATCTCACCCGCCATCTCCTTTAGCACCCTCGGATGCAGCGCATCCGGCCCCATGAACTTGTGCACGTCCAGTTTTTCTAAATAGTCACGAACCACTTCTTTCTCCACAGAGGGCTGGTCACCTTCTTCCCATACTGTACTGCCCAGTGCAGCAATCTGGGAGCTGACCTTGTTCATGAAGACAGAGGCAAAAAAATCATTGAGTACATTAGCTTTTTCTACATCCTCGGTCACTAGGTTGCTTCCCTCATTCAGTAAGGGGCCCACACTTTCCTTGATTTTCTTCTTGTTGCTAACATACCTGAAGAAACCCTTCTTGTTACTTTTAACATCTCTTGCTAACTGCAACTCCAAGTGTGATTTGGCCTTCCTGATTTCACTCCTGCATGCCTGAGCAATATTTTTATACTCCTCCCTGGTCATTTGTCCAATCTTCCAGTTCTTGTAAGCTTCTTTTTTGCGTTTAAGATTAGCAAGGATTTCACTGTTTAGCCAAGCTGGTCGCCTGCCATATTTACTATTCTTTCTACACATCGGGATGGTTTGTTCCTGCAACCTCAATAAGGATTCTTTAAAATACAGCCAGCTCTCCTGGACCCCTTTGCCCTTCATAAACAACAAGGAGTCTGGTGGCACCTTAAAGACTAACAGATTTATTTGGGCATAAGCTTTCGTGAGTAAAAACCTCACTTCTTCGGATGCAACTCCTTGTTGTTTTTGTAGATACAGACTAACACGGCTACCCCCTGATACTTTGCCCTTCAAGTTATTCTCCCAGGGGATCCTGCCCATCTGTTCCGTGAGGGAGTCAAAGTCTGCTTTTCTGAAGTCCAGGGTCCGTATTCTGCTGATCTCCTTTCTTCCTTGTGTTAGGATCCTGAACTCGACCATCTCATGGTCACTGCCTCCCAGGTTCCCATCCACTTTTGCTTCCCCTACTAATTCTTCCCTGTTTGTGAGCAGCAGGTCAAGAAATGCTCTGCCCCTAGTTGGTTCCTCCAGCACTTGCACCAGGAAATTGTCCCCTACACTTTCCAAAAACTTCTGGATTGTCTGTGCACCGCTGTATTGCTCTCCCAGCAGATATCAGGGTGATTAAAGTCTCCCATGAGAACCAGGGCCTGTGATCTAGCAACTTCTGCTAGTTGCCAGAAGAAAGCCTAGTCCACCTCATCCCCCTGGTCTGGTGGTCTATAGTAGACGCTAACCACGACATCACCCTTGTTGCTCACACTTCTCAACTTTATCCAGAGACTCTCAGGTTTTTCTGCAGTTTCATATCGGAGCTCTGAGCAGTCATACTCCTCTCTTACATACAATGCAACTCCCCCACCTTTTCTGCCCTGCCTGTCCTTCCTGAACAGTTTATATCCATCCATGACAGTACTCCAGTCATGTGAATTATCCCACCAAGTCTCTGTTATTCCAATCGCATCATAGTTCCCTGACTGTGCCAGGACTTCCAGTTCTCCCTGCTTGTTTCCCAGGCTTCTTGCATTTGTGTATAGGCACTTAAGATAACTCATCGATCGTCCCTCTTTCTCAGCATTAGCCTGGAGTCCTCCCCTCTTGCGCTCTCCTGCTCGTGCTTTCTCCCAGGATCCCATTTCCCCACTTACCTCAGGGCTTTGGTCTCCTTCCCCCGGTGAACCTAGTTTAAAGCCATCCTCACTAGGTTAGCCAGCCTGCTGGCGAAGATGCTCTTCCCTCTCTTCGTTAGGTTGAGCCCGTCTCTGCCTAGCACTCCTCCTTCTTGGAACACCATCCCATGGTCGAAGAATCCAAAGCCTTCTCTCCGACACCACCTGCGTAGCCATTTGTTGACTTCCACGATTCGACGGTCTCTACCCCGGCCTTTTCCTTGCACAGGGAGGATGGACGAGAACACCACTTGCACCTCAAACTCCTTTATCCTTCTTCCCAGAGCCACGTAGTCTGCAGTGATCTGCTCAAGGTCATTCTTGGCAGTATCATTGGTGCCCACGTGGAGAAGCAGGAAGGGGTAGCGATCCGAGGGCTTGATGAGTCTCGGCAGTCTCTCTGTCACATCGTGTATCCTAGCTCCTGGCAAGCAGCAGACCTCTCGGTTTTCCCGGTCGGGGCGGCAGATAGATGACTCAGTCCCCCTGAGGAGGGAGTCCCCGACCACCACCACCCTCCTTCTCCTCTTGGGAGTGGTGGTCGTGGAACCCCCATCCCTAGGACAGTGCATCTTTTGCCTTCCAATTGGTGGAGTCTCCTTCTGCTCCCTTCCCTCAGATGGGTCATCTAGTCCACTCTCCACATTAATACCTGTAGAGAGAACATGGAAACAATTGCTCACCTGTATCTCCATTGCTGGTGCATGGACGCTCCTCTTTCTCCTTCTGGAGGTCACATGCTGCCAAACCTCTTCACAATCCTTCTGTCCCTGCTGCGCCTGCTCTGAATCTTCAGAACATTGTGGCCGTAGAAGCATCTCCTGACGTCTGTCCAGGAAATCTTCATTTTCCCTTATGCAACGCAGACTCGACACTCGTTTCTCCAGCCCTCGAACCTTCTCTTCCAATATGGAGACCAGCTTGCACTTTGTACAGACAAAGTCGCTTCTGTCCTGTGGAAGAAAGACAAACATGGCACAACCTGTGCAGGTCACCATTTTGAATCCACTTATTTTAAATCCCTTAAGAAATTAACCATACAACTTTTTGTTCTCACTGACATAAGTGCATGGTACTTCTGTGCTCCCTTCCCTCTGTGTGTAGCATAGTAGTTATGCTTGAGGAATCGCTGATGCTCCTTATATGCCCGTTTCAGAAAAGAGAAACAAAATGTCACAGAATAATTAAGAAAATATATGGACACATATGGCATTTTCTTTGTTAAATACCCTTTTCAATTGCCCAAGAAATTATATATACATTTTTAATTTATTCTTGCGATGTTTTGGCATTCAGCTTTGTAAAGAGCAACACTGTAAGCAGAGAGCTAATATATTATTGGATAATTATGTTAAAAATAAGATAAAAGGAAGCAAGCTAGTTCAGAAATAATTTTGTCACTTATGACAATCCTTAATAAAAGCTATTCAAATATAATGCAAAACAAGTTATGCTATGTGAGTACATTTCTCTGTATCTATCTGCTTCTTAATGCCTGACAGCTTGTAGTTATTAATGTTCCTTTATCTTGATTTTTTTCAATGATAAGCTTAATTTTGGTGGAAGTTTCTTTATAAAATACAGGTAAACAAAATAATGTCCATGAATTAAAAGCATTCCAAAATGACCCAGAAAAGTTCCAACCAAAATTGTGTTTACTACAGATGTACAGCTCTCTTCTGAAGAGTGACTCTCTTTAATGGGAGGGAGCAGGTTCCCATCTGTAATGATCGCTCAATGATTTCCTGACCAATCATGCTCAATTTTCAAAAGTAAAAAGATGTCTTGTTCTAATTGACAACACAGACTAGAATCTATGGCTCCCAGTGAAGTAAAGGGGAGTCATGTAGTTGAGATTTATACACATACTGGTGACACTGAAGTCCTTGGAGTATCATGATCTTTTGAAGCAGTGAATTGTAGATGGGGAATGTATTGATTCTTATGAGAGTGAATTGGCAATGGTTTTGGCAAAGGGGAGAAAATATCATTTAAATTTTGGAGATCTGTCTGGGAGACCATTGTTAGTTCTACCATGTCTCTGCTTGAATGACATAAGCACCTTGGTCAACGGTTTCAGAGGTTGCTGAGAGTGCCAGAGGTCTGGGAATACATTGTTTAAAGCCAGACAACCTCTATTACTGTCAGCAAAGCCATGTCTTACTCTTAAACCTGACTGAGTGGTCCTGAGTGGTTATTTAAGGCATTTCTCTTGTGGCTGATGGAGGCCAATGCAGACATTGTGAGTACAGTGAAACCTACGTTAAAAAGTACAGAGAGCAGCTTTATGTTAGTGCCATGCACTCCCATGAGAGAAAGCTTGGATACGATCCCAAGACTGGTCCATCACAACCTGTGCCAGCAAATGCCAGAGCACTGAAGAAGCAGTACATTGAGAACGTGGTGAAAAGGAACACAATATTTCACTCCATAATCATTTTAGGAACAACTCAGAAGGACTGCAAAGATAGTCTGTGTAGCAGGGTGGTCTGCTCCTTTAAGGGCCTGCACAGCCAGGGAGCAGCAAGCCCTGGCCTAAGGAGAAACCCATCAGGCAGGTTTTGAGAAACAATAGATCCAGATAAGCAGCGCTAATGACTGGCTCAGATTCCCAAATGGAAGATATAAGTGGGGACCCAGCTCTGTAAAGGAATGAGGGCCAGGGGAGACAAACACATCTCTGAGCAGCTTGCTCAGGACAAGCAGGCTGGCTGGCCATGTTGTGCTGCTCAGGCTAAGGTACTTTGCCATATTTTTTGGTTTGTGTAAAAGAGGAATAAAAGAGCCTGCTTTGAAGGCAGAACTAGAGTTGGACATGGCTGAGTGTGTTATCCTCCAGCTGGTGGGCAGACCCACCAGACTACGATCTCAGTCGTGCTTTTTGTCTTTTTTAAAGTTAATTGATGTGGGATTCTGTGGGACAGGAATGTAAACTCAGGATTTGTGAAACAGTGTGTATATCTATGGTGCTATTAAAATAACAAATGAGGATCCTTCATATACAGTATAGGGGTAGAGCCTGAAAAATACCCAAACCAGTTATTGGAACAGGTTTCAGGGTAGCAGCCGTGTTAGTCTGTATCCTCAAAAAGAACAGGAGTACTTGTGGCACCTTAGAGACTAACAAATTTATTAGAGCATAAGCTTTCGTGGGCTACAACCCACTTCTTCGGATGCATAAGCTTTCGTGGGTTGTAGCCCACGAAAGCTTATGCTCTAATAAATTTGTTAGTCTCTAAGGTGCCACAAGTACTGTTCTTTTTGAGTTATTGGAACAGTGATGCAAAATGGCATCCAGAATCAATACACTTTTTTCCTTCCCTCTAACTATGGAAAAGCTCCTAAAATTGATAAGTTTTGGTGAGAAAGTCTGCATCTGAAGTAGAATCTCAGCAAAATTTCAGCTCAATCTTACTTCCAATAGCCAATTTACAATTCCCCTGTGAAAAACAAAGTTTCTAACAGAGATGTGGACAAACCTTGATGAATAATAAGGTTCCAGTACTACTTAAGTCCAAATGCAAATATGGCTAAGGGATTAGCTCTATGATGTTGGGAGAAAGTCTGCAACTATATTGTGTTTTATAGACAGTTTTTGTCACTGACTTCAATGGGGCTGGGATTTCACCCAGAGAATCTATTATTGGGGTATCTAAAAGGCAATTGCATATAATTCCTCTGAT
The DNA here is from genome assembly GCF_027887155.1 of Malaclemys terrapin pileata. Taxonomy (NCBI): domain Eukaryota; kingdom Metazoa; phylum Chordata; order Testudines; family Emydidae; genus Malaclemys; species Malaclemys terrapin. The sequence goes on from NC_071509.1 coordinate 92,760,382, forward strand.
TTAAAACCACTAACTGTGACACCAGGAACTGGTGTACTGATAATTGACCTGAATTTATTCCATAAAGTTTTGTTTGCCACTGAAGTCTGTTAGTGATTTATTCTTTATCACTTCTGAATCTACAGTAATGCACTATTTTGCATATCTGATGTTTTAGATGTATTACATCACTCTTTTTGCAAGATGAGAACTTTATGCTAGCATCAGGTATTATCTGGAATAATCCATTTAGCTACTGTATTTTATCCCCCTAGCTTTTGATGAATCTGGAATCATGGTTTAAATATTTACCATTTTCTGCTAAAATGTGCTACAAGAAAGAGATTATGCATGCAGAAAGTGTGTGGGGAATTTGAAGATAACAAATGATACATCAACCACAACCTAATGCAGTTTTACTGGAGTAGAAACAGTGGTAATAAATCACCTGCCAATGTTGATAATAAAATACTGCATTGGCCTCCATCAGCCACAAGAGAAAGGTTAAATGTTATTTCTCACAACAACCATGTGGTCTTCATACCTGACACCTTCAATATTAAAATCTATCATTATTTTCTGTAGAAAGTATTTGAGCTTTATTCTTAATGGAATATTTTTTATAAAGCACTATGTTTGCAAACCTCTAATATCCATGAAATACCTTCATTCATTTTATGGTTATTGTACCACATAAAAACAGTCTTCCATTTTTGTGTAAAAACAGCCTATTATGTAGAAGATGGAAGGGACAGTTTGGAATTCACCATGATCAGCATTAAGTAACTTCTCATGATTTGTTTCATACCAACCAAAACTGCTGTATGAAATTTAGTGTTCATTGTGGTTGTTAAAGCTGTCAATGTTAACCCTTGAATGAGATCACAGTTATTTATTTTCTTGTTCATTTATGAAACAGTGTCAAGCAGTCACCTTAGAGACTGAATTATACAATGTAAAGGAGCAGACTAATACAATACATTTCATCTCCATGAAACAAAAACTTGTCATTACTAAATCAAAGTTCATCATTGTGTAGCTTACAGGTAGACAGTGCAACATTTTATCCTTATCAAATATCCGATAGCATGCTGGTAATAATAAATGAGTTTAGGCAAATTTTGAGGAAAAAAACCTAGAAATTAATAACAAACCCATCTTATATACGATACTACACTGTTAACTATACAATACATTAGAGAGTCTAAGACTATTTTGGGAGGGGTATGAAGTCTCATGAACATCAGGATTATCGACCTGAGACAAAATCCTTTTTCCTACTCACATGCCTATTTTCACCATCTCTTCCCTATTCTGTTTTCTCAATCTAGGTTTTTATCAGTGTTTATTTATTTGTTTACTACTGAAAATACTTCTGTTACTAGTATAATTTTACTATTTGTTTGTCATCAACATGTTCTTCATATTTTCTTTAGCTGATGATCTCTAAACAAGGTGACTTTGGTGATCTTACTGCCCTGCCTGCAGCATTTTTTTTCAGAGCTGGGACCTTCTGCCCTGTCCTAGGATGGTATCTCTGCAAGGCTCTGGGCCTTTTCCCTCCTCCTCTCATCTGGGATATGGGGGTCTGAGTTATCTCTACCCTACACATACATACTTACCCAGTCACTAGAGCTGCTGACTGTGGGGCTTCAGCTCCTCACTCTTCTCTCCAGTGAGGCTGCTGGAGTGAGGCTCTGTGGGATACAAGAGCCCGAATCTACAAAGGAACTTTTGGCACCTTGAAAATCACTGGAATGCACAAAGTCTGAGTTAGGAGCCTAGACTCTATACAATGCAATGAGGTACCTGCAAATGGGATCCACCAAAACCAGGATGCTGGGTGTGGACCAGCTTAAGCTAGCCAATAGCACATGCTGATGAGAGGGGATGTATTCTAAGCATCATCCTTCTCAAGGAGTTAGATACCCTCTCTAGGAGTCAGGCACCTAAGCTATTTCTAACCAGAACAATGGTGATACATCCCTAACTCCATGCTAAATAGCTGGAGGTAGTGCAGCGAGGAGTAAAGGCAGTCTCCCTTACAACCTTTATCTCAGTGATTAGGGTACCCACTAGGTTGTGAGAGACCCTGGTTCTGTTCCCTCCTCTGCATGATGAGGAGAAGGGATTTCCTAACTGTCTGGTAAATACCCTAAGACACTAGAGCATCATCCTCATTCTCTCTCTGGTCCAATGCATATTTAATCAGTCAGTACACAGTGCAACTTCAACAGATGAGATTGAGAGAAGCCTCCCCTGCATCAGATATGCCATAGCCCAGTGGTTAGCCCACTCCCTGTTTAAATCCCTTCTCCTCATCAGGCAGAGGAGGGACTTGAACTGGGGTCTCTCAAATCTTCAGTGAGTATCCTAACCACTGGGAGAAAGCTTATAAGTGAGGCAGCCTCGCTTGGCCTTTTTGTGTGGAGTTAGGTGTGATCTGTGTGACAGATGTGGCAATTTCCTGCTATAAATAGCCTTGAAAAACCTCATTGAATTACGGTTAAATAGCTTTGGAGTCCATAGTTTTAAAAATGTAAAGTTTTATGAATTATTGTGGAATTGTACGTAACTTCTCTAGTAGGTAGACATAACCAAGGTAAAGCCTGGGAAGTGTTATCAGAAATAATGTGCCAGACAAGAACAGAGTTTGGGGGATAAACAAAGTTAAATGGGTTTCCTAGGAAATCTCTAGGGGGAGGTAAATCCAAATTCCCCACTTGTCCTACATCCTGAGGAGACAGCTATTGTCTGCTGATTACCTGTTATATGAGGACAAGATCAAAGGCCTACACTGTGCAAAGAAACAGGCTGATTTGCACAGTCTGGGTGCTTGTTCTGAGCTAACAGCTGTTATGAACTTCTCACCATAGAAAAACCATTTGGTATGTTTGGAAGGACTGCTCACCTGCCAGAGCTACTATTGGAGCTGGAGTTGATCAAAGCCTGTTAGCATATGTGTAAGTTCTTTTATCGCTTAATGTGTTTTCTTTGTAATGCTTTCACCTTAAGAAAACATTGCTTGCTTAAAAAAACTGTGTAGTAACTTATAACTGTGGGAAATTACTCTGTTTATAATCTCTGAGAAGACAGCAAAGCTCAGTCTGGGTTGCTGGAAATAACACTGTGTAGGCAAGAACTGTTATGCTTGGAAATACCCCAGTCAGGAGGGAGAGAGACATGGGTTTCTGCTCCAGAAACGTGATGGTTGGAGAGCTAGAAGCCTGAGAATGGGCCTCCTTCCTGGTCGATGGAGAAGGAATACAGGTGCAGTTGCCCTGAACTGTGACCCTCTGAACAGCCTACAAACAAGTTCCACAAACAAGATAGGTGGGAATACTTGTATTCACCTAGTTTGGGAATTGTGATAAGGCTTAGGAGTGAGATAGGTGCCCAGGCATCTAGACTACGGTATTGTGCGCAGAAACATAGGGCACCTAAGGAACTTATACAGTGAAAATTTAGGTACCAAATAAGTTTAGATGACTACAGAGTTAGGTGACAAGTGAGTAGGAGTTTTGTAGATCACAGCTTCATAGATCTCGGCCCAAGTCCTCTCCCCTTCAGCTAAGCTAGTGGAGCAGCTACTCCTTCTCAAAACCCTCTAGAGTGGATTCTCCTGAAGAACCAAGAAGATATGGAGTTTGTGGGTATCTAGGTTACTGGTGGGGCAGAGATGAATGGAGTTTGAGGAAGAGAATATTTAAGTTCAAGACTGTTTAGGTGTGTGAGAGAGAGAATGGTTAGGAAAAGGAAAGGGTGTGGAGAAAGAATGAGGGGAATAAAAATGGGAAAGGAAAAAGAGAAACAAAGAGAGAATAGAAAACCCAGCAGGAGACCTGAGAAAAAAGAAATCATAGAATTATAGAACTGGAAGGGACCTCGAGAGGTCATCTAGTCCAGTCCCCTGTACTTAAAGCAGGACTAAGTATTATCTAGACCATCCCTGACAGGTGTTTGTCCAACCTGCTCTTAAAAATCCCCAATGATGGAGATTCCACAACCTCTCTAGGCAATTTATTCCATTGCTTAATCACTCTGACAGTTAGGAAGTTTTTCCTAATGTCCAACCTAAACCACCCTGTCTGCAATTTAAGCCCACTGCTTCTTGTCCTATCCTCAGAGGTTAAGAAGAACAATTTTTCTCCCTCCTCCTTTTAACAACCTTTTATGTACTTGAAAACTGTTATCATGTCCCCTATCAGTCTTCTCTTCTCCAGACTAAATAAACCCAGTGTTTTCAATCTTCCCTCAGAGGTCATGTTTTCTAGATCTTTAATCATTTTTGTTGTTCTTCTCTGGACTTTCTCCAATTTGTACACATCTTTCTTGAAATGTGGCGCCCAGAACTATTAACTAAAGTTTGTAACCTGTCCTTTAAATCGGCTTCTGTACCCAATGACTGGAAGATAGCTAATGTAACGCCAATATTTAAAAAGGGCTCTAGAGGTGATCCCGGCAATTACAGACCGGTAAGTCTCACATCGGTACTGGGCAAATTAGTCAAAACAATACTTAAGAATAAAATTATCAGACACATAGAAAAACAAACTGTTGAGCAATAGTCAACATGGCTTCTATAAAGGGAAATCGTGTCTTACTAATCTATTAGAGTTCTTTGAAGGGGTCAACAAACATGTGGACAAGGAGGATCCAGTGGACACAGTGTACTTAGATTTCCAGAAAGCCTTTGACAAGGTCCCTCACCAAAGGCTCTTACGTAAATTAAGCTGTCATGAGATAAAAGGGAAGGTCCTTTCATGGACTGAGAACTGGTTAAAAGACAGGGAACAAAGGGTAGGAATTAATGGTAAATTCTCAGAATAGAGAGGGATAACTAGTGATGTTCCCCAAGGGTCAGTCCTCGGACCAATCCTATTCAACTTATTCATAAATGATCTGGAGAAAGGGGTAAACAGTGAGATGGCAAAGTTTGCAGATGATACTAAACTGCTCAAGCTAGTTAAGACCAAAGCAGACTGTGATAAACTTCAAAAAGATCTCACAAAACTAAATGATTGGGCAACAAAATGGCAAATGAAATTTAATGTGGATAAATGTAAAGTAAAGCACATTGGAAAAAATAACCCCAACTATACATACTATATGATGGGGGCTAATTTAGCTACAACAAGTCAGGAAAAAGATCATGGAGTCATTGTGGATAGTTCTCTGAAGATGTCCATGCAGTGTGCAGAGGTGGTCAAAAAAGCAAACAGGATGCTAAGAATCATTAAAAAGGGGATAGAGAATAAGACTGAGAATATATTATTGCCCTTATATAAATCGATGGTATGTCCACATCTTGAATACTGCGTACACATGTGGTCTCCTCATCTCAAAAAAGATATATTGGCACTAGAAAAGGTTCAGAAAAGGGCAACTAAAATGATTAGGGGTTTGGAACAGGTCCCATATGAGGAGAGATTAAAGAGGCTAGGACTCTTCAGCTTGGAAAAGAGGAGACTAAGGGCTGATCCACACTAACCCCCCAGTTCGAACTAAGATACGCAACTTCAGCTATGTGAATAACGTAGCTGAAGTCGAAGTATCTTAGTTCGAACTTAAAGATACTTACCGCGGGTACACACGCGGCAGGCAGGCTCCGCCGTCGACTCTGCGTACTCCTTTTGTGGAGCAGGAGTGCTGGCATCGACAGCGAGCACTTCCGGGATCGATTTATTGCTTCTAGACAAGATGCGATAAATTGATCCCAGAAGATCGATTACTTACCGCCGAATCCGGAGGTAAATATAGACGTACCCTAAGAGGGGATATGATAGCGGTATATAAAATTATGAGTGATGTGGAGAAAGTGGATAAGGAAAAGTTATTTACTTATTCCCATAATACAAGAACTAGGGGTCACCAAATGAAATTAATTGGCAGCAGGTTTAAAACAAATAAAAGGAAGTTCTTCTTCACACAGCGCGTAGTCAACTTGTGGAACTCCTTACCTGAGGAGGTTGTGAAGGCTAGGACTATAACAGGGTTTAAAAGAGAACTGGATAAATTCATGGAGGTTAAGTTCGTTAATTGCTATTAGCCAGGATCGGTAAGGAATGGTGTCCCTAGCCTCTGTTTGTCAGAGGATGGAGATGGATGGCAGGAGAGAGATCACTTGATCATTTCCTGTTAGGTCCACTCCCTCTGGAGCACCTGGCATTGGCCACAGTCGGTAGACAGGATACTGGGCTAGATGAACCTTTGGTCTGATCCAGTTCGGCCATTCTTATGTTCTTATGACACAATACTCCAGTTGAGGCCTAATCAGTGTGGAGTAGAGTGGAAGAATTACTTCTCGTGTCTTGCTTACAATACTCCTGCTAATACATCCCAGAATGATGTTTGCTATTTTTGCAACAGTGTTACACTATTGACTTATATTTAGCTTGTGATCCACTATGACCCCCAGATCCCTTTCCGAAATGAGAGATTGGAGGAGGGAAGGACTCCTGGTTTTAACAGAAATTAAATATAAAAATGCTGGGCTTTCAGAAACATGGTAAATTAATACAGGAAAGAGGCCAAGACCTCACACATATATTATATTGAGAGTAACTGTATGATGCAGACCATCCCAAGGGGGAAGACTATTTCTAATTTCCTTTCTTTTAAGAGCTATGTTGGGTATTATGCAAGAATTTTTCTTGTAAAACATGTATAGTTTATAATCTCTCTCTCTCTCTCTCTCTCTCTCTCTCTCTCTCTTTTTTTTTTTTGGTATGTGCTGTACCCAAACTGCTGCTACTCCTTCCAAAACTTGGTCTGAGCTCAAACTCCAGTTATTTTAGAATGTTTGCACAACAGCAGCTAGCTCGCTTTTGATTTACTGTAAGCTAGTGAGATATACATACATATTTCTCTTTGAAGCTTCTCCTTTGCTGTCTAGGATTAACACTTTCAGGAGCCAGCCTCAATAGCTTAAATACCAGCTTCAGAAACAAAATTCCAAGACAATAAAAATGATTAAAGAGAAAAACAAGTAGTAGAACCAAGCAGAAATTAACAGGACAGGTTTCAGACACAAACACCACTTGGTTCTGAAAATTACTTCTCTCTTATTTACTCTCCTCAGAGTTGGATCATGTTTTTACAGTACTTGATTAATACCCTTCCTCTACACCACCACTTCCTCACATCAGTCATTGCTTCAACTGTAGAGAGAATAAAACTCCTTAACAGTACCTGAGCCAGTAGAGATGGGGTTATTTTACTGAACTTTCATTTTGTGTGCTAATGATCTCCCAGAGCATGATTTTGAGCTGAAATTGTTGTTTTCTCTTAAACATGTAGCTATCTAGGGTCTTCTCATTTTCAAACTTGACTACAGACTTTTAGCATTTTACAGCTGTGTAATCAAAATGGAGGAGTAGAGACATTTCCCCCCCTAAACTCCTGACCAAGAGAAAGATGAAGAATGTTTAGTGAAAGGAGCAACTGCTAAGAAAATAAAGAGTAGTTGGGAGCATGTAGCTAGCCTTGTAAAAGAAGAGAAATCAAATACTAAAAGGTCATTTGTTTAGAAGCTAGGTGCTCCTCATCACCTACTAATGAGATGGTCTGAGCTCAGCTTACCCCTTAACTGTGATCTTGTTCTCCAAAGCAAATCTTCCCTTCTGCCTAAGTATACAGTTAATAAGAGAATTCCACTACCAAAATCAGGAAGAAGGGAAAGAGGAGACTTCTTACTTTCTTCAGGAACTGCCTTCTAATAGACAAAGCCTAATAATAAAAGAGTAAAACTGTCCAAGGAAACCTGCCTTTGGTTTATTGCAAATACATGTATCTCCCAGAATGAACGCTATACCTGCTTCCAAATGAAAGCAGAAAAAGGTTATGATACTCTGGTGAAATTTAAATCTACTACAATTTATTCTAGCTGATTTTTTTTTAATTACAGTATGATATTGGTGTATTCTAACTAAAATAATGGCTGAAAAGAATGTTCCTGAGTCTCAAGGGCTGAGATCTATTTGGTGTAGCAGAGAGAGGACTATAAGGGAACAAGTTATGGCTCTCTGATTTTTTTAGATGTTTCTACTACAGCCCAGATGGAATATAGAGAAACTTGTGGACTGCTCTAAACTCTGCCAGCTGGGGATGGCCTGAGCACAACTTACTGGCCAAGCAACTCCCCTTGCATTGGAAGTTAAGTTGCATGTTTTTGTAAGAGTTGGGTACAGCAGCTTTATGCCTGATGTGAAATTGTCCATGATGTCTCTACCAGGAAAGATAAGGCTAATTTCTGATCTCTTGCCCTGGCTTTGACAAAAAGTAAGTGGAGCAGGGATGAGGATATGGGCTAGATACTCTAATGTAGCTTATTATATATATATATATATATATATATATATATATATATATATATATATATATATATATATAGTGTCCATATTATAAGAAAATGGTTCACTATTTTTATCATTCTGTACCTTTATAATTAGGATGCTTGTATTTTTTTTTTGTTAGAATATAATCAGTTACAAAGAAAATTGCAGAATATTCAAACTCAAGAAATTAGAAGCATCGAGGTATGTTGCACTGTTTCAGCTTTAACATATCTCCTTTACAAGTTAAATCTGCTTTTTTCCTGAAAATATTAGATGAAATCAAGCTTATTTAGGTGTCTACAGATAGGGCACTGTGTTAAGCTATGACATTTTTTTTACTTCTATTCTTGTTTTTTTGTATCTTTTGGAAGGATTATTATAAATAATGCAGATATAAAAATGCTGGCTTTGAAGTATGTTATTTGGCTTTGGTTTTTGAAGCAAATTTATTAGAATATAGGTGCACAAATATAATCAATCTAATCCTGCACTGATTTCTGGTCTCATTCAGAAATCCCTTTTGCAAACTAATGGCTTTTCAAACCTGGAAGCCTTATTCAGAAAGAAACCCCCGCTTATTTGCTGCACCACCATCATACATTAGTTGTAGATGAGTGTGCCCATATTGATGGCTTGCAGACACCAGATGAAACCATCAAAATATACATTAACTATAACAATGAGAAGCCCAATATCCAGGGCTGAGCATAAAAGAAAAAAAAATTAAGGCAATGAAATAAATACATATTTTGCTGTTTGCACTGAATTATATGAAAAAATATAGTTGATTAAAAGTGTCTGTATTATTAATGAAAAAGCCTTGCAAACTAGGAACAACATTCTCCTCTCTCATTCAAGCTGTGCCTTTCTTTGTGTGTTCTGCACCCATTCTTTATATAGAATTTTCTTTAAATCAATGGATAAAACAGTGCATAAAGTGCAATAGAGCTCTGTAGTGCAAATCAGCAGGAGAATCTTGATTTATCTATGTAAGAGTTTACCCTTTAGCCATATCTATGCTAGGGAATTGACCCTTTGCAGAAAAAGGTTATCAGTAGTACATTCCTTTGGTGTTCAATATGGTTTAATTGCTTGTGTAGATGAACAAAAACACTTTCAGCACCGTTATGTTTTTGTCCTCGTGCGCATTGGTAGAAAACTGATGAACTGATGTAGAGTGAAGTTGGATATAATGGAGCCTTTTATAGTGAAATAGAATGAACATTTCTTTCTGTAGTGCAATGAGAAGATAGCAATTTTGGTGATAGTGAACCTGTGCTTAGAGAAATTGTTGCTGTATGGGGAAAAAAGAGTTATCTATAAGAATATTTCACTGTATCATTTAGTTGCTTCCAATTTATTAGCTGAAGTGTTTAATTTATGCTATGTACATGAGATTAAATTAGTGTATCACAATCTGGTTTCAGTTTTAATCAGCCTTTCAAGGAATGTCTACACTGAAGACCCATGGTATGGTCGCAGATGGCTGAGGTCAGCTCACTCAAGATCAGGGGGTACCAGAACTCAGGCCTGAGCCCAAATGTCTACCCAGTAATTTTACAGCCTTGCAGCCCCAGGCCCGTGAGCCTAAATCAGCTGACCTGGGACAGTCATGGGTGTTCAACTTCTGTGTAGATATACCATCAGAATCCCAATGCTGCAAAGCCTTAATGTAACAATTGACAACAAGCCAGTAAGTATAGTGATACATACAGGAAAAACTGAAATATCTCCAGAGAACGGTGCAAACCTTCAACTGCAAAACTTGAAACCAAATCTTCCTGATTTTTGGTTTTGTTACAAATCTGAAAATCAAACCTTCTGACAAAATTTGGGCTGAGGTTCAGATCTTATGAATGAACCTGGGTCTAGTTTCAGGCAACAACCTATCCTCCGTGAGTTCTTGAAGAGGGTTATGGCTTAATATGAAATCAAGAAAAAAATGATGTTTCCAGTTGAGTTTCACTCTGGGCTTGTTTAGACTCAAACTGTAGAGGTAGAGGATAGTGTAAACACAGCCGTTTCTGATACATCTCGGCACTCCTTTCCAGATATTGAATTATACCCCTTGTTGCAATGCGTGTGATTCACTATGTAATCATTTCTTCCACATCTGTGTTCCTGCACCAAGCTCCCATGCCTTGCCAGCTGGGTGGTTTCAGTTCTTTGAAGAACAGGTGGAGAATGGGTAATGTGCATAGAACTAGTGTAATAAGTTTTGTAGGGTGTTAGGAGTGCAGTGGATTGAAGTTTCCTTTTAAACAGGTTGGGAGAAATCTGTGCTGAACCCTAGCCAGGGCTGCTATAGAATGAGGTTGAGTCCTTAAGGGGCTGAAGCTAATATCGTAAAAGAGCTCTATTTACCTGAAGCAGCTCAACAGGCAGTACTGGATCTTGAGCCATAAATATTATACAAGCCTCAGTGGGGTCGCAGTGACCCGAGACTCCCTTGGAGCTGCAGATTTGGCAGGCACCATTGTCTGAACAGACTTGTTAGGTGAACTCACACAAATTGTCAGTGCTTTCAATCTCACAGCTCCACTACTAAAGCTTTGATAGATCATGTTCTTGGTATAGCTGGGTCTCTATTACAATGCAACATTATTTTTTGTCTTTTGCTTTGTTTCACAGCTATATGGATTGATCCATTTGTGTGCAAACCAAAACTTCTCTCAAGGGAAAGTGGGCATAAATAAGCCTGGCAACAAGGTATAAGTGGCAACAACATTAAAAATGGCTTTTAAGGGTTATCAATGGCTTGATTTTTGTTTTATTTATTTTTATCCTTTTGCCAATAATGAAAAAGTACTTTTCATGAATAACTGAATTGTTTGCTGTCATTCTAATAACAAAGTAAGCAAAAAACCCAGAACTGCTAGCATGGGTTATCCACATCAAGTACACTCAATTGGGAATCTTTTCCATTATTACATATAAAACAGAAAATGACCCATTATCATTGTCAGGCATGTAAAGAAAATTAATTTTGTAATTAATTTTTGGATCGTGATACAATGTCCCCAAAATCAGAGGGGTAGCCGTGTTAGTCTGGATCTGTAAAAAGCAACAGAGTCCTGTGGCACCTTTAAGACTAACAGACGTATTGGAGCATAAGCTTTCATGGGTGAATACAAATTTCCCAAAAATGTTAGCAATCTGATTTCCATTTAATGGGAACTTGTTAATATGGAATTTGTTAATATGATTTACCTGTAGTAACAGGATGATACAGGCCAAACACCAAAAGTAAACTTCAGTGTTTGGTACTTTGGAGGAAATGAGGAATGTAAAGAACACATCATTCATTCTTTATGATGAGGGGGGGGATGAAGAGACTATTAAAATTCATCATAGTTTTAACAAAACCTTTTATAAAGTTTGTGTTCTACTAAAACAGGTATGTAAATTCCTATTTATTCCTCTTGTGTGAAAATGTATTTTCCTAGAGCAGTTTAGCCCTATAAACAACACTTGACTTTCCTTTTTGTTCGAAAAGATTTCTAGAAATTATTTGTAATTTAAATGAATAGCACATGTAAGGACAGCTGCATCTTCTTGTCAGATAATCACAAACGGAAAGATAGATGAAGTCGGTTGAGTAAATAATTCACTATGAATTAGTCACTGAATTTTGAGTGACAAGAACTAGAGACCTTCAAAATCAAACCTGTCCCAGTCTCTTCAATCTCTGAATATAAATGTTTGGAGGTGTGCCATTGGAATGGAGGTTTAGGATGACTGGAAAACACTCCCCACTTTAACAGTAACTATTCTTCTCCAGTCAACTTATCCAGCCAGCCAATAGCTCACATGAACTATTCTAAATGCCTCTCCGGATGCAGTTGTTTGTGAAGGTCTTAGTCCTTCACCTGTCTGAAAGAGACAGAGTGTGAATGTGGTTTTTTACATGTAATGATTCTGTAATGTACAAATAGCTCTTCTTGTCTTTCTGTGACATTGTTTGTAAACAAGCTTCTTTCTGTACCCAAGCTCTCATGAAGGTCCTCCTGAAAAGTCTCCACTTATGCATTGCCACAATAAATAATTCAATTTGTTTACATATTTTCATTTCTAAATAAATTCACCTTTTTATATAAAAGACCTGAACTATTGAGATGTACAACTGAATAACTGCACAATCATGTTGATTTTAACATTATCCAGCTGTAATCAATTCCACCTCTATGTTTTCATCCTATTTAATTATATTAGACATATATTTAGGGCCAGATAGTGCAATTCAATCTCTGCAGGCAGGGTTGTATGCAGGAGTCACAGGGTCTGACCCTTGGTTAGTAAGCTCTTTTGATCAAGAACTGCATCATTTGATTTCTTCTTACAGTGTCTAGCACAATTTTGGACATGATAAAACAGTAATGAATGATCCGTGGATCTCCAAAACCTCTCTTTAGAGTTGTACATTTTTTTATAAGATCCTAGTTTGCTAGATGTATTAGGGACTTATCCCAATTGGATTTCTTGACATCAGGAGGTAAAGAAGAGAAAGGTCACTCCTCTGTGACCTTGTTCTTACTAACCAACCAATGGCTGCTTGCTAACATACTTGAAAAAAACTGATGATTCCAGTCCTGTTACTATTGGGCTGGTATTCACATCACAAAAACTACCATCTCACTTGACACAAGCTGAAACATTACTTATATTTTCAGGGAAAAAGGTCAAGTATCAAATGTGTATAAAGACTAAATGTCTTTTTTACCCTAGAGGTGGTCCCTGAAAGGTAAGGTTGCAGGCTGGCATGTTAAAGTGTCAGGAAGCTTGCACTGTTATTGACCATACTATACATATTCTGTGTCTAGACAGTCTCAAATGAGTCAGTCTGGTTCATTGATGATCACAAAATTAATTTCAAGTTCTTTTTAAAAAAAAAAAAAAGAAAGAAAGCAGCAATAACAACGAATCTTCAGCTCCAATGTTTCCAAGTTTATTTGAGATTTTATAAAGGGATCTCAGTGATCTCTGGTACACACTGTTCTTGGGGATGAGAAAACATTCCCTGTTGGCCTCTGTAAATGTTGCATCTATGGAAATGACTTCTTTATTTTAATTATCTCTGAAGCTATCCTCATCTAGCCCATGATTCTGCTGTAAATATTATCTTGTTAAATGTTTAACATAAGTTCTAAATGTAATAAATTATTCTGGGCATTATTTCCACTGTCCATAAAAGGGAGATCATAACCTCCATTGAATTATCACCTTCTCCTAGGGTAGCCATGCATTCTTTTTTTGTTGCTTTGGCACATCGGTTGCTGAATCTCCCTTGTTACAGTCCCAAGAATCTGCTCACATTACTGACATTAGACATTAGGCCATGCCCTGAACTTTTTGTTTACCAAATGTCCACTTGAGTTAACAGCAACCCATTTCTCTGCCTCAGAACAGTCTACTTTTTGCTGTCCAGGTGAATTCCATGGAAGCAAACAGAAAGAAGCAAATGCAGTCACCTGCTATGCTGTGGAGCAGCTGCCACAAAGATGACCATATCTGAAAATGTCCATGATAGAATGGCACTAGTTGCAATTGAGAACCACATGTAGAACTTCCATTACTGAGCACTTCTATTTATTTTTACTTTGGTCATCTAGCTAATTGTGGCACTATGTTGTGTTGTGCTGGCAGGACGATTTGCATAGAGAGGCATGTGCTGTGCCAACAGAGGTAAATGCTTTATTCAAGATAACACAAGTGATGCAGAAGAGTACTATTTCTGGGTGTAGAGAGGCCTACAGTGTTAATTCTTTACGTGTCTTCCAGCACAGGCTGCATTTGTGTATTTTTATAGTATGTCTATTTTCCAATAGAGTACTTTCATCTACCTCTTTATATTATTTTCAGTTTTCCTAACACACCTTCTTATTAGTTCATATAATAACCCATCATGGTAGATTGCCCAACTTCTGTAAGGTTGTAAGCATTGCTCCTGCTAGTGTAAGCTGGTTACTCCTAGTTTTCAGTGTAAAATTTCCTGAAAAGACTAAAGCCTTCACTTCAGGAGAAATTTACTTTCTTTAAATGGAGGCACTGTTCACTCCTTAATCTAGAACTGGGCTTAAACTCCTGGAGAAACCCCAAATAATGGATTTTGTTGTATAAACCCCAAGGCCAGAGGAATGGAGCTCTCTGCTCTCCCTTTTGGGACTAGGGGAAAAGCCAGCTCTCGCCAGCTTAGGTGAAATTATGGGTAAAAAATTCATAAAACTATTATGTTTTGTTTCGGTTGGTGTTTGTTTGTTTTGATGAATAAATGTGATGGTAGATTATCATTACTATACTCATGAAATGGCATAGGAATTGTGCGGGATATGCCCTGGGTTGGAGGTCACCCTGACTTGATGCGTAATAAACTCAAAGCTCAGGATCAGCAAAGGAGAGACCTCTGTCCTGGAGGTAAGAATGCTATCCTGGAAATTGTTTCACTTTTGGTTCTTCACCTGGAGACTCTGTGCCCCGGACAAAGGAATCTGTGGGATTGGATCAAGCAGACCAGCAGAAGTAGAGCTGTAACCACATCAAGGGCTGACTGGACAGGACCAGTGGAGCAGAACTGACCATGGTGAGTCCCAGTTAGACTGATGTTGGTGACATTGCTAAGATGACTTCACAGGGTCATGCCCTATCCAGCTGATGGAAGCAGAACAGAAATTGCAGGAGTGGCCAGGTAACTGCTCATTAGAGCAGGAGCTGGTGGAGCAGGACAGGAACAGACTAATGGAGGAGAGCAACCCCTGGTAACTACAGCTGAGATTAATGCCCTTCCCCAAGCCCCCAATGAGGGGGATTTTAAGTGGGTATGGTTTGTGGTGGGACAAAGTTCTGGATATTAATTATTTGGGACTAGGAGTTGATTAAAACTTTGGTGGTTTTTTATTTGGATTTCTCAGTTTCTTGTATGTGAACAGATACTGTTTTTTTATGTTCCTTTTGTCTATTTATTTCATCTTTTTTACTCAAATAAAAAGATTCATGTGTTCACAAAGGGCATGGCTACACTTGCAGGTGTAGAGTGATGGGTGTTAAACCAGCCTTCCGAGACTGCAGCAGGGAAAACGCTGCTGAGTGTTTACGCTCTCAGCTGGAAGGACACTGGCGTGGCCACATTAGCAGCTCTTGCAACGCCACAAAGAGCAGTGCATTGTGGTTGCTATCCCAGCATTCAAGTGGCTGCAACATGCTTTTCAAATGCGGTGGGGTGGAGTGTGACAGGGAGTGTGTTGTGTGTATGTGGGGGAAGAGAAAGTGGGTTTTTGGGGTGCTGAAGTGTGTCAGCATGCTGTCTTGTAAGTTCAGACCCCCCTCCTCCCCACCTCTCTCTCACACACTCACAGCAAGCAACATTCCACACTAATGGCTTGCTTTGTCCTGGAGCAGATAAGCATGCCGGCTGTCAGAAACGGAGCTTTGAAAGGGGATATCCCCATTCCTACAGCCGATTCCAAAACAATGACAAACATGGCCACTTGACTTAAGGGGATTATGAGAGTTTCTGGAGGCCAATCAAAGCGCAGTAATGCAACACCTCATTCACACTGATGCTGGGACGTTTCAGCCAAGGCACAGCAAGTGTTATGCTTCCCGTGGAGGTGGATTACCAGGAGCGCTCCAGCTGCAGAGTCAAGGTGCTCTAAGTGCCTTGCCAGTGTGGACGGGTCGGGAGTTAGGGCACATGGGGATGCTTTAATGCGCTCTAACTTGCAAGTGTAGCCAAGCCCAAAGACTCCAGTGTGTGTGTGGAATGGGGGTTGGGAGTAGGGAAACCATCTGCCAAGATGATCATAGAGGATTTATTTTAATTTTCCATAGTCAGAAATAAGAAAGTGACTCTGGATGGGGACTCAAGTCATTGTTTCTTTCATTTTAGAAAAGAAACCGTAGACACACTGAAGCAAGCCCTTATTATTGCCATTGAAACTTGGCAGAAGAGTTATACTTGTTTACAGCTTTACATTGAAGGGAAAACAAAACTAATTCAGAAGATGAAAAGCCTCTTTTAAAAAAAATAACTACTTGGTTATATTGACTGTTGTCATTTTCAACAAACTTGGTAAGAGTATCTGCTGCTGGCATTATAAACCTCATCACCCTCTCTATCTTGCAACGAAGATTCAAAGATGCCATTGTATCAAGATCAGTGGGCCTGGAGTCAGAGGGCCCATGTTCCCTGGCAGGGCTGTTATTGATAGGATATCAGGAAATGTGTGGAATTGGGCTGGAATCAACTCAGACACATGTCCAGTGCAGGGCATAGGGTTTACTTGTTCAACTTAATCTACATTCAGCATCGTTCTTTGTGAATGAAACCTGGTGGCAGTGTTTGAACTGTGAGTTTTCTGCAGTGCATCAGCTTGTGACAAGAGTCATGGAACTCATTCTGAAGCCCCCTGGAGTCCTGGATTTTGCAGACACAAATCTAGCACAGTAATGGATCCAGTGAAAGGAGTTCAGGGTGTACACAGACCTGGCCAAGTAGGAGGTTGACAAAAGCAGGAAAGTAAAACTATTATTTTATCTTATTGGAGGAAAAGGCAGAGGGCTCTGCAGCACCCGGAAGCTTACCACTGCCACAAGCCTCACAGTCGCCCAAGGGACTCTGGAGATCTATTGCTCCCCAAATCAGAATGAAACTGTGGACTGACACAGGTTTTTCACTAGAGACCAATCTGAAGGGGAAGGGATTAACCCCTATGTTACGGCCTTATACACTGCTACATGCAATTCTAGGGACTTGACAGACTCCCTGATTTGGTCTGCAGCATTTGAGATCACATGCAAGAGCAGCTGCTCCACTCCAGGAAGGTAATCTCTCACTGGGCAGATGCTCACTCATGGGGTGTGCATTATTAACCCCATTCCCCTTTCTCTTGGCAGGAAGCTACAGATTTCCACAAATAATAATGGCACTGTATCATGATCAGTGGGACTAAAGTCAGAGGGAAGTCATAAGAGAGAAGATGAAAGGTACAACACTCCCAGAAGTACATGTAGGAGGCACAACACTCCCAGAAGTACATGTAGTGAGACAACAACAAACGAGAGCAGGTGACCAAGGTTCCAGAATCATCATGAGATGCATTTACTGAGGAGGCAACTTAAGTTAAAGAAGTGTCTCGCACGAGGACAGCAGTGCAAAGAATGTGGCAAGTTGAACCATTTTACCAGTGTGCGCAAGAGCAGAGGAGGGTCCCACAAGCGTTTAGTTAGACTTGTAAAACAGGGAGATGGCACATCGGACAGCAGTGATAATATCACACTCTTTTCTGGAGTCTGAGAGCATATGAGGTTCACACTGTCAAGAAAGGAAAGCAACACAAGAGAATATCAACCTCCGGGCATATATCAATGTTCAAAGGAAACACCCTATGCCACTTCAGTTGGACAGTGGAGCTTCTTGCAATGTGATTCCTCAGGGTGCACTGAGCTAATTTCAAGCCTAAACTTGTTAATTGCCAGTTTATATCCATTTGTTCTTGTGTTAACATTGGTGCTGAACTTAAATAAATCCTCTCTATCCCTGGCATTTATCCTTCTGATGTATTTCTAGAGAGCAATCATATCCCCCCCACCCCCAACCTTCTTTCGGCTAGGATAAACAAGCCAAGTTCTTTGACTTTCCTCCCATAAGGTAGAATTTCCATTACTCTGATTATTCTAGTAACCCTTCTTTGCACCTGTTCCAGTTTGAATTCATCTTTTTTAAACATGGGAGACCAGAATTACACACAATATTCCAGATGAGGTTGCACCAGTGTATTGCATAACGGTACTAACACTTCCCTATCTCTACTGGAAATACCTTGCCTGATGCATCCTAGGATTACATCAGCCTTTTTCACGACTGTATCACATTGGTGGCTCATAGTCCTCCTGTGATCAACCAATACACTCAGGTTTTTCTTCTCTGTCTCTTCCAACTGATAAGTCCCCAGTTTATAACAAAAATTCTTGTTGTCGGTCCCTAAAGGGGACTTTGCACTATTAAATTTCATCCCATTTCTATTACTCCAGTTGTCAAGGTCTTCTAGATCTTCTTGTATGATAGTCCAGTCCTTCATATTGGCAATACCTCCTTAAGTTCGTGTTATCTGCAAATTTTATTAGCACACTCTCACTTTTTTGTGTCCAGGTCATTATTAAAAATATTAATTAAGATAAGTCCCAAGACTGATCCCTGAGGAACTCCACTAGTAACCTCCCTCCAGCCTGACAGTTCACCTTTCAGTATGACCTATTGTAGCCTCTCCTTTAATCAGTTCCTTATCCATCTTTCATTTCTCATATTAATTCCCATATTCTCCAATTTAACAAATTTCCCATGTGGAACTGTATCAAATGCTTTACTGAAATTTCTGTAGATTAGATTTACTGCATTTCCTTTGTCTAAAAATGTGTCATCTTCTCAAAGAAAGAGATCAGGTTGGTCTGGCACAATCTACCTTTTGTAAAACCCTGTTGTATTTTACCCCAATTACCATTAACTCTATATACTTAACAACTTTCTCTTTCAAAATGTTTGTTCTAAGCAGCTAAACTTGAATTACTATAATAATTATAGCATATGAAAATAATAATTGCAAAAAAAAATTCCTAAAGAATAAAATTTTAAATCATAATACATACCAGAATGTGATGAGGAACAAATTGGTGATATTGACTTTGTGACACTTTATTTTTTGTCTATCTTTTTTTTTCATGTGTATAGACTTAATATCATATTGCATTCAATTCAAGGTTAAAACCATTACATTATTCACAGCTGGAGGACTTAAGTATTCCCAAAGGGCTCTGAAAGTACATTCTGTGCTGTGTTGACCTGATCTAACAATGCATAAAAAACCCACTTTCTTTTCAGCTTCCTCTGGAGGAAATCTTTTCTTTTATTAGACTTTCTTGCTGTTAGTTTGATAGAGAGATTACTTTGAAGTAAACCAATGACTTTCAGAATGGTTTCTATTAAAAATAAACAAGATCATTGGTTATTTTAATGCTTAGATTGCCATTGGTTATCACTGCATTTATCTTATGACAGGTACATATGTGTAGCAATCTTCACATGCCATAGAAAATGATTTTATAAACTCCCCAGAGCATTTAGAACAAAAGCAAATGCCCTGCACATCTTGGTGCCAGGGAAAACCAATATTTACTCTGATATATCAAAAGTAACCTGACATCTGGATTTCTCAGTGATTTCACATTATGGATGAGAAACATTCATTTACCATGACATGCTGCTATGCAGAAAAACAACACTAATTCAAAGAAGTGGGGAAAAAAGAAAAGAAACATGGCTAAATAGCAGCAACTTTGCACTGCTTATAATCTGGTTCGCACTTCTTAGCAAAATTATATTTAATACAATTACAAATATATGTTGCTTCTTTGTGAGTCCTTAAGGATGGCACAGTTTGCTTTCTTGCCAGTGCAAGTCCCGCTTTAGAGGCTGGTGTGTGGGAGAGTGAACCATTGCTTTTCTTCTTCTGTGTCCTCTATTCTCATTGTGGGGAGAGGAAGGCAGAGAGTAGATCCTGTTCACAGAGCCTGCTGTGATGGGAATTTTGCCTGCCCATTGAAAAGGATATGCTGGGGCTTAGAGGAAAGGCTTCTTGCATACTTTTATGTAAACCAGGGTCTGAATGAGCTCTCCCCTCCCACCTACTGATGAACTGGGGGGCACGACCTCAGGAGCAGACTATATTTGCATACACAAACCTATTTTGCCTAGCTGATGAGCAGACAGACCTGTTTTTCCAGTGACCAATATTGGCTATTTTGGATTACAATTCACTTCAGTCTTGAACGCAGGGGTAATGAAATGTTGTTAATCTTACTGTATGACTAAAGGGCAGCAGAACAGTACTTAACATGCCCTAATCACTCACATGCCCAGGGTCTAAGTGATCACCATATGTGAGGACCATAAGGAATTTCCCCCCAGGTCAGGTTGGCTATGACCTTGGGTGGGAGGGGAGTTGCTTTCCTCTGCAGCATGTGGGTATGGGTCATTTACAGGGATTATCTGGTAATCTCGTTTAATCATTCCCCTGCCATTGTGGCACCTCAGGCACCTGAAGCACCTCTATCCCTTCTATTCTCTGTTTGTGGCATATAAGGGTACATCTACACTGGAATGAAAGACCTGTGACATGGCCATGGCTGGCCCAGGTCAGCTGACTTGAGGTCCTGGAGCTTGGGCTCCAGCCCAAGCCTGAATGTCTACACAGCAATTTTACAGCCCCGCAGCCTGAGCCCTGTGAGTCCAGTTAGCTGACCTAAGATAGCCATGGGTGTTTAATTACTGTGTAGATGTACACTAATAGTCTAGTCTCTTGTTGGCTGCAATACTTTTGTCTAATTTTGGTTGTTGGATATAGTGTGTGGGTGCTGGGTGGTGTATGATATACAGAGGTCAGATTAGAAGATCAGGTGTCCCTTTTAGTTTGAAACTCAATGTCTACAATTATGAAATTGAGGGATCACCCTAACTTTACCCCTTACTAAATGAGTGAGGTTAGTGATGCCAAGTGCAAGTGAAAGTCAGAGGAGGGGGAAAAGATGTTCCTACCTGTGATGTGGACTCTGTCTAAAGAGTCCTAGACATGATGTGACTCTTCCCTTCCAGTGTTAAGAGAGAGAACTGAGCTGACTCAATTTAGAGTCCTTGTTTCTGTTCAATGATCACTAGAGCTGAAATCACTGATGAGTAGGTCCAGGGCGCTGATCTTTAGACCTGGTGTGGGGACAGTGTTGCAGTGAAAGACAACACAGAGAATGCAGTAGCAGTGGGGTTCTCCACTACCAGCTGACATTACTAAGAGCTGAAATCGCTAAGAACAGAGCTAAATTGTGGAATCTCAGACCATAGCATTACTGCTAGAGGTAAAGGCAGCAGTGAGTGACAAGCCATGGCAAAGGTGGCAGCAAGCAGTGGCAGAGACAACTGTTAG
This sequence comes from Malaclemys terrapin pileata, assembly GCF_027887155.1. Classification (NCBI taxonomy): domain Eukaryota; kingdom Metazoa; phylum Chordata; order Testudines; family Emydidae; genus Malaclemys; species Malaclemys terrapin. Next base: position 92,781,662 of record NC_071509.1, read on the forward strand.
CAGCAGCAACAGGAAGCAACAGAGAACAGCAGCAACAGTGGTCAACCGTGGCATCAGCAGAGGCATTGCTTGCCACCCCCCTCCTCCAGAGTTGACAGGTGTAGCCCCAAGAATACACCCCTGAATGCTGGGACTTGATGACTTTAGACAACCAATTGTGAGTGGGATGCAGCAAAGGGAAAGGGGAGTGGTAAGTTAAAACAACATTTGTCCATTGGACTTTTACCCCACAGGGCTGGAAACTGAGACAAAGCACTACAGCCCAAGAAACTGTGGGGTGGGTCTTTACTTATGGTTTGCATCCTTTTATATCATTGTTGTGGTGTTTTTCCAAATTAATGCTGAGTTCCCTCTCCCTTTTAATAAAACATTTCTTTTGTCATATACAGACACAGTGCTTCTGAGTGGTGCAGTGTGATACATAGCCCTCTTTGCAAAGGGTTCCCTGTTCCTTGCAAACAGTTCTCACTTCAGACCTGACAAACTCACTACACCAAACATGTCTTACAAGATATTTATCCATAAAGAATAACATCTAAGGTATCTACAGAAATCTCATAACTTTTCAAGATGCATAATCATTGCAAGATGTATGTACAGATAATATTTAAGGAATAATGTATGTATATTGAAAATGTGCTCTATGAACTTGGAGTAGAAAATAGCCATCAGGAGGTAATGTATCTCAATGATGATCCAGCTGAGCAAGAGGGAGCTGTCACCCATCCCCATTCAGCTGGCAATGTAATGTAAAGTTCTATTGTCTACCCTTGCCACTGTCAGTGGAGAACAATCAGAGTCAATGACAAACAATCAAAGTCACTTAAAGGTAGAAAAGGCTATCAGGGGGTAGCCGTGTTAGTCTGTATCCACAAAAATAACGAGGAATCCGGTGGCGTCTTAAAGACGAATAGATTTATTTGGGCATAAGCTTTCATGGGTAAAAACCCACTTCTTCAGATGCATGGATTGATCTGTAATTTTCATTCCATGCATCTGAAGAAGTGGGTTTTTTACCCATGAAAGCTTATGCCTATAAAAAAAGTAGAAAAGAAACTCTACAACAAGACCTTGGTCTGTCCTGCCTATGATCAGAAACACAAGCCTGTTTTCAGTACAACAGAATGTAGGGAAAGGCACTCAGGATTCATTCACTGCGGAAAACCCATGGCAGAAGGTGGTGTTTTCCTGAACATTTGGCTCCTGGTTATTGAGAAACCACCCAGCTCTGCAATAGACTGAACTTTGGGGGGAAATCAACTTTATTAGATAGGTAACTATTGATAAGTGTAGACCCAGGTTCACATTTTATTATTTTGTTTTGTATTGTAACCACTTGTTTCCACCACTCTTTTGTTTCTAGTTAAATCTTAATTCTTTTTTTAAATAATCCTACTTTTGTTTTATAAGTGCCCACAAGTGCTGTGTGGTTTACAGGAGTGATGGTTTAAGGGAAAACTGGTAAAATGGGGTACATTGTACCTTTGGGTGTAGACAATCTGGAATTTCTGTAAGTAGCCAGTTTCAGGCTGGACATCACAGGTGAACAATTCAAAGAGATTTGGGGATTGGGATGCAATTATTGTTAAACTGCAAGGTGAAGGAAGGGCTGGCACTGTCAGAGAACTGACACCCAGCTACTAGCTTGAGACATGGAGTAACAAGGTTACTGTCAGTCCTGGGTACCCTGAGAACTATCACAGGAAGTATTGCCTCTTAGAAATGTCCAGGAGTGCTGATTAGTTTCCCCAGATTTCTGGGTAGGGTCTTAAGTCAGTTCTGTTTTGTAATGTTAAGAAGAACCCTTTAAATATTGAACCTGGCCCTTCTTGTTGCTGACACCTCCTGGCAGAAGAGTTACATATTCAAAGACCAATCATAATCTGGGCCCTGATTTTAAACAGTAGCAAGATGGCTTGCCCCTGTGAAAAATTTACTTCATTACCAGTTAATACATTTATTTCTAATAAGGATGTAAAATATAATTGGAGACAATGAAAACTAATGTGAAAGCTCATGAGAAGAGCACATCTGTGAAATCTTCTCTCTCTACACAAAGTATTTTTTTATTTATTCCTGTTCCAATAAAAGTTATTTTATATCTTCACTTGTCTTAAATTTACCTGCAATATGTTCAAATAGTAGCCAACCCATGGAGCATGGGGTCACAATAGTGGTACAATTGATCTACTACAATCTAAAAATATGAATTTCCTTTAAACTACACCCAATGATGATGATTGGCTGAACTTTCTCAATAGAGTGTCTTCAAAGACATGGGTATTTTGTTTCATGAAAATCTTCAAAGAAAACGAAACTTTTGTTTTTTATTGAAATTATATACAGAATTTTGATTTGTCATTCAAAACTGAAATATTTTGGCTAACAATGGGAGTCATAATTGTAAATGCTCCTCATATCCCTATTTTCATCTATGGGCTGGGATCCTCAGCTGGGCTACATTCCCCATAATGCATCCTGATCTCTCCTCATGACAAACAGCTTGCTCTCACCAAGAAAGAATACTGTGGTGCATTATAGGAGATGGAGCCCAGCTGGTGCATAAATATTTTGTTGAAAAATTGAAACTTTCTGCAGAAAGCAAAGCTTTTTCTGGATTTTTTTTCTCATAAGAACCCGTTTTTGCCCATTGAAAAACAGTTTAAACAAAAAAATATTTCAATCATCCCTAATTTTGAACCTGAAATTCAGGACCCTGGGAGGAGTAGGGGGGGGGGGGGGGGGAATGGCATATACAAATGATGTCACATCTAAATTAAGACTCTCTAAGCTCTTTGGAGTGCTTGCATTATTGTGCTCACACATAAGACAGCTAGATGTCAGTAATATAATTTATGCCAACAATACTATAAGAACAGCTTTTCCAGTATAAAAAACAGCTATGATGATATACATGTGAGGCCAGATTTGGGTTACTTAATAATATCAGGCCTATGATGTCAGACTACGTTGAATGTGGCTGTGCTCTGTAATAGACATTTGACATTTGTAATAGCTATTTGTCGAGGAATTACACTTTACTTTACATCTCCAATTTATGTCTCGTTCTACTGATCTTGATTGCAAGTTCATATAGAAGCCATTGTCTTCAACTAATCTGAGGTTTTTCAAAATATATCCAAATTCTCATTCCCTTCAGTGGATGTCAGTTTGTCAATAAAGTCTGATATGCACAATTTAAATAAGAGGCTTCAATCTTATTCAAATTGGCATAATGCAAAATGGAAGAATTAATTTAATCAGCTAGTCTCAATGCATCTCTGCTCAAATTAGAATCAGAAGAGTAGCATTAGAATCAACTGGTAGGTTGAAAAGTTTCCATTTCCAGAAGTGGATCCATTCTAGTGGTCAGATACAGAAGTCCAGATTCTCTAAATTGTGCAACAACACAGCTTAGGAGGGGGGATGCAAAGCTTCCATTAAGCCATAAATTCTTTCCCCCCTATTCTGGGGATGTTTGTCTACTAGGCCAGTCCTTGGCATAAAGCATAGCAGCCTTGGCAGCTAGGGGTCCTCCCTCCTAGCAGTTGTTGTTTAGTATCTAGTTACCACAGTTATAGACACTTTAAATCTAAAATAGGTAATTAGGAGCATAATCCAGGATTTTTAAGGCCAGTTGACATTGGCCAATAAAGTAGAAGACAGAACTTCTCATCTCTTATTGCTTAATATGCAATTAATTAAAAGCTGGTGGGCAGAAAGTAAATGCCAATATAAGCAGGAAAGCTTAATGTATCTCAAAATCACTCAGCACAGTGACTGGTTGCTCCACCTGATCATTTACAAGGTTCTCTGCTGTATTATAAAACACATCTGCTGAAGTTATTGTACAGGAATATGATTTATCAGCTGTTTAAGTAGACTGGGCCTCTGAAATGAGACACTAAATCAATAGTTTACACTCAAGTGATTGACTTTTTGTTATAAAGCTAATAGTATGCTTTCCAAATGATTGACAGTTCAGAGATTTATGGCTCCAGCTCTCCTGGGTTGAACTTTTTCTATCATGAATTGGAAATTTAATCCTTTAATTCTTTTATAAGACCTGAGTACACCTCTCTGTTTGCTTAAATTGCAGTAACACAGGTCTACAATTTTTGAGATGTCGTCTGCTTCAGAGATAAAATGTGCTATTTATTATGTATTTTGAAGTGCTGAATGCAAATATGACAATTAAAACAACTGATTGGCTATTGTTTCTAAGATAATTAAGTTTTTACATTTTATGTCTATGTATATTGTGTAGATAGTAGAGTTTTAATCATAAATTGTAAACCTAAGTCTTTTCATGTGTTTATGGTTGCTTTACATTATAATATTTCACCTGTCCTGTTTATGTAACACTTTAAAAATCAGCAAAAGGGTTATATAAATAAAATTTTTATAAATAAATACATAATAAAAAATATTATGAAACAAAAGGCAAAAAACTATTCTGTAAATAGTTTAGTCCTATTCAGTGTCTACTCGGCACTTCTTGGCTTGTCTCTTGTATACATTAAATGGAGCATCCCTTGTCACTGTCCAGCAATAGTCTGCAAGCATTGATGGGCTCCATTTGCCCTGATAGCGTTTCTCCATTGTTGCAATGTCCTGGTGAAATCGCTCGCCGTGCTTGTCGCTCACTGCTCCGCAGTTCGGTGGAAAAAAATCTAGATGAGAGTGCACAAAATGTATCTTTAGTGACATGTTGCAACCAAGGCTTTTGTATGCCTTGAGGAGGTTTTCCACCAACAACCTGTAGTTGTCTGCCTCGTTGTTTCTGAGAAAATTTATTGCCACTAACTGGAAGGCTTTCCATGCCATCTTTTCCTTGCCACGCAGTACATGGTCAAATGCATCATCTCAAAGAAGTTCACGAATCTGAGGACCAACAAAGACACCTTGCTTTATCTTAGCTTCACTTAACCTTGGAAATTTTCCACGGAGGTACTTGAAAGCTGCTTGTGTTTTGTCAATAGCCTTGACAAAGTTCTTCATCAGACCCAGCTTGATGTGTAAGGGTGGTAACAAAATCTTCCTTGATTCAACAAGTGGTGGATGCTGAAGACTTTTCCTCCCAGGCTCAAATGACTGTTGGAGTGGCCAATCTTTCTTGATGTAGTGGGAATCTCTTGCACGACTATCCCATTCACAGAGAAAACAGCAGTACTTTGTGTATCCAATCTGCAGACCAAGCAAGAGAGCAACAACCTTCAAATCACCACAATGCTGCCACTGATGTTGGTCATAGTTTATGCACCTCAAAAGTTGCATAGGTTTCCTTCATATGGACTGCATGACCAACTGGAATTGATGGCAAAACATTGCCATTATGCAGTAAAACAGGTTTAAGACTCATCTTGGATGAATCAATGAACAGTCTCCACTCATCTGGATCGTGAACGATGTTGAGGGCTGCCATCACACCATCGATGTTGTTGCAGGCTACAAGATCACCTTCCATGAAGAAGAATGGGACAAGATCCTTTTGACGGTCACGGAACATGGAAACCCTAACATCACCTGCCAGGAGATTCCACTGCTGTAGTCTGGAGCCCAACAGCTCTGCCTTACACTTGGGTAGTTCCAAATCCCTGACAAGGTCATTCAGTTCACCTTGTGTTATGAGGTGTGGTTCAGAGGAGGAGGATGGGAGAAAATGTGGGTCCTGTGACATTGATGGTTCAGGACCAGAAGTTTCATCCTTTTCCTCTTCCTCGTCTGACTCAAGTGAGAATGATTCTGCTGCATCAGGAACCGGCAGTCCTTCTCCGTGGGGTAATGGGCGTATAGCTGATGGAATGTTTGGATAATGCACACTCCACTTTTTCTTCTTTGACACACCTTTCCAACTGGAGGCACCATGCAGAAGTAATAATTGCTGGTATGATCTGTTGGCTCTCTCCACATCATTGGCACTGCAAAAGGCATAGATTTCCTTTTCCTGTTCAACCACTGGAAAAGATTTGTTGCACAAGTGTTGCAGCATATGTGTGGGGCCCACCTCTTGTCCTGATCTCCAATTTTGCAGCCAAAATAAAGGTGATAGGCTTTCTTAACCATAGTGGTTATACTGCGCTTTTGTGATGCAAAAGTCACTTCACCACAAACATAGCAGAAGTTATCTGCACTGTTCACACAAGTACGAGGCATCTCTGCTCACTTTGGCTAAACAGAAATGTGTCCCTTTGCAAAATCACACACTGACAAATAAGAGAGCATGACACTGTATGATTTCTAGAGCTGATATACGACAATTTGTTCAGCAGAGTGATGTAAGCTTCGTTATGATTGCATCGTCCATGACTTCTAGGAATAACATGATGCAGTTCATATCATGTATGACGCAATAGCAGCTTCAGATTGCATCATTCATTGTTTTGCCTAAAAAGCAAGTACTGTCCAAACCCAGTCATAGATTTATTCATAGATCCAGTCAAAGATGTATTTTAGTCATTTCTGGTTTAAATTGAGATCCCTTCCCTTTATAACTCACTTATCCTCCGCCATTCCCAAGTCAAGGGTCGTATATACTGATCCAATAGCATATGCTGAAAACTAGAGGCAATCAACAATTTTAAGCATCATTTTCGTTCTCAGTGACCCAGAATTAGTAAAGTTTGACTACATTTATTTCAGAAGCATTTTGGCTGTAGAGCAGTGTAATAAATTTTATCAATAGTAACTTCAACAGCCTCTTTTCCAATTTCAGTGGCTTTTGTCTTAGCTATGACCAATCAACAAATAAGACACATCCAGAGTTAAGAAATGTAAAGCATCATGTAGGTTGGCTTGCATACATAAAATTATTGTGTGGTTAATGAATAAGCATAATCCAAATAAATAAATAAATAAATAAATAAAAAAGACACTATTACACAAATATATTTATACCATGAGCTAAAGTATCTGGGAAATATTTTATCAAATGAAGAAGTGTATCAACAATACTATTTGGTGATACTAGTCGACTTTCAAGATGCATTTCTTAATCTTAGCTTTACTGCAGAAATATGAATATCTCAATGGAAAAGCAAGGTCAATATATAATAGGGTAAAAGAAGAAACAGGAACAATCTAGGCACACAGGTAATGGAGGGAAAGAAGCAAACTTTTGTTGTTGTAGCCTTTCTATAATGTTTGTAAGATGCTTTGATATTATTGAATAGCTATTTGTGACAAATCCGCCGTGTATTATAAACTAATTTTCACAATGTGGTAATTTAACACAGAAAAGGTCATGTACAATCTGAAACTCAAGATCAATTCAGATTACATTTATGGAATGCAAATTCTCATTTCCTCATCCTCCACTGTGGTGATAAAGTGGCAACTCCATATAGAAGTATAAAGCTTCACAATTTAGAAGTCATATTACCACTGAATTCTCCATTACCTCACCCTTCAGATGTCTACATTAGAATATTGTCCTCTGAGTGCTCTTCTTCCACTATTTAGTCATGGTCATATATATCCTATGTTTAGAATTAAGTGAACTTTTCATAGTGAATAAGTTTTTGATGAATTTTCTTGTTTCTAAATTATCTTTGAACAAGCTTTGATTTTTACAATTAGTTTTTTAGTTATTCAAAATTGACTTAACCATCTGTGAATATATCCTAGCCCATGACTTGTTTTTAGGCTCTTCACTTAGAGAACACATGAATACGTAACTCTTTGGTGACCTAGGTTTAAATAATACCTTTATTGCTGCCTAACTGGATGACTACATCTTTATAAATGGTTAAAAAAAAAAACACCCTCAGTAATTTCAAGACGAGTTGTGCAAAATTTCACATGAACCTTAGTATGAATATTCACAAGATTCACTTTCCTGAATATTTATCAACTGAAAATTTACTTGAACTTTTTAGAGTCATAAGAAGTTGTTTCTTGAGCTAATTAAATCTAAATATAATATACAGTTATCAGAACAGTTACACATGCCCTTTTTTTACACTGAGCTATCTGTGTGAAATGTTCCATAAAGTAACAAATTCACAATGTGCCATACGGACTCTTGCTCCTCTCCTGCCAAATAGAACTCATGGCTACTCTTGAGGTTATCCCCAAGTCCTATGTATGCACTTAGGTGAATCGTACTGCCCTCCCAGCTGGTCATGCAGACAGCACTGTTCTGACAAACATGGGACAGCCTTAGAGAGAAAGGGCATGAAGCATCTGCTATCATTGTGCTTTCTCCACAAGAGGTTTTTGGAAAGCCTCTCCCTCCACATCCGAGAAGGGTGATAAGTCAAGAATCACCATTTTATCTGTCATGGCATTAAGCAAAAGGGCTTTGGGGTGAATCTGACAGCACTTATTTTCTTGTTCTACAATCTTCCCAAGAGTCAACTGAGTCATGCACTCACTGCCATTTCTCAAGAGCAGTTTATATGCTGCTGGTGGTTCTGCTTCACCTGCTGCTCTGTCTATTGAGCAACACAGGTGCTTGCCCTGCAAAAATGAACATTGAAAAAGTGCTTTTCCTTTCACCCATAGCCCATACAATATTCTGTCATTCAAGGTCTGGATTTTTCAACAGGTGTTCATTTTACTGAAATCATGTTTCAGCTGAAAATTTCTGAATAAAGCAAAGATGTTTTTCACTGATAAGGCTAATGATTTGCTAATGTATGAGCATTACAATTGTGAGATTATTGCCATCGTCAAAAAACATAACATCCATGATTTTGGAGTAGTTTTTCTTTTTTGTATTTTTAATCACTTACTAATTACACTGCTCTACAGCCAAAATGCTTCTGAAATAAATGTAGTCAAACTTTACTAATTCTGGGTCACTGAGAACGAAAATGATGCTTAAAATTGTTGATTGGCTCTAGTTTTCAAGATATGCTATTGGGTCAGTATATATACGACCCTTGACTTGGGAATGGCGGAGGATAAGTGAGTTATAAAGGGAAGGGATCTCAATTTAAACCAGAAATGACTAAAATACATCTTTGACTGGATCTATGAATAAATCTATGACTGGGTTTGGACAGTACTTGCTTTTTAGGCAAAACAATGAATGAGGCAATCTGAAGCCGGTATTGCATCATTCATGATATGAATTGCATCCTAGAAGTCATGGATGATGCAATCATAATGAAGCTTACATCACTCTGCTGAACAAATTGTCGTATATCAGCTCTAGAAATCATACAGTGTCGTGATCTCTTATTTGTCAGTGTTTGATTTTACAAAGGGACACATTTCTGTGAGCAGAGATGCCTCGTACTTGTGTGAACAGTGCAGATAACTTCTGCTATGTTTGTGGTGAAGTGACTTTTGCATCACAAAAGCGCAGAATAACCACTCTGGTTAAGAAAGTCTATCACTTGTGCAACAAATCTTCGCCAGTGGTTGAACAGGAAAAGGAAATCTATGCCTTTTGCAGTGCCAATGATTTGGAGAGAGCCAACAGATCATACCAGCAATTGTTACTTCTGCATGGTGCCTCCAGTTGGGAAAGGTGTGTCAAAGAAGAAAAAGTGGAGTGTGCATTATCCAAACATTCCATCAGCTATACGCCCAGTACCCCAAAGAGAAGCACTTCCGGTTCCTGATGCAGCAGAATCATTCTCACTTGAGTCAGACGAGGAAGAGGAAGTGGATGAAACTTCTGGTCCTGAACCATCAATGTCACAGGACCCACATTTTCTCCCATCCTCCTCCTCTGAACCACACCTCATAACACAAGGTGAACTGAATGACCTTGTCAGGGATTTGGAACTACCCAAGAGTAAGGCAGAGCTGTTGGGCTCCAGACTACAGCAGTGGAATCTCCTGGCAGGTGATGTTAGGGTTTCCATGTTTCGTGACCGTCAAAAGGATCTTGTCCCATTCTTCTTCATGGAAGGTGATCTTGTAGCCTGCAACAACATCGATGGTGTGATGGCAGCCCTCAACATCGTTCACGATCCAGATGAGTTGAGACTGTTCATTGATTCATCGAAGATGAGTCTTAAAGCTGTTTTACTGCATAATGGCGATGTTTTGCCATCAATTCCAGTTGGTCATGCAGTCCATATGAAGGAAACCTATGCAACTTTTGAGGTGCATAAACTATGACCAACATCAGTGGCAGCTTTGTGGTGATTTGAAGGTTGTTGCTCTCTTGCTTGGTCTGCAGATTGGATACACAAAGTACTGCTGTTTTCTCTGCGAATGGGATAGTCGTGCAAGAGATTCCCACTACATCAAGAAAGATTGGCCACTCCGACAGTCATTGGAGCCTGGGAGGAAAAGTCTTCAGCATCCACCACTTGTTGAATCAAGGAACATTTTGTTACCACCCTTACACATCAAGCTGGGTCTGATGAAGAACTTTGTCAAGGCCATTGACAAAACACAAACAGCTTTCAAGTACCTCCGTGGAAAATTTCCCAAGGTTAAGTGAAGCTAGATAAAGGAAGGTGTCTTTGTTGGTCCTCAGATTCGTGAACTTCTTCAAGATGATGCATTTGATTATGCACTGTGTGGCAAGGAAAAGACAGCATGGAAAGCCTTCCAGTTAGTGGCAATAAATTTTCTCCGAAACAACAAGGCAGACAACTACAGGTTGTTGGTGGAAAACCTCCTCTTGGCGTACAAAAGCCTTGGTCGTAACATGTCACTAAAGATACATTTTGTGCACTCTCATCTAGATTTTTTTCCACCGAACTGCGGAGCAGTGAGCGATGAGCACGGCGAGCGATTTCACCAGGACATTGCAACAATGGAGAAACGCTATCAGGGCAAATGGAGCCCATCAATGCTTGCAGACTATTGCTGGACAGTGACAAGAGATGCTCCATTTAATGAATACAAGAGACAAGCCAAGAAGCGCCGAGTAGACACTGAATAGGACTAAACTATGTACAGAATAGTTTTTTGCCTTTTGTTTCATAATACATTTTATTTATATAGCCCTTTTGCTAATTTTTAAAGTGTTACATAAACAGGACAGGTGAAATATTATCATGTAAATCAACCATAAACACATGAAAAGACCTAGGTTTACAATTTATTATTAAAACTCTATTATCTACACAATATACATAGACACAAAATATAAAAACTTAAATATCTTAGAAACAGTAGCCAATCAGTTGTTTTAATTGTCATATTTGAATTCAGCACATCAAAATACATAATAAATAGCACATTTTATATCTGAAGCAGACGACTTCTCAAAAATTGTAGACCAGTGTTACTAGATAGCTGGCTGCTGACAGGAGAGCTTGCCTCTCACTATAGCATATGAAGTACTGATAATTCCAATTACACAGGGAAGCATGAGAAAGATGAGCATTGGAATCATTACCCCTAGTTCTGGGAGAATAATGAAAAAAATATTCTGCAGTATTTGCACAAATTCATTTGCTTTGCCTGTGCTCATACTCTTTTTGTGTTTACTCTGTGACCATCTGGATGATCAAGCTCTACTGTCCAAGGCTTGGTCTACACTAAACCCCCAAATCGAACTAAGGTACGCAACTTCAGCTACGTGAATAACGTAGCTGAAGTCGACATACCTTAGTTCGAACTTACCGACGTCCAGACCCGGCAGGCAGGCTCCCCCGTCGACTCCGCGTACTCCTCGCGGCGAGCAGGATTACCGGAGTCGATAGGGAGCACTTCTGAGTTCGATTTATCGCGTCCAGACTAGACGCGATAAATCGAACCCAGAAGTTCGATTGCCTGCCGCCGAACCAGCGCGGTAAGTATAGACAAGCCCCAAGTGTTTGCATAGTAATGGAGGTTCACATTTGCACACATGAACATTGATGCTGGGAATGCTTGCACATTTATATAATTAGGGCACAGAAAGAATACAGTGAGGCTTATTTGACCACTCACAATTAAGCTATACAGCTTACATTTCAAATACCTGTGATGATTTTTGTTCTTAAAACCAACACTTTAGAAAAACCTATTAATTTAATAACAAAGAATTGGAACATTGTGATCTTATGGATATTTCAAAAGCAGAAGAGACAGCTAAATTAATTGTATTAACTGTTTGCTGAACACTAGTCATCACCTTATTCATACCTGCAATCTGTCTGTAGTTAATCCCAACAAGTACCAAAAGGTACTTTTGTCTCCTTCAATGGGAAATAGCAGTTGTAATGGGAATCTTCTCATCCATAGCTAGCAGGGCAAAGGTGCTTCTGGCTACAAATGTTTTCTCACATCCTCTGCATGACTCTGCAGGCCCTCATGCTTCTCCCTCCAGTCCTAAGTTTGTGGCCACCATTTCAGCATACACATCATTTGTAGAAAACCTAGGAAACTTCTGCTTGGCAATCTGCCAGGGCCGGCTCCAGGCACCAGCCCACCAAGCTTGTGCTTGGGGCGGCACCTGGAGGGGGGCGGCGCAGTGCGGCGCTCCAGCTCCGGTCGCTGGGGAGAGCGGAGCCCTGGCCGGGCACTCCGCCCTCCTCCCAGGGCTCCGGCCGCACTCCTGCCCGGCGCCGTCCCCCCGGCCGCTGGGGAGAGCGGAGCCCCGGCCAGGATTCGCCGCCCTCTCCCAGGCACTCTGGCCGCTGGGGAGAGCAGAGCCCCGGCTGGGGCTCGCCGCCCTCCCCCCGGGTCTCCCGCCGCCCTCCCCCCCGCGCCCTCCCCTGCCGCACTGGGCGGGGGCGGGAGGGGCAGCCGGAGGCTTTTTTGCCTGGGGCGGCATAAAAGCCAGAGCCGGCCCTGCAATCTGCAGTCAGCAGTAGCCTTCTCTGGGTTTCTGCAGATCCTGAGTCTAACCCTCCTTGTTTTTTGGAAAATCTTTGATTAGGTTGGTGACATAATGGATGAGTGATTCAGTAAGAGGATAATCTCAGACATCACATGTTCAATTTTATTTCTAATTTAAACAATAAAGTTCAGGAGAGCCAGGGCAGGTGAACAGGAAAAGAAAAGAAGGGAGGTAGAAAGAGAAATATAGCATGAATGATGGTTCAGAGTGCAAAACTGACTGGCTTTGGATTTATTTTTGTAAAGGGAATAAAGATTAGGGGCAAGAGGTTCAACTGGTAGACTAACAGTAACAGTATATTAGTGAATGTTGGAGCTCATTTATTTTGGTGGGAGGAAGAAAAACAGCATTGTGTTCCAGCCATAATGAATAGTGTTTAGAAAAAATGTCTGTTTTGGTTTTTAGGTACTGATTCTGTAAATTAGGTAAATATGTAACATTACCAGTGTGGGTAGAGTCCTATTGAAGTAAATGGGATTAATTATATGCTTCAGTATCTTGCAGAATTGGGTCTTAATGGAATTGTTCTGGGGGAAGTGTTGTGGGTGGTTGTAGGACATTGGCTTAAATTACAGGAAAAAAAGGTGTTATCAAATAGGGATGTTTGCAAAACCTCAACCTCCACAAGTTATGCCCATCCCTACCAGATACTTAGGCTAAAGCCCCAACAGAGAAAATCCTCTGGATAATGAGGAGATGAACTTGAGATCTTTACTTGGAGGAAAAATGTTGGTTGCCTGAAGTCACAGAGAGAGAGAGAGAGAGTGAGAGAGACCGAGAGCACCTCAGCTAGTGTAAACTGGAGTAGCATCATTTACTTCATGCAACCACATCAATCTGTCCCAGGCCAATGGGGGCTGCGGGAAGCAGCGCAGGCCGAGAGATGTGCGGCGAACTGTGGCCAGTGGGAGCCACGATAGGCTGAACCTACAAATGCAGCAGGTAAACAAACTGGCCCGGCCTGCCAGGGTGCTTACCCTGGCGAGCCGCATGCCAGAGGTTGCCGACCCCTGATCTAATATGGCATATAGGAAATAAATTGTGTCCAAAGAGTAATTGCCACAGTTAGCATTAGTTGTTAAGACTACCAACGATGGATGTCATACACCAACACTGAATCATGGAAACTAACTACCCTCTCACTGTTATGGCTGGTCACATAAAAGTGCTAGAAAGCCTACACTGCTGTGGCCCATGCTGAGCCTGTTTCTTTAGATAAATAGAGGGCTTCATTCTCCGCAGCTGTCAGCTTGGCACCATTCACAAATACATTATTTATGTATTCATGAATGGTTCATATGCAGTTTTCTTAGAGTATTCCATTTTTCTATGTAAATTCACTACTGAAATCAACATGGATTGATTCCATAAACTGTCAAGGGTAACTACAAAATGATTATTAATGTAGTGAATGGAGATTTGGGTTCTCTGAGTTCAGTTCCAGGCTTTGCAACAGACTTCCCTTGTGATCTTGGGCAAAACTCTCTATGCAACAGTTCCCCTCTGCAAACTTTCCCTCACCCTTTCCTGTCTTTTCTGTTTAGACCAAAGCTCGTTGTATCAGCAAGTCTCTTTTACTATGTATAGATACTGCACCTTGCACAATGCATCCATGATCTGGTTTGGGGCCTCCTAAGTACTGTTATAGGAAGAATAATAAACAACAACAAATGTAAAAAAGGGGACCTCTTGGTTTCTTTTCAGGAGATAAATATGTTTTAAAACTCACAAAAGTACTGACTGGGGAAATGCACTTTCTGGACTAAAATATTTTGTTTGATTTATTTATTTATTTATTTCATATTTACTTTCTCAGAGTTCACAGCTAGTTGATAGCAATGGGGATAACAAGTTTCAGAAGCAGGGCTGATGTGACAGAATTTGAAATATTAACCACTGAAAAGAAACTTTTTGGTCCCTCCAGCTGCATTGAAAATATTTTGTAATCTCGGCAGTTTTGAAAGCAGTAGTTGATAAATAACAGTTTCTGTTTATGTGAGATTTATAATATAGGAGAACAGGTACTATAATATGATTGGGAAGAAAAAGAAAAATGGTTCCACATTACTGATCTAGATGTTCTGTGTTATGCATCTTGGTATTGCACAGGTAATCTGTTTTTAAAGAGTTTTAAATGTTATTTTTGAGTGAGAGACTTGCAATATAGCTACATTGACAGAGAAAACAAAGTTTTCAGCTCTGCTACTTTATTTTATTATCACTCTGGGCAAGAAAAATACACACTTTTAATACATACAAGCGATCCGTTAAAAATTTTATTTTCTCTACTTATAGCACCATGGTTACAGAAAATGTTATAAACAAGGCAGACTAACATTAAAAGAACTGTAGAAAAAAGATAATATGCAACCTACTTGAGAGATAAGAATTGGGTCATCTGTTTAGCTAACTTGTCTTACTACAGCTGGTTTATTAGAATCAGTTCATATGGCTCTATTAACTATCAGGGCAAACACTTGCCCTTTTTCTGCACTGGACCTCTGAAACAGACTCTGGAATCCATTGTTTATGTAGTGGTGTTGTACCCATGTTGGTCCCAGGATAGTAGAAAGACAAAGTGGGTGAGGTAATATCTTTTACTGGGCCAACTTCTGTTGGTGAGAGAGACAAGCTTTTGAGCTTACACAGAGTTCTGGTCTGGGAAACCGCTGGTCTGGGAAACTTTCTCAGAATGTCAGAGCTAAATACAAGATGGAACAGATTGTTTAGCATAAGTAGTTAACTCATAGTTCAAGGGTCGAAAGCTTGTATCTCTGACCAACAGAAGTTGGTCCAATAACAGATGTTACTTCACCCACTTTATCTCACCGTGATTCCATTTCCTGGGGAGATGAACTGTGGCACGTGGAGGGAGTGTACATCCCCTGTGCACTCTGGATACTGCTATTTTTTAAGCATTGAAAATGCACCATTCTTCATATAAATACTTGTTAATATTGAGCCAGGCAGGGTGGTGGCTGAAAAAAAAGGCAGCATTGATATATGGGCATACTTTATATGTTGCTCTCGATGCTCATCTTGCACATATTTAACACTTAGTAGTTTATTAGTGACTTAGAAAAATGGATGCAAAATGTGGTACGAACAGTTGCAAAAACTATCTAGGCGCCACCACTACAAAAATATAGTTTTGTGACAATATCAGTTTGAAAAAAAAAAAACTATTACTACTCTTAATGTCTATGTAACATTTATTTTTAATGTGCCTTGTCATTGAAAATATTAACTCTAATTAATCAATTTGCAAAGATAAATCTTGTGCATTGAGTTTAATTTGGTTAATTGATAATATCTTATGTAGAACAGGTCTTTTGCTAAAGAATGAATGTTTTTATTGTAATGAGAAGCTAATCTCCCCAGAGTTAAGGATAAAGTTAACCTTCTTTGATGAGCCTGACTATTTGTCGGAGCCCTAGATCAACTTTGTCAAGCTTAAACAACTTTGCCTGACTCTTTACATAATCTGAAATTTCTTTCTAGAAATTTGATGTAAAGAGAACAAAAAGGTTTCAGGAGTCTTAAAGGTTCAGCAAAATTGATTCCCCCCATTCTCAACAAATTCAAACTTTTTCCCCCCGGATGACATCTGCATAATTATCATAAAACTCCAAATGTGTCCACTGGTTTTGCGGGGGACTGCTGCCTTGGGGAAGATTGGGAAGAGAGATTTTGTTATAAAAAAGGGGATTTGTATGCACATAATCAACATCACGTAGTTCTTAAATATTTATACCAGCTTTTATGGGGTTTAGGATATCCATAGTAGCGGGATGCAGACTTCCTGAACTTGCATAAGTACTATATTATGTACACCTTGGGAACTTTGCATGGTACAGCTGTTGTTATGCAGAGCTAGTTCAACTCCAAGTGTCTAAGAATGTACACCTGGCTGATGCATGTTTCCTAAACCCTATAAAACCTATACAGTAGAACCTCAGAGTTTACGAACACTTTGGGAATGGAGGTTGTTTGTAACTCTGAATAAAACATTATAATTGTTCTTTCAGAAGTTTACAACTGAATATTGACTTAATGCAGCTTTGAAACTTTACTATGCAGAATTAAAATGCTACTCTTAACTATCTTAATTTAAACAAAACAAACACAAACAGTTTCCTTACCTTGCCAATTTTTTAAAACTTTCCCTTTATTTTTAGTAGTTTAACACAGTAATCTACTGTATTTGCTTATTGTTTGTTTGTTTTTTGTTTTTACTGCTGCCTGACTGTGTACTTCTGGTTCCAAGTAAAGTGTGTGGTTGACTGATCAATTTGTAATGCTGAGGTTCTACTGTAGTATATGAAGTCTTTTCTGGTGGTTCATTACAAATCAGTTAATATTTGGAGGGTACAGAGGTATTAAATATAAAAGTGTGTGTGTGCACGCATATACATACATATACACACACACAGGCAGATATATACCGCTTAAGCAGGAAAAAAAATGTCACTGTTCTAACCTGCTAGAATAAAGATTAAAAGAACATATATGAGCAAGGGATCACGTACCTAGAAAATGGAGTAATAAATTAGATTAAATCCAATCTCATTCTAACAAAGTGACATTGCCAGGCTCAAGGATAAAGAGGTAGCACACCCAACCATGCTGAAGAAATACAAGGCACCTTGTTGCTGTTGACAATGGTAGCCCACATTGCTCTTGGCTTAAATCCTCTTAAATATTGATTTCCAGCTTTGTCTCTGGAGTCTTTGCTTTTTCAGTAGCCCTCAATTACAAGAGCAGGCATCATTTGAATATATTGATTTTTTTTTGTTAAATGGAGAATAAAAATAATGAAACAAACACAGTTAGAAAGTTCAAGTAAAAATGTTCCTGATTATCAGCATTCCTATAATCTGAGGCCATAAAGTACTTGACTAAAAACTCATCTATAGTGGGGAACATCTGACTTACTTTCCACTTCTCATGTTAATAGTTGCAATCTTGGATTTTATTTATTATTATTCTGAACCTGTTATTGTGGAACACAAACTATAAATAAAGCAAATATTGGGGTGGGCTAGTACGCTGATATTTGGCTTCAAATTTCATTTTTTTAGGTACAAATGTTTGGGAAATATTTGAACCCCTATTTAAGAACCAGTCCATTTACCCAATTCAATCCTTTTTTATGTAGTCCATAATTTGGCCACAGAGAGAGAAGATGAAGCACTAGGGAGCCTGACTCTTCAATACAGAGAGAAGAGTTACTCTTGGAGATCACACTGCCAGGCAAAAAGAAGCAATAGGGCTGGCCCCACAATGGGAAGTGTGTTCTCATCCCATTCCTTGGATCTGGGTTAGTCAAGTTACACATTTGCAGGTCCAAGAAGTATCACAATTTTGCCCATAACTTGTAAAATGCTGTCTGTGGCTATGTGGGCCATATTGATCCTAGAGCCAGGAAGCAACTTGGATACCTTTTTCTTGAGCTAGGGCTGGTTCTGTTGCATCCATTGGTAGATCCTCTTAGTTCCTGCCTGGATGGTAGGCTATCTGGGAATCTCTAGCATCCAGGAAATGACAAACAATTATGCAAAACAATGCCCTCTTCTAATTCTCATTGACCTAAGTGGCAAAGAGGGTGAGAAACTGCCTAGGTGAGTCCAAATTCTGTTTCTTGTAAGTGATAGCATGAAACTGAGCAAAGATTTTGCTGAAGCTAAACAGCACTTTATTGTCAAATAATGCAATATGCTGTTGCCAAAATAAGGCAATTCTCAGTAGGTGTGACATCTTCTTGTGTCATGCTATATAATGATATTTTGTTGCATGATATTTTTTAACTGCTATAAATAAAGATTTAAGGCGGATATGTTTGTGTTCCAACTTTAAGGCTCACATGAGAATGCAATTATCTGCAATAAAAGACCGATTTCTTTTTAATTTACCAGTAACTATTTATTTAAAATGTGCCAAAAAGATTAGTAGAAATTTATCTACTGCCCAATTCTGTGGAATTCTGGGAAGCATAGGCATTTTGAACAAGCACATCAAACACATAACACCAAAATATTCAAGTAGTGAATTTCTAGTACTCTAAACTAGTAAAAGAGATTTACACAAGAAAAATGTTTGTGAAATATTTCAAGAAGTAATATTTTGTTATTACAATAAAATTATTAGGGTTTTAAAGCATGTATCATCACTATGTTAGGATAATAAGCTTCTAGTGTATTGCTGTATCTTTTATGCTATATTATGTATTTTAAGCTACGTAGCCATTATTTTCTTTTAATTCAAGAAGCCATTCCACTACCTGTTCTCTTTTTTTATCCTTTTGTTCTTTTTCCATTGTATCTTTTTAATCCAGAATACTTATTTTATTATATACAAAGATTAACCTGATATTATTTTTAGTCTGTGGCCTTTATTTTAATAGCCATTAATAGAACAACAAAATAAAGAACAAAAGGTTTCTGAGGTAGCACAGTTTGTGTATCTCCTATGTAGCACACTGCATCTCAACACAAAATGGCTGTTTGCCTCCGAAAACAGCAGAGTCCTTAGAATTTTAAAGATTTTCCACAGGATTCAGTGGTGCCAGGATGGGTAACAGGGTTTGAAGAGCAGCCCTTACCATTCCGTCAGTCAGGAGGAAAAAAGAATTCAGCAGCCTGACGTGCTGAGCCCCAAAACAAATAACAACAGCAACATAGGCCCATTAGAGAAGAGAAAAAAGACAACAAAGGAAAACCAATGGAATTTGGTGGCCAGAGTGACCACTCTGCTTGCCTGCTCCTAGAACTCGCCCAACTGGGGTTCAGTGACACAGCCACCTGTTTGTTACTGACAGAAATAAGCCAAGAAATCTCTGAGGTGCAGAGAGGTTATTACTACAGTGTAGAGTGGCATAAAAATAGTTCCTAGTGGTAATCTTTAATGTTTCATGTAGTATTGCCTTTTCTGTTAAAGTAACTCTTGAGTTGCAGCATGAGAGCATTTAAGGCACAATTGAGAGGAACTCAAGAGGGAAAAAAAAAGATGTACATTGAAGAAACTAGCCTAAAGCATTTTTAGGGTGGGCAAAGAAGCATAAAGTGAAGCTAAATGTTTGTCTTTCTACAGATTCAAGAAGATTGCTAGTTATCCAGTAGATGCCAGTGTTCCCATTGATTTTATACATTCTTCATCTTGGTAACACCTTTTAAAAAAAGAGCACCCTGCTTTCATAACAAGGACAGCCATTGATTGGGCTGTACCATTAGAAAGATTTATAATTGTATTAAGGAATGGAGTGTTGGAATCTGGTGTTTTATGACTTTTGTTGTCATAAGTGTGGCTAAGATTTCCCTAGGAATTAGGCTATGGACATTACTCTTCTGCTTCCGCAGGGAAACAGGCAAGGGCAAGGAACAGATGTTGAAGGTGAATGAGCTCCAGTTCTGCACAGGGCTATGGAATACCCTGAGCAAATAGGCCCTGCCTTGTTGGCATGCTATATTTGGGGGGAAATAATTGTTTTTCTTGTTTTTTTTAAAAAATGGTTTTCTCTCTTATAATTGATTATAATTTTCTATGCCAAAATATCTACATTATCTTAAATGCCATTTAGACCAATTAATTGACAATCCCAAAGTACCTCAACCTGTGCAAAATCGTCAAAAGATATACAGGTAGCTTCCAAATGTTGGTGTAAATGAAAAAAAGAATCATGATTGGAAGCATACAACTAATGCCCTTATCTAAGTAGAGCTTTAAAATACTGCTCTTGCACTGTATCAACAGTGTTCTAAAAATAACCAGAACAAGGGTACAATAATTAATGAAAATCTTCAGAAGAGCTAAGGTTTGCCATTTTCCCATCAACAACATCAGCAAATCTGTTGAACTCAAGCCTGTCTATCCAGTGGTATTGGGGACTATTTCTTTTAAGGACTAAGCTGCCCTGGCAGAGTCTAAGTGGGATGTTGTGATGCTCTTGTTATGCAGAGCCTACTGGAACTGAACATAGAATAAAGTAGAGCTCTTGCTCTGAAGGCTTCATACACCAAGTTTCTGCCATTCACTCTATTCACTCAGTTCTCTCCCATATACAAAACTTTTGCAAAGCTCTCCTGGGCTATCCATTACCCCTTCTTTTGAAGTCTCTACCCACTCCTCTGCCTGTTAGACACCTGATAAGTAGTAGCAATGGGTGAAGGTAAAAAAGTCGGAACCTCCTCCTTGATCGCCTCTTTGACTGGCACACACAGACACTCCAGCTGCAGGCCTTGTGCTTTTCTTGAATGCAAGGTTTGCAATCCTAAAATCATGGTGTAGTGCATAGGAATTGGGTTGTATCCCTTTCAATAGTTTGAGCTTGTGGTGGTTCTCACTATCTTCTATGTTTCAGAAGCCACTGGAACCTCATCAGAGTAGCAGTGTATGTATGTAGCTAGTCCTTATACATAGACATAGTTAGTAAACATGGTTACTTGAACCAACAGTGTCCATGCTGTTCCTTCATATTACATATGTTGTGTAAAGATAAACAGATCCCAGAGGAAAAGGCTGTGGCCTTGTTCCTCTGTGCTCTGTCCTACACAGCTGGCTTTTTGTGGAGGGATGCATGTTTCACCCCATTAAAGGGTATAGCAGTGGATGTGCTCCTCCTCATAACTGGTGGCCCCAGATGGCACTGTGCCTTCACAATGCTTCTTGGAGCTCTCTTCATGGGCAATATGGTTCTGTTGTACCTCCAATGTGGGCCTGTGCCTGACAGACTTTCCTGAGCTCTGGATTTGGTTCAGATATGTGTAGAAGTTTATCCATCCTTTTCCAAAACACAGAGGAGTGGGACTTTGGAGAATAGGCTTTATTGGGGAGATTTCTGGAACTACTTGCTTCAAGCTGAGCTAGTAATACCCCTTCCTTTTTTAAAATATTTTGGTATTTCTTATCCTGAGCAGAACCAGGCCATAGAAGTGCCTGCAAACATTCTCAGTAATGATGGGGGAGGGTCCGGAGAAAGTGAGGAGTGTTTTGGAGGGCAAACAAACGAGTTCAAGATCTTTGCAGAGACTTGGATCGTTCTTATTTTATCCAAACTGTTTCATGGACCTGTAGTACGCAAGAGGTGAGCACGGTACATACTAAATGAGCCTCCCATCATTCATTTCCAGGGTACTTGAACTTTCTCTGAGTAATTAAGCCAATTCTGAATGTCTTCTGCCTTTGTGAAAGGAAATGACAGGAATATATTACAGGGTGTACTGGACATAGACTACACATTTGTAGTGGTGTTTATTTTTTGGTCGACACTAAGAATTAGAGGAACAGTGTGTGACTGGTTCATGAAGAAAACGTATTTTAACATTCAGCACCTCTATCACAGCTTTAAAAAATTAGTGCCCTCACCTCCCTTCAGTGCTGCTGGATTTGCCCTCTAAGGACATTTCTGTTCTCATTCTCTGCTAAAAAAAAATGTAGAAGATTCATAAAAGAGAGAGAGCTTTCAGGGGTTCTTTCATTGCTAACATCTGAAATAGCTACAAGAGTGCTATAAAAACTCTTCAAGGACAGCAGAGTACAAGGTGTCCTTTGACTTCATTCAGAGTTTTATTTTCAGGTAGAATTTCAGTCATAAATACAAAAAGTTATAATATTTGTGCACAACTATCTTTGAACTGTTTACTGAAAAAGTAAGGTTGCCAAAAAGTTATATTGTTACCAACTGAAGATATTACAGAGCAGACTGGTGCAAAAAAACCTATTCTCAATAAAAATATTTGCCTTTCGGCTGGCATTGTGAAGGAAGAAAATATCACCTTTTTCAGAATTTGAGTTGCTTAATTTTTTGTCAGGGAGACGAGGCTTATGGGAGAGTGCAGGTGACTGTAGCATGTCAAAAGAAGTGTTTGGGGAACATATCATATAATTCTAAAGAAATCCAATCAAATAATGGAAGCAGACAAAAGAATTTGTAGTATATTCAGCAATCAATTTCAGTCTTGTTCTTCCCAGGCCAGGATTGAGGTGAGATGTGTGATGATGCTGCACAACACAGACCATGTTTCTCTCTATGCAGACTAGGGAGCAACAGTATTTATGAGTGCCTAGGAGACCTGGTGAATCCATTCTTTATTTTTACCTTCCCTATCTGCCCTCCATGGCAAATGACACTAGAGAGAGGAGGTTAGGGAGAGGAAGTTATTGAACCAATTTTTAAAAATGACACAAAGAAACCCCTACAGCTTCTTTTTGCAATAAGAGCAAAAAGTAAGAATAAATAGAAGTCAATTTATTGATATTGGTATTTAACTATACCATGCATCTGTGGTGTTCCTTATAGAGTGAAAATACTACAGATATTGGAGTAACTTTAAATACTGTGAATGCTAAATATTTGTATTTTGTTTGATGGAACCTAATGTAAGTAGAGAAGTAATAAGTGGTTGCCACATAGTTAATACTAAACACTTTAGAAAAAAATAAATTATTAATATAAATAAAAACATTTTAGGCACTTAAAAATCAAGATATCCTATGGCAAGTTAATCATATATTGTTGACATTTAATAAATCTGATAAATTGGAGAACTGATCGGAAAACAAGATGAAACACAAGATGAAATTCAATAAAGACAAGTGCAAAGTATTACACTTAAGAAGGAAAAATCAATTGTACAAATATAAAATAAGGAATAACTGGATAGTCGGTAATACTGCTGAAAAGGATCTGGCGGTTATAGTGGGTCACAAATTCACTATGTGCCAACAATGTGATGCAGTTATGCAAAAAAGGCTAATATCATTCTGGGTATATTATAGGAGTGCAGTATCTAAGACATGGGAGGTAATTGTCCTTCTCTATATGGCACTGGTGGGGCCTCAGCTGGGTCACTGCGTGCAGTTCTGGGCACCACGCTTTAAAAAAGATGTGTACAAATTGGAGAGAGAGACCAGAGGAGAGGAACAAAAAAAGATAAAAGATTTGGAAAATATGACCTATGTAGAGAAGTTATAAAAACTGGGCACATTTAGTCTTGAGAAAGGAAGACTGAGGCACGACCTCATAACATCTTCAAATATTAAAGGTTGTTTTAAAGATGACCACAATCAATTGTTATCCATGCCCACTAAATGTAGGGCAATAAGTAATCATCATAATCTGCAGCAAAAGAGATTTAGATTAGATATTAGGAATTATAAGGATAGTTAAGCACTGGAATAAGTTACTAAGGGAGCTTGTGGAATCCCTGTCACTGTAGGTTTTTAAAAAAGAGGTTAGACAAACACCTGTCAGGGATGGTCTAGGTTTAATTGGCCCTGCTTCCACACGGGGATGGACTGGCCACACTTCCATAATGCCCTATGTGCTGGGAGGTGGTGACAGAGAGCCCTTTACTCTACAGCTTTGTGCCACCAAAACATATACCTTTTACACCCATTCTCATATACCTCAGTAGATGGCTATAGAATAGTATGTAAATTAGTATACATTTAGGACTACCTCCCATCTACATTTGTATTAGTTTATGCATTGGATAGGTATAATTTGAGTGTCTTTAATAGGCTCCCTATGGTGTCACCCATCATCTTATGATAGTACTTATGAGGACTTTTTCTCATGACCCATAGATAGCACGTAATTTAGAAAAAAGTCTGTAACATAAGGGCTACAGGTAGGGATGGACAAACAGATTCAGATAAAACCAGAATTTACATAAATTTTATCCAAACTTCTACAAGATTGGAACTGAACATTTTTGAGGTTCTAAAAAATTTATTTAGTTTTCCTTTCTCATTTGTATATGCCTCTCAAATAGCTATTTTCAGCTGATAATAGAAAGATGAGTCTCCAGATTTTTACTTTATTTTCAATCACACTAAAACCAAGAGTAGTAATAAAATTAAGTAAACCCTGAAACCTTACCACTTACAGCACTCTTCCCATTTCCAAAGTTTATGAGAAACAGGCCAAATAGTGGTGGATAGCTATTGGGCCCTCTTGAGAGGGGTGGAGAGCTACACATTCCATGGACAAATCAGGGAAGGATTATGCTTCAAAGAGGTGAGTAGATCTGGGTGAATGTTTTGATCAAAACATTTTTCAGCAACAAATGCAGATTTGGCAGCACAGAAATCTTTAGCAAATTCATGTAAATTTCTCTGAATTGTTCATTTGGCGGGGGGGCAATTTCCCCCCAAATCAGAATGTTTTGTTTAAAAATTACAAGTGAATGGAAAATCCATTATTTGCCAGCTCTAGAGGTGAGTATGGTATGAAAAATTCCTCCCACTCCTGTTATCCAAATCACGTTGGGGGTGAGGTGGTGGGAGCTGATCTCCATGGAAGAGCTTTCTCAGGAATTGAAGGGAACAGTGTCACTGAACAGTATTCAGCCCTTCCCTCCAGAGCCATATGTGATCCACCCTATGGCAATTTCCCCTCTGCTGGTGGAAGAGCAGGAGATAATTAGAACCATAGGAGAAAGGTACATTTTAATTTGTGAGCTAAGTAGAAATGGAACCCAGCTCTCCCTGGGTGAAAGGATAATGATAAGGTCAGAGGCTTCTTTGGAAAAAAAAAATAGTAGCATTTTGCAATGATTTTCAGATCTCTTGCAGCAAAAGTTGAACAGAGTGCATCTATATCACACATTATTGTTAAGAAACTGTATTCAGAGCTTTCAACATAATACAGCTCCAAAATTTGGAAAAATAATATGAAAATTCAAGGATTTCCTGTTGGTGAAGCAAGAGCCTTAAAGGTTGTTTCATTATAGTTTTACACGAGAACAGCCACTGTTCTTCAAGTAATAATTAACATTTTAGAGCTTGATCATTAACATTTTACACAGTTTTGTACATTTGGGTAATTCATTGTAAACAGCTGTAGCCATGTGAAGCCTAAACACTTACTGCAAAAAACACTTACTCCAAGCTAATTTGCTCATTCCCAGAAAAAGCAGTCTTCTGTTCAGCAGGCTACTTCAGGTCTGTTTTCTCTGCATTCCTTTTTCCTCTGTGAATGCTCAGGTCTTTGAATTATATGTTCCACATGAGCAAATCTATGGATCAAATTCAATGTGTCTTCCATCTAGCTTATTCTTGGAGAGTCTACATTAAGCCCCTACCTCTGAGTTGTCATCACACCCATACTGAGTCAGACCATATCTTATCACATATAACAAGATGCAGATTTTTACCAGCTACATTTCCTATCCTGTATAGCGAGCTTTAAATATCGAGGGTGAAAAAAATCACACAGCTACTAAGTTTGCAGACAGTTTAGAATGACAAATATGTTAGAACCAGTAAGTTATTACTTCTTGCATTTTGTACAAGACCTTTTTCTCAGACTAGTTGAAATTCTTAACATGTCTTTTTTGATGGCTGACATATGAGGTATGGAGAGTAAATCTGTAATTGTACCCTGTTTGGTTTTTATCATCTGACTGTTAATTCTTTCAGTTTAAAGTGTGATTCTACTCTGAAAATTAAGTGTGTATAAAGTGGTATTGTAGGTTTCATTGCTTGTTGATTCTCAGAGAACCAAATGTACTAATTTTACATGTACAAACATTTTTTTTCCTAACGACTGCACTGCACCCTAAGCAGGTGGGCATTATTGAGGTATTGGTAATTTTGCATCCTGACATAGCATATGGGTCTCCAGAATTATTCAGGGAGAATGGGGTTCACCTGTTGGACTTTGGCGAGACAGGTTCTTGGCTGATATTAAAGTGGGGACTAGGAGATGTTCTAATTTGGTTGGGTATTGGGGGGGGTTGGCAGCGAAGCTAATTGGTGGCACCTCCTTGTGGTGAACATCTAGTGCAGGTACTCCATAGGGAGGAGTTACAGTGATCAGATAAATGGTTTGGTAAAGTATTTAAAGGAGGTGTTTGTTGAAGGAATGAAGGGAGGTGGGGCTTGGGGAGCCTATGACTAGCATGGCAGGAAGCCAACACCCCCCTCCTTTATAGCCCACCGTAACCCTCAGTTGAGGGGGGAGATGGTAACGTATCAGCAATGGGTTGGCTAGGGCTGATGGAAGCCCTCGGGTAGATATTAAAGTGATCATGGAGTTACCTGCACTGCATATTTTTATCTGTCAGGTACTCCCAAAGATCTAATAATGAAGTTGCGGCCTAATTAAACTATATCCAGTATCTCCTGTCCTCCTGGTATAGCTGCAAACTCAGTCTGAGATTTAAAAGTAGTATTGGTTCTTTCCTTCTCCTGCATCATCACAGGTTAAAAAAGATCTATAGGCCAAGAAAGACACTCAGTTATACAGAGGCAGTTTCATTATTGCCTGAAAACAAATGCTGTGTTCGATTTACACTGGAATTGAAAAACAAACAAAAAAAAAGGAACAGATGTTGAAGAAACATTAAATACTAGAACTTAGATCTTAGCATGTTAAAACATTTTCAGTTGATAGTTAAAAGGCCTTGCAGAATTGGTCGAGCATGTTTTACATGAGTGACACTGCTTTTTCCTTCGGATGACCATATATATATAGAACTGATTATAATTTAGTAAACAATGCTGTTTATAATGCACAAAAAAGAATAGAATCCAGCTTACCCTCTCTTTGCTGTGTTGGCTTTGCAAGGCTAATAGGAATAAAAAGTGGTAAAACAATATTTTTTGTTTGACTAAAGTCAGCAGATACCTACTGCTTCTGCATTTAGCAATCTTATGTTAAATAAGAAGGTGCCATTTTTACACATACTTTTCAGAGTAGAACTTCTCTGTGATCTCCAAGGCTGCCTGTACCAAAATTTTAAGCACTAAAATAATAATTTTGTTGTACTTCATTATTATATAGGCAATATGTTAAAGATGGTATCGTGCCTATTTTTTAAGCCTCTTGTACCTACACAACGAAGTGCAAGCACATTGTGATAAATGTAGGGGGTGGGTAGCTCCCTTTTTTGGACACCACACCAGCCAGTTAGCTATAAAGTCCCTCTTGTTGGCTGTTATCTGCTTGCTTTACCTGTAAAGGGTTATCAAAGTCCCCCAGATAAAGGAAAGGGAGTGGGTACATGACCAAAAGAACCAATAGGAAGGCTAGAACTTTTGAAAATGGGGAGGGAGGGGAACTTCCCCTTTGTCTCTGTTGTTTTCTCTGGGAAAGAGGGGAACAGGGAGCAGTTATGCTATGAGAAGCTGTAAGCCAGGTATGATCATAGATCGTTAGATCATACCTAAAACTACTTATTTGGAACCCCCAGATGTGTAAGTAGATCAGGAATGTTTAGAAAGACCCCATTACATTTATTTATGTTTATTTCTTATGGCTAGTGGACTCCTCTGTGCTAACCCCAGATGCTTTTGTTTGCCTGTAACCTTTAAGCTGAACTCCCAAGAAAGCTATTTTGGGTGCTTAATTTTTGGAATTGCTCTTTTAAAATCTAGCAAAAAGCCTAAGTTCCCAGATGTATTTTCGTTCTTTTTGTTTTTAATAAAATTTACCTTTTTTAAGAACAGGATTGGATTTTTGGTGTCCTAAGAGGTTTGTGCATATGTTGTTTAATTAGCTGGTGGCAACAGCTAATTTCCTTTGTTTTCTTTCTCAGCTCTTCCCTGGAGGGGGGTGAAAGGGCTTGATGGTACCCCCAGGAAGGAATTCCCAAGTGTGCCTTCCTGGGTTCCAAGGGGTTTGCATTTGGGTGGTGGCAACATCTAACCATCCAAGGGTCAGAGAGAACCTGTAACCTTGGGAGTTTAATACAAGCCTGGAGTGGCCAGTATTAATTTTTAAAATCCTGTGGGCTCCCACCTTCTGCACTCGAAGTGCCAGAGTGGGGAATCAGCCTTGACACACATACAGTAGATTTGCCAACAGAAGCCATATTAATGAGACAATTACCATAAATTTCTATAATGTAGGACTGAGTACATAAAATGTGTATATCTAACTGCAAATTTATCTTGTGTTTATTACTTCAATATTTTACCAGTGTTATGTTACATTACATAAGATGGGGGGGCTCCGGTACCCAGATTTAAGGGATTTTACATAAGGATACTGTAACTGATCCATTGTGAATATTTTAATAGTCCTCAATATTTCATATACCTTTGTGTGTGGATGACTAAGTTAGTGATTGCACAGTGGGATACAGTGTAAAATAGATAAGACCAATTAAACAAAACCTTTTAAAGAGCAGCTGAAAACACTCCTACCTGGAAGAGCCAAGTTCCATTGTTTTATGATTCTCCTATAAGACCTATCACTTTTGTTTTGCTCTTCGGTTTTGGTGAAAATAAAGCAAAACAATTGCTATGTTCACTTGCACAAACTACTACAAATATGTCTTTAGTAAAACTTTAGGAGAGGCTGTAGGGCTATTTTTTTTTTTTTTTTTTTTTTGTAAATCCAAGTGCAGTAGTTGTAAGCATGAAAATGGGTTTTGTTTATTATCTCCTTTGTTTAATCATATTCTGATGTCTTTGAGTCAAAAGAGAACTTGACAGAAACACAATGGGTCAAATTCAATTGAAGTTAACAGTTTTATACCACAGATAAATTTGACCCACTGGATTTAATTTAAAATGCCTACGCTTGGGTTACTCTGACTGTACTGACACTCCAATACTGATCTATGGATGTAACAGGCATGCAATAGTTTGTCTTTTGACATATAAATAATACCATTGACTTCTCATTGACATATAGCCCTGGTGGGTGCTGAGATATGAGACTGTAACATTGCAATATATTTGTGTGTAAAAGCTATATGAGGAAATTTACTACCATTTTCCCCTTCCTCAAAATCTCTCTGCAGTTTGGATTAGGGTACTAAGGGAACCAGTTGAAGGAACATGAAAATAGTAGCAATGATTTTTAGAACTCTAATAAAACATTTCTACCTAGTTTCTGAATAGAGGATGGTGTAACATGATCTAAATATTTTATTGGCACTAGTTCAGAATGACCTGCAGCCCCATTATTCACGAGAAGTAAAGCCATCTCAAAATCATGCTAATAGAAGATTTATATCACACTATAATGTATGTATTAAATACAAGCATAGTCAATGTATCTCTAGAAGATCCCTCGACATTCAAATGGATCTAAGGGGGTCTGCAGATTGTGTGCTATGGCCCTACTAATTTTCTTTTTTCCAGGAGAAAATATGCATCTCCAATGGTTTCTGGGCAAGACCCATGGATCTTGAATTCTCTTGAACCCCGATATGTGGAAAACTAGACAAGGTCCTTCCGCTATCTTCAATAGTCTCTCTTTCCCCCCCGAACAAGCAATCAGTGCTAAATTTCTCTCATTAACTGCTTCTTCCATCTTTGTTTCCCAAATCCAACTACACACAAAGCACAAATTTTGAAGATTGGTATAATTTTAAGCCTATTTTGAAAACTCTTGCTTTTCCAGTTAACATTTTGTTTTAAAGTCACTGGCTGTGAGAAAAAACAAGTTAACTTCAAAATGAATGTGCATATGTCTGAAAATATTAAAGGAAACTATTTCATTATTTTGAAACAGCTACTGATGTTACTGTACTGTAGTGTGGGAAACTCTCATATTCAAAGAGTCTTATTTTTAACATCTTTCACATCACTTTGGACTTTATATATGCATGTTATGCTGGAAGGTGTTAATGGCTGCCATCAATCATAGAACTAGTTAAAGCTGATGGGTGTGCTAACCACCCTTACTTCAGGCTAAATTGAAGGAGCAATTAATTGCCTGTTCATGTAGTGATTGATGAAACAATAGAAGGCTACCATCCAAGGAACTGGGCCTCATGGTGCAGCTAAGCAGAGCTAAACCATGTGGGCTAAAAGGTTACCCTGGGGCTCATTGCAAACACTGGAAGTAGGTGGTACAGTGGTTGCAGTTGTGTGTGCGAGAGGCAGAAAGTGAGGAAAAGGCCAGCAAAGAGCAAGAGAAACAGTTTTGAGAATGACCATGGGAGCAGGGGAAGAAAGGTTTCCCAGAGCACAGGCTTGACTGCAGAGCAGGCCTGAAAAATAGGGAAACAGGACTGTACCAAATAATATACCTGACTTGTATAATCAATTTCTCCTAATAGAAGAAATTTTGTGAGGCCACCAATATGAACTAACCATTTGGCAGAAAGGGAGGCAATAGGCCTAATGGCATATATACACTACACAGTTAAGTTGATTTAAGTTACATCAACGATTGTAAGCTATTGTAATTACATCGCTTGTGCAAGTTCACACAACACTCCTTGTGTCCATGGAGCATATCCACAGTTGGTGCTCTCGTACCAAGAGAGCCGTGTACCAGGGATAGCTATCCCACTGTGCCACCTTCTGTCAGTAGGAGTTCTGGGAATGGATCACAGTGAATCATGCTCACTGCTCCAGGATGCAGTTTTCTCCATCCCATCATTCGATAGGCAATCTTTCATTCCAGTTTTCAACTGCCCCTGTAAACTTCGCATGCCCCATCTCTGCCTGAAAGCATGGATCCTGCACTGCTCTCCAGTCTTGTGATGGGCATTGTGAACACAACATGGCTGATTCTGCAGAATTTCATGAGCTGTGATTCTGAACAAGAATCCCTACTGCCTGCTCTGCTGTGTGCCATGGAAAGAAACAACTCAAGATTAATGCTGGCATTCACGGAGCAGCTGCATACGGTGGACCCTGATTGGCTGGTCCAGCTGCCATCCTGTCTGCAGTTGCCACCCTAATTGGCTGTTTCCCCTGCAGCAACTCCTTTGGCTGCCTGCCGCTCAGCTTCTCTAGACTGGTTTTAACGCTCTCGAGGCCAGTGCAGGGCAGGCACCCTGTCACACCTGAATAATTTGGTTAAGTGCCAGAAAACTTGCTTTCTTATCCAGACCTTTTAAGACTGTATAAAATTTTCTTCTTTTAGTCTTCCCCACAAGAAAGAAAGGGAGAAAAGAAGTATCTGCTAATGACAACTTTCAATTTATCTACTCAATATTTTTTTCTAGTCACTGTTGGCCAGATTCTGATTTCATTTACACCACTGTCAATCTGGAGTAACTTGATTTAATTGGAGATTTTCCTGTTTTAGACTGGTATACCTGTGATCAGAATATGGCCCTACCATTTCAGTACCTCTAAAAAAGTACACTAGTGATGTTAGTATTTTTATACCTTTAGAAAAAAGGGATGAAGATTAAAAATTGAATGTTTAGCCTAGGAAGAGAAATGTGGGGAACTTTGGTAATGCTGATAAACTGTGCTACATCTCAAGGACATTAAAAGGAAATATTAAGCATTGCAGACCAGGTACAGTCTAGCTTTAAATTAACCATTCTTTCTCCTGCTTTCAAACCCTTTTCTTTCTTGTTTAAAAAAAAAAAAAAAAAACTTGAATTTCAATTTCAGAGATATGTTGGTATTTATCTAGTGCCAGATCACATCCCTGCTCTCTTACATTGCAAATGCTGACATAAT
This sequence comes from Malaclemys terrapin pileata, assembly GCF_027887155.1. NCBI lineage: Eukaryota > Metazoa > Chordata > Testudines > Emydidae > Malaclemys > Malaclemys terrapin. The sequence continues at coordinate 92,813,784 of NC_071509.1, forward strand.
CTTATGCACTGCTACACACACCACAGTAATAAAGAAAGAATATTGCTTGCCAATTAAATAAATTTTCAAAGCAGAGACTGATGATTTTTCACACTTCCACGTTATTCTGTTTGGTCACAGGATTTGTGTGTTTTCTGCCTGTTCATTCTCTTGCTCTGAAGTCACTGCAAAGGAATTTTTAATTTTTTTTTATTGTTATTGCTGTAAATAGGATTTGTGAGTGCAGGTTGGAGTTGAACAACTTGTTATTTTCTGTGGTTTCATTTTACAATATAATACACCTAATAAAACACAGAAATGTATGTACTATATGATAGCCAAGGATTTCTCCTCTGTAACAGATATGGTAACTGCAGCGGTGCTGGGGGTGCAACAGCACCCATTGGATTGAAGTAGTTTCCATCATATACAGGGTTTACAGTTTTGTTCAATGGCTTTTAGCACCCTCACTATAAAAAGCAGCGTGGGCTGGGCCACCACTTCCCGCAGCTCCCATTGGCCAGGAACAGCGAACCGTGGCCACTGAGAGCTGCAAGCGGCCGTACCTGGGGACGCTTAGGTAAACAAAGCATCTTGCGGTCTGCCAGGGGCTTACCCTGAACAAGCCGCAAACCAAGTTTGGGAACCCCTGCTCTAGAAAGTGGTTGCCATTCCAATAGATGATTAATATGATACATAATCCGTGAAAAAGAGAAGCAATATATACTGGCTCAGAAGACCCTTTTTTCACAGTGCGGAATTACTTCTTTTTCTTTTTTTAATGTTGAAAAAATTAGCACAGCGATTCTGACTCTGGCCAGCTGATCCTGCAAAATCTTAGGCTTGTCTTTATGAGCAAGTTGCACCAGTTGTATTTGAATCTGGTTTTAAATCCCTGTGTGGACACTTATTTTGGTTTAAGGATGCTAATTTTCATTTTAAAAAGATTCCTAATTGGCTTAAAATTATCTAAAATAAGTGTCTTAGGTGAAAGTGAGAGCGTCCACATAGAGGTGTGCACCAATTTAACTAACTCAGTTTAAAAATCACTCCTAAAGTCACATAACTTTCTTGCATAGACACCGGGCCTTATTCACCCAAGTAATCCTTTTGTGGTGCAGAAAAAACAATACAATCAACACATGGTTAACAGAGGTGAAAATTATAGTCTGATACTGTCCCATCTGCCCCATTTCTGCATTCCTGCTGCACTCAAAAGTCCCATTGATGTAAGTGGAGCACCTGAGTGTTCAGAATTTGACTCTGTACATCTAATTATAAGATAGGAAGATATGATCATGGAAGAAACTTTGTCTTTTGGGCTCCTCTCATTTCAATGTGTGTCTGCTTAGCTGTTGAAAATCTATAATGTCTATTAGGACTGTGCCAAAACATTGTTTGGGATTTTTTGCAGCCACTTCTGTTGTATCAAGGAGCTGTTTTATATGGCCAAAATAAGGGTGATCCAGCCTTTTAATAGTATTCCACTTCCTAAAGGGCATGACAACTATGACAATTATTAAAACTAGATCATATGTTGTTTGGGTCCATCTTTACCTGATGTAATAAACCCCCCCACAAAAAATACAAATATGGAAATAATCAGATTTACATGGGTAATGAGATATTCAGGCCTCTACTGAGCCCTAATATCTACTCTATTCATCTAAAAACCTCCATGTATAAAAGGATAGGGTGGTGTCGCTAGATGATTGCTAAAATTTATATAAGATCATACCTTCAATAGAGCATGTCAACATTCACCTATAAGTCCTTGACTTCTTTAAGTGTTTAGATTTTCAAAGAAGTTCTAAGTTTACGACAGTTTTTCTTTTCATCATAAGTGCTTTCTCTGACAATTTTTTTTTTAATTTTAGCACAGTTGGCTTCCAAGGAAAATTTTGTTTCCCATCTTGGTAGAAAATATGCAGTATTTTAGGATTATTATTATTATAGGAATAATACACAAGTTGAAAATTTGACAAAATGTTTCTGCAAATTTCAGTAGCAGCAACACTTCTTGTTGGATAAGCTCACAAAAGCGCTTTTCTCTCCCCTAAGCATGATTGCCCATTATAGTCTGCACTTTTCTACATCTAGAATAGTATCTTTAAACAGAGCTATTTATGCCCTGTGAGAAATGCTGCAATTTTGAAAGCTTCAACTATTGCAAGTGTAATCTATGAAACTGTATTACAGGAAGGACAAAAAACACCACCACAAGGGTTTAGACCTTACTTTTCATAGACGGGCTTATTAGAGTTAAGCCCTGCCTGAAATTATTAATGTTCAGTTCCTGGTTCTCAGAGAAGTTGATGAGGCAGCCCTTTGCCTTTAGAAATATGCAAGTCGATACGTCTCGATTCTGCTCTTCTTGTCTTAAGGTAACTGAAAATCCTGATTTATTTTCTTTTAATTTCTGTGTCAGTTTGATTAAGGAGTGATGTTCGTGGTGGAGGAATATGTGATGCTATAAAAATATTTTCATGAGGTGAAGACCTAACTGCCAGATGCTGGGCATCTCCTGTGAAATGCCGAAAGCCCTCAATTCCTATTGAAATCAATTTTCTACATTTCAACCCTCACTGAAGCTAAATGACATTGGAGTCACTCAGCACCTTGCAGGAGGCTCTGAGTCTCTTCCAGGATTAGGTTTAATGTGCTGAAATGAATTTGATAATCGGATTACTATACAAGCAGTTTACTCTGAGTATACTCCAGCATCATGAACACCCTTTCAGTTTTAAGACACAACAGACCATAAAGCTATAGAGAGAGAATGCTGGTATTTACTCATGAATATTTGTGAATGCTGTGCTGCTGTCTCATTAGACTTTCAATTAATGTTAGACTGATTGTGACTTCTTTGAAGAAAAATTAAAGAACAAGTTTTTAAAAAATATTACTTGACTGAGGAGCCCACATGGCAATTGAGTCATACACCTAACACAGAAAGAACCATGCATTAAAAGGAGCCTCAGTCGGTGTCTAAAACACAGTGTTTTTTTCAGCACGGAGATCCTGATCCTATATTGTTTGGTATGTGCGTGGATTGCTGAAGCTATGTGGAATCCCACTGGCTGCAGTTGGACTCCATATGGGTGCAGCAGTCCATCCAAATGCTACACGGTGTAAAATCCAGGTCCATATTTTGTACATGCAAAAACCCCTCTAATTTGTGTATCTAGAATTTCTAAAAGAAAATTGGACAGTGAAATGCCCAAAGAGAGTCCTCCGCCAGGCTCCTGAGGCTTGATGTTCATTGATCCATATTAAGATTCTTTCGGTCATATGAGCCTTAACCATTTGCCCTGCTGGCGACAGATGTATACCTAGATTCACAAGTCCCAGGTCCAGATATTGGACATTTAGCCCAGATGAAGACCTAAACAGACTTCTAAACCTCTGCCTATTCAAGGCCAAAAGCAAATCCCAGCAAAGTGAAATAAAGGATCTACTCTATGCCAATGATTCAGTGTTTGTCGCCTTTTCTGAGAATGACCTGAAACATTTGCTGAATTTCTTTGTCCATGCTATGTCCCTTTTTGGTCTGTATATTAATGTGAAGAAAACAGAAATCCTGTACCAACCATCTCCTGGTAGAAACCCATCACTTCTATCATCACTAGAAATAAAACTGAACACCTGCCAATTAAACAATGTCAAGTCTTTCTGCGACCTAGGTAGCACAGTTAACGATGACCCCAGCATTGACAAAGAACTTTCAGCATGCTTAAAGTCATCTGCCTCAGCTTTTGGTCATCTACAAAGAAGACTATGGATAAGATGGGGGGTCAAAGTGTCCACAAAATGCCAAGTTCACCGAGCTGTTGTGTTTCCATCTTCTATACTCAATAGAGACCTGCCTCCTTTATCATTGCCATATCCAAAAACTTAACTGTCTGCAACAATGCCACCTACACAGCATAATGGGAATCAAATGGTCTGACCCAACAATGAAGTACTACGGCTGGCAGCCATGCTAAGAGAGGAAGCTATACTAGAGCAGAGGTAAATGACCTGGGGTTGCCACATTCTATGTATGGATAATAATCGACTGCCTAAGACAGTTCTGTACAGTGACCTTGAAAAAGGCAGTAGAAATGTTGGCTGTCCTAAACTCCACTACAAAGATTGCATCAAGTGGCATATACAGTCTTTTGGGCTGGACTTAATGACCTGGGAGGATATGGCCCATGACAGGCAAGGCTGGCACTCCGATATGAAGAAAGGAGAATATCATCATGCCACCTTGGCTGACAGTAGGAGGGAACGTAAACACCAATTTGCCTTGGCATGTCTCCTGAACCCTACAGGTGGGAACTGATTTCCGGTCGTAATCATACTCAAATATGAGAGACCATCATAATTATAATCCCCAAATTCTTGATTAGATGCCCAAATTCAGTTTGCATGTATAAAAATATAAACATGAAAATCACTGAATCTAATTTTAATTGTTGATGATTAATATTAGTTATATAATTTTCTTGAAATGGATTTCAGTACATGTGATAAGATAATTGATTTTCCCCCTCTTTTTTTCTTTTTTGGCATTAGTTGTATTAAATTTTTATAATTTAAATGCATTGAGGAGATAAACACATTCATTGATTTATTGAACAACAATGTGTCAATTCTCCACTTTAATTTATCATCATAGGAAAATTCTGCAAAAAGGAAATAGTTATTCATCTTCTTGATATGCTTTTGGTCACTTACATTATATAGAGCATTATAGAGCCCTTACATTATATGTGCCATGTGGGGGATTGATTTTTTCCCCTTTCTGTTCAATTTTGGTCCTAGACTTCGACATTTCTAACCCTAGTAAATAATTCCCATTTGCTTCTGTCCTTGAATGTTCTGCTTTTTCCTCCACCATCTATCCCTTTCATTGTGATCCTAATGTTTTGGAGGAGCTCTAAAATACAAACAGAAGAACTAAATGACTCTTCAATCAAGGACATTTTAATTTACTTCAGTTTTCTCATTTTCTTCTCACAATACTGTTTATTTCCTCTTGAAGAAAATATTGATTAAAATCAATTTAGCTGAACATCACAGGAAACAGAGAATGGAAGAAAACTTTTCCAGTAACTCATTCTGCAATAAAGGCTGACTCCATGGTGCACTAGTTGCCAGGGTTCTCTTGCAGTCACAATGCTAACCAACAACTGGGATGATTTTGATTAAGATATCCGTATTGCTTTCACTAACAACTTACTATTATGATTACAACCATTGTGAGTAAGTGTCATCTGACAAATTTAGGCTTTGTTTAGGTTTGTGAATCATTCAGGAACTGATCCTGTTTTCTGTGATCTTATTTGTTATTAGTAAACACTTATCAAACATATGTAAACAAAGTTTTGACTATGGGTTGTTTGTGAACAATGCAAGTCGATTATTTGGTATTTATTACTCATAGTTTGTGACTGGTCTCAGTTTGCTTGGTATTTTTTCAGTTCATTTAGATGACTGAAACTTTATAAACAGGAATATGTTTGTTGTGATATGTTTACTTGCAGGATGTCATTCTGTCAGTAGATGTCTCTGTGCTTTATGGAGTTCTGAGCAGGATGTGATCCCTGGTAAACAAGGATGATAAAACTAGAATCCAAGCTGTGTGGAAGCCTGTTTGTCTGTAGTTCTATCTTGCTTTCCTTAGTAAATATTCTTATTTAAGGTGGACTGTACTTCTATATATTATGATAGAAGAATCACAAACAGGGATTTTCAGTACAAGTTTTGGTGAGATTGATTCCTTTCACTAAAATATATTCAACTTTCTCGATTTGTAAATATTTAAATGAATAAACTGGTATCTATCAAACATATAATGAACAATGACACAAAAACAAACAGGAGAATGAACTTGCTATATTTATCTGTGAAAGTTTGTAAATCTGTTGTGTATTATCTAACAAACTCTAAATCTAATACTTTGATGCCAAACCAGCATTATATAATGCATTATATTATATATAATGCTGGTTTCCCATCATATTATTATATTTAGAGCTTGTTAGATATATAATTAATTACAGTCTTTGAAGAAGACCAAAATCCCATAATCCAAACTTCCCTGCTGTCTAATGAATAACAAGTGAATAAGTAGTTTATTAAATGAACATCTCTAAAAGGACCAAATGCAATGCATTTTTAGGAGTCCCACCAGTTAATAATATGTTTATCTAAGAGGTTTTCAGGTGATAGTGTTTCAGGTTTTTATTAATTGTGACAGACCCAGACCAGTGGGGTACAGGAGTCTGGTAGAGGGCAAATATACTGGTCACTGGATGAGTAGTTTTCTGTTCCCTGAGTGACCAGAGCAGGGGCTGCACTAGAGTAATCAGGAACCTGCTAGAACCAGTTAAGACAGGCAGGCTAATTAGGACACCTGGAGCCAATTAAGAAGAAGCTGCTAGAATCAATTAAGGCAGGCTAATCAGGGCACCTGGGTTTTAAAAGGAGCTCACTTCAGTTTGTGGTGGGGGTGTGAGGAGCTGAGAGTGAGAGGTGCAAGGAGCTCAGAGTGAGAGGGTGTGCTGCTGGAGGACTGAGGAGCACAAGCATTATCAGATACCAGGAGGAAGGTCCTGTGGTGAGAATAAGGAAGGTGTTTGGAGGAGGCCATGGGGAAGTAGCTCAGGGAGTTGTAGCTGTCATGCAAATGTTACAGGAGGTACTATAGACACCTGCAGTCCACAGGGCCCTGGGCTGGAACCCGGAGTAGAGAATGGGCCCGGGTTCCCCCCAAATCTCCCGATTGACCTGGGCTGTGGGTTCTTCCAGAGGGGAAGGTCTGTGGGCTGTTCCCCAACCCACATGGTGAATCTCTGAGACAAGAAAATCTACCAATAAGCGCAGGACCCACCAAGATAGAGGAGGAACTTTGTCACATAATATAGATATAGAAATACAAGGTCTCAGTCACCAGTGCATTACCCCAATGTTATGATGTTGACACACCAATACATCAATCGTGGTTTTTGCATAGCATAGAAACTTTAAAAATATAGTTCATGTGAGTGAGAGTGAAAAGAACCCCCTTGATGCTGTCAGAGTTTCCAAAATTCTCTCTCCAGGTTTCTACTAAAATTACTATTTTGCATTTTCCATATTACAGGGTCAAAGCCTCTCTGCCTTACCCATGAGAGTCCCATTTACTTCAATGGCACTACTCACATAAGTAAGGTGGGTAGTATTTGACCCACAGCAGACAATACAAATAGCATCACAGTTCCCACTTCTTCCTATGACAAGGAATGAGTGAAAATGTACAGCAAGATTTCTGCTTAAATGAATGTCCTTGTAACTTAAGTTTGAGCTTGTTGAACAACTTCTGTGGCCATCAGAATAGCAGTGTGCAAACAGCTGCAGACACACCAGAGTCTATCAAGACAAGAGTATACGTGGTTGCTCACAGAGTGGAGCAAGGGTCCAGGAGCCCACTACAGGAACCAGTTTAAATTTTAAAATTGTGGCGTTGTCTCTCATACCCAGTTCTGAACTTCTCGTAGGGCGAAATTAACCCCAATGCAGAGGCTATATGAACCATTAGTCTGTGTGCACTATACTCCCTACACCACTTACCACTGTGTTTTACTGTGTCTTGTGCAGCCTCTCTGCAGCAACGCAAACTTCACCCAAAGTTAATAGAGAGGGCTGATTATTTAAATAGTAGTTTCTAACTTTATTTTTGGCAACTCTACCTGTAGAAAATCAGAGAGATGAAGGTTTTATATTAAGCTGTTACATAGGTAATCAGAAGGGTAGTCAAGGTGGTTATACCCAAATAAAATGGCTCTCTAACAGGCTGTGTGGTAAGGTTCAGATCTGACTGGAATAGCAGGCGTTTGCACTGCTGCACCCTGCTATGTATCCTCCATAATTGCCCCTGTGGTAGGATTGCAAGGTCAGCTACATACAACTCACACGTGAAATGCTCACAGGCAGTTCATTACACTATGAACAGCCTATTCTTAATGAGGAACCTGGGAATTTTAAACCAAGGAACTTATGAATGCAATATTTGGAGTATATATATATATATATATATATATATATATATATATTATATAAATTCCCAGGTCTGTCTCTCTCTCTCTCTCTAATTTGTGATATAATATAATTTGTATTTTAATATTTCTCTTTATATTTATAAATTCAAATAACTGCAATACTTTACTAACATGCACACCTATATATAAGTGTAAATATTCATAATTAAAAATGGCTATAGGTATAATCCTTCTTCAGAACTGACTATATATATATACACATGAAAATAACTTTTGCAGCTGTGCTAATGCTTCACTGTACCTGACAACTATAATGTACTCTAATGTTAAAGAAAATAATCCACTTTGCTATCTATTTTGATCACAGCCCTTCTGCCACCAGATCTCCTATTTCAGTCATTCAATATGAATGTTCAAAGCACTGAGTACTAGCAAGATCTATTTAATGGTTCCTTGTGATTTCAATGTGCCTTTCTAAAGACATATAATTTTGACTTTTCTTGAGCATGATGCCAGGAATTTTAAAACAGCTGATTTTAGTTTTATTTCTGCTTCCCTTCCGTCCACAGCACCAGGGCCGGCTTTAGGCCAATTCCACCAATTCCCCCGAATCGGGCCCCGCGCTTAAGAGGGCCCCACGCCCAGTGGCAGGGCCGCCCAGAGTGGGGGGCAAGTGGCAGAGAATCCCTTCCCTGGCTAGAGGCACCTTTTTAATTTTTACTCACCCGGCGGTGCTCCAGGTCTCTGGCAGCAGGTCTTTCACTTGCTCTGGGTCTTTGGTGGCACTTTGGCGGTGGGTCCTTCAGTGCCGCCGAAGAGCCGGAGCGAGTGAAGGACCCGCCGCCAAAGACTAGGAGCGCGGCCCGGTGAGTACAAGCCCCACGTGGTTTTTTTACTTTTTTTTTTTAAGTCATCCCTGTCGGGGCCCCGTCGAAACTGTTCGAATCGGGCCCCGCACTTCCTAAAGCCGGCCCTGCACAGCACACACAAGCTGTATCACTGTTTTTGTACTGCTTTTGACTATAGACTTGCGGTTAATCTTGGTCCACCAGATTTATAAATTTGGCCCTAAATGCAGAACACCTTAAGGCTTAACTGGGCAGACAAGCCCTCCTTCCCCTCCACTTCTTATATTTCTGTGAAGGTGACTGTTTCATTCCTTAAAAGGCAACAAGATACAGCACCTAGTTATTTGAGAAGCTGCTGATGAGTGGTATTATAGCAGTAAGGCTAGGTCTCAGGTGCCTCATACAGTGCAGTCCACTTAGTGTTACATATGGAATGTCTTTACATCTGTTAGGGTGGGGCCCACTGAAACAGGTTAATTGAAACTGCACATGAAATAAATAAATAAAGCAACTGTCAAACAGGAAAGGAATAAATTATGGATGGAAAATGGGCATTTTATTCTAACATTTTGAAGACTTCTAGAAACAAGACAGAGTAACACTAGGAAGTTGTGGGACACCATTTTCTGATTAATAAACTTCTACAAAATTATGTGAATGTAATACTTGTGGCAAGAGGGATCTAAGTTTTATGGATAATGAAGTCCTATATTTTTCCTGAAAACAGTTACAGTATGCTGGAACAATGCAATTCCTCCACTCTGCCTTATCCCGGCCCTTGAGAGACACCTTTGGAAGTTAGAGGCTAGTCCATATGCCATGCCCATTCACACTACCAACCAAGGTGCCTATTAGAGCCAGTTGTGGGTGGGTTGTTTTATGATGCAATGGACTGAAAACAGTATGAATCTACCAAACCATCCAACTCCCTGAAATTGCCCTCTTCAGGCTGTAAATTCAAATGATACAAATAAAGAAGATTTTCCTTAGAAACTTGATTAATTTCCAAGTGATGACTGTTTGGAACCTGAGTATGTGCAACTGCTGGGAAATTATATGAATTGGAGCAGGAAGTTTCAGTCTCAAGAGGCAGTCAGAGGAATTGGGCTATTTGTGGGAAAGAGAGGACATGAAAGTTTATAGCTATAGAGTGGGAGCTGGGAGTGTATTAAGGAAGATGTGATGACTGGAATTAGAGTTGGGGTCAAGGCACTAGTGGTGGGAAGAATATTAGGGAACTTCTTAGGCTGGTGAGTTCATCAGTTCTGAAGGAGGGTCAGAGCTCTTAAAGAATTACAAGTGAGTTAGGCAGCTGGGAAGGGGGAAGATAGGGTCTGACTTCACTGGTACAGGTGTGTAAATTATGGACAAACTGCGCTGCTCTGCACTTTGAGGAAGGAAAGTATATTTGTCTGAAGTGTTCTATAAGCAGTTACTGCATAGCACATACAGTTTATAAAAAAAAAAACATTGTGTTCAGAGACCCCTACAATAGGCACAACACGGTTAGTTAAGGACAGATGTTCAGGCTTCAATCTAAATTTCATCTCTGTCTTCAGTTCAAATTACAACCTTTCCTTCATTTTAACACAGTTTTTTTGTATTTACATAAAAGCAATTAATGTTTTAAATTGAGTGTAAAACCACCCCACAGGGGCCTCTTGTGAAGAGGCAAACAGGGATGGAGTCTTCCTTAGATGCATAGAATTGATGCATCCGAAGAAGTGAGGTTTTTACTCACGAAAGCTTATGCCCAAATAAATCTGTTAGTCTTTAAGGTGCCACCAGACTCCTTGTTGTTTTTGTAGATACAGACTAACACGGCTACCCCCTGATACTTAGAATCATAGAATATCAGGGTTGGAAGGGACCTCAGGAGGACATCTAGTCCAACCCCCTCCTCAAAGCAGGACCAATCCCCAACTAAATCATCCCAGCGAAGACTCTGTCAAGCCTGACCTTAAAAACCTCTAAGGAAGGAGATTCCACCATCTCCTTAGGTAACCCATTCCAGTGCTTTACCACCCTCCTAGTGAAAAAGTTTTTCCTAATATCCAACCTAAACCTCCCCCACTGCAACTTGAGACCATTACTCCTTGTTCTGTCATCTGCTCTACTGAGAACAGTCTAGATCTATCCTCTTTGGAGCCCCCTTTCAGGTAGTTGAAAGCAGCTATCAAATCTCCCCTCATTCTTCTCTTCTGGAGACTAAACAATCCCAGTTCCTGCAGCCTCTCCTCATAAATCATGTGCTCCAGACCCCTAATCATTTTTGTTGCCCTCCGCTGGAATCTTTCCAATTTTTCCACATCCTTCTCGTAGTGTGGGGCCCAAAACTGGACACAGTATGCCAGATGAGGCCTCACCAATGTCGAATAGAGGGGAATGAACACATCCCTCGATCTGCTGGCAATGCCACTACTTATACAGCCTATAATGACGTTAGCCTTCTTGGCAACAAGGGCACCCTGTTGACTCATATCCAGCTTCTCATCCACTGTAACCCCTAGGTCCTTTTCTGCAGAACTACTGCCTAGCCATTTGGTCCCTAGTCTGTAGCAGTGCATGGAATTCTTCTGTCCTAAGTGCAGGACTCCGCACTTGTCCTTGTTGAACCTCATCAGATTTCTTTGGCCCAATCCTCTAATTTGTCTCGGTCCCTCTGTATGCTATCCCTACCCTCCAGCGTATCTACCACTCCTCCCAGTTTAGTGTCATCTGCAAACTTGCTGAGGGTGCAGTCCACGCCATCCTCCAGATCATTAATGAAGATATTGAACAAAACCAGCCCCAGGACTGACCCTTGAGGCACTCCGCTTGATACCGGCTGCCAACTAGACATGGAGCCATTCATTACTATGTTGAGCCTGACGATCTAGCCAGCTTTCTATCCACCTTATAGTCCGTTCATCCAGCCCATACTTCTTTAACTTGTTGGCAAGAATACTGTGGGAGACTGTATCAAAAGCTTTGCTAAAGTCAAGAAATAACACATCCATCACTTTCCCCTCATCCACAGAGACAGTTATCTTGTCATAGAAGGCAATTAGGTTAGTCAGGCATGACTTGCCCTTGGTGAATCCATGCTGAATGTTCCTGATCACTTTCCTCTGCTCTAAGTGCTTCAGAATTGATTCCTTGAGGACCTGCTCCATGATTTTTCCAGGGACTGAGGTGAGGCTGACTGGCCTGTAGTTCCCTGGATCCTCCTCCTTCCCTTTTTTTAAAGATGGGTACTACATTAGCCTTTTTCCAGTCATCCAGGACCTCCCCGGATCACCATGAGTTTTCAAAGATAAAGGCCAATAGCTCTGCAATCACATCCGCCAACTCCTTTAGCATCCTCGGATGCAGCGTATCTGACCCCATGGACTTGTGCTTGTCCAGCTTTTCTAAATAGTCCTGAACCACTTCTTTCTCCACAGAGGGCTGGTCACCTCCTCCTCATACTAGTAGTCTGGGAGCTGACCTTGTTCGTGAAGACAGAGGCAAAAAAAGCATTGAGTACATTAGCTTTTTCCACATCCTCTGTCACTAGGTTGCCTCCCTCATTCAGTAAGGGGCCCACACTTTCCTTGACTTTCTTCTTGTTGCTAACATACCCGAAGAAACCCTTCTTGTTACTCTTAACATCCCTTACTAGTTGCAACTCCAAGTGTGATTTGGCCTTCCTGATTTCACTCCTGCATGCCTGAGCAATTTTTATAATCCTCCCTGGTCATTTACAAGAAGTGGAAGATTGGACAAGCTTCTTTTTTGTGTTTAACATTAGCAAGGATTTCACTGTTAAGCCAAGCTGGTCACCTGCCATATTTACTATTCTTTCCACACATCAGGATGGATTGTTCCTGCAACCTCAATAAGGATTCTTTAAAATACAGTCAGGTCTCCTGGACTCTTTCCCCCCTCATGTTATTCTCCCTTCTAATGCCTCTCTCTATTATTGTCTATTCCTTCATTCCACATGAGTCCTACTTGCTAAAACTGTCCTCTTTGCTTATAGGAATTGTCAAGGCTGGATCCCCACTTTGAACTTTAGGGTACAAATGTAGGGGCCTGCATGAAAAACTTCTAAGCTTAACTACCAGCTTAGCTCTGGTTCGGCTGCCACCATTTCAATTGATTCCCTTCCTGGGAAGCCTTGAAAAACCTTCACCAAATCCCTGGTGAAAACAAATCCAAAACCCCTTGGATCTTAAAACAAGGAGAAATTAACCATTCCCCTCCTTCCTCCCACCAACTCCTGGTGAATCAGTTCCAACCCCCCTGGGATCTACAACAGGGAGAAATTAACCATCCCCCCTCCTTCCTCCCACCAACTCCTGGTGAATCAAGATCCAAAACCCCTTTGGATCTAAAACAAGGAAAAATCAATCAGGTTCTTAAAAAGAAGGTTTTTAATTAAAGAAAAAGGTAAAAATCATCTCTGTAAAATCAGTATGGAAATTAACCTTACAGGGTAATCAAACTTAAAGAGCTCAGAGGACTCCCCTCTAGTCTCAGGTTCAAAGTACAGCAAACAAAGATAAACACTCTAGTAAAAGGTACATTTACAAGTTGAGAAAAACAAAGGAAAACTAACACGCCTTGCCTGGCTATTTACTTACAAGTTTGAAATAGGAGAGACTTGTTTAGAAAGATGTGGAGAACCTGGATTGATGTCTGGTCCCTCTCAGTCCCGAGAACGAACACACACTCAAACAAAGAACACAAACAACAGCCTTCCCCCCCCCCCCCCCAAGATTTGAAAGTATCTTGTCCCCTTATTGGTCCTTTAGGTCAGATGCCAGCCAGGTTACCTGAGCTTCTTAACCCTTTACAGGGAAAAGGATTTTGGAGTCTCTGGCCAGGAGGGGTTTTATAGTACTGTACACAGGACAGGTATTACCCTTCCCTTTACAGTTATGACAGGAATATTTTTAAATTAATTGACTAGTTAAGAGAAACTATCATGGGATATCTCCTTGACTCAGTGTGACAGGGGTTTGACTGAGCAGTTGTCACTAGTGGTTAGGTCACTTGTTCCCATCTCTCTCCTATCTCTGGATGGCTTTCACTCCAATACGGTGGCTTTCATTCCAATACGGTGGCCATCTTTTGGTAGGTGGCAACTCAGCCCTCTGGCCATGTCACCAATTGAGTTTGCCTCTTTCTGGGATAACAGAAGCCAACAAAATGTATGGAGTCCAGCATCTACACAACAAAAAAGATCTTGAGCTCATCTCTGGGCCCCTGTGGATGGTATACCTTTGACTGGGGGCTTACAATATCACTATCCTGTCTTTATCACTTTGGGGAGCAAGGGAGTTTATGCTCCTTCATAACAAGAGAGAGATTGGTAGGGGTATTGAGGACCTTCCTCTCCACTGGGCTCCAGCCCACTGCCCTATGAGAGTGCTTCAACGCGGCCTCCTATCACTCAATTCCTATCACAAGGCCTCAAAGTCCAACAGAAGATAGCAAAAGCAACTGAATCTTCAGCCCAGCTAGTAACCTTAAACCTTCCAGGCTAGACCCAGCTTCAAGCTGATCCAAGTTCCTGGGTTTCACTCCCAGGGGGCTATCACACTCTCTCTTTACACAGGGTTTCAGGCAGGCTGCAGTCCCAGATCAGAACCCATCTCCAGTCAGGCTCCCAGCTCAGGGCTCAGCCTCCCAAGCTTCTCTAAGGCTATGTCTACAATATTCTACAGCTTATGTCAGCATAACTTATGTCGCTCACGAGGTGAATAAATCATAACATAAATTACAGCGACATAAGCACTGGTGTGGACAATGCTATGTCAGTGGGAGAACTCCCGATGACATAGCTACCACAGTTTGCGGGGGCTGGAGTAGTTAAGATGACAGGAGAGCTCTCTCCCACTGGCTTAGAGTGGCTACATTAGAGAGCTTACAGTGGCTCAGCTGCACTGCTGTAAACTCTCTAGTGTAGCTGTGCTCTAAGTCCTCAGCCCAAGAGAGAAAGCTCCCAGTTACCTGTCATCTGGGTCTCCTCCATGACCCCTGCTCTAGAACCTAGGTAGCTGTCACTTACAGATACATCCTTTGCAGGGGGGCATGGCTTAACGGTCACGTCACACTCCCCCTCAGTACCTGGCCTGAGCCGGGGAAACTAATTATCCAACCAGCAGACCAAATTCAGTGATGAATCCTGGTCACGTACTGCCTGGGGCACATTGAACATATACTAAGTAGACTTTCTTTGCAATAAGTACTTTTGCTGTGCCCTTACTCAGGAGATCTCAGGTAGATTTGTCCTCTTGTCTGCTCCCCTTTTTCTTCTTCTAGGGTTTTGTGGTGCAGCAGATTCACTTCATGAATCTGACCCCCATTCACTGCATTTCATAGATACATGGCAGACTTTAATCATAACCTCTCACTTTCTCACAATTCTTAAATAATTGCAGGATGACTTTTTTTTAATTGGGCCCCATTTTCCTTGTATTCTGGATAGGTGCAGTTTATTACTCTAAGACTCTGGGTTTTCCATATAAATATCCCCTTTCACTGGTATGGTCTTTACAATTCCATAAAAGATTATCTATCATTTCCTGGACCTTACATGTTTTACACAGTTCCTCCTTATGTTTGTTTGTTAGAAATAGATAATATTTGTTCTACAATTACCTGCTAAGACTCCACTTCTGAGCTGCCTGGCTCCCCTTCTGAGCTTGTCCTCCAGCTGGAGCAGACTCTGCAGGTGTGGTGAGGAAGAGTCACTGGGCCCAGAGTCTTCTTAACCCATTTCTGTCCCAGTGTGGGGTTTACACACCCCATCACTTCATATACAGTAGTTCAGATGCACCAGACTGGTAAGTCTGTCTAGAGCATCCACAACTCAGTCACATGTATAGCCTGAGATTCTGTGCTGTGCCGTTTACTGGCACAACACAGAACATGCAGCCCAGGGCAATGACGGGATCAGGTAGCTTTAGGATGCCTATGCACCCTCCCTCCTGATCCTGGGCTGCTCTGTGGACCAAACCAACCCCTCGTGTAATATAAACACCTCTGGA
Organism: Malaclemys terrapin pileata; assembly: GCF_027887155.1. Classification (NCBI taxonomy): domain Eukaryota; kingdom Metazoa; phylum Chordata; order Testudines; family Emydidae; genus Malaclemys; species Malaclemys terrapin. The sequence goes on from NC_071509.1 coordinate 92,829,657, forward strand.
GGCCTGCTTAAGTTATCACAGCCTGTTCCTGTCTGCCTACAAGCAGTAGCATTGCTCAGAATCTCTAAAGCACTGTGCTGTGGCTCTGGCCTTGTCTCTGATAAATCCTGCTGAGCCCAACCCTGGCACACCCTTTATGCTAGAGCTTGCATGGTGTCATCAGAAGATAGCCTGTAGCTGTTGTTTTCTGTTCCTGTGCTGAAGGAATTCTCCCCAGACAGATCTGAGGTTTTAGAGCCCCTTTACCCAGCAGACATGGGTTGGAGACAAAATGAGACTCTCTCCTCTTGAGCTAGTCATATAAGTTGCTGATCATCTCCTGTGAGGACCTGAGCACCTTCATCTCTGAACTCTTTTCTTTGCATGTGTATGTGTGTGTGTTTTAAGGTTGCCAGACAAAAACCTTTGTGTAATCTTAGATTGCCAAATCATTGTATGCATAACAATACAGGCTTAGGAGGGTGGGCCACATGGGGGTTGAAAAAGCTTCTTAGGTTGTTATAAATAGCATTACTTACAAATTATGAGATTCACTTTGACACAGTGCTTTTAACTAAAAGGCATGACTATAAACTGCCAAAGCCTGTATCTAAGACATTTTCAAGGTGTTTTTTTCTCCCCTTTCCTCCCACTAGTTGGTTTTCCTAGCAAAGGGGGAAAAAAAACAGTCCTGAAATGCAATGGACTCTGTCATAAATTAACTATCTCCCAGTAGTGCCTCCAGTTTTGTAACCTGGCCCTCTGATTGTATCATACATGTAGGAAAGCTGTTTCATAGTTCTAAAAGGAAAATGTGCAAGATCTTCCCAATTTTGTGTCTAACACTTGCCCTTGGAATTCAAATGATAATAATAAGTTAGTTGAATACATAAAACATGAATATCATACCAGTCATCGCCATACATGTAGCCTTATTCCAGGAAGGATGATACAGTAATCCTGAATTTTTAATTTGAACCAGAACCACATATGTTAAAATTTGTTGTTTTATTTTTGTGTTTCATTTATCCAGAGTATGAGTTTACAGGGCTCTGAAATATTTTTGAAAAGTCTCTTAACTGCTGTTGGTGGTGGGGTTGGGTTTCTTTTTTTAATTATTTTGTTTTTTGCTGTTTTATTGATGCCCAATTCTCCTTTTTTTTTTTTTTTTTTTTTTTTTGGAGAGAGAGAGAGGAGAGAGAGTGAGAGTTAATTGAAGAGCTCCATCATGTTCTCAGTAAATCCTTGTCTTGGAAACAGCTCACTCTTTCCTGAGTTGGCACAGAGGCTTCCAGGATGGCTAATACTTTCTGATGCCTTTATTTCTTTGATTAAAATGCCCTGAATGGCATTTCTCTGGCACTGACCTTTCTCGTTCCTTTCTTTGTGGTGCTCACCATTATTCCGTACAGGAAGTGAGGATGTTAAATCAAAACTACAGTGATTGTCATTATAAAAACATTATCTAGCAACAGATTAACAAAATAGTAGCTTGTGTAACCATTCAACTATGGGTGCAAATCAGACACACATACTCCATTTAAATTACTGTTAAATAGAAACACACAAAATGATTTGTGAAAATGTTTATCAGGTTTTTTTAGTCAGCCTTTATAGTACTAAAGAAACATTCTAAAGCACTTGATAATGCAGAAGAACAATTATCCAGTATGCATGCTTAACATGCACTTGATCAAAATGTTATTTTTTTCAGTGGGCTGACAGCAGTTTTCATTTGAATACAGATTACTGGGCAAATGCCCAGTAAAATCTGCTTCTTCGCCAAAGGTATATTATGGTGGTCGGAACTTTCGACATAGAAGTGTGAAAGGTTCTGAAAGTATCTAGGGTCAATGTCAGACTCAAAATCTGTGGTACTATCATCACTTTACTGAATTTGAGCCTTATCCATTACCATTTAACTGATCCCATGATGATAGTGAAACATTGATCATGAGTTTGTCGTACAGAATAAGCTGAAGAAATGCCTCCTCTAAATGCACCTGCAAAATATTTTGTGTAAAGTTTTTAAAAAAATCTAAACACTTCATTTCAACATTATCAGAATGAACCAATGTTTTGATTCAAAACAACTTTCCAACGAGAAATGTCATTCACATTTTATTTAAATAAATAAGTGAAAAAGAAAGTTCAAAATCAAAATAAAATGTTTTGTTTGACCCAAAACAATGTTTTTTTTGGATACTTCCAGTGAACTGAAAGATTAGTTATTTGCACAATTCTACTTTTGTGTCAGTCTTCACAAGACAAAGCCTTCAGGGAGTATCTGATATTTCAACAGTGCACCCCAGGAATTTCATTTTCTCCGTCAGGGATGAGATTCCCCCATCACATGCACACGTACACACCATGCGATCATTAAAAGTAAGTTGTCCTGAATGAATCACAGGGTAAAAAGGAACTGGAACATATATTAGAGCGGTGGAAGGTAAAAGAGGTACTGGAAATTGCCAAGGAAGAAGCTATAGGCTGGAATGGTGGATAAAAGAAGACAAAAAAGATGGACTTTTGGAATTTGAATGCCTCTGAGATTTGGTTTGGAAACAGAATTCAATATGTTATTACTAATAATACCATAACATATTTGTTTTTTTCAATATCCATTATTAGTTTTTATGCACATGCTTCAAAACTGGAAAATTATCTGTTTAAAAAAAAGCCAACCTATGAAGTTTCGGTTTGTTTTTTGTGCAAATTTGGAGCTTAAAGTGAGAAATTAGTAGCAAGATTTTTCCAAACCATTTAAATCCTGACCTGCAACACCCCTACTAGTCCAGTCCTGGATCTTCTGTAACTGGAGACTGCCTATCATGCTGGACTGTGCCAAACTCCGTGGTGATTTTCTGATATGCAAAATAGTTCACGGACTATTGTCTTCTTATAAAATTAGATTTAGCCCATGGCGCCACAAGTTGCAAAATATCCACACATTGCTTGCTAGTCAGCAAGTGCATTACCTTGTGTTCACCACTACCTGAATTAATTACACTTAGTGAGGCACATTTTTCATTTGTCTTATATTATTCTTTCATAAGCGTAGTGTCTAATTTAACTTTTGACATAATTATGATGGCAGAGGTCCAATGGTCAATTAAGATGCATCTCCTGTTAAGCAATGGTTGGATTCTGCATCGTATAGTTAGGTCATAAAATGGTTGATATGTGGATACTTTGGCTTAGTTCCAGTCACCACAGCTGCTGCTGTTGCATCTCCTCTGTTTTGAAGACTATTTTTTAACTTCTCCTAATTTAAAATGCAGCTCTATTGTGCTCACTTAAAAAAAAAAAACAAAAAACAAAAAAAAACCATCTCCCAGCCCTATAGACCTTTTTTCTATTTAGATTCTGTGCCACTGCCTCCAATATTGTCTTAGTACAGACAGTTGTCAGAGGTCTAGCATTCAACTATTATTCATTTATGATATCATCAAGACATAAATCATAAGAAAGTATCAGACCTCTGATGTCATACAAAGGTTGTCTGTTGAGGTTAGCATATTGCAGGGGGATGAATTTGGGCTATGGAAGCCACATAATCCTGAGTGCATTTCACATTTATGATTAATTTAAAGTACAAATATGAAATATACATTTCTAAAGTGAGGAGCATGTGCTTACGGTCAGTTTTGTAGACAGCTGTTCTTAGAAATACCCAAGTCTTTGGGACAGTGAACATTAACAAAAGCTCTGCAGCTTGCCTGAACTGAGGATCTAGCCCTGTCTACGTGTGCATATTGTGTTTTCTCAGTATTAAACCTTAACTGAATTTCAAGAAATACAGGAATGAAAAAAGAATTCAGAAATTTGTTATTTTAATATATAATTATGTTTGACAACAAAAAAGTATTCATTTTTTGAGAGTTTATGGTTATAGGCCCCAATCTTGCTATCAGATGCACTCTCATGGACCCTTAACTTTATGCAGAGTGGCACTAACTTCAACAGGAGTCTGCACTGGCCTAAAGATCCACATGAGAGCATTCCAGTACTTATACATAGATTAAATAGAAAGCATATGTGGCTATTGGCCATACCCAGCTAGTGTAAATGAGCCCTTAGAGAAGTCAATGGAAATCCAATTTACACCAGTTGAACACATGATCCTGTCTGTGTTCAATATTCTACTTTGTCAAGAAGTTATTCTTTTCTTGAAGCATATGTATAATATGCTTTAAATACAAAGATATCTAAGGACATTCAACAATTATAACTTGTTTAGGCATAAGTATGTACCATATGTATGTATCTATCTACCTGGTTGTATTTACAGATCATCTGATCATTTCACTGGATCCTGTGATTCAGAAAAGGAACTTCCGCCATAAATTTAGGTCCTTTAACTACCTATTATTTGTGTGTGTCAAGGAACCAGATTTTGATTTGGGTATATTATGAATTGTAATCAAATTGTAATTTTGTATTTTTTATTAAATTTTCCACATATATGTATATCGGGGGCAAGTAGGAGACGGAAGGTCTGTATGCTGTCAAGAGTGTTCTGTATCTTTTCTTCCCCCCCGCCCTCCTTTTTTTTTTTTTTTAAGAAGCACTATATGAATATGTAGGAATATAACACAATATATTCACAACAAAAAATTGTGAAGTCTGTCAACTGACTGTAAAATATCCAGTACCTAAAATAAATGAAAATTAATTCAATTTCATCTACACCTGAAATTAAATTAGCAATTAGAACTCTAATCATCTGAATTTTAAATTTGGCACATTAGTAAGAAAATAAATCATGAAAAGTAGCCATGCTCACTAAATGTTGTAGTTATCATTTATTATTATTTTAGCATGCAATGGTGTATTAGTTGCTTCACAAGCCATAAGACATAGACCCTGCCTGGATGAGCTCAGTGTCAAAACTACAGCCATTAGCAATAGTCATCAAGTACTATTGCATTTTGCAATATCCTCACATCGCCAACTGACCAAATAAAATGGCAATATGTACGCCATATATATTTCTACAATTAATCTCCATCTGCCCCGAGCCATATTACTTTTCTTATGTGCATAGTAATTAAAACTTTGCTGACATCTAACCACTCTTCTCAACTTCTGCCTTTTAATACTTTTATTTACATACAAAATGTTTTTGCATCTTTATTTCCAAAGAGCACTATTGCTATTCAGTAATGAGCTGGATTTTAGATGTCTGTTTCCTAGGAATATCAACTCCTAGCTTCTACTGTTTATAGTGGGCTTCAGACAGCTACAGTAGCAACATTATTTATCCATAAGATTTCAGCATGTTTTTCTAGAGCAACTATCTATGGTTGTGATGGATTAGAATACAACTGCATATTTGTCACTCATATTACTATGAATTTGTGAAAGAAGATGAACAGTACTAAAAATGAAAGTGTTGCCACAGCAGGACAAATGGTGAAAGTGGGCCCTAGCCAGCCTGAGTACATAGCTACAGTCTTTGACAGGACCAGGTGAGCAGCGGAAGTGCTTAGCTACCCCAAGTAGATTCCTATCCAAGACCATCGCTACACATTTGGGAACCTAGCCCTTCCTGCTATTCGTGCTGCCATGTCTACACTTCTATTTTTAGTGCATTAGCTAAATCACACCTAGTATGGGTATGTCTCCTCAAGCTGGAATTTATACCCTCCTGCTCTGGTGCAGACATATTTTTAGGTGGAATACAGAATTTGTTACCTATTCTCCAGCTCCACGGGGGTGTGTATATGTGTGACTGCGTGTGCGGGAGAGAGAGAGAGAGAGAAAGAGGGAGCTGGAGGGTGGGCATTTGACATCCATTCTATATTTATTTTGCATGTATATAAATGATTATATAAGGTGCAAAACAGCTGGAGAATCTGGCTTTAGGTATTTTAAATTAGATTCATAGGCCACCAAAACATCTTATATGGCTTTGGACAAGAATTGCAATTGAGATACATGTGATGAGGAACATCCTCAAACATACTGAAGGATATTCTAAGAAGATACAGTTCCTAAACAATGCCCCTCTGCTATGTACATTGGCCAAACTGGACAGTCACTACGCAAGAGGATAAATGGACACAAGTCAGATATCAGGAATGGCAATATACAAAAACCTGTAGGGGAACACTTCAACCTCCCTGGCCACACAATAGCAGATGTAAAGGTAGCCATCTTACAGCAAAAAAACTTCAGGACCAGACTCCAAAGAGAAACTGCTGAGCTCCAGTTCATTTGCAAATTTGACACCATCAGATCAGGATTAAACAAAGACTGTGAATGGCTATCCAACTACAGAAACAGTTTCTCCTCCCTTGGTGTTCACACCTCAACTGCTAGCAGAGCACCTCACCCTCCCTGATTGAACTAACCTCGTTATCTCCACACTGATTTATACCTGCCTCTGGAGATTTCCATTACTTGCATCTGAAAAAGTGAGGTTCTTACCCACGAAAGCTTATGCTCCCAGTACTTCTGTTAGTCTCAAAGGTGCCACAGGACCCTCTGTTGCTTTTTCCTAAACATAGTAAATGAGACAAAAGTACAGAAATTACATGATCTGATCAATCATTTTGTTGCTATTACCTTCGTTGAACATGACACACTGAGTGTGGCTGTGAAAAATAAGATCCATAAAGGACTTATAGCTCATTGAAGGCATTAGCAAATATGGCAACACTTGCAGCTGGACTTCCTCATCAATAGATATAAATATGCGGATGGTCTAAGCCAGTCAGATTGTCATCCAACCATTAAACTTTTCTGGCCCAGCTGTCAGTAATTTTACTATTTGTTGTGAAATATTTGCATGTTACAGACTTATTAAATTACTCTGTGTCTAGTGTGAATGCATTTTTATAAATGTGAAGACCGGAACAAATATTCTGTCACCGTAGCTGCATGGCCAGTTGCAAGGATTTAGTTTTTTTTTTTTATTTAGGCTTTTTGTTTTCCCTTTTAATCCTAATCTCCCAATCCACTGATGCAATTTAATTATGGTTGAATGGATCATTTCCAGCCTTGCCAATATATATTTTTAAATACATCATGCTTTTCTGAGATCTACTTCTTCCTACCTATTTTTCAAATATTCTTGCTCAATCTATGCAACTTTGTCATAAAAAATGTTTTATGTATTAAGACAAGACAATATATAAATTCTGATTTAGGTGATGGCCTAGGACTCTGGTTCTGAGCCAGCTGGAAGAGAATTAGTACTGAGAAAACATAAAACTACTATGATTTAACCTAATGTAAATGAGAAAATGGAGAGAGGGACACATCAGTAAAATTTTGGTCTTCAGATACTTAACAATCCAGTGGCTTGGCATATCACTTATTTTTTTGTCCCCCCCATAATAATTCTCAGTGTTGTACTTGTCGGTGTAAAGAAAACATGAATATATGTAGGGATTTTTTTTTCAAAACAGATTTATTCATCTTATTTGAATAAGTTTACAAGCAAGAACTGCAAATAACTTTTTTCGATCTGATTCTTAATTGAATGAACTTCATTCTATTTGTAGTCGCTAAGAGAAAACCCGATGAAACAATGGACCATTAAAACTTATAGTTAAAATACTGTGTTCTAAGTGTTTGTTTGCTTTTGCAACTATATATTTTCCCAAAATTTTACATGGAAAAACTAGGAAAGAAAAGAATCCACTTCAATGTAAGTGTAACGCCGACGTACCCCTGGTGTCGGTGGATGGGATTGAATCTGGGACCTCTGGAGCTAAATACAAGAGCCTCTACTGCATGAACTAAAAGCCATATGGCCATTAGCTAAGGCTATAGTGCAGACTCGTTAATCTCTGTCTCTTAGTGGTTTCGGTGCCACTCGATGGGACAGAACACCACACCCAGAAGGTGTGTGGGTTACATAAGTTCTCGTAAAAACAAACTACTGTGAAATGCATACTGAGTAGTGTATTCTTCAATAAAATGTATATATGGACATATGATTAATGTTATTAGAATTTCCAGGTTCATCTCCTGTGGAGTGAGAAGGAATAGACTGAAGGCCATAATTACACTTTTAAAATAAATGTGTTTCTGGAAGTGGTTTTAAATATGGCCAAAAATGCTTCTGGGTAGAACAGCTTTAAGATTGTTCAGCTGGTCAGTGTGGATCCAGCCCCAAACCATGTTAAAATCATCTTTAAAACTGTGTTCAAGACAAGATGAGACAAAGTAGATGATGCAATATCTTCTAGTGGACCAACTTTTGCTGGTGAAAGAGAGAAGCTTTGAGTCCTTCTGATCTGAAGAAGAAGAAAAGTTCTGCGTAGTTTGAAAGCTTGTCTCTTTCAGCAACAGAAGTTGGTCCAATAAAAGTTACTACCTCACCCACCTTGTCTCTCTAATATACTGAGATCAACAAAGCCACAACAACCCTTTGCTTCAAGAAATACAGTTCAGGTCCAAATTTTGGCAAAACCTATATGTGTCAACATTATTTAGAGAGGACAAAAGTCATTAATGGATTATATATTTATTTCAGAAGTGTTGACTTTCTCTTTTCTCCCAATTGTATGTGTCAGTCTTCGCTAAAGATAGGTGCTGTAGGTGCACCCTTTTTCCCTATGGTACTCCACAAGTGCTTGAACTAATTGCTGGTCTGGCTGATACTGCACCATCTCTGGGATGTCCATCTCTTCAGAAGATGTTCAGTTTTACCCGTGTCCCTATTCCTATAATATTGGGTGGTTGGCACCAATAAAATAAAAACAACTGAATTAACATTTAATTCAGAGTTTATATGATTAGGGTGATAGACATAGCATATGGGAAGAAGGTCTGTTCCCTTGCTATGTCAGGCAACAGCTTAATTTCAGATTGCCTCTTTTAGTCCATCAGCATGGAACCAAGCACTCATTTGTATATAGGCCAAAATGTTCTTTCTGGGGCCTCCACACATTCTGGAATTTTCAGATACTTAAACTTTACTGAAGTCAGTAGGACCATCTATGCAAGAATACCAGTCATGAGAAGGATATGCCCCCCAGTTGTTTAGTATCCTGTTGATGTCCAGCTTTGCTTATATGTGAATCTGCTTTTCTTCTGTTGTGAGATATAATATGATGTAATCTACTACTGTGCCCAAAAGCATGATATGATTCAACAGAAATCCCTAATTCAACATTCAAAATTCTGTTGTGCTTTAATACCTCCAAATGTTAATATACTTATAATTTTTTTTAGAAATAACTATATTAAATTACCTGTTTTTTGTTTAAAGGCTAATTAGTAGATGATTTTTATGAACATTTGTAGGATATCTGCATCTTGTAATTTTTATTGTAATTCTGTGTAGTCTTTTTCACACAGTAATGCTGAGTTTTTCAAAGCTGCTTAAGAGATTTGAACACCTTAGGCGGCTTTGAAAATTTTAATGTAAAGGCCTGGGTTGAAATCCTTACTCCACTGATGTCAAAGGCAAAACTCCCATTGAGTTGAGCTACTGACTTCAATGAAACCAGGATGGCACCCTAAATGGAGTGGGATCAGGCCCTAAACTATTTAATTGTTCCTTTCAGTATAATCATTAATGTCTGGGTTCAATAATCCACTGAAGTACATGCTCAACATTAAAAGAGTGAATATCCCATTTACTTTAATGGAACTAATCTCATGCTTAAAGTAAAGTGCTTCAGTGCTATGAATTGGGGACTAAAATAAAACAGCATGTGTCATCCTGGAAAAATATAACATTTTGGATAGGTCATTAGCCACAAGGCAGAGTGCTGAAACCATCTGGAAAGTAGAGATATCTGTACTTGTCTATGTCCTAACACTGATGTTTCTGTTTTTGAAAAGTTCTTAACTATAATCAGGAAAAAAGGGTTTGTAGCTTCAAAAGTACCTATATTCCACTAAATGTATCTATTATGCATTTAGTATAAACAATCTTAATATGGGAGAAATAGAAAAATATATTTGACCTAATTTAGAATTATTGTAATCTATCGGGAAATGCCCTTTAAGTCAGCAATATCTATTGGGGGGAGGGATAGCTCAGTGGTTTGAGCATTGGCCTACTAAATCCAGGGTTGGGAGTTCAATCCTTGAGGGGGACCCCCTAAGGGAGTTGGGGCAAAATCAGTACTTGATCCTGCTAGTGAAGGCAGGGGGCTGGACTCAATGACCTTTCAGGGTCCCTTCCAGCTCTGTGAGAGAGGTATATCTCTTTATATTATTTTATAATGCCATGCCCTGTGTCACTGAAGTGTACAGGGCAAAATTAAACAATAGTGATTATTTTCAGGGAACTATACAAAAATATGTTGTTGTTTTTTTCAGTCAATGTGTTTAAAGGTTTTCAGTAAACTCTTATGTATGAACAAAATTTTTGGATACATGGACATTCCCTGAAAATGTGTTTACTGTCTATTTTCCTAAATCATAGTCATTAAAGTTTGGGGCTGTTTGAGTTAATTGTTTTGGGGATTATTTAGGTATAGAAACATGCAGATTACTTTCCATTGCAATGCTGTCCATGTTGAGGGTGACACACATATTTTGAATCATAGTTCAACATTGTTAAAAGCTGTTAAAATGGTAATGTCTAATTGTCCTGTAGTCTACTTTTCTGAGTCTTTGCAATTTGTTTTCAACCCTTTGATTAAAAAAGCCTGTTATGGTCTAGAGTCACTCCTCCAAATCTACAAAACAACAAAGGGAAAATGGTAACAGCTAGGATATGCGTCACTACTATAAGGGAAAATCCTAAAATTACAATGTGATTAAACAAAGTACAAGTTATGGAAAGATCATAGCCTTAATTAGGCCATTCCAAGATCAGTTTAAGCAGCACTGGTCTTTAGTCGAAGAGCTACTTATACCACACACAAAGCAGACAAACAATAATGGTCTATAATTAAAATTACACTCTGTTATATCTAGAAGAGTCAAAATCTCTAATATACCAAATAAGTGACTCCTACATACCCACCAGAGTATAGTATTGGCCAAATACCTTTGTGCATCAATGTGTGTTACATCACACTTTACATCAGGTACTTGTGGAGTCATCAAGTTCTACTAATACTTTACCAAATACATGATTTTTTTTTAGTATAATAATATTGCACCAAATAACAGCAACCTTACTAGTAACAAACAATATCACTGCATCTTCTTATTTTATTTTTCCTGTATCTCAGTAAAAACCTTCCACTGGTTCAGCAGCAGCACTTATCTCCCTAGCACTCCTCTTTTCTCAGTGTTCTCTCCTCTAGATATTGGATCTGATTTTTCTCATTTTCATTCATGTAAATGAGGAGTAACTGTATTAAAGTCAATGGAGTTAGACTGATGTAAAAAACATTATGGAGAGATGATCCTGATGCACAACTGGTGCACAAACAAAAAAGAAATCATGTTTGTTTTAACTGTGTTAGGAGGAACTCATGGAGAAAAACATTGCTGCCCGGGAAATATAAAAGGCCTTTTGAGATAGGCCCCACGCTGGCAATGAGAAGGTAAAGGACCAAATTGGTCCAGTTACATATGCAGCAAGTGTCAGACATGGAGAGGAGTGGTAAAATGGGAAGCCTTAGCTCAGTTCAGGGTTGGCCAGGGAGGAGCGCAGAGCCCTGTTTCTTGTGATGGCAGAGAAGCAGCCCAGAGACTGAGCTTGCTTGCTAGCTGGATGCATCCCTGCTACAGGGACATCATTTCAGAAACAGTCTGCAGGAGGTGGGGGCAAAGTTATGTCACCTCCCCTACTTCCACCTCCCTGCTGTGACTGTGGCTGTTCATGGAAGGTTAGTGGGCTGGTTCTTTACGTGCACTGGTACTACAATGGTGGCCACTGTACAGAACCTTACAATAGAAAGAGAAGCCATCACAAAATTGGAAATGACAAATATACCAACATATTTCAGAAATGTTGACTTTTAGTTCCTGGGCCTTTTGTCAATCAGATACAAATCAAGTGGAGAAGCAGCTGAGATCCCACAAGTGCTACAGATTCACTGCCTGTCCTTGAGCAAGTCTGTACTATATCCTTTGTGTCTCCATTTCCTCACATGTAAAATGGTAGTAATAATTATATAGCTGCCTCACTTGCGTGGAAGGGGTTAGGAGGATCAATACATTAATTTGAGCATTAAGATTTTTTGAATTTTTTTGAATGCTATACAAGTGTTGTGTAATGTTATTAAAAATCTCAGCTCTTTTACATTTGTTTCAATGGGGTTTCTGAGTGCTCAATAATTCGCAGGGTTGTGAGCCATCTTCGGCATATGCACAAGTGTGAGCCATCTTCGGCATATGCACAAGAGAGCAAGGAGGCCTAAGGCACCCCCTTACTCTCTTGGGTAAGCTATACACATTACATGGACGGAAGCATCTGAAGGGTCACTACTACTCAAATAATATGGAAGGAGAACATGCAGGCAGGATGGGAAATGGGTGAATTCTGTTCCCCCACCTCCCTCTAGTAGTTCAACCAGCAGAACTGAGCCATGGAGAGCAGGGAGTAATCTGCACCTGTTTATTGGGATGACATGAGACTAGTCCCTGTCCCTCAAGATAGAGGAGATTACGACCGTTACTCAAGGTTCACAATCATTGGTGACATCCTAGCTCCACTGAAGTCAATTGCAAAATTCCCATTGATATCAGTAAAGTCAGGATTCCACCTTGGCTTTTGCTCTGCTGCTGGGGGAGCATGCTACATACTGCCTCTTACTTGGGCCCAGTTGATAAAACACAATTGAGTCCTTAGTTTGTAATTCAGCAGTAAAGAGAATATTTTTTCCCATTGGTAGATAGTTTTTTTTAAAAGAAGGAACAGTTTATTGACCTATATTGTCTCATTGTTTCCTTGCACTTCCCTGTCAGTCTGTATTCATCTGTTGACTCTTTTTTTCTTGTCTTTTCCTTAGATTGTAAGCTCTTTGGAGCAGGGACTGTTGTCTTGTTCTGTGTTTGTACAGCACAGGGGTTGGCAACCTTTCAGAAGTGGTGTGCCGAGTCTTCATTTATTCACCCTAATTTAAGGTTTCGCATTCCAGTAATACCTTCTAAAAATTGTAAAATGTATCTTTCTATAAGTCTCTATAAGATATAACTAAATTATTGTTGTATATAAAGTGAATAAGGTTTTTAAAATGTTTAAGAAGCTTCATTTAAAATTAAATTAAAATGCAGAGCCCCCCGGACCGGTGGTCAGGGCCCAGGCAGTGTGAGTGCCACTGAAAATGAGCTTGCGTGCTGCCTTTGGCACGTGTGCCATAGGTTGCCTACCCCTGGTACAGCATCTAGCACAATGCGGTCCATGACTAGGACACCTAGGTGCTATGATAATACAAATAATAACTTAGGAGTTCTAGAAAATGTATTTAGCCTATTTTCCCCTCAATTTGGTCTGTGAAGAGCCCATGAAGAAATGGAAAGAAAAAAGGCTCTAATTAAATATGGCAGCTGAAGATATACTTTGGAATTATTTGCACAGTAACATTTAAAGCTTAGAGACAATGGGAGTTTGGGCAATCAGCACCTCGGTGGATCAGGCCCAAAGTAAATTACTCTTAAGAACATAAGAATGGCCGTACCGGGTCAGACCAAAGGTCCATCTAGCCCAGTATCCTGTCTACCGACAGTGGCCAATGTCAGGTGACCCAGAGGGAGTGAACCTAACAGGCAATGATCAAGTGATCTCTCTCCTGCCATCCTCTGACAAACAGAGGCTAGGGACACCATTCCTTACCCATCCTGGCTAATAGCCATTAATGGACTTAACCACCATGAATTTATCCAGTTCTTTTTTAAACGCTGTTATAGTCCTAGCCTTCACAACATCCTCAGGTAAGGAGTTCCACAAGTTGACTGTGCGCTGCATGAAGAAGAACTTCCTCATATTTGTTTTAAACCTGCTGCCTATTTATTAATTTCATTTGGTGACCCCCTAGTTCTTGTATTATGGGAATAAGTACATAACTTTCCTTATCCACTTTCTCCACATCACTCATGATTTTATATACCTCTATCATATCCCCCCTTAGTCTCCTCTTTTCCAAGCTGAAAATTCCTAGCCTCTTTAATCTCTCCTCATATGGGACCTGTTCCAAACCCCTAATCATTTTAGTTGCCCTTTTCTGAACCTTTTCTAGTGCCAGTATATCTTTTTTGAGATGAGGAGACCACATCTGTACGCAGTATTTGAGATGTGGGCGTACCATTGATTTATATAAGGGCAATAATATATTCTCCGTCTTATTCTCTATCCCCTTTTTAATGATTCCTAACATCCTGTTTGCTTTTTTGACTGTCTCTGCACACTGCGTGGACATCTTCAGAGAACTATCCACGATGACTCCAAGATCTTTTTCCTGACTTGTTGTAGCTAAATTAGCCCCCATCATATTGTATGTATAGTTGGGGTTATTTTTTCCAATGTGCTTTACTTTACATTTATCCACATTAAATTTCATTTGCCATTTTGTTGCCCAATCACTTAGTTTTGTGAAATCTTTTTGAAGTTCATCACAGTCTGCTTTGGTCTTAACTATCTTGAGCAGTTTAATATCGTCTGCAAACTTTGCCACCTCACTGTTTACCCTTTCTCCACATCATTTATGAATAGGATTGGTCCGAGGACTGACCCTTGGGGAACACCACTAGTTACCCCTCTCCATTCTGAGAATTTACCTTTAATTCCTACCCTTTGTTCCCGGTCTTTTAACCAGTTCTCAATCCATGAAAGGACCTTCCCTTTTATCCCATGACAGCTTAATTTACGTAAGAGCCTTTGACAAGGTCCCTCACCAAGGTCCCTCCACTGCATCCCCCTTCTCCACATGTTGACCCCCTCAAAGAATTCTAATAGATTAATTAGACACGATTTCCCTTTACAGAAACCATGTTGACTATTGCTCAACAGTTTGTTTTTCTATGTGTCTGACAATTTTATTCTTAACTATTGTTTTAACTAATTTGCCTGGCACTGACGTTAAACTTACCGGGATCACCTCTAAACCCCTTTTTAAATATTGGTGTTACATTAGCTAACTTCCAGTCATTGGGTACAGAAGCTGATTTAAAGGACAGGTTACAAACCTTAGTTAACAGTTCCGCAACTTCACATTTGAGTTCTTTCAGATCTCTTGGGTGAATGCCATCTGGTCCTCTTGACAATGTTAAGTTTATCAATTAATTCCAAAACCTCCTCTAGTGACACTTCAATCTGTGACAGTTCCTCAGATTTGTCACCTACAAAAGCTGGCTCAGGTTTGGGAATCTCCCTAACATCCTCAGCCGTGAAGACTGAAGCAAAGAATCCAGTTAGTTTCTCCACAATGACGTTATCGTCTTTAAGTGCTCCTTTTGTATATCGATCATCAATGGGCCCCACTGGTTGTTTAGCAGGCTTCCTGCTTCTGATATACTTAAAAAACATTTTGTTATTACCTTTCGAGTTTTTGGCTAGCCGTTCTTCAAACTCCTCTTTGGCTTTTCTTATTACATTCTTGCACTTAATTTGGCAGTATTTATGCTCCTTTCTATTTGCCTCACTAGGATTTGACTTCCACTTTTTAAAGGAAGTCTTTTTATCTCTTACTGCTTCTTTTTCATGGTTAAGCCACGGTGGCTCTTTTTTAGTTCTTTTACTGTGTTTCTTAATTTGAGGTATACATTGAAGTTGGGCCTCTATTATGGTGTCTTTAAAAAGCGCCCATGCAGCTTGCAGGGATTTCACTGTAGTCACTGTACCTTTTAACTTTTGTTTAACTAACCCTCTCATTTTTGTATAGTTCCCCTTTTGAAATTAAATGTCACGGTGTTGGTCTGTTGAGATGTTCTTCTCACCACAGGGATGTTGAATGCTATTGTATTATGGTCACTATTTCCAAGCGGTCCTGTTATAGTTACCTCTTGGACCAGCTCCTGCGCTACACTCAGGACTAAATCTAGAGTTGCCTCTCCCATTGTGGGTTCCCGTATCAGTGCTCCATGAAGCAGTCATTTAAAGTATCGTGAAATTGTATCTCTGCATTTCGTCCTGAAGTGAAATGTTCCCAGTCAATATGGGGATAATTGAAATCCCACACTATTATGGAGTTCTTAATTTTGATAGCCTCTCTAATTTCCCTTAGCATTTCATCATCACTATCACTGTCCTGGTCAGGTGGTCGATAATAGATCCCTAATGTTATTCTTATTAGAGCATGAAATTTCTATCCATAGAGATTCTATGAAACATGTGGATTCACTTAAGATTTTTACTTTGTTTGATTCTATATTTTCTTTCACATATAGTGCCACTCCCCCTCTACTCCCGCCGCATGACCTGTTCTGTCCTTCCAATATATTTTGTACCCCGGAATGATTGTGTCCCATTGATTGCTCTCAATCCACCAGGTTTCTGTGATGCCTATTATATCAATATCCTCCTTTAACACAAGGAACTCTAGTTCACCCATCTTATTATTTAGACTTCTAGCATTTGCGTACAAGCACTTTAAAAACTTGTCATTGTTTGTCTGCCCTTTTCTGATGTCAGATGCTTTTTTATGTGAATGTTTATCATCTGATCTGGCCCTTACATTATTCTTTTCCATCCTCTGCTCCTGATTATAACCTAGGAGAAGTCTCTGTCCGATTCACATGCTCCTCTGCAGCAGTAGGCTTTTCCCCATCTCCTAGTTTAAAAGCAGTTTAAAAACTGCTCTACAACCTTTTTAATGTTTAGTGCCAGCAGTCTGGTTCCACTTTGGTTTAGGTGGAGCCCATCTCTCCTGTATAGGCTCCCCCCATCCCCAAAGCTTCCCCAGTTCCTAATGAATGTAAACCTCTCCTCTCTACACCATCGTCTCATCCACGCATTGAGACTCTGAAGCTCTGCCTGCCTACCTGGCCCTGCGCATGGAACTGGGAGCATTTCTGAGAATGCCACCATAGAGGTCCTGGATTTCAGTCTCTCCCTAGCAGCCTAAATTTGCTCTCCAGGACATCTCTCCTACTCTTCCCTATGTCATTGGTACCTACATGTACCACGACCACCGGCTCCTCCCCAGCACTACACATAAGTCTGTCTAGATGCCTCGAGACATCCGCAACCTTCGCACTAGGCAGACAAGTCACCATACGGTGCTCCTGGTCATCACAAACCCAGCTATCTACATTTCTAATGATCAGATCTCCCATTACTAACACCTGCCTTTTCCTAGCAACTGGAGTTCCCTCCCCTGGAGAGGTAATCTCAGTGCAAGAGGCAACCCCAGCACCATCTGGAAGGAGGGTCCTAACTATGGGAAGGTTTCCCTCTGCTCCCGTTAACTGCTCTGCTTCCCTGGGCCTTTCATCCCCCTCAACAGCGCAGGGGCTCTCTGACCGGAGGTGGGACAATTCTACAGTGTCCTGGAAAGCCTCATCAACATACCTCTCTGCCTCTCTTAGCTCCTCCAGTTCCACCACCCTGGCCTCCAAAGTCTGTACGTGGTCTCTGAGGGCCAGGAGCTCCTTGCACTGAATGCACATATATGCGACCCGCCCACAGGGCAGGTAATCACACATGCTGCACTCAGTGCAATGAACTGGATAGCCCCCACTCTGCTGCTGAGCTTCTGCCTGCATTGTCTCCTAGTTAATGAAAGGGTTGTTTAAAGCAAGAAGTTTTGAATGTCGTTTGGTTTATAGGTTTTAAGAGGAATAAAGGGAAACAGATAGAACTGGCAAGGGACCCTCGCTCCCTTCCCACTCCCCTTCCAAACTTCCTGTTAGCAGCCCCTGGTCGCCTGTGCACTGCTTTATAAAGCCCTGGCCTATGTGAATGCCCCATCCACTGATTAAGGCTCAGCCAATTACCAGAGGCTTCTAGCTTTCAGACCTTCCTTTGAAGCCCCCAGCTTCCAACTGCCAGCCACAGCACATGGTCCTTCAAACAACAAACAGACTGACAACCACAAGCTCAGCACACAGCAAGTAACCCCCAAACACAAACACACACTGCAGACAGTCACTTATCCCAGGGGTGCTGTATTTGTTCCTCCTTCACCTGGAGAACTCCCTTGCGAAACTCCCTGTTAGCAGCCCCTGGTAGAGTGACCAGACGTAACGATTTTATTGGGACTGTCCTGATATTTGCAATGTTTGGTCGGGACACTGGAGAAACAAGAAATTTTGCCCTCCTGGAGGGACTCTCGCCGCCCCCCCCCCCCCCACCCTGGCTCCGTCCCCTCCTTCCCTCATTGGCTCCTTCCCCAAATCCCCGTCCTGGCCCCGCCTCTTCTCCAACCACACAGCATTCCTCCTCCCTCCCAGGCTTGCAGCTGCATGGCAGCACAAGCCTGGAGGGAGGGGTGGTGGCGGCAGCACCTGGATCCTGGAGCTAGTGAGTCAGCTCCGGCACCCGGGCACCGGGCGGGCAAAGAGGGGCTGGCAAGGGAGGGAGGGAGATGGGGGCTCAGCTGTGAGCTGAGGGTTCACATGGAGGGCCCAGGGCCGGGAGTGCAGTACGGAGGCTGCTCCAGCCCTGCAGCCCGCAGGGCAGCGCAGTGGGTCCGGGCGGGGGCAGTGTGGAGCGGGCAGGGGCTGGGTGGGCGGCGCGGGGGCATGGGCTGAATCCCCACTGCTGCCGGAGGAGCCCCGCGCCTCTCCCTCTCCCTCTCGGCTGTGCCAGCGGGGAGCCCTGCGCCTCTCCTTCCCGCTCTCAGCTGAGTTCCAGTGGCTCCTTCCCAGCGAGGCGCCCACCGGGAAGGAGCCTCTGGAGCGCAGCCGAGCGGGAGAGGCGCGAGGCTCCCCGCCGGTGGTGGGACGCACGCCGCATGTGCCCGGGGCGGGCTGGGCCGGGGGGCTCTGCCGGGAGGGCAGCGCACGCAGCCAGGAAGGAGCTGCAGCTGCTGGAGCACAGCGCAGCTGAGAGCGGAAGGGAAAGGCGCGGGGCTCCCCCCGCAGCAGCGGGGATTCGGCCCATGCCCCCGCGCCGCCCACCCGACGCCTGCCCGCTCCGCGCTGCCCCCGTCTGGACCCACTGCGCTGCCCCTGTCCTTTTGCTCGCCCCCTCCCCGTCCCCCCACGTCCCGATATTTTATCTCTCTGATCTGGTCACCCTAGCCCCTGGTCACCTTGCCTCACTAGGATTTGACTTCCACTTTTTAAAGGGTTCCTTCATGATGCTAGCAGCATGGTGAATTAGAGCACCAAAATTACTTTAATTATCAAAACAATTAGTATGTAATATAAGTTGAAATGCAATATAGTTATAAATACCAATGTGTGGTGATTCCTTCTTTTTTTTTTTTTTCATGTTTTTGGAGTCAGCACTCTATTTCATTTTATTGGATTTTTTTTTTCTGTAAACCTATTATTATTACTGCATGCAATATTGTATCTTTGAACACATTCCCTGCTGTGGAATTAGATGTGCAGTCATTGTCTCATAATGAATATGCTGCCTACCAAAGGAAATCCTTTAAAAACACAATTACATTTTGAATTTCATCATTATGAAAGATTAGAAATGTACAATTTAATTCCCATGGTTTTAGCATAAATGTGTTATTGGCTGAAATATTTACATTTTCAGTGCCAGTTTAATTAAACATATTCATTGTCTTGATTCAAAATATGATTTGCACTGAGTTTAAATATTTCAGAATTAGATTTGTACTGGATCTGAACACTGACACTAAAGTTACTTAGAGTTAATTTGAAACTCAGGCCACTAAATCACTGGGATCTAAACCAAGGTTCAGGCTGTATTACATAGTAATTTTACATCTCTTTGGCAAATTGAATTCCAGCCAGATGTCACTCTTCAGATTCCCCAAGGTTTATCTCTGCCCTTTCTGCTCTGACACATGTTGTTGGCACACCTAGAATATTATGTGAAAGAAAACTGTGGAGCTGCAATACATGCTACATTAAGGGGCAGCTGTTTAAGAGTAATTAATGGTGTCTTGTATAAAAAGTGTACAGAACAATGTACAGTAATCTGTGTAATAATCACAATGACAAAACCATGCTATAGATGCAGAAATTGTGGTGGCATGATTCTCTTATACTTAGATCTTTGGGAATATGCCTGTTTTCTACAATTGGGGTTTGATTTCTTTTTCTTTTAAGATATTTTTTCTACCATCTGCGAATTGCCTTTTTTAAAAAAAGAATTCAGATCGGAATGATGATCTTATTATTAAGGCACTGTGGACCTAGGTTCTTTCCTGGCTCTGACTTAGATTTTATCTGTGAAATGGGGATAATACTTTGTTGAGATTGTAAGATCTTTGGGGCAGAGACTCTTATTATATGCATATACAGTGCCTAGCTCCATAAGGCCTTGGTCTGGGTTGGAACCTGTAGGCACTACTGTAATAAAAGTAATAAATAATAACAATAATAACTAGAAAAGCTTCTTGCTTTGCTAGACCTAGATACAAGAATTATTTTCCATGAATGAGCAATATTTTTATCTAATGGTTGATGTAACTTTTAGTAACTTTGACCCTGTCAAACTAACTTTTTGTTGAGATTACAAATTTGGTTGACAAAGATAATAGAGTTGGTATAGTATACTTAGACTTCTGTATGGTATTTGACTTTGTACCACATGACATTTTGATTAGAAAACTAGAAAGATATAAAATTAACAGCGACACATTAAATGAATGAAAAGCTAGCTAACTGATAAGTCTCAAAAGCAATTGTAAGTAGGTAATGGCCATCGAACAGATGTGCTTATAGTAGTGGGGTTCTGCAGAGATCAGTTTTTGGCCTTTTGCTATTTAACATTTTTATCAATGACCTGAAAGAAAAAATAAAATCATCACTGATAAAAGTTTTCAGCTGACACAAAGATTGGTGGAGTGGTAAATAATTAGAAGAACAGATCAAGGACCACAACTGATCTGGATCACTTGGTAAACTGGATGCAAGAAAACAGTATACCATTCAATATGGCTAAATGTAAATGTATACATCTAGGAACAAAGAATTGAGGCCATATTTACAGGCTTGGGAGACTCTATCCTGGGAAGCAATGACTCCGCTAAAGATCTGGGGGTGGGCAATTAGCTGAACACAACTTCTCAATGCAATGCTATGGTCAAAAGGGCTAATGGAATCCTTGGATGCATAAACAGGGGAATGTCGTAGAGAGCTTATTTTACCTGTATATTTCACACTCATATGACCACTGCTCAAATACTGTGTCCAGTTCTGCAGCCCACAATTCAAGAAGGATGTTGACAAATTGGAGAGAGTTCAGAGAAGAGCTACAAGAATGATTAAAGAAATAGAAAACACAATATGGCATAGTGATAGATGTAAGGATCTATTTAGATTAAAAAGAGAGAAAAATAGGGTAATTCGATTACAGTCTGTAAATATCTACATGGGGAACAAATATTTAATAATGGGGTCTTCAGTCTAGCAGATAAAGGTATAACATAATCCAAAGCCTGGAAATTTAAAGCAAAGGAAATTCAGACTAAAATAAGGTACACATTTTTAACAATGAGGATAATTGATTATTGGAACAATTTAACAAGGATTGTGGTGGATTCTCTATCAGTGGAAATTTTAAAATCAAGGTTGAATATTTTTCGAAAAGATATCCTCTAGAAGTTATTTTGGGGACGTTCTATGGCTTGTGTTATATAGGAGATCAGACTGGATGATCACAATAGTTCCTGCTAGCCTAGGAATCAATGAAACTAGGAGGGTTCCCTCCTCCAATCAGACATGGTCCCTCTTGATATTGTCCTTTGCTGGGTCTGTTCATCTTTCAGAATTTTTATCTACAATGTTTTATAGGATTTTCTATCAATTACCTGGGAATCTAAGTGCTCTCCAGATAAATTAAATTTAGGAGGTGAAGTCTCTGGTGGACTTCAAGGAGTCATCTTCTCTTCTATCTATGGGTAAAGACACTCTGCTTCTCTTTGGGGATTATTTAAAATACATATATAATTATCATCATTCCAATTCTGGCTGAAATATTTTGTCAGGTAAGAAGATTTTGCATTGTGCCCTGAAAGTGTTCAGACTCTGAATTAGTCTGATCTCCTCTGGATTGTGTTCTAGTGTTAAATTTCCTTAACAGACAGGAAGTAAGGAGAATGTGCTTTTATGGACTCCAACTCCACTTGTTTATACAACAGTTGCTCCACTCTGGGAGAATTCTGGGTTGCCATGGAGGAGAATGCCAGTTCAGTGTCCCTGGAACTGTTCGTACTCATAGGACCTTCATATCCTAGGGAACAGCTCCCAACTCTGAATTGTGATTGAAGTCCATCTCAGAACACTGGTGGTTAAATACATTCATAGCCAACCTAGATTTTCCCCTACATAGGACAATTTCCTTACGCAGTCTGGTAGCCTTAGGATATGCCTCAACATGGGTATCTTTCCTGTTCCATACACCTATGCCTTCATACCCAGTAAGCCATAACTACCAATAATTTCTATATTAATCCCCCTCCTTGCTCTTCCCTCCTCTGCCCCACCTCCTAAATTATTAAGATTTTGTATTCAAATCTGGGAATGATCAACTGCCCTACCAACTGTTTTAAAGTAGGTATCGAGGGGCTAAAGCTTCATTTCATTTCCAGTTCAGTGCAATGGGTTATGGATTCTGTAGTATAAGGCAGTATTTTACTAGTTTAGTGGAAACAAAGTCAAATGGATGACCAATTTGAGAATGAAAATAAGACCTGCTGTCAGATATGGAAGGCAGTGTGGCCATCTTACTCCCCCAACTGACAAAGGGACCACAGAGCACATACATTGGAACTAGGGATTAATTGGGAGAGGGAGTGAGCCAAGCTTGTAGTGGAATTAGGGTGTTGGGGGAAGGCACCCACATATCCAGTTATTTCAGATGAGTGTTGGGTTATTCAAATTTTTGCAAAAAAGATTTCTAAACCAAATGTCTAAAACAAACCTTGCAGATGTGAAGGACTAATGTATCTACCCACTGTGCCCCCTAGTGTTTTAGCAATCTTAGTCAAGTAGCTCTGTTCAGTCCTTGAAAACATACCCATTGCCTGGTAACTTAAGTGAGAGATATTCAAAGCATCATTTTCACTTAAATGACCATCCAGGGTAATTGTGAAATGGAGTAAACCATATGCCTAGGGACTTCTGTGTGTCTTATATATGGTAAGTAACAGGAGCCAAAAAATGATTGGTATTACTTTTGGGTTCTCTTTAACTGTATGGGACTAAATATGAAATAAATAAAAGCAAATTTCTCTTTGTTCAGAGAAAGTGCTGAGGTTCCAATGAGATCTTATAACCCTATTTCCCCCAGTACCCCAGTGTCAATCAAAGGAGTTAGCATGCCAAATGCAGTTTTCCCTTATTTAACCTTAGTTAAATGACTAAAACCAGTGTCTAGTTGGAAGAGTTTGAATAAAATGAGTTTGAATCATTGTTCACACTTTGAACCAAACCTAAACCTTACTTTAGAATTTAAAAACCTTTAGGTAAGAGCCACCCCTCCTCCCACTCATGTCCACCCGTTTCACTGAATTTCACTGCACTTTGATTATAAGCTTGATAGGTAATTGCCCAGGGTGCCACATTTCAGAGGCTTTTATAAAATCCCTTGGAAGTACTCTGCAGCTGCATCACTACGTTGGTTTGCTTGTACTTTAGGTATTAAGTGGCACCTTGTCTTCTCCTGGTAAATACCTACTGCACATTTTTGCCTCCTGTGCACCTGAATATAATTCTTCTCCAGACAGATTCTCATTCAATCTGGATCTCTCTAGAATGTGATACTTAAATGTGTATCCTTAGATTATGTGATGTGTCAAACAGCAGCAGGGGTCTGTTGGCCCTAGAGTTTCTGGTGTCCTCCCAGGGACCTATTCCCATGGGTGCAGGGCTGAAGAGTGAGCCTGCCGAGCCCAGAATGTCAATGTCCTTCTGGGAGTCCATAGCTGGAGATTCAGGGTTGAAGCCAATATGCCTTGGTACATTTGAGAATGAAAGAGAGTGTGGTTGAGATAAGGAAAGGAGAGAGAGATCCAGGGAAGGAGTGGATTAGGGATGAGGAAGAAAACTCTGAGGGAGATAAAGAGAGAAGATAAGATTCAAGGTGGTGAACAGAAGATAGGTGCCTCAGGGAAAATGAGAGAAATAGAAGAAAAGAACAGAAAGTAATGGAAGGGAGACAAAGATAGAAGATGGAAAAAGGAAATAGAGTGTAAACGGGAAAAAAAAACCTGAAAGAAGAAAGAGTAATAGGAATAAAGATGTAGAAAACTAGAAAGATATAGTATTTAATAAATAATACAAATGCTAAAAGACATACTATTAAAACAAATATATTTCAATTAATTTTCCTACTTATAAGACTGTTTTCTAGGAGAAGTTCTCTAGGATACAATGTATCAATTATATTAACTAAATATGTCTTTGATGTTCTAATTTGTCTCCCCCCCCAATATGGACATAGGAGAAAGGTAAGCATGTGGTAAAGTTAGCACCAACAACTTATTTAACCAGCTTTCTGAGTTGTTTTCCTCTAAGACTTGGACATCTTAAAAAAGAATTGAGACAAAGTGTATGTCTGCAATTTCAGTATAACACTCCACAAATTGCTTTTGGCAGTTTTCTTCCTGAAGGCCAATAAACCATTCAGGAGTAACACATCCTGAGCTAAATACTTTGATGTGTCTGTGAATAAAAACACCCTCAAAATTTTGGACGGCATTCAGAATCTGAACAAAGATCTCAAATTCTGTAATGGGCAGAACTGGACAAATTGAGGTGTTAGAAATCTGGATATGAATATTTCAACTCAGCCTATCTATCTTATACATTGGTAGTTCTACTCTCCCACTGATATGTATGAATAACTCCCACCGATGCCAGTGGGAGTCTTGGACCAATCTTATCATGGGGAATAGCTTCTCTGTGTTTATAAGAAACTTCCAAAAATCAGGGCCACGACACTGTTATTTTACTAGAACATAGAGAAATGTTGTCCCCAGATGGAATCAAATAGGCACACATAGCTGCCACGTTACTATGTGTCAAGTTATTTGTAGCACATAACTGGAAGAAAAGTATATGCTCCTTGTAAAGCAAAGAGAACAAAAGTTCACTGTAGCTTAAAGAATTGTAAATGCATGTTGCACTATTCTCATCTTGGTTTGTACTTTTCAACTGGCTGATTGAAAATAAATGTTCCTATTTGTTAAGCCTGAAGTATTTGTCTTGCCTTTGGCAGATTTCAGCAGAACAAGTACACTGTCAGAATTGTATTATCACAAATAGAGGAGAAAAACTATTACAATACACAAATGTCTCAATAGCATTCATAGCCAGGATAGTAAGTATACAAACTCCCTCTTTCTGCTCCTGTTTTTCTTCTTTAAGGACTATAAAGGGCAACTATAATAAGAGGTAACTACTGCAAGAACAGTTAACTTCTTGGCGTCTCTGTAGGATATTTAGGTGCTGATGCTTATTTATTTAACTGCTCTATATTAGCCTGCTTTTAGGATATATGTTTGGAAATGGACAGAATGATCAGTATGTACATGAATGAACAAATGACTAACCATGTATCTAGTCACTGTGTAAAGTAATGTTCCCTTTTTAAAAAAAGTACTTTGTTATAGGTGTTGATGTGTTAGACCTTCGTTTTGCTGATATTATGAATCACTTGAACTCTCAAATCAGGAAATTTGTGGTCTCAGAATCCTAAAGAATCAGAATCCCAAATGACTGTGTACAAAATAACTGACATCACTGGCAAAGATAGAACTCTCTGTAAAATGACATTGGCATATCAAAATAATTATTTGTCCCATTAAATACTTCACATCCAGAATATGTTTGTCAACAGTCAAGCTGTCTTTTTAATGTACAATCTATATTTCTTTTTGCTCTTCATGTGTAATTTCACATTTTATTACTTCACTTTAAAAGCAGTGTAGATGTTTTTGTTTTTCCAGTAGGTGGCAGCATAGCTCTTTGGTTATTTTAATGACGAGTCTTTGTACTTTAGTACCATGAAAACTACATCACTGATATGTCTAATCTACTCTGTGTGCTACTTACATTTCTTTATCATACCACATTCACACGTGGAAGAATAACAACTTCCCTGGTGTTTGTTATAATAATATGGTGTTACAAAAAAAAATTAGAATAAACAGAACCTTCACGAACTTCACCATATTTAGAAATGAGCTAGTAATTGAAAATCACTGAACAGATTTTTTTCAATATCAACCTATCTATAGTATCAAAGGGGTAGCCGTGTTAGTCTGTATCCACAAAAGCAACGAGGAGTTTGGTGGCACCTTAAAGACTAACAGATTTATTTGGGCATAAGCTTTCGTGGGTAAAAAACCTCACTTCTTCAGATGCAGAGAGTGAAAGTTACAGATGCAGGCATAAATGTACTGACACATGTATCAGTATAGTTATGCCTGCATCTGTAATTTTCACTCCCTGCATCTGAAGAAGTGGTTTTTTTACCCATGAAAGTTTATGCCCAAATAAATCTGTTAACCTATCTATAGGATGTTTACTCTTGGTTCAGTGCTAAAACCATGAATACACACAGAAATGGATTGAATGCACAATAAAAGTCAAAGTTCAACAGTAAAAATAGTCCTGCAGGAGTTTAGGTTAAGATTAGAAAGTGTGTGTGTGTGTGTGTGTGTATTTCTGAAGTGTGTAGAATTGCAATAAAATGTTTCACACTATGTACAAGTTGCATAGTGGCTGTTTTCCATACTTGAAGATTTACACAATAGAATCCAAGACTATTTTAAACTCTATACATTCAGAACCAGAGATATTGTTTCTGGACCTAAATCCTTCCTGCACTGTCAGACATCACTAAGGGCACAAACAAGGCTCCGCTATCCCTGGCTATCATGCTGTTTGCCGGAATGGCTACTTTGTTTCTATCATATATTTTTTTTATGAGGATAGGTTGTCGACCAATTACTCAACTCCCAACCTGAATGACTGGTTTGCTTTTTGTCTGGTGGCTACCTTTTGACCTATCTGGCTCAGGAGACCCTACTCAGAGTTAAAACTCCAACTGGCATAACTCTCAGGGTCATTGGAACACACAAGCCTTCCCATCATAACAAGGTGTGATCCCCAGGAAAGGAGAGGGAAGTTATTTTTCTTCGAACTCTCAAATGAAGCAAGATCAGGTCAAAGGAAAACACTTTTTACTGCTGCAAGGTAATGTTGAGGTGACAGAATCCCTGGGATCTGTCAATTTATATTTCATAGCAAAGGCCCTTTGTTTCTGTTTTTTAAATTATTATTTTCCCTGGGAATTATCAGTGTTTATTTCAAAAAATTAAAAATGAGTAAAAATTACTGAAAAAAATTAATGTTACCATTTTCTACATTAATATCTAGTTTAATATTGTGAGACAGGAGGACAAAAAAAAGCAACCAATAGAAAAAGTATGAGTCTATTGTTTATGGAACCATTGTCTCTCATCTCTGTTACAAAAAATAAAACTTCTTTTTAAAACACAAACAGTTTTCTAATGGTGACTTGGGCAGTTACACTTGATATCAGGATCTTTAGCGTGAATTCCAAAAGCCCTGGGTAGTGTAGACTCATAGCGGTTTTTTCAAAGTGTCTCAGTGCTTGTCAGCTCTGCTTCCTGGGGCCAAGGTTGGATGGAGTGACCTAGTCATGGCCCAGGGGCAGAAGAGGGCTCTCTGTCTGGCCAGTGAAGTAGATGGAACACTGCACTCTCTGGCTTATCTCTGGGCAGTAACACATTCCAGGGCCCAGCTACTCACAGGGGCTAGCACAGGGGAAGGGGGAGGGAGCAGGGAAAGGGAAGTGGGTGCCCCTTGGGGAGCAGCTGGGGGAGAGGTTCTCAGTTCTCATGGGGGAAGTGTATACCAGCAGTTACCCTCCTCACAGCAAAGGAAAAATAGTAAGGATTTTAAAAGAGGCAAATCAAGGCTACAGCTGTAAAGAGCTAAGATGGAACCCGGATACATCTAGGATAAGGATGTGATCCAACCCCTATATGCAAGAACAATTGGGGTGCAGAAATCCACAGTCAGTCTCATGGTGGTGCAAGTTTGCAAAGTGATCAACGTTCTCATCTACCTATGGATGGTTGCCATCACCAAAGGTTTGAAAAATCATAGCTGTGTATAAGAATCAACAGGACTTAAACCCAGGACCTGCAGGGCTACTAGGAAATAAGCATTCTCACACTGCTATCTGGCAATATCTGTAAACTGGCTGATTCCTGCAATCCATAATTCACACAGGTTGCTCACCATGGGACGTGCCGACTCAAGTGAACCAACTGATAATTGTCTTAGAGATCCCTGATTGGAACCCTGATCCTATATAAGCCAATGTGGCACACCAGGAAATGTCTAAGCAGCAGTGTGGATCCCTAGTTAGCTGTGAGTACTGTCCTGCTTTGTTGCCTTTTTGTTGCATTCTCCTTTTTGGTATTAACCTCAGTTCTGACTTACGTACTGAGTCCTGATTTATCCCCAGCACTCAGTCATTGACTTGATACCTGGTATTGAAGCTGTCTCCAGCTCAGATCCTCAGCTTGACTCCTGATTTGGACTCTGGCTTTGACCCTCAGCTTGACTCTGAAAGGAGCTCTGACCAGCTCTTTGGTTCCTTGCTCCCAAACTTCTGCCAGTAGTCCTGCCTACCTTCATCCAGGATCCTGACAATGGGTTCCAGAGAATGTGGTTCCTGAATTGTGTAGAAGCCCTTGATGGTACCCACATCCCTATATTTTGCCCACTGAAAAGAGCAAGTGAGTATATCAATTAAAAAGGCTACTATTCATTATTCTTCAAGGCTTAGTTGTTCACAAAGGCAGGTTTATGAACACTAATGTCGGGGAAAAAAATGAAGAAAAAATAATGATGCCAGTGTGCTAATGAGATTGGGACTGTATTTGAATGGGGAGGAAGGGCCTTTTACAACTGGCTTCTGGAGGCTGTGATTGTGTATGTGGATAAGGACACTTACAGTCTGCGAGTAATCCCATCATTCAAAGGAGTTGTGGTTTTAGGGGCTGGGGGGTTGAGGAGGGAATGTTTTAATGCTGTTCAGTATATGGTGTCACAGTTACTTTGCTTTTCTTGTTTTGTGTTATCAGATCTATAGGGAATTTTACCAATCCTTTTATTTCTCTTCCCCAGTTAAAGTTACCTTATTTCCATGCACATTGCATTTTCCACATGTCTCCATCTTACTATGGTATATTCACATATACCTGGACAGGGAGGCCTGGATAGAGGGGTGGGTGGATTAGGAGCGATAGAGAGGACCTTGCCATTTTCTGCCCCAAAGAATTATGCAACTCGAGGTACCGTCTGGTGGGACCCAAAGCTGAAGGGGGGGAGGATACCTTTTTTTAATGTTTCATCACAGTCAAAATTAAGGGGTCACACATAAGTAAACAAAAAGATGCTTACTGAAACTAGTAAATGTAGAAGAACTCTGAACATGTTCTTTTTAAAAAGGAACTGTGAAAGAAAGCAGAGTGGATCAGACACCCCAAAGAACATTAAAACTTTAATGTTTACAACCTGGGTCCTTGACTATGATCTCCCCTTCCCCCAGAAAAGGGGGGGCATCTACAGAAAATGGTGCAGGGGGCCACAAACAGGAACATCCCCTGAGTGGGGTTTGAGGGCAGGACACATGCTTTTTGAGTGTGGGGCTCACTGTTCCTCTGGTGCACAGCCTCAGGGCTCCCCCAGGCGGGGTTTCAGGTGCCAGTGCTGAGTGTTGTGCCTGGAGTCCTGCAGCCTCCCATCTGTCACTGGGGGAGGGGTGTAGATACTCCATGCAGCAGCACCTTGGGCTGCAGACACAGGAAGAGAAGGAGGAACTGGAGGAGGAACTGCCAGTTCACGGACACTTGCAGTGGCTATTGCAGCAATATGTTAAGGGGATGTTGTGCAGTTAGATGTTCTACATTTCCGATGATAACTGTAGTTGAGGTCATGACACTTGGTCTTGGGCACTTTTTGCAGGAATAAGGGCATTAGCCCAGTTGTTCTGACCAAATGTCAATGTGAGTAGTTGCATCCTGCCTATCTATGTATTTTCTTCATTACCTTTTCTAAGCACTGTGGGCTGTTAGGCAGCTGCTCCACTCTACTGTAGATGTGGTCGCATTTCAACAGTGGGTAAAGGAAAACAAATTCCACTATAAAATTTAAGTGCTTTGAAATGAAGGATGATATAAGTCTAAAAGTAACTTATAGAAATAGCACCTAATATTAAATATTTTTAAATTTTGATGAAAGCTCACGTTCCTTTAGCCTGATTGTCAGTTTTGACATATAATTACTAAATGTCATATATTGTCATTTGTCTTGTCTTATTTAAATTTATAAACAGTTTGGGGCAAGATCTATGTAGCCTGATTCTTGGAAATACCGAATGGGAATTGTGGGTGCTTAGCACCTTTTGAAAATTAGGTGATGCATTTATTTATAAAATATAATCACATCTGCTTGCACAATTTGGGTAAACTGCATGAACTGATAGACAGTTATTGATCAATAGCCAATACCTGGTGAATCTGCAAACAAAATAACCCACCTAGTGCAGTTGCGGTAATTGTAGGTGTCACTCATGCATACCAACATCTATGTGGCTAATTTTGAATATCACACCCTAATTGTCCAAAGTTAAGTGTGTGAATATTCATTTCTCACTTTTTGAAAGTGAAGCCACAGCTGTGTGCCAACTCCCAGCCATGCACATCTGGGACCTCTTCTTCACAACCTACCCCCACAAAATACCAGTATTCATCCTTTCTACCCCATTAGTTTCTCCCCCTCCCAATTAAAGATGACCACTTTTCTCTTTGCTTAATTTCCACTCTTGTTCTTCTTTTTTGACCCATTTCCAGATCTAATTTCTATATTCTCTTTTTTCATCCAATTTGCCATCATCCTTCTCTCTTTGCCCATCCTTTTAAAACAAAATTGGGATGTCCCCGTAGCAATTCTTAAATCAGGACTCCATCATCCCCTCCTGCAGGAAATCCCATGCAAATAGCTACTGTGAAGGGGATCTCAGTACAGTTCTCCTTGTGAGGGAGGCAGAGTTGTCCTATCCATCTACCCACCTAGGGAATTCACAGGTATTGTTAAGCTTCCCCTGGGGTCTGAGCTGCAGTGGGAAATCAGAATGAAGAAATTCCCCTCTGAGCACAGATCAATGGGTATCAACTGGGCTTTCAGTTTCACCAGTAAAGTTAATTTAAATAAAGCCCAGCAGTTTTTTTTTTTCAGTATTGCCAAATGCTGTTAATTCTTTGGTAGTGAAATTTTCCTATGAAGCAGTGTGGTTAGTTCTCCTCCAGGTGGCATGCCCACTCAGGCTTTATAATAAAGAATGAATTAAGGGTAGCCATTGGACCGTAACCTGGTATTGAAAGGGCAGTCTAGCACACGTGAGAATGGATGGAGGAGGAAGGGGAACCTAAATCAATGATAAATACATAAAATAGCATTAAAATATCTGTCTGTAATATTTTCTGTATTTTTAATCAGTCTGATCTATTTACCCACCAAACACTGTGGCATTTGTGTACCTTCTTATCCTATTCCTAAGAAGTATTTTTCATAGCAGAAGAATATTTTGTATACCTTACCTCACACCTCCCAAAAAAGAAAACCATCATACAAAACTAGAACTAAGAAGTATGTTTTTTAATAAACCTTTAAAATTGTATCCTACTCCAAGAACAATAAGCTATAGAAAAATGTTTAGTAGATCAATGGTGCACTTCTCATATAAGTGAAAGCACAGCCTGTTGTGTGGTTCATTTCAGTCTAGCAGATCATCTCTATTTTATGTTGTCTTACAATAGCACCTACAACCCCAACCAAGACTATGACCCTTGTACTAGCTGCTGTATAATCATATAGTAGAAGACCCCACTCTGAAGAGTTTACAGTCAAAACAGAGGAAACAGACAAGTAGTAAGTATTTTTATCCCTATTTTGCAGATGTAGAACTTTGCATACAGAGAGCTAAATGACTTGTCCAGAGTCACACAAGCAGTTTGTGGCAGAATTGAAAATTTAAAGCCAGATCTCCTGAGTTGAGTTGGTTGGGAATTTTTGACGTTTTTTCATTGGAAAATGCTGATTTGTCAAAATGGAAACATTTCTCAGAAATGTATTGGTTTTGATTAAACTGTCACTGGGAAGATTTCTCACATTCCCTGATGGAATTTCCTGTGTGTGTATGTGTGTGAGAGAGAAAGAGACAGACTCTATAGCCCAGTGGTTACTCCCAAGCTTTGAAGCAGACAGAGCAGCCACTTGAACTTAGGTCTCCCAAACCCCAGGCAAGTGCCCTCATCGCAGGGGTGGGAATCTCTCTCTCTCTCTCTCTCCTCTCTCATGTCTGCCAAAAAAACCAGAAAGGTCTCATATTCATTCTAATGCAGATTGAAAATAAACTTTGAACCTCAAAAATTGTTCCTGAAATGGAATTTTTGTTTTCCCAGCCAGCATTACCCCTGATTCCCAATCCAGGGCCATAACTACAAGACCATCCCCAGGTCACCTTTTCTATCTGACTGGTGCAGAATTGTTTCCTACTGTATATTCTTGTGTGCTGACACACAAATAAAGGAATTATTTCCTTTCAGCGGCTGTTCCACCATGTAATAGAACTCTTCATTACAAAAAATGTTTTGTGATATTCAGTCTAAATTTGCCTATGCTTGGTCTCATCCCATTAATTCTAGTTACACCTCTAGGCCACTCTAAACAATTATTCTCCCTCCTTGTCATTTACAGTGTGCTCTCCAGTGTTGCTGGGTTCAGTGTATTCAGTGATTGCTTCATAATGATGAACAATGCATTAGAATTCTATTATTATATAATTATCTCTCTTGATTACTGTTGAAGTGGAAGATTTTTTATTGTTTTTAATTCTGGCAGAATCTGATCATTCATCAGTGGTTATTATTGTGTACTATACCTACAATGGTCATCACTTCAGTCATTGTTAAGAAAGCCAAGCAGATCAAATTAAGAAATTGAGCAAAGCACTAGATGGAAGCGACATTGGGATCCCTAAGTGCTTTTGCTAAATTGCTACTATTGTCCAAGAGAAACTCTGAGAGGCAATCCAAACATGAACCAGGCACTTGAGCTTGTTTGAATGTGCTCAGCTGTGTTTCTCATACTTGGGGCAAAGCATTTTTTCCCTTTTAACTCATTGTAGATAGTACCTCTGCTTACTCCTAGTGAGGACAGAAATGATAATGTAAGTAACGATGTCAGGGCTAGAAGTAACCCTCTGTTCCTTGTTTTTACAACTTGGTGTTAGAGAAAAACTAATATACAATTTTCCAACGGCTTATTCTGGACTTTTGGTACATTGATAAAACCTTTCCCTCTGCTTGTATTATCTAAGGCATAGCAATGTGTGCGTGTGCATGTGAGTTTTAAAGTCTGCATGCCTCAGTATGTCTCAGAGCCATTTGAAGCCAATATCTAAAAAATGAAATATTCATTAAAGCTCTAGATGAAAAGCAATAATTTCAACCACTTTCTGGATTATGGACAGTGTGTTTGGATTACTTTTAATTAAAAAGCATCCTATTTTGTGTGAGTCTCTTATAAACCGGTCACCATGCCATGATGGGAAACAAAATCTGTTGCTTAATGCCGTGATGGTGGTGGTAGATAGTTTAGAGTCCTGATTATTTATACCTGTGATTCTCAAACTGTTCTTTAACACAGAACCAGTGGTCAGGATGTAGAAAATTCTGGGAGCTTAGGTAGCCCATCTTTCATTCAGTACCAGATTTTGTCACCGTTATTGATACTTTTGGCCTACTTGCAGAGTTAGGTGCCACTCAACATGTAAAACAGTGGCAGAATCTGGTTCTAAATGAGCTGCAAAACGGAATAGGGAATATTTGGTGTGACACTGCCACACCAGTGGCACTGACTGTGAGTGTACAAACAACTGTGCAAATGCAAAACTGCTCTTTTTCCATACAAGAAGTACTATCCTACCACTCAGTAATTGGAGCAGAATACAAATCATCCCAAGTAAAAGTAAATTTGTGGTCAAATTAGGGTTGCCCCTTACATCAGGGTTGGAAGGCATAAAAGCGTCTTCTAACTCCATTAGCAACCTAACTAAAGGTCAGTCACAGCTTCAGTCCCTGTGCTCAAGGGAGAACAGAGACTCCTGTCTTTGTGAGACTAAGAGTATACAGTGTCCCAAAGTGGACAGGGAGAAGGTAAGGCTATCATATTCCTTTCTGCACCTGTCCACTCCACATACTAGGGAGAGGAATCTGCAACATCCTAAAAGATGGTGCAACCTCTACCTTTGTGTGCAGTAGGAAAAGGTTTTATTTTATTTTGCCTCCAATGAAGCAATGTGACTAACCCCTCTGTGCCTTGAAAGCATAATCTAATCCTCAACATGAATGGAGGTGCTGAGATTATCTGCTCATGGCTTAGCCTAGATATCAATTTTTTAAAACCTTAATTTATGTTTCATTATTATCGTCATAGCATGGATCCGTTAGAACTCTTCTGGAAATGGTCTCAAAGAGCCCATACCAGGTTCTCTTCATGGGAGTGTTCACAGATGAGGAAAACATTACCATAAAAAAGAAACAAAGTAAAACAAAAAAATAAAGCACTAAAACACAGAGTATTTGAATAGTTGAGATGTGCCTGAGACACAAAACTAGGATTCTCTTCTGGCTTTGTATTTAAAACAACCATGAACACCACCACACCAAAGTTTAAGAGTGTTCGAAGTTTCATGTGAGGGTGCATTTGTAGAAAGAGGCACTGACCACACAATTTGACTCTGGGTTCAGGTCCACATTGGGGGAACCCTTAAAGCTGAAATGATTTGGGGTTCCAGTTTCTAATTCCTATGTACGTCAGTTGATATACAGATGATTGTTATGCAAAGAACAAATGAAAAGAACTCCATTTAGGAAGTAACAATCAGTTTCACACATACAAAATGGGAAATGACTGGCGAGAAAGAGATCTGGGGGTCATAGTGGACCATAAGCTAAATATGAGTCAACAGTGTAATGCTGTTGCAAAAAAAGCAAACATCCTTCTGGGATGTATTAGCAGGAATGTTGTAAGCAAGACATGAGAAGCAATTCTTCGCGCTACTCCATGCTAATTATGCCTCAACTGGAGTATTGTGTCCAGTTCTGAGTGCCACATTTCAGGAAGGATGTGGACAAATTGGAGAGAGTCCAGAGAAGAGCGACAAAAATGATTAATTTCAGAGTAACAGCCGTGTTAGTCTGTATCCGCAAAAAGAAGAACAGGAGTACTTGTGGCACCTTAGAGACTAACAAATTTATTAGAGCATGCAAGAACACAAGTACTCCTGTTCTTCTTTTTGTGAAAAATGATTAAAGGTCTAGAAAACATGACCTAAAAGGGAAGATTGAACAAATTGGGTTTGTTTAGTCTGGAAAAGAGAAGACTGAGAGGGACATAACAGTTTTCAGGTATGTAAAAGTTGTTACAAGGAGGAGGAAGAAAAAATGTTTTTCTTAACCTCTGAGCATAGGAAAAGAAGCAATGGGCTTAAATTGCAGCAAGGGAGGTTTAGGTTGGACATGAGGAAAAACTTCCTAACTGTCAGGGTGTTTAAGCACTGAAATAAATTACACTGGTCTACAATTTTTGAGAAGTTGTCTGCTTCAGAGATAAAATGTGCTATTTATTATGCACTTTGATGTGCTGAATTCAAATATGACCATTAAAACAACTGATTGGCTACTGTTTCTAAGATATTTAAGTTTTTACCTTTTATGTCTATGTCTATTGTGTAGATAGTAGAGTTTTAATCATAAATTGTAAACCTTGGTCTTTCCATGTGTTTATGGTTGCTTTACATGATAATATTTCACCTGTCCTGTTTATGTAACAGTTTAAAAATCAGCAAAAGGGTTATATAAATAAAATTTATTATGAAACAAAGGGCAAAAAACTATTATGAACATAGTATAGTCCTATTCAGTGTCTACTCGGCGCTTCCTGGCTTGTCTCTTGTATTCATTAAATGGAGCATCTCTTGTCACTGTCCAGCAATAGTCTGCAAGCATCGATGGGCTCCATTTGCCCTGATAGCGTTTCTCCATTGTTGCAATGTCTTGGTGAAATCGCTCACCGTGCTCGTTGCTCACTGCTCCGCAGTTTCGTGGAAAAAAATCTAGATGAGAGTGCAAAAAATGTATCTTTAGTGACATGTTGCAACCAAGGCTTTTGTATGCCTTGAGTAGGTTTTCCACCAACAACCTGTAGTTGTCTGCCTTGTTGTTTCCAAGAAAATGTATTGCCACTAACTGGAAGGCTTTCCATGCCGTCTTTTCCTTGCCACGCAGTGCATGGTCAAATGCATCATCTCGAAGAAGTTCACGAATCTGAGGACCAACAAAGACACCTTCCTTTATCTTAGCTTCACTTAACCTTGGAAATTTTCCACGGAGGTACTTGAAAGCTGCTTGTGTTTTGTCAATGGCCTTGACAAAGTTCTTCATCAGACCCAGCTTGATGTGTAAGGGTGGTAACATAATCTTCCTTGATTCAACAAGTGGTGGACGCTGAACACTTTTCCTCCCAGGCTCCAATGACTGTCGGAGTGGCCAATCTTTCTTGATGTAGTGGGATTCTCTTGCATGACTATCCCATTCGCAGAGAAAACAGCACTACTTTGTGTATCCAGTCTGCAGACCATGCAATAGAGCAACAACCTTCAAATCGCCACAAAGCTGCCACTGATGTTGGTCATAGTTTATGCACCTCAAAAGTTGTTTCATGTTGTCATAGGTTTCCTTCATATTCCTTCCTGCATGACCAACTGGAATTGATGGCAAAACATTGCCATTATGCAGTAAAACAGCTTTAAGATTTGTCTTTGATGAATCAATGAACAGTCTCCACTCATCTGGATTGTGAACGATGTTGAGGGCTGCCATCACACCATCGATGTTGTTGCAGGCTACAAAATCACCTTCCATGAAGAAGAATGGGACAAAATCCTTTTGACGGTCACGGAACATGGAAACCCTAACATCATCTGCCAGGAGATTCCACTGCTGGTGCCCAACAGCTCTGCCTTACTCTTGGGTAGTTCCAAATCCCTGACAAGGTCATTCAGTTCACCTTGTGTTATGAGGTGTGGTTCAAAGGAGGAGGATGGGAGAAAATGTGGGTCCTGTGACATTGATGGTTCAGGACCAGAAGTTTCATCCTCTTCCTCTTCCTGGTCTGACTCAAGTGAGAATGATTCTGGTGCATCAGGAACCGGCAGTCCTTCTCTGTGGGGTACTGGGCGTATAGCTGATGGAATGTTTGGATAATGCACACTCCACTTTTTCTTCTTTGACACACCTTTCCCAACTGGAGGCACCATGCAGAAGTAACAATTGCTTGTATGATCTGTTGGCTCTCTCCAAATCATTGGCACTGCAAAAGGCCATAGATTTCCTTTTCCTGTTCAACCACTGGCGAAGATTTGTTGCACAAGTGTTGCAGCATATGTGTGGGGCCCACCTCTTGTCCTGATCTCCAATTTTGCAGCCAAAATAAAGGCGATAGGCTTTCTTAACCATAGTGGTTATACTGCACTTTTGTGATGCAAAAGTCACTTCACCACAAACATAGCAGAAGTTATCTGCACTGTTCACACAAGTACGAGGCATCTCTGCTCACTTTGGCTAAACAGAAATGTGTCCCTTTGCAAAATCAAACACTGACAAATAAGAGAGCATGACACTGTATGATTTCTAGAGCTGATATAGGGCAATTTGTTCAGCAGAGTGATGTAAGCTTCGTTATGATTGCATTGTCCATGACTTTTAGGAATAACATGATGCAATTCATATCATGTCTGATGCAATACCAGCTTTAGATTGCATCATTCATTGTTTTGCCTAAAAAGCAAGTACTGTCCAAACCCAGTCATAGATTTATTCATAGATCCAGTCAAAGATGTATTTTAATCATTTCTGGTTTAAATTGAGATCCCTTCCCTTTATAACTCACTTATCCTCCGCCATTCCCAAGTCAAGGGTCGTATATAGTGACCCAAAAGCATATCTTGAAAACTAGAGCCAATCAACAATTTTAAGCATCATTTTCATTCTCAGTGACCCATAATTAGTAAAGTTTGACTACATTTATTTCAGAAGCATTTTGGCTGTAGAGCAGTGTTACTTACAGAGGTTTTGAAATCTCCATCATTGGAGATTTTTAAGAGCAAGTTAGATAAACACCTGTCAGGAATGGTCTAGATAATATTAGTCCTACCATGAGTGCAGGGGACTGGACTAGATGACCTCTTGAGGTCCATAGCTGCATGAATTTGCTCTTTATATTTAATGTAAAGCACACGTCATTGTGCTGTAATTCCTGCTCCTTTTGTTCCGATAGGTTTTGTTTGCCTTTCACTTTTCTTTTTTCTATTTTGCTTTCTATGTCCTCCCCACCCATCTCCACAAAAATGGGTTGGTCTTGAGAATGTGCTATTACTGGGTTGAAGCTTTATTAAAAAAGATGGGTTTTGCACTTGGTTCTGTACTTGGGCTTCTGAAAGTACCCAGGCCCTTGGGCATTTTAGTTGAAGCATCTCAGCAGAGGATAATTATCTTGGAGGATCATAAATGGGAAGTAAGTTGGACCCAGAAATGCCTTTGAGTCCGGTACTAGGTTCTTAAATTCAGTCTTGGTAGCAGGTGTAGCTAGAGAAGTGTTGGTACGGTGTGATTTTTAGATAGTAGTGTGATGTGTGGACTTTAACTTTATGGTGATAGTCATGTTCATCTCCACATAGAATGAGTTGCAGTGGTTTAAACAGGAGATGAGCAAAGATCAGAATGACAAGATCCTTGTCTAAGAAGATACAGCACTGTTTCCTGGTCAGGTGAAGAGGTTAGAAAGTTCTCCTTGCAACTATTGCAGTCTGAGTGACCAGGCACAGTGGAAAATCAGCAACATCCCAAGGCTCTGTGAGGATCTTAAACGAAAGTAACTGTAAAATTACAGTACAGTTCAGAAATTAAATTTCTGCTCTGAACCTCTATATAGTGACTAATTGTCCCAGAAGAAAAGAGAGAGGAATAGGATTGTAACAATGACCCTTATAAATGATGTTTTTAATACTTCTGCACTTGCAAAAAGGGAATATGATATATAGCCTGCTCAATTTTCAGACAATTTTGATGAACTCCTCTAAACTGCATTTATGTTACATTAGGCTCTGCTTAATTGAGGCAGTCATTTCATCACACAGCTCTGATTTATGTCTGCACACACACTTAGAAAGTTCTTTCCTCATGTAGTTATTCTGCATGCCTTTGGTTGCTGCTACAGGAGAAAACAGTATTAAATCAAAGAACATAGTGATATGAGGCCCGGAACATATTGATAGGGATCCATAGCATGAAGGAAGACCTCTTCTTTCATCTGAGAAGGGAAGATGAGTGAATCCAATGTCAGATCTCCGAAATCTCCTCCCATCATCCAACCAAACCTCCAAAATCATGTTTCTTTTTCCATTATTGCTACACTTTACTTTTGTATTTTCTGAGCATCTATAATATAATTACCTCCAAGGATTAGATGGGTAATGATGGCCCTTGAGAAAATATGGTTTGTTAGAAATTTCATAATATGAAAAAATGTTTGAAATGATAAAGTTGCATAATGCTTGAACTGATTTTGCACAAGATATGGAGTGGGAGGGGAATTGTTAAAAATGTCAAATTCAAATGGCAACATATCCTCCCAATGCAGGTAAGAATAGCTTCATATGTGCTGCTCACATGTATTAGAAAGAGAAGTTACTTTGAGTATTTTCTGAAATCTTTTGGGTTTTTAAATCAAATTTTGAAAATGATTGTTGAGAAATTTCTCTGAGGTTTATTTTCACATTGCAGAAATTACATGGCCACTGCTTTTTATTTTTACAAGGAAAAATAAAAATACTATATAAGACCATTTCCTTCTGAGCTTGCTCTTGCCATGCTTATCCACACCTTGTATTATTACAATGTACACTCCATGGTATAAACTATGTTACCCTTGAAGACCACTCCAAAGCTTTGGCTAATGCATCAGCTGGTTGTCTATTTGACTGAAATCTTGTTTCACCAATTCTTCTACAACTGTTAATCTCCTGTTCATTTCTGGGTGCAGCTGACGGTGTTGATTTAGTTCTATAAAGCCCTGTACTGCTAGTCCTGTCTGTTAGTCAGCTTCCTACCATAGCAGTTAGAGGATCAGCTGACATGCTGAAGTTTACAGTGTTGAGGGGATGAAGGCAGGGCACTGTCAGTGGAGGACCTCTAGATTTCACCTCCCCATCTGATCCAGAAAAGAGTGAACTTCATGAGGTTTGGTGCATGGTGAAAGACTTTTGCTAGAAGGTTAGGTGAGAGAAACTTGTTTCCAAGTTGGGTTGTTTTTAAAAGTCATTTGTTGTGTTCACTTCTGTACTTTGTCCCTGAAATTCTGCAATTAGGTGGATTTTAATACACTGAAACACGAAAGTGTTGTTCCTAATAATCTCATGTGAAATATCAGTTTCACTCATGAATTTAGGGGGTTTCAGCATTACTCCAGTACCAAATTTATGATACAAGTTATCTCATGTTGCAACCTATCATAAACAGTCATGCAATAACTCCACTGAATAAAATATGTGACATGTCACAATACCACAAAGTTAATACAGAACTTACATATTACCACTGTATACATTATGAAGTCTTCAGTTATGAAAATGAATAAATAAATACTTTGGATGCTAGGTGCTGTAACTGCAAGGTACATCCTGTCACTATTGGGGCTGATGCGTGAGCACATTAGAAATGCCAAATTAGAGTATGTTAGAAATGCCAACAACAAAAATGGCACAAATTAAATGCCCTTGCCAATTTATGTTTTAATTACAACATTTAGAAAAGAGATAGCTTTACTACTTAGAGTCATATTTGGAGTATATACTTGGAATTGTTGTATGGTGAGTTATATGAAGTATTGCATACAAAATTATTTATAATCAATTAGACTTATTAAATACTGGGTAAGACTTTTATTATAAAGAATACCCCCACCAAAGAGATATGTTCTGAGTATATCTGAAAGTGTTTTTTTTTACCAATTACTTCTTGCTTTTTTCCCCTTCTCTTGGTATACTGTCCACTTATGATCGTTTATGTCCATATTTCTCTGTCCTGCTTTCTTCCCTTTCCCTTTTATTTTTCCTTTCATAACAATAGTTCTTTGCTTCTTTTCTCTGGCTTTCTCCACATTTTCTTTCCTTATTTCCTCCCTCTTCTTTCTCCTCCCCTTTCTATTACATCCACTATATTCTTGTTCATTTTCTCTCATCTTAAAAAAAAAAGAAAAGAAATGGGTTTGTTTTGCTTAACTTATTCTTCAGCCAGAATTGAGCTTTTTGAAAATACCAGCTTATTTCTTCTGAGAATTAAAGTAATATTTTAAGCATATTATTGATCTTATCAATTTAAAGTTGTTGCTCACAGCGGTTCTAATAACATGCCTCAAAGACATCTTTTTAGGAGGTTTTTGTTTTATAAATTCCTCAATTTTGGCTTTACATTCCATTAAAATAAAATAATGCATCTGTTATCAGGCACCATGTTATTGACTGCCTTTTCTGAATCACTGGCAGTTGAAAAAATGGATTTCTTAATACTATTGTGAATCCCTTTCGTGCTGTGAAATCTGATTTAAACTGAAGGCTCATAGTGTAGAACTTTTAGCAAATAATGTTACCAAGTGCCACTTACATTTTACCCATCACCAAAAGAAGCCTTTGTGCTAAAGGATCAAAATGAAGTTCAACTCGTCTAAAAAAGAGATTCAGGATGCACTGGGCACAGTAAATAACCTTTTATTAAATCAGTTAGTCATTATGTTTTGTAATAAACATGAGCAAATATTTGGCTTGAATTTAATTGGGCAAATTTATCCCTGGTGGAGCTCCATTTAAATCAGGAATGAATTATGCTTAATATTTTGGATCTATAAATCCTTTCATTTTTGCTGCTTTCATTTTAGAGACAGCACTTCTTTTACCTCAACAAACAGCATTATATCTAAAAAGAAAAAGTAACCCATCTTTTAATAAAGGGTTAACTTGAAAATGACACTTCTGTCTGAGTATGTTATATCTACTGTATTTACAGGTGACACTGAAGATGAGTATATCTGAAATAAGTAAATGAGAAAAAAATCTCAATTTTTTTTCTTTCTTAGTGCATTTGACAGCACTTTGTGTTATAGTGAGAACCACTATTTCTCCCAGCCCATTCATGCCTTGATCAAAAGCTTTTATTTTGTGTATTGAGTGCCTAATTCTAGTTCTGATCTTTGAATGGGGCTTCTAGGCTCTACTGCAGTACATATTCATTATTACACTGCTCTACAGCCAAAATGCTTCTGAAATAAATGTAGTCAAACTTTACTAATTCTGGGTCACTGAGAACGAAAATGATGCTTAAAATTGTTGATTGGCTCTAGTTGCCAATGATTTGGAGAGAGCCAACAGATCATACAAGCAATTGTTACTTCTGCATGGTGCCTCCAGTTGGGAAAGGTGTGTCAAAGAAGAAAAAGTGGAGTGTGCATTATCCAAACATTCCATCAGCTATATGCCCAGTACCCCACGGAGAAGGACTGCCGGTTCCTGATGCACCAGAATCATTCTCACTTGAGTCAGACCAGGAAGAGGAAGAGGATGAAACTTCTGGTCCTGAACCATCAATGTCACAGGATCCACATTTTCTCCCATCCTCCTCCTCTGAACCACACCTCATAACACAAGGTGAACTGAATGACCTTGTCAGGGATTTGGAACTACCCAAAAGTAAGGCAGAGCTGTTGGGCTCCAGACTACGCAGTGGAATCTCCTGGCAGGTGATGTTAGGGTTTCCATGTTCTGTGACCGTCAAAAGGATCTTGTCCCATTCTTCTTCATGGAAGGTGATCTTGTAGCCTGCAACAACATCGATGGTGTGATGGCAGCCCTCAACATCGTTCACGATCCAGATGAGTGGAGACTGTTCATTGATTCATCGAAGACAAGTCTTAAAGCTATTTTACTGCATAATGGCAATGTTTTGCCATCGATTCCAGTTGGTCATGCAGTCCATATGAAGGAAACCTATGACAACATGAAACAACTTTTGAGGTGCATAAACTATGACCAACATCAGTGGCAGCTTTGTGGTGATTTGAAGGTTGTTGCTCTCTTGCTTGGTCTGTAGACTGGATACACAAAGTACTGCTGTTTTCTCTGCGAATGGAATAGTCGTGTAAGAGATTCCCACTACATCAAGAAAGATTGGCCACTCCGACAGTCATTGGAGCCTGGGAGGAAAAGTCTTCAGCATCCACCACTTGTTGAATCAAGGAAGATTTTGTTACCACACTTACACATCAAGCTGGGTCTGATGAAGAACTTTGTCAAGGCCCAGTTTCCAAGGTTAAGTGAAGCTAAGATAAAGGAAGGTGTCTTTGTTGGTCCTCGGTTTCATGAACTTCTTCGAGATGATGCATTTGACCATGCACTGCGTGGCAAGGAAAAGACGGCATGGAAAGCCTTCCAGTTAGTGGCAATAAATTTTCGCGGAAACAACAAGGCAGACAACTACAGGTTGTTGGTGGAAAACCTCCTCAAGGCATACAAAAGCCTTGGTTGCAACATGTCACTAAAGATACATTTTTTGCACTCTCATCTAGATTTTTTTCCACCGAACTGCGGAGCAGTGAGCGACGAGCACGGCGAGTGATTTCACCAGGACATGCCAACAATGGAGAAATGCTATCAGGGCAAATGGAGCCCATCAATGCTTGCAGACTATTGCTGGACAGTGACAAGAGATGCTCCATTTAATGAATACAAGCGACAAGCCAAGAAGCGCCAAGTAGTCACTGAATAGGACTAAACTATGTACAGAATAGTTTTTTACCTTTTGTTTCATAATACATTTTATTTATATAACCCTTTTGCTGATTTTTAAAGTGTTACATAAACAGGACAGGTGAAATATTATCATGTAAAGCAACCATAAACACATGGA
This sequence comes from Malaclemys terrapin pileata, assembly GCF_027887155.1. Taxonomy (NCBI): domain Eukaryota; kingdom Metazoa; phylum Chordata; order Testudines; family Emydidae; genus Malaclemys; species Malaclemys terrapin. Next base: position 92,873,714 of record NC_071509.1, read on the forward strand.
AAGACCTAGGTTTACAATTTATGATTAAAACTCTACTATCTACACAATAGACATAGACATAAAAGGTAAAAACTTAAATATCTTAGAAACAGTAGCCAATCAGTTGTTTTAATTGTCATATTTGAATTCAGCACATCAAAATACATAATAAATAGCACATTTTATCTCTGAAGCAGACGACTTCTCAAAAATTGTAGACCACTGTTATTGATTGAATATCAGCGAGGGGGCAGAAAAAACGTATAACAAATTTCAAAGAATTTCCAATTCCATGCCATACTATTTTAAAGTTTGGTGCATCCGATTTATTTTAATAGTCAATTTTTAAAAATTTAAGATGGCAGTGACCTTTTAACTATTTTATAAGCTGTACTAAATGGAAACTGACCAGCAGCATACATTGAAACTAATGTCTGGCTGTTTGTTTTTGGCTCATTTGTTCTTGGACAAAGTCCAAGTTGGAAAATCTTCCTAACAGCATTCATTAACATGCTATACAAGTTTAAGGCCACTCACCCAGCCTTTACATCATTGCTTACACTACTGTAACCAGCTAATATGCAAGGGACTGTTCACAATAAAGTGTAAAAGATACTGGGGGATGTGCTTTAGAGTGCCAACAGATATGAATGTAATATAGAAACATCATGGTTATGGCATGACCAGTACAACCTGACATAGTCATAATCATATGTGTCTAAAAGTCATAACTAAAAATATGCTGTATATTGCTGGAAAAATAGGGATATCTGTTACTAGGTCCTGCTGATGTCAATGACAAAAGCACCATTGATTTTTTACAGGAAAAGAATTAAGACCATTATATATAGTGAAGATTAATTTCCAAATTGATACACCTTTAAGAAGTGTAGCTCACGTGGATAATAGTTAGCCATTTTCACACATTTGCTGCTGATCAATTTGCATTTTAGTAATCTCAGTACTAAAACAATTATGTTCATACAAACTGTCTATTTTTCATTCTGTCTAGAAAGTATACTGTTTCTTTGTAAAATTGTATGTTTATATCTTGTTAAATTAAATGTGGCCTGTAAGTAGAACCCTTCAAATCTGTGGAAATCCACTTTACACCATTTTTGCAGACCAGATGCAGATACAAATTTTGTATCTGCGCAGAGCTCTACCTGTAAAGTTACCAGTGCATTGTGACCAATGAGATGAACATATGTGATCTCACAGCACACTCTTATAACGCAAACTAATGAAATAACATAAGCCAAATTCATCCTTGGTATAATTTCCATTTCTCAGATTGTAGCCTAAGTAGTCAATCAAATTGCTATGGAATTAAACCATTTTTCATATACCAATATTTGTGGGAGGTGTCCTTTTTTTCTTTACTCTGTTCCTTTATATGCTGTCTAAGGAACCTAATCTTCCCCATCTTCTTTTATTTGCATTATTGTTTTGCTAAGAGGTCATATTATAGGTCACATTAGTGCACTTCTGCTCTTTGGAAGGTTTTCATTGTGAACGTATCTGTGAAATATGATGTATTGTAACTTAACTTCTAAGCTACCAAACTGTTCTTTTAATGGCATTCAGTAATGCTTAAAATGGCTTTGATGATGATTATGTAAATTCACTGTTCCTTATTTTCCTTTGAAGAGATAAAATGTACTAGAACACACTGGTAATCTGTAAAGAAGAAACTAAAGAATTCTTAAAATGGGAGAAAATGGTTTTGTATAAATTTAACTGTACAAGACACATTGAGAACAGTGAATAACTGGTATCATATTTGGTAAAAGATGTAACTAAATTTTTTGCAAGTATAACATAAACATTTAAAATAGTATTACTTTTTATGATGATTGGCTGTCAGTGAATAATTTAAGGCATTGACCACACAAACAAATTTAACACTTATGTAACTTTGAATAGTTCCATTGACATCAATGATACAACTCATGCAAGTAAAGTTATGTGTATACTCAAATCTTTGTATGAACAAGGCCTAAACTGGACACACAAAAACAACTGGGTAACTCATAATGTAAGTGTGACAGGGTCAGGCCAGATGGCTACGGGAGAGTGATAGAAGGCAGATATATTAGCCCCAGATTAAGTAGGTCTCTTTTCCCTGGGTAAGGTAACAGGGAAGGTTCCAGAACAATCAGGAACTTTCTGGAAATAATTAAGGCAGACAGGCTGATTAGAACACCTGCAGCCAATCAAGAAGCTGCTAGAATCAATTAAGGCAGGCTAATCAGGGCACCTGGGTTTTAAAAAGGAGCTCACTTCAGCTTGTGGTGTGGGTGTAAGGAGCTGGGAATGAGAGGATGTGCTGCTGGAGGACTGAGGAGTATAAGCATTAACAGTCACCAAGAAGAAGGTCCTGTGGTGAGGATAAAGAAGGTGTTGGGAGGAGGCCATGGGGAAGTAGCCCAGGGAGTTGTAGCTGTCATGCAGCTGTTACAGGAGGCACTATAGACAGCTGCAGTCCACAGGGCCCTGGGCTGGAACCCGGAGTAGAGGGCGGGACGGGGTTCCCCCCAAAACCTCCCAATTGACCTGGACTGTGGGCTCTACCAGAGGGGAAGGTCTCTGGGCTGTTCCCCAACTCACATGGCAAATATCTGAGGGAAGAAAATCCGCCAATAAGCGCAGGACCCACCAAGATAGAGAATGAACTTTGTCACAGGAGGTCATGATCAATGAAATATTCTATTCTATATAGGTTCCTCTACTGCACTCATCACCGTAGAGTTTAAGTGTCTTCCATAATGCGTTGAGCACCACAGATTTTATTTTTAAAACATGTTTTTTTGTTGCAATTAACACTGAAAGGTTTGGAACAAGTATGCTTTTTGGAGGGATTTGAATGAAAAAGAGGTTGATGATTTAATATGCAAGAATGGGAAAGGAATTACAAATTATAGATGCCTGGATCTATTTACCTGTCACTGGCAAATTATTTTTTTTAAATAATTGCATCTCTTGCATCTGAAGAAGTGAGGTTCTTACCCACAAAAGCTTATACTCCCAATACTTCTGTTAGTCTTAAAGATGCCACAGGACCCTCTGTTATTTTTTTTTTAAGATATTCAGATTTTTGTTTGTTGACTATAAAACACTTATGGTTAACCACATGGAGACACAATAAGAATTATTTTATTTTCTACCAGATCTTCCAGTTCAGGCTTGGAGAGTTTATATCTGGGCTACACAGGGAGGGGAAATTGACCAGAGTATACAAAAGGATCTCCTATAAGCAGAAGTTACAAACCAGGCATCCCATGAGGCTTTACTAGCCACGTATCACTGTATCACTGGGCCAATACACTCCACGTGTAAGACTATTTAAGGGAATGGACTTATCAAAGATGTGTGTGGTTCAAAGTGGCTTGTTGGCATTGTGGTGCTGCACAATTACATCAAGTGGCATTATGTGTTGTGTACCTGTATAAATTCGAGATACAAGTTGATTTTCTTCAGAAGTATATAGTCATGTTAAAGAAACAAATAGCTTTATTGAAACAACTATTGCCGCTAAAGCTAAGCCAGTATCATTAGCAAGAGCTTTAAAATGAGAACTTTTCTTGGTTAAATGGGAATAGATGTTCTTAAGTTTTCCAAAACTTCAGCTTCTGCATTAATATGGATTTTCAAACCTTTTTGGGGAAATCTGTCAATGGCTCACTATCACAAATACAAGCCTGTCATTATTACAAATAATATGAACGGTAGCAAAGACAGAACATGGGTGTTTATGCTACCATGTCCTCAAACCCTGCTCAGAATATATGCAGCCAATGAGGTGTCTTTTTTTTTTTTTTTTTTTTACTACTGCATTAGTGTTTCCACATTAGTACCACCAGTGGACCTACATTGGTGGTAATGCAATGGCAGAATATCCCGCAAAAGTCCCAGAGCAATAGTATACAAGGCCAATACTAGAGTGGTAGTTAATGAGTGGCAGCTTTAACACAGAGGGACTTGTGTTTGGAGTAGAGCTGTCAAGTGATTAAAAAAAATAATTGTGATTAATCACGTGATTAAACAATAATAGAATACCATTTATTTAAATCTTTCTGGATGTTTTCTACACTTTCAAATATATTGATTTCAATTACAACACCGAATACAAAGTGTACAGTGCTCACTTTATATTTATTTTGATTACAAATATTTGCACTGTAAAAAACAAAAGAAATAGTATATTTCAATTCTTCTAATACAAGTACTGTAGTGCAATTTCTTTATCTTGAAAGTTAAATTTACAAATGTAGAATTATGTACAAAAAATGACTGCATTCAAAAATAAAACAATGTAAAACTTTAGAACCTACAAGTCCACTCAGTCCTACTTCAGCCAATTCTCAGATAAACAAGTTTGGTTACAATTTGCAGGAGATAATGTTGCCCGCATCTTGTTTACAATGTCACCTGAAAGTGAGAACAGGCATTCGCATGACGTTGTTGCCGGCATCGCAAGATATATAAGTGCCAGATGTGCTAAAGATTCATATGTCCCTTCATGCTTCAACCACCATTCCAGAAGACATGTATCCATGCTGATGACGTGTTCTGCTCGATAATGATCCAAAGCAGAGCAGACCAATGCATGTGCATTTTCTGAGTCAGATGCCACCAGTAGAAGGTTGATTTTCTTTTTTTTTGGTAGTTCGGGTTCTATAGTTTCCTCATCAGAGAGTTGCTCCTTTAAGACATCTGAAAGCATTCTCCACACCTCATCCCTCTCAGATTTTGGAAGCCACTTCAGATTCTTACACCATGGGTAGAGTGTGTATTTAGAAATCTCATATTGTGTTTTATCAAGTCTGCTGTGAAAGTGTTCTTAAAATGAACATGTGCTGGTTCCTCATCCGAGACTGCTATAACATGAAATATATGCCAGAATGTGGGTAAAAGAGAACAGAAACATGCAATTCTCCCCCAAAGAGTTCAGTCACAAATTTAATTAACACATTATTTTTTTAACCAGCATCATCAGCATGGAAGCATGTCCTCTGGAATGGTGGCCGAAGCATGAAGGGGCATATGAATGTTTAGCATATCTGTCATGTAAATACCTTGCAACGCCAGCTACAAAAGTGCCATGTGGATGCCTGTTCTCACTTTCAGGTGACATTGTAAATAAGAAGCAATCAGCAGTATTGCCCATAAATGTACACAAACTTGTTTGTCTTAGCAATTGGCTGAACAAGAAGTAGGACTAAGTGGACTTGTAGGCTATAAAGTTTTGCATTGTTTTGTTTTTGAGTGCAGTTATGTAACAAAAACATCTACATTTGTAAGTTATACTTTCACAATAAAGAGATTACACTACCACACTTGTTTATTATTTTACAGTGCAAATATTTGAATTTAAAAAAATAATATAAAAAAATGAGCACTGTACACTTTGTATTCTGTGTTGTAATAGAAATCAATATATTTGAAAACTTAGAAAAACATCCAACAATATTTAATAAATTTCAATTGGTAATCTATTGTTTAACAGTGCTATTAGCCACGATTAATTTTTCTTTTAGTTAATCATGTGAGTTAACTGAGATTAATCGACAGCCCCAGTTTTAATGTAATTTCCTAAGTTTCCTAATAGGAGAGTGAGGGGAAGTCATGTTGTGGTACTATACGGACCGTCAACTTAGGTCCTCAGAAAGGTTTGGATCTTAGGTCCACAGGACAGACCTTTACCGCTTGAGTTAATGGAGTAACTTATACCAATAGCAGACTGTTATCCTCTACGTGAACCAGTCTTGGGGTGGGGGTAGGACACTGCAAGTGGTTTTGTCAGATATTTACTGACAGCAAAAGAATGTAGAGAATGAAGACTCCTGGGTTAGATTCCAGATCTGTAGGACAATGTACTCCAGTGGTTATAGGCTCTTCTGCCCCAGGCAGTGCAATTAATCACGATTAATTTTTTTAATCACAGTTAATTTTTTTGAGTTAATCATGTGAATTAACTGATTAATCAACAGCCCTAGTTTGGAGACATAGCTAAAAGCCATGTACATGGTAAGCTTGTGAACAGTGTCTCTGAAGCTTTTGGAGTGAGGAACAATAACTCCCAGCTGGCTGGAGGAGTTTAAATAGGACACATTTGCTGAACTTCTGACTGTGTGTATTTTCACATTCAGAAGTTGCAAACACAATGTAGGGTTTTCCCTCTTTTTTTTGTGCTTTTTTTCTGTTATAAACTATTCAGAAGTGTAAACACATGTTAATAAAACAGACTAAGATTGAGATATTCTGGCATAGTGCAGGAAAACCTATCCATTTCTGTAGCAGCCACCATAATGTTTTGGTAATGAATGTGGTGAAATTTTGTCCTCTGAGCAAAGTGGCAAAGTCCCTTGTAGAGAACAGGGCCATGGGGGGAGAGGGGGGGCAAGTGGGGCAATTTGCCCCGGGCCCTGCAGGGGTCCCCATGAGAATATAGTATTCTATAGTATTGCAACTTTTTTTTATGGAAGGGGCCCCTGAAATTGCTTTGCCCTAGGCCCACAGAATCCTCTGGGCGGCACTGGTAGAGAAATCTTGTTATTTGTGAAGCAGAAACAAATGTTCTTGGTGAATCCTTTCCACTGGCAAAACTGTTTTTCATTTTGAAAAAGTTGGACACAGTCATAAAGTGAATTGTGTTTTCTTTCCTGTAACTCAAGAGGGTAACAGGGGGAGGGAATTTTTACTGATTTATCCCAGAGAAAATTTTCTCACAGCTTGAGCCATTCCTCTTACAGCAAGTAAAAGTCAGTTTCTGTAGAAGATATGTCTCTCTTCTAATCATAAAATAAAATAACACGTTTCCTGCTTTGGATAATAAGTTAGATAAACTTCAGATACATCATTAAAGACCTGATACTGAAAGCATGAATATGAACATTTTTGTGCATATTCCCAGCATATTCATCCAGCATGCATTATTAGGTTGTAGTTAATTTTTTGTGTTGTATGAACTGGATAAATATGTTGGGCATAGTATATCTTTATTGGTTGATGGTGGAAGGGAGTCCATTCTGAAGATGAAGAGTCTAGTGTTGGCTAACATGATGTGTGGCAGTAAATGAATAGTGAAGAGGTATCCTTTAATTTGTCATTGTCTTTCTATTAAGGATTTAAATTGGCTACATGTGGTTTTTATTGGGAATAGACTGTATACCAGTTGTTCCTGAGAATATGGCTAAGATTGGTCATTCTCTTAATCTTGCTTAGTGACTATCTATGTCAGATACAGGTATGTAGGACAGTTAAATCTCTTGCAATGTCTTCTCTGTGCACTTCACAAGATGTGCATGTTTCTGGGATGCATTTTGGGAATATAGCTCTAAGGGTACATCTACACTACAGCGGGGAGTCGATTTAAGATACACAAATTCAGCTACGTGAATAGTGTAGCTTAATTCGACGTATCGCAGCCAACTTACCCCATTGTGAGGACAGCGGCAAAATCGACTTCTGCGGCTTTTTGTCGGCGCCGCTTACTACCACCTCCGCTGGTGGAGTTAGATCCCCGAGAGGTCGATTTCTACCCGCCGATTCAGGCGGGTAGTATAGACCAGATCTAAGAGACAAAGGGGTAGCCGTGTTAGTCTGGATCTGTAAAAGCAGCAAGGAGTCTTGTGGTACCTTATGCATCCGAAGAAGTGGGTATTCACCCACGAAAGCTCATGCTCCTATACGTCTGTTAGTCTATAAGGTGCCACAGGACTCCTTGCAGCTCGAAGAGACTTTCTCAGATACACAATATCCAAAGTGCAATGATAGAGGTCACAGTATACATGTAGAAAGAGTAGTGTGCATCAATTTTAAATATGTAATAGTGTCATTGGCGTGGGATGGAAACACTAGTATTTTGGCTTCATAAAATATCTTGTACACTACTCCTGTTTTTTCTCAGGGGGAAAAAAGCACGCAGTTCTTACTGGACCATAATGATGTCATGGTAGGATGTTGTTATTGCTTAATGACAAATATTTGTGCATTGGCTCTTCTCTGAGCTGGTGCTTTCCATGTATGTGAAATGGTAGTTTTGAAACGGCAGCTTGATTTTTGCCATTTTAATTTTCAGTTAACTGAATAAACTGTAACATCCAAGAGGAATGTCACAAGCTCAATATGAGAAGAATTCATGGTTTGAGGCCTTATTCAAATCCCAGTGAAGTCAGTGGGAGTGTTTCCAAATTGGATTCCAAATAAGGAGAGTGAATCTGTATATAGTTTTAATATAATGCCTTAGGTCAATGGTTCCCATACTTGTTCTGCCGCTTGTGCAGTGAAAGCCCCTGGTGGGCCAGCCATTTTGTTTAGCTGCCACGTCCGCAGGTTCAGCCGATCACGGCTCCCAGTGGCTGCGGTTCGCTGCTCCAGGCCAATGGGAGCTGCTGGAAGTGGTGCGGGATGAGGGCTCTCTCCAAATCATTGGCAACTAGAGCCAATCAACAATTTTAAGCATCATTTTCATTCTCAGTGACCCAGAATTAGTAAAGTTTGACTACATTTATTTCAGAAGCATTTTGTCTGTAGAGCAGTGTTATCAGACTTGGGCTCTGTTTTGAGTTTTAGCAGCTTTGATATCATCCTTCCTCTCTCTTTTCACCCCTCTGCCAAAACACCAAAGGTGCATGACTTATCCTGGTCTTCTGACCTCATCCCTCTGCTGACATCATCTTAAGGAGCTGGATTTCACTGGAAGCTCCCAGTCTTGCAGATACAAAGAGATCTTCCCTCTCAAGCATACCAATGGTACTAATTCACCTTCACAGAATGGAATAAAAACACTTCTGTTCCTGCTCTTGGGGCCAAGAATGGGACACAATGTGTGAAAAGACCCAAAGTGAAGGACACACAAAATTATTCATGTGAAAAACATACACTACTGTTTTATACTTCAGCATAAATAACTCTTCCTATACCTCAGTTTCATGTTTCTTTATTTCTAATATTAATATCTTTCAGCAATAAAATGGAGGAGACACCAAATTGGTTTGGAGGGTAAGTAAATGTCACTTGTAATTAGGGAACTTTTGAGAAGCTTAAAAATCCAAAATAGTTCTTTTCAAAAATTTAAATAAAAGTGACCTTCTATGTAATAATTGTCAGTGTCTTTTCAGTTTGAATTAATAATTCTGATTAGGGCTGATGCAGGTAATATCCTGAAATAAGCAGTGATTCAATTTGTGACAAAAGTATTTTCTTTTAGTTTTTATGTTTATATGAGTAATGTGCAGTATTGAAACAGATGGAGTAATATTGCACTTGACCAGAACTTGCGTTCATCTTGAGCATACGTCCATGCAACAGGCAAGCAAACTTGACAGTTTAATTCTATGTTACGAGAACGTTTGCAGGGATAATCCTATTCACGCTGCTGGATGAGGATGGCCCGCTAGTGGCTTTGGCCTATAAAACCATTAGTTTTAAATTGTGTGCTGGCATCATGATCTTCTTAACTTGTAAACCAGCTTTTTCTTAGCAGTTTATTGGCAAGAGTAGGTAATTTCCCCATAAGCCTTCTTTGCCCATGCTCCCTTTCTTCTTTAAATCAGAGTTAACAAATACGTCAAAAGCAACAAAAACTTCAGTTCGCATGGATTATCAGATAGAGGAAATAATAATAGAGTATGTTTAAAGAATCCACAAATGGTTTGGATTAGACCGTATTTAATGACAAAGATCATCTTGGGACTGAGGCTTCAAGATAATGCTACACAATGCTTCAGAAGCAAAAGCAGAGAGATAAGTAGGCAGATTTTAAAGCTCCCCACTTTCTGGTTAAGTATTATACTGTAGGTCAATACAACTCTTATATCCTAACAGTATTTTTGGAGACTACAGTGTCTACTCAGAGGGAATTGAGAAATGACTGTTCGTTTCATTTTGTAGTTTTTATTTGGCTTTTTGAAATCATTGTCTTGATTGACTGATTTCAGTGTACCTGGTTCTGCACACAGAAATTTGACTTTAAGAATCAGCACAAGACTACTGAAAATTGGAGACAGAGAGGAAGAGCACACTCTGACAGATATTGTATATGGGATAGTGAGTTGTGACTGATCAAAGAGACATCGTCAAGCCATTAACACATGCTCATAATTTCAGTATATTTAATCCTGATAGATTGAAAGACTAGCATACTGTACCTGATTAATAATAATGCTTTCTACTCTATATAGTTATTTTGTCTGAAGTCAGAAAGGGATTTGCAAATATGAAAAGTATCATTATCCCTATTTCATGGATATGGAAAGTGAAGCATAGAGAAGTTACATTATCTGATTTGGCCAGGGTAAGTCAATGAGTAGAGCTGAATTCTCATTCTAATTTACTGTATTATTTAAACAAATTTTGTGTTATATAGCTGGTGATTCAGATGAGCAGATGCATCTTTTCCTGATTCCCCAAATGATCTATGGAAGTCAAAATATATACATTACCTGGATAACTAGTCTGAATGATAATAGCTAGGTCAGCATTTAGTAAAGTACTTGAGCACATACTTAACTTTAAACATGTGAATAAACTTGCATATTTAAAAGCTAAGCAGGTGTTTAAATCTTTGCAGAATTGGAGCTTCACTGAGGTAATGTGCTGCATTTCCCCTACTTTCTGCAGAATGTGCATTTACCTTCAGTAGGGGAAGGAATGTTCGCCTGTGGATATGACAGTAGTGGATTGTCTGGGTACACCGCAAGAAGGACAGGAGAGTTGTTATGGGTTTTAATCAGGCCACAACTTTATTATATAGATGTCTGGGACTACCTGGCAGATAAAGGTACAGTGCAGGCAAATCCATGCTTATTCTAATCAATTCTATGGGGCTCTCACCAGCCCCCCTTTGTTTAATCCATGCTTATTCACATCGCTTCTCTGGGGCTTCCACCAGCCCCCCTTTGTTTCCATCCAGGTCCCCAAGCTGACCCATGGCTTGGACCTTACCATCCACCAGCCTCGCAAGAGGCTTAAGGAGGGCTATGAGAACAGGGGGAGGGGAGAGAGGAGGGGTAGGCTCCCTGCCGTACCGGTCATGGGAGTCCCCGAACCCCCTCCCCCTGTTCTGTTTCTTTATCTAGTACCTCCTTTTAAGTCCTTTACCAGGCCATGTAGCTGGTCATTGGCTGCCCTCCCTATGGAGTACCTGCACTGAACATCCACCACAAGGAGGCGCCAGCCATTTGCTTGGTTGCCTCCCTCACAACCCCGCCAGGTTCCCAGACATCTGCAAATGGCCTCTTGGCTAGCAGCCCTGCTGGGGAGAAAGAACCCATTGTTCCATGTATGATCGTCAAGGGACACCAGCAGCTGCATTATCCTTGACCTGGTACTGCAGCAACTGCCCTTAACGTAGGGCCACATTGGCGACTCATTCTCTGGATCCCTGTATTGACAAAACTCCTTAAAAGAAAACAAAATAAACAAATTGTAAGCCGAAGCCAAAAAATCTGCATTTCGCCAACCACATGACATTCTGAGGTTCCAGCGAGCCCGCAGCAAACTGGAAATGAGACAAGGCATGTGCTTGGAAGAAAAAACAGATGTTGAAGGTTAAGCATGGGAGAACAAATGCCTTTGCCAACTTTGCAATCCTGTGTGATCTGGAAGTTTGGCGATTGATACCCTGTACCACTGCCATGTTGTTGCACCAACGGCACACCCGTATGTTGGACCCAAATTAATAATCATTTGTACCTCCACAATGATACCTCCTTACATTGACTTAGAAAACTTTGCCACACCCACAAGTCTTACTACATCTGCGTAGTGACTCGTATGTAATTGTGTGGTCTGGCTATGTCAGCCGGTGCCACTGCCAGCTGGGCACAAAAAGCCCTCCCCGGGGCAACAACCCTGCAAGCAAAGTTCAGCTCAAAGCTCAGATAGGTTAATGTCGTGAAAGGGGCCTTCTGTTTTGTCCTTTGCTAGGGGTTTCCCCAACTATTTAACCAGGGCCTGAAATGTGTCCAACAGGTGAAAACACTCATTTGATCCAGCTTGCCCTGCAAACAAAAAATGTGCAAATAATGCACTATTTGGTTTAATCCTACTGACTGCACCACTGCCCAGTGCAACATTGTACTAAATTTCTGAAAAGCTGCACAGGATACTGAACAGCCCATGGGCATAGCCTTGTTGAAATAAAATTGCTGGCAGTAGGTGTCTTAAACAACCACCATTATTAAATGCTCAACAAATACTATTACGTGCCTGGGGCCCTTTTCGGGCTTGTTGCGGTATGAACAAACCCCTGGCATCCTTGCTGTTATGCCCTTGAACCACAGTGTATGATGCCACTTTATTCCAGTTTGTGTTGCTGCCCTTAATGAAAACTGCTTATGACATGCCTCGAAACATATTGGGTGCCCGCCTAATTATATTCATATAATTAACAAAGGCAGGGCTCCTCTGTGGGTAGGCCTGTACTATAACACCCGCCTAGATGAGGACGGCAGCCTCCCAATTTTTTCATATTCTAGGCACTCTTAGCCTCTTGAGCAGTTTGTGTTTTGCTTGTCTTGCCCATGTTTACTGTCTGTCCCTTCCTGTGCCATAGGGATATTACATGCATAAATTGCCTGTGAGGATTCTATATTTAATTGCACTGAGTAGGTGAACTCCCATTGGGTAAACTACTCCAGCATAACTGTACTGCAGAGCCCTGCTCCCCCATAGGCCTCCCGGGAGTGTCTACCCTGTCCCCGGCGGTTACATGTCCTGATGGCCGATGAGTTGCCATGTGCCCGTTCCTTGTCCTGATGCTGAAACTGGAACCCATGCTGGGTCTACCCTGTCACCCTGTGCAGACCCCTCACATCTAGCTGCCTGAAGCTGCTGTTGTAAATGCAAATTAGCTTGTTGCAGCTGTGTAATACGGTCAGTGCTCCCCTCTGAAGGTGCCACCCCTAGGTGGGTCTGCCCAGGCTTCTCGACCTTCCACTCCTGGGCCTAGAGTATTCAATACCCCAATCGGCTCACTCCTGTTCCCCTTAGGTGACCACTGAGTGACTGGTTAAGCACCGTCCCTGCAACTGCCACCCTTTGCCAGGCTGGAAGGCCGGATACCACCTCTGTCACCCATTTCCTCATCTCCGTGTGGTTTAGATCACACTCACTCCCGGGATCAGCATTACTGCCATCCCTTGTGTTAGGAGGAAGAAAACATCCTGTTTTTTTACATGACCTTGTGCCCTTTGAAGCGTTGTAATGCTGTGGAGAAAACCTCAGAAACAATGTCACTGACCATTTGCTGCACATCTTAGCTGACTACCCTATTAATGCACACAGCCTGCTCACCTGAGTGTGTGGACACTTTCCTATGACCATTTGCCTCCCTTAGTCCATGAGGCTGCCCTGGGTTATGCCTTGGGTTATTAAACACACCACCCTGGGCAATAGCAGTCCACCTACTTGTGAGCCCCCTTGCCCCTACTGCAATTCTTCTGTCTTGGGTTTCCTTCCAATCCATGGGCTCCCTTGGGGCTGCCCAGGCTGTGCCTGTCCCCTTTCCAGCAAAGGAACAGGCAGGTGAGCAGCAAGCAACACACAGCCATGAAACAGTTAAATTTTCCTTGACTTGCTCTGTCCCTCTCCCCCCTCCCCTTAATTGTCCCTTGCCTTGCTCCCTTCCCCTCCCAGGAGATGCCAGGCTTTTCTCCAAGTGAAATGAGAGGAGGGGCCAAACCCATGCTGATGTTTATAACTCCTCATTCCTAGGTGGTGAGTCATCCACCACACTGACTGCTTTTCTCCTGGCCAGCCAGAAAACACCTCCCCCCTCCCCCCACTTAAAGTGTAGGGTGGTGACTGAGCTTTCCTTGTTATGTTGTACTTGCATATTTTGTGTCCTTGCCAAGTCCCCTTCCCTGATTACAGCTTGAAGCCTGCTTACCAAAGAATAGGGATAGCTCAGTGGTTTGAGCATTGGCCTGCTAAACCCATAGTTGTGAGTTCAATCCTCAAGGGGACCATTTAGGGATCTGGGGCAAAAATCTGTCTGGGGCTTGGTCCTGCTTTGAGCAAGAGGTTGGACTAGATGACTCCTGAGGTCCCTTCCGATCCTGATATTCTATGATTCATGTTGAATTCCTTGCCTTGCTTGCAAATTCACCCTCCCTTGTTGCAGCTTCCAGCCTGCCTGGGTGTGAAAGAACCTGGGGCAGGGGATGCTAGTTCCCCTTCTTTGCACTGTTCCCTTTCTGTGTAATTTGCCTGTGCCTGACCTTCCCTGTCTCTGCGGTCAGAGGAGGGGGGTAACACCCCCCCTTGTTTTCCCAAGATTACCCTTCTCCATGACCTGGGAATTATGCTGTTTCCAATGCTGTTTGCTGCTTTTCTGGAGCCATGCTTTCTTGGGGCCATGCTGCTTCCACGTGGTCCTGCAGCAAGGCTTAGAGCCCCAGCCTGTTCCTGTTTTGCTGGCTTCCTCGCTGCTTTCACATAAAGACTTGCCCCATCCAGGTTTCGTACCTTTATGCAGGTTCCTGGCGGGGGCGGGGAGCGTGAGTCATTGTGGCAAAGTTGACCACCGTGCACCTTTTGCAGCAGTTTCTGACCTTCTTCCTCTCTCCTAGGGTTACCATATTTAAACATTAAAAAGAGGACACTCTATGGGGCCCTGGCCCCGCCCCTTCTCCTTTCCCGCCCCAACTATGCCCCTTCCCCACCCCAACTCCGCCCCCTCCCCTGAGCGCCCCGCATTCCCCCATCTCCCTCCCAGCCAAGCGAAACAGCTGCCCGAGCGCTACTGGCTTCATGGTTTGCCAGGCAGCCCCCAGAGCTCCAGACCCTGCGCCCCCAGCTGGGCGCTTCCCCATCACAGCCGGAGCCCGGGAGGGGAAGTGCCCGGCTGGGGGCACAGGGTCTGGAGGTCTGGGGGCTGCCCGGCAAACCGTGAAGCCGGTAGTGCTCAGGCAGCTCCGCTCTTCAGCTACACAAAGCTGAGGTGTCCGGGGGGAGCAGCAGCTGCCGCCGCCGCAGAAGAATCCGCCTGCAGCTCGCAGCCTGCTGGAGCCGCTCTAAGGTAAGCAGGGGACTGGGGCAGGGATGCCAGCAAAACAAAGCTGGGAGTATTTTCCCGGACATGTTCGGCTTTTTGGCAATTCCCCCCGGACGGGGATTTGAGGACCAAAAGCCCGGACATATCCGGGAAAATCCAGATGGATGGTAACCCTACTCTCTCCCCACCCTCCAACCACAAAGCAGAGCTGTCCTTCTTTGGGTAACCCCACACAAATTCTGCCCCACCATTAGTTATGGTGCAGTCAATACTTCAGGGCCATTCCTTTTCTTGTGACATTGGCTATTATGGCATTTATAAATATTCTTTGGATGCTACCCTTCTGTATTTACATACAAATTCAACTTCCTTTGTACATCTGCTGGCCTAACTACCCTGTTCATTACAGTTCATATTTATCCCTATTTGTTTGGTATTTAAGTGTCACATTTGAATACAGTACAACTCTAATCATCCAAAATACCAGACTAACTGAAACACAAAGTTTTACACAGCTAGATTATGTCCCCTGAGATTGCACTGAAGCTCTGTTCATGTGGTACTCTCAGATTCCAAGCTTTAGTCCCGTGAAACTCCTAACCTCTGCAGAAGCTCAACTTCAGAATTTGTGTCACAGTTCTGGGCAACTGCACTTATATCCCCCTCTTTGATCCAGCATGGGTACCCATGCTAAGCTGCCGGCTCCTCGGCCATCATCTCTTTTGGGTGGAAACCTGTGTCTCCCTCCTTCCTGACTGGAGAAATTCCAGCCTGCACAGCAACTTGCCTACACTGTGATATCGACAGCAAAAGACAGGCTGCCTAAGAGAACCTGTTTTGCCTTCACTTCAGAGACAATAAAAGTGTAATTGCCACAGGTCAGTTACCATACAGCTCTTCCTAAACATGCACACTTTATTCTTAAGATAACAGCATTACAGCAAAACATACTAAAACAATAAAAGAACCTTCATGTATGCTAATAAGCTTACCAGAGATCACCCCAACTCCAGCATGGAGTCTGACAGGTGAGTGGTCCTTCAAACCCCAGATAGGAATTTCCTGGAGTTTCAAGTTCATTTGCTTAGAGCAAGAACTCCCATGAACTTAGTGAGTCCTTTATCCAGTTTGAGGTCCTTGGAGAGAGAGTGAACAAACAGCCAGACAATGGGCCCCTCCCTAAGGCAAAGGTTTGAACAGGTTAGGTTTTTTTTTTTTTACATAACCAGAAGAGCTACAGTAGCATATCCCCTCCTTCTAGAGGTTTCCTGGGAAACCCATATAAGTATTTTAAAAGTTCACATTATTTCAAAAGTCCCTTGAAGTTCCTAATATCTCAAGGTTTGTATTAGTCATATCTCCTGGAGAAGATACATACAATCTTACAGTAACACACAAATAATGCTCAAATAAATTTGTTAGTCTCTAAGATGCCACAAGTACTCCTGTTCTTTTTGCGGATACAGACTAAGACGGCTGCTACTCTAAAACACAAACAATTGCAATTTTAATACAATGGACACCAAAGGTATTAAGTTTAATTCTGTAAGGTTTATCCAGGAGATTGGCCTATTTGTCAAATACCACTGCAGAACTGAAGCTCCCTATTATCCCAATTTCTGACTCTTAATAAAGACTTTGGGGAAAACCTTTGATAACATTGGTGTTGATAGGTACTGTGTTTTCAAATATTTCTCACAAAGCAGGAGTGGTGAGTATTTAGTTTTTTACCATAGCTAGTGAATGTAAGCACCACAAAGCTTACCGATATTTGGATTGGAGATCCATAGTGAGTCATGGTTTTGCAGAAGTAAAAAACCCTTTGGCTTATGACCCTAATAGTGTTGGTGGGTGAAGGGAGAGGCTATGAACAGAAGCCTGATACATTGCTAATAAAAGAAAATATCAATTTTTAAGAAATCCAGCTGCGTTACCTTTTGTAATCTGTAATAAACCAGTGTACACTGAGCTGAATAACAATTAGTCAGTGGTTAGGAAGGCTTAAAAGAAAAAAAAAATAGACATGAATATTTTCAAGTATTCTGAATATATCATATTTATTTACATTATTCTATATTAAAAACAGTCATCATATGTAAAATGGGAACTTTCTATATTTCAAATTCTAATGCAACCAAAGAGCATGAAGCACAAGTTCTTCCAATTGTATTGCAAGAAGACAATTATAGAGGAATGAAAAATAAGATAGGATGAAGAAAAAGGAAAAACCTTTGTGCACAAAATTTAAAAAAGGAAACAAAAACAAACAAAAAAGCCCTTCCAGTGAAAAGGATCTTATTTATTTATTGTTTTTAAGGTTCATGACTGCCAGCTGGCAAAATACAGAAGATTAATACCTGACAGATACCTTTTTCACTTGTTGAGTTTCTTCTTAGTGTATGAGTGTCAGGGGACTTGTTTGTTTTTCCACATACTACAAACATATCTATTTATATGCATGTATTAAAAACAAGCAAACAAACAAAATCCTACTAGGCACTAGTTTCTTTACTGTTATGCATGGAGATTACTCTCTGCCTGGAAATAAGATGCTTTGTTAAAGCAGCTGGTTCTAGGTAAAATCATCAAGGAGATCTCAGAGGATCTTTAGAGAAGCCTCACTGTTTAAAATTATTTTTTCAGAAGAATAAAACTTTGGAAGGAGAATCATTATTTTAAAAAAAATCCTTTTTTCTGCAATACACATACAGAAAGAACATTCACTTTTATTAAAATATCAAAGACTATAAAGCTGAACAATTAATAGATGGCTACTTCCTCATGTATTCAGGTTTTTTTACATTTAACTTCTATCATTCTAAATAACCCATCATCACTTGTAAACACATTTGTTTGCTTTTACGTGTCAGATTGATAAGAATTAAGTGCGTCTTTTAATGGGTCATTCATGATGAGAGGCAGAAAACATGACACATGCTTGTTGATGAGGTGTTATTTTTCAAGGATAACAATAGTCTGCAATACTATCCACTTTAAGGCCACATGGGTAATGGAGTGACATTTAATGATAGGTGTGACAGTCTGTATCCCTACGTCCATCCCTTTTTGAAGACTATGGCTATGTCTGCACTACAGCTTATGTCGGCAAAACTTATGTCACTGAGGGGTGTGACTACCCCTCCCATCCCCCCGAGACATATAAGTTACACTGAGCACTCCTGTGCACAGCCATTTTGGTGGGAGAAGATCTCCCACTGACATAGCATAACTTCGGCTGTTCACAGAGGTGGTTTTATTTTGCTGACGGGAGAGCTCTCTCCTGTCAGCATAGATCATCTTTACCAGATACTCTGCATCGATACAACTGTGCCACTTCAGTACTGTACATGTAGATATGGCCTATGATAAATTTTGTACAAACTAAGCCTTGTAAGGTGGTATCTGGAAACTCATGATTTGCTGATCATCACTGTCCTGGTAAAATGTGTGGCAACATTGTATGTAAAGTTATAAGATTCTAGTGTTACTAAGACATTTCAAATCTGGGGAAGCAGCCACAAACCAGTTCCTCAAAAATAAAAGGTAAACTGATGCCTCATCCAGGTGTTAACACAATCAAATGGACTGATTAAATGGCCATTCATTCTTTGTCAGAAAAAGGATATTGGCGAAGATTTAAATTTTCATGAAGAAACAGCTGAGGGTTCCCACCCACACAGACTGTCTCGTGAACCTCAGGGAGATGATTCTCAAAGAAGAGGAAAAATATAAGAAGGAAAAACAAAGGACCCAGTTCATTTCTCACTTTCTGTCTATCCACAGCAGCCGCAACACCCGAGGAACAAAGAAACAGCTTTGGACTGAGGAAGAAATCCTGTCTGAAAGGAATTCAGCCAGTAAGACTGCTGAATATATGGTGAGAGAGACTTTGTGCTTTGAAAAAAGAAGAAGAGGAGTACTTGTGGCACCTTAGAGACTAACAAATTTATTAGAGCATAAGCTTTCGTGGACTACAGCCCACTTCTTCAGTTTGTTAAGTTAGGCATTAGTTGTGTTTTACCTTTTATTTCTTTGTAACCAATTGTGACTTTTATGCCTCATTACTTGTAATCACTTAAAATCTATATTTATGTAGTTAATAAATTAATTTTATGTTTAAATTAAAACCAGTGTGCTTAGAACATAAGAACATAAGAACGGCCGTACCGGGTCAGACCAAAGGTCCATCTAGCCCAGTGGCCTGTCTACTGACAGTGGCCAATGGCAGGTGCCCCAGAGGGAGTGGACCAACAGGCAATGATCAAGTGATCTTCCTCCTGCCATCCATCTCCATCCTCTGACAAACAGAGGCTAGGGACACCATTCCTTACCCATCATGGCTAATTTAGCCATTAATGGACTAAACCACCATGTCCTAGCCTTCACAACCTCCTCAGGTAAGGAGTTCCACAAGTTGACTGTGTGCTGCGTGAAGAAGAACTTCCTCATATTTGTTTTAAACCTGCTGCCTATTAATTTCATTTGGTGACCCCTAGTTCTTGTATTATGGGAATAAGTAAATAACTTTTCCTTATCCACTTTCTCCACATCACTCATGATTTTATATACCTCTATCATATCCCCCTTAGTCTCCTCTTCTCCAAGCTGAAGAGTGCTAGCCTCTTTAATCTCTCCTCATATGGTACCCGTTCCAAACTCCTAATCATTTTAGTTGCCCTTTTCTGAACTTTTTCTAGTGCCAGTCTATCTTTTTTGAGATGAGGAGACCACATCTATACGCAGTATTCGAGATATGGGCGTACCATCGATTTATATAAGGGCAATAATATATTCTCCGTCTTATTCTCTATCCCCTTTTTAATGACCCCTAACATCCTGTTCGCTTTTTTGACTGTCTCTGCACACTGCGCGGACATCTTCAGAGATCTATCCATGATGACTCCAAGATCTTTTTCCTGACTTGTTGTAGCTAAATTAGCCCTCATCATATTGTATGTATAGTTGGGGTTATTTTTTTTCCAATGTGCATTACTTTACATTTATCCACATTAAATTTCATTTGTCATTTTGTTGCCCAATTACTTAGTTTTGTGAGATCTTTTTGAAGTTCATCACAGTCTGCTTTGGTCTTAACTATCTTGAGCAGTTTAGTATCATCTGCAAACTTTGCCATCTCACTGTTTGCCCCTTTCTCCAGATCATTTATAAATAAGTTGAATAGGATTGGTACTTGGATTGAAGTGTTTGGGGAAACTCCATTTAACAGGATTTGTGCATATAATTTTCTATGAATAAAATGACTGACTTTCTATGAGCTTGTGTATTCCAGGAAA
Organism: Malaclemys terrapin pileata; assembly: GCF_027887155.1. Taxonomy (NCBI): domain Eukaryota; kingdom Metazoa; phylum Chordata; order Testudines; family Emydidae; genus Malaclemys; species Malaclemys terrapin. The sequence continues at coordinate 92,893,991 of NC_071509.1, forward strand.
GGGCAGGGTGGTACAATACATACATTTCTGGGGAAAGTCTGGGACTGGGAATTGGCTGGTATTGCTTTGCAGTGTAATTCAAAAGTGTCTGGCCATAGCACTCATACTGTATAGTAATTTGGGAGTAATTTACATGCTGGAGGCTGTGTGAGCAGACCAGAAATGGTTGCTCTCACAACCAGGCAGTTTAAAAAGTGCTCCACATTGGAGAATTGAGGGGACTCAGCAGTTCAGCAGTCTAGATTGTCCCCAGGTAATGTCTCAATGGGGCAGAAACTTTAATAGTGTAATCAAAGCTACGCTCCTACAGTAACTGCAAACGTTTAAGTATGTGAAAATATAACCAGAATAAGGAGTGTACACACATCTTAAGTTCTTATTTGATGTGAGGTTGAAACATCAAGGCCAGTGAGGGGGAGACTGCAGTCATCATGGGGTGAGATGATTGAGACTTGGACAAGGGTTTTGAAAGTGTGGCAGAGAGGAAAGCATGTCTATTAGAGAACTTGTAAAGGTAGAAGCGGCAATATTTAGAGATGTCCTGGGTCTGTGGGTTGAAGGAGAGTGCCGATTCAAAGATAAAGCCAGGATTATGGTCTGGAGTGACAGAGAAGATAGTTGTGTTGGGAATGTGCTAAAGAAAGGAGGAAGCAGGGAGCTTGGAAAGATCAGGAGCTCAGTTTTCTGGGATTTATATTTTTAGGATTAGTGTCATTTCCTGTAGGTTTATTTTGATGATTTAGCCCCGGTTTTGCAAATTGCTCTCTCTGAGCAGACCCAGGCAGCAATGTACAGCTACTCTGGGGTCTGCCTGTGTATAGCATCTTGCTGGATTAGGGCCTTAAGTTTTTGTCAGTCCACACAATTAACAACAATACCAGTAAGACTAATGTGTATTTACTTTGATTTCATATTAAGAAAAATAACTTGTCCCAGGTTCTAAGGACCCTGCCACCCATACAAAATACACTTCATGCCAATAAAAAGAAAGCAGCAGCATAACTACACAATACAGAATAGCCTGTCAGCAGGAACCAACACATTCCTCAGAATCTCCGCACCTTACAGGACTGAGTCCAGATGGAAGATATTCTCCAAAATTAAATAAATTGATTTTTTTCTAAATCTTCACTAAAAAGATTCCTCTGTATTCCTGAATAAAAAGTATTTTTAATGAGAGAATAAAATATATGGCTGGAATTAAATTAGAATTTGGTTTCATATAACATCTTTAGGATTCTAGGTATATTAGGTCAAAATGCTCTCTTTAAATTACTGAATTTAAATTAAACTAGATCTACTCCAACAACTAGATCTACTCCAATCTCCTGTTTCTTATAACTAGTTAAACCCAACATCAGTACTGAAATGGAAAGGCAACCTATCACAGGGCTTGCCTTTTAAGGGGAGTCAAATGCCCAGGCTCAGCTGAAGGAATGAGCCAACTCAGGGCCACCTGGGGATATATAATGGCCTAAGTAGCAGGAAGGCAGTTAATTAAGGGCACTAGGCCTAAGAAAAGACTTAGGAGAGCTCTGTTTAGGAAGCTCTAGAGGAGGGGAGCCTGAACTAGGTAAAAGCTCTCCATGGAGGAAAGCCTGGGAGAGACCATGAGCCCCTGCAGACTTCCCCATGAGCAGGGGAAGGACTGCAGACTTCCCCATGTGGTGGGGAAGAAGCCTGGGGCCTTATAGCAGAAGAAGCTGGGGCTAAATCTGGAGACTTTTATCTGCTCTTTGAGGTAAGATACTTTAAACTGTTGTAAAAATGATCCTTTGAGAAGGCTTTATTAAGTAAAGAGACTCTGCTGCAAAGTAGAGTCTGCCTCCTGTTTGACTGGGCTGTTATAATGGCCTTGTTGTTACCCTATTGGGGGCGGGGCGGGGGGAGAAGTGAGGAGGCCATAGCAGAGCCATGTTCAGTACCAAGGGGTGACCCTTCTATAACACCTTAGATATTAACCATTGCTATAATCCCTCCTTAAGCTATTTGTTGTAGAATAATAGATTTGTTGCCTTCTTGTTCCTGTGTCAAGCGATAACTTCAACCCTTTCTTGAATGCGAAAGGCCAAAGTGTTTTGTCCAATAACTTTCTGGCCTGTAGCTCCAAAGCCTTTATGCCAAGATTATTTGAGTTCTAATTTATTCATTGAACTAATACCCACACCACATACTACTAGATAATTCTCTTATAATTGTTACCACAAGCTTTCCTCTTTTGCAGCTTACAAGGTCTCAAGCTTCAACCTTAACATGGAGTTTTAGTTTAACATGGAGGACAGCACCTTAAAAACAGATTAAGATTTTTGCTAACAGCATAAAAATCAAAAACTACTTTCCTGTTATCCTTGACTATTGTTCTGCCATCTAGCCTTTGTTACAATACAAATGTGTTGTTCTCCCTGATCTCTATTTATCCATTGTTAACCCCCCACAGAGAAAGGATTCACCGATGTTGCCATAGAGCTGCAAGATTTTGTTTATATATAAAACACTATTCTCTTTATTTGGCCAAATTTTGAAGTCCTTAGGCAAAACTCACAATGAGACTTGCCTGAATAAGACCTTAAAAAGAAAATAGGAAAATTCTAATATCAGTAGCTTCTTAGAAACAAAGACTTACCATGTAGATTCAATTCAAAAGAAAAAAAAATGTATTGCTTTAGATGTTGACCCATAAAATACTGTAACTATAAATTGTAACAGTTTTATCATGGTGGATGGAAGACTATATGAACAAATAATCACACAAAGATGCACAAATGGTGGAATACATATTTTTACAATCCCTAATATTTCAGAAGATTAGTTTATCCCCATACTACAAATTTACTTTATTAGATCCCCTAAAATTAATGGGATTTTGTAAGCCTTGGTAAATAATATTGTTAGATGAAAAGCCAGCAATATGCAAATGTATCTAAAGCTACTAAACTGTAACCTCACTGGCGTTCTGCAGTAATATGAGAATCCCTAAATTGATTGTGATCTAATCTTATAATGCAATTATATCATTTTGATTTTATATATTTTCCTTCAGAGTACTTCACAATATGCTTATAAAAAGCATTAATGGAAAAAAAATACATCAAAGCCTGAGACAGGAAGAATAAACAATTCTGAAAGCAAGGCAGTAATTATTTTAAGTATAAAAATGGGACAATGTGCACATTAATATGAAGTTAAAAATAACTGAAAGGTTGTATTGTTTATTGCTGATCACTTAATTTAAAAGCTCTATTCAAGAACCATAGGTTTCCATAATAAAGAACCAAATTGTTCCTGGCTCCTGTGTGGGTACAGGGGAAGGTGCAAGGAGTCTTATTAACTCTTGATTCACCTTTTCCTTATGCAGGATGAGGCACAAATGCACTTCCGATGTGTGCCCTGGGGTGAAGGATGTGAGTTCATGGCCCTATCCCCTTTTGTGCATACATGTGTGGGTGGAGGGGCAATCCTCCTCTTTCCATTAGGTTAATCAATATGTGCAGAAACTATTTTTAAAAAGCTTTCTAGCACTAATGGCTGCAAAGAAAAGAGCTCCAAATGTTAATCAAATGCAAACAATCCTGTAGTGAGTGTGCTGCAGATAGGTGCCCTTCGTGCAATCTTGATCCTACTGTAATGGATGGGAGTTCTTGCCATGGATGCCTGGAAGGCAACTGAAATATCAACTTCATTAAAAACTGCGGCCTTGTCTATACTGAAAATTGCACCAGTTTAAATCAATTATAAACTCTCTTTGGGGTTCAGCTAATGTGCACACTTAAATCAGTTAAACATTACTTGTATCAATATGGCTTCAGCTAAACTTTAAATTTAATAGTTAAACTGGTGCACTCTTCTAGTAGAGAGGGTTCATTTTTTATAGGCAGAGACTGGTAGGAGAAAGTCCTTTTCTCCCAAGGGGCATGAGAACACAAACCTGTGAGATTTGCAGAGACCTAGAAAGTCTATTTATGTGCCTCTGAAATGAATTAATAGGGCATCTGATCTTCACTACTCATTTTACAGAGTGGCAGAAGGAGTCACTAATACCCAGAAAAAAAGATGCCTGGAAATGTCAGGCATCATTCCACATAAGGGCCAGCAGTGACCACAAAGAAATAAGAAAATGGTAGGCAACAATAAATATAATTGTAAGACAAACATTAAATATTGTGCAATGCAGTGCCTTTTGTAAAAATGAAGAGAATCTGTGTATAATGTATTTGATAATGTTACTTACTTGAATACTGATCCATCTAGTCTACCTCCCCATTGCAAAATCCTACTTCCGCAGAACTTGAGAGCCACAAAGGCTGTCAACCACCTGAATTCAGCTAAGTGGTTGTAGAGGAGACATGATCCATCTCCTCACCAGGAAGTTTCAAATATTCTTCCCTAGGTGGTACACAGGGGTGGGGACCATTTCTTCATTATATGTGCATAGTACCTGCTATTATCATGTGCCTGGCATGCTGGGATTTAATCATCAATTGGATTTCTAGGCACTTAACTGCACTAGAAATAATAAATGCGTCTCAATGTCACTCTGTTTACAAGCCTGTGCCTTAGTGGAACAATCTGATCTTAAAGTACTCCCCTTAAAAGATACTCTTGGCATAATATGTTTGTTACAATAAAATAGTCAATAGATTACTGAATAGTCATCTGCTGTTGCCATTATCTCAGTTTAATTCTGCTTGTATTGGGGCTGGAGGAAGAGAGCTCATCAGGGATGCTGTAAGCATGATGGGAGTATTCAGGTTGTATCATCCAGTTCCTGAAAAGGTCTATTAAGACTTGAGTTATAAGTAGCATGACATCTCCTGCTCCACACAGAAGGATTCTAACTGCTCTCAGTGTAGTGCATTAAAATGCCACAGCCTAATACTGATAACACACCGAATCCACAGCTGTTTGTGGCAAAATATTGAGTAGATTATAAGGTTTTACAGCTTAGAGGAAAAAATGGGTTACAAAATAATGTGATTGCATCATGATTTTCTTGTCAGAAGTAATTAGAAGAATATAGGAGCAGGTCAGCAGTCAGACTTGCTTGTCAGTCCCTAACCAGCTGGAAATACAATAAGTGATTTCTGCATCCCTTAGGCTAACTCAGTTTGAAGGAAGACGAGGTAGACTTTTCACAGCTGAAAACATCTGTTACTGAAGCAATCTTGGCCACAATTTCCATCAAGACAATTGTTAATTCCAGGTTACATGGCCATTGTGGAGAATGTATTTGTAGACATGATATGTCCAATATGGTTACTGATGATTGAAAGAACAATTGATTTTTTTATATTGACACTTCCCTATGCAAGGGTAAAAGACCCCTTGCATTGCAATACTCCAATTAGGATTGCAATGCAAGGGTAAAAGACCCCTTGCATTGCAATACTCCAATTAGGATTGCAATGAAACAATGACAATGGAAACCTCAGATGGCTTAATAACTGAACAGTCTGTTCACACCTTTGCTTGTGACTGCTTTGGTGTGAGTTCATGTGCTGGTCAAGCCAGAAACCTGTTTCCTCTGGAGCTCAACAGTGATGTCTGCTAACTCAATTGCCTTTGGCAAGTATTCTCACTACTGATGGGAAGTTCACCTGTCTTAAGAATTACATTGTAAACATCTTAGTTTTCCTTTCTTTCCTGCCTGGGAGGACGGGGAAGGAGAGAGAAACCCACATCTGCTAAAATCTAACTTCTATTGCATGGAAATAATTAACAGTTCTGCTTAAAATTCCTATGTCCCCATTACCATGGACAGATTAGTCTGTAGTGAACAAAAGTAAAATCATAATCTTATAGAGAAATTCAAGTAAGATTTCCTGGTGATAGGTGCCTTAGAAATACCATTCATAGATCTAAACACACATACCAAAGAAAATAATCTGTACATCAAGGAAGACAGCAATATTATAAGGTGCAAAATGGCATCACTTAAAAATGTTTCAGAAGAGCTATGAAACAGAGTTCTGAGTTAAGCTCCTTAACAGCTTCTGGATGAGAGCATGTTTAAACTGCCAAGCAAGATTAAACATTCTACTACTGTAGACTGAAATCTGCAGATTTATTTATTAATTCTTATAATCAGACAGACTCCAGAAACTGAAAGAGAGGGCTGAGATGACTTAACTGCACGGGTGATGATGGCAGGGCGGGGGAAGGCAAAAATCCTTTTCCCATATGTACTTCTGTCTGAGAGCCCCGAGTAACACAATTTTAGAAGGACCATCTCATCAATGTGCAAGGCCACGTTTTAAACCAATAATATTTTTTAAAGTTACCTTGAGCTAAAACATTAAGGGGGGAGGATTGTACTTCAGATCTTTTTTGACACCTACAGTAACTGAGGCTTTAATGATTAACACTACTCATCAGATCTGTTCCTTCCTGCACATGTATCATAAAGATCTCCTGCTGTTCCCAGCAGTCCCACAATAATTCAATACACGAGCAAAATTAGCAGCAGGAAACAAGCCTTTGAAATTTTCTTCATTTATGAATAGCATTGTTCATTCAGTAAAGGATACCAGCTCCTGCTGTAATTCTTCATGTGTTAAGAAGGCTGCAAGTTATTTTCTCTCCATCAGCCTTAAAAAAATCAATAGAAATAAATACACATACAATTCAATATTGGATTAAACAGCCAACTGAGAGACTGAGAATTCCTTTCACTCTTGAACTCTTCTGATTTCTCCTCTGAGGGAGGACTATTGTGTTGGCATTCCTTAGCAAACACTCAATAATGCTAAAGTGCTTTGAAGTTGCCATTGGAGGAAATAGAACAACAGATGGAGCATGAATAAACCCATACTGCTGTCTTTTTAATCTTAACAAAAGCAATCTTTCTTGGCAAAAAATTAATATTTAATACCATTTACATATAGAAGTTTGTGATCCCTGATGAGAAGCCAAAAACTGTGAAACAGAGCTGTTACATGCAGAAGTGAAGTGTATATAAATCCTTGCTTTTTAAATTAGACTGATATATTGTCTGCTAGATATGTTTTTATAACAAATGTGATGGATCTTGTTCAGCAGTGATCTGGAGGCTGATGGCCCCAAAGGAGGCAGTGAATTACAATCTCAAAATATTACTGGAAATTTTGGACCTCATACTTAACAAGGCCACTCATGAAATTCAATCAGTGGATAAAATTCAAGTTGCCACATAGGTACCTCGATTCACAATTGAATTTCACATGCACGTTGCCACAAATATAGCATTTGAGCTTTTGGAATTCCTTCTTTCATGAGTCTTCCCCCCCCCCCCCCCCCCTTACTTTTTACAGTCAATTTTAAAGTTGCAATTTTTTCTCCTATGAGGAGGAAAACTATTTTTTATTTCTGTGGGGAAAAAATATTTTAATCTATGCAGTGTCTTTTGTAGCCATGTTGGTCCCAAGATATTAGAGAGCCAAGGGTGAGAGGCAAGCATTTGAGTTCACACAGACTTCTTCATGTCATCGTCTTCAGCATTTAATCTTGTTAGAATCTACGAACTCTCTTATACAACTAGTTTTCGATGGAGACTCCCACATAGGGTGACCAGATGTCCTGATAAAATTGGGACGGTCCTGACTTTTAGCTGTTCGTCCCATGTCCCGACCGATCTCTGGTCGGGATGCAATTTGTCCTGATATTTTGCTCCACCAGCAGCACTCAGCTTTTTTTTTTGGTCACTCTCCCCCTTTCCTAATAATTCCCAACATTCTGATAGCTTTTTTGACTGCTGCTACACATTAAGTAGATGTTTTCAGAAAACTATCCACAATGACTCCAACATCTTTCTTGAGTGCTAACAGCTAGTTTAGATCATTTTATATGTATAGTTGGGATTATGTTCTCCAATGTGCAGTACTTTGCATTTATCAACATTGAATTTCATCTGCCATTTTCTTGCCTAGTCACCCAGTGTCAAGGCTCCTTCCCCACTCTGAACTTTAGGGTACAGATGTGGGGGCCTGCATGAAAACTTCTAAGCTTAACTACCAGCTTAGATCTGGTCTGCTGCCACCACTCCTAATGTGCTAATTCCCTTCCCTGGGTAGCCTTGAGAGACTCTTCACCAATTCCCTGGTGAATACAAATCCAAACCCCTTGGATCTTAAAACAAGTAGAAATTAACCATCCCCCTTCCTTTCTCCCACCAACTCCTGGTAGATCAAGATCCAACCCCCTTGGATCTAAAAACAAGGAAAAATCAATCAGGTTCTTAAAAAGAAGGCTTTTAATTAAAGAAAGGTAAAAATAATCTCTGTAAAATCAGGATGGAAAATAACTTTACGGGGTAATCAAACTTAAAGAGCCCAGAAGACCCCCCCTCTAGCCTTAGGTTCAAAGTTACAGCAAACAGAGGTAAACACCCTAGCAAAAGGTACATTTACAAGTTGAGAAAACAAAGATAAAACTAACACACCTTGCCTGGCTGTACTTACAAGTTTGAAATATGAGAGACTTGTTTAGAAAGATTTGGAGAGCCTGGATTGATGTCTGGTCCCTCTTAGTCCCAAAAGCAAACTACCACCAAAAACAAAGAGCACAAACAAAAGCCTTCCCCCCCACCAAGATTTGAAATTATCTTGTCCCCTTATTGGTCCTTTGGGTCAGGTGTCAGTCAGGTTACCTGAGCTTCTTAACCCTTTACAGGTAAAAGGATTTTGGAGTCTCTGGCCAGGAGGGATTTTATAGTATTGTACACAGGAGGGCTGTTGCCCTTTCCCTTATAGTTATGACACCCAGTTTTGTGAGATCCCTTTGTAACTTGACTATCTTGATAGTTTTGTATGATCTGCAAACTTTGCCACCTCATTGTTTACTCCTTTTTCCAGATCATTTATGAATATATTGAACAGTACGGTCCCAGTACAGAACCCTTCAGGACATGAGTATTTACCCCTCTCCATTCTGAAAACTGACCATTTATTCCTATCCTTTGTTTCCTATCTTTTAATCAGTTACTGATCCATTAGAAGACCTTCCCTCTTATCCCGTGACAGCTTGCTTTGCTTAAGAGCTTTTGGTTTGCGGGACCTTGTCAAAGGCTTTCTGAAAATCTAAGTATATCCCCTGGATCACCCTTATCCACATGCTTGTTGACTCCCTCAAAGAATTCTAGTAGATTGGTGAGGCATGGTTTCCCTTTATAAAAACCATGTTGACTCTCCCCCAACAAATTAGGTTCATCTATGTGCCTGATAATTCCGTTCTTTACTATAGTTTTCACCAGTTTGCCGGTACTGAAGTTAGGTTTACTGCCCTGTAACTGCTAGAATCACTTCTGGAGCCTTTTAAAAAATTGGTGTCACATTAGCTAGCCTCCAGTCATCTGGTACAGAAGCTGATATAAATGTGGTTACATACTACAGTTAGTAGTTCTGAAGGAACTCAAATGTGAAATGGCAGAACTGTTGGGTGAATACCATCTGGTCCTGGTGACTTATTACTATTTAGTTTATCAATTTGTTCCAAAACTTCCGCTAATGACACCTCAATCTGGGACAGTGCCTTAGATTTGTCACCCCAAAAGAATGGCTCATGTTTGGGAATCTCCCTCACATCCTCTGCAGTGAAGAATCGTTTTGCAGAGTTTCTGGCGAGGTGGACGGGGGTTTTCTACTGGAACAATAAGTCACATTCTACAGTGAGAACAGAGGAAATAATCACATAAGAGAGGCAAGTGCCATCTTCATGGAGTCTCTATGCCTCACCTCTGCCTATGTAGACATTCTTCTCCTTCTTGCTGATAACTCTAATGTGGTTTTATTGGAGTTGCACACAACTTGTCTGTGGCTGCTCTCAAAACCCTATGTCAATGGGGAGGGAGTTCCCCAGCACTGGGAATGACTACAGCCTGGGGCTGCATTAATTTTTTTTCTCAGTAACTTCTGCAAGATTAGGAGTGGATGTACCTCCCCCTCCATCCTGGCCCTGCCAATTGGGGGCTGGCCATTCCTCAGGCTTTTCCCTGTCTGACCAGATCCTACCTGATTTCTTTAAAATTGCTTTGGAACAATATGGGGAGAGGAATTGGCAGGACAGGCCAAGGAAGGGTCAGAAGAAGCTAGATATGATGTATGTTGGGAGTCAGAGCGGCTGTATCCCAACAGATATGGAAAGAGATGTTTCATTTAAGAAAGTTGCAGAAAAGTTGGAATGCTGCTATCTTCTATGTACAAAGGGCATGCCAAGGTTAATGAATGGTTAATTTATATAAGCAAACAAGAGAAAGTATGACAAATCTATAGTGAACCTGGGGAATTTGAAGAGACTTGGATGAAAAACTTTTATATTTTCAAAAATGGTTGCCTAAAGTTAAAAGCCCAACTCTGGGCCCACCTCTTGTATTTTTATAATAAAGTATACCTAACTCTGACCTAGAGCTTTTTATCAGTAGAACACAAAGTAGAATTCAAAGAAGGAAAGCATCACACTCCCCACTTTACAGATGGGGAAACGGAGGCCCAGAAAGATGAAATGACTTCAGGATCACCCAGCAGACCAATGGCTGAGCCTGGCATAGAATGCATGTCCCAATCTACTAGGACACACTAACTCATTGTTTAAATGACTTACACAAGATGTTGGAAGATATATGCATGCAGGAAAGGCTAAATTGGACATACACGAACAAAGGCTTATTCAAAAGTGCAACAAAAAATCTTTTCCCTGAACTTGTTGAAAATCTGATGTAGTGAGTGCACAACTATGCTCCCAGTATAATGATTAGCCAATAAAGGCTTAAGTGACTTGCAGATGTTGTATGATGTCCACAAGCCCTTGACTGGATGTCACCTGATGGAAGATGGAAAAGAGGACAACAGACAATATTTAAGAACCATTGATAAATATGTCACTGTCATGGAAACAGACTATAATGGACCAAGCAAAGTGGCATTAGACAGATGGAAGCAGAAACACTGGATTGCCATATGTGTCACAAGGCACGAGAAAATCTAATACCCAATTTAAGAGTTCAATTGGCACGAACAGCAGCTTTTGTTTCAAGATTTTCCTAGTGTTTATCTTGTACTTCTGACAATATTCCTATTAACTGCATCCTTAAAATAAACTCTTGGAAAATGTAATTCCAGGTGAGTTCAACATGCATTAAACTAACATGGTGAATGCACCTAGTGGTGGGGGTGGGGTGGCGTGGAGAGATGAGATCAGCCATGGCTACCCATACTCCTTTCCAGCTGTATTCCCCCAAATTAAACTACCGCTCTGAGAGGTACTAAAGAGATGTTGGATCAGGGAAGAGAGAACTTACAAGACTGGTGCCAGGCTGGGGGTGGAGACTGAAGCTTGCAGGAACAACAATAGACACAGTTTTAGCTTGGACTGTTGGATACAAATGATGCCATCAGACAATGGTTCATTCCATTTTGACTCTGGACATTTCCCCCCCCCCCGCTCCCTTCTGCTGACTGGTGGCTTGTGCCAATCCTCCTGCACAGTTGTTTCCCTTTAGTTTCAATTCATCTGCTCTCCATGGTAGACTTGAGAAGACCATGCCACTTAATATTTCCACTCCATTTCTTTTTTTTTTCTTTATCTAATCTATTCCTATCTTTCCCTTCACCCGACATCACTTTTAATAATAAAAATAAAACCCAACAAAATATTTTGTCAAACAAACCAATCATGGGCCAAACATGACACCTGGAGACCTTAACTCCATTCATTCTGCTTGTATGTTCTAGTTCTTTCTCCCACAGCAAGTCTGCTTTCTGTATTTGGATTGTAAACTCTTCTGGGTATGTTTGTCTCTCACTCTATACCAGTGGTGGGAAACCTGTGATCTGCAGGCCACATATGGCTCCATCAGGGTAAGCTGCTGGCAGATCATGAGACAGTTTGTGTACGTTGACTGTCTGCAGCTCCCAGTAGCCATGGTTTGCCATTCCCGGCCAATGGGAACTGTGGGAAGTAGCAGCAAGCATGTCCCTGTAGCCTGTGCTGCTTCCTACAGCTCCCATAACAATGAAGATTTTAAAATACACTGGAATACACTGCAGTCCAGGATAGTGGCTGAAGAGAGGAAAGCTTTTCCTAGCCCTGGTCTACACTACGAGTTTAGGTCAAATTTAGCAGCATTAGATCGATTTAACCCTGCACCCGTCCACACGACGAAGCCATTTTTGTCGACTTAAAGGGCTCTTAAAATCGATTTCTGTATTCCTCCCCAACAAGGGGATTAGTGCTGAAATTGACATCGCCGGGTCAAATTTGGGGTAGTGTGGATGCAATTCGACGGTATTGGCATCCGGGAGCAATCCCAGAGTGCTCCATTGTGACCACTCTGGATATCATTCTCAACTCAGATGCACTGGCCAGATAGACAGGAAAAGCCCCGCGAACTTTTGAATTTCATTTCCTGTTTGGCCAGCGTGGCAAGCTGATCAGCATAGGTGTCCATGGAGTCCCAGAATCGCAAAAGAGCTCCAGCATGGACTGAAAGGGAGGTACTGGATCTGATTGCTGTATGGGGAGAAGAATCCATACAGCAGGTAAGCAGAGAATCCCTTCTCCCCAGCACCCAGGAACTGTTCATCACCCTGGAGCCAATACCCTCCCAAAGTGGGCTCCTGGACCATGAAGCCAGAGAAGGAAACTCTGGTGAGTGTACCTTTAAGTATAATACAGGGTTTTAAAAGCAAGTTTGTTTAATTTGCCCTGAAGACTTGGGATGCATTCACAGCCAGCACAGCTACTAGAATGCATTCAAGTAACATCGGTTCTTTATCTCTCTGTGTTCTCCTCAGGAGAGTGATGGCATTCATGGTCACCTGGTTGAAATAGGGGAATTTTATTAAGGGGACATTCAGAGGTGTCGTTCCTGCTAGGCTGTGTGCCTGTGGCTGAAAAGAAATCATCTCCGCTGTTAGCCACGCAGTGGGGGAGGGCTGAAGCAATCATCCCAGAGAATTGGGTGTGTGTGGGGGGGGGTTTAGTTGGGTTTGTGCTGCATGTTCACCTGAAAACTGCAGCCCCTCTGAAAACCGGCAGGCCCTCAATATAAGAGGCAAAATGCAACCTTGTACCGAAAGCACATGTGCTATGTAATGTTAACAGCTTGGTTCACCATGAAAGAGTCTACCCATTGTTCTCTAAAATGTGTCCTTTTGGAGAACACTCTCCCTTTTTTTTCCTCCCACAGCTGCAAATGTTTCAATGCTCCCCCTATCATCTCCGTCCCAGAGGCTAATGCAGATAAGAAGGTGAAAAAAACACACTCGCGATGAAATGTTCTCTGAGCTCATGCAGTCCTCCCATGCTGAAAGAGCTCAGCAGAAGGCGTAAAGGCAAACACTGGCAGAGTCCAGGAAAGCAGAAAACAAATGCAAGGACAGGAGTGATGAGCAAAGAGGAGAGGTGGCGGGAGCAAGAGGAGAGAAGGCAGGATGCAATGTTGAGGCTACTGGAGGATCAAACTGATATGCTCTGGGGTATGGTTGAGCTGCAGGAAAGGCAGCAGGAGCACAGATTGCCACTGCAGCGCCTGTGTAACTGCCTGCCCTTGTCCCCAAGTTCCATAGCTTCCTCACCCAGACGCCCAAGAACGTGGGGTGGGGGAGAGGAGAGGACTGCCCAAGCAACAGAAGGCTGGCATTTAATAAGTTTTGAAGTGCAGTGTCACCTTGTCCTTCCCTCCTCCACCACCCCACCAGGTGCTTCCTTCCTCCCCTACCCCTCCTGGGATACCTTGGCAGTTATCCCCCTATTTTGTGTGACGAATTAATAAAGAATGCATGAATGTGAAGTAACAATGACTTTATTGCTTCTGCAAGCAGTGATCAAAGGGGGGAGGTCGGTTGGCTTACGGGGAAGTAAAGTGAACAAAGGGGGCAGGTGATCATCAAGGAGAAACAATCAGAACTCTCACACCATAGCCCGGCCAGTCATGAAACTGGTTTTCAAAGGTTTTCTGATGTGCAGCATGCCCTGCTGTGCTCTTCTAATCGTCCTCGTGTCTGGCTGCGCATAATCAGAGGCCAGGCGATTTGCCTCAACCTCCCATCCCACCATAAATGTCTTCCCCTTACTGCCACAGAAATTGTGGAGCACACAGAAAGTGGTAATAACAATGGGAATATTGGTTTCGCTGAGGTCTAACTGCATCAGTAAACTGTGCCAGTGTGCTTTTAGATGTCAAAATGCACATTCTAACACCATTCTGCACTGGCTTAGCCTATAGTTGAACTGCTCCTTACTACTGTCCAGGGTGCCTGTGTATGGCTTCATGAGCCATGGCATTTAGGGGTAGGCTGGGTCCCCAGGGATAATTATAGGCATTTCAACATCCCCAATGGTTATTTTCTGGTCTGGAAAGTAAGTCTCTTCCTGCAGCTGTTCAAACAGACCAGAGTTCCTGAATATGCGAGTGTCATGTTCTTTTTCTGGCCATCCCATGTTGATGTCGGTGAAACGTCCCTTGTGATCCACTAATGCTTGCAGCACCATTGAAAAGTACCCCTTTCAGTTTATGTACTGGCTGCCAAAGGTGGTCCGGTAACAAGATAGGGATATATGTTCCGTCTATCACCCCACTACAGTAAGGGAATCCCATTGCAGCAAAGCCATCCACTATGACCTGCACATTTCCCAGAGTCACTACCCTTGATAGCAGCAGCTCAGTAATTGCATTGGCTACTTGGATCACAGCAGCCCCCACAGTAGATTTACCCACTCCAAATTCATTCCCAACTGACTGTAGCTGTCTGGCGTTGCAAGCTTCCAGAGGGCTATTGCCACTCGCTTATGAACTGTGAGGGCTGCTCTCATCTTAGTATCCTTGCGCTTCAGGGCAGGGGAAAGCAAGTCACAAAGTTCCATGAAAGTGCCCTTAAGCATGTGAAAATTTTGCAGCCACTGGGAATCATCCCAGATCTGCAACACTATGCAGTCCCACCAGTGTGTGCTTGTTTCCCGGGCCCAGGATCGGCATTCCACGACATGAGCCTGCCCTATTGCCACCAGGATGTCTAAATTGCCGGGGCCCGTACTTTGAGAGAAGTCTGTGTCCATGTCCTCGTCACTCTCGTCACTGCGCTGCCGTCGCCTCCTTGCCTGCTTTTGCAGGTTCTGGTTCTGCACATACTGCAGGATAATGTGTGAGATGTTTACGGTGCTCATAACTGCCGCGGTGATCTGAGCGGGCCTCATGCTTGCAGTGGTATGGCATCTGCAGGAGAGCAGAGTTGCAGCAGAAGCGGTGGCTGGTGATGGTTGCCACGAGAATAGATATTTATAGAGAACCACAAGAAGACCTGTGAGGTGGATTCATGAGAGCAGAGTTGAAGCGGGAGCCCATGTCAGCCAACATGGAAAAATCCGCTATCAATCGAGACAAGAGCAGGAGAGCAGAGTGGCAGTGGAAGCGGTAGTTGGAAGACCAGTTTTTCCAACCCATTGCACTGTCTGCGGCCAGAGCAGGAGAGCAGAGTTGCAGCAGAAGTGGTTGTTCGATGACGACGGCTAGCAGTCCTACTGCACCATCTGCTGAAAGCAGTATGGCGCCTGCATGGAAAAAAGGCACAAAATGATTGTCTGCCATTTCTTTCACGGAGAGAGGGGCGACTGACGACATGTACCCAAAACCACCTATGACAATATTTTTGTCCCATCAGGCATTGGGAGCTCAACCCAGAATTCCAATGGGTGGCAGAGACTGCGGGAACTGTGAGATAGCTACCCACAGTGCAATGCTCCGAAAGTCAATGCTAGCCGTGGTACTGTGGACGCACTCCGTCAACTTAATGGGGGGTGGGGGCACACAATCTACTGTATAAAATCACTTCCTAAAAAATAGACTTCTATAAATTCTAGCTAATTTCATAGTGTAGACATACCCCTAGTGTACCAGAATTCAGTGCACATAATATTGCACACAACCTTTTCAATAAGTTCTCAGAATTCAGTTAAAACATGGCATAACTAATATCAGATACTTCAGGAACAGGAAAATGTTTCCTGGGACAATATGCCTGCTCTCTCTTGTTGCTGAGCTCAATTCCATTTTTTTCTCAGCTTTTATTATATTTCTCAATCATTCCTTCCAGAAATACATCTAGATTTCTTTTGAAATCATGTATATGCTTTGCATCTGTTGCCTTCTTCTGTAACTTATGGTTTATGCTGAAAACCATTTCTGACATAAAATAGTTCTGATCAAATACACCATTTACTCTTAGTTTCCTAATTGCTAGATTTGTGTCACCCACATACTTAATTTGTTGCCACAAATTTGTCTTGGTTTTAGTTTTGTCAATACCTTAAGTATTTTAGAATACTTCACCTCTTTTTAGGTGAGAATATTCTTTTATCATGTCATCACTACCAAGATAGAAACCTGGTATTATCTTAGAGTTTGATCATACACTTGAAATATTAAAAAATAAGGGAAACTTTCATTTGATTTTAACATGGAACTAAAATGATATTCTGATTTTTTTTAAAAAACCAGATGGACAATTATCTCACTATGAGAATTTGTCAAAAGGAATGGAGGTGGCTCTGGAAGGGATGGGTATTGTGTACTAACCTGGCAATATGTACAGTATGGGTTTGCACATGTCTATAGTTTATTTTGATATTATATTATATCCTTGGCTTTAGCTTTCAGTGCTAGCATTTGCAATCATTCTCAAATGTTAGAATATGATTAGGCTGGCATCTCTAACTTCTGTCACGCGGGGGACTGGTAGAGGGGTTCATATGAATATATGTTTTATTCATTTCCATAATCCAAGATTCCCTCTCAATCTCTTTGAGAAGCTGCAGTGCTATTCTTATTTAAGTGGCAATGATCCCAATGATCCTATAGGAATCTCTAAATGTGTCAGGTGGAATATGGCTGGCAGATGAATCTCTGGATGAGTTGAAGATGTCTAGTAGCTTGAAGTTGGTTCTTTTGCTGTCTCAGTGAGTAAGTGTCTTTATGAGTTGTTCAAGATAGGCACTAGCAAAGACAAGCTATTCCTAATAACAGACTGTGCTGGGATTAGGGAACTCTTATTGTAGATTATCACAAATATATAGGCCTAGCCTATTCAGATTTATTCCTGAATAAATCCAGGAAAAGAAATGAGTGTCACTGCTCAGAGATGGGCAACCAGGGTCACCAGCCCTCTTACAAAGACCCTAGGAAGTCTTAATAGGCCTAAATCAAGCATCTTGTATTGATAATCTGTCCTTTTGATAACAAGGCCACACTAAGACACCACTACACATACATCAAAGTGTTATCTCCTCCTCTACCTTATTCATCCCTGGGCTTCCTCGCCCCAAACCCCAAGGGAATGTCATGTAAGGAGAATGGAATATAAGCATTCTAAAAGGCCACACTTAATTGAAGTAGAACTTGCTTTTCTGAAGAACTTGTTGTATAGTTCAAGTTCAAAGGAAAAGTATCATCCTGTTTTAGGTATAGAAAAATGTTTAATAAAATATGGATTTGCACTAAAAAAATTAATTTTTGATAATTGTTGTATAGTAGATACTCTTGGCCTACTTTTTATATGCAAAGTGTATTTAGAATAAAAGAGATCCTCAAATTCACATCCAGGGGTACAGTGAACACTTTAGAATTGCTGAAGTTCTCAGAGACAAGTAACGTGAATTTGCAAACTTGTCCACCATGATCCCTAGGCTTCGGAACTCCAGTTCCAGCCCAAGCCGCGAATTCAAAGCACTGTCTATACAGTTAGTTTTAGAGTGCTAGCATCTGCTGTGCTAGCCCAAGTCTGAACCCAGGCTGGGAGGCTTGCTCCTGTGGGTTCCAGTATTCTGGGTAAACATATTCTACATGCCTTACTTGCTCTTGACAATAGAATGTAGGCTCCAACATCATTTAAACACTTCAGAAAATTTAACCTCAGGGCTATTATACCTATAACCTCAGACCTGGGTTGCTAATGTGGAGCTGCATCACCAGAGGAGGAGCTGTGGGAAATACCACTTCCCCAGAGAAGTGAAATGCCTCCTGGTGCTCTCTGATATAGAAGATATAGCAGAACTAAGCCTGCTGCAATGGCTTAGTTCTGCTGTCCTGCCCAATAGCTGGCATAGTGATCCTTTGTATACATATATCCACACACATAAATTGGGCAATATTTAAAATGTTGCCACTTCATTTATGCACCTAAATAAGAGTGGAGATCTCTTGAAAATTCTTCTCCAATTACGTTTGCTGAGTAGTTCTGAAAATCTGGCCTCTATCTGTGTACATACAAAAATCTGGTTATTTGCTGTGAGAACACTAGAAAGAAAGTTGATCTAGGCAGTGTACAACAGCAGGGTAATATTGCAGCCCAGCTCTCAAGAAATAAAAATAGATTTGTCTATTTGGAACAAAGAAATAAAATGACACAACCACAGAATGTGCGTTGGTGGGTGGTGAGGCTGTGTTGATTTTAATCAAATATTTAATGTAAAAATTCACCATTTTCCCTTTATATGAGGGAATTACCAATAACCACAAGTCACTGAACATCTTCATTTTGACCTGTTCATATTTTCTGAGCCATTAAATCACACTATTAAGTAGTCCATTCTTGTGTTTCCCCCCTTGATTTTAAGAAAACATGCTCAAAACACTGACTGCAAGGGGAGTTGAGGAAACTTTGCATCTTACTGTATCGAGTCCTAAATTGATTTTTTTTCAAACTTTCAGAGTTTGCTGCATGGTCACTGAGTCAACTTGCTGTCTCTTCCTAAATCCTCCTCATCACTTAAATATCCTTTTCTTGTATATTATGTGAGATCCACAATTAATCTTTTGAATGCCTTTTCTGTTTCTCTTTGAACACCTCCTGTTCTCCTGTTTTTCACATGTTTCCCTTTGAATTCCCCTTATTTTGCTTACTTGACAAACTCCTGAGAAATGTTATGTAGATACCATAAAACAAGCATTGCTGAGATGAAATTCCTTCTTGAATTATTATTGAAAGGCTCAATTCAGTGTTGACTGAGCAAAAATATTTTATGTGGGCCCTGAGGTACTGTTACTAGACACTCCTAATCTTGCTTGAGTGAGAATATTATAATAAATGTAGTCGGAACAGGAAATCCTACATTCTGCCTATAATGTAATTGGATACTGGAAACATAGGTGGAGAGTGAGACTCTCCTTCATTTGTCCAGTTGGTGCCAAATGCATCCTCTGTGTATGCGTGATTTTGACCCATTATATTTTGCATTAAATATCCTAAACATACTGCTCTGTCATCTGGATTTCAAAGCTACATATTGATGTCTGATTGTGATAAAATTAGCACTATACCCAGTGCATTTAATAGTCTTACTAAAACATTGCAATATCATTTGGAACTTATACAATAATATACAAGACTGTAATTTCAGCAGCTCACCATCCATAGAAAATAATACATTCTACTCATCCCAAGAGAAGTGACTCCACTCTAGTTGAAACTGTGCTTCTTATGGGACCATTCATTTTACATACAAACCACTCCATTAAACTATTTGCTGTCAGTGCATGAAGTCCCATAAAGGAAGTAGTACCTCCAAATCGGGGCTGATATATACTCTAGAAGTGGGAACTCTTGTTGAACTCTCTCCCCATGTCCCATCCCTAAATAGCAGAGTATTTCAGTCAATCAAAAGACCTTAAAATCAAAAGGGGAAGGAAGCAATGTCATTGACATCTGTGCATAATGGTTCCTGGTGATGAGTGTACTTACAATAGAAGACTTTCAAAATTATGAAACACTTTTGCTTAACTTAGACATTTAATCATCATTAAAAGCCATTTATTTTTTTCTATGCTTCAACATGATGAAAAGTAGTCTTTAAATAACTAGTGCCTACCATTTTAAGATATTACTATATGTAACTTAAATAGCCGTGAGCTATTGGAAAACCACATACTAAGTACATATAGCTTGCATTAATAGCAAGAGGGGAATTGAATAGCCATTCCTAGTGCTTGAAAGCTTTAAGCTGCAAACAGGGCTCTTATGATTAAAAATTATTAGTTCATCATGTTGATAGGCAAGAGTGGACTCCTCTCCACCCCAGAAAAAATGGCTTTGGGGCAAAATATCAAAATAATCAAATGATGATGTGATGCCTCATGGAGGTTTTAATTGAGGTATTTAGAGTCCCATCTATAGAAGAGACTGTCAGGCTATATATCTAATGATGCACCACAATCTCACCTCATAGTGAGGAAAGGTAGTTGCATTACGGCACACATCCTGGGTTGCCTGGCCCAGAGATATGTGTACCATGGTGAGGGACTCCCATAATGCAAATCATGCTAGACTGAACTGCAATTACCCTGAGACACTATGGTAGCATATCCAAATCAAAATGTTTCCAAAGATTTGCTTTTATTTGATAGAAAAATTGAAATTTTCTGTAGAAAGCAGATAGTTTTTGCTAAAAACACAATTAAGTTGAAAACCTAATTTTCCATCCAAACAGTTTTGAAAGAACATTTTCAACCTCCCTAATATCATGTCCTACATTTATGTCATGTGAGTGTGTGCTGGTAGCATGTCATTCCCCTGTAATCCTGTATTCTGTATACCTGTATCCCCTGTTTTCTGTGTTTTTGCCTACACCTGTGGGTCCAGTTTTCCCTCTGGGGATGTGTGCTCTGTCTCTCCTCAGGAACTTCCTTCCCTGCGTCAGAAAGCAAGTATTTCGGGTGCATTTGGCCACTTCCTATGAACACCAGAGAGCTACTGGGGAGGGGACTATTCCCTTCCTGTGAATGATATTTCTGCATCCCCCTGCTGGCGGACTCTTGTGTTGTGTCTGACTTTCAGCTATTGAGCTCAGCCTTCACTGGTCCACTATGAAATGGACCCAAAGAGGTAGTAGAGGACAGGACTGTGAATTCCATACACAGTAGCACTTTGAGGGCTGGAACTGGACTTGCTTCCTCTCCATCAAAGTTCATGAGAAATATACTGTTGTCTCCTTTTACCTCTCCAACCAGAGCAGTTGTTCATATGAGCCAAGGGGTAAAACTACAATTAACTGGATAAAATTTAACAAAATAAAAAAAATTGAATATACAAGGGAAACTTTTTTAACTCTAACATCAATTAGCTTGTGGAATAGTCTCTCAAAGTTCTTATGTGCGCTTAACTTGATGAGTGGAAGCCCTATCACCTTTATAATTTAAAACTGGAAAAAATATCCATCCTTTGTAGGAAACAATCCTGTATTACCATAGGGTAAGTGGATGGTGGTGTCTCCCCCGCAAAAGGCAGAAATGGCAGTTAGGCGTAGAACTGGTTGCAAACTTTTCTAAACTTTTCTTGTTGGAAAAAGGCGATTCATCAAAACTGATTTTTTTTCATAGAAATGTGTCCATTGTGACACAATTTCACTGTGTAGGCTTCTTGGGTCCAGGATGGAAATATTGGTCTTAAGCAAAAGAGATCCCAGAATAGCGCTCATCTGGGTTGTGGGCAATGTAGGTTCAAGTTCCTACTCTGAATCAAGCAGAGCAGGAATCTGAACCTGTCTCCCAGCTGAGTACCCTAAGCAATTACCAATTAGCTATTTGGGAGTGAAATCTTGTGTGGTGTTCTATGAAAAAATAGATAGGTCTATGTTTCCTACCAATGCAAAGCAAACATGTTTAAAATAACTTTGAATTTTTTTGTGAAATCTAATTCTTTTTTTTTCCCTCCAGCCAGCCTCGTCTAGCCACCCAACTGCCATTTCTATCTTTGCAAATCTTCCATTAGGGTGCATATAGTGTGCATACCTATGTAGTCCTTCCCCTGCCCCCACCCTTAGCATGGGTATTCACAGCAGTGTAGATGGTGAGACATGGCTTAGGCAAGTAAAGTAAAAACACACCTGAAGGGAATGGGTATGTTTCTGAGTACCTACCCTACACTATGCTTTGTTCAATCAAGCTGTGCATCCCCATCTCCATTGCTATTTTTTAGCAGTGTGGTGTCCTGCTGCTGGAGCCTTTCCTTGGAAAAAAATCTTGCAGGGGGAAAAGGCTCTGGCAGGGGGAGGCATCAGGGAAAGACTCTGCTGGCTACCTGCTGCTGGAGACCATCCCCCCCACAGGAGGGAAAGTCTCTAGCATCAGGGAAAGTCTCTGGCAGAGGTGAGGCCACTGCCAGAGCCTTTCGCTGACATGTTCTATGCAGCACAGTGTGGACATAGCACGTTTTTCACTGTGGCATGTAACCACATATACACTACATGCAGCCAAAAGTGGTGTGTAGTATAGATGTAGCCTTTGATGCCTGAATAGGTCTTCCTGTGAGGTATGACAATTGTTAACTACATAATGGTAACCTAAATCATTTTCATTCCATGAGATTCAAAAAGAAACACTATTTCATTTGTCTGAAACATCAGAGATGTTTTCCAGATTTTAGGCTTTTCCTCTTCTTTCACATTTTTCTTCTTCTCCCTATCACCTATCCTCTTTCCATTTTTGCCCCTGAAACAGCTGGTTAGCTACTGCTAGGTCATGGTGTGCTCCCCCATCTGCCCCATTCCTGCTATTTAAACTTTCTGAAGTTCTTCATTTGTGCTGAATTGTAATGTGATCAGTTTGGTTCCCTGTTCTGTGATCCAGTGACTGGAGGTGAAAGTAAGCCGGTATGGTCCGGCATACTGGCAAGAACCGCCACGCCATGCCTGCTTCCCCAGGCCAACGATTTAAAGGGCCTGGGGCTCCTAACCAGAGTCCCGCTGCCAGAGCCCCTGGGTGGCGGACGCAGCTCAGGTAGTGATGTAAAGGGCCCTTTAAATCACCACCGGAGCCCCCGGCTGCGTCGCTACCGCTGGGGCTCTGGCAGCAGGGCTTGGGCAGAGATTTAAAGGGCTCAGGCTTCAGCTGGGGCATAGATAGGTGGTTTGTCATTATTGCGTCCACACTGGTTCCATCTTACGGGGGTTATGCATTCCTCTAACCTCAGATAATCCACATTCTTTTATACCCTTATATGCTTACCTAACCCGTACATCATGCATGTGCTATCCTTACTCTTTCATGTATTACCTAAATGATCATTTAGCATCCTGATCCATATTTGGTATATACGTATTGCATTTTTTTAACAAAGCAGTCCTTTAATTTAGTCCCTTTACATCAATCACATAGTAACAGTGTCATCTTGCCTGTTCACCCTATCCAAATGTTCCTTGTTTTTTCCCAACTTACCTACTTCTGCAGTCTTGTCCTTGATAATGTATGTGGAGTACCTTTGTTTTTTCTCAAGCATATTGTTTTCTATTTTAATAAACAAATTACTTAATTTTTAACTGGAATACACTCTGCAATTTTAACAAAGTTTATTAACACTTGACAATTGTTTCACAGGTTCAGGACTGGCCTTAACTTTTACTTAATATGATCCTCCAAAACATAGGCTCTCTAAGGCCTGGTCTACACTAGGCGTTTATGTCGAAGTTAGCGCCGTTACATCGAATTAACCCTGCACCCGTCCACACCGCGAAGGTATTTAGTTCGATATAGAGGTCTCTTTAATTCGACTTCTGTACTCCTCCCCGACGAGGGGAGTAGCGCTAAATTCGACATGGCCATGTCGAATTAGGCTAGGTGTGGATGGAAATCGACGCTAATAGCTCCGGGAGCTATCCCACAGTGCACCACTCTGTTGACGCTCTGGACAGCAGTACGAGCTCGGATGCTCTGAACAGCCACACAGGAAAAGCCCCGGGAAAATTTGAATTTGAATTCCTTTTCCTGTCTGGCCAGTTTGAATCTCATTTCCTGTCTGGACATTGTGGCGAGCTCAGCAGCACTGGCAATGATGCAGAGCTCTCCAGCAGTGATGGCCGTGCAATCTCAGAATAGAAAGAGGGCCCCAGCATGGACTGATCGGGAAGTCTTGGATCTCATCGCTGTGTGGGGCGATGAGTCCGTGCTTTCCGAGCTGCGCTCCAAGAAACGGAATGCAAAGATCTACGAGAAGATCTCTAAAGACATGTCAGAGAGAGGATACAGCCGGGATGCAACGCAGTGCCGCGTGAAAATCAAGGAGCTGAGACAAGGCTACCAGAAGACCAAAGAGGCAAACGGACGCTCCGGATCCCATCCCCAGACATCCCGTTTCTACGAGGCACTGCATTCCATCCTAGGTGCGGCCGCCACCACTACCCCACCAGTGACCGTGGACTCTGAGGATGGGATATTGTCCACGGCCGGATTCTCGGACATGTTAGCGGACGGGGAAGATGAGGAAGGAGAAGAGGTGGACGAGGCAGTCGACAGCACTCACAACGCTGATTTCCCCGACAGCCAGGATCTCTTCATCACCCTTACAGAGATCCCCTACCAACCGTCCCCAGCCGTTACCCCGGACACAGAATCTGGGGAAGGATCAGCCAGTAAGTGTTGTAAACATCTAAACATTTATTTTTAACAGAACAGGAATATTAACAATTAAAAAAATGGGTTTCTCATGATTAGTTTGCCCTAGGCGCTTAACGGTTCAGTCATGGGCAGTGCAACTATTGAAAAAAAAATCTAGCAATGTCCAGTTTTGCATGATTGTCCTGCCCAAGCCGCTCTACTGTTTAGTCACTGCTACAGCAGCTAGAGTAAAATGCGGTCTATATGTCCGGGGATGGAGCAGAAATCCTCCTGTGACATCTCGAGGAAGCTCTCCTGGAGGTAATTGGAAATCCGTTGCATTAGGTTCCTGGGGAGAGCGGCCTTATTGGGTCCTCCGTAGTACGACACGTTGCCGCACCACGAGACAAGCAAGTACTCGGGAATCATTGCTCTGCACAGCAGGGCGGCATACGGCCCTGGTCTTTGGAGGCTTTCCCGGAGCATTCTCTCTTTCTCGCTGTCAGAGATCCTCATGAGGGTGATGTCGCTCATGGTGACCTGCTTTGAATGAGGTAGGGGAATGTTAGTGTTGGGACTGCTTGCTCGTTCCTTTACAGAACTGTAACCGCTGGTTTGCAGCCACGCGGTGGAGGCGGGAGAGGGGCAGCCGAAAGGGATCGTTCCCGGGGACAGCCGCGAGGGTGTGGGACAGGAGCAGAGTTCCTGCTTGCCGGATTGCTGGCAGCAGGGACCGACATTGATTTCAATGTGAAATGAGGCCATTGCTAATATTAAAGTTTTTAAGCTGCCACGAGTCTACGGCTTACCATGTCTGCCTGCAACAGAAATTCCGTTGTCCTGACACGCTTCTCAAATGTGCTGTGCAAGACCCCAGGCACTGAATGCGAAGGCCGAGAATTCGACCTTGTGCTGAGTGCGCATGTGATAGGTGCTGTGCATGGTCTTGTTCACAGAGAAAGACTATGTTCTTTGTTCACAAGTACATTTATCTTTCTGAGGAATTCACTCCCTTTTTCCCATTCCCACAGCCCCATCTGCGACTGTCTCACAACCTAGCCTGGCATCACACTCCCAGAGGCTAGCGAGGATTAGGCATAGGAAGAAGAGGACACGGGAGGACATGTTCTCAGAGCTTATGGCCTGCTCCCGAGCCCAGGCAGCACAGCAGACCCAGTGGCGGGAGAACTTGTCCCAAATGCAGCAAGCAAACATGGATCGGGAGGAGAGGTGGCGGCAGGAAGACCAGCAGGCGACTCAAACCCTGCTTGGACTACTGAGGGAGCAAACGGACACGCTCCGGCGCCTTGTGGATGTTCTGCAGGAACGGAGGCAGGAAGACAGAGCCCCACTGCAGTCCATCTCTAACCGCCCTCCCCCGCCACCAAGTCCCATACCCCCCTCACCCAAAGTGCACAGAAGGAGAGGCGGCAGAGTCCACGCAAACTCTCACTCCACCCCTGCAGAGAGCTCTAGTAGCAGAAGGCTCTCATTCCCCAAAATTTGACAAGTTCTTTCCTTCCCGCCTGACACAAGCCCCCGTCCAAGTTTCACCTCCCAGTTCCATGTGTAGTTGATAATAAAAAATATGTTTCTGTTAACTAATGTTTCCATCATGTTCTTTTGGAGGAGGGGGGGAAAGGGGGATGGTAATTGGACAGGACAGTCACCTTTGGCAGGGTACATAGGCGGGGGCAGGTACAGCAGCAGGGCACATACACAGTGCAGTGACTAGTTGCCCTGGTCAGTCTGGGAGGTGGTTTTCATGTTCTGTAGTGGGGGGTGGGTTGCTCTGTGACTTTGTGGCGGGGGAGGGCAGTTACAGATCTTAAGCGGCGGTCCTTATGCAGGATCACAGAGCCACACAGCAGGAGATCTGTAACCGTCCTCCCCCTGCCACAAAGTCACATAGCCCCCCCATACACACAGTCCCGATCAGGAGGGGTGACAGGCTCCGTTGAAAGAACCAGCCCACCACAGCGGAGCCTGTCAATCCTTGAGTTTAGAAGCTTTCTTTGCGTCACTACACTACACCCGCTCCGCACCACAATCCGCGTCCCAGTTTTAAAAAATTCCCGCGAAAACAGTAGTAAAGAAAACGGTGTTCATTAACAAAGTAGAACTGATTTTATTTCGAAACGTGTGTTGGAAGGGGGGGAGAAGGGGGTATGTAACTGGAGAGGATAGTCAACATTAACTGGGTAAAGAAACGGGGGCAGGTTCGGCTTCTCTGTACACAAACTTTACAGTCACAGGTTACCCTGTTCACTCAGGAACCTAGCTTTCAAAGCCTCCCGGATGCACAGCGCGTCCCGCTGGTCTCTTCTAATCGCCCGGCTGTCTGGCTGTGCGTAATCAGAAGCCAGGCTATTTTCCTCAACCTCCCACCCCGCCATAAAGGTCTCCCCCTTGCTCTCACAGAGATTGTGGAGCACACAGCAAGCTGCTATAACAATGGGGATATTGGTTTCGCTGAGATCACAGCGAGTCAGCAAGCTTCTCCATCTCCCCTTGAGACGGCCAAAAGCACACTCCACCACAATTCTGCACTTGCTCAGCCGGTAGTTGAAGAGTTCTTTTTCACTGTCCAGGGCGCCAGTATAGGGCTTCATGAGCCAGGGCATTAGCGGGTAGGCTGGGTCCCCGAGGATGACTATAGGCATCTCCACATCCCCAACAGTTATTTTGTGGTCCGGGAAGTAAATACCTTGCTGCAGCCGTCTAAACAGACCAGAGTTCCTGAAAACATGAGCGTCATGAACCTTGCCCGGCCATCCGACGTAGATGTTGGTAAAACGTCCCCTGTGGTCCACCAGTGCTTGCAGCACCATGGAAAAGTAGCCCTTTCTGTTAATGTACTGGCTGGCCTGGTGGTCCGGTGCCAGGATAGGGATGTGAGTTCCATCTATGGCCCCACCGCAGTTTGGGAATCCCATCGCTGCGAAGCCATCTATGATCACCTCCACGTTTCCCAGGGTCACTACCTTTGGCAGCAGTACATCAACGATTGCCTTGGCTACTTGCATCACAACAACCCCCACAGTAGATTTGCCCACCCCAAACTGGTTCGCAACTGACCGGTAGCTGTCTGGCGTTGCAAGCTTCCAGAGGGCTATGGCCACTCGCTTCTGGACAGTCAGGGCTACTCGCATCCGGGTGTCATTGCGCTTCAGGGCAGGGGACAGCAACTCACAAAGTTCCAGGAAAGTTCCCTTCCGCATGCGAAAGTTTCGCAGCCACTGGGATTCATCCCAGACCTGCAGCACTATGCGGTCCCACCACTCAGTGCTTGTTTCCCGTGCCCAGAATTGCCGTTCCACGGCATCAACATGACCCATTGCGACCGTGATGTCCTCGGCGCTGGGTCCCGTTCTTTCTGAGAGGTCTGTGCTACTCTCAGACTTCAGGCCATCACCGCGGTGACGTAGCCTCCTCGCCTGACTTATCTGCATCTGCCTCAGGGAAAGGTGTATGATAAGCTGCGAGGCGTTGAGAGCGGCCACAACTGCAGCGATGGTCGCAGTGTGCTCCATGCTCGCAGTGCTGTGGCGTCCGCGCTGTCACTGACTAGAAAAGTGCGCAAACTGATTTCCCGCCGGCGCTTTCAGGGAGGGAGGGCGGGAGTGATGGACGGATGACGACAGTTACCCAAAAGCACCCTGGACACATTTTTTTTTACCCAGAAGGCATTTGCGGCTCCACCCAGAATTCCAATGGGCAGCGGGGACTCCGGGAACTGTGGCATAGCTGCCCACAGTGCACAGCTTCCAATGTCGACGCTTTCCCCGTTAGTGTGGACTCACAAAGTCGAATTACTGTCCTTAGTGTGGACACACACGTTCGACTTTGCAATATCGATTCCAAAAATTCGATTTAAGTAAAATCGAACTACTCTCGTAGTGTAGACAAGGCCTAACAGAAGAGAGTTCCTACAATGACCAAGTTGTTTGTTCCAAAAAAATCAGCAATAATTTCACCGTTTTCATTTATTTCAGAGGTTTCTGTTTTCCATAATTACTTCTCTGCCAATGTTGTTGCTTCTATGTTAGTATTCACATCTTCAGTTACTAGAAAGACCTCTCTTTTTGGGACCTTGTCTGTTATGACCTGCAGCTGCTTGTAGAAGTTTTCTTTTTCCTCTTGGTCAACTTGATTTGTTGGGGCATTACCTTTTAATAGTGGAGGCTTTCTGGAACAGGAAATTATACTATTAGAAGGACTCTTATCAGTCTTTTGGCTACCCTGCTTAACAGTATCAGACCCATGCCATTTGTGTACATCAGTGGCATTCAACGTCATACTGTATTCTGGGCTATCTCTAGCTGACACTTTATTTGTTCTGATGTCACTCATATCATTTCACTGAAGCCTAATATATTTAGTTTCTGTCCATTTCTTTAGATTCATGGACAGTTTTTACTGGACTCAGTGTTCACACATTCCACGTACCAATTCTAGTTTTGGATTTAGGAGAGAGCAAATTAATGGGGTAGCTTTGCGTCCTCTTTCTTCTAGGTATACTTGAGTTGAGTTGGATTGAGTTTGTTGAACTGAACAGTAGTTCAGGTTTCTGTAACAACTTTTTAAGAAAAATTAAAAAAAAAAACAGGAGCAGGTTGTTAGCCCATCTCAATCTGCTAAAGGACGGCCAGTGGACTGCCTTTAGTCTGGCTTCTTCCCTGCAGTCTGCTGGCATGGGTGACCCTAGCAAGAATTATGCTCCTGCCAGACTAATTCCTGGGGTCATGATGCAAGCCTTCCTGCCACAGTCCATGACTTGCCCTTTTTTAATGGAGGTGAATTTACCATAGAGTGAAGCAGAACTCCTGGCACAGGGAAGAGCAATTACTTAGTGGTGGTAGGGGTAATCTGAGCCATTATATTAAAGTTAAACCCCTATATTAAGATAGATTGGTCTTTGAACTAAAACATCTACCTTCTAAATGAGTCATGAGGGTCATGCTTAGCTAGAGAAACAACTGCGAAGAGTAAATGAAATTGCAAGTAAGACTATTGAGTATAAACATTGTTTAAGAATAGGTCATCCTTGTGAAAAGCCAACCCACTGTTGTCAAGGTCAGTGTCTGCTTGAACTACCCTTGTTTACTTAAGCAGTTTTTTGTACTGAACAGAACATAGCTGAAAAAAATGCTTAAATTATGGAGGGATTTAAGTTTTTTTGTTCCTCCTTCATTTTGTTATAATAATTAGTAATAATTTTACTGTTGACTTAAAATGCATTTTATATACATTTTTTATAACCTACTTACTATCTCAAACTAAGAATTTTATTGCATTGAGTTTTATAATTAACCTATCTAGGAAAAAACTATATCCTGAAATATATAAATATTCTAAATCAGATTTGTTTTCCTTAGGTCTGTCTTTTGAGGTATGCTCTAAGCATATACAACAGATTGGAAGAAATATCTTTGAAGCTGTAGTTTTGCATTCATAAATTGTTACATTATGGATCTGTGGAGCTGAGCATTGCAGGAGTTGGAGGACAGATTATAATGACCAAGAGGGTAAATTTCCCATATTTCATATAGTTTGTAGTAGGAACTGGTCAATCAAATAATTAATTTATTAATACCACAAGTGCTCTTGGATACTATTTGCACACTCAGCCATACATCTACAGAAGTATTAATCGATGTTCCGAGATCTGTCTTTTCTGGTCCAGCTAGCAGGCAGATGTTGAGCTATTATTGGAGGGAGGTAGAGTGAATATACAGTGGCTTTCCTTCTCTGAAGGAAGAGGAGTGTAGACTAGGTTTCTTTTTCCTCAGTAGAGGGTTCCCTCCCCTTCTTTCAAATGGGCCCAAAGCTCCTGCACTTCGTCTTTTTCTGTGAGGAAGCCTAGTAGCTTCCTCTGTCTTCAGGTGTGGCCATTTGGCCAGCTCTCTCCTCCTGACCTCCTTAGGGGTTGCCACTTAAGATCTTATGAAGATTGGGGTAGGTAGAAGCTATCAAAAAAGCTTTTTATTTCAAGTCTTGCAATAATATTTTTCTTAAAGCCCCAACTCCTAGAGTGCTGTAATTATGAGAGAATCTCATTTTTCATTTAGAAAAAAAAATCTTCCATGGTTGTGGAGAAAACTTCAGCCCAGAAAGACTAAAAATACACTTTTTCTTAAAAGAAAAACTCACCCTCTCTTTAAACAAACTTCTGGATTTTTGAAGCCCAACTCATCCTTTTTGAACACTTTGGGTGAGCTAAAATAACTATCAAGCCTCCTGCCAGGAACATGAAGGGAAACAGAATGGGCAGCTGGCTTGTTATGGGAAGGGATTTTTCAGATTTGGGTATCTGTAGCTGGGGTCTGAATTTCAGTTATGTGGAACCACAAATGTGAATGTTATGAATTTTGCTCAAACCTCAGCACCCATAATGACTCAGGCAGACAGACCTAGAGGAACAGTGATCCCATTCCAAAAGGAGGATCTTCATTGTGAATGTAGACACAAATATGTGGGCCTAGGTCAGGCTTTGTCTTCACTTTATCCACTCTGAACCTGCCTTTGTTTCCTCTCAAGCTGGGCTAATGTAACTATTTGTATTACAGTCCTGTTCCTGATTAGAGGTCTCTGGAAGAAGAAACTGCTTGGCTGTACAATGCCATTGTTTTGTCCTTTTCAGAATATAAATTAATGTAATTCAAGAATGTATAAATGGCATTACAAACTCTAAATGTCAGGATTTATTTTATGGCACTTGTTCCAAAGAGTTTGTATTAACATTATTAAATCTAAATTTCATTTAGAGGAATATTATTAAACCTAAATTTCATACAGCATATAGTTCCTCTTATGGTAAGAATTTGCTCAGCTCAGTTGAAATCAATGGAGCTACATCACTTTACACCAGCTGAAGATACACCTGTGTGTGTTTAATCACTTTTATTTACCCTTCCTGAACTGCTATGAGAGTTTTTATATTGCTAGAAAATAATCCATAAACAACATAATGGTGAAGTGTCAAACTCATATCCTTGCTACACAAAATAGCATAGGGAAGTTACTGTACCTCCATGTAAAATCACTAAATTACTAGTTTTATTTTTAAACCTTAAAAGAATAACTGAAAACAGATGGTATGTATTTCAAAATTTATTTGGCTGAAAATGTTCAATATGTGCATGTCAATCACATTTTGTCAGAGGAGCTTCATTATTTTTTTTAATATTTGTCAGTATGTAGTTGCAATACAAATTCTATAATAATTCTTCAAATGCAGGCAAACATAATTAACTGTATTTGAACTAGTGTTGGTTTCTCGTCATTCCCCTAGTCATAATCTGCAAATATTTACAAAATGGCATCAACTTGAAATGCATTCACTCACTTGAAACATCTTGTTTTAGCATTTGGATTCATTATTTGTAAGGCACAGGAAGCAAGAATGT
Organism: Malaclemys terrapin pileata; assembly: GCF_027887155.1. Classification (NCBI taxonomy): domain Eukaryota; kingdom Metazoa; phylum Chordata; order Testudines; family Emydidae; genus Malaclemys; species Malaclemys terrapin. Next base: position 92,925,725 of record NC_071509.1, read on the forward strand.
GTTCTTGACCAGCATAACACTCCTTCAAACTGACTTTTTGTGTGATAGGTAGCTTAAAAAAAACAACTTTGTTTTGTGTGTGCATGGTCTTATCCAACCCTCCTTCCCCACCTCAAAAGGCACTGTTGGTATTCTGAAAGGTGGCAGAAATGGAACAATAAAAATGTTACACTATTTGCAATTCAGATAATTAAGTATTTCTCATTTTAAATTATATATATATATATATAATTAGTTGCACATTGCCTTGCTGGGTTGCTTGAGCCTCCCCCTTTTTTTCTGTTGCACATTTTAAAACCTGGCTATCCATTTTCAGAGCTTTACAAAGGATTTTACCCACATGGCTTCTATTCACTGGGACTCATACAGGTAACCACCAAACGAGTGCTTTGTCTATGTAGCTCCTTATCCTGACTCCTTTGTTTAAAGAGACTGCCCCTTGCTATTTTTGTACAGTGTCTAACACAATGGGACCTCAATTTGATCAAGCCCTCTAGGCACTACTGTAATACAAACAACAAATAATAGTCCCTATTTTTCTTCAGTTGGTTCACAGAATTTTCAGTAAGGCTTAAGTTTAATAACTTTGACTCCTCCACTCTTTCTTTAAATTGCAGAGGCACTGTTAATACAGAATAATATGGGTGCATTATATTGGCCTGAAATTACTTGGTTTCATTGGTGCACGACCAATTGCAACAAAGATGCTAGTGACTGAACAGGCATGGGGGCTAACCTACCTTTCCACCACAAAAGGTGCCTGTGCCAGTTTGCTTTCTCTAATGAAGAAAAAAAACTTAGCATGCAGAGACAAACTGTGCACTTAATAAAAACTTGCATTGACTTTAATGGAAATTTTGCCTGAAAAGGAATGCAAACTTGGTCCTAAAGATTATAACACATAGTACAGATGCTATTCAGTAAATCTGTAAAACTTGGGTAGACTCCCTCCACCAGCCCTGTTTTCTATCTGGTTGCATGTCTTAAAATGTCTTACATGGTTTCCCAAAATTTCTGTATACATAAAAATGATGGGGTTTTGTCTCTTCATATGTCTAGCAAAAAGACATGTTTTTTTTTAACTTTTCTCTAGCATCTCTAGAAAGATAGTAACACAGACATTCAGTAAAAAGTGTGATCTCCCCATAATTATCTAGCTGTTCACCAACTACAGAAAGATCACTAACCACTAATTTTTTAGTATATGAGGAATGTTGACTAGTCTGGTCTTCATACAACTCGATGGTTATAAAATCATTACATTTGTTACAGAAGTACTATATATTCTAAATACAAGCATTTCGATTGCTGAAGCAAGTTACGTGCAATAGAGAAGGCACTTGCATTAGTAGGAGCATTGCCAGCAAATCAAGGGAAGTGATTATTCCCCTCTATTCGGCACTGGTGAGGTGACATCCAGAGTATTGCATCCAGTTTTGGTACCCCCACTACAGAAAGGATGGGGACGAACTGGAGAGAGTCCAGTGGAGGGCAATGAAAATGATTAGGGGGCTAGGGCATCTGACTTTGAGGAGAGGCTGAGGGAGCTGGGCTTATTTAGTCTTCAAAAGAGTAAGGTGGGGATTTGATAGCAGCCTTCAACTACTTGAAAGGGAGTTCCAAAGAGGATGGAGCTTGGCTGTTCTCAGTGGTGGCAGATGACAGAACAAGGAGCAATGGTCTCAAGTTGCAATTGGGGAGGTCTAGGTTGGATATTGGAAAAAAAAATCACTAGGGTGGTGAAGCACTGGAATGGGTTACTTAGGGAGGTGATGGAATCTCCATCCTTCAAGGTTTTTAAGGCCCATCTTGACAAAGCCCTGGCTGGGATGATTTAGTTGGGGTTGGTCCTGCTTTGAGCAGAGGGGTGGACTAGATGACCTCCTGAGGTCTCTTCCAAACCTAATCTTCTATGATTCTATGACAAAAAATACATCAAAATGAGATTTACTAAGACTGAAGACAGTGAATACCCTCAGCTGCAGTGTGTGTTATGTGGTGAAGTCCTGTTGAATAACAGCTTAAAACCATCTCTTCTATGCAGACACTTAGAAACAAAACATGAACAACACAAGGGCAAACAAGAATTTTTCAAGCAGATGTGAGCACAACTAATGGTGAGTAAAGACAGTTTTGTGCTCTGCTGCTGACAATATTAAGGCCCATGAAGCATCATACTTAATGAGTTAGAGTTGCAAAGTTGGGAAAAGTTCATAGCAGCGATTATTTATATGCTCAGACCTATAAGTATGTATGTAGGCTCACATATTTTAGGCTCGCATATTTGACTATTGAGCCTTTAATTACCTTGAATATACATACATTTCATTTGTTCAGAGTCTGAATTGTATTCCTGCCTGTTTTGTACATAACCCCTTATTTTTCATTTGTGCCTTGTCTGCTGTATGTTAATATTCAAATGCGCTTATCTGTTTATGCACACTACCCTTCATTCTGAGCATTCATGGTCCTAAATTATTGTAACAGGTGAGCAATCAGCCTAAAAATGATCTTTGTCATATTGCTGTCTTGTAACTGTGAACTAAAAAAGGTTCAGGAACATTGCTAATCTGCCTTGGGTTTCTTCTGTAAATGAAAAGAGCTGTTAATGGCACCTTTAAATTAAAATAACACATTCAGTTAACCACCATCTTCATCTGTGCAAGTTTGTACTTGGAGAAGATGGGCATGACAACAGACTTTTATGACTCCCATAAGAACAGAAATTTGGTAGTTATCAGGTATAGATCTGGAACTGTTACTATCTCCCTGGTAGTATAGGGATTCCTGGGAAGAAGATTGCGACTGAGTCCTGGTACCAATGTTCTGGCTACAATGTGGTGTACACACAACTTCACTATCTGAGGATTTATATCTCTTCAGCTGAATGCTGTACCTAGTGACAGGTATGTTCAACAAAGTGCTATGTTTCATGAGAACTTAGAATGAAAATAATCCTTTTGTTATTTATGAATTGAGAAAGTGCTCAGAATTTAGCAAATGAGAAACAACTTCTTAAGCATATACTTCACTTAACTCAATCTGTATACAAAGAAAATCATCACAGTGTAATTGCAGAAAATTGTCTGCAGTTTATAAATTCCAGGAAAAGAAGAACACAGTTTTACTCTTTTTTTATTCAGAATCTCTTAAAGCCTGGGCAGATTCTGTAGAAGCCTGTGGAAAAATTAAACACATATATTTTTTTTTTCTGAAACCATCCTACTGAGTCATATGTGAAGCATAATTATATTCCAGCTGATGATATACTTTGTATGATCCTCCCACATAGTTATATTGTTGACTTTAATTAACAGCATTTTTCCTGCCTGTATTAGAATGATGAGGGGGGGAAAAGGTTTCTGAATAATAACTAAGGTTTTAGTTCTCTTCAGTCACCCTGAGTCAATTGTTTCAAGGTCTTTAACGTAATGGATAGATATAAGGATGTGAATCTTCGCAGGTTCAAGGGACACAGTCAACTTGGGACACGGAACATTTGATCTATCTTTATTATTCATTATATCTGTTTCCAAATTCTATAAAACACTTTACTTTTGTTTTCCCTCCAGACAATTATTCAGTGCTGGCTTAAGAAACAAACCAATAATTACAGCAGCAATGCTCTAATAAGCAAGCTCACAAGAAAAAACATTTGCAGGGTAGGGTAAAAAAAGAAAAGAAAACAGATTTCAGTTCTAAGTTTCTAGAGGTATCGTAAAAAAACAAAAGTGAGAAATATTTGAAAATTATGACATACCTTAATTGTGCCCCTTTATTACTTTACAGTAGACATTCACAGCTGCTCATGTCATCTGTATCTTGCAACAGTTGCATTGTTTCCTGCTGTGCAAAACACTAGTTCAGAAATGATCAATGACAGATAAAATATGTGGGCGTTAAAAAGCCGAATCGCATAGGTCTGGTCAGCTTGATTTTTCTTATCCTCCATATCCTTTAAAGTATAAGAACCTTTTGAAGTGTTTCTGAAGAGGGATGTGTGTATTGCTGCAACCAATACATATTTCTGCAACTGCTTTGTGGTGAAAGTGACAAATCCTTGATTTCTACAGATTCTGCTTTATTCTTCCAATTTTAACTCCAATAACCTTCCAGCAAATCAGGTATATCTTGAAAGGAGGAGCAGTATTGTGCTACTGTTTAGAAGACTTTCAGTTCTGTTTGTGGCAGGTGTGCCTGTGTCCTCTTTAACATTTTAACGTTTTAAAATGAATCAAGCATTTTTAATAATAATGCTGCTAGTAGCAGTGTGCCAAAGCCAATTTCCCCTGCTGTGATTGATTTAAATATTGTTCTTTAAGGCCTATTTGGTGTTCAGGAATCCTTCTAAGTGGTAATAACTGACTTAAGTGTAATGCTGCTTGGAGAGGCTCACAACCATAAGTGCCAGCCACATGGCAGACTGTCAATACACAGGGCAGAAACCCCAAACCAGTTGTCTGTTCTATAATTAGATTTCAACAACTCAGTAACAAGTGTAAACTCCTAAAGCACTAGAACAATCTTATCACAAATAGTCCCCTTGGGCAGGGGTTTTCACCTTTTTCTTTCTGAGCCGTCCTGTTCTCTCCCCCACCCGCCGCCAACATGCTATAAAAACTCCATGGCTCACCTGTGCCACAACAACTGGTTTTCTGCATATAAAAGTCAGAGCCGGCGTTAGGGGGTAGCAAGCAGGGCAATTGCTTAGGGCCCCTGCGAAGCTAAATTCAGCTTCAACCTTGGATGGTGGGGTGCAGGACCCCAGACTTCAGCCCTATGTGGTGGAGCTTTGGCTTTCTGCCCTGGGCCCCAGCGAGTCTAACACTGACCCTGCTTGACAGACACCCTGAAACCTGCTCATGACCCCCAGGGGGCCCCGCACCACTGGTTGAGAACCTCTGCCCTTGGAAAAAATCTTGAAAATCAGTAGTTGTGATCTGCGTTTTTGCAGAACAAGATGTCCTTTAAGTCTCTCAGAGTGAAAAGTAATTCCTATCAGTTGGAATGGGGAATCAACAACAGAACAGTGAAGTCCTCACAGGAAGGAATAGAAGAAATGATGGATATGGAAGATGGAGTAGAATTGGTTCTGGTATTATCTGTAGAAGTATCAGTACTTTAAACATAAACTAAACTTGAAGTGCTCTAGCATGCCAGATTCTCTGCTGCAACTTGCTTCTGCTCACTAATCCAGGGCTGGTTTTATTGTGGTTCTAGGGTTGGCATAGAAAACAGAATCCTGGGGCTAGTGTATATGACACCACCTGGCCATGGCCCCGGCCCCAAGAAGCCATCCAACAGCTAAGGATAGCTGGAGTGTGAGCGCAGTGTGCTCTGGCTGTGCTACCTTTCCAGTCCTTCACATTGGGGGGGGGGGGGGGGGCGGGCGGGAATTAAGGGCCAAATTCTCACTGGTGTAAACCATCAAACCTCTAACTTCAGTGGCGCTAAGGACTGAGCTCTGACTTTTGACAGCTGAGGCTCTGTTCCTAAACATCTAAATAATCTTTGTGTGTATAAACACAGACACACAATTGCCATGCTGGCATTGGTCAACCATGCAGTTTTAATTGCAGTGTGCTCACACACTAGCTCTCCAACCTAGCTAAGACATTTATATACTAATTGTTAAGCAATGCATCCTAAAAAACACAAACTCATCTGAGGTAAAATTATTTATTAAATTACACTGCTTTTATTCACCTGAACAAATTTTGGAAATAGAATCACCTGGTTAATATGATCTGAAATCAGAGCTGGTCGAGGAATCCCTTTATATATTCCTATTATCGGAAGATAAATATTTCTGCCTGAATTATTTACTTTTATAACCCGGGAAGGAATATTTGACTGTTCTTGTTTAAATTTCCCCTTAGAGAATGCAGAGCTTGCAACAAATTAGCATGAATTATTTGTTTCTTTTATTTTATTCTATCAGGAATTTCAATCTCTTATGTGACAGGGACTAATTTACAGAAGATTTTATATATGGCACCTACCACTTTGCTAAAAGCTTGCACTTTCACTTGAAAGTAGAAGCTTCCATGCTTTCTGATCTTATTCAAAAGATTTCTGTATAAAATATGTGTCATAACTCAATTTCTATGACTTCTAAAGTATTTTTGCAAGTTATTGCAGTTCAACTTTAGACTTGTATATTTTACATCAGGAAGACATGACTGCATTAATTATATTAGTCCCTGCTTTTTGATCATGTCACAGTGGACTTCAACCTGAAACAATCCAGAGAAACAGTATTTACTCACATGAGTAATCACATTGAACTAAATGCCTATATAAGGATAATAGGATTGGGCTTAATATTTGCAAGTAATTCAATATGGTGGGGATCCTATTATCACGTGTTGGGGTACAATCCAGACAGTAAGGTATTGTGTTACCACTTGCCCTATAACTCTGGGTGCCTTAAATACTTTGAATAAAATGTTACATTATCTAGAAAAGAGCTCTTAAGAACTTTAAATGTTTAGAGACCAACTTTCAGAAAACAAAACAAAACATTGGCTTCCTGCACAAATTATTGGGTGAAGTTCTATGGACTATGCTATGCCGGGGGTCATAGTAGATGATCATAATGGTCTTTTCTGGCCTTAAAATATATGAAAGTCTGTCCACATTGACATCTTACATTTGTGCACACAGTTACTGTGTGAAACAAGTTGGGATTGAGCTAGTAGTTTACATACATAAACAGACACGGTGCATGGAAATGACCCCCCTACACCTTTACGTGTGGGTGGGGGGGAGGTATTTGGCTGACTGGCAGAATGAAGGGAATAGTGCTTTATGGCTGGGGTGAAAACTGTTGCAAGAGGGTCAGCATGGTTGCTGCCTCATCCCCTGGGAATTCAGGGTTTAAAAGGGGCAACTCTGTGCCTGAAGCCTCCCTTTTACAGGGAGCAGGCTGAAGGAGGACCCACCCTCTCTCCCCTTTAGGTGGTAAAATACCAGGTTTGGTCAATACCAGCTGTGGGCATTGTTAGGGGGCTGGGAAGGAATTTTTCCCTTATCACTATATTGGTTTGGGTACAGTTGGGGGTTTTTCATCTTCCTCACAGCGAGTTGAGGAAGGGCTCTGTTCATGAATGGCATGAAGGGCGGTAGGCCATATGTCAGAACTCCTTATTTCAGTGTAGGGCGGATGTCCAGTGCAGGTACTCCATAGGAAAGGTATTCAGTGCCCAGATAAATGGCTTGGGAAAGGATGTAAAGAGAAGTGTTTCGTTAAAGGAATGAATGGGGTGGGGGTAGGTGGGCAATTTGTGACTCCTATAATTGATACACCACACCAAGGAGCCAAACCCCATTCTTATAGCCCATCTTAACCCTGCTACAAGGGCAGCGGGAGGGACGGTAAGGTCCCGGCAATGGATTTGCTGGAGGGACCTGGATGGAAAAAAAAGGGGAGCTGGTAAAAGTCCCACTGGGTAATTATGGAAAAAACATGGTGTTACCTGCACTGTACACTTTTATCTGCTCGGTAGTCCCAGACATCTAATAATAAAGTTGTGGCCTGATTAAACCCTGATCAACTGTTTCCTGTCTTTCTTTCAGTATAGCCTGACAATAGCTTATTGTTTTCACATAACTCTGAGAACTCTACATATACACCTCTACCTCGATATAACGCTCTCCTCAGGAGCCAAAAAATCTTACCACGTTATAGGTGAAACCGCATTATATTGAACTTGCTTTGATCCACCGGAGTGCGCAGCCCCCCCCCCCCCGGAGCACTGCTTTACCGCATTATATCCGAATTCGTGTTATATTGGGTCGTGTTATATTATTCAGGTAGGGGTGTAATTGAAAGCCTACACTTCTAAGCACATTTTTTTTTCCTGCAGATCTCTGCCCTTTGTTTCTGAAAATGTGATTAATTTATATCATGATTTTTCCTTTTCCAGTGGATTTCTCCCACAGTCTTGTAACATACACTGTATAGTTTTATCCTTGAAATTAGAGAAAATACAATATTACTGTTCAAATTTTGCTGTTAAAAACATCAAACTCCTTTGTCCCTCTTCTAGATGAGATGGGTGTGGTTTTATCAAGTGTCTACTTTATCTTGGCCACTCTGTGTGCAGATTTAATAGATTCCTATAGTGTAATTGGTAATCCCTTCTGTAACTGCTTTTTCTAGGTCTGGAAGACTCTTAAATAGGCAAAACTGACTGTGCTTTAGTTAATATGGGATTTAGAGAGCCAAAGAACTATAAGTGCCTCTCTGTGCCCAACAGCCTGATATATTAGTTATATATTAATATATATGTTAGTTATGAGCAAGTTCTCTCTTCTCTGAACAGGACACTACATTCCACTGGATAAATTCACACACTTTGAATTGTGCTCAGAAATGAATGTCTACAGGGATTGTTGTCCTCCCAATCTCATTAAACAGCAAGGCCTACTTACATTAGCGGCAGTTTTAAGTAGTCTTTAATAGTCCATTACGATATTCCTTGTTGGAGGCCACAAAAGTATGGAAAAGTGTAGCAAGGTCAATATCCAGTAAAATGAAGAACAGGAGTACTTGTGGCACCTTAGAGACTAACAAATTTATTAGAGCATAAGCTTTCGTGGACTACAGCCCACTTCTTCGGATGCTGTTACTCTGAAACTTATCCAGTAAAATGTTTTAATAAGCCAAGTCTGCCATCAGTTGTATGAGCCTGAAGCTACCAATTGATGAACTTCAGTAAATTAAACATGAATTTAAGGCAGTTTATCCCCTCCAAAAATGGACCTGCTGCCTCAAATATGTCAATCTCATTTGAATTCAAGTAATCACACTTACAAACAAATTTTAACACCCATAAGTCTTCAGCTCTGTTACCATGCCATCACGGCCCAGATTAACCGAGCTATTCGCTATCTAAAGAGTTCCACTAGATTGGATTTAACAGAAGTTAGAGGAGGAAAAAGCTTGTTTTATATCTGAGACAGATATAACTTAGGGGTTTAAATACAGTGATCTGTGTGCCACTTGGTTGGATTCTGAATGTGATGTCTGCCACCAGCACCATATGCTTCATTCTGTTACACACGATCTGTATACTAAAGTGAACTGTGAAGATAACATAGTTCCTAAATATTTTTTTCCATACATTGTATTACTGGTCACGGACAACAAATGATTATAGGGTCCTACCAGGTCATTTGTAGAATAGTCTTCAAGATGTAAACTATAATCCCAATGAGACATCTGAAAGTCACCGAGATCTATTCTTCTCTGTGAGTGGCCCAGTAAAACAAATCCTGTACCATGGGGAGAGCTAAGCCAATTCATTGCATGAGCTATATCTTGTTCTATACTTTCTATAGTTATTTTTATTCCTATTCATTATATAACTAATCATGCTGAGACTATCAATAGTTTGTATGAGAGTGGAATACTGCTATCATAACTGAGCTTTCATTTCCCTGAACTTCATTTCATTTGAATTTTCTCTGTATAGCTTGTCTCTTTCCCGATTTCTGAAATTCAGTGCAATTCCATATCTGGCCTTTCAGTTTTGTTTAAATTGCAATCCAAATTAGCATGTGATTGGTTTGCCAATTCTGTGTGTGTGTGTGTATATAAAATCAAGCCCTCAGTATTCAATTATATGTTGAATTAAATGTTATCCCTTACCTGATCTATAATCATACATTGCTTATTTGCTCCATTGTGCTTTATTGAAATTTCTAACTGTCTAATTTATTTATCTATTGGGAAGTTTTTGAATATTCAATTCTATATTTCAGGGCAAGGAGGCATTTGGCTTTCTTTCACTTACCATCTTTCCTCTGTTCATTTGTTTTTCAAGATGAACATATATTAATGTAATTTGAGTGAGCTTTTTATTCAATTATTTTGTGGCTTTCTGAACATGTACAAATATAATGGCATAATAAGACTATTGCTAATAAAGTCATTTACTATTCAGCACATATACATATTTGGCCTAAAGTGCAGTCCAGCAATCAGTGATATTCTCATGATAACAATTCCAGTTCTGCTTGGCAACATAATACAAGGCTGAATGAACAATAAGTCACATTTGAACCAGGAGACAGTAAAGACTAAATTTTAGTGAAAAGGAAACAACTGATTTGCATAGCTGACATAAGAAGCAGCAGAATTAGTACAGGCCAGACACACCATGACAAAGGGAACCCAGGATATGGTTAGTTATTTACAAGATGTCCCTAAGCTTATTTAAAAAAAAAAAAAAAAATTACAAAGTAAGCCAGCCATTATTATAATCCATTAATAATATATATTTATGGTAGAATTAGTCTTTAAAGTCAAATGGTGTTAAAATTATTTTAATACTTGTTGTTTTGCATAATATAAACATAGTAATAAATCGCTAAATTTTGAATATATATATAATTTCACTAAATAGGGAGGTTATTAGCCTCATTCTCATTAACATAAGTGGAATAATCCAAATAAATATATGCATTTCATTTTATACTTCTATATTTCATTATTAATTTAAAATAGCACTAATTTGTGTTGTTGGTTAACCAAGTTGTTGAACTAATTAGGAAAATAGTTAAGTAATCAATAAAATGAAATAGCTTGGCATATTTGGATTATGGTTTCATCTTAGTTTCTATTTACAAATTTAAGAGCCAAAATCCTATTTACAGTACTTCCTTTTTTAACAGATATGTTTGCTATACATATGAGATTATATCTGACCTTACTGCTTTACTGTATTGTTCAAAATCTGTACTTTAATTTTAATTCTCCCAAGGTACTTGCTAACTCATTAAAACTTTTTTAAAGAGATACAGAAATTAGAAGTAAAAACATTTGCAAACTTGACATTTTTAGTGAATATGCTGCAATTAACTTCTAATAACTTGGCCAATTGGAGCATTAGAGATGCTGATACAGTCTGGAGGGCTGGCTCCCCAGTGAGCAGTGTGAAAGTTGCAATCATTCCATGTTAAAAAGTTCTTGTTTTCTGAGAAATTAGATGATTAAGGATTTGGTAATGGGATGAAAATAAACATTAGCCATTAAGCAATTAATTAAAATTCTTCCAGTAGTAATGACTTCCAGCTGCTACTATTCTGTATGTCCATGCAGTAGCATACATGAAATGAATACGGTAGGTGGTCTCAGCTTATTCCTTAGTGAACTACTGTTTTCATGACAAACCATCATCTGCATTGGAACTAGGTGTCCTGATTGTTGACCATCTCAGACAATAATTTTGCTGCTTGTAAATAATGCAGCCATCCTCAATTCATGCCAATTAAAACATTTACTACACCATGTAATGTCTCTTCATTTCTGTATTAAATAAGAAATGAAAAAATACAAAGGTTATGACATGAGCAGCTGAAAATAAATGCCATATTGAAAATTGCCAGGGAACAGTGTCCATTCTTGTGTGCATGTGCACTACAATAGTCACTAATTACAAGACATTTTGTTATTTCCAAATGACCCTGCCTCATTCAGTGTCCATACTGGATGGTGCTCAGTGGATGAGGCGACTGTTGACTATTTAGTTTTATCTTCACCAATCAGTGAGTAAACACCCACTTAGGTCATTTGACACAATCCAAACATCATAATGAATGAAGAATGGGAACTTCTGGATCACTGTCTCATTCACTGTACGTACTCCGTCCTGTCCATTGAAAGCCCAAAAGGGTGCTGAGTTACACTGATGCATATTTGGACTTAGCTTAAATTTACTCTCTGCAAACATAATTTGGCCCAGAATAAAACTGAGGATTTGATCCTAGAAGTTGTAGAGCACTCTGATTTACAACACAGCAGTGCACTTAACCACATGAGTAATCATGTTGACTTCAGTGTGTGAGTTAATCATGTCTTTCACTCTAAGCAGGTGAGCGTAACTATTGAAATTAATGGAACTACGTGTGCTTAAGTGCTTTGCTAGACTGAAGACAGACTGATCAACAGGATTAAACCCTCATGGTGAAATATTGGCCCCACTGAAGTCAACAGCAACATTCCCACTTACATCTTTGGGGCCAGAATGTCATCTTCGATGTGCAAGTCAGACAACACACAGTGAATGAGACAGGATACTTCAGGTTTGCACTTCATTCCTCAGCACCTTGAAGAACTAAATTCTGAATAGATCTGGCCAGAAAAAATGATAATGTTTTTTAAACTTGCTAATTTTTGTCAGTATCAAAATAGTTTGAATTTGACAAAGTTCTGAGCTGCCTGGCTTCCTGCCAGCTCACCCACCTAGCTTCTCAGCAGCCCCCCTGGCAGGGTTCTCAGCTGTCCCAGAGCTGTGGAGCCTGGGCTGCCCCACCAAGAGGTCTGACTTGGGGCCAGATATCCAAGGGCATTCAGGGACCACAGCTCTCAGGCAACCCACTAGACACCCTGCCCCAGAGCTCCGTTTCCTTTTGCAGAGAATTTTGAAATGTTGGTTTCCAAGTACCCACATATCAAAATATCAGAATTCTCCCTGAAATGAAATTACCATTCTCTGCACAGTTCTAATTCTGAATGAGATACAGACCCTGAGTGGGGTGGGCATGAGGAAGGGGGTACATACACATGTAATTAAAGACAGCATGTGCACAAAGGGAAGGGATGTCTTCCAGAGAACTAGGCCCATATGAGACAATGGGGCCTGAACTACAGTTCCAACGGGGGGAGAAATTTGGTTTAATGTTGATCTGACTTAAAAGGAAAGGTTTCGAGTCAATTAAAAAAACAGTTTCAGGATTGTTAAAATGTTTACTTTGTTTGAAAATGTCGAATGTTTCTTTGCAGTAGTGTGGTGTGGTAGCTGTGTTTATCGCAAAATATGAGAGAGAAGGTAGATAAGGTAACTTCTTTTATTGGACCAACTTCTGCTGGTGGAAGAGATAAGCTATCAAGCTTCAGAGAGCTCGTCTTTTGGTCTGGAATAGAACCAGAGTGTCACAACTGAATACAAGGTGGGACAGTTTGTTGAACATAAAGGGCTAAAGCATGTTTCAAGAAATCACTTAAAAAGATGAGCCTGGCAACTTAAGGGTGAGTATAAAGTACACTACTAGCATTTCTAGTGTACCCTTATGACAGTCATGGAAGGGTTTTTCCATCGCTGTATTTAATCCACCTCTCCAAGAGGCAGCAGCAAGGTTGACAGCAGCAGTCTACAGAAGGGGATAGGCTGGCTTAACTACGTTTCTCAGGTGTGAATTTTTCACACACCTGAGCAATGTAGCTAGGTCAACCTAACTTTCTAGTGTCTTGGTAGTCCATCGAATCTGATGATGACAAATCTGTGCAGATCATCAGTTGTTGGTCTTATGGTGTGCCCTCTGGTGACTGTACAAGCCAATTCTAGAGGTGCACATTTTGCTGCTGATGGTGCATGGGAAGTTCGCGGTCAGTGGATTGTGCGCTGCTGATGCTTTGTGACGTCATTCTCGTGCCTCTTGTAGACGCCAGCAGCGGTCTTCCTCAAAGGCGATGCAGGTATTTCTGACTGTTGCACACCACTGTGTTCTGTCGCTGGCGGCATCCTCAAGGTCTCTAGGTTTGATACCGCTGTAGTGCAGATTGGCTTTGATGGTGTACTTGTAACGTTTCTGTGGACGACCTATATTCTGGATGCCCTGGGAGAGCTCACCATACAGAAGCTGGCGGGGGATTCTGTTGGCATCCATACGGCTGACATGACCGGTCCAACATAGCTGTGACTTCATGATCATCATTTCGATGCTTGTCATCTGGGCTTTCTCGAGGACCTCGAGATTGGGCTCTTTGTCTTGCGAGCGGATCTTCATGATGTTGCAGAGACAGCGCATGTGAAATGCTTCGAGCTGCTTGATGTGATGCCTATATAGTGTCCATGTTTCGCACCCGTGCAAAAGAGATGAAAGAACAACAGCTCAGTACACAAGCAGTTTTGTTGACATCCAGATGTTGTGGTGATTTAAAACTTTGACACGCAGACAGCCAAGTGCCTGGCTTGCTTTGGATATTTGTGCATTGATCTCATTATCCAGTGATCCATCACTGGATTTGACACTACCCAGATATTTAAAGTTCTCCACTACTTTCAGCTGAGTGCCATCAATGGAGATACTCAGGACAGAAGCATTTGATCCAAGTGCAGGTTGATGGAGAACTTCTGTTTTTCTGAGGCTGATAGTCCAAAAAGTTGCAAGGCCTCAGCAAACTTGTTGACAATGTGCTGAAGATCATTTTCAGTGTGAGCCATGAGGGCACAGTCATCAGCAAAGAGTGCCTCAAGAAGGAGTTTCTGCACTGTCTTAGTCTTTGCATTCAAGCGACAGAGGTCAAAAAGTGAACCATCATGCCGGTATTTCAAGTATATACCTCAGTCCAGATCTTTCAGTGCATGGTTAAGGACACATGCAAAGAACGGGTTAAATAGGACAGGAGCGAGAACACATCCTTGTTTCATGCCGTTGGTGATGTTAAAGGGGGCTGATGTGGCTCCATCAGACAATACTTCGCCTGTCATACTGTCATGAAAAAGGCATATAATCTGGACAAATTTTCTTGGGCAGCCAAGTTGTGTTAGAATGGTCCAAAGGGCTTCCCTGTTGACGGTATCAAACGCTTTTGTCAGATCTATGAAGACAGCATACAGGTGCATGTTCTGTTCAATGCACTTCTCTTGTATTTGTCTGACCGCAAACACCATGTCGACTGTGCTCCGGCCAGGTCGAAAACCACATTGACTTTCAGGTAGATTTGCCTCAGAAATATTGGCTATTAGGTGGTTCAAGATGATGCGGGTGATGATCTTCCCTCCAACAGAGAGGAGGGATATGCCTCTATAGTTTCCACATTCTGCTTTGCTGCCTTTGTTCTTGAAAAGAGAGACAATAGTAGCATCGTGAAGGTCCTGTGGTATGTTTTCATCCTCCCAGATGTTGTTGATCATGCTGTGGAATGCTGCTAGTGCTGCTGGACCTGCTGCTTTATATATCTCTGCTGGTATCCCATCTTTTCCAGGAGCTTTCCCTGAACTCATCTGGCTAACAGCTTTCTTAATCTCATCTATAGTTAGTGGAAAGTCAAGATCTGTCAAAGCAGGTTGTTGTGGAATTTCATTAAGGACATTCACGGTTGATAGTCTATTGAGAAGGTTGCTAAAGTGTTCTCGCCATCTTTCGTTGATGCTTTCTTTAACTTTAATCAGTGTTGTGTTGTCTAATGAGAGCAATTGGGTGGTCCTTGGTTTAAAGTGTCCATAGACAGTCTTAATAGCACTAAAGAACATCTTTAAGTTGTGGGTCTCAGCATAGTGCTCAATTTCTTTGGATTTGCTCTCCCACCAGTTGTCTTGTATCTGATGGAGGTCTTTCTGTGTTTTGCTCTAAAAGTACTTGAAATGGTCACATTTAGAGACTAAAGAGGGATCATTCTGCCATTTGATAAAGGCTTTTCTCTTTATTTCCACTGCTGAGCATATTTCTTCTTGGTTCTCATCAAACCAATCCTGATGTGTTCTTTTCTTTGGTCCAAGAGATGTTATTGCTGTGTCAGTCACTATCTGCTTGAACTGGTCCCACTTTTTGGTTACAGTACCGATCAGTTGTCCGTGGGATGTCAGTTTGTCATCAAGACTCTTCCGGAATTTGTTGAAACATTGAGCATCCTTCAGTTTGGCTATATTGAAAGCAGGTCACACATACTTAGGGCGTTTGTGCCAAGAACGAACGATGTAGAGTTGAAGAGACGTCCTGACTAATCTGTGATCTGTCCAGCACTCTGCGCCTCGCATTACTTTGGTAATCAGTACGTCTTGGATGTCTCGCCTTCTAACAATGGCATAATCTATCAGATGCCACTGTTTGGACCTAGGGTGCATCCACGTCGTTTTGTATTTGTCCGCTTGTCGGAACACAGTGTTGGTAATGGTCAGGTCATTTTCAGAACAAAGACTCAAAAGAAGTAGTCCATTACTGTTCATTTCTAGTGTAGATCAGCCCTAAAATCATAACTCTGCAGTGTACTAAAAGTAATGGTCTGTGATGCTGCTTTTATGCCTCATTAAAATAATTTGTAACCAACTAACCGTCCTTTGTTTTATGACTGCAGAGGTGTTAATTTCCTACTTGATTTAAGTGGTTTCTTGAAACGTGTGTTAACCTCTTACGCTAAATAATGTATCCCACATTGTATTTAGCTGTGACATTCTGGTTACATTTTCCAGACCTGAAGAAGAGCTCTGTGAAACTTGAATACTTGTCTCTTCTACTAACAGAAGTTAGTCCGATAAAATATATTCCACCTTGTCTGTCTTAAAGTGTTTTGACACACATTCCATGAAACATTTCAAATTTTCTGTCCTGTTTCAGGATGTTAATGTTGAAATGTCAAATTCCAAATTTTGCTCAGCTCTAGCGATAGTTCCCATTCTGATAAAAGCTAGAGGACGTTTTAAAGGGGACTCATATTTTTGGAGCATCTGATATTGATACCAACTACTGAATTGAAGTTTCCTGTTGTCATAACATGCAGCACAGAAATAACTGTTTTGGCCACAGACTTGTTGCATCAGTATTAGAAGTGAGTTTTGAAACCAGGTGCTCGAAGGAAATTGAGAGTAAGTAGTGAATTGGCTGATGTGTAAATGTATGATGGTTCTCTGCTAAAAACCAAAGTTGATTCTCCTTTAGTTCATTTCAGGTGTCTGTGTGTTCGGAGCTGGAGCTTTGTGACAACTGTGAAGTTCAATATTGTTCTCAGGTTAACACTAAAGAGCTCTGTCATGTATCTGATAATTTAAAGTGACTCCATCAAATAAATAGAACAAATTTGGGTCAAAGCATTAAAACATTAGTTTGGTTATTTAGTTTCAGCAGCTAGGCAAGTTTTATAGCTACTTGTATGTTTGTTTCAAGTCTGGGTTCCTGATTCCACATTCAAACTCTGTATTACTGCTGTCATTGTACAGATGTGCCAACATCACAGGTAAAGTTTACTTTTTCTGTAAGAGTTCTGTATTAGAAGTGGCACTTTTATTTAGAATAATTTCCCATGTGTAACTATTGATTCTGCCAGCAGTGAATTTTTAAAAAAAACTATGAATTACTTTTGACATTTTTACACAGGCATAAAATTGTGTTACATTTCTTAAATGTTAAACATCAATTAGTTCCATGTACTCAATCCCCCTGAAGTAATTATACTTGTGTAAGAGAAACTCAAAGAACAGCCAAGGGCTGTGCGTACTGTACTGTACAAGCCAGAGAATAATTGTCTTGCATGGTAGTGTCAGGAAATGTTAAGTGATTCCTCACTGAATGTGCTTGCTAATGTCTTCCCCCCCGCCCCCTTCTATTTCTACTGAGGATAAGGAAGAGCCATAAGGTTGTTATATGCAGTTAGATGCAGACAGGAATCATGGCTGTTTCTTCACTTGTAATTTTTAAAGCCTCTATTCTCAACAAATCATTCTAAATCCAGCTTTGAGATATAAAAATACAGTATCCTTTTATTAGTGACTTATTTTGATTGCCATTGAAATAGCAATAGCAAAGTTTTGGACAATGAGAACAACAAAGTGTAGTAAGTTGCCAAGTAGCATTGAAACAGAATATACAGAAAATAATACACACAACATGTTTCAGGATTTAAAAACAAAACAAAACATGTCATGCTTTTATATTTCCTAAGGGGATGAGGACCTTGTATTCCCTTTTATCAACACCCTTTCACTACATTACATTTTATATTTTCTGATTTCATTTTAGTCTTGTAGGTCTCTTTATAATATATGTACAATGACACACATATTTTCCCTCATCATTCTCTCTCCTCTACTCCAATTTAATACTTGTTAAACTGCTTCTCTCAGTCCTGATCCCTATCACCTGAATTCTGCATTATTTCACTCATTAATATAGAGACACTTGTTGCAACTCATAGTTAAGGATGAGTTGAGTTTTACACTTAAAGCAGGGATTCATCTTTGTTATGTATGGAAAAATACTCTACAAAATTACAGCACTTTGAATATATGAATTTTCTGAGAATTCATAGGAAAAAAAACATTAGTCAGTTTAAGTTAATATGAATTTTAAAATGGATTCTTTAAGGAATTTAGCAATCTGTGTCAGACTTCACCTCCCTGCTCCCCCTCCAGAATCTTCAAACTTTTCTTATAGTTAAAACTCTCTGAAATCTTTTGCATAGGCTATAGTTGACGTATGTCTTTCCTTTTAAGATCAATATTATTTTTTTACTCTTAAATGAAAGTTTCTCATTTAGCAAAAGCTATTTTGAAAGGGATGGAGCCCTTGGAGAATCTGAGATTGATCCCTACTTCAAAGAATTCCATTAAGAACTGATGTCTCAAAACTGTTACCATCTCGCTATTGTTCTCAATGGGACTGAGGCCACAGCCTGCCCTTCCCAAAGGTGGTTACTGTCTTCTTTCAACTAGTCCTCAAAGTGCTCCTCTCCAACTGACCCCATATAGTCAGTTTCACTCCCTCTGTGAACAATGGAAAGTGGTGGCCATTCTGAGAGAAGACATCTTAAATGAGAGCAGCCTATGACCTCAATCCCAGTGAGCAAAGTAGCAGATGGTGCCCCTTTTGACAAAGGACAGTTCTTTGAGTTTCTCTGAAAGAAAATATTTTCATTATTCAGCCTGTGCTCATGAATAAACTTTGTTATGAAAAATAACAGCAAAATAAAACTAATCCTAAACAGTTCTTTTCAGAAATTACCCATTACATCAGAACTACTCAACTTGGTGGACACGAGGAGGAAGCTGAGTGGGTGGATGTGTAGATAGCATGCAAGAGCAGGAGGAAAGGGAAAATTGGGGTGCATTTGCAGGGGATTGTGGATGGTCAGGAGGGAGGGAAAAATTGTGATGAGGACATGCAAGAAAATATAGTGGGTGGAGCAGGCAGGGGAAAGGGAGTGTGTGAACGCACATGGTGGTGATGTTTTGAACACGAGGAAGGGGAAAACTGTTTACTCCACATACTTTGTGATGTGGTGATTAAACTGATTTTAAAGAGACCTTTTTTCATGGCATCAATATAGAACATAGTTCTTTGTTTTCACTAACTGCAGTTCCATACCTTAATATGTCTGCATTTCTTTTAAGTTTAACTTTAACTCTGATTTTCTGGGTTTATAATACCACTTTTCAGAATAATCAAGCCCTTGGCTTGGAGTTTCTCTGTGGGTATGTCTGCATGTGTATTTTTAATCAGCATGCAGATCTTGTAATGTGTTCATTGATACTGTCTGCTGTCCTGGAATATCATTTTTTGAGGTCTGATGAGACGGTTGTCATATTATAGTTTTGGTCCTTAGACATTTAATTTTTTTTTCATGAAAACTTCAGATATTTAATTTGTGATAGCTAGTAAACTGTCACACAGTAGCAGAAACACCTTGTAAATAGACTCAGGGCTCTGAAGTCTCTATTGTAGTGGTTTTCAACCTGTGGTTCGTAGATCTCTGGGGGTCCACAGACTATATCGAAGATTTCTATTTGAAATTTTTAAGGGATCCACAAGTGAAAAGAGATTGAAAATCACTGCTGTATTGGCATCACCATGCTATTACTGCTTTTGTTTTTGTTGCTGCTGAAGGATAGGTTTGAACATCATTACATGAGGAAACAAAGACTCTTCCTCATTCCTCCTTTATCATCATGTTATAATACAAGCCCAGAAAAAAATCAGTCAACACACCAAGAGTTTAACAGGATCAAGAGTTTAACAATATTCACAAAAGGGCTAAACACTTATTGGGTAACAAGAATAGAGATTATAAAAAGAAGAGATTTGGATCATTTCAGTGTCCTGGAAGCATAACATGTAGCGTATTTTCTTATATGTACAGACATCAGAAAATGAGATAATATATATGTAATGTCATAAAAACAGAAATAGGATTTCATACATAGTGAAAGAATTACTTGCAGTGTTCCTCTGACTTCCACTGGCTTTCCATTTGGACATTGAAAGCTTCATTTAAACTCTTATTAGCATTCTAATATTCTATTCATAGATTATATCCTAATTTTGCCTGTCTCCTTCCCAACTCTTGTAATGTGACTTATTTCAGAACCTCAGAAGTAAACAAGACTATGAAGGACAGTCTGAAAGGAAACTTTGTTGACACATGGTGTTTGCAAAATGAAATATGCTCCCTGAACCACCAGCTGAAAGACTGAAATTGACAGTCTTGTCATTTTCACAGCTGGTGGGTCTGCCTTGGAGCAATGGTTACTGGAAGCCTGGGTCCCCCACCCAGGGGCAGTCCACTTGGGATCCCAGAAGCCCTTCAGGGGAGCCAGCAGGGAACCAGATAGTGTTTTATTGGAACTTTTTTCTGTGGTTCAGAAAAATTTCATTGAACCTGACTTGCTTTTTACTATGTTGTATGCAGTGGTGTTGTAGCTGTGTTGGTCTGAGAATACTTGAGAAAAGGTGGGTGAGGTAATGGTTTTTAGTGGACCGACTTCTGTTGCTGAGAGAAACAAGCTTTTGAGCTGACCTGAAGAATCGCTCTGTGTAAGCTCAAAAGCTTCTCTCACCAACAGAAGTTGGTCCAATAAAAGCCATTACTTCACCCACCTTGTCTCCCTTTCAAAAGAAATTTCATGTTTGATGAACAGGCATCTTCCGATTTAAACTGTATCACTGAAAAAATTCTGACCAGATCTTGACAATGATCAATATTTTGTGAGGTCTTTGGCTTCACATAATGATTTCACTATCACTTATAGGGCTTCAGCATGTTTTCAGGTGTCCTCCACTCATTCTTCCTGTCCAAGATCAAATATTAGAGATGGAGGTAGTGGCACTGATTGCTGACAGTGCTTCCGTGAATACTCTTGTATATGTGGACTGAATTCATGGAAGGAAAGAATTATATGTCTGTACCTGTTCTTAAATTATTTTTATTAATTGTCCATGAGAAGATCCTGGATGCAAATCTCATCTGTTCCTATCTGATTATGCAAACAAGATAGCATTGTAAAAGAGCATAAATATTAAGGACCTCCAATCCTTGGAGAATAGAAGGGCTGTCAATTAATCGCAGTTAACTCAAAAAAATTAATCACAATTAATCACACTATTAAACAATAGAATACCAATTGAAATGTATTAAATATTTTTGGATGTTTTTCTACATTTTCAAATATATTAATTTCTATTACAACACAGACTACAAAGTGTACAGTGCTCACTTTATATTATTATTTTATTACAAATATTTGCACTGTAAAAATGACCAACAAAAGAAATAGTATTTTTCAGTTCACCTCATACAAGTACTGTAGTACAATCTCTTTATCATGAAAGTGTAACTTACAAATGTCGAATTTTTTTGTTACATAACTGCTCTCTAAAACAAAACAATGTAAAACTTTAGAGCCTACAAGTCCACTCAGTCCTACTTCTTGTTTAGCCAATCACTAAGCCAAACAAATTTGTTTACATTTACAGGGGATGCTGCTGCCTGCTTCTTATTTACAATGTCACCTGAAAGTGAGAACAGTTGTTTTCATGGCACTTTTGTAGCCGGTGTTGCAAAGTATTTATGTGCCACATATGCTAAACATGTGTATGGCCCTTCATGCTTCAGCCACAATTCCAGAGGATATGCTTCCATGCTGATGATGCTTGTTAAAAAAATAATGTGTTAATTAAATTTGTGACTGAACTCCTTGGGGAAGAAGTGTATGTCTTCTGCTCTGTTTTACCTACATTCTGCCATATATTTCATGTTATAGCAGTCTCGGATGATGACCCAGCACATGTTTGTTTTAAGAACACTTTCACAGCTGATTTGGCAAAATGCAAAGAAGATATCAATGTGAGATTTCTAAAAATAGCTGCAGCACTCAATCCAAGGTTTAAGAATCTGAAGTGCCTTCCAAAATCTGAGAGGGACGAGGTGTGGAGCATGCGTTCAGAAGTCTTAGAAGAGCAACACTTAGATGCAGAAACTACAGAACCCAAAAAGAAAATCAACCTTCTGCTGGAGGCATCTGACTCCGATGATGAAAATGAACATGCATCGGTCCTCTGTGCTTTGGATCATTATCGAGCAGACACATGTCCTCTGGAATGGTGGTTGAAAATGAAGGGACATATAAATCTTTAGTGCATCTGGTATGTAAATATCTTGCGACGCCGGCTACAACAGTGCCATGCGAATGCCTGTTCTCACTTTCAGATGACATTGTAAACAAGAAGCGGGCAGCATTATCTCCTGCAAATTATAACCAAGTTTGTTTCTCTGACTGAAGTAGGACTGAGTGGACTTGTAGGCTCTAAAGTTTTACATTGTTTTATTTTTGAATGCAGTTACTTTTGTGCATAACTCTACATTTATAAGCTTAACTTTCATGATAAAGAGATTGCACTATAGTACTTGTATGAGGTGAATTAAAAAAATACTATTTCTTTTGTTTTTTTACATTGCAAATATTTGTAATAAAAATAAATATAAAGTGAGCACTATACACTTTGTATTCTGTTTTGTAATTTAAATCAATATATTTGAAAATGTAGGAAAAATCCACTAATATTTAAATGGTATTCCATTATTGTTTAACAATGCGATTAATTGCAATTAATTTTTTTAATCACACAATTAATCACCATTAATTTTTTTAATCACTCGACAGCCCTAGAGAATAGATAATTAATGTCTGTCATATAATTACTACTCAAACATTGACTATATTTAATAAACCAGCCAGTTTTACAGCAGGGACAGCTTTTATGACCTTGTGTACGAGAGCAATTCAGAGGTCCAGATTCTGTGTAGTACCATGCGTTCAGTATTAAAATTTGTGGGATTAGGCATCAGAATCTAGCCTAAAATTTAGTGAAAGGAAATAGATAACGAAACCTTGAATATTTTAAATAAAAATATTTGAGTTGCATTACAAATATTTTCATGGCTCTGCTTTCTTAAATTCACTATTTATCCACTTCAGTGGCACACAGCAATCAAGATATACACCCTTCTCATTCATCTTAACGATAGATAGCATCGAGATAAAAAGACCCACACACATCTCTGTTAAATTGTCCTATTATTCCAGAATTTCTACAGATGAACAAAGCTTGTGGGGCTTCAGAAATATATTAATTAGTCCCTAGATTTAGAGTTCCTTGGAACAGGGGCTGTCCTACTTATATAATTGGAAAGTGCCTACCAAAAATAAAAAATATAAACATAACTTTAATTTCATATAGCTTCAATCAGGTCTGAAAATTGGTACACCGTTATTGCTCTCAAAATGCTGTTCCATGCACCACAGTGCATGTTTGAGAAGAGGATGACCTGAGGTGTATACAGGGGTGAAAGTAAGTCCAGTGACTTACTGGTATGCTGGGGCCAACT
Source organism: Malaclemys terrapin pileata (assembly GCF_027887155.1). NCBI lineage: Eukaryota > Metazoa > Chordata > Testudines > Emydidae > Malaclemys > Malaclemys terrapin. The sequence goes on from NC_071509.1 coordinate 92,949,108, forward strand.
CTGGCCCCTGGAAGGGGCGGGGCCTAGGGCGGAAGGGGTGGGGCTGAGGGAGTAGTTGCCAGAGCCCTGCAGTAGTGGCGGTGGGACTCTGACGGCTATTTAAAGGGCTGGGGTGGTAGAAGCAGTGGGAGCCCCGGACTTTTAAAATAGCCCCCGGAGCCCCGCAGCCCTACCCCAGGGCTCCAGCAGTGGGGCTCTGGTGGCAATTTAAAGGGCCTGGGGCTGGAACCCCAGCCCCAGGCCCTTTAAATTGCCCCCTGGGGAAGCCAGGCAGCCCCGGTACAACAAACTGGCTATTGCCGGTACGCCGTACCGGGGCGTACCAGCTTACTTTCACCTCTGGGTGTATGCTACATAAAAATACTTTTATTTATGAATACTTACTGGTTAAGACTATATGGGCAGTATATTATGTGCCTGAAATGTTTTGCATTGTTCCTAATCTTTGCTAAGGCACATCCACTGCAATTTCTCTAAACTCCGAAACAAGGAAAACCAGCTGGTATGACTATGCATGTGATTTTTGAAATATATTTTAGCAGAGCATTGAAGGCAGAAAATATACAAAAAATATTTCAAAGTAGGCAACTTTTCATCTTTTGACAGACTGATATTTTTTCCACTATGAACTGGAAGTGGAGAAATATACATAAAAGTATTGATCTAATTTTTGAAATATTATGTAAAATACTTTTGGCCAAAAAAAAGCAATTTCTTTCTTTAAAGTTGCAATGGTTGAAAACACGCTAAAGAAATGTTGACTGCAAGACAGCCTCTAGAAACATGTCATTTTCTCAAAGCTCATTCTTACTGGCTGTATAGTAGAATAGTTTGCATGTGATATTGTGGCATGTAACAGTACAGAGAATCTGACAGCCTCCTTGATCAGTAATGTCTATCAGGTTTATAGCACTGACAGCCTTATTGAAGGGCCAGTAAACACAACAATATTCAAACACTGGGACACTCTTCTTCAATGGACAGTCACTTAACCTTGAATTTAGATTACACACTTTGATTCTTTTGTACTTGTCTATCTCAAATGTAGAGCTCTTCCATATGGTGAAATGGATAAAAGCTAAATGTTTTCTGTCTATAAATATGAAAACTTTGAACTATCTTTTGGCTACTAGAAAATTAAAGTTTACTTGTGACAGACAACTTGTCTGGAGTCAGCAAAACTTAAAGGGATGTTCTCTTGTTAAGATTCATGGGGGTTTATAAGTGTGAACTTGCTTTTGAGCTTTCTAATGAGTAAAAATTGTAATATAATTACCATTTGTGACATCTTTTGATTTGTGATGTCTTCTGCAGTCTTGTGTATTGTTTGAATTTTTCATTTTATTTTAAATACTAGTCATCTATATGGACACATCTCTCACACCCACAAAGCTTGAGCTATTAAAAATGGATTTTAACTATTCTATGCTATTTGTGATATATCCCTCTCTTGAGAATGGGGAATATTGTGATTAAATATAAATGTCCTGCTCTTATTGGTGATTGCCTGACCTATTGGTTGATTTGATCATACATTAATTAGGATCCCCAATTTAACATGCTATGGTTTGACAGGGTCCTGTCCAGGATCAGACCCAGAGATATTAAAGTTATTATTAAGATAAGAACCCCAGTGTGCAAAGTAGATACTCATACTTGGGAGCACAATAGCACAATAAGTAAAGTCACAAAGACTCCAACCCAGCAAAGATGGTAGAGATAATATAAAATGAACATCCATATACTCACAACATCCCTTGTGGAAAAAAACGTGTTTAGTCATCATCCTCACCACCCGAGGTGGTCATTCTGGCATTTCCCAAGGCACACAGGCTGGGTACAGTTCTTACTATCAGTTTTATGCTGACACCCACTATGCCTATCCTAGTCAGCTGCATATGCTAAGGTTTTGGGGCTACACCTTGATTACATTAGTTAATCTAATGTTTTACAGGCCTTCAGGCTTGTAGATTTTTTTTGTGTTACTGCCTTAACTTATACCTATGGCTTACCGAGCAAATACCTATTCCTATAGCAGGGATTGGCAACCTTTGGCACGCAGCCCGCCAGGGTAAGCACCCTGGCGGGCAGGGCCAGTTTGTTTACTTGACGTGTCTGCAGGTTTGGCCGATCGCGGCTCCCACTGGCCGTGGTTCACCGTCCCAGACCAATAGGGGCTGTGGGAAGTGGCGGCCAGCATATCCCTCGCCCCGCGCCGTTTCCCACAGCCCCCATTGGCCTGGAATGGCGAACCGCGGCCAGTGGGATCCGCGATCGGCCGAACCTGCGGACGCGGTAGATAAACAAACCGGCCCGGCCCGCCGGGGGCTTACTCTGGTGAGCTGCATGCCAAGGTTTGCTGATCCCTGTCCTATAGGCTGCATGTTGCCAACAGTACATATACCATGGGCATCAGACTATCCTTTAACTTTAATCTCTTTTGCTCACCACATTCATCAGATAAGAGCCTTCTAATCTTTCTGGTAGAACCATGAGGACCATGTGAATTTAGACAAGATTGCAGAAGACCTGCTGTGGATGATTAATTACTATGAGTGGTAAATATTTAGCTTTTAATGGTGCGTATAGTGTGGCCAGGCAAATTCAGACTAGAAGTAAATTGCAATTTTTTTTAACAGTGAGGGTAATTCACTATTGTAACTGTAATTTAACCAGAGTTTTGATGGATTCTCCATCCCTGGCAATTTTTATCAAGATTGGATTTTTTTTTTTCTAAAAGAGGCTCTATTTTGAACTGGAATTAATGCAGGAAAGTCCTTTGTTGTACAGGAAGTCAGACTAGATTATCACAACAGTCCCTTTTTGATTTATAATCTATTAATCTATATATACTATGGCCTTCATTAAAAGGTGGACATTACCACCCAGATTATTGTTTTGCACATAGAAAGAGAAAAAATAAGTATGTAAAGGAGAAGACATTTTTGGGGTAAAGTTCAATGCCAAAATGGTTCTGCTCAGAGGCAGATTGTGTTCATGCTCTTTTTACTGTATGTTCAGCATCAGTGCTAACCCTGATCATCAGCCCTAAGGACCCAGGACTTTTATGCTCATTATTGTTTGTACAACAATGCTTTTGAATTGTCATATTTATAGTATTGCAAAAATGACACGTCAGCATTTGATACTGAATGACACTGTTCCTGGCACTATAGCTGGAGCAGGAGGTTGTAGGTGCTGCTGCAGAAAGGCTTACATAGAAATGAGAGGTGATGGAAGAAATAAAATGAAAGATGTGACAAAATGTATGATTAATTGATTGATGTCAAATTGAAACCTTAAAGTTGTGAATACTTAATATATGGCCCACTTTTTGATAGTGAGAATATTAACAGGACTAATGAGAGAATTATCTGAAGCTTAAGCATGGTAATATATTTAAAAGATGAATGTCTGATGAACTGTAAAGTACACGAAAATAAAAAAGTATCAAAATACTTTGAAAGATTAATTAAACCATAGCCTGTGTAGTTATGGGTTACAAAACATTTTCATTATAAACTAGGGCTGTCAATTAATAGCAGTTAACTCATATGATTAACTCAAAGTTAATCATGATTAATAGTGCTATTAAAACTGTGATGAATTACGATTAATTTCTTTAAACAATAGAATAGCAATTGAAATGTATTGAATATTTTGGATGTTTTTCTACATTTTCAAATATAATTGATTTCATTTATAGCACATAATACAAAGTGCACAGTGCTCACTTAATATTATTTTTTATTACAAATATTTGCACTGTAAAAATGATAAACAAAAGAAACAATATTTTTCAATTCACCTCATACAAGTACCATAGTGTTATCTCTTTTATCATAAGAGTGCAATTTACAAATGTAGATTTTTTTTGTTACATAACTGCACTCAAAAACAAAGCAATGTAAAACTTTAGCGCCAAAAAATCCACTTAGTCCTACTTCTTGTTCAGCCATTCACTAAGACAAATAAGTTTGTTTATATTTAAAGGAGATAATGCTGCCCACTTCTCATTTACAAGGTCACCTGAAAGTGAGAACAGGCATTTGTATGGCACTTTTGCAGACATCATTACAAGGTGTTTATTTGCCCGATGTGCTAAACATTCATATGTCCCTTCATGTTCAGCCACCATTCCAGAGGACATGCTTCCATGCTGATGATGCATGTTAAAAATAATATATATATATATATATACACACACATACACACACACACACGTGATCATTTCAACTATCTGCAACCTTTTAGATTGAAAAACCTCCTTTTCCAAACTTTCACATCTCAAACTCAGTATTTCCTCCTTCTTCTTCTATGTAAATGTGAACCTTTTATGTATTTGTTTTTTTTTTTTTTTTCATTTTTTACCTGCCTTTGGGAGTCCCCTTTAACAAACCCTGATTCAGGGAAAGAGGCTTTTTGTTTGTACAACACATCCCCGCTGCGGAAGACCAGCATAAGGCCTGTATGCCTCTTAAGTGTCTCATAAGCCCTATTATGTGGATGTAAGTTGACTTAAATAATACAAATATCACATGCAGACACTGTACACAGTAGTAAGCTGTACCCTCTGAACATCTGGATACACTGTGGTGTTACCACACCTCAGAAATGACTAATCTGAGCTGCTGATGGAAACTAAGGACCTGATCCAAATCTCACTGATGTTAATGGTTTCTTTACAAAGATCTAAATGACTGATTTAGGCTCTGATCTTGCAAACACTTATTCATGTGCATATCTTTCCTCACATTATTAGTCCTATTTCAGTGAAGTTGGTCATGCAAGTAAAACTTACAGACATGCATAGATTTTTGGACAATTAGGACATTAAATAGCTTTTTGTTTGTTTGTTTCTTTATTGGTTTCCCCTTTTTTAATTTATTCCTATTTTTGGATATTGCTTTATTACTTTTCCATTGTACATTTATATTTATGGCACTGGCACTAGCTCATAAAAGGTCTGGGATAAGTTATATCAGTATTGCAAAGCTACAAAATGATGTAATTCCTGAATATAACTTGCCTTGCTGTACAACTGTGTCTGTGTGTGTGTGTGTGTGTGTGCGTACACAATGCTGTAGAAATGGGAATAATCAGCAGACAGTGAACTCTTAGGAGTTAATTAAAAAGTATACATACAAATAACATAAGGGTTTAACAAAATCAGAAAGTCAATCGGAGTTGTGCCATTAAATTAAAAAAAACAAACAAACCTTACACCTCAAGGAGAATGTTAAAACTAACGTTCTATTTAGGAAAAAAAAAAATCTGCTATATCATTTTCATTTTATCCTTTCGGCAAGAAAAACTACTGTTGTTTCTTTTGAGTTATTTGCTGCTGCTTATTTCTCACCTTAAGTTAAACCCATTTGTTTCTAATAATATAACTGGTTGTTCTGGAAATCATTATGGTGTCAAAAATAAAGGATTTTTGGCGTTTAGTGACAGATAAATAGCAGCAACAAAAATAAATACTGTTTTTATGAAAGTGTCCTTGGTAATAAGGAACAAGGGAAAATATATAGAATACTAAACTATGTGCAATATCAGAATGGGTTCTAGATGGGATTTATTTTTCTTTAGCATTTCCCATATAGTGTTGGCAGCTTTTGGAGACAGCCTATTTAAAAACAAGAACAGATACACTAACTCCTATAGTTAACCATAGGAGCCTGATTTTCCAGTCCAATCAGTAGATGTACATCGGTGTAATAGAGCTGAAAATCATACCCAACATCTGGAACTATAAGATTTCCATTATTTTTCCATTTGTTCTTCATACCTGTCATCTTTCTTCAGATATGTATAAGTCATTCTTATAAATTGCATTATTTTTTTACTTCCAAGTTTTGTTCTTCTCTTTCTTACACATTAGATTTCTAATATGATTTAAAATCTCATTGCCAAATCAATAATAAAAATGCTACAGGAAGTTTCCTTCCTAAGTGCGCTAATGAGAAAATCATTCTTCACTATCCAATATCACATGCTATTGCACACCTTGGCCCTTAAAAACCACTGACATTATTTGCAGTCCAATTCTATGACCTTTACTGTAGTGACAATCCATGGAGCTGGTCAAATAACTAGAAAATATACTGAAGAAAACAATCCTGCACTGTAATTGAGATGAGCTAGATGATCTAACTGGTCCGAGTCCGAAGAGTGCAAATAATTGTAAGTACAAATGCACATGTAACTGCAAAAAATAATTGTCACATTCCATTTGTAATATTCAATTGCCCCCTAGAGAATACATGCCAGTTGATAAAATTATACACTTCAATGCAAAGAGGGAAGAGAAGTATAATAAATCAAAATGAGTGATGTATATGTTTTTATGTATAGACTGATATACACAGTCACAGGATGACAAGCTCTTTGGGGCAGGGACTATCTTTATCAGTGTCCATAAAACATGTAGTACAATAGGACCTCTGAATGCAACTTTAACATAAATAGTATAGACATTTGGGGACAGATCAGGTCATTCTAATTTATGTCATCTGAGGATCTGGCTCATTCTTATTCAAATATCCAGATATTAAACCCTATTTCAAAGACAAAAATAAAGAAAGCACTAAATATATTAAGGTCAAAAATCTCTTATCTGATTGCAAAATCTACAGATTATCTTCAAGTTTCATAACTCAGTTCCAGCTAATAAACCAACTGAGGAAAGTATCCTAAAAAAAACCCAAACCTGTGACTAATACACTCGCATCGTAAGTATAAATAAATCCTTTTAATAAGGCATGCCACCTTTCATACTGGAGATAAAATGTCCATGGTCAAATTGTATTCTCTTGAAAAGAATGGTTTATAATAGGGCTGTTAGGCAATTAAGAAATTAATCGCAATTCATGGCATGATTAAAAAAAATAATCACAATTCATCACACTGTTATTAATACAATAGCATTTTTTTAAATATTTTGGATGTTTTCTACATTTTCAAATATACTGATTTCAGTTACAACACAGAATGCAAAGTATACAGTGCTCACTTCATATTTATTTTTATTACAAATATTTACACTGTAAAAAACAATAGTATTTTTCAATTCACGTAATACAAGTATTCAAAAATAAAACATAACTCTACTCAGTCCAATTTCTTGTTCAGCCAATTGCTCAAACAAGTTTGTTTACATTTACAGAGATAATGTTGCCTGCTTCTTGTTTACAATGTCACCTGAAAGTGAGAAGAGACAGTAACATGGCACTGTTGTAGCCGTCTTTGCAAAATATTTATGTGTCAGATGTAATAAAGATTCATATGTCCCTTCATGCTTCGACCACCGCTCCAGAGGACATGCTGATGATAGATTCTGCTTGATAACGATACAAAGCAGTGAGGATCGATGCATGTTTGTTTTCATTATCTGAGGCAAATGCCACCAACAAAAAGTTGATTTTGTTTTTTTAGTGGTTAGGGTTTTGTAGTTTCTGCTTCGGCATGTTGCTCTTTTAGGACTTCTGAAAGCATTTTCCAGACTTTGTCCTCAGATTTTGGAAGGCCCTTCAGATTCTTTAGAAATCTCATATCGGTATCTTCTTTGCGTTTTGTCAAATTTGCAGTAAAAGCGTTCTTAAAACAAACATGTTGGGTTATCAAACTAGATTGCTATAATATAAAATATACGGCAGAATGTGGATAAAACGGAGCAGGAGACATACAATTCTCCCCCTTGGAGTTCAGTCACATATTTAACACATTCCCCCCTCCTCCACCTGTAGGACACTGATTGTTTTTTATGATAAGTCTTTCAACATTACCATTCACAAGTACACTATGTGTTGGACAGCAGCATAGAAATTTGGATCAAAAGATACTTTGTGTAGTACACCACTGAAAGCACGTTAAGCTTCAGTAAAAAAAGGGAATATGAGAAAAGTGTCAGGCAGAGTCAAAGATGGAAAAAGATAAGAATGCTATTGCTAGCATAAAAAATTAAACATTACTGAAAAGATTGAGTAAATAAAAAAAGTAAATCAAGCAGTGGGAAGAAAAATATAATGCAGTTTGCAATGTGGAAATGAGAAGGCAGAGAATGAATGAAGCTATGAAAAAATGTGAAGAATGTATGGGTGGAAATAAAGATTCTATTTCAGTAATAAGACATTCAAGATTTATATACAGAAATAGAATAGAAATGCTACTTAGAACTGTGGTAAAGAATACTGTCAGTCTGGTCGGTGGAGGTTATGGTATCTTAAGGGAGAAGAAAAGTCATTGAATAGAGTAATCTAGGAGGAATTTCAGAAAATTCTCTGCTAAAATACTTGATGTAGATATATTTCAGAGAATTGTTGAAGAAAATTGGATATGTATTGCTTCATCAGAGTATTACCTCTTTGAAAAGATGGATTATTGTGTAGACAATAAGAAGTTCACAGAATATAAGTTCCTTTGTAAAGTTAATGCTTTTTTGCAAATATTCCAACTCATTAATCAAGTGATCAATATAATTGTATAGAGCTTGCACAATTATATGTCAATGTTTCTGGTGATCATTTGCGATTAATAATAGGTTTACAGCATATAACTGTTTAGAAATACAGTTTCAGAATGAATAACATTATCCAGTATACATCTTTGAGTTTTAACACTTAACCTTATCACTTAATTTATAGATGCAAAAGGTTTTAAAAATATCTGTTGTAGATTTATAGTGGAAGAACCACATAGGTATAATACTAAAGCAATGAAGTCTGTATTAACAACGTTGTAGTTACAGATGTGGGAACATTATTAATGGCACTCACAGCTTTTCTCTCTCATATCTAACATATTCATGAACTAACTTTCAAAAATTCCCACTACAATATATATCTCTACAACACATGTAAAGTGTCTCTGAGATTATTGTTGTCGTAATTAAGTGATTTCATTGCGGTCAAGAAATGCATAGTAAAGGCTGGGACTCCAGATTTTGGGAAGCGAACAGGGGCTGCTAACAGGGAGTTTCGCAAGGGAGTTCTCCAGGTGAAGGAGGAGCAATACAGCACCCTTTTGGGCTGACAGGGGGCTGCAGACGGGAGTTTGACAGAGGGAGGCTTACGATGGTTAGGAAGACCCGCAACACCTGTGCCAGCACTGCTACTGTCTCCTCCACCTGTGCCTGTAGCCAGACAGAGTGCCTAAGCATGGATGCCTCTACCCAGATCCTGGTGTGGTTTTGCAAAGACTGTAACTTGCAATTTCCACTTACTGATATCCAGGCTGGGGGGACCATCCAATGTGAGAGGTGCCTGCTGGTGGAATCTCTCAGGCAGCAGGTGGGAGAGCTACAGGAGGAGGTGGCTAGGTTGAGGAGCATCCGTATCCATGAGCAATTCCTCGACAGTGTCCATGTGGAGACAGCTGAAGTAGCTGTCCCAGTACACAGGACTGCTGATACACCACTGGTGGAGGAGGAGATGGCTCAGGGTGGACACTGGCAGCTGGTTACTTCTGGCAGCGGGCAGTGCTCCACCCTTGCTCCGAACCCTCCTGCCGTGGTTATAGGTAACCGTTATGCTATTCTTGACACAGGAAAGAAGGAATCACTCCCTACAGTAAAGGAGGAGAAGCCTCGTACCCCTAAGGCTGGAAAGTCTGCTGCCACCACTGCGAATAGGAAACGTAGGGTAGTGGTGGTCGGAGACTCTCTGCTGAGGGGGATGGAGGCGCCCATCTGTCGCCCTGACATTTCATCTCGGGAGGTATGCTGCCTGCCGGGGGCCCGTATCCGAGACGTTACGGAGGCATTGTCAAGGATTATCCAGCCCTCTGACTACTACCCCATGCTACTCATCCATGTGGGCACAAATGATACTGCGCGGTGTGACACTGAGCGGATCAAGAGTGACTACAGGGCTCTGGGAGTACGGGTGAAGGAGTTTGGAGCGCAGGTGGTATTCTCCTCAATTCTAGGGGCCCGGGCAGAGACAGATGCATCATGGAGGTGAATGCCTGGCTGCGAAGATGGTGTCGCCAGGAGGGCTTTGGCTTCCTAGACCACGGGATGCTATTCGAGGAAGGACTGCTAGGCAGAGATGGCGTTCACCTTTCGAGGAGAGGAAAGACCCTATTCGGACACAGACTGGCTAACCTAGTGAGGAGGGCTTTAAACTAGGTTCGACGGGGACAGGTGAGCAAAGCCCACAGATAAGTGGGGAACATGGAGACCGGGGAGATGGGTCGGAAACGAGAGGGAGTGTGGGCTATATTGGCAGAGAGAAAGGAGAGTCAGGACAAAACTGGGAGGAAAGATCAAACCAGTATCTTAGATGCCTATATACAAATGCGAGAAGTATGGGGAATAAGCAGGAAGAACTGGAAGTGCTAATAAATAAATACAACTATGACATTGTTGGCATCACTGAAACTTGGTGGGATAATACACATGATTGGAATGTTGGTGTGGATGGGTACAGCTTGCTCAGGAAGGATAGACAGGGGAAAAAGGGAGGAGGTGTTGCCTTATATATTAAAAATGTACACACTTGGACTGAGGTAGAGATGGACATAGGAGACGGAAGTGTTGAGAGTCTCTGGGTTAGGCTTAAAGGGGCAAAAAACAAGGGAGATGTCATGCTAGGAGTCTACTACAGGCCACCTAACCAGGTGGAAGAGGTGGATGAGGCTTTTTTCAAGCAACTAACAAAATCATCCAAAGCCCAAGATTTGGTGGTGATGGGGGACTTCAACTATCCGGATATATGTTGGGAAAATAACACAGCGGGGCACAGACTATCCAACAAATTTTTGGACTGCATTGGAGACAACTTTTTATTTCAGAAGGTTGAAAAAGCTACTAGGGGGGAAGCTGTTCTAGACTTGATTTTAACAAATAGGGAGGAACTCGTTGAGAATGTGAAAGTAGAAGGCAGCCTGGGTGAAAGTGATCATGAAATCATAGAGTTTGCAATTCTAAGGAAGGGTAGAAGGGAGAAGAGCAAAATAGAGACAATGGATTTCAGGAAGGCAGATTTTGGGAAGCTCAGAGAGCTGATAGGTAAGGTCCCATGGGAATCAAGACTGAGGGGAAAAACAACTGAGGAGAGTTGGCAGTTTTTCAAAGGGACACTATTAAGGGCCCAAAAGCAAGCTATTCCGCTGGTTAGGAAAGATAGAAAATGTGGCAAAAGACCACCTTGGCTTAACCACGAGATCTTGCACGATCTAAAAAATAAAAAGGAGTCATATAAAAAATGGAAACTAGGACAGATTACAAAGGATGAATATAGGCAAACAACACAGGAATGCAGGGGCAAGATTAGAAAGGCAAAGGCACAAAATGAGCTCAAACTAGCTACGGGAATAAAAGGAAACAAGAAGACTTTTTATCAATACATTAGAAGCAAGAGGAAGACCAAAGACAGGGTAGGCCCACTGCTTAGTGAAGAGGGAGAAACAGTAACCGGAAACTTGGAAATGGCAGAGATGCTTAATGACTTCTTTGTTTCGGTCTTCACCGAGAAGTCTGAAGGAATGCCTAACATAGTGAATGCTAATGGGAAGGGGGTAGGTTTAGCGGATAAAATAAAAAAAGAACAAGTTAAAAATCACTTAGAAAAGTTAGATGCCTGCAAGTCACCCGGGCCTGATGAAATGCATCCTAGAATACTCAAGGAGCTAATAGAGGAGGTATCTGAGCCTCTAGCTATTATCTTTGGAAAGTCATGGGAGACGGGAGAGATTCCAGAAGACTGGAAAAGGGCAAATATAGTGCCCATCTATAAAAAGGGAAATAAAAACAACCCAGGTAACTACAGACCAGTTAGTTTAACTTCTGTGCCAGGGAAGATAATGGAGCAAGTAATTAAGGAAATCATCTGCAAACACTTGGAAGGTGGTAAGGTGATAGGGAACAGCCAGCATGGATTTGTGAAGAACAAATCATGTCAAACCAATCTGATAGCTTTCTTTGATAGGATAACGAGCCTTGTGGATAAGGGTGAAGCGGTGGATGTGGTATACCTAGACTTTAGTAAGGCATTTGATACGGTCTCGCATGATATTCTTATCGATAAACTAGGCAAATACAAATTAGATGGGGCTACTATAAGGTGGGTGCATAACTGGCTGGATAACCGTACTCAGAGAGTTGTTATTAATGGTTCCCAATCCTGCTGGAAAGGCGTAACGAGTGGGGTTCCGCAGGGGTCTGTTTTGGGACTGGCTCTGTTCAATATCTTCATCAACGACTTAGATATTGGCATAGAAAGTACGCTTATTAAGTTTGCGGATGATACCAAACTGGGAGGGATTGCAACTACTTTGGAGGACAGGGTCATAATTCAAAATGATCTGGACAAATTGGAAAAATGGTCTGAGCTAAACAGGATGAAGTTTAACAAAGACAAATGCAAAGTGCTCCACTTAGGAAGGAAAAATCAATTTCACACATACAGAATGGGAAAAGACTGTCTAGGAAGGAGTACGGCAGAAAGGGATCTAGGGGTTATAGTGGACCACAAGCTAAATATGAGTCAACAGTGTGATTCTGTTGCAAAAAAAGCAAACATGATTCTGGGATGCATTAACAGGTGTGTTGTGAGCAAGACACGAGAAGTCATTCTTCAGCTGAGGCCTAACCAGAGCAGAGTAGAGCGGGAGTATTGTGTCCAGTTCTGGGCGCCGCATTTTAAAAAAGATGTGGAGAAATTGGAAAGGGTCCAAAGAAGAGCAACAAGAATGATTAAAGGTCTTGAGAACATGACCTATGAAGGAAGGCTGAAAGAACTGGGTTTGTTTAGTTTGGAAAAGAGAAGACTGAGAGGGGACATGATAGCAGTTTTCAGGTATCTAAAAGGGTGTCATAAGGAGGAGGGAGAGAACTTGTTCACCTTAGCCTCTAAGGATAGAACCAGAAACAATGGGTTTAAACTGCAGCAAGGGAGGTCTAGGTTGGACATTAGGAAAAAGTTCCTAACTGTCAGGGTGGTTAAACACTGGAACAAATTGCCTAGGGAGGTTGTGGAATCTCTGTCTCTAGAGATATTTAAGAGTAGGTTAGATAAATGTCTATCAGGGATGGTCTAGACAGTATTTGGTCCTGCCATGCGAGCAGGGGACTGGACTCGATGACCTCTCGAGGTCCCTTCCAGTCCTATAATCTATGAATCTATGAATCTATGTTTAAATCATGCTGCTCTGAAAAAAAACCCTCAATATTCTATTTATCTATGGAGCACATTACTGTAGTATCTGAGTGACTCACAATCTTTAATATTTATTCTCACAACACATCTGGGAGCTAGGGAAGCACTATTATCCCTATTTGAAAGATGGAAAATAGAGGCTCAGTCACTTGCCCAAGTTCAAACAGGAAGTTTGTGGTAGAATAAGGATTTGAACTCAGGTCTACACAGCAAAGAAAAACCCATATGTGGCCTATGCCATCCATCTTGGGCTGTGGGGTTGTTTTATTGCTGTGTAGACTTCCAGGCCTAGGACCCTGTGGGGTGGAAGGGTTCCAGAGCCCGGGCTCTAGCCCAAGCCCAGAAGTCTACACATCAATAAAACAGCTCTTCAGCCTGTGTCCTGTGAGCCCAAGTCTGCTGATACACGTTAGCTGTGGGTTTTTCTTTTGCTGCGTAGACATACCCTTAAATCCTAGGCTAGTGGCCTCACCACTGGGCCGGTTAAGAATATGAAGATAATCTTGACCATGAATTCCCTGAATTTTAGTTATAAAGATTCTAGAAGGGGTACTTTTTAATTGAATATGTTTGTGTATGTATTTATGTATGTTTATTATAAATGGAGCCAGTAATGCTGCCTATATTTAGGGTTGTCCAATGCATCCTCTTAAGACCCTTTTTAAATTTGCTTATATCCTTAATGTATGGCAAACTATTGGACTGAAATTTCCCATGCCTGAGGTCTGCTTCAGGATGCATCTTCTCTTTACGTTCAGAAAAAATGGTCCAGCTATTCCCAGCACAAGTTTATGGAAAAATACCATGTTTCCTCAACGTTTAACACATACAAACCAAACCCTTTGCTTGTGTTCTTGAAACTTTAGAGAAAAATGTGAGCAGTTGGAAATGGTTTAAACTTTTGGCAAACACTTTTTGTGAAATCCGTACTTGCAAATATGTCATCTAAATGCAAAGCTCTTAATATCAGTCCATCAGCCCCCACAGAGAGAGCGCCAATAACAACACGTCATTTGTCTTGTTCTAGCCAGTCCATCAATCAACTGCTGGCGAGGTTGTCAGTGGCACTGGACAACTGATCCGCATAGCGCACAGCAGCCTAGAGCCCCTGAGCGATCCGCCAGCCTCAGCCTCCCAAGTAGCTGGGATTACAGGTGTGTGCTACTGCACCAGATGTAAAACTTTAAATATAGCTTTCAGTATTACTGCTATGTAAATGGTAAAATGATTTGTGTCCCAACATGGATTCCAATAACCTTTCTAAATTAATTACTACTGTAAGAATCCATTTAAATGTACAATATTTAATGGGAAATTAATTATTAGCTGCATCCAAGCAACTCTCAGCCAACTCAGTAAAAGAAGAAAAATCATTGTTTCAAAAATTGTCATGTAGAATCAACAACTTAAGCTAAAAGAGTTATTTAATTTTAAGACTGTTTTCAGAACTAAAATTTCTTACACAAAGAATATGAGTGTTTGGACTTCATTTCCAGAATTTAATTTCCTGTTGAACTGCTAATAAAATTGAAGGATATCCCAGAAAATGAATAAAAATAAAAAGTTTAACTTCAATAAATTATCTGGGATTTTCCTCCCACAAAATAACTAAGGCAATTACAAATGTCACATATTCATTAAACAGACTGGATATTCAGAAGGTGAAGGTGTTACCTAAGCCAGACCCAAAGGCCTGGAACCAATGGCAGCAGCCAACATTAAATTTAAACAAGTGTTAGCAGTGTATTTTCCAAACTCCATGGAAATAGGAAGGAAAAAGGTATAAAAATCTCTGAAGTGAGCACCCCTCCCTTTGCTACCCTGATTTCACAGCATGCACAGACCTCATCCTGTCCATTTCTACAAGCAAGCCACCACAGACAGCTAAAAAGAACAGAAGACTCAACAAGCAACCAATCCAGGAAACTAAGACAATGCCAAAGGGTTAGATTTAAAACTTTTGTAGTGACTTTTATTGGAATGTTGAAGTGCAACTATAAATTAAAATATCATGTTTTTCTCCTGTTAATCACCAGATGGTTAAGCCATGTTTTCCTGGAGAGGAGACCGAGGCTAACACTGGGAAAACAAGAAAAAGTGGGATTTCATTAGATTTTAATTCATAATATTCATAATTGGTCTGTCTTTAAGGTAGTGTTGCCGGCACAGAGGGCCCAAGGACAGCAACAGCGGGGTTCGTTGCCCGGTGTGCTTTGCGCCAATGAACACACCAGGGTGGAGAAGCAAACAAAGTTTATTTGAGATCTCAAAGCTGTGCAAGAAGACTGGCACATCTCAGATCAAGCACACCATCATAAGCAGTTTTTCTCTTTTTATACATTTCACAGCTAAGTGCCTTCTCTCTCCCCCCATCCCGCCTCCCTTCTTCTACAAAAGCCATGTTTATACATTTAAGCAGTTAAATCATTTTGGCGACTATATGTCTAGCTCATTAGTACCACTTCTCTCAACCATTATCTGGTCCTGTTTCCCTTTGATTTATTATCTCCCCTTCAGCCAGAAACATACAGGCCTCATTATTACCGCTTGGTACTGATATGAGTGGGCTTGCAATTGATAACTGGCTGTTACACATTCCAATTTCTGCCCCTGGCTTTTGAGGTCGATTAGAGTTAAACATGGAGGAACTTTGGTTCATTTAGGCCTAGTGCAGGAAGGCTTCATCGACACCCGTGTTCTTCCACCCTCCCGAGTTACCTAGGGTTATGCCTAGCGACACCAACAGTAGCTCCTTAAATGATTTAGTCTAAGTAACTGATTTGATTATTTTCTTCAATTTCATTGGATTGTTTACTTTACCCAATTATAAATTCTGGTTATTGTTATTATTCATTAATAGGATCCGCCTTTCCTTAAAACACACACAAACAATATATATTTTGCCTATTTATGAAAGCTTCTTAGTTATCAAAGGATATACTAAGATTGGCTTCTTATTTCCCAGAATTATCATGAACTTGGCCTCAACTTTCCAAGAGAAAGTGCCACACCAAAGTTGGGCCCACTCTGAGATGTAACCTCTGCTAAAAGCTCTCCATGGAGACATACCAAAAAGGTTGTAATGAAAGTAACTGGTTTATCAGTTGTGTTCAGTTATTTGTGATTAAAAAAAAACATTTTATTTTAATTTCTTACTGATTTAACCATGGATATTTTAATAATACTGATTATTTTGCTTAGTTCCAATCATGGTGTTCCCTACGGGATGTAAAAGAACGCCTGTAACTAAAACGGTGGGTGTCACATTCCTGAATTGGCAGTAAGAAAAACAGTAAGAGCTAGCCTACCATTTCCTGTTTCTCTAAACTAAATATCTTTAGTACTTTTAATAATTACTTGGTGTCCAATAATTTTAAATTACTTCTTTCTATCCATTTGAAGAGCAAAGCTTTGAAATTTGGCTGGGGGATTACTGTGGCATCACAGAAGAGCCTTTTGCTGATTCCATGAAAAACTACTATGGACTTCCTGTGACCTTGGGCAAGTAAGTCACTTAGCCGCTCTGCTTCAGTTCCCCACCTGTAAAATGGGAATAATAGTACTCCTCTACATCACAGGGTTGTCTTTAGGATAAATACATTAAAGATTGTGAGTCGCTTAGATGCTATATCTTTGTGGACACTGGCTGCCATTTATTAATAGTTTAGTGAAGGGATGACTGGATTATCTGGCAATTTTTGATGGCTTCATCAAGTCAGGTGGATTAAAAATATGGAAAAGATATAGTTCTCTATGATAATGCTTCATTGTCTGGCTATACCGAAAGAAGGAAAGGAGATTTGACATAGGTTTAATCAGGCCGCAACTTTATTATTAGATGTCTGGGACTACCCGGCAGATAAAAGTGTACAGTGCAGGTAACCCCATGTTTTTCCATAATTACCCTTTTTTTTTTTTTTACCAGACCCACCTTTTTTCATCCAGGTCCCTCCAGCAAATCCATGGCTGGGACATTACCATCCATGCCCCTACTAGGAGGGCTAAGGTGGGCTATAAGAATGGGGGGTTGGCTCCCTGCTGTACCAATCATAGCAGTTCCCAACCCCCTCCCCCACCCGTTCCTTTAACAAACACCTCTTTGTAAGTCCTTTTCCAAGGCATTTATCCGGTCACTGTGTACCTTTCCTACGGAAACCTACACTGGACATCCACCCTACACTTAAATAATGAGTTCCGACATATGGCCTACCGCCTGTCATGCCATGAATGAACAAAGCCCGTCCTGAACCTGCTGTGAGGAAGGTGAAAAAAACCCAACTGCACCCAAGCCGATATGATGGTAAGGGAAAATTCCTTCCCAGCCCTCCAGAAAGGGGCTAGTGTAATGTCCACTGCAGGTCTTGACCAAACCTGATATTGTACCACATAAAAGGGAGGGAGGGTAGATCCTGCTTCAGACAGCTCGGTGTAAAAGGGAGGCTTCAGGCCCAGGGCTGCCCCTGCATTCCTAGGGGGTGAAACAGCAACCACGCTGAATCTTTTGCAGGAGTTTTCATCTCTCTCTTCGCCTCCGCATCACAGCCATAAAGCACTGTTCTCTTCATTCGGCCATCCAGCCCAAAAAAAAAAAAAAAAAAACCTGCTTAAAGGTGCAGGGCAGCCATTCTAATATATTGTTTGTGTTTCACAAGCCCTCTTCCCCGGATGGGTTTTAGCCTCCTAGCAGAAGAATGTTTTAATTAGTTACTGTGTATGAAACATATTGCAACTGAGGTTAACCAGGATGCACTTAATCTGGTGTGGATGTACATTATTCTCATTTTGTCTAAACAATGCCAGCAGGATTCCTGCTTTGTATTCCACCATATTCTCATTCTCACAACATAATCCAGCTACATGTTTTTATTTTGTTCCTAAACAAAATGGTTTCATAATGAATGTCAACTTGTAGCAGATTTATGGCCATATTAAGTGGGTGCACTTATTCTCTATGTGAAATAGCATGTGGACATCTTGCCAAAATTTACCCCATCACCAAAAAAGGTAACTTTCTGAGGAAGCTTTTAAAAAATCTGAATGCAGTGGTTTCTAATGGAGTTGTCATTCCAGCTATAGGTATAGCGTAAAGAGGTATGTGTAAGAGTAACCACGTTCCATAAAACATAAAATTGGAGTAACAAAAAATCAGTGACAAATGGTGAGTCTTATTTCTATAAAGTAACAACAGCTGAGGAAATAATCAATTCTTGCAGAAAAGTCCAATAGAATAAGAGAGAGAAAACCAATAGGATTGTATGCAAATAATATGGGATGTGTAGAAATTCATTAACCATATAGAATTTAATAGTGATATATTTTCTAATGTTTTTAAGCATCTTACAGAAGGAATAGAGTTAGGGGAACAAATCTTCAGTTGCTGTCAATCAATTGCTGTCAATCCATTGTCATTCTCTATTACAACCTATAGAATAGTTTAAAAAAACCCTAGAGAACAAATATTGTTTTCTATTAGTCTACAGGAGTTTTATATTGGAGAAGTTGTTATAATTTATCATAGAAAAGAGACAAGAGTTGTGTTTCCTGCACACAATGTGGAACTACCAATGTTGCCAATTATCTTGCAATTTCACAGTGAGGCTTGGAGAGAGGCTTGGAAATGTGAACCCCAGAGCCTCAAAACCCAGAAGATAAATTAAAAGAACTAACATTATTATTTTTTAAAATCTCATTTTTCGGGGAGGTCTGGTGATTTGTCAATGGTAATACTGAACTACAGTAGAACCTCAGAATTACAAACTGACTGGTTAACCACCCACCTCATTTGAAAACAGAAGAATGCAATCAGGCAGCAGCAGAGACAAAATTAAAAAAAAGCAATAGCAAATACAGAACAGTACTATGTTAAATGTAAACTACTAAAAAAAATAAAGTTTTAAAAAAGATTTGACAAGGTAGGGAAACTGTTTCTGTGCTTGTTTCATTTAAATTAAGATGGTTAAAAGCAGCATTTTTCCTCTGCATAGTGAAGTTTCAAATCTGTATTGTCAATGGTCAGATGTAAACTTCTGAAAGAACAGCCAACAGAATGTTTTGTTCAGAGTTATGAACATTTCAGAGTTATGAACAACCTTTATTCCTGAGGTGTTCATAACTCTGAGGTTCTACTGTACTCTCCTTCTGAGATTCCTTTAGCTGTAAAAGTCCCTTCTTCTTGCTCTATCCCTGCCCACTGTTATAGTGGGATTCTTTATTCAGGGTGCTGGACAGTCACAGATAATGTAGCTCAAAGAGACAGGAAAACAGCTTGTGCTTCAAAGTGTTACTACATAGGTTTTGTATAAATTCTGGTCCAGATTCAACAATTATGGAATGGATGCTAACTATATTACAGGTGGAATTTTGAAGTGTGAAGAAAAAAAACCAACAACCTGTAAGATAAAGAAAACATGTTACCTATGTATTCTTCAGTTGTTTATCACATATTGAAATATTTGTTTAGTAATGCATTATATGTACTTGTTTTAGTGTAGCTCTCTCCCATTTGGATGTGCCTCTGTCATTATTTCTGAGAGAAACTGAAGGCTCATTTTGCATGCAAATAAATTCCTGTAGCTACATGAAATTATTTTGGTTACTTCTCAAACATAAACAAATATGTCAGTACAATAGTTTTCATATATTTGTTTTTAAAGAAAAAAGAAACACTAGCACTTAAATGTAAATATTTCCCAGCAAGACAGCAAGTGAAGTAATTAGATGAGTACAATTAAAGAAGAAACCATAAGAAAGCTGTGTAACTTCAGAATTCAGTACACTGAGTGTGCCTTGTGCGTGAGAAACTCACAAAACTTGCTGGAGTGATAAAATTTAGTTTAGAGAACAAGTGCTCACTTTATTTTCTTGGCAATTCAGTTCCATAGTAAACGTGATCAAACGGCTTCAGATATTTGAATGTGGCAAAGTGACAAAACTCATCCACATTGGGTTTTCAAACAGGAAGGGCAGCAGAAGGAGCTAGAGGGAGCAGAAACTATTTGGCATTTACAGGAAGGGAGAAGGAGTGGAGACCTCTTGCAGACCTCTACATACTGGAATTCCCATGTTAGAAGCAAAAACCATCTTAAAGGTTTATCAGGAAGAGAAAAGAACTGGAGAGAGAGACAATGGGGAGTCATTGGACAGGGAAGAAGTCAGTAGGGGATATACAAGTTTGGTATTTTGGAGGATGTTAAAGGAAAATATCAGAGAAAATGGAAGCGAAAAGAGTTTCCAACTTTGAAGGAAAGAGAATGGGATGAGCTGTGAATAAATGGGATCTGCTTTTTGCTTTGCCTGGAAAATTAGCTGCAGCAGAAGTAGGTGTTGTGTGAAAGTCTTCCTGATAGAAAGGAACATAGCGCTTTTGGTGAACAGAAACATAATGGTAGCATGTGTATATGTTTTTTATAATTATTATAGATTCCTAGATGCTAGACTGTAACTTTGGAAGTGTAGCTGCACAACCCCAAGAGCAGACCGGAAAACAAGCGGTAAACCAAAAATCATATTCCCCCCCACCCACTCCTGCCTGCCTGTCTGTAAGGGAGGAGTAAATTTTCATCCCTTGTCATGGAGTAGTTTACTAATTTCACATTCCTGTCTCCTCTTCCCTTCTCCTACCCTCTCATTCTCTCCCACCTAGAAAAAAATCCTCTCCTCCCGGTCCACACTTCTCCTGTTTTCTATTCCATTTTGTACTAGAAAGAAGATGTTAGAAAGTAAGTGGGAAGGAAGAAAAGAGCATGACCCCAGAGTCTCCCCTTCTCTTGTGGGTGGAGGAGCCAGGCAGAGCTATTACATAAACAGTGTGGGTTTTGCACAGTTGGAACACTTGGTGATTGGTGTAGGATTCCAGATTCTTCAGTGTAGTCAGGGGTCTCAGTGGGAGGGAGCATACTTGGAAAGGCACTAACATATCTTTCCCATATGGAGACACTTGCCCATGCCGAGTGAGAAGAAATGGAAGCCTTTTCACCATCACCAATACTCTTAAGCTCATTCTCATTTATGCATAATTGAATTTATAAGCTTTTGTTGGAAGATGTTGCTAAATATTAAATATATTATAATGAAAGTAACACACCAAACTGGTCAAAAATTTCTCAAGAGAAGTTTTCTGTCAGAATATGCTACTTCAGTGAAATCAAAATGTTCGATGGGATTGTTCTATGTTCAACTGAAACTTTTGCAAGCAGGCTGGCAAGCTGATTCCCAGGCTCCCTGGGCTGGTCAGCTTCCTGGGCTGCTTGTTCACCTGGCTCCTCTGCTAGCCTAGCTTGTCGAGTGGGCAGGTGAGCTTCCAGGCTGCGCAGCTGTCTCCTGCTTAGAATTTTTTTAAAAAAATTCTGTTACAGTTCTCCCCAAATTGAGCATTTTGAAAATTTCCATTCTGTAGAAAATTTCATGTTTCCAACTTCCCCCCCCATTTGGAACAAAAATTAATAATAATAAACTTGAAATGCAAAATTGTCCTCCAAATGGCAATTCCATTTCCTTCACCGAGCTCACAACAAATGAAGCTGTTTGACTTTTCTGGCAGGCCACTTCCATATCCCACTTCGCTTACAGGTGAGCAAGTTTTTAACTTCCGAATAGCACTGCACTTGTATGTGCATGGCGAGAACAGGAATGGTTTACTATTTTCTTCAGTCCAGCAATATTTGTTACATGGAGGATCCTTATTTCAGAAAAAAATAAGGCATGTTACAAAAAAAGCTTTATTGTATAAAAATTAACTTTGCCTTCTGAATTCAGTCTGAATATTAATATCTTCTACTGATATTTCCATCTAGGCTTGTGGGCTAGTCATTTCTGGCTGCCTATTACTTTGCAAAATCTCTGTTTTATAATGCTGCATGTGCCTGCTAGCATTGGAAAAACTAGAGAGGATGACATAGAATTTAAGGCATGAGTGATTAAAGGATTTATTTTTACATTTTGGCAATCAAATGTTGTTAAATATATGCTGAATTATTGCAAAACACACCAAAGTCTCCTGAGTTTTGTACCTGCAAAACTCCATGTTGACTATACCTAATGTGTGCAAGATTCAAAGGGAGGTAGCATTGGTCCCCACGTGGATGTCGCTAAAATAAGCAATTTACACTGTACTTTCATGACAAATAGTTTGTGCGTGTATAGAGTGGAGGTGGGATGATATGGCAGATTTAATTTATTATTTGTTGTGGTACCAGATCTAAAAGGCATACTAATTCCTAGTTCATCAGCAGAGCAACTGTTGTGCTTTGACAAATAGCTCTAAAGAAACATATATTAACAATACTAAGGGATCACATTTTCTTCTCCCATAGCAGGCAAGTAATTTCTATTAGTATAAACTGAAATATTGAATGTGTATTAAGGGGGAATATATCCCTAAAATGGATAATTTCCTGTGGCTTTTGTCTCCTTTGCTATGTAAATTTCAAGACAAATGAACAGAAGCCACAACTGTAAAACTTTTCACAAAATTTCCCACAACCAAACTAACAGCACAGATCAGCTTCTTATTTTTTCTGAAGTCATTTTAAATAAAATTCATATTTGAAAATATTCCATATTGCTAATCATTGGCTTATCTTCCTAAACCCTGTTTGAATAGTCACTCTTTTTCATGAAGACGAATTAATGACATAATAGTGAAAAGCTCAGTGAAAATAAAGCAATGTCAGTCCACTAACTCAAAATTGGACTGTGAAGGATTTTGAAAACCGAGATACTAAATGACTGGGAGAAAAGGACAGATGTAGAAAAAATATATCTTGTAATTATGTTGGAAAAGCTTCATTGTAATGTGCAATTCTTAAAGGCACTAGACAAAGCTGATTTGCTTTGGGTTAGTGAAAATACAATTTTGTAAGCATTTAAAGTAATACAAAAATGTCATATGACTATCTTAACCTGAACTTCCATGCTTAAAGTGTGACCCCTGTCAATGTAAACGTTGTGTAATAAGAAAGACTGAGCTACAGAGCATTTCTAGAAGTGCAGTTTGAGGGAAAGAAGCACACCCTGAACTCATATAGCAGACTTGAGAAAGGACTGATTAGACTTTGGCATCTCATAAATATTTGGAAGTTAATACCTCTCAATCTGGTGGTCAGTTAAGGTAGTCTGGGAAGCAGGCATATTACTAGAACTTCAAATTGCAGAGGAGAGAAGAGGTGTGGTGGTATGAATAAAGAATCGGAAAACAGAAATCAATGCTGCAGTTACATATATGGTAGGTGAATTAATAACTATGTTTGACCATAGTACAACTTCTTGAGTGCGTTTGGGTTCTCTTTCTATGACTTGCACATCTTTGTCAATAAGCAGTAATATTATGCATTATTTTAAAATTCATAGGAAAGCTAACAATTTCATTACCTGCATTAAGTTCTCCTTGCTACCTGTGGGGTAGATCTTGCAGCTGGATATGTCCTGGCACAGACGTGCACACAGGAACATCCAGTTGCAGTATCTAGTTCTATTTTTATAGGAACCACTATCAGGATGGCTTACTCAGTGGTCTACTTAGTTAGAACTCTTACTGCACCTTTTACAGTTCTCTTTTATGAAAAAGGATATTACACTGTTGTTCTTGTTGCCATTCTTTAGTGTATGTTTTTTTTTTTCAGTGGAAATTGGTCTCCTTCCCTCCACGTCCCCAAAAAAGGTCCAAGCCCAAATGGAGGCAGAGTACATTAAAATGTACCCTATTAAATATAATCCCAGGTTGTACACTTGAAATTAGATGGATATTCACCCTATCATTAAGGCACAATGTGACTTTGATCAACATAATGAGCAGCACTGCCTGGGGCTATATCAATTTTAATACAATGATCGTAGTATAAATATTTTCTTAGGATATTCATTGGGTCTGGCATTTAAGGCAGTATGAATAGGACATATTATGATTTTTAAATTATTTCTCCTCTTTCCGTGTTTAATACAAACTAAAACTAGATCTCTGATTCAAATTAAGTCAAGGAGGTTCAGTGTACCTTTATGGGCATGCTTAATTGGAGAACAAATTCAACACAGTCCAAAACTACTACTTGATTTCGATTCTTGAAATGAGAAAATTGCTTTATATATCATCAAATATATCTCAATAAGTAGTCCAGCTAATATGGAATAATATTAATATTGGAATAACTCAATATCCAGTTGCCCCTATGATAAACTTGTAGTACATAGTCCAATGCACAGTTGCGTATTTATATTTAGGATGTTTGAAGAGCAAATAATTTCCATCCTAATCTACATGGTGTGTAATAAGAATTTTTAAGTGCAACCAAACTAAAAATCCCCCTTTAAAATATTTTTCAAACTGTTTGGTAGAATAGCTAATTTAATGGCCAGGAAGGATACCATATGCAGAGGAGATGAAAGAACAAAATGAAAGAAACACATGGTTACTTTGCATTTATTTTTTATTTGTGATCCTCTTCTAGTAGAATAGACAACATGCTGCCCCTTTTCTGAACTATAGAAATTAAAAAGAAATCTATCCTGACTTTTTCAATGTGTTTACATACTTCCTGTCACATATGTTGTATTTTCACATGGTGAAAGTTATTCCTAGAATATCCTTTTGATGTTGAAACTGGAGTAAGAGATGCTCATAATTTGTTAAGGAATATGCTCTTACTGTCTCATTAATTCAGATGTTATTGTACCTAGAGTAAGTATACCTCTGTAAACAATCATGTTTCCTGGAGCAATCTTATTTAAGAGATTTGGTCTCGTCAGATTTTAATGGCAGCCTGACTCATGAATAAAAATTCAGATTTTAAAACCATTTATTTGGTGAACTTTTTGTATGTTTTTTCATATTTGTACAAAAATCAAAACCACACATCTCTAGTATAATCAAACACATTGCTGTTGCTATGCTCTCATACTGTCCTATCCTGTCTCCAGTATGTCAAACACACAATTGTTTGCATAAAAGGCCATTGCCTTAGTTATAACAAAAACTGAGCAGGACCTGAACCGACACAGAATATCCAACCATAGATTTCTATTTATCTGGGTTTTTTTGTTTATAATCACAATTCTGATACTCTCTTAATCATGGTTCTAGGACATAATTGCATTAGAGATTTCTCAGTCTAGGATACACATCCTTTTTTTAAGAGGTACCAATGGGGTGTTCTTTGATGCTCATATAGAAAAAAAGAAATGCTGTTTCATTTTTCATCAGTGGTATAGTCACTATATGCTATAGATATCAACGCCTAACAAATGAAATCATAATCATCTAGGGCAAAATTCATCACTGAGCTACACTGTATACCTTTTAATAGATGAACAGGAAAAAAAATGGAAGCTTTTGCAGGACCCATATATATATATGGTGTATAGTATGGTACAAGATTGCTATAGTTCTGCCACTCATGTTGATGCAACATTGAGGCTTTTGTTTTAATTTGGACAGGATGAAATTATGGTAACATGAAGACCGTAGTGATACTGCATATATTATGTTATATAATTCACTTCTTTAAACCTGGTTTCTAATATCTCCTAAATGTATATTATAGGTTTTTTGCATTATTTTCATTGTAGGAGAGCACTGAGACATACTGTACAATGCAAACAATGGCTAGCTATGTACTGTATTTTCAAAAGTATGCACTTCACTGAAGTCTGGGCCAAAGTATGTTTAAGGTAGACAACTAGACAGCAATAATAACTTTTTGCAAATAGTGTGGGGAGGACTTACTGAAACTTAACAAGGAGAGAATAACTTCTCATTTTTGTATAGTTATGAAATTAACCTTTCTCTGCGTAACCAAAAATGAGTTACATAGAAATCGGTAGACCAAAGTGTATGCTGATAGTTAGGTTTGGAGTATACTTGTGTATTCAATTGAAATTATCTTGTTTACTGTTTTTTCCTTTGTGTTCTGCAGAGAATGTTTGTGGTGCAGTTCCTGTGTGATGAACAATAAAACTGCTCTGCTGGTTTGACATGATTAGTTTGTCCCATCTATCTTATTACTGTTCAGACAAATTGGGGAATACCATGTTGCAGGCAGGTCTCAGATGTTTGGCTTTTCTATGAATGGTCTGGCCATTCTCTGGTCTTACAACATAGGTGTATGTATTTTGATATTGGTCTGTATAGTGATCAGTTCCCATGCTCTTTGCTCTAGATTTTTGAATGTGCACCTTATAATATTGCCTTAAACCTTTCCGCTGCAATGTTCCTAGCATCATTTCTGGGATTCTTTCTCTTTTTTCTTCTACAAGAAGTTTGCCTGTTATACAGTTTCTTTCTGTTATTTATCTTTATTTCTTTGTGTTTATAACATATTAAAAAGAGATGCCTAAGCAAAACTCAAGGAATTTCTAATAAAATTCAAAAGCAGCTTAGTCCCCTGAGAGTCAGCAGAACTCTCAGTGATTTTTTAGAGTTGAAATAGTTTCTTTTCATCTTCTTTTCATTAGCATTTGTGGAGGCCTTACCCTCTCATATTCTGCCATACACATCTATGAGCAGAAGTCTCAATTACAAATTAACTTAATTTTTTGAAGTTTCCCTTAAATTCTTGGAATTTTGAACTATGCATTTTGGAACATAATTTGACTGATGATGATGAGCTATAGAGCAAGTCGTCCAGGAACTGTATAGATTCTATACTTCCTGTTAACTCTAGATGCAATCATTTGCTTCCTTATACACACTTCCTGCTGGGGCAGGAAAAAAAAAAAAAGCCCAGGACAGGGCAGTCACAGGCTGTGACTATTCAGAGTAGAAGGAAGTTTGTTCCCTTATTCTGTACACAGTTTTGTTAATCATTAAAGGATTTTCTTGACACAAGTCTGCTTGTCATAAAGACATTTCAGATGGGTCAGACTTGATGTTACATTTTTTTCTTATTACTGTTCCACTTGAAATTTACTAAATTACCTGTGATTTGAAACCTATTGTCAGTTCTGAACATTCTGCCTGGCTAAATTTAAAGCAATAGCATTGTTGACTCTGAACATTTTTTGGTTAGTCAGCTGAGTTCTATATCGTTACTGAGGGGATCAGGAACTATATGATGATTCTTTTCTTCTTGTTAAGTAGGATTAACTCAGTTTCTTCTATGATTTGTTGTGCTTTGGGACAGTGATTAATTTTTCTCTAAGTTGTCCGGTTTGTGACATGCAACATGCTTATTCACTGCATCATTTTTGTCTGATTCACCATTGTTACTCCAGTTTTACCCCAGTATAGCTCCATTGGTTTCAATGGATAGTGATTTTATTATGGCACAATTATCATGCATTTGTACAAGATGGGGCATGTAAGGCGTCATTGGAAAAGTTATGATTTGCTGAATATGATTATCTTATTGGTATGCATGTATCATTTTTGTATCTGAAGTTATGAATATTGACTATGTGTCTGTATTTCAAATGTAATTACACCTGGGCGACACCCAGTAGTCAAAATGCTTCCAGTCCTATTCAAGGTAGTACACCATTAGGAAAAACAATAGACATTAGGAGAAGCTTATCCCCCGCCTGTTAAGCCTTCCTGAGAATGCTCCAGACAGCCTGTAAGTAATGGCTGCTATGACTCAGCAAGGTATGCAAGGGCATGTGACCAGGCATGACATGGAACTCTATCTTGGATTCCAGTGTTTTTCCACAAACTGAGTTTGGGACAAACGGTTCCCACCATATGCTAAAGCTACATAAGATGCAGGTGACATCATCAGTTGTTCTTCTCTCCCCCACAACTGAACACCTAGGAGAAGCTCCAACAGAAAAGGACTGGGGGTGGGGATCCCAAGCTGAAAAGCAAGTGCAGCTTGTGTTCTGAGAGTCTGCAAGCCTGCTTCTATCATCAGTCAGGGTGAGAGATTGTTAATTCAAATCCTATTCTTCTAGTACAGTGGTGGGCAACCTGCGGCCCAGGGGCCATGCGCAGCCCATCAGGGTAATCCCCTGGCAGGCTGCCAGTTGTTTACATTTGTACGGCCACCGCAGCTCCCAGTGGCCGCGATTCACCATTCCCGGCCAATGGGAGCTGCAGGAAGCAGCGTGGGCTGCAGGGACATTCTGGCCGCTGCTCCCCGCAGCTCCCATTGGCCGTGAATGGCCACGTGTGGACTGCGGGCCGTGGGTTGCCCGCCACTGTTCTAGTATGTTAAGCTTAGTTTGAGTTTTTTATTTATTTACAAGGTAATCTGCTTTGATCTGTTTGCTATAACTTAAAATCTATCTTTTTGTAGTTAATAAACTTATTTTATATTTTAATCTAAACCATGAAGTTTGGAGTGAAGTGCTTGGAAATCTTAGCTCAAGGGGCAAAGGCTGTTGCATTTCCTCGCCACATTGAGGGGGAGGCGAAACAGATAATAAATTCATACTGATTGAGCTTTTGACCAGCGGAGATCTTAGGCTGGGAAGCTGGTGGTTATTTTGACTGTAGCCCCTCTATTGTTGGTTCATGCAGTGACTGGTCAGCCAGCCTGCATGTAACTGCAGCTGGGTATGTCCCTACCTGTGTGAATGGTGGTGGAATTGTAGGAGCGGGTTTGCAGCTTGTCACAGCAGCACAGTGTGAGAGGGAGCCCAGGCTGGTGAGTCAGAGGGCTAAGTGATACGTCAGTTCCAGGTGGCATCCTGGGGGAACCCATCACATGTACTCATCTTTTCTCTGATACAATGTGTATATTTTCACATATTTTCTTTTGAGATTCCTTTTCAGCTGTTCTTTCTGGAATCAGAATAATGCCACATATTTCTGCTGGTTCATCTTTCTATTGCTACTGTTGCTACTACCATCACTTTAAATGTTTTTTGGACCATATGGTTGGTATTGTCTTGGTCAAATCCTGCATGACTTATTCTTTGCTAGTGGCAGCTTTCCATTTGTCTTCCAAATCTGCTGAAATAGATAATTGTAAGCCTACAGGGTATGTGTGTTGCTTTAGGGATGGTTCATTCCATGAGATGTCTTGAGAATAAATGTTGTTTGACACTGTGTCCACCATCATTATTTCCTTTTCCTTGTATGTCAAACTTCCATAGTTTTAGTAGCATCCTCTAGAGGTGTGCACATTTAGGGATGAATTTAATCATTTGCTGACTAAATTTTCTGTGGTTTATGGTCTGACATTTTTGTACCTTATTGTCACATACATAAGTTTAAAAAAAATATGTGCATTCACAATTGCAAAATAATTCATTTACCATACTGGCTGTGTTCTAACTCTTACAATGCAGTTGATGCAAAAATTACTGGCATCCATTCCTGAGAACAGTGGCTCACAGATGTTTCTAATAGATGTCAACCTGATAGCTTGCATTAGACTACTGGCCTGGTGAGAATTTCTTTAGCCTGTTGCAAAACTGTTCTGATGTCACTGTGCAAGTCTTCTGGAACAGTCATCTTGAGAGGCATAGTGATACAGCATAGCTGTACTGAAGCTTGAGAAAATGTTGAGATGAATTTGTCTAAGTTTTTGAAAACTCCTAGCAATGATTCCAATAGGTTTATGTTCTGTGCTGTAGATGGTTGTGTATTAATATGTATTTTGGATGGTTCTGGTTTTATGCCATTCTTAGTGATTGTCAGGAATTAGGGCTTGCAGCAGACCCTTGGACTTGTTAGCTCCACCTACCTAGTGAGCAACAAAGAATTCACAGATGAATCATGGCTGGCTTACCGCAGAATCACCTGATTGGCTGGAGGAGCCAGCCGAGGGGCTCTTAAGCCCAGAATTAGGTCAGTGGTTGCTCAGAGCTTACATGTGCAACTGTGATTGCTCTTGTGCCTGCCTTGCTCCCAGACTTGTTTCAATCCTGCCCAAGTCCTCGCTAGCACTGGTCCTCTGCTCAGTTACTGGCTTATGGTTCCAACACTGACTCTGACTCTTGGCTCTGGATCATGGTTCATGATTGTGATTACCTGGTTAATATAGTCTATTATAATTTGTGGTTGGTCTCCATTGAATTTAAAATAGCTTTCTTGGCATTATCTGTAATACATCTCTGATTATCATCATGTGTTCTTCTGTCTTTCCTATATCCAGTAATATCTGTCAGTACTTAGATTTCCTTTAGATTTGCTGTCCTTGAAATTTTGCTGATCACACTATTGAATAGGAATTCACTCTATTTTTCCTGTGTTTTGGTTTCTCTGTGTCATGTTTTTCTTAAAATACTGATACAAACAAACAAACAACTTAGAGAAGGTATAATAGGGAATGAAATAATCTTTGACAAGGGCAATGTATTGAAATAGAGCATTGTTATAGCAACTCTCTGAATGAAGACCTCAATCAAGATGGAGTCCCCATTATGGAAGGTGCTGAAAAAAACCCTTAGTAAAACAGTACTCCTGCTCCAAAGAGATTACAGTCTAATTTAAAACAAGATGTGTGTGTCTCAGACAGTAAGAAAAGAGAAGGTAGAATCAGAATAAGAGTAATCAGTTTGAAATTAGTCTTGCTACATGCCCAACTTAATGATTTTGAAACATTTTTTCTTACATAATTCATTTATGAATGCAAAAAATTACTCACAAGTAATTAACATGAGAGTTCTTCCTTCTGGCATTCTTGCTAATTTATCAAATGTTTAATTTACAGTTGGAATCATACCAATTTTATTTTAAACTTTAACAGTATTCCCAGCAGCAGATTACTACTTCTCCCTGAATACCACTTCTTCTAGGATGAAGTTTGAACAATCTTTCTTGTATTAATTACAATGAAAGTTTAAATCAGAATATGTATGATTTTTATATGGATGGATTAAGGCATGCAGAAACAAATACAATCCTATAGTCTTTGATTCTTTGCAACTGTTTGCTCAATCTGGAAAATGAATTGCCTGTGGAATAGCCATGTATGTGTCCCTCCTCTGTTTACATTCAATGACTATTTGACCAATTTACTTTTATTTGTATGATGTCTCATATAAATTTAGCCTGCTTGCATGTCCCTGACCAAAGAGGGTTTTTTATAGGTTGGGAAACTACTCAAGGGATAGAATCCTCCAAATGGTGAAATCAGTGGGAGTTGGAAGAGTCTGAGTGTCCCCCTGGAGGCTGTTAGCACCCAGAAAAACTAGATGCTCACATAGCAATGAGATGTGTTTTCCATATCCCCTCACAAGAGTAAAGGCCCCAATCCTGCAAAGTCTTAAGCACATGCTTAACTTGGGTTCAGTAGGCCTAAATGAGGCAGAAAAGGATCTGTATGTTCCCTAAGTGATTAAGACCAAACATACACATGACTTGTGACCAAAATTGGTGATGACAGAAAATTGCAGTCCAGTAACTTCAATGTACTTGGCTCCAGCCAATACAAAAGATATCATTTAACATAACAGGGGGCAATGTTCTCCAAACCCATGCTAGAGTCCTGGAAGAGAGAGAATTAAGTGAGTTAGACACGACTTGATGCCACCTTTTACAACCAAGGCTATGTATATACCTTCAGTTATTTTGTGTGTAATTATTGAGAAAAAAATAAATTTTAAATTTATGCTCCACACTCAGCCAGGGAGCATAATTTTTCTAGGAACAAGTCTATGGGTAAAGTCTAGGTGGCCCAGGAAGCAAAGAGTGTAAAATTCCACACTTGTGTTTATCTTCTACCTCTCCCTGAGGGATTCTGTGATCCAGTAATGAATTTATCTGTCTGTCTTGGTTCTCATGTGTCCCCCCACTACCATAGAATCTGAGCCCCAGATTCTGAATTGCTTCCTGCTCCCATTCAATGGTCTGTGTAATTTTTAAAAAATTGGCTGGAAAATGAATGTATTAAAGCAGTTTTGCTGCAAAAACTAATGAGTTGTTTACTAAATTAGTTATTATCGATTAATTTAAAATAAAACTGTTAAAAATAATCATGATATTTTAAAAAGAACATTCTCCCCAACTTATGTAAGAACTTTCATCCCTTGAGGTCAATGCCCTTCGGTTTTCAAACTTTTTTTTTTTTTTTTGAGGACTAAAAATAGAAAGAAGCTTCTGCAGACAGACAGCTGCTATAGAACAGCACTTCAAGGTGCTGCAGATACTCCTTGTACTACTGTTCCACAGGCTATCCAGTGCCTGCCAAGGTTCCACTCCTCTTCAGGACTAGTGCACCAATGTGAGAGCTATCTACAGAAATGCTACTGCTTACATGTCAGATGTGACCAGTACTTATGGGCATTCCCCTAAACCATATTCAGTTGTGGCTTTGTGAAGCACTAGTTGGGTTTGACAGGAGTAGGGAAATGCATAATTTAACACCCTGAATATTTGCATTAACAATAAATTGTTATATTAATGCATCAATCAGTGCTGTGTCATTAGTGCAAGTATCTCTGGGAATGACAACATTCTTCCCACAGAGCTCTAAATGCCTCTAGTTCAAAGATCCCTCAAAATATTAAACCAATGTGGTCCATCTCTAGAAATCATGCTTTAGCTTTTACTCAAAGTTGCAGATTTAAATTATTATAATTAGGACCTGGCATTTAAAATATATTATAGTGAGTTAACTAGTCTTATGAATCCTTGAGGATCAATTTCAAAATGCCTTCAGATTCTGATATATATTACACAAATTCCAGCATATTGTCTTCCTTATATTTTATGTTAATTTGACTTTAATGTTAGCTGTCTATCACACTAACAATAATCCATCTGACCCAGCAGGCATGAATACCAATTACTGAAATGATTGGGTTTCATCTGTGAATTTCCTTCCCTCTACTGCAAGTAGACAGTAGACATGTCAGCAGATAGGGAATAGCACAGATGTATTAAAGCTTTTCAAGTAACCAAGTGTCTAGATTTAGACTGTGTAATGGAGCAGGCTATGGTTGACATATAAAGGGGGAGAAATAGATTATAAAGCCCTATTATATAAAGAAATAAGGTGAATAAGGAAAATAATCTAATTTGAATTTATTTGAATGTAATTGATCTAGCTCACTGGCCATAGTTCTTATATTTTTACTGTTTCTTTATCTGAAATTTCAGAGAGTAAAACCCAACATTTCAGTGTGCATGTATTGCCAGTGGCCTTTGTGTAAATGTGATTTGCACACCTGCATTGGGATTTGGCCATTGATCAACTAAAGCAGAGTACTGTGTGTATGAAAAAGTGCATATATTCTTTTTCATGTGCACTTTTGAAACTTCGGGATCTGATTCTCTGCTCAGTTAAATCCCTGAATTGAAAGATTAGATTCAGGCCTTTTTAGGTTTTAACAATTTGAAAGAGGTTCAATCCTCAACCCCTAATCTAGTTGCTTTGCAAAGTAAAGGAGCTTGAAAGTTACCCTAGAGGGTCAGTTGAGGATTACTCCTAACACAGGAAAATATTTAGCTTCTGTAGAGCTGGCAGATGTAGGCAGAGGATGGTAAGGGGTTTAGCAGAGTGTCTAGTGCTCTACCTGATCCTTGGCGGGTGAAGCAGTCAAGAACTATAAAATGCTATTTAATCAGAATGATTCTGTTCTACTACCAGATTGCATTCACTTTGCACTTGTGTAACTGACTTTCCATGATGCTGGGCAATGGATAATCAGATCCTCTATATTCTATGTAGAGAGTAGGACCCTAATATAACTTTAAAATAGTCTTGTCTTTTCCTTTCAGATGAGTCTGTTTTGCAGATGGAAAACACTTTGTTCTCACCATCTCTGCTTTTCTATAGAGTCACTTCTTGTATGCCATGCCTAATAAGACAGATTGTGTCCTGCATCAGTCAGAAATTTATATTCCTACATTTCCTTCATGGAAAACTATAGAAATGAACATTGATTTTTTTTTTTTGGTATGTAAAAATAGTAAATAAAAGGCAGGTGAATATACATTGCTATAGTGCTCAATTGCTTTCACAAAGCATTATTACAAAGGATCCAGTGATTCATACTCTTGTGTGTAGGAAGTTCAAACAAAAGGATAAAAAGGGAATGTATTACACTTCTATTGCAATTTCATCAGGGCCAGTTAAGGTACAGTCTACTAGTGTTTAAAATGACACTGCTGTAGTATCTTCTATAATGTGTAAGATAACCCTTTAGACACTTAAAAACAAAACGTTGTTCTGTATTGACATATTCAGAGACCCTCCCCATCCTACATGCTGGTTATGTAAATGTTGTGGAAGAGAGTAACCTAGGAACAGAAAAGGGGGAAGTATGTGGCTGTGTTTTGTGGAAGCAGTAGAGAGACAGATGAGAACAAAGGGGCGAGAGAAGGATAAAAGCAAGCAACACCACTAGAGCAAAGGAAAAGGGGGTCCAGCAGCTCCAAGTGAGAGGGGGGATGTCATAACTATAAAGGGAAGGGTAACAACCCTCCTGTGTGCAATACTATAAAATCCCTCCTGGGCCAAGACACCAAAATCCTTTTACCTGTAAAGGGTTAAGAAGCTCAGGTAACCTGGCTGACACCTGACCAAAAGGACCAATAAGGGAACGAGATACTTTCAAATCTTGGGGAGGGGAAGGCTTTTGTTTGTGCTCTTTGTTTTGGGGGTTGTTCACTCTTGGGACTAAGAGGGACTGGACATCAATCCATGCTCTCCAAATCTTTCTAAACAAGTCTCTCATATTTCAAACTTGTAAATAATAGCCAGGCAAGGAGTGTTAGTTTTATCTTTGTTTTCTCAACTTGTAAATGTTCCTTTTGCTAGAGAGTTTACCTCTGTTTGATGTAACTTTGCACCTAAGGCTAGAGGGGATTCCTCTGAGCTCTTTGAATCTGATTACCCTGTAAAGTTATTTTCCATCCTGATTTTACAGAGATGATTTTTACCTTTCTTTCTTTAATTAAAAGCCTTCTTTCTTAAGAATCTGATTGTTTTTTCCTTGTTTTAAGATCCAAGGGGGTTTGATCTGGACTCACCAGGAATTGGTGGGGGAAAGGAGGGGGAATGGTTAATTTCTCCTCGTTTTAAGATCAAAGGGTTTGGATCAGTGTTCGTCAGGAAACTGGTGGAGAAGTCTCTCAAGACTACCCAGGGAAGGGTTATAGTACTATAGTATGGGAGGGAGATATTCTGGGGGGGAGGTAGACAGAGTTTCCCAAATGACTCATAAATAATGTGGGTGGTGGCAGCAAAACCAGATCTAAGCTGGTAGTTAAGCTTAGAGGTTCTCATGCAGGTCCCCACATCTGTACCCTAGAGTTCAGAGTGGGGAAGGAACCAAGTGAGAGGGGGGAAAGGGGTCTGTGACATGTAGGCAACCAAGCTTCCTTTTTTGGATTCAACTTTCTAAATTACTGATGGCAATAAAACTGCATGTGACAATGTATTGCATCAAGTATCAGGGGGTAGCCGTGTTAGTCTGTATGTACAAAAACAACAAGGAGTCTGTATCACTTCATACATATTCCAAAATCTTGAGCTAAAGGGGTCTACATATATGAAAATAACAAATTGCGGAGGTGGTGTGACCATTCTGACTGGTAATATAATATAAAGCCTTTTTTCCCTAAGTCACTGAATCTTATTTTGTCCAGGTCAATACTTGTTGAAAGTCCTTTAATTATCTGATAGTTGTAGGGTGCCCTCATGAAATGATTCAGCATTCTCCGTCCTCTTCCAATAGCCCACATTACAATAAAAAACATCTATAGCAAGTTTCAATGACTGGCAGTCTTGTTGGCACTCTCAGCAAAGAAGAAAGAGTGACATTATATGGGGACAGAACTCTCAGCCCGAGGCAATCTTTTGAGGTCGGGGTGGAGGTACATCAATAAGATAGTATAGGGAAGCTTGTACTGCTGTTGATCATGGACACGTCACCTGTGGTTAGATTCAGTCTGTAAAATTGTCTGCGGTGTTCTTCAAGAACACTGTACTCCTATAGCGTCTGATCCAAGACTCAGTACAGTCAGTGTGAGTTTTTACCATAGGATTCAATGGGCTTTTGCTCAAACCTTTAATGATTTTTTAAGAAAAAAAATATAAACCTATACAGTTTGAAGTATATTTTTAACTTCTTAGTCTGAGAAATATTCCTCTTCCTCACATAATTTATCAGAACTAAAATGTTTAACTTTGATTTACAGAAACAAAACTTTTTTTTCCTTCAATGCTGTCCAAAGCTTATTGTTCATAAGAAGAAAAATTTAAATCAAGACATTTTCAAGCCTACTTTAAGGGGAAAAAAAAACTTTTAAACTTGAAAGTGGCAGTGTCTGAATGACAACAAACTAAGACACATGAGGAAAAACAGTTCCTTTCTCACTAGTTACCCTGCCATTTCCAAATTTTAAAGGATAAGCCTTTTTTATGAAGTTGGTGTTTTGCTCAGCCAGAAAAAGAAGAAAGAAAAATTTGAAATAAGACGAGACAAGATCCTTTGTTTCCACAAGCAGAAGTTTTCTGGCTACTTTCCAGCTACAATGGAACAAAGGACTTGTGGAAACCAACACAGCTTGGTCTGAAAGAATATTTTTGTATCTGGCCAGATGCAAAATATGAAGAGGAAATCATTTTTTTTCTCTCTCCAAGAACAGATTTTCTTCTTCTTCTTTTTTTTTTTTTTTTTTGGGGGGGGGGGGGGGTCTGGCTGAGTTTATTGGATTTAGCTTGATTTTTTTAAACTAAAAAAATTGACTTTTTAAAAATTGAGTGCAAGATGTTGAAATCATTCATAGACTCATAGACTTTAACGTCAGAAGGGACCATTATGATCATCTAGTCTGACCTCCCGCATGATGCAGGCCACAAAGCCGTCCCAACCCTTTCCCTTGACTCTGCTGTTGAAGTCCCCAAATCCTGGTTTAGACACTTCAAGTAGCAGAGAATCCTCCAGCTTACAATGTTTGCTTTAGACAATAATTATGACCTTTGTCTAAGATAGCAAGTGAAAGGCACCAGACTGAGAGTCCTCCTAGATACTCAAGTTCTCTATCTGCAGAGCAGACAAATC
This sequence comes from Malaclemys terrapin pileata, assembly GCF_027887155.1. Classification (NCBI taxonomy): domain Eukaryota; kingdom Metazoa; phylum Chordata; order Testudines; family Emydidae; genus Malaclemys; species Malaclemys terrapin. The sequence continues at coordinate 92,986,151 of NC_071509.1, forward strand.
ATAAACAATGGCAATGTAAGTTTCATTCACCTCTATCAATGCCCTGTCAATGTGCCTCAATCCTGATCTGAAAGGAACATTCTTGTAAGTGGATGACAGGATAAATTGTGCTCATTTGATTATTTCACCCAGCTGCCGAGACTGACTGCCAAAAAATATTCCATTTTTAACAATATTTTCTTATGATATTGCCATATTGCCAGTTCAGTGTGAGTACACTAAATGGTTTTCACAGAGATGATTATAAGGTATTCAGATATACACCATAAGAATGATTATTACTTCTAATTTAGCTGCGCTGGATTTGGCAATGGACTAAATTCAAAAGCCCCGTACACATTGTTTTACTGAACTTCTGAACTATATGATCTTTGGTCTGTTTACTTAATAGTAGAGTAATTTTTTTTCTTTTTTTGAGTATATTTAAGTTACAAATGTTTGACTGTGAACTAATAATCTTTGTCCCATATTATGTATTATAGTTAAATGGTAATTAAAATGTCTTCAGTAATTCTCGACTGTCCCTGAATAGGTCAACCTGCCACAGAGTCAGGAGCTGCAATAGTTAGCCTTCTGGGGCTTGCACACTACAAAGCTCATGGATATTTCATACTTGGTTGAGCGTCATAGTTCTTATGTGCATTATTGAGAAAATGATGCAAGGATAGTAGTGACATAATATTTGGGAATGGCATTGTTTTGTTCTTAACTCTGCCTACTCTTTTCCTTCTTTGATTCCAGCGTAAAAGCAAATGTTACCTCAGGTTTGTACTTCTGTCTATAGTATTTATATGGCCCTATTCCTGTCATATTTGGGCACTTTACAGTCTGAAGTATTTATCCTCACAATACCTTTGTGAGGTAGGGAAGTACTGTTGGCCCCATTTACGAACAGGGAGGCACAAAGAGACTGAAGAACTTGCCCATTTTCTCACAGAAAGTCTGTGATGGAACAGGTACTTGAACCCAGGTCTCCAGAGTCCCCTGCTAGCATCCTGACTCCTGGAACATCCTTTCTTTGATTTGTGTCTTGCATATCTGTACTAAATAATGTTGCTTCTGCCAGGGTGTGATAGAGGCAGGACAAGGCATAGACATATCTTTCACAACACCTTCCGTTCCTGTACAGGAGGTAGACATAATTTGGTTCTAAGCACTCCAGGGCACTGGGGGAAATGTTGGCTAGGATTACGTACAGAGAAGATATTCTAGGTGAGACATGGCTTATACCATACCTCCACCCTCCAGGTGCTTGAATGACTGAGAGGTGGGAAGTGCGTGCTCACATGTAATCTTAATGTCCCCTAGCATCAGTATTTAGATGGATTTCCTCTTCTGCACTGCTGAGCCTCAAAGGATGTGTAACTTGGCTGTTAGGGTGCATTTTCTTTTGAAAAGATTTGTGTAATTCCTTTTATCATGACTTCATAGTTATGCATGAGAATAGGCTCCTTTATCTTCAGGGCAAAGAAACCTAGACTCTTAAACTGGTTGCTTTCATCTCTTTAAGACCTGTTGGAATGTTCACAACATTTTGGGCAGCACTAAATGTTCTGGAAAATGTGCAGCTCTGCAGAATGAGCTAGCATGTACTATATGTGTGAACTCTAGGATTTTTATTATAATTATTATTTATTTGTATAATATATACTTTTGAGCAGAGGTGGATTAGGGTTTTGTGGGGCCCTGGGCCAGAGTAAGTGGGGGTCCCTCCCCACCCCTTCTGCCTGCAGTCACCCCGCTCCCCTGTGCCACAGGAATGCCGGGCAGGTGGAGTGGGTCGGGGGGTTGGGGCACCCATTTTTCCAGGGGGCTCCAATTGGCCAGGGTCCCTGGGCATGAGCCCCATTGCCCTAGTGGCTAATCTGACACTGCTTTTGAGTCCTGATTGGTTGGGTTCCACAGGTGCTAAATGTCCAATTCAAAATGTCATTATTTGGTTTAAAAATCTACTGAAATAATAGTCACTTGTTGAGATGTCGGGGGAGGCACTGCAGATATCTCTGTTAATGTCTTTTTTCCTAAGGCTTGATTACCAGATAGGTTACTTGGACTGAACAAGAGTTGATTAACTTCCTTCTGTGCTCCCTGAAAGGGGAAGAAGTTGGGTGGCTGCTTTGTGAATCACAATCACAAACAGGAAATAACCTAAACTTAATTTATTATCTTAAGGAACAACATCAAAGATCTATCTTGCAATTACTTGAGCTTAGTTAATATTTACAGGAATGTGGATGCCTAAAGTAAGACACCTAAATCTCCACTTAAGTAAAGTTCTGTTTTTTAAAGGTGCTAAGCACCTGTGGTTAGATTCACAAAGAGACGTAGATACCTAAGACCACCATCTAGGCATCCCTGGGATCCTCCAAACTCCACTCAGCTGCTGTCTAAAGCTGTAGGCATCTAAATTTCTGCCAGTAGGCATTCCCAAACTGCCAAAGGACATGTCTACACTTTAACTGCTGCAGCTACGCCACTGTAGTGCTTCAGTGTAGACACTACCTACAGAATGGCTGAAATTCAGGCCACTTTTATTTGGGTTCTTTAATAGGAATTTAGATGTCTTACTTTAGGAACTCAAAATTGGAAAAAATCCTCTAGTAATAGGACTACAGACAAAGGTATATTCATCCATTTAGTCTTCCAAATAGTTGTTCAGCATATGAAACAGGTAGTTGCAGAGCTGAAACAGGTGGCTTTCTGTTGTGTGTATTTGAAGAATCTTTAGGGATTTTAACCTCGCAACAGCAGTAAAACAAATGAAATACATAAAAGCTGGTCTATATTGTTCTGTTCTATTGATTATTTTTAGATGTCAAATAGACAGCTCTGGGAGTCCAAGTATCCTTCTGAATTGTTCATGAATCCCTATACAAAGACATGAATCCTGACATGGCTAAACAGCACTTCTAGTGCCAAAGGTTAGAGTGTTGTGCCCCTCCCCCCCAGTTTTATGATTGATTATAAACATTGTTATGATAGTCCTTGTAAAATAATATGAAATACCAAGTGAAGCTAGTAATCATTAGTACTGTGTGTAACATATATTGCAACCATTGTATTAAATTCATGATTTATGTATGATTGTGTTCTACTTCATGTGGGAAGGGTTATCACAGCTCCTACAGGAACTAAACCAGTGAGGGCTGATTAAGGCTATTAGCTGAAATTATAAACTCCAAAAAGGTACCACCTCTCTGGAATGGCTTGCATATACTGGTTCAAATGGGGCTTTACAGAGACCAGCAAAGGACAAAGAAAGTGCTTTTGGTGTAAAAAAGCTTAATTTAAACTAACAAGGTGTGCATTTTGATTCGGTCCCAGGGGGCCCCAACTGTTATATAAGGATTGGAAGGGGCATTGACCAGCTAGGACTCCATAAGGAAGATGGGTGATTCCAGGTATATTAACTGTGTTTTACATCTATTTATTATTATTTTTGTTTTGTTTTCTCAAATGCTTTTACCTTCATGATTAAATGTACGGTTGAGAGACCTGTGAGGTCACTTGTAACTTCTGGCAATGCACTATTCAAAGCCCTCCAAGAAACTAACACACAGGCACTGGCTTGCTGGCGATATCACAGAATATGGTAGGGGGTTGTGCAGCCTTAAAAAGAAAATGGTCAGGAGGGAGTGGGACAAGAGTCACTGCCCAAAGACAGGTGCTGTCTCGGATTCTGAGACCTGACTGGGGGACAGGGTCCGCTTTAGGCCGATTCCCCTGAATCGGGCCCCATGCCCGCACCTAAGAGGACCCTGCGACCTAAAGAAGAGCGCCTAACTTTTTAATTTTTAATCACCCAGCGGTGGTCCGGGTCTTCGGCACTTCGGTGGCGGGTCCTTCAGTCGCTCCGGGTCTTAGGCGGCATTTCGGCGGCGGGTCTTTCAGTGCCGTGGAAGACCCGGAGTGAGTGAAGGACCCGCCGGATATTCAAATCGGGTCCCGCACTTCCTAAAGCCAGCCCTGCTTGGGGACATAGGTGCAGTTATCTTGAAACAGGGATTATTTAACATATATTTAGAAGTGGTAGTAATAAATTAATTGTTTTGGGGGAAATGTTATTCCTAAATATAGTTGTCTCTCTGCATAAAGTGGAGGCGTAGCTGTGTTGGTCCGAGGATATTAGAGAGAATGGTGGGTGAAGTAATATCTTTTACCGGGCCAACTTCTCTTGGTGAAAGAGACAAGCTTTCAAGCTTACACTGAGTTCTTCTTTAGGTCAGGAAAACGTATTCACTGTGTCCCAGCTAAATACAAGGTGGAATAAATTGTTTAGCATATGTAGTTAAGACCATAGGTGCTGACTCCATGTGTGTTCTGGGGCTCGGTACCATACTCTAGTATGCATTACTTTGATGTTTTCCAGAAAAGAATGTTGAGCCAAATAGCCTCTGTTCTTCAAATAGTTACATTTTTGCTTAACTTTATGCATGGAGTAGCCGCATTGAAGTCAATGGGTTACTCAGGCACTTAAAGTTAAGCACAAACATATGTGTTTGCAGGCTCAGGGCTTTGTTGAATTTCAGGCTTGGCCTACTCTAAAATTCCAGTGATGTCTATTGAGAAATGTTTGGAAAACGAAAGTTCATACAATATAAATTAGGCTTTTAAATTATTGACTGCTCAGTCATATAAAATGTCTTTTTTCTTAGTGGATGTGAACACCTGCTACACTTTTAATGAGTTTTAAAATTATGCTTTATACCTGTGTAGCAAGACCTGATATTACTCTTTAGTTATCAAAGAAAATACCAAGGATGAGTTGTTGCTAAGAGCAAGAGAATGTCATAAATGATACTGCCTCTGCTAACAATATAGATAGATTCATTGAGGAAGGTAGATAGAAAATGTGATATACTGAGGGTTATCAATCTTTTAAATTTTCTTGTCTTTAGTGATTTAAGAAAAGTCTGTCAATGTTTCATGACTTTTCCTAAATTATTTGTTCCTATTAATTCTTGTTCTATATCCTAGTCTCTTTGATTCATACATTTCTAAGGTAAAAGACATCTACAGATGGCAGCAGATGAGTCTAATTGTTAGACCTGCAGCAGGAGTCTCCCTATGAGATAGGGGAGCAAGCAGATACTGCACGCAGTGTTGGTATATAATCCACAAATACTCTTTATTGTTTACAAAATAAACCACTCACTCCATATTCATAATCCAAGCATACTACACCAGAGTCTGAAGATCAGAATTGAAGTCCTGATGGCCAGTCGACATTCAGTCCGATCATAAGATGCAGGGAGCCAGCATTACCACATCTTAATCCAAACAGGGCTCTGGATCCACGGACGACTCAAATTGCGAGTGTATCGAACATATTTTATAATCTACTCCGTCATGTCATCAGTTGTCTGGGCAATTTCAAAGAGACAGTTCTGGGCAAATTGTCAAAACCCAAGGTGTTTAGAAACAATCCCATGCCCAAGATGTTCCTCTTTTCCCAGTTCTTGTTTACAACTTCAGCAGGTATGTTGCAACAGGTACATTGTCCCCAATGTTATTTCCTTATCTGGTATTTCTCCATCTTTCTCATAACAAAGTTATTTTTCACAAACAGCTCTTGACTTCTTAAAACCTCAAATCCTTGCTTCGGTTGTCAACACACAACTCATGTCAAGCACACTTCATTCACAATAGGCTATATTACATGGATATATGTATATGTATATATATCTATACCAACATAATCCCTTCTACTCAGTCTTGATAGTAAACATTACCGCTAGAAGAAATTATTTGTTTGTAGGATCAAGCACTATGCTTCCGTCCATAAGTATTTTAATATTTCTCCTTTTGGTTTGTTCCTCCTATGAAAACAAAATCCTTAATCCCAATCATCCCAAATGTTTACATTTAACTATAATTGGTATGTCTTAATTACCTTATTGGTGAGAAGTCCCATTGATTTGGGACCAGGTACCAGGACTTGGCCCAGAAGGTGCAGTCATTGGAAATATGAATACCAGGTAGAAAATATAACTCTGGAAGGTCACTGTCTCTTTAAAGGATTGTATTATTAGATACTGGAGAAAGAAATTGAAACAGAAAAAAAGAAAGCAGCAGAGAGGGATGTCTCGGTTCTGCCCAGAAATAAAAGATGGAAAGTGTAACTGAGGAGCTTTAAGAGTTCTATACCTGTGAAGTTCCTTTCGCTAATCTGAGGGATTCTGAAAAACTGAGTAAACAAAGCTGGAGATACAGGGCGAAATCTTTTTTTGTTTTGTTTTGTTTTGAGATGACCATAACTTTGCCAAAGACCAGTGAACAAAAACTAGATTGTGCTTGTAACTGTTCTTCAAATTGCATGCTAATTTTGATAGCAAAGAAACTACTGAAGCAATCCCTTTAGAAAGAATAATTTATTAATAGGGATGTAACACATACAATCATAATAAGAGTTGTTCGCATTTGTGTTTTGTGATGTAAAGAGCTCCTCCATGACCCTGTCAGAACCATAAGTCATTGTTGTTTTCTAGCTGTACTCCTATCTATATGGGATTGGGTCTCTGAATCCTTCTTCTACATTCCAGTCTGTCTTAAGCAGTTCCTCAAACTACACAGATAATCAAATACTTTTGTTTGACATCCATCTAGTTTCAGGTCTTCCAAACCTTCTCTTACCCTCCACTTCTCTGCTTACCAATCTGTTTCCTATATATTCTTCTGATCTTATTTTCACATGCTCAAACCACCAACAGATTTCGTCTGTTTCACTACAATTTACCATCTTCCCCTAATTCCTTCATTACTAACTTGATCCATCATTGTAACTCCAAGCATCCAGCTTAACATTTTCATTTCCACTGTATTCAAGATCTGCTCTTATCTCTTCCTCAATGCTCAGCATGCAGAGTCGTACAAAACTGCAGGTCTAACTGTCTTGTCTTGTAGATCTTACTTTTCAGTTTGATAGGCAATCTCCTATCACAGATCTCTCTGCTCACTTTTCTCCATTTAGTCCATGCCTTTCATGGTCCTCTTATAAATTTATCATTGAGTTCACCATTGTCCTGTGCTATCGAATGCAGGTGCTTGAACTTCATCACCTTTGATAATGACTGAGATACCAGATATACAATCTCGTTGTCTTCCTGCAAGATATCGTCAAAACAGTCCATATACTCTGTTTTATTTCTACTGATTTTTCATGACGCTTCTTTCAAGTATGCACTCCCATCTCTCTAAATGTTCTTCCACTTCTTTTTTGCTCTCCCCCATGAGCATTATATCATCTGCAAAAAGCATTCACTAGGGTGCCATTCTCTAGGTGTAAAGCATCAAGTACCAATATGAATAAAAAGGGTTTTAGTATCAAGCCTTTATGTACGCTGACTCTGACTAGAAACTTGTCACTTTTTCCACATGGCCTTCTACCTGTGGTAACACCACCCTGTACATGTCTGGGATGAGTTTGATATAGTCTTCAGCTATCTGTTACATGCTCATATGTCACCAGATGACTTCTCTTGGTATGTTGTCATAAACCTCCTTAAGATCAGAAAACTATGTGCAGATTAAACAATATCCCTCATATATAAACCATATCACCTTCAAAGAAATTGCCTCCAGGTAGTAGAATAAGAGGAAGCCTGACTCCTGGGCCTCTTCTAAAAGTGGAGAAAGATGTCCTCTAGCTCTCCCCCTCCCTTGCTGGTTAGCACTGCTTCCAGAGAACTCTCTCTCTCTCTCCCATGGCTGAGGATGTGAGGACTTGCCATTACAGCTTCCTGGGAAAATCTCCTTTCCCCCCAAATTGCATTTTCTTTAATGTTGTTTGTATTTTTGCCAAAAAAAAAAAAAAAATCCAACAACCCAATCATAATCACTTTTTATGAATACCCACATGTTTTTAATGAAGATGGACACTTCCACAAATGTTTGTTTCATAAAAAAAAATCAGTTTTCCATTAAAAAAAAAAATCAGCAGAAGTTTTGAACAGCTTTGTCACCAGCCAGTGGAATCTTAAATGGGGCAACAGAGGGAGATGGTACCTGATTAAAGAATTTGGAGGGCTCCAAGACTTCCTAAAATATGTGAAGCAGCAGCAGCATCCAATAGGAGGATAACAGGTGACCTACCTTGAGTTCTAACTACCTCCTTCTCCCCCTTCTGGGTCCTTTTGCCCGAAATGGGAAAAGGAACACATTCCACCAGCTGCCAATACCTGCCCAACAAGCTGTGCCCTGTCAGTGAGATGCATTGATCTGCACCCTGTGATGACAGATGTACTGTTAAGACCCTTATTAAGTGTTTATTTGATAAAATTACCTCTTTGTGTGTACTCAATATGTTTTCTTAGGAGTTCTGCATATATATCCTCTCTACAATGAGAGAAAAGTAGACCCAGCTGGAGTTGCACGTTCACCATCCTGCTTAGGGTGATAAGCAAGAATTTCTATCAGATGTTCATTTATTGTGACTAATTGTGCTGCTCCATTAATGGCACGGTGCTTAACTTAGATTTGTATTCATTAAATAGTTAATCTTTTCTAGTTAACATTTGTTAGGTTTTGGGTGTGTTTTTATTGGTGGTATATTAGTATTTGTTTGTTTCAATACCTTTTTTCAGAAGTGGAGGGGAATATTTGTTTTTTATTATTTTCATTTGTCTGCTCAGTTAGCTGTTCATCCATCCTAACCAAGAAGTGCAGCTAGTGGGGTATATAACTTCTGTCAAGAAATGTTTTTGCCATGTATCTAAAATAGTTATTTTGTTGTCTATGATTTGTGCTTGTTTCTTTGGTTGTGAGCTGCTTGGAATATAAATACATCCCTTGGCTTAAATGAAGTCAGAGCCTTATAGTGAATGGTGTATTTTTATTCAAAGAGTAGAATAGGCTATGTTAAAATCAAATGTCAATTAAAAGAACCTATTATTTTAAGTTATTTTTCGTCATATCAACTGTAATAAGTATCAAGTTACTATTATGGGTTTGACTATGCAAATAAGATTATCAATAACTTTACTAATGCTATGTTAAACTTCTGCACATGCTCAGTGGAGACTACATGTTTCCAAAAGCTGAAGGAGATTCAGATTGCACTGACTATACAGTTTTTTTTTTTTTTTTTTAAAAGCTGATTTCAGTAGGGCTCTTTGTGAACGCAGGGTTCATCTTGTATAGATCACCATGCGTTTCTGGGGCCTAACATTTCCTGATGCTTGTGTAATTATAGTCTCCTTTTTAACCCTCTGTTAATATAGTTTAGCCAGATTATTAATTATACAAATGAATAGATCTGGAATTAATTATGTTTGACAGAGTTTAATTGTTGAGTTTAATTTTTTTGCAGATACAGGTTTGAATTTCCTCCATTTTATATAGCTGCTTCTTCCCCTCCTCTGCAATGGAAGGAGCCGTATGTTCCACAGTGATCTGGGAAGGAGAGCTACTGGAGATTAAGGACCTTGTATTTTACATTTTATTCATTAGTGCATAGATTTTTCCCTACCTTGGTTATGCTTCCCCCTTGTTTCCACCCCTCTGTACACATGGAACTCCAGTCTTGTTTGAGGGTGTGATGTGGAGTCTAGACCTAATGGGGCTGGTGCTACAGAAATGGCCAACCTCCTTCCCACTCCTCCAATCTGGCACAAAAGGATTTTCTCCAGGTAGCTCCAGGGGGACACAAGCCAGGCCCAAACTCCTTTGTGCAAGGTAGTTTTTGCATGCAAAAGACTAGGAATACTAACACTTTTATAACCCTATTATCTCTGTCTATTCAATCTATAGATATTCAGTTAGATTTACTGTATCTTTTTTCTTCTATGCTTATTTTTATAGCTGTACAATCTTTTAATTGATCCAGCATAGTTACTTGCCCTTTGGTTTTGAATATATGTTTTCTGGTAGGTCAGCTTATGATAGATGTCTGCACTTCACCTCAGTAAATGAACTGTGGTTGGCTTTACATATTTGACGTTCAAAAAAAACCTTTAGCATTTTCCTTTTCATGTGAACTGAAGCAGCAAGAACATTCTCCAAGGGCTAGTGTAGTGTTACTGCTGTCGAGACAGTCACAGACACAAATGATGTGGACCTGTTTCAGAATAAACTATACTTTATCCTCTTAAACTTCCAATCTACATTAGCAGAATGCTAAACAATTGAGCCTTTATTTTTTTCTTGGCAACAATTTTTATATATTTTATGTGCTGAATTTTACAATCTCTCCTTCCCCCTCTTTTTCTATTTATGGGAAGGATAAGAAAGGTTCCCCTGGTGCACATTGAATACAATAAAAAACAAATGATGAAACTCTCAGAAGGTACTGTATTCTTTAAGCAATGGGTTTCATGGGCAAATACTGCAAATTATTCTAAAGTTGTCTCTTTTATTTATCACTGAGTTATTTAAGTCTCAGAAAAGATGTTTCTTTCCCTTTGACTTGCCTTTGAGTTTGCCAACTTTAAAATACACAAGAATAATGCCATATGTAAGACTGACATGCAGTGCAGAAGGCTTTTATGTTAAGGATTCTTAATCAAATAGAGAAAGTTTGTTTGTTGTCCAGCTTTCCTTAATCCTATTTAAATCTTTTTGTATGTGTTGTAAATCAGTCAAGAGTGTGAGAGACAGCCCTGCACAAACATAATATATCAATACCTGCAAGTACATACAATCAAAATTTTTAAAAAGAACAAAACAAAAACACCTTAATGAATCTAATATTCAGACACTCTGTGCAGGACTGTAGCCAATAAACACCATAACATTAAAATTCTTTCAAAGTCCATTTCTCTTTTATTACCCAGAAATTGGAATTCATTTGTAGTTTGAAAGATTTCAACATGAACAAAAACAGTAAAGTCTTCTGGGATAAAAGCTCCTGTCAAAGTTAATGTAAACTTGACTTTTCTGCAAAGCTCAAAGTGCTTTCAGATTAAGGTAGATTCAGGTCCCAGTGGCAACATGACTTTGAAAGTGCATATATAAAAAGGGAGGGGAAAGTCTTCCCTTTACTTGCAATTCTTTTGGGAGGCAAGTGTCATTTTTCTCTGTGTACTAAAACTGCCTCTAAAAACACTCTTCAAACTAATAGAGCCTTATAGTCAGAAAAAAAAGATAATGAAAACAGAATTGCTTCATGTATTTCATTGTGCTGATATTGGAAAAAATAAAAGAATACATACAAAAATAAATAGTTCCTTCCCCCCCCCCCGCCCAATTGCCGTGGGAGTTTGTTATATGGAGGCAAATTGTGATGGTCTGCCTGGGTTTAGAAGGGAGTGCAGAAAGCCACAAGGAACCTTCCTCATCCATATTGGATATTTCTATGGTATCTACACTCCCTTCACAGTGAGCTACCCTTTGTGCTCCCTTGAGTCTGCATAAGGATATGGAAGGCAGATGAGGATGCTCAGGGGCCTGTCATGCTGGGAAGGGAATTAAGTTTTCTTTTCCTGAATAATGGATAAGGTTAACACACAGTTGGACAGTAATTGCAAGCTGAGCCACACATATGTATCCCTGCATCTGCACAGGGCCCCACTGAAGTCTATGTAGATGCATGATACTGACTATTTGGAATAGGTTGCAGGGTCATATGCTTGGTTTCCTGTCATCCCCAATTCAGAGCATACATGGGGAGGGTTTATGAACCTAGAGTGAAGGCCATGATCGTTCAAATGATTTCTTGTTTAATATAACCATTTAAAAGGCTAACTCTTTTCTAATTGGAGTCTTAAAAATCACAGACAAAATTTGCTCTCAGTTGCCCAGATACTACTTCCGTTGAATTCCTCTCTACAATGAGAGAAAAGTAGACCCAGCTGGAGTTGAACGTTCACCATCCTGCTTAGTAACAAAAAGTGAAAAGCGGGATTTTTTTCACTCTCCCTTGAATTTGAGAGCAGAATTCATTCCCACATCTTTATGTGGCTGAACTGACCTTTTAAATAATTTTCATATGAAGTTTTTATTAGACTGATAACATTAGGTTCTTGCACTAACTTAGCTTCAAGTCACTTATGAGACACAGATATAATTATTTTTAGTTTCTATAATGGGAACAGTATAAGGGCCTTCAGAAAAAAAATCAAAAAGAATAACTATGGCACAAGTTTGTGCCTAGAGTAACATACTGACATACTTAGTTCTATAGATTTGCAATGGTTTTCCTTATTATAGAAAATAAATGAATCTCTTTGGACAATAATGTCTTTCAAACTCAACTTTCTAACAGGTTTAAAATATGCAAGAAGAATTTCTTTAAAGATTTTTTCTGCATAATTCATATTCATTATTCTATAGCAAATGCTTCTTTCAGCTGAAGAGAGGACTATGGAGACTATGTTTAGAAATTGTGACTCAGTCTAACAAATTTAAATATAGATGTGTCCAAATGTGCTCTAAAAATTCAGGTGCTGTAGAACTTAAAGCAGAGGCAATTGGAGGCACATAGCAACATAGGGTCCTGTGGCACCTTTAAGACTAACAGAAATATTGGGAGCATAAGCTTTCATGGGTAAGAAGTGAGGTTCTTATGCTCCCAATAGTTCTGTTAGTCTTAAAGGTGCCATAGGACCCTCTGTTGCTTTTTACAGATTCAGACTAACACGGCTACCCCTCTGATACTTGCAGGCACATGTTTTTATACCCACATTTCTAGCTAGAGTATATAATAGGCCAAATCCTGAAGTTCTTTTTCAAGTAAACTCCCAGTGAGACAAGGGTTTTCACTGACTTCCTGCATACAGACTTCAGGATTTGTCCTGTTTTGATTAATATTACTTCTACCTGTTTGTAATAGAACCCATGCTTTTCAGAATTGATCTATTCAATGCAAGAAACTGTATCTCACTATTTCTAAGTTAATCTCATAAAGTCCTTACCTTCTTTGATTTACTGGCTTCAAATAGAAACCATCAATTTTGGCCACATATTGCACCAAAGTTATGTTAAGCTTTTGAGACTTATAAATAAAAGTGGCTCCATAATATGGAGTCAGTGTACAAACTGACACCCATTGGCTTATACTGGATAGTTTGTTCAAGTTGAAAAGTCCATAACTACATGTGTTGATTCTCTTAACGCTCATGTCATCCATCCATTCATTCACTGTACTGCTATGCAGTGTTTCACATTAAGTCAAGCAGACTAACTACAGATATGTTATTTCTGAGGTTTTCCATCTCAAAAGTTAGTACCTGTAATTTAACTTATGTTATAAATGGCAATATTTATGTCCCTTTATTTTCCTATGCACACAATGCTGGATGCAATTTTCAGAAAAAATAGTTTATTCAACAAAAATACAGTTTTGCTAGAACCAAAACTATTTAACCTGTTGAGTTTTGCCTTTGAAAAAGTTTTCAGGGCGAGCTTCAGAAAAGTGTGTGTGTGCGTGTTGGTTTACTCAGTGAAGTAAACTTTCTGAACTGAATAGCATAACATTGACTTGCTCCTCATTTGAGCTCCTAATTAATCTCTGATACAAGTAGATCTGTTACTCCACTTTTTATTACTTTCAGGTATTGAGATCAGAAATGCAGAATCAGAAAATTCTGAACTTCTTGAAAGCATTGTTTATTAAACAGGAAATCATTTTATTTTTCTCTTTTAATGTAGTATTTCTCATGTTGGGTTTATTCAACACACTATAAAGAGTACCATTTTAAATGTCTGACTATCTTAGAAGGTTGGATTCAGCTTTGTGGGGAAATTTGCAGATCATGTCATTCAGGTTTAAGTGTGTTCTGTAAAATGTGAATTTTTTGACAGGATACTGTATGTTTCACACTCCCTTTGCATATATTTTGATCTGTCAGCACAAATTATATTTTGTAATACACCCAAGATAAGTAGGGAGTTCATTTGGACCTAAACAATTAAGTTGTTTTTCATAAGTATGTTTGTGGTATTTGTTCAATATGCAAATACATATAGTTACGGCAGAATTTAGAACATAGTTAAAAATTCTTTTGATGATTCATGAGCAGGGAAATTTATTCTCCTTAGTTTTGTAACTATTTTGAGCCTATAGTACTGTGTGAACAGGAGTAAAAAAATATAGTTAACTACTTTTTCAGTAAAGTGAACAGATCCATTTTCAAAGTCACTTTCAAAACATGTTTTTCTTTGCAAAAACTGCAATTGTTATATACCCTTACTAAAAGGGTATTTCCACTGAAAGCCAGGGCAGATTTTGGACCACACTCCTTAACTCTGTAAAAGCATATGTCCTGAACTACTGTCACATTGCCCTTTATGCTGTCCTTAATCATATGAAACATGGACCATAGCATAACTACGTCCTTGACCACATTAAATTCCTCCCTCCCCCATTCCAAATAGGAGCAAACCCATAAAATCGTTGTTGGCATAAAACATTCTTTTTTACAACTGTTCTTCCACTAGGTTTCAGAGTAGCAGCCGTGTTAGTCTGTATCCGCAAAAAGAACAGGAGTACTTGTGGCACCTTAGAGACTAACAAATTTATTAGAGCATAAGCTTTCGTGGACTATAGCCCACTTCTTTGGATGCATACAGAGTGGAATAAATATTGAGGAGATATATATATACACACATACAGAGAGGATAAACAGGTGGGAGTTGTCTTACCAACTCTGAGAGGCCAATTAAGTAAGAGAAAAAAAACTTTTGAAGTGATAATCAAGATAGCCCAGTACAGACAGTTTGATAAGAAATGTGAGAATACTTACAAGGGGAGATAGATTCAATATTTGTAATGGCTCAGCCATTCCCAGTCCCTTATTCAATCCTTTGTTGATTGTGTCTAGTTTGCATATCAATTCCAGCTCAGCGGTCTCTCGTTGGAGTCTGTTTTTGAAGTTTTTCTGTTGTAATATAGCCACCCGCAGGTCTGTCATTGAATGACCAGACAGGTTAAAGTGTTTTCCCACTGGTTTTGAGTATTATGATTCCTGATGTTAGATTTGTGTCCATTAATTCTTTTGCGTAGAGACTGTCCGGTTTGGCCAATGTACATGGCAGAGGGGCATTGCTGGCACATGATGGCATATATCACATTGGTAGATGTGCAGATGAACGAGCCCCTGATGGTATGGCTGATGTGATTAGGTCCTATGATGATGTCACTTGAATAGATATGTGGACAGAGTTGGCATCGGGCTTTGTTACAAGGATAGGTTCCTGGGTCAGTGGTTTTGTTCAGTGATGTGTGGTTGCTGGTGAGTATTTGCTTTAGGTTGGGGGGTTGTCTATAAGCGAAGACAGGTCTGTCTCCCAAGATCTGTGAGAGTAAAAGATCATCTTTCGGGATAGGTTGTAGATCTCTGATGATGCGCTGGAGATGTTTTAGTTGGGGGCTGAAGGTGACAGCTAGTGGTGTTCTGTTATTTTCTTTGTTGGGCCTGTCTTGTAGGAGGTGACTTCTGGGTACTCGTCTGGCTCTGTCAATCTGTTTTTTCACTTCAGCAGGTGGGTATTGTAGTTTTAAGAATGCTTGATAGAGATCTTGTAGGTGCTTGTCTCTATCTGAGGGATTGGAGCAAATGCGGTTATATCTTAGAGCTTGGCTGTAGACAATGGATTGTGTGGTGTGTCCTGGATGGAAGCTGGAGGCATGTAGGTAAGTGTAGCGGTCAGTTGGTTTCCGGTATAGGGTGGTATTTATGTGACCATCGCTTATTAGCACAGTAGTGTCCAGGAAATGGACCGCTTGTGTGGATTGATCTAAGCTGAGGTTGATGGCGGGATGGAAATTATTGAAATCATGGTGAAATTCCTCAAGGGCTTCTTTTCCATGGGTCCAGATGATGAAGATGTCATCAATGTAGCGCAAGTAGAGTAGGGGCGTTAGGGGACGAGAGCTAAGGAAGCGTTGTTCTAAGTCAGCCATAAAAATGTTGGCATATTGTGGGGCCATGCAGGTACCCATAGCAGTGCCGCTGACTTGAAGGTATATATTGTCCCCAAATGTGAAATAGTTGTGGGTGAGGACAAAATCACAAAGTTCAGACTATGCTGAGAGACTGTGTCACACACTCTCAAAGAAACTGTGAAACCACCTGATCAGCATCCTATACAGCAAACAGGGAAAGATTAAGAATGAGCTCTTAGAACTGGATACGCTCATAAGAAACCAACCTTCCACACAAACTTCCTCATGGATAGACTTTACAAAAACTAGACAAGCCATTTACAAGACAAACTTTGCCTCTCTACAAAGGAAAAAGGACACTAAACTATCTAAACTGCTACATGCCACAAGCAGCCACAACAGTAGTTCCCTTAACCCACCCAGCAATATTGTTAATCTTTCCAGCTATACTCTTAACCCAGCAGAAGAGTCTGTCCTATCTCGGGGCCTCTCCTTTTGTCCCTCCAGACCCATGAATATGATACAGTTCTGCGGTGACCTAGAATCCTACTTTCGATGTCTCCGACTCAAAGAATATTTCCAACATACCTCTGAACAGCATACTAACCCACAGAATCCCCCCTACTAGCACTACAAAAAAAAAGGATTCTGCGTGGACTCCTCCGGACGGTCGAAACAACAGACTGGATTTCTACATAGATTGCTTCCGTCAACGTGCAAAGGCTGAAATTGTGGAAAAGCAACATCACTTGCCACATAACCTCAGCAATGCTGAACACAACGCCATATACAGCCTCAGAAACAACCCTGACATCATAATCAAAAAGGCTGACAAAGGAGGTGCTGTCGTCATCATAAATAAATTGGAATATGACCAAGAGGCTGCTAGACAGCTCTCTAACACCACATTCTACAGGCCATTATACTCTGATCCCACTGAGGATTACCTAAAGAAACTACACCATCTGCTAAAAAAACTCCCTGACAAAGCACAGGAACAAATCTGTACAAACACATGCCTAGAACCCCGACCAGGGGTATTCTGTTTGCTACCCAAGATCCATAAACCTGGAAATCCTGGACGCCCCATCATCTCAGGCATTGGCACCCTAACATCAGGCTTGTCTGGTTATGTGGACTCTCTCCTCAGACCCTATGCTACCAGCACTCCCAGCTATCTTCGAGACACCACTGACTTCCTGAGGAAACTACAATCCATCGGTGACCTTCCAGAAAACACCATCCTAGGCACTATGGATGTAGAAGCCCTCTACACCAATATTCCACACAAAGATGGACTACAAGCTATCAGGATCAGTATCCCCGATAATGTCACAGCTAACCTGGTGGCTGAACTTTGTGATTTTGTCCTCACCCACAACTATTTCACATTTGGGGACAATATATACCTTCAAGTCAGCGGCACTGCTATGGGTACCCGCATGGCCCCACAATATGCCAACATTTTTATGGCTGACTTAGAACAACGCTTCCTTAGCTCTCGACCCCTAACGCCCCTACTCTACTTGCGCTACATTGATGACATCTTCATCATCTGGACCCATGGAAAAGAAGCCCTTGAGGAATTTCACCATGATTTCAATAATTTCCATCCCGCCATCAACCTCAGCTTAGATCAATCCACACAAGCGGTCCATTTCCTGGACACTACTGTGCTAATAAGCGATGGTCACATAAATACCACCCTATACCGGAAACCAACTGACCACTACACTTACCTACATGCCTCCAGCTTCCATCCAGGACACACCACACGATCCATTGTCTACAGCCAAGCTCTAAGATATAACCGCATTTGCTCCAATCCCTCAGATAGAGACAAGCACCTACAAGATCTCTATCAAGCATTCTTAAAACTAAAATACCCACCTGCTGAAGTGAAAAAACAGATTGACAGAGCCAGACGAGTACCCAGAAGTCACCTCCTACAAGACAGGCCCAACAAAGAAAATAACAGTACACCACTAGCTGTCACCTTCAGCCCCCAACTAAAACCTCTCCAGCGCATCATCAGAGATCTACAACCTATCCTGAAAGGTGATCCTTTACTCTCACAGATCTTGGGAGACAGACCTGTCCTCGCTTATAGACAACCCCCCAACCTAAAGCAAATACTCACCAGCAATCACGCATCACTGAACAAAACCACTGACCCAGGAACCTATCCTTGTAACAAAGCCTGATGCCAACTCTGTCCACATATCTATTCAAGTGACATCATCATAGGACCTAATCACATCAGCCATACCATCAGGGGCTTGTTCACCTGCACATCTACCAATGTGATATATGCCATCATGTGCCAGCAATGCCCCTCTGCCATGTACATTGGCCAAACCGGACAGTCTCTACGCAAAAGAATTAATGGACACAAATCTGACATCAGGAATCATAATACTCAAAAACCAGTGGGAGAACACTTTAACCTGTCTGGTCATTCAATGACAGACCTGCGGGTGGCTATATTACAACAGAAAAACTTCAAAAACAGACTCCAATGAGAGACTGCTGAGCTGGAATTGATATGCAAACTAGACACAATCAACAAAGGATTGAATAAGGGACTGGGAATGGCTGAGCCATTACAAACATTGAATCTATCTCCCCTTGTAAGTATTCTCACACTTCTTATCAAACTGTCTATACTGGGCTATCTTGATTATCACTTCAAAAGTTTTTTTTCTCTTACTTAATTGGCCTCTCAGAGTTGGTAAGACAACTCCCACCTGTTTATGCTCTCTGTATGTGTGTATATATATCTCCTCAATATTTATTCCACTCTGTATGCATCCGAAGAATTGGGCTGTAGTCCACGAAAGCTTATGCTCTAATAAATTTGTTAGTCTCTAAGGTGCCACAAGTACTCCTGTTCTTCTTCCACTAGGGACTCTGAAGATTTTTTTTTTTTTAGATGACCCCGGTTCAGGCCATATTGGCAATGTGACTGTGTGCTAGAGTGAAATGGGGTTGACTTCAGTTAAGTGGGATTTTAAGTGTCTTCCCCTGTTAGTATGCACACCGAGCACTCACATTACCACTCTTACTTTTTAAAGGAAGAGTGAATAAAAATGTGGTAAGAGAAGAATGTTTTTATACTGTTACTATTAAAAAAGATTAGGCCATTTGGAGATGAAAAGTTGTTTTTTTTTGCAGGGGGCAAAGAGGTTTGAAGCCAGTCACTCAGAAGTCATCACAAGAAATTTATTGCTTTCTATTATTTTACTAGCAGCAAAATACCATGCAATACTTGGCATTATGAATTTGAATAAACCATTGGGGAACACATGAATCTGTATATGGAATTATTCTTTATTCCTAAAGAAAAACACATTAGTTAATCTTGAGAGCCTCTGACAGAAAAATGAAGACCTCAGCGCTTTCATAGAAATCATATGGACATATAGAGTAACTGAATAGTCGCTAATGCAAATGAAGAAAACAGTGGCTTTGTATTATTCAGCTAGAGGCAATGTATATCATTATCTCTATTCAGTAAAGTTTGGGGCATCTGCATCTATTTTCAAACACAGAAAAAAACAAACAAAAAACCTATTTTTGAAGGACACCCCCAAAATGAGGACCTAAAAATATCACCTCTCCCTCACCCCACACACAATAAATGAGATATTATGCAGAGAGGGTTCTTTGGGTTTTGTTTTACATTCTTTAGGGCTTTTCATCTAGCATGCTCTCTCTCTCTTTCTCTTGTATCCTGAGGACTGGAGATGTGCCACCTCTGTTCCCCATTTCTCTGACAGAAGGCACTGTAGTCAAAATGGTTAGAGCTCCAGTTTATTTTTTTTTTTAAATAACTGATCTCCATGACAAATATTGAGCCATGGGTACTTTCTGTGAAATTATTTTCAAACAGGAACAGCTTCACAAATTCATATCTCAGTAAAACTGAGGATGTCTGAAGGGGGCTAAGAATTGTCTGTGTAGGAGATAGCCAACACAAGGGACAACAAACTTATTGCTGAAGATAAAAGGCTAAATAACAATGGAAATGGTAGGAGTGTGTCACGGAAATGCAGTATTTCTAATTTTTTTTAAACCTTGCTTAAGATCTAGTTACTCACTCAGGATGTTGTTGGGGGAATCCCTCTCTATCACCACTTCATTCCTATGTCAAGTATTACCAAACAGCATGCAATCCCATTGTAATAGTCTGGTCTAATACCAGTAGAATACATTGGCTTAGCATATGTGATGCGATCAGGTCTCCTAATGAGTGGTCCTAGTGCATGTAACTGTTTGCTACTTTCTCATAGGTAAAGGAGTACTTCTTTTAACTCTAGTGGTAGAGGTCTGTGTGCTTGGGGATGAAGGACTAGGTTTGATCCTCTCTGTTGCCATGGTGTTTGTAGTCAGAATTCATTAGGTCATTATATTACAGGGAGCTTTAATAGTTGAGCCAAATTCTTCAGACTCTCATGCTATGTGGCCCCATGGGAGTATTTGAAGTCGTTGAAGTCAGTGAGGTTTCATGTTGTGCAAGTCAGTACAGAATTTGGCCTTGTGAGTTAAATTGATCCCTAGCACTCAGCTAGGTGCAATCAACATCTTTGTATGTACTCAAACACCATTTTCTTCTCTCCCCCTTTTCATTCACCATGCCTTTGACTATGTCACATTGATTCCATCTGGCAGTAAGAAAAACCTCCTATTAGTCAACATCTACACTACTATTTGAAATATGTGAACGGTACTGAAGTGTATATTATGTGTGATAAGGTGTGAATAAATTTTAAAAAAAGATTTTTCTTAATTCTTTGATATATGATACTGTATTGCACAGTAATTGTTCCAGGAGTTGAAAATAATATGGGCATCCTATGGACCCATATGGACCAAAATTTCCTGTAAGACTATGGAATGCACATTGTGGTGCAGACCTCCCTACACTCAATTCCAAGTGGCTGTAAATTCCAATAACAGTAAAAGGTTACACACAGAGTACCTTTTTTTGCATCTGTGTTGGTGCGCTAGTGACATCAGTTTAAAGTACACAAGCACTATACTGCCTTACAATCCCTCTGAGTATCCTAAAAATGACCAGCCTGGTTTCTGTCTCCAGGGTGGAAGTTTTCTAATGTATGAAACTCATAACTTTTCTTGCTTTAGGTTATATTGAATCATTATCTGCCATATTGCATTATGCTCTGTTGTATGTGATGTGATGTAAGATCATGCAAACTGCTGTAATGCAAGTAACAAAAAGTGAAAAGCAGGATTTTTTTCACTCTCCCTCGTAGCTATCATTTCAATTGCAAATTCATTAGTTGTTTTTTAATGTTCAGAGAAATAGTTTAATTTGCAAGAGAAGTTGTGGAATCACTTTCACTAGGAACACTAGGCTTGGTGTCCATCTAATAAGGAGAGATTGTAGGGATAATTGATCCTGCTATGATGGAAGGGGATAGGCCAAGAGATTTTTTAAAATCTAAATCATTGTGTAAATGTGCATGATGGATAACAAAATGTCTGTTACTTGGAATCAAGTAGACGTGTTTGGCCCCCAGGTACAAGTTACTTTGAATGCAGCTAGTTTATTGTACTATGTTTCAGATATAGGTACTGCACAGCTACCAACAAATTCAGTATAGCCACTGCATCACTATCGCCCAGATTCTGCCACCCTTGGGTAATACCATACTCCTGAGTAGCTGGGAGTAAGCTACTTCTCACAGTGAGCAAAAGTAGCAGAACGAGTGTATGAGTGAAGCTTTTTATATTTCATTTTTGTTCTTAGGTTAAAATGGTCACATTTCATGCTGTAAAATATTTTTATGATCTAAAAAGCAGCAGATTTATTTGATATAAAGCAAAAAATCTGGTAGATTCTTACCTATTGTACTTTATATTGGCTATGAACCAAATCATGCAGACCTTCATTAAAACTCCTTTTTATTATTATTATTATTATTATTTATTATAGCACCCAGCAGCCCTGGTCATGGACCAGGACCTAGCTGCTTGTACAAACACAGAACAAAATAATGGTCACTGATCCAAAGAGTTACAATCTAAGTATAAGACCTCAGATGGATACAGACAGATGGGGGAGTCACGGCAAACAATAAGACAATATTGGTCATCTTGACAGTGGCCTCAGCACACCAGCAGCCTGTTTAGTTTTTTTTTTTTTTCTTTTTCTTTTTCTTTTTTTTTTTTTGTAGACATCATGGAAAAGGGGAGTTTTGAGGAGCAATTTGAAGGTGGGTAATGAGGTAGCTCTGTGAATATTTATAGGAAGATGTAGCATGGGAGAAAGCACAATGGTAATTGTTTGAACACATAACAAGGGGGAAATGGAAGCTGGCGTCATCAGCCAGTCAGAGTAGAACATCGACAGTACAGTAGCGAATGAGAGAAATCATGTGTAGGTGGGTATGGGTTGTTTGTTGTGGATTGTTTCAGAGGGTAACTGATCACTTCAGGATCTGTATGCTCTGTGGTGGAGTGGACCAATTCAACATTGGATTAGGGCTGGAAGAGTCAACTGAAGTCTATTATTATCATTATTGGCCTTGCAACACCTAACTGCAATAGCAAGCCTGGATGGAAGGACATACAAATGGAGGGAATAAAAATGTAGCCCTGCTGTCTTATTGGAGAGATCTAGGGTCTGAGATAGAAAAGATCTAGGATGTGAGCTGAGCAGTCCTGAGACAGGAATTCTAGTAACAACCATGACTGGGGAGAAAGTTTGAGCTTTTATGCTGCTGCTAATTTGTTAATAAACCAAACCGTAGGGAGGTGAGTTTTGAAAGCTAGGTAAGCTCCTTTGCTGTGGAGTGGCAGGATTGATAACTCACTGGTGAATCATGCTCCTGAAAACACTTTGACAGTTAGAATGTCTGTAGTTAACTAAGATATTAGGCAAAATCCAATTGGTGGGCATCACCCCAGGAGAGAACCAGAACCACTGTGTTTGGAGCATGTGAAAATGGGCAGGGCTGGTTGCTGTTAAATATCAAAAGGGACTCCTTTTGCGCAGTCAGGTGAATGTGGTGTTTTTGTATAACTAACAGGTGGTAATAGTCAAGAGACTTTGGGAGAGGGAGTGGCAATGGCCATTCTTTAAGTGGCTGCATCAATGATCCAAGTTATAGATTTATACTAATATCTATACAGTATAGCAATATATTTGATAAAATACTATCATTCTTTTTAGGAGCACAGTAAATAGATACATTTTTGTGCCACCCTGATATTATTTTGCAATGGTCTCATACTTTTAAATAACAATATATGCTATTGTTCCCAGTTGGTTTAAAACTCATAAGAGAAACCTCCTTAAAATCATAGTTTGAGATACAGATAGTCAACTAACTTCTGAACATACCATTGAAATGATGCAAAATTTTAAGGATTTGGGTATACATTTTGTAATTCGGTATTTGTTGCCATTGGGGCAGTGCCGTCCCATCTTTACAAGTTTTAAAGGTTAAAATCATGGTTTGAGATACAGATAGTCAACTAACTTCTGAACATACCATTGAAATGATGCAAAATTTTAAGGATTTGGGTATACATTTTGTAATTCGGTATTTGTTGCCATTGGGGCAGTGCCTTCCCATCTTTACAAGTTTTAAAGGTTAACATCCTGCCTCTTTCCACTACTCAAATTCCAGATATTTTTTTTTGCTGTTGCTTGCTCATTCCCAGAAGCCTCTGTTCTCCCTGAGATAGATCTCTCTGTTTCTCTGTCCACCTTCTTTCTGCTCTTTATAGGGGAATCAGCCGATCCCTGCTCAGATGTGTCTGCTTAATAACTAGGGTTGGCTAGTCCCAGGATTCTAGCCTTTAAGAGAGCAAGCCACCCTGCTACCGTCTGTATGGGGAGCACTGTCACACCAGAAACAGACAGTACCATAGCAATCTTTACATTAATATGTACAGGTAACACAGCAAGTTATTGTGCTAGCCTTCCACTTATAGGACCCTGGGTTTAATCCTAGCTTATGTTACAAGTGAAAATGCAGATGGTAGTCTGATCTTAGTTTTCAGGAGATGTTTGTTCACTTCACAAGAACGTTGTATACTTCAGCATAACTGGAAGTTTCTTCTTATGAGAAGTCAAAGATTGAATGGTGGGTGGGAGTACTAGGCCAGGAGTGTGGTGGAATTAGAGCTGTTTATGAAGCTTATGAAGTTCTGCTAATCACAAAGCTGTTATTGCCTCACTTTTACAAGTACTTTTTATGAGACTACTTTTCAGTCTGGACTTGCCTACTAAAGTCTGAAATGTATTGTAGTTGGTCAAGTGGTAGTATAGTCAAGTGGTGTAGCTTTTGCCTGTGTGTGTGTGTGTGTGTATGTGTATGTAAAACACACACGTACATCACCGGGTACCAAATCAAACTGACAAATCAGACTTCAGAAGATGTGGCTCTGTGATGATTAAGTGCTCAAATATGCTAAACCTATTTTTTATCATTTCTAAATGTGACAGCTAGTTTATACTAAAACAAGTTCTGATATCTAGCATCCAAATTTACACTATGCCTGTAATAGTAATACATGTTGAAATTACCTTTGATGTGACAATTAGAGAGTTGAAAAATTCAAGGCAGAAATTACTTAACACCTCCAATAATTACAGAACATGAAGCATTATCCATTTCAAACACAGCAAGTCAGAGTTCAGAGTAGTGTGCAATGACAGGAAACATAAAAACTTGATTTCATTAACTTGCATTGATATAAAAAGAAGTTTGAATAACATGTACAAAGTTTGCAATTATAATAAGCCCTGTGACGTGAGAATGTCTGCTGTCAACCACGAACTAAAATTCTAATTTACCAGAACATTGCTGTGAAATATGCAAACAAATCACATTGTTTTATACTAGATCTAAAGCAAAAGGATGATTCTATGTCACATCACTTAATATCAGTAAATACTTGTATAAAATATTTGCATGGGAAACTGGCAATTGCTATAAGGAGTCTGTAATACATTGCTACTGGCAGGGAAGGAATTCAGAAACATATATTATCTTAAGGCTAGAATGCAGAACAAAGAGAAAATGATGTTTTGTGCACTAGTGTTACTATCCTAGTTGCAGACATCTTCCACATCCATCTGGGTGAATCCATCAAGACTGAGGGATTTACACTCATTTATGTGTGTGCAAGTGCCATCACCTATGGCTCATGTGTAAATAATATTATTGATTATTGTGCTGTTTAGGTGGGATTTTCAAAGCAGCCTAAGGGAGCTGTGCCCAGATCCTACTGAATTTCCATTGCATAACTCAAGCACATGTGTGCTAAATATTTGATATTAAAACAACAACAATTGAATACATATTTCTAAAATCTAACTCCTAATAAAAAATCTAGAACTGCTGTGGGATTAAACCATGTTTACTTTTACTCACATCTTCTATATGGGGCTTTTCTGTTTTTTTTTGCTCTGAACAGCACCTAAAAATGTAGGAAAACTTAACTAACCACAACTGCATAACAAGTTTAAAAAAAAAAAAAAGGTTGGGGAGAAAAATATTAAATAGACATAATAATAATGTAAAACAACCCCCCACCCCCATGAATTCAGCAGTTTTCAATAAAGCAAAATGAGCCATTTTATGAAACTGACTCTGCAAAAATAACTGCCATTGAAAAAAGGACAATCAAATGTGAAGGCTTGCAATGAATTTAAAGTCACAGCACTTATAAAAGTCTCCACTGCTTGTTATCTCACAAGAGAACATTTTAAAATACATTGCTATTGTCACCCTCATAAGTAAAATATTTTCCCATTCATAGTGTCTGCAGGCCTCTTGCAGCTAAATGACTTGGTCTCAGAAAATGAGTTAAATTTTAAGCTGATTGGCACCATAAATGTGTCAGGAATCAATATAAATTGAAGATCATTAAATATTGCGTAGGAAGATCTTTACTGAAATTTAAGATACTCTACAACTATTGATAAAATGTCATCCTAGGTGTTTAAAAGATCCCAGTCACAGAATATTTACTTGATAAAAAAAGCAGACTTGGAGTGAAGCGAGGGCTAAGGAAATAAAGCATTTGCCTTTATGGATTAAGCCCAGTAGAAATTTCTCTCCCTCTCTTTTACAACCCTTTATACAATTTTAATTAATTTCACACACATTTGAGCTCCATTCTTAAGAAACGAAAGGGTCTTTAAATGATAAAAAAAAATTGCCTGTGTGAAAATGTTTAATTCTGTGATTAAATTAGAGACAAGTAAAAAATGAACACTTTGGAGAAAAGTACATTGCATTTTATGATGTTATTTAAAGGGCTGGGTTCCAAAAGAAAGGGTCCTAAATTGAACCCTTCAAAATATACAAACAGGCATTTGTGGGAACGGTTACCCATTTTTATCTCTGATCCTGCTGGAACTCTTGAGATGTTATGTGAGAAGAAAGAGAGAAGTAGTGGATATATGTGAATACTGGGTTACTCATTGCTTTCTACTCTTAAGCAAGCCTAATGCAATTGGATCTATGAGGATACAATGGCCTCCCTGCATGTATTTAGCTGCACCAATGTTTGTTCAAATATACCATTTTTGTGCATGGAGCATCCATTTTAAAACTATGATCTTAAAATATTGACATCATAAGTTCATGCAGTATGTATGCACATAAGGTATCTCTATTAACTTCTTACTCCTGACATGTGGGAGGTGTCATTTCTTCTTTGTCCCTTGCCCCCTGCCCATTCTGCCAGGACCTCCACCCACAGTTTCCTGCCATCCTTTCCAACCTAAACCCCTAGTTTTCAATTTTCTGTGGGGAGACCCTGAAACCTGGATTATGCCATGGAAAGCTGGTATAACCCAGAACTATATCAGTCCCTTTGTTTGTTCTTTGGATTTTCTGTTTCTCTATCTTATTTCTACCCTCTTCTTTCTGGCGCTGTATGTGGTCATGTCCTCATCCTCCTTTCCTTTTAAACCATCTCTCACACTAACACTTTTTCCTTCCTACTTATCCTCTCTTCCACCATCTGTTCCTTCTCCATTTCTTCAGGATAACCAAAAGAAAAGCCATCATGCTGGAGAAGTTTTGTGTGAGAGTTGTGAGTGGACTAAGGGACTGGAGGCCAGAGAAAGAGGAACTGTACTTCAAGTAGGGAGCAGATGTGCTCCTCTTACGGCTAAGAAATGGTAGAGAAATATCTGCTGCACTGAGAGGCAGAAGGGAGCCAGAAGAGTCCAGGTGATCATATTTCCTGGAGCTGAACAGAAATGAGAGGTATGTGCATGTGTGGGAAAAGGATTTGTAAACCTGATCTAAAGACCAGAGCAGCCATGGCAAAAAAGGGGGATTCCTGGCAGAGCAGGAGATATACAATTTTCATCCATGGATCTCAAAGCACTTTACAAAGGAGGTTACTATCATTATCACTATTTTACATCTAGGGAAATTGAGGCATAGGAAGGTGAAATGGTTTGCCCACAGTCACCCAGAAAACCACCAGAAGAGCTGGGAATTGAACCCAGGGTCTTCTGAGTCCCTCAGTCCAGTGCCCTAGTCACTGAGCAAAGCTACCTCTCCTAGGTTTACATAGTACAGCAGAGTTACCATCCACAAAGAATTAGATTTGCATGAGATAAATGCTGTACAATTTTGTTGTGTGCAATACTTAGATTTTTGTATATTGTCTGTGTAAATAACTTCTATTAGAGGAGGTCAGGGTAACCATCTAACACAACATAGGTTCAAATGAAAGTAATTAAAAATTTGTATCAGGCTATCTGAGTGCAACAAAAGACTAGAAAAACTAATTAAAAGTCATTAAACTAATAGCTAAAGTCTTGAGGAAGGAATATTAAAATGGAAGATGATTTATAGTCCATAACTGTTGGGGCTGAGGAGAGTAAAATGAATTACCTACCAAATTCGCAGGGAGGAGAGGGAGTCTAATGGAAAGGTCAAAGGGTACTTTGAAATCGGATTAGAAAAAGAACACCAATAGACTGAGGTAGGTCTTGGATTAATACAGGACAATATCAGGTTGGTAGAGGCAGAGAGATCACAGACAGCTCAGAATGGAACACTGAAAGCATTTGTGTTCAGCAAAGGAAAAGAGACTTATTTTAGATGTGCTGTTAGAGTAAATCAATGCTTGTAACACAAAAGTGTTTGGCCTGAAAAAGGTAGGATTTGTACAATTTCTAATTTCAGCCAACAAAGCAGTCTGATTATGGATGTGTGTCTGAATTCCTAGTCATTGTAATTAATGGCTATAGTATATAATGAAACTAATGGCTAAAGATCTAGAGAGTAACAAATAGGGAAATTTGGGTCGAGGGAAGTGGAAGAGACCAGTGAAATACTATAGTTCCTTTACTAAGCCAACATTTCCTTGGACTACCTGCAGGTAAGAGTCTCAAGTTATGAAACTTTACGAGATCCCTTATTGAAGCAGATAGCAAAGTCTTACCAAAACATACATTATAAACGGCTTTTCAAATTAGTCTCCAATGTTCAAATGTTCAAATTAGTCTCCTAAATTGTTCTCCTAGAGGAGTAAGACTTGGTATGTATAACCACAGGTGCTGGAATTAGGTGTACCGGGGGTGCTGCCGCACCCCTGGCTTGAAGTGGTTTCCATTATATACAAGGCTTACAGTTTGGTTTTATGGCTCTCAGAACCCCCACTATACAAATTGTTCCAACACCCCTGTGTTTAACTGAGGCACAAGTAATACAAGAAATATAGATCCTGATTCTGCATCCAGAGCTGGTAGTGTAGGCACCAGAAAAATTCCTCGAGACACAGGCTCTGGTGCTAGTGTGTCTCAGCACAGGCCTAGACCATACTGTTCAGAACCTTATTCCAGAAGTAAGTGTGGGTTATCTTGTCAGAAACCTGGTTTCAGCTGGGACCTTTAGGTGCTACTGTCATACATGCTAGTCCACACTAGAATTTACACCACTGGTGCAGACTAATGTACCATGTAGACAAACCCTAACTTTCATCTCATCTGTGTCCAAAGTGGTCTGTGATATAAATACAGTCCCTTTCAAAACATCTTTTCATTAGCATTCCATATTCCTTACCATATTCAGGCTCTTCTCTTGTCCTGAGAACTGCTGTGTCTTTATAAGCATGTTATCGCTCCCTAGGCTCCTCTCTGCTTCTCCACTTACAGAGTCTTTTCAACCATCACACCTAATCATACATCCTTTGAATCACAGTCACCCCCGGCCTCATACCACCATGGTACTTTTGCAAGTAGCTAGTGGCTCATTTGGCACTGATCAAAAATCATGGTGAACAGTTTCCTGTAACAATTTGTGGAAACAATGGGAATCACTTAGAGCACTTCCCTTAGAACATATCACTGAAAAACTGGAAGGCTGACATGTTCAATGTTTCCCTTTAAAAGAACAGGAGTACTTGTGGCACCTTAGAGACTAACAAATTTATTTGAGCATAACCTTTCGTGGGCTACATCCCACTTCTCTGGATGCATAGAATGGAACATATATTGAGGAGATATATACACACACACACATACAGAGAGCATGAACAGGTGGGAGTTGTCTTACCAACTCTGAGAAGCCAATTAAGTAAGAGGAAAAAAAAAAACCTTTTGAAGTGATAATCAAGATAGTCCAGTACAGACAGGTTGATAAGAAGTGTGAGAGTACTTACATGGGGAGATAGATTCAATGTTTGTAATGGCTCAGCCATTCCCAGTCTTTATTCAAACCTAAATTGATTGTGTCTAATTTGCATATCAATTAGAGTTCAGCAGTTTCTCATTGGAGTCTGTTTTTGAAGCTTTTCTGTTGTAAAATAGCCACCCGCAGGTCTGTCATTGAATGACCAGACAGGTCAATGTTTCCCTTTGCATTTTCACCAGAATTTCATATACTTAAGGATTTTGCCTATTGAAAAGCTCAAAAAATTGTCAAATTATCTACTTATGTTATGGCTCCTACCTATACTCTTCTGCGAACATTATTATCTCTATTCTCAAACAGACCCTGTAGCGGGGTGGTTACCCAGCTCCTGCCCTGAAGGTCTTAAAACAGCCCTGGGAGAGGGTTGTGGCAGGGGAAAAGCTGGGCTGATTGGGAAAGCAACCACAGCTGCAGCCAGTGCAACCAGGACCCAGCTGGCCCTTATAAGACGGTGGTGGGCAAGAAGGAAGAACAGATTCTCTTCTAGTCTCTTGAGAGAGAAGGACCTGGCTGCCTGGGAAGCTGAGGAGGGTACCTAGGGTGGAGCAGTGCCAGGGAAGAGAAGAGGGAGCTGGGAAGCTCCAGCCTAGCTAAGCCCCAGGGTGCAGGCCAAGTTAAGGGCCCACAAGGGTACTAGGGAATAGACAGAGGCAGCTGGTCCAACCCCCCCTTGCCGATGATGAGTGGTTAACAGGCTGCCGTCTGCCTCAGTGAGCCAGGGCTAAATGGAGACTGGCAGTAGCCACTGAGGCAAGGTGGGGATAGGGTATTGGGGGTTCCCCTGGGAGGGGAGACCCAGAGTGAGGGGGTGCTGTGGTGGGCTGAATCCCCGGGCAAAGGGCATCGGAGTCTGGGAGGGACATGGGGCCAGCGGCAGGCAAGTCATCAGCTGGCAGGGGGGCCTCTGGAGCTGGAAAAGAGAGAATTTCCTGGACAACCAGCAGGAGGCGCCGCACCGGTGAGTCTCGCCCTGCCACAGACCTCCTCCTACTTTGGTTATTGGCTGAGAAAATGTTCTTCTCAACCAATCAAATTCCCTTTCCAGTTGCTTTGCTGTCTTCAACCTGATTTTCCCCCCATTTCATTCCATTCTATAAGTTCCAATCACTTAAAAGGGCAAAAGGGAATTTGACCAGACAATGTCAGTCCTAGAACTTGTTGAAAAAAGGTAATACTTTTGCACCAATATTTAATAAAAGTGTGACTAGTTTATACTCTACAACCAGACAGGTTACCAGAGTGTGTTATCATATTCAACAGTGAATGTAACATCCTTGTAGATGACAAGTCTTATTCACAGGTAGACTATTAGAGTACAATGAAATATCCTTTATCCTTTGTGGTAAAACTTGAGTATAGCAGTGTGTGCTATGATAAAATGTTTTTTACTTTAAAAAAAGGCAAATTTTGCCTCCTTTGCCAGTGAAACCGCATTAAGTGACCTTGTACTGTGTCACATCGGAGAGGGAGACAGGAAGGTCAGAGGATAAATTCTGCCTGCTGTGATAGTTTTCTGCAGACATAATCTTAGTAACATAACTAGCAGCACTCGAGAGTGCCAAGAGAGGAAAGTTTGTGTTGGAGTCCCAGAACATGGGAGAAGAAAAGCTTGGGAAAACTTCACTAAGGAGTGAAATTTGCCTCTCTTCACAACCTCCCTTCAACTTCTTTTAATTAAGAAAAGTTTTTCTTTTTGAATGTGAAAATATGGAACTGTGAAAGTGCAAAGAAAGGCGCTATGCGGAGACAGATCAGGGAAAGAACCAGCATTAGTGAGTGGAATTGGCAGGTCAGGCCATGGCCCAACGCAATATGAAGAAATGTAGCTTTGGTCCCCTGCCCCTCCCACCAGTGCTTCCCTGAAGTAATCATTGTACACAGAGAAACAGCAGCAGTTGCACCAGAAAGGTACTGGTTACACTGGTCATCTCTCAAGTGGCAGTATTGATATGAAGAATATGAGGCAAATAATCTGTTTTACAAAGTACACTTCAATGTGCAGATGACAAGCTTTTTGGGATATGGGATTTTGTTTTTTAAGATACCACAAAGATTAGACAAGGAGGCCTAGACGAATGCCCTTTGGACTAAACTCATTGTGTATTTTTGGTTTTGGAAGGGTTCAATGTGACTATTATTCATTGTTACAGATGGCTTGAAAAATGCACTTTCCCAGGGGGCAGAGTAAATCCAGACACTAACCAGGTGAATGCATGTTTCCCAGACAACCCTGTTCAGTACCCACTGCTCAGTGCTGTTCATGCTGCTTCCACACTGCCAGCTTCTGTTGATGGATGCACAGTTTCCTTTGACTGTCTTTAAGTGGAATGAGCAGAACAGCAATCACAGGAATTCTTCCCTGAGTGGTCTCCTGTGATTCATGCACAGCAGATAGACCAAAGAAGGGAGCCATCACAATCTGACAAATGCTGAAGAATGCACTTTGCTGCAAAGGGAAAAGAAATACAGTACTTGGCCTCATTAGGGACTTGATCTTGCAAGATGCTGAGCATCCCAGTCCAGCAAAGCACTCAAGCACGAGTAGTACCATTGAAGTTATGCTAATTAAGTGCTTAAAATTCAGACTGCAGAAACCTGTTAAAGGCAGAATGTATTTCTGACCTCCTTCTCAGCCTCTCTACTGTGAAACAGTACAAGGCTAATTTTCACTGAACACAGTGCAATTTCAGTTGAAGCCAATGGGATTAATCACTTGCTTAAAGTTAAGCACATGCACTATATTAGAATTCAAAACAACCTTGGCAGGTCAGGGAAGTGGTCTGAAATCAACAAGCTAAAATTCAATGAAGACCTTATTCAATAAAAGGAACCTGACGGTTGAGGAGGCAGGACTCTCTTTCAGGGAGAGAATCCCATTGAACAAAGCAAGTAGACTCTTGTGAAAGAAGACCTGAGAGGAAATTTAGGTGGTCTTAATGCCGCCCTGTTAAGGTGCAGGAGAACCCATTTTGTTTATTGCTGATGGGAGCTTATGATGATGATGGACTTTTGATATTCTGGAAGGGGATGAGACTGGAGAAGTGTCCTATCCAGAGAACTAGGTTACAGAGCACAAAGACAAAGGACAAGCTTGTGTAGTGCAGAGGAAGCCACCGAAGGTAGTGCTTGATGCACAGATCAGGGCAATGCCAACTCCTGATGCAAGGAGGTGCTATGACTGTAAGTAGGGATGATTACAGGGGACCTGATAGTCTTTTAAATATATAAAGGGCTGTTATAAAGAGGACAGTGATCAGTTGTTCTCCATGTTCTTTGAAGGTAGAAAAAGAAGTATTTGGCTTCATCTGCAGCAAGGGAGACTTAGGTTGGATATTAGGAAAAAAATTCTAACTGTAGTTAAACACTGGAATAGGTTTCCAAGGGAGATTATGGTATCTCTATCATTGGAGGTTTTTAAGAACAGATGAAACAAAGACCTGTGAGGGATGGTCTAGCTATACTTGGTCCAGCACAAAGGACTAGACTTTTTGAGTTCCCTTCCAGCCCTGAATTTCTATGTTTCTGTGCCTAACTACTTTTGCTGGGTCATGATCAAAGTTCAATGGAACCACACTGATTAATGCCAGCTAAGGATCCAGCCCAATGGCTTCAACAGAACTATGTGATTTACAGCAGTTAAGGATCTGCCCCTAAATCTACTAAATGAAAAGATTCATATAGTTTAGTAATAAGACTTTTCTGTCATCAGCAAAAACTCAAATGGATGCAGCATTCTCATGGAGGGGAAAATACAGCATGGAAAGGGCCTACAATAATTTTGTTTTCACATAAATCTATTTCTTCTCCTTTCATAAAATCTTGTTACCACAGACCAGTATCCAGATGATTCTATCCCTTTTTTCCCGTACATGAGAATATATTCTGATCAGTTGCACAAATACATTGAGAGTGGGAAATAATCAAAAAAGTATAATTGATGAGTAATGATGATTTTTATTGTGGTAAAATGCAATGTCCTGTGAAGTTCCTTTATATTATAAACTAAGCCAGTCAGAAAACTCTGGCATCTTCACCACAGAAAGGCTCTCCTCCCAGAACTCAGGTTCCTACAAGTGTAATAAACCATTACAGTGTGACATCATCTCCTTAAATACAATTGCTTGAATGTGTAATTCTGTCAGTGACATTACAGCAATAGCTAGTTTATTTTTTCAGAACCTGGTTTGAAGACTGTAATTCCCGTTAACTATACAGAAAAACATTGGGGGCAGCCTTGCAATTAGGTAGTGATATTACTTACAGTATTTTCAAACTGGTTATACAGTAAAGTAAAGCTTCTGAAAATCCCACTAATGAAAATTTGCACTCCTTACATACAATCAGGAAACTGTGAATGGAATGAACCTTCTCCTCTGCAGCTCTTGCCAATTTGTTTCAATCTTTCTGCTTTTTCATCTTTCTGCTTCATTGACTGTCCAGCTATTTTCAGACATCTGAAAGTAGGTACAACTTTTACCAGTGATTTGGGGTCAGACATAGGTTTGTTGCTTTTGTTTTTAAACAAAGAAAAAGTCTGTTTTAAATTTTTATACCTGGTCTTTCTCAATACTTACTTATTTCTCTAATCCTTAAAGTTAGTGATATTAATGTTAAATAACTTCATGTCAACCGGAAAAAAATTCTGTGCTTGAAAAGTAATACTGTATATATAAAAATTGTTTTGCACTCAGGTAAGGAGAGAGATTTTTTTTCTGTGTGAAGTTGGGCAAAACCTGCAATGCCCCATTTGTTGGCCTGTCTAACCTTCTCTTCCTTAGTTTTAGCACTGCATGAATATTTAACTACTACTACTACTACTACTTTGCACTTATATAGATCCTTTTATCTGAGAATATCAAAGTGATTTTCAAATATTAATTACTGTAAGCCTCACAAAGCCCTGTGAAGCAAAGAATCCTTGTAATGCAGCACTTGTTTTACTGGTGGATTAAACTGATGCTCAGAGGTTAAGTGACTTGCTTAAGGTCACATAGCAAATCAGTGGCAGAAAAACTCAGGATCCCTGTCTCCCAGTTACCTGCCCTACATAGGGTTGAAAATATTGCATTCAGAGAATTTCACTAACAAAGTATTCCTTATGTTTAAATGCGCAGGTCACATTTGACAAACGCCTATTATTCCTTTAATGTAGGGAAATGAATTCTTTAATGAATATGTCTGTAAAATATTGCTTCTCAAGAAAACTTTGTTTAAAAAAAAAGTAGTGCATATGACTCAAAAGGTGACAATTAACATAAATATGGTTGTTCTGTGGAAGGAGATGGTGGAATTAAAAAACAGTAATTGCTGCAGACTTCATTTTACAGTGAAATATACATGTCAGTACATATATCTGAACCTACATCATAATGTAATCTTGATTCATGAGTGGGTGTCATCTGGAAATCAGTTTAGATAGATGTGTAAGAAAAGCACCCGCTGCAAGAAACAATCTAGGGCATTTTTATTTAAACATCAGAAATAAACTGGCTGGAAATCATTTAAAAGAACAAATTGCTCCTGTTGGCAACAAATGTGATGCAACAGCTATAATCTAATTGCACTCATTCCTCTTTTAAATTAATGTAGTGATTTTTTTTAATTAATGACACTAACCTAATTAATGTATCCATGTTCATTTTTGATACTTGATCAACCCATTCTCCCTAAAATCAGCCCTTTCAAAAGCAGTTTATTAGGTCTTATCAAATATTTCTATAAGTTCCTGAGAAACCTTCTTATTAATATAACTAATGAAAAAAACTTCACCATGGTTAGATGATCTCTCAGTAGTATATTCTGTGCATACCAGAGTGTATAATCTTAAAGGAGGAAAAAGATATTAAAGAGCAAATGATAGAGCTTTGATCCTTTAATATTGTTCAGATATGCACATTAAAAGAAACCCTGCAAATCTTTTCAGTGTTCTCATTTTACTGTATTTAAATGCCCACCACCAACCTCAAGCTGTTAGTCTTTTTCCCCACCATTTCAATCAGAAGGATCTGAGATTTTTCAAAAGGATTTGGTAATCCAATTTGAGACAGTTGACTGAGAAATCTAATTAACTGCTGAAAGACAATCTTTAAGGATAAAGTAAGACTCTGAGACTTGAGGGAAGAGAAACAAGCCAGTTCTCTAGCCTAAAACTATCTCAAAAGCACAAATGTTTATCACACCTATAATATGTTTAAACTTGTCCTTCAATTAGGATTAAATTTTGAAAGGAATATGTGTAAATAGTCTTTTATAGAAATCTAATATTTTGATACACACAAAGCTATAATGGACGGACACAGTCTTAAAATCTAATTATCATCTTGACAAAAGAGATTCTACTTAAACCTATTTTTTACAAAAGGGCCCAATTTGTTTACTGGGGTCATGGCAATGACTACTGAAATGGATGTTTAGTTAGATAATTTTTGAAGACACTCAATAGTTCAACTCATTGAGAGACTCCCATATTTTATTTTATTTTATTTTCATCTTCATTTGTAAGTAAAAGCCAATTCCTGTCTTAAAAACCATGCCAAGTTATTTTAACATGGTAAGAAATATGTAGGTTGCTGAGTCTGTCAGTGGGGAAAATAAAAACCCGACTGATTTGCGGTACTGAGTAATAATTCGTGGTAATGGTCAGGAAATTAAATGGCAACCTGTTTGTCCACATACTGATGCTGATATTTGTGTCTCTTGAGAGAAATCTATTATTCTAACAAAAAACAAACAAACAAAAAAATCCCACCCATACCTCTTATAAAGTGATATTTGTCCTTAGATCTCAAAGTGCTTTCCACTGGACATAAATGTTGTTATCCCCATTTTACACTTGGGGAAATGAGGTATAGAGAGGGAAAGTGACTTGCTCAGGGTCCTCCAACAAGCTAGTAGCAGAGCTGGGAATAGAACTGAGCTCTCGTGAGTCCTAGTCTAGTGCTTTATCCATTTGGTTGTTCTACTGCCTGTGCAGAAATGCATGTTTTCACGAATGACAATTCAGCTCACTAGTGGCAAGCAGCCTCACTGAAATTTGTAATCAAGCTGCCCTGCTGAACTCTTCTCTTAAAATCAAACAAGTTATGTTCATATAAAATACAATATGTTAGGGCAGCATTTTTCAATCTTTTCATATTGGCGACCTTGTACTTGAAGTTAAATATTTTGGCACTCCTTAATTTTGTTTAAGGTAATTTGTGTGTAACCCTTCTGCCCATCTAAGTTGGCAGCAACAAGGGCCGGGTTCTGTATCTAGGGGTTCCGTTTCAATAACGCAATGCAAAACTGGCTTGATCCCCCACCCAGTGACCCGGGACAATTACATATCACCCCCCCGGGCACCTCTAGGAGGCAATACTTCCCTTCTCGCAAGCATGGAGTCTGAGTGTAGCAGAAAATGTTTAATAACATGAGGTAGATAACATCAGCATTAAATTGGGAAAACACCACAAACAGGATTCATAACACAAACCAGGAGCAAAAGACCTACCCCAGCAAATTGGTCTGTGTCCTTTCCCTTTGGTTCTTGAATCCAGCAACCCAAAAGTCACCCAGAGTCCTCAAAGTCCAAAACCCCCAAAGTCCCTGTTCCTGGTCAGCGCAACCCCAGAGTAAAAGAGGGGCACGGAGGGTGTTAAGGGGCACCTTACGTGATCCGAGGCCGGCTGGCTGTCTCTCCGCAGCCTTCACCACGAGCCAGTCCACTTCCTGCCGTCCCACAAACTGCTCTGCTCTACGAGCCACTCCAGCCGTCTCCGCAAATGGCTCCGCTAGCCGTTCCTTCCGTCCCCACAAGGCTCCGTGCTGCTCGCTGCTCCTCCAGCCATCCCTGCAAACTTGCTCCGCCAGCTGCTTCGCAATATAGCTTCAGGCTCCCCCACTATTTAACACAGAACTCAGTGATCTCAGCTCTTAATAACTTTAGCTCTTTTGTGATTTCAGCTCTTAGTGATTTCAGCTCGTAGTAGGGGAGCCACAGTGCTGGTGCACCATTGGCCCAAAGTGAATTCAGCTCAGCAGCCTGTAACTAGAGTCCTAATGGAATCAAAGTTAGCTCTGACATTCAACAGTGGAGAGAGGAGGTGGAGGTCGTGGTGGTACAATTGGTGTTTCAAGCCCTCAAAGGTGGTCCATACCATCAGGTACAAATACCTGTCCCTGTCCTCTCTCAATTCACTGTGTTTTGTAACCCATGCCCCTTGTCTAGCAAGTGCTACTTAATTACTGGTGAGTCTCTCTGTCATACAACAGTTCCACTGGCCTTGATTCACCGAATCAGGGTAACAACAATTCATTCTTCCTGCCCCAATAACAGAGAAACTGGGGATCCCGCACCAGCCAAAGTAACCACTTTCAGTTGTTGTTGTCCCAGGCTAGGCAGATAGGAGTGCCTATGCAAACAAGGTCAGCCCTTGAAGTTCTTTTCAACCCTCACCATAATTCACCACCAGATGTCAGGGTAGAGCTTATCCTGACTCTGCTTACATGTGAATGTTTTTGAGAAGTGGACAGAGAATAATTGATCTTGAAGTATGTGGCAATCTGCTGAGGTTCCCAGAACTGGGAGTTACTGTGATCTTTCTCAGCCTCAGCATGTGAGAGTTTTGCTACTGTTAAACTGTATGATAACTCCCTGAAACACCAGCTTGTCTGCCTTGCCAGCAAGCTCTTCAGGACTCTGCCAGTCCAAGCATTGTCTTGCAGGTAACAAACAATAAATCCCAAAGACATCTCCCTGCAGTGTCCAGCCCTTTCACTGAACACTCACAGATATTGTCTATTGCTCCTTTAACTCTGCAGCCCATTAGCTTAACTGAGGTTAACACACACTTCCCTTCGATCAGTGCACTGAATTTATTTAAAGTAAAACAAGTTTATTTAAGACAAGGACATAGGATTAAGTGATATCATGTGTGAGGAATAATGTTAAGGTTACAAGCAAACAAAAGTTAAATATATGTTACTAAGACTAAAGTATTATTTACCAAATTATAAACTCTTGTTCAAAGAAATGTTTCTCACTGGCATGGCTGACCAGACTGTCTGGCCGGGACCCTTTATGGATCTCAAAGTGCTCGGATCCTTTCTCTGTCCAGGTGAAGGATGTCAAAATGGCTTTTTCTCTCCTTATATCTTCCAGAGTTCATTGACTCTGCTTCAGGAGGCAGAGAGCCCTCCTGGGGGCTCAGCTTGTTGTGCCCACGAGGGAGGCTGACCCCATGTTAAATTTTGCAGTCTTCTCCCCCGCCTTGATATAGGTAAGAGGCTATCTCCCATACTTGCTAGGGTGATGGTTTTGTTTATCGTTCATGAAAGTGTACTTTCATTGTCTCTTCCTGATGATCAGGCTGGTCAGACAAGCAAATACACATTCCTTTGTCGAGGGCAGACTGGGCTTATGCATTGATTGGCAAACACATTTTAAAAACATAATTCTGGCAAATATTTGTAACTCATTGAACACACCCTGTAGATACATCATACAATGATTTTTGGGATCACCATGTTAACAGTTTATATAGGATAGCTTACATGATGCATTTTAGGTACAGATTAGGACAACAGTATGTTAGTTGCAGTGAATATGTCAAACCTGACAGTTGCAGACACAAAGTAGTAAAGCACTGATGGGGCTCTGTCACAAAGAGTAAGGATATGCAGAGAGTGAGATTTTCTTTGTTTATATTGTAATAAAATTTTCAACAAGTAGGTTGTGACCCCAAGGGGGGTCACAAAAGATAATCAAACACCTGGTTAGGATATCTTGCAGACTATAATGTCTTTACTTGTAGTATATTATTCAACAAGCCACTTAATCATGTGCTTAAATTCATCCCTATTCAATAAAGCAGTCAAGCACATGCCTGAAGTTAAGCATGTGGTTAGGTGCTTTGCTTAATCGGGGCCTAGACATCTCTGTGTAGAATTCTAGATATGGCATTGTACCTGGTAAGCACCAGGAGATAAAGCTGGAACTTGAGCTGTGTGGAAAACTGTTACTGTCTATAGATGGTAATTGTTTTTCTTCTCCTACTTAAGACTGACTGTCCTGTGACACAGAATGAAATACTATTTGGCATTCATAATAAGATGGCACAATTG
Organism: Malaclemys terrapin pileata; assembly: GCF_027887155.1. Classification (NCBI taxonomy): domain Eukaryota; kingdom Metazoa; phylum Chordata; order Testudines; family Emydidae; genus Malaclemys; species Malaclemys terrapin. The sequence goes on from NC_071509.1 coordinate 93,025,772, forward strand.
GACCTTGTGGTTGATGGTGATATGAGAAAGAAAAACAGTTTTATTTTCCACTGCCAGAATGACTTTCAGTTAGGATAATTTTATTTGGGATGAGCAAATAAGATAGCCAAGTAACTAAGGTAGAACATAGATTGCACAGAACATCAGGTGTGATTTTTGAGGAGTCTTTCTGAACATAACCACATTTTTACAATCTGACAAAATTTGTACTGTAAACTATGCTTTTCATGAACTTAAATTCTGTGTAAATATTTTCTCTGCCTAAAAATGGATCAGGAGCAAACTCTTATATATAAAAATAATTTATTAGACTGGAGTGCCAGCCTATGTGAGCTGTCTCTTACCTACTCCTTTTTTACCCCTTCCCATTCTCCTTACTCATATGCTAGACCTCTTCCCTAACAATTAACTCGTTACCCTATTCTTTTGTTTGTTCTTGTTTCCTTACCAGTCTCCTCTCCTCAGTCTCTCTCCTGGCTCCTTTCCCTTTAGCCTTAAAACAATCTCCTTTGAAGTCCCCTCCCTCCTTTTTCTCTCTTATTTCCCCCCCCCATCTTCCTCCACCGCTCCTTATTACATTTCTGCTTTTATTATTATTTAATATGTATATTACTGTACAGATTATAGGCTTCAATTAGGGACCAGGGCTTCATTAGGCTAGGTATGGTAAAAACATATAGTAAAGAGATAATCCCTGTCCTAAAGGACTTGCACTCTGTTAATGACAAGACACATCAGGAGGATGAAATGGACAGGTATGGATGTGGGGAGGATGGGTATAGTAAGAATAATAGGTGTATATTTTTATGTATACAAACTATGCACAAAATAGAATTCTCTACCTAACTGGATGTTATCATGGTAGGGTTATGTAAACATGATAGTAGAAGAGAGTTCTAAGAAGAAATTTGAAATGGGATCTTTCTTATGCATTTTTTTTTTTTTATTTGAGTGTTTGTTGTGCACAAGAAGCATAGTGGGAGAAAGCGTGAAAGTGTCTATGGGCGAACTGGACTAACAGGCAGCAGAGGCAGGAAAGACTGGCATTAGAAGGGCAACAATAATGACTCAAATTAATGTTAAGTTGGGTGGGGCTCAGTACTGAAGTGCTTCAAAACTGAGGGGGATAAGTGTGTGTTATGTCTGATGTGATGAAGAAGGTGGAGCTGGTGTTGTGCCTGAAAGAGGGAAGTGACAGTCAGCAATAAGAAAAAAAAATATTTTGGTGGCAGCATTTTGAATGGACTTGAGAGTAAGATTTCAGTCAGCAAGGCAAAAGAAGAAAATAATACCGTATCCAATGAGTGAGATAAGGACCTGTACAAAATTGTTGGTGCTGGATGGACCATATTCATTACTGGTCGCTCAGTCAGAATCTAGCCCAGAGAATTGTAAGCCTCTCATTTATTTCAGAAAATAACAAACAATGGTGAAGAAAACTGAACTGATTTCTTTTAGCAGGTAAACCATAAGTAATTGCACATGTACAAAAGGAATCAGTCATTTGCCTCCTCCTTCCCACGCCATAATAGCAGGTTTACAAGACAATATGCAGCACATTAAGAGAGATTTTTTGTATTCTTTATTGGTGCTTGTTAATGTGCAGTATGTTGGGGCATGACAGCAGAAACCAGATTACAAAAGAGCTATGCTTTAGAAAGGTTTACAACATTTAGATGCTAAAAATAAATGTATATTATCACGAATAGAATTTGAAAAAGAAAAATGGACAAATACATAATACCTTCCATTATATCAACTTCCTGTCCTTAAAGCTTCAGACTACTTGGATCAAAATATTAAGGAGTCACATCAGCATGAGAAAATAATTAACAGTGGATGCATATAGAGTGTACTGCTTGTTTTCTCATGCTTGTGCCTTTTCTGGTTTTAACTATAAGTGGAAATACCAAAAATGCCATCAAAAGCTAAACAGTCTAAAAGTAGCTGGATTTTTCATAATGTACACTGTCACAATAGTGATCACATTCGTTGTCTAAGATGATTGCATTTCACATTATCTGAAGATGTTTCTGATCTGAAGATGATTTCTGTCATATCAATAGCAGGCATTGTAGTTTTACATTGATTGAACAGCAACAAAGAGAAAGGGATTTGCAAATAAAACCAACGTATCAGGCAGACAACTGAATTGGAATAGATGGTATGACATTTTTTATGTTCCTAAACAAAATTTGGTATCTTTAAAAAGAGTTGTGTTGATGAAAGGATAGCCAGCTAAATGGTTTAGTTAAAAGGATCTAACTTGGATTAAATTAATCTTCTTCAAGAGTTCTGTGAGAGAGGGCCTAAGGTATGTCAACAAATTTCATGGCAAAGGACAATTTTAAGCATGGGAAATCAATGCTATCTCAATAAACAGCTAAGATGGAAACTACATACATCCAGAATGAGGATGTGACCCAACAAATCAAGAAGAAGGGATTAAACAAATTAGAAGTCAGTTACCTTCATTGGGTAGGAATGTTTATGAAAGTGGAGATCCAAATGGCCTTTGAAATTCTGTACTTGGAGACATCTAACACATGGGACTTGGTAAACCGGTCAGGAGAGGGATATAAGGAACTCCTCTGGACACACATGGGCAAGGCTGTGTCAGGGCTAATTAGGAAATGATCATATGGGACTTATGTCTAGACGTGAAAGAAAAAAAAATCTTACCCTATATATATCTAAGCCAAGAATGCCTGTCTAGTTTAGTTTATGAGAAGAGTAACGCTAGCTAAATTATGCAAATAGTTTGTTTTGCTAGGATTTTCTCTATCTTCAATCACATTTTAAGAAAACTGCTGTTTTATGGGTAACTTGACACAGATGACCCCAAAGAGACGAGATTCCCTCTGCCTCTAAAGAGAGGATCTGGAAGGTAAATCATTTCTGGAGACTAACCACCTCTCCTGGTCTGTTATACAGGGCTTAGACAGACATATTCCTTCCCCTTGAAGTGTATCACATAAGGGGTGTAGCTAGCAAAAATGGGGGGGGGTTGCCTAAAGACCAGGGAGAATATGTGAATCGGTAAGAGTGCAGGTGACAAGTTCTCAATTGCACAAGGAGGGGAAGGGCTAAGTTGCCCCTAATTGTGTATGACACGGTAGGAAAAAGTTATCTTCTTATTTTTAAAGACAGCCTTTTTCAGGATGTTTTGTTAGACTTTTCAGGACCAGGAAAGACATGTGAGAAAATGGGGTGGGGGCTGAAAATCTGAGTTCAATTTGAGTTTTGAATGAAGCTCCAAGTCAGGTGGTGGTGATGTTGTTACGGTAGTGCCCAGAAAACACAAACAAGATTGAGGACCTATTGTGGTAGGCTGTGTATGATGATGTGGAAGTAATTTGTTTAGCTCTAATATGGATCAAGCAAATTTGTTGTGACATCTGAAGGATAGGTTAGGATTATCCTGCCCAATGTTAAATCTTACTTGCCAGAACTCTTAACTACTTCACTTACAAATTTGTAAATGTTGCACAAATTTGAAAATTTCAAACAAATGTTAAAATAGGAACTATCTGGAGTGAATTTTCAACTTAATGAAAGTGAGCTTCTTCTAGAACAAGTGCATGCTGGCCTTTTCTGGACACAGCATGAAAAATAACACTGGGATTCTTAATAACTGACTGTCTTTAGATGCTTGTGTCTTCAGCTTATTATTATTATTATTAGCTTTCAGTCCAAATAACAAGTAGTAACGAATGCCACCTTGAAGGACGACTGCCAAAAGAAGTCAGAATGGCAGCCACACACTAATATAAATGTATATTGTTTGGGTTTTTTACTATTATTTCTGTGAAAGCAATGGAGATGCTATAAAAAATAATGCTAGGAATAGGCAGTGTGAGTTATTTTTATTTATGACAAACCACAGATCCAAGAGTCATAAAGAACAATGGTCACCTGTTAACTTATTGACATTTGTCTGATAGACTAGAGCCCTGACTCCTATTACAAATTTCATATCCATCCACATACAGATAAATCAAATCAATGCTATGGATGCTTGCTGATCGGTTTATTACTTGTTAATAAAGATTTCAATTATAGAACTATTAGAAGCAAAGAAAAATAAATACTATGATCTAGTTAAAATAATGCCACTTAAAAGAGTAACTGGTCAGAAAAGAACAAGTGTTATAAAACTGATTTGTTTGAAATGTTAAATGTATCTGCCACTGCCTGGTTTAAAAGAATTAGTTATACTATATCCATCTTAAGTGTGCTAAAATGCTAAACTGTGTAGTCTGTATATACAATTTTATAATGCATTATTAATGGATGCTGTGCTGTACAGAATCACAAGATTGGGGACAGAACATGCGGGAACAAGAAATTTAATTTTGCAAAAAAGTTACTACTATACATAAAAAATAACATGGATGTAATGATTCTATCCATAGTTACTTGTTATGCATGTATATATGCCAAATATTTTAGAAGCAATAGAGACTACTTTTAAAAAGTGCACAGAAACACTTGTATGGTTATGATGTACTGTAGATCTGTGCTGGCAGAAATCATATTTCATATCTGTTAAACCGTCAGATAATGATATTAAAATGTAAAGTGGAAAAAGAACTCAGTTTTATGAATCTTTTAAAATGGAATATAACTAGTATGGAAACTGAACTAGTCACTTTGGCCAAGTTACCTGTGCTGTCACAGCTCACTGCCTACCTTCTGCCCTCCTTCATATGACTGCTTTGAACCAAAGTAAATTAAAATGGCTGTTCACAAAGGGAGGGTTTCATAAATTACCTGAATTGTTCTTTCTGTGATTGTAAAACCCATGCTTTGCAAGTGGGTATCTCACAGTGACTTATACTATGAAACTTTTTCTGTCTTCCTCTAACTTTATAGTCCAATAGTTTTAATATATATATATATATATATATATATATATAAAAATATACAGCGTAAGAAACCCTCTACCATGGCTACATATTTTACATAGTAAAATAAAGCCAGTTTTATTAACATTGACAATCATTAACAGTTTTGCTTAGAGAATAACTGGATGGCTGTTCCTGAAGTGAAAAATACCTCTTGCTCCTTAATTTACCTATTTGTGTTCAAGTGAGGCAGTGTATGTTTACCCTGCACACTAAGCTCAAGCTCTGACCCAAGTTTAAGCCCAAGCCCCCTTATATCCTCTCAAAAATCAGTTTGACTTGGGTCAGCAAGCACTCAGGACCTGGGTCCTAGAACCCTGCTGGTGAATGGATCAAAGTGTAAGTGTCCGAGCCCTGTCATTTTGCAATGTGGATGCAACTCCAGCCACAGACCTGTAAGAAGGTCTGCATAATGCAGTATGGATGTGCAAATACAGCTCTGAGACCTAAGTCCAACAATTGTAAGCTGCGATCAGGACCGGCTCTAGGCACCAGCAAAGCAAGCATGTGCTTGGGACAACACATTTCCAGGGGTGGTATTCCGGCCATCCTTTTTTTTCCTGAAAAAATCCACCAATGTATGAAAAAAAATAATACATGAAGATCAAAAAACTCTCCAGTAGTGCGATAGGAGCGTGATATGGTCACTCATAATGTGAACATGCATACATGTGTAAATGTTAACAGTTATTGATTGATTAAATCAGGAATCACAATTACTTGTGTGTACTGTGCCACCCTATTGGCGCTATTCGCGCCAATTTCCATGTCGCGTTGGTGCCAGTGGTTATAGGGCTAAAATGCCAGGGCAAAAACAAAAACGACTTTCCGGAGCTGTCTACCAGCAACAAAGAGAGAAATGGCAAAAAGAATTAGAAAAACTATCTCGTACTTCAAATAAGTATTTTTAAAAAGTCGACAATCAAGGAGAAAGCTCTAAGCAATGCATTGAAAGTGATTTCATCAATTGATGAAGACCAATCGAACCAAAGATTATCTTTATCATTTGATAAAGATGAACAACAATCCGACCAAAGATTATCTTTGCTAACTGATAAAGACGAACAATCACAATCCATTTAAAGATTTTACTTCTTCAGCTGAAGAGTCCAGAAACAAAGAACAGTTATCCAAATCTAAAACTGAAGAACAAAATTTTGTTCAGATGAAGAATTTGAAGAAACTGTCAAAGAAGCAACAAAAATAGCAGAGGATCTTGATTTTTGAACTGACGTTTGCACTTCAACAATTCATTCATCCTCTGAAAAAAACAAGACCGTTTTGTTATGAGGCTCATGATGATCCTATTTTCGATCCAAAAGAAAGGTTTAAAGTTGAATGTTTCTATTGTATTTTTGAGGTAGCTATAACTTCCATTGAAGAAAGATTTTTATCATTTGCATGGTCATTGTGAAACTTTTGAATTTTTATACAATATTGGAAATACTAAAAATCAGTTTTCTAAAGAAGACCTCATGAAGTACTGCCAAGACCTTCATTTAGCGCTCAGTACTGATAACGCTGCTGACATTGATGGAGTAGAATTGTATGATGAATTAATAGCTTTATCTGAGCTAATAAGTCCTAAAACTTCTCCTTTAAAAGTATTAGAATGTATAGCAAGCAATAATTTTTTTCACCCCAAACACTGCTATAGCATTGCTCATTCTTTTAACATTACCAATATCAGTGGCTTATGGCGAATGCAGTTTCTCAAAACTGAAATTACTAAAAAATTATTCAAGGTCTACCATGTCTCAAAATTGTTTGTCAGGACTCACATTAATTTCAATTGAAATTACCATTGCAAAAATATTAGATTTCACTGAATTATTAAAAGACTATGCAAGTATAAAAACCAGAAAAAATCAGTTCATATAAATTCTTTTAATTTGAGAAACTGGGTGCACCGGAAGACACTAACATTTTTCATTACATTGTATAGTTGAACCCAAATTGTTTGTAATTGTGATTTTCTTAAAATTAAATGAGTACACTACTAGGAAATTGTTTTATTTCACAAACTACAAATTCTGTTTTCATTTTAAAAAAAAAAATAAATAGTCCAAAAAAACCCCAAAACAAACAAACAAAAAACATTGCAAAGTGCAAACATGTAAAAGCCAAAAAAAGGGTGGGAGGGAGGGAGACAAATTTTTTTTTTGCTTGAGGCGGCAAAAAACCTAGAGCCGGCCCTGGCTGCGATTCAGTGTCAATGCTCAAACGTGGGCTTGGAAACACTGAGTCCACAAGCCCTGATACTGCAGGTTTACAATAGTCAGAACAATATGTTGTTTTTATCACATATGCTGTAATTTGTGTACATGTGCAGACACACAGACTGGAGTGAGCTAACAATAAAATGGTATGTTGCTTACATATCTTCTTGCTTTTGTTAGTTTGTCTTTGGCTTGGAGGGCTATTCTTATATAACTTTTTGTTCTGAAATACTTGAAGGCAGGAAAGAATCTCTATTTATCGTACAGGGCCAAATCCTAACATCTTTACTCAGAATTTACTGATTCTAACTGAATTCAGTGAAATTTTGCTTGCAAAAGAACATCAGGCCACTCATTCATGTGAACCTTCGAGAGAGTGTTAAAAGGAAAGAAATGTCCAGAAGTTTTTTCTTTACAGAAATTTCTTCACAATCATTCTAACAGGAGGTGTGTGATGCCTAAGCAACAAACCACAGAAGTGGTCCAGGACATCCATACAGATCTTTGGGCCTCAGCTCTGTATGTGTTTCAGTTCTGCCCCCCTTCCCACTGCAGTTCTGACCTTATTCCTTGGCAGCCCAGTTTCAATGGAGCCAGGCTGCAACAGACATTCTTGTCTGCAACTGTAACTGACCCTCCTTTATAGGGGGATCCCACTGTGGAATTCTTAGGGCATGGAAATGCAATACAACTTCAGCCTCCCTGAGTTTTACATTATCACTGGGGATCAAACTGTCCTCTGACTCTGCCCATTCCACCTACAGCACTGGCATAGATCTCCAAAGCACCGACCGATTCCAAGTAGGAGTGCAGGGGAGTATACATTGATGCAGGTGGCTGAGCCCCCAACCCCTTCCATGCAGAAAGAAGAGAGATGTGTGCAGAGGGTCAAGTACTCTCAATGTAGACAAGTAAAGGGGACCTAAAACAGGTTAAAAAGGATAACTGCATGCATGCTGTTTTAAATGAGAATAGTGTAAAACAGAAGCTAAATCTAAATGCAATTAAAATATGGAGAGAGATCAGGAACAATTACCTAAGGTATTCTTTCTAAATCCTAGATGTTTCACTGGCAACTTTATTTCTAACAAAATATTGCTAATATCCAACCTAAAGTTTGTTACATTCTAGAGTAGCAAGGACTACTTGATATAATACTTAAAGTATAGCATTTCCTTAGAGGTGGGGGAAGGGGGAAAATTTCATTTTCAATAAAAAACACTACATCTTTTACCTACTATGCTCCTCAGTAGTCACCTAATTTCTTTTAGACTACTGATTAATCCTCCTAGAAATCAAAATGATCAGCAACTGGAATAGATTCTCTCCCAGCAGAGCAGAAGAGCCTGCTAAAGGCAGGAAAAAAAGATGACTTAACTGTCCTAGGGGGAATCAGAATACTAAGATTAGCAAGGATATGTAGGACTGCTAGAAAATCACAGATGCCTTTACAAAAAGAAATGGTTGAAGCTTTGTCTAAATCTTCTCAAACTGGCAATCTAGGCCTGATGTATTCTCTCTGTCTGTGTATCTATACAGCTCTTTATATATTTCTTATCTATTTATGCACATATATTCAATATAAATTAATAAATATTCATCAGTGTTAATTTGTGAATATATTATATTTACATGTAGAATTGGCCATTGGAGACTGCCTATGGTGCCATTGGCTTCCCGATTTTAGGGACCAAGAAATTCCAAGACTAATCTCTGCATTCACGTATATATAAGAGAGTTTCTAGTTTTTTTATTTTCTTGCAAAAATATCTTGAAAGCTATAGTACCGGAGTTAATCTTTAGCTGATTTTTGTGAAGATCATGCATTATTTATGGTTGACATCAGAGTGACCTAAGTTTGTCCTTTCGAGCCCACTAATTTATAGCCACGGATTCCCTGAATTTAGGGAAGGAGAACTAAACCAGTTCTAAGTTTGCAGGAGGGGTGGTGCTGCTGCTGGGACTAGGGTGCTACAATACTATCCCAGCTGTTGGCAAACAACTTGTGATGTATCTGGCAGGGCTTTGGAGTGGAGCCGGAGCTGGAGCGTGGAGCAGCTCCGGAGCAGTGGAGCTGCAGGTTTTTGCCTGGAGCTGGAGCCTGGGACAAATTTGAGGCATTAGGAGCCTGGGACAAAGACAGGCTGAAGGGCCTAGGGGCAGAATGGGAGTCAGGTTTGGATGGGGCATGAGCAGTGGGTTTTGTAAAGCCTAGGGAGACCAGACGTCCCATTTTGGCAGGGACAGTCCCATTTTAAAGCCCTGTCCCAGCCATCCTGACTTTTTGGCAAATCGGGCTTTTGTCCCATTTGCACTTGCCAACTTGATCAGTTGGCAAGAGCAAACGGGACAAATGCCCACCTTTTTTAAAAAAAACGCAGTGCAGAGTAACGTGCAGGAGGATGAGCGGCGATGGCAGCCCCACATAGGTGCGGTAGCAGGGGTTCAGTGGGGGGATAGGCAGGGCTCGGGTGAGCAGCGACGCCAGTCCCAGCTCTGTGCGGGGGTGGGGGACAGGCAGGACTCGGGCGACTAGCTGCTCCAGCCCTGCGCAGCAAGCAGGGCTCTGGCCAGCCCTATGTGGGAGGGAGGCTCAGGCGAGTGGCTCGGGCCAGCCACATGTGTGTGGGGGCGAAAGCTTGGGCTAGCCCCATGCAGTGTACCATTTTCCCTTTGGGAAATATGGTCCCTCTAGTAAAGCCTCAAAAGGTGGAATAGGATCCAGGATTCCTGAGTCCCAACATTTCTCTCCTGTCTAGCAAATAACTGTGAAACCTGCTTGCAAAATGTCTGTCTCCAACCTCCCTAGTGATAGCAACATGTAGGCAATAGCAACCTTCAGCTGTTACCACATACTCTGTTACCTCATGTGACAGAGGAATGCACTGTGGATCTAAAGATTCCAACCTTGCTGATGTGAGGGGTCAGTTTGGTTCTGCTTGATTGTGTTTTTGGTTTTGGTAAAATTGTTAAAGACTTAGGATATTACATCAATGATAAGCTAGGAAATGCCTGAATGATGGTTGCCTGGGAAATGCTCCCATGTGCATTTGCATTATGATACAAGCTTTAATTATGTGATTACATACTACTTTTTTCATGTGCAGGATAAATTGTGTTCACGGAATGAACTCAATCCTCATCCATCAGTGTTTAAGTAGACCTTATTTCCGGATTTTTGCATGCTTAACTTACTAAACTTAATGTTCTTTTAATGTATTTTTGGTATGTAATATATGTACGGTTTAAAAGAGAGAGAGCGAAAGAGAGAAAATACTATTGTGGTGATTACTTAAATCTTGCCTTTAAGGTGGGCCCATGCAAGCAGTTTGCTTGTAGCTACAATTTTGATGAGATGCCCTAGAAATGGCCTTTTGCTTTTTCAGGTAACCTGCGGAAATAAAGGGCTTGTGAGGGGTCAAAATCTCTGCTTTTTCTGTATGAAGGCAGAAACGTTATTTCCACTGCACGGATAGTCTGGGAGGGAATTTTGTGTGGCTTGTTACAACAAACCTCATGGGCTTTCCTACCACCGTTTCTTTTCTGTTGGAGAGGCAGTTGGACCCTATAATTTACATTTATCCTTCACTTCTGTTGTTGTGTATTAGCTTTTATTTTTTGGAAGTCTGTGTTAGATTTATAATTAATTCAAACAAAAAATAATTAACATTGAGTAAAATTTGCTAGACTGCATGTCTTCCACCAACACAAGCCCGCTACCCCTCCTCTCATTCGTTCCCTTTCAACTCTTCCCTTCCACCACTCATAGCCCCATACCGGGGTGAAAGTAACTTAAACAACTTTCCAGTACACCGGAGTCCTGAGCAGGGGGTGTGGCCTCAACCAGAAGAGGTGGGACCTTTAAATACCCGGGCCCTTTAAATCAAGATTTAAAGGCCCAGGGGCTCCGGCTGTGGCTGGGAGCTCCAGGGCCTTTAAATCACCCCCGGAGCTACTAGTTGCAGAGGCGGCTGGGAGCCTCGGGGCTTAGGGGCGATTTAAAGGGCCCGGGGCTCTGGCTGCTGCTACCACAGTGGCACTCCGGGCCCTTTAAATTGCTGCCGGAGCCCTGCCGCCGCTACCCCACGACTCCTGCTGCGGGGCTTGGGAGGCGATTTAAGGGACCCGGGGCTCCGGACGCTGCAGGGAGCCCCGGGTCCTTTAAATCGCCAGCCTGAGGAAGCCTGTCTGGTCCGGCACGGCCTAATGACTCTTGCCGGTATGCCGTACCGGACCGTACCAGCTTACTTTCACCTCTGGCCCATATCTCCAACTTCATCCTGAACAACCAATGGTCACCCTGAAACTCCAGCCTTGTTTATTGGTTTTATATGTTTGTGTTTTGATGATTAATACAATTTTAATTAGCCTTTCATAAATTACATTGTTCTATTCCTGGTTTTATATTAGTAAGTGTAAGGAAGGTATGGTGACAGGTTGTTCATGGTATATATATCATAAGTGGGGGATCATTGTTCGTGTTTGTTTAAAACATGATATTTGTTTCTTTGCAAACATCACCGAACTGAAATGTGACTGGGGTGTTTTATAGATGATTGATTGTCCAACTCATGGGGCAGCAGCACTGAGAGAAGACCTACGAACACTGATGCCTCAATTTAGAGAGACTTTGCTCCCCTAGCACAAGTAGAAACACTCTAAGAAATGTGAGGAAACTAGGGCAAACATCAGAAAGAAAGACTTTTTCCAAAAATTCCTCTGCAAAAGTTAGTAAGTCTTTTTAGGAGTCGGTTAGCAAAAAACTGTGCATGTTTAGTAAGAACAGGTTAGACAAACACCTCTCAAGGATGGTCAATGTTTCTTTGCTCTTCCTCGGGGCAGGGGGTTGAGCTAGATGACCTCTCAAGGTACATTCCAGCCTACCTTTTGATTCTATTATTGCTTTGAGTTGATTGCTTTTGGTTTCTCAAGTTTACTGGTACATGTTGTAATTTTTAAGTGAGATGCTGTTTCACAATTATATAACTTTTTGCCAAAGTATGCTTCTTTCTTTCTGGATGTGACCTTGAATATACACTAGCAGAACATTATTTTTGAAATTGTCAGAGATCAGTTTTCTCTTTCACCCCCCCTTCCCACACATACACACACGCACACTCAAATTCCCGTGAGCATAAGTTTGGTAAAACAACTTGAGTAAAATAACTTTGAGGTATGCAATACAGGCAGCAATAAATGAAAACTATTTGCAATGTAACCACACACACAAAAATATTCAGGAATTTTTACCCTTTCCCCTCCCCCCCCCTCCCCCCCAAGAACACACAAACTGCACCCTTTTTGTTTGTAATACATAAACAACTTTCTCATGAGTCCATATCTCAAGATTCTGTGATTCAACCAAAATACTCCATATGATGCCATATGTAAACAAAGAAAGTATTAACATTCCATGCGAGTGAATTAGAAAATTGCAAACATATATCTCTAGTGGTGATAATTTTTTTTCATTATTGCTTATTCATTTAACTTTTGTAATGCACCTAGAGATTTTGGTAGGTATAATTAAACAAGAGTTAAATCAAATATGTAAATAGATGTACTGTAAACCTAATTTCTGCAGCCATATCCATTTAGAAAATTATCTTCACAACCAGAAGGAACAGAAACAGTCACTTTAAAATATAGTTTAGTATTTGTAGAAAATGAGAGGAAACAGATTTTTGCAACCTCTCTTAAGGTTGTCACAAGTAGGTTAAGGACTGCTGTTCCACAGGAATGGCCCAGCACATTCCAGTCTACAATGGATTTATGTCCTAGTGTTTGTCTAATTATTGCATGTAGCACGTCTAACACATACAAAGTCTTTTTCTCCCTGCTTTTATTGACTACATTTTTCACTACTTATCCTGACTGAGAAGAATCCAGGATACAGGGAACTGACAGGTTGCACATGAGACTCTCCCCACTATACTTCCCTCACCCAGAGCCCTCTCAATTATCTTGTTTAGAAAAGGGAGATTAGATACTTGGGGTTGGGATTTTCAAGTGTACTGTATTGACCTAACTCTGCTCTATTGACGTTAATACTAAAGCTAGCATTGTTTACAGTGTGAGCAGAGTTAGTTCAACACTGAGCATTTCTGAAAATCCCACCCTTAGAGGTAGTTGGTGAGGTCTCTAGCGTTGGTGGAGGGTCCATCGGAACTTATTTCCCTGATTCACTCCTATTATTGTTTATTCTTTATTTATTTGTATTACAGTTGTGTCTAGGAGCACTTCCCCCAACCCCCACCCCCTTCTTTACTCTTTTCTGTTAAGAGCCACATCAGCACAGTATTATAGAACAAGAATACCCTGGCAACATCTAGCTAACATCAAAAAATTGAAATATAAATAAAATCAATGTGAAATAAATAGAATTGCATTGATTTACATTATACAGTGCTGTGAGGATACTTGAAGGAGTGCTCTTACTGTCTGCTTGAGAATACAGAAGGAGAAATTATACAATAAAAAGTCTCCGTGTTCACGGAAAAACAAAGTGCTACCCAGGTCTTGAGAAAAGGCAAAACAGCTATATGGTAGAGACTCATCGGGTCCTATTGTTCCCTACCTTTTGGGGACCTCTCTGTTTTCCACCTCCATGGTGGGCTAGCAGATGTGGAAACAAGGAAAAATAAGTAAAAGAGAAGCTCCAGTGATTTGGGGATCTGTCTGCAACTTATGAATTCTAGTTGATACTGTGAAGTTATTATTAAGTTATTGAATTGCTGTATAATGGGAAGCCCTTGTATAACTGTGTGTCCACTATTGATGACAGGACCTGCACGACAAATACACCAGACTGAGGACAATAGGGATTTTAATGATTTCTTTGGAGGGGCAATAGATATGCTAACTGGGTTTGCTTGAGCTGGGAGACCATACCTTTTCTTGTCTAAGGAAAGGGGTGGAAGTAGGAGAATCAAAAATTCACAAACACAGGTCAAAGAAGACAGGTAACCAAGCAGCAGTCCGTAAAAGGACTCACAAGGGGAAGACACACAGGAAGTGTGGACAGGAGGGAAGGAAGAGGATAGACCAGGGTCAGAGCAAGCAAGCTGACCTAGAAAGAAGGCTCTGTTTCAGAACAAAAACTATGGACCCAGGGGACTCTGACCTCACAACAAAGAATCCCTTGGAATAGTGAGGAAGCTGAGGCAGGGAAATGTGTGTTGGATTCATTATTTTTCTGTAGATCTAGCTATTTCTTGTGTTATTAAGTAAAAAGCAAGAATGTGTTAGAATTCTGTGCAAAGTGTCATATGTTCAACCCATTCTTCTTGGCACTCTGTGACCTTGCTAATGGCTACTAAGCCAGCTCGAGAATGATGAGCCTTCTCCAGCGCTGGCTAGGCGATACATGTCTTTTAGATCATGCAGTAGAGGCTCATGCATTAAGCTTCAGAAGTCCCAGGTTTGATTCCAGCTGCCACCAACCAGGGTATGTAGGTATTACATATGCTACATCTACCATGTGGTCCTCCTGAAGTAAACCAGAAGGCTCTCACCTTTGGATGGAGTTCTGACATAGTGTGTGTTTAAGTATGTGTGGGGGAGGGAAGAAGGAATCTAAGGAGTCAGCACTGGTTCCCAGGAGCAAGACAGTCTGGTCCCAGCTCTCAGGATGGGGTGCTAGACAGAGGGTCTTGCACCTGAGAATGTGCCTAGGGACCCCAAGATTGGGATAGTGTCTGGACTCCATTCAGACTTGGGAGGCTTAAAACAGTGGCGGCTTCAATGGCTGGATCCCCTCATAGCAGTCTGCTGAGTCACTAGGAGGAGGAGCCTGAGAAAATCTGAGACAGAAGTAGAAAAGGGAAAGAGAAAAAAGGAGTCAAGGAAGAACAGGAGAGAGAGGGAGGAAGACCTAACTGGGTAAAATCCAAGTCTTGAAATCTTTATAAAGATCTGTAGAAATAAAGTTCCACTCCTCATGGAAAAGAACATTCAACCTCCTCATATTTCATTTAAAAAGTCTAATAGGGATTTAGGGAATGCTGACAGGTCACAGCTGATCTTAAAAATAATAAGCAGATACTAAAAACAACTACAATCAAGTGACATTAAATTTCATGACCAATCTCGTTAAAAAAAAAAACTTAAAATGATAAAGGGGGCATCTCTACCAACAGCACAGACTTCTGCAATGAAATATGATAATACTATTTGGCTGTGATTCTGGGGTATGGTTTTCAAATTGTACATATATGTCAGAAGTCTCAGAACTATCATTTACTTCAGTGGAAGTGTGAATGAGTTTCTGGGGGAAAGGTGTTTCCTGGTTTTTATAATGTGTGAAAGTTTGTTCATCATATTTGTTAACACTGATTGAAATGGGGGAGGGAGAAGAGACTGTGCCTCTAATAACCCTAAAGAGCAGAGGAATGGGGAGACTGTTGTGTATTTGGTTATCCTAGTAATAGAATCTTGTTGTTGCTATGGCAACTGAGTTAGATTATTAGGGGATAGCCCAGCTGGTTTGGACTGGTTTTTGGTTAGTTCAGTGTGTGGCAATAAATGGCTGCTTTCAAGGTTTACAGCTCTCGGTGTCTCAAGTGACTTCTTCCTAAAACTGTTGCCCCCAAGGATACAACAATGTGGCAACAGGATGGAATTCCTGGGCTGCCCCAATAACAGAAGAAAGCAGAAGTCAAGGTTCAAAAAAACCAAAAAACAAAAACAAAAAACACAAAAACCTATTTGCTGTTGGAAGGGGGTGAGAACTGGCTTGTTTGCATTGACTGTGCAAACTGAAACTAAAACCATGGCTACACTTATGGGGCCACTAGAACCTTTTGAGGAGATTACAGTGCAACGGCACATATATACTGAGCGTTTTGAGCTTTTTGTTATTGAAAATGACATTACAGAAGAGAAGAAGGTGCCAATATTCTTAAGTGTTGTGGGGCTAAGACCTACTCCCTACTATGCAGCTTACTACACCATGTTAAGCCTGAGACCAAATCTTAAAGTGACATTGTGGAAATCCTGGAGTCCCATTTTTTTCCTGAAACCATTGGTAATTGCTGAAAGATATAGATTCCAGAAAAGAGACCAAAAAGAAGACAAAACAGTTGTACAATTTGTGGCAACTTTGAAAAAGCTTGCAGAACACTGTGAATTTAAGGAGATATTAAATGACACCCTACGTGACAGGTTAGTGTGTGTCCTGTACAGTGAAGCTATATGGAAGTGCCTATTGATAGAGGCTCAGCTTACCTTACAAAAGGCTGTTGATATAGCAGTCTCCATGGAACTGGGTACAAAGGAGGCGCAATACATTGATGCATCCCTTGGGGTGCATAAGGTGTCACAAGAACCTACCCACAAAACCGTAGGGAGTCAGGAATGTTACTGCTGTAGTAAGCCGGGTCACCCTGCATCAGAATGCTGGTGTAAGGACCTGGTGTGTTGACACTATGGCAAAAAGGGACACATTGAGTGTGCCTATAAACAAAAGAAAGAGACCTGTAGTCTGGCTGACCAAAAAGGGAAATCTGCATACCCTAGTGCAGACCTAGGATGACCAAGGAGACACCTCATTGCAAAAAGTGCCACTCCATTGTCTTTGGCAGTGGGTTCACATGAATATTGGGTAACCCCATTGTTGGACAGCAAACCTATATGCATGGAACTGGACACTGGTGCAGCCATCTCGCTGGTCTCGAGACTGTATATAAAGAAAAGCTACAGCATCTTCTGCTTAAGGCAATAAAAACTGTTCTGAAGATGTATACGGGAGAAGCTGCGTCCATGCTGGGCACTACTGATGTTAAGGTGGAGCTCAATTGACCAGCTGCTAAATTGCCACTGTTTGTGGTGAGAGGTAATTACCCAGCCTTAATTGGGTAGGTTTTGGCTTAGGAAGATTCAGCTGAACTGGGCAGAAGTGCACCGAATGACTAAAGAAAAAAATGGTCTGACCACTGTACTAAAGAAACATGCTGCTGTTTTTGGAGAGGATCTGGGAAGCATGAAGGGAATCGCTGTGACATTGAACCTGATAGTCAACCAAAATATCTGAAAGCCAGAACTGTGCCACATGCCATCAGGCCAAAAGTTGAAGCAGACCTGGAGAGCCTGGTTACAAATGGAGTCCGAATACCAGTTACCCATAGCCCATGGGCAACTCCTATCATTCCAATAGTGAAGAAAGATGGTTCTCTCTGGATTTGCAGTGATTTTAAAGTTACTGTCAACCCAGTGTTGTGTGCAGAGCAATACCCGCTTCCCCACATTGATGACTTCATCATGAGCCTGGCTGGGGGACAAAAGTTCAATATGATTGATCTGAGTCAAGCATATTTACAGATGCACGTCAATGAAAAGTCACAAGAGCTGTTGACTATTGTGACTCATAAAGGGCTTTATCGATACTGTTGCCTACCCTTCGGAATAACGTCTGCTCCCGCCTTGTTCCAGAGGGCTATGGAACAGATATTGTGTGGCTTGCCAGGAGTCCAGTGCTATCTGGATGACATCCCGGTCACTGGAAGGAATGAGGAGGATCACCTAAAGAATTTAAAGACTACCCTGCAAAGACTGGAAGAGTATGGCTTACAAGTCCACAAAGACAAGTGTGAATTCTTCCAGCCCTCTGTTGAATATTTGGGACACATCATTGATGCTACGGGTCTTTGTAAGGCCCCTGCAAAATTTAAGGCTATTGTGGAGGCTCCCCCTCCTCAAAATGTTAGCCAGCTTCACTCATTTCTAGGACTATTGAAATATTATGGAAAGTTCATCTCACAGTTAGCCACATTGCTAAAACCACTTCACGAACTCCTCAGGCAGAACAAGGTTTGGAAGTGGACTGAAGCCTGTGATGTTGCATTTAACAAAGCTAAGAGTGCATTGCTAAATTCTGAAGTTCTGACGCACTTTGATCCATCCTTACCCCTACAGTTGGCCTGCAATGCCTCTCCTTATGGCGTGGGAGCGGTTGTGTCACACATTATGCCTTCGGGAGAAGAGAGGCCTATTGCTTTTGCTTTACGCATTCAAACTAACTATGCCCAAATCTAACATGAGGCAGTGGGAATCATTTTTGGAATTCAGAAGTTTCATCAGTACCTGTTCGTACAGAAATTTACACTTCTCACAGACCCTTGACCTCTGACTTCAATTTTTGGACCCCCCACATGCATTTCTCCATTAGCTGCTAGTCGTATGCATTGTTGCTTTCCGCACACACATATGAAATCAAATATTGGCAGTCCACTCTGCACGGCAATGCAGATGGTCTCTTAAGACTGCCTTTGCTGGTAAAATGTCAAGATATTGCCCAGAAGGAAATATTTTACTTTGAACTGGTAGAGAACACACCCATCACTGCTACTCAGGTAAAAAGCCAATTCGTGTTGACCCAGTATTATCCCAAGTTATGGACCTAGTGATGCATGAAACATCTCGACGAACCTCTCCTGTCTGACATGACCTTGTTACCCTACATGTCCAGGAGGATGGAGTTATCGAAACAGTCTGGTTGTGTGTTGTGGGGGAGATCACAGATGTTAGAACAGCTACATTACAGTCACTGTGGAATAGTGTGCATGAAGGAAATTGCATGAAACTATTTTTGGTGGCCTGGATTGGATAATGCTATTGAAGAGAAGGTGAGAGTTTGTATGTCATGTCAGGGTGTGAGGAATGCACCCCGGTGGGCACCCCTACATCCATGGGACTGGCCTGAATACCCTTGGCAACGTATTCACCTTGACTTCGCTGGCCCACTTCAAGGAAGCATGTTCTTGGTAGTGGTAGACGCCCGTTCAAAATGGCCAGAAGTCTCTATAATGCAGTCCACTACAGCAGAGAGTAGAATCAAAACATTACGGGGACTCTTTAGTCGTTTCAGTCTGCCAGAACAACTTGTGAGCGACAGTGGACCACAGTTAATCTCTCAGGAGTTTCGAAATTTTATGAAGGCAAATGGGATACACCACATCACTTCAGCACCATATCTTCCATCCACTAATGGATTAGCTGAAAGATTTGTGCAGACAATGAAATAAGCTTTGAAATCAGCAAGGGGACAATTATCCATTCAAAAGCTTCTGGACACCTTACTATCCTTCAGAAACACATTTCATGCTATGACCATGGCATCCCTGGCCTTTATAATGCTGCACACTTGCTTTGATCTGCTGAAATCTTCTGAACCCTGACAAATTGTACAACATCAGCAGCAAGATCAAATAATCGGGCGTGCACTCAGAGCAAAAGACCGAACCTTTAGCCCGGGACAGCTGGTTTTGGCTCAGAATTATACTTCTGGAGCTAAATGGGTCCCTGCCACTGTCTTCGCTCAAACAGGACCTGTTTCCTACACTGTCCAGACTGCAGAGGATCTCTGGTGGCACATGTAGATCAGCTGTTGCCAGGTCATACCAGTCCTCAGGACACATCTTCAGTTAAGTTGCCTGACTTTACCACTTCCAGCGAGACACCAAATCAAGAGTCACCTGTTCCTTACCTTCCCCCTCCATTACTGCCTGTGGCGGAGATACACCCCATCTCTGAACAAGCTTATACCACATCCTCACCCGTTTGCACTATGAACCTTGAGACCATTGTCAGGTCTGCGCCCAAGACATTTTTGGGTGCAACAACACCAGAAGTCCGCCGTAATCCACTTAGAGACAGAAGGCCTCCTCAATGGCTGGATTTTTAGCTAGGGTGAGCCCACAGTTACGGGGCAAAATAATCCTCAGGGTTTAGCCTCCTTCTCCAGTTTAGTGTTTGTTTTATTTAAGGGATGTTCTCATTAAGGGGGGAGGAATATGTTGTGTAATTGGTTGTCGTAGTAATAGAATCCTGTTGTTCCTATGGCTACTGAATTAGATTATTAGGGGATAGCACAGCCAGTTTTGGCTGGTTTTTGGTTAGTTCAGTGTGTGGCAATAAATGGCTGCTTTCAAGGTTTACAGCTCTCGGTGTCTCAAGTGACTTCTTCCTAAAACTGTTGCCCCCAAGGATACAACAACGACAATATGTTTTTATACCATCATTGAACATGGTGAATAAATGGGGAAAATAGTTGAATCTCTTCCACTGACCTAAGAATAATTTAAGAAACCAAATATCTAATTAGCTGCGGTAGTTGTCATGTACTGATAGGCCTCCACACATTTACACTTCTTATTGTCCTTAGAAACTCTTTAAATAAGAATTTTTTTTATGTGGTTTTAATGTTGCTCCACTCCTCTGGACACTTCTTCCTGATAATCAGATGAAGAAAAAAGGCATATTCTAGGTCTGCAGGACCCCATTGACTTCAGATATCTTACATCAACTCCACAAAAGAAATTGGCTCAAACCCCTTTAAATGTTTCTCTTCAAACAAAAGAAACCAACCACTACCTGAAAGCTTTAAGTGATTCAGTATTTTTAAGCGAGTCAGCATTTCTCTTTGAGCCTAAATATTGCTAATCACTTAGTGGTCAAAATATACCAGTGTCCTGAGGCATTAATAAAATATGGGTAGCATTCTGGATACACTTCATAGCATAGGACATTCTCTTAGTAAGTGCTGAAAGTGCTCAGCCTCACTTTAAGGCTCTTACACAAATTATACCACTCATAAAGCACATACAGTGGAAGAGATACCCCAATGCCAAGTATTCAGGAAGGATGACGTGGTTAAAACACAAGATTGAGAGTTGTGAGATCTGTATTCTATTCTGGGTCTACCACAGACTCCTGTGCAACCGTAGGCAAATCACTTGTGGCCCAATTCAAAAACCACTGAAGTCAATGGAACTACTTAAACCCTTAATTCTTCATGCAATGACCTCATCCATAAATATAGGCTAACAAGCCTTTCCTCATTTCAGCATTGTTGTGTGATCAAATTCATGAATGTTTAAGGGCTTATCCTAGCTTTAAAGGGAAGGTTTATATGATAATAATGCCTAGCTCTTATACAGTAGAAAGCACTATTCTTATTTATGGATTACTATGTAGAATGCGTATGGATAATATTTAAACTGTTTCAATACAATTTCCATATCAGTAACTGAAATTCACATACGTACATGAGCACTCAACTGATCCCTTTCTAAAGGTCAGCGCGTGTTTGGATGTTTGTATTGCTGTTAGCTGATTATGTGGTCTACTGGTGGACCCTCCCTGCTGCACTGGATATATCAAGGATGATATTCGAATTAAGGCAAATTTAAAAAAAGAAATCCAGAATAGAACACTAATTATTTGTGAGAAATACATTTTATTGCAGAAGCTTGTTTTGCTGATACTGTACACAAAAGCTCAGGTGTGTGATAAAAGCTCTTGGTTTGAAAGAAATATGCTCCTCAGTTTTGATCTTTGGGTTGATATTCTCTTTTCCAACTTTCTTTTATGAAGTGAATTCCATCTTTAACAAATTATCTACTCAGAAATAATGAAGAAAATTTCAAGTACTACAGTTTGCCTAAAGCAATCTATGGACTTTCTGTTTGTATTAGTTTTAGTTGCTTTGGCTATCACCTTAAAAACAAAACAAATTTTCACTTCACTGTAGTAAATGTACTTTGATTAATATTGTGCACTGTATTTCATATGCAGATTTCAAATTGCTTTCTGAAATCTGCATTAAAAAATGCTGCTTGGAGAGTCTTTAAGAGCAGAATCTGATAAAGTATTATTGTACTAGGAGAGAATTAAACTGACTGGTGTCACACTGAAGCAAGCAAGCTTCAGAATTCTTGCATGCCACTGCCAAAGTGAATTCTTCTCTTGTGGGGAATTGCTTATGGCAAATAGAGGAAAATTTGTTTGATCAAGATTGCAAAGATCAATTTTAGTCTTCCCAGCCCCTTTCTTTGCCTACATCCACACCTTTGTACACACAAAATTAGACCATTCTTATGTTTTTTTTAATGGAAAAGCTCTGCAGGACATTTGTGATCATTTTATGCTTACCACATGAGGAGTGCCTTTTCTGAACTAATTATTCTCTGAAAAATGAATGTATGTGGAACCCAGCTGAGGCCCTGTCTGGATAAACTGAGAAGGAATAAATAGATGGACTTCAGAGTTTGGAAAGTAATTAGGTGAAAGAACACCAGCAATGTTGTTGACCTCTGGTGACTGATGGATACAGGCAAAATCCCTCAGCTTCAGTGTGAAAGACAAGTTTTAAACCTAGCTTATTAGGCTGTAATGAGCCAACTCTGCTTCTGAATGTGTCAATTAATAGATGTGAGTGACAGGGGATATCTCTGACACTTGTGTATGAGAACATTTCTTATGATTATCAAGTAAGAATTTACCAGATCAAGAGTGAAAATTAAGTCCAAATGTGGTCTGTAAGAATCAAATTCGGTACAAAGACCTTCAATGGTCAATGTGATGAAATGTTTAAATGTTTTGGTAAAAACTCATCCCTTGTTTTGTAGACTGTTTTTGTTCCTCTATTATAAACAGGGATTTTAATATACAGAATACTATTTATGATTCACAATACAGGTGCTTCATAATTAATGTACTGATACAGACATTTTTCAGTAATGAGAACAAGGCAATAAAAATGAAAGTAAATCATTCCAAAACAAAATTGCTTTCAAACTAATTGAATGAGTCCAAAGCAATGCATTAATAAATAAATACTAAATGACAGTTCAGTTATAAGGACTTGATATATATATAGGTAAGGACAAATAAGGTCTTGATTATGAAAGGTGATAAAAGTGCTTGTTCTGAGTATTAAAAATCACTTTGTCCACAACAAAACAGCGTTTGATTATTAAATATGCGTTGCAAGTTCAGGAAAGTTTATTTCACTTAGGTCAGAGATACCAGCATAATATAAAAAGGTTTGGTAATGTCATTTTCTGGAAAACTTTAAGCTTTTTGCTGTGTATAATCTTTTTGTAAAGGAAATGCAAAGGATTATTTTGGGTATAACCAAGCTAGTGAAATTGGTATCTTCTTTAGAGTTGAGAATAAATAGCTGAGGTAACTGAACCATTAAAAAATCAGTGTTATCTAATGCAGCTTTTTCAGAACAAGTGTATATACTGGTACATAAAGCTGCGGTCTTCTGCTCTTGATTTTTTTCATATTAGCTCTGATCTATAAGCACATATGACACTGATTCAAATGAAATGAAAACAATGGTGCAGTAGCAGAAAATGCGTTTGATGAACAGGTTTGCCTCTGTTAAATGATTTACTAATACTTTACAACTAAAGTATTCTTTGTAGTCTTACTATAATATGTTGATGGCCTTTTATCATGTGTAAATGAGTGTCTCTCCTCACTGAAAATATGCCTAACTCAAACAAAGATATAGAGAGGTGAGAAGTAAGAGATGAAACATCTATTTTGTGCCCGACTACAACCCATTTATTCCATATATTTTTCATATAGATAAATATACCTGTGTATGACTGTGCATATTCATATGTATATTGTATAACATCACATAAACAGAGGTAATAAATTGTGGAGTTATGTGAGGCAGGTGACCTTTGGTTAGCTCAGAGCTTTTGTTTGTGAAGACCCTAATAACTCATTTGTGGATTCACCAGACAGAGTAATGTACTCATGCAAATAAGATCTTTGTTCCATCCTCATGTATTCATATTCTCTTTGTATATGCTCATATCTAACTGTATAAAATATAACTTCCAAGGAACCTACAAAACTAACATGTCAAGCAGCTATGTTTTAAGTAAGCTGAACAAAGTTGTACTAGAAACCTTGGGCATATTCTAAAAATATTGTCTCGAAGACCAGCCTAATTCTTCAGTCAATTACATGAGTTTACATTGGTTTGATATCACTGAAGTCAACAGAGTAATGATGACCCTAAAACTGGTTTATAAATGTGGCAAATCAAGCCCCAGGCATCTTAAAGTTAAAGCAATGAAAAATCTGTGCCTGCCGGTATGCTGCTCCACCTGCATGTAAGAACCTCCTCATCTTGATGGGCCAAGTTCAAACCTTCTCATCATTCAAATCTCTCCTAAAATGTAATTTCTTTCCCAATGCCCATGCTAACCCACATCAACCTCCTTCTCCACCTCAGCATTATAAAAGATATTAAAAAGGGAGGGTTAAATAATAAATTAAAAACCTATATCTTTTCTCTCTGTATGCTGTCTTCTCTGCCATGTTGGCTTTACTCAGGACAGGGACCATCAACATTTATGACATGCATAGCACCAACTCATTGGCTTTCAACAAGCAATACATATGATAACAAAAAACATCCACCAATTGAAGCTCTAGTTCAATTTTCCCTATATATTTCTCTGATAAATGTTTAACACGACTGTAAAGTTACCTATCTGGTGTACAGTAAAGTGGACTAATTGTATAGACGTGGTGGATTGCATGTCCTGGGTGGTGCTGTGATGTCTTTCTGCAAATAGCAGAAGGTGTTGTCATTAGTCTACTTCTGACATTTCACATGAACATCATGATTGGTTAGCAGGCAGTAAGGTGATTAAATTCCCTTGAGCAAGTATGGAGTTATTGAGGGTGGTAGTGGTTCTTATGACATCACAGAAGTTGGGAATTGAGGATAATGCCCTTTACTGAGAAGTAACATCCAAGTCTGCATGAAAGTGGGTTGATCACCAGGGAGGCCTAGATCTAGGTTACTCATAGGTTTCTGTGTGCAGTAGCATGCACAGGTATGCATCCTTCAGGGTAGGTCTACACTTACCTCCGGGTCCGGCGGTAAGCAATCGATCTTCTGGGATCGATTTATTGCGTCTTGTCTAGACGCGATAAATCGACCCCGGATCGATCCCGGAAGTGCTCGCCGTCAATGCCGGTACTCCAGCTCGGTGAGAGGAGTATGCGGCATCGACGGGGGAGCCTGCCTGCCGCGTCTGGACCCACGGTAAGTTCGAACTAAGGTACTTCGAATTCAGCTATGTTATTAATGTAGCTGAATTTGCATACCTTAGTTCAAAGTGGGGGGGTAGTGTGGACCAGGCCTTAGAATAGTCTGGGCCTGATAGAGTCTTAGGTTTCAGAGGGTTGGGTAAGTCTGGGACAGTTGAGCATGGAAAGCAGGGTGAGAAAAAGAGCTGGGGTTGGGTGCTGCTTCCTTCTTTTCACTGGTGTTAGGAGAGTTTGCCTTGAGGAGTTATCCTGTTACAATTACAAAGTTTGATGAAGTTGTAACCACTTTTCCTAAAAATCTGAATATTGATTTGAGTCCTCATTGGCCATATGGCGGTACAGAGGAACATCCAACTTAAAATAGCAGAGGAGAACAGTTTAATGTCTGATTATTTTTCTTCTTTGTATCACTGTCAAGAGTGCCAAAATAATTGCTAAATTTACTGTATTATGATTCCTCACTGTATTCCTTCTCATTTAGTTGAGGCTTAAATATTACAATCCATATTCATCACTTGATGTAAGTGGTTAAGCACTCTCATAGACTAAATGCCTGGAGTATTTAGCTTACACAATGTTTCAACTGTTTGATCATGAAAATCTTAAATTCTTTTAGTCATTAGAAGTTTATCAGGGGTGGCATAGGGTATAGATAAGGTCTGGAAAATGCAGTTAGAGAGATCTAGGATTCTGAGTATTACATACATGTTGTGGTGAAGTAATCTTGTTTACGGACAATTACAGAGGTGTCCAAGTTAAATTACCTCCATTCCTACTTAAGTGTCTTGCTCCTGAGAATTAAGCAAAGAGAAGTGTCTTAGTCCTAACCATTCCTTCCAAACACCGGTGCCTGTGGAATTATAGAACATCCAGCATATTTATGTTTTGTTTAAATGTATGGTATCTTTTTTTTTATTTATTTGTACAATGCCTTGTTTAAAAAAAAAAAAACTATTTATAAAATTTACCCAGTTATGTTGAAGACTCCAGCCCTTTTTAAAATGTAAGATAAAAGGCCATTAAAAACCTCCATTTGTTCTGTTACACAAGGGCACAGCAAAGGACCTTCAAGTGTATGAAGCGGAGGGAACTGGGGTTATTTAGTCTGGAGAAGAGAACAGTGAGGAGGGATTTGATAGCAGCCTTCAACTACCTGAAGGGGAGTTCCAAAGAGGATGGAGCTAGGCTGTTCTCAGTGGTGGCAGATGTCAGAACAAGAAGCAATGGTCTCAAGTTGCACTTGAGGAGGTCTAGGTTGGATATTAGGAAACACTATTTCACTAGGAGGGTGGTGAAGCACTGGAATGGGTTACCTAGGGAGGTGGTGGAATCTCCATCCTTAGAGGTTTTTAAGGCCCGGCTTGACAAAGCCCTGGCTGGGATGATTTAGTTGGTGTTGGTCCTGCTTTGAGCAGGGGATTGGACTAGATGACCTCCTGAGGTCTCTTCCAACCTTAATATTTTATGATTCTATGTCCTATGCTTTATTCATTTTTGCAGTGAAGACAGTCAGGGAAGCAGCAAAGGCTTCCTGCTTCTTTTGTTGCCCAGTGTAGCAGGTATATGGCCTCCCTCCCTGTCAGTCTTGGAGGGAGTCCATGCCGCCTCACTATATTTTTGCCTATATTATAAGTACAATGCTTAACAAGGGAATTAGTCTTTGGCAAGTACTCATCAATTTGAGGCTCGGGCCTTGTGGGTGGGACAGAGTGAGAAGCAGCCTTTTACCTAAAACCTCCTGGCTCGGGCTGACAGCAACCCAAACAGTCTGAAAGGAGCTCTCACCCTCTGATTGGGCAGAGCAACTAATTAGTCTTTCGCCTGGTCTCCTGGCTCAAGCACACAGTAAATAAACATTCTGTAAAGTTTTCTGATCCCCTGGGTGGGGCAGAACAAGTAATAGTCTTTTGTTTTGTCTCCTGGCTCAGGCAGATAGTGGACAAATACAGGCATCTTGGCCTAATGTGGGTAGGTGGCCATCTCAGGGATGGGGTTGGTCACAGGGATAGGGGGAACCCGGCCCACACTAATCTACCAGGTCCCAACCCAGGGCTCTACAGTGGTTGGTGATCCCATCACTGAATCAGCAGGGATCTTTCCAAAACACACTGACTTGTCTCTTGGCAATATAACCAGACTACTGTCTGGTTTCCCTTGGCCACTTCCTGCTACCACTTCAAGTGTACCTCTGTCTCCTAGGTTTCCTCAATCTCCCTGGGGTACAACCGGCAGCAGTACTAGTAATTCCTTCGGGTACTTGTCAGTCGGCAGTCCTGGCAACTCTTCTTGGTCCTTGACACTGTAGCACTCAGTCTTTGGCACATAGCTTGGCAGCAAGTGGGAGACATCTGCTTTCTTCCCTGGCTCTTGCACAATTTAGCTGGCAGCTCCCACCTTTTAAGCTTCCTGTCCCACCCCTCTGCTTCTGGCTGGCAGTGGGGGGCATGGCGCTACCCACCAGGGAGAGTGGTGTAGTCCCTCCCCATTAGTCTTTGAGGGAGGCTGCACTGCCTCAGTACACCCAGGTTCCTTAAAAGCCTGCTGAGATGATCACATGCAAACTACCCCTAACCTTATCTGTAGTGTGCTCATTACCATAATATCTAAGACCTTGGAGGTTGTTATATAGTGCTTAGAGCAGGGGGACTCAGAGTCAAGACTTCTGTATCTGCCTTGTATTGCATGGATATGCACACCCTCTATGATGAAAAAGCTAAATCTAAGAGTCCTAACACTCAGCCCCCGTGCTTTAACCACAAGATCCCTCTGTCCTGTTAGGAGCTGGGAATAAGTGTAAGACTGTCAGTCACTACATATGTTTTCTGCCTTTTGAGGAGGTTAAAATGCTTTTCTCTCTTAAACTGGATATTCCATTTCATAATGTCTGTCTTGTGCCACACCATTGAAAGGATTTGGTGGGTAATGTTTAAAACCTTGTGTTTTGCTTGATAGATCACTTTGACCAACTACTCTTACCCACTAGCCTACTTTTGAGTCTTCCCATTAACTTGTTCTAGTATCGGACAGCTGACTGTATTGCCTTTCCTGAGTTGCTGTCCTGTACTTCAAGGTGGAACTGTATACTTTATTGCCAAAGGGGAGAAAACAAAAACCCTGGGTTGGTGATGCCATCCATGATAACGAGCAATCCAATTTCTCAGAAGAGAATGGAAGCAAGCACCTCCGCTCTTTCCAGAACATGTGATCCAAACTAAAGCTGGTCAGGATTCTTCTGTTAAAAGGATTTTCTGATGGAAAATAGTTTCTGCAAAATCAAAATTGTCCACTGAACAATTTTTAAGTTGTCAATTTTTTTTTATTTTTCCATTGAGAAAATTGTAATAAATATATTTCATTTCAGGTTGGTTTGCCATGAATTGGAATATTCTGTTCTACTGAATAGACTCAAAGTATTTTATTTTAAATCTGTTCATCAAAACATAGGGATATGCAGTTTTATCAGCACATTGCCTTATGGGCATGTAGTTCAGGCCCCCATTCTCTCCTATGCCCCCCCCCAAAAGACTACATCTCCCATAATGTAATGCAAATCTCCTGCTGACCAAGCTGCATTGTGCATCATGGGCGTCACATGACTGTAGGGGTATTAGAGGAGGGGTGCTCTGGCCAGGGAGCTAGGGGAAAATTGGGGCATCAGTTTTGAACTACAACTTCCATGAGGCAATGCACCACAATCAAAAAACATTTTAATGTTGTACAAACTTGTATTAACTTTAAACGAAACATTGTAATTTGAGATTTGTCAAAATGTTTTGATCCAAAATGTTGGAATAAAATGTTTTAACACCTCCAAATCCATTTTTTTCCCCAGAATTTTCAGTCCAGGAAAAATGTAACAATATTTCAACTTTTTGTCCTGATATAATATGAAACCAAATGTTGAAATGTCAGAATTTCCTGTGTGATGAAAATTTTGAATTTTGCTCAGCTCTTAACCAAACAGATTTTTGCTGCTTGACATTTGCTATTCGTTGTAGAGTGGGTTTACAAGCAACACCTATTGCCACTCATTTGATCTCTGCAGCCTACTGTGCCTTCATATCTGTTTTGTCTACTCCAAGTACTACTCCCGAAAGTGGTGGTTAAAGTAGATCAAACTGGCACAGTAGATCAGGATGTTACAATCTATTTTCTCTGTGCCCATTCAGGCAATAGCTCCTTGCTAAAGAGTCAAGGTCCCAGCAATGGGGCACCATAAATCTGTCTCTTTCTAAAATCAACATTTCCAAAATTATTTTGAAGATATTTATTTCTTAGCTTTATGCAAACTAGATGGTTCGATCACTACCATTAATGCTGTCAACTTATTCCTTTGCACCTTGCTAACATAAGTAATCTCACAACATTTTCTAATTCATGAAATGAAGAAAACTAAACAACCAATGTTTTAGCCATCGAGGGAACAATTAAACTGTAATGCCAAATCTCATTTTATGATATTTCTGTTAAAATCTAAGGTGCTTAAAGAAAGACTTTTTGGTAGAAAAGTAAGTTTCTGCGGAAATGTATATAGTGGGATAAATTCACATACATATAAGATTTTTTAAAAGTTTTGTTAGTAAAAAATAGTGGTATATAAAATCATTGTGTATGCTCTTAGTAAATCTAATAACGTGGTATAAAAATTAAGCATAATAATTGTGAAGTTATATTAGACTTTATTAGTAAGAATTAGCTAATGTGTTGCTAATGGTTTAAATGTTTAGGATGATGCTTAAAATAAACTAGAATACTCTAACCAGTTGGAGATAAGACATTTCATAATGAACCTTCAAACACCTTAAAATTATGCTAATTAACCGAAAGACAAAAGCACCTCCTTCACATCTAACTCAACTCTTCTAAACTGTTCATCTTGCCTAGAAATTCAGCTTGTAATCTTATATACTACTTGCTTAAGATGCATTACTATCTTTCATCAGTTCCCAACCTTAGGCTGTTAACGCCATCAAATCAGAACTAATCCTATCTGCTCTGCACTGTGGAATAATCATTATATTGGTTGATTCGGGTACCTCTGCTTTGTTATGTATTATTATAATCATTATCAGCTAGCTCTGTGCATCTAAACACTGATTATTTTCAAGTCGTAGTGATTACATGACTGTGAAGTTGCCTAAAAATCACGCTTAGCATCAAAATACTATTTTCTTAGGTCAGAAGTAAGCATAGTATTAATGGTCTAGCTGTTGTGTAAATTAACACTATTTCTGATTATAGTGTCCTATCCAACTTACATAGATTCATCTTAATTTTTAGTTCATAAGTGTTTCAATATTGAGTTGAATTATCATTGCAATATATGTACTTCATTGAGTTTATCCTTGGTTATCTGGGAGTGTCCTTTTATCTTTAGCTGTTGAATTATGTTACTAATGCTTAACTATAAGTTGAACTTAATAAGGGTAAACAATTTGTTGATGCTGTTTGTATCCTAAGTAATTAAGAGAGCACCATTCTGGCTAATGTTCATAGCTTTTGAATTTTATACTCAAATTTATAACATGAGTCCATTCAATATAGTTAACCAACCTGGTTTTAATTTACTTTATATTTTAAAATTTCATGTTTAGTTAGTCATCTGTTTTAAGAGTTGCTACATTTTATCACTCCTTTTTATCTGGTGTATCTGCTTTAATTGTTTGGTTTTTTGTCATGTTTATTATTTTGATATCATTTTCTTTATTTCAGTTGTTTATTTTGAGGCATCCGTTAGTGTACAGGAAAAGAATTTTTGGTAAATTTGTAGAGTCATTAACTATAATCAACAATTCCATCTGGATTTGATTTCCCTGAAGTAGTCATATGAGAACCAATTAATAATTCTGTCTAATTGTTGTTTCTCCCAATTACCAATTTTGCAAATTATTTTCTTTTGGTAATTTTGACTTTGAAAATTATCTGGCATCCAATCCCTTTCTATCCCAAAGATGTATTGATCCCTATCCCCTTAGGTACTCCCAGCCCCATTTCTATAAATGCGTTGTTTAGCTTTAACCAGGAGATAAAAACTGAATTGTTAAACTGGGGATGGAGAGGGGAGGGTGTCAGAGTTTTTTCTCAAAAGTCTAAGATGTATGTATCTGAAATGATGACATTTGATATCTGAAATGATGACAAAAAACAGATTTATTTAAATCAATTTTCTATTAATCTGCCACCTTCTGTCTCCCAACGACTATCTGAGAGAAGATCATATTATGAGATTGATGAAAGATCTTCTTTCCCCTTTCCCCTAGCAATGAAGGAAAAGCCAAAGGACAGAGCAGATTTCCTTAGAGGAGAAGATATGGATGGGTAATCCTAGATGAGGCACTTATTTATCTCTGATAGATGATGCATGTCCTTTACTGCCTACCTACTGCCAGGAAGGCTGCAGCACCAAAATCTCCTTTAGCCAAGCACCAGCTCCTCCTCATGCTCCCACTTCAGAGTTCCTTACTGGGCAAGTCCTCATCAGCCTAGGAGCAGCATTTCTTTAAGAAAGTGAAGGAAGGATGGTGTAGTAGCTAGAGCATTTGATTGGGACTTGGGAGACCAGAATTCAATTCCCAGCTCAGGCTCAGACTGTATGTGACCTTGGACAAATTACTTAACTTACCCTCAGTCTGTTTGCTGTCTGTAAAATGGGGATAGTATTTCCCCAACTCACAACAGTGTTATAAGGATAAATTGTATTAATGATTGTGACATGCTCAAATATTATTGTGATGAAGGCCACATAAATACCCAGATGAGGACAGGAAGGGAGATCTCATGCTTTTCTTAAAGGAACTAGGGAACTTCATTCCCCTTGCTTTAAGAGGTTGCCTAAAGAAAGCTACCCTGATTACTGCACTATATAAATGTATTACTGCCTATAATGTGCTATAATGTGTCAAAAGTTACACAATGGTTAGGACTCAATTTAGTTGTGATGAGGTGCTCTACTCATAATTGTGAACAGTCAACTTCAGTATGGCCCTGTTTCTTTCACCAACTTAAACTTAAACTAAAGAAGGCAGGAAGAAAATAAAAATAGCTGTTCATAATTTGTTCCAGTTTTCACTGAAGTTTGTGATATCCATCACTGTGAGTACCTGGATTGTTATCAGCATCTGTAGCAGAAGCAATCTCTTCTGGTTGGGCAGGAAAGGAGATGAAAGAAAAATAGTGAGCTTCCTAATCCTGCTGTGATTGCCCTGTTGAACTGGTAAAGCAGTAAAGTAACTGACATTTGGTCTGTACTGCAGATGGATTAGCAGTGATACACATGCAGCTAATTATAAAGGGTGTGCAGGGGTTTGATTTGATATCTGCCACTCACCATCAAAGCCTAAAAGTGTGGAAGTCCCCCACTGTTCTTCCACTTAGTGTGCAAGGTGAAGGGGGAAGAGATACAGATAGACATATCCTCTGCAATAAGCTCAATGCTTCAAATAGACTTTAGTTTCATTTTTTTGTCCATATTTAAAGTAACTCAGTTTCCCCTCCTTTCACCACAACTTCCCATGGGTTTAAGTTGCCACTTGTTATTACATTACAATGTATAGTTTCTATTTTATATGGAGAGGGAAGGGGGAGATTATTAAGGGCAATTGGAAGGTTAATTATTATTCATCAGGCTTTCTGTTGTAATGATATCAGTGCCTTTTGTGATAGTGATTAAAATGCATATAAAATGGGAATGAGGGGGAAGGGGAACACAAGCTGAAATAGGGAAAGAACAGGTTAAAGAATATTTAGATGAATTAGATTCAAATTGGCAGGGCCTGATGAAATTCATCCTAGAATACTTAAGGAACTAGCTGAAGCAGTCTTGGAACCATTAGCAATTATCTTCAAGAACTCATGGAGGTCCCAGAGGATTGGAGAAGGGAAAACATAGCACCTATGAAAAAGGAAACCAACAGGACCTGGGAAATTAGAGACTGTCAGCCTAACTTTGATTCCTGGAAAGATTATTAAAGAATCAATTTGTAAGCACCTAGAAGATAACAGGATTATAAGGAATAGCCGGCATGGATTTCTCAAGAACAAATCATGCCAAACCAACCTAATTTCCTTCTTTGACAGGGTTGCTGCCCTAGTCGACGCAGGGGAAGCAACAGATATGCTATTTCTTAAATTTAGTAAGGCTGTTGATACGGTCCCTCATGATGTTGTCAAAAGCAAACTAGAAAAATGTGATCCAGATGAAATTACTATAAGGTGAGTGCACAACTGGTTGAAAGACCATACTCACAGGTTTGATATCAATGGTTCATTGTCAGAGTGGGAGGGCATATCTAGTGGGGTCCTGCAGTGGTTAGTCCTCAGTCCAGTACTATTCAATATTTTCATTAATAAGGTTAATAATGGAATGAAGAGTGTGCTCATAAATTTTGCAGACAACACCAAGCTGTGAGGAAGCACTTTGGAGGACAGGACTCAAATTCAAAATGGTCTTGACCAATTGGAGAATTGGTCTGAATTCAGTAAGATGAAATTCAATTAAGACAAGTGCAAAATATTTAAAGTAAGGGGAACAAAGTGGGGAATAACTGGCTAGGTGGTAATATTGCTGAAAGGACCTGGAGGTTATAGTGAATCACAAATTGAACACGAGTCATCAATGTGATGCAGTTGCAAAAAAAAGACTAATATAATTCTGGGGTGTATTAACAAGACTGTTTATGTAAGAAAGGGGAGGTAATTGTCTCACTTTGTTCGGCACTTAGCATGAGTATTGTGTCAAGTTTTGGGTGCCTTGCTTTAGGAAGGATGTGGACAAACTGGAGGGAGTCCAGAGAACAACAAAAATGATAAAAGGTTTAGAAAACATCACCTACGAGGAAAGTTTTTTTAAAAAAAACTGGGAATGTTTAGTCTTGAGAAAAGAAGACTGAAGAGGGACTTGGTAACAATCTTCAAATATGTTAAGGTCTATTTTAAAGAGGACTGTGATCAGTTGTTCTCCATGTCCATGGAATGTGAATTAAGATGTAATGGGATTAATGTGCAGCAAGGGAGATTTAGGTTAGCTATTAGAGAAAAACTTTGTTATTATAAGCGTAGTTGGACTCTGGAATAGGCTTCCAATGGAGGTTGTAGAATCCCCATCATTGGAGGTTTTTAAGAACACGTTGGACAAATACTAGTCAGGGATGGCCTAGGTTTACTTAGTCCTGCCTCAGTGCAGGAGGCTGGACTTGGTGACTTCTCAAGGTCCCTTCCAGCCCTACAGTTTGATTCTATGTCCACCTTAGTGATTTATTGTTAGATGCTGGGAAGAGGAGAAGGAAGCAATGACCAATGTGTGCATAAGTTTCAACTTCCTAAAAATAGGAAGAAAATTATTTAAAATTAAATGAGCACAAATGCAAGCATAATGTGCAGAGCTTCCACATGTGACTATGTTACACAGCCTACTATATCCATTCATTTATGTTAAAGCACACAATCTTGATTTTTTTTTTTTTATGGAAAAGTCATTCTGTGCCAAATAAGTCAATTGCAAAGTAGAAGGCCCCGCTGACATTTTTGGAGTTAAGCTGAACTGGTCTCTATAATAGTGAACTATTATTAAGCACATTGCCCATATTTTAGCTACACAGCCTGATTTTTATCAATTTTATCATCAAGTAGGTGAGAGGGAGAGAGTGGAATAGTAACATTCTAATGGATATAAACTAATGGATATTTTGAGCCTTATCTTTATGGAGAACAATCATGGCTCTAAGAAACACAAAACTAGTCATTTTTTTTATAAAATAGTTCGAGTTTTCAGTGTTTCAACTATAAAAAAAAAATCAGCAAGAAATTATTTCTCATTTTTAACTTTTAACTACTGATGACATAATTAAAATGGACCATGTGGTGTTTATTTACAGTTATACAAAGTTGTATGTAATTTAGCTTAAGTCAATTATACCTAGCAATTATAATATCTGAATCTAATTTATTCTCCTCAAGGAACACAAGCCATTCTTTAAGGTTCAGGATTGTTATATTATGTTATTTTCTTGAACAAAAAGGAACTGTATACTTTCATCATGAATTACTATTTCAGGTTAAGGTGAACAAAAAAAGAAGTCAATAAATTCTTCATGAGAAAGCATGTGTATCACTTCTGTAGCATGCTGCATCTCTCTGCTTTACAAGATGTCAGCTTGCCGGTACAGATCAGTACACTATTTAGATTTTTAAAGGTGAAGTACAACAAAAGGGGGAAAAACAAAAATTACATTGTTACTTACACTACAGGGATTAAGTTCAGTTCAGGAGACTTAGAAATCTGCCTCTTCACAACAGCCCCTTATCAAACCTTGTATTGCTAATCCCCTACCAAATTTTCTCCTTTGTTTCGTCCTAAAACCACCATCCATTCAAATTTCTCCTGCCTCTGTTTTGCACTGTGTTTTCCAGATGGCTTCCCAGGCAAGTAGTCTTTGTTCCCAAGTCTCACCCCATCATTTAAAGATTCTGTGTGGTTCAGCTGCTTCTCTCCTCCATATTTAATTCTCATATGCCCAGGTACACAATGTGGTCTGACAGAAGTATTGGGAGCATAAGCTTTCGTGGGTAAGAACCTCACTTCTTCAGATGCAAGCGAAGTGAGGTTCTTATCCATGAAAGCTTATGCTCACAATACTTCTGTTAGTCTCAAAGGTGCCACAGGACCCTCTGTTGCTTTTTACAGATTCAGACTAACACGGCTACCCCTCTGATACTTGAATGTGGTCTGAGGCATTGTGAAGTTATGTTCAGATTTGATTTAAAATAAAAGTTAATGCTGCCAATTGACCTAACAGGAGGAGTTCTTCCTCTAAGCTAATTACTCCTGGTCAAGTCTGATGGCTTGTATGATACAAAGTAATATGGAACTAAAATTATGGTACATGTTTTGGCGTCTGGTCTTCCAATACTATGTGTGTGTTTCTGTCAATGCCTGTAATTTATGTACACTGACATTAACATATGATCCCTTAATGAGGCTTTCCTTCAGCAGTATTTCTGAAATTGACCTCACTGCATGCTTGCCCCAATTTTATGTTCCTGGGCATATTGCAGTTTATTGGGAGGGTAATTTCTTGACAAAAATGTGACTATCAAGAAGAAGTGGGCAAAACAATTGTGACGGGTTGGATCACAGAGACCCCCTTGGGACTGCCACCTGATGTGCTGAGACTACCTCTGAGCCTGTTTTCCCTGGCAGCTTGGGACTTCAGTACCCTGTCTTGTTGAGACAGACACATTAGCCTGCTGTAAACACAGACCCAGGTCTGAACCACGTCCCCTAGAAGCTGCAGATTTAACTGAAAACAGCTTAAGAAATTCTCCTGTCACTAGCACCCAGATACCCAGTTCCCAATGGGATCCAAACCCCAAATAAATGTGTTTTACTCTGTATAAAATGTATATAGGGTAAACTCATAAATTGTCTGCCCTCTATAACACTGATAGAGAGATATGCACAGCTGTTTGCTCCCCCAGGAATTAATTACTTACTCTGGGTCAATTAATAAGCAAAAAGTAATTTTATTAAGCATAAAAAGTAGGATTTAGGTTGTTTCAAGTAATATCAGACAGAACAAAATAAATTACTAAGCAAAATAAAACAAAAACATGCAAGTCTAAGCCTAATACAGTAGGAAACTAAATGCAGGTAAATCTCATCCTCAGAGATGTTCCAATAAGTTTCTTTCACAGACTAGACTCCTTTATAGTTTGGGTCCAGCAATCACTCACACCCCTATAGTTACTGTCCTTTGTTCCAGTTTCTTTCAGGCATCTCTTTGGAGATAGAGAGGCTATCTTATGAGCTACCTGAAGACAAAATGGAGGGGTTTCCAGGGCTTGTTATATTCTTTCTCTTGTGGGAAGAACCCCTTTGTTCTCCTGTGCAAAATCACAGCAACAAGATGGAGTTTGTAGCCACTTGGGCAAGTCACATGTCTATGAATGATTCAGCTTTTTGCAGGCTGACACCATTGTTTACATGTTAGTTTGAATGTTCCCATGAAAGCTCAGATGTGGATTGGCGTCTTCCAAAGTACATTGCTAGTTAAGTACTCTGAATTACTTGAATAACCCCTACACACTAAGTTGACCAAATCTGCCTTATGTGCTTCCTACAGCAAACACTTTAAATACAAGCATAGAGCCAACAGTCAAAAACTTCAGGACCAGACTCCAAAGAGAAACTGCTGAGCTCCAGTTCATTTGCAAATTTGACACCATCAGATCAGGATTAAACAAAGACTACAGAAGCAGTTTCTCCTCCCTTGGTGTTCACACCTCAATTGCTAGCAGAGCACCTCACCCTCCCTGATTGAACTAATCTCATTATCTCCACACTGATTTATACCTGCCCCTGGAGATTTCTATTACTTGCATCTGAAGAAGTGAGGTTCTTACCCATGAAATCTTATGCTCCCAATACTTCTGTTAGTCTCAAAGGTGCCACAGGACCCTCTGTTGCTTTTTACAGATTCAGACTAACACGGCTACCCCACTGATATTGAATGAAGAGTAACCTAAGTCTGTTTATACATAGTGCAAGTGTATATTAATTAGACTCTTATTAATGGCTAACAGAATGTAGGAGTTAGTAACTAAACCTCAGGCAGACTATGCTCTATTCATGGTAAAACAAAGCTTCCATCTGTTTTAGTCCCACCTAACTATATCTGAGTAAAATAAGATTAATTTAGAATGTCTGTGCCTGCTCACACTACATCTGACTTTGGCCCAATATACCCGATTCTTGGATGGCGTCTCCAACAATTGTCACACTATAGTAATCCTTTACAGAAAAGTCCATATTGATCCCTATTAAGCAGTGTAAACATTTACACCGTAACCATTTTTAATCCTGTTTAAGTAAGATTTGATGACAGTATCCTTTCTCACAGATTTTACTTAATTTCTTCCAAGAGCATTGCTGCATGATGTTTTGAAAAGATTCATATGATCCCTCATGAACTAGATCTGTAAAGGTTTTAATACATGTAGTTCTCCAAACTCTCCAATTGACAACACATCCACCAAGTTTTAACCTCTAAATTGCAATGGTTCTAATGTTAGTCTCTTAATACTTGACAGATGAGAAACAAATCCTCAATAGTATGGACAGCATAGCCTACCTAGGGCTATTGGCTGTTATGAGTATGTTTATTAATAACCATGGAAAATACAATTCACATGTTGACACAAAAACTATTAACTAATGGTGTTAGTTTTTCTTATTTTGCTCTTTAACAAAGTAAATCTAAATTCAGATTCTTCCTCATCTTCTGTCTATTTATTCAAAGAAGGGTATTCAAAGACTCTGTTTTATCAAGCTAAATTAAAAGTACAAACTGTAAGTCCTTCTCTTCATACTAAGAAACAAAATATCTACCTATTATAAATCACAAAGGGAACATTTCTTTAGTGTTATTACATGTAGCAGATGTGAATCTCCATTGACTTCCACTGGCCATCATGTACGCACCTGTGTGTAACATCTTGCAACATCAAGGTTTTCCACAATGCGTGAAGGGGTAGAACAATATATAGAAGATAAGTTAGGGATAGTTAAGGCTATTAGATACTAAACATTTTGTCATTTCTACCACCTTCTCTGTTCCCTTGGAAGTAACGTTTTATATTTATTGTATAAGACTTGCTATTGTTACCTTATTATAATATGTGTGGAATAGATTGTAGCACAAACAGGAACATCTCATACAAGAGAGATTTACACATATAATTTTCTCAGAATTGCACTTTTGGAGTGGTGGGTGTTTGTTGATTTCCTCCTGTAGACCCGGCCTTGGATTTTGGGCTAAACTCCATGGTCTGTCTTGCTTGCCATTGACCTAGAGAGGCTCACGACATCCTGGACCACATTGCATAAATTAATTTGGAGAGGGGGAAATAATGCTAAAAGTGTGAGTGTCCAAGCTGTGTGGAATGCTTTCAAAAGCTACTCCATGGGGGTTAGGGCAAGGAAGAAATAATGCATGAATATTTCAAAATGTAAGCTTGAGTAAATAAATAAAATAAAATCTATGCCCCAGTCCTGCAAAGACACTAATAGTCCTTATTCATGTGAGTAGTCCCAGTGACTTGAATGGGACTCTGATTAAAAGTTTGCAGGATAAAGTCCATTGCCTGTTTAAAAACTCCAAAAAGGTACAGAACACCACCTTTCATCTAATGGGTTGCAAACTCAGAAAACTCAGGTATGACCATTTTATTCTCATTAACTATTTCACTGCTAATTGTTTTAGCAAAAACATGCAGCTATTTTGGGTTTGTTGAAGGAACTTGAGTAGGGACCCACTTTCTTCCTTCTTCTCTTCAGTTGCGCTTGATACAAAGAGAGAACATGTTGAAATTACATGTATAAACATTGCTTTTAATACACATTTTAAACAGTATTTTTATGTAAGACACATTCGAATTATTGATTGGAATGTATTGTGTGTCTGCTCCTGTAACTGATTTGTTAGTGGCTCATGAAGCCATCCAGAGTATGGGTGGGCCTCTCTATGATGTGTTATACTCATTCTTTGCAGCATTAGACACTAAATTCAGAGGTTGAGTGGAGTTACTCTGGGATTACAAAAACAATTTATAGCCTATAAAAGTTCTACAGGATGTAACTTTTCTTATTCTCTGTTGCAAAGAAATAGACATAGGTTTGTAGAAGTTCCTTGTGTTGAATCAAACAAGTGTTTGGATTATTTGCTTAGATTTTCTTCCATTCTCCTTTTATTTTGTTCCAAATTGTCCAAGAACAATGACAATGTATGGGGGTGGTGAGGTGGAAAAGGCATTGCAGTGAAACAGTGGTCGGGAAGTGGTTGTAGTGCCTCATGAATACTTCCATTCATTGGCATCTTGACTGAGTAGACTTCAGTAGAGTTTTCTCTGAGTGAGCTTTGGAATTTCAAAGGGTCTAAGAGTTTTCAGGAGTGGACTATGGTCATGGTTTGTTCTAAATTTGGAGTGTGGAGAGTTTGGATTTTTCCATAAAGGAGAAAGTTGTTTGATCAGGACAACATATAGTTTGTGTTTCTTATGCCCAAGTCCAGCCTTGGAGCCAGTCCAAGGTTTGGCAGGCAGTGGATTTTAATTGAGAGGATAGTCTGTGAGACATTGTATGGTGAGGAGTTTTGATAAGATCTTGGTGCTGTCAAATCAGTGGCATTTTTCATGTGAATACTGAAGTTTCCAAAGACAATGAACCTTGTGGACTTAATCATACAACATCTGAATCATTCCTCTGTGAAGTCTTCGGCTGGAAGTCTACATGCTAGCAGGATTTCCACATTAATCTGTGAATCTGGAAACAAGATTAAGATGGCATAGGAGAGAAACTTGAAAGAACAATACAGAATCAAAATTCTATTGTTTAATGCATGCTCATTTAATGGGCTCTTTTTGCTGATTTTCAGCTACTGCAGTTCAGACCAATAGACTGTACTACTCATGTAGCATACTGCAACTCTCCTATACTGAGTGCATTTTAGAGTGCTTCAAAATAATATTCACAATGCTTTACAGTTTGAGTGCTCCAGTTACAAGAAGTATGAAACACAGAGAAGTACCTCTTTTATTTTGATTTAAAGCATGACCATATCCATAAAAACAACTATGTAAAATATCTTCTTGTTCACATTGTGTGTTCTGAATTCATCTGCTTCTTTATGGACACAAATAAAATTTTAATAACACTGTAGAGCAAGTGAACCTGTGGCATAGTGAGTTGGGTATTCTGCCCCTTGTGTCATCAGATTAAAATAAAACTTCCTGATTTCAGAATCTATCTGGTGATGATAAAACAGGCTAAAAGAATACCACTCAGTGTTCGGATCTCAAGCTGAGTTTGCGGGGCTGGCAGTTAGAAAAGCCATCATAATTCTGCAATGTTCATTTTCAGAGAGTCACTTGACTGTACTTCAGCTACACTGCAAAGACTTTCCGCTTTACAAATTTCCAGCTGAAGCTGTTATCAAAGCTCTGAAGTATAATTACTGAGAGCTCTGGCTCTGATAGTTTTTTAAAATTATATTGCCAACATACAAAGCAGTCCACAGACTTCACTTTGAAGACCCATCCTGTATTACTTATTCAGACCTTACTTAGGCAAAAGTCTCATTTAAATCAATGGATGACTTACCTGAGCATTGATGGGGTTGAGTAAAGATTGCAAGATTGTACTGCGTGAATGTGACTAGAAAGCTATTATAGAACATTTTTAGTGAGAGTATATTATTATTGAGAAATGTAAAGTATGTCAACTTTCAAATCAATCTGGAATTTTAGAGAAGCCAGTGAGGAAAGTTTAGAATCAGAGTAAATGGTTGGAGCCAGAGAGCATTTGAACTGCAGAAGTTTAAGTGAAACCATGAAAAATATAGTGGAAGATTATAAATAAAAATATGAAGGAGCTAACCTTTAAAATGACAGTCATGACTAGTATCTCCAATTTATTTTTAAATGAGAAGCTGTTTCTGTAAGGCATTGCACTATGTCAAAGATGCTAAAGGACCAGATTTTGCCACTTTCATTTATGTTATGTAGGAGCTTAGTCTATGAATAGCCTGTAAATTGTTAAGAATGCTCACAATTTAGTATACTACTCAATATAAATAAGGATGACATAATCTGGTCCAAGATAAGTAGAGGAAACCAAGAAAAAATGCTTCTTAAAAGGGTAACGGGAAGTTAAATAATAAACAGCAATTACTAGAAGATCCTAAAAATGTAAAAGTGACGGGTTGGACCCACCCCTGTCCGGGGTGCCATCTGATGTACTAGGGTTTCACGGAGCCTGCTTGTTCCACTAGCCTGGGCTCCCTCTCCCTGTTTTGCTGAATCAGGCTCTCTGGCCTCTGGCGCACACATATACAGGCAGGGACACACCAGTTGTAGAATCAGAGTCTGCAAGCAGCTCCCTATGGGAAAATTCAGTTACAAAATTGCCCATCACTCAAGTTCATGTCCCCTCTGGAAAGTACACCCAAAATAATATTGTCTTATAGACTCATAGATTTTAAGGTCAGAAGGGACCATTATGATCATCTAGTCTGACCTCCCGCATGATGCAGGCCACAAAAGCTGACCAATCCACTTTCCCTTAACTCAGCTGTTGAAGTCCCCAGATCGTGATTTAAAGACTTCAAGTCGCAGACAATCCTCCAGCTAGCGACCCCTGCCTCATGCTGCGGAGGAAGGCGAAAAACCTCCAGGGCCTCTGCCAATCTACCCTGGAGGAAAATTCCTTCCCGACCCCAAATATGGCGATCAGTAGAACCCCGAGCATGCAGGCAAGATTCTCCAGCCAGACCCTCATTGACCATTGATACTATTTACCAGCAATGGCACGTTATTTACTAATTGACTAAAATCACGTTATCCCATCAAGCCATTCCCTCCATAAACTTATCTAGCTTAATCTTAAAGTCTTGAAATGTAGAGAAATCTATACAACATAAGAATGGCCGTACTGGGTCAGACCAAAGGTCCATCTAGCCCAGTATCCTGTCTACCGACAATGGCCAATGCCAGGTGCCCCAGAGGAAGTGAACCTAACAGGTAATGATCAAGTGATCTCTCTCCTGCCATCCATCTCCATCCTAGGGACACCATTCCTTACCCATCGTGGCTAATAGCCATTAATGCTCTTAACCTCCATGAATTTATCCAGTTCTCTTTTAAACCCTGTTATAGTCCTAGTCTTCACAACCTCCTCAGGTAAGGAGTTCCACAAGTTGACTGTGCGCTGTGTGAAGAACTGCTTCCTTTTATTTGTTTTAAACCTGCTGCCTATTAATTTCATTTGGTGACCCCTAGTTCTTGTATTATGGGAATAAGTAAATAACTTTTCCTTCTCCACTTTCTCCACATCACTCATGATTTTATATACCTCTAACACAGGGGTCGGCAATGTTCGGCACACGGCTCGCCAGGGTGAGCACCCTAGCGGGCTGGGCCAGTTTATTTACCTGCTGACACGGCAGGTTTGGCCGATCGCGGCCCCCACTCACCGTGGTTCGCCGTCCCGGGCCAATGGGGGTGGTGGGAAGCGGCACGGGCCGAGGGATGTGCTGGCCGCGGCTTCCTGCCGCCCCCATTGGCCCGGGACAATGAACCGCGGCCAGTGGGGGCTGCGATCGGCCGAACCTGCCGCATCAGCAGGTAAATAAACTGGCCCAGCCCGCTAGGGTGTTTACCCTGGCTAGCCGCGTGCGAACGTTACCGACCCCTGCTCTATCATATCCCCCCTTAGTCTCCTCTTTTCCAAGCTGAAAAATCCTAGCCTTGTTAATTTTTCTTCATATGGGACCCTCTCCAAACCCCTAATCATTTTAGTTGCCCTTCTCTGAACCTTCTCTAGTGCCAGTATATCTTTTTTGAGATGAGGAGACCACATCTGTATGCAGTATTCAAGATGTGGGTGTACCATTGATTTATATATTCTCCGTCTTATTCTCTATCCCCTTTTTAATGATTCCTAACATCCTGTTTGCTTTTTTGACTGCCTCTGCACACTGCGTGGACATCTTCAGACAACTATCCACGATGACTCCAAGATCTTTTTCCTGCTTCGTTGTAGCTAAATTAGCCCCCATCATATTGCATGTATAGTTGGGGTTATTTTTTTTAATGTGCATTACTTTACATTTATCCACATTAAATTTCATTTGCCATTTTGTTGCCCAATCACTTAATTTTGTGAGATATTTTTGAAGTTCTTCACAGTCTGCTTTGGTCTTAACTATCTTGAGCAGTTTAGTATCATCTGCAAACTTTGCCACCTCACTTTCTACCCTTTCTTCACATCATTTATGAATAAGTTGAATAGGATTGGTCCTAGGACTGACCCTTGGGGAACACCACTGGTTACCCCTCTCCATTCTGAGAATTTGCCACTAATTCCTACCCTTTGTTCCCTTTTAACCAGTTCTCAGTCCATGAAAGGACCTTCCCTTTTATCCCATGACAACTTAATTTACATAAGAGCCTTTGGTGAGGGACCTTGTCAAAGGCTTTCTGGAAATCTAAGTACACTATGTCCACTGGATCCCCCTTGTCCACATGTTTGTTGACCACTTCAAAGAACTCTAATAGATTAGTAAGACACGATTTCCCTTTAGAGAAACCATGTTGACTTTTGCCCAACAATTTATGTTCTTCTATGTGTCTGACAATTTTATTCTTTACTATTGTTTCAACAAATTTGCCCAGTACTGACATTAGGCTTACCGGTCTGTAATTGCCGGGATCACCTCTAGAGCCCTTTTTAAATATTGGCGTTACATTAGCTATCTTCCAGTCGTTGGGTACAGAAGCCAATTTAAAGGACAGGTTACAAACCCTAGTTAATAGTTCCGCAATTTCACATTTGAGTTCTTTCAGAACTTGGGTGAATGCCATCTAGTCCCAGTGACTTGTTAATGTTAAGTTTATCAATTAATTCCAAAACCTCCTCTCGTGACACTTCAATCTGTGACAGTTCCTCAGATTTGTCACCTACAAAAGCTGGCTCGGGTTTGGGAGTCACCCTAACATCCTCAGCCGTGAAGACTGAAGCAAAGAATTTGTTTCGTTTCTACGCAATGACTTTATCATCTTTAAGCGCTCCTTTACTATCTCTATCATC
This sequence comes from Malaclemys terrapin pileata, assembly GCF_027887155.1. Lineage (NCBI taxonomy): Eukaryota > Metazoa > Chordata > Testudines > Emydidae > Malaclemys > Malaclemys terrapin. The sequence continues at coordinate 93,070,402 of NC_071509.1, forward strand.
GAGGGGCCCCACTGGGTGTTTAGCAGGCTTCCTGCTTCTGATGTACTTAAAAAACATTTTGTTATTACCTTTTGAGTTTTTGGCTAGCCATTCTTCAGACTCCTCTTTGGCTTTTCTTATTAAATTTTTACACTTAATTTGGCAGTGTTTATGCTCCTTTCTATTTACCTCGCTAGGATTTGACTTCCACTTTTTAAAGGAAGTGTTTTTATCTCTTACTGCTTCTTTTACCACGTTAGTTTTTTTTTTTTTTTACCATGTTTCTTAATTTGGGGTATACATTTAAGTTGGGCCTCTATTATGGTGTCTTTGAAAAGTGTCCATGCAGCTTGCAGGGATTTCACTCTAGTCACTGTACCTTTTAATTTCTGTTTAACTAACCCCCTCATTTTTGCATAGTTCCCCTTTTTGAAATTAAATGCTACAGTGTTGGGCAGTTGAGATGTTTTTCCCACGACAGGAATGTTAAATGTTATTGTATTCTGGTCAATATTGCCAAGCAGTCCTGTTATTCTCCTGCACTCCACTCAGGACTAAATCCAGAGTTGCCTCTCCCCTTGTGGGTTCCCATACCAGCTGCTCCAAGAAGCAGTGATTTAAAGTATCAGGAAATTTTGTCTCTGCATTTCGTCCTGTGGTGACATATTCCCAGTCAATATGGGGATAATTGAAATCCCCCACTATTATTGAGTTCTTAATTTTGATATCCTCTCTAATTTCCCTTAGCATTTCATCATCACTATCACTGTCCTGGTCAGGTGGTTGATAATAGATCCATAATGTTATATTCTTATTAGAGCATGAAATTACTATACATAGAGATTCTATGGAATATGTGGATTCATTTAAGATTTTTACTTCATTTGATTCTACATTTTCTTTCACATATAGTGCAACCCAGCACGACCTGTTCTGTCCTTCCGATATATACTGTACCCCGGAATGATTGTGTCCCATTGATTGTCCTCAGTCCACCAGGTTTCTGTGATGCCTATTATATCAATATCCTCCTTTATCATGAGGAACTCTAGTTCACCCATCTTATTATTTAGACTTCTAGCATTTGTGTATAAGCACTTTAAAAACTTGTCACTGTTTATTTGTCTGCCCTTTTCTGATGTGTCAGATTCTTTATGTGAATGTTTCTTGTCTGATCTGGCCCTTACATTATCCTCTTCCATCCTCTGTTCCTGATTATAACCTAGAGAATCTCTATCAATAGATTCTCCTCTAAGAGAAGTCTCTGTCCGATCCCCATGCTCCTCTGCAGCTGTCGGCTTTTCCCCATCTCCTAGTTTAAAAGCAGTTTAAAAACTGCTCTACAACCTTTTTAATGTTTAGTGCCACCAGTCTGGTTCCACTTTGGTTTAGATGGAGCCCATCTCTCCTGTATAGGCTCCCCTTATCCCAAAAGTTTCCCCAGTTCCTAATGAATCTAAACCTCTCCTCTCTACACCATCGTCTCATCCACGCATTGAGACTCTGAAGCTCTGCCTGCCTACCTGGCCCTGCGTGTGGAACTGGGAGCATTTCTGAGAATGCCACCATAGAGGTCCTGGATTTCAGTCTCTTCCCTAGCAGCCTAAATTTGGCCTCCAGGACATCTCTCTTACCCTTCCCTATGTCATTGGTACCTACATGTACCACAACCACCGGCTCCTCCCCAGCACTACACATAAGTCTATTTAGGTGCTTCGAGAGATCCGCAACCTTCGCACCAGGCAGGCAAGTCACCATATGGTTCTCCCGGTCATCACAAACCCAGCTATCTATGTTTCTAATGATCGACTCTCCCATTACTAACACCTGCCTTTTCCTAGTAACTGGAGTTCCCTCCCCCAGAGAGGTAACCAAAGTGCGAGAGGATACCCCAACACCATCTGGAAGGAGGGTCCCAACTATGGGAAGGTTTCCCTTTGCTCCCGTAGACTGCTCTGCTTCCCTGGGCCTTTCATCCTCCTCAACAGCGCAGGGGCTGTCTGACCGGAGGTGGGACAATTCTACAGTGTCCCGGAAAGCCTTATCAACATACCTTTCTGCCTCTCTTAGCTCCTCCAGTTCCACCACCCTGGCCTCCAACGCCCATATGCGGTCTATGAGGGCCAGGAGCTCCTTACACCACTTGTGCACATATGCCATCCACCCACAGCGCAGGTAATCATACATGCTGCACTCAGCACAATAAACTGGATAGCCCCTATTCTGCTTCTGGGCTTCTGCCTGCATTGTCTCCTAGTTAATGAAGGGTTTTTTTAAAGCAAGAAGTTTTGACTGTGGTTTAGTTTATAGGTTTTAAAGCAAAAAATCAGCAAGGGGCCCTTGCCTCCTTCCTGCTCCCCTTCCAAACTCCCTTGGGAAACTCCCTGTTAGCAGCCCCTGGTCGCAAAGCTCCCTGGTCACTTGCGCTCTGCTTTATAAAGCCCTGGCCTGCTTGATAGCCCCTCCCACTGACTAAGGCTCAGCCAATTAACAGAGGCTTCTAGCCTTCAAACCTTCCTTTGAAGGTCATAGCTTCCAACTGCCAGCCACAGCATACGGTCCTTCAAACAACCAAACAGACGGACAAACACAAGCTTAGCACACAGCGAGTAACCCCCAAACAGAAACAAACATACACTACAGACAGTCACTTACCCTAAGGGTGTTGTATTTGCTCCTCCTCCACCTGGAGAACTCCCTTGCAAAACTCCCTGTTAGCAGCCCCTGTTCGCAAAAGTAAATAAATTCATAAACTCATAAATTCCCCCCCCCCCAATGTGGAGGAAGATATGCACAACTTCTTGCTCCCCACCCCCATCATTATAGATTGCACAAACTGGGTTTTATAATAAACAAAAACAAGTTTATTAACTACAAAAGGCAGATTTAAAGTGATTAGAAGGGAACAGAACAAAGCAGATTACTAAACAAAACAAAACGCATACTAAGCTTAAGATCTTAAAGAGATTGGTTTCAAGAAGTAATTTCTCACCCTCAGGAAGGAGAGAGATTATTATCTTCAAAGTCTTGTTGTTTCTTCCTAATGGCCCATCAAGGCTGATGGACTGCTGTCTGGTGGGTGTTTCCCAAGTACACACGCAGTTGTAATTATTACATACTCAATATTCCTAATTTTAGATACAGAAATGATACATGCATACAAATTGGACAACCATATTCAGTAAATCATAACCTTTCCAATGATATCTCACATGACCTATCTTGCCTAAAACATATCTCAGTTATTCCGTATTCATATCATAACAATATTTCTATGAAGAATATGGAGTGTGACGTCACAGTAAAGCATACACAAGAAATGCCAAATAACATTACAAGTTATAATACCTAAAGGTACTGGTATATGAACTCTATGAAAAGTAATTGCTCTGGAGGAGGTAGTATTTAAAATACGTTTGGACAGAGAATTTGGATTTATAGTTCATCTGTTTAACCCAATGTTTTGAAGTTGGACTTACGCAATTACTTTTTTTCTTTGGCAGTCCACTTATTACTAATATCTTTTTTTATAATCAATCTGTGCAATAAAGAATATTATAATTTTTAGCTTTTTCAACACCTTCTATCTATACTAACTTAAGTGTACTGTACAATAGTTTAAAATTACCAGTAGAAAGGAACACTTATGATCTGTTGAAATATTCATACCTGTGTTCTACTTCTAACAAATAAGTAAAACAAACAATTTGCACAGTTTGTCCCATTGCACCACCCTCTTTATTCATGACCTAGTGTGGACTCTTCCTATAAAGAAGCTTAATGTACAGTTGCATGCTGGCATGATGATAGGGTTGAGGCAAGCAAAGATTTGTGAGATTTCAGTATAGGATAACATTAGTTTTGGTTGACCCAAGAGTTATTCACATGCTTATTATCTATAAGTTATGAGGAAATAGGGTATCATTCAATAAAATACTCACTGTCCACTATTTATTAAGTTACCTCAGAACAGCAATAATTATAGTGACTTGGAAAGAAACTGCTACTGGATATTACACATTTCAGATTCTGTCAAACACAGATATACTCCTGCTTTGACCCATGCAATCTGTTTCTTAAAAAAACACAAAACAAAAAAAACAAAACAAAACCTAAAGAACAATAGTGATGGCCACTGGAAGGGAAGAAGAAGAGATATACTGTAGGTTTTGCTTCCACCCACCCACTTTTCAGTATAAAATTGATGATGCACTGAAATGTCAAAGCACCGTCCCAATTTGTGCACTGCCATTTTTTATTCTACAGTTTAAATAGTATATTACAAATTCATATTATAAACTGTCATTTCCTTTAATATCTTTTAATGTAAATTGCTTGAAGAATATTTTTTCTAAAGTTTCCTGTTGTTTGAAGACTGCCGTAGTAAGATAATCATGGATTCTTTTCTAATTTTAATGTGCTGAATGATGGTGTGTTTACCACCATATGGAAGAAAAAATTACATATGTGGTAAGACATTCACTCTCAATAAAGCTGTCAGCCTTCCTTTCAAAGGTCACATCACTGCTGTGAAATACCAGACAGAGGCGGAAGTTGTTACACGCATCAGTCATCTCATCAAAATAATGATGCAAATTGCAATATGTCCACTGTTCTATATTTATTATGTTATTATTATTACATGTTTTTAAAGCACTCACACCATAGTGTCTGGGTATTATTTTCCTAAAGTTTAATGTACAGGACTGCAGAAAATGAACTCCCACACTCTGCTATCTCAGAACCTTGTACCAGAACAGAGCAATTCCACATGGTGGTGTGGTGACCACACAGCTGTCCAGAAAATGTGTGCATTAAGAGACTAATCTTGTACCATGCCCTGACTATAGCAAGACTGGCACTTTGCTTGGTCTATGACTTGATGGGAATGTTTTGTCCCTTGACACTCTGAGGTATATACTGGGCTAAATCAACTGAAGTCCACTACTGACTGCAGTTGACTCACCAGGGTGCAGAGAGAAGTGGTCTCTGTCATGCTGTCTCAAGTTGCTCTCAATTGAGAGTGCCAATTTCAGGTCAGACTGTCAGAAAACAGGGCAGACGTCCCAAACTGGTTGCATATTCTATAATCAGAGTGTAACGCATGTGCACTCCTGGTCTTACCATGGAGTCACAAACAGTCCCCTTAAGCTCTCCAGCCTACTTGCCACATAGACAAACTGGATTTTGTGATATTGGTCGCTGTACTAAATACCAGATCACATGATATTACACCCAACTCCAAAGGGTCAGTCACTTACCCCTGGTCAATTAATACTTTTGATCTCTCACGAAAGACAATGCTGGCAGCCAATTTTTCTAGTAAACTAACTAAAGGATTATTAGTTAAGAAAAAGTAATGAGAGTTATTGAGGGATTGAAGCAGGTAAAATGCATTAACAGATGAGTCAAATTTTGTAAGTCCAAAATATTAACAGAGTTGTAGTAATCTGCTAAATTTCCAAAAACATTCCTAGGGATACCCAGTAAGTTTGGGGATCTCGGTCCACTTGTTCAGTATTCCACCTTGTTAGAATCCAAAACAGTTCAGAGCTACAGGATCGATCCCTGGATCCGTTCTTATAGTATCTTTCCATGGAAGGCAATTTGGCAAGTGTTTTCATTCACAGCATGGGCTCTTCCTTTGTTGATTAAAAGTAAACAGAATCTGTGAATTTCCATTGTTGAACACAATGACCCATGCTTTGAAGTTAACAATCTTTTACATTTCCAAGGCTCCAATCTCCTATGATAGGTAAACGTAATGTAAAGATAATGTGATAGCCAGAAGAAATCCTTCATTAGTTTTCATGAAGATTACACATTCAGTAAATTCAAATCTTAACACTAACACACACTTTAATTTTTGGGTATCTAATTACCAGGTATACATAATGGAATGTGATAGTAAACAACAGGTTATATGTAAGTGGAGACAATAACATTGACATTTCTTTGATATTCACCCACAAGTGAATAAGTCTATGGTTTTGATCTCAGCTGGCCTGTCAGTGTCACAGTCTCATACACTCAATATCCACTACCTTATATATTATATAGGTAATTGGGTGCCATTACTATATATTTGAGTTATGAGCTTTACTGTTTTGTCTCAGATCCAGCTATTTACAGTATTCAAATACAAATATTGGGCCATGGTAATCCTGCAGATACACATGATTCAAACTGCACCCAAAACATAAACCTTTCAGTCACCAGCTCTTGCAATTACAACAATCTAGTAAAGTATAACAATTGCTTTTGCATCAAATACAGATATCCATAAATTCCAGCTTTTGCTGGTGTCCTTTACTGGCAAACGCAGAATGTTATCCCATCTTTGTAGTAAATTTCCTCATTTAAATATGTACTCATCTGAGTCTCACCAATATAAACAATGGGCACTGTGGAATGCAAAGAAACTTATTTCCTGGATGAATTGTAGTATTGACTATGTAACTGGCAAATAAATATGTTCGGGGGGAGGGGGCGAAGGAAGGGAAATGTCCCTGTGTGCACACTAATTTTTTTGGTGTTGTTTTTAATATTGTTATATCTAGAAATTTGTAATATATGACAAAGGACATTCAAAGTTGGTTTATGTCTAATTAAGGTAACATTTTATTACTTTAAATTGACAGTTGCAAAAGTAAGAGCTCATATAAAAATCCTTCTCCAAGAAAACTGTTTGTCAGTTGAGTAAAATTATCATACTGTTTGTCTTTGTGTCCATGAATCAGAAACATGATGCTTACGCATCCGTGTTTGATGGTGAACCTGAGAAAGGTTGGAGGCTCTGAAAGCTTCCAATAACAACCCACCAACACCAGTCCCCACACAGTTGGGGTATATATTTTTCTGCTTTTTCCCCAACTCCATTGGTAATCAGGAGGATTTGAATTATAAGGAAAGGTTAAAATAACTGAGTATGTCCAGACTAAGCGGATGAATGTAAGAGTCTACATATGTTTGAAGTATGTAAGCCTCAATAAGGAAGAATGGATTTATTTAGTGTTATAAATGAGCTGGGGCAGGGGGTATAAACTTGGGGCAATGGGATGAAAATAAGTAGATGAAAATTTAGAGTGCACATCAGGGAAACTTCCCTAAAGTGAAATTATTGAACTGTGCAATAATCACTCTGTTCAGCAATCAGTTTTTTGTACCTTTTTCTGAAGTATCTGGTATTGGCCACTGTCAGAATGGAGAGTTCAGACAGGTTTGATCTAGCATAGCAATGTTCCTATTACTGAATTGCCCAGGGAGGGAAAAATAACTTCTATCAAGCATAACCTCTTTCACAATTAACTTCTTCATAATCTCAACCCTAAATATCCTCCTTCTGATCACTTCCACATATGGTCCCCTCAATCCCTCTCCTCCTTACTTGCTTCCCATTAGAGTCACCACAGTCCTCTCCTTTTTCAGTTCCCATTGCTCACATTCCCTTTTCTTTCTCTTCCCTGATCCATCCAAGAGCCGGACAGAGCATGGCCACCTCCTATTTGTCAGTAAATAATTTTATTTGCATTTAGTTATTTTATTAACTGGGGAAAACAGTGAATGGACTGGATTCACTTTGTGTCCCCAGTGGGCTTGCATCCATATTCAAAGAGTTTTTATGTGTGCATTAACTGCTAATGCACAGTTGTTGATAGCTATTTTCAGTGGGTGAACTTCAGACAAAGCAACAGTCATGGTTGGTTAGACTCATAGACTCATAGACTTTAAGGTCAGAAGGGACCATTATGATCATCTAGTCTGACCTTCCGCATGATGCAGGCCACAAAAGCTGACCCACCCCCTTTCCCTTAACTCAGCTGTTGAAATCCCCACATCCTGTGATTTAAAGACTTCAAGTTGCAGAGTATCCCACAGCTAGCGACCCCCGCCCCATACTGCGGAGGAAGGCGAAAAACCTCCAGGGCCTCTGCCAATCTACCCTGGAGGAAAATTCCTTCCCGACCCCAAATATGGCGATCAGTAGAACATATGGCGATCAGTAGAACAGACTGGCTAGTTAAGGGTCTTGGGGTAAGGGTCTTGTGACTGCTTTATATCACTGATACCTTCAAATACCCTTTGGAGCATCTTTTTTAGTCTTACTTCAGCATAGTGAGCTATTCCCTTGAAACATGACTAACAGAAGCCTCACAGTGAGTGATGACATATTTAATGGTGCAGCATCAAGAATGGGCAAAAGGCTTATTTTCTTTTTGCCTCCTTCTCTTTCTTTCTACTGACAGCTTCATAATAGAAAGATTCCCCTCATGAAACTTTACCTGTCTTAACTTTCTAATCCTCCAGTATTTGTTTCTCAGAATGTTTCACTCTACAGACCAAAAAAAAAAAAAAAAAAAAATGCATTTGTAGTTCACTGTGCACTAAACAGAGCATCCCCTGAAGACAGAACATCCCCTGAAGTGACCTTCTTTTGGAAGGATTCATAAAGCTTCTTTTAAGATTGTTCATGCTACTAGAGTGTGTGTTGGGGACCAGGGGGATCAAGGAAGGGAACTACAGAGACCCCTGGAGTAGGACCGGCTTTAGGTTTTTTGCCGCCCCAAGCAAAAAAAATTTTGGCTGTCCCCTACCCCAGCCCTGGGCTCTCCCCCCAACCTGCACCCTCCTGCTGTCCCAGCCCTGGGTCACTGGTAACTCACTCCCAGGGTGGGTCATTCAGCAGCAATTTTGGATGTGCACAGAATGCAGACAGGATTGGTTCCCATATGGTTCCAGAACTGCAGTAAAGTGGAACAATTTTCAGCTTGTGTGATTGGAAGATGTCTGGATGCATGTTATAAGACTGTCCTACATAAATGAGGAAAAGTTGAGGTGCCTTTATTATTCTTTTGTTCCACACTTTGTTTCTATAGGGAATTTGCCAATGCAATCACTGTCTTCCTTTTAAACAAATAAAACTAAAAAAAAAAAAAAGCAATGGCTGTTGAAAATAGCAATTCCAGTCCTAAAAATCACTGGGAAGCATTGCTTGCTCAATTTTATCCTACTTTTTCTACAGCAAGTTACAGTGGATCAGTATATTTGATTTGGGAGAAATGAAGTAACAGCTGCCCAAATTGAGCTTGAGCACTCCTGAATTTTGAGGGTGTTCAAATCTGGAAGGCAAGTGCTAGATTCCCTTTCTGAATATTAGCTATATCTGGAAAGGAAAAGTCACTTTCTGCTTCCGTGGCTCAGAAGTGGAAATCCTCCCACGTGCCTGGTACTGTATCTAAAGCTGCCCAGGTCCTATAGCAGAGCCTCTCCTCCCTTACTTTTCATTTTAAAGTCTAGTGGGATCCACGTACCTCCCTTGCTAGGCTTCAAATAGAGAGGTGCACTGTCCCTTTAGTCCACCCAAATCCTTCTTTGGGGGTTGCAAGGTGAGGTCACACCAGTATCCCTAATCCAGTCTGGGGAAGTCTTCTGAAGGGAATATCTGGGGCAAAACCTTCTACTCCTTGGGCTGGGCACACTTGCCACCCCGTTCTAGCAGCCAGCTCTCCATTCACAGCAAGCTGCAGCATGGCTCAGCTACCTCACTCCCTCCCCCTCCCTTTCATGTTGATAGCTGCCAAGAGATTGCTGGGAAATGTAATTCTTGCCCTGCTCCAGGGCTGGCTCTATAGGCAGGGAGCTAGGCAAGGAACTACAGCTTCTGCAGCATTGTGAGAGGGGAGGAAGTGAGTTTAAAAAAAAAAGGATGGCCAGAATGCCGCCCCCCTGCAAATGTGCTGCCCCATGCACCTGCTTGTTTTGCTGGTGCCTAGAGCCGGTCCTGCCCTGGAGTTTCTGGCAACAGCAACTATAATGGGAGCACCTTGGGGAAGTAAATGGGGAGGAGATTCTGGGGAGGCTGAAAAGGGATAAAGGTTAAATAAAATAACGTATGTGAACTGACCTTCAAAAACTTTTGAGACTCACCTATCATGAATAATTATAAAGTGCATGAAATAATGCCACAAACCTGAATAGGATCAAATACTTACAAGTGCTGATGCCAGTAGCTTCATAGTTTGAAATGTTTATCTTGCTTTCGTGACTAAATGTTAAAAATTGTAGAGTATGCTCATGTCTATCAATTATTAGTGTATTCAAATGTGTTCAATATTTTACTGTAATAAGTTCAAACTTTCTTTAATTTAGAAGAGCTATAAATGGCAAGTTTAATTACTAAGACATTTAAAATTGGTATACTATTTTCTCCCTTCTTCAGAAAGTGCCTGATATTACTGCACTCAAAAAAACTATAATATGATGTATTCCTTTTGACAACATTATGCCAATATTCATCTTAATATTTATTAAAATAATAAGTAGGAAGCTTTTGAAATGTGTTCTGGGTTTTTTCCCCCCGAGACAGTGAAGGACCCTACATTGAGGCAAAACAAGGGTGAAAATCTTGTTCTGATTCAATACTTCAAGAAATCTCAGGTTTCCACAATGTTATGTAGCAATGTTGAAGTAGCTGAAATTCCTTTGTAATAACATAACAAAATATTCTACAGTAACTTTTTAGATAACAAAAACAGGATGTTTTTCTTTAAATGCTTTTACTTTGAATAATTTTTCATTTTATTATTGATAGTCTTATTACTAACCTTATTTCCTTTTCTAAGCTCTCTCTACTTTAGTGGTGTTCAATGATCTGAATACAAATTCTTCCTGCCCCATCAAATGTTGATTAGGATATAAATGCAATGATCATGTAAGCAACAAATGATTCTGGTTAAAAAAACCATATGGCACAAAGTTAATGTTACCCCTTGATCTCTAGGAATCTCTAGTTTACAGCCTATCAAATGCTAACCTTAGTAGACAAAGCGGTTTTTGCTGCTTAGAGCATATAGCAAGGTTTTGCCAAAACCTAGCTATGATGGCAAAATATGACACCTTTTAAAACTGTTGTGCAGTTGGGTAAATTGTACTCTGATGCAGGAGGACTATATGTTTCTGTCTGAGGGAGAGGAGGATACTGGTGTAGCCACCCCAGATAATAACTTCCATACCCTTTGTATGTTTCTGAAACTCATTGTATCTGCTTCGTGTAGACTGGTGCAAGGATATGACTAGGATCAAGCTGGGGTGAGAGGTGGTTTTTTTTTGTGTGTGGATCCAGTAGTCACAAGTCTTTGCACAAGTGCTGCAAAGGAAAAAATGGCAACTGTTATAGTCTATAGGCTAAAGTAGTAGCAGTGGTGGAGGGAGGAAGTGGTTATGCTGCCATACCATACTCTCCCTAAGAGCTGGAGAAATGCACTGCCAGCACACGTGCATTTCACCTACATAAACAAGATGGGTTATTGAAGTTTGTGGTTGAGAAATTGCATCTTTCAGGAAATGATAGCCAGGGTATTACTTTGGGGACAGCATTGATTTTAAACATCTTAGCTCCTAAGTAAATACAAAACTGAGGTTAGTTCATTTTCTAGAGAGAAGTCTCTATCAAGTAAATAACCATTGAACAGTTTGATGCTAAATATAATTTATCTAGGAAAATAAAACACTGAAAATAATTGCCATTCCTTGCTGATTACATCCTTTCCATTCCTCTTTTTAGGGTCACATTACATGTTCAATAGTGCTGGTATTAAATATCTAGCCTTAGCCTATGCAGTGTAGTCATAGCCTTGGTCCAATAAATTATATTACCTCTCCCACCTTGTCTCTCTAATATCATTATCCTGGAATTTGATCTTGACATGCAATATAAAGTTTTGCCTTTATTCTGGTGTCTATTTTAACAGAATTAGCACCCATAAAGCAGTTGTAAGCCATATTCACATAGATTAACACATTTCAGAATCTCACTTTGACTCTGTAAGTCAATTTTGCAAGCACAACTTGTCAGAAGTTATCCTAGATATTAAAACAAATGTACATAAAAGGACAGACTAATTGTCAAACAACACCAGTCTCGTGGTGAGAAGAAGCTACTGACATTTAATTCCTTGGCATGGATCATACTCGCTATCTATCGACAGCTGTGGTAACGTGTCATGTTGATAGGGACTCAGAAAAGGTAGCAAGCTACTACTGAAGATGTTAGACAATTGACAGAGAGAAAAATACATGTATCATGCAAGCAGCATGAGAGATTTGACTGAAGGATCAGTTGGCAATGGCAGTTCTTAAATGATGTAGAAATATATTACTACTATAGGACATCTTAAGTCTCTTCAATGCCTTGCGTGTCTATGTAATTAACAGTTTCTTTGAAAGATACACATTTAAAACTTCATTGTGTGACATGTTTGATACAAAAACTGATTAAATATAAGACATGTCTCTCATATATTTATATTACAGTAGCACCTAGCTGTGTCAGCTGAGATCAGGACCCCATTGTGATAAGCACTGTACAAGCATGTAGTAAAAGATGGACCTTCTCCAAAGAGTTTACAACCTAAATAGACAAGACAGACAAAAATTGGGAGGAAATTTGTCAAGAGTCATACAGCAGGCTAGTGGTAAAGCCAAGAACAAAACCCAGTTTCTTGACCCGTGGTCCAGTGCTCTATTCACTGTCTGTGTTGCCTCTGTGTAAATATATATATGTCTGTGTGCAGTATATACATATTCAATATATATTGTGCAAGGTCTTCTTTGACTCCTCAGTTTTTCTTGTAATATTGTTTTGCTCGCAGTGACGTTTTTTTTCAAATACTTATTACATAAGCATGCTCTCCTTTTTATTAATAATATTTATATTTCAGTAGTGCCCAATTGCTCCAGATATGATCTAGACCCCATTATGCTAGGCACTGTATAATGACAACTGAAAAAACAGCCTCTGTCTTGATGAGCTCAAATGCATTTATTAAATAAAGAAAATGTTATTTACTGCACCAGGAATAAGAGTAACTCCTTCTCCATTTTGCTTCCTCTATGAGTTATGGTTGTTGTTGCATATTATATTAGATCACATTATCTCTGGTTTAGTTTTCTTTATTTTTGTTCCTTTGTATATGTTTGTGTGTGCAGACAGTTGTCAGTTGCATTTTTCACACTCAAGTGGTTTTGCCATCTCCTGGAATTTCTCCTGAAAAATCATAAACCTTGGCTGGTGCACAATGTGTTACAAGGTTTGTTATGATTTATGCACTTTTAATGTTCTGACAATTTAATAACTATATGCCACTTCTCTTCCACTACATAATTTTGAGCAATAACTACAGTTGAAGGTTTGCATTTTCTGCATGTTATTAAAAAGAAAGGTATGTCTCAAGGCAGTTTGTAATAATTCTGCAGTCAAAGGCTGAAATCAGAGGGGACAAAATTGATCTGATGCTGTTTCAACTCCCATAAGATGCTAAATGTATTAACTTTAGTTCATTGTAAGGTAGACATAATTTGAGATTAAGCAGTACAGTCTATGTAATCAAGATTTTCTTTTTAAACAACTGGAGTGGTGCTATTCAAAATATGGAGTCATGAACAGGCTTAATATAAGAGAAATACACAATTATGTTTGTTCTTCTGTTATTCAGGAATCATAGATAGTATCCATTACAATAGAAGCATAACAGCCTCATTGAGGTTAACTTTGCCCACATATACATCGTAAAAAGTTGTTTGTTCTTTTTCTGATTAATTGCAATGTGAATTACTTATGTATATTTGAGCCATTTAAACACAAATAAAGCACAGCAGTCCTTGAAAATGTTCTGGGATCATAATTATATAAAAGATAGAGGGGGAAATAAAAGAGAATACAAACATATAGTAAAAATTACATTTTTGCTATATCCAAATGTTAGAGGAATACTCTGTCCATGATCCAACAAAACACGTGGAACAAGATTTTCAAAAGTGCTCAATTCTTATTTAGAGACTTACGGTGGTTCCATAAAAAGATCAACTAATTGGGTGGTAAGATTTTTGAAAATCTGGTCATAAGTGTCACAATGAGAGATGATAGGTGCAGAACTCTATAAATATCTGTTCCTTGTAAGTATGAGCACTTTTGAATATCTGGCTCAAAATTCGTCTGAAAATCTGACTTATAAGCAACTGCATAATATCTAATGGGACTACTCACATTCTTTAAGTGAATTGTGTGATTAAATGCTTTGTCAGACTCAGGCCAGAGTTCTCAGCCGCTTGTAGGATCATGCCATTAATCAGCAAGTGTTCCATTATTTCTTATAAGGCTAATGCAATAGACCAAATCACATTGTACTCCAGATAACAGATACTCTGTCCTCTTTTTCTGTCTTTTGAAGTGGTCAGCAAAATCCAGCAGTATGCCAGCCACTCACTCAGGTCCTACTGTGAAAACTGGACCATTCCAGAAAGATGGTATCCCATAACACCTCCAATTTCTTCTTACTGCAACAGTAAGTTTATAGTACCCTAGCTCTTGTCATTTCATACAGGTTTACATATTTCATAGAGTTTAAAGCCAGAAGCACTATTAGATCACCTAGTTTGATCTACAAAGCATAGGCCATTCACTTTCACGCAGTGACCTCTGTATTGAGCCCAGTAACATGTTACCTCTACCTTCACAGTCCTCTAGATCAAGCCCTTTTTTTTTTTCAAAGTGGACTCCTAAATCCATAGTTAGATGCATATAAGCAGCCTGACTTTGGGAAGTGTTAAGTACTCAACAGCACCCACTGGAGGGTCAGGAAAATCTACCCTCTACACGTTGATAGGTTCAGGAGAGATTATTATTAATAAATTACTACATTGAATTACTGAAATGAAGAATAAATATCTGGCTGATTTAGAATTTATGGATTTCAGTGGGAGGATGACTTTTGAGTGGTGATTTTTTTTTCCTTTGTATTTTTCATTATTTCATCTTTTCACACTTTTTGATTTTGTTCTACCCATGGCCTCCTGGGACAGACAGACAGTTCACAGGTTTGTATTTCTAAAAACATTATATATAAAATGAGTTGTGCTGAGAGCAGAAAGCATTGTTCTTTTGTTTGGTAAATTTCAAACTTTGGACATGCTCTGGTCTAAGTCATGTGATACTACTCCATGACAAACACTTTTTATTGGGGTGTTTGTGTATGCTGGCGTATATGCGGGGGTATGGATGGTTATTTTCTTGGGATCCAACTAGTTCACTTGGGATTATTTACCTACAAAAACAAAAAAAGCCCTAGATGGTGATAAAAATACCTTCTTAATTCTTTTAGAAATAAGAATATTACCGAAGCTCATGGAATGTTTTAAAAAAAAGTAGTCTGTGAAAACTAGTTTGTATTTGTATTTCATTTGTATTTCATTCCAGTAGCTTTGCAATGTAATCCAAGGAATTTGTGAATTTGGGACACATAATATGTTGCTGATTTTTAAAATTGTACTCTATTTTATAGCCAGATAGTTTTTATATATATATCTATATGTTTCTACTTTGTTTTCTTTGTCTCTCACTTTGATCTGTTTTCTCTGATGCAAACTGATCTAGGTAGTATAGTAGTATTCTTTTTCAGTGGCTTGATTCATCAGCATTTTAATTTATGTTTGTGGAGCATTTCTGATTAATGTGAACAGTACTGAATAGACTAGATTCTGCATGATTGTTCTCTATAGCCATAATCCTGCATAATAGCTTGCATTTGTTCCCAATTTCCAAAACGTTAATCCCCCCCCCCCCATCAATAAAAATGAGGCCCCTTGTGGTTTTAGTCTAAATCCATTTTATTAGAAACCAATCACTTTCCCCTCCCCCACTTTGTTTTTGTTTTGCTACCAAAAACACGAGGAGGAATGAAATACAAATAATAACTCCTCCCTTCTGTAATATTTTGTTTATAATTGAAAGGTCTAGTTTTGCTATGGCAAAGCTATGGAGTGCAGGTAAATGCAAATACAAAATAATAAATCCACCCAGAATATTTGTAAAGGATTCTTTGTTGCAGGCTCTAAAGTAATAAATAAATAAATGGGTTCATTCATTCAATCCCTTCTCATTAAAATGAGTGATGCCTGGAAAATAACCAGTTAGAGCACCCTATATTTGTAACAAGTGAATGCTATCATTCTACAACACTGAATTATTTTAACAAGCTGCTATATTATAGTCAAGGAAAGCAAAGAATCCCATCAGGCATTTGTCTTTCTCTGTTAAAGATGTATGAATACCATTATTTCACATTCCTCAGACTCAGATTATTATAGGACAAGTGGGGAAAAGCATAAGGTTGAATTTTATATGGAAAAAAAAACTCTATATACAAGATCTAAACAAGTCTGTTACAATTAAAATGCAAAATCCCTACAAACAAACAATGAATACCTATGTCTGCAACTGAATGGTAAAATAATCATTTTGAACAGATAAGTAATATTCTTATTTTCTGCTGACTAGACACTTATAGATGGTCTGCTGGCACTGACTTCTAGGAAAAGGCAGGTATAAAAAAAAGCAACAAAAATAGATATATTGGCTTTCAATCTCATTAAATTACTGTAATTTCATAACACTTGGCTTTAGTTTCTGGTTCTTTAAACTGAAATTTGGAAAGGCATTTAAAGGTTGAGATTTTATGTTTCTGCTGAGGTCAAAAGAATTTATGATAAACTGAAAGCTTTGCTGAAATATAGTAAAAATATAAAATAATATTCAAAAAGAGTTACATTAAAATGTTTTATCATTTAATTAGACTGGAATTTGCATTAATTAAAAAGGACTATTTGGGCACTATTTCACAGAAAATGTTCTGGTCTAAAGAAATTGTTCCTATGAAATGATCATTTTCCATGGGCCTTCTAACACTCCCATTGATGTTAATGGAAAAGCCACATTAATGCCCGTGGTACAGGATTAGACCCTAAATTAAAAATGAAAAAGTTGCCTTTTTCTTTCCTGCATTTATATAGATAATGACCCTTTTAGTACTAGTGCACCTAATGCCCATCCTTTTCTCATTTACTATCACCTATAGACTGACTTCTCTGAAAGACACACAGGCTCTAACCCATATCCCTCAAACACTCTCCTAACTCACAAAATACATTATAAGGGGAAAAATGTCCAAATTAACACTCTAGGTTATGTCTTCCATTTTGTCTTGTCTCTTATCAGATTCTAAGCTCTCTGTGGCAGGGGCTTACTTTATTTTTTCCTTCTAGAGTGAAGAACACACCATCAATACTTAACTAAGCAAAATAAATAATATTTATAAGAGAAAAAACTGTCAAAAGATGAGAGTGAATAATTTCTTACAGTGCAGATTAGGCAGAGTCAATCTCTTTGGCAGTAAAGCCAGTTCTTAAAAATGGGAAATGTGGGATTTTCTCTGCTTGACTTATATCCAGTATCACTCACTGAAATTCTGGAGATGCTGGGTGAACTTCAGGCTACCATGCTCAAATTAAAGGCATACCTTTCCTAGCTGGTAAAATCTTGTGGAGAGACAGTGAATCTTCCAGTGCCTCCCCATAGCAGGGCAAGATGTCACCTTCAGTTAAGGAGGTGATTGTTCAACAGGCAGGGATGGATTTGGGCAATACCTAGAGTCCTCTCTGATTTTATTAACACTGGTCAATCAGATATTATGATTTAGAACATAGACTGGTTTTATGAGTCAGTAACCTGCAAGTGACGGAGAAAAATACAATTGTCCATGTTTTGTTTTGTTTTAATTTTTTTATTAATGTGGTCAGTGGTTTGCCAAACATGGAATGAAGACAGTCCTGGCCCCCAAGAGGTCACAATCAGGTTTCCTGAGAATTGTTAGCTGGCCTGGATAATATTGATCATCCTGCTGTCATGGCAGTGTTCCTCGCTGGGATTGAAAGAATTATGATTGCGGGGTGAATTCAAAGGCTAGTGGTGAGGGCCTTGCCATGCAGGGTACCACAGGGCTCTCCTGTTTCTTCTTTATTGTTCAAAAAGTGTGCAAAGTTGATGGGGAAGTAGTGAAGTGATATGTCCTGCAATATCACCAATACATGGATAATGCTCATCTATGTCACTATTACATTAGAATCATTAGGTGGTTGAACAGCTTACCCGAGTCTAGAAATGGGGGTAAAATCCAGTCAGTAAAACACCCAGTACATAGGAAGACTATTTCTGTGTCTCCACTTCTTTGCACTTAGTCATCATTTCTGAGAGAAGGCTGAACTGTTTTTACAAAATTAAAACAAAAACATAAATACCTCACAATCCTGACGCAGATACCTGGCTCGGAAAATTTCAAAGCAAAAGTATAAGGAACTGAAAACTAGATCTTCTAATGTAAAGAGTTGGACAGCCTTAACTGTAGGCATTGTTATGTGTGCTGCCTGTATGTGCTTGGGCTTCCAGTTCCCAATTTTCTATAGCTTAATAAAGTTCCATAGTTGCCTGCTTCTTTGGTTCATATCTTTCAAAAGTGCTTTAACTGTTGATAATTGATTAGTTGTTTGAGATACAACACAAAGAGAAGCACCTGACATAGCAAATAGGAAAGTCCTGAGCTTTGAGCAGGGGGTTGGACTAGATGACCTCCTGAGGTCCCTTCCAATCCTGATATTCTATGAAAGGCAACTTTCTGGAAACAAGAATAAGCAGAGCTGGCTATCTGCTAATTACTGGTTAAACTTGATGTAAGATCAAGTTAAGATCTATTTCAGGGGTCGGCAACCTCTGGCACGTGGCTCACCAGGGTAAGCCCCCGGCAGGCTGGACTAGTTTATTTATCTGCCGCATTGGCAGGTTCAGCCAATCACGGCTCCCACTGGCCGTGGTTCGCCATCCCAGGCCAATGGGGGCGGCGGGAAGCCGCAGCCAGAACATCCCTTGCCCGCGCTGCTTCCCGCCTCCCCCATTGGCCTGGGATGGCGAACTGCGGCCAGTGGGAGCCGCAATCGGCCGAACCTGCTGACACAGCAGGTAAACAAACTGGCCCGGACTGCCAGCGTGCTTACCTGGCAAGCCGCATGCCAGAGGTTGCCGACCCCTGATATATTTGATTTCTAGGAATCTTTATTTGGAGGAATATTTACAGATGAGTATTAATTAGAAATGTAATAGACGTACTTATTTTCTTCAATACATAGAGCTCTATTTCTATCCTGGATTGTGATAGTCTCTTTACAAGACAATAACTCTTCTTTAACTGCATTGGTTCAACAATGTACAAATCTAAAAATTTCAGTAGATTTTAATGTTTTGTATATATTGTTTTTGCAAATGTCATTTTTGTCTGAAATGTGTATCCTGACAACTAATTTGAACACACTGAAATCTTTTACTGTTAGCTGTAATGGTTTGTTGTAAAGTGTGAAGCTCTTTATTCATCCTAACAACTCAAATTCTTGTAATGTGTTCCCTGACTTTTGAAAAATCTATTTCACTCATATTTTGTACTCTTCCAGTAAATCTTAGATGCTGATTCCTTCTTCCTTAGGGAAAAATAATTGAACTCATCAATGTTTAAATTTAAATATGAACACAATTAACACTTAAAAATGTTGACCTGTGTGGGCACATTTAACATGACAATTTATAGTTCACCTAGCAATGTCTAGAACAAATATCTATTTATAACAGAGATAATCTGCTTAATAGCCACAATATTTCTCAGGAGAAACCAGCTTGGAAACCTTGCTGATAAACTACAGTGATATAAGTCTTTCCTACAAATAGAATTACCTTATTTTTCTGAAAGCCAACTTCCATAACCTTTGCAATTAATAGAAATCAAGATTTTGGGAAGCCTTGATATTTATTGTTTTTTTTTTTCTTTAGACATTTTATTGAGCTTTGAGGAAAACACATAAAGATATGCTCAGATTGTAAAGCATTTGCTCTTTTATATAATATAAGAGACCAATTATAGAAACACTGACATGAGGAACTCTACTCATATGGGTAGTCCCATTGAATTCAATAGAAAGAAAAAATACTCGTGTCTGTGCAAGACTGGTTTCTAGTACTGCAGATGATGAAAGTGTGAACACTAAAAAGTGAGCAGCAAATAGCTGCAGTGCACAGCATTTAGAGAGTAAAACCTAACCCCACAGTCAATTTGCATGAAGAATTTTTTTGAAACATTCTGTAATTATGAATGCAGAACCAGGCAATAATTGGGTATAGACAAATAATCAAAGTAAAGCAGTATTTGGCTAAGAGTATGCCTACACAGCAAAGAAAAACTCATGGCTGGCCTGTGCTAATTGACTTGGGCTGGGGCGGCGGGCTCATGGGGCTGTTTCATTGCTGTGTAGACTTCCGGTTTTGGGGACTCTGTGTGACGGGAGGGTGCCAGAGCCCAAGCTCCAGACTGAGCCTGGAAATCTACACAGCAATGAAACAGCCCCACGACCCCAAGCCTGCTGGCACAGGCTAGCTTGCAGGTTTTTCTTTGCTGTGAAAACTTCCAGGTTTAGTCTGGAGCCCAGGCTCTGGCACCCTCCCACTTCACAGGGTTCCTGAGCCCTGAGAGACAAAGAAGTTGAGGTAATAATATCTTATTGGACCAACTTCTGTTAATGAAAATTACAAGCTTTAGAGCTACACGGAGCTCTTTTCTGTTTCTTGTTAATCTTAGCTTCACATGATGGTCCAGTTTTCATCAGTCCTTTGTATCTTTATACTTTCAGACTGTGGAAGTGTGGACTAGAACTGTTTAATGAAGTTCTACTCTGGAAAAACTACTCTGTGAAAAGTGTATCATGAAGTTCCATGTTTACTGTTTCTCAATGACTCGCAAATCTGCTTTGACAATGAAAACCTTGTTCTAACTGTCAATCCTGTAAACTCACCTGGGAGCTGAAAGCGTTTTGTTTCTGGATCAAGTATTCTCGACAGAAATAAAGACTGTGCAGTCACAGCTAAGTCCAACAATTTTGTTGGTGGTGTGGAAACCAGAACAGATTCCAGCTGACCCACCAATGGGTGCGTTTGCTCTGCTCTTCTGACAGAAATAGTACAAAATAAAACCATGTTTAATGTCCTTCTCTCTCAGACAAGTACCCTACCATATGTGTGTCTTCAATCACAGCTCTGGTTGCTGCTGTCAAGGCTACTTTTCAGGTGGGCCAAGTGGAGGGGGCCTTCCCAACCCTGTGCTCTGTTGCAGGCCCCAGTGTTGTGAGTACGGGGAGAGAGAGAGAGAGAGAGAGAGCTTTGAGTCATCACTCAGGGACTTCATTGGGCTAGGAAGGAATGGGTCCCCAGCTCATCACTCTGCCAGGCCAAAGTGTACCAAAGTGTACCATCTTCCTAACCTGCTGGTGTGGCTCTTTAATTAAGGCTATTCATGACCTCCCAGCCAGGGCTCTGGGCTCAGATGTGCTCCTGCATCCTGTAAAGAGAACACTGCAAGGTCAACATTACCATTCTCCTTCCTGAGTGAGGACTACATAGGTGAGCCACTCATTTAAGTCAATGGGATCAGTTTTGGAATCAGGTGCTACACAACCTTGAGGAGTATCAGAGTTTGTCTCTGACTTTATGCTGTCTTTCTAATCTGCCTTTCTTCCCCTGCCATTTTGAAGTTTCATACCCAGTGCTTTTCAAATGGCATAAGAATAGCCATACTAGGTCAGACCAATGGTCCATCTAGCCCAGTATTCTTTGTTCTGACAGTGGCCAGTGCCAGAGGCTTCAGAGGGAATGAGTAGAACAGGGAAGAATGAGAAATATAAATAGAGATAACCTACTTATACCCATCATTTCAAATAATGCATTCCCTCATTACCTGTGAGAATAAAATTCATCCCTATTGAAGGGGCTAGCATAAAACAAATGCAACACTTTAGTCACCTGTTGAGAGTTTTAAATAGGTTTAAGTAGCGTACAACTCTCTACATGTAGGTGAATTTCACCCCAATTTCTTATTTTACAGTCTCACTCTGACTTCAATTTGTAATCCTATTCACAGATATATTTTGTATAATTGTTGTAAGATTTATGTTTGTCTGTTCTTATTAAAAAAATAGCTCACTAAGTGGTGATGAGTTGATTTTAGGATTTGATATATGATGCACTAATGAAAGGACCCTTCCCCCCCGCCTTTTTTATTTACTTTTCTATGATAGATATTTTGTTCTAAATTGTATTCTTATATGATTTGGCACAATAAAGAGAAAACAAATATTTGCTAATGCTCCTGCCCAGTTGACTAGTACTTCTTTGTACAAATCCCATCTGGCTGATTTACCCTGGGACCATACCACCAAGCTTAATGTCTAGTATAGTGGTCTTTCTGATAGATGTGAGTCTAGGGGCTGAGCAGTAGTGAACTCAGAGGACTGATCACTGACAAACATCCTGTTATAATATTAGGCTTACGTGACGTTCACATGGATGGCACTGATGTCAATTTAAAAGTTATGAGTTTGAAATGGGAAAGGTTTTCAAAAGTTAACAGACTTTAAAACAATAGACCAAACCATTCTTCCTGTAACTCCATTAACATGAAAGAAATTACAGTGGAAGGATATGAAAGTATGTAGAAGAGAAAAGTCTATTGCAAACATGAATGAAGTTTGGGCTAAAAAATGGATCTGAAATTTCAGCTTGGGGCCCATATAAAGCAATGCAACTGTCTTTCTAAGCACGGTGAATATAAATATTGACAGTAATGACCTTACTATAAGAGTACAGATAAAATATATTTTGAGTAAAAATACTGAAAAAATCTATATCATCCTAATATGAAACTTCCTATTTCTCTACAAGTAGATTATGATATTAAAATACAAAAGCATAGAAAATATCATTTGTACAGTTGAAAAGCAGTCTTCCAGTCTGTATGTAATACTGTCTTCTCTTCTAGAATTCAGTGGAGGACAAATGTATGTGATGACACAAAAAGGAATAATAGACTAGTTTAAGAATTTTGTGATAATCATAGAATTCTCTTGATATTGCAAGTTTACACATTTTTATACTAACACAGTTTGGACATTCTTGGAATAGCAGTATATCGTGTTTTGAATGTAGCTCTCACAGAATTGTATTAAAGTTAATTTTGTCACTGTAATGTTATATAGGAGCAGGCCTCTGTAGACTTGTATGGACATTGTTTCATTTCATCATGACATTATAATGTGTGGTCTCAACAGACTTTCACTGACACATGATGAGATTGTTATGACATCTGCAAGCCCCTTAAAGCAGTGGTGGGCAATCTGCAGTCCGTCAGGGTAATGCACTGGCAGGCCGCGAGACAGTTTGTTGAAAATTGACCATCCAGAAGCACGGCTGCCTGCAGCTCCCAGTGGCCGCAGTTCACCGGTCCCGGCCAGTGGGAGCTATGGGAAGCGGTGGCCAATGCTTGCCCATGTGATTCCAAACTCCATCTTGTTACCTGTAATTTTCCACAAACTACAACAATGGGTTTCCCTCCACAGGACAGAAGCTATGAAAGGCCCTGGAGACATCTCCATTTTGCCTTTTTCCTGCTCTGATCTCTGGATTATGGATTTATACTAATGGGAGCATTCTAACCAAGGGACTGAGGATCTTCCAATCATTTGGGAGCAACCAGAGACTTAACCAGTGATGGCAGAAACTTCTTCAAGCCTGATCCAAGAACTCTTTGCAACACTAAAGCTTATCACCTCTACTAGGATACTGATCTCAAAACTGTATTCATTGCTGTATGTAGGATTCAGTTCTGTGAGTGGATTCAGTTCTGCTATATTCTGGAAAGGCTTCTTGAAGAAACTCAGCACAAATCAATGCAACTGGAGCTGGTCAGGAATTTTTAACAAAGCATTTTTTATCAGAAAAATCTGATTTGCTTAAACCAAAACTTTTCTTGACTCAATTTTTTTCTTAAAGTTTTTAAAAAGTTTTAAAATTATTTTCAGAATAAAAAATCTGCTTGTCTGGTTCAAAAATACATTGTTTAGAGTTAAAGATAATTAAATTAAATCAAAACAAAATGTTTAATTTCAGTTGACCCAAACTGAATTCTTTTTTTGTAAAATGTCTGATATTAAAAGTTTTCATTCTGATTTCAGATGGGAATTTGTTTTGAAGTCTCATATTATCATGGGACCATTTCTTGTTCAGTTGTACCTGATGTACCTTTGGTTCACCAATTGACTCTGAGTGAGACAACACATTCCACATGCAACAGCTAGATTACCATGGAGCCCAAGCCATAAACTAAATTTTCTCTTAACTGGAGGAATCCTGGGAGAAGGCAGAGTCAGTACTTACACTTGCCTATCCTGTCCTGTGGCTGAATTTCCCTCTCTGCAGCTGACCTTGCAAACCCAGGTATGCACCACAGTATTGCATATTACTAGCATAAACCCACTGTATTGCATATTACTAGCCTTGTTCTTTGTTAAAATCCAAACTCGAGCACAAATAATTATAATAATTAATTAATAATGATGTGAAATTAATATAAACCCTGACATATGGAGATATAACAGTGAAATCTGATATTTTAAGTGCTGTTTTTACATATGTAATGAAAAGTGGTAATTCCCACTAGAGCAATTTTATTTTTCCACCTTCATGTTTTAATTAATATAATTAAAACTTACTAATGCCAAATAAAAGAAAAAATATTTTCTTTTTGATGATCACCACCTGTTAGTAGATACACTATGTTCTCTATGGCAGAATAGACCATCATTTTAAGTGGATTTCTGAAAAGATTCTGTTGACACCTTGAAAGTTTTCTCTGATGGCCTTGCAGCCCATTCTGATCCATCCCTATTTTCAGTCTTTAAGACAAGTTATGAAAACATAAAAAGCAACAATGGGAAAGGGTGCATGTGCAGCTGTCGAGGTGGTGGGGAATTTAAGAGTAGTATTTGGTTTCCATCTTCCATGACTATCCTTAACATCTTGGATGCCTTAGCTGGAGCATGGAGAACAAAGGTGCTCGTGCTTTACTTCCCTCCCTTTTGATGCAATCAATAGTTTGGTTTGTATCATTGCCACCTCCTTCCATTCTCTCCACACACACACACACAAATCTGTCTGAATCATGTCCATTTGGAGACCGGTGTAAGTGTGTTCAGCCCCTTGTAAGAAATGGCCCATGGAATTGGTTGTCCACAGGAGCAAATTCCTCCAGCCAATGGTCATCGACCCCCAGGACTGGGGAGACTCATGGCTTGACTGATGTATATTTTGTGAATGGAGATCATAGCTAGTCACTCCTCCTACCCACACAGTTTAACCACAACTCATTTTTGAGGTCTTCCCCTTTGTAAACGTTATCCTAATATTTAGGCCACATTCTAAAAAAAGTGCTGTGCACAAGGCAGGCCAGATCTACCCTTAGACAACAACTCCTAAAAGCAACAAAGAGTCCTGTGGCACATGCGTCTGACGAAGTGGGCATTCGCTCACGAAAGCTTATGCTCCAATACATCTGTTAGTCTTTAAGGTGCCATGGGACTTTTTGTTGCTTTTTACAGATCCAGACTACATGGCTACCCCTCTGATATTTAACTCCTAAAGGGCCTTTGGCTGCCTGCAGATCTTCAGGGAGTCAAAATAACTCTGTGAATAGAGAGCCAAGATGTATATAATTCCTTTTTGATAGCCACTGAAGTAAAGACAGAAAAAAAAGTGTAGCAATTGTTGCTGACACTTTCAGTTCTAATCTATGAATTACTGCAGATCTGTGCCTTGCACTGTACCCTGATTTTGTTTTGTTTTGCTTTTGTTCAAGGTTCAATGTTGTAAAACCACAGACCAAATGTTCCTACAATTCTGGATAACTGGGTTATTGGTTTTAAAATCCTCAGATGATAGCAGCAAATAAGCACCATGCTTATGTGAATTAGAAAGGTGCTATTTCATTGAAACTTAGATGAGATGATTTGTCTCTGGAATCCAGAGTGAACTTTGCTGCTGGAGCATGAATACCTTTTGAGATAAAACTAGACAACAGCTTAAAATGTCGCTTCCTTACTGGTGCCTGCAGTTTTGAACATTTTAATTTAAGCTTTTCTTTTGTTCCAGATAAAAGAAGAAGCTTTGTCCATCTTTTCAAATTAAATGTTAGTACTTTTAAGGCATATGTTTTGACAGTTAAGCTGTGGTGTAGACAGCATTTTTAAAATAATTCAGTCGAATCCACAGCTGATGTAAATTGGGATAGCTCCATTGAAATTAATGGAAGTACACCAGTTTTCCTCAGCAGATCTAGCCCCTCAAACCTCTAGCCCGATTCCATTCTCATAAAATATGCTTGTGCCCAAGTCCCAATTCCAAAGTGACTTATGCATTTAGAAGCCTAAGTCTCATTGAAAGTCAATAGGGGTTAGAATCTTATGTCACTTAGGCACTTTTGAAAATGTTACCCAAATTCAGATGGAAGCGTATATTGGTTGAACAATCATATTTTGAACAGACTCCCATGAAGCACTGAGGTCATCTTTCCATTCACGCATTTGTGAATAGGGGTCTTCTTCAAAGATGTGCATACTCTAATGGAAGTAGTAAGTTATAGGAATAGTGAATTTGTAATATTTTTAACAACTTCTACACATCAAGTTTTCTCCCCCAATTAACTTTTCACTGCTTGATTCGCAGATCTGCTGAGCAGTTTCTCAGGCCAAAGGTAGGTTAATTGGAATTTAGTTTAGTTTATGCCTGAAATTCTTTAATAACCTAGCCAGGTCAGTTGGTATTGCTCTTCTAATTGTATATTCAGTCCTCCAAAATGCTGAAGCTTTGTATTGCAGCTAAGCTCATTAAAGGGGCTACCAAATTGGTTAGTTGTTACTAATTAATAAGATCAATTCATTCATAAAATCAGTTCATTATCTACTCATTAGCAAAAGGCTTAGTTTGATTGTACACACTATATAAGCAGAATTAAGTGATAGAGAGAGATTTTGAGATGTTCTGCATATCAACAAGATAAAGTTAGAATGCGACTTAAAAGATTATAAAAATAAGATGGGGGCTTTTGGTTCAATTTTCCTACAATGCAAGTGAAGTCGGCACCCAAATTACAGAATTGCCTTCATTTGCACTGCACACGTGTTTCTTCTCCACTTTCAATACTATGGAGTGGCTATGACCCCATTCCCATCAGCAGTGGACAAAAGAGCTTTTGTATTAACTAGTATCTCAAAGCAGCAAAGGCCATAACAACAATCGGGTTTCAGAGTAGCAGCCGTGTGAGTCTGTATCCGCAAAAAGAACAGGAGTACTTGTGGCACCTTAGAGACTAACAAATTTATTAGAGCATAAGCTTTCGTGGACTACAGCCCACTTCTTCGGATGCATACAGAGTGGAATAAATATTGAGGAGATATATATACACACATACAGAGAGCATAAACAGGTGGGAGTTGTCTTACCAACTCTGAGAGGCCAATTAAGTAAGAGAAAAAAAACTTTTGAAGCGATAATCAAGCTAGCCCAGTACAGACAGTTTGATGAGAAGTGTGAGAATACTTACAAGGGGAGATAGATTCAATGTTTGTAATGGCTCAGCCATTCCCAGTCCTTATTCAATCCTGAGTTGATTGTGTCTAGTTTGCATATCAATTCCAGCTCAGCAGTCTCTCGTTGGAGTCTGTTTTTGAAGTTTTTCTGTTGTAATATAGCCACCCGCAGGTCTGTCATTGAATGACCAGACAGGTTAAAGTGTTCTCCCACTGGTTTTTGAGTATTATGATTCCTGATGTCAGATTTGTGTCCATTAATTCTTTTGCGTAGAGACTGTCCGGTTTGGCCAATGTACATGACAGAGGGGCATTGCTGGCACATGATGGCATATATCACATTGGTAGATGTGCAGGTGAACGAGCCCCTGATGGTATGGCTGATGTGATTAGGTCCTATGCTGATGTCACTTGATTAGATATGTGGACAGAGTTGGCATCGGGCTTTGTTACAAGGATAGGTTCCTGGGTCAGTGGTTTTGTTCAGTGATGTGTGGTTGCTGGTGAGTATTTGCTTTAGGTTGGGGGGTTGTTTGTAAGCGAGGACAGGTCTGTCTCCCAAGATCTGTGAGAGTAAAGGATCATCTTTCAGGATAGGTTGTAGATCTCTGATGATGCGCTGGAGAGGTTTTAGTTGGGGGCTGAAGGTGACAGCTAGTGGTGTTCTGTTATTTTCTTTGTTGGGCCTGTCTTGTAGGAGGTGACTTCTGGGTACTCGTCTGGCTCTGTCAATCTGTTTTTTCACTTCAGCAGGTGGGTATTGTAGTTTTAAGAATGCTTGATAGAGATCTTGTAGGTGCTTGTCTCTATCTGAGGGATTGGAGCAAATGCGGTTATATCTTTGCATAACAACAATGTATCCATGAGCTCCTAGTGGCAGTATTTTCAGTGAGAGTGGAGGAACAAATGCTAAGGGCATCTCATGAACTGTTTATTTCCCACTTTCCCAGTGTTTGCAGAGGAAAGTGTCCTAGATATTTGTTTAAAGTAGGAGCTTTAATGTGGATGTTAATACTCATGTGACTGGTATTAAAATATGTGCTCCACATACAGAATATCTACAGAGTTCTACTGGATCCATAGTATATGCTTTATTTGCTATTATCTATTACAAAAACTTTACTGATCTGATAATGGGTTTAAAGAAAGTGGATCAGATGTACAACAGGCTCAGTCTTGCATTTGCTATGCATGAAAACTCCCATTGGCTTCAATGCCTGAAAAATGGCCTGTAGGATTCGATCCTGTCATCTCTAAATTGAACTTCTTTGCTGGAAGGGAAATGGCAACACAATGCATATAGTCAGCAAAACATGGGGAAGTAACTTTAATTTAATAGGCCAATTGTTTTCCTATTAATTAAATGGGTATTGATTGTTAAAAGAACAGTTATTGAAGTTTAACAAGTATGAAAGAGATTAATCTAGATGCAGTCTAATTAGTTCAAAATTGCATGAGCAATACAAATGCATAATTAGATTGTTTAGAATGTACTACACTTGTAAGAGAGATTAAGATTTATTCATGAAAAAATGCTCCAGTCAGGCAAGTACATTTCATAGACTTTATATGAGAGAGCCTGGGAGGTGATTGTTCTAGTAAATTACTACTTTTTTTCTATGATTCATCATCCCTATCGTCCCTTGCACCGTACACAAATAAAATAAGAGGTAGAAAATAAGAGTATGATGTACACAAATAAAATAAGAGGTAGAAAATAAGAGTATGGGACAGTAAGATTTGTGGATTTTGCCCACATGCGCATGCAACTCCCATTTGACTTTAGATATGCACAGAAGGGAAGAATTTGTCCAAAGGTTCAGAATTTTTTGACAAGGCTTTTTTGTTGGAAAATGCAGATTTGTCAAAATTTAAACTATTTGTGACAATGAAACTTTGATCACAAAGTTTTTTGAGGTCTGGGATGGAATTTAGAGAGGGAGTTCCCTGAATGGCTGGTGGTTAGATTACTGGGATATGAACCTAGTCACTCACTTGAACCTAGTCTCCCACATCCCATGTGAGTAACTTGACCACCAGGCTGTTGGCTATTCCAGGGTGCATGTCCCTCCTCTCTTACTTTCTGTTTTGTTTTCTTTTTTTAAAAAAAACATCCATTTCATCCCTAGGTTGAATGGGATTTTTTTAAAAATATCTTAAACCTTTTGATAGGATGGGAAAACTGTTTTCTGTACAGCTCTAATCATAATTTTATGTACTGTATTATGTTCAAAGCATTACTAAATATCGCTGTAGGGTAAATACTATCCCCATTTTACAGGTGAGGAAACTTAGGCATTAAGAAGCAACTTGCTCAAGGCTTTATATTGAACAGATGACAGGGCCATTTTGGTATTAGAATGTAGGACTTCCTCTTTTGCAACACTGCCCTTTAACACATGTACATTATGGTGCCTTTGGTCACAAGAGACCAGATTTTCAAAAATGCTCACTTCCCACAGAGAACAATGGGACTTTGAATTGAACACTCCTGAAAATCTGGCCACAACATAGTAATACGCCACAGCAGATGTGCATTAGTAGACTGTGTGTGCATGCATCAAGCATGCTGCACGGCAAAAGAGCAAAGTTTACCAATGTCTTACTAAGGCATAATCTGCACTTAAAATTTAGGTTGACACAACTCTGGTGCTCAGGGGTGTGAAAAATCCATACCTCTGAGTGCCATAGCTGTGCTGACCTAATCTCCGGTGTAGATGTAGCTAGGTCATCCTCTACACCCACAAGATTATGCTGGCATGGCTATGGTGTTGTAGATATGATGTTGTAGCACCCGTTGTGTAGGTGTAGCCTCATAAATAGACCAATGGAGTTTATTGCTATTATACGGTGGCTCTTTAATTTTAAGTTTCTTTAAAAAACAAACCATACTTCAGAAGTTATATTCAATATATCTTTCCACTACAAAAAGTAGATCACAGTAAAAGGCTAAGAGAAGAAAAGCATGTAATGTTCCTTAATATTTTATCTATATTGTTGAATATATTGTTTTTTTCACCCACTTTAGAGGCTCCGCTAGATTATTTGGAATCTCTCCCCTCATTTCTTTACAAGTCTGACTTCTCTTTCAGAAGCAGTTTGTTGCAAAACAGTCACTTCCAACTTACTTTCTATTAGAAATAATAACCTACCCCCCAACACACACACTCTAATTTTGGTGAATTTTTCTGAAAAGCTCTGCTTCCTTTTGGGAAAACTGAATTGGGAATGCAAGAGGGTTAAATGGCCGGAATCCTTGAGCCTGGCACCTTGGAAGAGCAGGGAGAATTTAAAACTGACTTTCTGCTCCAATCCCCTCATTCTGATGTCCCCTTGAGCTGCTTAATAGCCTATATGTTTAAAAATATCACTTACATGTTATTAAATGAAAACACAGGTTGCCCAGCAACAGAGGAGTAGAAACAGTGCAAGAATTAACAAGGAAAAGATTTCCTTCGTGGAAAAAAAGGAATGCTATAAAAATTGCCTTTTAAGAGAATTGAGTTCTCTCTCTAGAATTGTGGTAATGTGAATGGAAAACAGGACAGCTGAGGTCTGCCCTGCCATGTATGGGAAATAAAAGGAAAAAAGGACATTTGGAGTGTATGTATGGAGGCAAAGGAATAAAGGCCAAACAGGCGTGAGTGATACTTATTTCCAGGAATATTTGCGTTTAGACAGTATTCACAAACAAGCGTAGATTATAATCTAATCTCAAATTTTGCAATATTGATGTTAAAGTTAAATAGAATCAAAGGCAGAGCTGATGGATTTATAAAAACACATTTGAAACAACCCATGACCCACAATGGAAGCAGCCACCCTGGGTAGTACTCAACATTTCAGGGAGACACACAAATTTCCTGCTAGCTGTAAAGGCAAACTGTGTGTGTTTAATCCCTTCCTCATAATGGGACCAGAGCCACTGAATTGGGCCTCATAAAACACACAGAGGAATTTGGGACAATGTTCAATAAAACAAAACCTATTCAAAGGGGACAGAACTGGGAGATTACTAGATGATCATATAGAAAAAGAGTTAAGAGTTTCAGGTAGTTCAGAAAAGCTGCAGTTAAGCATTTTAACTTTTTGTTCAAAAACAATGAAACATATAAAGAAAATTGATTTAAACATGGAACAGAAGAATCGTATCACATAGACTGCAGTATAAGTAGAATTGTGGTATTAACAACATGAAGCAAAATTCTTAGAAATGTCCAACTTGCTTATTAAACTGGAAAATGAGTACAGTATTTCTAATTTATATTGTAAAATACGAATAGTATCCATATGGCACATCAAATAATCTTAAAATTCACTTGTCCAGAATTACTAAGGGATTCTTTTTTCAATATAGCATCTACTTTGCATGCATAAACAAACTGTTGTATTTACATAGTACCTTTCACTGTGTTACAGATATTAAGACTAATAACACCTTTGTCTGGCAGCACAGAGAAACTAAGTGACTTGCTCAAAATCATGGAGCAAATCAGTGGCAGAGAAGTGAATAGAATTCAGTTGTCCCTAATCCCAATCCTGTTCTTTTATTACTAGATCATAGTTATTAAACTAGATAACTTCTAAAATGGGCAGTTCTGCTTCAGAGAAATCATTTTCTCTCTATTATTTCAAATATGTTTCAATGTCAGTCAAATAATTGTTCATGTTTCATCTTTATTTTCCTTTTGTACGCTCCTCACACATATTTATTTTGAAAAATATAGTGAAAATCCATCTGTCTCAGTTTGTCTATGTTTTCTCTCCTCCAAATATTCCCTGATTAAGCATTCTAGATCACTGGCTCATTGCAGTTTGTTTATTCCTTATCCATGTCTTTTTTTTTTTTCTTTCCCCACCATTTACCACTCCAGTGCCATGAGAGCAACTAGTGATTAGCAGTATTGTGCAGCAGATGTTCCATCCTCTGAAGACGGATGCTGGGCATTATTGACTTGCAGAATGAGGAACCAAGTGGTGCCCCCTTGACCCATTGCCCAAGTGTTAACTGAAGAAGCTGAAGCAGCTGTTTCTCAGAGGACAGCAAATCTATCAACAAAATACTTCACTGAGGTAGTTACAATGTGGCTAGCATTGCTAAAGCTATTGTACATTGAAATTATTTTTAGGTAGGTAAGTGTCATAAAAATTCCCCCACGTATTTGTGAAAGCCATGTGTTGAGCTATCCTACTTGAATCTTTTGAATGTTGTGGACAGGGCTTGGGGATTTTTGTTTTTAATGAAGCGGACTCTGCATTTTTTAATACTAACTTAAAAATAATGTCATTTTTACTTGTTGTAGGATAGGGCATAGCACTAAAAATTATGCTGAAAGCCCCTCTTGCCTTTTCTATTTGGGGCATTCAGCACAAAGCTATGTATCTAGTTCATGTAAAAGAACTACACACAAGTCACACTAAAAATTTGCTAATATTAAAATAAACCATCTACTAGTATAAAGAAAAAAAAATAGCATTCCAAGATGAAGCTCTAAAGGAGAAATATTTTAGAAAGGCAACCACTTGGAAAGAGCTGACATATTTATAAAGGCTGAAGAAACACTGATCACCGGCCAAGTTGTGACAAAATGTGTTTTACAACCTAACCTACTCACCAGGCTCCTGGGCTTCTGAGAGGGCAGTGAAAAAACCTGGCCAATCTAGAAGTGAAAGAAAAAAAAATCCCTTCCCATTCCCCAAAATGCAACTAACAAGATGCTCACAGCAAGACCCCCAAACCCATCCTGCTTTACTTCTGAGGGGGATAGTAAGGAGGGGGGAATGGGGAGCAGGGGCATCATTTGCAGTGGGGCAAGTCAGGCAGTTTCCCCCTAGACCTTGGTATGTGCCCTGACTTTTCATATAGCTGTGTACTCCATTATGACTTCCACCCTGCCCCCCACCCTGACTTTGCAAAATATAATGTAATTACATATAATGTTCTATATGTTAACATAAATTTCCCCTCCCTTTGCCTGCTGAATTTTTCTGAAATGATGCCCCTGGTAGGGAGCTTTACTTCCTGCACAGAATGTGTGGACAGGGGGTAGGACTTATAACCCTCCCCTTTGTTTGTGGAGAAGCCAAGAGGCTTATTCTGCACCCTTCTGTCCAGTCATTCAGCCACAAAGCTCCCCTCTTCAACCTTACAAGGAGAGTGAGTGCCAATAAGAGGGGTGTGTGTGTGTGTGTGTATATGTGTGTGCGCAAACCTTACAGGATCCAAGGGTTTTATTTCCCTGTTGCTATCTCAGAAAAAAACCTCTTCTCTTGTGAGGCTGCAGGGATGGGGGGAGAGCAGTTGGATTGATGGTTGTTTTAGGAACACAAGGAATGCAAGCTGAATCCCAATATCTATTTAATGCCCAGAAACGTATTGGAGTTCATAATGCACTCTCACTCTGTCTGACAGTTGATATGTTGTGCTGGTTTGCAGCTTGCACTTCCTCATAACAGAGTTGGATTATTGATCACCACTGCATGTGAATTTGTTATAACACTTATTTCCGTCACTGTTGTTCTCACACACCACTGATAACCTCTTGAAATGGGATTGCTATTGTTTAAACTACTGAATGCAGTACTTCAACAATGGTGCTCATTAAGAGCAACCACTGTAAACAGTGCAGTTACCATATCCAATTTTACTTTTTGAACATTAAAGTTCATTTGTATGTTATGTATTATTACTAAAAATCAGTAAATATATTTCTTAATTCTTAATATCAATCCCCGAGCCCAATGATACACAGTGACACACTGGATTAAATGTTCTGGCCAAATTAGAAAAGAAATCACACAATAAACTAAACATGTGCTCCAGCCGCTCCGGCAGCAGGGCTTGGGCAGTGATTTAAAGGGCCCAGGGCTCCACACGAATTCGGATATAACGCGGTAAAGCAGAGGGGCTCGGGTGACACTTTAAAGGGCCTGGAGCTCCCTGCTGCTTTATCGCATCATATCCAAATTCATGTTATATCGGGTCACGTTCTATCGGGGTAGAAGTGTATTTGTTAGCTCCTTTTCTCTTTTTTCTCTCTCATTGGAGTTGAAGATTAAAGGGTTGATATGAATTTACTTCCTATTGCATTAACTCATGGGAAAGGAGAATCAATATAAAATTTATAATTTGGTTAGTGTATATATATATATATATATATATATATAATTAATTGCCTTATTAGATGGTACTTCCTTATTGACTAATGTATCAAGGTTCTATGGGTTATATGTGATTACCATATTTGTAATGTTTGGGGCCCAAGTAGGTGTGAGGATCTCCAAGTTTCACCTGATTTGCCAACCCTCTCTGGGTGTCAAATGTGTATTTCTTCTTTCACTATCTTTTCCATTTTGTTTTTTCACTTCTTTAATTCCCTTTTCTGCCCCTTTACATGCTGGGATTTCTCTTCTTACTCTTATAGGAAATGTATTGGGAAGCAACACCCTATCCTTGGATTATATAACTTGCACTGCATAGCTATGTAAGAACTGTATGCAGCTCAGGAAAATCTGCAATTTCTCATTTATTCACAAAGTGACTTTATATTTTATCTGGTGTATTTTGACAATGTTGGTTCCAGCAATTAAATGTGGCTCCTGGAATATAAAGGTTTTTAATAACCCTCTTAAAAGATATATACTCAATGCTTAAAAAAGGGAATGCTGACATTGCCGTGCTCCAGGAGACACATATGACAGAATTTAAAGCTTGTAAACTGAACAGAGGTTGGGTAGCCCTCTCAACTAATTACTTTAATTCTAAAATAAAGGGCACTGGTATACTAATACATTAAAAAAAAAGTTGAATGTTAACATTCTGCACACAAGGTCTAATGGTGAGTGCAGATTTAAGGTTCTAAAATTGGCAATTTGATCATCATCTTTGCCAGTCTCTATGGACCAAACCAGGACGATCCCAGATTTTTTCATAATTTTTTGAGTATAAAAGACATGGACCACCATCCTATTATTATTGCTGGAGACTTAAATGAAGCCTAGACAAATTTTTTCCATCTTCATGTAAGAACATAACTACTCCTCAGGTACTTTATACATACATAGATGATTTAGGTTTACAAGATGTGTGGAGACTGAGTAATCCTACAGCCAGAGACTATAGTTTTTTTTTCTCTTCAGCTCATTCAGTATATTCAAGATTGGACTATTTCTTAGTGTCACAAGACTTGATCAGTTCTGTCACTGACTGTGACATTGTTACATCTGACCACGTTATATCAATAGGTCTTTTAGGCCCCCAGGGTACGTATCCTCAACTAAAATATGGAGATCAAATACATCTCTGCTGTTTGATACATCATTTGTTAACTCTATCCAGGGGGACTTAGAACATTTAAAAAAAACAAATACCCCCACTGCTTCATCAATTACCACACTATAGGAAGCTTTTAAAGCCTTCATTAGAGGCCATATTATCTCTTATGCCACCTTTAAAAAGAAATGGAGTGAACATAGAATTGATACTCTTGTGAAGGAAACTAAGTCCTGGGATGTAGACTATGCTTCTGTCCCCTCACCAGGGAAACTGAAAACTTAATTAACAAACTTCTGTCCCCAAAGGCTGAGTTTTCTTTATTCTATTTGAAGCGAAACTACTGGGAATCTGGCAAGGAGCCGGCAAAATGTTGGCAGACAGACTTAAGCAAAAGACTAACAGAAATAAAATTACTGCTATTTGTGATAGTAGCAATAAATTATATATAACGGTCAGATATTAATAAACAGTTTCAACAGTTTTATTAAGTTATTTAGCTGAAGAGGGAATCAGTAAAGATGTTATCTATATCTATCTATCTATTTAGTGGATTGTCTCTGCCACTGATCTCTCAATCTCAAAAGGAACTTTTAGATGTTTCTCTAGAAATTGCAGAACCAATTTAGGCTATACAAGAAATTAAGATTGGAAAGACTCCTGGTATAGATGGGTTCCCAGATTAATTTTACGAAAAGTTTTCTGAAACTTTAACACCTAGATTATTGGATATGTTCAATGAAGCCAAGAATGTGCAAACTCTCCTGCTTACTCTTACTTTCAGTTATTCCTAAACCTGGGAAAGACCTTGGACTACGTCGTAGTTATAGACCAATTGCTTTAATCGATTGTGATGCTAAAATTTTAGCTAAAGGTCTTGCTATGCGGCTGGATAAAGTTCTCCCTCACATTATACACATAAATTAGATAGGCTTCCTTCATAATAGACATGGCTCAGGTAATTTGTGTCGATTGATTGATATTATTGCCACTTCGAGACATTCTAAAGAACCTTAGCTATCATTTCTTTAGATGTCGAAAAGGACTTTGACCACATAATCTTTTTCATGTGTTAGCAAAATTTGGATTTGGTAACCAATTTATTGCTTGAATTAAGCTTTTATACTCTAATTCAACTTTTTGGGTAGTTACCAATAGTATTATTTTTGCTCCATTTCCATTAAAGAGAGGTATGAGGGAGGGCTGCCCCCTTTCTCCTCTTTTATTGATTTAGTGATAGAACCTTTAGCCATTGTCATCTAAGCAAATCAACATACTCATGGTATGAGAGTGAGAAAAAGAGCACAAAAATTATGCTCTATAAGGTATTTGTATCTAAGCTTGAGGTTACCATTTCTTAACTTCTAATCACTATTAAGACTGGACTCCTCTCAGGATATAAAATTAATTGGAATAAATCAGAAGTCTTAGGCATTAACAAATATGCCACAAAGGCCTTTCCTCAAATGGGGATTTTCAATGGCAATCCTCTTATATGAAATAGTTAAGAATACTGAATCCCAAAAATATTCAGGACATATCTAAGATAAACATAGAACCAATTGTTGCCCAAGTGACTACAAATTTGGGGAAAGGTAATTCCTTAACCCTGTTTGTGCGGCAAAATTAATATATTGAAAATGAACGTCTTTCCCAGAATTTGATATGTCCTGAAGGGGTCTCCCTATTTCTATTCCCTAAATTTATTTTAATAAACTCAATACCCATTTTCAGAATGTTTGAGGTGCAAGTAAGAAATCTAGACTGGCTCTGAACAAATTACAGATCCCCCATCTCTTCATTTTCCCAACTTGGAAAATTATTTCTTTTTGTTAAGCCTGGCATCTTTGTGGCTATTAGATGTAACCCCACATTGGATTCAGATTGAATGAGAATTGCTATACCTTCTTTCTCTTTCAGGCATTGTAGGATCAAATTATTACAGATTTGATGGTTCCTGAGCTTCCACAATGGCTGTGAGGCAAGCTTGGTCAAACTTGGCTAGAAAGTTCTGCTTCCATCTATTCTTCTAGGTAGAGGCAATACTATGAAGCAATCCTCTCCTTAAAATTGGTGGCAAAACATTAATGTAGAGGGATTTGATGGACAGAGGAAATTTCACTGTGTTGCAGCTAATTGACAATGATAAATTTAGATCATTTGTAGATCTTCAGCAACAATATTGCTTGCCCTGCTCTGGAGCATGGTAGTACCTCCAGTTAAAGCATGCACTTACAAATGTATTTGGACCAGATGCATTGGGAGCTCCAGAACGTCCAGAAACTTCCTGGATTTACATAGCCAGCGGTATCCTTTTATGATTTTCTGGGCCAAAAAACTCTGCCAAAGGTTGATAATTTGTGAGTTGCTTGGAAAAGGGATTTGGATACACAACTATCTCCAACCTAATGGAATACAATTGTATCTAATGTTAAAAAGCAAGTATAGGCCTGAGAGTACAGCTTATTTACCAAAAGGCACATTCAAATCTACTGGTCTCCACATAGGCTAATGGTAATGGGCTTCATAAATCCTGACCACTGTTGAAAATGTAACTCCCTTGGTGCTACATTAGCTCATATGTTTAGGGAGTGACCCTGTATCAAGAATTTCTGGTATGAGGTGGATCAAAGGACCAATTTGATATTGGATGGTAAGTTGGAGACTTCCCTTTAAGTTTGATTCTTGGATATATTCTGGATAAGTGAACATTTCTTGGTAACAAGGCAGCGTGGTTCCAAGGTAGAATGTTGGTCACTAAAAAAGAAAAAATGGATGTACTAGAGTCTTTTTTTCTCTCCTCAGTTAATATGTTGTATGACAAACAATGAGTCCTGATGGTTCTTTAGTCAATTACAAAAATATATTGTCTGCTTAAAAAAAAAAAAAAGATGAAAAAGTCATCCTAGGTAATGTACCTGTAGGAGATATGAAGCTATTAGTTCTACTCTATATTTTTTTATAAAAGAAATTCAAACATCGGCCTCCAATGCACCTACACTTGGCAAAAGACTATTCCACATGCTCTGGTCGTAAAATTACTATTTATTTTTGTTTTGAAAAATACTGATTATTCCTAATCTTGGCCTGTATATAATTGATCATTCTCAGCTGACAAATGGTTTGATGAGTTTGAAAAATATTTTTTTGTTTCATTAGCCTTTATAAAGTCTTCATAAAAAGAGGATCTTTGTATTTTAAAATTTGATCTGATCCTGCTGTTTATTCAATATCCTGTGATATGCCCAGATACTTTAGAAATAAGTATGATGTTAGACAGGATTTTAAGAGATCCAGATTCAGCAAAAAGAGCAGATGAATTCTTAACATACAGTATTCTGGACCTAATTTTCCCCACCTGTGCACCTTGTGTTTTCATTTACATCTTGTCAAGACTGCACAGAATGTTATTGCCACTGTGAGTGAAGAATTCTGATTTGGTAGCATTTCCACTCATTTTGCATATGTGTAAATAACCACTCAAGGTGCCAGTTAGGAAAGTCCCAGTCCCCTAGTCCTTAGTTATAAAGAGCAAGGGAAGAGACATTTAAAAATATACAGGCCAAGATTTTCAAACATTAGAGCTTTAAAATAGGTGCGAAAGACCATACTGTGGCTCCTATTTAAGTTTGACCTGAAAAATGCAGAATGCCTTCAGCTCCAATTGATTTCATTTTCAGCTTTCTGGGCATTTATTTAAGAGTTTAAATGTATTTAGGAGTCCAACTTCAGTTTCCAAAAATAGTAACTCCAGTCTCTGGCACACAATTTTGGTATGTATTTTTTTGGTAAATATTTTTGAAAGTCTCCACCCTCTCCCCAGTCTAAAAACAATTCCAAGGGAAGTTTCACAGATGTATGAGTCAAAGTGAAAATGAAATGTAAGTTTTGCTATCTAAAAAAATCTGGAATAAATTATGATTCTACTCCCACAATTGTGTGTGGGAAGTGATAAGTGCAAAGATGGCATAGAGACTTAATGAGCATGCCTCTCAGTACAGAACTTTTAAACTGAGGTCTAAAAGAGATGGATGACTTTCAGTTAATTAAAATGTCTCTTTGTTGACATTAGCAGGTCATTTATGTTATTTGTTACAGTAAAAAGTGTTTTTAAAAGCATTATTTTAACAAGTCAATCCCCTTTCCTTTTGAAGACTTCCTCAGAGAGATGTGTATGCTTTCTGTCAGCATAAACTGTCAATCAAATGGAATCTACAATAAAATATTTGTTTTGATTAGTAGGCTGAACCTGTGTGGCTATTAGGGACATGAAGTGTACCATCCTCACCAAAACTAACTTATATGCTTAGAGCAATAAATAGTTTGATGACAGTTATACTGGGTGCTTTCCCCCACATTGTGTCCCTACTATACAGGGATGTGTGCTATGGAGTCCACTCCACCCCTCACCTGAGAGGGTTAAGGTAGCTGGGAAGGGGCTAATTAACCTGATAGGGTGCACCTGGGGGAGGATTAGGTTGGATAGGCAAGCCCCAATAGAAGATGGAGCCTTACTGGGCCAGAACAGGCAGAGCTTGTATAAAACCAGGAAGCTGAGAATAGAGAGGGTTGCCAGGTGATGGCCTGCAGTTACTCTCTAGCCTTAGAGAGGGAAAGGCTAAAACCATGTGGAGAATAGAGGCCCTAGGATCTTGGCCTTGGGAGAAGGGAGTACCCAGAGGAGGGTGGAGAAGGAGCCTGACAGAGGTGAAGTAGGAAACAGCCCAGGAAAAGAGTTGCAAAGTTTGGGACAGTGAAAATCTTGGCTGCCAAATGTAGGAACCCTGGGCTGGAATCTGGAGTGGTGGGTGGACCTGGGTTCTCTGACCAGCTGCTGGGGAAGTAGCACAGATCAGGCAGTGGTGCAGAAGACTGCCTAGAACAGTTGTCTAGTGACACCCCAGAAGGGGAGGACTATAGTGACCTGACTAGAGGGCCAAGCCATGAAGAGAGAGCACCCTGAATTGCAGTGAGGTAGTAGGGCATATGAACAAGCAGTGGAAGGGTGTATCGGACCTGGAAAGAGCTAATTCCCAGCCCAAGGCATCCTCCTGGTGAATGTGCCCCCAAGATCACAAAATGGAATTGCCAATGTTTTGAAAATGTGCTAGATACAGCCGAGGGTCATATTCTGCAACTGTTCTGCACATTGGCTACAAGACTGACACCCGTGTTTGTTCCTGGAAACTATCCAATAACTCCAGCTGTAGGAATCATTGACTTTTAATTTCACTAACTGTTCTGAAAAATTCACGTTGACCCAACCTAAATCTGAAAATTCCAGAAACTTTTGTCAAATCAAAAGGGTCAACACAAATTTTGTTCTATGTCAAACAAAACATTGTTTGACTCAAAATGAATAGTTTTGTTTCCTGGCACTTTTGGACATTAAATCAAAAGAAATGGAATGGCTGGAGGAGGCTGCTGCCTCTATTTTAACCTTTGGCCCAGTGGCTAGTGCAGTCAAGTGGGATGTGGGAGATATGGGTTCTATGCCCATGTCTGCCTGATGTGGAGAAAGGATTTGAACTCTAGTCTCCCACTGGGCAATAGGATATTCTGATCTGGGTCTCTATCATTCTTCCCTGTTAAAGCTGTTCAGCTTTGTATAAATAAACACAGTCATTGGAGCGGGTTCATGAACTTAGATCTCCCATATCCTAGATGATTGTCCTAATCATTGGGCTAAAGGTTGTGCCAACACCATCTTCTCATTCTCCGGCCATTTTGAATGGCCTCTAAGTCCCCATAAAATCCATTTTTGGCCAAAACTATTTAGAGCATATATGTCAAAGTACTGTGCAGTTTTGAGTCTACAGAAACTGCATTTTTCAGTGAATAAATGTGTCCAAAATATTTTGCCTAGCTCTGATGATAATGTAATTCCCAGAAATAAACATAGAGACTAATCTTGTATCATCTCAGCACACATATCTCTCAGAGAAGTGAATTGGAGTTCTGTGTGCAGTGGAATAGCAGGATAGGGCCCTTTATCATACCTCTAGAGCAGGGCTGGGCAAACTACAGCCTGCAGGCTGCATCTGGACCACCAGCTGTTTTAATCCGGCCCTTGAGCTCCTGCTGGGGAGCAGGATCTGGGGCTTGTCCTGCTCCAGATGGGGAGCAGGGTCGGGGGCCACTCTGCGCGGCTCCCGGAAACAGCAGCATGTCCCCACTCTGGCTCCTATGCATAGGGGCAGCCAGAGGGCTCAGCTCTGCACACTGTCCCTGCCCCAAGTGCTACCCCACAGCTCCCATTGGCCAGGACCCATGGCCAATGGGAGCTGCAGGGGTGGTGCTTGTGGAGGGGCAGCACACAGCAGAGCTGCCTGGCTGCAACTCCAGGTAGGAGCTGGAAAAGCGACATGCTGCTGCTTCCGGGAGCTACTTGAAGTAAGCGCTGCCTGGAGCCTGCACCCATGAGCCACTCCCCCTCCCCCTGTGCCCCTGCCCCAGCCCTGATCCCCCTCCCACCCCCCAAACCTCTTGGTTCCAGACCGGAGCCCCCTCCTGCATCACAAACCCCTCATCCCCGGCCCCATCCCAGAGTCTACACCCCCAGCCGGAGCCCTCACCCCCACATGCCCCAACCTCTTTCCCCATCCTTGATCCCCCTCCCATACACCAAGTCCCTCATCCCCAGCCCCACCCCGGATCCTGCAACTCCAGCCAGAGTCGTCACCACCTCCAGCCCTCCAACCCCAATTTTGTGAGCATTCATGGCCCGCCATACAATTTCCATACCCAGATGTGGCCATTGGGCCAAAAAGTTTGCCCACCCCTGCTCTAGAATATACAACACACTTTCAAAACATTCCCATTTGGGGATCAATAGACCTATACCTAAATCAGGAAGGACGCATGTCAGGTGCTTCCCCCCATATTAGCCTTGTTTTATTATTCTAAAGATATGTTAGTTTCAGCAAGGGTGATTCACTGCATGCCTATAATAGTTTTGCAGATTAAGTCTACCAATCAGTATGGACATGCTTACTAGTTTATGTGTTGCTATCCACATTATTCTCTAGGAATTCAGTCTTCTCTCACAGGAAGAATGACCGGGTTGTAGCCATCCTCAAAACTGCAATTAATTTCAGCCACTTTTGAAAAGTAATAAAATTTTCCACTAACCATCTCAATTAGAGTCCACAGGCCAAAGCTTACAAACCTGGTAACCGAGTCAGCTTCCCAATTTTTATTTGAATCTCATTCATCTGTCTTTTGTGTTAATACTTTGTGTTGAAAGCTTTTGATCTGTACAAAGAGAAGAAAATAAGACAGTTGAAGGAGTTATTGGTGAAAAATAAATACTATACACTAACGAATGCACTTAAAATAACATTACATAAGCAATACAAGGAGACTAATAAAACATCATTAGGGAATTAATCAAGGAGATTCATCATGCTAATGTACCTTTTTAAATGCGACAAATTCGACCATTTATCCAAAATGCTTTTGCTTCTGATATTTTTCTGTACTGCCACTTTCTAAAATATTTAAACTGAACATAGCGTAAGTTGTTACAAGTTTGCATATTCAAAATTTTCCATTAACACTTCTCTCCTTATTGAGCACTAAAATGCTTACTACTATTTCTGCAAAAGGAATGGCGACAAAGTCAGTGATGCTGGAGAGAGAAGGGTGTAGAAGTGAAGGATGCAGTGCCTTTGCCCTCACCTCAGGTGCTCTTAGGGACTTCATTGAGTGTCTAATTTACTTGGGAAGCAGTTAGAAATTACTATGACAGGTGTTATAAAAAAAGTAAGATAGATACTTCTAGAATATCAACACGTCACAACCTGTAAAATACATAAAAACACTAATAAATTACTCATTAGGATTATGTTTATTTGATTCTTGCAATACAATATCCTTCTTTAGACTACTGTGGGATGTGGCACAGGCAGGGGCAGCTCCAGGCACCAGCGCACCAAGAATGTGCCTGGGGCGGCATGTGGCGGGGGGTGGCCCGCCGATTGCCGTGAGGGAAGCAGTAAGGCAGCCTTCAGCGGAATGCCTGCGGGAGGTCCGCCAGTCCCGTGGCTTCGGCGGCAATTTGACGGCGGCTAGCCGCAGGACCAGTGGACGTCCCACAGGCATGCCACTGAATCCGTTTTACCACCGGACCTCCTGCAGGCGCACCGCCGAAAGCCACCTGCCTGCCGTGCTTGGGGCGGCAAAAAACATAGAGCCGCCCCTGGACACAGGTGATGGTGGATTATAGAAAAGGAATTGGGCTGGGGCAAGGAAGAACATTATGAGTTGCTGACAACTATTAGAGTGAGGAAAAGATGGTGTACAATGGCACCCTTACAGCTGATATTACCTTTACAGCTATCCCAATATCACATTAGCATGTTCCTTGCCTTACCTAGTCAATGGAATAAAACTTGATACTTGTGGGCAGTAGGACAGTAGAAATCCCCCCCCTTCCAGTCACATTGCCCCAGTTTTGTTGTTCTCAAACTTATAATCATAGTTCCAAACATAGTTTTTCAATGT
Organism: Malaclemys terrapin pileata; assembly: GCF_027887155.1. Lineage (NCBI taxonomy): Eukaryota > Metazoa > Chordata > Testudines > Emydidae > Malaclemys > Malaclemys terrapin. Next base: position 93,114,494 of record NC_071509.1, read on the forward strand.
TTGAAGCAGCTATCTATTGGGTGGTTGAGGGGGGAGAGTTTGAAAGAAGGTGATCCAAAAGATCTTTTGAAGTGGTGGCTATTTTGGGAAGGGAGGAAGAGGAACTACCCCAAAATCTTGTCTTATTATTACTTAGTAGTAGCAACAGAAGAATTCCAGTAGTTCCTATAATTTGCTAATTACCAATCATGCACAATCCCTGCTCCAAATTGCTTAAAACCAATTTTTAAATTATCCATATTTGACATTCTGGAAAGTCCAAACAAGGTCTTTTCACTTTGGCTTCCAGGTAGAGCTGGAGCTAGAAGTACCAAAAATAGCATATCTGCCCTCATGGTATTTCTGGTGGCTATTGGAAGTGGAAATGGGGAAATCTCAAGAGTCTCTTTTTACAGACTTCCAGCTGGTTTTGCTGGCTCTAATATTTTGGATAGTTCAGATAAACTTTTGTAAGTTGAACTTTGAGGTTTCCCCATCACTTACATGTCATGATTAATTCAGCTGGTAAATGTTTCATCTGAACCTTTTCAAAGGTTAAGATTCAGTTTTCAAAGAACAAGTCACAGTAATTGGAATTTACCCTTGACTTTTTGCAGTGCTCTTTGACTGAGGTGCACAGCTTGTTTTCAGAAAGCAAAATATTTTATTTTTGCTCAAAAAGAGAACTTTCCTACATTTCTGGCAAAATTGTTAGTGCCTTTTCCTTCAATGTATTGTTTTTCTCCTACAAATAGGAAACTATCTGCATAGATAATGGCTAGTCAAATAGCCAGTTGTGAATACTGCTTCTGAGCGATTAAGTATGGTGTTTGTCTTATTAGTTTTGTTACTTTGTCTCCCCTGCCTTAACCCAAAGCCTCTTGTTTGTCTCATCCACATGAGATTGTGTATCTTTTTAGACTGTCAACAATAAGGGGACTGTTATTTTCTGAATCTTGTGTCATGTTCAGCATAATAGGGTCCAATGTAGCTGAGACCACTAATGCTAATTCAATATATATGTTAAATTATATTAAAAACAACCATCCTACATTAACAGAACATTAAGGTTGCAAAGCCAAGTGTGCATGTAACTGATGAGGGAATGCACTATTCTGTCCACATCTATGATATTTCCCTTCTTCCTGCACCAGAGCTTAACACTTTGCTGAAGCACGGACCACAGTTTTGCCTTTCCAGGATTTTCAAAAAGCATTACAAAGAATTTAACCTCTGAGCTATTGTATGTAAAACCCTGATAAATCAATGTTAATAGTTCCAGTCAATTTTGAAGAGTACCATAAACTTTCTTAGTAAAACAAACACGTAATACACTCACAACACATTGTAAATAGTATTTGGAATATTATTAATAGCTTTTAAGCAAAAGCTTTCAAACAATAGATCTACTCTTACTTACACTGACTTCCCCCTTTTGTTTGTGTTACAAGCATGCAAATACATAACATTATATATACTTAGCATAAATATCAATACTATCATTCCCTCTGATTTTTTCCCCTCAGAGATGATTTCTCAGTCTTTATAGTGTGATCATCATATGTAGTGTTTGTTACCTTGTGTTCTCCAAGTTTGAGGAGAACAGTAGCATATCAGTCCTTTCAAATGCTTCAGAACCTGTCAGAAAACAAGCAGTCTGGGAATCTCCACAGGTAGCAGCATTTCAGCCCTTGGGTTAATAGCTAACTAGTCATCTCAGTTGCTGGTGAAACAGAAATCTGTATCAAAAGTTGTATAGGGATTCAGAACAGCATATAAAACATCCATTCCTTCAATCTCTACAAGATTCTCACTCTATAGAGTGCTCTCTTCTCCCCATAAGTCCATCTAAATCAGAAAAAATTCACAAACCCTCACTTCATTAAATACTGTCCCCCATTCTTTTTTAACCGAGACAGATTCCCAGTTTAAAGCAGTGAGCTGATAGCCACATGTAAATTCCACCAGACTCTTTAGCCACTATGGGGTCACAAATGCTTACATCTATCTTTCCCTTTAGTCCACTGCTGTGGACCAAACATTATCCTAATGGGGGGCTTCCTTAATAAATATATCTGAAATAGCACTTATCTGTATCTAAAATCAAACAGATATTGGGACCAGCACTCAGAGCAAACATAAATCTTGGTGCTATCTTAATCAGCAGCTGGGTCCACAAGCCTATTTTCATCTCTGTTTATTCCCATCACACATCCACTGATTGACTCAATTCTCAGACTGAATAGGATATGAACTGTAAGGTAGGTTGCCCACAATGAAAACTTCCTGTACAGCATCAGAACAACTACTAAGCATGTCTGGTTACCCTGTTCTGGAAGTTTCTGGTCATTCTGAGTTGCCTTACTTTGCTTTCTGCAGATGTGCAAAGACAGAGTATCTAGCTAAAATCCATTTATCTTCCCATCCTCTTGAGAAACAGTCAAACGTTGCCGTATAAAGCATGGGGGTTACACTCGAGTTAGGAAATGCCAGAATGAAGTTAACCTGTGCAAACTTAATTTGGCCCTCTTGTGCATATATATTAAAAGTAATGCAAGTAGAATTCATTTCTTACTGGTACACTACACTCATGGGAGGGACACAAAGATGGGGCACCAGCTAAAGGAGGGCATGTGACCTTCCCCCATGACCCCTCCCCCATGTGACTCCTCCTGCCCCCAGCCCAGGGCCCCTGCACTCTCCCTGTCCCCTCCCCATGATCCATCTCACGTTACCTTCAGGTGGGGGAGCTCTGTCCTCCTCCTGCTGCACCAGAGACTTCTGAATCTCAGGGCTCTCCTGGGAACTGCAGCAGTGAAAAGAGCAGAACATAGGGTAGCCGGCAGCTCCTCCAGCATGGCTGTACCACCCCAAGCCCTGTCTTCTGGTGGGGCTACCATACAGATCCCAGACAGGAGATGCAGCTGCGTGGAAGGGCTGAGGGAGGTACAGCCGCACCAGAGGAGCTGTAGGCCTGGAGCTGCCCGGCGGCCCCACGTTCTGCTCCTCCTGTGTGTTTCTGGTATGGAGTACTGGCTATAAATATATTCCTGGTATGGCGTACCAGGGACTGTACCACCATACTTGCACCACTGATTATGATACAGACTTTAATTATATGATGACATACTATTTTCTCCACAGGACTCCTGCTTCACTCAGTGCACAAAATGGATAGTGTTCACTGAATGAACAGCTAGTCAGTATTTTGTTTTGCCCACACCATTGAATGTTTGGCCCAATGCCTTTTGTGCCTACACACAATTCAAATGTGCTTTGCATTATTAATTTCCTTATGGGCTTTTCTCAGGCACTCATCATTATAGTATGTGAGTTCTTCTCAAATTTTCCTGAGTTTATCTTCACAATACCCCTCTGAGGTAAGGTGATATTTTTATTCCCATTTTAGAGATGGGGAAACTGAAACACAGACATTTTTATGATGGATGGGTATGGCCTCTTTTACAGGATAAATAGTTTTATAACACATTGTTTAAAGCGCAGCTGTCATTAACTTAATTTGCACCTGTAAATGCTCAGGACTTCTTCAAATCAAATTGTCTCAGATTGGATACCCAGAAATTGAAGAATATGCAATTAGTGGACCTCTCTGAAAAGTTTGGTTTAAATAAGTTGCCAAGCATCACATAGGAACTCTGTGGCAAAATCAGGGACAGAAGTTAATTCTCCCAGATGAAATTCAACAACATAGAGTTATTTTCCTGTTTTGTTCACTGCACACCTTCCATGTTCTTCACCAAATAAGTCAGGGATCGTACAGAAAGACACCTTCATTGTACCACCCTGATTCATCCTCAGAGTCCATCCTGTGCACTGAATGAGGCAGGGTTACTGCAGGGAAAAAGAAGGATGTGGTCATGTAATTAAAAACTGCATCATAATGCATATTCACAAGGGAACTGAATTAAAATTTCAACCTTAATTCTGGCATTTCCTAATTTTGAGTATTTGAGTTTGTAAACTTAACATTCTTTTAATGTATTATTTTTTATTTCCTAGGATTTTGAAAAAACAAACTGAAAAGAAAAAAAACAAAAACAACAAAAACATTAATCCCCTCATGTGGCATCACATTGACACCTCCATGGTTAATGGTCAGCAGAGATGGAACCTATAGATCCACAATACAAACCTCTGGAGCTAACAGAATAGCTGATAACAGGAGAGCCATCCTGTATGTGAACAAGACAGTAGAAAAGGCAAGCTCTGCCAATGGGTTTCATAACTAATTGCTGACAGCAAAAAAATGTTGAGACTCTGAAATCCTATGTTCTAGTACAGGGTCTGAGGCAAGTTTATTGTAGTGATTACAGACCCTTCTCCCCTGACTCCTCCAGCCTCTCCTTGTGTCAGTGCCAGTTCTCCCTTGCCAGCTTCATGTGCCAATCTCTCCATTCTGTTCTTTGTGTTCCAGTTCACCCCACCTTTGACTCTATGCCCCAGTCCCCAATTAGTAGAAATCTAACTTTTCTCAACTCATTAGACTATATTTTTCATGTTTCCTCCCTCTTATTTTAGTTGTTCAGACCTGTTTCTTGAACAGTTACAGTGGGTACATATTATTTTCTTATGTCAAGAATACTTGAGAGATGAGAGTGGGACCGAGACTGGGCTCAACAGGCATTGCAAGTGAATGGAAAATGATTATTATATAAGGTTATCTGTGAATATATTTATATTTTCAGAAATGACATGGCAAAATGCGTTTGCAAATATAATGAAAAATAGCAAATATGTAATGTTTTATATAAAGTTTATCTAGATATTAATGGAATTTCAGTGGCACTACTTGCAGATTAATGATGACTTGGCATAAGTAAAGGTGACATAATTGAGCCCTTAATGCATTTTATAAAATATAACCTATATATGTTAGGGCTGTCGATTAATCACAGTTAACTCATGCGATTAACTCAAAAAAATTAATCGTGATTAAAAAAATTAATCACGGTTAATCGCAGCTTTAATCACACTGTTAAAAAATAGAATACCAATTGAAATGTATTAAATATTTTTGGATATTTTTCTAAATGTTCAAACATATTGATTTCAATTACAATAATATAATACAAAGTGTGCAGTGCTCACCTTTTATTATTTTATTACAAATATTTGCACTGTAAAAATTATAAACAAAAGAAATAGTATTTTTTTTCAGTTCACCTCATACAAGTACTATAGTGCAATCTCTTTACTGTGGAAGTGCAACTTACAAATGTAGATTTTTTTTGTTAAATAACTGCACTCAAAAACAAAACAATGTAAACTTTAGAGCATACAAGTCCACTCAGTCCTACTTCTTGTAAGTGTAAGGTGATGCATTTGGGGATGACTAATAACAATTTTAGTTACAAGATGGGGACGCATTGGTTAGAAGTTACGGAAGAGGAGAAGGACCTAGGGGTTCTTGTAGACCGCAGGATGACTATGAGTCGACAATGTGACGTGGCGGTGAAAAAAGCCAATGCTGTCTTGGGATGCATTAGGCGAGGTATATCTAGTAGGGATAAGGAGGTCCTGCTTCCGTTGTACAAGGCGCTGGTGAGACCTCATTTGGAGCACTGTGTGCAGTTCTGGTCTCCCATGTTTAAAAAAGATGAACTCAAACTGGAACGGGTGCAGAGAAGGGCCACTAGGATGATCAGAGGAATGGAAAAGCTGTCGTACGAAAGGAGACTAGAGGAGCTTGGGTTGTTTAGTCTGACAAAGCGAAGGCTGAGAGGGGATATGATTGCTATCTTTAAATATATTAGAGGGATTAATACAAGGGAGGGAGAAGAATTATTCCAGCTTAGTACTAACGTGGATACCAGAACGAATGGATACAAACTGGCCGTGGGGAAGTTCAGACTTGAAATTAGACGAAGGTTTCTGACCGTCAGAGGGGTGAAATATTGGAACGGCCTACCGAGGGAAACGGTGGGGGCGACGGACCTGTCTGGTTTTAAGATAAAGTTAGATAAGTTTATGGAGGGAATGGTTTAATGGTAAAACATAGTAGTCAAGGAAAGCCAAGCAATGGTGGGTAAATAGTATAATGGCTAACGGGGTCAGGCTGGAGACTCTTGCCTATATGCTCGGGGTCTTACTGATCGCCACATTTGGGGTCGGGAAGGAATTTTCCTCCAGGGCAGATTGGCTGAGCCTCTGGAGGATTTTCGCCTTCCTCCGCAGCATGGGGCAGGGATCTCTAGCAGGAGGGTCTCTGCCGATTGAAGTCACTAAAAACAGGATTGGGGACTTCAACAGCAGAGTCCAGGGAAGGGGTAGGGACGGTTTTATGGCCTGCAGCATGCAGGGGGTCAGACCAGATGATCATAATGGTCCCTTCTGACCTTAAAGTCTATGAGTCTATGAGTTGTTCAGGCAATCTCTAAAACAAACAAGTTTGTTCATGTTTATGGGAGATAATACTGCCCACTTCTTATGAACAATGTCACCTGAAAGTGAGAACAGGTGTTCACATGGCACTTTTGTAGCTGGCAGTGCAAGGTATTTACATGCCAGATATGCTAAACATTCTTATGCCCCTTCATGAATGCCCCCAAGGAATTCAGTCAAAAATTTAATTAATGCATAAAAATAATGCATTAATTAAATTTTTGACTGAATTCCTTGGGGGAGAATTGTATATTTCCTTCTCTGTGTTTTACCCACATTCTGCCATATATTTCGTGTTATAGCAGTCTTGGATAATGACCCAGCATGTTGTTCATTTTAAGAAGACTTTTCCCTGCAGATTTGACAAAACACAAAGAAGGTCCCAATGTGAGATTTCTAAAGATAGCTACAGCACTTGAGCCAAGGTTTAAGAATCTGAAGTGCCTTCCAAAATCTGAGAGGAATGAGGTATTGAGCATGCTTTCAGAAGTCTTAAAAGAGCAATGTAGAAACTACAGAACCCGAACAACCAAAAAGAAAATCAACCTTCTGTTGGTGGCATGTGACTCAGACGATGAAAATGAACATGCATTGGTCTGCATTGCTTTGGATCATTATCAAGCAGGATCCATCATAAGCATGGATGCATGTCCCCTGGAATGGTGGTTGAAGCATGAAGGGTTGTATGAATCTTTAGCACAACTGGCACGTAGATATCATGCAACGCAAATGCCTGTTCTCACTTTCAGGTGACACTGTAAAAAAGAAATGTGCAGCATTATCTCCTGCACATGTAAACAAACTTGTTTATCTGAACGATTGCCTGAACAAGAAGTAGGACTGAGTGGACTTGTATGCTTTAAAGTTTGGCATTGTTTTATTTTTGAGTGCAGTTAGATTTTGTGCATAAATCTACATTTGTAAGTTCAACTTTCATGGTAAAGAAGTTGTACTACAATACTTATATTAAGTGAATTGAAAAATACTATTTCTTTTATTTTACAGAGCAAATATTTATAAGAAAAATAAATATAAAGTGAGCACTGTACATAGGGTATTCTGTGTTGAAATTGAAATCAATATATTTGAAAATGTGGAAAACATCAACAATATTTAAATAAATGGTACTCTATTATTGTTTAACAGTGTGATTAATTGCGATTATATTTTTTAATTGCTTGACAGCCCATATATATATATACATATACACATATATACGTATATATACATACACACACCCTAATGGTAATATTAATCTCCCCATTCTGTGACACGGGAGGCTGCAGTCTACAAATAGGGATAAGTGGAATCCATTTTTTTCTTATGCTGTTTGTTTTACTTATTTTTTCAGTATACTCTAAAGGATAAACAAATAAAAATGTAAAAAAAAAAAAAAAACCCTCCAGAAAATCTTTATTTTCTGTGTTCTTCTCAATATTGTAGAATGATTTCCTTGATTTCCTTCTTCCTTTGAAGTAAAATATCTGACCTGCTGTCCATTAGAATTATAATTTAATAGAAAACCCTGTAATTTTCAATAACCCCCTGGAAGCATTGGGTTTAGAACTGTATGTCAATGCACTGTGCAAGGTTCAATTGCTGTGTAGCCCATCTGCTCAGTGAAATTGAAAACTCTTCTTTAAACAAATGATTACTCTTCATTAAGAATCTATTGAATTGATAATTGTAAACAAACTAGTCCTGATTCAGAAAATGGTTTGCAGAGTAGGGTGCAGCACCATGAGAACTTTTTACAAGTATATGCAAGTATCTGAATCTCCCAGAGAAAGAGCCTGCACTACAGAATACCTACTAAACCTAAAATGGAAAAAAGCTCATGTGATGTAGCAAAAATTATTTATTATTACAAATATTTTCTTAACGTTGTAAAAGTTGCCTTCATTTAAAATAACCACAAAGCACATTTGATTTAACAGATATTCCTGTTAAAATTAATCTTGTTTTCCTGACCTGGGTCTTATGTTCAAGTTCTGACACATGCTACAGCCTCCAAAAGAGATGGTAGCACTGTTGACGTGTGAAAGATGCAGCCCTGTAGTGATGTTAACAGGAACAGCAAACAGATGCCTCTCTGTATATTTCAGTGTAATACTGTTTAAAGGAAAATGTAACATTTAAATGGTCCCTGGTTGTCTTTTTGACATATTAAGATTACAGCCAGCTCTGGAGGGAGATTTAGCTGTCTACTGTGTCAGACAAGACTGGTGACCATATAGAAGTTAACAAGAACAGCAGATGAAATCTTCTTCTTAAATTACACTGTAAATCCTATTCAAAAGAACACACAGCAATTCATTTCCAATTTTAAGGTGGTGAACGAAAATGAGTTTTCCTTTGCATTCCTTCCCTGGCAGTATCAAAACATGCTGGCAACTGTTCCCACATGAGAGTTGTCAAGAAATTGGTTCAGAAATAAGTGAAAATGTGGGAGACTAAAGACATGAAAGTTAAGGTAAATCAAATAGAATGTGTATCTTTTGTTAAATCTTTAGCAGTAACTTTGGGGAAAACCCTATGATTTTAATACTAAGACTTTAAAGTGAAGAGGCCCACGTGCTGTGTAGTAGCTGTATAGTAAACAAGAGTGGTGAAAATATTGAATCAGTAAATTCACTGTGCTATGCTGTATCTTGTCAGTGTTTGGCTGAAGAACATGAATAAAGAGCTCTTCTTCTGGAGCTCTGAATGTGATGCTATATCTGTGTCCATTTTGCTGTTTGTTTTTGCAAGGTTTAGCCATCCATATTCACAATTTGAAATGTAAATAAAAATAAACTAAGAAGGAATATTCTGAGTCTGACTTCATTCATTTCCAAGGAGAGTAGTTGGGGCAAAACACTTAACTGGCTTCAAGACAGAGCTTGATATGTTTATGGAAGGGATAGTTTGATGAGACAGGCTACATGCCATTGTAAGCAATCTGTGACTGCTAGGTGCAAATATTAAATAAGTTAATGCAGAGAATTCTTTCCCAGGTGTCTGGCAGATTGGTCTTGCCCACATGCTCAGGGTCTAACTGATCACCATATTTGGGGTCAGGGAGGAATTTTCCCTGGTTCAGATTGGCAGAGAAACTTCAGGATTTTTGCCTTCCTCTGCATCATGACACATAGGTCACTTGCAGGTTTAAACTAGTGTAAATGGTGGGTTCTCTGTAGCTTGAAATCTTTAAATCATGATTTGAGGACTTCAGTAACTCAGCCAGATGTTATGGGTCTATTACAGTAGTCAGTGGGCGAGGTTCTGTGGCCTGCAATGTGCAGGAGGTCAGACTAGATGATCATGATAGTCTCTTCTGGCCTTAAAGTCTGAGTCTATTTCTTTTCCAACAAGGAGACAATTAAATAGCCTGCTCCCAAAGAACAAGCCCTTATTGGGCATTCACAAACTAGATATTACCTTTGCTGTTGTTAGCCAAACTTCTGTCATGGCAAATATAGGGCCAGACTTGAGGTGTAGGAGGGTTGTGCTGCTTTTTGGAAGTTTGGGCTGTTTTGTTGCCTTTCAGTAAATGGATGAGATAATACAAAGATGTTAAATCCATCACTGTGATTGTCCTTCAGTTCACCTTTTGGATGCCATTTTTTTTCCAGTATTACCCAAACTAGTTAAAAATACAGCTTTTTGTAATTGGAAAACATTTTGATGACCTTTTAATCTTCCTTGATTCCCTTACCTGACTGAAAACATATGAGGCCTGCACCAAATTACAAAATTAAACTTTGCTCTAGGAAAGATATTAAGGATAGGTCCATTAATGGCTATTTGCCAAGCTGGTCAGGGATGCAATCCCATGCTTGGGGTGTCCCTAAGTCTCTGACTCCCAGAAGCTGAGAATGAACAACAAGGGTTGGATCACTCAAAATTGCCCCTATTCTGTTCATTCCCTTTGAAGCATCTGGCACTGGCTACTGTTAGAAGACAGGATACTTAGCTAGATGGACCATTGGTCTGACCCAGTATGGCCATTCTTATTTTCTTAAGTGTTGTACTTCTGAGTTTACAAGACCAAAAGATCTTATCTTGCCCGGATTTTTTGTAACCTGATAGTGGCTAGAGGATTAGCAAGAGACACCCTATGTTCCACTGCAACTACAGCTCCCAACAACAATAATTCCTGCACAATGACTGTGTAAACAAATCTGAAGGGGGATTGCAGGATCAGTAGCTGTTGAAAATTATAGTTCATCAGACTACAGTTGTATCCAGGATATAACACTAACTGAAAGGAAATCATGGAACATCTCACTAGACCACTGTGGCGTTAGGACTTGACAAAATGGTCAATGACAGACTTTATGTATGAGGTCCTTGGACACAAGGGTCTTTATTACAGCTCACCAGATGACACCAATTTTGTTACATGGCAACTTTTGCAGTATCAAAACTTGTTTTTATTCGCCTTTAGAATGTTGGTAAAAATGAAATTGTGTCAAAATAGTGTGTGTGCATGCCTGTGCTCTAGAGTCTGGTATTTAGGGTACTGCTTTGGGTTGTGAGTAACCTGGCTTCAATTCCCTGCACTGCCTAATTCAGAGTAGAGTTTTTTCACCCCAGATAGTTCTCATTCAGGTAGAGCAGGGACTTGAACCTAGTTGTCTCACATCCCAAGCCAGACACTAGGCATGTACATAGTCCTTTTCCACAATCTCAAATGAATTAGCACTTGTAAGAGCACTATGGAAAAATGCAATTTTTATGTCCCAATGCACATTTTAGAGTTATGTGCCTAACTTAGGCATCCAGTTTTCAAAATGTAACCTTAAGTTCATTTTGTCCAACTTCCAGCCTATGTTTAGCTTAATGATTAGAAGGGAAGAATTCTCTGCAGGAACTAAGAGGAGACCAGCCACTGCTGGAAGAATAACACAATATATTATAGAGTACAGCAGGGATTGAAGGGGAAATAGTAATAAAATCATGAAGAAATTTGGAGCTTACACATCACAATTCAATTGGGTAGTATCAGTCATCATTTAAAGTTTCTGTAACATTACTTCTTAGCGTATGTGCAACATGCCTCAGGTCGCACATGACCAGGATTCATCACTGAATTTGGTCTGCTGGTTGGATCATTAGTTTTTCCAGGCTGGGCTGGGTACGGATGGGGAGTGCAACGTGAATGCTGATCCATTCCCCCCCTGTAACGTGGCTGATATTCCCCATCTAAACTACTTTCTCCAAAATTTGACTCAGTTGAATTTGCTCAGTTTTAAAAAATAGAAACCGTTGTGGAGGGTAGAGGGGGGGCAGAGGATGAGATTCCAAGGATTCATTTAAAGTGAGTTCCTGCTAGCTAAATCATGTGCTGAGCATTAATTACCTTCTCATTTTTAAGTGCCCATACTAGGCAGGGCTAACTATGTGAGGAGGGATTTTTCTGCATTAATTATGAACCATGTTAAGTAGTGCCTATTTCAGAACTCATACAATCTTTAACTTGTTGGCAAGGGGAGAGGTGCTAATTCTGCCTGTAAATGAAAAGAACAAGTGTCTGCCAATTAAATCAAGCAGCTGCTTCACAGCAGAATTGCTAATAGCTACCAACAAAATTCTAACTCATTACTCTAGATTGTTTAGTCAACTACTTTATATAGTAAACTCTAACCCCTATATATCAACTTGTCATGCGGGGATTTAATTGCACATCTCCAGCTGAATTTAGCGATCATCATGTGACTATATATGCTAGTGTACCATGCTGGAATTTAGCCACACCCTTGAAATATGGAAATTTAGAAGAAAACTGCTATAGAAGAAATACAATGAATGATAAAAGGCAGTGTATTAAGCTAGAGGGAGATACTAGTGGGAAACTGAAGGGATCCACATTGGCTGTGATAGTATCTAACATCTTCACAAATTGTTTGTTAAAAAATGAGTAAGAAGCATTTAAGTGAAATTTGCAGAGGATTCTAAACTGCAAAGAATTGCAAATTGTGAGAATAAAGTAATAATACAAAGGGACCTTAGAGGTTGGAAACATGGGCAGAAATTAGCATGAGATTTAAATAGGAAAAATACAAGATAATGCATCTGTGGAAAAAATAATCTGAAATCTAGTTTCTCAATGGGTGCAAGAAACCTAGGAAACTGTGATGCTGAAAGAGACTTAGGGCTGATAGTGAACATCAATGATTTTGCTATATGATATCGCAGCAAAAGAGGCTAATGCCATTTTGGGTCTGCATACTCAGGTATCACATCTTGTCTTATGTCCTATGTGACTCTGGATCAGTTGCTTTCTGTATGATGTTGATGCAACCCATCTGGAATATCTCATTCCATTGTAGGCACCACATTATCTGCAAGTTTTGACAAACTGGAAGTAGCTTTAAGAGCAACAAACAATAAGCAGAGGGCTGGAAGACTTGACATATGCATGGAAATTAAAATATCTGTATTTATAGCTCAGCTGAGGAGTAGAAAGCTGAGATGTTATTATGCAATATAAACATGATGCAGGAAGGAAAAGTATTTAGGGCATAGGACATAAAGGGGCATAATTAGGAACAATGGAATGCAAATTAGAAAGGGAAAATACAGGTTGGCTATCAGAACATATAGTGAGTTACACAAAACTCCCATTGACTTGAACTTGGGCTGGGATTTCACACCATGTTTCTATGGGACCCTTTAGGAGAGGAAATATAGAAAAATAAATTATCAAATTGAAACTACAGTTAAGTAGCCTTCAGATAGTTCAAATTCCCTGAAAATAACCATTTCCTTCCCCTCATCTTGGACCATTACATTGTTGTGGTAGAGAGGCTCTCTGACCTACCTGACAAAAATCAATGATATCCAAACACATTGGAAGGAAATTTCTGCACAGAGCAGCAATCCTGAGCAGCCACCTTCAGCCAGTGGAGTTTAGGGTGCCATCACTCAGACTAGAAACACCAAGGGGCCAGGCCCAGATAGTGTTAAGCAGGGCTGTGTTATTGCCATAACTCTTTTTTCCATCTATCTTGCCGTTATCTTGATTCTCATTTATGATTGCCTTTCTTCTGGAATGGGATTGAGTATTGCATTGATGGCCAGCTCTTCAACCTACAGCATCTTCATTCTAAAACTAAGATAATCACAACAGTTATCACTGACCTTCAATATGCTGACGACTGTGCTATTTTCTTGCATACCAAGGCTGACTTGCAATCCACACTATATCTTTTCCCAGATGCCTGTCATAGCCTGGGACTTTCCCTCAATATTGGCAAGGCTAAGGTGCTCCATCAACCTGCCCCAGCACAAGTTGTCCCAATCTCCCACAAATTGTCATTGGTGAAGAACCCCTGGAAAACATTGAGCATTTCCCTTACCTTGGTAGCCACTTCTCCTTGATAGCCAATCTTGATGTGGAGATCAAACACAGAATTTGTTGTGCCAGCGCATCCTTTGGAAAGTTGCTTTGTTGTGTTTTTATTGAGAGAGATCTGTGGATGGAAACTAAGGTCCTGGTTTACAATGTAGTAGTCATCCCCACTCTTATTAATGGGTGCAAGTCATGTGTGACATAGCAAAGCCCTCTTAAGCATCTGGAGTGGTACCACCAGCACTACCTTAGGAAGATTCTCTATATCAGATGGGAAGATCATCACACCAATGCCAGTGTTCTCTCTGCAGTTAACATCACAAGTGTTGCGGTGAAGATTATGAAACATCAACTTCGCTGGGCTGGCCATTGTGTGAGGATGACTGATACTCATCTTCCAAAGCAACTCCTCTTTTCTCAATATACTCATGGTAAGAGGACTCACGGGGGACAGAGGAAATGCTACAAGGACACCCTGAAAATATTTCTTAAGAAGGGAGGCATTGAGACACAAATTGGGAAGAGCTGGCTGGCAATAGAATGCAATGGAGTTTCATCATACATCAAGCCACATCCCCTTTTGAAGAGAATTGATTTGTTCATGAGGCTGAGAAATGGCAGAGGAGGAAGGAAAGGGTACAGCATCCTGGCCAGCAGTTGTGCTTTCGTCAAGCAACCATTTGACATATATGTGGAAAAACATGTAGAGCACAGATTGGACTCCTCAGCCATCTTAAGTCTCATCAATAACTTTTTCCCCCTGGCAGACATCATCCTTGTAGCAGATGATGATGAACTTTATTCCATAGGCAAAATAATGGACGGATATAAACTGTTCAGGTAGGACAGGCAGGGCAGAAAAGGTGGGGGAGTTGGATTGTATGTAAGAGAGCAGTATGACTGCTCAGAGCTCCAGTATGAAACTGCAGAAAAACCTGAGAGTCTCTGGATTAAGTGGTTCTCATCGGAGACGTTAATCACCCTGATATCTGCTGGGAGAGAAATACAGCAGTGCACAGACAATCCAGGAAGTTTTTGGAAAGTGTAGGGGACAAGTGCTGCAAGTGCTGGAGGAACCAAGTAGGGGCAGAGCTATTCTCGACCTGCTGCTCACAAACTGGGAAGAATCAGTAGGGGACGCAAAAGTGGATGGGAACCTGGGAGGCAGTGACCATGAGATGGTTGAGTTAAGGATCCTGACACAACCAAGAAAGGAAAGCAGCAGTATATAGACCCTGGGCTTCAGAAAAACAGACTTTCACTCCCTCAGGGAACTGAAGGGCAGGATCCCTTGAGCGAATAACATGAGGGGCAAAGGGGTCCAGGAGAGCTGGCTGTATTTTAAAGAATCCTTATTGAGGTTGCAGGAACAAACCATCCTGATGTGTAGAAAGAATAATAAATATGGCAGGCAATCAGCTTGGCTTAACTGTGAAATCCTTGCTGATCTTAAACACCAAAAAGAAGCTTACAAGTAGTGGAAGATTGGACAAATTACCAGGGAGGAGTATAAAAATATTGCTCAGGCATGCAAAAGTGAAATCAGGAAGGCCAAATCACACTTGGAGTTGCAGCTAGCAAGAGATGTTAAGAGTAACAAGAAGGGTTTCTTCAGGTATGTTAGCAACAAGAAGAAAGTCAAGGTAAGTGTGGGTCCCTTACTGAATGGGGGAGACAACCTAGTGACAGAGGATGTGGAAAAAGCTAATGTACTCAAAGCTTTTTTTTGCCTCTGTCTTCACAAACAAGGACAGCTCCCAGACTGCTGCTCTGGGCAGCACAGCATGGGGAGGAGGTGACCAGCCCTCTGTGGAGAAAGAAGTGGTTCGGGACTATTTAGAAAAGCTGGATGAGCACAAATCCATGGGGCTGGATGCGCTGCATCCAAGGATGCTAAAGGAGTTGGCGGATGTGATTGCAGAGCGATTGGCCATTATCTTTGAAAACTCATGGCTATCGGGGAGGTCCCGGATGACTGGGAAAAGGCTAATGTAGTGCCCATCTTTAAAAAAGGGAAGAAGGAGGATCCGGGGAACTACAGGCCAGTCAGCCTCACCTCAGTCCCTGGAAAAATCATGGAACAAGTTCTCAAGGAATCAATTCTGAAGCACTTAGAAGAGAGGAAAGTGATCAGGAACAGTCAGCATAGATTCACCAAGGGCAAGTCATGCCTGACTAATCTAATTGCCTTTTATGAGGAGATAACTGGGTCTGTGGATGAGGGGAAAGCAGTGAACGTGTTATTCCTTGACTTTAGCAAAGCTTTTGATATGGTCTCCCACAGTATTCTTGCCAGCAAGTTAAAGAAGTATGGGCTGGATGAATGGGCTATAAGGTGGATAGAAAGCTGTCTAGATTGTCGGGTAGTTATCAATGGCTCCATGTCTAGTTGGCAGCTGGTATCAAACAGAGTGCCCCAAGGTTCAATCCTGGAACTGGTTTTGTTCAATATCTTCATTAATGAGCTAGAGGATGGCATGGACTGCACTCTTAGCAAGTTTGCAGATGACACTAAACTGGGAGGAGTAGTAATATATAGAGATATACCTATTTCATAGGACTGCAAGGGACCCCGAAAGGTCATCAGGGTTAGCTCCCTGCCTTCACTAGGAGGAGCAAGTACTGATTTTTTGCCCCAGATCCCTAAGTGGCCTCCTCAAGGATTGAACTCACAACGCTGGGTTTAGCAGGCCAACGCTCAAACCACTGAGCAATCCCTTCCCCCATAGATATGCTGGAGAGTAGGGATAGGATACAGAGGGACCTAGACGAATTAGAGGATTGGGCCAAAAGAAACCTGATGAGGTTCAACAAGGACAAGTGCAGAGTCCTGCACTTAGGACGGAAGAATCCCCTGCACTGCTACAGACTAGGGACCGAATGGCTAGGCAGCAGTTCTGCAGAAAAGGACCTAAAGGTTACAGTGGACGAGAAACTGGATATGAGTCAACAGTGTGCCCTTCTTGCCATGAAGGCTAATGGCATTTTGGGCTGTATAAGTAGAGGCATTGCCAGCAGATCGAGGGACGTGATCATTCCCCTCTATTCAACACTGGTGAGGCCTCATCTGGAGTACTGGGTCCAGTTCTGGCCCCACACTACAAGAAGGATATGGAAAAATTGGAAAGAGTCCAGTGGAGGGCAACAAAAATGATTAGGAGGCTGGAGCACATGACTTACGAGGAGAGGCTGAGGGAACTGGGATTGTTTAGTCTGCAGAAGAGAAGAATGAGGTGGGATTTGATAGCTGCTTTCAACTACCTGAACGGGGGTTCCAAAGAGGATGGATCTACACTGTTCTCAGTGGGACCAGATGACAGAACAAGGAGTAATGGTCTCAAGTTGCAAGAGGGGTCACTAGGAGGGTGGTGAAGCACTGGAATGGGTTTCCGAGGGAGGTGGTGGAATCTCCTTCCTTAGAGGTTTTTAAGGTCAGGCTTGACAAAGCCCTGGCTTAGATGATTTAGTTGGGAATTGGTCCTGCTTTGAGCAGGGGGTTGGACTAGATGACCTCCTGAGGTCCCTTCCAACCCTGATATTCTATGATTCTATGAATAATGTTATAGTTTCCATCTTAATTATTCAGAATGATTAATAACTTTATGAAACATTTTATGCTGTTGTCTAACAGGCAGCATGTCACCACCTTGTGTTTCTCTCACCCCAACTGCTCAATAATACACAGTCTTCTAAAAATCCAAGACTTAAAGAAGACTTATTCTCCCTCTGCCAAAAAATGATGCCAACTTCCTATTTCATTTGATAGTTTCTGTATTCTAAGTAAACTATGTTTTCTTACATTATTAGACTTTTGTAGTCATTAACATTTTTTCAGTAGCATTTCACAGGCTCCTTTAACATTACTGAACCCCAAAACACATTTTTCCAAATTTCTTTCAAAAGAATGATGTCAATATCCTATAACTTTTAGATGATTGTTCAAAGAGCAACTGGTACATCAGGTTCACTTATACTTTGTATATTCCCTTTGGTTCACATCCATGTTTTGGCCCCAATACAGACAGGCATTTAAGCATCTGGCTACATGTAAGCACAAAAGTATTCATAGAGTTCAGTGAGACTACTCACATATTTAAATTTACCTTGCTGAACTAGGGCTTTGGTTGGAAAGCATAATTATAATTTACATAATGTACTATCTGTATGACTGAACTTAATATGACCTTCTGTTGATGAGCAATTCAGATGAATAAATTGCAAAACTCCTGAAAGGTGACTCTTAAACAGTTTAGTGATTTGGCTGGGATAAGCACCCAAAATTTCTGATTCTTATCCAGACTATCTGAAACTTTTCGGATTTTTTTTTTAAACGTGGCTTGCTGAAGTGTACCTCTATTGTGGCCCTTACTTGCTTCCCCTCTCATGCTACTTCTTTGCTTAGAATGAGCATAAAGAAAGGATTCACTCCCTTGTATTCTTGGCTGTTGTGGCTGACCTACTCTTCCATCGTGCCATCTGTTTGCTTCTCCACGGATTTCACTCCCTTCCAAAACTTGTGTGAGGCAGCACATTAGGATTCACCCCTCTGCATCCCTAGACACAACCTTCATTGGTTGATGTGACTGGTTGCTAATAGGAGCTGAGACCATAATATGTGCTCCTGGTTTACTGACAGATCTTTTTGTATTGTGATTTTTTTTTTTTTTTTTTTGTAATATGAGAATTTTGAGGAATAGAGAGGTTGAAGTAGAAATCCTCAGAATCAGTCCTCTGGATAGGATAAGGACAATGGTACTATTTTAATTAATTCACTTGCTTTGAAATTCCAGTTTTTTGAGGAGGGTTTTTTTGTTTTGTTTTGACATGGCTTTTCTAAGTATAACTTATTTTTAATGTTTTGAGTTTAGTTGTAGCTAGTAAATAATGAATGGTAATGATCTGAAGGAAAAGAAAAACACTGGAAAATCTCCATTAATATAAATAATGCTTGATCAATTCAGGCTGGATTCATGTGAAGCTGGGGCATGACCAAAGATGCTTATATGTTCTCCGAAATGGATTCCTTCTCTTTATAGCTGGAGAGTCTTTCTGGAACAACTGCTTTTGTAGAAAGTGAATCTGATAACATTTCTTTAACTATTTTGTATGAATTAAGACTATTAACTTCCAAATTGAAATGGGTGGTGCTAGGACATTAAGTTTATTTGTTATGGTTTTAAAGGAATTTTCAAACCACTTTAGATATGGAAACTAGGAAAAGATTAATTCTAAATTTGAAACCACTTGATGGCACACTTACTAAGGAATGTATCTTTTGAGAAATTAAGTTCAAATTTCTTGAGAGTAATTTCGGAAAGAAATACACTGTATGCATTCTGGGGTGTTAAAGAAGGAGATTTTTAGGGATCTGATCATTTAACCATTCTTCCTGATTTTTTTTAAATGGCTTTTTATATGTGTACCTCCTGTACAAATATAACCATTCTTGATTCAGTTTCTGGGTTTAAAAGATTAGCGACTGGTATTCTGAATGGCTTTTGTTGTTGTTGTTTTGTTTTGAGAATGTTGTTGAAGTCTTATTGGTCAAACTCTTTGTTCCTTGGTGGAGCAGGACGGACTCTCCCTCCCTTTGATTTAGGGGGTAAAGTTAATATTTTCAGGAAAATGTACCATTATTATGTTTTTTCATGTACCTGGAGGTCTCAGATTTGGTGACCTAAACTGAACTATTAAAATTTAAGCTTGATGCTTGTTACAGGGTGCTGGCCAGGAGAGCCTGGCCAGGTTCCTGTTAGCCCCTCTCCAATTAAGGGGATTAGTTGGGGCTGGCAGGGGAGACCATGCCCTGATTACTTGAGTATCAGCACCTGCGGGCCTAATCAGCCAGCTGGCCATATAAAGCTGGCAGGGGGCAACTAAGGGGGGTGGGAACAGGAAGGGGGAGGAGTGCAAGGCTCCAGGTCCCTGCTGATAGGGAAAGCTAGCCATCCCCCAGGGTGTTGGCCTGAAGAAAGTGTATATAGCTGGTGGTGGGAACTAGCACAAAGGAATAAAAGAGCACTGGTGCATACACTTGAGGTGGTCTCTGACTGAATTTTGTGGAGGAGCCAGAAGGGTGCTGTTACAGTGCTAAATGGAACTATTTTATCCTGCTAAATTTAGGGTTGTTTAAGAAAGAAAAAGAAATACTCTTTTAGATTTTCATAAAGTAACAAGGAAGATTTCTAGCTACCCTGCACCAAGAAGAGCTGACTGAGCTCACATTTATGTGGTTTTACAAAATCCTGCACAGTGAAATCATATCAGGATTTTCCCTGGCAGCCAGATCCAGCTCTTATTTGTGTCAATTAGAAGAGTCCTATTGATTTCAGCAAGAGCTGGATGAGAGCCCTTAATGTGTAAAATTGAGTCCATATGAATTCTGTGCATGGATGCTCTCAGTATTTGTATGTAAATGATGGTGCACAGAGTTTCTGGTGCAAGTGTGTTTCAGCCTTTGCTTCAGTGAGTGTTCTCCAAGTGTAAAATAACTTCTAGCTGAGTTGAACTGCTTCTAGGGACTCCCACTGGCATGGGGCATCTCTGCCTCTTCTCACGCTTACTTCTCCACCAGGGGTTGTGGATTAAAAAAGTCCTATCTGTTTGTTATTACTTGAAAAGAGTCAAAATAGATCTATTTCCATGTCCCATCTTTGCTTTAATCTTACAGAATTCAGAAATGGACCGAACATGTGTTTGTTTTTCTCTCTGAATTTTAAAATTCAAACTATCAAACACTGTATAATAATGTAAAAGAAACTTTTGTTGCTTTCTCAGTCTTGTACATCCCTCAAGTGCAGTAGAGGATGAAGTGGTAAATATTTTGAGAAGATTTCCTCCTGTCTGCTCTTATTAGCAGCCAACATCTGTCATAAGAAAAATGTAAGTGGAAAATAAGGAAAAGTTAAAGTAAATTAGACCAGTTTCTATCATCAGCTTCTGTGCTCTGTCTGGTAACTGTCTTGTGAGTAAATCAGATTAGAGAAATTACATTTACATGTGGATCAGAAAAAAGGAGAGACAAAACTTCTAACTTTACAGATGGCTGTTTTTCTTAATTATATGGGTAACTGTTTAGAAATACCTAATTGGTCATGCTTGATAAGTAATAGCACTTTTTCCAAGATAAACAAACATTCACATTTTTCATACTTAATCAGGGAGTTTGTGTGCAAAAATGACCAAATGTATCATCTATTCTAAGCCTGCTATGTTGTTTTGTAATAAGCCACCATCTGTACTTTGATTTTACTGAAACGGTCTGTGATGACCACAGAATCTGATTACATGGCAGATGGTTTTGGGGGAAGAAACTTGATTTAAAAAAAAAAAAGTAAAATACAAAAGGTCTTTTCATTACTTTAGATATCTCCCCAAAGCAAGTTTCTTCTGCTTTCAGCAGACAGGTAGTGTGTGCACTTTGGGAGCTCACCATTTTCTGGTTTTTGTTTTCCTATGTGTTGCAATTTCAAAGACAGTGCTTGCAGACAGCATACAAAATGTTTAGTTGTAGGTTTACTGTATTTCACTGTATGTTTATTGATTGGCTAATATATATAGTCTATCCACTATAGTTCAAAAACTGAGAGTTCAGGATTGTGTTCATTTATCTAAAGTAGTTTTTGATGTTATGAATCTCTATAGAAGTTTTCAAATAAAATCTTGACTCTGGGCCATATTTTCCTCTCATTAACACCAGAATGACTCCCTTGAAATCAGTGGAATTAAACTGGTAAAACCTAGGAGAGTTGGGACTCAGTCCTCAAGTGCTCTGGAGCAGCATTCCTTGTACCTTTCCCTATAGCTCCCTCCAGTTCTGGAACTGGCTCTGGGCTTGTTTGGCCTCAGGTGCAACTTAAAGTAGGCTCTAAAATGGATTTATCTAAATTATCATATAAATTGTCATGAACTCCGAAAGACCATTATGCTGCTTGGGGTCCCCAGACCACACTGCACTCTTACTGTACCCCTTCCCATCTCTGGAATGCTCCCATAGAATTAGGATTGATGTTACCCCAGTCAAAATATTCATTGCCAGAGGAATCCTTAGCTTTGGTGTAATGCACAGGGTCTTAACATCAGCTAGAATCTCCATAACATGAGAATTGAACAAAAGACATTGTTCAGTACCATGCTTTAATTTAAGTGGTGTAAAATGACCAGTTTGGAATGGAAAATCCCTTTAACAAATTACTAGATTTACAGCCACTTTCAGCAGGACTTCTATAGCCTGTTTCCATATTCTCGCAATGCTGTGGAGATTTCCTATTTTAGAGAAGTCAAAAAAGCAGAGAAACAATAGCAGTGATGAAGCTATTCCAGACATATGATATGGTTAGGGATTCTGTCTTCCAGGGTTTATTAATTTCATTTTTGGAGTTTATTTTTAGCTATTTTAAAGTGTTTTATCTAGATATCCAAAAATTGCAGGGAGGGGTTGGGTCTGGGGCTGTCTCTTTGTATAAATTTTAATGAGCAATATATATACTCTAGTGAGTAATCTCTTCGTAATGTTCCCTAGTTTCAAACAGCACTATGTAAAAGTGCACCAGGGAATCTTTGATGAGCACCAGTAAGATCTACATTGATCAATTAATACACAAAACGTTAGTGCATTTTAGAAATCATGCCGGTGTAGTCCACGTTACTGCTTCACCTAGACAAGTCCTTAGAGACAAATAACAATTGCTGCTGGTTTTCTGGTGTTTTTTGGATAAACACACAGATTTAATTATTTTATTTATTTATTTATTGTGTTATTGATGTTTTGTGGTTAAAACCAAAATCAGAAGCCCTAGATATGTTGGAAGGTAGATACTTACAGAAAAAGCTGGGTGATCCTGCTTTTCTGCCTTAGGTGTGCATTTCCCTGCTTTTTGGTTTGTTTGTTTATTTGTTTTCTACTTAGATTCAACCCAGATTAAGGATAGCCCAGTGCCACTGTGAGGAACCACAGGAACACAATGATGCCCTGAACTCCCTGGCATGCCAGGAGAGTTTTACCCACATTACTACAACCGTTTATGAGGTGTTGCTTATCTTTCGCACTGTATACTATGGCTGGGTTGTGGGGAGGGCAGAGCCATGAGTTCACCTTCTCCTTGTCTTCTTTGGGTGGATGTGCACTCCTAAGGCAGTAGGTATGGCATCCAAGGATTACCTGCACCTTAAGCATCACTTACAAGGGGAGGGCAGGCTCCTGACAATCTTTTCTACCTCACACCATGAACCCACAGAAGGGCCAGGCAGCATCTAGCCTACAGTAGTTATTAGATTTGATTCAGACATGCACCCAAAAGTTTAGAAACATATTCACCGGAACTATCCAAGCTTACTGGGTATTCAGAGCTGGGCTCAAACTAATTTAATTAGACAAGGATCTCTCACCTGATGTGAGATTTCTAGTACCTGATGTTTCTGGTCAGGTTGAAACTACTATAAGCAGTGACTTTGGGATATTTCAGCACTTCTGCTTCCAGGCTCAGCTTGAATCAGGAAGCTCAGATGCATGCAAAAATGAAAATTGGTTTTTAGAAGTGGGCCAGGTTTTTTTCAAAACTTCAGTAGTTCAGTTTGTATTTGTTTCAATTTATGGCCTAGGGTTTGGATTGGTTTTCATTACATACAAATCCATAAACCTGTTTCATTTGCAAAGAGTGAAGCTGAATGCAGGTAAAGTTGAACAAATAGTACTTTAAATCTGTGCAGTACTCTGTCCATGTGGCTGACTAACTCCCTGGTGTCCCCTCAATAGCAGTATGCAACTTCGGAGAACTGAACTGAGGAGTACATGGCACAGGGAGGTGGTTAGGCAGACCCCTGGCAACTGGTGGGTCTGTGTCTCAGTGACTGGGATTTGAAGGATCTCACCCACGTTTCTACAAATCAGTATTCTCCATCAGTTGCCTCCTTATCACAATATCTTAGCAGCAACATAAAAGTAGCACGCTGTGATAAGAAACCCAACACCAATAATCAATTAACATTTTTAGGACTGAATGTGCATGGTGGAGAGTATTCTCTTATAAAACACTGCTTAATAGTGCTTAGTACTTTTTAAAATTTGCTCATGGATTTTGGACCAATTCTTATTAACCACATCCAGATTTACATCCATTTCCTTTTTGCCATCAAAACTGAACAGATTTTGTAAAATATTTTGCTTTGTAAGCAAAGATTATTAAAGAGAATCCTTTCTAAAAAGATCTTTTAATGGCATTCTATGGGTCTGAGTTTTATAATGTCTGTGAGTTGGAGGTATTTTTAGAATTGTTTCTTGATTAAGAATTTTGATTTGCATTAATCAAAGGATTTAAAAATCTCTTTAGAAGGTATTAGCAGCGTTCTTTCTACTGATCAGCAATTTTCATAGCTAATTGAAAACTAGCACATTTTTTTTGAATTTGTGAATGCAACCGGTTGGTTTCCATTTGGATATGGACAGAGCAAATGATTCTTCCAATAGCTGTTTATTCCATATATGACTATCTGCCAAGTGGTTAACAGGAGGAAGCAGGGCAGCAAGGGTCTCGTTTGACAATGACTAAACCAGCTCAGAAACCTCAGAAAACTAAGTACATGGTCCCTGCATTCACTTAACAGGCAGAACTTCCCCACTCACAAGCAGTCTGAGACTGTATAAAACAAGGGAACACAGGGGAATGGGAACACAGTCATAAACTTGGGAGACACAGCAACAGAAAATATATATGCAAATATAGAGTAAAATACCTCTCCCACTTCACTAACTTTAACAGTAGGCTAACTCCCTTCCCACCCACCAGTGAGAATGTCTCATAAGGTAACAGGCCTGTGGCTGCACTATCTCACCCATCCACTAAACCCTACCCATGGTTTGGATCATTCAAGTAGCAGTAGTGTCTCTATAGATTGGTCAATCTCCAATTCAAGGGAGTTGGTTGCCTGGTCCTACTTGGAGGTGCGACCACCTAACCCAGTTTAGATTAAGATGCTAGTTGGGTCAGACCTCAGTCACCTTGTAAGGAAAAGGCTCAAGGTCATTATGAAATCCTGAATGTCTGTCCATCACCTATTCAGAGTGGGGCAGGGACCATCTCTTTGTTATGTGTTTGTACAGCACCTAGAACAATGGGGGCTCTGGTCCATGACAGGGGCTCAAAAGCACTACTGAAAATAAATAAATGAATAATGACTTGTGAGAGCTCTTCATTTTGCTTAACTTAACCTGTAACGTAACATCCTATTTCTTTAGACACGAGACAGGATGATTAGAATAAGGCCAAGGTAGCATGAAGTACTGGTGCCAACTTCTCTGCGCTAAATCAATTATTTCTGTCACTAATGACTCCTTAAAATTCTACATGCAGATTATCAGTTAGGTCATTACAAGGAGACATGCTAGAGTTTTACACATTTGAAGGAACATAATGGAGTAAAGGAAAACATGACATTTGCCTTTGTAAGATTTTATTTATTGTTCTCCTGTTTAGTAAACATCTTTACATATGTCAAATAACTCTCCTGAATTCCCTTAAAAGATCAAAGTGAGAAAATGTCATAGCATTAAGCAAAAAGACTCATTTTATTCCTCAAGGTCCTTTTGTCCCTAGATAAGTGTCTGTGTAACACTTAAATACTACTAGTGACAAGCATGTGCTGTATTTTTGGAACACTTGGTTGTTTGATTTCTACAATAAATTGAGCTTCCCTCTTTACCTTTGGGGTCAATTTACACAAATGAAGAAACATTGTTTGGCTTCAAATAAAGAAGATACTATTGACATTAGCTGTTGAATAGGTGATAGATGCGTCACTATAGGTACAATTGCAGACTCCTCTGTTTTCTCCTTAATGTTATGGTGGGGGTCACTGGATGGTGATGTTACATAGTATTACAAGAACTTTTTCTTAATTTACAAGAATGTTTTTAGTAGTTGAAGAAATGTTGTATTGTAGAACTGGTTTAAAGACAGAATTTCTGTTCAATGGGACATTCTGAAAATCTGAAGGACACTTAATTCCATTTTGGAATTAAAAGCAGAATTTTTAAATGTAAAGTGGAAAGGAAATCTGAAAAAAATATAATTTTGAAATAATCAGAATTTTTTTTTTAAATGTTGAAACAATATTAATCCTGGAGTCCAAGCAGTGGTGCTTATGGCTCATCCGTGGGTCCCACAATTTTAGACTTTCAGCTCCTTGTTTCTTTGGAAAATTCCCAACCAGCTCTAATACTGTTTTGTTATGCAGTAGTTCTTTGAGATAAGCTGTGCCAGATGGCAGAAGGTTGTC
Organism: Malaclemys terrapin pileata; assembly: GCF_027887155.1. Lineage (NCBI taxonomy): Eukaryota > Metazoa > Chordata > Testudines > Emydidae > Malaclemys > Malaclemys terrapin. Next base: position 93,140,484 of record NC_071509.1, read on the forward strand.
TCTTTGTGTTATTCTCTGTATTTCAAGGCAAATTTGATGGCAGAGTGCCATCTTGAGAACTGAACATGGATGTTTGGGCTAAGATTTTGGTGCAGAGAAGAGCCTGCATACCGTTTGTGACTGCCTCTGTTCAGGACTGGTGTATATAAACCAGATGACACTGAGAATATAGTCAACCCTCATGTCACACTGATTTCTTCTCTACTGGGAACCTAATCTGCCACTTTGCAGAGGGTCAGCACTGGTGTCGAAAATGAAACAGTGTCAGAAGAAAGAGCTACACTATTATTCATGAGAAGGAATATTGTTACCTCTTTCTGTGTTCTTCTGATCCCTTTAAGAAAATGATTTCTTGGTTAGTTTTCCTTCTCCCATTGGCTTACATTAAAGATAATGCTCATTAGAGTAACTAAACAGATTCATTCAACTTGAAATTGTTACTTAGAAATGAAAAAAACAAAGCAACCAGAAAAATTATTTAAGTATTCATTATTGACCAGTGCATGCTGCAGCATAATATAGTGACAAAGAAAAATGCTTTAGTGGGATGGTAGCCATCTGGAGTTTATGGAAAAAAATTAAGAAAATAATGATCCAAGCTGCCTCTCAAAAGCACCAGCAGATTTAACATGGGAAGGAAAGCCTTGTTAGTGAGTGAGATGAGGCTCTTTTATCAATCTAAATATAGGATGTGTTGTTGCTTCTTATCTGATGTCTCATCTCATTAGCATGTTAGATGGGAGCACTGTAAAGGGAATCTGAGCACAAAACCTGTACAACGCTACCAGTTTTCACCCCTCAAGTATTCATATATAAAAAGCAGTTTGTTCATGTCTCCTAAGTATTTGGCCGTACTTCAGAAAGTATTATTTTTTCTGTTTGAATTAATTAAGAATTCTTCCCCCACCCCCAAACACATACAGCTGAATGCACATGGGACCCTTTTCAGACAGGGGGCACCAGTTGTAACATTTCATGGTTAACAGTGTATGTGAATGATGATCATTCTGAAATAAGAATTTCAGTCCTCTACCAAAAGTTTCTTAACATTTCAGCTATTTGGAGCAAATCTTATCCCTTCTCTGTAGCCACACAAGGTCCCAGAATGCTCCCTGCATATACCAATGCAAGAAGACTTGGCAGCAAAGTTGGTCTAGGAGAGGGCGAGGCAGTGAAATCATTTTTATTACTCCATTATCTGGGATGAGGAAAAATCCTTTCTAGTTCCCGAGACCCCATGTGTCAAATCCTTGTATTCATCCAGGAGTAGAAGGCAGAATTTAACTGTTTGTTAAATAGATTTCAGAAGCTCCATTGTGTTAATAAGCAAGAACAGCTCTTCTTGTGGTATTTTGGTACTTCCCCTTCAAATTTTTGCCATCGCTAGGAAGTACAGATATATATGTATCTTGCGATGGCAAGAATAGGAAGTACCAAAATACCACGAGAAGAGCTGTTCTTGCAGAACTCCTAGACCAGAGGAAACCAGGCTGAGATGAGTTTGGGAAGGGTTTGGATAAACATCCACATTTTTAGGCTTGAAATGTAAACTTCAAACTTCCTGAAGTTCTCCCAATTTGTAATAGTTGACTAGGTCTACAATGGCAAAAAGACATGTTAAGCTATTGTCTATCCTCTGCATCCTAGACATATTTCCTACACATAAAAACATTACATTGTTAGGATGTCAAAACCTTTCATATATGGCTACAATTCAGGAACAGGCTAAATGGGAGTAGAACCAAAGGGAAAGCTGCACTCAGCGGGAAGAAAATGAAATTTGTCAAATGATTGAGGCTTGGTCTTGTAAACCATTCCTTGTGCAAATAGTTCTTACTCACATAAGTAATCCAGTTGTCGTTAATGGGACTACTCACATGAATAAGGATTTCAAAATAGAGCCCTTGTATTATGTTTCTTCCATAAAAGACTACTCTCTTTCAAGTATACTTCAGTATTGCACATCACCTTCATTAATCTTTTGCTATCTCATTCATCATCATTGCTGCATCTTTACAATCAGAATAACATGCACATGGCATTACTCTAACATGTAATTCTGAAATCAGCAGCACAGTGAGATGAGAGGGAGGAATTAAATGAGACTGAGTTTTCATCTTCCTGCTCTGAGATTACCTCTGCCTTTGATATTTCCTGTTACTATTTATTGCATTTTTTTTTTTTTACTGCCTCTCATTCTTCACCCACTGGTTCACTTCATCTAGTGGCACTGAGGTGGTCCAAAATGAGTTTCTGGTCCACTGTGCTACAAACTGTTCAGAAGGTACTGAAGCAACACTTTGGGTTAGATTATGATCTAACTGACAGTGATTTCACAGCAGTGTAACTCACTGACTTCATTTGTTTTTTCCCCCCTGATTTGAACCAGTATAAGTGAGATCAGAACCCCCTCCTTTGAATCCAGGAGTGCTTACCCTTTTTGATTAAAGGGCCCTTATACTGTGTCCTGCATAACATTAACAAATCACTATTTTTCAAAATGCCAGCTTTATTTTGAACTATTTTCCTAGGTCCTGTGTTATATGCTTTGTTCTGAAGCTTAAAGATGGATGTGTAACTCGGGAATCAAATCCTGTGTTGAGCTTATTATGTAGGAGGATGTAGAGTAAGAGCATATCAAGAAGTACAGAGAACTTCTTGCTGAAGTGGGGAACTGTTGAATTTACTCATCCTCTCCAGCTGTCTGAGCACAGAAAAAAACTTTGAGATTATAAAGATCTATTCCCTTTATTTCCCTTCCCTAGATAAAACAGTCATTGCAGAATACACCACAAAGAGATATGGTATGTTGAAAGGACTGAGGAGATTGGCCTTTGGGGGATATATTTAGATTAAATTAAGATGTTATAACTCTTCACTTGTAGAAGAAGAAGGGTTGAAAGTAAGAACTTCTTTTTATTTATACTGTAGCTCACCCTCTGCCTTGAGCGCCTGATGCCTCTCTATTTTATTCTGTTAGAGCTGGGCAGTCTGAGCGCCACTGCCACTGAGCTTGCTTCCTAAGCTCTGATTCTATTAGTAACTCAAATAATCACCATCATAAACCTCATCTGAAGCTTTCTCTCAGAGGCTCAGTGTTTCTACAGATATCCCTGCTGGTTGTTTCTGTCCTAGATCTCAGTTCCCAGGGCTCAGAGAGATGCCTACACCCATTTATCATTGTTAAAAGTAAGCAGCAGTAATTACACTGAACTTCCATGTGGGAGTTCAAGCACTTTAGAACTGGGTGACTCAACAGAGGAACAGGTTTCAGAGTAACAGCCGTGTTAGTCTGTATCCGCAAAAAGAACAGGAGTACTTGTGGCACTTTAGAGACTAACAAATTTATTAGAGCATAAGCTTTCGTGGACTACAGCCCACTTCTTCGGATGCATACAGAGTGGAATAAATATTGAGGAGATACATATACACACATACAGTTGTCCTTATGCAAGGACTTAAAATCAGGCAACTTCTTGTACCCATTCACAAATTGAAAAAAGCTAATGGTATTTGAAGCAAATACATAGGTGGCTGAGAGATTCATAGTAATTTCCCAAAGGAAATGTGTTCAACTCTGGCAGGTAATGATATGTGCCAATGGCCAGTAAACAATGATATTGGTGGTGGGGAGGGGAATTTTACTGAGAAAAACTTGAAAACACACATGAGGATGTAGCAAAAAGCTTTCAACCAACTTTTAAAATGAATAACAGAAGTTCTCACTGTTTTCTTACTGTATTTTTTTTATTTCACAGTTCTACCTAAAGAAGTTGTTCATTCTTCCTCCCTTTTCTGTATTCTATTACATGTATCTGAAAGGAGCAAACCCTGTTGTAGCGCCCTTAAGAATGAAAGAACTTTCAGCTGTCAGTTACAGCTGAAATGAGCAGGCTCTAGGTAAGTGCTGTTTTTTTCTGAGGAGCTAACCAGTGGTTGAACAGGATTAAGAAAGTAGTAATTCAGGTCCCAACTCAGCAAGGTACATGAGTAGTCCCATTGAAGTTAATAGGTCTACTCCCATGCTTAAAATTAGGAATGCACTTAGGTATCTTGCTGAACTAGGACCTCAGTGAGAGAGAATAAAATCATTGGCTTTTGTTGAAAAACCTTTTTTTTTCTGGAAAGCAAAATCATCTGTAATAGTGACCCCCTCTTAGCAACTATTTCTTTATTAATATCTTCCTCACATCCACAAAAATTATTTGCCTAGTACAATAAAATAAAATAAAATAAAACATCCAGGTACCAGATATGTGTGTGTGCGCACACACATGTCTTTGTGTGTTCCCTGCTGATCATCAGATACACATCAGATAACAATTGCTTTGTAGGGCATAGATTGAGAGAAAACTCCATTAAAAAAGAAAGTTTACAGCATAACTAACAAATTTATGTTTTCATACTTCTGGCTACCTCATCTACAGGTGCTGTAAATCCTGTTAGAGCTTCTGACACTGCTAGGGCCTGATTTTTACAATACTTTTGAGAATCTGTAAAAAGATATACTTGTTTGTTTTGTTCAACCATGCCCCCCATTAGATGTTAATTTTCAGTGTGGCACTCTACGTGGAATCGTTGCAGTTATTGATTTGACTAGTGATAAGGGAATGGTGTTAGTATTATTTGTAGAGTCCCACAAATGTACATGGAATTTTATAGATGTATAAAAGACAATGCACTGGTATTAAAGAATTTACAGTCTAAGGATCTGATATCACATTCTTCATGCACCCAAAGCTCTCCCTGAAATTAATGAAAGTTATGGGTGTGTAAGAAATGCAGGATCAAGAACTAAGTTAATACAAGATCTAACAAGACACAATGAAAGGCTCTGGAGACTAATGAGAAAGGGAGAGCAACAGTGGGAACATAAAATAAAGCTGTGGGAGGGAAATAGAAATGTATTTTTTGGCATTCCTGAAAGTAATATTAATCTGCAAGCTTGCTATAAATTTACAGTATATATATTTTATTTTGATAGCACAATTGAGTCACTATAATTCTCACAGATCATCAATTATTGAACTATCACATCCATGACCTCAAGGATAAATAGCTCAGGTCTTCCCTGACTTCTCTAGCCTTTTTAAGTTAGTTCTGCACTTTTTTCCTGCCAAGATCAGTTTAAAATAAATTCTCTTGCATTTAGTTAAGGCAATCATATCTATTCTCAAGTACGGATTACTAAACCTTTTTGAATTAAATTAAAAACTGCTTTGACTCTTCACTTAAATCTTCAACCAAATTAGACCTGAACCTCCTTAGAAGCACAAAGAGTTCATATAACTGTTCTATTTTCCTTTCATATACTTAAAAATGTTTTGGGTTTCGGAGTGGAAATAAAATAATAAAATATTACAGGAAATGCCATTCTCACTCTATTTCTAACCTTGGGGAAAACATGAGAAAAGCCATGCCAGTGAGATTTCTAGCTTAATTATTAGCAGTCTGGAGAGGATTAAGAATTTCTGAATGTTTTTGAACCTTTTCAGTTTTGACCATCATTGTTCTTCTGAACATTGAACATGTTGATTTTATTTGAAATGGCAAGGTTTCTCTAAGTACTTCCATATTTACTAACACTTCATTTTGAGGTGAGGGAAGGGCTAGGGGACAATGTAGAGGAGTTGGATAAAGCAAGAAAACAGATGACTACAAATTTCCTAATTTCTTAATGACAAAACACTGAAATTGCCAAATACTTCTAAAAGTGCTGAGTGATGTTTCCCTGTGGTCTACAAGGACATGTACGGAAAACAAATAGAATTCCAAAATGTGTATGTATCAAAAGAATATGAAATCCTTCAAGGACCAGAACCAACAAGAAGATATTATATAAATGTAGTAGCTTGATTCTGTACTGTTGAGTATATGGGAATACACATCTGTGATTTTTAAAATAATTTGCCTAGGAAAGCATATCTAGTTTTCCAAGTTTTACAAGTTGGCTGACAGAAATATGTTGCTTTCAGATGACTTGTGGGAGATCACATAGTGAGTTCTTGACTCAGCCCCACTTTGAAGATTTATGCATGTACTGTACTTTAAGCACCTGAACAGTCCCAATGGGCCTGATTTTCATTTATGTTAAGGTCCCTTTACACTCACAGAGAATTGACTTCAATAAGACTACACACATCTGTGATGTTCAAATGTGTAAGATTAGGGTCTCAAATGGGATTTGAGCCCCTGAATCCTTCATATTCCCCTTTCTTGATTAACCACTGGACTACACTAACTCTTAATACTGCTAAGTAACTTGTAAAATTCCTCTGATAAGAGAAAAAGAAAATACTAGTGCATATTGTTTTAACTCATCTTTATGACAATAGAACTAGAATGTGAATGGAGAGATATGTTACCAATATATAATATGCTCATAAGAAAATCAACAATCCAGGTGTTTTAAAACTGCAAAAAATCACAATAGAAACTGTACTTGTTTTTAAACCTTGAAAGGTACAATGGATGTTAGGCATATAGTTACCTTTTCAGCTCATAAATTTATCTTTAATTCCAAATTTCTCTCCTTTTATGGGTTTAAATCGGATGGTCAATATTGCTTCTTTGTTTTTAATGGTAGTGTTTAAAATCAATATACCATCAAGTTAATATGAATTTTTGCAATTACCTCATGTAGTCACTATATAATCTGTTACTATTGGTGAAATAGTTTAAAAATATACAAAATGCATCAAACCCAGAAAATTCTGTACATAAGGATGTAAAATATTGATAGGGTTCCTGCAGATCAATTCTATAGATTATGAGCAAGTGATGAGTTTATTAAGTCAGTAATTGTATTGAAATAAATATCTGAGATGAACGTGTAGAATAGGCTACTGGTCACTGGAGACACTCTTTTTGATGGCACTATAGCTCCATGTATAAAGGAACCTAAAAACTTGATTCTGCATTATGCTGAACATTCCTGGAAGGTTCTGAGACCCTTCAGCTCCTTTCAAATCAATACTTCACAGGAACATTCACTCCTTTGAGTCATAAGTGAGAAGAATAGGCAACAAATGATAATGGGTGGATAACAGCTGATATTTAAACTCTTGATTTTGATACTTAATTGTGGCCAAACTGAGCTCAGCCATGGTTCAGAAAGGGAGGCACCTATGTTTCTGTGTGCCACCTTTGCAGCCTGCCAATTTCAGATGCACTCTGCCATTCAGCAAGGAATCTGAATGGGGAGGAAGGTCCAGAGATTTATGGCACTTGCAAAAATTGGGTAAAACAGGGGTTAAAAGCAGCCCTGGAGAGGGCTGCAACTGGAAAAGCTGGGCTGATTAAGGAAACAGCTGCAGCTGTGGCCAGCTCAATCAGGGCCCAGCTGGCTCTTATAAGAGACAGTCTGTCTCTAGCTGCATGAAAGAGAAGGATCTAGCTGCCTGGGAAGCTGAGGAGGGTACCTGGCGTGGAGCAGTACTGGGGAAGGGCAGAGGGAGCTGGGGAGCTCCAGCCTAGCAAAGCCCCAGGCTGTAGGCCAAGCTAAGGGCCCACAAGAGGGTACTAGGGTTGCAGAGGGGCAGCCCAGATATAGGCAGAGGCAGCTGGTCCAACCCCCCCCCTTGCTGATGATGAGTGGTTTATAGACTGCAGTCTGCCCAGAAAGCGGGCCTAGATGATGAGTGGCAGTAGCCACTGAGGCAAGGTGGGGATAGGGGGTTGGGGGTTCCCCTGGGAGGAAGACACAGAGAAAGAGGGGTTACTGCTGGGGGCAGAACCCTGGTATACAAGGGCACCGGGATCCGGGAGGGACACGGGGGCCAACGGCAGGTGGGACACCGGTCCGCTGAGGGCGCTCTGTGCTGGAAGACCTAATTTCCTGGATGACTAGCAGGAGGCGCCACACCGGTGAGTTGTCACCCCACCACAGGGCCTTATACATTATTTATATGGAGTCCAGCTCTTTCCAGACTACACTGAACTCAGGAGCCAGGATGCACTGTAAATGGCTTTTGGACATGTCGATGCAGATCCTACTGAGATAATAAACCCATTTTTGATTGTAGTTTTGTGAAACGTGTGTTTAATACCAATTTTAGATCATCATTTTTGGGGAAAATTGGTCTATTACTGCTATAGAACAGTGAGTAATCAATATGCATTGTGAATTTTTTTCAAGTGCTACAGGAAAATAAAAGAACACAAAAAATTCCCAGAAGCTTTAGTACATTACACCAAGAAGTATCAACTAAAGAATATTTGACTAAGATTTATGCAAATTAATTGACAATCATCCTTGATCGTAAAGGGATAAAATACAAAGAACCACATAAACATAGCACACACAGCACTAAGACTGATAATTACATAATAACACTGATAAGATAAAGAAACATAGCTAGGGAATAAAAAATAAATCTGAAAGAAAGAATACCACAAACATCATTGGGAATCTATACAGCACTTATGGTAACCAAATAGCTGACAAATGACAACATGCATGTTAATGAGCTATGATCAATTAATGCCCATTAATCTCACTCATTTTGAAGGACATCACACTAAGAACATCTCCTAGAACAAACAGCAGTCACCTGACAGGCCCATTTCCCCCTCCAGGAATTCATATCTGAAGCAGCAGAGGTATTTGTGAAAAACAACACAATTTGCTACTTGGATCAAACTTCAATGAGGAACAAAATTAAAAAACAATAAAATTACTTTGAGTGCAAAGAGAAGAGAGAGCTCACTCATTACCCATGGCCAATAAACACATCTTGAGCTCCACAAAAAGAGAATTATTTTGACTTTTTGAATATAGTGTATAGCTTCTATTAATAAAAATATGAAAAAATGAGTTTGCGTACATTGTGCATCTCATGCAGAACCAGATAAATCTCTTTTTTCCCCACACATAAAGCATTTCTTTCCTGTATGGTGTAATAATCTGTTTTAAATTAATTAAAAAGACCTACCTTAAGTACTGTCCTTTAAAAGCTTCTGCATATTCTTAACTTTAAGCATATGAGGACTCCAAAAGACTTCAAAAGTATTACTGATGTGCTTAAAGTTAAGCATATTTGTAAGAATTTTCAGTCTCAGGGTTTTTTAAATACCACCTGCATATTGCACTAAACTATAATTCACCTGGCATGCTTAGATTTCAAACAAAAGAAAAGTAAAAAATATAACTTTTCTTGAGTATCTCTGGCACCGTGGGCAACTGTGAGCATTTGAGCAGAATGACCCATCCTTGTGTAACAACAGATTGTAATTAATACTGTAGTTCTTGAATGCTATGTTGCCTTGCTGAAAAGCTTTGAAGTAAATATCTAGCTTTACTTGTTTCTTCCTGCAAGTGCCAGCATTGTGCTAATCAACTGTTTCAAGATAAGTGGCTAGATCTTGCAGCCTTAAACCTGTAAGCAGCCCCATAAGCTTCAGAGGCCTACTCAGAGAATTAAAGACTTCAAGATTGGGTCTAGGACCGCTGTAAAAAGTATGGGGTATTAGGATGTGTGTGTGCATGTGCACACACACATAACCCAGAGGTTTTGCACAATACCCTATAGATCAATACATTTAAGATCAGTCAAAAGAGTGAGAAGAAGCCTGATCCTCAAGCAAAAGCTGTCCCTGGGGGGAGCAGCACCACACAAAGAAGCTTGAGAGGAGGGTCAAAAGCCACAGTAACTTATTTGGGGAGGGTTAGTGAAAAGGAATGAATAGTGGTGGGGAAAGAGAGTGATGGGAGGATATGAATGAGCAGGGAAAGAGACAGAATGAGGAAAGGATTTAACGAGCAAATTCACTGCACTGAATTGGCCCCAATAGCAAACGAACAATTTTTTCTTTTACTTTGTCCTTTTTTTTTTTTTTTAACTTCTTTTGAGCCTATTATATCTGCAGCACATTTTGGACATGATCATGTCCCCTTGTATGCAGTCACACAGGGAAATGCTGTGGGGAAGGGGAAATGTAAAGTACCCCCCCCACACACACACATACTCCTCTGGATGGTCTATTCATACTGTGAATAGAGTACAGAACAGATATAGACTTTGCAAAGCCACTATATTTCCTCACATACACACTTGTGGGTGAGAAGCGTCTGGGACTGGGAAAAGTCTTGGCTTTACCTTCCCAATCCATGTACCCTTTCTGGGAAACTGGGTGTGTAACCTGTGTCACATCTACATCTGGGGCAGGGTACTTCCCCCACACGGAGCAAGGGCAACACCGAAGACTATGAAAATCTCCATCTCTGTCTGCTCCTGAGATAACAAAACTCTACCCCTTACTTGGGGCTCATGGCAAAGTCATGAATTGCCTTGAATATGTCTCATAACATTAAAGTAAATACTGACGGTGGTATATTTTCTGCACTGACAATTGCTTTCTAGACAAATTGTAGAAATTTGAGTTAATCCATTATTTTTCTCTATCAAAGAGTTGTGGTCTGTGTACTGAAGCAGACAAGCTGTTTTTATTTCTTCTAAAGTAAATCTCAGTACACTGGGTGAAACAACAGGTGTTCAAGGCCTAATTGCCCCAGTGAAAATAATATATCATCTGTGCAAAACTCCCATCAGAAATCTCAGAATTCCTACTTCATATGGTTATTGATATGCAGAATTTACTAGTGGTATACATTCAATAATGCTGCACAGACTGACTCCTGATTGTAGGGGCCCTGGGCAGGAACCTGGAGAAGTGAGTAGGCCCTGGTTCCCTTACTAGCCACTGGGAAAGTGGCACAGTCATGACTGGGAAGACTGCTTGGAATGGCACCTGGACAGTGAAACTGTGTTACCCTGGAAAATAGCTGGCTGGAAGCCAAGCCACAAAGATAAAGCTCGATGTCTCCTAGAGAGCAAGAGGCGCTGCAGGGCCAGACTGGGCAGATGCATCCCCAGATGCAGCTGCCAGTGGACACCCCCAACAGTGAGTAAACTCTGTGATAGATCTCCAGGCACTATTATAATAACAACAATGAATGTAGCTGAGTTCTGTGTTTTGTCTGATTATCAACAAAATCATCCTGTTATGTTGGATTTATTCCTCTAGGACTTAGTCTTTCCGGTAGACTATAAAAATCATATAGTTACACAAACACACTTTAAAATATTCCTGTTCCTCTTTTTTTGGCGGGGGGAACTTGGCATGGACAAGCATGGTTAATGCCTTGTTATTAGTTTGCATAACATTCTTTTTGATGTAATAAAGATGTGAGCATCTGAAAACTACATACTGAGCATCCACAGGAGACTATTTCTCATTGAAGCACAGTTACACTGTATGTGTGTACCTATTTAAGGTATTGCAGCTAATGAGACATGAGGGTGCCTGGTTCCTTGAAGATTTAGATTTTAAGAGTACCATCAGGAGTGCAAGTAGGGTGGTACCCTCCACTACACAGTACAGGCAAGAAATTGTTAGTGGGTACAGGGTACTGGAAAGATATGGGGCTTATGTTCCTGCACCCCTGCCCCTGGAGTGGGGGTGTGGCTGTGCTCTGTTCCTTAAAGGAGCAGAACATGGCTAAGGAGGGCATTCATTCTTTATATGGCTTTAACAGCACATACATATGCTAACAAACTTAAACAAAGGCTTTGTTTAAATTTGTTAGCATGTGTATTGTGCTGTTATGTTGTTCAGGAGTCCTCAAGAGGGGAGGGTTGGTGGGGACTGAAGGTGTTTAAACATTTATTCTGTTTCTCCCCATTAGTCTGAATGATCCATGACATCCTGCATCACATCAAGTCCAAATCATTGAAGGAATGCCTCTGCTTGCACTGACCAGAGGATGTTTGACCTGTCAGGATGCAGCCCAGTTCTGCAGCCTGACAGGAATCAGGTGTTGCCCCTAGTGTACATAGAATTCTTCTTTGCAGCCAAACTAGTCTAAGGGTATGTCTACACTACAAGAGTAGTTCGATTATACTTAAATCGAATATGTGAAACCGACATTACAAAGTTGAACGTGTGTATCCACACTAAGGACAGTAATTCGACTTTGTGAGTCCACACTAACGGGGCAAGCGTCGACATTGGAAGCGGTGCACTGTGGGCAGCTATCCCACAGTTCCCGCAGTCCCCGCTGCCCATTGGAATTCTGGGTCGAGCCCCCAATGCCTGCTGGGGAAAAAAGGTGTGTCGAGGGTGGTTTTGGGTAACTGTCGTCATCCAACCGTCACTCCCGCATTCCCTCCCTGAAAGCGCCAGCAGGCAATCAGTTCGCGCCCTTTTCTGGTGAGTGACAGCGCGGATGCCACAGCACTGCGAGCATGGAGCCCGCTGCGACCATCGCTGCAGTTATAGCCGTTGTCAACACCTCGTTATCATCCACCTTTTCCAGAGGCAGATGCTGAGAAATCGGGTGAGGAGGCTACGGCAGCACGGTGAGGACATGAAGTCTGAGAGTGGCAAAGACCTCTCACAAAGCACGGGACCCCGTGCCGTGAACATCATGGTGGCAATGGGTCATGTTGATGCTGTGGAACGGCGATTCTGGGCCCAGGAAACAAGCACGGACTGATGGGACTGCATAGTGCTGCAGGTCTGGGATGAATCACAGTGGCTGAGAAACTTTCGTATGCGGAAGGGAACTTTCCTGGAACTTTGTGAGTTGCTGTCCCCTGCCCTGAAGCTCAAGGACACCTGGATGCAAGCAGCCCTGACTGTCCAGAAGCGAGTGGCCATAGCCCTCTGGAAGCTTGCAACGCCAGACAGCTACCGGTCAGTCACGAATCACTTTGGCATCGGCAAATCTACCGTGGGGGTTGCTGTGATGCAAGTAGCCAACGCAATCTTTGAGCTACTGCTGTCAAAGGTAATGACTCTGGGAAATGTGCAGGTGATCATAGATGGCTTCGCTGCGATGGGATTCCCAAACTGCGGTGGGGCTATAGATGGAACTCACACCCCTATCCTGGGACCGGACCACCAGGCCAGCCAGTACATTAACCGAAAGGGCTACTTTTCAATGGTGCTGCAAGCACTGGTGGACCATAAGGGATGTTTTACAAACATCAACGTAGGATGGCCGGGCAAGGTTCATGATGCTCATGTTTTCAGGAACTCTGGTCTCTTTAGACGGCTGCAGGAAGGTATTTACTTCCCGGACCAGAAAATAACTGTTGGGGATGTGGAGATGTCTATAGTGATCCTCGGGGACCCAGCCTACCCGCTAATGCCCTGGCTCATGAAGCCCTATACAGGCGCCCTGGACAGTGAAAAAGAACTCTTCAACTACCATCTGAGCAAGTACAGAATGGTGGTGGAGTGTGCTTTTGGGCGTCTCAAGGGGAGATGGAGAAGCTTACTGACTCGCTCTGATCTCAGCGAAACCAATATCCCCATTGTTATTGCAGCTTGCTGTGTGCTCCACAATCTCTGTGAGAGCAAGGGGGAGACCTTTATGGCGGGGTGGGAGGTTGAGGCGAATAGCCTGGCTGCTGATTACGCCCAGCCAGACAGCTGTGCGATTAGAAGAGCCCAGCGGGACGCGCTATGCATCCGGGAGGCTTTGAAAACTAGGTTCCTCAGTGAGCAGGGTAACCTGTGACTATTAAGTTTGTTTAAAGAGAAGCTGAACCTGCCCCCGTTTCTTTACCACTTACTGTTGACTATCCTCTCCAGCTACATACCCCGTTCACCCCATCCCCCACTTCCAACACACGTTTAAAAATAAAATAAATGGAACTTTGTTAATGAACACCGTTTTCTTTATTACGGATTTCACGGTAAAGTGTTGAAACTGGGATGCAGACTGTGGTGGGGAGCGGGCGTAGTAATGGAAAGAACGCTTCTAAACTCGAGGAATGACAGGCTCCTGCTCCTAGAGTGGTCCGCAGTGGTGGACTGGTTGTTTCAACGGAGCCTGCCACCCCTCCTTTTCGGGACTCTGTGTGTGGGGGCTATGTGACTTTGTGGCGGGGGAGGACGGTTACAGATCCCTTGCTGCGTGGCTCTGTGATCCAGGATAAGGACCACTGCATAAGATCTCTATCCGCCCTCCCCTGCCACAAAGTCACCCCCCCACACACACACAGAAAATGAAAACCATCTCCCAGACTGACCAGGGTGCCTAGTGACTGCAATGTGTGTGTGACCTTCTGCTGAACCTGCCCCCATGTCTGTACCCTGGTAAAGGTGACTGTCCTCTCCAATTACCAACCCCCTTTCCCCCCTTCAAACACACTCTCCCCTAAAAGAACATGATGGAAACAGCAATTAACAGAAATGTATCTTTTATTAGCAACTACACAGTTAGGGGATGAAACTGGGACGGGGGCTTGGGTGAGGCGGGAAGGAAAGGACTTGTCAAATTTTTGCTCCTTCATTAGTCCAAGCAGTGTTTGAGTCGCCTGCCGGTCTTCCTGCTGCCACCTCTCCTCCCGTTTGCTGTATGCTTGCTGGTATTGCGACACGTTCTCCCTCCACTGGGTCTGCTGGGCCGCATCGGCTCGGGAGCAGCCCATAAGTTCTGAGAACATGTCGTCCCGTGTCCTTTTCTTTCTCCACCTAATCTGCGCCAGCCTCTGCGAGGGGGATGCCATGGTAGGTCGGGAGACAGTCGCAGCTGTGGGATGGGAAAAAGGGAGTGAATTCCTCACAAAGATAATTTTTTGTGAACAATGAACATAGTCTTTCTCTGTGAACAAGACCATGCACAGCACCTATCACATGCGCACACAGGACAAGGTCGAATTTTCAGCCTTCGCATTCAGTGCCTGGGGTCTTGCAGTGGAGATCAGACAAGCGGGGCAGGACAGCGGAATTCGGGTAGCAGGCTGACATGGTAAGCCGTAGACTTTTGGCTGCTTAAAACTTAAATTATAGCAGTGCCCTCCTTTCATGTTCAAAGCAATGCTCCTATCGTTGGCCAGTTCCTGCTGCCAGCAATCCGGCAAGCATGAACTCTGCCCCGTCCCACCCCCTCGCGGCTGTCCCCGGGAAAGATCCCTTATGCTGCCCCTCTCCCACCTCCACCGCGTGGCTGTAAACCGCCGGTGACAGTTCTGTAAAGGAACAGGCAAGCAGTCCCAGTAGTAACATTCCCCTAATTCTAAGCAGGTCACCATGAGCGACATCACTCTGCTGAGAATTTCTGAGACCGAGAAAGAACGCATGCTGCGTGAAAGCCAGCAAAAACCAGGGCCGTATGCCGCCATGCTCTGCAAGGCAATGATCCCAGAGTACTTGATGATAGCCTGGTAAGGAAAAGTTTCCTACCACGGAGGACACAATAAGGCCGCTCTCCCCAGGAACCTCATGCAAAGGCTTTCCAATTACCTTCAGGAGAGCTTCGTGGAGATGTCCCATGAGGATTTCAGCTCTATCCCCGGACATATAGACCTTATTTTCCAGTAGCTGCACTGGCAAGGACTAAAAAGTAGAGCGCCTAGGGCAAACTAATCATGATAAACCAGACATTGTTAGATTCTTTTGCAGTAGTTGCACTGCCAAGGACTAAAACGTTAAGCACCTAGGGCAAACAAATCATGAAAAACACATTGTTAATATTCCTGTTCTGTTCAAAATAAATGTTTACATGTTTAAAACACTTACTGACTGATCCTGGGGACGGTTGGTAGGGGATCTATGTGAGGGTGATGAAGAGATCCTGGCTGTCTGGGAAATCAGCGTTGTAAGCGCTGTCGACTGCCTCGTCCTCCTCCTCACCTTCCTCATCTTCCCCATCTGCTAACATCTCCGAGGAAGCGGCTGTCGAAAATATCCCATCCTCAGAGTCCACGGTCAGTGGTGGGGTAGTGGTGGCAGCCGCACCTAGAATGGAATGCAGTGCCTCGTAGAAACGGCATGTCTGGGGCTGGGATCCGGAGCGTCCGTTTGACTCTTTGGTCTTCTGGTACGCTTGTCTCAGCTCCTTGATTTTCACGCGGCACTGCATTGCATCCCGGCTGTACCCTCTCTCTGTCATGGCTTTTGAGATCTTCTCGTAGATCTTTGCATTGCGTCTTTTCAATCGCAGCTCCGAAAGCATGGACTCATCGCCCCACACAGCGATCAGATCCATGACTTCCCGATCAGTCCATGCTGGGACCCTCTTTCTATTCTGAGATTGCATGGTCACCTCTGCTGGAGAACTCTGCATCATTGCCAGTGCTGCTGAGCTCGCCACGATGTCCAAACAGGAAATGAGATTCAAACTGCCCAGACAGGAAAAGGAATTCAAATTTTCTCGAGGCTTTTCCTGTGTGGCTGGTCAGAGCATCCGAGCTCGGACTGCTGTCCAGAGCGTCAACAGAGTGGTGCACTGTGGGATAGCTCCCGGAGCTATTAGCATCGATTTCCATCCACACCTACCCTAATTCGACATGGCCATGTCAAATTTAGCGCTACTCCCCTCGTTGGGGCAGAGTACAGAAATCGAATTTAAGAGCCCTCTATGTCGAACTAAATAGCTTCGTTGTGTGGATGGGTGCAGGGTTAATTTGATTTAACGCTGTTAAATTCGACATAACCTCCTAGTGTAGACCAGGCCTAACATGCATTTTGTTAACTGAAACTGGAACAGCAAAACAAAGAAAACAAATACCTAATTTTCCAGCTTTGTGGGTGAGAGAACTATAAGTGAAGATTATAATGCTGGACACTGATGTACTTAAACCAGCTGCCTCAGGAATCAGCCAAGAACTTTGCTGAAAATATGTTCCTCATCTTAGCAACAGAGCAAAGACTTATCACACATATGCCCACCTTTATTCATATAAAGCTCCTTCTGATCTGACAGCTCATGCATTCTCAGATTCATCCAGAACAATTTACAGACTTGGAACCTAATCCTATAAACCCTTAATCATTTGATCAATCCCATTGAAGATGATGGGAATATTTGCATGACTATGGACCACTTTTGTGGACTGGTGAGTTTCAGGAGTCTGTTCCTATAAATTAAGTTGAATCCCCCATTGAAATGCAATGTTTGGGCACAATGCCAAAAAGCAGTTTAGGATACAGTTCTACTTAAAATTTGTCTTTTAATAAGTCATACATATGCTGAAATGGCTCCTCACCCAACTCCCATATTCCATATAAACTGACTGAATACTACATATTTGGGGAGAAAGTGAGTAGTTAAGCATGTTGATGTTTGTATATACAAAGCGGGGTGTCAGAGGCAGGGGCGGCTCTATGTTTTTTGCCACCCCAAGCACGTCTGCGGGCGGTCCATGGTCGTGCGGATTCGGCAGCGTTTCTGCGGGTGATCTGCCGGTGCCGCGGCTTCAGCGTACCCATCACCGAATTGCCGCGGAAACCGCAGGACCGGCGGACCTCCCGCAGGCACGCCGCTGAAGGCCGCCTGACTGCCGCCCTCACAGCAACTGGCAGGCCACCCCCCGCGGCTTGCCGCCACAGGCACGCACTTGCTGCGCTGGTGCCTGGAGCCACCCCTGGTCGGAGGGGATCGGGAGAGCGTGGGGTCCCTTGGTTGTGGGGCAGGGAGGAGTTACATGTGCCCTCCCCTTGTGTCCCTCCCAAGAGTGCAGTACCAGCAAGAAATTATTTCTACTTGCACCACTGAGTACCACTAATTAAAAGTGCTTTGCTTTTTTCAAAGAACTTACAAATTCTGCTTGAAAAGGCTGTAAAGTTTGAAGTTGTTTGAACTTTTTTACCTATGGATTTATATAGTCTTTCTTTCTTTTTTTTAAAAGTCAGGAAATTCCAAATGTGGAGGTTACTCTATCAAAATTAATTTGCTACACACGTGTAGTTTTTCTTTCTCTTATTAAATGCATGTGTTATTAATGTATACCATTATGTATACAGGAGAGTTATGTGGCTGTATTAAATTTCTTCAAAAATTAAATTTTAGGGGTTTATGGATTTCTGACTCTGCATTTTCACAAGTTTAATATTGTGTTAATACTACTGTAATAAGCTGTAGTTTATTTTACCATAAAATTGCTTGTGGCATTTGCATAATTTTAAAAATTGCCTTTTAGTAGTAATGATTTGGGCCTGATATTATTAGATCTGCTGAGAGGTCAACAAGTACTTATATGTATAAGTACCTGAAATTATGTGGTTTTGGGTATTTTTGTTCAAAAATGGATTGTGGAGAGAAAATGAGCTCTCACTGAGTCAGTCATATTTCAAGTGCTGTTACAATTAGTGTTTTTAAATCTTAAAAGATGTACCACGTTACATCACTACCCTGGAATAATTGGTCTCTTTTAAAAATGGAATATAAACAATTAGCTCTATTTTTCCCAGCAGAAATATTGATCTTAATTCTGAGTTTCATGGATATTTTCTTAATCACAATAAATGCATATGTAATAATGACCAATTAGATTGATTCAATTCATAGTTTGGTGACTGATATATTGGAAATATTGTTGTTTTTTTTTATAAAAAAAATAATAGTGGCAGTGTGATCAGAAAAACATCAATCTGTTCCATAACCTTTGAGATATTTAGGGTTAGTTGAATATGCCACTTTTTAAGTAGATTTGGTATAGTCCACTTTTATAAGAAATAAATAATCATTGGCCTGATTTGTCTGTAAAGGCGACATTTTGTTGGCAAAAGGCTTATACAAAACTCAGCTCACACAATGAGGAAAAACGTTTTTGAAGACTTGCCAAGAGCCTGAAGACCAAATTGATGTACTATTTCCTAACTGGATATCAACAAATGTGGCTGTCAGCTAAAATGTATCATGGCACAAAATGGTGCTCCTGATTTCCTGCTCCCCTTCCTCAACCATTGTCAACAGCACAGCCATTGTCATTGTCACTCAAACCCATCATCTTGGTTTCATCTTTTAGTTGGCTTTCTCCGTTGATACACACTCCAGGCAGTGTCAAAATCTTGTTGATTTTTCTTGCACAGATATTGAAGATATGACATTTCATTTCTGCTCATGCTACGAAAACCCTTGCCAAAGCCCTCATCATCTCACATTTTCACTACTCTAATCTCATTTCTGACCTTGATGCTTACAGCTTCCCCTTCTCAAGTCAATGAAAAATGTTGCTGCTAAAATTCTCCAAGGACTGTTGCTTTGACTATGTCATCTCTCCACTATTAAAGACTCTCTTCTTCCACTACATCAAGCATAAACTTCTTGTCCTGCTTTCATAGTCCTTCACTATTTATTTCTCTTACCTATCTGACCTATTATGTTATCACAAGGTTGACACAGCTTCACCAGCATCATTTTCCCAAGTCTCCACTTCTCTGGGAAGCACTTTTTGCTTTATCCCATGCTTCCCCTTAAAAAGGTGAAAATTCAAGAGGCACAAAGCCACCAAATTATCCTCTTTCTTGTCCCTCCTGAAACTTCAGCTTTCTTACACAATTCAAGTTGATAACTGTTAGTGAGGTTGTGAGATGTGTTTACTCCTTTGGTTTGGCTAAGAATTGTTCATATGCTATCTTTGGTGCCTTCTCTCGCGTCACCCACTCCAAGCCCAGCACCAGAGAGATTTGACTTATTTGTTCCACTGTTTTCTCAACTTTGTGGAAGGTGGCCAGTGTAGCTTCCTTGATGGGTGTGGTGGGAAGAAGGAATGGAAGCACAGAGGTAGAGTTATCATTATATTCATGAGCATTGGCTGAGTAACCTGCTTTGTGTTTGCAAGATAAGGGAAGGCTACCCTTACTCCCCTTCTGCTCAAAACACTAGGACTCAGAACTGGTGTTAGATATCATTTCCCCATACAAATCATGAGTGTCAAGATGAGGAGTTCCACATTCTGCACCAGACTTTGAGGCCTTTCCTCAAGGATTAGTTTTAGCTTTCATGATTGTTCATTAGGAAATCACACTGGACTTACCCCGCTGGACAGTATGTGAGAAGAAGCTGCATGGAAGCCCCCTATGCCATTTGTCATTGAACTTCCCTAAATCTATTGCGTTAGCAACAGTAGAAACTGTGGTTTTCACTTTAACTGTATTCTTGTATCTAATGTGTTGCCGTCTCCAGGCTAAAGATTAATTCCCCCCCCCCCCCGTGCAATTCAAGGTGAAGATGTAGGTGTAAATGATGACAGAACTCAGCCCAAGTCACATACATATATATACACAGTAGTTCTTTCAGTTAATCTGTACTGATGAAGTTCATCCAGACTTCAGCTTTGGTAGTAATGATGAGAATGCATGTGGTAGCTTGACATTACAAGTACAAATGTTTTCTTATACTATTTCAAATTTGTGAAACAAGAAGCTCTTGAACAGAAGCTGTCTATAAACCTGAGTACTAGAGCCCACACATGCCTATGGATGTAGCATCTATTTATTAATACCTAAACTTCATGCTAGAGGCCTGTTTGTTGTAATAAAGTTTGTGAACACAGTTTCTTATCCAAGAATTCAGAAAAAAATAGCATATTCAAGAATTTCTACTTAGCAGGTTCAGCACTGAAATGTTTATTAAAATAATGCAGCTGACCAAGAGAAGTTTTAGTAGATGTTTTTATTTTTTTATTCTTTTTCATCTATGCAACATAGATGCTATTTGGTTATAGTTGGATGAATGTGTGTACCTATATCTATTTATGTAGACAGATAAAGGGAAGCAGTGTATATAATCTGACAGGGCCGGCTCCAGCATTTCTGCCGCCCCAAGCAAAAAACAAAACAAAACAAAACAAAAAGCCGTGATCGCAATTGCGACTGGCGGTGGCAATGGGGGAGGGGGGGAAGCTGTGATCTGCGGTGGCAGTTCGGCGGCAGGTCCTTCGCTTCTAGAGGGATCGAGGGACCTGCTGCCCCCGAATTGCTGCACGTGCCGCCCCTCTCCTTTGGCCGCCCCAAGCACCTGCTTCTTAAACTGGTGCCTGGAGCCGGCCCTGTAATCTGAACCCAAAGCAACATAGTATCTCCTTTTTTTATTTGTATTTAGTCAGTATCTGATCAGTGTTTTTTATTTGTGGAAATCTTTACAATGCACTTGGATAGCATTTTCCTTCAGGGTATCTAACTTCACTTTGTCAATGATTCTGGTGTTGTCTCTGACATAACAATAAGAGACAACTGGAGGGGAAGGAGAGAAGGCATCTCACTATTTCCTGTGTAGAGGAAATGTATCCTATTGATTGTGCATTTCATTTGATGCATCATTCCCTATTTACAGAGTAAATATTTTAAAAGTTTGCATTTTAATTCCAGTCCTTGTGCATTATTGTGTCATATAGACCCCCACACACACCAAATGTTCTGTCTCCAACAATAACACCAGAATTATTGACAAAGTGAAGTTTTATGCACTGAAGGGAAATGCTGTGCAAGTGCTTCCTAAAGAAGATTTCCACAAATAAACTATTGAGCAGATACTGAATAAATATTCATATGTACATACACATTGCTTGTGTTCAGGGCCAGCTTAGGATTTTTGCTGCCCCAAGCAAAAAAAAAAAAATTTGGCCACCCCCCCCTTCTTTTTCGTGCCCCCCCGCCCCTGGCCCCGACCCAACTCCACCCCTTCTGAACCTCTTCCACAAATCCCCAGCCCCACCTCCTCCCCGGGCATGCTGCATTCCCCGCCCCCATTGCTTCCTGAGGGTCCCCCTGCGACCTCCCGCCCTAGCTCACCTCCGCTCCGCCTGCTCCCCTGGGCGCGCCGCCGCTCCGCTTCTCCCCCCTCCCTCTCAGGTGAAGAATTGCTTTGGTGGAGTTTTTTTTCTTTTCTTCCCTTTCTTCCTTTCCAGCTGAAAAGGACAGCTGGTAGCCAAACATAAACATGGCTTTAGCAGTCTAGCACTTAACATTAGTCTGAGGTCTTTCTGAGAAATATATCATGCTGCTGGAACAAAATAAAGGGGAGGAACTCCTGATTTTGTAAGATAGTAGACTTTTCTATGACTTTCTCTAGATACTTAATAAAGAGGCAGGCTTACACATTTGAAGGGCAACTGGAGAGGGAGGGTGGGAAAGCTTATATTTTCAATGCTTTCAGCTTACCTTCATGAGCAGGGTATTAGGAATACAAATCCCAGATGTCTTAAGTTTCTGGATCAGGGACAGGGACTTTTCGTTTGCTCAAATAAACAAAAGATTTATATTCTAGAGCATATTAAATCTACATGACTTTAATGCAAAGCTGTACAAAGGCATTTGAAATGTTAAATCAAGGTAAGTTGTGCTTGGTGGAACTGGAATCTATGTTTAGTAGAAATGACAGAGTCTTAGCCCTGAATTGTTAAATTAAAAATCTCTAGTATTTTCTTCAAGGGAATTTGGACAAATGCTTCCATTTTGCACCATTCACTTATCATGAAGTGTGCAAGAAACTTACCAATTATTCTCCCCTCAAACTCAGAACTAGTAACAAAACTGCCAATGTATTGTACTTATGTGAGCTTTTCACTACTGAAAAATACTAATTACTATGCTGTTAATATTTAATATCACAAAAAATGAAAAATTAATAATTACATGTTGGCATAAAATGACTGCCAAAGAAACCTGTATGTGTGTAAGGAAACATATTATTACATCCCCAAGAGATTATAGTTAAATTCTGACCTTATTTTGTTCTGCTTTCTTGATTTATTTTTAAAGCTTAAAAAAAAAATACTATTCTCTAACCAAATTACAGTAAAAGGCTTTGGGGAAGGAATTCATTCTAGTCTGTTTTGTGTGTATGTGCATTTTGAAGCACTTGGAGGAGAGGAAGGTGATCAGGAACAGTCAACATGGATTCACCAAGGGCAAGTCATGCCTGACCAACCTGATTGCCTTCTATGATGAGATAACTGGCTCTGTGGATATGGGGAAAGCGGTGGATGATGTGATATATCTTGACTTTAGCAAAGCTTTTGATATGGTCTGCCACAGTATTCTTGCCAGCAATTAAAAAGTATGGATTGGATGAATGGACTATAAGGTGGATAGAAAGCTGGCTAGATTGTTGGGTTCAACACGTAGTGATCAATGGCTCAATGTCTAGTTGGCAGCCGGTATCAAGCGGAGTTCTCCAGGGGTCATTCTGGGGCTGGTTTTGTTCAACATCTTTATAAATGATCTGGATGATGGGATGGATTGCACCCTCAGCTAGTTCACAGATGACTAAGCTGGGGGAAGAAGTAGATAAGCTGGAGGGTAGGGATAGGGTCCAGAGTGACCTAGACAAATTGGAGGATTGGGCCAAAAGAAATCTGATGAGGTTCAACAAGGACCAGTGCAGAGTCCTGCACTTGGGAAGGAAGAATCCCATGCACCGTGACAGGCTGGGGAACCACTGGCTAAGTAGCAGTTCTGCAGAAAAGGACCTGGGTATTACAATGGACAAGATATGGATATGAGTCATCAGTGGGCCCTCGTTGCCAAGAAGGCCAACGGCATATTGGGCTATATTAGTAGGAGCATTGCCAGCAGATTGAGGGAAGTGATTATTCCCCTCTATTCAGCACTTGTGAGGCCACACCTGGAGTATTGCATCCCCCCACTACAGAAGAGATGTGGACAAATTGGAAAGAGTCCAGTGGAGGGCAACAAAAATGATTAGGGGGCTGGGGCACATGACTTATGAGGAGAGGCTGGGGTTATTTAGTATGGAGAAGAGAAGAGTGAGGGGGGTTTGATAGAAGCCTTCAACTACCTTAAGGGGGTTCCAAAGAGGATGGAACTAGGCTGTTCTCAGTGGTGGCAGATAACAGAACAAGAAGCAATGATCTCAAGTTGCAGCAGTTGGGTAGGCCTAGGTTGGATATTAGGAAACACCATTTCACTAGGAGGGTGGTGAAGCATTGGAATGGGTTACATAGAGAGGTGGTGGAAATCCATCCTTAGAGGTTTTTAAGGACTGGTTTGACTGGGATGATTTAGTTGGTGTTGGTCCTACTTTGAGCAGGGAATTGGACTGGATGACCTCCTGAGGTCTCTTCCACCCTAATATTCTATGATTTGGTTTCTGAAGCTAGGCTGTCCCTGTGGATTCTTGCTGTATCACTTATTGAGGTGGTGAACAATAAGATTAGACGTGATGGGGGTGAGACTTGGGAAACTTTAAACTCACCCAAGCATTGTAGATTGAAAATTTCTGAATTGCATTTCCATTTTTTTTTCTTTCAGATTTATAAGGCTGCCAAAGGGAAATAGAAATGTGGTGAGAATTTATTGAATTTGGAAAGTAGTCTCATCTGGTGTAAACTGGCATAGCTCCCTTGACTTCATTAGAGCTAAACTGACTTACACCAGCTGAGAATCTGGTCCACAGAATTCACCCTTTTGCACTACTCCAGTTGGCCATTGTCCAAAGCTGATATGTTGCTTCTGAAGTAGTCAATACTTGTGCTTAGAGGAAGGTCTCTCTCACAAATACACACATCCTTCCTTCCCTATAATGAACTTAGTCAATTGTACAGTGCTATACATAGCACAAAGGAACATTTTTCCTCCCTTCGATGAGCATCGTATGCCTTGCAGCATGACATTACTTTTCCCTTATCTTACCATGCACTATTACAAATGGGTATAAAATTATGCAACTTCCTCTTAATTCCACCTACAGCATTTGACTCTGGCCTTCTGGAGCTATGGATTCCATAGGCTTGACTGCACACTACCGTATGCAAACCATTATTTCATTTAACTTATTCACCATCTATTTTTATTCAAAGAATGCTTGTTTATGCAATATTGGAATATGTTCCAATGACAGCCACTCATTATGCAGTAAGTGTTATAGAAGGAAGAGGAGAGAGTAGTATCCAAATAAATGTAGTACTCGGGACATTGTTAATACAGTGCAAAAGGGACATAGGGCTAGAGCTGAAAGAAACATCCATACAGAACCTTGAACTCAGCCTGGGATTGACAGGCTAAATTTGGTGAACTTGTTGGAAGAACATTCACATAGTGGAGAAATTCACAATCCCTGCTGGAACCATACTCTCTGCAGCCAGCTCCTCTCTCCCCGTCTACTCCAAAAGGAAACCTTCATCCACCAGGAAACCCACAAGTCTCATTACTGCACACAGGCCTTCCTCTCCCTCTTGATGGTCTCACTGATATTGGCAGCGTACCAGCTGGGTACTTCCCTTATCTTCTATAGGAGGAAAAACAGCAGCCTCTTCAACCTCAAGAGTCTTCTGAGGAGATGAACAAGAAGCTTGACACCTCTTCCATATGGTAGCATAGAAGAGAAACCCTCTCTCTCCTGTTGCAGTGGTTCTGCATTAGGGTGCCCTAACAATAGAATGCTAAAAGTGGAGATTCAGAATTTCAGTATGAAGATAGTAGGGATTCCAGAGGGCAAATGTGGGGAGAATAGCAGAAAGATAATCCAGTGGTTAAGGCACTAGCCTTTGACTGAAAAAACCCACATTCAATGTCCACCTCTACTACAGGCCTCCTGTGTGACATTGGGCAATCACCTAGGCCTGGATCCATGAAGGAGAGCTAACCATTGAAATGACTAACTTTTAGGCATATACAAAATCACAGGAACAACACTGCTCTAATCCCAGGAGTTCAGCAGTTTTGTAGAATGTAGTGAAGCCTAAAACTGGGACTTAGGCAACCTAACTACCTTTCTGGATCTTGGCCTGGGACTCTCTGTGCCAGTTTCCCATTTTACAGATGGAGATAATAGTATTTCCCTACCTCACAGGGGTGTTAGCAGGATAAGCACACTAATGATTATGATGTGCTCCTATACCACAGTAATGCGGGCTGTAGGCCTTGTAGGAGCTCTAGGGATAACTAAACAACAGTGGGCCTTGGCAGAATAGTTACACACTAGGTGTCAGCTAACCAAGTAAGGACATTCCTGACTTTAGAACAAGGGCGTGAGCAAGAAGAAAAATTTGACCACTTTTGGAGGGACATGTTTCATCCATAGGTTTAGAAAGGTGGGAAATTATCCTCCTTCCACTGGCAGAGAAAATGAGACATGGCACAGAGAGGTTCTGACTTGGCCACACAACTATTAAATTATAGAAAGGGAACAAAACCCAGATGTTCTTTGCATTTGACCATAACTGTTGACACTATGGGAATAGAGATCTTGCTCTGAAAGCAAGAACTGAAAATGGGTAGAAAAAAATAGCATGAAGAAGCTCATTTTTATTTTCTAATGTGTAATAACAGCATCATAACACTCTTGTCAAATGAGGTGATGAACATGAAGGCTATCCTACTAGTAATGAACTCTTCTGCAAAGTTAAAGTCTAGTTGAGATTAATTTTGATAGCTTTTATGCTTAAATTGCATTCAATGAATTTCTTCTCAATTTGACTTAGAATCATAGAATCATAGAATATCAGGGTTGGAAGGGACCTCAGGAGGTCATCTAGTCCAACCCCCTGCTCAAAGCAGGACCAATTCCCAACGAAATCATCCAAGCCAGGCCTTAAAAATTTCCAAGGAAGGAGACTCCACCACCTCTCTAGGTAATGCATTCCAGTGCTTCACCACCCTCCTAGTGAAATAGTGTTTCCTAATATACAACCTAGACCTCCCCCACTGCAACTTGAGAACATTGCTCCTTGTTCTGTCATCTGCCACCACTGAGAACAGCCGAGACCCATCCTCTTTGGAACCTCCCCTCAGGTAGTTGAAAGCAGCTATAAAGTCCCCCCTCATTCTTCTCTTCTGGAGACTAAACAATCCCAGTTCCCTCAGCCACTCCTCATAAGTCATGTGCTCCAGACCCCTAATCATTTTTGTTGCCCTCCGCTGGACTCTTTCCAATTTTTCCACATCCTTCTTGTAGTGTGGGGCCCAAAATTGGACACAGTACTCCAGATGAGTCCTCACCAGTGTCGAATAAAGGGGAATGATCACGTTCCTCGATCTGCTGGCAATGCCCCTACTTATACAGCCCAAAATGCCGTTAGCCTTCTTGGCAACAAGAGCACACTGTTGACTCATATCCAGCTTCTCGTCCACTGTGACCCCTAGGTCCTTTTCTACAGAACTACTACCTAGCCATTCGGTCCCTAGTCTGTAGCAGTGCATGGGATTCTTCCGTCCTAAGTGCAGGACTCTGCACTTGTCCTTGTTGAACCTCATCCGGTTTCTTTTGCCACAATCCTCTAATTTGTCAAGGTCCCTCTGTATCCGATCCCTACCCTCTAGTGTATCTACCACACTTCCCAGTTTAGTGTCATCTGCAAACTTGCTGAGAGTGCAGTCCACACCATCCTCCAGATCATTAATAAAGATATTAAACAAAACCGGCCCCAGGACCGACCCTTGGGGCACTCTGCTTGAAACCGGCTGCCAACTAGACATGGAGCCATTGATCACTACCTGTTGAGCCTGACAATCTAGACAGCTTTCTATCCACCTTACAGTCCATTCATCCAGCCCATACTTCTTTAACTTGGCGGCAAGAATACTGTGGGAGACCGTATCAAAAGCTTTGCTAAAGTCAAGGAATAACACATCCACTGCTTTCCCCTCATCCACAGACCCAGTTATCTCATCATAGATGGCAATTAGGTTAGTCAGGCACGACTTCCCCTTGGTGAATCCATGTTGACTGTTCCTGATCAGTTTCCTCTCCTCTAAGTGTTTCAGAATTGATTCCTTGAGGACCTGCTCCATGATTTTTCCAGGGACTAAGGTGAGGCTGACTGGCCTGTAGTTCCCTGGATCCTTCTTCTTCCCTTTTTTAAAGATGGGCACTACATTAGCCTTTTTCCAGTCATCCGGGACCTCCCCCGATCGCCATGAGTTTTCAAAAATAATGGCTAATGGCTCTACAATCTCATCCACCAACTCCTTTAGCACCCTCGGATGCAGCGCATCTGGCCCCATGGACTTGTGCACGTCCAGTTTTTCTAAATAGTCCCGAACCACTTCTTTCTCCACAGAGGGCTGGTCACCTTCTCCCCATACTGTGCTGCCCAGAGCAGCAGTCTGGGAGCTGACCTTGTTCGTGAAGACAGGCAAAAAAATCATTGAGTACATTAGCTTTTTCCACATCCCCTGTCACTAGGTTGCCTCCCTCATTCAGTAAGCAGCCCATACTTTCCTTGACTTTCTTCTTGTTGCTAACATACCTGAAGAAACCCTTCTTGTTACTCTTAACATCTCTTGCTAGCTGCAACTCCAATTGTGATTTGGCCTTCCTGATTTCACTCCTGCATGCCTGAGCAATATTTTTATACTCCTCCCTTGTCATTTGTCCAATCTTCCACTTCTTGTAAGTTTCTTTTTTGCGTTTAAGATTAGCAAGGATTTCACTGTTTAGCCAAGCTGGTCGCCTGCCATATTTACTATGCTTTCTACACATCGGGATGGTTTGTTCCTGCAACCGCAATAAGGATTCTTTAAAATACAGCCAATTCTCCTGGACCCCTTTGCCCTTCATGTTATTCTCGCAGGGGATCCTGCCCATCTGTTCCCTGAGGGAGTCAAAGTCTGCTTTTCTGAAGTCCAGGGTCTGTATTCTGCTGCTATCCTTTCTTCCTTGTGTCAGGATCCTGAACTCGACCATCTCATGGTCACTGCCTCCCAGGTTCCCATCCACTTTTGCTTCCCCTACTAATTCTTCCCTATTTGTGAGCAGCAGGTCAAGAAAAGCTCTTCCCCTAGTTGGTTCCTCCAGCACTTGCACCAGGAAATTGTCCCCTACACTTTCCAAAAACTTCCTGGATTGTCTGTGCACCGCTGTATTGCTCTCCCAGCAGATATCAGGGTAATTAAAGTCTCCCATGAGAACCAGAGCCTGTGATCTAGCAACTTCTGCTAGTTGCCAGAAGAAAGCCTCATCCACTTCATCCCCCTGGTCTGGTGGTCTATAGCAGACTCCGACCACGACATCACCCTTGTTGCTCACACTTCTCAACTCTCAGGTTTTTCTGCAGTTTCATACTAGAGCTCTGAGCAGTCATACTCCTCTCTTACATACAACGTAACTCCCCCACCTTTTCTGCCCTGCCTGTCCTTCCTGAACAGTTTATATCCATCCATGACAGTACTCCAGTCATGTGAGTTATCCCACCAAGTCTCTGTTATTCCAATCGCATCATTGTTCCCTGACTGTGCCAGGACTTCCAGTTCTCCCTGCTTGTTTCCCAGGCTTCTTGCATTTGTGTATAGGCACTTAAGATAACTCATCGATTAGAAATGAATGTGTGCATCTCTCTCAGCTCTGAAGTTTTAACTTCATATGCAAATTAGAAGCAGATTCTAACACAATCTGCACAATATGCAGATTTATTTTAGACTCTAAATAGCAAATGTTTTTTCAGCTCCATTACAGAAGTGAGAGGTATATGTATGAAGCTCTACTTGGAACCCCCGGAGTGGCAGGGAGAAGGGAAGGAAAAGAGAAGCATGAGAAAAGTGAGTCAGGAGATCTGCCACTGCATGGGCATCTATCCTTCCGCCACATGCATGAGTCTATGTAGAAGCCAAGTCCCACCACAGCAAAGCTCTACATCTTCTGGGGTAAGGATTTATCCTTGCATGCCCTCTGCTTATCTCCTAGTCAATGTAATATTGTTGATTTAAAAACAGTCACTTGTATAAATGTTGAAGCATTTTTGGGACCGGATCCTGTAGGTTTTTGTGTTCTGACATCAGTGAAAATCCCTACAGGTGCAGATCTCAATACTTGAACTTTTCTGCACGTGACTATCTTTCAGTTAAGAATATTATATTGACTGGATGCTGAGGAGATGAGCAGGGGAGAAATTGCTCCCTCCTTCCCTCTCCCCCATATACAGACAACTGCAAAGCCACTCCACAGAAACTACTCTACCTACAGATAGACTCATCAAAGAGTAGGGGACAGAAGTATCCATGCAGCAGTAAATCACTTCCTTGCATTCTATTTCACATCCAGATTTCTCTTTTGTGCAGTGGGACTACGTCAGTTTTGCTACACAGGTACCCATTGTGATCAAGAGAGGCTGAACTTTCCCTTTAGAAACAAAATAATTCTGCATATTGTCAATGTGAGAGTTCATATGGAATTTCAGTTTAAGATTATTTTGTTTTTTATTTTAAGTTCAATGGGAGTCTAGGATCATCAATCCTTTGTGGAATTTGGCTTTCTAGTGATTTGACTCCTATAAATACACAATCAGGGCTGGGGACTCCTCATATTTATATCACTTCTTGAAATACCATTGTTTGTTTTTAAAGAAACTACCTCTTGGAGTTATGTCATTAAATCAATTGTTTCTGTAAATACTAACCTCAAAAGCTGTGTATCACTCACAGAAAGATGTCAGCCTCTTCCAACATGACTAAAGACGAATATTCAGTCTACTGCATCAAGAGACCTCTGAGAATAATATGAAATCCTTCCCCATTGAAATCAGTAGCAAAACTTACTGACTTCTTATTTGTGGGCAGAAGTGGGCCTTGGGCTCAAACCTGAGTCAGAGCCTGGGCTTCGTGTGCAGTAGAGACCTATCATAAGTCACTTTAGCTTACCAATGATAAATGAGGTAATCTCGAAGTTACAAGAGATAATATTTAGTTCAAGCCTGTTTTGTAGCGAGATGTAGGACAAATGAGCATAAACTGAGAGTGACAGACAAAGATTAGAAATGACCAGATTTAAGAGAAATATGCTTTATCTTCTTTCAGTGCTACTTATGAGAGCAGGGGCCAATTTCAGACCTGAATGACACAGTTGGTTTCCATTAATTTGCACCTGCTTATCCCAGCTCTGAAGCTGGTTCTAGCTGTTGGTTAAAATGCTCTGTGAATTGCAATAGAAGACTGGAGAGGAGAAAATAACAGGAAGAGTTCACTAAGGGGAAGATATCTGTTTGATAGATTTATGCAGGTGCTGCTCTATTTAGCACCACATGGAATCAATATGTGGATTTCTTTGCTCCTATATTTCTCAAAAATATTGTGTTTTTTATTAAAAGACTGTAAGTATTTTTGTTGTGTACATCTACTTTTGTCATTTACAGCACTTCAAGCTGTTTGCAAGCTGTTGTACTGCCAAAAAAGGCCAATAGCTAGTAGTCAGCCTCAAAAAAGGAGAATTGGATTGATGGAAAGGAAATAAATGGAAATCTGGAAATATATTAAACTGCTATGAATTTAGCATCAGACCTACAGTAGTTAAATGGAAACAATAGCCTGTGGAAGTAACGAGCTCAATTATAGAGCTGTATGGAGAATGGAAGTTCCATTTGCAAATGACTTCAAGATTTTAAAATTTGGCTTTGTCCTGATTAGAGCAAAGACCAAAACAACAATTTAAAAAAAATATTCATTTTTACCATACCAAAACATTTCATTTTGGCAAAATGTTTTGTTTTGATTTGAAATACTAATAATATATTTTTAGAATGTGAAATTAAGTAATTTTATAACAAAATAATCAAATTTATGTTCAGAAAATATTAGAATAGGACCGTTCAACACTGACAGAAATTACTTTTACTGTTTTTCTTTTGAAATATACACAATTTCATGAAGCATTTATATTTTGATGGAATTAAATATTCCAAAGGAATAGAGTTCCATTGAAATTTCTCTAAGCAGGTTTCCTCAATTATATCTGATAAAAATGATAGGGTTCTTTTTGGTCTGTGAATTAAAAGGTACTTAAGGTTCTGACACAAATTGGATCATGGAAAATTTTAAAAGCATAACACCTTCCCCTACTGACACAAACAAAATAAATAACCAGGGAGTATTCATCTCTAAGTTGAATTTCTTGGCATTTGCTGGTTTAAGTCAAGATCTTGATGTTATTTACAGATATTATTCTTTATGCATGAGTATTTTCAATAAAATATAAAAAGTTCAGAAGAAAATATAAATTAACATACTTTTACCCTTTTTAATTAAGGCTCATGAAAATATATAGTTAATTTCTAAATAGATGCAAAATGCAAATAATTTTAAGATATTATTTTTCCTAGTGCATAAATATCCATATTTGTCAGTTTTGTATATAATTATATAGCCTGACAAAAATATTATTGTTAGAGTTTAAGACTAAATACTTATCCATACACATTAAGCAACTCATCTAAAGTTAAAAGACTATATCCTATATCTGTATTTTGGCATTTATGTCCTATTTTTAGAGTCAATTTCAGTGTGCTCTTGGCTGTTCAAATTATATCATAATTCTTTAGAAACTCTTCACTCACCCTCCTCCATTTATTTCTTCCTGGACACTTTACAAATCTTTGGCAGGTTTCACTGTACAGGAATCCTGCAAGGAATTCTTGATTTGATTGTTATCCAAGGACTGGCCCAAAACTGTGTGTGTGTGTGTGTGTGTGTGTGTGTGAGAGAGAGAGAGAGAGAGAGAGATGATTGATTGATTGATTGAGATTAAACGATTCTCCCTGGGCCTTTCTTATGTTGCGAACTGTGATGTCACTGACACATTGTTTGATACTTTTCTATTATAATCCTTCCACCTCCCTAACTTTTATTTTAAAGGCACTGCAGAGGTGCAAAATACTTTAAATATTTATTACTTTTAGCTTCTGCGCCAAAACTATGGAAAAATTCTTAACTTCTTATTTCCTACCCCTATCGCCTCCCCCCCCCAACTTTATAGATGCCAAGAGTAACTGAACTTCCTACTCTATCCTCTCCTCATCTTTATTTGTATGAGTGAAGCTGTGTTCCCATCCCCCCCCAATTTCTCCTCTACGTCATTTTAAACTTTTATGGGGATAACTTATAGGGTTAGTTATTGCAGGTGTCAAGTTCCCTTAACTCCCACTGGTCTCACCTTGCAGGATCTGGCCTATGGTTTCAATTCTGGTTTGGGTGGGACGTGACATTAATGGCCACCATCAACCTAATCTGCCACTTTCTGACCTGTGGATTCAGGTTGTTCTCTACTACTGTCTACTTTACCTCAGCTCCTTGAAGATTCTGGGTAAAGTGGTAGAGGTATATCCAAATATAATAAGCCAACCAGAGCCATAATTAGTGGTATTCTGTGTGGACATCTACATAGACACCAGTGTCATGTTCAATAAAAACTTAGGTTATACCTTACAGTATGTTGTCTTCCAAGATAAAACAGACCAGGAACTGTGTCTCCTAAAACTCTGTCCATTGGAATAGACTTACATGTTCACTGACCCCACTGTACGTCAGGAGTATATCGACGAAAAGCAATGAATGATGGCACATGGGTGTAAAAATGGTATAAGTGAGGGAGTAATCAAGACTCCGGTTGGAAAAGTGGCTAATAAGTAGAAGAGGGAGTCTGTTTCTCTACTCTGTTGTGTTGGAATGGATTGGAATTGGGCAGTAACTTCAAGAAACAAAATTTCTGCATGTCACAGATTTGCATAATTCTGTTATTTGACACATTGGATTTGTTACCACAGATATCATGGAACCAACCAATTAGCAAAAAATGGATATGTGTATGAATAGGAATGGCATCAATAATTACTTTAGTTAAGGTTTATCTAGCTCTTTCTGGTTTTTCTATTGCAGCTATCAGACAAGCTATAAGGAATATCTATCCTCGTGCTTCAGGGCATTCATTATCAAAATCTTTTTTTTAACATTGCTTGTCAAGTGCCAGGAATATGTCCAGATAATGAAGGTTAACAATCAGGTTAGTCTGTATGCCACATTAATATGAAGTCTCAAACATGTTACATTTTCTGTTGCTTTTTATTTTCAAGATTTCTTACAAATAGAGCCCATGCTAAAGCACATTTACTAACGTGGTAAGTGTCTGAGAGAGCAGTTTTTTTTAATAAACTGCTATAAATCCTAGGGATCTGGCTAACATGGGTATGAATTGTAATAGCTTTAGTTATATAATCTTCAAAATATTGTCCTTTGTGTTTAGATCACTTGCTAGCTAATCTATTTTCTCAGTACAAAACTATCAAGTGAACTGAATTTCATTCAAACCTTTGCTTAGCTCTCATTGAAGAAGAAGGTGTTAGTGGAGTTGAAAAGAGAGTGGCTAAATACTGGCCAAAGAAATTAATTAGCATGTACCATTTGTTGGAATAGATGCCAAATGTCAGACTTTTCAGCATTTATTCCAGGCCAGATTGTGAGTCCCAGGCCTGGTCTACACTATGAGTTTAGTTCGAATTTAGCAGTGTTAAATTGAATTAACCCTGCACCCATCCACACAACGAAGCCATTTACTTCGAAATAAAGGGCTCTTAAAATCAATTTCTATACTCCTCCCCGATGAGGGGAGTAGCACCAAAATTGACATTGCCATTTCGAATTAGGGTTAGTGTGGCCGCAATTCAACGGTATTGGCCTCCAGGACCTATCCCACAGTGTACCATTGTGACCGCTCTGGACAGCAATCTGAACTCAGATGCACTGGCCAGGTAGACAGGAAAAGCCCCGCTAACTTTTGAATTACATTTCCCATTTCCCCAGTGTGGTGACCATGCAGAGCTCATCAGCACAGGTAACCATGCAGTCCAAGAATCGAAAAAGAGCTCCAGCATGGACCGTACGGGAGGTACTGGATCTGATCGCTATATGGGGAGAGGATTCTGTGCTAGCAGAACTACGTTCCAAAAGATGAAATGCCAAAACTTTTGAAAAAATCTCCAAGGGCATGATGGAGGAAAGGCCACAATAGGGACTCACTACAGTGCCGCGTGAAAGTTAAGGATCTCAGACAAGCCTATCAAAAAACAAAGGAGGCAAACGGTCGCTCCGGGTCAGAGCCACGGACATGCCGCTTCTACGCCGAGCTGCATGCAATTCTAGGGGGGGCCGCCACCACTACCCCACCTCTGACCGTAGATTCCAAGGCGGGGGTAATCTCAGCCATGCCTGAGGATCCTGCGGACGGGGAAGATGATGATGAGGAGGATGACGACGAGCTTGCAGAGAGCACACAGCACTCCATTCTCCCCAACAGCCAGGAGCTTTTTCTCAGCCTGACTGAATTACCCTCCCAACCCCCAGACAATGAGGCCATGGAAGGGACCTCCGGTGAGTTTACCTTTGTAAATATAAAATATGGTTTAAAAGCAACCATTTTTTAATTATTAATTTGCCCTGAGGACTTGGGATGCATTTGCGGCCAGTACAGCTACAGGAAAAGTCTGTTAACGTGTCTGGGGATGAAACGGAAATCCTCCAGGGACATCTTCATGAAGCTCTCCAGAGGTACTCCAAAAGCCTTTCCATAAGGTTTCTGGGCAGTGCAGCCTTATTCCGTCCTCCATGGTAGGACACTTGACCACGCCATGCTAGTAGCAAGTAATCTGGTATCATTGCATGACAAAGCCTGGCAGCATATGGTCCCGGTGTTTACTGGCATTCAAGCAACATCCATTCTTTATCTTGCTGTGTTATCCTCAGGAGAGTGATATCGTTCATGGTAACCTGATTGAAATACGGGAATTTAATTAAGGGTACAGAGGTGGCAATTCCTAGTGGGCTGTTTGCCTGTGGCTGAAAAGAAAGACTTCCCTGCAGTTAGCCAAGTGTGGAGGGAGAGGAGGAGATCATTGGCGCTGAGCTTTTCACGTTTGGCTAGTAGGGATCTTCCCTGATACCAGCCATGCAGTGCGGGGGGAGGGATAAAGCGATCATCCCAGAGAATTGGATGGGGGGGGTTAATTTGGTTTCTGCTGCTGCACATTAACAGGAAAACCACAGCACTCAACGTGCTTTGCTTGGTATGTGGGAAAGGAGGGCGCTGCTTTAAGGCTGCAGAAGCTGAAAGACAATGGCTTACCATGGATGCATGCAAGCTGAATTCTGTTGCCCAGACCTGCATCTGTGATCTCTAACACCAAAGCGGCAGGCACTCAATATTCAGATGCAAAATGCGACCTTGTACCGAAATCACATGTGCTATGTAATGTGAATAGTGTTGTTCACTGTGAAAGAGTATAAGCATTGTTCTGCAAAATGTATCTTTTTAAATACTTTACTCCCTTTTTCCCCTCCTTCCCACAGCTGCAGATTTTTCAAGCCTCCCTCCTCCATCCCGAAGGTGAACAGCTATCTCAGATAAGGCAGCAAAAAGAAAGGACACAAGACGAAATGTTCTCTGAAATCATGGAATCCACTCGCAATGAAAGAGCTCATCTGAATGAGTGGAAGGACACGGTATCAAAGTACAGGAAAGATGCAAGTGAACGTGAGGCCATGAGGGACGCTCGAGATGAGAGGTGGCAGGCTGCAACGCTGGGGCTGCTGCGTGATCAAAAGGACATGCTTGGCATCTGGTGGAGCTTCAGGAACAGCAGCAAGATCACA
Source organism: Malaclemys terrapin pileata (assembly GCF_027887155.1). Taxonomy (NCBI): domain Eukaryota; kingdom Metazoa; phylum Chordata; order Testudines; family Emydidae; genus Malaclemys; species Malaclemys terrapin. Next base: position 93,176,589 of record NC_071509.1, read on the forward strand.
GAATGCCGCTGCAGCCGCTGTATAACCTCCCCCCCCCCACCATGTTCCATAGTCTTCTCACCCAGAAGTGTAAGAACATGGGGGGGGGAAGGAGGGAGGCTCTGTGCACCCTCCCACTCCACCCCAGTGGACAGCCCAAGCAAAAGGCTGTCATTACTTTGCACTTTTTAGTGGCCTTTTCCTTCCCTCCTATCCTCCTCCCAAACCTCACCCAGGCTACCTTGTCAGTTCTCTCCCTATATTTATAATCAATTAATAAAGAATACATAATTTTTAAATGATAGTGACTTTATTTCCTTTGAAAGCAAGCTGTGATCGAAGGGGGGTGGTGGTTTGCTTACAGGGAATGAGTCAATCAAGGGGGCGGGTTTTCAACAAACAGAATTTTCACACCGTAGCCTGGCCAGTCATGAAACTGGTTTTCAAAGCTTCTCTGATGCCCAATGCTTCCTGGTGTGCTCTTCTAATCGCTCTGGTATCTGGCTGCACGTAATCAGTGGCCAAGCGATTTGCCTCAGCCTCCCACCCTGCCATAAAGGTCTCCCCCTTACTCTCACAGAGATTGTGGAGCACACATCAAGCAGCAATAACAATGGGAATATTGGTTTGGCTGAGGTCTGAGCGAGTCAGTAACGTGAGCCAGCGACCCTTTAAACGTCCAAATGCACGTTTCTGCACTTGCTCAGCCTGTAGTTGAACAGCTCCTGACTCCTGTCCAGGCTGCCTGTGTATGGCTTCATGAGCCATGGCATTAAGGTGTAGGCTGGATCCCCAAGGATAACTATAGGCATTTCAACATCCCCAACTGTTATTTTCTGGTCTGGGAAGTAAATCCCTTGCTGAAACCGTTTAAACAGATTAGTGTTCCTGAAGACACAAGGGTCATGAACCCTTCCCGGCCATCCCACGTTGATGTTGGTGAAACGTCCCTTGTGATCCATCAGTGCTTGCAGCACCATTGAAACATAGCCTTTGCGGTTTATGTACTGGCTACCCTGGTGCTCCGGTGCCAAGATAGGGATATCGGTTCCATCTATCACCCCACCACAGTTAGGGAATCCCATTGCAGCAAATCCATCCACTATGACCTGCACATTTCCCATAGTCACTACCTTTGGTAGCAGCAGCTCAGTGATTGCTTTGGCTACTTGCATTACAGCAACCCCCACTGTAGATTTGCCCACTCCAAATTGATTCCCGACTGACCGGTAGCTGTCTGGTGTTGCAAGCTTCCAGAGGGCTATCGCCACTTGCTTCTCAACTGTGAGGGCTGCTCTCATCTTGGTATTCTGGCGCTTCAGGGCAGGAGAAAGCAAATCACAAAGTTCCATGAAAGTGCCCTTACGCATACGAAAGTTTCGCAGCCACTGGGAATCGTCCCACACCTGCAACACTATGCATTCCCACCAGTCTGTGCTTGTTTCCCGGGCCCAGAATCAGCATTCCATGGCTATAACCTGCCCCATTAACAGCATGTTCTCCAAAGCACCGGGGCCCGCGGTTTGATAGAATTCCATGTCCACACCCTCATCACTCTCATCACCATGCTGTCGTAGCCTATAGGTTCTGGTTCAGAATAAACTGCATGATAACTCGCGAGGTGTTTACAATGTTCATGACTGCTGTCTTGAGCTGAGCGGGCTCCATGCTTGCCGCAGTATGGCATCTGCACTGTTCACCCAGGAAAAAGGCGCAAAAAGGTTGTCTGCCATTGCTTTCCCAGAGGGAAGGAGAGGATGTACCCAGAACCACCCATGACAATGTTTTTGGCCCCATCATGCATTGGGATCTCAACCCAGAATTCCAAAGGGCGGAGGAGACTGCTGGAACTATGGGATAGCTATGGGATAGCTACCCACAGTGCAATGCTCTGGAAGTCGACGCTAGCCTCAGTACATGGATGCACATTGCCAAATTAATGTGCTTAGTGTGGCCGCATACACTTGACGTTATATAATCAGTTGCCAAAAATCGAATTCTGTACATTCGGATTAATCCCATAGTTTAGACATACCCCCAGTCTCCATTATGGAGCAATGTGACACCCCTCGCTCCAGTACGACTTTCAGACAGGACTGTGCATCAGAAGATATAATCCCAAATAGAGAGGTTCCTGGCACACAAGGGATGATGCAATATGCTTCCCTATCTGGTGCCAGTCAGCTTTGTGGCCAGTATGAAGTGGGGAAAGGAAAGAATATGTCCTCACATATTCCATGCCTCCTTTGAGGTGTCTTGGAAACCTGGGGACTAAGATGGAGCAAGCCTTGTTTTCTGAGTATAGAGATTGTGATTGTGCAGGTGATAGAAGTAGCAGTAAGGCTCCTTTCACTCTCCCTTTCTTCCCTGTGCAATAGTTAGACAAAATCTAGCCCTCTAGCTGCAGTACTGGGGAGCTAACTAGCATGTGATTACAGCATATCAAAGTGAGCCACAACAGGTATCAATAGCTTTGGGTACTGCCATGATCTTGCTTTGCTTTCTGAAAAAAAAAAATCATTTTCCTTTGACCATAAAATGGTATTTCTTGAAGTGCTGGTGTAAGCAGAAATAAGCTGACTTGCTCCATATTATCTTTTCTTCAAGTGTTTATTACAACTCTGTAAAATACTAGTTGGAATAGTGTATCCCTATAAACTCAATTTTTCTCTGTCCTTCTGTGAAGAGTTTATAGAATTTGGCTACGGTCCGAACTTATCCTATCTTGGAATTTGCTAGAATTACTAAATTCAGTGACATAACAAAGCGTAAACCTCAGCCTGACCTCTCTCCTCTGCTTTGCTGTTCCTAAGATTTCTTTCTGAGCCCTACATTGCAGCCATAATAGCAGTATGCAGCACTGGCTTTGGTCCCAGCTGTACAAGCGAGCATGTACCCAATGGGGTCATGCAGGCATCTGAAGCCCACACTGGAGGCCACTTCCATTTTTAGCAAACTATCTGGCATACAGCTAGCCTGGGGATGTCTACCTGAGCTTCAAATCACACCTGTGGCTTGCAATGTAGAAAGACACTCTTACACTCTCAGTTGATGCTTGATGTGACTTCAGAGTGACTCAGCAGAAATAACCCTGCATTTCTGTATAGGACACTAGCATCTGTGAGCCCTTCCTTCCCTAAGCATAATCCTAAAATCTGCCACCAGGGACACTTTCCTGTTTTTTTGTTATGTTGCAAACCTGACACACACAACACATCAGGTAGACCTTTGGGCTAACTTGGACCAAATATAAACAAATATGGGACAACTAATTTTTCAATCAAAATTATCCATAACAAGGATCAAGTCATCAAATGTATATAACATCAAATTTACATAACAAATGTCACAATACTTTGTTAAAAATACTCATTTTTTAAACAGTAACTTAGCTATACAGACTAGTTGATGAAATAACTTATACAACAAATGGTTATGAGTAAATTTAAACTAGAAATTAGAAGCTTTCTAACTATGAAAGGAGGGAGGTTCTGGAACAGCCTTCCAGTAGGAGTGGTCGGGGCAAGAAATGGAGTTTGATAAGCTTATAAACAGGAACATAGGACAGGGTTGCATGTGATAGTAGGGGACTGGACTCGATAATCCAGGTTCTATGTTCTTATGTTTTCAACAGCTTTTGACAAACTTTTGTAACTTTTGAGCAAAACCAAGTGAAACTCCAAGATTTTCATTTAAGATTTTTGACTAATCTGAAACTCAAAGTGAAACCTAGGGGGTATGAAACGTCCTGAAACTGAATAATGCAAGAATCCTCATGAATCAAAACTACTGAATTTCACATACCTTCAGTGGTCATCATCAACTTTCAGAGGTTGCGACATTGGGAGTGGCAGTATATAACCTCTAACAGCTCAAAATATCCAACTTTCTTGCTATCTTAAGGCAACAAGCATTTTCAAAATTGTTCATCTTTAAATTTTAGAGGGGGGGTGGTGGTTAGCCAATGGCAACAGATAAGCATCATTATCTCATATTGACTCTAACAAGGCATATTCTCTCTTTGAAAAGAAACATAAATCTTCCAATACCTGGGGTTGAGAAATTTTTCTATTTTCTTTTAAATCTACACATATGATAGCTCTACTTCACCCACTAAGTATTTATTCAATTTTCTGTAGTTTTAACAAGATAGTCTTCATCTTGTTTGCTTTCCTTCTTGTTAAGTGTAAAGCTTTCTTAAGTTTTGTTTTTATTGCTTCAGACTGGAGTCTTTTGAAGCCCACTCACTGCATATTATGAAATGTAATTCATTTTCTTTCTGCTGAGCAGTACCTTTTGTCACAGAAGGGGAAAAAGGATAACCTATGGAAGAGGCTTTATTTTAAAAAAGGGAAACAAAACATGGTCATTTCATTTAAAAGCCAAAAGTGTCATCTATGCTAATGGATCCATAAAGTCACTAAGAATAAATGAATAGGCAGTGCAAGTATTTAGTAAAGGTGCTCTAGTTTTGAAACCTCTGACCACTTATTCATGCTTCCTGATAGTAATGCATGTGTGGCTGTTGCCCTTTCACCTAGATACGCAATACTGAAGATTTCTCCATCTCCCTTCAAATGTCCTTTGGCATCCTCTACGTACATTGAAAATTCTAGCCATTAAACTATCAAAGGAGCTTAAGGGTTGTTTTGGGTCCCTAACTTCATTAGGTACCTGGAAAAATCCCAGCCTAGAATTAGAATAATTATTACAGTTTTAGAGGTCCCAATTGTATTAGAGGTGGCATTGTGCTAGGCACTATTAAAAAAAAAAACAACCCAAACCTAGTAAGAGATGATCCCTACCCTCAAAAGCTTACTTTCGAACAAGAGAAGACAGACAAAGGCTGGGAAAATATCATATAGGTAGGTCTAATAAACCTGGAATTTTCTCTCATTAGGTCATATTGAAATGTAGGTTCCCTGCTACCCCTTTTACTCTACAAGTATTAAATCTTCTGGAGACACTATAAGAATAATTATTGAAACCTTGGCCCAAGGAAGGTAGAGAGTTTTACCAGGGACTTCAATGGGACTGGAGATTCACCCAGTATCTATTTCCAACTATTGCTAAGGTGGAAGCTATAGTTTTGACCATGTAAGAGGTAGGTAACAAAGTTCTAGGGATTTAAATTAATGAAAAGAAGAAAAAGACCAAACATGCTGGAGTTCAAGCCTTTTTGTTTGTTTGTTTGTTTGCTTGCTTGCTTTAGTTTTGGAATTCATATATTTAAGAATGGTCAGAGCCTTTTTTTACTTGACAATTTAGTTTTCAGTGTGAACAGCTAATTGAAAATATCAGGTTGGAGCCAATACTGTAAGGCAGCTGGCGCAGACTGACCACTGTCTCAACTATTAACTGGTGTTTCACACATACCTGTGTTCTATGATCTGCATTGGCTGCCAGTTGATTTGAGAGAAGATTAAAGTACAGCTGTTGATTCAGAAAGTTCAATGTGGTTTTGGTTTTGGCTAGTTTAGACACTCCCTTTCTTGTTATACCAGCCTAATTGCAATCAGCCAAGGTTTTTCAGCAGTTAGCACCCTGGTTTAAACCTGAGTGAATATGACACAGGTCACTTTCAGGGGAGGGTCCTTAACTAAATCACTTCCTCATTTGGTATGAGAGAGCCAGATCTGATGAGTTCAGGGCATGCTGTAAAGCACATCTGCTTTCATAGACTCTTCTAATTAAGTGAGGATGGAGTCTTAGAAAAGAGAACAGGAGTAAGTTATTTTAGTGGATTAGAGGGTCCTCTTTATCACTCTAACCCACTGCATTTTTACATTGTATATAAAATTGTTTCATAGTTAGACCATAGAAATACACCATAATTTTGAAAATATAATCAAAATTCAAGGAGAGAGGCAGGAAGAGAATGATTACATCTGTATCTCATTAAATTAGTATGTTCATTCCATTGTGCCACTTAAACATAGTTCTCTAGTAATTCAGGATATTTTCTTCATCTTCTGTTTTCCTCGCCCATCCTAATTTCAGACTTCTATCATCACTCTTGTTATTCAGACTCATGGTTTCACACTGAAGAATAATTAAATAGTTTCAACAATTCTAGTTTGTTTTTTCATAATTTCTCAGATGAATTTTCCCAAATCAGCATGACATTAATCTCTATACATCATTCCCTCCTCTCAGTGTAAGCTCTAAATCTAGCAATAATGATTTAAGAGTAATTGAAGAATTGTTTATTATTTAAAGGTCAGAAGTGCAATGATCTCATCTATTTGCTTGCTAAACACTGGCACTGCATCCTGGAAGCACTCACTGCATACTAATGATCTGCTTTGTGCTGTGTGGGTGGTAACAGTAAAAGGTATTTCCTTATCTCATGATTCATACGATGTGCAATTAAAAATCTACATACACCTCTACCCCGATATAACACTGTCCTTGGGATCCAAAAAATCTTACCGCGTTATAGGTGAAACCGCGTTATATCGAACTTGCTCTGATTCGCCAGAGCACGCAGCCCCGCCCCCCTGGAGCGCTGCTTTACCGTGTTATATCTGACTTCATGTTATATCGGGTCACGTTATATTGGGGTAGAGGTGTATTAATTATATAGCAGCATTGAGATGGCTATGTGTATTAGGCAGCACTGAGCTTACTGCTCCTCATCTCCATTTCACACTGCACAGCATGGTGAAGCACTGTCTCCTACTATGACAGTAGCATGCTATAAGTGTGCTATAAGCTGCTGTTTCCTGAACAGTCTTGATGGTGAGGTTAAGAATATTCTTGCATTAATATTTTGGAAGCTGCTACTTTGTTTAGGGCTTCCTGGCAGAGTTCCAATCAAAACAATGGCTATTAAGTGCAAAACTCAGTGTTTAAACCACATAAAGTTTATAACCAAAAAAACACACACCTAGGAAATCCAAAATTAAAGCTAACATTCTATCTGCAGCTTTTTGCACTGTGAGAAATAAGTAAAATATGGAATGTCAGTCTTAATTTCAAGTTTTTCTGGTTTACACAATTTCTTTTTGCCATATATTAATGATATGTACATTTGTATACTTCTCCTTCTGTTTTTAATTTAAAACAAATAAGCTAAACACATTATATGGAGAGTTATACAAGTCAGCTCTGCTGACTTCCAGGGGCTGCAATGATTCCTCAAACCATTTTTTATCTTGAGTGCTAGTATTCAGTCTGTCCATATTTAGGCTTTCTAGATACATCTGCACTTTCTAAACTGTGTGTGTGTATATATATACATATACATCACTCATAATACACTCCTGCATGAATTTAGCACTTGTGAAAATGGCCAGTTGAGAATTTTGGTGGGTGAGGTTATCACGGAGCAGACAAGAATTGATAGACCTACTTCTTAATGTCCCACAGATTTTATCTGGAAGACTCATCTCTAGGGGTGACAGTTCATTTGTCTTGTCACTTGAATCCTTGTCCCATCTGCAAAGGTTTCCAGTTGTGGTGGTGATTTCTTTTTGGGATAATTGTCCATGAGGACTTGGATTATTTATTTGTATTATTTTGACACCTAGCAGCCCAAGTCATGGACCAGGAACCCATTATGCTAGGTGCTGTATAAACAAAGAACAGTCCCTGCTCCAAGTGATTTACAATCTAAGTATAAGGCAAGAGACAATGGATGCATGCAGACAGGTGGGGTAGGACTAGTAAACAATAAGACAATATTGGTCAGCATGAGTAGGTAGTGGTCTCTGCATACTAGCCACTTAACTGCTAAATTGTACATAGGTATCATGGCAAAGGAGAGTTTTGACGAGGGATTTGAAGCTGGATAATGAGGCAGCTGTGTAAATATTTACAGGGAGTGCCTCCTTGGCCTGTGGGGCAGCATAGGAGAAAGCACAAAAGTGCTTGTTTGAAAATGTAACAGGTGGGCAGTGGAAGCTGGCATCATTGGCTGATTGGAGGTGAGCATTGACGGCTCACTAGCAAATAAAATGATAGATAGGATGGAGACTGTCTGTGCAGGACCTTGAAAGTGAATACAAGCACCTTGTTTTTGATGTGATAGAGAAGGGGGAACAGAAGAGGGATTATCAGTTGTGGATAAACAGTATAACGTGTACTCCCGATGCAATGCTGTGGCCAAAAGGGCCTAGTGCTATCCTTGCATGCATAATCAGGGAAACCTTGGGTAGAAGCAGAGAGCTTATTTTATCTTTACTTGCACTAGTGCAACTGCTGTTGGAATGCTGTGTCCAGATCTAGTGTCAACAATTCAAGAAGGATGTTGAATGATTGGAGAGGGTTCAGAGAAGAGCCATGAGAATGTCTAAAGGATAGAAAACATGTCTTAGAGTGATAAACTCAATCAGAGTACTCAATCTATTTAGTTTAACAAAGAAAGTTAAGGGGTGGCTTGATTAGAGCCCATAAGTAACCACATGGGGAAAAATATTTGATAATCAGCTCTTCAATCTAGCAGAGAAAGGCATAACATGATCCAATGTCTGGAAGTTGAAGCTAGGTAAACTCAGCCTAGAAATAAGATGTGATTTTTAACTGTGAGAATAAATATCTATTGGAACAATTTACCATGGGTCCCAGTAGAGTCTCCATCACTGACAATTTTAAATCAAGATTGGATGATTACAGTGATCCCGTCTGGACTTGGAGTCCATGATTCACAGAGCACAGTGACATGATCAAAGTGATCTTTGCAGCAGCATTCCGTCTGGATATAACCAGGGCAAGATTGAATTTGTTGTGGCCAGAGAGGATAATATTGCAGTATTCAGGATGAGATGAGAGCCTGGACGAGAGTTTTAGCTGTGTGATTGGATAGGAATACATAACATTTAAGTTATGCCAGAAAGAATTTGCAAGATTTAGAGAGAGCCCGGATGTGAGGACCTAGAGAGAGGTCTGAGCTGAAGATGACACCCATGTTATGGGCCAGAGTGACAGACAGGACGGTGGTGCTGTCCACAATGATTAAAACAAAAAGAGATAGCAGGGAAGTCTTAAGGGCAAGGGCATGGACATTAGGAGCTCTGTTTTAGCCCCACTTAGCTTGAGCTGGTGGCTAGACATCCATGAGATGTTAAAGAGACATCAATTAATTTCACGTCACAGAATAGAATCAGCTGATAACATCTTTTTATATCCATTTTAAAACTAAAATGGGTAAATTTCAGATACAAAGCGGCTAGAGGAAGAGCATAATAAAACCTGTCTTCAGCCAAGCCATTAGATTTAAAGATGGCAGGATTATAGCATATCTTTGATTGCCTATCTCATCAAAGAGAATTTATGGTTTTGAATTTTCAAAAAGGCTTTGAGTATTTTGCAGTATCCTGCTCCAACTCAACACAAATTAAATTATCCCTCCTTTAATCCATTCAATTTATTCCTAAACAGAATGCTTGAGTGAATAAATAGGCCTTGCAAAGTTTGCTATGGAAGTTTAATAAAACAAACAAATATAATGCCCAATAGATCAATGCAGGAGTAATTTCCACTGCCCTGAACCCTTCATTTAGAACACTTAACCCTTGGCCTTTTTGTTTTTTAAGTGGAAGTTAGCATAGGTGCCTCAGATAACACATGTGGGGAAAAGAAAAGTACAGCAACAGAGTAGCCATGTCCCAAATCATTGATATAAAACCCCATACCATAACCGGAAACATACTATAATATATAAACAAAAATATACATGAAAAGATATAATGTGTGCTAAATATATGTAAGGAAAGTATGCTTAATTATAAAATCCTATACATGTTTGCAAAATATCTTGGGTTGTTTAAAAGAAGAAGAAAATATTTAGGAGTTGTCAATGTGTGTGGTTAAATATAAGGAGTGTTGAATAGCCTTTTATTACTTCACTTCTAGCACTAGCAGCTATTTTCTCACAGAACAATTAGCTCAGAGTTAAACACGGTAGTTGCCAAAGTATGAAATGTAGTCTTCCTGCTGGGTAGAAAACTGGGTGAAGTTTCCTGCTGGTCTGCCAAGCCTGAGGTGATCACCAGTAATCCCTCAGGCATCCTCTGCTCTTCTGGTGATAAAGACTGAGAGAGTTTTGGCTGGCTGCTGATTGTTCTGCAGTTTCATTTGCTGATTTAAGGGAGGAAATGTTTGATCTCTCTATTTGCAAAATTAATTTCTATTTTCTGCAGTTCTTGATGGGGATGAGACTCCATCCTAAGTACTCTCTGTGGTCCCAAAAGCTTTGCAGCATTGTTAAGCACTGCAGGGACCTTTGCCTAATATATGAACACTTCAAAATCTGCCAGAGAATTGATGTTCAGGAGAAATATGTATTTGAAACACAGCTGTAAATTCTGTTACAAAAGTTAGTGTGCTTGTGTTTTTAGCACCTTGTCGTTATTTTGTATCTTTAATTTTATCAATATTTAATGTTGCCAGTAAAGATATCTGATGGACTAATGAGAATACAGGTAACTACTATTCTTTATTTAGATTAGAGCAGGGGTCGGCAACGTTCGGCACGCGGCTCACCAGGGTAAGCTTCTCGCTGCCCCATTGGCCCGGGGCGGTGAACCGCGGCCAGTGGGGGCTGTGATCGGCTGAACCTGCCACGTCAGCAGGTAAATAAAACTGGCCCGGCCCGCCAGGGTGCTTACCCCGGCGAGCTGCGTTCCGAATGTTGCCGACCGCTGGATTAGTGTGATTAAAAGGTTAAAAATTCCTTTCCTGAACAGTTCTATTGTTCAAACTACAGTACTGTGTACTTTTCTGTCATCTGTTATAAATGTTGACAGCTTAACATGGAATTAGCTATTTTGCTTTTTATAGCAATTTGGAAGTATTTATGGTTACAAGTGCTTCTCATCACATGTAAACTTTTAATGTATGAAAAAACATGAGATCAAATTGTCTTCTGGCTTAAATAGATGAGGATCTATTGACTTCAATGGAAGTTTGCTCATTTACACCAGCAGAGAAATTGGCCAATGAAATTTCAAGATCAGTAAAAACTAGTGCTTTTGAAATGACACTTACTTACACACATCCTGGATATATAAATACTTTTAAACCACGGTTGAAGGGCAGATTTGACTAACACAATGTAAATTAACATAATTTAAATATTATTCAAGTACATAAGAGGTTGTTACAAGGACAAGGTAGAAAAAATGTTCTTCTTAACCTCTGAGGATAGGACAAGAAGCAATGGGATTAAATTGCAGAAAGAGCAGTTTAGGTTGGACATTAGGAAAAACTTTCTGTCTAAGCTCTGGAATAAATTGCCTCGGGAGGTGGTGGAACCTCCATCATTGGGGATTTTTAAGAGCAGATTGGACAAACACCTGTCAGGGATGGTCTAGATAATACTTAGTCCTGCCTTGAGTGCAGGAGACTGGAGACAGGTCTCTTCCACTTCTATGATTCTATGATTAACTAATGTTTAACTAGCACATGTTTACTGACCCTTAAGTAAATTAACAGACAACATAGTTGAAATATATTAAATGAACTTATATTTAAAATTATTGGTCTTAACTTGAGCTTGGCAAACTGTGAGAAATTATTTTGAATATTTGGATAACTTCTGAGCAGAGCTGTGGTCCAACCATGTTCTCAACCCTTTTAGTTCCTATTCTGGAACATTCATCCAAGTTTGGTTTATGTGAATGCTTCCAGGAAGCAATTTCTTGCTCATTTCTGATATTCAGCTGATTCACAAACAAAGGCATCTTAGAAAATATGTGAGACAGATACAAGGATCAAGTAAGTATAAAATATTAAATACTATGGAGAAAAGTGTAGTTGTGTATTTGTTACTAAAGTACCCATGACCCCTAGTTATAGATCAGGATACTGTTGCATTAGTTGCTGTATATTATGGTTCTGATTCTAATTTCACCCCAGTTTCTCACTGGTGTGAGATCAAAATCAACGTTTGTATATGAAAACTACTGTGGCTCAAGTGGGCAAATAACTATACTAAATATTTGTTTTCAGTTCCATATTGTTTGGGATCAAGCTAATTTTTTTTTATTATTATTTTTTAACCTCAGCCACATCACTAGAATATCTCAGTACAATCAGACAGTTAATTTAAATACAATTTTATGTAAGTTGAAAGATGATCTCTGATACAAGGAATCCAAGCACTAGCATATTTCAGGCCACAGTTAATCAAATAGGTACTTATTTACCTATAACCTCAATAATTAAGCATGAATTAGTCAGCAGAGGGAGATGGAAGAATTTAAAAAAAACAAACCATTGCTTTATCTTCTCTAGATAATTGTGCTGAAGTTTCTTGATTTCATTAGTGTGGTGAATTTTTGGTCCCCTCCCGCCCTCAATTATATTTAGGTTTCACTAAAAAGATCACATATCTATAGTTACTTTGTTTCAGGTTCAAATTGCTAATCATTTTTACCTTCCAACAGCTTCTGATTACTTGTATAAAATAAAAGGCCTAGTTCTGCATCCCTTCAATGAGATTCTAACATAAGGAGGGTTGCAGATCTATTGCTATATAACATACATATCCCAGTGCAGAGATACTGGAACAAGCACTATACCAGGTTAAAGTTATTTCACTTAGCCCCATTATAAAAAGTGTCAAACAAATATTTTCAATAGCAAGAATGAAATGAAGAAATAGGAAGAAAAGTAATAAGTGAAAGTACTCATATCAAGTCTATTAATTAGAATTATTGTCTTTTTCTTCACTGCTTGAACACCCATCACCAACCTCATGTTCATAAAAGCCCAGTTTGACATCCTGAAAATGATATTTTCCATGTTCAAAAAATATATGTAGCTGGATATGTACACAATTTTCCCAGTTACCTTTTTGTGTTGCAAAATACATGTGTTCAGTTAAGCAAAAGGTTTACCCCACCTTCCAAGGCAACATTATTTTTTTCCCCCTTTTTATCTGCTACCACTGACACCTTTCATGATCTTCCCTGTCACTTGGGTCACGTCTTGATGGGCCAAATGGGATTGTGTTTCTGTTAAAATAGTTCTATCAAATTAGTTGAATATGATTGAAAAGCCCTGATAAGACACAGATCACATAGCATACTCACATTACAGCCACAGCTCAGCTAATTTTCTACTTGTGTGTCGGGGGAAGAGTTATGCCTTCAAAAATGTAGGGTGCCCGTTTAAATCAGGCACATAGTAAATTTTTTGTAGAGTATATCTTTTACTTTGGCTCTTAAAGATATTTTCAGCATTTAAGCAGAGCCTTACAAACGCAGGGGCTGACCCTGTAAGTTTTGCCCATTGACTTCTAAGTGAGTTGTGCATGCACAAGAGTTGTAGGATCAGACTCTTCATGTCAAATCCTAGCTCTACAGAAGTTGGTGACAAAACTCTCACTGACTTCAGTAGAGCTTGGATTTCATCTATGATATGTAAGTGTTTAATTATATTAATTACTAATTACTATGCAAATTTGTGTAAAGTTAACAAAGATTTAAAATCTCATGTAATATAGTAAAGAATTATTTGAATTTACATGTTTAATATAAATGAGAATTAAATAAATCTTGACATTAACAGTAGCTTACACAAATCTACTTGCTGAGAGCCTTGATTTACAATGCTGTGTAAATCACATGTGCCTTTCTGAAAAGATTCCTTCTGTATGAGAAATTAATATTAAATCTGGATGGATACTGTTGGACTGTTTCTGCCATTAAGCTCTCATAACTTTCACAGATGAGTTTTCAGCAAGATTGTCACCAGCAAGCAAAAATGCCACTCACCCACTTCAACGGGTGGGGGAAATTGATGGGATCAACAGTGAAAGGGGGATAGTCCCAGTAGCAAGGGATGGAGACAATTGCCAAGGGACAATAGGTAGATCCTCCACCTGGGAGTCTCTGGCCCCATTGGCTATCTGGGAGAGAGAGGTGTTGATTGACCAGAATTCCTCAGTTCCCAGGATTTAGCCCACTGCAGGGGCCATGTGGAGCCTTTTTCAGCTTTATTCGAGCAGCCCATTCTATCCATCCAAACAAGGAATGGGAACCTGGCCTGACAGATGCTGTGAATCCAGCTGATCACCTGTTTAGGGTGTTGGGAAGAAATTGGAACAATTGGCAGAGGAGCATGGAGTTTTTCCCCCACTCTCAAGCCACAATGGGTTACATAGGAATATGCTTAGTACCTAACTGAGGTAATGAGGTGGTGTTTATTCATCACAACTTGCAAACACTTTCCAGTGTGGTTAAGATACTAAAATAAAAGGTTTTCAGAGGTAAAAGAACTAGTGCTGGGCCTTGAGCTCACATGATAGGGTCAGACCTTGTGGCCTTTGCAGGACAAGTCAGACCGTGTGGTCATCGTGAGCTGAGGTTCCCAGAATGCTGCACCCTCTGTCCCTGCTCATGGGGGGTGGGGAGGACAAGTGTCTGAGGATTCAGAGAGAGGTGAGTCCTGGGGTGTAGGCTGAGGGGATCCACCTGTGTTACAAGTTGTATGATAAAGTTCCCTTAACCCCTGCACTGGAACCAATTCCACCTGGTATAGGAGAATGCAGATGATGGGAGGGTAGCACTCCTCCTCTGTGTTTAAAGTTTAATAAAAGTTGCAGCCTGCCACTTAATTCCACACATGTGTCTGTCCTCATTTTGCTGCTGTGTCCACATCTATTGTAAATAAAACTATACCTTCAGATAAACTTCAATTTATATATGACATGATGCATTTTCTCATAAGAACTTTCAGGAATTATCTGAACTGAACTTCTGAATGTTTGTCCCTTACTCCAGGAGACATTGCATAACAAAATGAATGCAGCTTTTATTTAGTACCTCATTATTTGGTTTCTATTTTTAGCATTTCTATGCCAAGCAAAACATACTGGTGGCTCTCTGAAGTGCTTCCCACTGGCAGAATCTGGGAAAAAAATGATTAGTATATCTCATCAAGCTTCCATCTAGTTTTAGTAAGCATGTGGAAGGGATAGGATCTTAGGTTTGGCTACTGCACCTGTCTTTAACAAGGTCTCTCCAAAGGCTTTACTTTGTGCTAAGTGATCTACAAAAATGTAAGACAAAATCCTTGTGTCAAAGAGCTTTACAAATTCCATATAACTGCCCTGTCAGTCTATTTCCTTCTGGCTAAGAGTAGACAAAGAGCCTTAAAGAGATGAAGCAATAGCACAGCTACTTTAACCTCTTATACTCTGGAGGAAATAATGTTACCATCTAGTATTGAGGACTGTAATATTGTGCTACTGTAACCCACACACCTTCTGGGTGTGGTGTTCTGTCCTATCTAGTGAGAGAATTGACTTAGAGAGAATTAAATGAATTTGCTCTACAGCCTTAGCTAAGAGCCAGTTGGCTTTTAGCTCATGCAGTAAAGACTCATGCACTAAGCTCCAGAGGTCCCACATTCAATCCTGCCCGCTGATGGCATGTAGTGCAACTATTGCTGTGTAACAGATTACTTCATGAGTTCACATGATCATACCTAAAAAGGCTAAATCAGATGACTCAAGTAATAGGCCTGTGTAGAAGGTCAGTTATAATGCCTACTGGTCAAGCAATGGCTCAACAGTCTTTTTCAGTCTGTTTGTTCTGGAAGGAGAGGCCTGCTGGGTTATATAGGATGGCCCTCAGTCTCTCCTGTGTATTCCCTCTTCTCCCATCAGGGCTCTGTCACAACAAAAGGTGGAGGGGGCAAGGTAAGGGAACTCAGGCTCTCCAACTCTGTTGGGTCCCAACCCAGGACCCTAAAGGGGTGTTGCAGTGTCCAGACCACACACTGTTTTATCCCAACGTCCACTCCGTCTCCTCCCCGAGGCTCTTGCTACAGGGCTGGAACTCCTCCCTTTGGGGTAGTAGCAGTTTAGTCTGCCCTCAGGGGTAATGTCCTGCTCTTCAGGGCCTTTCATGGGTTCTCACCTCCAAAAGGGGATGGGGGGAAGATCTGGATCACTGCTTCTGGAGTGGTTTTACCAGTGCCATAATCATGGTGCCAGCAGCTCTGGATTTTAACCTTACTTCTTTGTGAAACTTATAACTCCTTTCCCCTGGGCTGTCAGTTCCCTTTTAAACTGTCCCTCCACCTAGAACATGCCCTGCTAGCCCAGGATTGCTCCACGTGGTGCTCTGGTTTAGTGTGAGGTCTATCAACCCCCGTCACAGTCTGTAAGCCTTACATCAATCCCAAGGAAAATAATGAAATGGCTGATATGGTCTCAGTCAATAAAGAATTAAAGGATAGTAATATAACTAATGCCAATCAACATGGGCTTATAGAAAATAGATCTTCTCAAACTAGATGTGGGGGTTTTATTACATTACAAGTTTGGTTGATAAAGGTAATAGTGGTGATGTAATATATTCAGACATTTGACTTGGTACAGCACAGCATTTTGATTAAGAAACTAGAATGATTCAAAATTAACCTGGCACACATTAAATGGATTGTTAACAGATAGATCTTAAATGTAACAGTAAATAGGGAATCACCATTGAATGTGTGTTTCTAGTAGGGTCCCACAGGGATCAGTTCCTGGCCCTCTGCTATTTAACATTTTTGTCAAATGGCACAGCGATTGGAGTAGTGGTAAACAATAAAGAGGTCAAGTCACTGACACAGAGCAATCTGTACCACTTGGAAAGCTAGGCTCAAGGAAACAATATGGATTTTATATAGCTAAATGTAAAGTTATACATCTATGAATGAATATACAGTTCACGCTTACAGGATGGGGGACTATATCATGGGAAATAGAGACTCTGAAAAAGATTTAGGGGTCATGATGGATGAACATTGCTCCCAGTGCAATGCTGTGGCCAAAAGGGCTGATGCAATTCTTGACTGTATGGACAGGGGAATCTTGTGTACGAATAGAGAGGTTATATTACTTCTCTATTTGGAACTGGTGTGACTGGTAGTGGAATACTGTCTCCAGTTCTGGTGTCTGAAATTCAAGAAGGATGTCAAAAAATTGGAGAGGATTCCAAGAAGAGTCATGAGAATAATGAAAACATACCTTATAGTGACAGGTTTCAGAGTAGCAGCCGTGTTAGTCTATATCCGCAAAAAGAACAGGAGTACTTGTGGCACCTTAGAGACTAACAAATTTATTAGAGCATAAGCTTTCATGGACTACAGCCCACTTCTTTGGATGCATATAGAGTGGAATAAATATTGAGGAGATATATATACACACATACAGAGAGCATGAACAGGATGAATAGTGGTTGACTCCAGGAGCTTAATGTATTCAGTTTCTCAATGAGGAAATTAAGGGGTGACTTGAGCAGTCCTTAAGCACCTACATGGGGAACAGAAATTTGAGAAGCAGGTTCTTCAATCTAGAAGAGAAAGGTATGACAAGATCCAGTGGCTGGAAGTTGAAACTAGGTAAATTCAGACTAAAAGTAACGTGAACATTTTTTAACAGGGAGGGTAATTTGACCATTGGAACAATTTAACAATGAGAGTGGTGGATTCTCCATCAGTGGAAACTTTTAACCAAGATTGAATGTGTCCCCCCCCCCCCCATGTGATGATGTTAAACTATAGGAATCAGTAATTAAATTAAATAATGAATTAATTCCAGGAAGTCCTATGACCTGTAATAAGCAGGCGGTCATTTTACACCATCAAAATGGTCCCTTCTGGCCTTAGAAGCTGTACTTTTTCATCTTTTTGGTGAGATGAGATTTGCGGCACTAATTTTGTTTCTTTGGTTTTTCTTCAGCACAATTCTTAAAACACTGCATAAAATAGTAGCTTGTCTGATGCCAAACACTCTGAAATCAGTAGTTAAGATTTACTATTTCCATTCTGAATAATGTCTATTATAAAGGAAAGAAAACATGACTGTAAGGCAAGCATACTTTTTCCCTCATAGCACAGCAGTTAGTCTTCAGTGACTGATGTTGTTTGTAGTTTGGGAAAGTAATAATAGAGAAACAGCAAGTAAGAAATGCATTTTTAGCAAAAACTCTTTGTTCATCCCATTTTGTTTTTTCTCCAATAAAATGAGTGCTTATTACGGCCAATAATGAAGACAAAAAGCCAGGAGACCGCTTCTCATAGCTTAATAAAACTATAAAAAATGATGAACAACATGTAATGAAATAGTCATGATGAAATTTGTCTGCTAGAATGAAGTATTTTGTGGTGAAGCCTGTGGTACATACCATGCAGACAAACTTTCTTAATGATAAATAATAGAGTTCCTGATACTATAAATAAACACTGAAGCAAATGAAAATGCCCCTAGAAATGAAAAATCATTCCCAAAGTCACTTTTCTAAAGTACAGAATACAACTGTCAGTTGTACAAGGAATTTCTTAAATGTAGCAATACAGGGCCAGATTGGGTACTTTGAATTTGTATGTGTTGGGGGTAATGCAGAATTGTATGACCTCAGGGGCACCATCAGAATGGGAGATATTCTACCTCAGTTACAACACCTCCTCTGGCTCTTGAACATGCAGGAAAAGGGGTATGTACCTCACCCCTGTGAAGCGTGCACAGGGCATCCCTGGCCAGCCCTGTGGGCTGCTGTAGAGTGGGTGGGATGATAACTTCACCCACTCCCACCCTGCCTCTGTTTGCCTCTTTGTGCTTCTCTGAGTCCAAAAGTATGATTGTCTCTAGCCCTTGTGTAGAGAGTAATTGTCTCAGGGAAACAAAACATTCCTTGTGTGCTTTTAATACTTGCATCAAAGACCAGCAAAAAGTGTAGTTATACTTTGCATATGTCTAAGTATGGCCAATGTAGGTCTATTTTGCACTCCATCAACAATGCACAAGAAGTCAGGCGAAGGACTTCAGAATTAAACAACTATTTTCCCAATAAGTATGTTTTACAAATATTAAAGAACAAAATAATTTTAAACTCAAGTGCCAAATCTGGCAGAGAAAGGATCCTTTATGGTTTCTGGACCATGGAGGCTCTGTGAGTTGTAGCGGCTAATCCATATTTTTCAGGGGGAAAATCATTTTCAGTTCCATTAAACACATTATGTACCACAACTACTCCCTTATTTTCTTTTGCATTATATATGGCAGACAGATTCTTGAGATGTCAGGACATTCCACAAAGTATGTACAGAGTACCATAATTGTGTTAATACCGAGGTGAAATTTTCTTCAGCAGTATGATTTGGATGACAGGGAACCAAAGAAACTACGGCCCAAAAAACTGCATTTCCAAGTTCAGCCAGCCATTCATCTCTGCTTCTTTAATAGTTATGCTATATGCTGTGACAGTACATATATTATGTATAAATGCATGAAACATTATCAAATGTAATATGAAACATATGGTAATGTCTCTTTGCATATGGGGTCTATTTTCTAACTCCTTTTCCTGTCTCTCAGTAGGTAACCCTGCCAAATCTTGTGACAGAACTTTTGGATAAACATCCAAAATAATTACATCTACAATATGATCAGAACTCGCCTGCAGAAAACCAGTGTATGAAAGCATGCAAATCTACATAGTTTGTATATAAAGTATCTTCCAATAGTGGATATTTCATTATTGGTATATCTGCAATGATATGTATCCTTAATAAAATAGTTAGAATATAAAACAGTTCTAAACAGGCTGTAAAATAAACAAAACAAAGATCAATTTAAGGTTAAAGAAAAAATAGAACAAAGACTTAGTGTCCTGTATATATAGGAAATGAAATTAAGAATACAAGCATTGTTCATAGTAAAGATTTTATTGTAATGAAGTTGTTTGTAAATTAGTGACATTTGCAAATTGCTCTCTAGATTTATATGAAATCTGCACCTTTTGGAAATAATCCAAGAAAAGACAGCCCACAATTCTGTTAATTACAAAGTACAATTTTGTTATGTCTTGAGCTATCAATAATATCTGCTAATTGCTTCTAACTATACCATTTAACTTCTCATGCTGATCTGAGTGATTTCAAAATATAGCAACAGAGGGTCCTGTGGCACCTTTAAGACTAACAGAAGTATTGGGAGCATAAGCTTTCGTGCAAGAATGCATCTGAAGAAGTGAGGTTCTTACCCACGAAAGTTTATGCTCCCAATACTTCTGTTAGTCTTAAGGGTGCCACAGGACTCTCTGTTGCTTTTTACTGATTCAGACTAACACGGCTACCCCTCTGATACTTCAAAATATAGGTGAAGCTAGGAATCCAGATGTATAGGTTGTGGAGAATGTATTTCTGTAGGAAGACTTGAGTAAAATCTCATATTTTATCTGGATCTACTGAGTAGATAAACAAATGTCTCCTGTTATCTGCAGTGTCATATTTCCCTTCCCAGGTCCTCTTTATTTTCTGCAAACAATACTTTACTTGATACAAAATGCCTATGATGTAAACCTTTCTGAAAATTATACATGGGGAGATATCACACATGGGAGGCCTATGATATTAATTTTTAAAATAGCATCTGTTTACCTTACATGAACAATTATTTTTCCCTTATTCCCTTTAACACATGAAAGTGAGTTAGTACAGAAACCCATTGTGTGCTATAATCCATAGAGAGAATATTGAGCACTTGAGACTCCCTCCGTAGTTCAGATTTATTTCTATTTTGTACTTATGTTTGATCATAACTTTTTGGTCTGTTTGGGTTAAAATATTACTCTGGTATGTGGCGTTGTGATAGGGTGTGCTCTCCACAGTAGCCCAGCAAGAGCTGCATTAGGTCAGGTGGGCCTAATCTGCTAATTATGCTAAAAGCAGGGGAGAATTAGGCTGGAAGTAGTTAATTAGAAACAGGCTCACCTGTGCAGGAACAGGCAGGGCCTGTATAAAGCCAGGTAGCCAGCTATAGAGAGGAAAACTTGCTGATGTTGGGAAAGGCTTGGGGAAGTAGGCTGCAGACACTTCCTGAGTGGAGGGAGTTGGAGGCTTGCAAAGCCAGGGAGTGGGGAAGCTAGATAGGTAGGAAGAAGCCCTGGGAAGTCAGCAGCAAGGGGTGGGACAGTCCAGAGACCTTGGCTACTTGTTATAGGGTCCTTGGGCTGGAACCCAGTGTAGAGGGTAGACCTGGGTTCCCCAACCAGCCACTGGGGAATGTCAAAAGGCATTGGAGATAACAGCCATTTGGCAGGTTTTGAAAGACTCTGAATTTGCCCGAGGGGAGAACTTTAATAAGCTGCCCAGAGGGCTAAGCCACAGAGAGGGAGCTGCAGACCAGCAGAATGAGATGAGATGAGGGAGAGCACAAGCTGGCAGAGCTAATCCCTAGGATGGCCAGCAGGAGGTGCCACTGTGGCAAGTGGACCCCATGATGGGGTCTAGAGGTTTCATGTTTTCTGAGTTCTATAAAGATTGATCTGAAACAAAACCCTGGACTTAGATACCCTCTGCACTTTCAGCAAACTTGGAATCTGAACCTAGATCCAGGTCTTTTTGTTTAGGACCATTTTTAATTCTAGAACTAGTCTGTCCCTGCAGAACCTGACAGCAAGACATCTCTAATCTAAATAAAATACAAATAAATCACTAAATTTAACTCTAATCTAGAAAAGAAGCTTGTACTACTGATATAGCATGTTGGCTGCTTTATTTGAAATGTAGCAACTCTGGTATCAATGGTCCTTACTGAAATATTAAGAAGCAAATAGGGCTTTGCTTAGATGCTTATAGCAGCATGCTCCGAGTCCCTTAGAAGAGGACACAAGTTGTTCAGGTTATTTTCTCAACTGAATGTACAGACTAAGGGATATATATATGGGTTTTCTTCTACCAAGTCATCTTATTTAGCTTTTCAATTGCTTACCTGTGACAATCACAGCTGAATTCTAAACTTAACTTCAGTGCTCACATAAAGAATTCCATATATTAACTAGGTGTACTAAGCCTAAGCGTCGGTGTACATCAGATAGGCTCCTTTGATGTGCCTTTACAGTAGATACTGAGCTAAATTCTCAGGAATATCTATGCATGGAAGTACATGAGAACAGAAAGTGGCTTACTGTTTGGTGAAGACTAAGATTGTCAGCATTAGACATTTCTCTGACAACTAGTCAAGTAAAGTGAGCAACCACAAAGTGAGCATCTCTATGTGTATCTGGCCAATTATCTCACTTCTGGCCTGGAGCAATGGATGTCTGTGTATTTAACATTTGCTTTCATCACTCTAAAATTGCATAAAATTCAATGTACCGAGAAGCAAAACAAGTAAAGTTACCTGTTGTGAGGGGTCAAATAAGCATTTATGTTAGATGCTGTGCAGTGAAAGAAATTACAGATGCTAGCGGTGTATGTCTTTACACAGATAAGTAGTATCTATAGATGCCATCTCATAAGATTTTTGTATTGCTTGTCTTGTAGAAGTGATGGATGAAGGTACATAATTTAACATGTACTAGTGTCTTCCCAGGCTTTGTTTTTTCACACATAAAAACAACCATAAATCAGATACTCTCTGTGGGCTACCAGACCAAATTGAAGAGCGAGATACATTTCCGTAATATACTTTTATTGATATTCAACCACACAAGCCATTTCCCAGATGGACATAGAAATAGAATTAAATGCACTGATTTTTCTGAGCAGTACAGTGGCTCAGGGGACTATATTTGACTGTAGCACAGAATCAGTATAGCTATAGCAGAAACTCTGATTTTATAGAATGGCTATCTAGAATAGAATTACCATTCTAAGGAGAGATTAGAATGAAAGGAATTCTCTAGCCTTAGGTAGCAGCAAAGATTAACATGTCTTTTATTCTATTACTTCACTTCAGGAACTATTTCAGGAAGTATTTTATATTCCTAGGTTTACTTTGCTATTGAAGCCTTTCTGAATGAAATGCAATATAAATACTAAGAAACCAAGGTCTTTGAATACAATGAATGGTATCACATACATTTTTTTCTTCTAAAAAAATGTGGTAAATTGCACCCCTAAGATAACATGGCATCATATATTGCATACAAATAGAATGATTGGAATATATGACATTCTTTTATTCCAATGGGAACATCCCTTCTCCAGTCCTGCATTTTTATTTGTTTTATTTTACGTTGTAGGGACATAACTTTTGACTTCACACCATCAAATTATTATAGGTATATGTAAAGGCGTAGGTGAATGATCAGTTGATATGATAAAGTGCTGATGTCAGGTGTAACATTCTAGGGAAAAATGAAGACCAGATTGTGTTGGACTTACTCTTTCAATTTTAGTAAGTGAAATAGGCATTGTATTCAAGGATCTCTGAAGCGTAGTTCTATAGGAAAAGGTTTCCAGCCATATCTATCTGATGTCCTTCAACCTATTGCTACTTACGGCAAACTAAAAATTCCTATCCTATAGATTTATAGGAGAAAGCGAAACAAGCAACTTCAAAACAAATATGTGGAACCAACATTATGACAGTAAAATATTACCTAGCTGTTATATCGAGCTTTTCACTGGTGTGTTAAACTTCAACAAAAATCATGTAACTGACTGGTGAAATCCATTCACATTTTCTTATTTGTCTGAAAAGGTTTGGCAAATTTTGGGACAATAATAAAATAGTATTAGTAACATTGTATAAAAAACATGGGTGAGAGTGAATGATTAAATGAGTATTTTGCCTGAATGAGTCACCTGCTTACCTTAGAACTCTCATGGGTTTACTTGTAAGGGATGTAATAGGCTTTAGCTTAGAAGTGCACAAGTTATAAAGGCATGGATAGTTATTTGGATAGTTTTAGAGTATTCTTGAATTGACACTGAAGATACTTGTAGGAATTTTGTAGTCTAATGAACATTTTTCCTACCATTTTTCTTTTTAATTTAAAACATCTTGCGCCACATTGTCAAACATCTTGTTGAGTTATACCATGAGAATTTGGTGCAACACATGTGTTATATAACACAATGTAAATGAACAACAATCTGGAAATGTGATAAAGATGTCAGTTTTCATGTGCACAATAACAGGTTGCAATGTTTACAGTATTTTTTTGTTCTTTGGTTAGACAATCTAAACATATTTGTTTGTGATGAACAAATGGGATGCATATCAGAAAGGAAACTCCTGTTATATTAGTTTTTATCCCAAAATATGGAAGTCCACTTCTGTTTGGGAATAGTGATACAAAAGACTGGCAGCTAAAGTTATGATCCCTATTTTAGCCAACAATCAAACTGATTTTCTCCCATAGTTAGTTAAAGGTACCTATTAAAATGAGTTGAGCATTACAATATTGTTTTTATAGTGTTCCTTTAAGAACTCTGAATCTATATTTTTTCTTTATTTAATTTCATTCATTCAGTTATTCATGAGTGCCTGAAAATGTTAGCCATGTTCAAAACCAAAAACTCTTCTTCCCTGCCCCCCCAAAAGCGTAGTTTTAAGCTCTGATCCTGTAAACATATCCTCTACACTGCAATTGTTGAGTGACTGGATAGCAGAAATTTGTACTACATATTCACATAGTCATGGCAAGCCCAATCATCACTCAGGCACTTGGTGGTGTCGATGCATCCCTTCAAACCTATAAGCCTGAGTACTAGCCTGATTAAGTCCTAGGAACACACGAAGGAGGCTAGTGTTTCCTGCTACTCATGCTGCCATGGCTTCACTTTTATATTTTAATGCATTAACAAAGGTGGAGGTTAAAGTGACTTGTCAAAGGCCACAAAGCTGCTCAGTGGCAGAGCCAAGACTTCAGGTAGGGCCCACCTCTCTTACATGCCAGTTTTGTGCCTGATCTGCTGGACTACATTGCCTTTCTTTGGAAAGATGCCCATAGGTTGAGATGTGAAGCTGCTAGACTGCACACCCTTCTCCCATAATGGAGTCCAATGACCCTTGTGGCCCCTTCTAACCCTATAACTTCTATTTTTTCCTTCTCCTTAAAGTGTACTTATCATGGGTCTGTGTACTTGTCTGGCTGGTCCCATGCAGATACAGTTTTTTGGGGGCTCGTGGCTGGTTTTCATGGCTTTCCTCTAGATTCCTTGCCTAGCAACTATTTGCTTTCTTCTCCAGCCTCACCAAATTGTCTTTCTAATCCATAGGCACCAAATTTGGGCTGTCCTTTGGTGTCATTTTTTTGGTCCAGGCTCTTCCAATAATCTCTTTGCTCAGATCTTCAGAAACATCAGTCGTTCACTCTGGTTTTAGTTTAAGACATCTGAACTGTAGATTTAGCCCCATTAAAATTGCTACAGTACTTTTAAGTTTACATCTATATGCAGGGCCGGCTCCAGGGTTTTGGCCGCCCCAAGCAGCCACAAAAAAAAAAAAAAAAAAAAAAAAAAAAAAAAAGCCGTGATCGCGATCTGCAGCGGCAATTCGGTGGAAGGTCCTTCGCTCCTAGCGGGAGTGAGGGACCTTCCACCGAATTGCAGCTGAATAGCTGGACCTACTGCCCCTGTCCGGAGTGGCCGCCCCAAGCACCAGCTTACCAAGTTGGTGCCTGGAGCCGGCCCTGTCTGTATGTAAACTAAGGGCATGACCCTATTCAATGCTCTTCCTGATCCAGGTAAGCATTTGCTTCTCATGGATAGTTGCATTGCTTCAGCACCTTGAAGGACCATCTTAAATTAGAATAGCTGTAAGATAAATATAATCAGACGGACACGCTGTGTTCATAATTTGTAGCTTTCTAGTTTTTAAAATAAACAAATACAAATAGAAGACAAACAAATATCTGCTGAGTATGGAATCTTACCATGAATAACCTATAGTGTGTTAAGGAATAAGATACCTTTTGATATTACTAGAACAAGCCATTTTTCAGATATGGCTTTACAATACATTTCTAAATCCTCTCAAAATGTACCTCATTCTCAGTTCCATATCTCAGAAACACCTTATCTTAGTCATCTCAAACTTTTCAAAAATGAAACTAAACAAAAAAGTCCTCAGACTACATACCACATGTGAAATTCCAAATATACAGGATTTTTTAGGAACAACTTTTTTTGTGGGTGGAGGAAAAGATAAGGGCCTTACAGTAGAAAACTGGTCAGAGCCAAAGGTCCTTGTCCTGTAAGATGCTGAAAAACCTGAATGTCAGGAATGTCTTCAATCCACTGATATTGGGGTAAAGGGTTCTTGGCAACTTGTAGTACTGTGTGTCTTAACTACTGAATGACATTCAGGAGTCTAGAATATTGACTGGAGGAGGTTCTCCACTGAAAAAAAGAAATCTCAGAATCTGTTAGACTACAGTCAGGACTGCCTTGGGCTCTGAGAAATTCTTTCCCTTCTTCCCCTGGAAACTGTATACCTCAATATTTTTGAGTCCATAGGAACACAGATTTTAAAATGTGCATGTTTATTATTTTACCTATGAAAATAAAATTAATGATTAGAAGATTTGCTCCAATTTAAAATAACATGCACCATCTGTTTTCTCATCAGTTAATAAGATAAAAAATATCCCTATGTGTCAGGAAAAATGAATTTAAAACAAAAGAACTTTGTATTC
Source organism: Malaclemys terrapin pileata (assembly GCF_027887155.1). NCBI lineage: Eukaryota > Metazoa > Chordata > Testudines > Emydidae > Malaclemys > Malaclemys terrapin. The sequence goes on from NC_071509.1 coordinate 93,202,937, forward strand.
TAAATTCTCAAGTGTTTTTGAATTATCTATGTGTATATAAAATCAATTTCTTTTGACATTTCTTCAGTATCTCATCCTAATTCCAATCTGAAGACTGTTTACTTTACTTGATAGTGTATTCATTAAAGGTTTATTAACAAATCACAGACCAGGCAATCATTTGACAGCTCATTGCTCTAGTTGGTTAGTGTATATTTTTATATGCCAAGTTCTAATTAAACAAATATTATGCAAATACTATTGCTGTTGCTACAGTCTTAGAAGCAAGAATTATTCGTTGTCATTACTTTCTTTTGTACAATCATATTAAAGAAAATCTTACCCTTTTCACCCAAGATAGTGATAGTTTGGAACTTCATTACCAGTGGCTTCTTTGAAGATAGCTAGACATTAAATTGTTGGAAGAAAGATCTTTTTAATTATTCTGGCACGAATTTACATTGCTGTTTTCTGTCTTGATTAATGCTTGTAATATTTTTTTTAGAGACAAAATGTCTCTTAGCATCTTATTCTGTAAAATTCATTATAATTGTCATTAAAATATTTTCACTGCTTTTGCAAATTATCTGAATTCAATGAAGCTTAATGGAGCACTCCCAGCCTCCAGTAGATTAAAGTAAAATGTAATTTGTGATAATCTGCCCAAGACTCTAGAAGCATGAAATATACTGTACACAGGAATTACCTGTTTTACAGTACATCATTACCATTATTAGACTCTGGGACTTAGGGATACGTTTTCAGAGTTGCATAGGGATTCAACCACATAACTTCCATTGAATTCAATGTGACTCTCAGCTTCAAACTTGTACGTACCTACGTACTCTAAAAATTTACTCCATAACGGTAGTAACCTAGTCTTGTTTAAGTTCATGGTTTGGTTTTTTTCCAGCAAAACAAATGTACTATTTGAAAAGGGTTTAAAACAAACCCAATATTCCCAGCTAATCAGTATTGATCTTCTTATTACATTCATGTTTTTCTTTCAGGAACAATTGTGGTTTCAGGGTGCTTGAAAGTGTTTGGATGTGAACTAAGTCTTGTATTTTCCAAACAGGGAGGTTCTGGATTAACTAGTGGGTCTAACAACATGTAAAACAGACAATATCACACTGAAGAATTGGGAATTTGGAAAGTACATGCTACGCTTCAGTGCAAAACTTCATGCAGCTTCATCAAATTAAAGAACGATGAATAGGTGCGTCTTAAGACATTGGACAACATTTTCAAAAACACCATTTTCAGAAGTGACTTATGCAAGTAGTATCTTAAGTCCCACTGGCTTTCAATAAAATTTAGATTCCTAAGGTGCTTTTGAAAATTTAATACTAGAGATTAATAGAGATGTTTTTGTCATTACATTTTAGAAGTACTTGAATATGAAATACTGGACTGTTGACATTTGTATATAGCAGTGGTTCTCAGAGTACAGGTACATGTACCCCTGGGGGCAGGCAAAGGCCATCCATGGGGTACATCAGCTAATCTAGATATTTGCTTAGTTTTACAACGGACTACATAAAAAGTTAGTAAAAACTAAAATTTCATACAATGACCTGTTTTATACAGCTCTATATTCTATACACTGAAATGTAAGTACAATATTTATATTCCAGTTAATTAATTTTATAATTCTATGATAAAATGAGAATGTAAGCAATTTGTCAGTAACAGTATGCTGACACTTTTTGTATTTTTGTTTGATTCTGTAAGGAAGCACTTTTTAAGTGAGGTGGAACTTGGGGGTAAGCAAGACAAACCAAGGATAAAAGGGGTAGAATAGTCTGGAAAGGTTCAGAGCCATTGATATATAGCATACATACTAAAAAGTAATAGAATTACTGCACATGGATCTAACATTTTTCAGTGAAAATATCCTCCATGATAACCAAACAAAAAAAATACCAAATGGAATCAGTCCCATGGAATTTATAGACTTTAGCAATTGCAGAGGGATATAGATGGAGAAAGATTGAGACTACCACCCCTCCATAGACTGGCATTTCCCAGCCCATTGTAGGAATTTGTAGTTTTAATTGGGATTCTAAAGAGCACAAATTTCAAAAATAGTTTTTATCTGGTGATTGCATCACAGAAATTCTGCATCTTCTACAGGAAGCCAGCATTAGAGACAATAACAGATCAAAGTTAACCAAATAAAATAAGGAAGACTATTCAAAAATCAAACTTATAATGTAAATAAGTTTCTCCAAGAAATGCTTTAATTCAAGAGGCAGAGGCACATGGAAAAGTCTACAAAATGTTGAAATAATGCTTGTCAATAAATCAGCAATGCTAGAGAAAGACTAACTTCAGGATTTAACTGAAATTACTGTGAATCAACAAGGACTGAAAGAAAAGCTAGAGTGAAGCAGAATCAATTTGAGATTGACCTGGGGAGAAATTTTCAGTGAACATTTTAAAGTGGAAAAAATGCATATTCAAGTTTCACACATTTTATTAAATTGCTATTCAAAACAACTCTAGAAATTTCCTTCAATTTTATAAAATTTTTAATTTTTTTATAAAAAATCATATGCTGAAAATCAAAACAATTTTGGGTTGACCAATAACTTTGACCCAAAATTAATTTGTATTCAACTTCTTGATTTGTGGATAATTCCCCCCTCTCCCCAAAAAATAAATGGTTTGGTTTGACCCAAAATATTTTTTGCACATTTTTTTTTGCAATTGCAAGCAAACAGAAAAATACATTAATCACACAGCTTCTTTTGGTTTATTTTACAGCACCTAGAGGGGAAGTAGGTGTCTCATAATGCAGATAAGAAGCCAAGGTATACGCCTTAAGGAAATTATGGTTTCATATGGTAAAATAAATGAAAACCCACCAACTTTTTAATGGTTTGCAAGCCACATACATGTAATGAGGCCCTGACCAAAAGAGATTACATTCTAAATAAAGCAGATAGACCAAGCTCATTCTGCTTGTATATTAACCCTTTCTCCCACCCCTGTCTGTCTTGTTTATTTAGACTGTACTCTTTAGGGTGGACTGTCTCTTACTTTACAGGCTAGATCATGTAAATGGATTAAGGCTTAATGAGGGCACAAGAGTGGAACGATTTGTAGGGTCTAGTCTGTGTTTGTACAGTGCCTAACACATTGGGGGACATTACTCTGGTTGGAGTTTCTAGGTACTACTGTAATATAAGTAAAAGCTGCTGAGCCTGTGCAGGAGACAACGAGAATGGGATGGAGAAGAAATGGGAAAACTCAGGAATTCTCTGCTCAGAGAAATGTGCATGTCGCCATTGAATAGACATTTGGTTTTGCAGCCTGAATATAATTATGTAAGAAAGAAATTATTTTAGGCACCACAGTGGATCTTCAGGAGCAATATGAGTGAGGAGTGGCTTTGCAGTCCAGCTGAGGAATGAATTTCCATGCATAGGGAAACATGGGAGATGGAACCTATAATTGGTTTGGTGGCAATTGGGCTGTAATTTACATCCCCTACAGCATTAAGAAAAAATCTTGTCATGACAAGAGAATTACAAATATTCTTTTAGAACATGGAATCCAGCACCAGGTTTCCAGCTACAAGAACCAGATACAAATTCTTACACAGATGACTTGTTTAATTGACGAATTCAGAGACCAGTCAACTTTGAAGAAAAATCATCTTGGGAAGCTGCTTATGCCCAGTTTGAAATAATAAGCCAAATGAACCATTCGTTTGAGGAACAGAAAGTACTATTTCTTGCTGTCAGTATAAAGGGACCTGCACCTATTTTGCTCAGCAATTTATCAGAAAAAAACCATGAAGAGTTATCAACCATTAGCAGTAGCTACATTAACCAATAATTTTGGAGCTGGACAGCAAACAGAATTTGCAGGGCTGAAGAATTATGCTAGATGAAGTGAAACATTTCTGCCAGAACTGATTTAAGATGTGCTAATTTTTGATGACTATTAAGCACAACCATATGCCTCTAAGGAACTCTAAGATATATTATCTGAAACCGATTTATAAATTCTTTATTGATGATGAACCAAACATTTTATTATCAGTCATTCCCAAAACACTACAAGAAGCTTTGGGATATGCTTTGATATGAGTGTTCTACCTACCAAATGACCAGAGAAAAAAACATTTTATAATGTGAGATGGACTGGAAGAACAAAGTTGGCTGAGAGAAATGAGAATGTGAAAGTCAGGGCAAATAGTAACAATGACAAAAAAATCAGTGAGTATAACAGCACAGAATACTTCACTACAGAAACTAGTAGCAAACAAACCATTTTCACCCAAAATAGAAAATATTTTTGTGATGACATAAGGGTATGCTGAGGATATGGCCTAGTACAGGGGTGGCCAACCTGAGCCTGAGACGGAGCCATAATTTACCAGTGTACATTGCCAAAGAGCCACGGTAATACATCAGCAAAAAGAAGAACAGGAGTACTTGTGGCACCTTAGAGACTAACAAATTTATTAGAGCATAAGCTTTCGTGGACTACAGCCCACTTCTTCGGCATCAGCAGGCCCCAATCTGCTCCCCCACTGCTTCCAGCGGCTCCCACCCACCAGTAGCCCCACCGATCAGCGCCTCCCCATCCCTCTCCACATCTCCCAATCAGCTGTTTCATGGTGTACAGGAGGCTCGGAGGGGGAGGAGTGAGGGCATAGCAGGCTCAGGGGAAGGGGTGGAGTGGGGGCAGAGCCAAGGGCTGAGCAGTGAGCACCCCCCCAGCACATTGGAAAGTTGGCGGCTGTAGCTCCAGCCCCAGAGTTGGTGCCTATACAAGGAGCCGCATATTAACTTCTGAAGAGCCGCATGTGGCTCTGGAACCACAGGTTGGCCACCCCTGTCCTAATAACTTTGCATTGCTTAGTGGCTTCCTTTTATGACATGGATATTAAGACTTTTTAACTGTAATTTGTATTTAAAAGTTAGTAGCAAAAACAAAAGAAATCTCAAAAGATCAGTTTTTTTTCACTTAGAAGTCTATTGTGACTTCCACTGTGCAATTCTCTTGAATAGGCTACTCAGAGTCCAGTTCTGATGCAGTTTCATGAGCTTACACTTTCGTCTGAATTGGGCCCTATAAGAATAATAGGCTATATAATTAAAATATATATGTGTAATCAAATATATTGTGGAGTTATTTTTTATAAGTAGATATTGTGCACCAAATCCATACCTGATATAAATGTAGCTCCTTTAAAAATCAATGGAGCAGTGCAATTTACACCACGTGAGTATTTGGCCTTTAATTTAAAAATGAAGATTTTACCCTACCCCTCTATATAAATGTTTTGGAGGAAGGTAACTTTAAATGTTTCATGTTTGATTGGAAAAATGCATTAATACCAGGTGAATGTATTAAAATGTGCATATTTTCTAAATTAAGTGGTAGGAAAATAGCTTTCATTTAAATTGCTTCTAAACATTTTTTTAGAGAGCTTTAAAGCTATAAATATTTTGTTAAAATTGGTGGTCTGAATGATTTGGCTGCTAATATATATATATATATATTTTAATGACTAATTGTACCTGAGATTGCATTGGATTTTTTCCTCTGGAAGTTTTTTTTTTTTTTTTAATTCTGGTGGATGAAAATGTTGTCTTTGAAATATTTACATGGTTTCCATCAATCAGTTGTAGGTAATTATAGAAGTTACCATATAAGTATGAGACCTTTCTGAAGCATAGAATAGAATCAATTCCGTTTAGAATGAGGTCCTGATGGAATTTACAGATCCTCCTGTTCCCAACTACTGGGGGTCAGAGAAAGTGAATTTTAAAATGATAGCTTCCTATCCAAATATTCTGTTCAGCAAAGAGTAAAAGGGTAACAATTTTTTATTATGTCACACCAGGACACCTAAAATCCTAAATGAAAGTGGCTTAATTTTCCAAATACTCAGTACTTGCCACTTCCAAAGAAGTCCTCAGTAGGAGTTGAGCATATGTTAAAGGCAGGGCTTGGATTTTAAAGCTTGAATTTTAACTTTTATATATATATTTTAACCTATTGAAATGAAGAGAAGTAATGGAGGGGGGTTGCAGATCACTCATCAAAATCCTGCTAGCAAAATGAAGGGAAGATTAAGATGATTTTTCTGTCTCAGGATGAACTCTAGTAACTAATCACCATTAATTATGCAGAAATATCTTACCACTAAGACTCTTAAGCTCCTCTTAAAATCAGTGTGTCTGCCTTTGGAATAGACTAGACCACGCTTATTTCTTATAATTTCAAATTTCACAAGTTGAACATGATACTGTATTATCAATATGTTCAGGACCAAGTATACAGCTTTTCAGCAAAATGCACCTTAATGTAAGTGTGCTGACAAGTGAAGTTCTCTTTCCTTGGTTATGAGAAAAATTTGCTTAAATGGAAGAAAATAAATGATTAAATCCCTCACCCTCCTTCCTGAGGAGACATTCATCCCCTGTGGCAACCTCTATGGAGCCTGTAGAGATGATCTTATCCACCAGAGAGAAGAGCTTGGAGGAGGCACCATGAAGTCAGTATCTGTAGCCACATGACTAGAATTCTAGCTGCAGCATCTGAGTTTAGTTTTACAAGTATGGAGTCCTCTCATGTAATTACCCAGTAGGATGTACAGGAAACATGGTGGCAATGACCAGTCAAGGGAAACCCAGAGAAAGGAAGTGTGCATGTGATTAACATGCAAACATGCGAACACTTAAAAACAGAGCTAATAGGCAAGCACAGAGGGACTCAGACAAACAGGAATGCTTCCAGATTAAAAACAAAAACAAAAACTAATACAAGTGGAAGTGGTGGAATTGAGTCTGTGCATACACTAAGAAGATGGTCAGCTCTGTATGCAATGTGCCTCAGGTGGCATGTGACTAGGATTCATCTCTGAATTTGATCTGCTGGTTGGATCAGTAGCTTCCCTGGCTGGGGTCAGGTACTGATGGGTAGTGTGACACAAATGCTTATCTATGCCCCCCAGAGCTGACCATGAGGGATAAAGATGAGAAAATGAAGATAAAGCTTTTTTGCTTTCTTACTGGGAAAAAATGACTGAGTGAGAGAGACACTGCCAGGTATAACTCCCAAAATATTGGGATAGTTAATAAAGATGTGTGAATATTATTCTGACCCCAGACAGACTGTAGAGAGAGGATCACTTTTCAATCCAAACCAAGAAGCAGAAGAGAAAAAAAGATACTTATGTTACTGAGCTGAGAACTCTGGCATCCTCATGTAACTTTGGAAACATTAAGCATTTCCTAATTAAATGGTTGTTTGTGGGATACATGATTTCAGCTTGCAGAAGAGACTGAGAATGTGTGAAACAAAAGTATAATTTAAAGACAGAGCCCAGAATTCAGCTAAATTTGCCTATATGCTTGAAAATTCTGGCCTAAGTTTCTAATAAGAAAGAGAAACTAGCCCTATAGGCACTTTATGGGTTTTATTAAAAGGGCTAATCAAGCAAACATTAAAATTCAGCAGTCATATTGTTAAGACTATTATAAACTGTTACTACACAGACTTAAAAATGACAATAGTTATTAAATCAAATTCATAATTGAAATTGAGACAATACATCAGTAGATCAATAATTATATGGAATTAAATCACCCATAGCTCAGGTAAGCAAATTAATACAGCCAATAATGATCTTAATGCAACTGTCAGTTAATTCTTACAATATGAACTTAAGGAGGCAGTTGTCCATTTAGTTCCAAACCCAAATTACAGAACCTTCTCTCCCTCCTCCTCCAGTAATGAAATCAACTGAACATTCTGGAATCAAAACCAAATTTAAGGATTGAGAGATAAACCTAAAGTAAATTTAGACTTCTCTTGAAGTTCCCATATGATTAGTGGCTATCCTCTCTGCTTGCTCCCCCAACCTGAATACATGACTTCTGATATAATTGTAGTCAGCATCTCTCATTTCCTCTTCTAGAGTACAACTACATTTTGCTGACACTCTTCTCTAAACCAAGGAGAATTATTGGGAATTATTGCTGGTGCCTTACGAGATATGAATGCACATGTTATCAGTCAAACATGCATTAACGTTCATACATCAAAAGAATTGTGGCAGGGGTGGGGGTGTATGATGTGAGTTGTCTCCATCCTTTCAAAATAAGAGGAAAATATGGAGAGTAAAAAAGGTTCAAATTCTTCATCTTCAAACTCCTGTGTCATCAGTCAGATCTGTGTTTTAGGGAGCCATTGCTGCTCAGGCTGGCATAGCCTGAGGTTGTCCTTGTCTCTGCTTTCCATGAGACCTCAGAAAGCAGGGGTAGCTGCTATTCTTGGTGTTGTGGTGACCCATGGAGAATATGCCATCTTCTGTATTCACCCTGACCATTAGGGTTGGAATTTCAGATTGCTCCACCTTATGGTACCTCCTTCAAGGTCTTCTGGATGAATTGGGGACACCACCCAACATGAACTCCAACAATATGGTCCAATCCTTGTCAAGGTGGGCAACATTGACCCTCTGTCACTTTGGAAATTCCCCCTTTAACCAGCAGTTCTTTTACAATATTCACCATTACAACCCCAAGCAATGTCAGTTTCACAAATAAAAAAAGTGGGATAAACAGTTCTGAGGAAGCTCTTCCAGGCTTAGACTTTGCCATTTTCCCCCTTTTGGGTAAGAACTGAAGGATACCAGACAGTGCTAGGCATCCACTAGAAGGCCTTGACACATGCAAGAGTATAACTAATGACCCAACAGTCACTGGCATTCATCCATACTCCTACATCTTCATACAACCTGGTAAAATTTCTTTAAATAAATTTACATGCCTCATGGCAACTTTCGTCTCACCTATTCAGCCAGCAAGGAACTGGGGAACTAATTATTGTGGCTTTAACTACGTGAAGAATCATATCTCACTTGAAGAGAACACCAAGATGAGAACACTTCCTGTTAAAACAAAGGAACCTGAGGCCACTACGCACAGGGGAGCAGATCTGGGTCACATGAGGCAATGACAAAACTCCAAGGTGCAATGAAACACAGGTCATATGAGGTAGCTAAAGACTCAAGACAATGGTAGGGACAAAATTGTGGAGTAACAACAGAGCACACCTGGACTGATAGGGTGAAGGCCAGGGCCAGGAGGCCATAGAGAGCTGATGGCTGAAGCTCTGACCTGATGTAGGAGACTCAGAAGAAATGAGGTTTATGAGCACTACACAGGACCAACAGGATGCTACCCAACAGAATGAAGGAAGAAAAGGGTTAAACAAGTCCCCCATCAACTGTAATAACACAAACAAAAAGCATGTGACTGGTTTGAAGACCAGCATCCTTGAAGGACTATGAGGCCTAAGAGGTTGAAATATGGAGTTAAAGGCTGTGTCTCTAGGATGGGCTATGTACTAATAACCTCTGGCTCCAATAAGTCAGCAAACACTGGCACAAAAGACGACAAACACTCTTTAAAAGAAAGATACTGCCACCTGCATGAAACTTGTAGGAAGGAGCACAGATTGCAAGAGAAGAACTTGGAAGAAGCAGCAAGAAGTCAATCTGTGCACATGGCTAGCATGCTAATTCCAATCGCAGCAACTCTGTAAACAGACTTCTTAACAGAGAGCAATTTAAGTTTTCATAATGTGGAGTTTTCATTTTATTACCCAGGACATGTTACATGAAATACTCCTGGTGATCAGCATCGATTAGGCTCTGGGGCTCTTGTTTTTAGGTAGGGGAGAGTAGAAATAGGAGGAAGGGGTTAGGCTTGATGAGTGTAGCGCCAGCTTTCAGGTAACCTGCATGCTTGCCTTCAGTCTGCAGACATAGCAGAGGAAACTCATTGCAGCACTGTTTTAATGAGCTGCGATATGTTGGGTGTGTGTGTCTCAGAATGTTCAGGAGGGGGACCTGGTTTCCTATAGTGTGAATGTCACCCCCACTGTTTTCTATACAGTGCCTGGAATCCCTCTCCCTTAAGGGGAAAGTGTAGCAAAAACTCTGCTGGGAGATTCTGAAGCACTTTCCCCCATCTTCTGGGTTTTTCTGTGGGATGGGAGAATATAGTGTTACATTTTGAAAGCAACTAAATTTTTTTAACCATAGTAGATACGTTTAGATTATCAATAATAATGTCACTATGAGATGTAAATCTGAACATTTGGGTTTCTTTTACATTAGAACTGCAAATAAAGAATCAAGCAAAACCAGTTCATGAATACTTAATGATTGAGCACACATTTGCATCATATAAATATTTTTTGTCTCCTCTTAAATATTCAGTGGCTGTATTGCCATCTGGCAAAGGTTTCAGTTGACTAAAGCTAAAGTAATAATTTAATAAAGTAGAAGATGCTACCAATAGTTTAAAACCAATTAAAATGCTCATAGCAGACTCTATGCATGTTAAAATATCATGTTGTGCGGCTTCTAGACCGTCAGACACCAAAGAAGTATTATGAGCCAAACGTGCATAAGCAAAAGTTTGAAGGAGTCAAGGGTGTTGCTTGCTTCAGGCTTCATTACAGCAGCAAATAATCTCACTCTTTAAAGTGTTAAATATACTGTACTGCATTATAGCGGACATTCATTTTACTACAAAATAAGGTGAGGATCATTATTTGATTTTTCTCTTTCTCACTATTTATATTAGACTGTAAAGGTGAATATTGAACTTAACCAGGAGAAGTTTGTTACTTGACTTTACTGAGAGCCTCTAGTGATGTGACTCTGTGGGGCAAAATGTCATTTTATTTGCAAGCTGTATGAAAAGCTCTCTTTTAGCTCTGAAGCAGAGCTGTACTGTAGCCTTTCAAGAAGCAATCTGAAGAGTTTTATTGTACTTCATGGATTTCTAAAATATATTACATTCTAATGCCACCTGTCAAAGGAAGTGAAAGAGTTTACACACACAATTTTCTAAGATTTTTTTTTTTTTCATGGAACCATTCACACAGGAATGTTTTATGTCAGTTTCATGCTAGGTTGGAAAAAAATCCCGACCCTCACACTGTCTATCAAAAATATGCAAATAAACTCTCAAGAACATGTCACCCATGTTTGGTTTTTACAAAATATTTCTTATTTATGAAACTGGCAAGTGTGAGGCTGTATTACTAATACATGTATACACAAAGCCCTGATAATATCATGTACAAGTATAGTATTTGTGAAGAGTAAAAATCCAGGGGGACTTATTTTCTCCAGAATTTATCCTATCAAGATAGGAGTAGTGTGATGACAAACCCACCGAGCAAGACTTTAAAGCAATGGTGGGCAACCTGCGGCCCACGGGCCACTTGCGGCCCATCAGGGTAATCTGATTGCGGGCTGAGAGACATTTTACTAACGTTGACCGTCCACAGGCACAGCCCCCCACAGCTCCCAGTGACCACGGTTTGCCGTTCCTGGCTAATGGGAGCTACAGGAAGTGGTGGCCAGCATATCCCTGTGGCCTGCCACTTCCTGAAGCTCCCATTGTCTGAGAATGGTGAACCGCAGCCACTTGGAGCTGCGGGGGGCCATGGACAGTCAACATCAGCAAAATGTCTTGCAGCCCGCAATCAGATTACCCTGATGGACTGCATGCGGTCCACGGGCTGCAAGTTGCCCACAACCACTTTAAAGCAACAACTAGAGAACTCCCTCATCAGGAAGTTACCATGTTTTTTAAGCTCCCCACAGCAACACATCCTGGTCCTCACTTGTAACTGTGGAGTATAAGGAACTCTCTAACTGCTGCACATCTCCCTTTCTTTATAATAAAATTTTAAAAGTTTATACACACACACATTGGTTTATAATTATACACAATTCTAAATAAACTTCAAATTCCTTAACTATTTACATCGCTCTCTCCCCTTATCAATTGCATTTAAATAGTCCTGAACAATACTCTAGATGTGTGTTGTGTGAATAAGTATTTTCTTATATTTATTTTAAATTTGCTCCCTATTAACTTCATCAGATGACCCGTGGCTTTTGTGTTATGTGAAGAGGTAAAGAGAGCTTCCTTATTCACTTTTTCCACACCATTCATGATTTAGTAGACCTCTATCATATCCCTTCCCTTATTCATCTCTTTTCTAAGTCTTTTTAATCTCTCCTCATATGGAAGCTGTTCCATACCCCTAATCCTTTTTGTTGCCCTTCTCTGTACCTTTTCCAGTTCCAATATATATTTTGAGATGGGGCGACCAGAGCTGCATGCAGTATTCAAGGTGTGGGTATAAAATAGATTTATAGAGTAGCATTATGCTATTTTATATCTTTTATAAGTGATCCCTTTCCTAATGGTGCCTAATGTTCTATTATCTGAAAACATCCACCCAATGTGCAGCAGCAGTCAAAAAAGCTAAGTATTCATGATGACTCCAAGATCTTTCTGGAGTGGTAACAGTTAATTTGGACTCCATCATTTTGTATGTGTAGTTGGGATTATGTTTTCTGGTGTGCATTATTTTGCATTTATCAACACTGAATTTCATTGTCCATTTTGTTGCCCACTCATCCAGTTTTGTAAGATTCCTTTTTAATTCTTAGTAATGTCCAAAGATGAGTGCAATCTTGAGTAATTTTGTAACCTCTGCAAATTTTGCCACCTCACTCTTTACCCTTTTTCCACAAATCATTTATGAATATGTTGAACAGCCCTGGTCCTGGTACAGATCCATGGTGGACCCTACTATTTAGCTATCTCCACTATGAATACTGACCATTTATTCCTATCCTTTGTTTCCTATCTTTTAATCAGTAATTGATCCATGAAAGGATCTTACCTCTTACCCCATGATTACTTACTTTGCGTAAGAGCCTTTGGTGTGGGGTCTTGTCACTGGCTTTCAGAAAGTCCAAGTACTCTGTATCCACTGGATCACCCTGTGACATCCTTTACCTTGCGGGAGCGCCCTGTAACCCCCATAGTGAATTCTATATAATTGTGAGCTTGCATATAAAGCATGCCATGTAAGGTATCCAGGGAAAGATTATGATCTGGTGAAAGTCACCGTTCTATCTAAATATGTATATCATTGGTGCATATGAAGTGATGAAATTGTGTTTTATGGTTGTCAGTAAAACATGCTGTAAGTTGGGGAATTGGCTGGATATTAGTTCCCCAGAGACAACAGCAAGGAAAGTAACCAGCACTGAGGTGGGTGTCAAACAACCATTAACAGCCATTGTCCAGCAAGGGAGTTCCAATTCAATGACTATCTGCATAAGGCCACACCAGGGGAATTGCTCAACCTTGCCTCGGGACTCAGCAATGCCCACCAGACATGTCTGGACTTGTGTTTTCCAATTACATGAACTAAGGATATATAACAACACAGGGGCCCACTGCTTGGCCTTACTTCTGCCCCCTCCTATGCAGCAAGCAATAAGGACACTCAGAAGTCTGAAAACTCCAACAAAGGACCAGGTTTCAGGGGAGAAAACTGTATATTAAGGACTGCAATATCCAGCAGGATGAGAAACTGCTTAATCTAGATCAGGGGTCGGCAACCTTTGGCACGTGGCTCGCCAGGGTAAGCACCCTGGCGGGCCGGGCTAGTTTATTTACCTGCTGACGCAGCAGGTTTGGCTGATCGCGGCCCCCACTGGCCGCAATTTGCCGTCCCAGGCCAATGGGGGCGGCGGGAAACCGCAGCCAGCACATCATTTGCCCGCGCCACTTCCCGCAGCCCCCATTGGCCCGGGACGGCAAACCGCGGCCAGTGGGGGCCGCGATCGGCCGAACTTGCCACGTCAGCAGATAAATAAACTGGCCCGGCCCGCCAGGGTGCTTACCCTGGTGAGCCACGTGCCAAATGTTGCCAACCCCTGATCTAGATGCTGCTCAGTCTAATAGGGTTGAGATTTTAGACTGCATGCTTATATTTTCTTTTGGTAACTAACTTTGACTGTTTGCCTATCACTAAAAATCTATCTTTTGTAGTCAAACTTTTACTGTTTATCTTTACCAGTGAGTTTGCCTGAAATGTCTGGTAAATCTGCTTAGGTTTGCAAGGGCTGGTGTATATCCATTTTCCACTGATGAAGTGGTGAACCAATTAATAAATTTGCACTGCTCGTCTTGAGCAGTGAAAGATGGTATATTCCTGAGGTACACGGCTGAGAGCTGGGTGGAGGTTGTTGGCTGATGCCTTTCTCTGTGTGATTCATGAGTGGCTCTGGCAGCATTCATGCAATCTAGCTGGGTGTGGGGTTTCACATGCAGTTGTGCTGAGTGATAACAGCACCTGAAGGGGCTTGCTGCTTGTCACTAGCAAAGCATTAAAGGGTGCAGTGGTCCCACAGTCTCAGGCTGCACCACAGGATCCCATCACACACCCTTATCTATGTGTTTGTTGACACCCTCAAAGAATTCTTATGAATTAGTGAGTTATGATTTCCCTTTACAAAAGTCGTGTTGACTCTTTCCCAACATATCATGTTCATTTGTGTCTAATACTTCTGTTTTTTTTACTATAGCTTTAACCAGTTTGTCTGGTACTGAAGTTAGGCGTACTGGCCTGTAATTGCCAGGATGGCCTGTGGCACCTTTTTCAAAAATTGGTGTTACATTGATTATCCTCCAGTTATCTAATACAGATGGTGATTTTAAGGAATTGGTTACATATCATAGTTGATAATTCTGCAATTTCATATTGGAGTTCCTTCAAAACTCATAGGTGAATACCATTTGGTCCTGGTGAATTATTATTTTCTTTTATCAATTTCTTCCAAAATCTCCAATATGAGGATCTCAATCTGGGACAGTTCTTCAGGTTTGTCCCCTAAAAATAATGGCTCAGGTTTGGGAATCTCCCTGTATCCTGCCAGTGAAGACCAATGCAAAGCCTTCATTTAGCTTCTCCACAACAGCCTTGTCTTCCTTGAGTGCTCTTTTAGTACCTCAATCATCTAGTTGCCTATCTGATTGTTTGGTAGGCTTTCTGCTTCTGATGCAATTTTCTTAAAAATGCTCTTTTGTTTCTTTTGCCACTTTCTCTTGAACTTCTTTTTTGGCCTGCCTAATTATACTTTTTGGACTTGAAAGGAACAAACTCTGTCAAGTACATTTTCCTCAGGTTATGTCTATACTTAAATCACTACAGTGGCATAGTTACAGCTGCATTGCTGTAGCACTTCAGTGTAGACATTACCTACATGACAGGAGGTGTTCTCCCATCGGCCTAGGTAATCCATTACTGAAGTGCAGTAGCTAGGTCAATGGAAGAATTCTTGCATCAACCTAGCACTGTCTACACTGGGGGTTAGGTCTGTCAGGGGTAGGGAAAAATATCCACCTCCCTGGTGAGATGTAGCTATGCTGATGAAAGTTCCTAGTGTTGATTCATCCTAAGTAGCATTTAACTTCTAATTTTTAAAAGAAAAGTCTCTCTCTCTCTCTCTCTCTCTCTCTCTCTCTCTCTCTAACTTCCTCTTTTACTCTGTTTAACCACCACCCCCCCCCTTTTAAATTGGGGTGTATATATAAAGTTTGAGCCTCTATGGTGGTTTTTAAATGTTTCCATGCAGCTGCTATTATAGTGTTTTTAAAAAGTTTATATGGTTTGCCATTGACTGTTCAGTGATGGAACAAAACTAGACAAGGGAGGGGTATGAATAGGTTGTCATGGAGTAATATTTCTCATTAGTGACTTCTTTTAACTTTAAGACCATGGGGGCATAAACTTCAATATAATTATATTTTTCCTTAAATATTTCCTGTATACACATCACAACATGATTGAGAAATAAGTTGCAAGGTTTTGGGAGAGACCTTTACATATTATAGGATATTTGCCCATAAAGGGTAAGCAATGTATTTGATGTAGTGAGTTTGTTACCGCTGAGATGAGGCAAAGAATAGAGAACCCTTTGCCAAGAGGCCTATGTGTTGGACGCCATGTAGTCTGATGTCACAGAGATAAAAAGCCATCCTTTCAGCAGAAACTAGAGAATTCCCTGACCAAAAAGGTCCCTGTGCAACAATTTGGAAGCTCCCCACTGCAACACATCCTAGTCCTCTTTGGTAACTGTGGAGGACTAGGAACTCTAACAACTACATAGTAACTAGAAGTGATGCAGTAAAATCTAGCAAAGGGAAATCAGGGCTATAGACCAGGAGCATTTTTCATAGGTCTATTACTGTAGGCTACATCTGGTTGCAAAATACATAAATAAAGGTAGTGAGAATTGGCTTGTCATTTGTCAGGTCATCTTCTTCCTCCGTTTGGACAATTTCCAGGTATTTGTGGAACTGTTCATGAATCCAGGAAGTTTGATTAATATTAGTAGGATTGGTGTTCATATTGGTATGGGACAGGAATTATTTATTATTAATTTGTTTTAATATTTTTCATCCAGTCAGTGAGTAGAAACAATGCTATGTGATGTAGGTGAACAATCATACACAGAAAATAGGCAATACTCAAACCGAAGCATTCATGATCAATCTATAGGCTGGAGTTTGTTTGCAAAAAACTATTAGTCAACTACTAACAAAGAACATGTTTGCAAAATGCATGATCCACAAATAGAAAAAAAATCATATTGAATAATTCAGTCAACTCTGCTGTAGATGGCAAAGTAAGTTGCCAAATACCCTCATCAACCTTCTCACTTGGGGAATGAAAGACTTCTACTGGACTGTCAGAGGTGAAGATAAACCAGGTCCTTGGCCTGCAGGAGTCATGGGCTTCTCCACTGTCTTCCCTGTGACCTTGGAGCCGGACAGGGCAAGCAAGAGCCCCTTCTCTTCAGTGGTGATTGGCCACTTTGTGGTGTCAAGGGACTCTTTGACTCTCTCCCACCCTAAGGAAGGCAGAAAAGGTCCCTCCTGGGGTAGGCAGCCTTTTCAGCACTCTTACCAGTTCTTGCCTCTCTTCCCTTTAAACCTTTGTTTAGTAAGGTAGTTACACTGGGTTTCCAGGTATGCTCTGGGTTTCATATACACCTCTACGCTGATATAACATGACCCAATATAACACTAATTCTGATATAATGCGGTAAAGCAGTGCTCTGGGGGAGCGGGGTTGCGCACTCCGGCGATCAAAGCAAGTTCGATATAACACGGTTTCACCTATAATGCGGTAAGATTTTTTGGCTCCTGAGGACAGCGTTATATCGAGGTAGAGGTGTATCACATGCTGGGTAATAATCATGAAAGGACTCCAAGCTTGTAAAACTAAAATAGTCCTTTTTATAAGGAGAATTCTCAGTGATAAGAAACACGCTACTCACAGTACTGTAGGGTGGGAACATGCTGCTTTATTCAACTGCATAACAAATCCAGTGGAGGAAAATAACTTCTAAGTCAACAGGATGTAAGAGAACATAGTTCCAACCCATCATCTTCTGAGGCTAGGTCTACACTACCCGCCTGAATCGGCGGGTAGAAATCGACCTCTCGGGGATCGATTTATCGCGTCCCGTTGGGACGCGACAATCAATCCCCGAATCGGCTCTCTTACTCCACCAGCGGAGGTGGGAGAAAGCGTCGTCGACAGAAAGCGGCAGAAGTCGATTTTGCCGCCGTCCTCACAGCGGGGTAAGTCGGCTGCGATACGTCGAATTCAGCTACGCTATTCACGTAGCTGAATTTGCGTATCTTAAATCGACTCCCCCCTGTAGTGTAGATGTACCCTGAGTAACACAGTTAATCTCTTGAGGACCTGTCTACTCTTTCTTACTCTACTCTACTGGCTCTTTCTTAAGCTAACTATATACAGAGATGCTGTAACTGCAGTTAGCCTTCTAACTATGTGTATACAGACTTACTTACTTGGTGCTTCCTCCAGTTGCCTCTCTCACACTAGCTGTGGTCTTCCATCCAAATCCCATGTGTGTTACTACACTCTATATAATACCAGTTGTTTTTTGAGGCAAGGAACGAATTTACCATCACAGCCAAAATAGCTGGTGCAACATGGATATGTGACCTGCCTCTCAGCAGTCTGGAGGCCTGATAGTGGGCATGCTGAGGAGTTGGTAGTTTCCACTTTATTTCAGCTTTGTTGTGGATCTGTTAGTTTCCTTTGCAAGCGTGACCATGGAACCAATAGGAAATGAACCATAAACTACAGGTGATATGGTAGGGGTGCTGTGTATAACAATATATATCCCTCACCTGGATGCTAAATCCTCTTGCTTAGTAAAGGTGGCTTGAATTTTAGCAGCAGAGTTGAATCCTTAGTTTGGCTGTTTGGAGTAGGAGCTAAGGGTATCTGTCTTCCCCTCTTGCATGCGCACACACACACACTTGGATGGGATCTGATCTAAATGAGCAAGGCTGGGACCCATATTTATTTATTTATTACAGGGTGCTTGGGGGGATTCCCAAATTATGATTTGAACAATAAAGTTTTGGTAGTGTCTTCAATCCATTTCACTATTTTGTATCTTCCTGACAGATGTGGCTGAGTTAGTGAAACTGGTGGAAGCTAAATGGACCTAGTTATATAGAACTCTAATAAACAAAACAAAAACAAAAACAAAAACAACTACTAAAACATTTGGGGTCTGATTCTCATCTGGTGTAAATCAGTAATCCCAAACTGTGGTCAATAAAGTTAAATTGGTATAAAAGTAGTGTAAGAGAAAGGAGAATCCATTCCAAACATAGAGAATAGTTCTGCACTAGGAAGGGGATGGAAAAAATAACTGATGAGTGGGCCTTTTCCCACTATGACTTTGTTATTATTACAGTCACTTTGATTGCTCCCATTGAGGGGGAGACAATTTTGTTGTGGTCAGGGACTTGGCAAGTCACAGCAATGTTAATTTCAGTAAAGAGATCTTGGTTTGCTGTCACATTGCTACTAATTGCAAAAACACTAAATTTGTATGTACATAAGCAATTTTAAAATAAAAGACCAGGAGAAGCAGGAAATGCCAATTGCAGTGTTCAATCATAGTCATCTTTATTTTTGCAGTCAGCAAAACACTGCCATCATTTATAATAAAGAAGACTTTTTGTTCTGAAGCTGAAAACATTAACAGTATGCAAATTGGGGCAAAATGTATCCACACAGCAGTTCACACAGGTGTATAGTACATTTCAAAGTTAGCTTCATAATACTCTGCCCAAAGCATCCTTGCAAGCCTCAGATATCTGTAGCATGAACTTGGGCTTGACGATTTATCAAAACTAAGATGCTGTCTTTTTTTATAATTTCTTAGTTGCATCTTTATTATCCCAAATGAAGCCTTATTGACTTACTATTGTTAACACATTTTATAATCCATGCCTGATGTTTTTGCAAAAATAGACAAAGCTTTTTCAATTAACTCTCATAAGAGACTAAAGTTAAACCCAAGACTTAGCAAAACCAGGAATGACCACATGCTAGATAGGGACATTGTCCTAAAGGTTTGGTGTTCAGATGCTTTTCCAAAGCTTAGCCAAGTTATGTGAACTTTTCAAATCTGCTAATTTGCATGAAAACTATTTTAGTGACATTTCCAGCATTCTGTTTCCAATCCCAGTTGAAAATGCCACAAGAACAGTTTTTCTTCCATTATATCAATACTACTTGTTTTGGACGGAAAGCAGAAATTTTCAAGGGATGGAGCTGGAGGAAGGGAACATGTCTGAAAGTTACATAACCTTAAAAAGACAGGGCTCAAGTTCAGCTCTAGGAGTGAGAGAAAGTTCTGGGGATTCACACCCTTATTTTTCCCAACTGTTCACCCACTCACCCCTCATTCCTAAAAAGCACCAGCTTAGAATATTGTTTTGTAGAAGATTCTATAAATGTGTGATAAGCAAAGGACTTTTCACTAGACCACTGTGTTTAAACATCTGTAGAGTGTAACTTACTGTAAAATAAAATCAAATGCCAAAATGGAAGACTGCGATCCAGAATCAGCCAATGTTAAAATCTGGCATGATGTAATATTCTTAAGTGCATTTTGTGGACTGGATCCTAATTTGGATTTGACTGCCTGAACCAAAATATCAAATATCTCAGCTCACAGTTGGTTTTAAGTGAAGAAGCACAACTTGTTTCAATATGGAATGTACATCAGTCACTACCACTGTATCCCAAAATCCCAATCCCTTATTCCACTTTAGGTTTGCTCCCTTCTTTGCTATGTGATGGAAATATGCTCTGGGATGTTGTCACTGGTCCTTTATGTTATAGCTTTGGGGGCAACAGTTTTAGGAAGAGATCACTTGAGACACCAAGAGCTGTAAATCTTAAAAGCAGCCATTTATTGCCACTCACTGAACTAAACAAAAACCAGCCAAAACTGGCTGGGCTAACCGTAATAATCTAACTCAGTTACCAGAAAACAACAAGATTGTATTACCACGACAACCAAATATACAACAGTTTGTCGTCTTTCTTTCAGAGACCCTATTGCCCATTGACTGGCTTTCTTTGGTTAACCCCTGGTCAGCCCAGCTCAAGGATCCCTGGTCTCAATTAGGCCTAGTGGTCTGCTTCAGTCACTTTGGCTGTTTCTGGAGGCAGCTTGCTGCAGAGGTGTTACCCCTTTGCTTTCCCAGACCTTTCAGCCCCCTTTCTTTCTTTGAGCATTCTGGGTTGTTGTTTTTTTGCAGGCCTTGTTTCCCCTATTGGTAGCAGGTGTGAGTGCCTGCCTCCATGATTGACAGTTGCATAGGGGTGTGGTCAGGCTGCTTGCCTGTAGGCCAGAGAGGCTCCACTCCCCATTCTGCATCTGGTCAGTATGACTCCGATATTAGCCTCACTTGTTACAAGCTGTAAAAAGATCTGTTTTATGATATTCTGCTCTACTTTATAACTCTTATCCAGCTCTGTTGCTTATGTCCCCCATCCAGTTTTTATTGCTGCAATACTGAGAGATAGTTATATATAAACTCCTACTAAATTAACTCAGGAAAAGGGGGATTAATAATTAAAAAAAAACAAGCAATCTTTTCTTTGTCAGTGTTCAGAACCACTTCTGCTGTTCTTGACTGCTGTGGTTTCCCTTTCTGTCCCCTCTTGCTGTCAAATCTGAAGGGATTTGTGGAGGGAACATGTAAAGTGACTCTGTTTGCTATGCTGCTTAGACATGCTGAGGTGTGCTTTGGTCTCTGACAGCGCTTGCAAAGCTGGGGGAGCTAGAGACTCCCTTGAGGAAACATTAGTACATAACCCTTAAATAAGAACTCATCTACCTTCCCCCCCCCCCCTTGCTCTGGCTTTCCTTCTTCCCTTGTTCCTTAAGGAATGCAAGGGTTAGAGGATTCAAAATGATGCTTTTCCTGGTTAAAAAGAAGATACAAGTTTGTTTTATTCCTAGTTATTGCTTTTTTTAAATAGTCCACTATTGCAAGATTCGTACACAGAGCCAGTTGGGTCAAGGATTTGACGTAAGTATGTGCAGGTAATTGTTAGCTACTATATTGTATCCATGTTCTTTTGACATGAGTTTTCACAGTTTAGCAGTGCATAGCCATCCCACCCCATCAGTCTCTGAGGGAGGCCACACTGCCTCACTCTCGGGCCCCTAGCAAAACAAGGGTTACTGGAGGATTAGCAATCTGAGGCCGTGGCCCTCTAAGTGGGGCCGGACAGCAAGTAGTCCAGGGCTCTGGCCTTGGGCAGGACAGAGCAACAAGCAGTCTAAGAAGCTCGGGTCCTCAGGCAGGGCAGAGAAACATATAGTCTAAGGGCTCAGACCCACCGGCAGGGTGGACTACGAAACAGTCTCATGTCCTGGCTCTGTCAGAGGGCAGATAGAAACTAGCTGCTTGGCCTAAGGTGAAGAGGTTGCCACACCAGGGATGGGGTTGGCAGCAGAGATTAGGGGGACCTGGGCCCATCCAAAGGCTCTGGGTCCCACTCCAGGGCCCTGATGAGTTGATGGTTCTACCACTGGGTCAGCAGGGATCCAGCTGAAACACGCTGACCTGGATTCAGGCAGCAACATTAACCGGACTATAGTCTGGTGTCACTGGGCTACTTCCTCTACTACCCTCGCTGTACTACCCGTGTCTCAAGGTTGTCCTCCATCTTCCCAGGCTACGTTGCCAGTGGCAATCCCAGCAATCTCGTGGTATCTGGGTTGGCTGGCAGCTCTGGCAAGTCCTCCGCACTATAGAGGTCTCCTTCAGGCTCCTGTTCTCGCAGAGGCTGGGAGGCATTTCTCCTTCAGTGGCTCCAGCCCCACTGAGCTGCAGGGCCTGCCTTTTTATACTTCCTATCCTACCCCTATGCTTCTGGCAGGGCAGGGTGGCTGTCCTGACTCCTGCCTACCCATGGGGCAGGCAGTGGTTCCTCTCCATCAGTCTCGGAGAGAGGCCATGCCACCTTGCTGAAACAGAATTAATTAATTTAAATTCTTGTTGGCAATATGATTGCCATACTATGGTGTTTGTTCTGAAACCCATTATAAAAAGACTTTTTTTTTTTTACAGTTTACTATAAATTAATCTTTGTAAATTGCTGTCTTTAGAGGTCACTCAAGTGCCTCAAGATGTTGCTAGGAAATTTTGAAATAAATGCAAAGAGATTTAAAAAAAAAAGCCCTCCCCCCCCAAATCACCTGGGAGTTGTGCAATCACTGCTAGATGAGAGAGACTGATAGTGAAATTTATTAGCCCCTGTAATATATAGGAAACTTGGGGACTGCCTTGCAGTGAAAGCAAAGGCAGAATAGCTCCCAGCATACCAACTGCTATCCTATGATATTTCAATGAATTCCTGGAACGATTTTTCACAAGAATACAGCTATATAATATGAAACAGACAACAAAATGCTCTTGTATTAGTAGAATAACTGGGGCACTAAGGGTATGCCTACACTGCAGCGTAAGACCTGAGTTTCTGGAACTTGAGTCGGCGGATCCTAGGTTAGAGAGCTCAGGACTTGAGCATTTACTCTGATTATCAACCACGTTACAAATTTTCTAACCTGGGAATCAAGCGTTCATACTGCAGTACACAGGCCAGAGTCCATCCAACCATCCATATTCCAGACTTCCCAGTGCCTTCCTGACTTATGGCCATTCTAGGATTGTCCACACTATATGTTACAGGAAGTTTGAACAGCCCAGCAACACATCCTGCTGAGTAGTCATTTTAGCCAGCATGTTCCCAGCCACAGGAGCCTGCAACATGCTTGTTGGCCCTCTCCAGAACTTCAACCATAATTTCATCACAGAAACACTTCCTCTTGGGAAAGTTTATGAAGGTACATTTTCCCAGGCTTCTGCTGACCTGTGGAGGTACTGCTACCAAGAGCAGTCAAGGGGCTTGGACAGGACAAGCCACAGAGGGTTATTGTGTCAAATAGCTCAATGCTGGAGCAAAGAAAAAAATCCTTGTGAATTTCAAGGACATAAAAAGTTTATTTTCCAAACTGAACTTGAATGTATTGTGAGAGGGATGCTTCAGACCACAGAAGCTCCCTGGATCCAGCCTGGTTAGTTATAATGAAAAGTGCAGAGATAATGGTAAATTAAAAATTACAGCTGGCTAATTTTCCTAAAAATTGTAGAACAACTTGGGCTGGGGGGGGGGGGGGGGCGTGAGGAGGAGAGGTCATTGGCTATGCTACAGAAAGTTTTTCTATCAGTTTGGCATTCTTCTACTTGTGGTGCCTAATAGGAATAACATCTGCCTTTGCCAAGCTTCGGGAGGAAAACCAGCATTATATGCAATAGAACTATTCAAATGGATAGTGATTGAACATCACATCTACAAGTGAAGTGGGCTGGTCAGCTACTGAGGTGGCCCTGGAAAATACCCCTTCCCTGAAAGATGACTACCTATTTAAAATTCCTGCATCAGGAAAAATTTGCAGCCATCAGCATCTGGGAGTGCCTCAGAATTCATGAGGGAATCAATCAGATCCTGTATTAGAATCCACATGGCTTAGCCTGTTATGACTGCATGGAATGAAAGGGGTATGTGGGAAATGTGCATAACACAGCACAGGAGTGCCAATATACCACCTATATGACAATGAAAGGACCTATACAATGGCCCCACAAAGGCTGGAGTGAAAGCCTATAATAGGATTTTAAGGATGTAGGCAGGAGATGGGTCATAGGATACTTATTGACTCAGATCCAGTGACCCCCAACACCACATGCAATTTTCAAGGAGGTGCTGTAGCACAGACTCAAATACCAAACTGATTTAGAGGTATAGATGAGCCAAGATGACAGTGATAATCTCATATTTATATAGCTCCTCACATCCCAAAGTCTTCACAAACTTAAAAAAATAAGTAATTAGTCCTCACTGAAATGAAATAAAACATAATGAACTAACAATGCTCTTCCTGCACTACAATACAGAACCACTTAGGACAGGAAGCGAAGAATACATTTTTGAACAAACTGGAGTTTGACCATGGCACTTCGTCTGATGTCTGCTTCTATTCTGAAAGTGCCTTGTGATCTTATAATGACCATCACTGGTGAGGAGATCAATTTCATGTGTGATCACCAACACCTCTTCTTCCAGCAGCTGGAGCACTCAGTCTAACAATGACAAGCCCTGGTGGCCCTATTCAGTTTGTGACATCTGTTAAGATCACTTGGCACTAAATATTTTTCCATCAAATATTTGTAGATTTCTAAATGTTACATTATTGTTTGTATCCAATTAAACTGCTAAGCATGCAGGGTTATCACTTCGAGTAAGCTGAACTGCTATTATTATCCCCTTTTTACAGCATGGAATAATGAGGTTCCTTGCTGTTAAGGTTCCAATACTTTTACACTATCTTTGAAAAGAAGCTACTGAAACAAATATAACTCTTTCCACTTTGTGGTGTTCAAAGCCCTGCTATCAGTACTGTGTTCAAAATGCAAAATGAATTTTTAACAGAGCATTGACACTTGCATTGTTAATGTGCCTTCAGGCATGTAATTAGCGCAGGAGTTTAATCTTTTATATTCCATAGTTTGATCAGAATTCATAAACTCAGAGGAGCTATAAAGTATTGACCAGCATCTTTGATAAAAGGAAGTTCTAAATACCACTTCAAGGTACTTTCATAAACTTGAATGCACATCATTAGTTCTGCATAACTATATTAGAGAGGATCTTCAGTTATTATTATATTTGGTATATTAACCTGTACCAAAGAGGTCCCCTCTCTCTCTCTCTCTCTCTCTCTCTCTCTGTGCCCTTGCCCCCGTTTATTTAAAACTTATCTTGTAGTATTCAGTATTCATGGAAAAACTTGAAAACAGTCATCTGTAACTGCCTGATGGATGAATGAATGAATAATTTATTTTATGGCTGCTTCACTACTACCAAATTTTGATCCACCATTAATAAAAACATGTCTAAAAGGGGTGGGCCAGTAAATTGAACTTCCACAGTAGTTTGTATTAACTTATTTTAACACAGAGGGTAAAATCATGACTGTATTGAAGTCAACGTTTTCAGTTGCCTTCAGTGGAGCCAGGACATGCATTTTGTGTTAGTAAACTAAATTTAGATTTAACTGTGTTAAGTCAAGAAATTAAGTTTAAAGCTTAAAGTTTAACTCTGCACCCTTATTCATATCTTTGATAGGACCATTCACTAAATGGTATTAGATTATGGGAGAATCAGCAGAATTTGGGTTTTCAGCCCCTCCGACCTTTTATTAAAAATTGGGGAGGAGGTCATAAATTTTTTTGAATGTCATACAAGATTTAAAAAAAAATTAAATCTAGATGTAAGATAGATGTCTGTATGGTGGTCTGAAGAATCGGATTCTATCCCTGCCTCTGTCACAGCATTCCTATGTAATGCTAGTCAAGACATTAAACCAGACTTTTCACTGGTGGTCACTAAGTTTGTGTTCCTCGTTTTCTGGGTGTCTTTTTTGAGACTCAGGTCCGATGTAAGGGCTTAGCACTTACAAGTGCAGCTCAAGTCAGTGGGAGCTGTGCTTTGAAAATAAAATACATTGAAAAATTAAGTCCTAGTGATCTCAAATTGGGCACACAAAATTGAGCTTAAGATCAAATCTATCCACTGATGTGTCTCAATTCCACATCTATAAAATAGGGATGATATCGCCCCCATTTTGGAGGGGTGTTGTGAAAACAAATTCATACATTTTTCTGAAGATATTATAGAGATGAGTGCCATAGAAAAGCCCACATGGAAATTATGAATTCTTCAGAGCAGAGTTTGAATAGTGCTGTTGAATATTGAATTAAGCAAGTACTGTGCATTCTGTCTGTTGAATAAGGCAGGGGTCTTGTGGGAAAAAAATAGTATATGGTCATGCAATTATAGACTATCATAATGCATACCCACAAGCAGGATGAATTAAGGTTGCACAGGCAACCTTAACTCTGACTTTTTTCCTAACTTTAGAGTACTTGACACTGTTTTTAACATAGATTTTTGTGCATGGTTTCTTAGATTTTTAAGAAAGAACACTGGAAAAAACAAAAAAAAAATCCATCAGGTGGTGTCATATTCATACCCACATGGGTCATCAGCAGGATAAGACTCTTTTGATCTACCAGTCAGACATTTGCCCATTGAGCTAACAGAGTAAAATACAGCAGTAGCAAGTTGTAATCCTCCATGTGGACTAGCACTAGTGAAGGTTAAGACACTTTTTGTCAGAGGTTTCAAAGATTTTCTGACAGAGGAATGATAAGACTCGGGAAACTTAAATTCCATTCCAGGCTCTGGAGACAACCTACTCTGGTGGGCACAAACTCTTCTGCCCATTCTCTCCAGGCTTGACCCTGTTCTTCCCCTCTCCCTCTAACCTGTCCTATCTCTTCTGCACCCCTGACTTTTTTCCAGTTCCATCCTCCTCACCTAATCAATCCCAATCTCTACTCCTCTGGCATCTCATCCCTGTCCAAATTTCCTTGCCCAGCAAATCCTAATCTCATCCCTCCAGACTTCTCACCCTTGTCTCCCCTCCACTCCCTGTCTTCCTGCCTAGCCATATCTGGTCCCTTGTCTGTTGTCTCCTTCCACCGCCACTCCCTATCCAGGCTCCTTGTCTGTCCTTCCTCTCTCTCTCTCTCTCTCTTTCCCCCTCCCCCCCACACATTCCCCATATCTACTGGATCCTAGTTCCAGTCTTCCTCCCTAGGCTCCTCATTTGATTGCAGTCTCCTCCACAGCCACTTGCTTCTCACCCCATTTCCCTCCCTGGCAAGGTGCAAAGCTGTAGCAAGTCTGTTCTGAGCATGTACAAACTACAGTTTTTCAAAGGCTTGTAACTTGGTCAGATTTGGGCTGATTTTCAGGGGTACAGCAAAAAGGCATGACACAATGTTCGCCCCTCTGCCAAATGTTAAGTGCCAGCTCCAAAGCATGGATGCATTAGAGCTTCTCAAAAAAAAAAAAAAAAAAAAAAAAAAAGCCAAAAGAATTATTTTAACATGAGCAAAACAATCTTAATTTAAGAAACAGCTGAATAGTGGATGAAATTTTCAAAAAAAATGCTCAGTGTGAGGCAGACACCCAACATGGAAAACTTCAGCCCAGACATTTAAAGTTTGGCAAAATTGTAAATAATTGAAAATAAGGTCTTATAATAGGAAGTGTCAGGCAACCTTAGTAGTAGGATTAGATATTTCTTGGTAAATGTCAGTACACATCTATTTCACCCTGCACCAAAACCCAACAAAAATATATTTCCATCAATAACAATCAATTTACAGTTAGACAAAATAAGAAAAGTGCTGCTTAGGAACTCATTGGAGTCAAAATCTAGTGGTTTAGACTTTTGATTTAAGCTTTTTATAAATGGATTAGCAAACGAATAGTAAAAAAAGTATGATTTCTTGATTTAAGGATACTTACATAGTATATTTTGATATGTAATGTTAACAAGTTGAGTTTTAATCGTTTATAAAGCTTTAACTTTTGAATCTTCATATCTACTGATGTTAAACATAATTTTGCACAATTGTGAAAATTTAAATAGATAATCTAAAAACATCTTTAAACATTAATATCAATTTAAATTGTATAGCTATAGATAAACCATAGGTAGATTTGAAATACTTTTTATCATAAATGTAAATTTGCTAATGGACTGAACTAAAACTTTGGACCAGGTCATAAAGCATAATTCAGGTGAAAAACTGAGTCAAAGTAACACAGTGAATAATAGGCTCAAAACAATAGTCCATCAGTTTATTTAAAATTGAAAATGAGTAGATCTCTCAATCTATTTGTCTGTCATCACTTGCCTTTACACCCATTGTCACTTACTAGTATGGTTTATCTGTATTGTGATTTTTTTTAAGTAATTATTTAGATGCGTAAAAAGTAAGTCTTTAAAACTGGCATCTAATTTCACTGAACCCATTATTTTCCTTGTACATGAAAGGAGGTTAATGCTATGAAAATCCCAGATGTCATTAAATTGGATTTCCCTCAATTAAGGGCTTTTTTGTGTATAAAGATTTCTCAAAATTACAATTTTGTAAATAAAATTCTTCCTCCCACCTTCTCCCTCCATGCCCCAAGCTATACAATCTACATGAGCCTAGGTATTATACAACAGTTATAATTATAGATTTGAGATAATATTTTGTTTAAGAAAAAATCATTCTCTGGAGTACCTTATCAGGAGCTATTCAGGATACAATTAGAAAACTCAGCCCCCCCCCCCCCCCAAAAAAAAAAAAAAAAAGGTTTCAAACTGCAGATTTCATTTTTCTACAGGTTCCAGAAGACTAGATCTTTTGAAAATCACTTACTTGGCTTTGTAGCCTCTGGGTAAAAGTTTCAAAAGTTACTAAGTGACTTATTTGAAAAGGTTACTTAGGAGACTGTGACTTAGGTATTTAGGAGCCTGTCTTGTTGAAAGTCAAAGGCAATTTAGGACACATTCCTGAATCTGTCAAGTGTTGCAATGCTGAGCGAAGAAACAATTAAGCACCTTTAAAATCTGGACCTAAGTTCCCAAGACACTTTTTTTTATATGATACTTAGGCATTTTTTGAAAATTTTAGTCTTGGTTAAAGTTTTGAAATTTAACAAAATAAATAGTAAAAAAGTCAATGAAACTTTCACCATTCCCCCCTCTGTTTTTCAAGTAGCTATAAATAGGCTTGGAAGGACAAGATTTGTATTGATATATATAATTGGTAATAATTGATTTCACTATACACCCAGAAACTGACCAAATATTTCCATCAATGTTGATGGAAATTTACAGATAAGCAAAGTAAGAAAAAAATTTGCTTGAGAACTTATTTGGGTTTGATTTAAGGATATTTACTTTGTCTATATCATATGTCAAAATATACTATTTGTGTTTTTAATTGTTATGAAACTTAACTTTTTGTATCTCCATGTCTACTCATAAATAATTAAATTAAAATAATTTAGTGCTACCATGAAAATTTAAATTGATATAAATTAAAATGCTTAAAAATATTGATATATCCATCAAAATTATGTAAATTGAATTCTGACGAATCAATTTTTTAAATGAAACAAAACTCAAACACTTTTTTGCATATAAAATTTGCGATGGTAACAGAGAATATTCTAGAGTATCACTAGAAAGTTAAAAACAAAAGGCAAGCAAGGGTAGTAATATGAGACTTGCAATTTTTCAAGTACTAGCTATTTTTCACAAATAAGGACAACTTCGTGTCTTGCCCTAATACATACACTTAAATATACATATTTATGCACAAATTTTCTTGTGAAGACACTAGGAGTATCACACACACAAAGTGCCTGACACAAACCCACACAATAAAGAAAACACAAAATTAAGCTACCTATCAATATATAACACTATACTTCCCCACCCACAGGTACAAACTTTACTATTACCAGAATTATTGTATACCACAGATTACCCATCACAACTTTAAATCTTCTCCCTTTCACTTTTCTGCACACAGCCCTTTACCAGATTATTACACCTCTCCCCAATTTGAGTATCTGTGGAAGTTTGGTGTACCATTTGATTGTGCTGGGAGCTGGTAGTTTGGTAAGAGGCTGCCTATAGAAGGGGTTGATGGATGGCATATCTTGGGTGGGGGGGAGGAGGCAAATTTAAGATTGGGTGCATGAATTATAGTGTGGGGGTAATTGTGGTAATGCTAAAGTGCATCTGTGGATGGAGAAATAGATGGTAAGTACTGACTTAGATGTATTGACAAACATTTCCCAAATTTACTAAAGCTAAGTGTGTACTGAAAATATGCCCAATTGTTCTCTAACAATTTTTCACTGAGGAATGTGGTAGTGATTACAAACTGGGCATTCACTTATACACTTCTTTTGCCTATCATGGTTTCCCCCCTGAGCACAGGAAAGCTGATATCCTGGTTTATGGCATTTACTTAATACAATAAACATTAACAAACAATCCCCAAAAATCTTAAATGAAAATCCAGATAATTGCAGCAGAAATTATGAAAACATACAAGGGGCAATATAGCTCAGGTCCAACTAATTTGGAATTTGGGTTTTTCCTCCTGCAATCAACTGATTTTTTGAATTGGTGTTATGTGAACTTTTATAGAATCACTTCATTTGGGCAGGTGAAAGTTAACAAATTCTACATGCTGAAGCAATATCAAAACTTTTTTTTAAAAAACTCAGCTGATTATTATTAGTCTATTGTAACACAACTTTAGGTCACATTGGATATTCATAGAAGATCAAAGCAAAACGAACAGACAAATTATTCTAGGTGCCCAATAACAGCAATTTACAAAGAACATACTTTTGGCTGTTCATTGAATATTATTAATTGAACACATTATCCAGCAAATGCTTTTCTTGTACATGGAATAAATTACTCAATAAATAGTCTCTTGCAGTATTTGACTAGATCTATAGTTGATTGAATGTAAATTCATTGAATAAATAGTTCCAAAGATAACAGCCACTTTTGCTGAATAATGTATTTGAGTAATTTCTTTTCCACTTCTTACCACCTCAGCTTCAGGCAATGTACTGTCCTGTGCATCTATTAATAGTTTGTCTTTTGGTTGGCAAAAGGTAATAGAGGCTGCAATATAAGGTGACATCCTGGCTCTCTTGAAGTCAATGGAGTTTTACCATTGACACCACTAGGACCAGTATTTCACCCATAGTGTTTAAATTAATTTAAAATATGACACAAACTGATTCTCTATATATGTTTTTCTAAACTATAAAGAAGTACTGAATACGTTTTATTTCCCAAGAAGAGCAACAGTATGCTATAACATTCAGAAATAGGACTTTCCATATATGATTGATGTAGAGATGGAATAATTATCCAGCATTAATGCTAATATGTGGCTGGTTAATATTAGAAGCGGTTTGATGAACTGATATCAGTCTATAAAATACAGGAAATATGAAAATCAAAAATATGAAGAAAATGGTGATTTTGACACATTTTTGAGTAAGTAATAAATAAATGCAAAACCACTGTGACTGTTATATTGTTTCTCTGCTTCATAAGAAGTTAGAGTCAGGGGTGACATACAATAAGCAGGTTTCCAGAAACCTGTTTGCTGAGCATTCCCTGGATGCTGGAGATGAAGTGACAATGATAAAAGACCCATGCCTGCTGATTACATTAAACAAGACAGGACAACAGAGCACAAGATGTATTAAAGTTGAAGTTAAATTTAAATCCAGGTATAAATGACTGCGGGCAGGAAGAATAAAGCAAAAGAGCTTAAGAATAAAAAGCATATATTTATATGAGATAAGGGATATGTCTGTATAGGGTACAGTGGTGTACAAACAGCTGTTAGCAGTGAAGTTGGTAATAACCACTTCTACTTGAGATTTGTCTGTTTATACATACAAGGATCATATTGTCTCTCTTGGAGAGACAACGTGGGGGGGGGGAGGGAATATCTTTTATTGGATCAAGTTCTGTTGATGAGAGAGACAAGCTTTTGAGCTTACACTGTAAGTCAAAAGCTTGTCTCTCTGACCAACAGAAGTTGGTCCAATAAAGAATATTCCCTCCCCCCACCTTGTCTGTCTAATATCATGAGACCAACAGGGCTACAACAATAGCCCATATTCTCTCTTGTTCAGTTATTTTACCACGACTCCAAGTCCCTTGCAAAGGCAGCGATTTCCAAACTGATTCCCCCATGTGACCTTCATTTTTTGTTCCCAGCTGTATCATCTTGCATTTAACTGTATTAAAATAGGTTTTTCAAACAACCCCCCCATCAACCAAGTAATCCAGATCACTCTGTAGAACTGACCTGTCTTTATCATTATTTACCTCTTCACCAATCTTTGTGTCATCTATAAACTTTATCAGCAAACATTTTATATTTCTTTAGAACATTGATATATTTAATATATCAGTTCCCCTGAGGAAGCCCTACTGCTTCTCCCCCCCCCCCCAAAAAAAATCCATTGGATGATGTTGGAGGATGATTTCCTGTTTTCAATTACTTTTTGAGGCATATCAAATAGTCAATTTTTAATCAAGGTTTATATGTGTTGTATTGATTTTTGAAGTGCTAGTTTTTAATATGAATGTGGTGCAATATTACACTTACAGAGAATAAATAACCCTGATGTGACTCAGACCTTGTCTAAACAGCAAAGTTGGACCAGTTTACCTAAACTGGTTTAAAACTTCATTTTGTCAATTAACAGAAACTGGGTGGACATTTTTAACAAGAGGTTTGCACATAATTAACTAAATTAGTTTCTAAACTGGTTTAGTGATAAAACTTTTGTGTATTGACAAGGCTTTGGACTGAATTAGTCCTCTTTGGTGCTGGTGTCCTGTACTTTACTTTGTACAGTATATTAACATGGTTAATTTAGAGGGAGTATAGTGGAACAATGGCCTTTTCCAAATAGGCTTATGTATATGTTAGCTTCTAAGTAGAATTTAAGATGTTGGCCATGACCTCTAGCACCCTAAATGGCCTGAAACCTGCCTGCTGAGAGACCTCATCTTTCCCCATGACATATGGCTACTATTGCAGTCAGTGGAGGTGATCTTGCTGCATCCTACTAATTATAGGGGGGGGGCTTCAGGCAGGGTGTTCTCTGGTATGGATCCAGGAGACTGAAACTTGCTGTCCACCTTGGCCTGAAATAGCTTAAACTTGATGACCTTCTGGGCATGTTGCAAAAGCTATTTATTTGATGGTATCGGGGGACGATTAAGAATATGTTCCTGGATGGTGGAATGTGAAAGAAGCTTCTCTGTTGCTTTAATTTATTGGATAGCTGAATTAATAATACCTCTATGAGTATCTAATAATGCTGGGTGGTCATGAAGATGTGACTGTAAAGTTTAATTAATTATTTGGGTAGCTATAGATTTTGGTATGGTTGGTTTTAGTTTTTTAATTGTAAATGGAGAATTTCACTTACATTTATTTGTTGGTTTCTTTTAGCAGCATTTTCAACTAATACAGCCATCCACCCACCTGAACTAAGCAAACATTTAGAGCAAATGGCTGGTAGATAATGAGGGTCCAAATAATTTTTGTAGTGGTGCAGACTACTCCCTGCATAAAAATGCAATAGAATAAGAAGTTTTCCAGAAGGCTTAGAACAATGTGATTATTATTATAATAGATAACAGAATAAGATCAGGTGCACCTGCACCAACCACATGACAGTGCAATAGCCATATTGCTCCACTTTGCTGCTATGCTCTGCAGTTTGCAAAAGTTGTTGCAAAAAGTTTTTTTTTTTTTAAAAAGCTGTGTCAAGCTAGAAGAAACATCCCAAAACTGCCAAAACTCAAACAGAAACTCAAACATCCTAAAACTCAAACAGAAGCTTTTTTTCCTCAGCATTTCAGTTTTTAAATAAAATCTGAGTCTCACAAAATAGCTTTCTAAAGTTACTGTAAGTGAGACGAGGTTACATGTTTATAATTTATTTTTCCATTCTCTGGAGATCCTGAAATTACATTCTGGTGACTAAGTTGAGAAGTTATGGAAATGTTGATGTGCGTGCATGTGAATCAATAAAATGTGATATAATCGGTACACCAAGGGGTCAGAAAAGGCTGTGTTAGCTTTTCCATTTCCTTGGTCTCTGATCCTGCAAACAATTATACATATGCTTAATTTTACATGAGTAGTCTCATAGATGTCAGTGGGCTTGATCATATGCATAAAAGCAAGCTACAGGAAGCAAGCTTAAAAAGGAGAACTGGTCACAGGAAGGTGTGGTAACCAGGAGGAAAGTGTCTGTGCCTTGGAAACACTGCCCTGGATTTGACAGGTCTGTATACCCCAGAATGTGATTACGGTAAGTTAATTGCAAATATATTATGTGCTTTCAGCCACCATGAATTAATGAAATAGAACGCCATGTAGTTAAGGGGTAATTTGGAGACAGGCTTTCAGAAGCAAGGTCATATCTAGCTGGCAGTTTCTGCTAATCAGAATGAGAAGAGGGGACAAACAAGTCCACAACTTCAACTGAAAACCTTGGTGATTGGAAGACCTTGAGTCTAGACGCCTCTGATATTAAAAGTTTATTGAAAGTTAGAAAAGTGATGATACAGTAGGGGTCATTATGACCTATGTGTGTTGTAAAAGTTAGTTATAAAAGACTTGCTAATAGAGTGATCTTTGGAGCAGTCCTCTGAAGCCAGCTTGGAAGACGTTTTGCCCGACACCCTTGCTCCCCGGTGGGTGAGCAACTAGCCACTGCAAACCTGCTGTTAATTACTCAATACTGTTCCAGATTTAAGTAAATATCTGGGATGTTCTAAACCTATTGCTTATGTTTTTGTATGCATAAATCTTTTAAAAGTTTTAGAGCATGCTTAATTGCATAAATCTTATCAAAGTGCTGTGTCCCTGTTGATTTACTCTTTACACCACCTGGAACAAAATAATTAAGTTGCCCCTGTTGGGGGTTATGAAAACTCCGGGTAACAGAAGGAGCTGACTCTTGTTACAGAGTAGTTGAGAGGGAAACAGTTGACAAGCTTCCGCAGCCCCCAAAGACTTACCAAAACTAAGACATTTGAGAGGGGAAAAGGGCTTTGAAGTTGCCTGAGTGTGACCCCTAATAAAGGTCCTACTTTTCACAGCCACCATCACTGTAGTATCTGAGCACCTTACACAGTGTTTCATTAACATATCCTCTCTGAAACATATCCTCTCAGCAGTCCTGTGAGATAGGGAAATGCTATTATTCCTATTTTAATAGATGGGGAACAGAGGAATAGCGGTACTAAGTAACTTGCCCAATGTCACACAGGAAATTGAGTAAGTGTTGACTTCTTTTGGCTACCAATAAACATAAAAAGAGCTGATATTTCAATTTGTCATTTTATTAATGCAGGTTTCTATATAATATAAATATAATTGTAAAACAATTATAATAGCAAAAATAATTATTATACTGCTGAGTTCTGCTATGTAAAATGACAGAATATAGTTTAATCTAGGTAAAGATTTATTTTTAAGTGGGAACTTTTATAATGGAGCAAAATTTGACAAGTAATTTTTACATGGTAGGTATTTGATTTGCCAATCATTTTTCTGAATTCCATTTTCTATTTCAGGTGTGTGTGCTTTGACAAAAGACTATTCTCTCTAAGTTAATCATCCTCTTCTGCAGTATCTTACAGTGAAGTAATTCTCCAGTGCTCTGACACATCTTGAGGCATGTCTGTGGAAACAAACATTGCCACAAATGCATTAGTATGACTTCACTAATAGATCAAAGAGGAGGAGAAGGATGATAAGTTGAGGATTCATTTGTCTTTAATAATTAGAAAATGTGCACATTCAAAATTTGCCATCATAACTGGCACCCCTGTTGGCAGTCTGAGCAGACAATGCAAGGTCTATATTGCAAGAGAGACTGAACTATCTCTTGAGATTGTGTGGTGTACACTACATCTGACCCAAACAAGAATGATGAGTGTGAGGGAGGTTGATTTCCCTGCAAATGGTCAGATTGCCAATTGTGGAGAGAAGTTTCCTTAAGCTGTGACTAATTTGAAATAAAATATTAATGTTAAGTGAAAGTTTCCTTTGTGGGCCTTTTTTGGTCTGGGCCTTGATGAAATCTTTGGCTAATAAGTCCTGCGGGTGGATGACTTGATGCTAGGTAGGAACGTTTCATTTTCTTGATTGCTTGATGCCATTTGTAGTCAACTGCAACTCTCTCCGGTATGCCTTGATCACACATGGTTGCAGCAAATATTGTGGAGGCATAGTTTAGGATACAGGGAAGTTTGTGTTGCTGTTGCGTAGGCTAGATATTTTCCAAGCCTAAAGAGAAGATTTCAGTCTCTAGGACTGTAGATGTGGCACCTCTTATCAACATTATTTTAATATAAAAAGAGAACAATTAATGTGGTAAAGCAAAATCTATTTAAAAAGGATGATTAGTAAGTTTTAATTTGATTTACTAAACAGCTCAGCTCTTCCTACACATCCCACAGATTAATTATTAGTATATTTTTCAAACTACATGCTTCAAACCACATGCTTGAACAATATAGTTATACAATATAGCTGGCCTTGAGCTTATTGAAGTTCTTCCTGGCACAGGTACTTTTTGTCAGAAACAGTCCTTTGCATTGTATCGCCTCCTGTTTTCTGCCCCCTTTTGCTTCTGTACTTTACTTAGAACAATGAAGTTAGTTTTTAAGAGTATCCGCCCCAAAAAAGAAAAAAATGCCTGCTACATTCCCTCAGACATGTATTGCTACATACAATTACCCTCTCCACATTAACAAGAAACTCTTTTTCTTTGCCTGCATAAATGTAATTTTTTGATCATACAAAGAAGTAACTGTGGAAATGGAATAAGCACACTTCTGAGTCTGCTGTGAAATTTAACTCAAATAAAACCACCTGATCACCCTAGCAGGGAAGTGATGAATTCTCAAGTTAGACTAGTGCAAACACTTACTACATCTCTACCTCTAGTTAGAGCTTGTTGAAAAAACTGCAATGGAACCATTTCCTGTGGGAAATACAATTCCATCAAAATGCTTTGTGAAATCATGTCAATTTACCAAAATTTTGATTAAGAAAAACTGGGGGTGGATACAAATTCTGTCAAGTTCAAATGTCTTATTTTGACATTTTCAGAATTAAGAATTTGTATTTATTTTTGTTTTGATATGACTTTAGTTTAGTTTAGTTTTGTTTTGTAATTGTACATAACATTTTAAAGAGTTTTGACTAATCCAAAATATTTTGGGTGGAGGTATGTGTGTGTGATATTTCAAAATGTTCAGGTTTCTTACCAAATTCAGAACAAAGCAAGATTTCAAAATCTTTCATGAAATGCAATTTCTATCCTCTTCTCAACTCTACCTCTTACCTTTTGAGATAGTTTATATAATTAGCATTTCACTGAAGTAGGGAAACAGACTGCAGTTAAATCACCCAAGGTAAATATAAATAAAATTTAATACTCATTCTGATCACTTAATAACATATGGTCGAAGCACCAAATAGGAAAAACAATAAGATAATAAAACAACAAACGTATACTTATAAATTCTTTCTCCACCTTACCTTTTCCTAGAGCAGAGTATTACAAGACTTATTAAACAAGAAATTGTACAAATACATTCAAAGCAATGCTGGCAAGTCTCTGCACAGGTAACATCCCTAAACAAGAGCTCTCAAAATCAGATGCCAAATTATTTTTGATGTTTGGAGCAAACAGTGACTTAAACTGTTTTTCATCTTATGTTAACATTCTATGACACGTCATAATTCATATAGTACTCAAAATGTGGTAGGTATTTAAAGACATAAAGGCAGTAAGACAAGTTGAAGCCTGAAAAGCTTGCACTCAGAACATTCAGACATTTTAAATTTGTTCTTATCTTTTTAATTTATTCAACCTTGTCTATGTTGTTTCTGGTCCTTTATTGTGTTTTTAATATAAACTCTAACCCAACTTTGTGTGTGTGTGTGTATTGCACTTCTTGTAAATCCATTATTCCATGACTACTTACCTTCTCCAAATACTCCTGTATTATCATTTGGTCCTTCACCTCCTTATGGCTATTTCCTTCCCTCTCCTATCTCAGCACTCAGACCCTTTTTCCTACCAACATTTCATTGTGGATTATTCTACTGATTTAGTGCAGTTTAAGTTTGCCTCTGAAGTTTAGGAAGCTTGTTTCTGAGGCTTTAGAAGGGGGGCAATTAAGGTTTCATGGTCAATGTTCATTCTGATGTGCCTTAGTTTGGGTTCTTGATTTTGCAATCTTTAAATCTTTAATTTATTGTATGGCTTTGTTTATTGGTGAGATTTTTAAAAAGTGTGTTTTTGATGAATGCCTGTTGCTCCTCGCTTCTAAGAAATGTAGTGATTGTCTTTTAACTAAGTTTCTGACTCTCCTTGGCTAATTTCTTCATGACTTGATAGAATGCCTTTTTTACAAAAAAAAAAAAAAAAAAGGTCCTGTATTTATTGACAAGTGTATGGAAGAAACAGATTTTAAAAAAATCTATATAAAGGTTCTGATAGAGGGCACAATCCTACAAAAGCTTACTAATAAATATAGTGCTTATTACCATAGGTGATCCCAATGACCCAGTGTCCAATATGCTTGGTGTAATTAATATTTCAATATTGGGTCTTTAGGGAGATAACACTGACCTACTTTAGGTAATGGCTGTACAGTACTTTGAATGTAAATAGTACTAAAAAAAATTGATATATTCAATTAAGTTTCTAGGAACTTGCAATACACACCCTTTCAGCTTCCACTAGCCATCCAGCAAAGTAATGGAAGACCAGACTTTATCTTAGAAAGATCAGAACTATAAAGAACAATCCCCTAGTCACTTTAAAAAAATATTTTAGTCTTTCTTTATACATAATATATCTTTAAGATTCTTTGCAAGCCTCCTTTACTATGCGACAGCTGATTTGAAAACTTGTGCAGTGAAATTAGCAACGGGTTTGAGTTTCCAATAAGTTCTATAGAGAAAGGGATATAAACTAGTAAAATCAAGTTCAAATCAAGAAATGAATTCCAAAAGTAAAAAACATTGTTCCCCCTCTGTGGAGTATAGGCCTGATCCAAGTTCCATTGAAGTCAATGGAAAATTTCTCATTGAACTCAATGGGCACTGGATCAGAACCTATTGGACCAAGTTAGTATTCTATTGCTAGTGGACCAAGTTTATTGTGAAGGAACTGACATTTTATTTCAGATTTCTATTAATTATAGAAGTTTATAATTTATATTATAACAAAGTTTGTGCAACACATACTCCTGTGCATATACAGTAAAACCTGCATTAGTTACCACCTCTAAAGAGAATCCACTTGTTAGGAGCAACTACTTTCAGAGGCCATGGAATATCTTTCCTATGTAATTTAACTGAAGAGTGATGACCTGTCATCTGCGCCCATTTTCATACTCTCATCCATAAAAACACCCCTTCTCCCCATATGAGAAATTGATCTTCCTTACTTCTGCACTGATGCTGGGAGTAGCACTACCTTCGGAGCTGGGTGGCGGCCAGCAGCCACTGCTCTCCAACCGCCCAGCTCTGAAGGCACAGAAGTAAGGATGGCAATACTGCAACCCTTACTTGCGACTTCCTTTTGGACCCCCAGTTAGAGAAATGCTGTTTACTTTTATGTACAGTACTGTACCACTGCATTATTAAACCCACCAAGAATACTGTATTGTACACGGTATGTAATGCTCATTTAAAAGGCAATTAAAATTAAACATGAAATATCAGTAACAATAGTAGCCTTTCTGTACATCCTAAAAGTGCCCATTTTACAGAAAACTTTTGAAGAGACACCACCTCTTACATGAAATCATGTTTGCTAACTCCCATGAGTGACTGCTATTGGCAGCTTTTACTGTAATATTTCCACTGAAGTCAATGAGTTTGCTTACCTGAGTGGTACCCAGTGACAGAATTAAGACCAGCATATTAATTTTGCTGCTTTTCAAATTGAAGGCATAATGAAATACTATCAATTGGACAAAATGATCAGAGGATACCCAAGAGAAAGAAGTAGTAGGTGAGATATTGTAACTTATCTGAGAACACATGAACTTGATATAACTTTT
The DNA here is from genome assembly GCF_027887155.1 of Malaclemys terrapin pileata. NCBI lineage: Eukaryota > Metazoa > Chordata > Testudines > Emydidae > Malaclemys > Malaclemys terrapin. Next base: position 93,242,841 of record NC_071509.1, read on the forward strand.
GGTTCATCAGTGCAGTTAATATAGTATTCATAGATGTAATAAGAAAATAACAGATATAGATGTTTGAATGCAGGCAATGACTGCCTACCAAGTCTCAAACTTTTGCGCATGTTATGCTCTCTTACTATTAAGCAATTTAAACATAAGAAATAATGGGCCAAATTCATTGTTTGAGTGATTCTGTTTGGCCGCAGTAGAATTCTACCAGGAATACATTTGTCCCAATGTCTTAAATAACATAGCAGGATAATGGCACAGTGCATAATGAAAGCTAGAATAGGAGGCCATTAATTGGCATAGATAACATTCAAAGGAAGAGTTCCTGGCATGGCAGCTCAGCCAAGAGCCAAAGAATATCAGCGTAGAATGCAGTAGAGCCAAGTAATTGTCAGCTCAATTAATGTCTGGAACAGCAGCAATGTAGCACAATTAGCAGTTCTTTGACTTTTAGAAATTAAGTGGATGTAACAAAAAACACAACAGTTCCCAGGCAAAAATAACAAACCATGGAAGTAAAATGTGTTTAAACTGTGTCTTTACATAACCCCCAAATCTAACAGCCCTTAAATGAAAGGAAGCTGAGGAATTGTCTGCAGATGCTATGCTATTCTTTCTGTTTGTGTACTTGTCAGAATTCCCTCTTCAAATGCTCACTGTGTCTGAAGAGCATGATAAGGTCATGCTACACAACACTAAATTCTATTGAAAACTGATCTGCTGTGGAGGAGGAGATATCAGCTACAACATAAACAGTGGCGCTGATAACATCCCAACTGAAAACACAGCAGACTAGATTGAATTCTTAATAGAGATGGGCACAAATCAAAACTCCAGATCTGTTTTGGGTTCAGAGCTTGATTTTGAAACCACAAGTTCAACTCCAAGGTTTTTGTTACTTCTCGGTATAAAAATATGAAGATTGGAATCTCGTTTGTTTTGTTTGGGCCCCTTCCTATTTCCTTACATCTGCTCTCTTCCTTCTGCATGAAGCAAAGTATAAGTGAGTTATGAACAATATTCTATGTTGTCAGGGGCGGCTCTAGCTTTTATGCCGCCTGAAGCATGGCAGGCAGGCTGCCTTTGGTGGCATGCCTGCGGGAGATCCACCGGTCCCAGGGCTTTGGCGTACCCGCTGCCAAATTGCCACCGAATCCGCGGGACTGGCGGACCTCCCGCAGGCATGCCGCTGAAGGCAGCCTGACTGTCGCCCTCACGGCGACCGGCAGGCCGCCCCCCGCAGCTTGCCACCCCAGGCACGCGCTTGGAGTGCTGGTGCCTGGAGCTGCCGCTGTTGCTGCCCCCTCTAGCTTTGTACCTATTTCACTGAAAATCAGTGACTCATAGTGCTTATGCAAAGAAGCTCCTGTTACTGTAAGGAAAAACCTAGAAAAGATAATCTCTGCTCAGCTGTTTCTGGGGAACAAGAGACCAGACACTCACCAAACTTGTCAAAATAGAGGTCACCAAAAATAACTCAAATCAGTTGAATAATTTAAGTAGAAAGGTGTATCTGTAATATTATTTCTAGATAGGTTCAACTAGTGAATAATTTGACTACTGTAGTTATAAGGAAGTCTTTATATGAAAAAAGTTTCAGACTTTGAGATTCTGATTGTCTGCTTCTTTTGCTTTAAATTCTTCCTACTACCTTGCATCACATTTGATTTATAAGGTCATGTGAGGTCGCACATGACAAGCAAGTAGACAAACTGTTTCTCTTTTGTACTACTGGGTACTCCACGGCTTCTAAGGATTACTAGACAAAGTGGCAGATAAAAACAGAAGAGATACTTGACTATCCACATTACATTCTGGTAGTTTGGCACATCATCAGTAATAAGCTAAAGATAAATTCTAAATTAACTAAGTATTCAGTAGATAAACAACATTGCACACCTCAGCTTCTGGTAATGCTGCAAGACATTCTGTGTATAGTTTGTTTAGTTTTGCTATGTTAGAAAAATGTTTTCCATGTACCACAGTGACAATCCTATCAAAATGATTCTGTGTAAGAGCTTTAATTAGCACTATGTGGAACTTTTTCACATTTTTTTTAAATTTCCTACAAATATTTTTACTTTGCCCTGTTTTGCACCTACTGAAATGTAGCTGTATTTGCTTATTTATCATTAAAAACAAAGAGAATTTTTTTTATGTGAAAACCAGGTTTGCTTGAAAAATGAAACCTATTTCCCTGGAAATCAGACCATTTTTGCTTGAAAAAAGTCCACGTTATCTGGGGACTACCCACACTGCATTAAGTATGTGCATAAGTCTTTGCAGGAGCATGGCTAATTTTCAGAGATACTCTTCCAAAAGTTTGGTTGAGTTTCTGTATTGTAATTTAGACCAACATTGATGATACGATATTCTGACTAAGAGAAGGGGATTGTGTGTGGCATTGTGAAAAGTGAGGAAAATAGTCTCTCTTCCAGGCAAAGTGAGTACTTCATATACGTGCTATAATATATAGAAATAGATCAACATATGAAACTGAAATGACCCATCACCTGGAATGTTATTTCTGTTACAGAGACCACAACTGAAAACAGGGTGTTACTGTGCTAGGTGCTGTACACAGATACCTGGTAAGAGAAGTCTTGATACTTCCAAAGGGTATCCGGGGTTGACTCACTGCACCACCACCTGCCCTTAGTATGAGGAAGTCTGATCTGTGGCTGCTGTAGATCAGCTCCCTGAAACCACCATCCATAGGTAACACAAGCACTACCTTCCCATCCTCTTTAGGACTGACAGGTGTGCAGAAGATATACACCAACACCGAGTCCCTCAAGCATCCCTCTGGAGTACCCAGCCCTGCTCCACTGAATTCTTGAGGCGCTATCAGATCCTCTTCCCTAAAATTAATGGTACACCCCAGCTTATTAGATCACTAGTATGCTAAACACACATCACGTAATTTCAGATAGTGAAAAAATAATGTTCATTATTAAAGAACAGAGAATCAAATGATAAGTATATTAGAAACAAATAATTACATATAAAAATCATAACACACTTTCTAGAGCCTAAACTTAACTAACAAGGCATTCCCCCATCTCCTTATGTGATGGCTTCACCAAATCCTTTCCCCACCATTTTCAAGCTGGTTTGCTTAAGTCACGTCTCATAAAATCAAGCCCACTAGCGGCTTATCCTCACAGATTGAAGGAATAACTGAGGATTCATCTGCACCCCAGATATAGTTTCAAAAGTTCATTTATACTCTTGACAACCTCTGCTGGTTTTTTTTTTTTTTTTCCTGAAGCCTCTGCAAGTATTGACTCATACATTTTGCTCAAACCGTATATGGGTTTCCATTGTGAACCATACAATATTTAATTTGTACGTAACCAAACAGCATGAGATAAGTCTCTTTCTTCTCCCCTGCCTGAAACTTACAGACTTAACTCACAGACTTATAAACAATAATTTTCAGTACATATACATAACTCAACATATTTTTCTGTACGTACCTCTCACAATTATTATGATGGCCTTTGCAACATAGACTTTCTGACTTACATGACACTCTTTGGCAGACTAGTATCTAAATGCCAGGCCCAGGGGATCTCTGTAACCTTTATGTACCCCTGTGCATGTGGCCAGTTAGCATCAAGAAGTCGTTTGGTCATGATGTCCCTGCCCTAAAGAGCTTGCAATCTAAAGATATAAAACAGACATGAAGTGTCCTAGGTCACACAGCAGATACGGGGCAGAGCTGAGAATAAAACCCAGCTGCCCATTAGAACATGCTGCCTCCTAAGGAAAATAAGTTTGTTCACAGAGAGCACAGATGTGCATAAAAGTATGCATGAGCTCCCCTGTGAAGGTGATTAATTTTGAATGTGTCACTCTGTACTTTCCCTGTACCTGGATATCATTATTTTTCCTGAGCATGCTCTGTTTTGCCATAAATGTAGGTTATGCTCCATATCCATAATGCATGAAATAGATATTTGACTTGGTGCTGAGAAAGGTTCTTTCGAAAGCCATAAGTCAAAGTTTTGTAGAATCAGTATTGAGTAACTTTCAGCTCTGTGTAAGAATTACAGCCAATAAAAGAAAGGAAGTAAGCAGGCACATGATTACACATGAATGCCTTGCATATATCTGCATTAATTTAAAAAAGCAAGTAAAGGGAGAACAAGAAAAAATAAGATAAATAGCTATTGTATATGATTTCCCAAGAAATATTGTAGAAATATTAATATAACTTAAATATTTAACTATAAATATAAACAACTAGAAATTAGGACTTCTGCTTAGGAATCCAATATGCTAATACATTCACAGAGACATGGGACATGATAAACCAAGATTTACCAGTTATTAATTTTTTTAGTAGAAGAGCTTAAGTCAGTAAAATTATTAACATTTGTAAGCAAGCACTGAAATAGTATATTAAAAGGAAAGGAGCTAATCTGATGTTTATTTAAGTTGCATCATTTTTTCTTGCATTTAGGTGGTATTTTGCTAGTTGGTAGGAGTCTGGCTCCTAGTGAGTAAACTGTCAGAAAATCATTATACTAGCAGCTGGAAATTCACTTGAACTAGAATTTGTCCAGAGAAAAGAGCACATTAAATAATGACACAGTCCTTTATTTTCAAGTGGGAAAATAATGGGGTAGTCCAGATAGCACTCTTGCTTAAACTATGTATTAAGGAGCTGGATCTGCATCTTCCTTTTCAAATACATAAAATGAATGGGCATATTGGGTGATAGAGGGTGTACTTGTCAATTTTTGTTCTCTTCCACACCTCCCTTTATACAGAAAGGAAAGTAGATAATAACTAACTTTTGAAATTATTTTTTTTATTATTTCAGGGGAGAATAACTAAAATGAAAAGTATAAATCTTAAATTTTCACAAATTGAAAATCTGAAAAGAAATTTGGATTGTCAGTTGAAACATTCTGGTTCAGTAATTTCAAAATTTTTCATCTTGATTTTGGCCTGTATTATGTTACTTTTTTAATGCAAATTAACTTAAAATTTAAAATGAACTCAAAACAAAACTCTTTGTTTAAAAACGTTGAAATGGGACAAACGGCAACTTTTCAGGAAAAAAAAATTGAACTGGAAATTCTCAAATCCACCCTTTCCTGCACATAGCTATGTTTCAATGAATCAGCATTTTCCAACGGGGTGGTGGGGGGGGAGTTCTGTCAAAAAATTCCCAATCAATTCTAGTATTAAAACCTTTTGAAAACAATTAATAGATTGTTTTATACTGTAGTATGGTGAAGTGAATTATTGGTAGTGAGCAGCTAGATCACCTGCTATGGAATAGCTACTGAGGGCCATATCATGGTTGGCATTTTAAGAGGATGCCCAGAAATAGATGGTGCAAGGTGTGGTATTGGGGACTGTGTCTTTAAGTGCTGAACTTTCCAGACAGAGTCTGGGTAGGGCGCAGTGAAGATCTTGTTAAGCAAAGCCAGTTGGACCTGCACACAGAATATGGGAGATAAATGTGCCTCAATTCTCAAAAAAGGGCTATATTTTTGGAGTTTAATGTACCCACCCTATATACACCCATATCATATATAATTGTAAAGCTTATCTTATGCACATTTAGACAAGGTATGTTGTGTAGCTGTCTAATGGTGCTGTAAGCCTGTAAGCAAGGTTAAACAATGGTTCCCAAAATTAGAAAGTGTCATTTTTTTTGCACAGTTACAGAAATACTACACAATGGCTATGATGAAGTTGTTACCATTTTTACTGCTTAAGTTAATTTTAATGTGGTATTTATTGGTCAAAGCTACCAAACAAGAATGTATTAAGCGATATATTCTAGTTGTGCATGGCAAAAAAAAAATCATAAATGAATAAGCTGTTTAGCATGTGGCAAAAAATGGTGAATATCAACATTTGGAACATACTAACATGAATGTTTTCATATCACATATTCTTAATTGTCGAAGTATCTTGTGAGTGATGATAATTTTCTATATTTTTTAAATAATGTGCTAACCAGATCAGTTTCACACTAACAGTGCATCAGTAACAGTAGATTCCATTCTCCATTGGTAATTTTTTCTACATACAACGTAGCACCTATTCTGCCTGGCAGAAGGTTTTAATTTATAATTGCCTATGCAGTACTAACCTTTGAAATATTTTAGAAACTCACTTGTAATTCAGTGACACTTTTATGCACAGGTCAGTATTTGCATATTTTCATCTTTAACACTGCTTCCTATTAGGAATATACAAAATCTATGAGAGAAAGAAGTGGCCTAACAAAAATAGTGATGGTGAATTTCACAAACAGGAGCTTGCCACTGCACTAAAGAAGGATGAAGAGCATGTTACAGCTTTTACCATCCATGTCTGCTGCTCACCTAAGATCTCTTGCGAGTACTGAATGATCACTGGACACTATACAAGGAGCCTTCATTGCGCTAAATGTTCCATTTAAGGGCCGGCCACTACAGTTTCTGTACTCGTGAGAGGCTTCTCTGTTTGTATCTCTTGTGGGGCAAAGACATTCCAAAAAGTAGAGGAGGTAGGGGTGTGTGTGTGTGTGTGTGTGTGTGAGAGAGAGAGAGAGAGAGAGAGAGTGTGTGTTAATGCCATGCCTGCCAGAAGCACAATCCCACATAGTACTTCCCTGGGGTGGTTCAGCTCCACGCAACTCTGTACACAAGCCAATGCCTGTTGGGAACAATTTTAATCTGGGGTACTGGAAAATATTCCCTGGTACTTTCAATAGACTATTCAGTCACTCTAATGTAAAGGATAACTATGGAAAGCTGCTGTAATGCTAGAACTCTACCTATTGCATGGGAAATAATTTATGTCCGGGACTGTAGCATAAAATATATTTTGGAGAAAAGTCCTAGTGGGCATGGTAAGGGACGAATCACTTTTTGGATGATTCGATTTGGAGTGAGGTACACTCCATTTCCTCACTCTGCAAAAATCATATGAACAATGAACTAATCATTCACTATTACCAATTATGCCTATTGTTGAGTTGAAGTTTTTATATTTTGGTGCTCTTTACATTAAAAATGGCTAATTGGGCACCTCTTATGCTTCCTAAATGAGAGAAGAAGTCAATATCCAAGGAGAGTCGATAATTTATTTGTATTTGTGTCTTGTTTAGAGTCTGATTAAGGAAATATGTCCTATTTAGGAAAACACTTAAGCAAGTGCAAACTTCCCACTGAACAACAATGGCCACATGAATCACTGTGAAACCAGCTTGGCACTGATCTTCATGAAAATATTTGTAAATCAAGACCTTTACCGTACAAACTGCTCTCCTGGTTAGTAACACAACAATCCTCAATACTAGAGGTCCCAGGGCATGAAAAATAACTCTGAGGTTACACAATGTCAGGCTTTCATTGCCCTCATAAAGAGTTTGAGAAACACATTGCAAATATTTTGCAAGCAGCAGCTTCTGGCTCCAAAGGAAGCTTACTTTGATGCTCAGTTGGAAATAGCAGTCTGTTCAGCAAGAGAACAAAATAGTTGTTCACAAAGCTAGGGTTACCATACGTCCGGATTTTCCCGGACATGTCCGGCTTTTGGGGGCTCAAATCCCCGTCCGGGGGGAAATCCCCCAAAGCCGGGCATGTCCGGGAAAATTGGGAGGCTCGGCCGGGGCCTCTTTGTGCGGGGCCGGGGGCATGGTGCCCGGCCGGGAGCCGGGCCGGGGGCCAGGCCGGGTCAGGGTCGCAGTGCCGGGCCGGTCCGGGCCCGCGGGGCTGGGAGCCGAGCCGGGCCCGCAGGGCTGGGAGCCGAGCCGGGCCCGCGGGGCTGGGAGCCGGGAGCCGGGCCGGGGTCGGGGAGCTGGGAGCCGGGAGCCGGGCCGGGGTCGGGGAGCCGGGAGCCGGGCCGCGGGGCTGGGAGCCGGGCCGCGGGGCTGGGAGCCGGACCAGGGTCGGGGAGCCGGGAGCCGGGCCGCGGGGCTGGGAGCCGGGCCGGGGTCGGGGAGCCGGGAGCCGGGCCGGGGCTGGGAGCCGGGCCGGGCCGGGGTCGGGGAGCCGGGAGCCGGGCCGCGGGGCTGGGAGCCGGGGGGTGCGCCGGGGGTGGTCGGCCAGGGCCCGAGCCGACCCAGGCTGGAGCCGCCGGGGGCCAGCCTGGGCCGCGCCTCCTTCTCCCTTCCCCCGCCCTTCCCTTACCTGCTTCAGGCTTCAAGCAGGGGAGGGGGCGGAGACTTTGGGAGGGGGCGGAGTTGGGGTGGGGGCGTGGGCGGGGCTGGGGGCGGGGCCGCCCCCCCCGGGAGTGTCCTCCATTAGGAGGCACAAAATATGGTAACCCTAACAAAGCAAATAGAGCTCCTTTCTTTTTCTCTTTTTTAATACATTAGTTTTTAAAGGTCAAATCTGGTCTCAACCAACCAGCATACTCTTATCAAAATAGATTTTCTAAGGCATAGTGAATGCCTTTAGATTAACTGTTGAACTTATGATAAAAATGTCACTTGTCACCAACAATCAATTGCTCTGCACAAAGAGACAGGAGAAGGAGCAAATCTATTATTTGCATCCTGATATACATTGCAAATAATAGATTTCAGAATGAGCTTGACAATACCACACATTTTCCCTTGGAAAGCTCACATTGAACCAAATGTAAACAGGTGATCAAGTCATTATCTTTAAAATGCTCTGGGGTGTCTCTTCATGGATAAAAAATTGCAATTATATAAATGCAATTACTTATTAAAGGCTCTCATTTCTTTAAATAATTTTTCAGCAAATGTAATTAGCATTTTCCCTACATCAGACAAAGAGATTTCTTTTATAGTGTGCAGAAAATACATCTTCTGAGTTCAAAAGTTTGCAACACAAATCAGCATAGCATTTAAGCACCATAATAGTATACAAGGGCGGGCACTATTTTTTAGGTTATATTATACCCCCAGAAATTTAAGCACTTTCTAAATATCGATCAAGCACTGAAGTATCTAGAGGAATTTGGTCCAACCTTATTATGAGGCTAGTAATAGAAATATGTAAAAAATGGGTAGAAAGTCTGGACACATTTCCCAAATGTTCTGTTGCATAAATTTTTGCTGTCGTAAAGGAGAACTCAGAGACGAGAAGATTTAATACTTGGGCACTGGACAACCTGATGTGTGTTACATGCCAAAAATAAAATAGACAAATGAAAGACACATTTAATTCTTCAAAAAGAACAGGAGTACTTGTGGCACCTTAGAGACTAACAAATTTATTAGAGCATAAGCTTTCGTGGACTACAGCCCACTTCTTCGGATGCATACTCTGAAACCATTTAATTCTTCGTATTCCAAAATGTCTCATATATTTGTGCATAGAATTCTTCTGTCTCTTTATCTTAGTTAATAATTAATATCCATATCCATCTGTTTAAATTATATTGAGGAGTGGGTGAACTGGGAAATTTTTGAATCTCTAATAAGTCAGTTCAGACCTGGTTTTGATGTTTTGTTCATGTGTTAAATTTTCTTTCTCTATTCAAACTAGTTCATCCAACCCTTGTTTGTTATGGAGTAAGGCCAGAACCAGAGCCTTAAATCAGAATCCTTCTGGATTTCAAGGTCTGGTAATTAGACTGAGGCACCCACCCACCCTATTTGACTTTGGGGTCACATCCAAAGTTGAAGTATGTTTCCTAATTTTTGTTTAGATGCAGCCACATTCATGTAAATATGTGGCCTAAAATGGTTGAAATATCATCAAAACAGCTGATCTTGTGAGATTTTCACCATTTTTGGTCACAAATTTCAATAACAAGATTTTGATACCATGGATTTGAACACAAACCTTAACCAATTTGTCTTAAAAAACCTAAACCCCAGGCAAATCAGGTTAATATACTGCCTTTTCAGCCTATGTCTAGATCAGGGGTTCTCAAACTGGTGGTTGTGACCTCTCAGGGGATCGAGAGGTTATTACACGGGTGGAGGAGGGGGAGTCGCAAGCTGTCAGCCTCCATCCCAAACCCCATTTCACCTTCAGCATTTATAATAGTGTTAAATATAAAAAGAAGTGTTTTTAATGTACAAGGTGTACAAGGGGGGTCACACTCAGAGGCCTTCTGTGTGAAAGGGATCACCAGTGCAAAAGTTTGAGAACCACTGATCTAGATCATGAACCAATAGGGCTTCATGCAAAATTTCCATTGATTACATGGGAGTTTTCTCCAAGGACCATGTGGGCTTGATCCTGCAATGTATTTATTTTTAAAAAGGCCACCATTGTTCATTGAGGAGCTGTGGTCAGATATAGTTAGTTCAGAAAATATCTGAACATTTCTAGGAGGTTTTCAGTGACTTTCCTGAGCTTTAATGTGCGATAGCCAAAAGTGTGTGTGTGGGGGGGAGACATAGAGGGGTTCCACCAGTGACATTTGCAGAAGATCTATATAAACATTGCTCAATTCTTTTTTAAAAAAGTAGGCCTCCAATATTCTCTTTCCTTCCTTCTGACTTTCAGTATTCTAAGAAAAAACACCACTAGTTGAAATGCTATCATACTGTAGATCTAATTAATTCAGCCTCTATTCTTTTTGGGGGATTCATATTGTGAAGCAAGCACTATTACCATATGCTGCTGTATTATGGGAAGGTGCAGAATGTTTTCAATTGGTACTTCAAATATTTTCAAATATATAGGACTTAATTATAAAATACTAATTTACTCTTTTCTGTGTCTCTGATTTACCCAGTTTGACACTCTTAACCCTGCATCTCAATTATCTCATGCACCACCTGCTCCTCTATATATTCCATTCTTTTCATGTTTCTCCCCATTATTTGTTACCTTATTAAAAAGTGAGTGCTAATACATCTATTGTTATTAGCTTCACTGATATTGTTCCCTCCAGTTGGCCCCACTGTCAACCTTTATTCCATCAATTGTTTATATTTCTAGATAAAATGTGTTTATATTTGAAATGCTGCTTATTATGCACATTTAAATACAATGTTAACTTTAATTAACTATTTTGTAGCTATAGCAAGATGTTTAGTGGCATTCACATTTCCCATCCAGAGAGGAAAAATACCCCTGTGAGAAAACAAGAATTCTGAAATATAGCTTCTTGCTACATTTTCATGTGAGGGTTTCAGAATGTCTAATATTAACAACACTTTCTAAAGTGAAGTGATTAGATATGATATTTAGTCTAACCATTTATAGAGCTTTGCATATCTTTTTCAGGTAATAGTTTTAATATTCATTTGTAATTGTTTATGGTAACATTGTAAACTGTCATTTAAAAATAAGTTTTGGTTCCTAATACAATCACTTGTAACTGTTAAAATTGTAGCTGATTTGATCCTTAAGATTTTCTTTAAAGAGCAACAGAACTAGCAAGGGTATGCACTGCAGTTCAAAATAAAATGTCTAGGGGGGCTAATTACCCTGGTCAGGTATCCAGTGGGAATTGAGGAGTCCCTCATTACTTCAGGAGTCCCCCATTACTAGTAGCAATATCGGTAAGTGTCCTTGTGATGGGGCGGCTGCCCCTCACTGGTAGAAAAGGTATTAAAATCAGCCCTAGGAAGACTGTGCTAGAGGCAGCCAATTAGAAAGGTTCTGAGAGCAGTAGCCAATCATGACCCGGCAGGCCCATATAAGAAGGGCTGCAGGCAGAGCAGAGTTCAGTAGCTGCCTAGAACTCTAGGGGAGAAGACCAGGCTCCTAGCAGGGGAAAGACACCCCAGCACCTGGGACAATTAAGTGCTGCAAGCAGGGACTGGGGAGCTGGAGAGAGATCCTGGCTGGCTGCTAGGGCCTGCAGGCTGAGGCCCTGAGGTAAGGGCAGAAGAGGGTTGTGGAGCTGCCTGGGAAGCAGCCCCGGGACAATGGACTGCAGTTACCACTGAGGGAAGTGGCTGAGTGGAGACTGCAGGTCCCCCAGAAGGGGAGAACACAGAGTGTGGCACAGCTGGAGGGCAGTGTCATGAAGAGGATGCCATGGTCCTGGGAGCGACGTGGACCCAGGAGCAGAGGTGATGGTGGGCGAGACACCACCAGCAGAGGGTGCAGAGCTAATTCCCAAAATAGCCAGTAGGAGGCACTGCAGTGGTGAGTTACACCCTATTGCAGTCCTATTAAATTAGCTTTCACTTGAAACTGGCCACTAATTAATATTTTTACACTACCTGTGAGCAACACAAGATAGTCTTGAGATTAAAGAATTGGACTGGGAATCAAGAAAAATGGGTTATATCCCCAAATCTGTGATAGATTTCTATCACAGATTTCCTGCATACCCTTGGATGGAGTACTTAATCTCTTTGTTCCTCAATTCTCCACCTGGGAGGAGAAGTAATATATATATTTTTTTGTCTATTAAGAGTCTGATCCTACACTGAGAACCATGTAAACAGTTCCCTGCACCTGGGCAGAGCACTGACATCAGCAGACAACAATGCAGGGTTGGACATGAGATTGTGAGCCCTTCAGGGACTTTTTCTTATTATATGTATACATAGTATAATGGGGCCTCTTGATTGAAGCCTCTAGGATCTGCCATGATACATATAACAACATGACTTTTCTTTTTAATAAAATGTTAACTTAATAGCAAGCTTTGAGCAATGAGTTTTTCATAATTCTAGCACCCAATGCTAAGATCCTGATCATGTTCCCATTAATATGAGTGTGAATTGTATGACTTACTTAGATGGGAGAAGTATCAGATTCAAAGTTCTGATTCAAATCTTTGCTACCTTTTAAAATTATTTTTCTAGTTAACATTATATTCAAATGTATATCAAGGAATAATAGTTTAAATTAAAAAAAAAAGCCCTAAGCATTTAAAAGTGTGGAAATGAACAGTTAAAATCCAATGAAGATTGATAATACATACAGTCTTTTACATATACTTATTTCAAATAGCACATTACATCTGTTTGCAATCAGTGTTAATAAACATTCTTTTTTTTTTTTTTGTTATGAGGGCAGTTTTTACCAAGGACTTGTTCTCAGTGCTGAAATGGCAGGATGCTGAAGTTGAGGTTTGAAATAAGAATGGATGGAACATTGAACCCAGCTCTAAAAATTGATGGCATTTGTCTCCTTGCTCAACATATTATTTGTCTTCTGTGTGTTACCATGCTGAAGATTATGGACAAAAATGTCATATAGGCTTTTTTTTAAAAAAAGGAAAATACATATATTTCTGGTCTTGAAACCTTTATCACCAATTAGTGGTAAGATCTGGCAAGAGTAGTGTAGACTCAGTATTTATACTGATCATGTCCTTCATTTACAAGCAACTAGAGCTATGTGAATTGATTAGGGGAGGTGGAAACAGTGCCTTCTATGGGGTTGCAAAAGAATAAATAAAGCGAAATTTTACCAACTTATTTCACTATCCAAAATACCCACCTCAAAGGGAGCATGCTGTAAAGATACAATACCTCATCAGCATACGCCTTGGTTTGGTGAACCCTGATGGTGACCGGTATTAGCCAAATTTTATTATGGTGCAATGGTAGAGTAATCATGAGTTAAGGGTGTCTGGGGCTCAAAGATTTGCCAACTAGCTTAAAAAGTGGCTCTGACTATCAGGGGCAGCTCCAGGCACCAGCACAGCAAGCGCGTGCCTGGGGGGAGGCAAGCTGCAGGGGGCGGCCTGCCAGTTGCTGTGAGGGCGGCAGTCAGGCGGCCTTCAGTGGCATGCCTGCAGGAGGTCCGCTGGTCCCGTGGTTTTGGCGGCAGTTCGGCGGCGGGTATGCCGAAGCTGTGGCACCGGCAAATCACCCACAGAAACGCTGCCGAATCCGTGTGACTGTGGACTGCCCGCAGGTGTGCTTGGGGCGGTAAAAAACATAGAGCCATCCCTGCTGACTATAATTGCTTGTTTGGAGAAGGGGCTGCCTCGATATAGAGTCCAAGGAATGAAAGAAGCAAACTGTCAGAGGGAGGCATGGAAAACAAAGGTTTCCTGTTCATTTCCTTCCACGACAGAAATGGGGACACCAGTGTCGGGGGGCTAGAGCATATAACTGGGAGTCAGAAGACCTGGATTTTACTTCTGACTTTAATTTTCCTGTTTGACCTTTTGCCAATTCATGTGGTTAACCTTTCTCTGTCAATTTGCTCATCAGCATTGTGGAGATAATGCCTACCTAGTACACAGGTGTGTTGAATTTTAATTAACTATCATTTCTGGTAAGGCAGACATAGGTGTTAACAGTAAATATTATTTGTTAATACAATTATTCTCCAGTCATGTTTTCTTAGATAAAGTGATGTTATAGAGTCACCATTCTCCCCCACACCCATCTAATGACATAACTAAAAAAGTGTTGTTTCTTTTCTTTTCTTTTTTTTTTTGGATAACCATTTAAGATTTGCTGATCGATAGTCACTTGAATTATATAAACATGGGAATAATTCCCAAAATAGTGGCATGATTGCATCATCATTCCATTTTTTACCAGCTGCTTCTAAATGGTTTAATAGCTGAATCAAATTTTAATTTTAATTAGTTTGATTTTAAATTGTTTATGCTAATATGTTTGCACCTGTAAAGAGGCATTACTATGAGTTTGCAAAATTACAAGTCGTAATGCCAACATGATTAATACCTAGGTATGTTGAAGACTCAAAATGTCCTTAGCAACTTTTTTTTTTTAAACCTGTGCATTTATTACAAAGTCGCTGACTGGGCAGCTGTCTGAGTTATCTAGGAGAGAATAGCATCATAGATTTAATTTTCATGTGCTGATTTTTTTCACTTTCTCATTTCCTCTGGTTTTTGTTTCCTTTCCTCTCATATTCAAATTGCTTGTATCCATTTTAATCAGATTGTATTTGAATGACTCCCAACTTTATATTCAACATCTCATAGTTTTCTGGGACAACAAAGAAAACTCAAATTACTTAACAAAATTATGTTTATCAGGGACAGAATGTTGGCTGAAAAGTTTTTTTTTTTTTTTTTTTTAAACCGGTTATTGATTAAATTGTAATCAGTGTAATAGCACTAGCTGCATGTTCTCTCTGACATTTGCCTTTAGATGGTAATTACTATTATTATGTATGATCATTGTTTGCACTGGAGCACTCCTTGTGTTCTCAAAACTAACAATATTTGGAAAAAATAATTCTAATAAGGGTACTCTATACAAGATAATTTCACTGCTTTGTTTGGCTTTTGAGCATTTGTAAAATAGATATAAAGGACTAAATTTTCCCACTTGAAGAATATGAAAAGCTTATAGTCCATAAGACGATAACATAACAATGCCCATACTGGTTCAGAACAAAGGCCCGTCTAGCCCACTATCTTCCAACAGTGGTGAATGAAAGATGCTTTAAGGAAATTCACAGAACAGGGTAATAATCGAGTGATCAATCGACTCCCAGAAGCTGGGACTGAAAGATTTAGGGTCACCCAGAGTATGGGGTTACGCATTTGACCACGTTGGCTAAAAAACATTGAGGGACCTATCTTCCATGAACTTATCTAATTCTTTATTGAATTCAGTTATACTTTTGGCCTTCACAACTTCCTTTGGCAATGAGTTCCATGGGTTAACTGTGGATTGTGTGAAGAAGTACTTCCTTGTGTTTGTTTTAAACCTGCTGCCTATTAAGTCCATTGGGAGACCCCTGGTTCTTATGTTATGTGAAGGGGTAAATAACACTTCCCTATTCACTTTCTCCATATCATTAGTTATTTTGTAGACCTCATATCCCCCATAGTCATCTCTTTTGTAAACTGAATAGTTCCAGTATTTTTAATTTCTCCTTATTTGAAAGCTGTTCCATACCCTTAGTTTTTGCTGCCCTTCTCTGTGCCTTTTCTCATTGTCTGGGTGCACTGCAAGGAGGACAGGAGACTTGTTATGGGTTTTAATCAGGCCATAACTTTATTATATAGATGCCTGGGACTACCCAGAAGATAAAGTGTACAGTGCAAGTAAATCCATGCTTATTCAAATCAATTATCTGGGGCTTCCACCAGCCCCCCTTTGTTTCCATCCAGGTCCCCCAGCTGACCCATGGCTTGGACCTTACCATCCACCACCCTCATAAAAGGGTTAAGGAGGGCTATGAGAACAGGGGGAAGAGGGAGGTTTGCTCCCTGCCCTACCAATCAGAGGAGTCACCAACCCCCTCCCCTGTTTTGTTCCATTATCCAGTACCTCCTTTTAAGTCCTTTATCAGGCCATTTATCAGGTCATTGGCTGCCCTTCCTATGGAGTACCTGCACTGAACATTAGCAACAAGGAGGCGTCAGCAATTTGCTTGGCTGCCTTCCCCCTCAACCCCACCAGTGCAACATTGTATTGAATTTCTCAAAAGCTGCACAGGAGACTGAACAGCCCATGGGCATAGCCTTGTTGAAATAAAATTGCCCCTCAAAACAGAAACCCAACAGGTAAAAGTCCAATGGGTGCACCAGCGGTAGTCGGAAAGCAGACTTGATATCACATTTAGCCATTAGCATCCCAGCGCCACATGCTCTGATGATACGAACGGCTTCATTAATGGAGGAATAGCATACGGAACATAGTGCCGGGTGTATCCCATCATTAACAGGGCCACCTTGTGGGTATGACAGGTGATGAATTAATTGGTGATGGAAATAATGTCCCTGGGGTCTTCCTGGGGACCAACCCCTGGGGGAGAACTCTGAAATGTGCCATAGGTAATTGATTAAATGGCCCAGCTATCCTGCCCTCCTTTAATTCTTGTGCAATCTTGTTTTGAACAATATGTCCCATCCCAGCTACTGACTTTAAATTTTTTGACATCAAATGAATTCTATTTCCCACAAAAGGGATCCAAAATCCTGCTATAAACCCCTCCCACAAATATACCCCATCTGCCCTGTTTGGGTAATCCCATAGGAGAACCCTTAACACATCCGGCCTAACTGGGGTTAGAGCCCGTGTCCTTTGCACCACCTCCAGCTCGTCTCCATCCCCAGCTTGTGCTCTGTGTCCCAGATCCTGTTCCATCCGCACCAAACCTGCGGTTGACGCTTACGCCACCCCCATTCCTGTTTCCTCCCTGTGATCTTCCCTTTCCGCTCTGGCAAGAATGGGCTGAATGGGTTCCAAAACATGTCTCGCAAACATGCCTGTATCTACAGGGGTTGCAAAAACAACCACCATCATTAAATGCCCAGCAAATACTATTACGTGCCTGGGGCCCCTCCAGAGCTTGTTGCGGTATGAACAAACCACTGTCTGTGTGAACTCCTGGCGCCCTTGGTGTCATCCACTCCAACTAGTGTGTGATGAGGTATGTCCCACCTTAGCCCAGTTTGTGTTGCTGCCCTTAGTCAAAACTGCTCAACATAATTAAACCAGGACATGCCCCCAAACATATTGTGTGCCTACCTAATTATATCCATATACTTAACCAGGCAGGGCTCCTCTCTGGGTAGGCCTGTACTATAACACATACTAAACACGGGCAAGGCAAGCAAAACAGTGAGCTGCCCCCAAGAGACCAAGCGTGCCTAGAACATGCGAAAATTGGGAGGCTGCCTTCCTCATCTGTCCGTCAACACCTCCCTGTGCAATAGGGATAATATATCCAGGTATCCTCTCAGGATTTTATCTTTAGTTGTATGTGTAGGTAAACTCCCATCGGGTCAGCCACCCTCACACCTAGCTGCCTGAAGCTGCTGTAGTAAATACAAATTAGCTTGCAGCAGCTGTGTAATACCATCAGTGCTCCCACTGAAGGTGCCACCCCTAGGCGGGTCTGCCCAGGCTTCTGAACTTCCTACTCCTGGGCCCAGAGTATTTACTACCCCAATAGGCTCACTCCTGTCCCTCTCCGGTGAACTCACTGAGTGACTGGTTGAACACCGTTCCTGCACCTCGCTGTGGCCCCTGCAACTGCCACCCCTTGCCAGGCTGGGAGGCCAGTTACCACCTCTGCCACTCCTCCCCCCAACCTCTGTGTGGTTCAGATCACTCTCACCCCTGAGATCAGCATTACTGACCTCCCTTGTGTTCGGTGGAAGAGAACATCCTGGTCCTAGGTGACCTTGTGCCCTTTGGAAGCGCTGTAATGCTGTGGAGAAAACCTCAGAAACAACTTCACTGACCATTTGCTGCACATCTCTGCTGCTACTCCATTAATCCACACAGCCTGCCCACCAGCATGCGTGGATGCTTCCCCTCAGTCATTTCCCTCCCTCAGTCCATGAGGCTGCCCTGGGCTATGCCTTGGGTTATTAAACACACCACCCTGGGCATTAGCAGGCCCCCTACTTGTGAGCATCCCCTGCCCCTGCTGCAATACTATCTCCCTTGGGTTCCCTTCCAGCCCTGGGTCTCCATTGGGACTGCCCTGTCTTGCAGCTGCTGCCTCTGCTTGTCCCCTTTCCAGCAAAGGTACAGACACCTGAGCAGCAACCTGCTCACAACCAGAAAGAATTGCACCTTGATTGCCCAGCCAACCTGTGGTGCTAATCCCAAATGTGACCAGCAGAAGGTGCCAGCATGGTGACTGGAGTCCTATCACACCCATATGTAACATGTGGACTGAAACAGGCACAATTGCTGGCACTGCTAACAAGTGTAGCTTCATAGCTGTGCTTGCCATTCATGATGCACTCACTCCTGACTTCTGCAACTTTCTTCCTATTGTACACACATTAACAGGATGTGACTGTGCCATCCCTATCTGGTATTGGATGGGAAAAATCTGTTTAATGTTGTCAAGTGAAGGAAGTTTATCACTTCCAAGATGTGCTAAAGAGAGAGTGTGATGGACCAGGCACAATTTCTGCAGCAAGGAAGTTGGCAGCAGTGCTGAATGACCAGAGCAAGGATGAAAAGGAGACCCACAGAGACCTAAATTCCTTGAAACTCAATCTAGTCATCAAAAAGAACAAGTCCCTGGCCGAGCTCCTATCAGGTGGGGACAGTTTTGAAGACTATGTTAAAAGAGTGTCTTGTCAAACAAAGATTTGGATGTACTTGCACATAGGTAAACCAGATATTGGATCACCATTGAAGCATGGATGGAAAAATGTGGATGATGAATTACTTCCTGAATTTGTCAAGGGCCTAATGGCATCAACTTCTACAAGCCCTGTTATTTGTGCCTATACCATTAGGGATCATTGCCCATCAACTGTGTTTTTAGTCAGAAGAATCTTCCCTGCACAGGACTGTGTTCGTGCGAAGGGAATGCAAAATCTCAACAGACATTAGAAGGATGAAAAAGAAGATGATAATGTGATAATGAAGTTGATGAGAAATGGCTATTATATTTCAGTGATACCTCACTTAGAGTGCCACTTGACAGCTCCACATAGTCTAAATGCACATAAAATAGTTTTTCAAATATTATATGATGTGGGTGTGTGTAGGGTGGATACACTAAAATCCAAAAATACAACTTTTTTTTTTTTTTTTTTTGAGAACTGTCACTGTTGCCATGACATCCCATGAGTGGCCACAGTATACATGAAGTACCAAGATTGCCATATATCTATCTATCAACTCTTATAGTTATCTTTGTAGCAAGTAAGATTGTTGATATCTTGACTGTGTTTTTAGAGGAAGTAAGATGCTTGTCCTTTTAGAACATTTTCTTTTTATTTTGAAATGGGGATTGTCTGTACATCTTCCCTTTCAAAAGTATATGGGAAATTTAATTAGATTAGGTGACAGACTTGAATAGTTTGAATATACTGCCTGACCAGGATGGCGACAGTGATTGTGAAATGCTCAGGAAGATTAGAGGCTACAAAAACAACCAAACAAAAAACAATAATAATGGGGGATTTCAATTGTCTCCACATTGACCGGGTACATGTCAGCTCAGGATGGGATGCAGAGATAAAATTTCTAGACACTGTTAATGACTGCTTCTTAAAGCAGCTAGTTCTAGAATCCAGAGAAGGATGGGCAATTCTTGATCTAGTCCTCAGTGGAACACAGGATCTGGACCCAAAATTGAATATAGCAGAACCGCTTGATAATAGAGACCATAAAGCAATTAAATTTAACATATCACATACCAAAGAAACCCACCATGGTAGCATTTAACTTCCAAAAATGGAACTACATAAATGTGAGGAAGCTAATTAAAAAGAAATTAAAGGAATTGTCACAAGAGTGAAATGCCTACAAGCTGCATGAAAATTATTTTAAAACACCATAATAGAGGATCAAACTAGATGTATAGCCAAAATATTTTATTTATTTATTTATTTAAAGGGGGCAGCAAGATGACCAAAAAAAGGCTCCATGGCTAAATAGAGTAAAAGCTGTAGTTAGAGGCAAAAAGGCATCCTTTAAAAATTGAAAGTCAATACTACTGAGGAAAACAGAAAGAAGCATAAAGTCTGGAACATCAAGTATAATTAGGCAGGCCAAAAAAAGCATTTAAAGAACAACTAGCAAAATAAAAAAAAAAATGCTGTCAGTTTTTGTAAGTACATCAGAAGCAACAAGCCTGCCAAAACAATCAATGGGATTGAGGATTGCTAAACTGTGTTAGTCAGAAAAATCTTCCCTGCACAGGACTGTGTCCGTGCTAAGGCAATGCAAACGGTGGTAACCCATGCCATCTCAACAGACATTAGAAGGATGAAAAAGAAGATGATAATGAAATTGATGAGAAATGGCTATTATATAGGATATGTTCCAAAATGTTAATGTTCACCATTTTTGCCATATGCTAAACAGCATAATCATTTCTAGAAAAAAAAAATACTTGCCAATGCTAAAATAATAACAACATCTTTTAGTACATTTTGATTTGGTAGCTTTGACCAATAAATGCCAGGTGTTGAAATTATCATAAAGAGTAAAACTGTAGTCGTAGTCATGTACTATTTCTGGAACTGTTTTTGTTTTGTTTTTTGAAGATATTTTCTCATTTTGGGTACCATGGTTTCACCTTGCTACAGGCTTATGGCATCTCTTGATAGCTCTACATTCTATCTCTGCTAAATGTACATGAAATCTTTTCAAAGGTCTGTCTGTGATGGGTACCGCCAACTTTGAAAATACAGCCCTTTTTGGAGAATTGCCACAGGCCTGCCACTATTGCCATGATGTCCCAGGAGTAGCCACAGTATATATAAAGAACCTAGATTGTGTGCGCTCTGTGTGTGTGTGTGAACATCAGCTTTTGTAGTGTTCTTTGTAGACAGTAAGATTGTTGATATCTGGGCTGTGCTTCTAGAGAAAATGCTTGTCCTTTTTAGAATATTTCTGGTTTTTTTTTTTTTTTTTAAACCAAGTTGCATTGTCTGTACAGCTTTCCGTTTCAAAAGTACAGGGGATATCTTCTGTGACTGCATACAAGAGTTTAACTTGGTAGGTCAGAAATACTTTAAATTTTGTGTATCATATTTTGTAATGCTATGTCTCTGCATTCTTTATGACAGGTGAGGAACACATGAAGCAACAGACAGTAGGGATGGCAAGTGGTCTGGTTTTTATTATGAGACATTAACTATTAAAATAACAGGTTCTAAGTGTTTTGATAATATGTAATTTAAACAATGTCAATATTATCTCTGTCATCTCAACACTACACACTGTATAGCATTGTGAAAACAAAGATTTACCAGCTGCTATGACTAATTAGGCAGACACCATAGCTGTTGATAACATCAAGCTCTTTTAACTGACAATTGCTTTTCTGCTCCTCCCAGCTTCTTCATTCCTTTGACCTAACCTCTAATCTCCCAAGGAAGAAACAGCAAGAAAGATTCCACTAACAAATCAATCTTATTAATGCTATCTAGTATTCTCCCAACTGCATGGACAATACCAACAACTCTGTTTAATATTGGCACTGAACACATGAAAATTCCAGTAAAAACACAGAAAATGTGTTTTGTACCGAAATTGAAAAGATGGAGATTTAAAAACAAATAGCAACACATTTTTTTCATAGATACAGTTTTCACTGACCAACAGCTCTGAAGGCAAGAGTCCTCTTGTTATCCACACAACAAATATTGTGCAGGGGAGAGTAGTGCAAATTTTCACATACTGCACTGCTAATGTGCCTCAACTCATACATGGAAAGTACATGGACATACATTTCCAGTGTACAGCTTGACTACTGAGAATGCCAACTAAGCTGCAAATTAATACCAAATATGGTATCTTCCTGTGTTATGGACCAAGATCTCTAATTCTCTTTATTCAGTGGCTTATGTACATAAGTATGTTCAGCTATCTTTTAAGCAGCAGAGTTGCCATCAAAATAAGAATTAGTTTTTCTTCACAGGTTTTTAAAAATTTTACCTCTCACTGATGTTTCCCATACACTGTAGCTTGCTTTGAACGGTTGATGTCTGAAAACAGATTGGAATCTGTGTAAGGAAGAGGGGGAGAAAGGTAAGAATGTTGTCTTCTTATTTTTTACAGTGCTCTATTACTGTTTCATGATTGCAGGATTCTTAATGCACCATTCTGTGCATTCTATGCTGTGTAACAGGGTATAGTAAATTTGTTAGGGATGAGATTACCCCTCTCTTTCTCATTAGAGGGAAGAGCTACACTTTCCTGAACTGAGTGAATGGATCTGCA
Source organism: Malaclemys terrapin pileata (assembly GCF_027887155.1). NCBI lineage: Eukaryota > Metazoa > Chordata > Testudines > Emydidae > Malaclemys > Malaclemys terrapin. Next base: position 93,265,336 of record NC_071509.1, read on the forward strand.
GGTAGTAGAGCTGGGACAATTGTGGGGAATAAATTATTTCTTTCTCGACCCCCGGCCCAACAAGAGGGATGTGTTATGGGAAATGAGTGACTGAGTCTAGCAACAGTAGTGAGATGAAAAAAGAAAGGGTTCTGGAGCTGAGACAATAACTTTGAGTTCAGATTCCCTTTTTCCTTTTGTAATTTAGTTTAAATGATCTACTTTAGCCCTGATCCTGCAGTTGGGTTCATATGTGTGAATCACTGCATGTGAACCATGGGCAGTAGGGCACTATGTGGGTTTTAGGTTTTTCTGTGTGGAACAAGTTGCAGGAATGGCCTCAGACCTTTGCTTTTGGACTTAGCTAAAGCAAACCCACCCTAATAACCTGTATTTTGATTATTTTGATGAGGGAAGCCCTATAGTATTTATAACGTTGTACCTTAGTGGGAGATGACATTATTTAACTTTAGCTTTCTGTTTAATGATAAGACACAAAATAAAGGAGTTTAAACTCCACCCTGCTGGGCAGAATCCTTCCCCTTTTCTAAGTTGCCTGCGGTGCGTAAAATAAAAATACAAAACTAAAGAAATAATGGGGAGTTTAAAATTAAACTACATGAAATCCCTGCATAGTATATTTACATTGAGAGATGTATTTCAATTATTTGTGTAACATTTTTTTTAGAATGACATAAATAAAGCAGAAAAAGTGAATATAAAATCATTCCTGTGGTATTTCCACAATACTGAATCAATAGAATATTTTCCATTGAAAAGAGTTAGCTGCCTTGCTGTTCCTTGGATATTGTGTTGGTTATAGTCCTTGGGGTATAGTATTACATCAACAGAGGGTCCTGTGGCACCTTTAAGACTAACAGAAGTATTGGGAGCATAAGCTTTCGTGGGTAAGAACCTCACTTCTTCAGATGCAAGTAATGGAAATCTCCAGAGGCAGGTATAAATCAGTATGGAGATAACGAGGTTAGTTCAATCAGGGAGGGTGAGGTGCTCTGCTAGCAGTTGAGGTGTGAACACCAAGGGAGGAGAAACTGCTTCTGTAGTTGGATAGCCATTCACAGTCTTTGTTTAATCCTGATGTGATAGTGTCAAATTTGCAAATGAACTGGAGCTCAGCAGTTTCTCTTTGGAGTCTGGTCCTGAAAAAAGCATTACATCGGTTTTCTTTCTTAATTTATCATGGAATAGTGGTTATGTATGTCATCACTATACTATTGGATATGATCCTTTTCAATGGAGACTTTTGAAATCAACATCTCATTTGATATTAAAAATACATATATTTAAGTGGTTCATTTTTAAATTTATATCTTATCTGAAAATTCAGTGAAAGGAACGCAGATATGTTGATATTGGTTTGTTTGTCATCTTTAAACTTCAATAGAATATGTTTAATTTCTCTAATGTGACTATATCCCAAACTCAGTTGTATCTAGTCCTAAAAGATGTGTGTTATTTTTCCCCCAATTCCCAGCCCCAAAGAGCCATGCTGCTACTAATAAATATGTTCTGGACAGGCCATATCATTCACTTAGATTTAAAAACACTAGAAATTGGTCCTTACAAAGGTTCCATCCAATTATTGGCTTGATTTTGTTCCTTAGTGCTGCCCCACTAACCTTGTGCCCCTGGGAAATTCGATCAAATCTGAATACAGTTTCCTGTATTCCCAAATCTTCTCAAGCATTGATCACGGTTTCGTTTAATATATGTTTTAAACTTTGCTGGTATAAGGTGCCACTAACACGAAATCTGAAAATGCAGTTTTTATACTAGTGTGTGCACGCGCACATATAATAAGAGTATATATTTAGCCTTTCCTCAATGGAGTAACTAGGGGCTTTATTGTGTTTTAAATTAGGTTATCTCAGTTAAGACTTCTCATAAGGTTGCTCTAGCCAAGTCCTTAATTACAGTGAAATCAGAAGACTGCAGATAGATGGTACTTATTTATGGATTGTCAGACTTGTACAAATTGCTCTAGTGCTTAATTTTTCCAGGGTGGGTGATGCTTTCATATAGAGTATTCTTAGTTTGGGGGATTATATTGCTTTGTTGTAAACTTTGAACTTCCAGGCAAAAGTAGGCCCTTTTTACTTTGTCAGCTATATCTAAAGCAGAAGTATTAAGTACTTTTCAAGTTTGATATTTGATTCCCCTCTTGCATTTTAATTGTTGAAACATTTTCTTTGAATAATTTTGTTTATGTAACTCTTCTAACCTAATTCCTATCATGTATTCTTTCATTTATTTATTGGAAGGTTGTGCTAAATAACTGACTTCTTCTCTAAGCCCTTCCCTGCATCCCACATTAGGATCCTTTTAATGTCCTCTTTATAATAAAGACCAAAGTTAAGGAAAGGTATCCTTCAGCATAGCCTTTTTCCTTTGGGGTTACTGCAGAAGCTGCAATTTAATTTAATTTTCATGATTGAGTGAGCCCCACACTAAATTTCTTTGGCAGAGCAACACTAGGGTTGTTTAACATTTGCGTGATGTTTCCAATGGTGCTGGTTTCATCTAATTGCAAGAGAGAATGTGTAGTGAAACTCGCATCAATGAGTCTATTTTTCTCTACAAAGGAGAAATTATTCTGATTTACAGCTCTTTATCTTAAACTCATTTGTTTACATGGTATTAATCTAAAACTATTCGTGTCCACAGAAACTTTACTAGTAGACCCATTAAGTTTTGGTTCCAAGGTACAATTAAAGTAAACACCTAAAAAAGTATGTAATGGGTTGTGTAGGCAAACCAAACTCAGAGAGGGAGGAGGCTGTAGTGCCTGTCAGTGAAAGTACTGTTCAGGCTGTTAACTTTGAGCTCTTCACAGCTGGACAGTGGACAGATCCCTCTAGAGAGCACAGAAGTGTGTGTCTTAGGCCTGGTCTACACTAACCCCCCAATTCGAACTAAGGTACGTTTCACATAGCTGAAGTTGACGTACCTTAGTTCGAACTTACCGCGGTCCAGACGCGGCAGGCAGGCTCCCCCATCGACTCCGCGTACTCCTTGCGCTGAGCAGGATTACCGGAGTCGATGGGGAACACTTCTGGGTTCGATTTATCGCGTCCAGACAAGATGCGATAAATCGATCACAGAAGTTCGATTGCCTGCCGCCGAACCAGCGTGTAAGTATAGACAAGCCCTTAGATGGGTGCTGCAGTTCCCACAGTTCCCAGTTCCCCGGGGTGACAACCCGTCACAAAGTACAGTACTCCTAAACTTCTCTTGAAGTTATGGAATTCCTGCTCCCCCAGGTTAGGAATATATGTGGATCAAACAGTAAAAACATTCCCCTTTAAAAGGAAAATTTAAAGTAGACATCTGTCTTCTTTTGCCTTTCTATATGTTTTCTGTCGGAATCCCACATATAGGGAAAATATACAAACATCTTTTTTTCCATACTGATGCTCAAGCAAATATGTATATTTAAATCAACCAGGCCCACAGAACCCTTTTCTTTATCTATTACTTTTCTAGTTGCTGTGGTCAGATTTTCAATCTCAAGAATGATATTCTGTATTACGAAACCAAGATTACCTCTCTCCAAGTTCTTGGGGACTGATGTGTCTCTTTCACTGAGCTAAAATAAATCATCCTGAGTGACTGAACTGTCATTTCACCTTGTGAAATAGTTTTAAAGGCTTGCATCATCTGTGGGTAATTTCTAAATCTGGATGGTGAGTTATAGGGCCCAATCAAGGTGGATTCTTCAACTTTCCACTCAGAGATGGCAATTCAAGCCTTCTATTGTAGGTCCTGTTTGCTTCACAAATTTCTTTGTTTCTCCAGGATAATGGTAAGTGAGTGCTGTCAGTGCTACAGCAGAAACCATTTCAATGTTTTTGTTTACTTTCTGAGCAAGTTAGTAAATGTTGCACTGATGACTGTTGTCTGCTGTATGAAGGATGAAAACATGGGACTTCAAAAGAGTCAAATGTACATGAATTAACATTAAATTTAATTTGCCACATGCCAAACAAACTGAACAGCAGGTCTAAATCCTTTAAAATATATTGGTTCCTCTCTCAGAACTATTCCCCAGACCCCATTATATTTCAGTTCAAGATTTCACTGAACTGAAATAGGTTGAACATTTCTGGACATGATGATTTTTTGTCTTGGTCCTTTTCCCCTCTTCTGCTTGACCCCAGTAACTATATATTTCTTATTTTAACTAGAGTTTCAGATGGTAACTTAACTGCTTCCTTCCCCTATTAGTAATCATAATAAATTATTATAGTCCTCCCTCTAAATCCAAACATGGAAGTAATCTGAAAATCCAAAGGGAATACACCTGCACCGGCCATTCTGTTGTATTTCAATTCAGTAGTAAAACCAAACCAAAACTCCGTCTGGATGCAAAATAAAGATAAATCATTCAACCATATTGTTAAGAAAAAGTAACTTCCCATCTTGTAAGCACCCTGAGATGATTGAGCATGTTGTAGTATCCCCAAAAGGCGAATAATTTTTAATGAACAATTTTTTTTTGTTTATAACAGTCTTAACTTAGTCAATCAAGTCTCCCATAAAGATAGCCCTGATTCAGAATAAAAATAAAGCACTCAACCGCCGGGAGGGATTGACAGAGGGATCTCAGTTAGTAGTAATCTGCTTCTACCATCCAAGGATCTCCAAATGCTTTAAAACCCAAGAAACAACATTGTATTTTATAAATAGAACTGAGACATTACAGACCTCATCCAGCTCCCATAGTCAAGGGGAGACTTTCTGTAGGTCCCAAGTGATTTAACCAAGACCACAGAAAATCTGTGATTGAAGCTGGGAACTTCTAGTTGTTCTGACTCATAATACCATGTTTTAACTAAGACACAATATTTGCCCATATCATTAGGGTTAGAGAGTGCAGAAGTGGACTCCTTACAGACATTTATAAAGAATGACAAGACACAAGAGTTGTGGCTTAATTAGGCTGCAACTTTATTAACTTGGAATTAATCAGTGATAACTTGTAGTATACAGGTCACTTCCTCACTTATGTCCACCTATTTGGGGTGGGCTACAACTAGTCAACACCCTGTTGGTCCAAACACATTGCTGGAACCCCTCCATTCTCCCCATATGAATTTTAAAAAGTTGAGGAAAAGGGGTTGTCTCCTTGCTGTACCAGACATTAGGAGTTCTGACCCCTTTCCAGACCTTCTTTAGGGGATGCCGTCCCAAAAGTCCACTTCCAGGTCTGGTTTATCAGGGAACCTGATGCCTATGTAGCAAGTACCTGCACTAGGTAGCTGGGTCTAAATTTATTAATAGTTAGCCTTCCTATATAATAAAGTAGTCTTCCCTCCCCCCAAAAAATGTTCAGTCAGCTGCAGAGCTGGCTGGCTTCACAAGAAACAGAATCTAAACTTCTATGAAAGTCTCCTACTCCTTAACGGGTTTCTTCAGTGAATAGGTTCAGAGTGTCTGTCATGTGAGAAGGATGAGGGCGGTTTTCCCTAGTGGTCTGAGCAAGCATCAGGAACCAAGAGCTAGGGCAAGAACTGGAGTCAGTTGTCAGAAGCTGGAGCCAAGGATCAAACCAGAGGGTAGGAATTGCAGTGAGCATGGTAACAGGCAAGGAGAGGTGCAAGGCTGGGTGCAAGGCAAGAGCAGCAAGAACAATCTAACAGAAGAACAGTCACAGTGGTGGGCATGAGCAATGAGCAGCCAGAGAGCTGCTACAGCTGCAGGCTTAAGAGCTGGCCTGCTGGCCTGTCCAGACAATCAGGTGGCATGGCCAATCAGGCACCCTGCTGCAGGCCAGCTATACTGATGAGGCTGCCTGAGGACCAGGGGCGGCTCTATGTATTTTGCCACCCCAAGCACGGCAGTCAGGCGGCTTTCGGCGGCATGCCTGCGGGCAGTCCGCTGGCCACGCGGATTCGACGGCATGCCTGCGGGAGGTCTGCCGGTCATGTGCCTTTGGCGAACCCACCACCGAATTGCCACCGAAACCGCGGGACCAGCGGACCTCCCGCAGACATGCCACCAAAGGCAGCCCAACTGCCACCCTCACGGCGACCGGCAGGTGCCTGGAGCCGCCCCTGCTGAGGACTAGCTCTGCTGCAGGCCCTGACTCCTGACAGTCCTTCCCCCTACACTCAGTTATCCTGAAACAGGTGTATTTTTCCTTTATTCGTAGCTATGGAGATGTCCTGCCCGCTGTAAGATTCTTTTCACCTCCAAGTGGTTTTGACTGTTTGCAGTATCTTTGATGGTTTTCCATTGAGTGTTCTGGGATGTGGCAAAGATCGAGAGTAGAAACTTATATTGTCTTGCTGGCTGACTAGGGAGGGATGCCAGCTCACTCTTGCTTCACTGAGACACATTAACTCCTAGTGACAACAATTTCTATTTCAAGTCCATAGAACAGACTTTCAATATAATACATAATTCCTTAAATATTACCTGCACATACATCTTGCAATAATTATGAATATTGACAACTTACTAGCTTTCTGTAAATGTTACTCTTCATGGATAAATATCCTGAAAACGTGTTTGGTACAGTGAGTTTGTCAGATCTGAGGTGAGCGTTGTTTGCAAAGAACAGGGGACCCTTTTGACCTCCTGATCTACCCTATTGAACAAGTACCTGCACAATGGACAGCTGAGAAGTTGCAACAAATTGAATCTTATCTCCTGACTTATGCCTCCCTCCCTCCCCAGCTCTTGGAGTTGCTGTGGGATAGCCAAAAAAAATCCAACTAACCCTGGCCAATCTTGTGGTGAGGGAAAAATTCCTTCTAAGTTCCAAAAAAAAGATGACTACTGCCATGCGCACAGCAGCCTAAAAAAACCTTGATCCCACTCTGATCCCATGAGTGGATTGGTAGGGTGGGAATTGGTGATCCAGCAGTGAGAGAAGGGTCCATTAGGAATAAAAGGTTGCATATGCCTAGTGCTGCCTAAGGTCCACAAGGGGCCAATGGCTTACTTGAGCCCCTGAAACCAGCCCTCAGCTCAGGTGACTCCTTCCCCAATCTGCCCTCCAATTTAAAGGAAGGGGGAACCCTTAAAAGAGCCATGACCCTTTTCTTCCCCACTTTACCAGAGACACCTCTCCTCTCCCAGCTTTGATGTTGCAGGGAAGTTGCATTTTCAACATCCGCATTGCTGGCTACTCCCTTCATAACTGTAGAAAGAAAACATCAGAGGATAGTGGAAAATATTTTTTAAAATCTTGATGATGCATTATTAAATGTTCTATTCTCTATCTGACATACCTTCAGTGAACCAGCACAGATCTCTGGAGAGATTTGGTTTATTTTCTTCCCAGTTTCAAAACAAGAGCTCTTGCTCTTCAAAGAAAGGCATTTGGTCCTGGTACATCAGAACTAATGTCATGAGGAAGGTAGTATTTCTACTGATCTTATCTGTCCTTCACATCTTGTCAAGGTATATAATGGGGAAAACAGAGAAGGGCAAGATGATGGGTGCATATCTCAGCATATATCATGAATGGAAGAAAAGGAGACTGAACAGCAAGAGAACTATACGACAGTATAATCCGTCTCTAGGGTGTATAAGTTAGTGCATGTCATCATAGATCATATCAGAAGGAAGACAGTTGCAGGTGGCTGTCAAATAGACAGTATTTAGAAATTAACTCATAATTAGTCAACCTGAGAAAATTAATAGAAAAGGCGGGGAATGTAATTAGCTGCTCCCCACTGATTATAAGGGACCTTTATTTTATTCTATAATATGCAAAATGGAGATGATACAGATTTTACAGTTTAACAAATTCTGCAGTAATCCAGGTAAAGAACTGAAAACAAAACATCTGACTGGTCTGAAACAGGCTTAGATTACATCTCTCAATTTGATCTTTCAGATTTGGCAGTGAAAGGAAGGGATGGTTTTAACAGAGTGCAGATTGGTAATAATTGATAAGCTGTTAGGCAAGGACAGACAACCCCAAATTTCTACAAAGCTATGAAACTTTCTGAATATGTTGTATTTTATATTACGTTTCATTGTAAAGAGATCCTAAAATGTGTTATAAACCTAACCTATAAACATATAATACAGCACAACTGAAATGCTGCCAATTCTGGTTACTGTGGCAAGACTATTTATTTGAAGACCTTAGTTCAATATACTATTTTTGTGAGACGTTCTATGTATCTTTTAATTTGCACATGAAATAGACAGGAATTCATTTTTGCAAGTCTCTTTTGAAGAACCCATGCCCTGCAAACTGTACTCAGAAAGCTGAAAGACTGAAGTGACTTTTCTTAAAGTTGAAATTGAGGATCCCAGAGTGTAGGTATTGCAAGACCAGTGCTTTGACATCAAAGAGATCACTGTGGTGCTTCTCGGGAGTACCCAGGGTTGTGAGGCACCAAGCTTCCACCTGCCCTTAGTATGAGGAAGCCTTGTCTCCACCTGTCATGGGTCAGCTTCCTGACACCTCTGGCCAAGGGCAACACAAGCACTCCCCTCTTAGCCTAAGCAGGCTTTCCTGTCCCTCTTGCAGGTTAGTTGTAGGCACATTCCAACCCCTGAGTCCTCCAAGCAGCCCACTAGAATGTCCAGCCCTGGTCTGCTGGACATACACAGTATTCACAAAAAGAACAGGAGTACTTGTGGCATCTTAGAGACTAACAAATTTATTAAAGCATAAGCTTTCATGGACTACAGCCCACTTCTTCGGATGCATATAGAGTGGAATAAATATTGAGGAGATATATATACACACAGACAGAGAGCATAAACAGGTAGGAGTTGTCTTACCAACTCTGAGAGGCCAATTAAGTAAGAGACAAAAAACTTTTGAAGTGATAATCAAGATAGCTCAGTACAGACAGTTTGATAAGAAGTGTGAGAATACTTACAAGGGGAGATAGATTCAATGTTTGTAATGGCTCAGCCATTCCCAGTCCTTATTCAATCCTGAGTTGATTGTGTCTAGTTTGCATATCAATTCCAGCTCAGCAGTCTCTCGTTGGAGTCTGTTTTTGAAGTTTTTCTGTTGTAAGATAGCCATCCGCAGGTCTGTCATTGAATGACCAGACAGCTTAAAGTGTTCTCCCACTGGTTTTTGAGTATTATGATTCCTGATGTCAGATTTGTGTCCATTAATTCTTTTGCGTAGAGACTGTCCGGTTTGGCCAATGTACATGGCAGAGGGGCATTGCTGGCACATGATGGCATATATCACATTGGTAGATGTGCAGGTGAACGAGCCCCTGATGGTATGGCTGATGTGATTAGGTCCTATGATGATGTCACTTGAATAGATATGTGGACAGAGTTGGCATCGGGCTTTGTTACAAGGATAGGTTCCTGAGTCAGTGGTTTTGTTCAGTGATGTGTGGTTGCTGGTGAGTATTTGCTTTAGGTTGGGGGGTTGTCTGTAAGCGAGGACAGGTCTGTCTCCCAAGATCTGTGAGAGTAAAGGATCATCTTTCAGGATAGGTTGTAGATCTCTGATGATGCGCTGGAGAGGTTTTAGTTGGGGGCTGAAGGTGACAGCTAGTGGTGTTCTGTTATTTTCTTTGTTGGGCCTGTCTTGTAGGAGGTGACTTCTGGGTACTCATCTGGCTCTGTCAATCTGTTTTTTCACTTCAGCAGGTGGGTATTGTAGTTTTAAGAATGCTTGATAGAGATCACAGGTTCACTGCTCTGAAGAGGACAGGATGCCCCAGTTTACCAGATATGCCTCAGATCACTCTTCCACTTAACTCTCTGCACTTAGGTATGTTTATACTGAAAGTAAAAATGATAGCAAGTAGAAATATTGGAAACAAAGGGTTACAGATACAATAAAAATATAATATGTATTTGGAACCTAGATTTACTTAACTAGTTAGTGTCATGTCTTATAGGGCCATGCTCACCGAAAATTCTTCTTGCGTATTACAGCCAGACTTAGCTGTGAGCTTCTGTTCACAAGACAAACCGTACTGTCAGTTAGCCTCCTCAATGGAAAAGATTCAGGGTGTCTCCCTGTACCCCCAGTTATATCCCTGCTAATAATTGTCTTTACTTGTAAAAGGGGCATCCGCTTGCTGGTTGTGTTTGCTGCCCTCCTCCCAACCCCTGTAGGTTCTTTCTTGTTGATTTTACAGTCTCTTGATTAACATTCAGTTCAGACTGTAAGTAGCTCTACATTGTGAAACAAACAGTATAGACACCATTATCCAGAGAGGGATAGGATCTCTTCCATCCTACTTGACAAGAGCATGTTTATCACTTTCTAGTGACCACCCTTAATTCACATATCTTAATATCATATTCAGTATAGATACATAATTCCTTAAACATTATCCATATTTCATAATAATTATAATGGCCAATGGTCTGTTACCTCTTGGTAGAGATCTCACATGCCATCTTTAGGTATACTGAATATGCATATATCTGATCCATGTAAAACTCCATACACCCCATTTGTCTTCTGCTAGCTGTCACAAATAGGCAATTTCCTGACTGGGTTGTTAAGGATTAAAAACAGAAACCAATTGCTTAAATTTCATAAGGTAAGATATCAAAGGTGATGGTTATGAAGTCCTAACACAACAATATGTTACATACTTCAGATGATATTCACATGTATTAGGACCAGAACACAATCCATACAAAGATTTTTATAAATGAATGGGTATTCTATTTCCTATCACTGAAACTTTTCAATCCAGGAAGTAGTCTTAGGAAAATGCATATGGTGGGTCTCATTAGTTTTGATATTGACTGTCTGAAAGTAATCAGAGTTACAAAAGTTGTTTCAGGTTTCCTATGTCCAAAGCACTGATAATAGCTGTAATACCACCATTGATGTAACACCAGTATTTTAATGGCAACTACAGAACTGTTTCAATAAACATGGGCTTGACTGGTCCTTTGCTTGTACACCTTCACACTTTTATGTCCCTGTGCTGCAGGGTGATGCACAGGTGCCGTATGCTCATTACTCCCCTGTGAGAACAGATGGTCAGAGAAGGATAGGGAATGGCTGGAGCATTGGCTCACTCCCCCTACCCCCCAATGTGCTTGGCATTACTTCTGAGCTTGCACTGGGGGAGGTTGTTGTAATTTGCTGCTGGAATAGGCTATCAGGATGTGTAATCCCTTCTCCATGCTGTTCTTGGAGTGGTGATTTTATACACTGTCCCATACACAGAGCTTGTGGCGAACTATGTATTTATTCCTTTATCTTTTACTGAAAGAGAAATGCAACATACCTTGGGATATGCACTTCTGCATGCTTGATAGAGATTTGCAGGCCTTGTTATAGTCTCTTGCTATATTTTCTTTAAACCATTTAATCTGACAATTGAACAGACTATCATCCAATGTTTAATCCTTCATGGAGGTTGGAAGGTCTAAAGAAAGAACACCATTCACTGCTAACTATACAACAGTCAACTGTGTATCAGTGGTAGGGTGAGGGAGAGGTCATAAATGCTTTGCCTCTGGCTCTTATATGATCTAATGCAGGGGTCAGCAACGTTTGGCACGTGGCTTGCCAGGGTAAGCACCCTAGCGGGCCGGGCCAGTTTATTTACCTGCTAACGTGGCAGGTTTGGCCGATCGCAGCCCCCACTGGCTGCGATTCGCCATCCCGGGCCAATGGGGGCGTCGGGAAGCCGCGGCCAGCACATCCCTCACCTGCGCCGCTTCCCGCCACCCCCATTGGCCCGGGACAGCGAACCGCAGCCAGTAGGGGCCGCGATCGGCCGAACCTGCCGCGTCAGCAGGTAAATAAAGTGGCCCGGCCCGCTAGGGTGCTTACCCTGGCGAGCCGCGTGCCAAACATTGCCGATCCCTGATCTAATGAGATCATCACCTGGGATTTCTGCTCACTAATAAGAATTCACAGAGCTCAAAAAACCCTCTCAATCCCATGGCAGGAATGGTTAATAAAACACACACTTATAAATTGCTTTAGTCTTAGCCTTTGTCCTAAAGCTAAATGATGATGATATTGCAGTGCTAGTGTGAGTTCAGCCCCCCCCATGCCACTGCAGTAGTCTGTCTAAAGAGGCTGTTGTTTCTCTTCCTCATGCTATATCTGGATATGGAGTGGGGAGGAGAAATAGGTGTATTGTGGATCAGGAATTGAGCCCTCTAAATTCTATCACTCTTCTTTATTTGATTAATTTACAGTCATTTAAAACACAAACCATATGGGCATCTTCTAAAATACAATTTGGAACAAGGTAAGATGGAAATTGTTTCCCTCCTATTTAACAGTATCTTACTAGTGTTCTCCTTTTCTAGGTCCAGATCCACACAAGCGTACCTTTCCCGGTAGAATATTGATGATGATCATAATGGCAAGATTTACTTTGGGACAGCTTTATAAATGAGCGATCATGAAAAGGCTCAAAGATAAGGTTCTGATGCTCTTTCTAGAGTTCAGATGCTCATCTAAGGCTCTGAAATGTTGTATTCTAGCCAGATCCCTTATACAATATTCACCAGATGGAAAGAGGCAACATCTTAACTGAATTGAGCAACAATGCATATATTCAGTCCTGTGATTTCTTGCAGACAGATTGCATTTCACTCCAAAGGTAGCTATATTTCAATACTAAGTAGAGTGAATTTGTGTAAATTTGTAAATTGCTTTGTGATCTTTTGAAATGATATGCAGTAAAGTAGATAAAATGTACTTTTTGTTTTATCTGTAGAAATTCAGTAGGGATGGTAAACTCCTTTCTTATTTATTTATTTATTTTATTGGTGTTACAGAACAAAATAACTGATTTATCAGAGTCTTGAGTGACAGTCTAGATGTGATTTCTGCTGCTAAATATGTCCCTAGAGCATTTCAGGCCATGGTTCATTTTCCAGCAGATCACACACATTTATCAGGTGACTCAGTGTACATAATATTGGATAAAGAATATTTGATAAAATACATGTTACATCTCTTCTTCAAAGTCATACTGTTAAAACTGCCCTGTCTTCTCCTTACCTTGTTTCTGTACACCCACCTAAGGGCCAGAGAGAATCTGACTATGAAATTATAAATTGCTTTGGTCAGCAATTCACTTTCTCTGTTTCTTCTATAGCATGTGGCTCACTCTGGACATTTAGTAAATAAATAATGATTAGGTATCCTACTCCATCTGAGAAACAGTGTTAAATAGAGAGAAAAAATGGGGCCCACTCTGGTCCCAGCAGGAGCAGGAATGAATCAATGCTTTTGTAGACACATTATGAGAGAGAGATGTAGTATGAACACTGGTGTTGGGATCACACATTCTTGTGTTTTAATCCTAGCTTTGATATTGATTTCCTCTTTGTCTTCTGGGAAATCACTTAATTTCTCTAACTCGCTTTCCCCCATCTGAAAAATGGGGACATCTATTGAGTGAATTTATTCTTGCTTTTAAAGATTCTTAGAGACAATCATAACTAAAATTTTATTACTTCACAACACTTTTCTATCAGATGCCAGTTCTTTTTTTATGGAGTCACCGCATATGATAGAGAAAGAGGTAAGGTGGTTTAAATAAATATTGTACTTAATTTTGGATCTATGGAGCTGATTGTCCTTTCATATTAGTATAAAGCAGGAGGAACACCATTGAAATGAATGAAGTTAGACTGGCTCAACTAAGGGGAGAATTAGGATCTTCCATTAATTTGACAAAACTAATGATTTTATAAATCTAATTTAAAGATCTGTTAAAAAGAATTATCACTGTATGTCACACAATGACAATATTTACATGACAATGAAACAATACTGCAGTTATGTAGATTTATTGGCAATAATCTGGCTCAGTTCAGCTTGGTGAGGCTGAATTTGAATCATATTAAACTGTCACCTTCTGGTAGAACTTAATGGTATTTATTAAAATTGAAGAATTGTCCCATGATAAAATAATTATTACCCTTACTGAAAATTAATGCCATATTTGTGGAGTAAACAGGGTTATATTAGTAATAGAATTTCTTTTCTTGAACAAATTATATTCAAGATTTTTTATGAATAATACATACAATAATATGTGGTCTTGTTATAACATTGACTTTTCTAATATTCAATATTTCTTGTTCTGGGAATTAAATGGCAAAGAAAGCTGTAAAATAACATTACAATACCCTAACATAAATGTTAGAAATATATAACTAAGAGTACCTGCAGTATCTCCCTTTTAATTTGTTTAAGAAGAAGACTCCTATAAAAGTGTTTACATTTAAATAACTATAGGAATTCAAAAAGGTTCATGCTCTTTAACTTGGACTCTGTTTATTTAGGCCCAGATTTTTAAAGGTATTTAGGTATCGCTGTACTGTGTGTGCCAATGCCTAACTGATTTAGATGTCTAAATCTCATTTTCAAAAGGGATTTATACACTGAGGAGCTAAAATCCCACTGAAAGTCAATTGAAGCTTCTCCTCCTCCTTCTGGTATAGGAAAGCTACATTCAAGAACTTTGAGAAGAACTCCATAATAAAGCAGTGGGCTTTCCTATAAACATATACTCTTTGAAACAATAACTTGAAGAATTTAACAACTAATATAATTTCCCAACATTGAGATTATATAATGCAGAAATCAGAGACTTCACAAAACAGAGCACACAGGAAGAAAACATAAGACTACCCCGGTCGGAGGGATGAACTTAAATCAACAATTACAACATAGATTAAAAGCTCAGACAGGTAGATGGAAATGGTAGGAAAAAATATTCATGTGAAAAAACAATGGATTCTTTTGAATACCCATAGACAGTGAAAATTCTGGTTCCTTAGGTTTTCGTTTGTTCGTTTTTTGTCTCTTTTTTTTTTTTTTTTTTTAAAGAACTGATTGCATTTATTATGGAGTCAGATGTGCAAGTAAAACACTATTTATGTGGTTCAGAGCTATACCTAGTATAGAATACCTAGTAGAGGGTTAGCCACCAGGAACAAATGGGGAGGCAAAGTCACTGTAGCAGTTTAATATCTGGGGAACAAAGAGAACTTTGTCAATTACCAGGAGAAAAAAGGCTTAATATTTGTAAAATTTTAATCTTCATAGATTTCAAGCTCAGGTTTACTGTCCTACATAGGAACAACTGATGGAGGTAAAGATAGCTTTCCAAGAGGAAAATAAAGTAACTGCAATATTGTTTCCAACATAGATTAAAATCCAACATGAAAGCAAAGCCCAAATCTTCTGGGATTTGAAATTCAGAAAATTGATTCTTAACAAAAAATAGAGAGTGAAATGAGAAGTGGTTGAAGAGAAAATTTTAGGAGTAAAATAATCAGGGTTTGGTTTAGAGAAAAGATCTTTTATTGTAGCAAACTAAGAATACACACTTTGTTGTAATCCTTTTTTGACATGCCAGATGAAGTTTTATTCTGTTGCTTTTGTATCCACCAACCAACTGCAGATGAAAGTTTAAGATATTTTTGAGAACTTATAACAGTGATTCAGATAGGTATTTTATAGGTTCCTATAATAGTGTGGCTTAACATTCTGTGGTCATTTTAGTGCCAATATGTATCTGTGCATTACAAAAACTAGCAGTTGTATTCTTTCTTGCCAATTCCCTATTCAGGGTTGGTGACTTCTATGGCCTTCTTCCAAAACTCAAGGTCATGCTCCAGGCTGTAGTGCAGATTGGTCTCTCTGAGGTACAGAGATATCCAGTCCAGCTACTTAGTCTTTGGTCTCTCCCTTGGTCATTTTCTATCTGCAGTCATTGCAAGAACTATCCTACAGATTCAGCTCTCAGGTCTCTGCTGGATGTGCCTATACCAATGTAGCTTCCCTTCCCTCAACTTGTCTGCAGTTAGAACAACCTGAATTAGGCCCCTTACAACCTAATTTTGTTTCCTGTCACTGAATAGCTGACCATTTGGCTGTCTCAATATTTGCATTTCTGTGAAGGAGAGTATACTGATTTCCTTTATTTATAATGACTAGCCATATTTATATTAAACATTAAAAGAATTAAAAATACAAATAAAAAATAAAAAATAAATAGTAAATGGCCTTTCTTGAGGACTGTAATGTTTACTAAACACTGTATGGTCAAGAATTACAAAAATAGTAGTCTGAGTTTAGGCTTTCAAGTCCATAGTTAGGCATGTAACTAAGAGGCCTGATTTTCAATTGTGCTGAGTTCCTAGCAGCTGTAATTAAAGTCTAGCTTTAAAGTAATGGGAGCTTTTGGGTGCCCAGCTTTCTTGAAAAATGAGACGACTTATGACTAAGGATTTGATTGACTAAATTCGGGCTCTTGCTTTTTTGAAAATCTGTGCCTATGTCACTTGAGCTCCTTTTATTATTCATAGTTATTTCTAACACTGGTTAGTTCTGCCACAATCAAGCAAGAGAAATTAGTTCCTTTTGCTATTGCTTTTGCTGTTTTCATAAGTAGCTGCTTCAGTGATAATCTTTCCACCAGTCTCTCCTCCCAGTACGCACATGCACAAACACACACACTGGTATTTTGTGCTGTGCTTTACCAATCCTTAGGAACTGCAAGTCGCTGAAACTTTACTAAACAAACTTCTCTATCTAGAAGCTGTTAGGCGGGTTTGTTATTAAAAAATAATTGGGATCCTGAGTCCCTAAAAGGTTGCACTTAAAATCCTATAACACTCTCAACTCATTATGAAGCCTAATAATACTAGGTGCAATTTTCAATAAAATGTTATTTAAAATCCAATATACTATAGCTGACACGTGTGAATAGGATCTATATTATCAGTACTGCTCTACTACTGTCTTAGTTTTGTAGTATATATTATCATTAAGTATCTAATCATAGTACACATGTTTTACAGTCAGCTTGTTTTCATTCTGTAGGTGCCTCAGAGGAAGACTAGTGAAACCAGAACATTAGCAGCAAACTATCCATGGCACTGCAGGAGTTTTGCTTTGTTCTGCTGTGATTAGTTCACCTACAGGTAGAAATGAAAAATCCATGAAATCCTTTTATTGCATATACCTACCTATTACATAGAATATTTGAATTACTTTGGCTAAAGGTTTGTTTTGAACATTTATGCATTATAAACAAAGCCACTTTTTGCTCACAGTGCTGTTCGTCATCTTCTCCTCTCCTCAATTTCTACCCTATTTTCTAAAACATAGCAAGCATAAGACTTTATTTTGCTCTTGGATTGTTTGTGTCACTGCAAATGACCTGCAAATGAACCTCTGGTGTGCAAGTACCAATATCCTCATTCTCCCTCAAAAGAAACACTATCACTAGGCTTAGCATACTATCAGTATGACACACACAGCTGGCACTCTCATACCTTGGAAAAATGAGTTCAGTTTTCAAGGATTCTGTGTACGTTACCTGTCCCACGTATCAATAACCTTCTGTTTTTTAATTGTTCATAAATGTTCGTTAATTTTTGTCACTAATGAACTTGTTAGCTCATGTACAATTCATTAATTATTCATGTGTAGGTAATTTATGCATCTGATTTTTGCATCCTGTATTACTGCTTGTTATATAAACCCATCATGTTACAGTCCCTCCACTGATTCAAATTCAAGATCTAGGCTCACCAGAGATGTGACTAATGACTGTAACTGATTACAGGTTTCCTTAGTAAAAGAGAATATAATTTAGTAAACTGAAATATTTGTTGTGTAGTATTAATAATAGGGTTTTCAGGACTTGAATTAAATGCTCTATTAATATTTAATTAAAATCCCTTTAATTAACATTGTTCTTACCTCATTGACATGTGATCAAAGAAAACCCATTTTGTGTGTTTTTGTAACTTTTATTTAAGAGCATAAACAATTATATGGTTGACTAATATTTTATACTTCACTAAAGTACTAAGCATTAGGAAAATTAGATTGAAATTATATTAATCAAATTATTCAAATCAAGGAGTTGCTAATACAAAGTAGAACTGGTTAACTAAAAATAAAACAATTCAAGACCAACAACTGCTCAAATCATTGCATGAGCTCAATTAGTAATCAAATCACAAAATTAACATAACACAAAGATTGAATGGTTTATTTAGTTTTTCTCTCTCTATTCCCTTTACTTATCAGCTTGTACTTTCAACTGTGGAAAAAATGGGGTTAAGGTTTGGATATTTACCTACCCCAGGGGACCTTTAGTAATCTGTGGTAAGGTTTGCTTTGAATCTAGGTTAATTAACGCCCAATAGTAATTTATATTATGGGCTATATGTCCTAGAATAGTCAATAAAAATGAAAATCTCTGCCATGAGTATTAATTTGATATGAATATATGAAAGTTGTGTTTAGCTTACATTTAAAATAAAAAAAACCCATAATGTTGAAACTTAGTTTTAAATGTGAAAAGGTGGAATCTGAATTAGTTTTTTCCTTTTAGAAAAATGTTTAATTAGATGGCAGTTCAAAGATCACTGAAAGATTTTGAAAATAATTTCAAAACTGGAACTAGACTCTGTTATATCAAGGAGGTGTGGAAACTGTCAAGGCAAGACTGTTCTCTACAGCAAATTTGGTAATCTCAGACTAAATCACTTACTTGGGTTTGTGATTGCTAATTTATTTTAGTGTACAGTGCAGTATAGTGGTTTACGTAAATTAGTGGAGTTTCAGTTCAGGAGAATAACCCAAACATTGATCAGGAAATAAAGACGCAGCACAAAGTTGAGGAGGATTTTCTGGTCCAGCAAAGTCACCTTTGCTAGATGTTCCCTTCTGACTTTTTCACCCCTCCCCTCCTGTAGACTTGAGGGGTCTCCTTGGCTGATTGCAGGACACAAGGGTGAAGCAGAAGTCTACTGGCTTCAGCACAACCAATGGGATAGCTTACAAATTCTTCCCACTGCTGATTATACCATTCTGCACCCAGAAGTAAAAGTATTCCCACCCCTTTTTGGAAATAGAGTAGGCTTGGCTTTGTATCCTTGTATGGGCATTATGCCAGTTACCCTTTTGGTGACCAGAAGGAATTTTTTTCCTCACTGCAGATTGGCTTGGGTGGGTACTTCTGGGGGAGAGGGGTACTGCCACTCTGATGCCCAGCAGGTGATGGGCAGGGACTATCATTTTGCCCCAACTTGTTCCCAACTCTTTTCATTACTGGCTTTGATGGATCAAAGCCAGAAAGGCAAAAATTCAAATGCAGCTACCTGAGATTGACATAAAAACCTCAGCTCAGGCAGCTGCTTTTCTACCATCTTAGGAAGCATCACCAGACAGCAGTGCCCATAGGAAGCAATAGAAGCTACTGGGGAATAGGGAAGGCAATGGGTGTTCCCATCAGTCAGGGATTGGGAGCAGCATAACAAAGGATCTGATGGAGCAAGTGAAAAGAGCATGTTGCCTGTCTGTAGGAGTACAAGAGCACAACAGCATCCCCTGCAGCCAGAGAAGAGTAACACCCAATAGTCATTTATATTATGGGCTATATGGAGGGCTTAGCAGTTGGGGAGTGGGTCAATGGCCTGCACTATATTGGATTCTCATTCACCATCTCCCACCGGGATCCATTATCCCAAGGCATCCTAGTGAGGGACCAAGGTAGCTACACGAGTCTACTACAGGAACCAGACCTCTACAAGGGTGCCCCATGCACAATCAGAATACCTGTATATTTAGCTGTCACTTTCCTGTGATGTCTTGATGTTTAGGCTGTGCCTGTCAAGGCATTTACCCATCACTAGAATTGGTTGAAATTTTTCATTCAAAATGTTTTGTTCATGAAAAGTAGCCTTTCATTTTTTTAAAAATGAAACTCCCCCTCTCCTCAGACACAACCTCTCCTGGTTTCAGGTTTTTTTCTTCTTTGCCCATCTCTTTTCAGTGGACAAAATGGAGAGAAGAGGGGGAAATGTGTGGAGGGGAGCAACAAAAAAAACAAACTGAAAAAAGGTTTCATTTTTGAAAACTGAAAAATGTTGGGGTTTTTTTCTGTTTTGTTTTTTAGGGGGGAAAGTGGGATTTTTTTGTGAAAATGTTTGAGAAAATACATCTTTTTTTTTTTTAATTTTCCAAAAAGCACACTTCCCATTTTTATGTCTGCACTACCCATCATCATCCTACGTGAGCATGTTGGTACTGTGAGTGGGTGGAGCTTCATTTGTGGGCACAGTTTGGGACAGTACCATCACTTTTTTCCTCAAAATTTGAACCCCAAGTTAGCTGTGCTGAGAAGATGAATCTGAAACATATAAAAATTGTGCTACTATTCTTGATTACAACATAATGCACTTCTAACCTTTTAATGATAAGTGGCCTTGATAAGATGAGCATGAAAGATCTTGAGACTATGCAAACATTCATTAAAGTTAATGAAATTATCTCAGATTCTGAGCTGTATGAAAAACGCTTCACAAAATTATGCATCTGTGAGCGAGAATAGGGTGAAGTGTCAGATGAGATCAGTACAATGCTTTCGAAGAATCTTTTAATAGTAACTGTTTGATCACAAGACAAGTTTGAGGTGCATAGAACCACATGCAATATTCGACCAGATCCAAAGTCACACTGAGAGGGATTATTACCACACTTAAGTGGTATGATGCCTCAGCACATGCAGCCCCAACCTGCAATGAGGGGTTATTCATTTAAAAAAAATAATTTTCAAATTGTAAGAATATCTTTAGCAAAACTAAGGATTTTTTGGGAGAGACCATTGTGCTGTTGCTGAGCCTATGTCCTTCCTCAGCCAGTTGATCAGTACTCTGTCCTGGGCTTCTGCCTGAGTCCTATGCTAAGTCTCATTGAAGGGAGTGGGAGGAACTGAGGGTGGGTATGCAACTAGACTGACTGGTGGGGAAAGAATCTAAGGGTATGTCTACACAGCAACTGGGGCTACACAGCCTGGGTCAGCTGACCTAGACTCAGGCTGCAGAGCTGTAAAATTGCAGTATAGACATTTGGGCTCAGGCTGGAGCCTGAGCTCTGAGATCCTGCAAGGTGGGGGGAGTCCCAGTGCCTGAGCTGCCTAAAAAGCAGGGAGAACTGGAGGAAAAGCCAGAATGTCAGAGGCTCCAGACAAAAATCCAGTAGTTAGCAAAGATGAAATTGGTTTTAGCTGGAATTTGTTGAAATCAAAACCTTTTGTGGAAACAGGGCAATTTTGATGACATTCTAACAGAAACCAGGTTTCTTGCCAGCTTGCCCACCCAGCTTCTTGGAAGCACACCTGGTTGGCTGGCAGGTGTGTAAATGTAAATGTAAGCCTTGCAGTACTATGAGTTCCTGCTCCAAAGGTCCCAGCTTCTTAGCAGCCAGTATTTCTGGCTCCAGCATAGTCCATCAGGCCACCTGCCAGGGAACTGGGGGTCCCAGGTCTTCCAAGGTTGCCTGCTTTGGGGCAGCCTACCACACAGAAAATATTGTTCCTTCTTAAAGTCATTTCAACTATTCCTTGTTTGTGCAACAATATAAAAAAAGAAATGTAAGAAACACTTATTTGTCAATTCATTCCTATTCCTCTTGTGCACCAGATGGCAGAGCTATTGCTAATCCATACATATTCTCCATTGAACAATTTCTCTGCTACAGTAGTATGTTCCAGAAACTGAAGTTTACCCATCAGTTAGTGGTAGGTGTTAGCTATATTGCACTATAGTATTGCTCCTCTGTTTGTTTTTCCAGGGCTTGTTGGTTATGCAGTTTGTGTGTATAGGGACTTTGTGCCTAGGAGAGGTTGGCTTCTATCACTCTGTAGACATGGGTGATCCAGGAACTGCCTGGAGTTCTGGAGCTTTTGCAGCAATAAACTATAGTTAATGACTTTACATGCAAGGTATTTTATACACGGAAAAAGCCAAATGGCTGAGTCCTCCTAAACCAATGGTTCTCAGCTTTTCCAGACTACTGTATCCCTTTCAGGAGTTTGTTTTGTCTTGTGTACCCCATGTTTCACCTCACTTAAAAGCTATTTGCTTACAAAATCAGACAAAAATACACAAGTGTCACACCACACTGTTACCGAAAAAAATATTTTCTCATTTTATACCATATAATTATAAAATAAATCGATTTGAATATAAATATTGTACTTACATTTCAGTCTGTAGTATATAGAGCAGTAGAAACAAGTCATTGTCTGTATGAAATTTTAATTTATACTGACTTCACTAGTACTTTTAATATAGCTTGTTGTAAAACTAGGCAAATGTCTAGATGAGTTGATGTACCTACCCCCTGGAAGACTTCTATGTACCCCAGGGGTACACATACCCTAAACACACATGAAACAGACTGATATTTGCTTTTTCTTTGGCCTCTTTCCCCCTCCTGAGCCATGTTCTGCTCTTTCTGTATCCTTCTTCTCAAGGGTTTGTTGGATCTTTTAACCTTCTCTTACCCCCATCATGTTTGGTTCTTGGAAAAGCAGCATTTTTTACTCTGTTTGGGAACATAGCATTTATCAATAATATAAGACTATTTTATGCTTACTAGTTACCATCTGAATAATTAATCTAATAATAATTGTAATAATTTCTAAAAGCACTGAACTGGTAGAAATCTAGGGCAACTCCCAAGTCAGTGGAGTTTTTCTGGATTTATTTCTCAGCTGCTATGGTGAAAGGCAGTAGTACAAAATCTTAAGAGGCAGTGTAACATCCCCTCCCCCCCAGCACAAAATTTGCTCCATTATTTTAAAATTGTTCTTTTTGATATTAAGAACCTCATTCTTCTTAGCATATGTGCAAAGTGCCTCAGGTGGCACATGGCCAGGTCTAACCTCCGAATTTGGTCCACTAGTTGGATCATGAGCTTGCCCGGGCCGTATACTGATGGGGAGTGTGACATGAACACCAATCCATGCGCCCCAAAACTTCATTGCTATTTGGGGAGAGAATATTATATTTTTAAAACTATATGCCATAAGTACTTTCATAAAGGAAATGATGATACAATTACAATCAAAGATTCATTATTGTTTCTTGATTACACATCTTACTGTACCCATCAAGTTTTTCTTCGTTTCTTCATAGGTAGAGCAATAGTAATATTTGTAAAGCTGTAATTAACCACTTGTCTGGTGATTTATAGATCCTTCATTTGAATTGGTTGAGTGACTGTAAAATGGTTAGTTTCTATAATGAGCAGCAATATG
Organism: Malaclemys terrapin pileata; assembly: GCF_027887155.1. NCBI lineage: Eukaryota > Metazoa > Chordata > Testudines > Emydidae > Malaclemys > Malaclemys terrapin. Next base: position 93,288,351 of record NC_071509.1, read on the forward strand.
GGAAGAAAAATCTTCAGCATAATTACTTACAGATGAATAATTAATTACTTATACATATGCTAATAAATTCATTAATGTGATGTACTATAAATGTACAAGAAATTAATAACCAGGGTGATATTAGAACACCATAGTTTATGGAGGCTATTTTTATACATTGTGATCAAAATTCTCCTGGTGTGAAATCCTAGCCCTGTAGAAATCAATGGAAGTTTTTCCATTGACTTAATTAGGTCCAGAATTTCACCTCTGCCCTATTTGTCTACTCCTTAATTACTTTTTTTGTGGGGGGAGTTTGTTGAATTTAAAGTTTATGAATTATCCCAGACTCAAGCCAGATATAGACTGTATACGTTTCCCCCATAGCTCTGCATATGCACCTCAAAAGTGACCTGCAACACATCCATTTTTAAATCCTGAATATAAAAACGTGGCTAATGAAAGAACATCATATGTTTGTTTAAATCAGGACTAAAATAATATCAAACATATTTTCATTAATGAATCAAGCATTTAAATCCAATCTCCAGAAGTCAACTATCCAATTTACTCCTCTGCACACTAAAATAACCCTTTTAATTGAACAATGATTATACAATAACAACATCTGATAGGTCTTTTGAATTTGCAGCAGCTGAAAATTCCTAAGATTTCTTTTTAAATTTTAATGTCTTGGTGGGTTTGTCCTGCATTGATTTGGTTATTGGCCATAAAGGTACTTGTTCTCAAATTATGAATGATACAATTGAGATTTATGGGTTTTTTTTTTTTTTTCATTATTTTACATAGAAATTGTTCTCAAAGGCTTTAACTTGGTTACATAAAAGTTTGGATAAATAGTGGGAAAGAAAAAAAAAACAGACAATAGATAGAATTCTTACAATATAGAAACAGCTCCCTGTCAAGCAGATCAGCGTAACTCCATTGAACTCAATGAATCTACACTAACTTACACCTCCTAAGAATCTGGACATTCACAGTTAGGGCCTAATTCAAAGCCAGTTGAAGTCTTTGGATGGACTCCTTTTGACTTCAATGGGTTTTGTATCAGACCGTTAGCATTATAGCTTTGCAGGTTTACTGATCTGTCGACATGTATGAACTACCTACTCAATGAGTTGTCATATTAGGCACAGAGTGAGCTCAGTTCCCTGTCAAAGGTAAACCTCTTGGAGATTCCTTACCTGGGCTGCTTTTGCAGCAGTGCATCTCTGCCTTACCCCTTAATTTAGTTATAAATAGACAATCTAGCCCCAAATGATTATGAGCTTTTGGATCCTTAATTTTTGACACCTATGTATTATGGTGCGTAGACACTATAGATAGAAGTTTCAGCAGCTTAGTAGCTGCATAAAGAAGGCCAGATGTTCAAAAGAGCCTGTGAAATAGTGTATACAAAATATGTGCTCAATCATTTGTTAAAGTGATTGAACATGCAAATCACTGCACTTTTGACTACTTGACTACATATGCAAATATTTAATTGTTTTATGCAAATGTGTTTTGTTGCATCCTGCTGAAATAAACAAGCTCATACATTTTGTGTGCATATTTCTAGAAACTGTATTTGAAGATCCATCATCTACAAGTGCTATCATAAGCAAAAGACATTTCCTGAATAAATGGCTTGAAAGGGGGTCCACAAAAACAAATCTTATATAAAAAGGAGTTATGGATAAATCAAAATATATTTGGCACTTTGGTTCAAATGTTTATCTGAAAATCTGGATACTTTTCAGTTTGCAGAATTGGACTGGGAATCTCATGAGAATAAGCCTTCTTGTGAGATTGGATACTTTTTTGCTATTCACACAGGTCTCAACCATTCTAGGAGCATCTCTACTTGCAGTGTTTTGGCACTTCTACTTCCAATCTCAGCCAGAATCAATATATACAGTTGGGTCAAAGCGATGACAAATTTATGGTGAGGCAAGGCCTGGGGTGATGAGCAATATCCAACATTCAGAGATTGAGAGTATACAGATGACATTTTATAAAATGTTTTTATTTTCATTTCAGTTTTGCTTGGTTGATTGACAATGGCCCACTGGATGGGTTTCTGCTCACGTGGTCAATGTTTTCTTGCCTATATTTAAAGTATTGTATGTTTGCTGAATTCAATACTAGTACTCTTGGCAGTGTATATGAGATGGGAGAAAACCTTACTTCCTTCTCTTATCTAGAATAGAAGAAAGGACAGTATTTTTTATTTAATCCCAAATCAATATATAGAAGTCATCCATTACTGGGACAAAATGAAAAATGAGAAGAAATTAACTAAATGAATTGGAACATTTAAAAAGGTTGATAGTGGATTCAGTTTAAAAGATAGTTTGTTTTTTAATTGTCACTTATTTACTAAGCCTTTATTAAAAGCAACTTCCCACTGATAGGTTAAACCAGGCCAAATTTAAACCAGCTGTACATGCTGTTCACACATTCACCAAATTTGGGAACTCAGCTGATAAATCCAAAAATAAATTAAAGGGCTCAGTGTCTGAGGCAGTGGTTACTGAAGGGATTACAGAGTGTTTTGTTTCCTTTGCTTGAATATTAGTGATTAGACTACCCTACATAAATAAATAAATACATTTCTCATGTTTGCTACATCCACCAGGTTTCCACCTGGGAATTTTTTAGAAAAAAATCTAAATGGAATCATATAAGATATTTAAGATTACTTTTCTCCTTTTACTGTATTTACTGATGTCTCATCTGATGCATTTACTGGTCAGCTCTGCCACTGGTCAGGTAACTCAGATTATCCTCCTGTATAATGGGACTAATAATTAGAGCTGGTCAAGAATGTTCTATCAGAATGACTTTCCAATGAAAAGTGCAATTTCTGCTAAATAAAAATTTTCTGTGGGGAAAATTTTTTATTGTGTTTGTGCAAAAAAAGAAGTTTGAACCTGAATTGGAATAATTTTATTTTTTAGATTTAAGTGACCCAAAATGTTGAGATTTTTTAATCAGTTCAGCAAAACATTAAAATTCACTTCTTTTGTGAGAAAGAGAGTGTCCTACATTCTGCCTTATGGGCTCCCAGGATGACTATATCTCATAATGTAGTGCAGATCCAAGACACATGGTACATTATGGTGACATATATTGGCCAAGAATACGGATCTGAACTACAACTCCCATAATGTTGAACGGACTTTGAAGGAAGCATGTTAGGATAGTTCAATAAAAGTTTCATTGTTGACATTTCCAAAGAGGTTGTGGCACTTTTTTTTTGTATTTCCATTCCATGAAAAATTCTTAAAATTCAAACTCCCTGTCAGGCTGGCTGCTGAGAGGCTGGAGTGGTAGTTGGGCAGGAAAGATAATAATAATAATTAATAAAATAAACCCAGACAGGTTTCCATAAGAAATCAGTACTGCCTGGTTTCCTTTGAAAGATTCACTGAAAGTGACACCCACCCACAGACTGTTTTGCTTTCAACTAATCAGTATTTTCTGATTGGGAAAATATTCTACTGGAAAACTTCTGACCAGCTCTAATTACTTTTATTTTCTTCTCTGTCTGCCATTTCCTTTTAACTCAACAACCCCCCCTCTCAAAATTTGAACATACCATTTGTATTGTTTGAAGATATATCTTTTTCAATTTATTTTTTTAATGCCATTGAAGGGTACTTTTGCCAGACTGAGAAGCTGGATTCTGATATACTTACTTACCTTATTGGGGGAGGTGATTAGCTAATTCATTACCAAGTTCTGATAAGTGATTTTGAAATGAAATGTGCTAAGTATTATAAGTCCAGTAATTGCCACTATAATAGGTATGGCTTGGGCAGTATCTGAGTTGAAGGGCACTTAAGTGCTGTCCCAAATAAGGATGTTTTCCTGAATCAGGACTTTGATCTTCTGGTGCCTCAGTTATTCATCTAGAAACTGGAGAAAATACTAGTTCCCCATTCCACAGGACTGTTGGGAGGTTAAACTCATAACCTTGGGAAGTGCTCAAATACCATGGAGTTGAGAGCTATATATAAAGCAACCTGGGGTGAAGTCCAAGGATGGACTTGGGTGTTGCAACGCTGTGCATAACAGTATCTAAAATGTAGGTGCTTAGCAAATCACTGGAACAATGCAGCCATCCACAATGCTGTGTTAGGTGCCTAGGCGCTCTGTACAATGAATGGGGGGTGGGGGAGAGATGCCTGAAAATGCAGTCTACAAAAGCCAGTGTGCTAGGTGGGAAGCTGCCTAAGCTAGCCAGTGATAGATGCTGATGACCAGAGTATGCTAAGCCAAGTTTCTTGAAGATAGGTGCCTAACTCTGGGATGCAGGGAGGCACCTAGCTCTGCTTAGCAATCCACAGTTGCCCCCCACCCCAGGCTGCAGTCAGGTGACTTAAGTGCCTACACCATTCCTTTCATGACTGAGTTAGTTGCCCCGAACAAAATGGCTGGAGGAGGAAGTGATGGTGGTGCTACCCACCTTATAACATTTAGCCTAGTGGTTAAAGTGAACTGGATTGAGAATAATGCTATAGTCCAGTGGTTGGGGGAAGGAACCCAGGTCCAGTCCCCCTGCTTCAACCACTCTCAGTTATCCACAGTACAACAGCTCCAATAGGAGAGACAGAGATAGTCGCACCTCAGGATATTCCAAAACTCAGTGGCTAGAGCACTATTCTCAGGATTTGATGAGAGGTTTCCCATCTCTTTCTCCCCTCTGTCAGAGTGAATGGAATTAAACCCAGGTCTCCCATATTTCTGGGGAGTACTCTAACAACTATGCTAAAATTTATAATGTGGACACAGCCAGCACCATGTCCTCCAAATGGATTTTGGAATGGTACCTGATCTGAGATGCGTGCTCAGAGGTCACCTACTGGATCAGACTGGCATGCAACTTAAGTGACCAAATGCCTATATTCCCTTGGTTTGTAAATTTCTTTCCATCTTGGATGGGAGTTAGGCATTTGGGTGTCTAGAGGGAACCAGCATTGGGCTCAGAAGTAGAAACTTAGGTGCATAGGGAACTTTTACTTTAAAAACTTAGACACTGAATGAGTTTAGACAGCTACAGGGTTCGGTGAGAGTTTTGTTGATCATAGTAAGGCCAAAATTGGGTCTTAAGCAACAATCCCCCAGACTTAGGTGCCTAAGCTTAGGGTTTATATATCTAAGTACATTTATGGATCCTACCCCATATGTCTACTTTTACTGGCACATTCCTCGTTTTTCCTAGGATGTCTTGGTGTTCCAGAAACTTCTTTTGGGACATCCAAAATGCCCCGTTTTTTTTTATTACAGCAATCAAAACATTTGGGTATTTATCCTGTATTGAATAGAATTTACTCTGTCTTTAACTAGGAACAAACAAACCAGTAGAACAACTGTTGACTAGTGTTTGGAGCAAGGAGAAAATGTGAATGAGTGTGGACATTATAAAAGTCTCTTTTGTTCAATGTAAATGTCACTGACACCTATTCAGTACTTTATTATCATTCAGAATGCTGTGGGTTTTGTTAGACTGGAAATTTGCACTGGTGTAATTACACTAATATAGCGACAGACATAAACCTCTAATGAAGATGCACTGTGTCAGTGTGACTTACCACGATAATCTTTTCTAAGTAAGGTCTGTTTAAGTCCTACCTTATACCAGTGTTATAGATTTACCATGGAGGCTTGTATGGGTGTAGATGTACTAGTAGAGCTACACACTGGTAACCACTCCCTCCAGTATAGACCGAGACTGAGTGACTGGGAAGAAAATATCCATTGCAAGCTATATGCACACTGTCGGAAACTGACAGTAGGGCCACCACCAAACGCATTTTTAAACTGTATTTTTGTCTGTCACTCAACTATTCCATGATTCTAAAAATGACACCACAGAGAGTCCCTGATTTTTGATTTTTGAAAATATTGTTACCTTTGTGCCACAGTTACAGGATACATATTGTATGTGCCTTCAAGATCTCAAATGCAGTATTTTGAGACCGGTAGAATGCATAGACTATCTACTACATTTAATCTCCCCTCTCACCACCTTTAATAATAGCCTGTCAATAGATTGAAAAGTTATTTTAAGAAAGTTGTAAACTATTAGCACAGTTTCTAATGTTCTGGAAAATGATCTTCTTATGCAACATCAGATATTTATAAAACAACCATACCCCCAAAATAAAAGAATCTATGGGGTCAGCAACTACAACAAAAAGATATTTGCTTTATAAGATTTGCTGTAGATATGAAAAATAAACACACAGAATAAAGGCATAAGCTTACTAGAGAAATATAGGATGATATAGATAATATACTGCAGAGATCAACAAAATCCCAAATCTGATAAATTTTGCATTAGGAAAAAAAAAGAAACACAGGACAAGTCTGGGGGAGGGCAGAATCATTTCCTACATTTAAACTAGCAGAATATTTTCATAGACTCATTTTTCATGATTGACTTTCAAGTGTCACCAAGTGTAGTACTCAGCTCTGTGAGGGTTTTTCCCTCTCTTTAGTAATATTGGGGTTGTCCATTTGTCTTAAGCTTTATCAAAATATAGTGGGACAGATTCTCTTGTCTGCTTTCCTCCTCTTGTGTTGCTTGAGATTGCATCTGAGGATATGTCTACACTGCAATTAAAAACCCAAGGCTGGCCCGTGCCAGTTTACTTGGGCTAAGCTGTTTAATTGTAATGTAGGCATTCAGGATTGGGCTGCAGCCTAGGCACTGGGATTCTCACATCTTGCCCACACGTCTACAACTCAACTAAACAGCCCTGTGAGCTTGAGCTGGCTGGCAGAGGCCAACTGCAGGTGTCTAATTGCACTGTAGACCTCCTGCTGGAGATACCCCACGTGTTGGAGAATCCCCTGTACACCTGGATATGACAGAGCCAGGACCAATGCCTCCTTTCCCATAGTTCTTAGTCCAGAGGATAAGGAGAAGAAATAACATGCTTGGTTGCACTCTGGTTATTTCGAAGTGTCAGGCAGCCCCTGAGGGCATGTCTACACTACAAAATTAAATTGACTTAAGTTAATATGTAGCCTCTACAGTAATTAAGTCAGTCGGGCGTGTCCACAGGATGGTCTTTGTCTCCGTGGAATGCGCTTACATTGATGCAGAGAGCAGTTCACAGTGGGTAGTTATCCCACAGTGCAACAAACTATAGGGCATTTTGGGAAGAACTTGCAATCAGAGGCGCCGACTCCATTGGTGCTCCAGCCCTGGAGCACCCACAAAAAAAAATAGTGGGTGCTTAGCACCCACTGGCAGCCAGCTCCCCCAGTGCCTCCCGCCTGCCACTGGCTCTGCCAATCATCTCCTCCCCCGCCCCCCCCACGCCACGATCAGCTGTTCTGCGGCATGCAGGAGGTGCTGGGAGGGTGGGGGAAGGAGCGGGGACAGGGTGTGCTTGGGGTAGAAGGTGGAACTGGGTGGGAAGAGGCAGGGTTGGGGGTGGAGCAGAGGCAGGAAGCGGCGGGGAAGGGGTGGGAGCTGGAGTAGGGTGGGGCCTGAGGTGGAGTAGGAAGAGGCGGAGATGGTGGCTTAGGGGGAAGGGGTGGGGCCTGTGGACCTGGAGGAAATTGGCACATGTGCTTGCAATGCCTCATGGAACCAAAACATTGTCACAGAGTGGAATGGGAATGTGGCTTTGACCTCCCATGATGAATTTCCTCCCTCCTTCCCCTTTTCTGCGCCTGTTTTTTTAAAAGACTGGCTTGACTGCGCATATGCCGTAGGCTGAGAAGCATGGACCCCACCCAGCTGTGCATTCTTCTTGTGAGCATTACAAACACCTCACACCTTATCCTGGAGTATTTCCAGAGGCAAGACAGGAGCGCTGCTCGGAACTTTACGATGTCATTCAAGCAGCCCTGCTGCAAGCCATAGAACAAAACAATTCTCAGTTGCTGCTGGAAGTTGTGCAGCAGCTGAATACAGTGGAATGCCATTTCTGGTCCCAGGAAACAAGCCTTGACTGGTTGGATCGCATCATTATGCAGGTATGGGATGACGAGCAGTGGCTGCAGAACTTTTGAATGTGGAAGGTCACTTTCCAGGAACTTTGCGCAGAGGTTTCCCCAGGCCTGAGGCACAGCAAAACTAAAATGAGACCTGCTCTGACAGTGGAGAAGCGAGTAGCAATCACTCTGTGGAAGTTTTCAACACCAGACTGCTACTGGTCAGTGGGGAACCAATTCAGAGTTGGTAACTCCATCGTGGAAGCTGTTGTGATCCAAGTTTTCTGGGCTGTTAATAGACTTCTGGTATTTTAAAATCACTCCTCTTATTACACTGAAGTGCAAGCTAGGACATAATTGGTATCCCTAGCTATTGAATGAACTGATTTGCTGTTCCAGCCATGGTGAGTATGGCCGAGCAGCATGGGCAATGGGCCTTGTGTTGCAACTTGTGGGCAACTCGCATTAGGAGCACAAGTGAGCAGGTGGACAATGGCCCCCTCCCCTTAGCAACTTAGATGATGCTTGGAGACTGGTGACCAGCGATAAGTTTCCCAAACTGTGGGTCTTTGTCCTCTTTGGCTCCGGCTGGGTGGGGAGGGTTGTAGCTTCAAGAGAACACAGGAACACCCCCTTTCCCCTTAATGCTTCTGGTAGCAGTCACCTTGGGGTTGCAGATTCTGAGGTCAATGCTCAGCCCGATAGTACCTATCGTTTGGGTGGCAGGGCTGAGCATTGACTTCAGAATCTGCAACCCCAAGGTGACTGCTACCAGAAGCGGTTAGGGGAGAGAGGGTGTTCCTGTGTTCTCTTAGGGAAACTGTGGTTGAGGGACCCGGAAATCACCATGGGTGGGGGGTCACATGTTCTATTATTTGCGGTATGAGCTCTTGTAATGAAAACTTCCACCATCTCCCCTAGGTGACTGTATGTGATATAAGTCTCCCGAGAGGCAGCAAGGGAGCAGATGCTGCAAGTGTCTAGGGTACAGACCTGGTCCTTATGCTGTGTACCATAATAATGCCAGCAGAATTAACACCAGAGTGGTATGGGAAAGTGTCCTACTGTGGTGGAAGAAATAAGGCAGCTCTCCCTAGAAACCTCTGCAAAGGTTTGCAGAGTACCTCCATGAAAGTTTATTGGAGATCTCCATGGAGGATTACCAGGCCATCCCTGTGCACACAAAAAAATCTTTTCTGACGGGGACCCTCTCCGTAGCTGGAGCAGACACTGCAAAGCAGATACCCACCCCTCTTTACTTTTCCTTCATATTAAAACATAAAATATAAGAGAATGTAACCTGTACAGTTTTATTGAAATCGCATTCTCACCGGAGGTGCCTTCCGCGGCATCACACTTGGCCATGATGCTGTCCTGTGATTGGCTGGACTGCTCCGGCGTTAAAAATAGCTCTGGGTTGTCAGGGAGAATGGATCCCCCGACTCATCTGTCTCCCATTTCCTCCTCTTCCTCATCCCCAATGTCCTCGTTGTTGCCTAAGGTGGCCTGAGACTCAGACTCCTGTGATGTATCCATGCTGCATTGGGGGGGGGGGTCACAACCGAGAATCGCATGCAGCTCAGTAGAAGTGGCATGTCTGTGGTGCAGAACTGGAATGACTGTTCACCTCCTTTATCTTCTAGGATGCTTGCTGCAGTTCTTTGATTTTCACATGGTACTGCTGCGTTTCCTTAGTGCAGCATTTCTCCCCCAATCAATCTTTTCGTAGCTGTCTATGTTATTTGGCTGAATCGGAGATGTGCCTGAACAGACTCTTTCCCCAACAGACCAATAATATCCATCACCTCCTGTGTTCTCCAGGCTGGAGCACTTTTGAGGGGGTTGAGTCACCAGGATCTGCTGGTGAGCTCTCTGTGGTGATACAACAGGAAAAGGGAATTCAAAAGTTCAAGGGGCTGTAAGAGGGGAGGGGCTGTTTCCTGTGTGCCTGGCTGCTGTTCAGCAGATTTAGAAATGATCTCCAGAATGGTCACAGTGAAGATTGTCGGAAACCTCCTGGAGGCCAATTTATTCAACTTGTTCAACACTGCGTCTATACTGCCTTTCTGTCAACCCATCAACATCAAATAAAGTGCTTGTGGAGGTGGAGTAAAAAGTCGATGTAACAGATGCTTTAGGTCGATGTAAAGCATCTTCTGTCTACCTAAGTTTGTAGTATAGACCAGGCGTAAGGGGACTTGTCCAAGTATGAACCTCTTGGTTGCTCCAACCTGTACAGGGACGAAGAATTGGGGAGAGAAGTAAGATGCTGAGTGCAGAAGAGAATTGGGCCCAGTATGGCTAAAACATATATTGTTCTTATTGATTGCCTTATCCCACTGGTTGAAGATTACTTCATTGACTATATTATTGTTACTGCAGATCATCCTTTTTTTTTTTTTTTTTTTTAATCTGTGTAATGTATCTTATACAGGTTTTTTGGATTGTTGCATCATATCTGTAGCACACTTCCTTTGAAACATATCTGAGTTAAGATTCATGCATGTGTATTCATGAGATACATGTGATATTCATGTTTGAAAACATATTCTGAGAGTACTATTTCTTTTTCCCTTACCCTGAAGATAAAGTTTTGTTTTTCTGAGAAATGCTGATTCAGCCATAATATCTACATTATACCGCTGACAGAATTGTAACATTCTAAACAGATTCAAAGTGTCACAATCATGAAAGTTTCATTGGCTATCAGGCCAATATCAGTTTGATTATCAAGCTGTCTTCAATGGTGACATATTGTACACTTTTGGGACTGGATATGGTTTGGAAAATTTTGGAGCTAATGATGTAATCCCAATGGTAGTATTTGTTAATAGAACCAATCAGTCCGTGCACTGATATGTGTTCTAACTGTAATAAATATTGATGTACTTCAAAAAATGACACAGGACTTTCAAATATATTTATATTTTACCCTTGGTATTCTAAATGTACCTTAAAGCCCTTTTGTCTGTGACAGCCCACATTTGTTAATCTGTCAGGTATGCTGCAGAGAACTTTTTCCTTTTTAAGCGGGAAACTTGTAATAAAGATGTTGTGGATTGATAATTGAATGTGTTAGAGGATTAGTGGTTAGGTTGTTGGAGTAAGATATGTGAATTTTGTTTTACAGCTCAGTCCAGTAAATAATAAATTGAAACGTTAAATATTTATTTAATTTGGATGTTTGTTTTTAAATAAAAAGAAACAAAGAATTTACCCAGATGTTACTTACCAAGGCATGTATTTTCATACTCCTATTTTTATTTTTGGCATTTGATATATAAATCCAATTTAATATGGCTAGTCAAAAATAGAAATGTTGAAGTAATTAGAAAAAAAAAAGTTTCTGTCTTACCAATGTAGATTAAAGGGACACTTGCATCAATGAAACCTGAAAGACTCAAAATACAACAAGGCTTCCACTTTCTTCTTAATATCTTCCTCAGTCATTAAACATCTACTCTGAACAAGGGCTACAACATGCTAAGTCCCCAGATTCTCAGTTGAATGACCCCAAAACAACAAGGCAGTTTGTTGGAGTTCTCCCCATAGCTTTCAAGTCTGCCTATATTCTCTGCTGTTCTGAGCAAGCAAAGTATCAGAATACACAAATGTCCTGCTCCATAAAAAACTCATAAAGTAAGATTTTGTGTATTTAAACATGCTGCTTGTTCTTGACAATGCAGCACACAGGCATTGAAAGGGCATTGTGGCATGCACATATGTTCACACAAACCAAAACACAACATCTAGGACTAATTTAGGCCTACAATATTTTAGAGACTCAAAATACTGAGTTAATTAAGCCTTCTCCATGAAAATTCATTTTTTTCTAAATGTATCTCTCTCTTTCTAATGAGATGCTTTGCATGTGTGTCACATATATTTTTGTAATGTGCCTAAGGCTAAATTGAACCTAACTCTAGGTTGAAATCTTCAATTGTTCAAAGTGGATGCAAGGTGGTTTATGCCCTTTGAGCATGATATGTAACATAGCTATTAAAAGAAAACATGTGATTGAGTCAAGGAAATGATGTAAACTGTGCTTGCTGTTGATTAGGCACTTTTAATACTTTTTTGAGGTTGTGAAATAGAAGTACCAATAGATCAGAATATTCATGAGATGAGAGGAATTATCCATACAACCCTATTGGAAAGTTATTTTGAGTGGGCAATTTTGATGAAATAAGGTTGAAAACCATATATGGATATTTTCTGGGGGGGCAAGGGCCAATTTGCTCCATATGGCTGTGAAATTGCCAGCAACCATGTGCTAGAACAGTGGGATTTTCCAAATTCAGAAAGATGCTGTGACCAGACAAGATGAGAAGAAACCAGATGACAATAACTATTTCCATTGCTATGACCTGAGCAACTCCTGAGATATGAACTGAAGGTTGCTGCTATAACTCTCCAGGGTGTCATTTTCCATCTTATTCATCCTACATCTTCCAAGTCTTTTTTGCCTTCTGTCTAATAAAAGTTGATTTTGGCTACCTTCATGAATTTGTGATAATCATATTTTAAATGACAAGCAAACTCAAGTAGCCTGATCTTGGTAGACGCCGAGCTAAATATTTTTTCCAAGACAAGGAGGCAAAGTTGCATATTCAGAGTAGCTAATATTCTACAGATATGCTGTACCTGTGATTTTTTTTTTCTAAGGAAAGAATCGCTAATCAGAGACTGAAGCTGACTTTCTAAAAATGTTTCACCAAATTGGAAATCTTTCCCAGGACTAAAAGCAGTCCTAAAACAGATTTATTTCTTTTCTAAACAAGGATATTTCAAACACTCGGGGAATTCTGGAGAGAGAAACAGGGAGATTATTAAAACAAAGATTTACTCAATAACTATTATGGCGGGAGTCACCAGATGGCACTGTTTCCCATAGGCTAGGTCGACACTACCCGCCTAAATCGGCGGGTAGAAATCGACCTCTCGGGGACCACCAGGGGAGGTGGGAGTAAGCGCCATCGATGGGAAGCCGCAGAGGTCGATTTTGCCGCCGTCCCTACAGCGGGGTAAGTCGGCTGCGATACATCGAATTCAGGTACGCTATTTGCGTAGCTGAATTTGCGTATCTTAAATCGATCCCCCCCCCCCTGTAGTGAAGACCTGCCCATAATCTAACAGGATTCTTTTCTTATTGTGCAAGGAGGATGCAGTCTTTGAAGACATGCTGTACTGTTAGTTTTGTAGTTTTGGGGTTCAGATTCTGTGGGGAGAACTGTGGCAAGCAGCAAAGGTATTTGCTCCATCCCTTAATCTCTATAACTAAAGTCAGTTCTTGGTAAGGAGTAGCTGCTTGGAAATAAGGTATTGGTATTTGGGTGAGATCCCTGAAAGACGGGATTTCCTGCATGCGGTTTGTAATCATCTTTGCTGTACCAGGAGAAGACATTCGGCAGGGTAGACTATGGATATCTCCTGGGCATTCTGTGGGCATTCAGCTTCGGGCCCTGTTTTGTGGGCTTTCTCTAGGTGTTGTATGCTTCTGCAGAGTGTTTGCTCAAGCTCAACGTGACCCTGACTGAACCTGTCATCTTCAGTTGAGGGCTGTGTCAAGGAGCGTCCACTGTCACACCAGCTGTATGCTCTGGTCTTCAAGCCTTTCCACCATCTCCTCCATAGGAGGTTGACAGGGTTGATGTGCCATAAGCCCAAGTTTCAGGTGATCCTGTTGGTGTATGCTGACAATATGCTCCTTGTGGGCCAGGACCAGGGTGACCTGGTGCAGGTGGAGGCCTGCCAAACCTTCTACTCAGCAGCCTCCCCCGCCCTGTCAGCTGGGTCAAGAGCTCTGGCCTCAGGGTCAGGGATGGGTGGCAGATGAGCTCCCTCCCACTCGTGCTCCAAGCCTTCTGGTGGAGCATGGGTCCAGTTGTCTATCAGGGTGTCTACCTTTCTGCCACCCATCCCTCCGCATCAGAGAGCTGGCATGATTTTGAGGGCAGGGTGGCTGAGCAGTTGAGGAGGTGGATGGGACTGCTCTGGTGCCTTTCCCTGCGGGGAGGATGCTGATGCTTAATGAGCTGGTCCTGTCCATGCTCTGACACTGGATCAACTCCCTGAGTCTGACCCCGGGTATCCTGGCCCACCTCTAGAGGTTAACTCTGGAGTTTTTCTGGCTGGAGCTGCACTGGGTATCTGGGGGCATTCTGAGCCTTCCCCTGGAGGAGAGGGAACAGGACCTGCTCTGCCTCTGTAGTCAGGTCCATGTCTTCCACATTCAGGCCCTGAAGAGACTCCTTTTGGTGCAGGTAGTCTGGGGTGGAACATGCTGGCACATACCTTCCTCTGCTGCCTCAGAAGGCTCTGATACAACAGCCAGCTCTTTTATATTTATCTGAGGGTGTTCCACAAGACCTTTACAAGCTGTCAGTTTTCTACCAGAATCTCCTCAGGACCTGGAATCTGGTCTTGGCAACCAGGTCCATGGCAGCCACCAAGAGGGAGGATCTCCTCACGGAGCCCCTGCTTACACAATCCCCAGCTTGGCATGCAGGTGCTAGAGTCACCCTCAGTGCCCTGGAGGTTGGTCCTGGCAGGGACCACCAGGATTGAAGACCTCCTGGACTACGACTGGGTGGAATTAGGTGGATCCCTTGATGCTCAGCCGCTCCCCTCATGCCTCCCAGCCCATACTCCAGCATGTGAGGGCAGCCTTACTACCCACCTCTCAGGCCTTCCTCAAGCGGGTCCCGTGGGAGGGTGTTCCCTGCCTGCCCCTCACCCCTGGCCCTCCAGATCTTGTCATTGGTCCTCTGCCCCATGAACCCCTCCTGGCTGTCATCTCCCCTCTCCCCACCCGCATAACTCAAGCCGTCTGCATGACCTGCAGCTGATTCATTTCTGAACCACTCCATGAACACAACTTTGTGCTTGTGCTCCATACCTTTCACTTCCTCACCCTTGTGTCCCACCCTGACATCAAGCGGTGGAATCTCCTACTATCTGGGGAGGGTGAAGAACCCTGGTGGGCTAGTCTATATTCCAGGGACCCCTAGGGATTTTAGTTGGTGGTTCCTTCGTGGAGCCATGAGCATGGGCATGTACTTGGCCCTGTTCACCCCCCTCCCTGATACTTGCCCTTTCTGCAGCATGATGGAGACCCTGGCACACGTTTATATAGAGCGCACCAGGTTGCAGCCCCTTTTCTGGCTCCTCCAGAACCCTCTCCTTAGTTCTGGCTTCACTTTTCCCTGCACCTCCTGATTTAAACATGCCCCATCCATGGCCCGGCGAAGTCATGAGAGATCCTCATCAACCTCCTCCTAACAATGGCCAAGGTTGCCATCTATCATGTGTCCATGTATCATACCAGGAAGAGGATTCTGGATGGGGAGGTGCTCTGTGACTGTGGCGCTTATTTCTGCTCCTCCCTTAGATCACATGTCTGGGCAGAGTTCCTCTGTGCCACGTCCACTGGCTCCCTGGACACCTTTGAGGAACAGTGAACGCTGTCAGGGGTTCTCTGCTCTGTGTCCTCTTCTGGCTCCTTGCTTTTGACTCTGTGACCCTCACTCCAATCCCTGTTTTATCATTTTTGTCCCCTGAACTTGCTTGAGCCCTTGGTTCAGAAGCATCTCCCTTTAGGTTGAGGGAAAGGCCTTCAGATGTGGGGGGGCTTGTGACTGCCCACCCTCCCGGTACTCATATCTTCTGGATCCCCACTGAACTTGAATTCTTCTACTGCCAGGGGCTCTGTGGCTGAAGTGGGAGAGTCAAGGATTTGCCCCTTATTTTAAATTGCAAATATTGGAAAATATATCTAAAACATATTAAGGTGAACACTTGTTGAAGTACTGTGTAAACTACTGCAATTGGTGTATTTTCAACACTATCACCTACATTTCTCCTTACATATAGTTGTATTTGTCATAGTCTCTGGGCAGGCTGCCCCTTTTGAGATCCTTTCCATCCCCCAGAATGCAAACCTTTTAAGCAGCAGGCCTTTGCCTCCACTTCTCTTGGTGTGGGATTCTGCAATCTAACCATAACCTGAATTGGTCTCCAGGTTACACCTCCGTGGGTGCCAGCCATGTTATTTTGAAGACCCAACTGCACCCTACCAAATTTCATTTTGAAGCCTGTGATCAGGAATTGTTTAGTGACACAGACGCAGTTTCTCCAAAACAAATTATTTATTTATTTGCCCAAGTGGTATAGGGAGCTGAGAGAAGTAGATATTAAAATAAGAGGCCTGTACACCTGCTGTCTTACCTAAGCGTGGCATTCCCCTTAGCCCCAAGGTAGCTATGGCTCAGCTGTGGTATCCCCTGTTCTCTCTGGCACCAAGTTTACAGCTAGCTGGCTGCAGACTCTCTGGTTCTGACCGTGTGTCAGCCTGGGTGCCTGCTGATTGTGTATACCTCTGTCAGCCTCCAGCTAAACAAACCACTTCCCCCTTCCCTTTCTGCTGGGGACACCTTTTTAACTGATCAGGGTCTTTTGATCTCAGCCCTAGCCTTGGAAAGGAAAACAACATCCTAATCTGAATAGTGCCCACCAGACAGGTTTTTCTTCCACCTGGTGACCTAGTAGCCATTGCTCATAAGAGGCTACCTTATCTGTGTCATTGTTTTACCCTTCCTAGGTTCCTTAACAATTCCTCTTTATAGCCTCCTATGATCTAATTACATGGATTTGGTCAGGCACCATCATAACATTGAACAGGAAAACAAAGCCTACATAATATTCCTAAATAATACAGACCTTTTCCCAGTTTGACACAGTACTCCTCATAAATACCATGTTATTTGTTATTTAATAAATGAATCAGGAGGCATTCTTATGGAAAGGGGTTGCAAGCATTTTCCAGATATTTTTTCTTACAGAACTGTATCGTATTCTTAGTCCATTAATTTTAGTCACTGTGCATTTTACAACAAATGTCACAACATTTCTAGGATAGCAGACATCTCGAATATTGTAAAATATAAAGAGATTAGAACCGGAAAGAACATTTTCTGTTAAAATCTTCATTATCTTGTGTAGAAAGTAGTAAATTAGTGTTGAAATTCATTGCTGTTTATTTCATGAATCAACATTTTAATTTGCCAGTAGGCCAGTCTTTTTTTCCCTTCTGTAGGCTATTTAAATCTGTCCTTGCATTTAAAATTAGACCTTAACTTTATTTCATATTTTAGGTATTCCTTTTGACTCAAAATCTGAGTGTTTTGTACCTTGACCAAGATTTCCAATGTATCTATAGTGCTAGCATATATAAGGGCATGTGTATACTGCATCTCAAAGTGTCCTTTCCAGCTAGCTAAAAATAGTAGGGTAGGTGGGAGTAGTACATGCTGCAGCTCAAGCTAGCTGCTGACTACAAACCTGGCCAAATCAGCTGCATACACTTGGGCAACTAGCCCAAGTCACCACCTGTACGATTCCTGCCCACACTACTATTTTTGGTGCAATAGCTCAATCAGAGCTGCTGCATGTCTGTCTATCCTTACAGGGAAGTAGGCTTCTAGCTGTAGTGTAGACACCTCAGGTGTCATTACATACTGCCAGTGCCTGGTAGTGCACTGAAAATCTGAGTTCTGGCTCCTCTTCAAGTGGGCACAAATTAAACCTGATTGTTTGCGTGTATTTCTGCCCAGATTTAAAATTGAAGGCAGTCTAAGTACCCTGCCTATCTCGTTTCCACTAGAAATCTTTTAAAAAAATAGTTTTAAACTGAAATTTTGAATCAGCTCTTAGTCTACTGTATCCCTAAAGATAGAACACAGAAATCCTGTATGATTTTTAAACAGCAGAATTGGTGAAAATTGAGGTTTGAAGCATGTTGGTAGCACTGCTTCACTTTTCTGTCTGATGACAAATCAGTAGTTTGTTGAGGCCAGGCAGCATGTATTTTTTGTCCTCTGGTCATTCATTAGGTTGATCCACTTCAGCATGAAACACTAAAGGGGTGGGTTTTGTGTACAAACCCCATACTAAGCACAGAAGGAAGAGAGATGAGCTTACAGGCAATCAGGCTGATCACACCCCCAGACAACTGCAGGAACTGCCAATCCCAGGGGCATGCACCCACAGCTGTGACTAATAATGAAAACAAGCCCAGCTATAAATAAAGGAGAACAGAGAGAGGGAACAGGAGGTAGAAATGCCTGGGATAGAAAAGGGGTAACAGCCTCATATCATGCTGCCTCTAAGAAACTGACAATGAAGCATAGGAGTTCAGGGCCAAAAGACTCAATTCAGGTTAGGAGTTTATGGTCTGGTCTAATTGCAAGTGAATTAAAGAAGGCCAATTAGAAGAAAGCTTTGGAGCCCTAGAGAGGTTGCACCAAGAGCAGTTGGTACTACTGATTCTGCTCCTCCCCCCCGCCCACCCGCTCTGAAATGGAAACCTAAGGTTTTAAAACATCTATAGTATTTTAATACTATTTTAAAAATACATTTGAGTTTTGTTCTTGAAATGGATGATACTACAAGTGGTAATTATTCTGTTTAAACATTCGATATTTGCCAAGCAGGGAAAATCCCATATCTAATTTTCAAGTCTTCCCTAGTCTCAGAATTACAAATCTACTGCAATATTTCTGTGATTGCTGGGCCATTCAACTACTCTATAAGAGACATTAAAATTCTCAGACTGGTTTTATGACAAGAAGTATGCCCTTTCTCTTCTCACTTTATTGTTTGTCCTTTGATATCATTAGCATGTTATTTCCAGTTTTCTGGTATTGAGATATGTTCTTCATGCTTTTGACCCACGTGGGGTGTTAGAGAGGAAGGGAGGCACATTTTAAAGGCATTTTGCTTTACACAGGAAAGATAAACATGGTTTAGATCCTTATTCTTGTTGTTCTATATTTTCTCCAGGTACCAATTAGCTCTGATGCACTCAGTCATGTAATGGATGAGAGTTATTTGTGTGACTTTGAAAGTGACCAGATATTACCCATAGGCTGAAAACCTGTACAGATAAAATCAGCAACAGAAATCACATAAATACTGTCATTCAGTACTCTAGTTAAATCAGATTGTGTGTAGTTTTGTAGCACTCAGGAGTAAAAAGGTTCACTATTATTGCTACAATGCAATATTGCTATAGATCCCAACCTTTATATGAAAGTCTCCTACTGTATCATCTATAAACCAGTAATATCTGAATGAAAGTATATGGGAATTAGTCTATGCAATCAAGAAAAACAACTTTTATCTTGACGGGGACTACCTACCAACTTTAAATTACCTTCTGGGAGGGATGGGATAGTGATTCAAAGAGAAGTGGTATTGTTGTATCATACTATTGTATTGCTTTCTTCATTGGCAAGTCTAAATATGGAAACTGCATATTTAAAACATTGTTTGAATTCAAACAGGTGGAAAGTCTCTATAATGGGGAAATAAGGGAAAAAAATATTTCAAGAAGTACAGAGCATTGTATGGTGACTGATGGCTGTAATTAGATCTGGGCAAACTCTTTGCAGTGAATAATTTATTTGATTATTTCAGACCTTTTTCTGCTCACTGAATTATTAATACACAGAATTTAATTATTATGAATGTGCTCATTTGAAAATGAATTCTGTAAGTAAATATATTTCATATTGTGGGTTGTTCATGAAATATTTGTTCCACAAGTTTCTATTTGTAGCTCTTAGTGTGTGTCCTGCCCCTTTCTTATGAAATTTATTTTCTGTTAGGAGGATTAACACTTTTTTATAGACAATAAAATGAAAAGACAAGAGATTTCAAGGGGGCTTTATAAATACATGTTTGCACAAATACTTGAGACTTTATTATGACAGATTTTCCTGTTTAAAAACAGTAGTATGAATATTCACTGAAACAAACTGAATGGATTACATATACTGTTGAAACAGATTCATAAGCCTGCTACATTGATTTACACTGGTTGAGGACCTGATCCATAATTCATATTAGAGTAAATATACGTGAATATACTTGCCGTATTCAGCCAATTCTGTCTTTAAGATTTTTTCACTTATGGTGCTTATTTCATGGTGTAAAAGTGTTTTTAAGAATTCACTGTACTACTAGGCTGCACACACTTTGCTGGAGTACTGAGTGGCTCAGGGAATTCTCAGAACAATATTGGAGCCTTCCAGATTCGGGTGCCCAGTTTTAACATGGCCGAAAAATTATCTTTTGATGTATTTTCAGTGGCCTGCTGGCATAGTTTTAGACCAGTTCTCAGGTGACTCTAAGAATGTTAAGGCTACTATGTCAGGGAGCAAATAATCTGGACCACAGTTTCCAGGGACGTCTGTATGGTACCTTTCACAAGCGCTAAATTAATTTTAACAATAATAAAAATCCCAGAGTAGGAAATGCCAGAGGGAAAGAATTAAAACTCAGTCATTTAATGGTATTAAACCCCTGCCCTCCTTGCAGCAGTAACTAGAATGTTAGCCTTAGGACAAGTGTGACATAATGATAAGTGATATTTCACTTTCATATTTGTTTTTGCAGGGTGCCTTTGGAAAATTTAATAAATGTCAGGTGACTTTTTCAAACTGAAAGCCTTGGTGAATTGTACAAAATTTCATATACACTTTTTTTGTTCAGCAATCATTGTTTTAGGAAGATAAACCTAGAAGATTTATACAGGTCTTTTATTAAACAATTCTCCAAACCTTCCCTTGATTGATGACTCTCAAGAATATTTGTCTTAAGGTCCTTGAGTTCATAGATAAGATATTGTGTATTGAGAAGCCATAGAAGCAGACAGTGAGATATAGTGTTGCCAAATAGTTTGTGGATAATTTATTGCACCAGTAATGAGTCTCCTTCAATTCCATGTAGGTGTATTATTTAACATCCCTTTTAGTAATGTGCACTCTGTGCTTAAACCCAACTCTTGCTTCCACTGTCAGATTAAAAGAATCATTATGAACTGGGTGTAATGCTGTTGAAAACCATATTTAATTCCAGACCAATCTGTATTTTTAAAAGTTGTTTACCAATACATTTTGAACTAACCAAATTCAGTTAAACTGGAAAAATGTCTATGGGGCTGATTCTGATCTTGATTTTAGTGAAGTTATTCCATATTTACATACCAGAGATTAGAATATGACTCTTGTTTATATTCCTATTTACATATTGCATAATTAACGGTCTCTGGTAATCGGTGCCAATTGATTAAAAAACTTTGTCATTTTTCCATCAAAATTCTCCAGCTGAACATCCAATCTTAAGTTCCTTTCTAAATTCTTCCTGTTTGATAGCCACCTACACCTCTGTCTTCCCAATGATTTCATCTACTGGTAAACTGATGTGTCCTGACTTATGAATGAACAAGATTGCTGACATTATTCTATAGGATTTTTAAAATTATTGTTGTAAAGGTTGATAAGCAACCATTATTTGTTCTATTGCTCTTGTACCATGTCTCTAAAATATGAAGAACACTATGGCACACAGAGATCATGTTTTATAAGGGTAGATTTGGTATGTCTGGGTTAAATGACTTTCAGTATGGAGTATTTGTGTTGAAGTTTCTATTTACAAATGTAGAGACTAGATACTTTTTGTACTAAGGATTTGCTTTAGTAATAGTCTGGAGTTCATCCTATTGTGCTTGATTAAGTTATTTAAAATATTTTCTATCTTGTTTTTACCCTCTTTGTTTTATAGTGACCTAAAGACACAATTGATCAAGTAATATGGAAAAGTCCTCATGCATTGCTGCAGGCTGTCTTTCTCTTGTCACTGTAATTTTACACAATGTGTCCAGGATTGTTAATCTTGATTTATGCCATATGCATGTTTGTTTTCTGTTTTGAGTTTTATTTTACAGTAGCTTACTTTTAATATTTTCCTCTGCAAATATAAAACTATCATGGTGTACTTAGTATAGTGACTACCTAGAGAATTCTGTTGCAATGTTAACGACAACACATGTCAGAAATTTTATTGATGACTATATAATTATTTTCTTCCAAAAGAATTACAAAGCAAGTTACTGGACTTGCCTCATCCATTACTAAAGTTCAGCTGCTGCTGGAGTAGATGTTGGCACTCTAATAGTGTGTAATAACATATAAACAACAACAGTTTAGAACTAAAAATTAAGAACATTATATCCAGTATTTTGAATCTGGACTTTGTCTCACCCTACTATGCCAGTTTTTTCTTTGGTTTATTTTTGTTTTAAATAAATAACTTAAGAAATGAGAAGGAGCTAAGTACATTAATACATTTTGAAAATGTTAAATAGGCTCTAAATTCATGACCTTTACCTGATACTACAGCACCATCACTACGACAGTGAAAATACTGTTCTAAAATGAAAGATTGTTGATTAATCTCCCCTTCTGAGTTTTGATGTATGATTCATCAGTGTTTTTCACTTAGAAAGCTTTTTATTGTGTTTAAGGTTTCAGTACTATATTCTATCTTTCATGGTACTGAAGTGCTGCTGGAGGAATAAACAGAATAAAAATAAATGTTTTGAATTTATATTTTGAGATCACTTTAATGATTTTCATCAGATGCCATTTTTATTAAGCAATAGGAATAGATGTTATAGTGTTCCACTTGAAATCCAACTCCTACAAAAATCAGTACCCATAATTGGATTTTTTCCCCTTCTCAGTGGAAACTAAAGAGAGAAATTATGGAAACTTAAAACTGATAACTGGACCTTGAAAAAGAACAGAGAACCAGTGCTTTTAAAAGAGAATTAGATCTGTTTTGTATGAGGCAAATCCAATTGTGATAGAATTTTCAAAAGTTCTTAAGAATCTAAATGAGCACCCAATCAAGAGTCTAAGTGTAAGTGATTTTCAAGAGAGGGTGTAACATTAACCTTTGGAGTTGATGGACACTGATCCCTGTCACACAACAAAAAAATAAGCTTTTATAATGCTGGGGCTAGAAAAAGTGGCGCCTCTCTTACAGCACTCCTGTGTCTCATTGCTATTGCTGTAGTTGCTGATGACTCTGTACCATGGACTGAATGAGCCAAAATTTGGGACATTCTGAGAATGGCCAAGATTATAAGCATCCAGATGGGATTTTTCAAACTGGGCAAGGTCAAATCCCTGTAAGATTGTCATAGTCAGGAGCCATCTAAGTCATTAACACATTGGTGTTGGAGTGCTCAGATATTGGTGCAGCTTTGGAAAATCTGGCTTTTGGGAACTTGAGAATTCCACTGTCAGGGGTGGAAAACAGGTTAGTTAAATGGACATAAGACAATTGAGTGCAATGCCAAATGTGATTAAAAAAAAACAAACACACACAGTAGGAGAAAGGGAGGTATTGTGGGAGAGGGGAGCAGAAGGGAGAAGGAATGGGATGCATTGGTATATAATAAGTGGTGAGAGAATGGACTAAAAGTGATTACTTTTTTTTTCTCAGCCTTTTGTCTGTTGCCTAAGAATGTGTTGTGACATGCAGCTCCACTATTTGGAGATCTGAGTTGGGGAGGGGGCACTAGCCTTGCTCACTTCTGGGAGAGGTGGGAATGAAGGTGGTTGATAGAGGATTGTGCTGATTGCTCAGAGAGGACATCCATATGGATGAAGAGGGTTGTTTTACTATCACTAGAACTTGTGGGAATGCCAGGCAATACAGTATGCATGGGAGGCACAGGAAGAAGTATGTGTCAATCTAAGTTCTAGTCTACAGTCTGAGGCACTACCTCTTTATCATACTTACTGTGACAAAGTTAGAATTTTTTGTAATATTTTTATAAAGCCTATGGATGCTTCAGTTTCTCATTGTACTTTGCATTGCTAACCAGTGTGTGTGTTTGTCGGGGGGTGGGGATGGGTTAAATCTGCAGCATTTTAGTCAGCAAGTTATGATCCTATTTTGATTAAAGTAATCGCATTGCCTGATTACTCTCTGGGTGCCTTCTCCTTATAGCTAAGGCCCTACCAAATTCATGGTCCATTTTGGTCAATTTTATGGTCATAGGATTTTTAAAATTGTACATTTCATGGTTTCAGATATTTAAACCTGAAATTTCATGGTGTTGAAACTGCAGGTGTCCTGACCCAAAGGGAGGTTGTCTGTGTGTATCTGGAGGTGGGGGGTCACAAGGTTATTTGTAGGGAGGGTTGTGGTATTGCCACCCTTAGTTCTGCACTGCAGCTGGCGGTGGTGCTGCCTTCAGAGCTGGGCTGGTGGAGAGCAGCAGCTGCTGGCCGGGAGCCTAGCTCTGAAGGTAGTGACACTACCAGCAACAGTGCAGAAGTAAGGATGGCATTGTATGGTATAGCCTTACTTCTGTGCTGCTGCTGGTGGGGCGCTGCCTTCAGAGCTGGGCACCTCACTAACAGCTGCCACTCTCTGGCCATCCAGCACTGAAGACACTGCAGAGGTAAGGGTGGCAATACCGTGACTCCCATAAAATAACCTTCTGACCCCCACCCTCCCTCCCACACACACACAATTCCCTTCTGGGTCCGAATCCCCAGTTTGAGAAACGCTAGTCTCCCCTGTGAAATCTGTATTGTACACGGTAAAAGTACACAAAAGACCAGATTTCACAGATAACACCAGATTTCATGGTCCATGATTTGTTTTTCATGGCTGTGAATTTGTAAGCCCCTACTTATATCCCCCAAATTTTATTGTCTGTACTTAGTCAGGATAAACCCCATAGCTTATCCTCTGGTGTGCTGCCTCCCTTTTGATTTTTACATCACACTGGGTGACTTCTTATGTAAATGGGCCTCCCACTCTGTTGGCTTACAATGCTTAACTTACATGTTCCCAGTATCCTGAAGAACCTCCTTGCAGCAGGCCATGGCTCTATTCTCTCCGGGATCAAGACTTCTCTAGGGTATATTTCTCACCTCCCCATCCCACAATGCCACCCCTCTCTTAGAAACATTGTTTCCCCATAGCTTTCATCTTTCCCTTCCCTTAACTGTTAAACTTTCTGCCTTTTACCCCACAACAACACCCTAAACCTCTGCCCTCATTTCTAGGACAGCAAATTTACCTTAGCACACATTCTTAACTGATAAATGTTTATGAGCAAAAGAATAGGAGAATTTAATATTTGCCTCAGGTCAGTATCCCTTTGCCTTACTGAAAATATAAAAAGAAAGGAGGGTTCCATACTAAGTGTATCATCAGGACAGGGATGAGTAAATGGATCTCACACAACAGATCTTTCTGCACAGAAGCACAGTTCCTACCATCTCTTGTCCATTCAAAAATCAGCCCAGATTTTCAACCAAGGCAGGTTTCTAACATTTTTTCTTAAATCCCATGAAAATATGGTATACACACACCTGGCTCCTTAACACTGTATTTTAGAGTTTTTGAAAATCCATTCATGTGAATGTATTGGTATTTCTTTTTAGAGTCCCCATATTTTCAGCCTGAATTATGCTTGCAAATTCAGAGTAGAGGAGTATGGAAGGAAAGGAAGTATTTGCATGAGGTTACCTCCTTTATTGTCGCTTTTAGGCTTTCATAGATATGAGTCTGTCTATCATGAACCTAGGATTTATAGACTTGCAGGCCTGGTGTGGACATAAAGTTTTAAAAATGTTTGGCTAATGTTAAACACTGATATAATGTTACATCTCATCATATTTAGTGGAAATAGTGTTGGTACTGTCTACATTTACTAATTCTGAACCAATTCACAAAACAAAAAATCATTAATTATTCAATTGTTTTATTTTACAGAGAGTTAATTGGATGGTCATTAACAATATTAACCCCCTTCTGTATAAAGGCACCTACAGATCTACATTTGGTATTTCTGTCTTTGAAATGTAACAAATGGATGCTACGAAGAAGACAGAATGGCAAGATTGTAGAGAAGGGAAGACAGGAAAAATAGCTAATAATCCAGCTCTTTGTACTTTGTAAAAATGAGTGGAAAAAACAGAGTCAAATTAAATCCATAGAAGATCAGGAGGAGCTAATTGAGCAGGACTGCAAAAAGGAAGTCCATGGTAAAGGAATCAGAAAGTAACGTATAACAATACAATTAAATGTTAAGTTATCACCAGAATTTTTTTTTTTTTTTTTGGCCACAAAATCTGCTTAAAGCTATAATTATTAGCAGTGTTGTGTTCTTGTTGCATCTATTTCATTTATGACTACTGTATTAAAGTTTTCTCTTCTGTGCCCTAGCATTAAATGCTATCTTGATAAAATATATACCTTCTTGCTCATCAAATCAACACTATACAGCTTCTGAATTTGCCTCAGTAAATCATTGGAATTCCTTTTTCTGGCTAGCTTGATCTCTCTTGGGATGTCTGTCATGTATCCTTACAAACAGCATGTTCTGCTCAGTGGAGTTGTACTTTAATTAAAAATCAACATGGATTCTCTACATATTAGATCTTTCCAGTTGGTAATTTTCTTTCATCGTTATACATGACCCACATACAGTTGAACAAGAGAAACTTGGCAAGCATTTTGTGACTGTCATAGTGCCTCCAGATTTCACAACTATGTCAAAATCACAATTTCATGATCTGTGTAGACAATCACCCTAAGAAATTTTATTCTGTTGTACCAAATATATCAGATCCAGACTAAGTCACTGTCAGTGAGTGAATATGCTTATAAATATTGATGTTTCCAAGAAGATGCTTTTAAGGTTGGCGATAAGTGAGATGTTTTTTATGATCCAGAGACTTATTGAAGAACATAAGTTCACTGTTGTTTATCATGCCAATTCAGTTGTGATCAATTGCTCCTTGCCAGCTGTCAACTGCCAAAGCAACACATTGAAGTTATCTGTGCTGAACAGTTTTTCTGCCACAGAAGTTATACCACTGCCATAATCAGGGTTGTTGAAGTATTTCCCTGCCCCCACCCCCGCCCCCGGGCATATTGGGGACATATTGCAGCCATTCATGTCAGTAATATTGAGTTTGCTCTAGTAAAATTGGCGTGAGACACACAGATAGCAATGCCTGTTCTAAATTTCCCAACTTTATAAACTGAAAACTATGTGGTGGTGTTGAGATTCTTCAGCATGCTCTCCATGTCTGGAGATGACTTATCCAGCTGTATCTTCTTTGATGCCATTTCACTGTTAATGTCAATCTACAATGTTCACAACGTATAACATTCAGATCTTCCACTCAGTGGCATTTATAGCTTAGGAGACTGATGATATTGCATTACATGTTTGTATTTTCTTTTGCATAAAAGTTATTATGGTCATACTTGAAAACTTGCCAGTTAACTTGAATAACGTCTTGGATGAGAAAATACTGAATATCCTGATGTAACCTTATATGTCATTTCTATCTATCAAAACTAAAATTGACATTCTCTTTTTAAGGATGACTATTGTACCTTTTAGATATTGCTCCACTTAATAAAATCAGACCATATTAGATAATTTTAAAGGGTGGTAGAGAGATTGCAAAATGCATTTTGCAATCTAGGGTCAGAGAATGTAAGGATTAATAGTGAGATCTGTTCTTTAGTGAGATTAGGAAAATAAGTTGAAAATTCCACCAGGAATTAATATACATTCAGTGCACTGCATGATGCATGTGTGTTAAGTACTAACAAGACTTGTATGGAGTTCTGCTTGACACATATGTTAATGATTATATGGTGGTTCAGAAAGTAGTGTTTTGTATTTTTAAATCAAGGATTACAAGTGTTAGCATAAGAATGCTTTAGAATTTAAATGGCACAACTGTTTCCAGAATATCTCTGCATGTTCATGAAGAAGGAGGTGAATCTCTTAATAGAAACTAATCAGGGTGTGACTTTATTGCAGAAAAAGAAATCCAGCTTTTCCTATTTGAGTAATTAGAATTCACATCTGTTTTTGCAATATTTAAGTTATTTCGGTGAAAATTCTGTTTATGCTCAGTGTTGTATAGGCAGAAGGAAATAATATTTTGGTTATCTTTGCATGCAGTCTTCAGATTAGAAACAAGTTCAATATTCAATATGAGCTACTATGATAGCCACCATCTTTGATGACATCACAGATTGAATAGGGGACCTTCATAGCTACAAGCATAAGTCTCTACAGCTTGAGCTAAGGAGTCAGGTTCTTTGAAAGCTGTAGCAAACCAATATCCTCTGTGGATTGGGCACCAAAGAGACCCTGTAACACATACCCTAATGAGTTACACGACTATAAGTTATAAACAGGCTTAAGATCAGATGTTTAGACCTACCAGTTTCAATCTCCTGGACTAAAAGGGCACAAGGAAAGAACAACACTAGGATCCTTTCTAAGAATGTTTATTAAAAAAAAAAAACTGAAGCAAAGTTAGAGGAGCAATTCTGCAGTGGACATACCTTATAATTAAACAACCCTGAAGAAAATAAATGAATAAATAGAGATGTGTGTCAGACAAAGGGAAAACACAATGGTAAGTGAAATCACTAAAGTCATAGCCTACTAAATGAAGCTAAGGCTCCAGAGCTAACAAATAGGTGTTTACAAGTGATACCCATGTCTGTAAAAATAGGCAACTATGATTACCGAAAAATATAGGGAAATGAGAATTGTTTGGATTTTTGTATATAACTGGGTGGTAAAAATATATATGGAAGGTCAGGTTTTTTAAAATAGATTCCACATAAGATGAATGGAAATCCTGCACCTGGAAGATCCATACTATTTAAACTGTCACACTTAAATGATAACATTTTGAAAGCAACATGAGAACAAAGGAAGAGAATATAAATCCTCAGGAATCCTTTGTATTCCAGATTTGTGTCTCTCATCACAGCACTAAAGACTGAAAACTTTCTTTCTGAAAGAAATAGTGCAGTCAAAAGTCTTATTTCATGCACACTTGAAAGTGAAGCAAAAAGAACAATCATATTTATTTGGGGAGCTAGAACTGCATAACTACTGTGGATAAGGGAGAGGAAAGCAATCTAAAGAAGTCTTGGAATTGGACATAAGATAATTTTAAGAAAATTACTGCTTGTTACCTGATTATTAAATGGAATATTGAGCTGCAAGGCATCAAAAAATGGTGAGGAGAAACATAACTTCATTACTTAAGATTTATCTTTTTCTCCCGTTAAACCTTTGGAGATTAATCAAATCATCCCTGGTCACTAACTCTTTTTTTACTCAAAGCTTAGGAGAACAGACAAGTATCTTGTCACATGAGGGCCAGCAGACTCATGTTTTGTTGGACCTACGTACAAGAGTGAGCGGTAGAGTTGAGGATGCACTGGCAGCAGCAGGGCTGGCCTTACCATGAGGCGAACTGAGGCAGCCGCCTTAGATACCAGACTGGGGAAGCGGGGGGCATCACTAGGACCCAGAGTGAAGAAAATTGTGTCTGCTGCTGGTGAATATGTATTTTCTCTGCTCTAGATGCACAGAGATGGTGGAGTGCTGTGCTAGAGGAAGGAGGGCACAAGAGACATAGCAGGCAAGCAGTAGAAAAAGGTGAGAGGGAATAATGGAAAGCAGCAGGAGTTGCAGGGAGAGAGAGGAGGAGGAGCCTCTTATGTACCTCTCTAGCACCCCCAGGAGCCTGGACTGATTAACACCAGCTTCTCAAGGAGCTTCCTGTTTCCTGCTGCTTCCCTGAAGCCCTTAGAGGAACACAGGCAGTCAACTGAAGTAGTAGGAGCCAATTAGTCCCTTAAGACACTGATATCTTCCCTCACTCAGGCCCTGCTAGCAGCTTGCTTATTTGTCCCCTTCAATTGAGTGTTGGCACAGAACAGCAGTCATGAGTGAAAGAAGAAAACACCCCTCTGGGGCAGCATTCAGAAAAAGAAAGAAAGTAAAGAAAGCTTTTGTATCTAAGCAGGAAGGAGGTCTCCTGAGATACATAGACACAAATGTTCAGGGGGAGCCTTCTGGCCCCAGTGAGGATGTGGTAGGGAGATGCCTGATCTTCCAGTTAGTCAGAGTGCAGGTGACCTGGCAGCTACTGCTGCATCCATATCTCCATCTCAAATGGATGTAACCATGCACATTCCTGAAGAAAAGCATAGATCAGAGAAGAGAGTGGTGGAGGCACAAGAAACAGCTGCTGCTGAATTTAGTTCCTTAAGTCTAGATGATCCAGGACTCTGGACCAACTTGAGCAGTAGCCTGAGGGAATTCCTTGTACTGCATGGGCCACAGCAAGTGAAAACTTCATGTTCCCCAAAGACAATGAAAATAGAAGTTTCCATCCAACACATTACTGACGTGAAATCCCCAATGGTGACAAAGTGGAGAGGACATGGCTTATGTACTCAAAAACCCAGAATGCTGCATACTGTTTTTGTTGCAAACTCTTCCAGTCTAATGTTCCAGCCACATTGGGTTCTACAGGAACAAAGGACTGGAAAAATCTGTCTAGAAATCTGGCATGCCATGAGAAGGCAGCAAATCACCAGAGAGCATATCACTATAGGTAGAAAGAGCTTGAGATGAGACTAAGGTTAAAGGCCACCATAGATGATCAGCATCAAGAGAAGATTGCATCAGAGTCTCTTTACTGGCAAAATGTTCTGAAAAGTCTCATTGCCATTGTGAGAATGCTTGCTAACCAAAACCTAGCACTACATGGCACTTCTGCTCATCTGTATATGCCAAACAATGGAAACTTCCTTAAAATTGTGCAGCTGATGGATGAGTTTGATGCTGTTCTCCAGGAACATCTAAGAAGAGTCACCACCCAAGAAATGTACACACACCACTACCTTGGAAAAACCATTCAAAATGAGATCATACAGTTACTGGCAACAAAAGTCAAACAGAAGATTGTGGCAGATCTGAAGTCAGCAAGATATTAATCTTGTTTCCAGGTGTTAAACTGGGGGAGGAGAGAGGCCAAGAGATGATGTCATTGCCCCTCATTTTGTACTCCCTTCCAAGTGCTGAAAAGATGTCTCAGATGTTAGACATCTCCCCTCCTGTACATGCTATCTCAGTAGTCTTCAGGATGAGCACACTGAGAGAGTAGATTTTCCTTAATGGGCCATCAACACATGGCTGGCTAGTCCTGATGTAAATCTGTCTTGAGGGTGATTGTTGTTCCTTTGTTGCCACTGAAAGGCTAGCTGTGGGAATTGCCCAGACTCGCAACATATTTCAGTAACATACATATAGCAAACTTCATACCTTCACATACAATGGTAATGCATTCAATTCAAAGGATAGTGATGTTCAACAGATCATAACTTTTCAAATCATACCTCACAAGCCATACTTTGTACAAAACATAAAATCATATAACTGTAGTGAATGTATGGGTACAGGGTTTCATTTTGATGTACACTATGCCACACTTGTAAATAACACTTATTTCCTTTTCCTATGTAATAAATCTTTAGATCATTTATTATAGGATTGGGTACAAGAGTTGTCTTTGGTGTGAGATCTAAGGTGCAATTTGAGGGTAACTGACTGTTCTTTTGAGATTGGGAGTAATCTGAACATTGTTGTGATTTTTGGTGTAAGGGACCATCTATCTGAAATGCAGGGTTGCATAGATGAAAACAATAGATTGGAGTATCCAAAGGAATTGTCTGTTACTCCATGTTTAGGTTGCTACAGTGCCTGAGGAGTTTACACCTGATGCTTGGTGAAATCTAAGTATAGTACTCAGAGCTAATTTCAGGTTTGTGCCCTGATTCTTAACAGTCTGTCCTGAGATTGGTAATCAAACTCTGGAGCCACTGCAGGACAGCATGACACACAGGTTATATTTTTAAATATTTTGTGTTTATATTCTAGAAAGTCATCCAAAAATAATACATTAAAGTTCTTGAACCTCTTTCATAGATGTTTCTTAGGAGTATTAATCCATTTTCACTTTCTTGTATTTAATACCCAGTTATAGCTTTTTGTACATCTGCATTTTAAAATTATTAATGAATATCCTAAAATTAATTCTATAAAGACCTGATGGCACTTAATTTAATAACAGGTAGACTCTCCTTAAAATCCAGATGCAATTAATCATTACTATGATAGAATATTCAATGCTTTATGATCTTAAGACATTTCACAGTAAGGCAAAATGATCTCTACATTTTATGGAGATTTATCGTCCTCATTTAGGAAGAATATGTGCAGTATTTTTTACCTGATTCAACTAAACTAGCTGAATGATCCTGAAACTTAGGTTAATTAAGTTATAACTGATTTTCTACTGACATATGGTTTCTGTGCAGTTGTGAAACTAGGTGTGGTGTCAGCAATTTTTGAGTGTGTGATTAAAATGACTTTCTCTAAATGAAGATAAACTAGTCCTCACAAACAAATTACAAGTATTTTTATGTTCTTCTTTGTGGAAGGACTCGAATAAATGAATCTAGTGGCTTGCTACACAAATCACAACCAAGTGCCTGCAATTAAAAGGGGTCAGGATTACCCTTTTGAAATTGACTAGTTTCTTCCAGCATGAAAAAAGGAACAATAAATCTTTTTATAAATAATGGGCAGATGCTGGCAAATTTGAACTTGCAGCTTCACATGCTTTTTGAGTATATTCATAAGCTTGTGTCTCTGATTTATAAGTGATTTTGAAAGTTTTCCTTCCTTTTGGCCTCTGAATTAGATTGTGTTTGAATTTTCATGAGGCGGCCTTCTAGTTTAATATTTTTAAATGCTTATAATATTGCAATCTTCACAGATTGCCTAGGTGTGTGTAGAAGCAATTCATTCATGATGGTGGAAACCATTTACTTTTGGGGGAAAACAAACAAAACAAGCTTTCTGTAATATATGACAGTTATTATTTAAAGTATTGAGAGATCTACTTTTCTATCAGTGCAGTCCTGCAAAAGCTTAAGGGAATGCTATAACTTCACTTACATAAGTAGTCCCATCAACTTATACCCTGAAGAGCCTGTATATTCTGAATATTCATACTGGTCAAGAAGAGAAAACAGAGGAAGGGGGGAGAACCAGAAAGGGCTATTATTAGCATCATCTTCTGATATATAATCATAGAATTTTAGGAATGGAAAGGATCTCGAGAGGTCATCTAGTTCAGTCCCCAACACTCATGGGAGACCTAAGTATTATCTAGACCAGTGGTTCTCGAAGCCGGTCCACTGCTTGTTCAGGGAAAGCCCCTGGCAGGCCTGGCCAGTTTGTTTACCTGCCACATCCGCAGGTTCAGCAGATCGCAGCTCCCATTGGCCGTGGTTCGCTGCTCCAGGCCAATGGGGTCTGCGGGAAGGGCCATTGTAAGCCCATTGCTTCTTTTCCTATCATCAGAGGTTAAGTAGAACAATTTTTCTCCCTCCTCCTTGTAACAACCCTTTATGTACTGGAAAACTTTTATCATATCCCTCTGTCTTCTCTTCTCTAAACTAAACAAACCCAATTTTTTTTTCAATCTTCCCTCATATGTCATGTTTTCTAGACGTTTAATCATTTTTGTTGCTCTTCTCTGGACTTTCTCCAATTTATCCACATCTTTCCTGAAATGTGGCTCCCAGAACTGGACACATTACTCCAGTTGAGGCCTAATCAGCGTGGAATAGAGTGGCAAAATTATCTCTCGTGTCTTGCTTACAATACTCCTGCTAATACAGCCCAGAATGATGTTTGCTTTTTTTTGCAACAGTTTTACACTGACTCATATTTAGCTTGTGATCCACTATGATCCCCAGATCCCTTTCCGCATTACTCCTTCTGAGGCAGTCATTTGCCATTTTGTATGTGTGCAACCAATTGTTCCTTCCTAAATGGAGTACTTTGCATTTGTCCTTATTGAATTTCATCCTATTTTCTTCAGGCCATTTCTCCAGTTTGTCCAGATCAGTCAGCTCCTTGAGTATTGTAGGATGTATTTCATCAGGCCCTGGTTACTTGAAGGGATCTAACTTGTCTAAGTAATTCTTATCTTGTTCTTTCCCTATTTTAGACTCTGATCCTACCTCAGTTTCACTGGTATTCACTGTGTTAGACACCCAATCACTACTAACGTTTTTTGGTGAAAACCAAAACAAAAGTCATTTAGAACTTTTGCTATTTCCACATTTTCTGTTATTGTTTTCCCCTCTTCATTAAGTAATGGGCCTACCCTGTCCTTGGTCATCGTCTTGGTTCTAATGTATTTGTAGAATGTTTTCTTGTTACCCTTTGTCTCTGGATAGTTTAATCTTGTTTTTTGCCTTGGCCTTTCAATTTTATACCTACATACTCATGTTTTGTTTATATTCAGGCACAGCTATGATCAAAATTTGGTAACAGTTAAAGCGATCTCTGTGTCCTACATTATTTTTTAAATCCATGCAAAATTCTAATAAATAAAACAGTAAGGACCTGAGTAGTGGGGGAGATCATATCCTCTGTTACTAGGTTGGCCCTGTTAGTGTCTGATCCAAAACTCATTGAAGCCATTGTGAGTCTTTTAATTAATTTCAGTGTATGTTAGAATGGGTGAAAGCAGAGGACCGTCAGTTTGAATGTTCCTGATGCTAGTGTCGTCAACAGCAGTGTTGCAACTCTCATAAATTTTGATTTTGGCCCATGCTGCAGGTTGTCATGATAAAGCTGAAGCCTTAATACAAGTTTGGGAAGCAAAATGACCCCCAAAATGTAGCCTATTAAAATGTGAACTTGTGAACTAAACTGCAAGCTCAGAAACTGAGAATAAACAGAGTTCTGATGCCCATGGCTGTATCAGAAGTCCTTGTGTTTTTACCCACTGATTGTGTGTGATGTCTTACTGTAATGAATGGTCTAAATAAAGGATATTGGTATGGTTTCCCTCCCTGAGCAGATACTCCTAGAGTTGAAGTGGAAGAGGTCTGTATTGGAGATTTGAAGGTTGTGGGTTCAAACTTTTTTTCCCCTTCCCATGACTGATATGGTCAAGGGTGGGGGTGGGAAATGTATGCATGTAAAATGTAAAGTAAGGTCTATGGCAGGGGTAGGCAACCTATGGCACACATTCCAAAGGTGGCACGCCAGCTGATTTTCAGTGACACTCACACTGCTTGGGTCCTGGCCACCGGTCCAGGGGACTCTTCATTTTAATTTAATTTTAAGTGAAGCTTCTTAAACATTTTAAAAACCGTATTTACTTTACATACAACAAGAGTTTAGTTATATATTATAGACTTATAGAAAGAGACCTTCTAAAAACATTAAAATGTATTACTGGCACGCAAAAACTTAAATTAGAGTGAATAAATGAAGACTCGGCACACCACTTCTGAAAAGTTGCCGACCCCGGTCTATGGAGTAATAGTTGGAATGAATTATTTTGCAAAACATGTTTAGAAGTTAAATGGAGGTGGTTCCTGTTGTCACTTTACTATTTTTATATGTTTCATGAGTGCTCAATCTAGGGTGTGACAGATTTAGAGTGTATTTGAGATGGAGAGCAATATATGGTTGATTTTTTGCCTGTGTCCAGAGAGTGGAAGATCTTGCCTGTGTAAGATCCAAGGAGGACAGGACTTGATTTGCTAAACTTGTATTTTTAGGAAGTAGCCTCATTCTTAAAGGTGTAACATTATAACTTATTGGGACTGGATGCTATTGAGCTATAGAACCTTACATGAGATGAGTTTTAATCCCAGTTCCAGCTCTCATATCACAACTAACCACCATTCTTTTCACCAGATTGTAAACTCTACGGGGCACTGACTCTATTACCATGTGTTTGTACAATACCTAACACAATGGGGCTCCAACCTTAGTTTGGTTCTCTTCTGAGAACTCATGCAGGAGTGGCCAAAATCACTATAATCTAAATTTGTGAGAGTTAAGTTGTGTGCTTTATTCTCACCACGTGTTGGAGGTGAACTGGGGAAATTCAAAGATCAAAAGGCAGATTTGTGTGCATCTCACTGAGTTTGGGGAATTGGCACTATTGCAGCTGCCCTAGTATCACATGAAAAGAGAGGGAGGTTATAGGTATCCAGGGGGCAAAGCCATTGTTGTTAACTATTCAGCTCCTCAGCTAGTGAAAATTAGCACAGTCGATTGGCTTGAGTGAACCTTATTATGGACATTAAACTAGTTTGTGCTACATTGGCTATTTTTCTAATTTTTTCAACAAAAGGCTGCTGTAGAAGAAAGTCCAGAAACTTCATTTGGTACTGAATATTACTATGAATACATAATAGCTGAGCTCTGCACTAGTTATATATTTGTGCTGGTATCTCAAGGTGTATAATCTTCAAAATATTTCCCTTATGGTCCAACACCACAGTTAAAATAACTTAATGATGATGTTATAAAGTAATGAAACTTCATTAAAGGTCCAAAATATTACACAGTGCTACGGTTGTTCAGGGTATGTAAGGAGCACAACACATCAGGTCTTGGTCTCAATAACCGCTTCTTTATTAACATACAGAATGCTCCCCAGGGACCAGGCAAAACTCTCCACCCTGGAATACATGCTTAGGAACTATAATAGCTATCCTGAACTTGCAGGATACAACATCTCTCCTTCTCGATGTTCAGCAAAAATTCCTTGATAAGAAAATCATCGGCTAATTATAATTACTGGGAATCTAACAAGAGGTGAAGGGTAGACTATATGACCTTTGTGGTAAAAAAGGAAAAAGCGGATTAATTTTACCCAACTCTCCAATATCTACAGATTGGGACCGGAGAGCAGGTTCCCAGGATAGGCAGAAATTCCACAGGTGCCCCACTACTCAGAGTCCCTTGAGAGGTCCACTCACAGTATCTGCTCCATGCGAACTTTACCTTCCCTGACTCTGAAGTTGGGTGAATCACAGGAATGGTATAATCCTAGTCCACTGATCCACTACCATGGAGTGGAGATGGTGAGTCCTTTGAACTTGACTCACATCCCTTGCCTTGTGCTTGGGCCAGCCGATGATGTATATGCCACCTCACAAGGAAATCTCCTTCAGCAATCTGATAGGAAAATGAGCCTATAGCTTTTACAATTGTGCCAGGCAATGACTTGGCATTCCCACAAAATTGCAAGCCCAAATGAGTGCTCTGGGAGACAGAAAGTGAGTGATCTGTACATGATCATGATTGTGTTTAATATTTTCTTGATGTTGACTCACTTGTTTCTACAGGCAAGGTTTCAAGAACGTTTGTCGGGTATGTGTTGGTTGCCTCATCTGTAGTTCGGCAGGTGCTAACCCCCATTGTGGCATCAAGGGTTGTTCTATAATTATTCAAGAACTGAGACAGCCTGCTCCTTAGCGACTTCTCAGTAATCTTCCTGTATCTGTTCTTAAAGGACTGAACAGTCATTCCTTCCAGCCCTCTTGTGGAAAGGTGATAGGGAGCAAATATTACATGTTTGATCCCATTAGCCCTCAAGAAGTGGGCTGGAAGTGAGTGAACTTTCTCACTGGTAAAGACACTAGAATTGCTGCAGACCATGGTCTCAGCAGTTCATGTGTGCTAAACAAGAAGTGAAGCTCCTCATTTATAGATGGAGTGGCTATACTTTGGTCCACTTCGAATTTGCAGCCACCACAACATGGAAGATACCATATTGACCCAAGGAAGGGACCAGAATGGTCAATGTGTAATTTGATCTAGCCCTTCCTAACCATTGCCATGGTGATAAGTCTGCTACTGGAGGCAATTTTCTTAACTGTTGCTAAGTAGCATAGCCCAGTACTGATTACACTTTCTCTATGTCGTCCAGTGTAACTCCTGCCAGAGATTTCATTAGGGTCATCTCAGGGTGAGTTCTGTGCAGATCCTCCAATATTAACTTTCTTGCCTGGGGAGATATTACAACTCAAGATTCCCAGAGCAGAACTCCACATTGGAGAATTAGTCCTCAACATCAGTGCAAATAAAGACATATGTCCGAAGTACCATCAGTTTGGGCCATCCATTCTGTACAAAATTGGAGACAGGACAGAACAGGGTCTCAATCCCTTGAGTGATCTGGTTAGCTGTTAGTGGATCTTCTACTCTGGCTAAAGCTAGCACCACTTCTTGAAGTATAGCGGTGTCTTCTGTGCTCTTCCCCACCGGCGGGTGAATGAGGCTGTCTACATTAGCAATTACTGGTCTAGGCTTATAGAATAGTTGACATTAATGACAACCACTAGAAGAGAAGGTTAAAGCCAGCAAAGAAGCTCTGATTTTGGAAAATGTGTAGTTTGAGCTTTCGAACTATTATGGCAGATTTGTTAGACATAATCCAGTGTGGCTTGCCTATCTCCATGCTATGCCCCAAATGGGGCATAGTGGCACTGGAGTAAAGATCAGGAGATTATCTTCAATGAAACTAATGAGGCTTCTGAAAAGAGACAACTCTTGGTGCATTTTGACCCCAACTGTGCACTATTACTTATTTGCAGTGCTTAACCCTATGGTATATGTGCATTACTTTAGCACTGAATGAAAGATGGAACTAACAGGCCAGTTTCCTATGCCTTTCATTCCTTATTATTAGCAATCGTATTCAGTTAAATAAGGAAAGTTTGGCTATTTTACTTTGCTGCCAGGAATTTCCATCCATATTTCTATGGGCAACAATTGACCATAAGCCATTTTATGGCTTCTAGGAGAGGCCAAAGCTATTCCCTCTGACTTCTGCATGATGCAAGGTTGGGTTTAACCTTTGCTGGCTTTAACCTTCTCTTCTAGTGGTTGTGGTGCTTTTTCTGAAATATGATGTCCTAAATAAACTACCTCATTGGCCATAAAAACACACTTTGAGCGCTTGAGTTGCAACCTAGCTTCCTTTCACCTTTACAGGACTTCAGCTAGGTTCTGTAGATGCTCCACTTCTGTCTCTCCTATCACAAGAACATTGTCTAAGTATACAACAACATGGCACAATCCAGCCATGACCCTTTGGAAAATAGCCTAAGCAGAGGACATCTCACATTATAAATGGGTGTTCCTATAGAATCACTTTTGTATTGATAATGTTCACAGCCTGCTAGTCTTCATCCAGGACTAACTACTAGTAAGCATACAACATATCTAGGTTGATAAACAAGACTCTTCCGGCCAACTTGTTGTAAACTTCTTCTATACCAGTAATGGGATAGTGCTTCGAGTGGGTAGCCTGGTTTGCAGTTTGCTTGTAATCACAGCATATATGTATGGAGCTGTCAGCTTTTAGTACAGGAACTACTGGAGCAGACCAGTCAGAGAATTACACTTGCCAGATAATCCCTGCAGTAGCTAAACGTTACAGTTACAATTCTTCCATGGCTTGAAGAGCATAAGGAATGGAGTGGACCTTGCAAAATTGAGGGCATGCAATGGGATCCAAATATATTTTCATCTTGAGATTCTGGAGTTCTCCCAGTTCCTTTCTAAATATTTGCTCATGTTTTTCCAAAAGGCCATTGGTTGATCCTGTGCTTATCTGATACAGATGTTTCACAAGTCTTTTCCAGTCCAGCTTCAGGGCACAGAGCCAATTTTATCCAAAAAGCTTTGGCCCTGCCCCAGCTACTACAAAGAAAAGGACATAAGCCCGCTGGGGCCCATACCTCACGCCAACCACAACTCCTCCCCAGTATAGGAATTTTCTCCCCAATGAAGGGCTTAAGTACAGTTTAGGTCAGGGACAAAGTCAAGCTGGGGCCCAGACCCACGCTGTGGGCTGTGAATTCCCTTATCTCATTGGCAGCAGAATACCTAGGATATAAATATTGCAGTACTGAATTTTGCAATGCTTAAATCACCTTTGTAAATTTAGCCCCCATTGAC
This sequence comes from Malaclemys terrapin pileata, assembly GCF_027887155.1. NCBI lineage: Eukaryota > Metazoa > Chordata > Testudines > Emydidae > Malaclemys > Malaclemys terrapin. The sequence continues at coordinate 93,327,850 of NC_071509.1, forward strand.
TTCAATGGCACAGGATCAAGCCCTAAAATACTCTGACTTGAGCAAGGGGATATGAATCTGGACCCTCTTTAATAAAGTTTTCTCTTCCCACTGTGCTTATTTAAGCAAGGACATTTACACCAATATTTGCTTCAGCCATTTTCATTAAGAGTTGTAAACATATTTCTTTTATTTTGTGAACATATGAAATACTGTGATATAATTTACCATTACTGTTCTGCCTGTCATTGTACGAGTTTATTTAACAAAGTTTTTTGTATTGCACAGCAAAAAATAATAATTAGAATGTAGTTTTGAGTGAATTACTTACATCTTTGAAAAGAAAGAAACTTCCTAAGAATCTTTAAGAGCTGATGTATATAACAAATGAATGAAATGCATACAGTAGGTCCTTTTTACCTACTGAGAAACAATGCACATGCATTTTCAATGTATTGTCAACCCCTCTCTACCTGTGTCTGACCATCCTTCATCATGGTAGTAGGGAGTTTTCACTTCCTGGTTTGAATCTTTTCTAGAGTGGTGATAATCAGAAATTGACAGGTTGTTGGTCTATATACGATGAATTGGTGGTCTCAATCCAGTTTCTATAGCTATCTATGAAAATTTTTAATAGTTCCATTAAATTTATTTCATTTTTTTAAAATTCCCTGATCACAGAAGTCTCATAGCATAAAGATATACCTGTCTAAAACAAAAGTATAGTCCATCTTCAACAGGCTATTTTGAGAACAATTATTGAGAAAACTATTTTATCTGTATTTTCATAAATCATCATTCCTTCATAATCACCTACTGTAATGTTAGTATGAACATGAAAAACAAATGTTTCTAGTTTTTTTAATTGAATACATGACCTTATGAATATTTGACTGTCCTTGTAAAATTTTCTTCCTCCACCTTTGTAGTAGATGTGGAAGAATCATGACCAACATGTTATTCCTAGAAGTCATGGATGATGCAATCATAACGAAGCTTATATCACTCTGCTGAACAAATTGCCCTATATCAGCTCTAGAAATCATACAGTGCTGTACTCTCTTATTTGTCAGTGTTTGATTTTGCAAAGGGACACATTTCTGTTTAGCCAAAGTGAGCAGCGACGTCTCGTACTTGTGTGAACAGTGCAGATAACTTCTGCTATGTTTGTGGTGAAGTGACTTTTGCATCACAAAAGCGCAGTATAACCACTCTGGTTAAGAAAGCCTATCACCTTTATTTTGGCTGCAAAATTGGAGATTAGGACAAGAGGTGGGCCCCACATATATGCTGCAACACTTGTGCAACAAATCTTTGCCAGTGGTTGAACAGGAAAAGGAAATCTATGCCTTTTACAGTGCCAATGATTTGGAGAGAGCCAACAGATCATACCAGCAATTGCTACTTCTGCATGGTGCCTCCAGTTGGGAAAGGTGTGTCAAAGAAGAAAAAGTGGAGTGTGCATTATCCAAACATTCCATCAGCTATACGCCAAGTACCCCACGGAGAAGGACTGCCGGTTCCTGATGCACCGGAATCATTCTCACTTGAGTCAGACGAGAAAGAGGAAGAGGATGAAACTTCTGGTCCTGAACCATCAATGTCACAGGACCCACATTTTCTCCCATCCTCCTCCTCTGAACCACACCTCATAGCACAAGGTGAACTGAATGACCTTGTCAGGGATTTGGAACTACCCAAGAGTAAGGCAGAGCTGTTGTGCTCGAGACTACAGCAGTGGAATCTCCTGGCAGGTGATGTTAGGGTTTCCATGTTCCATGACCGTCAAAAGGATCTTGTCCCATTCTTCTTCATGGAAGGTGATCTTGTAGCCTGCAACAACATTGATGGTGTGATGGCAGCCCTCAACATTGTTCACGATCCAGATGAGCGGAGACTGTTCATTGATTCATCGAAGACGAGTCTTAAAGCTGTTTTACTGCATAATGGCAATGTTTTGCCATCAATTCCAGTTGGTCATGCAGTCCGTATGAAGGAAACCTATGACAACATGAAACAACTTTTGAGGTGCATAAACTATGACCAACATCAGTGGCAGCTTTGTGGTGATTTGAAGGTTGTTGCTCTCTTGCTTGGTCTGCAGACTGAATACACAAAGTACTGCTGTTTTCTCTGTGAATGGGATAGTCATGAGATTCCCACTACATCAAGAAAGATTGGCCACTCCAACAGTCATTGGAGCCTGGGAGGAAAAGTGTTCAGCATCCACCACTTGTTGAATCAAGGAAGATTTTGTTACCGCCCTTACACATCAAGCTGGGTCTGATGAAGAACTTTGTTAAGGCCATTGACAAAACACAAGCAGCTTTCAAGTACCTCCGTGGAAAATTTCCAAGGTTAAGTGAAGCTAAGATAAAGGAAGGTGTCTTTGTTGGTCCTCAGATTTGTGAACTTCTTCGAGATGATGCATTTGACCATGCACTGCGTGGCAAGGAAAAGACGGCATGGAAAGCCTTCCAGTTAGTGGCAATAAATTTTCTCAGAAACAACAAGGCACACAACTACAGGTTGTTGGTGGAAAACCTCCTCAAGGCATACAAAAGCCTTGGTTGCAAGATGTCACTAAAGTTACAGTTTTTTGCACTCTCATCTAGATTTTTTTCCACCGAACTGCGGAGCAGTGAGCGACGAGCACGGTGAGTGATTTCACCAGGACATTGCAACAATGGAGAAACGCTATCAGGGCAAATGGAGCCCATAAATGCTTGCAGACTATTGCTGGACAGTGACAAGAGATGCTCCATTTAATGAATACAAGAGACAAGCCAGGAAGCGCCGAGTAGACACTGAATACGACTAAACTATGTACAGAATAGTTTTTTTCCTTTTGTTTCATAATACATTTTATTTATATAACCCTTTTGCTGATTCTTAAAGTGTTACATAAACAGGACAGGTGAAATATTATCATGTAAAGCAACCATAAACACATGAATAGACCTAGGTTTATAATTTATGATTAAAACTGTACTATCTACACAATATACATAGACATAAAATGTAAAAACTTAAATATCTTAGAAACAGTAGCCAATCAGTTGTTTTAATTGTCATATTTGAATTCATCACATCAAAATACATAATAAATAGCACATTTTATTTCTGAAGCAGACGACTTCTCAAAAATTGTAGACCAGTGACATTTGTGTCAGATTCCTTGCTTATGTAAATTGGTGCACCTTGATTGAAATTGCTGGAGCCATGTCAGTTTACACCAAAAGAGAATTTGGCTCTTTGAGTTATGGTTCCCACAACTATTTGAATTCTGTCCTTTTTTTCTGAGCTGTTCAAACAATTCTTTCATACAAGATAATGAAATACTACATGGCAGTAATCTGATATTATACAATGGAGCTGTATTTCTTCTCTGATTGTAGACATCCACACAAGTAGCATTTTGTTTTTTTCTATATGTTCATTGTTTGATCATGTAATAAAAGCATGTATGCACAGTTGCAGTGGAAAATTTAATTCTAAATTTGAAGATTTCTTGTTTCATATAAGATCAACTATAATAATATTGCTTGGTCTTCTATATAAACCATATTTTATGAAAAGGTGAAATTTCAGTTTTGAATCTCAACTTTGCCTAACCATATACTCTTTTATTTTATTTATTTATTTGAACCTCTATTAGCCTCTTTGATGGTTATTTGTTTCATTTCTTTCTGATCTGGGTGTGGGAATATTGAGGGTTAGACGTTTGCATTCATGTAAATATTTATGTTGTTTCACTATGTGGTGTTTTCACTGACTTTTTCCCATCATTGTCTACTCTGTTTATCTGCAAGATAGAGTGACGGATTCTGCTGTGGTGGGAAATGCTGAAATTGGCTTTGCTTTTATTTTCTCTCATCCTCATATGCAAAGCTTCTTGAACCTCAATTTCCAAATTTAGTTTTTCTCTGTAACAATCTGTTTCCCTACATCTGTGTGTGCTGTATAGCTGTGAATTAAGGCATGCTGCCCTAAGGGAGCTGGCTGAAGCTCTGTGGAGATTGTTAATTTCCTCCCCCAGACAACATTCTATATTGATTTCACCAATATTTTCATCATACCACATTACACAGTCAATTTATGGATTATTTTGGAAAGCATTTCCTAAAAGATAATAAAACCTTTGCCAAATATTGGCAATCCAGAACAATAGACCCTCTAATAGTTAAAGCAGAAAGAAATTTCAAAATGTTTATTGAATAGAAGCAACAGCATCAAAAAGTGCTCTTTCTCCTAAAGGTTTAACTCAGAGGAAACATGATTATTTATTTTAACTGCTTAGAGAGAAAAGACGATGTGGTGAAAAATGTAAATTGTACTGCTATTATAACATCATCAACACAGAAGAGGAGCAATTAGGGATAGTCAGAATAAAAGCAGCATGTGATCCTCTTAGACATTTTAGCCAAATGTTTGAACATTGAGAGTTTTACAAATTATTTAAGCAGGAGATGCATTCTAAGGCTACAGTCTGTATCCTAGTTAGCACCCAGATTTAAAAAGTAGTATGCAGTGCAAAATGTAGATGACTGAGAAATCATTGTCACTAATTTCTTAATTTACAACAGTTTTTTCTTTAATTGGAGGGAATGTTACTGGCAGTCAGATGTGTTACTTGTTTCAGATTCATTGCTGACTGTCAGATACCCAACCTAATCAGTTTTTGTCCCCTGGCTTCCCCCCATCAGCAGAATAGAGAAAGATTTGTTATGTTTGACCAGGCTCCTAATGGTTTTTGTGCTATGGGTACAAAATATTTGGCCATAGCAGATCTCCATCATAATAAAATCTGCAGACCAGGAAGCACTATCAAACCATAAGTTAATAAGGGGGTATGTCAGCATGGCTTAATGCCATCAATATCTTATCAGACTTATCCACATTCCATAGTTTAGTTCAGTATTCTGGATTTCCAAGGTACTGTTTTATTGTGTCCAACATTCAGTAGCTATTTGAAATGTAAATGTCTGAATACACGATCCCACAGTATAAATTTTGCAAAGTCTCTAATGATGTGAGCTGCAGAATTGGAGTTTTAGGTTGATTACAAGTCCCACAAGTAGGTTTTTTCCCCCTCCTCATGCACATTTTTCATGCACAAATATATTGGCAACATTGATGGTGGCATAATCTAGACGTTACAGGAATGCATAAAAGACTGGGAGTCAGGAACTCAAGTTTAATTTTGTTTCTGACAGTAACTCAATTGCGTATTCTTGGACAAGTCGGTAAACCTCTGAATGTGCCATATCCAGTGCCCACTAAAGTCAATGGAAATCTTCGCACTGACTTTAAAGGGTTTGGATTGGGCTCTCTGTCTCAGTTTCTCCATCTATAAAATGGGGGAAATTATACTTACCTACATTATTGGGGTACTACTAGGATTAATGTTTGTACAGTGTTTAAAAGATGTTGTGCTTATATGATCAAAATATAATTTAAATAGGGACAGTTACAGGAATTATGAACATTCCTTTTAGTTCCATAGAAATACACTGAGAAGGAGCAGTGCTGTAAACTACTTTCCATTTTGAAAAGAGAGATTTTACATTATCCATGGGTTATCAACTCTTTCTAGTGTAGGACTGCACTGGTAACATTTCTTAAAAGAAGGGCGGGGGGAAGCAATCCTGAATATTAAATGTAAGAAGAAGTCAAATCACAAATAAGAGGAATTGCAAAAACTGATAAATAATGCAGCCTGCAGTCAGGAAATATATTAATACTGAATTTAGCTTATACACCTCTACCCCGATATAACACGACCTGATATAACATGAATTCGGATATAACACGGTAAAGCAGCGCTCGGGGGGGTGGGGCTGCACACTCCGTCGGATCAGAGCAAGTTCAATATACCGCAGTTTCACCTATAACGCGGTAAGATTTTTTGGCTCCCGAGGACAGCGTTACATAAGGGTAGAGGTGTATTTTATAGTGCTTTTTATCCAAAAGCATTTCAATATGGTTTATACACTCTGGGTCAAATTCTGCCCTGGCTCTAGTCAGCCCCATTAAAGTAAATGGTGTAACTCAAAACAAATTTGCTGCTCTGCATATTGTAGAGGAATCACTTCATTCCTTAATGATGTACATCTTTGAGTCATTCACAACATTGCTGAAATGTAGTCTTTAAATTGTACATCCACTTTCAAGGCAAAGCTTTGCCTTTAAGTCATGAACATCATAAGGGGGCAACAATCTGACAACATTTTCTGTCTCGTTAGGGATTGAAGATCAGTGGGAAGGGTGTAAATAGCAAGACTTTGACACTACCAAAACCAAATTAAGTATCAAAGTGGAGGAGATGAAGAATCAACCTCAAACATAAGAGCTAAAAGAAACTATGCTGAAGGACACACGAAAACCACAAGCATTCAGAACACAAAGAAACTCCATTTCCCACATCCATAGACACTGTAAATATGTGTCATGCCTCATCAGCAACATAACTCGCTTCATTTCGTTCCTCTTCATTCATTTTCCCAATATGAGATCATAAACAAAGGGGAGAAAATACTCTTTAAAAATGCTAGCTCTAATTTTAAAAAGTCAGTTATTAGTCACCGTTAGATAAAGTCCGAGATTTGCAAAAGTGACTAGTGCTTTTGAGATCTTCATATTTTGGATGCCCAACATGAGTCACCCTACAGAGATTTGATTTTCAGAAATGGTTGGCAATTAGGTCCCTCTAAAGTGTCTCAAGCTGGGCCCTCAAATATTGAGGCATCCACATTGACTCATCCCTTATGACAATCTTAGCCAGAATGTGAAAACCCTGACTGAGTAGCCCCAGGAATTTAGTGGATAGCAGTGTGGGATTTATTAAAGGCTTAATTTAAAGTCTACTGAGTCCAATTCAAAGATTTTTATTGGCTTCCCTGGCTTTGGATCTGACCCTCACATACATCCTCTCATTAGCTTCAATTGTTCCCCCTTTTTTCAGTTAATATTATTTAACTAAATCAGTTAATCCAAGTATTTTCACATGATTGGTATACTGCAAACAGTAATAGCATGCATGCACACACATTTTTTCCAGTTTAAAAGGGTTTTTTTTCCTTTCCATTTTGGCCTGTTCTACCTACTGTGGCCTGGATTCTGCACCATTCCGGTCAATGAGAATTTTACAACTGACTTCAGTGGTATAAGAGAGGGTATTCATTGGAACTATTTCCCAAACCAATACAACTTTCAAACTTCTTAAAACATTTTAAGTGTGACCACTCCAGTTAATTTTAACCTCAGGTATAATGACTTTATTAAGCTAGTGTTTCATGGTAAATTTCCAAAACCTGGGGTGGGGGGGAGGATCCTTTTCATTTCCTTTATAACTTAAGTGCAATTTAATCAATTAACAGTACATTAGAAATGCATAGTAGCAAATTCCAATCTAGGTCAACTATCTGGAAGTCTTAAAGTTTCAGGTTAATCTGAATTCAAATGGCTTGACTGTAGGAAGGTTATAATGAAAATGCTACTCGAGGCTGCTCTTCTACTGCACTGAGAGGACACAGCAAAAGATACTGTTTATGTAGTCAAAAACTGTTTCGTTTGCCAGGAGGGTTCCCAGTGTGACTGGCAAATCACAGATCAAGGCATCCTTTGGGCTTTGTTCTCTAGTCATTATCATATACTTGTGAATTCCTTGTCCTCTTCGTCCAGTAATAGGTACAACGCTATGATGAAGGTCAACAGACTGTGCCAAGAAAACTTTGGAATTGATTTTGATAAATGCTACTGTTATAATGTATCCCTCACACTTTTATTCCTTTCTAAATAGTAGTGTGGGACCAGTTAGAGTGATAAAATCTACCCGGAACATATTTTATGGGTTATCTTGCATTTCCAGTAAGCCTTACTGTGAGAGCTCTATTTTTATGTCATTGTGTAAAGCTGCCTCCCTGCATCAAGCATTGCTTTAATTCTCTATTAAAGTTAGCTCATATGTTGCTGAAAACAGCATATTCATTTATTTTTATTTCCCCACCTAAGAAATTGTATTTCCTTTAGGTCTCCTTACCTTCTAATTCTGTTATGACATTGAAAGAGGGCATATACAGACTAGGAAGTGACTCAAGTAATGGCTGTTATTCAGCGCTTGATAAATAGAGATTGTTGTCAAGCAATTTCCTTTTGTTTAAAAAAAAACCCCCAAAAAACAAACAAAAAAAAACTACTGAAATGTGGAGTGCTAATGACCAGGAACATTTATTGTACATCTCCAACAGGGCTACTCAGTGGGCCTTCTCAGTATTAATATGAGATACATAATGAACAAACAGTATGACAAATATATGTAACAAATATAAATAAAAGCATATAATTATACTGTCATTAATTTGCTAAGATCCAAGTGCCATAAAACAATATAAAGCCTTGCTTAGACTATTTTATTTCCTTTAAAAATTCATTTGTTATTAAGTATGCTGAAAGTCTAGCATTTTTTTTCAAAATAAAATAACACTGCTACATATAGTTTAAATCCCTTCCTGTGAAAAATAAGTTTTTGAAAATATATGTTTCTCCTGTATTGTATATTTAATCTTATGAGAGATCAGAAAAGGCACCCTCATTTTTCCAATTCAGGATAACTTTTCCTATTGCTAGGCTTTTTGAAAAAATAATTAACGATAAAGTATCTGATTCCTAATCCCAAAGAAGTGTTTGGGTTTTATTTTGGCAAGACTGAAAAATGATACAAATATGTGTTTCACCTTCAAAACACATATACCTAACATTTGTTTTATTAGAAGAAGAAACATTAAGGGAGTTATTGGTCCATTACACATTTTTATACACTTTTGATACAGCATATCTGGGGTTGTAAAAATATGAGGAGCAGTTGGCAAGCCATTTGCATGGCACAGCCAGGAAATTGTAAAAGATGTGCTTTGTAGGAATGAATTTAATAAAATCACTTGTTAAAATTAAATATTTTCAAACTTATTCTATTACATTTGAATGCGCACTAGCTGCTGCCTGTACAATTTATGCAACATTTTCCCTTTCTGAATAGTTTAGTGGGCAAGTACAGTAGCAGGGAGGAGAGAAATAGTGTGCTCAGCTAGAGTATTCTAGTGACTAGAGAATCTCAAGGGTTTAGAAGAACAGTAGAAATAGTACAGCTGGCTGAACTGTTCAGAACATATAATATGAATTAATATCTATTACAATTGTAAACCCTTTTTTGATTATTGAACCAATAAGGTACCATTCCTGATTTTGTTATTTGTGTGCAATGTTATACCTATGTTGGTCCCGGGATATTAGAGAGAGAAGATGGGTGAGGTAAAATCTGTTATTGGATCAACTTGTGTTGGCGAGAGAGACAAGTTTTGAGCTTACACAGAGCTCTTCTGGGTAAGCTTCAAAGCTTGTGTCTCTCACTGACAGAAGTTGTTCCAATAAAAGATATTATTTCACCAACCTTTTCTCCTTGTTATTTGTAAGTATTTTCAAATTGGTTGGATGAAGAGTTTTCAGTTTATTCATTGAAGGCTACATTCTGGTAACCTTACTCATGCTGAATAGTACTTTACTCCAAAATAGCTCTTCTAAAACTGAATGGAACTACTCATAGAATAATCTAGTAGCCTTAATGCATGTGAGGGTATCAGAAACTGATCTTAGCTATTCACTCTCTATTATCACATAGCAGTACCGTGATATCAGAATGCTTTGATGGAATCATGACCTTTTTTTTTTTGTTTTTTTTGGTCCTTTCTAAAGAGAGCAGGAACAGTGGCTTGAAAAAGATTTTAATTTAATTAGCTTAGTTTAAAAATGACTGACTGTGCTTGAGCCTGCAAAGCCTCACAAAGCTTATATTGCATTGACGTAACCTGCTTCCTACTAGTTTTCTACAATATAATAAAAATAAATAATGCAATGATAATAATAAAAGAATGTTCACTTAACATGGAGGCTAAAGCTAAGGAGACATGATTTCCAGATCTGGAACATTAAAAGGTGAATCCAGTTCCCAGTGGAGTCAATAGAAGTCTTTCAATTTACTTGGGATGTGGTTGTATTTGGTTCCCAAAGATGAATGGCTTTTGTTTGTGTTTTTCATGTCATTGTGAGAGCAACATGAAACATTAACCCATAGAGACAATCTCTGCCCTCATATACACATACAAACTCCTAATTTCTCCTTGGAGGCGTGACTGTAGTAACTAGGTCCCTGAAGTAATTAATAATAGTTAAACTGCCTTAAGAGCAGGGCCGGCTCCAGGGTTTTGGCTGCCCCAAGCAGCCACAAAAAAAAAAAAAGCCGCGTCGCGATCTGCGGTGGCAATTCAGCGGAAGGTCCTTCGCTCCTAGCGGGAGTGAGGGACCGTCCCCCGAATAGCTGGACCTGCCGCCCCTGTCCGGAGTGGCCGCCCCAAGCACCAGCTTGCCAAGCTGGTGCCTGGAGCTGGCCCTGCTTAAGAGGGTGTTTTCTTAAATATGGTGCTCATCATAGAAAATCAAACCACATACTATTAAACTGTTATGAACTGACTTTATATTCTTCTGTGACACACTCTTTAACATCATTATATACAGTGTGGATGAAAACTTTACTGAATTTTTTAGATCAATGTCTCAATATTTCATTCTGTGTACACTTCACACTCTGTCTGAGATCTCTTTGAAGTAATTGAGAGTTCTGAATGCAGGACATGGACCCAAGAGATTCATTTTAATATCATTAACTTAAAACAGTAAGTTATGTTCATTTCAACAAGTTCTATAAGAAATATATTGAAATGTTGAGATAAGGGATTTTTCCCATCTAGAGTAGGTAAGTCCTCCACAGTAAACAATTTATTCATAAAGCTGCTGTTGATCTCAGAAATATCGTATTAACAAATCATGCAAATCATAAACATTATCAATTCAGACAATTTTAATATGAAATACAATATCTGCCTATTGGGTATGTTGGTAAATATTAAATACTTGGATAAAAGAGTTGGCTAGAGATGTCATCACTCTGTCTGACTCTACTGAACACTTCAGGTTCCACATTGTGAAAAAAAGAAATACATCATTACCACACTAGTCTGGAAATTACTGTGTGGGCAATCTGCATTACATTGAATAAAACTGAGTTTGCATGGTCCAAACCACTATAATGATATCTGGAAGCAAAGAACTATTTTCATAGCACATTACATAATAGACTAGGTGTGAAATTAGTTTTATGGTGAATGGACACCCTGAAGGTTGTTAGCTTTTTATTATATGCAGCTTCTTCTATATAACTGCATTAGTGTTTCTTCTTATAGATATCAAAATAATACATTTTAATGAATAACTCTTAAAGTGCACTGAGCAGCTGCTCACACATATCTGCTTACCTCATCCCACAAAGTCCTTTGTGTAATAAGTCAGAAAGTCTTGATCAATGTTTTAGTCAAACAAATGTTTTTTAAATTGCTAAACAAAGAACGGTAACTATGAAAGGATGAGGCATTGCTTTTTAAAGACAGTTTTTCAGAAGTGGCAATTATAGTCACAAGACTTTCAGCATGTCTGTGGTGTCATATCAGTTTTAGCAAGAGAGGATCTGAAAGAACTGCTCACATTATTGTGGGATCTCATCAGTGCTGCTATGTGATTTTGGGGGGAAATATGCAAAGTCTTTTGAGTTAATGTAGCATTGTAATGCCCAGAGTATTATGGTGCTTTGTTTTTCATGCTGTCCTATAAAATAACACTGTGGGACTAATTTTCAATCAAGGACACCTTTAAAAAGTCATCCATATCCTGTATTTGATTGCTGAAATTGTATATACACATGTAACATAGTTATAGCGACAACTAAGTGCAAATTTGAATGTCCTAAAACAGGATTTGAATGTTGTCTCAAAGTGCTCACATTTGAAAACTGGATCATGTATTGAATAATTAAAGGTAGATAATAGAAACTGTGTATTACACAAGATGAAGAAGGCGACAAGGGCAGAGATGTTCTAGATTTGATTCTGACATACAGAGGAACTAGTTGAGAATTTGAAGGTGGAAGTCAGCTTGGGTGAAAGTGATCATGAAATGATGGAGTTCATGATTCTAAGGAAAGATAGGAGGGAAAACAGGAGAATAAAGACAATGGACTTCAAGAAAGCAGATTTTAGAAAACTCAGAGAATTGGTAGGTAAGATGTGGTGGGTAGCAAGTCTAAAGGAAAAAAGAGTGCAGGAGAGTTGGAAGTTTTGTTTGTTTGTTTAAAGAAACATTATTAAAGGCACAAGAGCAATCTATCCCAATGCATAAGAAAGATAGGAAGCTTAACTAGGAGATCTTCAGTGACCTGAAATGGAAAAAAGTCATCCAACAAGTGGAGACTAGGTCAAATTATGAGGGATGGATATATATATATATAAAAAAAAACCAAGCATGTAGAGACAAAATTAGAAAGGTCAAGACACAAAACAAGATGAAACTAGCTAGGGACATAAAAGTTAACAAGAAAACACAAATATTTTACAAATACATTAGAAGCAAGAAGGCGACCAAGGACAGGGTAGGCCTAATCCTAAATGAGGAGGGAGAGACAATAACAGGAAATGCAGCAATAACCAAAGTGTTAAATGCCTTTTTTGTTTCAGTTTTCACCAAAAAAGTTTGCAGTGATTAGATGACTAACATAGTGAAAAGCAGTGTAAATGGGGTAGATCTGAAGCTAAAACAGAAAGAACTAGTTAAGTATTCTAGGAAGAGTATCATCAGGCCCTGCTGCCTTTAAGACATCTAATTTTTATTAGTAATTCTTAAGGAACTGTCTGAAGAGACCTCTGAGTCATTAATGATTATCTTTGAGAACTTGTGGAGGAAAGTAAAGATCCTAGAGGACTGAAAAGTGACAAATATAGTACCTATCTATAAAAAGGGAATCAGGACAACCCAGGGAATTATAGACCTCAGCTCAATTTCAGTAGCCATAAAGATAATGGAGCAAATAATCATACAATCAGTTTTTAAGCACCTAGAAGATAAGGTGATAAGTAACAGTCAACATGGATTTCTCAGGACACATAATGTCAAACCAACGGTACTATCCCTCTTTGACAGGGTAGCAAGCTTTGTGAATAAGAGTGAAGAAGTAGATGTGATGTATCTTGAATTTATTAAGGCTTTTGATACTGTCTTACATGATCTTCTCATAAGCAAATTGCAATGAGGGCGGTTTAGGTTGGACATTAGGAAAAACTTACTGTCAGGGTGGTTAAGCAGTGGAATAAATTGCTGGGAGGGGTTGCAAGTGCTTTGAAAGATAGTATTACAATTCAAAATGATCTGGATAAACTGGAGAAATTATATGAAATAAATAGAAGGAAATTCAATAAGGACAAATGCAAAGTACTCTACTTAGGAAGTAACAATCAGTTGCATACATATAAAATGGGAAATGACTATGTACAATGGATCTGGATGTTCTAGTGGCTAACAAACTAAATACAAGTTATCAATATACTATTTTTAAAAAAAAGTGAACTTCATTCTGGAATGTATTAGTAAGAGTTTTGTAAGCAAGATACAAGAAGTAATTCTTCCAAGAAGTAACTCTATTAAGCACTGATAAGTCTTCAACTGGAGAACTGTGTCCAGTTCTGGTCACCTCACTTCATGAATGATGTGGACAAATCTGGAATGTATTAGTAAGAGTTTTGTAAGCAAGATACAAGAAGTAATTCTTCCAAGAAGTAACTCTATTAAGCACTGATAAGTCTTCAACTGGAGAACTGTGTCCAGTTCTGGTCACCACACTTCATGAATGATGTGGACAAATTGGAGAAAGTCCAGAGAAGAGCAACAAACATTATTAAAGGCCAAGAAAATCTGACCTGTGATGAAAGATTGAGAAAATTAGGTATATTTAGTCTGAAGAAGAAAAAACTGAGGGAGTACATAAGTCTTCAATTACATAAAAGGTTGTTGTAAAAAGGAGGGTGATCTAAATTGTTCTCCTTATCCATTGAGGACAGGACAAAAAATAGTAGGTCTAAATTGCAGGAAGTGAGATTTAGGTTAGACATTAAGAAAAAATTCTGAACTGTAAGGATAGTTAAAAACTGGAACAAATTTCTACAGACATTGTGGAATTTATGTCACTGGATATTTTGAAAACAGGTTAGACAAGGACCGCCTTTACCACCATATTGGCTCGGGTGCAGTGGTTGTTTTTTTTTGTGTGTGTCTTCTCTACAGCAGGTTCAGGAAGAGCTCTGTTCATGCATGGCATGAAGAGTGCTAGGCTATGTGTTGCAACTAATTATTTAAGTATACTGCATAGGAAAGGTATACAGTAACCGGATAAATAGCTTGGAAAATGACTTAAACATTGAAGGTCCTTGTCTAACCTGTTTTAAAAACATCCAGTGACATAAATTCCACAATGTCTGTAGAAATTTGTTCCGGTTTTTAATTGTGCACATGCAGAATGCACATGCATTATTCCTTAAAGTACTATCTAGACCATCGCTGACAGGTGTTTGTCAGGTGATAACGAAAGAAGGACAGGATACATTTGACATGGGTTTAATCAAGCCACAACTCTATTATTAGATGTCTGAGATTACCTGGCAGATAAAAGTGTTCAGTGCAGGTAACCCTATATATTTTTCGTAATTACCTGGGGGGCTTTTACCAGCTTAACTACCCTTACAGTTCAGAATTTTTTCTTAATGTCTAACCTAAACTGTTGGTCTGCATGTGCATGTGCATTCTGTAGTTAAAAGATTTCACAGTATTAGATCTAAAATGCACCTGTAGACTTTGTATTTCCAAAAATAGCTCAGACACATGATAGACATAAACTACATAATGATTAAAAATTACAACTGTTTCCACTCAGGCCATGTAATATCATATTAAGATGCTGGTTTGATGACTTAATAGCATGTCTCATATTTAATCAGATTACTCCCAAATTAATAATAAAGGGGTATTTTGCTTTTAGATGCTTTCTACATCTATATTCATATTCTTTCTGCAATGCTCCAACCTCTACCAGCATAAATCTGAGTGCAGGGAAGTCCTCAAGAAAGTCCTCTAGAGAAAGATTTTAATGGTAGAAAGCAGCACTCTTCCTTATTTTGGGGAAGATCATAAGAGGCATTTCTATCCAAGAAGTGGTTTAAGGTTGTGCTTATTCAGTGAACATCTTTGGGCTGCTCCACACTAACCCTCCACTTCGAACTAAGATACACAACTTCAGTTACGTGAATAACGTAGCTGAAGTCCAAGTATCTTAGTTCGAATTTACCGCGGGTCCACACGTGGCAGGCAGGCTCCCACGTCAACTCCGCGTACTCCTCTCGCGGAGCAGGAGTACCGGCGTCGACGGCAGGCACTTCTGGGATCGATCCAGGATCGATTTACAAGACACGATAAATCGATCCCAGAAGATCGATTGCTTACCGCCGGACCCAGAGGTAAGTATAGACGTACCCTTTGACAGTCTTTGCCACAGAGGCTGCTATGGAGCCTCCAGTAAAAATTAAAATTGATACTCATGAGTGGAACCCCTGAGAAAGGAAGGGTAGCATTGAAAGCACTGCATGGTCTTTCCTGGTACTTCCCTTTACCAGCAATAGAGAAAATGACAGCATATCTGTAGACTATTGAATTCAAATACTATTTTAGGGCAATAATTGTTGTAGAGACCACAGGTAACAGTTTTAAGTGCCTAAATTAAATGGCCTAACTTTGGCCATTTTCAAAACTGACTTTCAATGAGAGTTAGGCTCCTCAATTCCAACTGGACTTTTGAAAATAAGACTTTGGCTCTTACATAATTTGAGCACATTTGAAAATTTTACCCAACATTACTTTTTCAGAAGCTCTTGACAAGAAGATCTATAGTTCTGCATCAAAAGCAAACTTCATCTCTCCTCCAAAATTCTGGCAAGTCCTAGATATTTGTTTTAAAACAAGCAACCATTTAAGCACAGAAATAACTTCAGGCTATTAATTTGAATATGAATCAGTGGAACAAAAGCCTACTTTTGCCTGTTTATTTTGGAGGGAGTAAGGAAAGACACTGATGCAAAAAGATGTTGATTTATTCAGTTTCATGAAGAGCCATGCTGTAATAGAGTGGGGGGGGGGAGAGCAATTTTGACCCCTTCATCAGCAGAGTGTTTGCTGTCCAGGGCCTGAAAGTAACTTCTGATTTAGAGGCCTAAAAATGTTACTCAAACAGAAGCTTAAACAATCACTTTTCATCCTCATCTGTCAAGAAAAATAGCTAGAGACAGAAAAGCTGTTTGTCTGAGAATTATCTTACCAACCCACCTAAGACAGACAGACACACACACACTAAAACTAGTTGGAAAAGTGAGGAAGTGAGGGGCAGTTAATAAATTACCTTATCACTTTCACTTTTTTGTACATAACTGGATGTTTCAGTGGGTGCATGGCAAAGTGTTAAATAATACAAATAATTTTAACTGAAGTGGTTGAAGACATGAGTGGATGTTTTTTGATTATCAACTTTGGTACTAAGAACAGAGAACAGATATAAGAAGACATATAGATTCTCTCAGGAGATTCTGTGACTATGAAAGCTGGTTTTAAACTCAAAGTGCAAGAGCAAAGTATGGCAGACCAGATATGGATTAGCACATGGGTAGCAAAATGCAGGAGGAAGAGGGTAGTACTGGTGGCAGTTAAAATAAATAGATTGTCCAGTTAGATTCTTAAAGTGCAGTCACTGGAGTTGTCCAATGTCAGATTAAAGAAATAATAGAAAGCACAATGCAGTATCATTCCTGACTGAAACAAGGGGTTGTGGTAGATGATCTGGGGGGGTGGTATCATTTAGTGTTACCTATAACTGTCAATGATTGATTACTGTAAGGAGAAATACAAATGTTGCAATTAGATGTAGAATGGAAGGATAACAAAGGAATAAGTGACATAGCTGTATATCTAACAGTTTGTATATATTGGATGTCAATGTGGATGATTTAAAGAGTGTACTATACAAGGCACAGAAGTGAGTGAGTCTGGTACTGAATGATACAAGAAAAGAGAAATAGCGGGAGACTCATTTTGTGATGTTCTCTTTTTTCATATTAGAGAGGTGGATATAATTTGTATTTAAATAAAAGCTAGTAGGACTGGTTATTTCATATAACAGTTTAAAGATCTGTATTATGGAAGTTGTTCACTGCTAACTGCTTTAGTTGAGCATATTGGAATATAGCATGTTAGATAAGAGGTAATCAAGGGTGCTTAAGCAGAAGTTCAGTCAGTTTATATTAAAATGTAGAAGGTAAGTAAAATTGCAAGCCATTCTATGAATGAAGAGAGCAAAGCAGTAAAAACAAATTTGAAGAAGCTGGGGGGACATGTGTACGGAAAGGATATGTGGATAGATGTGAAATGTGAATATAAGAACAGGAGGAGTATTAGCATCACTGCGCCTCTGCAAAAACTCTGTGCAAAGACAGGCTATTATGTGTCAGAGGTGGTGTGACCAGGGGTGGACAAATACAGCCACTCTAAATTCCCCTGGACTAGTTAACTCATTCTATAATCTTTGTGAGAGGTTGGAGAGAACAGATGCTGTTTGTGAGTCAAGTTCAGCGTGTCTGCAAGCTTGCACAGTTGCTTTTGAGGAAGGTAGCCATAGAGGATGAGTGCAAGAAGACTTCCTACACACAAATCTGGAGACAGATCAATGAGAGGCACATCATGCACTCCCCCAGCTACAGCTTCATTCAGGTGGACCCCAGGCTTGACCTGTCTTTCTCAACGTTTTTTGCACAGCTGGTGATGCTAATGCTCCTCCTGTCCTTACACCCACGGAGCATATAGGCCTGGATCACTGGTTCACCCAGTATAACGGAACACCTGAAGCACTCTTTTCCCCTCTTATGAAGCACACAGAGTTAGCCATTATCTGGCCTTTAAAGAACTGCTGAAACCCCCCCCTAAATTTGGGGGAACAAAAGTGCTTTGAGAGAATGGACTACAGCTCACCCTTAAAGGTGCATGTAGATTCGATGCTAATAAGGAAACAAAATTCCCCTGTTAATTGTTAATATTCAAATGTAAGAAGAAAAACATTTTCAGTGCAGAGACCTTCTTGATCCAACACAATGGTTTTGTTGCGCAATTAGATTAGTAATAGCTATAAAGTAAAGCAAGGCAATGATAAAGGTGAAATACACAATACATTTCTGAATTAAGGTGTAAATACAGTGTTTTTGAAATGACAGGCATTTGAACCAAGAAAATGACTGGGGGATTTAAAATGTTGTGCCACAAAACTTGTTGAAAATAGTCAAAATATTTCAGGAAGAAGGATGTTAATAATACTAAGGGGCAAAATTAAAACTGAAGATAGTGATTATATATAACTGAGTCATATCAGTTAATTTCAGTACAGGTGAAGGATCATACATGTTAGATCATAGAATCAAAGAATATCAGGGTTGGAAGGGACCTCAGGAGGTCATCTAGTCCAACCCCCTGCTCAAAGCAG
Source organism: Malaclemys terrapin pileata (assembly GCF_027887155.1). Lineage (NCBI taxonomy): Eukaryota > Metazoa > Chordata > Testudines > Emydidae > Malaclemys > Malaclemys terrapin. Next base: position 93,346,331 of record NC_071509.1, read on the forward strand.
GACCAATCCCCAGACAGATTTTTGTCCGAGATCCCTAAATGGCCCCCTCAAAGATTGAGTTTACAACCCTGGGTTTAGCAGGCCAATGCTCAAACCGCTGAGCTGTCCCTCCCTCATTTACTGTGTTTCATTCCATCTTCCGGGGTGTTTAGGAAAAATAGATTAGAGAATATTTTCTTTTTTTTAAGATCCTGATTATGCAACTGCCTGTGCATAGGCCACCCCCCATATCCATGTAGAGCCCCACTGACATCAGTGAAGCTGTCTGTATCAAGGGTCAGCACAACCATGTTGCGTGACAGACATTTGACAAAATTACTGGATTTAGTGAGGAACATTGGCGGGGAGTTATGTCATGTCATATAATTTTCCATACTGAAAAAAACAGTAACCTAGCTAGCTAATACTACTACTAATAAAATCAACTCACTTTAGTGTTTTTTATTGTACCTCGCCGCCGCAGCTACATCAAAGTCCTTTGTGCTCATTGTTGAAGTTGCAATATGTAGACAGGCCTCATCCTGACAGTTCTCAAGGCGATTCCTTGTGGATGTTTTGATTGAGTTCATGTGGCTGAAGCCTCGTTCACAGCAACATGTGTCAGGGCTCAGTGTCAGTAAAAGAAGTGAAAGCCTTGCCAGGTCACTGTAGTCACTCTTTAGACTTTAACAAAAGACATAATAATTTGATAACGTTACTGCCACAGTGGTTTGAGTTGAAAAGTGTCTTGACTGCGTCATCCTCTCAGTACAATGTATACTGCATTTCAACTTTGCTGGAGTCAATGTACTTTGTAAATTCTGCTGAAAGTTTTTGAATTTCTGAGAGTGGTGGCTTTTGGATGCAGGGGTCCAAGTGAAGCATGCATTTCACCAAGTCTTTTTCAGGAAATTTGGCCTTGAATGCCAGTTCATGTTTCTTTGCATATTTGATGAACATTGCTTTTACCTGAGCAATCTCCGTTCTGGCAAGTAGTGCTGCTCCTCACACTCATACTCCCTGAGCATCTCTGTGACCTTGGCCCTAGGGATAGACAGGTTGCTTGGAGATACAAAAGATTCCAGCATAGAATCCTCATTTGAAGGGTGTTTAAATGGCTTCAAAATGACCTTGCAGTACATCTCCAGAGAGCAGTATGTGTTGTACAGATCAGAGTTCTCTTTCTGCAGTGCCAGATTCATTGCTGCAAGAAGTGGCAAAACCCAATTCAGAAAGCTAAGATGCAGAATGAATTTAGGAGACTGTAGCATGTCATGGATATTCTGGCAACTTGGGTCACCAAATTATAGAACATTCCCAAATAACACTATCTCAAAGTATTGCACTAGAGAATCCCAGAGTAGCTTGAACCTCTCAATGCAGGCAGCCAAACTTAACCAGTGAATTTTTTTGTAGCTAATCAGATCTGAATATTCCTCTTAATTCAGTTCGCATATCTGTCTAAACTCCTTTTTTGTCTCACAACCCCACTGAAGTGTCTAAGTGTCGCTTTGATTGTATCTTCCACAAAGTCAGCTATGACTGATTCAGCATTTCTAGCCATTAAGACTTGGCAAGGAGTCATACAGTGCTGGATGAATAAATCACCATAGCTGCATGCTGCCTCTGTCCCCGCTTCCCCAAGCACAGACTCCGCGGTTCCCAGCCTCACAGCCAATGGGAGCTGCGGGGAATGGTGCCTGCAGATGGAGGCAGCCAGGGCCGTCTCCAGGGTTTTGGCCCCAAGCAGCCAAAAAAAAAAAAAAGCCGTGATCGCGATCTGCGGCGGCAATTCAGTGGGAGGTCCTTTGCTCCCAGCGGGAGTGAGGGACCATCCACCGAATTGCTGCCGAATACCTGGACGTGCCACCCCTCTCCAGAGCGGCCGCCCCAAGCACCTGCTTGCCAGGCTGGTGCCCGGAGCCGGCCCTGGAGGCACCGTGCCTGCAGAGCCGCCTGACTGCATTTCCCCTCTGCCAGCAACAGCAGGGACGGGGAGCCACTTGTGGGGAGCCGAGCTGCCTGAGGTGAGTTGCGCTCCCCACAGACCTCAACATTTTTACGACAGACACTTGTGTCCATGTACGAACATGTTGCCGACCCCTGGTCTGTATGGAGGCAATTGCATTAGATTTTATATTTTTGTGAGACATAGGTACTGTCTTTATCCATGTATAGACAGTATTTTTCCTTTTCGTGTGGATCCCTGTGCCTGCAAGGAGCCCTGCTGTTGATGTCAATACCTTGCACAGTGATATTCCCATCCTGACTAGAATCTGTGTGCTTCTCTAGTACAAAAAATTATATGTATAGGTTAAATATGATCAGAACTGTGATTGTGGGTGGGTCTAGGGGACAGAGGAGATAAATAAGATTACAATAGTTGTGGTATGTTGTATGTTGCACACCATTGCTATGAGACATGGAATACCATTTCCTGAGGGGGGCAGAGAAATGATTTCAAGAATCCTGTAAATGGATGAGAAGGAAGAGGATGAATGAGCATAGGAGTATCAGAACCTGATTGTGATGGTGGAGCTGAAGGACAAGTCCAACAGTCAGTGGTTTCTATGTATATGTACTCTCATAATAGGGTTTATAGTAGAGCTGGTTGATGAACTTTTTTTCTGAACAGTATAGATTAGTCAAAACCAAACCTGTTCAGAAACAGGGTCAGTTTCAACGATTCCCCCAACTCAAAAAAATTTGGGGGAAAATGTTTCAAAAAGGTTTGTGTCTTGTTTTGATATTTTCAAACAGTAATTTGTTTCTTGAGTCTAGATGACTTTTCATTTCAAAATATTAGTAAATATTAGTAAATCAGACAAAAAGAAAAAAATGTTTGAAAGGAAAATTAAATATTTCAAAATTGAGATGACTGAGCCCAGAACCAAGCCAGACTAGGTGAAGTTACTGAGATGGGCCATGTTGGTCTGGTTGAAGACTGAGCCCAGAGAAGGCTGCTGAAAGGACACCAACCAAGGGTACGGAAATGGGCCCTTGTTGGGCTGTTAAAGAAGGCAGTGCCTCCAGGGTGGAAGTGTTGGTGCTACAGCCCCAGAGCAGGGCTGTTATAAAGAACTAGAGACTGTATACCCTGGAAAGGGAGACAGTGTGTGAGTGACTCGGCTGGATGGCTGATTCACTGAAGACCAGCTGAACAATCATCAGCTCGGGGGGTGGGGGGGAGGTTGCTCATGGGATGTGGGTGTGACCCTGTTCAGAACTGAGCGATTGCAGGCATGTACCAGCTAGAGAGGCGCCACTCATGAGAGGTGGATGCCAACACCATTAAAACCTGCACACGCTAATAATCTTTTCAGAGAGACCCTCCTCACTCTGATTAGGATTATGGTTGGAATTCCAGTGATTCCCTAAGGATTGGGGCCATATTGGACCAGAAGTCCTGTCCCTTTGCTGGATCAAAAAGGAGGCCATGAGCCAGTTTAAAACTAGGCTACTTGGCCAAAGAGTCTACCTTTATCTCTTGATCCCTCGAGAATCCAGTTTGGACTATTAAATGGGCACCTCTCCTAGGGGATGTTGTTTCTCTGGGGATGTGTCAACCTCAGTGAATTTGCCTAATCACTCCCTGCTGTTCTCCTATTTACCCTTCCTATGGAAATACATACAATTCCTCAATAACACATAGACAATAATAACTCCTAAAGATAGTAAACTCAATTCAGTATGGTTTAACTCAATTCCATAAGGTTTGTGCAGGATATTGTCAGTCTGTCACAGAAGGGTAGTGATTCCTCCTTGTTAAAAACACTTGAGTTTGTTCTTTTAAATCCTTGGGTAGCCTTTAGTTATAACAGTTCTCTGCCTGCTAGAGTTCACTTACAAAGGTACAAATACAATCATTAAGGTGCAAAAGATTTGAGAACCTGCAAGATTCAGAAAACCTGATTACGTGGCAGGGTGAAGAATCCTATAACTTTTATTGAAAAGAGATGTTTCTGATTCAAATGCAGTGGAACTCCTTCTATATTAATAGACCATTTTATCATTACACTTGAGAGATTTTAGAGTGTTAATATTAAACCATTTAAAAAAAAAATAGGAATTCATAAACTTGTATCACTAGAAAGAAAGCTTGCTTTAAAAGTTTCCTGCAAATACATTTTTCTCTGGAGTATTTTTGAATTAGATACCCACCTACTGTGTTCGTTTCTTTGAACTCTTCCATTGCAGGGAGTTTAAAGCTAGATTATAAATCATTAACTTTCTCATCAAGCAGTCAATGCTTTGGATTTCAAAGTATTATTGAGCATTCTTACTTTACTAAGCCTGTCATTTAAGGCTGCTGTTAAAATGCTGTAGAAACTTCCCATGAAAAAAGCATAGATGCAAGCCAACCTACGAGTCCTAACCATGTTTGTGTAATTGTGAACTTTTAATCATTTTTCAGAAACAATTAAGATGAAAGTCTAGCTGTCCTTATAGTGTCTGGTTTAGCTGCCTATTGAGTTTTGGTGCATTCTGTTGAATTTTAGGTTATCTTGTATAATTTGCCCTTTCATATTTGCCTGTGGAAAAGAAGGAATGACCAAGTCTGCCATATCCATCTGAACTCTGGATGCTGTACTGGCACCTTGGGGCTGCTCTAACTTACCCTGATTGACCAAATGAGCACCACAACCTATCCAAGATAAGGAAAGCCTGGAGGAGAACTTTGTCCCAGCCTTGCTGTTCCTCTGGAACTGTTTTAGACAATGCTAGACTGCAGTCAAAGACATAGCTATAAGGCTTTGGGTTCTCTTAATCCTGAAACACCTAGTGTAAACTGGAGAGTGAAGTGGTGTGTAGGAGAATAGACATGGCTTGAAACTAAAGACAAAATTTAGAAGAATCTGTAAGTAAGTGTAAAGTATAATTTCTGAGTTTCACATGGCATGAAGATATTTGGGTTCCATTTGCACTCTCTTCCCTTCTCCCCCACAAATGAAATATTCTGGCAAATTGGCAATAGGGATATGGGGACATACCCAAACCTCCTTGACAAAAAATTATATTGTGGCTGTGATGGCATACTGAACTAATCACACATGTACATTATATAGATAGATGTAAAACAAAGCCAGAGGTGGGTTTTTGTAATTGAGTTAATGGCATTTAGCTAAGCATGTACTCTTGACAATATTTCATCATAACTTCTGAAGAGTGGAGGCCTGGTTTTTGTTCACTGGTTTCATAGAGTTTTCTGAAATTTTGGGAAACCAGTCACCTTTCAGAAGATTGGAAAAGGGGCTTCATCGTACCTTTTTTCAACAAAGGAGAGTGATCAGCTTGCTCAAACTACAGAAAAATAACACTGCTGTCAGTCCCAGGGAAGGTATTTATGATCATCCGACTGTACTTGCTGAAATACTGTCTCAGCCCAAAAATGAAACACAGCCAATTTAGTTTCTGCACAGGTTGATCTACAATCCATGCTATATATCCTCTGCAGAATGTTACAATCCATGCTATATATCCTCTGCAGAATGTTTAAAAAAAAACTAGAATGACAAAAGGAAGTTAAAATCGTGTTTAAAGACTTTTCAGCCACTTTTGAGTCCATGCATTGATCAGCAATGTGGATACTGCTGTACCAGTATGGGATGCCTGAAAATTTAGTATGCCTAACTTTAGCTGGATCAGTGGTTGTATTAGATTGGTTTTGAAGAGAATCAGGAGTATGTCAGAGATGTGTTTTCTCACCTATATTATTAAATGTTCCAATAGACTAGCTGATGAAAAAGCTGATTGAGGCCACAGTAGGAGGTGTAAAGTTTAATGATTCGTCATTAGAGGCTCTCGAGTATGCATATGATATTGCCTTACTTGGAAAGACTACTTATCAACTAGTTAATGCTGGAAGAACAGAAAAATAAAACCTGCAGAATCTATGGGACTTATGATCAATGGTAATAAAACCAAAGCTATGTATGCCTCTTAAAAATGACCTGCCAATGCTTCATGAAGATAGTAATGACATTGTATGGGTAAATAGTTTTATCTATTCCGATAGTCAGGTGACAGCATGTGGCTTTATATTTGAAGAAGTCACATGTCAGATTGGTCTTGCATCACTAAAATTTCAACATCTTCAAATGCCTTTGTTTGGATGAGGGGGGAGGTGTCTGTGTGACAACTAAGATAAGAACAGGAGTGGCTAACAGGAGTTTTCGAGGGAGTTCTGCGGGTGATGGAGGAAAGATTATGTGACCTTTAGGGTAAGTTTGTTGTTTGGAGTGGGTGGTGTGTTTGCTGCTTGACTGAAATATACCATGTGGTCTGTCTCTTCGGGGGACCATGTACTGAGCCTAGCGGCCTGCTAGACAAGACTGAGAGCTTCTTAATGAGGCTTTTATCCCTAAGCCCTTTAGCACCTATCAGCCCTTAACCAGGGGGTGGGGCTACTCAGGAAGACCAGGGCTTTAAAAATCCGCTCCTAAGCAACTAGAGGAGCTAGCGAACAGAAGTGGCTAACAGGGTGGTGTATGTGTGCATTTGGTGCAAGGAGCTCCTGGCCCACAGAGACCATGTACAGGCTTGGGAGACCAGAGTGGCTGAACTGGAGTAGCTAAGGGAGACAAAGATGTACATAGATGACACTTTCCGGGACACAGTAGAACAGTCCCACCGCCAGTCTGACAGTCTCTGTGCTGTTCAGGAGGATGAAAATCTCAGGGAAGGAGCATCTAACTGGAGCAGAGGGAAACAATAGTTGGGGCCCTCCTTCCAGTGCTCCTCCTTCCATGTGATTCCAGATGATGTTGTGGTATTGTCTCACACTGAAGATACCTCTCCAAGGGAGGGAACTCCAGTTATTAGGAAGAAACAGGTAATAGTTATGGGGTATTCAAGCATTAGAAACATTGCTGGGTTTGCAATGACTGGGAGAACTGCATGGTGACTTGCCTGCCTGGTGCAAAGGTTGCAGGTGTCTCGAAACATCTAGATAGACTTATGTGTAGTGCTGGGGAGGAGCCGGTGGTCGTGGTACAGGTAGGTACCAATGACATAGGGAAGGATAGCAGAGAGGTCATGGAGGCCAAATTTAGGCTGCTAGGTAAGATATTGAAGTCCAGGACCTCCATGGTAGCATTCTCTGAAATGCTTCCAGTTCCATGCGCAGGGCCAGTTAGACAGGCAGAACTGCAGGGTCTCAATGTATGGATGAGACAATGGTGTAGGAGATGAGAGGTTCAGATTTATTAGGAACTGGGACTGGGGAAACTTTTTGGAAAGGGGGAGCCTATAAAGAAGGATGGGAAATGCTCAGAGAGATTAGAGAGGCTATACAAATAAATTCAATAATAATGGAGGATTTCAACTATCCCCATATTGACTAAGTACATGTCACCTCAGGACGGGATGCAGAAATAAAGTTTCTTGACACTTTAAATGACTGCTTCTTGGAACAGCTAGTCCTGGAACCAACAAGAGGAGAGGCAATTCTTGGTTTAGTCCTAAGTGCAGCACAGGATCTGATTCACCCTAAGTGCAGCACCAAGAGGTGACTATAGAGACCATAATACAATTACATTTAACATCCCTGTGGCAGGAAAAAAACACTGTGGTCCAAAACTGTAGCATTTAATTTCAGAAAGGGGAACTACACAAAAATGAGGAGGTCAGTGAAACAGAAATTAAAAGGTAAGTGCCAAAAGTGAAATCCCTGCAAGCTGTATGGAAACTTTTTAAAGACAACATAATAGAGGCTGAACTTGAATGTATTCCTGAAATTAAAAAACATCGTATGAGAACCAAAAAAGTGTCACCGTGGTTAAACAACAAAGTTAGAGAAGCAGTAAGAGACAAAGAGGCATTCTGTAAAAAGTGGAAGTTACATCCTAGTGAGGAAAATAGAAAGGAACATACCAGTATTCTCTGGCAAATGATGTGTAAAAAATATAATTAGGGAGGCCAAAAAAGAATTTGAAGAAGTTAGCCAAAGAGTCAAAAAGTAATAGCAATTTTTTTTAAGTACATCAGAAGCAGGAACCCTGCTAAACAACCAAAGGGGCCACTGGACAATTGAGATGCTAAAGGAGCACTCAAGAAAAGGCCATTGTGGAGAAACTAAATTAATTCTTTGCATCGGTCTGCACAGCTGAGGATGGGAAGGAAATTTCAAAACCTGAACCAAATCTTTTTAGATGACAGTTCTGAGGAACTGTCCCAGAATGAAGTGTCATTAGAGGAGGTTTTGGAACAAATTGATAAACTAAACAGTAATAAGTCAGCAGGACCAGTATTCATCCAAGAGTTCTGAAGGAACTCACATGTGAAATTGCAGAACTACTAACTGTAGTCGGTAACCTATCATTTAAATCATCTTCTGTACCAAATGACTGGTGGATAGCTAATGTGATGCCAATTTTTAAAAAGGGCTCCGGGGTGATCCCACCAATTACAGGCTGGTACCAGGCAAATTGGTTGAAATTATAGTAAAAAAACAAAATTGTCAGACACCTAGATTCTTTGATAGAGTCAAAAAGCATGTGGCAAAGCAGATCCAGTGGATATAGTACTTAGATTTACAGAAAGCCTTTGACAAAGTCTCTCACCAAAGGCTATTAAACAAAGTAAGCTGGGATAAGAGATAAGATAAGAGGGTTCAGGGGGAAGGTCCTCTCATGGATTGATAACTGATTAAAAGATAGGAAACAAAGGATAGGAATAACTGGTCAGTTTTCAGAATGGAGAAAGGTAAATAAGGGTGTCTTTCCGGGGTCTGTACTAGGACCAGTCCTATTCAACATATTCATAAATGATCTGGAAAAAGGGTAAACAGTGAGGTGACAAAATTTGTAGATGATACAAAACTACTCAAGATAGTTAAGTCCCGGCAGACTGCGAAGAGCTATAAAAGGATCTCTCAAAACTAGGTGACTGGGCAACAAAATGGCAGATGAAATGCAATGTTGATAAATGCAAAGTAATGCACAATGGAAAACATAATCCCAATTATATGTATAAAATTATGGGATCTAAATTAGCTATTACCACTCAAGAAAGAGATCTTCGAGTCATTGTGAATAGTTCTCTGAAAACATCCACTCAATGTACAGCGGCAAGTAAAAAAGCGAGCAGAATGTTGGGAATCATTAAGAAAGGGATAGAAAATAAGACAGAAAATATCATATTGCCTCTATATAAATCCATGGGATGCCCACATCTTGAATACTATGTGCAGATATGGTCACTGCATCTCGAAAAAGATATATTGGACTTGTAAAAGGTTTAGAAAAGAGCAACAAAAATGATTAGGGGTAAGGAATGGCTTTCATATGAAGAGCAAATAATAAGACTGGGACTTTTCAGCTTGGAAAAGAGACAGCTAAGGGGGAATATGATAGAGGTCTATAAAATCATGGCTGGTGTGATAAAGTAAATAAGGAAGTATTATTTACTCCTTCTCATAACACAAGAACTAGGGGTTACCAAATGAAATGAATAGGCAGCAAGTTTTAAACAAACAAAAAAGTATTTTTTCACACAACACACAGTCAACCTAAGGAACACCTTGTCAGAGGATCTTGTGAAGGTCAAGACTATAAAAGGGGCTCAAAGAAGAGCTAGATACTTTCATGGAGAATAGGTCCATCAATGACTATTAGCCAGGATGGACAGGGATTGTGTCCCTAGCCTCAGTTTGCCAGCAGCTGGAAATGGGTGAGTGAGGATGGAATACTTGATGATTACCTGCTCTGTTCATTCCCTCTGGGGCACCTGGCATTGGCCACTGTCAGAACACAGGATACTGGGCTAGATTGGACTGTTGGTCTGACCTAGTATGACTATTCTTATGTTCTTATATTTCATACAGAGCATGTAATGTAAGATATCTTATGAACGGTTACAATCTGCTGAAACCAATTGTTGTGTCAAAATATGTGTATCATTAGTGTGTATCAAGTTATGAGATTTTGCTGTATGGTTGTTACTGAAATATGTTGTAAGGTTGCTAGTGACATAAAAGGGAGGTGAAGCACTCCCAAGAAGGTATTCAATGACGATTAATCAGCAGGGAAGTTGTAATCAAGGGATTTACAATTTAATTACATTTGCACAAGCACCACACATGGGTACTGCTCAACTTCATGATTCAGTTGCACAAGACCACACCAGAGGGATTGCTCAACCCTATGGCTCAGCAAATCCCACCAGGATATGTTTGGGCTAGTATTTTCCAGGCACATGGACGAAAGGTATAAAATAAGGGTCAGTGGCATCATGCCTTAGCTTTTCTCCTCTGCCACCTACACTGGAAGCAACAAGAATGCTGGGAAGTCAAAGACTTCAGTTGAGGAGACTGATCCCAGGATTAAAAGGGGAAGACCTTGTATGAAGAACTATAACATCAAGTGGGATGAGAGAACTGCTTGTTCTAAATACTGCCTAGTGTCATAGGCTTAAGATTTAGCCTGTGTGCTTGCCTTTTTTTTTTGTAACTATTTCTGACCTTTTCTGCCTACCAGTTATAATAACTTAAAATTTATCTTTCTGTAGTTAATAAATCTGTTTTGGTTGAAGTGCTTGGGAAATCACAACTCAGTTTATGAAGGCTTGTGTATGTCCTCTGCTCAATGAGGGAGGAGCAGATTGGGTAATAAACTAACATTGCTTAGGCTTCTGATCAGGGCAAGATGGTACAGTCCTGGGGCACCAGGCTGGGGGCTTGGAAGATTTGCTGGTACTTTTCTCTGTGTGATTCATGAGTGGCTCTGAGAGCATTCATGCAATCTAACTGTGTGTGCAGCTCCACATGTTGTTGTGCTGAGGGATAACAGTGCCTGAGGGGTTTGCTGCTTGTGACTAGAAAAGCATTGTGAGGGTATGTCTACACTACGAAATTAGGTTGATTTTATAGAAGTTGAAATTTCGAAATCGATTTTATACAGTTGATTGCATATGTCCACACTAAGCGCATTAAGTCGGTGGAGTACGTCCTCACTACCGTGGCTAGCATCGACTTACGGAGCAGTGCACTGTGGGTAGCTATCCCACAGTTCCCGCAATCTCTGCCGCCCATTGGAATTCTGGATTAAGCACCCAATGCCTGATGGGGCAAAAACATCATCGCGGGTGGTTTTGGGTACATGTCGTCAGTCGCCCCTCCCTCCGTGAAAGCAACGACAGACAATCGTTTTGCGCCTTTTTTCAGGGGTTACCCATGCAGACTCTATACCTGGCAAGCATGGAGCCCGCTCAGCTCACCATCACCGCTACTATTGTGGGCAAGTCTACTGTGGGGGCTGCTGTGATCCAAGTATCCAATGCAATCATTGATGTTCTGTTATCAAGGGTAGTGACTCTGGGAAATGTGCGGGCCTTTTTAGATTTTAGGTCCATCATATTCTTGTCCTTTGTTGCTGGTGAAGAAGTCTTGCAGCCATAAATTCCAGTCCAGTCGGCACTGTAACACCCCATAGCACTTCTGTGGTTGACACATGTAACAGCTCCAGGGTTCTTGCTCTTTTGCCTTGGCCGAGGTACCTTGCCCTACCCAGACCTCCAAGCATTCTACACAGAAACACCTGTAGCAGCTGGTATTGCTACACACCAGTGGCTCCTTGCCTTCACAGCAGACAGTGCAGTAGAACTGCTAATCATCCTCGTCGGACATGTAGCTTGGCTGGGGGTTCTGGGAACGTCTTTCCTGCCTGACGCCTAGCAACCTCCAGGGCATTGTGTACAGCTCCACCACTTCCACTGCAACTCTGCTCTCCTGCTCCCCAGCAATGAGCTCGAGGGATTTGTTCTGGTCCTCCTGGGTGCTGCTGGCAGCAGACGGTGCAGCAGGACTGCTAACCATCCTAGTCCACTGCTTCTGCTCCAACTCTGCTCTCCTGTTTGGGGGATTCATTCAGGAAGCCTCGACAGTAGTAAGGAGCAGTTCAACGATAGGCTGAGCAAGTACAGAATGGTGGTAGAATGTGCCTTTGGACATTTAAAAGCTCACTGGCAGTGTTGGTCAGACCTCAGTGCATCCAAAATTCCCATTGTTATTGCTGCTTGCTGTGTGCTCCATAATATCTCTGAGAGTAAGGGGAGACGTTTATGGCGGGGTGGGAGGTTGAGGCAAATCGCCTGGCATCCGATTTTGAGCAGCCAGACACCAGGGCGATTAGAAGAGCACATCAGAGAGGCTTGAAAACGAGTTTCATGACTGGCCAGACTTCGGTGTGACAGTTGTGTGTTTTTCTCCTTGATGCAAACCCACCCCCTTTGTTGATTTTAATTCCCTGTAAGCCAAGCACCCTCCCCCCTTCGAAATAAAGTAACTATTGTTTTGAAACCATGCATTCTTTCTTCATTAAAAAAAAAAGAGATAACGGACACTGATTTTTAGTGTGGCTGAACTAAACCCTACCAACTGTTGAATGACAGCCTTCTGTTGCTTGGGCCATCCTCTGGAGTGGAGTGGCTGGGTACCTGGAGCCTCCCGTCCCCCCACCCCCACATTCTTGAGTGTCTGAGTGAGGAGGCTATGGAACATGGGGAGGAGGGTAGGCGGTTATAGAGTGGATGCAGCGGGGGTCTGTGCTCTTGTTGGTTTTCCTGCAGCTCCAATAGATGCTTCATCATATCCATTTGCTCCCCCAACAGATGCTTCATCATGTCCGTTTGCTCCCCCATTAGCCTCCACATCGCATCCTGCCTCCGCTCTTCGTGCTCACTTAATTCTTTCCTGGACTCTGCCACTGAATGCCTCCAAAAAGCAACAGAGGGTTTTGTGGCACCTTTGAGACTAACAGAAGTATTGGGAGCATAAGCTTTTGTGGGTAAGAACCTCACTTCTTCAGATGCAAGCGTCTTGTGTGCTCCCAATACTTCTGTTAGTCTCAAAGGTGCCACAAGACCCTCTGTTGCTTTTTACAGATTCAGACTAACACGGCTACCCCTTTGATGAATGCCTCCATGCATTAAGCTGTGCCCTATCAGTGTGGGAGGACTGCATGAGCTCAGAAAACATGTCATTGCGAGTGAGTTTTTTTCACCTTCTAATCTGTGATAACCTCAGGGACGGAGATGATAGGAGGAGCGGAGGAGCATAGAAACATTCTAGGCTCTACAATTCTGGGGGGACGGCATGCTCACCTATGCTGCTGAGTTCACCATGTTGGCCAAACAGGAAATGAAATTCAAAAGTTCCCGGGGTTTTTCCTGTGTACCTGGCTAGTGCATCAGAGTTCAAAGTGCTGTTCAGAGTGGTCACAACGGAGCACTCTGGGATAGCTCCCAGAGGCCAATACCAATTTGTGTCCACACTACCCCAAATTTGACCCAGCAAAGTTGATTTTAGCACTACTCCGCTCATTGGGGAGAAGTACAGAACTTGATTTTAAGAGCCCTTAAGGGCGACGATACGGGGTTGGTTGTGTGGACGCAGTCATTTTTAAATCGACCTAACGTGGCTAAATTCAACCTAACCCTGTAGTGTAGACCAGGCCTGAGAGACAGCCCAGGCTGGAGAGTTAAGGGGGTACAGCGGTACCCTAGTTTCAGGTTATACTCTGGGGATCCTGTCACAGTCTTCAGAGTGGTACCATGTTAGTCTGTATTGGCAAAAACAACGAGGAGTCCTTGTGGCACTTTGTTTGGATTTTTATCACAAACTAGGAAATACTTAGACAATCCTGGAAAGCTGAAGTCTTGCATCAGTTTAGGACAAACAACAGCAATGGTGGGGTCACTTCCAATATGCAGAAGAAGGTGTGCTTTTACAGAATGTTTATAGAGCTGAGATCCAAGAAAGCAGACACAAGCCCAAACAAAAATGAGGTTGGAAGATGCAATTTTAAGGGATTTAAGAAACCTTAATCCTCCCATTCTGATGCTTGCTGAAGGAAGGAGACTTGAAAACTAACATTCAAGATGGAATTCTTCTACATGCTGCTACAGCTACAACATAGCCATGTGAATCTGCTAATGTTGCATTTGGCTTCGAAGTTGTGCCATCGCATCCACAAGGAGGAAACCTTTAATATGGATGAAATGTGGTGTGTAGATGCAGCTATATATCTGTCTCTGTGTACTGCACCATTACATCTTTCTATGGAGTGTGCTGTCTACTGAGACTGGCAACTGGAACACATCGGAGTGTGTATGCATTCTCCTCTGTGCCTGATCTACAAAGGATACGAACGTATTTCAGCCCCAAAGAGCCTGGCTGTTTAGTGAAAGCTGTAGAGACAGGTATTTAGCTTTAGGGTTCCCTAGTTCAGTCCTTTTGTTGTTGGTCAAGATATTGGTCATCACATAATTGGGGGTTTATCTAGGATTTGAACTACTGTAGTCCCATGTAACCCAGTGGTCAGGGTATGTGTTGTGGATCACCTTTTCTGCCCGACCCAGAGAGGATGTAGGACTACTACAGATTCCCTCTTGACGCTGGCACTTTAGCTTAAGCTATAGAGACATATTCTCTCAGTGCAGAGGCCTGTGGCTCATATCAGCCAAGATGTTGGCTTTCATCAGTACAGATTGCTATTGAAAGGGTGCGCACACACGGAGTGCTCTTTTTATTAAAAAATTACGTTTGTTCTTTCTTATTTGTTCTGGCTTATTTACATTCAGATCACAACAAGGTAACCATTTACTCTTTGTGTATGGAGAACACAAAATAAGTATAAACAAATAACTTTTAACAATTTCTAAGACTTGATACTGCAAGAGAATAAAACCAGTGATGGGAATCTAAAGGTGTTTCCCTAGAGTTTCAGTACAAATGTAGTACAAAATCCTCAGTAACCATTTAGCATAGTAGAGAATGGCATTGTATAATAGAAGAAATAATAATAATAATTAAAATCTTGGGATATTCAGCTAATAAATAATGAAACACCAAGAAAGCTCATTGGTAATAACACTGCTAAAGTTAAGAGCAGAAAGGAGAAAACCATCTCTCTGTAAAATAATGATTTTATTCAATCTGAACAATTTAACACACCTCTGAAGACCTTGCTCGAGTTGATCAAAGAGAATTTTATGATCAAAGGTGCTTTTTAGTGATCTAAAGAAGCAGTGAGAAAATAACCTTCATTGAGTAAGCATAAATTCACAATGTCATTCATGACCCCTACTAGCAAAGTCCTATGTTGCAGACTAAAAATTAGTCTGTAATATATAGTAAGAAATACTTTTCATCTAATATAGATAAAATAACTAGAAAACCCTTGGGGAGAAGTGTGCCAGAAAATGTAAGTGACTTATGGGGGCTACAGTACTAAAGTGAAGAGGTATTTCACAGGTAATGATCTATGTGAATGAGTTTGGTGTCAATTCAGTTCAGCACAAACAAGAATCCACATCACAGAAACAGCCACTACAAGTGGCATTCTTGTTGGTAGTCTTAGCATAATCAAGAATTGAAGGGAGATTGAATTAGTCTCTCCTTGTTGGTACCTCCTGGACTGGGTTGAGGCATACTGGTGCAGCAATGAGTGGCTGGAAGTTTGTACTGCTGCTGCTCATGCTGTTCAATACAATAAGCTCGGAATCAAATCACCACAGAGGAAAGTATCTGAGCACGTATGAGGTCCAGCAGTGGAGTCTTTCTTAAATAGTACATGCTCACACTTTTTTTTAAAGGGGAGGGATAAAAAGAACATTTTTTTTTATTCTTTGGATTTTATTCATCATAAATCTGCTCAGAGGATGACTGCTCATCAAAAGTCTAAAAAAATTAGAACAACCTGCAAATGAAACACATCCACGGACATAATAATCCTGTGCCAAATCTAATTCCTCTTGAAGTCAATGGAAAGCTTCCCACTATGTTCAATGGGAGTTGGATTAGACTTCATCAGAGCAGCTAGTAGCATTAACTAGGGCTATGGGAAATGATCAGCTACAACCCATCCCACATTAGGATGAGATTGCTGCTAGACCTACAGTACCCTCAAACAGAAGCCAAGTTCATAAATATCTGCACACAAGTTGGTGCTATTCACAGAGCACAGGGCTCCCCAATCCCTTCCTCTGGCATTTGTTTCCTGTCCAGTAGGAGTCTTCTCAAACTTACTTTTGTTGCCTTGCGAGGGGACTTGCTCCCACTTCTGTCCCTTTCTCTACACGCTGCCTGGTGTTATCTCCTGAAAACTCAGAGGAGAGGCCAGGTGCCTGTTTGAAGATAGAAGAAAAGGGGAGCAGCTCCCAGGTAAGGTCAACTCCCTCCCCCCAAATTTATAAAGAACGTCAGGGGAGATGCAGGAAGCACTGAACCTCCCGTTGTTATTATTGCCCTACAATAATTACCATTTATATAGTGTTGTACAGAATATTCAGATCACTGTACAGACATTAATTTATGCTCACAAGGACCCAGTGAACTAGACTGCTCAGCATTACTGGTTGAGAAAATGGGAAATTGCTGTTAGACTGATCACAGGATCATAAAAGACCCATAAATATTTGCTTGATTGTTAGGAAACATCCTTGGAAAAATGTACTTGCTGATATACAGCATTCTCTATAGCTAGTTATGAGAGCTGACGCAGGAGGTCTGGAGATGAGGGAGGTTTGGATTTTATAGAATCTGAACCTCCAAGTTCAAATGTAGGTTTTGGTGAGGGGATGGCAAAAGTAACAGACCTTGCCAGGCCTGGTTCATGTAACCCATGAACCAAATCTTGTGCTGCTTTCACCTTTACCATTAATATCTTAGATTTTAGAAATACAATATAAAGACCTGCTTTCTCAACCATCCTGAGTGTGAACATGCTCAAAGAATCAATTGGAACCATAATAGACTTTTCAAAACATGTGGTAAATGCCCATGAAAATGAACTAGTTTGAAGTGTAAAGAAAAAAGCTTGCATATTGATCAGAGATAATTGCCTTAATGGATGGTGAAGGAGAAAGGAGTCAAGTGAGAAATCTAATGACATAAAGAGGCTTGTGAGTTGGATTCTCCCCTCCCTTCACTTCTCATATCTCCCCCCTTCTCCCAAAACTGCATCAACTTAAGGGAGTAACAATTACAGGTTTGCAACATTCTGGTCATGCTTGTCCTAATGCAGACATTTTCATTGGTGTATGTTTCAAAGTAGGTTCATGAATCCTATTACATTTCTTCATGCTACATGAATTTTCCTGTAGTCATATGTTGAATACTTTACCACAAACCTTGTGCCCTGCTTGCATTCTATATATTTATCAAACCTAATAATTGCATATGCCCACAATTCATCTAAAAACCAATTGACTAGGATACAGAGTCACAGTCTGGTTTCTGAAGAATAAAATTCTAAGTATAGGGTTGTAAAGGGAAAACACTGAGTTTAATTAAATTTAAGGATTAGAAATGGGACTGAAGGTATTAAACAAAACCGAATATATTACTGAATGTCTCCTTGAATTTGGCTGTCTGTGAGCTCATTCTCCAAGATATTTTCATACTGTAATTGGCAATGGAGGCTTTGGAATAGCAATGGTAAAAAAGAAGCAATAAATGCAAAACAATCTGAAAAGGCCCAGCAGCCATTAGCCAATTCAACAGTTTAGAAGAAAGAATCTACCTGCTTAAAATTAAATCAAAGATGTGCTACTGTGACAGCTCTGGGAAGAGTACATTTCCATTCAGCTCAAAGTTGGTGATTAACATGCAAAGAAGCTAAGAGGTATACTTTCATCTCAATGCATCAGATTTATGCAGTAGATTAGACTGATTCATGGGGTGCCCAATCTGGCAAATGCTTAAAATCAAGGGATTACTCATGGGATTGATGTTACTGACGTGTGTGTTTGAAGGATCTGGCCCTTATGCAAGGGAAACTCAGAATTACAACAGATAAAGCAAAAGTCAAAGCAAAAATTTTTTTTCACTGGTTTAAGGGGGGAGATTCCCTATAACTGCAATATATTTGTCAGAAAAGAAGGAAGGGGGATAAAGGAGAATGTCTCAAAATAAATTCTGTTTGTTACAAAATGATTGTTACAACCTTAATTTCGTAAGGTAGGAAGCTAGAGGAGAAAGTAGGTCATAGTTGTTGGGAACCCTTGGAAAAATTCACTAGTTAATGTTGCTGAATTTCATGTCACTTATTTCATTCTCTCTCCCAAAATGAGAGAGAATGGGAAAGGACATAGGATAGAAAGGGCATATCAGCAAGCCAGGGACATTTATTTAGGCAGTCAGGAAAAAGTGACTGCATCTTCAGCAATACTTCACTCCACTGTTCCACTGTGTATAAGTAATTTAAATATTCATTGGAGCAAGAGAACTTGAATCTCCTACATCCCAGGAGGATGCCCTGACCACTGGGCTATAAAGTCATTCTTCTTCCTGCTTGTTAGGCCAATGCATATTTCAATATTTATACAACGTGGAATCACTTCAACAGCAGAAAATGAGAGAAACATGTTCCAGAATACCCAATATTCAAGTCAGGCCAAGTGGGGATGAAACCTGGGTCTGCCACATCTTGAGAAACTCCACTAACCACTGGGATAAAAAATATGGGGGGCACCAGCACTAATCTAGCTTACATGCCCAACCTCTGGAGGATAATAACATCTATGAATCCCAAGTGGAAATAGGTGCTCCCCACCAACTTGAATTTAGGTGCTTACGTCCCTTTGAGGGGCAGAGTATAGGCCCCATCCCACTCTTTGGCATTTCCTGTTGGCTAGCTTAGGTGGATCCCCGCTCAACATTTTGGCTTTTGTGAATCCCATTTTTGGGCACCTAAGTCTCCCCATGGGTTGTATAGGGATTCTGGGTGCCTGACTCAGGATTGTGTATTCCACAATTGGCAAGGCAAGGCATCTTATGTTTCCACCGACAGTTAGAGCACTTATAAGTGTGATAACCACATGTCCAAAATTAGAGGCCAGGTTGAAAATATGGACCTAAAGTTAAAGGGGCCAAATTTAGAACTGGTATAAGCAGATGTAACTTTAAGGTCAGTGAAGTTGCATCCACTTACATCAGATGTCTTTTGATTCCATTGACTCAGTTGTTTCTTTAATTAGCATATAGTGTTCCACCACAACAGTACTTCACTTCAGGTCATTACAAAAGCTTCACTTTTAAAGGATGCTTTGATCTAGGCAATGGAGAGGTGAAAGATTGAAAATGTTTTCACTAACTTTAGACATTTCCAAACAGCCTCATGCTTTTGGTTGTTTTATTATTTGATTAGTTTGGCATCTCCCTTTCTAGCCATGAAAAATGTACTACATCTTTAGTAATAATTGAGGGACTGGCAAACCAGCCTAGTTGATTTTGTGATTATATTGTTATTTTGTTGGAAGATCTCAAAGCAGTTTAATAAATAAGCCAAGAGAAAGTTCTACTAACCAAGTGCACTTGGTATTACTTGAAAACCAACGTGCAATAGAATCACACTGCAGATTTACAAGCACTCTCAAGAATACATCTTGAAATGTGTGCAAATATAACTTTGCAATCCTCAGCACCCTTTGAGTTGCTATAAGGAATTTTGGGCCAGATTGTATTCCCCTTTATTTGTGTTGGTGAACAGTTAACTGCACAAATACTCTTACTGATTTTAGTAGCGCTATTCTTGGAACTGTTCGTCATTGTGAATGGGTGGGACAAAGGGAACAGAGAGTCACACAATGGCTCATTGTAAATTGAGCAAATACATTTTTAATACACTCAGACATGAACATTACACAAAATATACATGAGAAATGATCTGTTCCCAAACCTCTACAATTATAGCCCATTAGAGCATAATATGTTTTTTACACCTGGGTGAATAATGAGTTTTTTAGTTTACTGGGAAGTAAAAAAAAAAACTAGGCGGGGGGGGGGGGGGAATCCATTTTGGATCAAACCCAAAACAATTAAATTCCTTTTGGTGAAGTGAAAGAAAATTACTTTGTGCTAAACAAAATGTCTCCTTTTAATTATGAGCATTTTAACTTATAATTAAAAATAAAATTAAAGGGAATTTCTAAATGAAAAGTCATTTTGAATTGAAAAAATCAAAATGTTTGGTTTTGAAAATGTTAAAATAAAACATTTTAGTTTTTGTCCAGATTTTATTTTAGGTTATTTTTTTTACAAAAAAAAAAAAAAAAAAAAATAGTGAAACAGATAGAAATTCACAAATGTCTGAGTTTTGATTGAAATATTTCAACTAATTCTACACTGATGCTGGAGGTATAATTTCTAGCTCAGGTGTACAATATACATGCTAGCTTTGTTTGAGATACTGTGGTAAAAATAGAAGTGTACCTTTTGGTGGCATGAGTGGTGGTATGGGCTAGCTGCCTGAGTACACATCCAGGGTCCTAGGTGAGATTGTGCCAGTGTAGCTAACCAATCCTGCTGGTTGTGCTATCATGGCTACACTTCTATTTTTAGCCAACTAGCTTGATCAAGATTAGGGCACATTGGCTAGACATAGCTGGAAAATATACCTCCAACTTGACTGTAGAAGTACCCTAAGTGTATTTTATACATTAGGGTGAAGTGACCTATATATTAAGGTTTGTGTGTGTGCACATATGAGTATGTATATATGTGTGTATATATATAAAATTAGTAACCAGAATACTTAATATTTCTGTTTAAATGAGTTAACACTTGTCTGACGAAGAACTTAATACTCTTATTAATTGTTTTGTGACCATGTAGGTATGGTAGAGTAAGAGACATTCTCTTTTCAAACATATTTCTTCAATAGAATTGTTTAAATTTCGGTTGCAAACATATATTTTGGTGATGATGCACAATGCAGAAATGACTAATTAGGAACTTAGTCAAACTATATCTTAATTTATAAACTGTTTTGCTAGATTCATATATGAATGGCACAAAATTAAGTTGTCCATTTACTATACAGTATTACTCACTTATAACCCAAAATATACCTTGCATTAGCATAATGAATTTCAGATTGTAATGATTTTTTTTTTTTTTTTGGCAAATACTTAAAATGAACAAATAAAACACCCAGATTAGGAAGACACAATATTAATCTTTTGTCATGCCAAATATTATGAGTTGAAGAATTAAGTTCATAGTGATAATGGCAATAAGAGATGGCTGCTGCTAAGATTGCCTGTTTCTGTTACTTGTGCAGTTAAGTTGCCATGAGTACTAACATTTTCATTTTGTTTAACCAAACAATTGCAAGCTGCTCTGTGTGCTGATACCATGTTCTATTGTTCAGCACTAGTAGCAGTAAAAAGTTCCCTTTGGTGCTCTGGCTTTATGCAATTAATAAACAGCTTTGGGTTCAATATTACTACTCTGCTGATGATAATGATTTTAATTGTGCAGATATGTTTGGTTTTTAATTTCATTTCAGGCCTAGATGGCAGAATAACATTTTCTGTAATTTCAAGTAAAAACTGAAATACTAATTGTTTAATCTTGGTCAGACATAAATAATCTTCCAGGTTTCTTTCTCCCTCTCCCTCTTTGAGCTTGAATGGCTAACAACTTTTTTTAAATGTAGGACTTTAAAAAAAAAGCTACTACTTAGGATCTTATCCCATAATTTTTACACAAGCTAAACTCCCATTTACTGCAATGGGAATATTGCTTGGATGAAAGAGTATAGTCCTGGGCTTTTAAAAAAATCCAATAATTATTAGATATTCCGGCTCTAATCTGGTTATCCATTTGTAACGTGTACATCCATATGTGGATTTACCACTAATGGAGAATTAGTGTTTTTTATTGTATTGATTATGGATATTCTTTGTTCTGTCTGGAGCTCCTGGATTTCTTCATGCATTTCCTAAAGTTTGTTTTACTGATTCACCCTGCACTTTCAAAAGGTGCTGAACACTCTCAACTCCCATTAAAAAGCAACCTAACTGTTGAAAATGAAAGGAGAGAAATAGCAAAATGATGGAGTGTCAACTAACAGCATGAATATGAACGTTTCACATGAACTCCTTTGTCATCTTTTTCAAAATTTATTTTCATAAGATCTATTCCTACTTCTTTTGTAAAGTCTCAAATAGCAGATGGGAGAACCTAGATAGGCTAATCTACCATTGTTCCTAGCTGACTTCTGCTGATCTTGGGTATAACCTTTCTTGTCAATCTTGACTGTTTAAAGGAAGGGGTGGGGGAGTACAAGGGCTTTACCTGTAGCTGTGACACAGTTTAGTAACTTAATCCACCTGTGATCTCCAGCTGATAATTCTTTCTCTGTGAAAGCCTCATGCTTGCAGTTAGTCCCCCAAGTCAATTTTTGCAAAGCAGTGTTCTCAATCTTTAATGTAGTTTTATTATTTGTGTATCATTTTAGAAGAAAATAAACATTATTTATTTCTACAGGCAATGGATTGCCATTATAAAGAAATGTATATTTTAAGACTATAAAATATAGGTACCCTGTATATTGTACTCTAGCTCATAAAATAGCAGTACAGGAATATTAGATTGCACTCGTTTGCTGAGGAAAATTCCAAAATACAATATCTTAAAAGATTTGATAGGGCACCTAATACAACAATGTTTAAAATATTATGCAAATCCTAGAACAAAAGAATTTTCATAGTTCATTCTATTGAGAGGTCCAGGCTTGATAAATTTGCCTGACATCTACTAGCCAGGATGAAACATACCCTGATGCTATTAACCCAGGTCACCTGCACACCAAACTACACCACCTGCAATTTGAATTTAAAAAAATGTTCAGTTTATTCAGTATGTAATATATTATCAATTAACTTTTCATTTAACATTTTTACAAATATAATTGTATACATATTTTCCTTCTTGGATTCCTTCTTTCCTATAATGGTGTTTCTTTCCCTGTGCTTTCTTTCTCCCTTCATTCACTCATATTTGTCTATTTTTAGTTTCCAACCTCCTTCCTCTTCCTTTTCCCAAGGGAGGGGAATGGAAAGAAAAGGACTGACTTGATGTTGGGCGGGGAAAACAGGACTCACTATCCCATTCCTTTCCACCATATGGAAAGAAATTTCTAATTCCCCTCTCTTCTCCAAAACCTATAGAGAGATGGGTAGAAAAGAAACCTATTTATCCCTAGGATCACTCTCATCAATCATTGCTAGTAAGGGTTTTTTTCTGTTTTTATCCATTATAAACTGAGAATATTTTATTTAGAGAATATTTTTTTTCCAGACAGAAATTATTGACTTAACCAAAATGGCTTAATGGTTAGCTTTGATATATATAACTATAAAGACTAAAACACATTGACATCACACCACTATAAAAGTAAAAGCAAGAGCTTTCAAAATTTACTAATGAAGGAACATGCACATGAAAATATATGATGAGACTATTTTTTTTTGCCTGTCATGATTTGAAAGGCAATTTAGAGGCTCAAACTGTTACATGTCATGCTTTAATAATGATAATGAAAATAGCATCTGTTACAGGATTTTAGCCATATATTCATTTCACACCACAATAGAGGTAGCTATTTGAATTAACCAATATGCCACATCTCCATATATACATCCATCTGAAGCTGGTTTTCTCATGGTCTTCATGATACAATTTTCTTGGGGTGAACATTCCATCACACACCCAACACAGGATTGGAAGGGATTAAGATGGCCAGGGAGGCTGATTAACTCCACAGGCTGCACCTGGAGGAGCAGCCAGGGAGCAGGGAGCTAATTGAGGATCAGGCAGGGCCTGCATAAAGCCAGGTAGATGGCAACAGATGGGCTGCTGAGGAAGGCTGCAAGAAAACAGGTAGCAGTTACTCCCTGAGAAGAGGGAGGACTGTTTTGGAACTTGTACAGCCAGAGTGAGAAGGGGAACCAGGTGTGGTAGGAAGTGGAAGGGGGGAATACTGAGTTTCCCAGCCAGAAGACTGAGAGTCATGAAGAGGACACTATGGTTCCTGGAATGAGAGGAGCTGCAGATCTGTGTAAGAGACAGAGAGATGGTGTGCAAGCCATGTAAGGAAACAGTTACCTCAAAAGCTAACCCCCAGAGTGACTGGGAAGAGGCACCAGACCAGTGGTGAGTGGTGCAACTCATGACAGGGTGTCACAGAATTGAGAGCAAGCTATGGGTAAAATTGATGATATTCCTGTCTTTTCCTTGGTAAACTATTCATGACGAACTATTGTTTGTTAGTTTACAAAATATTTTGGATGCTGTACAGACATATACGAACACTCCTGAAGAACCCAAAATCTAGAAAATAGATCACCACCAGAAAATGTGCTATATAGAAAAAAAAAGTTTTCATTCATTTTATGTGCTCGTAGGGTTTACTATAACTCTAAAACAAGATTCACAAGAAGTTGTGGTACCACCAGTTTCTGCTGGCTCCAAAGATACGTCTTGAAATCTTAATTCACGTGCCCAATGGAAAGTGTTCATTTTCTTCTACAAAAATTCAAATACAAATCCTATTGTATTCACTGGCTTGCCTCCATTATATTTATCTGCTTTCATTATATTCAGCTGTAAGGCAAGAAACCTACAGGTCTGTATCCTTTAAGATATTAACTGAAGCATACGTGTGTTTAAGTAGTCTGCAACCCTTGGCACAGATCAATGGTTACCTTTAGATTTTGGGAGCTCAGAAGAACTCACTGGTAGGAGTTAGAATGTTCCAGTAATTGGTACCTCAAGGAACATGGGAGTAATAACTGCAAATTTCCTTAAGCAAAGAGTGATGGGTATGATCATGGGCTGCAATGGTAGTTACACATATTAATATGCTAATCTATAGAAGGACACCTCATTAGTATGATAAGGAAATACAAATAAGGAAAAGGGGAAAACCCCTACTGATATGCATTAAACCTACAGGCATCAGTGTAACATATTATAGAAGTTGTATCCCAGCTTTTCGGAAATAGGAGAGAAAGATGTAGCACCTTGAGAGGTGCCAGAATGATGGCCATTGGTGATGAGGAGCAAGGTAATGGAGATGAGGAAGAAAATGGCTAATATTTTAGGTTGTTCTGCAAGGGATGATGTGAGTATGGATGTTCAGATGTACGTTCTGTATATTTCTGTTTACCTTACTGAGTTAGAGTGTATGATTTTTTTCTAAATGTATTTACAAATTATTGTAAATATAGAAGCTCCTATGATGTCCCATTTTCAAGAGTGATTAAGGCACTGAAAATCACTGTGATGGTTGCTCCCAAGTGCTTGTCACTTTTGAAAATAGGATTTGGGTATCCTAGTTATTTATTTATTTGTTTATTTATTTATTGTGGGGGAGGGGAGGAGAATGGAAAATTTTAACCTGTCTCTCCAAGAGATCCACTGGAGGAGCAATACAAGACTTCATATCTGAATGAGTTAGCCAGCCAGTACCTACATAAGCATACACCATCTTATAGTGCATAGACTCACTGGACTACTATTGAGGATATCTCACGGTCTGTTGGCATTTTCCCACTTCCCTATACCCTGAAATAATCATTTGCACAAAATAACCTTCACAATATCACCTGAAGTGAGATGATCATTTTACATAATGTACTGATCTGCACACACCTGGGTACTTTTATGGCTGGGGCAAACCACAGTGGATCTGAAATGGACTGAAGAAGAAGCTATACTGTTAAAAAAACACTTCTCACCTCTTTTGGGATTTCTCAAAATATACATTTTTATAATTTCTCTCCTTTTTATTTTTTCCTTTGTCCCCAGATGTACAACTTATATTATTTGATCACATGTTTCTCTTCTTCCTTCAGGTATCTTGTCAGTCCTCCACAGACTGCCTCTGCACCTGTGATTTGACTCCAAGGATTAATCTGATTCACTAGCTAAATACTTTGGAATAAGCCTCACTTTTTAGCGCCTGACACCTCTTATGTTCCTCCACTATATACTTAGCATATCCGTGTAGGAAACCTGACCCTCATCACAATGGGCGCACAATGCCCAAAATTTGTTTGTTTTCCCCCTTCTCTTCAACGTGCACAACCATCTTACAGTTGGATCAGGTTCCTCCTTGAAAATCTCATAGTGATTTTGTGTCAGATTTGGCACATACCATCCTGTTTTAGCACCCGTGGAGTGCTGAAAATCCCAGGCAGAATGCTTGGAACTGTGGATTTCCAATGCTCATGTTTCTCTGTAATTAGGATTTTTCTTTCTAGCTTTAGATAAGTAACTTAAGATTTAGACATCTTAAATTGAGAGAGGTTAAAGAATGATTGATTTAAATTTGAATCTTCTTGTAGATGGGGGGGTGGGGGTGGGGGAGGAGAGATTCATCTGATAAGATGTTACCAAAAATCAGTGTGAAGCATTAGTTTCTGAGGCTTTTCAGTAAAACAAACTGAGGTGTTTGACTGACTGTACTTCAACGTGCTAGCAAAGCAACTACAATAAATAAGTATTGCATTTTTCATTTTCTATCTTATGCTCAGAGAAAGGCCTTTGATTTATAAAGTTCCCAGAGAATTAGACTCCAATTGCATTACCATGTTAGGATGGACCTTCCAGAACTCTCTTTGCAGAGGGAAATGTCACCTTTGTAAATAATAAAAATAAGTTCAAACCTATGAAAAAAAATAAAGGAACTGACCTTTAAATGTTCCAAATAGCTTTGGTTTTATGGCAGTACAATTTATTTAACCTTTAAGAGTGCTCATTTAAGTCACTCCAGCTTTATTTTTTTAAGTGTTAGAAAATGAGTTGTGTCACAAAAATTGTGCTTTATTCTTATTGGATAACTGATTTCATGTGCATACTGTGTGTGAACTTTTTATTATAGTTTCTTTATCAGACCTGAATGAGTCATTCACTGTGAAGATATCTTACTTTTTTTTTCTTCTATTTTCTTCATACTACTCTTTTTAAGGCTGTATTAATGCTTCCTATAAAATCCATTTCCTCCCTTCCCCATACCTCCATGACTTTGCCTTTCCAATTCCCCACTCTGGAAGCTTGGGCTTTTTTGTGAGACCACATTACTTTCCTATTGGGTTCAATCTACATAGTGGCTTACTTCTTTCCAGAGTCGTCATCTCTTACAATCCACATGTAAGCTTCAGATCTCTTCATGTCAGAGGTATAAGAAGAAATCAGGAAACATAAGATGGTGCACATGGCATTATCTTCTGGAGATGCTTTCTCTCTGATCCACTAGGGATCTTCATTTCAAGGGCAATTTCCTTCCTATCGGTATTCTGTTCAAAGGGGAATTTGATATGTACTTTCTTCCATCCCACAGTGCTAATTTTATGAGGGCAGTCCATTCCTCATAGCCATTATTCTTTTTATCTTTTTACATTGCATAGACTCAGGATCTGGAGAGTGATTTGGAGAATCAGGTTGAACAAGGAGGGCAAATGCCAGCTATTCAACTCAGTTTCTTCATCACTCAGATCTCTGTTGTGAATTTTTCCTCTTCTCCTGTGCATGGAACCTGGACTTATTTGGTAAACACAATAGTAGCTTCTATGGATCTCTCTTTAGCATTGGCGCAGACAATGTTACACAAATTATTGTATAATTTTGGAGATTAAGGAAAAAAGTAGCCCTTTTGGTGAATGAGGAGTCAGCTCAGGAGCTGTGGGACCATGTGACCTCTGTTCTTTCTGCGTTCAGAAGCTGTATTCTCTCTATCAAGGCTCTGGAGAAGGATTTTAACTATTTTTGTCCTAGATTGCTTGTCAACAACCTCGGAGGGGTCTAGTTCTTTAAAAGCATTTTCTTCCGTGTCATCAAAGAAGATTTGAAACCATACCAAATGGCTACTTATCAGACTATAATGGGCCTTTTAAAGTAATATATACTCCTGAATGGAGGTCATTCCAGAGAACTAATGGTGAAATTACATGAGACTATTAAAGAGGGAGGTTTCTGAAGTGCTCTTTTGCTATCTCACATAGGTCTCTGCTCTGAGAATCATGACTTGACTATGGAATTTAGTGTAATGGTTGAGGTGTAGGGCAATGTAACTGACCTATTGAACAGGACCTAATGAAATCTTTAGAAACTTGAAGGTAACCTGTTGGTTTGGCGTTAATTCCAATCTTTTTCTAAGTAAAACAGTTCCAATATCTGTCCAGAAGCACCTTTTGATCTTCTTTCGCTAGCCAAAGAATAATGTTTTCATCTCAGAGGCAGACCTTACCCTGATCATTCTTGCCATTGTTACCACTAGATTGTGTCAATACAATATGGTCTCCTTATCTATATTGCCTAAGTAAAGATAATTTTATAAAATATAAAATAGCTGGCACATAATATGATCTTAAAACTTAACTTATCCAACAGATCTGAAATAGTTGGCAAAATTCCAAAGAACTATCAACCTTATGACAGAAGTTTGAACAATCAACCTTATAAACTATAGTGTTTACCAGATAGATCAGAAGAGTTTGAAATAAGCTATGAGAAACATAATACAAACTTTTTAAATTGCTTAATTATATGCTTGAGTGACAATCACTTGAATTTGTAAATAGTAAATTGCTATTCAAAAGAGTGACAATATTTTCACTCTTACGAGTATATATATTTTATTAGTTTCCACATAACTTGTGATTCCTCTGTGTAAAAGACCATAGAAACTTAGACTCTTTATGCTTCAAGCAAACCTGTCAGTCACGTTCACAATAATGATGATGTACCATACGAAAGTTTATCCTTTCCATCTTTTACTAATACATTTTATAACAGAATTAATGACCTATTTACCATTTATTACCAATGAGTTAATGAACTAAAATGATGATAAACTCCAAAAATGATCAGGAAAATTGTATTGGTTTATTATATATACAGCATACCATTTTTATTTTTATTTTGTCCATTTAAATTGTTAGTGTTTATGTACAGTTTGCAAAAATTGCTACGGTATCTTCAGTATTGCTATGAAGAATGTGGGAGTTATCTATATTTTATGAATGTATATATAAATATTGATATCTATCAATATCTTTATCCAGAAAGCGAGATCTTTGGGGTTGGTAGCTATTGTGGTGGTAGCCTAAGGATAACTAAGAATTAAAAGTAAGAGAGAGGTCTCCTGAGTCTCAATCCAGTGCTCTGAGTTCTATTACTGGCTTTGCTACTGATCTGCAGGGCGACCCTGGGCAAGCCACTTTAATCACTATGTGCCTCAGTTTCCCCATTTATAAAATGGGGCTAATACTGTCCTTCTCCGAAAGGTGCTTTGATGAAATACACAATATAAGAGTGTGGTAGTAGTCAGTTTACAGGAACCAAAAATCAATAGCTGTAGAGCACTCCAATGGCCAGTACTCGGAAAATGGAGGTGAAAATTCCTTTGAGGTTTACCTCCACTGATGTGGAATCAGTGTCTGGCTGGTCCCACAGGAGGCTGTGGGGAGGGAGGGGATATATTCCAGGTTGAAATCCCAGGGGCTATTAGGCAGGAATTCTCAAACAAGAGCTTGAAAGTGACTCAAAAGCTAAGCCTCTGAGGAGATAGAAAAAGAGGGTCTGCAGAAAACCAGGCTGAAACTTGGTCACCAGGAAGATTGGGGGGTGGGTGGGAGTTACCAAGGTGAACTCAGGTGGCTAACCTACTTGCATGAGGCAAAAGATAAATTAGATAAACTAATATATTGTTTTAACCCTTTTCTGTCTTTTATGTTCCTGTGGACCAATATATACTTTGTTTGGAACAAGCTTTTCTGTATCACTGCAATTTCAAACTGCTCAGAGCTTTCAGACAGAAATGCCACCTACCACCTCAACAGATGGGAGAAATTGATGAGGACAGCCTCAGCAGTAAGGGAGGGAGACATTTGCTGAGGGACACCAGATAGCTCCTCCCTGCCCTTGGAATCTTTTGCACCTCTTACCCAGTTGAGTGGGAGGGTTGCTGATTGAGCCCAGTTCCCAGGATTTAAACTGGGGTGGGAGTCATACAGCCTCTTTTGGCTCTGTTCCAGCAACTCCGCCCTGCACTAGGAATGGGAACTTTGCCTAATGTATACTGAGGGTCCATCCCATCAGCCATTTGGGGGTCATAAAGGATTTTTTTCTCTCGTAAGCCAGTTGAGTGAAGGACGGTGTTTTTCACCTTCCTCACAGCAATTTCAAACCACAGTGGGTTAAGTAGGAATGTGTTTAGGATCTCACTGAGATACTTGGCTGAGTTGTTAATTCATTGCAACTTGTAGCCTGTTTCCATTGTGGTTATAAGGATAAGATGACCTGTTCCCAGAGGCAAAAAACCTGAGATGTTGGTGATAGGCCTTCAACCCATGGGATAGGGTGAGATCTTCCTGTGTTATTATTATATGAATGGTGTTCTGTAACCCTCAAACTTGAACCAATGAAAAGCTTTGTATAGAAGTGTATGGGTGATGGGCAGGAATGCTCTTCCCCTGTGCTTACGTTTAATAAAAGTTGCTGACTGCTATTTAAAATTCATTGATATATCTGTCTTCATTTCACCACAGTGTCAGCATCAAGTCTATAGCAGGGTCCAAGCCAATTGAATTGGCTAAGGTAATGTGGTTGGTAAACAAGGGGTGCTGCAGCTTGCTGATCCAGTCTAAAAGTAGGGTGAATTGCAAGATTCATCTGAGAGAAGCACACATGTAGGTTATCATTTGTAAAAGATGCCCAGAGAGACAGAGAGAGGTCAAAGGTATAGCTTTCCCCCTGAACCATAACAATTGCTTGAAACAATTGATCTTAGAGACTCCTTGAAAATGTCTGAGGAAGGTGATAGAAAACTGAAACAATGTTCCATGGCCTAGCAATTGGGCTGAAAATCTTACAAGCAAAGGTCTCTTATGAAATTCCTAGTTCTACCTGGTTTTAACTGGGTAGAATTAAATATATCAAGAATAAAGTGCTTATAATTTTGATGGAGTTTTGGCTGTGATTACATTATTATGTACAAATACAAGAGCTATGACAAGTTTGCTACACAAGAATATATTCACCATACTTATTCCTAAATACAGTGGCCATTATTTATTAACAACTCAAAAGTAACTTTAGTTTCTGTGATCCATCAGTTACTTCCTGATTCAAGTATAGAACAATTGCAATATTTCTAAAAATGAAGGTGTGATAACTGTTGGTAAATTGTGGCTGTTCAATGGATATAAATGATTTGCTGCAGTATTTATGCTAAGTATAATATAAGAATCTTCAAGCTCCAATGAGTAGGCTCTGTTCCTTTCAACTGTGTTTGATGCATGCCCAGATTAATGAAGACATCTATCCACTAGCCCGAGCCACTAGAGAAGTGTTCTAGACCTTAGAATGTCAGATATAAATCAATGCTCATACCATTTTACATCTTCTGAGTATTTCCAAGGTAACAAGTATCAGGGGGTAGCCGTGTTAGTCTGTATCTACAAAAACAACAAGGAGTCTGGTGGCACCTTAAAGACTAACAGATTTATTTGGGCATAGGACTTTCACTCTATGCATCCGAAGAAGTGAGGTTTTTACTCACGAAAGTTTATGCCCAAGGTAACAGAAATTCATCAAGAATAATAACTTGGTAGAATGTCTGGAGGGTAACAATTTTATTTTGTAATCCCAAAGAAACAACAGCAAGAGTGCAAGTGGACCCTACTTGTTCAGCATCAGTAAAACAAAACCAATTATAAGCCTTGCATTGCATATTCTATTTGAGAAAAGTAAAATGTTCTTGCTGCAAACTTTGCACACTTACCCAGGTATTACAGCTTTGATATCCCACTTTATGTTCCTGGCATTTTATTCCTATTCCAGATGTTTGTTTACATTCCATGTCTATTTGCAGATTATATATTTTTTTTTAAAGAAACTGAATTCCTTCATGATAAAGATGATTTATTCTGAAGACATGACAATAAATACAATATTTCTTTTAAGGTATTATATTGGAAATACCCTATATGGTTGAATAAAACTGCTTTAAGAAATTGTTGCACAAGATAAAATGTGATCATGTGAGTCCCCATAAGTTGGTTATTCTTTTTGTCAATGTAAACTGCTGTGGTTCTTGGTATTAGATTAGCTTTATTGCTAGATTATCTAGTACATATCTTAAAGGTTACTTTGCGATAGACTTCCCTTATCTGAATTATACTACATCAAAAGGTAATTATGCATCTCAGTCTAAAATATTTATATGAAAGCAAGAGTAACTGAGAAGTGGATAATTTTACTGGCTAGGTGAGAATCATACAGGGAGGAGGACCCAGGGCTGGGGAAGAGAAGAGAAGGGCAGAAGTGTGTCCACAAGAACAGACTCCTCTCCTGAGCCAACAATCCTGAGTCTCATCATTCCTCTGTTGTCAAATACTTGTGAAATCCACTCACTATCTTCTAGTGATGACAACCTACTGTTGCTGTCATTTACTCCATTAGGTCAAGTGGCAGAGACCAGTGTGGTGCATCTAAAGATTCCAATCCTGCTGATGACCCATGTGGGTGTCAATATGATGCCACATGATGGAATTTCTGTTATTTTAGTTTTCTTTATTTAAAGAAAACGACTTAGGAAATTACCCACACAAATTATGTTAAAAGATCACTATTAACATAGGAACTCTATGGCAGAGATAGAATCTACTTTGCCCCCTCCTTCCAAATACAAGACACATGATTTAACCCTGCTGCTGAATCCACCACCAATCCCCACTGAACACTAAATTAATACATAATGGGATATAAATACATGTCTAGGTTATCTGAAGTGTTAAAGAACAGACATGGAAACCTTTTAGTACTGCATAGGGCCAATAGATTTGTGTGCTATCCTGATCCTATAATCTTCTCTGTACAACATGATTTTTTTTTCTCCTATTCTCTCACCAATGCATAGGATACAGTATTTAGAATACTTTCTAAGGATAGTGAAAAAGTCCACAGTAAATAATTATAGAACCCATATGAATAATTACCCTTTTCTAATGTAGTTTATTTACCTTTTCCATTACTATTTTTTTTCTCCTGTTAAGTGTGTATTACTATCCAAATCAGGAATATTGCATGCTATGTAGATTTAGTAGTTATTCCGTCTGAGTGAAACTTAATCTCTAGTTTCAAACTCACATGAGTAGAAGGGAGAGAACACTTTTTAGTCTCTGAACCCAGGTCCATATCCTAGCATTTGCAGTTTATAAAATGCACCCTTAAAAGCCCCTTTCCCTTTTAAAATAAAATGCAAGCACATTTCTGTGGTAGAATTCTCTTGAATAAAAGTTCAGAAATAAAGCCAGTCACAAACTCATACTTAGGAAGGTGTTTTTAATTTGTGTGATGGGATCAGGATCCAAAAAAGAAAATGCTCTAAATTCTGTCTAAAGATTTATTTCTCTCTTTGGAATTAATGTACTTTCAAATACAGTCCACAGGAGTAAAGTGAGGCTCTTCTTCTACTGAGATAGTACACCAAAAGGAAGCTGTCAGTGCCTACAAGTAGGAACTACCCAACTAGTTATGTGACTGTGCAGCAGTCAGGCTTAGAAGCAGGTTAGAAAGGGTAGGGGAGATGTACCATTTCACAGGACTATACCGGAGCATCAGTGACTGTGTTTTGTGAAGAGATATGGATTTTTCCCCACTGGGATAACATTAAGAGAAATGTGCTTTTAAAGCATTATAATAAAAGACAAATAGGAGTATTAGCCAGTCTCCCTGTCATTGTAATTTATAAAGGTATCTGTGTACATTACACTTAATTGTAACTGAAGGAATTTGCCCCTTCCTCCCCATCAATGGGCAAAAACTGGTTATACAGTTTAAATTGGATTAGAATGCAGTGCACACATACCAAACAGAGTGGTGGAATTGAAAGGAAAATTCAAATGTGTATTTAGTACATGTAGAGATTTGGTTTAAAAAAAACAGTGAGCCCGATTATGTCTAACAAGGCCATCCCTAAATTCCTGAATGCTAGACCAGAGCCATAAATTCTGTGAGAGCCTGTGGAAAAGCAACTGGATGAACTGCAAAAGTAGGGCATGATTTCATCTGTGCATTTCAGTGAATGGGGTGTACTGTGTGTATCCCAAATGGTGATGGTAAAATAAGTATTAGTGGGGACTATAAAGTTAACATAAATCCCTGGCTGGAAGTGGTCCTATATACAATCCCTAAGCCACAAGATTTAGTTGAAAAACTGACGGGGGGGAATAATGAAGGTAACCAAACTAGATTTATCCCAAGCCTATCAGCAGATGGTGTTGGAGCCAGAATTAAAAAATAAAAATAAAAATCTGATAGTGAATACTTATAAGAGGCTATTTAGGTACGAAAGATTACCCTATGGGGTAGCCAGTGCACTACTTGTCTTTCAAAGAATAATTGATCAGATACTTCAGGGTGTAGGAGTAATAGGGCTATGTTTCAAGTTATTGAAATATGGAATCAGAAATCATTTAAGGATTTTACCCTTTTCTCCTACATCATTTATTTTGTCTTTGTTTAAGATTTGGGAAAGAAAGTAGTTCAGTCTGTCTTTTTTATAAATGTAATACAAGATTAAGCAGGAAGTTGTAAAATAAATATAAGATTAAGTGAAAAATGCTGCTAGCTAAGTGACTTTATTTCTCCTGACTTAATTTACAAGAAATACGTTACAATGGTCAAATTGATATCACAGTTTTGAATGCAGTCAATAAGTCAATGGTTCAATTTATCTAGCTCACCTATTACTACAATAGGTAATTAAATCATATTTAGTAAGTTAAGAAAAAAAAAACAATCTTAAGGTTTTGCAGAAAAGGATTCTCCCATCAACCTTTCATTTAAGTGGATTAATTTAATTCAGTCCGCTGAAAGCAGCAGCCATTACTTTGTCTTGACAGCTGTACTTACTTAAAATCAAAATGATTTCTTGGTAGCTTCCTTTTAGCTATCTTTTTGTGAACAGCAACATTTAATGGAAGAGATTAGACAAACCTAGCTTAATATAATATATTTTCTTCCCCACATTACACAATGTGTTCTATGGCAGTCTGGCAAAAACTTCATACTTACAGCAGCTTTAGAATGAAACTGGTTTCACCTAAGGATCCCTCACTATTTCAATAGCAGAATTAAGGGCTTAGTGTCTGCTTTGGAGAACATTAATACGTACAGACACACACACACATGTACACATGCTTTAATGGACATTAGAGTTGTTCAGTGTTCTCAAATTGCTTTACAAAAGGATTTGCACACCTTCTCTTTATAGTCCCTATCTCACATGATTGGTCCTAGCTTGGACTTAAAGGTGATATTTTACCAGTAATATTAGCAATTTTAAGACGTGATCTGCACTTTTACATGTGGTGGGGCTTTGATCTTTACCTCTCTTGGTTACACGTCAGGCTTGGTGTAGTTGGTGCCAGTGGTCTTTAATTCTTCTCTGGGTGGTTGGTCCAGGGAATGGAGCAAGATACAGTTTCATGATGTTGTTGATGTCAGAGAGATTTCTCCTCTCCCCCCATCTTTCTCCACATGGTTGGCATCCTTTGTAGGGATGAGTGATTCCTCTACTCCACCCCAAGGGATACTCTTGTCCAGTTAGGGGTTCTTGTAGAGGTGGAGCAAATTGTTTTGTGGAGCAAGCTGTATTGTGTGTCTTTGTTTTTGGGTTCTTGTGTTATCGTTCTGGAATTCTAAGAAATAAAGTAGTGTTATGATATAACCTTCCAACAAGAGCATTTCATGCTTTTCATCTAACTACTCTGTGCGCATGCTGTGAAATGTGATAAAGCTCACCTTCTGCAGCATTCCAGAGCTGCTGGAATGGACAGCTTAGTTCTCTAGAGGGGAGCTAAAAAGGCATAACTGATAACATGTGTACTTGTAATGGGGTGGCCTGTGCTGTTTAATTAGCCCTACTGGCCAGACCTGGGATGGGGTTTAATTATTAGAATCAGCTGGGTAAAGAGGTCCTGATTTTCCTGTAAAGAGTAGCAGGAAACTGCAGAAAGAGAGGGAAGCAACCAGAGTGAAGCTGGAGTGAGAGCCTTCAGCTGAGACCTGCCTAGGTAAAGAATGGCTGCTAAGAGTAAGTAGATGCCCACAGGGACCCCTGAGGTATCAGGTAGGAATAGAGAGACTACAGAGACTACTGGGAGTGCTAGGTTCCAGCAGGGAATGCTGAGTCTTCAGGGAAAAGATTCCAGGCAGGGAAAGCTTGGAAGATCCCTATCAGGAAAGATGGAAAATACTGACTTAGTGGATATCTGAGAACATTTATTTGGAGAATAGCTTTGTTGTTTTAATAAATCCATCCTCAAGGAAGGCTGCTGTAGAACCAGAGAAGAGTTTCTTTTGGTAGTTTGAAAGAGTCCTGAAACATGGGAATACTGAGGCAGAGCTTCTGCATCATGACTTCAGGCTTTGAGGTGGGTGCTTGGGAGGTGTCTGGCCCATTTACAGTACCAGAATTTATAATATTACCAAAAGTGATTGGATACATCTCAGCTAAGCATGAGTAACATGTAAGTAAGAGGAATTA
Source organism: Malaclemys terrapin pileata (assembly GCF_027887155.1). Classification (NCBI taxonomy): domain Eukaryota; kingdom Metazoa; phylum Chordata; order Testudines; family Emydidae; genus Malaclemys; species Malaclemys terrapin. The sequence continues at coordinate 93,382,651 of NC_071509.1, forward strand.
TGGTAAAGTAAGAAATTAGTGAGCCAAGAAAAGCACCGGATTTTGTGTGTGTGTGTGGGTGCGCAGGAGGAATAGAAGGCCTAGAAAACAAGAGCCACCACCTACCAGAACAATGTGACTAGTGAATGGATGGCATGAATATGATTCCATTTGTATAGAGATTGTGTAATCAAGTCCTTAAATGAGAAAAATAAACTGATTTTTTAATTAGAAAGAGCCTATAGGGCTTTGTGGACAAATCACTTGTTCAAAGCCCACATTGTAAAACTATTACAATTCTAGGACAAGGATAATTTCTGAAAGAAGGAAAGATTGGGAAAAAAATAATGTAGTAAAACAGGGAGCTATACCATACCGACTGAACAATATAAATACTGTGCAAACATACTGCATCATACTGTCTCAGGGGTCAGCTTGTGTGGAGAGGCATGGCACTAAAGCAGGGGTGGGCAAACTTTTTGGCCCAAGGGCAACATCTGGATGGGGAAATTGATGCAGGGCCATGAATGTAGGGCTGGGGCAGGGGTTTGGGTGTAGGAGGGGTGCAGCAGAGGGTTGAGATGCGTTGGGAGCTCAGGGCAGGGGTTTGGGGTTCAGGAGGAGTTCGAGGTTCAGGCTGTGGCTCAGCACCACTTATTGTGAGCAGCTCCAGGGTGGCAGCAGTGTGCAGAGAGGCTAAGACAGGCTCCCAGAAGCGGCCGGCACCACGTCCCTGCAGCCCCTGGGGGAGGGAGGGCAGAGGGTTCCACGTGCTGCCCTCGCCTGTGGGTACCTCCCCCGAAGCTCCCACTGACTGCGGTTCCCCATTCCCGGTCAATGGGAGCTGCAGGGATTGGTGCCTGCAGGCAAGGGCAGCATGCAGAACCCTTTTCCCCCCACAACCCAGGGGCCACAGGGACTTGGTGACGGCCACTTCTGGGAGCTGCACGGGGCCAGGACAGGCAGAGAGCCTACCTTAGCCATGTGGTATCATAGGGGTGGCAATCCCGGGGTCCAGATCCAAAGCCCTGATGGGCTGGATCTTGCCCGCGGGCCGTAGTTTTCCCACCCCTGAACTAAAGGGATATTTTCCAGCAACTGTGCATTAAGGAAGGTAAGGATTTTTCAATATGCTATAGAATTTAAAATATGTTTGAAGTCAACCAATCCTAATGGATCAAAACTCAAGTGGTCCAAATCCAGCAGAAAGTGTTATCAAGTATTTATTTAAGTACCATGGCTGCTGAGTTCAACCTTGTTCATAATACAAACATATTTGTATGGATGTTGGTGGAATACCTGTAACCTTCAGCTATCAATATTTGCACACAAAAAAGTATTAATGTGCAAATGATTGTGATTCATTATTTGTTGTGCACTATTTGACACTTATTATTCATTTTTTCTCCAGTTGAACAAGTTCATCAGAACCCACAGTCTGAAATTTGTTTCCATAAATAGTGTGATACAGGAGGGCCAGGGAGCAGTGGGAAGTGGTAGAAGGGAAGTATATAAACCCTAGGTTAATTAAGGCGTGGTTTCCTGTAGACTAGGGAGGGTCGCTACAGGTTACTTGGAGCACCTATAATCAATTAAGGCCCTGTTAGAAAACTAATAAACCCCCCTGCTTCAGGCAGTCAGGGGGAAGGAGAGAGGACTGGAGCTTGGAGGTATGCTGTTAGACTTGGAGGAACAGAAAACCAGAGTAAGGGAGACCCTGCCCCAGCAGGGGAGGGACATTCCCTCCCCCAGCATTTAAGGACTGAAGGTACCCCACCCAAGGGAGAAGAGGGTAAGAACCTGCAGGGTTTGGGACTCAGAGTGAGGAGCAAGCCCAGACCCCTCCCCCGCTTCCCTCCTTTACCACATGCCTGGGCCATTAGTGGGGTCCTCGGTGCCCCAAGAGCAGGGGTAAGGGGTGGTATTTTAGCCCCCCCACACCAAGAAAAGCGCAGGACCCACCATACTATATCGACCATCTTGTCACAATAGTTTGAACAAATAAAAGTTTAAATCCATCACATTCAAAGTCAGTTTACAAACAGTTTTATTCAGAAAAGGTGCTTAAATCCATCAGTTTTATTCGCAGGTAGTGATTTGACTAACTCCAATCAAAACCAACCAATGTGCTGGTCTTTAGGATAACGCTGAACAAACACTGAACTGGTATTAAATTTAAACTAGTAAATAAGGACTTGAGTTAAGTACTCATTTTCTCTTTACTATGCCACTGATGAGATGGGTTACAATTTGAAATTAAAAGGTTGATTTTTGTTCTTGTTTGTTTGTTTTTACCATATGTTGAGATCAAATCTTGCTGCTCATTACAGTCAATGGAATAGAGAGGCACAAGTCACGAAGTTAGGATCTAGACCCCACTGTTCGTGGGGCTCCAGCTCAGGCCCATCTCTAGATGAAATAAAAAATAGCAAGCATGACACTTAATCACTGCATGTGTGCAATACAAAGACCAATATAATCAAAAATAACTAATGATTTTGCAGTGTTCAATTTGAGACACGTTAACGGAACCTAATTTTTAGACAGTGCTAAGCACCTTGCCTCCTAAAATGTTGCCCCTTTAAAATGTCCCACCATAGGAACCCAAAATCACTACTCACTTTTGAAAACTTTGGCCAGAATTTTCAAATCTAAAGCTCACATGTAAATAAATGTGTGTGCCTTATAAAGTTTCCTCCCTTTGACCGATTATCTCCATTGACTTGTAACTAAATGCTTTTGTAAGAGAAATTTTGGTAATTAGGTTTTATGTCCTCACACAGTGAAATGTAAGAAATGAGTGACTTTCTTAAACCAGACACCAAGAGTATTAAATGGCAACCTGATTTTATAATCTGTTACAAGTGGATATACAAGCAATTTCTTCTAATTTAACACTTCAGTCATGTAAAGAGGCTCTATGCATCAATATGTGTAACCTAGAAAATGGGTTCAGGCCTTTTCTCAATTCAAATAACTTTTCTTTCAGCCATTACTTATGTCTAAAGCAGCTGAGAAGTGTTTTGAATTATGCTACTGTTTTGACCACACAGACTCATTACAGAATTAAGTGTTATGTATTTAAAATGTCAAAAATCTTCAATCTCTTATAATAAACTAAGTCCATGTGACAGAAAAAGAGAGGTTAGAAAAAGGGCTAAATCTCAGGGCCTTCAGAGTCCCACTAATAATCAAGAAAATTAGGTGGCCGCAGAACTGAAAAATGGACTAATGGAGAGTTAACTAGATCTAATTGGTATAACAGCTGTTACAAAAAAATCAACTGTTCTGGTTTCTGCATTGTTTGGACTCCAGTCCAAGTACCAATTTGCACTTTGTCCTCAATGAAAAAGCACTCCCCTACTAAAGGTTTGCCTCTATTATAGGACCAGTTCCTGAAGTCCACAGTCAGCCCTTATTCAGGCAAAACTCCCATTTGTATCAAAGGGAATTTCTTCTGAATAGAGATTGAATATGGGTTTCAGTGGTTGACAGCACACAAACCATTTGATGCAATGATTGCCCAATGGTACATAATAGTTTCTGAGCCATATATTACCTGACAGCGGGGAAGCCACGTACATTGTGTAGGTAAAAGTGTGGGTTTAGGAAATATGACGTTGGTTGACTTTAATGTGAGTTAAGCAGCTAAAGTTTTGTGAAATGCTTTCAACTGTACCCATAATGTCAACTTTGAGACCCCAAAAAAATGGGGGAGCAGATGAATGGAGGATGGCGAGGAGCCCCTAATGGGTGTGATCAGCTTGGCCTACTGAAGATACAAAATGTGCAATCTCCCACACCTATGTCCCCCCCCCCCATTTGGGGAGGGGGGGAGAGGAAACAGGTGTTTGGCATTAACTAGACAGGTCTTTACCTAGAATAGTCACTGAACTGAATCAGGAAAGGCAGAGACTAGGAAGATCAGTGTCAGGTAATGGATAATCTCTTTGGTAGTGAGATAAAATATCCCCTACTGCTGGGAGTAGGTGAGCAAGGAAGGAAAAAGTAGAGTGTTTGAATCATCAGAATTATTCTTGGCAATATTTGGAGAGAATAATCTATTGAAAGAGACTAATAGCAACATTTTTTAAGTACTCTTCAGAATAACTGCAAAGGAGTAAAATTTTCCTTTATTTAGAATCCCTGTGTTCTTTGAATATCCATCATCATCAATTTATTTATTTAGCACTAGAATTTTGTAGACATAGGGCCTAATACAGCCAGGTCATGGACATCACTTGTGAGGTGCTTAGTGCCATTTCCTCCTTTAAGTCAATGATATTTTAGAATATTTAGGCTTCCATCTGATCATAAGACATCCTTCCTTGTTTTATGGCCACTTTATATCTTTTCACAAGCACAAAACTACCCTAAAGTTTACCTAGACAATGAGTATTGCTCCAGCATAATGGAGCCCCTTGCACAGACCCTTACAATGGGCCTTAGACACTTATATTAGCCTTCGGCCTGAGCAGGGATATGGCTAGGAAGAAGGGTTCTGGGTGTAATGGGGCAATTTCCAGTTCCTGTATCATTCCTATGGCCACTGGCAGCTGGCATACCTTAAAAAAGCCTTTGAGTCACTCTAATTTACAATGAGAATTAGCCTGGCACAACACTGCCATAGGATCATGACAATGCAGTGTTAGCTTAAAGCTGACTTGACACCCCCTTCTCAGAGCTCCACTGCCAAAAGTGAAGATGTGCCCCCAAGGTTCCTGCCCCATTGAGTTTACAAGTATGCAGCTCAATCCTACAAGGTTCTGAGCATCTCCTGAAACGTTGTAAATTGCCCAGTGAAGCCACTGAGAATTGAGGTCATCCAGGGGCTAAGAACACTGGGCCCTAAATTAGATCTGTGTGAATAAGACAATGTGGCAAGAGGAGGGGAAAGAGCAATGATAAAGAAAAGGGAGAAATGGATCTAGGGAGATGGTTTTGTCTCCACTATCAGGCGGCTACAAATTCATTGTAGGTTGGTTGCCAGGGTCTAATCTTTAGGCAGAATAAATGTGCCAATCATCCCCCCCCCCCCCACACACACACACAGTCATGCTAGCATAAATCTAGAGTAACACTATTCACCTTGTGTAACTTGGAACAGAATGTGACCACTTACGTTGCTCACTTATGAAGTTATCTAACTTCAGGGTTTTTTTTATAACCTCACTGAGACATATGGCCAAAATTGTATGCGGTAGAAGCTGTTCTGTATTTTTTCAAATATATATCTAATCTGATTTAACCTAAGATTTTAAGGCAGCACATTAATAGTTATCAAATCTACTGTAGTTTACTTTTTATTTCTTTTTAGCCAAATTACATTTGCTGCTAGATTTTGTAATCTAGTCACATCCAAATATCTGTTTTACAATCTGTCCAAAATATAAAACTTTCTGATGCACCTGTTCCTCTATCTATTATGCATTATGAAATGTCTCTCTGACTCTCTCATTTATTCCATTTTGGAAGCTTACCCACTGTTCAAAAGTTGCTGCTACAAAGTTATAGCAATGAAAGAAATACCAAATAAACACTGCACTACAATTGTAAGCCTTTTTAAATGAATATTTCATCTAAAAATTGAATGTAGTGTGTTTATTGCATTTTGTTGCTGCACAGATTGCAAGACTCATGTTATCTTCCAACATAACATCAATAAACTATTTTCTGTAGCAGCTGCTCACAAGTTTGGTTTGTTGTGACTACTAGCACCAAGGAAAGCTACTTCAGTATTGGATCTCACTGATGAAGACTTTAGGAACCTTGATTTCATCCAGTTACCCTTTGGCTTTCACTAGTTAAGAAAACTAGATTACTACCAAATGGTTTGCCAACTTCTAATAAATGTAATCTAAACAAATACTAAAAACATTTTCTATTCATTTCATTACTGTGCACTCTAATTTCTTTCATATATTTCTACTTTGTGTATTGTTATGACTTATAACCTTATTCCACCTACATATCCATCACAGCAGCTGGCTATAACATCATCTTACTTGTGTTTGATTTGAAATTAAAATCTGGCTGAGTTATTGCTGCACAGTAACAGTAAATCACATTTTAGAGAGTGCAGATGTTTCACTAGTAAGAGGATCTTTCTCTCTACTTAGCAAGTTAATTAAAGTTGCTGGCCCTCCACCACTACAGATGTAAATAAAGAAATGAAATAATAATAAATTATAAAGGATGTTTTCAGATGAAATTTGGAAATCTAACATTTTATAATAATTGTAGTTTGGGATTCATTGGGATGAAGACATTGGCAACTTTTACTATAGCTATGCCTACATATGTTAACAAAAGAACTATGTTGCTAACAATAACTGAGTAAATGCTCAGGCAAACCAAGCTTCATTCTCCATTTTGGTGGACAGTTCTTGGTCTCACAAAATGTGTGGTGAAACTTGAATATTTACACCATTAACTCTCTGACGGGTCCCTGCAAACAAGTGATTACAAAACTTTTATAATAAATACCATAGTGTAAAGGTTTTCTACCTTTTTCTTTCTGAGCCCACCCCCACCCCTCCCAACATGCTATTAAAAATCCCATGGCCCACCAGTGCCACAACTGTTTTTTGCATATAAAAGCCAGGTCCAATGTTAGGGGATAGCAAGCAGGGCAATTGCCTGGAACCGATGCCAGTGGGGTCCCTACAAAGCTACATTGCTCAGGCTTCAGCGCCGGGTGGCAAGGCTCAGGGACCTGGGCTTCAGCCCCATGCGGTGGGACTTCAGCTTTCTGCCCTGGGTCCCAGCGAGTCTAATGCTGGCCCTGCTTGGATGCGCCCCTAAAACCTGTTTGCGGCCCCCTAAGGGGCCCTGGATCCCTCATTTAGAACCACTGCCATAGTATAGCCCTTCTTTAGGACCAGATTATGTCACCCTTTCTCATTTTGAGTAGGATGTAATTGAGACCTCCAATGGAGCAAGGTACAATGTTTTAAAGTGTTTTTTTTTTTTTTTTAAAGAACACTTTAGAGTCTTTCAGACTGGAAAAATAAATTATAGTATGAAAGATTTCAAATACTTTAAATACGGAATAATGCTGGAATCGGTATCCCTACATGGATGGATTTTTGAATGCAACCAATGTACTACTACTTGGTGTGAGTAATGGTGGCAGAATCTGGCCCATTAAAAATCACAGGGCTGGTTGGCTTCAGCCATATCTTTACTCACTCTCATTGCTTTCTGGAAGCTATTACAGCAGAAAAAAGGCTGGGTGTTAATATCAATAAAGAAACATCTTCCTCATACATTGGCTTCTGATGCCTTCATCAGATTCCCAAAGAACATAGCAGGGTACATTATACTAAAAATGCAATTGGGTATATGTTTATTGTGGCATTGTATGTACCTTCTCTAGTAGGAGGGTATTCCAACAGACTTCCTCCATTATCAGCCCTTTGAAGCTCCTGCTCAGTAAGGTTCTAGTTCTAACTGAATTCTTCAGGGACCGACAGATAAAGGTTTTTTTCTTTCCCCTTTGTTTGTTTTGATTTTTTAATAAATACCCTGGTTTTAAATTGGCTCGTTGCTTTCTTCCTGATTCAGTAAACCAACAGGACCCCTGGGCCACGGAGGGCCCCAATGCTTAGGGCAGGTTTAGGAGGACTCCAAAATCCGTATGAAGGTAAATTCTTGTAAATTTACTAGCATGCGTGCAGGTTCTTTTTATTGTTGTTTTTTTTCTGGAATTTTTACCTTCTGAATAAAATAGGCTTTCATAGTCAGAGCTGTGTGGCAACATAACTGTAGCAATTACACCTGCTAATCCTCTCTGAAGAGAAAGCGAGCAGGTGTCTTTGGACAACCAGTCTGTAATGGGAAATATATAGTGAAGGCAGGGAACTCTGTAGCCTGAAAATACCCAGATCAGAAGGGAGACTGATGCTAGTCTCCACCCAGAAAGACAATGGCCGGAGAGATGGAAGTCTGACAAGGGGTACCCTGGCTGGACCACTGAAAGGAAATGTGCAGTTGCCCTGAAATGTGATACTAGAACACTTCCCCTATCTGTTTTCAAACACATTAAAGAAGTGGACATTATAATTTCACTTTTAAGTGGGATGTGTCTGAGGTCATAAAAGCAGGCATCAAAGAACCAGAAATGTATTGCTGATAGATCAATTTCCTTTCCTATTTTCAGATTTTGCTCTCAGCAGCAGCTTAGAGAATTACCAGTAAATGCAAATCTTAAAGATGAATTTGAAGTAAAGATTGTCTTTTGAGTGCTATTTTTGCATGTTTGGGGCAGACATGCTTTGTTTCCTGAAATGCTGAAATTTTGTATGTGAGAATATTTGTGGGTAGTTTACACTTTTGGGATAGTTACGTTTCAGTGAATTGCTGAGAAACTATTGATCAGCTAACAAGGCAACAGTACAAGTGTCATTGAAGAAACTTTTTTTTTTAAGCCAATTGCTTTCTGTTTAGCCATCAAAGGATTACAACATATGAAATACTATACCTATACATATCAGTACTATTATACTCAAACCAAATTTGCTGATTTTTCTTAAAGCCCAAATACTACAAATTCAGTTTTATAGATCAGAACAGATGGTGTGTTAGAGTGAGGATGTACTAAACTACTATGACAGTATCATTACTGGGATATTGTATGGTGACAGATGTTTGTGGCAGCTTATGAGTTTTCTCTTAATTTACTTTTTTGTACCTTTGTAGTGCTTTTCATATGGTTTGAAACAATATAATACTATTCAAAAAGTTCCAATCTGAGTATTGATTTTTTCCCCCTCTACACAGATCCTTGGATGTGCCTCAGATTTCTACCCATATATTCCATGTATATTATATTATAATTCATCATAATGATAAAAAATATTTTTAATTTACCTATATAAACATGCCTTTTCTAACACCTAATTGGTGCCAAATCTAACAAAAGTATATTATTTTCTTTTACTCTTAAAGAACAAAAAGAGAAGGATATGCCCATAAAATTATTGTCCAACTTTTCTACGGCAAAAGAGTTCTGAGAGAAGAGATCATCCTTTGTACCATGCTCTACAGACTTGAGCACCATCAGACCATATGGGCAAGTGAATTCCCGAGTTAACAGATATTCACTGAGAATTGCCTGCTGACAGCTACAGATAGTTTAAAACCTAAATGTAGGGAGTGTTACTTCAGGTGCTCCAGGTGCAGCAACAAATGGGGTGACAAATGGTTTCTTAGAAAGCCAGGACATAAACCCTAAACATCATTGTGGAATAAAGTTAGCATTTGGACTGAATCCAAAAGTGAACTGAAAGGCAGTTTACTTCTTGAAGGATGTTTTTTTCCTGCAGCTGATTATATCTAATGGGTGATCTGCTGATTTTTGCACCAGCTGTAGCTTTTAAATGGACTAGATGGGGAATCCTATTCAGGGCACATTGAAGCAATTCACCCTGGAAGTCACAAAAGAACAGGTTGTACTTATGAGTTCTGGATTTCCCTCTGACCCCCCAAAAATAAATCATAACCAGACACATTTAAAAAACACATTTTTGGCCACTTATTCCACCTGAGATTCCAGGACACCTGTGTGCTCAGAAAACATTGTCAATTGAATCTCTTCGAGGAAGGGTGGACAAACACCCCAATGATGGGAAGAGGAGCAACTTGCCTTATCCTAAAGATCATTCTCCCAACCCAGTAGCATCAGACTTGTCTTTTCTGGCTTGTGCCTTGGCCTTTTCACTTTTCTCAAACTTCCAGTTCAACTGATCACTGCAATTTACAGATCCCACACCACCTGGGTGGAGTATGTTGGGAGAGATTTTAGAGAGGAGAGTGTGGATAAAACCAGGGAGGTTTTTCTGAATGTAGGAGATGGTCTGAGAAAAGTGGCTGGCTTCTAGGAGAAGGGAGGAAAAAAAGGTTCATCAAGGTGCAATATTGGCAGAGTGCAGGGAATGGAAGTAGTGGGAAATTAGAGATCCTAAATAGGTAAGAGTGGGTCTGAGCGGTGCTTGAAGGTGAGAATTAGACTTTTGAATGACACAGTGGAGAGGTTTGGAAGCTAAAAGTGGTGAGAAAATTAGTGATCAGGCTGGAGTACTGAAGCAAGGTAAATTTTGATGGCAGCATGTTGAGTAGACTTGAAGACTGCAATGTAACAATCAGTGAAATCAGATAGGAGGAGGAAGTTGCATTAGACAAGATGAGAGATGACTGGAGTATGGACCAAGCTTTTGGCACTAAGGATGGACACAAAGAGATGGATTTTAGAGAGTGTTTAGAGGAAATCTGGGAATTAATCCTGTTTGCTAATTTTAAATTAAGTTTGGGAGTCATTGAAAATTCTATCCACTGCCTGGACAGTTTGTGAATATTTTATATAATACTATAATTTTACACAGGAATGTTCCATCTAAAAGACTAATTTTAATATAAACATAGTTTTAGAATTAAAGTTTGTAATAAGAAAACTTTATTATGTTCTTTTGTGATGTATTACAAAGTAATTCACCTAACAGTACCAGCACCACTCCACACAATATACATAAGTTTGGAAATTGGCTTGTAGTTCCATCTTATTCTCAAGAGAGCATGCAATATACTTTCTGGCAAAGCATCAGTTGAGGACTGCAACAATAATTCTGAAGCAATGCCTAGGTGGAAACATTAACAGTCCAAATAATTACCACAATTCCTTTCAAAATTGTTATACAGTCAACAGCACCTGAACTCTGGTCAGAGAAAAACGGAGTTTTTACTTTTTGGTTTGGTGCAGCAAAGTCAAATACTTCATTATGTTTACCAGTTGCATAGAGAGAGAGAGCTAAACAGGTCTCTTTACAGGTAAACAATTACAGCAAGCATTTATAACTTTTGTTACATACAATAATAAGCAACAGCTGCATTTTGTTTATACATAGGTCATTCTGATATTTTTATTTTTTTATTTAGACTATAGTCTACATTTTATATTTAACACACGGTCGCAACAACTTCTCACACAGTTCTTTCCCAATTGCTTCACACAATTCTCGCTTCTACAAATTTCGCATTATTTGGGTTACAGCTAGCCTGACTCTTGCTCACGGAGGGGACTGTTTGCATTGAAATCCCCTTCAAATCCCAGTAAGTTCTTGCTCTACTTCCACACTCTGTTTTCACCCTAGATTTAGAATTGTATTCTTCACTGGCAATTCACAAAGGTACATCTTTGGTAGTACTGTTAATGGACAGATTATGATTCTAACACCGCTTTCACTAAAAACTCATTAAATACTAGTAAACATGAGAAGAATGAAAGAGGTAACAGAGAAATAGACAAAAATGATTGCAAAGGAGAGGAATAGGTGAAAGAGGCATTTTTATTCAAGCTGTAAAAAAAAAATCCAGTTACCTATTCAACATGTGTATCAATGGCAAATAGCTTGTCTACTAGGAAAACATTTTATATCTGTATATTTTATCTTTGTGGGTATACAGCCACTAGGAAACATGCAGCAAGCATTAAATGGATAAATATGCATAGAGATTGTATTTGGCTAGGCAAGATACAGAAGGCTGGCAGAGGAGATCTTGGTGACACAGCACAGCGAGCACTTTGCGTCTTGTTGGATTAAGGACTAGATTTGTGTCTTAGCCAATATAATGTCATGTTGAGTTATGCAAATCCCATCATAGAAATGCAAACACAATGCAGCAGCAGCATTCCTTGGCATGGGCTCCTCAACTATTTTGCTGAAACCAATTTGATGTTTTGCTACAGATTGTTTTTTCCCTTGCGGCTCAACCAAACTCTTAGTTGAAGTCAATTCTTTTTTACTGTAGGTATTATGATGTAAACTATATGTTTTAATAACTGGAATATGTTTCCTTAAGTGCACTTTATAAATGTAAGGTTCAGTAGCTGGAAAATAAATTTGCTATCACAGTAAATTCTACTATGTAATACCATTCTTCTAGAGTAATTCTTAGTCCAGTAACAAATATATAATGTGCAAGACAAAAATCCTGGCTGATAATAAGTTAAAATGTTCATATGAGAAGTCAGATGTGTTATGATTTACTTCAGAGGCCAATATACTGAAGTCTGGTACAGTGTTAACCAATCATCTTGCAAATGCTTGCACCTTGATGAGCTTCTCAAGAGTCAATAGTTTGTTCCAAGCTTATAATAGTTTTCTTTGAAATTCACTTAGGGTGGGATTTTTCAAAAGTAGTCAGCATTAGCATAACTCTCTTCCCTTTGAAGTCAATGATAAAACTCAAACCATAAAAAGCCTCCTTACTCCTTTGGTCACTCCTGCCTAGATTGCAGGAAGGAGAGAGGAAAAGATGAGTAGAGTACCACTCCTGTGGTGTGCAGTGAAGTGGCAGGGAGCGAACAGAGGGGCCGGTCATGGGAGAAACTGTGGAATTTACTTGTTGGGCAGAGCAGCTGGCTCAGTGTATGAGGAGGCAAGGTGCTTGGAAAAAGTGTGAAATAACATAATTCCCTTCTCCTCCTCCTCCCCCCCCCCCCCCCCGGAGCAACGAGAAGCAGAGAAGGAATTGTGACTCACAATTTATGTAATTTGTTCTTGAAGTGGAGCAGCTATGTGTTGGCCTTTATTTCAGCTAGATTGTAAAATTACACTTTAGCCCTGAGCATTAAGAATCCAGTCCTGTGTGCTCTCCTAGTAATTTAATGATCAACCTCTGAGTTTTTCTCCCCAATTGAAACTTTACCCAATCCTCTTGGCCCAATTTCAAATGATATTTTTTTATCATCATCCAAGAAGGACAATGGGTTGCTTTAATAAACTGGACACTGGCAGCATTTGCTTCTTCCAGAAAGTATTTGACAGGATGCCCTTCTAAATTTGATTAGGTTAAAATAAAATATTAAAGCCCTGAGTTGTCTCCTTTTTCATATGTAATGCTGTATTATAATTTACATCTAATGGATTTATAGTACAAGTAACTATACCAGTGCTTGCTGTATGCAAAATGCCTTTTCTGTACTGCAAGTAAACAGAATTTTTGAAAGCCCTATCTCCAAGCTCTGCAACGTTCCTGAGCAGGCTTACACTAATGACAACACATCAAGATTATAGAATAATCTTCTTAAACTACACATATTGGGAGTTTATTTTCCTTTGCATAATAGCAATTATGATTAAATAGCCTATCCATGTATAAATGAGCTTAGCAGTATCTCGTATCGTATTTAGCATTAGTTGTATTTTGTAGTTCTCGTTCCTTCATCTCAGTATTTAGGGTTTTTGAATCCCTAGATGACATTTGTTGCTTGTCCTTCCAAATCCATTTGCTGTCAATAGTAAAACAAATATTAAAATATATTTGAAAAGAAACCATTCCCCTTTACAGCAAATATGGTACCAGCTGCCTTTTCATGAGTCATTTCAATAACATTTTAATTTGCATGCATCACATCTTCCTGTTCAGAATATTTTATTTTAGTAAATTGGTTGGACACTAATTATACAGAACAGTTGTCTGGAAATGTGCAACAACACCAGTTATTATGTTCTGCAAAGCCATTAATGGCTGCACGAACAGTTTGCTGCAGGTACAGTAGGTTGATTGCAACCATTGGCAGCAGTGAAAATGGGCATCATGCTGAGAAAATCCAAGCCTGACCTGGAATGAAAGGATTATAAAGAACTGCACAAAGGAGAACTAATTGAAATATTGGATCAGTGATTCAGCTCTGAAGTCACTGGTTCAGGCCACAGGTGAGATGATTTGGCTTGCTTATAGATAATAGTTCATATCAGCCCCACATAATTTAACAAACCACTACAAAATAATAATTAGGCCCAAATTCCTCCCTGCAACAAGAAGGGGCTTATAATTAGTTTATCAAGCATTTCTAGGGCAATGTTAATATAGTTCGAGCATTCACTAGATCTTTATAAGGATGCCTTTTAAACCACTCTGGCATAGGACGTACTAGATATTTCTGGCAGTCTTATATCTTTATAGACACAATTCATAACGTTCTCCCATCTCATGTTTAATGGGAGTTCTGTGAAAGTATATAGAGAACAATATAAGAATGAGGATCTGCCATGTGCATCTGAGAGCTGAATCTTTCCCTGCTTACGGTAATATCAAATAGATTTTGTATTGCAAACCATAACTTAGCAATTGGGGAGGGATAGCTCAGTGGTTTGAGCATTGGCCTGCTGAACCCAGGGTTGTGAGTTCAATCCTTGAGAGGGCCACTTAGGCATCTGGGGCAAGATCAGTACTTGGTCCTGCCTAATGAAGGCAGGGGGCTGGACTCAATGACCTTTCAAGGTCCCTTCCAGTTCTAGGAGATGGGATATCTCCATTAATTTATTATTATTATAAAATATTTCTCTTACATTTAAAAAACAAATAAGTGATACATTTATAGTTATATTTTAATGTTCTTTAAAAAGACCCCATTAAATTAAAAATCACAGCCATGTAAAAATATTGTGCCTACTAGTGTTAAAAGAAACATTTATGATGGCTGATATAAAGCAATTTAAAAAAAAAAAAAGTGTTTTTTTTTTTTTGTTTTTTTTGTTTTTTTCAAGTCTTGGTCCTGCAATCATACTTAACGTTAAGCACATGAGTAGTCTCACTGACATCAGTAATATTAGGCACATGCCTAAAATCAATAAACTTGTGTCAGGGTTTCCCCCACACACTCTGAACTCTGGGGTACAGATGTGGGGACCTGCATGAAAGACCCCCTAAACTTATATTCTACCAGTTTAGGTTAAAAACTTCCCCAAGGCACAAATTCCTTTCCTTGTCCTTGGACGGTATTGCTGCCACACCAAGTGATTTATACAAAAAATCAGGGAAGGGTCACTTGGAATCCCTATCTCCCCAAAATATCCCCCCAAGACCCTTCCCCCCCCCGCTTCCTGGGGAGGCTTGAGAATAATACACCAACCAATTGGTTAACAATGTGAGCACAGACCAGACCCTTTGTCTTCAGGACACTGAAAATCAATCAGGTTCTTAGAAGAAGAACTTTATTTAAAGAAAAAGTAAAAGAATCACACCTGCAAAATCTGGATGGAAGGTAACTTTACAGGGTAATAAAAAGATTTAAAACACTGAGGATTCCCCTCTAGGCTTAGCTTCATAGTTACAAAAACAGGAATAAAACTACCTCTGTAGCATTTCCTTGCCTTACTTACAATTTCTGTGATTGATTTTTTTTAGATGGATTATTCTAGGTATATTTTCAGGAGATGTTGTACCTGCTTTGCTACTCTCTCTGTCCAGAGAGGGAACAAACAAAGAGAACAACAAACAAATCTCCCCACCCCACAGATTTGAAAGTATCTTCTTTCCTCATTGTTCCTTCTGGTCAGGTGCCAACTAGGTTATTGAACTCTTAAACCCCTTACAGGTAAGGCAATTCAGTACAGCTGCCAAAGAGGGATTTTATGCTACTCTTTCCTCTATATTTATGACATCTTTTATCTGTTGGTGGGACTGGATCCTTAGTGAGTTGTCCAAGACTTGTGGTGGGGGGAAAGACAAGATGTGAGGTATGTGGTTCAGTTAGGCTGCAACATTGTTAATTTAACTCATCTGGGCTACTATCTGGCAATAACTTGTACAGTGCAGACCATCATTCCTTTTTAAATCACTTCAACATGCTGAAGGGCTACTGTCAGCCTATACCACTACAGCTGGTCCCCATTGTGCTTCCCTCATATGAGGATTAAGGGGCTCCAGAAAGGGGGTTGTCTTTTCACTGTATTAACCATTAGAAGCCCAAAACCATTTGCCACCTTTTCTAGGGGATGCCTTCATCAGGGACCTGAGCACCTTCTGGAATGAGTAAAAGGCAACTAAAGCAAGACCCATAAGAGACCAAAAAGTCCAATCCTATACGAATCCTGATAATGGAAGCTACAGTTTGAGCATTAAAGGGAGCTCAGGCTGGAGGAACGGGGTTTACATATCCTCCATCAGTGTGTAGGGGCCAGTGCTTTACCTAAGTCTCACCAGAACACCCACCTGCTCAGGAAATGCCTTAATCCCTTATTGGCCACCCCCTTCCAATCTCTGAGGGATGGGATCTCTTAAAGGAGCCACCACACTTTTATTTACCGCCCACCAGTCTAGGCAAAAGCCTCCCACCTTGAGTTTGTGGGTGTGACATGACCTCTGTTGTTTGTGTGGGTCTTTCATACAGCAACAGGGGAGAGAAAAACATTTTGAAAATAGGAATGTAAAATCATAAAATTTGGCAGAGGGACTGAGAAGCTATTAGAGTTCTTAGCACTATATTTTTTTTAATTGACTGTGTTGATTGTGTCCCTTTAGCAAGTGCAGAAAATATTATTGGAAAGAGTCTAATTTGCCTGTCACATAACAAATGTGTTAACAAAAAAACTGTATGTTAGGCTGTTTCTATGGATAGTGCTGTAAATGTTTAAGTTGGCCTTTCAACAAGAAACTTTAAAATACTATTTAAGAAAATTGGAAACGAAATGGTGACTATGGTAACAAGAATTAACAGAAAGCTTAGAGCCCCATAATAAACAAGATAAAATATTTTCATTAGGAGCAAAAATTTATTTCAGTTGAAAAACTCAAATTAATTTCAACACAAGTGGGAAAAAGAGTAGGCGTCAAAGAAAACAAAAGGAGCCAATAATATGAGCTTCACTCTCTTCATAAAATATTGCTGTTTTTCTCAGGTCAATGGGAATGGTCATTTCACCTGCAGCAGAATAATTCACCATGTCTTACCTAAACATCACTTTATTATTAACCAGAAAAGTTATTACCTTATCTTGAAAACATCCTCTCTATCTGGAAACAGCCCTCTGGTTGAAGATCTATGCAGATGTGCTTGAGTAGAAGGCATACATTTATGCTAAAGCATCACACACTAGGCTTTGATTTCATGGTCTCCTGCACAAATCTCACTCAGTACAGCTTTTACTAGGAAATGACATTCAGCAATGGATGGCTGGGAACTCAGTATACTGTAATACCAAAAGATTATTGGCAATAGGCTTTATTTTAATTGGCTCTGTTGTTAGCAAATTTTCCTTGTTGCAAGACTAAACTCTCTCTAAATGACAGTAAATTAATACACTTAAATATTCAGTTCAACAAGGTTATCTGTTGCAAAGAGTTTTATTCTTTGATTTTCTTGAAGTCATAGGCAATAGTTAGATACTCTAAAGAATTTACATATTTAAACCTATGCATGCATAAAAGGAACGTTGGTAGGGATTAATGGATTAAATAGATTTAAAAAATAGGAATTTAGGTTTAAGAAAGATGCCAGATTGACTGTCCTGGACAGGTCTTCTGGGATTGACAGAGCAAGCACAGCACATTCCACAGCAGCACAAGCTTTCTCAAGCCATATCAATGTTATGCTTTAACCCTGACTTAGGGGACCCTCTCTAGTGGTAGGAGGTAAGTTGAGTTTGTATGCTCATTCAGACTCTTTTTGCCTTTGAGTTTTCTTGTTGGTGATAATTGCAAGGAGAGTGTGTGATCTGTAAACCAGTCTGCTAGGAGACCAAATCGTTTCACTTAGGCCACCAAACAGCTACCAGATGTTAATTTTCAGTAACTATAATGGGCTGGATTTGAACTGGTGACCTAGAGATGAAAGGCTACATGTTGTTATGCCCCTTAGCAATTCAGTCTTCTTAATGTAATATGAATATATTATTACATTACATTAAAAGCCCATTATTGTGAAGTTAACTCAAAACTTATCAAATGCCAGACTCAATGTGTGGCCCCAGGTCTTATTTATTGCACACTATCTAAACTCTTCACTGAATACAAAACTATTGTTTTTTCTCCTGGGTTTTTCTCTGATGCCCTCAAAAGCTTATTTGAGTGTTTCATAATCATTAGTGAATTTATCTTCACAATTCTCTTGTCAGTTGAGATGGTATTACTATACATATTTTACAGACAGGGAATTGAGGAACAGAGACACAGTCATTGTCAAAAGTGAGAACTAATTGAGACATTTAAGGCCTGATTTTTCCAAGTATTTAGCATTTTTATAGCAACTTCCTATATTCAAAGCACAGCTTCTGTGAACTTGCAGTTGCACAGCATTTCTGCAGATTTTTTTACCTTAGGCGTCTCACACTGGACACTCAGAAAATGAGGAATACACAGTTAGTGGCCACCTGTGGGAAAAACCTGGTTTAAGTTGCCCAGCATTACATAAGAACTCCTTGGCATGGGCAATGAGAGAATCTGAGATTTTCCAGAATGACATTCAACTTTCTTAACCATGTGACCATCCTTTCAATTCCTGCAATCTCCTGACTTACTACACACTTTCCAACTTCTGGCACAAGCAAGGCAGAGGTCCTACATACAACAGCATCCTTCGCTATACCTGATTAATTCTCTGAGCAGCATACATCCTGTGTACTGAATGGGCCAGGGTCCTGTGGAAAAATAGTATGTGATCATGAAATTAAAGATTGTATCATTATACATGTACACAAATGGGCCAAATTAAGGTTGTATGGGAAACCTTCATTTTGGCATTTCTGAAAGTTGGAATTTTCAAAGTTAACTCTCTCTCTCTCTCTCTCTTTTTAATTTTTTTTAAACAGCAATTTCATCATATGGATCCATATTGACCCCTGATCTGGGTCCTGAGCAGGGTTCAGACCTTTTAGTTCAACAACATTGATCTCTAACACTTGAGCTAATGGGAGTAGCTAGTAGCAGTCAGGGCCGGCTCCAGGCACCAGTCCACCAAGCTTGTGCTTGGGGCAGCACCTGGAGGGGGGCGGTGTGGCGCGGTGCTCCAGCCGCCGGGGAGAGCGGAGCCGCAGCGGGCTCGCCGCCCTCCCCCCGGCGCTCTGGCCACCAGGGAGAGCGGAGCCCCGGCCAGGCTTGCCGCCCTCCCCCCCAGTGCTCCGGCCGGTCGGGAAAAGCTGCCAGGCTCGGCGCCCTCCCCTGCCTCGTGGGGGGTGAGGGGGCAGTGGGAGGCTTTTTTGCCTGGAGTGGCAAAAAAGCCAGAGCCGGCCCTGGTAGCAGTAGTATGTTGTGATCCTATATGTCGACAAGTCACTAGCGAGGGATGACACACGCACTTTAGTAGTGGGCTTCACAGCTACTTCTGACAACAGAAGACTGTTGGGACTGAGAATTCTTCAATTTCAGTAGGTCAATGTTCTTTAGTGGTTATAAACTCTCTAACCTAGCTTGTTTCTGCCACACTGCTGTACTCCTCCCCTGCTCCTTTTCAACCTGCCACCCCATTCCTCTCCCCTCTGCTGCTACCCAAGCTCCCCACCCCATAGTACACTAACTATGTATTTTTTTCCTAAATTTATTCTCTGAAACAGCTGAATCATTTTTGCTGAAACTTCCTAAAAAATTCAGCATGAGACAGACACCCAGTAGAAAAAAAATTCAGCCTGAATGGTTAAAGTTTGACAAAAGTTATGCACAACTTGGACATAGGGTCTTATAAATGGGAAGTTTTGGGGAACCCTAATGATAGGGGGTACTACCAGCTCCACCTATAACACTTCACACCCTCAAATGCTTTTGAGCATGATTCTAAAAACATTATGCTCTTAAGTATTTACTCATGAAATTTCTAAGGGTTCTTTGATACTATGGAAATTATTTTAATGGATTTGAGAAAATAGCAAATATTTTATATTATATAAATATTGTAAACATATGAAAATATATACAAATTCTGTATATTGCAAATATTAACAATTTTACCGTATTAACAAACATTCCATTAGCTTCTTTTGTGCTATATAATCAGTTGGTATACGGAATGTCGGAGTCTTCTGGCAAATGTGCCACTTCCTGCTTAAGATCCATGAAGCACACGTATCTCTAAGCTAGCAAAAACATGCATTATGTTCCTGAATTGATACTCGGGGAAACTTACTTTTTAAAAATACTAATGAAGCTATAGTACTATAATATTTTTAATTGCTACAGTTAGAAATATTGTACAAGGTTCTTTCATTTTGTGCCACTTGAATGTCTGAGGTTTTCTTCAGCAAACATTTGAGGGTTTTTTTTTTTTAAATCTATTAAACTTAATCGGTTTAGTAGAGCAAGTTAATTGGAAATCTCTTCAGGGCCACAGTCATTAGTTGAGTAATTTAAGCCAGCAGAGAAGGAAGCAACTTTAAGATGGATAGAAACCATATGACATACTGTTGAAACAGATATGACAAGTTCATACCTTTAATGGACTTACTCTAATGAAGAATTTGGCTTTATATGAGTGAAATATTAAAGTTTTCACGTGGCCAGAGTTTTTGTCTTTTTGGCTGTTCAAAGAGGCTCCATGCCCATGGAAGCTATTCAAAGGCTACTTCATCCTTGGAATCAGCCACTCAAGCTCATGATAGTGTCCAGAATAGATAAAATATGCCACTACTTATATGTATGTGTAAACTAAAACACAGAGATTTGTCACATGGATTCTGAAGGGCAGTATGAAAAGTAGATGAGACTCCTTGGGTCTGTCATGTCTGAGACCTGGCTGTTTTTACAGCTCGGGCTGAAATGACCTTGCATAATCTCAGTGATCCATTTCTTTAAATTCAGAGTAATGATACTTATGATAATGCAGTCTGACTTTTAATGCCTGTTTACGGAAGAGCTTATAGCAGAATTTATGGTGCAGGTAGAATGTTCAGACACTTCAGGCTCTAAAAAGTAAGATCTGTAGAATCTGCCCAAATATTTGTTTGGTTGATTGATTTAAAAAAAAACCAACACAATTAAACGTGCCAATGTGTTTCAGCTAATACTGTCTGCTAGATGAATCATGCACCAATATACATATATGAAGTTA
This sequence comes from Malaclemys terrapin pileata, assembly GCF_027887155.1. NCBI lineage: Eukaryota > Metazoa > Chordata > Testudines > Emydidae > Malaclemys > Malaclemys terrapin. The sequence continues at coordinate 93,403,448 of NC_071509.1, forward strand.
ATTAATAGAATAATTTGAGGTTTTTATATCTGGCTCCATTCTATTCTAACAGAATTGAATGGCCAGTTTGAATGATTATGTCATGATAGGGACATCATGCCTTCCTCCCCATTCTCAGCTAATTCCTTGTGGAAGATTTCTTTGGTGCATGAATCTATGTTTTGCAACTGGATACAATATATATTTTTATGATATATATATATATATATATATATATATATATATATATATATAATCATAAAAATGATAATGCATGCTCTAAATTAATCCATTTTAATGGGATGCGAGGTTGGGAGATACATAAAGTGTATACCTTGAAAGATTTTGTTGTGATAGATTTGTGTCATCGTGTGATGTCAGTTCAATGAAATTGAGTACCTGGACTATCCTACTCCTGTGATTTCTGAAAACTAGCATTTCAGCTTCTATCAGCATCTATTAAAAATACTGAGTGTTCGTTTATAGAAAATTAATATCCTAGATCAATCATACCAGGAACATTTACCAACAATAAGCTAGTAAATATAACAAGTCTTTCCAAGTTAAAAAAAAGCAAAGAACAATGAAGAATATTTCACATACATGCTAGTAATTTGTATATAGTTTGCAATTTACCCTTTTAAAGCAAGAGCATTATACCATCATAAAACAGATTAACAAGGCAAAATGACATTTAAACATTGATATACACACGGAGACTAACACATTAGTATAAATAAGACAAACTTTTCAGTGCTGAAAACATAGTTATTTATTCCTCACAACTGAAAAAGAGAGAGAAACTGGAGCAGAAGTATGAGGCATTTCACCAACGCACACAAGTTAAAAGTTAGCTAGGCCAGTGGTGTAACCAAAAAGTTTTTTGTGTTCAGTATCCTTCCTAAGAGACACATTGCACACTCATAACCGTTAGCACCCTTATTCTTATTCTTGACAAAAATGGGCAAGGACTGAATAAGCATAAATGCTGAAATAACTTCTAATTTTCAAAGACAATTTTTGAAGCCCAGGATATCCAGGGACATATGTATTCCTTTCCTCCAAATCTCTTCCCTTGATTTTGGTATTTTCCTTCCAATATTTTTATTATGGCAGGAAGGTAGTTTTTACAAGTGAGGAATTCCTTTTAATTTCAACTTTCTAGTTTCTCTAGAAGAAAAATGGTGAAGGACTCCATCTAAGCAAGTGTTTAAAAATGTTTTTAAAGTCTCTGTTGGTCTTCTCCTGCAGTACCTAAGCCATTTGCTTGTCCTTTGATGACAAGAAACAGATTTCTTCTAAATGTGCGCATACATTTTATAACTGCGATATAATAAATAAACCTCCCAATATTTCAAATCTAAAAGACAAGTAGAAATGACATTGGACATAGACTTGTAAGGTACGGAGCACCCTCAGTTCCCTTTGGTACAAAGCACCTTGTTGGATTAGGCCCATTGTTCCTAACATGGTAGCTACAAAAAGACTTTGAACTTTGCTTTTCATTTGCTTTGTAGAACTGTTCGTAATGCAGTAATGAAAATGAGTAGCTGCAAATGAGTAGCACTTCATCTATACAAAGTAGATAAGTGGGCTATAATCTTTGTGGTCTTTTATACCCTTGGGCTCCATAAAAACAGTGCTTTATTGATTGTCCAGTATTCCCTTTTCACAGATGCCATATCATACAACCAGACATGCCAACTGTAATTCACTTTTACATTATTGTTGCCTAGTATTTTGTGCAATATTTTGTACTTTCACTGTCATGGGGAAAATAACGAGTGTCTGTTTAACTGTAGAAAGTCTGGTAATTGCAATTTTCTGTTTGCAAATAACAGTAAAAAAAAATTATCTAGGGAATAATATTACGTCCCATTCAACTGAATTATCCATCAATGTCTTTATACAGACTAAAGATAAAATAAATAACGCGGCCAGCTACATTAAGCTAACAGCTCTTCTAATACTTCAGGAATAATGTTAGGAATTATTTAATGTGACTTGGAGCATTTAATTAGGTCACTTCACAACCCAATGAATGAGATTACTGGCTATATTTCACAGGCATAGTCATGTGCCTAGTTAGCTATTAAACATTATTTTTAACTCACCATAACATTCAAGGCTTCATGGGTTTATTCTCACCTATCAGAAAATACCATTTCCTTGTAGTAATGTATTGCATACTGAGTCTACTGTTTTGCAGTAGACTGTCACAGAACCATAAAGCTTAAATGTTCTAAGTTTGCTAAGCCTTTTTTAAGAAGAAAAACTTTTCCCTGCTATGAAATTCTTACTTTAATTAAAAATTCCCACAATGTTTTTGCTATTAAAGCATAACATATTAGCAAGTGTGTCTGTTCAATAAATGCAGGACATTGTTCTTCATTATAGCACACACAATGACTCCTCCCTTAATTAAAAACTCTGCCTTTTTAATACATCAACTCATTAATGTTTTACTTGCAACTCCAGTATTACAAATAGATAACTTTTCAGAATGTTTGCATTCCTGCTTTTTAATTATTTAAATTAAATTCAAGTGTATTTAGTCTAAAATTACTTATTAGTATTCTAAAGTCATGTGGAAACTCATAAATAGGAGAACAGCAATGTTAGAAGTATTTATCATGTGATTATTTATTTTAAAAAGTGTAAATGACTCTCAAATATCTGAACATGTTAACGGAAAATAACTAAAAATAAAATCACAATCATTAAAGTGAACTACATATTAAAAAAAAAAAGAAGAAGCCATCTTTGCATTGTTGTAATTCAAAGATCTTTGAATCAAATTGATGTCATACTCATGTTCTTCCCATTAATTTAAGTGTTCATAAAAGAATGGAAATTTGAATTTGTGTCATTTTGTTTCAAAATCTAGTATACTGCATTTTCAAGGTCTGGTATAGTCTGGTATATAAGACTCCAGCTGTGTCCCTCATTTTGCGCTGTTCTTCTAGAACCTGTCAGCACTTGCTGGCATCATCAAAACAATTTTTCTTTATAGTCTCTGTCCTCAAGCCTCTTACAGCTGAAATAACTGAATAAATACAGACCTGTAGATGTTTTCTGATGCATAAGTCCCATTCTTATTCCACTTAAAACTAGCCTAAAGGGGTTTGCAGCAAGTATGTTAGACTTTACCTAAGGTTTTAATAGTAAAAGAACATCCATATGTCATTTTCCAAAAGCAGATAAGGCACTCAGCTGCATTTTTTAATGCAAATCCCTCTAAAACCTTATATGCTATTAGTTGTCTGCTAGTTATTTGATGAAAGAGAAAATTAACTTTTCAAAGAACAAGGCAAAAATAGCAACTGAGTCTATTACACCAATCAATCCAATATTCTGCACAATGAGATAGTGTTTCTTTCTACTCATTATGCTTAGCAAAAGCAATCAACAGAAGCCTGAAATGATAATTCTACAGAAATGAGATCTGATTAAAAGTAGAGATCGGCAGGTATTGAAATAATCAACTTATTTCTGTAAATGTTGTACAGTGCAAGTGTTGAGTTATTTGGCTGAGCACTGTGGACTGATTCACTTCTTATCATGGTATAAATCAGGAGTAATTCCACTGATAATAAATTGGTACTACTGTAAAAGTGATGTAACTGGGATGAGGCTCAAACCCAGAATGTTCAGTCATAACAAATTCCAAAGTGAAAATGAAGGGTCTGATTTCCCCCCTCCCTTTACAATAATGGTATTTGAGTGTCACTTCAGTGCATGCAGTCACTTGGGGGCAAATCACCAATGTAAATGAGAGGAGAATCGGGCTGTAAAAGTATGTTAGGTTGGTTCATATATACTGTAGTTAATTTTTTCAGAAATATTAAATTATCAGGTAACTGTAGTACTGTGGCATCCAAGGTGTTGTAATATCACACTACACTTAAAATGCAAAATCAATATGATATCTCATGTATCACTGTTTGGTATTGTTTACTAAATTATTACTTTATCACAATCAGTTTTATCTCTGTGAGACATTTGTATGTACTTGGTCACATGCTGGCAAGTTTTACGTGGGTCAGAACCAACCAGCCTGTTGTCTCAGCATGTTCAAAGCTAATTTGATCAATAACACATCTACTTCTAGCACGTCACATACCATCTGCTAAATATAGAGTGGGACGGAAGGATTCATCAGAGAGAAAAGGCAAGAGGCTAAAGCTGTAGTGTATGCAACTGTTGTCAGGTATAGGATAACTTGTTTTCTGTGTACTTCATCTTTAACCGGAGAGCAACTTCCCTTACACTCCCTAGTTGCAAAGAGATGCCATTTTGTGTACAGATGCATCCTGCTAAGGAGAAGAAATTTATGCTATTTCCTCTTTCACAGAGACATTACTTTTGTTCTTTCTTGGCTTTTGTTTTTCTCATAAAATGCTTCTACTCAGTAAAGTGATTCTGTTAAAAAAAAAAAAAAGGGGGTTTAATGTATGTGTGTTGGTGACTCCATATGAAATACGTCCATGACAAGATGTTTTGTCTGATGGCCAAACTCAGCATGGAATCTGAAAGTCAAGCTGAATCCTTTCCTTTTTGCACATCATCAATAACACAGATTCTGTAGGCCAAATGATGTCCTTAGTTATACCTGCACAACACTGTCTTCAAATGATTCTGTATGAAATCTCACTACCTCAGTATAGTTATACTGATGTGACTGATCCTTGAAATAGAATTTAGAAAACAATTTTGTTAATACACAAGAAAGAATAGAGTTAAAATGACTTCTTAGCTCTGCAGACCAAAACAGCAAAATAGTAAGCAACATTTCACTTTGTCAGTAGAGTGGTCAGACCTGCATCTGAAAACACAGGGAGATTTGATTAATAAGAATGAGCCATTTGCACACAGTCACATTTCACAGTAGCACTTCACTTCAATATAAGAAAGGTCATTCTGCCTGAATATGTATGGGTGTTCTTTATATATTGGAAAAAATATATATAGTGAGAACTGTGGTGATGAAACTAGGATTTAAAACAGTAAAGCGCTCAAAGAGGTCTCCTCCTTTAAAAAGACGGAAACCAATAGGGAAAAAGATAAAATTACTGCTTATGAAAAAATATGGGAGGATTACTTGCTTAATGAAAAAGAGGAACAATTTAGATCATAGTTTCAAGTATTTTGGGACAAATGCTGTAGAAGAGGTTGGCAAGGAAATAATCAGATATTTTATTGCTTGTGAGAAGTGTCATTTACAGTACTGAAAAAATCATGCTTTTCACATGAACCAGGTGAGATGGAGCATAAGAATTTAACAAAAATGCTCAAAAAGGATTAAATGCCAAAAAACTTTATAGCTGAAAGGTATGTGTTTCATCTAAGAAACCAAATAGAGAGGGAAAATGTTTCTGAATACATAGCCAGTCATTAAAATTTCCATTACTTGCAATTTTGATAACATTTTGCTAGAAATCTTAGAGGTTGCACTGATTTTGGAAGAAGATGCAATGAATCCATGGGCTTTTGAGTCATGTTTAATCACAGGAACTCACTAAAGGAGGAGAGTTCACAATTCAAAAATGCTCTGCAATTAGCAACTCTGCAAATGAGATTCCCACAAGAACAAGGTCCCAATCTAGAGAGAGAGATGGCTCACCATGCCCTAGATGACATCAGTAAACTGCGTGGGTCTGTGTTGTCTTTGCCTGGGGACATCAACCAGTAGCCTACTAGCAGATCTAACCATCGCTAATGTGACACTGGTGACATTCTGTTTCATTCTCTCTCTCTCTCTCTCCAGGTTCCTTTTTCTCACAAGCTCACCCACATCCCTCCTCAACTTTTATTCCAAAGTGATCCCATTAAGCATTATAATTAAAATAGTTTATAAGCAATAAATACACTATTTTAAAAGATGTATATAACTAACCAGAACAATCACATGATCATATTGTTACATTCTACTTCCTATTTTCTCTCCAAATTTTTTGTTGTCATAATTTTTCATGTAATGTCAATGGTGGCTGTTTGAAATTGCTCAGAATATTGGAAGTAGTCCTGGCAGAGATTAGTCAGCAGAGTGCAGAAGGAGGTCAGTGGTGCAGAATAAATTCAGGTCTTTACAAAAATGCAGGAATAAAAGAATGTTTTCCATAATATTTATAGAGGACCAAAAATGTACAATACATCAAGGTATGGCCTCTGCCACAAAGGGTTTTTAATCTGAGAGAGATTAATGATGCAATACATATCTAGAGAGAGTCTATGCTTATCTTTCTTCATATATATGTTGTACAGTACATGTATAGTTTAATATAATGTGATAAATAGTTTATTTTGCATATTTCAATGTTTCAGTAGCACTAATCCCAATTATTCATCTTCATGGTGATGACTTCTAACATTCCAAATCTTTTTATACAGCTGTCATTTTAAAAAAGAGAGAAAGAGAAAAGGGTGAGGGGAGCATTTATCTGTCCCTTATTTTTCTCCCAACTGTACAATTTCCCTAGACCCCAAAATTACAATGATTTGAGGTGCAGGATGGGTAACAATTAAGTTCTGCACCCGTGACAGGTTTAAGGTCAGATAGTTTGTGACCCTTTAGGGCCTAGAAATAGGAACTTTATACCATTGGAATGGGAAAAAGATACCCAACCTAAGAATAGAATATGCATCACTTGCTTCTCAGACTGACAAGTTCTGAGAATTTTTCTGTTCCATTCAGGTGCTGACATCATGCCTATCACTGTAGTATGTAATACCTCCCACAGGCGATATGATTAGAACCTATTGGGCCATAAAAATATACACAGAAAAGTTGTTTAAGGTATTCTTATAAGTTTCTAAAACGAATAACTAGAGCTGTTTGAAAATTGGGATGTGATTTTTTTTTCCCCCCCCCAAAAGTCATTTTTTTTAAAAAAATTGACATTTTTTGAAAAAAAAGAAAATACACTTGGTTTTACCAACTCTATAAATTAGTCATAATTTTCTTGCCATTGGAGGTTTGTACAACTAAACTCAGAGTAACTAATCTACATGGCTTTACAAGAGGAAGAATACGAAAAGTAATATCAATATATAAAAACTCACTAAAATATTTCTACCTTTTTTTCTGTAACATATGTGGCCTATACAGAATACATGATGTGGTGGTGCAGTATAAAAATTATACAAACTCTCATCTTGGCTGGCTTGTATAAATGTAATGGGGGAATTTCAAACAAGTTCACATAAAGCTTTTATACCCTACAATGTACATGTTCTTCCTGGTACAATGTGCCTTCTTAATGTTTCTATAAGTTCCAGAGAAATTCCATCTCTATAGTGGGAAAATTCCTTATCTGGTAGAATCTTACAAATCAGTTTGTGTGTGTGTGTAAACACACACACTGAATGAGAGTTTCTGACAAGTCAGATTTTATCAGAAAACAGGACTCTGCCAAACTATGTATACTGTGTTAGTATACCATACTAAAGGCGTATGAATAAAAAAAGTGTTCCTTTGAATAACATTTGCTATTTTGCTCATTTATTACTTGGGAATTATTACAAGCTCTGTGATTAACCGCCGTTAAAAGGAATAGCTTCATTGGAAATGTTAAACATTTTTAGATTTATGTTGTGTGTTAGAAACCAAATAATTATACCCATAGCTTCCTCTCATTCTGATTCCTTGTCTCCAGCTCTACAAAAATCACAAAAAAATAAGATTATGAAGGGTCTGCCTAATCTCCATTCACGGCTCTCAGATGGGATTGTACTTGAGATGACTAGCTGCACACTTCTATTTTTACCACATTAATTCGATTGGAGTTAGCATGGGTATGTCTTCTCAAGCTAGAAATTACACCTTCCAGTTCCCATGTGGATGTACCCTAACTGTCATGTCTCATTATTGACCACTGAAAGCTGAAAAGAGCTGCATGGAAGAATGTGTTGAATTACTTGAATACATATGAAAAAGTTAAATTTGCTGGTTTGCTGAATATTGCAGTTTCAGCAATTGTGGTCAAAATCCTATAATTTTGGAAAAGGAAAGATATAAAATAGATGATGAAATAGATAGCAAACACAAAGTAAAAAGTTTCAGAGTGGTAGCCGTGTTAGTCTGTATCAGCAAAAAGAACGAGGAGTACTTGTGGCATCTTAGAGACTAACAAATTTATTTGAGCATAAGCTTTTGTGGGCTAAAACCCACTTCATCGGATGCATGCAGTGGAAAATGAAGAAGGAAGATATATATACACAGAGGACATGAAAAAATGGGTGTTGCCAAACTAACTATAATGAGTAATCAGTTAAGGTAGGCTATTATCAGCAGGAGAGAAAAAACAACAACAACAACAAAACTGATAATCAGGATGGCCTATTTCCAACAGTTGACAAGAAGGTATGAGTAACAGTAGGGGAAAAAAATAGCATGGGGAAATAGGTTTTACTTTGTGTAATGACCCATCCACTCCCAATCTTTATTCAAGCCTAATTTAATGGTGTCCAGTTTGCAAATTAATTCCAATACTGCAGTTTTTCATCAGAGTCTGTTTTTGAAGATTTTTTGTTGGAGTATTGCGACTTTGAGGTATGTAATCGAGTGACATGGGAGGTTGAGGTGTTCTCCAACTGGTTTTTGAATGTTATAATTCTTGATGTCTGAGCTGTGTCCATTTATTCTTTTGCGTAGAGACTGTCCGGTTTGGCCAATGTACATGGCAGTGGGACATTGCTGGCACATGATGGAATATATCACATTGGTAGATGTGCAGGTGAACGAGCCTCTGATAGGGTGGCTGATGTGATTAGGTCCAATGATGGTGTCCCCTGAATAGATATGTGGACAGAGTTGGCAACAGGCTTTTTTGCAAGGATAGGTTCCTGGGTTCGTGTTTTTTTTGTGTGGTGTGTGGTTGCTGGTGAGTATTTGCTTCAGCTTTTGCTTACTGTCTGTAAGTGAGGACTGGCCTTTCTCCCAAGATCTGTGAGAGTGAGGGATCGTCCTTTAGGATAGGTTGTAGATCCTTGATCTACACACACACACACACACACACACAAAGTAAAAAGCAATTCCAAAACTGTATCTCTAAAACAAAAGGAGCAAGAAACATGAACAGTAATTATAGTGATGTATTCTTTCTTTCCCTTCACCCAACTATCAGCAGGTTGTCTCATTCTGGCTGCAGTCCATGGTGAGGGATTGTCACCATGTGCCCTGGGCGTCTCATAATGCTTTGTGGGTATAGATCCTAGCCTGTGATGCTCACAACCATCCTAAAAGCATGCAGGTGGCACCCGGAGTGTCTTTGTCCTAAACCGCTCTAGTTTAGCGGTTCTGACCCCAGTAGTTTGTCTACAGCCCCACTCAGCTTCCACCAGCCTTGGTTACAACTAGCAAGGTGACCTCAACACACTCCCGGTCCTGAATTTTCCCAAAACCATGTGTTCTGTAATGTCCAGCTCTTTCTGGACAGTTCAGAGAAATTATAAGGTCTGTTTGTTCCTCCAAGGGCACCATCTTATTAACTTAAGTGGGGGTAAATACACTGTTTCATTTTAATATTGCACTGAGTTTGTTTATAGTTAAAAATAAACCTATGTCCTATTGTTAATACATTTGTTTAATTAATGCCAGGTAAAAAGAATAATGTTAGAAATGGTGAGAAGCAAATAAACATGAAAATACATATAAAAGTCTAAAACATAATCTAGGAAGGTATAGGCTTTGTTTAAGATGTTTATCGCACCTATTCTCAGTTCCCAGAGACATCAAACTCCAACTTTGTTGAGGGACCTGTCTTTCTCAGTTTTCAAGATATCTGTTCCCTTATGTCTGTTTAGTGATGAATGCCAAAGATATTTCTGTTTTTGCTTATATTTTCCTAAGTTCAATGACCTTGCTTCAAGAGGCAGGATGATCCGATGTTGTTCTTCCCTTACTGCAGGCTTCCCATCCTCTTGTATATAAACAAAGCTTTGATAAATTTGATTGCACCATGCTTAATTTAATAGGACTGATAAATATCTGCCTTTTCTCCTGTTTCTCCTTTTTTGCTACAGACTTTAAAGCATAATATCATTAAGTATCCACACAATGTTTAATATCATTGTTAAAGGTATGTATTATCACCAGCATGTCATTAGCTTTCTGAACAGACCTCACTCTGTGTATGCTTATAATACAATGATATTGTATTAAATCTGATGATTCAATTGCTCATCACTTGAGGTTCAGCCCCCCTGTCTATATAGACCAATAAATCCTTGCAATATATTCTTCTGAAAAGTAAAACCCAGATCATGCTTCTCTCTCTTGCTGGGGCATGGACACCATGCTTCTTCTCCCTGACTTGTTAGTATGCGGTTTGTCTTCACCTCTTGTTAGCTTGATGTCTGTTTATGTGCTATTGTCTTTCCAAGTACTTTGGAAGTAACTCCCAGGTGGGGAAAACATGGTCCTTTGTCTAATGCAGACCTGTTAACCAACTCCCCCGACATACATAGTTTATACACTTTTATCTCAATTCTAGAATATATTCATAACTCTTAATACATACCATGTACATACATCACACAAGAATGTTAATCAGTTATTTATTTTTTAAATGATACCTCACAAGGCATATTCTATACAAAGATTATTACAGTAATATGTAGGCTGTGAATACAGGGGTGCTTAGTGTCACAGAGGTACATTATATATTAAGGCATTGTTGAGTCAGTCCCACCTAAGTCCCCAGGCTTAAAGAAAAGAAAAGGTGAAAAGGGAGTTTATAAGAGTAGCAAATAGGTAAAGGGAGTGGAACTGATATGCTTATTAATATACTTAGTTTTAGATCATCCCTTTCCATGGAAAGCCTTTCAGGAGGATGATTCTGAAGGAGGAATACTCTGTGTCCCTGGAAAAAATTTGCCTGAATTCTTCCATTGGCAAATTTGCTTCCCTGTAGTAAAAGTGGGATGATTGTTGTTCCGTGACTTGACAGGTCTCATGGTGGGCATCTGCATTAAGATCATATGTCTCCACATTACATCTATTGAGTGCTCCCCTTTAGCAACATGGCTTTAATGTTAGGATCTTTCTTGTGGCTGCCTTGATTATCTCCTTTAGCATTGATTCAGCAGCCAGTTCTTAATCAGGAAAGCCCTGATGCACATGCTTAAATTTTGTAAGGTGTTTAAGTGCTTTGCTGAATGGAATGAACTTAACTGTGTGCTTAAATGCTTTCTTTTAAAGAGGAATTTTGCAGCACGTATTTATGTATCACATAAACAGACCCATCTGCAGAAAAGTATTCATTTTCGTGTGGATTTTCTGTAGTATTGATAGGAGGATGAGGGGCATGGTCCCTGTCCCAAAGAGTTTAGAATCCAAGTATAAACTCTAGTTGAAAGAGCATTAGTGACCAGACCTATCTATATTTTTTCCTATTAGACAATATAAAAATAATATTGTAGGTAAATAAGGGCTCATTCATGGCTATGCCACAAGACATCTAATTGGGGCAGCATATAGATGTGCTGCCTCTTGGAACTGACTGTAAAGCAAATTATGATAGAGAATAACAATTATTGTTCTCTTCTTATTCACATGCACAGTTAGGGGAATGTAGCAGCTCTGCATAGCTGTTTCCTCTGCACTGTATGGCATAGGTAACCAGCATTTTCTATATATCCCAATGTACATAGCTAAATGATGATCACTTTCATTTGTTCTGTCTTCTACTTGACTATCAGATTAAAAGAGCACCCTACTGTCCTTTCAGACAGCCAGTCATCTTTGATGACTAGATTTGAAACCTCAGAAACTGGCCCCAAATGTACAATGGTGCTTTCATCTTCTTTTCACAAATATATTGAGCTTGAGAAGAACTGATCCCTGAAAATGGTTATCGCTTTGATTATTTTCTCCTATGTTTGCCATCTCCCACTCCTTTTTATTTTGCAGCATATTTAAATGATGCTGTTTAATGTGACCATATGGTCTGATTCTGAGCTCACTTATGCTAGTGTAAAGCAGAAGTGATGATGTGAAGTAATTAGAGTTATACTGAATGAAAATCTGTGTAATTGAGACCACAGTTAGAGCTTTACTGATTGCATTTCAGATGAATGGGGGATGTGTAGCATGCTTGAAGTCTGTCACTGTAAGGATATGAGATACAGTAGCTCAGGGTGTAAAATACCCAAGGACATTTGTGTGTCCCATTAAACTGTATCATGAATTCATGATAGTAAGACAATCTTGAAAAACAAACAAAACCAGACCCTAAGCTACTGAAACTGGGAAGCCTTAGGTCATCTTATCAAGATGCAGCCAGATACAGTACTGTGTGAGGCAGTCAGTAAGGCTGTCAGTCTTCTTAATGTGATACTGAAAAGAGCTGTTCATGCAAGAGGTGAATGTCTGTAAAACAGTCAGTATGATGACAGTTAAGAACCAAAAATTCATTGGAAAGATGCCAATGGGTGTCATCATTGCCTGCGTAAACCCATTCTTTATATAATATAGACAGACTGGGAGATTGCAAGATGAGGGACCCTTGGCTCTTTGCAAATATTGAAAGTTAACTCATTGTGGTGGGGGGAGAGGGAACTCCCCACATAGTGGCTGCAGTCTGTGGCATCAGCCCCACCTAATGGTTATGGGGTAGGGGAACCCAGGTCTTCCCACTCTATTGGGTTCTGACCCAAGGGTTCTCTTGAGCACCGTAAAGAATTAGTTCACTACATGTGGCTCAGTTAATGCTCTTCCCTGACCCTCTTCCTACCTTTTCTTGGAGCTTTTCTTAGCTGGCTCTTGTCCCCAGAGATCTGGTCCATTGGTCTCAGCAGGGTCGAGAGTCCTGCCTCCACACAGCAGAACTCCTCTGGCATAGTCCCTCTGCAGCACAAGTGCAGGTTGCTTGGTCACAATTTCTCTCTGTGCCCACCATCCATCTGTGCTAAAGAGACTCCCTTTTAAGCCCCTCCTCTAACTGGAGCTTGTCCAGCAGGACTGTCAGGGAAGGGCTTCCCGAGCCTAGGGTTATTCTTTGCATGGTGTCAAGTATCAGGGGGTAGCCATGTTAGTCTGTAGCCACAAAAACAACAAGAGTCCGGTGGTACCTTAAAGACTAACAGATTTATTTGGGCATAAGCTTTTGTGGGTAAAAAACCTCAGTTCTTCAGATGCCTGGAGTGAAAGTTACAGATGCAGGCATTATACAATGACACATGAAGAGAAGGGAGTACCTCACAAGTGGAGAACAAGTATTGATAGGGCCAATTCGATCCGGGTGAATGTAGTCCACTCTCAATAGTAGATGAGGCAATGTCAAATCCAGGAGAGGCAAAGCTGCTTTTGTAATAAGCCAGCCAATCCCAGTCCCTATTCAAGCCCAGATTAATGGTGTTAAATTTGCAAATGAATTTTAGTTCTGCTGTTTCTCTTTGAAGTCTAGTATCAGAGGGGTAGCCGTGTTAGTCTGAATCTGTAAAAAGCAACAGAGGGTCCTGTGGCACCTTTGAGACTAACAGAAGTACTGGGAGCATAAGCTTTCGTGGGTAAGAACCTCACTTCTTCTTGCATCTGAAGAAGTGAGGTTCTTACCCACGAAAGCTTATGCTCCCAGTACTTCTGTTAGTCTCAAAGGTGCCACAGGACCCTCTGTTGCTCTTTGAAGTCTGTTTCTGAAGTTTTTTGTTTAAGAATAGTTACTTTTAAATCTGTCATAGACTGTAGGGAGATTGACGTGTTCACCTACTGGCTTTTGTATGTTACCATTCCTGATGTCTGATTTGTGTCCATTTATTCTTTTACGTAGGGACTGTCTGGTTTGGCCAATGTACATGGCAGAGGGGCATTGCTGGCACATGATGGCATATATCACATTGGTAGTCGTGCAGGTGAATGAGCCCTTGCTGGTGTAGCTGATGTGGTTGGGTCCTCTGATGGTGTCGCTAGAGTAGATATGGGGACAGAGTAGGCAACGAAGTTTGCTACAGGGATTGGTTCCTTGGCTGGTGTTTCTGTGGTGTGGTGTGTAGTTGCTGGTGAGTATTTGCTTCAGGTTGGGGGATTGTCTGTAAGCGAGGACTGGCCTGTCTGCCAAAGTCTGCGAGAGTGAGGGGTCGTTTTCCAAGATAGGTTGTAGATTGTTGATAATGCACCGGAGAGGTTTTAGCTGGGGTTGTATGTGATGGCCAGTGGTGTTCTGTTATTTTCTTTGTTGTATTAGTTGATTTCTGGATACCTGTCTCGCTCTGTCAATCTGTTTTCCTCACTTCTCCACATGGGTATTGTAGTTTTAAGAATGCTTGATAAAGGTTTGTAGGTGTTTGTCTCTGTCTGAAGGATTGGAACAAATTCGGTTGTATACAACCGGTTGTTTACAACCGAATTTGCTCCAATCCTGGTTCTCCACTTGTGAGGTACTCCCAACTCTTCATGTGTCATTATATAATGCCTACATCTGTAACTTTCACTCCATGCATCTGAAGAAGTGAGGTTTTTTTAACCACGAAATCTTATGCCCAAATGAATCTGTTAGTCTTTAAGGTGCCACCAGACTCCTTGTTGATATTTTTTTACAATTATTCTTGCACCCTTAATTCTCCAGTATGCTGTCTAGTCACCTCATCACACTAATTTACAGAGGCAAGTTCAGAAGTTGTTGATACAAAAAATTAAAAAAGTGTTGCAAGAAATGAATATTCATACAGAGAGAGTCTTGTTGCCTGATTGTTCCTGGCTCCCATACAGGCATGGCATCACTGTCTTTGCAAAAGAAAAGGGGATGGGGCATGGTTTATACTCTGTTTTGGTGATACAGGGTTCTATTCCCTGGGAACGCTTTCTCATATAATCAACTGATACATTTGTAAGAATTTAAAGAATTAATCCTGGGTAACATTTTACTGTTGTCATCAGTGAATGCAGTTTTTCACTATGAACACAATAAAACAGTTCTATGTTCCATGGGCTGCATCTTGGTTTATTCCCTGGGATAATTTTCACCATTTAACACAGATTGTTTTTTTCATGCAGAAAATGACAAGTTTAGCTGGGAAAAAAATGACGTCAAACTTTAGCAGACAACAGAAAAAATCGCAATCAAACTACAAGATGTTAAATGTTTTAACAAAAACAAGGAAATCAATGTATCAAGTTTTGATTTGGCTGGTAATGACTTTATCACCCCATCTTAATCTCTTCAGTAATTTCTTACACTGCAATGAATGCTTTGGTTATACCATACAGACTGTTTGTAATTCTGATGGAGATAGTTTAGATGGCTTGCAAGATGATTTCTTAGGTCATCAGTATGAATCGATCTTACGTTTGCAATGAATGAAGTTGTTTACATTTGATACGTTGTGAATGTTGTTCTAGTGAAATATGTTCTTAGTTTTGCTCCTGATCTTAGTCCAGATATCACACTAACAAAAGTATACTTGTAGACAGTAGTCTTGTTTGATAAGTAAACAAAGAGTTTGAGAGTTGAAATGCCTTAAGGGACCTTCTTCCCCCTCAAGGTGGACTGTCAAATTATGTTCTCCTTTCCCCCTGCCTTATGCAAAGAAGAGAAGAATTTGGACCATTTGCTCCAATTGAGATTTAAGGCACCTTGTCAGGGCAATGTGGAAATGCTTGCACTGCCACCGTCTCTGATGTATTAATTCTGTGATTGAACTGAGGCTTGGCTGTCCATTTAGTTAAGCATCTTTCTAGTTCCACATCTTAAACTGACAGTTGTTTAAATCTTGAAAATATTTCATTTATAGTTCTTGTTCTGTGCACATGTTTAAATATGCTGGCCAAGATCCAAGATGGGCTCATAGCAAGACCGTATTAGGAGAGACAGGGAACAGCTTCTAGCAACCTTTATACTTCCCCAATGATTGGCCAGCTCTGGTCTAGGTCTGTGACTGAAGTAAGATAGAGTCATCTTGGAGCTTCTTTAACTTACACCCACAGCCCCCAGGGGTCCATTCTGGCAGCTGGAGATCTTCAGAGCACGGGGGTGGTTTGGCCTTAGATATGCCCCCTGCACCAGGGGAATCCTTATATTAGGGACAGATTATCTGGCTTGATAACTGCTTTGCATCGCCAAAGTGGGTCCCTGAATTGTACCTTCCCATAAGATCACTACGCTATTATACATGTACTACAATTCACACATAAATGCACTCCAGTGTTCAGTTCATAATACTGAGGACCACATTTTCAAAAATGTTGACCTGATGTTCAGACACTACAAATCTGTGAAGTACATCATTGTTTTGGGTGGTTGTATTTACAAAAGTGTCTTTTGTATGAACAGTTACCCAATTTAGGTGCCTATCATGCTGATTATGCATGCAATCAAGCGTGCATGTTTATTCACAGATTTTGTGCCTTGATTAATTAAAATTTGAACAAGAATGTTTTACAACTGGAAGAGTGAATAATCTTAGCAGGATATTAATGGTGCTCCCACAACACTGTCGTATTGGCAGCATAATTATTTGTGGTTTATTTGTGGTTGTATTAAAAGGTGCTCTGGAATGTTTTACATGAAAGTGTTCCAGCATTTGGCTGGCTCTCATAAAGTTGCCAATGACATAAACATGGGGGGGGGGAGCCACGATATTTCAAAGAATACTCCATGTTACATATGTTATATGACTTTCTTATTCACAGCTGTGATTTATTAAAAAAATAAATTGTGGAGAAACTCATTTTCATTATAGCTCATTTATCATCTGAAAACCCATTTTAATTTTTTGCAAAGTATTCTAGAAGCTCTACCAAAAAAAAAAAAAAAACATAATTAGATATACAAGGCTTCACAACACAGTTACTTTATACTGCAACTGGCTGGCTCAGCTTTCCACCTACCTCAGGCTTTTCATTACACTATCATAAACTATCACACACTGAACTGTGGGTGGTAATTGATTCTTCCACTTTTTCAAGTATCAAAAGTGATTTGCATAGATCTAATATGGATCTAAAGGAACTATTCATTGCTTATATCATTGCATACCAGCAGATATAATTCACTATTAAAATAGTAATTTAATTTTTTGATTAAAGATAGATTGATAGAATACTGGAAATGATCAAATTCTATATAAATTTGATAAATCTCTATTTAAGGTAGAACACCGAGGTTCTCCTTACTGAGCAGTACTGATTTATACCTTTACAGCTGGATTTGGTGGTTTGTAATGATAATACTGGTGAATATTTCCTAGGTTATTCTGAATCAAACTACAGCATAAGGCCTTTTAAATGGGCTCTGCTCATAATACTATTGAATTTATGTTAACAAGTTGAATCTAGTTTAGGATAAAATTATGTGAACGGTTTACAAGATCAGACTCCAAATGAGTTTTCTAAATTATTTTTCAATTTGGTATGTAGGATTTTAGTTACACACCTTACAATCAATCCAGTGGAATGTTCACATGTATAAAAGAGTTTACAAGCTCAGATCTTTAAATTATAAGCACTTTGGAATAGGGAATTTCTCTTTCTCTTGTACTGAACAGTGCTGAGCACATTGTCAATACCAAATATATAATACATAATGACCAAGATTTTTTAAAAGTGAATGACTAAAGTACCATATATGGTACCTATATATGTGACCTGACCTTCAAAAATGCTCAGTGGCCAGCATCTGTCCTTTCAGAATCAGGCCACTTATTTAGGAGCCTAAATATGAATTTAGGTACCTGCTCTTGAATATCTGGGTCAGTAATCAATAATGGAGTTGCTAAGGAATGGAGGTCAATGAGGTACAGTGGTGCAGCATAGTAGCTTTTCTCCTTCAGAAGCATATGATGACAAGCAGGTTTGGTGACAAATTTAAATGAGTTTATTTATATCAGTATACATTTTATTGAATGTTCAAAACATCACAACATTTACCAAACTTGGCTCTGGAGATACCTATTCAGGGAAGTATCATGGTTTATTATTGCAGCAAGTTATGACTGATATGGCATTGATTGATCTGTTTAAAGAAGTACACAAAAGGCATCGACATTCAACATCTAGTTTCTAATCCATGACTCTTTAGTACTCAGGAGTACTAAATTTATATACACAATAATATGGTCTCTTCTCCCACCAATTCAATGGGATTTAACCATACAATCAGGGCCAGATTCTTCAGTTCACTAAGGCCATTTTGCACTGTTCAAAGTGGCCTTACAGCTGTTGAGATTCAAAGCAGAGAATTCTGACTTCATGGATGGAACCTCTGTTAGTGTGTAGAACTGGAGGAAGTGGCACAACCATATTCTATGCAATTCTTCCACCATATGGGGTGGAGGAGGGTGCATATCAGCTGGATGGTATTGAGATATGGGATAGGGTGGAACTAAACTATAGGTGAAAGTGACTTTATACCAGAAGCATAAGTTGGAGAAAGACCTTTCCAGTTCTTAACTACACCAGGACTGAGCAGCTCTGAATCAGAGAGCCGTAACCAGCTTCCTATATCCATCACTCTCTACTGAAGCCAGATGAACTTGATAATCAGACGCAAAATGTTTCTTTTGGATCATCCCTAAATATATAAATGAGACGTATCTCTAGAACTGCTTGTCTGTCTCACAACTGAAGAAACATTTTAAAATTTTAACCAATATACATATGGCCTGTGGTGGGAGAATACGGCTCTTTGTCCCTTTAATGTACTCTTCAGGATGTCAAGACAGTATTAAAATTAATTCAGTTATCTTAAACTGTTTTTGGTATCTATTAATAAATAAATACATTATTTGCTTTTTTGAATATCAAGATGAAAGAATGCTATGTCTCAGCTAAGACATCAAAGCCTTGAAATAAGTATGGAGAAGAAATAGAACACTAATTCTTATTGAAAGCAATGGTATTCCTAGGAGAAGCAGTTCTTCTAAACCAGCGGCGGGCAAATCATGGCCCACGGGCCAGATCCAGCCCGCCAGTTGTTTTAATCCGGCCCTCAGGGTCCTGCTGGGGAGTGGGGTCTGGAGCTTGCCATACTCCAGCCGGGGAGCAGGGTCAGGAGCAGGGTCAGGGGGTGCTCCTAGAAGCAGCGGCATATCCTCCACTCTAGCTCCTACGCATAAGGGCAGCCAGGGGGATCCGCTCCATCTGCTGCCTCTGCCCCAAGCACTGCCCCCGTAACTCCCCTTGGCCGGGAACCGCAGTGCGTGGGGCCTGCGGATGGGGCAGTGCGCAGCACTGGCTACCCCTCCACATAGGAGCTGGAGGAGGGACATGCTGCTGCTTCCAGAAGCTGCTTGAGGTAAGTGCTGTTCGCAGCCTGCTCCCCTGAGCCATCCCCCATCCCCCAAACCTCTGCCCCAGCCCTGATTCCCCTCCTACCCTCCAAACCCTTGGTCCTAGCCCAGAGCACCCTCCTGCACCCCAAACCCCTCATCTTCAGCCCCACCTCAGAGCCTGCACCTTCAGCTGGAGCCCTCACCCCCCAATCCCCTGCCTCAACCCTGATCCCCCTTCCCACCCTCCGAACTTCTCATTTCTGACACCACCCCGGAGCCCACATCCCCAGCCAGAGCCCTCACCCCCTTCTGCACACCCAGTCAGAGCCCTCATCCTCTCCCGCACCCCAACCCCAGTTTCATGAGCATTCATGGCCCGCCATACAATTTTTATACTCAGATGTGGCCTTCGGACCAAAAAGTTTACCCACTCTTGTTCTAAACCATATGTTGTTGATATTAGCTTGAACAAAGGAGAAACCCATTGCTGAAAATCTGAGAAATGTAATTTGAAATGTTTGTTTATAAGTCAAATATATAGGAAATAATTTGACCCATTTGCTGGTATGTTGCACATGCCTATTTCAAGGCAGATAAAGATTGTTGAACTGTGCTAGAATATCTTGTAACATTTCACTAGAGTATAAAATATGATGAAAGTACTTTAAACAAAAATATCAGCTCAGGATCTATTTTGTTAATTTGCATGAAATTATAGATTGTTTTTAAATTTATTTGGCATCTGCACCAGCATTAGAGTTTCTCATGCTGCTATGATAGATGAATGCCTACTGTAATGGATACTTATTGCTGCTCCCGAATAAAACCCACTGGAAAATAACTGATGTGACGAACAATGCAAGTACAAAATGGTAAATTTGCACCTGTATCCGGCTACAGGATGATAGGAGCCATAAACAACACAGTTTTGACATTAACTACCTGATTTGTATTTGTAATCAGACAGTTGGATTATTACTTTGGTCATGCTTTATATTGTTTTTATCCATATATGGCTTATAAGGGGTTAATAAATTATTAATAGCTGTTATAAGCTGTTGCAGACATGAGTAGTATGTGTTATAGATGGTTATATACTCTTTTAGAAGTGATATAGATGTTTACAAGCTACAATTATAAATAATCTGTTGACCTGTTGGTTAACCAATTTATATGAATTCCATTTATTAAAACATCTATTCATTATTTGTTAACCTTTTAGAAACCATTCAAAGTGGAATCTTATTATGGAGTGTGACCATTAAAATTTATCATTTGTAACTGACCAGATATATTTAGAGTTTAGGTTTGGACCTTATGCAATGTTTGTATACACTCTTTGGGACTGGGTGAGAATTCCATCTTTTTCATTATGTATATGTTTATATTATAATATAGTGGGAATATATGTAGCTTATGTAGTTGAGTGCAAAAATGCTGTCATAAATATTCAATTCATATATAGGATATATATACAGCAGTGCCTGTCCCAAGTTAAAACAAAACAAAAAACCCACACACTGAATTCTATAAACAACTGAACTCTGTCAATCTTACATGGAGACAAAGCAAAAGGGCATTTCAGTAATCTAAATGGAGTGAAACAAAAGCACAAACAGGGCAACATCAGCAACAAAGAAGCAGCAATACACAATACAGTAGTCTAGTAGGAAGAGAATAATGTCATATCAGGAATTCATTGATTGATTGATATGCTCCATTAATTAAATAACCAATGGAACTGAAGCAGTGATGGGTAACTTTATGTATAATTATTTAAGTTCCAAAAGAGGAGCTGGTAGGTACTGAGCATTTTTTCAAAATAAAGTGGCTAGATCTTCTAAAATACTCACTTAGAATCTCTAATAGCGGCAGGGATGGGGGGTGGGCAGGGGGAAGAGGGATCAAGAGAGAGAGAGAGCATTTTTGATATAGGCTATAAGATAAAATTGAGTCCGTAAAAGACCAAATAATGAAACAACTCCTCCCTTTCTTTTTCTATCCCCCTTTTTCTCCCTGCCAAGATTAAATTAGAGAAAAGTGAGTTATGCAGCCCATGTTCTAATACTTGTCAAACCTTTTATCTGCTTTTTCAAAAACTCATTAGATAGACAAAAATGATAATTAATAAGAGAAGTTAAAGATGTGTAAATTAAGTTATTAAAAATTAGATATCTGCTTAGCACTTCAGTAGAAATGTAGGCAGCAGCAACAAATCTATATTGTTTGATAAAAGTAGATAATTATTTCACAACTAATTACTCATGTAACATTTGGGGCTAGAAACTTGCTACCTAGATATTTGGTAGCTAAGGAGGTGTACTTTTTCTCTTCAGCTTTTAATATGTTGAATTTCTCTATATTCTGTCACAGGAGCCAAAAAGAAATGGTATGATTTGATATGCATATGATATGCAACATAAATGACATATGTAGTACCATTAAGCTAAGCTATGGCTCTGTGTTTGTAACCTTTGTTCTTCATTCCCCTTGCCAACTACTCCTGTTTAGTTTCCCCTTGTCTCATTTCATAATCTCATTGATTTATATGGACCTACTTACATACATATATCCTTGCAGATTGGGCCCTTAGACTGCAAAATCTGGAGGGTACAGATGCGCTTTTTTTTTTAAAGGTTGTACAGTGCCTACAATTTGTTTATTCAATGAAAATAATGGTAATAGTGTTGATTTGTGGTAGCAAACACTGTAATTCTCAAAGTCATTGGAGGTTTTATTCATTAATATTTTCAAAGCACTTTGAGGTCCTTGGACAGAAGATGTTATAGAAGCATAAAATATTTGCTAGGGTTTATGAATCATCTGAATTAACCTGTTTCAATATATGGCTATGTCTTTTAAAAAATACAGTTGAAATTTGCAGTTTTGACTGTTTTACTTTGAGATTTTGGGTTTCTTATGTACCTGAAGCTCAAACCAAAACGTATAGTGTGAAATAAAACATGGATTGAAACATCAAAAAAATCATATTCACATGGAATCCTGTGTAGCAAAACCTCCAAGTTTCATCTCTCTCTAAAAAGAAGTCAAAATATAGCTAAACTTCAGTCACTGTAGCCAAAGCGAAGTCAGTGTCAGGTATTTTTCTGTAGGAATACTTGAAGGCTATATGAGACTCATACTTTCCTACATGAGAAGGGTCTCTGGGGAAGGGAAGGATGAGGTGAGGCAAATCTCTGCTCTCAAACCTGCATGGCGAAATCTGCAAATCTGAACCTATTTATTCTTCTATCCTTATATGCATCTTTATTAAGCCAATTATCTTCATTTTAATTTCTAAACATGCCTTTTAATACAATACTTAGCACTTGTATAATCTCTTTCATATCTAAATCAGATTGTGGTGATTAAGTAACAATCCCCTTTTCACACATGGGAAACCTGAGACACAAAGAAATGAAGTGACTTGCTCAAAGTAACACAGCAAATCAATAGAAAAGTCAGAAATACAGCTAGGTCCCTGAGTCCAGTTTATCCTCTGTTGATTGAGATCCTCATAGATAAAAAGAGTGAGATGTCTGAGATGAAAACTGTATGTGCATTTGGGAATATTTTCCCCCCAATGGAATGGAAGGTAAATGAATATGTATTTGTTTAAAATAAGATTTCAGTGAGGGGGGGAGAGGACCTTGCTTTAAGAATAGGAAAACATTCTAAGTCAAGAATCAGGTTTCAGAGTGGTAGCCATGTTAGTCTGTATCAGCAAAAAGAATGAGGAGTACTTGTGGCACCTTAGAGGCTAACACATTTATTTGGGCATAAGATTTCATGGGCTATAACCCACTTCATCAGATGCATGGAGTGGAAAATACAGTAGGAAGATGTATATATACAGAGAACATGAAAATACCAACCAATACCTTACCAACTGTAATGAGACAAATAATTTAAAGCGGGCTATTATCAGCAGGAGGAGAAATCACTGTTGTAGTGGTAATCAGGATGGCTCATTTCAAACAGTTGACAAGAAGGTGTGAGTAACAGTAGGGGGGCGGGAATTAGCATAGGGAAATAGTTTTTAGTATGTGTAATGACCCATTCACTCCCAGTCTTTATTCAGACCTAGTTTGATGGTGTCCAGTTTGCAAATTAATTCCAGTTCTGCAGTTTCTCATTGGAGTCTGTTTTGAAGTTTTGTTGTTGAAGAACTGCCATTTTTAGGTCTGTAACTGAGTGTCCATGGAGGTTGAAGAGTTCTCCCACTGGTTTTTGAATGTTATAATTCTTGACATCTGATTTGTGTCCATTTATTCTTTTGCATAAAGACTGTCCGGTTTGGCCAATGTACAAGGCAGAGGGGCATTGCTGGCACATGATGGCATATATCACATTGGTAGATGTGCAGATGAACAAGCCCCTGATGGTGTGGCTGGGCTGACGTGATTAGGTCCTATGATGGGTGTCCCTTGAATAGATATGTGGGCAGAGTTGGCAACAGGGTTTGTAGCAAGCATAGGTTCCTGTGTTAGTATTTTTGTTGTGTGGTGTGTGATTGCTGGTAAGTATTTGCTTCAGGAGGGATAGCTCAGTGGTTTGAGCATTGGCCTGCTAAACCCAGGGTTGTGAGTTCAATCCTTGAGGGGGCTAGTTAGGGATCTGGGGCAAAAATCTGTCTGGCTTTGAGCATGGGATTTGACTAGATGATCTCCTGAGGTCCCTTCCATACCTGATATTCTATGATTCAGGTTGTGGGAGTTGTCTGTAAGCAAGGTCTGGCCTGTCTCCCAAGGTGAGTGAGGGCTCATCCTTCTGGATAAGTTGTAGATCCTTGATGATGCACTGCAGAGGTTTTAGTTGGGGGCTGATGGTGATGGCTAGTGGCATTCTGTTACTTTCTTTGTTGGGCCTGTCCTGTAGTAGCTGACTTCTGGGTACTCTTCTGGCTCTGTCAATCTGTTTATTCACTTCCGCAGGTGGGTATTATAGTTTTAAGAATGCTTGATAGAGATCCTGTAGGTGTTTGTCTCTGAGGGGTTGGAGCGAATGCGGTTGTCAAGAAGTTAGTTCTAAGCAATGGCATCAGTAACTTCACATCTTTATTTAAAATTCTCTGTTCATACTCCTGAAGAGTTAGTGAAAAGTACAAACTTGTAGGCATATTCACTCAGTTATACTAGTTTTCACCAAAATAAAGCCAGTAATGAAAATTCCTGTTCCCCTTTTCCACCTTTCCTGATTTCACTCAGATTTACTCTTGGAAATAAAAGAATCCACGAAGTTTCCAGGTTCTACACTAAGGAAAGTACAGTATCTGACAGATCCACTCACCACAAATGTGAACCTGAATGGCTGCTTTTTGATTGATTGGACCATAGGAGCTAAATCCACAAAGTAATTTAGGCACCTAACTGCCAGTTTAGGGCCATAAATTCAACATTAGGCACCAAGAAGATCCTCAAAATTCCTACTCATCTTCCAATTTACCCTGGAGGTGACTAAATTCCCTAGGCACCTTAGTTTCTGCTGGTCGGCATGGGCAAAAACTAAGCCTACATCCAGATGCCACTGAGCTGGTTGTCACCCTAGCTCATGCCTTAACCCTAGAGGGATTCGCAAGCTAGACATTCCCCCACATCCTTGCCTGCAGGCCAGATCCGCTAGGTTGTCTCCGAGCATGCCTACTAGATTGGCCCTCATACTAAAGACAGAGGGGAAAACAGATTTAGAATTTTCTGAGCTAAGGCATGTGCATGTATGTCCCAATAGCCCAGTGGCTGGAGCACTTACCTGGGATGTAGGAAAACTGGATTCTAGTCTCTGCGCCTATTAATATTTATGTATGTATGTATACAATGTGGAATGACTTCACCAGGAGAAATCGAGAGAACCCTACTCCAGAATATGAAATTGCATGTTGGCTAGAGCACTGAGCTGAAAAATGGGAGACCTACTTTCAAATCCTGTTCTGCATGCCAGGGTTCACAGGTGAGGGGTAGAATGTAGGCTATGTCCTTTTCCTTGGCATTTCCTATTCAGTGTGTTGGCTTCTGTGAATTCCATTTTTAAGCAACCAAGGGTATGTCTACACTACAAAATTAAATCGATTTTATAGAAATCAATTTTTAGAAATCTATTTTATACAGTCAATCGTGTATGTCCCCACTAAGCACAGTAGGTTGGTGGAATGCATCCTCAATACCGTGGCTAGCCTCGACTCACGGAGCGGTGCTCTGTGGGTAGCTATCCCACAGTTCCCACAGTCTCCACTGCCCACTGGAATTCCGGGTTAAGCTCCCAATGCCTAATGGCGCAAAAACATTGTTGTGGGTGATTTGGGGTACTTGTCGTCATTAGCTCCTCCCTCCGTGAAAGCAACGGCAGACAATCATTTTATGCTTTTTTTTTCCGTGCAGAAGCCATACCACAGCAAGCATGGAGCCCAATCAGATCAGCTCATCGTCACCGCTGCTGTTGTGTCTTGGGTGCTGCTGGCAGCAGACGGTGCAGTAGGTCTGCAAACCACCGTCATCCACCACTTCCGCTGCAACTCTTCTCTCCTGCTGTTGTAAATAAGTTCAGTCTCAATTGAGTAAATGATGACTGAGCTCAATAGAGTAAATGAGCTCAGTCATCCACCGCTTCTGCTGCAACTCTGCTCTCCTGCAGATGCTATACCACGGCAATCATGGAGCCCGCTCAGCTCATCGCTGCTGTTGTGAGCATTGTAAACACTTCACACATTATCCTCAGTTTGTGCAGAACCAGAACCTGCAAAAGCAGGCGAGGAGGCGACAACAGCACAATCCTAATAGTGATGAGGACATGGACACAGACTTCTTTCAAAGCACGGGCCCTGGTGATTTGGACATCATGGTGGTAATGGGGCAGGTTCATGCCATGGAATGCCGATTCTGGGCCCAGGAAACAAGCATAGAGTGGTGGGACCGCATAGCATTGGAGGTCTGGGATGATTCCCAGTGGCTGTGAAACTTTCGCATGTGTAAGGGCACCTTCATGGAACTTTGTGACTTGCTTTCCCCTTCCCTGAAGTGCAAGAATACCAAGATGAGAGCAGTCCTCACAGTTGAGAAGCGAGTGGCGATAGCCCTCTGGAAGCTTGCAACGCCTGACAGCTACCGGTCAGCCGGGAATCAATTTGGAGTGGGTAAATCTTCTGTGGGGGCTGCTGTGATCCAAGTAGCCAACACAATCACTGAGCTGCTGCTATCAAGGGTAGTGACTCTAGGAAATATGCAGGTCATAGTGGATGGCTTTGCTGCAATGGGATTCCCTAACCGTGGTGGGGCAATAGACAGAATGCATATCCCTATCTTGGGACCGGACCACCTTGGCAGCCAGTGCGTAAACCTTTCAGCAGGAAAGGTACATGACTCTCGCATCTTCAGGAACGCTGGTCTGTTTGAACAGCTACAGGAAGGGACTTTCTTCCCAGACCAGAAAATAACTGTTGGGGATGTTGAAATGCCTATAGTTATCCTTGGGGACCCAGCCTACCCCTTAATGCCATGGCTCATGAAGCCATACACAGGCTGGACAGTAGTAAGGAGCTGTTCAACTATAGGCTGAGTAAATGCAGAATGGTGGTAGAATGTGCATTTGGATGTTTAAAAGCTCCCTGGTGCAGTTTACTGACTCGGTTAGACCTCAGCTAAACCAATATTCCAATTGTTATTGCCGCTTGCTGTGTGCTCCACAATATCTTTGAGAGTAAGGGGGAGATGTTTATGGCAGGGTGGGAGGTTGAGGCAAATCACCTGGCCAGTGATTATGTGCAGTCAGACACCAGGGCAATTAGAAGAGCACACCAGGGTGAGCTGTGCATCAGAGAAGCTTTGAAAACCAGTTTCATGACTGGCCAGGCTACGGTGTAACATTCTGTTTGTTTCCCCTTGATGAAAACCTGCCCCCTTGGTTCACTCTACTTCCCTGTAAGCCAACCGCCCTCCCCCCTTCGATCACCTCTTGCAGAGGCAATAAAGTAATTATTGTTTCAAAATCATGCATTCTTTATTAATTCATCACACAAATAGGGGGATAACTGCCAAGGTAGCCTGGGAGGGGTGGGGGAGGAGGGAAGCACCAGGTGGGGTGGTGGAGGAGGGAAGGACAAGGCCACACTGCACTTCAAAACGTATTGAATGCCAGCCTTCTATTGCTTGGGCAGCCCTAAGGGGTGGCGTGGTTGTGTGCCTGGAGCCCCCCTCCCGCGTTCTTGGGCATCTGGGTGAGGAGACTATGGAACTTTGGGAGGAGGGCGGGTGGTTACACAGGGACTGCAGCGGCGGTCTTTGCTCCTGCTGACTTTCCTGCAGCTCCCCCAGATGCTGGAGCATATCAGTTTGATCCCCTAGTAGCCTCAGCATTGCATCCTGCCTCCTCTAATCGCGCTGCCACCACCTCTCATCTCGCTCGTCCCTCCTGTCTTAGTGTTCATTTTCTGCTTTCCTGGACTCTAACATTGTTTGCCTCCACACATTCTGCTGAGCTCTTTCAGTGTGGGAGGACTGCATGAGCTCAGAGAATTTTTCATCGTGAGTGCATTTTTTTTTCACCTTCTTATCTGTGCTAGCCTCTGGGATGGAGATGATAGAGGGAGTGTTGAAACATTTGCAGCTGCAGGAGGAAAAAAAAAGGAGAGTAGTATTTAAAAAGACACATTTTAGAGAGCAATGGGTAGACTCTTTCACGGTGAACCAAGCTGTTAACATTACAAAGCACATGTGCTTTCAGTACAAAGTCGCATTTTGCCTCTTTTATATTGAGGGCCTGCTGGTTTAGTCGAGAGATCACACATGCAGGGCCGGGCAACAGAATTCGGCTTGCAGGCAGCCATGGTAAGCCACAGTCTTTCAGCATCTTCAACCTTCATAACATGTGGGAATGGTTTCAAACAGCAGCACCCTCCTTTCCCATAACAAGCACCCGTTGGGTTGGCCATTTAAAAGGAGGGGCTGTACTGGCCGCGAATGCATCCCAAGTCTTCTGGGCAAATTAATCATTAAACACGCTTGCTTTTAAACCATGCATTCTATTTACAAAAGTACACTCACCAGACGTTCCTTCTCTGGTTTCATGGTCCATGAGCCTGCCTTGGGTGGGTTGGGAGGGTATTGGCTCCAGGGTGATAAACAGTTCCTGGCTGTTGGGGAGAATGGTTTCTCCGCTTGCATGCTGTGCGCTATCCTCATCCTCCTCCACCTCCTCATCTTCCTTGTCCCCAAAATCTTCATCCCTGTTGCATGAAACTCCCTCCTTGCAGGTGTCCACGGACAGGGGTAGTAGCAGCCCCCCCCTGTCCCCGCCTCCACCCCCCCCCAGAATTGCATGCAGCTCATCATAAAAGCAGCATGTCCGGAGCTTTGACCTGGAGTGGCTGTTTGCCTCTTTGGTTTTTGGTAGGCTTGCCTGAGCTCCTTAATTTTCATGCGGCACTGCTGCAGGTCCCTGTTGTAGCCTCTGTCCATCATGCCCTTGGAGATTTTTTTCAAATATTTTGGCATTTCATCTTTTGGAATGGAGTTCTGATAGCACGGATTCTTCTCCCCAAACAGCGATCAGATCCAGTACTTCCCATTCAGTCCATACTGGAGCTCTTTTGCCAATCTGGGACTACATGGTCACCTCTGCTGATGAGCTTGCCATGCTGGCCAAACAGGAAATGAAATTCAAAAGTTCCCGGGGTTTTTCCTGTCTACCTGACTAGCACATCTGAGTTGAAATTGCTGTCCAGAGCGGTCACGATGGAGCAATCTGGGATAGCTCCCGGAGGCTAATACCGTCGAATTGCATCCACACTACCCCAAATTCGACCTGGCGATGTCTATTTCAGCGCTAATCCCCTCGTCGGGGAGGAGTACAGAAATTGATTTTTAAGAGCCCTTTAAGTCGACAAAAATGGCTTCGTCGTGTGGATGGATGCATGGTTAAATCGATCTAATGCTGCTAAATTATAGTGTAGACCTAAACTCGTAGTGTAGATCAGGGCTAATTCTCCCCATGCAATGTCCTGGGATATTGGGTAACTAATTCAGGCTGAGGATTCCAAAGGGAGGCAAAAACAACAAGGAGTCTGGTGGCGGTGTTGTTATGCTTCGCTCCCTTCGTGGATCTAGTTGTAGGTAATCAATATACAATAATGTTCCAGGTTTTAAAACCAAAAGATTTTACTAACGAAACCAGACTTCTTTAAAATCAAATCTTATAAAATCAGTGTATGCTGAGAAAAGTACTTATTTTTGGTATTGTGTTTGGGGGGGAAATGTTAACCTTTAATTAGGCTCATAATTATATCTAAGAGACAAACTGATCTCTCAGTTCCCCCAATGAAACCGAGACAGAGCTTGAGTTTGGGTCTATGATGAGGCCAATAAAGATGATATTTAGTGTTAAAAACACATTATCAACACTGATTAGATTTTAATCAGCTAATCAATTCTGCTAACGGTGTCATTTGAGGACTCCTATGAGCTGATTTTAAAAACAAAAACTGATAAATCTTATGGTACTTCCAATGTTACTTTACTCCCTCTGAGATGTTCTTTCCATGTAGTAGTTTCTCCTCAGCATTTGTATTTATCATATTATTTTACAACAAAAATTTAACTGTGAACAATCACTACTTTTGGAGAAAGATCAGGTCATTTTTAGTTTTATGGAGTTTGAGACCCATTTTCACATGGCAATATATTTTCAGCATATTCATTACAAATTCTTAATTCCCTTCCCCCTCGACAATATTTGTCTCCTTTCAAATGATCTCAACATTAAATTGAAGCCCAGTGAAATCTAATAGTCTGGTTCTGAACCTGGGAGACATTTAAAGAGAAATTGGAAACTCTAATGATCTGCTAACTTTCCTTCATTTACGTTACATTTGCAAATTTAACATCCCATACCGTTAATTTTCTGTCTGCTGCTTTAATGTTGGCTGTTCATTATCAGTAGCATTAAACTGCTGTCTAGCTGCATCAATATACAGTTAAAATTTCCTAAATGAGCACAAATGAAGTAAATCAGTTTATTTTACCTGATATTTATGTTGCAATCAAAATGCTCAGAAGCGGTTCATTGCATATTTTCCCAGAGACGTTTATAACAATAAGATCAAATAAAATGACCCATGTATGAACAAAACATGATGGGTCATATCCATCACTAAAGTAAACCCATTGAAGTTAGTGGATTTCTACTGAAGATGAATTTGGTTCAATATCCTTTAATTTATTTTTATACTTTGCATGATTTTTTCTGATGAATGCAATCTGATCAATTTATTGAGTTTAGCCTTCTTTTCTTTGTTTTTACTTTATTTCACAAGTGGCATCATGTAAAATATGATGTACAGTTTTTCTACTTAGAGTTTCTTCCATTTTGAAAGAGAATTGCAATGGTATATCCCCTATTTTAAACAGGGGATATTTTTTAAACCATCAGAATATTTAAAAACAAACTTATTAAAGGCTGTGATCCTGAAAATACTTATGCTTGCCTTCAGTGGGACTTCTCAAGTTCTTTAAGTGTTTACATGATCAATACATAAATGCATCCATTGTATGTTTTATGAGCAAAAGGAGCAACTGTCCTCCTCTGTGCAGAGCAGCCACAAAGGGTAAACTTTGCCAGTAAGGTATGCAAGCAGAGCTATTTACTAGACATCAGTGCAATGTTGGAGGTCAAGATCCTGAGGGTTCGCTCCCCCCCCCCCCCCCGTTTCAGGGAGTTCACAGTGATCCAGCTCTTAGGGTTACAGACAGGTAGACAAGCCTAACTGTAGTGACGTAGAGAGGGGAAAATATGAAAAAAAAAATCTCAAAATCATTTTAATCTACTCTGGGACCACAAACACTAAATCATAATTGCATGGCTATTCCACAGTTTCACTCTAAGACAAAGTTAAGGTTGTTTGGGTGTTTAAACTATGCATTTCCATGATTTGTGACAATTAAAGTGTAACCTTAACTCTGAACTTCCTGGATTTGTAATGCTTGGTTAATTGGGATAGTTACAGCATCTCCATAATGTGTTGAACTTTAAGTTACTGATACATACTATCCAACTTTATATAATTACTTATTAATTAGTGCCTAAAGTACAAAAGATATTATGAATAAACGTTTATGTGCATCTGTCAAATGCAACCAATGTACATTTGCTCATTCAATTGGGTAACTGTGTAAATACCACTTTGCTATACAAATATGAGGACTATACAAGTAAGATGATCTGGCTATCTTAAATACCCACATATACACATGCTGAAAATTTTAGTTCTGAAGACACTAGGACATGTTAATGGATATCTGTTAAATAGCTGTTTACTCTCCTATTATTTGTATTCTGCTGTTTGAAACAGAAAAATACTTGGAGAATTTGAAATGGCAAAGTCGAGAAGTAAAGTAAAGCTGAAGTGGCTCTACTGAAATCACTGGAAGAAACTGAAAGCAGAATCTTACTCTAGGTTTTTATTTTTACTATTCACGGACTTGTAAATCTGCAGTTGCAGCCCATTTATTTCCAAATGCTTCTATTTCAACATAATAGTTTTAACGATATTAGAGAGAGAAGCTGGGTGAGGTAAATATCTTTTATTGGACCAGCTTTCCAGCTAGCCAGAGCTCTTTTTGTCCCTCTATGTCAACATTACATTTGTACTAATCCATACATGAATTGCTGGAGTAATATTTTAATTTCTACCTTTCTTTTTTGCTTCCATAGTTTTACATAAGAAATTGTACATTGCCTCACACATCAACACTGCATGCTTGAAAATATCAGAGAAATTACTATTACCCAACAACCCTGGCTGTTGGAAAAATGATTTTCCTGGTACTGGAAATTGTATCAAACATGAAATATACTGTGATCTTATACCAGTGGTGGAATAACTTTGCATTATTTAATAGCATAACTGAAAGCAGATGTAAGTATTTTTTTTTTAAATCCTAGTGATGGAAAAGTAAATTATTAACAAATAACAATTCCTCCTTAAGGATTAAGGAACTCACAAAGATCACTTAAAATTAGAAGCAGATACACTGCTTGTGAAATGTCTTAGCAAATAAAAGATGAAGTTTATTTCTACTTAAGTATTTATAAGGTGCCAATTACCAGCAGATACCAGTCTACTAACGAAACTTTAATGATCTTACAAAATATTAATGCCAGGAGAATAACTTTGTGCATCCTATATACGTCAGCAAATGTGTTTGCACTGAGATTTATTTATTGAATGCCAAATTTTTTTAGCAGCAAGTTAATATATCCTATGACTGGGACAATGGCATTAAGAGAAAACAATATAATTTTCTCAAGAGCCAAATTATTATCTCAGTAATACAAGTATAAATTAAGATCAAAGTGGAGTTACTCTGTGTTAACAAAAATATAACTTAAAGCAGAATTTGGCAATAACATTTTAAATCCTTGTCCTGCAATCTGACCCAGTGGGGCAAAGCCCTCCACTGATGTGTGAAGTCCTCTTAGCTCTACTGGGAATCTGAGTGGGCATAAGGGTCTGTCTATGTAGATCACATTGACAGACCAGGAGCTTAGTTTGTACCACTATTTTATTAAGATTGTCAAAACTCAGACAGTTAAAAGTTTGGGTTCCATTCTGTTAAGAAACTTTTAGTACTTCATCCAAAGGTTAAGTAATATATCTGTAAATTGTCACTAGAAATCTCAGGAACAGACTTCTGATGAGAAGTACTTCCTGATTCTTGATAAGCCAGAAATATCTCAAAACCGACCACGTCTTATACTTATTCCACTGGTCTTTGGGATATTCTATGTGAACCTTTCTCAGTCTTTCCCATTGAAGCTGTTCAACTATATAATAAATAATTAAATATACATTGAGCCAGAGAGAGATCATGGGGATGCCTCTATAGTACAGTGGTTATGGTACTCACCACTCACTTGAGTGGTGGGAAAACTCCTCCTCATCAGGTGCTTGAGGGAATTGAATCAGGGTCTCCCATATCCTGGATAAGTTCCTTAACCCATTGGATTAAAGGTTATCGGGGGTAAAGCCATCTCCTCCTTTCCCTCTCAAACCTGGCCATTTTGTGCAGAGTCAGCTAAGTGTTGCCACTCCTGTAAGAAACAGCTTAGTTGCCTGTCTTCAGAAGAGGGTTCCTAACTATGGAGATAGGTGCTTCCTTTCAGCCTTTACTTAGGCACTGTCATGAGGCTTGGGGGACAATCCAGACCAGTGAGCGGTCGTCACCCTGTGCCCTATAACTCTGTGAACCTCACAATGCTTTTCTGTTGTTGCTCGCAACCTAAGGGTACATCTACACTACAGCGGGGAGTCGATTTAAGATACGCAAATTCAGCTACGTGAATAGCGTAGCTGAATTCGACGTATTGCAGCCGACTTACTCCGTTGTGAGGATGGCAGCAAAATCGACTTCTGCCGCTTTTTGTCGGCGGCGCTTACTACCACCTCCGCTGGTGGAGTTAGAGCGCCGATTCGGGGATCGATTGTCGCGTCCCGTCGGGACGCGATAAATCGATCCCCGAGAGGTCGATTTCTACCCGCCGATTCAGGCGGGTAGTATAGACCAGACCTGAGATGCTCACAATCAGCCTATAAACCTGCAGGTCACACCCTGAGTGTCTGTGAGCTAGACAGTCCTGATTCAGCAGCTCTGACCCCAACTATACTTATTAGCTTGATGGGTCTGTTTATGTGATATGTAAATATATTCTCATTGTCTTTCCAAGTTCTTTGGAAGTAATTCCCAGGTGGGGAAGCACAGTCCTTTGTCTGATGCAGATCCGTTCATCAACTCCCCCTGGCATGCCTGTTCCAACTGGAGTCTAGTCACAATTCCAGCACTTATCCACAATTCTCAACACCCTTTGTGCACATACACCATGACATCCCACAAGGCACACTTCATACAAAGACTACCACAAACCTTTGTAGTGTGTGAATAGAGGGGTGCTTAGGGTCACAGAGACCTGACTCCTTGAGAGGTGGGAGTGGCTTAGGACATGCCTTTCACCTCAGCATCTGGTATTGGCCAGCTTCAATGGCTTCCTTTACTGTACTGGCTTTTTTTTTTGTATCTCAGTCTTAAGCGCTCATCTCTCCACAGGCATTATATAGGAAGTCTGTTTGCCTAACTCAAGATTTATTAATTCCACTGCTTGGGTGGGTAGGAGCCTAAAATTGGCTTCTGAACATTGCAGCATCCTAAATTGCTTTGTAGATTTGGACCAGAAAGACTAAGTGACTTGCCCAAGTTCACACAGTCAGTCTGTGGCACGGCAGAATATTGAGCCCACATTTCCTGAGTCTCAGAGTAGTACCCTAACCACTGGACCATCCTTTTTTCTCTAACTCCAGAAACTCTTTAGTTTCAACAACTTCATAAGCCCTAGTATTTAAAGAGCCAGTGTCTTTTTTCTCTGATTTCTTTTTTCTTTTTTTCCCCCATAAGTGAAAAGTCTTTGGTTCTTTTTTATTTGTAGGAGATTTTTTTTAACTGAATCTATTGCTGCTTGATTTCAAGCTTTACAGCTCAACAGCAGCTGCCTGGCAATGCAATTAGCAATATTTTCCTTCACTCCCATGTTGGCTAAATTTTAGTTATAGAAGTTAGAAATCAAAAAGCTTGTTGCATCATCTAATCTTATCTAGTGCATCTCTAACAGTCCTGTGAGTTACCTGAACAGATATATTTCCAGTTCAGCACTCAAAACCTCAGGTAAGTGTTTCAGCACTGGAGATGCTCTTTGCCTAAAGTGGTGTGTGTGTGCGCGTGTGCGTGTAAGGCAGCACGATGGAATCTACATAAGCCTTGATAAATCTGCAGAAAACAATTCCATGATGTCATGATTGTTAATTGAATGTGTAAGAGAGCATATTGCATTAATTGTACCATAGATGCAGGATGTGCTCAAAATGGAAATGTCATGTTTTTGCATAACATACTTAAAAGTTATTTCTTTCCATATGTCCAGTAACACTCCTGCCTCTCTGCCTGTAATTTTATTTATATAAATTTGTTGATTAAGGTTCAGTTTTGAACAACAAAGTTCATATTCAGAGATGAGCATCCTTGGAATTAGTGCTTGTAACCAAAAGTTCAGCTTCCTGTTACTGTCTGTTTTGGAGACTAATGCCTAAAACTCCCAGCAAAATCTAGCAGCTGATATGAGTGAAGCCACAAAAGCCTTTTGTTTATTTTTTCTAGTTTGTTATAAAATCAGTTCTAATGTCAGAGCTTTCTACAAGGTTTCAGATATCAAAGGGAGACTGGCTTCTAAATAGACTGATATACAGTAGAACTTACAAACACCAGAGTTACAACTAACTGATGAACCACGTATCTAATTTTGAGCTGAAAGTACGCAATAAGGCAGCAGCAGAGACAAAAAATAAATAAATAAAAATAAAGCAAATACAGTACAGTACTGTGTTTAAACACAAACTACTAAATACAGAAAGGGAATGCTCTAAAATATTTGACAAGGTTAGGAAACTATTTCTGTGCTTGTTTCATTTAAATTAAGATGGCTAAAAGCAGCATTTTTCTTCAGTATAGTAATGTTTCAAAGTTGTATTGAGTCAATGTTGAGTTGTAAACTTTTGACAGAGTAACCATGTTTTGTTCAGAGTTGCAAATATTTCAGAGTTACAGGTCTGGTCTATACTACCCACCTGAATCGGCGGGTAGAAATCGACCTCTCGGGGATCGATTTATCGTGTCCCGACGGGACGCGACAATCGATCCCCGAATCGGCGCTCTAACTTCACCAGCAGAGGTGGTAGTAAGCGCCGCCGACAAAAAGCGGCAGAAGTCGATTTTGCCGCCGTCCTCACAACGGGGTAAGTCGGCTGCGATACGTCGAATTCAGCTACGCTATTCACGTAGCTGAATTTGCGTATCTTAAATCGACTCCCCCCTGTAGTGTAGATGTACCCACAAACAACCTCCATTCCTGAGATGCTTGTAACTCTGAGGTTCTACTGTACTTCATGTGCAGTATAATCATGACAGATTCAAAGTTTTGTTTCAATATGAAAATTATAGTTGGTGTCCAATGTAGAGATTTTGTTTTGTACTGACAGATTTGTGGAGAAGTAATTTCTAGAATGTGGGTTGAGTTGGCTTAGTTTCATCCTCTATTCTAGTTTCCAGTGATCTCTGAACTTTGCCTTTTATGATCTGACAGTATCACCAAGTAGCATGTCCCTTTTGCTTACGCTAGAGAACTTAAGTGTGTTTTGTGGTAGATGAGCTGCCTGTCCCTGCTCTTTTTAGAAAGACTGTTTAAACATCATCTTAGTGGGAAAGGAGCTCATCTGGGATTCCTGCTGCTCTCAGTTATCCACACAGGTTTCAATTTAATCTTTTGCAGATATTAAGCTATGTTCTCACAACAAATGCCAATACAGCTTGCTTGAGATTTTTTTTGTCAAATATTGGACTCTTACAGTTTTATCTTTGAGAGAACCCTGTGTTTGAATGCTTGGCAAAGTGAAAAGGAAAACATATAAATAATTTTATTTTGATGTTGGCATGTCTGCTGTAACACATCTCCAATCCAACCCTACATTTGTTAATTAGGCTTAGAGTGATGGATAGCTCTCTCATGAGCCACTTGTGGACCACCTAGGTTTATGACTGACTGACAAATTTCCTTAACCTTAGGACAGCCCAGTATAAAAATCCATTTCTTACTTTTATTTATTTTCATTCCTATCATTCATTACCAAATCAGCACTTTCTTCTCTCTTCCCCTACCTGTGAACATTTACAATATTATGATCTATTTTAGTCTCAACAGTCTAAAAGCAACTGGCCAGATTTAAGCTTGGTATAAATCCAGAAAAATCAAAGGAAATGCACCAGGAGTGAATTTAACCAACTGATATTATTTACTATGAGCATGTACCTCTTTGATATTCAACCTTTTACTGTTCTCAATTTTTAATAAAGAGATGTACACAATATCATATTTTTGTAAGGATTTCACATGCCTCAATGTTATTTGCATAATTAAATACTGCTTGCCTTTATGGGTCAATCAAGGATGAAAAAACCAGACCCTGCTTTCCTAGAGCTGCACTCCAAGCTCTAGTTATAAGTGATTGGTTGGTTCTAAAGGAATCCACATTCTCTGTAGTATATAATTGAGTTACCCGAAAAAGTGTTTTAAAATAATGTCTAAGTATATCCACACAAGTCAGTAAGCTGCCCTCACCAAACATTTTTCTTTAAGGGCTGATGTGCTCTTTGCTTTTAAACATCACAAAGCTGGCCCTTTTGGTTTTTAATTGTCGTCTTCTTCTAGGGTCAGTGTTTCAAAATGTCTTTCTTTTAAACTCAGAAAAATAGCTTACGTTTCTCTTATAAACACATGCATTGAAATCTATTGGCCCAGCTCCCTGGCCTCCCAAGTTCCCAGGACTACCCAACTCCCTGAGATCATTTTGATGTTTCAAAAAAAATATGTTGAAATTTCAATCTTACAAAAAAAATTAACTTTTTGATTTTTCATTCTACTTTGGGACTTTCCCCCAAACAATTTCTAAATCTTTCTTTGGTTGGAAATTCCATTTCCTGGCCAGCTCTTCCTAAAAGGCTATTTCAGAAAAGATCTTTTATACTATTTTTAAGCAACTGTGACCAGACGCACCATGTGCTCATACCCTACACACTATTGTAATAATCTTTGTACAAAATATGCCTGCTGAGCTATCATTTGAAAACTAATAACTCCATTGGTCAATAATATCATGATGACACACGTGTAGCATCATTATATGTAAACTTATGAACATAAGCTGAAATCATGACTGAAGCATGTTTACCAGATAAGACTGGGGAAGTGGATAAACTAGTGTGACTGATGTGTGGCTGGTAGGCTGCAGCTATACGGAGAAAACCAGGGCATTATCTGTATGCTGGAAGGCTGTTTGTGAACAGCCCAGGTGGGAGATATAGCAGCAAAGCATTTTGAGGCACCCAAGGTTGCAGGGCAGGTGACACAGCCCCTCACTGGTCTGAATTGCACCCCAGAATGTTATACCAACATAAATGAGTTCTCAACCAACCCTTAAACTATAAGTTTTTAATAAAAATAACCTCATATTTAAAAATAAAACTATAATGAATTGTATGTATTCTAGGATAAAATAGAACAAAAGATTTGTCAATTGGAAGCCACTATGATGTGGTAGGTATTATCCTAGCAATGGCTTTGCAGCCAAAATGTTAAGGCTTGTTCTCTCTTTCAGCTATCCAAGAATAAATGAGATGAATTACTATTTAAACCAGAGTTGTCAGTATTGTTGTTTGTCTGTAGGTGTGCACAGAATACAGGTGTTATTCTGATGATGCCTTCACGGTTTTACAGAGGATTATTTTAGTTTGTTTGATATATGCTTATTTCCATAAAGAACACAGTTACTGGTTTGTCCTACACACTATTTTTATATTGTTTAGCTGTTTTATTGTAGGAACTTGAAAAAATGCATATAATTTGCATACTTATTTCTTTTTTGGATCAGCATGTATTATTACTAACTGTAATCACTTCCTGAGCTCCATCCTCTGAGTCCCATCCTCTCTGCAAATCTAGCATTCAAGAAATTCCCAGACCAGTTCCTCTATTCTACTCTGTTTAACCTTGAAACAGACTTTTATAAAACTGTTTCTATTTTTTTATTTTCAAAGGTAATAGAGAAAGATAATCTGAGAGAAACAATGCAGACATATAGATATATGCAGAAGGAGAGGTGGTGGGGATAGCAGTTGAATGTTCTCCAGCAACCTCCGTCAAACCAGTCTGAAATAGACATGTTCAATTGGCCTGCAGGACATGTGGCAAGACTTATCCATTTTTGACAGCAAAATTGGACAAATGTCTGTTTTTTCTGGGCTACTTCCTATCACAATCTGGAGAGGGGCTCTGATGTCCAGGAGTCCACCATCTCCTTGGGGAATTCGGCCACTGGCAATCTCAGCAGCTTCTCTCTGGACTCGGTCTCCGCTGGGGGCAGGGCACTACTTGGTTTGGTCACAGGGCCAGAGATCTACAGAAGGCAAGAGGCATCTGTCTCCTCCCCTGGCTCCCCTTCAACTGAGCTGGAGGTCCCGCCTCCTATACTTCCTGTCCCTCCTCTCATCTTCTAGTGCAGAGAGTAGTCCCTCTCCCTTCTGATTTAGAGAGAACCTACTCCGACTCACTACAGTATCATACAAATGTATACATAAACATCAGAGATAGGCCCTTGAATAGACTCCATGAGTCCTCTGGGATAGTTCTTGTGGTAAACAGATAGCAGGAAAGTTTCCTGACAAACCATGTGCAGGGTTGTTTATTTTCTATTTTTCAGTAAGGCAGAGATGGTGCAATGTGATTACAAACTACAAAATACAATAGAGTTTTACTAAACTATTTTAGAAGCCTAGTTTCAGAGCTACTGAAATGACTATGCTACCTGCAGTAAGGTCTATCCTCCAACCGCCTGAAGGATTTCCAAGTAATTTAGATAATCTCACTGTTCTTCAGGACATAATTTGTTTTATGGCCACTGGGGTGAATAAATTTCAATTTTCAAATGAATAACCTGTATTAGTGCCAATGAGCAAAGACTGTACACATCAACCTATTAGCCATGATCAGCAGTGCCACAACTGAAGATAAGACGCTTGTTGTAAATGCACACAGAATGTAGAATGATTACTCATTGATTCTTTCAGTGTAGCAATAAGGACTTCTGCCCCTTCCCCCTCGCCCCCCCCAAAAACACACCCTTGAATATTCCCTCCCAAGTAATAAAACTGTTTTTGACATATGTGTAAAATAATCATATTTTGGTGAATCCCTTGAATAATTCCACATGGGTTGCTTAAAAATTATTAGTTTCTAAAGCCACACTCAAGCAAGTATTCTTCCTAAGCCACTGTGTTGTTTTTAATTTATCTGTCATATGTGGGACTTTGTAGTGGTTACGTCAACTGAAAGAAAAGAAAAAAGAGTTTGTGGCATCATCTACAGATGAATGTGTATATATTTTAAAAAACTAGCCATATTTGTATATATTTATTTAGTATAACTTGTTCTTTGCAATTTTTTGGTTTATACTTTCTATTGTTTATATAAAGCTTATTGGATGTTCAGTAATTTGAAAATTATTCGTGTGTTTAGGAAGTATGTACAGTATCCACTATTTGGGTGGATTACCCATTATTTCCCAGGAGGCACCACTGTTAAAATAGCAGTTCAAGTAATCTAGATCACCAGTGTAAGGAGCTCTGAGTTCATCGGGGAGGCCCACATTTGCAGAATGACCCAGGACCTGAGGAGTTAAAGCACACCCCACAATTCTTGTGTTTGTTCCCTTCGAGGCAGCAGGTGGGATTATGTAAATTTACTGGAAAAATCAGATAAACTAGCAATGCTGATATTTTAAAACCTTATATAAGGGTGAGCTGGGAATAAAACAGGCCAATTAGACACATTCAGCCACATTGTAACTCTTACAGATATAGTTATATTAGAAATGAACTCTGCCATATATACTTTCTTAAAGTGTTTTTACTAATGTCCTGCCCTGCTGTGCATGACAGATTGCTTTTAAGATATCCATAATTTATAACTAATACAGGGGAGAATTAATGTTGAAAACAAATTATGAAAATTATATATGCAATATATCCTTGAAAAACAAACTCTGCAGTTTTCAGATTGACACCTCCGTCTCAGACAATACAGGTGAATAAGCATGGCCTTTTGAAAAGGGGACATATGCTTACCTGTGTGATTTCAATAGTGTTCTACATGGATGCAGAACTATGCTTCTGAGCAACATGATGTAGGGTCAGCCTATTGGGTAATAAGTGAATGTTTCCTGAGAAATATCCATTGTGTGCAGCCACCTTTAAAAGAACTTACTAAATTGCAATAGGAAAAAAAATCAACCAAACTGTATTTATGCAAAGCAAGAAATAAAGTCCTTAGCTTTGTCTATGTCTATTTTCCTTGACTTCTGGGAAATCCCAGAGATAATTTATAGTCTCTACCCCCACCAGATTGACACATCTGCTGCTCCACTGCAGAAAGAGATGTGAACCTGTCAAGGTTTAGAGGGAGAAATGCTGTTGATAGAGGTACAAGTATTTAAAAATAAGAGTTACCATTGGTTCAGTTAGCCTCATCTTCAGGATATTCTCTGAAAAATTCTTTTTCCACTTTCTCTTATACCTAGCAGATTAACTCTCCAAAGTCAAAATATGAAAAAAACAAACAAACAGAAAAGAAGAAATAGTTTATGTGGGATAGAAAAATTCTTTCAAACCAACATTAGCTTTGAAAAGCTAACATTTTGTTTCTCTAACATGCTAGAAGTTGGTTGATGATTTCATTTTTATGGTTTTTCTTAAAGAAAGAGTCAATGAAAAGTACAAAAAAGGAAATGACTTACAACTTGCATGTTTCTAAATACTACACACTTCATGGGATCTCCAGCTTCACAGGATCTCGAACAGAACTATGGAATTATGTTAATTTACAACTTGTCAAAGCTGCAAGACTAGACAATATAAAATTAGGCAATACTACATAGACATAACATAGTAGGGTGGGGGAAACCATCATAAACTAGGAGAAGACACTCATGGATAGGGAGAGGAGGAAAGGAGTGGCCAATTGGGGGGTGGAGAAAGAAAGGAGGGCTTATACAGAATGGAGGTCTGGCATTCTTTGAGCCATCTCAACATTTTTATCCAAATGTATCTAAAAGCAGGGTCCCAATTTCTTCAGATTAATATAATAGCTCTATACAGTGATAAGCTAGTCTTTCTTTGCTGCTAACTCAAACATAAGTTCTGGGCATAAACCTTTCATTTTTTGTAAAATCATGTACTTGGTGATCATTAAACCCCTCAAAAATGAAGGTCTTTTGGGATGAGTTAAACATAGCTTATCAGGTAAAGAACCTAATATATATAATTTTGGCTGAGGTTTGGCTTTTGAAGCTGAACACTATTTTAACTCTTGTGTCTACCACTTCCCACAGCTGCCTGACAGTAGGACAATCCCA
The DNA here is from genome assembly GCF_027887155.1 of Malaclemys terrapin pileata. Taxonomy (NCBI): domain Eukaryota; kingdom Metazoa; phylum Chordata; order Testudines; family Emydidae; genus Malaclemys; species Malaclemys terrapin. The sequence goes on from NC_071509.1 coordinate 93,445,680, forward strand.
TAGCATATACATCCATGTTCCTTTTTCATTGTTAAACAGTCAACAAACATGAAACCCCTGCAGTGTCTAATATATTTTGAATACATATTTTGGATTATATCAAGCATAGCCTGAGATCCCCAGAAGCATTTTTAACATTAGTCAATATGCTCGGCTACCGGGATTCTTTTAAGGGCTGTGATAAATCCCTGTCCCAAATGTCTATAAAGAACTGAAATGGTAGCCCTGGTCATTGATCAAGGACGAGAAGTTTTGTTTGTTTAAAGTTAATAAGATACTAAACAATGATGATCTAGTGGACAACATTTATGGAAATTTCTAAAAAGTTTAATCAGGACTCACATAAACCTTTACTGTGGGAAATAATGTGATGAGAGGGAAAGTCTAACATGATGGGTAAAAATCTAGATTGATGAATAGATGGGATTAAAAATTTGTTAGGAAACAGAAAGCAGAGCAACATTGACTGGATACTGAAGAGATATTTATAATAACGGATCAGTATTCGCATGAGTATTATTATTAAATATATGATATGAAGGAAAAAGTGGACAAGCTGTTGTTGAAATTGGCTGACAATACTGACAGTAGTTGTTCCAGTTAGTAAACACTACAAAGGATTGTAAGAAACTCCAGATAGACAGAAACACATTGGGGATTTGGGTGGCACAATGTCAGATGAAATTCAATTTGGATAAGTGTCAGGCAATGCACATTGGTAGAAATAGTCTAAACTTCCTGCTGATAGGCTCTAAGCTTGTAGAATTTACAGAGGGGAAATGTTTGGTGTAACTGTAAGGAGTTCAGTAAAACCCATAGTACAGAAGTATAAACAAATAAAAAATACAGGTAGTATGCTTGACTGTATTTAAAAAAGCACGGATTCCCTTATATTATATGCATCTTTATTTAGCCTCCAAAATCTTCCTTAATGGTTTTCACTGTGAAAAGGATTCCACAGCAAAGATAAAAGATATGTTTTTCAAAAAGTCCCTAAAAGACTTAAGAGACTTTCACATTTTACCATGCTTTCCCACATACCACCTGTAAGTGTGCTGTGGGACCAATATGTTTGGCCTAGCTTTGGGAGCCGATAGAGCTGGGGAATCAATTTCTCTGCTATCCCACCCAGTCCATGCACTTTCCCTTTATTCAGGTCTCAGACCTATAGATAGTCCCCCAGGATGAGTCCCCTAACTTTTTCAGATGAGAGAAAAGGAAGGAGAGAGAGCCAAGAACAGAGGGTTCATGTCTTAGGGAAATGATCTGATACATTATTTTTTGTTGAGTATATGGGGCAACATAAAAGGATGGAAAAATCAGTTTTTACTATGCTCATCATAATCTTAAATATCTCATTCAAGTCACTTCTAATTTGCTTTCCGTGGTGCATAATCATAGTTGTTTTGTTTACATATTATGGGAGAGTTACTGTGACAGTACCTCTAAATCACTTTTGTAGTCCTTCTCCCCCAGCCGCATAGGTGTTACTTGGGAAAGGCATATTATCTTCCCTATGGAAGCCTTTTCAAAGAGGGAAACCTTTAAGGAAAATATTAGTGGGAGAAAAGTATCAGAGGGGTAGCCATGTTAGTCTGAATCTGTAAAAAGCAACAGAGGGTCCTTTGACACCTTTAAGACTAACAGAAGTATTGGGAGCATAAGCTTTTGTGGGTAAGAACCTCACTTCTTCAGATGCAAGAAGTGAGGTTCTTACCCACGAAAGCGTATGCGCCCAATACTTCTGTTAGTCTTAAAGGTGCCACAGGACCATCTGTTGCTTATTAGTGGTAGAGTCCTTACTAGAGCAGCTCCTGGGCATGTGAGGTGTTTCTGTCCCACAGGTTTTTTTCTCAGGAAGCAATTATACATCCTTCTCTTACTTGCTTAATAGACAATAACTTACTTAGTATTAAGTACCACATACAGTGTCAGTGCTACAAAAACAAATAATTTTCATCATCTGGGTTAAAATTTAGTTATTTTATTGCCATTTGGGAAAAATGGCAAAACTAAACTGGCAAAGGGTAATATTTTTCTTCCTTTCCACAAAGTTAGTGAAAATGTAACTTAATGTTTCTGTATAATTGTATTCCAGAGCCAAACTGTTTAAAAATATGCATCATTCCTTGCTGTAGTTATAGTACTACCTCCGTTATGACAACCAGGGAAACCATCTACTGTTCATCAACTACACAAATGTTATTTATAGTTTCATAACTCATTTTTGTTTTTATGCTGATTTTACAGAAAACAAAAACTTGCACAGCTGCTCTTTGGAAGATAAAAAGAATTAAAATTGCTGTAGCAGACTTGTGAGCTGAAATGTTTTCAGATGTTTAGCAAATCAAATTGCATGGGGAAAGGGCAGGTTTTATTTGCTGTGGATTGCTTGCCTCTAGAAATATTGTATCCTGTATTTATTCTTAATTGATTAGCTCTTCTTCACAAGAAGCATATTTCCCACTGGAAAGAGCCCTGGAATCCAAATATAGGATTTTTTTTTACATACCATAAGCACCAGGAAGGGTGTATACAATGGGGACTCTAACAAGGCAATGATTCAAACAAGGCACTCATAACACTATGAACCATAGGAATCATAATGCTATGCTTTCTCCTACCTCTACAACCCACCTTCTAGTATGGTTTCTCACCCAGATACATACAGCTACCCTCAGACCAAGAAAGAGAAGTCTAGTTTCTTTTTACAGTGGCCTTTGCATAGTCACACCTGAGGTGATGAAGGTGCCAGTGCTCTAAGTGTCCAGAACCTTCTGTACAGCAGTGCCCATTGGTGCCACTTGCATTCTGGAGGGTTTTGAGGATATAAAAGAGGAAGTGGTCCCAAACACTCCTTGGTTCCTTGATTAACTGGTGAAGGGGCAGTGAACTTGGGTCACACACAGTGTCCTCAATGCTTTCTTCAACAGATTTTTTTTTGTTTCCCTCTTTTTCTGCCCTTTTGAGGCAAATTTTGATCATGGTTTGTCAGTTTTTTTTTTTTAAGTACAGGAGGAGATGCCTGTCCAATATGGGCTTTGTTTGAACCTCAGGGAGGTGATTGTGCCACCTCACACATGGGGAGAGGTTCCTCAGGTCCAGTGGACTAAGCTGCCAGCTTTGAAGATTGTCCCTGTTTTGTACCCTAAAGGAGGGAGGGGCCCCAATGGACACTGCTTGGAAGCTTATGGCACAAATGCATTAATCCTGCAAGTATGAATATGTAGAAGCTTATCTATTCTGGTTACAGGTAAGCAACCTTCCCAAGCCTGATGAGTATAAGCCTGTCTGGGTGTTCAGTATGCAAAGCGGTCAACTGGAAATTATTATCACATATGGAATCAAGTATTGTTTCAGTCAGCATGAGTTGCCATGGCAAAAATAAATGGGAGGGGGGAGTGGAGAGGAAGGAAAATATGTGGCTATGAGAGGTGAGAAAAGCAGAGGAATGGGGAGAAAAATAAAAAAGGCTTAAGCTTGTTATATATTTTCTCTGCTTCTAGCAGACCTCTTTCCAAATTGTACTTGTCGGGACTAAGTTCCCTACTTACTCTATGCAGAGTTTTACCTTAAAAGAATAGTGAAATAGCAATGTTTTTTGTCCGGCTATCCTGAAAGGAGGAATGGAGACAAAGGATATGGTTTAATCAGGCATCAACTTTATTATTAGATGTCTGGAACTACCCAGCAGATAAAAGTGTACAGTGCAGGTAACTCCATGTTCATTTCAATATCTACCCAGAGGCTTCTGCCAACCCCTTCTTATTCTATCCTTGTCCTTGACAAAACATTGCTAGGACCTTAGCATCCTATTTTCCGGAAATGAGGTTAAGGTGGGCTATAAAGGAAGTGGAGGGATTGGCTCTCTGACATAGACTCATAGACTCTAAGGTCAGAAGGGACCATTATGATCATCTAGTCTGACCTCCCGCATGATGCGGGCCACAAAACCTGACCCACCCACTCCTGGAAGAATTCTCTCCCTTGACTTAGCTGTAGAACTCCCAAATCATTATTTAAAGACTTCTAGTTGCTCAGAATCCTCCAGCAAGCAACCCCTGCCCCATGCTGTGGAGGAAGGTGAAAAACCTCCAGGGCCTCTGCCAATCTACCCTGGAGGAAAATTCCTTCCCGACCCCAAATATGGCGATCAGCTGATCCCTGAGCATTGTGGGCAAGATTCTCTAGCCAGACCTTCTGGAAAAGTTCTCTGTAGTAACTTTTAATATCCCATCATTGACCATTGTTATCGACCTATTGACTAAAATCACTGTATCCCATCAAACCATCCCCTCCATAAACTTATCAAGCTTGATCTTAAAGCCAGAGAGGTCTTTCGCCCCCACTGTTTCCCTCGGAAGGCTATTCCAAAACTTCACCCCTCTGAAGGTTAGAAACCTTCGTCTAATTTCAAGCCTAAACTTCCCGACGGCCAGTTCATATCCATTCGTTCTGGTGTCCACATTAGTACTGAGCTTAAATAATTCCTCTCCCTCCCTGATATTTATCCCTCTGATATATTTAAAGAGAGCAATCTTATCCCCCCTCAGCCTTCTTTTGGTTAAGGTAAACAAACCGAGTTCCTCGAGTCTCCTTTCATACGACAGATTTTCCATTCCTCGGATCATCCTAGTGGCCCTTCTCTGTACCCGTTCCAGTTTGATTTCATCCTTTTTAAACATGGGAGACCAGAACTGTACACAGTACTCCAAATGAGGTCTCACCAGTGCCCTGTATAACGGAACCAGCACCTCCCTATCCCTACTAGAAATACCTCGCCTAATGCATCCCAAGACCGCATTAGCTTTTTTCACGGCCACGTCACATTGCCAACTCAGAGTCATCCTGCGATCAACCAGGACTCGGAGGTCCTTCTCCTTTTCCGTTACTTCCAACCGATGCGTCCCCAGTTTATAACTAAAATTCTGGTTAGTTATCCCTAAATGCATAACCTTACACTTCTCACTATTAACTTTCATCTTATTACTATTACTCCAGTTTACAAGGTCATCTAAATCTCCCTGCAGGATATCCCGATCCTTCTCCGAATTAGCAATACCTCCCAACTTTGTGTCATCCGCAAACTTTATCAGCCCACTCCTACATTTGGTTCCAAGGTCAGTAATGAATAGATTAAATAAAATTGGACCCAAAACCGAACCTTGAGGAACTCCACTGGTAACCTCCCTCCAGCCTGACAGTTCACCTTTTAGAACGACCTGCTGCAGTCTCTCCTTTAACCAGTTCCTTATCCACCTCTGGATTTTCATATAGATCCCCATCTTTTCCAATTTAACCAATAATTCCTCATGTGGTACCTTATCAAATGCTTTACTGAAATCGAGGTATATTAGATCCACTGCATTTCCTTTATCTAAGAAATCTGTTACTTTCTCAAAGAAGGAGATCAGGTTGGTTTGGCACGATCTACCTTTCGTAAAACCATGTTGTAATTTGTCCCAATTGGCATTGACCTCAAGGTCCTTAACTACTTTCTCCTTCAAAATTTTTTCCAAGACCTTGAGTATTACAGATGTTAGACTAACAGGTCTGTAGTTACCCGGGTCACTTTTTTCCCCCTTCTTGAAAATAGATACCACATTAGCTATTTTCCAATCAAACAGTACCACCCCCGAGTTTATGGATTCATTAAAAATTATCACTAACGGGCTTGCAATTTCCCGTCCCAGTTCTTTTAATATTCTCGGATGAAGATCATCCGGTCTGCCTGATTTAGTTCCGTTAAGCTGTTTAAGTTTGGCTTCTACCTCAGATATGGTAATGTCAATCCCCACTCCATTATTCCCATCCGTCTCCCTTCTACTATTCCTCGGCCTTTCATTAGCCTCATTAAATACCGATGCAAAATATTCATTTAGATATTGTGCCATGCCTAGATTATCCTTAATCTCCACTCCATCTACAGTCTTAAGCGGTCCTATTTCTTCTTTCTTTGTTTTCTTCCTATTTATATGACTATAAAAGCTCTTACTATTGGTTTTAATTTCCCTCGCAAGGTCCAACTCCACTTGGCTTTTGGCTTTTCTCACTCCATCTCTACATGCTCTGACCCCAATAAGGTAGATTTCTTTGCTGATTTCCCCCCACCCCTTCCACTCCCTGTACGCTTTCTGTTTTTTCTTAATGACATGCTAGTCATTGGAGCCCCAACCCCTGCCTTCTCCCACTCCCCTACCCCCGTTCCACTCTTTTTACAAATACCTCCTTTAAGTCATTTACCAAGCCATTTATCTAGTTACTGTGTCATGGAGTATTTGCCCTGGACATCTGTCCACACTTATGTAATGAATTGCGACATCATAGTCTAATTCCCTTCCTTACTCACCATAACCGCTGAACCTGCTGTGGGGAAGACGAAAAACCCCACTCCACCTTGGCCAATCTGGTGGTGAGGGAGAAATTCCTTCTGAGCCCCTTAAGAAAGGTGCAGCTGATGCAGTGCCCACAGCAAGTCCTGACCAATTCTGGTATTTTACCATTTCCAAGGGGAGGGAGAGTGGGTGCTGCTCTGCCTGGTCCAAGGAACATAGGGCTTCTCCCATCAGGCTTGCCACTTATCAACTCTCCAGCTTTTCCACTCCCTAGGGGATAAGTCAGCATCACCACGTTGATCCACTCTGTTTGCAGCAGCTTCTGTGACGCTCTCTCACACCCCAACCATAAAGCGCTATATCCCGTTCCATGGCAAGCCAGACAACGCTCCCCCTCCCTTAAATTGTGGTACAGTCATTATAGTGGGTGATGGGGAAGTGTTGTTATTTATTCTAACAAAAGCTTTGCAATCCCATTTAAGGAATTTAGTAGACCAGCTATCATTTGGTGGAATTAATCTGAAAAGTTTTTGGGTCTTGTGAGCTGAGAGGAATTACTCAAATTAAGGTAATTGACAACTTAATAAAAGGACAACTAGCAATTATGTAACACTTTACATTTTCAAAGAATTGTGCAATTAATAACTGACTCTGAACTAGGTACATATTAATATACCCATTTTACAGATGAGAGCATTGAGGCAGAGAAATAAGTGACTTGCATAAATCTACAAAGAGAGTCAGTGGCAAAGCCAAGACTGGAACTGGGGGAATTCCTGGCTCCTATTCCCAGGCTCAGTTGTCTGGATCAACTGCTTCAAAACTAAATTTATGTTTTGAGGGAGAGGGAATTATCTGATGGAAAAGTTTGTGAGTGAAAACAAAACAATTTACTGGAGAGTTAAAGGGAAGGGGGGGCAGGAAGCAAATTTGATATTGTGGGTGACATACAAAAAGACTGGCTTTGATTCAAAAATGGTTTCTGAGTTCATTATGAAGTAGGCCCATTTTCTCTTCATATTCTCAAGTGCACTCACCTCCATGATTTTTTTGGTGCCAGGGTGATGGGTACTGTTTCAGCCATCTCTTTTCACAAATTGATTTACTGGAGGACATTCTGTTTCATGAGATGCACCTAGCCTGCAAATCACATCTGAAGAAGAGGAGGAGGACAACATAGATTCCAGCATTCTGTATAATATGAGAATATCCTTCTAGTGATCTATGACTACAGGGGTGAAATAGATGTCAATTTTACCCTAAAGACATGAATCAAAGATTGCCAACACATAATATACACATTAAAATATACCTCCTGATTCTGTAACATAACTACAATTTAGCTAGGTTTTCTCCCAATGTGGGTGTAACAATACTTCTTTCAGTTTTCAAATTCACTTCACATCCTCCTCAGCAAGAGGTGAAAATACCAGATAATTGGGAGTGTTGGGTTCATCCTCATTAACACAACTGACTTTTCAAGAGACCATTTGAAATAAATACAGGATGGTAACTAAACTTGCAATTAGATTCTTGGTGACAGAGGTGAGAACAACATCTGCTTCTCTACATTTATGATTGCTTAAGTGTAGCAGTGAAGCATATTATCACTGCAAGTTCATAATTCTGTCTGCTGCTGCTTACAAAGACAAATATCCTTCTACTGTTGTACAGCTTGGCATGGGATAGTGCAACATGTGCCATTTTCTAGTGTAGGAAAAAATCTATTTTTTTAGATTTAATAGCAGCTATGTTTTTGTTGTCAAATTTATTATTCATAGGACAATGTTATTTATTGCAGCATATTGGTTTAGTTACTGTTTGAGTAGGGTTTTTTCCCCACCTCTGAACTTGGGTCTGTGTATTTTGGACATTGATGAAAGTAGGAAAGTGCCCACAGATTTTCCAATATCATTGTTCCTATTTGTTTAGGATGGCTGGATTTAAGCAGCTTTGAACAACAAAACATAGACCTATTTCTACATAAAAAATACTTCATTAAGGTTACATGCATGTAGCAGTGGTTAGAGTGCATATTACCTTTCCAGGCTGTTAGAGTTAAACAAACCAGACTGAAACATACAAAACCCAGGAATGGAATTTGTTGGGATTAGCCTCTAATAATTAATCCATTGTTGAGAAGCATTGGGTATAGTTTACATTTAATATTAGTATAAGTCATTCATCAGGTTAAATGCAAGGTGCCTTTGTCCAGTTCATTAATTCACGTGGTTTAGTGTTTTAGTGTTCTTGGTTTATAGGCGCTAGACAGGGCAAGGACTGGGAAACTCTGTGCAATGTTCTGTAAGTCCTCTGTTTCATAATTTGAACATTGTTCTACTTAATGTAAACAAAATGTCCTTCACAGATCTTCAGATCAAACCTTATTCTGATGTATACAGCTTCATAATGAATATAATATTGTTTTAAAGAAAATGTGAGATAATATATAAGGTAACAGGAAGCAGAGGCACACATGCATTTTATGAACACAGGTTTACTGAAAAACACAGTTGGAAACTGTGCCTTCCTTTGTAAACTGAGAAGAGCGTTTTGTTCTTTACTTGTTTTTCCTAGTCATTTCATGCAGCAACACATTTTCAATCACAAGTGGAACATACTGTAGAAAACCTTGCCTTGCCTTTTTCTTGAGAAATTGGGCTAACATTCTCTCCTTTCTCTGAAAATTCCATTCCTCCTTGCTTTTTGGTATTTCAGCTGGTTATCCATTTTGCATTCCATATCACTGAACATCTTGTCTCTGGCCCTCTTTCTCTTGCTGTTGAGAGTCTTGCTGATCCACAAGAGTCCTGAGTATGAGTATTGGGGCCGTGGTTGCCGTGGAAGTGTTTGACAAGACAATTAAATAGATTTATTTTGGGGGGGGGACATCCCTCCTCTTTACATTCTGCTTCTAGACAAGTCCACAGTTTGAAATGTTTATGAATCTGGCTTGCCTTCATTCATTCTTTCTATGCTGCCCTATTCATAAGCTCCTTGTAAGAATTTCAGATTTCCTCTATTTAAAAAAAAAAAAAAGTAATGCAAGGCCTGGGTGGGGAAAAAGTAAAAGCCCATTAGTAGCAAGACTGTTACCAGTTTTGGTTTTAATAGTATTACAGACTGGGGAAGCCTGGCAGGATGTGAACATTTTGGAGATCCCAGACAGGAAGATATATCAGATTTCCCAGGATACTGATGAAATCCCATATAGCTATGCCAAAAGAATTGTGGTTGTTGCTAAGCCTGTAACCCTTTAATAATGTTTTAAAGAATATTTTCACAGATAATTAGAATCACTAGTTGTATCTTTGATTCCACTCCCCCCATACAAACTCCTTGTTGAATCACATGTGGTGGTGATGATGATGAGGAGGAGCAAATGTCATTAATTCTGTCCTCAGTTGAAGCTAGACTCTTCCCTTTGATAGAATAGCCTCCCTTACAGTATTATTATTGGTCATAACCTGGAAATCCCTCCCTCTTAAGCTACAATTTCTCCCATGATAATAATAAAAGATGGCAGGTGGTGCTTAACAGGCTGCAGATCCGATACCTGGCCTTGCGTTACTCCCTCTTCAGGTTGTTCCCCAGGTCTGTCCCCCACCAGGTGCTTAGAAAACTCAACCAGGATGCCTGCTAGTGCATTTGGCCTCATTGGCTGATCCTGGGCTTCCAAGATCATGGAGCTGCCCCCTCTTCTGCTGTGGTCTTCTCTGGTGCTGTTTCCATATCCTCTTCCTCCAGTATAAACATCATACTGTCTGTGTTCAGATATATGTCATCATGCAGGGCAGTGGGTTCAGTGCTCTGGGTGGTAGTGAGCACTCAGTCAAACTCCTCGTAGGAGAGGCTTTTAGAGGGGTGTTGTGAGACCTATTATAACTTTTTGGTAGAGGGTATTTAGGTGCTTAATGAACTCCCTAAATTGCACACCAGGCTGTTGATGCCAACCTCCACTAAAATCTTCAAGATGATCCCATATATGTGGATATTTTAGATGCTTTTGCTAAAATCATGACCCTTGTTTTGTTCACACCAGAGGTAAACCAGAGTCCTGGTGTGATCCTCCAGCCAGCTAGCAGCCCACTTGGTGATGGGCATCTGGCTGTCTGACAGAGCTGGGCTAACCTGTGCAGAAACTGGAGCAGGCCACATGGAAATGAAGGGTCAAACACTGAGCAAGGATATATAAATCAGGTGGTAGCTTCCAGTACACAGAGTGTTATTAGGAAGTGAGTAGGAAGAAGGGTCAGAAGATACAGGGAATGGCAGAGGAGAACTATCTAAATATGAATCTAGATACCCAGGCTTTTGCTACATTCACACTGAAGAGTGGGCATATATGGAAGTACTCACAGAACAACACATATTTTGCCCCATAACCCTAGCTAAGGATACCAACTAAGGTTCAACAGGTGCCTAGATGCATTTCAGGGCTTTCAGTGTGGGGGAATGGGGATAGAGGGGTTTGGCTACAACACCTGGCAAGCCTGAGTATAGACATACTTTAAGTATGTGGAGAGTAGGAAAATAAACCTCTTTGAGTCATACAGTGAAATATTCTTATGGCCCACAAAGTACATAAACACATGCTTAACTTAGTTGTTACATTGACTTGTTAGGAGCTACTCACATATTTATAGGTAGTATGTACAAAATGTCTTGTTGGAATGGGGTTATGGTTCAGAGGTTTGTTTTGTGTAGGATCCCATGGGGCTTACATCAACTGCCTTGAAAATTTCAGGAGCAGAAGTGTTTTTTTCTGGCATGTCCATTCTCTTTATAAGGCTTCCTTCTTTTCTTAACATCAGATTGAACATAAGCATCCTTATTTATATGTTCTCATTTTCTCTATTTGTTCCCCCTATTTCCTTCAGTCTTTTAGGATCCCAGGACCCTTTAATGGTCAAAATACCTTTAGCAGAATATAGTTTGTTCTAAAAGGATAAACTACAGGTTTAGATGATTTGAAAACTATCCAAACTGCTTTCTTATGTCAGTGTCTCTCAATAAGATAGGGCCTTCGTTATAAGCTATTTCTAGCAGTTGTGGCTCCTGTCTGCCCTATGGTCTTTAGAATGTGCCCAAGCCTCCTCAGCTCTTAGACAATGATCTAATGCATCCAAGCTTTGTAGTGCACTTCTAATGCATGTTAAATACTGCAGAGTTAAGGATACTTAGGAAGATGTCAGTAAACAGAAACAGTGACAGTGCCCAAGGCACTCTGCATAAGAGGTAGGTAAATTATTCCAAACCAAAACGTCCTATAGTAGAGAGCCTGTGTAACTTGTCTTTAAAAAATTAGACTGAGCCAGAACCTCAATTTCTCTGTGGCAGCTTTGCACCACTCTGGTTGTACTAAAAGGGAAATCCTTGGATGCTGTAATGTGCCTGATGGAGGCAGAGCGGTTGAGGAAAAGGGAATCTAGCCAGGCCATCCATCCATTTCAGCAATCCTAATCTGTTCTAAGAGATCAGAGTGCTGTTGAGCTAACCAAGCACTGGGGAGTGCAAATGATACCTTTGCACACAGTTCCCATCCTAACCTGCAATTTACTCTACAAATCTTTACTCTAGAAGCAACTTTCCTGTACAGACGTTCTTGGCACATATTGTAGAATTTTAGAATAGAAATGTAATTCTCTGTAGAATTCTATATGAAATGGTTCCAAAATTCTGTAAAAGATTACTATTTTCTGTTAAATTTTGTAGAGCTTTTGTATATGTTAACTCATGCCATCAATAGAACTATTTGCATAACTAAGAACTATAAATGTGTGAAAGGGTTTGCAAGATTGCGCCAAAAGTCATTTAATAAAGTAATTAACCCTAATTACTAAAATTTGAGCACTGTAACTGTCAAGGAAGTATTTACATAGTTACATAATTATTAAAATTATAATTAAATAGGATAATAGGATCATAGTACTTGGAACTTGGAAAACCCAGTAAATTCAAACCATTCTGCCTACAAGGGCAAGATGCTTTTCCTCCCTGCTCCTCACACCACAAAGGTTGTACTGTATCACATTTTACTGATTTAGTAAACAAAAGTCTAAAAAGCAGCAACCTTTCTAAGTGTTTTCTTTTTGAATTTAAACAGTTACCTGAAAATAAGTGTTAAACTGAACATAGTAATCAATATTAATTCCCAACTATTTTTTTTTAAGATACTACACAGAATAGCATTTTTCCCCCTTACAGTTATATTGTACCACAAATTGTTAAAGTGCTATAGTACATAAAAAGGAATAAGTAGACAGAAGCTGATAATGTTTTGAATTCTGAATTCAAAAGCATTTGCAATATTCTATCCACATTTTTAGTTATGTGTTAATATTTTTTCTTTGGTTAAATGTGACAAAATTTAAAAGATTAAAAACTACTTTAAATTTGTTATACATTTTTCTGATATTTAGCATATCCCTGTCATGCAAAGTATGTTTATATGAAGTATAGTAGTTATAAATACAATAAGAGAACAGGATGTTGATGCCAAAATCTGGTAAAGAAACGGGATATATTAAAATTTAAAATGTATTCAAATGATTGATTTGGATAGCTTTTGTTAAGTATTGAATACAGTGGGTCAGATTCTGATCTCAATTTTAAATCCAGAAGAATACCTTTAAAATAGGGTTGTTCCAGATTTACATCATTTTAAATTAGATGAATATGTTCCAGTATTTCAAAGCACATTAAAATACAAGGGATGAATACAACCCCTAATGAATTAATAATTACTAGGTGAATATGTTTTCATAATAAAACACATTGGTGATTATACCAATAGACTTTATCCCTGTCTTACAAAGATCTCTACAAACCAAGAGCAGCTCTGCATTCCAGTGGCCCAATCCAATTTGTCATTGTCTTTCCATTAACTTCAGTAGAATTTGTATCGGGACCCGTGAACCTATTCTTGTAGTGTGAAGAGGAGAGAGCAAACTGCTTCTAGAAACAGCTGGCTATCTACTGCCACCCAACACCATTCCTAGCATGTAGATTCTGTTGGGGTGGCCCTACAACACAATTTAACTTCTGTTCAGATTCACAACATTTGTGACTAAATTTGAAATTAAATTCAAGCATCTCTTGATTGACTAATCTTATTCTGAATCCCAGTTGTTTTCAAAGATGATTTTCTGTTAGGTGATATTAGTGGCACAACTGACATGACCTTTGTGACACAACAGATTCAGGAGAAGTGCAGAGAGCAACACCAGGAACTGTTCATGGCATTCATTGATCTAACCAAGGCCTTTGATTCTATCAATTGTGATGCCCTATAGAAGGTGCTGTGTAGATTTGGCTGTCCACAGAAATTCAATTCCATTATCAGCCTACTACATTGTATCAAACAGGGCTGTGTCATTGCTCCAGTACTCTTCTCCATTTACCTTGCTATGATCCTGATTCTGATCCGTGACCGCCTTCCAGATGGAATCGGTATTGAGTATTGTTTGGATGGTCAACTCCTCAATCTCCAAACAAAATTCAAGATCACGGGAATTGGCATCACTGACCATCAGAATGCAGATGACTGATTTATTCTCACACACATACAGGCCGACCTGCAAAGTACCCTAAATCGTTTTGCAGATGCCTATCGCAGCCTGGGTCTCTCTGTCAACATCGGGAAAACCAAGGTTCCCTATCAGCACACACTATTCATACTCCACAAATCACCATCATTGGAGAACCCTTGGAAAATGTGGACCATTTTCCATACCTTGTCAGACACTTCTCCCAAACAGCCAGCACTGACACAGAAATTGAATACAGGATCCACTGTGCCAGCACATCCTTTGGAAGACTACTCAAACAAATCTTCAATTATAGTTATCTGCAAACATCCACCAAGATCTTGGTTTACAAGGCAGTTGTCATCCCTACCCTTCTCTATGGATGTGAGACCTGGGTAACCTACAAATGACATCTCAAGCAGCTGGAGTGGTTTCAACAGCACTGCCTCAGGAGGATTCTCAGGATCAGCTGTGAAGACTGACACACTAACATCAGCATTCTCTCTGCAGCCAACATCAGCAGTATAGAAGTGCAGGGCATGAAATACCAACTCTGCTGGGCTGGCCACTGTGTACGTATGCCTGACACTCGCTTCCCGAAGCAAATACTCTTCTCTCAGTTAAGTCAGGGAAGAAGGGTTCACGGAGGGCAGCAGAAGCACTCCAAAGACATACTGAAAGTACACCTTAAAAAGGAAGGCCAACAAACTGAGAGGACTCAGCGCAGAACAGAACATAGTGGCGCCACACCATACACCAAGCCACAGCTCACTTTGAGGAGAACAGACGTGCTCATGAGACAGAAAAGTGACAAAGGAGGAAAGAAAAGTCAGAACAGTCCAGCCAACAACTATGTCTCCTCCAAGATTACACCTGTCACTGCTGTGAGAAAGCTGGCGGGGCACAAATTGGGCTCCTCAGCCACGAATTGGGCACGAACCCCCTTAGCAGACGTCATTCTCGCATCAATGGATAGCCAAAGTCTGATATTAATATTACTATAATGAATGAAAACACAAGTAAAATATTAATCTCTTCAGGTGGCTATTGAAAAGTGATGAATTCATGCTGTGTAGATGTAGGCTCTTGCAGGATTTTGCTGAATTTCTAGGACAGGAGATACAGACCCACCAAACTTTCTGATTAATAATTTTTTTTCCTGGCTGTTTTTCTAGTAATTAACAATGCATTATTCACAAACTCTTTAGTTCTGTATGAATTCTCCAGTTCCTGAGTTCAGTTCATCTAGAGAAATAGGTAAGATCTTTAGTTTAGGTTAGGGTACAATGACAACTGTAGTCTTTTCTGGGAACACAAATAGTTTCAAAAAGTCAGTGGAAAAGTAGGACAGTGTATATTTGTGGTGTTCCCCTTTACTCCCTTGGAAACAATTTTCATGTAATTTTATTTGTTCTTTCAATGTATAAAATATGTAAGAACCTCACTGCTTGCTGTTTATCAGCTGTCTGTCTGTAGACCTTGACAGCTTGCATTTAGGGGAAAAAAATCTAACCCAAACAAACGAAAAACTGTTTTGTCTCTGATAAGACAGATGGGTCACTTTTGACCTTTTCACAGTTCTCATTAGGATCTGTTCTTCTATCCTTGGTGGCATCTCCAAGGCTGAGTATCTTATCAAAAATCCACTCTGTTTCAGAATAACTCAGAACTGGTGGGCCAGTTTTTGTTTTTTTAATCAAAACATACAGTCTACGATTTACCACTTTCCCCTCAAATTGAAATTGATCTGAAAGATTTTTTTCTCTTTGACAATATAACAATATATGATTTATAAGACATAAAGCAGGCACCATTACTTGCTAGCCTCCATTAAACATAGAATTTGTATTCTGATACAATGGAAATTTATAGTTATATTAAGTATTTGTTCTTACATTTCTTGTCTTAGATAATATTACCTTACATCTTACCATATCATTTAATCTTGCTTATTATTATTGTTCACATTTTGGGTAGGGAGGGATTTTAGTATTACAGTATCAAAGCATTATATTTAACTCCATATATAGTGGTAAACAACGTATTGTATATGCACAACCACACTTGAGCAACTTTTGCTATGAGAATAATCATCACATGTAAAAGCTCAAGTACATCAGTGAATTAATCTTTTTCCATCACAATTTCTATATTTGGCAAATTTAAAATATTGGAAGATAGGTTTACTGGAGGAGGTGGGGAGGAAGGGGAAATGTTTCTATCCTATACCAGTGCTGCAGGTCCTGATTCTTGGCTCTGACCAACGAGCACCTGGCGCATCCCTGTATGGTGCAGATAGAAAGGTGGCTTTAAGCCATATTTGCAGTGCCTTAATCCTGGGGTTGCTCTGTGATGGACAGATCTGTAGTGAAAGGCTCCTCTATTTAAAGCCAGACACCAATGGCCCCAAGAGATTGTTGACACTCAGAGACACTGCTGCATGGAGGATGGCATCCAGGGAAGTCCGTATACTGGGATGATACTCCTGGGGACCGTTAGGTCTGCTTTGTGCCATCTTTGCAGAGACATAGCAGTGCTGTGCAGCTCTATTGCAGGGGAGAAGCTGGCCCACAGTGTCACTCATCTTCCTTTTGGTGACAAACTAAAAGTGCTGGTGGCTATGCCAGAAAGGAATAAAGGGGTCATGAGGCTGAAAAAAAATGCTTTTGAAGGCCAAAGGGGACAGATTTCCTTAATATACTGTACCCCACAGCAGGAGGACAATTTGAATGAATAGTGTGGAATAGTAAGGAGTGATTCCGAAAGATGCTGAGCACCTTCTGAGAGGTGCTTGTGCCTTTATTGTCTATTGTCATCAGTTGAAGTGAGGGCGCTGAACATCACACGGCCATTAATCCTTAAGCAGTAGGCAAGTTAAGAGAGAATTATAATACCTACCTTATCCTTGTGTGATATTAGGAATAGAAAGATATCCTCATGAGGCATCTGGCCTGCCTTAACTGGCTTGGAATGCCTCACTAAAACATTTTGATTTAATAATTTCAAGTCTAGATTTTGCAAAGCAGAATCTGCCTTCTGTAGTGTCAACTTAACCTTCCTTGAAATCAAGGTCACTATTAACCTTATGCAGTACGTAGGGTAGTCTCAGTTTGAAACTTCTGTGCTTTTCTTAAGATTGTTTCAAGACTTAGCCTAATTATCATTTCTGTAACTGAAGAAGATGTTTTCAAAAGAATTAATAATGCTAAAATGACCTATCTTACAAGTGATACAAAATGAGATAATTCCTAAAATGGATAAAAGAACAGCAGTTTTTTACAGAATGAATGGCAGTGGCACAGTATAAAGAAGCAGGTAGTGGTGACCCTTTCTCTAAACCTTTTGCTCTGAAAATGAAAGCAGATCCCCAATTATCTTTCTGCCTCAGCATAAGCAGTAAGTATGTCAGAGCTTTAGGACATGAGAAGGATTCTGATTTTTTTCTCTCTTCACACTAGATTTACTCATTTTCCAATTTAAATTATCATAAGAGGCTAGAAGAAGGCATATATTTAAGTTTCAACTACCAAATTTGAAAAAAAAAAGAAATGCAGTTGTAATTCATTGGTCTTGCTTTTGACCTTTTAAAAGGACCAACAAAATGAAGCTAGTGCTGAATAACTTCTGTCACATTTTCCTTTTATAATTTTTTATGTGGCACCATTGAGGAGGATCTGCTGCTTGCTGCAGCGTCTGACCTAACCCAGACGTTAACATGTAAGACATAAGTACTTTATGAACACATTTGTCATCTTTGCTAATGTATTGGAAGAACAATGCAATATGTTTTTTTTTTAAAGGTGGCTGCTATTTTTTAGCTGGTATATTACACTGATCTAATCATCATGCTTTTCTGTACATCAATAGACTGGGGAATTGTGCATTAAGTGATTATAATAATTTATTTTTAAAAGCAAACAAAGAAAATCAACAGATAAATAACCATGCAGGATTGTTTTTGAGTTTCAGCTGAATAACAAATATGTTTTTACAATTTAGGGTTTATATTTTTCCAATGTGCATAAATACTATGCCCAAAGGGGCTTTAAAAACATATTAAATGTTTTGTATCAAGTTTAAGTGCATACTTAACTGTAATATTTGCAGTGCAGAAAACAAAAAAAATCAATTTCTGTCTTAAATACCTTCATGCAGGGGCATTCCAGCATAAAGTAAAATATGCACTCATCAGTAAAGAAAAGTAACTCTAAAGATGGCAATATGGGGCTGCATGTTTATAGGCTCACAATAATACTCTGTTCAGATTTGCATAATTTACAAATAAAATGTTTGTTTTAACTGCCAGAACTGAAAATAAATCTGGGATCCAAGAGTTAAGCTGGGTTCTTTCTTTCTCATATATTATCATCTTCAATAACGGTCCTTTGAGACAATTACTGAAATTATGTACTCATTTACACTTATGCAACCACATTATGTCCTCCCCAACTCTTGTGTGTTCCCATTATGAGTTGTGGATTTGCATAGATGAAATTGATTGAAATTTGTAAGCAATTGTGTTGTTCATGCACAAGAAGGAATGCAATTCTACTCTTTCTTCCACAGCTGTGTTATCTCTGCACAGCTAACAAGAGTGAAAAAGCAATTTGTGTCACTGACCATACCATGCCTAAAGTCGGGGGAACGTTGTCCAGGCTTCCTGAGGGAAGGCAGCAGTGCTTTATGGTGGGAGGAGGGTGAAAATGAGATCAGAAACTGCTGCAAATGGTGAATGGTGGTCAGCTTTGTGGCGCTGACTCACCCCCTGGGAATGTGAGGGCGCAAGGCTGTAAAAGTGCAAGCCCTGGGTGTTGCCTCACAAAAGGAACTTAAACAATGAGGAGTCTGGTGGCACCTTAAAGACTAACAGATTTATTTGGGCATAAGCTTTTGTGGGTAAAAATCCACTTCTTCAGATGCATGGAGTGAAAATTACAGATGCAGACATTAGTATAGAGACTGGGAGTGGATGGCTCACTACAAAAGCAACTTTCCCTCTCTTGGTATTGACACCTCCTCATCGATTATTGGGAGTGGACCACATCCACCCTGATTGAATTGGCCCATCAACATTGGTTCTCCACTTGTAAGGTAACTCCCTTCTCTTCATGTGTCAGTATATTTATGCCTGCATCTGTAATTTTCTGAAGAAGTGGGTTTTTTACCCACAAAAGCCTATGTCCAAATAAATCTGTTAGTCTTTAAGGTGCCACTGGACTACTTGTTGTTTTATGTGGATACAGACTAACACAGCTACCTCTCTGATACAAAAGGAACTTAGGGAATGTCCATGCTACAAAATTAGGTTGAACTTATGTAAGTGGACATTTAGCCTCCGATTTTACAAAGTTGATGCTGTATATCCCCACTATGCACATTGCGTCGGCGGAGCGCATCCTCACTACCCTGGCTAGCATCGAGTCCTGGAGCGATGCACTGTGGGCAGCTATCCCACAGTTCCTGCTGCCGATTGGAATTCTGGGTTAGGCTCTCAATGCCTGATGGGACAAAAACATTTTTGCGAGTTGCTTTGGGTGCATATTGTCAGCCTCCCATGAAGCACTTGTCTCCTCCCTCCCTGAAAACAACAGCAAACAATCATTTTCATGCCTAAGCCTGGTTTACCTGTGAAGACGCCATAGTACAGCAAGCATGGACCCCGCTCAGCTGTACACTGTTGTGAGCATCGCAAACAACTTGTGCATCATGCTGCGGTATTTGCAGAGCCTAGCCAGGAGCCGACCAGCAGAAGAATGTGACGCCATGCAAATAGCTGTGCTGGAAGCTATGGAATGGAGCAATTTGCACATGCTGGTGGTGGCAGCTGCGCTTGTTGACCCGGTGGAACACCACTTCTGGTGAATAAAGAGCCTTTTGTCCTCAATTCATGCATTTTTATTGTGCTAATGAACACTGAACAGAGACAGCAATGAATAGCAAAGATAACCAGGGTGTAAGGGCCTGAAAACATGGGGGGGGGGGAAAGGGGCAAGGACATGTAGCTTACTACAATTGCACTGTCTAGCAATCAAAGCTATGGGAATGAGAGTCTTCTGCTCCATGAACCATCCCCTGGAATTGAGTTCAAGGGATAATAGAGCTTCCTTCCCCCCACCCCCCGCCCCGCATTCTAGGACATATGGGAGAGGAGGATATAGAACTTGGTGATGAGGGCAGCTGGTTCATCATTGGGTGCAGTGGGACTCTAAGGTCTAGCTTTCTTTCCTGCACCTCAACATGTCTATTTGCTCCCCCATAAGCCACAACATCTCCTCTCGCGTGTTATGCTCTTGATCCCTATATGCTTTCCTGCCCTCTCGGTTGGTGAGCATGCTCTTCGACAGTGTAAGCCTCCATGCATTCAACTGGACTCTGTCAGTCTTGGAGGAATGCATCAAATCACAGAACATGTCTTCCCTTGTCTGTTTTTTTTTTTTTTTTGCCTTCTAATCAGTCGAGGTTGCAGCTGCAAGAAAAAACATACATTGTTGAAAACAGAAGGTTAACTATTGCAATTAATGAAACACTTCACAGCAGTAAATACATGTATAGAAATGGTTACCCATTCATTTATAATAGGTAACATAGCTCTGAACATTTCTATGCAGCATGCTCTCTTGAAAATAACGTGCATCAAAACTACTTGCTTTGTCATCACCATTTCTATATAGTACAGAGAACACACATGCTTAGTCTGAAATTTGAAAATGTTATGATGGGTTGCTTTTAATATAATATGAAAGTTTTAAATAATTTAACTATGCTTTCACATTTTTTCTTTCAGTGTTATAGAATATTTTTTAATTAGGACTAATGATGAGTTACTGTTTTCTTCAGGTAAATTGAATATTGAGCTAAGTCACAAATGGTTTCACATCAGGGTACATCAAATACTTAGTTCATTTCTGTGATCTCCTTATATGCAAACCAATAACATGGACTGTGCCATCTTGACTAGCACTTAACAAACATTTTAACTTTAATGTTGAAATCTACTTAGTTGTCTTTACAAAGGTGCTGCTGCAGTTAAAAAATAACAAACAAAAAAGTCAGGTTCAAGGCCCCATTGTGCGAGGAACATATATGAAGAAATGGCTCCTGCTCTAAAGAGATTGTAATATGCTTAATAATTGTTGTTCCTACACTCCTCTATGGATGCGAAACCTGGGTGACCTATCAACAGCACCTCAAGAGTTTGGAGAGGTACCACCAACAATGTCTCCAGAAGATCCTTCGCATCAAGTGGCAAGATCGCTGCACTAATGCCAGCATCCTTGTTGAAGCCAATATCACCATCATTGAAGCAATTATCCTCATGCACCAACTTCCCTGGGGTGGACATTGTGTGCAGATGCCAGACTCTTGCCTCAGAAAACAAGTCCTGTACTCTCAGCTCACCCATGGTCAGAGATCCTGTGGTGGTCAAAGCAAATGCTGCAAGTGTATCTTCAGAAAACTGATGTGGACATCACAAACTGGGAAGAGCAAGCCACCAACTGATCCCAATGATGCCATATCCTCCAGCAGACAGTGGCCCGCTTTGAGGAAAGCACCTTGCCCTCAAAGCTGAAAAGAGAGAGAGGGGGAAGGAAAAATAAATAACTTTCTCCCAGCAGGCCATTGGCCTGCCACAAAATGTCTGTACCTACTGCAGGCAGATTTTCAGTTCCACAATTGGACTCATATCAGGACCCATATGTAAATCTGTGGTAGAGTTCATCCTCAAATCGAGGGATCGCCAATCAATCAATGTATATCACTAAGCTTCAACATCAATTTTAGATGGCATCCTTGTCTGTATTCTCTGTTTTTAAAACTAATGTTCTTACTCTCATAAGATGCGTAAACAGATGCATAATAGAACTGCACTATGATGGAAAAGTTCTTCTGAGGCCTTCCCCAAACCTGACAAAGCTTTTGTCAGATGAAAGATATTTTAAAATGGCATTGATTTTGTTGTTTGCTGTTTTTGAATTTATAGACCAGAAACTGATTTCACAAAACATTGTACATGCTAATGAATGTGCTTACATAGAAACAGTCTGTCAGTCTAAGGATTGGGATGGAGGAAGTTTTCACATCTGCTAGCTATCCTCCATTGAATTAAATAAGTGATTGTGGAAATAGAGTATATAGTAATATAAACCTGGATGGGGGCCAATAGCAGGTAACAGCAATTTTGAACAATGTTAGTGAATGGCACTAAAGTATAATTTTTCAGCTCTTTATTTTCAGGGTCATGCAGAAAAATTATAAGCAATTAAGTTGGAAATTAACTTTATTTATTTTAAAATAGACATCTGGTTATTTTGATTTAAAGTATATAGAAATGGGAATTTCCAGAATGAGTAACAATAATTTTTTGTAATTAAATGACAATGGAATTGTAAATTGTAACTGAGTAATGTTCTGCAACTAAGCAATAAATACCATAACAAAACAGAGACATTTATGGAAAACAAATATGTGAAAGACAGATGGTGTATTACAGAAGCTGTAAATGACTTTCTGTATCTGATTGATGTGCCCTACTCAGTGAAGACCACACATTCCTAAATGATCACTGGAAGACCATTGATTGGAAATCCTAAGGTACATGATTAGAATGAAGCATCTTACGTTTGGCTTCTTTGTCACTGAAAAAATGAAGCTGACTGAACATTTCCACCAAATCCACTTTACACTTAAATTCAAAATTTGAGATCAGTCTCATTTGCAAACCTCAGCCTGTGATTGCAAAAATATTCAGAAATATGGACTAAAGTTCATACAGCTGGGGAGCTTTCAAAAACTCTTTTTCCTCAGCTATCCCCCTTGTTCCCCACAAACAGCCATCTCTACACTTAAGTCCCTGGACTTCTTTCTTAATTTATGTGACTTCAGAGGAACACAGTATCCTGCTAGTCCCTTCCTCTCCATTTTAGAGCTGAGTGACTTCTAACTAGAATCTTTACTCTTTGCTCTTCATGAAGCGCAGCAGCAGGGAAACTCAAAAATCAATGCACACTTATGAAAAGTGGTGCACAAAGATTATCAACCAAATTATTGTACAGAATCAATTTTGTAAACTGAACCATGCAGAATTCACACAGATTTAACTGCAGCAAAAGAACACTGTGAATAATTAGTAGTCAACTCAATGGCAGAACCATTTCATCCATACATCTTATTCATGTGGTCCCATCCAGAAAATCCCTTAAGAAGACACTGACACTAAAAACAGCATGTGTGCATCTTTCTACCAGTTGGTTAAAGCAACCTATCAGCAAAAGTAGTTTGTGATAATTTATCATAGTTCAACATAGCCATCAAACTATGCAGGTTCTTATGGCCCTAATTCAGGCAAATTTATTTAAGCCCACTCTGAAGTCAATTTCTGTTATTCAAGCATGTGCTGGAGTCCCATTGAGTCCAGTGAACATGTGCTCAAAGTTAATCATGTGCTTATTTCCTTTACTGAATTAGAGCCTATACTGGTGCATATCGCCGTAATATCTGTGCTTGACCCAATCCGTACCTGCTGAATCATCACATTGTATATGATGATGACCCATTTGAGTATAAACTGCTCCATATCATGCCTGTTGAGCAGGACCTAGAAGGTAGCATTACATTACCACCAATCGCTCCTGACAAAGCCTTTGATAGGGTTACCTGATACTTTGAATGGTGTTTTCTTAATGACAGTAGAGCATCATTGGGATAAATCCTCCATTAAAAAAAAAAACAATAACATATTACACTCTTCTATGAGTAGTGCTATGAAATGCAGTTTAAATTAATTCAGAAGAATTTGCAGTTCAGGATGTTTAATCAATGTTTTTAGATAAAAGTCAGTCCCCTCCTCCCGCCCAGAATTTTCAAGTGAATAAGCTTCACTAGAATGAATATGTACAAAAAGTGAACCTAATGTTCAAATGCTCAAATGTATTCACCAAAAACAAAATGTTGTAGTGCATAACTAACCAAGACGTTTGAAATTTTTGAGCTGCAACTTTTACACTTTTGTGCTGTTGTTGGATAAGTGAGGGAATAGAAAACACAATATGTAACTAGCACAGAGTGAATATGAATATACAAATCGAGTTGTTCAAAAACAAATCAGAAGACTAAGAATTATATATTAAGAAAATGTATATGTTTACTCATTCTCTTTTGTCTGTTGAGCCTTGATAAAATGTAAAATCTCAGGCCAGATTTGCATTGATTAATGAGCTGCATAACAGAACCACTGCCCATGAATGTCTTTGGAATTGGATATTGGCACATTTTAAATCAGTATCTAGTGTCAGGCAAAAGTGTGTCTTGGCCCCTACACCCTTTTATCAGGCAACTGATTTTATAATACAGCATTCCGTCAGATCCATAGGCATTAAAATTGGTGATCTCTTGCTCTCAGACCTTGACTATATGGATAATGTTCTTCTAGTACATGTTTTGCAAGGCACTCCAGGAAATAGAGGAGTTGTCTAAAGTTGGCCTCCATGTTTCATGGGCAAAGACAAAGTTGCAAAATCTAGAATCAGGTCCCCCCACGAATAATGAAACTGTCAAAGCAGTCTCCAAACTTTGCTATTTGAGTTCTATACTTATCAGTTTCTCCAGTTCTAACATAGAGGTTCTCCACCAGACTGGCATTGCAGCCTCTGCCATAGTTCATTTACAATGAATATGGAATCAACATCATCTCGACACAACAACCAAGTTCATGATCTATTTGAGCTATATTCTCTCCATATTGCTGTCCAGTTGTGAAACATGGGTACTATGCCGCTCAGACTGGGCAAAGCTGGTATGCCGCTCAGACTGGGCAAAGCTGGAGGCTTTCCACACAAAATGCCAACATTGTATATTGAGCATAAAGTGGAATGACTTAATTTGTAATGCAGATGCTTATAGTCACTCTGGTCTACAGACTACAGGGGCCATTGTCCACAGATGGTGTTTTATGCTTTTTAATATGTCACTAGAATGCCACAAGACTTTCCACTGAACCCCATTCTCAAGGTAGCTTGTGACATCTGGGATAAAATATCACCAACCTAGGGTGGAGGAGACCCAGAGGCAGGCCCCATATCACATGGGAGCATTAAGTCAGTTCCAACATTGGACTCTCAGCCCATCAAGCCCTTGTGGCTGCACAGGAACACACCAAATGGCAAACAATCGCTATGGCCCACCATTCAACTAAGCATTGAAGAAGAGAAGATTTGCCTTCAAGATTCTTTGTGAAATTCCTAGATGGCACAAAACCAGCATAACTTCTTTCTCCTTCATCACCATTCATTCTCCCTAACATAAGGGACATAAATAGGTATGGCTTGGGAAACAGGGGCTATATCTCTGTTGTGCATTGGTGGTAGCTGAATAACACAATGGCCTCCAAGTAGCTGAGCCAATTGGTCTAGTTTAGAAAACATAGGTGCAAATCCTGCCCCAGGATCAGGAGTTACAGCTGACCTCTCTATGGCCCTTGGAATTTCTTCAGCTTCTCCCAGTGGATTCTGGGTCCAGCAAAGATTCTGAGTCAAGATTGGATCCAGCATATTTTGAAAAGAACATTTCAAAATAATACCAACCAAGTATTCCTTAGAGGTAAATGTTATTTCTCAATTGCTTCACTAGCTTATGGTGCCTCAATGGGAGAATAATACAAATTTCTCACAGCACATTGGAAAAACTAACAATGATATAGAGACCTTCCTTGACTTTTGAATGCTGACATAGTGTGTTTGGAAAAATCAATAACATGTGTCCAGGATATCAGTATGATATCCTCTGCTACTCTTTGGGAAGAAGGAGCAGGTGCTTGATACTTAAAAAGCAAAGAATAATTTCATATATCAGGCAGGGAATGACTTTGTCTTGATTTAATCTCCAGCTGCCCAGATAATATATTGCATTAATTAAAATCCTATTTTTAAACTTTTTTTTTTTATTCTCTCCTATTTATAAAAAACCCTTCAAAGTGAAATTGAAATGTTTCTTCACTGATTTTTTTCTTCTTCCAGTGCACGCACACTGGTTTGCTAATGTAAGTTTGCTTATGGCAAGTAGCACTGACTTTTTTTCCTTTTATTTTAAGAAATAAGTGACATTGAAACACTTGTTTTCAGGAACAAAATTACAGTCTTTTCAAAGGGATCTAATAAAAAGAAAAACTAGGCCACATTTTTGGGCTGTCAGCATAGTCAGTTTTGGATTTGAATAATGGCATAGAGAGTATACCTACCAAGTTTGTGGATGATACCAAGATGGGAGGGGTTGAAAGTGCTTTCCAGGATAGGATTAGAATTAATAATCTTGACAAACTGGAGAAATGGTCTGAATGAACTAGGAAAACATTCAATAAAGACAAATACAAAGTGCAACGCTTGTGAAGGAATAACCAATTGCACAAATACAAAATGGGAAATGACTGCTTCAGAAAGGATCCGGGGGTTATAGTGGATCACATGGTAAAACTAAACCAACAATGTAATATGGTGATTAAAAAAAAGCAATCATCTTGGGATTTATTAGCAGGAGTGTTGTAAGCAAGACACAAGAAGTAATTTTTTTACTCTACCAAGCACTGACAAGGCCTTAACTAGAGTATTATGTTCAGTTTTGAGCACCACACTTTGCAAAAGATGTGGTCAAATTGAAGAACATCCAGAGGAGAGCAACAAAAATAAGTACAGGTCTAGAAAACATGACCTACAAGGAAAGATTGAAAAAATGGGTTTGTTTAGTCAGAAGAAGAGAAGACTGAAGGGAAACATGGTAAGTCTTCAAGTATGTTAAAGCTTGTTATAAAGAAGATGGTGATAAATTGTTCTCCTTAACTACTGAGAGCAGGAAAAGAAATAATAGGCTTAAATTGTAGTAAGGGAGATTTAGATTAGACATTAGGAAAAACTTCCTAACTGTCAGGGTAGTTAAGCACTGGAACAAGATACCTAGGGAGATTGTGGAATCTCCGTCATTGGAGGATTTTAAGAACTGGTGTGATGGGGCAAAGCGGCCCCACACTGGTACCGCAGGGGTTAACCCTTCCTTCCTAGCAGAGGAAGCCATGCCCCAGAAGCTCTGCTGGGCATGGTCCAACTGGAGAACAGGTATAAAAGCCTGCAGAGCTGTTCAGTCGGGGCTGCCCATCGGAGGAGAAGGAGGCACGCCACCAGCTCCCAAGGAGGGACAGCTGGCGCACCAGGATCCAGAGGCCAGGCAAGCCAGGACGCATGCTGATGCCCAGGTGGAGTACATTTCAGGAGGGGAACAGACCGGAGGACTCCCGAAGCGGAGAACTGGCGTTTATGGTAGGAAGTGACACAGGGGAACATTAGAGGTAAACGGCGTTAGAGCTGCACAGATGCTCAGCATGTTGCAGGCGGATCCCCGCCCAGCTAGTGGCAAGGGGAATTTGCCACTACCAGGGCCCTGGGTCGGGACCCGGTGGAGAGGGCGGGCCTGTGTCCCCCTACCACCATCCCCACACATACACCAAGGAAATCCTACGGACTCTGTCCTCTAGGCCACACTACCCTGTCTGAGAGGGGGATTATGTGGACGCTGGCCATTGGGCCACACTGCCCAGATACTTGGGGCGAGTTACATGGACTCCGGCCACTAGGCTGCACTATCCTGCTTGTGAGGGGGATTGTATGGACTTTGGCCATTAGGCAACACTGCTCCAATGCAGGGAGCAATTTATATTGACCCTGGTCATTGGGCCACACCACCCAGATGTTTGGGGTGAGTTACCTGACTCTAGCTGCTAGGCCCACTACCCTGACCAAGGGGTGATTGTGTGGAAGGAGGCCATTAGGCCGCAAATGGCCACAACAGGAGTGGCGAGGTTTGGACACCCCATCCCACTTCTGCCACAAAGGAGCGGTGCAGTGCCAGGCCTGCCACAACAGGCTAGACCCCTGTGATGGATGTTCTAGATACTACTCCAAAATGAATGTGTCAGAATAGCAACCAATTACTTTCCTTTAAGCCTTTTTTAGTTAGACACATTTATTTTATTTGATGATAAAGAGATGGGAGGTACAGTCTCAGGCAAGAGATCATTAACATCTTAAATATCTCTTCTTCTGCTGGTTTATTTTTATTTTAATTATTGTCCCAAAAGAGGCTAGAAGAGCAGTCTATTTTTATAACTACATTTTAGTCTACATTTAGAGTAGAGAATAGGATCTCCTTGTTATTTGGCTTTTACCAGTTGTTTGGTAGGAAAAACTAGGAGATCAGTATAAAATGTGACATGGAGTCATTTAGTATTTCAATTTTTAACCTAGATTCTCTAAGGTAATAACTTTATATTGATCTACAAGTAACAGTGTTAAGGTTAGATAAAGCTTGAAAAATACTTGTTACCAGGCCTACTTCTGAAATTATAGCTCCTTAAGATTATGCACCTATTTTATTATAACGCTATTTCCGTTTTGAAGTAAGAATACACATATTTTCTTTGGTTTTTCAACATACATCCATTTTACACAGCCTATGTTTTCAATTGATCCTTGAAGTTTTTGGTTTTATGTTAAAATACTGGGTTTAAATTCTCTAAATTATAATAATAAAGTTCTAATTTTTAACTCAAATTAAGCCAAAAAGTGGGAAAAATCAAGAGAGATCTCTATAGTTCCATGTAGGATATTAGGCATTTTTAAACACGTTTATACCAGTGTTTAACCACCCTGACAGTTAGAAAGTTTTTCCTAAAGTCTGACGTAACCCTCCCTTGCTGCAATTTAAGCCCATTGCTTCTTGTCCAATCCTCAGAGGTTAAGAAGAACAATTCTTCTCCCTCCTCCTTGAAAAAAACCTTTTATGTACTTGAAAACTGTTATCATGTCCCCCTCAGTCTTCTTTTCCAGACTAAACAAACCCATTTTTTTTCAATCTTCCCTCATAGATCACGTTTTCTAGACCTTTAATCATTTTGTTGCTCTTCTCTGGACTTTCTCCAATTTGTCCACATCTTTCCTGAAATGTGGCACCCAGAACCAGACATAATACTCCAGTTGAGGCCTAATCAGCGCGGAGTAGAGTAGAAGAATTACTTCTCGTGTCTTGCTTACAACACTCCTGCTAATACATCCCAGAATGAAGTTTGCTTTTTTTGCAGCAGTGTTTCACTGTTGACTCATATTTAGCTTGTGGTCCACTATGACCTCCAGATCCCTTTCAGCAGTACTCCTTCCTAGGCTGTCATTTCCCATTTTGTGTGTGTGCAACTGATTGTTCCTTCCTAAATGGAGTTCCTTGCATTTGTTCTTATTGACTTTCATCCTATTTACTTCAGACCATTTCTCCAGTTTGCCCAGATCATTCTGAATTTTAATCCTATCTTCCAAAACTCTTGCAAACTCCTCCCAGCTTGGTATCATCTGCAAACTTTATAAGTGTACTATCTATGCCATTATCAAAATCATGAGTGAAGACATTGAACAAAACTGGACCCAGAGCCGGGACCCCACATGTTATGCTCTTCCAGCATGACTGTGAACCACTGATAACTACTCTCTGGAAATGGTTTTCCAACCAGTTTTGCACCCACTTTATAGTAGCTCCATCTAGGTTGCATTTCCCTAGTTTGTTTATGAAGCACCTTCTGAATTGCCAAGCATGGTACTGTAGGTGCTCCCTGCCTCAGTCCACCAGTGGTGGCCATGAACTAGGCATCAGTCTAACCTGAGCTCAATAACACACTCAGACTGCGGCAGTCTGAATATTTAAGTACAATACAGAACAAAACTCCACAGCAAACACCTATTTGCAGTGCAGAGACTGAGGCTGAAGCTTTGACTTTGGCCTATCACTAAGGAGCTTTTCTCTGTCTCGGTCTCAATCTGAACTGCTCTAAGAAGCAGGCAAGCTTTCTTAACTGGTCAACTGGCTCTTGATTGGTCATTGTCTCTTCCTGGCTCTTCAAGGGCTCTGGAAGACTGTTTTGATGGTAACCTGGATTTTCCTTGAGCAGGGGGTGTCAGGGTGCAGAGAAGGGCTGACAGACCCTATCACAGGATGCTTACGTTTATTTCAGAGCAATCCTTGGTCTCAACTGAGGAAAGAGCATGTTCTTCAAGCCCCATTAATAACAATGGGACTACATACCAGTAGTAATTCCATTTAAGTCAGTAGAGTTATACCATTGTAAGAGTGGTATGTGAGAAGAAAATTAGGCCCAAACAGTTCTGGTTCTTAGTCCCCTTTTTATTTTGAAATAAAGTTTACATTTCATTAAAAGACAAAGCAAGGTGATTTTCAGCTATCTTTGAGCAGAAAGGACTTGTGAATGCAAGGGATAGCAGTTGCATATCTGATGTGGGAATTCTCTATTACTGTTGCTTGGTAAATATGCCCTTAATCTAAATGCAGTATCTACCCAATTCTAGTTAGGTTTGCTGATTACAAATCCATTTGGGAAATAAAAATTCATAACACATAGAGGTTCTGTATCTGCTGATGCCTTAGCTTATGTTTATACCCATAGTACTAATTGGTCCCTCCATCATTGTGATGGACAGGAATGTTTACTTCAATCAGTACAGTGATGTAAGCACATTATCCACAAGTTGAGCATTATGTTCTATGAACTTTCTTTCCAAGCTGAAACTCCTTCCCCTTACTAACTTCCCCTAATTGTTCAATTTTGCAGTCTATGATTTTACTTCTGATGAAGATGCTCTAGAATCCTACATCCTCACTGCTGTGACCATAACTTATAATCAGTTTTCATTATTTGTTAGCTTGTTACTATTCTCTTTATATTCTTATCTGTACCCCTCATCAAGTTATCTGAATAGACCGGTGCATCAGTATTAGGACAGAGAGAGCATTAAACAAATCTTGCCACCAAGGACCTTTGTACAGAGTAGTCATCAGATCTTGTTCACCCAGGTCAAAATTCTGTCTCTGCTCAGCTGTTTTATGCTACTCCAGTCCAGAGATATAAAACTTCTAGAAAATGGTGGCTTCTTAACCTCTTTCATTAGGCTCTACACCATCCCATTCCTAGTCATAGGCAGCCTGTCTGGTTAAAAAGGGTCATGACCCCCTGTGCTCTGGCTATTTTCACTGCAAGAATGGTGCCTCAGGGCATGGCAAGTGACAATTAATGTCAGTCAGACTTTAGCTGATCAAAATTACATAGCGGACAGAACTGGTACCTAATCAGCCTCAGAATCTTGGGACTGCTTAAGTGCCATACAGCCACCTGAGCACCCTTCCTCAAATCACATTGTATTAAGTAGAGCATAGATGCAGTTCAGACTCTGACACCTGAGACCAAAGACCATTCACAAACAGCAGTTCTAGCCTTGCTAAGTTGGTAGTAAGGGAAGAGGCGAAGGGGAATTCTTGGGCTTGGTCTATACTTAAAAGCTAGGTTGACATAGCTACATCATTCAGGCATGTGAATAACACACAGGTGGCATATTATATTGACCTAATTACCAGTGTAGATGCAGCTATGTTGAAAGAAAAGTGCTTCCATCAATGTAACTACCATTGTTTGGGAAGTTTATTCCTACACTGACTGGCAGGAAAAAAGCCCTTCCATTGGTATAGGTACAGTACAGGGATATGCTGGCATAGTTACGGCGACATAGCTATGCTCTTATAGTCTCCTTAGTATAGACCTATGCTTGGTTTCCTCCTCCACACCAACCATTGGAACTGGCTATACAGATGAGAATGCTTGCTAAACCATTTCAAATGATATAGCTTAGGTTGCTTTGGCATGCTTCCTGTGGCATTGTGTTTATCTTGGGAAAATGGGCTGATTCATTGTTGCCCTGCAGTTGTATAAAGCAAGTGGTAAAATGCTACCCTTTTGATTTGGCACATTTTACCCCCACGTTGCGGTCTTTTCTCAATGGTGAAAATGGTGACAAAAAGTTCAAGTTAATTATGAATCTAACACATCATTGTCTCTGTACAGGACTCTTTTCTATACATTATTCCCACTTTTCAATATGCTGATAAATAAATCAGCTATCCTTTCCTAAAAGCCTCAGCTCCAAAAGGTCTTTACTACCACTCTCCCTCTACTCTGATACTGAGCAGATTCTCTGTTTGTTCTATTATGTGTACCTTTCTGCTTTCCTTTCCACAGATCTTCTATGTGTAGGATACTCTAAACTGGACAAAACATAATTTCAGTGCACTTCACTTTTCAACATCCACTTACCCAACCTATTTTTTTCAATCATAACTTTTTGACCTTTTGTTTCAACAGAGTTTTGTACCCAACTTTGAATTTCACCATTAATAATTCTTACAAGTTCTATGCCTCCGCCTTAAAGTCCAAAGAGATTATATCTGCAGCTACAACCTGTCAGTGTTCATTGTCACTTCTCACCAGTTCTGATAGATTATAGAATTTTATTCTGATAATTCACATGATCAGACAAAAGCGGAAATGATGAGCCAGAAAAATTGCTCAATCCATTGTTAATGTTGTTGATGTTTTTGTCACTTTGAAGATATGCATTGCTAAGATTTATGTCAATAAAAGAACACACTATTTTTCAAACTCTAAATAATCAAATGGTATTTACTGCAGAATACCATATTCATTACTGTGTATGAATTGTGAATTGCTTGCTTACATTGTGATTAGAGAAAGAACCATTCTGATCCTGAATTAAGATATGTAATTTACCAAACAAATATTATGCATGCATTCAAGTATCTAAATAATTAAATATAGCTATAGTTTTTAAAATATTGAAAACTGATTTTTTTTTTATATATGACTATGTGAATATCCATGGTGAGTCCCTTCAAATGTCTGACTTGATCATCATGAATGTGAACATATTGAACTTGACTTAACAAGTGCCACCATGCCACAATGTTCCATTTATACAGATCTGAATTAAAAGCAAATATTACCTCGAGGCATATGTGTTCTATAAATCCTACATGACCATGACACACATGTCAGAATTTAACTTCTGCAACGCTGCCACCTTCCTTGACATGTTCAGTGGTTCTTCTGATTCTCTACTTGCTTAACTATACAACTCTGACTTCTAACATTTTATTCAGAGCAGATGTCATACAATGAATAACATAGTACCTCATTTGCATTCGCCTTTATCCCAGAAATATTTTACAGTTACAGTTGATGACATTTCATTATTTCTGTATTGTGCTGTCATCCAGAAACTTGCCTTTTGGCACAGCCCAAAAATCTTTAAATGAAAATCTCTGGCTTAGCTATCTTTTTTTGTGCATGTAAAATATTCATATTCTAAGGTCATTTCACATGGGTTTACTTTGTATCTTCTATGGAGGTAAAATGCCACATTTATTCTGCTATTAAAAAAAAAACAGACACTAATTATAATGTTAATGTAAGCTACAGAACCTTGCAGCAATTCAGCACTCTCTTATCTCAGAGACTCCTTAATCAGTGAAATACTATAGAAGGCTCTATTTATTATTGAAAACGGAGGCACTTATATTGCTCTACTTCCATGCATATATCTCCTGTTGAGATCAATGGAAGCTGAGTGCACAGTTCTAGGGCAGTATACGGCCCTTTGGAAGCATCTCTGTTTAATCCAAAACTCCAACATCTGTTATAAACAAAAGGCTAAAGCCCTTAAAAATGTTAGGTCAGTCCATTTCCAATCTCATTATATTTCAATATCAGCTGTGAAAAATAACTATGACTGAAAAAACATTTTAAAAAATTACACATTTTCTTTTAGCTTCTGTAAAGACTGGTGTAAAGACATGGTGAAAATGCTTAGTGGGGCTTTATTAACATGAAAAGATATTCAAATCCTTATACTGGTACTGAAAGGACATTGAAAAAAATCACTTGAATATCAAACAAGAACCTTCACAACAAAAGCTAAGATGGATGCACACAAGATCCCAGCACTTGCTCCTCATCTAGCTCAGATGTCATGCTTCATTATGTGCTAGGTAGTGTGCAGTGGTTTATTGTACTTGAAAGTATGTTGATCACATCAAAGGGACAGTGGTTCTTGTTTGCACAGTCATGGAGGTCATGTAAAATGATATATGACTCAAAGCACTGCTTTGCAGTGCTGCCCTGCTCATTGCACAGGGTGGGTTGCTAGGCTCTTCACTCTTGTCCTTCTCTGTACTGAGCAAGATTTTGCCTAATATATGGGGGTAACTGATTTTTTCCTCTTGTTTTTGTAGTGTACAAATATGATGATTTGTTGTGAAAACTAGATGATATTTTAAAATAAAATTAATTTTAAAAACATCTTAATTATGTTCCATTCTACTTTATCTCTATGTTTTCCTTCTTGCACTATTATCCTGAGGGCCTGTAAACATAAAATCCAAATCTTAGCCATGGAAACAATTCCCTGATATATCGTGAATTTTCTGTTTTTGAAGTGAAAACTGTTACTAATTTCCCTAAATAATTAGGAGGGGGAGATAATCTCACACTTTCAATCATATTTTTTCTTTCTTTCTTTCTTTCTTTCTTTGATGTCCTCATTTGGTGTATTGGGGAGTGAAAAGAAAGCAGATAAACAGTTATTGTTTGTTTGTTTTTCAGATAAGCAAGGTACAAATCCTGCCCCCAGTTCTGTGAGTGCACAGGCTCCAAAAGTGACAGAATCAGTTGAGCTGCATTGCATGCAATGGGCGTGGCAGAATAGTTGGGCGAATAGTCATGCTGGGGCAAAGTGACAATAATTTCATAATGCAAAATAGACACTGTTGGCAATATTTTTAGGTTTGCAAAATACTCATACAAAACTCAAAAGTAAAAACAAAATACCAACAAATAAACAAAAACAAAAAGTTGCTGATGTCTCTACTGCCAGCTTCTGAATCAAAAGTAAGGAGACTACTCTGAATGAGTTTATCATGAAACACTGAAGGAGGATCATTAACATTCACTCTGAACAAAAGAACATCTTTGATCATGTCAACATTCAGTCAACCTTTTTTTTCCTGTCAAAATATTATTAATCACATTGAATTCTTGTTCCACTGGCCTTTATGTTCTTGGTGAACACAGCACTAATTCTAACTGGTTTAGCAATGCATCTTGAAAGGCTATTTTGTAGTTACTTGAAAGAGAGAGAGAGAGCATTTTAATTGATGAAAGGAAAACCTGGACATTTCAAATATTCCAAAAAAGTTCTCAGGTCACTGAGACTAGAGCTGATGGAAAACTGTTCCATCTGAAAATTTTCTATCAGAAATGCTGATGGAAATGAATTGAACCATTCTGCAGGAAGTCTGGTTTCTGTTGAAACGTTTCATGGAAACATGGTAGGTTTCCTGTCAACTTGCTGACCTGTCTGACTCCTTGGCAGCTTTCCTGAACTGAGGAGTTTTAGACCCGGGACGCCCTGTGTTTCCCAGCCCCAAACCCCTTTCCCCTCACTCCTTTCCTCCCTTCCCAGCATTTCATGGATACTTTATTTTCTTTTTGGAATTAGTTTGAGTGCCTTCTGAATTACCTGCTATAACTCATTTTACATTTCCCCAAAGCAATCTCCCCACAAACAGAGACAGATGTTAGCAACATGCCTATATTTCATTTTCAGATTGCTGCCTAGGGCAGCTTCTGTACCTACAATGCTTGGTTGTTGCACAAGTTCATAGGAAACAGCCTGCTCCATTGAAGTCACCCAGCTTATATGAATACTTGCGGACTACAAACCCTCTTGGATAATTCATTTGGTGCCTAAGTGTTAGGCATTTTCAATATTGTTCTCCAAAAAGGCATGGGTGCCATGTGGTGAATGTCAAGGCATTGAGTTTTTTGGGGCCCAATCTACCAAAATATAGGTAGTCTACCTTAAGAAAAACTGTTTTGGGGGAGAGGCTAGAATCTCAGAAATCCCTTTGTCAAATGCCCCCAAATTTGGATCACTAACTCTACCATACACCCATGTCACATACCACATTTAAAGGCAATCTGAGTAACTATGCAGATTTTAGAACACTTAGATGTGTAATATTTTATACAGAAATGGTTTCTCAGCCTGAACTCTAATGGAGTTGGTACTCCCCTATAATACAGTTTATTAAAGGGACAATTTGTGTCTGCTTGAAAGAGAGACTTGTATACAAAAAGAAAAAAGTAGTTTTGCCCACCCTTGGATTGGTAACCTGTCTGTCCAGCTCTTACAGAACTAACAGCTTTGAGATTTCACAGAGATAGATAAAGCTTTATACAGAGCTGTATAAAGGGTCCTTGCTCAGCTCCTTAATTAATATAATCATACCTCTGGGAGAGGCTTGTTTTATAAAGAGTTTATCCATCATTTTGAATTCTTCCTCCAAGCAGATATAGCTTCTTTCCAAAGAGGAGCCAGAAGCATGTAAGAACAGGTAGAAGTGGAAAAGAAAGAACAAATGCCAGTATACTGTTCCTGTTCAGTCTTCACATTCTTAAATTACAAAGTAAATGGGAAGGGGGGGGGGGGGGCAACATAATTTTTTAATCAAAGTTGTCTGTGCTTCACAATGATAAAGTTCTTGTAAATATTGTTTTATAGAACAAACTTATTTTGTACACAGGTGTGTCTTCCTAACTCCTTTTTTTGCATAGTAAAAAGCATTTCCATTTCCATTGCATCTTTCATCTCAAGAAAGAGCTTTATAAACAATTATTACATCCAGTTTGTAGGTGTAGAAACTGAGGAACAAAATGATTGAAAGGTGCATATTGAGCCAAAAGCAGAGTAAGGAATCAAACACAGGAGTCTTGTCTCTCTTTGTTCCCTGCTCTACCCATTCAGTAATACTTCCTCACTCTTAAACTGAAATGGTGTGTTAATCTGCCCTAAGCCTTAGGGTAAACAACCTTAAGGACAGTATAATTCTTCATGAAACTGCAGAATCAAGGTCTACAACTTAGAAGTGAAAGGGTATGTAGAAATATGGGAGGTGAGTGTGGCTTAAAGCTGGTGTTTGAATCTTAAGTAAGAATTTCATAATTTTTCAATATGTGCTGTAAGAACCTAAATTTTCAACCACAGTTTTGTATTAAATTTTGTTTTCTGCTAAGATTAATTTACACATCACTAGCTAAAGGAGAGATATTCTTTGGGGTAAATAATGTAACATTCATTTTAAAAATCTTTACAAATATATAGTTGGTGGTGTAGAAAAAGACCCCAAAGAACTATTAACTTGATAGATCATAATGGCTATTTAAAGATTATAGTCTGTTGTGTAAATTATGCACAGTGTACAATATGAGTTGTTAAATGTACTCTATTGGGAATTTATTTTTAGTCCTAAAAATCATATGAAAGTAAAATTAACAGTCTGATTTAAAACCACAAAAGACAGGAAATGTAGAGTTTAAGCTGGAAAAACTAGTCTAACTGCCCCTGATTAAGGGAGATTCTACAATCCTTCTACTTCATGTTCTCAGAGGAAGAAAAAACATTAGTCAAATGCATTCAATTGACCTTCACTTTGAGTCTAATTATGGCCTTAGGTCTATGCATCTTTTTTGTCTCTTTTTTTAAGTTTGACAGCGGTAAGTCAGTTCAGCACTGTCCTCTGCAATTGAAAGGAAATGGTTGATCTTAAAACAAAACAAAAAATGTTTTGAAGAGCATTAGTGACTGATGCTACGTTTGTCCTGGTGTGTAAAACAAAGGACAAAGGGCCAACCCCCTCGCCAGGTTTCAGAACCCAGGCTCCATCTAAGTGTCAACATCTGCACTGCTATTTTTTCACACTCTAGTGTGAGCTCAAGTCAATTGACCGGGCTCGGAGAATAGATTTTTAGGGTCTTTTTTGAAAGTTAGATGTACCTACTATTTCAGATAGTTCTTTATTTGTCTCTTTCTCAGCTCCTGCACGGTTTTATTCTTGTTCTGCAATCTTTCTTTCTATCTTTGAGGGATCAATTCAACTCCTACTGATGTCAAATAAAAGACTCCTATTGATTTCAATGGGAGTTGAATTGGAGTTGGTCAGAAAAATGGAAGCATCTCAATACAATCTTTCCTTCACCCATCACACCAATAAGTGAGGAAGCTATCACATTTGAAAAGGACCTTTCTCTAGCAGTGAGTACTAACTTGAGACTATGTGCCATGGTAGCCACCAGGTTTTCCCATAAATACAGAAGAGGAGGTATTTGAATAAGAAAGGCAGTGGTCTTGCTTACTAATGTAAAATCCTTCCTGGGCTGATACTCTAGAATATAACCTATCTCTAGTCAAATTCCTCCTGAAGACCAATTTTGCTGACATGTCTACAAGAAATAAGTCAGACACTTATTTCATTTTTGCTTGGAAACACATGTACAGATATTCCACTATTTTGTGACTGGCCTTTACTGAGTAATCATAGAATCTTGTTGCTGTAATTCCTGTCCTTTCTCTCTCTCTCTCTCCCCCCACGCACTTCCTGCAGTAGGTTTGTTACTTTTCTCCTGTTGCCTCTGAAATGAGACTAAGAACTTCAGGGCAGGGATTATCGCTTCTTAGGTACTAATGGCTTGTGTTATGGGTCATTGAGGTTCCTTTGTGTGGCAGAGCATATGTGCAAAATGATGTTAGGTGTCCAGGTTCATCCTTCTAGGCCATGTGATCTAAATGAGGAACTTGGTCTAGAGGTTTCCTATATGTAAACATGCAGGGACTTGAGAGTCGAAAATGGACACAGACTTTAAGCGCTCAAACTTGCATGAAGACTTGTAGAAACAGAGATATGCAGACAGCTGCTTCTGGGGACAGGAAAAAAGGTGCTTTTCTGAGGTTTATGCAAGATGGAGGGAACTGTGTGACATTTGTTACACCCTGTTCAAAGAAAACAGACTTGCACATATTTTATAAACAAATTTTGCAAAGAAAATAGCTGAATCTTCAGCACCCATTTCTGCTTGCAAGGCCCTGAATCCTGCTATTTCTCAGCAAAGGAGCAACAACAATAATCAGTTCAGAGATTCCGTGCCCAGAAGGCACCATTGTAATCATCTACTTTGACCTCTTGTACATAATACAGACCATAGAACTTCCCCAAAGTAATTCTGAGAGCATACATTTTAGAAGAATATCTAGTCTTGATTTAAAAATTATCAATGATGGAGAATCCACCACCACTCTAGATAAATTTTTCCAAATGTTAATTACTCTCAGTCAAAATTTTAAACCTTATTTCCAGTCTGAGTTTCTCTAGCTTCCACTGCCACACAAAATTACTCAAGATAATTAAGTCCAATGCTGACGGTGAAGAGTTACAAAGTGGCCTTAGTAAACTGGGTGACTGGGCAACAAAATGGCAGATTAAATTCAGTTATGATAAATACAAACTACTGCACATTGGAAAACAATCCCAACTAAACAAAAAAAAATTATAGGGTCTAAATTAGCTGTTACCACTCAATAAACAGATCGTGGAGTCGTGGATAACTCTCTGAAAACATCTGCTCCATGTGCAATGGCAGTCAAAAAAGCTAACAGAATATTAGGACCATTAGGAAAAGGATAGATAATAAGACAGAAAATATCATAATACCACTATATAAATCAATGATATGCCCACACCTTGAATACTGCATACAGTTCTTGTCATCCCACCTCAAAAAAAGATATATTATGGAAAAAGTCCAGAGAAGGTCAATATAAATGAATAGGGGTATGGAATGGCTTCCATATGAATAGAGATTAAAAAGACTGGAACAATTCATCTTGGAAAGCAGATGATTCAGGGGGAATATGATAGAGACTATAAAGTCATGAATAGTGTGGAAAAAGTAGCAAAGGAAGTATTGTTTACCCCTTTACATAAGAGAAGAACCAGGGGTAACACATTGAAATTAATAGGCAGCAAGTTTAAAACAAACATAAGGAAGTACTTCTTCACAAAGTGCATAGTCAATCTGTGGAACTCATTGCCAGTAGATGTCATGAAGGCCAAAATTATAACTGGGATCCAAAAAGAATTTGATAAGTTCATGGAGGATAGATCCATCAACAGCTATTAGCCAAGATGATCAGGGATGCCGCCCCATGATCTGGATATCCCTAAGCCTGTGACTGCCAGAATAATTGTACAGTTCTGTTCATTCCTCCTGAATCATCTGGCTTTGGCCACTGTCAAAAAACAGGATACTAGGTTAGATGGACCATTGTGACTGACCTTATCCAGTATGGCCATTCTTATGTTCTTAAACTTTACAGTGAAGCACAGAGAGAGAGTAGATTTGGACATACTACTGTTCTATTTATTCTAGTACATTTCTTCCATCAGTTTTAGAAAAAAATGGCTGTGATTCTTTACCATTCTCACATCACAAAGGACATGCATGCTGTTGTTTCTACAAGTTGATTGGGAGGCACAATTCCCCTGTCCTATTTTCCCCATAAATTACAGTCATTCACAGAGCTCAAACCAGATGTAATATACCCCATGTAAAGCGCAGTATTATGTGGGTGGGTAAATTCTTCCCTTGATGTTTCCAAATGGTCTTCAGGTGTAGTCTCATTTTCAATGTACTTCAGCAATCCTATCTGGATATAGCTTGAATAATTGTGATATGAACCACATCTCAAAGTAACAATCATCTTTTAGCAATAAAATGCAGCTGGGAAAAAGCATTTCTGGTTTGATGCAATCAGGTCATCCTGAAGTCAATGAGGATCCAAAAGTACCATTAGTGTGCCAACTTATGTACAACAGGCAGTCATATTTCCCCATTCAAAGGGGCATTATCCTTTCCACTCTCTCATCTGATTATTTCCCCTGTCACTTCGATCCTAACTGGATTCATTTGACAACAAGCTTGTGTGGCAGTTGGTGTCTTGTCTAACACAAGGTACCTCAAAATCAAAATTCATGAATCTATGAGGTAAAGAGCCAGCATCTGTAGCTGAGACATACATCCTCTGTGGATCAGGCACAGAGAGGGGACCCATAATACATACTTCCCAGTGAGTTACATTTGCTCTCCTTGAAGCCTCAGTCATGATCAGGTTCTGGGAAAGGTTCTCAGATAGTAAAGGGGTGTAAACGGAGGGAAGGATCATGTAAATACCTATATAGATTTAGATATAAAGTATTGTTGGATGATGTATTATATAAAAGTGATATTGTAAGTCCTGTAATACCTTTAATGTGAAGAGTTCAAATGAGTTCTTAAATGTTACATGAGAAATACACCTATAAAGTAAGTAAGAGGCATTATTCCCATTTTAAATAGGAGTAAACAGAGGCACAACTTGCCTAATGTCATACAGTGACTCAGAATCCAGGAGATCAGCCTTGTAGTGTAACTGCTACCAGGAACTGCTTCTTGCTATCAGCAGTATAGTGTGCAATACATGTATGGCTGTATGTTTTGAATCTTAGATTTAGTACGCATTGGTGTATCTCGTAATAGTAGCCTTTCACAATATACTGATCTCAGTTTCATCTTTAAATTTTAAAATATATCATTATATACACAACCAGGGCCGGCTCTGGCTTTTTTGGCTGCCTCAAGCAAAAAAAAAAAAACGGGGCGGCCAGAACGGCAAAGCAAACAAACAAACAAACAAACAAAAACCTGCGGCGGATGCAGGCGGACTGGCTGGGGGGGGCGAGAGGGAGTGGGTTAGGGAGAGGGAGAGAGAGAGAAGGGGGTGGCCAGAGCTACAGCGGGGGCACTGCCATGCGGCCCCTCCAAGTGTGCCGCCTCCTGCCGTGAGGGCTCCACTCCGGTTGGTGGTGAGGGAAGGAAAAGGACTGCCCTGGTTCTCCACGCCGCCGCCCCCTACAGGGTGGCCGGAGCGGAACAAGAACAAAAAACAAAAACAAACAAACAAAAGAAGCGGCCATGCCGCCCTAGGATTGGGCGGAATGCCGCCTCCAACAATCTGCCGCCCCAAGCACCAGCTTGCTCAGCTGGTGCCTGGAGCCAGCCCTGTACACAGCAAATAACAGAATTCTGTGTAAAAACATAGTGCATTCTGCAACTTTTACTGAACACATATTCCAATCTACCCTTTCCAATTAAACTGGGAGTGGAAAAGTTTAGTTCGTATTTTTTTTCAGTCATTTACCTAAATTAATAGCCTTTACAAATAAAAGTAAGTTTGGATTCATTATTCCTCTGCCTTGTGCAGCCTTGGGTAATACATGATCAAAAAAGTTTTTCATTGAAGTGTTGACAGTGCTTTATATTAGCTGTACATAAAACCTCTGTGGTTATTATACAAAAAGAAAAGACAAATGACAGCTGGTGTCAACACTAAACAGCTTAGGGCAAACTATTTTCTCAATACCTATGTAATTTAATTGAAATGCAATATTTCATGAATATTAGAAAGTGAGGCTTTATTAGAAATGGCAAGGAAAAGTGAATGCATGACTGTTTAGAGTAACAAGCAGCACAAATTTATTCATTCAGTACATCAATGAATTATTTAAAACTCAGCTTAAGAGCAAGGTCACAGAATAATTTTGGCAAGTACACACTTTTGCATGATGCATTTCCATAATTCCTCTGCATCTATAAAGTTAATCATAGCTTTAGTATATAAGCCTTCTTCATGTAGTAAATAGATCTAGAAAAAGGGTTCAAATTAAAATCTAGGAATAAACCGAATTATTCACACTACATACAGGACACACCATTGGGGTAATTTAGAACAGATATATAATCAATCACATTACCAACTCATACAAATATTTCATTAACTAATAGCACCTCTTTAATATAACTTTATGTATAAAAACACATGATTGGCCTGGAAAGATTTCATTAAATTTGCAAAATTAAATCTGTTATCCTAAGTCCTTTCAAGAGGAGAAACTTTATGCTTTGAAGAGTGAGAACTAACTAAGCAAATTCCTGACCCCTTTGGGAAGGAAGATGTTGAGTTGCTAGGCTGCTGGAAGCATTCCAGGAAATTTGAGCTGAATTTAGAAAATGGAAATTGGAGCTTAGTTGTTTTAGAACCAGACTGAGTCATAACACTCCAGTGGACTGCTAAAAATATTCAAGAGCATGCTAAATATGTGTGTATTTTAAATGCATTTTCACTCATATTATATGGCTAAAATATAGTGAATGCTGCTTCATATTAGTTAAATAACACTCCTGCCTCATGCCATATCTCTATGCCCCATTCATTATCCAAAGTAGAAGTTATGAATTGGGGGAGGGTGAAAATCTTCATGGGCAACCATATTCATGACCAACACACACACGAACTCCAGGGTAGTCTAGATTGTAATAATTCTGATAGATGGCTAGTTTAAAAACCCTGGGTTGTTGTAAGTTGATTGTTACAGACATTTTTGATATTGTAGGATGTGCCTACCACTGCTAATATATGAGGCATTACTTGTTGAGCTGTAATGGATATTGCAGCAAAGGAATTTGAGTAGTCATGAATGAAACTCAAAAGGGTTGGACACAGGACCAGCTCTTGGTAA
This sequence comes from Malaclemys terrapin pileata, assembly GCF_027887155.1. Lineage (NCBI taxonomy): Eukaryota > Metazoa > Chordata > Testudines > Emydidae > Malaclemys > Malaclemys terrapin. The sequence goes on from NC_071509.1 coordinate 93,488,938, forward strand.
AAATGACAGATTGGGTACTGTGATACTCATTGTTGGCATATGTTTCTAAGTGACCACATGCCAGCTGGGATTGCTGAAGTATACTGCACGTTGATCACTCACCCTATGCTGGCTCCACATCTACTGAGAAAAGCCAAAGTAATCTGAGGAGAAATGGGTTAATTACATTTTCAAACATGAAGATTTGTATTTGAAGGATAGGATTGGCCTACTTTATTTCCTTATAGTTGACCCATCTCTGCTACTGAATAGTTCTGTTTGGTCCATATTCATTTTGAACTAGATTTAATTTTTCGTAGAGATATTTTGAGCCTGCAATGCCAAGTGATTTTAAAGTTATTCTTTTCATAGTTTAATTCTGTACAGTACATTCTACGCACTTTCTTTTCAATGTTTTTTCTTTAGAACTTTTTCCCTATAGAAGAGTGCTGTTGAAGTTATAATTTCAAATAGAAGCCCCTTAATTTTTCCCACTACTTGGTGATATTGTGGGTGGAATTCCAAGAATATGTGCTATTTTCTAAATTAATATTTCAAAGAGTGGAGGGGAACACCAATGTCCTTTCCAGAATTTCCTAGTCTCTCCACAAAGCATGTCGCAGTATACATAGTATTTGGTAAGTTATTCCTGAACATGTTTATAGCTGATGGATATAGATATCATGCACAATCACTACACTATCATCAGATGCAATTGAATTGTAAATCCTTTTGGGATTCCCTGAGTATAAAAACAAATTTGATTTTATTCTGTTCTTAATACATTTTTTACTATCTATAAATGCATCATCACTTCTTACAGCAATTAGTTTGTATATAGAATGAATTAACACCCTTACTTTTTCTAAGCTACGAAGTAATTGTCCTTTTGAAATGTCAGAAACACAACTGTATCCATCAGGCTTTATGGGTGGGCTAGTGAAATGCATCCTCTGACTAAAACTATTTAGCATGTACATAATATATAATGAGCTGTGATGCATTTCTGTAACATGCTTGTTGACTCACCACCTGGAAGTAAATGAGGTTATCCTAAACAAAAAGCCAACAAACCCATAATAACATACACCACTCTTTTCTACAGTTGGAAACCTATGCATTTTGTTTTTCAAAACCTTTTGTTTGTTTGTTTGATATTTGACTCAGGTTTATATAAGTCTTAATTTCCTTCGCCCCTCCCCCCAATCTGCTTTGCTCATCCAATAGTGAGTAATGTGGCATGTGTTTGAATTTTAAGTGTAAGGTTTATACTGTTCATATATTACTTACAGTAGGTTGCATTGAGTCTGTAACACTTCAGTTAAGGATTTTATAAAATAATAAAATAAAAAGTATTATGAATGAACAAAGTACCTGCTATTAATAACTTTTCTGCAGATACTTCCATGGTCTGAGATACAATAGTATTGACAGAGGTAATATCAATATAAAAATTTCTTTTTAATACTTGCTTATGAAAAACTCACATTAATACTCTAAAATAAAGATCATCTTTCCCAAACCCAGTGAAACAAAAACTGGGTAATTCTAGATCCACCTTAAACTATATTACATAGCCTGCCTTGTTCAATGACTTTAAAAAAATATAATTTAGAACTTTATGAGAGGACAGCAAACATCTTTTGTTTGCCTTCAGCTTAATAGTTTGTTGCTGACTTTCTCTTTTCATTTAGCTGTAAGTACAAAGAAGCTGTCACTCTGATGTGACATTTTGACTCCAGATGTTAGAAAAACATCAGTAAATTATGCCTACCATACATACAAAATCGTTGCTATCTCAAGCTATCTGATGTCTCCAGAGAAAGGCTATTTTAACTCTATTGCTGCCAATGGGAAATATATATGCAGAAACAGATTTCTGCAAACTCTGAGTATGTTGCAACTGTAATACCTTGCTTGGTATTACAAGCATGTGGTAAAGGAGGTGAAGATAATCAATACACATGTCTTATCATTCTAGAATTACCACTTGGGTGTACTTACCTGAGAGTATCTTATCCTCAGCCAATTGGTCTGATTTTGTGCTCTTGAAGGTCCCTGTTGAAGTAGTTCAGGAATCACAATAATATATAATGGTGTCAGGCAGGCAAGATGCCTATTCTGCCTGCCCATACACTAAAGACTAAAAGAACACAAACCTTGCTAAAGTAGTGAAGTCTATTTTTAGGATGTGGTTTTTTTTTGTTTGTTTGTTTGTTTTTTGCTTTTTCTTAAAAATGATCTCAAAACACCTCACAACCTATGGCCCAAATCATCTGTCCTCCATTTGTTCATGGACACAGATCATCTACTTAAATACCCACATAAAAGAGACCTCCTTAGCAAGAACCAGCACCTTCCTCAATGAATGTTGCAGTCAATTGTCTTGGTGGAACTGTTTCTCTTCCTCTTCAGGCTCTGCAGATTCATGATGTGTTAGAGCAATGGGATGGAAATGAGCTGGGCAAGGAAGCGGAGTGATTGGGTTGGGAACAGGTGGATTAGCATCACCCAGTGCTCCAGACCTGAACCTTAGGTAATAAAGGTAATATAGCCATGTGCTATTTTCCTTTCAACACAACTCTCCTGTTGCTTACCCTAGGGCAGCTGCATCCACAGAGACTCCTTGATAGCATAGCTCTGATTAAGTGCTGCTGGGCATGGCTAAGAAATGGGGGAGCCACTGGGGCCCAGGATCAGTGTATTTGTCTTTGACCTCCTGAGGAACACTGGGTTCTACAAGGTCTGGGCACAGGTTCCATGGCCATTTTTATAGAAGAAAAAAAACTTCACTTCACTCCTGACAGGGGAATCTCCATCAGAAGATACTGGTAGAGTTTCCTGCCCAAAAAGAGGGATCTCACTGTTTTCCCCAAAAGAAGAAAAAAAATCTATGCCTTGTCCAGACATCTTTGGGACAGGTAGCAGCAATCAGCTGGTGAACAATATATGGCACAATGTTGTTTGGGAGGGAGAATACTGGCCAAGGGCATTGGGGCAAAACCCTATACTTTCTCACAGGAAACTTCTATGTAAATGTAGTTTACACAGGGCCTTGCAGTTTAAAGTCTCATTGGAGGATGCACACACAGAAAATTGTAAGGAATGTTTTCTACATTAGAAAAATGACTTGACCCTGAGTTACCTGAACATGTGATTTCAGAATATGCAAATGTGATATGGTTCTCATAATATTAATATTTCAAACATGATACTTAGGATAGCAAGTCTTGTGTATGTATGTCAATAACTTGTGCATTTATATAAGTAAAACAAATATGGATTCATAACCATATAGAAATGCTTAGGCATATGCACGTGGCTTTTGTTATGGTCTCTGAAATATTCTGAGCCTTCTAAGCCCAAACCCTTCTCAAGCATACAGCAGACTGATCTTATGGTGAGAAAAAACACACCAATAACAGAAACAGAACCCTAGGCATGGTAAATGAAAAGGTGCTTGCTTGGTAATGTTTTTTTGAAGTGAAACCCATACAATATATTTTTGTGACTTTGCTCAGTATTTAAAGCATTCGTCAAATCCTTTGGTGACTAAAATTGGAAGATGCAAAGGAAAGAAAAATGAGAATGTGAAGGGGCATTCACCCCACACTTGCCCTGAAAGGATGAAGCCAGATTGAGAAGAGGATAATTAACCCCACAGGCCACAGCTGAGAGGATTTAGGTGGCTAAGCAATCTCCTGACTGTGAGAGGGAGCCCAGCTGGGGAAGAATGAGCTGGGCTGAACTTATAAAAACAGAAAATTGTCAGGAGAAGGGGGCTGCTTGGGAAGCCTGAAATAACTCCCTGGGAGAAGCGAAGAGTGTTTGCAGGCTAGAGGGACAGATGACCAACAGTTACTCTCTGTGTGGGCGTAGTTAGGAGGCTGGCAAACCCAGAGAAGGTGGTGTGCTACATGGTAGGGTTAGGTAGTAAGGTTTAAAAGGGAACAGACCTTGACTACTGATTAGAGGGTCTTTCAGCCAGAACCTGGGGTAGAAGGCAGGTCCAGGTTCCCCTCCCAGCCACTGAAGGAATGGCACTATGTAGCAATGAATGGGAAGCCTACCCATGATTGCTAAAGATCACTTTGGTACCCCAGAAGGAAAAATTGTGTATAGTGACCTGGCTGGAAGGCTGAGTCATGAAGAGGAAGTAACTTGTAGACTAAGAGATGGACTGCAGACCCAGAAAGAGAGGGGCAAAGAGGAGACACAAAGGGGTATTAACCTTGTGAGTTGTTCCCCAGAGCGACTAAGAGGAGGCCCCAGCCTAGCGGTGAGTGGAGCACCCCATCATACACCTATCCGTTCTTTCAATATATAGTTCCCATAGCAATGTATGTGAATGAGGCAGTGATATAGGCTATCTACATAAAGATTCCCAAGCATCTGTTGTTCAAATATTCTGTATAAAAGAAAAATGTTCATATCTCAAAAAAATAGAAGTTCATTTTGGTAGGATGAAGGACTGTCTGTCCCCTGTCTTAAACTATTTTTTTTTTTCACTTGTACTTCAAAGGCCCTGAATCACAATGCCTTTGCCCGCAGTGATGATTTCCCATAGTTTTCTTTCCAGTGATTCTTAAAGCATGATAATGATACTCTTTCAGTCAGCAAGATTTGGGATTGTCATTAGAGTGACATGCTTCCTGCCCTTTGATCTGAACTTGAATCCCCAATAGGTATGGTCCTGTTCTACCACTAGACCACAGGTCTGGCTGACTAACATTCACTTTAGTCTCAATAACCCAAATGGGAAAATTGTGTCTTTAAACATTGCCTACATTATATAAGACTACTGCGCTAATAAAGACTAAAAAGAGTTCAGTTAATATGTACTTCAATGTAACTGGAGTTACTTGCTTAATTACCATTAATGCTAAGAGAGGGGGTTGTGTAAATTCGCTCTTATCGATATAAGAATATTAAAGAGACCGTTATAGGGGCTCTCAGCTGATATTTGAATGACCTTGATATGTATATTTTCAAGTTACAGTGACTCTTTGATGGCTGTTGTGCTATATACTAAATTGAGACAAGCTTCAGAGAGGTAAATTGTATAGAGATGTGTAAATAATTGATTGCTCAGTTTGCTGTGCAAACCACAAATCTTTCTTTGGATCAGCCCCATATGGACCCCCCCCCCCCCCCAGTGGAAAACAAATCAGAAACCGCTTAGTTTCAGTTTGAACAAAAAGTCTGAAACATTTTGTTTAGATTGTGGGCATTTTTAGTAAAAGCAACAGAAATCTGGAAATACTATTCATAAAATTGAAGGGGGTGGGGGGGTGTCCCCCTTATAACCAATAGCCCTTTTGTTGGATTGCTCTCCCACAATGTGGGAAAGTGGGTTCACATCCTCTTTATACCTCATTTGGAGCATGGAGTTGAACTTGGGCCTCCTGCATTGCAGTCAAGTGCCCCATCCACTGGCTTATAGGGTATTCTGGGGGTGGATCTCTCTCTTGTTTCAACTGTTCCATGCTGTAAAAATACTGAAATACTTATTGGGCTGGGGAGAGGAGAGAGACTCTAGAGTCTGGTAGTTAGGTCACTCATCTAGGATGGAGAGAGTCCAGTCTCTGATTCAATGCATAGTTAATTAATTACACAAAGTAAAACAACTTCAACAGAGAAATTGACACCCACCCCAGAAAATTCCATTGCCCAGTGATTAGGGTACTCACCTGCAATGTGAGAGAGCCAAGTCCCTAATCTGTTAGGTAGAACGGGAACTTGAACCTGTCTCCATCCCAGATGAGTGCTCTAACCATGAGACCATTGGATATAAAGGAGGCACTTCCTCCTCCTCAGTTTTGTGATTGGCACCTCAGTCCCCTTGTGAATCTACACTGAGGGGAAAAAATTAGGCCAAAACAATTTGGTGAATTTGAATAGTTTTGGTTGACCCACAACTGCATTTTTTGTCTATTAGTATTCATAAAGCAAAGACTATCCACCAACTTACTTATCAAGAAAACAAAACAAGCCAGAACCTGAAAAAAAAAATGGAATTGTGAGCTCTCACTCACCTTTTATAAAATTAAACAAAATTTCCAGTCCTATTTTGCCCAAAGAAATAATGTCTTTGCCCAAAGAAATTGTCAAAGAAATAATGAAAAAGTCTCCCTTATATCAGTCTATTTTTTGTGTACAAGGTAATACTCTATGAGATATTGTACTCTTATGTTTTATCATTTCCATTAAAATCTTGGGCCTTGGTTTGTCCAATAATTTGTGTCTTTATCAGCTGAAGTAGTACTTTGACTCAGTAATAAACCACTGGAATTTCAAATACAAAATCCTCATTAGTATGGTTAAACTAAAGCTACAATGTGTGTTATATAGAGCTAATTATGGTACTTAGTAGAATTATTTTCTATTTTCTTTGTTAGGCGAATGCTTGCATAGATTCATAGATTCATAGATTCTAGGACTGGAAGGGACCTCGAGAGGTCATCGAGTCCAGTCCCCTGCCCGCATGGCAGGACCATTGCAAAGAGCAGGAAACTTCACATGTAACCTTGAATAACTTTTCTAAAAAATCATTTTGTCCAAGGCATTATAAATGTATGCTGCCTAAAGTATTGTAGATCGGTGAGCATGATATTTATGTGTAGAGTGTGTGTGTGTGTGTGTGTGTGTATGTATGTGTGTGTATATATATATATATATATACACACACACACACACAAAATCAATAATAATGCCATTCTATCCGACGACTAAAAGAAATCTGATCAACTTCTCCAAAGGATTTTAGGGTGTTCAGGGAAAAGTCTATTACCTGGCTTTGTTAGAAGGGAAAATGTGGTATGCTTCTGCTGATTATAAAATCACATTTAAACTAATGATTTAAAAATGTTTGCTAAAGTGAATCCCATAAGTTTAGATGGTTTTTAGGGATCAGGTGCAATAAATGGCATCATAGGTGTAGTGTAACAAAACTTCTGTCTTTGAAACGATTTTGAACCTTTTGTCCCCCTCAAGTGTAGCTTTAACAAGTGGTCATTTTTTTTTTGGTGAAGGTTAGTGTGCTTCAAGCACAAAGCCCAGCTCAAACAGGTGGGCTGGGGGCTAGTGTGCTTCAAGAAAGATGATATGCTGCTGAAGACGGTGTGGAGCAACTCTTGAGCTGCTCTGTAGCCATTATTGCAGTCATGAGACTCTAGGCGACTTCATAGCCTCAATACACCTTCAGGGTGTTGTGGGGGGGCTCACAGGATTTGCAAAGAATTTGATTCTCTGAGTCACAGATGACCCATTTCTGCCTGACTCTTGAATGCAGGCAACCAGGTAGTCCAAAGAGTTGTTTCTCCTTAATCCTTGTCAACTCTCTTTGAAAGAGTAATGGAAGCACAACTGTTCAGCTAACAAGGGATTTGTCAGAGGTGCAAAGGCAGAGAAAGATTTTTTTTTTCCCTTTGGGTTTCATTGTTATGGGGCTCTTAACTTGGCCTCCTATTTTGTGCATACCAACTTGTGAAGACAAATAATTGTGTACCTCATTTGTGGGGAAAGAAATTGACGAGTCCTCATTCGGCCATCTGACCATTATTTCCAAGCCCACATTAGAGGTACAAAGATGAAGGCAGCTCTTAAAAATTAGCGTTAAAATAAGTTATCAAAAGAAAAGACATTTCAGGTTTGACCATTTCTTCTAGAGTCCATGTCAGCAGATAGATATGAATGTATTTTTCAATAACAAGAACAGCTTTTATCTACTCTGTTTGAAAGGATTTTGTATTTGCAGAATTAATAACTTATTCTGGCTGTAATTTAATAGAGTAAAACCTAGTGAACTATAACATGAAGTCAAAACCACAGAAAATGTATCTGAGAGCAACAGTATGGTCAGGCTGAGTCTGTGTGTGGATGTTACAGTCCTTTAAACTGGTCTAGAATGATTGATCCTGAGAATGTGCTTGAAGCATCCATCAATTTCAGTTTTCCAGTTAGCTGGAGAAGTCAACTGTATTCTGTTTCTTTGAATAAGTCCAGTGGATTGACTGAATTCATGGACCATTAAGTTCTAAAGAAACTGCTTTTCTTACCCCAAAAAGTAGGCTGGGCATAATAGGGAAACTATTTTCCCTCTAGTGCAAATAGGTTTAATATACCTACGCTCCTGTCTAAAATATTTTGCTGACATCAAAATGTAAATATGATTGACTGGCCTAGCTAGTATCTAAAATGTTCAGGGATATATTCTGAAAACACTGCATGGGAGATTCATGCACTACACAAGTGTGTATTGATTCAGGTTTTGTGTAGGGAAGAGCTGTGTTCTGATTATTTACACTTGTCACTTTCAGTCAATGAATACTTAATCCTCTGTAACACAATCTGCTGCCATTTAAAGAGGTTATTTATGACTTTCATGACTGCTTAGAGACATTAGATCAAGGATTCTGACTCCCCTTTTTATGCTCTCAGAATCCTCAGAAAGCAGGATGTGGAGGTTTTCATTCAGTACACAACTTTTGGACACTGGTGGCCTCTGATTTACCTGTTGCAAGGAGATGTGTCTTAAGGGCTATTCGTTATTGGCAGAATCTGTACAATAGAAATGACAACATAATTGCAGAAGGGACTCACATGGTATTTTTTAACCATCCTATAGCACTAATATTTAATTCCATGGGAGTTTCAAAGAGTTTATAAAAAGCTTATTGTCTTCTGTTTAATTTCTGTAGGATTTTTTCCCTAAAGTGAGCTATCAGCACATAGAATGTGGATTACAAAAGTAATGCCTTAAGTTATTTATTTAGTGTTTCTGAATTCTACAGATGGTCATTTGTATGTAGTCATGAAATTTGCACGAATACTTGTCAGATTATGTTATGTACAAAAACAGTTGATTAAAAATTCAATTTCTGTTCTGTGGGAAATTCCTGTGTTTTGGCATTTGTTGTATCTGCAGTCAGAACAAACTGTAGAAATATCAAAATATTTTGTAGAATGAAAAGTTCTGAATTTTTATTTGGAAATGTTGAAATGTATAATTGTGATATATTTGATCAAAACAAAACATGACATTTCTGAATCAAAATAATTAATTTCAATTTGTTGACCTGAAACATTCATTTTTGTGTTGTGTTGATCTCTGCATCTGTCTGAACTGTCACAGTGCCAAATAAGAATTGTCATTCCAGGTCATGCCTCCATTCTCCCCTGTGTACCTTGCTCCTCTCAGGATTACATTTCCAGTGAGGCACCATGGTTTCTTAATCACCACATTATCCTCATGGGAGTCTAATGGGAGGTAGGAGGGACCTGGAGCTACAACTACAACTCCCATGAGCCATCTCAATACCATAATACTTAGTCCTGCCTTGAGTGCGAGATCCCTTCCAGTTCTATGATTCTACTCAAGTGAACTCAGGTTCAACCCAAAATATTTTGTTGTGATTTTCCAGGTAAAGAAACAAAATGTTTTGATTTCATTTTCACAAAGGAAAATTCTGCTGACATTTATCTTAAGATAGATTTTTCAATCTCATCTCATTTTCCAGTTAGAAAATGTTTCATTGCAACATTTTTAATTAGCCCTATTCACTGACTTTGTTCTGTGCTTATTCATATATGTTTTTGACATCACTACAAATAGCAAATCATTTTTGATATATGTATTGAAACTTGCTGGGTTCATTTAGGTTTTCACAAGTACCCGGAAATTTGTGGAATACTTGTGACTTATGAATAACACAATACCCATGTATAGTGAACCAAACTTAGCACTTCTATGCACACAAATTTACACTTCAGATCCTTTGCTATTTGATCCTATCCAGTTTTAAACAGCTTTTCTGTAACTAAGAGTTTTTCCACGATGTAAACACACAGTTCAAATGTGTGCATCATCACTGCTCTGCAGAAATGTGTGAGAAACTATTCTTTAGTCATAACTAAACCTACCCCTTTTTTATGCTGGCAAATGCAAAGTATATTAAAATTAGTACCATTGTGTTTGGAGGAATAGTCTATAAGAATTTGTATGTGCATTAGAAGTGTAGCAGCTTTTTACTGAAAGACCAGTCAAGATTGAATCTTCTTTTCTCTAAGTTTTACTTCACTCTCTCCAATACACTGAGCGACAAGATGTTCAGCCATTGAAACATGAGATAAGCATGATATGTTGTCATAATACTGTATGCCCTTATGGTAGCTTCTGAAAGAAGTGCTGGGGAGTGTGTGTGGAGCTGGGGATTAGCTAGAAAGAGTTGTATTAAAGCAACCATCTGGCACAACCTGTCACTCCTGGGTGCCTCAAGGCAGGAGTGATTTGCCATACCAAACATCGCTATCCGCATTTCTTCAGCACTGCGTTTATCAAGACGGGTAGTAATCTCCCTGCTGAAATTTCCTCTCTACTCAGGTTCAGCAGGGAATGATGGGGGATGCTTCCTCTCTGGGTATATGCACTTGGGCAAGAAGGGAGGGGGTGCTGCTCTCAGTAAATCAAAGTAAATGCTGGTGTCCTAGCCTTTAACCTATTTCTGCGCTTGCTTATCATAGGGCATTGAGGTAGGAGGGGATTTTCCATAGTAACTGTCCTTGCTGACCCCTGCTTTTGATAGAGAAGCATTGGGGTAGGAGGCACCATCATTACTGGTACCTGAGTTCAGCAGGAATTCACCATGATAGTAAGAGGGAGATTGTGATGATGTCGACTCCTGCCTGGTGCTGGCCATTGATGCATGAAGGGAGGGAGGTTGTGTCACAAACTTCAAAGGTGGAGCATAATTTCTCAATCTGAAGGCACAGAACTCCTGTTTAGCATAATACGTTAACCATATCTATCACAGGGAACCCATCAACTGGCTTTGTGGAAAGGAACAGACAAAGCTGAGTTTAGTGCATTGGCCAATGCTCCAGCTGACAAACAAGAGAGAAACATAGGAAAGAGAATTGGTCAGGCAACAAAATCAGAAGAAAACAAAAAAAAGACTGAAAATAATCTAAGGCTGCCTGAGGCAACAATTACCTTCTTAAAAAATGTTTCTGAGAGTGGGATAGAATAGTGAGACAAATGATGAATTTAATATAATTATGAAGCAAGGTTTAGGAGATTGTCAAGGTTTTAAATTAAATTTTCTTTGAAGTTTTATTTTTAAATGAACATAAAATGTCAGTAAATATAGTCAGCAGAGTAAAAGGCAGAAATGATACATTAGATATATTTGGTAAAAATGCTGATAAGATAAAATGATGGAAAGAATAAGATGAAAAGGATGGGGAAGATGAGCAGGAAAAGAGTAAGAATACCAGGAAAGAGAAGAGAGAATTTCAAGAAGAGAAATAGTGTAGGAGTGAGGTTTTAGCCTAACCACCTTTGGCCAAACCACCTTTAGTTTCCTTTTAAAATAGTTAAGGCAAACTTGATAAGGAATCATTTTAGTTTAAATCAGAATTAAGAGACCATAGCAGAATGTGGAATAAAGACCACCTTTCCCCTACCCTCACCCTTACTTTTTTAAAAGGCTACTATGAATCCTCTTCACATGAGAGAACGGTTTTGCTGTACCCCTCTTAGAAGCCAATCTAGAATAAGGGGAATGTGTTATTTAAAATTGGTTGGAAAGTGGGATGGCAGGGTGATGATTTCAAATATTAACACACAACTCATTTGAACAGTGGAGTTTGTTTAATTCTGTGTTTGATAAAGTTTTAGCTCTCTAGAAATACTCTTTAGAAAATAGCACCTTAGGCCTTGATCTTCCATCAGAGGCACACAAGTAGAGTCACCACCCTGCACTTTAAACAGTGGGGGAGCGGGGTTGTCTGGCTGGGAGAAGAGGGCAATGCTTTCTGGCTTGGGGGAGGAGGGGAGACGTAAAACTGCTGGAAAAGCAGTCAGCGTGGTGGATGACTCACCACCTAGAAATGAGGGGTTTAAAAAGGTCAGCCTGGACCCTCCCCTCATTCACTCGGAACAGCCTGGGCAAACAGAGGCTCTGGTGCATGACTTGCTGCAGGACCACGTGCAGTCAAACGGTGAACGGGCACTGGGACATGTGTGGGGAGGAGGCAGCCAAGCTAATGGCTTGTGCTTCCTTGTGGTAGATGTTCAGTGCAGGTACTCCATACATTAAAGCACAAAGAACAGATAAATGGCTTAGAAAGAGGAGAGGTGCTTGGTAATTAAGTGAATTGGGGGCAGTTGGGGACTCCTCTGATTCGTACAGCAGGGAGCCAACCCCCATCATTATAGTCCGCCTTAACCTCTCCTACGAGGGGGGGGGGGTCAATAAGGTCCTGGCAAGGAAGTTGCTGGAGGGACCTGGATGAAAAGGGGGGGAGCTGGTGGAACCCCACATCCACCCAGCATTGAATGGAATTGGAAGGTCCCAGCAGTGCAACTGCTGGAGGGACGTGAACACAAAGGTGGCAGGGGGACTGAAAAAGCGCACACCCCAGTGAATTTGGGGGGTTTTCACCTGCACTGCACATTTTATCTGCCGGGTTAGTCCTAGACATCTAATAATAAAGTTGCAGCCTGATTAAACCCCTATCTAATGTCTCCTGTCATTCTTTCAGCATAGCCAGATAATCCCTAAGTCAGTAAGGCTACTCATTCCTTTTATTTGGATCCAGTTGCAGGACTGGGGCCTTAAAATTTAAATATAGAAGACTTGTGGTGCTGATGCTTCTTTTTTGAAGGATATCTTTGGGTTCAATAATACCATTAGTGTGATTCTTAAGTATTTTAAAACCAGAGGGTTTTAAAATGAAGCTAATACCAAGCTTAAAAAAAAGTACTTTAGAGATGTGCCAAATTTTCTTCTAAGTAGAATAAAGACTAAGCAGACCAACTCTGAGATCTGAAAACAAAGCAGGCTTTCCTACCCTTTCACTTTTACCCAGGGAACAATTGGCATATCTATTCCCTTCATAACACACAACAGTTCACAAGTCAGGATGTGATGTTGCATACCTTGTAAAACTGAAAACTGCATGCTTTAAAAAAAATATTTGAAGAATTCATTATGAGGTCTCAACATAATTAGAAAAAATACAACAGCTGAAATGAGATTGGGGAAACAATTCTCACTGCACAGATGTTAATTTTCCTTTGAAAAACAAAAATTTGATGAATTTGAGTCATAAAAAAGTAGAAATTCCCATCCCAGAGTTTGTTCTTGAATCAGTAATGTGTAGCTAAAATTTCTTGCTATCTCAGAAAATAGTCTCTTTAATTATTTGAAGACTAATAGGAGATACTACATCTAGGCATTTTATTATTGCTATTTCAGATGAGGCTTGGAAGAGGTTATAAAGAAAAATACAAGAAGATACCGAAAGACAAAAAAAGAGTGGCAAATCTCTTCCTGCACTATACTAGGAGGAGTGGGTTAGGAAAGGGCAAAATGACAATATACTTCTGTCTGAACAGTATAATATCTTAAGGGTGAAGAAGCAGCAAGGTGTGAGCTACAAAGGTCTGCCCAAATGTCAGCAGTCCAAATAAATATTATGAGAAATTAGTGTGATATGATCTACTGAGGAGAAATGTGGAAACATTGAGGTAAAGGTCCTGTGGCTATGAGTCTGCTAATGTTTTATGGAATATTCGTTTATAGGGAGTCCATAATCACTTTCACAACATTGGAAAGTAAAGCTTCTTTATGATACCCATTCTCAATTTCTTCTATTCATTAATTTGAATGCTTTACAAGAAAATAACACCTCTGAGATTGCTAAATGATTCTCTTTCCTTTTTATTGAGGTACTGAGAGATTGTGACTTGCCCAAAGTCACACACAAATCTATGGTAGAGATAGGAATCAGTTCAGGGGCCAGGTCCTGGCTCCATTCCAGATAAATCAGTTCCGGCAACAAAAACAGGTGGATTTGGCATAACTGGGTGTTGTGTGATTTTTTTTTTATTTTTATTTTTTGGTGGGGGGGAGGGGGAATTCCCTGGCAGAAGGGGAAGTCTTCAGGTAGTATAGAGACAGTATAGCCAGCTCTATGCCACTATACAAGCTCAGCAGGTGTGGTGTGGCTGGAACACTGCTATTCTTTGAGAATTTTTGGCTACCAAAGCAACTCTTTTGGAAGTGATCTTACTACCCTATGATGCTTTTCAGAACTACATTGGCTCCTGGTAGGCCAAGGTTCAGCAATAAGTCACATTTTGTGGTCTCCCCTCCCACTAAGTTTCATCATGCTCAGAAGCCCACAGGTTATGGTCCTAGATCTTCTGATTCCCATTTCTATTCTTTTCTCATTTCTACACAAGCCATTCTTTCTCCAACTTTACTTTTTCTCTACTTTTCCCAAAACTTTATTTTCCTATGTGGGCCTTTTATGTATTCCTAGTTTATTCAGTTACATTGCTTGGGTGGTGTTTCCATGATCCCTAATGTTATTTATAAAGCCCTTTAACATTTAATATTAATAAGATAAACAAGCTATAATTCCATGTCTAACCTTAAACAATATCATTGAAATAAATCCATGAATTTTATTTCTGGCCATAGTGGCAGTTCTTAGGCTACCCTGATGGGAGTGAGGTTTTTTGCTTGTTATTGTGCTTATCTGTTATGGTTACAAGCACTCAAAAATCATTATATAAATCAGTCTTCCTTTTATAAAGAGTGTTTATGCAACAGTGCTCTGCTAAACCACAAAATATTTGTTTTTTTGTGTAGAAACCACTAGTCATAACATGCAGATTTCACAAAAGAAGCCCAATGTTTTATTCGTTAATAATGCAGTTTTTTCTTTATCATGTTTGTGTCCACCAGATCAAAAAGAAGGAGGCCAAATATGTGTCTGAATGTCAGATTCCCATTCAGCATCACAGCCCCAAAACCAGTAGGAGTGAACATGCCCATCAAAGAATAGATTATTTAAAAGAAGCAGGATAAATACAATTAGGAAGGAGTGTTTTTAATGTGAAGTCATCATGATATTATTTCAATTGTTTACACCAATGGCTTCCTGCCCTGTTATGGATAAATGTACAAATGCTGTTCTCCCTCTTGCAGAAAAGCTCTTAGAATACCATCAGGAGGCATTGTTTCTCAAGGAGATGTCCATTTATTAAAGTAAGGAGTAAACAAAGCTTTTACCATTGCAAAAGGTCGAAATACTGGCATCTAATGGAGTTTAGGACCTTCCAAATCTAGCATTGAGCTCTTCTCTTCCTGCTGGTCAGTGGAACTGTTTTTCCCTTTATACAAAACAAGATAAACCCCAAAAGGTAACAATTTTGTATTATCCCATGTACTGTTTATGAAAAATTATTAAACAGCATTTTGCATGATACAGATGTACTCCTTGTCATAAAGAGTTTACAGTGTAAGATAGACAAAGAAAACCAACTGTCATTCAGGAAAAGCATAGTGAAAAGAAGTTACTGGTGAAGAGAGGAAATTCTGGAGAGTGTGTTTTAAGGAAGAATTGGGAAAAAAGACAGAGGATTGAGGGATAGAAAGTGGGAGTCTCTCTTCAAAAACAAGGAGGTGCATAGCAGAACATTGGAGAAATATGGGAAATTGGTGAGCAATTGGAGGCATATGGGAAATGAGTTAGAATATGAGAGAAAACATAGACATAGATGAGCTTGTGTGTGCACAAAGAGCCTGAATAGGATTTGGAAAGGATGAGGTTGGGGGGAAGAAGAAAGGATTAAAGGAAGGCTGGGACAAAGCTGAAGCAACAGTAGAAGAAAATTAGTAACAGCAGTAGTAGTATTTCAGTAGTGCCAACAGGCTCCAACAAAGACCAAGGGCTCATTCTTTCCAAGAATTAGTACCAAAAAACATAGTAAGAAATAGTCAAAAATTGCAGTCTAAACAAATAATACAAAGGATGGGAGAAATAGTGTTGTTCCTATTTTACCAATGGGAAATTGAGGCCCGAAGAAATTGTGACTTTCTGAAAACCGGGAGTTGAACCTAAATATTTTGTGAACTGGAGGTTTGAGTGATGAGCATAGGGGAGCCTAGAAAGGTCATATTAGAATGGTCAAAGGTTTAATACAGTGGCATAGGGAGGCAACAATGGATTTATCGCTATTGTCCAATGGTAATAGTTGAAAGTTGTAGCTAAATGGTGGGCAGCTGTTGTGGTTTCTGTTAAGCTAACACCTTGACTTAACCCATTTAGATCTATAGCCTAAAAGAGATTTCCTTTCATATCCCATTTTGCAGCTTATTTAATTACTATTTTTAATGCTAAACACAAATGGCACCATTTTCAGTCTACTTTAACTAATTTACTAAAACGGTTTCCTCCTTCCTTTCTAATCTGTTTAGTTTCCTGATTTTTTCCCTTTTATCTGTTTTCTTCTTTTAGATATCTATCTTCCAACTTTCCTTTATCCTGAAACTGAGAGTGTATGCTATACCCCAAATGCTCTGCTTCATTTCCTATAGCATCCCCTTACTCTAACTCTACTGCCACAAGCAACAGAGGCTCCTGTGGCACCTTTAAGACTAACAGAAGTATTGGGAGCATAAGCTTTCGTGGGTAAGAACCTCACTTCTTCAGATGCAAGTGAGGTTCTTACCCATGAAAGCTTATGCTCCCAATACTTCTGTTAGTCTTAAAGGTGCCACAGGACCCTCTGTTGCTTTTTACAGATTCAGACTAACACGGCTACCCCTCTGATACTCTACTGCCACAGTTATTTTCAGCCAACCTCAACTTTGTCTCTGAATTTGTGCACACAATTTTCCATGCAGTCATGTGCATACACAAAGTAAATAGTTACACTTGAATATTTAAACAACTGACGCAACCATATGCATGTACTGTAAGATTAGAGGCTGGTTTATAAAGCTTTGTCTCAGGCTAACACTCCAGTTGTCAGACTGTTATTCTGCTTGTATATTGTAAACTACATAGTGTGGACCAAATACTGCTCTTAATTATACTGCTGCAACCCTATTCACTTTGATAATTTGGCCCTCTGTGCCTCTAGTGTGAATTAATTTATTATGAGTTGGTGTGATCATTCTAAAAAAAATAAATAAAATACTTTGTGAATGCAACTACCAGGGAAGTGGGAGACTGACAAAACAAGAGAGAGAACCTTAAATTTCACTACTTTAAGGAATAATTTAAATTGTACTTTTAAGTTTTTGTTATCTGCAGTTAGAGTGAAGATATTAGAGAGGCAAAAAAAAGCCTGCCTTGTTCTGAAAGTGCAGAATAAGTAATCGCATAAACTGAACTCTGAAAGATGATGTTGTACCATTCAGCCTTGGTTGCAGTGCACCACTTTCAGTGCCATCCAGAGTGGAAAGGATCAATGCAGAATGAGTAACACAAAAGCGTTTGACTAGCAAATATAAGATATGCCTTCACCATAATGTTTTTTCTTCTCCTTCAAGGTGGAAAAGCATGTTAAACTTCAGTATTAGATTGCCAGAAAATAGAGGCTTAAGGCTCTGTTTTAATTTGTGGCATGTAAATGTACAGTAAACAATAAACTACTAAATGATAGACTCTCCCTGTAAGGGCTCTTCTAACTCTTCTAAAGTCAATTGAAAGATTTCAGTGGGAGTTGGAGAGCGCTTATAAGTAGGCTTCACAGAATTCAATTGTTATATAATTTTGGTGGCTAAGACTGCTGTCTATTTAAAACCTTTTTATTGATAAATTTATATTTTCACATTTTGTATGAAATTATGGGTTTTGAGCTCTTTATTTTTTTCATTCAAATCTTCACAGTTGCGGGAGATTATGAAGGGGTCAGACAATTCTTTAAGGACTCTGAGGTTCATAAATGTAAAGTGTTGTAACTATTAAAACACAAATTGCCAAAATCATATATCAAAATGTACATAGTAATTATCCTTTAAATCAAACTCTTATGTTCTCAAGTTACTTCTATCTTTCTTTCCCGATCTGTAAATTTTGATTGTTATTGATTGAAATATTTCTTGTTGTTTTGTGTGTATGTGATGAAATCAACATTTATCAACTATTACTGACACAAATCTAATCCTTCCAAGCTAATTTATATGAATAATAAAAATCCACAATGTTATGTCATATGAAAAACATTGACTTGATGAAGTAAAGCTGCCCAGTACTGAGAGCTACATTCTTTCTTTCATTATTTCTTCCTTCCTGAAAGAGCGAGAGAGAATAGTTTGGAAGCTGTACTCATGATTTCTAAACCCAAATATTAAAAAATTGTTAGCCCTAAAAAAAAAAAATGTTGAGATTTGGTTAAAAATCATAAGATTTAAAAAAAAAAAAAAAATACATTTAGTTTTCTTTTTTAACCTTCTGGCTTTTAAATTTTAGGGTACACATGGGTCACATTTTCAATTTTTCCTCCACAATTATGAGGGCTAGAAACTTACCTAAAAAAGAAAATGAAAGCTGAGATTTTCACTCATCCATCTGACTCCAGGAGCCACCAGAGTGAGGATCATGATGATATTTCAAATATTAACAACACTGTATTTATTTACTCAAACATCTGTTGCAATTTGCATATTAGTTTTGTTGTAGCTGAACCCACACTTGCAGAATTTTTCATTCTTTAACCATAGTTCAATTGACTCAGTTTAAGGTCCCAAGTAGTTTTTATTAAGAGGAAAAGCACCCTCGACAGTAGACCAATAAAACTAATAATTCATGTTTACAACACTATACTAAGTAATGTTCTCTTGTGATTTTTTTATTATAATTTAGTGACAAAAATATTTATGAAAATTCATGCAACACATGTTATACATTTGTTCGTGTATGCGCCCCCCTATACTTTTGTAAACCCTCACCTCACAACTGTCACACAGCATCAGAACCAGGATGTAGAGCAAAACTCCTATGACTCTATCCAGTCCTTAATTCATTAGATCCCAGTTCCCTACCCACATTCATAGCTAGCAAGAGACTTGCTACTTGGTCATGTGCTCTATAAAGTCAGGATAATGCCACCTTGGTTATAAATACTTCTAATCCTGTATACTTTTAGATTCCATCGTACTACGTTATTGTCCCCATTTTACAGAAGACTGAGGATCAGAAAGACATGTCTGGTGGGTACTGTGGCCTAATGGTTTAGGCTCAGGATTCAACTTCTGTTTGTGATACTAATTTGCTTTGAGATTTGGGGTGAGCCACATGCTGTGGGAATTGCCAGGTTTGTAAATGAAGGGAAGAGATACCTTTCTGATTTAGGAACTGGACCGGGACAATAGGGACAAGTCAGTTCCCAGCTCAAATGTAGATACCTTGAGCAAGTCATTTAACCTTTTTGTAATCTCAATTCTTTTTTTTTCAAATGAAATAATACTTTCCTCCCTCTCAGGGGTTTTGTATGAAGTTTGGCAGTCACTTATTTGTTAAGGTGAGATGCAGGGAAGGAGAAGGCTGCAAGAGTCTCATTACTAAGGCATAGGAAAGGCTTATGCTGCAGCAGCAGATTTTGTACATGAACAATTGAATGGGCGGGGGGGAAGGGTTAAGGAGCGGGGGTAAAGAGAAGAGAGAATCTGTGAATATTCAACATGGATTGTGAATCTGGGTGTCAGGTAGGAGCTGAGGGAAGAGGGTATGGTTTTGTTGGGAGACAGAAGTAAGGAAATGAAGTTTTTTACCATAATAAATTTGAGTTACTGTCAGACATTGCGCATGAGATATCAAGTAGTCTGAGATCTGAATGGAAAATCAGAGGCTGGGGCTGGAGAGAGATGTTGAGGGGGAAGTCGTGTGGAGACATTGGGTAGATAAGGTCATCCAATGATAAAATATGAAAAGGAAGGAAGGGGGATAGACCAAGGACCAAATCTTGAGGAAACATAGGAGAGCATAGTCATGAAAGATAAAGGATAGTGAATGCATATAGAAGATTTATTGTTTGAGTTAAATAAAAAAATGAATAGCACTCTAAATATACCCTGTACTCTTAAAATATATTACAGTCCCTACTGAGGAAATTTCATGTTATAGTCAAACATGTTGCACTCAAGGTTTCATTACAGCTGTATAGTTCAGATAAAGAGATCAACAGTTGAAATTTAATTTAAAAGAAAATCTTTATAGTACAGTTCGATCCCATACCACCCAGTTTTTAAGTGTAAACAGCAGAAGTTCAACGATCAGACCCAATACTTTCTACCACTCTCATATCCCCAAATCTTAATCCTCGTTTCCGTATAAATTCTGCAGCTATTCCAATCGTGAAAGGCTTCGACAGGTGCTGTATTCTGAACTGTTTCTCTCAGATTTAGGGTATAACTTTAAATTCACCTAAAAGGTTCCACTCAGTTGGAAAGGGCTCTCAAGAGTCCAAAATATACATTCCACAATTCTGTTGTGAGGTGTTTGTCTAAGTTCTGATTTTCTGGTGGTTACTGCAATCCAACAATTTAGCAACAAAGAATTCTAAACAATTTGAAAAAATAATAAAATAGGAGAATGGGTGAGAAACCTGAAGGTCAGTTTCTGAATACAGTCAGCTTCATCATAATGTGCATAACTATTCATCTAATGCCATAGATCAATGCTAGGAGTCTGCATTTCTGATTATTCTCTTATGTTGGCAAATTACCTGTCATGCCATAAGTAACATAAGAGGAAACAGGATCTGATGTGATAATTTTATAATGATGAATGAAAGGGCAATCTGAAGAACCTGCATATATCAAAACATATGGATTTGCAAATTGTGAAAGAGAAAATGGAGAATTAAACCTAGGGTCTTCATAATACTTTAAGCCAAACATATCATCTCAAGAATTCATAATGGAAAAGGTTATTTGCAATGTGTATAGTGTTTCTAAAAGTGATAGCATTTTTTCTTCAAAGAAAATATCTCAATAACATCTTATTGTTGAAATATTAATCAACAAATTGTACCGTATTACCTTGATGATGCATTAAATCTAGGCAGCCTGTATATTAATGGTGCAGATAATGTTTTCTAAATGTCTTTCCATGACATTTTAAAATTAATCTGCAAAACAATATTTTTGTTGCTGTTAAGCAAAGATGAAATAAAATGTTTTAATTGATTACTTGGTCTGGCAATAACAATACAAGCAAAGAGTCTGCCACAGAGAACACATCTATCAACGTCCAAAACTCTGGCCAAAAACATAAAGCAAAATGTAAAATGGGTTGTCAACTAGCTACTCTTATTCTGAAAATAAAATGGTCTTTAAAAGTCTTCAAAATGGAAGCCAAAATTAAACTACATAATTGACTGGATGGGGGACTATGACACAGTCCATTATGATATTATGAACCATTAGGTTAATCTTGAAATATTAATATAAGTACTTAGAATTTTATAAAGCTTTTTTGCAACCTTATTCTAAAAGTTCTTTGCTTGCTATACCTCCTTTCACTTACTACCTGTATGTCTTTTATCTCAGGTTTTAAATATGATCTTTTTTATAACTTCCAACGACTGAATGAACCCTTGTGACATGAAAATATATAAGAAAAATAACTAATGACTAGATGCATGATGCATCAATGTATTCCAGATGTGTTTGTGTGTTCTGAGCAGCGTAACCCATGGTAGGAAACAGAGTGCCTCTGGTATGCTGGAGCTGTCATATGGTATATAGCTGGTGTAGCCTGCCAGTGCCTTCCCCTCCACTTCATTCCAGGATATGTGGGTCCTGCCAGAGCATATTGCATTCTGCCTATGATCAGCTCCTTAGGGACCATAACCAGCTAGCTTAAGTGAGAGCTGCCTCTAAGGTATTCTAACCTTGCAAATCCATCTGGAGAATCAGTCGTCATAAATTTCTTTTTACCTTTTTATTGAGCATATGTGCTTGATTTGAGAAAATATTTCAGAAACACCATCCGGTCTTTATTTGAAGATTTCAGAATTTGAAAATATCTCTTACTAGCCTATTCCAGTGGCTAATCACCCTCACTGTTAAAAGTGTGTGCATCATTTATACTTTGAGTTTGTCTGGCAACAGTTTCCAGCCATTGGTTCCTGGTCCTTTCTCCACTAAATTAAAAACATCTAGATTTTATTGAGTTAGTGTATATTTTGAGAGATTATGATGAGAGGCATGTTTGGCTTCTAATAAGAATTGGACCACAACTAACAGTATACACTTTTTCTATTGCTAACTGCCTATACACTTAGTAAAAACAGATTTTAAAGATTCTGTACTAGTGCCATCTGTGATTCCTACTTCTGGCCAGCAGGCAGAAGAAAATAGGCTTAAAATGGAGACAAAGGTAAATAGGGTTCAAACTCAATAATGCCTTTGGGTTACAAGGAGAGCCTTAGCCTTTGAAATATATAACATAAAGAACAGTCTTCAACTACTTATAGTACTCTATTATAAATTTTATAATTTATCAATATGTTCTATGATTACTATTGTTTTTTTACTTTAGTACACACCACTATATAATCTCCTATATATGTGTGAGTGTATATGCATAAAAATGTAGGAGATTATCTATAACAATGTAGTATAGTTCTAAAACAGCCAAACCACTGGGGGGAAGGGTGACCATTTTTTCTTGTAAGTCTATAATATGGTTTTGATTTTCAGGATATCTTTGAACTTCAGCAAAAAATAATTTAGTTAATTATTTCATATATGTTTCAAGTGGCTGAGTACTGCTGATTGGCTAAGCAATGACGGCGGCACAGCATAATAGTCTAAAAATAACAAATTTGTAAACAAGGAGGGATTGGAGTGGTTAGTGTGGCAATCTATGTATATTTAAGTCTTTTTAAACTTAGAAATCAATCCCTCAAGACATCTGAGCAAAAACAATCAGGGGCATATCTAATTTGCTGTTCACTATCACCCCTTAGAGACCTTTCATAGCAATACTATTTCCCAAATTTCTTCCTAGCACTGAAAATGTGTTTCAGAGCTATTTGTATTGGCTTGTCTTCAAAGTTAAATCTAATTTTGTTAACTGCTTATGTTTCTGATCTATCTAGATCTATTTGTATAATTCTTTCTACAACTCTTTCCAGATTAGTATCAATTGCAAATGTCATTAATACGCTGTTAACTCCATGTTCGAGGATGTTAGTATAGATGTTAAAAAAGACCAAAATTGACACTGATCCTCCAAGAAATCCACCAGACATCTTTGCCCAGCTTGCTATTTATAATTTTTCTTTGTTATATCTTTTAGCTAGTTTTTCAATCCACACGACAATATACCTATCCAAGCCAATTTGAATTAATTATCAATCATTGCAAAGTGTCTGCACTGCAACATTATCAAGACATTCTTCGCAGAAACAGTCCCTCAAGCAGACTACAAGAAATAAACATACAGGCCCAAGTTTATCTTAGAAGATTATGAATAACATTGTAAACTGCAATGATACACTCTGGTATTGCCCCCTAGATTTTCAAAACATCTGCAATATACTGTATGCTATAGGCAATCAGAGCATGCTAGCCTCATTCCACCTGCTTTCTTGATACAGTTTTAATTACATTAATTCTTCATTTAAAAACTGCATTGTGTGGTTTTTGACATGAACAGCTTTTTCATGTGTGAGTTCACTTAGATAATACTGAGCGCTTGTGGGTCTTCAATTATTCATGTACTGCACCTTTGTTTTGTAGGTAATCATTAACATAATGAAAAAGCAATGGAATATGAAGAGAGTTTAAAACACAATACTTAGCAGAACCTTCCTTTTTGAATGCACTGTGCAAACATTAACTAGTTCTCAGAGCACCCCTACGGAAAGGAAGTAAAATATAGTGATCTCATTTAACACATGGGAAACTGAGGTTTGGAGTAGTTAAGTGACATGCCTAAGGCCATAGAGTGAATCATTTCCTAAGCTCGGGTGTTCTCTCTAAACTGGCTACTAACCCAGGCTTTCTCTGCTTTGTTGAGGATTTCCATGAAGAAAAATGGATAAATACTAGTTATCTGAGGTTAGCATCTTAGAATCTTTTGTTTCTTTCCATTTATGCAGTGCAGAGTCGGTAGTAGAAGGGCCATATTACCATGAAAGAGGACTGAGGGTAAAGGAAAAACAGAAGAGCAAGATTACTAGATTTTTATGGCCTTCCTTTCAATTTACCCACTGCATAGTTTTCTCTCTCACATTCATAGTATCTATAAACTGTGTTCTAAATGGCTAAGAAAACAGACCCACAACCCTATTCATTTCCTGAGTTCTTGCCAACTTCTGTAGGTCTCAAGTCTTCCCAAGGTTTGAAGGCTACGTTGCCCTTTCTGGGTGTCCAGAGGAGGAGGATGCAATGTGCTGGTAGATCTAAAAGAAGCATTCATTTAAGTAGCTCAGCTCTCTTCTCCTGAATTTGTAATACTGAGAAGAGTACCAGATGGCAATTAGAGAGAAACATTGAACTACTAAGGCAGGCTTAACTTTGTTTCTTCATTTCAAAATAAGTGCCACTCATAACCAGATTGTGCTCTCAGTCCACACGGTTACCATTTTTTTGTGATATTTCCTGTGTCTATAATGAGGAATACAGCTAGGATTTCTAATATATCTGGGCCCAGAATGAATTTTATAAATGCACACACTGTACTGCTCATGATTCAACATGCTACATGAGATTTCTCAGTTTCTGCTGGAATACAGTATGACATTCTAAAGTCAAGAGGACTGGGAGGTACTAGATGAATGGGCAAGTAAAGCAAATATGGATCCAATATCGGGTGGGGGATGAAGGCAGGAAAGGTATCATCCTAGAAATTACCATTAAATAAATGTATCATCAATCCCCGGCAAAAGAATGAAATAAGTATCCAAAAAGTGTAAACATCCTGGCCTAAATTTTCAGATGAGTCTATAGCCATGTCTTTGGCCAGTGTAGCTATGCCAACAGAGTCTCCACTGAGCACAAACTGGTAGAAGGAGTTCCAAATGGCATTAACTATGTCAATAGAGGCACTCTTCTGCCAGCAGCTACAGTGGGAGTTTGTAAAGCATAAATCAATTGAGACAAAGCAACTAATTATTTTTTTTATTGAACTGTAACACTTAATTGCTTGGGCCCATATCCTGTAAAGACTTGTGCATGTGCTTAACTATACTCACTGCAAATAATCCCATTGACTTCAACTAAATCAATGGGATTACTTGCTGTGTATAAAGTTAGGACAGAGACCTCGTCATCCTATTTGTTTGTGCAACAAGCAATCCCACCAGTGATTCAGATTATTTGGGCATCTGGACACCATTGTCACAAATATTAAATTATATTAATAATGGGTGACAAACATAGCAGATACAATATAGCTGAAGGATTTGATATAGTGTCATAAAACTTCAATCTAATTTCAGTTAATCTTGTCTTGCATATGAGCAATATCACATAGACTGAAAACGGGCTGAGGGGGGCCATAAGTCAAGGTAAATGGAAAAACAATAAATCCTCAAACTGAACACATCTACTGGAGTGCAAGAGACTGTTAGGCTCAATCTTTTATGAACATACTCTTTCATTATCTAGAAATGGGGTAAACAGTATGCAAATTTTATGTCCCTGCTCCAAAGCACAGAAGTATTAGAGCATTTCGAATGAAAGGTCTGAAGGATTTTTTTTTAACCTGGGTGAAACAATGTATTTTCTTTGGCCTCATTCTTAAAAATGACTGAACAATTTTGGCTGCTATGTTCAAAAAGAAAAAAAGAAAAAAAAATCAGCCTGAGGCAGACACCAGGATTGGCAGAAAAGGATCCTGAGAGGCATATCTCCCATACCCATAATTTTGGAAACAATGCAGAAATTAATATTTCCTACATACCTTCATCGATAATAGGAAAGATTTTTTTTTCATTTTAACACTACTATCCTTTTGTTCAATACTGTGCATTAACATGTAGGGTTTTTTTAATTGTAATAGGAAAGATGTTTTATACAATAATTGGTAGCTCAAACACAGTTAATTTGGCAAAATTGAATTGTGCTGAAGGGAAGTTCTGGTTCTGAAATTTACAGTTCCTGTTTAAAAAAAAAAAAAAAAATCCCTTAAAACATAGATTGTGATCATACTGTTAATAAATAGGTTTGTGGGATGGTTTTATCAAATAATGTAAACAGAAAAGAAGCACTGGATTCTGGAATCCTATCACATTATAGAGAAGATCATTGCAATAAAATTAAAATGAGCACTTTCTATAGTACAGCTGGCTAAGCATAGTACAGTATATAGCTTTTGGAATCTGTAATACTGTAGCATCTGCTTCTTTTGCGGTGTTCTTTTTCTTTTTATTTTTTTCAGACAATTATCTCAAGTATTTTATCTGATAAGGTAGATCTGCAAGATGGGGGGGGCGGCGAAATGGCTAGAATGTTGTCAGGCTTACTAAAGCAGATTTTTTTGCACAGCAATCCACTGACTGTAAGAAATACCCCAGAAATTGTGCATAGTGTGCTGCAGAAAACACATCAAAATATTTACTTTTTTGTCCTTTGTTCCCCAGTCAGGCTGTTTTCTTTATAGTGGGGTACTTCGTATTTAAAAAATAAAAATATATTGCTTCTCCTAGGTGTGTTGGAGTAACTCTCAAATGACTGGAACTATTCAGATGCTAAGTTTGTTGCTTTTAATCATTTTTTTGAATTTTAGGGCAAGATACTTACTTGAGAGGGGCAAGTACCCGCAGCTACTGAGTATAAGGGTATCCCTGCTGTTGGTGGCTTTCTGAATCTAGCCCTTCATTTCCTTTGCTTTTATTTATTTATTTTAAAGACGTTTAAAAATGCCCAAAATCAAAATGAAAATTTGGACTTTTTCTGACCTTTTCTGAATTTTACTGCCTTTCAGAATTTTCCAAAAATCCTGGGGGAAAAAATGTTTTAGTTCATGTTGAACTTATTTTTTTTCCAATTTTTGGAACTGCCAGAAAACCAAAAAATCAGTTGTTCACACAGTTCTATTTCTAACCCTCACTATAGAAGGTTGATGTTAGAGAGATTATATTAGTGTCTCTGATTCATATTGAAGCTATCCATAATCCAAAAATAATGCAGGGAACTGAACTGTAAGCAGATGAATGGATTTAACAAGTGCTACAAGGTGGTAATTTACAACAAGGTAACAAGTCTGAACACACACCTGTAAACCCAACCAATCCTTGTACCCACCATCATCCTGGAGTACTCTTTTTAGATACTGTAACCTGTAGCCACTCTAATTCCTATGGAATTCAATGGATCCCTCATCAAAAATCCTATAGAAAAATAATTGTTCTCTGTTAAATTCTATAGAATTTATGAACCAATCTGTGGTTCTATGAATGAATTCTATAGCAAACATAATATATTCTAGAATTGTTTTTAAATGCCTAGAAAGGATGTAATTATCAATTAATCCTATTGGTTTTTATAATTTTGAAGGACCCCGGTTGATTTTCCCTGTTAAATTATATAGGAATTTCCCCTCAGGTTTACATTAAATTCAATAGGAAATGAAATCACAGAGTGGGCATAGTGATCAGGCCTATAAAAGAGCATGCCAAGACAAATGTCTGCAAATACAAGGGAAGTTTTGTATGTAGATGTGCTACAGGATAAAGCCTTAACTTTAGAGTTGAGACGCCAATGTGGCATTGGGATCTGTTTGAGTGTCAGGGTGCACCTATTTGTTCCTCACTGCAGGACTAAGATTTACTAGTGCAAGAAATTCCAACTAACACAGAAGACGAAATCTGAAAGTAGCCCAAAGTAACTTCTTATATTGCTAGTCAGTGTTGTGCAGGGATGATAATACTCTCTGTCAGCAAGAGAACAGTAGCTTTGAACATCTTCATCAGCTATATGATCTTTGATTCTTTTTCCAGTACAGCTTTCCATTAAAATTTCATTATCTTAAGCAATATATTTACTTCCATGCTCCAGCCATTCTTTCTCATTTTATCAGGTGGGAGTAAAAAAAACGCAGAAAGCCTGCAACATCAGAAAATAAGTTATTAACTCAGACTGTGGTGGGCTATTTTTCTGTATTTCCTACAGAGACATGTACAACCAAAGCAGAATTAATCTTGAGCTCCTAAAGTATTCTACCTTTTCCTAATTTCTGCAGATTTGCTTTTTATAGGTCTTTCACATCTTATGCGCATTTAACATGTGCAATTTCAGCTTTACGCGGTCGGCAAAAAAAAAGGAGAAAAATAACCATTTTAATACTATACTTGTAGTGTGGGCGATTTCGCCCACCATTCAACTCAATGTAATTTTGACTATATGCGGTTTTCACTTTATGCACTAACCACGGAACGGAACCCCCATTGTTGACCGAGACAGAAAACTAAAGCAAAAGTGGCCCAGATATTTCAGTCCTAAGTTCGCCCCCTACCCGTATCTATCACCGGGGCTTTGTATAAAAGACTTCACAAAACAAGGTACAACAAGGTTTTATTTAAGGGGAGAATATGGCAAGGACCCCAAAGGCAAAATAAACAGGGCAAAATAACCAACAAGACAGGCTGTAACAATAGGGAACAGTACAAGTAGACTCACAAGATCACATTACCATCTCTAGCAGTCTTCTACCTCTTAGTCTGGCGCAGCACAACAGGTCACCGGATCCCCTGGATGGAAGTGGAGACCTGAAGTAGGGATGATCGAGCTTCTTCAGGTAAACTGACGAGTCCTACCCACTCTCTACCCTTTACCTGCGTCGTCGTGGGTGTAGTATGCGAATCTCCTAGATGATGTAGTGAGTGCATGCAAGTGAGAAGTCCCCTAATCAGAAGAACCCATGTGGGGTGAATGGCCTACCCTTGATTGTCTGCTCTGCACTCTGCCACTCAGACGGGCAGCTCCGATCTGATCAGAACACCGCCTTATATAGACTTCCAGTTACTGGGCAGATTATATGATTGACAGCTCTCTTGTTCCTGCCGAAACCAGAAAAAGGGCCCCAAACTAGGGTGGGGAAGGAGCAAGAAGGCTCACAAAGATGAACGCCTAGTTGTCCTTAAGAGGATCCAATATGGCCACCAGATTATTTTGCCTCTACACTGTGTAAGATGAGACTCGCCTGTATTCCCTTTCAGCAATACACTTAGAAATGGTTTTGCTGAGACAAGAATGTTAGAGCTGAAATTAGACTTGGAAAAGGTAGACTGAGATGAGTGGATGAAAACTGATTGAAATCAGCTCAGAGGCAAAGTGGAGGGTTAAAGTGAGTGGAGGGTTAAAGTGAGGCCTGGTCTACACTACGAGTTTAGGTCAACTTTAGCAGCATTAAATCAAATTAAGCCTGGACACGTCCACATGATGAAGCCCTTTCTTTTGACTTAAAGGGCCCTTTAAACTGGTTTCTTTACTCCACCTCCGACGAGGGGATTAGCGCTAAAATCAGCCTTTGCGGGTCGGATTTGGGGTAGTGTGGACGGAATTTGACGTTATTGGCCTCCGGGAAGTATCCCACAGTGCTTCATTGTGACCGCTCTGGACAGCGCTCTCAACTCAGAGGCACTGACCAGTGTGACAAAGTTCCTCCTCTATCTTGGTGAGTCCTGCGCTTATTGGCGGATTTTCTTGCCTCAGAGATTCACCATGTGGGTTGGGGAACAGCCCAGAGACCTTCCCCTCTGGAAGAACCCACAGTCCAGGTCAATTGGGAGGTTTGGGGGGAGGTTTGAGCTGCAGGAAAGGCAGCAGGAGCAGAGACTGCCACTACAGCCCCTGTGTAACCAACAGCCCTCCTCCCCAAGTTCCATAGCCTCCTCACCCAGATGCCCAAGAACACGGTGGGGGGGGCCTCCGGCCACCCAGTCACTCCACCCCAGATGATTGCCCAAGCATCAGAAGGCTGGCCTTCAATAAGAGTTAAAGTTTTAAAGTTTTAAACTGTATTGTGTCCTTGTCCTTCCCTCCTCCCCCACCCCTCCTGGGCTACCTTGGCAGTTACCCCCCTAGTTGTGTGATGAATTAATAAAGAATGCATGAATGTGAAGTAACAATGACTTTATTGCCTCTGCAAGTGGTGCTCGAAGGGGGGAGGGGAGGGTGGTTAGCTTACAGGGAAGGGGGGGGAGGGTTCATCAAGGAGAAACAAACAGAAGTTTCACGCCGTAGCCTGGCCGGTCACAAAACTCGTTTTCAAAGCTTCTCTGATGCGTGCTGCACCCTGCTGTACTCTTCTAACTGCCCTGATGTCTGGCTGCGCGTAGTCAGCGGCCAGGCAATTTGCCTCAACCTCCCACGCCGCCATAAATGTCTCCCCATTACTCTCACAGATATTTGCACAGCAAGCAGCAATAACAATTGGAATATTGGCTTCTCTGAGGTCTATCCGAGTCAGTAAGCTGCGCCAGCACGCTTTTAAATGTTCAAATGCACATTCCACTACCATTTGGCACTTGCTCAGCCTATAGTTGAACATGTCCTGACTCCTGTCCAGGCTGCCTGTGTACGGCTTCATGAGCCATGGCATTAAGGGGTAGGCTGGGTCCCCAAGGATAACGATAGGCATTTCAACATCCCCAACGGTTATTTTCTGGTCCGGGAAGAAAGTCCCTTCCTCCAGCTTTTGAAACAGACCAGAGTTCCTGAAGACTCGAGCATCATGTACCTTTCCCAGCCATCCCACGTTGACGTTAGTGAAACATCCCTTGTGATCCACCTAGGGTGACCAGATGTCCTGTTTTTATAGGGACAGTCCCGATTTTTGGGTCTTTTTCTTATATAGGCACCTATTACCCCCCCACCCTCTGTCCCAATTTTTCACATTTGCTATCTGGTCACCCTAGATCCACCAAGGCTTGCAGCAGCATTGAAAAGTACCCCTTGCGGTTTATGTACTTGGTGGCTTGGTGATCCAGTGCCAAGATTGGGATATGGGTTCCGTCTGTCGCCCCATCACAGTTTGGGAATCCCATTGCAGCAAAGCCATCCACTATGACCTGCATATTTCCCAGAGTCACTACCCTTGATATCAGCAGATCTTTGATTGCATTGGCTACTTGGATCACAGCAGCTCCCACAGTAGATTTGCCCACTCCAAATTGATTCCCGACTGACCGGTAACTGTCTGGCATTGCAAGCTTCCACAGGGCTATCGCCACTTGCTTCTCAACTGTGAGGGCTGTTCTCATCCTGATATTCTGGCGATTCAGGGCAGGGGAAAGCAAGTCACAAAGTTCATGAAAGTGCCCTTATGCATGCGAAAGTTTCGCAGCCACTGGGAATCGTCCCACACCTGCAACACGATGCGGTCCCACTAGTCTGTTCTTGTTTCCTGGGCCCAGAATCAGCGTTCCACGCCATGAACCTCCCCCAGTAACACCATGATTTGCACATTGCTGGGTCCTGTACTTTGTGAGAGGTCATGTCCATGTCAATTTCTTCATCACTCTTATCGCCGCACTGCAATCGCCTCCTCGCCTGGTTTTGCTTTGGCATGTTCTGCCTCTGCCTATACTCCAGGACAATGTGCGTGGTGTTCATAGTGCTCATAATTGCTGCGGTGATCTGAGCGGGCTCCATGATCCCAGTGCTCTGGTGTCTGGGCTGAAAAAAGGCGCAAAACTATTGTCTGACAGAGGGAGGGAGGGGTGAGTGATGACATGGGTTACAGGTACAGGGAATTAAAATCAACAAAGGTGGCTGTGCATCAGGGAGAAACACAAACAACTGTCACACAGAATGGCCCCCCCCAAAGATTGAACTCAAAACCCTGGGTTTAGCAGGCCGTTGATTTCATGGAGGGAGCGGGAAGCAAATGAATATAGATCAAATCTGGTCCATCTATTTTTTACATCTTAAGCTGGCAGCAGACGGTGCAGCATGACTGATAGCCATCGGCATCTTCTGGGCGCTTGGCAGAAAATGATGTACTATAACTGCTGGCCATCATCGTCAAGATGGTTCAATAGGCCAGGAGACAAAACATGTCTGCTCAGGTGCCTCTGATTGAACTCACTGAGGAATACGACGATGATGGATACCAGTCATAATACACCATCCACCACCAAAAGGCAAGGAGCTGCTGCTGTGTAGCAATGCAGCCCCATGTCTGCCAGCACCCAGATAGCCGATAATGGCTACCAGTCATACTGCACTGTCTACTGCCAAAAGGCAATTAGCTCCTGCTGTGTAGCAATGCAGTACCACGTCTGCCAGTACCCAGATGACATATGGTGACGGTGAGCTGAGCTGAGCTGAATGGACTCCATGCTTGCCGTGGTATGTTGTCTGCACAGGTAACCCAGGCAAAAAGCCGTGAATCGATTGTCTGCCGTTGCTCTGATGGAGGGGGAGGGGCCTGACAACATGTACCCAGAATCCCCCGCGACACTGTTTTTGCATCATCAGGCATTGGGATCTCAACCCAGAATTCCAATGGGCGGCGGAGACTGCAGGAACTGTGGGATAGCTACCCACAGTGCAACGCTCCAGAAATTGACGCTAGCCTCGGTACTGTGGACGCGGTCCGCCGACTTAATGCACTTAGAGCATTTTATGTGGGGACACACACAATCGACTGTATAAAACCGATTTCTATAAATCCGGCTTCTATAAATTCGACCTAATTTCATAGTGTAGACGTACCCTGAGAGCTTATGTTCATTCCAGTAAAGTTGATGTGGTTCAGCAAAGGACTAGGGCCATATCAAAGATAAGAGTAAGAAATCAGAGGTATTATGGGATCTCAGCAACTGAGTGATAGAACAAAATTGTTCAAGAGAAAGTTAATTTGTGTGTGTGGGTGGGGAGGAAATGAGAACCAAAATGAATGACAATTAGAACATATTCAAATAGTCTCCAAGGAGAGAGCTCTTAAAGATTTAAGGCCTTGCTTTTGCAGTAATGGCATTAGATGGATATTGGGGAAAAGATTAACCTCTTGAAAATGAAAGTGAAGAATGGGATAGACAAGGTAAATAAGTTGCAAAATTATCAGTCAGACCAGGATTATCTGTGCCACAATAAATGTATCCTTATATCTTGTTATCCAGAATCTGTAAGTGGAAACTAGAGTAAAATGAATTCAGAAAAAAACTTTCTACTATCTTTGTTTGACAAACAAAATATGTGATGTCTAAATAAGGCCATAAGAGAAAAATCTCCATTAATCTATGTGATATTTCTCTATGAATCGTTGAACTATCTGCATTTTATTCAGACTCAAACTGTCTTTTAAAGAATCCCTATCCAAAGTGCCAAAGTAATTGTATTTTTTTTCGTTTGTCTTAACTACTCTGTTTTTAGTAAAATAGAGTGGGCCAGAATTCTCCTTCCATGAATAAAATCACTTTTTTAAAAATACGTTCCATCCTAAATTGGGACAAAGTAAAAAATATGTTTTTTTTTTTTTTTTTTGTGGGAGGGCATTCCCAGAAAAAAAAATGTTTCATTCTTGCTCAACTATCTCTTATTACAACTTTCTCTCCCTACTTATCCCTCCAAAAAACCAGAAATAAACCATAAAACATAGATATGCCATGAAATATTTTTTTCAATGGAGAATATACTTTTCTTCTTTTAAGAAGCTCCTCTCCATTCATATTTAAAAATCAATAGCTTTTGTCAGAACCTAAATCAAGTAAGTTGTATTATGCATAAATGATTGGGGGTTGCTAGAAGCCACAAGTGTTAATGAATGGGTCATGAAAAGTTATCTTTATTCACATAAGATATTGATGTGATAAATTTCAAAAATCTCTACCACGTGTGCAAATATAACAATAACTAGACTAATTACAAAATAGCATGTAGTTACAAAACTATTTTGGGATCCAGATTCACAAGGTCTGTGGGTTCATACACAGATCTGACCACAATAGGTAGGTTATTACCAATTTTCCCAATACTGGTCACTTCAGTGTCCCTGGGATATCATTCATCAATAGAACTCCTACTGAATGGCAGCAGAGAGTTAGAACTGACTCCAGACAAGAGAAAAGAGCCTGCTACTGAAAACAGTTGATGGTTGCAACTGGATATCTCCCTTTCTTCTTCTACTGAACAAACCATTAAAACACTGACCTAGAACTTGCATTATGCAGTACCAGCTACAATAATCATCTGATTCCAATCCAAATTATGTGACCTGCCATTTGGAGAGGCTATAAAGAATCTGATGATTGCAAACTCCTTGAGGTCAAGCCTCATGTTTCCTCTGTTCCGAACATAGTCAATGCTGAACAAATAATAATGGTACATGTTGCTATACATAAGAAGGGGTGAAAGGAGATAATTTAAGGCATTGGTTAAGCATTTGTTTCTTATTCTTGCTTTACTTTTATCCATGGAAAAAAGTGTCCTTTGAAAAATATAAAATAGATTGTGTTCGTAATAGTGCCTTTTTATCCATGGTATCCCAAAGTCCTGTGCAAAATTAAAAACTGCTTGTGCTATGTCTGTAAAGCATTGTTCAGCTACTGCTGAGCTCATAGTTCTAGGCATTAAAACTTGTTTTAAGGGATCTGGGGAAAGTATTTTTAAGGCTTACTAGGGTTATCCTCTATGTTTCAAGTGCTAGCGTGGAATTTTTTAACTTTCTCTTGAACAGCCTTCAGAAAGGTGTTTTGAAGACACCTTGGTTTAAAATTTACCCCGTATGACCATACCTCTGACACTACAGTAGCATTTCTAGTCTAATTCATACTTCAGTTCCATAGTGTTATATCTGAATATAAATTTATAATCAACTATAGTTCAGCTATAATAGATCAGATATGAATAGTAGGTCTGGTCAAAAAAAAAAATCTGTGGAACAAAAATTTTGAGGCTTCTGAATTTTTCATTCCAATGCAAAATGAAAATGAGACTTCTAGAAAATTTTCATGAAAAGAGAACAACTCACCCCAAAATAACCAATAGCCTGGTGGTAGGTCACAACCCAGGTTCAAGTTTCTGCTCTGTTTGATTCCAAGCAGGTGCTAGAAAGTGGGTCTCTCTCTATAACCTATGATTGCAAATAGTCCAGTTGCCCATGTTAGATGGTGGCCATTAACAATTGCCTCAGAAGTGTGCAACACCTCTATTAGGCACAGACATTGTGTGGTTGTCTTGCACACTGAAACTTAGTTGATAGAATCTATCAATTTTTGTTATACCTACTGTAACTGCAAATGTTATGCACATAGATCTTAATCCTTTTTTAAAATTGTGTTAACTGACTTGCTTCAGTAATCTTTTAAATCAATTTCAGTTTTTGTAGGAAAAAATAAAAACACAACTTTTTTCTTTATCTATACAATAGGACAGGGGTTGGCAACCTCTGGCACGCGGCTCACCAAGGTAAGCACCCTGGCGGGCCGGGCCAGTTTGTTTACCTGCCGCGTCGGCAGGTTCAGCCAATCACAGCTCCCACTGGCCGCGGTTCGCCGCTCCGGGCCAATGGGGGTGGTGGGAAGCCGCGGCCAGCACATCCCTCGTCCCACGCCTCTTCCCGCAGCCCCCATTGGCCTAGGACGGCGAACTGCAGCCAGTGGGAGCCGCGATCGGCCAAACCTGCCGACGCAGCAGGTAAACAAACTGGCCCGGCCTGCCAGGGTGCTTACCCTGGTGCACCATGTGCCAGAGGTTGCTGACCCCTGCAATAGGATAACTATCCTGGAATCTTGTCCATCACTCTGAACCCTAGAATGTCTGTTAAGATAGCATAAAGCTATAGAAACTGCTACAAGCATGGCTGAAAGCTTTTTGTTGAGAATATCACCAGATTGATTCATCATCAGGTTTTGTAATCTGTCTGCACCCACTCAACCATTTTGTCTTTACAAGTTACATCCTGCAGTGTATAGCTAGAGTAAAGCATGCAGCTATGTCATGCAAAGAGTCCTAGACCATGGTGATATCAGAGCTAACTCAATCACAACTTTTCCTCTACTAATTTACACACACAAACTTAATTGGTTGTATGAAGGAGACTGCACAGATGGTGGACTACTTGGCCCAACTGCATCAGCACCCACACAAATCAACACAACTCTCCCAGCACAACCTCTCCTAGAAAATCAATACAACCATCAGACATCACTCTGAAGCCTTGAATGTCTGAGTAAGTGTTGGGGGCGGGAGGGGAAATGGAAACAGCTACAAGAATGGTTGAGACTTTTTGCTTAGAATATCACTGGCATTTGCAATCTGTTACCATCCAATTTTTTAAGTTCTCAGCAATTTTGGGCTATTTACACATGTGAATTTATGAACTAAACTCATGCTGTTTCAACGACTAGTTACTGCTAAAACTGTTGCCTTTTTATTTCATTGTGTCCTTTCTTGTTGTATTATGGGAGAAGATAAATAGGGTGTCTGTAATTCCTTCTTTGTACCATTCATTATTTTATATACCTCTGTGTCAACTC
Organism: Malaclemys terrapin pileata; assembly: GCF_027887155.1. Classification (NCBI taxonomy): domain Eukaryota; kingdom Metazoa; phylum Chordata; order Testudines; family Emydidae; genus Malaclemys; species Malaclemys terrapin. Next base: position 93,525,158 of record NC_071509.1, read on the forward strand.
TTATTCTAAACTACATAGTTGTGATCTCTTTAAGGAATGGAGAATTTGCTTATGTTTTTTTTCCCTATGTAGCTGTTTCTGCTCACTCATCTGCCAGAAAAAGACTGTGTTTTCCTTAAAAATGTGATAGTAAACACCATCTAATATTTTAGATAGGTGATCTATGAAGTATGAAGTGCTCTGGACTCAGGAAATTCAGTTTATGCTGTCAGTGATCTTTGGATGTGAAGGCAGAAAAGAGAATCATCATCAGAGAGGAGGGATGGTTGAGTGATTCTTTCAAATGCCAGACAATGTCTTTTTGTATAAAAGGCTCCTCTCCAGGAAGCTGGCAAAGGATGATAAGTAAAGTTTCCAGGAAAGACAGTGGACTTTGTCACATTTGATTATAAAAATGTAGGGAGACTTACATTATTACTTCACTATCCTGGAAAATTAATTCTTTTACTAGACTATGGAAAGCCATTTTAGAGGAAGATGAGGTTGCTGCTTCAGTGCTCAAGCTTCTGTCTATTAGCAAAAGGTGTACAATAAACTTATACAGAGGAAAAAATGTTTATTAATTTCCTCTTTCTGGGTGAAGCATATTCTGATACATGGCAAATTAATGCCTCCTGAAATAATTTACAGTGTTGTCAGTGATCCTAACTTTTACTATATCCTATGCACTATATCCTTTCATGCCTCTTCCCCTCTATTGTTTTCTTTATTCCTTAGTTGCATTTTGTGTTTAAATTATGTTGCAAACTCTTTGGGTAAGGAACCAAACTTGCTATGTGCTTTTATATACAAGACAATGGGGACATGATCTTTGATTGGATCTCTTTGGGTACTAGCAATTTTTCTTTAGATAACTCCAGTTTTAATTTAGTTTCCCTTTGAGGGTCTGGCTGGGTTTGAAGGGAAACTCAGGGCATAATACCGCAATTACTGCTGAAGTGGAATTTCCACAGATTTCTTTGGGTGTTTCGTGTGTCCAGAATGAGGGCCTCAAAGTGAAAATCTAGATGTGGAAACCTATTACAGGGCTGCCCGGGGGGCAAGTGGGGCAATTTGCCCCTGGCCCTGGGCCCTGCAGGGGCCCCCACGAGAGTTTTTTGGAGCCCCTGGAGCGGGGTCCTTCACTCGCTCCGAGGGCCCCTGAAAACTCTTGCGGGGCCCGGGCCCCCGGAGCTTCATCCGCTCCGGGTCTTCGGCGGCAGTTTGGCGACGGGGGGTCCTTCTGCTCCAGGACCTGCCGACGAAGTGACCTGAAGACCCGTGGTGGGAGGGTCCTTCCACCCCGGGACCCGCCACCGAAATGCCGGGTCTTGGGCGGCGGGGGCCCCTGCCGCCGAAGACCCCAGGCCTCCTGAATCCTCTGGGCGGCCCTGACCTATTAGGATCAAAATCAAAGAAATTTTGCAGACCTCTTATGTAGTTACAAACAGGAAAAGGAAATGTGTAAATATAACCCTATTTTCACTGAAAGGACATAATCTGGAATCATATCAATTCTGGTTTTATGACCCTTAAATAACCCCCTCTGATTTGGACCTAAAATACTTTCTTAGTGTCCCTTTAATTTTGCAGAAAAATGTTTGGTCTGTTTATTCAAATCACACTTTCTGTGCAGATGAACCGTCAGTGGGTTAATGCTTACCTCTCTATAAGTTATTGGGTAGCTAGTTTTGCGGAAGTATTTGAATTTCCTGTTGGCAGATCAGAATACCTCCAATACTGATATTGTCAGTCTAGTTTCTGGAGGTGGAATATGGATATGTACATTCTTCAACTTTCACTCATCATGGAACGTTTCACATGCAATGAGAAGCAAAGCAGAGTTAGCCATGTGAGAATCTCTTCAGCTTTCTCTCTCTGCTTCACTGCTTCTTGTCTCAGCCCATGTAAGTGATACCTTCTTTTGAACATCAAGACTTGAGTGATCAAATAATAAAGGGTAACTGTTAATCAAATGACTGTGCAAAGAAAACAACAAACTTCCATCAAATATTATTTTAAACAGATTTATTGTTATACTCATTTATTTTCTATTCTGAAGTAGAGACATATAGATTTTCCAGGTTTAAAACACGCTTGCATTTTTTTAAGCTGAAAAAGTATTAACAGTTTGTTTTTAACAGTCAGAATAAAGAGATGCTACAATAGTATTTTTTAAAGATTGTTTAAGAACAACCTGAATATCAAACAAAACAAAAATAAACCAACTTTTAGAAATTATAAAATCTGCTGAATGACTCAAGGATAAAAAGCATTTTAAAATTGACTTTTAGGTCATCCTTTCTTTGTTTTGATTTTTGAAGGTGCTTGAAATTCATAGCTTGCTAGTTCTCATTCCACTTGATGTCCCAGCATGTACTAAGGTGGTGTTGCAATACCTACTGTTAGACCCGCAATAGAGGTCTCCCTGTGGGATGGGGAGCAGGCAGGTATCAGACATACTGTTGGTATATAATATTCTAAATGCTCTTTATTGATTACAAAACAAACATTACTCACTCCACATTCACACCCCAAACATACTATACCAGAATCTAATGGTGAGAATGGTCCTAATGGGCAATCGAGATGCCTTCTGATTATAAGATTCTGGGAGCCAGCGAAAACCACATCTATATCCACATGGGGCTCTGGATCAATAAACGACTCCTTTTGCAGAAATCATAGTCCATTTATGCTCCATTCCGTCTGGTCATCGGTTCTTTGCCTTTGTTTACTAGGCCTTCTACTCACACAATTCCAAAGAGACAATCCTGGGCAGGCTGCCATGATCCAAGGCGTGCCATTTCCTCCAATTCTTATACAATTGTATATCAGTCCAGCTGGTGTTTCTTTTTCTGCTGATTCTCCATATTTTTCTCTGAACTTAACAAATTGTTTTTGCACAAATAGTTCTAGATGTTAAGTTCTTGCTTTGGTTGCCAATTTGCAATGCATGTATTCATGTCAAGCACGCGTCGTTCATATCAGTCCTCAATGATCTAAACATATTACATGGATATATGAATCACAATGTATATTGAGATATATATATCTCCCAACATTCCCCCCCCCGATACAATAATTAATGGCATTAATCATGTATCACTTTATAATTTCACAAGCAATTCAATTTTATGTATCACTTGCTCCAAAACTTCTTGTTGCTTTCTTATTTGGCAATATAAACATAGCATAATAAAGGTTAACAAAATCATTAATGCAAATAATATGACAGTGGGAAGTAGCATTAAATTTAGAAAAGCTATGAGACTGGGAGACCATCCTTTAAAAATATCATACCAATGAGAAATTGCCAATTCTTCTCCTCCTCCTTTCCACAATTTTAATATTTGACCATTGTGTATCAAAACGTTATTTTTTCCCAGCTGAGCAGTCTTAGATACATCGTTTGCATATTGCGTGGTTTTTTTTTTGTTTTCATCAATCAATTTTTTCCATTGTTCCCAATGTATCCCCAAATCAAAGGACCAGTTCATATCTTTTGATTCCCAAACAATTTCCTTTTTTAAGAATAGAGGATCTTGATAAATAACTCCATTAATAATGACTTCTGTTACATTATATTTACATGACTCAAATGGTCCTTTTTCTGTCATACTTCCCCAAAACACATGTTTTTCAGTGGTTACCACACAAATATACCTGCAAAAAGAAGAACAGGAGTACTTGTGGCACCTTAGAGACTAACAAATTTATTAGAGCATAAGCTTTCGTGGACTACAGCCCACTTCTTCGGATGCGAAAACTTATGCTCTAATAAATTTGTTAGTCTCTAAGGTGCCACAAGTACTCCTGTTCTTCTTTTTGCGGATACAGACTAACACGGCTGTTACTCTGAAACAAATATACCTGTTGCCTAAATCAAACGTTCTTGTGCCATTAGAGGCTAAATATTGCATGGTACATTGTCCGCTTAAATGCTTCAAATGACATCCCTCTAAGGACCAAGTTAGTTGTGGGCACACCCATTTACTTCATCCCCACTCTCCACAGTGGTTCGCTAATTCTACTAATTTATAACCCCCTTTTTCTTGAATCAAGTGTGTCCCATTTATTTTTATTTGCCATAACTCTTCATTAATATTTTTGCAACACCCAGGCCATTACTGCCTTTCTTTGCTTCCCTTCTGCAATTTGTTGATTCCATACATATATTCCATATATTGCCCATTACTTAACAGATTATCCATTCTTTCTATGTATTGGATCCCATAAGTTTGCATTTGTACACATCATATTGCTAGTACAGTTTTATTGTCAATCTCAGACACACCAAATAGATTTACGTTTAGAGACTTTTTCAAAGTTTGGGCTTGTTTCAATTGGAATTCCACACTTCTTATTCCTTGTTCCGATAATGCACCAAACTTTTGTGTCACGTCTGTATAGGCCCCAAAACCTTACCCAAAGCTGACAGTTTCCTTGTAATGTCTCAATATCCAATAAGTTTAAAGCTCCAGCACCAATACTACCTATGACATATTCCCCATACCTCTCATTTCGTATAGTCCCATCTCCCCATTGTTGTTGCCATGCATGAAATAGAGGCAAGGTGTATGGCATACACTCTGGGTGTAGTGCAGTTATGTTTACCTGTGCTCCTTCCAACCAGATTGTTTGTTTGATCCACAATAGTTAGGGCTTCGATTACTTCTCATGTCCTATATGGGTGCTCGTCTGCCATGATTCTTGGTGTAATCTTGTTTACTGGTATCTCGTTAATAAACATAAAAGACCATATCCACGAAAATATATTCCACCATTAATTTTCCTAAAGTAACTCCATCTTCTTATTATGAAGGATTTTCCATTACACCATATTCCTATAATTTAAGAGCCATTAACTCATTCCATCCCACAAGGGTATTAGCCAATTCTTGTTCATTAGTCACATCTAGGGTGACTACATCAAATCCCAAAAGGTACAGTTCAGAATACTCGTATTCAGATTGTTCTCATCATAACTAAACCTAAACACTAGGTGATCTTTTCCCCTTAGTATGTACAAATACCTCCATTGATCTTCCAAATCTGTTGGCTTTAGATATTTCCATATCACATTTTTGCCATCTTCCCACCATATTTCAAATTTTACCTCAAAAGGTTTTTCTTTACATCTGGTTTTGTTTGGTCCTGTTTTTTCCATTCTGTCCCACAAATAGTCAAATGTATTATTCCATACCTCCAACCTAGAGGTGCTCCCATATGTATATCCATGTACCCCTATATTTCCCCAAATATTCAAAAAACATAAAAGCCAAAAACCATATTTCCACCCATTTTGAATTATGAAAATCCTCAATATTGAATCCATGGCCATTATTCCATAGGAATAATGTCCAATGCTTCTGGCCATATTAGTCTAAATACTTACTCTAACCCCTTCTATCTTTGCTCTAGCGCCAGTATTATTTTTTTCTTCCTAAAATATAATGCACCCAACACAATTCTTCTACTAAGCACAAAAGGCAAAGAAAAGTAAACATAAGCAATAAATCAGTTACAAAAATTGTAGCACTGTATCCAAACTCCAAATCTAAGGTCCGTACAGGATAATCTCCGGTGTAATTGGGCATTCCTTTCCCTCTGTAAGATAAACTAAAAGAAAAAGAAAGGAACATTATATAATCTTTAGGCCATAATTTCAATTGTGATGTGTGGACCCGCTTTTCCTTTTCCCCTTGTTAATCTGCACTACATTAGGTGAAATTTTATTAATGATGGAAAATGGTCGAACCCATGTAGACTCCAGGACATATTTTGAATATTAATTTCAAATACATTACTCTATCTCTGATTTTCTATAATTTACTGTCCTGAGCCATATGAGAATCCACATAGTTGCTTGTTTTTTTCAGTGGCACCAGTCAGTTTAAATTCCATTTTCTTAAATTGCATCGGTAACTCTCTTACCCACTGGGTAACTGATACCACCTCTTCTTCTTCTGGGTACAATAAAGGGCTCTACAATCTCATTGGCCTTCCAAAGAGAATTTGATAAGGCTGGTAGCCAGTACTCAATCGATCATTACTTTGGATTGCCACCAACACCATTGGCAATTTATCATCCCAATCTTTGCCAGCTTTTTTGCACTACTTTGCGTAGAGCTTGTTTAATAGTTTGATCCATCCTTTCTACTGTCTCTGGCGATTGAGGATGATAGGGGATATGTAGTTATTGCTTTATTCCTAAAGCTTTTAATAAACTTTTAATTACTTCTCCTACAAAATGTGGCCCATTATCTGAATCAATTACTTTTGGATTTCCATATCTACTAAACACTACTTCCCACAACTTTTTAGCAGTGGTCTCTGCAGTATGATTTCTGGAGGGAATCTCCTCCACCCATCCAGAAAAGGAATCTGCTATCACTAATAAATATTGATTCCCCCTTTGGGTCTTAGACAATTTATCAGTATAATCAACCTGTATTCTACTCGCCACAATTCTTTGCAACAAGGGTCCCGAATTTGGTGGTCTATTCCTGTTTGCTGCACACCTTATGCAGTTTTTAACAAAGTTTTCTATGTCCTTTCGCACCTTAGGCCATATTCCAACATGTTTTACCTTAAAGAGAGTATTCTCTGTTCCTTGGTGGGCCATAGAGTTACACAGGTTAATAATTTCTTCTCTTTGAAGTTTTTCAGGTACCCACTTTACCTCTTGTGTTTTCTTATTCACCTCATAGCCACCTTGTATATTCCAGTTTCCCCATCTTTCCTCAGGTTTAACCTCCTGTTTATGGCTTGAGCACTAGTAACTACTGTCCGAGACCCATACAGGTTCGAATGAGGATTCGAGTGGAAGAGGAAAATTGAGACAAAGGCAGATTGTAATTCAAAACAGGTGGCCGTTTATTAATGGGGGATGAATCACAACTTGGGCTGGGGAGGAGCACCTTTACCAACTAACAGTACAAATTCAATTGGAATGGGAATAAGTAAGCAACCAAAAATATCACCAGAGCAGTAATATAAAAGAGTCTATGTACATTTAATAACAAGGAATCAGATAATTTACAACCAACTATTTCCTGAAAAACCAGAACAAACATACAAAACTGAGTAAACTGTAACAATTCGTCCTCTATACATTATACATGAGACTTGGTACCAAGTAATAAAGAAAAAAGGCCTAACAAACAGAATATCTACAAAAATTAATATGTACATACCACACTCCAGGCGCAGCTGACCAGCAGTACAGACACCAGGGACATGATGAGATGTAACTCGAGATGACACGACACGAGCCGGCTAAATCCGGAAGAGATCCTGGCTGAAAGGGTGATCAGGCCTTCCAGCTAACACTCCTGCTGATTTAGGCGAGGGACATAGTTTTGTTCAAAGACCCTTGCTCGTGCTAGCATCTAATTGGTTCCCCGCTCCTACACCAATCAGGCTCCGAGCTGGTGCCTTCTACGTAAACAGACACTGCACCCGGCACGCTAAGCTTATGCACATGGCATGCTGGAATTGTAGCACACGGTACCAATGTGACCCACAATTGACCAGGCGGAAGGTTTGAGAATGGTCACACGACACCAAGGCGCTGCACACGACACCAAGGCGCTGCACACGACATCGATGTGACCTTCTGACCGACAATTGGCCATCCAGACACCATGACAGAGCATAGGGCTGAGACAACTACCATAACTCCCAAAGGTTCCTTTGCTGCTAATTTAGCTAAAGCATCCAATTTATCATTCCAATATTTTTCATTCCCTTCTCACTTTTGATGACCTTTAATATGTCTTACTCTTAATTTTCCTGGGTGTTTTTTCAACTAATCATAGATAGATTTCCAGTTCTCCTTTTGGACAATTTTCTTTCCTCTCAGCTCTTTCCCAAGGATTCTTTTTTCAAACCCCAATCCAGTATAACAGTCCTTGTACCACAAAGTCTGAATTCATATAGACATAAAGACAGTCTGCAACATTATTTTTCTGTTTAAGCAGATCACTAAGAGCTCTGATCTCTGCTCCCTGAGCTGAAGTCATACTCATAGAACCAGAAATAGTTTCCCCATCAATTTTTACAGTAGCACATCCCATATATTACTTAGACTTCTAATGGTATGAACTACCATCTGTAAATCAAACCTCTTTTTCTTGGAGGCTGAACACTTCATCTATGGGGGGTCCTCCTTCAACTAACTTCGGTTTGGTTTCTGGAAGTGGACATTCATGCTCCTCTCCTTCCGTCAGGAGGGCATATGGTAACATCATTGCTTGTTTGTTATTCTCATAAGTAACATCTCTGCTAGTTAACATCAAGGTCCATTGGGCCATCCTGGTATTTGATACTCCTTTCCCCTACAGTTTACCTGATAAAATATACTTCAGGGGAGAGTGAGGTTTTTGTATTATAGTAGGGGCTGTGTCAATAGTCAAAGCAAAAGTTTCGATGGCTCATACAGCAGCTAAACATTCGCTTTCACAGATCCCAAACTGCTACTCCATAAGGGCCAATCTTCTAGATGTGTATGCTACTGGTATTCACTTCCTGTCAATTTTCTGCATTAGTACTGCCACTAGACCCTGTTGGGTAGCTGCCAACTTAATCACAAACGGCTTGTTTATTTCAGGGAATTTCAGTGTTCCCCCCACACTAATATGTCGTCTACATATAAGGTGACGTTCTCCTGATCCTCTTTGGATAATTGATCCAGCATTTGCACCACATGTTGGTGCACAATAGCTGGAATGCAGTGTAGGCACTGGGGAATTCTTTTAAATCAATACTGCTGTCTCTTAAAAGTAAACACAAAGCGGACCCAAGAATTGGGATGCAATGGGATGGCGAAAAAACAATTTGCTAAATCTATGACAGAGAACCATTTATGGCCCCCAGGTATTCTTGCCATCACTTGAGGTAGAACTGCCACTATTGGTGCCATGTGGGGGTAGCTTTATCAATTTGTCTAAAATCCACTGTCAATCTCCAATCTTCTGAGGCTTTTAATATGGGCCAAATTGGGCTATTGTATGCGGAATTCCCCTTTCTAATCACTCCCTGTTCTAATGATTCAATTTTTTTTTTAATTCCTGCCCCTGCCTACACAGGATATTTATATTGTCGCTGTGGTGGCATTTCTTCCCCAATGATTTTAATACATGATTTGATTTTATCACATTCTGCCTTATTCTTAATCCATACATCAGGAAACTCCTTTACCCACACATTCCGTTGATTGAGTACAATCTCCTCCACTGCTCCTGTAGCATATATTCTTGGAATGTACCCTGCTGTCAGGATGCTTTCCATCCAGCAAGGCACACACCACAGAACTCCATTAGTTAAATCCAAAACAAAGGATTCCTCCTCAAAAACGGAGTTCCCAATGTTACTGGCTCAGCCACCTGATCTGAAGCATTTGTTCTTTACAAGAAAAATCCCCCCACTCTCTCTTTGAAATAGCTATTTATATTGGAGGATACCTTTTTCCTGTCACTCCTTCCCCAATAAAGGAGAATGCTGTAATGATCTCTGACACATTTCGAGTCAAACCACAACTTTTCTTTACACCAGCCTCACTATCCAATAGGCATCTTTGGATCCATTATCTCCTACAATGACAGTTGTCCTAGGCCTCCCATTTGAATCCCATCTTAATCTAGTTACCGTCTCCCATTCCTGAGGGCCCATTTCCAGTCTGAGCAACATGTTATCAGGGCTTCCCTTTAGAGCAGGTTTCTCTGAATCCTCAGCTTGCATAGCTGCAATATTTTTCTGCTCCTTTCTTCTTCCATCCTTTGCATTTTTTTGATCAATTCATCAGTACGTCTCCCATTCCATTTGTCCATATCTACTCCCCTCAATTTCAAATACCTCCACGCGATATTCTGAATCATATTTACTCCCTTCTGGGGCTCATTTTGATTATTCCACCCTCTACCTCCTTGGGATAGGGTGTTTTGTCCTCTATCTGGGCCTCTTCCTATCTCTCAGTATCCTGATTTATAAGCACTCTCATCTGAATATGTTATTGCTTCAACAAAAGGTACTCTGAGTTTCAATCCTTTTACCTGGCTTCTCCCTTTCATCATTCATTGGCATACTATCCAGTGCATCCAGTTAATTCCTTATCTTGGGCTGCTTGGTTCACCAAATGAATAGACATCATTAATAAATTTCTGTCCAATCCTTCAAACACATCATTCCAAAATTCCCTCTGATTCAAACCAACTGCCATCAAAGAATCAACTGTGACATGTCTGGCAATCTCTGCCCTGGGATTAGTCACCGGTTGTATTTCCAGGGCTTTGGAACGGAGCCTGGAGCTGGAGCGCGGAGCACCTCCGGAGCAGTGGAGCTGCAGGTTTTTGCCTGGAGCTGGAGCAGAGGCAGAACACAGTTCCAAAGCCCTGTTTATTTCTCCAGCCAATAATCCCAATGTTATTCTCCTTAACAGGTAATCCCTGGGTGAATCTCCAGGCGTCATGTAATCTGCACTGGATAACACCTATCTCTTTCCCTAACAACATAATAAATCATGGTATCATTTGGTGTGCTTCTGCATTTTTCACTCAATCTACTACCTGTCTAATCTCACTAGTGATAGCTGCCCTAATTAAATATAAGTCAATCTCATAGGTTAAATTCTCTGTTCCTCCTAACGCTGCCCACTTTACTAGGCATGTAGCTAAATTTTTCATATTCACTGGGCCTAATGACTTTACCATCAACTGTAAATCTGATGAACTCACAGGGATTATTTGTGTCTGCTCTGACTGTATCTCCCCCGCTGCATCCTTAGTGGTTGATCTCCATTCTAGCACTGCTACAGACTTTTCTGGCTTAGGTTCTCCCAGCCAGTTTCTTCTTTCTTCCCTCAATTTAGTATAAAGCCCCTCTCAAGGTTGGTCAAATTCCCTTCTCTCTTGACCCCCTCGCAGATCATCTCCATACCAAATATCATTGGAATCCAAATTTCTGTTTGACACACAACCGCAACTTGCAGCTCCTGTATTTTCACTTGCTTTTTCAATGCTGCTATAGTTTTCTGGCATGAACTGTGAGAAACGCTTGTGATCTCCTCTTCCTTTTCCTTAGCCAAATCACAAATTAACTCTAATTCCTAACATTTGATGGTCTAATTTATCTTTGTTTTAATCTTTTCCAATCCATCATTCTTTTATCCAATTCCCTATTTTGTTTCCCCATTTGTTATAACTGAGTTTGTATTATCTGTGCCTGCCTTACTTCCCGCTGCAAATTTTCCTGGCAAGTTTTAAAAGTCTCTTGTAATATTTGTAACTCTGCACAGACTTCCTCCTTACATGCAATTGCCTTTTTTACAGCTTGCCACAACTATACTATGGCCATTTGTTTTTTTATTGGCCTTAGGTTTGTACAGCTGTACATATTTCTCAAATATAGTTTCTAAGGAATCAAATATTATTACATACAGTTCCACTGCACCTTCCATCCAAGGGCATGTCCCAAATGCAATAATCTCCTTCTCTAACAGAGAAGGGGCTTTAAGTTGAGTCCACTGTGGTGCCTCTTCCACCCCTTTACTTCTTTTGTTAAACAGTGTTTTAAACATTACAATAACACCACATGGTATCTCCCCACACATTTTTATTTTTCCTCACTAATTTCACAAATAAGGAGTCACCCTTATTAGTCTTAAATAAGGACTCCCCCGACTCTATGAGACTCTGTCTTGAAATCCAGCATTCCTTAATATCTCTCCCTGCTCTGCATTCTCCACCACATGTTAGACCTGCAATAGAGGTCTCCCTACAGGATGGAGAGCAGGCAGATACTGGACACAGTGTTGGTATATAATACTCAATGCTCTTTATTGATTACAAAACAAATCTTACTCACTCCACTTTCACACCCCAAACATACTAACCCCCCAAAAGGTCAGAATGTTCCCGATGGTCAGTCAAGATCATAAGATTTGGGGATCAAACCACATCTATATCCACACGGGGGCTCTGGATCAATAAACAACTCCTATTTGCAGAAATCATAGGCAACCATTTATACCAGTCCATTCTATCATGTCATAGGTTCTTTGCCTTTGTTTACCAGGCCTTCTACCCAAACAATTCCAAAGAGACAATTCTGGGCAGGCCGCCATGATTCAAGGCATGCCGTTTCCTCAAATTCTTATACAATTTTATATCAGTCTAGCTGGTGGTGTTTCCTTTTCTGCTGATTCTCCATATTTTTCTTCAGAACATAAGATTGTTTCACTAATAGTTCTTGACCTTCATTTCTTGCTTCGTTTGCCAACTTGCAATGCATGTATTCATGTCAAGCATGTGTCATTCATACCAGGCCTCAATGACCTATAACATATTACATAGATATATGAATCAGTGTGTGTGTGTGTGTGTGTGTATATATATATATCCAAACATTACCACAGAGCTTAAGCACAGCATGCAGCCAGTCTTCAGGGCCAGGCTCAGGCAAGTTCCATTTTGTTGTCAGTTTGTGGCACCATTGAAAACAGACTTTTCCCTGTATGTATTCAATTGTAAGAGCTGGAATAAATAAAACCAGGGTCCATCTTTTATACAAGTTATCTCCCCACTTCTCATATACACACACACACACAAATGTCTCCCCTCCAAAAGCAAACAATTTTGATAATTTGTATGAAAGGTCAGATACTATTGTGGGTAAGAATCCATATAAATAAGCACCAAGATAAACTTCACAGTGTTAGAGTCTGGATGGAGTTTTATCTTAAATCCATTTTGTTAATGTCAGTGGAATCCAATGTAATTAGGACCCATAAGACTGTCAACTTTTGTACCAGTTTTAAGTGTTTTATAATGTTGTGGACTACTGTCCATGAAGCACTGGGCCAAGGTCACAAAGTCATGTAACACAGACCACCAAACAGACATCAGATGATAAAGACTTCTTTTTTATCATATTATAAAATCAGTCAATATTATCTCAGTTTCCAGGTGGTTGTAGAAGATATAATTTTGAATATTTAATAGCAGAACCAAAGTTGTGGGCAAGGTTGGCATACTTGATTGATATGTGTTACCTATTGTTGCACTGGTGATTCAACAGCCTCTTATCTCTGGTTTCTATTTCCCTTTTGGGTCCTTTCTTTACAATTTGTTAGCCTGTTTAACTTCACCCAGTACTTGCTGGATTCTTTCCAAACTTCCCAGGCTTATATTCTACATCTTTATTTTTCCCTTTTGTGTCTTCACTTCAGTCCTAATTGCAAATATAACTAAACACTATCACTATTGCTTATGCTTCCCTAGTGGTACATCTCCAATCTGTATTAGTGAAATCAAATTCCAAGCAAAGTTATCTGCATGCTTTCAACTCCATTTACCATTATGAACAGAAGTTGTTCTCAATCTGTTGACCTGTAGAGACCTTCCTGGTTTCATGGAAGGTATAGGATGGGGAAATCGGGAAAAGGCAGGTAGCTCACAGAGATCTCGCTTCTTATGAACTGATATGCAGAATGTCAAAATGGGAGGTTTGCTTTTGTAAAGAAATGTACCAATACCATGTTTACAAACTTGAGCTACAAGCTTATGTGGAGTAATGGCAATATATGCCTTCCCCACCCCCTCTTTTTTTTCTTGATTTATTTATTCATTTGTGTCTTTTTTTTTTTTTTTTTTGAATTGTGGAGATGGGGCTGAAACAAACCCTACATCCAAACTCTACAAAACTGTATGGGAGTAAAAGCATTAAAAATGTGTTTCTGAAACAAACTTGGAAATAACCTGTATTGGTAATGGGTCCTGAATCCAAATGCCTTGAATATCTAGGTGTTGAAAATTCATATATCACTGCTGAATTTTGCAGCTTGACCTCATCTTCACTTTCTTTATTTCCTCAATTTAATTTATACTCAGTATTGTTTGCCTTTCTATGTACAGCACTTAAAGTATATAAGCATTGCTTCTATTGTTAATACAATATTATAGTATTGGTGCCCATTAATTGAAATCAATATATAGTAATTAATATTTAGTTATACATTTAGTTATAATTTTTTTCTGATTAAAATATTACTTCACAATATTAACCTAGGTTTTATATTGTGGCCAGTATATATTTTTCAATGGCTGGGGACCACTGTTAGAAAATTGTTGTAGGCATATTACTATTTAATTCTAATATTCCCTCTGCCTTATATACAATATAGTCTCTTAAACATGAAATCGTCATAACTATCTGTCTCCTCCCCGCAACCTCCGGCGTTCCATAATTAAGGATCAGAGATTAGCTTAATCTCTTAAGGATTTTTTTTTAAATCCCCCAAACTAATGTTTTGAATATAATAATAAAATAAACTATTTCCTTGCCCTTTTAATTTGGAAGCATTCTTTCTTCAGTGTGCAGATGCAAATTTACTAAAGATTCATCTTAATTGTTTTTAAACACCACTATAGAATGCCCTATGCCAATCTAGTTGAGAATCTTAATGTCAACCAGTTGGGCAGTAATGGTTTCATCAAGAAGTCCACCAAGATTCAGTTTAGATAAAAACACTATTATGTATTGTTTATTTCCAGTGGTCTGGTTTATATTCCCCCCACCAACTCCTGTCCATACGCATTCCACCAAAAGCATTCCCTAAAAGAGGCAGGCCCAGAGCAATCCTCTTGACTTGAATCTGAAGAATTAACATTACAAAGAGGACAGTAATTGGTGGAAAAAAAAAAAAAAGTCGGGTGGGGAAAGAGAAGTGCAAGCTTTAAGCCTTCAACTGCATTATACTACTGTAAGATCATAGTCAAACTTTGCTTCCGGTATATTCTTCCAAATTGACACAAGTTGAGGAAGTTAGTTTAAATTCTGAGTCCTCTCTCACAAATCATGGTCCTTAGTGACTTTTTTTCCCCAGCATATCTGTTCCATGTCCGATATTCCCATCACATGTATACTTGTCATAGATTATCAATGTGTCTTTCAGACTCACGCATATGCACACCAAAAAGTTCAAAAGAGTGGCATGGAAGGACTCAAAGGAAGAGTACTGAAATGATCCTTGTGATTCAACAATGTATGTTTACACATAGAGCGAGGATTGTGAAACTCTACACTTTTGAATTAGTTGGGGGCAGATGAGCACAATTTTTAAATTTATTATCTCAGAAGAGAATTTTGACCCATGACTTTCCAGAATACAAAATTGGAATCCGTCATATATGGGATAAACTATTGATATTTGTATATTGGGAACAGAAGGGAAGGAATTAGTAGGCATGCTTAATATTTGCTCATACTTAATGGGCAATTTTCTATACTCAGAAAGGAATATAGACCTGAGGATTATTTTTGAAAGATGTTTGAGATTTTGGTGTAAATAAATAAATAATGGCCACTGCTGTAGAAGAGCTGCTCTGAACTGATAGAGTGGACTACCATTACTGTTTGTTTTGGTTGTGGCACAGAGTTTAGTTTTACTAGATCTGCAGCTGGAACTAATGCCTCTCCTCCTACCTCCCCTTATATTTTATGTAATAGAAGTAAATTGCTTGTGAAGTTCGGAAACCTCTCTGGTTGCACAAATTAGAATCTTATGTCTATATTTTAATAGAAACTTCAAAGCGGCCTCAAAAAAGTGTAAATACATTTTTGACTCAAAACAAGTACATGTTCAAAATTGTGAATTCAATTCTGCAAGTGCTGCTTGAAAATTTGATCCTTAATTGTTTATAGTAATTTACCAAATTGTTCTTAAAATTAAACAGAACTGTAATGTTAATGAAAATTAATTTTCTTATATAGTGCAAATTGGATTGGGACTTTTCTGCATGAACTGCATATGAGTCTTTCCATTGACATTACTGGAAGTAGAAGAGACTTGTAAAATAAAGTGTCAGTTATACGAGATGAGGCTGTGAAATATGGATTAAAGTGCACCTACTGTTATACAAGATTTGTTATTGATATATTTTGAACAATTTTATCCCACTTGGTCCATCTTTCCTCATACTTTAATTGTTAATCCAATAAAAGCTGCATGGTTTTTTTTTTTCCGTTTTTATAATACATTTTCTTAGCAGCCACATATCTATAGGGAATACTAGCTTTTGCAATACTTATATTCATTTTACGGTGGGTTTTTAAAGGAGTTAGGCATCCAACTACCATTGAAATTCAGTAGGGTGTGGGCTCTTAACTCCTTCAGGCTCCTAAAAAATCCTGTTCAATGTCTGCAATAAGTAGGGTGACCATACATTACATTTTGGCTGAGACTGTCCTTTTTTTGAGCCCTGACCTGACTTTTTTTGCAAAAGTGGGCTTTTGTCCCATTTGCTATTGCCAACTTGCCCAGTTGGTAAGAGCAAATAGGACAAATTCCCACTTTTGTCAAAATGGGGCGTGGTGCGGAGGAACATGAGTGAGAGCGCAGAGATGCCAGCCCTGCATGGGGGGAGAGGCAGCATTCCAGCATGTGGGGGGCAGGCAGGGTTCCAGTGACCAGCAACAGCCTCGCACGGGCACGGGGGCATGCTTGGGTGAGTGGCTGGGGGTATCCCATTTTCCCTTTGGGAAACAGTCACCCCAGAAATAAGATTTGAAGCTTTTATTTTACAAAGAAAAATGTCACTGCCTTTTCTTCACCTCTTTAATATAGATTACCTATAATATTTTTATCATTAAATAGACATTTTCATTAGCTTTCTGTCATCTCTGAATAGTGTTGATCCTCTTTCTTTAATGTTTCCAATATTCCCCTTGTAGCTGTTCCTGTGTCTCATTTTTTTCTTTCAAATGTAATTGCCATTGTTTCTGCCCCATCATCTGAATTTACTTTAATTAGTGAATAACCTTAAACAGAAAAAGGGTTTCTTCTGCAATTTTAGGTAGGATTACATTTTGACCTATTCTACGTCCCCCACTTAATGTTTTCCATTGAGCTTACTAGCTAAACTGAGTAAATTGTTTTTCATTAAATAAGAACTAAAGTAAACCTTCTCCTAAAGCTCATATGGAACTAAACCAAGCAAGATTCAAAGCCTATGAGAACAATTAAAACATAAAACATTTCAATACCAACATTTATTTTAATGCAGCAGTTTACCTTTACATTTGCAACAAAATGTAAGTAAAATGTAACACAGCCAGTTTCCTACCATCAACTTTTGCATTGTTTTGCATTGTTTGCTCAGTCAATGTATGGATTGTTCAGGATTTGTTTTTGTGCTCTGAGGCAACAGTAAAATTACCATGTTATTTCATTCTGAGAACCATTTTTTGGTGGGATGGTGTTGGGGACATGGAATTTTGTACCTATGTACCTTCTCACCTATGTAAGTGAGAAGCTTTGAACAAAAATATAACACTCAAATATATTACAAGACCTGAATTTTACAATTTTTATAGGTTAGGAAAGTGGTTCTGTCTACAAATGATGATTTTTCATTTAATATACTTTCTGATGAAAAATTGGTTTCCTCAAAATGGAAATTTCCACCAGAAATGTTGGCTTTTGATAATATTTGGGAGGGGTAATAGAAAACTGACAACTCCGTAACTGACTTTTTTGCTTTCCAGCAGCTGAAATCTAAACGAAAAAAAGAGTTTATTTAAATGTTTTGGTTTTGAGAGTTCTTTGAGGTTTTTTGTAGAGAAAACAAACTCTTAAAGAACAATGTTGCTGAAAACAGAACATTTTAATTTGATCAGTCGTTTTAATGGAAACAATATTTCCTCACAATTTCTAGTCCTTGCATATAAAGGACCCTGTATGTACTAACTTGCAAAAGTAAAGAAGGCTTTCTCAGGCAGGCTCTGGTATGCATGCTCTGAACTGCTGCTCCAAAAAGAGCAGTATGCACCTCTGTATTTGGTATGATACTGATTACAGTAACTACATGGGAGGGAACCTGAGTGCTATTCTACCAGTCCAACAAACCATTTACCTTCTGGGATCATTAGGCACATGATAGGGAAATATTTCCCCATCACTTCTTTCAAGTCTTGTCGGTATTTTGCCCTATTGCTCCCTGGGGCTTAGGGGCAAAGGAGCAAGAGAAACATTCTTTATGCCTGTTCCCTGATTGACTATCTATATAACAGACAGCAGGATTTGGCCCACGGTCCAAGTTTTCCAATATAGCTCTGTTGTTGCACTTCAGTTCTGACTTTAAGGGATGCCCATTATATAGACATTATATATATTTTTTCTTGGATACTCTGTTGAAATCCAGTACTTTTTTACTTATGACCAAAGAAGAAATAGAACATATGGTAAAAGTACTGATGTGTGAAAAAGTTAATTGACTACTCTGCCACTTCATCTAGCAACCATTTGCGTTTATCACTTATTTACAGCATGTTAAGGAGAATTGGATGCAGAGTGTCCTACCTAAAGTGACTTTGGACATACTTTTACATTCTTTCTTCATCCATACAAGCATATGGGTGACTTTCTATATTTAAGTTTGGACCACATTGACCATACATGTAAACGTGCATTAAAGGGCAAGTAGCTAAAGGGGAGTGGGGGAGCCACAAAATAATCTTTATCTGTAATGTACTCTGAGTCTTCAAATCTGATACTTACAAATAAAATTACTAGATAAGTATGAAAATGGACATTACTTATGATGAACATGCTTGCTTCATTAAAAAAAAAATCAAAGCTTCCTTTCTTCCCTTCTAAATACCTGATAAATAGGCAGCACATTTAAAAAAGTGCTTTTATTATTATATAACATAAATTGTTCAGATTAATTCATTTATATAATAAAGTAACTATGAAGTTAAACGGGAATGCAATTTTTTTTCATGAAACAAGAATACATTTGAATATTGTTCCACAACTATTAATTTACGAGTAACCTCTGATCACATTATGCTTTCCAGATTACATGAGAGGATGTGCTCTGGAAGACAAAAGGGATCTTTCTTCCTCAAAGGGCAGAATGAGAATACTGATTTCATTTCCTTGAATACAAACCACTCTTAGATTGGAGAGTTAACAAATCAAATCTACAATAAACAGGGCAGTTAAGGAAAGGCAAGCAAAGGCTTTACCAAAGACCTGTTTAGAATTTAAGATGAATCCCAGGCATGTGCTATCTATCTTTTCTTTGCCTGAATATATATATTAAAAAATTTTATCAAATGACAAGTGTTTGTCTTAGCTGTCTGTCTTTAGCTGAAATATTTAATGACAAATGTGGTGGCAGTGTTTTCTCGATACATTATGATTTTGTACTCACCATTGACAGCTCCTCTAAACAAGGGGTGCAACTTAATGGACTAAAGCACATAAATGTTGTGCCATTCAAATCTGCAGTGACAAAGGGTTTACTGTTAAACCCAGTGCTTCTAAACACAGTACTTCAAGTGAAGAGTGAATGAATTAACTTCAACAGGAGTGCCATTTGCATCTATTTAAAATGGGAAATGATAGTACAAAGAATAAGAATTCATACTTCCAAGAAGTTATATTCTTGAGATTGGTGTTCAGGAGCTAAGCCTGGAGGAGAAGTATAGTTGAGAATAAAGATTGATATATCATTCTACTGATGTATTTATATTGTGGCAATATAACAATATTTACTCTCTGTAATGTAATGATTCAGCTACTGAAGAGTGAAATGCTTTCTCAGAACACACAACTGGGCCTAATTCTGTAGTGATTTATATCCACAAAAGTCACTAGGTATATAATTACTGAGAATGCCCAACAAAATGATGGCAATAGTCAGTGAGTTAGGTAATTGAACCTAATTTCTTGCTGGAGGTTGCTGGGAACGTTTGCTGTAAGCAACTCTGCCTTCAAAACTACTTATGAGAAAATATGCAGCATGGAAGAAAAACTATCACCATCTTTTTTGGGTCATTTATACACAGATTTAAGCTGTTTTAAATTCAACATTGTTTTTTCCCTTTTCCAATCTTAGGGAAAAGTTATTTGTCCTGATTTTCATTTTGTCTTCCATGTTGATTAAAGCCAAATGAGAATTAGAGAAAGACTTATTGTGAAAATCATTTTAATGTCTAGCCAAAAAACTTACGACACTCAAGATCATATTTCTACTTCACCTAAAATGAATAAACTAAACATTCAATGTACGGCTTTATCATTCCATTACCACCAAAGTCCCAAGACCTATATGATGTTAGGTGACTATCTCCTAAGACTGTGTGGTCATATTTTCAAGATTCTTAACAGCAGCTGTTGGGTACTGAGCCTGAGTACTTGGATGTCTTGCCTTACTACAAGCCTGCGGCACCAAGTCTTCATTACAGTTGTTACCAGTCCTAGATAGGTTAAAGCTAACATGGCTGCGCCTACTCATGCTGCAATCACACCTTCGCTTGCAACATAGACACACCCTAAGTATTTAAATGGGAGCTGAGCTTTCTTTAAAAACTGGCTGCAGTTGTGGGGTTTGAGCATTTTTTTGAAAAACTGTCCCTTAACTTTGTTAGTCTCTAAGGTGCCACAAGTACTCCTCATTCTTTTTGCTGACCCTTGAAGCTTTCTGTTGATAACTCTGGAAAGTGTTCAGTGCTCTCAACCTCATTGGTCCCTTACTCTGGATTTATGAGCACACAGCAAAACATTGACTTCCATATAGGCCCTTGGGACAGATGGGGTGGGTAAAAGATTACTAATATTTCTATGCTCATTTTTAGCCCTATAAGTTCTCAGCTATAACAATGAATGTAGTATAAATGCCTAGATAGCCATTGAGACAAACTCTAGACTCCCAGTTCCCCTATAAATAGAGTGACCATTTCACTGTGAGAAGAAAAGATATGCTTCTTCCAATAGAAAATACTCAGTTTAATTCTTATCTGTTATATCTGCCTTCTCTCAACATTTAGATAGCTGTGGTGATTTATTTTATTTCCTATTTATAATAGATGTTGTACAGACATCCCCACTCAACAAAGCCATTGCATCCTTAACCAGACTTGAACCTTTTTGATTATCTAAGTTGTGCTGGCAGAAACTGGCTCTGATAAGACAATGCCAATAGAATGTAGTCATAATTTGATTTAGGCATTATTTTGTTTTGAGTTTTGCAAAGTGCCTGACCAGTGCTCTTGGTACTTTCAGAATAATTAGAATAACTAAAACCACAATATCAATAATTGATATGGGCTCTGGAAGCAGAAATTGTCATGGTAGGATTGTCATTAGAGCTAGATGAATTTCTTTGTCAAAACATTTTTTTTAAACAAGAAGTGATTTACAACTAAACAGAGGATAGTTAAACTCTAGAACAAATTACCTACGGAGGCTGTGGAATCTGCTTAATCCATTCTTAAAAACCTCCA
Organism: Malaclemys terrapin pileata; assembly: GCF_027887155.1. Lineage (NCBI taxonomy): Eukaryota > Metazoa > Chordata > Testudines > Emydidae > Malaclemys > Malaclemys terrapin. The sequence goes on from NC_071509.1 coordinate 93,546,428, forward strand.
ATGACAAGCACCTTTCAGGGATGGACTAGATAATATTTAATCCTGCCCCAGTGCAGAGGACTGGACTAGAGGACCTATCATGGTCCCTTCCAGTCACATTTCTATGATTCTAGGAAAATTATTCCTGATCAATTAAAAAGTTTCTACAAAAATAAAAAATGAAATTTCTTCATTTATTTGGAAATGAGAAATATTAAAATTTGGCTGGCTCCAAGAAATGGATGTTGACAGGTTTCCTTGCTCCTGTTTCTCTTCTTTACTTCCTCTTGTACCTCTTCCCCCCCACCCACCCACAGCAAATGCTGTATCCTTCCTCTACTTTGCTCCAAGTGTGAACAGCAAAATGGATGAAACTGATGCATCAAATAGTGGACAAAACAGAAGGTATTTAACAGAAATACTAGCACATCTTCTCCAGTGCATCACTGATTATTTATATTTATTTGTCTTGTGATAGCCCCAAAAGGTCTTAATGAAGACTGAATCCCATTGTACTTGGTGCTGAACAAACACATAAGAAGACACAATACCTTCCCTAAAGAGAGATAAGTGCCACATGAATCACCAACACCATTTCCTGGACAACCTATGTGATCGGTGGAGTTATCCCATCCATGTAACCCCATGTGACAGATATTGAAACTACATGCATTATCTTTTGGGAACATATTGAAGTTTTCATATTTTATGTTTAAAGCACGAAGTCATATACTGAAGTGGGCCAGACACTGAGCTGTAGAATATCCATAGCCCCGTCTATCAATAACGTGTGTTTCTGGCCATGGAAGGGGTGAGGGGAGGCCGGAGGAAGTTCCAGCAGAATCTGGAATCACTCATTAATGCAAAATCCCAGCTGGCTTGAACTCCTGGGGAACCGTGGAAGGGGTGGTCTTTACCTGTTTTCGGGAGGTTGGAAGACAAATCAGATTTTTGGTATAAAAGGCTGAATTCAAACAGGGACTTCTTTTTGATTCAGCAAATGGTCAGGACCCTTGATTCTAGGGTGGCCCCAAGACTTGCAGAATGATTAGAAAGATTTTGCACTACCAGAGTCTATGTGAAAGATGAGTGATTCCTGGTATGTTTAGTGAGCTTTTAAATCCTTTTATTGTTTGTTTTTCTCTGTGATGCTTTTGCCCAATTTGAAAGAGTTGTGTGGTCACTACTAAAAAGTCATTGTCCTCAGAGAGAAAACAAAACACTGGGTGCTGGCCATTAGGCAGATTGGCTTGCTGGGGATCTCACAGTGAAGTGCAGAAAGGCTCTTCCGCCTTAAAATCCCTGCCTGGAAAGAGAGAAGTGTGGGACTCTGCCCCAGAGACATGACTGGGAAGCCTGAGATGTTAAGTGGGTGCCCTTGAGGTACAACAGAGGATACAGGTTTAGTTATGCTGAAACTGGCACCCCAGATTGTGAAATATGAAGGGGGGTAAACCTTCAAGTCGTTAAAAATATGCAAGAGTGAAAGAGACCATACTTTAAAAAAATGATCTAGCCATAATAAGGCCTGTTAGAAATGGATTCTTATGTGAAACAGCCAGCGAAGCAATGCATTCTGTGAGCCATTCTTTTACAACTTATGTTGGAGAGACAGGTAATGAACAGTTAAAAGACCTGTACATATTTCCTCCAGATAGAAAGAAAAAGTCAGCAGTGAAAATGAAGCAAGGGCGAGTAACTGGTATGGATGCCATCAATGTTAAAAGGGTCCAGGGCCTTGACTGTAATGCAGCATCATGATGATTTAAGATTCTTAATGATACAACACAAGGTCAGCTGCCAGAAGATGTAAAGTAAATAATAACAATTTTGTTAAAATGAACAGTAATAAGTCCTATAATTATTGTGAGATTTCACATTTAGGTCATGTAAATAAGTTGCATAAAGCTCTGAATAACAGAGATGTGCATACACGAAGAGTATATTGTTTTTGTATTTTGTTTTTTTTAATACAGGCAAAATACAGCTTGTGGTTGGCTGCATCGGGCTATGGAGCTTAGGCAGCATTGAAAGCCACAAAAAACAATACTGTTCTCTGTGTTGGTTCCATAAAGCAGAATTTGATTTTGAAAATGAAAGAATGTTCAAGGTTATTCAATGTAATATAACCCCATGACATTAATTTAAGGTAAATATTGTGGTTTTTATATTGGATTGCTATAGGCATAAAAATGGACAAGATTTTCAAATGCTCAAAACCCACAATTTGGGGCTAGATTTTTTTCAAAGGAGATCAGTTCCCATTTAGGGACCTAAACGAGGTCCAGATTTTCAAAAGGGATCTCAACACTAAGTATACTGAGCTCTTTCAGAATTTTAGCCTCATCTGTGGATGCTGAGTTCTACTATTATTTTTAACAATGTGTCAGTGCTTTCTAGAAGCTGTGAGTTGAATAGGAGGTTTAGACCTTTATTTTGTAAAAATCTAAAGAAAATACCCCCCCCAATCCCCAAACGCACACAAAAAGAAAAGACAAAATGTAAACTGAGTAGTAGTGGTAGTGTTCATAGTGGCTCGATGAAAAATGGCTTGATAGTGATTTGAGCTCTTATTATTCACTTTTTTCACTAGATTCACATTGCTAAAATTAGGGTATGAAACAAACTTGACTAAACCTTAATGACTGCCTTAGCAGTGTTTAGGCAGAATAAGTACACAGTATGTGACACAGTCAGATGCACTGATCCATTGTTGACACAGGAGCAGCTGAGGTCACTCTTAAGATTTTGACTTATGGTGCACATTTGAAGTTAGGTATTGTGGTGGTGCTAGTACCTCATCAGCCCTTTAGGTCAGGGGGGTGGGAGGTGGCACAGCCTCTCTAAACCCAAGTCTGTGTTCTAAACCCTTCCGTAGTTTGCACAGGGTGGCCCAATGGCCTGAGTCCCTCTTCTGCCCCTTGCCGATTGAGGTAATGTGGCCTAGCAGCCGGGGTCTGTACAATGCGCCCCTAGGGCGGTGCGGCCCAATGCCCAGAGTCCACCTAATTCCCCTCCCCTAGTGGGGTAAGGCATCCTACCAGCCGGAGTCCATATAAGTCCATATAAAACTTGTTTCATGTTGTCATAGGTTTCCTTCATATGGACTGCATGACCAACTGGAATTGATGGCAAAACATTGCCATTATGCAGTAAAACAGCTTTTAAGACTCGTCTTCGATGAATCAATGAACAGTCTCCACTCATCTGGATTGTGAACGATGTTGAGGGCTGCCATCACACCATTGATGTTGTTGCAGGCTACAAGATCACCTTCCATGAAGAAGAATGGGACAAGATCCTTTGGACGATCACGGAACATGGAAACCCTAACATCACCTGCCAGGAGATTCCACTGCTGTAGTCTGGAGCCCAACAGCTCTGCCTTAATCTTGGGGAGTTCCAAATCCCTGACAAGGTCATTCAGTTCACCTTGTGTTATGAGGTGTGGTTCAGAGGAGGAGGATGGGAGAAAATGTGGGTCCTGTGACATTGATGGTTCAGGACCAGAAGTTTCATCCTCTTCCTCTTCCTCGTCTGACTCAAGTGAGAATGATTCTGGTGCATCAGGAACCGGCAGTCCTTCTCCGTGGGGTACTGGGCGTATAGCTGATGGAATGTTTGGATAATGCACAGTCCACTTTTTCTTCTTTGACACACCTTTCCCAACTGGAGGCACCATGCAGAAGTAACAATTGCTTGTATGATCTGTTGGCTCTCTCCAAATCACTGGCACTGCAAAAGGCATAGATTTCCTTTTCCTGTTCAACCACTGGCGAAGATTTGTTGCACAAGTGTTGCAGCATATGTGTGGGGCCCATCTCTTGTCCTGATCTCCAATTTTGCAGCCAAAATAAAGGTGATAGGCTTTCTTAACCAGAGTGGTTATACTGCGTTTTTGTGATGCAAAAGTCACTTCACCACAAACATAGCAGAAGTTATCTGCACTGTTCACACAAGTACGAGGCATCTCTGCTCACTTTGGCTAAACAGAAATGTGTCCCTTTGCAAAATCAAACACTGACAAACAAGAAAGCACGACACTGTATGATTTCTAGAGCTGATATAGGGCAATTTGTTCAGCAGAGTGATGTAAGCTTCGTTATGATTGCATCATCCATGACTTCTAGGAATAACATGATGCAATTCATATCATGTATGACAATACATGCTTCAGATTGCATCATTCATTGTTTTGCCTAAAAATCAAGTACTGTCCAAACTGAGTCATAGATTTATTCATAGATCCAGTCAAAGATGTATTTTAGTCATTTCTGGTTTAAACTGAGATCCCTTCCCTTTATAACTCACTTATCCTCCGCCATTCCCAAGTCAAGGGTCGTATATATTGACCCAAAAGCATATCTTGAAAACTAGAGCCAATCAACTATTTTAAGCATCATTTTCGTTCTCAGTGACCCAGAATTAGTAACGTTTGACTACATTTATTTCAGAAGCATTTTGGCTGTAGAGCAGTGTAATCAGTGGCATAATCTGTGCATTGTGACACTTTCTCTGGATTTTGATAGCTAGACATCATAAAGTTGTAAGATCCTGAGAGCTTTAGATAAATCTGAAGGAAAATGGCACCTACATTGTTATAAAAATTTGCAAGAGGTAAGAAGTATTTGTCACAATGAATACATTGATATGTCATTCTGATAGTTAAATGGGGGATTTTCAAAAATGCCCAAGAGATTTAGGAATAGAGCTGGGAGAGAAACTGCTTTCCTTCCAGGCAAAAATGTTCCCTTTCCACACTGGGACAAATCAGAGAAACTTCAGAGGAGCCAACGTACAGGTGTAGAAGTCTTTCCTCTCTATGATTGGGAGTAGGGACCTGAACTCCCACTTCTTAGGTGAGTGATCTAACCACCAAGATGTAGAGTCAAGCTCCCATTGCCTAATAAATTAAATATTTATGCTAAATGGAACTATGCCAACAAGAAAGATTGAGAGCAAGTCCTATGATTAGGAAACTCCCCTGGGAGAGAAAGGTTCAAGTCTCTGATTTGCAGCACTCTAACCACAGGGCTGCTGGATTCTCTGGGATCTCTCTCTGGTTTTCAGCAGAAATTTTATCCTAGAGCTGAGAAACTTTCCTGTTGGAAACTTTAATCAAAACTGATGCTTTTCCACACACAATAATTGGTTTTAATTAATTGGCATTTTATGTAGAGGGGAAATTTTAATCAGAAAATTCCAAATAGCTCTATTGAGGAATACAAGTCCCATTGACTTACATTGGGATGTGGGCTCCTAAATCCCCTAGGTGTGTTTGAAAATCTCCCCCAATGTTCTGAATTAAAACAAATTAGGGAGTGATGTAGGGATCTTCATGTTTGTGCCATCCTCCCACTTCTCTGTAATGGAAGCATTGTTTTAATTACAATTGAAATTTCTGAGGCTAGTGCTGGAGGAGACTATCTTGTTGAAGAGCACTATTCTCTCTAACATTAGCCAAGTGTAAATGCAGTGGGAAAGCGTGTAAAGCTGTTTTCAGCTGGAGCTGTCAAAAACATACACATTAACTCTGAAACCTACTTGTGCTTCCATATGTTTATTAATCTTAGTTCTTGCTTGTAACAATTTGGTTAGCATGAACTGAATCTATTGATACTATTAGGAAGAAGTGCATGGAACTCCCTACCTTAACAGCAATTTCGTTCTCTAAAAGTCCTGAGTTCCTTCACTCAGGAGATATCCAAGTGTCGTGGGGCTTGTTGTGTGGTTTGGGTGAGGTAAGAAAGGCCTCAATTGTGGGGTGGTGGTGCTGATGAAGGATTGAGTTTGTCAAATTTGAACCAATAAGCAAACCTGCACATGTTGGCCCTATTCAACCACTTTAATTAACATTTTTTACATCCCATGTATAAATAAGACGTTTAATCTTTACCTAATAAAATTGATAGTTTTTCTTCTGACTGAAGCAATAGCCAAGGGCACCTTCTGTAGAGCTGCAGTACACTTTTTAAAAATTGTGTATTTACATGTTCTGCAGGGTCCTGCCTGTTTGCCCCCAACTGAAATGTTGAGTTCAGAATTTCCACGGGGGGGCGGGAGGGGGGAATGTATGAAAACCTGTAAAATATAACTTTCCCAGTTGACACTGAACATTTCAAATTTGACTGTGATTATTTTGCACAGCTTTGTTCTTTTAGTAGGCTCCCATGTTACCATTGTCACATATGACTGCCAACAACTTTTTCTGTCCTTTAGCTTGTATTCAATCATCCTGATTATACTCCATGCATGCAGAGCTTTGGGGGTATGAAGTAGAAAGGACCATATATTCCAATATCTTTATGATACCTCCCAGTTAGGCATTGAGGAAAGAAATATATGGGCCCAGGAAAACCTTGAACATTTGGGGAGGGAGTGTACTAATTAATTGATTTTTCAGAAATACTGAGACCCTATTACAAATTTATGGCTACTTGGCGTTGCTGAAAATAAGACCATTTAGTTAGGTGCCAAAATCCATCTTTAGGTGTCTGACTTTAGACACACAAGTTTGAAAATGTTGTAATATGGTCATAAGATTCTTTTTATATTGTACTTGGAAATATGGCCTATATTTAGTTGTCATACTTTTTGGTTTCCCAAACCATTACACCAATAATCCTTGATCCTAAAGATGATCAAATAGTAAAAAAGAGGTTTGAAGAAGTGAGGTTCTTACCCACGAAAGCTTATGCTCCCAATACTTCTGTTAGTTTTAAAGATGCCACAGGACCCTCTGTTGCTTTCTGTATTTTTAGTTGTGAGTCAATGGAATTAAAAATTAAGAATCTTTCACAGCATCTAAACACAGTGGAATGCAAAAAAGTATCCCATTTTTGTCCAGGTTCTTGGACTTTCAGATCCAAAAAATATTCTGAAAGATATGTTACTGAAGCAATACTAATGAGCACTGCTGTAATGGAGGGATTCTATAACATTCTTAAAGGAATTCTTAAAATATCATTGGGATTTATGAGTAAAATAACCTGTTAATTTAAATATGTCCATTTGAGATTCATGTTATGACAAACAGAGAAGAAAGTGTGTTGTTTAATTAGTATTTTAACATTTATGGCCAGTTTTGCTAATAAATGTAATTACTTTGCATTTCAGATTACTCCAGTGGGAAATAATCCACCCAACCAAACATTTTTCCATAAGAGTAAAATTAAATGATAATTGAATAAGCCATAAGCCTGGAAGTCTCTCTTCTAAAGGAATAGGATGAGCTTATTTCCTCACAGTAGGAATTCATTTGTTTGCTTGGTATAAGAAGAAAAGTGTTATGTGCACATTTGACAGAGTAACATTAATTTATTTTTTGACACTGTACTTATGTTTTCAGTTTGAAGTGAAATTTTTGAAAATAGAGAATCAACTTTTTATGATGCTCCCTCATGTTTGTGTGAAATTCCTCTGACTCTTAAAAACAGAACTAAATTACTTCAGTAATTTTTGTAGTTTGGAGAAAGCTCATTAGCACCTTGTAAACTGTAACATTGCCAGTGTTGTAACCTCATTTCCAGAGGAGTTATCATAGCTCAAAAACAAATCCCTGGTGCAATTAAGAAGTGAAAGAGTCTGAATATTTTGAATTATGAGAGTGTTACATAATAGAACATGTGTTCTTTCAGCTTGTGATGCGGGGCTTTTACACTGATGGAAAATCATATTAGTTTTGTGTGAACATTCATCAGAATAAACGGAACGGTATGAGGTCTTACAAGTAAAGTGATAGAGGCTCAGGGTGGGATTCATGGCGGGGACTTAGGTGTCCAATTGCCACTTTAGGAGCTGAAGTTCAAAATTTAAGTCTTCAAAACCCCTGCTTGACTGCTTCCTATGCACCTGTTTTCACAGGTAAAGTCCCCTAGGTGCCTAATTTCTGCTGCTAAGCATACCCAGAGCAGCCTCAGTCTTGACATCACTGAGCCTCTTGCCTAATTGGTCCAGTAAGAGAGAAACTGACTCTGTAGTCCAGTGGATAGGACATTTACTTCACTGTGGGAGACCTAGGTTCAAGTCCCTGCTCCAGTGACTGCTTTTATAAAAATTGGAACAGCTTCAACAGGAGAGACTGAGGAAAAAATCCACCCCTCTCCTCTAACCCCCCTCTTCAGAGCAAAGACCAGTATGTTGTTTGTATGCTACTTAGCACAATGGGGTCCCAGTCTTGGCTGGATCCTCTGGTCCTACTCTAATAATCGGTAATAGCCATTGTGATATGGAATAGCTAACATGGATTTATCAAAAGCAAATCATGCCAAAACAATCTAAATTTCTTCTTTGGTAATGTAACTAGCCTATTGAATGGGGAAAACAGCTGATAAGATTGGTCAACAGGTGGAAAGTCTGTATTCACTAGTTATCAATTTTTAACGGTCAAACTGGGAGGATGTATCAACTGGGTCCTGCAGAAATCTGTCCTGCATCTGGTACTATTGAATGTTTTCATTAATCAATTGGATATGGAAGTAAAAAATATGCTTATAAAATCTTTGGATGATAGGGGTTGCAAACAATTTGGAGGGGAGGATTAGAATTGGAAAATTGGCCTGAAATCCATAAGATAAAAGTCATTAAATACAGATGAAAAGTACTCTACTTCAGAAGGAGAAGTCAAATGCACAAATTCAAAATGGGAATAATTAGCTAGGTCGCAATATTGCAGAAAAGGATCTGTGGTTATAGTGGATTACAAATTGAATATCAGTCAACAATGTGATGTTGTTGGGGGAAAAGGCAAATGTCACCTGGGATATATTTACAGGAGTGTCCTATGTAAGCCATGGGAGGTAATTGTTCCACTCAACTTGGTACTGCTGAGGCCTCAGGTGAAATACTGCATCCACTTTTGGGCACCACACTTTAACAAAGTTGTAACCAAATTGTAGAAATTCCAGGGGAGAGCTTTTAAGGGGTTATAAAAATCTTTAAGGAAATATTGTTATGACGAGGACAGTGATCAATTGTTCTCCACTTCTAGTCCTGCAAGTTCAGGACTAGAAGTAGTAATCTTAACTTGCAGAAAGGGAGATTCCAGTTAGATATTAGAAAAACCTCAAATGATGAGGTTTCCACAAATGCCCATCAAGGTAACTTGCTGGTGGGCTGCGAGACTGTTTACATTGACTGTCTGCAGGCATGGCCACCCGCATCTCCCAGTGGCCATGGTTTGCTGTTCCCGGCCAACAGGAGCTGCGAGAAGTGGCAGCCAGCACGTCCCTAATGCCCGCACCGCTTCCCGCAGCTCCCATTGGCCAGGAACGGCGAACCGCGGCCACTGGGACCTGCGGGTGGCCATGCCTGAAGATGGTAAATGTAAACAAACTGTCCCACATTCTGCCAGCAGATTACCTAGATGGGCCGCAGATTGCCCACCACTGGTCCAAGTATACTTAATCCTTCAGCATAGTTGATCTCTTGAGGTTCCTTCCAACCCTACATTTCTATGATTCTACTATACAAATAGTAATATAGTTTCAACAATCTGTTTCTGTAAGAGACAGAAAACATATACCCTTTAGGTTAATGGGCAACTCAGTGGGAAAAGTTGTTTTTTCTGAAGTGTTTGCAATATTTCTAATGTATGGAGCAACTCAAAAGGAGAATTATTAATGGTATAATAACTATATATTGCAAGACATAAGTTCCCCTCTAAATAAAGACTGAGTATCTATGTATCCCTTTTCTCTCAAGAGCCTTTACAGATACATTAGGTACCTTCACATTAAAAAATACTAGTCTTACATAGGATGGGAAAAGAACAGAGAAAATGGCTGTAAGTATGCTCCAATGTCCTTCCCTATGTTCTTTTGTGTTTGTCTTCACTTATGCTACATCTTCATTAGGGCCCAGATCATAACCTTCTGCTCTGTGGGACTATTCATGTAATCAGGACCATAGTTTGTAGTCTCTTCGGGGCAGGAGCCAAGCTCAGTACCTTAATTTATTAATTACCATTATTTTATTAAGTGATACTTTAACAAAAAAAAATCAGAATTCTATAAATGACTGGTCTTAACAGTTTTGATTAAACGGGGTTCTGATATCTAAAAGATTAGCTGTGTCCCCCAACTTTGACTGAAGTGCTGATCCTAGCTGGACATCAGTCCTCTGGAGCTAAATAACTTTGCAGGACTGAGGTTTAGGTTCTGTGGAGCTTAAATACTTTGCAGGTGTGAATATGTTATACAGCTGAGTCCTACAAAGCTCCTAAAAATAATCTGGCAGAAGGAGGTGGTCAATAGTAGGATAAGTGATGATCCTGTATGCAGTTTCCAAAGCCTGTAGGGTCAGCTTCCACAGTTATTGGAACCTCAGTTATGCAAAGAGGAAGGATGTTCCCCAAGATAGTGAGTTGGTCAGGTCTGTACTGTACATTTTATTATTTCCCTGTGGATCATAATGAAATGGTTTAATATGAAGCTGAGTATTTGGCAATTTACTTTCCTCCTCTGAACATATCACAATGTATTATTTATTTTGAATTGTAATACTAACTATTAAGATAATGAATAAAAAGCCCAAGACAATACCTGAACTTCCTAAATACTTTCTCAATTTTCCCTGTGAAAATAATGCAACAAGGAAACTGATATTAGAAAATCAGATTAAAAACATTAATGATGGTAAATATTTAATTATTCTAAATTGCTATAGATTGGTACAGAGTCTTCATAGGGATACTTTTTGTCCCTTACCAGCATGAACAGTTTACATGAACGGAAATAAGTAACCTGTCTAAATATGCTGACAGTTTCAAAATATGTCAGTGCACACTGAGTCACAGATGTTTCTGTAATTCTAAAATTCAAATAGGCTGTGGTTATGGATAGTAAACAAAAACCTTTATATCCAGGCACTACAATGAAACTTGTTTTACTATTAGGCAATGGCACTATATTTGCTAAATGTTTATAAGCTATTTGAGAAAATACTGTCTTCACATAAGTAAGCATCTAAGGTGAAATCTTGTCCATTGTACAGGAATATGGCCATTAATTTGAAGGGGTATTTTACACATACTCTTTTTCTGTTGTGCTATATTATACATGAGATCATACTAGATTATCACAATGATCCCTTCTGGTCTTGGAATCTGAATCTTCGCTACTCCCTCGCTTTCCTCCTGATAAGAGTCTCAGGTGGGGCATTGAGTTAAAGAGGTCTCCAGAGACCATACTGCCACCTCTTAAGACCCAAGCCAGTTCTCCAAGAAAGAGTATTTCACTTTTATCACGTCTGCAAATTCCAATTTATGTCATTGCACCAATCACTTAATTATTGAATACAGGGTTGGGTCTGCATTCAAAAGACAATCTGAATCCAATAATTTGGAAGTTGAACATTTTTCTTTGAAAAATCATTCCTCTCCTCACTTTGAGATTCAAATAGTCTGTCTTAGGCAGGCCAACTTACAGGGGAGAGGGCAAAGGGGGCAATTGCCCAGGGGCGCAGGTGACTTAAAAGGGCCCGGGGCCCCCAGCCGCTGCTGCTGTGGTAGTGGTGGTGGCAGTCGGGAGCCCTAGGACCTTTTAAATCACCCGAGTGGCCTGCAGGGCTCCTAGGTGCACACGTGGTAGTACCAGCAGCAGCGAAGGCAACTGGGTGGGGATGTGGAAGCCCTGGCCATCATAGGCACCAAGTTTCTAATCTGCTGGGGGTGCTCCGCCGAGACCCTGCCCCCACACCACCCCTTCCCCCAAGTCCTACCATTGCCCTGCTTCTTCCCACCCCTGCCCTGCCCCTTCCCTGTCCAGTTCCACCACCTCCCTCGATCATGCTACTCCCTTGCTCCTCCCCCTTCCCCTTCCAGCACCTCCAGATGCCATGAAACAGCTGATCCATGGCAGTGAGGCCTGCTGGTAGGCAGGAGGTGCTGCGGGGAGGGGGAGGTTCTGGTGGGAGGGTGGGAGCTGCCGGTGGGTGCTCAGCAGCCACCATTTTTTCCCGTGAGTGCTCTAGCCCCAGAGCACCCAGGGAGTCGGCACCTATGCTGGCAGTGCCAGAAGAGCGCACTGGCCAAATGTCAGGTGGACCGCATCTGTGTGGGCGTGGCTCGTGTGTGCATGCACCAGCCGACGCATGTGGTCCGGCTCTGCACCCATGTGGTGACACCATGCTGGGCCAGCAGCAGCATGGAGCCCGACTCCAACCTGCCCTGCATGAATCAAACCTCAGCCATCCCTTTCTAGGGGGCCCACTGACTGTTATGCTCTGGGGTCCAGAATTGCTGTTGGCAGGCCTGGTTTTAGGCTTATGAAATCTTGCCAGATTGGGGAAATTGGCAGGACTGACCTATTCCTTGGGCATACTGTCCAACTCCCAGTTACCCTACCATTCTTGACAGCCAGGATCCTGGGTTCCAGATCAAAGAAAACCCAGTTCTATGGATCAGAGATGATCAATCCTAATTGTTCAGTTCCCATGACTAGAGAGCATTCTACAATTCAAATACTTGACATGTTTTCTGAAGGGGAAGATATTCCACCTCCCCAAGACAATTTAGAGCATCAAGAAGAAGAGTTGGAGGGTGATTCTTCCCCTGATGAAAATATGGGTGTTGTTCTCTGAAGAGGAGGATGCAGAAGCAATATCAAATATCCATGAATTAGTGGACAGAATGATGAAAACTTAGAAATTAACTTCAGTGGCTTTTTGAAGAAGTCATGCACCCAATTTTTGACATTTTAGGTAGCACCTCAAGAAATAGTCTTTACCAACTTTAGAAGGACTTTGACAACCAGCTAAATCGGTGTGATCCTAATGTCAGCTTGTTTCGACAATTTAGATCAGGTTCCCTTTGAGGAATTCTCCAGTTTATGTACCTCCTCTGCCTAACTCACTCATTGTAGCAGCAACATTTCAAAGTTCCAAGCCTGGTCATTTACATTACACTTATGAGAGAGAAGGGGGAAAAATAGATTCCCTTTGAAGAAAGTTCTTTTCTTCAGCAAATTACCAAGTGGCAATGTCAAGATACCAATTCCACCTTTGGGAAAAGAAATCACTTTTCACTACAAACCTCCCCCAAAATCAGCATAAGCTAACAAATGCTGTCATTAAGGAAGATCAGAATGTTGCAAACATGGACTTAGATTTTTGTTGATGCATCTGGCACTGCATCCAGATTAGTTGCTTCTGCTATCATGCTTTGCAGACATGTGTGGCTAAAATTTTCCTCTCTACCTCTAGAGATTAAATCTAGAATTGAGGACCTCTGTTCAAGGGGAACTTATTTAGTGCTAAGATTGAAGAAGTGTTAGCAAAAATGAAAGAAACTCAGTCTGTAAGATTTTCTGAAGGGTTGTAATGGACTCAGAAGTTACCTGTTTCTATGTTTAGATATCTTAGGGAGAGCTACCTTCCTTCACCTTCTCTTTTTTACACAAAGAAAAGTCAGAAATATCAGCACTGTTTTTAAAGATGGGTACTACATTAGCCCTTCTCCAGTCTTCCATGACCTCTCCTGTCATTCATGAATAGTATTGCCAGTGACTCTGATATTTCTTCAACTATTGTACTACTAGGGGTCACTTGGAGACTAATTAAGTGTCTACATGGGAAACAAATATTTAATAATGGGCTCTTCAATCTGTCAGAGAAAGATATAACATGATCCAATGGCTGGAAGTTGAAGCTCCACAAATTCAGACTGGAAATATGGCGTACATTTTTTAACAGTGAGGTTATTTAACCACTGGAACAGTTTACGAAGTGTTGTGGTGGATTCTCCATCACTGACAATTTTTAAATCAAGAATTGATATTTGAGAGAGAAGCTATAGGAATTATTTTTGGAAAATCCCTATGGCCTTTTATTCAGGAGGTCAGACAATGGTCCCTTCTGGTCTTGGAATTTATGAAAGGGAGAACAAGCTGAATAGGAGTTTATGCATCTTTGAGCAATATTACATTGCTCATGGATCTCTGTTCAAATGAGCACCAGATTAATGGGATTGTGCTATCATCTGTGTTAGGTGTCTTTCCAATTCATGGAATCCCAACCTTGTGGACTCCTGGCAGAAGGGCTTATGTTAGCTCTAGGAAGGAAGAGCATGCAGTAAAGCTCTGCACTCTTTAACCAGATGCTCTAGGCTTCTGTTCCCTTCAATCATGTTAGTAGAGGGAATATATAACTCTAAGAGTACTAGTTCTGCTGCTGCTATCAAGACAGGAGTTCATCACTGAGTAAAGACTCCACAATGCTGAAGTGAACTGCAGATAAGATTATGACACTAGATGTTAGAGTTGGGGAACAATTCCATTCCTAATCTAAATATGAATGCTGGGGAGAATACTCATCTCAATAAGCATATAGGTGACTTTATAAAGATTCAGTGATATAAACAAGAAGCTGTTTTTTCAAATGTCTTTTAAATAGACTACTTACAATGGTTACCAATGAGTGAAAATCCACTGGATGTTTGACACACCAGTATATTCCTTTCCAAGTTTTCTGCCTTCTTTCTTTGGCAGTGACTTTTACTTCACATATGGAGAAACTTAACAAAAAAGGAGACTTCCCCAGTTGCCTGTTTAAAATAAATGAGATATTTATTATTTCTTAACTGGGTAATTAATTGTCACGAACAGCAGGAGTTGTTTTCCTTAACTCATAATACAGTTTTATAGGTGCTGTTGGTAACAAAGACTCACACTACAGGCCCCTTTTGGGAATGAGAGGAACATGAAAGCTCTTTATTCTAATTATTTGTCAATGTCTTATGCAATCTGGTTTTACTGTCTAGGTTCAATACATAAAACAGAAATAAGATATTTCATTGGAAGATGAAATGGCTGAAACTCATTTGGAATGTGGCCACAGGTTGGTTGATTTGTTTGTTTGTTTGTTTTGTTCTTTTTTTAAGTACCTGAAGTTACACTCTAAAGTCCATATTTTGGGACCTGTGAGTGACCTGCTTTTCAAAATAGCTGTTCACCCAGCAGCTTTCATTGTCTTCTCAGGGGTTAGCAATATTTTAATGAGCTGCTGAGTGTTGAGCTGTTTTGAATATCAGGCTACTTACTTGATTTCTATATATGGACTTAGTATTTTCCTTTAAGGCTCTTATATTTTGTAAAAAAAAAATTGTCCCATGTCCTTAATGCTGAAATTGACCCTGATATGGCTGGTAAGTGCAGACATTCTTCACCACTTTACTGCTATATTGCAGATGGTAGTGAATCGCGGGGAAGGTCGGTGGAATGGCTGTGCAGGATGACCTCCCTGAGTACCAGAGGGGTCTGGGCAATGGTCTTGTAGAGAGTAGAGACATCAGTAAGGGAGTAGCCATGAGATCCACCTTCATATGGATCTAGTAGTTCTGCCAAACCATGATGGTGGCAGAGAGAGAAATTATGACTGCTATTGCATTCCATAGGCTGGAGCAGCAGGAGCAGGCTGGAAGAATGCAAACCTTCACACTGTCTAGTCCCATGTTGGGTGTGTGTGAGGATTTTTTTCTCTCTCCAAACCCTTCCCCTGAACTTCACCCACCTAAAGTTTACTTTCTCAGGTTTCATGCAGGCAAAGTGAATTTCATCCTAAGGACTAGAATGCTACCTGCAAGAAACCTTTCCTCTTTTATTGTTGCTATTGTTTCCCATCCAGCCATCATAGCAGGGTGAAAACTCCATAGTATACTTTTATCTGAAGCACTCTTTTTGTTTAGCAGAAATGCATGTTTTGTTTTCTAGGAATTCAATACCATTCATGTGAACTTTAGGGATACCTGATGTCTTGGAGCTTGAAATTCTAAGTGTTATATATTTGGAACAGGGAAAAGGATTTTTTGGAGGGAGGGAGGGAGGACAGTTTGAGGGAGAAGGAGATCAAACAGTAAAATAATCATCAGGATAGAATTTATACCTAAGAGATTTATTTGGTTCCGCTAAAATTGAAAATTTTGCTTGCATTGCTATCATTAGAGTGATAATTCAACTAATTTCTATAGAATAAAGGAATGGTTTATAAAATAATTACTAACAATGAGTAGTATTAGGTTACAGCACTCCTTTAGGGCTTGCTTCAAAAGGATTACACGAGAGAGATTTACATTAAACACATAGAAAGCAGGACTTTTGAAACAGCACCATGCTTTTTAAAATGATATATCTCCTTTTTCCTGAAAAATAAGTGTCAAATAAAATAGAATAATTGTGACAAATATGTTTAGATATCAGACATACAATGAAAATGGCAGGACAATTTATTTTTAGAGGGAGGCGGGAAGTGTGATTAGTATCTACCACTGAGGCTTTGGATAATACTTGATAGGGCCATTATAAATTATGACTAGAGTATGATTTAACAAAATACTCTGAGTAAGGGGCGTCATGTCGCTTTGCTGTCCACAGAGAAGACTAGAGAATGAATTGTGACTCTGCAAATCACAATTCATTTTCTGTTCCCTTTCCCATTCCTTTTCTCCAGTGGGGAATAGGTATAGATTAGTAGCAGATTACTTCCCTCTCCTTGACAGCTCAGCTGCATTGCCTGTTGCAATAGAAAAGTGTGTGTGTGTGTGTGGGGGGGGGAAATAAGTCAAGTCTACACCCACTTTCATCACTACCTGTTCACTTCTCTTTTAGTATTATAGATAAGAGAAGTTAACATTACTGTACAAAGAGAGTAGTTTTCTAACATATGGTTGCAAAGCAAAGAAGGGACAGTCTATGGAGAGGGTAAAAAGTTTTCCTTTCATTTGTTTTCTTTATAGGACAAACTGTGGACTGACTCCTGCACTTCCTGTTCCATTTTCACTTTGACAAAACTCCTGTTCTCAGTACTTTAGGCTCAGTTCCTGCAAATGCTTGCACACCTGCTTATCTTTATTCATGTAGTGTAGTCATAGCCGTGTTGATCCCAGGATATTAGAGACTAGGGGGTGAAGAAATACCTTTTACTGGATCAACTTGTGTTGATGAGAGAGACAAGCTTTTGATCCACACAGAGCTCTTCTTCAAGTATGGGGAAAGGTATTCCCAGCCTCACAGTTAAATGCAAGTTGAACAGAATGTTTAGCATAAGTAGTTAGCACATATTCTAAGGGAGGGCTCAATATTGAGTGGCCCATTAACGCCTCTGCAGTCATAGGACAAAAAGGAGGGGATTAGCAGGTTACAGACTGAACAGAGACATTGGATTTATGACTTATTACAACAATCTGTAACCCACTATCTCTGTGTTTATGGATGTGAATCGTCCTATTTAAGTCAATAGCATTGCTTAACTTTACATGCGAGCATACTTCTAAATCCAGGATTGGGGCCTTAGTTACCCTTCCTCAATTCCTTTTAAATTTTTTTTTTAAATTTTTAATTTTTAAAGCACTTATCATCCTTTAAGAAAAAAAATGCAGGGGTTTAAAAGCTCACAAAGAAAGTACTGGCTTCCATAACCATATGGTGTATATGGAAACTACATGACCCCTCAAAATAAAAGGGGTATGTCTAGGTAGCAAAAGTTGTGCATGGGTAGTTCACCTTGGGGAGCTTGGATCCGAGCTATGGTGGAAACAAAGAAGACACCATAGTGTGGGCTTTAGAGTGTGCTACTAAGGTGAGTATGTACCCAGGGTCTGTGCCAGGCTCTTGTTCTCTGTGCTGAAGCTCGGGTTGCACAGTCTTCACTGCTTTTGTTACCTGCTCTAATTAGACTCAAGCTAGCCATGTGTGCAGCACTTGGCAGCATAAACATACCCTAACTGTCTTGACAGGGAATTATAGGTGGAATTTTCATTTCTCCTTGTTTTGGAGACATCATATAGACAGTATTAAGATATTAGATGAAGAATAATGAAAAGTAGATAAACTTAAATGACAAAGGTACTGTATTCATGCAAAAGTCCCTAGTAACAAGAAAAATAGAAAACTGTTTTAAAAAGTATTTGTTTTAAACTAGGGCTGTTGATTAATTGCAATTAACTCAAAAAATCACGATTAAAAATATTAAATATTTAGGATGTTTTTCTACATTATCATATATATTGTGTTCTGTGTGGTAATTGAAATCAAAATATGTATTATTTTTATTACAAATATTTGCACTGTAAAAATGATAATCAAAAGAAATAGTATTTTTCAATTCACCTAATATAAGTACTGTAATGCAAACTCTGTCGTGAAAGTGCAGCTTAAAAATGTAGGGGTTTTTTGTTACATAACTGCACTCAAAATCAAAACAATGTAAAACTTCAAAGCCTACAAGGCCACTCAGTTCTACTTCTTGTTCAGCCAATCACTCAAACAAACATTTCTTTGCATTTGCAGGAGATAATGCTGCCCACTTCTTATTTACAATATCACCTGAAAGTGAGAACAGGCATTTGCATGGCACTGTTGTAGCCGGTGTCGCAAGATTTTTATGTGCCAGATGAAGCATAAAGGGACATATGAATGTTTAGTACAACTACCATTCCAGAGGACATGTGTCTATGCTGATAACAGGTTCTGCTTGATAACCATCCAAAGCAGTGCAGACCAACGCATGTTCATTTTCAGATGCCACCTGCAAAGGTTGATGTTCTTTTTTGGTGGTTCAGGTTCTGTAGTTTCTGCATTGTGTGTTGCTCTTTTAAGACTTCTAAAAGCATGATCCACACCTCATCCCTCTCAGATTTTGGAAGTCAATTAATCATGATTATTTTTAATTGCAATTAATTTTTTTGAGTTAATCACATTAATTAACTGCGACAGCACGAGTTGGCACTGAATGCCCTTTTAAGGCTAACACATGTTGACCTTGGGGTGTCTACTTTTTGTTTTCTTAGCTCTGGCCTCTTAAGCATTCAAACCACAAAGAAACAACAATTGTCATGTCTGATATCTTTATTTCCCTCTTCCAGACTCTAAGATGATGGGATGTACTTTCTTTCACATAGTACCTTCATGATTGTAAGAGGCCCGTTGCACCAACTTTTGTGGTGTGATGTTCTACAAGGGCCACTTAGTCTTGATAGTTCTTCTGGATGGGCAGGGGAACCAGCTTTCCTGCCTAGGTTCACAAGGTCAGAACAGGCATTTTTACAATTATAAAGCAAAATGTACATATTACCTCATTGTTTGGGATATAGAAATTACAAGTAAGATTAATGCATGCATCAATTTACGAGCATATTATAGTCTAAATACTAAACGCATTCTTAAAGTTCAACACCTATCTTAAACAATATTAACGTATAGTCGAGCTGGTCTGGTTTCCAGCTATGAATTTTTCAATGCTCAACTGATACCTACAGATTGGCAAGAGCTATGCCCTGGTTTACCAGCATCACCCCCTCTCATAATCAATTGCTTACACCGGAGATATCCTTGCTTCTAAGTCTGGGAGCCACAGAACCAGTCCCACTTCAACACGGGAAAAGTGTTCTATTCAAGATACTTTCTGATACCTGAGAAAAATGGAGGTTGTGGGAGAGGCTAGACCTCAAATAGTTGAACAAGCATGTCAGATATCTGAAATTCAAGATGTTTCCCCAAGTAGCTATAATTGCTTCACTGGAATCAAGGGACTGGTTTGCGACCCTCTGCCTCACAGATGCCTACCTCTATGTAGTGATTCATCTTTCCCACAAAATAATTCTTCTATTCATTGTCAATCACTACCAGTAACAGATCCTACCCTTTGGACTGTCATCTTCCCCAAGGGTATTCTCAAAAGTCATGGCAGTGTAGCTGCCTACTTCCTCTATATAGGAATAACTATATTTCCCTCCCTCAATGACTTTCTCCTAAAGGATTGGTCATAGCAGGAGGTGTGCTTGGCAGTTCAAACAACAGCATCACTATTCCAAATTGTAGGTCTGCAGATAAACCGTGAGAAATCCATCCATACTATTTTCTTTCAAATCCAGAAGCACTCCTATAATGGGGAGAGCTTATCTCCCTCTAAATAGGTACCTTGCTCTAAGGAACTTTTAAACAAAGAGTGTAGTTCAGCTCTCAAGTTCCAGCAAGGACATGTCTGCAACTGCTGGGACACATGACAGTCTGTGGGTTTTTTTTTTTTTTTTACACAAATACCAAATTACATCTTCAACATCTCCAGGGGTTTCTCAGGACTGTTTATGTATCCAATAGAGTCAACAAGCAGGTATCTGTACTCAGTCCTATAGTCACTCACCTGGTGAATGAATCCATACAAAGTTTGTGCAGGAACACTGTTCAACCAGAACCCCCCCCTACAGTCATATTAATATCAGATGCTTCCTTATTAGGATGGGGAGCACATAGACTAAGGCAAATGGTTCCATATCAGTCTGTTGGAATTAAGGATAATCAGAAATTCTTGCCAATACTTTCTTCCCCTAATCATAAACTAGTGCATCATATAGCCCTATATAGGCTTGTTATGGGGCACAAGGATGCATAAGGAGCATGTGTGGGCTGATCAGGCACTGCTACCAAAAATCTCCAATCAAAGGCACAGAGGGGAATGAGCTCCTAAAATGGAGCACACACAGGGGAACACCTCTCAAACTCCAGTTACTACCTAAGATGAGTAACCTCTCCTTCTTAAAAGGAATTGGGGGTCATGGTAGAAAATCTACTGAACATAAGTTTCCAGCTATTGCTAAGTGGGTGAACGCAATCCTTGGATGTATAAGTGGGGAACATGAAGTAGGAGTAGAGAGGTGGTATCTCTGAGAGCCTTACTGGAATACTATGTCCTGTTCAATTCATTTTCCAAAAAGGATTTTGAAAAATTGGAAAGGATTCGTAAGAGATACAAGAATTATTTTACGTCTGAAAAACATGCCTTATAGTGAGAGATTGAAGAGGTTCAACCTATTTAATTTATCATAGAGAAAGTTAAGAATTCTGGGTTTACCAATACCTATATGTAAATTGGGGAAGAGATTTCTGATAATCTAGGAGAAAAAAGCCTAACAAGGTCCAGAAGTTGTAAACTGAAGCTAAACAAATTCAGACTAGCAATAATTCACACATTTTTAACAGAAAGGTAATTTAACCACTGGAACAATTTATCTAGGGACATGATGTATTCATCATCACTTGAAGTCTTTCAATCCAGATTGGATTGCTTTCTAAAACATAGCACAAACAGAAGTTATGAGATTGATGCAGAGTTTTCTTGATGAGGTTCTTTGGCCTATGTTATGTAGGAGGTCAGACGAGGTCATAATTATCCCTTCTAGACTTAAAAATATATGAATCATCACACATAGAGATTAGAGTGGGAGATATACATTATTTCAGCCAAGCAGAATCTACATAAAACAGAAGGGAGACTGACTTGAGAGATAAGAGTTAGAACAATTTATCAGTACAATTGGATGGAGATAATCAAAAGGGCAAACTGAAATATTAGGGTATTTAAATAAGGAACATAGAGCACAGTTGGAAAAATTATTCTAACACAGGGGTGAGCAAACTTTTTGGACTGAGGGCCCCATTGGGTTTGCAAAACTGTATGGAGGGCTGGGTAGGGAAGACTTGCCTCCCGAAACAGCCTGGTCCCCACTCCCATCCACCCCCTCCCACTTCCCGCCCCCTGACTGCCCCCTTCAGAACTCCCGACCCGTCCATTCCCCCCGCTCCTTGTCACCTAACCTCCCCCTCCCGGGACTCCCTGCCCCTAACTGCCCCTGGGACTCCATCCCCTATCCACCCCCCTGCTCCCAGTCCCCTGACTGCTCTGACCCCTATCCACACCCCTGCCCCTTGACAGGCCCCCTGGACTCCACGCCTATCCAACCCCCCTTGCTCCCTGTCCCCTGCCTGCCCCTCAGCACCCCCCCCCCGCCCCTTATCCAACCCCCCGGCCCCTTTACCATGCCGCTCAGAGCAGTATGTCTGGCAGCTGCACCGCCTGGCCGGAGCCAGACACTTGCTCGGCAGGAGTGTGCAACCTCGCCACCCAGAGCGCTGCGGCCTGGCTGCGGGGGAAGGGGAACAGCAGGGGAGGGGCCGGGAGCTCAAGGGCCAGGCAGGATGGTCCCGCGGGCCGGATGTGGGCCGTAGTTTGCCCACCTCTGTTCTAACACTTCAGGGACTTAAGTCCACAGGCTTAATGTACTGTTAACATTCCCACTACCATGGGAAGGCATAGTTTTTAGATGAGCTCTTTGAACTAACACTAACTTTAGGACACAAACAAATGATAAAAGACAGTAGGTAAAAAGGAGACTTAAGACAAAACAATTCTTAGTAGTGGATGGTGAATTTGTAGTACATGTTATGAAGGCAGCAATAGACGAAATTAGCATACTGTTGTTCAAAAATTAGACAAGGCTTTTGATAAACTTTTTCCCCCAAAAGGAGAGAGAACTAAAATTAACAGTAAATATCACCACCTACTTAATTTGAAGGACTCCCAAAATTCCTTCGAAGAAGAAGGCCGAGAAAACGCAACAAAAATGGGTCAACAAAAGGAATATATTTTCAATTTTTAATTGTACTGAATAAATAGAATTTCATTAAAAATGAAAACATGTAAATAGCAATTCTAGTGATAATTACTATTTTTACCTCTGAGTTAGCCACAGCAGAGACAGCAACCATCAGCACATGACTGATTTTAAAAGCATATCACATACACATTGTATTTATGTGCTATCTATCCCAAGGCCTTGCCCTGGTGGAAGCCAAAATAATGTTTCTCGTTCTCGACAGGATACATAGCTTCAAATGCTGGCATTATTTTGTATTCAGATTTATATTGGTCACATGATTTGTTTTTTAATCTTTTCTGAGAGTTAGGCAATAAGAAAGCGATAGCCTTGTAAGCAATAAAGTATTCATTTCCAACCTCTACTCCCAAATCAGTGATAAGGTATATAGTGAAATTATGAAAGGAAGACAAATATCCTTGCAGTTAGCCAAATGTTCTGTGGTCTACATAGATCACCATGGCTATCTACAATGCATAGATAAGCACAGTAGTTGAGTTAAAAGCTGTAAACTGTATGTGCCCCTTTTGGTCTGTATGCTCTGAAAGGTGACAAATGTTTTGGAATTTTTATATGCATATTTGAAAATAATCTACAAACATCCATAAACCCTGATAGTACCATAACTCTGTATTATTGATCCCCTGGCTAAGAATATGTAGAAGACTGATTATTTTATATGAAATTCAACATGTAATGTAACTAGATTTTATGGTCTGGATTTTATTAAGTAGAAGGCATGAAAAAGTCAATATTTGCCAACAATTACCATGGATATCCCCTATTATAAATCTAGGGGGAGCCTGCTGTACCCTCAGCTGCTGACTTTTAAATCCATCTCTTTATTACTAAACTGTATCCTTCCATCCAATCCCAAATCTCAGCTTCTTTTCTTGTTTGTCATGAACATGGTCAAAACTGAACTCCTCATCTTTCCTCCTAAACATTTTCCATTTACCTTATTTTTTTATCACTGTCAATAACTGTACCCCCTTCCCATCATTCACACCTACAGTCTAGAGGATATTTTTGGCTTCTTCCTCTCCCTTTCCCCATGCATCCAAACTATTTCTAAACCCAACTGCTTCTTCCTCCTCAACATCTGCAATATCCATGCATTTCTTTTCACTACCGCAGCCAAATCTCACCCCCCTATTAACTTCTGCTTTGATTATGGCAGCAATTGCCTCTGTTCTCCTACAGATGGTAAGTAAAATAAAGGAATTTCTACAATTTTCAGTGAAATGAGGGACATGCTTTTTGCAATTTGTTTTCAACAAGCAAGATTCTTAAATATGTATATTGTCATTGCTTATGATGCGATCATTTAATTTTCCATGCACAACTAAGCAATACAATGTTAATGGATGGAGCAGATTGCTCCAAGTTCCCTCTTTGCTCTGTTCTCAGCATCTTGCTCCACAAATGGAGGAAGAACAATTAATTGCTTTGGTTTGTGGAGTACTTGGACTACTTTTATCAGAGATCCTTGTGCAGTTTTGCAAAGGGATATGATCCTTGTCCAGCCCCATAAGTCCAAACAAGAGCCTTCATGATGTAGAGTGATGTTTAAACAACTAGAAAAACTAAAATCTGCACATGAGCAAACAACAAAACACCATTTAATAATCTTTTAAATACATCACGGATAGTAGGAATGTATTAAAGTTGTGAATCAGTGAGAATTTTTTCATTTGCCTTTTGTTAAACTCTTCAGTTTTGTAATCAGTTGGAAACAACTGACATGCTCTATTTTGCATGTCATGCAGAGACCTTTGATTTCATAGATGACCCTCAATACTCAGAGTAAAATTATAAACACAGACTATTTTGATATGATTGTTCATGGCTATATATTGTAGTTGACCTGCAATGAATAAATGACACTAAGGTGAATTCACTGTATACAATGTCTCTGCTTTTGTATCCTGCTATTGTTAGAGGTTATAGTTTCAATATAGTGTTAAGTGGCTTTTAGTAATGCTTTTGAAAATATAGTGGAACTGAAATTTTCACAGATATCTGAGATCTACTGTACAGAAGCAATAACAAGACAATTATTTGGTTAATTATGACAAATATTCACTTTTTTCCAGATGCTGCAGAAATCCTTAGCTATTTATTTAATGTTCAGCATATTGAAGATTTTAAAATAATGAAGTGATTCAGGATGCCTTGATTAGAACTCCTAAGTTTATCACGTTGTGCATAGGTTCTTCTCTATTGCTGTTCAGTTTCCCTGTCTTGCCTCAGTTAATAGAAATGTGATTCTCCTTGAAACAAAGCATGTTAGCCTGCAGCTCTGGGCCCTCTACTCCTCTGCTTACATCCTTTCCCCTCTGAGCAGTTCAGAGAAATAGGCAAAGAAAGGAGGGGCGCTACCAAGGGGTTAAGAGTACATTTCAGATGTAGAAGGCTGAGGAGCGAGGAAGTGGAATGGAGCCGCTACCTTTTTTACAGGAGGGTTGTTTGGGAGGAGACATACCTTGAGCTCCTGGGTTCTTTCTACTCTCCCTCCACATCTACTATACCTTCTGTCATAAACAGATAGTTAAGGGTTAATCTCTCTTTTACCTGTAAAGGGTTAAGAAGTTCACCTAGCCTAGCTGACACCTGACCAGAGGAACCAATGTGGGGACAAAATGTTTCAAAAGGAAGGAGGGAAGTTCCCTTTGTCTGGGTCAGTTTCAGTTTTGTCCGGAGTGGAAAAGATCAAGGAATCAGCTCTTATCAGAGTAGTGAGTATTAGAAAAGGAATAAATAGGTTTTGTTTATTTTCTTTTTGTAACTTGTCTTGTGCATTAGGGGAATAATCAAATTGGGTATTTTTTGTGTAACTAAGTTTTTGCCCAGGGGAACATCCTCTGTGTTTTGAATCTGTTGTCTGTGAGAGTAGCTGGTATGCTAATCTCTCCCAGAGGTTTGTCTTTCACCTTTCTTTTCTTTAATTAAAAGCCTTCCTTTTAAAAACCCGATTGATTTTTCTCTGTTTTTAAGATCCAAGGAGATTGGGTCTGGACTCACCAGGAATTGGTGAGGGGAAAAAAGGGGGATGGTTAAATTCTCCTTGTGTTAAGATCCAGGGGTTTGGATCGGTGTTCACCAGGAAATTGGTGGGGGAGTCTCTCAAGGCTACCCAGGGAGGGAAATGTTTTTTTGGGGGAAGACGGAGTTTCCCAAATAACTCATAAATCATTTGGGTGGTGGCAACTAGACCAGATCTAAGCTGTTAATTGAGCTTAGGGATTCACATGCAGGTCCCCATATCTGTACTCTAAAGTTCACAGTGGGGGTGAAACCTATGACACCTTCCAGCACTAAAAAGGGAGTCTTTTGACACTTGGCAACTTCACTCTTTTCAATGCTCTAGAAACGATAAAATCAAGGTTGAATTCCAAAAGTTTAATGTTCAACAATTAATTTGTTGCCCAGAATGTTAGACATATCAACCGTTTCAAAGTGACCTCTTGGCCTAAGAATTTGTTGTAGGTTATAATGTAGAAAATTATTACACTTTACTAATCTGCAAGTCTGATGAGTCTCACCAAAAAATGACTGCCTCTTTCAACTTCTAAGCAATCATTTAATAGATAACTATAGTAAGGTCTCATACTACTGACTCAGTAAACCTCAGGTTGGTGTGTGATTGTACTGATGTGTTGGACAGACAGTCTCGGTTCTACTCTACAAATATGAAATATCACAATAATATACTGAAACTATTACTTTCAATAATAGGAGTCTAAATCAGGTATTGTTTTACCATTTCAGGTATTGTTTGATTTCACTTTGCTGTAATTCATTTTACCTTAATTAAAAAAAGCATACCAAATTATTCTGCCAATGTATAATATTAAGCTTCATATTGAGCTTCACCTGGAAAGAAAAATACCCTACACTGGAATATAGAGTATGCAAAATAGGATGATTCAATTACCTTTCACTGTTGTGAAATCTTTGAGTATACCAAGAAATGTGTCAATTATATATATCTTTGCAAAATATTGATTGAATGATGTGGTACACTGCTAACATTGAATAAAAGGTTCTTTCAAAATTCCTAAGGGAAATACCTCCCATGGTATTTTCTCAGTATATTCTGATGAAAGCAAGAGGCAAGGAAATGACAGGAAGACTAAGATCAATCACTGGGAAGCTACATTTGAAAACTCTAGCGAGAAATTGAGTTAGTCACTTTTCTTTCTGGTTTGTGCTCCTGATTCTGTAGTCAAATATTCTTATGTTTCTGCTCCACAGAACAGTAGAGAGTGGCTTCTGGTGTTTCACAAGCTTTCATCGTTTGGTAGAATTAGAGCACAATGTTCAAGAGTTTTGAAGAAACCCCAAAAAGTTGGTTCATTCTCACAAGTTTAATAGTCTGTCAGACGCTTCGTGAATAACATATTTTGCAAAATTCGCAAACTTCACCTGAGGAAAATGTACATAGTCTTAAACTATGCAGCAAATGATGAAATGTAAGAAAATGTTTAGAATGTGAACACTGGATACCGATCTTATTCTAATGTGAGTTGGGCGGGGGGAAGCGTGGGGAGGGGACCTGGTTGGGAAAATCACAAAAAGACCAAGGGATGTGTTCTCTTCTCACTTGAACTTATATTGGTGGATGTGACATACCAGAGTGCAATCCAGACCAATAAACTGTTGTCACCACTGCCCTGAAACCTTGAGTGCCTTTCTGACACACACCTGGGCTGGTCACAAACAGCCTTCCAATATGCAAGGCATACCATACCTTGAGTGTCTGTGTAGGTTCTGCTTGCAAGTTACACCCTGCTCTCACCAGCTTTGGTTATACTGCCGGGTGACCCCAAACACACCCCCAGTCTTAGATTTCCCCCCCAGAAATGTATGCTGTGAACTGCCGTGCCCTCTCCTAGGCAGTCCAAATTATATTAAATTCATTATCCCTTTAAGAGAGTTAATATGCACATAACTTGTCATCCCAAATGGAGTTACCCAGGCATTTCAATTTAAACACACTGGGTCAGACAAAACAAATTTAACTACAAAGAGATTTTAAGTGAGTACAATTAATGAGGCAAATGTCAATAATGGTTACATGAAAAATAAAATAAGACCTTTATCAGTTCATAACTTAATAAACTCATAGACTCATAGACTCATAGACTTTAAGGTCAGAAAGGACCATTATGATCATCTGGTCTGACCCCCTGCATGCTGCAGGCCATAAAACCGTCCCTACCCCTTCCCTGGACTCTGCTGTTGAAGTCCCCAATCCTGTTTTTAGTGACTTCAATCGGCAGAGACCCTCCTGCTAGAGATCCCTGCCCCATGCTGCGGAGGAAGGCGAAAAACCTCCGGAGGCTCAGCCAATCTGCCCTGGAGGAAAATTCCTTCCCGACCCCAAATGTGGCGATCAGTAAGACCCCGAGCATATAGGCAAGAGTCTCCAGCCCGACCCCGTTAGCCATTATACTATTTACCCACCATTGCTTGGCTTTCCTTGACTACTATGTTTTACCATTAAACCATTCCCTCCATAAACTTATCTAACTTTATCTTAAAACCAGACAGGTCCGTCGCCCCCACCGTTTCCCTCGGTAGGCCGTTCCAATATTTCACCCCTCTGACGGTCAGAAACCTTCGTCTAATTTCAAGTCTGAACTTCCCCACGGCCAGTTTGTATCCATTCGTTCTGGTATCCACGTTAGTACTAAGCTGGAATAATTCTTCTCCCTCCCTTGTATTAATCCCTCTAATATATTTAAAGATAGCAATCATATCCCCTCTCAGCCTTCGCTTTGTCAGACTAAACAACCCAAGCTCCTCTAGTCTCCTTTCGTACGACAGCTTTTCCATTCCTCTGATCATCCTAGTGGCACTTCTCTGCACCCGTTCCAGTTTGAGTTCATCTTTTTTAAACATGGGAGACCAGAACTGCACACAGTACTCCAAATGAGGTCTCACCAGCGCCTTGTACAAACTATACCAGGTTCAAGCAAAGTTTCTCTCTGCATGCCTTCAGCAGTCTTACTGACCAAACACTATAGGTCAGGACCCTTCCCCCAGAGTCTAACGAATGATTCCATTGTCACTT
This sequence comes from Malaclemys terrapin pileata, assembly GCF_027887155.1. Classification (NCBI taxonomy): domain Eukaryota; kingdom Metazoa; phylum Chordata; order Testudines; family Emydidae; genus Malaclemys; species Malaclemys terrapin. The sequence goes on from NC_071509.1 coordinate 93,574,906, forward strand.
CCGGTGCAGTGAATGCAATGGGCATGGACGTAGAGATATCTTTTGAGGTGTTTGTCACTCTTTTTTATAGTTTCAGTCGCCCTCTTAAAAATATTGCCAGCTGGGGACTATGGAACAATCAGTGGAAGGATGTTCCCGGCTGTTTTCTCCTGTTTGAACTTAATTTGTCTTTTTTTCCTGCTTGATGACTTTTTACTGCTTAAATACAAATTAAACAGAGTGCACATTCCTTTGTTTAGGGCAGACCGGTTTGCCAACTTCTGTTTGCGAAGGACTGTGGTGTTAACACCATACAGGGAAATATTATAATACAATGTTGCCACATATTTTATCAGGACTATGCTGACCAGCAAATTATAAGTTTTCAAATGATACCTTACAAGGCATACTTTGTACAAAGATTATTATGATAGTATGCAGGATGGGATACAGGGGCACATTCTATCACAGTGTCGTTTCCCCTTTTCTCTTGTTTGAGATCTGCTTTGGAGAGCGGTATATGGTACATTTTACCACTACAGAAGTTATGAAAATCAGATTTGTTGAAAGAAAATATTTGATACACTATATAGAAATTAAGCGTATTTGGAACATAAATCCCTTGAGAGTGGGGAAAAGGTAAATTTGAGCATTTTTGTCATTAAGAAATGGTTACTACAAGGAGTCGGTCTTACCCTTTACCCCTCCTGTCAGTTACGCTTGGGTACATCAAGAGTTACTCCATGGAGTTACTCCTTGAAAGTTAATAAAATTACACTGTGACAGAATGTACCCCTGTATTCTGGATTGTATCCTGGTATGCCACAGGTACCTCATTTGCAAATGCACCAGGAATTTGATAGAAGTCTAATTGTTTTTTGAAGCTGAAAACACATCTGGCATAAAGCATGGAAAACAGCTTCTGCTTGCCACTTATTTATGTGTAGGGGTTTAGGTCTGAGCATCTGTGCATAACATTATTAACTATATTAAAATATGTATTTTATGGGTATCATCATTCAAAATACATGTGATGGTCATGGGTTCAGAGTGGTTCTTGTTTTAATCAATCCAGTTCATCTAGCCCTGGTTTCAAGACCTGAAGAGAGTTTTTCATCAAGAGTTCCTTGACAGGATTAGAATCCTATCCTCCTAGATATCATTGTGCACTGTTTTCTGATGAAAAACACATTTAAATAGTATAGCAGTGAAACTCGGATTTGAGTAATGAATGAGCTGTTGGAGTGGAGGTCTTCTCTCCTGTGAATTTTAGTAAGAGTTACACATTTTTTCATTGAGTGCAACACCCTTGTAGCACTCTTAAAACAGTCATCACTCAATTTCAGTGTTCAGAAAACATAGTCATTTAAAACAATTCAGATAGCCTTGGATATGTGTGTGAGAATAATCCCTGGATTATTGCTGAATTGCTTCTGTTATCTGCAGTTAAATCACACGTGAGGTCCTGGGCAATCATGCAAATTGGAATTAACCAGACATTCCAGATGGTTTTGTGTATGTTTGTTGGAAATGTGCTATTTGAAGACCAGCCAATTTTTAATGGGTTTCTGATGGTGGTGTTTGTGCTTACTCATGGTAGTTTTAGCAATGGTGAAAGAAGTGCTAATGCTAGGCCCAAAAGTAGAGCTAAAGATGACCTCTCTTTCCACTTGTTTTAAAATTAACCCAATATTGTGTAAGGGGAAGATATTTAATTGTTTGACTGCTTGTCTTTGTATTACAGGTAAAATATGACTTCTCTTGTCTAATCTGATGACATGCTTTAATGCAAATAAAAGGCTCAGCAATAATTATCCAAAGATACTTTGGAAGCAAAACCATTTTTGGGGTATGGTTACAGATTAAGGGCAGTAATCTGTTACTTTCTCATAGTATATTTTGATTATTATAAAATGTCATCACTTGCTATATTGGTGCACGCACACACAAAAATGAATCCCAACTTAATCTTGAATTCAAATACCCATAAACTTTGTTTTTTGAGGTTTTGTTGCAAAATCTGTATCTGAATTGTATGGTTTAAGACCCTCTCAAGTGGACAAGTTTCTTAATGGCCTTGAAACTTTTTTACTTCCATTGGCTGCAGGGATGATCAACGATAGAATAGGACCAATTCTCACTGTCCTGCACCTTCTGTAATTATATGCACCAGTGCAAAGTGGTAGTATTTTACATCCATGTTGTACTGCTTTATAATAATAAGACAAGCCTATGACTTCATCTGGAGAATAAATGTATGCCTAAACACAGAAACTCTTAAAAAAAATATTTGTGGAAAAGCATACTGGAGGGGAATTTGTTATGGAACACCTATCGATGGATCTCTAATCCACAGTCTTACTAAAGTAATTAGTAATGTTTTCATTCTTTTAGTCAATATTTAAATATTAATGAATGGAAAAATGTTCTCTAAAACATTAATTCCAAATATATTTAGAAAGGTAAAGCTACTTGCACTGTGAAATAAATCTGGCATGCATTGCAGCAATGCACTGCAGACTTATTTAAGTATCATTTGTAAAAGTAATGAGAGAGGGTCTTCTGAATTTCTGGCACCTAGAAAAAGGAGTATTGAAAAAGCTGATTTTCCATTGGCCTATTCAACAATAATATAGTTCTTTCTGAGAAGGGATAGACACATCTTGAGACAAGCCCTCCAGCTTGTCGTCTTATATTACATGGCTGCACCAATGAGTACTTAGGTGAAGAAAGTGACTGAGGGAATTAAGATGAGTTTCATAATTGATATCGCTTCACAAAACAGGTCCAAAGCAGAGTCAAATCCACCCCACAGTAGCACTACTTCTGTCCAAAATCCTGTGAGTTGTATGATCCGGTTTTGTATGTATTCAGCCATATAAATTCAGGTCCAATGCCACTGAAGTTACACCAGAGATTAATTTGGCTCTGGGTGAATAAATATAGAGCACAGTATTTTAACTCTATTTCTTCAATTCTCTCCCCAAAAAGAAATTATCTACCACTGGGCTCCAAAACTATGTTGTTGTTTTTTTTTGGGGGGGGGAGGGAGGCAGGCCAATGTGATAGGGTGGCTGAGAAAAGGGAGCATTTGGATGGAGAAAAGGAGCTTGGCACACATTCATTGGGAAGCTGCTCCAGGCATAAGTGGCAGTATGAAAGAAGATATACACTTGGGAGTAGTTGAAGGAAACAAAAGGGAATAATCAGAAGAGGAGTAGGCAAGCTGAAGAGATTGATGTAGTGTGGGAATAGAGGCAGAGGAATTATGAAAAGTTTTGTAGATAAGTAGGAGCTTGAATTTAATTAAGAAGAAGAGGAAACGCCAGTTTAGGTATTTCAGAAATGTGCTTCATGGTCAGGATATTTTCAGGGGATGATGATGAACTAGAGATTTGGTAGGAGAGGAGGAGATTGAGGTGATTAAAGAAGGAGTTCTCACTCTTTGTTTTGTAATGGGCAATTGAATTGGAAATTTGGATGTGCTAATTTCCTTCAAGGAAATATAAAACAGTTGAGTATTGTAGCACATTTTTTAGATAGCAGAATGCCAAGCTATATGTCAATAACTATTTAAAGTACAGTTCTCTTAATTATGAAAGGTCTAAATCAAGACCATTCATACCCTAGGACAGTGGTTCTCACACTTCATTGCTACATGACCCAATGTGGGGAACCAAAGCCTGAGCCCGCCCGAGCTCCACTGCTCTAGGTGGGCGGCCAAAGCAGATGCCCATGGAGTTCAGCACTGGGCAGGGGGCCTGTAACCGGGGCAGGGGGACTGAAGCCCTTGGGTACTGGGGATCAGGCTTTGGTCCTGGGCCTCAGCAAGTCTAATGCTGGCCCTGGCGACCCCTTTAAAATGGGGTCGGGACCCCAAAGTTTGAGAACCACTGCTGTAGGATAAAAATAATGAGGAGTCCTTGCGGCACCTTAGAGACTAACAAATTTATTTGGGCATAAGCTTTCATGGGCTATAACCCACTGATGAAGGTCTCTAAGGTGCCACAAGGACTCCTCATTGTTTTTTTGCTGATACAGACTAACACAGCTACCCCTCTGAATGTTGTAGGATAAAGTCAAACAGTTTCACTTTTTAGCTCAGAAATGTGAATTTTTGAAACTGTCTCCAGGTGAATTCAAAATAATGCAATTAAAGTCAACTATTAAACATTTATGAACAGAACAAATTAAAATCCTCCAATAATAACTCTGAGCTATCACTAGTGTTCAGTCGTTTTCACTGTCAAAATGCCATCTTTCTTTGTCAGCAGAGGAAAGCATTTAAAATTCAGAACAAACAACTGTTCTTTATCTACTGAGATAAAAAGAAAATTAATTTATGCTCAGCAGCTGTAATAGCTGTACAGTTTGCTAACATTAATTACTTAACCAAGAGGTGTAATCTGGAGACTGTGATTTTAAAAGGTGAGTTGAGCTGGCCTATGATGTTCTCATGACTGACACTTCCTCTCAGGTATCTGACATTGCCCAGTCTCAGGTGGTGTTGTGGTATAGCAACATCTATAGAAAGCTATTTCTTTGATTATTTTACTCATAGACTCATAGACTTTAAGGTCAGAAGGGACCATTATGATCATCTGGTCTGACCCCCTGCATGCTGCAGGCCACAAAACCATCCCTACCCCTTCCCTGGACTCTGCTGTTGAAGTCCCCAATCCTGTGTTTTAGTGACTTCAATTGGCAGAGACCCTCCTGCTAGTGATCCCTGCCCCACGCTGCGGAGGAAGGCGAAAAACCTCCAGAGGCTCAGCCAATCTACCCTGGAGGAAAATTCCTTCCCGACCCCAAATATGGCGATCAGTAAGACCCCGAGCATGTAGGCAAGAGTCTCTAACCTGACCTCTGTTAGCCATTATACTATTTACCTACCATTGCTTGGTATTCCTTGGCTACTATGTTTTACCATTAAACCATTCCCTCCATAAACTTATCTAACTTAATCTTAAAACCAGACAGGTCCGTCGCCCCCACCGTTTCCCTCGGAAGGCCGTTCCAATATTTCACCCCTCTGACGGTCAGAAACCTTCGTCTAATTTCAAGCCTGAACTTCCCCACGGCCAGTTTATATCCATTCGTTCTCGTGTCCACATTAGTACTAAACTGGAATAGTTCCTCTCCCTCCCTTGTATTTATCCCTCTGATATATTTAAAGAGAGCAATCATATCCCCCCTCAGCCTTCGTTTTGTCAGACTAAACAACCCAAGCTCCTCTAGTCTCCTTTTATATGACAGGTTTTCCATTCCTCTGATCATCCTAGTCGCCCTTCTCTGCACCCGTTCCAGTTTGAGTTCATCTTTTTTAAACATGGGAGACCAGAACTGCACACAGTACTCCAAATGAGGTCTCACCAGCGCCTTATACAACGGAAGCAGGACCTCCTTATCCCTACTAGATATACCTTGCCTAATGCATCCCAAGACCGCATTGGCTTTTTTCACCGCCACGTCACATTGTCGACTCATAGTCATCCTGCGGTCTACAAGGACCCCTAGGTCCTTCTCCTCTTCCGTTACTTCTAACCAATGCGTCCCCAGCTTGTAACTAAAATTGTTATTAGTCATCCCCAAATGCATCACCTTACACTTTTCACTATTAAATTTCATCCTATTTCTGATACTCCAATTCACAAGCTCATTCAAGTCTCCCTGCAGAATATTCCTATCCTCCTCCGAATTTGCAACGCCTCCCACCTTCGTATCATCCGCAAACTTTATCAGCCCACTCCTGCAATCGGTTCCGAGGTCAGTTATAAATAGATTAAATAAAATGGGTCCCAAAACCGAACCTTGAGGCACTCCACTAGAGACCTCCCTCCAACCTGACAGTTCACCCTTTAATACGACCCGCTGCATTCTCCCCATTAACCAATTCCTTATCCACCTCTGGATTTTCATATCGATCCCCATGTTTTCCAGTTTAACCAATAATTCCTCATGGGGTAGAGTATCAAACGCTTTACTGAAATCCAGGTATATTAGGTCCACCGCATTTCCCTTATCTAATAAGTCCGTTACTTTCTCAAAGAAGGAGATCAGATTCGTTTGGCACGATCTGCCCTTCGTAAAACCATGTTGTAATTTATCGCAATTGCCATTAACCTCAAGGTCCTCAACTAGTTTCTCTTTCAGAATTTTCTCCAGCACCTTGCACACTACAGATGTTAAACTAACAGGCCTGTAGCTACCCGGATCACTTTTTTTCCCTTTCTTGAAAATAGGAACCACATTAGCTATTCTCCAGTCTAACAGGACCACCCCTGAGTTTACAGATTCATTAAATATTATCGCTAATGGGCCTATTTCCTGTGCCAATTCCTTCAATATTCTCGGATGAAGATCGTCCGGTCCTCCCGACTTAGCCCCATTAAGGTGTTCAAGTTTTGTTTCTACCTCGGATATGGTAATCCCCCATCCTGTATGCCCCTCTGTCACGGTGCTAGTATCCCATTGGCCTCATTAAACACCGATGCAAAATATTCATTGAGATATTGCGCCATGCCTAGATTATCTTTAATCTCCTCTCTGGCTATAGTCTTCAGCGGTCCCACTTCTTTCTTTGCTTTCTTCCTATTTATATGGCTGTAAAACCTCTTACTATTGCTTTTAATTCCCCTCGCTAGGTCCAACTCTACACGGCCTTTGGCCTTTCTCACTCTATCTCTACATTCTCTGACTTCACTAAGGTAAGTTTCCTTACTGATCCCTCCTCTCTTCCACTCTTTGTACGCTTTCTGTTTTTTCCTAATCGCCCCTTTGAGTCGGTCGCTCATCCAGCTCGGTCTAAATCTCTTGCTTAGTAATGTTTTTCCCTTTTTTGGGATACAGGCCTCTGACAGCTCATGCATCTTTAACTTAAAGTAATCCCAGGCTTCTTCTGCCTTTAGATCCATTAATATGTTTGCCCAATCCACTTCCCTTACCAGTCCCCTTAATTTGTTAAAATTGGCCTTTTTAAAATTATAAACCCTAATCTTTGACTTAATTCTGTTACTCCTTCCATTTAGTTTAAACTGAATTAGCTCATGATCACTGGAGCCCAAGTTGTCCCCTACTGCCACTTCCTCAACGAGGTCCTCACTACTTACCAGAATCAAATCTAAAATGGCCTCCCCCCTCGTCGGTTCAGCTACCACTTGATGAAGGAATTGATCAGCAAGCACATCTAGGAACATCTGAGCCCTATTATTGCTACTAGCGTTTGTTCCCCAATCTATATCTGGGAAGTTAAAGTCCCCCATAATTACACAGTTTCTATTAGTATTTACTTCTCTAAACACATTAAATAGTTCTTTATCCATATCCTGGGTCGATCCCGGCGGTCTATAGCACACCCCAAGCACTATCCCCGGAGAGGCTCTAGTAGTCCTTTTACCCAGTGTGAGTATTGCCCAGACCGACTTTGTGTTATCTATTCCATCAACTATTATTTCTTTACAGCTTATTTCACTATTGACATACAATGCCACCCCCCACACCTTTACCTTTGTCCCGGTCTTTCCTAAACAGTGCATACCCCTCCATACCTGTGTTCCAGTCATGACTGCCATTCCTCCACGTTTCAGTTATTCCTACGATATCCGGTTTCAATTCTCGGACCAAGAGCTCCATTTCCTCCATTTTATTACCTAGGCTTCTTGCATTGGTGTATAAACACCCTAATGTATGTTGTTTAGCCTGTCTCCCATTAGTAACACTATATGTTGCGGGCCTCTTTGTGTCCGTCCCCCCTGTCCTTCCTATGTCCAATCTCATCTCCCCGGCTATGTCTCCTCTTATTTCACTCACCTTTTCAATACTGGAATCTGGCGTGGAGATTAACTGTGCATCTCCCAACCGTCTCCCCAAACTTCCTAGTTTAAAGCTCTTTTGATAAGATGAGCCAGCCTCCCTCCCAGAAGTCTATTTCCTTCCCTACTCAGGTGTAGCCCATCCCGCAAGAACAGGTGTCTGTCCCCGAAAGCCTCCCAGTGGCCATACATCCCAAAGCCCTCCTTATAGCACCACTCCCTTAGCCAACTATTTATTCTCACAATCCTATCAGCCCTTTGCTGCCCTTCCCTAGGAACAGGCAGAATCCCACTAAAGATAATCTGAGCCTCTATCTCCTTGAGCGTCTTCCCCAGACTGGCATAATCTCCCTTGATTCTCTCTAACGAGAACCTAGCCGTGTCATTCGTTGCTACATGAAGGATTATCAAGGGGTTCTTACCTGCTCCTTTTAGGATCCTTTTCAACCGCAGGTCCACATCGCGTATCTTTGCGCCCGGTAGACAGCACACCCTTCTGTTCTCTGGGTCTGCCCTGGTCACAGGCCTGTCCAATCTCCTCAGTAAAGAGTCTCCAATTACATACACCTGCCGTTGCCTGGCAACAGTGTGATCTAGTAATCTAGTCTCTGATCCCTCTAGTCCTGACCTGTGTCTGTTCCTATCTTCCCTTATGCTCCCCCTTATGCCTTCCTCTATCCTCTGGGGGCTCAGGTTTTGTGCTGTCTCCATCAACACCTCCCCTCTCTCTCTCGGACTAGCTGCTCTTCTCTTCTTCCTCACCCTCCCACCTTCAGTCACCGCCTGCTGCCCGTCCACCTCGTTATCCAAACACCCAAACCTGTTCCTGAGTTCTATTCCCCCCTCACTGGCCCTCCTTTTCCTTGGCCTGCTTCTCACAGTCACATGCTTCCACCTCCCTTGTTCTCCCCCTTCCATTGCCCCCTCACCGTCCTCTACCTCTGCCTCCACCTGCACCGCAGAGCATTCCCCTTCAGCCCCCCCTTGCTTGTCCTCCATCAGCTGCTCAAACCCCTGTCTGAACTCCACCAGGGTATCTACCTGCATCTCCAACCCCTTAATCTTTTCCTCCAGTAACACTATAAGGCGACACTTCATACAAACATACCTGTGTTCCAGCTCCCCTGCTAGGAGTATATACATACCGCAGCTTCCACATGCAGCCATCTGCATTCTGTCTTCTGCTGCTTGGCTCATGACTGCTGCGGTCTCTGCTCTCTGCATCTGAGGGCACAGAGCACACAACACACCGCGCCCTCCTGCAACCTCCCACTCAAACTCCCCTGTTTGCCGCCTCCGGTGCCGCTGCTCGCAGCTGTGCCGCTGTCTGGCTGGGTGGCCGCTTTTATGGGCCCCCTACTCAGCCAAGCCCCGCCCCCTAATCAGGGCTTGGCGTCCCTCCCAGCACCCTGCCCCAGGCCTCTACAAACACACAAGGACAATAAAGACAGACACAAACACAGATACCTTCTCCTCCAATGAGAACTCCCACTCAAACTCCCCTTTTTAGGGCCACATTGTAACTCATCCTTGCAAGGGTGTATGGAGAGAAAGGAGCATGCAGGGAGCTTTCTCCCACCTTGCAAACCCTCTGCTTATGGGATAATGCAGATTGCTCCCTCCATCCACTCCCATAGTATCCAGAGCTCTATGGTTGCAGGATGGAGATGAGACAATGCAGCTCTCCACACCAGACAGAGCACTGAAGAGAGCTGAAAGTACAGTCCTTCCTGCTGCCTCTGTGCTTATGCATCTCACACCATCCTGTACTCAGGGATGTGCCTGAGAGAGAATTTGTAATGTATAAAATGTATAAAATCATATGTCTCCAAAATCTTCACAGGTAAATGTATTTTGTAACCTGGACAACATTCAATAGTTGTTAGAATAGTAAAATATTTTATTCTCCTCTACTTTTCCAACAGGAAGGACAACAAGCTACTTTCCACTTTCCTGTTCATAAGGCAATGCCTTTGGGAATGATTTAACAGCGTGAACAGCCAGTAGATGCATGGTGTTTTGACTAGATTTTCTACTGAAATGATCTACTTTGCCTGCAAGTATGTAAGTATTACACGGGGTCACTATTCAAATAGTATATTTGCCATTTAATGTCTGACATAATTAAATTAAGAAATACCTGTAATATTATGGAAATATTTTCAAATGGTAAATGTTGGCGGTTAAAAATACTTGTATGTTTTCATTTGGTTGGATGAAGTTAACACATCAAGTATTTAGTTGACACTAGCATATTGTACTTATTTGATCTAGGAAAGCTGTTACATAGGCTAATGTTTTTTATATAAGGAAACTTTTTGAAATTAAAAAACAAAAAAACCTCTGCCATTCTGAATACATTACAAATTAGATATACTTGATGATAAAACTCAATTTTCAGATGACAAAATTCAACCCTCGCACAAAGGAAACTAACAAGTCTTATTGGCTCATTAATAAACTTTTTCCCACTCTGCCATTCCTTAGGCTATTCAATTCTACAGTGGTTTGCAATGATGTCAGTTGTTGGCAGCTTAAACATTTTCCAACAGTTGCTCTTCTCAAAATTTTCTGTTTTTTTTTTTCTCTTTTAATCCCCATCTGTGTTAGATCCTTATTTAACCTATATCTTTTATCCCTCATCTCTGCTCTTTGGGGAGATGTAGTCATCAAAATCAGACTTGAGAAACCAAGTAATGGCAAGTATATGGGCTCACATAATAAATATAGTGAACCTCTTCCCATTGTTGGGAAGTCTCTGTTGCATGGGACTCATTTTTCTCATTATCTGTGTAACACATAGCAGAAAACCTTACTCACTTATTGGTTACCTCTTTTGAAGCTTTGATTGCTATCTTCGAGGAAGGAGGATATTAGAGTATGTCTAAGACACTGAACTACTTAGGAGAAATTCTGTGCATACCACAGCATTGTTTAGAATCAAGCTCAAACATGGGGTTTCAACTCTTGGCATATCTCCCTCCAGTTTCAACTTTAAGGACTCAAGTAAGCTTACATACTCTGTGTCAATCCTGCAAGTTTGAGTACCCACAATTCCCAAAGAAGTTAATGAGAGTTGAGAGTCTTTGGCACCTAGACACTTGCTGGACTAAGCCCTATAGAAAGACCATAATTCCTAAGCTTTTTTCTCCATTTTGAATCTAAAATTATTTTCTTCCTTTGCAGTTGTCCAGCTACTCACAGGAAAGATTATTTTTAAAGTTATTTTAATAGCCTGATGGTAGCCAATAGCAGAGTTTAGTTTCAAATTGTTCTTTCTGGTCTGAAAAATTGTTCAGTTCCCACTAGGGAAAGTGACTCTTCTAACCTATTGTACAGGCCCATTCACTAGCTACAGCTTGCTAATTAAAATTCCCCTAACTTTAATCTTATGTTAGGAAATGTATTGCTCTTGGCTAGTATTTTTTGCTGAAATGCTCCACCTTGTCTACAACTGTGTCAGACTCTCTAATAGACATTCCAATGAGAAGGGCTCATAGGGGCTTCTTTGATTAAGCATAATCTATAGCCAAGATATCTCTGAGGATTACTGACTGCCTTTCTGATAAAATACAGAAGGGATAGTTTTTCTTAGAAGTTAGGCTTTTCTCTTTTTGTAGAGTATAACAGTTGAAATTTCAAAAGTCATATATTATGTGGGCAATATGGCAATGTCAGAAGTTTCTATGTTTGTTTGTTAGTTAGATGTATTGTAGTTCTAAAACCATTATTTCCAAGTGCTAAAGTTAAAATTAAAATTCACCTTTTGAAGATGAAAAAATGAATAACTGTGTTCCTTTTTCTTTTGTGTTTTGTAATCATATGTAGTGTTATTAATACTCATTCATCATGACATCTATCCAAGTGTCTGAAAGCCCATGACCATCATTTATCAAGCATCTCTTGAATCACTGGGAAGATTGGTATTAAATCCATTTTACAGATAGGTATACTATGGGAATAATGTATAACATCCTTCGTTTTGTTGTTCACTCTAAGCCCAAGGCAAGGATTCTGAACCTAATTTAAGAGAAATTGAAATTTCTCTGGTGGTACCTTTTTGATGATATATTGGTGTAAAACGCTACTAAGCAGTTATTCAGTAAGTCAGAGTGTCACAAGTAGTATTAGTATTTTTCAACTCAATCCCTTGAAAATGAAATGGGAAATTCTGACTACGTGACTTTCATTATGTAGGACCAGGCTGAGCTATGTAGCAGCTGGAGAGAAAGGAAGAGATAAGTGACTACTCTTTCAATCTTAATATCTGACAACTCTTGAGGATTTCCCTCCCCAGTGACTCAAAAAACATCTGTCTGCTGCTAGCTTGTTGGCAAGTAAAGCACCTGCCAAGCAAAGCAGAGCTGTGTTGTATTTCAGCCAATACTGCATAGATATTCAGTACATGCCAGATGCCAGTTGGTTTTCCTTAGGATTTGTCTACATGGGGAAGTTGTTGCAAAATAAGGTAGGATGTGAATGTAAAGCTCAATAGCAATTCCACGCTCTTATAAGAATGTGTGTGGGAGGGGGGAGAGTTGTGTTTTAGCTTAGTCCACTTCCACAGTGGTTTAAGCAACACCTTGCAAAGTAGTTCTTAGTGTGTATTTGGAGTATCTACATGGGGATGTAGTGAGGAGTATTTATTCCACAATATCTAATCTGGCCTATTTCCCTGTGAGGACAAGCCCTTAAAGATGAATCTGTAAATATTTTTCTTTTCTCATTGTACATCCTTTACAAAAACCCAAAAGTATTATTATATGTTCTTCATTCTATAGCTGTTGATAGGACATAAATTGGTCTCATAGTTTTGGTAATGAATTTGAGAATAAAACATTGCATTTTTTAGAGTTATTGACACACGGAAGATGAGTTATCTACAGGTAATTTGTTGGTGTTCAGTAGAGCTGAGGGAAATCTTTTGGACTAATAGTTTGTTTGCTAAAAAATGACCCAAAACTAGTTGCAAATTTGACCCAATAGTTTTGGCTGGGTAAGTAAGTGTGTGTGTATGTCCCTTTACAACCTTTTCTATAACCACATTTAACTCAGTGATTAGGGCACTTGCCTGGGATGTGAGCGATCAAAGTTGACTCTCACTCTGGGGCAGGGAATTGAACTCGATCTCCCCACTATCAGGTGAGAGCCCTGACACCCAGCTTATTGGCTATTCTGGGGTAGGGTACTTTCATTTCTTCTGTTAAAGCTGTTCCACTGTGTGTAAATACTTAAACATTCATTGTAACAGGGACTCAAACCCAGATCTCTCCCCTCCACCCCAATTGAGCATCTTAATCACTAGAATAATAAGTATCTCTGTCTCTTGCTGACCCAGTAAATATTTAAGCATTGATATGAAATAGAACAGCTTCATCAGGCTAGATTGAGAGCAACCCACCCTGGAATACTCTATAGCCATTGGGTTAGGATGCCCATCTGGGTGTGAGGGGAAATTTGAGTTCACAATCCCTGCTCCAGAGTGGAGAATCAAATGTGGGTCTCCCACATCCCAGCTAAGTGCCTTAACTACTGTGCTAAAGGTTAAAAGGGGGGATGCACACAGAGTGTGATGGCCTGAAATGGACTATTCCAATTTGCTGACCCATTCCAAAAGGGTTTGGTAACAAATATTTCCCCTGATTTTTAGGTTTACTGGCTGAACTGAAAAATATTTTTTTGCCCAGTTCCAGTATTCACAGCCAGTTATTTTGTCTCCAGTTCATATCTAATTACAAGTTACACTTATATTAAATAGCCTATCAATAAATTTTGCTGAAATGTAACTGAGGTGTTATAATTTTTTTTTTGTTATTCACTATCTTTTGCAGCCATTTTCAAAGATTGGCTCAATGTCTATCAGTAAAAGTAACCACTGTATTCTGAACTTGTCATTGTCAAGGCATGTGATGGTGTACACTATTATGGTCACCACTTTTACAAACCTATGTAAATTTTGTACAAAGTAAGCCTTTGTGGGGTATCATTTGAAAATTCATAATTTGCTGAACATTATTGTCCTAGTAAAATGTGTACCAATCCTGTGTGTACATTTGTAAGTTTCTACTGTATAATTTTGTTATAACATGTTCCAGAATTAGAAAGGCAGGCTCAAACCTGTTCTTCAGAGATAAGACATTTGTAACCAATCCTGTCTTTAAGGCATCACTACTTGTAATCACTTAAAATCTAGCTTTCTGTAGTTAATAAACTCGTTATTGTGTTATCTTAACGAGTGTGCTTATATTAAAGTGTGTACGAAGCTCCGTTTGGGATAAAATAGGGTGGTGCACATATCATTTTCCTTTAGATGAAATGACAGACTTTCTCTAAGTAGTGTACTAGACATTAGAAGATACATATTTCTGGGGAGACAAGGCTGGGACTAAGAATTTGCAGATATTGCCCTATATGAAATTCATGAATGACTGGTCAGAATGCTCATGTATTTAGCTGGCAGTGAATTTGTATGCTAAAGGCTGTGTGAGAACAGGCCAGTAGCGGATGCTCTGCAATAAAGCAGTGTAAAATGTACCCCAGGCTGGAGAATGAACAGCAGTGTCCCCTTAAAAGGTCCAGATTGTACCCTATGGAATGTCATGCTGCCTAATATTAAGTTACATTCCTCTCTGCCGTATGACAGCAATATGTACACAAGTATAGTGTCTGCTAACCAATGAATTAGTCACAATGGGATTATATACTCTACTCACTGATCATATTTTCTTTGATCAAAAATAATAATCAGGCAGTTTACACTTTTTGCATAAAATGAGTCCTTAGTACTTTTAGAGCTTTACTGATTTTCAATAAACTATTACTATAACTAGAATGTAGGAAATGATCATATTTCATGAATATTTACTTCAAGGAGTTAACTTTTCTATTAAAATATAATCGTACCTAAATATATATATTTAACATTTTCTTGTCAGACATCCATTTCTAAGAGAAAAACTGCCAAGCTTTCCATGTGCTTGACCATATTACCTTTAGATCATCCACTGATGGTTGTTTTACCCTGAAGATGGAAATGGTCAAACATAATTAACTGGTATACTGTATTTTCCTCTCCCCACAATACCTTTAACCAAGGTAAATAACTCAGTTATAATAATGCAGAAGCATTTGATTTGGGTTTTCAAAAGTGCTGTGAGTTAACCTAACAGCAGAAGTTTTACCATTGACTTCAGTGGGAGAAAAGTGAGGCCAATGGTGAGCGTATTTCAAGTCATGATTTTCAAAGATATCAGGGATTCTTAATACTGGGTCACCAGATGGTTTTAATATATTGGTTGGATAATGTATGCAAAAAAGACCATTTTTGTCACCAATCATTGAATAAATTCTCTAGACATTGTTTTAATTATTTAACATACTCAACAGATGGTTGAATAATAGCAAATAAATTATTTGCCATTTTTTCCCATTAATCCTCAAATATGTTACTCAGGGAACTCCAAAGAAAAACCTGGCACAAAGGCTGTAACTTTAAAAAATAACACCCAAAGGATGGTCAATAACAGAAATATACATCCTTTAAAATTATGGGTGGCTATAAGCAATCATTTTGACAGTTAGACATCCTTTGAACATTTGATGATCTTAGGTCATAGGAAGCAGCTACTAGGTTGATTGAAATCATTTGTCCCACCCATATCTAAACACTAGGCTTGGACTATAAATCTCTATCCTCATAAAAAAGCCACTGAACAACCCCTGGTGTCTACTGATGAATATTTCTGTCCGATGACAATGAGTTGTCTAATGCTACCAAAATTAATTGTGAGTTAGAGATTCTTCTCCTTTAATTTCAGTTTGGAAACTGGGCTCAACAGTTCCCCCTGTAAAGTCAACATGTCACCAGATGCTGCTAGCAGCTGCTCACCTGGCATCAACACAAACAAAATACACTCATACCCAGGACAGAATTGAATATCTGCATTCAACATGTCATAGCTGATGTCTGAAAAATGTACTCCATCTGGACAGGACATCCCCAACAGATACTGACATTCTAGAGTATTTTAAGATATCAACAAAGAACTTTTTTGCTTCCCTGTTTTTCTTTTGGACTTGTTTACATTGATAGCTGAGGAGGTTCCCTTCATATTTGCTAAGGCAGCATGATGGCGTGTGCCAACTATACTACTCTCACTCAAGGGGAAAAAAAAGATATCTGGAATTGTTTCAGTCATGCTTGAGTTGGACCAAAAACCACAATTCACTGGATTGTTATTACCTATATTAACAAGGATCATCTGGAGCCAGAAGGCACCACTATCTTCCACAAAACCAAGGGTGTGAAGTTGTCCCATCTCTTGTTCCTCTGCGAAACTTACAGATCTCAAAACCCACTTGTGTTCCTGTCTTGTGCTGACTAGTGAATAATGCTTTTTTTCATATGATCCACACCTGCTTGGTAAAATATTAATAAGGTGGGGATAGAAATAAATTAAATATTAGCAAACACCCAATCAAGTTATTTAATTCCTAATGTAACTCTTTAAAAATATCTTGATAATTTATACCTAGTGTCTGATTTCTCCATACTGCAAATCTGTTATAACAGCTGTGTCTACACCCATTCTAAAGGAGTCTATTTGAAAAAAGGTGTATGGAGTTGTGAGTATCCACATATGGAGAGGGAAACCTAAAATTACTAAGGTCCTTGGAATGTGGCTAAAACCTGAAGTTAAAGGACTGTCCCTTGCAATAGCTAAAACCAATAGCATCCTGTGATAGGATGATTATCCCACAATGCCTCCTGAAGGGGTTAAGGTGGCACAGATAGAGCCCATTAACCTTATAGGTCTCACCTGGTATAGAGTCTGGCTTGACTGAGAATGACTAATGTCTGCAAACACTCAGCTGTGGGAGAAGCAGGCTAAGGTATAAAGCCAGGAAGTTTGCCCTAGAAAGGGGCTGCAGTGTGGAATCTGGCAGTCACTCCCTGGGTTTAGAGAAGGAAAAGAAGGAAAGCCAGGGGAAGAGAGAGTAGCCTGGGATCCTATCTCTGAGTGAAGGTTTACCAGAAGAATGGAGAAGGAAAGCCTGTGGGACAGAGAGTAGGAAGCAGCCCAGAGAAAGAACAGTGGGGTCAGAAGAAAGAGATTTGTGCAGACCTTGACCACTGATTGTAGGGTCCCTAGGCTAGAACACTACCAGCCAGAGGGTACAGAGGGGCTTTGATACCCTGGAAGTGGGGACTATATAGTGCCCAGCCAGAGCACTGAGTCATGAAACAAAGCACCCTGAGTCACAGAGGGAGAGGCCAGTGGTGAGAGAATGGGGATACCTGACTGAACAAAATCTGATTCCTCAGATACAGCCACAAGTCCCAGCAGTGAGTGTACCCAGTGACACTTGATGGAGAATGCAGGCATGACAATAGCCCCTGATAAAAGGGGAATGTGAGCGACAGTAGTAGCGGAGTTTAGAAAGAGACAGTGGAAATACCACATACAGTCATAGTTTTTGGAGAAGGCCAAAGTACCCTCCTGAGATGGACTCCAGAATTTCTGCTTCCCTTTAAGGCGGATGAAAAACAACCCATTGGGATCCAGACACTGCTTATGCAGGTCTTGCAGAAACAGCAGAGACAGTAGGAAGCACCGTTATAAATGCAGAAATATTTAATGATGCTGGTAGAAAAAGCAGTCATATTTATTTAAATCCTCTGAGAAGTGATCAGGGCATGAAGAAGCTGAGAATGTAAAAGAAGTTCTGGGACCACGAGGCCAGAGGCCTAGTTGAGTGTTTTGCCTGTTGGCCGAAGGGATGCATGAGAAGGGAATGTCCCTATGTATAATGGAACACGAAGGCTTGCCTGGAAGTGAGAGGTACTGGAACGTCCCAAAGAGTCCAAACTGGCGAGGGAGGAGGAAAAGGAGAGGCCTGCTTTTCCTGTGAAGAAAGGGGACATGTGAGGAGTTATTATCCTTACAAGAAAAAAGAAGCTAGCCACAAAAATGGCAAGGCATCAATAAAGGACTGGAAGGAAGTGCCAGAGGCCCAGAGCACGTGCACAATGGTCGTAAAGAAAGCCAATGTAAAGATAGAGGTTAAAGAGAAATTGGAGGGAAGAAAGAGTACCCCAAAGATAAAGTTAAAGGATACAGGTACAAATATGGAAAGTGACCATAATTATGAGAGAAAGGATGTTGGGAGAGTGTGTGGAGCATGCAGGAAAGCTACAAAAGAAGTTAATAGCTACAGATCAACTTTGCAAGTGGCTTTGTAAGACTTTGCATTCCAGAGAGAAAAGTTTTGGGACACAATGGAGAAGAAGGGTGGACTGGTTTTCGTGGTGGATGACCTACAGCAGGAGCTAACCTGTTGTTAGACCTGGCAGCTCCAGAGTTGGCACCTGTGCCCTCAAGGGTTACAGATTTTAGGGAAAGGGTATGTGATGGGGTGTCGACCCCACACAAGGCCTGAGTAGGAAACAAAGGCCAATTAACCCTGTGACAGGTTTCACTTTGAGGAAAGTCAGGGCTGAAAAGCTGTAATTGAAACCCAGCTGGGCAGAGGAAGGCTGGGTTGGTATATAACCAGGATGTGACGAGCCAGCAGGGGCTGCAGGAAGGAACTCTTTAGTTACTCCCTAGAGAGAAGGAGATTGGTAAACAAGGAAGAGTCCTAGGAGGGGAGTAAATCCTGGGATTCTGCATGGGAATACAGACTCTGGCAAGAATCTGAGAGTGTGAAGTAGCCAGAGGGAACAGAGAAATGTCCAGTGGTAAACCAAGGAACCTGGGGTGTGGGGGAGAGGGAAGGTAGATAGTGACTTGGTCTGGGAGCAAGTAGACAGTAGTTGATGGAAATAGGGACCCTGGGCTGGAACCCAGAGTAAAGGGTGGGCCCAGTTCCCCTACCAGCCCTGGGAAAGTGGCATAGTCTGAGCAGGGGAATGGAAGACTGCCTGATCATCCAGTGAGATTTGACACCCCAGAAGAAGAAAAGTACAGTAACCTGGCTGGAGGGCCAAGCCATGAAGAGGAATCACCCTGAGATATGAAGAGGGAGCAACTGAGTCCAAAGAGAGAAGGAGAAAGCTAGGGCAAGTGACTGGTCAAGAGCTAATCCCCAGACGTAGCCACAAAGAGGCACCACAGGAATGGGTAGTGAATCCCATCTCAGTTCTGTAAAGCAGTAAGTCAGTCTGTCACACGGAGTACTGATGTTCAGGTTGTTTTAGGGTTCAATTAAAGAACCTGAATGCAGCAACAAGTCATGCAGGATCCCTCAAGCACTTCCTCTGGGTGATAAATTTAACCCCTCACTTCTGGCCTATTATGGAAAAGTGCAGGTCCAACTCAATGCACACAAGCTGAAAATCATCATTCCTCATTGCATCCAGGTTGCACAATACCCGTTGCTGCCAGAATTACCTCATCAATGCACAATGGTGCAGAAAAATAAAAGGGGAAAATGCTGTTTTGAGGAGAAGATCCCGAGTTCTAGATCAACTTACATGCAATGGCCATCAAGTCCCTCAAAACCTTGGAGTGACAAGGGCAGTGTCAGTTCCCTTTATGGACTTTTGTCTAGCCCGCTTTTCCATTGAAAATCTTATGAGACATTTGTCTTGTCCATGTAGGAGCTATTTTTTTGAGACAAGATGGAAAAGGCCAGAGCATGTGACAATACGGTCACCGGAGCAATAAGGCATTCAACCTGTTCTTCCATGGTAAGCCAAAGGTTGTCAAGCTTCTTCTATCCCTAAAGTAAAGAAGCTTGAGTGACAGACCCAGACCAGTGGGGTACAGAAGTCTGGTAGAGGGCAAATATACTGGTCACTGGATGAGTAGTGTTCTGTTCTCTGAGTGACCAGAGCAGGGGCTGCACTAGAGTAATCAGGAACCTGCTAGAACCAGTTAAGGCAGGCAGGCTAATTAGGACACCTGGAGCCAATTAAGAAGCTGCTAGAATCAATTAAGACAGGCTAATCAAGGCACTCGGGTTTTAAAAGGAGCTCACTTCAGTTTGTGGTGCGAGTGTAAGGAGCTGGGAGCAAGAGGCACAAGGAACTGAGAGTGAGAGGGTGTGCTGCTGGAGGACTGAGGAGCACAAGCATTATCAGACACCAGGAGGAAGGTCCTGTGGTGAGAATAAGGAAGGTGTTTGGAGGAGGCCATGGGGAAGTAGCCCAGGGAGTTGTAGCTGTCATGCAGCTGTTACAGGAGGCACTATAGACAGCTGCAGTCCACAGGGCCCTGAGCTGGAATCCAGAGTAAAGGGCGGGCTCGGGTTTCCCCCAAACCTCCCAATTGACCTGGACTGTGGGTTCTTTCAGAGGGGAAGGTCTCTGGGCTGTTCCCCAACCCACATGATGAATCTCTGAGGCAAGAAAATCCGCCAATAAGCGCAGGACCCACCAAGATAGAGGAGGAACTTTGTCACACTTGTTAAACATTCCCTGCAGGGCTGACTCATTGCTACTGACTGCTACACCTGCAAGTTGCAAAGGGACTCCTGGATCCCTACCATCTGTCCCTCTGCCTCTGGCATTAGCTGTCAAAATCCCTGAGTCTGCAACTGAGACACAGCATCAGCATTACTGCTATCAGCTCCTGGCATGTGGCAAACCTGAACACACACACACATGGCTGTAGTCAAAGCAGAGCAAATTTCCTCATGACTTTCATTATCCTTGGGGACCCTAAATGTCTGGTGGTTGATAGTCTGGCCACCAGACCAGAACATAACCCTGCAATTAGCTAAGTGATCCCACAAATCACTATTGGTGCTAAATCAGAGTATTTCTAGGAAGGTTGTGTCCCCTTTTACTCCAGCAGACATCCAGCCTTCTCACCACCACTGAGCACAACATCCCTGTAAAAATAAATTGTGAAACTTAAGCCTCCCACTACACCTTCAGATCTGCAGCTGCAGATCCAAGGAATACTTTTTATCTCCTCTCCACAGAGGAACTCTTTAAATCTTTCTGAATTGTTTTCTATATGCCAAGATCCTTTCTTATTTACCTCATTATCCTTATATGATGGTACTAGAACATCTTACAACCACTGGAAAGGAATATATATTCACTACCATTCCATATGCAAAAAAAAGTAACGTATTTTTCTGTTGGTATTATAGAGGCTTTCCAATGAAAATACTTACTGTGAAGCAGCAGCCTTCTGGCCAATGTGCTTTTTGTATTATGTGAATGTAGTTGAATAATTAGGTATAGCATACATTAAATGCAGCCAACCAAGTAAGGATTGTGTGGGGCAACTAAGGTGTATTTGCTGTTTCCTCCTGGGCAGCCTTTTGCAATGCAGCACCCTCTCTAACTGAATAAGGAGGTATCCCTATGCAACAAGGAAAATATCTGTCACTTCTCCCTGTTACACATTTTCTTGGTTATGAAATAGTGCATACCCACGGGATTTCTTTGTGTTGGGTAAATAATTAAAATAATAACCAGATACATAGTCTATCTGCGTGAGCTGGTATAATACGTGGTAACTTGCTCTTAGCCTCAAGGGGATTAAAATAAAAAACAAAGTCATGTTGCTCGATGTTTACTTTCTTATTAACTTGTATTATGCCCCTATGGCAATGGACACCTAAGACAGAACTCAGCAAATTGTCTAATTGGTTAAGCAGGTGAAACAATTGTAAAAACAGTGTAGATATCTGTGTTAAATATATTTATTTGGTGAATTACAGATGAAAAGGCATCAAATGTGTTAGTAATATTTCCCTGAATTCCCCTGCAGTTACAAACTGAATGTACTTCCTCTCCTATCCTAAAGTATTAAATAGTGCATTGCCATTTCAGCCCAGAGTTGGACAAGTTCCAAGGATGGGTATGGGCTTCATTCTCCTTTCACTTACACAAATATAACTCTATTGGCTCCTCTAGAGTTGCTCAGGATTTACCTCAGTGTCAGAGAATCACATTTGAGAATTTAAGGTATATGTTTATATTTTCTACATTATAAGTATTTACTACAATTATTGGTAGGGAGTACTCTGTAGGAAGATACACCTCTACCCCGATATAATGCTGTCCTCGGGAGCCAAAAAATCTTACCGTGTTATAGGTGAAACCGCGTTATATCGAACTTGCTTTGATCTGCCGGCGTGCTCAGCCCCGCCCCCCCGGGAGCTCTGCTTTACCACGTTATCTGAATTCATGTTATATCGGGTCATGTTATATCAGGGTAGAGGTGTAACAGTATCTTTTACCAAAATTAAATTCCTTTATAAAAAGACCTCATAAACAGTGTATACAGTATGTTATATAAGCTGCATAAATACTTTTTATGATTTTAAACAGACACTGAGCTGACATAGTTAAAAGGTTCTATTGGTTTGAAAGATTCTACCAGTACTGGAAAATTTTCCCATTTAAAATAGGGAATTGTTTGAGAGCAAATAGTATCTTTCAAACCTATTGAACATTTTAATTTCACCAAATGTGAATATGTGTATACAAACACATATATAATTATAGACATATATCATAAAAAGTAGACAATATAGCTTGGATATTTTAAATATATTTCTCTAACTTTTAATATTCAATTCTAGACAGAAGGTTCATATTCACTTGAAACTCTGAATCATGAATGTTTCAGATTTGTCAGTCTGTAAACCTTAAGAATGTATTTAAATAACAGCTTTAGGTCAAAGACTGATTTCTAAGCATTTCCACCTGGAAACAGCTTGCTTCATATGATCAAAAAGATGTTTATATACTTTGATTCTTTGGGCCACATCAAAATGCCAATATCAGTCAAAACTACGTAATATTTAAGTATGGGAAACAAGGTAAGTTTTGCGGTTCAAAATGTTCATTTTATGAGGACAGTGAGACAAAAAATAATTGAAGACATATGGACATATTTTATTATACTTGCCCTATTCTCACTCTCATTGCTGGATAAAAGTTATTAAGCAAACATTTTGATAAAACTCATGAGAACTAACATTTAAGGTTACGGTAAACTTAGAACCTGTTAGTGACAAAGAAAAAAGTGAAACATTATTTAGAAATAATTGAATTGATCTGTTTTACACAGCTAGAAATAAATATCTGGGGTGGATCAGATCTAAAGTAAAAGCTGCACATAGAAAAACTGAGACAAATTCTGCCCTTGGAAGACTATGGAAGGCTCCTCTTGAGCGCAATGGCACATCGGAGGGTGGAATTTAACTTAATGTGCCTAGAATGTGAAAAAGAAAGTGAAACAAAGAAGGAAAGATCATTCATTTTGCTAACCTACAAGGCTGTCACATTGCTCACCACTTTTACTCATGATGAGCAAGCTCCCAGAACAAAAAGCTTTCTGCTTTAGCCTACTTATTTCAATGAGATTTTTTGTCAATATTTTGTCCATAAAACGGTTCAAATTGCTCAGTCTTTCTGAGTGAAATAAAGAAAAAATGTTTTCAGATTGCTCAACTTTTTGGAACTCATTGTCTAAAGTACAAAAAAACATGGAATGCTTAAGGATTCACAAGTCAAACCGGCATGCACATTTCAAAAAGGATTGGGTGTTTCTTTTTTTTTTGGATCTGAAGAACCTACATAAATTAGAGTTACCATACGTCTGTTTTTTCCCGGACATGTCTGGCTTTTCGTCAATCAAACCCCCGTCCAGGGGGAATTGCCAAAAAGCCGAACATGTCTGGGAAAATGCCGGCCAGGCACTTCCCCTCCCGCGGCTGCTCTGCTCCTCCCCTGACTCTTCGGCTCTGTTTAAGAGCCGAGCTGCCCGAGCGCTATGGGCTTCAGGCAGCCCCCTTTCCTCCAGACCCCAGCCACCAGCCGGGCACTTCCCCTCCCGGGCTCCGGCGGCACAGGGTCCGGAGGCAAGGGGGCTGCCTGAAGCCCATAGCGCTCGGGCAGCTTGGCTCTCAAACAGAGCCAAAGAGTCAGGGGAGGAGCAGAGCCTCCGGCCGCGGCAGCTCTGCTCCTCCCCTGACTCTTCGGCTCTGTTTAAGAGCCAAGCGCTACGGGCTTTGGGCAGCCCCCATGCCTCTGGACCCTGCGCCGCCGGAGCCCGGGAGGGGAAGTGCCCGGCCGGGGGCGCAGGGTCCGGAGGCATAGGGGCTGCCCAAAGCCCAAGCGCTACCGGCTTCACTGTTTGCCGGGCAGCCTCCAGGCCCTGCGCCCTCGGCTGGGCGCTTCCCCTCCCAGACTCCAGCTGCGCTGGGGAAACACCGGCTGGGGGCACAGGGTCTGGGGGCTGCCCGGCAAACCGTGAAGCCGGTAGCACTCAGGCAGCCCTTTTCGCGTGGCTGGGAGTGGGAGGGAGGAGGGGGTGGAGTTAGGGCAGGGTTGGGGCGGGGAAGGGGCGGAGTTGGGGTGGGGCCAGGTCCCCATGGAGGGTCCTCTTTTTTTATTTGTCAAATATGGTAACCCTAACATAAATATCAAATATATGTAGCCTGTAGAGCTCGCTATGCCTTGCCCTCAATAATAGAATCAGTATCCACTAGAGAATCAGGTAACAGAGAGAGTGACAAAAACATTTTTATCATCCAAGTCCTCCTTTCATAGTTATCAATGGCGTGTTTTGAAGAAATTGTATGTTTGGCCTGAAATAAAAACAATGTGCTATAATGTATCCTGATTATATAATTTCTTCATAATATGGTACATCTGCTGGTGGTTGTTTTTTATATTGATACGTTTAATAAATACATTCTTAACAATGCCCCATTTTTTGTATATCTGCAATGGGCACAAAAAACAGCCACGTCTCCCATTCTAGGAATTCCCTAGACATTAAAGAAGTGCTAGTTGGGCATAGAGCTTATTTAGCCATTTCCTCTGCTGCCCTCTTACAAAGGGGATGTATTGGAGTTATAAAAGGGGTTGGCCAAAATACATTGGATAGCCCCAGGTGACAAACAACTTCCTGGTAGTTGTTGCACTTGGAAGAGTTTAGAATAAACTTCCAGCTGTTCTAAACTCCACTGGACTGGGACTAGTGTAAAACCAATCTCAAGTTCAGGGAGCAATAACTGGTAATAGACCCAAGGGAAATGGGGCATGGCAGAAGATCTCATATCTTTTTTATTAGAAGATACTGTAATGTCACATTTTCATTTCTTGCTGTTAATTGTTTATTATATAACACCCAAATGCACATGAGGTATTTTAGAGACAAGTCCCTCCCCTAAAGTGTTTACAATCTATAAAAGATAACACAAAGAAGATGGAGAAGGGAAAATGATGTAACTAATTTTATACCCGTGGTCATTTGTCCTATTATATTCCTGGGGGAGAGGGGACCCTCCTGATTCAACATTTCAAAACCTATCATGGATATATATATATAGTACAGATATCTTTATTATATATGTGCATCATACACACCTCACTGTGTGTGAAGGGGAAAAAAAAGTTGTCAGAGAAGATACCTGGATGCACTGAAGGAGTGGTTGGTGGTGTTCAAGAAAATAAAAGTGAGGCAGGGAGTGTGTGAGAGAGAGTGGGGGTGGAAAGCATGTCCCTGTATTTCAAATATATGCAAATCTATCTTAGACACTTGTAAGTAGAGCTGGCCAGGAAGCCAAACTTCAGTTCCGCAAAATTTTTCAAGCTTTCAGAAAATATTCACCCTGAATCATGACCAAAAACAAAACGGAAAAATGTTCATGGAACTGAAATCCCCAAAACAATGAAATGTGATGTTTCCAAAACAAAATATGCTCCTCTGGCTTCCCAGCTGGTGGGCTGCAGAAGACCAGTGACACTAGAAACCCTAGCTGCTGCAGACTGAAATGCACATAATTCTTGTGAGCTTCACTCCTGACCACCACTGTAAGCCAGCAATGAAACAGACCTGATTATTGTTGTCAAGTGTTGAGCAGTCAGGGATTGTGGGAACCTTGGGGGGCCCTTGTCCTCGGTAGCCCATTTGCCAGGTTGACATGGAGTTTTTGGTCTGGAAGCTCCTGATCCTAAGTTCAAAGTCTCAGCCAGGGCTTCCAAGTTCACTGTTTCCATTCACTCTGCCTGGCTAGCTGAAGGGGAGGCTGGAAACCTTGGGACCACTGGCTGTGCGGCAGCCTGCTTGGCAGGCTACTGGGGAGACTGAGAGATTGGGAGGCAAAGCTCTCACTCCTTCCTCACTGCCAAATCAGCTGTCCAGGGGTGTGAAAGCCCTGGGGTCTTCAGCAGCCATCCCGGTGGGCTGCAGAGGAACTGGGGAGAACACAGGTTTACATTGCAGGTTTTCCTAATGATATTTTCTAATGGCCATTAAAACATCCTGCACACACATTCTAAGTTCTATAGTGTCTTTATTTATTGTGCTTTTGCTTCTGGTACATTTTCTGCACACAGGTGGGGGAAGTGCAGAGGAGAAGGGTGGAGATCAGAGCAAATTAATGTTGAATGAACCATAAATGTATCCAGGTACTACTAGTAGTGCTGTTTTGAAAGAAACCAATTTTTTTATAAACTACTTTATGCCACATGGTGGGTTTTTAAAAGAGACTTGAAGTAATATATTATTTCTTCCTAATCTTTTCTCTGACCTCCTATCAGGATCTGATTTTATTTGGCTGGGTAGATAAATCATATTTCTTCTCTATCGTTACAATATTATATGAGTATTTGCTCAACTCAAAAATGTGGTGATGTATCAGCATTTATTATTTAAGCTGAATGAGAAGGTTTTCACTTAATCTGTTTCCTTTCTTTCTTTTGTTTCACAAATATAGTTTGATTATTTTAGCACTGTTGATGATTGGTAGAGACTTGGTGGAGTCACCTTTCATTTTTAAGTATCTGAAATATATATGACTATTTCAATGATTCAATAGAGTTTTAGATCCTGGATGCAAATTTTATAAAGTGAATTGATGACCAGATATAAAACCATTTTATTTTATTGATGAAGCTGATGCAATAACTTGTGCTATTCTGCACAAATTTTCATTTTTTATTTCTGTTGATTTCATCTTTGTACTCAAAATGTCAAATGAATAATAATTCTTTATTGTACTAAACCCCGACACAAGTAAAGAAGGTTTCAATTAGATTTTATTACAGATACAATAGATACAAATACCCCAAAATGAGATTTTGCCTGAAAAGAAAGAAAGAAAAACCTCATGTGATTGACATTCAGTCATAAAACAACAACCTTTATACTAAAACTCACCCTTGAATGTCACTGCTTGTTTAAAGATCTAGAATTTCTACTTTCCTTACTTATGACCTGATCATTTTAACTAATTATAATTGCTTAAAAACTGCACCATTAAATAGATGTTAAAAGCCTATGTTCTCAGGGAACATCCGGGAATAGTACTTTGCCAAACAATAGGCAAGAAATGAATACCGGTGACGAAAACATCAGAAAAATAAAACAAACTTAAATAAACCTAAACCATATCAATCCTGTCATAAACAGTAAAGGAAAAAATGATTCATAATAAATTCTACTCCATCAATTGTTGCAATCCTAGGTTTTCATAGTAATCAGATTACATGTAAAGGAGAAAATAGAGTTCCCTCAATATTGTTAACACATTTAACAAATTGCATTGTTTCAGTGTACTAATACAGCTAGTTCTGTTGCAAAGAAATATAAAACCTTTCACTAAGGGATGGCTCAGGTGATTGTTAATGGGTTATAGAACAATTCAACTTGAATTTGCTGGTTAAAAACCAGCACCAATCAGGAGTGAACAAAAGATGATACCATCTGTTCATTTTCCTTTATTAATGAGTGTAGTGGACTCGATCCAGTTCCCACTAGACCGATATCCATAGCAGGAACACCACCACAAATGGTACTAATTGCCATACTTGTTGGCAGCCTCACAGAGGGGCCAACAACTGAATGGGCACAAATATTGAATTACCCGAAAGAGATGTTCTCTCAAGGTCAGGGATTTGGAGCATTGGTAGGATAGCATGGAGACGCCTGCATTACGGTTGGCCATGTTTTCTGTCTCTACCTGTTCTGTCAGTAGAAAGAAGACTTCCCATCTCCAGAGCTATCTGCCTGAAACCTTTCAACAAGTACTGGATTCTCCCATACAAGTAAACCTAAACAAAATGCCCTTTCATGGGAGGGTTGAGGTGGAATGCCTCCAATAGGTCTCATGGCCCTCAGTTTTCTTTGTAGAACAAGAGTTTGACAATAACCTGTGCCAGAGTAACTTATAGTTTGCTGGGTGTGGATCTGAGCTCAAGTCCTTGCCATGGAGTGGGAATTCAAACTTGGATATCCCACTTCTCAGCAAAGGGCCCCAACCACTGAGTTAAAAGTTATAAGGGGGAAAACATGCATATGCTTTTCTGAAGTTGGCCCTGAAAATCTCTCTCCAGCCAAAACTCATCAGATCAAATTTGCAAGTAGTTTTGAGTCAGCTGAAACTGCATTTTTTTATGAATAAACTGTCTGAAAAAGTTTGCCAGCACTATCTAGAACACCTGTGCCACTAACTCCATCAAGGTCACTATTCTCACCAAAAGTAGCATCTTCATCTGCAAAAGTTCATAAATTCTATAGTTGTTCAAATAAGAATTGGGTCTCTGACACAGAGGCTCATTTGTGATTCACTACTTTGTATCAGCAACTTTTTGTTAGGCCTGACCTATTCACTCCACCTCACATACTGGTGTCATGATATTTATCTAAAATATGTCATTGGAAAACTAATAACTCATGTATCATTAATATTCTTTATATATGCAGTGTAGATTAAGAACTATGGATATATGACAGAATTATGACTAAAGTTTGTTTATACCAAGGATATTGGGGGGGTTGGTAAACAGGTCTGCCCTAGACAAAGGGATGTGTTTGCTTCTCTGACCATCCCAGTCCTCAGACAGAGACAATGAAGGTTTATTTACATATCAGGTAAACAAAGCTATGACACTAACAAGTGGGGGAAGAGAGAGTATGGTGTCTATGCCCCAGTAGGAGAGAGGAGCTTGGTTTGGGTTTTAATTTTCAAAGACTACATTGCAAAGGTTTAATGGTCTATAAAGATAGGGGGCTGAACCTCAAGTGATAAACAATTGAATCAACTGATTGTACACAATATTACTGTATTATGAAAGTGCATAGAGCGAGGTCTTTTTTGGTGATTAATATTATTGTGAAATGGACGTATTTACAATATATCAGGAAATAAATATACTTAATGATATTATGCCTTAAAGCCTGTGACCAAACAGGGAAAAGTAGCTTCTCTTCTGGAGAGGAGAGAAGGCAGCCTTCTACCTGTCTCTAATTAAATGAAGCAAGATGTGAACAAGAATAATGGAAACCCTATTTATATAGAAATCAGCAGGGTATAAAGCCCACAGGAAGGGGGAAACAACATGAGGTCATCCTGCCTGTTGAAATAAGGTTATTCAGCTTTGGAAGATATAAGCAAGGACAGCAGTGATCTTTGGGATTCATCTATCACTAGACAGACAAAAGGGAACAGAGTTCTAGCAAGCTGAGAAAGATGGGTCATTCAACCAATGGGTGGGGGCCTGAAGTCCCAGGATTTTTTACTCATATTTAGTTTCCAATTTATGCAAAGGTCTTTCACCTAAGAGGACAAGGGAAACTAGCCCCTTGTGCTTATATGGAAGATTCTGATTGGGGGAAAGTCAGCCATGGATGAGAAGAAGGAAGTTTTATGAGACATTAAACCTATACCTTTGCTAGATTAAGTTTTAGACTTTTAGATGTGTTTTCTCTTTTATTTGCTTGAAACCATGTCTAATTTTAATTATTTGATTTGGCATCACTTAACCTATGTCCTGTTAATACATTTGTTTGATTTTTTGCTATAAACCAACTCAGTGCTGTGTTTGCAGGGAATGGTGTATTTACCTAGTTAAGCTAATAAGCTGTGATGTGCTTTTGTCTGTTTAAGGAACAGACAAATATTCTTATTTCTCTGACCTTTCTAGGAGAGCTATGAACATCGCAGAGCTCATGGTTTTGGGAAAATTCAGGACTGGGAATGTGTTTGGGTCACATTGCTGGTTGTAAACAAAATGGTGGAAGCCAGAGTGGGGCTGCAGACAGGCTGCTGGGGTCAGAGCTGCTGAACCAGGGCTGTCTAGCTCACCCATGCTCACGGTGTGACCTGCATGCTTGTAGGCTGGCTATTCGCATCCCAGGCTGTGAGCTATATCAGCAAAACCTTGTAAAGCACCCAGGGTTTGCAGAGCAAATGGTGACACAACTCCTTACTTGTCTGGATTGTACTGTGAACCCCATGACAGTGTTCTGCATCAAATATAATACACACACACACACACACATGCTGTGATGCTGGCAGATCAGGTGCCAACTCATGCCAAGACCTTACTGACAAATGCATAACTGGGAATCAGTCTGGTTCATCTGTGTGTGTTTAGTGAAGCATTCATCAAGGGTGTCCTCTGTCTGGGATGTTATATGGTCTTAGTTTGGAGCCATTCCTGCATCTCCTCAGAAGCCATTGAATTGGCCTCTCTGTGCCAGGGATGCCAGCTCCTTTCACAGTTTGGCTGTCAGCTTATGTTGCTATCTCCGTTTTTATCACCTCTGATAGTGATGAACAAGCACTTTGTGCTTGTGTATAAAACAGGCAGCTTCTGCCTGTAACAACTGGGCAAAGAGCAATTTGATCATACTGGGCTCTTGGCAGTGTAGCAGTCCCCCTTTGTAGCTACAACAATTGCAATGGGGAACCTCTGGAGTTAAGATATTGGGGGGTCTTTTTCAGATCAGAACAATATATGCTAAGGAACTGGAAAGGGGCTGGGGAGAAGGTACAAAGCCACCTGCAGAAATGGCACTGGCTTCTTGCTGAACTCTTTTTGGGGATGAGTTTTACCAACAGTTTTGTGGATTCAATGTTGTGGCAGTGCCTACTGGGTCTGGACTCTCCCCCAGGCCTTTTGGGATGGAAACATTTTTAATGGTTTTCTAATCCGTTACCACTGATTGTGCCCTGTTTTCTTCTTCCTACCATTAGATGAAGGGGGCCGGGGCTCATTAATTTAGTGAGCAGGGTGGCATCCTTTCACCTCCAGTTGGTTTAGCGGTTGCTATGATTTGACTCTGATGGCCAGGAAGAGGGGCTTTTTCTCTCATCTGTCCACCACAGGGAGTGGTAGCTTTTCCTAAACACTGTCCTAGGGTAGACCTGCTCCCTTCCAAATCCTCAGGATCATGTTAGGTTCATCTCCTCATTCTACAACAGCAAAACCTGAAACATTCCTCTAGTCTTGCTGCAATATTGCCATTTTACTTTAGTATAGGGCTAAGAGATTTCCTCCATGCTTCATGGTGCTAATAGGACATCCCCAGGAATGGCGGGGCTAGGGCAAGTTAATATGACATTGTTGCCTTAAACTGAGATGATGATATATTAATCTAGTTCATCTTTAACTTTTGATTACAAGGAGCTAGGTTCTGTTCTTGTATCAGACATCATCTAGTAAACTAATACACCATTTGTAATTAAAATAACATTCATACTGACTTATATATTTAATTCTAATATTTAAGGGTAGCACTGGTGACATATGGCTAGCTCTCAGCTGAATCACAGAATTGTAGGACTGGAGGGGATCTCGAGAGGTCTTCTAGTCCAGTCCCCTGTACTCATCACAGGACTAAGTGTTGTTTTGTAGACCATTACTGACAGTGTTTGTATAACCTCCTCTTTAAAATCTCCAATGACAGAGATTCCACAACCTCTCTACACAATTTATTCTGGTGCTTAACCACCCTGACAGTTAGGAAGTTTTTCCTAATGTCTAACCTAAACTGCCCTTGCTGCAATTTTAGTCCATTGCTTCTTGTCCTATCCTCAGATGTTAAAGTGAACATTTTTTCTCCCTCCTTGTAGTAACCTTTTATGTACTTGAAAACTGTTATCATGTCTCCCCTCAGTCTTCTCTTCTCCCGACTAAACGAACCCAATTTTTTTCAATCTTCCTTCATGGATCATGATTTCTAGACTTTTTATCATTTTTGTTGCTCTTCTCTGGACTTCAACTTGCCACATCTTTCCTAAAATGTGGCCCCCAGAACTGAACACACTACTCCAGTTGAGACCCAATCAGCGTGGAGTAGAGCACAAGAATTACTTCTTGTGTCTTGCTTAGAAACCTCCTGTTAATACATCCCAGAATTATGTTTACTTTTTTGTGAAAGTGTTACACTATTGACTTATATATAGCTTGTGATCCACTATGACCCCCAGATCTTTCTGGATTACTCTTGTGTAGACAGTCATTTTCCATTTTGTATGTGTGCAACTGATTGTTCCTTCCTAAGTGGAGTACTTTGCATTTGTCCTTATTGAATTCCATCCTATTTACTTCAGACCATTTCTCCAGTTTGTCCAGATAATTTTGAATTTTAATCCTATCCCCCAAACCACTTGCAACCCCTCCCAGCTTGGTATCATCCACAAACTTTATTGCTCTCTGAGCCATTATCTAAATAATTGACAAAGATATTGAACAGAACCAGACCCAGACTGATCCATGTGGGACCCCACTCATTATGCCCTTCCAGCTTGACTGTTTACCCATGATAACTACTCTCTGAGAATGTTTTTTCAGCTTATAGTAGATCCATCTAAGTTGTACTTCTCTAGTTTGGTTTTTGAGAAGGTCATGAGAGACAATATCAAAAGCCTTACTAAAGTCAAGGTATACTACATCTACTGCTACACCCTGATCTCCTGTTACCCTGTCAAAGAAAGCTATTTGATTGGGTTGACACAATTTGCTCTTGACAAATCCATTCTGACTGTTACTTATCACTTTATCTTCTAGAGTCTGCAAATTGATTGCTTAATTATTTGCTCTATTATATTTACGGGTACTGAAGTTAAGCTGAAATACTCTTTGTTCCCAGAAAATGGGGTAACAAGGATAGTGGCAGTGCAAGCTTCCCCCTGTCCATCCATAAGAGTGAATAGTTAATGCATTTCCTAGGCCTCTGTGGAATTCATGCATTCCAAATAGGCTTGTGATTATTTGAATATTGTCACATGTCAAATATGGAACAGTTCTGTTTTTACAGTGATTTGAAGGGAAGGTAATCATGAAGACCAGAAAGCTATCCAGTTCTTTTTTGTTTTTTTCAGAACTAAGCTCCAGAGCCCTGAATATAGCTAAGCTACTAAGAACTTTCTGAGAGTAGGAAGTATAGATATACCACCAAGGTTATGTAAAAGTTGCTCCTCTGTGGTTGCTGAGACAGAGGAGACTGAATTCTCCATGCCATGCAGATGACCAATAACTTTAAACTCCATTTTGGGCCCCATATTATGCTCTTTTTTAGGCTGCCTATGAGATATAATAAATCAGTGCTTCTCCTAGATGCCTTAGCCTCTCCATATGTACCTCCACTGGTGGCTTTGCCACTGTGTTCCCACACCTGGTGTAATTTGTGTAGCCTGAGTTGCGCCAGTTATTGTCAATGTGGTGGATTCTGTTCTATTATATAAAAAGGCATCATATCTGCATAACAAGACGTGCAGCCAACATCAGCCCTACCATGGATGCTTCAGACATGAAAAGGGGAGAGGTTTTATTTATTTATTTATTTTTTTTGGGGGGGGGGGGGCAAAACCAATTGCTCCCTCCTCCCCCGCCCCACCCCTGGAAATCACTGACAAGAATAAATACTTATTGTGCTTCTAAAAGATTTAAATAAAATCTCTTAAAGGGTCATGAAAAGAGGAATATTTGAACACACCTGGTTGAAGCACATTTGGAAGATAAAAAGGGTTGTTCAAAATTAAGGACCTGTCTTCCAGTGAGAACCATCATGGCAGAAGCTGGATGAACAGCAATACTGTATTATTGCCAAGCATCTTTCCAATATTTTCTTAATTTTCATAAAGCCTGCTTGTTTACATGCTTATTAAATTATTTGTTATTCCAACATTTTTCTGCCAATCTAGACTGGCAGGGAATAAATGCCAACAGCTCACTATCATTTTAAAAAGCTGGAAAAAAACTCAAATTATTATTGCTTAATTTGGCACTATATCATGGGGTTTACATTAGCATGAATAATACCAAAATGTATCCAAGACAGATGCATAAGCATTAAGTTTCTGATAAGCAAACTCTTGACAGGACTATTCATACTGATGGCTGCAATGTAGGCTACATATTGAAGGGATAAGTGTTGTAAACTGTGCTGTCATATTTTACCAAATGGGGAAATTATGTGCATGGATCCTTCACTGTTGCTGTGGTAACACATTCAGACCAAGCTTCTGTATAGAAGCATTTAATGTGCTAACAACCTTCTATATTTTAGGTGGTTCTACTAAAATGAGATGATTCAATTAAGCAGTTTTTACAAAGCTTGTATTTTCCACTACTATAGATTATATATTGTGTGATGTGATATATCGGTGAGGATGAGTATGAAGATATGATTATAGTTGCATATATTTATGCAAAATGGCAAATTTTACTTACAGGTTTAGAGCAAGCTAGTAATCTTGTTACAAGTATGAGGAGTGTAGGAAAGAAGAAAAGGAAAATGATAGCATGCAGAAAGCAAGCTGTATGCAAAGTCCAATGGGAGCAATATATTAACACAATTTCAATTTATTTTTAATTTGTTAATTAGTTTGATTAATTATAGATCATTACAATTATAGGTTAATTTTATATCTTAATATTGAAGCATTCTACAAGTATATAGCTATGCATACGAGTACCTGGTCTAGGCCATAAAGATAGAATGTGCTAGTTAAAGTGTAGGTGTACCACTGCAGTATTTATAGCATAATTAACAACACTTTAGCACTAGAATTATTTCAATAGTATCAACAAAAATGTGTTATCTTTGATGCTATAGACCCGGTTACCGTGTGACCATTGTTGCTGGCATTTCTTTTATAACTTTTGAAATGAATATTAAACTAAATATTATAATGTATAACACATCTAATTTTCTATTCCAGTCTATACACCAATAAAAACTATGTTCAAGACATCGTGTAAAAAACTTTAATTTCCCATCACCTGTCTCAAGCAGATGCTATTTATCTAAGAGGATTGCATTGTTTTATTTTAATGTCTCTATAGAACTAGAAGACCTTCTAAAATATGTTTTCTTATATAATAGTATTAATTTGTAATTGTTATGTTTAGACTGTTTAGACCATGTTAAAGATATATTACCATATACTATGCAATATTACTTTTAAAGGAATAGTAAGAAGAACTGTTATAGTCAAATCCTTGTCAAATGAAATGTGTATGTAAGGTATAGAGCCACTGAAATCATTGGGATTGTTTCTGTGTGAAGAAGGGTGGCAAGATTAGGTTACTATGTTTAGTTTAACCATTATTTCTCATCTCTCTTTTTATGAATAGAGGGTACAATCCGTCAAACACTTATGGCTTAGAGTAATACATTCTACCATAAATAGTCCCACTGAACTGAAATTCTTTTAAAGGATTTTGGGAAGACATTGTTTGCTCTCTGTGTTTTCTGTTATCACACACATTTGGGCCACATATGTCACCATTTCCCTGAGCTCTGTGTTCTTTACATCTGTGCAAAGCAAGCATGAAACACTACCATTTTGCTTTGGTAGCATTTGAACCTAGTTTTATTCAGCTTGCACTCATGTAAAGGACTACACAAGGTGAAAGGCAACAGCAGACCTGCATATGCATAGTTTGATTTCCATATTTGGGGGAGAAGCTTCAGCCAGGCCAATGGGGTCAGTGGTGGGGGCAAATTATGCAGCTGCCCAAGGCTTGCAGGACTGGGCTCGCCATGGGGTCACTGCTGGCCCATGGGGTTGGGCATGGTGTTTGTTCTGGTCTCACACAGGGACCCAGGGAGGGATTTGAGCAGGGCAACGGGGTGTCTAATGTGCAGCCAAGAGGGTCTGGGAAGCCACAGCTGAAATCCACCCAGCCTCCAGTGGCTCAGGGTGGGGCCAGGACTGCCACATTCCTTTTGGGTGGATTTCCTGTTGATTCAGAGCCAGCAAGTTGCTAGTTGTGCTGTGAGCTGCCCACCCATGGAGAGAGGCAGCAGGGACAGTTGGGTGCTGCAGGGAGGGGCCGCTGCAGGGAGAGGAGATGACGGTAGGCCTGCCTGCGGGAGGGAGGGCATGAATTGAACTGTTCAGGGGACTGTTGAACCTTTCATTGTGCCCCTCACTATCAACTTATACAGTTTGGGGGGCAACGCTCCCCATGGTCTATCCTCCCCACAAACTACACCCATCTAGGCCAGGCATATTGGTGATGCTGCATCTTATTAGGTCTGTTGCGATTTCCAGTGATGCCATTGTGAATGTTGTCTTTCAGTTAAATGTGAGAAAGATTGGGTCCAAATGTATGAGAGATAAGACTATTAGACATGCTGAATTAAACCCTGTTTGTCTCACTGAGTCAAAAACTATAAACATCTCTATATTTAACATCAATGGCACTTAAACAAGAGAACAGTGATCTGGATTTGTGAAGTAACTGGGCAACCTAGATTTATTATATGAGTAAAATAAGTAACTTGCTGATTTAAATGGCTAGTGTAATAATTTAATCTTTAAAAAAGTGAATGAAAGATACATATATCTTAGCTCTTAGCTTTATACAGAATTTCATATATAAAATTTATATATAAAATTCTGTAAAAGCTAATTAAGATCAAAATACATAGTCTCATAGTTTTTAAGAAGGACCATTATGATAAGCAGGCTATAGAACCTCAACCAGTAATTCTTGTATCAAGCACATAACATCTGCTTAAATTATAGTATAGCTTTTAGAGACATGTAATGGGGGAGGGATAGCTCAGTGGTTTGAGCATTGGCCTGCTAAACCCAGGGTTGTGAGGGGGCCATTTAGGAATTGGGGGCAAAAATCTATCTGGGGATTGGTCCTGCTTTGAGCAGGGGGTTGGATAAGATGACCTCCTGAGGTCCCTTCCAACCCTGACATTATATGATTCTAGATAAGTTGTTCCAATGATTGATTGTTGTAATTGTTAAAAATGTGTACTACCTTTCTAGTCTAGCTTTAGATTTCAGTCATTAGATCTTGTTTTGCCTTTTTTCTGCTAGATTAAAGAGCCTTCTACTTTCAGTAATCACTTAATATAGGTATTTGTAGACTGTTTCAAGTCACCTCTTAACCTTATCTTGGATATATTAAAGAGCATTATAAGTTATGTTTTCCAGTCCTCAAAACATTCTTGTAACTCTTTTCCGAACCCTTTCTGATTTTTTTTAACATGCCCCATGAGCTGCTGACCAAAGACCTGGAACAATTTCTGGACCATTATTTCTGTAATGCATGGCTGGCCTTACCAAGAGGCGAACTGAGGCGACTGCCTCAAGTGCCAGACTGCGGGG
Source organism: Malaclemys terrapin pileata (assembly GCF_027887155.1). Classification (NCBI taxonomy): domain Eukaryota; kingdom Metazoa; phylum Chordata; order Testudines; family Emydidae; genus Malaclemys; species Malaclemys terrapin. The sequence continues at coordinate 93,612,039 of NC_071509.1, forward strand.
GGGGGGGGGCACCACTCAGACCGAGAGTGTAGAAAATTATGACTGCTGTTGGTGCATATGTATTCTCTCTGCTCTAGATGCATAGAGATGGTGAAGTGCTGTGGTGGAGGAAGGAGGGCAAAAGAGACATAACAGGCAGGCAGGAGAAAAGGTGAGTTGGAATAACAGAAAGCAGCAGGAGTCGCAGGGGGAGAGAGGAGGAGAAGCCTCTTTTGTACCTCTCTAGCACCCCCAGGAGCCTGGACTGATTAACACCAGCTTCTCAGGGAGCTTCCTGTTTCCTGCTGCTTCCCTGAACCCACTTGAGGAGTACAGGCAGTCAACTGAAGTAGTAGGAGCCAGTTAGGCCCTTAAGACACTGATATCTTCCCTCACTCAGGCCCTGCTACCAGACTGCTTATTTGTCCCATTCAATTGAGTATTGAGAGCCACTATAGATGGCACAGAACAGTAGTCATGAGTGAAAGAAGAAAACACCCCTCTGGGACAGCATTCAGAAAAAGAAAGAAAGCAAAGAAAGCATTTTTAACTAAGCAGGAAGGAGGTCTCCTGAGATACATAGACACAATTGTTTATGGTGAGCCTTCCGGCTCCAGTGACGATGTGAGTGGTGAGGAGATGCCTGATCTTCCAGTTAGTCAGAGTGCAGGTGACCTGGCAGCTATTGCAGCATCCATATCACCATCTCAAATGGATGTAACTATGCACATTCCTGAATAAAAGTATCAGAGGGGTAGCCGTGTTAGTCTGAATCTGTAAAAAGCAACAGAGGGTCCTGTGGCACCTTTGAGACTAACAGAAGTACTGGGAGCATAAGCTTTCATGGGTAAGAACCTCACTTCTTCAGATGCAAGTAATGGAAATCTCCAGAGGCAGGTGTATATCAGTGTGGAGATAACGAGGTTAGTTCAATCAGGGAGGGTGAGGTGCTCTGCTAGCAGTTGAGGTGTGAACACCAAGGGAGGAGAAACTGTTTCTGTAGTTGGATAGCCATTCACAGTCTTTGTTTAATCCTGATCTGATGGTGTCAAATTTGCAAATGAACTGGAGCTCAGCAGTTTCTCTTTGGAGTCTGGTCCTGAAGTTTTTTTGCTGTAAGATGGCTACCTTTACATCTGCTATTGTGTGGCCAGGGAGGTTGAAGTGTTCTCCTACAGGTTTTTGTATATTGCCATTCCTGATATCTGACTTGTGTCCATTTATCCTCTTGCGTAGTGACTGTCCAGTTTGGCCAATGTACATAGCAGAGGGGCATTGCTGGCATATGATGGCATATATAACATTGGTGGACGTGCAGGTGAATGAGCCGGTGATGTTGTAGCTGATCTGGTTAGGTCCAGTGATGGTGTTGCTGGTGTAGATATGTGGACAGAGTTGGCATCGAGGTTTGTTGCATGGGTTGGTTCCTGAGTTAGAGTTGTTATGGTGCGGTGCGTGGTTGCTGGTGAGAATATGCTTAAGGTTGGCAGGTTGTCTGTGGGCGAGGACTGGCCTGCCTCCCAAGGTCTGTGAAAGTGAGGGATCATTGTCCAGGATGGGTTGTAGATCACTGATGATGCATTGGAGAGGTTTAAGCTGAGGACTGTAGGTGATGGCCAATGGAGTTCTGTTGGTTTCTCTTCTGGGCCTGTCTTGTAGCAGGAGGCTTCTGGGTACACGTCTGGATCTGTTGATTTGTTTCTTTATTTCCTTGTGTGGGTATCGTAGTTTTGAGAATGCTTGGTGAAGATCTTGTAGGTGTTGGTCTCTGTCTGAGGGGTTGGAGCAGATGCGATTGTACCTCAGTGCTTGGCTGTAGACGATGGATCGTGTGGTGTGACCTGGGTGGAAGCTGGAGGCATGAAGGTAGGCATAGCGGTCGGTGGGTTTTCGGTATAGGGTGGTGTTAATGGGGCCATCGCTTATTTGTACGGTGGTGTCCAGAAAGTGGACCTCCCGTGTAGATTGGTCCAGGCTGAGGTTTATGGTGGGGTGGAAGCTGTTGAAAGCATGGTGGAATTCTTCCAGGATCTCCTTCCCCTGGGTCCAGATGATGAAGATGTCATCAATATAGCGTAGGTAGAGAAGGGGCATGAGTGGACGAGAGCTGAGGAAGCGTTGTTCCAGGTCAGCCATAAAAATGTTGGCATATTGTGGGGCCATGCGGGTGCCCATAGCCGTGCCACTGGTCTGGAGGTATATATTGTCACCAAATTTGAAATAATTGTGCGTGAGGATAAAGTCACAGAGCTCAGCAATAAGTTGTGCTGTGTCATCATCAGAGATACTGTTCCTGACAGCTTGTATTCCATCTGTATGTGGGATGTTTGTGTAGAGAGCCTCTACATCCATGGTGGCTAGGATGGTGTTTTCTGGGAGGTCACCAATGCATTGTAGTTTTCTCAGGAAATCTGTGGTGTCACGGAGATAGCTGGGAGTGCTGGTGGCGTAGGGTCTGAGTAGGGAGTCCACATATCCAGACAGTCCTTCAGTGAGAGTGCCAATGCCTGAGATGATGGGGCGTCCAGGATTTCCAGGTTTGTGGATCTTAGGTAGTAGATAGAATAACCCCGGTCGGGGCTCTGAGGGTATGTTGATTTGTTCCTGTGTTAGTGTAGGGAGTGTCCTGAGTAGATGGTGGAGTTTCTTAGTGTATTCCTCAGTGGGATCTGAGGAAAGCGGCCTGTAGAATTTGGTATTGGAGAGTTGTCTGGCAGCCTCCTTCTGGTAGTCAGACCTGTTCATGATGACAACAGCACCTCCTTTATCAGCCTCCTTGATGATAATGTCAGGGTGGTTTCTGAGGCTGTGGATGGCATTGCGTTCTGCACGACTTAGGTTATGAGGCAAGCGATGTTGTTTTTCCACAATTTCTGCCTGTGCACGTTGGCGGAAGCATTCTATGTATAGGTCCAGACTGTCATTTCGACCCTCAGGAGGAGTCCATGTGGAGTTCTTCTTCCTGTGTTGTTGGTGGGAGGGTATCTGTGTATCAGTGCGCTGTTCAGTGTTATCATGAAAGTATTCTTTGAGTCGGAGGCGGTGAAAGTAGGCTTCCAGATCACCACAGAACTGTATCATGTTCGTGGGGGTGCTGGGGCAAAAGCAGAGTCCCCGAGATAGGACAGACTCTTCTGCTGGGTTGAGTGTGTAGCTGGATAAATTGACGATATTGCTGGGTGAGTTGGGGGTACCCCTGTTGTGGCCCCATGTGGCAGGAAGGATTTTAGACATTGGCTAAACTGGACAGTCACTACGCAAGAGGATAAATGGACACAAGTCAGATATCAGAAATGGCAATATACAAAAACCTGTAGAACACTTCAACCTCTCTGGCCACACAATAGCAGATGTAAAGGTAGCCATCTTACAGCAAAAAAACTTCAGGACCAGACTCCAAAGAGAAACTGCTGAGCTTCAGTTCATTTGCAAATTTGACACCATCAGATCAAGATTAAACAAAGACTGTGAATGGCTATCCAACTACAGAAACAGTTTCTCCTCCCTTGGTGTTCACACCTCAACTGCTAGCAGAGCACCTCACCCTCCCTGATTGAACTAACCTCGTTATCTCCACACTGATATACACCTGCCTCTGGAGATTTCCATTACTTGCATCTGAAGAAGTGAGGTTCTTACCCACGAAAGCTTATGCTCCCAGTACTTCTGTTAGTCTCAAAGGTGCCACAGGACCCTCTGTTGTTTTTTACTGAAGAAAAGTGTAGATCAGAGAAGGGAGTGGTGGAGGCGCAAGAAACAGCTGCTGCTGAGTTTAGTTCCTTAAGTCTAGATGATCCAGGACTGTGGACCCACTTGAGCAGTAGCCTGAGGGACTTCCTTGTACTGAATGGGCCACAGCAAATGGGAAAACTTCATGTTCCCCAAAGACAATGAAAATAGAAGTTTCCATCCAACACGTTACTGGCGTGAAATCCCCAATGGTGACAAAGTGGAGAGGCCATGGCTTATTACTCAAAAACCCAGAATGCTGCCTACTGTTTTTGTTGCAAACTCTTCAAGTCTAATGTTCCAGCCACATTAGGTTCTATGGGAACAAAGGACTGGAAAAATCTGGCTAGAAATCTGGCATGCCATGAGAAGGCAGCAAATCACCAGAGAACATTCCATAAGTGGAAAAAGCTTGAGATGAGACTAAGGTTAAAGGCCACCATAGATGATTAGCATCAAGAGAAGATTGCATCAGAGTCTCTTTACTGGCAAAATGTTCTGAAAAGGCTCATTGCCATTGTGAGAATGCTTGCTACCCAAAACCTAGCACTGCGTGGCACTTCTGATCAGCTGTATGTGCCAAACAATGGAAACTTCCTTAAAATTGTGGAGTTGATGGCTGAGTTTGATGCTGTACTCCAGGAGCATCTTAGAAGAGTCACCACCCAAGAAATGTACACACACCACTACCTTGGAAAAACCATTCAAAATGAGATCATACAGTTACTGGCAACAAAAGTCAAACAGAAGATTTTGGCAGATCTGAAGTCAGCAAGATATTACTCTGTTATTCTGGACTGCACACCTGACATCAGCCATACGGAAGAAATGACTTTAATGGTGCATTTTGTAACAACAACAGAACTTAGAGAAAATGTCCCTGCAATGGTGACTGTCAGAACATTTTCTAGAATTTATTGACATTGATGATACTACAGGAGCTGGTATGACAAATGTGCTTCTTAAAAAGCTGGAAGATATGGGAATTGTTATAGCTGAAATGAGAGGCCAGGGTACGATAATGGTGCCAATATGAGAGGAAAAAACAGAGGAGTGCAGGATCCAAGAGTTAAACCCTCAAGCTTTTTTTTTGTCCCGTGCAGTTCTCATTCATTGAACTTGGTGGTCAGTGATGCAGCATCAGCTTCTAGTGAGGCTGCTGAATTTTTTAATGTAATTCAAAGCATCTATGTATTTTTCTCTGCATCATCTCATCAATGGCAAATTTTGAAGCAACATCTGGGGACATCCTCTCTGACACTGAAATCACTGAGTGCCATACGATGGGAAAGTTGAGTGGAGGCAATGAAGCCTATCAAACACCAGATTGGGAAGATAGATGATGCCATAGTTGCCATTATGGAGGATAATGCTATGACAGGAACTGTTTGTGGGAGAATAGTGGCAGAGGGAAATGGAATCACAGAAACTTACATAAATTCAAATTTCTGTGTGGCTTAGTGTTGTGGCATGACATACTGTTTGAAATAAATGTTGTAAGCAAGAGACTCCAAGGTGGTAACCTTGATATATCTGGAGCAATGGAACAACTGGACAAAGCAAAGTCATACCTATAGTCTTACCGGTCAGATGAGGGATTTCAAAATGTTCTGAAGAGTTCACAGAAGTTGGCAGAGGAACTTCACACTGAAGCTATTTTTCCAACCATTCAAGAATACAAGAATCACGGAAGAAAGAGACATTTTGATGACAAGGCACAGGATAATCCCATAAGAGACCCCAAACAACAATTCAAAGTTGAATTATTTAACCAGGTGCTAGATTGTGCAAATACAGTCAGTTGAAGAATGTTTAATGTAGGTCAAGGAACACAACAGTATATATGGGATGCTGTATGATATTCCAAAACTCCTCACTATACCTGAAGAAGACCTACACCAGCAATGCAGGGCACTAGAGACAGCATTGACACATGATGACATGCACAATATAGATGTGAGTGATTTAGGCGATGAACTGAAAGCCGTTTCATGATACATTTCAGCAGGATCAACTCCAAAGGCTGTTCTGGAATATATGTGCACAAATAAAATGACTACCCTCTTTCCAAATGCTTTTGTTGCTCTGTGCATACTTCTAACACTTCCTGTAAAAGTTGGCAGTGGAGAACGCAGGTTTTCCAAGCTGAAGTTAATAAAAACACATCTACTCTCCACAATGACACAGGACAGGCTGGTCAGCCTTGCAACCATCTCAATAGAGCACGAGCTGGCCCAGACTGTGGACCTTCAGGAAGCAGTTCAAATCTTTGCAACCAAGAAGGCACGGAAAACACCACTTTGATTATTCAAACAGATAAAAATGCCAGTGTTTACTATGCAGACAAGAAACGTGACATTTGCTGTTCAGGCGTTTGAAAGTTAAGTGTTACTTAACATTTTTGAACAAAGGCATTTTAAGTTGTTAGTTCTCCTTTATTGGGGTAGGTAGCAGAGCAGTACCATGAGAGGAGTAGAATAGGTAGAAGGCAGAATTGAGACCTTTCAAAGTTTTGGCCCAAGTGAGGGGGCATGGGGACATCATTTGAGCTCCCCGCCTCAGGTGCCAAAATGTTGTGGGCCGACCCTGATGTAATGGTCTCAATCATGCCAAATACACCTCTATTCCTGCTTGATATTGTGGTGTCTTAAAAACTGTATGTTAAAAATATAAGCTACCACTTTAAATTCTCAGGAATTTTTGTTGTCCTGCTTGCTGACTAGGGGGCTCTGTAGAGAATCATTGAGGCCTTCTGCTGTCAGTATTCAAAGAGTCAGCCTAGAGCAAGGTGGTTGAGTTGTGCCTCGCTGCTGTAGAAACCCCTTAACATTATACAAATGTATTTTTTTTTAATATTTCCCCCACCACACACACACACACAACCAAAAAAAAAAAAATCATCTTTGTATGCAGGATTTATTTCTCTATCTCTCTTTTTTGATTTTGTGTATTATTCATCTGGATTTTAAGAAATAAAGTAGAGTTACTTTGCAATGTTCCAGAAAAAGTTTCATGTTTTTTTTTAACTAACTACCCTGTTTGTATGCTGTGAAAATAATACATTCTCCTTCTTATACCGCTGAGGATTATGTTCACCCTCTTAGCAACTGTATCACACTGGGAGTTCATGTTCAATGGATTATCTATCACAACCTCTATATCCTTTTCATGGTCACTGTATTCCAGGATACAGTCTCTTTCCCCCCTCCCCCCAAATCTTGAAAATGTGACCAACGTTCATTGTTTTTAGATATATGATCTTACATTGGACTACATTAAAACCCATGTTGTTCATCACATTATATTGAACAATACAATACCATTGTAAAATATTTTAAACCCTTTAAAACATTACAATTGCTTTAAAAATGCTAATAATATTTCATGCTTGGTGTAGAAAGGGCTAACTGGTACAAAAAAACAAAAACAAACTATAAATGAATAGTTTTAAAGCACTGCCAGAGAACCCATGTCTTTTAGGCATAAAGATGTGATACATAGAGATACGCTCTGTAAGTATGCCTGCACAGAGAAGAGGACAGCATCCACTGACTTCTGTGACTATTGTTAGAAGAGGTGAAGGTGGGAAGGAGAAGGATCATAGCTGTCACGGTAAAAGGTATTGGGTAGATGTTGGGCAGGAGCAGGTCTGGGGTTCTACTTGGTAAAGGAGAAAAAGGCAAGGGTTAAATGGTAATGTAGTGGACATTGACCAAAGTGAGAAATAGAAAAAAAAAAAAAAAAGAATAGCAATGGGTGGGAGTGAGATTGGGGTACCTACTAATGAGTTTAGGAGGCAAATGGAATAGGAGCCATTAGAGGGTTGGAGGCTTGAGTTGGCTCATGTCATGGGCCAGGAATGAGGGACTGAGGAAAGGGGAGCAGTGTAGGGGACAACTTAAAGAGGAGGAATAGTCAGCAGTACGGCTGCCTGGAAAACAAGAATTCAGTTTTACAAATTATTGTGAGTTTTTGTCATTTATTTTCATTCCACATTGGAATAAAGCCTAGATCTTTTTAATTATTTTCACAGAAATACCATGAGTGAAAGAGAGACAGGCATACTCGTGCCTGGTTAGCTAATAACCCAGTAGTTAGGGCACTCACTTGCAGTGAAGGAGATCAGGGATCAAGTGCCTGTTCTGCCTAACTCAGAGCCAAGACTTCTTAGGTCATGAGTGCCCTTATCACTGGCTTATTGGGTCTTTTTTGGGAGGGTGGGGAAACAGTGCTCTTTCTGGATTTGGCCAGAAATTCCATCTTGTACCTTCCCATTTAGCATTTTGTGGTGACAGATACATGTATGTGAAAAGTTTTGACAAACTGTCTTATTTTCATTAAAAAAAAGTAATAAACATTCAACAAACTCTAGTCAGCAGGGCTGTCTGCTGAGTAGAGGTTACAAAGTAGTTGGGATATTTCTGCTTCTGAATCCTTTTTTTCTTCCCAGCTCACTCCACATCAGGTTGTCCTTCCTCATGGAAAAGTCCTATTGAATATGAGAGGGATGAACACAGTAGAGTTCTATAGAAGTTAAATAAGATCTTATAGAAATTACTCTTGAAACCTTTATAATATAATGGATGATGCCATCCTGTCTATACATTTCTTAACACATATTATAAAATTAATTGATGATGGTATGACCCAACTGACAAGAGAGTTACAAAAATATCCTGAATCTGGTATGTATATTCTGGTTCACCAAAGAATGTCATGCCAGGTCTTAAATAAAAGCCAGGCTCACACTGGTCATTAATATTATGAAATATATGTACAGATACTATGTAAGTTATATATGTATGCTTGTGAATATGTTCTAAAGTCTGTGTCAAAGCAGAGTGTCAAATCTGTCAGACTGATGATGATTGTTCACCATTCGCTCAGTCAATATGTAAATTAAGCATTGTAAGCCCACACAAGGAAACCCTGTTTACATACCAAGTCAATGTGGGGAGGAAGAGATGTGAAATCAACAGGGAGGCAACAAACAAGAGTATACATTACAGAAGACATTCCTGACTCTAAGTATGGGCAAATAACTTAGGAGGATATAAAGATAAGGCGCCTAGGAAGTAATCTGACAGTGTGATTACATTCATGAAAACTGGATCAGAGAATCTGCCCTGGCTAAGTGACTTACCCCTTGGGATTAGAATAAGCCTATATCCGATGACATTGGTTTTCACTAACCATTCATCATAAAGTCCAGTGTCTGGGTGGTGAGCCAAGGGCTGGAATGCCTAAGGAGACAGTATTTTTGACTTTTTGTTAACCAGAAGTTTATTCTATCCTTAGATTATACCAAGCCAATAACAAAAGTAATCACCAGTTTGGGGATAAGTCTGTCCTATTTTTTATCTGTCCTGAATTTGGCTTTCTCAGCTGGGACCCACAGAGGCATGGTGACACGTGATTCTGCATCTATTGAAGTCAGTGGCAAAACTCCCATGACTTCAATGATTGCAGGTTCTGCTCAGTCTGCATCCTGACAATCAGAGTTCTTCTCCTCTTAAAAAGGGATGATTATATTGAAACTCACGGTGTGAAAGCAAAACTAACAGACAATCAACCAAGCAAGCGAAGGAAAAGCCTACATAAAGATTAAACATTTTAAAAAGTCAATGAATTGAAAACAAACAAAAAACCCTCAGATTTGTTTGTCATAGCATATTAATATTAATATGAAGCAGAGTTTTAATTCTGTAAAATAATCAGTGTATATAATATGAAAGGAGGGAGTTGTTCACAAATATGGCCATTAAAAAATGAACAAACCCTGCTGGGAAGCAATGTGTGAATATTAAATGACTAAAATAAAAAAAGCTTTATTTTCTTTATTTATCACAATAAACTAATTTACTACTTTTTAAAAGCTGATGATCCACATTTGACAAGTTATTGTTCTTCCAACATAGAGTATAGATTTTCTCTGTTTGTATCAACCATGGAGAAAAGCAATCTGAGTTGTCTTATGTCATGTTAAGTGGATGAGAGAAACTTTTTAAAATGTTTGACTTTTTGCTGGGGGAAAAATTGTCACATGCAATGCTGAAACAGAAGAGTAATGCTGTTTGCTAGCTATTTGATATCTCACTGAACACTGCAGTTGAGCACATCTTGAGATATATCTGTAACAGGTGATATGTGAAAAAATGTCTGAATATATCCTATACTGTTAGGTTTCTTTCTCTCTTTTTTTTCTGATTTAAGTTTGCTTATCTGCTTAACCTTCCACATTATAACAGTTTTCACTGACTGACATTTATAGGCCTACCCAAACCAATAATTCAGATAACAAGCTGTTCACAAGTTTAGACACAACCCATAATTCTGTATCTAAGTTGCTGACTGTTGTCAGATGCTACCAGTGTGGTGCGCTGCTTTCTCCTATGTTGATATCACTTGGCTGCATGCGTGTGTTCCCTCTGTGTGCTGCCCCAGCTCAGCGCAGACAGCTGACACAGCAGACCCGAAGAGAACCCCCAATAACCACAGAGTCTAGTAAGATGCAAAGTCACGTCGACTAGGTTTATTGAGACCTTGGACACAATTGCAGTTCCCCGTAGATTACTTAGTCTACCGGGCTTACTACTAATAGATGCCTCTTGGCAATAGACCCGGCTCAGTGGCGGGACTTTCCACTGCCCCCGTGGCTGGACAAAGATACCACCTCAAGGATACATTCTTATACACAGGTACAAACACGTTACACATCACTCCTGATGTACTGAGGTGCAACCGCTCTACGTAGCAAGGTGCCGCCTCTCACCTTGTACAGATTGGTTCGATCAAAACAACTCTATCCATCATTTTACCCTTTTGCCCCTGTCATTGGGATGGGTCGGCCTGTTCCATGTTATCTGTGGAATGTTCCGGTATAGTGTATGTTCTGATATCTGGTGTCCAGTACCTTTTAGGTATGTCTCTTTTTGCAGCATCAGCCCTTTCCTTGCCAGCTTCTGTGAGCAGGGCCTGCCTCTGGCTCACAGCTTAACTTTGCTCTATGTTAGCAAAGTCTTGACCATTTCTTTAGTTCAGGCCTCGGGCATCATACTGGGCCTTTATTAGGGCCTTCACTTACTACTTTGACAACTATTTTTTTCCCCTAGAGATAATGGTATAGTCAAGAGTCAAGAACAATGCAAGTCGTCAAGACAGCCTTAAAAATATACATTAATATGTTAATCCTTCAAGTCAGTTCTACATCTGTATTGTTTATTGGGGAGAGAAATAATGACATTTCTGGATTTCATCCAGCACTTTAAAAAATGTTCTTAAAACATTGTCCAAATGTTACCCAAAACTACCACACCCCATTTCAGAAACTTCTGAGAGTGGAGAGCTAATTGTCCTGCCTAGCAACAATGACCCAGACACAACTCATTCCTACCGACCCCACAATGGATCTCGTGAAGAGATATCTCCCTATTAAGAATGTGGTTATGTTCAACAGGTTTCCTCATGATGAACTCATTCTCCATGAGACCAGGTAGTTGGGGCAGCTGCTTTGCAAAAGACCATGTGCACTGTGTGGGTTGGAAGAAGCTAAGCTCAGAAGCAGAAAGCAGTCTGTTTTTCTTAACTTTGAAGCATTTTGCAGCAGATTAATGATATTGTTAACACTCCAACAGGAAAGCCCTGGCAGTATTAATTATAGACAGGGAAAATTGGGAGGGAAAGCTAATTTCTTTTATTTTAATTATATACTTTGAATATTTAATTTTAGTCAAACTATTTTAGATAAATTGTTTCAACTAGTATAATTTGCCAACTTTTATTTTATTGCAGGGGTTGGCAACGTTCGGCACGCGGCTTACCAGCACATCGCTTGCCCGCGCCGCTTCTCGCCGCCCCTATTGGCTCGGGACGGCAAACCGCAGCCAGTGGGGGCCGCGATTGGCCGAACCTGCCATGTCAGCAGGTAAATAAAACTGGCCCGGCCCGCCAGGGTGCTTACCCTGGCGAGCCGCGTGCCGAACGTTGCCGACCCCTGTTTTATTGTGATAAGGGGGAAAGTCATTTATTTTGCTATTTTCAGTTTGTAGTTTCTTGTGATGCTTTTATTCTAATCTATATACATAACTGAGTGGTTGGTTAATCACTTAACTGACTAGCTAACTGACTTATTTCAGCAGAGGAGGAAGAATCTGCACGGATTGCAGCTGAAATTTTTCTACCAGCAAGTGGAGGGAAGATGTTGCTTTTAACTCAGCAAACTGTATAACTGGTGATCAAAGATTCTGAAGGCTTGTCTTCACTACCGGGAGATCGATGCAGGTGCAATCGATGCAGCGGGTATTGATTTAGGGGGTCTAGTGAAGACCTGCTAAATCGACGATAAAGCACTCTCTGGTTCGTTTCCCTGTTCTCAGGTAAGACCAAGTATACATGGACCAGGGATTGGCAAACTTTCAGAAGTGGTGTGCCAAGTCTTAATTTATTCACTTTAATTTAAGGTTTCGCATGCCAGTAATACATTTTAACATTTTTTGAAGGTCTCTTTTTACAAATCTATAATATATAACTGAACTGTTGTTGTATGTAAAGTAAATAAGGTTTTTAAAATATTTAAGAAGCTTCATTTAAAATTAAATTAAAATGCAGAGCCACCAGGACCGGTGGCCAGGACCCAGGCAGTGTGCGTGCCACTGAAAATCAGCTTGTGTGCCGCCTTTGGCACACGTGCCATAAATTGCCTACCCCGGACATAGACACCTGTTATTAAAAACCTCCACTGATGGGGATTCCACAACCTCCCTTGGAAGTCTATTCCAGTGCTTACCCTTAGAGTTAGAAGTATTTTCCTAATAGCAAACCTATATCTCCCATGCTACAGATTTAAACCTATTACTTCTTGGCCTACATTCAGTAGACATGAAGATCAATTGATCACCATCCTCCTTATAACAGCCCTTAACATATTTGAAGACTGTTATCAGGTCCATCCTCAGTCTTCTTTTCTCAAGACTAAACATACACACTATTTTTTTATATTTTCCTCATAGTTAAGATTGTCTAATACTACTTGCGCTACATTGATGACATCTTCATCATCTGGACCAATGGAAAAGAAGTCCTTGAGGAATTTCACCATGATTTCAATAATTTCCATCCCACCATCAACCTCAGCCTAGATCAATCCACACAAGCCGTCCATTTCCTGGACACTACTGTGCTAATAAGCGATGGTCACATAAATACCACCCTATACCGGAAACCTACTGACCGCTACACTTACCTACATGCCTCCAGCTTCCATCCAGGACACACCACACGATCCATTGTCTACAGCCAAGCTGTAAGATATAACCGCATTTGCTCCAATCCCTCAGATAGAGACAAGCACCTACAAGATCTCTATCAAGCATTCTTAAAACTACAATACCCACCTGCTGAAGTGAAAAAACAGATTGACAGAGCCAGACGAGTACCCAGAAGTCACCTCCTACAAGACAGGCCCAACAAAGAAAATAACAGAACACCACTAGCTGTCACCTTCAGCCCCCAACTAAAACCTCTCCAGTGCATCATCAGAGATCTACAACCTATCCTGAAAGATGATCCTTTACTCTCACAGATCTTGGGAGACAGACCTGTCCTCGCTTACAGACAACCCCCCAACCTAAAGCAAATACTCACCAGCAACCACACATCACTGAACAAAACCACTGACCCAGGAACCTATCCTTGTAACAAAGCCCGATGCCAACTCTGTCCACACATCTATTCAAGTGACATCATCATAGGGCCTAATCACATCAGCCATACCATCAGGGGCTCGTTCACCTGCACATCTACCAATGTGATATATGCCATCATGTGCCAGCAATGCCCCTCTGCCATGTACATTGGCCAAACCGGACAGTCTCTATGCAAAAGAATTAATGGACACAAATCTGACATCAGGAATCATAATACTCAAAAACCAGTGGGAGAACACTTTAACCTGTCTGGTCATTCAATGTCAGACCTGTGGGTGGCTATCTTACAACAGAAAAACTTCAAAAACAGACTCCAACGAGAGACTGCTGAGCTGGAATTGATATGCAAACTAGACACAATCAACTCAGGATTGAATAAGGACTGGGAATGGCTGAGCCATTACAAACATTGAATCTATCTCCCCTTGTAAGTATTCTCACACTTCTTATCAAACTGTCTGTACTGGGCTATCTTGATTATCACTTCAAAAGTTTTTTTTCTCTTACTTAATTGGCCTCTCAGAGTTGGTAAGACAACTCCCACCTGTTTATGCTCTCTGTATGTTTGTATATATATCTCCTCAATATTTATTCCACTCTATATGCATCCGAAGAAGTGGGCTGTAGTCCATGAAAGCTTATGCTCTAATAAATTTGTTAGTCTCTAAGGTGCCACAAGTACTCCTGTTCTTTTTGCGGATACAGACTAACACGGCTGCTACTCTGAAATCTAATACTTTTATCATTTTTATTGCTCTCCTGGACTCTCTACAACTTATTCAGATCGATATTAAAGTGTGGCACCCAAAACAGAATGCACTATTCCCACTGAGGCCTCACCTATGCCAAAATTACCTGCTATGTCTTACATATGCCACAACTGCTAATATATCCTAGAATATTAGACTTTTTTGCAACTGCATCACATTATTAGCTTCTATTCAAGTTATGTTCCACTATAACCCCAATATCCTTTACTTTAGTACTACTGCCTACCCACTGCTTCCTCATTTTACATTTGTGCATTTTTCCCTTCTTAAGTGTATTTTGTATGTCTCTTAATTGATTTTCATCTTATTGATTTCAGACCAATTCTTCAATTTATCAAGGTCATTTCAAATTCTAATCCTGTCCTCCAAAATGCTTGCAACTGCTCCCAGCTTGGTAACATCTGCAAATTTTATAAACATATTTTACATCCCATTATGCAAATTATTTATGAAAATATTGACTAGTACCAGCCCCAAACCAGAACTCTGCAGGACCCCACTAAATACAGCCTTCCATTATGATAGTGAATTATTGTTAGCTACTATCTGAGTATGGTCTTTCAATTAGTCATGCACTCCCTTTTTAGTAATTTCATCAAGATCACATTTTCCTAGTTTGCTTAGAAGAATGTCATGTAAGACTCTGTCAAAAGTCTTACTAAAATCATGATATATCATGTCTACTGAATTCTCCCATCCACTAGGCCACTAACCCTGTCAAAGGAGGAAATTAGATTGGTTTGGCATGATTTGTTTTTGAAAAATCCATGCTGGCTATTACTGATAACCTTGTTATCCTCAAGGTGCTTACAAATTGATTGTTTAATAATTTGTTACAGTATCTTTCCAGGTATCAAAATTACATTGACTGGTCTATAATTTCCCAGGTCCTCTTTGTTCCCCTTTTGAAAGATAGGTATTCTTGTTGCCCTTCTCGAGTTCTCTGGGACCTTACCCGTACTTTATGAATTCTCAAAGATAATTGGTAATGAATCCAAGATTGTTTCAGTTAGTTCTTTAAGGACCTAGGGTGAAATTCATCAGGCCGTGCCACTATTTACCTAAATAGTCTGTAACTGTTCTTTATCTATTCTGACTTTCATTTTTTCCCCCTTCTTGTTAATAGTAATTGTGTGAAGCATCTGGTCACAATTAACCTTTTAATGAAGACTGAAGCAAAAGAGGCATTACACACCTTAGACCTCTTGGTTTAAGCAATTAGTTCTACTTCCACACTAAGTAATGCACCTACATTTTCTTTCATCTCTCTCTTGTTTGTAGTCTATTTATAAAATTAGGTTTAAACTTAAATAAGGCTCATTTACATGGGAAAGTTTTATTAGGTATTTATAGTTCTACCTGTGTGGACACACTTATTGAGTATTTTTTTTTTTTAGGTTTAGCTTAAATCTATTCCCAAGTGTCATAAGCTACACAAAAAAAGGCATTCTTTTATACCTGAATTAGATAGTTGACATGTGGGGGTTATTCTAGTATAATAATATTGGTTTAAACATATACCTTAAATTATACAAAAACAAAAACCAAACAAACAGAAAAACCTTCTCATGAAGATAATACCTAAGAATGTCCACACCAGTATTGGCACCATTTTATAAAATCTGTTTTAAAATCAGAACTTTAGTTAAATCAGTGCAATTTTCTCACTAGGACTATAACAGGGTTTAAAAGAGAACTAGATAAATTCATGGAGGTTAAGTGCATTAATGGCTATTAACCAGGATGGCTAAGGAATGGTGTCCCTAGCCTATGTTTGTCAGAGGGTGGAGATGGATGGCAGGAGAGAGATCACTTGATCATTACCTGTTAGGTTCACTCCCTCTGGGGCACCTGGCATTGGTCACTGTAGACAGGTAGACAGGATACTGGGCTGGATGGACCTTTAGTCTGACCCAGTATGGCCATTCTTATGTTCTTAAAAAGCCATGAGTGAAAGGCCAATGAGACTTGTGTACCTAAATCACTTAGGCATTTTGATCATTATTTTGAGTCAAAAGAAAAATGTAGTTTGACCAGAAATATTCTGCTTCAGGCATTTTAAAAGGATTAGATTAAAATACAGCGGTGGCAGCTGCAGCAGCAACCCGTTATAACTTTAACCCAGAGGTTAGGGTATTTTCCTGAAATGTGGGAGATCATGTTCAAATCCTTTCTTGAAATTAGGCAAAGGGGAAGTTGAACCCAGGTCTCTCACATCCCCCATACATGCCTAATCAATGGGCTAAAGATTATGAGGTGGTGTGTTGTTGCAGCTGCTATCACTGTTTTGTGATTCTAGTCCTTTAAAAATGCCCCAAATGATATTTCATTTAACATGAAACTGTTTTTTTTTCAATTCACCAATTTTTTAAACTTTCAGATTGTTCTATCCTAATTGATTAGCAGTTCAGATTTTTTATTTCCAGTTAACTAGAAAAAAAAATCAGTTTCTTGGCCAGCTCTTTTTCTGTAACACTATAGTCATATAGCTTTCTTTCCTCAAGGAGGACTTTTGTCCTAGACACTATGAGGAGGCCTCAGAACCCATGGGGCAATCCATTTTCATCCAGATGGATCCTTGGACATCTATACAACTTCCAGCTTCCTTCAGGCAGTACAATTAACTCAGAAACCATGCTGCTGCCATTGGCTTCTCTTACTGTGACTTCTCCTAGTGTGTACCCTTCCATGAGGAGAAATTAAAGTAGCTCTAAGCAATATTAAAATCTATAGCATTTACCAGTGGACAATCTACTGTTTCCTGAAGGAAGACTGCCACACAACATCCTTGGCTCCTTCCCATTTTGACTGACCCATCAAATTCTTATAAAGCCCCAACAACACAATGTTTGTGCACAGAGGCTTGTGTGGGCTGGTTGAGGAGGAAGCATGTTTCAGATTCATTACTACACTTTTCTTCATGCACCTTTCTTCAGTTGTAAATGATTAATATATTTACAAGAGTTTATTTCTCTATATGCTGGGAACTATTCTTACTGTATTACTTTGGGATTATTGTAGGGTTTTTTTAATTGCTGATGACATTTTGACCCTACTGTCAATAGTTGGGTAGTGAGGGCCAAAGGGGATTAGTGAAAAGAGATACTGCTGCACCAATATATGTATATAGTGTAATGTTTTAATATAATTTTCATGATGATATTAATCAGATTTAGGAAATGAGATAAAAGGTAATATGGCTTTTGTATAAACTTCTGACAGCATAGTAGTATAGGTATCATCACAAGTAGATGCAGAGCATTAGGTCATATTTTCACTTTCAGATCCTTGTCAAATTACAGGCTGAAACATTATAAACATTTTGCTAGCTCGAGTGAATTTTTTCACATTATTGATTTAAATTCTTGGCATAAGGAAAACAATTTTGAAAGTGCTATGTGCAGCATGTGTGAGACTATCTTTCAACATGTAATCATGTTGGATTATTATTTTATCTGGATAATTTACCCTGCAGTTCTTCAGAATTAAACATTTATGGCAGGTAAAGCAAAAACTGAGGCAATAGATCTGCCATACACTTCACTTTCTGTATCATAATCATCTTGAACTAAAAGTCCATGGTGAATGCTGTATTTGTCTGTCTGTCTTCCTCTCGTGGTTGCTATGATATTTTTGAATAAGGAAGAGTCTGATGGAATCCACAAAGTGTAAGAAATGGGTATATCAGATTCCCCTCCTCATTGTGAAATCTGAAAGATTCCTTGTGACAGATTTGGCAATTCCCTGCAATATAATTGGGTGACATTAATGTATTAAATTTATGTATCATTGTGAGTTATGGGTTGCATGTAGTTCCATGGGCGAGGGCAACTACACCTATACTAATTCAGACTGGATTCTCCAGAAACCAACAGACAAAGAAAGGACTTTTGGATAATTAGCCTGAGTTTAAACTGGCTATTTCTAATTCAGCAAATGGACAGGGCCTTCTGTCCAAAGGGGGCCACATTTCTTCCTAGGGAGAGTTGGAAACTGATGGGTGACCTTTGGTAAGCTTTTAAGCATGCATATAGGAACTTTCATTGGTTTAAATAATTTCTCTGTAATGCTTTCACCTTAAGAATAAATGCGCTTGATCATAAAGAACCATGTGGTATCCCATAACAGCTGGCAATTACATTCAAGGAGAAAGCAAAGTGCAGAGACTGGCTTGCATAGCCGGTCTGGACTTCTGGGGTATCACAGTGTAGGCAGGGAACTGTGCAGCCTGGAAAAAAACCCTGCTTAGATGTGGGAGAGGCATGTGTCTCCATCCAAGAGAGGTGTTTGTTGAGGATCTGGAATCCTAGAGTGCATGCCCTCAAGTGACCACAGAGGGGGGGAATACAGTTCAGGGCAACTGCACCTATTTGACATTTGTTTTATGATTCTGATCTAGATTTTATTCCTCTGTGGAAAACTTTAGTCAATCAGATACTACAGGCTGTAGATTTTGTCTTGAATCCACAAAGGGTCTTAGGCATTATGAAGTTTAGCATCACAATGCCTAACATTTAGTCACCTAGAAAATCTCAGAAACAACACTGTGATCCATAAAGCCTGAGTTGGTGCCAAGGCTCCCTATACAATGAATGGGGAGAGATAGGCACCTCAGAATGCAAGCCACAAAACCCAACTCAGTAAGCTGAGAACCGCCTAAACTAGTCAATGGGAGATGCTGATGAGAATGTGTCCTAATGCCCGCCCCTTTCATGGAGACAGGCATCTAAGTTTGGACTTCAGGGAAGTGCCTCTGCTAGAGATGCACAAACTGGAGGAAGACAGGCATTCCATCACCTAAGTTGCATGTGGGCACTCCAGTAGGCATGCTCAGAGGCTGCCTTTTTCCACACACAACTGCTGAGGAGAAGGTGGACCTCCTTGATAACCTTTAGTATAACAGTTAGCGTACTCACAAGGGAAGTAGGAGACCACTGGCTCAAGTCTTCTTCTGCCAGATGAAGAGAGAGGATGTGAACTGTCACCTTTCAGGTGAGTGCTTTAAACACTGGGCTATAGAGTGATTTTCACTCTTTTTGAAAGTAATTTTAGGCCTAATTAATATTGAAATATTTTAATTATTTCATCAAAGAGGAACAACTTCAATGGGAGAGATTGAGGGGGAGGATGCATCAGAATATCCTAAGTGAGTTTAGGCACCTACAACGTTAGGCGGCAGCTGAGTGGGAGTTTTGTGGATCACAGTGGTGCTTGAAAATGGGACTTAGTCACCTAAATCTGGGTGTTAGGCACCTAAGTACCTTTGTGGATCCAAGCCTATATTCCTACAGTGTGTCTTGGGTGGGGTTCAAGGTGCAAGGTTGGGCACAATAATTACTCTAAAATGCCACTGTCACATTTCAGGGCAACTGAACTGTATTCCTCCTCCAAGGCCTGGCCAGGGCACACACTTTAGGCTTCTTAACCATCACCTTTCTTGGACGGAAACCCATGTCTCTCTCCCTCCTGACAGGGGTATTTCCAGATTGCACAGCTCCCTGCCTATATTTTGAGCTCACTAATAAAGTCAGGCTGCGTAAGCAGCCCTGTTTTATTTTACTCCTCAGAGACCGTACACAGTGTAATTGTCACTGTTAAGTTACCACACAGCACATTTATTCTTCAGAAACAAATTTAACATATTAAAAACAATAAAGGAACCTGCATGTATGCTAATAAGTTTAATGAAGATCACAACCTCATTCTACCAAAGACTCTGATTGGTCCTTCAAAGCCGACACAGAGGTTTTACCTGTGATCACAAGTTCATCACTTCTTCAGCTGAGAACAAGTCCCCTCACCATTAAAACAGTCATTCCTTTATACAGTTTGTCTTTGAACTGTCCTCATGTAACAGGACAAAAGGACCCCATCTCAGGATGAAGCTTCAAAGGCTGAGTCCATAGATATGAGTTTGCAATCCCCTACTCTCAAGTACTTCCAAGAAATTCCAGTTCCCATGTATTGTCCCAAAACATCATTCATGTCTACTACATTGTTCAACAGTCTTTTGACACTCACAGTATTTTCCAGAGAGTGCATTAATCCTCTCTTCCTCTTAAAGAAGTTCCATACAATCACATAATAGTACATAAACATTTGCATTTTTAATGGAATGGACTCCTAAAGACACTTAACATTAATTCAATAAGATTTAACTTAATTCAATAAGGTTTATCCAGGATATTGAAGGATATTGTCATATCTGTCACAGCGACTACCTAGAGAAATGTATTGTTGTTATTAAATAACATCAAATAGAGCGAAATAAGGAAAACTCTTTTTTAGAAAGGTGCATTCACTAGGATTAATGATTTAGGTACAACATTAATAATAATGAAAAAACAAAAACAAAACTCCAGTTGTGTCAGCAACGTGTTTTAAACAAAAGACTTACTATTGTAATTCTTGATCCCCCCCCCCTTTAATCCTCTCATATTGAAAACCATATTTACTTTGGATAGAATTATGTAATATTATTTGATCACGTGAATTGTTACTTTTGTATTAATCATATTCACTGACAAGAACCATAATAGAGGGATTAAGATAAAATAAAAATGGTTTGTAAGCTCCTATGTCATTGGGTAACTGTGGCTTTGCAGCTGTAGTGATGGATCAAATCTCCTCAAATTGACTAATTGGTGGGTTCTGGTGTTGTCATTTTCCCTGACAATGTGATATTGAAATATCTCTATTGTTCTTTTTTTCAGTTCTCTCAATTTACCACTTTGGTGTACATTTCATTACACCGCTAGCTTTATTTCATATTATTTTTATCTGGATTTATAGGATGAGGTGTGGGGTGGTGATGATTGGGAATGAGGTTATGCAATTAGCCACTAAAAGTAAAGAATATATCAGTGGAAGAGCTCAACAGACATATAGCTGAAAAGCAAATATGGTGGAAAACAGCTGTTGAATTGGTCAGAAGTCTTGAAACATGTTCTGGAGGTTTCTGCAGGCCACTCAGCGCACACAGCTTGTGTAATGTTTTTGCTAAGTAGGGTGTTATAGCATGTCATCATTGGTCAGAATTTGTTTACAGGTGCAATAGGTGTGCCCAAAAATGCAAATGTCTGCAAAAGCCCATATTTATTAAAGTGCACATTTGTGTCCACAAATTGGATTACGGCATTTATTAATCAACTTTTGGTCATACTACAATTTTGTTTCCTTGTGCAATTGTAATCTTTTTTGCAAACACAGCAATTGCATTCAGATTTGAAAATCTGGCCCTGATATATTATTCCATTCAGTACATTTCCTTCTGTAGATTAGACTTCAGCTGAAAGATTGAGTAGTAGCAATTCAGTGATTAGTAGCAATAAGTAGCAATTATAGGTTTAGAGGGAATTTTGCAAGTAGTTTCCTCCTCCCCCCGAGTAAATAAAATGTTTTTGTATAGTGGTTTAATGACAAGATTAACATTTATTCACCAATATACTGGAGGGTGTGCTCAGGGACTCCTAGGAGCCCTTTGTGAAAATTCTGACACCTAGCAGAAGGGAGGGTTACAATGAATTTCCTGCTTCTGATTGAGTTCACAGCTTCTTTGGATACCATTAACTCATCCCTAACACACAAGATTTAGCAAAATATTTCTGAGAAGCAAATTGGTGTTAGGGTTCGGGTTAGATTGTACCAAATGACTTGAACAGGACATGCATGTGAATGAGGACAGACATGGATGGATTTTAAGTGACAGATCACATATTTATTAAAATTTAACATCATAGTTAGGGAAACCCTATTTATCCTTATCAGGAATTTTGGCAGGTCCAGAGTGGTGGTTACAGGACATCATATACCCCATAACTCAGGGTAGACTGTTCATTGCCTATCCCAAGGATTAAGCTTGCTCTGTTAAGTCCTCTCATTTTCCTTCCTTGCAAAGGGGATGGAACATACCAAAGGAGGACCCTGATTTGCAACAATTCTCCCTTTTGCCCATAGACCTCAGGTCCACCAGCAAAATCGTGTATCAGACGGGTAGCTATGTTAGTCTGGGTCTGTAAAAAGCGACAAAGAGTCCTGTGGCACCTTATAGACTAACAGACATATTGGAGCATAAGCTTTCGTGGGTGAATACAAAATCATGTGTCTTATTTTCTGGTTGCTAGCTCTTTGGCCTTTTATCTTAGCTGGACACCTGCCACTGGGAGATCCAGCAAATAGATTGGTTGCATCCTCCTACCCACACTGCCACCTCCTTAATCTAAAGCCTGTCTAATCCAATTTCTTACATTCTGGAGCCAAATGCCTGCCCCCACATCTCACAAGTGCACTCCTTTGTCCCAGGAAAACTCACACTGTTTGTACTGTATGTACTTGATCGCTGTACTTGATCGCTGAACCATTGGCTTTCATAAAAACTCTGTCAAGTATCAGGGGGTAGCCCTGTTGGTCTGTACCCCACAAAAACAGCAAGGAGTTTGGTGGCACCTTAAAGACTAACACATTTATTTGGGCATAAGCTTTTGTGGGTAAAACCCACTTCTTCAGATGCATCAGACCCATGAAAGCTTATGCCCAAATAAATCTGTTAGTCTTTAAGGTGCCAACAGATATGATAGTCCCTTGTAAAAATATTGATGGTGCATCAGTTTGTCATTACAAGCCATACAGAATGTATTGCAAGTGTATTTGAATGCCCTTCGGCTATTAAAATGTATATTTAATATTCAAAATATGACTATATACCGGGGCACGCAAACTTTTTGGCCTGAGGGCCCCATTGGGTTTCCAAAATTGTATGGAGGGCCAGCTAGGGTCCGGCCCCCGGCCCCCGCCCCCTATCTGACTCCCCCTCCACTTCTTGCCCCTGACTGTCCCCTAGGGATCCCTGCCCAATCCACCTGAGGGACGGTGTAAAGGTGATGCACTCAGGGAAGACAAACATTCCATAACATTAGAGAGTCTGTCAGGGTTAGTGGATGCTTTGCCCAAAAGATGTAATTGAGGGATAGAAGCAATGCTATTTAAAGCTGAATTTTGGGGTGGCTTTTTTGGTGCTTTCAGGGTTAGTGAACTAATGCCACAAGCAGCCAGGGAGAGGCCCAGGCAAGCATTAGAACTTACCTTAAATATAAAGACACTATTCATTTGTATCTAAAATGGACCAAACAGGAAAGGGGGCAACAGTGATGTTAAAGGAATGTTCAGATATATGCCTATAGCCTCTAAAAGTAGTCAGGGCCTTTTTAGAGACACAAGGTCGATGAGGTAATATCCTTTATGGACCACCTTCTGTTGGTGAAACAGAGAACCTTGTGAACTTACGCACAGCTCTTCTTTAGGTTTGAAGAATAGCTGCAATAATGATGAAAGCATTAACCTATATATGTCTCAATCCAGCTAACTTTGCAACATGTTCTTTTAGGTTTGAGAGAGACATAGCAGCAGCTTCAGAAGGCTATGAATTCCAGAGGTTGCTGGCTATAGAGCAGTGGAAATCTAGTGAGAATAACATCAGAGCCACTTCTTGGCTACAACTGAAGTTTCCACCTATGAAAGTTTGCCAGAATAGGCATGGAGTTGAACTAATCTTCTTTGCTTATGGTTGCAGGATATATCTAACCAAGGCCAATGAATGAATTTGTGGGCATTCTTGAGTACGGTACGGGTGTTCTTATCTTCACTAATGATTTAATGGTATCACCAGTTGCTCCTATGGCTATGATTTGTGGGGGATCAAATTACCAGCAGATCTTGCAGCCCCTGCCCTTTTTCTTAAACTCTGCAGGCTAGGGGATGCACAGGGAATCCACATGGAGGTGATAAGGATTTGGAGGAGGTTTTTGGAACAAATTGATAAACTAATGATTAATAAGTTACCAGGACCAAATGATCACCCAAGAGTTCTGAAGGAACTCAAATTTGAAATTGCATGACTACGAACTGTCGTCTGTAACCTATCTTTTAAATCCGCTTCTGTACCAAATGAGTGGAGGATAGCTAATGTGATGCCAATTTTTAAAAAGGGCTCAAGAGGTGACCCTGGCAATTACAGGCTGGTAAGCCTGACTTCAGGACTGGGCAAACTGGTTGAAACTATAGTAAAGAACAAACTTGTCAGACGCATAAATGAACATAATATGTTAGGGAATAGTCAACATGGTTTTTGTACAGGGAAATCATGCCTTAACAATCGACTAGAATTGTTTGAGTGGGTCAATAAGCATGTGGACAAGAGGGATCCAGTGGATATAGTGTATTTAGATTTTCAGAAAGCTTTTGACAAGGTCCTTCACCAAAGTCTCTTAAGCAAAGTAAGCTGTCATGGGATAAGAGGGAAGGTTCTCTCATGGACTGGTAACTGGTTAAAAGATAGGGAACAAAGAGTAGGAATAAATGGTCAGTTTTCAGAATGGAGAGAGGTAAACAGTGGTGTCCCCCTGGGGTCTGTACTGGGCCCAGTCCTATTCAACATATTCATAAATGATCTGGAACAAGGGGAAAACAGTGAAGTGGAAAATTTGCAGATGATCCAAAACTATCAAGATAGTTAAGTCCAAAGCAGACTACAAAAGGATCTCTCAAAACTTGGTGACTGGGCAAAAAAATGGCAGATGAAATTCAGTGTTGATAAATGCGAAGTAATGCACATTGGAAAACATAATCCCAACTATATGTATAAAATGATGGCATCTAAATTAGCCGTTACCACTCAAGAAAGAGATCTTGGAGTCATTGTGGATCATTCTCTGAAAACATCCACTCAAAGTGCAGTGGCAGTCAAAAAAGCAAACAGGATGTTGGGAATCATTAAGAAAGGGGTAGATAATCAGACAGAAAATATCATATTGCCTCTGTATAAATCCATGGTACTCCCACATCTTGAATATTGCATGCAGATGTGGTCACCCATCTCAAAAAAGATATATTGGACTTGGAAAAGGTTCAGAAAAGTGCAAAAAAAATTATTAGGGTTATGGAACAGCTGCCATATGAGGAGAGATTAATAAGACTTGGACTTTTCAGCATGGGAGAGAGATGACTAAAGGGGGATATGATAGAGGTCTATGAAATCATGACTGGTGTGGAGAAAGTAAATAAGGAATTGTTATGTACTCCTTCTCATAACACATGAACTAGGTGTCACCAAATGAAATGAATAGGCAGCAGGTTTAAAACAAACAAAAGGAAGTATTTTTTTCACACAACACTCAATCAATCTGTGGAATTCCTTGGCAGAGGATGTTATGAAGGCCAAGACTATAACAGGGTTCAAAAAAGAACTAGATCAATTCATGGAGATCAATTCATGGCTGTTAGCCAGGATGGGCAGGGATGGTTCCCTAGCCTCCGTTTGCCAGAAGTGGGGAATGGGTGACAGGGGATGTATCATTTGATGATTACCCGTTCTGTTCATTCCTCGGAAGACAGGATACTGAGCTAGATGGACCTAAAGGTCTGGCCATTCTTATGTAAGGTCTTCTTTTGTAGGTTGCCTAGCTCCCAGGATCCCCAAAAACATATTTTGGAACCCTACGGCCACACAAGAAGTGACAGGATTTGCTAATAAGGGTTATTAGATTTGGAAAAAAAAAAAAAATCAAACCCGCTGTTAACAGAACCTTAAGGTTCATATTTTATCTGGTGCTAATTGCTTCATTTCTACTCTGGGACTACTTTACTTCTTCTTCCCTTCCCAGAGTACTGTGTGTCTCTCTCTTCAGACTTTCAGCTGGACTTCTTTACTAGCTTCATCCCCAGAATTGCCCTCCACTCTTCTTTCCAACTCTTCCATCTGATGTGAATATCCCCAGCTGCTCCCACTACCCCACACAGCCATCTATCCCATTAGATTACTGTGCCTTTCACCTTGCTGGTACATCACATATGAACGTACCAAGCCATGTTCCTTGTTCTATTCCTGTATCTCAGTCCTGTTATTTCAGGTGATATTCCAGAAAGTTAATAAAGGCCTGGTCTACACACACAGTTGCATGAGTTTAACTGAAGGAGTGATTTTAACTGGAGCAGTGCAAGTGATATCAGAGTATCCACACAAGGGTTGTTTTACTAAATCAGTTTTAAATCCATTCCAGGCACAAATTCTATATGTAGACAAGCCACTAGGCCTAGGTTATATCTGGACGATGGGTATTTTTGGCTCCATTTACCAATGTTTTAACATGAGTGCACTTGTGTCAGAAAACCTGGGAGGATACATGGCTGTCAAGGTCTTTAACACCAAGTTTTAATACTTCTTAGAATAGGTCTAACTATCCAGTGTTGAGGGTCCTAAATATATTCTATGAACATCTGAATGGAAAAAAAAAATACTGGGTAAGGATGACAGAATCCAACTTAAAATAATAATGGTGCTAATAGCTTGAGTAAAAAAAATGTTTAACATATGTTTTGGCAGTTGACAGCAGGTGGCACTGTCATATGTGGAAGATACTAGGTAGCTGGAGCCGTGCAAGGATTAGAACAGTTTGCTTTCTACCTTGTGTCTGAGTGGAGTCAATTCTTGAGGCAGAGTTGCTCTGCAGGAACTGGACAGTGATGTTGAATTGAAATTGAGCTTTCCTGCATGTTGTTTAACACTACCTCTGTTCAAGGACTGGCATATATATATATATATGTAAATGAAACCAGTCACACTTAGCATGTACTTACAATCTAAAATACTGATTTTGCTTCCATTGGGAAGCCAATGTGCAAGGCCTTGGAATTCTGCTACTGCATAGACAGGAGCAACACATTTATTATTATAAAGGTCATTCTTTTGACTACAATAAAAAGAAAACATTGATGTGGCTTATTACTAAGACATTGCCATTTAATTCTACTTATGATGATTATAGATCAGGGTCTATTCATATGAGGAATTAAATAAATAAACCAAATAAAGTCAAGTATAAAGGTTAAATTAGACAACTTCATGGAGTCAGAGTTTTAATTAAAATACTATGAACAGGGCATTTATTACTATTAAATCATTTTAGGAAGCATTTTTCCATTCTAAAGAGCTAATTTGTATTTTTACAACTTGATTACTATACTATG
This sequence comes from Malaclemys terrapin pileata, assembly GCF_027887155.1. Classification (NCBI taxonomy): domain Eukaryota; kingdom Metazoa; phylum Chordata; order Testudines; family Emydidae; genus Malaclemys; species Malaclemys terrapin. Next base: position 93,639,241 of record NC_071509.1, read on the forward strand.
ATGGAATTCTAAATCTGCACAGCATTAATTGTCACAAAATTAAAGAAAAAGCCTAATATTTTAACTGTAATGTTTTTGAAGTAGTTTAATACTATTGATTATACATTTTTCTTCTATGTATTTTAAAAGGGCTTAAAATAGTCTTTGAAATTAGAAAAAGCAATCAGGAGATTTGAGGTCTAGTTTGGGATCCTCTTCACAATTCTCTACCTTTGTTTTCTTCCCCACCCTTTGTCTCATCTTTTTTAGATTATAATGTCTTTGGGGCCCTTAATATATGTTTGTACAATGCATAGCGCAATGGGGGCCTGATATTGGTTAGGGCCTGTTGGTGATATATTACACAAATAATAATTACAATAGAACACATGCACACACCTATATTTAGATATTAATTTACTATGCACTATTGAATATCTCCCCTACCATCTTCCCAGAAACTTCTTTCTCCAGCACTTATTTTAGCATTTCAAACATCTTCCAACAGCCATCATTATAAAAAAAAAAAAAAAAAAAACCTGCTTTACCACAAACCTGTTTCATCTTCCCACCCAACCCCAAATGTCACCAGTCTAAGGCACATAAAAGGCAAAATTCAATCATGGGCTAGTGATAGCTTTACTTTACATAAAACCATCCTAACTTTAAAGTCAGGCATATCATGTCCCTGCAGGGGTATAATTGGAAGCTTTGTACCTTTTGGAAAAGGGAGTTTTGCAGCCTAAAATAAGTTACTTCAAGCCCTGAAAGAGCCCAAGGCATCAGATTTAAATTTAGTTTGTTTTTCTGACTTTCTCTGAGACCTCTGGAACTGGACAAAGGATATGTCTACGCAGCCAAAAAAAAAAAAAAAAAAAAAAACCCACAAAACCCTGTATGTCTCAGAGTCCAGTCAACTGACTTGGGCTTGTTGGTCTCACGCTATGGGATTAAAAATAGCAGTGTAAACGTTCACACTTGGGCTGGAGCCCACTTCGCTGTGTCTCAAAGCTCCAGCCCAGGCAGGAATGTCTATGTTGCTATTTTTAGCCCTGTAGCACAAGTCTGAGTCACTTGAACCAGGCTCTGAGACGCTGCTGCAGAGTTTTTTTGTTTGTTTGGTTGGTTGGTTGGTTTAATTTTGTTTTTTCTGTGTAGATGTACCCTGAGATATCTGGTAACTAAGAAAAAACACAAGATATAGGCTTGATGCAGGACTTACTGGGTGAAATTCGATTACCTGTGTTATGGATGAGGTCAGATTAGATGACCATAATGGTCCTTTCTGGTCTGAAAATCTATGAATCACTGAATTGATCCTGCCTTACCTGAATTCAATGGAAGGAGGATTAGGCTAAAAAATACCTACTTATACAGATGAAGGATTTCAAAAATAACCCCAATTCATTTTTAAAAAAGTCTTGAAAATGTTTGTAAACCAGCTTTTCTGTAACATATGTAGCATATACAAAATACAGGACGATATGGTATGATATAAAAGTATCTAACAAGCTCCTATTTCGGTATACCTGAATAATTCACTTGTAGTTTCACCACTTGTGAGTAATATGATCATCTAAAACTCCTATTAATAAAAATTCTATACCGCATTCTTTCTCTTCATATAGCAATGCACAGAAAAATGTATTTTGGAATAAATAAGGTTTATTTTCCATCATATATATTGCTGTTTCTTGACTAGCAGATTCTTTTAATAAACTAGTAAGAATATTTAGAGGTATAAATGCCACAGCCTTGCAACATATTTTTTATTCATTTAACTAAAAAAGTAAGTGTTTAAGTTTTCACTAAAAAAAAGGTTGTGGTTTTGGATTTTTTTGAAACACAAGACACTAGAAACACCAGTTCATGTTTCAATTTTAATAAATCAGACCTTCAGAGTTCTGTTTTTACAGCTTAAGAGTGTGGGAGTATTTAATGTTCATTTATATTTTGCTCCAGGCAACTTCTGTGAGTTTATCTCCTCATGTAAAGAACAGCAGAGCATTTCAAGTAAGTGCGGTTGCTATAGTGTTTGGTGTAGAAAGTTTCAAAAATATATATATATATATATATTCATTTTCCCCCGGAGCTTCCATCAGATAAGTAACGTCTGGGATAAAGCTAGATGCAGGAACAATAAAAACAGATTTTCATTGTTTATATTTTTGATAAAAAAATACATAGTGTTTTGCTTCTTCCTGGTTTAATTAACTCTGATTTCCTTTTGAATTTAAGAAAGGACTCATGTGCCATAGCATGCTTCAGAGAGATGACTGAATATATAAAATGTACACAATCAACTCTATAGATATTAGGGAATATTTTAGAGCTAAATTATTTTAAAGCATTTTCTTTCATCACATCTTGGAATTTTCTCAGAAAAAGATTATACGGGTTAATGAAAAATATTTCACTTGGCCAAATGTCACTTCTAAGTGCAGGCAGGGTCTAAAATTATGAAAATGCTTTACTAAGAAGTTTTATCTGAAGATGCTATCAGACTGATGAAGGATGATCAGAATAAAGCCGCAGGCGTAAACACTAAATTACCTGAGCAGTCTTTGACCAACATTATTTTCAGTTCAAGCTAGAAGCCCTGTCACTGATAACTCATAACCCTATCACCCAATCTTCTGTTCATTCATACTAATCCCAGGGGAGAAATCAAATCTCAGCTGCAAAGTCAAGGGAGATACAAACATATTCTTTCTGTCTTATATGTAAACCAGGCAAAGTTTATCACTGTACTGAGACCTCATCATTCTGAACCTTTTGACCAGATTTATCAGGCTGATGGAGATTTGGTGAAGCTTTTGAGAGTGCCATTAAAATGCATGTCCCCTCAAATTAAAATTACATTCTTTTCTTGCACAGAAAGCGAACACAAAGTTAGTAATAAAAGTGCCTTCTATTAAACTAGATTGCTTATGTCAGAAATGCACTCTTCAATCTGACTGCCTCTGAACTCATTAGGTTTTATCAAACTTGAAGGTATTGGAAGGAAAAAAATAATGGATTTTAAAATAAAGCTTAACACTGGGATAATATGTGTATAGAAAGACAGCAGAAATGGGTCAGCACATACACTATGCATTTATGAGCCATATATAAATGTTTCAGGGTTACAAAATTGTTTGGAAAATGTGATTAACCATTAAAGATTCTAGACAGTCAAATTAATTGACCTGATTAGAATGTTACCTATATCATGTTAATCATAAAAAGTCCATAAAAACTAGAAAGAGGGGAAAAAGCAGGGAAACTACTATCTTTGGTGTCATTTTCTGTTTTCCAATATTTAAAGTATTTTAATATATTTGAAGTACTAAAAAGCAAGAAAAATATATACATTTCACATGCAAAACTTTTAGTCTATATAGTATGGGCAGTTCATTGATTTTAATGGGATTTTGGATGCAAAAGGGAATACAAGATTAAGTCCCTGGAAAAAAAAAATATTTCCATACTGTCTAATTTCTAATTTTAATTTAGAAATTCCTGAGTTTTTCATATTTGCTTATAGTAGATATAACATTTAAGGAATTTTGGGCCAGAGTTTTAAAGGCACCTAAAGTGCAGATAGGTCTGCAAAAAGGCATAGTTGACTAACTTCCATGAAAGTTTGGTGCCTAGACACTAGATCGGATGTTAAATTGTATCTATCTGCAACATTAAGTCCTTCAATACCGTAAATCTGGCTTATTATCATTAAAAAAGTTGGTATGTACTTTCAACCATAACTCTAGGTTAGCCACGTGGTTTTTTTATTAGGATTTCATCGTGGTCCCCTCCACTTCTAGTATTTGAAATGTTTATGGCCTGTATTAGGAAAGCAGGAATGGGATCTTAATCTAAGCTGTGCATAGCACTAGCACATAGGGAGCCACAAATTCCACATTGCATTGCAAGCAAAGGAAAGGGAAGCAGCAGGGAGGATTGTGGCATTTCAGAGCTTTGTATCATCTGTTTGTCCATCTGTTCAACTGGCTTCCTTACCCTAACCTCTAACTCCAGCCTCTCCCGTTTTTGTGTCTCTGAAGTCAACAGAAGACCATAGACAATGTGTCTTTCTATAGTCCTCATGGGTTGAGGCAGTTTTTATATCATGCAGATTGGGCCCATGGTTCCTAAGGACCTGCTTGTGATGCATAGAGCTTTAAGAACTATGGTGACAATGTGTATTTACTGCATCCTTGAAATATTCTGGATGCAGTTGGTTGAAGTATAGATTTTTGTTGTTGTTGTTGTTAAACAAAGGGCTCTCTTGCCAAGCTAAATTGATTCAGTTTGTATATTTTTATTCTGTGTTAGGACTGTAGTTAACTGAAACATGTTTGGCTGCTTGGATTCTGGGAGACATAATCCTATTAAGGTCCACAGCAGATGTTATTGCCTTTAAAGCAGTTGGCAAAAAGGCAAACCTAGGCACAGGAGCAAGGTTTATGGTATATCTTGAAGATAACTGGAAGCCAGAAGAAATGCGGGACTCTCCAGAGCCCGAGGAAACTTGTGAGTATTATGCGTCCTGCAGGCTCTCTGAGCTGGGAGTAGGAGAGGTGCCCTGTGGAACTTAGAGATCAGTAGGACCATAAGAGTCTTCCTGGCTGGAGAAGCTGGAGTTCAACTGCTTAGGTTGGTCTCTGCTAATATGCTGCTGATGATGGTTGCCGTTTCCTCACTAGTCACTTGTCCACATGGTAAAACAATATAGATTCCAACCACCCCCTAGGCTTTTATGGACAGCATAACAGCAATTTTGTAATGGTGTTTACAGAAGTGAATAGATTCCATGTTTATCAGTCTTCTTTTTAGACTCTCCCTGCCCCTTCTTTATTTGTTTCTCCTTGCTGGAATCAAAGTACCAATGCTATTATGGCAGATACTACAGATGCTACTACATGTATCACATTGAGGTGTGGGGGTTTGAAGATTCTGTCCTTTGTCTCGTATTGGCTATATGTGTGTGAAAATTCTGCCTCCAACCCTTTGCATAACATAGTTTGAGAATTTTGTTGCCACTGGTAGCTGTACTGGTGAAGAGTCTCAGGCCAGCAACCCATCTTATGCATAGGGCTGAAGGTCAACATGTATCTCCTGGTGGCACAGCTGAATTAGTGAGATGTTCAGGGAAGAAAACGATTTTAGAAAAAAAGTAATTGTTAGGAACTCTTCCTGCTAGTACTTGGCAGGAGTGAAGGAATAGGATTTAGCTGTGTATCTGGGTAGGATGCGCTTGCGGGCGGCGGGGGGGGGAGGGGTGATATGAAAATCACTGACACACCTCGCTAGCAATCTGTTCACAGTTTGAAGGCTACCTTTGCAAGTAAAAGCATTAGAGAGGTATATTAAACAAACAAACAAACAAACCTGAAATCATCAGTCTCTCTGCATTACTTGGTGTCCTTTAAAGGCAGAGTTTCGTTGCGCTAAATAACCAGATATGAAAAATTTGAAGTGGATGTCACATTTCTGGTGATATTATGGGTGAAGGGTGAACAAGCTGAGGCTTATAATAGAAAACAAGTATCAAACTCAGCTCTGGAAAGGCTACTGTCTCTGCATAGTTAATTTAAAATAAAAAGCAAAGCATATGCAGTAGGTCCTTCATGAGTCTTTTCATTTTCACCTGGCACGTTCAGTAGAGGACTTTTATTGTCAACTGAGTGGCTAATCCTATGTTCCATATACTGGCTGATCTCCCTAGGGGACCTATAATTAATTTAAAATGCCAAAGACTCTGTTCAGCAAAATTACTTTTCACCTTCCATACTGTGGAAGATTATGAAAGCTCTGTAAATTGCAGGAATATGATCTGCAGGATTTAGGACCAGGCTGGAACCAATTGTTTATAGCAGTACTCATGTTACTTTCAGTTTCAGTCTGCTGGCAATTCAGCTGACACCCCAAATAATTTGAGAATGTTCTCTTAAACAAAACAGATAAATTTATTTCAGCAGACTGGTCACAAAGTAAATGTGGGAATAAAATATTACAATTATTTTTAAAGCTCTTCATATGCTTTTACCATCAATAATTTTAAATTCCAGAATGATACACAGGGTTTTTTTGTTTTGTTTTTTTAATGAGCACGGTAGCATTTTAGGTCCCATAGCTTTCTGTTCCACAAGTCGTGAAACCATGCCTCATCACTCAGAAGCTGCTGTTTTGGATTCACTTTTTTGGAATGGAGAAGGAAAATTAACTGTGGGAGGTGGGAGAATAGATAGACGTTTGGCCACTGGACAGTGGCATCTAGGAATTATAAATAATAATACTAACCAGTAAAGCATGCATGTATTACACATACAGAATGAACAGAGAAGAGAAAAGAAACAATAAGTTTAAGTTTCAGAGTAACAGCCGTGTTAGTCTGTATCCGCAAAAAGAAGAACAGGAGTACTTGTGGCACCTTAGAGACTAACAAATTTATTAGAGCATAAGCTTTCGTGGACTACAGCCCACTTCTTCGGATGCATATAGAATGGAACATATAATGAGGAGATATATATACACACATACAGAGAGCATAAACAGGTGGGAATCAAAATACTCAAAAACCAGTGGGAGAACACTTTAACCTGTCTGGTCATTCAGTGACAGACCTGCGGGTGGCTATATTACAACAGAAAAACTTCAAAAACAGACTCCAAAGAGAGACTACAGAGCTAGAATTGATATGCAAACTAGACACAATCAACTCCGGTTTGAATAAGGACTGGGAATGGCTGAGCCATTACAAACGTTGACTATCTCCCCTTGTAAGTACTCTCACACTTCTTATCACACTGTCTGTACTCGGCTAGCTTGATTATCACTTCAAAAGTTTTTTTTTTTTTTTTTTTTTTTCTCTTAATTAATTGGCCTCTCAGAGTTGGTAAGACAACTCCCACCTGTTTATGCTCTCTGTATGTGTGTATATATATCTCCTCATTATATGTTCCATTCTATATGCATCCGAAGAAGTGGGCTGTAGTCCACGAAAGCTTATGCTCTAATAAATTTGTTAGTCTCTAAGGTGCCACAAGTACTCCTGTTCTTCTTTTTTTTAATAAGTTTAAGGTAAAGTAAAATAAAATGCTTAGATGTCAGAGGAACAAAAACAGGGTTCTGAAGAGGCAAGTGAGTAGGGGGCGAGATGGGAGTGGGTGTGGTGGAGAGGTGAACTTGGATTTGGAAGTGAGGAAACAGTGCCCTAAAGGAGCACCATCAGAAACCAGGACCTTACCAGCCCAGCTGGGACATCCAACAAACTCCCCAGAAGGGCTGCTAGTAACAATGATTTTTTTTCTCTACCTGTGGTTCTTAGCAATGTGGTCTCTGGACCATTGGGTGGTCTGTGAAGCACTTGCTGGTGGTTCACAAAGAGTTGACTTTCCTCTTTGACTTCAGGTGTTAAATCTTATTAAATACTTTCCTAATATAACTTTTCAATGCAAGTTACTGCTGTAGTGATCACAAGACGAGGGTGAATGGGAAACATGAGATTCATGACATCATAAAAGGTGGGGAAGATGATCTCAGTGGTCACAAATGGGAGAAGGGTCTATGTGACAAACTTTTTATGTGGGCCACATGATGAAAGGGTTCAAGAACCCTGTTGTATTTCACATATTTTCTCCATTCAGAAATCACTTTTTCATGTTACTTTTAAGTCTCCCAAATGGAATTGTTTTCTTTCAACCTGCAGAAACTCCTGTATTTCTGGTATGCATGTTAAATCCCTAAGATGCTGTGCATGTGTATGCTTTGGACAAAAATAGTAAGTGTGTATATATAGTTATAGCATTTGAGTCTTTTCAGCATCTCCCAGAGATAAGGCACATTTGTCACATTTTGAAGGGGATCTCGTTGGCAAAGGCTTCAATCATGCAGAAAGCTGTTTTCAAATTTCCATAAAACAAAGCAGACACCATTTACATGATAAATTGCTCCAAGACAAAAATCTTAGCTGACTACCCAAGTGCTTGATTCTGTTATCACTGATTTGTCCTTCAGTCTTCAGCGGAATGAAAATGAAGGACCTGCAACTAATTGTGCCAGGAAAACAGAGCTAATTTGCTCATACTGCCAAAAAAATAAATGGATTGTAAGCCATTAGACTTGAACGTAAATCATATGATATGCAATAACAAGCATTATTAATGGCTGTGTTGTCCTTCGAATGATATTCTCCAGTAAAATTACATCTTGAAAGTTCTGAGGAATCTCCTTAAAAACATGAAGAAAAGTATGTCAAATTCAAAACTCAAAAGTGGTTCCTACTCTCTGCTTTTGAAAGTTATAAACATTCCAATTTGTATTTGTTTAACGATACTTATGAATCTCATCAAATGTTATAATGTCTTAAAATAATGTCAAGATTGTATGCTTCCCTTTAATCTTTATTTTCTTTACTCATTTCAATCTTTTTCAATCCATTCAAAAAATATTTTCTTTTAAAGTGCTATGCAATTTGTAAGTGGCTTCTGATGGCATAAAAATAATGTTTAGACAAGAAGTTTACGAAGATATTTAGTTAAAAGGCAGGCTAGTTTATTGAGCCACATTCTGAGATAAGATCTAAAAGCTCTCTAATACTTCAGAACCTTTTCTACACCTCTTCTCTACAATCATGTTTTTTTCTTGTTTTTGATGGGGTCCTGGGGCTTCTGAGTATGCATAAAAAAGAAAAAAATCTTTCTCAATTTTACAAGTCAGGAACAAAATGCTATTTTTTTTTAATCCTTCACATTTTCCTGTTCAGAGAACAGCATGTACCTCATTGAGGTATCAAAACATTATTTAAGGGCTGATTCAAAAAACTGTTGAGTGTTACTCATGTTTGGATAGTATAAGATACACAAGGATTAGTGAGTTGTGGGAGGTGCTGGCTTCTATGAAAGCCAGGATTCCATATGAGAAAATTAATAATAAAATATTGACCCCAGGGAGACCAGGAGGCTCAAGGCTTGGGTTGATTAGGACATGTAGCAGAATGAATGACAGACACAGGGATGTATTTTAGTGTCAAGTCACAACTTTATAAATGTTATAAGGGAAATGGATACTATGCACCCATCCTGCGCTCTCATGTACCAGACAATTAACAGATTGCAGCATGGAGTTACAGGGTTCTCACCGTATAAACAGTCACTCAGGGTAGACCCTCTTCAGTCTCCTCCTAGGACTCAGCTAACTTCTGAATCCTCTCTCCCTCCTCCCAAATGGGGTGGAGGGCGGGGAGGGAAGGTAGTAGTTACTAAGGTGGGGGACCTCTGTTCACAAAGACTTCAGGTCTGCCCTTCTTCAGGCATAAGATCCACCAGCATGATCCTAGGTCTCATTTACATCTGAGAACTGGCCGTTTTATCCTTTATCGGCTCTGGACATAAATTGAGGCAAAATAAACACACACTTTTTTTGTGGACTTGTCTGCACTGCAAAGTTAGGTCAGCTTAACTATATCATTCAGGGCTGTGAAAAACTTCATGCCCTGTGCAATGTAACTAAGATGACCTAAGCTCCAGTATAGACAAGGCTAGGTCAGTGGAAGAGTTGTTCCATAGATCTAGTTACTACCTCTTGGAGAGATGGCTTTACTACAGCAGCATAACAACCCCTTCCATTGCTGTAGTAAGTCTCTACACTACAGCACCGCAGCTGCAGCTGAGCTGCTGTAGTGTTTGTAGTGCAGACATACTGTTAACATTGAACCTTGAAATCCTATCAGTTTTAATTCAAGTGTTCCAGAAGAGTAACCATGGCTGCTAGCACTGCACAGGCACCATGTAATGAAGTTCCCAGATCTGGATCAATCCTGCAAATGTACAAAACTTTGATGCAGATCTATGCGGGACACCAGGTAGGGTTAGGGCATGCACCCTTTTGCCCTTTCATAGAGAGTTTGAGAGCACAGTAGGATGAGTGTTTTTGTCCATCCAGGAAACATAGCTTAAGAGCATGCAATGTCACTTTAGAATATAATGAGCAATTGAATTAAGGCCTAATCTCTGTAAAGTTGTGACATTTAGCACAAAGTTAAACAGTTTTATGCTCAGGATTTGGCACTGACAGTACATATGAAATGCCCTTAACTGGTTCGAGTCTGTCTGTAAGAGGATCCAGGTTTCTGACCTGTATAGCAATACAGGTAATATATAGGTTTCATAAATCTTGAACTTTGTCTCAGCATAAAAACATTTTTGAATCCATAAGCAAGACATGGACTTAATGCAGGCAGTGGCAAGCCCTATTCATCAAAGTGCTCGCATTCTAGGTAGATGAATTTTTCAATGCTCTACATAATACTCTCCCCACCTGCATCAGGGGTTCTGGTGACCCAGATCTGAGGAACCTTTGTTTTCTGCAGTGAGACTTTCAACCCTATAGTGCAGGTGGTGTCTTGGAGGTCAGGGCTGAAATCCCCTTGATTCTGACACATGGAGTGCCAGGTCTTAATATCCAGTTGATAGCTTGGGACAATAGGCACAGGTCAAAAGCTGTGAACCAGCACACACTTTTACACAAGTACCAGTATGAAGATCACATACCAGATTTAGCAGAACATCTGGAAATCCAGCTGCTTTCAGTACAAGCCAAAATACTGACCTGTTGACTGAATCAAAAGCCACTTTGATATTGAGATATGCCACATAAAACAGGCTGTTAATTGTCTCAGTGCACACAACCAGAAGCTCCAAGGACAGCATCTATTGTCAACTGCCCAGTGGTTAAATCTGATTGCGGTAGATGATGATGTCTGTCAAGGAATGGCTGCATCCTACCAAGCAGAATATGAGTGAAGACCTTTCCAGTGACTGATAATGATGAGATAAGCCTGTAGCTGCCACACTCAGTGTGAGATCTTTTGCCCTTGTACAGGGACACTATGATGCCGCCTTTCCATTATACTGATATTTTGTCTGATACCCACACTTTTATGAACAGCGATACAGGTTGATGCTCAGCGGTTACAGGACACCTTTTGAGAAGCTCATATCAGGTTCAGCAGCACATCCATTCCTTCACCTTTGGGTGGCCTTTTGTAATTCCTCAAGACATAGAGGATCAATGTTTATCCCAGGGTCTTCAGCCATGTGGTTTGCTAGGTCACATAGCTCTGAACAGTCATCAGCAGGTACATGGTTAAGCATGATTTCATTATGTGTGCTCCATCTATTCAGGACCTCATTCATCAATGAGCAAGGAAAGGCATCGGCTTTTGTGATGGGGTTGTTAGAAGGCTGTTTATGGCTGCCAGCCAGGAGCGTGATGGCTCTGTAGATTGTTGTGCTTTAGTCCATCCTCTGTTCCATCAGCCAGGGATCTCACTGTCACTTTCAGCTGTTTATGTTCTTGAATATCTTCTTGATTGTATCCTTGTGCCTTTTCACTAATATATTTAAGGCCTCTTCAGAAAGCCAAGGTTTCTTGTGCAACAGTCTAAAGCTGGTTGTTTCAGTGGAAGCATGAGATATAGTGTTACTTATACCACTGAAATCTCTGAGCAGTAGCAGCGAGTCATGTGGCAGAGTTGACTAGACTTTTGCTGCAAGCTGCTGGTGGTACAATGCATACTTTTCCACAAGTGATGCACCTTCTGTTGATGCCTAGCCCATAACAATAGATAAGTGTCCATGACGATGGTGGATCCAAGCATAGAGTAAGCATGGAGAGATGGGGTTAAAATCTGTGTACAGGTTGTCTAATAACAAGTGCCACACCTAGAGTTCAGTGTGGACTGCTGGAGTGAAGGAAGGTTGACTAGTCATTCCACTGTGACTTAATCACTTTGTAGCAGATAGGCTTCTGTGATGCCAGTGATCATGATCTTGAAACAGGTGAGGTCTTTGAGTTCAGTTGTGACATGGAACATGCCTATAAGGTCTGATCCGGACTATCAGGAAGTTGGGGTCATTGAGGCTTCCCTAAGCAGAGTTTTTGTCATGCTTGTCCTATGCGTGGAGAACATACCTCTCCGCCTGGAGTCAGTAATAAGAGGGGCTTTAACCTGATGTTGCTGTCAAGGTCTGTCATGGCTGGTTGCCTCTTCATTATTCTTTGCCTCTTTGCATCCTCCCCTCTTCTTTCTGCCAGATGCTGTTGGTTCATAGGGTGGAATAAGATCTAGGTCTTCATTATGGTCATTCATGCTCTCAGGTTTTCAAGTCCAGATATTCTAATTTTGAATCTTCCTGAAATTAGAATAAATTTCTATATGAAGAAAGCTTGAACCCATATGGAACATTCAGTTTATTTACACTATCAGTGATATATTATCCATCCTCAAAATATGGCTTAAGTAGAACATAAGTCAGACACAGTCCTGTGCCTGGGGTGAATTTTACCTTAAGTATACATTTTTTACTTATGTTTCCCATTACCACCCATAAATACATGACCTAATCGTATTGCTTGATGAGGCATTCATTTTAATTAAAATTCTGGTTGTGACTTCTTCTGTATGTAAGTACAAATGTTCTTAGTTTTTTTACCATTCTTGCATTCTACAAAAAAGGGCATACCTTCTGCTAAATGAGTAGGACCAGACTTTTACTGATCCTATTAAAAGGTACCCCCAGTTTTTGCTAGCATGTTTGCACTGATATTCTTCCTTATTTGCATGTACAAATAAAATAATTTCATGTGAAAGCATACAATCGAGGCCCTAAGGTGAAATTTTCTGAAGTGTTCACAATTGGCCGGACAGTTCCCTTTACAATCAATGGTAAAACTACCATGAATTGCAATGGGAACAAAATTAGGCTAATACTGCTGAGTATTTTTGAAAATCACATTCACTCCTAGCTGATAGTGTTTTCACATTCAAAATCAAGTGTTTGAACATGCAAAGAAATGCACTTGCAATTATTTTGTTGTCAAGAGAACTGAGAATGTCTGTTGAAAATCTGGGCCATGATGTTCACAGGTTACATCAGTGTGACAGTTTTGAAGGTTATAGAGCCCGCTAGTCAGAACATAAGTAAATCAGAAAAGGTGTGTGGCAGTCATACATGTCCACAAATATCTGATGAGATTATAAATGTAGTCTTTGTGGAATAAGGCTCACTAAAACTCATGGTGAAAAATTGCTATGGTTCTTAGTGAGATTTATGGAGATAATTTAGTAGGGACTCATTTTTTGTTAGCTTTTCAGGGAAAAGTCTTAAGTACTCTGAATTATTCTCTATAATATAGATAGATGATAATACTAGTGTAGTCTGTATAAATAAAATACAATTGCATCTGAATGTGGAGAAAAAATTGCAAAGAGATGTCTGAATGTGCTTTTACTGTCAAACTATTGATGGCTCAAGTTGTTTGCAAAGTTCCTCTCTCCCAAATTAGAAAAAAATAAACTCCAAACCCTTAATAGTTTGTTTCCAGCTTCACTGATTTCATTCCTATAGTATCATTCCTGATATGTCAAAACTATTTCTGAAATATAATGATATTAATACCATATTTCTAATTTTTGCTGGAATCACAAGACATGCTAAAGAGCACATACAATTCAGATTGGCTGCCTAATGAATTCCAACTTTTTAAAGATTAAGGTCTACTTTTTTAAGGTTTTATCTTACAAAGTGGCTCTATTCAGAAACATGACAGTAAAAATGACATTGTGAGCTTCCATGTTTATTAAATAATTTCCACATCAAATGTGAAAAGTTTACAAATACAAGGTTCTGTTTTCTGTCAACCCTGAAAATTCCATCAGAGATCAAAAAGATCTTCTTGTTAAAAATTACCATTATGTAACCCTTCTGCAGGTGGAGTCAGCAGCAACAAGGGCTGGATTAAATATCTAGGGATTCCTTTTAGTAATACAAAGCAGAACTGGCTAGAGCCTCCACCCAATAGACTGGAAAAAATACAACCCCAGGGCACCTCTAAGAGGGAATATTTCCCTGCTTGCAAGCAGGGAGTCTATGTATAGCAAAGAAAACTTGAATCAAAAGAGAAAAGGAACCCAACATTAGTTTGTGAAAACATAACCATGATTCAAAGGCATATGACCATGAGAAAAACACCCACCTCAAAGTACACTGGGCAGTGTCCCTTGCCTCAGTTTCTCACTTTGTGGTGTGAAAGGCCAACAAACAAATGTTCCTTTAACATGCCACTCACCTCTCCCTCCACTGCACCTAACTTACAGTTGCTGTCCTTGGTCAGCAAAGACCGAGAACTCAGAAATGCATTCATGTGAGTTTACCTCCCACTCCAGGGCCAGGGGATGCCATCAAGCAATGATTCTGCTGCTGTGGCTGCTCTTGCAACTGGCTTATGGTTGTCACCATTCACTCTTCATCAATGCCTGCTGCTGCCACCATGGGCCACTGAGCCATCATGCTCTCCTCTTCTGCTGCACTGTTGCTTTTCTGTTGCCACCTGCCTCTCTATCACACCCTATGTGATGCCACATCTTGAGGTCCATCAATTAACTCAGCTCTCTGTGATTTCAGCTCTCAGTGGGGAACATCACTGCTAGTGCAGGCTATTCAGTCTCTGTCACTGAAATGCTGCCCCACATCAGGTCTAAGGTTTAGACCTTACGGCTGGTTATCAGTGATTGACAGACAAACATAGCACATGGTGGCTGTGTGTATTCATGCTTCCCTACACAGCTCCTAAGTCCTTGCTCACAATATCCCTAATATTCCATCTTTGTGGGGTAGTTTGTTGTGATAGATACAGACAGACAAAGAGAGAAAGATGTGAGACATAAAGGCATGGATAAGACAAAAAAGTTTTCACTTAAAAGCCACATCATGGCTGATTCCCACTCTGACATTTGAGTGCAGAAGGTGGGGGCCCACAAGGATTCTAAAAATTAATACTGGCCACTCAAGGCTGGTATTAAATTCCCAAGGTTACAGCTTCTCTCTGAACATGGATTGGCAGATGCTGCCACCACCCAAGTGTAAAACCCTCCATTGGACCCAGAAAGGCACATTGGGAATTCCTCCCTTTGGGGTACCATCAAGCCTTTTCACCCCCAACCCCTACCACGGGGAAGAGCTGTGAAAGAAAACAAAGGAAATCAACTGTTGCCACCAACTAATTATACAACATATTCACAAACCTCTTAGGTCACAAGAAAACCTAAGCCCGTTCTTTAAAAAAAAGTTAAATTTTATTAAAAACAAAAAAGAAAGAAAATACATCTGAAACTTAGGCTATTGTTAGATTTAAAAAGAGCAAATATAGTGCTTGGTGCACTGGTGCCTGGAGCCGCCCCTGCTCTCTCTCCAACAGAAGTTGGACCAATAAAAGATATTACCTCATCCACCTTGTCAAGTCTATTCGTGACCATCCCACTCTATTGGGCCACATGAACTGGTCTGACCAGAGGTGGAGTGGAGTGGAGACAGAGGTTTGGGACTGATAAAAGGGGAAACCTACCCCCATCTCTCCTCAGTTCCCATGCTTTTCTGAATGTAAATACCCTGGCTTGAACTGAGAGTCTGAGTCAAACTTAGTCTGCATTTGAAGACACGGGGTTTGCAAAACTCTCATAATTCATAATTGTAGTTTTGCTGTCTATCAACTATACACCATAGACAGATTAACTAATCCATCTCAGTAAAACTGAAACCTCTGAAATCTCCAGAAATACTGAAATCTTGCCTTTTTGGAATTTGGGCTAAAGCTCCTAAAAAGTTCTCATTCAGTCCTGAGACACACTAGAAAGATTTGGGATAATGTTAACATGCCAAACACACATCTGATTGCCAACCCCACAAAAGAGCTCCTCAGCTTCACCACTACCCTAGAAACAATGGTTCACACTTAATCATTTCAAAACATTTCCTAGCAGATAAGAGACAATGGAAGATGAGAGACAATGCACAATGTGATTGTGGACACCACTTGGAAATTATAGACCACATTGTAAATCAGCACCTGCTTTGATCATTTACCTTTGGCATCTCAGACTTAGACCATGCCACCAAAGCTATTCATTGGTTCGTTAATCTGGACTTGGTTAGTTGAATCTTGCTAATCACCTCTCTTGCCATACAAAAGAAGAACAACAAAATTTGTAGAATATTTGGCATCTCTGCCTTCTCCCATGTCTTACCATAGAATCATAGGACTGGAAAGGACCTCAAGAGGTCGTCTAGTCCAGTCCCCTGAACTCAAGGCAGGACTAAGTGTTATTCAAGGAATACCATGAGCAATACTGTTAAAAAATGGAGCTAAAGCAAAATATTCTCCAAGAAAATAAAGCTCCCGGTGCATTTCTGTTTGACACTTATGTAATTCAGGATAGTGATTCTGAAAGTGTGGACCATAAAACACTTCCATGCTGCCTGGGAAGCTACTTTTGACACTATGGCAGAGCAATGATGAAAAATTGAAATGAGTTCACCCCACCATTCTAGAAAATTTCACCTGGGCCTGGCTTTAATGAGAGCTGCCAGAGCTTCCTCGTATGTGTCTGCTTCTACGGGTTGCTGCACAGGAAATGAAGTTTGTTAAAGAGTCTTTCTTTGCATTGTAAAGTCAACTGATATCAGATTTGCTGTTGATACTAAAATTGGAAGGAAAAAACAGGCCTAGGAGGGAAAACTTAACAACAGAGTGATTTGGGAAAAAATGAAGCTGTGGAAAGTGCCAGCAACAAGGTAAGAGTCAGTATTAATAAATATAAAATCCTGCACGCAGAGTAAAAAAAGGAGGGGGGGAAACAGCACAGATGCAAAACTGGGAAAAAAGGGGGAACCTAAGGAGCAGCCTCAGCCATCACAAAGTGAGAGGGCTTTTTCACCATTTATTTAATTTATTCATTTCCTTACTTACTTACTTAGTCTCTTTAATGTTACAGTAACATTACTTTTCATTTAACCATGGACCACAAAGCAAATGTTGGATTGAGAGGGGGTTGGTTCATTAGGGAATCTTTGCTTTGGAAATGGTCTGCCATATGAAGAAGTGCACTATATAAGTCACTGATGTACATTCAAGAGGGTACCTTTGCCATTCATAATGGGAAGAGTGAGCCTTAAAAAAAGGCAAATTAATTTTTGCAAGCATATAAAAAAACTGTTGAAATGTATGATAGGATCACACTTGTGGTCTTATTATGAACATGGTTTTCTTTGTATGCAAGTGAAGGCTGGAATTAAGCATCTTGGCATTTTGAAGTATGTTCAGATTCCCCCCCCCCCCCCCCCAAAAAAAAAATAGTTCTAGAAATTGAGAGGGAAAAGTGGCATAAAAAAGGGTGGGTGGGAAGGGAAGTAACCTGAACCTCCTCAAAGTTCATTTGAGAAGTGTTTGTTTTTCAAAAAGCTTCAGAAATTGAAAGATGAATACAGGGAATTTATTACATATTCACAGATTGCAGGCAAGAGCCACAACTATCAAACATTTTTCACTCTGCAAGTCAGACTATAAAGTTCTCTAACTAATCCTTTTCAAATTTTGGCTACTCTGTATTCTATTAATTCTGCCATTTTAATTTAATTCTCTGCCCATTTTGCAATGCCACATCACCACCTCTCTCTTACCCATACTAAATAAGAATATTTAGCTCTCCATATACAGTCCTGGAGTAACCTTGTAGTATTGGGGGAGATTTCGTGTCCTCTGACATTCAGAATAAGTGAAAAATATGTAGCAACTACTGCTGTTGTTAAAAGCAGTATAGAAAAGATTATGACCCCTATTTCCAATGCACAGAAACATTTTTCCCCTTTAAAGAGCTGTTAATTACCTTGTAAATAGTGCTTGTACTCACCGATTTTCTTTTTTTATCTGACAGCGTATGAGTAATGTGTGTAGAGCCAAATTCTGCAGTCCTTAATGTTTCAAAACTCTGAGGTCAATTGATAACTGCAGAATTTTGCCCAAAGGCTTTGATTCTCCACTACCTTGCATTTTTCATAATCATTTACAGTTTTGTAGTGACCACAAAGTAAGTGTGTGTGTGTGTGTGTGTGTGTGAGAGGAGAGAGAGAGAGAGATGCTAGCATTCTGTTTTTATATTGTTTTACACCTACTGTGCATTCACTTTGTACTGATGTAAATTACTATAGTAAAAAGGTTCAGAGCAGTGGAGAATCACATTTCTAAGATTTATACACCTAATACAATACCAACAAGAAGAGAGAGAATTCACAAGAGAGGGTGATGTGTCAATCTCCCCTTTACTGGATATTTGGTGTTCTGTTTGACTCTTCAGGCTTTCTAGTGGTAGCACATTTTTATTCTGGGGAATAAAAGGAAAATTGTTCTGTTTAAAAATGAATGTTTTATTTTAATAAACATGTTCATACCCATTTTTAAAACTATATGCATTTCTACATACATTCTGAGTATTAAAATATGTTGTCCATTTGTTTGCAAAAAGTACAGGGAACTACTGTGAAAAAGTAAAGGAGGCTATTGCTGTTTCTAAGGGAAGGAAATTGTTTTGTTTTGTTTTTGTAGAATTCCATTCTTGTTCACAATCACTGATATAAAGCTCTCCTGGGATTTTGTGTGGTGAGTGGGTGGGTGTGTATGTATGCGTGTGTATGTGTGTATCGTAATACTGGAACGACAGAGTCTGTAGGAAAGATATTTATGGATTTGTTTTTATATATATACATACACACACACACACACACACACACATATATAAACAAGCAAATCCATAAATATCTTTCCTGCAGACTCTGTTGTCCCAGTATTATGATCCTGATTCTCTTCTCTGCTATGGCACAGCTCAAAATCTGAGATATGTTTATCAATCAAATCTGCCTCCTTATAATAAAGGTGCAGGCATGTTACAAATTGATTCAAGTGAATGTAAAGGCCACAGCAATTTCCAAAAAATGATATTAGAGCTTTTTTCTACACTGGACACTTATCTTCCTCAGTTTCTCCCTTGTAGAAAATAGGAGGCAGCACAAGGTAGTTTAATGAGAAAACAAAATAATCAAAGTAAACAAGTGAAAGTGCTTAGGAAAATAGGGTCCTGTATGGGTAAAAATAGATAAGTGAAAGCCTAAGGGACTTCAGAGTGACCACTGAGTTATTGTCTTAGGGCCCTGTTCTCCATATGCTGAAGTCCATGGTGAAGTTCCAATCAACTTCAGTGATGGTAGCATGGGAATGTTAGGGAGGCTCAGTAAAGGCAAACTGAGGCTAAGATGACTAGGTTGCACAGAAGGTTTGTTAGTTTTTGCTATATATAAAATAAAATATCAAGAGTGTGAATCAACTTTAACAATTTAAAAAAAATAGCATTAAAAGAGAAAAGAAATCTCATCAAGATAATGAAATATCACCTTTTTTTAGTGCCACCTGTGTTTATATCACAAAGCAAACCGTTTTCTTCATCCATGTGTTCTAAGACTCCTGGTGCTGTCATATCTAATGCGTCTCATTTCCTCCTTCTCTTCCCCATTTCCAAATTATGAATGCATCTGGTCACACTTTCAATCTTTTTCTCACTTCTACCTAGGTGATGATGGTAGCCCTCTGAGAGCCTGCAAAAGGCGGCTGGTGAGCAAGATATTTTGCTGTTTAAAAAGACTTGCAAAGCTCACAAGCATACAGAGAGCTTAATTAGTTTTTCTTTATCTCTGTTTCTGTGCGATTCCAAGTCTCTCGATGCTGAAATATATGCTCTCTCACACACACTAAGAAGAAGAAAGAACTACATTCTGAATGATCTCATTTTGAACATCACCTTATGGTTTCAGCAGCTCTGTTGGCTCTGTGCATGGAGCAGTGGGAAATGTTTTGGCAGCTCAGTGGCATGATTTTCAATGTGCTCGTCAATGTGAGCCAAATGGGTGAACAGCTGGGAGCTCACCATCTTGGAGAGGATTGCTTAGTGGAGTTCATTTCTTTGGCAGACATGCTGTAGCATTATTGAATGATCCCTTGTTTTTTCTTTTGTTTTGTGGTCCTGATGAAAAGAATATAGAAAAGTTTCCACAAACAACTCATTTTAATATAAAAATATATAATTGAAATATTAATTACATACACAACCTTACAGTAGAGATGTAACAAAGAAAAAGACCTAATAGGGACAATTTTCCTTTCTTCTCCTTGAAAAAAGATACATAGAATTGCCCTGAAGCTCAGCTACTTGTGCAATAAAGGCTGTATTGTGCAGGTTTCCAATAGGCTCATAAGAGAGTAAACAACCCTGATTCACTTGACAGAGAGGAAAGGGACTTGGTTTAATGTAGAATCCAGGTGGCTGATACTGACATTTTAAAAGATTTTTCTTTCTGTTTCATCTTTTCCTGTTTTATCTATCATGTTTTTGTTTGATTGTATCCAGAGCAGAAAAAATAATCTATTTTCATTTATATTGTTAGCAGCACATATCCCATTATGCTTTTCTTGGATTCCTTTTCCTGGAAGAATACTCCAGACAGAAATAGAGTGGAGAAATTCAAGTTGGGAATGTATGGAACATTCTGAGACCGTTCAAACATTAACACTGGAAAGTAATTCTGAATTAACAACTGATGGAGATACCTCCATCAACAAATGCTTTGGTATGTTTTGGGCAGATTTCAATGACCAGATCCCTTTTAGCAATAGGTGTTCTAGTTGATGTTAATCGTTTTATAAATATTTTTATTTGTTCAATAGAGTTGTTGAAAAAGATTGTGTTTAATTGATTTTAGAATTAAAATAATAACAATGCTCAGCATTTATATAAAACTCTCTGTGTGGTTCTTGTTTGAGTGCTTGCTCGTGTCCATTACATTGTAGGTGTGTGTGCTTGCCACATGCACCATTACCAGAAGTTTTTTCCTGAGTGGTATCAGTAGGGAACTGGGTCTGGCCCCTCTGGAGTGGCATGTGTATGCACCAGTATAAGGGGCGCCACCAGCTCCTCCCTCCCTCAGTTCCTTCTTACCAGCAATGGTAACATCTCTTGTCTCGGCAAGCTTTCCTATCTCAACTGTGTCTAGTAGTGAATTTGTTGCATATAGTTGTAAAAATTGTTTAGCTAATAGTTCCCTTACTGTTAAGTTAGAATTAGTTAGTCCCGTATGGGTCTTAACCTAGGAACAGGGTATGTCCCAGTCCCCGGGCTTCAAGCCTTGTGACTGCTGCAAAAAATCTATGGCAGTCAGTGATCCTCATAGAAGGTGCCTGAAATGTTTAGGGGGAACCCACATGAGCGACAAGTGTTGCATTTGCAAGGCTTCAGGACACGGACCAAAAAAGAAAGGGATATTCATCTTCAAGCACTCCTAATGGAGTCTGCCCTTGCACTGGTCTCGAAGCCGATGAGATTGGACTCTGCTTCAAGCACCGTGGTGTGGCGTGTGCTGCCAGCACCAACCAGAACTGGCACCGAGCCCCATCCCCATTGGCTAAAAAGCAAAGAATGGCTGGGAGAGGGTGTTCTTCTACATCTCATAAAGGGAAGGAGAGAGCCTGAGGAGAGCAAAGACCTGCGCAGGGCAGCTCTTCCCCTCTGGACAGTGGCCAGGTGCCAGCTCTTATTGAACTGTCGAGCCCACTTCCAGACCCACCCGCCACCCCGGGAAGCGGCAGAGGCACTCAGCACCTAGTGGTGCCATCCCCGCTGGAGGTGTTTCAGGCCACTAAGGACATACTGTCCATTTTAGTGCTGCCAACGCCGGCCAGTGACGTGCCCCATTTGAGGGATAAACCTGCCCTGGGACCCTTCAAGTGGTCTCCATCAGTGCGGCTCCACTCCCTGCCACAGGGGGTGCCATGCCAGTGCTCGTCTGAACAGCACCACCAGCCCCCAGATGCAGATAAGCTTTACCTGCCAGACTTCCTTGCATTAGTCCCCGGACTCTAGACAACGTTCCTTGGGGTCCCGGGATGGATTGCTGGCAGTCTGGTGCAGACCTGCAGAGGCATGTCACCAGTCCCCAGAGCCCCGGTGCCGGGATAACCCGAGTCGGTCTCCCAGTCCTTGGCACCGCTCTGGAGGGTTGAGACACCCATCCCTGGAGCCCGTCACTGGACTCTGGATCACCAGTATAGGTCACTGTGAGCACAGCAACAATCTCAGAGACGTCGATCCTTGTGCTCCCACTCCCAGTTTGCAGAGTGGCGCCTCTCTCAAAGCATGAGGCGTCGATTGCCGGGGCACTGTCACCAATCCGCGGAACACCTCTGCTGGTCATCGGAGTCACGGCACTGAGGGCCACTGTCCCAGTACAGGTCCCCAGTGTAGGTCAGCAGAGAAAGCTGATGGGAACAGGGTAAACATGCACCCTCAGTACTGTCCTGGTCCCCCAGACAAGTCTCTCCCTTCTTGGGCTCTGACAATTAGGAGGAAGATGTGCCTGAAGGCCAAGGTCACCCACTGTGAAGATCAGCATTCCCCTCTGGTCCACCTGGCAACTAAGGAACCTCTGGGTTCCCCCATTGGTGGAAGGAGCAATGGTCGGTCTCAGGGGCATCCAAAAGACAGTTGACAATGGTCTCCCACCTGCCTCTGACTCGGAGTCAGAGCAAGCTCCCCAAGGACAACCCGCCTCATTCAAGGCTCCCCTGGCAGAACAGTGGCATTGGCAAACACACCTGTACCTGTCTCCTCCTCATTTTCGCCCAATGAGGTGATAGCAGGGCCTTCTCATGCGGTCCCCCAGAATGATGAAAGGGCCCACCAGGAGCTTTTGAAGAGGGTGGTATTTTAATCTGGGGCTGGAAGCCAAGGAGCTGGAGGAGCCCTCAGACTTCCTGTTCAATATATTAAGTGCAGCAGTCCCCTTCAGAGTGGCATTGCCAGTACATGAGGGAGTGCAGAAACTAATCAAGGCCCTATGGAAGACACCCTCCTCCCTAACCTCTCATCTCCAAGCGGGCAGAAAGAAAATAGTACATCCCCGATAAGGGTTTTTAATATCTTCATGCTCACCCTGCCCCAAGCTCACTGGTTGTGTTGGCAGCTAATGAGTGCACTAGACAGGGCCAACTGGGATCGCTGCCTAAGAATAAGGAAGCAAAGAGGCTTGAGCTCTTTGGTAGAAAAAAATATTTTACATCCAGCCTCCAGATGAGAATGAGCTTAGTTGCTATCATTTTAATATTTGGCAGTCCATGGCTAAGTTCATGGACTTGCTTCCAGAGAAGCACATGAAGTAATTCCTGGCTATCCTCAATGAGGGCATGGCTGTGGCCAAGAAAGCCCTCCAAGCAGCCTCAGTTTTAGCAGATTCAGCAGCCTGGACCATGGCATCAGCTATTTCTATGAGGCGTGCAACCTGGTTGCAGTTGTTGGGCTGGTCAGTGGAGGTTCAGCAGTCCATCCAGGATCTCCCATACGATGGCCTGGCACTATTTTCAGGGCAATGTCAGATCTAATTGCCAGTGTCACTGCCCATCCAATCACCATGGCCCAGGTCTGTCTCAGACTATTGGGGAACATGGCAGCATGCATGTACATTGTCCAACATGCGAAACTCAGGCAGCGTCCCCTCCAGATGGGGCAGCCATCGGTCTACTCCCCGGCCAGACATCACCTAGAAAAGGTCATCATGATCCCACTGCAGGTATTTACCTCCCTGCAGTGGTGGTAAAACATGATTCTGGTGTTGGAAGGTGTGCCATTCGCAAGCCCATGACCCAGTCTCCCTGATTACAGATGCATCTGACCTCAGTTGGAGAGCGCATCTCGGTACACTGCAGACTCAGGGGTTATGGTCTTGAGAGGAGTGAATGTTACATATAAACATCAGGGAGCTCAGAGCCCTCCGTCTGGCTTGCAGTGTCTTCCTTCCGCAACTGTCCGCTCGGGTAGGGCAGATGTTGACGGACAACATGGCCTCCATGTTCTATGCCAACAGACAGGCTTGTTTGTCGGATCTCTGCCAGGAGGCCTCCATCTGTGGTACTTCTGCATTCAGCGTGCAATCCACCTGAAAGCCTTGCACCTCCCCGGTGTCCAGAACATGCTGCGGATTGCCTCAGCAGGTCCTTCTTTTTTCACTATGAGTGGTCCTTTCATTCAGAGGTTGTCAGGATGCTCTTCCAGTGGACCTGTTCACCACCAGACAGAACAGATAGTATCATCAGTTCTAGTCTCTCCAAGGCCTCAGCAGAGGCTCAGTTTCCGATGCTTTTCTCCTATCATGGTCAGGAGACCTGATGTATGCCTTCTGCCAATTTTGCTCATCAGCAAAGTCCTCTCAAAAATCAAGAGGGAGAAGGCAAGGGGCATTATTATTGCCTCATCATGGGCTCGCCAGCATTGGCTCGGCATGGTCATGGACCTGGCCATAGCAGCCCCGTGGCCACTTCCCAGCCGCCCCAACCTACTCTCAGAGGATCACGGTCATCTCCTGCATCTGAACCTCACCTCTCTCCACCTCGCAGCTTGGATGCTGCCTGCCTGACTCCAGAGGAACAAGCCTACTCTAGTCAGGTACAGCAGGTTCCTTGGAGAGCAGAAAGCCTTCCACCAGAGCAACTTACCTGACAAAGTGGAAGCATTTCTCCTGCTGGGTGTTAGAGCAGAATATCTCCCTGACCTAGTCACTGTGAACATGGAAAAATTCAAGTATTTTTGGCATATGTTTTATGAAAATTAGAGCTGGTCTGAATCAAAATCCTGTAGTGTGAAAAACATCAAAATCCATACATGGTATCATTTCCTGCTGGGCTCAGCCAACAGCCCAGGTTGGAACAATCTCAAACACTGAGATAATTCAGATCTGCAACTAAACTTTACAGCTCATGCCCATCTTCAGTAAAAATACAACAAAATCTTGTTGACAAACATTTTTGTCTGTGGAGTTTTATTGGTTTTGACTTATCTCTATACATGACCTTCAGTTCTCCGTCTAGTTTAAACGAAGCCAGAAAATTATTAAAAGCAGCTCTTCCTTTCCCAAAGATGTGATGAGTTCTTTTGTGTGTACAGTACCCCATCTCATTTTAGTTTTAAACATGATGAAAAAGATACCGACAGTTGCATCTTCAAAAATGTGTAAGTTTTTGACACAAGTAAATTTACTTTCAATTAAAACCCTGAGACATGGTTCCAAAAGAGGTTAAATAGAAATAATAGAAGAGGTTAGAGAAAAATTAAAAACTGAGCCCTATAAGATCTCAGACTATATCTACAGCAGGCATTGTAGAAAATTGTGTCCAGTCAAGAGTGAACTTGACTTTCTTTGAATAAATCAATACATTCTGTAACATGATAATACTGCAGGATGATAAAAGGCAAATGTTGATAGTCAAATACTGCACACTGATAGCTCACTTAATCCAAATCCAGCCCCCAATCCCAAACTCAAATAGCTGAGCCAAGGAATGAGTTGTACAGGGGTTGGGGGGAAGGAGGAAGTAGAATGGATGAAGTAGCATACACTAAGGCTGCAGCAAATTTGCCCAACCTTGTCTCCTCCATGTTGGCAGTCCATGCATGCTTGTGCACTGCTGTACAGGAATTTGTGCAATCAGGTCTGCATGATATACATGGAGAGTAAAATTCATCCTTACAGAGATGGCCAGCACAAGAATTTCTCATCTGGTATATTATTTTGCATTTTCCAAGCTGAATATAAAAAGAACAGGAGTACTTGTGGCACCTTAGAGACTAACAAATTTATTAGAGCATAAGCTTTCGTGGACTACAGCCCACTTTTTGCATCACTTCACATATAGTGCTAATACATACAATATACAATGATATTAAGGAGCAGTGTGTTATTAATTTCCAAATGCTATATTACAAGACACCTATTGAGCAAATATCCTGCCCACAGTGTGAGGGGTGTAGTGAGGAGGTCAAGCCTGTTGAGAGTTCCTGTTACATATGAGGGAACCCTTTGCTACCTGGCATTGAGGTGCTCTTGTGGTCTCAGATGGATCAGCTTGTTCTTCTGCTGCACACACATCAAAGAGCATTCATGGGCACAGAATATGGGTGCTACTGAGCAAACAAATGTTCTGAATAATTTGTGTACATTGAAATGTCAAGTCAGCTGACTACAAAACAGTTTGAAGTCATTTTCAGAAGCACTGCATGAGACTGGTTCTTTGCAAACAATTCTCAGTATATCCACAAACTATATATGATACAGATGACAAACGGTGGCAGCTGAACTCTACATGACTGTAAACTGTTAACAAATGGCTGAATCTGTCTTGTACAATACTATGTATTTGTTATGCAAATGCCTCTGCACGATTTGCAGGATCAGAGTACGTTGTTAGATAGGGAGCCAGGGTGTATTTTTGTAAGAAGCCAATTTGATCACGCATTTGAAGTTTTGATATTTCATCCTGCTGCACTGAATAATCAAAGTATAGGGGTTTTGTCAACAGATATAATGCAATTGGGGCTAATTTGTGCCCTGGGTTACATATGTGTAACTCCCCTTCAAGTCCTTTTGCCAAATAATTTTATGCACTTTCGTATGACTGACATTGGAGCTCTGATCACTTTTTGTGACAGATGACTTTTATTTATGATTTTATCCGCAGTTTTTTTTCTAATTGTGGCAATATTATATCATTAAAAGTCACATACGTTAAAGCTCACTAACTAACCCATCCTATATTGGTGACTTCATTTTTAGAATGTATAATGGCTCATAATATGTTTCTTTCTAACACTCTTTATTTTAACTGGAGTAATTTAAAATAAACCCCAGTATCATACTGTGCATCCCTCCATTTGATTCCGATCGGCTTGTTGTTTTGTCAAATGTTACAAGGGTTTTATTCAATTTAGTTGAGCAAGAAGCTTGAGCAGACTAATTTAGGGGTGCTCAGACTTGAGGATTTGGTATAGGTGTATATTTATTTTAAATGAGCCAGTGATAGACCCCTGATTTAGTTCCACACCTGATATCATTTCAGAGATATCTAGGATTTCCAACTTTCTCCTTGCACAAAACTGAACACACCTGCCCCGCCCCTTCCCTGATGCCTGCCCCTTCACTGAGGCCCTGCCCCCCGCCAACCTCAACCCCCCTCCCTCCGTCGCTCGCTCTCACCCATCCTCACTCACTTTCACTGGGCTGGGCGGGGATTGAGGTGCAGGAGGGGATGAGGGCTCCAGCATGGGACTGGGGATTAGAGACTTGGGATGTTGGAGGGGGATCTGGGGCTGGGGTAGGGAGTTGGGGTGTGGGAGGGGGTGTGAGATGTGGGTTCTGGTAGGGAGTTTGGGTGCAGGAGGGGTTCTGACCTGGGACAGGGGGTTGGTATGCAGGTGGGCGTGTGGAGTCTGGGAGGGAGTCAGGTGTGGGAGGGGGTTCTGACCTGGGGCAGGGGGGTTGGGGTATGGGCTTTGGCCGGGCAGCACTTACCTCAGGCATCTCCCAGTTGGCAGCTCAGCGGGGCTAAGGCAGGCTCCATGCTGCTCCCAGAAGTGGCCAGCATGTCCAGCCTCTAGGTGGAAGCACAGTCAGGCGGTGGTGCACATTGCCTGCATCCACAGTCCCTGCCCCTGTAGCTCCCATTGGCCATGGTTCCCAGCCAATGGGAGCTGCGGAGCCGGTGCTGGGGGCGGAGGCAGAGCTTCCCTGATTGCCCCTAGGGGCCACAGGGGCATATTGGCTGCTTCCGGGGAGCTGTGCAGAGCCAGGACAAACAGGGAGCCTGCCTTAACCCTCCTGGACTTTTAACAGCCTGACTGGAGTGCTGACTGGAGCCGCCAGTCAAAAACTGGACACCTAGCAACCCTAGAGATATCTAGGATTTTAGTATGGGAAGACTCAAAATAAGGCATATTATACAGTATTCTCTCACACATGATTTATCTCAGATTATTTTATTTCATTTTAATAATCCTTCATTTTTGGGTGGTGTTTGGTAATTCTTCGTACTGTGTTTTCTTTATTCTTCCACAACGTGAATTTTTTTTGGCTCTGTATTACTATTTTAATATTACTACTCTTGTGCATCCTTTACCTTTCTTCCTGTGGGATTGAAAGTGGTATTTTAATTTTCTGAGCAACAAGGAATTGTATCTCCTTGTGACGGGGAGTCAACCCCCCACAAAACCCAAAGGGGTGAATTAGGCCAATTAACCTATAGACTGCACGTGGAGGAAAGCCAGGGCATTCTAGGGCCTAATTTGCTGGTGAAATCCAGCTGGGAAAGGAGATCAGCTGGCCTGATAAGTCGGAGGGGCTGTAGATAAAGAAAGAGAGGTGAAGGGACAGCATGCAACCATGGGAGTAGGGCATTGGCTTTGTGAGCTATTCCCCAGAGCGGCCAAGTGGAGGTGCCATTGCAGCAGTGAGTAAAGTCCTCCCGTCACACTTTTAGAAATTTAAATTCAAATTAAATTCCACTGTTTCCTTCTGCTTACCAAGGTAATTTTATATCTCCTTTCCAGAAATATGCAGTCTAAATAATCTGGTGTTTAACTAAAGATGCTGTTAATATCTTAAATTACAACAGCAATTCAATTATAACAAGAAAAGATTAAATCTTTTCCTTGACATTTGGGGCCTGTCAGATTGACAGAAAGCAGAGAGATCCTAGGATTTTCCAGCCTAACATAAGAATAAATTATAATAGTATTAATAATCTTTTTTGCAACAATATTGATGTTGATAACACCATAGTTCTCATCTCCTCTTTTGTATTCATACTGATCACTCATCTTCAAAGAAGCTCACTTATAGTATCTTGCATTATCCTATTATTAATTAAATAGTGATAACATAGGCTCTGATCCTGCAAACACATATGAATTCAATGGGATTACACACGTGTAAGGTTAAGTATGTAAGTATGAACATTTTTGCAAGATTGGGCCCTAAACTGCAAGTGTTTTGTTAGTTTTTCAAATATTTGGTTCTAAATGTTAAATGGAGACTGTTATTTATTGCTAATGTTTCTAACTTACTTTGAAATCTACCCATGATATATTTGTATATATGATACTAAAACATCATCCAATCCTTATATGTCAGCTAGTCCTTTCTTTCTACACTCGTATCAAATCATACTTGCTTTACTCATCTGAGTAGTTGCATTAATGTGAATATTCAGTAAGTAAGTAAGTTGAGCGTAGTATATCAGCAAATCATTGTCTTTCATTTTAGAAGGTAAGTTTCTCTTAATTTAGAAAATATAGGATTCTTTGAAAATTTCCCCTATAATTGACTTACAAAATAATTCACACCTCTTTTGCTCATAATTTTTATGTGACTTCTTCCCTCAATGCGACTTTCATGCATGTATTGACTTAAACGGTGGTTGTGTCTGCTTATGTCTAGGCTGAACTTGATGCAGTGTTGTCTGTCTTTAAATAGCTTCTTCAAATAAAATGTATGACATGGTATTTCATTTCTTTAGATAAGCTAATTGGATATTTCAATGAAAAAAATTCAGTCTGTCCATGTTAGGTTTCTTCAAATTAAGTTATAAAGTTGTCTTCTTCTCGTGTCCTTGTCACAAACTAGATGTTTTTTTCCAGAATAGTGTGAAAGCAGTGGCTCTTTCCATCACTAGAGCGAAATCCTCCTTCGTGCAGATCTCCCCCAAGAGTTGGCAAACAAGCAGGTGGTCCCTGTTTGCACCTCACCTTCCTTGCATATATTTGTGTCATTAAAGTAGCCCCATTTGATCATATTAATTTTTGATTTGCCAACTTGTGTGCACAGGTGGTTCAGGCATCGCTACATTGACCAGTCTGTATTGACCCCTCCGGGAAAGTCCTCCTGGGGTTCCAGATCTATTTCAGTGTCTCCAACTACGTATAGTCTTTCCTTCCATAATCTCAGTCGTGTCTTGCCAGTTGTCATATCTAAAGGCACAACACTGTTTATAAAACTTTTTTGTGGTTTAAGGTGTTTGATTACTCGTGTGTGACCATATAATGGATGCCTTGGCCATTCCCTCTGCCATGATTTTTCCCTTTTGGCTTGTTACTCTTAGATTAAAAGGGGTTGGGGGGACCTGCTAACCTTTCTATAGTGGTTACAAACCAAACCCCAAATCCAAGCACCTCTCAACTTGAGATGTGGATTTGAGTTCAAATTTCATAGCTCAGGCCCATCTCTAAGAGAGTACCCTTAAAATAATTGGTCTAGTAAAAGACATCTAAAGGGGTCAATGTTACCTTCATTTTTGTCATGCCTTCCCCATCACTTCCAAGCTGGTATGACTACATTTATAAAAAAACAATGTTTTTATTAACACCTCCAGACAAGCTGACCTAAAGCAGGCTTTCAGACTATCTATAGCACAGGAGTAAATGAATGCCACCTTGCACTACTTCAGGATCAGAAGGTCAACTTTTGATTGTGAGTTACATGGACTTCTTGTACAGTGGTACACAGATTTAAGTTCTGACTCTGCAAAGAGAACACAGGGACAGATCCTTACACTTTTGTGAAGTCCCACTGACTTCAATGGTTCTACATGTGGGTGTATCAGTCATTCTGCATAGCTCACCTTGAAGTTATCAAATTCTTCATAGATATAAAAAATGTAGAGACAGGGTATAAAGACTATACATATTTATGATATATTTAGCTCAGTGTTTCTAGACATAATAGAGCAGCGGTTCTTAATCAGGGGTTCCTGTACCCCTGGAGGTACGCAAAGGTCTTCCACGGGGTACAAAACTCATCTAGATATTTGCCTGGTTTTACAACAGGCTACATAAAAAGCACTAGCGAAGTCAGTACAAACTAAAATTTCATAGAGGCAATGACTTATTTATACCACTCTATATACTATACACTGAAATGTAAATACAATATTCATATTCCAATTGATTTATTTTATAATTATATGGTAAAATGAGAAAGTAAGCAATTTGTCAGTAATAGTTTGCTGTGACACTTTTGTATTTTTATGCCTGATTTTGTAAACAAATAATTTTTAAGAGAGGTGAAACCTGGGGGTACGCAAGACAAATCAAACTCCTGAAAGGGGTACAGTAGTCTGGAAAAGTTGAGAGTACTGCAACAGAGTACTGAAAATGCAACAGATAATTCAAACTGAGATCAAAATTCTTGCTATAGTTTATTGCTGAACTAAAGCAGTAAAAATAAATCTAAATGTTTTGCTGTTCAGTCTACTTACTGTTCTTGTGGATATGTTAAAGCAGCTGTCAATGAGAATGAGGGAAACAGTTAACCACAGTATGAAAACAAAAATGTGCTGATGTTCTAAAGCCTATAACACTTGAAACTATACAGATGTGTTGCCAAGCTTGAAACTGTATTGCAATTGTAGCTGTCACAGGTCCATTCAAATGAAACCTGCACAGGTCAATTCATTTAACACTTTTCTAGTATCTGAGAAAAACAGCATATGAACACTTTCTGAAAATGAAATCTTTCAAGTCTAAGTTTTGCATGAATGATTGTGTATCCTTGGCTATGACACATAGGCCTATACAAAGAGTCTAAACAAAAAATAATACAAATAAGATCCAACGTTTCATATTTTGTACACCCCCCCCCCTCATATTTTGTTATAAAAAAATGAGAAAGAAAAATATTGTTTTAAAAATTGACTTTTAAAGTATGTTAATTAATTATTGGTATTGCTAGTGCTGCCACTGCCACTACTTATCTGTTATAGCTGTTTTCATGTGTAGATCTCAAAGGACTGTAAATATCATTATGCCCATTTAACAGGTGAGGTAAAGAGAGGTGAAGTAACTTTCCCAAGGTCACAAAACAGGTCAGCATCAAACCTAGGGGAATATATCTTTGCTGTTCTGAGTTCCAGTCTAATTAATGCCTGAATCTGGAAGTCCCCACATCTTGAGACAGTGACTCATATTTATTTGCACCTTACTCAGTGAGGGAGAATCTAGACCTGTGTGTGCAATCATTTAGTAGGAAATCACAGAAAGAAAATGTTCTGTTTAAGCAAATAATTTGGACAGCCAGGAGCATTGAATAGATGTGTAAAACTGATATACTATGAGATATAGTTATATCATTCAAGAATTAAAAGTTTTATTATCTTATGCATAAACATTAGGTGGGTCAAAATTTTAGAAGGTTCTATATTATATTATATTACTCATGATTTCGCATGATTCCATTTGTAGAGCAGAAATACAATAAATCAGA
Organism: Malaclemys terrapin pileata; assembly: GCF_027887155.1. Taxonomy (NCBI): domain Eukaryota; kingdom Metazoa; phylum Chordata; order Testudines; family Emydidae; genus Malaclemys; species Malaclemys terrapin. The sequence goes on from NC_071509.1 coordinate 93,671,217, forward strand.
GATTTTATTACAATTTCACCAGAAAAACACTGATAACGGTGGTTGTAGACATATATTTTAAACTGCACAATATAGAATTATTTCAGTCCTCAGAGACAATATTGTTGCCTTCAAAGGATATTTAATTTGGTTAGGAACTGTAATTTTAATTATATTAAGCATTAACAAAAATAAAGAACATAGGTTTAGCCCTGAGATATAAGTTTCAAGAAAAAAAGTCTGGTCTCAATCCAAAAGAGGAAGGATCTATATTCTCTCACTTCCAGGTAAGAATATACTCTTGAGACTTAAATGGACATATTATCTATCAACCCTATATACAGATTATATTTGAAACGTTGAGTATAGTTCCCACAGTAGCATAGCATTTTTAATTTTGAATGTTGCTAGTCACCAAGCAGCATTTTTCCATATCAATTTAAACAAAAGCAAAACGAAATGTGTCCTTTTTAACATACTAACTGCAAATAAAATTGTATGTTGTGTTTATGCAACCACACATATGAAATATTTAATTTTAAAAACATGTCTATTTGAACTCAATAGGTTCCCCCTCCCATGGGTTATCCTCTCTTAGGAATTCCTTGATGATGCATTCTTCTCTGAAAGATGCACAGCATCCAGGATGCTACTGGAAATGAATTATGATAGATGAATCCCATCCCTACAGAAGACCTATGCATAGTTAAGCCCTTCTTTGAAGATATTATGTGTTACTTAAGTCCTCAAAAACAGTTTAATTGGAATTTAAAGGGTACCTGTGTAGGCCCCTTGCACAGAAGTGGATTTCACTCAGAAAAAGCAAAGGGGGTTGTCCGTATTTTACACTATGTGTATTATGAATGCAAGTTCTATTCTGTAGATATTAAAAACAAATAAATAATAAAAAATCATTGCCACCATACTCATGAACAGCTTCGAGAACATTTATCATCATCTGAAATGAAATTCATTGTCAACAAAACTGGTGTAATGGAATCTGTGACTAATCAGTCTCAGATAGCTATGAGTTAAACTGAAGAAAGATATATTTCATATATTGGCAAAGGAAACTTTTAGGGTTTATGAAGAAGCCTATCTGTGCCTTAAAAAAGACTAATATCCTGCTAAGGAACAAGATAATTTTTTCAACTCATCCATATATGTCAGGATTTTTGTGTCTTTCAAGTTCAATTGCCATTTCTATGGGCTTTGTCATAGAGCTGATCCTACACCACTTTAAGTCATGAGAGCTGCATAATGGATGGCAATGAACACAGGATTAAGTCCATTGTGTTAAGTGAAAATTACATTAATGCAGCATTTTAACATGCAATAGAAGAAAAAGACAGGAAGGACTAAGATCCGCCCCTTCCCAGCCTTTATGCCCTATAATCACACAAGACTAACACTAGGGCCATAAAGCTGGAGATACAGGTCATATTTATGCTATTTGAGCGGGTTAGCACAATAAAACATGATGAAAAAGGATTAACTCCAGTTTCTTTATTACACTGCTGCTATTGGAATTTTCTCTGCTGCACTGATACTAAAGTTATCAGTTAGTCAATTTTGTGAGAATTGATAGTCAAACATCCCCTTTCCCCCTAACAAGTGATTATAACAACATTTAGTGAGGGCACCTATGGTGAGGAAATCACCAATTTTGGTCTAGAATTTATATCCATATTATTTAAATTACCATTTGATTTAAATAAATTACCAATAATAAAGGTAATTACCAATAATAAAGGGTTCATTTAAATAGTTTAAGACACTCCACATTTACCATAAAGATTTTTATGGAGGCACTTATAAACAGCATGATGTCATCAGCCACCACTATTAATAATGGCTTATAGGACTGGGAAGTCCTTAACCACTGAAGATAATATTCTTATAAATGATATGAACTGTTTCATGTTGATTTCTCTGATCACAGAAAATCCATGTTAAATGAGGTGCTATAGGTCTAGATAAAATGTAGAGTTGCCTGATTGATAGAGAAAAAAACATTCTAAATAATAAATATCCTGCCATTTCTTTTTGTGTGGAAGGTCAAATTGAAAACAACTATCCATCAAGATCATGCCAGTGCTTTACAAACCAACAGTGATGAGGTATCACATGAACAAGAAAGAGCTGATTAGTTTTTAGTATTGTTTTTCATGTTCATAATGATAAAATCAGCAACTTCCTGTTTTGTTTTCAGTTGGTTTATTGAAAATCCACATACAGAATGATCTTGCACAAGTCTATATGTGGAACATAGAGAGCATGCTACTTGGGGACCAATCTTGCAAACACTTATGTAGGTTATTAGTTTCACTGGTAGAGGGAGGAGTAGTTCCATTGAATTATCTGACTCAAGTTATTCGTATGTGCATGTGTTTACAGATTGGGCCCTTGTTTTTAGCAGGTTACTCCATATGATAAGAATACTAAATGTACTAGCCTTTATGTTAAGTCACCCAAGTGTGTTTAAAACCAACAAAAACAAAATAAACACAACACAAAGAAACCCACAGACGGTAGCTGAAATTCTTCTTGCTGTCTTCAAGGATAATTTTTTTCTTTTTGACCATTCATTTGATTAGGACTTTAAAAATACTGTTTTCACTGGTCAGGATAGAAAACCCCTGGTTGGCCATAGATAGCAAGTATTTTTGAATTTATTGTAAATTGATCATATTAACTGTCATATGGTAAATGCTGGTGATTAGATATCATAGAGAAAGGAAATAGTTAAGGTAAAAGAGAGACAAAACACAGAAATACTTCTGATGCAAGTTTTCTAAAAGCCATCTTTATTGTAACTAATAATTTGGGTTTAAGTATTATTTAATAGTTATCACCCTCCCAAATGAAAGTTTTATGACATGAGAAGTTTGATAATCAGTCATCATAAAAGGGTAGATGTGAGTACTGGCTAGTTGTAAGTCCTGATGTAAGCTAAAGAAACGAAATATAGTCCTGTAATCATGGAAACTGATAATGCCGAGAGAGAGAAAACCAAAGGGGGGAAAATGTTGTTTCAAAATTTCAACCTTTGGAGATTAGTTCAGCTGAAAGAGCTCTGTATGGTTTATTTTTTTATAATGCACACAAAATTTCAGTGGGGCCCTCAGGGTGCCTCTGTTTGTATTATGGGGTGTCTCATTCACAGTTCATCCAAGATAGAACTGCTGAGCTTCTCTTTGTAGTCTCATCGCCACCTGAAATAATACAAATAGAAGTACCCTCAGGGCACTACATACAATACATTTATAAAAGCCAGCCATCCTTTGGGGTATGAAGAAAATGTAAAAAGGAGGAAAGAATTTGTTTTCCTCCATGGTAAATAAGAGCCAAGTATTTGGCAATTTATATTTTTGAAGTTGAGCTTGTCATTTTCTAACAAGTCGAGACTTTGTACTATCTTTTCATTCCAACAGCTAAATGATTGGTCACAGCCTGAGAGATGTAGGTTGTTCCCTAGGAGGTTTGCCTGTTCCTGTACACAGAGAACATTTTCTGAGCAATTTACATTTTCTTTAATAAGAAACCAAAAGCTTCAAAATAAAAGGCTGAGGAATGCCAAGAAAGATTCATAGATTGAATTTTGCACCACTGAGACAGCCTTTAGAAAATTAGATTTAATAATTATTTAATGTTTCCATAGAAAATAAACTTTGAAGAATACTCCCTGAATGTTTCCATTCTTTGCAGATATTTTTACCTTTCTACCACCATAAAGAAGCTTTGTCTAGTGATAAGAGTGCCTTTTCACTTTTACAGGGTGGAATAACCTTGATATTTTTCATATTATCAAATAACCTTTATTACATCATCAAGCAGAGAGATGTTGCCAATAGTTTTAGTGCAGAACCATTATTTTCAGAATAGGAATAGAATAGTTTCTCTACTACCGTATCTGAAACAATTAAGAATAACATTTTTTTTACATTGGAATGCCCTTCCAAAATACAGGGAGAATATTTTATACTGATAGGAACTATGAGAGCACTTTATAATATGAGTACATGATTTTTATGGGATTCCTAGAAAACTTTATTTTGTTTCTGGAATGTTTTCAGGGGTCTTTTTAATACTTTTTTGTATTTAATAGACTGATTGAGTGGGTTCAGCCTGATAACCCTGGTCACATTATTTTCTATAACCTTATCATACATAAGAGAGCTTGCAAACATTAATGGCTGGATCCCAAGCTGTTGCCAATGAGCATAGCTCTAATTATTTACATCCATTGAGCATCTAGCCCTATAACTCCACCTTTCCTCATTAAATGTTTAATAAGTACTTAAACTTTCTTACTGCACTCCTCTTTGTGGACATTTCAGAATATTGTGTGCCTTTACACTACAGTGCTTCACCAGAACTGGTCAGCTACATACCTGCTCTTGTAGCATGACTTTAGTGTACAGACTACTGTAATACAAATAATAATGGGATTAAACAGAATCTGTATTTTCTTTGTTTTAATTTTACCTCTATAATGTATAGTATGATCTCTTTAATTGCTCATTTTTCTTATTTGGTAATTAACCCAAGTTGATCATAGTGAATTAAACCATACCATGATCTGATCTCAGACTCTTACACCTTGCAAATATCACAGAGAGCTGGCTACTAATCTAACCATATTAGCAAAAATTAGGAAAGTTATATCTAATGAAACAGGAACATATCATGCCACTATATAAATACAAGGTACACCCCATCTTGAATAAAGCATGCAGTTCTGGTCACTCTACCTCAAAAAAATAAATTAGAGTTGGGAAAATGTACACAGAAGACCAAACGAAAAAAAAAGATTAAGGTTATGGAACAGATTCCACGCAAGAAGAGAATAAAAAGACTGGGACTGGTCAGTTTAGAAAAGAAACAACTAAATAAATAAAGAAATAAAATCATAAATGGTGTGGGAAAAGGGTGGGGGATTAAAATCACAGTGCATGATGCTGTTACTAAACATACTGGTGAAACAGGCTCCTGCTTAAAAGATAATAGAAACATGGCTCAAATAATTAATACCATGGTAATGAATGCAGTGAAGATATTTACAGAGATATTGCTTCCACAACAACAGAAATTTGGTAAGCATAGAATCATAGGACTGGAAGGAACCTTGAGAGGTCATCTAGTCCAGTCCTCTGCACTCATGGCAGGGCTAAGTATTATCTAGACCATCCCTGACAGGTGTTTGTCTAACCTGCTCTTAAAAATCTCCAATGATGTAGATTCCACAACCTCCCTAGGCAATTTATTCCAGTGCTTAAGCACCCTGACAGTTAAGTATTTTTTCTTAATATCCAATCTAAACCTCCCTTGCTGCAATTTAATCCCATTGCTTCTTGTTCTATCCTCAGAGGTTAAGGAAAAACAATTTTTCTCTCTCCCCCTTGTAACAACTTTTTACGTATTTGAAAACTGTTATCATGTCCCCCTCAGTTTTCTTTTCCAAACTAAGCAAACCCAATTTTTTTCAATCTTCCCTCATAGGTCATATTTTCTAGGCCTTTAATCATTTTTGTTGCTCTTCTCTGGACTCTCTCCAATTTGTTCACATCCTTACTTAAATGTGGTGCCCAGAACTGGACACAATACTTCAGTTGACGCCTTATCAGCACAGAGTAGAGCAGAAGAATTTCTTCTTGTGTCTTGCTTACAACACTCCTGCTAATACATCTCAGAATGTTTGCTTTTTTTGCAAAAGCGTTACTCTGTTGACTCATATTTAGCTTGTGGTCCACTATGACCCCCCAGATCCCTTTCCGCAATACTCCTTCCTAGGCAGTCATTTCCCATTTTGTGTGTGAGCAACTGATTGTTCCTTCCTAAATGGAGTACTTTGCATTTGTCCTTATTGCATTTCATCCTATTTACTTCAGACCATTTCTCCAGTTTTTCCAGATCATTTTGAATTTTAATCCTATCCTCCAAAGCACTTGCAACCCCTCCCAGCTTGGTATCGTCTGCAAACTTTGTAAGTGTAGTCTCTATGCCATTATTTAAATAACTGATGAAGATATTGAACAGAACCAGACCCAGAACTGATCCCTGCAGGACCCCACTCATTATGTCCTTTCAGCATGACTATGAACCACTGCTAACTACTGGATGAGTAATGGATAGAGATTTAACCAGGGAACATGGATCCAAACACCCACAACATTTGGTGTGTTCAGAGTCAGCATTTTGGTTTGGACTGAACCATCAAATCTACACAAACATAAATTAAATGGTTTACAAAAGCAACAACTGTTTGTCACCTTTCCAAAAAATCTTTACCTTCCCTTTCCTTAGGGGTTTGTGTGTTGATTTCTTACCAGGATTTCAGGGAGAAGGAGGAATCATATCCTGAGACCTCTTCCAATCTAGGTCCCACGTGCTGTTCCATGATAGTTTCCAGTTGGAAGAGTATCAAAAATAGATGTGATAACAAAAATAGATGGTGTATGTGGTCTACAGTATATCATAAGGAGAGCCGAGGTAAAACGAGTAGTTCTGCCTCACTGAGTCAGTCCTTATGTACCCTGATTACAGTTATACAGGTGAGCTTGGAGAGTTTTGGCTAACAATACAAACTCTTTCCCAAATGTACTATAAATTGATAGTTTCATAGGCTACGTATTTCACACGAACTAAATCAACCTATCATTGTGAATCAATTTTTGGACTAGCTGAGAAAAATGTTTTTGTGTCTGAGGAAAAGAGCTTTCTGAATGCATTATTTAGGGTATGAATAAAGGCCTGTATTCTACAGCCCTTACTTCTTACTGAGAAGTATTTTCTCCATGCCTTAGGGCAGTGTTAAAAGAAAATTAACCCTTTCATATTTTCCATAGTATTTTAGGTGGAAATAAAATGTAGGGAACTTTCTAACTTGTATTTATATGAAATCTCTGGTGTTAATTGTGGAGGAAACGTGACATTTTATACACTGGAGCCCAGCACATATAGGCAACCCACAGTTGCTGCCACTTCTTTCAGACGTTGGCAGGCAATTTATTGTCGACACCATTCTATAGGCATCCAAAGTATTCACAGACTGTACTTAAATCCTAGCAAAAATGGTTACTTGAAGAGCTTGGTGATTTTAGTTCACTTCACAGCAGTGAACATTGTCTTAGGATTTATTATTTCCACAGGCTTTTGATTTATCATTGTTCAGGTATGCATAGATAGTGCATTGTCTCATTAGAAATATTGCCTCACTCTATGGAGAATAGCCATTCTCTGGAGAAATACACATGCATCTGCCCCTGTGATTAAACAATAAATAGAGCTGAGGTGGCTTTTTGAATTTCTGAAGTACATATTCGTTCCATCTGGGATCTTTGGTCAATCAAACCAAAAGCGGTGTTTTTGAAAGACTTAACCCTTTGTGATAGATTTAACCCTTCGTGGTATAGGTTTAAATCTTTCTTCTTCTGTGTTTAGTTTACTTTATATATGGAAAAAATATTGGATTTCCAAAACACCTTTTCATTTAAAACTCAGATCCATGCCACTGGTGGTGAGATAGAAATGAAGGTTACTTCTGCAGTTTGCACTTTGAGATACATTTTTTATGTGTTGTAATTTACTTCACAGCCAATTCCCAGCACAAAGAGACAAGCAGGGCTGAATAAGATGGGATCATCCACCTTATATTTCCTTAAGTGTTTCTTTCTTCTGTGTGAGTAATCCTCCATGAAGCACTGAACCAGACAGCCACTGTGAGTTGCCATCCCCTGGGTTTTTCACCATTGATTTATTAATGCCTGGTTGGGCTGGCTAACGAGGGCCATTGTCTTCCAGGTATACCGTACCACTGAGCTGTGACCAAAGAGTCAGTTATTTGTCCTCTTTATTTACCTTCTCTGGCCACACACATCAAGACTCCCGAGGGGTAGAATATTATATTGCATTCAGGAATGCAACCGAAGAAAAAACTACCAAAATCACACAAGCATCTTCATTTAACTTGAGTGCAGTGTCATTCTTAATCTAGGATGCCAGTAATTTTCACAAACTCTGTGGTATTCACTCTGGAATATGGATCTATACACAATATTTTGTTTTTCCTGCGTCGGAACAAAGGATGTGACAGGATGCTGAACATTTTCCTGTTTGGGTGGTGTGACTCAGATAATTTTAGGTGAATATAGAAAAGCTATGAGTGAAAAAAGATTCCCTACAAAAGGTGTGTAGTGAGTCGGTGTGGCTCCCCTCCTGCCCGGAAGAGGGAGCCCACGTGCAGGCACCAGAGTGGGTGGGACCACCACCGCCTGTCCCCGCCCCCTGGAAGTCAAGGGGCGGGACAGGAAGTATAAAGGCCGGCCACCAGAGCTCAGTCGGCGGCCAGCCACCGGAGGGAGCAGACGTGCGGCCGGGAGCTCCCGGCCAGGAGACCGTCGAAGACCGAGGCCTGGACCCTAGCTGGCCTGAGCTACCCTGGGCCCGCTACGAGGAGGAGCCGCTGGAGCCCGTTCACGCCCGCTACTGGGAGAATCCCTGGGAACCGCACCCCACTAACCCTGAGGGTGAGACTGGACCCGAACCCCTTCGCCCCTGCTGCTATCCAGAGGAGCCGCCTGAGGACCATTGGCCGGACTTCCCGGCAGAGCTACCAGACTTGCCGCCGAGCCCGGGCAGAGAGGAGCCCATGCAGGTGGACTGGCCCGATCCCGGCGCAACGAACGAGGTAGGCTTTGAGGGGGATCACGGAAGTAGCCCGGGGGTAGCCGACCCCGGTCCGGCTGCAACTGAGTGTGAGCCTATGTCAGTGTGTTGCGGTCTGGATACCCCACTGACCAGCAGCGGCAGCAACCGCTGTTAGGGCCCCGGGCTGGAACGCAGTGGAGTGGGTGGGCCTGCGTTCCCCCCTGCCACCCTCCGCACGGGTGGCAGGCTTCCCCCTCACCCAACGCTCGGCTACAGAAGCCTAGGCGTACCTTATTTGAACTATTTGCTCGCTCAGCCCCTGCAACAAGGGCCTGAGCCTAACTGTGTTTGCCCCGCCCTGATCCAGGGCCTGGGCTTTGAACTATTCACTCGCTCAGCTCCCTGCAAACAAGGGCCTGAGCTAACTGTGTTTGCCCCGCCCTGATCCAGGGCCTGGGCTTTGAACTGTCTGCTCGCTCAGCCCCTGCAACCAAGGGCCTGAGCCTAACTGTGTTTGCCCCGCCCTGATCCAGGGCCTGGGCTTTGAACTATTCACTCGCTCAGCTCCCTGCAAACAAGGGCCTGAGCTAACTGTGTTTGCCCCGCCCTGATCCAGGGCCTGGGCTCTGAACTGTCTGCTCGCTCAGCCCCTGCAACCAAGGGCCTGAGCTAACTGTGTTTGCCCCGCCCTGATCCAGGGCCTGGGCTCTGACTGCCTGCTCGCTCAGCCCCTGCAACCAAGGGCCTGAGCTAACTGTGTTTGCCCCGCCCTGATCCAGGGCCTGGGCTCTGATCTATTTGCTCGCTCAGCCCCTGCAGTCAAGGGCCTGAGCTTTAACTGTGGTTGCTCCGACTCTGCACTAAAGAGCCGGAGTTTCGGGACTAACTGACTGCTTGTTCCCACAGTAGTGAGTCGGTGTGGCTCCCCTCCTGTCCGGAAGGGTCGAGCCCCGGCTAGGACCTACTACAAGGTGTGTCAGATGTTCAGTTCAGATCCATCCACATGTTCAGATTCTTATCTGAAAAATGTGTAAGCCTTTTGAAGCTTGGTTCTCATTTCTTTCTTGCTCCCTTTCTCTGCATCCTCGATTTATTCCATTCCTCTTACATTTCTGCTCACTGATCATTCTTTGGCTAACCCTTTTACCTTAAACAATGATTCTCAACCTTTCCCTATTTACACCCCCCTTCTATTTAGCAATATGGGAAGGGAAGGGCAGTTGTCACAAAGTCACCTATTCATGATGCCTGAAGATCATAACTCCAGACTGAAAATCTAAGATTTGAACCATCTGACACTCTCTTCCCTTCAGCTGCTTTTCTTTCTCAGCTCACCCTCCAAGTTGTTTACAAAGTTTTACAACTATTTGTTTGATTTCACTAGGTCAGAAAGTCTGTACAGGAATTGCTGCTGCCTTAAACATTTGCACACTGTGTCTTGTCTATGTCTGAGACACTTCAGACTGCACGATGCATCTGTAAACTGAAGAACCACAAGGAGACACAAAATATGAAGTTAGTAACTCTTACTTGTAGGCCTAATGGGGCAATACTGTGCAATACAAGAAAACTCATTTTTGTGGTAAATCTGATCGGTCACTGAGAGCTTACGGCAGGCTTTTCACTCATTCATCACATGTGCATGTTTATACACTCCTTTTTGGCTCCTCAAGAAAATTGTTTTGTTTGCCTGCCTCACTCAACCTCTCTGCTCCCATGATTTAGTGCTCACTTTCTAACTATGGAAAGTCCCAAGAGGCCAAGTGAATGCTGGAGACCTCAGGCACAGATTTCACCTCCTTGCTCTGTCTCCTATACTCTGCTCTGACAGTGTCAATGTAGGAAAGAAGTAGTAGAAAGGTAACATGAAAGCATAGTAAAGTGGAGAAAGAAAAGCAGGTTGGGATGTGGGAGGAAGGGCATTATAAGGAATGAGGCAAAAGCAATGCAGAGCGGGATAAAAAGTTAACTAAAAGCCAAGGAAGAGAAGACGTGGATAGGAGTGACTCAAAAGAACAGTGGATATTTGATAATGATGGAGAAATACACAGAGATTGGAAGAAGAGGAGAGGGGATGGGGGAAGATGTTTGAGAGGCAGGGTGTCCTCAAAGTTTTCAAAATCAGAGTAATCCACATACCTACATACCTAATCACAAAGGTACCTTACTTTTTAATTCAGCTTTCATCCAGCAAAACAAGTTCTATTAGTTATCATCTCCTGTCTGTGGAGACTCCCTCCCTCATGAGTTTGTACTTTCTTAGTTAAAGATGTTTCCTGCTAAGTATTTGCTCAAGTGAGGCAGCCTCATATGGTAAAAGATGTTAGGCAAACGCAACTGTTGAGCAAGGAAAAAGTAATTAGAAAGGATGGGTTATTGGAGAGTGTCATTAGGGATGAACAGGGAGACTGATTTGTGGTGTTGGGTGATCTTATTTGAAAACCACAGTATTTGGAAAGATAAGAGGTAGAAACCAGTATCAGGACAATAGATTCCCAAGCCAAACATAATCACTGGGATTGCAGAGGAGATTAACATTACTGAGAGTATAGAAACTCCTTTCCACGGGTCCTTTCTCTTCTGTACAGGCCCCTTACATTGACCCTTCTTCTCAGAGTAGGTGGTGGCCTAATGTCATTTCTTCTGTTCTACCACCCCTTCTGATATTGTAATGGTTAGCCAGATGATTTCTTCCTGGGAACCTAAGGGGGTTGGTCGTCCTACTCTTCTATTCTAAATCATTTGGGGAGGATTCAACATGGTAGACCTTCTCCTGTCCCTCCCACTTAGAGCCATGTTTAAGAAAGCAAGCAGCCAACCCAATCTTCTAACCTGAAGCAAAAGAAGAATCACTGGTGTTCTTTTTTCTATGCTCCCATCCGCTGAAACACAGGAAGGGAATCTACTGGGATTTCTTTACAAACCTTCTCATAAATCACATGTGGGCTTTTCTCCTTTCAGCTCATAAAATTGATTATCAGGTGTGGGTCTTCTTGACTCTTTTGGTTGTCCCAGAGAATGGAAGGTCAAATGTCACAGCATATGAGCACCTCTATAAAAGAATCAGCCACATGAATTGAATACCTGAATGGCATGACTATTGCCCTGGAAATGGCCAGTATTTCAAAAATTATTTGATTTGCACATCCCTAGTGGGTAGTGACTGGGTTTGCTCTGGTGATAACAATGCATAGAGAAGTGGTGAGACAATCAGGCTAGGGTGTAACTTCTTGGAAGAAATGAATACAAGTCAAAACAGAGAAAAGATTAAGACTGGAATCCAGTTCTTTTGGGCTCATCCAAAGCTTTATAGTTTCTAAGGCTTGTCCAATTCTAACGGTCATACCCAGGAAATTCATTTGATTTTTTTTTTTTAGAAGATTGTTATAAGATTTGTTTTACCTTTTTAAGGATTGTCTTCCAGTGCATCAGTACCAACAATACAATAATGTCAAAGACAAAGTTTTGCAGTCCAAACTTTTTGATAGCTCAGAACGATGATAAGGCAATTCAAATTATATAAATGGGTAGGCAAGTTATCTTTGGAAATAAATGAACATATCATTACATGTATAATCTAAATTTAGTCAAAATAGTATAGACAAAAATACACAGACCCTTAGGCACTAAAAAACATTAAATAAGATGCTGTTTTTTATTTTATTTTATAAAAAGGAGTGAGTTCTATGGGCTTGTTATTTGTCATGTTCGGAGATTTTAAAATATATACATTTTTCCAATCTCCTCCTTTTGTTTCAAAGAGCTCTCTCTTGACAGAAAAAATAGAGACCAGAGGCTTTTCTTCATTATGGTATTTTTTACATCAACAAAATTATTACTATGTATATGTAAAAAAATTGCAAAGCATATTTGAACACAAATAAATAAAGATGTAAAACTTCATTTTATAAAATCTTAATTAGTTCAATTTAATATCGCTTTTAATCATTCCTGAAGTAGTTGCTGCTGTATCAAAATACTCAATTTGTTAAAAATCCTTTTAATCACAATTATCTAAATAGAATGATAAACTATTAATTTATGAATTAATATATGGTGTGACAGACCATCCAGTGGGGTACAGGAGTCTGGTAGAGGGCAAATATACTGGTCACTGGATGAGTAGTCTTCTGTTCCCTGAGTGACCAGAGCAGGGGCTGCACTAGAGTAATCAGGAACCTGCTAGAACCAGTTAAGGCAGGTGGGCTAGTTAGGACACCTGGAGCCAATTAGGAAGAAGCTGCTAGAATCAATTAAGGCAGGCTAATCAGGGCACCTGGGCTTCAAAAAGGAACTCACTTCAGTTTGTGGTGTGAGTGTGAGGAGCGAGAGTGAGCTGCTGGAGGACTGAGGCGCACAAGTGTTATCAGACACCAGGAGGAAGGTCCTGTGGTGAGACTGAGGAAGGTGTTTGGAGGAGGCCATGGGGAAGTAGCCCAGGGAGTTGTAGCTGTCATGCAAATGTTACAGGAGGTACTATAGGCAGCTGCAGTCCACAGGGCCATGGGCTAGAACCTGGAGTAGAGGGTGGGCCCGGGTTCCCCCCAAATCTCCCAATTGACCTGGACTGTGGGTTCTTCCAGAGGGGAAGCTCTGTGGGCTGTTCCCCAACCCACATGGTGAATCTCTGAGGCAAGAAAATCCGCCAATAAGTGCAGAACCCACCAAGATAGAGGAGGAACTTTGTCACAATGGTAATATGGATTTTGTACTGTCAGTGTGTTTATATTTAACTTTGACATAGTATATACTAATTCAAATATCTGTTAATTCATTTATTGAAATGTATTGTGTTTGAAAAGAAATATTTTTATAACAATCATATAGGCCTTGATTCTGAAAAGACTTCCCCATGTGAATAATCCCATAAAAGTCACTAGGGCTATCCATAAGTGTGAAGTTACTCAAATGGGTAAATCTTTATAGATCAGGGCATAAAACAATGAAAATGTTTGCATTTTGTAAAGACTGTTGTTAAAGGGATATGTAGCTGGAAGATATTTGGATCCCATTCTGCAGCGTTCCATTGACATTAGAGGTACAACACATATGCCACAGTAGGCATTAAAGGCTTTGCAGGATTAGACCCTAGATCCTAAACTGTGAGTATTGCTTTCCTGGATTTATCACTTTAAACTGTATGTTCCTCATATTATGGTAACAAATTATAAAATGAATAAAGACAAATGATTGTATATTGTTGTAAAATTAAATATATTTAAACTATACCCAATATTAAATAAATTAAGCAGTAGTGTAGACATGTACAATTAATGAGAACCATTATTCAGAGCCACTGGTAAATGTTCAGTGAAAGGAACTAAAATAGCAATCTGACATATCTTTAGTTTCAAGGATTTATTCATCCTCAGAAGGCTCCGTCCTGTACCATTCTTCTTAAAATCGGCTAGGATACAGACTTGTTGTTGTTCTTTTTATGTAAGTTTGTCCTGTGAAGAAATTGATGCAGGAAGAGAACAGGACAATACCTCTACCATTGTCCCCTTGACTCAAAAATGTTGATACTCAGCTACAGATGAATTATCTGAGTTGAATTAAGCCACATGAAACCTGCTGAGCCCTACTCAGGCATCTAGACCATCTTAAATGCCCAAAAGTGCTTCCTTAAATAATTATTTAGAAAAAAGATCCCATGAGGATGCTAAGGAGGCAATGTAGTCTAATATAGAAAGCACTGGATCGGGACTCAGTAAACCAGGGCTCTATTCCTAGCTCTGCTATGAGGTGACCTTGGGCAAAGCACTTCACTCCCTTATTTTCCCTGTCTGTAAAATGGTGATAATTATCCTGACCTCTTTTTATAAAGCACTTTGAGATTGACAAATGAAAAATGCTGTAGAAGAGGTATATTATTGTTATTTAGACCAATTTAATACTCCTTTCCTGCTAGTGAGTTTTGAGGGGCAGGGGAGGGAGCTGTTCCTTAACTATCTCAGTGAAACCTGGACCATAGGTCATTATTTGTACAGCACCTAGTGCAATGGGGTACTGGTCCATTAATAGGGCTCCTAGGCAATACAGTAATACAAATAATAATTCATCAGCTTTTTATTCCTTAGGGCTGATTCTCCACTTCCAATATTTCTATACAAGTGTAACACCATTGGTTTTTACTGGAGTGTCTCCTCATTTTCAGCAGTGGAGGAGAGAGATCTAGTCCCACTATGTTTAAAGTCAATAGTCCAGAGTCATCTATGTGTGATAGTTGGTCATTATTAGGCACCAAAAAAAAAAAAACAAAAAAACCTGTAGAAGAAACCTTGGGTGGAAATACAAGGAAAATCTGCATGGATTTTCCTTCAAAATTTGTACAAATATTGAGAAGCGGAATATTGGTATCTGTAGCCATGTACAAACAGAACTAGAAACAGACTTGTGATAATTGAAGGTAACACATAAGCAGGCTTTCTAACACAGTTGTAATATTGCTCTCTGTAAAATAAATAAATAAATGTACATGACTTGATGAATTTATTGCCTATCTGGCTGAGACTGATGCCTAGGGTTAGCTGGTGCTGAGGTTTAACCCAAATAAGATTGAGGTAAAGTTGCTAGGTTGTAGGAAGCAAGTATAAGAAACCAGAGATTATAGCAGTCTCCCTGAGACCCGAATTGGCAGGCAAAGTTTGTCTGCACTACAATAAAAGACCCATAGCACAGCTTTGGCTCCCCCAATCAGCAGCCTTGGGCTCAGACTCTGGAGCTAGAAAACTGCAGTGTAGATTTTTTTGCTCAGACCCTCACAGGGTCAGAGCCTTGGCTCCAGCTGTTCTTTTTAGCCCTGCAGCGTGAGCCCCCATGTGCCTGGACCCAGGCCCTGAGACTCAGTTCCACAGGTTTTTTTGATGGCAGAGTAGATACAACCTTAATATGCAGGTTTGCAATTTGGAGTTCAGTTTAGATTCCTGGATGCTAATGTAGAAGCTGTGCAAAGAATGCTTTTGTAAATCTTCACTTAGCAAGAAGGATGGAAGCATTTCATTTCAATGCAGACCTTGCTACACTTATCCATGCCAAGAATAGACTACAGCCATAAGCTAGTGTTGAATGTGACTGACCACTTATTAAGCTTTAGGGAGATCACATTACTCCAGTGCTCCATTGTCTTCACTAGTTTCCAATTAATTCTTGCATTGAGTTTAAGGTGTGTTGATCCTTAAAATCCCACAATCCCTAAGTAGCTTGGGTCCTTGCTATTTGAGAGACTTCTATTCTCTTTGTGTGATAGTAATGCAGTTGTGATCAGTAAGAGAGCCTGAACTAACATTTCCTCAGTTTTAAAGGAAGCTTGTGGCAGTATGGTTTTGTGTTAGGCCTTCGACTCTGGAATGTAGTCGATCCCACAGACAGAATGTATTGACCTTTTGGGTAGCTTATTAGGCTAGATCAAAGACAACCTATTTTCCATCTTTTGGTTTGAGGTGGATTGAAGGTTGGAGGATATTTTAGGGATGGTGGATTTATTGTGGTGTTGGTAGGGTTTTATATTTTGTGATGGGATGTTTTGGGGTTTTTGCTTGCTTGTTTTTTTGCAAGGGTCACAGAATCCTTTGGATATTATTCTAACAAATATCATAGAATATCAGGGTTGGAAGGGACCTCTGGGGATCATCTAGTCTACCCCCATGCTTAAAGCAGGACCCATCCCCAGGTAGATTTTTACCCCAGTTCCCTAAATGGCCCCCTCAAGGATTGAATTCACAACCCTGGGTTTAGCAGGCCAATGCTCAAAGCACTGAGCTATCCATCCCCCAGGAATTATTTGGAATTATTTTTGAGAAGGCCTATGGCCTATTTTATATAAGAGGTCAGACTAGATGATCGCAGTGATCCCTTCTGGCCTTGGAATCTATCAATCATTGTGCTTAGTATGTCAGTTTTGTCCTGTGGACAACTAAATACAGGAAAAGAAAGGGGGATTTCCCCCTTAATTTGTGGTTTGTTCGTTGTACAATTGTTTGGGGGGAGGGAGGGAATCTAGAGTCACTAGCAGAATAACTACTTTAAAAAATGCCTACATTCTTTAAAAAGTATTTACAAGATTAGGAGTTGAAGTTCTTATTTTGGCAAAATTTCAGTTGATTTCAGTGGGAGAAGTTTTGCCACTCAGTCCATTCAACCCTGCAATTGTTTACTATAATTATTACTATGAGTAGCTCCATTGAAATGTGACTGTTTAAAGACCTCTGGTGGCTCCCAAAGTTGCAAGAGCAGCTCCACCATTCTTTTTATGGGGTTCACCATTTGCTGCTTTCTCCTTCATCCAGACAACAGAGACCCCTTCATGGGTCCTCTATGTCCAAATCAAAACTGAAATCAGCTTTCCCAGAGTAATTTTCTCCACTCCAATAGTAGCTTTTCATGAAATATCTGGTCAAATGAATGACATGTCATAATGTGTCAGGTACATTCAGCTACATTGGGTAACTGTTTGCTGCATGCAGCTAAATCATCTTTCCGTGCTGAAGTGGTTAAAAGTGGTAGAAATGGTGGCTATGATTGAGTTGAAGTAAGAAACTATTAAGGTGAATAGAAGAAATTCACATCTCTCAATGTGCTATTACTCCAGTCTGGCTGGATTCAACATAACTGTTCATTCACTTTGTACTCTAAATAGGGTGACCATATTTCCCCAAAGGGAAAATGGGACACTGCATGGGCTGAGCCAAGGCCTCCCTGCCGTCCACCCGGGGCCAGGTCGAGGCACCACCCTTCCTCCCCACCCACCATGCACAGGACCAGCCTGAGCCCCACATGTAGCCAGCACGAGGCCTCCCTCTACCCCCTGCATGCAGGGCCAACTCAAGACCCACTGCTGCCTGCCCATGTGGAGCTGCCCTGGCCAAGCCACTCTTCTGAGCCATCATTTCCATGCAGGGCTGGCGTTGCCACACCCAACTAGGGGTCAGACCCCACTTTTTTGCCAAAAAAGTTGGGACAGCCAGGACCGTTTTAAAAATGAACAATCCCAGCCAAAACGGGACATATGGTCACCCTAACTCTAAAGGTTATTTTCACAACTCAAAGGAGTGAAAAGCTTAGCTTCACTATGCTATGGCTAGGGCCCTACCAAATTCACGGTCCATTTGGTCAATTTCATGGTCATAGAATTTTTAAAATAGTAAATTTAATTATTTAAACTTTTTCAATCTGAAATATCACGGTGTTGTAATTGTTGGGGTCCTGACACAAAATGGAGGTGTGTGGGGGATTGCAAGGGTTGCAGTACTACTATCCTTACTTCTGCACTGCTGCTGGTGGCAGTGCTGCCTTCAGAGCTGATCAGCTAGAGAGCAGCAGCTGCTGGCTGGGAGCTCAGCTCTGAAGGAACAGCCGCTGCCAGCAGCAGCACAGAAGTAAGGATAGCATGGCATGGTATGGTATTGCCACCCTTACTTCTGTGCTGTTGGTTGCAGAGCTGGACTTTCAGTCAGCAGCTGCCACTCTGACTGCCCAGCTCTGAAGGCAGCAGCAGAGAAGTAAGGTGGCATGGTATGGTATCGCCACCTTTACTTCAGTGCTGCTGTCGGTGGGGTGCTGCTTTCAGAGCTGTGCGACTGGCCAACATCCATCACTTTCCAGCCACCCTGCTCTGAAGACAGCACAGAAATAAGGGTGGCAATACTGCAACCCTTCTAAAATAACCTTGGAACCCCTGTAACTCCCTTTTGGGTCAGGACCCCCCAATTTGAGAAATGCTGGTCTCTCCTGTGAAATCTCTATAGTATAGAGTAAAAACACACACAAGACTAGATTTCATGTTCTGTGACACATTTTTCATGGCCATGAATTTGGTAGGGCCCCAGCTATGGCCAAATTCACCTGAACTCTCTAAATCAACAAATTCTGAGGATTTTCACAATCACGGATTTCTTTTGTCTCAGGTCATATTGCTAATTCCTGATTATTTCCCTTTTTAATTAATTTTTAAGTGTGGTTTTAAAGGAGTTAGATTAATTGTTCAAAAACTTGCAAAAATTAAAAATAAAATGAGCATATTACTGTTAGCTTATACTATGAAAGTCCTCTTGACAATGTACAGGGAACAGATGTGTTTTTACAGACAAATCTGTTGAATATAGAGAGTAGCTGAGGCTTCTTTTGTGCCTGATAGCTAGGGAACAGAGGAATTCCAAATTGTGTAAAGGAATGACTATATACACCATGTCAGTGAAGCAGTTAAAATACAGTCACCACTCCTTTTAAAGCATTATAAGATAACATATTTTATTCTTATATCATCACCTTTGAATTACTACAGAATAAAGAGTGATAAATACAATGCCTGAATTCCACTATAAAGGAGAACTATATCCATTGTACATGAGAAATGAGGGAATTTCTCTTTTGGATATAGAGAAGAATTTTGATCTCCTTGTTAATGATACAAGATTGATACTACAGAGAACTGGATTCAGTTCTTCATTCTGCCACAGACTGTGTGTGACATTGGGTAAATGGCTTTAACATGACATGTAGGCACTTAAAGCCAACATTTAGGCACCAGTGACATTCACAATACCACAGCTCAGCTGCCACCTAACCTTTTAAGTGTCTAAATTTCCGACATTAAAGTTCCTGGGAAAATTAGTCACTAGGCATGAATACAACCAACTGAGCCCTTGCACTGCCCCACACAGCAGCTCCATACCTAAGCCGTGCCAAAGCTCCAGCAGCATTCACAAACTAAGTGTTCCCTTGTCTGTGGGACCTCATCCAATAGATGTGCTCTGAGCACATCTAACCCACATAAAATGTACAGTGGCAGTGCCCCCTTGTTACACTTTTAACTCAGTGGTTAGGGAACTCATCTGGGGGGAAAATGCAGATTCAAGACCCTCTGCTCCAATGAATGTTTTTTATATATACATGCACACAAATAGATTCAACAGCAGAGTTTGAGAGACCTACCTAAGAATACTATATAGTGTAGTAGTTAAGGCATGGTAGGAGATCTAACTTCAGTTCCCTGCTCTACATCAGGTTAGGGAGGAGGCGGGGCATTTGAACTCAGGGCTCCCATAGGCTGGGTAAGTGCTGTAACACCACCATTATTCCTCCTCTTCCTTCTTAAAAGGACTAACCTGGTTTAGCAGCCTAACTCCACAAGAGGCTTCAGGGCTCTGAAGTATGCCCCTTAAGTGTGGTCTAATGCACCATGTAGATTAGCCTATACATAGAATGAGACTCAATACAAATAGATGTTTCATATTTGTAAGAAAAAATGCATTGTACTATTTTTCAAATAAGGAAAGTCCATGACTTGTAATCAACAGTGTAACAAAATGACAGAGCAGAGTAAACTGTGTGAGATCCTATCTCTATAAGTTTTCTTGACTTTTGAGTGCTTAAAACTAACATTCTCAGTATTTTTATTAATGTTCTACAGATATTCTATAGCTACAAGGAGAAGAAAATAAAATGTAATTCACTCTAATGCATCCCATTCCATCATAAAACATGAATTCTTTTGGAAGAGTGGCTAAGTCATAACTATCAATTTGGATTATTAAATATTGTATCACAAATTATTTTAAAGTGACACTCCAAATATTTAAGGTCAGTGAAGCAGGAAACGAACAAGTTTCTGAGTCAATATGTTTCAGTTCTGATGTTCGGCAACACTAATCTGATGGGACAGCTAATGAGAGAATGCTTTAGGTTTAGGTTTCATGGTCTTGAGACAAATCAGCTGAATGGCCAGTCCTGAAAATATTTTGGTTCTCACTTATGCTGGATCTTTCTCTTGAGGCATTTTGCCTTTGTATCCTGAGATTTACCATTTTATCATCTTTTACTAGGATGAAATGGAAAAAAAGATTGACTTCACTACATAAGTGAATATTTTTGCAGCAGGGTTGCTGTAAATTATGATAACAGTTTAAAAAGGAACAGAGTCTGGCAGAACTTTGAAATCTGTTAGACATAATGAGTGGTTTTAGTATGAAAGGGACTGAGGGACCTTCAGACTCAGAGTCATAGCTCCTCCTATGTTTTCCAAGTCTCACTTTGCTAACAAAAAGGTAAGTTTATACTACATTTCCCTCTGTTAGCTCTGCAGGGAGGGGATGGAATGGGAGCAGAAGCAGAGGGACCTGGAGCTGGAGCTGGAGGTTCCACAACACTGTCCAGAGTGAGAAGAGCAGAGTTCTCCCCAATGTTGAGGCAGAAGAGGCTGAGGAATCCCTCTATGCTGGCAGAGTACTGCATTGAAACTAAAGTGCATTCCAAAGACAATAGTTCAGATTTGTTTTATGATGACTTGTACAGTCATGACATTGACAGTGAGGAAGGTGAGGAGGAGGTCTGTTCAGATTATTCTGGCAAAGAGGCATTGTGACCTGCTCCTTATATGCCACTGTACTTCCTGGCTGACTCATGACAAAAGGTAGCAGCAGTAACCTAGCAACAGTGCAGCAATAAATAAATAATAATAATGGGGGGTGAGGGGAAATGAACAACAAACTTTTGTCTCCTGTCCATATCTGTTTGTTCTCTTTATGGCTCTCTTTGAGAGAACCTGCACATGAATAGCCTTGCATTCTTAACCCTTTCATCACTTTATTATGATGTAAAAAAGAAACTCCCCTCTTCTCTTCCGAAGGAAAGGTTCACAGCAAAGCAACTCTGTGTTTAGATTCTTGAATTAAACAGTGTTTCAGATAGATGTTTAATGTATTTAAAGCAGGAATGAATTCATTGGAAGCTGGGTCTTTGGGAGTTCACAGGTGCTGCATTTACTGGGACGAAAAAACAAAACACCCCCACCCGCCACAAAAACAAATTGCCAAGGTTTAGCAGCTCTAGTTACAATAACAGCCTGTGCACATTCATTTAGCCTTGTGGTGTGTGGCAGAGAATGTAAGCTACTGTCTGGTGAATTTGATGGAATATGTTGTTGAAAGGTACAATATTCATTTTCAGCGTGCACTCCTTAGGAAATAGACAGCCTCTGGAGCCCCTAGCCCCAGAGGGAAAAATCATCTTTGTCTTTTTAAAAAGCCTTGTCATATGAACTCAAAAATAAACAATGAATACTTCACATACATTAAAAATAATATAAAATGCAGTTGTGGGACAAAACATTGGGATTCCATTTTTACTTGAGCATCATCAATAGAACTGAATGTAGTGGTTGCAATTAAGTTTATTTTGTTTTGAAAGAATCTACTTGTTTGACACAAATTCCCTACACTTAAAATGGGGCATAGTTTTAGAACTGGTGATCTTTCAAACCAATAGAAAATTTTGAAGTGCACAACCTGTGCACATTTGAAGCTGCATTTCTATTGATTAAGTCAGAAAGAAATGAGCAAGATATTCAGATATCCAGTTAAATTTCCAGAGATCTTTACGTTTTTAAACTATAGTGGAATGAACAGATTTGGCATAGGAGTTCTTGAGAGGCAATAAACATAGAACTCTTCAATAACATCATACAGAGTCACTATAGGGACTCTGGCTCTTGTTCAAAATATCTTTCTCTGTAATAAGGGACAAAAGAGGTGACTGATTCAGGAGAAATTTAGATGGGCTCTGAAAGGCCTCTTTATCTCATATATATATATATATATATATATATATATATATATACACACACATTTTTTGAGGAGGCATTGTGGTACTGGGTACAACAAAAATGTAGGATGGGGAGGGGGAATGATGCAAAAAAGGGAAGTCCTCAGGGCTGTGCAGATACTGTGGGGTAGGGGAGAATCATGACATTGATAACTTCAGGCAAGAAAAGGAAAAATGTGTGGTGTGTGTTTTTTTTTTTTTTAAAGGAAAAATATAAAGAAAAGTCATTTTATATTAGACTGCCAGACATGCATTCACCAGCATCAGATGAGCACCAACTTGCATGCTATTAATATGCACCCATGAAAGCTGGAACTGTCCCTATCAGACTACACAGTCCTACAATAAAGTGAAGATTAAATACATTATCCTAATATTCTTAGCAACTGTGATGTCCACTGTATCTTAGTGGGATGGGTATAAAACAAATCTAGCTTGTAACTGGCTTGTAACCAATATGCTGAAACAGTATTTCTAATTATCCTGTAAATAGTTTCTATCGGTGAGTAATTTACTTCTAACATATCTCTGCCAATCAAGTTGCACACTTTCTGAACACTGCTTACATCCTTGTCAAGTACACTTGCCATGTTATACACCCACATACAGTTCTTGCTCCATTTTAGTTATTTATATCCATCCTCCTACATAATGTCAGTGACTTTGTATTGATAGGCATAATGCAAATTGAACAGAATGTTTTAAATGTATCTGTTCCATAAACAAGTGTACAATTAGATCTAGAGTGT
Source organism: Malaclemys terrapin pileata (assembly GCF_027887155.1). Classification (NCBI taxonomy): domain Eukaryota; kingdom Metazoa; phylum Chordata; order Testudines; family Emydidae; genus Malaclemys; species Malaclemys terrapin. Next base: position 93,694,193 of record NC_071509.1, read on the forward strand.
GTCTTAAAGATGTAGGAAGTAGTGTGGGAAAGAGACTACAGTATAGCAAGGGTCCTAGAAGAAATTCTGGCAGACTCGTGCTGAATTCCTCCTGAGGAAGGTGTGCAGCAGTAGCAGCCCTGTCACTGTTTAAAGGAGTGCAACACACAGCTTGTGCAGCCACCAGCTTCACAGGCTGTGTGTGGATGGCTTTATACCTGATCTCCATTTGGCAAGATTACAGCTGTAAAGATATTGGTTTGGAGAAGTGGCTTGGCTCCTTAGCCACATTCTGAATGATTTAAGAGGAATCAACAGATAATAACCTTAATGAAATTAAAAGATGATACTAAACTGAAGAGCTGGGAACAGGAACATTTACCGGGATCTAAAGGAAGTAAAAACATAAAACAACAAAATGTAATCCAGCTTTGAAAAATGCAAGCCAGCATCTGGGGGAAAATATTCGGAAACTAAAATTCAGTATGATGGCAGTTGATTGTTAGTGATATAAAGGCCAAGATAATAGTGAAAAACAAATTAGGCATAAGTTTGCTGTGGAATATGGCAGCAAAAAGCATCAGTGCATATGTGGACTGCATATCACTGTTTGAAACACATCACTGTGCAAGTTCCCTGGAGGAGGTAGGCAGGTGCTATAGTGGCAGAGCATACTTGTGTTTTGCTACACTAGTGAAAGTTTTGGCATAAATGATCACTGATTAAAAGTTCCTGGAGTAAAAGTCTAAAAGTATTTGAACTGTGTGAAACCAAGCAGGAAAATAAAATAATTACTTATGCTGATAAAATGAGCTATAATTATATATAACAAGATGAAATTTAGAAAGACAAAATTTCATCTGTAAGTTGGAGAGAGGGGGGGGGGGGAAATATTAGTATGTGGAACTATATCTTTAGGATCCCTTGCACTGTTGGGGTCATATGAGCTAACAGTTTTGTCGTCCTCTCCCACCCCCCAAGTCAGAATCATATAACTCAATGTATACATTTACATTTGTTTATGATAGTAGCAGCATGATAACACTTTTAGTATTAACTGCTTGCATGGCATTTAGCTTTGAGGGGGCATTAAATGGGGGATCTGACTGATAAGAAGAGGGACACCTGAATGCTCCCCACCACTGCTCTGTTTCCAGGGATCCCAAAATTATGCAGATAGCTCTTAATATTCCTTGATTGAAGATTTTTGATAAACCTCAAAATAGGGTGTAAGTAGTGCATAGGCCTTGGGTGAACATTCAGCACTGACGATTTCACCGTTTAGTTTCCTCTGAAATTCTGATAGGAGAGAGGAAAGATTTTTCTTCTGCTGTTATCCAGTTTATTTTTTTTTAATTTGATCATTTGTGAACCTCTTAGAGCAGATTTGCCCAAAAGGTATCAAAGATTTTGTTTTAAAAGTCATTATTTAATTAATTGCACGTTACCAAAAAAGCCTTTATAAATCACCTGCCTATCTATCACTGTGATGGGGTGTTCACCCCACACTAGCCCAGAAAGGATTAATGTGTCTGTCATGTGGAAGCCTGGGGATGCTCTCTGGACTTAAAGAGGAAAGGTGAGTGAAGAGTAGAAGCCCTGGAATCCTGGCTCTGAGGGAAGGGTTTACCTAAAGGGGGTTGATAAGGAGATAATTGAAATGGAGAAGGAAGCAGTCTAGGGTGATAGTAGCAAGGTTTGGGAGGTAGTAGATGTTGGCTGCTGATTGTAGGGTCCCCGGCTTGGAACCCAGAATAGTGGGTGGGCCTGTGTTCCTCTATCAGCCACTGGCGAAGTGACATTGCCTTGGATTGGAAGACTGCAAGGAATGATACCTGGTCAGCCAGCCCAGCAAAACTTTTTTTTTTTCCCCTTTGGGGTATCATATAGTGACCTAGTCAGAGAGCCAAGCCAGGAAGAAGGAACATCCCAACTCACAAAGAGGAGCCCTGCAACTCCTGGACTACAAGAGGAGCTTCTGCACAAGCAAGAGACAGTGCAGCAGATCTGGTGGAGCTAAACCCCAGATGCAGCCACAAGGTGGTGCTCCAATAGTGATGAGAGACCCTGTTACACTCAAAAACATACATACGTTTCCAAACTACTTTCATATCAAATATGGGTTGAAATGATTTACTGTCATTGTGGATGTTGCATGTAAAATATTTCACTTTAATTTAACATTTAAAATCCATTTATTGATGGGGGGACTGTTTTTAGGGGGTAGGAGTCTGCAAAGCAGATAATCCATTTATATTCCTTCATGTGTGCCGTGGTACATTATCCTCTATAGTCACTAAAGTGTTAGGTTAACATTAAAAAAAGCATATATTTTAGCTGTTCAAAAGTATTAAGAGATCGTAGTGTTAACAAGAAATAATTTATCTTGGGAATACTAGTTGGAAAGTAAGTATGCTCCGTTGGCATGCCCATTCAATTATTTTAAGACCAAAAAAGTATTTTGACGCAATATGACAATACAAAGATATTTTCTAATTTGTGGGATTAAGATGTGTAAATGATTGTACTGTTCAGACAGCAACACTTGCAAGTATTAGGAAGAAGGACTCTCTTTTGCCCATAAAGTATGATTCCCTTAAACATAAACAACAGTTCATTAACTCATTCAGTTTTTATTCAATCCTCAGTTCATTTCGAGGCAAGTTTTGATTAAGGGGCTTCTGCATTTGGATCTAACTGAAAAGTCACTTCCTTTTACTCTTTTTAATAGGTCTTGTTTTGAATTGTGGTACTACATATACACTAGGACTCAAATTTATTGAAACCCTATGGCTATCGAATCCACCACAGAACTTCCTATTTCTTTTCCCACTAGCAAGAAATAATTTGCTGTCTGGTGTAAAAGTCTTTTCTGTATCAATTTGTGAAGTTGTGGCAATTCCAGCTCGTCTGTACCAGTACTTTCCTGCCTTCTGCGCTAGTTAAAGAACCATCAGGGAAGTGAGTAATGTGTACTGTAAACTCATTTTTGCCCTCAGACACATAGGTGTAATTCCCAGTGACTTAAATGGGAGTTATGTTTGAGTAAGTGAGGATAAAATTGTACCATAGTGTCCAGATTTCTCTTCCAAGCTGTTTGGATCCTGGTTTTTTGCAGCAGTAAAGGGATCAGAAAGCATAGCACTACAGAGACACAATACAAATAGTTTTGGCTTCCTTATTTCTAATTGCTATAACCTTTTGGCTTACGTTGTAATGGTGGATATTTTTGTAATTTTTATGGCCTTGACATCAAAGGAACTACACTATCTCACAATAGCTATAGATCTGGCCTAACATTTTTAATTCTGTCCATAGACAACAGCATACTACTTTCTGCATGTCAGATTTTGCTTGGACTTTACAGGGCTGTGCAGTGGCAGGAGAGGGTAAAAGGTGTTCCTTTTCTTCTCACCTTTACATATCTTGTGTAAGGGCCGGGCAGAATTTCATTTTTCTTGTTAAGAGCATCATGGAAAACTGCATACAGGAAGCCATTTGCAATGTGTACAACAAGTGTTCTTCACCTTTGCCAAACTCAGGAACAATGGTAAATATTCTTGAACACTATTTATTGTCAATTAATGAATTTTGACTAGCTGTAGTTAGTTAATACAAGAATTTTCATTCCGTGTGAAACTTTGACATTTGAGAACAATTCAGAACAAAGCCTAGAAATCTTGAAATCCAATCAAACTAAAATAGAGAAGCTGGCTATGCCAGGGTTTCCAGGCTCTCTGTTGCATACCAGGAAGCACAGAAGCTCTGAGAAACTGATCTCATGTCTGGGGCTTGTAGGGCTTTCCTGGTTCTCTAGGCTTCCAGCTCCATAGTAGAGATATTGAGAGCTCTGCAGCAGGGATCCTGGAAGCCCTGGGGTTCCCGGTAGCCCACCAAGTGAGTTGGCAGGACACCAGGCAGGTTTCTGTCAGAGCCCTGTGTGTTTTGGAGGAAGTTAGTTGAAACAAATGTACATGCAGTGGGGGGGGGGGGGGAAAGTCAGAAAATTCCCAACCAGTTCTACTAGTTACATATAGTCCTGTAACACTTACTGTCCTGGCAGTGTATAGGGTCCCAAAGGGGATAGAAAATAATATTCAAGAGTAGTCAAGGTTCTGCACCCCAGGCACACATGAAGTAGCAGAGAGGATTATGGTGTACCCCAGGAAGACTTGTAGCTCTGTGCACTCTCCTGCTGAGCACTTGGAAGTTCCTGCCTCCATGTGCCAAAAAAGGCTCCTGGTGCCTTCTTGACTCTCCCCCACTTCCCCTTCCTACAAGCTTATATGTAACTCTTATAATTTATCCTGATAAATATTTCCCTAGTGGTTTCCTGGTCTTTAAGAATTTTCACTTTCTATGTATTTGTTGTTGTTTTTTTGCATTTTTCTGCAAAAGCTTTTTGTTTTTTAAATATTTAAACCTCCTCCCAGATGAGTGTACGTTGGGCTTGTTTCCACTCTCACTTATTTTGGTTTAACACCAGTGCAACCAAAAAGATTCCAATGGATTTATTGCTGATTCTCATTATTGTAAAAGTAAATGGACAATCAGGCCCATTTTATAGTTGTAGCTGCATATGCTTATAGCTGATGACTGACTTACTAGTTATGGTGAGTTTAGCTGTGTTTGTTGAAAATATATTTGTCCCTGGGTTTGTGGGGGAGTAGAAGGGAAACTCTTACTACATTAATGAGTTATATATTCCCATAACTATATTAGATATGGCAAAGCCATGATTAAAACTAAATTCAGAAGACAAAAAAGAGAATTGTTAGAGACCTTATCATTTATATATATGTTGAATTAGGCATTTGTGTATGCCACTAGCTCTTCTTCAGGAAGAAGAGACCAAGAAGTTGAAGAAGAAAGGAGGAGTCAGAAAGAAGTTGAAACAGTATTCTTTATCAGAAGTGGGGAAAGTCAGGAGATGAGACTACAGTAAAATGTGTGAGTGAGTTTGTGAACTAAACTAGATTGTATGTAGCTACCAAGAAGAAGAGACAGTAAATATCTAGGCTGATACATACATACAAAAGTTCTTCCAGAATCTATTTAGTAAAGGCTAAGAAAAAATCTCAGTGCTTTAGTGAAATTCAAGATTACCCTGGGCTTGTTAGAATGTGATCTCTGCACCTAAAGAAAATTATTTGAACATCTAAATGTTTCCACTGATTCCTATGTGTTCCAGTGACCCAATTCAAATTGGAAGCTGTTCAGCCTAGTACTTGGAGACCACCCTGTGCCAGGAGAATTGAGCTGTTACCTAAAGAGAGAAGGGTTGTTAACAGGCCTGTGTCTTCAGAAAGCTGCCACTTATATTGTGCCAGCAATGACCAACAAAAGAGACAAGGGCTATGCCTACATTACAGAGCTTATGCAACTGTACCAATGCAGCTGTACTGCTGTAGCGCTGCTAGTGCAGATCTCCAAGCAGATGGGAGAGCACTGTCCCATCAATGTAGTAATTCCAGCCCCTGCAAGCAGCAATAGCTAAGTTGGTGGAAAAAACTCTCTTGGCGACATACCACTGTCCACACCAGTGCTTAAGTTGGTGTAACTTAGGTCGCTCAGGTGGGGGGGCGGGGAAAGGAGGCGGGGGAGGGCTTAGGCTATGTCTTCGCTACAGCCCATTTCAGCAAAACTTATGTCACTCAGGGGTGTGAATATTCTGCCCTCCTGAGCAACATAAGTTACATCGACATAAGTGTCCATGTGCACAGTGCTATGTCAGTGAGAGAGTTTCTCCTGATGACATAGCTTATGCTACTCCTGAAGTGTTTTTTTTATGCCCTTATTCACACTACCGAGTGACATAATTTATATCAATGTATGCTGTAGTATGCACATAGCCTAAGGGTTGCTCTCCAAACATATTTGCACCAAAATAACTCAGTTGGATTTAATGCACATATTTCAATGCAAGTCTGTGTGTGGACACTCTTATTTTGGAATAAAAGTGTATGATTTCAGTTAATCTTAAATTGTTCTTTCATCTTTCATGGATCCATGCATTCACACTCTTACCACCTGCAAACCACCATGTAATCCTAGGAAAATAAAACAGCTGTTTTAATGTTAGCTGAAGTCCATCTATACTGTGGAATCTCTGTAGGAATTTCTGGAGACAAGCTGCCAGCATTAATAACCTGTTGGCATGACTCCACTGGAGGATGAGGTGGGGAAGAGCCACAGGAGAGCAGAGCAGACAGTGCAGATGGCCTGGCATGAAACAGATCTGTGTGTCATGGAAGCTGAATACCCTGTCCATTCTTATTAGTTAGCAAACCCACTCACCAATATAGGGATTTGGTGGAGTCTCCACAAGGGCAACCTAGTTGATTTGCCTATATCCTTTTATGAGTCTGGCTTTGAACAACAATCTGCTTCGATGAACTGATCATTATTCTTAGTGTGTTAATTGCAAATATTTTTAAAGGCAAGTTGCTGGTTCCAACAGATTTTGTGGGGGATGGAATGCTGTTCTGCAACTGAGTGAAGAAGAGACACTCAAAGTGTGTGACTTGCTGGTTTCCTTAAGGCATCATCTGCATAGGGGTTTTACATTTTGTACTTGTTATTGCCCATTGATGTGTCTGCTTTGAAACCTTCCCCACTCAAGAATTATAGTGCACATGACTCTCAGGTTTTGGTTTAAATAGATTTTGATATCATATTCAATTATTTTTCATCTTTTTCTAACCCTTTTTTTAATTTCTGTACTAGACTGCGTGATGACCTGTGGTACATTTCTTATGTTTTACCAGAAGTTTCGGCTGGTATGAGGAAGTTATAAAATGTTGTGGGGATTTTTGTTCATATAAAAGGTGAAGAAACCTAGATAAGTATTTTCTAATACACAAACAATGGCAAAGAATGTTTTTTTTTTTTCTCATGGTTTTTTTTTTTTTTTTTTTTTTTTTGCTTTATATTGGTGTTCAGTTAAATCTACAACAGTCTTTTGGGCTCTGATATATGCACTTTAACTCAGTGTCATCATTCTTTTGTCTCCTGTGTTTCTTTTAGTTACTTTGAAGATCTTTGGAGTGATGTATTTAAGCCCAATTGTAGTTATTAGAAATAGAAATGTATCTTGGCTCTTGTCTCCGAGGGTCCACTGGCATCTGTAACTAAAATGAAGCCTTATATCTAGGAAAACCCTACAGTGAGCTCTTTCTATTGTATTGAGGTTTAGAGTTTGATAAATCATTTGTTGCAAGCAAATCCTTGTGAGAGGTTTCACCTTTCTCTAGCTCTTCTTTTGCACACAGACATAGATGCCAGGTGGGGACTTTGAATTTCTAATCATGAGCTCCATCAATGGTTTTCAATTATTGAGAATGTTTTTGAGGCCCACAGTGGATGATTATCATTGATTTCTTTGTAATCTCCACTTTGGGTGCTTAATGTAAGTCTAGTAGGAATAGAAAAAAAAATGGCTCAATTATTCAATGGATGCTTTTCTGGGACTTGCATTATTATGGTATTTGCATATTTTTTTTCTTGAAGAATTCCTGAACATTGTTTCTGGCTGTTTTTTGTAACTACTTCTTGTGCTCGAGTCTGGTATAAATAGTAAATCTCCCTCATGCTTTCCTGGAATGGGATGTTCTGATTGTACTCTGTTTATAACTTAGTTTTTTTTTTTTTTTTCAAAATGGAGGAAATATTAAGGATGCTCAGTGATCTGTTGCACACATCCTGCTTGGGCTTTTGCATGCTTGCTAGATCGGTAAATTGGTGTCATTTCTTGTGCAATAGCATAATTTTGTTTGTAATTATGATTATAACAGTAGCGGGGTAGAAGGCAGAGTTAAATAAAACAGTAAAATAACTGAGGATGGTCAAACCTGCTTTTATGTCAGGTTTCACTAAACCTCTAGAACTTTAAGTGTTGATGTTCACAGTATCTTTTTGAGATTTCTGGGATTTTTTTTTTTTTTAATTTTAATAGGTTTTCAAAAAACGTATTGAACAATAAACACAAGCATTTCTCACCAAAGGGTTGTCTGTTCTTGCATAGGCAGCAGTGTCAAGCCTGTAATTCTGTCTCGGACAAAACTCTGACTTTAAAGAGATTTCTCTGGCTCACAATTGCAGCCCAAGGAATCTTATTTGAAAGTAGTTTTTATTCTGCTTCTAGAGCTACAAGGGGAATAAAACTGAAAAAAGAAAATCTGCTGCAGACTAGTTTGCAATTTATTTAATCTAGTCTTGCATGAAGAGGCATGGAGATTGAATTGAAATTTTCAGATTTCTTATCCTGAACCTTCTCAATGGGTTTCAATTACCAAAAGCTGTTTTTGAGCATGCAGTAGTATATATTGTTGATTTCTTGATATGACACCCAAAATGAAGAATATTGTATCCATAGGAAAAATTATTTCACTCTTTAGTGAACGCTTTGTTCCATAACCTGTGCTGTAGGACCATGTCTTTCTGATTTAGTGAAATTTATCAGGGAATTACTGGGTCCTTTACTGGTGGGCAATTTTCTTTAAGAGCCTTTTCTCTAAGAACAGCAGTGTATTGAGTTCTCTAAAGGAAATGTGTTTATGATCTTTGCTCAAGAAACCATAACTAGAAGCCAACAACCTGGTACATACAATCCACTTTTCTACACAAAGGTCTTGGTGATATATGTATAATAAATGAAATGTATAAATTCAATGTAGTAAAATGTAATTTCACATCATCATTCCATTTCATAAAAGCACTCTGTTGTCTCCAAAGGCACTCAGGAGAGCTTTTTACAATATCCAAAAGTAAGGTCAGAGAAATTCTTTTACACACAATAATAGTAGTTTGCACTTGTATAATTATTTTATAAAGAATTTATCAATTGCTTTAACATAACCTACTATTATTCAGGAAAATCCTGACACAAGGAAATATAGTGGTCACTGAATCACTGGCATATTTGCTCAGGGAATGCATTTTTAAAAAAATAAGATAAAGGGTATTAGCAAACTAATAAGTTCCCAGTATAGTCAAAATTGAGTGAAAAGTAATGGATAATAGACTTTACTCAATTCATTTACTTATTGTCATAGTTATATCTACCACATTTTATGGCTAGCTTATTGGTTGAGATGTTATTGCCTTAGCTATACTTGAAGTACTTCATGTAATTTCATCAGTTTTATCTATTTTATGAAGTGCTAGATGTGAAAATAGTTAATGATTTCATATATGGGATATATATATATCTTTCTATTATGGTTTCCCCAACCCTCCCCCCCCCTTTTTTCTTTTTTCTTTTTTCTTTTTTTTTTTAATGGGTTTCCCCCCTCCCAACTCTATGCTGGGGCCGAGATCCATACAAGGACTTAGGTGGCTAACTCCCAGTTTAGGCACCTAAGTCCAAAATTTAGGTGCTACTGAGATCCTCAAAACCCCTGCTCAGCTGCAGATTAATTTTGACATCACCTAAATTTTCATCATAAAAGTCCCTACATGCTTATGTTTCTGCTCTTGGGCATGAACACAATGTCCCAATGTAGGCATCCTGTTGCCTATGTGACATTTAAGTCCAGTTGCAGATAGGTGTTTCTCCTCTGATCTCTCCTGCAACACCAGATCTAGTAAATGTTCTCAAAATATGCCTCCACACAAAATGGCCAGGGGAGGTGTAGGAGGCAGCTTTTTTAAATAACTTTTATCTCAGTGGTTAAGTACTAACCCAGGTAATGAGAGACCCTGCTTCAATTCCCCATTCTTCCTGATGAGGAACAGAGATTTTTAACTTGGATTTCCCACTTCTTAGATAAGCACTCAAGCTAGGAATAAAATTTTTCCCCTATTTGGCTGGCTGATCAATGATGTCACTTTTGACGATATATCTGGGTGCAGGATTCACTGGGACTCATGCTAAATTACCAACATCTCAACTTTTCCCCAGCAGACAATTGGAGTTCTGCTAGGTGTGGCACTGATTGGGTGAGAGATATCTAAGGGTTTAGGAGCGTAACTTTAGCTATTAATGTCAAAAAATCTTTCCTAAAGTATTTAAATATAACAAAAGAAGTGTCTGTGTTGGTATTTCTGCCCTCCATCCAGATGTATTTCAGGTGTAATTCTTTGTTTGGCAGTACTGGATAAGGAACATTTCCATTTGCTAGGTGTACTTTGCTTTCATATAAACTCTTTGCATTTTCATGGCACACCAGCATTTGTTTAGTTCTATCATATCCTCATGTTTGCTTTCATCTTTGATTTTTTTTCATGGTAATCTTTTGCCAGATTTTCTGTTTCTTAGGTGGATTCATTTGCACTGCACCCTCTTGAAAATTTTACACTTCCTAGTTGAACAGCCCATCAATGAGGATATTGACTTATTTTGCAGTAAACAGTGCTTTTCTCCTCAGATCTTTCTAGATGTATGTTGATAGCTTTTGTTTTTCCCTGTGGCAATTTTTTTAGGGTCTCCTTGGTAGTCTGTCAGTTCCTTTTGCACACACACAAGGCAAAACTATGATAATTTATTTCAAATATGGATCACATATTCAAATTGTCACAAATATTGTTGCAGTTTTTTAGCTCTCTTTGCTTGACAGGTATATTCAGATCACATGCAAATTTTCAACATGTTTCCTATATTAAATTTACTTCTAATATTGTCAATTTAAAATTAATATTACCAGCCTTTTGAATTACCCATAAAGATAACATCTGTTAATTTGAAATACTCTTCCAACAGGTTTGAAAATATAATTATAAATATTTCTGTTTTGTACTCCTTTTCCCTCCTCCTTTCTCCAAAAAAATGGACCAAATTCTCCCTTCAGTCCCATTGAAGCAATCCCATGACTTTAGTATGGTAGCACTACTGGAATGAGAGCAGAATTTGATATCCTAATCTACATTTTAGGGATTTCTCAGATGGACAGTGACTAGCAGTATTGTGGAGACCATTCAGAGGAAATAGACTAAAGTTGAAGGTTACTAGTACAATACCTGCATGGGATTTACTGCAGTCTTCAATAAAAGTTGTTGTTTGGATTATTTAAAGTGTGAGTGGAAAACTACTTCTATAGCAGAAGAAACTTCTCCTCATGGAGTTGAACCCAAACTTCCCCTCTAAATGAACAGACACCACAGAAGAAAGACCAACCCATAGCAGGCTCTAATACCATACTCACCAGTTACAATTCCCCCCAATCATTAAGATCTGGTATTACTCTAAAGACTTCATGATAGTGGGTCATTAGGCCTGTAGTGTTTTGGACCACTGAGACCTTTTTAAATAAATGTGCTGTTGCTGAACCCAGAGAAAAGAGGATATCTAAGCTGCAGGAAGGAAGAAAAATTTCCCAGGGGATGAAGTGTGAGTGTACAACTTTCATGAGATTTTCTTCCCTCCAACCAACCCTTTTATTTCTCCCATATGAGCCAAGCAGTGTTCTACCTCTTCATTCCAGGTTAATATATTTCTTCACCTTACCCTGGTGTCTATTCATGAGCAGGGAGAATGTCACTATCTACCTTGCTGTCTCACTTTTTGGCTTTCTAGAGGCATGCACAAGAATGAGGAATAATTAATGTTTTAATCTCTGCTGCAAGATATTGCTTTTTAAAATGCTATTCAAGGGACTAAGTATAAAATATTCACTACATTTTGCTTATCTGTAGTGTCAGTAATATTTGCAAAGAAGTGCAGCAGATTATATAAAAGAATCAGACCATCCATTAAAATAGTTCTGAAGACTTTCTTAACAACCTGTGAACAGCTTGCTGGTCTGTAGCAAACTGGTGTAGATGAAATAACCAGACTCTCAACCTAACTCTCTGAACTGGGTAAAAACTGCAACCTAGGTAGAGAGAATCCATAAGTAGCTGTGTCTGCCTGTTTCAAGGCTGTGTAATTAAGATATTTCTGCTAATACCAACAGAGAGCACAAAGGATTGTGGTCTGGTTCTGATCAAAACCTGCTGAGACAATTTCCTGGTCTGCATTGAATCCTTCACATCTGGAAGTGAAGCTTCTTAGGCCTACTGTCTCCATATTAGCCTTCTCCATCACCCTCATGCTTCCTAACCACTCACTCATTCAGGGCCCCCACAGCACTCCTATGTACCAGTTCTTTTCTACTCAGGTCTTAAGTAGAGACTAAAGATCTCAATTATTCCCCTCAAGGACCCCACTCCTGTTCAAAGGATCAGGAATGAGAATATGCACCAGCAGGCTTCCTTCCTTTCACTCTTCCATGTAGGTCTACACCTACCCTTCTGCTTCTCCTCCTCCTCCTCCCCCATTCCCCCACATACTACCTTCCTTCATTCCGAGCTTTACTACCTGCCCCATTCTATGCCCAAAGAGGATGGGATGAAGCTGCCCCCTCATGGGTCTCACAGAACCCTCTTCACCTAGAGCCTGAGGGAGATGAGTGAAGATGCCTCCAATTCATTGCAACTCCTTCTGAGGGTCCATCCTCATTTTTCCTCCCATGTCCCTAACAGGCCCAGCACCCCTGACCACAGCACTTTCTTTTTAGCTATGATTCCTACATTCGCCTGTCTCGCTATCTCCCTACAGTCATGTCACCAGCTTGTTCATCCCCGTGACCCAACTTTCCCACCATTTCAACCAATCTGCTTAATGTCCCCATGTTTCTGGCTCAAGAATCTTCCAACCTGCATTCTTTAATTCTCACTTGGTCCTAACTTCTGCAGCAATTCCAGGGTTTCCTGGTGGAGAGCTAACAGACCACCCTTAAAAATAAATCTTCAAGGAACATAGAATAGTTAATCCCCAGCATTTTCCAGGAAAGGCAGGATGCGTCTGCTATAATGTCTTGTGTTAGTGCATGTGGTGTACCTGCGCCTCTAGCTTGTTTCCTTGGTTGAATATACCATTCAGCATAATCATGTGAATGAAAAATTAAGAAGTAAGAAGTTTATTTCTTTACCTGGAGATTAAAGTAGCTGAGACAACTTTTTTGGCAGTGGTAGCATTCCATTGAACTGAAAGGTAATTGCCAGGGACTGCATCTTTGTAAGTATTTCTGCAGCAGTGGGTAATGAATTTAATGTGCAGTGCTGCATTTTAATAGCCAATCAAGGTGGCTATTAAGATATAGCATTGTACATTAACATCACTGCTGCACAAAGGAGTGCTGGGGACTGCTCCTCGGATGATGGCTGTCTCTGCATTCTGCTTCACAGAAGTGGGTTTTCTCATTTGCTTCCCTGGTCTCATGCAAGGGAAACACTCTGGACACCCAGATCCCCAGGAGAGAGGGGGGAAAAGTCCCCTTGTAAAACTATCAGTTGTTCTCACGTAGTAGGCTCAGTGAAGATATGAGAGCCCCTTTGCTCACTGATACTGAAACTTGGGGGGTACAGATTTTCAGGAGTGAAGGCTCTAAGAAGAGGCTGGAGTTAAAGACTAAGCAAAAAAATGAAACACTTAAAAGAAACAAGGAGCTGAGAGAAAAGATTGTAAGATCTGGGGCAGAGGGAAAAGATAGGAGGTGCTGGACAGCGGAAGTACATACTATCTCAAGATTTCAAAATGCATTATAAAACTTTGAGCTTCACCTCTTGGGAAGGTGGTGAATACTCTGGGCATACTCATTCATCCCTAACTATAAGTAAAAGGGTTCCTTCACATCATTTTCTCCTCAGTCATTCTTCCAGGATGTTTGCTACCCAACCCACCAAACTCTCCACCGACCTACCCCACAAATGGTGGATCTCCTAAGATCTGTGTCTCCCAATTCCTTCTACCTGACAACAGAAGCAGCACTGACTCTAAGGCTGCCCTTGAATCCCCTTTCCCTCCAAAATGTAGAGCTCCAGGAAAAAGGAAGCTGTGGAAATGTAATTCAGTTTCTTTCAATAGCCTCTCACAGGAAAGGATGCTTTCTGCAGATCTGGGGATCCAATACCGCTTCTGGCTGAAGCATATTTCTGATGGATTAGCTTTCACCTCAAGAATACAATTTTCATCCTTGCAGTCCTCTCACTTCTCTCTTGGTTTATCCACTGTTTCCTCCTTCCTGCCCACACTTTCCCTCCCCACATCCATGTATCCCTAGATCTGCAGAAAGCCTATCATAGGGAAGAATGTTATTGCAGAAGCTCTGACACCTATAAATCCATGTAGAAGGGAGAGATCTATGTACAGAGATTCTCTTCCACACACTAATTCAGGGGTTCAAGTGGGCCTTATTTTTATCATCCTTTATCCTCATTATACAGGTGAATTGGCTGAATCATAATGGATAAATTACTTGCCCAAGGTCAAAGAATATAACAGCATCAGAGATGAGAATATAACGGAGTCCTGATTCTAACCAGCAGAACATACATTCTTGCTCTTGCAAACTTTCCCTGATGCCTGTTGAAATTGGACTATACATGTGAGTAAAACTATTTACCTGAAAAACAATGTTTGTGGAATTGGGTCTTAATTATTGAAAAACAGAGAGCTGTTAAACAAATCAAGGAGCTGGAAACCTGAAAGTAATGTACAAAGTTCCCTTGCTGAACAATCTGTTGGGAATTGAGGAGGAAACTAGCATAGTTTTCTAGGTGATAAAGTAACAGTCAGCATGGATTTGTCAAGAGCAAATCTTGTCAAATCCAACCTGATAGCTTTCTTTAACAGGGAAAAAGCCTTGTGGAGATAGGGGAAGTGGTAGATGTGGTATATCTTGACTTTAGTAAGGCTTTTGATACTGTCTCACATGACCTTCTCATAAACAAACTAGGGAAATACAACCTAGATTGATCTACTATAAGCTAGGTGCATAACTGGTTGGAAAACTATTCCCAGAGAGTAGTTATCAGTGGCTCACAGTCAAGTTGGAAGAGCATATTGAGTGGGGTTCTGCAGGGATCCATTCTGGGTCCAATTCTGTTCAATATCTTCATAAATGATTTAGATAATGGTATAGAGAGTACACTTATAAAATTTGCAGAGAAAGCTGGAGAAATAGTCGGAAGAAAACAATGAAATTCAATAAGGAGAAATGCAAAGTACTCCCCTTAGTAGGGGACAGTCAATTGCACGTATATAAAATGGGAAGTGACTAACAAGGAAAGAGTACTGCAGAAAGAGATGTGGGGGTCATAATGGATCACAAGCTAAACATGAGTCAGTGTAATACTGTTGCAAAAAAAAAGCAAGAAATGAGAAGTAATTCTTCTGCTCTACTCATGCTGATTAGGCCTCAACTGAAGTATTGTGTCCAGTTCTGGGTGCCACATTTAAGGAAAGATATAGACAAATTGAAGAAAGTCCAGAGAAGAGCAACAAAAATGATTAAATTCTAGAAAACATGACCTATAAGTAAAAATTGAAAAAAAAAAAAAACCCTGGGTTTAAGTCTGGCAATGAGAAAATTGAAGGGGGACATGATAACAGTTTTCAACTACATAAAAGGTTTTACAAGGAGGAGGGATAAATTGTTTTCCATAACCTCTGAGGATAGGACAAAAACCAGTGGGCTTAAATTGCAGCAAGGGAGGTTTAGGTTGGACATTAGGAAAAACTTCCTAACTGTCAGGGGGTTAAGCTGTGGAATAAATTGCCTAGGGTGGTTGTGGAAGCTCCATCATTGGAGATTTTTAAGAGCAGGTTAGACAAACACCTATCAGGGATGGTCTAGTTAATACTTAATCCTGCCATGAGTGCAGGAGACTGGACTGGATGACCTCTCAAGGTCCCTTCCAGTCATATAAGTCTATAAACCCCATTTACAAAATTCAGTAGGAAGCACACCAATGAATTATGCAGGATGAAAATTACTATATAAAATCTCAGCCTGGAAGAATTTCTGGGTCTTTTTTGTTAATCATCATTTAAGGAAAAAAAACAATATTTTGAACTTTATAGGAGTATACAACCAAAAGTCATTTATTTCAAAGGAGATTTTTTAAAAAAAATCTTATTAATATTTAAAAAAAGAAGAGGACATTAGTGTACAGTTTTAACGTTTCTTTCCTTATTTTCTGCCTGTAAGGTGGTAATGACAACACTGGCCCTTTCAGCTCTCTGACAGTGATGCCCTGGACTCTGTTGATGATGTCTCTGGGGATAAGGTATGTGTGTTTGTTTTTTGTTCCCAATATCCAGAAGTTGTGTAAGATTTTATTTTGATATATTTTCATTGTTAGGAATTAATTCAGAGAGCACCATTTCCATGTATTATAGGCCTTCACAATGGAAAAGATGAAAACAACAAAGCTAAAAACCATACTTAGCATAGAAGACAAGTCTCCAAGTTTATTTTAAAACTGCCAAATAAATCTTTATAAAGAAATAGTCCTTGAAAGCTCCTTTCCTATGGAAACATAATGGGCTCACTTTATTTTCATTCTGCAGTACTGGTGATGAATTGGTAACTATGACAACACTAGCGAGCTGGAGTGTTTAACAGTAAAAAGTGAACAATTGTAGAGCAATCATTGTGAATGTGGAAAAGAGATCAATCAAATGGAAAAGGTTAGGAAGAGTGAATTCCTGTATGATTCTAACATGTTTTAGTGTTGGTCCATGGTATTCATATTACTAAACAAACTGTGGTGGTGATTAAAATGATCAGGTTCTATGGAATGTTCCATAATTCTTCTAGGTGAAGAGCTTGGTTCAAAAGTTAAATATTGTTCTTTAGCCTGGCATAGTACTCTGTTATCCGGTCTGGGTAGGCTATGCAATAATAGAAGCAGTATTGTTTTTCTATGCAGACACATGCCACTAGATGCCATCATACACCTCCTTTAAATAATAGGTATATATGCAAATAAGTTTTAGACATGATGCAAATACCTTTGAATGTGCAAGCACACATGAAAGAATATGGGGAAACACTCCTGGTCTGTAGACAAGGTTCTTGTTTTATGACCTTTGCCACTATCTAACAGTGGGGACAGCACCATGTGTCTGGACAGGCTATTTCAGAACTATTACATTTAGATGGATGACTTTTGGCACATTGCTGGATGGACTTTCAGGAGATCAATGAGTACAAGGGTGAACACTGAGTAGGTGCAAGTTGTAACCATGTTTTGTAATGTGCAGATTGTATACAACCTTGATGTTAGCATTAATGTACCAGGATTTCCTGAATCCTATGTCTAACATATGACTTTCTCATTTGGTCTTGGACAAGTGATTTAGGGCCTGTTCCAAAGACCAACAAATTAATTGGAGTCTTTACACGGATTTCAATAAGCTTGGGATCAGGCATTAAAGCTTTCTGCTTCGGTTTCCCTAACTCGAACATGGGATATTATTACTTATGTACCTGTCTCACATAGTGTTGTGAGGATTAATTAATGGGCTGATGTCTGACTATGAACAGGTAAGTTCTATTCAAATGTTAATTATTTTCATACAGTGAGACTAAAACATACTTGGAGTCAATCACTGAATTTGCAGATGAGAGTACAACAGTGAACATAACTCTTATTTGAAAAATCTCCCGATGCTTAGCGAAAATAGCATTCATTTTGTGTTAATTTACCCACATACATAAACTAATCCTTTATAGAAAGTATTAGCTTGTTTGGTTGTCTATTAAATAGGCTTTCTGAATGCACTATTACTAATGCAATACACATTTTTAGTATGTGAATTTTCCATGAGTTTTATGGTTATGAATATTAATGTCTGAGGTATTAGCATAACCATTACACTGTATACTTTTTTGTACTAAATGGCTTTCATACAATTGTAAGATCAAGATAGATGTCCAATATCTCACTATCACAAATGCTCATCTTCTGATGAAACAAGCTGAAGTAATCTAGTCAGGTACAATGTACAACTAACAGGGTACAATGTTTGTAACACTATATCCAATGCTTAAAACGAGAAAACTATAATGCAGGGGTCGGCAATGTTCAGCACGTGGGTCGCCAGGGTAAGCACCCTGGCAGGCCGGGCCAGTTTATTTACCTGCTGATGCGGCATGTTCGGCCGATCGCGGCCCCCACTGGCCGTGGTTCGCCGTCCCTGCCCAATGGGGGCGGCGAGAAACCGCGGCCAGCACATCCCTCGGCCCGTGCCGCTTCCCGCCGCCCCCAATGGCCCAGGACAGCGAACCGCGGCGAGTGGGGGCCGTTATCGGCCGAACCTGCCGCGTCAGCCAGTAAATAAACTGGCCCAGCCTGCCAGGGTGCTTACCCTGGCGAGCCACGTGCTGAACATTGCCGACCCCTGCTATAATGTATCATGCATATACAGTATATTTAAAAAAATCCAATATCACAACAATGATACAATGAACAGTTGTTCCATAACACTCAATCCTAGTTCTGGTCTAGTGAACATAAGTTCAACTTTCATGGATTTCATGAATACACTGTTACTGTTCTACAAAACAAAGTCAGAAACCATGGTAAAATCTTGAAAAAGTATTCAAACAGACATTAAAAGGATGGCTTAAATTACATGTTAGAAATTTCAAAATCATCAACAGAAAGAAGTCATGCACAAGAATGTATTGGGTCACATCATTTTTGTAACACTATATTTGAAAATATCCAAATATTGTAAATTAAGGTTTAATGATACAACTCTTAATGACGAAATAAAACATAATATGCTATTAATCAGAGTAAAGGGGTAAGCCATAATTTTTCTTGAGATATAACTACTTAAGCTGTGGTGTAGCTCAGCAGCCAATAGTCCCTACAACAATAAATAATAAAAATGGAGGGTACCCACTATCCCACTGGGAACAAAAAATAAACAGAACACCACACCTTTCAGCTACAACATTAAAAAGTGACATAAAATACAATATTATGAAGTTACATATTCTTCTGTGGAGAACTTCAAATCATGTTCTATAGTAAAGCCCTGTTCAACAATCTATACACTTCCCCCATCATGCCTAATACTCTTTCCTAAACTTTTACCTCGAGCTGGTAAATTCAATAGTCACACACAACCCAACATAAAATTTGGCTTATGTTAATATAGATGGAACTCTTCTTAAGTGACTCCAAGTGTATATCTACACTGCAATCATGGAATATGATTGTAGCTCATTTAGACATGCCTGAGCCAATAGCAATCTAGCTCTCTCAGGTACTGGAGCAGTGAAGCCACGTCAGTATGTAATAACTCACAGGGCTAGCCCACGCTGAAGTGTGTACTGCCAAAACTTCATTGC
Source organism: Malaclemys terrapin pileata (assembly GCF_027887155.1). Taxonomy (NCBI): domain Eukaryota; kingdom Metazoa; phylum Chordata; order Testudines; family Emydidae; genus Malaclemys; species Malaclemys terrapin. The sequence continues at coordinate 93,713,299 of NC_071509.1, forward strand.
TCCAGCACCCCTTGTTAGATTAAAGCTAATTTGATTGTGTCTACACAAGATGCAATTACACCACATGGTTACAGTGTAGACTTGCCACTTCAGGATGTACACAGGGGAGCAAGAATGGCTTTGCAACTGCTTTGCTCCCCTTTCAAACCTCTGCCAGTATGGGAAGGGGCCATGTGAGTTCATATGTATGTTGGTTTGCTGCTGCTCCTTTGGTGTCAATTCCATCAGGGTGGTTTAGAAGCCAAACCTGTCACCAAGTTCAACCTCCTGTTTTGTGGGGATACAAACTAGTAAAAGACAGGAAGATGGTTTTAAGGTCAAGGCACTTCACTGGGACTCAGCAGATTCAATTCTGAGCCTTCCCACATCACAGACTTTTGGTGTATCTCAATTTCCCCATCTATAAGAAGGGGATAACAATACATGTTTTCACTCATCCTCTGTCTTGTCTAGCTGGACTATAAACTCTTCAGGGCAAGGACTATATCTTACTATGTGTATGTGCAGTACCTAGCACAATGATGACTTCAGTTGGGGCTGGGAGGTGCTATTGTAATACATTTGTAATATGAAGAAAAGAAAAGAAAAAAGTAAGTCAGGTTAGGTGCAAGGAGTCCTTGCAAACTTCATCATACCAGCCCAAAGATCAGAGAAAGATTTAAGTTGATAAAATCAGGATTCTTCATCACAAACTGTGATATTCTTACTAGAGACTGTATAAGAAGTATGCTTAAAAACGGAATGTTTTTAGAAACATGTGGGCAGTAATTTACCATTATGAACCCTAAGTATAGGTGAAAATTAATTATTGTGACTACAGAACATTTTTAATCTAATTTTATAGGATTATATTTATAAAATATCAATGTCGCCCTTCTAGCTCATTGAAGGATAAATAAGTGTATTTGAGAGCCAACAAAGCTTGCACGCCACAGATGAGGAACAGCAGGTGAGAGAGGCTGAGTCACATTTTGTTAGTGCTCATCAGCTACTGATAGATTAGTTTTCTATTTGAGTTAATGGGAGAAGGTTTTTCGTGGGTATCTTTGTAACAAAAGAACGGGTCTAATGCATGTTATCTCTGTAGTTAGAGATGACTGCTGAAATAGAATAACTCTGCTTTGCTTAAGCATATAAAATTACCAAAATTACTGTTTTAAAGCTTTCTTAGATTTGAGCTCAGTTCTGAGATTTATAAAGTAGTATACATAATGAAAATGGGACTTCCAGTTTAGCAGATACTAATTGCATGGAATAAGCAAATATATGTATGTAGTATATTGAGATAAGCAACTTATTTGCCAAAAATATTTTATTTGCTGAAACATGCAGTTTCAGGTCAAATGAGAGTCTTCAGAAATTGGGGTCAAATTTGAGTAGTTGCAACTGCAAAATCTTCTGCATAATTTGAAACATTTCATTTTAACATTTAAGAATTGAAACATCAATTTTTCATTTCGAAACATTTTGTTCAGATATTAGTTAGATTTTACTTTAAGAAAACCAAAAAAAGGGCAAAAGATAAGCATTTAATTCAACCTGAAAAAATTAGGAGTGGTTTTTCACTTCTGAGAAACTGAAAAATTGTCAGTTCAGGTTGACATGAAATGCATTTTTTCCAGATGTTTCTGAATCAAAAAATCATTTGTTCTTTCCTCTAGTAGTATAGGCTTCATATACTAGACTTATAAGAGATAATTATGACAACCTGAAACACTTTTCTGTAAGGTAATGGGGCCATAGCTGCAGAGGAGCATCCTTGACCTAACATGGACTGCAAAAGAGAAAGGATGGTCTAGTGTTTAGGCCAGTCACCGAGGATTTGGGAGACCTGCATTCAATTCCCTGCTCTACCAAAATTCTGTGTGACCTTGGGTGTCACTTTGCTTCTCTGTGGCTCAGTTCTCTATCTGTAAAATGAAGATGATAGTATTTCCTTACCTCTCAAAGAGGGGTGAGGATAAATACACTAGAGACTGTGCAGTACTCAGATACTATGGTGATTGGTACCATATAGAAAACTGGGCCAATGTTATAGGAATGCCTGCGCTAACTTTGTGACCATGTCCCTATAATTCCTAGATTAGGACAACACTTCATATTACAGCTCTAACCACTCTTTTTCCATATGAAAATAAGTGTGTATGGGGGGTGCATTTAGATACTCCCTCATCGGACTATTAGCAAGGACTGAGAATTGGTAGAACAATGAAGACTGCACTTCTCCTCCATTACCCCTTTATGGCTCACCACACACATATATAAGCAAAAGAAAGTGAAGGACTCTGGAACTTCTTTTCTACCATAACATACCTCCTAAAGGGCTTTGGTGCTAGAACTTCTTGCAAAAGTACAAGAGGGTCAGAAAATGCATGATGCTCCTCAGATGCAAATTGAAACAAAAGAAACCTGCAGTACAAATACATTTTCCCCTGATTCCTGCTAAACAGAAGCCCACTTAAATATAAAGCATTTAAAACAAGCATGTTTATTCCATTTTTATGTATTATGACCATTTATAAAGCTCCCTTGTTTGTTCTGTCACTGACTATAAACATGCAAAGTCATTGATGATGAAATGGCCCACATTCTCACTCAGCATTTTAAACATGAGCATTTTCATTTACAGCTTACAAAAACAAACAAAAGGTGAAGTCTGACTATACGGATTTAAAAATTTTTGAACAATATAGGCGATTGAAACAGACTTTGCTTATTACATGGTTAGGAAATAGTTTTTATAGAACTAGATTCTGACACCCTTACTCAGAGTAGCATTTCATTTCCCAAGTAGTTCTATTCATTTCAGAAAAAAATTCATTAAGACAGGAAATTTGCTCTAATAATCCTTTTGATATTAATGGAACAACTCAGAAAACAAGGTACTATTCAGCCTGAGCAAGGGTATCACAATCTAATCCAAAATAAGTGTTCAGTGTTACCATATATAAGCAGATCTATGTGAGAATAGAGCAAAGTTTTCTACTTCACTATCAAAAAGCAGAACCAAAAGCCATTGCATTAGAGTTTAGTTTGATACATGTTCAAGAAATAAAAGGGAATCTTATTTCTGTCTTTCATAAATGATGAGAATTACTATTTGTAAGCATTCCTGTGCCAATTGAAACAATTTATTACTAGCATTAGAAGCGGTCATTAAATCTCTTCTTTTTCATCATTCAGTGAAAGGAAAAAACTTCCCTTTCTTATGTAACATTTCTATTTTTTTTTTAAATACAACAAACTTTTTTTTGGACAGAATAGTCCGTATGTTATGCACCAAGGAATTAAGCCTACACCCCCTTTATGGAAGATTATTTCTTTCTCTACAACTCAGTGTTTAGGTGCCCATTTTTACAAATTAAAGATAACGAGCAATAGACCATTGTTTAACTGTTCCGATATTCAGTGTGACCAGGGCCGGCTCCAGGCACCAGCATAGCAAGCAGGTGCCTGGGGCAGCCAATGAAGAAGAGGGCGGCACGTCCAGCCGTTCGGTGGCAATTTGGCGGTGGGGCCGTCACTCCCTCTGGGAGTGAAGGACCTGCTGCCGATCATGATCACGGCTTTGTGTGCGTGTGTGTGTGTGTGCCCTTGGGGTGGCAAAAACGCTAGAGCGGCCCTGACTGACTCTGCATATGTCATGAATAGGACTTTTTCATTTAATTTCTATCAAAAGATAGATTATGAAAGTAGGCACAGCCCTTTAGCAACAAGCAGTAGTATTTGGCTTTGGCTAGGAAACCTGGTAACTCAGACACACTTTTGAGATAATTCCATCTCTGTTTCTTTCAGGAGTGAGTAGGTATAGTATTGGCCTATACTAGCAGTGAATTATTGTCTTTACCCTTGCTATGTCATTACTCTTTGAAACAACTAAGAATAGAGCCAAGGTTTTACCCATTCCCTGTCCTCCTGCTTCAGCAAAGGAATACGGCATGTTCACTTCTGTGGCTGAATCCAAGAACTGGTAATCCTCATAGGGTTGAAGGTGGGTTCTTACTTCCTTTGCATCCCTTAAGCAGATGTATAGTCTGAGTCAAAATCTAGCCCAAAAAAGAAAAAAGTTTGATTCTATTGTGCTCTGAACATGTCCTTTGTAGATAGGGAGTGTGAGATATATATCATCCCATCTCTTTCCTAAAACTGGCATTGGTTTGAACATTGGAAAGGGACTCTTTTCTAAATGGTAAAACTTGCATTGCACCCTTCATAAAAGCTTCCAAAGAGACATACAATTATATTGTAAGCTTTGGTCTCAGCATATACTCCAGATAATTCAACTGAGGGACTATTAATTTATCTTTTACTGGTACACAAAAAGTACAGTGACCAGCCTTCTATTTCAGATAGTTTTATCAAGAAAATAAATCTTTTAGGAAAGAAAATATATCACTTTACGGTGTGAAAATGTACTGGGTACTTTACTGTACAGATTGAAATACATAGTTCTTACCTTGAAGATCTGACACCGCTCAAGGTCATATTTAATATATTATTAGATTGTAAGAACTGGTTGAGAAGGATGAAGAGTTAGTGATAGAAGATCATGGAGTTACTTGTGTTAGTCATGAGCATATTCTGGTTGTTCACCTAAAAGACTTTATTTATCTTACTGATATTATTTGACTGACTATTATTATGGGGACCACACAAGCAGAATGTCTTACAAAGGGATTAGAACGAGTGGGTTCTGTCACAGGGTGACACTGGCCCTTTTAAGAAGAGTGCAACTGTGACTCTTCAGCTGACCCCAATTGGGCATAAGTGAGCAACGTGGGCCCCCAATTCAGTCGGGGAAAGGCAGGAAAGAGCAGTCTAAGAGACAGAGGTTGGCAGGAGAGATCTGTTAGAGATCAGAGACTTCAAGAAGTCCTTGAAGGAAGCTGCAGGTGGTTCTCTGTGGAAGGTAGGAGATGAGCAAGAGGGGTTTGCTGGCTGACTTTCTCAGACCATCGAGCCAAGGTTGGAGAGGGCTGAAGGCCAGAGATCAGCATAGGGTATTGCCTGCTGGCTTTAAGCCAGAGGTCTGGAAGCAGCGGAAAGGCTGGAAAATTCCAAGCTGCAGAACTCTAAGCTCAAGAACTGGACCCAGGGAAACAGTGAGAGGTCCAGAGAGAATGAGGGATTCTCTGCTGGTGAGAAACTCCCAGCAGAAAGACTGTTGGAATACTTGGTGTAAAAAGTAGGGTTTCACACTAGCTGGGGTAGCTATCTGGTAAAAGGACAGGAGAGGACCCATGAGGAGTCTGGGTGTGACAGAAGATACTGGAGTGCCCTATGGGGCATTGAGGGACCAAATGTCTGGGTTTTTTAAGGACTATCTGCCCTGGGGGTGTATTTGGGACTCTTGGTATGAACTACTTGCACTAAGTTTTTAGTAATACACTGGCCACAGGGGGCTTTATTATTGAGGCAAGGAAGTTTGTTTAAAGCCACTGTGGGCTCTGAAGGAGGGAGACTGAGGAGGTGTGCCTGTTTGGCCACTGGATGATGCCCCAGGTGAAGCTGTCCTATAATAGTTCTTTACTCTTGTATGACTGCACATAAAAGATGTTAAGGCATCAATCCAGCAAAGCACTTAAGCTCTTAACTTTAATCAAGTAATCCTGAGTCCCATATGCTTAAGTTTTTCTCTGGTCAGGACCTACATCTGGATCTGAACTTTCCCATACTTTGGAGGTAGTATTCAGATTTGGATGTATGGATAGATAGATTCAGGTTTGACCCTTTAGCCATCATTACACCTAGCACAACATCAGTTAATAACCACATAATCTTTTTATTGTAACCCTTACCCTTCCTTGCTCACACATTTGTTTTTCATCCTGTGGGTCATACCTACAATTGGGTCCCAATTCTGTAAGACTTTAAGACTTTACTACTGTGAATAGTTCCACTGAGTTCTGTGGGACAACTCACTGTTTATAAAAATTCAGCACATGTGCAAATATTTGCAGATCTAAGATTGTATGCTACTTGGGCCAGAGGCCATGTTCTACCATTATATAGTCATTGTATAAATAATATAATTAACAGTAGAAGTAAAATCTAGCAGTAAAGTATGGATTGACAGCCAAATCCAGACTCCCTCAACATTTGAATTCAAAATTTTCATCTGAGCTCATCACTAGAATAAATTGTAACTTTAAAAGGCAACTATTATCATGCACATTTATTTATCTAAAAATGATCCTGTTTTAAACCAGTAAGTACTTTAAGCTATAATTACTTTTAATGTCTTTGCCAAATTTGAATTAGCAAAACTCATTTGGAAATGTGCTTATCTGCATCCTTTCTTGTAGGGCAACTTCTCTCTCTTTATGAATTCCAAATAGTTTCATTATCTCCCAAAGGTGTTACCTGTATAGGACTTTAAAAGGTCCTGAATTAAGATTCTATATTGTAGTAGTAATAATAATAATGTTAATAATGATAGTTTTGATTACTTTATGCTCAAGGCATTTCTGATTTTTTTTTTTTTCCATTTTATTTTGCTGGATGTACTGTGCTCGTTGAACTATTGTATTTTACCAGACTGCTATTTAAATAGTAAGCAACTCTTGCTTCTCCAGCTCTAACTGAAAAATGTGAAGACAGTTTGTCTTATGGGGAAAATTTCCAACAGTCTTACATAGTGAATAGACATGTACAAATAGCTGAGTTTATTTTTTTGGTTCATTAGCTATTCCTTAAAAAGTTTGGGTAGATCCAAAACTTAAAAAAACAAACAAAACAAAACAAAAAAAAACCTTTGAACTCTGTGTGTGTGTGTGTGTGTGTGTGTGTGTGTGTAAAGCCTGTTAGCTCAAATGAAATATTTCATTTGATCTGAAGGAAAATAAGTTGTCTCATTTTTGAGTTCGTTTCTTTGTATTTTTAATAAAATTGAAGTAAATTTTCAAACAAGTCACTTTGAATTGAAATGCTTAGTTTTGGTATTTTTGAAACAAAACATTTCAATTTTATCTGAATTTGTTCTGAAGGGATGGGGTTTCAATCAATACGGTCTGGCAAAATCAACATGAATTATCCATTAATCAGGACTTGAACCTGGGACACCTACATTCCCTGGGGATATCCTGACCACTGTTCTCTAATGTCAGACTCACATGCTTGCTGATCCGCTGAATAAATATTTAGTTATTTAAATAAAGTGGAACAGCTCCAAAAGGCGAGACAGAGATCTACCCCATAATAGCTGTTAGGGCATTCATGTCGGGGAAAACTAGGTTCAAACCCATGGTGTCAATTAGGTAAAGTGAGGTCTTTCATTGGGGATGTGGGTGACCCAGGTTTATGTCCAAACCACTAGGCTATTGGCTGTTCTCAAGTGGGTAGTACTCAGTTTTTCACATCAAAAACAAACAAGCAAACAAACTTCATAAGATCTGTTTCATCTTGATGGAGGGGACAGGATTTTTTTTAAATTGCAAAAAAACATTCCTGGGGTGAGAAAGCAGCTTCCCACTCAGGTCTAGTGAGTTGGTTAGAGTTTATTTATATCTTTGACATGGAGACGGTTTTGCATGTTTCCTCTGACACTAGGTGGTTTATGACATGCCAGTTATTTTAAACAAAAATCCTTGGGCTAAAATAACCATTCTATGACTTTTTTAAATAAAGATTCTGTTGCAAGAACAAGAGTAGTAAAAATACTTTAGGAATGATTTCCCTTTTCATTTTAGCAGTAGATACAGATCTCCCTTTGAAAATATTTATTAAATCGGGTTCCAAATTGATAGAATTTTATATAATAGTTGCATAGAAACTATTTATATATTTAATGGAGAATTCAATCCTTTCTGTAGAGGTTTTGAATCATTCTATGCAATTCTGTATCATGGAAATAACTGTCAAATACAATTGATGGCATAATCCAAAATTTTCAACTGAATTTCATATGATTTTTATATAGGGCAAGAACTTCAAAAGTGAGACTTAGATTTTTCAAATGTTCAGCACCCATGTGTGGGACCAAATTTTTGAAGTGCTCAGAACCCACATTTGGGCCAGATGTTCAAAAGATCTTGATCCCATGTTAAAATTTGAAATAAGGGCCAGCTTTTGAAAAATGCTTTGTACCCAGCAGCTGCTATTGTGATACTCATGGCAAGGTTATCAAAGAAGCTCAGCACTTTAGATGCTGAATTCTTCTGAAAATATGGCCCCCACTGTGGGTGCAGAACTACTTGTCAAATCTAAAACACTATGGCTAGTACAACTATGTGAATAACTGACTTTTTTTTTTTTCAGTTTGCTGGCAGTTCTGAAAAATTGGAGGAAAAAAATCAAGTCAGGTTGTAATGAATTCTTGGTGAAGTGAAAAAGTTCAGAAAAATTGTTTTGGGGTCAAATGAAACATTTCATTTAACAAGAAATGAAATATTTTGTTTTGGGGCATTTTTAGCCTTAAAAAAAAAAAAAATGGATTCTAAAATGCAGGAGGAGATGGTGGTCCCTCTTTATAAACATTAGCAGGAATTTGACTTCATATCTCCCCATTTAGTGGTGTGCCCTAAGCACCAAGCCATGGGGTATTTTGAGATGGGGGGGCTCTCAAACTCTCCTGTTGAAGCTGTTCTACTTTTGTATAAATACTTGAATAGTAATTGGACCATATTTTTGCATGCATTCATGTTCTCTAGCCCAATGACTAAGCCCTGTGAGTGGGGGGGAACATCTGGGTTCCTGTCCCTGCTACGGTGACTATTCAGGGTTATATGGGTACTGGCACCCACTCATATTCTGGTTGTTTTCTGAATGATGCCGAACTCCCCTTCTTTATCTAACTTGAAAAAAATTAACTGTTTCATTGATGATAATCTTGAAACAGTTTTGACAGTTCTGATTTTTTTCTTTTTTCATTTCACCTTAACAATTTACCAGCATTGACACGAATTTGCAAAATGTTTTGGTTGTCCTGAATCTGCATTTTGAAAAAGTTTTGTCTGAAAACTTTGCCCAGATCTAGAATTTAGGATAGTTTTTTCATCTATCCTATTTGAATTTGCAGGAATTCTTGAAATATCGTGCAACTTGTGACAAAGGTATAAATGAAAGAAGCAATACTACTCTATAAGACATACTTTACTGGACTACAGTTATTGCTGTTTGGAACTTCAGCAGCACCTTGCCAGCAACCTCATGTGTCTATGCTGGAGTGGGTTAGGCCCTGAGGCCTTTCATCTCTGCCACACCCAGCCCAGTAGAGGGGGTCCTCCAAGCTGCCTAGAGTGGCTGTCTGGGATACAGACAATCAGAAAAGTGTCTTCAGGGAGCAGCCAATCAGTGCCCTGCAGGCTAGTATAAAAAGAGCTGCAGGGTTAGAGTGAATTCAGTTGCTGCCTGGAGCCAGAGAAGTGAATACGGTGCTCCTGTCTGGATGAAGGACCTCCAAGGACCTTGGACAGAGCGGTTGCTGGCAGGGACTGTGGGAGGAAGAAGGATCGCCTGCCTGGCTGCTGGGACTCAACCAGGACAAGGTCTTGAGGTAAGGATGAAGATTGTGCTGGGGCTGCGGGGAAGTGGTCCAGGGAATCGTAGCAGTGATGCAGTTTAGTTAAAGGGACTCAGCGGGCATCTGCTATCTATAAGGTCCCCTGGGCTCGGACCTTGAGTAGTGGTTGGGCCTGGATCCCTCAATTAGACACTAGGGAAGTGGCTTGGACTTTGAAGCACCCCTGGAAGGAACTGTTTAGTGGCCCAGCTGGAAAGCTGGGGCCAGAAAGCCCCAGAGAGGGTAAAGACATTGATTCCAGGGAGGGAGCCCTGTGGATATGGCTTGATACCAGGGCTGAGACCATTTAACAACTGTGGGACTAAGTAAGGATGTGAGCCCAGGTAGGGCCACAGGAAGAGAGCCCAAATGAGGGGCATAGAGATAAGCCTCTGTTGGACCCCTGGGAGGGTTTTGATTTGTATTTCACATACAGACTGTGTGTGACTCATCTGGAGGGCTGAGATGCTGAAGACCCACCACAAACGGGGAGAGAGAGAGTGTGCAGGCGCACACACTTGGACAGGGGGCATTCACAAGAGGTGAGTGCCACCCCATTACAGTGACACATAGCTTTCATGAGGTATTTACTTAAATGGTGACCCACTAAAACTTTGCATCTTGAATGGTCATAAATTTGCTCCATTTGAAAAGTGTTTTATATATTTACTGTATACTCAAAATATGAAAAGGTTATCTGAATGACAGCAAAGATTCTTATTTTCAGAGGAATCTCAAATCTTTATATATGGAAAGGAAATCTTTAAAACATTTTAGAAAGAGGGAGTGTGAGAGAACATTTAGAATTCTTCCATCCACCCCCCTGCCATCTAACTTCAAAGAAAATTTTAAGTCTAAAAGTTCAAGGTTGCTGTTTCAATAATACCTCTCATTTGAACGAAGAGGAGAGTTCTGAATCTATCCTTGTTCGCTACAAGAATAAAATGTTTTTTTTTCCCCAGAGTCTAACTCTTGCGCAGATACACTGTCTAAAAAATCATATAAGGGCAGAGGAATAGGACAACACTTTATATAGCATGGAGTAATTAGTAGATATATTACTCTTTATATATTGGCATTATAACTTCCACAGTGGCATGCTTAACAAGCTGATTCAACAGGAATATGGATGGGGGGTTGAGTTTTTTTATTATTATTTTTGCTCATCGTCAATGTATTATAACTCAATTCCTAATTAGTAGGGCTGTCGATTAGTCAGTTAACTCACAGAATTAACTCAAAAAAAAATTAATTGTGATTAATTGCACTGTCAACAATAGAATACCAGTTGAAATGTATTAAATATTTTTGGATGTTTTTTCTACTTTTTTAAATGTATTGATTTCAATTGCAGCACAATGCTCACTTTATACTTTTTATTACAAATATTTCTACTGTAAAAATGGCAAAAGAAATAGTATTTTTCAATTCATCTCATACAAGTACTGTAGTGCAATCTCTTGATTGTATACATGCAACTTACAAATGTAGAATTTTTTTTACATAACTGCCCTCAAAAACACAACAATGTAAACCTTTAGAGCCTACAAGTCCACTCAGTCCTACTTCTTGTTCAGCCAATCGCTAAGACGAAGTTTGTTTAAATTGACGGGAGATAACACTGCCTGCTTCTAACAACGTCACCTAAAAGTGAGAACAGGTATTTGCATGGCACTTTCGTAGTCAGCGTTGCAAGGTATTTAGGAATCAGATGCACTAAAGATTCTTATGTCCCTTCATGCTTCAACCACCATTCCAGAGGACATGCGTCCATGCTGATAATGAGTTCTGCTTGATAACTATCCAAAGCAGTGCAGAACAACACATGTTCATTTTCATTATCTGAGTCAGAGCAGAAGGTAGATTTTCTGTTTTGGTGGTTTGGATTCTGTAGTTTCCACATCGGAGATTTACTCTTTTAAGACGTCTGACAGCATACTCTACACCTCGTCCCACTTCCAGATTCTAAAACCTTGAGGCGAGTGATGTGGCTATCTTTAGAAATCTCATATTGGTACCTTCTTCGTATTTTATCAAATCTGCAATGAAAGTGTTCTTAAAATGAACAACGTGTGCTGGGTCATCATCTGAGACTGTAATAACATGAAATATATGGCAGAATGCAGGTAAAACAGAGCCAGAGACATACAGTTCTCCCCCAAGGAGTTCAGAGTCAAATATAATTAATGCATTATTTTTTTAATGAGCATCATCAGCATGGAAGCGTATCCTCTGAAATGGTGGCCAAAGCATGAAGGGGCATATGAATGTTTAGCATAACTGGCACGTAAATATCTTGCAATGTCGTCTACGAAAGTGCCATGCAAATGCCTGTTCTTGCTTTCAGGAGACCTTGTTAGAAGCGAGCAGCGTTATCTTCCGTAAATGTAAACAAACGTGTTTCTCTTAGCAACTGGATGAACAAGAAGTATGACTGAGTGGACTTGTAGGCTCTAAAGTTTGACATTGTTTTATTTTCGAATGCAGGGGGATTTTTTTACATAATTTTACACTTGTAAGATTAATTTTCATGATAAAAAGATTGCATTACAGTACTTGTATTAGGTGAATTGAAAAACACTTTTTTATTTACTATTCTTTTGTTTTTTTTATTGTGCATATATTTGTAATCAAAAATAAAGTGAGCGCTGTATAATCATAGAATATCAGGGCTGGAAGGGACCTCAGGAGGTCATCTAGTCCAACCCTCTGCTCAAAGCAGGACCAAGCCCCAACTAAATCATCCCAGCCAGGGCTTCATCAAGCCTGACCTTAAAAACCTCGAAGAAAGGAGATTCCACCACCTCCCTATGTAACCCATTCCAGTGCTTCACCACCATCCTAGTGAAAAACATTTTTCCTAATATCCAACCTAAACCTCTCCCACTGCAACTTGAGACCATTACTCCTTGTTCTGTCACCTGCCACCACTGAGAACAGCCGAGCCCCATCCTCTTTGGAACCCCCTTTTGGGTAGTTGAAAGAAGCTACCAAATCCCACCTCATTCTTCGCAACAGCAGACTAAACAATCCCAGTTCCCTCAGCCTCTCCTCATAAGTCATGTGCTCTATCCCCCTAATGATTTGTGTTGCCCTCCGCTGGAATCTTTCAAATTTTTCCACATCCTTCTTGTAGTGTGGAGCCCAAAACTGGACACACTACTCCAGATGAGGCCTCACTAATGTCGAATAGAGGGGAATGATCACATCCCTCAATCTGCTGGCTATACCCCTACTTATACAGCCCAAAATGCCATTAGCCTTCTTGGTAACAAGGGCACACTGTTGACTCATATCCAGCTTCTCATCCATTATAACCCCTAGTCCTTTTCTGCAGAACTGCTGCCTAGCCATTCGGTCCCTAGTCAGTAGCAGTACATGGGATTCTTCTGTCCTAAGTGCAGGACTCTGCATTTGTTCTTGTTGAACCTCATCAGATTTATTTTGGCCCAATCCTCTAATTTGTCTAGTCCCCCTATATCCTATCCCTACCCTCTAGCGTATCTACTACTCCCCACAGTTTAGTGTCATCTGCCAATTTGCTGAGGGTGCAGTCCACACCATCCTCCAGATCATTAAGGAAGATATCAAACAAAACCAGCCCCAGAACCAACGTTTGGGGCACTCCGCTTGATACTGGCTGCCAACTAGACATGGAGCCATTGATCACTACCCGTTGAGCCTGATGATCTAGCCAGCTTTCTATCCACCTTATAGTCCATTCATCCAGCCCATACTTCTTTAACTTGCCATCAAGAGTACTGTGGGAGATCGTATCAAAAGCTTTGCTAAAATCAAGGAATAACATGTCCACTGCTTTCACCTCATCCACAGAGCCAGTTCTCTGATCATTGAAGGCAATTAGGTTAGTCAGGCATGACTTGCACTTTCTGAATCCATGCTGACTGTTCCTGATCACTTTCCTCTCCTCTATGGGCATCAGAATTGATCCCTTGAGGACCTGCTCCATGATTTTTTCCAGGAACTGAGGTGAGGCTCACTTGCCTGTATTTCCCATGATCTTCCTCCTTCCATTTTTTTAAAGATGGGGCCTACATTAGCCTTCTTCCAGTCATCTGGGACCTCCCCTGATTGCCATGAGTTTTCAAAGATAATGGCCAATGGCTCTGCAATCACATCTGCTAACTCCTTTAGCACCCTCGGATGCAGCACATCCGGCCCCATGGACTTGTGCTCGTCCAGCTTTTCTAAATAGTCCTGAACCACTTCTTTCCTCCCCATGCTGTGCTGCCCAGTTCAGTAGTCTGGGAGCTGACCTCGTTTGTGAAGACAGAGGCAAAAAAAGCATCGACTGCATTAGCTTTTTCCACATCCTCTGTCACTAGGTTGCCTCCCTCATTCAGTAAGGGGCTCACACTTTCCTTGACTTTCTTCTTGTTGCTAACATACCTGAAGAAACCCTTCTTGTTACTCTTAACATCCTCTTGCTAGCTGCAACTCCAAGTGTGATTTGGCCTTCCTGATTTCACTCCTGCATGCCTGAGCAATATTTTTATACTCTTCCCTGATCATTTGTCCAATCTTCCACTTCTTGTAAGCTTCTCTTTTGTTTAAGTTCAGCAAGGATTTCACTGTTAAGACAAGCTGGTCGCCTGCCATATTTATTATTCTTTCTACACATTGGGATGGTTTGTTCCTGCAACCTCAATAAGGAATTGATGGGCAGGATCCCCTGGGGGAATAACATGAGGGGGAAAGGTGTCCAAGAGAGCTGGGAAAAGTACTCCAGTCATGTGACTTATCCCACCAGATCTCTGTTGTTCCAATCACATCATAATTCCTTGACTGTGCCAGGACTTCTACGTTGAATTCTGTGTTGTAATTGAAATCAATATATTTGAAAATGTAGAAAATATCTCAAATTATTTAAATAAATGGTATTCTATTTATTTAAGAGTGTGATTAATAGCGATTATTTTTTTAATTGGTTGACAGCCCTACTAGTTAGTTGATGGGGTATTCCAATTCCCAAAAATGGATCATACATCTACCTAATCCATAATTAAGGAGTTGTTGTATTTACAATAAAACTAAAGAGCGTCATTGTTTTGTATATTTCTTCTTAGCATCACATTCTATATTTTATTCTTGATTTGGCCTCCATCAATAGTGATACTTCATGACAACATTAAATCTCTTACATCATTTCTTCAGTTTCTCCATGTCAGTTGATCTTCCTTATTTCAACTGACAGCCTAAGTCAGAGTGTACCACAGCTCACCAGGAACTTGAGAATTTTCTGTTTGTTTCAGTAGGCAAGTTGTGAGTTTCTTCTCCCATCCTTTAGGAGCCCCCCAACTGTTTGTTCTTCAGTGATCATTGAACATTTTAGATCTTCCCCATGCAGGCCCTTTATTAGTACTATGCACAGAGTGGAGGGGAAAAAGTTTATCACCTAAAATCTATACAGAGAAGATAGATGTCAGAGCTGCATAATTGTGAATCCTGAATTGTCAAGCTTTATCAAATGGTGTGTTGAGACTTGCAAACCTTTCAAGTGAACCTACTTTATAGGTGTCAGGAAGAGAGCTATGTTTATTTGTCAAAAACAGACCACTTTTGGACAAATCTCACCTCAGAAGTACCCTTATGTTTGTAACACACCTTGTTTTCCCACACATAAAATTGTTTGCAATGGCACATAAGCGTTGCCAATATCATTACACTTTTACTTTTTGCAGCATGTCTGTGTCCATGCTTAATGCTTTACTATGACCTTTCCCACCTTGCTACCAACGATTCAGCTCTGCTATTTGGTACCAAGGATGGGAGACTTTGAGGTGTGTACAGTCCTAGTGTAGACAATGACTGAATGCCTAATCAGTATTGTATCTCTTCCCCCCCCCCCCCGCCCCCATTGTGTCAATATGTATTATTGAGTCACAGTTTGGGCAGTTTAGAGTACAAGCTCTGTAACTTGTTAACCCATTCACCACACCCTTTAATGGTGCACAGTGTGCACTGCTCTTTCAAGGTAGCTTCATGGCCACAATCCTACCCTCGCTCATGTCCCCTATGTGGTGTCTCATGCTGCTGAAACAGACTCTTATATCCCTTGTTTTGTAGCAAAACTGATTATTTATTTCTGTTTGCTTTCCTTATGTAGTACTCAGCCAGTCTTGACTCTATCTGTTCTACCCTCAATTCAGCTCCAGAGCAACAATTAAAGATGCATAGGCTAGTGCAAAATACTACTTAAGAGTATTAAAACATTTTTTTAATTCACAGCAATTGATCTGTCTGAGAGGAGGACAGAAGCGACTTCGTCTGCACAAAGTGCAAGCTGGTCTCCATGTTGGAAGAGAAGGTTCGAGGTCTGGAGAAACAAGTATTGACCCCTCGTTGCATAAGAGAAAATGAAGATTTCCTGGACAGATGTCAGATATGCTTCTACGGGCACAACATTCTGAAGAATCGGAGCAGGCTGCGCAGAGGGACGGTGAAGAAATTTGGCATCATGTGACCTCCAGAAGAAGAAAGAGGAGCATCCCTGTACCGGCAATGGAGATATAGGTGAGCAACTGTTTTCATCTTCTTTCCACAGGTACTAATGTGGAGAGTGGACTAGATGATACATCTGAGGGAAGGGAGCAGGAGACTCCACCGATTGGAAGGCATGAGATGCCCTGTCCTAGGGATGGGGGTTCCACGACCACCACTCCCAAGAGAAGGTGGTGAGTGGTGGTGGTTGGGGACTCCCTCCTCACAGGGACCGAGTCATCTATCTGCCACCCCGACTGAGAAAACTGAGAGGTCTGCTGCTTGCCAGGAGCTAGGATTCACAATGTGACAGACTGCCAAAACTCATCAAGCCCTCAGATCACTACCCCTTCCTGCTTCTCCACGTGGGCACCAATGATACTGCCAAGAATGACCTTGAGCAGATCACTGCAGACTACGTGGCTCTGGGAAGAAGGATAAAGGAGTTTGAGGCACAAGTGGCATTCTCGTCCAGGGAAAAGGCCTGGGTAGAGACCCTTGAATTGTGGAAGTCAACAAATGGCTACGCAGGTGGTGTCAGAGAAGGCTTTGGATTCTTCGACCATGGGATGGTGTTCCAAGAAGGAGGAGGAGTGCTAGGCAGAGACAGGCTCCATCTAACGAAGAGAAGGAAGAGCATCTTTGCAAGCAGGCTGGCTAACCTAGTGAGGAGGGCTTTAAACTAGGTTCACCGGGGGAAGGAGATCAAAGCCCTGAGGTAAGTGGGGAAATGGGATACCGGGAGGAAGCACAAGCAGGAGAGTGCAAGAGGGGAGGACTCCTGTCTCAGACTAAGAGAGACGATCGATGAGTTATCTTAAGTGCCTATACACAAATGCAAGAAGCTGGGAAACAAGCAGGGAGAACTGGAAGTCCTGGCACAGTCAAGGAACTATAATGTGATTGGAATAACAGAGACTTGGTGGGATAACCCACATGATTGGAGTACTGTCATGGATGGATATAAACTGTTCAGGAAGGACAGGCAGGGTAGAAAAGGTGGGGGAGTTGCGTTGTATGTAAGAGATCAGTATGACTGCTCAGAGCTCCAGTATGAAACTGCAGAAAAACCTGAGAGTCTCTGGATTAAGTTGAGAAGTGTGAGCAAGATGGGTGATGTCGTTGTGGGAGTCTGCTATAGACCACCAGACCAGGGGGATGAGGTGGAAGAGGCTTTCTTCCGGCAACTAACAGAACTTACTAGATCACAGGCCCTGGTTCTCATGGGAGACTTTAATCACCCTGATATCTGCTGGGAGAGCAATACAGTGGTGCACAGATAATCCAGGAAGTTTTTGGAACATGTAGGGGACAATTTCCTGGTGCAAGTGCTGGAGGAACCAACTAGGTGCAGAGCTCTTCTAGACCTGCTGCTCACAAACCGGGAAGAATTAGTAGGGGAAGCAAAAGTGGATGGCAACCTGGGAGGCAGTGACCATGAGATGGTCGAGGTCAGGATCCTGACACAAGGAAGAAAGGAGAGCAGCAGAATACGGACCCTGGACTTCAGAAAAGCAGACTTTGACTCCCTCAGGGAACTGATGGGCAAGATCCCCTGGGAGAATAACATGAGGGGGAAAGGAGTCCAGGAGAACTGGCTGAATTTTAAAGAATCCTTATTGAGGTTGCAGGATAAAACCATCCTGATGTGTAGAAAGAATAATAAATACGGCAGGAGACCAGCTTGGCTTAACAGTGAAATCCTTGTTGATCTTAAACACAAAAAAGAAGCTTACAAGAAGTGGAAGATTGGACAAATGACCAGGGAGGAGTATAAAAATATTGCTCTGGCATGCAGGAGTGAAATCAGGAAGGCGAAATCACACTTGGAGTAGCAGCTAGTAAGAGGATGTTAAGAGTAACAAGAAGGGTTTCTTCAGGTATGTTAGCAACAAGAAGAAAGTCAAGGAACATGTGGGCTCCTTACTGAATGAGGGAGGCAACCTAGTGAC
The DNA here is from genome assembly GCF_027887155.1 of Malaclemys terrapin pileata. Classification (NCBI taxonomy): domain Eukaryota; kingdom Metazoa; phylum Chordata; order Testudines; family Emydidae; genus Malaclemys; species Malaclemys terrapin. The sequence continues at coordinate 93,731,251 of NC_071509.1, forward strand.
AGAGGATGTGGAAAAAGCTAATGCACTCGATGCTTTTTTTGCCTCTGTCTTCACGAACGAGGTCAGCTCCCAGACTGCTGCACTGGACAGCACCGTATGGGAAGGAGGTGACCTGCCCTCTGTGGAGAAAGAAGTGGTTCAGGACTGTTTAGAAAAACTGGACGAGCACAAGTCCATGGGGCCGGATGTACTGCATCTGAGGGTGCTAAAGGAGTTGGCAGATGTGATTGCAGAGCCATTGGCCATTATCTTTGAAAATTCATTGCAATCAGGGGACGTCTCGGATGACTGGAAAAAGGCACTACATTAGCCGATCTTTAAAAAATGGAAGGAGGAGGATCCAGGGAACTACAGGCCAGTCAGCCTCAGCTCAGTTCCTGGAAAATTATGAGGCAGATCCTCAAGGAATCTATTCTGAAGCACTTAGAGGAGAGGAAAGTGATCAGGAACAGTCAGCATCTATTCACCAAGGGTAAGTCATGCCTGACTAACCTAATTGCCTTCTATGAGGAGATAACTGGCTCTGTGGATGAGGGGAAAGCAGTGGACATGTTGTTCCTTGACTTTAGCAAAGCTTTTGATACAGTCTCCCACAGTATTCTTGCCAGCGTATTAAAGAAGTATAGGCTGGATGAATGGACTATAAGGTGGATAGAAAGCTGGCTAGATCATCGGGCTCAACAGGTCATGATCAATGGCTCCATGTCTAGTTGGCAGCCGGTTTCAAGCGTGGTGCCCCAAGGGTCGGTCCTGGGGCTGGTTTTGTTCAATATCTTCATTAATGAGCTGGAGGATGGCATGGACTGCACTCTTAGCAAGTTTGCAGATGACACTAAACTGGGAGGAGTGACAGATATGCTGGAGGGTAGGGATAGGATATAGAAGGACCTAGACAAATTAGAGGATTGGGCCAAAATAAATCTGAGGTTCAACAAGAACAAGTGCAGAGTCCTGCACTTAGGACAGAAGAATCCCATGTACTGCTACTGACTAGGGACCAAATGGTTAGGGGAAGCAGTTCTGCAGAAAAGGACCTCGGGGTTACAGTGGACGAGAAGCTGGTAATGAGTCAACAGGGTGCCCTTGTTGCCAAGAAGGCTAATGGCATTTTGGGCTGTATAAGTAGGGACATTGCCAGCAGATCGAGGGACGTGATTGTTCCCCTCTATTGGACATTGATGAGGCCTCATCTGGAGTACTGTCCAATTTCGGGCCCCACACTACAAGAAGGATGTGGAAAAATTGGAAAGAGTCCAGCGGAGGGCAACAAAAATGATTAGGGGGATGGAGCACATGACTTATGAGGAGAGGCTGAGGGAACTGGGATTGTTTAGTCTGCAGTTGCGAAGAATGATGGGGGATTTGATAGCTGCTTTCAACTACCTGAAAGGGGGTTCTGAAGAGGATGGATCTAGACTGTTCTCAGTGGTACCAGATGAGGGAACAAGGAGTAATGGTCTCAAGTTGCATTGGGGGAGGCATAGGTTGGATATTAGGCAAAACGTTTTCACTAGGATGGTAGTGAAGCACTGGAATGGGTTACCTAGGGACCTTTTTCACTAGGGAGGTGGTGGAATCTCCTTCCTTCGAGGTTTTTAAGGTCAGGCTTGACAAAACCCTGGCTGCAATGATTTAGTTGGGAATTGGTCCTGCTTTGAGCAGGGGTTGAACTAGATCTCCTGAGGTCCCTTCCAACCCTGATATTCTGATTCTATAATCTGAAAAAAACCACAAGTCAGTTGTTCAACAATGCATACACAGAGACACAACGATCCCAACGTTTATTTAACTGGAGGCTTGCATGACAGTCCAGGCACTACACCATGTCTCACCCTTCTGAGATATGAAAATGAGAGAGTTGTAAAAGATTATTGGTTAAGTCATGGAAAAATAACTCCATGCCAAAATTCCTTCCAGCAAACCCAGTTGTCCTATTGTTATAGCACTGTTCCCTTTTCCCCCTAGTGTCCTCTTGAAGGAATGGGATATTTCAAAGGACTATGATCCATACATTGGGGGGATGGTGGAAATCACTGGGATGCATGGAGGAGACCTACTACCAGCCAATACATGTATCTGGATTTTAGTGCCCCTATTTCCTAGTTCTTTCAACCCCTCTCCTTCACTCTCCCCCTGTCCTATACTTCAGGTAAAGGTCAGGATACAATTCTAACCCTTGCACTTAAGGAGCACAAAGACTGAAATCCTAGCACATCCCCTGGTTTTAATTTTCCAATGTAGGGAGAATGGGCTTTGACTCGTCTCTGGGACCCAGCCAGCAGAGCTGAGATACATGCACATCATTTCAAAGCATGTCCCAGTAGGTGTGCTTCTATTGTAATCCCAGGGACATCCTGTCTGCCTCAAATAATGCTTCAGGGAGCTCCTACTGAGCTTGATCATGTACACACTGCCCCCAGTTCAGCTTCACAGCCAGGATCTGCCCTTTTTAATAAATAGGTTCTTTCTTCTTTTACAGTGCATCTCATAATTCAGCTTTATTTTATTGTATATCCACTCTTAGTTATTCAGGAAGATAACTCATGCTATTCAGCCACTTTACCCAAGGCTTGATCTTGCTCCCATTGTAACTAATAGCAAGACTTTCATAATAAGAACAGACTCAGGCAACAGATGCATATCTACTATATTCCTTCAAAGGTTTTGTTTGCCTAATGGAGTATTAAAGCTTCTCCATGTAACTTCTGAATAGTATTACATGCAATTCCGTTATTAAACTTTCACTCAATTTTATTCTGCTCACGGGGTTCTGCTTAAAAAAATAAACGATGACTAATTTCTACAAAAGAATGAAAAAATTGAGCATATGGGGAAGTTAAGTTATGATTATGGATATAATTTTGTAGTTAAATTACACTATTCATATAGTAATACACTTCTACCTCGATATAACGCTATCCTCAGGAGCCAAAAAATCTTACCGCATTATAGGTGAAACTGCGTTATATCGAATTTGCTTTGATCCACCGGAGTGCACAGCACCCCCCCACCCCCCCCGGAGCACTGCTTTACTGCATTATATCCAAATTCGTGTTATATCGGGGTAGAGGTGTACATGGTAATGGTACCCTGCTTACTGCAGTTCCCTGTCATAATGGTCAGTGATATTGTTTCCCTTAGGATTCTTCCTCTTACTAATTATAGTATTTTATGTGGCTACTTGTTGTAGCAGTCCCTTCAGAAGGGCATTTTTAACAGCTTTACTCACAACAGTATTCACTTTGAAGTCTCATCTCATCTACTAGAGAGCCTATCTAATTATTGTTAGTCACCCTAGTACTTCTCAATGTGCTACTGAGGATGAGATCATTGACTATATATGCCTACCTGCTTTTGGAGGTATCTAGTTCTTTGGGCACAAAGTAGAACTCAACAAGACTATACTGTGAGAGCCTCGGTGCATAACAATTTCTTACTAAGGCAAAAAGCCCACTGAAGTAAATGAGCTGTTTGAGTTGACTGAATAAGGAGTGAAGAATTTGGCCCTACATTTAGAGTGCAGTATTTCTATTATTGATGGAAATTCAACCCCTTGAACAAACGTGCAGATCATTGCATAATCATTAAATATTCAGATTTTGCTAAGAAACCATTTTCTCAGTGACAACTATTGGGAAGTCATTATATTTTACTGGGAAAACAAATGTAATTTACATAGTGTGGTGTGTGTGTTTACACACACACACACACACACACACACACACACACACAGAGGAATTACATTTATATATTTTCAATAAGAATTTAGGAGCCTTTTAGAAATGGAATGATGCCCCTAAATCACTTTTACCCTAGGAGCCTAATTTTAGGGACCCATTTTTAAAAATCTTGGTCAAGGATGCTGCTTGTTTATGTATATAACTGTATATTTACATAAGAATGGCCATACTGGCTCAGACCAAAGGTCCATCTAGCCCAGTATCCTGTCTTCTGACAGTGACCAATGCAAGGTGCCCCAGAGGGAATGAACAGAACAGGTAATCATCCCCTGTCGCCCATTCCCAGCTTCTGGCAAACAGAGGCAAGGGACACCATCTCTGTCCATCCTGACTAATAGCCATTGATGGACCTATCCTCCATGAACTTATCAAGTTATTTTCTGAACCCTGTTATAGCCTTAACCCTCACAACATCATCTGGCAAAGAGTTCCACAGACTGACTGTGTTGTGTGGAAAAAATACTGTCCTTTGTTTGTTTTAAATCTTCTGCCTATTAATTTCATTTGGTGACCCCTAGTTCTTGTGTTATGAGAAGGAGTAAATTATTTTAGATACCCATGTTTTGTTAAAATTGTAGCTGAAATCTCTAGCATAGACTAGCAGGTACAGCCCTACGGGCAAAGAGAAATGATATCTGTTTCATCTACTACCTGCTGGAAATGACATGAGAAGACTCCATGTTTCTAAAATTATATTAGTGTTGTATATAGAAATGCTACAATTGCAATTAGATGTAAAACTACATGCACAAACTGGGTTATTGGTGCCTCCTTCTCCCTCCAAGTTCTTGTGTTCCTCCCTCTATCCAGATTGCTTCAAGAACCATGTCCCTCCATTTCCTCCTGCCAAGTTATCATACAAAAGAAGAAAATATGAAGGACCATCTCCTATGTTTTGAAAAATGTTTGAGACGAGTAATTCCTAGCCTTAGTCCCAAATATAGCAAACAAGCAAGATACTTGTGTTTGTATCTGGCTATGGGATGTCTGTAAGCAGGTTTATGGGCCGAGGAGGTGCTTGCATGTGGTACGTCTAGAAGCAGTTGTCAGCCGCAGATCTCGGTTTCGCTTCAAATGTATTACTGACTCATTCTCCAAATAGCAACAGAACACAACTCAGTTGTTAAAAATATTATTTCAATAAATCATGTGTAATTCACAAAGGCATCTGAAATGAGGTGAAAGTGAACTGGGAATGGAGATAGCTGCTCATGTATGCAGTTCACCACAGCTGGACCTATTAACTGCAGTGGTTAGCATAGGCCTCAAAATTGCACAATTGCAGAAGTAGCATACTATTGTTGCTATTTTTATAAAAGATTACTAGTGTTCATCTATTTATTCATTGCAAGATGTAGTGTAAGTCAATTTCCTCTGAGTTACACCTGTTCTCTTCAACAAATATTCTCCATTTTCATCTTCTTTTCATAGAAGCAAGGGGAGTGTAGGATGCAAAAGAGACCTGAGCCCTATTTCCCAGTTCAGGAAATAACTTCAGCACGTGCTTAAGTCCATTCCTATTCAGGACAGCACTGAAGCACATATTTAAAGTTAGCACATGCTTAAGATCTATGTCAAAGAGGCCTGCCTTCCTGAATTGAGGTCATGGTAAGTAAGCCTATGCAGGATGCGACATGACTTTCTGCACCTGCTAATCCAACTCTGGAGCATGATTCCCTTACTCATCCACTTACGCCCTATTTAACACCAGGCAGGTTCAGCCCCAGAGTCAAAAAATCTCATTTGACGTGTTCTTTTTTGAGAACTGTTTGGAATTTTCCAACTGACTTGAGGTTGACTGCAGTGGGAGGAGAGGACTTACAGCGGAGAGCAATCTACAGCCCTGCTGGAAGTCATTGCCTGCATCAAGGATGGATTGATACTCTGCAAACAGTAGTGAGCTATTCAACAAAAGCATGTCTGACCCCAGTCAAGATAAGCAAAAGTATTGTGTGAGCCTAAAACAATGGAAGAATGAACACACTAAATGACGTGTGTGTGTGTGTGTTCATGATGATTCACTTGAGATCAACTAGGTAGTAAAAAAGCTGTATGAATTATGCCTATACAGTATGCTTTGCATTTTTTTTTTTAAAGTATAGTACAGGTAGTAGCAAGAGTAAGTCTTGTATTGCCACGGCAAATGCTGTTTATTCTGTGGTAAATAAAATACTTCAGTTTGAATGGTTGTCAATCTGGTACCTTTTCACAAACATTATGTTCACATAAAATTTAAATGATTAAAGCCATCTATTCTCACTCAATATTTAAAATATACAGTATGATACTGAAAATAAAGATCTTGGGTAGCATGGATATAGGTATTCATTTTCAAGTATTAAGAGTTCTGACCCTATCTAATAAAATATAACTTACTAAATTGGAGAATCTCAATCTTTTCTCAGCTATGACACTGAAAAAGCCCAACTAAGGTGAAAGGGGTTTTGATAAGTATTTTTTAAAAAGAGATAGACAATGTCCAATGAACTTACTGAAAAGGGAGGGAAAAGAAATTAAAATTACAAGATTTTGTGACCTCGTAATTATGAGGTGCAAGAATGTTACAGTTAACTGGATCTCTCACATGTTAACATGAATAGAAAAGATTTTCACTAAGGTGCTTTCCATAATGAATAGTTAATGTCATTAGGAAATATTTGCAATGTGTTATTGCCCATAGAAATCTACATTGACTAATTTAACCACTGGTAAATCAATGACAAATCAATTCAAACAAGAATGAAGGCGGGGGAGAGAAATACCTCACGTGGCCAAGAACAAAAGCAGGCCTTAAAGAAAAAAAGTACTAACTGTCTGGCAAACAAATGTCCAAAAATGTTAACCCTCAGAAGGATTAACTCAAAAGCTGGGAAAACTCAACAGTCTTCTAGCAGGATTTCCCAGAGGGTATCACTACAACCTGCATAAATGGTCTTGTTGTTGTAGTGTTGAAGAATAAGGTCCAAATTTTACCCTGTTACTTGGGTGGTATGCTGGAGTGTGAGAATTTAATTTAAACAATCAGAATTTTTGTGGCCCAGTGGGTTCTGCCTAGAAAATAAAGGTGCTTGAGAATTCATATAAAAATATTTTTAATCTTTATTTTAGGAAGCATTATATCCAAATTTCCTGAAGATCTTTCATCTAGGTAGCCTTTTGAGTCTATGGCTAAAATTTAGTCTCCAGAGTTCAATGAAATCCCATATTCTAATAGCTGTTTCATCTTAATGGTTCCCTTCTTTTAAGAAATATCCTGAGTTTTCATCTTTTAATTTGCTTTTCTATCATCTCTGCCTTTCTTATATCTAGTAATGGTTAAAACTCCCAGGATGTTGATGTTTAGCTTGATTCAGATATGCATCCAAATGGTCAGATGATTATTAGGTTTTTGGTTCTAGAAATCAAGCTGAACAGGGGAGGGATAGCTCAGTGGTTTGAGCATTGGCCTGCTAAACCCAGGGTTGTGAGTTCAATCCTTGAGGGGGCCACTTAGGGAACTGGGGCAAAATCTGTACTTGGTCCTGCTAGTGAAGGCAGGGGGCTGGACATGATGACCTTTCAAGGTCCCTTCCAGTTCTAGGAGATGGGATATCTCCATTAATTTATAATACATCTTTTGAGAAAAGGTTGTCTCACAAAGTCCCTAAATATCATGAGAATAACACTTCTCACCGTATTCCAATATTTATCCTCCCGTCTAGGGCAAAGGCAGGAAGCACAGTGAGCCGGTAAAGAATTAAACAACATACAAATTGTAGCGATGAAGCCAAAATGAAAAATTCAGGCACAGATTTTTCAATACCCTAAAACTGGCAGGCATTTGAATGGGTCCAGGCCCATTATCTTTTTTTTTTTTTTTTTTTAATTAAAGACTAATCACATTTTTCAGAATCTCAGTAAAATTCAGTTTGAGTTTGGGTAAAAGTTTTCATTGATTTTTGTTTTATCAGCCCGAGTTTGTGCAACCCAGTTTACAACCATAAAGTCCACTGAAATAAAATTTTCACTTTTCAGGTTTATCATGGCACTTTTCAAGCCCAGATATTCTATATTCTTACCCAACAGTAAGCTGCAGAGCAGCATTGGGGTTACAGAGATTTTATGTAAGTTATGTTTCATTTTTTTATAGATGGTTGAAGCCATTATTTACAGACTTTCTCTTTGCCTTTTAGTACTGTAGATCTTATTAACCTTTGTATTTTGTCACTATCCTCTCAACACTTGCCAATTTATCTGCATCTCTTTTAAAACAAAATGGTGCCCAAAATTAAATGTAGCCCTTCATGTGATATTGAATAGGTGCCAAACAGAGCAGAATAATTACCTTGCTTTTTAATGTGCAATAATCCAATTAATATAACGTAATACAGCCCTAGTCAGTTTTGCAACTTTCACATTGTTGACTCATACTCTTCTTCATTTACTATTAAATCTGGTAATCTACCAGGAGGAAAAATAAAAAATATTTTACAAATAGTATGGAAGTGGTTTGATTTTCTGTATTTGAGACCTTTAATTGTTGTACATTTATGAAATTTTGAATCTGTTCTGTGAGATTTTGTTACACACATATGAATTTATTTGATAGTCAATTCTATCCTCTAGATTACTAGGATGAGCAGTCTGGAAGCTTAAGTTCTGACATTTTGTTTGTGACATTCCTGAATAATTTCGAAAAAGGAGGAGGAAAAAAAGCTAAGATTTGTTACTTTGCTCTTTGGCAAATACTGTTCAATAAGCTCTGTCCACTGTACTCAATAGGTATTATACTGTAATGGATGGCATCATCGCTATACATCTGTAGTTGTCAGGGCCGGCTCCAGCTTTTTTGCTGCCCCCAGCAGCAAAGGAAGGGGGGGAAAAAAAAGAGAGAGGAAAAATCTGACTGAAGAACCCACCACCGAAGTGCAGCTGCAGACCCGGACGTGCCGCCCCAACAACAGATGAACTGCCACCCCTTTCTATTGGCCACCCAAGGCACCTGCTTCCTTCACTAGTGCCTGGAGCTGGCCCTGGAAGTTGTGCACTTGGTTATTAGTGCAGTGACTCAAGCCATACTCTCTTCTTCACTGTGCAGGGGAGGAAAGCAAATGAAACTAAAAAGGAGATCGATAGTGTTCCAAAATCAGCAACAGCAGAGAGTGACGACTATGAAGCTTTCTTCCCTTATTCTGAAAGTAATATGAAAAGGCTACAATAAATCTTTTTAGTACTCGACATCAAGGAGACGTTTTCCAAAGAACTGGCAAATTAGTTATGAGAATCTCAGTCATCATGTCTGCTAGCTAAAACCTAAGCAGTGGGTGTGACAACATGTGCTCCTGTATTCACACCTTACTCATTATTGTAATAATCTTTGTACAAAATATCCCTTGTTAGGTATCATTTGAAAACTAATAACTCATTCATATGGTGACACGTATGTACAACCTTATATGTAAACTTATGAAAGCCCCCCATATGATGTTAAAGTGAGTTCAGACTCACTTTGCCTCAGTTAGGCAGAACTGGTCAAGCAGGCCTAGTGCCCTGAGTGCCGACTCCACAGCTCCCATTGGACTGGAACTGTGGCCAATGGGAGCTGCAGGGACAGTGCCTGTGGGCAGGGGCAGTGGTATGCTGAGACCCCCTGCCTAGGAGCCACTGCCAGAGGGATCTTCCAGTCTCTTTCAGGAGCTGCCTGAGGTAAGTGCTGCCCCTCATCCCCTCCTGCACCCAACACCCTGCCCCTGCTGTTAAAAGTGAGTGGTGGGGGGAGAGCAAGTGGCAGAGGGAGGGGGGATGGAGTGAATGGGGGGTGGGGCCTCAGAGAAGGGCCGGGACAGGAGTGTGGACTCGGGGAAGGGGCAGGGTAGGGCAAGGGTATTTGGATTTGTGCAATTAGACAGTTGTCAACCCTACCCCCCGCCCCCAGCCTGTTTTGTGTGCGCTCCGTCCGAAGATCCAGATATGGTAGGTGAGGTCTGAGACCGCTTACAGATAGGGACCCATAGGCAAGTTAGGTGGTGGACTGCCTATCTTCTCCCAGTTTGTGCATCAATCTGGGGCTTAGGCATTCAGACACCTAGCATGGGGTAGCAGTATATGTGCTTATAGGAAGAAACATAACTTGGCACCTAAATTTTTGCAGTAAAAGTTTCCTAGGTGCATATTTTAAGTGCCTACAGGTGCAGGAAAAGCTAAGTGGAGGGTTTTTTTATTCCAGTGGGGCCTGATTCTATGTTTTAGGTGTCTAAAGTAGCAGTTAGGCACCTAAATCCTTTTGTGAATCTCACCTTTGCTGTTTAAAAAAATCTCTTATTTCTACTCTGAATTTGTCTAGCTTCAGCTTCCAAAATCATTGGTGGAGGTGTGCTTTTTCTGCTAGATTTAAGAGAGGGCAAAATTTCAGTTACAAATTTGGGTTCAAATTCCACTCCTCTAGTCCCCATTCAGATTGAGGTGTTTGAATTCTGAAGCCCATTTCTATTATTATTATTGTTTATTATTTATTTTATTATTATGCCTATTTTTGAGCAGAGGTTCCCCTTCTCAAGTCGACCACAGGGGCGGTTGGGACTGGGGATAGGTATGATTCAGTCCTAATTTAGACAATATAGTTTAGATGTATTGAATACCATTTGAACAGATGTAGGTGCAAAATGCTACATTTTTTTTAAATAATGTCAGTGTATTGTTCCCATGTGTTTTTAAGGAATTAATTAAAGCTATTATTAATAATAAAGGAGGAAAGTGCCAGAGCCTTTGGTCAAAACAACAACTTATGTGGATTTAAAGTTGATTTTATGTTTTGTTTTTAGTTTTACAGATGATCAGGATGGTTTGTATAATGCAGTGCATGTCAAAGGATCAGAATTTTACTTGTAACTCCATAAATGGAACTACTATGTGCAGAGATAAGGGTGAGTCTTTACAAAGAGAGAGAGAGGGAGCAGAAGGTTGGAAATTTTTAGAAAAATCCATTAAAAAAAAAACCAATGTGGATAGAGACTTGCTTCTGCAGTCCATTTACACTTAAACATGACATTAGACTGTGTGTGGACTACAAGATTAGTCCCTAAATATTCACTGCTCAGAAACTGTAGATATTGAAACAGTTAGTTTTCATGCAAAGTACAGTGTGCTTTTCTGATTTTTTTTTAGACGTAGTTAGTTATCAAATCAGTCTGTTTTGCAGTAACTATCCTTCTTGAAGCTAAAATTATTTTAGACAGGATACCTAATGTTCAGTATCAGAAATGAATGTCATTCAGTTGGAAAAAAGCCTATCAGCTCCGTGTTTTGTGGCATACCGTAATTGCAAAGTTAATTTTGCAAATCTCATAAGCTGAGCACTTTGAAGATTTATCTGAATTCTTTAAATGTTGGGCCTAATAATGTTACATGTATTTTGAACAGCTTTATTAAACTCAAGTAAATTATTCTTAAGGCTAAAAAATGACTTTTGAATTTATTTCAAATTAATCTCACTTTTTGTCGCTATGAATTTAAAAAAGGAATAAAGCTTGGGATAAAACACAAAAGAATTGTAAAGGAAATCACATCTGTTTAAAACAAATGATATGCCACTAAACCTAATAGGAGGAGATGATTCCTTTTTTCTTAATCAAGAAAAATAAATCCTTTCTAAACATATTTTAATTACTAACGAGCCATAGAATTTGTGATATTTACATCCAGATCTTAAAAATATCTACTTTATAATAATGTATAAAAATATTTTCTTTACATTATCTGTAGCTCCTGCTAAACAACATGCAACATGCAATTTGCCACATTGTACTTTTAAAATATAGCACTAATGTGAATGACTGGAGATTTTTCTCACTTGTTTAAACCCCAATAGACTTGTTACTCTACTGCACCCAAGAGTGAGACTTTTTCCTGAGGCTTTTAATTTGACATAAATCAGTAGTGATTTTCTGAGAACAGAATGTGAACTTCAGTCTCTTCTCTAGATTAATCAACCTTCTTTTGGATTTTAAACACATGTCTGTACAGCACCCAGCACATTTTGGATGCCAGAGTATTGTACATAATAATGAACCCTGCTGCCCAAATACAGATCCAGATCTGGGTTCAGATTCTGAACACCTCCCAAATTAGGTGGTGTTAAGAGTCAAAAAGAGTTTGGGAATTTGTCTTTAGTATACAAATACTTATGTCTTTATTTTCAAGCCTGCGACAATATCAGTAACAATATAGGGCAGATTATGATGCAAAAAATAAATCTCTAAGGCTTTTGATGTGGAAAGTACAATCCAGCTAAGGTGATATCTGTGAGTTTCTTATAATGTGTGCTGCATTCAAAAAGTACAGCACTTTTACATCCCCCTACCTTTGTAACTTGTAGGTTAATTTTAATGTATAAAAGCTGATATTAGTGTTTAAAGATTTAGTTCAGTACTTATCAATATTAATTTGCAGTTTATGGAATTTATATGTCTTGTGTTTATTTTAAACAAATATTTCATTTATCTAGAGGTATCACAACTTGTACCAAGCTAGTTGGTAGAGTTATTATTCATATGGTAACATTAGTGTTAAATGTGTCGTGCAGTTAAAGGTTTCCAAAGTTAATGCACTATGGAGATTATCAAATGTTGATGGGAAAGAGGTTTAAAAGACCTACACATATTGGAATTTAATTCCCTCCCTTCCCCAAATCTGTGACTTTTATTTATTTATTTATTTAGGTGGGAAAAAATAGCATTGTTTTGAATAAAATGAAATAATTATTAGTTGAAATAATAGCACAGGAAATAAAGGTGCAGAGGAGCAGGTCTTCTGCAGAGATTAAGGTGATCTCAGCTTCAACACTATGGAACAGCAAGCTCTTGAGAACTGAAGCCAAGATCCTGATCTCTGTGTGTTTCAAAGATGTTCTAGTCATGCAGAAGTTAGGACTTCCATGGATTTTTTTCTTGACTCCTGGTGTATGCTGCAGACCTCAGGAGTTCTGCGGAGCGTCTTGCTCCTTACTTTCTACAGCTACTGTCCGTGCAGTCCAGGAGCTGCACAGTTCCCAGAAAGTGTCCCTCAGCTCCTCCTCTCTGCTTACTACATTCACAGGCTCCCTGGATTTTAATGATGCACAGGAAGGCCTGGGGAGCCAAATGAGGAGGCAGAGATTATGGGATTCTGTGGAATTCCCAATCTTTGAAGGGCATTGGGAGCTCGAGGGAGTCATCCTCCATACTGAACCACTTTAAGTTTTATGCATTGAAGCATTAAACTAACTCAGTTGTACACTGATATGCAAACCTTTACACTCTTCATTGGGGTACCCAGCAGCATTATAAGCATTGTAGTTTTGAATGTTGGATATCTTACAAACAGAATATCACTTGGTGGCTTGTGTGACAATTCCAGACTAGGGAATGGTGAATGATAAAATCTTTTGAGTGTGTGTGAATTTGAAATTTGTAAATTGTGTGACAGACCCAGACCAGTGGGGTACAGGAGTCTGGTAGAAAGCAAATATACCGGCCACTGGATGAACAATTTTCTGTTCCCTGGGTGACCAGAGCAGGGGCTGCCCTAGAGCAATCAGGAACCTGCTAGAACCAATTAAGACAGGCAAGCTAATCAAGACACCTGGGGCCAATTAAGAACTTTCTAGAATCAATTATGGCAGGCAGGTTAATCAGGACACCTGGTTTAAAAAGGGAAGTAGCCCAGGGAGTTGTAGCTGTCACGCAGCTGATACAGGGAACAGCTGCTATCCACAGGGCCCTGGGCTGGAACCCGGTGTATAGGGTGGCCCCGGGTTTCCCCCATCTCCCCAACTCCTGATCGGACACAGGAGGAGTTGACCTGGTCTGTGAGAAATACCAGAAGGGAAGGTCTAAATTGGAAAGGGATCTGGCCTGTCCCCAACCCACAAGAGAATGTGGGGATTGTTCTCTGTTTCCCCCATGATGGCCAGTGATGAGGTTAGCTGAGTGGATGGCAGGTTTGAGCCACTAGCAAAAGTGGCCAAACTGAGGGCTGCCGTGAATCTCTGAGGCAAGCAAATCCACCTATAAGTGCAGGACCACCACGGCAAAGGAGGAACTTTGTCACAGTTGCCTTATACAAAAAATTTGGTTGACATTTACATTACTAAAATATATTCAGTGTTATACTAAATCTACTTTCAGGCCAAGACCCCGTGCTTCAAATTTCAATGGAGGATAATTTTTGAACACTTCTAATGCAACCCTCCTTCTCTCAAGAATTTACTGTGTTGTGAAAGAAATCACGAACTTTTTCAAGCCAAAATATTCTTTCTAGACAAAATTGAGGTTGATATTGCAAGCCTAGTTTATACCTAAACTCTGTAGAGAGTGCGAGTATTGTAAATGGTTGTCCTCAATGAAGAAGTGTATGTGATAAGTAGGAAAATAGTGGGTCTGAAATAGCACCCACATTAAAAAGCAAAGTGAAAAAGAAGCTGTGGTAGCAGCAGCAATAATTGGGTGTGGGGGAGAAAAAAACAGTTTTGAACAAGCAAGAAACTGTCTAAATCTTCATTCCTTGATTTGACTCCTTTCACTTCAGTGTCTTATGGCAGACATAAATTTGACTAATTCTCTCTCAACTTAAATGAGGACAACTGAGCCAACTACTCTACTCAAATAGCAATTTAAATACAGTAGTGATGAAAAATAATTTATGAAAAAGCTTTCTGGAATCCATTTTGACAAAATGCAAAGTGTGATTATAGATCAGCATTTCATGTACCATGTTTCACTCTGGCACGGGGTTCTGGAACTTTTCCCCTTTATGGGCTACTGTAATAGAGAGCGAGAGAACCTTGTGATTGGGAATAGAGGTTACAGTTTCATTTGTAATCCCCCTAACATATTATCAACATAATGGGTACGTCTACACTGCAAAGTAAGCCCAGGGTTTGGATTCAGACCCCTTCCGTCTATTCACAAATTACACTAACCCAGGGTTTGAACCCAGGGCCCCAGGATTCCATAGGGGTGAAGGTTCCAACCCTGAGTCAAGCTGGGACGCAGGGTTCAAACCTTATTGCTTTGCAATGTAGACATAGATTCACTGGCCTCGTCGTTTGAGAGTCCACCAGGTGTCCCATGGGCTGATTTCCTTTGTCCTCTGGACAGTCAAGTTTGGAGGACAGTCAAGTTTTCCCACAGTTCACCACAAACAAAGGGGAAGAGTGCCTATGTTTTGGGATGATGCTAAGAAGTCTGGGATATGGTGATTGGACTCAGGGCTGCATAAGGCTATGTAGATGCTGGACCCCCAGGTTCCAATAATTCCTAACCGGGGTTACAAATGAGTGTAGACATTTGAGTTCTGGGTTAACAAATCCAGGATTTTCTAACTTGAGTGCTACTAACCCAGGGCTTCTATCATAATGTAGACATGCCCTGTAAGGCTGCTAAAATGGAAAGCCAATATTGAATAAAATATTTAAATATGACAAGGGTTTTGTTCTTGTTGAAGCAAAGGCTTTTGTGCTTAATTTCATCTTGCCCTTCTATTCATTGTTCTGTTACTGTTTCTCAGCTCAGCACACACTCTGTGCTGAAATATACCACGTGCTCTGTTTGTTTGTTTGGGGGACCATGCTGACCGAGTGTGTACTGAGCATAGTGGCCTGCTAGGCAAGGCTGAGATCTTCTTAACAAGGCTGTGATCCCTAAGCCTTTTAGCACCATCAACCCTTAACCAGGGGGCGGGGCTACTCAGGGAGACCAGGGCTTTAAAAAATCTGCTCCTAAGCAACCAGAGGAGCTAGCAAACAGGGGAGTTTTGTGAGGTAGTTCTCCAGGGGGAGTGGCAGCAGGGGCTAGAACTCAACATTCTTTCAACTTAAAAGCCCAAAACACCCCCTTGATATAAACACAACAACAAAGGAACCAGCTGCAGGAGTAAAAAGAGAATGCAGTCAGAAGTCCAGCAACAGAATGGGGGCTACCCAGTTTGTTGCTCCCAATGCAGCATATATGATTACCTGCCCATGGGACATATGTGTGGCATATGTGTGCATGCAGTGCAAGGAGCTCCAGGCCCTCAGAGACAGTGTATGGGCTTTGGAGACCAGAGTGGCTGAACTGGAGGAGCTGATGGAGACAGAGAGGTACATAGATAAGACTCTCCTGGACACAGTAGAATGGTCCCACCCCCGGTCTGACAGCCTCTGTGTTGTTCAGGAGGATGAAAGTCCCAGGGAAGGAGAGCATAGAACTGGAGCAGAGGGAAACAATCCCATAGTTGGGACCCTCCTTCCAGATGATGATGTGGTATCCTCTCGCACTCAGGATACCTCTCCGGGGGAGGGAACTCCAGCTTTTAGAAAGAGACAGGTATTAGTAATGGGCGATTCAATCATTAAAAACATAGATAACTGGGTTTGAGATGACCGGGAGAACCACATGGTGACTTGCCTGCCTGGTGTGAAGGTTGCGTATCTCTCGAGACATCTAGATAGACGTATGTGTAGAGCTGGGGAGGAGCTGGTGGTCATGGTACATGTAGGTACTAATGACATAGGGAAGGATAGGAGAGAAGTCCTGGAGGCCAAATTTAGGCTGCTAGGTAAGAGATTGAAGTCCAGATCTCCATGATAGCATTCTCGGAGATGCTCCCAGTTCCACAAACAGGGCCACTAAGACAGGCAGAACTGCAGAGTCTCAATGTGTGGATGAGATGATGGTGTAGGGAGGAGGGGTTTAGATTTATTAGGAACTGGGGAAACTTTTGGGAAAGAGGGAGCCTATACAGGAAGGATGGGCTCCACCTAAACCAAAATGAAACCAGATTGCTGGCACTTAACATTGAAAAGGTTGTAGAGCAGTTTTTAAATTAAGGGCTGGGGGAAAGCCGACACGTGTGGAGGAACATGTGGTTTGGACAACTCTTAGGGATCTATTAGTAGAGAATCTCTATGTCCTCGTGAGGACAAGAGGATGTAAATTGATAAAATACAGGCAAGGTCTGATCAGAAACAGTCAATGACATTGTGTAATGGCAGACAGCTAAAAGGAGACAAATATTTAAAGTGCTTATATACCAATACTAGAAGTCTAAATAATAAAATGGGTGAACTAGAGTGCCTCATATTAAATGAGGATATTGATATAATAGGCATCACAGAAACTTGGTGGAATGAGGATAATCAATGGGCTACAGTAATACCAGGATACAAAATATATCAGAAGGACAGAACAGGTTCTGCTGGTGGGGGAGTGGCATTATATGTCAAAGAAAGAGTAGAATCAAATGAAGTAAAAATCGTAAATGAATCAAACTGTACCATAGAATCTCTATGAATAGAAATTCCATGCTCTAATAATAAGAATATCGTGGTAGGGATATATTACTGACAACCTGACTAGGATGCTGATAGGGACTGTAAAATGCTCAGGGAGATTAGAGAGGCTATTAAAATAAAAAAAACCTCAGTAATAATAATGGGGGAATTCAATTATGCCCATATTGACTGGGTACATGTCACCTCATGATGGGGTGCAGAGATAAAGTTTCTTGACACCTTAAATGACTGCTTCTTGGAGCAGCTGGTCCTGGAACCCACCAGAGGAGAGGCAATTCTTGATTTAGTCCTAAATGGAGCACAGAATCTAGTCTAAGAAGTGAATATAGCTGGACCGCTTGGTAATAGTGACCATAATATAATTAAATTTAATATCCTTGTGGCAGGAAAAACACCACTGCATCTCAACACTGTAGCATTTAATTTCAGAAAGGGGAACTATACAAAAATGAGGAGGTTAGTTAAACAGAAATTAAAGACTACAGTGCCGAAAGTGAAATCTCTGCAAGCTGCATGGATACTTTTTAAAGACACCATAATAGATGCTCAACTTAAATGTATATCCCAAATTAAAAAAAAAAAAACCATAGTAAGAGATCCAAAAAAAAAAAAAGAGTCAATGTGGCTAAACAACAAAGTAAAAGAAGCAGTAAGAGGAAAAAAACATCCTTTAAAAAGTGGAAGTTAAATCCTAGTGAGGAAAATAGAAAGGAGCATAAGCACTGGGAAATGAAGTGTAAAAATACAATTAGGAAGGCCAAAAAAGAATTTGAGGAGCAGTTAGCCAAAGACTCAAAATGTAATAGCATTTTTTTTAAGTACATCAGAAGCAGGAAGCCTGCTAAACAATCAGTGGGGCCACTGGACAATCGAGGTGCTAAAGAAGCACTCAAGGATGATAAGACCATTGCGGAGAAACTAAATGAATTCTTTACATCAGTCTTCACGGTTGAGGATGTGACGGATATTCCCAAACCTAAGCCATTCTTTTTAGGTGACAGATCTGAGGAACTGTCCCAGATTGAGGTATCATTAGAGAGGTTTTGGAACAAATTGATAAATTAAACATCAATAAGTCACCAGGACCAGATGGTATTCACCCAAGAGTTCTGAAGGAACTCAAATATGAAATTGCAGGACTACTAACTGTAGTCTGTAACCTATCATTTAAATCAGCTTCTGTACCAGATGTCTGGAGGATAGCTAATGTGACGCCAATTTTTAAAAAGGGTTCAAGAGGTGATCCCAGCAATTACAGGCATATAAGCCTGACTTAAGTACTGGGAAAACTGGTTGAAATTATAATAAAGAATAATATTGTCAGACATATAGATGAACATAATTTTTTGAGAAGAGTCAACATGGTTTTAGTAAAGGGAAATCGTGCCTCACCAATCTACTAGAATTCTTTGAAGGGGTCAACAAGCATGTGGACCAAGGGGATCCAGTGGATATAGTGTACTTAGATTTTCAGAAAGCCTTTGATGAGGTCCGTCAACAAAGGCTCTTACACAAAGTAAGCTGCCACTGGATAAGAGGGAAGGTGCTCTCATGGATTGGTAACTGATTAAAAGATAGGAAACAAATGGTCAGTTTTCAGAATGGAGAGAGGTAAATAGTGGTGACCCCCAGTGCTCTGTTCTGGGACCAGTCCTATTCAACATATTCATAAATGATCTGGAAAAAGGGGTAAACAGTGAGGCGACAAAATTTGTACATGATACAAAATTACTAAGGATAGTTAAAACCCAGGCAGACTGCGAAGAGCTACAAAAGGATCTCCCAAAACTGGGTGACTGGGCAACAAAATGGCAGATGAAATTTAATGTTGATAAATGCAAAGTAATGCACATTGGAAAGCATAATCCCAACTATATATATAAAATGAGATGGGTCTAAATTAGCTGTTACCACTCAAGAAAGAGATCTTGGAGTCATTGTGGATAGTTCTCTGAAAACATCCACTCAATGTGCAACAGCAGTCAAAAAAGTGAACAGAATGCTGTGAATAATTAAGAACAGATAACACTGGTCTACAATTTTTGAGAAGCCGTCTGCTTCAGAGATAAAATGTGCTATTTATTATGTATTTTGATGTGATGAATTCAAATATGACAATTAAAACAACTGGCTACTGTTTCTAAGATATTTAAGTTTTTTACATTTTATGTCCATGTATATTGTGTAGATAGTAGAGTTTTAATCATAAATTGTAAACCTAGGTCTTTTCATGTGTTTATGGTTGCTTTACATGATAATATTTCACCTGTCCTGTTTATGTAACACTTTAAAAATCAGCAAAAGGGTTATATAAATAAAATGTATTATGAAACAAAAGGCAAAAAACTATTCTGTACATAGTTTAGTCCTATTCAGTGTCTACTTGGCGCTTCTTGGCTTGTCTCTTGTATTCATTAAATGGAGCATCTCTTGTCACTGTCCAGCAATAGTCTGCAAGCATTGCTGGGCTCCATTTGCCCTGATAGCATTTCTCCATTGTTGCAATGTCCTGGTGAAATCGCTCGCCATGCTCGTCGCTCACTGCTCCGCAGATCGGTGGAAAAAAATCTAGATGAGAGTGCAAAAAATGTATCTTTAGTTTCGTTGCAACCAAGGCTTTTGTATGCCTTGAGGCGGTTTTCCACCAACAACCTGTAGTTGTCTGCCTTGTTGTTTCCGAGAAAATTTATTGCCACTAACTGGAAGGCTTTCCATGCCGTCTTTTCCTTGCCACGCAGCACATGGTCAAATGCATATCTCGAAGAAGTTCACGAATCTGAGGACCAAAGGTCTAAAGACACCTTTCTTTATCTTAGCTTCACTCAACCTTGGAAATTTTCCATGGAGGTACTTGAAAGCTGCTTGTGTTTTGTCAATGGCCTTGACAAAATTCTTCATCAGACCCAGCTTTATGTGTAAGGGTGGTAACAAAATCTTCCCTGATTCAATAAGTGGTGGATGCTGAACACTTTTCCTCCCAGGCTCCAATGACTGTCGGAGTGGCCAATCTTTCTTGATGTAGTGGGAATCTCTTGCACAACTATCCCATTCGCAGAGAAAACAGCAGTACTTTGTGTATTCAGTCTGCAGACCAAGCAAGAGAGTAACAACCTTCAAATCGCCACAAAGCTGCCACTGATGTTGGTCATAGTTTATGCACCTCAAAAGTTGTTTCATGTCGTCATAGGTTTCCTTCATATGGACTGCATGACCAACTGGAATTGATGGCAAAACATTGCCATTATGCAGTAAAACAGCTTTAAGACTCGTCTTCGATGAATCAATGAACAGTCTCCACTCATCTGGATCATGAATGATGTTGAGGGCTGCCATCACACCATTGATGTTGTTGCAGGCTGCAAGATCACCTTCCATGAAGAAGAATGGGAAAAGATCCTTTTGACGGTCACGGAACATGGAAACCCTAACATCACCTGTCAGGAGATTCCACTGCTGTAGTCTGGAGCCCAACAGCTCTGTCTTACTCTTGGGTAGTTCCAAATCCCTGACAAGGTCATTCAGTTCACCTTGTGTTATGAGGTGTGGTTCAGAGGAGGAGGATGGGAGAAAATGTGGATCCTGTGACATTGATGGTTCAGGACCAGAAGTTTCATCCTCTTCTTCTTCCTCGTCTGACTCAAGTGAGAATGATTCTGGTGCATCGGGAACCAGCAGCCCTTCTCCGTGGGGTACTGGGCTTATAGCTGATGGAATGTTTGGATAATGCACAGTCCACTTTTTTTCTTCTTTGACACACCTTTCCCAACTGGAGGCACCATGCAGAAGTAACAATTGCTGGTATGATCTGTTGGCTCTCTCCAAATCACTGGCACTGCAAAAGGCATAGATTTCCTTTTCCTTTTCAACCACTGGCGAAGATTTTTTGCACAAGTGTTGCAGCATATGTGTGGGGACCATCTCTTGTCCTGATCTCCAATTTTGCAGCCAAAATAAAGGTGATAAGCTTTTTTAACCATAGTGGTTATACTGCGCTTTTGTGATGCAAAAGTCACTTCACCACAAACATAGCAGAAGTTATCTGCCCTGTTCACACAAGTACGAGGCATCTCTGCTCACTTTGGCTAAACAGAAATGTGTCCCTTTTGCAAAATCAAACACTGACAAATAAGAGAGCACGACACTGTATGATTTCTAGAGCTGATCTAGGGCAATTTGTTCAGCAGAGTGATGTAAGCTTCGTTATGATTGCGTCATCCATGACTTCTAGGAATAACATGATGCAATTCATATCATGTATGATTCAATACCAGCTTCAGATTGCATCAGTCATTGTTTTGCCTAAAAAGCAAGTACTGTCCATACCGAATCATAGATTTATTCATAGATCCAGTCAAAGATGTATTTTAGTCATTTCTGGTTTAAATTGAGATCCCTTCCCTTTATAACTCACTTATCCTCCGCCATTCCCAAGTCAAGGGTCATATATACTGACCCAATAGCATATCTTGAAAACTAGAGCCAGTCAACAATTTTAAGCATCATTTTCGTTCTCAGTGACCCAGAATTAGTAAAGTTTGACTACATTTATTTCAGAAGCATTTTGGCTGAAGAGCAGTGAAATAGGACAAAAAATATCATGTTGTCTCTCTATAAATCCATGGTATGCCCACATCTTGAATACTGTGTGTAGAAGTGGTTGCCCAATCTCAAAAAAGATATATTGGAATTAGAAAAGGTTCAGAAAAGGGTAACAAAAATTATTAGGCATATGGAACGGCTTCCTTTTAAGGATGGATTAATAAGACTGGGACTTTTCAGCTTGGAAAAGAGATGGCTAAGGAGAGATATGATTGAGGTCTTTAAAATCATGACTAGTGTAGATAAGGAAGTGTTGTTTACTGCTTCTCATAACACAAGAACTACGGGTCACCAAATGTAATGAATAGGCAACAGGTTTAAAACAAACAAAAGGAAGTATTTCTTCACACAATGCACAGTCAACCTGTGGAACTCCTTGCCAGAGGATGTTGTGAAGATTAAGACCATAACAGGGTTCAAAAAAGAACTAAATAAATTCATGGAGGATAGGTCCATCAATGCTATTAGCCAGGATGGGCAGGAATGATGTCCCTAGCCTCTGTTTGCCAGAAGCTGGGAATGAGCGACGGGATGGATCACTTGATGATTACCTGTTCTGTTCATTCCCTCTGGGGCATCTGGCACTGGCCACTGTCGGAAGACAGGATACTGAGGTGGACCTTTGGTCTGACCCAGGAGGGCCATTCTTATGTGGATCATTAAATATCTGGGATTGTTTGAAAGGATTATTAAGGGTTAAACAAGTTCTCAGAGATTAAATCTAGTTGTCACATAATTAACATAAAATGACATAACCAATATATTTGTAATTAGATTCTTTATTAATAAATTCTAATTGTAAGAAACACATGCATTCAATTGACATTTAACATGTTAGCTATAGCAAGCTTGATATCAATTAACACACTTATCAAATGTCAATTACAATTTCTTAGATTTAATTGCTGTGAAATTGTCTTGCCGTGGGCTACCTTTTAAAATGTTAATGTATTAATATTACTCATAAATTCAATGTAATAAATATGGCATCTAATGTGCACTTATTGCTTATGCAATTTTGACTAAATTATACAAAAGTTAAAAGGATTTCATTCATACTTATTAAACGTCAGTAAAAATTCAGTAAAAATTCTTTTAGACAATAATGTATCATACAATAGCAACCATACCAAATTAAACTTGTTGCCAGCTTTGAATAATTATCCTAAAGCATTTTTAAATGTTTATTCAATAGCCAGGTCACTATTTTAAGATCAATGTTAGGTTGTGAGGGGTGGGGAATGATTTCTGTTAGTTATTTAGAACATTTTAGTGTGGTGTTCATATCATGTCTTTTTAATACAAACTCCTCCCATAACATTCATATAATTTTCTCTCTCACCAGAAACAAATGTCATTGGGTTAGATTCTGTTCTCATAGCAAAACACCAACTGAAAGCAGGAGGGATCTATTAGGTCCTGAACCTGCAAATTGATCTGTACAAATGGACTCCTTTGCTTGTGTAGGGCCCCATTGACTTCAATGAGATTCTGTGCAGACATAAGGTTTTGGCTGCATGGAACAATTTCAAGTTCAGAGCCTTACCAATGACAGGCAGATCCCACATTTTTACAGTGTGCAAAATTTTCAGTGAGTGTAAAATAACTATCCTTAGTTCTTAGATAGCACTTTCCATCTGTAGAACTGAAAGTGCTTTATGAAACCAGGTAAGTACTATTATCTGTATTTTAATTAAGACAAACTGAGACACTGAAGTGAAATGATTTACCTGAGGTCACGTAGCACATCATTGTCAGAACTGATGGAAAATAATGCTTAGTTAGAGTTCCACTTGCAGAATAACTAAAGGATCATGTCTTTCCTAAATGTGTTTATGGTGGTTTGGAATGGAGGAAGTGTTAATCGTCGGCCTGGTGAAAATGAAGTTGTCTTATATTTGCAGAATAAAATAAATATTTGTAAAGACCCCGGGTGTGAAGGAGAGGGAGCCGGAGCCTGGGTCCTGCTGCCCTGAGTCAGGGTAGAGTTCAGGCTTCAGCTTCAGCCCTGGGTCCCAGGAAGTCTAATGCTGGCTGTGGCAACCCCATTAAAATGGGGCCATGACCCACTTTGGGGTCCCGACCCACAGTTTGAGAACCATTGCTGTACAATCAATGTGAGATGCTAGAATACACAGTTGTCAATGTGGAGTGAGAACAGTATGGGTCAGATTTTTAAAGGTATTTAGGTGTCTAAAATGGACATAAGTGACAGATTTTTGAAAATTCATGTAATTCCCATTATTTTCAGTAAAATCAATAGAAGTTAGGTGTCTAGGTGTTGAAAATCCCACTAGGTGCATATGTGAATCTTCAGGCTTCTAAACACTCTTAAAAATATGTCTATGAGACCCAAAGAAAACAAACATATGGAAATATATCAGTTTTGTCCCTTTTGCAGTACCTTAAATGAATAGCCATATTAGAAAATTGACAGGGTTTAATATCTTGTAATTAAGTATTACCTGAATCTTAGATAACAAAATCAGGTGCAGATAAAATCCAGTGATTTTGGATTTGGATAACCTGAGAAAATTACAAAATAAATCATACAAATAAATCAAAAAGCAGTCTGCTGCATATTGATGTCCATAGTGGATCTGCAGGAATTCTGCTCTGTTCCTTCCGAGTTTCCAGAAGGATCTGTTTTATTTGGATGGAATTTTTTAATTTTTGTTTTTGGTGGTGCTGTTCTATTGTTTAATAAGTAGCATACAGTTTTAAATAGCACAGCATACACTTAAAATCACAGCTGTGTAATCTTCTCTAGAGTCTAACATACTGGAGAGTCAGAAGGGTTTCCTGGGGGACGGAGGGGCAAAATATCAAGACGGAACTTTTTGTCACAGGCACTGTTCTTTGCATCTCTCATCAGTCTGTCACCTTTCCTCAGGTCAGTCATTGCATGGCCTTCCAAACTTCCCCATGGAACTGAAGTTCTTGCACCTACAGGCCCCCTAGAACACTTCCTGCTCACAACTTCTTTGGCTCCCATCCTCATCCCCAAACCACCAAGTGTCTGCTTCTATATTCTCCACTCTGTGTGAATCCAGCTTCTTCTGCTTCTATATTCTCCACTCTGTGTGAATCCAGCTTCTTCCCCACTACCAGAAAAGATGATAATCTTCCATGCAGTTGACCATTTTCTGTTCAAGCTGCCTGTTTTTTCGTGTTGTTCTCCAAGTGTTAGTGTGGTAATTTTCTTTTTCTACTCAGTATGACCTTCTACCCCAGAGTAGTGTGACACTTACTGGGCTTGCTTCCCTCTCATCTCCCTGCACTTTGTACTAAGTGTCTTATAATATTTTTTTTTTCTTTCTGGAAAGTGACTTGCCTTCTTACATAAGCAGGCAGGCTCTTCCACTGCTGCAAAGGCTTGAGCACTACATAAGTAAGTAAAAGTAAGTATACAGCCTTCCAAGACCTCTGTTAATTGAAGTGTGGTCTGAGGCTGATAGTCCTCTTCTCCTCTAGTGAGATTGTGGAACAAGTCCAGGCCAATCCTTAATCCCACACCCTTCTCTAAATATCAGTGCTGCTCCTGTTCTAAATGAGACCTCACTTTACCCCAGACAGAGTAAGGAAAGCACTGATAATTGTAGCATGTAATGAGGGAGAGGATCTGCCAGCTAGAAGATGGAGAATATAGAAAATGGATAAGTGTGGCAGATAGGAAAGAGGAATAACTTTGGGAGCAAATTGAGTAAGGGATCAAAGTGATTGTGTAGGCAGGGTAGGGAGTGGGAATTGAGTCTCTGTCAAACACCAATCAACAAAGGAAGTGTGTGGGTGGTATCAGGGGCAATGATTTGAAATTCAACTAAGAATCCTTCCAAGCTCCTCACCAGGGATCTATTCCTGCTTCCATTGAAATCAGTGTTTTGGGGTTTTTTTCATTGACTTGAGTTGGAGCCTTATCGAAACCTAGAATACAAAGGCACAAGAGAAGAAAGCCCAGTTTAAATTTGCTGACACTGCCCACCTTTAAGCTTGCTGCTAGTTTCTATGAATCCGAATACTCAACATCTGCCAAACTCATGCTCTGTGTAAGATAAAACAAAGTAATGAGGTGCTAGAGAGAATTACGCTAATGTTTTACATTATTTCATGAATGTGTTGCCTTCAAGGAAAATTCCTCTTTTCCCAAGCTCATATTTGTATGCTTCTCTGACATGCAGCTCCATCTGGATTTGTAAGCTCAAATTAACTTTATTTGGTTTTCAAAGTTTAGACTTAACTCATTCAATGGACATTTAAAACTGGAATAGTTGTATACACTATCCTCAGTGGAGATCTCTACAGGCTCAGACAGTTCACACAATTATATGTACCTCTGTTCTAAAATGGGAGGTGGAGCCAAACAAGCATTTTACTAAAAATTACACTGTCAAGTATGAAACAGATGGTACAGAATTAAAACAAACAAATTCTGGTGAAAACAATCTTCGTCAGCAACTGTGATCTATTTTTCAGAATCAAATGTAATTTTCTACCACAGCAGGGAAAATCTTTTAAGTTATATCTGATTTAATCTTATGTTTGGGATGACCTGCACCAATCAAAATATTTGCAGTGTGTGTGTGTGTTAGTTATACAAGCAGGATGGTCTACAGTAACAACAAGAGTGTTTATCTTAACACTAGGAAATCAGGAGTCACTGTAGGACTTAGCTGTCTCAAGAACTACCACTTTCTCTAAAACTCTCTGCAACAGTTATGCTCAGCAGTCATGATGTGGCTAACAGAGCCTGAAGTGTAACCTGGGAGGGCAAGGAGTTCTTAGTGGAGAGGACTTCAAAATATTAGAAAGTCCTTGAGCCTTGCAGCTCGAGCTTGTCAAATTGTATTAGTGAAATCTGTTATTCCGTTGATTTGGTCACTTTTATTCTGCTCTTGGACCAGTCCTACTTTCAGCTGACACTTGTTCATGCTGTATTGTTGTGTGGCAGTTATTTTTGAAGGTTATCTTGTAAGGAAATGATGCCTGGATATTCTTTTGCCACTTTTACTGAGGGAGAGTTTTGACAAAGGGATGGGTTTAATATCTCATCTCTCAACTGTTGCTCTGAAGTAAAATTGTTAAATATTAAAATTAATAATAATAGTAATATATACAACCTTACCAACCTATTTCATCCCTTCCGCCATCAGATAAAACTTACATTGTCTGCAGTGGGATTTTTGTTTGAATAATGACTTCTAGAATCAGATCCTTGGTTTTTAAATAGTAGATGTTTGTGTTAACACAGTTCTATGTCACTAATAATGGAGACAAAAGTAAGTGAAGGAAAATACAAGCATTTACTTATTGTCCTATATATTCCATTAATGTGTTCAGAAGATATACATGGCCTAAGAAGCAGTTCATAGAACACTCTCTCTTAAACCTTTTTTTAATAGTCATGTGCCTGATTTATCTTTACTGCCACTCAATCTTTTCAAAGAAAAAATAATGCTTTTCTTTATGAGCCAAATTTGGTTTCTCTTAGACTGGTCTAAATCCATGTCTTGTAACTTCATTGATTTTAATGGAGTAACTGGATTTACGCTGTTAAATTGAGAGCAGTATTGGATCCTATTGTATTGTGGCTGTGTTTGTACAGAACCCGGGGCAATAGGGCCTCAGCCCAAGTAGGGTATTCTGTGTCCATAAAGGCATGAAGTTACCCTACCCTGTGAAATCCATGAAAACTTCAGTTATTCAACCTTTGTGGGAATTATATCTCAGATGGAAAGCATTGCTAACTACTCTTGTATCATATGATACTTACAATTAAGAAAATATTCCTAATTCTTGTATCTTAACAAAATAGCCACTGTCATTTGAACAGTACTGACCTATTTTATTTGAAGACTCAGGAAAGAGTTAGCAAAGAGGGTTGAATCACTGCAAACATATTGACTAGCCTGTAGACTGGAGTTCCCCAACCTGCCCCAGATGTTGGTTTGGACAGCTTGATAGTGATCTTTACCATTGTCCAGTATGTTGCTCATGCCCCTCCTCTTAAGAAAGAAGCTAACCTAATAACCCAGGCCTGATTGGAGTTGCCATTGAACTGAAGAGTCACACATTTTAAAGTTGTCAGATGTGTTTGGATCATTGCCTGTGTCCCATTTTAGCCTGTGAATTAACAGCAGTCTGGGCCGTGTACCCAGGTTTATGAGTCTCTGAAGCAGCTGATCCTGAAACTGCTGCTGATTATATCATATCCATAGGTAGCTCCTTCTCTGAGGATTATTCTCATCTCCTTTATATTCAGGGTGGAGTTTAATGAGCTATGGTCCCTCCATTGAGTCTTTAGTAATTAGGCTGCACTTCTTTGTGGTGTTACAGGTTCTGATACCTGCTAAGAGGATTTGCAACAGGAGAATCCTGCCATCCTGTTACAACTGTAAAAATCATCCTGTTTTGTTATCACCCCTCATTTCAGATCTCTCTCTCATGTATATGTGTGTGTGTGGGGGGGGGGGGAGGTTTAGGTTTTTTGCCATTGAAAACTTATGATTTCAACTAAAACACAAAGCATCTCCTGTTCAATAAGAGCAGGTCCAAAGAATGAACTTTGTGTGAACCAGATATGTTGGGACCCAAAATGATGTGTAGCAGCCCTGACTTGGGGCTAATATCATAATTAGATACTACATTGATCCCACTTTGCCGAATCATTTGATAAATGTTTTTAATTTTCTTACCTGTAATTTTCACATGTGTTATATGACTGCATATGAGAGTTACAAGAAGAGCAGTGTAATGAATTAATGAAAGAATGATCTCTAAATTAATCTAATATCTCTTTCCAATTTCAAAAGTCTCTGGGTACCAATAGAGTTTCAGTACTTCTATTAGTTTACTAGAGCAGTTTGATTGCTAGTACTGTATCAAATGTATTTCAAGGGAAAAAGTACATCCCATTGGTGTCAAGTCAAAGGATAATATTAAACCATCAACTCTACAATGCTCTTGTGTCTCTGATTATTAAGAAGCATGTTTCATCTCAACTCTTTAGTACTTTTTTGAAGTGGAAATGTTATGTCATCGTCTACAATGAATATATTTAATCCCAAAAAGTCATAATCTCTGGAAATGGTAATATCACAGAAGTGTTTATTTAAAGAAGAAACAAGAATGGCAAGGAAGGGTTACTGCAGCAAATGTGCAGGTTGAAAAAGGATTATCTGAATATCAGGTAAGAATGTGTGGTACATTTACACAAAATAGAAGTGAATATTTAGCATTAGAATGGGTATATTTTTCATGTTTTCTAAATACTTTAATTAAACTAAATAGATATGTTATAGAGTGAGTATTCCAGAATGCTTAGTGTGCAGAAACTTGTTATGGGTCGATCAGGATGTATGCCTCTAGGAATTAATATATGAAAATAAGTGTGTATGTATGTGTGTAAACTCAAAGTATGTATCACATGGCTGTTATCAGCATATAAAATGATACATTGTGAAGTCATACAATAAATCACAGAGCCACATGACAAACTGCATTTATCATGCACCTTTAGGTATGTCTACACTGCAGCTGGGAGCAAGACTCCCAGTCTGGGTAAACAGACTCAAGCTAGAGTGCTGAAAAGAGAAGTGTGGATATTGCTTTACCGATGTGGCTAGCCACCCGAGCTAGCCTGAACCTCTGCCAGTGCAGCAACGTCCATGCTGCTATTTTTAGCATGTTAGCTTGAGCCCCACTAGCATGAGTCTGTGTACCTGTGCTAACATTTTGACTGACTCACCTGCATTCTGCCTATTAATCCATCTCCCCTGGGACTTAATCTCAAATTCGAAACTTCTGAACAGCTTCAGACAGCTGCCATAAAAAAAAAAAAAAGTGTGTTTCACCCTGGGAAGAATTTCTCCCTGTCCCCCAAGAAATCATAGTAAGCTGAAGCCCAAGGTGAGCAATGTTCTGTCCTACATCCATCATATGCTTAAGGTCCATAAATCCTTGAATGTCATTTTCCAACCCCTTTGCATCAGCGCAGCAGTACACAGGAAATGTAAACCAGCCAAATCTCCCCAGGTGCTGTAGAGCTGGAACAGCCAGCTCCTATCCCATTCCTCTTGCATCCTCAGCATAAAGGTCATTGTTGTATATTGTGGTATTGTCTCTTTAAAATTAGTCATATGTCATCTCCAGAGACCTCCCATTGTGAGGGGTTTCTTACATGATGCAGGAACTCAGAGTCTGCATGCTCAGAGTCAGTAGGAGCCATCTTCTTATGTATCCTATAAAGAAAGTTATGGCTTACACTTTGTATCTCTGGCCTCATTCTGGGTTCCTGAAGTACAGAGGTGGCAGAATACAGTTCTCAGCTGTCTGATCATGCTAGACATGTCAAGAGTACTACTGCACTCTGGCTATTTTCAGATGGATAAATTATCTTGAAGTCCGTCACCAGCTGTCATTGAATAAAGCAACCACAGAGTTGTTCTAAACTGTGCCGTACCATCACTAGAATCAAGGAGCTACATCCGTCTTCTTTATGTTCCCTCCTTTCCCTGGCTGTACCTAGGAGATACTAGGTATTGAGGAGAATCTGGGTCACAAGACTTTATACCACTGAAAAGTGGAGATTGCGAGCTTTCTGACAGGACATATCACATCTGGTTTAGACATAAATGGTCCTGCAATCTTCAGTTATAAAAATGGCATAGTTTTAAATGTAGAAAAGCTATTTTAGGTTATTTTGGAAGTCATTTAAATGTATTAGTTTTTGTTTTGTTTTCTGTCTCTGAATCCTCTAACTACAGTTAGGCTCATAGAAACCTTTTACAAGAGTTACAACACATAGTCATAATAACATTAAAAAAAATCTTTACACTTTTCAAAAACATTTCCCCCTGTAATATGTGTAGCCTATATGGAATATGCTACTATGTATGGCAAAATAATTATGCATAGGAATATCAGTATCACACTGCTTTTTATTTCCTGACCTTACTAACCTGAAATGATGCCTAACAAAAGATTATCATAACCTGTCACACGATAGGGCGCAGTAGTGGCTACTGCTAAAGTATGATAGAAAGTGTTTATTACAGGCACTTGTTTGAGGTGATCTGCACAACTCACTGATGGATTTGCCACTCAGTAACATAGTCATTATAAAACCATTATACGCCACAATTACTTCTTTCCAACAGATTATATATACATTGTGCATGTGTGTTTACAGATATGCAATAAGTATCTTGCATCTTTGGAATTCATGTGATTAGGTGTACATTTAAGGGGAATCCATCTGAGTGCTAATGATGGCCTTTTATGTGTACTTCTGCTACAAAATATATTGGAGAAATAATATTTTATTGATCAGGAAACATTAAATTCCAATGGTAAACTTCACTTACTCACTAGAAGCCTTTCTTTGGCTCCTTTCTCTCTGCAATTTTATAGAAATCAGTTTTAAAGGGCATTTTGAAACTATCCCTTTACCTCCACCAGTATACAGTAATGCTACAGACAAGGTAAAATAAACTATCAAGTTCTAGTACTCAAAAAAGGCTAAGGGAGTCTCTGCTTCCCATATTTTAAATACATGCAGTTTGGCTGGGCAGCTGCTATAAGAGAGATGTGATTATTAGGTTCCTGACCTTAGTAGTAAACCAGATAACTGACTTTATCCATTCCTCCTATGCATTTTTATAGATCAAATAAAAAAGTCATAATTTTTGCTTTATTATGTATTTGATCATAGTGATAAAAGTGTATTACAGGATTCAGTAATAGACTTCAAAGTGCTGAGACTAGAGAGATAAATAATATACAACAATAATATACAACATATTTTGTTGTTTATTAATACTGTCATTTAAACACTTCCAGTAGCATCAGTGAAAAAGTGGTGGAGAGATTGGAATGCAAATTATTAAAGTGGAAGAAAGGAGAATAAATGAAGGTAAGGTGTTTCTCTTCAGTGTAAATCCAATGATGGATATTTATAATCTGAAATGTACATTGCTGATATTGGTTTAGAATATTTGTATCTCCAAAATCTATTTTAAAATAGACAGCATAGAGATTTGATGAAGAAAACAAAGGCCCTGGAAAGTATCGTACTGTGTACACTGCTTCACATTTCAATAACCCTAACTGGTTAAAAGATGTTTAACTACTGAAGTGCTGAGCAAGGTATAAATTCATTAGCACTAATCCACAATGTTGATATCTGTTAACTAGTGAAAATGTAGAGCTCCTGATTTCCATTATTTTTAAGGAATTGCTTGCTAATAGTGTAACTTTTTTGTGAGAGCCTAATATCTAATAGAACTATGATATTGATTTCTGTTGATCAGTTTTCAAACAGCATTATTCTCTTGGTTAATTACTATAATTTGCATTAGCAACTTTACATGTCTCTGTCTGTCAGGGGGCTAACATTATGCTGTAAAATACTTAAACTCTTTTGATACTTTAAGAGTTAGGTGCTTTATATCAGTATGTTCCTTTCCAGCATAAAAGAGAATTTTATTTGTATCAGAAAGCTACATCCTACTCATTTATCACTACTATAGCTGTAATTTTATAGTTATATTAAAGCAGAGTAATGCTCAGAAGCATGGTAATTATTTAAATATTATCACTCTATATTATTAATAAAGTATGTAGAAAGTTGATCATGTACGTAGGGTGTGGGGGAAATTAACTGTGACGAACAATGCATTATTATTGATTATAACAACAATGGCACTCAATGTGTTAGGACTCCCCAGAGAGTAGTTGATCATTAATAGAAATCAGTATTTTCTGGATTGCTAAAAATAATATTTTTCTTTGAATATATAACACCTTAAATCCACAGGTGCAGCATGGAAGAGTTAGAAAAATTTTGAGAAGTCACAAAGTAAGTCAGTGGCAAAGCTGTGGATTTAACTGAAGAGGTCTGGCAAACTGCTTCCTAACCCTGAGTTCATACTAAAGGCCAAGTCTTGCTCTGTAGCTGGTCAAATTTATTCAAATGAAAAAAAAGTTCATAATTTTGGATAAGAGTTTTTTGTTTCATTTTCTGATTTATTGTTTTTCCCTTTCCCCTCCCATTATCAGGGGAAAAATAGATTAAGAAAAAGGGAAGGAAGAGGAAAACTATGGGGGCGGCGGGAAGAGGGGAAGGAAAACTAAAAAAAAAAAAAATGAAAATAAAATAAATTATGAAAATTCTTGAATATTTTTCCTTTCTGAAACATGCAGAATGAAAATAGTTTGAAATTTTCATAAAATGTTCATGAACATTTGTTTTCATTTTCTAACACTGTCTATCTTGTTCCCATTAAAGTCAAAAGGAGCTTTTCTAGGCCTGTAGAAAACAATGATGATAAAGAGAGCTTGAATGTAACAGTCTCCTTCCCCTCCCCGCCCCCAGTTGTATCTATTTTACTTGTTTTATCAAGGGTATGAAAATAAACTTCTATGATTTCTATTAAGAGTCTCAATAAGTTGGATAATAGTAGAGAGTGAAATCCTGGCCCCATTAAAGTCAATGATAAAATTCCTATGGACTTTAATAGGGCCAGGATTTCAGCCACCCTATTTAAACTCTCACTTCTGTGCAGAATAAGTTTTTATTGAAATAGCTATGATTTTTTAATGTTATATTTAAGTATAATTTTTTCATCTTCTAGGAAAGGCTTTTCCCTTTCTCTTCCCCTTTCTTGTCTAATTCTGAGACTGTAGAGCAATACCCAATATTATTTCTCCTTTCTGCAGTTCTTCTCTGCTAGTATATATTGAAGGTGTTTTGGTGGTGTAGGACCAGCCAAATATATATATATATATGGCAAAATGCATTACCATTCTGTTTCTTCAGACATTCAGTCCTTCTTTTCTGTTGCAGGAGAACCTGCACAAAGTCCATATCTAAAAATAAGAGAGAGAAATTAAAAGTCTTCTCTGAAAAATTTGAGGTCTCCACAAGTTATAGTGTTAACATATCTTTCCAGACAATAGTCAACTGAAGAGATCATTAGAATGGGGATTTATAGCACTGAATAAGGCGTGACATAAAGGGAGAGGGAATGGAAATGGTGATGACCAAATTAGTGGGATTTTCAGGACAGGGAATTAACAAATCAGGGTATAGAAAAGGATTAAAATGGTTTGCTTCTTATTTCTTTTTGAGAAAAGAGGATTTAAGAGATTGGGTCGGACTGAGCAATATGGGATTCCAGATGGGGATGAAAGCAATAACTCCATGATTCAAAAGTTTGAGTTTGCAAGTTAGTGTAACATATTTCAGTTTAGAAGTGGATTTTTTTCTCCCTGAGAAAATTTGAAATAGAAGTCTGAGATTATTGTTTTGTGTATGTGTGTACATTACAGAGTAATGGGGAATAGTTTTAAACCAGTAAAATTTATAACCCTAGCCAGTATAGCTCTTAACCAGAATGGCTGACTGCTGTTACTGTCACTCTGTTACACACACGCATGCATACACACACAAACCCTTCATATTTATGACATAATCTTACTTTTTGGATAATATAGTATCCTTAAGACTATGATTAATGCTATAGATTCCATGATTTCCATGATCTCTGTGATGGTCTCTGCTCCAGCCCCAGAGCTGGGACTCTGGAGTTGGCAGCCAGTAGGGCCCTGAAAGAGTTCCAGGGACAGGCAACAGCAGCAACAGGTGACAGGGAGCCCTCTGCAAGGTTCCAGGGACAGGTGACAGACTCCTGAGGGGGCCCTCCTAAGGGTTCCGGTGAGGGGCCACAGCCTCGCACCGGGGTGGCAGGTATGCCTCGCTTGAGCAGCTGGGGATGTCCCATTTTCTCTTTGGGAAATATAGTCCCCCTGCAGCTCCCAGCCACCATAGGTGGAGGAGGGGGATCCCCCTGCAGCTTCCAGCTGTGGTGGGCAGAGGGGGAACCCCAGAGCTCCCAGCTACCAGGGTGGCCAGGAAAACTATATAGCTGCAGCAGCAGAAGTCACAGACAGGTCATGTCTTCTGTGAATGTTTGTTTATCACCCGTGACCTATCCAAGATTTTACTAAAAATAACCATGACAAAATCTTAGCCTTAAGTATAATCAAATCCAATTTTTATTTCCGAAGGAACAAATGTTTGCACATTTGTTATGCATGCGGGTGAGTTATTGTTATTGTCTATCTGTTTGGGTTTTTGCTCACTCCCTTAAGTACTTTGTATTTATTCAGAATGAGTAAGATCATGGCCACAATCTCCATAGACAGCCTTCATCACTGTGTGGGCCTTCCCCAAGACCGTGTAGAAGTTGGGATTCCAAAGGGAAGGGACTGGGAAAGCTGGGGATGGGATGGGGAATAAGATCAGGAATGGGACCTACCAGCTATATGCTTTTTTATATAAATACAATTTACTGGTCTCAATACAGTAGCTGGGTGAAATATAATGGCCAGTCACATATAGGAGGTCAGACTAGTCTAGTAGTCCCTTCTGATCTTAAACTCTATGAACCTACATTGTTCTCCCACTGAGGAACTTGCCTATTCTGGGGAGCTCCTACTGCAATGAGGAACATCCTTTAAATGGAGATTTAAGAACCACAGCCAGGGAAACCAGAATTCTGGAGCTGATACAGAATCACAGGGTTTCATGTTGACTTCCTGGTAATTACATAGTTTGTGAGCAGGCCACACAGCTCACTTTGGGGGATGGAGATGAACCCTACCCATAAGAGAAAGATGTGAGGGGAAACTTTATGAGGAAAACTGCTGTGTTTTGCCTCTGCTTAGCTAGGAGCAATCATCCTAAAGTTAGGGTTATAGCTGAATGAAGACCTGGCGCGAACAGCATTGCTATAGAGTGGTGGCCCCTAAAGTATTATCATAAATTATCACTAACCTTTGTAATGAAGTAATATTAGAATCTCAGTATCATTAACAATTATCTTTGAGAACTCATGGAGGATGGTTGACATCCCAG
Organism: Malaclemys terrapin pileata; assembly: GCF_027887155.1. Lineage (NCBI taxonomy): Eukaryota > Metazoa > Chordata > Testudines > Emydidae > Malaclemys > Malaclemys terrapin. The sequence goes on from NC_071509.1 coordinate 93,766,796, forward strand.
AGGACTGAAGAAAGGCAAATATAGTACTTATCTTTATAAAGAGAAATACAAAGTACCCAGGGAATTATAGATCAGTCAGCCTAACTTTGATATTTGGCAAGATATTAGAACAAATTATTAAAGAGTCAATTTGTAACCATCTCTAGCATAATAGGGTGAAGTAACAACTGCCACAAATTTGTCAAGAACAAATCATGCCAAACCAACCTAATTTTCTCTTTTGACAAGGTTACTGTCCTGATGGATGACGGGAAGCAGTAGCAATAATACATCTTGATTTTAGTAATGTTTTTGACACAGTTCCACGTGACATTCTCATAAGAAAACTAGAGAAATGTGCTGTAGATGAAATCATTATAAGATGTGTCACAACTGGTTGAAAGATCATACTCAAAAAGTTATCAATGGTTCGCTGTCAAACTGGGATGGCATATCTAGTGGAGTGACAGGGGTTAGTCCTGGGTCTTGTACTAGTCAATATTTTTTGTTAATGACTTGGATAATGGATGGAAGAGTATGTTTATAAAATTTGTGGATGACACAAAGCTGGGAGCAGTTGCAAGCACTTTGAAGGACAGGATTAGAATTCAAAACAGTCTTGACAAATTAGAGAATTGGTCAGAAATCAACAGGATGAAATTCAACAAAGACAAATGCAAAGTACTGGGGAAAATCAAATGCACAAATACATAATGGGGAATAACTGGCTAGATGGGAATACTACTAAAAAGGATCTGGGGGTCATAGTAGATCCAAAAACTGAATGAGTCCATAACAGTTGTGAAAAAGGTTAACATCATTTCCTGCTTTACTCAGTACTGGTAAGGCCACAGCTGGAGTACTGGGTCCAATTCTGGGTGCCGTACTTTAGGAAATCTGTCAATAAACTGCAGAGAGTCCAGAGGAGACCAAAAACAAAATAATAATAATAATATGTTTAGAAACCCTGATGTATAACAAAAGGTTAAAAATACTGAGCATATATAGACTTGAGAAAAGAAGACTGAGGGGGGACCTGATAAGTCTTTGTATATGTTAAGGACTATTATAACGAGGATGGTGATCAGTTGTTCTCCGTGTCCACTGAAGGTAGGCCTAGGAGTAAAGGGCTTAATGTGCAGCAAGGGATATTCAGGTTAGATATTAGGGGAAAAAAAACTTTCTAACTATAGGATAGATACGTTCTCGAATAGGGTTCTAAAGGATGTCGTGGAATCCCATCATTGCGGGTTTTTAAGAAGAGGTTGGAGAAACACCTGTCAGGGGATGGTCTAGGTTTACTTGTTCCTGAATCAATGCAATGAGCTAGACTTGATGACCACTCAATATCCCTTCCAGCCCTACATGTCTATGATTCTTTCACTATCACTACAGTATTCATTATATGTCCTAGTTATTGCCTATATTAATTTCTAGAAGTATTTAGTAGTACTTAAGCATACAGAATACCATGGCAATGTTATTAATTAAATGCAGAATCAAAAAGCTTTTACAGGTGATCATTATAGCTCCACCCATTATGGAAATTGTTGTGACTCCTTGTAGCAGTACACAGGAAATGTAAACCAGCCAAATCTCCCCAGATGCTGTAGAGCTGGAACAGCCAGCTCCTATCCCATTCCTCTTGCATCCTCAGCATAAAGGTCATTGTTGTATATTGTGGTACTCCTTGTAGCGGGGTTGTCACCCGCTCTGGCCCTGAAGGGGTTAAAGCACCCCTGGAGAGGGTTGTGGCTGGAAAAAGCTGGGCTGACTGGAGAAGCAGCCACAGCTGGGGCCATGCCCCATTCAGGCCATGGCTGGCCCCATAAGAGGGCTGAGGGCCAGAGGCTAAAGGAAGACTTTCCCTCTAGCCTTTTGAGGGAGAAGAACCTGGCTGCCTGGGAAGTGGAGAATGGTGGAGCAGTGCTGGGGAAGGGCAGAGGGAGCTGGGGAGCTCCAGCCTAGCTAAGCCCCAGGCTGCAGGCTGAGGTAAGGGTCCACAAAAGGGTACTAGGGCTGCAGAGGGGCAGTCTAGATATAGGCAGAGGCAGCTGATCCAACCCCCCTTGCCAATGATGAGTGGTTTACAGACTGCAGTCTGTCCCAGGGAGTGGGGGCTAGATGGTGACTGGCAGTAGCCACTGAGGCAAGGCGGGGATAGGGGGTTGGGGGATCCCCTGGGAGGGGAGACCAGAGTGAGGGGGTACTGGGCAAAGGGCAAAGGGCACCAGGGTCTGGGAAGGACACAGGGCCAGCAGTAGGTGAGACACCAGCCGGCAGAGAGTTCTCCGGAGCTGGAAAAGAGCTAATTTCCTGGACGACCAGCAGGAGGTGCTGCGGTGGTGAGTCTTGCTCTGCCACACTCCTCTTATATACATTACGTTCAATTACCAGCCTGGTGTGGAACACAAATGCTTGCACATTTCTTGTGTGCAGGTAGGTTTGGTTTTATAACAGAGTACTAGAATGTCACAATTTATATGAAGCAACAGTTTTATTATCTTTTTTACTGCCTGGAATACATAAGCAAAGTTTTAAAATTAATGGCAGCCAATATAAAAGAGAATAGGAAATAAAAAAGACGTATAGCTTCAGAGGCAGCCCTGTGTGTTTTACCTTTCTATAGCAACATAGAGCCAGTCTCCTTCATTCTCAGTGGCTTTGTTTTATAGTGATTCTTCTTCCAATTGAGCAGGGTTGGATATAGTCTGGAGCCAGCTGCTCTGTGCATCAGCCATAGCAGATTACCTGAGGGTGATGTTAGATACTTTATAGCAGGGGTCGGGAACCTTTCAGATGCGGTGTGCCGAGTCTTCATTTATTCACTCTAATTTAATGTTTTGCGTGCCAGTAATACATTTTAACATTTTTAGAAGGGCTCTTTCTATAAGTCTAGAATATATAACTAAACTATTGTTGTATATAAAGTAAATAAGATTTTTAAAATGTTTAAGAAGCTTCATTTAAAATTAAATTAAAATGCAGAGCCCCCTGGACCGGTGGCCAGGACCCAGGCAGCACGAGTGCCACTGAAAATAAGCTCGCGTGCCACCTTCAGCACCCGTGCCATAGGTTGCCTACCCCTGCTTTATAGCATTCAACCTCATGCCAGTCTGGGAAACCTGAGAATCAGCCTTGTATCCCCTGCATTGAAGTGCAATGATCTTACAGTTCCACTTTCTCCAAAGACCTGAGCCAGTCTTTTATGTCAACAGTTTCTTCTCACTAGGTCTGTCCTAATTTTAAGACCTCTCCACCTCATATGATTAGGACATTACCCTGAACTACCTTATGGTACTCATTAAGGCCTATCTTTTTAAATGACAAGAGTGGACACTGTGAATCTGTTCTATTTTAAATGGGCTCTCAAAGTCAATTGTAGCAGACCAGATTATTGTGTCACTCCCTTCCTTTAAAATCCCATATTCTAAAATTATCAAAATATTCCATTTGTCTCTCTGGTATTTCCCCCCGCCCCCCATATACTCTGTGCATCATGGGTGTTTGTCTTCCAGCTTTCCAAAACGTCTTTCAGTTTTTACCTTCTCCTCTACAAGCTCAATGATTCCATTTCAATTCTTGCTTTCATTACCCCTTCTTTACAGTATCCCTCTTGATACAGTGTTAACATTGTTAATCAGTTGTTTAGTTAATGTGATTTTCTCTGATACAAAAGTTAACATGATATGTAAATCCTAAGATAAATTACCTTTCTTTTTCTGGAAGAAAGTGTTTAACTTTGGTACTGACCCTTTGATAGATACAGCTTGATGGATGGGATAAATGGTCCATATGAAATTCAGCATTTTTGTAAACATTATCAGATAAAATTAATCAGAGAATAATCTTTTGGGTTAATTCTTGTGACTCTTATTTTCCAACACCAACATTATGTTTCAGATAAGGTTAGTCATGCCAAGGTCATTTTCTGTGTGTATTCAAGTTGGCTAATAATTAAAGTAATTTAGTGTTGAGCAGCCAAAACAAGGTTACTTGAGGGAAACAAAAACAAAATAATGATAATAAAAAACCCTTAGAAAACAAGCAAAAGTTTAAATCAATCCACTGAAATGAGTGTGGTTTCTTGAAAACTGACCATGGACTTGAGTATCAGTTCCCTTCAAGCCCCTCTCATGTCTAGATCCATAACGCCCACACAGCAGGCACAAGAAGATGAATGTTTTTCCATTACCTTGCACAGGTAGAAAAAAGCCACTCACTGACCTTCTTTACTGTAAGATTATAAAGGAGTATTTCCAAGCGTGAGGACATCATATCAACTATTCTGAAAATCTAAAATATAAACATGACAAAGATGTTTTCCAGAAATAATATCAGGGAAAGTGGTATTCAAAGCATCATGCGAAGGAGGAATCTGAATGTCTCGACAAGCACCAAACTATCAATATTCTTAAAGCTCTCTATAAGAGTCCTTTTGGAATTTCTTTGATTTCATTTTTCACTACTAGTATAAATTTTTGCCTAAAAGACAATCTGGTATATAAGTAATATGTACACTTTTGTTTTTAATACAGATAGTCCAACATTTATATTTTCAAAAATCCCATGACTACTGTAGTGTCCTTACTATAAATGCTAAACAAATGTTCAAGAAGAACAGAATTCTGGAATATGTGGAATTATGTAGAAATCTACAGAAATAACTTTTGTCTCTGAGAAAAACAGCAATGGGACATAGAACGTTTTCCAGTCACTTGATCCAATGTACAGCATAACTAAATCACTTAGTCATCCATTTACAATCAAAACAAGAAAATATAACAATGCATCAGAAAGTACATTGTCAGATGGACTATATCAAGATAAGAAAATCAAAGCTGCTTCTAGAGACACCAGAAAGTAGCAAGAGATTTCTACAGGTGAGCTCTTTTTTTTTAATGTATATATTTATGTGATATGTTCATGCAATATTTACATATCTTACCCAAAAGAATTTTCATCCTCCTACTGTTCCTTGTTTCTGTGTAAACTTTTCTGTGCTTTTTGATTGAAAATCTGACCTTCATTTCTCAATAAATGTCATTACAGTGTTTCCTGTTGGAATTCTTATAATTAAACTTGCAGTTTCCATCCACCCTATTCCTATTAATAGAGATGTTGAAATATTTTCAAGTACTGTATTATTAAGTATTGCTTGGTAATTTTCTTGTTTAACTTCTATATTCTAATTGTTAATTTTTAATTTAGATACTGAAGATCACAGATAAAAACCCTACAGTGTCCGCTCCTCTTTTCATATTGCTGCTTATGAAATTGAGGGGTTAATAATACTGTGTAAAAACAACCAGGAGTCTGATAGCACCTTAAAGACTAACAGATTTATTTGGGCATAAGCTTTTGTGGGTAAAAACCTCACTTCTTCAGATGCATAGAGTGAAAGTTACAGATGCAGGCATTATATACTGACACATGGAGAGCAGGGAGTTACTTCGCAAGTGGAGAACCAGTGTTGTCAGGGCCAATTCAATCAGGGTGGATGTAGTCCACTCCCAATAATAGATGAGGAGGTGTCAATTCCAGGAGCGTGTCAGACAAGTAGAGGTGCCTCACATTACAGGGATCATCTTTGTTCTTCATTTTGTATAACACCTGCCACAATAGGCTCATGGTCTATAACTAGGGCACCTGGGTATTAGGATAGTACAAATAATTAATACTAATAATTAGTAAGAGGTGGAGTTCACTAAGATCAATATTGTTGCATTTCAACAGACAATCCTGTGATTGAATATCATACCCCATCTGAAAATCATGATATATGATAAAATGGCCCATCACAACATATCAGCAAATATTGAATGGAATCTTGCAGTATCCAGAACTATAACAAAGCAATGCTATTATATGTCAGAACAGGTTTGCACTGTAATAAGGCAGTAATTTGTATAGTAAATCTTGTATAGTTACTTTTCCTTCCTGTGGAGATGGTGAAGAACCCAACTAAATAAACATTAATCATGTTGTTTATTTTTACCTCTAGAGGTAGTTTTCATATCATGCTGGTGGGGTGACAATAAGAATGTAAAAAAGGATCGAAAGTAAGATGGAGTGTATTTAATGGGGGGTGGGGAAGTAGCACTGTATAAAGATCCACTTATGTATAGGTTTCTCTTTGTGAAATGAAACATATGACCTGCCTTGACAATAATTGTTCCTTCTGGCATTTATTCCAAACATATTTTCAGTGCAGCTGGGAATATTGTTACAAACCAACAAGTCAGTCTAGAAATGGATTCTTGTTTGAATGTATTGACTTTTAGTACATTGTGTTAGTACGGAAAAACCAAAAAGACATCCTTACTACAGGAAACCCTAAAACATAAAATACCAATGTAGTGGTAAAATGCAGCACTTAAAACAACAAGAAAGTCAAGTGTATTAAGCATTATTTCCTGAAACCCATAAAAAATCCACTTACCTGGCCATATTTCTGCTTCATCCAAGTCATTCGGTTTTTTTTCCTGCTTTGTATTGATTGTCTCTCCCCAGTTTTATATCATCAGTAAATTTCATCATATTGCTACACATTTCCCAAGTCAAGGTCATTGATATTTAAGGGGAATAAAATCAATCCTAATACTAATTCCTGTGCTACATCTTTCATACTACACTGTTTGCACTCAGTGCCATCTGTCTTTGATAGCCAGGCCAGTTTATCTACTAAATTCTCGAAGTTACCCCAAGTACCTTACCTTACTGTAAAATTTTACACATCAGTTGAAACAAGTAGAAACTTTTGATCCTTGTGTAACCCTTCTGCCAGATTGAGCCAGCAGCAACCAGGGCTAGGTTCAATATCTAGCGGTTCCTTTCCATGGCTACAGCACAGAACCAGCTCGAGTCTCCACCCAGTAAAGGGAAATTACACACCAACCCAGGTGCATCTATGAGGCAATACTTCCCCACTTGCAAGCACAGAGTCTGAGTGTAGAAAAGAAACTTTTAATAAAAGGAAGGAAGTAACTCGGAGTAAATGAAATAACACCACAAACAGGGTTGATAAATATAAACCATGAGTAAAAGACCCACCCCCGAGTAGGTTGGGCAGTGCCCTTTTCCGCTCAGGTTCTTAAGTCAAGCAACCCAAAAGTCACATGCTTGACTTTTCTCTACACCCCACTCACAGTTGCTGTCCTTGGTCGTGCAGACCCAGAGTTCAGATGTGCATCTGCAGAGTTCACCTCCCACCCGGGGTGGGGGGTAAAGAAACATCTTACTCACTCTGCTGGCTGCTCACTGGCCACCTGCTCACCACTCTCACCATGCATCTTCACCAGCCACCGAATTGGCTGCTCATTGCGCCTCTCCACCACCACCCTGCTGGCAGCTCATCATGCTTCTCTGCCACCACCCTGTTGGTCAGTCATTTGCCAGCTGACTCTCAGTCAGCTTCTGCCTCTATGCTGTGACCTCTGCACATCAGTCTCTCAGTGATTTTCAGCTCTTTTGCAGGCTGGGATGAAACACTGCCCATCTCAGGTGATGTCAGCTCTCAGAGATTTTAGCTCTTAGCAGGCAGGGCAGAAACACTTTCCAACCACAAGTGGTTTCAACTCTGATTGAGCAATTAAAATAACAAAAGAGGCTCCTAATGAAGCCTAATTAGCTCTATTCTTTGAACAGTGGTGAAGAAAAGGTTAAGCCCGTCTAGAGAAAACCCCTGGGGAGATTTTGCAGCCTCCTGACCAGGACACTTGGACTCCTGTCCCTACCCCTCTTACTGTCAAGAGGGCTCTGACATTTCAGCCCCTGCTTAATGAGGTTATTTCAGCTGAGGGTGCCCCTCCTTGTATTTCCTGTATTCCTACAATAATTATAACATTGGTAACCATATTTCGCTACCCCTGCGTTCAGTACTAAGGTCATTCGTACCCAACACCAGCCAAAGTTGATCCTTTGACATAGCTGTAAATGATGCATACGTAAACAGAGCAGGAACAAATTGTATTTACATAAACACACCCACAGCCTCTTCCCCTCCCAGCAAGCTGTCAGGGATTCATTCCTTCAGACCCTGTTTACATCTGCTTTTGACCAGTTATGTGAAAATTTGACATTTGGGTGCTTTCATTTTTGGCAGTGTTATGCAATGTAATGGAAACATTTTTTCTGCTGTTGAAAACTGCTTTTTAGTGACATCTGAACCACTTTTCTGTCCCTGTTAACTTCTACCATCTCTCCAGACATTCTATGTTTTATTAAACTAAGAAGAAAACAAGAAATGAAATAGCTACAAGTTATAGTGACTTCATGCTCCAGGGAATGTTATTGTATCCCCGCTTTCTGAGGTACCACATCTTCAACTAGTCCAGTAATGATATTCTTAGTTGATCTCCTACCAGGTATAAGATTTCAGGCGCAACCCTCTCTTACCAATGAGAGTAACAAAAACATCTGAATGATCAACTGAAGGGACTGCTAATGACTGAGACAGTCAGATTTAATTGGATTGTGCACCCCAAAAGAATACCACTGGATAGTTCCTCACAGCATTTATGGCTGAGGACAAGAAATGTCTCATCCTCAGTCAGACCACTCCTTTATATCACATACATTCCTTGTATAGATAACAATCAGACATTCGGTGTTTCCTAGTTGTCTTTTTCTGTAATCTATATCCCATCTCTTTCAATTACCACAGGCCCTTATTAAACTGCAGGAGATTTCAGGTTCACAAGACAGTAAGATGGTAGGAGACAAGGGCTTCAGATCCTCCTCTAATAGTTGTTGTTTGTCCTTGGTGAACTGGTCAACACCTATTTGGAAATGGAAGTCAGATATGACTCAGCCCTGGTCTTAAAACTGGATAGTCTAGATTGAGGATGCATAAACTTTTAGATGTCCCACCCTTCCCACACTGGAAACTCTCTGAAGTTGGAATTAGACCAAGTTGCAGGGGAGCCAAAGGGAGGCTCTTATAACCAGTGCAGAGGCACAAAGCTTTTGCGTGGATGGATCAATGTGTGTAGTGAGCGCCCCAAGACTGGCAATGTTTGATGTACCAAACCTCCATCCTTCCCAATACAAAAATCTGGGAGGAGACAATTGCATACTGTCCTAATAGACTAATTTAGAATTTTTAGATATCTTTATTTGCAAAATAAACAAAATACAAAGGGAAAAAGCAACCAGGGCATCATGCAAGATGAAATAGCCAATATTTCAGAAAGCCCAAGCTATTCTATCCAACATTCATACGTTCAGCAACACCTTTATCCAGTTAAAATAAACAGTTCAGAGATGCACACAAAGGAATACAATTTTACCAACAAAGAATTCCACTTTTTAAACCTTTCTGGACTTTATTACAAAAGAACACTTCTCTTTAGGGGTCTTCAGAACATTTTTGAAGGTCACTAAACATACCTTAGCAGCAGTTCCCTTTTCATTCTATGACAATTCAGTCAATTGGACACAGATTAAACTAATTGGTTAAGATGAAATATAAAAAACAATACTTTAGAATTCCCTCTGATAGAAACTACTTTTGGTTCTTTCTGATTTCCTGACAGATTTAAGTCCCTTATCTAACGTCACATTCTAAAGTGCAATCCAGACCAGTGAGTGGCTCTGTTACTGCTTGCTCTGTAAACCTGAGTACCTCAAAATGCTCTGCTATTGTAGCTTTCTTGTCTGGCTGCTTCTGAAAGCATGCACTGAATGTCTCCGAATGTCTCTTTGTTAAGCATCTTGTTTACTTGTTACATCATTACCACACTCTGGTCTCCACCAGCTTAGGTTATACCTGGCAAGATGATCCTGACATTCCTAGTTCTGAATTTTCCCAAAACCGTATGCTCCACAATGTTCAGCACTTTCCTGGCCCATTCATAAAGATATTAAGGTTCTTTTGTTTCTTTAAAGATACAGAGCGATCAGCTTGCCACATTAACTGGAGTTAACATTCACTTTAAATCAAGCAGCACTAAGTTTGTTTAGATAAAAAATAAAACAGGTTTATTAACAAAAGGAGATAAGGCTTTAAGTGAGTTCAAGCATAAAGGAATTATAAATGGATACAAGCAAATACAATGGAAAAAAATGCTTTCTAGAGACTAAGACTTAATAAAACAAGGTACAGCATTTGTTCAAGGTAGTTTCCTTACCAATCTACCTTCCAACAAGATACCTGACCACCCCTCTGGTCAGGATCTCCCATAAAGTCCAGAATCCTTGGTTCTTTTGTGTTCTTAGGTGAAAGATAACTTGGGGTTCTTTTCCCCTTACTATATAGTCCAGTGAACCCTTGAAATGGATTCTTCTGAAGGTTAGCCTCCATAGTCAAGTTCATTCAAGGTGTATGGAAGGTGACATAGAGTCTCCTGGGAAGAAATTTACATGCTGGTTTCTTCCCACACTGGTGCTTGCTGAAATTCAAATTGATCTGGTTCTTGCAATTTCCTCCCCCCGCTGTGATGCTCAGTGATTATCTCCACCCCTTGTTGGCTTGATGGTCCAGTTTACCTTCTATATAAATTCCATTCACAGTTGTCTATTAATTTACCTTGTAAATACCTTCAAGGTGGAAGAACCACATTGCTTTGTCTAGTATGGGATAACTTTAGCCTTGCCTTGCAGAAACACTTCAATAGCATGATTTCCAATATATTTATAATTTTGAATTTGTCCTCTTTACATACACCATACAATACTATTAATGACCAGTATGTTATTAGCTTTCTGTTGACATCTTATGTCAGACCTTCTAGATATAGGTAATGACATTAGTGAGTTGGGGAACACCGAACTGGTCAGGCCTGCTGAAGCTAACTTCCAGATGTAAGTTAGCCGCTTGCATTCAGATTCTGTTATGGTCACACCTAATATTAGCTTCAGCCATCCTTTCTTTTGGCAAGTCAACAAATACACAGTACTTCAGCTGTAGAGAACACTGGGGACAGATACCGTGCTGTGTTTTCTGAGAGATGAAGCACAGAAAGAAAAGTCCAGGTTGGAGGTGACTTGGAGGTGGCACTCTGGATTGCCACTAGTGAGAACTGGTTGGAGGCAGTCTAGCAGCAGTCTAGCAACAGCTCCACCAGACATGCAGCTAGCATCTCAGGGCTCTCCTTTAGATTATGTAACTCTGCTTTAGTTTTAATAAAGCCTTATTTCTTAGAGTCCAGACTGTTTCTTCTTCTTATGAATTCACAAAACACCCCAGGTGCTACACTGTTCCTGCACTTGTGAAATTCTCTTTCACCCTAATGGCCTTACATTGTCAGAGCAGAGATGAGAATTGGTCACTTGGCATACAAGTTATGTCTTGGCAAAGGTGTTTTTAATGGAGAATATAATTCCTTTATTAGCCAGGGACTATGAGAAGAGCTACTCAAAAATTCTGCTTTTATTTCTATGGAAAAAAAGGAAACAATTTCATTCAATTTTTTACAAATTTTATTTTTTACGAAAAATTCTAAATCAGCCAAGTATTTCTGTAGCATTTCAAATTGAAATTTTCATTGCATTTTGGCCGTTGAACACCAAAAGAAATGAAAATTTCAAGTAGAAAAAAGAAAAAAAATTAATTTTGTTTAGCATTCTTTTTGTTTCGAATATCAAATATAATCCAAATTGAACTATTTTAATGAAGATTGTTTGATGAAACTGCATTTATTAAAGAAAAGAAATTTTGAACTAAAATTTTTGACCAACTCTGTGGAAGCCTTGTGGGCTCTTCATTTTCTGTGATTGCTCTTTATACCATGGGGGAGCACATTATGTTCAGCTATGGTTTCATAAAACCATATTATTTTGTGCTGCTACCTTTCTATCCCCCAAGCTATACTCCCTTCTCTCAGACAGAGTCACAGATTCAGCCTTACATAACCCCACCATATATTGAAAATAAGCCTTTGAGAATAATGAAAGGGGAATAATTGGCTATGCCCATCCTTGTAGTAGGATGTGGATTCTTCCTAGGTGGCTGATATGAAGTCATCCATGGAAGAACCAGAAAGGATATATGTCTCCTAAAGTGATTATCTGTGGCTAACAGATCTGAATTTGAACGCATTTAGGGCACTATGAATTGACTCACTGACCCAAAGAATTCCCTTTGCACAAAAGCCAGAATTAACTGATGTCTATACAGTGCTTTGTGAACTTAATGCACTGGATTACTGGTAGATATTGAAAAATAAAAGAGAGAAAAAGACAAGAACGAACAAAATGACAGTACTGGTCAGACAATCCCCTTACATCCAGTCACAATAGCAATGTAGGATTAGGGCCCCTGCCCTAATGTTCAAGGTCAGGATCTCCCCAAATCTATTTCTTCAGAAATTGGTGGGTGGTAGAAATTTTCACTTTTCATCTCCAACTGCAGGTAAATTATTTTTGTTTCTTCAAAACAAACCCACCATCTGAACCCTAAACAATGGCAGTCAAGTCTTCTCTTTGCTGCTGGAGAGTATGCAGTGTACATGTGTAACTCCAGCCTTGTAAAGTCTTCACAGGCTAATTGGCCCAAGAAAGGGGCAGAAGACTGGACTGTATATAAGGAGTAGCATTACTTTGAGGATAGGCAGTTTTTGAATACCCCAATGCATAGCTGTTCTTCTTCTTTCCTTTGCTCTACATGGACTAGGCTGGCTTATCTCCAGAACAGGACATAGTTTACTCAGATATAGCCTTCTGGGACACCACAATGAGGAGAACTCAGGATAATGAATATAAATATCCATAAAAGCATAAATATGTTGGTTAATTCTCTGTTCCTTTTTGTAGTTGTCAAGGCTGCTTCCCCACTTTGAACTTTAGGGTACAAATGTGGGGGCCTGCATGAAAACTTCTAAGCTTAACTACCAGTTTAGATCTGGTCCGCTACCACCACTTCCAAAATGCTAATTCCTTCCCTGGGTAGCCTTGAGAGACTCTTCACCAATTCCCTGGTGAATACAGATCCAACCCCCGTGGACCTTAAAACAAGGAGAAATTAACCATCCCCCTCCTTTCTCCCACCAACTCCTGGTGGATCAAGATCCAACCCCCTTGGATCTAAAAACAAGGAAAAAATCAATCAGGTTCTTAAAAAGAAGGCTTTTAATTAAAGAAAAAGGTAAAAATCATCTCTGTTAAAATCAGGAGGGAAAATAACTTTACAGGGTAATCAAACTTAAAGAGCCCAGAGGAATCCCCTCTAGCCTTAGGTTCAAAGTTACAGCAAACAGAGATAAACACTCTAACAAAAAGGTACATTTACAAGTTGAGAAAACAAAGATAAAAACTAACACGCCTTGCCTGGCTGTTTACTTACAAGTTTGAAATATGAGAGACTTGTTCAGAAAGATTTGGAGAGCCTGGATTGATGTCTGGTCCCTCTCAGTCCCAAGAGCGAACAACCCTCAAAACAAAGAGCACAAACAAAAGCCTTCCCCCCACCAAGATTTGAAAGTATCTTGTCCCCTTATTGTGCCTTTGGGTCAGATGTCAGCCAGGTTACCTGAGCTTCTTAACCCTTTACAGGTAAAAGGATTTTGGAGTCTCTGGCCAGGAGGGGTTTTATAGTACTGTACGCAGGAGGGCTGTTACCCTTCCCTTTATAGTTATGACAGTAGTCTACCACAAAGTTTGATTTTTTTAAAGTGTCTTAATTCTATCTATAATTTATACTTAATATTTTTTTTAAAAAAGATATAGCATTTCTATTTATAATAGTTTTTGTAACTTTTTTTATTTTTTTGAACTTCAGTTTTCAGACAATTCTGCTTAAGTATCTCTTTCCAGACATTCAGGAAAGGACAGTGATTTCTAATTATGGCTCAGACATGTTGAACAACAAAGCACCACAGCGTCTTACTTAGATTAAATCTTCAGGAATGTGGGGGAGCCAATTCCCTCCACTGCCCATGCCTGTTTTGGAGGAGAGGGAGGCGTGGGAGAGATAGAGGAGGAGAAAGGAAAGAAATTTCTCTGTCAAATTAAGGACAGTTCGATCTTGAAGAAATTCCAGTCATCCAACTCCTATCTCCTCCAGAGTCCAGATATCATTGAAGAAAGGACTGAAAATTTCTCAATCATATTCACAGCTTATATATCTGTTCATCTTTTTTTTTTTACAGAAACAAATCTACCATAAAACATACATCATGCTTTTTAAATTGCACTAACAATGATTTTGTAAAAAGTAATAGTTTCTTCTAAATGCCTATAAATGGTGCTGCCTTTGGAGATACTGTTGTGAGAACCAGGATTAAATAAAAGGATGACGTAATGCAAATTTTTACCAAAAGGTTTATTGGAAAATGCCTGTGAAGACTTAGATAGAGATTTCTGAAGTTATTCCCCACTGACAACTAGCAGGGAGCTTTCTTTGATAACTCTTTCATAGTTAGATACATTTCAATGAAAATCAAATGCCAAGAAATTCAGTGTGCTTTGACTGTGCCAGTCCCTTTGTTTAGATGAATGTTTCTGTGCAACAAAGTAGAGGATGTTACCATGATCAACCTCTTCTCTGTTGGACTACCTTGGTGAAATAGTGGAATGATATGGTTTGAAGAACAAGGCAGGTGTTGAAGAACAATGCAGGATTTTAAATTTGATGGAAGTTTAATAGTTTCAAATTATTCCAGTTTGGAATTATGAGACAAAATGGACAAGTAGCAGAAGGAAAATATATAAACCAGCACATTTCATAGATGTAACAAAATGAATAGGATGTTCAAGAAGCATCCATGAAGCTATACTGATTTCTGTACTCTACAAAAGGATAGCACCTTAAAACCCCACACATCACATATTTAACAAAAAACTGAAAACATGACATATTATTAATAACAAAAGTATTATTTGACAGAAATTAGAAGTTGTCTAAAGTATTACAGTAGTAATTTATGACTGGTTGGTCTAGTTTCAAAAGGCTGCCCATAAATATTAGTCTAGACTGATCCAAGGGAAATGCCTTGTGACTCATTCTTTATTGACTAATAATTGTAATGGAGATGACATCAGTGGAAGACAAAGAGCTCCATGTGTTCTCCTTTAACATTTATTTCATAAGCATAAATATGAAAGGAAAATTGAGGACATCTGTAGCTAAATCTATTTTTTCTTGGCTATCTGAAACAGAGAGCTTGTCCAAAACAAACAAACACAAACAAACAAACAAAAAACTATATACTCAGCAAACACCATTAAGAAAATCAACATTTACTCACAGTTCTTATACTGATGAGTAGTCCTATTGAAGACAATGGGATCATTCATGTAGGTAAAGAGGTTAGTGAATGCAACTTTTACCTCCAACTCCAACTACACATAATTGGGGTAGCAAACCTGGTCTCCAAATCTAGCAAAGTACTGAAGCACCCAGTTACTTGGATGAAGCCACCATTCAAGTATCAAACATGGTATCTTTAGTATAAATGTGAGCATTTTAATTATATCTTGTTCCAAAGCCTTTTCATGACAGGAAACAATTTTGCATCATATTTTTCACTAATATCTGATTGTGTCTGAAAATCATTGACTCTTTCCCCACCCTTCTTATGCCCGGATCCACATAAAGCTTAGAATTAAAATGTGATGACTTACTCTCTTTGAATGAAAGTGTACATGTATTACTTATCTACATGATAGTCTTTTTTCTTCCCCCATGAACGAAGACCTGGTTTTAATGTTTTAACTCATAATTAATCTTTCTTTAAAAAAAATTAAATAGATGATACAGCTGTTTCAAACTATAAAAACAGATCATGGGGTGGTTAAATATAGAAAGATATATTCATGCATGTCTTAATAGATAAATGTGTATCTGGAGACTAAATTATCTTTTATATTTTTTTAACATTTTTATACAGTATGAAAGGGCTGTCCTCTGTGATTAAACCCTTGGCATCAAACAGATTTAAATACAGATTCCCCCTCTTCCCCGTTAATAAGGCATGCCTTGTCTTTCCCAAAAGACTGCAAAATGCCTTACAACTTATTTTGATTAGCTGCTTATTAAAATGTATGTAAGTTTTGCATATTATTTATAATGGGGTTTTAAAAGAAAAACTGTTTTTTTAAATATCTCACAGTGCCCTAAAAGAACAAAAATAATAGCATCAAACATCACAGAAAGTGAAGGTGGATAGTGACCTAATGTCAAGAGCTTAAAAGTATCTTGAATGTGTGTAGTGCTCTACTGTAACATAGCACTTGACTATTTCATCTGCTGTTTGGTCAGCCTGGCTGAAATTAATAATCACAGAAATTGTTTCTACACAGAAAGTCAAAACAACATTTTTTTTTCCTCCAGTGTTTTGCATTCTGGTTTCTGTGAGTCTCTGTCAACTATATAGACTGTATCATAGCATGCACATATACAAAACAATACCCAAAGACATTTTAAAGGGGGGTTGTGGTATGAAAAACAACGGAGTTATCCACTTTTATTCTCCTTCATGCAGAGAGCTTACATAAGGCTCTTCTGACCACATGTGCTCTGAGATGGGAACCACAAGTGGAGTAGCTGTGCAATGGGGACTCTGACTCATAGCAGGCCAGTGTAGGTTGGTGTACAGTTTCATTAGTGGTGGCCAAGGGAAGAGCCACACACTGGACAGTTACATTGATCCAGTGTTCTAAGAGATTGGGTGTCACTGCATTCGGCAGTAAACTGGGGCTACAACAGAGCCTCACTCTCTCATCCCAGATTAGATCAGGTGGCCAGGGTACTTAATCTGTATGAAGCCCAGTTACTGAGGTATTAAACTAATTTGACCTTCTGCAAAATTTCCAAACCACATTTGCTTAGTTTTTACAATTAAGTGAAATCTTCCCCTCCCCCACAAATGCTTAAACTCCAAACACAACCTGGATCTGAAAATCAAGTTGAGGTTTTTTTGCCTCTTATATCATCAACAGAAATAAAGATTCTGCAGAAAGGGAAACATCATGTCTCTGGCTCAGACATTTATAATGTATTTTATAGGACATCCCTACTTGTATATGTCTCGTATGAAATTGCTATGATCAAGTTCCAGGCCTGGACCTGACATAAAGTCTATTGAACTCAATGGAAAAATTTCTGTTGACTTCATTGGTCTTTGGATCAGGCCTTGGTGACCAAAGCAGTGTTATTTTTCCTTAGCCACTTTTTGTCTTCCTCGAACAAAACAATAGTTGGGATCTGAGAGACTGGCTTTCTCCCTGTGATGTACGACTGACCCAGGTGAGATCAATGGACGTGCTTGAGGTGGAGCTCCATCAATGGGAGCCAGAAAGAGCTGTCAGGGGACTTCAGTTTTGGAGCTCACTCTGTAGTGGTCTGCCAGCACCGAGAGTGAACATAAACTTCCTGGTACAATGCAAAGACCATCTTTTCTTCCCTCTTCGTTAAGGCTATTGAGGAGGGGCAAATATAGGTATGGGCAGCCTTTTGAAACTGTTTGCAATAGCATGTTTAATGTATAGCATAGATGGCTGGTCAGAGTACTTGATGTAGTTTAAAAACTGAAGAAATAAGTAAAACAATGAAGAATATTGGTGTAGATGGATCTTCAGTTCATTTCCAATATGCTTTTTTTTCTACCAGTTCTTTTAATTGAGCCAATAGTTTGAAGACTATAATATATTGAGGATTAATGATATAATACAGTGGGTTATACAGGCTTGATCCTTCAAAAAGAGAAGTGCACTAGTTGGGTACAACAAAACAGTTAAGCACATGCTTAACTTTAAGCATGTGAATAATTCCACTGACTTTAGTGGGACTAATTATGTGCTTAACTCCTCCTCCTCTGGATCAGCACCTTGCAGGAATAAGCCATTCTATTCTATTCTATTCTGTTTATTTATTCACTTCCTTACACCATCACTGTGTTATCTGAGCACTTTGAAGCTCTAAGAAATGTAGAATGATCTAAAAGGTAATATGCATGAATATGTTATTAACAAACTCTTCTTGATACTCACTGAAATAGTGTTTCAGGTAATATTAGATTAGATAAAACTTCACTTACGATTTTCTGGGCCAAATTCTGCTCTTACATATTCTTGGGTATAAATAAGAATAGAATTTGGCCCCATAAGGGTAGATTTTTTTATTAAAGGGACAATATTAAGAGTTGAGCATACGTTCTGATATCACTGGAATTACATTAAGCTGTGATTTTAATGGCTCCCTGAGGAAAGGCAGCATTTTAAAAAAATCCAAATAAGAACTTTTAAGGTCATCTTAAAATACAATCAATGAAGAATTACCATATGTCTTAAAATATTGTAAACAGAGCCTTCCGTTTATAGCTCTTCCTTGGGTGCTACAATTTCTGCAATATGTTTTACTGGTAATGGCAAACCAGATTTGTTTTAGGGTTTTTTATAGCACTATTTTGTTGACTATTTTAAAACATTGAACATTAATATTTTATTACTAAATTGGCTATTTTGCATACTATTTGATAGGTGGTAGACAGTTAATTTATTACCTATTAGCTGGATTGTTTTAGCTCATGGAGGCGCCATTCAGGGACTGGGGCCACATTCTGCTCACTGTAACTACTATGTGTATATTAAGCCATGATTCGGAAAAGTTACCCTATTCAAGAAATGCTCTTCAATATGTGAAAAACTTCCAAATGTGAAGACTTCTCATGAAGAATGCCCAGCTAACACGCTCCTTTTAAGAAAAATGTTCCAGCTTAAATGCCTGTGCTGATCTCATCTGTGGCATGAAGAAAGAGGCAATTGTTCTGGTAAACCAAGCCTCAAACCAATTAGGGATGTATATGAGTTCCCAGAGTTTTAGTGTAGCATACTCAATTGTGAAACTGCTTAAACGGTAGGCCATTGCATTGAGCACCTTTGCCAGAATTCACCAACTTCCCCATCTTAAAGCAGTCTAACATGGAAAATTGCATGGATTGATGTGTACACCTATTGTATTGACAAACGTAACAGTTGTTATGTAAGCCCTAGCTTATTTTGTCTAATTTAAACTTAGCATGATCTTCTACAAATGCTTGTTTTCATGTCTGACTCTACCCTTTATATCAGCAATGTTCCTTCTCTTACTTCAGCTTCTCAGCATGGGTTGAGGTGACCAAGGCTGCAAAAGCAAGGAGAGTTTTCATACATTTGTTTTCTGTATTGACTGCTGTCCTTGAGTTCTAAATGATGATTTAGTTGGTGAAAGACTCCAGATGATCTCTCTCTCTCTCTCTTTTTTTTCCCCTCAAGGAAAGGGAATTAAGAATTAAGCTTTTTGAAAAGCCATGTCTATTTCCATATTCAATTGATAGAAATTCTACAGAATTTTTTTCTAATATTTTCAGAGAAAAAAAATCTATTTTCTTAAATAGCTCTTGAAGCCATTTAATGATCATATGTAGTACTGCCTGTGCATTGACACCACAAGAAAATCTCCAGAATTACAGTAATTATAATGTCCAAATGGGGATTCACCACTCATACTCATGTTGCAGCTTTCAGGTTTGGGCTTTTTATTAATACTTTTATTTCAAATGTAGCATATGTTATAGAAAATAGATGTATATTATTACAAATATCAACTATCTCTGAGAGTAATACTAACAACAAATATCACCCAAGAAGAAAAACTAGTCCCTTAGATTAATATGTTACCCAAAGCTGGAAGGCTGCGAGGCAGCAGTTGACCTGGACACACCTGCCCCAAATTATCTAGCCACATTATTCTTCACACTTTTGAATGTCTTTTCTCTAGGATGTACCGGTGCCTTCAGATTCCAGGAAACTTGGACCAATGAGTAAGGAGTGGATTCTCATGCTGGTCCTTGAATATCGTGGCTAGAGAGCTGGGTTTTTGAGCACCTCTTCAGCCCTCCCTTCCCTGGCTAGGCTGCAAGACCTTTGAGGTAATTCTCTAGAACTCTTGTCCTGATGAAAGGTGGGTCTTTAGTCTGTCCCTCTCAGGCCTTTGGGTGGGGATGCCTACTCCATTGTACTGCTGAATTCATGGAGTCATCAGTGCCGTGCTTGCAAATACCAACTGCCTTTTTCCTTTTAATTATTAAAGTGCAAATGTAGCAATAGAGTACTCAAGGCTGGTCTGGCTCTAAAGGAGTTTGATATGAGATCTTATGTTAAATATGGAGAGCTCTCATAAGGACTGTGCAAGTAATGTATACAGGAATGGACTTAGGCAGTGGTCCCCTAGAAGGGTGTGGAGGAATGTTTTTGGGGGAGTGCAGTTGGGCCTTGGCCAGCCCCCACGGGGGGAGGGAGCACCACCCAGCCCCGCTCTGGCCCCAGCCGCAGTTGTGCTCTGGCCCCTGGCCACGGCTCTGGCCCTCAGCTCTGGCCCCTGCCCCCAGCAGTGTCTCCGCTGCCAGCCCTGCCTCCAGCCCCAGCTCTGGTCCCTGCTCCACCTCAGCCCAACCCCAGCTCTGCCCCTACTCCACCCCCAGGCCAGTTCTGTCTCTAGCCCCAGCTCCTCCCCCATCCCCAGTTTTACCACCTGCTTCGCCTTCAGAGCAAGCTCCTCTGCTGAGCAAACTGTGCAGTTATGGCAGTGGGTGTGGGGGGGTGTATGGACAGATTCCATTACTGGTAAGAGAGGCCATAACAGGAAAAGTTTGAGCACTGGTCTTAGGGATTTTTGGATCCTCCACTGGGTTGGAATTGATGAGTCTCCTCTCCCAACAACAATTCCTAATAATCATGAATCGCTCCATGTGTGCACACGGGCAAATTGGGAAAAGGAAGAATTATAAATAAGAGTTTGATACATATGGATTTTTATTCGAGGGGTCTATTGCATCAATGAAATATTTTCTTATTCCAACCTTATATTCAGGTTTAAGGGAGCCCTGTAATTTTTCTGAACTTGTCATTTGAGGACTATAGTTCCTTTCCAATGTGATATTTCTTCTTTATCCCCAGTAACCTCACCACCACCAGATCCATTTGCAATAGACAATGCTATACCTAATCATACTTTTTGATATAACACATTGAAGCAAGGAAAGTAGAGTCAATGTTTCATCTTTCTGTCTAAAAAGTAAGAGTTAGGGCAGGTCTACACTACCGCTTATGTCAATATAACTTGTGTCACACAGGGGTATGAAAAAGCTACCCCCCTGAGCGATGCAAGTTACAGTGACCTAAGTGTTGTCCACACTGGTGCTATGTCGGTGGGAGATGCTCTCCCACGAATATATTTTCCACCTCTCATGGAGGTGGAGTAATTATGTCGACGGGAGATCTCTCCCATCTTCACCAGACACACTACAGCGGTGCAGTTGCATCAGAGCAGCTGAACCAATGTGGCACTTCAAGTGTAGACTAGCCCTTAGTGTGGAGTTGAGATATTTTAAGTGCTATATTTGGAAATAACTAACAATTGGCTATCTGGATTTTGTAGCTTTGCAAAAAAATGTAGATACTTTAGAGTTCACTTCTCTACTGGTCACACTAAGTCTGCATTAGGTTCCTAATATCCAAATTGATAGTAAGTGTATTTCAGATTTTAAATAGTAGAATTCTATTTCTTGCTTTCATGAATTAACTAAGGCCTGGTCTACACTAGGCGTTTATGTCGAAGTTAGCGCCATTACATCGAATTAACCCTGCACCCGTCCACACTGCGATGCTATTTAGTTCGACATAGAGGTCTCTTTAATTCGACTTCTGTACTCCTCCCCGACGAGGGGAGTAGCGCTAAATTCGACATGGCCATGTCGAATTAGTCTAGGTGTGGATGGAAATCGACGCTAATAGCTCCGGGAGCTATCCCACAGTGCACCACTCTGTTGACGCTCTGGACAGCAGTACGAGCTCGGATGCTCTGACCAGCCACACAGGAAAAGCCCCGGGAAAATTTGAATTTGAATTCCTTTTCCTGTCTGGCCAGTTTGAATCTCATTTCCTGTCTGGACATCGTGGCGATCACAGCAGCACTGGCAACGATGCAGAGCTCTCCAGCAGTGATGGCCGTGCAGTCTGTGAATAGAAAGAGGGCCCCAGCATGGACTGATCGGGAAGTCTTGGATCTCATCGCTGTGTGGGGCGATGAGTCCGTGCTTTCTGAGCTGCGCTCCAAGAAACGGAATGCAAAGATCTATGAGAAGATCTCAAAAGACATGTCAGAGAGAGGATACAGCCGGGATGCAACGCAGTGCCGCGTGAAAATCAAGGAGCTGAGACAAGGCTACCAGAAGACCAAAGAGGCAAACGGACGCTCCGGATCCCATCCCCAGACATCCCGTTTCTACGAGGCACTGCATTCCATCCTCGGTGCGGCCGCCACCACTACCCCACCACTGACCGTGGACTCTGAGGATGGGATACTCTCCACGGCCGGTTCCTCGGACATGTTAGGGGACGGGGAAGATGAGGAAGGAGATGAGGAGGGCGAGGCAGTCGGCAGCGCTCACAACGCTGATTTCCCCGACAGCCAGGATCTCTTCATCACCCTTACAGAGATCCCCTACGAAGCGTCCCCAGCCGTTACCCCGGACACAGAATCTGGGGAAGGATCAGCCAGTAAGTGTTGTAAACATCTAAACATTTATTTTTAACAGAACAGGAATATTAACAATTAAAAGAATGGGTTATTCATGATTACTGTGCCCTAGGCGCTTAACGGTTTAGTCATGGGCAGTGCAAGTTTTGAAAAAAAATCTAGCAATGTCCGGTTTTCCGTGATTGTCCAGCACAAGCCGCTCTACTGTTTATTCCCTGCTACTGCAGCTACAGTAAAATGCGGTCTATATGTGCGGGGATAGAGCAGTAATCCTCCTGGGACATCTCGATGAAGCTCTCCTGGAGGTAATTGGAAAGCCGTTGCATGAGGTTCCTGGGGAGAGCGGCCTTATTGGGTCCTCCGAAGTATGACACGTTGCCGCGCCACGAGACTATCAAGTACTCGGGAATCATTGCTCTGCACAGCAGGGCGGCATACGGCCCTGGTCTTTGGAGGCTTTCCCGGAGCATTCTCTCTCTCTCGCTCTCAGAGATCCTCATCAGGGTGATGTCGCCCATGGTGACCTGCTTTGAATTAGGTAGGGGAATGTTAGTGTTGGGACTGCTTGCTCGTTCCTTTACAGAACTGTAACCGCTGGTTTGCAGCCACGCGGTGGAGGCGGGAGAGGGGCAGCAGAAAGGGATCGTTCCCGGGGACAGCCGTGAGGGGGTGGGACAGGGGCAGAGTTCCCGCTTGCCGGATTGCTGGCAGCAGGGACTGACATTGCTTTAAATGTGAAATGAGGCCAGTGGTAATATAAAAGTTTTAAACTGCCACAAGTCTACGGCTAACCATGTCTGCCTGCAACAGAAATTCCGTTGTGCTGCCCCGCTTCTCAAATGTGCTGTGCAAGACCCCAGGCACTGAATGCGAAGGCTGAGAATTCGACCTTGTGCTGAGTGTGCATGTGATAGGTGCTGTGCATGGTCTTGTTCACAGAGAAAGACTATGTTCTTTGTTCACAACTACATTTATCTTTCTGAGAAATTCACTCCCTTTTTCCCATTTCCACAGCCACATCTGCGACTGTCTCAGAAGCTAGCCTGGCATCACACTCCCAGAGGCTAGCGCGGATTAGGCGTAGGAAGAAGAGGACATGGGAGGACATGTTCTCTGAACTTATGGCCTGTTCCCAAGCCCAGGCAGCACAGCAGACCCAGTGGCGGGAGAAATTGACCCAAATGCACCAAGCAAACATGGATCGGGAGGAGAGGTGGTGGCAGGAAGACCAGCAGGCGACTCAAATGCTGCTTGGACTACTGAGGGAGCAAACAGACACGCTCTGGCGCCTTGTGGATGTTCTGCAGGAACGGAGGCAGGAGGACAGAGCCCCGCTGCAGTCCATCTCTAACCGCCCTCCCCCACCACCAAGTCCCATACCCACCTCACCCAAAGTGCAAAGAAGGAGAGGCGGCAGAGTCCCTGCTAACTCTCACTCCACCCCTGCAGAGAGCTCTAGTAGCAGAAGGCTCTCATTCCCCAAAATTTGAAAAGTTCTTTCCTTCCCGCCTGACACAAGCCCCCATCCAAGTTTCACCTCCCAGTTCCATGTGTAGTTGATAATAAAAAATACGTTTCTGTTAACTACTGTTTCAATCATGTTCTTTTGGAGGAGGAGGGGAAAGGGGGTTGGTAATTGGACAGGACAGTCACCTTTGGCAGGGTACATAGGCGGGGGCAGGCACAGCAGCAGGGCACATACACAGTGCAGTGATGCAGTGACTAGTTACCCTGGTTAGTCTGGGAGGTTGTTTTCATGTTATGTGGTGGGGGGTGGGTTGCTCTGTGACTTTGTGGTGGGGGAGGGCAGTTACAGATCTTAAGCGGCGGTCCTTATGCAGGATCACAGAGCCACGCAGCAGGGGATCTGTAACCGTCCTCCCCCTGCCACAAAGTCACATAGCCCCCCCATACACACAGTCCCGATCAGGAGGGGTGACAGGCTCCGTTGAAACAACCATCCCACCGCAGCGGAGCCCGTCAATCCTTGAGTTTAGAAGCTTCATTCGCGTCACTACACTACACCCGCTCCACACCACAGTCTGCGTCCCAGTTTTAAAAAATTCCCGCAAAAACAGTATTAAAGAAAACGGTGTGCATTAACACAGTAGAACCATTTTTATTTCGAAACGTGTGTTGGAAGGGGGGTGAAGGGGGTATGTAACTGGATAGGATAGTCAACATTAACTGGGTAAAGAAACGGGGGCAGGTTCAGCTTCTGTGTACACAAACTTTAAAGTCACAGGTTACCCTGCTCACTCAGGAACTTTGCTTTCAAAGCCTCCCGGATGCACAGCGCTTCCCGCTGGTCTCTTCTAATCGCCTGGCTGTCTGGCTGTGCGTAATCAGCAGCCAGGCTATTTTCCTCAACCTCCCACCCCGCCATAAAGGTCTCCCCCTTGCTCTCACAGAGATTGTGGAGCACACAGCAAGCTGCTATAACAATGGGGATATTGGTTTCGCTGAGATCACAGCGAGTCAGTAAGCTTCTCCATCTCCCCTTGAGACGGCCAAAAGCACACTCCACCACCATTCTGCACTTGCTCAGCCGGTAGTTGAAGAGTTCTTTTTCAGTGTCCAGGGCGCCAGTATAGGGCTTCATGAGCCAGGGCATTAGCGGGTAGGCTGGGTCCCCGAGGATGACTATAGGCATCTCCACATCCCCAACAGTTATTTTGTGGTCCGGGAAGTAAATACCTTGTTGCAGCTGTCTAAACAGACCAGAGTTCCTGAAAACACGAGCGTCATGAACCTTGCCCGGCCATCCCACGTAGATGTTGGTAAAACGTCCCCTGTGGTCCACCAGTGCTTGCAGCACCATGGAAAAATAGCCCTTTCGGTTAATGTACTGGGTGGCCTGGTGGTCCGGTGCCAGGATAGGGATGTGAGTTCCATCTATGGCCCCGCCGCAGTTTGGGAATCCCATCGCTGCGAAGCCATCTATGATCGCCTCCACGTTTCCCAGGGTCACTACCTTTGGCAGCAGTACATCAACGATTGCCTTCGCTACTTGCATCACAACAACCCCCACGGTAGATTTGCCCACCCCAAACTGGTTCGCGACTGACCGGTAGCTGTCTGGCGTTGCAAGCTTCCAGAAGGCTATGGCCACTCGCTTCTGTACACTCAGTGCAGCTCGCAACCGGGTGTCATTGCGCTTCAGGGCAGGGGACAGCAACTCACAAAGTTCCAGGAAAGTTCCCTTCCGCATGCGAAAGTTTCGCAGCCACTGGGATTCATCCCAGACCTGCAGCACTATGCGGTCCCACCACTCAGTGCTTGTTTCCTGTGCCCAGAATCGCCGTTCCACGGCATCAACATGACCCATTGCCATCATGATGTCCTCGGCGCTGGGTCCCCTGCTTTCTGAGAGGTCTGTGCTACTCTCAGACTTCAGGACATCACCGCGGTGCCGTAGCCTCCTCGCCTGACTTTTCTGCATCTGCCTCAGGGAAACCTGTATGATAAGCTGCGAGGCGTTGAGAGCGGCCACAACTGCAGCGATGGTCGCAGCGTGCTCCATGCTCGCAGTGCTGTGGCATCCGCGCTGTCAATGACTGGAAAAGTGCGCGAACTGATTTCCCGCCGGCGCTTTCAGGGAGGGAGGGCGGGAGTGATGGACGGATGACGACAGTTACCCAAAAGCACCCTTGACACATTTTGTTACCCAGAAGGCATTGCCGGCTACACCCAGAATTCCAATGGGCAGAGGGGACTGCGGGAACTGTGGGATAGCTGACCACAGTGCACCACTTCGAATGTCGACGCTTTCACCGTTAGTGTGGACTCACAAAGTCGAATTACTGTCCTTAGTGTGGACACACACGTTCGACTTTGCAATATCGATTCCAAAAATTCGATGCAAGTAAATTCGAACTACTCTCGTAGTGTAGACAAGGCCTAAAAAAGCAATGAAATGCAGTGCACAGTAGGTGACAGAGAGTGACTGAAAATATTTTCCAGGGAGAAAGGATACTTGAGAAGATCAAATACTTGCTGCAAATTTGCAAAGCAGGCATCCAAGCCAAAGAATCAAAAACTTTGCTAGACCATTTGTAAGAGACAAGTTAGACTACAAAATGTTTTTGACAAACTTGAATAATTAAGTTTTTTGGGGAAATGAAAGAGAAGAAGCTGGCATTCTTGCTTGTTAAATTTTATTGAGAAAATGGCATTTGTATTTGTTGTTTTTCTGTCTTCATATGAATGGATGCTCCTATAGCAGTGATAAGAACCATACATTTCTTCTTCATGTCGTGTTCTGTTGCTATCTTGTTATTTCTGGTTGACCAGTATTTACAGGCCAGATAACATTAGCTTTACTTAAAAAGGGAATGTATTTTTGCAAGTAGGTAGAGTAAAGGATTCCAAGAGTGTCCTGAAACACAAGTACAGAGGGTGGAAATACCTAAAATAGGTGAAAGTAATTTTTTCACTTAGTACCCACCTTTAACCTTACGCTCTTTACGTTTCTGGGATTTTTTTACCTTCCTTATTCTATGACAGAGGTATTGAACTATTGATGAGAAAATATGAAGTCATAATAATTCATCCAATTAATTCAGGTGATCTGACCCAGCATTATGTATGTAATTAGCAGGTCTGCTAATCTGCCTGCTGAGAGTCACTGCCAGTTCTTAGATCCCTATGAATGTGCATATATCTTCACAAGCAGCAAGCTGCTAACAATATTTTTATTTTCCTGACAGAAGAAGAACAGAAATCAGTACTAGTGTTTTTGAATTCTATAATTTCTATTATTTATTTTTCTTAAGATAGGAGGAGGATGGATGCCATGATTTTGGCCTTATATATGAGCATGAGAGTATTCTCTTTGTCATATGATTTCCAAAATCAAGGTAATTGGAATCACAGTGCCTAACTAGTCAGATAGATCATTGTCTTTGAGATACGGTACCTAAATTGTTGTTGTTTTTATTTTGTGTACTATACTCCATCATAGTTATGAAAAAAATGATGACAGCACATCTTCCTGAAAAGTTTCAACAGGGCTATCAAGAGCCTTTGATGGATGATCTCTACGTAAACAATAATTCTGGAATATGCAGTCTTGAACATAGCTCTGAGAGGTACAATAAAGGTCATTTGGAACTCAAGATATACCACAAAGCGATATTTATGAATCATGAACTGCAACCAGTAATCTTCTCTGTAAATGAATTTGTTCAGTACTGTTACTATCACTGCTGAATCCAGCCTTATATCCTCTGAGGACACACATGAGATACTACGTATTCAAAATTCAGAAATATTGTGGCTGAATTATAAACTCATATGAATACATTATCTTCAGGTACATATATTGTTTGTATATCACATATTGAATTAAATAAATGGAGAATTTAATGTAGCTTACACAGGAGAACATCTATTCAATCAGCTACATTATGAATCAGATACATAAACTATCTAATTAGATACCTAATATATTGAATCAAAATCACTACATCTACAGCATCAGATATATCATGCACTGAATGAACTATACAATTCAGAAAAGCATATCAATATTAAACTAAATCATGTTGAACGGCTACATAATTCACTAAATTAAATAAAATGGGTCAATATAGTAGTCACTGAACCTGGCATATCAGCTCATAAACAAATACAATGCTTAGATGTTTTGAAAAACCTGTCATGCATTCTTAGTGAGGTTTCCATAAAGCGTTATGTTGGAATGAACAAAGTCCCTGCATAGAAGACTTTGAATGTACATTCAAAAATAGCCTTAGATTTAGACCGATTTAGACAGCGCTCTTATAATAAGATCTTCTATTCTTCTTACAAAATTAATGCTCTAGAAGAGCATAAAACTATTTGGATAAATTGGAGACTCACTGGCATTTAGGGTCCTCGGTAAATTATTTAATAAAAAAAATTTACAATGCTTATCAAGCATTATTTTTTCCCCTCTTGTAGCCAAACTGAGAATAACTCAGTATACAATAATGGACTGAAGTTAAGTTCAAAACATTTGGGAGAAACATTTGAGGGCAACCATGATTCCATAAGTCACAGCTTAACCAATGACATATAATGATTTTTATACAAGACATATTAATGTGGTACCAGCTAAAGTTCATTCATAGTGTATCCTCTCTGAAGTCAACGGAGGTATAAAATGCATTAGTTTGGTCCAATAAGTTTAGCTAAGTTTATGTAATATAGGATCTGATCTTACACCATTACATTCAATAGGAGTTTTTCACTAACTTAAATTATAGAACGGAGTCGGCAACCTCTGGCACACGGCTCGTCAGGGTTAGCACCCTGGCGGGCCAGGCCAGTTTGTTTACCTGCCGCGTCGGCAGTTTCAGCTGATTGCGGCTCCCACTGGTCGCGGTTCGCCGTCCCAGGCCAATGGGGGCAGCGAGAAGCGGTGCGGGCCGAGGGATGTGCTGGTCGTGGCTTTCCGCCGCCCCCATTGGTCCGGAGCAGTGAACCGTGGCCAGTGGGAGCTGCAATTGGCCGAACCTGCTGATGCGGCAGGTAAACAAACTGGCCCGGCCTGCCAGGGTGCCAACCCCTGTTATAGAATAACCTGACAATAAGCTGGTAAAGTGATAGTTAATATTATATAGCTTTTCAAAACGAACTTTTATAAAGCTAAGACAAAAAACTTAAACTTACAAATGATTCCAATACATTCAGTATTTTCCTGCTTATATGTTCTAAAATTAGATTTCACCAACCCAGGAACAAATATGAACACCTGGGTCACTGTACTAGCCTTACCATGGATGCATATACAGTCCCTTTGGGCTCTTCAGTCTATCTTGCCACCCAAGTAAGCTGGACTTAGGGACAAATGGTCACTTACACCAAAAATCACAAAATATTCAGTTTGAGTTCAGGACCAACAGACCAGTCACTTATCCCAAATCAAGTGGTATCCTAGGTCTTGCACCAAAGACAACACTTCTAGCCAATCTTGTAATAAACTATCTAAGGTTTATTAACTAGGAAAAAGAAATGAGAGTTATTTACAGGTTAAAGCAAGCAACCATATACACACATGAATTGCCATCTATGGTTCCTAAGGTGATAGAGATGTAGTAAAATGTCCATTCAAAATGTTTTTCAGAGTGGACTCAGGTTGACCCCGGGGGTTCACTGTTTCAGTTTAGTGTCTCTGGCCCTGTGAGAGTTCAAACAGCAAAAAGATAACCATTTTTTCTTGTGAGCATCTTTATATGACCTCCCCACAGAATTCAAACTTATGGGATGTTTCAACAAAGCTTTGTGTCCTAGATGGCCCATTAAGTCTTGATAGTCCTTCTTGATGTGAGGGGTGGGGAGAAAGGGGCAGGGAAACACTCTCCCCATCTGAGTTCACAAGTTTAGAGCAGGCATTTTTACAATTATAAAACAAACTTGAGTTTCAGTTCTTAGTTAATAACTGTGGTCTTGGTCAGAGCTGACACTTGGTTTACTCGTGTCACACACACACTAATAGATTTGTCTTCATTTGTCGTCATAAAAAAAAATGACTTGCCCAGTGGCAAGGAAACAGTACATTGCCATGCCATGTGGACAAACCTGTTGTTATAACAAATTCAAGGAAGGCTCCTACTTCATGTAAAAATGCTCTCTCTTTAAGCAGATCTAGCAAATGTATTTTTATCCTATTTGAAGACTACAATGATGCAATCATGAAATAAAGCCATGCTCCTCAATGATTAATCAATTAATGTTTGCAAAAGCACTATGAAGATGTAAAGCGTAAGAGAGACTAAGTTCTGAGTAGTATTATTATTGACAAACAAAAATGTTGTAAATATAAATTACTGAATTTAGTTTACTATAGATTGTGGGGTCATATTAATCCCCACTATGGGGGCTTATGTGATGTGGAAGGCATCAATTTAGTCTAGTGCCTGGGTGAATTTTAACCAATATTCATAGCTTGCTATTCATTATTTTTTATAATACTTTGTCTTCTGGCATTCATATTTTGCTAAGCATTGTCCGTAGCTGCAGGAAGACATAGATCAGTCTCAACCCATGTTTAATTTTACCATTTTAACAAGGCTTCGATTGGGCTGATACAATGTTCCAACACCTCCTTAATGCTGCAACTTGTCCAGAATCTGAGTTTTTTTCCTTTTTTATTTGTATAAAAGTGTCTAGCTGTTATGATTTCTGAGAGAGCCCCAGAAATGTGAAACAAATAGAAGTGATGCAGTGATGTCTGCCTGCATTTGTAGAACCAGAAACAGTAGCTCTGACATATGTAATTCAGTGGTGTATTAACTCAGATGTCCAATAACATTACTTAAATGTCAACAACGTTAACTATTTGACTGTTCATCAAAGCATGTAAGAAAGGAGAGGGAGGATCATTTTGAAGTTCTTCACAATCAACTGTAAGGTAAAGACCTGTTTTGTTATCATCAATGGGTGGGTGTGAAAGAGTTCAACCATCTCCTACCACCACTCTCATAATCAAAAGAAGGCAAGCCCGATGAGACTAGCAGAGCCACATGTATCTGAGACCCTCCAAGCAGGAACTAAACTCAAGAAACCATGCAGGGCTTACCAGCCTCACTGATGAAAAGCCAAGAAACCAAGCAGAACTCAGGGGCATAGCTATATTCAGACCCCACTGAGGGAGAGACATCGGGTACAGGGAACACAGGTGATCATACTTTGAACATTTGCACAATCTACTGTGTCTCATGTGGATAGAATTTACTTTGTGGGAGGCGCTTAGAAAAGTACCTTCTCTCCCCTCCCCTGCCCCATGCTATTTTAAAGTAATTGATATAAATGAACACACAGAACTAATATTGACAAACAAAATATCACTGGTGTACCTTTCAGACAGACTAACACATCATCTGTGCTTCTGCATGCTCTGGGATAAATCCTGGCTTCCACTTCATCAGAACAAAAAGGATGCAAAGCTGTCTTGAACAGTCAATTGGCGATTCTTCTTGTATATAGCAATCCCTGATTGGCATACACCACCCAAACCTAATCCCCATACTGGTGTGTATGTGGTGGGCAAGGTGTTGAAGTATTCTGGAAATATCGTTGGAGCGTAATGGACTCAGGTAATTCCCATAGCCCCCAGGGAGCTATTACTGCTGGTGAAAGTTAGCCCAAACTTGAGGCTAGTCTAAACTTGCACCAAGGCCTCATCCAGTTAGGATAAGGGGCAGAAGAGTGTAATCAATTATTTGCATATCTGCTGAACCAAAACCAAGCAACATGGTCCAGTGGATAGCGCAGAGCAAGAAGTCAGGACATGTTTTAGTCCCTGCCTGATACCGCCTCACTCTGTGACCTTAGTCTAGTCACATATCTATGTTTCACTTTCTCCATACAAAAAACTGCGAATAACTTTTGTCCATCTCTATAAACTACTTTAAGATCTATGTTTGAAAAGTGCTAAGCATCTGCTCCCTCACCTTTCTGAGTGTTTTGTATTCCTGCAATCTGTAATAATACATGAATTTCTGGACTGCACGGAGACATTGATTGTGATGTGTGTGTCATGACACAATGTTGCAATATATACATCTTCCAACTGGATTTTGTAGTTTTGGGGTTTGGTTATGGAGACTAGAACAAGTCCTGTTCATCATTTCATTCAAATCATTCACCTCTCTGGGATTGTAATAGTCCAAAATCTTTTCTGTTGTATCGAAACACCTTGATTTTAGTTCATTAAGGTTGTACATATGTAACTGAGAGACGAATTTGACTGAGTATCCATCACATTTGAAGACTGGTCCTGTAGCTGATGAAATTGTTCTTGATGTTATTAGATTGATACCTGAAGTACAAGGGGCCTAAATATCCTGCGGAGATATGCCTTTATCCAATCTACCAGTGAAGTCAATCTAAAAGTGCTTTAAAATTCCTGCAGGTCTTTTTTGCAAGTACCTCGGCACAGAAATTAGTTCATTGTATAGAGCGTTGTACAGGATTCTGTAGAGGAAATACAACTTGCAGCTTGCTCTTATTATAATATTACTTTTACCTTCATTAAAGCACACTGTTGACTCTCTCACTTATATCTTCAGGGTCACTAAAAAAAATGTTTACAACTGGACAGATTCTAAGACTATGAAGACAATAAGTAAACACAGTATTTCTATATTCCTCATGTATATATCAGGTAATGTCTATCTCCTTTTCTGTTGGATAAATTAACTAAATTAGTGAAAGGCTACATTTCTTTTTCAGTGGTGCACTGACAGCGAGGCATAACCAAGTATTGGAGCATGGTATTTTTCCAAAGGAGTAATAGAGGTACAACTTGCAACACAGCTACCCCTCTGAACCTTGCATTTATTTTGTTTTTATGTCTTCCTAAAGTAATTTTTCATTCTGTTGTCCAGGAAATTTGAAAACAGTCTTTACATACAAATATCTGAAGTTTAATTTGGTTTAAAGCTTGTGGTTGCTAAACTGTGATCTAAAACAGACTCAGAATTGTTCCGTGTTTAACCTCTCCTAATGCTCAGTGTGTCATTTGAACTTCTTTATCAAAAACCCCCAGAAGTGGCTTACTTATTTGTCTGTTGGTTCTCTTTGATTTTAGGTCCAGCTGAAGGTTCACTGAAGGAACAGCATTAACTGGAATCCAATACTGATCCTTAAATTGAACTGCATTGTTAAACTTATTTAAATACATGTATAGTTTTAGTAGAGCATAATTCTTAACATAATGTAATTAGCTCGTTTATGTATTGTTATAAGCTGGTTTGTAGCAGGGTGCTGGTGCAAAAGCACCTAATTACCCCTGCTCAGCCAGCTCCAATCAAGAGAAATAGATTGGGGCTGGTAAAACAGACCTGATGCCTGGCCTGGGGATTGGCTCCACCTGCGGGCCGGACAAGCCAGCAGTTATAAGGGCTGGGAGCCAGAAGAAAAGCCAGCCAGGGAAAGGTCAGTCTCCTAGGTGTGGGCTGGCTGCAGGAAAAGAGGGAATGAATGCTGTAAGCCTTGCATATAGCTCAACACTGGGGTGTGTGTGTGTGTGTGTGTGTGTGTGTGTGTGTGTGTGTGTGTGTGTGTGTGTGTGTGTGTGTGTGTGTGTGTGTGTGTGTGTGTGTGTGTGTAAAGCCATGAGTGCTGCATAACTGGAAACCTCTCTGCACTTTACTGGGAAAGCCAGCAGGCTCTGGAAGAGGGGCATGCCAGAGAACCTGTCATGTGGTTTTTATGTGTATAGGCTGAAAACTTATTTTCTATAATCCTCCCTTGATATAGGATTTTAATAGTTTATGATTTAAATATCTTTTCTAGATTTTAACTTTATTGATAGGCCAGTGGAACTGTTGTATCACAGAAGGACTGAGTGAGTCCTTCACCATTACCTAAGTAGCATTTGCTTGACTAGGGGACAGTGAATGGAGAGAGGATGGTGACTGGTATTTGTACCTGATGGTATGGGCCCCCTCTGAGGGTTTGAAACACCAATTGCACTATCTCCTCTCTCCACTGTTGAATGTCAGAGCTAACTTTGATTCCATTAGGAGCCTAGTTATAGGCTGCTGAGCTGAATTCACGTGGGGCCAATGGTGCACTAGCACTGGGGCTCCCCTACTATGAGCTGAAATTGCTAAGAGCTGAAATCACAAAAGAGCTAAAGTTATTAAGAGCTGAGATCACTGCGTGCTATGTTAACTAGTGGGGGAGCCTGAAGCTATATTGCTAAGCAGCTGGCAGAGCAATTTGTGGGGCCGCAGCAGCGAGCGGTGCGGAGCCTTGCGGGGCTGGTTGGAGCAGCCCAAGGAACGGCGAGAGGAGCTGTTTGTGGGGATAGCTGGAGCGGCTCACAGGTCAGTGAGCAGAGCGGAGCAGCTTGTAGAGCAGAGCAGTTTGTGGGACTGCAGGAAGTGGACTGGCTCGTGGTGAAGGCTGTGGCGGAACCCCATGGAGAGACGGCCAGCTGGCCTCGGATCATGTAAGGTGCCCCTTAACACCCTGCGTGCCCCCCCCCCTTTACTCTGGGGCTGCACTGACAAGGGACAGACTTTGGGGTCTGTTGGACTTCTGGGACTTTGGGTGGTTGCTGGACCCAAGAGACTTTGGGGACTCTGGGTGAATTTTGGGTTGCTGGATTCAAGAACCAAAGGGAAAGGACACAGCCCAATTTGCTGGGGTGGGTTTTTGCTCATGGTTTGTGTTATGAATCCTGTTTGTGGTGTTTTTCCAATTTAATGCTGATGTTTACCTCATGTTATTAAACATTTTCTGTCACGCTCAGACTCTGTGCTTGTGAGAGGGGAAGTATTGCCTCTTAGAGGCACCCAGGGGGTGGTATGTAATTGTCCCAGGTCACTGGGTGGGGGCTCAAGCCGGTTTTGCATTGCATTATTGAAATGGAACCCCTAGATACAGAACCCGGCCCTTGTTGCTGCCAACTTAAATGGGCAGAAGGGTTGTGTGTGTGTGTGTATACTATGTATGAAGTGATGTTTAGATATGGAAAATATGGTTTTAAAATCTGTATCAAGGCAGAGGTGTCAAACATGCTTTCTTCCAGACAGGAGGTAAGAAATGTGTATCTCACTGTCCTGATGTAAATTAAAACTTCTAAGCTAATACAATAGATGCCAATTTACATACAAAGTCAGATGTGTTTAAAAAAAAAAAATGAAGTCAATAGTGAAATACTCCAATCAAACTTGCCACATCTACACCAGAGGTTAGGTCGGCTTAGGTACAGCTGTAAGGGATGTAAATGTTTCACACCCTTGAGCAACATAGTTATTTTGATTACAATTTTAAGTACAAGCAGGCCTGAGTGGTTTCAAAGATTGTATTCTCCCTTGAGTTCATCCTTTGAGTGATAAGGTGGCACTCACAATCAGGTTAAACTTTTCACCATTACCAGAAGCTAAATTAAGTGAATTTAATTTAACCTCTAAGACTTTGTCCAGACTAGAATTTATGATCTGATGTTAGCAGGTGTTAAGTAACAAGCACTAAACTAACATATTTAAAAACAAAGAACACTGTCTTTACTATTTGCTAAGCTCATCTAATTAAAGCCTAGTGAATCTAAATTTTAACTCCAGCAGTTTAACCCACATTGAAAGCAAGTGCCCATTGTCTACACTAGATTTTGAAAACAAGTTACTTAACATCACTCTTTTGAATCCTGCCCTAGACAAGGCCTTAGATTACACATTTTTCATAAAAGCCAAATACCTCCTGTCTCAGTAAGCGCTTCCCTTTTCTATACACTGAGACAACTATGGATATGTCCACACTATGGAGACTACACCAGCATAGCTATGTCAGCATAGATCTGTTGTGTAGACGCACACCAGACTACCAACATTCTCCCCAAATGAAGTTAGCTATGTTGATGGAATCCATCTTCTATCAAAACAGTTGCATCTTTTATCGGTATAGCTATGCCAATTAGATTTTTTTTTTTCCTCCCACATCCCTGGCAGACGTAACTATGCTGATGTATCTTTTCATTGTAGACCAGGACTATATCTCTGCATATTTTGAGCCATTTCTTATAAATTTGACACAGATCCCTTTACCAGACAAATGACATACTCATAAGCAAACTAGGGAAATGTGGTCTGAATTAAATTACTATAAGGTTGATGAACAAAAGTTGCTATCAAACTGGGAAGACATATCCAGTGTGGTCCCAGGAGGTTCTGTCATGCATAGAGGACCAACAATATTTGCATTAGTGACTTGGATAATGGAGTATGCGGATGACAAAAAGCTGGCAGGGTTTGCAAGCACTTTGGAGGACAGGATTAGGATTCAATAGGACCTTGATATATTTGAGTATTGGTCTGAAATAAACAAGACCAAATTCAGTAAAGAGAAGTGCATTAAGTACTACACTTAGGAAGGAAAAATCAAATGCATACATACAAAATGTAGAATAACTGGTCAGGCAGTAGTTCTTCAGGAAAGGATCTGATGGGTAAATGTGATGCAATTGCAAAAAAAAAAAAGCTAAAGTCATTTTGGTGTATATTAACAGCAGTGTTGTATATAAGATAAGGTAATTGTTCTGCTCTACTCGGTACTGATGAGACTTCAGCTGAAGTCTCATGTCCAGTTGGGTGTTGCATGCTTTAAGAAAGATCTGGACAAATTGGTGAGAGTACAAAGGAAAGCCACAAAAATGTTTTAGAAAATCTGACCTATGAGGAAAGGTTAAACAATCTTGGGTATATTCAATCTTGAGATAAGAAGACTGATGAGATACCTGATAATAGTCTTCAAATATATTAAGAGCTGTTAAAAGGAGGATGGTGATCAATTGTTCTGCTTGTGCACTGAAGGTATGCCAAGAAGTAATGAGCTTAATCTGCAACAAGGGAGATTAAAGTCAGATATTAGGGGAAACTTTTTAACTATAGGAATAGATACCTACTGGTATAGGTTACCAAAGGAGGTTGTGGGATCCCTGTCATTAGAAGTTTTTAACAACAAGTTAGACAGGCATCACCATCAGGGTTGCTCTAAGTTTAGTTGGTCCTGCCTAAGCACTGGGGGATGAACAAGATCATTTCTTGAGGTCCTTTTCAGCTCTACTTTTCTATGATTCTGTAAATCTGAATGAGACTATATGGTTCAAGGTCCTGTTAAATGATGTACAAGGCCACCTCCTCCATGCATATGGGCCATGTCAACAGATCCAAACTGAATCCTAGAATGAAATACTTCCACTCATGCATATTACTACTTTCTGGATCATTTTCTTAATATAGAAAGATAGTATCAAAAACATGCTTCCAAGTATGCATATTGTCATGTTGCAAAAAATTCTTCATGCATATCATTTATACCACCATACTTTCTCATTTATTTACTATATTCAGAACTCATGTCTTGATATATCATTGCTAAAATTTAATAGTTTTTTTTTTAAAAATACCAAATTCTGAGTACATAGTCTTAGTCTCTTAAATATGAAAAATGTCATGCACTTTCATATTTTGTCAACAAATCACAGTATCTTAGCATTGTGCAGTTTATGCCCTCAAAAATATGGGAAAGAACCACAGTTCTTATTCTTGCCTTTTCTTCTAATCAGATTTGTTCCTAGAGCTAGCTAAGGCAACTGGAGTAGGCAAATGAGAGCTTCAAAGTCTATATACCACTGGATATTTTCAACTTTTTGGCTTATTCCTGGGGTGCATGTCCAAAATGTAAGATAAAACCCTGCAAAACATTAGGCTCCGGATGGCACATCTCCACTAAACTATTACTTAAAAAGCAGTGTTGCTGATTGCAAATCAAAGAAAAGCACTGAAACATGTTTTTCCTCCTTTTCCACTGCAAAAACTGTGATAGGATCCAGACCTGCTGCAGAATTGGTGATAATGGGGACTAGAAGAAATTGGACAAATGTCATACCACTTTTTCTACTCCCTACCTTACTGCCAAAACATTTACTGGTAGAAAAGTGTATTTTCAATCTACCACAAAATCAGCCAAAATCTTCCTCAGCCAATGTTTTAGCTTCATTTCTGGTCCTTAAACAGCTCTTAATCACTTCATATGGAAAGATTCTTCATCATGTCAATTGACATTTTGTGTGCCAATTTGGATAGATTTTACTGTACAACTTTTAAAAAAATTGCAACAAACTCCTATTATATTTCATAGCTAAACCAGAGATTATGTTCCACGGTAATCAAGATATTTGTATGGTTAAATGTTTGTTACAACTGAAGAATTTTTAGATGGAAATGTAAAATTTATGCTAGAACAATGTAAAGTGAGGTTTTATACTGAAAATATTCTTTACTATGTGCTGTCCCATTTCAAACTAACATACATCGCTTTAGACTAACCTTATTTTGACAGCAGAACTTCTTTCAAAGAATAGATTGAACACAGAAAACATTTTCAGTATGTAAAAGGCATCTAGAATTTTGGAGATCCAAAGTGTTTCCTGCCCAATGGACTTAGGTCTTATTGATGACAGTCATAAATAACTTTAAAATATTCCAGTGTGATACGAAGGCGCTGCAGATTAGGTCATTGTGGAATTATATTTCCCTTGCTTAATGCTTTTAGAAAATTGCCTGGCAATCCAACAAAGAGAAGGAGCAAATGTGGTGAATGGAGGCTAATTAAACCAATAATTGCTTCTTGTTGTGTACCCAGATAATGTGCCCCTGATAATTTTAAATGAAATCTTGAAGCAGACTTCCTGAATGAAATTCTGTGCTAGTTAAATCTTCACTAACTGTCTCTGTGCTTAGAAATTGGCCTACTTCTCAAGGTCCCTGTCATTGCCCAGACAAATATTGTAATAGCATGGAAAATTTAACAGATACGATATACTGCATGTTAGGTTATGGGATCTGAATTTCCTTGTGCTTTCCCTCCTTGCAATACTGTGACTAGATTGACTGACTGATTTCCCTGAAAAAAATCTGAAATTAGAGTCCATATCATTAGCAAATTATGTCTTTGATTCTCCTCTTGCGCGTGCACACACACTTACTTTTTGTGGGATTAGGAAATAGTGTCAACACATGGGACCAGATTTATATTTTAGATACACTAATGTAAATCTGGAATAACTCCATTCAATTCAGTGGAGATTTGCAGAACATGTAAATTCAGAGTATACAGTAATTGATTTTCATCTAGTAGTAAGAACAGAAGCCGGTGGCGCTGGAAAAAAAATTATAGTGGGGGTGCTGAAAGCTATTAAACAAAACTGTAAACCCTGTAATCCACTTCAAGCCAGGGTTTGCTACTACATCCCCAGCACCCAGAGTTCCAGCACCCCTGGTAGAAGCTCTCTAGAATTCAAGAAATATTTCATGAGGTCACCCTTTCCCAGAATATTCCAGAAGATCTTCAGAGTGGTACAAGGGGGAAATCATTGGACTTAATTTTTTATATATATATATTAAAGAAAGATCAGTCCTTTTACCACCAAATCTATTCAACTTCTGTCTGTCCTTTCAAACAAAGAAGTAGTACGGGGGGGATGGTACAGTATAATTAGAGCACAATAGATAGGAAATTTATCATACTCTTGTAACTTTCACACTATCTAACTTTCAAAGTTTGCCTTTGGTGCTATGATTCTTAGTACCCAGTAAACCTGCAGGGGGTTTTTTTTTCTTTGACATTTGTAAAACTATAATGTTTCAGAATAATCTGTAGGCAAAATCAAAAAGTTAAAAGCTAGTGTTGAGGAAAATTATCCAAAGGGAATCATTCCATGAGCCAGTTTTCTCAGATCTTCCATAGAGGGTTAAATTTGGCAAAAAAAATATATTTTGTTCCATTTGGATTTTGATGGAATAACCTCTACCCATCCCCAACTCCTAACAATGAATTTAAATTAAAAAATAATCAGTATTTCCTTTATCTTCACTCAATACTGTACTTCCTTTTTGGAGGGGCTAGCACCATTTTCAAATTGCTCTAAGAGCCCGGACCCAACAACCTCTGCTCTAATAAGCTGGCAACCTTGAATAAGCAGAGGCTGCTTGGGCTGTATTTCAACACCAAAGCTGGATGGATTTGGCTTTGGACTCCATCCACAACACCCCGATGCGTGGCAGCAGAAGCAGGATGTTCGGCAGTGGAGGAAGCAACAGATAGTGCAGGACCAATTCCTGGAGAAGCTTCACATTGTGCAGTGCTGTTTTTAAGCTTAGGAAACCATTGTGAACTGTGGGAAAGGGTGGTTCTGCAGTCCTAGGATGATTAGCAGTGGCAAGAGAATTTCAGGATGGGGAAGGCAACCTTTTTGGAGATAAGTGCAGACCTAACCCTGGATTTGCAGAAGACACATGCCAACATGTGGTGCCCCATACCCATGGACTAGTGGGTCACCATTACCCCCTGGAAGCTGGTCACATCCAAATATTACCAGTGGGTAGCCAATCAACTCAGTGTCAGATCTACGGTAGGGTCATTGTCATGCAGGTCTGTGAAATCATGGAAAAGTGTTATAAAGCTTGGTAATACTCAGGAGATTACAGATGACTTTGCATGAATGGGCTTCCAAAACTACATTGGGCCAATTGACAGGATCAATGTGCTCCTTGTCCCACATCAGTCATTTAAAAAAAAAAAAAAATTTTTATCCATGGTTCTCCAAGGGCTGATTGACCACTGTGGCAGGTTTACAGACTGTTGTATTAATTTAGATGGAATATATGAGCCAAAGGTGTAAAGATAGCCCAATCACTATCCAATATTAAACAGGATTAAACAAGGCTAGGGGGTTGGTACACAGAAATCTCAGCCTGCTTAATATGATGGCAATCTACCATTAAAAATCCTTTTTAACCTCTTATTAGAGACATAACAGAAAAAACAGTTGAAGCATTTGAAATGTAAAGCATTGAATAAGGCTTTCATTTTAACAGCATCCCTTGTTCATGTTTCCTTTAGCTTGTGAGAATTTTCAGAAAAAAAGCTCTCTCATTTGACAGTTTTTTAGATGATATCAAAAATGATGATAATTGTCTTTTTTGGGGGGAAAAATAAGGCAGTTAAGATGGGTTGGAGCTTTCGTCATTGCTATTGTTGGTAAAGTCTGCTCCTGTCTCCTAGAAGAACAGAACAAGAGAAACATACACAAAAGGGAAGAGAAAAGAACAGCAAAGATAAAGCTGAAAGCACACGCGCTGATTAGCCACGCTGAGTCCTGGCTGACTTTTACCGGCAACAGACTGTTTAGGGTATTAGATTTAGTCACATCTTTCTCTTCACAGGCTTACAGCAGTGTTGTAAAAAGCCAGCCAAGACTGTATAAAGTCAGACTCTTATTAGGGAGAAGGAAAAAAGGATAGGAAAGAGAAGAAATATTGTGGGGAAATAAAAGGACAGATGTGGGAGTATGGAGGAAGGAGAGAAAGAGAGACAAAGTCTCATATGCCAGGTGGAACAGGGATTTAGCCTCCGTAAGCTTCAGCGTCCAAGCTCAAACCCAAGGCACCATGTCTACGCAGCTATTTTTAGGATGGTAGCATGAGCCCATTGACCTGTGCTGGGATGCTCAATACCATGGCCTGTGTAGAATTTGGAGCCACAATACGAGGATCTTTCCGAAGTCAGCTCTATTTAAAATAATCGAGGAAGGACTGTTTGTCTATTAATGCTGCAGACATTGATCTGGATATCTGGGAGACCTGGCTTCCTCTCTACTTCCCTGACTAATAAAGCCATTCATAGGTCACTTGGACAGGAAGAAAGAACTGTTTCACTACTGCCTCAGTAGATAGTGGAATTGGAGTGTGCATTTGACAGTTTGACAGGAAGGTGGCACTTTTTGTGGAAGAGATTAAAAGCAACAGAAAAATACATTCCAAAGTTTATAGCAGTGTTTTGCACAGTAGTTGTGAGAATAAGGGGAAAAGCCCTAATGATGGGTGGGAAGCTGAGGAGTGGAGATTAGCTGCTTGGTTTGAGTAGCCATTGAGGCAACCAATACAAAATGGAAACAGACCAATGTTGTTAGGGATGCCTACTATTCTTCTCAGGTCTGGCAATGCAGCTGTGTATCCAGTTGTTAGCCCATGAAGAGAGGTGGGGTTGGGGAGAATTGTGAACAATTCAGTATTGTTGGAGGTGAAACATTGTGGTAATCCTTATTTTACCTTGTGTCTTTGCCTAAATATTTATGTAAAGCCCCTTTGAATTATATAAAACTTAACAATGCATGTGACACAGAGTTGTTGACTCCCTATGAGTGAATTCTTCAATGTTTTTCTTTTGATAAAATCAATTATGCAATAAGCAGAAATAAACCAGAAAATGAAATGATAATTAAGGCTACCTTATAGTCATGGTTATTTTTAGTAAAAGTCATGGACAAGTCACGAGCAGTAAACAAAAATTCATGGCCTGTCCATGACTTTTACTAAAAATACCTGTGACTAAAACTTGATGGGGGCT
The DNA here is from genome assembly GCF_027887155.1 of Malaclemys terrapin pileata. Taxonomy (NCBI): domain Eukaryota; kingdom Metazoa; phylum Chordata; order Testudines; family Emydidae; genus Malaclemys; species Malaclemys terrapin. The sequence goes on from NC_071509.1 coordinate 93,809,136, forward strand.
TCCTGGGGCCCTGCAGGTGTGGGGGAGGGCAGCCTGGGTGCTAGGGCAGGAAAGCAGTGGTGCGCAGCCTGGGACCCCTGCTGGTGCTGTGGGGAGGGGACGGGGGGACGGCAGTGGCGCATGGTCCCGGACCCCCACTGGGGCGACAATGGTGGGGCCAGTAGGCTGCCCTACCTGGCTCCGTGCCTCCTTCCTCCCCTCCCCCCCAGCAGCAGCTGTAGTTTGGGTGTGGGAGGGGGTAGGGGATTGGGGGATGGGACGGGGCTCTGGGCGGCACTTACCTGGAGGGATTCCCGGAAGCGGTGACATCTCCCTCACTTAGCTCCTAGGCGGAGGCATGGCCAGGCAGCTCTCTGTGGTGCTCCCACCACAAGCACTGGCTCCGCAGCTCCCATTGGTGCAGGCAGCATGCGGACCTCCCCGCCCCCTCTGCCTAGGGGCTGCAGGGACATGCCAGTGACAGCCAGGGAGCCCCCCTCAGGTAAATGCCACCCCGCATGCCAACCCCCTGCCCAAGCTATAAGCCCCCTCCCACACACTCAAACTACAGCTGCTACTGGCCCAGAGGCAGCCTGGCTCGGGCCACCCCTGAGACAGCACCTGTCGCTGCAGAAGTCACTGAGGTCACAGAAAGTCAGAGTCCATGATTTCTGTGACCTCCAGACAGACATGCAGCCTTACTCATGAGTAAGTACTCACCAACATGGATATGTGTTCCACAAATTAGCTTCAGTGTATCTACTCCCCTTCTCCCTCCACATAGCCAAAGACAGTGTGTGTTATAGCTAAATCAATGCCCTACCACAGGGTTGCAACCGGGAATTACAGGGACTGGGACTATACTACCAGCTCCTCACTATCCTGCCACTCCTATACTTCTGCAGACCTGTGCAAGCCTAATTCCAGAGAGTTAGGGCCAACATGATTTGCACAGATAGAAACATTATTCCTCTTCTCTCCACATCCCAGTAAAGAAATCTGTCCCATCTGGCTCCTTTCCTTTCATATTACCAGAGAGGACTATCTACTTAGCCATCCAGCCTTCTAAATTCTTCTGTTATCTATCTGATGTAATCTAGCATTGCATTCATACCACACCTTATCACAGTATTGGAATAAATTAAAAGCCAAGCTCCTTACATGGTCACGCCCAGTATATGAAAATTTTGTATGGATGTCAGGTGGATAATAGAAAAATGTTGACTTAGAGATAAATCTTGATTAAAAAAGTAGAAGATTATACTGTAAAGAATGTTATAACTGTATATACTCTTAGATTTTAAGGCCAGAAGAGTCCATTATGATTACCTCTTCAGACTGCCTGAGTTACACAGACCAAAGAACCTCACACAGTAATTTCTGCATGAAGCCCATAACTTCTGTTTGTGCTATAAGATATCTTTTATCGATATATCCAGTGTGGATTTAATGACTTTAAGTAATGGTCTGGGTAAATGGATCCAATGGTTAATTGCCCTCACTGTTTGCATCTTATTTATAGTCTGAATTTGTCGAGCTTCATATTCCAAACATTGGATCTTGGTACGCCTTTTCTGCTAGACTAAGCAGCCGTCTGCTATCAGCAATTTCTTCCCCATATAGGTATTTGTAGATTGTAGTCAAGTCACCTCTTAATGTTGTCTTGGACAAATTAAATAGACTGTGCTTCTTTAGCATCTTTTGCAGACCACTAATCATTCTTGTAGCTCTTTTCTTCATCTTTTCCAATTTTTCAACTTCCTTTTTTAAATGTGGACTCTTGAACTGACACAATATTCCAGAAAGGGTCTCACTATGCTGCATGCAAAGGTCATACATCTGCCTACTCCTACTTGGTATTTCTCTGCTCATACATCAAGGGTAATACTTTCCCCCCTAAACTAACACATTGCACTGAGCTTATGTTAAATTGTTTATTTACCATGACCCCAAAGTATTTTTCGTATTAATTGCTTTCTTAGATACAGTCCCCATCTTATAAGTGTGACCTGCACTCTTTATTCCTAGATACATAACCTTTATTTGGTTGTATAAAAACACATGTTGTTCAAATAAGCCCACTTTACCACATACATAAATATCAAGATAATGCTGTATAACAAACATGTCCCCATCATTATTTACCACTTCATTTGCAAACTTTAACAGTAACAATTTTATATTTTCTTCCAGATTATTCATACAGATATTGAATAGCAGGGGCAGGACTTCATTAGAAACACCACCTTTGGACAACAATTTTGCATATACTTTTTGCAATCTATCAGTTAACTGGTTTTTAACTGTTTAATATGAGTTGAATTTACTTTATATAGTGCTATTTTAGCAGAATATAATGCAGGACTAAGTTGAATGTCTTGCAGGTGTCTAAGTGTATTATATCAACATAGATACCTTTTTCAATCAGACTTGTAATCTTATTAAAAATATATGAAGACCTATTTTCCATACAAACATGTTAATTGGGATTAATTATGCTACCATCCCTTAGTTCTTTACTGATTGCATCACTTATAATTTCTCTGCCATTGTGGAGGCCTCAGACACTGGTGTGCCTCCGTCCCTCCTCTTCTTTGCCAGTTGATCATAAAGAGTCTAGTCTTCTGTGGTCTGTAATACCTTCATCTACTTTTGGGTGGGTTTAATATGCTGGATGCTGGGTGGTGTTGGTGGCCTGTGATATACAGGGGATGAGATTAGATGATCTGGTAGTATTTTCTGACCTTAAATTCTATGACTCTATCAGCTTTTTCATGAATTTGCCTATGATCAATGTAAGGGTAACTGGCAGATAGTTTTCTGTACCATCCCATTTATTCTTTGAAAATATTAGAACATTAGTTTTCTTTTTCTTTTGAGTTCTCTGAAACTTCTCCAGTATTCCAAAAGTTGTAAAATACATACATACATAGTCAGTCAACATTTATTGTTCAGAGAGTCCTTGGGCCAATATTTATAATACACTTATGTAAATTTTCTAGCTCTGCATTTTTTTTTTTTAAAAAGCTTAACTTTAATAGTTGCTGTTTAACATCCTCCCTCATTACTGATGGAATAAAAGTATTTCAATATCACTATAACGTATGTAGACATCATCCTGCTTATTTCCAAACACAGAACAGAAATACTTTTTATACTTTTGTCTTTTCTGCAACATGATTGATAATGTACTATCCTTGTCTAGTATGGGACCCATTCCCTTGCTAGGATTTCATTTGTTCCGGACACATTTTAAAATTCCTTCTATTTTACCTTAACCCTACTGGCCATAGATTTTTTTTTTTTCAGGGATACTTTTAGCATCCCTTATCAATTGTCTGCATTTCCCAACTATCAACTTGTAATTATTGTTATCAGCTTCCCCATGTCTCCATTTATTCCATTTTTAGTGCTAACTTCACCTCTCCTTTTATCCAGGGAGAATTTTGAACCAAAGAAGCCTTTTTTCAGGGCTGTGGAAGCATCTTTAAACAATTCTCAATTCTCATGACTTTTCTATGTTTAAATATTTCTTGCTACTCAATTTGCTCATAAATGTGTTCAGTTTTTCAGTAATAGAAAATATATAGAATTACAAGTACTAAGACTACATACTTCTATGGGAAAATTAATAGAACTGTATCTTCACAGGTCATCATATTACATACTTTGATCCCAATTCTTCAAAGAGGTATGCATCCACTTAGCATTACACTTTTTGGGAGTAGTCCCCTGGTGCATAAAGTTAATTACATACATACATCTTTGCAGGATCAGGGCCTTTATTAGGGCCCTTCTACAAGGTGGGCTAATACGGTCTATGAGGGTGTGATTTTTAGAAGCTAACATGTTGCACTTTGATCCGATAAGACTACATGTTCTATAGTGTGCTTTAATATAGCACTTTTTCAAATATCATTATGTTAAAGCATACCAACAGGGTCTATACAGATTAAATAATGTGTAACACGTTAACATGCTTTGGAAATCACATCCCTGTAGCGTGCATTAGTCCACTGTGTAGACAAGCCCATTGTCTATAATACAGCTGAGTGAATAATTCACAATGAACAATGTAATTGATTAGTTCAGCATGTTTTCATTCTCATGGGATTTGTTTGAATTATTCACCAAGTTCAAGTATACGGAAATGTTAAATACTATACAAAATTTTAAGGTGACTCTTTAAATGTCTCATGATTTATATTTGAGCATTTATTGATTTGATCTTGCTATTATGATGTACTGCTTGTCTGCAAGTTTTCTGGTTTAAAACAAAAACAATTAATAGAATTGTTTTAAAAGTAGTTCCAATGCATTCATTTTGAATGAATGGTTTAAATAAAGTATCCAAACAGTCCTCATGACTAATTCTAATGATCTAGAACCAGAACCTCAATTACTTGCTACTATCACTGTATAATATAATGGGCATGAATACAAATTTACCTGCTCTTTACATTTGAAGTATGGAAATAACTATATTGTTAACATTAAGTTTGGTTTTTTTTTTCCCAGCACGTTTATAAAATAACCGGTATGTGTGATTTAGTGATTTGCACAATCTAACATGAGTTTTGCAAAACTGATTACTCTGTTGTCCTGATAGGGGTAACATTTCTATTCAATGCAACTTTCCTATGTCATTTGTGTTATCAGTACAAATTGTGTTTGGTTCATATTATATGGAGGTCACATTTTCTAAACTGGGGAAAACAAATATATATTCATAGGTAACTTCCATTACGGTTTTGTGAAAGCACTGGGATAACTGAGTATGACCAAATGAATACTTATTACATGAAGGGAAGCAAATAAATACCAATGATATATTATCAATGTTTTATTTAGAAAAGTTGTTTTTTGTCACTATGTATCTGTCTATCCATCTGTCCATCCTCTAGCATTTTTCATATCACGCTGATCCATTAGCTAGTAATTATTAATACTATTTTGTTGGGCTTAGGTTTTGTGTGTGCTGGCATGCTATATTTTTACAGGCTTTTAAACAGATGGCTTTATATCGGAAGATCTTAATAAGACAGAGCAAATAGAAATGAAAGCTTCATTAGCAATATTGCTTTTCATTGACACAATTGCTATCAACTAAAAATATATTGGGCCTGTTTCTCACTTAAAAAAAAAATGCAGTTTCAAAAGGCACAAATATATATGTAAATTATGGGGGGCATTTTTCTAAGCTGAGTAGTTATGAGTTTCAGATTTATGAACATCAATTCTATCTACTGGCAGGCTCAGCTTCCATATTTTCCTATATTTCAGAAAGTAAAAGATTAACAGTTAATATATGGGAAAATGTATTGTATATACTTTTTGACTAGCTTAATAGCCCTGAAACCTGTAATTTACATTTACATAAAAGCCTGCTTCTGTAGGAGATATTAAGCACTATCGTCCCTGGAATTATCTTTTCGTTTGCTTCTGATTGATGGCTCTTCAACCTTAACACTCATTATTTTTCTACTTTCACTGTTTTCTTACACATTTTAGTCCCAGATCCTGCAAAGCTTATGTAACTTTATGCAAGTGAATTGTCACATCTATGTCAATAGGAATATTCAGATGCTTAAAGTTACACGTGTATTTGCAAGATTGAAACCACAGTCACTTTTTCTAAGTGACAGCAATTGGCAATGTGAAAATTATGAAATTCAAGATTTTTAACATTTTCAATAAAGCTTCAAAAACTAACTTCCAAAACTAACTAGCCACTGTGACAGTGCTGTTAGCAGCTATAAATTGAGCCCTTTGGATGCCAGGACCCTATGCACTGGATGTAGTTAGAGTAGATGGGACTTAAGGTAGTTTCAGTTTGGAAGGGTCAAAGGGGTCACTTGCACCTATAGGGAGCCTGAAGAGATAATTTGCTCAGCAGCTGGATAGCTCTGAGAAACAAGCGATCTATATAAAAGGCTGTGACTGGGAGCAGGAAAGGGGGCTACACATTATTGCTGCTATGTTGTGATGAATCTGGAACAAAAACAGTAATAAAGACACTTGGTGAAGGCACCCTGGTGGACTGTGTATGGACTGTGTATGCTGCGTAATTCATAAAGACAGCTTACCAACTAGAGTTTCCAGGAGCTGAAAGGGGATCCTGTTTACAGGCACGAAAGGCATACTGGACCTTAAATTTTGATAACTGAAAAACATAAGATTATTGGAAAGATTCTTCCATGCTTATCACATTTGTTGACCCCCAGGAGTTGTCAAAATATACATTCAATCTGGTAGACAGAGTATGAGGTAACATGTAAGGCAGCCCAGATGAGACTGCTTTACAATTGGCTAGACCTCATAGAATATCAGCGTTGGAAGGCACCTCAGATTCAACCCCCTGCTCAAAGCAGGACCAATCCCCAAATGGCCCCCTCAAGGATTGAACTCACAATCATGGGTTTAACAGGCCAATGCTCAAACCACTGAACTATCCCTCCCCCCACTAGACCCTCTTAAGTTCCTTTAGATCAACTTGTACCACTTATCAGAGAAAATATGTAAGGTAGTGTAAATTCACCCCCTGCCCACCCCAGCACAGGCCCGGGCTGCTGCCAACACCCCACCAGCACCAGCGGGGTCCTGAGTCACATGCCGCTGCCCACCTCCAACCAGCACCAGTGGGGGTCCTGGGCCACCCCCCAACACCCGTGGGACCCTGGCACAAGTTTTAGTTAGGGGTATATTGTAAAAGTTATGGACAGGGACCTTGAATTTTTGTTTACTGCCCGTGACCTGACCATGACTTTTACTAAAAATACCTGTGACTAAAACATAGCCTTACTCATGAGTCATCGAAACAATGTCAATGTGGCTAATCATGTAACTGCTCATCAAAATGAATAAGTGAGCTAACCTGGAATGAAACATATTTTGATTTTGTTTTTCTCAGAGGAAAATCAATTTCTTTCAGAAAAATAGAGATTTTCCCACAGAACATTTTGATTTTGCAGAAACTGCACTTTCTATTTAAAAAACAAAACAAAAAAAACACCCTAACCAACTCTAATAAATGTAAACAGCAGAATTTCTGCAAAGATCACAACCATGATCCCCATGATTTGGGGAAACTAGAAATATAAAGGAGAATCATAGTGTTTATTGTTAAGATACATTTCTATCTCATTTCCGTGCACAGATTGTAGTGAAAATGGAAATTGGTTTAAGCTAATATATTGTCCATAAAAATGGTTTCAAGTAAAAAGAATCTAAGGTGCAATCAGTAGCAGAAGACTGCAAGGAGAATCTATAGGTCCCTGCCCTTAGCATACAAACGTTATCTCACAAGCCCTCCCCAAAATCCTTAGTCCAATTCTGTGCAAAGCATGTGTAGATAGGGGACAGGAATCACTACGTTCAGAGGAAGAGAAATGGCAAAACGTTGTTTCACATTCTATTACAAAAATGTTAAGGCCAGCTCTGATAGATTAAGATAGGCAAATGTTAAAATTACAGGATTATAGAAATGGTTTACTAGAAAAAATCTCACATATTCACTATCACATAGGCCACTATAAAACAAAGCATTTGAACTTCAAAGTCTATTGGACTTGCATTTGTGCTTAAAGTTAAACACTTATTTTCTTTGCTAAATTGATGCCTTGGTGATTTTCACTTTCATTTTTCCAATTTTAACATTGTTTAACAAACTTTTACCTTCTGTTATTTCGGAGCGGAGAGGAGCAAGGGATGTTTTTCATGTTTGTTTAATTATTTATTTATGAGGGTTTTGTTTTATTTTTTTGGTAATGTGGCTAGATAACAGATGGTTAGTTTTAAGCATCTTCCTCTTGGGTATTTAATAATAGATCAAGCTGAGAGAAGCAGAGGGAGGGAAAGAAATAGAAAGAGAGTAGAACAAAAACAAAACAAGAATTGTGGTACTGTTGATGAAAAGTAAGCCATAGGATCCAGCCTCAAGGTGGATAGCCAGTTGTGGGTTTGGCAGACTACTCAATTTCACAAAGGAATTGACCACTGATGGAAATGAAAACCATGGTTCTTGCCTCTCTGAATGTGGATCACAGATTTTTCTAGACTTTGAATCCAAATTGAAAGGGAATAGAATATCTGGCCTCTTTTCACTCATTCTTGTAACTTAACCACATTAAAAAAGCAACCAGATTCCCATATGGCATTTTATATATTATTCAGGTGCCAAATTTAGATGAGGAACTTTTAGAACAGCTATTATTGAAATAGTTTTATCTCATGATTCTCCAAAGTGCTTTGGACACCCAGAATACCTTCCTATCCACTATAATTTGAAAGTAGCAACTAATAGCAGATATGTTTGTTCTTTACAGTTCATCTAGGACTATCACATAATGATTGGAACACTGAAACCATGAGTTTCTGAAAAAAATAATTTATTGCCCTGCTAAAGGTGAGTTTTTAGCTTTTACAATTTTGAGTTACTGCTTTGTTTATGAGTTACTGCTTTGGCTACCTTTCTGATGTACTAGGGCACAGGAGTAGAAAATGAGACTGCAGGACCTTTGTCACCACAAAGATTTTCATGTGTGCAAAAAGTTACTTTTCCATGGGAATGTCAGGTTGATTCATGATGGGCAAATGACATTTTTATTAATAAGATTTGTGTGTATAGTTCCTTTGTAGAAATTTTAAAACTTTACCTCCAAGGAATTACAATTTGTGGCATACTTCCATTGAATGCCCTATTACTTCTCAAATATAGGCAACCTAAACATATTTATATGAGAATGCACTGTCATCATATGTTAACCACACTTGTTTTTGATGCTACTATTAATTACTTTTTGACATGATGGATAAAATCATAGCATTTTTGGTAATAGGAGTTTCAACCAAGAATACAACAAAACATTCCTCTCTGATGTACCATAAGATAAATAAATGATCCAGAAACTCCCTGGCTCTGTTTCTGATGTACTGTTGAAAATGAAAAGCTCTGTGTATAATTATCTAATATATCATAATAAAATGTAATATTTTCTGATAGAATTGTAGGTCCCAGTTCTTCCATTCACACCCCACCAGGTGCTTAATGGAAGGAAATATTTCTTTATTATATTTATGGGCATTTTTATGGAGCTCATTGACATGGGGTTAAAATGCTACATCTCCAAGTGCACATTTTCCATGTTGGAAACAGTCACAGAGTGGTTCCTTGAGGAGGAATGGCCAAACAAGATGTGAAGGCTAGGAACCCGAAGGAAGAACTTTTAGATTCCCTGACTGTATGTGTGGGGAAAACACTTCCTGGCATGAGTCTCCCAGACCCCCAATCCATCTGCTTGGTTTTGTTACATGTTTCAGCCAAACCAAACACACACATGTGCAGATGTCATCCAGATTTACTGAAAAGCCTCAGGGGTACTGCTTCTAGGAGTGATAATTTATAATGCTTTAAGCATCATAATTCCTAGTGGTCTTTAATGGCAATATCCTGCATAGAACAGGTGTTTAGCTTGTCCCCCAGGTTACACACACAGTTACACTGTTTTCCATGGGAATGATGGAGGGGAAACATTGCATAACTCGTTTTGCCTCGAATCTCCCCATGAAATTTCATCCTTTCAATTCCCTTTCACACTACAAAAGCAGAAAGGAGTACATGATCTTAGTGAAGGACACAATAATTAATGCTTCAGTTCTCCATCTATCAATGGTAGTTTTCAAAGGAAAGGCAAGAAAGATTAGCATCTCTATGGTAGGAATGCTTTTTGTTGGTTTTTATTTTGTTTTAGGAGTTTTTTATTCGGTTATCTCCTCATCAGTAAATTGTTTAGGACTTTTGGTAGATTATATATTTTTGGTAGTTGACTATATGTAGTTATTGGTTTTGATTTCTAAATCATGCCATTTTCTAAAAGTAAATTGCTTTTTGCAAATAGAGAATGATTGTCTGGAGTGACAGAGAGACAAGAAAGGGTACCTTGCTCATCATACTCATTTTGTACTGAAGCACTGACCTGAATTCATATATTTTAAGCTTGCAGCTAAAATTTGCTGTGACTGTATGAACAGCTATTATGTACCTTAGCAATGCTGTTCATCCATGCAGAATCTAAGCAGCCTTAAATCATACTGCTCTAATGTTGCTATAGTTAACTCATTTGCCAAGGAAATGCTAAGCTGCCACTTAAAATACAACCTCTTTTTATACTCAGAAGACCAACTAATACTAGTGAAGGCCCTTTTCTTGTTGAAATATTATTACAGTATAGCAGAGCAAATGAGTGTGAACAATGGTTAAAGTAGATCAAAGTAGGAGGGGAAGCTCACAAATTTTGGTAGCCATCATGACAATCTTGAAGTCATGTGGTGGTGTGGCATTGTATCATGTAGTGACATGATATGCCATGGGGAAGGGAAAGAGAAAGTTTCATCTTTCAGATACATTTATTCTCTATCTCCAAAGAGGTTCTTAGCCATCCAAGCAAAAATATATGTGTATGTGTAGTGGTTAAGCCAGAGGGCAGTAGGACAGAGAAGGAGCAATATCCCTAGTTCTGACCATCCCCCTTCCTATAAATTCAATTATCAAGAGTTAAGCAAGATGGACAATCTGTATTAATTTAAGAGCAACAAATAAAATTTAGGACCCAAACCTGGAAAAGTTTTGAAATACCTCATGAAGTACAAGTATTCAATACATGTTTCTGTTCTGTATTTGGGGGAAAACAGATGATATCGTCTCATCACATGGTACTGGTAATACTCTTTCTATTCTGTTAGTATCTCTGGAGGATGTTAAATAGAAGCTTCTAAAGACAGATGTTTTAAAATCAGCGGGTCTGGATAACTTGCATCCAAGAGTTTTAAAAGAACTGGCTGAGGAGCAAAATGGTTTGTTAATGCTCAAGTTTTGGAGCACTGTGGAAGTTCCAGAAGACTGGGAAGAAAAACAAATGTTGTGCCATTTTTTAATAAAAGAGTGAACAGGATGACTCTGATAATTATAGCCTGACACTGATCCCTGGCAAAATATGAGACTTGACTAATAAAGAATTAAAGGAAGGTAATGTAGTTGGTGCAAATCAACATAGGTTTATGGAAATTAGATCCTGTCAAACTAATTTGTTATCTCTTTGAGATTATAAGTGTGATTGATAAAGGCAATAGTGTTGATGCAAGATATTTACACATCTCTAAGGTGTTTGACTTGGTACTGAATGACATTTTGATTAAAAAAAAACTAGAAAGATATAAAATGTCGCACATGAAATTGATTAAAAACTGTCTAACAGATTGGTTTAAAAATATAATTGTAAATTGGGAATCATGATCAAAGCCCCTGTATTTCCAATGGGGTCCCTTAGGAAACAGCTGCTGGCCATGCACGATTTAACATTTTTATCAATGACCTGGAAGAAAACATAAAATCATCACTGATAAAGTTAGCAGACGATACAAAAACTGGGTGAAATAATAATGAAAAAAGTGATAAATAATGAAGAGGGCAAGTCTCTGATTCAGGGAGATCTGGATCACTTGATAAACTGGACACAAGCAAACAAAATGTGTTTTAATATGACTAAATGTGAATATATACATCTAGGAAAAGAGCATGTAGTCCATACTTACAGGATGAAGGATTCTATACTGGCAAGCAGTGACTGAAATTTTTTGGTGTGTCTTGGTAGATAATCAGCCAAAAGAGCTGATGCAATCCTGGGATTCATAAACAGGGGAAGCTTGAGTAAGACTATATTTGGGACTAGTGAGTCTGCTGCTGGCATTCTGTGTTCAGTTTTGGTGACCACAATTCAAAAAGGATGTTGATAAATTGGAGAGGGTTCAGATAAGAGCCACAAAAAAGATTAAAGGATTAGAAAACATACCTTGGAGTGATAAACTAAATAGATTGATCACTTTGAGTCTAATAAAGAGAGTAAAAAGGGGTGAGTTGATCTCAGTCTATAAGTATCAACATGGGGAACAAATATTTAATAATAGGCTCTTCAGTCTAACAGAGAAATGTATAACATGGTCCAATAGCTGGAAGTTGAAGCTAGACAAATTCAGACTGGAAATAAGGCACACATTTTTAAAAGTCAGTGTTGGTAAATTGTTCCAATGATTACTAAAGGTCATGGTGGATTCTCCATCACTGACAATTTTAAAATCAAGATCTGATGTTTTTCTAAAAGATACTCTATGGGAATTATTTGGGGAAATTCTAGATGATCACAGTGCCCCCTTGTAGCCATGGAATCTCTTAAATATCTTGCCTTTTAGGCGATTGAACTATTGCAAAAGAAAAATGTTATGCATATATAAATTAAATTTATCTAGAATATAACTGTAGTTATCCAGGGACAGGTTATGTTCTACTAAAATATCAACAAACAAGTACCAAAGCCATCAGGGCCCATCATATATAGACAATAACCAGAATAAATTCACCCTTCTGTGACCCATAAGAATGTATCAGAAGGGTAGCCGTGTTAGTCTGAATCTGTAAAAAGCAACAGAGGGTCCTGTGGCACCTTTGAGACTAACAGAAGTAGTGGGAGCATAAGCTTTTGTGGGTAAGAACCTCACTTCTTCAGATGCAAGTAATGGAAATCTCCAGAGGCAGGTATAAATCAGTAAGAATAAGAATGTGGCGCTCTAGTGCTGCTCTCCATGGGTCTCAAAGAGTCATGTTCCCTAATATCTATATCATCAAATGGTTTTATGGCTTATCTGATTCTACCAACCGGTTTATTCCAGCTCTGCCTCTTGCAGAGTCTGAAACAGTAGAAAGCAACAGGGGAATGAGAGAGAAAGAAAGAATGGTACACCCTAGTCTCCTTCCCAGAACACATCATCACAATAAACCTATCCAAATAAATAAAAAATTAGCTACTTGGGAGTAACTACCTAATCAAAGGAAAACCAAACCAAAAAACCCCAAACTAGTTCATATAAAATAGGACTTAATCCAAACTTTGAATAAAAAGAAAATCAAATTGAAACCAATTTTGGGAACATTATTAAAGTTTAATTAACTTTTCTTTTTCTGTCTTCCTACTTCCTGATTGTGGATAAGACTGAAAGCAAAAATACAAACTAACACCAGAAGAGCTAGTCTCTCAGCATTTATGACATACTTAACACAGAAAGTACTAGGATCTTTACAGGGAAAGTTTGCACTTGGCAAATTTCTATCCTAATTTCTAGATCAAAAGGGGTTAGAAATGTTCCCTTTCTTCTTAGGTTCACCCACGAATAATTGAAAAGTACCTGACTCATCCAAGATCTCTTCTACTTCAGATTCTCTGGTTCTAAACAAAAAATGCTTTAAAATAATAATTTATAATCATAATTTGTGTATCTCAAATCTCACTAAGTAGTACCTTACTTTCCAAATAATTCCATTCATTTCAATGACACCACTTGTGGAGTAAGGCGCTTTTCAATGCGAGTAAGGGTATCCGTATCTGGTCTACAGTTACCAACTCAATGCTTTGTAAACAAAAGAAATTGGCTATATGTCTTGAATTATTCTGCAGCCCTAGGGCCAAATCCTTCCCTACCTCCTGCCTCTCCCTGCAGTCTGTCTACAGTACAAAGCAGAACTACAAGTTTAATGAACTGGTACTCCCCTGGGTAGGGAATCCCCTGGTGTCAGCCATAGCTAGTTCTATTCCACATTTTTGGTTTTGTCAGTAAGAAATTGTACCTGGAATAGTGCTGCAACCTGATGATCCCTGTCTGTGAAACAGCCCCTCAGAGGCCTACCAGACAATTTAGAGAATGTCTGAGGCTGTTCTAAAGTGTTCCAAGGTTAATCCAATTCTCAGCTGGTTCTAGTATTGGGAGAAGGTTAGGGCACCTTTGTCCTCCCCTCAGCCATTCCAACTGGCACAAGCACAATTCAGTAACAGCCCTTACAGTAATTTACATACACAAATAACAAAGAAATATGTGGTGTTTAAGTGAATTGAATTATCGTGAGCATACAAAAGACTGAAATGTTATGGGAGTGTTGGGAGGAGATTACTTCCTCTCTTTTCTTTTTTTTTAAATGTTTCATTTATAAATGGGGAATGCTTGTCAACTGGTATCTGTCTATAAATCATGTTTCTTTAGACTCAATTTCCATCCATGTTCAGTGCTAGCATAAAATAAACTTCCTGTGAAGTCAGACTAGATCAGTGTGATTCACTACACGATTCCCTAATGAAGTGTAAATAAATTTGATGCTAGTATTTATGTGTAGCAAATGTTTAGTAAAAATTTACAGAAGACATGATAAAAACAACTACCCTAAAGGACTGTAGCCTAATCCCTGAGCAGATATTTATTTACAGACTTATAGAACACTGAATTCAGATTGGCAGCCAGTCAATATAAACACTTTATATTTCATTGTTCAGTTTTAACAGATTTGAGCACAGACACTGGAAGCCTCTAAACCAAACTCAGAGCTGCATTAGTGATGTAAATTACAAATGTGGTGTAAATTTGTCAGACAATGGCTGCATACAGTAATTGGACAAGTGCTGTAAATGTTAGCATGCCAAGCAGTCTCCTATTCATTGCTTTTTCTGACACAGACCCTTTTCACCCTCTTGGAACCTGATTCTTCCCTGCATCAGGGACAGCTGGGACTACTGTGCTGCCCTAAATTGAACTCCTCCTTCAATGGCTCCTATGAGGCTCAAAGTAACTGGGGCACAAGAACACTCTGGCTGCATCCCATCCCACTCCAATATACCCTCTTTGTACCCCAGCTGCCCCACCACTATGGCATTCAATATGCCCTTTCCTCCTGGGACCACCCTAGAATGCCCCCTGCACCTGGGACTGCTGAGGAGGTGGTACAGAGCTCATGAAGCAATCTTTGTGGGGTACTCCTCCTGTTCCTTGGTAGATTAAAGGTTACATCTACCTTATCACCCCTTTGATTCAGAAGGGCCTTAGGGCAACACTTCATATGGCCTTTAGAGTGTAACTTTTACTCTGTTTGCACACGAATAAAATGTCAAATTTGTATGAGTTACACTACTTTGCTATTTACGTACACATCCATTTTACAATCTACTCACACCCCATAATTTATACCACCATTGATGTCACTGCTAAGTCCAAAGCAACAGAGGGTCCTGTGGCACCTTTAAGACTAACAGAAGTATTGGAGCATAGGCTTTCGTGGGTGAATGCCCACTTTCTGATGAAGTGGGCATTCACCCATGAAAGCTTATGCTCCAATACTTCTGTTAGTCTTAAAGGTGCCACAGGACCCTCTGTTGCTTTTTACAGATTCAGACTAACATGGCAACCCCTCTGATACTTGACTGCTAAGTCCAGTGATATATCTAAATTAATAGATAGTAGAATCTCACCAGCAAACAAATCAAACAAACAAACTATATCTCAAGAAGAATTTTTATACCACAAAAAGGGAGAAGTAACAGGGACTCCATAAAGACCGATAGGGATGTGGTTATTAATCTATTTAACATGTATGATGTTCTTTTCATTAAGACATGGACAGCTTGCATTAACAGCTACAATATTTTATGTAGGCATTATCTAGCTCTAATATAACAGAAATGAGAACCTGCTATTTACTGCAGTCCAGAGCCCTTTCTAAGATGGAGGATAACACTTGATCAGCGCAGCCACACTGCACATTTTCACAAAACTACAGCTGTTCCACATACCCTTCCCTTTTAATAAAACAGTTAAATGTCTGGGTTTGTGACCCCCTCCAGATTCATATGTTATAGGTCATCTGTGACAACTTTCTCTTTACAGCAGAACTACACCTAAGTCATCTGCAGAAGCATCCCAGGAATTTTTGTAGGACAGAAAATATCAAAATATTGTGATCTGGATGCACAAGCAAGTCATCTTTTCAATTCTTTGTTTTATGTTTCATGTGTCTGTTTGTTTCCATTTCATACCTTGGAGCATCAATCTTCTCATGTTTTATTTTATCAGACAGATATAGCTGAGTTTTCTGCGGGAAGTCACCAAACTTCAGATTTTCCATAAATCTTTTTTATTCTTTTTTAATTGGCATTTTGCAGTAGATTGAAGCACAAATGGTTAGAAATGGCGTTGCTAGTCTGGCTTCTGTTCTGAATTCTTTGGAGACTTCCTAACTGGTTGCTTTTGCTCCTTCTAAAGCTCCATTTTCTGAAAGACTAAGAGTTTCAAATACATTTCCATCTCTATAACTTTCTTTCCCCAGCCTCAGGGAATTTCTTAAGTGGCTGAAATTCCAACACTGGTTCTTGAGCTGCAAGTCTAAATAATATTCTTCAGTACCCTCTTGTAACTTTTGCACTCTCAGGTAGAAAAGGAATCTTTCATAGGTTTCATTATTTCCAGAATAAAGCAGGGCATGTTTGTTAGAAGAGACAAATAAGCTTCAAAGAGTCCTATGGATGAACACTGGAAGGTATTACAAATATCTAGGGCCTCTGCACTAGCTACAGTTAATAAGGCTACTTTTCTGGCACTGTCCATTTTCTGTATAGTCATTAAGGTCATACACCAGCAGAAACTCAGTTTGAAATGCTTCCATGACCCAAATATGAATTTTGGTAGAGGTTTCAGTCTATTGTTCCTTCATAGCTGTGTAGGTGTACAGGCATCTGGAATTTTGTTCTTGTTGCTTCCAAATCTGTCCACTCCTAGTGCCCTGTATCATTCCCTTTTACTTGATTAGCTTCCACAATGAACTATAGCTGCATCTGCTGAAGAACATCACTTTAAAGCCAATGTGTCCTATTTTAATTGTTCATTCTATAATGTATTTCTTAATAAACTCATTAGTCTCTCCATTTCCCACACCAACATTCTAAGACAGTCATCCTCCTTAGCTATCTTCTTCTATTTCCTTTCTTTTTGTTTCATGCATTTAAATTATTAGGCATGTTTCCTTTGTCCTATGTAACTCAGGTCCATGAAGTCTACAATCTACTGAGGATCTGCTCTATAAAATACTCTGTTGAGGGTGGACGTCTCAATAAATAAAATGTATAGGCTCATTGTTAAGAGAGGGAAATTTCCATCTTTCCTTTATAGTCTCTCTCCTGGTTTCTGAGCTGCTGTGGAAAGCTGCCATGAGAAGCATCTGAGCCTGGCTTTGAGCCACACTGAACCCTTATAAATCTCTATTAAACATGATTGTTTAGCTACAGTAACCATCTTCTTTGTCTCTGGCACTACAATTTATCAGAAAGGCTCAGTAAGAGCTATTTTAATGTAAAAAATAGTTTACCATTAAAACAATGATAGAAACACATCCAAAATTATAGTACATTATATACATTTAGTAATTAAGGGCTAAATCCTGAGTTGAGCAGCACAGGTATATGCATGGATATAAAGGGAAGTAGTAGTATCTTATACTTCTGTGCAGCTGCCCTGGAACCACCACACCATCCTCCACAGATGCTGGTGAGGGTGGATCTTTGACTCTGAGCTTCCAGAGTGTTGTCTGATGAAATTATGCTGTTGTGGAGGGTAGTGGTAATATGGTGGTGGTGCAAACTCCCTAGAGAACAAGAGGGACCAGGGAAACTACCATGCCTTTTTGAGAGATGATTTTTCCCTGTTCTGCTCTTGGAGTGGGACATGAACACTTGTCCATTATACAGGACTATAAGAAAATGTAAAATCTAGCCCCAAATAATTGTCAGGTAATGTTTAGAATTTCTATTGCATTTTTCTTATTAAGATTTCAAAAATGGTATCTTCCAGACCGAACAGTTCTCTGAGTGTAGGTTTGTGCTAGTTAAAGTCAGCTGTCTTCCGCCACTCTGGAGGAGGCTGAATTAATGTGATGGGTGATTTGATTTCTGCTATAATATACAGTTTTCAGTCAGTTTCTGGGGTTCTTTAAGATCTCTGGATGAAAGATGGTATATCAATGTCAATTTTTATTTAAGTAAACTTGTTGATGATGCTTCACAATAACAAAGATTTAATTCCTATCCATTTAAGCACAATGCAAGGAATTGCCAATTTTAAAACAGTTTATACCATTGTTTACAAAATAATCATTGGAAGTATAATCCTTCAGCCTTCATTCAAGAACAAATCTTATTGAAAAGAATGAGAATTTTACCTGATTAATATCTGCAGGATCAGACTCTATAACAGGCCTCTACTCTATTTGAAGATCATCTGATGTTTGTTCTTCAAAACCGACACTGAAGGTAAACACAATGGGCAAGATCCTTAGTATGGGGCTGAAGCAGCACTCTTTTACACACCAAGAATGCAGTCAAAACTCAATTTCTTTTTTTTAATCTACTGAACAATTTACACATGCTCAATCAGGGAGTTCCTTTTTGTGTCCCTGTCCAAATTTTAATTTTATGTTTTAACAAAAAATGTGGTGGTAAATCGAAATGTGTCAATGGGATTCAGACCCCACTGTGGTAGGTGTTGTACAAACATACAATAAAGTTGAAGAGCGACAGTTTAAGAATAATTGGAGAAAACTGCCACTATGTAACCAGATCAAAATATTCTCCTCCCGACGGGTTAAACAGTGTCTTAAGATTTCCATTTTTTGCAGCCACTGGAGAAAATGGGGCAACATTACATCAGAAGGGTCAGTTCTTCTCAGTCTTCACTTCTGATGTTATGCGTCCTTGTACTGATCCTAACATTTGGCCTAACCTATTGGCTTCTGCCTCTTCCTTTCCTATGGGATGCACCAGAAGAGTCTTAGAACTATTTCTGACATTACATTTATTTTCTTTTTTTATTGGATGTTATGAAAAATCCACCATATCTGTCCTGTCTGTCATTTAACATCCATCATTTTATGTATTTTCATGTCATTAGTTCCAAACTTTCTCCACTAAAAGTTTGCAATCTATGCATGTTACCGTCAACCTTACCCAAGTTCTCATCTTTCATTTCAATAACTAAAAGTAAGTAAGATAGAAATGGATTATGAAGAGTGGCATAGCTATCTCAAAAATCAAGCACACCACTTATTACCAAAACAGGCATTTGTTAGTAGTCTCAATATTTAGGACAGTGCTTGAATGGTCTAATTTCCTATGTTTCAACATCCTGTACTGCATACTGTATTCTTTACTACCCTTATTTGATAATGTATGTGCTATTGGCCAGTTTTAAGTATATTGGGATTTTTTTCTCTCCTCAGCTCCTCCACTATCCTTTGGGGATTTAAGTTGTAATTACTGATATTTTTATGACTCATTGTCATACAGCAATTCTCTTCATTTCACTGTGCAACAAGTGGTCTTTTGATTTCAGGTTTACATCTCCATCCCAACCAAACGACCAGAAGCAAGTGAGTGCTTTACTCAGTGACTCTGAGAGATTGGTTAAGGGCTGGCTGGCTGAATCTCAATGTTTATAAAAATATAAAATGTGTAGGTTCGCAGAAACAACTAGAAAACAGAACAGAAATTATATTGGCTTCCTTGACTGAGGCATTTGTTGGTAGCATGTCTGTCATTCATTACCAAAATTAGAAGTCTCAAGGTTCCCTTAAACCAGCTACTGACTATCAGTTTTGGATGATCAAGTAACTGATGTGGCCAGAACTGCTTCTTTCTGCGTAAGCTTCACCAGAAAGATTATTTAGGTTGTAGATATTGCTACCATCATCCATGCCTTTGTCAGTTCTAGATTAGATTATTATAATTAACTCTTTGTGGATTATATTTGAATCAGTTCAGAAGTCTAAAATGGTGTAGATTATGTGACTGCCTGCTTTATTGAATAGAGGATCTGTTTTGGAGCATATTTCTCTGATACTCAAATACTCCATAATCTGCACTGATTGGCGGCTGGCTTCTAGGTGGAATTTAATATGTAGTTTGAGTTGAGTGATTACCTCTCTCCCCATCTTGAACTGTCAATGCTGTGCTCAGCGGAGCTGGCATTCCCTTGGTTTCAAGAGGGGAGGGGGGTGGGGGGAAGCTGCTGGTAAAACATTCTCCATGAGGGGCCATTACCTTTGGAAAGTTCTGCCTCCCTTTTTCAAAGAAGCCCAAATTTATTGAATACCAATCCTATCTGTTTTCAGGGAGGATGAGAAGATAGAAGTCACAAAACAGAGTAATGAAGTACAATAGAGTATTGGTTTGTTCATTTTGCTTGGATTTTGGCAAGACACTGACTGCATTGAAGGCTAATTGGATTGGGGTTTTTTGTTGTATAGTTGTACTGGTGATATTTTAATTGGTGTCATGGTGCATAACCTATATATACTTTTTGTCTCCAGAAATCAAAGCAAATCAAATTTCTATGTTTTTAGGATATTTTCTTTTTTTATACTGAGTCCAAACTAAAATAAAATATGTCTGGGAACTTTTTATACTACTTTTCCCCCATGCAAATAACTTTGTTTTCAAGATACTGGACTTTTAAGATTCTGTTAAGTTCAAGTATTTTCTTTAAAAAATATATAGAAATAGACTCTTTATTACTTAGTAAAAGTTTGTCAGAAAAAGTTGTCTTCTCAGGAGAAAGTCAAGTAGCACATAAAATATGACTGGCTCTATAAGTAATATTATGATATTATACAATAAATAAATAATAAACATTGCCCCTTTCCCTTTCATTTTTAAATGAGCTTAACTGCTATCAGGTTCTTAGAGAAATTCAGTTTGCTGTTCATCTCCTTAGATTATGATTTTACAAATTTTGGAGCATTATATTTAGGCCATCTGTTTTTAAAATGATCTAATACAGATTCGGAAAGTTTTCTCCTGAATATTTGTATCCTCTCTCTTTTCCCCAATATCAATATCAAAGCTAATGGTCTATTAGATGACTTTCTGATATGGGATGCAATGAGGGTGTTTTGACGTGAAGAGGTGGATGACTCAACATTTCATGCTCAGTAAAATTTTACAAGCATATTATTTGAAAATTATTCAAATTAACTTCCACCTTTCAGGACCCATTTTGCTCTCCAAATAGCCAATTATGACTTATTATTAATTATTATTGAGCAGAAAATTTATCTTATAGTTAATCTTTCTCTCTAGTTTGCAGAAGTTGAGAAGCCATAATTCTATCCTGACATGTTGTTATTTCTTGCTGTGTGCGCTCTGTGATTGTGATGTCACAAATAGATTTCATTAGCAGAAGTCAGAGACGGATGAGAGTCAGGATCAGTGTTTCTATTTGTTGGTGTTACTAGGCATAGCTACCAGATAACTTGGGAGGATGGAAGGCCATAAGTGCTAATGAAATCTCCCTGCTCTGGGTCTAAGTGAGCCACGGTAACTCCATCTTATAAACTTTAACCTACCTATATGCTAGCAGCCTAATGCTGAAGCAGGCCGGAGCAGAAATGTAATGGTCAGATTTTCTAGTCAGACAGCTGTAGTTTCGTTCATACTAGCAAAACTTTTAGTAATAATGCGGGGGAAAAGGGGGAGGGAAAAGCCTAGTGCGTAGAGCTTGCAAGGTCAAAAATAAGCATGCAAACGGGAATGTTTCTAATGTACTGCCTGCTGTAACTGTTGTCGGAAAAGGAGGGTTAAAAAAACCCCAAAACAAAAGGCTTACACACAAAAAGCTTGGAATATAAAAGGAAAAACTTGCTTGTATGTGCTGTGCTTAATTTGAGACATGCTGGTCTCCTAGTGCCTTTTCAAAATCTCGAATAAACTTGGTTTGCTTCTCCACCCTGGTGTGTCTATTGGTGCGGCGCACACCAGGCAATGAACCCTGTTGCCCCCTCGGGGCCCTCTGGGCCGGCAACATATTGATATATATTTAGACGAAAAAACATTGTCTTCCAGATAGCAGATATGAGGAAACATCTAAAGCTAATAATTCAATGTGGGGTAGCAATCTGGCTTTATTCCCTTGATCAGAAAAGATCAGTACATGGTGCACCAGAGAAAAGAGGAAATACATGGCACAGTAAGAAATAAATTACTCTCTTTCCTTGTCCTATTGCAGTGGTTCTCAAACTTTTGCACTGGTGACCCCTTTCACATAGCAAGCCTCTGAGTGAGACCCCGCTTATAAATTAAAAACACTTTTAAATATATTTAACACCATTATAAATGCTGGAGGCAAAGCAGGGTTTGGGGTGGAGGCTGACAGCTCGCGACCACCCAAGTAATAACCTCGCAACCCACTGAGGGGTCCTGACCCCCAGTTTGAGAACCCCTGTCCCTATTACCACACATCATACAAGATAAGTTCAGTGTGCTTTGAATCAGGCCATTTATGAGGCTGGATGGAAAAACATACAAGAGGCGATTCCAGGTAAGGAAAACTCTCTGAGGATCCCCTTGTGGAGTTGCACTCCCTTTCTCCTTCAGCCATCTGCACAGAAAAAGGTCAGAGCAACTCTTCCCCATGTTATGCA
The DNA here is from genome assembly GCF_027887155.1 of Malaclemys terrapin pileata. Classification (NCBI taxonomy): domain Eukaryota; kingdom Metazoa; phylum Chordata; order Testudines; family Emydidae; genus Malaclemys; species Malaclemys terrapin. Next base: position 93,831,445 of record NC_071509.1, read on the forward strand.
GATCTCTTTGCTCCACTATTCCCTGGGGACTCCTCGTACCTCAGACATTCTTACCTCAGAACTATAGTTCCCACTGGGAGTCACTGACATAACCAACTCCTCCCCGTCCTCCCATTCTTTGCTCCTTCTCCCAGGTGAATCTTTGGTCCCATGTTGGTGTTCCTCTCTTGGGACCAGGGAGTTGAGGTGGCTGGGCATCTGGTTCTACTTTGGAAAAAAAGTTCTATTCATGGAAGTTTCTCTTCATGTACCACTCAAGGAGATGTGCACCTTATTATTAATAAAACAGTGCCTAATTAAAGGTGTGTGTACTTCATACTACTTCAGACAGAAATAGACTCAAAGTTAAGAGCAGTGGGTACAATAGATAAGGTTCCAAGAACTCGGGATAAATTAGCATGGTAAATTTTGGGAATATGAGCATAAGTGATACATATCTACTTATATGGCCGCCATACCTATAGTATCTGAACACCTCACAAACATTTATGTATGTATTCTATAATTATCTCTCCCTCTGCCTCTTTTGTAACAGATGCGGGGAACAGAGGCACAAAGATTAAGTGATTAGCCCAAAGTCACAAAAGAAATCTGTGGCAGAAGCAGGAACTCAACCTAGATCTTATTTAGGACAAAAGCACCTTCTTTCCCCAGTTCAGATCATAACCTTGACTCACTGCTTTTTACCAGGCAGCACAATACTTATTTTCATTTCCTTTTAAATTGACCCTTTATATTAATGTACCAGGATTGACAGGCTTTTATTTTATAAAATGCTAGTTAAAAAGATGAATATAGAACCAATAGAATTCTTTGAGATGAGCATATTAAGGATATAGAATTGTCACATTAACAATTTGTAGCATTATATATTTTGAATTTTTACAATCCTATACAGTAAAACCACATATCTTATGCCAAACCCTCATTTAGAAATCTGATATAATGCTGCACTCTTGAATCTTACATGTGAGAAAGAATAGGTCTTAATCTGATCTCATCTATACCTGGTTTACAGTGGCCTTACTCTATTAGCATCAGTGGAGTTGCTTCTGATTTAGTCCAACAGAAAGAGAAGAGAATGAAGTATGATATATTATATTTCGATGGACTGATCACATATTAAACATGATGTGATGTCCTTTGTATATATGTAACATTTAGACCTATTTAGTTCCAATCCATTAGATCAAAATTATCAATTGTTGTGATCACCTTTTTCTACTATCTTAAGTGTAAAATAGAACTACTAGGATAGAGTGCCTTTTTAAAGATTTACTTTGGAAAGCACATTAAAAAACTATAAATTAGTGGTTATGTTGGATATATTATTACTTTCTACAAGCTTAATTTTATGCATCTATTTTATTTCCTTTTGTTCAGTGCAGAAGTACTTATCTTTAATACTATTTTTTTCCTGAAGGTTTTGTTCTCCATTCAATCCTATGCAGTAAATCAGTAGCATTTAGTAAACCTGGTATGCAGTCTTTAGTCATTTTTTATCATCTACATATTCTTGAAGATTTCCCTTCAGTTCCATCCAGTTAAAAAGAAATTGTCTAATATAGTGACTCTATTGGTATGAACTGGCAAAACAAAAGACTGATTATTATACAGTTATAAATGACAGCTATTGCATAATAGCTTGCTTCTGTTGAGCTTATCAGAACAAGCAACTTAAGAGCACTCAGATAGTCACTTCTCTCTCTCATATAGTCAGAACTAGAACAGAATAGTGTGTTATGTTTAGAAAAATGTTCACCAGGTGGCAGATTTATTGTGACTGGATTGCAGTGTAAGAAAGCTTCAAATGCCCTACTGAGTGCTAAATTTAGTGTCCATGTTTCCCAGAAGATTCCAGTTTATAAGTCCTTTTCCAGAAGAAGCATTTTTATGTGGAAGGAGATTTAATATTTACCAGTTCTTGAAAAACATTCTATATAGTTAAACAGCACTGCTATCCAAGCAAGAGAAAAGAACACCACTCTTTCTATCTACTCTATGTAGGTCCAAATGGAATAAGAATTTTTTCTTTCTGGGATAATTATTTTTTAAATTTCCATCCTTATTTATTTGTCCCCCTTTTTTCTGGGGAGGTGGGGTTTGCAATCTTACTCTGATACTTTAAGTAAACAAAGTGAGCCCAATATCCCATTGTAATTACACCTTATGTAGTCATTTACATGATTGCAAAGTGGGTATAAAACACTTACCTCCAATCCCAGCCTTCAGGTGAGCCATGCTCCATTCAAATGTACGTGAGGGCTGAATCATTATTTTTCTGATTCAGATTGGAGAGACTGGCTAACTGATAGATCTCAAAAAACAGTCATCATTGGGAAATAGTCATGAGTAGGGGTGCTTTTATGGGGGTTCTGCAGGAACTAGTATCTAGGCCCAACACTATTCAACATTTTCATCAGTGATCTGGAAGTGGATATAAAATCACTGCTGATAATAACTGGGAATAACACAAAGATTGGCAGAATGGTAAATAATAATGAATACAGGGCCATCATACAGAGGGATCTGGATCACGTGGTAAACTGGAGTAAACAAAGTGCATTTAATACAGCCAACTGCAAAGTTACACATCTAGGAACAAGCAATGCAGATTGCACCTATAGAATAGGGGGCTATATCCTGGAAAACAGTGACTCTGGAAAACATGTAGATGGTCATTGTGGACAATCAAGTGAACATGTGATGCTGTGCTAAATAAGGGTTAATGTGATCCTTGGATGACAGTAATTAAGAAAAGAAAAGAAAAGACAGATTTCACCTCTGTCTATGGCATTGGTTAGACTGATACTAGAACATTGCATACAGTTCTGGTGTCCATATTGTAAAAGCAATGTTGAAAAATTGGAGAGGTTGTAGAAAAAAAACTACACCAATTATTTGAGGCTGGATAAAATGTCTTACATTCAGAGACTTACAGAGCTCCATCCTTAGTTAGTTAAAAAGAAGAACGAGAAGTAACTAAATTACAGTGTAGAAGTACCTTCACAAGCAAAAACTACTATCTACTACAGGGATTTTTAATCTAGCAAAGAAAGGCATAACATAAACTAATGTCTGGAAGTTAAAGCTGGATAAACTCAAATCAGAAATTAGGCACAAAATTTTAACAGTGAGAGTCATTAACCATTCTTCTTTTGTATGGCTCAGAAACATTCATATTAGATGTTCAAGGCTAGGTTGCCAATCCAATTAATTGCTTCAGGTGGAATGAATGGCAGAGATACTACCAGGATATGGTCGTTTTGGACATTGATTTATGAGGTGTTCCATATTTTGAAGTCCATTTCCACAGTCACAAATGGGATTGTGTCTCAGTCCTCATTTATGGAGAAGATAGATGCATCATCATGTGATGTGTGGATGCAATTCAAAGTGCATCATGTTTTCCATGGTGTGAGTAACCACTAAATTATATGGTTGGGTCTTTGATGAGGTGTTTGTTTGGGACATTGATGTCCTTCTACCTTGTTTGCCACTAATTATCATAGATGAACCCTGAGACTTTGAGCTCTTGTACTGCAAGCCAGTTTTTCTAGATTTGAGTCAGAATCTTGGTATGTTACTTAGGTTTTCATCTATTGGAAGATCATTATTTCCTCAAATACAATTGGACACTCAAAGGATTCTTCTGTCACATCAAATTTGGGGTAGGTGGATGTGCACCACTACGTGAAACCACGAGTGTGGCATTGATTTTACTGTTCCCATAACTATTTGTGTGATGGTGTTAAATTGAGAGTCAGCAAGTGATGTGTGGGAGCTATGTGTTCAGATGGGTGAACGGTATTCATCACTAGAGCAGACAAGGGCCCGTGAAGAGAACTGTACAGTTTTTGCATTTGTTTCCCAGGTCATTTCTTCCAGTTTCTGAATGAGATTTACGCTTATCTTTATTTTGCCACTGGAACAAACTACCGAAGGAAGTGGGGAATCACCATCTATTGACATTTTCAAATCAAGACTGGCTGCCATTCTTGAAAGTATGCTTTAGTCAAATGTGTATTATTAGGCTCAATACAGGGGTAACTGGATGGAATAATATGGTCAGACTAGATGGTCTAATAGTCCCTTCTAGCCTTAAAATCCTATGTGAATTTGTAAGACTATGAGTGAAGAAATTGAAAAACAAACTAAACTAAGGCATCCTACATTTCTTGGTAGTCACTTGCTTTCCCCCAAAGTTAGTCACATCATTTAACCCCTTTAAAAGGGAAGAGTTGCAAATACAGTAGGACAATGCAATGATTTTCAGGGGGAAAGAGGTACAGTTAGCTGTAGTCTTTTATCATGAAGTTCTCTTTTTCTCACACCCTTAATACTGAAAATAAAACAGTTTCTTATTCAAATATACCACAATAATAATAATTTATCAACTGTCAAATGAAATCCACAGTATGCTCCTCATGAGTCTTTTCTCAAACAAATGAAAGCACTATTTTAGAACTGATTCAGTATGCTTAATGATCTATATCATTACTATTACCAGTTAATGTATGGTACTGGCAGTATACAGTATATCCAAAAGGCCAAAATAAAACCCTACCCAAAATACACCACAAATGAAAAACTATTCACACTTGCTTATCTGATGCCTTTAACAACTTTGATGTGTTGCAGTAAGTAGAGATCACTGGGCTGAAATCATACTTATGCACTGTGATGGGGTGGACTAGGCCGAAAGGCCCCCTGCTGGAAGCCTCAGGGTTCTGCCACACCCAACCCAGAAAAGGAGCAGTGGAGAGGTCCTCCAAGCAGCCTAGAGTGGGTGCAACCAATGAGAGGGGCTGCTGGAATGGCCAATCAGGGTCCAGGAGGTCCATATAAAAGGAGCTGCAGAACAAAACAGCCCTTAGTTGCTGCTTAGAGCTGGAGAAGAAAGGACTATGTGCCTGGATGGCTGGAAGAGCAGCCAGACCACAAACAGCTCAGTATGGACAGGGACTGGGAGAGCGAGAGGTTCCTGGCTGGCTGCTGGGAGTGAGTAGGTACTCAGCACCTAACTTTGCACCATTTGCAAGAATATATCACTCCGTCTCAGTGTCATGGGGATCTGGCAATGAGCCCGCATCAAGCACTACAAGCAGGATTCAGACATTCTCCCACAACTGTGACACTCTGCAGGAGGATCTCTCCACCACCACATGCAGGAGCCAGACACAATCTATTGTCACACAGGTCAGCACTGTCTTTTCCATACTGGTATTAAGATCCTTCCAGTGGGTCATGGCAGAAACTACTGACATGAGGCAATCTATAGCCTCCAGTGCCCTGGAGCAGTTCCAGGATGCCATATATCAACTTCCTCAACCATGACAGGGTCAATAATCAAAGAGTGATTGGAGCAAAGAGTCTGGACCTGGGATCTCCCAGGTGAGTGCCCTAACCAAACCACTGAGCTACACAATCATTCTCTCGCTCTTGCATGTTCTCTCTCTTCCCCAGTAACTACTTAATTATTTATCCAAACTGGAACAGCTTCAACTGAAGAGATTGAGGAAGCCCTACAGCAACATATCCCATTGCTTAGTGATTAGAGCTCCGTCCGGAGAGGTGGGAGACCCCAGTTCAAATTCTTTCTTTCCCTCTGAACTGGGATCGCCCATGGCCCAAATGAGTGCTCTGTGCAGGGCCTTTTCCTTTGTGCTGAGTTGGGAAATCTTGAGGGTGCTCTAGCTTATGCTGTCTACAAACAGCCATAAGGTGCTGAAAATGCAAGCAAGGAGTGTCCCAATCATGCCCCATTTGCTTTAGCCATGCCCACTTTCTCCTGATACACTGGCAGCATGGATGAGAAATGGCAGAAGAGCCCTTGCATCAATTCTGTGCACCAGAAGTCTTTCCTGAACTGATTGCAGCACCTTTAGGGCTAGAATCTGCTGATGTTTCCAAAGTGGCTGCAGTGTACCTAAAATTCTGGCTCATTCTCTTTAGAATAATTAAAATGTTCAAATAATAAGGCTTATATTTTTACTTAATATATTGCCTCTTTTGTCTATTGTGACCACTTTATTACACCCTTTATGGTAAAAACATAAAAGCAGCTACAGTCTCCATATGTAGAAAAATAGTATGTAATAAGGCACTTACATACACTGAACATCCATTGCTATCGGGATCTTAGATTAAGATTGTCACATCTGTTGGGTATGTGTATATCGATATTTCATTAATAAGGGACAAGGTTATGAGATGGGAGAGCGGTACCTGTAGGAATGTGAGCATTCACAGCTATAAGCTGTGTCTGAAAAAAATCAGATAAGTAGTCTAGCTAAGGGTTTGAACACAGATTCTTTTTTTTTCTTTTGGTTCCAGGCATGGTCTGCTTTAGAGAAATGAACAGTTTGTAATTGGACCCGTTTAAGCACTTCAGCTATACTGAATTGGTTTTTGTTTTCCTCTGCATACATATTAGCATTGAGTTACAATGATCTCTGGGTACCTATTGCACAATTCTCAGCCTAGTTCCCAGAATCAATACACTCTGGTAGAATTTGCAAGGCTACCAATGTGCTATAAGACTGAAGTGTGATGATAATCCTAGGTAAATTGGTTTAGCCTCTCTGCACCTATACAAGGACTCAGTATGTTCAGATTGAGTGGATGAGTCTTAACTGGTTATTAAACTGTTCTAAATAACTATTAGAACTTCTGAAAACCATTTGCAGATCAGTTGGGGCCTTTATGTATGTGGGCACAAAGTGTTCTTCAGATGTTCTGTAGGAGCTGTAATTGGTTTAACTTCCCAGTGTAAAACAGGCACTAATGTGCTATATTTGTGACTATTAAGGGGCATATTTGTTTTGCCATGCTTATTATTTATAAGCGTATCTACTTGCAAATAAAGAATGCAGTTTCAGCCTTAAATCTGAATGACCTCGCTTGTGTTATCTTTAAGCCAGGTCCTTGGTATTATTTTTAATAGCTTTTTATATTAGGGTTTGGGTTTTTTTTGTTTTAATATAAAAAAAGACACAGAATAAAATATCTTTCATTAAAGTGTATGAGTTAACATGATAGACTGAGTTCGTTTGGATCCATTACAGTCCATCACGTAAATACATTGTAAAACACTGTAAAAATGCATATTTCATCAACAGTCTAATGACTTCTCTGAAACTAGGTTGCTGTGGTAAAGAGATTCTAAAGCATGAATAGGAAAAACACTCTCAAAAAGCAGTTATTGTGTTTGTACAATGCCATTGTTTTCACCAGATTTTTTTTTTCCCCCTTTGAGTAGGGGATTGGACAAGATGACCTCCTGAGGTCTCTTCCAACCCTAATATTCTTTGATTATAAAACCACTTAAAGTTATGGGCAAAATGCTTGCCAAGTTTCATTTAAAAAAATGTACCCAATAGGCTCTAAATCCAACTGAGGGTTCTACAGAATATTTCCAGTTTCTCTGAAAACTGGTATAAAATATTTCTAATTTAGTATAATGTAATACCATTTTTATTTGTATTCCAATAGCGCACACAGTGTGATAGGCACACAAAGAAAGATATAGCTCTTGCCTCAAAGAATGTATAATTCAATGCCATATATCTGCAAATGCTTTACACATGTAAATCATTCTACACACATAAGTAGTCCCCTGGAAGTCACTGGGACTACTCAAGTGCATAGAATTAAAAATTCGTGTAAATGTTTGTAGAATTAGGGACTAAGCCTGAAAACATTTGTCATGTGAATAATAATTTCATATGTCACTAGTCTCACTGAGTTGAAAGCTAAATTTGGATTATTTTTAAAAGTCTCAGCAAGAACTATGCTATCCAGTAAACTCAATAATAAGCTGAATAAGAGTTAAAAACTGGTTGCTTGGAGATCAAATAAAAATGTATATTTTGTAGTGAGAGTCAAACCCTGCTGCAGTTGAAAACTACCAGTTTGGAAGTCCTGCATATAAGAATTCAAGCAGCAAAAATCTATGCTTTGATATTTTAATTGACATGCCAATGATGCCTAGAAATATATTCTAGTTCACTTAGCAGTGTTAAGCTAGTGAAAGAAAATTGAAAGGATTGGACAGTGGTATGCATTGGCTTTTTTACTATAATGTGTGTTCCTGTGAGAACACTTCAAGGTTTTCTCCATAGTTAACCTTTTAACAGGGTGTAAATACTCCTTAGCAGCAGTTTTTGGTGAAATATAGCATTTGACCAGGCATTCTGCAAGTTTACTCATGGAATGCAATTGGTTCATGTTCTGGTTGGGCCTGGATGCATAAAGGAACTTGCACATCACAACGCTGAGTATTGTGACACCTAAATTTTAGGTACCTAGAAAATCACAGGAACAACACTGTAGGCACCTGCCACTGGCCTTGTGGATTAGACTCCCTATACAGTGAAGAGGGAGAGATGGGCCTCTTAAAATGCGGTTCACAAAAGCCAGCAGGCTAGACAGCTCCCTGCCTAAACTAGCCAAAGGGAGATGCCAACAAGAGGGAAGTGTCCTCAGCCCCTGATATCTGAAGGAGGTGCGTGCCTCTGATAGTGATCCATGAACTCAGGGAAAATAGATGCTCCTCCACCCAAGTGTTGTTTGTGTGTGGGGGGGGGGGTCTGATCCAGTAGGAGTGCTCAGAGGCACCATACTGAATTGGGGCACCTCCGGCAAGTTCACACAAAACACCTGGGGAGTGGAGGTGGAAGAGGACCACCTCACTTGTAACTTTTAGCCCAGTGGTTGGGGTATTCACCTGGTATGGGGGAGACCCCTGCTTCAAGTCTTCCCTCATCTTGAGGGGGAGAAGGGATTTGAACAGGGATCTTCCACCTCTCAGGTGAGTGCTCTAACCTGAGGCTTAGATGGAAAATAGGCACGTGGGAACCTAGAGTGAGGGAGGTTGCATGCCCAGAGGCAAAAACCTATGTGGCCAAGTGAGTTTGAGCACCCACAGGGTTAGGTAGCAGTCAAATAGGAATTTATTGGATCTCTGTGGTGCCTAAAAATGGGACTTAGGCACCTAAGTACCATCACAGATTGCACCCTGAAAGACTATCTGAAACACTGGTGGGTTAAGGGTTAATCCATCATTTAAGTATTTCCTTATTGCCTGCAGGTGGGAGATGAGTCAGAATATGCTAATTGGGCATGCAAAAGGTTCTGGTGATTTGCAGGTGAAAATATAACTGGTGATAATTAAAGGCTAATTATCTTCAACTAGCAATTGGGAACCAGGTGTTCTGAGCCACATAAAAGGAGAGACTGGGACAAAAGTGTATGTGCATACTCAGGGTTGGTAGAAGCCAGAGCCCTTTGACTAGACAGAAAAATCTAGGAAAATATGCTCTGTTGCTTTTTAATTGTATTTTTCTCTAGCCTGGGTGACCTTGTGTATTTGTTTATTATTATTATTTATTATTATTAGACAAAGCAGGAATCAGTAAAGTAGAATAATCACAATTTGCTTGGGGGCGGAAACAGAACAAAGAATAGAAACTTTGTTTCCATTTTTTTCTCCCAAAATGTGGTTGAACAGGGCTGAACAGCACACTCCTATTTTGAGGGTGATAAAATGGGGAGTAGCTATACACAGTATAGGCTTCTGTAACGAGGCAAGACTCACCCCTGCAGTGCCTCCTGCTGGTCACTCAGGGAATTAGCTTCCAGCCTCCGGAGCGTCCTCTGTTGGCCGGCGTCTCGCTACCGCTGGGCTCCTGTGTCCCTCCCGGACCCTGGTGCCCCTTTCCACTGGGGTGCTGCCCCCCCAGCAGTAACCCCACAGTCTCTGGGTCTCCCCCTCCCAGGGGAACCCAGTACCCCCACCTCATCTCAGTCTTTGGCTACTGCCCAGTCACCATCTAGCCCCCGTTCACTGGGGCAGACTGCAGTATATAAGCCAATCATCACAGTTTCATAGGTCAAAAGGGTTTTTTTTTTCTTTTTCATAGGATTTAAGCCAGAAAGGGTAATCAGATAGTCTAATCTGACCTCCTTCATAACACAGGCCATACAATTTCATCCAGTTAGTCTGGTATTGAGTCCAAGAACTTGGTTGAGTAAAGCATATCTTCTGGAATGACATCCAGTCTTAGTTTGAAAACATCAAGAGTTAGAGAATCTACTGCTTCCCTGGGTAGTTTGTGCCACTGGTTCATCAACTTCCCTGTTAAAAATGTGTCCCTTATTTCTAATTTGAATGTGTCTGTCCTTAACTTCTCACTGTTGGTGCATGATGACCACTAGAGGAGCACACTAGTTACATACTCTTTTCTCCAGAGAGGCCTAACTTTTCCAACCACTTCACTGCTTATTTATATTTGCATATTTACACTCTAAGTACCCCTGTTTTTCTTCAGATCCTAAAATGACTTGATGTTCACTCATTTGGGAAAAGGCCTTTTTTAAAGAAATCACATTCACAAATAGCAGGATGTTCTGCATAATCATTATTTGAAAGGAATTTTTGAGCCTAAGAAATATAAGGGGCCTACCATCAATCAAACATAGGCCCTGACCCCTCTGGCCCCTGTCACCCTAAGACCGGCCCCCTGGGGATATTACTTCTGGGGTCAAGATGGATAGATGACTGGAGACAAGGGGTGTCATGTAACCCCTCTAAGAGCTTCTCCTACCACTCTCTACCAATCAGAGCAAGGCACTGCTCCCAGAAGTTACAGCGTGGCACGGAAGAGGACATTTCATTCCAAGAATGCGTGTTTTAGAAATCATGGAAATGCTGAGAAGAAACATGGACTCCTTTATCACCCCCGTGAGAACTTCAGATTTTGTTTTAGCTCTGAGAGCCTTCGACCACCCATGGAGGAAGCACAACATCAGTGACAGTTCCGAGGAGGAGGAGGGAGTGGCCATGGGAAGCTCTTTGGCCCAGCCATTGATGGATGAGCTGGAACCTGATCCTGAAACCCAAGCACTCATGAGGCAGCCCAACGAGCGTGACGGCCTCTTGTTGTGTACCGTTATGGAGGAAGGTGACCATAGCTCATGGGAGTCACTGGTGGACAAGGTGAATGGAAAAGATGTCGCTCAGGTAAATGAATGATTAAGAAGTGACAGTCGAAGATGGGTTGTAATGGGGTTAGGAAATGACATGAGGTTGCGTAAATCTAAAAACAAGCAGTGTGGGGGATTACACTGTTAGTAGTATAAGGGGCCTACCATCAATGACCTCTCAGGCCCTGTCCAAAATGTGTTTAAAATAAAAGCCCAAACAACAACAAAAAAAGGCTTCTATATCAAACAGGGATGTTTGAGACGTGTTTGAATACAAGGTGACAAACCCCATTGAGCTGGTGGTTTAACCACACCCCCACTGAATAGCAAGCGTGATTCAATTGAATCTGTAGATCTAGATGTGATTACTCACCCTTGTTGCCATCAGGGTTAAACATATTAGTGATCAGTAATTAAGTTTGATGGGTGTACATCCACAGTAAGGGAGGTGAGGGGTGGGGATGGTGAGCTCTGATTAATATTAAATGAAATAAAACCTGAGGAATTAGTAGACACTATAGGACAGTTTAAATATAACCCCAGTAGTTGGTAGAACTCTATTGGACATTTTAATAAAACCTCAGGAGTTGGGGTTGAACGCTATGGGTCACTCTTTCTAGCAACTCAGTTATTAAAATAATATATTTACAAAAATAAACAAGGGTCTAACCTAAAACTGAAATGTTTCAAAGGTTCACAAACCTCCATCATCTTTTATAGCACAAGCACTTGCTGTAAAAACATTTAAAAGCAATGGGTATTTGTAGGGTGTTTACTATGGTTGTGATACATTCATTTTATTTCAAAACAACCCAAAACTTTAAGCATGGAAGAAACGTGTTTAAAAAACAAAACCAAGACATTCATTGATATCAGTAACATTAAGGATTGTTGTGTATGGTGATTTACTGTTTAATACTGTAAGAAGTCCTTGCAGTGCTCTGTTTTTTTCACTGAAACAGAAAAATGTATTCTAACTAAAACAAAACAAAACCAAAAAGCAGCCCAGTTGTGCAGACAACTTAATTCACCCACCCCTCAGATCACAAAAGGGTTAGGGAGGGGTGCCTAATTTCCTTAAGTATCTATTAATTCAGTGTTGTAAGTGATCAAATCAACCTGCTAACTACAGACTCTGAAATGAGTTAGGATGGTATAAAAATCTCAGGGTTTTTTTTTTTTTTTTTGTGGAGACTGTCCTCTTTCAACAGAAACTATCTTGAACAGAATAGCTGCTGGACTGCAAGACTAGGTATGCTGCTTGTTTATAACTCTGAAAATATATGTTATATAATGTCACTTTGTCCATGCTATCCTTACTAAATAATGGTATCTATCTTTATTGCAGTGTGATCTGTTTAGCATGGATATAGCAACTTCAAGCTGCTTTTCACCAGGGCCAGGTAAAACCCCATTTTTAACTATAGTTGTGCTTAATACTGTTAAATTAGGGGTATGTCTTCATTACCAACATTAAAGCGCTGCCGTGGCAGCTCTGAAATATGGCTGTGTAGTCTCTCACCGTGGCTCCCAGCGCTGGTGCACTGTCTACACTGCCACTTTACAGTGCTGAAACTTGCAGCGCTCAGGGGGGTGTTTCTTCACGCCCCTGAGCAAGAAAGTTTCAGCTCTGTAAAGTGGCAGTGTAGACAAGACCTTAAAAACACCATGTATAACACAGATTGCATAGGAATTTGAGGCAATTGGGGAATAATACTAACTAAAGATTTTTGCTTGTTCTTTAATCTAAAGGCCCAAATACACATGGGGGGGGGGGGGGACAGGAAACAGAATAATCATGTGCCAGCATCCCTTTACTCTGTGGTGGAAGGTAACTTTCTGCAATTGCCTTTTAAAAGCCTGTGGTTTTTTTTTTTTAAGTTTTAATTGCTTTTTATGTTTAAATTGTGAGTTAGGGGTCTGTGCAAGACATAAGTGTGAGGTTTTTTTTTAATGTACGTGGTTGCAAACTGTTAGTTTGGTGAGTTTCAAACTAATAGGATATTTTTACTCTGCAAAATGTGATGTGTTTTTAAAATGGGTTGTTTTAAAATTAGTTAGTATTTAAATTGTTGTTGGTGATTTAGGGGGCCTATGCAAGAAGGCTCTCTAGACAGGTCCCTGTCTACTCCTGATGATTCTCGTGGGGACCCCTCGGAGTCTGACTCTCAAATAGCATCTGATGTAGAAGACGCAGCTGATGGTCCCATAGAGAAACCCACTAGTAACCCTGAAAATGCAGATGCAGACTCCCAAACAGACATGTATATGGAGCGAGTGAGAAGTTGGCAACGGGAATTACCTAGATTTGGGGATTCAGTGTACTGTGAGGAATTTTGTTTTGTCAGTCTTGAGCGAATAAATTCAGCTCAGCAGGTCATGGAAGCCATACACAGGGGGATATAGTTAGTTCTTGATGACATTAACAGTGGGGTAGCCCCTGACTATTATGTTCAGTTACATTTAGAGAGTCGTAATTCAACACTTTGTTTTCAGTAAGAAGAACTAGGGATGAGCTGTCTGCTGAAGACTTCTTAAATCAGACCTCAAAGCTGTTAGAGTAATAGAGAGATGCATGTTGATGGGACGTTGTGCCTCATTGTGACAGTTTTAAAAAACATGGGCAAGGGTGGCCATAGAGTTTTAAATTCTATCCTTAGTAGTTAAATCATCCATAAAAAGTGACAATATTTAGTAGACCTGACTTACACTGGTAGCAATCTGTGTTTTACAGGTGGGCTCTTGGCCATCATGTCTGACTGTAAACCCACAGATGCGGAATGGTTAGACAGGGCAAGAAAGTTGCATGAGAAACTGGGTTGATCAGATCAAAAAAAGATTCTGCTCAGCAACGTAGCAGCGTTTGAACAGCGTTTAGGAATCAACATACAGATGGTGCTTTATAAGGCAAAAGGTGGATTTTTTTTTTTTTTTTTTTTTTTTTAAATTGGGAGTCCCAGTGTTCCCCAAGACTTTTTTCATCCTGTTGCACAATGAGCATTATTATGGGGTTCTGGAGGTGAAAAAGTTTTTCTGTGAGAAAAAAATTTCTGTGAATTTTGCCACTCGGTGTACAGTCACGACCACTCTTGCGGGTATCATTGCCGCCTCTGCAGGAGTGCGACATGCTCAGACAATGTGGGCATGCAGCTGAGGTGTCCTAGCTGTAGACTGTATTGTAATTCCAAAGAGTGTTTAGACAGACATGTTGACTGTACATAGAAAAAACAAGTCGAATGTCTGTCTAAAACTTTGTGATAAGTGTCAGTCTGACGTGGACAAGGGGCACAGTTGTAAAGGGAGGTGTTGTAAGCAGTGTCATGGTTTGATCACCGGTGATGATGTATCTACCTGTGTTTTATGGATAGCGTTAAAAAGCCGGAATCATCGGAAAAGTATATTGTTTATGATTTTGAATGCACACAGTAGACAGGGTTGCATGTGCCCAATTACATTTCTGCTATGTCCCTAAAGCTGGAAAAATCCTGGGAATTTAAGGTGGTGAGTGTCTTTCTACCTTTGTTAAGAACTTTATTTGCAAAAAGTTCCAGGACTACACATTCCTAGCACACAGGTCCAAAGGTTACAATGGGTACTTCACCATTAGACAGTTATTGAAGGAAATGATGTGCACAGAACTGATAACTCAGGGTAGTAAACTAATGTGTGCGGAAGTTAAGGCCCTGGGCATTTGTTTTATAGACTCTTTAAACTTCTTGCCCATGAAGCTTAGCAAGCTTCCACATGCGATGGGGTTTGAAGGTTGCAAAGGTATTTCCCACACTTTGTTAAAACTTTAGAAAACCAAAATTCTGTGGGGCCTATGCCCAGGGTGGAGTACTATGCGTAGACAGCATGACGCCCAGGGAAAAGGCAGAATTTCTTGACCTGTATTGCGACAACAGATATGAGATGTTTGATTTGCAGAAAGAGCTCGTATGTTATTGTCAGCAGGATGTCAAAATTTTGAGATGGGCCTGTATCCTGTACAGAGAAGAGATCTTGAAAATGACAGAGACGGAAGATATTATAGAGAGAGGCTCTGGTAAATTCACAGAGGTAAAGTTGTGTATAGATCCTTTCCGGTACATAACGCTGGCATCTGTCTGCATGGCTATGTACAGATTTATGTTTTTACAGCCTAACACAGTAGCTCTTCTCCCTCCAGACAACTATCACAGGCAAAAAAAGAGATATTTGGCCCCCTCTATTTAGTGGCTGTTGTATACCACTCAAAGAAAATATACAGAAATGGCATGCTTTACGGGGTGGGGAATTACAGGTAGGCCCCTACTTTCTAGACGATTATGCCATTGTTGACTGGGTACGCACAGCCTTTGAGTTTAATGGGCATTTTTTCCACAGCTGTGTCACCTGTTGTTGTGAAAAAACACAGAACCATATGATGGGGACAATTTTGGATTTCTTTATTACAAGACGCAGCTCAAGGCCGACTATCTGAAAAGACTTGGTTATGTAGTGAGGACCATAGGCATGCGCACAGGGTGTACCGGGTGTGCCCAGGCACACCCTAATGCAAGGGTGAGCAAATGGCCACCCTCTCCTGACGCGGCAAGCTGCGGGGTCTGCGCTCCCAGGCCGGAGCACCTGGCTGAGCGCAGCAAGCCGCTGGCCCCTCCCCTGCCTTCCCCTGTCCCCTGGAGCCATGTCGCGCCCAGCGCTCTGGGGGCCGGGGCTGCGCGTGCTCCCATGGGGCAATGTTTGGCTCTGCAGGGAGGCAGACATGCTCCCCCCTCCCCTGAAGCCATGCCGCTGCTCGCAAAGTGCTTTGGGGGCCGGGGCTGTGCGCTCCCACGGGGCAGTGTTTGGGTCCGTGGGGAGGCTAGGAGCCTCATCTCATGGTAAGGGGTCCGGGGCCAGGGGGGTTGGATAAGGGGTGGGGGCAGTCAGGGGACAGGGAGCAGGGTGGGTTGGATAGGGGGTGGGATCCCGGGGTGGTGGTTAGGGGTGGGGGGTCTCTGGAGGGGGCAGTCAGTGAGCAGGGGGGGTTGGATGGGGCATGGGAGTCCCGGGGTCTGTTGGGGGGCGGATAGGGGTCAGGGAAGTCAGGGGAGCAAGGAGGGTCCTGGGGTGGCAGTTAGGGTGGGGGTGTGGAGAGGGGTTCGGGGAGGCAGGGAGTGGGGGGGTTGTATGGTTCGGGAGTTCTAGGTGTCCTGTCGGGTGGGGAGTGGTTGGATAGGCGTAGCAGTCCTGGGGATCTGTGGATAAGGGTCGGGGCAGTAAGGGGACAGGTAGGGGGTAGGATCCTAGGGGGGCAGTCAGGGGACAAGGAGCGGGGGGGGTTGGGAGTTCTGAGGGGGGAAGTCAGGGGGCGGGAAGTAGGAGGGAGTGGGTGGGGCAGGGATAGAGCGGGGCTCCCTGGGTGCACACCCTAATGAAATGGGCTGCACACGCCTATGGTGAGGACCCTCTGGGAGCACAAGTGGGAGGTGGTGATAGAAACAGACAGGGAGCTTGCAGATTTCTTAAACAAAACCCATCTGCCTCAGCCTCTCGTTTCTGGGGGGAGGACTAACACTATCTGCCTATATACAAACCTAATCCCGATGAAGAAATCCACTATTATGATTTTACCAGCCTGTACCCTTTCATCAACAAAACCAAAAAATATACCCTATTGGACACCCCGTTATAGTTCATGACAAATTTGGACCCTTTGCAAATTTTCTGGTATTGCGAAAGTTAAAGTTTACCCCCTGCAAAGCCTCTTTTTCCTGTTGTTACCTGTCAGAGTGGGTGGTAAACCTATTTTCCCCCTATGCTGAACCTGTGCGGAAATGAAGCAGCGGGAGACATGCACCCATACTGACAGGGAGAGGGCCATCCCAGGGACTTGGTGCACAGTGGAATTGAATGCAGCCATAGGGAAGGGGTATGCGGTGGCTAAAATCTATGAAATCTGGCATTTTGAAGAAAAATCTAAAACTCTTTTCAGAGTACATAAAATTACACCTCTGCCAGAAACAAGAGGCTTCAGGGTATCCCAGCTGCTGCACAGATGAAGGAAAACTAAGTACGTTAACGATTTCTACCAAAAAGAAGGCAGGCATTTATGCCAACACAAGATCACATTGAATCCTGCTAAGTGAAAAATCGCTAAACGTTTTTTAAATTCTCTGTGGGGTACATTTGGCCAAAGAACAAACCTACCAAATAGCAGCATTCTGAGACACCCTGACGAATTCTTTCAGTACCCGTTTCCCCTCAATTACGAGGTTTCATCCTGCAAGGTTATTGATGGTGAAACAGAGTGCGTGTTTTGGAAGCACGCAAAAGACCCTACTTGGTCTCTGGCAATACCAATGTCTTCGTAGTCTGTTTCACTACTGCTTATGCCCGCTTAGAACTGCTAGACAGGCTGCAAGAGTCACTCAACACTGACTCAGTGATATTTGTGAAAAGGGAGATTGACTGGAACCCTCCTGTGGGGGATTATTTAGGGGACATCACAAGCGAGATCCCACCAGATCAACACATCACCGAATTTGTGTCAACCAGCCTGAAAACATACGGGTACAAGCTGTTGGGAGGAAAGGCCTGTATGAAAGTCAAAGGGATTACCCTGAACATAGGAAACTGTGAAAAGATCAACTTTGATAGTTTGAAAGATCTAGTCCTGGACTATAGTACATCCCTGGGAGAAAACACCCCAAAAAAGATAGAGGTGCAGCAGCCCTCTATCAGAAGGAACAAAAATCAATGGCAAATAGAGACAAAGAGGCTTTAAAAAATGCAGAAAGTTGTTTACAAGAAGAGGATCCTCGGAGAAGGGTTGAAAACTCTGCCCTACGGCTTTTGAAAATGGATATGAAGTGGAAACACCCTTTTTCTGTAATTCTTGCAGGGCCTAGCAACTACGGGAAAAGTTATTTTAAAAAAAATGTGTTGGATAATGCCGAATGAACATTGTGTGTTATGCCTGAGATTCTTATGCGGGTATGACGCATCCCTCTTTCTCTTCCTCATTTTAGTGTACATCAACCCCAATCCCTCCTGTGCAGCTGGATTCCCCCACCTTCTCCACAGCAGCATGGAAGATGTGGCCTACCACATCTCTAGCTATGTTTTGAGCAGCGGTTTTAACATGGGGTTTAATAATCTCTAGCTCCCTCCTCAAAAGCTGTACAGCTTTTCGAAAGAGGCTATGGAATATTCTGCCAACACCAGCCCCATACATCCTGGGAGACCCATGATATCCAGGAAGGGCATATCCAGCCTGGGCTTAGTAATAGTTGCTGTAGATGGTGGGGTCGCCTTAATTTTTTAGGGTAATCATAGTGCTTTGCTTTTTAGAAACCTTGTTCTCTCCAGGAACGCAGTTGCAGCTTGACGATCACCTTGCTGAAGTGAAATGAGACGTGTCTGTTCTGATCTGTCTCTATTTCAATGGTGATGATGTTGATGTGTTGTTTATTGACAGGGACGTAATGAGGTTTATCGTAGGTGATGGTAACAAACTCATTTTTCCTTCCTCGGATGGGGACACAGCGTAACAGGAGAATGGAAAAGTCCCCCACAAACTGGTGTTCTAGGATACCCAGGTATAGATACAAGTAGTTGAAACCCCCAATGATGTCTGCCAAGAAGGGGATTTTTTTGGATACTGTGCTTGGGGCCCAAGCCCAGAATGTTAGCTAGCTCCCCGCCAGTAGAAAACATATAAGTAAAATCAGTGGATTTAAGTCTAAAATTTCTACCCACCGGGTTGTAGTTCATGAGCATCTCAGGCAGTCTGGGATGATAAGCCATGGTACTGTTCCTATTATCCAGTAATTCAGGTATGGATAAGTAATAACCTCGTCCTAGGATGAAACTCCACGCCATATCTCCAAGGTGATTTCAAAAGGGGTGTCTTTGTTGATAGCGTTCCAGATGTGCAGGTATTGTATTTCCACTAAGCCCACCTCCCAGATACTTGGGAGATCCAAGGGCTTAATTAGCTGTATTGTAAAGTTCAAGCTGGTGTTTTGGGAAAAAACCCAGAGCTGGTGTTGCTGGGCAAAGTGATGTCAAACCTGCCATTGCTCATTATTCTCTCTCTCATTCTCTCTTTGAAAGAGGAATCATTTTTGTTCGCGTCTAAGGGTATGTCTTCACTACCCGCTGTATCGGCGAGTAGCAATCGATTTATCCGGGATCGATATATCGCGTCTCGTTAAGATGAGATATATTGATCCCCGAACGCGCTCACCGTCGACTCCGGAACTCCAGCAGAGCGAGCGGCGGTAGCGCAGTCGATGGGGAAGCCGCGGCCGTCGATCCTGCGCCGTGTGGACCCCGGATAATTCGATCCAAGATACTTCGACTTCAGCTAAGCTATTCGCATAGCTGAAGTTGTGTAACTTGGATCGATCCCCACCCCTAAGGCTATGTCTACACTACAGGATTATTCCGAATTTACATAAACCGATTTTTGGAAACAGATTGTATAAAGTTGAGTGCACGCGGCCACACTAAGCACATTAATTCGGCTGTGTGCATCCATGTACCGAGGCTAGCATCGACTTCCGGAGTGTTGCAATGTGGGTAGTTATCCCATAGCTATCTCATAGTTCCCACAGACTCCCCTGCCCATTGGAATTCTAGGTTGAGATCCCAATGCCTGATGGGGCTAAAAACATTGCCGCTGGTGGTTCTGGGTACAGCCTCACCCCTCCCTCCATGAAAGCAATGGCAGACAACCGTTTTGTGCCTTTTTTCCTGGGAGAACACTGCACTGCGGACGCCATACCATGTCAAGCCTGGAGCCCATTCAGCTCAAGACAGCAGTCATGAACATTGTAAACACCTTGCGCGTTCTCGTGCAGTTTATGCTGAACCAGGACCAGAAAAAACAGGTGAGGAGGAGGCGGCGGCTGCAGCGTGGCAATGAGAATGATGAGGACATGGACGCAGAATTCTCTCAAACTGCGGGCCCGGGCACTTTGGAGATCATGTTGTTAATGTGGCAGGTCCTAGCCGTAGAACACCGATTCTGGGCCCGGGAAACAAGCACAGACTGGTGGGACCGCATAGTGTGCAGGTCTGGGATGATTCCCAGTGGCTGTGAACCTTTGGCATGCATAAGGGCACTTTCATGGAACTTTGTGACTTGCTTGCCCCTGCCCTAATGTGCCAGAATACCAAGATGAGAGCAGCCCTCACAGTTGAGAAGCGAATGGCGATAGCCCTGTGGAAGCTTGCAACGGCAGACAGCTACTGGTCAGTCGGGAATCAATTTGGAGTTGGCAAATCTACTGTGGGGGCTGCTGTGATGCAAGTAGCCAAAGCAATCACTGAGCTACTGCTACCAAAGGTATTGACTCTGGGAAATGTGCAGGTCATAGTGGATGGCTTTGCTGCAATGGGCTTCCCTAATTGTGGTGGGACAATAGATGGAACCCATATCCCTATCTTGGCACCAGAGCACCAGGGTACCCAGTACGTAAACCACAAGGGGTACTTTTCAAGGGTGCTGAAAGCACTGGTGGATCACAGGGGACGTTTCACCAACATCAACGTGGGCTGTCCGGGAAGGGTTCATGACGCTCGTGTCTTCAGAAACACTACTCTGTTTAAAGGGCTGCAGCAAGGGATTTACTTCCCAGACCAGAAAATAACCATTGGGGATGTTGAAATGCCTATATCTATCCTTGGGGACCCAGCCTACCCCTTAATACCATGGCTCATAAAGTCATACACAGGCAGCCTGGACAGTAGTCAGGAGCTTTTCAACTACAGGCTGAGCAAGTGCAGAATGGTGGTAGAATGTGCATTTGGACATTTAAAGGGACACTGGTGCACGTTACTCAGACCTCAGTTAAACCAATATTCCCATTGTTATTGTTGTTTGCTGTGTGCTCCACAATCTCTGTGAGAGTAAGAGGGAGACCTTTATGGCGGGGTGGGAGGCTGAGGCAAATCACCTGGTCGCTGATTATGCGCAGCCAGATACCAGGGCGATTAGAAGAGCACACCAGGAAGTGCTGCACATCAGAGAAGCTTTGAAAACCAGTTTCATGTCTGGCCAGGCTATGGTGTGAAAGTTCTGTTTGTTTTTCCTTGATGAAAACCCGCCCCCTTGACTCATTCTCTGTAAGCAACCCACCCTCCCCTTCGATCACAGCTTGCTTTCAAAGGAAATAAAGTCACTATCGTTTAAAAATCATTTATTCTTTATTAATTGATTATAAAAAGAGGGGAAGAACTGACAAGGTAGCCCGGGTGGGGTTTGGGAGGAGGATAGGAGGGAAGGAAAAGGCTACTAATAAAGTTCAAAGTAATGACAGCCTTTTGGTTGGGCTGTCCACTGGGGTGGAGTGGGAGGGTGCACGAAGCCTACCCCCCCCCGCATACTTACATGTCTGGGTGAGGAGGCTATGGAACACGGTGAGGGGGGAGGGTGTTTATACAGGGGCTGCAGCGGCAGTCTGTGATCCTGCTGTCGTTCCTGAAGCTCCACCAGACGCCAGAGCATGTCTGTGCTCACGCAGCAGCCCCAGGGTTGCATCCTGCCTCCTCTGATCTTCCTGCCGCCACCTCTCATCTTGAGCGTCTTTTCTTTCCTCACGTTGGTCCCTCCTGTCCTCACGTTCACTGGCCTCTTTCTTGTACTTTGAAACCACGTCCTTCCACTCATTCAGATGAGCTCTTTCATTGTGGGTCGATTCCATGATTTCAGAGAACATTTCGTGTCTCTTCCTTTTTTTTCACCTCCTTATCTGAGATAGCCTTCGGGACGGAGGAGGGAGGCTTGAAAAATTTGCAGCTGCGGGAGGGAGGGAAAAAAGGGAGAGAAGTATTTAAAAAGATACATTTTACAGAACAATGCTTATACTCTTTCACGGTGAACAACACTATTCACATTACATAGCACGTGATTTTTGGTACAAGGTTGCATTTTGCATCTTAATATTGAATGCCTGTGGCACAGACGCAGGTCCGGGCAACAGAATTGAGCTTGCATGAGGCCATGGTAAGCCACTGTCTTTCGGCTTCTGTAGCCTTCAGAAAAGCAGCGCCCTGCTTTCCCATATACCAAGCAAAGTCCGTTGAGTGCTGCGGTTTTCCTGTTAACATGCAGCAGCAGAAACCAAACTGCCCCCCCCGCCATCCAATTCTCTGGGATGATCGCTTTATCCCTTCCCCCACCGCGTGGCTGGTATCAGGGAAGATCCCTGCCAGCCAAATGCGAAAAGCTCAGCGCCAATTATTTGCCCCCACCCCGCTTAGCTAACTGCAAGGGAGGATTTCTTTTCAGCCACAGGCAAACAGCCCAGTAGGAACGGACACCTCTGTCCCCTTAATTAAATTCCCGTATTTCAACCAGGTTGCCATGAACGATATCACTCTCCTGAGGATAACACAGCGAGATAAAGAACGGATGTTGCTTGAATGCCAGCAAACACCGGGACCATACACTGCCAGGCTTTGTCATGCAGTGATACCAGATTACTTGCTACTAGCATGGCATGGTCAAGTGTCCTACCATGGAGGATAGAATAAGGCTGCACTGCCCAGAAACCTTGTGGAAAGGCTTTTGGAGTACCTCCAGGAGAAGTTCATGGAGATGTCCCTGGAGGATTTCCACTCCATCCCCAGACAAGTTAACAGACTTTTCCAGTAGCTGTACTGGCCGCGAATGCATCCAAGTCTTCAGGGCAAATTAATCATTAAAAAACGCTTGCTTTTAAACCATGTTTTATATTTACAAAGGTACACTCACCGGAAGTCCCTTCCATGACCTCATTGTCTGGGGGTTGGGAGGGTACTTCTGTCAGGCTGAGAAAAAGATCCTGGTGGTTGGGGAGAACGGAGTGCTCATCTTCCCCGTCCACAGAATGCTCAGGCATGGCTGAGATTACCCCTGCCTCGGAATCCACGGTCAGAGGTGGGGTAGTGGTGGCAGCCCCCCCCTCCCCCCCCGAGAATTGCATGCAGCTCATCGTAGAAGTG
The DNA here is from genome assembly GCF_027887155.1 of Malaclemys terrapin pileata. Lineage (NCBI taxonomy): Eukaryota > Metazoa > Chordata > Testudines > Emydidae > Malaclemys > Malaclemys terrapin. Next base: position 93,854,386 of record NC_071509.1, read on the forward strand.
GCATGTCTGCGGCTCTGATCCGGACATTCCATTTTCTTCTTTGATTTTCTGGTAGGCTTGTCTGAGCTCCTTAACTTTCACGCAGAACTGTAGTGAGTCCCTATTGTGGTCTCTCTCCATCATGCCCTTGGAGATTTTTTTAAAAAGTTTTGGCATTTCGTCTTTTGGAACGTAGTTCTGCTAGTACTGAATCCTCTCCCCCTTATAGTGATCAGATCCCATACGGTCCATGCTGGTGCTCTTTTTCGATTCTGAGACTGCATGGTTACCTGTGCTGATGAGCTCTGCATGGTCACCTGTGCTCTCCATGCTGGGCAAACAGGAAATTAAATTCAAATGTTCACGGGGCTTTTCCTGTCTACATGGCCAGTGCATCCGAGTTCAGATTGCTGTCCAGAACGGTCACAATGGTGCACTGTGGGATAGCTCCCAGAGGCCAATACCTTCAAATTGCGGCCACACTAACCCTAATTTGAAATGGCAATACCGATTTCAGCGCTACTCCCCTCGTCGGAGAGGAGTACAGATATCGATATTAAGAGCCCTTTATATTGAAGTAAAGGGCTTGGTTGTGTGGACGCGGGTGCAGGCTTAATTCAGTTTCACGCTGCTAAATTCGAGAGAAACTCCTAGTGTAGACCAGGCCTAAATGTCACAGAGTTGAGAAGCTTTGATCCAGTTGTTAAACTTATCAGGACACTCCAACCATTTCACCAGTAGCTGCTTTTTTTCTCCCTTTTCCTTTCTCCACTAGAACTTTTTCAATCCTGTAAGTCCTGTCTCATTTTGGGTTTACTTTTTGTAATGTTTCAGGGTAAAAAGATCAAGTAACTGTCTCACCCTCGTAATCTTTTAATTGGTTTACAAGTCTCTGGCCCCTGGTTAAGGCTTCATCCACTATGAATAACTCATTGGTAAACAGTTGTTTATAACCTTTTTCAAAAGCTCCTTTGATTTTAAATAGTCTCACAGTCTCACATGGTCATCTTTTCTAAAAAGGGAAACAACCAGTTTTATTTTAAAACTGTCTCCGTAAACTGTTTTCCATACCTTCAGAGAATTTGAAGGGTTAACATCAGCGGGTCTGGTATGTTCTGTGAAAGCTCTGATTGTAACTCTTTATAAAGTCAGGTAACATGTTGATATAGCAAAAGGTGTTATGGGCTGTAAAATATTTCCACATCCTAGTTTTTAACACTCATGAGGCTGATCACGAGTGCTTGGGTTTCAGGATCAGGTTCCAGTGTATCCATCAATGGCGGGCCAAAGGTCTCCTCATGGCCCCTCCCTCCTCCTCAGAACTGTTACTGATATAGTGCTTCCTCCACAGGTGGTCGAAGGCCCTCAAGCTTAAAAAAAAGTCCAAAGTTCTCATGGGTGTGGTGAAGGAGTCCATGTTTCCTCTCAACGTTTCCATGATTTCGAAAACATGCGTTCTTGGAATGAAATGGCCTCTTCTTCATGGCGCTGACACTGTTGGGACCGATGCTGCACTCTGATTGGTAGAGGGCAGTAGGGGGAGCTTTTAGAGGGGTCACATGACCCTTTTCTGGGTGGGTCACTCCGCTCTGGAACTCCCGCCCCCCCTCCCCGATTGGCCAAATCTGTTCTCAGAGAGGTCCTAGGGGGGCGCAAAACCCATCCTGATTGGCAGAGGGTGGTGGGAGGACTTCTTAGAGGGGTCACACGACCCACTTCTGGAAATATCAGATAAGGTAGGCCCCTTATACTGCTAGCCTAGTCCCCTCAACAAGCTTCATCATTTTTTTCTGGACTGATTTTGTTGAGAAAACATCTTCTGTGTCTATTCTCAGATTAATTCAAGGTCTAACTTTTATCTGTCCCTGAGGTTTCTTAGTGGCCACTTCTGCAATGTGCTGACTAACCTCTGAGACACTCAGTGTTCTCAGTTTCCACTGACTTTAGTGGTAGTTTAGGACACTTAGCACTTAGAAGTAGACTCTCATGAAACTGCGAGATTAAGCCATAACTGGGTTGTGCATAGCCCATCATACAATATGTGAAGAATAAAAAGCCTAATCTCTCTCCTCTTTCCATTCCAGAGAATGGAGTTTCCCTTTTGTGTAAAATTTCAAAATTTTCGGGAAAAAAAATCCTAAATTGGGTGGAAAAGTCAAAAAAATGAAACTTTTTATGGCAAGAAGAATGCCGTAGAGGGAGAATTGAAACAGATTTTTTTCAGTTTGCTCACAGCTACCTGATTCCCTGAACATTTCCACTGGAGAATTCTGATGTGACAGAATTGAAACATTCCACAGGAATATGTCAATTCCATTGAAACTTTCTGTGGCAGTTAGGAAGGCAGGCTCGCATGTTTTCCTAACAGCCTGAACTCCCCAGGCTCCATGGTCAGCTGCCTCCTGTGGCTACATGACACTCCAGGAATCTAGAGGCCAGGGCCTGACTGCCCAGAAAGTCAGGGAACTGGGTTCCTGAGCAGCTAAGTCCCCATGTTGTTGGACTTTCAATCTGTTTAGATGCCTGGAGAGTTAGAAAGCATTAGGAAACAGCTACCTGGGGAGCCTGGGTTGGCAGAAAACCAGACATGCAGGACTGCTGGCCAGCCAGCAAGCCTGCCTGACTACTTTCCCTAGAAAATTTCATTGGAATTGACATGTTCCTGTGGAAAGGTTCAATTTCATCACATCTGCATTTTCCAGCAGAACATGTCTGACCATTTTGTAATGCTGATACCCATGTCCCTATGTCCAGCCATAGGTTTAATAGAAGAAAATTAAACTCAGCCTCTTTTTAATGGAAAAGTATGTAAATAGAATGTTAAAATCCAATACTGTACAATTAAATTGATTGCTAAGTTGAAGTATTTTCTGTTCCTGTAAATCTCTCCTCAGATATTTCACCACAATGAATGACCAAATCATTTAAAATTGCAGTACCATATACAGTAGAAAAGATTTTTTTGCTTACTCATCTAAGCACTGAATCCATTTTGCATATTCCATGTATTAGGCCTCTCATGCTACAGAAAGAAAGGACTTTGAAATATTATTTATTTTCTGTATTCTCATATCATGTAGGAGCCCTAATCATAGACCAGGCATCCACTGTGCGAGGTGCTATACAAATGCAGAAGAAAAAGACAGTTCTTGACCTAAAGAGCTTACAATTTAAGCATAAGAGACAACAGATGAATACCGATTGTTCCTTGTTTATCAGTCTATGAGACAATATTGGTCAGCATGATGCACAGTGTGACCTCGGCACACCGGCAGCCAACTGTTGTCAAGTTTTTTTTTTGTAGGCTTCACATCAAAGGAGACTTACACTGAATAGTATCTTAGTCCATCATTCATCTCAATGAAGTTGATGAGACAACTGCAGATACTTCTCTGCAAGAGATGTCAGAATCTAGGCCAATAATAGTTCAACCACTTCATTCTCAAGTCCCATCAGACCTCTTGGATAAAATATATCCTCTGATTCCAGTGATGTTTTGCTTTATAAGTTATCAATTTGTTCCATAGTCTTCTCTTTTGACAGCCTAGTTTGACAGTATTTTATTTATATTTACCAGAAAAGAGTAGGTGTAGGTATTTCACAAACATCCTCTGTGGTGAAGAATAATTCACAGTAGATATTTAAGCCCCAATCCTCCAATCTTCTCTGTACAAAAAGACAACTGTATATTCATGGAGCCTACTAAAGTCAAAATATAAACTTGTATTGTATTATGGAGCCTGTGTGACTCCATAAAAGTAAGGGATCCCTTCCATGAGGTGCATCTAACATGCCATTAGTTGTTGTGCAATGTCTGTACACCCATTGGTTTCTAGCAGTCTCTGAGATCTAGTGAGTCATTCACAGACTTCTTGCTCCTCATATCTTTTTAAAATAATCTCGTTTTCACATTGTTGAGAATTTTGCTTTCAATGTGGTTCAATGGGGTTGTATTTCTCTTTTTTACAGAATATAAATTTGGATGACAACAACCTCTGGCACCTTGCCATTTAACCATATTGTGGATTTTTTTCCCTTACCTTCCTGCTTTTTTATATATTTTAGGGGACACCTTCTGATTTTTCTCTCTCTCTGTGTGCATGTGCGTGTGTGTGTGTGTGTGTGTGGTTTAGAAAAGCTAGTGGGGAAATTTTGACAAAAATGGAAAATGTTTTTGCAACAAATTAAAATATTATAATAATTTTCCACACCTTTTCAGCTTTTTAGACTATGGAGTAGGTAACATAATTTTATATATGCTTGTGCAGCACACAGTGCACATTGAATGCTTCCGAAATATAAGTAACACTAAGAAAACCTGACAGATAAATTGCCTCTTTCACTTTATCAGTCGAGATTTAGAAATATTTGTAGAATGAAGGCTTTTCCTTTGATAAACATCCTTGAATTTCAGATATGAAAAACTAGTTTATCACACCTCAGTAAGTTCCTTATGTCCTTGTTTTCCCAGTGATAATTTTCTTAATGAAGTATATGAAAATGCAATATTTAAGAAAATAGAGAAGGAAAATGTGGGCTGCAGCTTATTTATTTTAACAAAGTTAATTTAGTGCTGGCAAAACGTTTCTGGAAAGACACCCTTGAAATCTGAGATTTTTAGTTATATTCACAGGAGAAATACTGGCAGTGTAAAAGTACCATGCACCATAGTAGAACTGCTTCCAAACAGGAAAGAAGTTGTTGTGGAAATTGCTATGTAATGTAGTCCATGAAAAATTGTTGTGTTTTTTTTTTTTTTAAAAATTCAAACTAGATCCATGCTACAGCTATGATATTGATATTGAAAAAATCACTTTGGGTTGTTGAAACTCCACATTTGTTTAATCCTTGGCTTCTCTGTTGCAACTGCTAACAAAGTTTCCAATGTTGGTGGCTTTGTTAGAGACACTAAAAGGTACCCTACCCTCCTTTTCATCTGAAGGATGGCATTTCTAGCACAGTAACAGTAACTCCTTTCCCATGTTGCCCTAGTACCACACTGTATTGCCAGAAAATGATATAACCTCAAAAGCTAGTGTAAGACATGAACCCAAAAGTTTTCCAAATGAGCCATATTAACATTCTAGAGAGAGACCTCATTTTATGGTTAGGCTGTATTTTCTTAGGCTACCTTATATAATTTTCTATGTCCAAAAACACAACAAATTTTTTCATTTTTGTCGCTTGAAGTAACACTTTACACATTTTGCCGTTCAGAAGACAGATACATAAATAGTTAATATTGCCTTTAACATATATTTTTTTGTTAAAATTAGCATATATTTTTAAGTGTTAAGGAAAGCAATCAAAAACCATGGTACATTTGTTATTAAAGTAGAATCCATTGCTGAAGGCTTCTGATAATAATTACAATTACACCAAATTCATTGCATGAGGTTGCATGCCTTCTTGAACAAATGTCATTGCTGTATCTTTTGAATCTCTAAAGAAACTTTTGTATCTTATAATTTACAGACTGTATGATTTAGAACCAGGACACAGTAAATATGCACTCTCTCACATTTTTAAAGGATTTGTTTTTCTATTATATATTCATAGATCCCAAGACCATAAGGGACCATTTTGATCATCTCATCTAACCTCCGGTATAATACAGACCATAGAACTTCCCCAAGAAGTTATAAGATGTTTTGAACAGAAAGTCTAAAGTGATTGTTTTATACATTGGGATCAATATTTAGTTTTATTTATTTATTTTAGGAGGCTCAGCTCCCATGCAATATTCCCATGAAATATTAGTGTGCCTTGGGATAATCATTTGCAAATATGTAGGACCTGATTTGCCAGAATATTACACCAATGTTAAACTCGTGTATGTCAATTAAAATCAATGGATTTACACTTCCGTAAAGCTAGTATAATATAGCAAAGTGGAGAATTAGGATAATAGATTTTAAATGCCTTGAAGTATCTTTAAAAAAAAAAAAAAAAAAAAAAAAGAGATTGTGGCACAGTGCCATAAAGTAGTCATTAAATACAGGAATGACAGAATTACCAAATAAATGTAAGAAAAATATTGGCAAGTTATCCACTTTGCTTTTTGGATTGAAAAATGATCAGATTACACCTTGGGATCATATTTTTAAAGAAATTTTACACAAACAATAGCCTGAAATCTCTCTCTGACTGCATATGATCATTTTTTAAACAAATACTAACCATACAGTAAGAGCATTTGAATATGCCTATATTTTAATCAAGTAGTAGTATTTTCCCCCTTAAATGTATGTTACTGATGTCCACACTGTATATTCATGGTAAGATTTTGTAGTTACTTTTCTAAGCTCCTGGAAAACAAAAGAAATATGTGAATAATTGAAATTAGATCCCCCATATTAAACAAATAGGACAGACCCTCAGCCCCCCAAAGTTGAAAAGCAACCTGAAAACTGTCCTCCGGGGATAGCTGGATATTCCCTTGGTATAGGGGACTCCATGGGAGTTGATCTAAACAATTACCATCTGTGTATTGTCCCAAGAGGCCTTAATGTAAGCAGACAATATCCAGACTGCATTAGGGCTCCAGCCATGGCCCCTCATACCTCCATCACTGGTTGTGGTAGGAGTTGGCTAGACTAGCTCCATGACTTCTGAGAACTCTCCACAGCAGGTGAATACCCCTTTGGGGAGATCTGGCAACTTTTCAGCCCCTTTGTATCACCAGAACATTTGCCAGAGTCTACTGAGTCTTTTTGTAATTTCCTTTGTTGGCCATTTGTAAACCTATGCTTTGTTAGGATCTTGCCATGAAAGTATGTGCGTGTAAGGGAGGTTTCCATTATGATAGGATATTGGACTAAGGGAATAGTGGTTTAGTCTGTTTGACATGCCTGTGACAGATATTACAAACACATGTAACTTTTGGGGACTATTTATTAACTTTATGAATGCTACATGTACACATTATATGTATCTTTGTGGGCTAGAGATTGTATCACAGTGAATTGCATTGGGGCTACAGCTTAAAAATCCAGTCCCATGGAAGAGGGACATGGGTCCCTGACCAGAGACAGATGATGGTTAAAAACCTGAAGTCATTCCTTGAGCAGACCATGAAAAAGTCAGCAGTGCAGTTACCCTGACACTGACAATGCCCACCTATGAATTCAGCATTCTTAGACAAAGAGAAAAGGCATATAAATCTACATATCAAGGTATAAAGCAAGTGAGTATTGAATAATTGAGGTGTTGAATATATGATGTAGAGCTGAAATATGCCGTACTAATTATTACAGTTATTAGTAGTTAATACAAGAAGTTGTTATAATTCCTTATGTTATGTAATATTTATGATTAGGTAATTATGTTAAGATTAAAGAATTCACATAAGTCAGTAAGTGACGTGCAGAGCTGACCCTAGGAAATGAGTTAAGACATTAGTTGATTGGTTTCCTACGGATAATAATTATTAGGTTCTTCTGGGTATTAAACTCTCAGGGGCATGAGCCAGAAAATCAAGTATGTTCTGCTAATGCCTTTAAGGTACCTTTTTGAATTTCATTTGGACATAAAAAGCCAAGGAACTCCACTGCTCTGTATATATTTGTTCTGTAAAGTAAGAGAGTCTAATTTTTCCCTGCTATATCCTTCATTAAATACACACAATTGTCTCTTTTAAATTGAGATACTGGTTGTTCAGAAACGCTTTTTACTACAGGTGCTATTGACCTTTTTGATCCTCACTCCTTGAAGCTGTCATCCTATGTCCCCACTACAAATGAGGGTGGCCTTGGTTTTTAACATGCTTCCATGCAGATGCTTAGTTGGCCCTCAGTAAGTGTTGAACATTACAATAGTGCTAACGTGTTTTTATGTTTTGTTGTCATTGCTCATGAGTTTAACTCAAGTAATTTTTTTCAGAAATACAGAAACCAAAACATTATTTGCAACGAGCATTCTGAATGATATCTTATTAGTTAATATGGAGAGGAGCCCAGAAGATTAAATATATGTAATACTGTGTATTTAATGATGATTATCTTCTTAGTTTTTCTCAGGTACAATTAAATATATGGCTGTGATTTAAAAAAATATTAATTTTATTTTTTCCTAACTTATTTTTTATTAACACTTTTTGTTGAGGCATATACAGTAAAACAGTAACGTTATTGTTTATGCAAAGTAATTCAAAACATTTAAATATGCCTTGAAGTAATTTTTTAAGAAGTTCATTTGAAATAACAATATTCTCTGCAATCTCATTTAAAAATCACTACTAATTTTGGGGGTTATATAAACCTAGATCATTTTGTCTTTGGTTATAATTGTGATCCTCAGGGTGAATCCAATATGTTAGACTTTTGTTTTCTGCAAGTAGGAAAAGCATACAGCCGAAAAATTATATTCACAAAAAGTGACACGGTCTTGCTGGACTGAATATAGTATTATGCCAGGAAACATGGGAATCATAAAGTCTCTAGTGCTAGAGAGCTGTGTCTGAAACTTTCAAAGAGTCTTTAACCATTAGAATGCCATAATTTTCAAAGCTGGCCTGGTGGAAGTAGTTATTTTCTCACCCATTTGCAGATGCAATTTGGAGTTGGTCCTGACTGAGAATTTTGTAAAGATTTGTTTTGATATGGGCTAGTGCGCTGATGATCCAATGCTCCAAGGGATGGGGTTGAGCTATGGAACTAGAGATAAGTGCTTTAGTAAGTCTTTTCAAAAGCCATTAGGGAAACACATTAGAGATGCTTCAGATCCTCAAACTTAGTTGCATGAGGGACCGGACTCAGTCGGGAGGTAAAAGTTAAGGTTCTCAAGAGGATGTTCTGCACTGTATGCACCCTGTAATTACCCTCCATACAGAATGCTGCCCCTGTCAGAATTTCAAGGTAATTGCACCTTTGACCTTTGGCATTCTTAGAGCAGACCTTTGTGGTCTGCTCTAAGAATGTCATTTCAGGTCTCCAGACTCTAGCTTTCATGTCCCTTCTCTCTTTTCAGACCTGGGTTTTAGGCTGCAGTCCCCTGTCTTGCACTGTGATATCCCCCAGCAACCCAATCCAGATAGGCTAGCACCTGCACTGTGCTTTCTCTCCAAGGAGAATAACAGTGACTACATAACTCTTCCAAAGCAGAACACATGTATTATTCAAGACAAAAGCATACAAATTAAACAAAAATGGATTTATATGCACACTGAACCAGAAATCTCCCATCTTCCACATGGGTCCCTGATAGGCCAAAGTCCTTCCAACCCTCCAGTTTCATTGAAGATCCCCTTGAACAGAAGTTGCTGTCCAATTTCTAAATGAAAAGGCAGACCCAGAGTCCGTTTACACTCAGGGCTAGTCTACACTACCACACTGCCGTAACACTGTAGCGCATCTGGTTAAGATGCACTATGCTGATAGAGAGCGCTCTCCCGTCAGCATAATTACTCCACTTCAGTGAGAAGCTATGTCCACAGGAGAGCATCTCCCACTGACATAGCATGGTGTGGACACCTTGGTTTGTAATATGTGGTTTTGGGATACAGAGAGTCCTCAGACTTATGACACAATTGGTTCCTGAAAATCGCATCCTAAATCGAAAACATCATAACTCGAATTTCCTATAGGAACAATGTCGGATCGAGCGTCATAAAGTCAAAACCAAGGTCGTGAAGTTGAATCACTATGACAATTTATAAACATAAGTGCCATTTGTAATAACTCATACATGAACATGAAACTGAAAGAGAAAATGCTTGGTTTGAGCATTGGCCTGCTAAACCCAGGGTTGTGAGTTCAATCCTTGAGGGGGGGGCATTTAGGGATTTGGGGCAAAAATCTGTCTGGGGATTGGCCCTGCTTTGAGCAGGGGATTGGACTAGATGACCTCCTGAGGTCCCTTCCAACCCTGATATTCTATGAATATTTCTAATGGTTTGAAAGTAGGCAGAAATAACCTTAATTTTTATTAAAATAAATATAAATATAAAAACTTTTAAGAGTAGATTCATGAGTACACTAGAGCAGTGCACCAGAGTCAGATTGCACTGACCACTTAAACTAGGTTTACAACTGCATTGCATTGACAGATGAGTGCAAAGCATCCAAACTGTTTACTGATGAGTCTGTCTCTTAATTTTCACTTGACCGTGTATTTGAGAGATGGATATTATGTGAAGAGGTAGAAGCAGCCCAGTGTCTGCATTTTAAGGGCTTTCCCTATGTTTCTGCATAGTTCTCTAGTAGTGCTGCTTCAGTGCCTGCTTCTGTCCATCTGAAGTCTGAGAACTTTACCATTGACTTCAATGGGCACAGGATCAGCCCTTCAAATGTTAGGGGAATGGATGGAGCAATGCTGTGGAACCTTATAAGCACTGATGCCCAAGTTAGTATGAAGCTATGGAATCTTCAAAGGGCAGTGGCAGCTACCAATACAAGCTTTTAATCCATGTTCCTCATATCACTGACTCTTTACAACCAATTGTAAAAAAACGGTAGTGATTGGTTGGATTATTTCTCATGTCACAATGGTCCTACTTAAGAGTTGCCTGAACCATTGACCTGCCACTTTCTTTAGCTTATATAATTATAACAATTGGATGCAGCAATTATTAATAATATCACTTCATTACATTTTTTTCAAATATAGCCTGTAACAATTTTAACTATATGGAAAATTGAAGAGTCTACTTATTCTATAATTAGGCTAATTTGGGTCAAAGAAAAGACTTAAACAGCTGTCAAAATTCTCAAAGGACACATTTTTTAATTTCATTTTAGATCAGAATAATTGAGTTATTTAAATTTTCTAAAAAATATTCTATAGTCAAAGAGCAATTGTTGTAATTTTGGATCTTATGTGCAGTATTTGTTATATATAACAAAGAGGTCCCTCCTTTAAGTGCAAAATTGAACTCGACTTTAGGATCAACAATACAATATGAACTCTCACTTTGTATTTAATTATGTTTATACAAGGTTTTCTATTTTTGCACAACTATATAGAACCACCATCCATGTCCCAAATTATATATAACATTGTACCAAAAACGTTTCCATTTATTTGTAATTTAACTATATATCAATTTGTATACCTGCTTGTTACTTAACTGTAAATTTACTATGGTATCAATTCTTTAAAACACAAAAAGGCAAGAAAAATATTAATTGTCCCCCCCTGCTGTACCCGCTTTATGCTAGGCAGAAGGGCTTGAAAGACAAAAAGGAACTCTAAGCCCTAGCTCCAACAAAGGGGGAATTCCACCTGGTGTGTGATGAGATGTATACCCCATGGTGGTAGCAAATGTTTAATGGAAGCTTGAGGCCTCAGTTAGCCCACTTGGTAGCACCTGGAGGTGTGATAGGCACAATTTGTTAGTGGATCCAGGCTGGGACAAACTGGGTCTTCTTCATAAAGGGGAGAACTAAGGAGAAGAAAGAGAAATCAAGCAGGTAGGAGGCCCAGGGGGAGAGTAGCTCTTGGGATCTTCTGGCAAAAGGACAGAAAAGATACTGAAAAGCCACAGGAATGGACAGAACTCTTTGTGGTAGACTATGTCTAAAAGGGGCAAGAACTTTAGGGAGGCAGCCCTGTGAATCAGTGTTCCAGAAGAGGAACAGAGAGCTGGAGAGAACCCAGAGAGAGATTAAGAGCTCAAGACAGTTTGGTTCTGTTTAAATTTAGTTTTAGTTATGGGGAGAAGTCTGGAACTACTCTACTCTGACAGGAAAGTAGGATTGAAGAGGAGGCCAGGATGGGCAGAAGATGTTGTATGGATGACTACTATTATGTGGGATAGTGTTGGTGCAGGATATTGATATCCAAGGGGGTGGATGGACTATAGCATGACCAGTCTGGAGGGCTAACTCAACACACCAAGGCACAGGATGAGAAGCAGAAATGATAAAATGCTGGATCTTGTTGTGAGGAGGTCCTCTGGGATGGTGGGTCTGTCATAAATGGTCTTCTACAAAACGTAGTACAAAGGGTTATGTAGTGATTGTAGGAGTGGCATATTTGGGTCAGAGTTGTTGTAAAGCAACAGTGCAATTCATGAAATGCTAGCAATTGATTGCTGTAACTTAGGCCACTAAGGATGTATAAATTACTCTCAGAACTGCAGAGCAGTTGTGGATGAGGAGGAAACAAAGATGACTTAAGCCACATTAGTCCCTTCCTGGACTGTGAGCTCTATGCTCGGCCTCTTAGAGGCACAGCATAGAATCTCACTCTTTGTGGATTAGAACAGTGGTTTTCAAACTGTGGTCCATGAACTATGTCCAATATTTCCAAAGGGGTCCTCACCTCCATTCAATTTTTTTTTAGGGGTCTGAAAATGAGAAAAGGTTGAAAACCACTGGATTATATAGGGTTTAAAAAAAACAACACTAGATCATACAGTAATGTTTATTCAGGCATTTCTGGTGACAGTAGCCATAAAGGATTTAATCACCCTAACCTGTATATATGGTAGGGGAATGAACAATGGTCTGCATTTGCATTTGGATCAGTGTCTAAATTAGGCCAATCACACCATACTGACCCTGGCACAGTTTTCTAAATGGGTTTTGTTTTCTTAAGTGCCAATCATTGGTAGCCCATTTTGTTTAAATAGCTCACTTTCAGTAAGTGGCAACAGAGGGTCCTGTGGCACCTTTAAGACTAACAGAAGTATTGGGAGCATAAGCTTTCGTGGGTAAGAACCTCACTTCTTCAGATGCAAGAAGTGGTTAGTTTGGGAAGGTTAAGACTCCACACAATATATGTCTACTGCTGTGCTTGATTCAACAAGAGTTACTATAATATAAACTTTTAGCTTTACTGACAATATGCATTTTGGACTGGATTCTTCTGTCTTCAGTGTAGCCCTGTTGAGTTCAATGGAGTTACTTCTGCCCCCACCATGAATGAGAGAAAAATAATGGGTCTCTGTAGTTATTACACCTTTTTCTTGGCTAAAGAATCTTAATGGCCAGATTACTTAATCTGTTAGTTATTGTTGGAAGGGGTAGAGTTTATGTTAAATGAATGTTATACATCAATCTAATAACTTAAAAAAGGAAACTTCCACAATATTTCTTCCAGCAATAAAATGCTATCAGAAACAACTCTTATTAATCTGTAGTAAGGTAAATTTCATTTTGATTAATATTAAATCTATATTTAACAATTCATAGTTTTAAATACTTTGTTTAAATACGACTAAAATAAACAAAATTAAGACGTTTGTACCAGATATTGTCTCATCGGATAATGTAACTTTTAAATTAGTAAATTTTTACATATTAAATATCAGTGGTCCTGTAAGGGTCTCGTAATAACTTAACTCACCAACATTTCACATGACTAGTTTTGCTGTTAAATGCAGATATCAATGTGCAGTAGACTCAGTCCTGTCCTCAGATGAGCATGTGTAACTACACCTCTACCCCGATATAACACAGTCCTCGGGAGACAAAAAATCTCACCTTGTTATAGGTGAGACCGCGTTATATCAAACTTGCTTTGGCCCCCCTGTTCCTTGTTCCCTGACCGCCTCCTCCAGAGACCCCCGTCCCTAATCACCCCTAGGACACCACCCCCTACCCAACCCCCCCGTCCCCTGACTGCTCCGACCCCTATCCACACCCCCAATCCCCTGACAGGCACTCACCGGCAGTGGCGGGAAGCGGAGCAGCCCGGCTCCAGCCCGCTCCACTCCGCCACCTCCCAGCTGCAGCGCTCCACTTCCCGCCGTCAGTGAGTGCAGGGAGGTTGGGGGAAGGATGTCCCCCCACACTCACCTGCGGCAGGAATCGGAGCGCTGTGGCTGGGAGCTGGCAGAGTGGAGCTGGCTTAGGCTGGGCTGCTCCACTTTCCGCCAGCGGTGAGTGCAGGGAGGTTGGGGAAAGGACGCCCCCCGTACTCACCTGCGGCGGAAGCAGAGTGAGGCGGCCCCAGCCCAATCCATTCTGCCACCTCCCAGACGCAGCGCTCGGCTTCCTGCCGCAGGTGGGTGCGGGGGGGATCCCTTTCTCCAAACCCTCTCCCCCAAGCGACACGGCTGGGGAGAGGGAAGCAGAGCGGGCTGCTCCTTGCCCTCTGCTAATCCCCCGGGCCACTCTGGGACTGCGGGGCCCCCAAAAGTGCCCTCCCACAGCTCCTGCCCCCCAGATTCTGGGGGGGAGCCCCTGACTGCCCCGAGACCCTTTGCCCCTTATCAAACCCCTGGGCCCTGGCCTGGCCCGGCACCCTTAACACTCTGCTCAGAGCAGCATGTCAGAGCTTTACTGTGTTGTATGTGAACCGCATTATATTGGGTTGCGTTATATCTGGGTAGAGGTGTACAACTGCCTGCTTTTTTAAAAATGCATTTCGAGGATATCTGTGATAGAAACTTCAGCCTCCATATGTTTGGTTATCTAATTAAAATATATGTTAACATTTATTTTTCTTCGTATAAATTGTTTTTGTTCCTCCAGTGTATCCCATTCTGACATTCCAAAACACAGAAATCTTCTGTTTTTTCTTTAAATGCAATAGAATGACCAAAAGGCCAGCTAGGAATAGAACTATCAAATGAATAACTCAGTTTTATTCCAACCACAAACAACCTTTCCCCTAACAGCTGATCCAGTCATAGAGATTGTGGCTGGAGAAGCATATTCAATAGTTAGAATAAGTTACCTTCTGCAGAGACAACAAGGAGTCTGGTGGCACCTTAAAGACTAACAGATTTATTTGGGCATAAGCTTTCGTGAGTAAAAACCTCACTTCTTCGAGGCCATATATAACAAAAATGTTGTGAAATTGTTCATGAAGTTCGGATGCTGGAGTTTCTGCAAGATATTGATGTTTCCTCAGATGATGCTGTTCACAATTAGTAAGATGGTTCATAAAATTGCAGGTAAATATTTGTCTTGTCTAAAAGTGTTGACCACGGTCTATTATTAAAGATAGCAATGTAAAGCGCTTCTTTTTAGGTAAACTTAACTCACTGTCTGAAATCAGTCAATCTATCATATTGATCCACCATTACAGTATATGAATGCCTTCAACATATTTAAAAATAGAAATATCAATTTCTCTCTTGTTTCTTCCTTGATTAATATAAATGGTCTAAAACTCTTTCTGCATGACAAACTTTCAAGAAAAAAAAATATTTTTTTTTTTGTTTCAATGTTTTGCAAAAAATTGACAAAACACTTATTTCATCGGTGTACGGGTGTTTTTGTTTAGGGGGGAAAGAGCCCTTGAACAAGAGTGATTTGCATAGTGTGGAATGTATATTAACAGCAACCTGTATTGATAAGTAAATGGGTTGGTGCATTTTGTATTGGTTGGATGCAATCTGCTGGCTAGTTGCAGAAGGAAGTAGTTTTTCTCTTTTCTTTCTGCCATCGCCATTTGAGAATTCAACAAGAAGTGAGGAATCAAAAAGGACCCCAAGATTACAGACCTATTAAATAAACCTGGGAACTGATTATCTCAATGTTAGAGCTGGTTGAATATTTTTAATTTTGACAAAGGGCTAAATCTTTCACAAAAATTAATTCAATTTTTTGACCAACTATAGATCTTAGGAAGGCAACAGGTGCTCTGGCCTACTTCCCTCTTCCTAATAGCATCCACGCATTCCTACCTGGGTTCAACTATACCCAGGGGATGATCACAACTAAGTAATAGGAAAGGTGGCTGCAAAAAGTACAGGAGATGTAGAGCAGGTTGTCTTCCAAATAACACTGGTTCTTCAGGCCTTGTTGCCTCACTGGCTTCTTGGAGATGGGTTTAGGGATATTTGGTGATCAACGGGTGTCAATTGTCAGAGCTCCAACATGAGCATAAATGTATTAACTTTATCTCTGGACAGGAAAAGATATATACAGCAGTACTGCATCTGTATCATTCCCTGGCTTGAAGCTTGAGTGTGAGGGATCCTGGCAGATTACAGGTGGCATTTGAGACTGTTTTCTGATAGCTTCTTGATACCTTTGTTTAGAAGAGGCAGGTTAGACACTGGACAGTAGTTTGCAAGATCTTTAGCATCTGTTTCCTCAATACTATTCAGACTATTGCATATTTTCGGATGTATGGTAGATACTGACTATCTTTTATTAGATGTCTGAAGTGTTCAGTTTTTCTGTTTCTTTTTATCACCCTGGAAAAGCAGGGATACTCCATTACTTGCTCTCAGTTCTTCCATGACTACTTTTTGCATGAATAAAACACAGGTTTTTTCAACTAGGGCACCATATTTGTCTTTCTCTTGGCTTTTTGTTCTTGGTATCCTATGAGACCTCCCGGATTTCACTCTGAAATCAGATGATTTCTTACAGCAGGTGGTGCTGTGTTCATGGGCTGAGGGGAGGTGGACTTTATTTGGCTGTAAAAGTTTCTGCATTTATGACAGAAGAGAGGTAGGTTCTCTTTGCTTCCTTCACACCCTTTGTCTGAGTCATTCTTCTCCAGACCATGTTTTCTTGAATCGCACAGGTTTCCGATTCAGGCTCTAAAAAATAAAATTATTTGATTTTAATTCCTACAAACCAGTATATCCACTTATATTTCTAATGTGGAGTTCTTAATTTTGACTTTTTTGAATGACCTGCTGAATTTCTAGCCTCAAACTTAAAACTCTGTAGAAATGAATCCTGAGAGATTTGGATAACCTTTGATGTTGGGCTGCGCCCTTTTCCTACCAATCTGAAGAGGATCAAACAGTTGAGTTACTGCATTAAAGGGAAAAAATGTAATTTAAGTATGTAAAACTGGATTGAAAAGATTTGCCAGGGAAACATGCACATGAAGAAGAATCCCAGCATGTTGGCTGTATTGATATTTGGATCAAAATATTCTGAATACAGACTACATTTTGAAATAAATCTCTGTACTTTGAACAATCAAAAAGTACAATGAAAATAACCCATAAGATTGAGAGATCTGTTATTATCCTCTCAGTTGTTTAATTTGATTTTTTTTTTAAATGCACAGTGTGGATCTGAGGGCAGAATTTTGCCTTTTGAATTAATGATTTTTTTTCTTTAATTTCAGGAAGCTGTTGAAGCAGATAGTTATATAAACAGTTTTAATGAGAATTGTTTCACATATGCATAGTTGTTTACAGAAGTCCTTACAAGGTGATTAATGACTGGAGCTGTTGGAACAATTCGGTAATGAAACCCGCATCAATCTGCCTACTTTCAGATTGTATAAATAATTTGAAACCTAGCCCAGATTTGCTGAAAAGCCTGTGCATTCAAGTTTGGGTATCACTTGAACCAATTCCTCAGTCCCAATGGGATTGTCTGATATCCCTCCAGGCCCATAGACTCCTTAGCTGGTATCACCTCCTGGGATCAACTCCCCTCATCTCAGTTATTTTTGAGGGACTCCTTTACTGGTTTATGACACTGCTATGACCTGTCATTCCATTCTGCAGCTGATGTGTCCCAGAACAGGATAAGCAGCCATTAAAGCAGGAGGTGAGTGACCTGTTGGAGTCTCTTGGGTCTGATCTATACTGCAGAGTTAGGTCGACGCAAGGCAGCTTATGTCAACGTAACTCTGTAAGCATCTACGCTACAATGTTCCTCTGGCCAATGTAACTTGCCCACTACACCAGCTTAATAATTCCACCTCCACACGACTGTAGCACTTAGTTCGACATAGGTTGATGCAGTGTCAGTATAGACACTGCGTTACTTATGTCAACTTTAGTGGCTTTCAGGGGGTATCCCACAATGCCCCACCATAACCACTCTTGTCACTGTTTTGAACTCTGCTAACTGTGACTGGTACACAGGAATGCACCCCTCTCCTTTAAAGCCCCAATAATTTTAAATTCCATTTCCTGTTTGCTCAGCCTGGATTTCTGTTTTGAAACCAAATGAAACCAGCAATTTTTACATAGTTTGGATCTGAAACAAGGTTTCAGATCAGGGATGCGGGGGGGAAACCTGCATGTACCCTCTGTGAACTGAAATTACCAAGTTTACATAGCTTAAAATAGTTTAATAATCAACATGGTTATAAATTACTGTATACTAATCGACAGTTTGTAAAGGCCATCGCAATTTGCATAGTATGCCTCTATTTCTTGAACTACTGTAACTCTTGAATTTCTCCCTTCCAAATACATTACCTCCTATCAGATCAGTTCTCATTCCTTTAACTCTTTACCGCCATTCTGTTCATCCTGTCAGAGCTTTCTCTGCTTGTGACAGCTTTCACTTGTGTTATTTTTGACTGACCCCACCAAAGTGCTGTCTTTCTTTAGCTGACCACTGCCAGTTCCAGTAAACATAGTGGAGTTCTTTATATACAAAATAACTATGACTCCTAGTATCCAAGGACATTCATTACAGCTACCAATAGACATTAAAAGCAATAAACACATTTAACACTAACAAAAGTTTAAATCCACTTGACTAGTTATACATTACTCTTCTATTTTTGTTTTCCCCTTCATCTTTTGCATCCCAGTTCTATTCCATGTAGTGTGGACACATGCCTTACACCCAATTACTGCTCTTGCCCTTTTGTTACTCTAGCAAACCTCTTTGTATTCATCTTCATATTAACAGCACCTTTTCTGGTGATCAGAATACTTGACTTCTAAGAAACAGAGGGTCCTGTGGCACCTTAAGACTAACAGAAGTATTGGGAGCTTAAGCTTTTGTGGGTAAGAACCTCACTTCTTCAGATGCAAGTAAGTGAGGTTCTTACCCATGAAAGCTTATGCTCCCAATACTTCTGTTAGTCTTAAAGGTGCCACAGGACCCTCTGTTGCTTTTTAAAGATTCAGACTAACACGGCTACCCCTCTGATACTTCATTTCTAAGGAAGATGTTAATTATTGTGTGTCAAAGTATATTTAATAGGATTTATTGGCTGAATTTTTCATCTTGAAAACAGACATTTGAAAGTGTGCTCCTAAAATCTTGCATTTGCAAGAACTCCTTGACAATGAACATGCAATCATAGCTTTTGACTGAGAGGCTGTCTTATTTTTCAGTTATGCTGGGCCATTCCACTGAAATAGGTTCTGGAGCCTGCATTTCAGCCTGCATTTCTTTACCTTTTCTTAATACTTGTATTGATTATGGGTAGGTACAAGGAGATGAAAAGAAACCAACAATGGGCCTGACCAAGCATTGGAGAATGCATCCTTCTCTGCTGAGCTTTGCAATCTCAAGACTAATGTCGGAACTGTGATTGTGAGGGCTGGTGAACAGATCCAATACTGAAGTCATCCCTATGGGGACTACCCTTTCCATTATAAAGAGGGACTTTCCATTTTTTTATGAGGGCTTCTGAGACTTTGAGGTTAAGTGAGTACTTTCTCTCTAGAAGAGTTAATCCCTATCTGTTCAGACCATTTTTCCTAAGCCACCCTGTCAGCTACCTACAGAGGGCACAGAGCACCTTTTTAGTGGATTGGAGGCTTTTCGCATTCAGCCACCAGGTCCAAACTCTGTACTAGATTGCGTGAATAACTCCTTGAAAGGGATCTCCCCTATACAAGGACTAGGGACACACAACATGAAAGGTAATTGGCTAACTGCCTTCATGCTCTGGCCTGGCACTGATGTACTTTGTAAGTTTTTTGGGTCAGGAACTTTCTCTGACTGTGCATTTATACAACATGCGACACATTTGAGCTTTGATATGATTCATCTTTTGAGCATTACTGCAATACAAATCTCTAATAAAAATAATTTTAGCTTGCATGGATACCTCCAGGAGGAAAATTGTTGAATTTCTTTCCCCATAAGTTATTCCTTTATAATGTAGTACAGAATTGTGGCAGTTATAGAGCTTTGAATTCTGTTGTGGGCCCTGAGGCAAAGGAGAGACGGCAGCTGAAAATCCCAGCAGCTCCTATATGCAGTTCTTTCAGGACATCAGGTGAAAAAAACTCACTAGAAAAAAAGCTCTAATTATATTGGTTAGAAATGTAATTTTTTTTTTTTTTTTTTTTGGCATAAAGAGCTCAGTTGATGGCAGGATTTCAACTGACAGGTGATCACAAATTAGAGCAAGATCTAAGGCATTTTACATTATCCATATGTTTAACAGTTTCATGGTGTATATGCCTGTTCTTATTGTGCTAATTTGTAACTCCAGTAATATCCTTGCTCTTAAGACTTCTCTTTGTATAATTAAAATATACTTAAACTTTAAATCCCTTAGAACTTACTTGAAATGGGTTCAAGACAAAACAGGGGAAAAGGAGCTATAGAGCATAGCTAAAAAGTAGAGAAAGGCCAAAATGCTATTGCTTTGTGATGTTGTTCTCAATGTTCTTTCTGTGCTAGTTTATATAGTCAAACTGAACTCCTTGAAAGTGTTACCATATATTGTATTATGTTTATAAATATACATTCTGTTGACATTTTTCACTATTCTAAAAGATTATATGATTTAAATGTTAAATGGCATAAGTAGACTTAAACGTTTTTTGGTGTGTCCAATTACTAGACTAGCTGACTGTAGTCAGGAATTCTGGGCTGTTTTTCTGTCTCTTCCATGGACTTGCTGTGTGATGGTATACAAATCACGGTATACAACGGTATACAAATCACTTGGCTTCTCTGTACCTCTACATATCAGTAATGCAGAATATAAGTCTTACCTACCTCACAAGGATGCTGTTGAGAGTATTAATTTATGTTAATAAAGCAGCTTCCAGTCCTTACTTGGAAAGAGGTATAGAAATTCACTTTAATAAAATTAATATTGAAACTGATTTATATTTGGTGCCCTTCTGAACTTGTAGAATTTACTCTGCAAAATATTTTGAAAAACACTTATCACCTACAAGTTCGAAGCATCGCATATATCAAAAGTTACGGAATGATTATTCACAAATGCTATCAGTGTGCCAAGTATGTTCCATAAGTAAGTTTGCTAGGCACCATACAAAAGACCTAAACAAATAAAATACAATCTACACAAAGCATAATTGCTCTAAGACTGGGCAGAGCTAAAACATCTGAACTTTTTAGGTTACTGGAATAGTAACATGTCTAACAGCAAATTCTTTCTCATCAATGCTTTCTGGAGAAACAGTAACTGTGAGTTAACATGGGCTGTCAAGAACTGAAGAAGAGCATAACCATCCATCCTTTTAATACATTTTAAATGTTTGTACCAGAATACCTGAAAGATTGCAGCAGTCTGGTTCTTTTCTTGCTGTATCTATTTTATTTTTTCTTTTCCCTTAAGGCAGTTAAAATGTATACACTTTTAATTGCAGATGCTGAAGCTTTCAGATATTTGAGACATCAAAGTTTTTCTCCTAGTAATATGTTAGGGGGATTTACATAGCTAACTCATGTTAAAACCTGCAGGAAAGATCTGAGGAGCATATTTTACAAAATGAAAATAGCTCCTTTAAAAAAAAAGTCAGGGCAAACTGAACATACTCCAGCCAATATGAACTGGCTACAAATGGCCTAAGACAAGAGGTAATATTAGTACTCAAAATGCTTTCAGTAGTAGTGAGAGGTTAAAAACCTAAATGTAAACATTTTTTATTTTATCAATTGAAACAAACTTTGATTCTTTAAATGATAGTAGTGATCTTCATGAGTTATTCAGAGAGCTCAGATACACTGACTGAAAAATCAGCTTTTCTTTTATTAAGGCAGGAAGGAAGGGTCCCTTATCAATTAGTCTGACTTATTCTATAACATAGGCCATAGAATTTTACCTACTGATCATCACATCAAGCCCATATCTTGTGTTGGGCTGGTACATTTGTTTTAGAAAGATATCAAATCTTCTTTTCTTTCTTTTAAACTTCAAATGATAGAACTACTACATCTCTTCCTATAATGTTCTAATAGCTAATTACCTTTGCAGTTAAACATTGCTATATACTACAGCTTACCTAAACAATGCAGATCTCAGCTGCATGCATATTTCTTTTTATGCTATGTATTTTCCAATCTCCATTTAAAAAAAAGTGGGACAGAAGGGCAGAAATAAACAGACATACACTTCTGAATTAGAACCTACCATTTTGATCTTTTCTTTTCCTATAGTGATGTATTGAGCCAGTTAAAATGCTTACCATTAAAGGATGTCCCATTGATCTTTTAGAACAGTGCTAGTTTGGACCTTCAGCTCTCAGTCAAAATTCAGCACCATGCTGATCATTTCTGTGCCATGTAATGGATTTTTCGCAGCAGTGGTTATTTTCTTCAAAATAAAAAATATCCCCGAAAGACAGACTAAAAAAAGACACTACAGGACTTTGTGAAAATAACAGAGATAGGAAATACAGCAGGGGAAAAAAAAAAAAGCCCTGTTTAAATCTGCATGCTTACGTAACAATGTGACAATTGCACTAAGCATCAAAGCAGGACTAGGTAGAGAAAATAAATGGCCAATTTTTTGTCTGATTTTCATAACCTAAAAATGTTACCTTTTTCATAAGGTACCCCACAAAACCAGTTCCTGAGGTCAAAAATTGTTAGTTGTTATAATTTTATAACAGCTTTAAAGCCACATTTTCAAAGTTAGGCACGCACAGTTGTGTACATTTGCATATGGCTAATAAACAAACAGCCAATGCGCACACACAGATAAGGTATCTGCATGAACACATACCACCCAGCAGGCTAGGTGTTCATGCAACTGACTGATTTATGTATGCACAGTGTGAATCTGAATGCAGAAATTAGGCGTGTGCAAATATATGCACTCAAATGGAACATGAGTTATTTGAATTTGATTAACTTCATTGGAAAGAAATTATACAAAGTAGAAACTGTAGCCAGACTTAAAAACAGAATTATATGTCACTGAAGGTCCTGGACCCAATGAGAGTTTTGAAAGGAAAATGTTCCACTGAATACAAATTTCACCAAAAAATATTTTCATCATCCATGTCTTATCAGAAACACTTTGAATTAATTATAAAAATCCAGCTACTTTTAAAATATTCACTGTCCATTTGAATCACGTGAAAACTGAATATATTTATGGGACAGTTTATTTTAAATCAGTAGCTATGACAATCAGAGAATGAGATTTGTAGCTTTTATATTAAAAAAAACTTCATAACAGCTTCACTTGTTTCTACCCTACCCTCTCTATGAAATCCATTTCCAGTACCATTGTCACTGACCTCAAAAGCTCAAAGATAATTTTAATTGTAAATATTATGTAATTAAAATGTAAAACTTTTTTTAAAACACTAATTCACATTTCTTTCGAATGCTTATTTCTACACAGTTAAAGATAATAGATTCATTTTCACACCAACCTCTGTTTGTTTTAATAATGCTGAGCAGAAGCAGAAATTACAACTGCATGAAATTCTAGCAGCAAAGTTCTTTGTTATTTAATCAGTGATCTTGTATCTGTACATAGTGCAGTATTTCTTCAAAAAGTTCTACCCATAAATAAAGGTTTAGATATTATTTATATGTTATTTCTAGATATAACATGAAACATGGACAATGCTGCCATCACTAGAGGTGAACAAATAACTCATTTTTTGGTTTACTGGCTGGTCTCCCTCTCTCTCTCTCTCTCTCTCTCTCTCACACACACACACACACACACACACACACACACACACACACACACACACACACACACACACACACACACACACACACACACACACACACACACACACACAAACAAAAAGGCATATTCAAAGTCTAGTTAGGGTCAAACAAAATGTGTTTTACTCCAAATGTTTTGTTTCTCAGAATTTTTAAAGGTTAGACTTTCAAAATGGCCTCAGGAGGTAGTGCCCACTTCATAACTTTGAATCCAGTCATTAGGGCACTCTGCTGGATGAGAGGCCCAGCTAAGAATTCCCACTCTGTAGCAGGGACTTGAACTCACAGTCTCCCCTTTCTCAGGTGGATGCCCTTAACAGATATTGAAATTGCATGCAATATCCTTGGGAATCATATTGCATTAAGTTTAGTTATCAGTCTGGGTTTCTGCTTGCATGCAATTCCAAAAATAGCATGGGGTGATTAAGGCAAGTCCCTGAGACTTAACTCCAGAGAAATTCCACCCCTGTGGTGGTTTGCATATGCTGAGTTAGACTTGGCTTTCTACAGACCAGGGGGAAAAAAAAAGCCTTTGGTATAAAAGGATGAGCTTGAACTGACTCTTTGCATTTTTTCTGATACAGCAACTTCTATTCAAGGGGTCCCAACCCTTGAAGGGTTGGAAAGACTTTGGGGCACAATGCCGATAAATGCGAAGTAATGCACATTGGAAAATATAATCCCAACTATACATACAAAATGATGGGGGTCTAAATTAGCTGTTACCACTCAAAGAAGATATCTTGGAGTCATTGTGAATAGTTTTCTGAAAACATCTGCTCAATGTGCAGTGGCAGACACCAAAAAAGCTAACAGAATGTTAGGAACTGTTGGGAAAGGGATAGATAATAAAAAAGAAAATATCATAATGTCACTATATAAATCCATAGGACCCCCACACACCTTCAATACTATGTGCAGTTGTGGTCATCCCACCTCAAAAAGATATAATAGAATTGAAAAAGTTATAGAGAAGGACAACAAAAATAATTAGGGGTATGGAATAATTTCTCTATGAGGAGACACTAAAAAGACTGGGAATGTTCACCTTAGAAAAGTGATGATAAAGGAGGGATGTGATAAAGGTCTATAAAATCATGAATGGTGTGGAGAAACTGAATAGGGAAGTATTGTATACTTCTTCACATAACACAAGAACCAGGGGTCACCCAATGAAATTAATAGGCAGAAGGTTTAAAACAAACATAAAGTACTTCACACAACACACAGTCAACCTGGGGAACTCATTGCCAGGGAATGTTGTGAAGGCCAAAACATAACGGGGTTAAAAAAAAAAAAAAGGTCCCTCCACAGAGACAAGTGATGGCTGGAGACTTGACTGGGAACTCATGGAGTAGACCACAGAGTGTAGTTAATCTCATCCAGCCACCAGGCTATAGTCATTTTCATTCTGTCTCTGGCTCAATGACAATTCAAGTATTTTGTACAATGCAAATCAGCTTTAACAGGAGAGATGAGAGAGAGCCATAGACGAATACACTATAGATCAGAGGCTAAGGCACTCAGATTGTAGAGAAAGATCCTGTCTTCTAAACCCTGTTTCAGCTGTACTGTGACGGAGTGAGAAGTATTGACCTGGTAATGTTGTGTGGGAGTTTTACTGGTTTACTGTCTGCATTGGTGCTGGATGGTGGTGGGATATCAGGGAGTGACTTCATTTGAGGGATGATACTTGAGCATGTAACCTGAGCCCAGGAGGAGGTTGGGACCAGGTAACACCTTCTGCCCAGAAATTGGACAAAGGCTAGAGGAGGAAGAGAAGCTATTCTGTTGGAGGAGAAGAGGCTGGTACGGGCAGGGTGCTGGGAGAGAAGCTGAGCCCTGATTAGGGTGCGGGGATTCTCTGACTAGGGGTCCTATAAAGGTAGCCGGCAAGTCAGGCAGTGGCATAGTCAGTTGCAGCAGCACAGGAGCCAGCAAACAGAGCTATAAACGGGAGTTTGAGTGAGAGTTTGCAAGGGGAGTTTGGGGGAAGACTAAGAGAGGCAGGCAGAGGAACAGACAGGCTAATGAAGAGAGTGTGTGGTAGTCTGGCAGTGTTTTGGTGCTCGTTGTGGGTTTGTGTTGCTGTGGGTGGTGGTGGTTTGGTTTGGTTTGGTTTGTGTTTCCCGGACTAACAGGACTTAGGTGAGAAGGCTATGACAGATACAGAGGCAGCAGTGGTAGTGACCCAAGCAGACACCATGGCAGATGCACTGCTGACCATTTTCAGCTGAAAGGGGTTCCCCAAGGAAGTCTTCATGTCAGCCTTGCTCTGGTGCTTGTGGGAGAAATGTGGGGTCTGGCACATCTGAGCCTCTGCATATCACTCCCAGTCCAATGGGTTGGTGGAGAGGTTCAATGGAACTGTAAAGATGATGCTGAAAACCTTTATGAACCAGCACTCGCAGGATTGGGACAAGTACTTACCTCACCTGTTGTTTACGTCCAGGGAAGTGCCCCAGGAGTCTACCGGGTTTTCACCTTTTGAACTGTTATATATCCTTATAAGTGGGCCCCTGGACCTGATGAGAGATGAATGGGAGGGGAAAGCCACTCCCAATGGAGAATCAGTGGTAGAGTATGTCTTGACCTTCCGAGAAAGACTTGCTGAGCTCATGGGCTTAGCCAAGGAGAATCTGGCCAGAGTCCAGAGGAAAGAGAAGGTCTGGTATGACCGCACAGCGCAGGCCCGCGCCTACGCCACCAGAGCCCAGGTGATGGTTCTCATCCCTGTGAGAAGAAACAAACTACAAGCCACCTGGGAAGGCCCTTTCATGGTTGTCAAGCAACTAAATGAGGTAAACTATGTGGTGGAACTGTCTAATTGGGCACACCACCACTGGGTGTACCATGTTAATATGATGAAGCCATATTATGACATGGGGAATGTAGTGTTAGCTGTGTCTAGACATTGGGAGGAGCAGGGAGATGACCCTTTAGATCTGAGACAATCTCTGAACAGCTAACCCCTACCCAGTATGCTGAGATCAGAGGGGTGTTGCATTTGTACCGACAGTTGTTTTCCAACCAGCTTGAACTCACTAATCTGACTGTCCACTGGGTAGAGACAGGATCGCTCCCACCTATAAAATGCTCCCCTTTCCGAGTCACAGGGAAAACTGCTCAGGACCTGGAAAGAGAGGTCAGTGACATGCTGGCTTTAGAGGTGATCCAGCCCTTGCGTGTGGTGCTGGTCCCTAAAAAGGACGGGTCAATCCAGTTCTGTGTGGACTATCGGAAGTTTAATGCCATCGCTGTGTCTGATGCCTACCCTATGCCCAGGCCTGACGAGCTCCTAAACAAGCTGGGAGGAGCTCGCTACCTTACCACCATGGATCTTGCAAAGGGCTACTGACAAGTGCCACTGGATGCAGATGCCAGGCTGAAATCTGCCTTTATCACTCTTCTGGGGCTCTATGAGTTCCTGACCCAGGCTTTCGGCATCAAGAGGGCACCTGCTACCTTCCAGCACCTGGTAGATCAGCTGCTGAGGGGGATGGAGAGTTTTGTTGTGGTGTACATTGATGACATCTGTGTTTTTAACCAGACCTGGGAGGACCATGGTTAAACAAGTGCTGGACCGACTCCAGGAGGCTGGGCTGAGCATAAAAGCTGAGAAGTGCAAGGTGGGGATGGCTGAAGTATCTTACCTGGGCCACCGGGTGGGGAGTAGCTGCCTAAAGCCAGAACCCAGCCAAGGTGGACGTGATCAGAGACTGGCCTGCTCCCCAAACCAAAAAGCAGGTCCAAGCCTTTATTGGGATTTGTGCCACACTTTAGCCATCCCCATCACTGAGCTATGCAAGAAGGGGAAGTCAGAGTCAGAGGTCTGGACCGAGCAGTGCCAAAGGGCTCTGTGTGCTGAAGGAGGCTCTTGTCAGTGGCCCAGTTCTGGTAACCCCAGACTTTGACAAGCTCTTTATGGTGTTCACCGACATCTCAGACACGGGGCTGGGTGTGGAGTTAATGCAGGCTGATGAAAAGGGAGAGAGACATCCCATCATGTACTTGAGCAAGAAGTTGTTACCTTTGGAGCAAAACAACACAGCCATAGAGAAGGAATGCCTGGCTAAGGTATGGGCCTTTAAGAAACTATAGCCATATCTATTTGGGCGACACTTCATTGTGTACACTGACCACTCCCCTCTAACTTGGCTACACCAGATGAAAGGAGCCAATGCCAAGCTCCTGAGGTGGAGCCTGATCCAGCAAGATTATGATATGGAGGTGGTTCATGTGTAGGGGAGTGCCAACGGGATAGCTGATGCATTGTCCCGGAGAGGGGGGCCTGAACTTCCCCAGATCACGGGTTAGAGTGACCCCGCTCAGTTCAGTCTTGAAGAGGGGAGAGATGTGACAGAGTAGAGAGTGGGGAGTATTGATCTAGTAATGTTGTGTGGGAATTTTTCTGGTTTACTGTCTGCATTGGTGTTGGATGGTGGTGGGATGTCAGGGAGTGACTTCACTTGAGGGATGATACTTGAGCATGTAACCTGAGCCCAGGATGACACTTTCTGCCCAGGAAACTGGACAAAGGCTGGAGGAGGAGCCGGGGTGTGTGGCTGGGGGGAGACTGCTGGAGGGGGTCTAAGTTTGGAGCTGGCTGGGGAAACAGAGGGAGGCCTAGCACCGGGGTTTGGACTCCCTACGCCCCCCCACACCCAAGATGGACCAGAATGAGGGGTCCTGTTGTCTGTACTTACAAGCTCTGTTTTGGATTGTGTTCCGGTCATCTAATAAACCTTCTGCCCAGGGTGCAGGCAGGGATGCTCCGGGGGAGGCACACAGGGGAAGCATTAGGGGCTGGGGGACGCTCTGAGGGAGGCACTTGGGGCAGCAGGTGGGACCAGGGGAGAGACCCAGCCCCGAACATTAGTGGAGCCAGGCCCCCGGGCCCTGAATATTGCTGGAGCATGGGCACCATGGGTCCATATAACTCACCGCCCCTGCCTGTTGTCTGTACCTACAAGCTCTGTTTTGGACTTTGTTCCGGTCATCTAATAAACCTTCTGTTTTACTGGCTGGCTGAGAGTCACGATGAATTACAGGAAGTGGGGGGGGGGGTGCACCCATAAATGATGTCTACTGTCCATCATTTCATAGAATAATATGTCCTTATTCTACATTCTTTAACAGAATTTCCCTGTTCAAGGTATGTTGAATTAGGACTAAAGAAATTGATTAGGTTATATAGCCCAGCCCCTTGTCAGTGTAAGGCTGTTCTCTGCCATGTAATTTTTAATACTGTGTCCAGTCTAGTTTAATGACCCAAACAATGAGGGTAGCGTCCCACCACTTCCCTATTCCACAGTCCCACCCCACACACTATACCCAATCTTTTAACTTCATCATAAAATGGCACTGCAGAATGCCACAATGGGATTTCATCTTGAAAACTACATATGTGGTATAAGTGTGAAGTAAAATATGATGAGCCAAAAAGCAAGTGCAGATATCACCAATTTACTCCTTATTTGGAGCAGGAGTTAGGCATGAGCAGGAAACTGAGTACCATATCTATGTGCTAAGGGCACCATTTAAACATGTGTGTCCTCAGGCTCACCCATATTTCACTCACAGCCGTGCCACATTTTTATCTTGTTTTCTTGAGTGTTAGAGAACATTAACGCAAGGGGAGCTCAAGAGTTAGTATGAAGACATATTTCTACTGCTTAACCTGATGTGTACCCAAGGATAACCTGAATTCATACAACCTGGAGTTCAACAAACTTAAACTCTCTGAACATATAGAGCACCAATAAAGGGTGCTTTTGGTTGTTTGTTTTAGCTAAGATGTGGGTTGTTATGAGCTTCTACCACCTGATTTTCAGTGGAATCTTTGCTCCTCCATTGAACATCCTCATGTAGAATATGTTGCAACAATTGAGACTTTTGTCTCCATAACTAGGTGACCATCCAGGAAAAAAAAGGGAAAGGTATTTCTTGTCACTGACCTCTGGGTTCCCAGAGGAATGAGACATCTAGTAGGATATTCACCAACTTGATAATCAGCAGACAGATGCCCTCGGTGGAGAGCAAGGTCACTACTTTCAGCCAGCTCATCAATTTTCTCTGTTTCCATAAGCACTACCACATTTTGGGATGAATTTTCATGGTGAGGTGAACTCAGAATTATAGTAGGCTTGAACATTTATAACTATTGTATTAATCACTTAGGGCAAAATGCACTTCCTGCCTGATTCATATCCCTGGTAGTCCACAGTGGTTGCATGTTGTTGATACAGAGAAATCATATTTCATCAGGCCACGATGAAGTACTGCAGTGAAAGGGTTAAACCAATTAAATGCATTCTATTTCTGATAGTTCTATAACTTTACATAAATGATCATAAAATATTCTTATGGAGTTGTAGTAATCAATTTGTTTAGAATATCTCATAGCCTTTGTCATTCTCTTTTTAGCCATGTGCTCCCTGAGCAGTAACTGGTTCCACAGTTACATTATTGTTAGGCATATTCTGATTTATAAGGCTGAATATTTTTATTGCATTATGAAAAACAGCAACTAGCATTTCATTTGTGTATTAGTGCTTTTTAAATCTTGAATTTTAGACAGCTTTTCTATGCTACTGCTTTCTATGCACTCTGATTATCTAAACAAAATGAACTATGTCACTACTGGAGCTGTGATAGCCCTTTCATCTTAAACTTATACTCTAATTTAGTTTGAGTATGCTTTAAGACTACTTCACCCATTAACCTAGCATCTTAGCATAAATTTAATTGTTCCTTTTGGGAACCAGGAAGTGGACAGGCAAAGCCCACCCACTGCTAAAGGACCCCCCCCCCCCCCGAGCCTAAGGGGAGGATCCATAGGGCCTGGAAACCAAATCATTCCGGGGGACAACTAAGGAGATAACAGCGGCGGAAGTGAGGTCAAAGGGTCAAACAAAGGGAACCTGTCAGGGAGACAGAGCAGAGAACCCCGGACAGCACCCACTGCTCCTCGAAGACGTCAAGGGAGCCAGCGGATGCCGCCCAGAGAAACTCTGCCCGGATGCGTGAGCGGATGGAGAATCGGAAATAGGCCCCACAGTCACAGAAGACCTCATTGGCCAAACTCCTCTCCCTGGTTTTAAAGATGGCTGTTTTAGCCAGGGCCAGGAGGAGGTTGACCAGGAGGTCCTGTGGCTTTGTGGGGCCACAGATGGTGAGTGCATAGATAAGGAGGTGAGGGGGAAAAGTGCATCCAGAAGCGTAACAAAATATTCGTGAGGAGCTGGAATAGGGGTTGTAACCTGGCGCACTCCAAGCAAACGTGTGCCAGGGTCTCCCTCACGCTGCAGAAAGGGCAGGTGTCTGGGAAGGAGCCGCCAACTGATATCCCCAGCGGACCTTGGGACCAGGGTGGCGTATAGGCTGGCCCACTGGGGCACCTCACCCTATAGAGGTGGCAGGAGGTCCCGCCACTTTGTGACAGGGCGGGATGCCAGGGTGAGGAAGTGAAGGGTGTGGAGCCACGAGCGTGTATAGATGTTTCCATGGTGCGGTCTGGAAACGAACCGGCTGCAAGTCGTGCAGATGGCTCACGGTGAAGAGGCAGGAGGGCCAGTTGGGTCCACGGGGTAGGGGCCCGATGAAAAGGTCCGGAGGGCCTGGGGTGGAGGAAGGGTGGGGCATGCCCTCTCGCAGGACCCAGTTGAGGTAGATAATTGTTGCTAGGATGTTTTCTAAGCCCACTATCCTTTTTGGGGTCTTAATGACATATATTAGGAAGTACGAAGGGGTGTAGCCCTACTGCCAGCATCTTAGGTACTGCAGCAACGGGACTATCTAAGTGTGATTGTAATTGCTAGGTCATCTGGGATATAAAATTGGTAGTGCATCTAGTAAATGGGTCTACACCAAAATGTGATGATTTTAAACTCTATGGCAGGGGTCGGCAATCTACGGCATGTGTGCTGATTCACTGTGGCATGCTGCTGCCAGCCCAGTGTCCCCGCCGCCGGCCCCACTCAGCCTGCTGCTGTGTTTTGTCATCAACAGTCTCTTGCCCTTTCTCAATATTCTGAGATTTTGGCCTGCTTCTTACTCCTGGCCTGCTTCTTCTGCCCAGGTGAATGTCTGTTCCTAATAGAGCTATATACAGGGTGAAATTACATTTCATGGAAACTGGTACAATTTGGGAAGTGGGAGAGAGCTACAGATACATGGATTGACTCTTACTTCATAGCCTGGTTGGGGAGCAGTGGACTAGGATATAGGAAACCCAAGTTCAAGCCTCTGTGCTGCCTGATTCAGAGTGATCTGGACTGAACCCTCTGCTCTGAAACTGCCTGAGCTGCGTCTCCCACATCCTATATCAGAGAGTTCTAGATCCATAAAACCTGGTCAGAACTGATTTGGCTTTCACAAAAAATGTTCTGACCAGCTCTAGTTCTCAATTTGGCTTGAGGACATTGTCATTTTACAGTAATATCTGAGCTAAATCTCTTCTATCATATAAAGTATCATAGAATTTCCCACTTGTATTTCCATGGCATCACTGATGGGGGGGGGAAAATAACTCTCTCTGAGTGTTTGACCACTAGTTAGAAATCAAAAGACTTACTGATGCTGATGGTTCTGACTGTCTGTCAATAGCATGAATAGAAGCATGTTGGTCTCACCATCTTTTTGTGAACCCCTCAGTTTCATCTCTTCCTCTTTCTGTTGCATAGTTAGTAGTCAGAGGAAGTGACAGTACAATGAGCTCCTCCTATGTGATCATGATGGAACCAGGGATCAGCCATAGACTCCAGATAGCACTTCTGCATATTATTCTTCGTGCTCCTTTTCTGTCTCATTAGGACTCAAAGACTCTGTAGCAACATGCTTCTACATCAAGATCAACTATATCTTCCTTAGATAAACCCTCAACTACTGCATTGTTCTCTGAGTAGACACTGTACACCTTAACCTTCAGCTTTTGTTTGTATTTGGTTGCTTGCTCCTCCCAGTTAAATTTGACAATTGATACACAACCTTCTCTGTAGCTGATTTCTTGCAACTACAGGAAGAACTGGGGGGTATCTAGAAATGAGGACGCTACACTGTAGAGCTGGTTTTGTGGTTTCTTAGTAATGATGCCTCTCTTGGAGAAATTTCTCCTAGTGTTTTCCACAGGTATAATGACTTCCTCCCCTGTCACGTGTGTGTGTGTGTGTGTGTGAGAGAGAGAGAGAGAGAGAGAGAGAGAGAGAGAGATCTTGTAATGCCTTGATCAAATGGAAAATAATTCTGATCAGTGATCTTTCTCAGGGTGGTGTCTATAAATCTGTAAGCTAACTCTGGGCTTAAGTTTAATGTCAAACTGTATTTTTTTAAAAAAGTTAGTTCATGACTATCCCCTGCATGGATTTGGCCTACATTTAGGAGTGTCAGCCTCAGTTTGGCAGATTGAAATCCAGTCAGTTTCCCTGTTCTTCCTCGGAGGAAGAAATAAGTAAGGTAGATGCTTAAATGCATGTTATTCCTATCTGAGTCAAGACCCAATCAGATGGCATTCATAATCGGTCTGCAATAGTGCCACAGGCAAAACAGAATAGATGATCAGAGGACTTTAATTGTAGTGTATGATTGTAAGTGATGAAAGTGTATGGCTCCTGATTCATGGTCTGGCCAAGCTAATTTTGCCATGGGGCTTGAAAGTAAAGGGTAAAGTCAGCTTTAAGCCCACTTTTTATGGACCCTTTTATGAGGTGGTTTAGCCACTAGGCTGCATTTAGGCTGTCCAAATTTATAACCAGGTGCCAACAGGCCTTTCCTTTAATGAGGAATAGGTGCAGCAAAGAGGTGTCCAATCCATAGCAATTTGTCCCAGGCCATGCTCTCTGCCAGGATCCATCAGGTGAGGGAGGAGGAGTCCCTTATGCTCAGGGAATTCCCACATAGATAAGTGAGAAGGTTTTATATCTTCTTTTCTCTGTCACAGTAAAGCCAATAGTCTGGCCATATAAATATAAAAGAGACAAATTATACCTGATCCCTAACTTATAATTTGAGGGTGAAAGGTATTCAACAAAGCAAAATAGCCAGTGAGGAGTGCCAACCTTTCTCTTCCCCAGAGCCTGTGCTGCCTGCCTTCAACTCATAAAAGTGTAGATAATCAAAAATCAATGGGAGTATAATAGATTCTCAAAACCCGAATAGAACAAATTCCTTAGTAACTATTATAGAACATGGGAATTCATTCAGTTTTATTGGCAAATAAGAGAGGCTATTATGTTTCTTTCTGACTAGCTCATAGATGTTACTTGACTACAGTTTCTTTCTTGGAGAGTAAAATGGCTTCTGATGACCCTGGGTTAGTCTTTGACCAGGAACCAGAGGCAACTTAAACCACATGACAAATCCCAAGCCACTAAGCTCAAAACTCCAACTGTGACATATTTCCACAGAGGCTTCTTTATTTTTTTTAAATCCACACTTTACTGTGACATTTTTATTTGCATGAAAAATGCTATGCACAAATGCTCCATTTTCACTGGCGCACTGACAACTCAAAAAGGAATAAGGGTGGCATGTTTTTTTTTTTTAATTTTTGAAACATTTATTTTTCCCCAGTATGGATACTGTAAAAAAGCCTCCAAGGCTTTCTTCAAAATGTGTGTGTGTGAGAGAGAGAAATGCAAAATAAACAGAAAAACCTGAAGAGGAAACCTGAGTTGCAATAGCCGCTGAAGCATCCTGCTTTGCATTTCATTTTCTTCTGCTTATTATTTTTATTTGTACTGCAAACTGGTGCTTAGGAGTAATCCAAGCATATTAAAAATTTTACAGTATTATGAGATGATGTAACAGGTGGATGAGATGTATGGGGTGAGAGGGACATGAGGTGACAGTAAGCAAATTAATTATCAGACAATCAGAAGTCTCATCTCAGAACTGTCTAGGTTGTTTTCAGCTCACTTCAATATACTTAGTTTGACTATTACGGCATATATCTGGGGTTCATTTTCTTTTTTGCTATGCTTTTCCAAGCCCATTATTAATATAGCTCCCAAATATGACCTTTTAGCAGCTGCATATATGTAACAAGAAGGGTAGAGGTCCTCAGATAGTGTTTTCTCCCTTCATCCTGCTGGGAAAGGAAAACAATCTAAATAAACAAAGAATGTATTCATCCAGATGATGATGCTACTTCTACAAATGCTGATATAGCTCGTGCTACTGATAGGGATGAGTGGTATGTAATATCAGATCAAAATGAACAGCTATAACATAGTGAAAAGAAATTGCATGAATCTCATTATCATGAGTATAGCACCGTGTCAGCACTTAACACTCACTTTTGATGGGAAGATGACTGAGATAAGATGTTCAGGTTTTTTGCCAGACTAGTTAGAAAAATGATTGAGTTGAATTCCTTTTCCCCCATATAAGGTAAAATATTAGAGAAAATGACACTTTATTATTAAGAGTTAGAGGGAATGATATACTCTACCATATTAAGTAAAGATTTATCAGAGAATATTAGGTAAAGGCTTTTTTAGTCTGAAATATTACGGTATGAAATGAATATGGAAGAATTTGAGAAGGATAATTTTTGCCTTCTGGCAGTACATCAAGCATAAATTGACCACTTTCACATTCCTCAGAACATTCTCAACCTTAACTTTGCTTTACATTGGTATATAGGCCCTAATCCAAAACCCATTGAAGACAAGGATTATGACTACTTGACACCTTCTGTTTTAATACAAAGAAGGCAGATTTCCAGTGTTTTTAAGGCATACACAAAAGGGAATGCACAGTGATTGAACATCTAGGACAACCCCACAACTGCCACACATACACATGTTGTGCTCTCCAGTGGTGATTTCTAGATACTCCCTCTTCTTACTAGCTGGGGTTGCTGTGGCATGGGGCAGACAACTTAGTTTGAACTCTTTTGTACAGACCTCTGAGCCTATCTGCTCTGCATTACAGGCATGTGCTATTAATTTATGTTTAAAAGAGATCTAAAAGATTATTGCTTAAATGTAAAATGCTTCAAAGCACTAGCAATATGTGGTTACAGAAAATAAGTTGCAGTTTGTTTTATTTTGTGTTAGACCAAGCCTTGAATACTCCCTACTAGAAAGAAGCAGAAAAAACTTAAAACATGTGGCTCACTGTAATTAGGCTATTCAATCAAGTTGCTCAGCAATGTTAAATTGTTTGAGCTATTTTAGTTTGAGCCTTGTTTCATGCAGACCCTTGAGTCTCTCTCTGCTTTCCATTACAGGTATGGAAAGCATCAAAGAACAGAATTCACATTTTGAAGTGTTACATTTTCAGAACTGGAGTCTTAAGTTCTGCTCCTGATTCTAACAATGACTTTCTCCATCTTTGGCAAGGCCTTTAAGTTGTGTCTGTGTATACCTAGCTGTAAAAATGGCATAAAATTAAAATGTATCTCCTGCTTCAGTGTGGTGTGAAGTTTAATTGATGAACTTTTGTAGTGTTTAGCTCCTCAGATGAAATGGGTTATTACTACCTAAGTCTTGCTGACTGTTTTTTTTTTTAATTTTCTTTCTTATTTTAATTAAACGCTCCTAGAGCCAAATGAGGGTTTTTTGTTTGTTGAAGGAGTCAAAAAAAGGAGGACTGTTTAAACAGAAATACTTAAATAACCTGCTTGCAGGTGGGTTTTTCCAGCCTCTCTGTTCTAATTGGCATGCCACTTGGCTGTTACTTCTGACAAATCCTTCCTTAACATTTATCCAACCTGGTTTTTACTAGGCTTAATCTGAAGCTTCTGTTCTCTTGACAAAGGCAAGATCAGTGGAAAATCTTGCCCACAAATTTTAGCTGCATCAGAGTATATTTTATTCAAATATGAACGTCTTAATGTTTTTGTTTCCAAAGTAAACTCTTGTGTTAGTGGTTCTGAATAAGTATTGTTTGCACACTTAGAGTTCTCTGTGTACAATGCAATTTAGGAAACAAAGTCATAAACCAAACTTAGCATGACTAATTGTTAATGCCAACAATAAAAATAAATGTCTTCAATAGCCACAAAATACATCATGCTTAACAATTATATGGTAGACATATTCAATAATATGGATGTTGAACTCCATTTTTGTGAGTGCTCAATTGTAGTCATAATTATTTACACTTGCTGTTAACACATTTAGGCATTTACCTGATTATTCAGGCAGTCAGGCAAGTATACCTCTAAATGTGTGTACCAATGGATTAACAAAGAAATTGTATTCACACTTAATTGTGGGAACAAAATGGTTACAGTACTCACTCAGGATGTAGGAGATCATCTTCAAATCCTCGCCTCCCCCCCCCACACACAATTTGGAGCAGAAACTTGAATACACATCTCTCACCTCTCAGGAGAGTGCCCTAAGTACTGAACTCTGGGATGTTTAAGGGGTGGCGGTACCCTTAATTTCTTCTGTTGTATAAATAAAGTGGAACAACTCCAACTGGAGATTTTGAGAAACCCATAGCTCAGTGGTTAGGGTGCTTATCTGATAAATGGGAGTTATATGTTCAAATCCTTGCTCTGTATCAGACTGAAGGGGGATTTGAACCTGAGTCTCCACAATCTGGTGTGGATGCTCTAACCTCTGTGGTAAAAGTTGCCAAGGAAGGCTTCTCCTCTGACAGCTGTGTTTTGTGCAAGGCCTAAACTGGTATGTGGACTCCAAGTACACTTGCCTGATTGGCTCCTGTAGGCAAGATAAATGAGGGAACACTTCGTATGAAGAACTTGCCAGGCCTTAGCTATGAGAACTGTTTGTGAGTATGCTTCCTAACTGCCTGCAAGGTCTTGGTATGAGTGTTACCTCATGTAAAGTCATTCACTACGCATAATAAAAAGTTTTGATAACTTTATTTTAATAATTTATAATCTTACCATTAGCAATCCTTCATTTTTGTTTCTATGTATGTGTTATCCTGGTCTACCCTTTAATCTATGAGAAGGGGTGGGTTTGGAGTGCATTCTATGATTTGTTAATGTCAACATTTCTTATCTTCTTTAAATCTCAGAGTCCAGTTTTGTTTGTGAAACATTACAAAAAAAAAAAAACCAAAAAACCTTCATTAGAAATGTTCTTATGAATGTTTTTGAGGTTTATCTCAATTTGATATTTAATTGTTTTTAATGGTCCCCCAACAGATGTAAAGTCAAAGGGTTATACTGTCTCCGAGTAAAGACAATGAGCTTTCGGGATGTAAGTAGAAGGCAAAGAAGACACTTCCCACTCCTCCACTTGTAAGTAAATGGACAGTGTGTTTACATTCATGAAAACCAGATCATAACCAGCCTTGGTTAAAGACTCTGCAAAAGTCTTTTGGTGAGAGAAATTTCATTGGATGGTAGGTTAACCTAATCATTAAATTTGTATGTAGAATGTATGTTACGATTTTGTTTTGTATGTAACCTTTTGTTTTCCATTATCCTTACTTGTTATCTCTTGAATCTTTGGTAAAAAACTTATATTTGTTTTCAGTATAAATATACTCAGTGCTGTGGTATTATACAGGGAGCTCAACCTGAGTTGAATCATTCAAGTTGGTGTATTCACTATTCCCTTGGAGCCAGCAGACCTCGTATCAATGTGGGCATTTAGTCAATAAGGAGCTGGACACTACAGTGGAATGATTCAAAGGGGCTCAGGATCTGGGATGCACCTTTTGTTAACCTGCAAGATAAAGTAAGGGCTGGCATAGGCCAGAGCCACTATTTGGGTGGCTAATAGGCTTGTACTTAGGACCCTATCTGTCACTATAGGTGCCTAAATGTTGGATTTAGGCACCTATAGTGACAGATAGGGTCCTAAGTACCACTGAAATTCACTAAATGCACCATTCAGTTTCTACGAAACACTGTATGTGCTTAAAGTCCCTAGGGCAGCTAGATTTCCTTAGATAAAATCCACAGGGTGCCTACACTTCTGCTGGCAGTCATGCACTCAGCCACCTAAGTCCTGACACTGCTCAGTAGCTCAGTACCTAACTCATGTCTAAACCCCAGCAGGATTTGCATTTAGGCTATTACCTGCCTCACACTCCAGCTGGGCCCAATTTAGGAATGTTCAGAGGCTGCACACCTACAGGATCAGGCCCTCCATAAAACAATGCAAGTGGTGGTGGGTCAGAGATAATGAGTGTCTCTATAGCCTAGTGGTTAGCACTTACCTGAGAGAGCCATTTTCCAGTCCCTGCTCCAATAACAATTTAAGTATTTCCTACAAAAAAGAACAGTTTCAACAGGAGAGACTGAGATGCACCCTAGAATATCCTATAGCCCTGTGGTTTGGAAGATGGAACACCTATGTTCAAGTCTCTGCTTGACTTCAGGCCGAGGGGAGATACTCACTAGGTATCTCATGTCCTGGGTAACTGCTTTAACCACTAGGCTATTTAGAAGGAGTAACCTCTTCCTCACTTCGAGAGAAAGGGCTGACCTGGCTTTGGTGCACAACTGAATCCTGAGCATCTCTCCAACCCAAAGTTAGGCACCTAACTCACTTTGGTGGCCAAGATTTTGTCTCTCCTTGTATTTCCTGTTGGATTACTTAGTTTACTGGCTTTTCTAAATCCTATTCTTAGACACCTAATTCTAGAGGGGGGAAGAGTCCCAGGGCTTGGGTTCCAGGCTGAAGCCGAATGTCTACACTGAAGTTTTACAGCCACATAGCCCAGGCCCCATAAGCCTGAGTTAGCTGACATGGGCCAGCTCCTGGTGTTTAATAGCAGTATAAGCATGGGGCAGCAAATTCCACTAGGTGGCAAGGCACCCAAAAGTTAAGCACTTGCATCGCTCAGCATTGCAAAGCCTAAGTTCCCATTGTAAATCTAGCCCTTAAAGTTTATTTTCTAACAGTCTGCAAAATTTCAGGGTTATAAAATAAGCAGGTTTCAGTGAGAGAGGCTCAGGGCAGTATCCAGAATTCCTTTTAAGCACTCATTTCTTGCTATTTTCTAACTTCAAAAGTGAATAAAATAATTTAAATGCAATTTTGTAAGAACAAATGCATCTAGGATGGGAAGCACTGTCAAATCTCATCCTAATGTGATTTAAAATAGCTGAATTATAAACCACTCAAAAACTACACTGGGAATGGTGACAGAAGTTTAAGTGTAATGGTGCTGCCAGACTAATACGGTACTGCTGTGATTATGACAGAGAATATATTCAAGCTTAAACTCACTAGAATAATTTTGCCTGAAACGTGAGCGATTTTGATACATCAGGTCCTGAGGCCCCAGAACAGCATTGTGGCTTGAGTACACTTCACAGATATAGAAAAATACAATCTAAGGACCCACTCTCTCAACCTTTCCATACTTTAACTCTCTTGCCTCTCTTCCCACAATCCTTCTTCCCTCTGCCTCCTCTCTATTGCTCAATCTCTCACCTCCACAATCACCACTCTTCCATCTGAGAAGGCATGTGTATTTGCAGCCTCAAAAATAGACCCTCAGAAAAGGTGCTGTTCTGGCTGAGAAATGAGAATAGATAAAGGATGCTGAAAAGTTGTGTTTACTGTCTTTTTTTTTTTTTCCTTTATTCTTTTGCTTCTCAGGGTTAGGAACTTGAAGGAAAGTAGACTCGTGTTCAGGCATTGGCTCAATACTTCAAGTACAAGGAGACAAAATAGATAAGTATTAGAGAAAGTTGTTTCATTATATATTTGTGATTGACAGTCACCTTCTTTCTTCCTAGGAAGTGCCATTCAATACATAATACAACAAAAGTATATATGAAAGATTTTCTCCACCATAACTCACTTGTAATTATTAAGATTTCTACTCCACAAGTGTATATAGAGAAGTGGAAATGAACACGATTTAGGAAGTCAAATAAAGAATTATAAATAAATAATGAAACCATGCTTTTGTAATATTATTGCTGGTACAACTATTTATCTCATACATTTCTGTATATTACTGACTGAGGATGCTGCCTGACCAAATAATGAAATAAGTTAGGAAAACGCCAAAGAACTTTACTATGCCATTTATTGCTGTGTTAGCAGCTGTGTCCTGTGTAAATTAAATTTTCTAGCTCATTTAATACAATGCTAAAAACCTATTGTCTAAAAAAATGACAGATTTGGATAAGTGAAGCTTTTGATGTTGACACTATTTGTAAATAGAAGCATCTTAAATTGTTGAGAGTAGTAGAGCTTCCCCCTATAAATACATATTTGCCACAGCAGTGAATGGACATTGCATGACTAAGGACCATGAACAATGAAATATGTAAAGGAACCAATTTAATTTCTCTATAGCAATTTTAAATTCATGTGTAGCTAGTTTGGATCCTGGTGAAAGGAATAGAATTGACAATAACTAAAACCAGAATAATGTGTTTTTAAATAATTACTGAAGTGCGTTTATACAACCAGTCAAAAATAGTAAGTATAGTTCTGGAAGCAAAACCTCAATTTTTCATTAACATTTCAAAATTATCATTGTTAATAAAATAAAACAAAAAATGTTTTTGTGGATTTTCAGTTTTTATCTTTCCTCTTTTCCCCCACTATCTCCTCTTATTCATATAATGTGTGTGTGGAGGGGGAGGGAGGGGGAAATCAGTATTCTTTATTTTTGTGCTGAAAAAAATCTGAAAATAAAAAAAATCCTTTTTGAAAAGATCTTTTATATTTATATCGCACTCCACATGAAAAATACTTGACCTCCTCTAATATATTATTTTGAAAGCTGGACATTAGGACCAAGATCTTCCCTGGAGCAGGTCTTCAGCTGGTATAAACTGTCATAGCTCCATTGAAGTTAATTGAGGGATCTGTCTGATGTCTAAAGTTAAGTTCCAAAGTCTCCACTTAGGCATTTAACTAATGATCTGATTTTCAAAATTGCTGAGTAACCAGCAGCAGAGCCCAGTGACTTTTGGTGCTCAGTACTTGAATATAAGGCCTGCTTGGTTTTTATGTGTGTGCCTAAATACCAGTTTTTAAAATGTTGCTGCTTTCAGGTACTTTCCATTATTACTGATTATTGACTGAGAAGAACTGCTGAGCGCATAATGCTTACTGAATATACATGTATTAAATACCCATTGCAGCAATTTGCATGGAACTTGGAGGGAAAAGCACAGGTTGTAAGAAGGAACAGTTTGGAGGAGACACCAAGAAATTACATGGGATGCACATGCATAGGAAAGCTTGCTGCAGTTGCAGCATCTCTACAAATAGTTCTCTTACTAAAGAAGCCCAATTCTATTTTACAGACATGGAATCCTTTCATGTTACCTAGCATGTGGTACATGCAACACCCATGTTGTATATTATTTCAAGGGCCTTTTAAAATGAGAGAGAGAGAGAGAAAGTATCAGAATTGTGGTTTTATTCTAAACTCTCTGGGTGAAATCCCCAGTGAGTCTGGCCCCAGTGAAGTCACTGCAAGTCCTGCCATTGATATCAATGAGGCCAGCATTTTGTTCTCTAAGAACATCTATTCTATTGCAAGGCAAGACATGTTTGTCTTATTATATAATACTATTTTTAATTAAATGTACACATTCATACACAGTCACGTGACGTATATAAATACACTTGTTGTTTTTGGCTTTGTGCTTTGAAGTACACCAGAGGCAGGTAATATGTGATATAAATGTTCATTGTATTGTATTGTTGCATACGGGCAAAGTACTTAGATGACTAAATGCTTTATGTATTGTATTGCTTGATACAATCTGTCTGTAAAGAACTATTCAGGGTAGGAAATATCATCATTATAGTATGTTCCTCTTATAGAAAACCATATGTGATTCAAAATTAGTATTGTGGCTGTTATACCAGGGACGTGGCATTCTTTACTTAAAACACTTTTTAATGGTCTTATGCCAAATTCTGCACTGCACCATGTAGAATTCTACTGAAGCCAAAGAGCTATACTTCAGTGCAGAATTTCTCCTGATCTGTTTTAAAAGCTTTGAAATATGGAAAACACCCAAAATTATAAATTACCTTGTGAATTAAGAGTGAGTTTTATCATTGCACTTTGTTTTTTCAGGAGGTGTGATGTTATCTTTTTGGAGTCCTCCATGGTTCTGCTATAGGTCATTGAGACTAGGATTACAATTTGAAAATTATTATTCAAAAAGTTAAAAACCTTTCTGCAAACACAATATATAGGAATAAGAGTCTTCCTTGAAAATAAGTCTTTGAATCTTTAATTTAAAATGATATTTTGAATCAACTGAGTAAAAAACAAACAATCAAAAAGCCAGACGAAAAATATATGAATTGTGACCACAAAGAACTAACATGTTGACTGATTAAGGTGTTGTAATTTCTTAATAGTTATAAAATATTTAAAAACATTGATTCAGATAAAGGAGTTGAAATACTATACAGCCCTCTTTTCCCCCTACAGAGTATTAAACTTTAAAATCTTCCCTTTGCTTGTTGTTTGAGAATCCAGCTGGCATCCGTGTAGGAAGTTACAAAAGAGTAAAATAGGATTTGGGAGGATTCTGGATCTATTATTTTTCTTAACAATGAACATCTACAATTTAGACATTCTAATTACATGTGAATTGAAATCCACTAAATGATTTTCTGAGAAATTTACAATGGGAAAATGCATTTAAAAACTTGTATTCTTTTGGTTCTGTTCTCAACTTATGCACACATAATTCTAATTAATATCAATCAGAGCAAAGGGATAAAAGGGTACACCCCTGTAGTTTGGTTACTCACTGAAAGAGGGAGAAAGAGCTTAATCATATATACTGGCATGGTAGGTATGACCCTACCCATTCCAAAATAGCCTCTTCAGCTTTTTCCTGTTCTTTGAGATATGACAATATAATATCTCCATGCTCATCAGACTGTTACCTTCCTAGGAGTTGCACATAATTTGCCCAAGCTAACTGGCAGTTAGGGGAATGGCATTAAGGACAACTTTTATTTCATCTCCAACCTCTGAACATGAATGGCGGTGGTGGGATAATATAACATGATAAAGGGGGTGGCGGCGGCAGGGGGGAATAAGGGCATATACTCTTTCCTGGAACTCAGACAGAAACAAGCAAAGTCCTCATTAGGATGACAATTCTATCCACTCCCAAGCGCTCCTAAACTCAACCAGTTTTCTCCTAAGTGGTGGTGATGATGAGGGAATGCTTGCTTTTGGTATGGATACAGCTCTATAAATATCCATAATACTGAATAAAGATATCATCTATGACCCCTTTCACAAAGTGTTCATAATCCAACTGGGAAAAGATAAGACACTCCCCTCCCATTAAGGGTACTTAATGGGAGGGGAGAACAAGGGTTAGGGATAGAATTCTTTGCTAGCTTTTGATTTGACAGTAATACTTGTATCTTAACAGTTCTGCTTTATTTGTTTTTGTTATACACCTCTACCTCGATATAATGCTGTCCTCGGGAGCTAAAAAATCTTACCGCGTTATAGATGAAACCGCGTTATAT
Source organism: Malaclemys terrapin pileata (assembly GCF_027887155.1). Classification (NCBI taxonomy): domain Eukaryota; kingdom Metazoa; phylum Chordata; order Testudines; family Emydidae; genus Malaclemys; species Malaclemys terrapin. The sequence goes on from NC_071509.1 coordinate 93,898,304, forward strand.
CGAACTTGCTTTGATCCACCGGAGTGGGTAGCCCCCGCCCCTGAGCGCTGCTTTACCATGTTATATCCGAATTCGTGTTATATTGGGTAGCATTATATCGAAGTAGAGGTGTATTCAGCTACCCAGAAGAGAGTTAGTGTATGGGCCTCTCAGAAGAGTATGTCAGGAGAGAGCATTGTCACAATGGTGGGTTTGTGGCCTAGGGAGCTACATGGAAGAAAATGCAAAAAAGAAACATAACTACATTTATTGCTGTGTTAGCAGCTGTGTCCTGTGTAAATTAATTTTTTAGCTCATTTAATACAATGCTAAAAACCTGTTGTCTAAAAAAATGACAGATTTGGATAAGTGAAGCTTTTGGTATTGCTACTACTTGTAAATAGAAGTATCTTAAATAGCTGAGAGTAGTAGAGCTTCCCCCTATAAAAACATATCACATATGAATGGTCACCAAGCTGACAACTTTAAATTACTAACACATATTTCTGTCTATATGGTGAATCCTCCATTCTTGGAAATTCTTTGTTCCAAATGCTATCTAACTTACTTGTCTGTGAAGAACCCAGTTCACTGTAGGCACTATCTATATACACACCACCACTACTACTACAGCTTTTTTTTTTTTACTTTCATCTGTTGAGAAACCTAATTTTACAAGTACAGTGAAATAATGTATTGCCCCACAACAACTGCATGACACATACTATAATCAGAATTGCAAATTCCAATACTTTGAATCAATCTGAGGCATTCATTCTTCACTAAAAATATAATTCCTCTCAGCAGTGTAAAGAAGCTGTGAAGCTGTGCTAGAGGGGCAGCCAAGGAGTTATCTGACATAGGCGGACCAATGATATGGTAGCTATACCACTTGAGGATCCCCATGATCTGTCAGTGAGGGATCTGATCCTCTGATCCATCTGATCTCCTGCTGGCACAGCAGTCTCTGCAGAACTGCTGAAGCTGGCATAGAATCATAGAATATCAGGGTTGGAAGGGACCTCAGAAGGTCATCTTGTCCAACCCCCTGCTCAAAGCAGGACCAATTCCCAACTAAATCATCCCAGCCAGGGCTTTGTCAAGCCGGGCCTTAAAAATCTCCAAGGAAGGAGATTCCACCACCTCCCTAGGTAATGCATTCCAGTGCTTCACCACCCTCCTAGTGAAATAGTGTTTCCTAATATCCAACCTAGACCTCCCACACTGCAACTTGAGTCCATTGCTCCTTGTTCTGTCATCTGCCACCACTGAGAACAGCCTAGCTCCATCCTCTTTGGAACCCCCCTTCAGGTAGTTGAAAGCAGCTATCAAATCCCCCCTCATTCTTCTCTTCTGGAGACTAAACAATACCAGTTCCCTCAGCCAGCCTCTCCTCACAAGTCATGTGCTCCAGACCCCTAATCAATTTTGTTGCCCTCCGCTGGACTCTTTCCAATTTTTCGACATCCTTCTTGTAGTGTGGGGCCCAAAACTGGACACAGTACTCCAGATGAGGCCTCACCAATGTTGAATAAAGGGGAACGATCATGTTCCTCAATCTGCTGGCAATGCCCCTATTTATACAGCCCAAAATGCTGTTAGCCTTCTTGGCAACAAGAGCACACTGTTGACTCATATCCAGCTTCTTGTCCACTGTGACCCCTAGGTCCTTTTCTGCAGAACTGCTACCTAGCCATTTGGTCCCTAGTCTGTAGCAGTGCATAGGATTCTTCCGTCCTAAGTGCAGGACTCTGCACTTGTCCTTGTTGAACAGAACAGAACAGATTTTAGGCCACTGGTTGGGACAGAGTCAGCAGAATGAAAAGTAGGCTTTCCTTCCTCGCATACCTGTAAATTCAGTTCAACCAGGAACAATTTTTTGGTTGGTTAATAAACATGTTTTTTTTCCACATTAGTGTAATCGCTAGTCTTCCTGTTAATATCTGCCAAGGATGTTCATTTCAGATTTCTTTTTTTTTTAAGCTAGAAGAAACACCTGGTTTTTCTTACTTTTCTATTGCCTCAATCACTACAAGTGAAATAATACTTAAAACCCTGGCTCTTCAGTACTGAACACTCCAGAATCTTGTATTTTAGGGTATTTGTTTTTTGTGAAGAGTCCAACAGATAACTAGCTGTTAATTCAAATTTTGCACCTGGCTGTTCTGTCAGTTATTTGAACGAGATGAAAAAGCAGACCCTCCTTATTTGAATGAGCTCAAGAGGCTTAGAACTGTTTAAAACTCAGTACAGTTAGGCCTGGTCCACACTGGGGGCGGGAGGGGATCAATCTAAGATATGCAACTTCAGCTATGAGAATAGCGTAGCTGAAGTCGACGCATCTTAGATCGAATTAAAATTACTTACTTCGCACCCTTGCGGCACTGGATTGACGGCCGCGGCTCCCCCGTCGACTTTGTTTCCGCCTCTCGCACGGCTGGAGTTCAGCAGTTGACGGGAGAGCAATCGGGGATCGATTTTGCCTCTACACTACGCGCGATAAATTGATCCCCGATAGATCGATCTCTACCCGCCGATCCGGCAGGTAGTGTAAACGTACCCTTAGATTTGCCATGTACAAGGCATACAAGTTTTGTCCCATATGACATTCTTTACTAAATATTTTAAGAAAATACAAAAAAAGGACATTGTAAACTGGAATATTCATAGAAAAGAAATCCTAGATGGAAGTCTGTGAATTTGCCCTCTTTTGTTTTCTTTCTACTTCTTTCTTTTCCCATCTTTTCTTGATACCTTACCCATCTGCTTAGACATTGTTACCATTGGATATGAATCTCAGAAGAAGATTTAAGCATCTCACTGAATTTTATGAATGTGCCTTTGATCTATAAGAACGCAGGAAAAAATATAGACAATTTGCTTCATTTAATTCCAGAAAAGAAGTTTTATCTGATACATTCTTCAATTACTAAATGTAAAGTATGGAACCCTGTAGCACCAGTTACATCTCCTGATTGTGCCAAAATGTTGTCCAGTTACACTACCGATTATCAGGCTGCACCTTCACTTCATTGTCATAAAAATCATTAGCCTATTGTAATATGGCACAAAAGTACACATTTTCTTCTACCACTCTCCTCTGCAACCTTCTTCTGCTTTTCTCTTGAGCTCCACTTGAAGAAAGCTATAAATGCATGTCCTAAACCATCCTTGTTCAGGAAAGCATGTAAGTGCTTAAACTTGAGCATATAGTTAAATCCAATGAGCTTCAATGACACTTATGCATTTGTATCTTTAAGCACATGCTCAGGTACTTTCCTTAATAAGATGTTTTCCTGAATCAGACACATTTTTACTGAACTTTAGACAGAAGACAATCGGTCATACAACTGGCATGAAATTACTAAAATAAATAATAAAATTGGCAAATTATTTTATCAATAAGCTCGTCGTTATTGTGCAATCTTTCATAACCACATATTCATTTATGAGCAAAGTAATGAAAATTAAATCTTGACTTTTATAAAAGCTTCATTGCCTGAAATAAACATTTTCTACCACCAATTTATTTCAGGCACCAGAGTCTCAAACTTGCATTTGGATACAGCAGTATTGAAAATTAATACCAATCACAAGGTTTCCTTTAGAACTTTCAGAAAAGTGGGTCCTAAGTAGAGTAGATTGCTGCCTTCTGAATTTAAGAACTGTTTAGTCTCTGTCTTTGAATACCATAAAGAGGAGGTCTTTGAATTTACTGTGCATAAGTGCAGGAAGCATCAAAAGCAATTACTTATAAATACTGCATAAGGAAATTCTTTTGATTCTTGATCAAAAGTACATGGGACCTGTGAATGTTAATTGCAGAGTAAATGACATACAAATCTTGTAAAAGATATTAGAATGTAAATATATTGCTCAATTGTCTCTTTTCTAAAGATAAACCCAGTGTTCTTAACTACCTCATTTGTTCAGCTTCCTATGTAAAGCCAGTGCACTCCATGATGCTACAGGATAATATATGTTGTATGTGTTGTGGACACAAAAACAATGAGATACAGAACACATAGTTAAATGTGGAGGCTGAAACTTTATATAAAAACTATTATCTGTCCTGGAGAAACCACCCCAAACTATCTGGCAAGGTTACTCCATTGTAGATCTCAGCTAGCACCCATGAATACTATAAACTTAACCTTAGGGTGAGTGTGAAAGCCCTGCCCCCTCTACATCTTCAGACTTTCTAAAGGACCCTGACTGTAAGCCACAATTCCACCCACTTGCCTCCTCTACATCAGAGAGTAGAGAAAGAAGCTGCATGAGATACAGAGGCACATTTCCTCACCGTGCAGTGCCTACGACCAATGCCCAATTACAGGAACTGAATAGGACTTTTTGCTGACATCTCCCATGGTGGGTATCAATGAAGTTGGTGGGCTACAATCAGTTTGGATGTCCGCCCAGCTGGGCAAGTAGAAAGGAATTAACTGACCCTTTGAGATTCTTCAACAAAATATCTGACCCCTACTTGGACATACTCCATCCTTTTGGATACAGTTCTGGAGAGGCATACTCAGTCCCCTTCTGGGAAATCACTGTAACTCCTGCCACTTTAATATAAATACAAGTTTTCCAGTTTACTACTTTCCTGCTCTGGTTGATCTTGGGAGGACTCGTGATTGCTTGACAAACTTGCCTCAAAAGCAAGACGACTTCAAGGAAAAGGGACCCTATTGTGATCAATATTCCTTTTTATTCTAATGATCAAAGTAATTATTTTTGCTATTTCTAAATCCTCCTCCTCCTCCTGAGAATAATGATCATCTGTGAGGAATGAAAACAGCCAGCTGAGGAATGGTATTAGCTGGTCCCACAGCTACTGTTAACCGTTCATTAAAAGCACGCATTGGAACCAGATCCCTGTATATACAATTCAGGTGGTTGATGATGACTTGCAGCTGACTTTCTTGGTCACAAGGATGGTGGACAATAATTCTCCCAATTTTGTCAGTTTTTCAAAGGGGAGATGGGTTCTTATTGACCTCTAAAAGGGTATAATCATGCCTAGAGTGTGTCTCAGGGTGCTTTGTGGTTTAGGTATTGTTTGTAACATTCTCTGAGATCCTCAAATGAAAGTTATGTTAGGGTTGATCCTGCTCCCACTGAAATTAGTAGGGAAAATTGCATTGACTTCAGTGGAGCAGGATTGATCCCTAAGGGCAGATCGTGGAAAGGGAATTCTTATACAACCAGCGAGGGAAGGTGCTCCTCAGCAGGGCATATAATATCAGTGGAATTGTTGTGCAGTTTCTCCTGCAATCTCAGGCTTGAAGAGCTCTCTGCTCTCATGCTCACGCTCCTCCTTCTCCTTCCTCAGCTTGCCATCACCCAAAGAATCCTCTAAACCAAGGAAACAAACATCAGCACATATGGTAGAAAATAGATCCAAAGGATGAAGAAGTCCTTTTGTGCAGGCTTCCTGCAGTCCTTACTACACGATAGAATTATACCATTTTTGTTGCCTACAGGACAGCGTGCACCGGTGGACTTAGGGACAAGATTTACTCCAAAGTTTGCAGTATTTCTATAGTGTGTGGAAGCAACACACACTGCTGAACAAGTACGAAATTAAATCTGAGATTTCTCCCCTCTGGCTACTAGTACAAATTACTAGTTTTGGTGACTGTGTGTCTGTCTGGCCATGTTACAGATCAATGTGAACCATATCAAACATTTTACAAAGCCTCTGGCATTTAGGGACGGGAGGAAAACAGTGATCTATGCCCTCTCCAGCATACTGGCTCCTGAAGAATTGTACAAAAATCAGAAGTTAATTTATAACTTAAACCTCCGGTGGTCTGAATTCAGTGTAAACTTCAGGAAGTTTGCCTATGTTTAGAAAAATCAAATGAATATCCTGAAGACTAGGACAGGCTTTCAAATGCTCTCTCTGAAATAGGCCAAGGGATTTCTTTTTAAATTGATTTTGAGATTTGATATGGCTTTCAGTGACAGGGACTCCAGATTATTTGCTTTCACTTGAGGTGTCTAGGTTCTGTTTTTCTGAAAATCAAATTCAACCTGTCTAATTTTTTTTAATTACTGTGTTGCTCAGTTCTGCAAATTTTTATCTACTGTTTTATTTTATCAATCAATATTTATTCTCATCTTTAAATTTCATATATTACTAGAACATTAAATGCATAGAGGTGTGTAGAATATCTAGTTTTAGGGCCTATGATAAGTATTTAATGTGGTTTGTGTTAACCAATTAGGGAAATACTGAATGAGTGAAGCCACTAGGGATAAGTAAAACATGCTTTGAAAAAAGTCTCTCTCTATTCCAGTCCCTCCAAAGCTTTCAGTAGCCTGTCATGCAACTAATCAATGAACATGGCCCAGTTACATAATTATAGCAAAAATATTAGCATTCGCAAATGCATCTCAGATTAATTACTCAGGTTTTCAATTCAAATATAGTCAACCTTTGATCTTTAAAGTCTTGAGTGAAGGGCCAGGGATGCCAAAATTGAGTTAATCCAGGTTTTGATTACTTGCGGCAACTATTTTTGACCACTGAAGATTTTGGACCAAATTCAGCCCTGACATAAGCAGGTGCAATGCCCATTTTGATCCCAAAAATTAGGCACCTGTCTAATTTTTAAGTTTTGAGTAGTCTATTGAAGCCAATTTGACTATTCACATATTTAAAATTGGGTATGTGCTTAGACCCTGATTCAGCAAAGTATTGCACTATCTTGCACTAAATGTGGCACTATCTTAGCCCTGGTCTACACTACGAGTTTAGGTCGAATTTAGCAGTGTTAGATTGATTTAACCCTGCACTCGTCCATACGATGAAGCTGTTTTTGTCAACTTAAAGGGCTCTTAAAATCGATTTCTGTACTCCTCCCCGACGAGGGGATTAGCACCGAAATAGACCCTGCTGGGTTGAATTTGGGATAGTGTGGATGCAATTCGATGATATTGGCCTCCGGGAGCTATCCCAGAGTGCTCCATTGTGACCGCTCTGGACAGCACTCTCAACTCAGATGCAGTGGCCAGGTAGACAGGAAAAGCCCCGCGAACTTTTGAATTTCATTTCCTGTTTGGCCAGCATAGCGAGCTGATCAGCACAGGTGACCATGGAGTCCCAAAATCACAAAAGAGCTCCAGCATCTGATCGCTGTATGGGGAGACGAATCTGTGCTATCCGAACTCCGTTCCAAAAGACGAAATGTTGGAATATTTAAAAACATTTCCAAGGGCATGAAGGACAGAGGTTACAACAAGTATCAGGGGGTAGCTGTGTTAGTCTGTATCTACAAAAACAACAAGGAGTCTGGTGGCACCTTAAAGACTAACAGATTTATTTGGGCATAAGCTTTTGTGGGTAAAAACCTCACTTCTTCAGATGCATAGAGTGAAAGTTACAGATGCAGACATTATATATTGACACATGGAGAGCAGGGAGTTACTTCACAAGTGGAGAACCAGTGTTGACAGGCCAATTCAATCAGGGTGGATGTAGTCCACTCCCAATAATAGATGAGGGGACCCACAGCAGTGCCGCGTGAAGCCTACCGAAGAACCAGAGAGGCAAACGGCCGCTCTGGGTCAGAGCCCCAGACACGCCGCTTCTATGATGAGCTGCATGCCATTCTAGGGGGTGCCTCTACAACTACCCCACCCCTGTGCTTCCCTCCTCCCCCACCCCTTCTGGGCTACCTTGGCAGTGTGACGAATTAATAAAGAATGCATGAATTTGAAACAACAATGACTTTGTTGCCTCTGCAAGCGGAGATCAAAGGGCGGGGAGGGCGGTTGGCTTACAGGGAAGTAGAGTGAACCAAGAGGCTGGGTTTTCATCAAGGAGAAACAAACAGAACTTTCACACCGTAGCCTGGCCAGTCATGAAACTGATTTTCAAAGCTTCTCTGATGCACAACACACCCTGCTGTGCTCTTCTAACTGCCCTGGTGTCTGGCTGTGTGTAATCAGTGGCCAGGAGATTTGCCTTAACCTCCCACCCTGCCATAAACGTCCCCCCCCCTTACTCTCACAGATATTGTAAAGCACACAGCATGCAGTAATAACAATGGGAATATTGTTTTCGCTGAGGTCTAACCGAGTCAGTAAACTGCGCCAGCGAGCTTTTAAACGTCCAATGGCACATTCTACCACCATTCTGCACTTGCTCAGCCTATAGTTGAACTGCTCCTTACTACTGTCCAGACTCCACAAGCCAGGGGAGCAAGGGGTAGGCTGGGGTATGTGCGACCATGCGGTGCTGCTGACTGGGAGAGCAGCCTAAGGCAGAAGCCTCCAGCTGGCATGATATTCCAGGCAGGCCTAAATCTCCATTAGAGGAAACTTAAAGAAGAGAATGACCTGGAGTCATTCCCATTTTTGTCCAGGCGCCCCCTGACTGACCTCACCGAGGCCAGCCAGGAGCACCCATGTCTGCCCAGGCATCCCTGACCAACCTAACCGAGGTCGGTCAGGAGAACCCAAGGGACAACGACGACAGCTAGCAGTCGTATTGTACCGTCTGCAGTCCACAAGGAAGGGGATGCTGCTGTGTAGCACTGCAGTACCGTGTCTGCCAGCAGCACACAGGAGACATATGGTGACAGTGAGCCGAGCGGGCTCCATGCTTGCCATGGTATGTCATCTGCACAGGTAACCCAGGAAAAAAGGTGAGAAACAATTTTTTGCTGTTGCTTTCGCGAAGGGAGGGAGGGAGGGGGGGCCTGACAACATGTACCCAGAACCACCCATGACAATGTTTTTGCCCCATCAAGCATTGGGAGCTCAACACAGAATTCCAATGGGCGGCGGAGACTGCGGGAACTGTGGGACAGCTACCCACAGTGCAATGCGCCGAAAGTCGACGATAGCCTCGGTACCGTGGACGCACACTGACGACTTAATGCGCTTGGTGGGGACACACAATCGACTGTATCAAATCGATTCCTAAAAAAATAGACTTCTATTAAATCGACCTAATTTCATAGTGTAGACATACCCTTAGAGTGGAACTGAAATTTGCCCAGTGAGGGGTGCTGGAACAATTTGTACAGTGGAGATGCTGAAAGTCATTGAACCAAACTGTAAGCCCTGTATGTTGTGGAAACCACTTCAAGCCAGGGGGGGCTGCCCCCCCTACTCCTAATTCCAGCACCTATGGGCCCAGTGTTTTTTATGCACCGAAGCTGCATCTTGTGGATTATGTTTAAATTTCAGATAACTGAGCATTTAAACTAAGATCAGCTGGTTAAGATCTAATTGTAACTCTTCTTACATTGTTAATATTGTCCCAAAATCCATCTCCTTTGATTCTCAGAAATTTTTAATAGGTCCTCAAGCAATTACCCAACAATGTATTTTTACAGATAAGACGTGGTTAAATAAAAGTCCAATTTAAATGCAACTTTGCCCTTTCATTTGCAGCCCTATCACACTAGTATTTCCTGAAAACATCACTGCCTCTTAGTTAATAAATGGCTGTCTATTTTAGGGTATTTAATCAACTCCTTTTACCCTTGCAGAAAAGTCTTATAGAATTTAACAGAGGACAAATAGAAAAGTTCTGTTAGGTTTTTTGCATCGTACTGTTGAATATAATAGAAAAAATATTCCTATATAAAATAAATTAATAATAATAATTAATAATCAATAATATAAATTCTAAAAGAATAGCTCTCTCGTTCTCCATCCATATGTCCCTTTCTAAGATGTCCCATCTGGTTACTAGCTGTTCCAACATCTCATTGCAATTTTCTCAATAAGGCCTTGTTTCTGCAAGCACTTATGCAAATGATTATTTCTATTGGGTTCAAAGGGACTGCTCCATATGTACAATTAAGCATGAGCTGAACAGCTCCTGTGGTCACAGTCAGCCCCAATCCACTGCACCTCTGTGGCTTGTCAGACCTGGGGGCAGCCCCAGGTTGAGCAGTACTCTGAAACAAACAGAGCTGGAGCTCAGGGTTACATGCTGAGAAGCAGTTTAAAAGCACTGCTAGTCTGTACTCTTGGAGAAGAGAAGACGAGCTAGGCTTTTTCTTTTGTTGAAGCTCCCAGGACTAAGTCTTGGCCTTTAACCGCACAGCCGTGTGGGAGCTGAGACTTCCTGTGGGGGTTTTTAAGACAGTTTGCATTGGGGGAGGGAGCCATGATACTCACAGGCTGTGGAACTCTCCCCCCTCTCCTCCCTGTGGTTGGAACTGATTTATATTCCCTGCTGGAAAAGAGAAGACTTCATAAAAGGCACTGCTTGACAGCTACACCCAGGCCCCAGGGAACCATGAACAAGGTAATTGAGGTGCCTGCCTTCACCCTAAGAGGTGACTTTGAATCTGAACTCTTGATACACACCTATGTCATGCTGGTCACTGTTTTCCAGGACCTTCTTGTTCCTGTAATATTGTAAATCCAGCCTCTTATGTATACTCTCAAAGCAGAGGTTTCTCTCATTGTTTGTACATCACTCATTGCATTGTATCAGCACTTGTAAATCACATTTGGGGATATTGCCAGTGTACCAGGTAGCATCAAGTATATTTCACACAGGGAGAAAATAACCTTAAAATAGTTTAAAACTTATTTCTGTATTAAATTCCTCCCTTAGCCTGCTTGCTAAGGCCATTCAGTACAGAAATCCATTCTTGACTCACTTCCTGCATTTCATTTTAAGGGTAATTTGGAAACTATTACCATGAGTAGTGGTCAAAATTTTAATTAGGGTATGTCATAGAGTCTATGAATATTGTTACCAACACTGGTTGAAATTTTTTCAATCAAAAGGTTGGTTTTTTTTTTGTCAAAAGTTGCCTTTAAAAACAATGGAAACTTTTTCATGAAAAAAGCAAGTGTTTCCAAAGTTTTCCAGTGTTTTAATGCAACCTAAACCCATCTTTTCCCCACTTTTTTTCTTCCATTTTTGTTTTAAGTATCTTTCAATGCCCCCTTCCCCTTTGCATTGGGAGTTGAGGAAAAGGTGAGAAAGGGGAAGTTGGAACAAAGAAAAAAAATTTAAAAATCTGAAACGCTTTGAATAAATGGAAGAAAAAAGTTTGTCTGAAACCTGCATTATGAAAATTATTTTGACGAACTTTTCAGGTGAACTCTTGCCCATTTTTTAATAGCTTGGCTTGCTGCTATCATTCAAACAAGCTGTGAAGTTGGGAGCTAGATTTGAACTATCTTGTAGTTTGAGGGGCTTCTGGCCTACTGTTTTAGTTTGGTCTCATCTCTAATTCCCCAAACCAAAAAATAATGTGCCAAATTTACCATAACTGAACTAGACATAAAAAATGGTAAATGAGAAAAGGGGAGTGCCATTCAAGAAAATCTACATAGATAAAACTAAACAAAATGTATTTAATGTATTGCAGACATAAAATATGTTTTAAGCCTACTTTAAAAAGATCAGCTAGTATGCTAGTCATCTGTTTTTTTACTAGGATTTAGCCAGATTTAAGGATTTAGCATGCCAATTTATGCAGGAAATGTATGTATATATGCATCGGAAAATACCCCATGAAGAAACTGAACATGGATTCCCATATGACATGTATGCATTTCTCTGTTACTCATGGACAAATGGGTGTGTATTGTGATCAGCACTTCTCTACCTATAAATAACATAGTATTTGCAGTTTTATCCTAATATGTGAACAAGTAATTTTGCAACAAATACCACGTGGTATTGACCACAATGATGTATAGTAAGAGTATTTTTGGTATGAAATTACCAAACTGATGTCTCCTTTGCAAGTTTAAACTATATGAAAATATAGAAAATATATTTATCAAGTAAGTCAGATTGTATGTGTGCACAATCCCAACTTGAGTGCATGTGGCAAGCGATTTGCACATCATATTAGAGGTGCACATGCACTTTTGTGTAAGCCTGCCTAAAATGTAAGGGCTTGATGTTGGCATAAATAATAGGTGTACACTGATGGGACAGATGTGTGGTGTTGAACGCATATGGACGGCTGACTACAACTTTCCATGTGGATACCTGAAAGTTAGGCACCTGACTTAGTTAGGGGACTAAATTGATGCTCTGAGAAGTATGACCAAATATTTAAATTCATCCAGTTAATAATCTATTGTGAAGACTTTTTCTAGGCTAGCTAATTCATTCAAACCAATGTGCAGTAACCATAGAAACAAGATAATTACAGAAACAGAAATTCTTTAGCAATCAATGCTGTTATAAGAGGGAAGTTGAACTTAGACTAGTGGCTAACATAGTTTATCTACTGCTTGCCCTTCCTGTCTAGTTACCCCTTTGGTAACTAACACACCAATTCTTTTGTGCTTCTGTGACCCTAAGAGTCCCCCCAGTCCCAACTGGCATACTGTTGTCATGATATATACCCAAAAGGTGGCTTGTAATGTACCATTGGAAAACTAATAACTCACTGATTATTAATCTTTCACAATGTATGTGTGGTAAACATTTTTGATATGTGCTTCAAATATGATCTTAAAATATATTTGGCAAGCAGTACCTAACCCACACCTGTTCCAGACAAAGGAATGTGGTTCCACCTTCTTGAATGTGTTTCCAATGTAAATTAAGCAAGGTGTGGTCAAAGAAAATCACATTTACATGCAAGGTAGACACAGCCATCAGGATAGCAAGTGGACAAAGATGACTACTTAATAATCTCAATGGGAGATGGAGACAGCACCCCCAGGAAGCCTTCCTGACCCTTAAAGCAGGCTCAATTAAATTTTTGAAAATATAAGGAGAGAGAGCGAGAAAAGGTCATTTTGACATCCATCAATTGAGGGAGTGAAGGGGGCCAGAGCTCTTGAAATCACAATGTTTTATTCTGTAACCAAGAGCATTAAAGTCTCTGGGAACTAAGTATAGGTGAGAAACCTGCTTGGGCAGATTGTGGTGTTGTACTTATTTTTTGCTTCTAACCCTTTCTGTCTTTTCCTTATTCTTGGGACCACTTATGCCTCTGACCTTTTGCTTGAATAGATGTTTTACTTTTACTATAAACCAATTTAGTGCTTTGATTAAAAGTGTTTAACTCCAGTTCAAGTTATAAAGAGACATTATTTTTGCTGCTCCCTTAAGCTGCTGGATACTAATTTATGTAAGTGTTCAGCTAGCGGGCTAGACACTACAAAACAGACAGTTTTGGGGAAACTTGGGACTGGGAGGATGTTGGGGTCACCCTGCTAAAAGTAACTGGGAGGTGGATGACGGGGTGTGACCTGTATACTAGGTGTTAGTTTCCGGTATGGGAGCCACGGCAGTATAGAATTTAGGGCATCCAGAGTTGCAGGGCAGGCAGTGAAAAACCCTTACTGTTCCAAACCCAAAGGTCACAGCTTAATTTCTTTATTACTGATCTTTGATAGGTACAATTCTATCCCCAAAATTTGCTATAGCTGCTAGAAAAATACTCTTTTTTGCCTGTTCATTGTCATTAGCAAACAGTTTCTAGGCCTTTCATTTTGAAGTCATCTCATGACACTGGTGAGTTCAGTCACCAGATATTGCCCTTCCCTCTCCTTTTCTTTTTAATAGATGGAGAAAATTGGTATGAGGCAACTCTAGTACCGTTTAGAGTCCTCCAATTTCCTTGAACCCTTAGGGTATGTTTACATTGCAATAAAATCCCTCTCAGTGGTTCAGCTGACCCAAGCTCGCAGGGCTTGGGCTATGGGGCTATAAAATAGCAGTGTGGACATTCAGACTCGGGCTGGAGCCCAGGGTCTGAGACTGACCTACTTACCTACCTGTCAGGATCTCAGCCTGGGCTCCAGCCTGAACCCAAATGTCTACACTGCTATTCTTAGCCCCGCAGTGTGAGCCCCATGGGCCCAAGTCATGTGATCCAGGCCCTGAAACTCAGTACTGGGGATTTATTATTTTTTTTTTAATTGCAGTAGACAATATCCTTACATTCCAATTTTAGGTCTGGGCATGGTACAGGGACTGCTGCGCTAATCTTGATTGAGCTTTTCATAGTGGTAAAGGTCAAGGGATTCTCTGTATAGCTTTTGTGATTGAATTAGTTGGAAAAGTTGGCCTTTAATGATCCAGATGATCCATGTCCAGCTATAAAAACATGAGATTATCTGGAGACAGCAATATTTTTAAGGAAAAATTATACCTTAACTTAAAAACACATATCTCAAGACTACAGCTTTGTCATTAAGAGTAACAGTCAGTCAGGTTTTATACAGAAAACATGCATCCGAAGAAGTGAGGTTTTTACTCACGAAAGCTTATGCCCAAATAAATCTGTTAGTCTTTAAGGTGCCACCAGACTCCTTGTTGTGTTTATACAGAAAACATGTTATTTTAGGATAAAGGAATTTAGTTATGAAGGTATTAAGGACACAGTTATAGAACTATAAGGCCCTATTTCTCTCCTTATGTCTGGTATTAAAGGGTGCTCAGATTGGACTGAATCACCATTAGAAGGTGCACTCTCAGCATTTTATAACCTCTCTAAGAGGAAGCATTTTCTTTGAAAGGATGGTGTCCTAATTCAATATAAAATCCTCTTTACTGAGAGTCTTTATGAGTCTCACATGTCACTGACATGGAGATGACTCCTGAATTACAATATGGGTGGGTAGGTATTTCTGTTTTGGACATAAATCCCCCCTTGACATAGTATGGGGTTTCTTGATCCCCCTTAAATCTCTGGATTTTGCACAAAATATTATCTGAGGGCTACCAGTTTCATTGTGGATTTTCTATCGATCCCTATGAAATTGTTGGATTTGTAATGATTTCTCCCTCTCAGGCCTAATCCTTCCTCTGCAGCTTTTCCTTTATGAAATTGCTGCCATCTTCATTTTGTATTATCTTTTATAAAGAGAAATACGGTCTGCGAACCTGTCTTTCATCCTGTAGATTGCTTGATTATGTTGAAAGCAGGCTAAGTACCTACTAGCATGCATGTAGTGGAAATAATGAGTGACAGTCTTCAGGTTTTGAATGTTCTCATTTGCATTTTGAAGCAATTAACTCTTGCAACAGTTAACTGGAATAAAAAAATAGTCGTCCTTATCTGCACGAAGGGACAGATTATCAATATATGCTCATTTTCAGAACCCTGACCCCTCATCCTTCACCTCCTTCCTCACTTCTGCTCCCTAGTTAGAAATCATTTAGTTACTTTGCCTCTTTCCACTCTCCTACCCTTCTTTTGTCCACATGTCCCAGTCACTGATCTGTCAATCATTCCCCAATGTATCTTCCTGCCAGCCTGCTCCACAAGTCACAACAAAAAAGTGGGAAGGAGGGTATCTCTGTAAGTGAGTCAAAGGGCTAGGTCCACAAAGGGGACATTGCAGTCCCTGAACTTTAGATGTCTGGTCACCCGGTGGAATCAACAACCTTCAGTTAGGTGCCTGGGCTCCTGCATGGGGAGAGTTAGGCACTTAAGAATGGTTTCAGAGTAGCAGCTGTGTTAGTCTGTATCCGCAAAAAGAACAGGAGTACTTTTGGCACCTTAGAGACTAACAAATTTATTAGCGCATAAGCTTTCGTGGACTACAGCCCACTTCTTCGGATGCATATAGAGTGAAACATATATTGAGGAGATATATATACACACATATACAGAGAGCATGAACAGGTGGGAGTTGTCTTACCAACTTTGAGAGGCCAATTAAGTAAGAGAAAAAAAAACTTTTGACGTGATAATCAAGCTAGCCCAGTACAGACAGTTTGATAAGAAGTGTGAGAATACTTACAAGGGAAGATAGATTCAATGTTTGTAATGGCTCAGCCATTCCCAGTCCTTATTCAATCCTGAGTTGATTGTATCTAGTTTGCATATCAATTCCAGCTCAGCAGTCTCTCCTTGGAGTCTGTTTTTGAAGTTTTTGTGTTGTAAGATAGCCACCCGCAGATCTGTCATTGAATGGCCAGACAGGTTAAAGTGTTCTCCCACTGGTTTTTGAGTATTATGATTCCTGATGTCAGGGGCCATGTACATTGAACAAAAACACTGACCCAGGAACCTATCCTTGTAACAAAGCCCCATGCCAACTCTGTCCACACATCTATTCAAGTGATATTATCATAGGACCTAATCACATCAGCCATACCATCAGGGGCTCGTTCACCTGCACATCTCCCAATGAGATATATGCCATCATGTGCCAGCAGTGCCCCTCTGCCAAGTACATTGGCCAAACTGGACAGTCTCTCCGCAAAAGAATTAATGGACACAAATCTGACATCAGGAATCATAATACTCAAAAACCAGTGGGAGAACACTTTAACCTGTCTGGCCATTCAATGACAGACCTGCGGGTGGCTATATTACAACAGAAAAACTTCAAAAACAGACTCCAACGAGAGACTGCTGAGCTGGAATTGATATGCAAACTAGATACAATCAACTCAGGTTTGAATAAGGACTGGGAATGGCTGAGCCATTACAAACATTGAATCTATCTCCCCTTGTAAGTATTCTCACACTTCTTATCAAACTGTCTGTACTGGGCTACCTTGATTATCACTTCAAAAGTTTTTTTTCTCTTACTTAATTGGCCTCTCAGAGTTGGTAAGACAACTCCCACCTGTTCATGCTCTCTGTATGTGTGTATATATATCTCCTCAATATATGTTTCACTCTATATGCATCCGAAGAAGTGGGCTGTAGTCCACAAAAGCTTATACTCTAATAAATTTGTTAGTCTCTAAGGTGCCACAAGTACTCCTGTTCTTTTTGCACTTAAGAATGACTTACTTACAAAAGCCAGAACACTGAACAGAGAACTGCCTATACTAGCCAATGGCTACTGGCAATGAGCACACCTAGCAGATTGGGCATTTCAGGCAAGATTAGTGGAGCAAGGAATAATTTGAGGATGATTCTGGGTGTGAAGTAGGCACCAATCAGGACTCAGTCAGCTTTGTGCATGCCAGTAGCATAAATTTAGGCATCTAGGGGACTTTACCAGTGGAAACATAGGTGCCTGGGGACTTAAGGAGCCTACAGGGGTGGGTGTTTTAAAGATCCAAATTTTGGATTTAAGCACCTAAAGTAGCAGTTTGGATCCACAAAGGGATTTAGGCCCCTAAGTGTCTAAAAGCCTCACATCCATTCCCTGTCTGATTATCCTGTAATAGTTCCTGCTGCTCCCTCGCCTTCACAGAAAAAATATGTCTCTTTATGGCTAGATCACAATGTCCCATTACCACTCCTTTCCTTAGAGGAGCTGCTGGGTTTTGACCGGCGGATACATGCATGAGACTTGCCCTTGAGGCTACGTCTATATTATAAGCTGGGGGTGTGATTCCTGTCTCACATAGACGTACTTACACTAGCTGTCATTGAGTTAGTACGCTAAAAATAGTAGAATAGCTGGGATGGTATGGGTAGCAACAAATGGCAACACAGGCTAGTTGTGCCACATACGTAGCCACAGGGTTCAGATGGTTCTGTACTCCTCATTGCTAGTTCCTGCCGCCCGACTACCCACTACCCATACTATTACAGCTACACTACTATTTTTAGTGTGCTAGCCAGATAAAAGCTAGCACAAGTGTCTGCATGAGCTGGGAATTACGCCCATAACTCTAAACTTAAATGTCGCCTGAGTGTCCAGCTGGTAACCTCTGTTGTTCTCTTCTGCCTAGCTAAGAGATAGTAAGCTGTGGATTTCATTCCATTCCATTTCATTCCATCTTCTAGTTCAAATAATTTACTGAATTCCAATTGTTTACACCTGTGCAAGCAGATATCTCTGGTGTAAGCAGCTGAAGACAATGGTGCTGCACAGATGTAACAAAGGAACTAATTTGGCCTGCAGAACCTTTATTGTTTCTACTAATGCACCAGATTTAAAAAAAAAAAACAACTGGTTTGCTTTAAAATCCTAATTTTAGTTTGCAGGATTTAGTGTGCAATTAGAAAATATGGGTGGGATTTTTCAGAAACAACATGGCATGATTTTGTTCCTACTGAAATCAATGGAAGTTTTAATATTGACTTCAGTGGGAGCAGAGTTAGGCCAGTGATTAACACTTTTGAAAGTTCCAATAGGCATTTTTATGTTTTGTAAACTGGGCACAGTTGATCTGGAAATCATTGAAGGACAATCAACATGAAACTCAATGATAACATTTTTACAGTCCCTTCCCAGAGTGGAATGGCACATCAATGTTTTCTTATCTTGGTTTTATTGTATCGAATACCATAAGCATTCTGTGTACAATGACCCTGTGGTCTGTACTTGTGCTGCCTGTATCATATTCTGTTGTTCTTGCCTGGGCCATTAGAATGAAAACATTTTGGGTCAAGAGCTTCTATTCTACAAACAGTTCATCTCTTCTAGATCACTATTTAAAGCTGCATCGCTATATAAATGATCAATAATATACATTCCTATTCTTTACAATGGTATGTCTGTAAAGTATCCTAAAATTACCACATTAATCCAATACATGTTGTCTTTTTTCTTTATTTTCAAAGTATTTTAATGCAATATGTTCTGTTATTTTCTTAAATATGAATATTCAAGGGACTATTCAAATACCATTACATTTATTTATTTTATTTTAAAGTAAGCAGTGGTGGGGAGAGTATTGTACATTGATGGTCAACCTTAGCAGTTACTCCAAAGTTGAGTTCTATAAAAATGTCTTTAATTAGTTATTTAATTATGTTAAAGCTTGGTACGTTTTTCTTTTTTACTCTCACATTTTCCTGATACCTCATTTCTTACCAATTTAACTTTATTTAAGTTTTTCCCCTCTTTTCAGTTAATGGTGGCAGAACAATGTTTTCCAGTGCTGTGCTTGTAAACAAAAAAAATAGAACAGATCAAAATCCTACTCTCCTTTAGACTCCCCCTCTCCAGAAAGGATACATCTCCAGTTTGTTTTTTCCATTTTCTTTTAAATATTGCTAGGGTTCTAGAGTTTACTGTTCATTCTGTCTCTTTCTCTCACCAACTCCTTAAATTCTTCGTTTGACAGATTACCAGGGTAACATTAAGTGACGCAAGTTAATGTATTATTAGTAGACTATTCTGTTGACCTTCTCCTCTCTGCCCATCCACCCCCAATTCCATTTTGCATCTCATTTTAATGCTGGCTGCCTCACTTTTATGTAGGCATTTAGTTCCTCACTTCAAAAGGGAGCTCAGAAGAGATTGAGAACCTGATGCCCTGATCTCACTTTGTACCTGAGGCTTCCCAAGGCAACCCCAAGGATTAGTGCTTATCATGGCTTTTATTTCTGAGCTGTTATTTGTATTTTCACATTACAATTCAAACATAAATTAAGCCTTGGCTCTGAAAAGACCAAAGTTGTAGATCTGTTTTTAAAGGGGATGGCTATTCTGTTTTTTATGATCATTAATTGTAGCTAGCTCACCAACATAAATTACACTAAATCTCAATCTTCTGTGGTGTTGTCACGTCACTCATTCAATATTATCTTCCTTCTGTGGCAATATATATTGGCATATTTAGTAACCTAGAAGCTAATTTGCTAGCAGTGATTACCTCAGATTCTTAACTCTGCCCCATTTTCCTATACATCTCTAACCTCCATTCACTGGAGAGAGATGATTTGTTTGACGCATGTGTGTGATTATTTAAAAAAACAAAACAAAAACAAACAAACAAAAACCACCACCAGGCAGGAGTATCATACTCTTAAATCATAGCTGTCCAGATGTTTCCCTCCCTCAATTAACAACATTAAATATTCCATCCTCAGTTGAACCAGCTGGTAACCAGTATTGCCCACTCTTGCAATTGGTTTGGCAATGATGCAAGAAGCCCTAGACTCCTTTGAAATTTCATCCAAGCTGCAAGCCTGCAGAGTGTCTCCCCTTTACTCACCATTCTTACAGGAGGGCAGGTGGTGGGGAAAGAGGGAGCAAAAATCAGGTAGCTCAGTGAAACTCTGATTCCTCCCTCCTTTCTGTAAGAAGTATGGAGAGGATGGTGCCTTTGCTGCTTCCCTCTACATGTCCTGGCTTAGGGATAGAAAGAGGACCCCATTGCAGTCCTGCAGACCTGGGAGAGGGTTGAAGACCTAGGAGTATCAGTGGTGTGAAGGTAGGGTATGGAAAGAACTGATAGGGCTGCTGGGGGACAGCAATAATTTCAGGGCTGGCCATGGGCAGATGTGGAGATAAGTGAGACCTCCTGCAGCAGGGGCCAAAATCATCTTAACTGACATTTCTCTCCCACTCCCATAATAGTAATACAGGGGATCGGGGAGGGAATTGAAAATCAAAGGGCTGGTCTACATGGGGTGTGTGTGTTTGTGTCAATCTAAGATACGCAACTTCAGCTACATGAATAACGTAGCTGAAGTAGACATATCTTAAATTGACTTACCTCCTGTCCTCACAGCGCGGGATCGATGGCTGTGGCTCCCCTGTCGACACCACTTCTGCCTCTCGCTCTGGTGGAGTTCCGGAGGCGACGGGGAACGCGTTCGGGGATCAATTTATCATGTCTAGATGAGACACGATAAATCAATCCCCGATAGATCGATTGCTACCCGCCGATCCGGCGGGTAGTGAAGACATACCCAAAGACAGACCAAAGAAACCCCCAACCCCACCATACAGTCTAGTGAAAAGTCATGAGGCCTATTTTTTTTTTTTTTAAAGAATACACCTCATGAGTTTGAGTGGTCTGATTCAGCAGGGTACCTACAGAAATTTTTCACATGGTACACACCAAAACTCTCTCTTATCTACTGCCCCACTCCTGGCTAATTCGCCACATTTCTCCATACTTGTAGCAAGTCTTGAGGCTGTTGCTGAGCAAGTCGTGCAGGTGTAGCAGTGGAAACACGGGCTTCTGGGAGCAAAGTGAGGCTAGGCAGAGCCTTCATACCAAAGCCAGCTCCTTGAGAGCAGCAAGGAGAAGCAGCTCTGGCCACCTCAGTGACCACTCAGGTTTGGTACTGTGGCCCCTCTGTCATGAAGTGGGGGAGATAAAATTGAGTGAGTGGCTTTGTAACCTGTGACACGGAAGTCACGGTGCCTCTCAGGGCCAAATCAGACTGGTGCTGTGACTCCATCATGATGAAGGCCACATTATGAAATGGTTCTGTGACACCCTTGCACACCGGGTTGCAATGCCAGTCATTTAGTTTTGGCCGCACTGACCACCTGCCATGATGGATAGGTTGTGGGGCCAAATTTGAGTGGAGTGGCTAGCAGTCGCCTTCTCAACTTGGCACCCCTGTCAATGGTACACAATGTACATGTGACTGCAGAAGCCCCTTTTGACTTATTATTTTTTGATCTCTTGAGGTTGGCAATACCAAGTAAAGTAACATGTTGTATCTAAATTACCCCCTTTATGTCAGGTAGTAAGTATAATGGAAACAATATCACCTTCTAGGGTTAAATTGGAGAAGTCTCTCACACTACACTGATACTGTGCACTCTCATTTCAATCTGCCATATGAAGCCATTTCATAGAAATCAAATTCTGTCCCCTACCTTAAAGCATCATGTTCCACATTCAGCTCTTATTCTCTTCTCACTTACAGTAATGCAGATTGGGAGTGATTCCATTGATATGAAAGGAGTTGCACTAGGTTGGAATGGTGTCAGCAACAAAAGACTCTCAGGCCTCATATATTGTCTTGATCCAGACTTTCACCTTGAAAACATGGTGGGAGAAAGTGTGAAGACTGAGCTCTTGGGTAGGTTGTGGCTTTTACAGGTCCAACTTCCTTTGATGAGAGAGACAAGCATGTAAGATACAAAGCTTGGTCTTGTACAAGTTATTCCCCTATCCACCTTGTTTCTCTTTATTTTTCAGCCAAACTTTTTTTTTTTTTTTTTTTTTTGCGAGAGAGAGAGAGAGAGGGTAATGTATCTCTTCCTTCTGCATAGTTCTGTACTAATCTCTGATAATCTTTGATTAAATATGGGAGGGAATATGGCATATTTTCTTCAGTCATGATAGATGTCAGGTGTAGGTGTAAGCTTTTTGTCTATGCATCTGGCTATATGCAATAACTCTCATATCACCATGTATTTTGTAACAGTAAATATGAACACAGAGAGAAATGCTTGAATTATTGAGTTTAAATATTTTTCCTGAGCTAGTACTTATTATTTAGGCAAATACCCTAAATAATTTTCTATGCCTACTTTATGTGATAAGTGTTATGTGCACTACAGATCCATAAATACATACCTTCATTCTATACCCAATTTTTAAATCCTGTGTATGGCATAAACAACTTGCAGTTGACTTTTAAATGTTGTCTGTGAGATAATTTTAGAGTAAATATAAGCCAATATAAGCCACACACATTCATCTGTGAGACGTGCTTTGTACTTTGCCTTGTTAGGGTCAGACTTTCAAATTATTCCCATTAGGAAGAGTTTTGTATCATTGACTGGCTCATATTATTCTTAATATCCAGACCTATACATTCGAACTATGGAGCAGCTGGCCAGCCATTGTTTTTTTACATATTGTACGTAGCAGTGTTGAGGTTGTTATAGCTTATCCTCAGGTCAATATCTGGGCTGCTGACAACCTCTTGAGGACAGAGGCACAGTTTACTCTGATCAAACATGTATCATTTTCTGTGTAGCAAAATAGGTACTCTCATTTCCCTTTCCAGTGACACACATTTGAGGATACGGATCTATACAGCATTGTCTTAAATTATGCTAGTAATAGTTTGGATAGATACATTGTCACCATGTGTACCACTAAAAGTCTCTTGTCAAAATAGTCTTGTTGGAAACATGGAAGTCTACTTCTACCTAGCATTATAGGAGTGTTTCTTCTCAATGATGACTGATTTGATATGATAATGTCCCATCTCTTTGTGAGGGAAAGAGCTGTTTCTAGTCTTCTCTTGTTAAAGCAAGTAATTAATGAGATGGTCAAAATCATTCTAATTGCATTTTTCTAAATCCTGATTATATAGCAGGTACTGGCTATAGCAACTCCACCAGAGAGGTCCTTTGGGGCCATCTGCCTGTCCCAAGTCAGGATAAAGGAGGAGGGTTGGGCGTGGGGCTAGCAACTCCACCCCGTAAAAAATCAACCTGCTATAGAAACGCCAACAATAGAGATAACAGAGACTTTTAGCCTGGAAAAAGAAGGGTCTTCGACTCGAAGACGCATGACGCTGGGTGGTGAAAGTCGTGAGGAAGCCACTAAGCTGATTACCCTTCTTGCAACCAGGAGGATTACCATTGGTACATGGAACGTGAGGACCATGTACGAGTCAAGAAAGATGGCACAGGTCGCAGCAGAGATGAGGAGCAACAACTTGACCCTACTAGGCATTAGCGAGACAAGATGGACGCAAGCTGGACAAAGACGACTGTTGACAGGAGAGCTGTTGTTGTATTCCGGACATGAAGAGAGTGACACACCCCACACACAGGGAGTAGGCTTCATGTTGTCCAAGCAGGCACAGAGGGCACTGATTGGTTGGGAGGCACATGGTTCCAGGATCATCACAGCATCCTTCAGAACTAAAATGAAGAGGATTAGGATGAATGTTGTACAGTGCTATGCTCCAACCAATGACAGTGAAGAGGGGGACAAAGACTATTTTTACAATAGACTTCAGAAAATATTAGAGATTCTCCCAGACAAAGACATTACCATCCTTATGGGAGATTTTAATGCCAAAATTGGACCTGACAACACAGGATATGAACAAGTCATGGGGACCCACGCTCTGGGAGAGATGAGTGAGAATGAAGAGAGATTTGTGGATCTGTGTGCACTTAACAACTTGGTCATAGGAGGTAGCATCTTTCCTCACAAGCGGATCCACAAGAGTACCTGGGTATCGCCAGCAGGCATGATAGAAAACCAGATCGATCATGTCTGTATTAGCAAGAAGTTCAGAAGATCTTTGCAGGACGTTAGAGTTAGAAGAGGAGCAGACGTAGCGTCCGACCATCACTTAGTGGTGGCCAGATTGAAGCTGAAGCTGAAGAAGAACTGGATAGACGCGTCAGATAGAAGAGTGAAGTTCAACGTTAGCCTTTTGAAGGATCATAAGATCAAGGAAGATTTTGGACTGACGCTGAAGAATAAGTTTTCAGTACTACAGGATCGGTCTGAGGAAGAGGAAGACAGTGTATCCAACAGATGGCAGAAAGTGAGAGAGACACTTAGGTCAGCATGCCAGGAAGTGCTTGGAATTAAGAAATATCAGCAGAAAGAGTGGATCACAGCAGAGACCTTGACTAAGATAGAAGATAGAAAGAAGAAGAAGGCAGTAGTTAATAACAGCAGGACTAGAGCAGCAAAGGCTAAAGCGCAAAAAGAGTATGCTGAAGCCCATAGAGCAGTGAAGAGGAATATTAGGAAGGATAAGAGAGATTATGTGGATGGACTGGCAGCAGAAGCGGAGCAGGCAGCATACAACGGTAATATGAAACAGCTGTATGACATCACCAAGCGACTGTCTGGAAAGTTCAGCAAACCAGAGCGTCCCGTCAAAGACAAGCAGGGAAAGTCTATAACAGAAATAGAACAACAGATGAATAGATGGGCGGAGCACTTTGAGGAACTCCTGAATAGACCAGCACCATTAAATCCACCAGACATTGACCCAGCCAATGAAGACCTTCCAATCAATTGTGATAGACCAACCAGAGATGAGATCAGAAAAGCCATCACTATGATGAAGAATAGGAAGGCGGCTGGACCTGACGATATTCCAGCAGAGGCCCTGAAAGTAGATCTGGATGTTTCAGTGGAAATGCTGTACCCCCTCTTTGAGAAGATATGGGAAGAAGAAGTGATTCCAGCAGACTGGAAAGAGGGATATCTTATTAAAATCCCCAAGAAAGGAGACCTCAGCAATTGTGCCAACTACAGAGGAATCACACTTCTGTCGGTGCCAGGGAAGGTCTTCAACCGAGTTCTCTTAGAGAGAATGAAGGATGCCGTTGACCCACAGCTACGAGATGAGCAAGCAGGTTTCCGGCAAAATAGATCATGCACGGACCAGATAGCAACGCTTCGCATCATAGTCGAGCAGTCTATGGAGTGGAACTCCTCATTGTACATCAACTTTGTTGACTATGAAAAAGCATTCGATAGCGTGGATCGAGAGACTCTCTGGAAGCTCCTTCGGCACTATGGCATCCCAGCAAAGGTGGTCAACCTGATTAAGAACTTATATGATGGCATACACTGTAGAGTGATCCATGGAGGGCAGCTTACAAACAGCTTCCAGGTGCGAACCGGAGTCAGACAAGGATGCTTGTTGTCACCATTTCTCTTTCTCCTTGTCATTGATTGGATTATGAAGACATCCACTTATGAGCGTAGGAACGGAATCCAGTGGACGTTGTGGACCCAGCTTGATGACCTGGATTTTGCCGATGACCTGGCACTCCTTTCGCATCGCAAACAGCAGATGCAAGAGAAGACCAACGTAGTGGCAGCCATGTCATCACAGGTTGGCCTCAACATCCACAAGGACAAGACCAAGATCCTCAAGATTAACTCCATCAGTAATGACCCAGTCACACTGAATGGAATCCCTCTGGAAGAAGTGCAGTCCTTCACCTACCTAGGCAGTATCATCGACCAACAGGGTGGAACGGACGCAGACATCAAAGCAAGGATTGGTAAGGCAAGAGCAGCTTTCTTACAGCTCAAGAACATCTGGAGCTCTAGAGAGCTGTCTTTGGCAACAAAGATTAGACTGTTCAATTCCAACGTGAAATCAGTCTTATTGTATGGAGCTGAAACCTGGAGGATAATTAAAACAACCACCAGGAGGATCCAGACCTTCATAAATAGTTGCCTTAGAAGGATTCTCCAGATCCGCTGGCCAGACACCATCAGCAACATCTACCTCTTGGAGATGACCCATCAACTTCCAGCAGAGGAAGAAATTAGAAGGAGAAGGTGGGGTTGGATAGGACACACACTACACAAGCAGCCAACCAACATCACTAGACAGGCATTGCGGTGGAACCCCCAAGGCAAGCGGAAAAGAGGCCGTCCAAGAAACACCTGGCGACGTGACCTTCAGGCTGATAGCAAAAAAATGGGCTATACCTGGAACCAGCTAGAGCAAATGGCCCAGGATAAAGGACTCTGGAGATCTGTGGTTGGCGGCCCATACCCCGACTGGGGTGACGGGCATGAGTGAGTGAGTGACTGGCTATAGCTAGAGGCAGGATACCTGACTTGATGGAGCTGTGGTCTGGTCTGGAAATTTTAATTTTCTTATGCTTACTAGATAAGTCACTGTGAATAAATGGTCTTGTCCAATGTGAAAATAAATCTTGCTTTGGTTTTGGAATATATTTGGAAGTCTGGCTTTCCTTTCTTCTAGATGATCTGTAGTTAAATAAGAGTTCCAAGTTATCTCCCAAACCCTTATTATGTTTGACTTACCCCTCCGCCCCCCATTTATGAGGCTTTAATGGGACAGCCAATTGGTATGTGCCTGTTTGTTTACCATCTTGGCTGTAACTTTTGATTTTGCTCTGTGAGAGTGGAGTACAATGATATGCTCATTTTTACTTTTAAAACACATAAATGCAGGGCCATCTCTCTTTTTGTCATGGGTGCAATTTCTTTTTCACGAGTGTTAGTGGAATGGGCTGATTACTTAGATATCAAATATATATAATCTTTTCCAGTGTGCCATCTGGCTGATACGGGGGCTAATATTCATTAGGAGCTATCCCCATCAATAACACCACACCTTTGTAGAGTGGCTGATATATTGAAGGGTGTAATATCACCTTTTGCAAGTGGGTTACTCTTGGTGGGACTAGAGCTGCTCCAGCCTTTAAGGATACAGTATCTGACTGCATGGGAGACTTCTGGCCCTGCAGTGCACAGATTGTAGGAAGCAGAGGGAGAAGGTGCTGAGCAGGTTCACACGTTATTGTGGGCATAGTTCAGATGACAAGTACATGTTGCCTACTTTTTTTTTCAAGGAGTTTTCTGATGGAGGGGTGTGTTTCATTCTAGTGTTGGTGGGTTCTAGGCAGAAAAAGGAAGAATTCTGAGCCTCCAGGTCAGTTTCTTTGAATAGGTAGAAAGTAAGTGTGTCTGTTAGTGAATCCAAGGATAACTCAGGGAACATCAGAGGGAAGAGGGTTCTGAGTTGTGTGGAGGCTAACAGAGAGAAGTATTCTCTATCTGGATAGGAGAGGTAGGTGTCCTGTGTGTTTGTTTCTGGGGGAAGGGTTGGATTGAGGGGAGCTGAAGAGACTTGAGGATGTTCTGGTGCAGCAGAATGATGGGTTGTGTTGACAGACTTCAGGGTAAGGGGAAATGGAGTCAGCTAGTGAATGTAGATGTATGTGAATCGATCAAGTGTATGAGTGGGAAGGTGGAATGGAGTCAGGATGAGTAAGACAGAATAGGGAGATAGTAGGTATTGCCAAACTGAAGGGGGAGAAGCTAGACCTGGGAGAAAACAATGAAGGAGCAACAAAGAGGAATAATATTTGCTTCTGCCCTGCCCTTTGCTATAAAATGTCCCACTTTTTCTTTTCAATTCTAAAAATGGAGGAGAAAAGAGGTCACTCCCTTTTCTTCCCTCCTCCCACCAACATGCCTAGTCCCAAAGAGAACATTTTTCCTGCATGCTAGTTTAGGAAAAAATTACTAAACAGGATGAATGGGAGGAAGAAAACAGATATGACTATTTACATCCCTCCAGTTATTTTGGGCACCAGATGCCAATGGTTGGTAGTAATCTTTCTCTGCATAATTGGCTAAATTTTATATGTATTTGATTAACTCATACAGGAGGTCAGACTACATAATCATAAAGGTGTCTTCTGGCCATAAAATCTATGAAGTCAAGATTCCTGGTGGAAATTCTAATTTATATATATTATATAAAATATACTCTCAAATATTAGATTTATTACTTTGACTATTCCTTTATTATTTTCATAGATTCTTTACCAATATGAAGGGTTTTTTCAGTTACAATGAACAATTTTACAAGAGATATATGGCACTATTCTCTTCATTTACAAGTGTAATTAGCTGGAGAGGAGATTAAGGATAATCTAGGCATGGCACAATATCTAAACGAATATTTTGCATCGGTGTTCAATGAGGCCAATGAAGGGATTAGGAATATTAGCAGCGTGACAGAGGGGGATACAGGAGGGGGGATTACCGTATCCGAGGTAGAAACCAAACTTGAACACCTTAATGGGACTAAGTCGGGCGGACCGGATGATCTTCATCCGATAATATTGAAGGAATTGGCGCGAGAAATAGCAGGCCCCTTAGCGTTAATTTTTAATGAATCTGTAAACTTGGGGGTTGTTCCATTAGACTGGAGAATAGCTAATGTGGTTCCTATTTTCAAGAGAGGGAAAAAAAGTGACCCAGGTAACTACAGGCCTGTTAGTTTAACATCTGTAGTGTGCAAGGTCCTGGAGAAAATTCTGAAGGAGAAAGTAGTTGAGGGCCTTGAGGTCAATGGCAATTGCGACAAATTACAACATGGTTTTACCAAAGGTAGATCGTGCCAAACCAATCTGATCTCCTTCTTCGAGAAAGTAACAGACTTATTAGATAAGGGAAATGCGGTGGACCTAATATACCTGGATTTCAGTAAAGCGTTTGATACTGTACCCCATGAGGAATTATTGGTTAAACTGGAAAACATGGGGATCGATATGAAAATCCAGAGGTGGATAAGGAATTGGTTAATGGGGAGAATGCAGCGGGTCGTATTAAAGGGTGAACTGTCAGGTTGGAGGGAGGTCACCAGTGGAGTTCCTCAAGGTTCGGTTTTGGGACACATTTTATTTAATCTATTTATTACTGACCTCGGAACCGATTGTAGGAGTGGGCTGATAAAGTTTGCGGATGACACAAAGCTGGGAGGTATTGCCAATTCGGAGGACGATAGGGATATTCTGCAGGGAGATTTGAATGACCTTGTGAATTGGAGTATCAGAAATAGGATGAAATTTAATAGTGAAAAGTGTAAGGTGATGCATCTAGGGATAACTAACAACAATTTTAGTTACAAGCTGGGGACGCATCGGTTAGAAGTAATGGAGGAGGAGAAAGACCTCGGGGTCCTTGTAGACCACAGGATGACTATGAGTCGACAATGTGACGTGGCGGTGAAAAAAGCCAATGTGGTCTTGGGATGCTTTAGGCGAGGTATGTCTAGTAGGGATAAGGAGGTGCTGCTTCCATTGTACAAGGCACTGGTGAGACCTCATTTGGAGTACTGTGTGCAGTTCTGGTCTCCCATGTTTAAAAAAGATGAACTCAAACTGAAACGGGTACAGAGAAGGCCACTAGGATGATCAGAGGAATGGAAAACCTGTTGTATGAAAGGAGACTAGAGGAGCTCAGGTTGTTTAGCCTGACCAAACGAAGGCTGAGGGGGGATATGATTGCTCTCTTTAAATATATCAGAGGGATAAATACCAGGGAGGGAGAGGAATTATTCCAGCTCAGTACTAATGTGGACACGAGAACGAATGGATATAAGCTGGCCGTGGGGAAGTTTAGGCTTGAAATTAGATGAAGGTTTCTGACCGTCAGAGGGGTGAAATATTGGAATAGCCTTCCGAGGGAAACGGTGGGGGCGAAGGACCTGTCTGGTTTTAAGATTAAGCTAGATAAGTTTATGGAGGGAATGGTTTAATGGGATAACATGCTTTTAGTCAAAGGAACAGCGTGCCATGGCAGGTAAATAGTATAATGGCTAATGAGGGTCAGGCTGGAGAATCTTGCCTACGTGCTCGGGGTTTTACTGATCGCTATATTTGGGGTCGGGAAGGAATTTTCCTCCAGGGTAGATTGGCAGAGGCCCTGGAGGTTTTTCGCCTTCCTCCGCGGCATGGGGCAGGGATCGCTAGCAGGAGGATTCTCTGCTAATTGAAGTCTCTAAGCCACAGGATTTGGGGACTTCAACAGCAGAGTCAAGGGAAAGGGTAGGGACGGCTTTGTGGCCTGCATCATGCGGGAGGTCAGACCAGATGATCATAATGGTCCCTTCTGACCTTAAAGTCTATGAGTCTATGAGTCTAGTATGGGAATTAATTGAGGTTACACAAATGAGTCTAGAGAAGAACATATCCAATGGTACTAAGTTCTACTCTCCCTCAACCCCACTTCCTTGGCTTCAATGCCTATTAGCTACATTTTATATTCTACCTATGAAACTTTAACAATTTATTTAAAAAATTAAAGTAGTACCCATCACAAACTGTGAACAATATTGTAATTAGTGGGAATAGTTTTCCTAAATTATGTTTTGAATGGTAATTTTGAAATATAAATGCACATATACAGTCTCAAATGCCTTTCTGGACAATTTGAAATATGACCATTTAGGGGGATATGAGGCAGTTGGTTTAATAAACCTTGTTTCTCATATATAAAAGCTTTTTATGAAGAACTATTTTAACAGTTTTTGCTTAACTTCAGAATAGTTCTAAAGGAGGGAACTAATACAAAAGTGGCAAATGAGCTACAGAACAAGGCTAAACTAATCTACGAACAGATTGTGATTCTTTAATTGAAAACAGCATCAAAACTCATTACATTATATTTATTATTACAAACTATGCCCCTCTAGGAACTTGAAGGATCTTTCTAAATTGTTATTTTTTAAATCTGAATTAATGCTGCTGTATTATCCAAATCATATTTTCTTTTTCTGATCTTGGTAGATATTTCCATTTTATTCTGGATAGCAGGCAGTATGATTTGAGTTTTAGATGAACCTTTTATGTGAACTCAGCCTGATAGATAAACTAGCATGCTTATATCATCCTCTTTTAAGACATAGCTGTGTCCTTGTGGCAGAGCTCTGACCTTGTTCCCGTGGGTCCTGCGCCTCTAGGCTGTATATGCTAGCCTCAGTGGCTCTCTGTGACCCTCCACGTAGCCCTTCTGTCTCTAGGTCCAGGATTACAATCTACTGAGCCCTTTTCATCATAAGCCAGCAAGAAGGTTGGTGAGAGAATTCCCACAGTCTCTGTTGTCCCTAGGGCTTGTTTTAGAACAGTTTAGCCTCCTGTCCTGACAGGGGCCTGACTTCCCCTCCCAGGAGGTGTTCCTGTAGTGGTGGGTTGGGGGGGAACCCGGGCCCACCCTCTACTCCGGGTTCCGGCCCAGGGACCCTAATGGTAGCAGCTGTTGGCAGCCAACCTTTCACTGCCAGAGTTGCTACATTTCCCTGGGCCACTTCCCCACAGCTCTCCTTCTTCTCCCTTACCTTAGGGCTCCCTTATCAATAACTTGAGGGTGTCTTCATTAACCAGTCCTTCAGCCACACTTCCTCTCCTCTGGCTCCCTGGCTCTCCTCTGCTTGACTGGAGTGAGCCCTTTTTATAGTATCAGCGGGGCCTTAATTAGAGTCAGGTGGTCTCATTAGCCTGGAGCAGCCCCTGCTCTGGTCAGTCAGGGAACAGAAAACTGTTAATCCAGTGGTCAGTATATCTGCCTTCTGCTATTCTGCTGTACCCAACTGGCCTGGGTCTATCACAGTCCTATATTCATGAAACACATAAATGCACAGCATAAGATCAAAATCCCCAGAAAAAAGGACACCACGAATTGATATCCACGTTTCCAAAAACAAAACAAAAAAGTCTCTAGATATCTTTTCAGATCTATAGAGAATTTGGGAAGCCAAAGTCACACTGAATGGCTTTTAGCAGTGTCAAGGCAGTATCCCCACTTTGAACTTTAGGGTACAAATGTGGGGGCCTGCATGAAGACTTCTAAGCTTAACTACCAACTTAGCTCTGGTCCGCTGCCACCATTCCCAAATGGATTCCCTTCCCTGGGAAGCCTTGAGAAACCTTTCACCAATTTCCTGGTGAATACAGATCCAAACCCCTTGGATCTTAAAACAAGGAGAAATTAACCATTCCCCTCCTTCCTCCCACCAACTCCTGGTGAATACAATTCCAACCCCCCTGGGATCTTAAAACAAGGAAAAATTAACCATCCCCCCTTCTTTCTCCCACCAACTCCTGGTGAATACAGATCCAACCCCCTTGGATCTAAAACAAGGAAAAATCAATCAGGTTCTTAAAAAGAAGGTTTTTAATTAAAGAAAAAGGTAAAAATCATCTCTGTAAAATCAGTATGGAAAATAACTTTACAGGGTAATCAAACTTAAAGAGCTCAGAGGACCTCCCTCTAGCCTCAGGTTCAAAGTATAGCAAACAAAGATAAACACTCTAGTAAAAGGTACATTTACAAGTTGAGAAAACAAAGTAAAACTAAGACGCCTTGCCTGGCTATTTACTTACAAGTTTGAAATAGGAGAGACTTGTTTAGAAAGATGTGGAGAACCTGGATTGATGTCTGGTTCCTCTGAGTCCCAAGAGCGAATGACTCCCGAAAAAAAAAGGCACAAACAAAAGCCTTCCCCCACCAAGATTTGAAAGTATCTTGTCCCCTTATTGGTACTTTGGGTCAGATGTCAGCCAGGTTACCTGAGCTTCTTAACCCCTTACAGGGACAAGGATTTTGGAGTCTCTGGCCAGGAGGGATTTTATAGTACTGTACACAGGACAGCTGTTACACCCTTCCCTTTATAGTTATGACAAGCAATTATGGCTGTGTGCAGCAATCTGAACTTCCTAGTGGATATCTGCTAGGGTATCTATTGAGCCTGGATGGGTGGCAGAGTGCAGTTGCTCTTCCAGTTCCTGTCCCAGACATGTCCCTTCCTGGTCTAATAACAGGAAAACTAGGCTTTTGTTGTCTCAAGATCACTATGCTTCCCTCCCACCCCTTCCAGTGTCCCAGGGCACAGATCTGTCCGATTGGGCTTCTCTCTGGTCATGTTATTGGAGGGGAGTGTCACACGTCTGATGTCAGAATGGTTCTTACCGTCAATGCTTTTACTATTTATGCCTGTCTTATGACTGTCTTCCTGCTCTAAACAGCATGCAATTTTTTTTTGGAAAAAATGCTGGAAAACTATGATTTTCCAGTCTAGGCCCCCCAAGTGGTGTTTTGCAGCTGTAAGATTTCCTTTAGTTTAATTCACTAATTTCATTCTCTCACATGTCTATAGCCAATTTCATAAGCCAGTAATATGTCCATGCAAAGACAAATTGTGTAGAATATACACACTCCCACAAATCAAAATAAAATATCACTTTCATAAATGACACAGTGGGCCAGTCAGCAGTACACAATAGCTTCTCTAGCTTAAAATGAAATCTGTGCATTGAACAGTATGTAAATTTGCTAATGTCCCAATAGTTCACATTTAATTCCATTAATTTCAGGCTTATTCATTAAAGAATAATATTCAGAAGCACCAACTAAATTAATAGAAGTGTGGTTAATCCATTTTTTTTTAATTATGTATTTTGATTTTTGCCTCCAGTAACTGTATATTTGCATCTTTCGAAAAACAGGGAATGTAATATCCATCTCTGACTTATCCCCAAATGCATCTCTGCACCTCTGACAGATTCTAATGCACCACCTTAATATCAGACAGCATGCAGTATGAATCTCCACTGTGAAACGTATATATTATAAACATTTAAGGAATATATGCAATGAATACATAATTTACAGAAGTGGCTAAGCAGAACAGTCAAGATTTAGGAGCTATTTCTTGAAATAAACATCTAGATATATAGTGCATAATTCATGCCTTGGTATATTGTCTCCCTTTATAAATATTTTGTGCTTAAATTTTCTCGTGCTGTTCTAAATTAATTTAATCTGACACAACTGATTTACACTAGTGTTACTGGGGGTGGAATTTGGCCTTTATATTTTAATATAATGAAGACCTCTTCAAATAGGCCTCACCTTATTGCCCAATAGCATTTAATTGTAACATCAGAAGAAAGTAATTCAGATGTTGTAAAATGCTAGTCTCATATTTATTTGATACATTTGATACTGCATTTATTTGATACATTTGTCAGAAGTCTAATTATCTAGGGGAGTGGACAGCTAAAGACATTTCTAATGAGACATAAACAGATTTGTTCACTTGTTGTTTGTCACTCCCACTAGAAAGGGGCTAAATTCAACCTCATAGAGCTGTTGCTATCAACTAGCTCTTTGATATTCTCAATCAATCTTCCAATGGCCCAGTTTCCAAATCCCCAAAAAACCACCACAGTACATGCCTAGATGCAACAGTGAAGGGTGTTGCTAACCCAAATGCTTATCTGAAAATAATTACTAATTGACAACTTTGTTAGCAGTCTTGGCAGAAAGGTCAAGAGTGTATGCGCATGGAGTCTTACCCCTCACTGTGTGATGGCCCCTGCAGATATACAGATGGGAAGTCAGGAAAGTCACTGCCTGTGCCGAATCTGTTCTGTGATCAGAGAACTTCATTTGTCAGGGTTATGAATGTTGTGCCATATTGCAGGACTAAATTCACACAATAAGTATTTAATCTGAACAGTGAATCAGAAGATTCAATAGAGCTGGTGGGTTGTCACTCACGCTCCCATCTAAAATTTTGGTTAGACTATATCTCCCACAATGCATTGCTGTCTTTCATCTTGGGGACAGTCAAATACCCATACTACAAGGAGATAAAGTCCAACTTGGGAGCCTGGCCCATGGAAGGAAATGGGGACAGGAGGTGCCTGAACTAAATTTCCATGAGGGGGCATTTTAGAATCAAAATATTTCAGCCAAAAACTAAATTAATTTGATTTTCAATTTGGAAAATTGAACTTTTATATTGGAATCAGACACTTTTTTGCAAAAATTTAGTTGAAAAGCTATCTTTTTAATTGAAAAATAGATTTGGAAAATACATAATATTTGATTAGCTAATCCTCCACAATATCCTCAAGTTGACTGCCACAGTAGTGTGATAAGTCAACCCCTTCAGGGAAGGAAGAAAAACTTTGCAGGCCTATCTAAAAATGCTAAGTCTGTCTTTGAACTGACTTCTTGTTGTTTGGTAGTTTTACAACAAAACTGATTATATTCTTTCCTTCTCTCTCTAGTTAGTCTGTCTCAGTCTAGACAAAGGTGACTGATTTGGGGGTTTCATTACCTCTACAAGGAGAACTAATTAATAGTAGTTGTACATGTAGCAATTACAAAGAGTGAGCAAGCGCTTCACAAATATTTTAGGTCTTAAATGGTTATTGAAACAGAATGCTAATTAATGTCTCCCCACAATTTGAAGATTTGCTCAGATAATTAAGTCTTCATCTAACTTTTGTACATTTCCATTTTGCCTATTAGTAATTTCAGCAAATCATTACATGAAAGACAATAATTATCAGATCTGTGCAAATGTTCTGTATGACCAGAAAAACTGGAAAAAATGGCAAAAGATGTGAGGCCAAATCCTGAAATCCCTATGCTGCTTTTTACTTAGGCAAAAGTCCCAAACCAAATGATGATAAAATTCTGAAACTGGATGAACCAGGGGAAAATATTTTGTTGATTTTAAATTTAGCGGAATGTGTATATTTTTGAGGGAAGGGGTATGATCACTTATTTGCTGAATTACAGACACCTAATATAGAGGAGAAAGAACATTTAACATTTGTCTGAACATCATAGTATTAAATACATAACATAACACACAATAGGAGGACAAGCCAAGTCAGTCTTGCTTACAAATATACTAATTAAGAGAAGCAGAAACAATAATCCTCAGTCTCTTAATTTTAAAAATAATAATTAATAATAGATAGAGCACTTGTGCACTCCCAAAGGTGTTACTATTAAACCTATATTACTATGATCCTCTTTCTCACATATCATAGAAGAGCTAAGGAAGCAACTGTGTGGAGGAAAGTGGGGTAGGTGATTAAACAATAGGAAAAAGTGCACAGGGGAAACTAAACATAAAATAGCTTCAAAGCAATTTTGAGCATACACTGCCTTCTGTTCAAAATTATCAGCAGGTATGTGAATGGAAATTTATAAAGAATGCACCATACTCTAGTTCAAACCAGCAAGTGGCCTCAAGCATCTTTGCCAATCTGACCTGGGGTAAAATTGCCTCCTCACCCCCTTCTTGGGTGTTTTTGTTTGATTGATTGTTTGGTTTTGGTCCCTAGGTGGCAAATCCAGAGAAAAAATCCCATTCAAATATTGCACATCTTGTGATAACAAAACATCTGCCACAGATCAACAGGTTAGCTCTTGAAATATTTAGGACAAAGGCCTTCCACAGATCCATTCAGCTGATGCCCAAAGTCTACACTGGCTTAATGTAGGAAGAGATTACTGTTATCCTCTTGCAGGAAGATTTCTTGGATTGCTGACCTTTTGTTGTAAAGGAGACAGATCTGGACTCAAACAAAATTCTTCAGATCCAGTCACAGCTGTTGGTCTTTAATACTGAGTCCTCACGTATATTATCTCTGCAATACATGTGAAGACCAGTCCTCTCAAACCAATAGCTCCTTTGAATGAGAAGGGTTTGGGCCTTAGCTTGCCCTTGCCCTACTGAATTATTTGGAACCAACAGGTGCACAAATGGTTTCCTGGGTTTTGAAGGGCTCACATTCTGTGCTTGAAAATGACATTCTGTGTTGATGGGGATCAAGATCTAATCATTCATAGGATATAAACCACCTCATCTGCATAAGACCACATTAATGACAGCAAAGTGTGGTTGGATGTAGGAGGTGCAACCTCCTTTATTCAGAATGGCTCCAG
The DNA here is from genome assembly GCF_027887155.1 of Malaclemys terrapin pileata. Taxonomy (NCBI): domain Eukaryota; kingdom Metazoa; phylum Chordata; order Testudines; family Emydidae; genus Malaclemys; species Malaclemys terrapin. Next base: position 93,934,878 of record NC_071509.1, read on the forward strand.
TGCATAAATCAACATGGAATAGCACATTTCTCCCCTACACAAACCTGAAGCTGTTTCTCCCCTCCACCCCATGTGCTTATATACATATTCTTTGACCCTTCTTTCAATGACCCACTCCAAGCCCAATCTGATTGTTCCTCTTAAACTGGACCAAAGTTAGGTTATTTAAATACCTTTCCTCAAGTGTTCAAGGAGGGTCCTACACAACCTGCATGCAGCTCCAATGCAGTAAAGTACTGTGGAGGTCCTTGCATGGTGCACTATGGATAAATTTTACAAACTCGGAATTGCAATTTAAAAAAGAAATCAAAAGCTATACAAGGTGCTTAAATTCACACCCTTTGCCATGTTCATATTAGGCATGTGTACTTACATATTGTAGTAGTAGTAAGTATTTTTCATTGTTTTTCTAATAGTCCTTTATAGAACTAAAATATTATATAAAGGTCAAATTTATTTCCTTCATTCAGAAACTGAAATACTTTGAGAAGATTGACACTCATTTTTGTCCTGTAAATAGTTCCCATTTAAAACAAACCTATACAAATAGGGTTGTTTATATACTTAGTTTACTATTGTATTCAGTTGTATGTGAGTTTCTGCGGAACCAGAATATACACCCCTAATTCATTCTGAATGCCCGACTTTGATTCCCCTCACTGTGGCATAGTACATTGTAGCACAAATCTAGTTGTATATTTGGCACTGTGTGTAAAACTTAATGAATAGGAAATTCATAAATGATTATATTCTAATGGAGCAGTATGCCCATGCAATCTTTATTCTAAATACCATGTCTTGTGCATATCCTCAAAAATACTCTATTTAGGGGGGATGAATAACACACCAGAGAGAATAGAAGCTTTGTAGATTTAGTGAAAAGTCCGTTTGTTTTCGATAACTTTGGAAGGGAAAGCAGACAATGTCATTAACCTAAATCAAGTGCACATTCAAGAAATCCAGGGGGTGAAAATTGCAGCAGAAAGCTGTGTCTCTCTTGATTTTATTTTTGTCTTTTATCCCAATGCATTAGACCCTTAAAAGAAGAGTGTGCTAGATTTACAGAGTGCTATATATTATTTTATATTTTTAAATTAATGGAGGATATTAAAAATGGGGCTTTAGGTAATGTTTTTAATGTTCAGCTCTATCTGCCACATTGGGCTGGAGCCATGGGAAAATTGCAAATTAAATGGAGCCACAAGATATGCAAACCCTAGTGTCTGGAAGAGACTAGTCACTTGGGTAGGCCTTTTTGCGTGCTCTGACCCAAATAGCTTATTTTCCCCTTTTGATTCAGAACACAGGAGAAGTTATTTGCTATTTGCAGATCATGTTATTTGGGTCAGAGCACTGGAATAGGCCTAAAGTATCTGAATTGTGTAGCTTTTGCATCAGCTCAGTTCTACTTCACTGCTGCTCCACATTACGATGTCAGTGACCTGTGTCACCTTCCTGATCCATTCAGATCCAAATGTGGTAGAATAAATACATATATAGGGGAAAAAATCCCTTTTTATCAAATAGCATTATAACAGTAGTTGCTGAAGGAATGTGGTGGATGTAATATATATGGATTTTTATAAGCTATTGATACACGGTTTCTTACTCGCAGAAATAATTCAAATATTAGGTTGGATGTCAGAACTCGCATGTGGAATGAAAACTGGCTAAAGGCTACAGCACACAAAGGATGATGATAGCAATACATGGTATCTAATTGAGGGATGTAAAGTCCAGTCTTTCTTAACATCTTGGAATATTACGGACACCAGAGAAGACAGATGAATAGAAAGGACCTAGAGAGATTAGAAATATAGGAAGGGAATACCCAAATGAGATTCAGTACATACGGGAAAAATAATTGAAACAAAGATAATAAATAGAGAAACCTGGAAAAGAGCAACACTAAGACAAATCAAGGCTATGGCTACACTAGAAATGCTTACTATACTGGCAAAACGCTCGTCACATGGAGGCACTATATGATTAATTATTTAAGATTGTCAAATAACGGACTCAATTGGAATTATTTAATCAAAGATTATCAGAGATTAATACAGAACTATACAGAAGGAATAAATACATTACACCTTAATGTGATAAAGAGCTGACTTTGTGTCTCTTCTTCACTGTATCGGGTAGAATGCAGCACTTTCATTCTCCAACTAAGTTCCAACACCTGTGCCATTATAAAGGGTTTTTAAGGAAAGAAACCTCTTTCCAAAAGAAACATGTTCTGATGTTATTTTTATATATTCTGTTTACCTGATTTGTGTGTGAAGACATAATTATTTACAGCTGCAAATACTAACAATTGTTCAAAATAAGATCTTTCAGTGGGTCTTTCTTCCCCCACTGATTCTCTAACAGGAAACATCTGCTCTAACAGTCATCCCTCATCAGTTTCCCAGGTTTATATTTGCTTATATATATTATTAAGGGGATGTTTTCCAAGACTATCTGGAGTTTTATAGACCTGAAGACTCCAAAAATTATTAAAAAATCTAATGCCTAGAATTCCTGACTAGGGTTACTTAGTGGTCAAGAACCAGTGTTCTGGGCCTTAGAATTTAACATACTCTTTGTTAATATCATAAAGATTCTAAATAATATATTATATATTAATGAATCAAATATACAGAAAGAAAAGGACTATAAGGGTTAATGTTTACTAATAGATACTAACAACTGCAAAGCTGCTCTTTCTATAGGTATAATAAAACCATCTCCCACAAATGAAACAAACCATACCAGTAAAAGAGCAGATTTGCAGGTTTAACTGTGTCTAGACTAAGGAAAATTGCTGGCACAGATATGTCAGCCAGAGATCACCTGTTCATGCCCTTGCCTGACATAGCTATTCTGGAAGAAATCTGTAGCCATGGCCACAGGGGTGATAGTAGAGAACAATTTAGAAAGGCATTTGCACAGCACTAAGACAGCCAAAATGACATTACAAACATTGTATGTGCTGAGTTATCACAACATGGAATGAGAAAGTGATAGAGGGGAAACAAGACTTCCCAGGCATATTTCCTCTGAATCCATTTGGGAGGGTAACAAACACAATTTTAGCATCAACATCACTGGACTAGCACGCTGGTATTTTCTCTCATAGCCCAAGCAAGAAGACACCGAAGGGGACCCTGGTAGGGAAAAGATCCCTGCTTGGGAACCAGTCCCCCAGATAGCTGAGAAATTCCAACCTGGCGAGCCATCCCATTGCTCTTTCCACTACATGTCACTCATCAAAACTCCGTTCCTCCCTTGAAAGGACGTCTTTCTCTACCTGGCCCTAGCTATGCTCCCACAACAAACCCCAACATTAGACTTTGAATACCCCTTCACTGTATAATGTTAGATGCCTTTTGGAATAGGTGATGTCTGTATATATCACAGGGTGTACAGACCCCATGCTGTCCCAGTTGCTATAGAGTTAACAGGGACACTAGCTGCCTCTTCAGGGAGGGGTGGATGCCAGAAAGGCAGAGGAACCACTAATAGAGTTCTTCAGCAACAGTATGGTGAGAAGCTGCTTTGGTAGCTAGACCTACAGAAGAAGAGAAACATAGTGTGAGTCTAGGAAATAGCCTACAGAAAAGTGTGGTAGGAAACAGTCTGGGAAAGTAGTGGGTGAGGGGAGAAACTAGTTCCAACTACTATATATAGGTGCCTGCATTAGAACCTAGAAGAGTAGGTGTGCCTGAGTTCCCCCTACTAACCCCAGCAGAGAGCTTACTGACGCCTGTAGAGCAAAGAAGTCTGAAGCTCAAGAGGCTAGAGCATGTCAATCTTTTGCTAGCCTCTGGCATTACTAGCATTTTTTACCTCCTTAAGAGGGGAGAGAATGCAGCGTGAGTCATAGCCAAGAACTACCAGATGCTAGACTAAACAGTGATTGGCCAGACAATGGGGCAACTGAGATGGACTCCTCATAACACAGCGTAAGTAAATGGAGGAGAAGGGGTTGCCAACAGCTGAAAACAGCCTCAGTCAATACATATTCTTGTCTTATCCACTTCTTAACTATGAAACATGTCATAATGGTATACATGTAAATATGATAAAGGGATTCGACGCAGTATGGAGATATGATTTAGGATGTCTTCAGGGTGAAAGTACTGCCATTTTTGTGTGGAGAGGATGTAGTCCTCCTTTCTGAGAAAGTGAGAAGATGTGGCTTCTCTCCTGAGAGGGAGGGGAAGTGACAGTTGACGGAAAAGAGGGGGAAGATGAGGAACAAAGACAGGTGTGTGAAGCCAGAGAGAGAGAGAAATGGAGAGAAACAGAGTCTGTGAGTAAACGGAGAGAGGGCAGCCAGAGTGAAACCGGGACTGAGTGGAACCAAGATTAAGTGACAAGACTGAGCTTGAGCAGAACAGACAAACATGCAAAAGAACGTCCCTGTAGTTTAAGACTGGCTCGACAAGGCAGTCCATGTTTGGCATGTTTCTGAGCATTGGTGCCTGTTTGTTCATCATCATCGGAGCAGTCATCTCCTCTAATTGATTCATGTTGTTCTAGAGATCCGGAACAGGATTATCCAAGGTCCTTCAAATCCTGTGGGCATGGTCTAATGCGCTCCCCTTAGAGCAAGCATTACTGGAGAAGTACTTGAGTCTCAAAACTTATTTGGGCATTAGACAGTACCCAGTGCAATATTTGGGGAAAGGGGACCTTGAACCTGGGGGAGGGGGTAGCTGTTAAAATCCAATAACCTATAAGATTTTTTCCTGTGCATAGAGAGATAGTATGTTAAATATAACCCTCTAAAAAACCATATCTCTAAGTGAAATAACTAATGTGTGTATATATTCAAATTATTGTAATTTTTAAAAATTATATGCTTCAGCTAATTAATGTTGTTGTAGGCAGGTGGAATCCAGTTTGGTTTGTTCCAGTTTAAATAAAATCCCCCCTCTTTTTAAAACACAAACAACTTGTATTATCTTGACAACAGTTTTTAATAATCTTTTATCATGGTGTAAGGGGAAGTAGAAGTGGATGGCAACCTTGGCAGCAGTGACCATGAGATGGCAGAGTTCAGGATCCTGACAAAAGGAAGAAAGAAGAGTAGCAAAATGCGGACCTTGGACTTCAGAAAAACAGACTTTGACTCCCTTCGGGAACTGATGGGCAGAATCCCTTGGGAAGCTAATATGAGGGGGAAAGGAGTCCAGGAGAGCAGGCTGTATTTTAAAGAAGCCTTATTGAGGGCGCAGGAACAAACCATCCTGATGTGCAGAAAGAATAGCAAATATGGCAGGTGACCAGCTTGGCTTAACAGTGAAACCTTTGGTGAGCTTAATCTCAAAAAGGAAGCTTACAAGAAGTTGAAATTTGGACAGATGACTAGGGAGGCGTATAAAATATTGCTAGAGTGTGTAGGGGTGTAATCAGGAAGGCCAAGGCACGATTGGAGTTGCAGCTAGCAAGGGATGTGAAGGGTAACAAGAAGGGCTTCTACAGGTATGTTAGCAAACAGAAGGTGGTCAGGGAAAGTGTGGGACCCTTACTGAATGTGGGAGGTAATATAGTGACAGAGGATGTGGAAAAAGCTGAAGTACTCAATGCTTTTTTTGCCTCAGTCTTCACAGACAAGGTCAGCTCCCAGACTGCTGCACTGGGCAACACAGTATGGGGAGGAGGTGAGCAGCTCTCAGTTGTGAAAGAACAGGTTAAGGACTATTTAGAAAAGCTGGACGTGCACAACTCCATGGGTCCAGATCTAATGTATCCAAGGATGCTGAGGGAGTTGGCTGATGTGATTGCAGAGCCACACAGTTTTCTTGCCAGCAAGTTAAAAAAGTATGGGCTGGATGAATGGAATATAAGGTGGATAGAAAGCTGGCTAGATTGTCGGTAGTGATCAACGGTTCGATATCTAGTTGGCAGCCAGTATCAAGCGGAGTGCACCGGGGTGAGTCCAGGGGCCAGTTTTGTTCAACATCTTTATTAATCTGGATGATGGGATTAATTGCACCCTCAGCAAGTTCACAGATGACACTAAACTATGGGGAGAGGTAGATATGCTGGAGGGTAGGGATAGGGTCCAGAGTGACCTAGAAAAATTGGAGGATTGGGCCAAAAGAAATCTGATCAGGTCCAACAAGGACAAGTGGAGAGTCTTGCACTTAGGAAGGAAGAATCCCATGCACTGCTACACACTGGGGACCAACTGGCTAAGCAGCAGTTCTGCAGAAAAGGACCTGGGGATTACGGTGGACGAGAAGCTGGATGAGAATCAGCAGTATGCCCTCATTGCCAAGAAGACCAATGGCATATTGGTGTGTATTAGTAGGAGCATTGCCAGCAGATTGAGGGCAATGATTATTCACTTCTATTCGACACTGTTGAAGTCACACCTGGAGTATTGTGTCCAGTTTTGTTCCCCCCGCTACAGAAGGGATATGGACAAATTGGAGAGAGTCCAGCAGAGGGCAATGGAAATGATTGGGGGCTGGGGCACTTGACTTATGAGGGAAGACTGAGGGAACTGGGCAGAAGATAAGAGTGAGGGGGAGATTTGATAGCAGCCTTCAACTACCTGTACGGGGGTTCTAAAGAGGATGGAGCTAGGCTGTTCTCAGTGGTGGCAGATGACAGAACAAGAAGCAATGGTCTCAAGTTGCAGTTGGGGGAGGTCTATGTTGGATATTAGGAAACATTTTTTCACTAGCAGGGTGGTGAAGCACTGGAATGGGTTACCTGGGGAAGTGATGGAATCTCCATCCTTAGAGGTTTTTAAGGCCTGGCTTAACAAAGCCTTGGCTGGGATGATTTAGTTGGTGTTGGTCCTGCTTTGAGCAGGGAATTGGACTAGATGACCTCCTGAGGTCTCTTCCAACCCTAATATTTTATGATTCTAAGAAGAGTACTATATCCAACTGTAATGTTTTGACATCATGCAGTATTTCATTGGTGTACATGGGTATATTGTGTAGGTAACAACAGGACCTAAAAGGTAAGTCAGACACTGAAGCAGAACAGATTTCAGTAAAAACCCATCTACTTCTGGATCAGAGCGTGACAGCTAAATGGACTTCTGCCCAATAGCTAGAAAGATGGGAGGAATGGGGGAGAAAGTAAATTCTGGCCAAAAATGCACTAGTAAAGTTCTACTTGTACAAAAATCTGAAAAGGAATCTTTGGCATTTCATTTTTCAGAACAACCCATGGTCAAAAGTGTTCTTGCAATTCCGCCTAATTTGTGTGTGAATTTATCATGATTTCACATGCAATCTTGACAACTGTGTGTGTCTTTGCAGGTGTACTGTTTTAAAAATCAGGCCATTATGTCAAAACACTGCAAAACCTTAGTTTTTAAAATCGAATATGCCTAAATGAGTTCAAAAATAGTTCATGCAAACAGATAACTCTTAAAAAAAAAAGTCTTCGGGAAGGTCCTTATTGTTTAATATCTATACTAAATCCTTGTTACTGTGTGCTTATATGATTTGTGATCACGTGCCTTCGGTGGGGTGTATGTATGTATACAAAAAAATATGGCCAGCTCTCTCACATGCAGTACAACTAGGAAGAACCGATAGTCAGGATTAACATGACAGTGTTCTTTAGTGGCCTCAGCAGCTGGCTCAGTCAACTCTTCAAGTTGTCAATATGCCAGATATTTCTGTGTAATTTACCCATTAAACATTTTAATCAAGAAAAACTACTGTAATAGCACCAAATTGGGCATATAATTAAAACAGCAAAAAATCATATTTTCTCTTTCATGTAACTGTACTAATTCTCTAATAAATTTCATAAAGTTGACTTCTAATTCTACTTTGGCACTCTGACAAAAGAACAGAATTCTTTGCAAGTGTTTGCTTAATTTCCATTTTTCAAAGCTAATTTCAATTTTTATTGCTTCATTTTGAATATACTGATTAAAGTAATATTAAGGCTTGCAAAGCTTTGCCAAAGAAAATGAAAGAATGAAATTATGTATATTTAATTAGATACAGTCCTTATTTAGGCACAACTTATTCTTATTCTTTAAGGTTGAATTCTTATCAAGTAAACTCTAAATCACTCATAGTTCATTAGTCAGCCCTTTGGGGGGAAAAAAACACTTTAATATTTTAAACTTGTTCCATTAAAGTAAGTTGATACTTCTTTTAAAAACAATCCAGGAAATTTATTTAAAAAACAAACAAAACAAAATGAAAAACCCTTACACTGGAGGGCTACACAATCTAAAAATGTATTTTGAGACTTTAGATTGACAAGAAAAATCAAATCAGTTTAGATAGTTGAATTATGGAAAAAGAGGCAAGTATATAAATATATCTGGAGGGGAAGAAGCTATCTTACAAATGAATTAGTAGAGATTAACTCTTGAAATTCCTGAAGATTATTCTCAATTAATAACAGCTTTTTTCTATTATGTTTTCTGTGGGAGTGGCAGCTGCTGTTCCTTTTTATTTTTTCTGTGTTTGTTTAAATGATTCAGCAAAGTACAGTACTTAAGCATGTGTGGAACTTTAAGCATGTGAACAATGGGACTAATAACATGTTTAATATCATGCACATACTTTGTTGGATAAGGTTGACAACATTCAGCCCTTTGCTGATTAAACCTTAAATGATCAAATCATTTATTATTGAGTGTCATGTGTTCCTAATTACATCCCCAAGAAGTGCTACATTGCAGTTTTTTAACAGTGAGCAGCAGGATGACATAACCAAACACAAAAATAAGACTAATTACACTGCTTTACAGCCAAAATGCTTCTGAAATAAATGTAGTCAAACTTTACTAATTTTGGGACACTGAGAACGAAAATGATGCTTAACATTGTTGATTGGCTCTAGTTTTCAAGAAATGCTATTGGGTCAACATATACTACCCTTGACTTGGGAATGGCAGAGGATAAGTGAGTTATAAAGGGAAGGGATCTCAATTTAAACCAGAAATGACTAAAATAAATCTTTGACTGGATCTATGAATAAATCTATGACTGGGTTTGGACAGTACTTGCTTTTTAGGCAAAACAATGAATGATGCAATCTAAACCTGGTATTGTGTCATACATAATATGAATTGCATCATGTTATTCCTAGAAGTCATGGATGATACAAGCTTACATCACTCTGCTGAACAAATTGCCCTATATCAGCTCTAGAAATCATACAGTGTCGTGCTCTCTTATTTGTCAGTGTTTGATTTTGCAAAGGGACACATTTCTGTTTAGCCAAAGTGAGCAGAGATGCCTCGTACTTGTGCAAACAGTGCAGATAACTTCTGCTATGTTTGTGGTGAAGTGACTTTTGCATCACAAAAGCGCAGTATAACCACTTTGGTTAAGAAAGCCTATCACCTTTATTTTGGCTGCAAAATTGGAGATCAGGACCAGAGGTGGGCCCCACACATATGCTGCAACACTTGTGCAACAAATCTTCGCCAGTGGTTGAACAGGAAAAGGAAATCTATGCCTTTTGCAGTGCCAATGATTTGGAGAGAGCCAACAGATCATACCAGCAATTGTTACTTCTGCATGGTGCCTCCAGTTGGGAAAGGTGTGTCAAAGAAGAAAAAGTGGACTATGGATTATCCAAACATTCCATCAGCTATACGCCCAGTACCCCACGGAGAAGGACTGCCAGTTCCTGATGCACCAGAATCATTCTCACTTGAGTCAGACGAGGAAGAGGAAGAGGATTAAACTTCTGGTCCTGAACCGTCAATGTCACAGGACCCACATTTTCTCCAATCCTCCTTTTCTGAACCACACCTCATAGCAGAAGGTGAACTGAATGACCTTGTCAGGGATTTGGAACTCCCCAAGAGTAAGGCAGAGCTGTTGGGCTCCAGACTACAGCAGTGGAATCTCCTGGCAGGTGATGTTAGGGTTTCCATGTTTCATAACCGTCAAAAGGATCATGTCCCATTCTTCTTCATGGAAGGTGATCTTGTAGCCTGCAACAACATCGATGGTGTGATGGCAGCCCTCAACATCGTTCACAATCCACGTTAGTGGAGACTGTTCATTGATTCATCGAAGGCGAGTCTTAAAGCTGTTTTACTGCATATTGGCAATGTTTACCATCAATTCCAGTTGGTCATGCAGTCCATATGAAGGAAACCTATGACAACACGAAACAACTTTTGAGGTGCATAAACTATGACCAACATCAGTGACAGCTTTGTGGCGATTTGAAGGTTGTTGCTCTCTTGCTTGGTCTGCAGACTGGATACACAAAGTACTGCTGTTTTTTCTGCGAATGGGATAGTCGTGGAAGAGATTCCCGCTGCATCAAGAAAGATTGGTCACTCCGACAGTCATTGGAGCCTGGGAGGAGAAGTGTTCAGCATCCACCACTTGTTGAATCAAGGAAGATTTTGTTACCACCCTTACACATCAAGCTGGGTCTGATGAAGAACTTTGTCAAGGCCATTGACAAAACACAAGCAGCTTTCAAGTACCTCCGTGGAAAATTTCCAAGGTTAAGTGAAGCTAAGATAAAGGAAGGTGTCTTTGTTAGTCCTCAGATTCTTGAACTTCTTCGAGATGATGCATTTGACCATGCAGTGCGTGGAAAGCCTTCCAGTTAGTGGCAATAAATGTTCTCGGAAACAACAAGGCAGACAACTACAGGTTGTTGGTGGAAAACCTCCTCAAGGCATACAAAAGCCTTGGTTGCAACATGTCACTAAAGATACATTTTTTGCACTCTCATATAGATTTTTTCCGCCGAACTGCGGAGTAGTGAGCGACGAGCACGGCGAGCAATTTCACCAGGACATTGCAACAATGGAGAAACCCTATCAGGGCAAATGGAGCCCATCAATGCTTGCAGACTATTGCTGGACAGTGACAAGAGATGCTCCATTTAATGAATACAAGAGACAAGCCAAGAAGCGCCGAGTAGACACTGAATAGGACTAAACTATGTACAGAATAGTTTTTTGCCTTTTGTTTCATAATACATTTTATTTATATAACCCTTTTGCTGATTTTTAAAGTGTTCCATAAACAGGACAGGTGAAATATTATCATGTAAAGCCACCATAAACACATGAAAAGACCTAGGTTTACAATTTATGATTAAAACTCTACTATCTACACAATATACATAGACATAAAATGTACAAACTTAAATATCTTAGAAACAGTAGCCAATCAGTTGTTTTAATTGTCATATTTGAATTCAGCACATCAAAATACATAGTAAATAGCACATTTTATCTCTGAAGCAGACGACTTCTCAAAAATTGTAGACCAGTATTATTTTAAATTGCAAAATGAAATATGGATCTGTTATAACTGGAGAAGTCAGGAAATTTTGAGCTTATCCTTCAGCAACATTCATAAAATCACACATTCCATTCACTGTCCTATCCATGTATAAAGTATTAGTTAAGACTCAAGATAGCTATCTGTGAATATAGAAACTAAGAATCTTTTGATTTGCCAACCTGCTATAAGATGGTAGGTTTCAGAAGACATCTAGGTGTTGCATTTTTCTGATTTAAAGAACAAAAAACTAAACTTGGGTTAACTAACATGCATGAGTATACAGTGGTACCAATGACACACAAGTGTAACACAGAAGTCCTGGAATCTAAATTTAGATTAGGAAAAACACTTAAGGCAAGGGACTTTACTATAGATTGCCCTGAACTGGCTAGAGAAGACAATAAGGAATTTCAGGGAAACCTTAGAAATTAGGGAGTGAGTAGCACAGCATAATGGCAGTTGCAATTCATTAATAGACTCTAGGAGGAGTAAGCTGAACTACTTCTACACTATGGGGTTCTAAATTAACAAACTAGTGGGCAAAGAACTGGGCATCATTGTAGACTGCTCATCCAGATTATCTGTTCAATGTGTATCAGGGGTCAAGCAAACATGTTCCAATGTTTAAAAAACAGGGTAAAAACAATACTGAAAATATGTTCTTATAAAAATCAGTGGTATGCTTCACCTGAAATATTGAGTTCAGTTCTGGTCACCCTATCTCATAAAAGGAATAGCAAAAATAAAGGGCTCCAGAGAGAGATGACAAAAGTATTAGAAGCCTGGAAAGATTTCCATATGAGGAGATACTGAAAAGGTTAGAATTGCTTAGTTTGAAGAGAAGGCATGTTCTGAACCAGGATTTTTAATTTGGTCACTGAAATTTAAGAGGAAACAAATTTATCAACATTGTTCAGAGACTCATCACAATGGTACTTGCCCACCATTGCAAAGCTCTTAAAGATCTGTGGCTGAAAAAGTACTATCTAAATCCTAGATAAAATTTATTATAGTTGATCACAACTTAAGCTATCAAGTCATTAATTTTGCTGGGGGACGGGGGGGAATCTTTTTACATCTCTTCACAATACAATTTAGTAGCCATCTTGATATAGAAAAATTGGTCTTTCAGTTTCGGAAACATTCCCTTACGCAGCTTTTGTTTTAGGCACTGATTACTAAAATGGAATCCTAAACTCGTAGGCTTTAGTGCAGATGTTACAGGGACATCCAAAAAGCAGAGATTCAAAGGGCAGAACAAAACAGTAAAAGAAGAAATGCCGTCAATGTACAGCTGAAAGCACAAAGGTAAAAGAACATGAAAGGAGAAACATGAACATGAAAGGAGAAAAGCCTGCTTAGCAGTATCTTTACCAAACCTACGTTTACCAATTTGGGTCTAGATCACAAATGTGACTTTGGGTGGTAGGACACCTGTGGACTCCTCAGCCCTTAGTTAGAAACTCAGGCTCCCTATATAAAGGATGCGGAGTGTTGGATGCCTAAGAATTGGATTAGTAAAGGCCAGCAAGCTGAGAAGGGTGACCCCTAAACTAGCCAGCAATAAATGTCAAGTAGAGGGGGAGGCCTGAAGCCTGGTCCTCAAAAGTAGCACCACAACCACCTCATCTTATGGTGTGTTTTTTCTGAGGCCAGATCTGGTAGGCATGCTTTTAGGTGGCCTCTAAGCGTGCCTACTTGATCATGCCCCAGAAGTGAGATAGGTTGGGGAAACACCTAGATTGAGACTCCCAGCAAGATGCAAACTCTGAGCTGCTCAGCACAGTTAGGATTCACACAGCTGTGAGTATCACCACCAGAAGAAATCTAGATACCTAGGGACTTTTGTCACACAGGGTGGGATAGTAGCTGAGCAGGGGTTTCGAGGAACACAATTTTCTACTTAGGTGCCTGAAGTGGCACCTAAATCCCTTTGTGGAGCTAGTCCTTCATCTCTAAATTGTACACTGCATATGACAATTGATTTCTCAAGTCAGGTGTGATTTGCTGATCCACTTGAAAAAACATGGATAGTAATGGACATGGAGTAGTAGTTAAAAACACCTTATGGCTGTCAGAGGCTAACAGAATGTTGTGAAACTTCATGTCCCTCAGATCATTACATATTGCAATCTGCCACTAATTACACAGGAAAATAATCTGACTGCCTTGTTTTCCAATAGTTATCTTGTTATAGAGCAAATAAAAATGATAATAATATATACTGTATAAAATATTCTCCTGCAACACAGTGATTTATTTTTAAATTTAATGCATGTTTTATAAGAATGTCTGCTCCATTAATTAGAATGAGTAATCTAAATGTGAATTATAAGCAAGTAAGAGGCACAGACACACCTACCTGTGGGTAGGAAGTATGGGTTGCTTTATGTATTATTATTCATTACTACAGTTAACAAATCACTTCACTCCTTTATGGTTATAAAGAGAGGCACACCTCTAGGTTAATTATTATCACTATATCATTAACACTACAGAATAAAAATTGCATGTTTTGCAAAGCAAATTGCTCTATGCAAACAACGCCCCTTAAGGTTTTGAACCTTCAGTCACATAAATTAACATTTTCAATGGTGGTGTAATTCTGTATCTACCGGGACATAGAGCCATTAAGAAAACCAAGAATCTAGGACTCCAAGTGTCATCTGACTATTGACCCAGTTCATCAAGTTATTTAAGTATATGCATAACTTCAAGGATGTGAGTTGTCCTTTGACTTAAGCACTTTGCTGAATTAAGGCCTAATGGAAGTTAGGTGGAGTCCTTGATTTTTGGCTCTCTTAATGATGCTATATTCTGACAGATACAGAATTATAACACTGCCAGAGGAAGACTAGGGAAAGTGACCTCTAGCTGGGAAAATTGTGTGTGACTTATGCATTGTGAGTGAGAATTGAAACATCAGACCTCTGCAAAGTATCAGTTTTTGTTTCAATATATTTTTCACTAGACTTTATGAAATATCTTCATTTTTACTCCAAACAGCTTGGCCTCTCGGCTGAAAAACTATATGAGGAGGCCTCTCTGTGTAATACTTAATAGTCCAGGATTGAAAGTAAATAGCTATCACAAACCATCTCTTGATGAATTCCCATTTTCCTCCAAACCCCACCATAGAACTTATCTTTTACTTCAAAAACATGAAGCCTGAAGAGATGGCTGCAGTATCCCATAATATCTGCTTGCTAAGTATTTGCTCAGGAGTCCATTTCACTTCACTTTTTTCTTTAAAAATGCAATCTGAATTAAATTGAATTACATAGAAATGATGTCAAATTTGCAGCACATCTCCCCGGTTATATTATTTCCATCAGCCTATTTTGGATTTAGCCAGCAAATAGATTATGGGAACCCACTATTCATTATAACAAGAACCCAAAATGGAATAGAATCACCTGAGAAATCACCTTGGCAGCTCCAAATTGCTGCATATGTAAGTGATTCAACATACAAATATTTTTTAAAATTATTTCAAAACCGCCTCAATAGGCTTTTTTCCCTTAAGGGAATCTTATAATTCTCATGCTGTCATTGAAGCTGTCCTGTCTTATAAGGACCTGCTTTTTTAAATTTAAGTTGAACTCTGACCTCTACTGGGATCTCTTGTTGCTGTCACTGGACTCTTGGGGCGGGGGGAAGGATTCTGCTTCATGATTGGGGTTCCTAAGTGCTAAGATAATACTACTAAATAAAAAAAATTTAGAAGAGTGTGAGCAAGTCTCCTGGACTTCCTAAATCACTTTGGTGTCTCCTTTGAGAATAAAATCTGCATTAGGAATAATGTCCCTATATCTGCCCTTAAATCCCCTATCCCTTTGGAAGAAGGACACAAATGCTTCTGTGGGATTGTCATTGGCCCCTTCTGATTCTGTGGAAGTCATTTTGTTAGTCTGGAGATATGTTGGGGAATGGGATAGGTAGTAGAGGAGCAGGCAGGTAAAGGCCAAGGGCAAGGACAATTCTAGTGGTGGAAACACATCCTCTCCAAGGACTGAGCACACGGGAGGGAGTGGATGAAGTTGAATAATGGGGAAGTGGCTGGGATCACAAATTATTCAACCATTGAATTAATTGTTAAAATAAATGCTGTGTTAAATACAATTCCACCATCTATAGAGCTGGCTAGCTAATGCAAATGTATTTGTCTATTTTCCTAAAGTAATTGATATACAAATTTTGTTAATAAATTACTAACAATAAATAATTTGTCCACCCCTAAACTCTCAGCCTGTAATCAGATTGTGGCTGGATGCCTGCACCCAGGCACAGTCTGAATCCAATTGCTCAATTAGGATCCTATTTGGGTTCTAACAGGTCCCTGCTTCTTGTCCCACTGTTGCCTCTCATTGTACTGAATATAATACTTTGGACTTACATAGAGCTTCCATTATTATTTAGTTAGGCCTAAGAAAACCCTTAAATTGTGGTTACATAAATACAGTTATCCTCCTACAGAGAGAAAATGAGGCTCAAAGATGTAAAGTTATGTGGCTAAGATCAACCAAGTCAGGGACAGAACCAGGAATTGAGTATTTGTTTCAAAAATATTTCAAGATAGGTCAAGAGGGCAAATATTTCAATATTTGTCCTTTCCCTTCCACTTCTTTGTTCTTTTCTAATCCTTACTAAAACAAAAATAAAATAGCCAGTAGTGTAGCAATGATTACACTGTTATAAATGACTCACCAAAGAGATGACCTGTCTGTTTCAGCAGATCCTTTGATGGACAGCTCTTTATCAATACATTACACAAAGCAATATATCTGTTTCTAGTGACAAGTTCCTTACACTTCTGTTCTACAAAATAGAAAATTATCTGCATAGCCAGAACCTAAACAGATATACATCTGAAAATAACCCAGTTTGAATGGGTATATGAATTTTCAAAACCTCTCTGGATTAGGCTCTTAATATTTACATTAACTGTAAATTGAAGCCATTAATTACTTGACACTTTTCACATGATTTCCCCTCCCCCATACTTTTGATCATGTGTTATACATAGCCAAATCTGCTCTTACAGCAACATAAATTGGAGTTAATGGAGTTATTCCAATTTGTGTGTGGGTAAAAGAGCAAAGTTTAGACCACAGTGGTAAAATTACATAAATACATATTATTAATCTCTGAGATTTCATTATCAACCAGTATTAATGCAAGTTATTTTTTTGAAACCACAGGTTTCAAAAATTTAATTGTTAAAATGTTTTATGAATTTAGTGTTGAAAAAGCAGGAACTAGTTACACTGGCTAGACCCAGGCATAGTGCAAACTCCCACATAGCTCTGTCAATTCACCTAAATCTTTGTTTGGATATAACATCACAGATCTGTCAGGCCAAATTTCTTAACTACGGCAAAAAAATTATTGTGGTGATAGAGAGGAAATCCCTATCTTGTTTGGACTCAAGTCAGGACAAATTGTTACATGATTAATAATTGTGTTACCTGATGAACACAGTGATATCTCTATATATGTAATACGTTTTTAAAATTTCACATTTTTTTCTGGCAAGGGACAAAGTACAGTAGGTGGGGAATAAAAAGTAATAGGCCTTTTTGGTGATTGCATGTAACAAATTTACCAGAAGGTCATCATGGAGGGGAAAGAAGAAGGGGGAAATTCCTGAGTGTTTTGGAGAGAGAGGGAGGGAAGAGGAGAGAAGAAACATCATAGAGGAACCTATTGGTATGTGAGAAGTGTACATGTGCAAGTTTGCTGGAAGATATGGACAAGGTACAGAGTACTTGTGTTAAAATCGATGAGAACCTTTAAAAATAGGCCAGATTTTGTTCAGGATATAGCTAAAGGATTATGCCTAAAATTATTTGGTTTAGTTGTCCATGGTTTTTGCATCAAGTGCACTCATATTTATCACCCTCTAACCTGCCTTATCTGTCTCTCTTCCCTGTTTAACTTGGACCCCCACCTCCAGCTGCTTCAAATGATGCACCAAAGTATAGCAATATCAAGGTCTCTTCAAGCACTATAGAGAACATGTCACTGGTCTTGTTCCTTTCATTTCATTACTGCTTGGCTTGGAGCAGAATAGATAGGTGGAAGGAGGAATGAAATGGAGCAGGAAAGTGAAATTAACAAACTCTGAAGTTTC
Organism: Malaclemys terrapin pileata; assembly: GCF_027887155.1. Classification (NCBI taxonomy): domain Eukaryota; kingdom Metazoa; phylum Chordata; order Testudines; family Emydidae; genus Malaclemys; species Malaclemys terrapin. Next base: position 93,952,260 of record NC_071509.1, read on the forward strand.
AGAGTGGTAGCCGTGTTAGTCCGTATCAGTGAAAAGAACAAGGAGTATTTGTGGCACCTTAGAGACTAACAAATTTATTTCAGCATAAGCTTTCGTGGTCTAAAGCCCACTTCATCAGATGCATGGAGTAGAAGTGTTTGGGAACATGCTAATTTCACTTTGTGGCTCCAGCTGAGCAGCAGGGAATCAGAATGGAACACAAAGTGTCAGTACATTGCATTGATGTGTAGCAGCCAAAAGTGCACCCTGAGTAAATTGAAGACACAATGTCAATGGAATAGATTATAACAAAATAATGTGTTCCTCCTGGTACATATGTAAATGTTGAGAAAGAAACAAGGTATCTGAGTAAGAGAGGTGTAGCTGTCACATTTATTTCTATTGGCATTATTTTAATTTATACTAACTGACAAGAACAGAGAAACCATCTTACAAAACTGCTCATGCGAGTCACAAAAATCTTTAGGGCAAGGATTGTTTTCGCTTTTGTGTAGTGCACTGCCAAGCTCACTGACAACATTTAACAGTTAAATACAAGTAATTCTTGCTGGAGGTGGTCCTTTAATACAGGTGGAGCAGAGTTGGACTAAGTATATTTGGGGAACACTTTGGAACAATATTTTTCAACCAGAAGGTGCCTATAGGTGTCAATGTAGATGTAATTGCTTTATATGACCGAGGTTTCAGTAAATAGGTGCTCATTGTGTCATAATGATTTATACCTCATTTGATTTAGAGATTAAACCCACCAATATTAAACTTCGCCTAATCACAGAGCAATTTGTACATAAGGTTTCAGATTTTTAGAAAATATATAGCACCTTTATGAATAAGCTAACTTTTGACAGGACAAAATTCTATTTTTTAATTATATCAGTGAAAAATGGATAGTAATCTGATTTATGTCAAATGCACTCTGTGCCAGATAATTTACAACCAATACATATTAAATGAAAATATGCTAGACACAAGGTACCTGAAACTGTTCAATTGATATAAGAAATCTATGTAGTTTGTGGGAACCGTGATGTCTGATCATCCCTATTTAGCAGGCACTTGTTGAAAGAATCCATGAATTTATTGTTAGGCTTTTCTATGGCTTTCGTCTCAGTAATATAGAGTACATTGCAAACATTATTTAAAACTCACAACATAGCTGTGAGGTAGGGCAGTATTAAAATGCCCAGTTAGTTGAAGTGAAAATCTGAGGCAATAAGTGACATGTCCTGGGTCACAAAGAAAGTCTGTAGCAGAGGTGGGAATAGAATCCAGGTCACCTGATTATCCCATCCAATTACTTAATAGAAGACCATTCTCCCTCTAATACGAGCCTACCTAAAACACCATAAGCATATGCTGTAAACTTATGTCCACAACTTCCATTGTTATCCATGGTACTTACAAAAGTATATATAAGGAGAGGAGAAAAACACTACACTGAGAGTACCCAAGGGTACAAATTAAACAAGTAGTGAATTTTAGTATATACATCTTTTTATCTGTCTGGCTGCTTTCCTTAACAGTACATAAGAGAAGCAGTTTTATGCCTAATATTATAGCATTATAGTATTGAAGTTTTACAGCTTTCTGTAAAATTCTGTCTCTAATGACATCAACACTATATAGTAAATCTCTGGAACTTATTGAAATTCAGTTATTGCTTTTTTATCTACTCTGAGGCTGATTGATATCTGCTGTAACAAACAAATAAATTGCAGAAACATCTCCTGTGCTGAATGTCATTTTTAATAACAAATCTCCCAAAGCTTCCCCCCCCCCCCGCCATTGGTATGCATAAGAATAAACAGTTTGATTGGGTTTGCTGTATTCTACTAACAAAATGGTTTTCAAATGCTTTGCTTGTCTGCACTCTAAAGAGAAAATCTCTACGCAGTATAAGTAATATCCAGCTTTTCTTTTGTAGTTGCACATTTCAAACACTTTTTAGGGCCATGTGTATACTACTGGCCAAACATCAGTAGTTTGTTTATTTTTTGCTTGATTACAAGTGGAATGAAATATGATAGTTATGCAAGATTACCAACTGCTGTTGACATCTGACTACATGCTTAAAAATGTCTTCATTCATTAACAGATTATTTTAGCTTGCCAAAGTTGGAAATGAGATGCAAGACACAGCCTGTACACTTATCACTGTGAGGAAAGCAGTCTGCCAATGTTGGTTAGGCACAGGGCACTTGTAGCCATTAGTAGTCCAGTCTGATTACTGGAATCAATCTGTTTCTAGTAGCAACCTTTGCAGTGACAGCATTGTCTTCATCTGTGCCTCCATCAGAGATGTTAAATCTCAGCATTAAAAGTTCTGAAATAATCTTACACATGCAGTTATTTGGTTTCTTGGGGATTGTTCCAGCAGCTTTAAGGCACCCTGATGTACCTGCAACAAGAAAGTTGGCCCTTACCTTCTGCTTAGCTAGCCAAATCATAGTTAGTCGTCATTGCCTCTGATTATAATAGGTATTTCTGATTTGATTCCTTGGGCTTAACTCTTCTAAGCTATTATTTTTTATATTACCCGATTATGTAGTGAATGTCTGTTCTCCTTTTTTCTTTGCAGAGAGCAGTAAAGATCTTGTAAACAAACCTAAAGTGAAAATTGCTAGAGGAAACTAATATATAAAGTCAGGAGATAAAAGGGAAAAAATAATCATGGTGAAAAATTAAAGGAAACACTTACATGTGACCTGATGCGTGGTTGTATGAGAATACCCACCAGTCTTCATATGAAGCGTACTTTTGCTGATTAACAATTTACCCTTCATATGATGTGTTCTCACCTTGTACACAATATGTCATATTCCTATTACTTCAACTTACTTTGCTAAAGTGTAACTTAGTAAGTTAGTGCTGGTGGATGCTGTATTTTAATTGATAAAAGAAGAAGACTTATAACTACTAGATGGAAAAAAAACCACAGCTAAAACCTTTAAAAAATATGCTAGAAAACTATCAGCAGCAGATTTACTGATAGCTGATAGTTACCAGATATCTGTAATTTAAGGGTAATACCCAGTGCAGTAAGTCTTTCTCTGTTCTCTGTGTAGACCTTGAGGCTGCAGTTTTAAAAAGGGTGAAGAAGAAAGAAAGAAATCAAAGGAGGAATATAGATTTATTATTCTTCCTGTTGAAGTGACCCTCTCTCTCGTCCTGTGGGTTCTGGTGTTCTTCCTATTGTCTCCACTCTGCTCCCATTCTGTCCCTGAGTATTCACTATCCAATACCCTCTCCACTGGTTACAGCAGACTGAAAGAGGACATGGAGCTCTTGCTCTACCAGCCAAGGGGAAACAATGGGAGAATGTTGTTTACCCAAGCCAAGGAGGAAGAGGGAACTCTCCTTCTGCTTTCGCAGAGGCAGGGGAGCTGTGCTACTCCTGACCTCCTCTACTTTCACTGCAACAGCTCCTGCTGTGTGTCAGATGGACTGGAACTCAGGTGTCTATGCCTCATCGGAAACTAGACCAAGCAGAATGGAATGACTTATCAATTTTTTTTTCCCCTAGATCAGCATGATCGGAGATTTGGAGAATTTATTGATAGAAGCTGAAATAAAACTACAGTAAAAGCTGTGTGATCCAGCACTTTACTAACCGGAAAGCTCTTTTAACTGACATTTTTGTTTTCTCCCAATACAAATCTTCAATCTAGTAACTGGGACTAGTATACTACCCAGGCGTTTATGCAATTGCACATTCTGCACTCTACTTTTATGCAAAAGAAGGAGAAGAAAAGTAAGGAAGCTGATAGCAGGAATTTATTAAAAAAAAACACCCAAAAAAACTCCCAGCTTCCAGGGTGTGTCATAGGGTCGGTCATTAAAGAGTCATCCCAATCTCTGCAATGATTGATGTTGATAATGATGATCCTGAGGCACTGCAAGATCCTGAAATGACTTCTGAATCATCAAAGAAAGATTAAATTATGTTCAGTATAGTTTTAGTGTTGTGTATTTTTAGTGATCTGGGTGTATGCCATGCGCTGCCCATAGTGAAATGTAGTGTCGTAAGATAACCTACTGTATAGAAAACTGTACCTGTATACACCTAAGTGTTTCAAGAAACCAACCACTCTGCAGTGCAGACCTACTACTGGATTGGTGAGTACCTGTATACTATTTTATACTTTATTTATTTTATTGTATTCTATTTCTTTGAAAATTGGTATTCCATTGGTAAGTATAACTCTTAGTTAACTGGAATATTTGATTAACCAGCATGTCCCATTCCCCCAATATGCCACATACCAAAGCTTTTACTGTATTTAAAAGAAATGCTCAATATTAGTCAGTGACTGTTCAGGATATTTGTGCCCATAATACAAAAAAGAGAAATAAAGAGTTAAACTGCACCATAAAATCATATTTTATGCTAATTCTAATGCATTAAATCATGTCTGAAAACTGCACCATTAAAAATCAGTTAAGACTCGTGAGTACAGCACTCACTTCAGTTTTGATTTTATCCCCTGTGCTCAGGAAGAACATGAGCTTCATATCAAGTATCCAATGGGGCGATGGAGAACATCAATTTGAATACTATGTTTCCTTTTGGTGTAACCAGTTTAGAACATAACACAGAAATAATGAAGAGTGGAATTAAGGCCGCTATACTGAATTTGTAGCCTACATGGTATTGTTAAAGTTGATCTCTCTCTTCTTGTCTTGGTCCTACAGAGCTGAGTGTTTACATGTTCAGGACATGTTTTCCAATATTTTGAAAAGGGGGGGTGAGCTATTAGTTTGTCTTGTATTATTTATTTAATATCATGAGAATGAACATGCTGGGTCAGACCAATGGTCCATCTAGCCCAGTTCCTTGTCTTATACTTTTGGCTTTCACAACATCCCCTGGCAATGAGTTCCACAGGTTGACTATACATTGTATGAAAAGTACTTCCTTATGTTTGTTTTAAGCTTACTGCCTATTTATTTCATTGGGTGAAATAAATATGTATTGTACAAAGGGGTAAATAACACTTTCCTATTCAGTCTCTCCACACCATTCATGATTTTTATAGACCTCTATTATATCCTCCCCTTCGTCAGTCTTTTTCAAGCTGAACAGTATCCATCTTTTTAATCTCTCCCCAGATAGAAGCTGTTCCATACCCAAAATCAATTTTGTTGCCCTTGTCTGTACTTTTTCCAATTCTATTTTTTTTTTTTCAGATGGGGGAAGACCAGAACTGCAGAGTAATCAAGAATTAAACTTACTTTACTACTGACACTTACAGTTGAAATGTCTTGGAAAACTGGTGTGGATTTAGAAGTTTGGAGAAAAGCAAACAGTGTCCCTCGGCTTCCCTTTCTTACCCCACTGATATATTAGGAACCTCCCCCCGCCCCCCCAAGTAGGATTACTGCCATCTCCAATATTACTGCTATATATTATGTGAAGCTGTCAGCCAACTCCTGGTCAAACAGGAGCTGGTCCCTTCATCTTGGGCTTGCAACAGGAAGTACAGAAGAAACAAACATTTAAGCATTTTCCCCAAATACCATTAAAAATGTTTTTTATTGCCCAAGAGCCTCACAAATTTTAAAGGGTCAATTAGAATTAAAACCCACACAACCAATATTTAAAAGTAAGTTGAGGAGCAGTCAACATGATTTTTGTAACAGGAAATCATACCATACAGGAATTCTTTAGCGAGTCAACAAGTGGGTGGACAATATCCTGTTGATATAGTGTACTTGGACTTTCAAAAAGCCTTTGCCAATGTCCCTCACCAAAGGCTCTTAGGAAAAATAAGCAGTCGAAAGGCCCTCTCATGGATCCATAACTGGTTAAAAGGTAGGAAACAAAGAATTAGGAATAAATGGCCTGCTTTCACAACGGGAAAAGGTAAATAACAGGATCCCCAATGTATTGGCACTGGGACCTGTGCTGGTCAACGTATTAATAAATTAGCTGGAAAAGGAGTAAACAGTGAGGTGTCCAAGTTTGCAGAAAATAATAAATTATTCAAGATAGTTAAGTCCAAAGTTGATTGTGAAGAACTACAAAGGGATCTAACAAAACTGGGTGACTGGGCAACAAAATTGCATTTATCAGTATTGAATTTCATCTGCTAAGTATTGCCCAGTGGAAACCGTAATCCCAACTATACATACTGTGGGAGAAAAATGAGTCCTCACTCTGAGGTTGAAGCAACAAGCCAGAGGCAGCTTTATTTTTGGGCAATTGCAAATGCTCAGGAGAGTACACAGGGGCAGGTCTCCGTTAGATAAACAATTAAGGCAAACATTCATACCCTTTGTTACAAATAATATACAGTAATATTCAACAACTGCATTTTGTTTATACATATTCCTTCCTGATATCTTACTTTTCTCAGCAATTTTCTGCTACAGTCTGTGTTCCATTCTTATCTAACACAAACTCAAAATAACCTCTCACAGTTTTTTCCCCACTCACCCAGGCCCTGCATTAAAGTCTCGCATTATTAAATAGAAGAGTTAGCCTGACTCTTGCTCTTCCTGGAAGACTAAGATGTCTGCGCTTTTTCCAACTTCCACAATACAAAATGGTAGGATCTAAAATTAGCTGTTACCAGTCCAGAAAAAAATCTTGGAGTTATTGTGGATAGTTCTCTGAAAACAATGTGGAGTGGAAGTCAAAAAAGCTAACAATGATAAGAACGGGTTAGATAAGGCAGAAAAAAATAGAAAGTTGTGCAGAAACTTGGAATGATAAAAGTAGTCTCAAAAGAGATGAGTTAACCATGGACAGAAAGGAAATGAAGCAGTAAAAGCTTCATATTAAGTTATGTCACTATCAGGTATAGTATGTACAGCCATATATGTACTACACACAGTAAGGGTAGGTCTACACTTACCCGGTAGTTCAGTGGCGAGCGATCGAACTTCTGGGTTCGACTTATAGCATCTTGTCTGGATGCAATAAGTCGAACCCGGAAGTGCTCGTCGTCGACTGCAGTACTCCAGCTAGACAAGAGGAGTACCGCGGAGTCGACGGGGGAGCCTGCCTGCCGCGTGTGGACCGAGGTAAGTTCGAACTAAGGTACTTCGAACTTCAGCTACGTTATTCACGTAGCTGAAGTTGCGAAACCTTAGTTCGAATTAGGGGGTTAGTGTAGACCTGGCCTAAGTGTTTAACCTTCAACTATTGCATCTGAATTATTTTAATCATTTTAAATTAACATCTTAAACCCACCCTGCATAGATTGACTTCCTGTGTACTCACAAAGCATATTGTAGCACAAATGCGTACAAATTTGTACTGTTTGCTGCATGCATTTGATTAAAAGTCACTGAAATACTTAGGAAGTCATGCTCATGAGAAACTTTAAGCTATTATTTTATCTCTGACTAAGAAATAGTGAATACGTTACTTGAAAGCATTTTAAAAATAATTTTATTTGAACATTGAAATTTTGATGCTTTTTAAAATCTAGCCACTAGTGAGAAATATGGAACCAAAATTTTGAATAGATTATTTTGCCTATTCCTAATACTGTGACACTTGAGCTGGATTTTCAAAAAAAAAGTCAGCACCCACCTTGCGGATGCTTTTTAAAATCTAGCCACTAGTGAGAAATATGGAACCAAAATTTTGAATAGATTATTTTGCCTATTCCTAATCCTGATTCTGAAATACAAAGCCATTTTTTTTTTTTTGAGTATTGGGTACTTGTCCATTATGAACTAGACTTACATTACTAACTCACTTCACATAAATCATCAATTAGGTATGTGAGGAAACTAGAAACAGCTTTTGATTGTTAACAGCTGAATATAAATTTAAACCAAAGATCTAGAATTTTATTAACAATCCCTGGACATGATAATCATCTTAGAATCACATGAAAATGTTTCTCTTGAACAATTCTTTACAAGAATCAGAAAGGTGCCGCTATGTACATTTGTAATGCTATTACAGTAGGTGCTTCTATGGTTCAAATTGAGACAAAATTACATTTATTAAGCAATTTGTCCATAATATATTCTAACTATTTTTAAAATAACTATCTCAAAAATAAAGTTTGTTGCAGGTTGTACAACATTTTCCCCATGATTTTTAAAAAAAAAAAAAGATAGTAGGGAATCAGGATTTCAAACACTATGCATACATAATTACAAGTTAAAGACATTTCAATGATTTGCATTCATGCAATTTACAGTAATGGAAAACAAATAGAATATTTAGATATTCTAATATATAGTAGCTTATTTAAAAAACCCTCCAACTTATTACACCTTTTCTAATGAAAACAGAAGTTGCCTGAAATATTGGCAGACTCTTTCTTTACTTTTTTATAGTAAACTATGTTCTACCTCTTTTAGATTACAATCCTACATCTTACTTGCCTCTATTTGGTCCTATGCATCTGTTCATCCCTATAATCCTTGAAGCAAAAATGTCCATTCCATGCTTCCCTATCAAGACTCTGATCCACCTTCTAATCAAAGGACTCAGTGTCTGAAATTTTCCCTTTAACTCATCTAGTTGAAAGGCAAGGTCATTGAAAGATATTCAAAGTATTCTAAGAGCAAAGAAAAAATGATTATTGCTGCATTTGCCATATTTTTGTAAAAATAAAAGCTGCCACAGAGTTTATTGTGTGACCTTAATCAAATCACATATGGCCCATGTTTCCTAGTGTTCAGAATCCACAATTGAGGCCAGATTTTCTCATTACCCAGCAACTATCTTTGTGACACTTGAGCAGGATTTTCGAAAAAAAAAGTCAGCACTCAATTTGCTAAATGCTTGTGAAAATATAGCCACTTTTGCTTTGTTTCATGGGAACCTACAAATCACACTGCCTGGTGTTAATCGTACAGGAAATGGGTATGGAGAGCAGATTAAGAGTAAATTCTATTTGTGTCACTTCACCATGGTCTGAATTTTATCAGAATGTTCATCAGTAACAATCTGAGTTCAAAAAGACATTTGTTTGAAGACTACCAAAGATCTCTTGAAAGATGTTTTTGCCCCCCCCCCTTTTTTTTTAAATGAAAGTTTCAAAAGTACTTCTCTTTTAATTGGGGTTGGTAAGGAAGAGCGTTAAATGAGAATGTTCACTCTTCAAAGTGGAGAAGAGAGAATCACCAAGTGCCACAACACACAAAAAGAAACAAGTATGGCAATGCCTCAGATACACTGAGTGTAGTTCAAGCATTATGCTCCCTCTCAGGATCAAATGCCCCAGTGACAATAGTTCTTCTGGATTTCAGGCAGCAGTGTATTGTGTCTGTCATATTGTGCTTGGTGGCAACTGGCCAGACAGACACTACAGCAGAATCCCCAATTGGCTGGCTGGAGAGGTGTGTGAATCCAACATCTTAAGGAACCAGAAATTAGGCAGCTGGCCTGATTCTGATCTTTCTTATGCTCCTCCGGTGTAAATGAAGAGTAACTCCACTGGCAGAGTGAGAGCCAAATATGCCCAGCATCTGTTTGAGAACCAAAAGAGGGACAACCTGGAACTGGTAAATGTAAAATTGGTTAGTCAAATTCTGATACATGTGTGCAACTGAGCGTGACTTCAACTCAGTAGTGACTATACCTGGGGGTCAGAATCTAGCCCAATGACTCTGGCTAAGACCATCACCTCCAATATGAAGCACTTTTCTCTGTTCAGTAATGGTCCCTCAGTGCCCTAAAGAAATACTTCAGATAGCAAGTGTAACCCTTCTGCCCATCAGAGTTGGCAGCAACAAGGGCCAGGTTCAGAATCTAGGGGTTCCGTTTCAATAACACAATGCAAAACTGGCTCGAGCCCCCACCCAGTGACCTGGGACAATTACATACCACTCCTCTGGGCGCCTCTAAGAGGCAATACTTTCCCTCTCGCAAGTACGGAGTCTGAGTGTAGCAAAACCCTTTTAATAAAGGAGGGAAACAATGCAGCATTATAATAGGGAAACACCACAAACAGGATTCATAACACAAACCATGAGCAAAAGACCCACCCCCAATTAAGTTTGGCAGCATCCTTTTCCCCTCAGGATCTTAAGTCCAGCAACCCAAAAGTCACCCCACCCAGAGTTTCTGACCTTGGTCAGTGCAGCCCCCAGAGTTCAGAAGTTCATCTGCAGAGTTTATCTCCCAGCCTGGGTGGAAGTGGGGGGAGCTATGGGGTTGACGGCCGAGTGCTCCAATGCTCAGGTTGACGGCCGAGTGCCATGCCTCTCCATGGGGTTCTGCTGCAGTCTTCACCACCAGCTGCGCCTCTGCACTAGCCGTCCTGCTGTTCGCTGCTCTCTGTCAGCTGCCCTGCTAGCTGTTCTTCTCTGCCAGCCTCCCTGCTATCTGCTCTGCTCTCTGACAGCCACCCTGCTCCGCTCTCGGTGCCTCTCTGCCAGGCGCTCTGCTATCCGCTCTGCTGCGTTCTCTGCCAGCTGCCCTGCTATCTGCTCCACTCTCTACTAGCCATCCTGCTAGCTACTCTGCTCCATTCTCGGCACCTCTCCGCTAGCCGTCCTGCTAGCCACTCACCAACTTGTCTTCAGGCTTCCCCCTACTTAGCACAGCTCTCAGTGATCTCAGCTCTTAGTAACTTCAGCTCTTTAGTGACTTCAGCTCTCAGTAAGTTTAGCTGGTAGTAGGGGAGCCTGAGTGCTGGTGTACCACTAGCCAAAAGTAGGTCTAATACTTAGACCTAGGTATCAGAGATTTCAGCTCTGCAGCATGTAACAAGACTCCTAACGAGTCAAAATTAGCTCTGTTATTACACGGTGGAGAAAGAAGAGGTCAAAGTGGAGTTTAATGCCCTCAGAAGGAGGGCCTACACTACTGGGTACACATACCTGTCTCTAGCCTCTCTCCATTCACTGGATTTTGGAACCCATGTCCCTTGCCTAGCGAGTGCTGTTTAGCTGAGGGCGAGTCCCTCCCTCATAAAATGCCAAGTACAGTTCTACTGTCCTTGATTCACATAATCAGGATAACAACCCTTTATTACTCCTGCCCCAATAACAAAGAGACTGGGGATCCCACAGCATTTGGGCAAGCAGTCCATCATGCTAGGCAGGGTGGGTGTGCCAATGCAAATGAGATCAACCCCTGAAGTCCTTTTCCACAGCTCACCACCAGATGTCAGGGTAGGGCTCATTCTGACTCTGCTTACACAAAAGTACAAGCAGGATTATTATTGGTGTTGCCAAGGCACACCAAGTTATAAGGATGCAAGTTAATTAGTCTCAAATGTTAGAGGGAGGAAGGAGTAGGAATGAAACTTTGTTCCATAGTTAGAGTCTTGAGCAGAGCCCTGTAAGTTTGATAGCTAGTCTTCAATATATATCTTTAACCTATTATATATTGTGACAAATGTGCATGATAAGCGAATCTAAAGATAGTGAACTGACAACGGAGACGCAAGGTAAGAACAGTAAACTAGAGGAGGGGGATAAAGTTGCAGATATAGAAGGATAAAACAGCTATCCACAGAAGCAAAATCTGGAAAGTAGAGGTGGAAGCTTGTTGATTTGTGGAGTCTGGCAATGGAGTATACGGATTTACAACAGCTGAGAATCTGTCCCAGTCTGTATATGAGTGGGGATGGGTGCTGTTAACATGGAAAGATCTTGAGGAGAGGGTTGTTATACAATAGACAAAGAACTGTACACTGCCACTTTCTATCGTTTATTAAGAGCTGAACTTCACTTTAAGTAGTAAACATTGTCTGTTTCTACATGTGAATTAACGGAAATGCAACCAAACATGCCAAGAGCATGTAGATACAATTAAAGTAGCTGAAGAAATCCTACTATCTGTTACAGCAGGGCTACTCCAATGAGAACTACAGTTACACAGGCATAAGAGGAAGAATTTAGTCCAATTATTAATATGTAAAGAATAACTAATCCACACAAAAATTATATTGTCTCCCTAACTTCCCATTCTAAATAATAAATGGATGTGCATGTTGCCTTCAATATAACTTGTCACAAACGCCATATAATTGAGTTAAGATAATTTGTGACAATATTTATGTAATAGTATCCTCCCAATCACTCAGCTGCTCCTAGAAGCTAAGGACCAATTAGATGATTTTTGCCTCTGAGATCTCATAATCATTTGTTGACATTAAATGATTCATCTAAACACATTCAACTGTTTTCTCCCATTAAAAAAATCATCCTTTTCTTATGAATTAAAGTGGTTAATTAGAGATCAAGAAGTTTACAGCAACCAACATCTGAATTACACTGTACTTCACTTCAAAACATGAGCACTTAATTTGTAACACTGTTGAATTTCAGGCGTTTTATTTTAAATGTGTCACAGACAACATACTATTTTGCACTAATAGGACCAGGTTGTCCTATGTGACTGTTTTGTGCTACACTCTCAGCTCAGTGTGACCCAATGCTGGCATTCAGCCAAGCAAAGGTCACACTAGTGCAAAAGATCCCATAGTGGTACAGAATCAACAGGCGGCGTTTTTTCAGCCCTTACCATGCCTGCTAAGGGCATAACAGGGAAAAGTGTCATAGAAGAAAAAAAAAGTCAGGGACAGACTGATCACCAGTTTGAACACCATTAATGGCTATAAATTAGACAAGCCATCATGCTACTCAAAAGAGAGAAACCAGTTTATGCTTTTGAATAGATGAGGTATAGCCATCTGGTCAAGAAAGTGTAAAATTATTTGGAAACATAATGTGATCCCATAGGTGACAGTGGGGGTGATCTAACTTTGCCAGAACTTTTAAAACTTTGGTTTCAGATCGTCTCAAAAATTGCTGTGAGAGTTTACAAGAATTAATAGTTCTCTACTCTCATTCTTTGTCCTAACAGATTTTCATTCAATTGTTATTTAACAGGCACAGAACAGATACTAAGGAAATATATAGATTCGTGATGGCTTAACCTTAGAAAATTTGCAGTCAGAGTCTGGTTCAGGTAAACATCCAGATATTTGCATGGTTTTCTGAAGATTGTTTAGGGTAATCTCCAAAATTGGGTTGTAAATCTCAAAAACAGATTCTTAAAGATTTCCATATCTGCTACCTCTCATCATGTATATTTTGCACGCTTGAAGTTAATGATTCAAGATGGATTAAATAATTCCATTTGAGCCTATTATTTAATAAAGATTAACAATCTGAGGTAGAACATCCCTATATAGAAAGAATAGATTACCACCTTTGGCGCAAGGCAAAGAGCTGTCTTTTGTGTCTCTCTCCTATAACTGATGGGATGCAGGCAGTTTGTACTCTTACCTAACATTCATACTATATGAGATTAAAAAAAGGTTTTGGAAGGATAATTGCTTTCCCACAATTTAACACTGTTCTGTTTTTGACTTTTTAATTTTACCTAATTGCTTTTGGAATTTTATAGTACTTTAGATTACATGATCGATAAGCTAAAGGGAATTCTAATAAAGTTATTATTACTGAAAGCTCTGCCAACCAGCAGTTCTTATGGACTCAAAATATATTTCAGTAGATCCCTACTTCATCCATTACAGAAAATATCTGCAATAACAAGTACACAAGGCATAATTAAATCATAGGCACTCCTTATCAATCACCTAGTCTTGTTTATACCATACTACTGTCACTTCTTTAGCGATTTGAGAGGTTTTTCCCTAGACATTTATATTCCCATAGACTTAGAGGCACCAGCAGGAATGAAGTACAGCCCAATACTTGAACACATGAAGTTCTGAATACAGGCCATTCACTGGTTAAGAGCCAATAATGTGGGCCTTAGAATTAAAACACACTCTTTGCTAATATGATAAAAGATTCTGGGAGAATAGTTAATGTACAAATGAATTTAACATCCAAGAAAAAAAGGATTAATATTTACTAACAAGTACTAACAGATATAAACAAAATAGCCTTTCTTGTGGTGTTCTCTCTTCCCGCATCTTTGTCTTCTCTCTTGCTTTCCAAAATTTCCTTCAGAAAAGGGATAGCAAAACACTATATGAGGTCTAGCTGTGATAACATTAATAGAAGAAAACATTAATTAGTCTCTGCCTCTGGTTCCTATCTGAAGATTCCAATCATTGCTCATGGCTTGTTTCATATAGCTAGTCTGCCACCTCTAACATGGGCTTGCTTGCATGACAAGAAACATTACTGAAGTTGAAGAAATCCCACAGTAGCCATGTAATCGAAATAAAAGTGTAGCAGTAGCAGGTCAATATTTTTAATTGAATTAACTGAGCTTTAATTATATCTTTGTCAGAAGGAAGGTAGATCCAGCCACTTGAGGGATTATATCCTTAACATATATTATATCTCCAGGTAAAGTTACCAATGTCAGTGGGGGGCTTTTATACAGTGTCTCTGCACAGTCAGTACAAAATCAGTTCTCCTTTTTGCAAAGACAGAATTCATAATGTAATCAAAAGGGCTAGAAAGAAACAAAATAGTAGCAAAAATCCATTCAATGAACTCAATACCAGAGCTGAGCAAAATTTTTTGGTCAAAGTGTGTTTTTACTGAAAAATGTGGGTTTGGATCAACTGAAAGATTTAGCAAATTGTTCAGTCGGGGGGGGGGGGGAGACACAGAAGTATTGAAATATTTCACTTTAATATTTCTGAAATGAAAGTTTTTTTTAATTTTTAGGGTAGATTCCAAATTGGACTTAGATGCCATTCACCAAACCAGAGAGGAGGAGTGCCTCTACTACTCAGTAGCCCAGTGCTTAGGGACCAATGTTATGTTTTAGATTTGGATTTAATTAACTTTAAGATTGAGGTGGAGAATTTGGTGCAAATTTACATATGCACACTATAATGGCTACCATTATATGTCAACATTTACCCACAGTTAGTAGACCACAACATTTGATATACAACAGTTATTTACTATTCTACTAGTAGGAAAACATTTCAGATATTGTAACTCTTGACTACAACTTGTCAGAGAAGGGAATTTTCATTTCAAAATCCTTTGTCAACGTTGTGTTTCGTTCAGCATCAGAACAAACTGCCATCTTTGTGGAACTTGGAGCAAAATGGAAAAATCCATTTTAGGGCTCCCCCTCTAGATAGCTGAGCCGCCAGCTGGGCAGCTGGCTGCATAGCCAATAAGCTGGCCAGCAGGCAATGTACCCAGATAGCTGGCAAGCAGGCTATCAGGAAAACAATCAGGCAGAGAGGCCAGCCTGCCTGGTCTTTATTGACAGTTTCAACAGAACTGATATGCTCCTATGGAATGTTTTGTTTCCATCAAATCAACATTTTCTGAGGGGAAACAGTTCCATTGGAAAATTTTTGACTATCTCTACTCTTGAAAAATAAACTATTTTTAATGGCAACCACTAAGTAGTTTTTTTTTTTTTTATCTGAAAAAGCTACCAGTCCCTGAAGTTACATAAGTGGCTATACAGACTACCTTCCAAACCACAAAAAATATTTTGTGATGATATAGTTTAATTGCTTTTTAACAGTTTCATGAAACACTTAAATTGTGACAAAGAAAGTTACCAACTGGCTGAGGGCACCAAAAACTCTCATCCTCTGATTTTATTTTTGACAGTCTCTTGATCACCTCATGTTGTTTGTAACAGTCATATTAAACTACATGACTGAGATAATATGTCAACATAAAAATACTCCGTTACTTACATGGCAGTAAAATAAGTAGAATCCTGCATGGATACACATTTTGTATCTCATTTGATCCAAGATCTGCAAAAATGGTCTGTCGATATAAAGAAGATATTCGTGGATAAGCTATGCTGTTCTGACTATTTCAGTATTCTCTAGATGTTTTCCTTCAAGGTGCTCCATGAAATGCCCTGCTTATAATTAAGGGGAAAATAAACAATAAAAAGTCATCGTCTCAAAGAACAAATGCTGTAAAATTACACTGTGGCAGAATTTTTTCTTGCTTACTAGCTGGATATTTTTCTGATCAACTTTATATCTAGGGCATGGATACTGTCCTTGTTTAACTCACGTGATCTAATGATCAAGCATGGGGGATGGATATAGGATAGATCACACATCCAATATTTATAATCAAAATCAATCACTAACATCACATGCATTCTTAATTATACAAATCATCACAAGTTTCTGAATTGGTATGGTTACTCTGCAGGAACCAATCCCTGTACAGTATGCTCTGTCCACACACTGTACATGCACAACCTGTTCTTTACCTACTTACGTTCCAGATTTATCCCATCCATTGTAAATGGTACCAGGGTCTTCCCCCTTATATCAGCTAATACAGACATCCTGTCTCTACCTTACTGATCCATTGACGTTCCCAATCATGCCCATTAACAAATGAGGCAAGTGACTTATGTGGAGTTCCTTATGCCCAGGCCAACACTGTAAACTAACCCAGCCTAGATTTACCATATAGTGTATATTTTCCGCCTCACAGAAGTTATTTAGTAGATAGGATGCAGATGTAACACTGACACAGAGACGGTGAGGTACAAAGTTGTGATTGCATTTAGTTTTAAACAAACAAACAAAATCTTAAAAATACATACCACAACCCATATATATTTGAGAATTCTTTAACAAAGTATCCTATGCCCATCCAACAAAGGGCCAATTGTCCTTCCCTGTTCATACATACATTGGGCTTGGTTTTGTTCTCAGTCACACTGGCTTTGCATTGGTGTAACTGATTTCAGTGGAATTGCTCCTCATTTAAAATGGTGTGAGATAAGACTTAGGCCCATTGTCTCCTTTACAGATGTAAACTTGTCCTTTTGCATTTTCAATTTGGAGGTGGGGGGGAGAAGGGGATGAGGATTTACTCCTCACCAGCTTGTTTGTAGAGGGTTACACTGAGCCTTTTAACTTTCTCAGTTTTTCTACAGCTATTTGAGATGCTTTCCACATTCACTGTGAAAGGCATATCGTTAACTAACTTGTTTAAAGGAAGGGCTATGCTGACAATTAAATGCAGGTTTGTGCATGCTTCACTGCCATACCTTCTTATAAACAATGTGAGTAGAAAGAGTATGAAAATTGCAGTTTTTAGTCTGCATCTGCATGGCACTATTATGCCTGCTAAGGTGAAAATGTTGACAGTGAAAAATGTAATTTTGTACCTTAATCTGTAGTGGTTAAGATGAGCTCCTACCTCCACTTTTAATGCATCTGAGTGCTAATCTTTGTCTGGCTATGCTGAAAGGAGGACAGGAGACATTTGACATGGGTTTAATGAGGCCACAACTTTATTATTAGATGTCTGGGACTACCCGGCAGATAAAAGTGTACTAACCCCAGGTTTATTCCATAATTACCCAGTGGGTTTTTATCAGCTCCCCCTCTTTTTCCATCCCTACCCACCTCATAGGAGGGTTAAGGTGGCCTATAATAATGGAAGTTGGCTCCCTGCCATACCAATCATAGGAGTCCCCAACCACACCCCATTTGTTCCTTTAATGAACACCTCTTTTTAAATCCCTTTCCAAGCCATTTATCTTATCTGGTCACTGTATACCGTTCCTATGGAGTACCTGCAGTGGACATCCACCACAAGGAGTCACCAGCCATTAGCTTTGCTGCCTCCTCCCCAAACCCAGTCAGGTTCCCAGGTTGCCCTCTTTTATATCAGCCAAAAACATTACAGCTCCTAAGTCTGACAGGTGAACCCCATCCTCCCAAAAAAACTCTGGTGCCCCATATACTATGCCAGGATGTGACATTACTGCCCCTCCTAGGGTCCCAAGGAATTTGGCCACATCACTGTTCACATACTTCCTTGCCTTATCCCTGCTCCCTGCAAAAGACAGTGTTAAGGAACAGGGCTGCCACTTTCCAATCCCTCATTCCCAGGGGATGAGTCAGTAACCACACTCACCCTTTTGCAGCAGTTTTCATCTCCTCCCTCCACCCCCCAAGCCATAGAGCACAGTTCCCTTAATTCGTCCAGCCAGCAATTTACCGCCCTGCTCCACTTAAAGGTGCCAGGTGGTCATTAGAGGCAGTCTGACTTTTTGGACAGGCGGAAGTTTCAGTTCATGAATTTCTTTTTCTTTAAGCCTCTCACAGATAAGGTTTCTATATGGGTATTAATTCAATATAGATCTTCTGATACATTTCTCTTTTTAACAAACTTTAGTCAGGGACCAGAAAAAAATACTATACATTTGTATATACCATTGCTGCCTCCAGTAGGTCAAGCATGAAACGAGTAAAAAGAAACATTGACAGTCCAAGCATGAGCTGAAACAACCCAAGCTAGTTATCAGTAATTTGAATCTGTAGCTGTAGTCTGGGTGCTTATTATGTCAAATCAAATCAAAATACAAGTTTTCAGTAAATTCTCCTTGCAATTTAATACATTATCATTTTACTTCAGAATATTCTCATGAATAAATTATGTTTGTTTTATTTGTTAACAATTCCAGCTTTAAGTTATTTTGAACGTTCTGAGCCACTATTAATGTATATAGCAAACAAATCCCATTTTCCTAATCTAGCATAGTTTTGTTATGTTTCACATATATACTTTGCTTGTAAGTTTTGTTTCATGGGCAATACAGGAATTATCATACTGAATCTAAAGAATGGTTCATCTAGTCTGGTGTTCTGTTTCTAACGGGGCCACACCCTCCGTGCCATGAAGAATGCTAGAATGGGTGCATGGAGCAAATGCAGCATAGCTCCACTGCCTCTGCAAGTACTTGCCAAAAGAACAAGATCAGTGCACTGTGCATCCTAATGGTTGGAGAATGTGCACTACTCTTCCATGTACAAGAGGAGAGAAATCATTTAGTCCATCCCCCCTACACTGAGGCCAGATGAAATAAAATAGACCATCCCTGGCAGGTGTTTGTCTAATCTGTTCTTAAAATTACAGGTATTCTTCAATTATGGGGATTCCACAATCTCCCTTGGTAACCTATTCTAGTACTTAACTATCCTTAGAGTAAGAAACTTTTCCCTAATATCTAACATAAATCACCTTCACTGAAGTTGAAGCCAATTACTTCTTGTTAAACCTTCAATGTACATGGAGAACACTCTCCTTAACATGTCCTTAACGAGACCTCCCTGTTCCCCCATTTCTACAGTCTTCTCTTTTTTTTTTTAAACCTCTCCTCAGACGTCAGGTTTTCTAAACCTTTTGTCCTTTTCCCCCTGTTTCTGAATTCTCTCCAATTTGTCCACACCTTTCTTGGAGTACTGTCTCCAGTTCCTCTAACTGAGGCTTCACCAGTGCTAAGTAGAGCACCTTCCATGTTTTACATATGGCACTTTTGTTAATACATCTCAGAAAGTTATCTTTTAAAAAATGGAATCACAGTGTGATCTTATATCTAATTTATGATCTATTATAAGCCCCAGATCCTTTTCAGTAGTACTTCCCCATTTTGTTCTTGTGCCTTTGGTTTTTCCTTCCTAAGTGCAGTACTTTGTCTTTTTCTTTATATAATTTCATCATGTTGCTATCAGACCAATTCTATAATTTTCCAAGATCTTTTTGAATTCTAATCCTGTCCTCCAATGTGCTTACAGCCCTCCCATGTTGGTGTCATCCACAAATTGTATAAGCACACTATTGAACATATGGTCATGGACATTAGAGAGGCTATAAAAATAAACTCAATTTCAACTATCCCCATATTTACTGGGTACATGTCACCTCCAGATGGGATGCAGAGAAAAAGTTCCTTGAGACCTTAAAGTACTGCTTCGTGGAGCAGTTAATCCTGCAACCTAGAAGAGGAAAGGCAATTCTTGATATAGTTCTAAGGGGAGTTCAGGATCTGGTCCAAGAGATGAATATAGCTGAACTGCTTGGTAATAGTGACCATAATATAATAAAATTTAATATCCCTGAAGGGGAGGACACCAAAGCAACCCACCACAGTAGCATTTAATTTCAGAAAAGGGAACTGCACAAAAAATGAGGAAGTTAAACAGAAATTAAGTTTCCAAGCAGCTTGCAGAGATTTCACTTTTGGCACTGTACCTTTTAAAGAAACTATAATAGAGGGGTCACTGGATGATCAAGATGCTAAATGGTACTTAAGGAAGATAAGACCATTGTGGAGAAACTACATAAATTCTTTGCATCAGTTTTCACAACCAAGGATGTGAGACATTCCTCAACCAGAGCCTATCTTTTTAGGTGACAAATCTGATTAACTGTTCCAGATTGAGCTGTCAGAGGTGGTTTTGGAACACAATGATTAAACAATCAGTAATAAGTCACTAAGACCAAATAGTATTTTCTCAAGTGTTCTGAAGGAACTCAAATGTGAAATTGCAGAACTACTAACTATGGTATGTAAACTATCATTTAAATCAGGTTTGGTACCAGAGGACTGGAGGATAGCTAACGTGATGCCAATTTTTTAAAAAGGCTCAAGAGGGGATCCAGCAATTACAGGCCAATAAGCCTAATTTCAGTACCAAGCAAATTGGTTGAAACTATAGTAAAGAACAGAATTATCAGACCTATAGTTGAACACAATTTGTTGGGGAAGAGTCAATATGGTTTTTCTAAAGGGAAATCATGCCTCACTAATCTACTGGAATACTTTGAGGGGGTCAACAAGCATGTGGACAAGGGTGATCCTTAGATTTTCAGAAAGCCTTGACAAGGTCCTTCACCAAAGGCTCTCAAGCAAAGTAAGCTGGCATAGGATAAGAGGGAAGGTCCTCATGGATCAGTAAGTGGTTAAAAAGATAAGAAATGAAGGATAGGAATAAAGGGTCAATTGTCAGAATGGAGAGAGATAAATAGTGGTGTCCCTAAGGGGTTTCTACTGGGATCAGCACTGTTCAACATGTTCGTAAATGATCTAGAAAAAGGGTTAAACGGTGAGGTGGCAAAATTTTCAGATGATACAAAACTACTCAAGATAGTCTTCCAAAGAAGACTGCAAAGAGTTACAAAAGGATCTCACAAAACTTTGTGACTGGACAACACAATGACAGATGAAATTCAGTGTTGATAAATGCAGAATAATGCTCATTGGAAAACATAATCCCAACTATACATATAACTGATAGGGCCTAAATTTGATGTTACGACTCAAGAAAGAGATCTTGGAGTCATGTGGATAGTTCTCTGAAAACATTCACTCAATGTGCAGCAGCAGTCAAAAAAGCTGTCATGAATATAAAGGGAAAGGTGACCACCTTTCTGTATACAGTGCTATGGGGTCCCTCCTGGCCTGAGGCACAAAATCCTCTTACCTGTAAAGGGTTAAGAAGCTCAAGTAACCTGGCTGGCACCTGACCAAAAGGACCAATAAGGGGACAATATACTTTCAAATCTGGGGGAAGGCTTTGTCTGTCTGTTCTGTGTGCTTGCTGGAGACAGATCAAGGAAGCAAGCAATCCAACTTCTATAGAGTTAGTAAGTATTTAGCAAGGAAATGCATTAGTTTACTTTTATTTTGGCTTGTGTTTTTCTTTGTGTAAGAGGGAGGTTTATGCCTGGTTTTGTAACTTTAGGTTTTGCCTAGAAGGGAGATCCTCTGTGTTCTTGAATCTTTTGTTATTCTGTAAAGTACTTACCATCCCGATTTTACAGAGGTGATTATTTTTCCTTTTCTTTAATTAAAATTCTTCTTTTAAGAACCGGATTGATTTTTCATTGTTTTAAAATCCAAGGGTTTGGGTCTGTGTTCACCTGTACCAATTGGTGAGGATATTATTCTCAAGCCTCCCCTGGAAAGGGGGTGTAGGGGCTTGGGGGATTATTCTCAAGCCTGCCCAGAAAAGGGGGTGTAGGGACTTGGGGGGATATTTGGGAAAGGTAGGGCTCCAAGTGGCCCTCCCTAAATGTTTGTTTAAATCACTTGGTGGTGGCAGCGTTACTTAATCCAAGGTATAAGAGAGAAATTGTGCCTTGTGGAGTTTTTAACCTAAGATGTTAGAAATAAGCTTAGGGGTCTTCATGCGGGTCCCCATGTCTGTATTCTAAAGTTCAGAGTGGGGAGGAAACCCTGACAAAAGCTAAAACAATGTTGGGAATCATTAGAAAAGAGATAAAAGAGAAAATATATTGCCTGTATATAAATCCATGGTACACACACCCACATCTCGAATACGGCATGCAGAACGAGTCGCCCCATCTCAAAAATATATATATTGGAATTGGAAAAGGTTCAGAAAAGGGCAAGAAAAATCACTAGGTGTATGGAACAGTTTCCATAGGAGGAGAGATTAATAAATCTGGAACTTTTCAGCTTGGAAAAGACATGACTAAGGGGGAAGACGATAGAGATCTATAAAATCATGACTGGTATGAAGAAAGTAAATAAGGAAGTGTTGTTTACTCCTTCTAGTACACAAGAATTAGGGTTCATCAAATGAAACGAATAGACAGCAAGCTTAAAACAGACAAAAGGAAGTATTTCCCCACACCACACACAGTCAACTAGTGGAACTCTTTTATACCAATGCAAATAAGATCTGAATCAGCTCCATAATTCTCAGGTTTTATATCTTCGTTGTGACAATTATGATTTTGATGCTTAAATGGCACCCTAACCCTTCCCAACTTCATTCCCCCAATATTATTTATTTTATCCTAAATAAATAGTTAATTGATTTTTAATGGAATTTTATTTAATATAAATATTTCCCCCCCCTAAAGACTCTAAGCCAGCTCCTTAGCTGCTATATATTGACAAAGATCTATTGACTTCAATGGAACTACACCAACTTTAAGAGCCAGACATTCAGCTGGTGAGTTTTGTACTCATTGGACCAAATTTTTGCCCTAGTTTATTGTACAGTAGTGTAAGAACCTGGTCCAAAGTCCAGGGATGCCATTGGGAGTGTTTCCTTTCACATTAATGAGCTCTGGATCAGCCCCTTGTGCCTAGAGAAATTTCACATTCTACTGATTAGACGTATAAATCTGAAGCAAATCTTCTGTAATCAATGGAGTTTCTACAGATAGAGGATTTATCCAAAGTCTTAATTTCTATGGACAGACTCCCCTTGATATCCAAGAGTATTTTCTGTAGATGTATATGGAACAGAATTTGGCCCTCGGTAGCTGAGAAACATTCAAAAGGTTTAAACTTAAAAGACAGAGAGAACTCACGTCTCTCAAAATAATTATGTAACTTTTCCAGTTCTACAGATGATTAACTCTAGAAGTGTGAACTTTTTTGTGCTCCATCTAGTCTATTCCAAAACACTGCTTATTTAATCTATAACTGGAGTCATTCTTTCCTGCTGCAGTTAGTTCATTAAACTGCTCAAGTCCACAAAAGTCTATTCTCTCAATTTCAGTACAAAATGTTTTAATTAAAGCAAAAATATTCTCTTTGTAGCCACACAATGAACTTTCTTTGAAAGGAAAAAGACTCAAATATTAGAGCTCCATCAAGGAAAAGAAAATTAATTGCCAGTTAATTTTCTTTTTTCTTAAAACACAGAGTGAAGCAAACAGAGCACAAGCTTATAAACTTCTCTTCCCCCCCTTCCCCCCCCAAATCAGGGTGATCCTTTAGATACACAAAAAGTGACAGACTCAGACTTAGGGAGAGAGGTAAGGGGCAGAATTTTACTTTAATATGAGTTACATTTGTTTAAAATGATTAGTTATGGAATACCTAAATGAATAATGATGCCATGTTTGTTTTAAGGCCTTTTCCATCCCTACATTGACTTCAGTAGAGTTATTCCTGATTTACACCAGTGGGAATGAGATTGAGATTGGACCTCAAGCCTTTCTTAAATCAAACATACTATTGCATCACCAGTTGAGAAACTTTCCTTATGAACACACATACCATATAAAACCAGCTCTCTCAGTTCTCCAATTTCAATTTGCAGATTCCTGCATTTTAAGTACTCCTCTAGTGTCTCTCTCCCTCTCTCTCTCTTCCACTCTCTTGAGAAGATTAAGGATTTAAGCATAGTCCTTCTGCTCTGTTACTCTGAAACTGTATATCTATAGTGTAAACAAAAGTGCAGGGTTTAAAACTTGGATTTTTGTTCATCTACTATATTTCCTGTCTATTGGCAACAAAATTGGTTAATATCTCCCAGATGTTACAAACAGAAGAGCACACAGAAAACACCCCATCTAAATTCATTTAAAGAGAATAGGCAGTGATTTGTTCTAATACCTGAAGTAGCTAAAAACAATTCTGCTCTCAGAATTGTATCTTAAAAACAAACAAACGTACCTTGTGAATTCTTGATGTGCGTAACAATCTTTATACATCAGTAGAGATAGATCTAGTCAAACATATACCTGTCAGTCTTTCAGCATCTCTGGTTTGGTATCCATCAATAGCTTTGTCCATACTAGCCTTCCCCCGCTCAGATTTCTTCCACTGATACTACAGTAGAACATCAAAATTATAAACACCAGAGTTACGAACTGACCAGTCAATCACACACCTCATTTGGAACCGGAAGTACACAATCAGGCAACAGCAGAGACCAAAAAAAAAAAAAAAAAAAAAAAGAAAGAAAAAGAAAAAGAAAAAGAAAAAAGAAAGAAAGAGCAAATACAGTACAGTACTGTGTTAAACATAAACTACTAAAATAATAAATGAAAAGCAGTGTTTTTCTTCTGCATAGTAAAGTTTCAAAGGTATATTAAAGTCAGTTGTAAACTTTTGAACGAACAACCATAACGTTTTGTTCAGCATTACAAATAACCTCCATTCCCAAGGAGTTTGTAACTTTGAGGTTCTACTGTATCAGAGCAAATCTCCCTTCCCACCCTCTGCTAGTACCTGGGAGAAGGTACCGGGGAGTAGCTCGCACATTTCTTTTGAATGAGTTGTAAAGAATGCTGTTCAATGCATTTTATGCCCCACCTCCTTCCACATTCTGCTTGTATCTGCCCTGCACTAGTAAAATGGCTCAGGAAACCTATTATGTTTGTTACCACTCTCCTTCACCCACTTGTTGCTTGAGTAAGATAACCCAATATATGTGTGTTTTTGTTGTTGTTGTTTTTTTTGGTAAATCTTGGTCATCTTGAACCTTAGTCGAGCCAGACCAAGCAACGTCAGTTCAGTTTCTTTCAATATGAAAAGAAAACTATGCTTCATTGTTTGACATGATCATAATTTGAAAATAAAATCTACTGGAACCTTGAAAGGAACGTCAGCGACATTAACAGGTAAAGCAGGTACTGCTTTGTTCCTCCAAGGTCATCCTTTTCAGGTGTATGATTTCTGCTTGGTATGCAGGCTTGCAAATGACCCTTTGAAGAGGTTGAGTTCTTTCGCTCCTGATAAATCTTAAGCTTCTTTTAAATTGGGGTGAAGTTCAGGTAAAAGAATTCTAATCACCAAAGAATTCTTTTCAGATAGTGACGGTTTCACTCATTAGATCACCTTGTAGAAAATGCATAGGAGAATTATATATATACCATATATATAGATATAACCCAGTTGTGTTGAAAATTTAACCTATGTTTGCAGCCTTGGCTAAAATTAATAGAAAGGTTCTGAATATTGGGGCCAATCCTCAGCTAAGGTAAATCAGTGTAGTTCCAATGCTGACTTACATCAGCTGAGGAGCTGGTCCATTATAAGCAGATAAAACAAACCATGAAACGAGCAACTTTTGTGCAAGAGGTATTTCTAATAGAATGATTTGTCTAGCAAAATTCACTGATAACAAATATGCAGGTTCCTATAATAAATTTGAAATCATATCAAATACCAGAATTGATCTTATCAAGCATTCATTTCAAAGATCAAAATTGCCTCTGAAGAGTCTCAAACACAACCTACACTTCCTTTTAAAATTTGCTCACAGCAGAAACTAATTCAAAATATGATGTTGATGCTGATTAATTTAAGATTCAATTAAAAAAAAATGAGGTTTCAGCTGAAAAAAAAAAACATTAATTTTCAATCTCCTATTCCGGAACTCTGCTGATTTGTCATGTCCCCCTCAATAAATATGATGATTGAATACTAAAATATTTGTCACAGTATTAGCAATTTTTGGAGCCTTCTAAAATAGAAATCCAGAAGTTTAACACATTTGCAACTAAACTTTGGCATCTATCAAAAGAGGAATTTTAAAAATCACTTCATAGGAGATATGTCTAGTTCTTTCCGGAAAAATACAGCATAATTTCAGGTCATTTGACTCAACAAATTAATAGGACTGATTCTCCACTACCCTAAACTTTGTGTTGTCATTTACACCTGTACAAAGTGAGTGTAAAATACTACCAAGTCAAAATAGTAATGTTTTACTCCTATTTTGCACTAGTCCATATGAAAATACAAGTGTGTGTAGCAGTGCAAAATCAAGTCCATTGTCTGAAGCTGTTCATGTGTCAAACCAACTAACTCTGGTTATTGTGGGCTACATTTTCTGGTATACCACAACCCCTTCACAGCACTAAAGAAGCAGAGAAAGTCAACAAAGCTGAGGTTTCAGCTCTATCCTACCCAACTCTGGTGTCAAGGACATGGCTGGAGCACTCATGTGCTCTAGCTATATTTGGCTGCTGGGTAGTGGGCAGCTAACTATTGGTCAAGAGGCTGAGCTAAGTTGTGCTGAGAGCTGATTTACCCACAACCACAACCCAAGGATCAGCCTACAAAAGTGATCTGAAGTCACTTTTCCTCATCTCCTTTTGTGTCCTGCTGTGCTTGGAGCTGAGAATCAGATCCTGCAATTTTAGAATAGAACATAAGATAAAGTCAATACCAGCATGCTACTTGGAAATTGAAGAGGAGGACAATCCCTAATCAGGTCAAGGTATATAAAGAGTAGCATCAAAAGATTTCAACCTTCTGTGTGGCGTTCACCCACATACAGACTGTACAGAACATACAAGCAGAAAAATGGGAACAGAGGCATGGAGCGATTAAGTGATGTACCCAAGGTCACAAAGGAAATCGATGGCAGAGCCAGGAACTCAACTTAGGTCTTGTGAGTCCCAGACCATATTTCCTTCCACCCGTGGAGTGATAAATCAGATGTTTTACAAAAGTAGATATCTGTGAGGTAGAAATTAATGTGAATTATAGGCATATATACCGTACTTCTAAGGCAGACAGAAAATTGTTCATTAGTTTTCATGAGTCAGTAACATAAGCATATTGGCCCAGATTAATCCCTGGTATAAGTAATCCCATAAAAGTCCTGGAGACATATTTATTCTGATTTTAACAACTATGCAAATTACATATGAGATTTACTGGGTGTTAGTGGTAAAATAGTGTAACTTGCTCCTCATGGGCATTCAGTGGGTACACAAACAAGAAAAACTTACTCTCTGAGAAAGTCTTAGGAAGTGTGCAGTGAGAAAAATAGCAAATACACACCAAAGCAGGTACCTACACACACACGGGGCAACTTTATGTCCCTTTATGCCACTTCACCAATTTGTCCAAATTATTCCCTTCACACTATGAATTTGGCACACAATCTTTAAAATTAGCAATAAAAAATCTGCTTTACTGACAATTAAGGAACGTTTCAGTCACACACAATCCCCCACTCAAAACCTAAAAAAATGGAAATAAAAAATTAAGGAGAAAGACCTATGAATGCGGAAAGGAATGAATATTGCCTACACTATACTTCAGCACTCCAAAAGCTTTCATATCAATCTCCAATAGATACACAGAAGCAACATATACCCCAGCTTCATCAAACTTGAATCTAATGCAAAACATTAACCTTACATTATTTTATATAAAATACATTAACAAATCAGCACATCTGTCTCTCACACATTTCAAGCATTTGGAAAAATGTTCTGCCTAGCATTGCTGAGTTCACTAAAGTTTTTTTGCTTTAGAGTAGGAGGATCTGCATTCAGTAGGAGTAAGTAATACAGGTATTGAATTTAATAAAATGTAGTATGGTAACAATGTTCTGTTGGTGGTAGCCAGAAAATAGAGAACATAGACAGAAAAAGGAACAAATGGGCAGAATCTTATTTAGGCCTTGACTACATGGTGAAAACTGACTGTCATAACTATTTCACTGTAGATATTCTAGTATAATTATCTATTCCAGAGTAACTCTCCATGTGGACACTATTCTGAAAAAAAAGATGATTTCATTACAGAATAACAATTTAGTTTCCAAAGCAGAGTAATTAAACTGAATAAAGTCACATTTATTTCAGAATAGAGTGTCCATTTGGGGAGTTATTCTGGAAAAACTTTAGTTTTGCCTTCAGGCATTCGGCTAATTCCACTGACTTCAGTAGAGTTTCTCCTTCTTTATAATGGTGCAAGTGAGAGGAAAATAAGACTCAATGTGTTACAATCCAAGAAGTTTAATATTTCATCTCAAACTATCGTTAGCCAATTAAGTCACAGCTGTTTTGTATTTTTGTGCTAACCCTGGAAAAACTTGTCTTCATCAACACATGTTTTTTGATGCTTAGAACAATTAGACATTTAAGAAGACTTCAATTAACATAACTGAAAAAGAAGCAAATAGTGAACTCAGGCTCCCAAGCCCAGAGGCTCAGAGCCAGTAGAGCCTATGTGGACCATGGAAATGAAGTCAGGCTTATTGATTTCAGCTGCACAATTCATACAGTGATCTTAAATAATCACAAGGGTGAGCATCAAAAGAGAATCGACATAAAATGGAGAAGGAATTTAGATTAAAGAATGGCGAATGACAGTTATATGAAGGAGCATTACCAGAGAAGGCTCAATTTGCAGTTAGAAATGAGAGACAGAGGTTTGGACTGAAAAGCACTGATGAAAGGAACAGAAAGAGAAATAAAGAAGCAAAAGTATGATGCAGGGAAGACAACAGAGGAAAGAGAGTGAGAAGAGCTAAATTATAAAGAGAAAAGTAGAAGAAAGGGAAACTTCAGCTAAATCTCTGACTTTTATTCATGTTCTTTTTTTGTTCTCTCCTTTTTAAAACAAATAAGAAGATGTAGCTTTTGTACAGACTGAATTTATAACAGTAAATATAGTAAATTTACTTGTTTATATATGAGCTGAAAACAAACCCCTAGATATTATTTGTAGTAAATGTAATTTTTTGGAGTCAAACTTCCTTTGTTGTTCTGTTTGCCTTTAATTGTTTTGGTTTTTTTACAACAGTGTTTAAAAATCCACCATGTGTGTCTACAAGCCAATAAAAGAGACAGTAGTTAACAACTCCTTCAAAGCTCTTACAGTCTAAAAAGCAGGTAATTGTTCTTAGTTGAGTGAGCAGTTACTACAATCTGAGTAAAAATAGAATTATGGATTTTTGTTTTTATTTACAGCGAGTCAAAAAGGTCTAACATGGTAATGCTAAACTAGATACTGGAGTTTTTTTCACATTGCAGGTAATTAGAACTATTGTATTCCATTGTTTCATGGCTGGTGCTGTGGGATAGCAATTTTTATGGGATGAAAATTCTGGCTGTAAGTGAAATCAATGAGAGTTTAGGCATGAACTTCAATGAGTCCAGGATTTCACCCATGGAGTTTTTATTTTAAAATTTAGTTCATTTGTGCAATAAATCATATTCCCAAAGGAAGATTACACATTACAAAATCTCCCCTCCCAAATTCAAGCACAGTAAAATATTTTGAAGATTATTAATCCATAAGACACTATTTAAAATATAGATCTGATCTTGCAAACACTTATTCAGATGCTTATCTTTACTCACATGAGTAGCCCCAATGAATTTAAGAGTTAGGAATCTATGTATAGGTAAACAGGATTAGTCAGTAATCAGTTTTTCAGTGATTAGAGCTGAATCAATGTTGTAGAAAAGCACCTACAACATTTCCTCATGTTCACAGCTTTGATGTTTTGTGATCTGTGAACATTTGGGTGATAAAATCTATTTTCACGACTGTGTGGAAAAAGTGATTGTCAAATGCCTGCATCTGCAATTATTAGTGACAAGCAAATTCAGTCAGGAACCTGAAACAATATCCTGTGACTTACCTGAACGAATACAATTAACCAAAACATCTTGAATATTCACTGAAAACTATTTGCAAGAAATCCAGAGGTAAGCAAAACTGCCCAAAAATTCATTTAATAATTTTGAAAAACAAATCCCATTTCAGAAATGGAAAAGAAAAGTTTATTTGATACATTCATTA
The DNA here is from genome assembly GCF_027887155.1 of Malaclemys terrapin pileata. Lineage (NCBI taxonomy): Eukaryota > Metazoa > Chordata > Testudines > Emydidae > Malaclemys > Malaclemys terrapin. The sequence goes on from NC_071509.1 coordinate 93,982,237, forward strand.
TACTCAACTGTTTCTAAAATTCCAAACACTGTGTCCCACACAAAAATAATGTATATTTTTGTTGGGGTGCTTTCTAGTCAAAATTAAAGAATAGTAAACACCACCTTTGTGCCTAGACTGTGAAACTGTAACCCAATATGAATGTTAACAGTTGTCTTGTTTATTATTGTATATTTACAGTAGTGCCGAGAGTCTAGAACTAAGCAAATAACTGATTTTTCAGTTCAGTGTGTGTTTAATGTGCTAGAACGAAGTCACAAAACAAATCCAATATACCACAGTTGATCAAGGTCCAAAGTGTTTGGGCATTACCCCTCTTTTTCTTGTTCTCATTTGATGTGTTCTCTTAGATGTTATAGAACACTTGTAATTTTAACTGCACTGCTTAAAGTAATCCTTATTCTTTTTCTATTACACAATTACCATTGTATGATAGCAATTCATCTGCTACTCATATCTGCTGAAGCATACAAGACCTATGAAATTCTTTAAGTATATGCACCAATGCATGGCTGGGTTAGTGCTTCAATGTAGCTTCCTTAAAGCAACATTGTGAAATGCTGTGTTCCTTCTTACTACAATAGGAAATGGGGATGTAGGGAATTGTGTATGACTTTTGACGAAAGGTCAACTAACAATGCATAGGTACAAACTACTCTAGGATTTGACTATGTGGTTTTGATTAAGCTGTAAAGATAAATCTCACCATAAAGAGTGGAGGTAATAACAATAATAAAATGATTACAATATTGTGTCAATATGTTTGGATCTGGGATTCTGCTTCAGGTCACCATAGACATAGAAATTAGCTGTGAGATTCAGAATTGACCCCAGGTTTGAAATCTGACCTCATCTTCCCCAGCATCATCATCAAAGGCTGTGGGGTTTTGTACTATAGTCTATCCGGTGTTTACTCGAAACACAGCCTGAATTCAGATTTTTGTACAGTAAGCAGCACACAAATATGCTTACAGGTATAAATATGACTAAGCTGGGGAGGGAGGTAACTATAACAACTACATAAGTTCTCTAGTCCCTTCCATTTGTCCTTGTATGCTTGTATCATTATGTGTGTTTTTTTTTCAGTCACAGAGTATACGGTCTTCATATTTCACTGCATTTTACCTTAATTTCTATATTAGATTTTCAGATTCTGCATTCTCAGCTTTCAGTTCTGGCAGCAGTAGCCTGCTGATGTTATTTGAATTGAATGACTGACACTTCAAGGACATCTTATATAACACATTGGAGACTGAAGGGCCACTTTAAGATCTTGTGTCTATATATTTCAGAAGTGTTTAGAATTCTTATAATTTTATAACAATACAGTACACTGTAAATCAATTCCAATGTATATTACTTCCAGAACTAGAGATTGCCAGATTGGTTGTATTCAAATTAAAACTTTGATTGATTGTACAAAAAGAGAAATTAGTAAAATAGATTTGGACTGAGTTTTGATTAAAATGTTAGCTCTCTGTATAAAATAAATTTTCTTTTTTATTTTTGAATATTGCCTATTAAAGATAGTTTTAGAAGCAAACTAAAAAAAAGCTATACACAGTACTCAATTTTTTTCATATGGTCTTATGACATTTTAGAAGACTGCTCATTCCAAGAAACTGGGAAAAGAGAAACAGAAAATATATACATACTGAAAGTGAGGCAAAGTCTCATATGTATTCTACTGAACATGATTAAAGGAACTGTCTAATTATAACGAATGGCCAACCTGTCAAACATAGGTACATATAAAGTTAAGCACCTAAATCCATATTTACACTTGAGCTACTTGAGAGATTTGAGAGATTCAAGCTCCAGCTCTGACCTGAATTTTGTTTCCTCCCAGGTCAAAGGAGTTCTGGTATTTGTAGTCTAGTATCTTTTGGAGTTGTAAGCCTGAGAGCAACTCTCATGACAGAGGGAAGCCTGGAAAATGTAGCAGCTGTTGGTAGGCTACTACAGTGACCAGCAAGACCTATGATGATATTTCCAGGAAAGGGGGAACCAATTAGTAAGCCTGTGTGTGGTTGCTGAAAAAGTCTGTAGAAGATCTAAGACAGAGGACTAACAGGCAAGAAATCATGGAGAAAAACAGAGGACATCATTTAAGACTGGAGTGTACAGCTTCTTCATAAGTTAGGACCTCAGGGTTGTAGCCCACATTAGGGAGTCCAGGCCGTCCCTCTATGTCTCAGTAATATCACCTAGAAATTGTTTGCGGACACCTCTCCAACCAAAGATTGAAGGACTGTTGATATCCTGGACACAAAGAACAAATTAACAACAAACAAATGTTTGTGGACCCCCAGACAGAAAAAGGCCAAAAGAAGCAGATCATTTGCAATCGTAGAACAGTAACTGAGTAATAGAACAGATGTTAGGAATCACTCTACGGAGAGCAATTAAAATTACAAGTGTTCTCTAACACTGAAGGAATGCATCAAATGATCATATATGAGAGAGAGAGAGAGAGAGATGCCCACACACATTGCACATTGATCAACTGCAGTACATTAGATGTTTTCTGACTATGTTCTAGCATGTTAAATGAAAGTATATAAACATTGCCTGGACAGCAAAAGGTGTGAATCCCTGATATAAATGTATGGATCTAGGAGAAAAGAACTCAGGGCATACTTACACGATAGAGGAATTTCATCCTGGGAAGCAGCTGGGTGACCAGCCCTGAAGCACCAGGCGGCAGTGGCCCCAGCCCCGAAGCACTGGGTGGCATGGTCTGAGCAGCAGGCGGGTAGTGCACCCCAGCACCAGCCACCCTGAGCCCCTACAGGAGGTAGGCCAGCCAGCCCCGCCAGCCTGGGCTAGGTCAGAATGCTGGGAACTGCAGGGGGGAGCCTGGGGGCAGAGCGTGGGTGGGGCCATGCCAGGCTGTTTGGGGAGGCACAGCCTTCCCCTGCCTATGATTATCCATCACTCCCAAACATGGGTGGTGGGTAATCAGCTGAACATGAGCTCCCAGTGTGACACTGGGGCAAAAAGATCTAATATCATCCTGGGAAGCATAACCAGAGGAATCTTGAGTAGGAGTAGACATGTAATTTCACTTCTGTATTTTGCACTGTTGCAACCACTGCTGGAATATTGTATCCAGTTCTGGTGCACACAGTTGAAGAAGGAGGTTGATAAATTATAGAGGGTTTAGAAAAGAGCCACCAGAATGATTAAAATATTAGAAAACAAGCCTTATAATGATAATCTAGATTGAGAACTTTGAGTCTAAAAAAGAAAAGGGTAAGGTCAGGAAAGGTTGATTATAGTCTGCAAGTCCTACTGTGATATTCTGTGCTCCAAAGAGACCCTCTGCACCCCATAGTCACCATGGTGATATAATGATTGTACAAAGAATGCCTTGTGAGGTATCATTTTAAATGTCTTAATCTGTTGAACATTAATAACCTTGTAAATTGTATTTGCTGCCATTCTATATGAAGTTTTCCTATATATGTACTACTGAAACATTGTGAGGTTGGGAACACCCACAAGCAGCCTTTCAGGTACGACAGTAAAAAGGCCAAACAATTTTTATGGCCTATTGAGGAAATACACACACTCACAAGGGTTAGCCCAGATCTGGGCACAAGAGAAACCTCTTAGAGATAGCACAACACAAAGAGGAATGTGTGACTCAGGTCACATCAAAAGATCTTTCCAGCAGGTTGGAAGAAGATATAAAAGGGGGAAGTGACATCATGACTGGGCCTCACTGGAACACTTTAAAAATCAGCAAAAGGGTTATATAAATAAAATTTATTATGAAACAAAAGGCAAAAAAACTATTATGTACATAGTTTAGTCCTATTCAGTATCTACTCGGCGCTTCTTGGATTGTCTCTTGTATTCATTAAATGGAGCATCTCTTGTCACTGTCCAGCAATAGTCTGCAAGAACTGATGGGCTCCATTTGCCCTGATTGCAACAATGGAGAAACGCTATGTCCTGGCGAAATCGCTCACCGTGCGCGTCGCTCACTGCTCCGCAGTTCGGTGGAAAAAAATCTAGATGAGAGTGCAAAAAATGTATCTTTAGTGACATGTTGCAACCAAGGCTTTTGTATGTCTTGAGGAGGTTTTCCACCAACAACCTGTAGTTGTCTGCCTTGTTGTTTCCGAGAAAATTTATTGCCACTAACTGGAAGGCTTTCCATGCCATCTTTTCCTTGCCACGCAGTGCATGGTCAAATGCATCATCTCGAAGAAGTTCATGAATCTGAGGACCAACAAAGACACCTTCCTTTATCTTAGCTTCACTTAAACTTGGAAATTTTCCACGGAGGTACTTGAAAGCTGCTTGTGTTTTGTCAATGGCCTTGACAAAGTTCTTCATCAGACCCAGCTTGATGTGTAAGGGTGGTAACAAAATCTTCCTTGATTCAACAAGTGGTGGATGCTGAACACTTTTCCTCCCAGGCTCCAATGACTGTCGGAGTGGCCAATCTTTCTTGATGTAGTAGGAATCTCTTGCACGACTATCGCATTCACAGAGAAAACAGTACTACTTTGTGTATCCAGTCTGCAGACCAAGCAAGAGAGCAACAACCTTCAAATCACCACAAAGCTGCCACTGATGTTGGTCATAGTTTATGCACCTCAAAAGTTGTTTCATGTTGTCTTAGGTTTCCTTCATATGGACTGCATGACCAACTGGAATTGATGGCTAAACATTGCCATTATGCAGTAAAACAGCTTTAAGACTCGCCTTCGATGAATCAATGAACAGTCTCCACTAACGTGGATTGTGAACGATGTTGAGGGCTGCCATCACACCATTGATGTTGTTGCAGGCTACAAGATCACCTTCCATGAATAAGAATGGGACAAGATCCTTTTGACGGTCACGGAACATGGAAAACCTAACATCACCTGCCAGGAGATTCCACTGCTGTAGTCTGGAGCCCAACAGCTCTGCCTTACTCTTGGGGAGTTCCGAATCCCTGACAAGGTCATTCAGTTCACCTTGTGTTATGAGGTGTGGTTCGGAGGATGAGGATGGGAGAAAATGTGGGTTCTGTGACATTGATGGCTCAGGACCAGAAGTTTCATCCTCTTCCTCGTCTTACTCAAGAGAGAATGATTCTGGTGCATCAAGAACTGGCAGTCCTTCTCCGTGGGGTACTGGGCATATAGCTGATGGAATGTTTGGGTAATGCACAGTCCACTTTTTCTTCTTTGACGCACCTTTCCCAACTGGAGGCACCGTGCAGAAGTAACAATTGCTGGTATGATCTGTTGGCTCTCTCCAAATCATTGGCACTGCAAAAGGCATAGATTTCCTTTTCCTGGTCAACCACTGGTGAAGATTTGTTGCACAAGTGTTGCAACATATGTGTGGGGCCCACCTCTTGTCCTGATCTCCAATTTTGCAGCCAAAATAAAGGTGATAGGCTTTCTTAACCAGAGTGGTTATACTGCATTTTTGTGATGCAAAAGTCACTTCACCACAAACATAGCAGAAGTTATCTGCACTGTTCACACAAGTACGAGGCATCTCTGCTCACTTTGGCTAAACAGAAATGTGTCCCTTTGCAAAATCAAACACAAATAAGAGAGCATGACACTGTATGATTTCTAGAGCTGATAGAGGGCAATTTGTTCAGCAGAGTGATGCAAGCTTCATTATGATTGCATCATCCATGACTTCTAGGAATAACATGATGCAATTCATATCATGTATGACGCAATACCAGCTTCAGATTGCATCATTCATTGTTCTGCCTAAAATGTAAGTACTGTCCAAACCCAGTCATAGATTTATTCATAGATCCAGTCAAAGATGTATTTTAGTCATTTCTGGTTTAAATTGAGATCCCTTCCCTTTATAACACTTATCCTCTGCCATTCCCAAGTCAACGGTTGTATATACTGACCCAATAGCATATCTTGAAAACTAGAGCCAATCAACACTTTTAAGCATCATTTTCGTTCTCAGTGACCCAGAATTAGTAAAGTTTGACTACATTTATTTCAGAAGCATTTTGGCTGTAGAGCAGTGTTATAAAACGGATCTATTAACTACAGAAAGACTGAAAATAATGTGGTTTGAGTGAAGTGCTTGGAGAAAAATCTCAGCTCAGGAACAAGAGTTGGTGCAGGTTCACTTTTCCTTGTAGAAGTGGCAGACTAGGTAATAACTCATATACCGATCAGGCTTTTGACCGGGGCAGGACGGTACAGCTCCAAGGTCCTAGGCTAGGGAGCTGGGGATATTTTGGCTGGAGCCTCACTCAGTTTTCAGTTCTTGAGTGTCTTAGTAGAAGCATTCATGTAACTGCAGCCAGATGTGTCCCTGTGTGAATGCTGGTGGGAGTGCAGGACCGAGTGGTCTGCAGCTTGTCACAGCAGCACAGTGTGAGAGGGAGCTCAGTCTGGTGAGACAGAGGGCTCAGCAGTACTCCAGTTCCATGCTCCCTGGGGGAAGGGTAAACTCATCACAACTGCATCGGGAACAAATATTTAATAATGGGCTCTCCAACCTCACAGAGAAGGTGTAACATGATTCAATGGCTGGAACTTGCAGCTTGACAAATTCTGACTGGAAATAAGGCTTAAATTTTTAACGGTGAGAGTAGTTAAAAATTGGAATAATGCACGAAGGGTCATGGTGGATTATCAATCACTGACAATTTTTAAATCAAGATTGGATTTTTTTTTCTAAAACATGTGCTCTAGAAGTTATTTTGGGAGAAGTTTATGGCCTGTGTTATACAGTAGATCAAACTAGATCACTACAATGTATGAATCTATGAAATGGAAAGGCTGAAGTGACAGAGTCTCTAGAGAGAGTGATTCCAGGGACAGAGAGAGACTTTACAGAGATTTTTAATCAAGAGGAAATGCTTTGGAATTGTATTGTTTTCTTTTGAACTTCTGTTTGTCTTGGAAGGGGAAACACACATATATATATATAATATTTTTATTGAGCCAACTTTGGTTGATAAGCGAGACAGGATTTTGAGCTTACTGAAAGCTCTTCTTCAGGTCTGGAAGATATATGGAATTATAGGTCTGGAAGGGACCTCGAGAGATCATCTAGTCCTGTCCCCTGCACTCCTGGCAGGACTAATTATTATCTAGACCGTCCTTGACAGGTGTTTTATCTAACCTGCTCTTAAAAATCTTCAGTGATTGAGATTCCACAATCTCCCTAGGCAATTTACTCCAGTGCTTCACTACCCAGGCAGTTAGGAAGTTTTTCCTAACATTCACCCTAAACTGCTCTAAAATGCTTCAATTTCAGCCCATTGCTTCTTGTCCTGTCCTCAGATGTTAAGGAGAACAATTTTTCTCCCTCCTTTTCTCCCTCCTTCTTTTATGTATTTGAAAACTGTCACGTACCCTCTCAGTCTTCTCTGCTCCAGACTAAACTAATCCAATTTTTTCAATCTTTCCTCATAGATCATGTTTTCTAGATTTGTTTTGTGTGTGCTTTTTTTTGGACTTCCTCTTATTTGTCCACATCTTTCCTGAAACATGGCATACAGAACTGAACACAATACTGCAGTTGAGGCCTAATCAACGCAGAGCAGAGCGGAAAAATTACTTTTTGAGTCTTGGTTACAACACTCCTATTAATACATCCCAGAATGATGACTTTTTTAATTTTTTTTTTTTTTTTTTTTTTTGCAGTGTTACACTGTTGACTCATATTTGGATTGTGATCCACTATGATCCCCAGATCCCTTTCTGCAGCACCCTTTCCTAGGGTGTCATTTCCCATTTTGTATGTGTGCAACTGATTGTTCCTTCCTAAGTGGAGTACTTTGCATTTGTCCTTATTGAATTTCATCCTATTTGCTTCAGACCGTTTGTCCAGATCATTTTGAATTTTAATCCTATTCTCCAAAGCATTCTCTCTCTGTCTCTTGCAACCCCTCCCAGGTTGGTATCATCCACAAACTTTATAACTGTTCTCTCTCTGACTTTATCTAAATCATTGATGAAGATATTGAACAGAATTGGACCCAGAAGCGATCCCTGCAGGATGCCACTTGATATGCCCTTCCATCTTGACTGTGAACCACTGATAACTACTCTCTGGGAATTGTTTTCCAACAGTATGTAGAGACAAAATTAGAAAGGCCAGGGCACAAAATGAGATTAAACTAGCTAAAGACATAAAGGGTAACAAGAAAACATTCTACAAATAGATTAGACGTAAGAGGAAGACCAAGGATAGGGTAGATCCATTACTGAATTAGAGAGGGAAAATAGTAATAGAAAATGTGGAAATGGCAGAAGTGTTAAATTACCTTTTTGTTTCAGTTTTCAACAAAAGGTTAGTAGCAATTGGATATCTAATACAGGGAATACCAGTGAAAATGAGATAGGATCGGAGGTTAAAATAGGGAAAGGACAAGTTAAAAATTAGACAAGTTAGATATCTTCAAGTCACCAGGGCCTGATGAAATACATTCTAGAATACTCAAGGAACTGACCTGAGGAGATATCTGAGCCATTGGCGATTATCTTCAAAAAGTCATGGAAGATGGGAGAGATTTCAGGACTGAAAAGGGCAAATATACTGCCAAGCTATAAAAGGGGAAATAAGGACAACCCGGGGAATAATAGACCAGTCATCTTAACTTTGGTATCCATAAAGATAATGGAGCAAATAATTAAGCAATCAATTTGCAAATACTAGAAGATAATAAGGTGCTAAGAGTCAGCACGGATTTGTCAAACCAACTTGAGAGCTTTCTTTGACAGGGCAACAAGCCTTGTGGATAGAGGAGAAGCGGCAGATGTGGTAAAGCTTGACTTTAGTAAGGCTTTTGATACTGTCTCACATAATAATGTACTGAAAGTGTCACAACTAAATACATGGTGAACAGATTGTTTAGCGTAAGCAGTCAACACATATTTCAAGGGACAAAGTGGCCTGTAAAGTGAAGCGGAAGGGGATGACATTTAGATTGATCAAATTTATAATACTGATTTTATATGTCAGGTGTTAAGTTCTCTTTTAACAACTCCCCACCCCCCAAAAATGTTGCAGCTGTCTTATCTATAATAATACAAAAGTTATTGTGAATGTCTCTGTGCTACTGGTTCTCCACATTTCGAACATAATTTTCCTGTTTATAACTCCATCATTCTCTCTTCTGTTTGCTTTTGTTTATTTTGTCACTATTTTGAATCAGTGCTCTTTACAGTTTAAATCTAGAGATTGGCAAAGAAGCTGATGGTTTGACTATGTTGGCTTGGTTTCAAGCTTTCCAAAACTGACACTCAGTTCAGCTCATTTCTCATCTTATTTCAACTCCCAAAGATTGAGGGATGTTGGATTTATTTCTACTCTTTCCTCTGTACAATGCAGTTCATAATTTAACAAGAAAAAAAAAAACAAGTAAATTCTTAATCTCACATCAGATATCTTTATTTTCAAGAAGCATAGGGAGTGTTGCATGTGTGTGCACTTGAATGTTTTTATCTGTAGGTGAGTACAAAAGTCCAATTCCATGTCTTGAAACTGATTAATAGCTTTATTCAAAATTGTGGTACAAATCTTTACCTCTAAGTCCATTTCAAAACTCTTCTGTGGTCCCTCATCCTCCCTGGAGGTTCATGAAAATTTTACAAGAAAATAATAATAATGTATAAAATGTAGAGTTGTGAAGCTATGAGTAGTCACAAGTGAAACTAATGGAAATTGGTTACATATTATGAAACAGCATTTGGGTTAGCCAAGACCGTAAGGCTTTTAAACAAGAATTTACTGAATGTCTAAATACCTGGATTTCCATTTTGCACTCATGTCAGGAATAAAAACAAAAGCCACAAACAAAAAAGTTAATAGGCTAATTATTGGGAAATCATGGTGACAGCCTATACAGTGAATGTAATCTGGGATGTACTGTTCAGTGTACATACTAGACAAATACTGTAAGGTATTAAACTTTTTATAATAAGAGATTTTACATTTTTGTGTCATCTATGGAGGATCTTTGGAAGTCAATACAATATCTACTTGTGTGTGTATACAAACAGGCAGGAACATCTTGGGAATATGATCATGGTGAAAGGTCATCTTTGTCTTTTATTTGAAATACTTTTAGAATATCAAGTGGTTTAAAGTCACTCAATCAATATCTTAAGTTAAAAGAACATTTGTTTTTTCAACATTAATATATTTTGATTTTTCTAAGATATATTATTACTTCCTTGGGCATTTTAATTGAAGTTTCATAATTTCCGCATTTTAATTTATCAGGGAACAATACATTAAGTTATGTTATCCCTCAATAACTCAAAAAACAACTGATTACAAAAAGACAACACCATAACAATGAATATTAGAGACTATAGCTGCCTCTGCATGTATGTGCAAAGGAAAAGAGATTGGTAGGAGATTGTCCCTCTTTGTGGTCCTCAATAGGAGATAGCCACAGTGTGGCTGAGGAGCAGAGGCACTATTCCATGATACTGCTATTCCAACACTTTCTCTTCTAGCTGGAGACCCAAGACACATGGAAATTACAAAAGGGGCACTGATGGTTGGGGAGAAGTAGCAATATTGTTACATGTTTTTTTCAAGTGTGCCTGATGTAGCTTTCAGCCTTAAATCATGTTTAAGCATTTAGAGAGTTAAAAAGACCTTATTGCCAAACAACTATTAAGCCAAATTTTGCTCTCAGTCTCCATGGTGTCACTTCAGACATACGGCAGTGTTAAGGCAAAGTTTTCCAAGGCAAACACAAAGGCAAGATGCAAGGGCTGTGGTTTAATTAGGCCACAAATTTATTAATTCTGCTAGAAACTATCCAGCAATAACTCATAGGCCTGGTCTACACTATGACTTTAATTTGGATTTAGCAGCGTTAAATCGAATTAACCCTGCACCCGTCCACACAACGAAGCCATTTAATTCGAAATAAAGGGCTCTTTAAATCGATTTCTGTACTCCACCCTGACAAGCGGAGTAGCGCTAAAATCGATTTTGTCATTTCGAATTAGGGTTAGTGTGGCCGCAATTCGATGGTATTGGCCTCCGGGAGCTATCCCACAGTGTACCATTGTGACCGCTCTGGACAGCAATCTGAACTCGGATGCACTGGCCAGGTAGACAGGAAAAGCCCCGCGAACATTTGAATTTCATTTCCTGTTTGCCCAGCGTGGAGAGCACAGGTGACCACAGATAGCTCATCAGCACAGGTAACCATGCAGGCCAATAATCGAAAAAGAGCACCAGCATGGACTGTATGGAAGGTACTGGATCTGATCGCTATATGGGGAGAGGATTCAGTGCTAGCAGAACTTCGTTCAAAAAGACGAAATGCCAAAACTTTTGAAAAAATCCCCAAGGGCATGATGGAGAGAGGCCACAATAGGGACTCAGATCAGTGCCGCGTGAAAGTCAAGGAGCTCAGACAAGCCTATCAAAAAACAAAGGAGGCAAACGGTCACTCGGGGTCAGAGCCGCGGACATGCCACTTCTACGACGAGCTGCATGCAGTTCTAGGGGGGGCCGCCACCACTACCCCACCTCTGACCGTGGATTCCGAGGTGGGGATAATCTCAACACCTACACCTGAGGATACTGCGGACGGGGAAGAGGAGGAGGAGGAGGACAAGCTTGCAGAGAGCACCCAGCACTCCGTTCTCCCCAACAGCCAGGATCTTTTTCTCAGCCTGACTGAAGTACCCTCCCAACCCAGTATCCAAGACCACAACCCCATGGAAGGGACCTCAGGTGAGTTTACCTTTGAAAATATAAAACTTGTTTTAAAAGCAAGGGTTTTTAATGATTACTTTGCCCTGAGGACTTGGGATGCATTCGCAGCCAGTACAGCTACTGGAAAAGTCTGTTAACTTGTCTGGGGATGGAGCGGAAACCCTCCAGGGACATCTCCATGAAGCTCTCCTGGAGGTACTCCAAAAGCCTTGCCACAAGGTTTCTGGGCAGTGCAGCCTTATTCCATCCTCCATGGTAGGACACTTGACCGCGCCATGCTTGCAGCAAGTAATCTGGTATCATTGCATGACAAAGCCTGGCAGCATATGGTCCCGGTGTTTGCTGGCATTCAAGCAACATCCGTTCTTTATCTCGCTGTGTAATCCTCAGGAGAGTGATATCGCTCATGGTAACCTGGTTGAAATATAGGAATTTAAATAAGGGGACAGAGGTGGCCGTTCCTACTGGGCTGTTTGCGGTGGGGGGAGGGGTAGAGCGATCATCCCAGAGAATTCATGGCGGGGTAGGGGGTGTTAGTTTGGTTCCTGCAGGGAGCTTCCCTGATAGCAGCCACACGGGGGGAGGAGGGATAAAGCGATCATCCAGAGAATTGGATGTGGGGGGGTGGTTAGTTTGTTTTCTGCTGCTGAATGTTAACAGGAAAACCGCAGCACTCAACGGGCTTTGCTTGGTATGTGGGAAAGGAGGGCACAGAAGCCGAAAGACAATGGCTTACCATGGCCACATGCAAGCCAAATTCTGTTGCCCGGACCTGCGTCTGTGATCTTTAGCAGCAAAACCACAGGCATTCAATATTAAGAGGCAAAATGCAACCTTGCACAGAAATCACATGTGCTATGTAATGTGAATAGTGTTGGTCACCGTGAAAGAGTATAAGCATTGCTCTGCAAAATGTATCTTTTTAAAAATTCTCTCCTTTTTTTCCTCCCTCCAGCAGCTGCAAATTCTTCAAGCCTCCCTCCTCCATCCCAAAGGCTATCACAGATAAGGCGTCAGAAAAAGAAGACGCGAGACGAGATGTTCGCAGAAATCATGGAATCCACCCGCAGTGACAGAGCTCATCTGAATGAGTGGAAGGACACGGTTTCAAAGTATAGGAAAGAAGCCAGTGAACATGAGGACAGGAGGGACCAACGTGAGGACATGAGGGACCGACGTGAGGACAGGAGGGACGCTCGAGATGAGAGGTGGCGGCAGGAAGATCAGAGGAGGCAGGATGCAATGCTGGGGCTGCTGCGTGAGCAAACAGACATGCTCCGGCATCTGGTGGAGCTTCAGGAACAGCAGCAGGATAACAGAGTGCCACTACAGCCCCTGTATAACCCCCTTCCCCCCTCACCCAGACGTGTTCCATAGCCTCCTCACCCAGACGTGTAAGAACGCGGGGCGGGGGAAGGCTCCGTACACCTTGCATACAGCAAGCAGAAATAACAATGGGGAGATTGGTTTGGCTGAGGTCTGAGCGAGTCAGTAACGATCGCCCGCGACCTTTCAAATGTCCAAATGCACATTATACCACCATTCTGCACTTGCTCAGCCTGTAGTTGAACAGCTCCTGACTCCTGTCCAGGCTGCCTGTGTATGGCTTCATGAGCCATGGCATTAAGGGATAGGCTGGGTCCCCAAGAATAACTATTGGCATTTCAACATCCCCAACGATTATTTTCTGGTCCAGAAAGTAAGTCCCTTGCTGCAGCCCTTTAAACAGAGTAGTGTTCCTGAAGACGCAAGCGTCATGAACCCTTCCTGGCCAGCCCATGTTGATGTTGGTGAAACGTCCCTTGTGATCCACAAGTGCTTGCAGCACCATTGAAAAGTACCCCTTGCGGTTTATGTACTGGGTACCCTGGTGCTCCGGTGCCAAGATAGGGATATGGGTTCCATCTATCGCCCCACCACAGTTAGGGAATCCCATTGCAGCAAAGCCATCCACTATGACCTGCACATTTCCCAGAGTCACTACCTTTCGTAGCAGCACCTGAGTGATTGCTTTGGCTACTTGCATCACAGCAGCCCCCACAGTAGATTTGCCCACTCCAAATTGATTCCCGACTGACTAGTAGCTGTCTGGCGTTGCAAGCTTCCACAGGGCTATCGCCACTCGCTTCTCAACTGTGAGGGCTGCTCTCATCTTGGTATTCTGGCATTTCAGGGCAGGGGACAGCAAGTCACAAAGTTCCATGAAAGTGCCCTTACGCATGCAAAAGTTCCGCAGCCACTGGGAATCATCCCACACCTGCAACACTATGCGGTCTCACCAGTCTGTGCTTGTTTCCCTTCCCCAGAATCGATGTTCCATGGATAGAACCTGCCCCATTAACAACATGATCTCCAAAGCACTGGGGCCCGCGGTTTGACAGAATTCTGTGTCCGTGTCCATGTCCGTGTCCTCATCACACTTGTCGCTGCGCTGCCGCTGCCTCCTGGCCTCATTTTTCTGGTCCTGGCTCAGCATAAACTCCACGAGAATGCGCGAGGTGTTTACAGTGTTCATGACTGCTGTCTTGAGCTGAGCGGGCTCCATGCTTGCCATGGTATGTAGTGTTCACCCAGGATAAAAGCCGCGAAATGGTTGTCTGCTGTCCTTTGCTTTCATGCAGGGAGGGAGGGAGGGGTGAGGCTGTACCCAGAACCACCTGCGACAATGTTTTTTGTCCCATCAGGCACTGGGATCTCAACCCAGAATTCCAATGGGCGGGGGAGACTGCAGGAACTATGGGATAGCTACGGGATAGCTACCCACAGTGCAACTCTCCAGAAATCGACGCTAGCCCCGGTACATGGACGCACACCGACAAATTAATGTGCTTAGTGTGGCCGCATACATTCAACTTTATACAATCTGTTTCCCAAATTCGAATTATATAAATTCGGATTAATCCCATAGTGTAGACATACCCATACAGTGCATTTCCCCTAGGAGGTTGAGGGCTGTTGTCAGCACCCCAAGCCCTCCACAGATGATCGCCAGCCCATTGCTGGGACCCAGCCTCCTTCCAATCAGATGAGGGTTAAGAGGCTGGTAAAAGTGAGTTGTCTCCTCTCTGTATGAGAGATTAGGAACTTCAACCCCATTTTTCATCTTCTGTCAGGAATACCTTTCCCTAAGTCCATTTCCAAATCTCTTTTAAACAGGAAGTGGACTGCTATGGAATCAGTAGTTGCATTGGACATCTGGAAATAAGGAGATTCAGTAATTGCGCTTGGTTGCTTCCCACAACCCAGCCAGGTCCCCAGACAGTTAACAATTCCCCTCTCCCCGTTAGCCAAAAATATAACTTCTTCCAAGTGGGAGAGAGATACTCCATAGTCTCTGAATAACTCTGGTACCAATATGATATTTTTGGTAGGTAATTACCAATTCACCCTGTTACAGATGCCAAGGTCAGGGGATGTATAAATTAACCTGTGAAGGCCTACTGATTCCTCACCACACTCTCCATTGCAGCATTTCAGACTCGTGGGAAAATGTCTTGGATCTGCCGTAAATCTCTCCGTGCCTGATGATTAAGTCAACCCCCTTAGAAAATCACAAATAGTTTTCACCCAGATGTACAATAATAATTTCAGCTGCCTGCTTCGGGGCTGCCAAAGAGTACAAGAATGGTATGATCCCAGAGCATTCCCTTCTTTCCATGCCAACTCAGATTCACCTCACTACTGAAGCCTAGCTGTAAACCTCCAACTAAACTGGCTTCACATCTATGGACCCAATGTGTTCATATTCAAACACTGGCTCTCAACCTGTTCCTTGCTCCCCAGACCAGGTCCCTCCATCCATGCCAACTCAAAGCTTCCTCACCCTGAAGGCCCTGCAGCAAACTTTTAGGAAGAAACTGTCACCATCCTGTGGGCTAAATACACAGTATTTTGCCCACATATCCAGTCACCAGCCCTTTTCACTTGATCTTGATCAGAAAAGTGCCAATTTCAAAACAAGTGGTTATTGTGTGTGATGACCAGAGGTCAAAGACTCAAAATCCCTTTCTCACTGTCTGTCATCAAAGGAAAACCCATATGGATAGTGACCATCGCCTTGTTTTCTACGAGAGGAAGCTATACGAATGGATTCAAGCAAAAATCCATCAATCTCTGGACTGTTTAGATTCTTACAGAGAAGGTGAAAAGCAAAGATCTCCAGAGTCTGGGTATCCAGAAAAAAAATCTTTTGGAAAACTGGCAGTTGATTACATCATTGCGACCATTTCAAATTGTGACTCACCTGTACATATATTTTACCTTCTTTATCCTCTGAATAACTCATTTCCTTTTCTTAGCTAATAAACCTTTAGTTAGCTAATTCTATAATAAACTACCAGTGTTGTCTTTGGTATAAGATTGAGAGTACCAGTTGATCTGGGTTAAGTGACTGGTCTCTTGGGATTAGAAGCAACCTAAATGTGATGTGATTTTTGGTATAAGTGACTATTATCACTAAATCCAGTTTGTCTGGGTGGCAAGATTGGCAACCTTTGGCATGTGGCCCGTCAGGGAAATCCACTGGTGGGCTGGGATAGTTTGTTTACTTGCTGTGCCCACAGGTTCAGCCGATGGCAGCTCCCACTGGCTGCGGTTTGCCCTTCCAGGCCAATGGGGGCTGCGGGAAGCTGCGGGGACCAAGGAGTGTGCTGGCTTCTGCTTCCCACAGCCCCCATTGGCCTGGAACAGCGAACCACAGCCAGTGGAAGCTATGATTGGCTGAACCTGTGGACGCTTCAGGTAAACAAACCAACCCAGCCCGCCAGCAGATTTCCCTGACAGGCTGCGTGCCAAAGGTTGCAGATCCCTGCTCTATGGTAAGATGAATATAGTGATTCAGGAGTTCATATTTGTTACTGGCTTGGTGAAATCTAATTTTATAATACACCGCCAGCTTGAGGAGTCTTCCCTGTTTTCTGACAGTCTGCCCTGAGGTAGGCACAGTTGTGAGCTACTCCAAACAGCGAGACACAAACCACTGAATTCTAATCCTCAGTAGTGACCCCCATACGCTGGTATGCATTCAGATGCCACCATTGATAGGTTATAACCCATCAGACTCCTTTTCTAAGCTGTGCTGAGGATGTAACCATTCCAATCCTGAATGGATGGGATTCCAGTTCACATGGACAACCTCAACAACATATGCTCTTTGACATCACCATGAACTGAAGAAAGAGAGGACTGATAGCAGCAGCCTTGACACTAGACCTGTTTGTACGGCTTTGCCTGGGCCAATCCCAGCCTCCCCACACTCTTTTCGTATTATGTCATCTTGCCATCCCTAACAGTCCTTCCCTCTGGAGACCACTAAATTCCTAATCCCTCTCTCTCTAAACCTTTCTTTGCTGAACCTCTGACTAGCCCTGAAAGAGACTGGCCCTCCTAGCCATGACACCACCTGCCCCTCGTGGGCTTTGTCTTGAGGAGAGCCCAAACAGCCACCCTGGCCACCTCCACAAGGGGTCACTCACACATGACTGGCTTTGTCTACACAGCAGCTTGGTGTGCTTCCCTGTGCAGATAGACAGACACACAGTAGTTATCCTTAAGTGTGGCCAGCGGCATAGTTGGTGGCTCAAGCTAGCTGCCCAAGTATGTCAGGCAGGATTGTACTCAGGCAGCTAGCCTATGCTACTGGGGCTATGCTGCTATTTTTAGCATGCTAGCTCTACCACCATTGTCATGTATCTGTCTGCTCACACTGTGAGGAATTCTCCCAGCTGCAGTGTAGCTGTACACACTGTATAGTGGGGAGAGCCAAGCTAGCCATCTGCCCCTTGCCCCAGGGGTTACTCCCACACTCCCTCCACCTCTGAGGGATGGGAGGAAAGCCATGCTGGATTGTCCCATGCAAGAGAGAAGGGGAAGAGCCCATCCAACCAACTTGCACCCTGATGGGGCCAACTTTCTGCCTCCAAAGGGGTCTACTCACCCTCCCCAATCAAGGAAAAGCCTCTGCCAGGGGGAAACACCCACACTCTGGGTCCTGCTTCTGCATGCCACTGTTGTGATCCCAACCCCACAAAGGGGGCCCCCAGGGCCACATATAACTGCCTCTGCCACCTCCTTGCAGATGTCAGTTGGGTGTGAAAGGGGCTTAGGTGGAGGAACAGTGTTCATATACTTCCCTAAAGTCAACAGAGCCAATAGGTAACCTAGTACCACTAGCCCATCCACTTGTTCAGATGATGCCTTGTCCCATTCCTATCCCCCAAACTCCTGAGTGTGAGCCCTTAAAGGAATTACTACCCTTTTTTCCTGCCAGACCAGCCAAAGACAGTTGGGGCTGGAGGGAGAGAGGGGGAGAAAGGCATTTGGCCAGTCGTCTTTATATCACATTTTTGGGGTGGCAGAGAAAGGATGGAATTACAGCTGAAAGATTATAAATTGTCATCTTCATCAACGAAAGTTATAGTGGTTTTTAATACTGACAAAATACTGACAAGCTGTGTAATATGGGTTATTTTCCTAACTGTGTCATTTTAAGAACAGTGTGTTCTATTTTAATTTTTCCCCTTAAGGTTTCTGTGCAGCTTTCAGTAATAGAAATGGGACTTGTGGGGTGAATTGAAAAGGAAGAATAGATCTCAGAGTGCATCTGTCGTCTGCTAACCAGCAAACATTGTTCTCATATGAGAACAAAGGAATTGAAAACAACAAATTCATGCAGAGGTATGAGATCGTGGCCTGTTTTACTAGAACACGTTCAGTAAATTAATCCGATTATTCCACTTCATACTTTTGCTAAGTTATTTCAATTTAAAGGTCTTACTTTGCACTTTTTAAAATGAATTTAAAAACAGTTATTTAAAAAAATATTTTACAGCACAAAAACAAAAAAAGCACAAATAAAGCTCTATTATCCCCACCTACACCAACACTATCCTGCTTAAAAGGAAAAAAAAACGGAACAAAACGACTCTTTAACCCTCAGGAAGACTACAAATTACAGGTATGGTGGTATCGCAAAAGGCTTATGTGAATTGTTCGTGAATAAACTGAATTATGCGCAATAAATATGCCTCCGTCATGACAATCATCTTGCACAGTATAAGCATATATGACATTTTTGGTGCCACAGTTTGAAAGGTTAGTTCCAGTTAGATATATGAGTAGTCCTCATGCTTACTTCCATAATCTATCATATATTCTGTGTGCACGTGTACTTGTAATTTGTGTGTATTTTATATATACATACACCCCCCCCAAAAAAAAACAGTTAACAGCTGTTACATTTGATTTTAAATACTAATTACACATCTCACCTATGCAAACTATAAAAAGCAAGGATATAAGACATAGTTCATTCACTATCTCCTCTAAGCTCTGCTCACTACTTCCCATTTTCAACCTCAGTCATTCCCCTCTAGAGCTCCAATCATGAACAATTAATGGTCATAATGATATCTTGACCACGTTTAGAGGTTGTGTGTGTTAATATATTTTAATGATTAACATAGATTATGTGTACCTTTCTTAAACTGTATTTTTTACAGTTCTGCATGGGATTTTCTTTGACATACATAAATGAGATATGGACTCAGATTGCAAATGATGGCAGTTTTTCTGTAATGTTCAGGAAAAGTTATTTGGTATTTTATATAGGAACTACAGAAATGAATTCTGTGTGAGAGAATTGGTGTATTCTAATTATGATCATAGTTAAGACTACAAATGCCAGCATGATGGAAGAGATGTGCATTTAATTAATTATTTAGTTAGAGGCACTCAAAGGAAGTGTGAGACGGAGGTGGGGAATTTCTACTATTTCCTCTTAGAAACACTTAGAAAATATTCTACTAAAAATGTTACATTAGAAATATAATTGTGAGGAGACTTAGCAAAATTTTCCAGCTAACTTCAATCATTACTGTGTGAGACAGAAGTATTTGAGGCCTGTTTTAAGTGCAAATCTCATTACAATCTTACCTATGGAGTCATTACATATGTTTCCTTAAAATGTATGTATTTATATGAGAGAGGCAAATGATTTTTTTTTTAAACAAAAATATTTGTAAAGATCATCAGCTCCTCCGATAAAAGTACCTGTTACATTATATACACATTATACACTACATTATACACTTATTCATCTAAACTAATGATGAATAAGCATAATAGTGGTAGCTTATCCATTGATCTCTGAGCAGATATTTACAAGTGTTAAATATTTAGTAATAAATAAAAGCAGTGAGATGCTCATGTGGAACCTATCCAGAGAGGTGCTGAACACTTGCAATACATTTCTTAGCTGTGGAGCTGTCTGACAAAAAGGGTGTTCAATGATTTTCATTTCTGTCACAACTGGCATTACTATAAAAAGAAGAACAGGAGTACTTGTGGCACCTTAGAGACTAACAAATTTATTAGAGCATAAGCTTTCGTGGACTACAGCTGTAGTCCACGAAAGCTTATGCTCTAATAAATTTGTTAGTCTCTAAGGTGCCACAAGTACTCCTGTTCTTCTTTTTGCGGATACAGACTAACACGGCTGTTACTCTGAAACTTGGCATTACTATGTTTCTCAAGTGGTCACTGAGGCTATTACATTTTGAATGATTAAATTTGCTATTTCAAAAACAAATCTATGGTAAAATGTTAGGACTGTGGTGAAACTTTATTACCATTATCCACTTTTAAAACCACTGAAAGCCTAAAGGACACAACTTTAAATAGGCTGATGTAAATGGCATTTAATTTGAAAATCTGCAAATCTTCTCCCTCTATGGACACAAAGAAATCAGTAAGAAAAGACCATACAGCCTGGAACACTTCTCTTTTCCATTGAGATATCCTCACACTTTCTGGGGTTCCAAGAGTAGCCACAGTTCAACAGAGTCCCTGATAGCATAGGTATAATGGAACAGTCAGGGAACAAGGGGAAGGCGATGCAACAAGACTAGAGCCAGTATGGAGATTCAGGACAACCCTGGTTTGGAAGGTTGGCCACATTGCTTTTCTACCAGTGCAGGGGTCAGTGAGAAAGCAAAGGATCTTCTTGGATCCTCTTGGAGATTTTCTACCTTACAGACATTTCCCATGTGTTTCTCTGAAGGAGGGAATGACTTGCACCATACGTGGAAGCAACCTAAGCATTAGCCTCTCTTATTAGCTAGATGTTCTCATTCAATGTCACTAAAACCCCATTTGTTTCATTAGGCAGAGCCAATTCCTTTGTTTAAAAAACAAAAATAAAAACCTTAAAAATATTAAATGAAAGGGCTATTTAAGTATCTACATTAAAATTAGAGATGATTTGGTTAAAATGAATAGAGACGCCCACCGACTTACACAATCGTTCCATTCTGGAAAGCCTTGCATAACTCGAATTTTGCGTAAGTCAGAAATGTATACCCGTACGTTACGCAAAAATTTCCACAACTCGAAAATCCTATCTCTAGCTTATGGAACTTTTTCCATACGTGCAAATTTGCATAAGTCGGTGTCTTGCATAACCTGGGGAGTGTCTGTATAAATACTATATCAATTGCAGGAAGAATATTGTTTCTAAGATTGGGGACTATTTCCTGAAGTGGTGATTTAAGCATAATAATAAAGATAATTTCTATTATTGTGTTTTATGTCAAATGCAAGTGAAACAACAGCAATCAGATGGCAATATGCAGTTCATTCAGAAAGTCACAGGTTTCAGCCAGCTCAGCTGAATGTTTTTATGATGACTGTGTAGGATGACAAAAGGAAAATAAAGTACACTGAATCTCGTTATTCTGACTCCTAATGGGAGTTAGGCACTCAGTGGGAAACTTATCTACATATTTAGGCACCTTAATACCATTAAGAATCAGGCCCCTATTGCATTATCTATCAGGGAAGGTGCTGGCATACTCTAATATCCTCTAAAGTATGAGAGTAGTAGATATAGTTTGGGATTTTCAAAAGGTACCTAAAGGAGTAATGCACCCAATTCTCATTGCCTTTTAATGGGAGTTAGATGGCTTTGAAGGGCCTATCTATATTCTGTTGTAGTATTTGTTACTGTTTTTAACTACTATAATATTCAGTACCAGGAGATACAAATTATGTTGGCTAAAAATTATAGACAACATTCTATTCTCAGATACACAAACCAGATATATCCTGGCCTCTTGCATGCATAGAAGTGTCATTCACTTAAACTGGAGTCTTGAAAATTTAGAAGCAAATGATAAAGCTGGTATTCAGCCTGTGTAGTCATTTTAGGCATTTAGCAGCAGGGCCTGTTCAAACAAATCTAATGCCCCTTGCAAAGTTTTACAATTGGGCCCCTGCCACAATGACCAAGAGTCACTTTGTGACCACTATGTCCCCAAATCCTGTGCTGCTCTGCCAGCTGGGTGACTTCAGTACTAAAGGAACGGAATGGGAAACATGTCCAGAACTGTTGTGTGTTTGAGAGCAGTGTTAGGGAAAGGGACCAAGTGACCTTCTCCGTTGGATCATATGAACTGGAACCATAAACTCCCTAAACCAGAGGTCGGCAACCTTTCAGAAGTGGTGTGCCTAGTCTTCATTTATTCACGCTAATTTAAGGTTTTGCATTCCGGTAATACATTTTAACATTTTTAGAAGGTCTCTTTCTATAAATCTATAATATATAACTAAACTATTGTTGTATGTAAAGTAAATAAGGTTTTTAAAATGTTTAAGAAGCTTCATGTAAAATTAAATTAAAATACAGAGCCCTCCGGACCGGTGGCCAGGACCTAGGCAGTGTGAGTGCCACTGAAAATCAACTCGCGTACCACCTTCGGCACGCGTGCCATAGGTTGCCTACCCCTGCCCTAAACATTAAATCTCACCAAATGAGGGTCAATCCATCTTCATCATCATATCCACTCATTATACTCCACACCCGAACACAACCACTTTATGAACTTCATACCCTCATATCTCAATGTCTGTACTTTTGACCCATTAACCTTTTACCCCCAATTGGGGATATTGCAGACTATGTATTCCTCATGCCACTTGATCTTAAACCAAACTTTGCACCCTCGATAATCTGTATGTTATTCCCTGATAACGAGAAACTTCTATGCTCAAACTCTGTTCACTATTTATTTTTTTTAACATCATCTTAATAAAATTATTAAGGTTTAAACAGAAAGAGGAGAACAACGTATGATGCATCCCCCAGCCAGATACTGTATATAATACAATGCTAACCAGAATGAGCTGGGAGTCTCCTGCAAATGCAGTTCTGGAAGATCTCTGGGTTGTAGCAAACTTCTCTCCAGGCCATGGAGTGGCTCCATGCCCACTGTAGAGGCAACTTAATCCAAGGGCTGGAACAGCCTTCTCAGCCCTTTAAGTAGTGACTTTCAAAGTGCTTTAATTTCTTACATCTCTGTTTTCTATTGTATCTTTTTAAATTTCTTTTCTCTTCTAAAGAATATCATTTAATCTCTTATCTAAATCACCTTGAACATTTCATAATTGTAAAGAAAATGATTGAAGGTTGTCAGTTGGAAATGTTATGTCTGCTGTCAATGGTTCATAAATAATTGACACTGAGTTTACCTAGGGAAAGCTACAATTAGCCTCACTCATTAACATATGAACCAAGCCTGGTTCTGTTTTGTGAATGTAAGATTTTCATTTAACTCTTTGATGCAAAAGATAAAAAAAAGTTCCTTCTGAGATGTCACTATGAAACAGGATAGATCTGAATGAACAAATAGCTGTTTGGTTCAACCGTGTTTGTGCCCCTTCCTATAGTATTATCTCCTGACAAGCAGGTTTTTGTTTGAATCAAAAGTTTCAGGAATGGCCTGGCTTTTGTTCAAATACCTGTATTTGCAACTAAAAGGGGATATTAGTGTACAAAGAAGAAAAATTCTCTAATTAGTTATTCACTATTTTCATGTATATAAAGTTGCAGTCATCTGATCAGGAAGAATAAACATGTGACCAATCACAATACAAGTAACTAATTATGAGTAATCAAATCTCATTGGCTGAAATATGATTGTATTATTAATGATTGTGTGAATACTAGAAATTTAGAAGAGATAGTGAGGGTGGTTTTCTTTTTAGAACAGGTTAACAATCCTTTTTTGCACAGCAAAATAAAGTTTTGACTTAGTCTTTAGCTGAAACTTTAGGAGCTCAATATTTCACACTGAACAAAACCCTGTTTCAGTTTGAATCTGCAGAAGGATCACCCCCTAGAGGATCTTTTTTATCCTTCTCTCCAAAGGGAGGATTTGCAGCCTCAAAGTGTAGAGAGGACACAGCCTGCAAGTTCCATGACTTCTGAGGATTTGTGGAGTTAATATCCCTGGCTTGTGAGCCCATGCTCATGGCAGACTCCCTACTCCTGAGCTCTTAGCCTGAAATCTTTGAAAATATTCAAGTAGATCAAATTCAGGTTAATGTTTTCAGGCTAGCAATACTCCGGTGATTGATTAACCAATGGACTTAAAAAAATAAGAAAAAAGTGTCCAGTACTTTAGAAAAATATATATATGTCCTTTTTTAAAAGGTATAATTTTTGCGTGGAAAGCGTGGCCTTTTCAGTTAAAGAAATTGTTGGAGCTGGTATTTTAGCGTTCTTATCTAATTTGACAAATTCTGTATCTCCTTACATGCTTTTCCCAACAGTAAACTTACTCTGTTTAGGATGCTAATTGAAATTGTTAAATGTGGCTGCAAAGGGAATAGATTTTAAGTGCTTCCTTTCAATCCTGATGATATGATAGATTTAAAGATCTTCAGCTGCTAAGCTCAGTTGCAGAGCAGCCTTGGGGTTTAGGTTACAGACCTAGTTAAAACTTCTCTTTCCTATAAGAACCCATCTGAATTTTAAGATGAAGCCATGAAATCATTTCCCATAAGTAATTTCCATACTGGATGCCCTTAACTGCAGGTCTCTTCACCTTTAGAAACATACCATGAGTTGGAGGCAATCAAACCAGTCTATAAAACTAAGTTATAAAATTCTATGGTATAAAGAGCACTCTGACAATAGCACAATCAAAATCATTGGTCAAAAGGGATCATCAAGGGATTGTCTCTCAGGTATAATGATTTAGACCCACATTTACTATACATTCAGCCCATCTAACCTGGCAGGATGTCATTCCTGATTCATAGCTTAGAAATCTTGAAATTGAGGCTATTGGAAACTTTATACATGTTTCCATGCAGCACACATCAGTGCGAATGTCCTGCCTTAAGCTATTTGGGCATTTTCATTTCATGTTATTTTCAAATAGTAAAAATGTCAATGAGTGTCACAAAGTTTAATTTTGAATGGCATATAGATTCAGCCATAAGAATAACTTAAATTTGGAAGAGATGTAGCCATTCAATGACCAACTGCCAACCCCTATTGAAGACTATTCAGCAACAATATTTCATCATTAGAAAACATTTCTTGATATTATTCCTAATTTTTCCCATTGCTTAAGTTCATCTCCTTACTTGTCATTTACGAAAAACATACAAGTTACACAAAAGCATAGACACGTAGACACAAGTAAGAAATCATGAAGAACCAGAGTGCTGAATTCACAGAATTGTCTTTTGAACATTTTGCAGTTTGACACCTACGGTTGGTCTGTGCCAGCTGACTTAGGTTCACAGGGCTCAGGCTGCAGGGTTATTTAATTGCAGGGTAGACTTCTAGGCTCGGGCTGCAGCCCATGCTCTAGGACCCTGTGAGGTGGGAGGGTCCCAGAGCTCGGGCAGCAGCCCAGGCTGGGAAGTCTACATGGCATTTAAACAGCCCCACAGCCTGACCCCACAAGCCTAAGTCAGCAGACACATGCCAACTGTGGGTTTTAGTTGCAGTGTAGACATAACAATTGAGTTAACACTAGTCAGGTGTGCTTGACGCCTGTAGCCCACAGCGATAGGTGCCTTACAAATATCTAAAAGAATGAAATATCGGTCTTATCTATCCTCATAAGTCACGCCCTCTAAACCATTAATCATTTGATGCTCTTCTCTGAATTCCCTTCCATTTACGATCTTTTGAGTTTTGAGGCACTTTTACTCATTACAATATCTGCCATATATAATAGGCTTCTGCATATTTAGCCTGAAGTCAGATTGGCTTTTATTTTTCCCAGGATATTGTATTAGATGTTAATGCCTATTTCGGTGCCTATGATCATGCTAACTCCCATTTAATATTTTGATTTTGTACTCATTTTCCCCAAGTGTGTTGTACAGTAAATATATTTAGTGTATATATATAAAATCCATTTTATACCTATATTTTTGGACCTGATTTTGGTGACACTGTGTGAAACAGCAAGTACTCAGAAAGTAGGTGTTGCCATGCGAGTATGATAAATGAATTATCTTTGTAACTAGAAACAATGAGTTAATCTCAGAGAGCCCTTTTAACACCCAAATGTATTTGAGTGGAGTGTTTCCGAATGGGATGTGGTGATAATGAAACTAGGGATCAAGAAACCTTGTGGATTTTAAGGTCCTGCAGTCCCCACAAATTTTGTATTTGCAAAACTAGTTCAGATTCCTAAATTCCCTCCTCTGATCCCTGGCAGCAGTTTAAACCCATATTTCCTCCCCACTGCAGATACAATTTAAAAAAAAAGTTAAACATACTCTAAAATAAACAGAAGTATATCCATGATAAAATAGAAGTGTAATGGAGACAAAACATCCTTAAAATTGGTGCCCTATATATAATATACATCCTGCATTTATATTTTGGTTAGTTTCTCCATCCCTCCTTCTCTTATATCCTCTCTGTCTTTATATTTATTTTGACACTGTTTTATTTTCACCCTATTTTTGTTGCACTTTTTCTCACTGCTCCTGCTCTCCTCCCCAGTGTTTAAGTACAATGTGAACTCAGAGAGATATGAATTAAGCATAGACTTTCAAATCTGTTAACTTGAGTGGGTTCAGAATTAAACAAAATGGATTAAGTTATTACTATGGAAGACTTTCATTTGTAAGGTGTGTTCAGTATCCGACAGCTATGAAGGTGCATTTCAAAATATATACCAACATGTTACTTATCATATGATTTTATATCTGCTGTTACACAATCCTGTGTGATGGGGAATAGAAAGTGTTAAATAATCTCTCTACATGGAAGAATACAATTATGTAGAATTTATTTTTATAAAATAGTGGCAGTGTCCAAAGTGTGCATATTGAATAAAATAACAGTATATATACCCATTCCTGTGTGTAAAGAGACAGGTAGATTCAAATTAACAGGTAGATTATTTAACCCCAAGGCAAGGGTTGTACAAATTCCTTTACTGGGACCTGCAAAAAGCCTAAGACCTATTTTGAGGGTATAAATGGGATTGAAGTGGAACATAGGCCTTGTGGTGGCCCCAGCATAGGAGTGAATTTCATATATTGGTGAACATTAATACTTATAATTTTGTAAAAGGCATTGGAGTGAGTATGTGTTCATCAATGTAGCCTTAAGGGTATGTCTAAATTTTGAGCTGAAGATGTAATTTCTAATGGGAGGAGACATATCTGTCAAAGCTACCATCGGTAACATGCTACAAATAGAAGTGCAGCTGTGATGGCATGAGTGGTGAGAGGGGCTAGCCACCATGAGTACAATCCCATCTGAGAGACTAGGTGTAGTCAGGTGACTAGCTCTTCATGCCACTTCAGTAATACCTCTATATTTAGCTTGCTAGCTCAATCAGAGCTAGTTTGGATGTCTCTTCAAGAAGGAAATTATACCTCCAGTTCAAAGTGTAGCTGTAAGCAGTTAGTAGCCTTTGGTCTCTCTTGTTCTTTCCTCTCCCAGAGCTAAAACCAGAGAGGCCTCTTTTGGAGGCCAAGCCTTACTTATTAATCCTAGTTGGGTGTCTTAATTGTCACAACCCCATCCATAAGAAAGGGTTCATTCTAAATAGCGCATCTTTGTTTTGTAACCCCAGAACAGACTATAATGCACACAGCAGATGAAGTGCAGGTAAATCTTTTCAAAACTAAGTTTTGTTTTGTTTTTTTTAAAGGAAGGAAGGAATAGGAAGGCATAGTTTTCAAAGGATATATTAGAACTGATAGTCTAACAGTAAAGACTAACTGGTTTACAAGATATTAGCAAGATTTTCAACCTTCTAGTTGAAAACTACGCATGCTGAATATGAGGAGGGGGATGGGGGAAGTAGTTATCTGGCTAGATTCTGAAAGCATTGCTAAAATTTTATAATTTTTTTCCCTCCAATAGGAGTTTATTGGGGATTTGATGCAGCATAACTTTTCTTTTCACTATTTCCTACATTTTATGAAGCATATGCTAGACAGGCATCAGAAACTTTGAGATTGAGAGGAAAAAAGATCAATTCTCTTCTCTCATGAAAGGTACACCTTCTGTTCATGATTTCTTTCAGATCTTTTAATCCATTTACTCATGATGTGTGGGTATTCTGTTAGGCACTGGTAAACTCGACATGTCAAATATCTTTTAAAGTTTGTCACACTAGCATATTTGCAGCTATATTCTTGTCACTTTATTATAACTTTCAATAAGCAACACTCATGGCTGCTTTTCAGTTGCATATATTTTACAGGCTGAATAAGGGACTGATCCTGCAAGGTGCTGAGAACACACCGCATCTCACAAGAGACACCCAATTCCTACTGACTTTAAAGGCAGTTGGAAGTGCTCACTTCTATTGGGATCAGGAGAGTTATGAAAAAAATAAATACTAATTAATTTCCTAGTCGTAAAACACAATGTTGTGATTCTTACTCATGAATAATCCTTAGGGGTCAGAGTCTGCCTGGCCTTTATCTCACTGTGCCCTGAGAGAAGAAGTAAGGAGACCTCCTCCCCATCCCTTGGGTTGTCCATGTAGAAGCTGGACAGAACTACAGCCTCTGAGCTAGGAGGAACACAAATACTGCTTCTTAAGTACTCCTCTGGTGCCGCATGGTGTCCAAGAAGTGGCAGAGAGGTGTAGAGCCTCTTAGGTATCAGTCAGCAGTGTAGGAACTCTGATCAACCAACTCTTTAATCAGGGTGTGAAGAATGTGCCAACCAAAGATTGAGCTGAACACACAGGACTACTTGTGAGTCACACAGGCAGGATTTGGCTTATAATAGCTTAGTTTCAAAATAGCATCAGCCCTTATGGAGTTATCTGTATGTTTTAAAAAACAAAAACAAAAACAAACAGCTAGAAATGTGTGCTAAACTGAACTACAATTACTCAGCTTGTATTTTATAGCCATCTTATACAGTGTGTTAAAGTCTCTTAAGAGATTCAGCAAGGGATGCATGTTTACAGGCACTGGAAGGGAAAGTTGATTGCAGAAGAACATGAGGCAGAAAAAGAATCTCTTAGATGGATGATGTGATCCTGGTGGATCAAAATGACTGTTCATCCACAAAGAGATCAGCTGGTTGCAAACCTCTATTAATAGAGATGACATACAAAAAGAAAAAGTCTACTAGCAGAGCCTTCTGCTCATTGTCAATATTACACTGGTAAAATAGTTCAGGTAGGACGGGAGAGAAGATAGCAGCCCAAATATAGTGCTTGAAAGTCAGTGGGAAAAAAGTATTGTATCATCATCATATTTTGCACAATTATTTATATTTTAAGCCATATGTTCAGAACAAGGATTTCAAAAGTAATTTTGGGCACTTCAAGTTTGGGGTGCCCAATCTGAGACATTTAAAGAGGTCTGATTGTCAGAAAGTGCTGAGCACCACTCTGAAAATCAGGACTCTTTTAAAAGCGTCAAGTTGAGAACCTCATGTTTGAAACACTTAATAGTCACTGAAAAATGTCAGTCTTATTTGAGAATGGGAAGATTTAACTGAGAATGTTATCCAGATCATCCAGTCCTGCAAAATACTTAAACATGAGCCAAGATAGCCGCACGTGTAAGTGCTTGCAGAATCATACCCTGGGTGAGCTGGAGCTATATACAAGAATTAATAAAGAGGTACATTAATTCTTTTTTGACTTGACTTAGGCTAGATTGTGCCATCCTTCCGCATGCTGAAATGTACCTTCTTGAGCAGTTGGACTACTTGAAGTGTGAATGGTACTACCCAATGTACGAAGGAGTATCACACTCTGGCTGTAAAAGGTGAGCATGGGGAGTAATTTCTCAAGAGTTGGTGTCAGCTGAAGAGATTACTTTTATTTTGCCTTTGACTTAGTTTTAGAATCCAAACAAATACCTTGATTAACCTTTTTTGAGAGATGAGGGGGCAGGTGGGAGTCAAAATCTTTTGGGGTTTTTAATTAATTTAAGTACAAAATGCTATCTGTGTAGCTTCATTTTAAAGAGAAGTGTTATAGGTTATTTTGTGATTATTTTCTAATTCCAAGCATTGGGCAGGTAATTATTCACATTTTTATTCTAATTTTATAGCAAATGAGACAGAATCAACTTGACTTCTCTGTCAACTTTAACTGTAGAAAGTCTTTGGTATTAAGAATATTATAATTTAGAGAAATTATGATTCTCCTGTACATTCCTACACAGGAAAGGAATCCTGAGTGCAATCCAGCTAAGTCAAGAAGATTTAAGGAGCACAAGAGAAGTCCTAAAATCAGAGGAATGACATTAGATATTGCAAAGAAATCAATACTTAAAACTAGTAAGGATACTGGCCAATATTTTATCAAACCAAAACCAAAAAGAAATACCATGCAAGATTTAGAGTTAGAACAACATATTTACATTTAGATTTTCTTTGTAGTTTACCATGGTTCTATAAACAATTTCTTTCACAGTATCAATCAATTTGGAACAAAGCACTCATCTAAAGTACTCTGATGAGACTCTGCATTGCTTCTCAAAGAACACAGAGGAAGAAATAGTGGGGAAAGGTGGTTTTAAGCCACCTTTGGGTCTTCCTGATCCCCGGCGGCAGCTCCAGGCACCAGCGGTCCAAGCGCGTGCCTAGGGTGGCAAACCGCGGGGGGCACCATGCCAGTCCCTGTGAGGGCGGCAGTCAGGCTGCCTTTGATGGCGTGCCTGCGGGAGGGTCGTCGGTCCCGCAGATTCGGTGGCAATTCGGCGGCGGGTTGCCAAAGCTGCGGGACCGGTGGACCTCCTGCAGGCATGTTGCCAAAGGCAGCCTGCCTGCTGTGCTTGGGGAGGCAAAAAAGCTAGAGTCGCCTCTGCTGATTCTGGGCTGATCCAGAGGCAAGAGTGGTCCACGGCATAACTTAGACAGCCATTGAGGTGTGTCTAAGTTATACCAGTCTCCTTTGGGTGTCCTATGAACAGTGATGCCTGGAATCATCACTATGCTCTATACTATGTCCCTACACCTGGCATCCTATGGGGGGTCCCTACAGGACCATTTCCCACAGTGTCTGTGCTGGGGAAATTGGCCAGATATGGAATTTTTAGAGCCCATTTATGCCTCTCTGATCCTTTTTGCCTGGTTTCAGATACAGGGGTAAGGATCTTGCTATCTATTTATCATTTAAGACACAACCAATTCTGCGAGCACTTGCACATGTGATAAGTACACGAGTAGTTCCATAAAGAAGATACTCATGTGCATAAAGTATTTGGTCCGTTGTTACTTCTAACACACTTATTGTATCTAATCACCATATTACAATTTAAAGTATTGAGCATTCCATCAAAGAGCTCAAATCTCATCTTTTTTCTTTGAAAGGCCCTACTCAGGCAAATATATATATATATATATATATATGCATGTTTTACTTTATGCAATGTGAGTGGTTCCATTGCCTTCAGTCAGACTACACATAGTGCATAAAGTTAAGCACACGAGTACAGTTTTACAGAATTGTAGCCAGCTGGCTATAAATATATTTGCTTTTAAAATTTACCTCAAATTGTCAATGTGTCAGAAGAGATTTAGGGAAATTTTGTTTAAAATATGGAGAGGGATCAGTACTTGTATACAAATTAAAGCAAAACAACATCAGAGCCCCCCTGTTCTTAAACTGGCAGGAATCTATCATATTCATCAATGGATTTACAATGTTTCAAAATCATTCTTTCACTTATGATAGTCTCCCCTGCTTTTAGCTTCATTGGAAAAATTAAATAGATCACTATTCCAATTAGCTTTTAGCTGGTCATGTTCTGTAACACAGACACAGGTTTCTTGAAGCACAACACAGAGTTAGTATTTGAGATCATCTTGTTTAAAAAATAAGTTATCTATGTCCCTAATATTTTGAGAGACCCTGTTATAGGAATGTATTACTACAGCCATAAAACCAAACTGTGTGGAGAGAATGAGAACAAGGATTAAGAGCAAGAGCTTAGTTACAGAAAAAAAGAATACAAAGATTAATTTTAAAGGTAGAATGGGTCCTTGATTTCTGTGTAATATAACAACACTTCAGGATCAAGGCAGAACACACTACAATTACAAAACCAAACAGATTGGCTGCAGAATGGATGTTTGCAACCAGGACTATATAAGTAGGGTTGCCAGACATCAGGTTTCCAACTGGAACACCCAGTCAAAAAGGGAACCTGGCAGCTCCAGTCAGCACCGCCGGCCAGGCCGTTAAAAGTCCGGTCTGTGGCGTAGCAGAGGCCCGGGGCTAAGGCAGGCTCCCTGCCTGAGCTAGCTCCGTGCAGCTCCCGGAAGCTGGTGCCAGGTCCCTGCAGCTCCTAGATGCACGGACAGCCAGGGAGGCTCCATGCACTGCCCCTACCCCAAGGGCCAGCTCCGCAGGGCCCATTGGCTGGGAGCTGCAGGGCCAGTGCCTGCGGGCACAAGGATATTGTGTGGAAGTTCCCTGTGGGCTCCCTCACCCCCTTCTGCACCCCAACCCTCTAACCCAGCCTGGAGTACCCTCCCACACCTAAACTCCCACCCTGAGCCCCCTCAATGGTTCCTCAGTTCCCAATCTTAATGCCCCTACTCTCCTTGCGCTAAATTGATGACATCTTCACCCATGGGAAAGAGGCCCTTGAGGAATTCCACCAGGATTTCAACAATTTCCACCTCACCATCAACCTCAGGCATCTGGTGGAGCTGCAGGAAAGGCAACTAGGGTACTGACCCCCGCTGCATCCATTGTGTAACCGCCTGCCCTCTTCCCCAAGTTCCATATCCTTCTCACCCAGACACCCAAGAACGCAGCGGGGGGGGAGGGGGAGGCTCCGGGCACCCAGCCACTCAGCTCCAGGGGATGGCCCAAGCAACAGAAGGCTGTCATTAAAACGTCCAAAGGCATGTTCTACCACCATTCTGCACTTGCTCACCCTATAGTTGAACTGCTCCTTAGTGCTGTCCAGGCTGCCTGTGTACGGCTTCATGAGCCATGGGAGCAAGCGGTAGGCTGGGTCCCCAAGGATAACTATTGGCATTTCAATATCCCCAACGGTAGTTTTCTGGACTGGGAAGAAAGTCCCTTCTTGCAGCTTTTTGAACAGCCCAGAGTTCCGAAAGATGCGAGTGTCATGCACGTTGATGTCAGTGAAATGGCCCTTGTGTTTATGTACTCTTTGGCAAGGTGGTCCGGTGCCAAGATAGGGATATGCGTTCCATCTATCACCCCACTGCAGTTAGGGAAACCCATTGCAGCAAAGCCATCCACTATGACCTGCACATTTCCCGGAGTCACTACCCTTGTTAGTGGAAGGTTATTGATTGCCTTGGCTAATTGGATCACAGCAGCCCCCATGGTAGATTTGCCCACTCCTAATTGATTCCCGACTGACCAGTAGCAGTCAGGCATTGCAAGTTTCCACAGGGCTATCGCCACTCGCTTCTCAACTGTGAGGGCAGCTCTCATCTTGGTATTCCTGCGCTTCAGGGCAGGGACAGCAACTCACAAAGTTCCATGAAAGTGGCCTTACACATGCAAAAGTTTTGCAGCCACTGGGAATCATCCCATACCCACAACACTATGTGGTCCCACCAATCTGTGCTTGTTTGCCGGGCCCAGAATTGGCATTCCACTGTATCAACATTCCCCAATGCCGCCATGATATCCCAATTGCCACATTCCGTGCTTTCAGGAACATCTGTGTCCATGTCGTCCCCACAATCTTCCTCATATTGGCGGCTCCTAGCTAGGCTCTGCACATACTGCAGGATAATGCGTGAGGTGTTTACAATGCTCACAAAAGCAGTGTGCAGCTAAGCGGACTTCATGATTGCCGTGCTATGGCGTCTGCACAGATAACCCAGGAAAAAAGGTGCGAAACGGTTGTTTGTTGTTGCTTTCAGGGAGGGAAGGAGGGAGGAAGGGGAGACTGATGACATGTACCCAAAACTACCCGCGACAATGTTTTTGCTCCATTAGGCATTGGGAGCTTAACTCAGAACTCCAATGGGCAGCGGGGACTGTGGGATAGCTACCCACAGTGCACCACTTCGTGAGTCAATGCTAGCCACGGTATTGAGGATGCACTCCGCCAACCTAATGAGCTTAGTGGGGACACGCATGATTGATTGTATTAAATCGGTTGCTAAAGATCGACTTCTATAAAATAAACTTAATTTCATAGTGTAAACATGCCTTTAGTAAATAAATAAATAAATAAATAAATAAAATAAAAATAAAAGTAACTACAGAAATCAGTAAAACAAATATTTTGTCAAGAGCTAAGCCTAACTAGTAAACAAAATAATAAGGGGATAAGACTATTTCACCCATCACTTCCTTTTTACATCCTTATTAAAAAAGAGAGACTGAGACAAAATATGAAAAAATGGACGGAGACCATTAAAATGAGATTCATCATTGCTGCCAATCCCATTGTCTCCTGGGGCCCTACACCTTCTTCAGTCTAATCCTGAGAGATGTTCTGACCAAATTGGGCTGGACAATCCCCACCAGTTCCTTCAGAATCCCAGACACCCTCTGAAGAAAAACAGGATCAGACTAACAGCAGCAGCAGATCCAGCTCATCTCGACAAACTTCTCTCTTTTACCCAAAAGGACAGTTTTACCATTGTCAATATCATCCAAGAAACTGTCAAACAAAGTCTGTTTGTTTTTCCTTCTAGAACTCTATGCACTTAAAGAGAAACAGGGCAAAAAAAAAAAAAAATAGAATAAAAAGTTGGTAAAAATGAAAGCCTTACCTAATACTTTACATTTCAAATACTTTATCTTTTTTTCTATATCTTTAACAAACAGTTAAAATTATTTTTAATAGTGTGTTTGTCATAGTACTAAGCAGGCTGTGGTCTCTGCACATAAAACCCCAAGCCTCTTAACACTGTTTAATGTTGTACAGTGACTGGGTTATGTTAACACCTTTTGGCCAATTTAGTCCATCTAAATCAATACAACATTTGGCCCTTCAGACTCTTAATTCCAACTATTTTGTGCTTTTCCACGCTGACTGATTTTTTTAAATCAAAGTGCATATATGTGAGACTAATAAAAAGAAGCTATGTAGACATTTTTAAAATAGGTTTTATGGTTTTCAGTATGGAACTTGGGCTTCTAAATCCTCAGGTGCTTTTGAAAAATCCCATCCTTTAAAGTAAACCTTCTTTATCTCTTTGAGAGTAAATAGACAACAGCCATTACAGAAGCAGAGTCCTAGTGGTAGTTTTTAAACATGTGCTTAACTTTATGCATGTAAGCAGTCAGATTAAAGTTGATGGGACTACACATACACAAAAGTTAAGCATGTGCTTCATTACAGGATCAAAGCCTAGTTTAGTAACAATATAAACTGAAGTACAAAGTATGTAAATTTACTTGTAGGGAGTACTATTTCAATTTCACTTCATTTTTATAGTGTGTATTTTCACATTTCATTTTTCATTTTGATATACTGAAATGAATAAATTTTTGGCTTATTGATAGTTTGTGAATAATTAGGTGCAGTGCAACATTCATCATTCATAAAATATCAATATGCTCCAACATTCTTTGGGGCAGCCAAATGTCAATTTGCATTCTAATTTGCTGAACTAAAGCTATTTGGGTCTATTGATGTTGTGTAAGTGATGAGATATAGAGTAAGATGTACTAATCATTCATAAACAAAGATATTCAATGCAACACAAAGTAAGAATATTTTACAACAGTAATAAAAAAAATCACATTTTACTCTTCCACTTTAAATAATATTACTAATGTATACAACTGTGTTCAATGCCTAATTTTTTTTCATTAAAACAATGTTATGCTTGATTATTTACAAGATTTATCAATGTATAGGACTACCAACATAGCACAGGTTTGATTCAGGCATAGGGTCAGAAGACCAAGTGTAAATTTTGACTTATAGCTCTGTTAAGCAACTTCAGTCCTAGGCCCAGATGTTTACATGCATGCTTAACTTAGAACAAGTGAGTAGTCCCATTGACTTCAATGGGATTATTCATGGTTATTGTTCTTATTGTAAAAAACACTGTTTTCAGATTTTTTTTAAATGTATAGAATATAAACGAGCTTTCTAATTGTATTATTTATGTATTATAAAGGGATGGATTATTTTATTACCAGTAAAAATGGTTGTAATTGAACACCTGTCTTTTATAGGCTAAATGGGACTATTGCAATGTCATTCTTTGTGGAGATAGGTAATCACTGCAGAGTTCAGGAAGACATTTCCTTCCCCCCTCAGTCTTGTCATACACAATGGCTAGATGCGGTATGGCATTCTTCTGGTAAAGTATCAGGCCTCTATTCAAGACAGGGCATTTAAAAGGATGAACCATGGACCCAAATGGCATATGTTACTAATAGTGATGAGATTATTTTACTTTTTTTCTGGATCTCAAGTGTTCTCTATCAAACTGGAAAATGCTACCTTCTGCAATTGCCCTGACCTCTTTACCCCCACCTGCCACTTCTTACTTAGTCTCTGAGAGCAAGGGAAGGCAGCAGCTCCTCGTTAAAAATTCGGTCAGCAAAGTGAAGGGAAGGCTCACATTATTTCCATGTCATTGATAAAAATCACACTCTCTCTGCCTGCCACTATTTCCACCCTGCCAGAAATGACTTTTCCCTGTGGTTCATAAAACAATGTGTCAAGGGAAATGTTTTGAAGGATTTTTTTTCTAAGCGTTTGTTCTGGGAATAGACCAGCTTGCACTGGGGATTTGATTCCCAGAAGCGAATATTCTCAGACATCAACCTCTCCCATCCCAACTCAAATCGCACCAATTGAGCACTGTACTTGACAAACACCGACTACTGTGAAGAAGCCCCAGTCTTGCAAAGCATTTAAGTACATGCCTAAAGTGAAGCACAAGTTTTTGTGCACTGCTGAATTGGTGCTCTGCTAATTAACATAAAAGAAAAATTCAGCAAATTAAACAAAACACCTTAGAAGCAGCATATATTTTGAGAAGCAGCAGGATACCCCCTTCCCCCCCGTCAAAAAAAGTGAACAACTCTGTAAGAAAATAGGCTATAAACCTACCAAGGTAGTTTACTGATTGGCTGGGTTAACCTCTTGAACCAGGAAATGTCTCATCTGCACGTCATTGGTGAGTGTAGTGTTTTTCCCTGCTTGAGTATGTTCAACCACCATGTATTTTTTTCTGTACAAAAGTTTGGCATGACTATTCAGTAGTGTTTCAGGAACACTGCCTTTGTGGGCACAATATACAAAACACAATTAGATGGCACAGCTCTAGCATGATATTCATTAAATTCACTTGCAATTTATAGCTTTTAATTTTACACTTTATGACTACCAATTTTACTCCAAAGGTGGAGGTTTCTTGCTGCAGCAAATGGTTCCATTATAATCTATAATTTTTTAGGAGATTTAGTCTGGACCATTCATAATTTTCTAAATTAACTCTTTTGCCAAATACATCTTTCTAGTAACACTGTAAACCATCTCTGGATCTTTAATCACTTTGAACTTTTTAAGTTTCCATTGAACGTTTCAAGAGGAATATACAAAGCGATGTTCTGCCCTTGCAAGTGAGAAAATAAAATACACCCTTACAGTGAAAAGTTTAGGATCCATTCCACCTCATAACACTATAAATAAGGAATAACGTTTTATGTCACTCCAAAATGTACATGATTCAATGAAGCAGAAGACATTCTATTGATTGTGGAGGTTTTCTTAAGTATCTTGTACATTAGCTGTAATAGCTACAGCCTGATAATAGGGTATATAATATTTGCATTTCCTTCTAAACTTAAAAGAGTAATTTCATTAGCAATTATAGCAATATTTTTTTTAGAACTTAACTTTTTCATGTCTGATAATGGGACCTCACAGAAGAGACATTGCAGATTGTGGAGTTAAGGTTATAAACCTCTTAATATTTTTATAGGAGGTAGTAAGAGCCGATTATTATTATCATCATCATCATCATCATATTGATTTAAAAAAAATGCAGATAATCTACTCTCCATCTACCTTTGTGTGACAAGAGATTTACATCTTTGTGGCAAGCTTGAGCGTGGTAACAGCTGTGATTTGCTTTTTACCTAGTGCATACGGCAGCACCGATTCCTCATGTTTCTTAAACAGTGGTAAATGAATAACGTATCATCCGATCTAAAACCAGCTTTTAAAATTATGATTTAGCAGTTCTAATCTTGCACCTCCAACAAGCTGACTCGCATGTCTTAAATGCTGTTTTAATTGCATTAGGTATCATTTTGATATCACCCAGTTAGAGCCTCAAAAACCATAAGCAATCACTGCTAGGAAGGCATTATCATCTAAAGAAATTGTACTTGTGCCTGTTTTATAATGCTAGTCATTTGGAGGCATTCTACGCAAATAACAAAATAAACATTAATTCTTCTTCATAAATATTATCCAAGTATAAAACAAATGGTATTCAGGCACAATGCTACTTTCAATTCTTTATCCTAGCCTAGGAAACAGATCAAAACTGTCAAAGTGTTTTGTTAGCCATTAGAACTAAGCAAGAAATTTGTAACAAATTAATTGAAGATTGTTCTGTGTTATTCCAAAATGAATTGTAATTTCCTGTCTTTTCATAGAATCATAGAACTGGAAGGGATCTCAAGAGGTCATCTAGTCCAGTCCCCTGCACTCAAGGCAAGACTAAGTATTATCTAGACCATCCTTAACTGGTATTTGTCCAACATGCTCTTAAAAATCCCCAGTGATGGAGATTCCACAATCTCCCTCGGCTATTTATTCCAGTATTTAACCATTCTAACAGTTAGGAAGTTTTTCCTAATGTCCAACCTAAACCGCCCTTGCTGCAATTTAAGCCCATTGCTTCTTGTTCTATCCTCAAAGGTTAAGAATAACAATTTTTCTCCCTCCTCCTTGTAAAAACCTTTTATGTTCTTAAAAAATGTTATCATGGCCCCTCTCACTCTTCTCTTCTACAGACTAAATAACCCAATTTTTTCTATCTTCCCTCATAGGCCATGTTTTCTAGATCTTTAATCATTTTTGTTGCTCTTCTCTGGACTTTCTCCAATTTGTGCACATCTTTCCTGAAACGTGGCATCCAGAACTGGACACAGTTCTCCAGTTGAGGCCTAATCAATGCGGAGTAGAGTGGAAGAATTACTTCTCATGTCTTACTTACAATACTCCTGCTAATACATCCCAGAATTAGGTTTGCTTTTTTTGCAACAGTGTTACACTATTGACTCATATTTAGCTTGTGATCCACTATGACCCCCAGATCCTTTTCCGCAGTACTCCTTCCTAGGCAGTCATTTCCCATTTTGTATGTGTGCAACTGATCGTTCCTTCCTAAGTGGAGTACTTTGCATTTGTCCTTATTGAATTTCATCCTGTTTATTTCAGACCATTTCTCCGGATCATTTTGAATTTTAATCCTATCCTCCAAAGCCCTTGCAACCCCTCCCAGCTTGGTATTGTCCGCAAACTTTATAAGTGTACTCTCTCTACTATTATCTAAATCATTGATAAAGATATTGAACAGAACCGGACCCAGAACCAATTCCTGCGGGACCCCACTCATTGTGCCCTTCCAGAATGAGTGTGAAACACTGATGATTACTTTCTGGGTAATCCACCAGTTATGCACCCACCTTATAGTAGCTCCATCTAGATTGTATTTCCCTAGTTTGTTTATGAGACTGTCATGCGAGACAGTATCAAAAGCCTTACTAAAATCAAGGTATACCACATCTACCGCTCCCCCCCTCCCATCCACAAGGCTTGTTACCCTGTCAAAGAAAGCTATCAGGTTGGTTTTATGAATATTTAACTCGGCTATTTCTGTGTCAACAGTTGTGTGTATTCAACATTTGACCTGTACTGGTTATTTGAGATTGGTCAGATGAGTCACAGGGAATGGTCTCTGATCCCATAGCCATGGAGGGTCCCTTGGCAGTATAACTGGTATCATTATATTGGCTGTGTGTGGGGAAGGAGCCAAGGAGAGCAGTACAGCAGTGCACTGGTGGTAGGAGAGAGCAAAGAATAAGGGACCCTGTGAAGGAGCAGATACTGGAAGATCCTGTGCTATGAAGGTCTTCCTTTCTCCCTATTGTGTTTAAGTAGAACTGACAACGTGCCTCTGGAGCTGTTCTATGGCAAGTGGAGGAGCATTCCTGCTCCCTTAACCCTGTGCATCTACTTGGGCTGGGTGCTAGGCAAAAAAAATTGTTGTAAAGATGCAAACACATTTGGCATTAATTTTGCACATTTGTTGTCAGTTTATGTAAAAAAACTCATGCATACAACTTTGACATTGTATGAATGTTGATAGACAAATAAAATTCTATTGCACAAACATCAGCAGAAAACAAATGAGCAATGTAAAGAGAAATAATTTAAAAATAGGGACATTGGCAGATGTGTTTTTCCCCTTATATCCCCCCCTCTTTATTGGCCAGTCAGAAGCAAAACACCCTTAAAATGTCAAATGCAGCAAGGAACATCCATGGAAGAAACAAGGCTCTCCTTGTTATGGAATAATTTTCAATAAAATAAAGTGCCACTCTATGTACACATATTGCTTTCCTGAGTCATTGAATCCCCCCAAAACTGGTGTCTGATTACCAAAGCTTTACTCCCCATCCAGCCCTACTTTTTTATTAGAAATATTTTTAATCTCAGATTCCCCTCCCCCCCAATCTGTACTTCAGGATATTGTATTTTTGAAGCAAGGAAGAGCTACATAATATGGAATCTTGCCAACCCTTGATTAACAATAAAAATGTTAAGAGTACTTGGACTGTAATACAAGTTTGGTTATAAAGGACCAAGTTGGAAAAATCTAATCTTGATGTAAAATATTACGTATTATTCCTAGCTAGCAATAATAAATCATCCTATGGATACGCTACAAGTTAAATATTCAATTATATTCTAAAAGTCATCCTTATCAGTGAAACACACTCACTATACCAAAATAAGAGTTCCAGAATTGGAAATGAGAAAGGTAAAAGTGTCCTTCAGCATCTTCCAAAGTACCGGTTGATTTTCCTCTGGAAAATTTATTTTGGGAAGGGCCTACATTTTTATCATTCATTTTCTCTTTTACAGCTGCAAAATTTAGGTAGCATTTGAGGACCAATGTTCAAAACTGATCAATATATATACATATTTATATGTAAAAATCAGGTTTCCCACTCTCCAGGTGTGCACAAGTTTTCAGGCGTTTTTATTAAGTCGTTTTTAAACATAAAAGGCTTCACTTTCATGGTAAGTATTACCGCTTTGTCTTTTGAGCCTGATAATTGGTTTCCCATATCTGTTATTGGGAGTTTTATGGACATAACACCATTTCCTAATTCAGTTTCCATGAAAACGCAAAACATCAATCTCCACAGAATTATCAAATATAGTGTAGTAGGACTGGATAAATCAAATATTAAATTTGCTGAACAGTACAAATATTTAACTAACAATTCATTTGCTTATCCTTGATTAAAGGTGGATCTCATCAAAATCTTCTCAACCCCAGAACAAATTCTACCCTATAATTCTCCCAGCAACACACCCTGGGAAAGGCCTGAGAAAGATCAAGTCTTGCAGCATGACCCAAAGGTTATCAAATCCAGACCCGGGCAAACCAAGTGATAACCAGCAGGTGGTAGGCAGTACTGAGATAGGATCTGGGCCCACCGAAAACTTTCCTGACAGTGCTATGTTTTGCCAGTACCAATCTTGGGTCTTTCATAGCAGCTGGCAGGGACACTGGCTGACTGGGATTTAGAAGAGACTGCTCCCATCTTGAAGGACAATCTTCATTCCTTAGGATCTAAAGAACTTCTCACTGATTGTTTGAGGAGATGTAAATTCAGCTGAGTGTCCCTGGATTTTCTTGTCTTGATTGAAAAGGACTGACATACTGAGGAGCGGTCAGATGCATGACTTATGTCTTCATTTAAAGGTGAAGATGGAATTTCCAGTTTGAGGACACAGCTAAAAAGAGAAGTTTAGCCACAGCAGCACAAGTGGCAGGAGGGGCTAGCCACCTCAAGAACAATTTCATCTGAGACACTAGGTATGAACTTGGGTGGATAGCTTCTTCCACTTGCACTGTGGCAGCTATTCTCTATTTATAGCATAATAGCTTGTTCAGAGCTAGCATGTCAGTGTCTCCACAAGCTGGAATTTACTACTCCAGCTCAAAATGTAGACATAGCCTTAAAAAAAAAGAAAAAGTGACTATGGCAGTCTGTAACCAGAATGAGTCCACCACAACAGAAACATGGTTTGAAACCGGAGAACTTTGAATCCCCTATTTTATGCAAAGGTAGTGGTGCAAAGCACTGAGGAAATTATTGTATTTATTTATTTGCAAAAATACAATAAATGAGAGGAAAATAGAAGGGAATTAACACTAATTCATTAACTAAAGAAGCAAATCGATATAAGGGGTGAATAATTCTTGTTCCATCTCACTTTTACAGCTCTACCCTTTATACTTTCAGATTGGGGACTGGTACATGCAAAGCACTAGGGCAGCTCAAAGGACAAAGCTGTTCAGAGACTATCATCTTGCATGCATGAAGCATTTGCACACCTATGGTGGGATCTACACAGCCATAAATGCTTCTCTGAATATATGTCCTTGACCTCAAAACAGGATTAAATTTAGCACGTTTTTACTTAATTGTATTTTAAGGTTTTGAGTTTGAGCCTTTAGAGGTGATTAAAAACAGAGAAGAGAGGCAGAACTCTGTGCCTGCCTTATCTTTACTCGATCCAATTCTGCATCGACTTCAGTTAAATTGAACTAGGTGCAAGTCAATGCAGAATTTGGCCAAAGAACTGAAACAAATGTGAGGTTGCTGAGCTGTTTTAATTTTATGGTCTACTACTTTCTGAATTTTCAGTATTTCATAAAAGATTATTTTTGTTTCTACCTGAATTCCATTCATTGTTATTCAAAGTGCCACAGATGTCACATTATGAATATTATTGTAATAACTTCAGTCTTTTAAAGATATTGTATTGGGGTTTTTCATTTCAATAATGTGCATACCTTCATGTTTCAAATTAAAACTAAAATACTCAAAGAATTTCCAGATCACCAAGGAAATTGATTAAATTACATATCAGCATGCTGTTGATTCTTAATGGATGTTTAAATAGCAGAATATATTTTTTCCTATTTGGAAAAATACCACAACAAATAACTAAATGGATTGAAGAGGAAAAAGGAGGCTATTGGAATGTGACCTCCTCTTCATCATTAACTGGCAACATGGTTGCCTTTAAAAACAGTTTATACTGTTTTTTTATTTATTGTGGTGTCCAAGACAACCATTTTCCGTTTCTTCTTCCATATGAATTGTTTTGTTTTACTGAAACCTATCAGTGAACAGAATATTAAAGGAAAGGTTGCTTCAGATTAAAAGAGTGGGATATAAACTTATGACATGATATGAAGCATAATCAATTAATGTTTTCAGTACCTCAGATGAAGCATGCTATATTCCGGCTAATTATTTTTGTTTTATTATTTATAGGTAGCAAGATTTATGATACTTAATACAGAGTACTGTACACTCCACATGAGGATGGTGACAATATAACTATGAAAGGGTTTGCTTTGAATTTAAATCCTGTAAGAGTAAAATGTTTTTACCTAAGGGCTAGATAGTGATAACCCTTTTCTCACACTGAATAGCACCACACCCCCCTAGCAGCTCCACTGACTTCAGCGGCACTACATGTTG
This sequence comes from Malaclemys terrapin pileata, assembly GCF_027887155.1. NCBI lineage: Eukaryota > Metazoa > Chordata > Testudines > Emydidae > Malaclemys > Malaclemys terrapin. The sequence goes on from NC_071509.1 coordinate 94,025,946, forward strand.
AATAAGGTACTGCTCATTGTGAGTAAAAGTATTAGGATCTGGCCAAAAATAACTAGAGTAGTTAAATGTAGACAGTACGCACATGTAGATGGGGGTTTCACACTGCAGAGGGGATTCAGTGTAAGATAATGCTGAGGGGCACATTTTTAGCTTGCACTACGAAATCCCTGTGAAGTTGAGGAGGAGGATGCCATAGACAGCAACAAACTGTTCTCTACCCTCCTCAAACAGCCACACCACACCAGCTGAGTCATTATCTATTGGACAAGGCTTCCTTGAAGTTGGGAAGGAAGATTAATTTTAGGCTCACAGTCCTCCCCAAATTGCCCCATTTTTCAGTTATGCTGACCTTTTCCAGCCTAACATAGGATTCTCCCTTCGCCCCCACCCGACAGGCATGATCTGGATGTGTATGATTTTATTTGCTATTTTAACCATTTTTCTTCAATGCAATATTGATCTCCAACAAAACTAGTTTTAAAATTGTGTGCATGAACATGCAATTTCTTTTCATATTTCATTAATTGCATGTTCTGGAGAAAATAAGCAGAAGGCAATTTAAGCCTTAATATAGCCTTTTGGGAAGGCGCCTTAGAACCTGAACTTTAGCCCTTTTTGATAATAATCTAGCCCCACAATTGTATGTGCTCCTGAAAAGTTTTCAATTTGACCAAACAGATCAAGCAACACTGAGGGCAAATACTTATTTTTACAAGTTAAGATCACAGAAGGGTAAGCAAGCTTTACTTTTAGACGCAGAGTGCTGTTCATAAAGATTCACATTCATAACATTGTAGTTAATTGAAAATCCACTAGTACAATAACTTTACAGGTCATTGTTACATGGTTTGCAAAAGTCTAAGCTGATTCCAAATGTCAACATAAATGTTAAGAATTGCTTTAGGGTATTTAAAACCCACTAAGTCTGAGCAGGTTTGATTTTATTTCATCAAACTTCATTCGTTTCCATCAAAAATAGAATTTTCACTTTCACATATAAAAAGCATCTTTAAATTATTTGTTAAATGCCACCAAAAGTATGTACCACTTTAAATAAGTTCCATTATTGTAATCCTTTCATATTGTCAGCAGAATGATTGTGTATTCGCAAAACAAGTCATCTTCACATCATCATTATAGCCAAATAGTTTTAATATGTATTTGCTGTACCATAACTAAAGGTCTCCTCTCCCCTTACTGAAACTATTTTTCGCTGCCCTCTATGCACTTGCATAATGTGATTCTTAGTTACATCTTACGGAAACAATTTTTATCCACATACTTGAAGAATGGCTTTGTGGAATACAGAAGCTGTAGTATATGGGAATGCTAATAGAGTTATTTCCACCATGCATGTATGCTGGAAATAAGAGACTCAATCATCTGGCCGGTGCATTTAAAATTCTGCAATCTTTCTGCTCAATTGAGATCAGCAGACTGTTGAACATTCACGGGTCAGGACTTTTTATTAGAAGAATCTGGTTGGATATGCTTGCTTAAAACAATTCATCATTGCCTTTTCCATCTGAAGAAGTTTTACGTTTTGAGAGTTAATTTACTGTACAAGGTCTGATTTGATATGGCTTGAACCTTCTGCTCACAAGTTAGTTAACATTACATTTTTCTTAATCTTTCTTTTTAAGCTTCAAAATCATGCTTGATTTCCCAGCAATGAATAATTAATAAAGTAAACTGTTCTGCTGGGTGAATTAGAAAGGAAACAGAATAGCAAAATAGATTTTATTCCTTAGACTTAGGGTAGAAAAGCATAATTCTGCAAGAAATTGTAAAAAAAAAATAAGTGTATGTGTAGACAAGTATTCAAAACTTTCTCAAACCAGCAAAGGCTAGCTGGATACATCAGGCCAAAATGCCCCAGTGGGGGAACTTGATGGGGGCTGGTGGTGAAGTGGGAGAGTCCGAGCAGTGAGGGAGGAGACACTTGCTGAGGGACACCAGAAAGCTCCTCCTCCACTTCTCTGGGGTCTCTGGCACTCAATGACCAGCTGGGGGGAAGGGTGCTGATTGGTCAGCATTCTCCAACTCACAGAATTTAACCTAGAGTGGGGGCCAAGCAGCACCTCTTCCGGCTCCATTCCAGCAGCTCCACCCTACAATAGGAATGGGAACCCAGCCTGACAGATGCTGTGGGTCTATCAGATCACCTATTTGGGTGTCAGGAAGGATTGTTTCCCCCCATGGGTCAATTAGCAGAGGACTAGGGAGCTTTTCACCTTTCTTGGAGTATCTTCAACCCACAATGGGTTAAGTAGGAATGCACTTAGTACCTCACTGAGATACTTGGGTGGAGTTAATTTATCACAACTTGCAGCCAGATTCCATTGTGCTTAAAAAGGATAAAATGAAGAGTCCCCAGAGATAAAAGACCTGGGATTAGGTGGTGGGCCTTTGCCTCCTAGGATCAGGTCAAACCTTGTGGCCTTTTGCAGGCCAAGGTCCCCACTGTCCCCCTCACAGGGCAGGGAAGTTGCTGAGAGCTGAGTCATGAGGGGTAAATTGAGGAGAGCCTATCCTGAGTTCCAGCTACAGTACGGGAACAAATCTACATGGACACACCCCCAGAACCCCGACCAGGGGTATTCTATCTGCTACCCAAGATCCATAAACCCGGAAACCCTGGACGCCCCATCATCTCAGGCATTGGCACTCTGACAGCAGGATTATCTGGCTATTTGGACACTCTCCTCAGACCCTATGCTACCAGCACTCCCAGCTATCTTCGAGACACCACCGACTTCCTGAGGAAACTACAATGCATTGACGTTCTTCCTGAAAACACCATCCTGGCCACCATGGATGTAGAAGCACTTTATACCAATATTCCACATGAGGATGGACTACAAGCTGTCAGGAATAGTATCCGTGATGAGGCCACAGCAAGCCTGGTGGCTGAGCTTTGTGACTTTGTCCTCACCCACAACCACTTCAGATTTGGGGACAACTTATACCTTCAAGTCAGTGGCACTGCTATGGGTACCCGCATGGCCCCACAGTATGCCAACATTTTTATGGCTGACTTAGAACAACGCTTCCTCAGCTCTCGTCCCCTAGTGCCCCTCCTCTACTTGCGCTACATTGATGACATCTTCATCATATGGACCCACGGAAAGGAGGCCCTTGAAGAATTCCATCTGGACTTCAACAATTTCCACCCCACCATCAACCTCAGCCTGGACCAGTCCACACAAGAGATCCACTTCCTGGACACTACAGTACAAATAAGTGATGGTCACATAAACACCACCCTATACCGGAAACCTACTGACCGCTATACGTACCTACATGCCTCCAGCTTCCATCCAAGACACATCACACGATCCATTGTCTACAGCCAAGCCCTAAGATACAACCGAATTTGCTCCAACCCCTCAGACAGAGACAAACACCTACAAGATCTTTATCAAGCATTCGTAAAACTACAATACCCACCTGGGGAAGTGAGGAAACAGATTGACAGAGCAAGACGGGCACCCAGAAATCGCCTACTACAGGACAGGCCCAACAAGGACAATAACAGAACACCACTGGCCATCACATACAGCCCCCAGCTAAATCCTCTCCAGCGCATTATCCACAATCTACAACCTATCCTGGAAAATGATCCCTCACTCTCACAGACCTTGGGAGGCAGGCCAGTCCTCGCTTACAGACAACCCCCCAACCTGAAGCAAATACTCACCAGCAACTACACACCACACCACAGAAACACCAACCCAGGAACCTATCCCTGTAGCAAACCTCGTTGCCTACTCTGTCCCCATATCTACTCTGGCAACAGCATCAGAGGACCCAACCACATCAGCCACACCATCAGGGGCTCATTCACCTGCACATCCACTAATGTCATATATGCCATCATGTGCCAGCAATGCCCCTCTGCCATGTACATTGGCCAAACCGGACAGTCCCTCCGCAAAAGAATAAATGGACACAAATCGGACATCAGGAATGGTAACATACACAAGCCAGTAAGTGAACACTTCAATCTCCCTGGTCATTCTATTACAGATTTAAAAGTCACTGTCATTGAACAAAAAAACTTCAGAAACAGACTTCAAAGAGAAACAGCAGAACTAAAATTCATTTGCAAATTCAACACCATTAATCTGGGCTTGAATAGGGATTGGGAGTGGCTGGCTCACTACAGAAGCAGCTTTTCCTCTCCTGGAATTGACACCTCCTCATCTATTATTGGGAGTGGACTACATCCACCCTGATTGAATTGGCCCTGTCAACACTAGTTCTCCACTTGTGAAGTAACTCCCGGCTCTCCATGTGTCAGTATATAATGCCTGCATCTGTAGCTTTCACTCTATGCATCCGAAGAAGTGAGGTTTTTACTCACGAAAGCTTATGCCCAAATAAATCTGTTAGTCTTTAAGGTGCCACCAGACTCCTTGTTATTTTTATCCTGAGTTATGGGTTATATGTTAAGGAGCCTTGTGACCCCACACTGGAACCAATTAAATGGCTCATATGGGAGAATATGGGTGATGGGTGGGTAGTACCTGCTGCCTAATTCCATGCTCACCTAATTTAACCATTGTGTCTGCATCAAATAAGTCCTGGGAGCAAACTGGCTTAGGCTCCATTCAGTTGCCTGGGAATTGAATGAATTTATTCTAAGGCTGTTTGGTCTCTCACATGGATATTAGTGAGGTTTGCATTCTTATTTATACCTGAACTATTTAGCCCTTTTAAAATTGGTCTGGAAACATGAAAATAGGCTCTTACAGATTTTTTTTTTTTGGGGGGGGGGGGGAGGGAACTAGTTGGGCCAGAAACATGAGAACATTAGTAGTATTTATTATTTGTATTACCACAGTGCTCTCGGAGACTGCCTTATGGACCAGGAACCCACTGTACAGCTAGGCGCTGTACAAACCCAACAGAAAAAGATGGTCCCTGGCCCCAAAGACTTTACAACTTAAGTAACATATTTTACTGTGTTTTTTTCACTGCCTTGAGTTGTGGTCATTGTTAGAACTATGGAGTGCAACAGTGTGTCCTAGTGGATTGTACAAAGAGTCAGAAGACCTGGGTCCTATCCCTAGCTCTGGCACTGATCTATTGCATGAACTGGGGCAAGTCACTTCAGTTCTGTGGGTCTCTGTCTTATCTATTTAGATAATAAGCTCTTTCAGGCACAGTCTCTTACTGTATATTCATACAACCCTCTGGTACCTCAGTGCCTCAACCTCAGCTGAGGGCTTTATATACTAATGTACAAAACAACCAACCAACAAGAAAATATACTGTTATTTTTAAAGATTGAAACAGAGGCCTAAAAACAGTTTTGATCAAAAGTTATTCAAAGTTTAGTTAGTCCTAAACCAACTCCAAAAATTGGATTAAGTTCTGCAAGTATCCCATAATGGAAATGCTTTTTTGGTGTATGGCCTACTCTGCTGCATCTCAGATTTCTTAACTGAGCTCCTTTTCCCCCTGGTGTTTGAAGTACACCTCTATCTCGATATAAGGCGATCCAATATAACACGAATTCGGATATAACGCAGTAAAGCAACGCTCCAGGGGGGCAGGGCTGTGCGCTCTGGTGGATCAAAGCAAGTTCGATATAACGCGGTTTCACCTATAACGCGGTACGATTTTTTGGCTCCTGAGGACAGCATTATATCAGGGTAGAGGTGTATTTTAGCACACTGTCTTGGGTGGCTTTTACATTCATTCAGGTGATCATCATATAATTAGAAACAAAATGGGGGGAGGGTGGCGGAAGAAAAAACAAGCAAGATAGAAGCAGAAAAAGAGTTTTGTATTGTATATTGAGGAGCTAAAAACATTGCACCTATTACTGTCAGGTTGTCTTAAAATGACTCTTCACAATATCAATTTATTGAATATGTTTCACATTAACTATTGAAATCCCTTTTCATATATTGTCTCCCCAAATCCTTATGTTATGTTTCTGTACACCAAAAGGAAAACACATCCTTTCGTTCTAAACAGATTTAGTTTAGGAAAAACAGCAGGAAGGAAAAAAAGGTAAACTTTCTGTCAGAGAGCACTCTGTTTGTATTTACTCTGTTACTGGTTGGATTGACACTGAAATAAAACAACTTCCAAACTCAAAACTCTGAAGTTCCTAGAAATGTAACATGGAGTACACAAAGGAAAATGTATCCAAGTTTCCTCGTTACATACATCATCTTAGGAACAGATTGGCACTGTACAAGTGTGCATAGGTTGTGGGTGCAAGGAGACTTCCCCATAGATGGGGGGAGGGGTGCTGCAGAACCCTCAGTTTTCATGTGGGGCTCCTCAGGAGGGGTTCTGGCTGCTGTCCCCAGCCTTGGCCCCCTTACCCTTGTTCAGGTCCCCTCCTTCCGGAGACATGGCCCTGCTCCTGGCCCCAGCACGGGGGGGGGGGGGGGAGGGGGGGTTGGGGAGCAGCAACAGGGGTAAGGGAGCTGGCTTTCAGTATCCCCACTATTAAGAAAGTGTTCCAGTGCCACTGGGCATCCCACCCTCACCCTTATGAGCCTGTACAGAGGCCAATGGCACCCACCTGATTAAGTCTTGAATGTATAACTGGACTACACTGACTCTCAGTCACATACCCCACATTCTCATCCCCATTCTATGTAACCTTCAGACACTTTGTTTATGTGTTTGTGGGGGAGGAAGGATGTTTTGTCAAAAACCCATTGCAAAACAAGTTTCCATTGCAAAACAATTCTGGCAGAAAATTTTAGGCAAGCCCTACCAAAGAGCAACATTAGCGAGCATGGGCAATTGCTCCTTTTTCTCTTTTTCATTGGCTGTTTAAAGAATATTAAATGCCCAAATTATTTGATAACTGACTTGCAAAGGACTTAAAATATTGTTTAAGAGCCTTTTTTTTGTTGTTTTTTTCCCTCCTTCTTTTTGCTATATATAGAAAGACCAAAATAATTATTTAGTTTTTTTAGGGTTGTTTTGGTTTGGTTTTTGTGTTTGGTTGTTTTACTTTAGAAATATCAGAAGTGAAAAGCCTGGTCTCCCCTGGTTTTTCTGGAACACCTCCTGGGGGACTCAGAGGCTATTACATATTTAACAAGATGTATTTTTCCCCAGATGACTATCAGGTACTACAAATAAATAAAGTGTTACCCAAACTAAACAAAAACCCAAAGCATTTAGACAGTCTGAAACCTTCCCCTCTCAGTTGCTCTCTTGAAGGCTCATGTGTTGTTATTTCATTAGGTCTCCAGTGACTATAGAGGCTAAACCTATTAATATAGACTAGGAAACTCTCTAGTGGTGGCAGACACCTTACCAAGAAGCCCTATTGATCAACCATATTCGCTAGAGACATAATTTGATATAGAAGTACATGGGAGATGAGACCTGGAATTCTAATCTAAAAACAAATGGGGATAAATAAATAAATTTTGTTTCTGTAAACCAAAAAAACACCCACCCACCATAAATAAAAAGCTATCCCGCAAAACAAATATAATGGCTTCAAATCTTTAAACATCACAAAAAGCAAAAAAAGTGCAAGCTTAATTTTTAATGCAACATTATGATTGCATTTTTAAGAAACGCAAAAGTTCCATTAATGTCAATATTACAGCATTGCAGTAATATCTGCTTTTCTACTTAATTTTATAAGTTAGTAGACCCAACATCCAAAATTTGGATCCAGATTTCATGGGTTTTAATTTGAAGCTATTTCTACTTAAAATGTTATTCTTTATATTATATAAAGTTATGATATACATTTAAAACACATTATATGGATGAGTTCACATTACTGTTGGAACCTTCATATTTCCTGACTTTTTATGATCTTTATCGTACAACCTTATCATTGTACTAACATCACTGTTTTAACAAAAATATAATTTTAAAAATTGCATGCAAGTCCTATTTGAGGATGACATATAATGCATGTTTTGAACATCCTAACCTGGAATGAGACATGTATTATACTATGGCTGATCACCAAGAATACTGTACCAGTGACAATAACATACTTGGAGCCAGAAACCAGCATCCTATTAACTGTCATTGCAAGGAACATTGTTCAATTAACCAAGTATAATTTTTGACTTAGTTGGCAGTCAACACAGAATGCATGCCAACTGCTGCAGCACTCACCAACAAGGATTGTCATCAATATATCCAAAAGATAATTAAATATAATTGGAATGAATAGGTAGGAGCAAAGATCTCTTGTTTAACAAGAGCAGTTCACAGCACTGTAGTTTATATGGCAGAGCTAATATAACAGTAGACTATTGAATGCTAGTATCACGCTGACTCTAAGTAACCGTTAATGCTGTTTAACCACCACACATGTCTGCTGATGTCCAATTCTTTATTTTCAAACTGTCATATAATATCAGGTAACCCAAGAACAAAGTAAACACACTCTTCAAATAACTAAACTATTACTGGAAGGACCCCAAATGGGCATATAACCAGATCCAGCCAATTTTAATTCCTAGTGCATGCCTTTATAAAGTCTTTTTTTCCTCTGAAAAAATAACTAAAATCTAAATAATTTCCTCCTAATTCCTATGGGAAAATGTTTTGTTCATGCCCTGTCTATTGCAACCTCCTCCTCTCCAGCATTCCCAATTCCCTCCTCACCCGCCTCCTCCGGTGCATCCAGAGTGAAGAAAATAAGAATCACCCTCCTCGCCTCTTGTTAAATCCATGTCATTCTGTTTTTATTAATCAATCCACTGGCTTTCTAATAATCTCTGTATACAACTCAGAATAACCCAAAATGAAAAATATTGTGAGAATCCTGAAAAATCTCAACTCAGCAACTTGTTGAGTTGCTTGACATCTACTACAAAAGAAGTCAGTTATTACTCCCCCCAACACACACACCCTATCCCTAAGCCATATGATAAAAGTTCCAAGGGATGATTTGTTGTGGTTAGACCAAAATTATTAATGTATCAGGAGTACTTGTTGAATTGTTTCTTCAGATAAATATAACTATTTCCTGCTTCAAGTAGCTCACTGTTGGCATTATCACCTTATGAACTGGAGTATCTGCTTCAGTCTCAGTACTAATTTGATTGTGTCCATATTTTCATGTAGCACTTGGATAAATAAATAATTTTACTGTAGCATAATATAGAGGACTATGCATGTTGGAAAGGCAGCAATGGGTGTTATGATGGACAGAAGAGAGAAAAGGGGCTGTGGGGAATAGAAAACAGTAAGATACAGATGAAAGACTGAGTGAAATATGGGTAGCAGTAGTTGATGGGATTTGGGACTGTGGTGGTGTGGAAGGAGAACATGAGGAAGTATCCCCAAGAAGATGATTTAGTGATCTGTGATGGAGCACGAGTATGCAGGGAGCCATGGAACGGGTATACATTATGTCAAGGTATAATGGTACATCAATGAGTTGTCAATGCAATAAGTCCTAACAGCCTTTACCTGAGACCGCTGGTATGAATTACAGAAATCAGAACTGCAGGTTAATGGTCTTTACAAATGCAGTAAATTTATGTTCATATTGTATCTTAGAGAAATTATGTTCATTCTTTAACATATAGGAAAAGGATAATCTGAAATATGTTAATCGTATTGGATATGCTTCAATGCCAATTAGACTGTCTATTTGCTGAACTATTGAGCATATTGTTTGTATTATGTTTTTTCCGCATGACGATCATTTTATGCATACAGTATTTCAACCATTTGTGTGCACTGATACCTTTTAATAAGCTAACTAGTCTGTCAAATTTGTGTGCTATGGATTGGGTTGTTTATTATAAGATCTCCTTCACTCATGCTATTACCCTAGAAACAATTAGGTATTTTTATGTTAATTCCTATTTGATTACTGCTATGAAATAAACAGAATGTGTTCATATTTTGAAATGGAAAACTACTAAGAGTATTTTTCAGACATCTTGAATTGTATGAGAGGGTGCTCAGCTACCTAACTCCTTAAAATATTGAGTGGCTGCCAGTCTAATATGGTCAATTTTAAAAGGAAATAACTGTTTGATAAAGGGTGTAATTTAAACAAATATCTGTGAAGGTTTACATAGCAAATAAAATTATTTACACTATATAAAAACTAGCAAGACAACAAAGCATTGTTTAAGTATTCCAAATCTGATGCAGCCCTTTTGTGGTCTCTATGGACCAGTGGCTCAAATGTGCATAGGCAACTAACAATTCCCTCACTGTAGGTGAATCTCTAAACCGTGCACAGCAGGGTATGTAAGCTCTGTACCATCCCCCTTGAATATACTGATGTGTGGAGGTATAACCAGCGGTGGAGGCATGACTGGAACTCTAATTTGCACTAGCTTTTAGCTAGTCTCCAAAATTAGGGATGAAATAGGAGAAGCTGGATTGGCCAAGTCATCTTTATCTCACCTCTTTTTGGGCTTTGCATCAATACTCAACAGACTGGGACTATGCTGCCCCAGAAACCAAGGGTGAAGGCTGGCCATGGTACTCTGTGTATGTGTAGTGAAGGGTGGAGAACTCTGTGGGTTTTGACAAGAGCATCCACTGTTGTCAGTCAAATTTTAAAGTGGATTTGTATGGAACTCTTTAGTTATCCCTATTTCCCTACATCTTCCTAGTTTTGACCTACTTGCCCAACAGCAAAATAGGTTAGTTGAATTTGTACTTCCTTTTGGCCAGCTAAATTATGTTTTCCTGGTAATGTCTATCTTCTGCCCTTTTGTATACATATTGTTGTCAAAGCAATACCAACTTCAAATAATTGTACCAGTGTAACTCAGTGGAGAACTTGACCCATACAGAGTGCCTCAGGCCATGTCTACACTACTGAGACTATAGTGGCATATCTATGGCACCTTAGCTATACCAGCATAACCCCATAGTGTGTTGCAGCCTACAGTGATGGAAGGATTCCACCCCCACATCACCCCCATCACTATAGGAACACCATCTCCCCATACAACAATAATTAGAGCAAGGGAATATTCTTCCATAGACCTAGCTGTGTCTACACCAGGGGCTTGGTAGGCATAGCTACATCACACAGTGCTGTGGATATTTCACACCCATGAGCACCATAGCTAGGTCAACCTAATTTTTAGGGTAGACCAGGCATTAGCAGTGCAAGTCAGACTGTTAGGCAGATCCTCTTGTACCAAGAGTTTGAGTTAAATTTCTGTGTAAGTCATTACAGAATTTGACTAAGTGTAAGGGACCAAGATAAACCTTTAGATTTCACGTCAGTTCATTTATGGAGAAACTTATTAAAACTAATTAAGTGAAAAGCCAACATTTTGCAGGGTTTTTTTTAAATGAAAAATACAGGAGCTCATTGTGAGAACATATATTGGATCAATGTAATTCAAAAACCTACTAAGCGCATTTCAATTGAAGGTAAGTAGGACAGTAAGAGAAAAGACAGATACACAAGATGTTTCCTTTGCTGTCCAGAACTGAAATTACATCTTCTTTGACACAGTATGTTCTCTATTATTTCTGTGTTTGTACAGTGTCTGGAACAATGAGCACCCATATTGACTGGGCCTTTCAATGCTATGACAATACAGATAACTAATGTCTTCAGAGCTAAAAAATGAATAGTTTTCAAATAATCTAGTGATGTTTTTAATCTACGTAGAGTCTGTTTTATTTGTTTTTAAGTCTATTACCTTTTAATTTAATTATGTGCCCTTGTTCATGCACTGTTACATAGCAAGATAAAAAGGATAGCAGGATAAAAAGGAAAAAGCAGATTTCACTATACCCTTCATAAAATATTGGAGGTGTTCCCGTTAGTACAATAACACTGTGCTTTCCCATATATAAACATTATAACAACAACATTCCTTGCCATATTTATTTTACTAATAAGAAGCAGTTCATGCATAACAATGAAATTGTACTTTAGAGCATTTACATATTTCAATCATCTTTAAAAGTGGATGACAAAATAATTTCATTTTTACATAGACTTTTTAATGAGTCTAGCTGCAAAAAGGCAAATTATACTGATGCAATGTTATCTGTATTTTATCATATTTGTGTGACCTTAATTGCTGTTGCGTAACTGCCTGTTCTACTGTTGTTAACAAGACCTAACCTAATCTGTCTCATATATTCACACAAATAAACCTAAACTTTCATTAAATGTAATTTTTAATCAGGATTCCTCACACACTCCCAAATTTCGGAAAGCATAAAAATAAGAAATTATTGCTTGCAAACTTCACAGTGCTGGTGATACCATGCTCCAGTATCCATTAAGGCATTCACTGCCATCTCCTACACATGTCAAAAGGTAATATATAGCCCAAATCCCTCTGATTCACAATCTCTCAGAAAACCTTAATGCCCCTCTGTGATGGGTGCCCCACTCACCATTAGGATGGTGCTGTCTCCTGGTCACTCTGGGGAATATCTTGCAAGGTTGATGCCCCTTTCTATCTCCCTGCATCTGTGCAGCCTCACTTTTGCTCCATGAGCTGCTGCTGCCTCTTCATGACTCAGCCCTCTTGCCAGGTCACTGTACACATTTTCTCCTTTTGGGGTATCAAAGTCTTTCTTCTGCCATCCTGGGCAGCCTTCCCATTCACTGCCTCACAGAGCCGCTCCCTCAGCAGCTGGCAGGGAACCTGGGCCTGCCTGGGTTCCAGATCAATTACCCTCTAGTCAGTAGCCAAGGTCTGTTCTCTTTTAAACCTTATTGCTTTTCCCTGAGCCCTTTCCTTACCTTCTGGCACCCCGGCTTGCCAACTTCTCCACACCTTCCTCCCAGGGAGCAACCACAGGTTACATGTACACCTCTACCCTGATATAACGCAACCCGATATAACACAAATTCGGATATAACACGGTAAAGTAGTGCTTCCAGGGGGCGGGGCTGCGCACTCCGGCGGATCAAAGAAAGTTCAATATAACACGGTTTCACCTATAATGCTGTAAGATTTTTTGGCTCCCGAGGACAGCGTTATATCGGGGTAGAGGTGTATTTGCAGCTTCCAAACACTCCTCTCTTCTTACAGGGAGTGACTGACCAGCTCATTCCTCCTCAGCTGGGCTCCCTCACTCAATAAAGGGATTGCTTAGCCACCTGATTCCCCTCAGCCTGACCTGTCAGGTTAATTAACTCCCTTCTCAATCTCCATTAACCCTTTCAGGGCCAGCATGGGGGGAACACCCCATTACATCCTCCATAAAGAGTCAACAAATTCAGCACATACCCTGCAGCAATAGATCAGTAGAGCTGACAGTCAAACAGTGCATTCATTTGGAAAGCTATTCTGCCTTAACATTGCTGAAATTATGCTTAAAGACAGAGGGGGGAGGGGGGACAAAATGAAGCTGCTTCAGGAATCAGAGGGAGCAACTTCTCCTGATGATGTCAATCCTTCTGTAGGAAGATGGGGGGCTGAAAAAGGGCTTGGGAAGTTCTTTCACTATACAAATTTGTTTATGATTGAGGTTATTAGAAGTAACTATATCAAGAGCAACCTACCATATTTAGCAATGCCTGTCAGTTAGAGGGAACATCTATTAAGGAGTCTGAGTTTGTCATTCACTTCCTGAAACACACCACAGCCTCTGACCCACTTCTGTAACACTGCATACATCCAAGAGCGGCTGCAACAGAATGATGCATGCCTACGCTACACCAGGCAGTCTGCCTATTGTACTCCCCCTTCTCTTTGAGCCTCCTATCTCTGCCAGCATGAAGAACTCTCCACCTCCAGGTCTCTCAGTGTGTGACAATGGCTCTCAAAACATGTGCCAAATGTCTGAAGTGTTTATAGATCCATGAATTTCTTTAAGACACAGCAGTTTATGTGGATTAAATATAACACGTATTCATACAACATATATTCCCCTGGCATCCTTCCTCTGGATTGCTGGCACATCATGTGAGCTGCGATAAATGAAGTGTGGGGGAGGGGTAGCTCCCTTTGATGGACACCAGCCAGCCAGTTAGCTGTAAAATCCCTCTTAGTAGCTGTTCTCTACTTGCTTTACCTGTAAAGAGTTAAAAAGTCTCCCAGGTAAAGAAAAAAAAGTGGGCACCTGACCAAAAGAGCCAATGGGAAGGTTAGAACTTTTTAAAATTGGGAAAGAAACTTTCCCTTTGGCTGTTGTTCTCTCTGGGCTGACGAGACGGGCAGCAGGAATTCAGTGTAAAATTTGAACCAGATATGAAAACCATCAGATCATATGTAGAACTACTTTTAACAACCCAAATATGTAAGTAAATTAGGAATGTTTAAGAAAATGTGATTAAGTTTATTTCTGTTCATTTTTTAAGGCTTGTGGACTCCTCTGTGTTAACCCCAGATGCTTTCCTGTGCTTGTAACCTTTAAGCTAACCCCCACGAAAGCTATTTTGGGTGCTTAATTTTTGGAATTGCTCTTTTAAAATCTAGCAAAAGCCTAAGTTCCAGATGTATTTTTTCCTTTTGGTTTTTAATAAAAAATTACCTTTTTTTAAGAACAGGATTGGATTTTTGGTGTCTTAAGAGGTTTGTGCATATACTGTTTGATTAGCTGGTAGCAACAGCAAATTTTCTTTGTTTTCTTTCTCAACTCTTCCCTGGGGGAGGAGTGTGAAAGGGCTTGAGGGTACCACACAGGGAGGAATTCCCAAGTGCTCCTTCCTGGGTCGAAGGGGTTTTTTTGCATTTGGGTGATGGCAGAGTTTACCAAGCCAAGGTCAGAGAAAAGCTGTAACCTTGGGAGTTTAATACAAGCCTGGAGTGGCAAGTATTATTTTTTTAAAATCCTTGCGGGCTCCCACCTTCTGTACTCAAAGTGACAAAGTGGGGATTCAGCCTTGACATGAGCCTAATGATTTTTGGCAATCTGCCAGAGGAGGGAGGAAAGGCTTTGAGGAGAAAAGGTTTATAACTGGCATTTGGGGACCACTAAACTGATTGGGGGTCATGGATGAGAGCTCTCATGGGGCACACAGAACACTCTCTTATACAAGTGGGGTCTGAAGTAAATGATGAGAACAGTTGTTAGTGTGTGTAAAGTACTGTTGATGCTTAATACATTGGCCCAGTGGAGGCTGTTAATTAGGGGATTATGGGGTTAAGACAAATCTATATAATCCTCTCCCTTGCTTTATTTCCTTAAACAGATTAAAAAACCATTGTGGCAGATGTCGCTTTCTTCTGCCTTCTTTCCATCGGCACAATGGAGAGTGTGGCAGGGAACTGAAACATGCCAGCTTAACCTGACCTTTTGCCTAGTGTTGATGCAGGGTAACACCTTGTAGCCCAATTCATCTGATTGAGTTGTAATGTAGGCTTTCATGAGACTCATACTTTTGGATCCAGATCTCCAGAGTTCAACCTCAGCAGATGACTGAACTAGGGTATCGTATTCATGACCTAATGACTAGAGATGAAATAAATGAGCCACAGTGAGGCAGTGGCAGCTACACAATTAAGGTCCATCAACACCTACAGAGGCTACTACTTGTAACAGTTGTCCTTGTTGGATTATCTTTGCAGATTTGAGACCCAGGGGTCCTTGGTTAAAACACAAGCCTCTATTGACAGAAATAAAGGACCACATGCACTAGCTCAAAGACTATTTGAAACTACCAGTGGCATATTCCCTACACAAGGGCAAAGTCAAACTGTTCCAATTTCAATTTCCGAAGTCTTCCTTTGTCATAAGCACCTGATTGTCTGATGCACGTAATCTTAAATCTTCTCTCATAGGAGTTATTTTACACAATGGGAAAAATACAACATTTTCTCATCCTGATTCATGTCATCAGTAATTATGTCATTGTAACTTTTGCCTGCAACATTGTGAATGCATCTTGTTAATGTTCAAATCATTACTTTTTTACATCATTATAAAGTAGTCATACAAAATATGTTGCAACTTTACGAAGCAAAATTAGAAGACCGGAAATTAATATATCAGAAAATGTCACTACAGGTAAGGAAGGCATGCAGGCAGGCCAAAATTTTGATTGTGAGATATTAACAATGTGAAAACCTAAGGAGGGTGGCAACTTTTTCACATAGTGTAGGATTACATTATTAGGCAGTTTGTGAAATAAACTTCATGGTCACATGAAATACACACAGTTTAACAAAGCAGAAGCTAGACTACAGTTGTCACTAGTGCTGGATGAACCATTTCAGGCCAAATACATTAAATTATCCTGAATACCTGAACTAAAGTGACCGTAAGTTTTGTTTGCATGGTCAAATAAGTCAGCTCCTCCTGCAATTATGAGACCTAGCAAGTGTCATGTAATAGTACAGAACTACAGAAAATGTTGCTTTCTTCAAACATTGAACAAGGACCTTCATTAGAATAAGGAAAACAGTTAAAGTTTATTTTATATCTTCTGACTAGTATTTCCCCAAGCCCCTCTTGTTTTTATTTCTTGCACTGAGTAAAACCAATAGTACAAACATACTGACAATGTCCACAACCTTCTTAAATTACTTCTTATAGCAGGATGTCCTTTAATTCCCAAATTTTTCCAAACCAGCTAAAATAGCTGTAACTTTTTTTTGTTTCCTGTTAATAATGTGGATGATTGCATGAGTAGAATCCATCTGAGATGCATCTTTTATTTAATGAAAACTCATACCTCTGGTATTCTTTCATTATTAGGGTTCATCAGCCCTAATCACTTTCAGTCCCAAAACCCCAAAGGCTCAGGCTAACAAGAGTAAAAGAAGTTGCTTTGGGGAAAGTCCTTCTAGGAGAAAGTCTGATTGTCAATATTGAAAAGATAATCTAATAATCTATTATCCCACAGAGAGTTATATTTTAATTTAACTAGGCTAATTAGACATACAGCTCTAAGGATCTGCAAATACCCTTTAATGCTCTGGGTGGTAGAAATCTGACTGAAAATAAAACTACAACATTAGTTTGTAATCGAGTTAGATATTCTTTGTCTTCTAAATATTTAATGATTTAAAAAAAAAAATCACTTCCTTAGAGGAAGTTTAATCTTTTAGCACTCTAAAAAGAAGGTCACAATAAGTCTCTCATTAGATCTCTTAGAAAATATTTTGATACAGTTGGAGAGTTTATCATAATTTTATTTATAAATATTATCAAAGATTAGGATGCTGTGTATGAAACACAGCAATGGGTTAAAAAAAGTGCTATTGAGAAGACAATAGTTCTCTGATGTGTAGACTGTCTAGGACACCTGCTCCTAAATATGCTCAGTGAAAATAGGGATTATAATTGTCATTTACCATCTCTAGCTTGTTGGTTGGCCATTTAAATATCTTAGGTAACATAAGTAAATGTATTCAATAAGTGCTACCTATTTTGATCATCATTAATTTGTTATTAAAACTGTACAACTTATTAAATTGTTATAGAAAACTGTTTGAATTTATATATGGGTTGTTCATGGATTGTGGATGCTGCATTTACTTGCTATTCCTTATTACCACTGTGTAATTGGTTATCGTCGTCACTGGTACTGCTTCTGTCCCTGACCAGAATTAACTGTAATAAAGAGTAGAAAGGCTTGACCAAGTTATTGAGTCTCTCAGGAACAGGGGAGAAGACATTTTAAAAGTGAAACAAAGCTAGACTAGCAGGATCTGATTTTTTTTTTAAAGAACATTTTAACCCTTTTTTTTCTTTTCAAACACTTGTCTGATCCATCATTACTATGAAATCATAACAGGCTGGTGTCAGACACAGTCACACAGAGTAATTATGACAATGAATATACTGTTAGCTATGAATGTTGGTGCCAGATCCTTGTCTGAGGATCCTTGTCTGTAGGGGAGCATGGTGAATGAATATAGAGGGGCCCAGAGGAATTTAGGCTTTGCTTTTATGGAAAAGGAGAAATGAGGCTTACACTAGAAGGGGCTGGAGTGGAAGAACAGAGGGGAGACCAATTGCACTACGACAAGTCACCTGTGGCTCATGAGAGAGGAACTGTACTTCCTTCTCCCCTCTCTTGACTTCTCCACTGCAGGCCCATACAGCCCAAACCCCACTACTCCTGTATGCTCCTCCGGTTCAAAATTCTTCCTCCTCTCCCCTGTTTTATGCTCCCCAAGCCATGCTTAATGTATTTTCCCCTACATACCTACTCACTGCCACATCCCCCTTACAAGCCCTGAGTTCTGAGCAGGGCTGCCAAGTCAGGTAGGTAAACTGATAGCAACATAAAACTCACCTAGAAATCTGTTATCTAGAGCCCAGGCACTCAGATATCACAGAATATGCTCCAAGGAGAAAGTCTGGGATACACACCTAAAGACACTTATATCAGTCTTCACCAAACAAGGAAATTCCACCAAAGAAGTTGATTGCATCATGCAATGGGACACCTAAATACTTTGAAAGAACCTGATTCAATACAGGGGGGAAAAACCCACACATATCCCATGAGTGCACATCTCTAATTATTACCTACTGTCAGCAACCTACCCACAATGGATACTCCATATGGAGTATTGTCAAACAATCACAATGCATACTCAATGGGAACCACACCCTGAAAGAAATCTTTCCCACCCCCATCCCTTCAAACAACCTCCCAACCTTGCCAAGCTCATCATAAGAGCATCAGAACTGGGTCTGACAAATGGTCCATCTACCCCAGTATCCTGTCTTTCAACACTGGCCAATGCCAGTTGCTTCAGAGTGAATGAACAGAATAGCAATCATCAGGTGATCCATCCCTATCATCCACTCCCAGTTTCTGGCAGTCAGAGGCTAGAGCACCCAGATCATGGGGTTGAGTCCCTGACCATCTTGGCTAATAGCCATTGATGGACCTATTGTCCATGAACTCATCCAATTATTTTTTAAACCATGTTACAGTTTTGGCCTTCACAACATCCCTGGCAATGAGTTCTAAAGATTGTGCATTGTGTGACAAAGTACGTCCTTTGGTTGTTTTAAACCTGCTGCCCATTAATTTCACTGGGTGACTCCTGATTCTTTTGCTATGTGAAGGAGTAAATAATGCTTCTTTATTCACTTTCTCTACCCCATTCATGATTTTATAGACTTTTATCATATCCCCCTTAGTCATCTCTTTTCCAAGCTGAATTGTCCCAGACTTTTTAACTCAGAAAAGCAAGTTCCCAATAGACCAGGGCCCCCCAACTCCAAGTGGAACCATTCCCTGCCAGAACTACAGATATAAAACCTGTAGAGACATAAATTTCTACAGATTGACAGAGCCAGAAGGGTAACCAGAAGCCACCTACTACAGAACAGGCCCAACAAAGAAAGTAACAGAACGCCACTAGCCATCACCTACAGCCCCCAACTAAAACCTCTGCAACGCATCATCAAGGATCTACACCCTATCCCGATCCCTCGCTCTCACAGACCTTGGGAGAAAGACCAGTCCTCGCTTACAGACAGCCCCCAAACCTGAAGCAAATACTCACCAGCAACTACATACCACACAACAGAAACACTAACCCAGGAACCAACCCCTGCAACAAACCCTGTTGCCAACTCTGTCCGCATATCTATTCCAGGGACACCATCATAAGACCCAACCACATCAGCCACACTATCAAGGGCTCGTTCATTTGCACATCTACCAATGTTATATGTGCCAGCAATGCCCCTCTGCCATGTACATTGGCCAAACCGGACAGTCTCTACGCAAAAAAATAAATGGACACAAATTAGACATCACAATTGTAACATTCAAAAACCAGTAGGAGAGCACTTCAATCTCCTTGGAGACTCAATAACAGACTTAAAAGTCACCATTATTCAACAAAAAATCCCTTCAAAAACAGACTTCAACGAGAAACTGCAGAACTGAAATTAATTTGCAAACTTGACACCATCAAATTAGGCCTGAATAAAGACTGGGAATGGCGGGGTCACTACAAAAAATAATTTTCCCTCTGATATTCACACCTTCTTGTCAACTGCTAGGAATGGGCCACATCCACTTTGATTGAATTGGCTTCATTAGACTGACCCCCCACTTGGTAGGCAACGCCCATCTTTTCATGTGCTGTATATTTATACCTGCTTTCTGTATTTTTCATTACATGCATCTGATGAAGTGGGTTATATCCCACGAAAGCTTATGCCCAAATAAATTTGTTAGTCTCTAAGGTGCCACAAGTACTCCTTTTTGTTTTTACTGTCACAGACAAACATGGCTACTCCTCTGAAATTTCTACAAGAATCAACATCCATACAACACACCTTTCAAGATTGATGGGTCCTACAAATAGCTTTCATAACATGTAGTGTACCTTATCCAGTGCACTAAATGCCCAAAAACAACTATTTAGGTGAAACCAGACAGTCATTATTCTCTCAAATCAACTCACACAGGAAAATGATAACAGACAAAAACACTGTGGGTGAACACTTTCCACAAAAATGATCACTCCATATCTTACCTCTCAGTCCTCATCCTCAAAAGGCACCTGCACAATGCCTTCAAAAGAGGAGTCTAGGTGCTTAAATTCTGAATCTTGCTAGACACTAAAAATCAGTCTTAATAAAATACATTGGATTTATGGTTTATTACAACAATCTGTAATCCACTACCTCCCCCCCCACATCTTTTTTTTTAATCCTATGCCTGCAGAGGTGTTAACGAGCAACTTCACCATGATTGATCCCTTAGAATGTGTGTTAACTACTTATGCTAAATAATCTGTTCCAGTTTGTATTTAGCTGTGACACTCTGGGTACCTTTCTCAGACCTAAAGAAGAGTTCTGTGTAGCTTGAAAGCTTGTCTTTCACCAGTAGAAGTTTGTCCAATAAAATATATTATATCACTCATATAAAATATAAAATATTTTATAATATAAAATATATTATATCACTCAACTAATATGAGTGTAGGCCCACTTTTAATATAATATATATAACCTCCTGAATAAAACAAACAACTTTTTATGCCTTTCATTTTAAAATTTTCAAAATATTGTCTGAATGTTTGTGTGGAGATGGGAGATAGGGGGATTTGAGTTTATGGGGGCTGTGAGAGTTTAGTTAGGGAAACATGAAGAAGTGTAAAGGAAACAATGCAAAAAATTTTTTTTAAAAAGCTATAGAAATGTTTCCTTTGCAAAAGTCAGTAAATGCTTTACTAAAAATTGAGACAGAAAAATCAGTTGTGCCAACTTGAGACAGTTATTCAGTAAAGTGTGAAACAGGGATTTTAATCTTGTTTTTAAAGGCACATCTTATTATAAACTTGACAGTGGAGATACAATTAATGCCTCCATAATACAATATTGCTTTGTAGGGAAATGTATAAACCTAAATATAGGTGATTAGGACTAAATTTAATTGTACTTTTAACTGGAATACTTTAAGGGCTTATTCATGTTATTATTATGACCTAAAATTTGCCATCCAGATGTGGAGTAAAAGAAGAAAGGAAAAATATTTATCTATTACTCAAGTCTCTGAGCTCCTCTGAGGAAAATGAAAAAAGAAAGAACCACATAAGATTATCTTCTTTGTCTCAAGAGAAAATTTTGAAAAATCTTGTTTAAAAAAAAATAGCCTGAAGAAAGGACAGCCATGGCATTTGATAATTCTCATTCTCTGACTCTAAAATATTATATTAGTATTTACAATTCTTATCCCAATAACACAGAGAGGCCCCTGTATATTTTTCAGATACAGGCTGGTCTTCTTAGAATCATAGAATCATAGACTTTAAGGTCAGAAGGGACCATTATGAACATCTAGTCTGACCTGCACAATGCAGGCCACTGAATATCACCTACCCACTCCTGTATCAAATCTGTGTCTGAGCCACTGAAGTCTTCAAATCATGGTTTAAAGATTTCAAGGTGCAGAGAATCTTCCAGCAAGTGACCTGTGCCCCACACTGCAAAGGAAGGTGAAAAACCCCCAGGGCTTCTGACAATCTGCCCTGGAGGAAAATTCCTTCCCGACCCCAAATATGGCAATCAGCTAAACCCTGAGCATGTGGGCAAGACTCACTAGCCAGACACCCAGGAAAGAATTATCTGCAGTAACTCAGATCCCACCCCATCTAACATCCCATCACAAGCCATTGGGCATATTTACCGCTAGTAGTCAAAGACTAATTAATTGCCAAAATTAGGCTATTCCATTAAACCATTCCCTCCATAAACTTATGGTATAGTTTACCGTCCCTGGTATTTATTCCTCTGATATATTTATAGAGAGCAATCATATCTCCCCTCAGACTTCTTTTGGTTAGGTTAAACAAGCCAAGCTCTTTGAGTCTCCTTTCATAAGACAGGTTTTCCATTACTCAGATCATCCTAGTAGCCCTTCTCTGAACCTGTTCCATTTTGAATTCATCCTTCTTAAACATGGGATACCAGAACTGCACACAGTATTCCAGATGAGGTCTCACCAGTGCCTTGTATAACGGTACTAACATCTCCTTATCTCTACTGGAAATACCTCGCCTGATGCATCCCAAAACCGCATTAGCTTTTTTCACGGCCATATCACATTGGTGGCTCATAGTCATCCTATGATCAACCAATACTCCAAGGTCCTTCTCCTCCTCTGTTACTTCCAAATGATGCGTCCCCAGCTTATAACAATAATTCTTGATATTAATCCCTAAATGTATGACCTTGCACTTTTCACTATTAAATTTCATCCTATTTCTATTACTCCAGTTTACAAGGTCATCCAGATCTTCCTCTATGATATCTCGGTCCTTCTCTGTATTGACAATACCTCCCAGCTTTGTGTCATCCACAAACTTTATTAGCACATTCCCACTTTTTGTGCCATGGTCAGTAATAAAAAGATTAAATAAGATTGGTCCCAAAACTGATCCCAGAGGAACTCCACCAGTAATCTCCCTCCAGCCTGTCAGTTCAACTTTCAGAACAACCCATTGTAGTCTCCCCTTTAACCAGTTCCTTATCCACCTTTCAATTGTCATATTGATCCCCATCTTTTTCCAATTTAGTTAATAATTCCCCATGTGGAACTGTATCAAATGCCTGACTGAAATCGAGGTAAATTAGATCCACTATGTTTCTTCTGTCTAGAAAAATCTATTACCTTCTCAAAGAAGGATATCAAGTTGGTTTGGCACGATCTACCTTTCGTAAAACCATGTTGTATTTTGTCCCAATTACCATTGACCTCAATGTCCTTGACTACTTTTTCCTTCAAACTTTTTTCCAAGGCCTTGCATACTACAGATGTCAAACTGGCAGGCCTGTAGTTGCCCGGATCACTTTTTTCCCTTTCTTAAAGATAGGAACTATGTTAGCAATTCTCCAGTCATAAGGTACAACCCCTGAGTTTACAGATTCATTAAAAATTCTTGCTAATGGACTTGCAATTTCATGTGCCAGTTCCTTTAATATTCTTGGATGAAGATTATCTGGGCCCGTATGATTTCTTGTTGGCATTATACTTGGCCATCCAAGTCAGTATTTTCTTGCATTCATGTTCAACCCAACAAACAAAGTAAGATTGCGAGGATATCAGCTTTTAATTTTAGTAATGTCTAGAGCTGGGTGCACAGTAGGGGAACAAGTATTTAACGGATATTTGCTAAATCTGAATCATGATTTCATCTGATACCCCTTTTATTTACTTTTCACAAACATTCATACCACTGTGTTTTGTTTAGTCAAATGTTTGGGAATGAGCTTTCATTTCTATGGGTATTGAGGAAACAAATTAGTATATTTGAACAAAAGGTGTGTGCATTATATTATCCAAACAGAAAACAAAAAATATGTCAAGTAACTCAACTGGCTACTCACACAGCTCTATTAGCAAATTCTGAATATCACTTAGGGCCCCAATTTAGCAAAAACACTTAGGCATGTTCTTACCTCCTATTGATTTGAAAGTTAAGCATGTGCTTAAGGATAAGTTAAGGAACATGCTTATTTGAAGTTAAGCATGCACTTACAAGCTTTACTGAATGGGGACCCAGGAAGTGTTTGAAAACATTTCATTAGCTCATATATATGTTTATAAAAACTATTTGTAAAACAATTACAAATAAACTAATTTCTACATATAATGACCTGCTTGTAGACAGCTTGTAAACAAAACAAAAAGGGCCAAATCTGAAATAGTTATATCAGCTCTACTGCTGACCATTTTCCACGTCAAGAAATGTTAAGTCTCCTCTTCTGGATGACAGCAGCCACTTCTGAAACTGCTACATAATAAATCAGGAAGCAGATGGTGACCATGCAGTGAGTTACTGTCACCCTAGCCATTAGAATCACCTTCAACCATGAAATAAAGCACATATGCTCTTTACCTAATCACCACTGCTCAGGAAACATGAGATCAAATAGTGCTTTTGCAACTGAGTCTTTCATGCCAAACATGGATGCTAAGCCACTCAGCTGTCCTCCTTATGCAATAAAAAACCCGAGTTATGGGATATCTTTAATCTGAAACTTTAAAAATATCTTCAAGTTGGCAGTAACTAATGACTTTTTTCAAAATTTAGCAAAAAAGAAAGTGGAGATATTAGATGAAAACATACCATGAGGAGGAAAGAATGGACATGAGTGATGATTAAAATACTGTTGAGGCATTGTAAGTAAATGAACTGTCTAATGCTCAGCAACTGAAGGAGTGAAAATAATAGTATAAAAGCATAGCAAATTTTGTAGGTGTAATTGAAATTCTGAAAATCATCACTTTTCTATTAAGAAGTCTCTCATTATGACTGCACGGCAGACATTTTTCAAGTGCTGTTTTATCTTGCTATTTTTATTAGGTGTCCCTTAACATAATATTATGTTATAAAAGTCCATTTTCTCCTTTTATTTTCCAAGTGTGGGAATATACTTTGACATATTCATCATAGCTTTGATTTCACATTATAGCTTAGGTTTAATTCTCAGTTTTATTCTACATTGTGGATGTTTCTCTCTTTCAGTTAAATTCATTCCTTTTACCATCTGAATAAATGGGTCTTATGCTGTGAATTAAAAAAAAAAAGATTTGGAGGCTAAGCAAGGTGCTGCTGTCTATAAAATACTATTGCTTGTGGTCTTTATGCAGTGGCTGAGAGACAAGGAACACAGAAGCCACTGTGGCTGGAGAAGTTGGGTGGCACAGATTCAATTGGGGAGAAGGAAGAGAAGTAGGAGAGACTCGATTAAGGAGATAATGGGACTCTCAGAAGTAAGATACCACCTAAGGACGTTAGAAGGATTGGGAAAAGTCCTACAGTTCTCTTCTTGAACAGACCAGAGGTGGTCTGTTGAGGGAGGGGTGGTGGTTGTTGGGGAGAGGCTTGCAGGGTCTCCTATGGGTCTGTATTGCTCAGATAAGCATTCAAATGGTCTTGCATCCTCCTACCTCATCCCCTTGTTTTCATAGTTATGATTACAAGCATGGGAGTGCATTTTATTTTGATTTTTTAATTTGAAATGTTTTTCCTCTCAATAAAAGCCTTTCTTTGTCTTCTAACTAAAACTCACAACATTTAACAATATGGATATTTTCAGTTCCATCAAACTAGTAAACTTCTGTGAACCCAAACTTTGGTTATTGATTCTTTGTAGGATTTGAATAGAAGGTGACAGGACATCAGCTAGTGTAAGTCAGTGTAACTTCATTGACATCAATACAGCAATGTTGATTTACATTAGTTTGAGGATCTGGCACACCAAATCCATATTCATTCAATCCCCCAAACTTTTCAAACTTCTAGGCCTTTTAAGCACGTAAACTAGTCCTGACGATAATAAATAATAATAATAATAATAATAATAATAATAAAAAGAACCAAATTTGGAAAGGTTCACAAAACTCTAATCTATAATCGACGTGCTTGAAGTAATACCAAAGGATGAGCACCACGGGGGCTACACAACAAAATGTCTGGTCAGTTTCATCACTGCCATTTAGTGACAGGCAGAATGAAACAGAAAAGAATCATAGCAATTTCAGCCTGCTACAGCCTACCATGCTGGGGATCCCAGGAAGCATATTTAATTTTGGAAACAGCACATTTGGTGCTTCTTATTACAGAATTTCAGCTCTACAGAAATTTTTAAGGTTTTGGCTTTTTATCCCAATTCAGGACAAAAAATATTTCTGAAAGCTCATTTTTTTAAAAACAAAGATAAAATTCAGCTTCCCAGCCATCTGTAAACATAAGCTACATCAGCTGACTCATTTGCTAACTTTTTTGTCACTCGTTAGAGGAAAAGAGTATACTTAATTCTCAGGCAATAACTTTCTCATTCCCTCAATCTGATTTAGGAGAAAAACTGTTTACATAGAAGCAGGTGCATGGCAAATCAAAAAACTGTGTTGACTATTCCAGAGTTGCAAAGTGAGCTATAGCTGATACAGCTGCTCTGGGGAAGTTCCTAATTCAGAAACTTCCATTAGAACATTAGGATCCCAACTGTTTTCAAAAGATTCCCTGCAATGACATGCATGACACACTTACTTTTCTGGGTCTATTTACAGTTTTAGAAATTCATCTTGACAAGGTAGAATTTCTGAGACTGTAAATGTTTATCTTGATCAACAACAATACTTGCATGGCCATTATGTTCATATCATTTTTGTGGTCTGGGGACCGACACCGGGAAAAGAATGCCTGGAACAATACAGGAACACCACACAGACCTGAGGATACATCATAGTGTAACTCGGTAATGCAACTACACGTTAGGAGTCACATTCAAAAGACAAAACTCTGAGCTATGCAGAGCTGAAGTACGGAATATTACAGGAGGAACTGAGAATCCCATAAGCAGAGCATCAGATCCAAAAATCCATTTTCACAGTGACATTCATCTCTAGGTATAGGAGACTTGCAAGGGCCTCAAACAGAAAAAAAATGGTGTTTTTGGTATGAGGAGAGAAAGAGGTTCAGAGGAGGCATGCAGAGGGAATCCATAATACCAGAGTATGGCAGGTCTAGACTCTGCACCAGTTCCTCATAAGTCTGTGATAAGGTAATGTGGGGAGAAGGGGTATAGCAACTTTGCTCATTTCTTACATTAAGGAGCAGTTTTTCTCACTACTGTGATGATTGACTATATTCACACCAGCTATGAAGCAAGGAGGTTTGCATTTTTAGAACAACAAGATGGAAGAAGTGAGACTGGCATCAGGTTCATATGAAGAGGATGGATAGTGATAGCCACCAGGTGGGGGCAGGAGAGTACAAGGAGTGAAGAAACTAGCATCTCATCTAAGCAATTTGACATACATATTCATATTAGCAAGTTACCTTATCTCTATAGGCTAAACAAGCAAAGAAAATAGATCATAAAATGAGAGAGACATTTCTGAAGAGAGAGAGAGAGAGAATCTCTACATATACTTAATGAGTTACTTTTAAGATTTAACAAAGAAATTCACAAGAAATAACTTGAATTTTCTTGCAACTGGATTATACTTTCATACTATTAAGTTTTGCACAAATTTAATATGCTATTATTTTTTCAAATATCTAAATAGAAGTCAGTTGATGACCTAGGGTGGATATGCATAAAATTAAATTGCAACTGTACCTTTTGAAAAGTGTTGTATGCATAGCTGTTATTTAGCTGCCCTCTCACGCTCCAGTATGCTGCATCTTACAGCATCTGCCTGTCTGACACACAATCTAATTTAAGTAGACATCTAGTGATGCAATATTACATATTGTGGAAAATTAAGCCATTTCAAATATGAGCTTCTCTGACATCCACGTATTTTGAAATCTGTGCATCTCAGATAAAAGACTAGGGAAAAGTTCAGGTAATGCCATCTGTAGGCATACCATTCAAAATACACCAATTAAAGAAAAGTCCCGAAATCACAGAATATTACTATTTTGCATATAGAAAAAAAGGCATGAAATATTATTCACATTATTTGGGAAACCATATTCATTAGAGGAATATACAGTAGAGTGATTTTTCAGTTGCTCTATGAAGAAACCCACATTCAAATGGAGTCCTGTATGTGGAGTGGCTGCAGACTGGTCATTAGAAAGCTAAATGGATATTATTTTACAATTATATATCAATTTAGGTATATATTTAGAAATATTTAATAAATATTTCCTATACTTATAAAAGGTTCTAGAAACTTTCTCAATGAGTGCTGCTATTTTACAGAATAAAATCAAAGACAGCATGCACAAGAAACCTAGAAAAAACACAAGAAGCACTGAGGGGTGTACTGATATGCAGAAGAACAGTGTGTAGTTTCCTTGATAGATTGCCTGGAGAAATTGCTGTTGGAAGAGAACATCATGAGGGATAAAGGGGCTAATAGTAATGAAGATACAGCAGTGCTGGACAGATAGTAATACGTTTGCATATATCTGTGTAACTACTTCATGCTATGACAAGAAGAAAAGGGATGCTGATCGCCCACATGTTCTGACTCCTAACTGCTAAGTGTTTGGGGAGAGAATGCCTATCTGATGCAACACAGGTTTCTTACATGTTTCCTATGTGCACCTATTTCACCTGTACAAGTTCGCTGAGGACTAGAGGCTCAATCATCATTGTGCTTAGGCTCAACTGGATCAGGGAGAGAGGGATGTGGCTTGGAGATTCTGCACCCTGAAAAGCCCCATAAGGACTACTGCAGCAGGGGCAAAACTTATTGTGGCTGAACCAATCCCTTAAAAGAGGTAGCACAAGCTGCCTCTGTCCTGTGTCTGTGCTGATAGTTCTGCCAGTATGCAACTGTCCCTGGGGCCATAGTTTGTGATAAAGCAACTGTTGATATGGAGATGAACACATCATAAAGTTTTATTTAAGGTTAATATAACTAGAACAAAACATTTTCTAATAAATACTAAACTGTGAAAGACTGCAGCTATTCTCAAACATTCAAATACTATGGAATATTTTTTTCACTATACACTAAGAGCATGATTTTACAACTGGGTATAATCCCACTGTAACAATAAGCATTTGGAAGGTGGATCCTTCCATCCACAGACCAGCAAAAAAAAAAAAAAAAAAAAAAATGGCTTTCCTTTTCTTTAATCAGTTTTCATTTTCATGTTTGCAAATAGTTGTTTGTTAAAATATATATTTTAAGATTTTTGCAGCTGGATAAAAGAAAGAGAAACTTTTCATGTGAATTACTAATTTTTTTAGGGATTTATTGAAGTAACTGCAATAGAATCAATTCTCTCATGGATGCAACTCTGCTGTATGCATACCTGATATATATATCACACTACAATGTAGAGGAAACTAAAAATCTATGGATAGCCAGGAAAAAAAAAAATATGACTTCTGTCACATTTTTGTCCCTTTTGTGTTTACTTATTCCAAGCATTTTAGCTCCTCCGGGCATAAACTATGTTTTTGTGTTGTGTTTGTACCGAGCATAGCAGAAGAGGGTCCTAGTCTATGGCTACATCTACACTACGGGGGGGGTCAATTTAAGATACGCAAATTCAGCTACGTGAATAGCGTAGCTGAATTTGACGTATCGCAGCCGACTTATCCCGCTGTAGGGACGGCGGCAAAATCGACCTCTGCGGCTTCCTGTCGACGGTGCTTACTCCCACCTCCGCTGGTGGAGTAAGAGCGTCGATTCGGGGATCGATTGTCGCGTCCCAATGGGACGCGATAAATCGATCCCCGAGAGGTCGATTTCTACCCGCCGATTCAGGCGGGTAGTGTAGACCCAGCCTATGACTGGGGTCCCAAAGCACTATTGCAATGCAATAAATGATGATAATGAAGTATTGAGTTTTACAGGTATGCTTGGTTGCAGAAATCAAATTATGAATTCACAGCCAAGAGTTTTCACACAATGTGTTTTCATGCTCATCCACTCTGAGAAAAGAAACATCATATGATTTTATCTGGTTAAACACTTAACCAACAGTTTGAATAGGATCAAATACTTGCAGAAATCTGTTTGGGATTAATTCACACAGTTAAAACTAAAACTCAGGTAAAAAAAATCAAATAATAAATTTAGGGGAAATTGCAATCTGTTCATGATATTTCACAAGAGGAAAAATAAACTTAATACACTGAATAAATCATTCATCCCAGTCTGCTACATATAGTGAAATGTGCACATCTCTAAATTTGAAAATTCATCATGTAGTTCTTTCATGGAGACTCCTTGAATACTTAAATCTTTCTTTGTCTGCCCATTTCTTTTTCAGAAAGTAGACTAACGTAAAAGGCTCTTCATGTACAGTATCTGCTTTCATAGAATGGAAATAAAACACCAACCTGACCTGTGTCAACTGACTCACCTGGGAGTAGGTGGGGAAAGAAGTATACAATTTCAATGTAGGTGCCCAGGCTCCCATGAGGTTCCACAGCCCAGGCTCCAGCCCAAGCCTGAATGTCTACTCCTCAATTTTACAGCCCCCCAGTCTAAATCCCGGAAGCCTGAGTCAGCTGACAAAGGCCAGCTGTGGTGTTCTATTGCAGTGTAGACATATGCTAAGACTGAAAATTCATGTAGATTTTCATGTTCAGAAAGCCTGGAAGAAACATAGGAAGCACTTGCCTGTGTATACAGATCTGCAGAAGGACTGATTGTAGTTTTCTTGATAGACTAAATAGAGCAACTTTGTTCATAGATGAAAGACAACATCTCAGGGGACAACTCTCTCCCTAGGTCCACTTAAGTCAATGGGAGTTTTCCCATTGGTTTGAATGCATCAGGATCAAGCATATGATCTTTCCTCACTCATGTCCGCTCTTTACTGTGCCAGTATACAGTGGTTATAGATGTACTTTTTAACTACCTGTGCATTTATTTGCTATAAATAAGGTCAGAGCTAACAAAAATTCTGCACATTTTTCTAATATTAAATCTGCACTTTAAGAGAAAATGATCATGGAACATATATAAAATAAGCACAACGTCTTTTTTTCCAACAGCAAAAGTAGATATTCTTTTGTTAAAGCTAGATATGTGTTATAGGAAACATGGGGCAGATTTGAGTTTGTGCCTGGATAACTTCATTTGGTCAAACGTTAAATGAAGGTTAGAATTAATAAGCAAAGCTACTTTAGCTGAGAGAGTACTGGAGTAGGCCATGCACTCACCAGATTTTTTTAGACCATTAAATAAGACCATTCACACAATTTAGATACTGCAAAGCCTTGTCTATACTTGCAGCAGTGCCTCGAGTAAGTGTAGTTATTATGTGCAGCAGAGAAAGGCAGGTTGCATTTGTGGTCAGGGCCGACGAGAGGGGGGGAAGCTGGTACAAATTACCGGGGCCCGGCAGTCTGGAAGGGGGCCCGGGGCAGGACCGGCTCCAGGGTTTTGGCCGCCCCAAGCAGCCAAAAAAAAAAAAAAAAAAAAAGCTGCGATCGGATCTGCGGCGGCAATTCGGCCGGAGGTCCTTTGCTCCCAGCGAGAGTGAGGGACCGTCCGCCGAATTGCCGCCAAATACCTCGACGCGCCGCCCCTTCCCTGGAGCAGCCGCCCCAAGCACCTGCTTGCCAGGCTTGTGCCTGGAGTCGGCCCTGGCCCGGGACCCGGCTCCCCCCCCTCCCCTTTGGCCCTGTTTAGCCAGTCCACCCTTGCTGGGGGGACTGACATTTTTTTTCACTGGGGCCAAACCCGCTCTTGGCGGCCCTGTCTGTGGTGTGTAGCTACACGCAGCACTGAAAGGTTCTGGCAGGGGAAAGCAACAAGGGAAAGGCTCCGGCACTGCTGATGTGGGAGGCACTGCTTGTGTTTGTAGAGAGCTGTGTAGGGTATGCATGCAAGGGAATATACTTTACTTGCCTAAGCAGTCCCTCAACATCTATACTGCTATTTATACCTATGTTAAGTGGGTATGCAGTGTCTATACTCTACAAGCCACTCTAAGTGTAGACTTACCCTAAGATGATGATGATGTGAGAGTGGCTTTGTATGGATTTCTCCCACATTCCATTAGAGCACCTATGCATCACTAACTGTTTTCACTTATAGATACTAAAGAACTCCAAATCTGTTATTGAATTAGCAGGGAATTTATTTATTTTTTTGGGTGGGTGGGGGGGGGGGTAAAAGCTTGTCATTGCAAAGCTGCTAAATTCCCAATTTAAGAATTATTTCTGCTTCTGTATAAAAGGGCAAGACAAAATTAATATGGGAAGGGGAAATAAACTAAGTAAATAGAGTCTAACAAATGTTGTACATTCAGAGAAACTTAAGGTGGAACAATCCAATTGGCAAGCTAGTACATTGTTAAAACAATGGCAAATGTCAGCTTCTGCTTTTAACACACTTATTATATTATATTAAACACTTTTAGCCCAATGGATTAGATTAACAGAAAGGCATTCCTTCCTTAACTTTCCCGTGAAGTATCAAAGTAATTCTTGTGTTAGCCTTATAAACTGATGTAATTACTCATTGTAATAATTGGCAAGCCAGATCAGCTGAACCATTGATCTATTGATTGAAATTCAATTGTAACCTTAATTTGTGTTATATTTGATTAGTTTAGGGATATTAGAAGTAAATGAGTTAGTGACATATTTGCTTAGATTCATATTTGTTTACCTATTCTTTTAATAAATCCATGAAAGGACAATAGCCTGGTTCCTGTCTCAAAACTTCATCATATAGTAATAGTAAACAAATTTAATGGTAAACAAATACGTTAAATAGCTCCTGGACCCATATTTTATTATTTGACTAAAATCCTATTACCACTACAGTGTTATTTTGTTATCTGTGGGGGTGAGAGGGGTGGGGAAAGAAAAATGGACTTATTTTCCTTTAGCATTTTAACCAACATCAGTATTAAATCAAATGGAACATATTCAATGATTAAAATGATCATAAAAGGCAGACAATGGTTTTCCTCTGATTGCCTGCCTCAGCTGGGTAGCACTGCAAAAGTTATAAAAGTCATTTGTATCAACTCATTACCATGTCACCTCATTTCATGCCCATGCTAGATAAGTAGCAATAAGCTCTGGGTTAGCATAGTCCACACTGTCACCGTTAGTATGAATTGTAATAGCACCCAGCTGTCAAAGATTACCCTTGACAGTTATTGAGATTTAGGAGGGGCGGTCTTCTTCTGATTTAGCACACATTCCTTAGAATGTTCTCTCATTTATTCTAGAACAGAAATATAAAGCTAATTTTATGAATAGTACTCATGAATTATTTTCTTCATGTAGGATACCATAATGCTCCCAGTAGAATGTTCTTCTTGCACTTTAATTCAAGGTAATGATGTTGTTGCATCTTATGCTGGCACTTAAAATGCAGTTTAATGCCACATCGACAGTGAGAACTCCTGTGTGATTTCCAAAGGCATTAAATTATCTGAAAACCCGAGCTGAGAAATGAGCAGCTTTGATGTATTAAAACTTTTCTCCCCCACAGCCCCCAGGGTTACTGGATGAACAAGGCATTAGCCTTCTTAGTATATATATGAGAAAAGCCATTTGCACAGAAATCTACTCATAGTTTGATAAGAGGTATGAAAAGGTACACCTATGGGTGCACCTCTATAGTAACTTCATGCCTTTTTAAAAATATTCCTCCATAATCACCTATATAAATTGAAAATAAATTTCCCTTATTTGCAGCTAGTGACACTGATAAAATGCAATTAGTATGGCTTTTTTCTTTTGTTTTGCTTTACATTAATCTTCTCATGATTAATATTCCATGAAATTTACCATGGGACTGATTTGTAGATTCCAAGGCCAGAAAGGATATTTTGATGATCTAGTCTGACCTCCTGAACAACACAGGACATGGTACCTCCCCCAAAATAATTAACAGAGCATATATTATAGAAAAAAATCTAATATTGATTTAAATATTATCAGTAGAAAATCCACCATGATCCTTGGTAAATTGTTCCAATGGTTAAGTACTAATTTAATGCATATTCAAGCCAATGGGAGTCTTTCCACTGATTTCAGTGTGCCTTGTAGGAAGTCCCATATTAAGCCAAATCCTAAAGTCCCCTATTCATTTATTTTTTTCCCTCAGACCTTATTCATCCAAAAGTCTCTATGACTTTGCATGGAATTTTGCCTGAACAGAGGACTGAATAAAAACTGAGCATTAACCTGAATTCTAGACCCCAAACTGTGGCCAACATATGCCTGGTGCATCTGGGCTATGGCACAAGAGAGAGGAGTAGAAATATGGGGGCAAAGATGACTGTAAACCATGTTTGCAACATCCCAACCCAGGGGCTCCCCAAAGATGTCTCACACCGTTGGTGTAATTTAGAGCTCCTTCAATGGGACTGGAGTGAAAATAAAGATAGAAGTCAATCATGTATTTATGCATATATTCATTTCTAGTGGGGCAGAGGGCATTGGTGGCAGAATGCTTCTCAGACCTGGGGGAAAAGTTAAATGCAGACTGGATTCTGTTTTCAATTACTCCGGTGAAATTATAATGTGGTTCTAAATAATAAATGGGCATTGAGCCTTTGATTTTGTGAAAAACAAATAATATTCAACCTAGAATTTTGTATGAATTTCCCTAATACTTTCCAATTTTGTGACAAAAGGGAGGGTCTACTTTGCTTACCCTGGAGAAATTTAGGCAATATGTTATGCCTGTCTTTCTGGAACTAAATTAAATATTTTCAGTGCTAGAGGAATTGTTATTTAGAGTCCTCTTATTTCCACACAATTCACCAGTCAGTTCACATAATTTATTTACCAGAATAAAGCATATACTTTAGCAAATGGTTGCTTTAGGACCATTTTATTTCATGTTGTTATTGAACATAACAGTAATATGGCTTCAAATGTAATCCCATGCTTTTATCACATAATAAAAAGTTATAATATATTAATCATGCTTTGATGATGTCATAAATAACTATGTCATTTATTTAGAAGGGAAGAGCCTGCAATACCCCTTTAGGAGATAGCCAGGTCTGATGGTGGTCACATGAGAGGTCTGTGTCATGGTTCCACCTACTCCCTTTCTGGTGATAGCCCTGATATACACTACAGGGTTAGGTCAAATTTAACTACTGGAAAAGTCTGTTAACGTGTCTGGGGATAGAGCGGGAATCCTCCAGGGACATCTGCCAACACTTGGAAGGTGGTAAGGTGATAGGGAATAGCCAGCATGGATTTGTGAAGAACAAATCATGTCAAACCAATCTGATAGCTTTCTTTGATAGGATAACGAGCCTTGTGGATAAGGGTGAAGCGGTGGATGTGGTATACCTAGACTTTAGTAAGGCATTTGATACGGTCTCGCATGATATTCTTATCGATAAACTAGGCAAATACAAATTAGATGGGGCTACTATAAGGTGGGTGCATAACTGGCTGGATAACCGTACTCAGAGAGTTGTTATTAATGGTTCCCAATCCTGCTGGAAAGGCGTAACGAGTGGGGTACCGCAGGGGTCTGTTTTGGGACCGGCTCTGTTCAATATCTTCATCAACGACTTAGATATTGGCATAGAAAGTACGCTTATTAAGTTTGCGGATGATACCAAACTGGGAGGGATTGCAACTACTTTGGAGGACAGGGACATAATTCAAAATGATCTGGACAAATTGGAGAAATGGTCTGAGTTAAACAGGATGAAGTTTAACAAAGACAAATGCAAAGTGCTCCACTTAGGAAGGAAAAATCAATTTCACACATACAGAATGGGAAAAGACTGTCTAGGAAGGAGTACGGCAGAAAGGGATCTAGGGGTTATAGTGGACCACAAGCTAAATATGAGTCAACAGTGTGATGCTGTTGCAAAAAAAGCAAACATGATTCTGGGATGCATTAACAGGGGTGTTGTGAGCAAGACACGAGAAGTCATTCTTCCGCTCTACTCTGCTCTGGTTAGGCCTCAGCTGGAGTATTGTGTCCAGTTCTGGGCGCCGCATTTTAAAAAAGATGTGGAGAAATTGGAAAGGGTCCAAAGAAGAGCAACAAGAATGATTAAAGGTCTTGAGAACATGACCTATGAAGGAAGGCTGAAAGAATTGGGTTTGTTTAGTTTGGAAAAGAGAAGACTGAGAGGGGACATGATAGCAGTTTTCAGGTATCTAAAAGGGTGTCATAAGGAGGAGGGAGAGAACTTGTTCACCTTAGCCTCTAAGGATAGAACCAGAAACAATGGGTTTAAACTGCAGCAAGGGAGGTCTAGGTTGGACATTAGGAAAAAGTTCCTAACTGTCAGGGTGGTTAAACACTGGAACAAATTGCCTAGGGAGGTTGTGGAATCTCCGTCTCTGGAGATATTTAAGAGTAGGTTAGATAAATGTCTATTAGGGATGGTCTAGGCAGTATTTGGTCCTGCCATGCAGGCAGGGGACTGGACTCGATGACCTCTCGAGGTCCCTTCCAGTCCTATAATCTATGAATCTATGAATCTCCATGAAGCACTCCTGGAGGTACTCTGAAAGCCTTTGCAGAAGGTTTCTGTAGAGGGCTGCCTTATTTCATCCTCCACGGTAGGACACTTAACCATGCCAAGCCAGTAGCAAGTAGTCTGGAATCATTGCAGCAAAAAGCATGGCAGCGAATGGTCCTGGGTTTTCAAGCAACATTCGGTCTATATCTGTCTGTGTTAGCCTCGGGAGAATTATATCATTTATGGTCCCCTGGTTGAAATAGGGGAATTTTTGTAAGGGAACAGTAAAAGAACCCCATTCATGTTGGGCTGTTTGCGCTTGGCTAAAAGGGATCATCCCTGAGAAAAGCCACGTGGTGGGGGAAGGGTGAAGGGATCATCCCAAATAGCCACACGGAGGGGGATGCACATCCACCTGAAAACCGCAGTCCCTCCTTTTAAATCGCAAACCCAACCGGTATTGCTTATTATGGGAAAGGAGGGCACTGAGGTTTGAAAACATTCCCACATGTTATGAAGGCATTAGAAGCCAAACCCGCTTACCGTGGTTGCCTGGAAACCGAATTCTGTTGTCCAGTCATGTGTGATGTGTCACCATACTGGCAGGCGCTCAATATAAAAGGTAAAATGCGACCTTTTACCTAAAGCACATGTACTGTCTGCTGTGAATTGCTTGATTCACTGTGAGTCTCCCTTTTGTTCTCAGAAATGCATCATCTTAATTTTTACTCTTCCTTTATATCTCCACACAGGTGCAAATGTTTCTATGCTCCCCCTATCATCTCCATCCGAGATTATCGCAGATTAGAAGGTGAAAAAAACCACACTCATGATGACATGTTTTCCGAGCCCATGCAGTCCTCCCGCACTGATAGGGCACAACTGAATGCATGGAGGCATTCTGTGGCATAGTCTAGGAAAGCATTAAGTGAGCATGATGAGAAGAGGCAGGATGCAATGCTGAGGCTAATGGGGGAGCAAATGGACATGCTCAGGTGTCTGGTGGAGCTGCAGGAAAGCCAACAAGAGCACAGACTGCTGCTGCATCCACTGTACAACCACATGCCCTCCACCCCAAGTTCCATTTCCTCGTCACCAAGAATGCGGGGCGGGGGGGGGGAGGCTCTCGGCACCCAGCCACTCCACTCCGGAGGATGCCCAAGCAACAGAAGGCTGTCATTCAAACAGCTTTGATTTATAGTGTGGCTGCAATGAGCAATGTGGCCTTGTCCTTCCCTCCTCCCCTCCTCATCCGGCCTACCTTATCAGTTATCTCCCCCTTTTTTTTTTAATTAATAAAGAAATAATGCATGGTTTCAAAACAATAGTGACTTTATTTCCTTTGACAGCTGTGATCGAAGGGGGGAGGGTGGTTGGCTTACAGGGAATTAAAATCAACAAAGGGGGCGGGTTTGCATCACCCACACCACCATAAACGTCTTCCCCTTACTCTTCCAGATATTATGGAGCACACAGCAAGCAGTAGTAATAATGGGAATATTGGTTGCGCTGAGGTCTAACCTAGTCAGCAAACAGTGTCAGCGAGCTTTTAAACATCCAAAGGCACATTCTACCACCATTCTGATCTTGCTCAGACTATAGTCAAACTGCTCCTTACTACTGTCCAAGCTGCCTGTGTATGGCTTCATGAGCCATGGGAGCAAGGGTAGGCTGGGTCTCCAAGGATAACTATTGGCATTTCAACAGTAATTTTCTGGTCTGGGAAGTAAGTCCCTTCTTGCAGCTGCTCAAACAGCCTGGAGTTCCTAAAGATGTGAGCGTCATGCACCTTTCCCGGCCATCCCACATTGATGTCAGTGAAACGTCCTTTGTGATCCACCAGTGCTTGCAGCACCGTTGAGAAGTACCCCTTGCGGTTTATGTACTGGTTGGCAAGGTGGTCAGGTGCCAAGATAGGGATATGTGTTCCATCTATTGCCCCACCGCAGTTAGGGAAACCCATTGCAGCAAAGCCATCTGCTATTACCTGCACATTTCCCAGAGTGACTGGTGGATTTAAATCAGGGAGTTTTAAGTTCTCACAGTCTCTGAGAAAATCCACAGGAAGCAATGGAATGTGGGCCAACTATAATGCATGGCTGGCTTCATGAGCATTCATGGTGCAAGTGCAAGTACGTAGGATTTCCTCAGCATAGACTGCAGACTGATTA
This sequence comes from Malaclemys terrapin pileata, assembly GCF_027887155.1. NCBI lineage: Eukaryota > Metazoa > Chordata > Testudines > Emydidae > Malaclemys > Malaclemys terrapin. The sequence goes on from NC_071509.1 coordinate 94,064,353, forward strand.
CAGTGTTTTCTGCTGTATATTGATGCATGCTCGGCTAGGACTCTGCTGATGCACAAGAGTACATTACAGCAGTCAGTCATCTCTCACAGGAGTGACAGTAGCTGTAGGATAAGAAATCCTAACCAACTAGGTTGAAATTCAGTGGAACACGAATATTTGCCTTCTCTCTATTCTTCTTTACATTGTCACCTCTATCACCCCACCAAAAAAGTTTTTTATCTGGAAAGTTCATATTCCAGTGAAAAATTATTTGCCTTCATTCAGACTGCAGAATCTTAGTCTCTGAGTAACCCTATTTAAAATAACTGGACTCCTAACAAAATAGGTGCTATTCAGTATTAGTAAGAATGGCAGAAACTGTTCCAATATAATGAGTAACTGTTTCCTCAAATAATTTAATGTAAGACAGAAATTGTTACCAGTTCAAGCAAAGACTTGACTCCACAGAAAAGATAATAATAATCATCTGTAAAAGAAAGCTGGAAAGACATTTTCTAATACAAAAGAGTCAACAGATCCTGGCTTATGTAAAACATATTGGAACCATGCTCCAGTAGCACATTTCAGCTACCACTAGCATATTATTGGCCAGATTGTGACCTTTATTACATGGCTTTACTGTTGGAGTTAAAGGGAGAAAGGAGACAAAGGGAGTAAGGAGCCATCCCCCAATTGCTGTCCAGAGTTTCATCCCTGATCTTGAGGATACCAAGATACTTCCCTTCCCCTCCCACCCAAGATCTCAATAGAAAGGAGGCGAGGAACAGTCAAAATCATGCTCTTGCTCTCCCTGCATCCCATGTACCCGCCAGCAGAAGTGGCTGGCTTCATGGGGGAGGGCTAGGTGGGGGAAAAGAGGGAAATTCTGCACCAAGAATCACTAGAAAGATTCAGGAGATGTGGGCTAGATCTTTAGCTGGTGCAAACTGGTGTAGTTCCAGTGAAATCAATGGCTCCCTATGCCAAATCACACCAGATGATGATCTGAGCCTTTATATCTTTCATGACTCCTGATGCACCCTCTTGGGTGGATGGAGCCACACTAACCATAATGTGAGGCTATAGTAAAATGCTATTTCCCCTCCCTCCCACCCCCGCCAAAAAAAAAATCCCTACTTCAAATCTGATTTAATCATTTCCCTTTAGTAAAAGGAAAGGCGTGGCTTATGCAACCTCTTATTTTAAAAACAAAGGTTCAGAGACATTCTATGTGGATGTTGTGAGGGGCTTTCCTGGGGAAAAATTGCATTATCTTGGACATAGGGCCTAGGTCCGTTTAGGATTGGCCATTGGGCTCAGGAAGGAATAAAAGGAAGGTAAAGAGGCAGTATTTAAAATAAAATAAAATAAAATAAAAACAAAATCTAACAAAACCTATGGACCCATGATGTGGGATAAATGTTTGTGAGTTGTTGAAGACCTGGCTGGCTATTGATGGCTTCAGGGAACACATACAAAAGCAATACAAGGAGACACAGAAGCACTCTCAACTTCTGGCCATCTTCGGTCAGTCAAAAACATTAACTTCCTCTGTTAATCATTTTTATGCACTCTGCAAGTATAGATATCACTAAAATCAACACAGAACTGTCTATACTTCAGAGCACCGAGAAGATTAAAGAAGCTGAAAGTAGTGAGCCTTGGTACGCAGCAAACCCATTTTGTTGCTGAAAACTTTGCCTTTAGTAGAACATGTTTTAAATAACTGGATTAATGTGGTTGTTCCTTTCTATGTAAATCATGATTATATATTTCTGTGCATGACTCATAGTAACATAACTAAAAGGTATGGTTTGTAAGAAATTTATGCATCCTAAAGAATAAACACTTCAGATTTTATCCCATCAGCACTCACTGTGTTCGTAACTATCTTAAAAGATAAAACAAAGGTAGCAGTGGATTTTCATTCAAGGGTACACCATTAAGTGTTTCAATATTGTGATTCAGAAAGATTAGCCTGCATAAAAATGCATAAAAAATAGTTTAAGTATTTTGCACAAAAGACCTCTTTCCTGACTATAGTTCTTTGAGATCAGAATACAGCAGCCATTCTGAGGCAAGGAAGCTAGAGTGAACATCTCTATCAACATGTTCAAAGAGTTTAGCATTACTCACTCGCAAGCTAAGGTAATCTCCCTCAAACATTCTGGCAAGGCCTATGTTGGTCTTAACACCAAATGAACTTTGAAAAAAATCCAATTATTTATTTATAGAACGTCCAACACGTGTCAATCAAAGTAAAGGATAAATGAGGAATACTAACTCCAGGAGCTTTTGGCAGCCAGCATCTCTGAACTTCATAACCCTTTCATATAAAGAGTTAGAATATAACTAAAAAATCCAGTTACACTTCCTGCTTATTTGCACTCCCAACCAAATGTGCTTCACATTCAGAATTGAGGCAGTGACATTTTCACCTAATGAAAAAGATGTCAATGTTTCAGTTCTTATTAGGCTGCTCAATCTGAAGATATGTGCTACACACTAGTCTGGACAAATTCTGACTATGGAAGAATAATTTACTTATCCTGCAAGCTTCCAAATTTTATATTCCACAGATAAAAACATTTATATATAATGTTCTTATTTGTGCAATATGAAATTTGGAAGCTTGCCGGGAAAGTTATATTATACATAACTGAAGCAGTGGAAACTTGGAAAACACCAAGTGGCAAACACAATCTTTTTTCCTCTCTAAGGGCTTAATCCTTTCAATTTCTAAGTCTCTTTTAGGAAGAGGTGAATACCTACAACACTGACTGACTTCTCAGGTGATGCTTGACATTGAGCTCCAAGTCACAAATTTATAGGAAGAAGTTAATAAAAGTCAGTAAGAAAAAGAAAAGTTGGGCAAAAATCAAAGATCTGTCAAAATTATGGGGTAGGGGAGGGAAATTCTTTTCACTGCATTCTTTAGTTGGCCAATTGCGCTTTCTGAAAAAGGCATTGATAATTTCCCTGAGTAGTTGACCCAGTTATTCGTTGCAGACATCAGTAGCAGGGAAGGACAAGAATCTGTTTCAGAAGTAGTGGAATGGATGTCTCTTTGAGCTTTCATGTATGTGATGGGGCTGAAGTTCAGTAAAGGGTGGTGGTGAAAAACCCTTCCCTCCTTCCTCAAGCTGCTAGATCCTAGCCCCCACATTTCCTTCCTCCTACAAGCACAGGAAATGGCATCCGAAAGCTCAAGGTGAATCCTTGCCCTTCTGCAACTATAGATGCTTTCAGCCTCTATGTCCAGAAATGATGTCCACAAACGTATGGTGAAACCTCTCTTACAACTACTGTTTCAGTTTCTTACCTATAGGTTCTAGTCTGAAAAAGCTTGTCCCCAGGTCCTGAAAAATTCTGTCTTTTCAGAAAAAGAAAAAAAAAAGAAAAGAAAAAGAAAAAAAACCTGAACATTTTCAGCATCAAACCAAATTTTGAAAAGTTTCTCGGTTTTTGAAGAAAAAGTCAAAACTTTCTTGCTCTATTTAAAAAACAAAACAAAAAGCAATTTTCTGTTAAACAGCTTTGATGGAAAAAAAAAAAAAGATCAGTCCTAGATATGGTGCCTTTTTTTCCTATTTTTCATGCGCTGATTATGATGATTATCATTTTTGCCTCATTAGTTGGCTTGAGATTCATTGGCTCATGCATCTCAAGCAGCCCATTTTGGGAATAATGTCAGTATTTTATCCAATACATTTAATTTGTGTGCACCTTGACTTAAGAAGGCACTACTTCCCTTGAAAATCATTTGGATTTTAGTAGTGGGGCCTCTTCTGTATCTCAGGCAGAACTTTGGGGGAGGGGAAACTTCCTCTTTGCTAGTTCTCCATTTTATTATACTGAGTGACCACTGGGTTCACAACTGAGCCAATATTAGGACATAATTGGCAATTAGCCAGGTCTGGCCAATGCCAATGTCTCACCTGAAATTAGATATGAGTGATGGTGGCAGGAGAGCTGGAATGAATGCACTATAAAGTACATAATACTGAAAGGCTAAACGAGAATAGTTCAGTGCTCAATGACATTAATGTTCTCAGAGCTAGTTAGCCCTTTTCTTTGGCCTCTAGTTTAACTTCTGAAGTTGAATATAAAGCTTTTATAACAGCAGAGATTTTCAAATAACTTTACATTTCAATAATTAAAAACAAAATCACTTAAATGATTGCATTATAATTTAGGATATATAGCAATTATGGATACTCAGCTTCCAGAGGTAGGTTGAGTATTTTCGAGTACTTACAGACAGTTCAGAAATCTGGACATTTCAGTATTCATCTGCTTTATTTGCCAACTAGTAGCCAAACCCTACCATGGATTTTTTGTTAGTTGAATTTCCTATCTGGTGGCTAGGATCTTCATTTGTGTTTGGGTGGTGCTACACAGAACTCTTCTTCAGGTCTGTACAGGTAGGTTGTAAGATTTACTAATGTTGGCAAACTTTCACAGGCAAACTTGGCTCAATTTGTGATTTAAGCTGGGCTGATTTATTGTTTTCCTTTTGAACAATGAGAAATGACTTTTGCGTGGCATGGCACAAAAGTAGGTGAAACACAATCAGTTTGGCTGAGTTTCACTTTGAATTGGGTTTGAACACAAAACTCAGTGCTAAACTCCTGCTTTGCAAACATACTTGAATTGAAAACAAAACAAAAGTTAAACTAAACACTAAACACTATGAATTAAAACTGTCAAGTTTCACATAAATCTGGATAATACCTCCACAATACATTTGCCTGACAGTGCAAGGTATTAATACATATGGCTGTGGCTTCAGAATAATGTGTAAGGATAATATGCATTTCAGCAAAAAGGTGTGTGCACACGCATCCGTCCATACTGTTCTGTGTACAGAATCACCCTACACTAGCTAGACAGGTAATTGAAACTTTCACTGATTGCAGAGGCTGAAGCAAGTGCCGCTGTAGTAAAGTGATTTTGCTTGTTGTTTTAGTTAAGAGCACATGGAATTTTAGAGACTGTATTTTTTATAAATTGTAACAAAAGTAAACTAAATCCTGAGATCCAGATACATCGTAAGCCATTTTAGTGCTAGTATAGTAATATAACCATTTTGTATGTGATTTCTCATCTATTACTTCATTTATATTTCACATGATAAGATAGCCAGGAAGAATCTGATACCATCCCCTGAAGATAGGGAGAGTATCAAGAAGGAACCTAAGAGAACAGATATATTTGTGTTGCAAAGATTTCAGCATACATGAGAAGGTGTAGAAATATCCTTGCTGTTCTAAATTCAAGGTCCTACTCAGTGCCGGCTCTAACTTTTTGGCCGCCCCAAGCAAAAAAGAAGAGCGCCGCCCCGCCGTACCCGCCCCCCCCGTGAGCGCCGCGAAACCGAAACCCCCCACGAGCCCTGCACAGCCGAAATCCCCACCCCTCCCAGCACCACGCGCCCAAAGCCCCGCCCCCAAGCGCTGCACAAGCCCCCGCCCCCCCAGCGCTGCACCGCCCAAAGCCCTGCCCCCCTCCAAGTGCCATGCCACCCAAAGCCCCTGCCCCCCCCCAGTGCCACGCTGCGCCAGCCCCCGCCCCCCCGGAGCACCGTGCCGCACCGCACCAAGCCCCTGCTCACCCTCTGAGCGCTGTGCTGCACCAAGCCCCCGCCCCCCATCCGAGTGCCACGCCGCCTGAAGCCCCACCCCCCCAGTGCCATGGAAACAAAAAAAACCTCCAGCGCTGCCCCTACAAACCAAAATAAATAAATAAATAAATAAAAACCTGATCGTCGCCCCGCGCCAAGGTGCCTCCCCAAGCATGTGCTTGGTGGGCTGGTGCCTGGAGCTGGCCCTGGTCCTACTCCAGAGCCTGCACTGTTAACGAACAGAAGGTTGGGGCAAGACAAATTTTTTACCTAAGACAATTTGATTAGCGCAATGTAAACTAAAGAACGTTAATTAATTATATGTAGTCATCAAATGTGTGAATGGAGGTTTTGCCAAATCAAACCTCTAAATTACACTAATCTCTTTAGAAAATTGATGCAGGCAATAGTAATAAGAAAAGGAAATTTTGGGGGAGGAAAACAGGAGGAAAAAACAGGAAGGGAGGGGCTTGATTTATAAAGCTAAACCAAACTGAGCTTCATTTTATCTGAATTATACAGAATGCCCTCTCCTTCCCCCCTCCCCCCCCCCCCAGTTCTAGGACAGCGGTGGTAAGGGAAGGAGGGTTAAAAGGTTATGATTTTTGCCCTCTCTACTAATTAGACAAATTTTCAGTAGGAAAAAACCCTCTTCTACCTTTATGATTCTCTTTATTAACAAACAAATGTGTATGTTTAAGTAATGCATTGTAATATGTACTTGTAAAATGTATTTTTCTAGTAATTAGTATTATTGAGTTTTGGTTTCTACCATCAGCAGTGGAAATTTTTCAGAGAAATATCACACTGAAAATTTTCATCCACTTCTAAACTGGAGAATCAAGTTGTTTGAGATATCTATGGGTACTATATTGGAATGGAATATATGCTTTCTATATACATTTATATATATTTCCAGAAAAAGCTCTAAGATAAAATGATTGCTTTTTCTTCTGCATTATCACAATTGTGCACTAAGAGGAAGAACAAGAGGTTGGTTTTGTTTTGTTTTTTAAACTCCTTACATTTAAATATAATAGATTGTATAATGAAATATTCCACACTACTGGATGATTTATGTTTTCATAGATGTAATTTATCAGTCTATCAACAAAGATTTTTTTTTAAAGTCACAATCATTGAGTTTGGAATAGAAATTTGTAATCATGGGTTAAGGCACCATCTTTACTTCTGATAAAAGAAAATTTACAACACAGTTTTTTTTCCCCTTGCCTTCATCACAACACATTTAAAATGTATATTATAGTTATGGCTTAAGGGTTTTCAACCCTCCATCTCTCTTAGGTATTTATACAGCCCCCATTACCAAAGTTTCTGAACACCTCACATTTTAAAATAATATTTATCCTCAACACCTCTGTGAGTTAGGGCAGTAATATTATCCCCTTTTACAGATGGGGAACTGATGTCCAAATCCTCTAAGGTATTTAGGTGCCTAGCTCCCGTTGAGGATCTGGGCCTTGATGACGAAGGGTTTGTCTGCACTGGAGCGGGAGGTGTAAATTGCATCTTGGGTAGACATATCTGCATTAGCTCTGATCCACCTAGCACACTCAAAATAGCAGTGTAGCCATGGCTGCATGGATGGTGGGATGGACTAGGACCCTGGGGTTTAAGACTGGGTTGTATTTGAGGCATCTAGCGGGTTATGCTGCCAGTAGCATAGCCACTACTGCACCAGTGTTTTAAGCATTGTAGCTCAATCAGAGCTAGTGGGCCTATGTCAATCTGAGCTAGAAATTATATCTCGAACTCCAAAGTAGACATACCCTGAAGTGACTTGTCCAAAGTGACTTGTCCAGGAAGTCTTTAGCACAGGAAAGAATACCTCCTGGTTCATATGAATGCCAGGCTACTGCTCTAACCACTGAATCATCCTTCTTCATATATGAATAGTATTACTTATTACCAAATATAGCACACGCATTTCCCCTCTAAACAAACAAATGTATTTATAAAAAGATGTTTTGCTGTCAAAGATCAAAAGGGGGGGGGGGGGTTGCAGAATTAATACAGATGGGTGTAAGATATAACAGTCTAACTGTACTCCTTTATCCAGAACTTTAGGAGTCAGGAAGGTTTCAGACTAAATGGCTGCCATATCTGAAACATCTCTGGTTTTGTTCTGTTTTGTAAAACAAAACTCCCAAGCAGTGTCAGCTACCATTTGCACACATGGAAATTTGATAGAAGTGGGAAAAACAGATTTCACTTTGCAAAACTTTGTTTTTGTTCGAATGGGATTTAAGGATTACTTACAAAATTTCCTTCTTTTTATATATTATCCTAAAATATTCTTATGTAAAAAGATATTCTGCAGGTTTCTTGCATGCATTAGCAGTGCAGGGTGCAAAGAGGACCATAAGTTTAGACTAGAAAGGGTATTTGTGCATCTCATATTTGTTACAATCTTTGAAAAATATTTGCCAATTACCTTGCCTGCTAAGCACTTTGCAAGCATGTCACCCGATCGGATTGTGCTGGTAGCATAGATGGGTCTTATTCAACCCTAAGATGACACAAGTTATTGTGACACATAATTCTAGTCTACAATAAGCCCCTATTTAGTGAGTTCAAATTCTCAGACACTAGTCGCCACAGCCTTATAAATTGTGTACACTATGTAGAGTCTTACTTACTGAGCCCCCAAGGACCATGCACAAATACTCAGAGTACAAGAATTGTAAATCATCACTTTACAGGAACTGCACATGAGGCTGCCAGGCTAACAGCAGACAGATAAATAAATAAATACATAATTAAAGTGAAGTATTAAAAAAGTGTTTTATTGAGAATTTAGCAAGCTCAGACAGACATTCTCCAGAGAAACACTTATACAAGAGAGAGCGGGCCAAATTTATTCCTGGTAGAACTGCATTAAAATAAATGCGATAAAATCAACCCACTGGACCAATCAGTTACATCCGTTGTATATGAAATAACTGCACTGACTTCATAGCAGTGCTAGGTCTATGCTGTAGAGTTAATTAAACTGAACTCTTCATGCTCTCGCCACCTACACATTTTAAAAATATGTTAACTGTTTTACTAGCCCACCGCCTCCAAACTCTTGTATATAATATATTGTAGCCTTGTGCTAACATCAGCCTCTGGTAGCTGTGCAACACTATCCAAATGTTTGATCTTTGCAAGAGAAAACAGTGGGAGAAAAAACAAAATAAATACAAATTAATGGACATTATTGGGCTGACTGATTATCTAGTCTGACCTATGCAGTGTTGTTGTAGCTGTGCCGGGCCCACGATATGAGAGAGACAAGGTGAGTGAGGTAATATCTTTTATTAGACCAACTTCTCTTGGTGAGAGAGACCAGCTTTCAAGAAGAGCTCAGTATAAGTTGATGTCTCTCTCACCAACAGAAGTTGGTCCAATAAAAGATATTACCTTTCCCATCTAGTCTGATCTATGCCACACAGGCCATGGAATTACACAAGTGATTTTTGCATCAAGCCCCTAACTTCTGGATGCACTACAACATATTCTTTAGAATTATATTCAATCTTGATTTAAAGACTACAAGTTAGAAAGACTTCACTGCTTCCCTAGGTAAGTTGTTCCAATAGTTGAGTACCCTCACTATGAAAAATGTGCACCTAATTTCTAATCTGAATTTTTATATCTGCTGCTTTCAGACACTGGAACATGCATAATCTATTGAAAATTTGGCATATATATATATATATATATATATATATATTATTTTTTTTTTTGAGAGAGAGAGAGAGAGAGAGGTGAAAACACCCACAGCAGCAGAAGCAGAAGAGACTTTCGAAACCATTTGCCAATTATGGGCCAAGAGGTAAACTGAAACCATTGAAACCAAGTAAATTATTCCAGATTTGCACCTGCAGAATTTGGTCTAAATCATTAAAATAGTTTTGCTCAAAGGAGGGATATGAGCAATGATCAAAAATAAAATGTGCCAGTTGAAATTCTAGGCCCTTCTGTGCATCTATGTAAGCTTTTTGGGATGAAGAGCCACAGTACTGACACTTCTGTTTCTCTCTCTCTCAATTTATGTATATTCAGTGACCTTATCAACCTGTCTCATGAAACTCATTTAAACTTTATTTTCACCCTTCATTTGTGCCTTCTATGTCAGAGGCCCTCTGGACAGCTACTGAGAGGCTTCACAAGCAGCCTCCACATACAGCATTCTTTTATTTGAGAAATGGCAAGACCATTGTGCACCTCTAAAATGATTTATGTAGGTTTACAGTTGTTTTGTTGCCTTGCTCTTTTATTTATTATTTTTATCATCTTGAGACATAGGGATTTGGAGCTACATATAGTGGATGCATCTTGTTTAGAAATATATTATTTTTGGCAAATTCAGCAGGATTAAGTGAACCAATTTGGGTGGTGCTGAGGAGACATTACGAGTAAAGAAGGCAGTGAAAATGAAATCCTTTTTTAGTATACACCTTTTTCATTTCTTACTCTAGAATATTTTTGAAAACTATGTTCTACCTTTGTATTATAATAAATCTTGGCATAGTTTCATTAGTCAAGTTTAGATTAATTTTCTAATTTAGGGCCAGATTCTGACACTTTTGCTCCTTTAGCTTTCAGTAGAATACTTTCCCATTGATTTGGAAATGTCCCATTGATTTCAATGTGTAAAGCACTATTCTCATTGGTAGTGTCAAGATCTGGATCTTAGATTATAATATCTTCAGAGCAGGGACTGGCTTTGATTTTCTATCCATCCAGGACCTGGACTAATAAGGCTTTGATCATGATTTGGGCCTTTACTATAAAACAAATACATCATTTGCATTGTGACTTTGCAGTACAGCGCATATTTTCATTTTTTTAAATACAGCTGTCATTTCATTACGTTGTGGATTTCTCTAGAAAAATGTAGGTGCTTAATCCAGTAGTGCACTGTGTGCCTCTAGTTGACCCTTCCTTTGAAATTCTTTAATATAAACACACATACTGTGAAAAGTAAGCAAAAAGTACCAAGAGCTTGCAGTTTCTATAGAAAGACTCAAACTATGGCCACACTTAAAGTGTAGGTGCAGTTTTTAATGGAAATACCTTTACAAAACAAATGCAAAAATGGTTGCAGCGCAGTTTTTAAATTAAAAGATGGGGGAAAGCTGATTGCGGCAGAGGAGCCTGTGGATCGGACAGAGACTTTTCTTAGAGGAGAGTCTATTGATAGAGATTCTCTAGGTTTTAGTCAGGAGGAGAAGATGGAAGAGGATAAAGTATGGGCCAGATCAGACGAAAAACATTCACATAAAAAAGAATCTGACACCTCAGAAAAGAGCAGACAAATAAACAATGACAAGTTTTTTAAAGTGCTTGTACACAAATGCTAGAAGTCTAATTGATAAGATGGTGAACATCGGCAGGTATTCTTCAGGGAGGAACAAGGATACCTAGATATACCTGCCTGTGCTGAGGGAGTAATTTGCTACACCCAGTAAGTGGTGCCTCCCTCTTGCTATAGAGAAGTACAACAACTTCACCTTCTTCCCTCCCACAGAAGAGTTTCTTCCAGTATGGAGCAACTTGCTAGTGGCCTCTCCAAGTGCACAGGCTGCTATCCAGCCCTCACCTGGGCCACCATGGGTCAGGACTCTTTACACCCTCCCCCACCATTGTATGGCCACCTAAGGTGGGATGAGTGGGACATTATACTGTAGCTTATGAGAGTGAGTACTACTTGAAACGGACACCACTTTTCAGAAATCTGTGCATAGTTACATTAACTGCATGAACCATAGCAATGGACAAGGAATTGCTCAGGCTATTGTACACTATGTTCAAACACTAAATTAACACTGCAGTCTCCAAGACCAGCTTCAGACTGGAAGCGTCGTAAACACAGTATGGTTCATATATATAGTAAGCATCATGAATGTCAGCCACTTCCATTGCATCAGTCATGCTCAACATAGCTAGCAATGTAGTATTCTCTGCAAAAGATGTTCACAGTCATCAATGTGGGAAAAAAAATAGGAGACTTTGCTTAAATATGCCTCAACTTCTCACCATAGAAATCAGTTACGTGAAGTTACTGCCCCTTGGCATTAACGGTCCTTACTGTAGATAACTGCAGTTCACCTTAACCTGTTCATAAAATACTTTGCTATCTTGACATTTGAACCTCTGGAGAAAATACACACTCCAATAAACTGATGCCAGATACTGATTTAGTTGTGTCAATCCTGACTGAATCTATTTACCTACAATGTTTTCAGAGTGCACAGCTTACAAAATCTCATCTGTGCTTTGTGATTTATTTGAAGAAAGCAAACCCTGTGCTTTGCTGCCTTAATACACTGGTGACACTTGTATACCTGCAGAGTTTTCAGATCTGAAATCTGAAACTGCTAATGGTCCTTTTTACAGATTTAAACCTACACATTGTTAATGTCACTGATGTTGAAAGGCCAGTCTAGGGGATTCAGTTATCTGGATGCTATTAAAGTGTACAGAAACACTTTGACACACCATAAAGAAAATTTGAGAGCTGTGGTTGAATGTGTAGATAAGGCTGTACTGAAAAGGAATTTTTTTAAGAGCCATGCTAGACAGATAAAGCTTTCTTGTTTGAGACATGTGATCTCAGAAAGGGGTATAACCCTTGACCAGAAGAAAAATGGTAGTAGTCATACAAGCACTCAAATCAATATATATGACCACTGTACATTATTTTAGTCAATGTAACTCATGGTCTGTCTGCCACATTTATTCCAAATTAGGAAACATTTGTGGATCCCTGCAGATGTGCAGTCTATTACTGGATATTTATGCCCCAATACTGTTCAACCTAGACTTGAATATGTTAAGGTCAAAACCTACTGCTTACCTTGTTTGATTTTATTTTGCCCACACAGTGGTTCACAAGTTTTTTTATACTATGACTCCATATTACAACAGAACCTTTAGCTACATTCTAAACTGGGAACTATATCTAACAAAAATGGGTGAGTGATCAAAACCCCCTATAAACCGGTTTGTGATCACTTTAGGAGTCAACTCTCAGGCTGAGAAACCAAGGCCTAGAATCATAACCACAGCGACTTCTGCATATTCACAATGAATGAAGTCCAGTCTAATAGAACAGTTTCAAGGACGTTAAGTGGGGCTTAATTAATATATGCAATACTATATATATTGTACATGCCCATTGAAAATAGAGAGTCCGTATTTGTGTTCTCTTGATATTCAGAGCAACAGTGTCGCCTTACTACCTACATATGTTTCTCAGTGAAATGAAGTTTTACCAAATTACCGTAGCATTGGAATATGAATGCTTGGTCCTGCATCAGCACAGGGGCTGGACTTGATGACCTCTTGAAGTCCCTTCCAGTCCTACATTTCTATGATTCTATGATGAGCAGCTGACTGGGTCAGAGACTGAAGTGTGTGTCAAAAGAATGTAAATACATCTCTGTTTTTTAATGTATTCATGTTGAGTTTGCTCTGTTATGTTTTAACATGGACAACATTATTTTGAGTAATTCATACCTACTCTTTTTCTTTTGACATCTGGAAACAGTTTAATATACTCTGAGTTTAATAGTGTTCTAATAGAATCTATCTTTTCTGCTAAGCAACATAAATATTTTACAAAAAGGGAAATATGTGGTGATACAAGTATAGCTAACATGGCACTAGAATATGTTTCACAGTTACTAGGCAAACTGCATCTTCCATTCCTCTGCATCTTGTTGAGTGCTCCCCCTTTCCAGGTCTCAGGCCTCAAGTTGCCACCTGGTTCAGAATGGAATCATTTGATTCTCCCACTTTCAGATGGGGCCATGGTAAAAGCAGTGATTGCCTTAGCCTTAGGTTTGATGTAGGCTCAGATCCTGCAGTTCTGTTCCCTCTGGGAGCAATGATCTAATAACCTGGAAATTAGAGACCAAACAGCCTTCAAGTAAATTATTATTTATTGGATAAAAAGCATTTTAGAGAAAATGTATCTTAAAATAAACCAGGCTATCTGGATACCTGCCTTTCCTCAGGGTTTCCCATTCCCTGGATCTGACCTAACTACTCCAGACTCCTCCTCCTCCTCAGAGCCTGTCAGATTGTTTAACTATCAGAGCTCACTGAAAATTGAGCTCCCTTCTTTTGAGAAGAATTTCTGTAACTTTTTAGCTTTCCCTTTTCTCTCTTGTTCTCAACCTGGTGAAACAGCTGAGTCATTTTAACCTGGAAGTAAGCAATTGTCTTACACCTGCCACCTCAAGTGTTCAGTTGGAGATTACTTTTCTGGGCAGCCATTGTGTCCCCTTCCTGTTCATTGTTTCCACTGCCCCCTATTAAGCTAGATCAATGCAAATATAATTTGATAGAACTCAAGGCCAGAAAAGACTACCAGATCATCTAGTTTGATCTCATATATATCATAGGACACTCACACACTAAACCAAACAACCTGAAGTAGACAAAAAGTATTACAGTCCTCAGGAGACTAAACTATTGTGTGCCATAGACTGAAAACAGGAGGGACTGAGGTGTACCATTGTCTGAGACTCCTGTAATGGCAGGGAACTGCTTAAGTGAGAAATATGCAGATGATCCTGGCAAGTGATCTGCACCCCATGTTGAAGGAGACCCATCCCCTCCCAAAGATCACTGTCAATCATACCTGCAGGAACATTCCTTTGTGACTCTACATATGGGATAAGTTAGACCCTGAACATGTGAATAAGAACCACACCTAGCCAAGCACCTTAGAATTCTCAGTACCACTTCAGAGCCCTGACCCATCCCATCTAGTGTCCCATCTCCAGCTGTGGTCATCTCTGGGGTTTCAGAGGAAGAAAGCAAAACAAAAACCCAGACTGCACTGGTGAGAAAAATATCCCTTTCTGACCTTTATAGGTGATCAGCTGAAACCCTGACAGATGAGGTTTTAGAAACATAAGACTTGAACTGGAAGGGACCTCCAGGTCTGCCAAGCCCTTCTGTCCATATATACAGTCATACACAGCAGTCTTTTAAACCAATATACAAAACTTCCCCTCACTAACCAGGTCACCTATAGAGTTAATAAAATTGTTACAGCTCAGTAGTCTTAGATTATTGTGTAATATCTCCTACTTTATTCATAACAATATTACATATCAGTTCTATTTCCATCACATCATACTTATATGATGCTATACAAATATGGGTCACACTTTATACTAAGGGCACATTTATAAATGGCTTATAAAGCATTAATAAATGATGAATAGATGTTACAAGTATGTGACTACATGAGTAGTATGTATTATAGATAGTTATACAGCATAGTTATAAGCCATTGATAAATCGTTTGGACATTAACAACTCTTTAGCCATTTCTTCAAACATCTATTCATCACTTATTAACGTTTTATAAACCATTTACAAATGTAACCTTAATATAAAGTATGACGCAAATGTGACTGACTGGAATACAATCCTGCTTTTTGCCTGAGAAGTTCCTAGAGGAAGTTTTTTTGCTGAATCATGCTATTCCGTTTTTCTAATTAGAGCATATGGCACCACTGCCCACAGTACTGACAAAGCTAGATCTTGCAAGATGCTGAGCAACTCCTGAGAGGAATAGAACACACTCATCTCCCATTTAAGCCAATGCGAGTTGAGTGTGCTTGGCCCTTTGCACAGCTGGGCCCAGAATTAGGAAGACAAAGGGGTTCACTACATTATCAGTGATAGCAATCAAGAGACACAGGATTCACAATGGTACTGTATAGCCTATGCCATGCTACAGTTTTCTCAAAGAATGGCTTTTCTGCTTTCCATCTTTCACTGATACAGAAGGGTACAAGATAAAACAAAACAAAAAACAACAAAAAACCACAGCCTGATTCTCATCTTACACCAATTGTCGAGCAAACAGTAACACTTTTGAAGTCAATGGTGTCCCTGTAAAACCAGAGTACATGAGAGGAGATTCAGACTCATTCACTTTCTTCTGTTTAAATGCTTGCCTATTGACGGTTACTAGGCAACACAGATCTCATGCAGCCCCACCTCTGTTTCTTCCTCAACAGGTATCACCGATTTTCATTTCTCTGCTTCTGAATCAACATCATCCACCACACAACTTTTATCTTCAAACCAGAAAATGAAAGGAAAGGGAAAACAAAAGCCATCATTCCTGACAAATGTGTAAAACTGGCTTTTTGAATTCCTGCCCAATAAACATACAAACTTTATAATTTGCTATAATTTACAGCACATTCCCTTTTCAGCCTCTAGCAGGAATAAAAGTCATTCTAATTTCTTCATACACATAAGAGCAGAGCCGCATCCTTATGCAAGGCACACTCAAGCAAAACTGACAACTTAAACGAGAGTGTGGTCTGTGTAATTCTTCAGTAAGGACTGCAGGACCTAGCTCACCAAATAGTATACAGGGATAGAATGAAAGAGAATGACCTGATTCATTATTGTGTTACTCTACTTTTAGACTGATATAACTTCAATGCAATTACACCACCGTGAAACTGGAATAATATTATAGCGAATTAGGTCCAGAATTCAACTCTTGATCTGGATCTCAAACACTTGTAAGTTTAGATCTGGTGTTGTGATTCAGCTTATTATGAAGATACATCACCAGAGGTTTTTAAAAACAATCTGGACAAACACCTGTCAGGGATGGTCTACATTTACTTGGTCCTGTCACATTGCAGAGGGCAGGACTTGATAACTTCTAGAGGTCCCTTCCAGCCCTAGCTTTCTATGATTCCATTTGCAACATTAAGATCCGGATACAGTGTTCAACAATCCCATAGTTTGGGGTTGCTCTGATGGGGGCCCATATCTAATAAAATGTGATATTAATTCACACTTACATTCCTCTGGGCACGACATAGAAATTTAAAAGTGTCCTTTTACTTGAAAACAGAATCTGATCTATAGGTATGAAAACAGGCAGTGGCTGCCACATGATGATACAGGACTATAGAGGCATGCTCATTAGAAATTTGGCATGAGAAGTATGATACTGCACTGAACTCTGTTAGGCAAGCAAATATGACTGAAAATAGCACTCTGAATGAAAAGAAAAATTTTAGATATTTGCTTTTGTTTCCGACACCTGTTTGTTTCCTGGGGGGCCCCAAATGGAACCCTTTATTGCTTTTTTCTAATCCGTCTTGGAGTTGACAGAGGTGCAAGTTGTGAACCACAGCTTGCATGCTGTGCTAGAGAATGACAGAACTCAATACAAACAATTATTTCGAAGCCTATATCTCATCCATTATTAAACCTGTGAAAAGAGTTTTAATTTCCTGTGCAGTTACACAGTGAAATGTCATACTTCAGAGAGAAAAATGTAATTGCTTTTGATCAAAAATGTGTTTTTATTTTACATTTTGGACAATCCATGTAACTCAGGAGCTCGTTTGGAGCTGGTGCCCTTCTCATCACTCAGAATTAGTATAATTCTGCCAGGCAAACTCTTCAAATATTTCTATTGTTTTCTCATAAAGAAGGAATGATAAAATATTAATGTTTTACAGCTTGAGATGCCACAAGCAAACATTGTCTTTTTATCACTGTGTAAATACTCTGTAAATGTGTAGTAGCAAAGAATGATTAATGTATATTGATTGCCTTGACAAATGTTTATATGTCATGTATCTGACAAACCAGATTCTCTATTACTTTTATTTGTTTTCTACTTATCAATGATTATTAAACAATCTATAACCATGAATCAGTCACTTTTATTCCTTTACAAATATGACATTAATTTATTTTCTTATTGGGGATAAGCTCACAGCAAATGAATCTTTTGGAAAAACAAAACAAAACAAACAACAAAAAACTGTCCAAACACTCTGCATAGTGACAGGGCCGTGGAGCCCCAGTGGAGTTGGAATCTCATCTGTGAGACAGCACAGAAGATGATGATTCTGACATTTAGACCTCTCATAACCAGTCTAAGCTAAATGGTACATCATTACTGAATTTAATTCTTTCACTCTGCTCTCGTGTTCCTGCAAACATCTGGAATATTCATTTCACAGAAAATTAATATTTCCACAGTTCTACAGAGGGAATACATCTTTACATTTTCTTCTGCTCAGTATTCAAGCGTATGTTCACTTGGACTAAATACTAGATAATAAAACTACTGAATAAATATTTATAGGAATTTAGGAAAGAGTTATGATACAAGGAAATGATTCCATTATTTATCTGGCACAGTTTGAATTGATTAGGAGTCTCAGATCAGGGAAGGTGTTGCTGCAGGTCAATACTGAAATTGATTGGCAGATAGGTAAAGGCAAGTTTGCACATCAAGAAAAAAATAAAAAAAACAAAACAGAAAATGCAAACCCCGAAGTAGTATTCCAGTTCTAAAAATGGTTCTAAAGGAGTACAAGATCAACAATGCTATAGGAGTACAAGGTCAAAAATGCTGCAGTTGTCTCTTGCATGGATCGGGAAATAGGGGAGAGGTTACATTTCCAAATACTTCTAAAACTGCACCAACTTTTTCCCAAGTTTTGGCATGGAGAAAAACTCAGATTTGTGCATGCCAACTGACCTTGAAGCACTAATAAAGTACCCAATTAGAGTACCCCAAATATGTCTGTGTATACAAATCAAAATATTAGCACACACCGAATTGTTGGTGTATTTGCATGAGTACTATCAATGGAAATGTTTGTGTGGCCATCTTGAAAAATTTTGGTCGGGGGTTGTGAATCATCCAGTCAGGAAGCAGAAATACCACCCAATGACTGAAGTGACCAATCAGAATGAAAAGCAAATATTCAAAGCAATGGTTTGTGATCATTCCATAGTGTGACATATGTTTGATAAACAAGTTGTTAAATGATTTGACATACCAAAAATTAGTAAAATTATCGGTATTCACTGTGAACAATTTATCCAGTTCTCACCTCCATGATATTGCTGTGTTTTGCGTAATTTGGAATTGTTCATAATCTTTTTTTGGGGGGGGTGGAGGGGATATTTTGAAAGCCAAATTTTATCCCTAGCAGTACTTGTGTAACCTCCATTGTCTTCACATTATGTTTTAAGTTACACAAGTGTAACTCCACTGTCTTATATAGGGATTCACATATACAACTAAGGGCATAATTATTTCTTGAAGTTGGAATTTAAATTCGGATTCAGATTTGCTGGTATGCACTAGTTACTTTTTATTGCTTCAGCAATGCAAAGCAGCCATAAACCTGGTGTAATTAGCTGGTTAAGATGGTTTTACAGCTGCTGTGCATCCCTAAGACAGCATGTAGTAGCGAATCTGTCCTTCTGTTTAACGCATATGAAATATTTTTTTAAATAAATGGAGATAGCCCATCTCCTAGAACTGGAAGGGACCTTGAAAGGTCATTGAGTTCAGCCCCCTGCCTTCACTAGCAGGACTAAGTACTGATTTTGCCCCAGAGCCTTAAGTGGTCCCCTCAAGGATTGAATTCACAACCCTGGGTTTAGCAGGCCAATGCTCAAACCACTGAGCTATCCCTCCCCCATAGGAAATTGCAAATTTCTAACATTTTTCTTTTCATTCCAAGCTGTGTTGGCTCCTAGGGCAAGCAAGAGGAGATACAGTAAATCTTATTTTAGTCACGACAGCAAGATGGAACTGATTCACATGAACACTAAGACCCCTTTTTACTGCTCAGGCAATGTAAAGAGACCATACAGCAGGAGTAATGGCTATATAAAAGGGCCGGGGGGGAGGGGGGAGAATGTAATTTACTCCCACTAAGTTATGTTTCTGTTTAAAGCTGAATTTTACACCTTTAAAATCCAGCCAAAAGAGTCGTATTAAAGGTTGGTTGGTTTGTTTTTTGTTTTTTTTAAGGAAAATGCAAAAGCACATATAGTTTAACTTAACATAGCATACAGTATAATCTTTCTCTCATTATTTTATAAAGATCATCTGAGTATCAGCAACATTTATTAAATTATAATTGCTACCAGTTTGTTATTGTTATAGGTAGTTGAAAAATTGTCAAGATTTTCTGATAAACAGATTTGATTTATGAATTAATGTATTTATTTTGAGGGACAATTTTTCAGTCAGCTCCAGTTATTAGTTAAATGCTGAACAGAACAAAGAAGAGACATGGCTTAAGGTCTATGTAGCTATAGAAATGTAGAGGAGATGTAACTATTACATTTTCTTTGTACTACATATTTTAATATAAAGGGCAAAGCTATGGATCTCCTTGCATATCAAGGAGATAGCCACACTGAAAAAAGTCATACTATATACTCAATATTTACTTAAGTACACACTCTAGAGTCCTGTCCTAACTCATGCAGCTAGCATAGATTAGCAAAGCAATACACACACTGCACAATCAAAGAAAAATGAAAATATCACAGGTCTGTGCAGTATGGGATTTTTGTTGTGGATAAAAATATCAAATTTAGAAGTGCATTATTGACATTTGACACATTTCTTGCTATAAAGTCAAAACCAAAGATATACTTGAAAAGACCAAGCAAATATTAAGTTAAAGGGAGAAAGGAAGAGAGGTTTTTAATTCTCTCCTTTCCGTTTCACTTCATAGTTTTCTCTGCTATTGTATCCTGCAAATTAATAAACATTTTATTCTTCAAACCTTTCTTCTAAATCCTCCAAACTGTTTATCCTAATTTTTCTTCATTATATCTAAATTTCTGTGCAATGTTAATAAATATGAATGAAAAAAATGATTTATGAGAGACAAGCTTTCACTATTTTGTGTGAGGGTTTTATTTTTTTATATGGTACTCATAGCAGCATACATTATCTCCATTAATCATATTGAATTTCATGTACAGTGTACAGGCTTACCCTCAGCCTTCATTAGTTATTAATTTTCTGAGCCTTCATTAGAAGAAACCATTTGAAATAGTAGCATTTAGTGACATCACAATGTACTTGTTGTAAAAGCAACCATTATAGAATAGCTACCAATAAGACAGAGCCTTTCTAAAACAAATGTTTATTGAATTATTAGTGCCAAGGGCTGTGTTCGTCAAACAAAAAATAGAGTTCTATGCCTCTAGCCACTGACATTTTCCCTTTCTAAACAGCCATTATGTGGCAGTGTTAATGTTATGGACAGCCATTTGTTCATTATTTACTGTAACTAACTGACATTATTATATTGGGCACTCTTAAAGTTCAGAGATGAATGTATGTTGTAAGCTGGTGGAGCTCCTGAAATTTAAGATATAAAACTAGCTGGCTGCATGCCACGGTTTTATATTGTTAAATCAGTTGATTGTTCAAGATACTTTAGATATAGCAGTTGCCGTGCATTTGTCACTCAGGTTGCCCAGCTGTCTACAAGGATGAATTATTGCTGCATTAGCCACCTTCTCCTCCCTTTCCCCCCTGCACAGCCTGTCTTAGCGACACCCATGTAATCATCAGTTCCAGGACTTGAGGCTCTTTTCCTTACACCTTGTTAGTCAAATTTTGTTATCAAGACAGTTGCTAACAAAGAAAAGATTCTTTCTTTCCCTGGAAAGCTAAGTGATATTTCAGTGGAAGCGGACAGTGAACAAATCTGGATCATGAAATTAAGGTTAATGCTATGCTGGAAGAAAAAAATTGTGATCTGGAAGGATAAGTACAGATACTACAGTGATGGTGAGGAATTATTGGACAGCCAGTTTAGTAAAGCATCACCCTGCTGGATTTGAGGAAAAAAAGGAACTGGCCATCAGTTGAAACTAGGCAGATACAAACTCAAATTAAGGCCAGAAGTGACCATCATGATCATCCAGTTTTACCTCCTACACATTTCAGGCCACAGAACCTTGCCCACTCACTCCTGTAATAGACCCCTAACCCCTGGCTGAGATACTGACATCCTCAAATCATGATTTAAAGACTAAGTCTTCAATTAAGGATGTTTCTATCATCAACAGAAGTTGGTCCAATAAAAGACATTACCTCACCCACCTTCTCTTTCAAATTAAGAACACATTTTAACAGTGAGGGCATTAACCACTAGAACAACTTACCAAGGACTGTGGTGGGTTCACCATCATAAGACATTTTTACATCAAGATTTCATGTATTTCTAAAGATATGCTTTAGTTCAAACAGAAATTGATTTAGGAAAGTTGTATGGCCTGTGTTATGCAGGTCAGACTAGACGATCAAAATGGTCCCATCTGGCTTTATAATCTATGAACACAAAATTGTTATGCAAGCTACTGCATGTAAACCTATCATACCCATTCATAGTTTCATAGATTCCAAGGTCAGAAGGGACCACGGTGATTATCTAGTCTGACTTCCTGTATAATGCATGACAGAGCTTCTCCATAATAATTCCTTGTTGTTTTTTTTTAATTTCCCATGATTGGGAATCCAAAACAGCCATCGGTAGATTATTCCAATAGTTAATTACTCTCGACATTAAAAGTTTACACCTTATTTCCAGTCTGAGTTTCTCTAGCATCAACTTCTAGGCATTGGATCATGTTATGCCTTTCTATGCTAGACTGAAGAGCCCATTATTAAATATTTGTTCCCCATGTCGGTACTTACAGCCTGTAATCAAGTCACCTCTTAACCTTTTCTTTGTTAAGCTTAATAGTTTGAACTCTTTGAGTCTATCGCTATTAGGAATGTTTTCTAACCCTCTAATCCTTCATTGTGGTTCTTCTTTGAACCCTTTCCAATTTATCAACTTCATTCTTGAGTTGTGGGGCACCAGAACTGGACACAGTATTCCAGCTGTGGTTGTACCAGTGCGAAATATAAAAGGTAAAACAACATCTCTACTTCTACTCAAGATTCCTCTCTTTATGCATCCCAGGATTACATTAGCTCTTTTGGCCACAGCGTCACACTGGGACCTCATATTCAACTGATTATCTACCCTGACCCCCAATTCTTTCTCAGTCACTGCTTCCCAGAATAGAGTCCTCCATCATGTAAATATGACCTCCATTCTTTGTTCCTGGATGTATACATTTGCATTTAGCCATATTAAAACATATATTGCTTGTTTGCACCTAGTTTACCAAAAGATCCAAATCACTCTGAATCAGTGATCTGTCTTCTTCATTATTTATCATTCCAACTTTTGTGTCATCTGCTAACGTTTTCAGTGATGATTTCATGTTTTCTTCCAGGTCATTGATAAAAATGTTAAATAATGATGGGCCAAGAACCGATCCCCGTGGGAGTCCATTGAAACCACACCCACTCAATGATCATTCCCCATTTACAATTACATTTTGAGACCTATCAGTTAGTCAGTTTTTAATCCATTTAATGTGTGCCATGTTAATTGTTTTAATCTAAATGTTGTGCATGCGGTACCATTAGAATACACATTGACTGTGAATAAATTGCCAATATTGTTGCATACACAGTAGGAAGAAAGACAAAAGACCAAGAATGTAGTTTTACTAGAATTCAAATACATTTTTAACAGTAAGGGTGATTAGAAAAATTAGTCCTTGGAACAAACTATCATGGGAAGTGGTGGATTTTCTCTATATTTCTTCAGATCAAGACACCATTCTGGAAGATATGCTTTAGCCAAACAGAAATTATTAGGATCGGTCTAGAATAATTAAGTGAAATTCTACGGCCGGTGTTATACAGGAAGCCTGACTAGATGAACTAATGATTCCTTCTGGCCTTAAATTCTACTAAACTGGAAACTATTTGGCAATAACTAGTTAGCACAGGTTATGCTTCCCTTCTAATCCATACCACCTGGTCATGTCAACACCCCATATCCACTAATCTGGTGCTAGGACCCCATTGCCCTCCTGTCATACGAAAGTTAATGGAGGGGGCAAATAGGGGGTTGTCTTCTCACCCTACCAGACATTAGTTACCCAACCCTATTCTTCTACTCTGCTTCTGATACCAGTGAAACTGGACTCACTACTGAACTAATTACCTGCAGTAGGCACTTGTCAAATTGTGACATGTATTTTACAACATAACCTACCCACTGTGGCCCTGGCTCCTGAGAGGAAATTGAAAAATGCCACTTGACCTACCTCAATCTCTCTGTGAAGGGAAAACTCCTTTCCTAGCTCCAAAAACATGACTAGCATGATGCCCACAGCAAGGACACAACACCTGGTCCTACTCTAATTCCAAGGGTGGGTGAAGGAGAATTTCAACCCAGCACAGAATGGTGTTCTTGGGTAAGGACAAGGTTTTATAAATCTTGGGTGCCCAGGAACCAATGGGCTTATGCTGCACCCTTCTATGCAACCAATCTGCCACAGAGACCCCCTCCTCCTCCCTTCAAACTGATTAGTGGGGGAGGGTATGCAGAAACACCCTGCACCATTGTGCCATCCAGGAGTGGGAGAAGACACAGAGTGGCTCCACTCTCTACTTGCAGCATTCCACTCCTCCCTCCTCACAGTCCAGCACTGTGGACTCCCACTACCCACTGCACTCAACACCCATCCCTCTGCATTTTGGCCCTGTTGAAGTATAGCACCTGCCGCATTGTACTCCAAAGGAGAAGGTTGAATGTGATACCTGGACATGCACAAATCTGTAGCCATCCTGAGACCCCTCCTCCTCTTGAGATCTTCCCTTCCCCCCTCCCTGCTGATGAATTTTTTTCATTTGAATCTCTCCTTCGGGTTTTGTCTTTTAATAAAATAATTGTATTGGTTTGAAAGAAACCTTTATTCTATTAAGTGAAAGCAAACAGAGCACTGCAAAGCAACATACAATTATGTTAAGCCCCGCTTCTTGCATTATGTGCTCCAATCACCTCCTAGCATTTCAAGCACTGCGATCCCTAGCATATCAACAAATATTAGTGGTTTTCAGCTTTAAATTACTGCCTCAAGGCATCCCTGTTCCTTATGGACCTGCGCTGTGCCCCTGTAATGGCACTGGTCTCTGGCTGTTCAAACTCAGCCTCCAGGCACTGAGCCTCTGCAGTCCAGCCCAGAGTGAAGCTTTCACCCTTCCCTTCACAAATATTATGGAGTGTACAGCACACGGCTATAAGCATAGGAATATTGTCATTGGCCAGGTCCAGCTTCCCATACAGGCATCGCCAGTGGGCTTTTAAACTGCCAAATGCACATTCAACAGTCATACTGCACTTGCTCAGCCTGTTGTTGAACCACTCCTTGCTGCTGTTAAGTTGCCTGGTGTATTGCTTCATAAGCCACAGCATTAAGGGGTAGGCAGGGTCTCCCAGGATCACAATGGGCATTTTGGCTTCCCCTACAGTGATCTTCTGGTCTGGGAGGAAAGTCCCTGGTTGCAACTTTTTGAACAGGCCAGTGTTCTGAAAGAAGTGTGTGTCATGCACCTTTCCGGACCAGCCTGAGTTAATGTCTGTGAAATGTCCATGGTGATCCACAAGAGCCTGGAGAACCATTGAGAAATGCCCCTTGTGATTAATGTACTCAGTGGCTAGGTGGTCTGGTGCCAGAATTGGAATGTGTGTGCCATCTATTGCCCCTCCGCCATTAGGGAAGCCCATTTGTTCAAAGCCATCCACAATGTCATGTATGTTGCCCAGAGTCACAGTCTTTTGGAGCAGGATGTGATTAATGGTCCTACACACTTCCATCAATATGACTCCAACTGTCCACTTTCCCACTCCGAACTGGTTAGCAACCGATCGGTAGCAGTCTGGAGTAGCCAGCTTCCACAGTGCAATCTCCATGCGCTTCTCCAGTGACAGGACAGCTCTCATTTTCATGTCCTCGATCACACAGTCCCATGAATGTGGCTTTCCTCATGAGAAAGTTCTGCAGCCTCTGCTCTCCAGACATGCATCACAATGTGATCCTACCACTCACTGCTTGTTTCCCGAGCCCAAAAGCCATAAGCAATCTCATGGTGCAGCTACTATGCATGGCAAGATCAATGTCATACTCCTCTTGCCTTTGTAGTTTAAGGAATAACTCCACTTCCACTTGTGATGTGTTGGTCAGAGTGAGCAGCATACTGGTCAGCAGTTCAGGATCCATTCTTACAGCCAGAAAGAGGCAGGGCACACAGTACACAAACTGTTGAAAGATGGTGCCAAATGCAGACAGAAGCACAGGGATTGCTGGGATGCAAAGCAATGCATCACAGGGCATTGGGACAGGACCCAGGATGCCCCGCTATCCCCTACGCCTTCCCACAAGTCTTAGCAGCAAAAGAGAAAGAGGTGCTCTGTGGGATAGGTGCCCAGAGTACACCACTCTGAATACCGCTGCAAGTGGCGCAAGTGTGAACATGCTATTGTGTAGGCAGCTGTCAGTGTGAACCCACAACAGCAGTTTCCCTTCTGTGCTCTCTGAGTAGTGCTGTAACTTTACCAGTGTAGACGTGCCCTATGCACTGCTCCAAGTTAAGCAAACTTATTACTTCTAATCAGTGCACTCCAGCTGTACCACCTCCACTCCCAGCGTAGCCCCTAGGACATCGTCCCATTTAGGGCAAATTTAACACCTGTTTGCATCATTGGAAAAGCCATGATCTGGTGACCTTTTCTTATTAATATCACCTAATTTACACAGGTAGTTCCCACTACAGCTAAGGAGACAATCTTCTTAGAAACAAATTCAGAAAAAAAGGTACCTTCTTACTTAAGAGCTTATGAAGTACAGAAATAGAAGGAGAGTGATTCTATTGTGGCTTGTGCATCATCAACAGAGTTGTTAACTAAGGCCTGGTCTACAATGAGGGGGGCATCAATCTAAGTTATGCAACTTTGACGTACTTAAATCTACTTATCACGGTGTCTTCACTGCGGTAGGTAGACTGCTGATGCTCCCCCATAGACTCCGCCTACACTTCTCGCTCCAGTGGAGTACTGGAGTTGATGGGAGAGCACTCGGTGGTCGATTTATCGCGTCTTCACTAGACGCGATAAATCGACCCCCGCTGGATCGATCACTATAAAGCTAATTGTAGACATGCTCTACGTTCCAACCACATGAGTGTAATATCTGAAGGAGATCAAATGGAGTAGGTAAAGATATCTAATGGATGAGAAACCAGACTGGGGCAAAAGGCTGAAACAAAGAAAAGGAAACATAGAAAGGAAGAGGGACAGATGAAGGGGAAAAAACTTTAAGAAAGGGAAATAGAAAAAGTAAAACTTAATCAGAAGAGAAACAGATATTGGGGCAGGAGGGAGAAGCCCGACAGATAAAAGGAAAGAAAGAAAGAAAAACAAAAAAACAAACAAAAACAAGCAGGACATATTTAGTAATAATTGTGATCTCTTTTAAAGAAAATTAGATCTCAATGCTAGAAAGATACATATATAGTCTAAGGGTATGTCTACGCTACGGGATTAATCCTAAATTATATAATTTAAATTTTGGAAACAGATTGTATAAAGTTGAACATATGTGGCCACACGAAGCACATTAATTTGGTGATGTGCGTCCATGTACCGGGGCTAGCGTCGATTTCTGGAGCACTGCACTGTGGGTAGCTATCCCATAGTTCCTGCAGTCTCCTCCACCCATTGGAATTCTGGGTTGAGATCCCAATGCCTGATGGGGCCAAAAACATTGTCGCGGGTGGTTCTGGGTATATCCTCCCCCGTCTCCAGGGAAGCAATGGCAGACAACCGTTTTGCGCCTTTTTCCTGGCTGAATAGTGCAGACGCCATACCACGACAAGCATGGAGCCCGCTCAGCTCAAGACAGCAGTCATGAACATTGTAAACACCTCACGCATTATCGTTCAGTTTATGCTGAACCAGAACCTGCAAAACCAGGCAGCGAGAAGTAGGCTACGGCAGCGAGAGGGATGAGGACATGGACATGGAATTCTATCAAACCACAGGACCGGGTGCTTTGGAGATCATGCTGTTAATGGGGCAGGTTATAGCCGTGGAACACTGATTCTGGGTCTGGGAAACAAGCACAGACTGGTGGGACCACATAGTGTTGCGTGTGTAGGACGATTCCCAGTGGCTGCGAAACTATCACATGTGTAAGGGCACTTTCTTGGAACTTTGTGCCTTGGTTTCCCCTGTCCTGAAGCGCCAGAATACCAAGATGAGAGCAGCCTTCACAGTTGAGAAGCGAGTGGCAATAGCCCTGTGGAAGCTTGCAACGCCAGACAGCTACCGGTCAGTCAGGAATCTATTTGGAGTGGACAAATCTACTGTGGGGGCTGCTGTGATGAAAGTAGACAAAGCAATCACTGAGGTGCTGCTAGGAAAGGTAGTGACTCTGGGAAATGTACAGGTCATAGTGGATGGCTTTGCTGCAATGGGATTCCCTAACTGGGGTGGGGCGATAGATGGAACCCATATCCCTATCTTGGCACCGGAGCACCAGGGTACCCAGTACATAAACCGCAAAGGGTACTTTTCAATGGTGCTGCAAGCACTTGTGGATCACAAGGGACGTTTCACCAACATCAACATGGGCTGTCCGGGAAGGGTTCATGACGCTCGCATCTTCAGGAACACTACTCTGTTTAAAGAGCTGCAGCAAGGGACTTACTTCCTGGACCAGAAAATAACCATTGAGGATGTTGAAATGCCAATAAAAAGAACAGGAGTACTTGTGGCACCTTAGAGACTAACAAATTTATTAGAACATAAGCTTTCATGGGCTACTGCCCACTTCTTCGGATGCATATAGAGTGGAACATATATTGAGGAGATATATATACACACACATACAGAGAGCATGAACACAAATCTGACATCAGGAATCATAATACTCAAAAACCAGTGGGAGAACACTTTAACCTGTCTGGTCATTCAATGACAGACCTCCGGGTGGCTATCTTACAACAGAAAAACTTCAAAAACAGACTCTAAGGAGAGATTGCTGAGCTGGAATTGATATGCAAACTAGATACAATCAACTCAGGATTGAATAAGAACTGGGAATGGCTGAGCCATTGCAAACATTGAATCTATCTCCCCTTGTAAGTATTCTCACATTTCTTATCAAACTGTCTGTACT
This sequence comes from Malaclemys terrapin pileata, assembly GCF_027887155.1. Lineage (NCBI taxonomy): Eukaryota > Metazoa > Chordata > Testudines > Emydidae > Malaclemys > Malaclemys terrapin. The sequence continues at coordinate 94,092,893 of NC_071509.1, forward strand.
GGGCTAGCTTGATTATCACTTCAAAAATTTTTTCTCTTACTTAATTGGCCTCTCAGAGTTGGTAAGACAACTCCCACCTGTTCATGCTCTCTGTATGTGTGTATATATCTCTCCTCAATATATGTTCCACTCTATATGCATCTGAAGAAGTGGGCAGTAGCCCACGAAAGCTTATGCTCTAATAAATTTGTTAGTCTCTAAGGTGCCACAAGTACTCCTGTTCTTTTTGCGGATACAGACTAACACGGCTGCTACTCTGAAACCTGTCGAAATGCCAATAGTTATTCTTGGGGACCCAGCCTACCCCTTAATGCCATGGCTCATGAAGCCATACACAGGCAGCCTGGACAGGAGTCAGGAGCTGTTCAACTACAGGCTGAGCAAGTGCAGAATGGTGGTAGAATGTGCATTTGGCCGTTTAAAAGGTCGCTGGCGATCGTTACTGACTCGCTCAGACCTCAGCCAAACCAATCTCCCCATTGTTATTTCTGCTTGCTGTGTGCTCCACAATCTCTGTGAAAGTAAGGGGGAGATCTTTATGGTGGGGTGGGAGGCTGAGGCAAATCGCCTGGCTGCTGATTACGCGCAGCCAGACACCAGGGCAATTAGAAGAGTACACCAGGAAGCGCTGTGCATCAGAGAAGCTTTGAAAACCAAAGACTGGCCAGACTACAGTGTGAAATTTCTGTTTGTTTCTCCTTCATGAAAACCCGCCCCCTTTATTGACTCATTCTCTGTAAGAAACCCACCCTTCCCCTTCCCCCAGCTTGCGTTCAAAGGAAATAAAGTCACTATCATTTAAAAATCATGTATTCTTTATTAATTGATTATAAACATAGGGAGAGAACCGACAAGGTAATCTGGGTGAGGTTTGGGAGGAGGATAGGAGGGAAGTAAAAGGCCACTGAAAAAATTCAATATAATGACAGCCTTTTGGTTGGGCTGTCCACTGGGGTGGAGTGAGAAGGTGCACAGAGCCTCCCCCCCGCCCCGTGTTCTTACACGTCTGGGTGAGGAGGATATGGAACATGGTGAGGGAGGTTATACAGCGGCTGCAGCGGCAGTCTGTTATCCTGCTGCCATTCCTGAAGCTCCACCAGATGCCGGAGCATGTCCGTTTGATCACGCAGCAGCCCCAGCATTGCAGCCTGCCACCTCTCATTTCGAGCGTCCCTCATGACCTCACGTTCACTGGCATTTTTCCTAAATTTAGATATCGTGTCCTTCCACTCATTCAAATGAGCTCTTTCATTGCGGGTGCATTCCATTATTTCCGTGAACATCTCGCGTCCTCTTTCTCTGCCGCCTTATCTGAGATAGCCTTCAGGATGGAGGAGGGAGGCTTGAAAAATTTGCAGCTGCTGGAGGGAGGGTTGAAAAAAAAGGAGAGAAGTTTTTAAAATGATACATTTTACAGAACAATGCTTATACTCTTTCATGGTGAACAACACTATTCACATTACATAGCACATGTGATTTCAGTACAAGGTTGCATTTTCCATCTTGAGTGCCTGTGGCTTTGGTGTTAGAGATCACAGACGCAGGTCCGGGCACCAGAATTCAGCTTGCATGCGGCCATGGTAAGCCATTGTCTTTCGGCTTCTTCACCCTCCTTTCCCACATACCAAGCAAAGCCGTTGACTGCTGCAGTTTTCTGTTAACCTTCAGCAGCAGAAAACAAACTAACCCCACCCCACCCAATTCTCTGGGATGATCACTTTATCCCTCCCCCCACCGCGTGGCTGGTAACAGGGAAAATCCCTGCTAGCCAAATGCGAAAAGCTCAGGGCAAATTCTCCCCCCCCACACCCTCCGTGCTTGGCTAACTGCAGGGAAGGATTTCTTTTCAGCCACAGGCAAACAGCCCAGTAGGAACAGCCACCTCTGTCCCCTTAATTAAATTCCCGTATTTCAACCAGGTTACCATGAGTGATATCACTCTCCTGAGGAGTGCACAGCGAGATAAAGAACAGATGTTGCTTGAATGCCAGCAAACACCGGGACCATATGCTGCCAGGCTTTGTAATGCAATGATACCAGATTACTTGCTGCAAGCATGGCGTGGTCAAGTGTCCTACCATGGAGGACAGAATAAGGCTGCAGTGCTCAGAAACCTTGTGGAAAGGCTTTTGGAGTACCTCCAGGAGAGCTTCATGGAGATGTCCCTGGAGGATTTCCGCTCCATCCTCAGACACGTTAACAGACTTTTTCAGTAGCTGTACTGGCCGCGAATACATCCCAAGTCCTCAGGGCAAAGTAATCATTAAATAACGCTTGTTTTAAAAGCAAGTTTTATATTTTAAAAGGTAAACTCACCTGAGGTCCCTTCCATGGGGTCATGGTCTTGGATATTTGCTTGGGAAGGTTGGGAGGGTACTTCAGTCAGTCTGAGAAAAAGATCCTGGCTGTTGGGGAGAACGGAGTGCTGGGTGCTCTCCGCAAGCTCATCCTCCTCCTCCTCTTCCCCGTCCACAGAATCCTCAGGTGTAGCTGATGAGATTATCCCCGCCTCGGAATCCATGGTCAGAGGTGGGGTAGTCGTGGCGGCCCCCCCTAGAACTGCATGCAGCTCGGCGTTGAAGTGGCATGTCCGCGGCTCTGACCTAGAGCGACCATTTGCCTCCTTTGTTTTTTGATAGGCTTGTCTGAGCTCCTTGACTTTCATGCGGCACTGATCTGAGTCCCTATTGTGGCCTCTCTCCATCATGCCCTTGGAGACTTTTTCAAAAGTTTTGGCATTTTGTCTTTTTGAACAAAGTTCTGCTAGCACTGAATCCTCTCCCCATATAGCGTACGGTCCCTGCTGGTGCTCTTTTTTGATTATTGGCCTGCATGGTTACCTGTGCTGATGAGCTAAGCTATCTATGGTCACCTGTGCTCTCCACGCTGGGCAAACAGGAAATGAAATTCAAATGTTCGCAGGGCTTTTCCTGTTTACCTGGCCAGTGCATCCGAGTTCAGATTGCTGTCCAGAGCGGTCACAATGGTGCACTGTGGGACAGCTCCCGGAGGCCAATACTATCGAATTGCAGCCACGCTAACCCTAATTCAAAATGACAATATCGATTTTGGCGCTACTCCACTTGTCGGGGTGGAGTACAGAAATCGATTTAAAGAGCCCTTTATTTCGAAATAAATGGCTTCGTTGTGTGGACGGGTGCAGGGTTAATTCGATTTAACGCTTCTAAATCCGAATTAAAGTCATAGTGTAGACTAGGCCTAAAACAGATATATGTAAGATAATATGATTGGGGGGAGGGAATGAATGAGGAAACTTTAATATGGATGGGAGATAGGTGTGGGAACCTAGTGTTCCTACACAGGGATAACTTTGGGGGTTTAATATTGTTTTACCACAATTTTACCATTGTCGATACTCTGAGAATATTTTCACATGCTGCATGGGAAACGTACAAGGTCAGTTAGAGCCTTGGAGCAACATGATTTTAGTGTGTAGTTAAAGGAATTTCAACAGAACACAATTTGCCACTGGCAAGTTTGTTTAGGACAGAATTTCAGAAAAGTGCCAGGTAAGGTTGGTTTTATTAATTTTAAATGCTTAGATTTGGAATAATATCCAGTGTTTTAAAATCCAGGGAATCGCACGCATGATTTCTTGAGATACTATTTCCCGCAACGTTCTGTCTGTTTACACTCCCTACTGTTTGACGACTGGCTAGTAACCCATTAAACAAAGAATAGACAGAGTGGTACATTTGAATAGCATCACAGTGTAAGATTAGATCATGCAGTAGACAATCAGGAAGGCTAGGGCCTGCTAATTTAAAGTAGGAGGATCCAGAATTGGAGGCGTCTTTATGAATTTCTAGAAATTCGTTACTGTGTTTTCTTCTATGTTTTCTCTTTTATGCTCCTCTTTGCTTCTTTTACTCCGGTCTTCCCTTCCCTCCTGTATTTTCTCCCTTGTAGATGTGCTGGGCATCTTTCTTTGCAGTTATTTGATGTGAGTGCATTATTGGGACAGAACGTGAAATATCTTATTAAAAGTATGGTCCTGTATTTTCACTTAGAATGATGCAATATATGTAGCACTGCTTTCTCTCTGAGGAAAAAAAATACTTCTTATACTTCCTAAATGTTAAAAGTCTTTTACTCTTTTCTACCCATAATTTCTTCAGAGATCTGTCTCACCTCCATTACTAGGCAGAACATGGCACACTAATTTAATTTATTATAAGACACAGCATTTTTAGAGTCTTTTATAATGGTATTTATCAATATTTTCCTTTTTCTTCAATCATTAAATATTATGATGATGTAACGGAGGAGTAAAATGTGTTTTACTTTAACATAAATAGACTGTGTAAACTATTAAACTAAAATACATACATTTGATTTGTTTATTTAAAAACCTCTATTACCCATAACTTTTATAATGCTGTCTTATTACTTAACTATGCAATGTGCTACTTTTTGCATTTCATGAATGACATTGAAATGGGCAACCTGTCATTATGCCATTAGATTTTATGCTTTGATTAGGAAACAGCAGCTCATTAGTTAGATTTTTCTCCTGTATATATGTGTTTATCATCATTTTGAAGAATGCAAACACCTGAAATTGGACAATGTTCCCCCCCATCTTGAGTGTGTTTCACCTCTGGACTCGTACATAAAATTAATCATAATTTCCCCCTCTATTCTCTTGCACATCACTAGGACTTTCAAAAGTAGGGATCTGTTTTCTGTAACAAATGACTACGTGTCCAAAAAATAAAAAAAATAAAAATAAGAAAAGACGGTGGCATGTTAAAATGAAACTGACTCAATCCAACAAATCAGTTTCATTTATTTAGTCTTCTGATTCTTTACAGCTAGAATTATTTTAATTTTATAATTTTGTTTTTCAAATGTTTAATTATACAGGTGTTCAGACAGCAAACCTTTGTGTGCAGGGATACTAGACACCCAATTGATTTTATTTTGATTTTTCAAATACAAAAAAGGCACACATCCAAATGGCCTGGGAACCTTGCCACCACTTACAATCACATACAACAAGGCAAAATACAACAAGACACCCTGGTAGGCTTCAACCTTTAAACACAAATCAAGCTTTAATCAGATGATAAAATGGGATATTGGCATGCCTATTTATTCAGCTCAGATGCTACTCCTCTGTGGTCCCAGATACCCCAGTAAGATGATGGACCTCATGGTATTTTCTGAAGGTTAACCATATATTTTGGATCAAAGCAGAGAGTGAAATCCAAATTCAAGCGTTCTTCTGGGAGAACATCCTGCCTGCAGTTGCCTCTCTGTTATATATAGAGGGTTCCAACTTAAACACTTCTACTGAATAAAACTGTGGCAATAGAGCATACGAAGAGAGCCAGTCTCTCAAGTAGGCAGGTCTCTAACCACACAAAATTTTACAGCGCAAAACTAACATTAAAATTCTATCCAAGAGCCAAGTGACCATGATTGCTGATTACAAAACACAGGTATCATGTATCCATTACAAAGCATGCAACTTGCATATGAGTTTCAGGTTCCTAATAGATGAAAGACTGAAGATGCTGTTCTACATACAGCATGTTACAACAGTCTAATCGTGAATTGACAAAAAGCATGAATCTGCATCTAAAAGAAAGGACCACATGTTAACACTGTCTGGAGTGGATCACAACTGTGAATGCCAACCTCAGGGCAGATTATCAAGAAGCAGGGCAGACCCCCCACCCCCATAGTGGCTCTATGTTCTATAATTCAATTTAATCAATTCAGTGATAAGTGTGAACTCCTGAAACACTAACAGTCTTACGATGGAGTCACAGATAGTCCCCTTGGGCATTCCAATCTATCTTGCGACCCAGACAAGCTGGAGTTAGCAATAGATGGATGCCACAGACCAAAGATCACAAAATATTCAGGTAGCTCATAATCCCAAGAAACCAGTCACTCACATCCGGTCAATTTGTAACTTCAAAGACAACACTTGTAGCCAAGCCTATAGTAAACTATGTAAGAATTTATCAACTAAGAATGTAAATGAAAGAATTATTTCAACGTTAAAGCAGGCAAGCATATAGACTGTGATTCATTTGTGTATATGGTTTCAAAAAGTGACCAGACTAAGTGATCTAATGGTCCCTTCTGGCCTTGAATTCTATTAGTCTGACTCTGGACCAGCATTGAATCTATCAGCATTAAATATCATTTAGGGGTAACCCAGTCTGACCCTGGGGATCTCTGCTTTTGTTTTATAGCTCCTGCTCTTTGAGTACAAACTGAAAAAGATGAAAACATTTCTTATCAGCTAGTCTTAATTTCCTTCTTTCAAAATTCAAGATGTTCACTAGATTATTAATGATGGTTCCCAAAGGTGAGCATATGCTCTCTGTTCTGGGGGTAATATCAAGCTTGTCCATTACTTCCCATTGTTTCTCCCACCTCACTGACAATGTTTTTGACTGCTGGTACCTATCATGTTTTTCTCATTGTCTCCTTGTACTCCTCCAATCTGTCTGGATTGATCTGTTTTCCCTGGTCCTATACTTAGACTATCTGCTTCTTGGAACTTGGATCATCTTTTCGTTGTGTGTATGTACAGCGTGCGGCCTAGTATGACAGGATCCTGGTTAATGACTGGTGCTCCTCGGCACGATGGGAATACAAATATTCTTATATCACCTCATTTTATAAGGGTTGAAATTCAGCCAGCTCACTCTCATCCATAGCACAATGTCCACCAGATACTGGTTCATCTGTCTTTAGCAGGTCACAGTCTCTATCCTTTCACTTCCTAACCCAGACTTTGGGTCACAGGTTCCCATGCTTCCTCCTTTTCAACCACCCATACCATCTCATCAGCTCCTATCTGCTGCCTCAGTGAAATCAAGAACTGGCCAGTTACCTCTGCCTCTGTTTTCCTTCCACCTGAGCAGGGCTAGATAAACACAATCTGGGGCCCTAGACACAGCACAACATTGGAACCCCTCTAGCTACACCCTTATTGTGGGCCAGCCCTTGCATTATGGAACTGCAACCAATTTGAAAAGGTGGGGGCAATAAAGGAAAGTCTTTCCTTCCCAAAGAGGCAGAGGCAGTAGCATGGGCCCCATTGACTCCTTTTATGAGTAGCAATTGGATCCACTCTCCTTTGCCACCAGCAAACCCAGAAAGGCAGAGTAAGCGGCATAGGATGAGGAGAAGCAGTAGTTCAGAAATCAGCTTTGGTGGGCAGACTGGGCCCACTACATTCTTTTACCAGAGTCCTCTCCTGGGGTGGGTAGTCAGGGTATTTGAGTTAACCCCAATGAGATGTCTGTGACAGTATATAGCTCTTCTTTCAGGCTTTCTACAGATTCCAGAAGTCATCACTGTTGATTATGCTCAAGTCACATTTTCAAACTTTTCTTCCTAAACTTGAAGAACAGAAGCTTACTTTTATTTAGCACACTATGCATATAATAAAATGAAAACACTGATTTAAATCAGATGACTTCAGGAGCCACCACTGCTGGCATGGATCTGTGGTGATTTTACTTAATCTGGCCCTGATAAAACTGCTCAGACTCTTTGGGGCAAATCTTACTTAGTCCCCAAAAGGACTGAGAAGGCAGGGATTGAGCCTGCTCTGATCATATCCCTGCTCTCTTCTTTCAATGGAGGGAGGCACTCTCTTGGAGGCTTAAGGCCCACCAGCCCCTCCATCCTTCCGCAGACTGCACTCTATAGTCCTGCTTTACTGAAGTGGTTAGTATATGCCAGCAGCTACTACCCATGCCTCACTTTCAATTACTGCTCCTTTCTCCTTTTCTCTGGTGGGAGAAGGAAAGAGGAGAGAAAATGATGAATCTGGCACAAAAGTTTTTGTTCGTTTGTTTGTTTAAAGAAAGACAGGTAAATGGATTTAACTGATGGGAGATATGCAGTAGCAACTGGTAGTGAATGCTAACGAATAAGAGTGACAGTATGATGTAACCCCTATAACACCTTGTATGAGGGTGCTCTCAAACTTATTGGGCAATTTCTCAACACAACCTTTTGGGTTCTCCCAACCAGGAAGAAATAGAACAAGTCAAAAATCACTGTATCAACTCCTGCATGCAACAGCAGCTGGCAGCACCACCTCATGATCAATGGTATCCAAGCCTGCTGACAAATCTAATAGCTTCAGGATAGACAATCAGATCATTATGCATTGGTAGGAGGAAATTGTCAGCCAAAGAATAAGTGTGGTTTCTGTATCATACTCAGATCCATAACCAGGTGTGTCTGTGACCAGGGTAATGAAGTAGGCATATACTGTAACATGTGTCTTTCCACAACTTTCTCTGCTACCTTATCCAAAAAGGGAAGAGTGATAACAGATAGATAATCGGCTAGATTGTTCAAGATATAATCACTTGTCATTGACAAAGAGGGAATGCAAGCCTCCTTCAAATCATTTTTGTGACATAGATGTTCATCCACATGTTCTTTGGCCTAGTGTACCAGTATACAACTCAGCTGAACTGGAGAATTACAATAGGTTAAGTGCAGCCTACATATAAATATGCAGAGTTTGCTCATTAGGCTTTTATTACAAATACATTTTTCTAACCATAAGTTTAAAATAATTATTTTACCTAAGAAAACAAAACTGACATATTCCAAAGGAAATGGTGGGCATTCTAAGTACAAGAAAGAAAGGAAGAGCAGAGAAAAGGAGAAACAAACAAACAAGTTCTGACAAAGCCACTTTCACAGTAACTTGTCAATGATAATTAAAATCTAATTATGCCTGATAGCAGGGACCTTTCTTACTACAGGTTTTTGGAGAGGACTTAGCTTGCATCATAAACATGAGTTCAAATAGTTTCAGCACATATTCTGTGGGCACTAACAAGATATGGATTATTCACAGTCCTAATGAAGACTGGGAATTGAGTGTAATGACTGACAACCCACAGAGAAACTTCAGCCAAACCATAGTGTAAATAAAACAGTAATGCAAACTCTATCTTCATTTATACTCTGAGCAGTCTCCCTCAAGTCAATATCAGCATAAAGCAGGGAGGAAACTAGCTCATAGTTCCATATATTTATAGACACACATATTTATTATTATTTGGTGGTTGTATTTTTGGAAGGCTAGTGAGATTGGTTCTAAGTAATACACATTATGCCCAAAAAGGTGATTATTAAAATCTTGACAATTGCCATTTGGAGTCATGTGGTATAAAAGGTTTTATTCCTATTTGTTTAAGGTGAACTACACAACTAATTTGTGGTTATCATATTTTGGCACATGTTACAGAAAAAAAAATTGAGAAATGCTGCAGAGTTGTGGGTTTTACTTTTTTTAATATTCTCCTCCCCCTTGTCAATTCAGATTGCCTCAATATAATATTGAGCTGTAGCATGAATCTAAAACCTGCAACAATACAAGACCATTTTGTTTTTCTAATAGTTTGAAAGATAGTGGACCTAAAACTATTACCAGTACCAAATATTTGCCTATCCTGCAGCTGATTCATGTGTAATTTTATTGGCAATTTTTAAAAACTCTGATTACTGCTAAGAGGTTTGAAATTTTTAAAATAGTCCTAACTGAGACGTATTGGAGGACAAAGTACCAGGGAAGCAATCAAAGATGTAAGAAAAACAAAATAAAGAAATAGTAATAGCAGCTGAAACTCACAGTGAGGGAACTTAGTTATCTTATATGCATTTATTCAAAATTATATGTTTATTTACTCATGGGTATGCAACCCAAAGACCACAGCTATGGGGACATTAAGAATGCATAGATATACTCAATATACATCATATGTATAGATTTTCTCTTTTGTGAAATCACTATTTGATATGTGTTGTTCTGAAGAATGTGGTTATATAGTGTTAGTTGTGGTGTGAAAGGAAATAGTATTTCAAACAACATGATTACCCTGGTATATAATTCTATTTACTTCTGTGTAAATGAGGATAATTTGGATCATAGGAACACTAAGATCTGTCCCATTGAAAGTAAAAGGGGATAACCAATGCATAGGCATATTCATTGCAAATACTCACTGTCTTTTTAATTATCAGCAACAGTCAACATATTAATACTGACAGTAATGCCCAGCTAATTGCATTTAAATTGCCACCACTGTTTAGCCCATAATTTCCCTTCCTCTTCCTTTCCATCCTCTCTAAAAGGATGATTTGCTGATGGCTATGTTAGCTATGACTCCAATACTTTTATTGGAGATGAGCACAATATCAGTCCTGACTATTTTCAGCAATCGGACATATGGTTTCATGTATGTTGGTTTTGTTTTATTTTTAAAAACAGCATGATTTTAAAAAGTGCATATAATTTATAAAAATCAGAAGGAAAGATGAATAATGAAGTGTGATGTTCTAATTAACATTAAGCTATCCTTCAATGAAACTTCATCAAGGTCAAGTCCAGATTTTAGGACTTCATCCTACATTCTAAGCCAGGGGTCAGCAACCTTTCAGAAGTGATGTGCCGAGTCTTCATTTATTCACTGTAATTTAAGGTTTCGCGTGCCAGTAATACATTTTAACGTTTTTAGAAGGTCTCTTTCTATAAGTCTATAATATATAACTAACCTATTGTTGTATGTAAAGTAAATAAGGTTTTTAAAATGTTTACGAAGCTTAATTTCAAATTTAATTAAAATGCAGAACCCCCCGGACCGGTGGCCAGGACTCGGGCAGTGTGAGTGCCACTGAAAATCAGCTTGCGTGCCGCCTTCGGCACACGTGCAATAGGTTGCCTACCCCTGTTCTAAGCTCTCACTGATTTTACTTGTGCAGGATGAATAGAGTTGTGAAGACAGTGGGCTATATTCAGATATGGTGTCACTCCTCTTCACCTGCTTAATGTGAGTCACTCCTCTATTTCTTGTTTATATCTTTTATAAAGACAACCTCAACTGCTCAGTTTTACACCAGGCACATGAAACTATCAGACACATAAAACTATTTTAGTTTTAGTAGTTAGATTTTTTTTAAAAAAAGTTCTCTATGCATACACACATGTGCACAATCTGAATGACAGCAGACAATAAGTCCAGATGCTTTAGGATCTCCCTTATGTCAGAGATTATCCATGATCATCCCATATCAGATCTAGAAAGAACTAGCGAATTATACCATCATTCAGCTCTGCTCCATTTGACATTCCCAATGGCAAAGAACAATTTAAGATTCAATTTCCCAAAATAAAATTCCAAATACTAAAATATTTGTACCACTTAACGATCATTACTCATGGTCATGTACAGCACTAATAGCTGTGATAAAATGTTACACTTGCTATCAGTAAGTGTGTGCAACATCCACGCACTCCTGTTTCACAAACACGTTCATCCTGTAGATACTCAAATACAAGTAAATATTTGGAAGTCAGTTAGAAGGGTGGGGAAGCTACCCCTTAAATAAATTATACAGAAAATGTAAAATTATCATCGTCAGCCCAATCATGTTTAATTTGCTGATGTGAGGAGGATCCAAGCAACATTTTTAGAAAACACTAACTAAAATGTGTGCCCACATAGATTTTATAAGCATTAATAGGAGATGTCATACAAGAGTCCTCCCAAGACTAAAGAATTAGCAGCTAGACCTGGAATTGAAGGTTTCAACTAAATCTAAACACATACATAAACTCAACACATTCATTATACGGTATCTTCTATGTCAAACATTTTTCCCCCTTTGTCAAACAGTGGTGAACATCTTTCTCTCTGAATTCTACACTAATTGTAACAACCTTACGATTTCTCAATCCATTTTTTTCCCTCTTACTAGAAGTACTATACACACACACACACACACACACACACATACAAAGAAAAGGTGATTATTTTGTAGGCAGAATCTTAATGGTCTGATAATTTTGAATCAGGGGTTAGTGTCACCAAAAACAGTAACCATAACTACTTATTTACCTTGTAACAAATTCTTTCTATTTCTTGAGTTCTAGATAATAAATGAAGATAGTAGTTAATAAAAAAAAAGACCTCCTCACTTGCAAAGATTCACTCTTCTAATACATTTGGTTCAAAAAATTGCTCATTCTGAACTTGAATTGCATACGTTATAAGATTCTGAAATGTTCCAGTATTTTATTGACTTCTGATTCATTATTAGAATTGACCAGGGCTTGGATAGTATGAGTCCATTTGATTCACTTTTTTCTCTAAACTTTTTCTTAAGGTGATCTCATCTACATCCACAATTTTAGCTCAAATAACTATACTGCTGCCTCTCAAAGCTACCTGTATACAAAGTCCCCCCTCCTTATCCATACCTTCATTGTTTTCCACTTTTCTTCTCTGGTTTCTCTGCTTTTCATTAACCTAAAAGCCACTCTTCTTCCTTTGCTACCACTCACTGCAAGCACATCAGTTTCTTTCTAAAATCCCTTCATTAGTTTCTTTTCCTTTTGGGCCCTGAAATTAAAACTCACCCTGAATAATCCTGTCCATGTCAACTGCACTTTAGTTTTCTCCTTACTATTTACCCTCTCACTTCACTTACAAGCTCTCCTCAGTGCCCTCTCCTTATTACTTCCTTTGCCTTCTTTCCCTTTGATAGGCCAAAAATGGAACCCCTAGCACCAACCGGAGTTAAAAACCCCCTCCCCACCCTTCAACCACATGTCATAGAACGGCTGCTAGTGCATCCCTGAGGAGGCATTAGACACCATAGTCCTAGTGCATTTCCACTGTAGGCCTCAGAAAGAGAAAATTGGTGACAGACTACACACTCCCACCTGCCCTTCTATGTTGGCAGGCAGGAATTTATCATTGAGCTGAGCTCCATATAACACAGAGATGTACACTGCTGTATTACTGTTAATGGAATAAATGGGCCTGGAGAGCTTGTAAGTGAAGCGTAGCCTCCTGTGTGCCCCTTGTATTTTGAGGTCACTCTGCAGGTACCCCCTGCTCAGTTTCCCTCTTATACAGGCTCTCAATCAAAATATCATAACAAGTTTTCTCTGGATCAGCAACACTCCACCTTAGGGCTGGACACAATCATTCCCAAAACAGAGTTCTCAAATTTCCAGCATGTTCATATTCTTGGTATTTTCCACTGAGGGTCTCCCAGGCCTGTTCCCTGCTGGTACCTACTCACTCCCAGCAATTTCTATAGTCTCTCTCAATTCCCACCTGATACTTCAGTGTTCCCTGCTAGTATCTATTGTCTCCTAGCAGCAATTCCCTGCCTTGATAGGCCTCCATTGAAGTCTTTCACTCCAGCTTCACTCCAGTTGTCTTTCTTCCCAGCTTCCTGCTGCTCTTTACAGGGAAAGCAGCAACTCCTTAACCAGCTGGTTCTACTAATTAAACCACACACTCCATCCCAGGTGTGGTGGACAGGGCTAGCCAGCTCCAGGCTTCTGGTCCTTAAAAGGGGCATACCACATTACATATTCAAAGGTGTTAATGTGACTCTTCATTAGTCTATGTCTAATGTTTCCAAATCAGCGCCAATCTAAAATGTTGTTGCTAAAGTATTTTGTTTGATACAGGTTGTGAACTCTTCGGGCAGGGATCATGTCTTAGTCTATGTTTTGTATAGTGCCACATACATTTAAAACACTACATAAATAGGCCATATATAAAAAAATCCAATTCATATTACACTGACAAGTCTAAATCTAAATATTTCTCACCAAATCTTTGAAATCCAAAGAGTTTCAGGGGTTGATTAGTACTGTCACTGATTTTGCCTTAAAAAAAAAAAAAAAATCCATGAAGGTGAACCTTCTGGGTTCTATCATGACCATTTTCCCCTCACATTTTCATTCTTATTTTAATTTAATTTCTCAGACATTTTTTTACTGAACAGTAAGTGACAATATTTCATATAAGCTTAAGCAAGAGGAGGCCAGACTTTCTTTAAAACATGTAGAATAGAATATTAGATCATGTTTTCAGAAGTGGGATGGGATGTTTCAAATTATCTGCATGCAGTTCAACTCTGCAGATAGCTACCCACCCATAAGCCACTAGTAAAAACCTTCCAGGTTTCGCAAAATAGAATATGATGGTAATTGGATTCAAAGGTCAACTGTTACAGGGTGCTGCATAACACTGTCACTTATGATACCTCCTAGGTGTGGACACCTCTGAATTAATGATATTTTTTGATTATCTCGGTGTTGAATTCTCCTCTGAATGTGAGGCTATATTAATCCACATGGACCCATTTTAGTTCTTACCTGGGCAGCAGTCATTCGGCTGAAATCACATCCTGTCATTTTGATCAAAATGGGATTTGAAACTAGGTCCCAGAAATAAAAAAATTGAATGAACAAAATTGCACTCCACTTCCAGGTTGGACAATAACCCATCATAATTCTAATCCCTTTTTTAGTACTCCAGTTTGCTTAGCTGTATTTTCTGAAGAACTGCTTTCTCAGTCACATTTTGGATGAACCAAATGCTAAACATTCTGCATGCATGAATGCACAGTGTAAAAAAAAAAAAAAAGTTTCTCCAGAGATGATTTTTAGGAGCATTTTTTCTTCCTTTAAATAGCACAATTCAAAATTGCCCCTTTATTTTTCTACACCAGTCAGTCTGGCATTCCTTCTTAAAGATACTATAGCATTACACAACAACCATACACCTAGTATAGTAGCACTATGTAAGATTGTTATGGATCATTTATGTAAGATACTGTAGTACTTTATAAAGGATTAAAAGAAAATCACATAGAGAATGCTCCTAGTGATATTTCATTAGGAGTCTGGTGAGTCAGCAAAAATAGGGTTACAAACAATGAAGGTCAAAACTAAACAGGTTCAGGGATCGGATAACCATTGAATGCACAGGGAATATATTCCAAATTACAATTCCTTTGTTTCTAACCTTTCATGACCTTTTTTAAAAAGCTAGAATTAAATTTCATGGCAGCTTTGTCCAACCAGAAGGGACAAGCATTTGGCTCTTTTTCTAAAAGGAATTTACGTTTTCAGAAGTTGTGTTCTAGATTATTATTAAACTTTTCCTGTTGCAGAAACAGTTAAAGGCCTCAACCAAGTAGGGTCTCCATTGTGTAAGTACACAGTAAATGGCTGCACCTATCCTAAGGAGTGTCTCAGCAATGCAAATACATCACAAAATAAACACAAATACAATGAATTACTATGATAAATATAGTAATTATCTATGAATGTTACTAGTAAGCCATTTAATTAATTGCCCAGTTTGCACATTCAAATACAGTAAATGTCCATTTGATTTCAAATGTACTTTTGCACACATGCTTTTGCGTACTGCTAGGGGCTCTGACTTTCAATAATTTTGTCTTTAAAGGTGATAAGAAAGTGATGCACCATTGTTGATCATTATCTTTAAAGTGGAAGCTGACTGACAGGGAGATGATATATAGAAAAGAGTTAGTCAAAAAGTGAGCAGATCAATCTTCTTTATTTATTCATTCATTTTATTTATTGTTTGCCCCTGAAAGGTGTCGATTTGAAACTCTTGAATGGATGAAGCACAGACCGTAAAAGTACAGGGTTGGTCATGGGGGCAGGTGAGCAGGGATTTCACCATAGGAGACAACTTTCATAGATTCATAGATTCTAGGACTGGAAGGGACCTCGAGAGGTCATCGAGTCCAGTCCCCTGCCCGCATGGCAGGACCAAATACTATCAAATAGACCATCCCTGATAGACATTTATCTAACCTACTCTTAAATATCTCCAGAGATGGAGATTCCACAACCTCCCTAGGCAATTTATTCCAGTGTTTAACCACCCTGACAGTTAGGAACTTTTTCCTAATGTCCAACCTAAACCTCCCTTGCTGCAGTTTAAGCCCATTGCTTCTTGTTCTATCCTTAGAATGTTGGTGGATTCGGATGCTCCTCAATCTAGCCACCTCCTTCTGTAGCTCTCCCACCTGCTGCCTGAGAGATTCCACCAGCAGGCACCTTTCACATTGGATGGTCCCCCCAGCCTGGATATCAGTAAGTGAAAATTGCAAGTTACAGTCTCTGCAAAACCACACCAGGATCTGGGTAGAAGCATCCATGTTCAGGCACTCTGTCTGGCTACAGGCGCAGGTGGAGGAGACAGAAGCAGTGCTGGCACAGGTGTTGTGGGTCTTCCTAACCATTGTAAGTCTCCCTCTGTCAAACTCCCTCTCAAAATCCCCTGTCTGCAGCCCCCTGTCCACTGAAAGGGTTGTTTAAGCAAGACGTTTTGAATGTAGTTGGTTTATAGGTTTTAAGGGGAATAAAGGGAAAAACAGATGGAACCAGCAAGGGACCCTCGCCCCCTTCCCAACTCCCTTGCGAAACTCCCTGTTAGCAGCCCCTGGTCGCAAAAGCTCCCTGGTCGCTTGTGCGCAGCTTTATAAAGCCCTGGCCTGTATGAATGGGGTGTCATTCTGCTGTGCCACTGGGCTTTTGGGACTGTATTTTTTTTTTTTTTTTGACAGGGAGGGAAGGGGAGTGGAGGGGAGGGGAACACTAAAAATGTTTTCTTCCTGGCTGGCAAAACAGCTAGAGCTACACCTGTAAAAAGCATCCCCCTAGAATTTCTCCACATCTTGACCTTGATTAGGAAGTGACACTTCTGAGAAAGAGGAAGAAACAGTCTCCATGTGTATTCAGCCTTTAACTCATTAAAAAAAAAAAAACATCCAGAGAATTGATAGAGCAAGTTTTATAAATCTAACTCAAAATAAATACCCCCAGGGGATGGGACAGCACTAAGTGGTAGTGACTAGAGCTAGTCAGGGAAAGGTGAAAGAAAATTCAGCAGTTTTCCGTGGATTTTTTTTCTCCTGTCTCCTGATTAGTTCTAATAGCAACTCAACGCTACACCTGATCTGGTCTAGATTTTAACAGATAACCTAGTGCCAAATAGTTTTGCATCCAATTGTCAATACCAAATACTGTACAGTTAAGATGAGATACGGTGATTTAGTCACAAGTGAGCATTAGGCTTCTCAATTTTCCTCTTGTCTTGTTTAGCATTAGAATGTTAACAAAACCAGAACATACATTTAGTGAGAACTCTTTAATTACACCTGGATCTGAGTCTCCTTTTTTTTAAAAAAAACAACATGATATCTGATCCTGGATGTCAACATCATCATAAAAAAATTCAAATATGTGCAGAAGCTTATCTTGGTAAGTCTCTTGTTCAGATAATATCTTTGATAGACTCAAGTTAATGAACTCCTCTGTGGCCTTAAAGTCAACAAACTCAGCATGCCTTCATGAAGATGTATTCTGAGTCGTATAGCTTAGCCTTCTTATAGTGAATTTTGAGGCCCTTTTTCTGCAGAGTTACCTATTTTATAGAGGTATTTTTGTGTTTATTGGAGGGGTGCATAGTATGGCATAAGTTAACAAAAACAGAAAACAAAAAAACAAAAAACAACCCCCCTCAGTGCATATTAGCATCTGCACACCTTATAACCAGTGCATAATGGGGCATGGATTGAGTAAAGATACATAGAAGTTGTTACAAGGAGAAGGGAGAAAAATTGTTCTTTTTAATCTCGGAGGCTAGGACAAGAAGCAATGGGCTTAAATTGCAGCAAAGGAGGTTTAGGTTGGATATTAGGAAAAATTTCCTAACTGTCAGGGTAGTTAAGCACTGGAATAATTTGCCTACGGAGGTTGCGGAATCTCCATCATTGGAGATTTTTAAGAGCAGTTTAGACAAATACCAGTCAGGGATGGTCTAGATAATACTTAGTCCTGCCAGGAGTGCAGGGGACTAGCCTAGAAGACCTCTTGAGGTGCCTTCCAGTCTTATGATTCTATGATTTTATTCACAGCTCAGCTACTTCATTCCTTCACAACTCTTGGATGAATACCATCTGGGCCTGGTATTGCTATTTATTTTATTCTGTGGGTTCCACTAAGGTAAAGAAAGTATTTAGTTTCTTTGCAATGTTCTTATCCTCATTAATTACTCTCAACTCTCCAACAGAGACTTTTTGCTTCTGACATATTAAAGATTAATTGCTCTTCAAAATTTCACTTACTTCCTGATTTTACATTGCCTGCTAGAGTTTATGTTCCTTTCTATTGGCATTAGTTGGCTGCACTTTCTGAAGAAGAGTAGTCTGGCTGAATATCTTTTTGTACTTTGCCATTTAATCACAGTTCCCCCCACCTCTTCCTTTTAGCTTCCTTTTTTCATGTATAAGTACTGTCAGAACAGCACAAGCATCATAACAAAAAGATGGCCCATGTGTCTAATTGCTTATAATCTAAGTGGTTCAACTACCGTTAGTTGTGAACTAACTCCTCTGTATTATCTAGGACTTATTGAGAAAAGCATAACCTTTTGTAAACTCTAAGAACTACCTTTTTTCCCCAAAAAGTAGTTATTTAAAGTGTTAAAGAGTTAGAGAAGCAATTTCTTATGTTACAGAAGGAACCTGATGTGTTATAGTCTTTCTACAACATGAATATTGTGACTTGCTTCTCTCTCATAGAAACAGAGAGACATTGAAAAACCATTCTTGGAGATTCCATAGCCAGATTATCAAAATCTCTCTATGATAAATGCAGGATATGTTTTCCCTTCTGTTTTTAAAAGGAAAGACAAAAAATACAAACCCAAAGGACATTATTGTTGTTTTAAGCATTTCAAGGTACTTGTTTCTTTGGCTTAGACATGAATAAGGTTATATTTTTAAAGCTAGTGCCAGACACGTTGATTGTCCCTCACCCCAGTTAATTGTCCAAGGGCAAGGCTGATAGATATAGAATCCTTATTTAGACAGAGGAGTACTCACTACAGTGATTAAGATGCCTTATTTTAATCAAAACCTAGTACACCTCATTGTCCTTTACTTCACTAATGAAAGCTGGATTGTTTCCAGCTGGCTCCCTTAGGTAACATTTCGCAATGTTCAGGTGCAGCGTTGTCCAGTCATTCTGGCAAGCTGGTTCCTCAGTACATAGGATTGGAGAGAGAAAAAAAACACAACACTATGACAATCAGCTGTTAAGCAGTATGGTCACTTTAGGAGATGTTCAAAAAGTGGAAAGTAGAGAGAGAGAGCGCTCCCATTTCCTTTTTTAAATCAACTGATGTAAGTTGTAAGATGTAAGTAAAGTCTAACCAAAACACAATAATATCTTCTTTCATAAAGTATATCATATTTGATATAAAGTGACTTCCAGGGGCAGCAAAAAGTAAATTATCCAACAAGCACTCGCACACTAGTCTACAGCAATGGGCATACCTACAGCCACCATCTCAAAAACACCCCTCTACCCATGTGAAGACCTATCTCCAAGACTGAGAACTCTCCTCAGTTATGAAACCTCTTCCACCCAATATTGCCAAGCCCCCAAAGCTCAGAATATTCCTCCCAATCACACATTAAAGAAAAACTATTACCATTCTGGGAATTTAAAGGTGCTATTTTTAATAGCAGAGAGCACCCATATAAATATAACAAGGACATACTGAAACATTATGGATATAAGAAATATCAGTGGCCTGGAACATACTGCTTATAATGGAAGAATTAAGGATATCAAGTAATTTCCCTTATCAAAGTGAAGGTTAAGAAACAACTTGAATGTAGTAGATATGTACATACATGAGAAGAAAAGAAACTTTTAATATCATATAACACACAAAGTCATAACATGATCCAGTGGCTGTAGGTTGAAAATACACTAATTCAAACTGCCATTAAGGTGCAAATTGTTAGCCATGAGGATAATTAGCCACTGGAACAATTTAACTAGAGAAGAGAGGATTCTCCCATCACCTGAAGTCTTTATTTAAGATGGGATATCTTTCTAAAGGTCATGCTGTAGTTCAGTCAGAAGTTATGGGCTTGAGGTAGGGCTCATTAAAAGAGAAATGCTATGGCCTGTGTGATGCAGCAGGTCACACTAGATGTTCCTTGATGTCCTTAATGGAAAAATATAAAACTGAACATAATGGATATCACATTCAAACAAAATAGGTTCCTTTCTTCATACCATAGTATAATATATTTCATAAAAAGCTGATATAATCTATGAGATGACTAAATCCCAGTTTTAGGCTCCACAGTGAGCCAAATTCTCCCATTCAGCTGCCATCTAACCCTGTGGCTATCTAGGGGGTCAATAGAGGTTCAGATGACAGGAACAATCAATCTGTCAAGATACCAAGCTCTTATATAGAATTTTTCATCCATAGATATCAAAGTGCTTTAGAAAGGAGGTCAATCTATTCAATCTCACACACATAGCAATCTGAGTAACCATTTGAATTTTAGATAAAGCTTAACTCTTAAGTAATTACATACAAAATGGTGGGAATGGAAAACATCTAACCATTTTCCTGTATTGGTACATGTGCACTGTAAAAAAAATATATTACACTCTCAAACATCATTTTCCAGTTTGGTTTTCCAAAGATTTTGTGTGTGCCATGCACTACCTTGGGTAAAACTTGATATTTGGAGGCCATTTTCACCTGTATTGTATCAATAGTTTGATCTCTAACTCTGAAAAAACAAATCCACCTTTAGTCTTTTTTTTTTTTTCAAAAAGGTTTCAGTTATACATCTATATCGTCACAACCTCTAGCTCAAATGAGCTGAAGTTTGGATCACTACCCAGACCCTAGATACCCTTCTGAGGCTCACCAAATTTCAGAGGAATCTGACCAAGCATGTAATTTTTAAAGGTGAACTTTTAAAAAGAAGTTGTGATGCAACCTTAATTATAGTGGCTCTGCTGTGCCACTCTAATATTGTTATTTGTACTGCAGTAGTACCCAGAGGCCCCAACCAAGATTATGACCTGATTGTGTTTGTACAATGCCTAACACACAGTAATTAATCCTGAAAAGTGATGAACACTCTTAACTTCCATTAAAGCCAATGGGAGTTAAGGAAGCTCAGCACTTATGACTGAATGCCCATTGTGAATGAAAGTCCTTACCCTGAAGTTCTTACAATCTAAACAGACAAGTCAGACAAAGGGTGCAATAAAATAGTATAATGTCTGTGCTCATCCCACCATCTGAAAGTGGAAGAGTCATAAAGAGTGCTATTACTGTCAACATTTATATCCTAAATTTATAATGGTTCAGGCTTATCCTTGCAAGAATCTGAGCAGCACATGCACAATTTACCCAAACCTCTGAGAGTGCACAACTCCAACTTGTATATGTTTAATAGGTCTTGTATATGCACAAAAGTGTGTTCACACCTCTGAAAACTAGAGCCCATTTATGTAACAGAAAAGAAAAAGGATAGACTACTTCTGGAAGTGGGGAGAGAATACTAATAATTTTACCCTCAGAATAGTGTGGCAACCACAAACAGCACTCCACCTTGTTGAATGACAATATGATTAATCTTTTATTCCAAGTGGTTTTGTCCTTTATTCCAATCATTCACAGAACATGTTTTATTATCCACAATTTTGAAAATAGAGTTTTACTGATTTATGAAGGTGTGTTATATGGTGGCAGTTTTGGGTGAAATATTGTCAGGAACCAGACTGAGTTAAAGAAAGTTTGTGACAGAAGATACCAGCTTGTTGCACATAGCTATGCCAACGTAACCCCAGGTGTAGACACTGGTAGGGCAATAGATGAATTCTTCCACTGCTGCTTAGAGAGGTGGATTACCTACAATGACAGAAAAACTCTTCCTTTGCTGTAGGAAGGGTCTATAATAGCATAGCTGAAGAGTCATACCTGTGCTGCTGTAGCACCACAGTGTAGGCATGACCATGATATGTACAATATAAAAAAAAAATTCATGATGTCCAGAGTTACCTGGTTTATTGCATAGCTTTTTTTCTTTGAACTGAGAACTCCATGTGATTCTAGAGATATACAGATTTCAACAGTTTTGAGCTTCGAGCTGTTTTTCAGTTTCATTTCCCCAGGGAAATTATAAAATCCCAGAGTTTAATTTAGATTTAGAGTACGAACCCAGAACTCAAAACGCAAAACAGCCAAACTATTGTGTTTAGCTTTTTTTTCTTAACTCAAAGGAACACTACAGGGTAACACCACAGAGTTTTGCATATTCTCCATAAGTAACCATACATCAGATCAGGTTCACTGGAAGGTTGGCCTTGTCTCACTGAAAGATTTGAGAACCTTGGCTAACATTTTGGTAAAATTGTCCTAACCTTTGAGTTTGTAACCTAACCAGGTATTGGTTAAGATTCATTGGGCATTTTCATCATAAAGGTTTTGCATACCTTCATGGACTTTGATCCATGGAATCCTTTATCTGAATCTCAAACATATGGGCCCTTTTCTTCCACCACATCATATGGTTAACTCTCACTGAAGTTGATGAGATGGTGTGAGTTACTAGCATCCTATGGCAGGAGAACAAGACCTTAAATTCCAGTAATATACCTGCACTTAATTTTATCTTTTCTCTTAAGAGTATCTGCCAACTGTGTTGCAACAGAGAGAGAAGGTTCTGTTCCCCCATAATACATTTACACACTTTGACTTCAATTAAAGAGGAGAATCAATCCCTGTACCTTCTATAATTCTTTATTCATGTTTCATCACTTATCCTATGCACAGAGAAAAGACACAAATGCTGACAATGACATACCTTGCTGGTAGCTCAGTCATATCCCATATGTGGATACTGAGAGATAACTGACAGTTATTACAGGACATCAGTTACTGTCATCCAGCCATGAACAAAACCACAGATGGGTTCATTTCAGCTTTTCTGTCATATGAGTAAATGCACTCATTAATTTTTCCTTATTTAAAGCAGTCTCCTCCCTTTAGAAGTCTTAATTACCCTAATTCTAGTTGACACGAATTATCAGCACAGGTTACTATGATGGAGTCTACAAGTGTTGTTACAGTTAAAGTTGTGTCTGCATTGCTATTTAGAAATCCATTCTTCAGGGAGTTTCTATTGCAACTCTTACCTGTTCAAATTCAGTCAGGGGCTAAAAACAGACTTTGTAGGTGTATGTATGTATGTGTTTAATTAATGTGACAAAAGGATTGATTCAGCTGTTCTAAATATATTTTAAGTTATTAATAATACTCATTTTAAAGGTATTTAGGGCCTTTCATTTGAATCAGAACATTTCACAGAACAGCACACATAAAGCAATGGTTCAAAAACTTACTTGAGGTTGTTGTGGGTGCCTGCAGTTTAGACCAGTCCCCTGACTGACACTGGCAGGTTCAATAGTTATAAATCCAACTCATGGAAGAAGTCTTAGGCTTTTCAATCTTATGTCATTATTGCTTGACTATCTTACTTTTTCTGGAATACATTTTTACAGTTAGTGAAGAATTAGCACTAACATTCTAAAGCATTTTACATTGTAATGAACTTTGCATGTTAATTGGTGGGCTCTCTCAATTATAGGGTAGAGCTAATGTGCTAAAAAGAGTCTATAAGAGACAAAGGCAAATTTTTATTTTGGAAATATAGAAACAAACAAAGAAAACAGTTGAAACATTTTCCAGAGTCCTTATGTTGAAAAATAATTTTACATAGAAAAACAGAGATCCCGAAAAAAAATCACATCAAAATAGATTTGTAGTTTATTTTTTCTTTGACTGAGAAGGACAACCATTTTTAATCTATTGCTGTTTTTTTTTTTTTTTAATTATCTTGATGATTCTGTACCTCCCATTTCAGCATGAATATTTTCTCACATGTTAACAAGTATATTGCTTCTGTTACTTTAAACAAATCTCTTCGACCACCTTCAACTTGTTCCCCCCCTCCAAATAAAAAACATTGACAAAAGCAGTATGGGGGGGGGGCAGAGAAATGATAAAATTCTTTAAAAATGAGGAAAAAAAAAAACTATGGCCTTTCTCCTGCTGTTACTAAGGCCACGAAAACTCCTACGGATACGTTATTCTCTCTGCACAGTGATTCCCCCCCACCACCACCACCACCACTAGATTTTACCATGAGTATTATAGTCAAGAGCACAGTTTTTGGGAGTGTTTTTCAGAACAATAATGGTGTAAGAACCATTTTGACCTCAGAGAACTACAATAAAGAAACTAGAAATGGAGCTATTTCAGATATAGATGTTTTAGAAGGTGTGTGCTTAATATTTGTATTCTTGCATAAGGATTTTTTTAAAGTCCATATAGTCAGTAAAAAAAAAAAAAAAAAAATCCATTGTGCTTTTGGATACATTATTGAAAATTTGTAATAAAGTTTTCTAAAGCACCTAACTAACTTTAAGTGCCTATGTCAGATTTTCAAAAGTGATTTTGGCAGCAAGAGCCAGATTTTTTTTTTTTTTTTAAGTACTTATGTACTTAAAGATGCAGATTGGCATTTAGGTGCTTTTGAAAACCCCACTAGGTGCGTAGCTGCATATTTCTGCACCTAAATAATTTTTTTAAAATCTGGTCCTTAGGACCTTAAGTCTTACTAAAAGGCAATGATACTTAGGTGCTTTGAAAAATATTTACCGTAATAATATGCAAGTTTACTACTTCTCCCCACCCCTTCTTTAAAAGCTCAGGTAAAATTTTTAAAAATGGATTATGATCATGTCTATAGAAACTTCTTCTGTGTTGTTCTTTAAATGCCCTTCCCCCCCACTGTGGAGTTTATTTCTTTGTGATTTTTTTCTCTTTAAAAATGGGAGGGGGGGTGGGAACTTAAGGGGCAAAAAGGAAACATTGAAAGTTCTACCAAGATGTGATCCTCTGAAGATGTCATTTAGGATTTCAATGGATATTGATTCAGTGACTCGGTTTACAAGACAAAGAGTGTTTTTGTTCGATTCCTTTGTTTTATGTTTTTCTACCAGGGAGACCTGCACACCCACACTCTGGAGGCAGACAAAGATACTGAGTTCTTTCCTTTCCAAGCCTCATCAATACCAGTAAAAAAAAAAAAAAAAAAATGGAGTCAAAATTCTGCTCTCACTTACCCCTGTGCAACCTCACTATCTTCTATCCCCTCAGTTACACCAGATGGTAATGGGCTTCACAAGTGTAAGTGAGGGCATAGGCTGGCCTGAGAATGTTCAATAATTAATAATAGACTAGAAATGGAATAACTGGTGCAAATATTCTATAGCAGCGTATCCCTCCAACTAGAAGGTAAGGGTGACAATTTTGAATAGTCACCTCTAACTCAGTTGAGAGTTGTCAGCACTACTGAAAATCAGGCCCTACAGTGGGCTTCTAATGATGGGCACCCAAAAAAAAAGAAGGAAGTGAAGCTTTTGAAACCATTTTTGAAACTTGATCTTATACTGATGGACTAAGCTAGATATAGAATGCAGACTATGGTTTGGGATTTGAATAAACTGGTGCAATTATGAAAGTAGTGAAGAGATTTAAAAACTAAAACCAAGACATTTTCAAAAAGGCCTCAACTGGACATTTAATTTTTGGCTTGCAATTCATATTGCAGATACATTGTCTCGGTATACCGAAAGAAGGACAGGAGACACTTGATATGAATTTCAATCAGGCCACAACTTTATTATATAGATGTCTGGGACTACCTGGCAGATAAAGTGTACAGTGCAGGCAAATCTATGTATATTCAAATAATTACTCGGGGCTTTCATCAGCCCCCCCTTCATTTTCCAGCTAGGTCACCCCCAGCCAACCCATGGCTTGGACCTTACCATCCACTCCCCTCATAGGAGGGTTAAGGTGGGCTATGAGAATGGGGAGGGGGTTCGCTCCCTACAGTACCAATCATAGGAGTCCCTAACCCTCCTCCCCTGTTCTGTTCCTTTATTCAGCACCTTCTTTAAGTCCTTTACCAGACCATTTATCTGGTCACTGGATGCCTTCCCTATGGACTACCTGCACTGGACATCCGCCACAAGGAGGCACCAGCAATTTGCTTGGCTGCCTCCCCACCAACCCAGTTGACATCTCCCAATGGCCTCTTGTATAGCGTGAAGCCTGCTGTGTGGAACAAAGGGGCTTCCCACTCCCAGGGCTTTTACTTTTATAGCCTTCAGACCTTACATTCCTTTAGCACCCTCAGATGCACAGCATCCAGCCCCATGGACTTGTGCTCGTCCAGTTTTTCTAAATAGTCCCAAACCACTTCTTTCTCCACAGAGGGCTGGTCACCTTCTCCCCATACTGTGCTGCCCAGTGCAGCAGTCTGGGAGCTTACCTTGTTCGTGAGACAGAGGCAAAAAAAATCATTGAGTACTTTAGCTTTTTCCACATCCTCTGTCACTAGGTTGCTTCCCTCATTTAGTAAGGGGCCCACACTTTCCTTGACTTTCTTCTTGTAGCTATCATACCTGAAGAAACCCTTCTTGTTACTCTTAACATCTCTTACTAGCTGCAACTCCAGGTATGATTTGGCCTTCCTGATTTCACTCCTGCATGCCTGAGCAATATTTTTATACTCCTCCCTGGTCATTTGTCCAATCTTCCACTTCTTGTAAGCTTCTTTTTTGCGTTTAAGATCAGCAAGGATTTCACTGTTAAGCCAAGCTGGTCGCCTGCCATATTTACTGTTCTTTCTACACAACAGGATGGTTTTATCCTGCAACCTCAATAAGGATTCTTTAAAATACAGCCAGCTCTCCTGGACTCCTTTTCCCCTCATGTTATTCTCCCAGGGGATCCTGCCCATCAGTTCCCTGAGGGAGTCAAAGTCTGCTTTTCTGAAGTCCAGGGTCCGTATTCTGCTGCTCTCCTTTCTTCCTTGTGTCAGGATCCTGAACTCTTTCCCTACTAATTCTTCTTGGTTTGTGAGCAGCAGGTCAAGAGCAGCTCTGCCCCTAGTTGGTTCCTCCAGCACTTGCACCAGGAAATTGTCCCCTACATTTTCCAAAAACTTCCTGGATTGTCTGTGCAGCTCTGTATTGCACAGCAAATATCAGGGTGATTAAAGTCTCCCATGAGAACCAGTGCCTGCGGTCTAGTAACTTCTGCTAGTTGTCGGAAGAAAGCCTCGTTCACCTCTTCCCCTTGGTCTGGTGGTCTATAGCAGACTTCCACCGCAACATGATCCTTGTTACTCACACTTCTAAACTTAATCCAGAGACTTTCAGGTTTTTCTGCAGTTTCATACTGGAGCTCTGAGCAGTCATACTCCTCTCTTACATACAACGCAACTCCCCCACCTTTTCTGCCCTGCCTGTCCTTCCTGAACAGTTTATATCCATCCATGACAGTACTCCAGTCATGTGAGTTATCCCACCAAGTCTCTGTTATTCCAGTGACATCATAGTTCCTTGACTGTGCCAGGACTTCCAGTTCTCCCTGCTTGTTTCCCAAGCTTCCTGCATTTGTGATCACCAGATCAAGTTTTCACATTCCTAGCCATCATATTGGAGAAGTCATAGATTTTGCAGCCTCCTGAATGCTCATTGTTTAGTTTTTCAGCAGCATTAAAACCAGCTATTTCTAATATTTCAAGTGTGTGTGTGGGGGGGGGGGGGGGGGGGATGGTTCCCTCCTCACACTCTGCATTTCTAAATATACCCAATTCATGTGAAAACATTCTTTGTAGAATTTACTCTGAAGGGCTATTTTTCAATAGCTGTGCTTGAATACAATATTTTTGGTCCACTTTAAACCAGAAATGCATATTTTTAAAGCATTTTTAGTGCAGCCACATGAAATAACTTGATCTTTGGCTTTACTTTTGCACCATTATTTATGTTTTTTACAATATTTCTCAGTGTTTGACTTCCTCTTAAAATTGTTCTTGATCAGTAGTATTGCTAATAAGCCCGCCAACAGGTTTTACTTCCTCAACTATTACATCGGTTTTCTACAGATTAAAAAAAATACTCTCCCCATGTGCTCATTATCTTCTCCAGTTTGGAAAGGAGGCTGTAAACCTTGACAATTATACTGCAATGTCTTTTTTTAAAATTTCTCCCATGTTTTCTAACTCTTATGATCATGATCTATAAAAATGTTCTCCCAATCCTTACTTTATCTTCAAAGAGCCTTCTTTTTTAAGACAGTTTCATATTTGCTTTATCAAACTTCATAGTCTGCAGGTAGTGTCTCTCTATTATTCCAATGTTGCTTTCTATCTTTTATGAATTAAATTCTCCCTTTGAGTTACATTCTTCAGAGCTATTGTCCTCTTCACCTCCTCAGTTCATCATACTATTTAATCCTTTATATCTGTGTGCCCTGTCTCCCTTCTATGACCTTTCCCAGTGTTTTAAACTCCTCTAATTTTGTATCTCAGTCCATCAAGTCACACTGCTACATTTAAAAATAATTTTGCTGACTGTATCTTGAACCATTCTTTGAAGATTTGCTTCTAAAAAGCTTGTCATTCCAATTGGAGATTTTTTTTTTCTGGGTTAATTATCTTTTAACATAATGATCAAGCAAACTAGTGATGCCATGACATTCATATTTTTGATAGCTATTTAGGAAGTCCTGCCCTCTCAGAAATGTTTCAATACACATGGTCAGTGGGCAAATGTGCATAAAGAGGTGTGTTTGAGTACAAAAGAGGGGAAGAGAGAAACAAGGGTGGCAGGTATTTTATTTAGAACATTATAATTGAATATTCCCCTTTTTAGTCTTAGTAAAGAACAGATGAACAGGTTTAAAACAATCTGTGTATCTGCCTAGAGGTAGGTATACTGGCCACCACTTCTCGACTAGGCAGACTGGTTTTTATACCTCATTCCAGTGACACTTCTAGACAAACAATTTTAAATACACTTAAGCAATAAGATTTTTACCCCACATTTGATAGTAGGCTCTCCCACTCTGCTGGGAATCAGTGTGTGCTAAGATTGCTCATTTACCAAAGAACTTGTTTAATATTTAATAAGAGGCATCTTCTCTTTCTTCTGATGCCTTTTTTTCCCCCCCATGTCATGCCTCTCATTGCAGTTTTATCTATGGAAGTTTATAGTTTAAATGAATACCAAAGAACATGCATTTTCTTTGATATCAGCCTGGTAAATCAGATTTCCTCTTATTGTTTGCTTTACTAGCTGCAAATTATATATATATTTTTTCCCCATGTAGAAAATCTCTCAATACCCTGGCTTTATATTTTGACCCAATTTGCTCCTTCACAGTCTCTTGGACTATAAAGGCAGATCTAGCATCAAATAGTAATCCTGAATGATTTTTCTATTTCCTGATGTTCCCTCTTCCCCCACCCCTACCTTTTTAATCTTAAATAGAATGGAACACTTTAGTGAATATAAACCATTTTATGTCCAAATACCAGCTTAATCTGAACTCAAATTAAATACGACTTTCTTTTTTCTTGTTCCCTGATTCTAAAGTATAAGTCATAATGATCTCATTATTGTTCCCTTGTCTAATACAGTGTCTAATAATAGTATAAAGTTGCATCCTTTTATTCTTCATTTTGCTAGACTTTATGCCCCAACCCAGAGTTCTTTTCATGTCTGGCTCAGTACTGTTTATAAACTATGTCTTTGTAATAGGTCTTCAATATCTTCAAAGACCTCTGTTTGGTCGGCAGGATGTCTGTGTGACAAGATAAGAATGTTCAATGGGGTAGTGATGAGAACTGTTATATAAAGCAGAAACATGGCTGTTATAAACAGCTGAGGGGAGGAAACTAAATGGTTTTCAGTGTCAAAAGTTAAAGTGTATTCTTAACATTCATTTGTCATAAAAATCAAACCAATGGGTCTTGGACCAGTTGACAATAAGATGATTTTAATTCTGGGGTCATGTCCAATGTTCAGAAGAAGGTATATTTTTACAGAAGCTTTATAGTCCTGAGGTCAAAGGAAATAGAGCATGAGTCTGACCACAAATGGGGTTGGAAGATGAATTTTTGAGGGATTTAAGAAGCCTAAATGCTCTCGTAGTGATTCTTACCAAAAGACAATGATTTGCATGGGACTGCTCAAGATCAAAGCTCATTCCACTTGCCACCACAGCTATATCATAGCCATGTGAATCTGCTGCTGCTGCTATTTTGTAGATAGATCAATCCATACATATACCCCATGCCACTTTTAGATTCATAGGAATAGAAAGCTATAGTCTGCTGACCCAGAGGCTCCAGATCAGTGACTATGGCTGGAATTGGAACATTTTAAGCAATAAATCATATGTCTTTTTAAGGTGGAATCATTCACTGCAGGCTCTCTCATTTCAGAACTCAATATATGAAATATCTTAAAAGCCATTGTAACTAAGCAGAGTGTTCCAAGTTTAAGGGTTTATTTCCACCTGAGCACTAGAGAAAAAACAAAGTCACTATATTATAATGTATCGGTCTCAAATATTTAAAGTTCAATGCAATCTTTATTTTCAGATGTTTGTTTCAAACTTTCAATGAGAAAGTATTTTCATATTATAACAGTCACTAGGAGTTCAATGCCACGGGAGAACAAAGAGCTTCATAATAATGGCACTAACTTCTAAAAAGCTCTGTGACCTCTGTTAACAACGATGAAATTTCAGTTCACAAGAAACAGGATTTCTGTACATTTGCAGTGATAATACAGCTAAATGGAGACACATTCACTAGTTCTATTGAAATTGCAAAATTAGTTGATAAGATTTAACATAGTTCATTTCTTTTAAATATAAATACATTTGGGAAAATAGAACACTATTATCATTTTTTCCAGGCATAAAGGTAATTACTCTTTTTTCTTTGAAGATTTGTATCCTATACCATTTAGTTAGTATATTATAGTTAACTTCTCCCCACTTCTGTGCATGACAAGGAATTAGTTCTCCTTTTTAAACAATAGGCCATGTAGTACAGTCACTGCTTAACTATTTAAAAATACACATTCTTCACTGGCTGGTCCCCAGCTACACAGAAACAGTGTCAGGAGTGGCTCAGCTCCTTTTTTCCCTGAGTGATTACAGAGAGTAGTAGATATTGGATAGTTGTTCTTACTCCACAGGGATACAAAGGTTCCACAGGACTTCAGATCACACCTCTTGTTCAACAGGGAAAGAAGGCCATAAGTGAGAAAATATGCTTGTGGTATCTTCTACCTCAAGTACGTGTATGGCATCCATTATCACAGTATCTGAGCACCCCCCAATCTTTAATTTATTCATCTTTAACATCCTGAGAGGTAGACAAGTACTATTACCTACATTTCGCTGGAGGACTGAGACAGTGACATGCTCAAATCATTCAGGAAGTCTATAGCAGAGTAGGGATTTGAATTATGGTCTTCTAAGTCCCAGACTAGCATCCTAACTACTGGACAATCCTTTCCCTCAGCCCTTTGCATGCTTGATAAAATCCAGTTGATTTCTGACGCTTCAGACCATCTCATGAACAAGATACCGATATCTAATAAAATATGGCTAGTATCATTGCAGACACACCATGCAGGGCTTGAAAGGGAGAATCTAATGTCATTCTTGAGCAACCAGCCCAGCAGGCTTGAAAAAGATCAGTACCAGCTGATCCAGAACCAATACCAGAAAGGATTATTAAAACATAAAAGGGCAAAATCCTGACTCCATTAGGTATGTCTACACTTCAACTAGGAAGTGTGATTGCCATCCCTGCTAGACAGAGTCAACCTGCTTAGCTCAAACTATTTCACTAAAAACAACAGCTTGGATGTTGCAGCATGGACAATGGCTCAGGTAGCTGCCCAAATTCGGATCCAGGGGGTCAGGTGGGATTGGACATGGATAGTTGGCCTGAGCTGCCAGCAGTGCTGCAGTATGCACTCTACAAGTCTATCTGTAATTTGAGCCACACTTTTCAGCTGCTGTTTAGACATACCCATCAATTTCAAGCAGGCTGGTATTTCAACCAACGTCTTTTAATGGCGGAAAGAAGTAGGGTGACACTGTGTAGGATACTTAAGGCTTTGAGAGGCAATCAGATATCCCCCAAACAAAACAAAAAAACCAACAGTGAAATCCGTTTTTTTCTAAATGACAAGTATTATAAACAATAAATAATTATTAACAACGGGTATAAATAGCCAGAGACATTTCTGGTAGAATGAAGTCAGAGAGTATAACTCTACTCCGGCATATCTGACAACCCTCTCCTTATTCTCCACTTTTTCTGCAACAGCTATCAACTCTAACCCGTCACAGTAGTGAAATTCACTATTGCACATACACACTTACAATTTGGAATTCAAGTCAGCAAATTTTACCACAGATTCTCTCACTCTCCCTGCAGGAAACAAGGGCTAGATTTAGGGGCAAGTGACCCAGGCGACTCCCTGGGGTGCTGTGCTTGGGGGAGCCAGGCTTGGGGTGCTGTTTTTGTTATTAACAAATGTATCATCTTATATGACAGAGAACTCATGCATGCAAATTGTGCATCAAAGTTGTGAAATGGGCTACAAATACAATACAAAATAAAATATTCAAAAGTTTTTAAAAATTGAGGGGAGAAGGCTTCGAAGATGCTCCTTGCCTGGGGCGCCATCCTGTCTAGGGCTGGCCCTAAAGAAAACTGTGCTTGCAAGAACTGAGTCCCACTTTGTTTTGTTGTTGTTGTCACATTCATTTTCTTCAATGATTGTTTTGTCCTAGCTTTAATATTTTGGTCATACTTTATGAATGATTTATAAATAGTTTATTATAACTTTATATTAAGTTATAATAAATGAACGGTTGTTCTAATAAATGGCTAATTGTTACAGAGTCCAAGAGGTTGCTTATAATCCATGTATTAATAGGTTATTTATAATCCATGGTTATAAGTATAACATATTTGTAATGCTTATAAACCATCTATAACACACCATTCATGTCTGCAACCTTATTATAATATCTACTAGTCTTAACTCTCTATTAACAGAATCTTAATATAAAGAGTAGTATTTCTAAGCATAGTACACAACAATTTATTTAGCTTTCAACTAATCAAAGAGTGCGATATAAATTTCTCCACAGTACCAGGGTTTACTCCTCCTTATCCCAGTCTCATCCACCTCCTCCACACTCATTTCATACCCCTCAACATCCTCATCAGAAGCACTGTCAGTTTGTTTTGTCTTTGATCTAGCTTCAGAGCCTGGTAGACCTTTCCAGCCATGGAGAATCACACTGAAGTTAACAGGGCTCCTTGCTGACACCAAGATCTGCTCAGGTGTAATACACTGCAGGGTCAGGGCCATAGACTGCAGTTACTTTGAGGCATGGACCTTTTCTTATTTATGCCTATAAAATGCCCTACATAGTTATGGAGATATATAAAATGATCAACAACATATTTTTCTCCCTGTATGTAAAATCATTCTCTTTGCAATCAAAATTTAGTTCAGCTAATAGAAATCCTGACAGCACTTTCAACTACTTCATAAGTGTATCTACTGTCAAATGACATTTTTCATACACTATTTTACTTATTCTGCATTTGTTATTTTTGTTAAATTACATCAAGATGAGCTTTCAACTGAACGACAATCATGTTCCCATGGAATTATCAGACATCTGTTGTTGTTTTTTACTCAAAGGCATTTTTCTAACCTCAGCTTTTTAAAAATCCTGGCCCATCCCTCTACAAAGGGAAAGAACACTAAAGTGATATTCCTCAGAGGATTTTTTTTTTACTGCACAAAGCATAGATTGAGACTGTGAATAAATTAGTCTGTGATTACAGTTCAATGAATTCAGAGTAGAAGTAAAAGGATTTTCCTCCCTCCTCTGTGGATTGTGTGATTGAAAATGCGTACAAGAGAAGCTGGCCACTGGCTGTTAAAGCAGGGTATAGTAAATCTAAACATCATTATTCTGCAATGCTTCTTCCTTTGCTGCTTGTCACTATATTCCTTCAAGCTTGAGTTTATTTTCAGTGGCTTTTCTTCCTCATCATCTGCAAACTGAGCAAATCATCACCCAATTTCAGTGAAGTATAGGACTTCTTGAGGTAAACCATGATTGTATGTATTTACCTTCCTTTCCCAAGGAAAAGTCAGTCCACCAGGTCAAGCTCAGTGTAACAAAGCCCACATGTTTCAAGTACTGGTATATATAATTGATAAACTGGAGAGAAAGTGGGCGTAGATTCTGAAGTGAAGCCATACCATCTATCCCAGGGTGGTGAATGCGGGTTGTTGTTGTTTGTTTGTTTTTAAATCACCCAAGAGTGCACTAATTACCTACAGTCAGACACCCCCAACCCCACTGCTATCAAGAATTGTATGCTTTACAAGTCAATAAAACTCATTCTTTCACTGCCATGTAACTAACATTTGTCAGTGTATCCAGAGTAAAATGCAAGCATGGAACAGATAGATCTAGTTAGCGTAACAGGATACTTAGTTTTCCCTGAAGCGTAAAGTATGCCTGTTATAAAGGCTGAGAACTGGTCTAGATTTCACTCTGCCACTAAGTATTAAACATCTGTGTTCATGAACCGCAGAGTTGAAACACTGGTAGAATCAGAGATCACTATAATTCCTTATAACATTAACTGTAGTTTCCATAAAACCCCATAAACTAGATGGTTACATATAAAATTATTACAGCAATATTTATAGCCTTGCCAACTATAGCACAGTTACGCTGAAAACTGTATTAATAGAACCACTATTACCTTAGCATGGTTGCTAAGTAGTGGTAGGCATATACATGAGATTCTGTAGCAAATGAAAATTACAGTTCAGTTTTTATTAGAACTAGTCAATACTTTTAAATTTTTTTTGAGAAGATAATGAAGATCTTCCATGAACTATCCTTCAGGGAAGAAGGGAAAAAAATGGAAAGAGGTAATTATAGATGACCTTGCTCTTGTCAGCAAGCTTACATAGCTGAAGCAATAGCTGGTATAGTAAGGACTTAGTGTGGGAAGGTGTGCCTTTACCAAAATCTGCAGATATTGCTTTGCACTTGAGTGAAGTAATAAGTAAGTAAAGAATAAAATAAATAATAAATAATAATAATAAAAACAGCAAACAAAGCAATTATTGATTCAGGCCAAACCCTGAATATCTTACTCAGATGAGTAGTCATATGGAAGTCAATACATCTGCTTCTGTGAGTTACACATGAAGTATCTGGCCCTCAATCTTTAAATAAGGGATTCACATCTTTCTAATAGTAGTTTTAGCTTAATGCCATTGTCTTAGTTTTCACTGTCTTGCAAGTAGTGCATTAACTAAAACCCAGTGGTCCTCAAAACAATCTGAGCACTGTCTAATCTTGCATTTCTCATATTCTGCTTCTAGGCAGGTGGAGTCTAAGAAAAACTACACACATACAAAAAAAGTCACATGTTAAGGTTTGGATTATTTACAAAATGGAATACAAAAACAATACTATATGAAACCCCAGCCTAATCCTTCTTTACAGGCCTTGCTGCTCCTAGTGCTAGATCTTTCCTGTCCCAAACCCAAGCTTGTAGTCACTGTGCCACCGGCGTAGTCTCATCTCCTTTAAACCTGGGCGGGGTAATGAACCAGCTGCACCAGTGAGTCAGCAAAATCCATGTAATACTTTCCCAGCAGGATCAATACCTGTTAACAAGGTGAAATGCTTCAGGTAAACATTGCCATCATTACATCATTTTTGTTAATATTCAGGAAAAATATACCTTTATTTTTCTGTTGATCTGGAGCAGTGCCTATGATAATTAATGTCAGCTTTCATCAAAGGTTTTGGTTTTCTGTAAGCCTTTATCTATGTTCAACAACATTGTTTTGGTCTATTAGTTGACCTGGAAAAGATTATTTAATGACCAGTCTCACATGCTTTCTAGTAGTGGATAAGGCTATTGGTGTTAAATGTTGTTGGGACACAGAAGACACCTGTGGTTAGTTTCCACTGAAATTGTCTCTCCAGGATGATGAGGGGGTAGCGGAGTGGTCATACTGGAAGATATTTTCCCAGGAACCACTCTCTATGGTATGCTGACATTCTTTTTGGAATGTGACTCTTTCCACTCTGGTTTTATAGCTACATAGAGAAGCAATTTGACCTTTACATCCTTTAGTAATAGGGATAATCAACATGAACTGGTTCTTACACAGAAATAACCCAACTCTGTTGTCTACATAATGTCATCAGACTGAAGCCCTCTGTGATTACAAGTGTCACCAGGACTGGATTATTTCATGATAAACAGAAAATCCCATTAAGCTAAACAGAGATGTACAGTATCTGATTTAATGGTTCAGGATAACAGGATACAACATGAAAGCTCTTCTAATGAGAAATATTGTGCTCATGTTGACTATATGGAGACACAAAGAAATATTTTCCATAAATACTTGATAACTGTCTTTAGAGACTGTGAAGTAGTTATGATTTAGAAGAGCTGACCTACTATATATAAATAGCCAAGTCTGTTAAACTCTGTCTAAAGAATAATTCAGGCCATCCAAGTAATCATTTTTACATTTGTACTTTTAAGTGACCCTCTGAAAAGAATCAATCTTCACAGATATTTTCTTTTTAAAGTTTTGCTGTTATCTGTCCCTGAACTGAGCTTCACGATCAGACATCCAGTTAGAGGAATGAAGATCCAATCTGAAAAATGTTAATAAAAACTCAGAGCATACTTAAATTGACCCTTTTTCCCCCTTTAATAAATAAAATAAAATAGATTGTTTCTGCACTAGATTGGAGGAAGTTTGGAGAAGAGAAGGAAGATAATATGGGCCAGAGTACATTGTAGATTCGAGAGATGTAGTAGGAATGGATGGGGAATCTATGCATAGACTGGCACAAAGACAATGATAGGGAGAAAGTCAGTGTCTCAGATGGCGGTGAAGGGGAAACTTACCCCTGTATCTTACTTTATAAAATTATTTGCTTAATATATTTCAATGTATTTAGTGAATAAATAAGAAATGCCTTTTTGTACACAAGGATCAGCAATGACATCCGCACAGCTCATAAAACAACATTTAATAGGGATAATCTCATTTTATTTCCTGCAGAAATATTGAGTGGATCTACCACCTTTCAGGTGAGTGCCCTAACCACTAGGCTATGAGATAATCTTATGATGAGGGGGTCACTCAGTCTTTCCTGTGGAAGCTCTTCCACTGTGGATACATTAAAAATATATAGACATTGTAGTTCCTGGGTCACCCACATCCTGGGTGAATGCTTTAAATAACAGGGTATGGAGTCAGTCTCATGCTTGCTATCTCCCACTCTGGCTCAATGGCCAATTTTTTTTCTACAATGAGCAGCCTCAACAGGAGAGAACAATGGTGTCCAAAACAGAACATGTCATATCCCAATGGTTAGGGCACTCACCTGAGACATAGCAGATTCCTGTTCAAAGCCCTTCTCCTCATCAGGAGGGACTGGGGGAAGAGGGGGCTGGAACTGTGTGTCTTCCACATGCTAAGTACCTTAACCACTGGGCTAAAAGCTATGACGGAGCTCCTCCTCTGTAATCACCTAATTCCAAAAGAGGGTTTACAATTGAGAATCCTAAGCAGCAGGAGGCACCTTTCTCTAGCCCAGAATTAGGTGTCTATCCATGAGAGGGGTGGGGTTTAGGACATACTGCTCCCCTCAATGTCTCCCATTGGCTAGTTTAGACTGCTCCCAACTCAGTGTTCTGGCTTTTGTGAATCCCATTCTGAGGCATCTATCTCCCTCCTTTCATTGTATAGGAATCCTGATAATTTAACTCAGGCTTTTTGAATCCTAGTAATTTTCTAGGAACTTCAAAAGTAGGTGTGCTGACACTGAGCATTGCCACACTCAAATTTCTTTGTGAATCTATCCCTTACTGTAATTCTAAAGCTATGTTGTAAGGAATGGTGTCCCTAGCCTCTATTTGTCAAAGGGTGGAGATGGATGGCAGGAGAGAGATCACTTGATCATTACCTGTTAGGTTCACTCCCTTTGGGGCACCTGGAATTGGCCACTGTCAACAGACAGAACTGGATGGACCTTTGGTCTGACCCAGGACGGCCATTCTTACGTTCTTATACCTAATAATCTGAGAAAATGAAACAATGCCCACTGTTAAATATTTGTTCCTCATGTGGGAAGTTATAGACTGTTATCAAGTCACCCCTTAACTTTTTTTTGTTGAAGTATTTGCTAGACTGTAGAGGAATGTTGAGACTCTGGATTCCTTGGTTAAATTCCAGATTCTGAAAGTGAGTGTTCTCTCGTGGTTATAAATACCCTCCTTCCCAGTAGCTCGAACTGTTGCTTCCTTCATCTGCTACTAACCCTAGTCCCTCCAGGCTCCAATTCCTGCCTGTGAATTCAAGTCAGGACGCTTCCTCCTTCTCCTTCACACACCCTTGGTGCCAGCAGCCGGAGCAGTGAGAAAATAGGAGAGAGTGTGCTTGCTTTCAGCTCTGGTGTCTAGAGCCACAGTAGCCTCTGGCAATTTGGAAGAGCAATTGTAAGGGGAAGTCCTGCTCAGTCCCTGAAGCTTTGGGATAGAGTATGCTCACCTGCTTTGTGTATATGATACCTGCACAGTCCAGCTGACAATTAGGAGCTTTGTTGGAACAGATCATGCTCAGCAAAGATGGAATCTTCTGAGAATTTAGATGCCAAACTTTAAGATGCCTCAACTAAGCATGTGTGAACTCCAATTTTACAAAGGCTTATAACTTGGCCCAATTTGGGCCAATTTTCATGGGTACAGCAAAAAGCACAGTCTTGACACCAAAGTTCTCCTGCCCCACCCTCCCCAAATTTTAAATCCCTTCTCCAAAACATGGAAGCACTAGAGCTTCTCAGTAAAACCGTTAACATTTTTTCTTAACATTGGCAAAACCTAATATTTTCCCCTAGCATCATTCTCAGAAATACTTGAACCCTTTCAGCTGAAACTTACAACAACAGAAAAACTCAGTCTGAGGCAGACATGGAGGGTTTAAACCTACACCACTGAAATCTAACAACGTGT
Organism: Malaclemys terrapin pileata; assembly: GCF_027887155.1. NCBI lineage: Eukaryota > Metazoa > Chordata > Testudines > Emydidae > Malaclemys > Malaclemys terrapin. The sequence goes on from NC_071509.1 coordinate 94,131,635, forward strand.
TTTGTAATGGAAAGTTTCTGGTAACCTTAACTTTAGGCAATGAGGTGTGTTAGTCACACATTTTAGGACCCATCTTGGAAATGTAACACTTTCAAAAACATTTAAGTGATGCAAATCCCACTTTCAAAAGCTGACTTTTAATGGGACTTAGAATCTTAAAGGCCTAAGTCAATTTTGGAAATGTGTCTTAAGCTCTTGAGTCACTTAGAAGTGTTGAAAATGTTATGCTATTATATTTGAGATATCAAAATAAAAATTGGCAAAATTCAATGGTAAAGGATAGTTCATTTCCATTCTTTCAGAAAAATAAGATTTTTTTCACTCCACTAAAATTTCTCAAAGCACAATTCAGACTGTTTTCCCCTGGTTCTAATCCATATTTATCTAGTTTCATACTAGAACTGATCTTTTGTCAACTTCGCAGCCTTTACTGGATTTGTATTCTCTGTGCTTCTTTCTATTCCAGAGAATGAGTTTCCAGACTTGCAACTGTGAAATACTACAGGATATATATGCTAGTATTCTTTTCAGGGTGGCTTATCCTCTATGTACTGTTCAACAGTGAGAAGCAACTCTTAAACATAGAGGCCATTTCCTAAATAGTGCTCAGTGACAAGGTGTTCATGAAATAAATTCAGTTTCATCACTAATGCAACAATGACAAAGACTTATTCTATTGCAGGTATTTTCAAACTTCCTTGCTGGAGTCTCTTATGAATCATGTCCCCTCCTATTCACAATTCAAAAAGACCACCAACACCCTTCCATTTGTGATCATGTATCACATCACTCTTGGGGAAACTACAGACCCTGCTTTCTTGGAAAAGGATTATTAATATCATTACATGTATTTTGAGCTATCTTCTAATGCAATTAGGGAGAGAGAAGGTACTCAGCTCTCATGGTCACTTGTTCTGCAGAGCAGTTTTGAAACCTGTTCTTTCAAATGCATTAGGTGATTATGCCTTTAATATTGGGGAACATGCATCACATACAAGTTAAAAATCTCATATTAAAACATCTTGAAAAAGTCACTATATAAAGATGTTGAGACTGTTGCAGTCTCACCACTACTCTAATGTTCTCAAGTAAAACAGAATTTAAAAGTCCCAGGAACATATTTTAATTTGAAAGAATATGCTTTGGTTTCAGAACAAAAATACACTTTAACTAATGTAATGATGAGCAGTTTGATCCTTCTTTTCCTTATTTACTGCCTCCAAATGCAGCATAACAAATATATGGACACAGAAAATCATTAGTCGGCAGCACAGTAGAATGCAGGTGACATACTGCAGAGACTCTCAGAGCAGATCAGCAGTGCCATTATTTGCAGTTATGCTGCATGTTCAAGCATCCCCTGTGGTGGAATTTCTAATTCTGGCTAAACAACCTTGATACTCCTTTATTTTCTTTGTTCCTCTACTACTACTTTTATCCCCTTTTAGCCTGAGGCACTACTGCATTATTATCTGTTTGTCAAGCAAGTTATTGTACCAATCCATGAAAAAACTCTTAACGAGATTATTAATAAAGTTCTGTATTCTCCACCATTTCTGATCATCTGCGTAATTACTATTTTCAAGCTAGCCAGTGATATCAAACATACCCTGCTAAGAGTGTGGATTCAATTCTAGTCTGTTGAACCACCATCCCTGCTTAAGGAACTTTATTGCATTTTCCTAACTAGTTTTCAGTATTTAAAATCTATTTATTTAGAAACACATTTTATTGCTGCATTGTGTCAGACAGAAATGAACAAATATATGTAAATGAATATTCTGCATACTGGAGATAAATATATATATATATATATATATATATATATATATATATATATATTTAAACAATTTCAGACATCTCTGACAGATTTTCTAACTGAAAAGACTGGATTAATCAAGTTGAAAAATGTAAGAAAAGTAATATATGGTCACCCTTTTAATCCTTAAATTAAATGTAAACTACTACTTCAAAGGGCGGTAGTAATTTCACACCTTTGAAGTTTTAAATCACTTTTCTGCTTTTGAACTCAAACAAATAGCATATTTTGTTTAGCAGTTTGATTTGCTCTTAATTTTCCTGATAATTTCGGTTTTAATAATTATAATTTGAGTCTATAATGCTATTCCTATAGCACAACAGTCTATGTAGCTGTGTCAAATTTACTATCAAACTTCTTGAGGTACAATTGCAGAAAACCTTAAATTAGAAAAGCAGAGTATGTCCAAAAAGAATCTAGATTTTTACAATAGAAAATATCAAAGAAAGACACATGGACATAACTAGTGCAAAAATATCAGGTTTGTGGAAATGACAGGATATCTTCCACCCAGAAATTTAGCCATCAGAATGGTGAGAATTAATTATAGTTCCTCAGAGTTATTATGTTTATCATTGTTTCATCACCAATGATCTTTCTAATATGGAAGCATCCATATACTGGATTTCTTTTCCACAATATGCTTGTCTGATAACAGACTCTTCACATAAGTGAGAGAGAGAGAGAGAGAGAGAAGCAATCACAAGGTGGCCATTTTGTTTTTAGGTTCTGCCAGCTATAATTTTCTCCTTTCTAACTGGCTGAGTAACAAGATTGTTAATCAAGTTATGGCAAATCACCAGGTGGACTGCCCCAGACCTGGGACTCCATTTCCTTTCATGGAAAATTTCCAAATATTAAAATATCAACATGGCATTACTGTTGTCTGTACAGCTCTAAATTAGAGCTGGGTGAATAACTGATTTTTTCAGTTCACAGGTAATTCTACAAAAGGGAGAAAAAAAAAAGTTTTGATTCAGGTTGAATCAAATCAAGAAATCAAACAAAAAAAAAAATCAGCAAATTGAAAGCCTGCATTCCAAATCTGAACCTGATTAGGCAGGGGGGCAATTGTAAATGGTGTTGTAGCCCCCCTTACAACCTTTAACCCAGTAGATAGAGCACTCACCCAGGACATAGGAGACCTGGGTTTAAGCCCCACTTTGCCGGATGTGGAGAATGGATTCGAACTTGCAGCGAAGCAGACAGGGGGCTGCAGACAGAGCAAGAGATCCCACTGCTGAACAAGCTACCAGGTTAGAGTGAGAGTACTAGCTGTTGGTGTGAGTGAGTTTACTCAACTGCTTGAATTTTAATTTTGATTCTGATTTCAGGTGACTTAAGTTTCAGTTACAGCTGCTGCGGCAGTTGGGACTGAGTGCCTGACCTTGTTCCCTTGATTGCCTTTGATTGGCCTTCCCCAGTGTGACTCACAATCAAGCAGGCTTTAAAAACCAGAGGCAGAGTGACCAGTGGGCTGCAGACAGGGGTGTTTGAGAGGGAGTTTGACAGTGGAAGGCCTACGATGGTTAGGAAGTCCTGCAACACCTGTGCCAGCACTGCTTCTGTCTCCTCCACCTGTGTCTGTAGCCAGACAGAGTGCCTGAGCATGGATGCTTCTACCCAGATCCTGGTGTGGTTTTGCAGAGACTGTGATTTGCAATTCCCAGTTACTGACATCCAGGTTGAGGAGCACCCAGATCCATGAGCAATTCCTGGACAGTGTCCATGTGGAGACAGCTGAGGTAGCTGTCCCAGTACACAGGACTGCTGATACACCACTGGTGGAGGAGGAGATGGCTCAGGGTGGACACTGGCAGCTGGTTACTTCTGGCAGTGGGCAGTGCACCACCCCTACCCCAAACCCTCCAGCCGTGGTAATAGGTAACCATTATGCTCTTCTTGATACAGGACAAAAGGAATCACCTACAGTAGAGAAGGAGAAGCCTCGTACCCCTAGGGCTGGGCAGTCTGCTGCCACCACTGCGAATAGGAAATGTAGGGTAGTGGTGGTTGGAGACTCTCTTCTGAGGGGGACGGAGGTGTCCATCTGTCACCCTGACATTTCATCTCAGGAGGTATGCTGCCTGCCGGGGGCCTGTATCCGAGACATTACGGAGGCATTGTCAAGGATTATCCAGCCATGTGGGTACAAATGATACTGCGAGGTGTGACACTGAGCAGATCAAGAGTGACTACAGGGCTCTGGGAGTATGGGTGAAGGAGTTTGGAGCACGGGTGGTATTCTCTTTGATTCTTCCTGTCAAAGGTATGGGCCCGGGCAGAGACAGGTGCATCGTGGAGATGAATGACTGGCTGCGAAGATGGTGGCGCCAGGAGGGCTTTGTCTTCCTCGACCATGGGATGCTATTCCAGGAAGGACTGCTAGGCAGAGGTGGCGTTCACCTTTTGAGGAGGGGAAAGATCCTATTTGGACACAGACTGGCTAATCTAGTGAGGAGGGCTTTAAACTAGCTTTGACGGGGACAGTGAGCAAAGCCCACAGATAAGTGGGGAACATGGAGACCTGGGAGATGGGTCAGAAAAAGGAGGGAGCGTGAGCCATAATGGCAGAGAGAAAGGAGGGTCAGGACAAAACTGGGAGAAAAGATCAAGCCAGTATCTTAGATGCCTATATACAAATGCGAGAAATATGGGTAATAAGCAGGAAGCACTGGAAGTGCTAATAAATAAATACAACTATGACATTGTTGGGATAATGTCTTGGTGGGATAATACACATGATTGGAATGTTAGTGTGGATGGGTACAGCTTGCTCAGGAAGGATAGACGGGGGAAAAGGGAGGAGGTGTTGCCTTATATATTAAAAATGTACACACTTGGACTGAGGTGGAGATGGACATAGGAGATGGAAGTGTTGAGAGTCTCTGGGTTAGGCTAAAAGGGGTAAAAAACAAGGGTGATGTCATGCTAGGAGTCTACTACAGGCCACCTAACCAGGTGGAAGAGGTGGATGAGTCGTTTTTTAAACAACTAACAAAAAATCATCCAAAGTCCAAGATTTGGTGGTGATGAGGAACTTCAACTATCCAGATATATGTCGGGAAAATAACACAGCGGGGCACAGATCATCCAATAAGTTCTTGGACTGCATTGAAGACAACTTTTTATTTCAGAAGATTGAAAAAGCTACTGGAGGGGAAGCTGTTCTAAACTTGATTTTAATAACTGGGGAGGAACTTGTTGAGAATTTAAAATTAGAAGGCAGCTTGGGTGAAAGTGATCATGAAATCATAGAGTTCACAATTCTGTAGAAGGGAGTACAGTAAAATAGAGACAATTGATTTCAGGAAGGCAGATTTTGGTAAACTCAGAGATATGATAGGTAAGGTCTCAGGGGAATCAAAACTGAGGGGAAAAACAATTGAGGAGAGTTGGCAGTTTTTCAAAGGGACACTATTAAGGGCCCAAAAGCAAGCTATTCCGCTGAGTAGGAAAGATAGGAAATGTGGCAAAAGACCTCCTTGGCTTAACCATGAGATCTTGCATGATCTAAAAAATAAAAAGGAGTCATATAAAAAAATGGAAACTAGGACAGATTCTAAAGGATGAATATAGGCAAACAACACAGGAATGCGGGGGCAAGATTAGAAAGGCAAAGGCATAAAATGAGCTCAAACTGGCTACGGTAATAAAGGGAATCAAAAAAAGACTTTATCAATACATTAGAAGCAAGAGGAAGACCAAGGACAGGTAGGCTGGTGGTTAAGGTGCTCGCATAGGTTGTGGGAGAAACAAGTTCACATTCTTGATCATATGACAAAATTATTTATACACAGTGGAACAGCTTCAAACAAGAGAGACAGAGACCTATCCCAGAATAGCCCAATGGCTGGGAACTCCTGCACTGCAAGAAAGTTCCAAGTTCAAATCCTTTCTCCACAGCAGGCAGAGGGGGCAATTGAATCTGTGTCTCCTGAATCCTGGAGGATGTGCTTAAGGTTATAAGGGAAGCCACCTCTCAAAATGGCTGAAAACTATTTGCCAAATTCATGAACTTTCATCTCAACTTAAAAAGTGCATTTTTCTAATAAATAAATTATATATCTGAAAAATGTTGATCAGCTCTGCACTAGGTAATACTACAACCTCACTTCACCTTGGTGTTGTGAAGATAAATCCATTGATTTTGTGAGGCACTGACATACTATGATGACAGCACCATAGAAAAGCCTATGAGGAAATTATGTTGTATTAAATGCAGGTTTAGAATGGTGTACAGTAAGTACAAATATAAATGTAAATGGAATCCTGCCATATCATATGATATTGAGATAAAACAAACATGAAAGGAGCAACTAGCTCACGATACAAGTCTAGTCTACAACTAGACTCTGAGGAACCAAAGAACCTGTGTAGGAGGAAAGCATAGAAAAGCTGTGGCAAGACATCGAACCACAGACGAAAGCATTGTCCAGTAACAGAGGGAGAGTGTTCCACATGCCACAAATATGACATTTTTCAAGAGCATGCAAATCATCCAGATCAATGAAACAATATAACCATCTGATGGAATATGAAACTACAGGAAGCTATCCTTAAAATAACAGACACCACTATGGTTTCTAGTATCTAAAGATTGATCTAAATGGATAAAAATGTAAAATGGAGTCTGGCACAGTTATCACTGCAATGATAAAGCAAAAAACAACAAAACAAAACAAAACAAAAACTCCCTTGAAAATACTTACAAGATTCTGTATGAGCCAGTAACACAGACTTGGACATTTGTAGGGAAAGAAACAGAAGAAAATTCTTCAATAAATGCTATGCATAATACCAGCATTGATAGGACTAACAGCAATATGAAATTTATACCTAGGAGACAAGCTTGATAGCACTGAATTTAAAAAGTAAAGCATACACATCCACAGCTGGAAGAGCAGATGGAAGAAGTACATAAGTAAGGCTGGTGTCATCAGCTAGTCCCCCATTCCTATCACAATTACATGACATCTCAATATCCTTTTTGGGAAAAGAGAAATGAGTGTGTATTTCCCAGCTAGACAAAAGCCCCATACTGTGATTGGGGTGCCAGAGCCATAGGGAAATTCTGCTTTTACGTGGGCTTCACACAATTAAAAATAAAAGCACGTGCAGAGTAAGACATACACTTCCTGCAACTGGCCAGACATTTCTTGCAGATGAGCAGACACAAGTTGTATTATTAGAGACCAACATATTTTCAAAGTTAGCTATCACAGCATGCAAATCCCTTTTGCTAAAGAATATACACCATTCACTACATTCAACTCCATATATTACTCCTAGGGGAATTCTGTGCCACTGAAGAGGTGAAGAATTCATACTGTCTGCAGATTTCTTTGCTCCCCCACATAAAAATGGGAGAGCAAATAAATCTGTGGGAACACACGCTCCTACCCCAGTAGCCACGTGTCTTCACTTCTAGTCAATGACAGTAAGGGAATCCTCAGCTAGGAAGATCTATACGTTTTCTCACTTTTTTTCCCTGTGCCAAAGTGGCACATTGTGATTAAAACAGATCCTGAGCTGTAATCTACTTACCCATTTTAAAAAAAAAGCAGGACAATGATTAGCAAAACAGTATGACTTTTATGTGTGAGAATCTGAGCAATTTAAATGACATTTTACTTTTATTTTGGTGTTCTGTAATGTAACTTAAAGAAAAATCCAGGACTATACCTGGAATGCAAGGTATTAGTTATCAAATAATTGTAATTTAACTTTCATGTGTTTAAGAAATGCTGAAGAGTTATTGTGATTTTTTTTCTGTATGGTAGTTTAAATAAATTACCAAAATAAGTGAAACTGATGTGATTATATTCCATTATTTTAACAAATAAAATATGCAATTTTTTTTAATTTTTTGGTGCAGAATTCTCCAGGAGTAATATATGGGAGGTACAGTTTTAGTGAGTTTATTCTCAGCATATTTTTAGTCCCAGAACATTTAAAAAAAAAAATTCTGAAATCATAACAAGACTGTTTGAAGTTATTTGCTGTGAAGACATTCTGTTATAAGGAAGAGACAAAACAACTATGATGTTTTAGTTCATGCAGTTCCGAAGTGCTTTCAACATGCTTGTCTCATCCTGAACAAGAACTGTTAATTTTGGAAGGAACAAATAATGTGTTGAACATATAATTAGCAAACAGGTAACTCAACCTGATACAGAAAAAATGAAAGCATTACTTGTCTGTTTCCAATTTCAGAAAATTCATGGGAGTGTCCAATTACACTGAAAATTTCTACTACCAAAACCTGTAATAGATCTTTGTAATGGCCGTTACATGTGGATCTGGGGGAGAGTCCACAACAAAAATATTTAATAAAAAAGAACTGGCATTGCACATGTTTTATAACAATATCATTAGTAAGATCTCCAACGATGGTAGCAGCTAATGCATTCCCGCACCCCCCAGGTTAGTAGCAGTCCTTACACAGAAGCAGTCAGCAGGAGGCCAGACATTTCACAGAAACAGAATAGCACTATGCCTGTTTGGGAAAGGAAGATCTAGCAGTTACTTGAATGATTCAGTGCATATCTGTTAGGCTTAGATTTTACAAAAGAAAAAGACCACAGGCCCTTAGGGTCACTTTTGGGTTCAAACCCACTAAGATCACCTTTTATCCAAACTGCATGGTTGTTATGATTTTCTTTCAAAACCACTTCCAAGGAGCACTCATAGCAGCAAACATTATCAAGAGCTCCTGCTAAAGTGGCACTAATGGAAGAAGCAGCAACTTGAAAGACAAAGAAAATCATTATCTATATCAGAGCAATTCCAGCCTCAGGCATCCAAGTTCAGCAAATTAGAGATGTACAACTAAAGGATGAGACTTGTCAGAAACTTGCAGAACTCTTCTAAAGAGTAAAGTCAAAGGATGAATTCCCACAGACCTTCCACTATATAGAAAGGCCTACAATGACTTCACATGGCTGATGGACTGCTTATCAAAGGGCAACACACATTTATTTGAACTGTACTTCAGAAAGAAGTGTTTTCCAAAATTAATGCGGACAAGCCTAAGTGCAGGACAACAGCACAACAATCATTAAGGTGGCCACAACTGAACAGGCAAATTCAGACCCAAGTAGAAGCCTGTGATGTATATAATATGGAGAAACATCCACTTTCTACAAAATTGTATGACAGTGAGTAGCAACAGACTATTTTTTTCTGGAATGGAAACAGTTTTGTAGTCCATTATGTCTCTAGATATGTTGAATTGGCAATATTTCCAGAGAGTTCACCAAACACTTGCAAGATGTGGTGTTCCTGAAGCCCTGATAATGGTCCCCAGTTTACAGCATCAACATTCATAGCATATTCACAGGATTTTGATTCTGTACTAGTAGCCTACTCTTTTTCCTCACCATTGCTCTGGTACAAGAGTAGCACAGATCTTTCTGATACAGAAAGCAGTGGATTGTACAAAGAACTCTGGGCATCCTGGTCAACAGCACTCACTGCAGAGCTGTCACAGCAAGTTTGCTGACAAAAGTATTGTTTCTGTCAGTGGTATCAATACATCTTAACCCTAAGTGGTCCAACTTGGCAGAATTCCGAAAGAATGATGCTGCAATAGACGTCTGACAACAAGAAACCTTTAAATGTTTGCTACAGAAAAATAAAGTGTTCCTAGAGCTGAGCCAAGGACAGAGAGACGTCTTTGGATCAGTTCTCCAATCCCCAAATCATCAATGCTGAAAGCTCCAAAAGGACTTCACCACAGAAATCAAGTCCATCTCCACTATACTCCCACACAACAAGGAGGGACTTCTGAGCTTTCTAGTTCTTTGCTGGCAAGCAAGTCCCATGCTTTCCAGAGAAATCCACAAAGAAGATTTAAGTAGTGAGAATATGGTGTGGAAGGCTAATAATACCTCATAAAAGATTAGATCTTTACAATAAAGAGACTTTTGTATTAAGTTTTAAGGAGATATCTGTTTAAATTGTTTTAAAAGAAAGATTTAGTTCAGGGTGAAAAAATTAGATGTTCTCTTACACAGCTGTTGTTTAATGGTTTATATGCCAAGATAATGGGTTTAACATTCTAAAGAAAGAGAGATGTAACGTTAAAAACTATAAAGTTTTTGGTGCTTCATTTCCTGGGAGGAAACTACAAAGTGTTGTGATGGAGACTTTAATAAAGTCAGAGAAAACTTCTGGTTCGGAGGTATCTTTTCCTAGAAGCATGCTTGTTATGTCTCATTGCGTTTTAAAGCGAATTTAAAAAAAAAAAATCTATTAATAGGATCATTTAAGATCCTCCCCTTCCCTCACCCCATTAAGTGCAATTCATAACTCCTTGTAAATTTGCTCTTCCTTATAAATATTTGTGGGCACTTCTAGCACATTAAATATAATGCAACCTACTTATATCTATGCCTTTTTATAGTACAAGTGTTAAAATGAAAAAAAAAAAGGTTAAGAAGATCTTTGTTGTGATTTGGGAAACAACAATACAATCTTTCTTATATTTAGAATGCATATTTTTAATAGCAACAGCCTCAATAGCAGCAGTTATTTCAAGGAATCCATAATATTATGACAATACAATATAAATATTGTAGCATGCATCATACAACTTATATATAAAGTCAAAACTATTTAAAATAAGTTTGACTGTACTATAATCAATGACTAGAAACTTATTTATTTATTAATCTAATGCCATAGACAAAAACTAAAACCTTGGATGAGTCCATACAAGCACGCCGTGAGGAGGAGAATTCTCACATATCCATAATCACTTGAAATTCTTAACAGAATTAGTAGTAGATTTAGTAACAATTATCCTTATTCCTTCGCACACTGCAGGGCAAATATGCCTTTGACTGCTGGTCTACCAGCAATCTAAACCAATCTCTAAATTTGAAGAAAGTATCACACAGTATGCCCATTACTTCCTTATCTGGTTATGAAATACTAAACTGAATATTAATTTTCTAATTAAAGCAATATTAAAGAAGACTGTATAGCTTCTCCTAGTTTATAATCCTCTCAAGTCTTGGAATATTATATTCATACACACACACACACACACACACACACACACACACACTCACACAACTTATGACCAACATAGTCAGCCTAGGGGATTGAGTGGGCTTGAGAGCCCAAGCTCCAGAGCAAGCCGCAATGTTGACATTGTTGCTTGTAGCATACTACGAGGCTCGACCTAGCAGAAGTCTGACTACCTGGGCTGGAACGTTCACTCCCAGCTGCTGTGGAGACATACCCTTGATGTACCAGATGGTCTACATACATAGATAACTGGAACAAATAAACCTTTATGTGCACTTCTTTCTCCTGAAGTTACTGCCAACAGCTGGAGCCAAGATGCAAAATTAAGTTAGTGCTGGGCCAGATACTATCTTATCTGGATATACTGACAGACATTACATGGGTTAGCAAGAACTCCATAATTCATGAAATAGCTACTCCCTGTCTTAGGGTGACCCAATGTCCCGATTTTATAGGGACAGTCCCGATTTGTGGGTCTTTTTCTTATATAGGCTCCTATTACCCACCACTACTTGTCCCAATTTTTCACACTTGCTGTCTGGTCACCCTACTCTGACTCCACCCAACATAACCACCTCCCCTTCTTGAAACACTACTAGGACTTTTACAAATATCTGCCACCAGATATGTGGGTGTGAGAAGCTTATTTTCACCCTCATATTGTATTTGCAACCACATTTGGTCATGAGGTTCCACTATTCTGTGTGGTATACAAGCTGTGAACATGCAGGCCTATGAAGACTTAGTGTCTTCACACAGGTAACCCAGGGTAAAACTTGGCAGGTTTAAATAGGGATTGAGGTAAAGGTAGTCCTTAGAGGTACAAAGATAAAGGCAGGGATCATCGTCCTTTCTGGATTTTTGTTTGCAAACTCAAGAAACGCATATTTAATGGGGGGTGAGGGTGGGAAGCAGAGTTGAACAATACTGTTACACTCCAGAGAATTTTAAATGGTGTTTGAAAGTCTGAACAGTGCAAAGATAACATCTTTGTTTAATAAAAAAATTACTAAGCATGTTAAAGTTAAAGTACACTGTAAAATCTCCCATACAACAGTATGCCTTAGTTTGGACTTGGACATCTTTGTTTGTAAGTCACATACATTATGGACAGTATCAGACAAGTTATTTTTCTTCCTTTTACCAGTTTGTGCCATGACCTAAACATGAAACAAAACATATTGTTGTTATTGACTATTGAATCCTTGCTGAAATACAACAGGGAATATTAATGAACATTGCTATATTTTATGAGGAGTGAAATCTAAAACCACCAGTGAGTGGTCTGGTTACAAATGAGAGGAAATTGTGCTCATATCTATAGATCTAGATGAAGAGATGTAATGAATATCTACCATGTTCTCTTTCAAGAATCTATATGGTTTACACAAAAGGACTTGATCATATATTGTTCTACCATAATGGCCTATTGAATTCAGATTAGCAAGGCTTTAGAGAAGGACATTTTTGCAAATAATGGAGTTACTGATAAAATCCTCTGTAGTTGTGATAAGGTTGATACACTAATGCTACTTTTATTGATCTTAAGAAGGAAAAGTTTGATATGAGGTAGCACAATTTGAGGATTTATTGGTTTTTACAGATAGGTATGTCTGCAAGTGTCAACATGTAGATCAGAAATTTGTTTTTGTAAGAAGGTCATGTTTTGTCAAAAAGTTTTAGAATGAAAAATGTCAACCAGATCTCATTTATTATTTTTTATTAAAGTAGTACCCAGATACACAAACCAGATGAGGGTCCTACTGCTGCATGGACGTAGTAAAAGTCAGTATCTGCCCCCAAATAACATTTTAGTTTATGACAAAACATAACAGATGAGTGAACAATCAAATGGGAAAAGAGGGAGGATGACAGAGCAACAGTAATATAACACTGTTTTTATAGACTTGTGCACAATGTATAGGTATAGGGAGTGTTGTGATTTTTTCCCCATTAACAAGACATCAATAGCAGTAGTCTCAACTCATATTTGCTAGCAGTTATCAGTTGGTAGTGTTACATAATCATCACCATTGTAGTAAGTCTTAAGGATATTTTATGACCTGAGCAATAGTTTAAATATGATACCTGAAAGGTTGATTTCAAATAATCAATCTGGTTAGCTGGAAACTCATTCCTTTTGTTCCATGTAACTATTATGAAATGGTTAGTGAATGAAATTATTTTCAGTGAAATGTCTGACTGAGGCCATTACGTGACTTGTAGTGGTCATTTTAATAGTCAGTCATACTAAAAGCACTAGACACAATAAAATAATATTTAGCTTTACTATATAGTATTATTTTACATCTATATCTCTCTATGCACAGTACAAAGATAGGCAGGCATTATCCCCAGGAGAAAAATGGGCATATTGAATTGCAGAATTTAAATGACTAATGCCACAAAGAGAGTCAGGAACAAAAAGACAAGATTTCCTGACTTTTAGTCCAGACGCGTCGTCCTGGGCAGTGGAGAGGGCAAGTTGTTGTCCAACCTACCTTCTCTGTGACCAAATCAGACTACCATAATTACAGAGATTATCAGTGTGTGCTTACTGAAAACATTAAAATATCCAACTGTAAATATAAAAGTTATTGACAAGGATGGGGGGGGGGCGCTTAGGAAAGAAAACCCTTTATACTGCCTTATGGATTCTACTCACAAAAACTTGATCCTGATCAGAAAGTTAAGGCTATAACATCTGACTGCTAGGAAAGTGACCAAATATTTTATATGTATCCAGAGACTAATATTAACTAAAGATATTTGATCTAAGGGTATTTATAATAAAATAAAATTAATAAACGAGCTAATGAAAAAAAAGTCACTGCTGGAAATGACTGTTTAAGCACTTAGAAGACATCCTTCTTTAAGAGACATCAGCCAGACAATTGAAAAGAACCTCTACCACTCAGCTGGAAACATACACATTGTGTCTGCTGATACCCAAAAATCACTCCTCAGAAAATAACTGAACGCTTAAGAGAACTGAGCCATTGTTCAATCATGATTGCTGTAATGTAACTATTTCATATTTATAAATTTTTCACCTGAGTGAATCATATAATTAACTTTGGAGTAGTCAATAAAGCAGTGTAACATGTTTTGCAGACACTATAGGTACATCAATACTAGTGCGCTTCCAGGTTACTTGTCCGTGTAGTGCTGGTGAGGGTACCGGGTAATTGCACTGAGTGTCCACATATGTGGTGATGGACATGGGTAGAAGCTCTGCACAAGAATATACCTGCATCTACACTGCCCCTTTGAAATAGAAATGGTGGCATTACTATTTCAAAGGTGCTATCTCACAGTACTGTGCATCACAGAAGACACTCTAGGAGCTGCCTTGCTGCATGTTGCTCATACTGTATGATACCTTTACACATTTGGCAATTGCAACTCCCACTCCTCTCTCTCTTCTGCCCAACTGAAGGAAGATGTGGAGCAAGTTCCTGGGGATGTGGTTTTGCTCCTTCTGCTGCTCACAGGACAAATGATCCAGCTAGTATACTGAAATCATTCTAGAAATATTTGAAATGCTGTAGGCAGAAGACCGAGAGGCTGAATGAAAATCCACTGGAGTACCATGGAATAGATTTTTTCAATGCAATGGTAAGATTATGCTAATGCTTCTGTTCTCAGAGAACTAGCATGGTGTAGTGGGACCACATCGTCTTGGAAATCTGGGATGATGACCAATAGCTCCAGAACTTCAGAATGAAAAGACAGACCTTGGAGCTTGCACCACCACCACCTTCCCCCCACTGCCAGACTACTAGAATTGATTTTGGAAACCCACAGTAGTGCAGAAGCACGTGGCTATCACACTTTGGAAGCTGGTAACTCCTGACAGCGACCACTCATCTGTGAATCAGTTAGGATTAGCTAAATCAGCTCTTGGAGTGATGGTTGTATAGGTTCACCAGGCTACCAACACTGTCATCTACCCATGGGAGATTGCCACAACTCAAGTCCCTGAAATTATAGCTGGATGATGGGGTTTCCCTACTGTGCCTTTGATGGAACACACATCCCAATAAGTTGCCCACCAAAAAGGGTGAGTGAATATGTGAACCAAAAAGGTTACTATTCACTTGTTCTCCAAAGCTGAGTGGATTACAGGGATCAGTTCATGAATATGAATGTTGGACATATGAAGAGAGTCCATCATGCCAGGGTGCTCAGAAGATGGGGATTGTATCGCAAAGGAAAGAAGGGACTTTATTTCCCAGAAATGATATGGTTATGTACATTATTTGTTTCTGCAGTTATTTTGGGGGACTTTACATATCTGGTCCTAACTGGGCTCATGTGGCTATACCCTGAGATCACCAACTCAAGAAAAAAAATAAAGAGAATTCTACTACAGTACAGACTGAATAGCTGTAGAATGGTGATTGTGTATGTTTGGGCAGATGCAAACACATTGGTGATGCCTGCAGAACCACCTGGATGGCAGGGTGGCAAATGCAGTCTGCATTATAATAGTATATTTTGCCTTTCTCAACATACATGAAACTAAAGGTGAATACTTTCAGATAGAGGGGGCACAGGACAGATCCAATGCAGGAAGGAAGTTCTCAAAGCCTATGCAGGCCGCTGGATCCTGGCCATGTGCACACTGCTCCCAGTTCCTGGCAGGAAAGGGAAATACATTATGCTATTTATTTGCACATCATGGAACAATAGGGAGGCAGAAGTTAATTTTGGAGTGAGCCAATGGACAGTATGTGACACTACATTGCTCCTGGAAAACCTTAATAGACCACAGCTATTTGTTGAATTCCATGGGTGGATTTCAATCTCCTATAGCCCACTTCAGCGTACCACCTAAGAGCACACAATTATGTTACAGATTCATAGACTTTAAAGGCCAGAAGAGACTACCATGATCATCTAGTCTGACCTCCTGAACATTGCAGGCCACAGAATCTCACCCACCCACTTCTGAAATAGACCCAAACCCCGGGCTGAGTTACTGAAGTCCTCAAAACTTGATTTAAAGACTTCAAGTTACAGAGAATCCACCATTTACTCTACCACAAACCAGGAAGCGGCCCATGCCCCATGCTGCAGAGGACAGTGAAAAGCACCCAAGGTCTCTACTAATACGACCTGAAGGAAAATTCCTTCCTGACTCCAAATATGGCTGGTGGGTCTTACCTAGACATCATCTAGTGTCCCATCTCTGGCTGTGTCAGGATCCCTCATCAAAATTGATAACTTAGGATGATGGTGTGTGTTGCTCAGATGTTCACCTGACAACCCAACAGTTCCTCTTCCCTTCCTGGACCTATGCAGGCTAGCATACAAGCCACCAACCACACCTATCCCTTCTGCTTGGTTCCTATTCATAATATGAAGAAAAGATGTGGGAAGGGAGCGGGGGGGTCATAATAGGGATGGTTTCCGATCTTTTGAACCAAAGTACATATCACAAAACTGTTCTTTCCCCATTGGGCCATTTCTAAACCTGCCCCCTCTCACCCTCCTGTTTCTCCCCCACAAGGATTATCACTGCAGGAGTGCTGGCTGAGAAATGCCCAGACAGAAGGGCACAGTGATTGCTTATTAATCTGTTATAGCATCTACTACATGGTTTACAGTGCTCATGAGATTTCAATAAAGTCATTATTTTACAGCCATGTTTTGCTCTGGAAACATGCTGTGGTGGAGCGGGAGTGGGATGTAATGGAGGGGCATGTATGTATTATCAGAGCAAGAGGGGATATTTCCAGAGTGGTGTGGGTATATTGTAATTTACTAGTTGGTTCCTGCCATAGTTCAGGGACCTCCTTATTTGTTAGGTCCTCATTCTGAGTGACTATTGGAGTCCTTCACTCTCCAGTACAGGAGTCTGTGGCAGTTCATGCACTCCCAGCACTGCAACATAGTCCTGTGAATGCTAGCCTCCTTGAAATCTCCCAGTACAGGTGAATATTCCTGCCAAAACAGGCAAAGTCTTGGAGGATAGTATACTCTGACCACATCTTCATCAGCACCCATGTCTGTTCCAGAGACCAGGTGGCTTCTCAATGTATTTCAGTAGAAAACTGTTCTGAAGTGCTCAGAACAAATTGCTATACCACTGACAAGAGTGGGAGGAGTCAAGGACCTTTACACCTTTAGGTAAGGGTCAGACAGCAGAGGAATCAAAGCGTTGTGGGAATGGCCCTGTAGGACCATCAATATCCATTACTTGGTACACACCCCTTGCGCCAACCACACTGAACTGTAAAACAGGTACAGGCATAGTAAAGGCATGTAATACTTACACCCCACATGCATGCAAACTTTCACACACTAGATTGTGCTTCAGGAATGTGCTTCTGGGAGTTAGATGTGGACAATGCGGAGTTATGACAACAATGCACATGTATGTTAAATCATAGTAGTCTAAAAGATTTATTTTCCTTTTAAGAAAAGGATGTAGTGCAGGGCTTATGAACTTTATATATAGTTTAGTACAGCCTTTATGAAATCTCTTAGCTTATGTTCATTATATAATCAACTTAATAGGACTATTCAGACTACAAACATCAAGCATGCAAAATGTGATCCAAATAAATTGCTCTCAGTCCAAATACAAGTTACTGAAGTATATTTATATAATGAACAGAAAGAGATAACCAATATATGCTTATTAAAACAGAAATATGCAACTATATGTTAATATCCTAAACACCCCGCTATGGATCCAATACTATGCAGCATTAAAATGTGTCTTATTTAAGGACACAAAAGAGCTTCAGCAGGGCTAGTATCCATCCTATCTTTAAAATGTCCTTTAATTATATTCCCTGAATCAATATGTTATGAAAGAGGAGGACAGCAATAGCTTCTTAATGGACCAGCAGTAATAGAGTGTAAACAAACTGTGGTCTCCTCTGTGTCCCTGAAAACATGGATATATATATATTAGGGTCTGCTTTTAATTTTGCTAAGAGATTCTTTCCAAAGCAGCCTCAGTTCACTGTACACTCCTCAAGAGTGTCACCTGTTACGTTGATTTATTAATATTACTGAGAGTATCCCTAAATCAGATAGCATGCACTTACCACAAGCCTTAAGCAGTACCCCCAAATTTTTCCCAATAAGCTGAGTCATATGGGCTGCGATAAGAATATCAATCATGTTGAAGACAAGTCATGTAGTGAGAGCAGTAGCAGTAATAAAGACTGTCACACTGACTATACTGATTCTTCAAAACTTATAAAGCAAACTAAAGTCATCACTCATTAGCAATGGAACCAATTTCTGAGTGTAAGTCAAAAAAATAAAACCTTTCTTCTTACAGTACAAATTCTGCTCTAGTCACACAAGTGACCACATACAAATAATCATTTTATGTGTATTCAGAGTATTCATAAGCATGAGTGAGCTCTCTACAAAGGAGACACTATCAGCTGCTTGGAGTTTCCTTTGCATGCACTGGCATAATGTACATGTGTCTTTGAAAGAAAGGTGGGCATCTGGTCACTCCAGGTATGTTCAAACATTTTCAGCATTAGCATCCAAAGACTACACTGAACTCTCCTAGTTCAGATGATATAGAATAGTTCCTACACAGCCAGGGAAAATGGTAGCAGAGCTTGTACCGAAAGAGTAGGAATACTTACTTTACATGATCAAAATGCATTTATTTCTACTATGTTAGTTACATCATGTTTGTGGTAGAAACAGGACTCCTACACCAAAATGCCCCCTATTATTGTCTAAGAGTTTAACAGCAGATGATATAATACAAGGGTTTTTATGGGGAGAAGGGTTTAAAGAAATAAAATATTCCATAAATTATCCCATCATACTGCTTTGGACACTGAGGTAGCAGCACTGGTTTTGGCCTGGATCTGATTTCAACGATAATTCACTGTATAGGTCTGTGTATCCACAAATCCCATTGACTTGAGGTTTGTCCTTCACTGGCTGTAATCCAATAGAAATATTTCACTTTTTATGCCTTATTTCATTTAAAAAAAAAACAGTACTGTGGTAAGTATGACTCATTTAAAAAAACTACCATTTTTAAAGCAATGATTTACAGACATCAGCATTTAAGAGTACATACATTTATAAAAGACCATATAGAACAAGGCCCTAAACTTTTATTTATGTGTGCATTGTTAGGGCCTTACTGACTTGACTGTTAGTCTTCTGGTAGAGACAGTGTTACAATAAGTTATCAATTTGGAAGGTTTCAGATTCTCCTGCTAGGTTCCCCACTCATACCTTTTTGCAACTGCAAATAGTCCTTTATTAGTTTCACCATTAATATATTTGTTGTGTTCCAAAAGCTTTGTTTTAAACATGATTTATTGTTCAGAGAGTTAAAAGAAAATGTCTACACTCCATTCTTAAACTGGAGAGTTTGTGTGTCATGTATAAACACACACACTTTTCAACTAGACAGTACCAGACACACACACACTCTTCAGTTAGAAACTAACAAAATTATGTACAATATATTTTGTGAAACTTTACCCCCTAAGTTACTATTGAAGAGAGTGACGTTGGATGACAGAAACAATGATTGACACTGATATTCCTTGGTACATCCTCATTTGGTGCAGTCACTTTAGACTAGAGGACATTTTCAAGGCAGGCAGTGAATCGAAGTGATTACTTTTGCTTACTTCTATCATAAACCAACATCAAATAATTTTACTTTAGTGGTTTACTTGCATGCTTTGAAATTGAAACATCATTCACTGTATCCTGAAGTAAAATTTGCATTTTTCCCTCCAGAATGTAGTTTGGAAACAATATGAATCATAAATATGTGAAGATTAGAAAGTATCCTCAGTATTTATACATTTCCTAGCCCCCACCCCCACCCATTCCTTTCTTTAGAATTCTATGGATCAGGCCAAGCTAATTAAGGACCACCCAGAACAGTCTTAAGTTCTGGTTGCAATATAGGAGAAACATTCAAAGGGATGTGTATTATTTCCTTCTTAAAATCCCTTCCTGTCATAATTTGGTGATATTGGCTGAAATTCTGTCTTCCTTTACATCCATATCGCTCTCACTAAAATTCCTGAGTGTAAATGATGGCAGAAGTTAATACCGATCAGAGATTTCACAAATACATTATTAGATATTTGTTTGAATATGAAACTGTAACAATCAAATACTAATCGTTACAGTTTCATATTCAAATAAATATCTAATAGTGTATTTGTGACACTCTTTCTAATGGAGTGATCCATATTTTTCTGTGTATTTGAACCAGTTGACAGGGATAGCAGAGAACGAAATGGATGAGTTACCAAAGGGAGATCAGTACTAGCTGCTGTGGCTGAAACTGGAATATTATGATTCTTCGACAGTTTTGTACCCTCAAAATGTGTTTTCTTCATGGGTGATATTTTGATAATATTTATCTTTATCTAAATTTTGCTGAGATAGAAACTGTATTCTATAAACACAGTGAAGCACAGATGTATGACGGCACAGAAATGTTGGCGAAGAAACAAAACATGTGCCTCACCCTCCAGCATTTATCACACACACTGTTGGTAGCACACGTGAGAGATAAAGGCCACATATAGACAAAATCATGGCAGGAAGCTTATAAGACCCTTTTGTGGGGAGAAGGGAGGGTTTGCGGCCCGGAAACAGAAGTGTCAGGATGGAACTCTTCAGATAGCCATCCCTGTCCTGGCTCCCAACTCACAAATATTCCTTCCTCCTCTTCAAATATGTCTCTTAACTTTGCCTCACGTCCTGCTGCTGCCAAGTCCAAGAGTTTCCCTGCCTCAAGGAGAGTGGGGAATAGGAAGGATGGCCTCTTTTACTGACAACAGAGGACACTGAAGAATTGAGGAAGGGAAGGAATGAGCAAAGGGAGAAGAGAATATAGGGCATAGGTAAAGCAGGACAAAACAGAACCAAAACTAATTTTGAGCACAGGTCTAGGAATAGGTCTCTATTTTTATTTATTGACCAAAGAAAGTACTGATCAATTTAATCTAGCTCAGAAAGCTTCCTCCTCTCCCCCCCGCTTCCTATTTTATAGTGAATACCAAGTAATTTCCCTTGTGGAAAATGTGTTTCATAGCTTTACATTTTTTTTATTTATTTTAACAAAACATTTGATACTTGTTTATAAACCTCTACAGGTTTTATGAAATCTCAAATTATATTCCTCTAGTCTAAAACAATTTGAGTTGAAATGCATTTCTCCGATAGGCAGAAAATTCTGCCTGGACAGCTTTCTATGTTTTCAGATACAGGGACTCAAAAGGGTTTTTATTTAACAACACCTCAATAATTACCTTTTCTACCTTCCCATCTTTCCACTATTGTTTCTGGCATATTAGTTTTCAAGGTCTCAAAGTTCACAGAACTTTTTTCCCCCCCAAGAACAGTGATAAACTGCTTGCATCATGAATAGTAATATTATTTTCTGCTATTGTAGCTGAATACAGTGACATATAGGCTACCTGCTTTTCAATATCGTACTACAAATTCCTTGGAGTTCTGTGTCAGCATCAGCAGATTTAGCAAGGTTGAAGAAATTCTTTTATGGTTTTATTTATTTAAAAACTATCCTCATCAGGATAACCACATGATATGCAGCAACTCACTGTCATGAAGATAGAATGCCTATCATCCTAACATACTAAACAGCACTTAAATCAAATTAAGCAACAGAATAATTTGAAATGTTATTTAGATATTGTGTTTGAAATAAAGAGGCACACAGCCTATATAGTTATATTTGTCATTTCTTTTGAACTTGAATACGAGGATCAGAAAGCATCTTACAAATACACAACGTCACAATTAAAATCTCTCTGTGTGCAAAAAAAAAAAAAAAAAAGGGGGGGGGGGTAGTATTACTATCCCCATTTTCTAGCTGAAAGCATAGGCACACTTATTTCTCTCTAAACATCTCCCACAGACAAATTACAGCTACCTTATATAATAAAGAAATATTTTTACAATTCAAGGCAGATTCAGTTATGTGCACAAATATTTGATCCTGTTTAAGTCTTCACTTAAAATCAAACACCTTCCTCAATACACAGAATATAATGCAAAAACAAGAATTATTTTGACAATGTAGTATAGAATTTTTTTAGGTTAGCAGAATAAGTTATCAAGATCAATCTGTATAGCAGGCAAACTTTGGAAGCAGAATAACATTTTTAATTTGATTAAACTAAAAATATTCCATATAGTTCAACTGTCACATATAATATATATTTAAGAACACCTCAGACTTCACAGAAATACAAGTCTAGGTGGGTCACTAATATCAAAAAATCATTTTCATTATACAGTCTTACCATGTCTGTAATCCAAATACAGCACCCTTTTTAACCTCACCAAAATTGCTTTCCACAACATACCAATAGTTAAGAAAAATAATGCTGGACTTTTGGATTACTAGTCATGATTTTGATTTAAGATAATAGCTACAGAACAGTGTTAAAACCAAAGGCTCTATATTCATCTCTAGCAGATCCTGTTAACAAGGTATTTTCAATCAACTTCTCAGTTAAAGAACATGGGCAATAGGAACCCACTGACCCTTATTTCTCTCTATTATCAACTGCTCAGTATTTATCTAACAGGCTATTTGCATAGATTCATGGGTATTAGGAAATCAGAGTAGGTTTTAGATTAGGCAACTAAAGTTTTCTATAATAATCAATTTTTAACATTTCTAAAATGATCTTGAAATGTACTTTGGTAGATTTTCATATTTTCTAAAGAGTTATAAGCACTTAGAGACAGGTGGCAATAAGTTATATTCAGTTATTCCTGGTAATTAGCTACTTAAAAAATTGGGGCCAAGTTCCTGGTGGTTGTGAGTGAAACTATTAACTTCAGCAGAACTGAACCCACTCTACACATGGATTTTGTTCCTTTACAGGCAGCAGGGCTGATATCTAAACCTAGAGCCATAATTAGAAAAGTGAGTATAAGAGACTTGTTTACTGCTTTTCTATAAGAAAGTTTGGCTAGATGTTGGAGCAAGGTTCTGTAAGTGACAGTACTGCAATTCAGCTTGGTGAAAATTAAACTCTGCTCTGTCAGCTTTGTGCACGTTGTTATGGAAAATTTGGCCCACACATCTTCATGTGCAGAGGTTTCTCAGGCAATAGAACTGGAGCAATTCCACTACAGATGGGATGTGTGGTGTGCTCACCATGCATAGTATAGTGTCTCACTGCATGTGAACTCCTGCAGGGATACGGGGAATGGGGCACAGCTGGGTCAGTTTAAAAAAAAAAAGTATTTCACAGAAAACTGCAACATTCCAAAGCTGTTTACATTTCACAAGATGCATTTTTCATGTTGTGTAGAAGATATTTTTAACCAACGTTTTGTAATGAAACATAAAACTTTTTTGTACTGAAAAGCTATTTTTCAATATAGGTGAAATATATAAACTCTCTCTCACATCCACAAATATGGTTTTGATTTAATCAAAATTCAGCTCTAAGACAAAGTCTGCTACTGTGTGGGTCTCACTAAGGCTTCTCCAGCCATTGGACTAAAATAGCCTCCCTAGAGTAATTCTACAGCCATTCCATTGTCTTTCTATACATCCATCTCATCTGAGTCTAGGATTTAGACCTTAATGCAGAACTTTCATGAAAACTGTGTGAAAGTACAAATGCAGAATAATGTAGATTCTGCTACTAAAGCTATGGTACATTTTTCCATCCAGTGCTGACCCTGACCCAAAAAGTGATAATTAGTAAAGCAATAAGACATTAACAGAAACCAAAGATAGGTGCAGACTACAAAATTAAGATCCGGGTTTTAAACATCTAAGTCTAGGGGAGTTCAGATCTGGAACTTCAGTTTGAGCTTTTTTCTCCATGGACAAAAATATAATAAGGTTCAGATGTGGGTCACACAAAAGAACTTGTCAATACTACCAGCTATTGCTTTAAGAAAAAAAGTGTGCGTGTGTCAAAATTGACAATGTTCCCAACATTCAAACCATTTCAGACATATTCCTGGCAATGTGGTAAGCAATAAAATTACAACTTAATTCAAATGAATTGTTAAGTTTGTAAACTTTCTCACAACAGCATCTGTGGTTCTCTCTTTTTTTTCTTTTTTCTTTTTAAAGAGTGTTTATGCATACATTTGCTATTAGTGTCATTCCTTTTCTATAGAACCTATATGGGCAGTTATGATGTAATGTGTTTTATGAAAATAAAAAAAGACAATTGAGGATAAGAAAGAAGAAATTCATTTTTTAGGAATGATTAAACTAAATTTAATTACTCTAAGGTGGAACCACCAGCTATTGACTCTACTTTCATATCACATTGTATAGTCTGAGCTATTCCAATAGATTATTTTTCAGGGTATCTGAGCTGTTGATACTACAAGGTATGGATGACTTAGATTCCAGGGAAGTTTGTGTGACTTCTGCTCCCCTACAGTAAAATGTTTAACTCACTTAACCAGATGGAATTCCACTATAGCTACTACATAACTGAACATGCTACTTTCAGATCAAAGTACAATCACTGAATACATTATGTAGAGAAACACAGGAGAGACCCATGCTCTTCCCTAATAGGATTGCCAACTCTCCAAGATTGTCTTGGAGTTTCCAGGAATTAAAGATTATGTCATATCATGAAACCTCCAGGAATATATCCAACCAGAATTGGCAACCCTATTCCCTGTGCTTGATGACCATGCTGGTTAGCATACCTTCTATTACACACCTTGACATTTACCGTATCTCTCCTGCACCCAGTTTAAAATTTCTTCATATTACACAAGGTAGAGTAGGTAATATCTTTTATTGGATCAACTTCTGTTTGTGAGCGAGACAAGTTTTTCAGTTGGTTTAATAAAAGATATTACCTCACCCACCTTGTCTCTAATATCCTGGGACTGACACAGCTACAACAATACTGCATACAACATTTCACACAGTGATTTTCAATTGCTTTTTTGTTCGTTTTTTACCCCTTTAAAAAAATCTGGATTCAAAAAGTCAGGATATCAGTATTACCAACCCTTACGGTTAGAACCCACAAAAATCACAAGATTGTCCTTAAAAACATGGGATTGTTGGTTTTTGTTTTTATTGGTAAAAAAAATAATAATAAAGAATAAATTATTTTTTTCAATTTGTCTTGTGGATTTTTAACTCCCTCTGCCCACCCCCACTGTGCATGAGTCGAACAATTACAGTTTGAAAATACAACCTTAAAAGTATGCAAAGTACATACACACAAAAATGCTGACCCTAAGTCCCCTATGCACCTGCTCTGACACCTTACTCCCTCATCTTCTCTCCAACTGCCCAGAGAACTCTCCATATCATTACTTCCACATGCCCCATAATTGTCCCCGCCAGCAGATTCTCTCAACTACCTGCTTACCCGCAGCAGGCGCCCACACTGTCCCTTGACCATCATAGAAGATTAGAGTTGGAAGAGATCTCAAGAGGTCATCTAGTCCAACCCCCTGCTCAAAGCAGGACCAACCCCAACTAAATCATCCCAGCCAGGGCTTTGTCAAGCCGTGCCTTAAAAACCTCTAAGAATGGAGATTCCACCACCTTCCTAGGTAACCCATTCCAGTGCTTCACCACACTCCTAGAAATAATGTTTCCTAATATCCAACCTAGACCTCCCCCACTGCAATTTGAGACCACTGCTTCTTGTTCTGTCATCTGCCACCACTGAGAACAGCCTAGCTCCATCCTTTTTGGAACTCCCCTTCAGGTAGTTGAAGGCTTCTATCAAATTCCCCTCCCTCTTCTCTTCTGCAAAGTAAATAAGCCCAGTTCCCTCAGCTTCTCCTCGCAAGTCATATGCCCCAGCCCCCTTATCATTTTTGTTGCCCTCTGTTGGACTCTCTCCAATTTGCCCACATCCTTTCTGTAGTGGGGGGCCTAAAAGTGGACGCAATACTCCAGATGTGGCCTCACCAGTGCCGAATAGAGGGGAATAATCACTTTCCTCGATCTGCTGGCAACGCTCCTATTAATGCAGTCCAATGTTTCATCAGCCTTCTTGGCACACTGCTGATTCATATCCAGATTCTCATCCACCATAATCCCCAGGTCCTTTTCTGCAGAACTGCCACTTAGCCAGTCAGTCCCCAGCCGGTAGCAGTGCATGGGATTCTTCCGTCCTAAATGCAGGACTCTGCACTTGTCCTTGTTGAACCTTGTTGACTAGATCCAGAAGGAGAAGGATCTGCCCAAGCCTTTATCTTCTTGTACTCAGGTGGGGCTGGAGAGGCCCCTTCAACTGAGCTCAGAGATTAGGCTAGTTCAGTTTTGATGCACTGAAGTTCTGCCCTGCTCAGTGGGCAAAGGAGTGCCTGAGTATTGCAGGAAGCACAAATGGTACAGCGGCCTCTAGTGGCCATAATGAAAAATTCAGATAACTTGGACAAAATTCCTCAGCAGCTATTTATGTTTTATCTGAAGAACCCCCCAAAATTGGCCCAGTAACACTCACAATACTGCCAAGTTGTTGGCAATACTGGGATATGTTCAGAAAAAGCATCTGAAATTTGTGGGTATTATTTAAAATGGGCATTTAACTCTAAAACCTTTGAACATAGTTTATTTTAACTTATTTATTCACCAACAGAACTAGATGGTCAGATTTTTAAACTGTACAGGTCCACTCATGTAGGCATTTTGCATGTACAAGTACCTACCTATCCTTGTGTGCACAATACTTTAACTTTATGCACAAACTGGGACAATGAACATGCAAACAAACACCCAACTAGCCATATTTTCCACATAAATGCCCAATTTGCATGTGCAATCAGACCACTTTCACAAAATAGTTGTGTCCCTTGTCAATTACCTCACTGAACTGTATATGTGCTTTGAAGTTTTGTAGTGTCAAGTCACAATGCCAGTACAGGATTGAATTTCACTGGCACAGCAGAAAGGACAGCAGAATCAACTGTTCTTGACTCAAGTTAAAGAGCACATATTTTGATATTGAAAATTTCTTTTCAGATGCATTTTTTTTTTCTTAAAACAATAAAATGTCTAAGCAAAGCATCAACACAAACTATGGCAATTATATTCTCATTTGTCTTATTATGGCTTTCTTAATTCACTGTTTGCAAACAGCGTGTATTTCCTTCTGGCATATTTCTTATTTTTCATTTCTTTACATTAATTCTAATGATCTCACACACACACACACACACTTTTTTGGTGCATTTAAAATTTCAGACAAAAATGGCAATTTTGGCTAGAGAAGAAATGTAAAAAGAGTCAGAACACCACTTAGACTTTACACTCAAACACCAAAATTACAGCTATAGACAAGTCAAATAGGGATAGAAGTAGTCAGGGATGTATGAATTCAAGTTGCACCTTTGTAAGTGACTAGAAATTTCCACTAGGTACTGCACACTGAAGACTTAATTCCCTATAATACAGGCAGGTCAGAGCTCAGAGGGCCACCAGAAGCACTAAGGTGTTCAAAACTATAAGTGGGGGAAAAGGAAGAAACAGCAGTTGCCCATTTGAGATCCATTCTCCCAGTGCTTTGCAGCTGCTTTCACTCATCTTGACTATGCAGAGCAGGCAGACCTAGAACCTAAATGCCCACGATTGCCAGCAATACTTTAGGAGAGGCGTACAAGCCAGTCCCTGCAACTTTGCAGACAAGGACAGATGTTCAGAACCTAGGAATGCAAGTGACAAGGCAATGGTAATCAAAGTGGGCATTTCCACTACCTCATCCTTCCTAACAGGATCCACATCTTGCACTGCCGCTGTCCCTCTTCCCAATAGAGGTCACGGGGATGTATCAATGTTTTAGGAGGGAAGCTATTCAGAGACATCCATGTGATTTCAAACTGGAATTTGGGGCAGCTAGTGCAAGGGAAGCAATTTTAAGGCCAAGAGTAGAATAGTTATTGCTTGTTAGCTATTAGTTTCATAATTTGGCAGCACATTAGGCAGCTGTTTACCACAATGATTTGACAGTATACACACAGTTTTACTGATTTTTACAACCTGTATTCTATAGTTAGAAGTTTGTTTGTTTTTTTTAAATGCAAACATTAATCTAGCCAAACTGCATACAAGCACACAGTAAGTGAGTCACACTACAATGGAAATATGCATACATATGAACTACCTAAAATGAAGAAAAAAACCCACAAGGCCATGCGATCCTGTCTCCACACATCCCACAATAATCCCTCAGACCACACCAACCTGGTGATGTCCTTTTTTCTCTGCCTCTGAGAAGGACATATGTACTGATCCCAGCATCTTCAGTATATAAATTGACCTTCAAATTCTGCATTATCTTTGGGGTTGGAAAACTCAGTGATTCACCTACACATGAGCTGCAGCACTCAGTGACTCCCTTTTTCTGTGATTCAAGGAGAGTAGACAAAAATCAGCCACTGCATGATGGCAAATGAGATAAAATGGTTTCTTCTAACAATTTTGAACACACTGCGTAGCCAATCAGGGAACTAAAACCAAAATCACATGAGTTATGTGACTAGTTACAATTAACCAATCTAGCCTTGAATATAAAAGGTGGAAAAGGTGAGGAAAGAGGGGATGGAGGATTGGTTGGAGGGTTTGGAATGATCATCTTTCTTTTCAGAACTCCTTTTTTTAATATATATTTATATTTGTAGATACTGAATATACATGTTCCTCAATTGAGTAGCTGCACTAATGATTAAAGGGCACAACCTAGCTGAAGACAGTGAACTTTTGCCTGATTAAGAGTATGATAATTGAGCTCATAATAATTCAGACTAGGGCCCCAAACCTGCAGGCATTTTATGCACTTGATTTCAGTGGAACTACTCATAGCAGTAAAGTTAAATACCTAAGTAAATGATTGCAGACTGCATTATGATTTATGAAATACTGTAACCTGCAAAATATATACCTGAAGACTAAAATCAAACATTAATGGATTAACTGGTTCTTAACAGAATTTTATATGATTAGTTGTAACTTTATTGGGATGTTTGTAAAAACTAACTCATTATAGTCTAACTTTTGAGTGGTGTTTTCAGACATTGTTTTATATGCAAGTATGTCTATTTTAATATTATTTGCTATTGACTAGTTTTTGTTGTGTTTGTTAAGAACCTAAGTATTAATAAGTAACACTTTCCCCAGTACCAATTATAAAAAGATAGATTATTTATTTAAAAAAAATATTGTGAATTATTCATGTATCCCACTTCCCTGTAAATCAACTTTGTTTTTAGAATGCCATTACTTCAAGCCCATTTCTTGTTTCATTAATAGCGCAGCAGCGATGACAGTAAATATCTTTTAGCATTTCCATTAGAAAACCATATTTTTAAGGTTTTATTATTTTTGCTGTAACAGTCTCAGACTGAAATACTGAAGATATCACTGTAGATACTATATAATTTTCTTTATAAACTATTTGTCTTACAGGATTGGCAACTTAATTAAGCATTTCTCTCCATTACAGTTAGAAATGAGTTCCAACTTTCAGTTGAAACCCACTACCAACATTTTTAGCTGTACCTAACTTTCTCATAATTTTTGGTGTTAAACTAGAAACCTCAAACTTGGCTTAAAATCTAAGATTTATGTAAAGCTTGAAAGTAATTGACATCATCTTTAACAAAAATACCAAACCAAGGAAAGTATTTAAGCACATCTTAACTTTTAAGCAGAAAGGGCTATATCTGCAAAGGGATTTAGGCCTCCTACATCCTAAATTTAGATCCTCAAATCCCCCATTCAGCTGCTGCCTAACCCTATAGGTGCCTAAGTTTGCACCCATAAAGTTCCCTAAATTCTTGCTAGTGCACATGCTCATTGTTGTATAGGTCCTAATGTCTGGCAACTCGCTCACTCCTAAACCCCAGCAGGATTCATAAAGTAGCCATTCCCCAGTTTGTCTTGCCTTCAGGGCCCAATTTGGCACGTGTGTTCAGAGTATGCCTCACAGATTAGGCTTCACACAAAGTGGTGCTGCTGCTGCTCCTTTCTTTTTTTTTTTTTTTAAACCATATGTCAAAGTGGTTAGAGCATTCAACCATCAGGTGGGAGATGTAGGTGTTGAACAGAGGTTTCAACCTTCTTGGAGGGTGCCCTAACCACTGGGCTATAAGCTATTTGGAAGTAAGTTGTATATGGAACCTGGATACCTAATTTGGGGCAATGGATCCCACTAAGCAGCAGGGTCTTGCAATGATGAACCTAAGTCTGCTTTGTGGATCTAGCCCAGAGGTGGGCAAACTATGACCCACGGGCCACATCCAGCCTGCAGGACCATCCTGCCTAGCCCCCGAGCTCCTGGCCTGGGAGGCTAGCCCCTGGCCCCTCCTCTGCTGTCCCCCCCCCCCCCCGCCGCAACATCAGCTCGCTCGCTCCGCTGCCAGCGCAATGCTCTGGGCGGCGGGGCTGTGAGGTCGTGGGGTGGTGCAGCTGCAGACCCCGGCCTGAACCGGTATCTGTGCTGCATGGTGGTGGTGGCGGCATGGCCTGGCTCCAGCGCTGCCAGCCACCGGTGCTCCAGGCAGTGCAGTAAGGGGGCAGGGAGCAAGGGGGGTTGGATAGAGGGCAGGGGAGTTAGGAATGGTGGTCAGGGATGGGGGTGTGGATAGGGGTTGGGGGGAACAGGGGGTTGAATGAGGGCAGGGGTCCAGAGGAGCATTCGGGGGGGGACGACTTGGATGGGGCGCCAGGGGGCAGTCAGAGGCAGGGGTTCCGGGGGCAGTCAGGGGACAGGAAGAAGGGGGGGTTGGATGGGGCAGGGGTCCGGGGGGGGCTGTCAGGAATGAGAGAAGGGGTTGGATGGGGCGGTGGGGGTCCGGGGGCAGTCAGGGGACAGGGAGTGGGAGTGTGTGGATGGGGCAGGGGTCCTGGGGGGGCCCATCAGGGAACGGGGATGTGTGTGGATGGGGCAGGGCAGGAGTTGGGGGGGCAGATAGGAGGTGGACGCCGGGCCACGACTCCATCTCCTAACCGGCCCTCCATACAATTTATAAAACCCAATGCGGCCCTCAGACCAAAAAGTTTGCCCACCCCTGATCTAGCCCATAAGGATTCGTGTTGAAGATAATGAGACTACTCGTATGCTTAAAGTTAGGTACAAGATTAAAATCTTGCTGAAACATGATGAAAGAGAACACATTTATGCACCCAGAACATTTCTTCTCTTTATTTGTAGAGGAGGGTTTGTTTTTTGTAAATCTCTGAATACAGTAATTTACAGTATTAGTTATAATCAACCATGTTTTAGTTTAGTGGTACTCAAACTAAAATTATTAGCAGTTCAAGCTATCTCCCAATCTAGTTAAGGATACACTGATAAAAGAAACTTTTGCCAAATTTTTAACATTAATAAATTTAAAATTATAGAACCAACTTTTTTCAAATTTGGCTTATAGATCGGGTGGAGTTTTAGCATTAAATACACTTTCAAAGAGATAAAGGTAATCTGGGACTATAAAATGTTATTTGGCAGACTAGCACTTTTTCACCTTTCCTTCTGTGTTTACACAAACATATCTAGTAGTGTCATTTGCAGTGAATCAAAACCAGCATTCTTTGCCACTAGTCATTAGTATCATCATTGCTACACATTAATTGTTATCTGACATTTTGTAACTTCCAGCCTCCTAGACATAGTGTGACATAATGAGTATAACCTATAACATGTTGCTTCTGGGCTAGTGAGTATCACTGACTGACTTCATGCCATTGCTTCTTGAACTTGTCAGTTTTAAGGCCTCTGTCGCTAGCAATAGATATAAGCTATGAAACTCCAACTCCTCCTCTGAAATAAATACAATTACACAGCTGCAACTGAATATCACCACTGTTTACAGACGAGTGACTGTAATCACTAGATCTGAGACATACTGTAGCATGCTCTCATGGTTGTGCTGTTACTAGTACATTAAATACCACACCAGTACTCAGCTGGTGCAGTGTGATATCAGAAATCCCCACCTATTCAAACATGGTGAAAATACAGTAATGTTTTCATTTATATCATAGAAAATAGTGTCCATTATTTATGTAGTACCTTCACCCAAAATAATCCCAAATGCCTATATATAAAGAAATAACTTCACTCTCCATTGAATTACAAAGATCTATTTGGTGGAATGTGTCACCTATACAACAGCATACAGAGAAACTACATAATAATTTAGGAAAGGAAAGTAAAAATAGTATATCCAATTGAAACTCCAGGGGAAAATAGGTAGGAAAAATGTAATTACCAGTATTGGAATTTGGGGGGGGAGGGGGGGAGTACTAAAAGTACTATGGGATCGTCAACAGGAACAGCAGTTTGGGATGTTTGTTTTATGTCTCATCTACTTATATGTTTCCAGTTGACTCTAAATAAAACTCTCCTATCTATGTTTCCCAAATATTAAGTAGCTGTGTTATGGATCAGGAGTTCACATAGGCTCTGGAAGTAGAGAAGAATTTAACCAGAGCCCTGCACTAATGTTTCTAACCCACAAAGATTTGCTTTATCTTTAAATTCAGTAAATCAAATTGTCTTTGCTGTTATTTAGATGGAAAAGCAATGGAATCTTGGATATACATCCAATACATCTGGCATATTGGGGTTTCTCACAGATCTAGGATAGGGCTCAGGAAATGTAGATGAAATATAGTGATAACTATAAAAAAATTGTTTGAATAACACTGAAGCAGATGTTCGATAACCAAGAAAAAAAAGATTAAAGAATAACTTACTCTGTTTAAATTTCAGGTATTCATTTTGATTGGAAGGCTCAGAGTTGAAGACTCACAGAAATCTGATAAATGTGATAACATTAAAGACTTTACTGAAACCAAGTGAAAAAAAGTCTTCAATATTTTTTAAACAGACATACAAATTGAAGTATATTCCCACTAAGGAATTTGGAAATCAGCCATGGTAGATACGGGTTAGTAAGTCAGAAATTTATTCAGGAGACATAGTTAAGCATCTTGAAAGTCAATATGTTCATTTTGAATTCAGTCTTCCCTTTAATGGTCACCTAGGGTAACGTTCCTATCAAATTGATGTGATGGGAACTGCACAGTTAGACTGAATGATGCTGTGTTTTACATTGTTAGAAGTTGAGGCATACGTGGGAGGTGTAATATAGAGATCTGCATACATTAGGGAGCATTAACCTTGTGGTATAAAATAATATTCTTCAGCAATGAAAGAAGGTATGAACAGAGGAGTTGTCATTGCATTGAACAACTTGGAGTGTGCTGTAAAATCAGCAAATAATAAAAATAGCAGATCTCCAAAATATAGGAAATTAGAAATCATTTGACACACAAGCACTTGTCTAAGAATGAACTTCATAGACAAAAAATAACAGTGGCAGGGATTGTGAAGTAAATTGGAATGAAAAATTGCAACTGAATTGTAGATTTAAAAAAAAAACCCAAACCCTTCATTTCTTGTTCATCATTCTCTCAATAGCAGTGCTAGTAGAATTTTTTTCATCAACTGATAAATACTATTTTATACAGCTCTAATATTCTCCCATACTGATTACTAGAGACAGCATTTCAAGTTCACAAACACTCTGACCCCTATCCATGATTTTGAGTACCTGCAAAAGTAAAGGGTGAATGAAGCTTTATTTTTTAAATGAAATTTCAAGCCATTATCCTTGCAAAAATGGCCTTGAACACATACTAATTTTATAAACTGATCACTGAAAGTCTCTCATTATGTGCTCCACTGACCATAGGTTATTCACAAGCTCCATTCTTACTACACGTCTCTACATGAGCCCTGTAAGTTTTGGGGCACAGCTGTTGGGAACTGCCTGGGAACTGTGGTGCTGCCTGGACTGGAACTACCATAAAATCCCACCCAGTTGGCTTTCTGTAGGTAAGCCAACTCCTCTACTGATCAATGAATATATCTAACCAGAAATAAAAAATATAGAGCACAACCTCAGCTGGCCTAGATCAGCTGACTTGGGCTTGTGGGTCTCAGGATATGGTGCTAAAAATTTCAGTGTAGCTGTTCGGACTCAGCCTGGAGCCTGGGCTCTGAAACCCAATGAGGGGGTTGAATGTCAAAGCCTAGCCTCCAGCCTGAACTTAAACATCTACATTGCTATTTTTAGCCCCGCAGCCAGAGCCCTATGAGTGTCAGTTAACTGACCTGGATCTGAGACTCAGTGCCATGTTTTTTTTTTAAATGTCAGAGTAGACATATGCTCAGGGTCTAGTTCCCCTGCTCCAATGAATATTTAATTATTTATACACAGTGGAACAGATTCAACAGAAAAGATTGGGAGCAACCCATGTCAGAATACATCCACAAAGAAGTGACATCCACTGCTGTGTATTACATCGTTATCATCTTTTTTTCTATTCTCTTCCCCCTCACCCACTGTTACCCATTCTTGGAACCAGCCAAACCACAAACAAAGGTTGAACTAGAGCAGCACGGAGGGTTGATTTATTGGCATCCCTTACTTGCACAATTATACTCATACACACAACACATTCATGCTGGCAGGCTGCAGACACGGATGCTGGTTTCGATTTCACAGTTGGCTGAGGGTGATCAGGCAACAGATGCCTGGAGATTGGCTACTAGGCGACAAGAGTCACTGAAGTCCCTTTGGATCTGCAGGAGGGCTCTACTACTTCCAGTCCGGTCCTGAGTTTAGCGTACTGTTATATTTCCTTGTTGGTACTCCACCTGGCTGCCCGTCTTGAGATTTATACCTTCACCAAGAAAATACCATGGTTCCATAAAAGGCAATATTTGCTTTTTGTTTTGCCATTGGCTGTCACTCGCACTATCTCACTCATTCCTTATATTTGCATGAATACAATTGGTAATATAGAGCAATGCAGCTGTAAGCAAGAATCTAATATCATTGGGGAGCTTCCGCTGCTTGTGGCTTTGTAACAGCATAACAGGAAACTGTGCAGACTGCACTCGGAAGAGCAAATGGGGAGAGGGCACATCTGGCTACACCCATCACCATCATCACAAGTATACAGACTAAAGTTAAGAGTTACTTACTACTGAATAGCAATTCAAGTAAAATTAAGTGGATTCCTGATGCTGTAAATTCTCTCATGATCAGGCCACCTAGACACACATAATAGTGAATTGAACTGGCAACAATTAGTCTCAGTTTTAGACCTTTTATGTAGCAAAACAGAGAAAGCTGTCAGTTCCTGGGTCTCAATTTTTACCTTATAGATAGTTCAGTCACATGATTCACTGTCTTTGCCGGTAGGAGTTTGACCACCCTGCACCTTTAAGCAGGGAGGCAGGGGGTGTTTGGCTGGCTGGATGAGTGAAGGGAACAGTGCTTTATGGCTGGTGGGAGGGGAGATGAAAAATGCTGCAAAAAGGGGTCAGAGTAGTAGCTGATCATCCCCTGGGAATGCAGGATTTAAAAGGGGCACTCGTCACCTCAAGCCTTCCTTTTTACACAGATCAAATCATCTGGGGTGAATCTGTTATCCTCTGGGAGGATGGTGGGCCTGGAGTTTGCCCTGTCAGGCTTTGAAGGCCTACAGCCGAAAGGGGCAAGGCCCCCTTCTTATGAATGGTGATGGGAGTCCCCTGACAGCATATCAATTTGTTACTGTGTTGAGATAGGGGCTTATGAGGTTGGGCGCAGCCAGCCCATGAATATGGTCCCACTCATTCATAATTGGGGCAGCATTAATTTGTTGTAATCTTATTACAGATGTTGGATGACCTGCCATGCAGACGGTGGTGCGGATCTGTGGGCACAGTATTGCCTTTTGGGTGCATAGGCATGCGTCCAGGTTGCATGAGGGTTTGCAGCTGGGCTTTAGTGGTGAAGCAGTACTCATTTGGCATGCAAGAAGGGGCATGTTATGGGACCAACTAATACCGCTGCTGTATGCTGTGCACGCCTGTCAGTGGCCACCAGATATAATTGTGGTGCATCTTGGGGAAAATTATTTGGGAACGCTAAAACAGGTAGAACTAATGCTCAGAGCAAGGAGGGACTAGGGGCTGATCATTGAACTTTTTCCAGGCGTTAACATTTTTTCATCAAACATGCTTCATTTGGTGGGGAGGAGCCATGGTGGACAAGCCAAGGAAGTATGTGAACAAGAAGGTGGCCAAATTCATTGGGACCATAGTAGGGGCAGTAATTTCACATCCTGGCATTATAGGGGCAGCAGAGCTGTTTTGGGAGGATGGGGTTCACCTGTCCAACTTAGATGCTGTCATGTTTTTAACCGATATAAAAGATGGCATTAGGAGATATCTGGGAACCCAACTGGTGGGGAGGAGGCAGCCAAGCTAATTGCTGGCACCTCCTTGTGGCAGATGTCCTGTGCAGGTACTCC
This sequence comes from Malaclemys terrapin pileata, assembly GCF_027887155.1. Classification (NCBI taxonomy): domain Eukaryota; kingdom Metazoa; phylum Chordata; order Testudines; family Emydidae; genus Malaclemys; species Malaclemys terrapin. The sequence continues at coordinate 94,167,823 of NC_071509.1, forward strand.
ATAGGAAAGCTATACAGTGACCGGATAAATGGCTTGGAAAAGGACTTAAAAAGAGGTGTTCATTAAAAGAACGAGGGATGGTTGGGGACTCCTATGATTGGTATGTCAGGGAGCCAACTCCCCATTCTTATAGTCCACCTTAACCCTCCTGTGAGGGTGGGGTTGATAGTAAGGTCCTGGCCATGGATTTGCTGAAGGGACCTGTATGGAAAAAAAAGGGGAGCTGGTGGAAGCCCCCAGGTATGGTAAGGTTTTGTCAATGGAGTTGCTGGAAAGACCTGGATGGAAAAAGAGGGGGAGCTGATAAAAGGCCCCCAGGTAATTATGAAATAAAAATGGGGTTACCTGCACTGTACACTGCTATCTGCCAGGTAGTTCCAGACATCTAATAATAAAGTTGAGGCCTGATTAATGTCTCCTGTCCTTTCGGAATAGTCAGACAAGCTGTTACATGTTTGAAGCAACCAACATCTCTGACCACAAGGGTGGGGCGCATCTTTGAAATGTGAGAAGGATCCTTTTTTAAATGTGTAATTGAGAGCAAATTATCTTTGCATTCTAATGCCAGCCTTGCACCTGACTTCCTTTGTGGCCTTAGTTCAAGTCATTCAGGACCACATTTTCAAAAGCGCTCATCCCCCAGAACTGGAATCAGATTTTCGAGAGTTTTTTTCTCCCCTTTAGACACTTAACTGAAAGCACTAATGGTCCAGCAGCTCCTAGTGAGAATGACAAGAATTGCTGAGTGTTTTTGAAAATCTGGTCCCTAACTCTTCTGTCTTTGTTTCTACCTCTCTACAGTAGTGGATAACACTTATCTTGCATACTAATAAATGTTTTAATTAATCAGATTGCATGTAGACAGAGCTTTCCTACTTATAAGGATAATTGTCCCTTGGAAATCATGTTTAAATGTTGCCAACTATATCTGGGCCCCCGTCACAAATGAGTCAGTTCCACTTCTATAGCAGGACTTTGGGAAAAAGTTGACTCTCTTATTTAAAAAGGTTTAGATAGGTATGCAGATGTCCCAAAGAATCATCTCACTGCCCAAAGTCTGAAAGCCTGCCATGTGCATTTAGTGGTGTGAACGTGGTGGATAGGAAGCCAATTATTTTCACAAGGTGGGTGCCTGAAAAATGTGCTAGATACAATTAATTGCAGCTGTGTGGAGAAGTTTTCATTCTTAGTGTTAACTACCATGATGAGTGAAGGAGCATAAGGGTCTCTTTTAACATATTAACTGGAGAATAATTTGCAAGGAATTTCAAATTCAGGGAGATTTCATTGGCTGAACAAGCAATATGGGTGTTAAAGTGTAAATCAGAGATAGGCCTCTCAGATATCTGTCAACAATAGGTAAAATCCACTCAAGGTAGGGCTATAAATTACTATGTCTGAGTGGCAGATAGAAAAAAATAAAAACTGGTTCCTGTAGTAATGTACTTGAATCACAGAAAATAATTAAGATACAGAATAATTAATTTCAGAATCACTTCAGGGTGGATGCCAAATGTATGGGATCAGGACTCCAACAGTTAGGAATGCCATAGGCAGTTGGTAATCCTTCCCCACCCAACACCCCAAACCCCAGAAACAAAGCTGTACAGTAGCACAAATCTCATGGTTCTGCCAGCGATTCTAGATTTACTTATGCCAGCTCTGATTTTTTTCTGCATTTATTTACAGTTTTGATCCAGGGCATACACACAGTGTTTCCATACACAAAATAATGAAACTCCACAGCACAAGCTTTATTAGCGATAGAAAACAATAAGTTATCATAAAATGCATCTAAGCTTCAATTGCTTGCAGCCAGATTGACTATTGCAGTCCACTGCAAGAATGCACTTATCCCCCAAACAGAGAAGTGATTCACAAAGGTCTAGGATATTCTCACTATGAAGAAAATTACCTATCAAAAGACAAATTAAAAACTATATGATACTTTTCCATATGAAATCTGCTTTACATGCGATAGAAAATCCCTCACATGTTAAACCTTTCCCTCTTTGAATTTTTTCAACTGTGTCTGAATTAGTATAAAATTTGTTAAACTATGAAATCTCTCCATCTTCATTAATATAGCTAATAAGTGGGGATAACAGTTCTTATAAACCCATTTCAGACTGTTTGATGGATTCAGTTGTACATTTTATTTTCACTTCCTTTATGGAACTTTCTGTAAGAAGAAAAGTCCTCAAAAAGAGATTATCTTGGAGGGCTACACCAAGAGTTCTTAAGGCCCATTCCTGGAGTTAGTTTTGTTGTCTTCAAGAGGGGGCAAGTTGGTGAAGTAGTTCTCAAAGACAGATATTGATTCTCTGCTAATCTTGTTTATCACAATGCTGATTTCAAAGTTACCTCACAGACCTGCCCACCTATTCTTTCCCGCAAGAGGCCTTTGAAGAGATTCCAATGCTACAAAGCAGGGATCAGCAACCTTCAGCACACGGCCCATCAGAGTAATCCACTGGCGGGCTGTGAGATATTTTGTTTACGTTGACTGTCCTCAGGCACGGCCCCTCATAGCTGTCAGTGGCTGTGGTTCACTGTTCCTGGACAATGGGAGCTGCGGGAAGTGGCAGCCAGCACGTTCCTGCGGCCCGCTGCTTCCCACATCTCCCGTTGACTGGGAACGACAAACCATGGTCAACATAAACAAAATGTCTTGCTGTCCGCCAGTAGATTACCCTAATGGGCCGTGTGCCAAAGGTTGCCGACCCCTGGCACAAAGAGTTGTTGGTTCACAGGTGAGGACATATTGACAACATGTCTTGGTGCTACTGCACTGCATACTAGTACATTATATAAGCGGCAAGCTATAGGATGAGGTGGAATATGACAGACTCAAAGATGTAGTTTGGCAGCACAGAACTAGAGTGATATTGGAGAGGATGCCAAAGGAAAATTTCATAAAATTCATAAATATAGCTCAGTGGTGAATGACAGAGATAGGAAGTAAATACTATCAAAATGGCAGGAACTAAACTTTCTATGTGTTTTGTTTGGATCGTGCATATTTCATGAGATGGACGAAGATCAAAAAGACAAATATATGCATCCCAACAAAATGCAGATCTCAAAATCTCAGCAAACAAAAACACTAATGTAAGAGTAATAAGATAACATTGGCTTCCCTAAAACTCATATATTTCACAAAACTAGATTGGGCTCATCAGTTTTTCCCCTGAGAACAACAAACTGGTTTAGTTTTAGCAAACTTAATTATCCAATTTGGTGGTGCATCACAACTCCCCTCACTCCTAAAAACAAAATATTTCCCCTGTAGTGTTTGAAATCCAAACACTGAAGCACTGAAAATAAGAAAGTGAAATAGATTATAAAAAAGACTAAATAGATAAATATATATTTTTCTATAGCATTATTAGGATCTGAAGACAATTTGTACAGTATAAGATTGTAAACTTGACAGTGTCTCTGTAATCTATTTTTCACTGTTTAGTCTTAGTGGTGCATTTAACTGGCACAGAACAAGTAATTAGAGTTGCCTGATCTCTTTCTCGGTCAGCATGTATTGTTCCCAAGTTCTGCATTTAATTTATAATCCATCAGTTTTGCCCTGTGTCCCTTACTGGGGGAATATTTAATTATCTCAGTTAAGGTCTAATATTCTGGGGGTGGCAGCCTTCTCTAGCTTCATCCTCACTATTCTGTCCTAAGGTCTTCCTTGCTAACATTTCTTTCAGGTTCTCAGTCAAGATAGTCTTTGGCAATTTGTCAGCCCTTGGTGCCACACACATTCTGGAAGCCTTGGCAACATACTTGCTTTTGGTTACCAAGTCATTATGTTGAAGTGTCTGATGCCTTTGTTTTGTGCCTCGATTGGTAAAGCTGTGGCAGTGGTAACTGGTACCCCAAAGGATGGCACTCACTGCCTAATTGTCTCCTAGAGGTTACTCACAAATTCTAAACAAACTGTGATAATGAACCAGTATCAGAGAAACAGGTATTATTGTAGAATACTTAATGGTAGGAACTGTCTAATCATGTATAACAAAGAAATGTCCTCTGATGGCTGTGGATTTTCACGGTCCCCTCCCACCCCCCAGGTAGGAATTAAACTTTTACTTTTAAAAGTACAAGTATATTATAGATCTATATAGATACGCATTCACACAGAGAGAGAGAGAGAGAGAGAGAGAAATCCCCCATTTTTACATCAAAAGAGGAGTTATGCAATCAACTAGAACTTTATTTGCAAAAACATTGAATTAAACTGCTACAAATATTCTGGATTGTCACCAAACAAAATACACTAGTCCAAATCCTCAGCTGCTGTAAACTGACTGTATACTTCCTGTCAAGGCTGAATCCCCACTCTGGCACTTCGAGTGCAGAAGGTGGAGGCCCACGAGGATCTTAAAAATTAATACTTGCCACTCCAGGCTTGTATTACACTTCCAAGGTTACAGCTTTTCTTTGACCTTGGCTTGGTAAACGCTGCCACCACCCAAATGCAAAATAACCCTTTTGAGTCCAGGAAGGAGTACTTGAGAATTCTGCCCTGTGGGGTACCCCTCAAGCCCATTCACCCCCCCTCTGGGGAAGAGCTGAGAAAGGAAACAAAGGAAATTAGCTGTTGCTACCAGCTAATCAAACAACATTCACAAACCTCTTAGGACACCAAAAATCTAATCCTGTTCTTAAAAAAGGCAAATTTTATTATAAACAAAAAGGAAGAAAATACATCTGGAACTTAGGCTTTTGCTAGATTTTAAAAGAGCAATTCAAAAATTAAGTACCAAGAATAACTTTCTTGAGGTCCAGCTTAAAAATTACAAGCAAAGAAAAAGCACCTTGGGTTTAGCACAGAGGAGATCCACAAGCCAAAAATAAAGAAATAAACCTGATTGTGTCTATTTAAACATTCCCTATTCAATGATTTCTTCTAGAGATGGAAGATGAATTTGTATAGCTGGTTCAAGCTTTACACAGCATTCCTGCTTATAGCATTGCTGCTCCGTGTCTCCTTCTCTGGAGAACAACAGACAAAGGGGAAGTTTTTTTCCCATTTTAAAAAGTTCTAGCCTTCCCATTGGCTCGGTTGCTCAGATACCCACTCCCTTTCTTTTACCTGTGGGCTTGTTAACCCTTTACAGGTAAAGCAAGCAGAGAACAGACACCAAGAGGAATTTTACAGCTAACTGGCTGGCTGGGTGTCAATAAAAGGCAGCTACCTTCTCCCCTCCATTTATCACACTTCCACTGAAGACTGAGTTATTCCCCAGGTCTCCTCAGCCAGCTGCAACCAGGATGGGTGCACATCTGATACACCAACACTATAATTGCACAATTGCCCAGAGCTAAAATACAGGTAGTTCTCTCAAGCACAGGCTTGGAAACACTAGGTCCATATGCTGGGGTCCCACAGATCCGGGCTGAGTGTGCAGTGTAGACATACCCTAAAATGTCTTAACCATGACATTAGCCTTCCTTTAAATTGCATTGTTTTCATTCACACTAGAATATGTCTGACTTACCCAGGTCCTCTGAGTTGCCCTTATTGATTAGCCAAGTAAATGACAGTGAACATGAATTTTTCATTCCTCATTTTGCAGTCCTCATTTTGCCACGCCAAAGATACCATTAAATTGGTGTCCCCATTCTCATTGCTCAAAATGCCCAATTGTAGAATAAAAGGGTTTCCAAAGTTCTGAAGAGAGTGTTGGCTTTTTTCTCTATTTAATTGTTTGTTTAGAAATATTACACCATTTTGAAAAGTCCAAGCAACATTCAAACCCCTCAATTTGCAATGTTTTTTTTCTCCATTTCATTTAAGAGTATATGTTTAACATTTCCAGTCATAACTATATCTGTGGAAAGTATGTTATATTCCTGATGTGGACACAAATCTGACATCAGGAATCATAATATTCAAATACCAGTAGATGAACACTTCAATCTCTCTGGTCATTCAATAACACACCTAAAAGTGGCAATTCTCAAACAAAAAAACTTTAAAAACAGACTCCAACATGAAGCTGCAGAACTGGAATTAATTTGCAAACTGGATACCATCAGATTTGGCTTGAATAAAGACTGGGAGTGGTTGGGTCATTACAAAACCTAAACTTAATTTCCCCATTACTAATTTCTCCCTACTGTTACTCACACCTTCTTGTCAACTGTCTGTAATGGGCCACTCTCTTACCACTTCAAAAATTATTTTTCCTCCCTTGGTATCCTGCTGTTAATTGATTTATCTCATTAGACTGACCTGACGATCCTTTAGATTCATTCCCTTGTAAGTATTCTCACACTTCTTATCAAACTGTCTGTACTGGGCTAGCTTGATTATCAGTTCAAAAGTTTTTTTTTTCTTAATTAATTGGCCTCTCAGAGTTGGTAAGACAACTCCCACCTGTTTATGCTCTCTGTATGTGTGTATATATATCTCCTCAATATATGTTCCATTCTATATGCATCCGAAGAAGTGGGCTGTAGTCCACGAAAGCTTATGCTCTAATAAATTTGTTAGTCTCTAAGGTGCCACAAGTACTTCTGTTCTTCTTTTTGCGGATACAGACTAACACGGCTGCTACTCTGATACAAATTAACTTGACTTCAGACAGCAAGCACTTAGGATGTGGGTCCTAGGATCCTACTAGAAGGGTGAGTAAGACCCCAAGTTCCGCTGTGACTCAGGTCCAGGTAGTGTCATTTTGCAGTGTGGATGCTTAAGCACAGGCTTGGGAACACCATGTCCACAAGCCCAGGTCCCAGAGACTCATACATAGTATACAATGTAGACATACCCTAAGTGTCTTAACCATGAAATAAGCAGTCCTTTAAGTTGCACTGTTTGCATTCACACTAGAGCAGCATTTCTCAAATGCCGCATGTGGCCACCAGGGAATTTTCTTGTGGCTACAGCCTCCTGGGCAGTAACCGGGAGGGGGATGAGAGGGGGAAAAGTAATGGACTCTCCCCCAGGGCCACCAGCAGGGGTTGGGCCCCGCCCCGCCCCCTCTGGAGCCACAAACCCTGGAGAAGCAGGCAGCCAGTGAGTTCTGCACCTTCCTGGGGGCAGTGAGGCTTGGGCTTCAGCCATGGGGTAGTGGGCGGCAGGTTCTGGTCATGGGATTTCGGGCTCTGGTCCTGGACCTCCAGCTGGAAGGCGGGTGGTGCAGGCCATCAGCTCATCATTGGCCCTGGCCCCTGCTGCCTCTTTACCCACCTCCCCACATCGAGGGATTAATTTGTCCCCTCGCTTGCCAGACCTGAGTAAGTCTGCTGTGAAAATTGATATTTGTATGTTTGTTAGTATCGCTTCTCAGTGCCTCCCAGCTAGCTAGTAAGTCTGCTGTGAAAAGTGATATTAACATACAAATATTAATTTTCACAGCAGCAGACTTACTAGCTAGCAAGTCTTTTTTTTTTTTTATTAAAGGCAACCAAAAAGCAAAAGAAACAACAACAAAAAAGATAGGAATATGCAAAGCACCTTATTTGTGTTTTTATTCTATTTAGGTCCTGTAAAGAATAGAGACAACTATACATTATTTTTATTGAGTCTGCAAAAGAAACTCTACAATACATTACAATGATTTGGACATGTATATGTACATATTTATTTGTTTTTCCTAAAGTATTTTAGGAACAATTTTCAGAGCAAGAGTTGGTTAGTGTCTGCACTCTGCACTCTGAGGCCACCAAAAAATTTGTTGTGAGAATCCCTGCAGTGGAGTATCCCTGATTTACCCAGTGCTCATTACTTTCACTCATCACCACTGCATTCACTTAGTTTCTTTGAAGTGTATCCTTTGTATGTTCAGGTCTCACATTAAAAATACTGAACTAAATATGTGCAGTCATTGCAAAATTTATATCCATGGAATCAATGCAAACTGGCATGTACTGCAAATAACCATGTATGTGTCTTCTGTCCTGCATTAGTAGTAGTAATATTCAATCATAAGTGAAAATAGCTGGCAGCAAGTATTTTGTTTATTCTGATCATTTGGGAACCATGCTCATCCCATGATGTTCTATTAACCAGTAGATGGTGGTCTGCAATAGTTCAGTCAGTCACTGTCAGAAACAGAGAGCCATCTCCTTTGCTTTTCCCTGCTTCCAGTTTTAGAAAAATATGAGCTGTACATAGCACAGACTAAAGAGAAATTTCTGCTAGCAGAGATACAGCGTCTAAATCAGCAAAAGAAAATTAAAAAAAGATACAGGAAGACCAATGTGGATAATCCGCAGATAGTGGGGATTATCTTCCATTGTAGTTTTTCATTCTAATTTGTGATTCAAGTACTTTAATTTTTGCTATCTACCTTAACACATCTTTAATTACAATACCTCTACCTCTTCTGATCATTATTTAGGGAGTAATAGTGGCCTCAAGTGAGTTTCAAGCTCCACACACACACATGCGTTAAAAAATGTATTTGATGAATGTTAGTGTCTATGAAACTGAATGACAGAGTGACGGGGGGGGGGAGGGTTCTATGCAAGTTCTAGACAGGGCCACCCATGAGGGGAGGGGGGAAAGTGGGGCAATTTGCCCCAGGCCCCACAGCTGCCCCCATGAGAATATAGTATTCTACAGTATTGCAACTTTTTTTTAATGGAAGGGGCCCCTGAAATTGCTTTGCCCCAGGCCCCCTGAATCCTCTGGGCGGCCCTGGTTCTAGATCCCTTGTCAGAAAGTACTGATAATTGCATTTAACCTAGTGGCACGTTTATGATGTATACAGATGTCTACTATAGACTGAATTTAGACTACAGGGTTATTTTAGGTTTTTAAATATCTTTAAAAATAGGTACCTAAATTTAACTTTATAACTATGTATTTAAATAAGAGGCCTAGTTTTCAGAAGTGCTGAACGTCTGTCAGCTTTTTTCAATTTTATTGTGACCAGTCACTGACATGCCACAATACTTTCTGTTGAAAGATTTTTTATTAATTTTTTATTTTTTTGTGGTGGGTGAGGTAAGTTTTTGGGTGTCAGGCCAAAAATGTGAAAATTACACATATTGGTAAATTGGAAACAATGTAAACTTTGACAAATATTTACCAAGTTATATATTAAATTCTATTCATATTAAAACTCTACCTCTGAGTTTTGTAGGCATTCATATTCCATACATATACCAGAGAAGCAAAACCATCCAAAAGTTTTAAAAATAATAGACTCAAACCAATTCCGTTTACCTAAGTTATCACTATGAAATAGATGGAAGAGGTTTGAGAAATTAATATTTTTATTATGAAAACTAGTCAAAATGCAGAAGTGGGATAAGGGGTTAGTTTGCACATTTCATTAATATCTCAGAAATAGAACCATTTTAGATAAAACTTTGCTTAGTTACACTAAGTTTTTGAGGAAATGAGGGTTCCTTTCCTCATGAATAAAGGGGCTGTCTATTGAATAAGGAAGGCTTCTATGTTAAAAAAAATTAATAGTCTAATTTGTATGTTTTTGATATGAAAGTAAATATTTCACATAGTTTCATGTATTATTGTGAACATTTTCATCAATACCCACTTAAAAAAATAGAGAAAGTAGATATTTTTCAAGTGAAAAATTTTCCTGTCAGAAAATGTTATTTCATCCAAAAGAAAGTTTTATTTTATTTTTGTTAGGAAATACAAATTTTAATTTTGAATTGACATTTAAAAACAAAAATATATTGGATTTTTAAATGGACATTTTTCTTTTTGACATTACCAAGTTGAAATTTTGGTAACATTTTTGAATCTTAACATTCTTGATATTTTGATTTTTTTTATCCTGATTCAAGCTGAAAACACTCAAAATATTACTATTACCCATAGGAGAAAATTTTTAGCATCTCTAAAAAGAACGAGAAAAAAAATACCCAGACTCTTGAAAGCATAATTGTATTGCTTAAAATTACTACTTTTTTACCTTTTCAAAATATGAAAAGTAAAGTGCTATTAAAATTGTCATTCCCTCTTTAATTTGTTCATTAAAAAAAAAGTTTATCTGCATAGTTCATGGGAATCTTCCATTGTTTAGTGTGGCATTTTGATATCTGAACATGGTTGATCCTAGCCAATCCTGTGATACTTTTGTTCTGACAGGTCTGTTCCTTCACATCTATACTAGTACAATTTTTATATTTCTCTTTGTTTTAATATAGTTTATTAATTACTTTATAGTGACAGTATATTGATATTTACATGCAGGGAATGAGGGGAACTCTGTGCCACACCACCTCCCATAGTGCCACTTAGTTGAGAGGAAAGCAAGATAGTTTAGGGCTGGCTACCATGCTGAACATACTCTTGGGGTTGCTGCATCCCTATCAAGTCTGAGACCAGCTTTCATCCCAAATATTATGTGCGGGATGAGTCCCCCTAGAAATGTAATTGAACCTGGCTAATTGTAAGTGCTTGTAGCTTTCCTGCACTTAAGTAGATTGTGAGAAAACTCTATATGACTCAGCTAACCAGATAACATCTTGTGTTTATCTTATTTAGGCCAGCATCAAGGAGCTCAGGTGTTCATCCCACCTTTCTTACAGAAGAGCGGTCAAAACTCGGAGCTTAAAATAGAGTAATCAAAATGAATAATAAACTGGCACTAGTTACTCAAACCCCATGGTTTCAAAGCAGTCTAAAACCATTGTACAAAATAATAGCTTAAGTCAGGTAAAGTAATTTTTAAGCCAACAATTAAAAAAAAAAAACCATCAACACCAATTAAAAACAACGTTACTAGGCTTCAAGCACTGCTGTTAATTACTCATATTGCAACCTGAAAAATATAGCACAAGGGGCATAAATCTGAACTCACCCATTGAAAATCTGGCAGAAAGACTTTTTTTTTTTAATTGAAATGATTTGCTAGATGAGCGAGCAAGATGTTGAAGGATATTGAATCTATATCCTGTGGAATGTGAAACATGAGTACTGACAGGCAGTTTGTGAGTCAGCCAACCATCTTTATTCAACAGCTTGTCATAACCCTTTATTATTACAATGGTTGCCGTTAAAAAGTCATTATTTACCAACACAGTGGTAAACAGACCTGTGAATAACTGCAGTAGTTCAGACATAGTGGAGTATTTGGAATATTTATTTTATTTTGGCAATGGTGACTACTGCATAAACAGTAATATATACGAACATATACACATCACTACTAGAGCAATGGAAGACACAGTTGGTTGTGTGAAAATCTTTAATCTTGATCCACATGGACTGACAAATTTGTTTTAAATTTCAAATCAGAATGAGCCAAAAATCTCAAGGTGAAATTCAATCAAGATGTCCTGGCTTCTCATAAAAGTGATATGCATTCACAAATTTTACATGATTCTGATGGGGTTACTTGATAAGGGAAGTGATCCACTAATCAGTCCACAAATATGTTCTGAGATTCATTTGTAATGAATCACCCAAAAATAAGATTTTTTTCATATGGTTTTGTGTTAACTGGTGAACATTTCGCATAGCTCTAATCTGTACATTTTTCTCAGAAACAAACAAGAATTGACCCTGGTTGCTGAAATGAGAATTTTACTGTGCTTCTTAATTACTACTTTTGCTCTTTTAAGATACTGCTGTTGCATTTGTTCCATTGTCTCTTCTTCAGTATGGATACAATTTCCATTGTTGCTTTCATTCACATGACTTTATAACCACTATTAAACTAAAACAATTACAAATAAAACTTTTTTCTCTTGTCAAATCTGAAATGATTTAGTCTGTTTTTCTGGCAAGTCAGAGAATTATTCTTCCTCTTAATAAAATGGGCAAAATTCAGTACTCAGGTATGCCTTGCAGAACTTGACTACAACTGTCTTTTCTCCAGTTGTATGGATCTCCTGCTGATGTTGTATATGAATGCAGTCTGCAAAGTGTTTTCTATGTGCTGAAATTCACAGTTGCTAGTTTTCATTTGCCATCTCAGTTTTAAAAAGACAGAGCCACCTACTATTTACTAACCCTTTGACAGTACTTTTTCAGATTTGTCATGTATCTTTGGCGTTTTCTGGTTGTACTTCCAATTTCTAGTGGGTTGGTTAATTATTGTTGACTTGTCAATAGCATTTGTTTTGAACCATATCATTGGGTTCAGCTTTTGAACTGATAAGATATGCCTATACAAGTGGCTTTTAAAAAGTTATTGTCCCAAGATTTCGCACAGCATAGAACTCATAGTTGGGTTTACAGTGTGAATGGCTGTGGGGGCCTGTAATATAAAGAAAATCAGACTAGATGGGCTGGTGGTCCATTCTGACCTTAAACTCTGACCCATAATCTAGTGGGAGGTGGGGCAAAGATGTCTTTGTACTTTGAGAATTCTGTGTTGCTCTGGAGACCAAGACAGTCCCTAGTATAAATAACTCAAAGCAGAAGCTATTCTAATTTAGAGCAGCCTGTCCCAGGCTGCCTATGGATGACTGGGACCAGTGGTGCTCAATCTATGCATTGACAATCTGGAAAAGTAGGTGAACAGTGAAGTGGCAAAATTTGCAGGTGATACAAAATTACTCAAAATAGTAAAATCCAAAGCTGACTGAAAAGAGTTACAGAGGGATCTCACAAACCTGGGTGACTGGGTAAAAAATGGGAGATGAAATTCAACATTGATAAGTGCAAAGTAATGCACATTGGAAAAACATAATCCCAACTATCCATACAAAATGATGGAGCATTAATTAGCTGTTCCCACTCAAGAAACAGATCTTGGCATCATCTTGGATAGTACTCTGAAAACATCTGCTCATAGTGCAGCAATAATCAAAAATGCTAATGACTGTTAGGAACCATATGAAAAGTACAAAGAATAAGATAGAAAATATACTAATGCCACTATATAAATCCACACCTGGAATACAGCTTGCAGTTTTGGTTCCCCCACCCCCTGCCCTGGTCTAAAGAGAAAAAAAATATATTAATATTGGAAAAAGTACAGAGAAGGCCAACAAAAATGATTAGGGGTATGGAACAGTTTCCATAAGGGGAAAGATTAAAAAGACTGGGACTGTTCATCTGAGAAAAGAAAGGACTGAGGGGGGATATGAAAATATATACCATCATGAATGGTGTGGAGAAAGTGAATAAGGAAGCGCTAATTACTTCTTCACATAACACAAGAACCAGGGATCACACAATGAAATTAAGTATCAGAGGGGTAGCCGTGTTAGTCTGAATCTGTAAAAAGCAACAGAGGGTCCTGTGGCACCTTTGAGACTAGCAGAAGTACTGGGAGCATAAGCTTTCGTGGGTAAGAACCTCACTTCTTCAGATGGAAGCCTTGCATCTGAAGAAGTGAGGTTCTTACCCACGAAAGCTTATGCTCCCAGTACTTCTGTTAGTCTCAAAGGTACCACAGGACCCTCTGTTGCTTTTTACAATGAAATTAATAAGCAGAATAAGGAATATAAGGAAATACTTTTTCGCATAGTGCACAGTCAGCCTGTGGAATTCATTGCTGTGGGATGCTGTGAAGACCAAAAATACAATGGGTTCAGAAAAGTAGTAAATAAGTTCATGGAGGATAGGCCACTAATGGCTATTAGCCAAGCTGGTCAGGGATGAAACCCCATGCTCTGGATTTCCCTAAACCTCTGATTGCCAGAAGCTGGGACTGGATGAGTGGAGATGAATCACTTGATAATTGCCCTGTCCTGATCATTCCTTCTGAAGCATCTGGCACCGGCCACTGTTGGAAGGATATTGAGCTAGAGGGACCATTGGTCTGACCCAGAATGGCCATTCTTATGACAGCAGCACCCAGAGTCCTTATAGTGCACAACAATACAGACCTACCCCCTCCCATCTCAACATGCCTCCCTCTAGCTCCTGTCCCCATTCCCTACACCAGGCTTTTGAAGGGGCAACAACTGTAAGCAGCTCTAAACAATGCCTGCACCAAGAGATTTCTCCCCTGACCAGCTGCACAATTTTGCAGCTCCTACATGCCATTATACAGGTAGCATAGTGGAAGGGAGAATCTCTCCCTAAATGCATATATATAATCACATTAAAAATAAAGCTTTGCTAACTTGAAGTTAAGGCTGATCAAATGCACTTGAGTCCTCATGATATTATCCTATATGTACTACATGAAACAACCTCATTACTGTGTGGAAGTAGAGATGGGGGTGGTACAACTGAGGATAATAATGATGCAATCAAGGCCAAGCATTTGATAAATAGTTTTATTATGTATTTGAAAAGAACCATGATATAATGTCCAGTTGATTAACAACTAAAGGAGGATGTTAAGCAGCATCTACACTTTTCACATGAACACTTTTCAGTCAGCAGACAGATATTTTGCTCCCAAGACTCCTAAAAGTGCTGGTTGTGATCCCTGGCTCGTGGGTGTTAATATTTAATAAATCTTGCAAAACCAGGGAAATCTCAGGAGACTAGAAGAGTGTAAATGTCGTTCCAAAATTCAAGAAAGAGGCAAGCAGGATGATCTGGGTAACTATAGGCTGATTAGCCTGACATTGATCTGGGCAAAATAATAGAAAAGCTGATACAGGATTCAATTAATAAAGAATTAAAGTATAGGAATACAATTAATGCCCAGAAACATGGTTTTACCAAAAAATGGTCTTGTCAAACAATCTTGATTTCATTCTTTGAAGAGATCACAAGTTTGATCATGTGATAGCATCTATCAGGCGTTGTTGGCCCCCAACACTGGAGGTATCAGCATAGCCTTTTGCCTAATGAAACCTCACTCAGGCTGGCCTATCTGTGAATTTTAGTCCTCAAGTACCTACCAGGGCCAGGAGATTACAGAGACCAACAGGGAGCCAGCAGTGCTGAAGTGAGACTGGGACAGAGGCGGTGCTCTGCCATGTTAAACCAGAATCCCAGGACCTTGACTTAATATGCTGTGACAAAGTGCCTGTCTTTTATATTGTTTAAATACATAGACAGCCACATTGTAAGTTGGTCTTTAAATGTTTAAATAACCACCATCAACTGTGTATATAGTACAAGCCACCTTTCTACAGGCTGGCTGCCACACCTTGTAAACTGAGGCAAAAGAGTGCCTGCCTCATCATATCCTGATGTAAGGGGGTGCAACAGCAGCAAATGGAACCACTTACAACTTGGTACTAGAAGTGGGATCCCAAGACCTCCCTCCCATTAGAGGGTTGGTTCAGCAGCCATGCCCGGAGGCTATATCACTGGCCCTCCTCATGAGAGCGATCCAGCCTTATAACCAGAATGGAAGTGCTCTACACTTGATGGCTGCAAGCCAACAACAGGAGAAGTAACAAAGGCAAATTCAGGACCTCTTGTTAGAGATCCTGGAATCCCAGCAAAAACAGCAGGAGCTGCACTTCATTGTGCAATAACACTGGCATTTTTCTTCTGCAAACATTCTAGACAGGAGGTCCTGAGCACTAACCCGAGCTTTATCATGGACTCACTGCGTGGCTTTGGGCAAGTTATTTCATCTTTTGTTTCAGTTTCTTCATCTTCTTAATGGGCATACTACTCCTCATAAACCTATTCAGAGGTGTCGGGAGTAAGAACTATATGAATGCTTAATATTATTGTTATTGGCACATTTTTCAGCATCGCCATTTTATAACCATATTACTCAGTGACGTGGTAATTAGAGCCTAGTAAATGGTTAAAAATTAATAATTTGATTGGTATTTCTTTCTGTTCCCAAAGTGTGCATGAAGCAATTATTTTTTTCTCCTATTCATTATTATAAAGTAAGTTATTTGTGAATTTTTTTTATTCCTTACAATTCAAAACTAAAATCTGAAATGTAAATGGTTATTTAGTTTTAATGTGATGTTTCAATACTGCGATTACATAAGCATGACTTATGATAAATTTTCAATTGTGACTGCTTACAGAAAGTAAATGTATAGTATACTTTCCAGTTGTATCAAAGTGAGTGAGATTAAAATTTACTACTTGTGACCTTTTGTGCTAGTAAAAAGGGAATTGGACAAATGCTTGTGAAAAGTGAACACAAATTAGCACAAGCTCTGCTGAAGCAAATTTGTTTGAAAATTAAATAGTGAAAAATTGTTTGCAACATTTACATTGCTTTTGTGATGAGTATTATATGTACAAACACATATTTTACTATATTTAATAATTCAATTAATCTACCCCAAGACCAGAAAAAGTAATGCATCTAAGATATATGTAAAGATCACAACCAATGCTTATATAAAGCAACCACATTCTTCCCGTATCATATTAAAAAAATCAGATCTGCCACATGAACTGAGCATAGCCTCAGGGCAGTCCCTCATTTAATAGCTGAAGGGCACAGGAAACAAACTTGTACAGAAAAATAAAAAGCCACCAGTAACTAGTACAGATGTAATATACCTTAATTTATTAAAAAGCCCTGCTTCATGAAAAGTTAATATTTCACATTTTAAGAAGTTATCATCTAGACTACACAAAGCAAGGTCATTATATTACAAATGTTAGTTTGTAGATGGATTTTTCTTCATTAAGTAAAAATACTAAGTTTCCTACTCAGAAGAGCAGAAGGTGGCTTTGGATAACTCTATATTACTAAAATTGATTTTCACAAAAGCATTATAAAATCACTTTTCTATCTTAATATTTTACATTGGTCATAATTTTAATGGGGAAAAAGAGGATTAAAGCAAGGATTTTGTGTCCACTGTCTATCATCGCCAAGTTTCTAAACTGATGGTTAGTCATAAAAGCTGCAATCCATTAGCTAAACATCATAGGAATAATAATGGTTGCCATTTTGATTATATATGGAATGTTCTTTCAATATTGAGTCTACTATGTGAAATTCTGTTCTTAAATTGGCAGAAACATCCGTGAGGCTTGCTAATCCCAAAGTTCCCAACCCACTGCATTGCATTTGAAAGAACTAAGGGCAGCCAAGGTTTCATGTTATTTCTAGACACATTACTTTTAAAGTCTGAAAGTATGGCTGCCTGGATAATCCTTGTATTTTGTAATTAAGATGTTAGCCCCTTAAGTCTTAAACTCAAGCAAAAGACTTCTACAAATGGTAAGGGATCATAGAATCATAGAATATTAGTGTTAAAAGGAACCTCAGGAGGTTATCTAGTTCAACCCCCTGCTCAAAGCAGGACCAATCCCCAACTAAATCATCCCAGCCAGGGCTTTGTCAAGCCTGATCTTAAAAACCTCCAAGGAAGGAGATTCCACCACCTCCCTAGGTAACCCATTCCAGTGCTTCACCACCCTCCTAGTGAAAAAGTTTTTTCTAATATCCAAACTAAACCTCCCCCACTTCAACTTGAGACTATTACTCCTTGTTCTGTCATCTGGTACCACTGAGAACAGTCTAGATCCATCCTTTTTGGAATCCCCTTTCAGGTAGTTGAAAGCAGCTATCAAATCCCCCCCTCATTCTTCTCTTGTACAGACTAAACAATCCCAGTTCCCTCAGCCTCTCTCATAAGTCATGTGCTCCAGCCCCTTAATCATTGGTACAGTGGTATCCACTGATTTGTTTAGGTTCTTAAGTACGCAAGTCAAAGTATCCATTTTTTCTATTTTTGTACAGACATCAGTCTGCGATGACTGCTGCTTTCCCATATATATATATATTAAGGAAAACTATTGTGGAAGGTAGACTATTCATACTGGGGAAAATCCTAGAGTTCTTGCTAAATTCTTCACTCTTTACTCGAGCAAAATTCCATTGAGACCACAGGCCCACTGTGCAAAGCACTGCAAAAGATTATTGTATAAAACCCATCAGCTAGAAAGGCAGCCATTTTTTAAAATGTTCTACCTCCTCTAGGACTCTGAACCTGGTACATTCATTTAGGAAAATCTTTTTTCTCCCATTCAGTACTGGCATTCACACTTTTAGAGAAAATTAATATGGCTATATTTTGGAATTTCAGTTCAATTAATGTATGGCTCGATGTGCAGGAATATACATAAAGCTTTGAAAGCACATGCACATTTCTCCTGTTCATTATCTAAAAATCACTCTACCTATAAGCAAGGATACAAAAGAAGTGAGAACACACTCAAAGCAATCATTGCCACTTATCAACAAGATTTCTATTCCAAAATTTAAAGGGAGTTAGCTATGTCTAGCTGACAATGCTGCCCACCCATACATTCCTCCAGGAACGAGACAAAACTTGCCGGGTTCAAGAGTAAGAAAGATATATTTTGAGAGTCATTCAAGTATTCCTAACCTCAGTCCTCATATTTCCTATTGGTCTTGAGGTGCTTTCCCTGATCCAAGGGGACTGAAACTAGAGGCTCAATTGCACATCTTGGATTTGTGCTTCATCTTTGAACAATTAATTTGGTGCCTCTTAACTTTCCTCTGCCTCTGACTAGAGGACAGACATTTGTCTTTCTTTTTCTGCGAGCTGCTTGCTGTAATTGTTTCTAGGAGCAGTGCATAAAACATTTTTAGATGAAATAAGATCTATTTGTCATAGAAAATAGAAGATAATTAATGCAAATGCAAATCAGATGGGACACATCTGATTGAATCTAGAGACTACACAAAAGCTTTTCTTGCCAGGCTGAACATTTTTGGATTACAGAAACTGAAGGCTACCTACAGCTTCTCCCTTTATTTGACAAAGTTGCCAGCTTTCTCAGTGCCCTACTCCACCCTGTCTCTCATCTCTTCTCTACAGCTATATAATACTGTACTTTGTTAACCCAAGTCATATCCTTCTTACTGTCTGACTTTCAAATCCTATCTCAAATTAACTTTTAGATAATGTAGAACCCCACCAAGCCTATTTGATGGGTAACTATTTTCTCTCCTAATCTCTAACATGTATGGTCGGTAAATCCTGTACTCTATTTTTTAATCCTACCTTGAAATTGCCAATTTTAGTCATTTTAATGATCTTTCAATACAGCATCTGAGCTTGACTTTTGTTCTTCTCAGACAGCCATATCTGTGTTAGCTGATTATCCCAGACTTCTCCAACACAAGTTATTCATAGAACAAGCAACTAAGGATTTATAAGTATTACACACACAGCATTTGTTTCTTTCTATCAAATAGACTCAGACTCAGAGTTTAAGGCCAGAGGTACCACTATGTCATCTAGTCTGACCTCTGTATAACACAGGTCAATGTCTGATCTGTATTTAGAAAGGATTTCACCAAGAGGCCTCATATAACGCATTTGTACTTGCAGATGTGGTGTGGGTGTACTAGATATCAACAGATTTTTGTAGCCACATCTGTTGCACTCACTTTTGAAATGTGTACCCTTGAAGTCTAAAGGACTAAGACACTGTACATATTAACTTGTACCATCTAGACAGTGACTAACTATTAAAGGTTGTTAAATTGCGGTGCTCTTCAAAGACAACATCAACAGGTTTGTAAACATTTGACTGAGGCTATGACTGAGCATGAGGGTCGTGATTCCCCTGCCTGCATACACACTCGTGCTTGTTCTCATTGAGCTAGCACAAGCATAAATAGCCATGGTAGCACAGGCAGCAGAGGCTGTATCGAGGTCATACCAACTTGTGTCCGGAGAGTTGTACTCGGCACAGCCCAGCCATGCTTCCATTGCCACTACCAGTTCTACCATGGCTACACTGTGTACACAAGCTGGGGATTACACCCCAGCTCATAGTGTAGACATTGCCTGAATGCCCCTCAAGATGATTAAAAAAATAATAATTATTATTATTTTGTCAAACAGTCATCATGTTGTAAATTGTCAATGCTAATTTTTTACAAGCATAATATGCTCAAAACAGCCTTAACAATGAAGGGATGCTTTAATAAAATTTCCCTTTTCATGTCACAGACGGAGTTTAGTAGGTCAGCATATCATGGGTGGTATAAAAATGCTCTGTACTACGGTAACATCATATTCAATACAGAGATCTAATGATTACATTACTATATGTTTTAAAGCTCACTGTTGTAATGACTATTCTTTTGTATGATATTTACATGGCAAGGATTTGTAAACCTGTGAAAACTTCCTAAACAAATACATAGCTAAAAAGGGGGAATACTAAGTAATAAAGATTTTGGTTTAAATTTATGAGCTTAAAAATGCTGTTCCAGATATTTTGGAAAGTAGCCCATTACTGTGAATTTAATAATATTTAAATACTACAAATCTCAAGGAATTGTTTCCTTTTCATGGGCTGCTTTCAGCCTAAATAAAATGCTGGATAAGTAATGACATATGCTGAAGTTCCTGGTGGTCATAATAGACTGTAGAAAGAGCTCAAAGATTACAAAGACTGATCTAAGACACCTGAAAGGAAGACAGTCGGAAAAATGTATTAATTAAGTTAGGTTATCAAAAGGCTGGAGGCACAATATATTTTTCTTTCCTTCAAAATGATAAAAGCCAGTGTCTCAAGGTCATTGGTATGTGCAGAAGTGCAATACAATCCATTTCTTTGGTTCTACCACATGCAAGATACATGTATGAACAATCAGGCATTGATAGCATTACTAAAAGGCAAATGTGACACTGGACTTAAGGTTTAATCTGCATCCACCAAAAAACAGTTACTCAGTCTTATTAATCTCAGATGGAAAATGTTGGTCAACTTTTTTTTTCTAGTAAGTGTCTTATGTATGTTGTAATTTCTGTGTTTCTCTTTATTTGAAATCACTAGAGACATTTGCAGGACTTTGATTTCTTACAAGTTTATTGCACCCTACCATTGTTCGTCACCTAGTATCATAGGGCCAGATTCTCAGCTGATATCAATTGGCACAGCTTTATTTAAGTTAATGAGAATCTACCCCATTATTGCCATGGAGATTACTATGTCACTAAAATCAAGTGAGGCATAATCTAGTGAACATCGAAGCAACAAAGGTATTTTCTCATATAAATACTCAAAGTAAAAAGGGAACAGAAAAGAACTGCTGTGCATTCTGGGTAGAATTGTTTCTGACTAGAAACTTCTTCTAATTTCTCAGAGGCATCAGTAGCGAAGTTATATTGTACATATTACAGAATTTCAGGTATTGGCATTGCAAGTTACATGAGATGGCATTTTAAAGACAGCTAAGTCAAATTAATATCCTTGTCTTTTCTCTCCTCTGTGGGTTAGGTCAATGCTAACAACTTGGTGATAGGTCAATACACAGAGTGCTAAAATCCTCATGAACACTACTAGGATAATTTGCTTGAAAGCAGTGCACACTGATCATTAGGTGATGGAAAGTCCCTTCCTTCTGGATGCAAACACAGGAGATAGGAGGATGAACAAGAAAGGTTTGGGCCATGGAATACAAACTATTTTATTCTCCTTTGCCTAATACTAAAAAAAATCTGAAATAATATATGCAGTGCTTTTCTGTGGTATCAATCAGTTCTGTCGCAGTGGATGCCTTGACATGGCTCTTCATTTACAGCTTAATGCAGCAGATAGGAATGAAGATATGCTGTTTATCATTTTTAATTAAAATATTAAGCGTGTTGCTCAAAATCTGCTCATACATTATTTATTTAAGAAGTTGAATGCTTCAAACATGTGACAGAAATTCCTTCAAGCAAAGATAGTGAATCATGTGGCTGAACCATCTATCAGGTAAAAATTGGGACCCAGGAGCTGACAGCTTTCTGTGCTTTGCTACATAAAAGGTCTAAAACTGAGACTACTTGGTGCCAGTTCAGCTCACTATTATGTGTGTCCCAGTGGCATGATCATGAGAGAATCTTACAGCATCAGGAATCCGCTTATTTTTATTTGAATTGATATTCAGTAGTAAGTAAAGTTTAACTTTAGTCACTATAGTGAGGGTGATGGCGGGGAAGGGAGAGAGAGAATAGAAAAAAGATGACAAAAACTGCTGTGTACTACATCTTTATCAAGTTTTTGTGGCTAGGACTGGATTCACAAATGGGAGGTGGTGGTGTAAGTTTTAGTCTAATAGTTCTGGCTCCTCCCAGGCAGAGTGGAAACCAGGTTCATATGCTCTGGAACACAGATTTGAACACAAGTCTCGCTGATAAATCACCTAACCATAAGGCTATCTTGTATTCTGGAGTGGATTGCTCTCAATCTCTCCTATGTTCATTGTGTATAAATAATTAAATACTCATGGAGCAGGGGCACTGCACCCGGGGTCTCTCTACTCCTCAGGTGCGTGCCCTAACCACCAGACTGGAGAGTAATTCTCACACACATCTTTGGCTATCCAATTATTTCATACAAAGTAGAATCTCTCCTTTTAGAGATGTTGAGAGAGACCAACCCCAGGGTACCCTATAGCATCATAGTTAGGGCAATTATCAGGATACAGAGAAGAGTCCCAAGAACATTTAAAGGATTGGAATAAGTAAAGGCTCAAGGAACTTAATCTATTTACTTTATCAAAGAGAAGGTTAAGGAGTGACTTGATCAGTTTGTAAAATACCTCCATGGGGAACAGAAATTTGACTTTAAAGTGTAGCAGACAAAGGTATAACAAGATGAAGCAAGAGAAATTGAGACTGGAAATAGGATACAAATTTTTAACAGTGAGGGTAATTAACCAATGGAACAATTTACCAAGGATCATGATGCATTCTCCATCACTGGCAATTTTTAAAACAAGAATGGGTGTTTTCTAAAAGATATGCTCTAGTTCAAACAGGATTAATTCAGAGAAGTTCTATGGCCAGTGTTATACAAGAGGGCTGACAAGATGAGCACAGTGGTCCCTTCTGGCCTTATAATCTATGAACCTAGGGGAAAAATTTCCTGCAATTTTTTTAAATAACCAGCAAACAAAAAATGGGGTACTCACCTAACTGTACCCACTATTACATAGTCCCTCACCCTTCAGCCCCGACCCTTTCCTTTCTTCTCCTCCAGGACCTCAGATCTGCTTCCTTCCATTACTTGCTATTCCCAGGGCTCTGCTGTAATTTTTGCACACATCTCTGCTTCCTTTCTCTCAGCACCCTGCCCAAATATTAATGGGAGGTTAATTTGTTGTTAACCTTCCATTCCTCACACTGCACATGCAGCAATCCTGAGGCGGAGCACAGTACAGCCCCAAGTCCTCTAAACAAGGCCACTGGCTCTGTGCTCATGTGGAAAGGAAAAGTATTAAACTCCTCTTGTCATTGTAAGGACGGGGGTGGGGGGGATGCAGTTGGGATCAGACTGAGATTGATGAGAAGTTAGAGGAAGACAGCTGAGGAGGCTGGCCTAAATCCTCCCATATCACAGACCTGTAGTTGTTTGCAGGCCTTTCCAGCTGTACTGAAATCAGGGAGACCCCAAAAGTTTAGATTTTTCAGACATAATAAGTAACCAAAATGAACCAAATTCGCAAACTTTTTGCATTTCATCTATCAATGGCCCATCTACTACATACTTTAGCTTATTAACAGCCATATACTGCAGCAGTTGAAAAAAGTTATTGCCATATCACAGTTGCAATTGTATTCTGAAATTTCAAAACAGTGTAAGGAAACATAACAACGTACTGGGAGTGCTTGGAAAGTTGTGAAAATACCCCACTAGACATTTCGGGAGCTGTTGAAACATCTTACTCTATGTTTTTGAATCAGTCAATGATTATTTGAAAGTGGGTAATCACCATTATAGTGAGATTTTGAAAGGAGGCTAAAGGAGTTATGTGTCCTGTCCTCAGATTCCAGCCAAAATTTGTAAGTCACACCAGGGAGGACAACTAAGCCCTAATAATACTTTGTACTTCTACAGCATCTTCCACCCCACAATATACATTACAAACATTAAGGTGTCAAAAGATACCTGTAGATGAGGTTAGTACACCTCTACCCCAATATAACGCAGCCCGATATAACACAAATTCGGATATAATGCGATAAAGCAGTGCTCCAGGAGGGCGGGGCTGCGCACTCCAGTGGACCAAAGCAAGTTCGATATAATGCGGTTTCACCTATAACGCGGTAAGATTTTTTGGCTCCTGAGTACAGCATTATTACAGGGTAGAGGTGTATTATCTCCATGTTATATATGGAGAGATTGTGACACACAAAGGTTAGTTAAATGGCTATCTAAATGACTTAGCCAAAATCACGAACAAGCCAGTGGTAGAATACAACTTTTCTATTCCCAAACCCTCTGCTTTAATCACTACACCATCCTTCCTGCCCTAATAAAAGGGATCCAGACAAATTATATAATGCCAGAAAATAAAAACAATTAAATTGGATAAATACCAGCTTATCTAATGTATCCTGGGACACAGGGAAAGCAATAATGATAAAAATTTCCAATATGTGATGGTGACCTGAAAGAGATATTGAAATTCTCTCAATTTGTGCCTGAGTAACATTTAGGGGTTGGAGAAATTATTTGTGAACAAAGCCTAAAAGAAGTAAATGTTGGCCTAATCATGACTAAGGAGGCAAGGATAACCACGTACATGTTTGGAATCTGTGTATACACACCAAAAAATGTGAAGGGTTATACTATTTAGGATGATACAAAGGGGATACATTTGATGTGATGGGATGAAATTATGGAAATATTTAGGTTAAGCAACAGGAAACGCATCCTACTAGCAATATTTATTAGACTAAAAAAGTGGTGCAGTGCTTTTGCTTGAGTTATTTAAAAATGGACAAAGCACTAGAAAATACACCATCTCCCCAATGCTTACCTCTAATTTCTGGAACACGGTCAATATCCTCCTGTTATGTGACTATTTTGCAGCGTATGAATTAAGGCACGCATATAATATACAAAAACACAACTGAAGCTTACTTCTCAGTGACCTAAGTATGTTGACAATGGCAGATAATGTCTGTTGTTACTTTGGTATTTTTAAAGTCCCATTCCCTGCTTTCTTTATAGCTACATTTTTAACACCTTGAATAGTTTTCACAAGTGGGTGGTGGGAGTTTTCCAACTTATCTCCCCCTGCCTACTAAATATATTACAAGCATGTACAGATATTTTAAAACAAGCAATAAATGCACAGATTTACAAGGCAATATATATATATTGGTTAACTAATACATTTGCTCAATCCATTTGATATCTTTCTATAGTAAGAAGAGGTACAATAAAGATTAAAGAAAACACAAACCCTGACCTTAACTAACTTAGCTATTATCACAAGGGATATAGCATGCATTTTGCAGACTATGCCTTTGCATTTACTCAGTGTTATAAATATATAGAGCTATAGAGGGATTTGTGATGACTCATTGGCTCTGTAGGGAGCCACTGTGATCTCCCTCCAAACCAGAGGGTGATGAGCCATTCTCTCAGCCTGAGTGGGTGGAGCCAGACCAAGCTTACTCGACCCCCTAGAACGGGAGGGGTGGAACAGGAAGTACAAAAGGTGGGGCCCTTAGCCCAGTGTGGGCAGCCCCAGGGAGGGAAACAGACACAGGCTGCTCCCTCTGGACCCTGCTGCCAGACCAGGGGATGCCCATGACAGGGGAAAACCTGACCCAGAGGAAGGACTTGGGCTACCAGGACTGCTGGCTGCAGAGTACCCCGAGGAACTGGAGGAGCTGGGCAGCGACCTGAGCCTGACACCGAGGGCGAGCTGGATCTACTGGGGCTACTGGCAGCTGAATACCCCAACGAGTTGGAAGTGTGAGCAACAAGGGTGATGTCGTGGTGGGAGTCTGCTATAGACCACCAGAGAAGGGGGATGAGGTGGTCGAGGCTTTCTTCTGGCAATTAACAGAAGTTACTAGATCACAGGCCCTGGTTCTCATGGGAGACTTCAATCACCCTGGTATCTGATGGGAGAGCGATACAGCAGTGCACAGACAATCCGGGAAGTTTTTGAAAAGTGTAGGGGACAATTTCCTGGTGCTAGTGCTGGAGGAACCAACTAGGGGCAGAGCTGCTCTTGACCTGCTGCTTACAAACCAGGAAGAATTAGTAGGGGAAGCAAAAGTGGATGGGATCTTGGGAGGCAGTGACCATGAGATGGTCGAGTTCAGGATCCTGACACAAGGAAGAAAGGAGAGCAGCAGAATACGGACCCTGAACTTTATAAAAGCACACTTTGATTCCCTCAGGGAAATGATGGGCAGGATCCCCTGGGAGAATAACATGAGGGGGAAAGGAGTCCAGGAGAGCTGGCTGTATTTTAAAGAATCCTTAATGAGGTTGCAGGAACAAACCATCCCGATGTGTAGAAAGAATAGTAAATATGGCAGGCGACCAGCTTGGCTTAACAGTGAAATCCTTGCTGATCTTAAACACAAAAAAGAAGCTTACAAGAAGTGGAAGATTGGACAAATGACCAGGGAGTATAAAAATATTGCTCAGGCATGCAAGAGTGAAATCAGGAAGGCCAAATCACACTTGGAGTTGCAGCTACAAAGGGATGTTAAGAGTAACAGGAAGGGTTTCTTCAGGTATGTTAGCAACAAGAAGAAAGTCAAGGAAAGTGTGGGCCCCTTACTGAATAAGGGAGGCAACCTAGTGACAGAGGATGTGGAAAAAACTAATGTATTCTATGCTATTTTTGCCTCAGTCTTCATTAACAAGCTCAGCTCCCAGACTACTGCACTGGGCAGCACAGTATGGGGAGGAGGTGACCAGCCCTCTATGGAGAAAGAAGCGGTTCAGGACTATTTAGAAAAGCTGCACAAGCACAAGTCCATAGGGCCAGATGCGCCGCATCCGAGGGTTGTAAAGGAGTTGGCGGATGTCATTGCAGAGCCATTGGCCATTATCTTTGAAAAGTCATGGAGATCCAGAGAGGATCCGGATGACTGGAAAAAGGCTAATGTAGTGCCTGTCTTTAAAAAAAAGGAGGAGGAGGATCGGGGGAACTACAGGCCAGTCAGCCTCACCTTAGTCCCTGGAAAAATCATGGAGCAGGTCCTCAAGGAATCGATTCTGAAGCACTTAGAGAAGAGGAAAGTGATGAGGAACAGTCAGCATGGATTCACCAAGGGCAAGTCATGCCTGACTAACCTAATTGCCTTTTATGATGAGATAACAGGCTCTGTGGATGAGGGGAAAGCAGTGGATGTGTTATTCCTTGACTTTAGCAAAGCTTTCGATACGGTCTCCCACAGTATTCTTGCGGGCAAGTTAAAAAAGTATGGGCTGGATGAATGGACTATAAGGTGGATAGAAAGCTGGCTAGATCGTCGGGCTCAACGGGTAGTGATGAATGGCTCCATGTCTAGTACGCAGCCAGTATCATGCGGAGTGCCCCAAGGGTTGGTCCTGGGCCAGTTTTGTTCAATATCTTCATTAATGATCTGGAGGATGGCATGGACTGCACCGTCAGCAAGTTTGCAGATGACACTAAACTGGGAGGAGTAGTAGATACACTTGAGGGTAGGGATAGCATAAAGAGGGACCTAGACAAATTAGAGGATTGGGCCAAAAGAAATCTGATGAGGTTCAACAAGGACAAGTGTAGAGTCCTGCACTTAGGACAGAAGAAGTCCATGCACTGCTACAGACTAGAGGCAGAATGGCTAGGCAGCAGTTCTGCAGAAAAGGACCTAGGGGTTACAGTGGATGAGAAGCTGGATATGAGTCAACAGTGTGCCCTTGTTGCCAAGAAGGCTAACGGCATTTTGGGCTGTATAAGTAGGGGCATTGCCAGCAGATGGAGGGATGTAATCATTCCCATCTATTCGACATTGGTGAGGCCTCATCTGGAGTACTGTGTCCAGTTTTGGGATCCCCAATACAACAACGATATGGAAAAATTGGAAAGAGTCCAGCGGAGGGCAACAAAAATGATTAGGGGGCTGGAGCACATGACTTATGAGGAGAGGCTGAGAGAACTGGGATTGTTTAGTCTACAGAAGAGTAGAATGAGGGGAGATTTGATAGCTGCTTTCAACTACCTGAAAAGGGGTTCCAAAGAGGATGGATCTAGACTGTTCTCAGTGGTACCAGATGACAGAACAAGGAGTAATGGTCTCAAGTTGCAGTGAGGGAGGTTTAGGTTGGATATTAGGAAAAATGTTTTTACTAAGAGGGTGGTGAAGCACTGGAATGGGTTACCTAGGGAGGTGGTGGAATCTCCTTCCTTAGAGGTTTTTAAGATCAGGCTTGACAAAGCCGTGGCTGGGATGATTTAGTTGGGGATTGGTCATGCTTTGAGCAGGGGGTTGAACTAGATAACCTCCTGAGGTCCCTTTTAACCCTGATATTCTATGAACCAGAGGGACCCACTTGAAAGACCAGGTAGGAAGTAGCTCAAGGCGGAACTGGACAATGTGGTGAGTTGGTGTTTGGTCAGCGTGTTGCGGGAGGATACCCACTGACCCACTGGTGGGATCCCCACCACTGTCAGGGCCCTGGGCTGGAACACAGTGGAGTTGGGTGGGCCTGCATTCCCCTAACCTTTGGGGTGGCAGAACACTGATAAAATGCTAAGGACTCTTGCTGGCACTCCCCTGCCGGACGGGTGTGTCACAGACTCTTGCCAGTGCTCCCCTGCCTGAGGGACATGTCACAGACACTTTACAGTACTCCTGTGTCACACCAACTGCAACGGCACACCTCCCTCCGCTAATTTCCCATCGAGAGAGGGGTGACCAGGGCCTTTAGGCAAGGCAAGGCTGCTGCCAGCAGCTCGATGGAACAACTGAGACCATGCTACATATGGTGGAGAATGTGGGCAGCTGACCGTATCCCGGCAGTAAGGGATTGGAACGAGATGGCCTCTGAAGCTCCCCTAATTGAAGCATGGAGATGGATACGCTTCTCAAGTTCCTGGCCAAAAGCCAGCAACAACAGCAGCAACAGCAGCAAGTACAGCGGATGGGCGCTCAACAGCAGCAGTTGCTTCAGACCTTGGATGACCAGCACTGCGAACAATTTCAATGCTTCCAGCAACTTGCAGCCCTGTGGCCTGGCCGTGTGGGGCTTAACCTGAGGGAGCAGCCAACCTCCCCGCCCCAGCCACATCGATCTGTCTGGCCAAGATGGGGCCTGAGGACGACCCGGAAGCCTGTCTGGTGACCTTCGAGTGCGTTGCCTCAGTGGCTGGCTGGGCACCTGACCAACGGGCAACCCACCTTGCCTCCTATCAAATGGGGCCCACTTAGAGGGCTTATCGGGGACTTACGGATGATGAGGGTGAAAGCCATGATTCTGGATGCCTCGGACATTACCCTGGAGACATTTCGGCAATGGTTTTGGGGGAAGATTTACCTGCTGGGCACCAGACCCCAGGCCATGGCCCAGGAATTAAAGGACAGCTGTTGCTGATGGCTACAGCCCGAGCCTTGGACAGCGGCTGAGGTGACTGAACAGGTCATCCTCTAACAATTCGTACAAATTCTCCCGACCTAGGGGAGCATGTGGGTTTTGTGGCACCGGCTCACAACCCTGACGGAGGTCTCACCCCCCCGGACCCAGCACACAGAAGCCTGAAAAGGGGCCCACACCCAAACCTTATGGGCCATTCGTACCCGACAAGCGGACGACAGCGGGATAGACCTTCCCCGACACCCGGAGCCTGCACCTCGCACTGCGTGCTTGACCCGTGTACCAGGCCCTAGCCAACCCCAGGGTCCAACCAAGGACCTGGAGCGGCCAGGGCACCCAGAGGTAGGACCTTGCTTTCAGAGGGGTAAGTACAGACATCTGCAGTGAGACTGGGGAAATCCAGATCCAGTGCATCCATGGAAACATGAAATTGTACTCCATAGCTCGGGTTCCTCTCATGGTAAACGGGGCAACCCAGTTAATGACCGTGGCGCTGGCACGGTTGGCCTACCCGGTTATTCTGGGCCATGACATGCCGGACTTCATTGAGGTAGTCCGATCCCTATGAATGGAAGAGGCGTTTGAGAGAACTCCACCCGAGACAGAGATAGCCCCAGACACAATGTCCAATCCCAGAGCTGCCCTAGCTCCCAAACCTGATTGGGACCGCACAGAGAGTGCTAGCACTCCTCCTGGCCTTGCAGACTTCAGTCTAGACCAAAGGGAAGACCCCCACACTGTGGTTCACTTATGAGCAGCTGGCCTGGGTGGATGGCGAGATTGTTGAGGCCCAGTGCATGACCCAATGGCCTAGGTTCGAACTGAATCACGATTGGCTCTACCGTATTGACCGAGACCCCCAGAAGTCCAGACCCAACTTGTGGTTTCCCACGCTCATCGACAGGCTGTCCTGAAACTCACACATGACATTCCGGCCGTGGGCCATTTAGAGTAGGAGAAAACTGGGGTTAGGGTCCTTGCCCGGTTCTTCTGGCCCGGGGTCCACCGTGAGGTGAAGGGTTACTGTATGTCATGCCCAGAGTGCCAACACATGGCGCCGGCTGGGGTACGGAAGCCTCCCTTGGTCCCTTTGCCTGTCATCGGTGTACCCATTGAGTGGGTTGCAATGGACCTGGTGGGGCCCTTTCCAAAAAGCAAGGCGGGCCATCAATACATTCTCACCCTGATGGACTATGCCACCCACTTTCCCAAGGTCGTCCCCCTAAGGAGTATTACCGCCTGCATTATTGCTGCAGAACTCGTGAAAATCTTCACCCTGGTGGACTTCCCTCAGGAGATACTCGCTGATCAGGGGGCCAACTTCACATCTAAGCTGTTGCACCAGGTATGTGCCCTTCTAGGGATCAAGAAACTGCAGACCTCGGTCTACCATACCCAGACTTATGGGTTGGTGGAATGCTTTAACCGGACCCTGAAGGGAATGTTGTGATGCTTCCCCACTGAGGACCTCCGCCAGTGGGAACAACTGCTCCATCCTTTACTGCTGGCCATCTTAGAGGTCCCCCAGTCATCCACAAAGTTCTCTGTGTTTGAGCTCCTTTATGGGTGGCGATCCCGCAGGATGTTGGACCTCTTGAGGGAAGCCTGGGAACACACCCTGTCCACAATGCAGGAACTCCTACAATATGTCTTACAGCTGCAGGGACGGCTGGCATGGGTGGGCGAACTCGCGAAGGAGAACTTAAACACAGCCCAAGGAGCCCAGGAGCAAAACTACAATCAGGGCGCTCAGGCCTGATCCTTTGCACCTGATGACTGAGTCCTCCTACTGCTTCTCTCTGAGGAATCAAAACTTTTGGCCTGTTGGCAGGGCCCATATGAGGTCCTTCGCTAGATAGGACCAGTCACATACAACATCAGGCAACCCAATCGCCGGAAGAAAAAACACATCTATCATGTGAATCTCTTAAAGCCCTGGCAGGAACGGGAAGGGCTATTAATTGCCCTGTACCCCCCAAGCCAGACCTGGGGCCTCAGCCTCCAGAGGAGCCCGATGATGGAAAGCCCCAGTGGAGACACTTATGGTCGGGCAGTGCCTAGTAAGAGCGTTCCCCAAGATGTTCACCACAAAACCCAGGCGGACTGCCCTCGCTTACCATGTGATCCAGACCGAACCTGGGTTGGTGGTCTGAGAGGCGACCCGGTCCTTGCCCACGGAGATGTGGAAGGCCATAGAGGAGGAAGTCCAGGCGATGTTGGAACTGGGTGTTATTGAGTGCTTCCAGGGTGAATGGCAGAGCCCCATTGTTCTCGTCCCAAAGCTGGACAGGAGCCAAGGGTTCTGCACTGACTTCAGGAGAGTAAACACCATTTCGAAGTTCGACGCCTATCCGATGCCCTGCATTGTTGAGCTCCTCGACTGGCTTGGGGAAGCCCACTATATTACAACACTAGATCTCACAAAGGGGTACTGGCAAATCCCCTTGGACCCCAAGGAGAAGACAGCATTCACCACCCATTCAGGGCTGTACCACTTCGCCCGGATGCCTTTCGGCCTCCATGGGGCTCTGGCAACCTTCCAGCACTTGATGGATCGGATTTTGCAGCCACACACCAAATACACCATGGCCTACTTGGACGATGTGGTCATCTACGGCGGCCGCTGGGAAGAACATCTCAACCAGGTGGCGGCTCCAGGTCCTCCGGGACCTCCGTGCAGCTGGGCTTACGGCAAATCCTAAAAAGTGCTGGATTGGGTGACAGGAGACCACTTACCTGGGGTACACCTTGGGCCGAGGATAATTATGACCCCTTGTCGGGAAAGTCCAAGCACTCCAGGAATACCAGGTGCCAACCATGAAAGAGGCAGGTACGTCAATTCTGGGGCTTGGCTGGGTATTACCGGTGGTTCATACTCCACTTCGACCATTGCCACCCCCCTGACAGAGCTCCTGACCAAAGACAGCCCCCGTCAAGTTTGCTGGTCCGACGAATGCGAGAAGGCCTTCCAAACCATCAAGGAATGGCTGTGTAGTGAGCCAGTACTCTTCAGCACTGACTTTCAACGTGGATTCATCATCCAGACTGATGCCTCAGGGGTGGGGCTTGGGGCAGTCCTCTCAACGAGGTGGATGGGGTGGAGCACCCTATTTATCTCAGTCAGAAGCTGTTCCCCAGAACAACTTATTACTCCATCATTGAGAAAGAGGCCCTCGCAGTTAAGTGGGCAGTCGATGCCCGCTGCTATTAAATCCTCGGGGGCCCCCATTTTACTGGTTACAGACCATGCACCCCTGAAGTAGCTCAATATGATGAAGGACACAAACGCTGGGCTTATATAGTAGTATCTCGCTTTACAACCCTACGCCTTCACCATTCACCATAGGGTGGGTAGGGACAATGCCAACGAGGACTTTCTATCCCGCTTAGGGAAGGGTGAGGACACCAGCTCCGAGAACTGGGAGCTGGGTTTGAGGGGTGGGGTGTGTAGGGAGCCGGTGTGGTCTCCCTCCGAACCAGAGGATGACGAGCCATTCTCTCAGCCTGAGTGGACAGAGCCAGGCCAACTTTACTCCACGCCCTAGAAGGGGAGGGGTGGAACAGGAAGTACAAAAGGCAGGGCCTTTAGCCCAGTGCGGGCAGCCCCAGGGAGGGGGACAGACACAGGCTGCTGGCTGCTCCATGAAGACCCTGCTGCCAAACCAGGGGATGCCCTGGACCAGGGGAAACCTGACCCAGAGGAAGAACGCAGGTTACCAGAACTGCTGGCTGCAATGTTCTCCGAGGACCTGGAGGAGTCGGGCAGCGACCTGAGTGAGCTCAACGCTGAGGGTGAACTGGAACAACCGGGGCTACCGGTGGCTGAATTCCCTAACGAGTTGGAGGAACCAGAGGGACATCTTAAATATTATATCCTTGATATCAATATTCACCTGCTCCCACAAACACTAACATAAACTTTAAAAGCTTCTTTTCTTATTTCTTCATTTAGATTTTCCAATCACTCTATATGTTTATTTAGAAATGTGTACTTCAGTATTCACAACTATTGCAATTTTATCACAAGACATACAATATTTGGTATTTTTCCTAAAGCATCAGATCCTAGAGTTCTATGATTACATGAGAATCAAAACAAAAGCTTTTCTCCTTCATGGTCATGGAGAAAAGCATTGAAATGTGAACTCAAAAAACAGGAGGCAAATAAAAATATTGCCTATTGTTTTGATGTTATGTTCTTATGTTTCATTCTGTAAAAATGAGTAACAAGTTATTGAATTAAATGTATGTACATGACACTATTTCCTTAATAAAAAGCAAATGATCCTCTATGTTAGTAGCTGGATGTTCCGTAACTCATGGCCAAGAAACATTTAGTTATTTATGGAAGTGTCTATGTTGGATTCAGTCAGCTGGGGATGGAATTGGCCAGATTCCGAACCTGGTGGTCCCGATTCACTGCATTATTTCTTTTTGATTTCAATGGAGTTAAATTGGTATTTCAATGTAGTAACACTGCAGTGAATAGGCCCCTTGTAAGATTTGAGATTGGAACAGTTTCAGCAGGTGGAACTTGAGAGCAGAAAAAAATCATGTTGTTTGCTTGTACATACTATGGACAAAGCACAACATTTGTCAGGTTTCAGGTGTCAGTTCATGCTTTTATGTGGGCATCTATTCCAGGCTTTGGCAAGCCCATACACTGAACTTTAAGCAATGCTCATTACTTCCTACACTGCTAACCTCTTACAATTCCACCAGGAAGTGTGTTCTTTTTTTACAGGAACTCAATGCTATTCAGTAGAATTGACCCTACAGGCAATTTGAATCTTAAGGACTATATACTTTTGCTTTAGCTAAACCACTATCACGGCTCATCTTGTATTTACTAGTTGTAACTGTAACAGGGTTGGTCAGACTCTAAAGGTATTTCTACACAGCAACTAGATACCCATGGCTGACCCATGCCAGTCAGCTGGGGCTCGCAGGGATCAGGCTGTGGGGCTGTTCTATTGCTGTGTAGACTTCTGGACTCAGGCTGGGATCTGGTACTCTCCCACCTTGCAGGGTCCTAGAGTCCAGGCTCCAGCCCTAGCCTGGAAGTCTACACAACAATGGAACAGCTCTGCAGCCAGAGCCCTGTGAGCCAAAGTCAGCTGGCATGGGCCAACCGCAGATGTCTAGTTGCAGTGTAGACATACAAATTATTACTCAACCACAAGTATTTTATACCAATATGTGAGATCTACATGTATCTTATTAACTAGTTTGTCAACTAAATTCTGAACTGCTCCCAGGGGGTGCATTTGTGATCAGGGAACAAAGCAGTAGCAACTGAGGAGGAAGTTCCTCAATGCATTCTGCTCATGCAGGGTGAAACATCTCAAGATTGCTTGGGGGTAGTGCACACTGTACAATGCCTTATGATCACTATTTGAGGTAGGTATGTCTTTCACACCTTTCTTACAAGGTTCTTGACATCTCCTCCAATGGAATATATTCTTAACAATACTAATGATGCCATAATATTGCTCACCTGCCATTCCCTTTACTGTCCTCCTTGGCTGACATGCTATGGTCTGATTAATTGTTTGACTGGAAAATGAATTTACCACTCAAATTCTTGCTTTTACACCCCTGGTTTAAAAACTATATTACCTGAAAAATTTGGTTAAATATTATGAAAAACTTTCTCCCTTTAAGACCAATCGTTCTTTTCATTATATTAGAGTTTTCTTTTTGGTAGCTATAAAGAAATTCTTCAGAAGAAAATTGAACAATATTTTGAACTGTTGAAATCAACTTTGGCTAAAATGCAGTACAATCAGCTCACTCTACTTCATGACCACGTTGCTTTGTTAATAGACCTAGTTAATGGTGTGGGGAAATAGAACAGGGGGGCCTTCTTTTTAATAGCCAGAGCTTTGAATCTGTGGGCCCCGAAATAAACCCTCTAACAGAGATCTGTTATGCTGATTGCCTTTACACAGAGTAACACAGGCCTTAAGCCTGAGCAAGACTGAACCACACGGTTCTCTGCCAAACTTGGTCAAGGGTAATGACCAGAGGAGTGGGGGGGGGGGAGAAAAACACAGAACAATGCTAAAAGCTACAGTAAGAAACTGCTTTAGCAACATAATAACCGCAAGTTTATGAAACCGCTCGAAAAATAGAATATCCGCTTACATTAAGAAATTGCTTTTGCAAAGAGTTAATCATTCTTGCTGTTCTAGCTATTTGCAACATTTTCTAATTCCAGCTACCTGCAAATTAACCAATCATAGATCTTCTTCAAGTGTCCCATGGTAACCACCCTTAACCCTTCACCGAAAACCCCCAGAAAATAACATGTGCCTTGCCGAGAAATGTACCCAAACTGGTGCCAAGCGCCACCCCTGAGGAAAACCGCCAAGCGCCCCTCTACCCAAATAAACACCCACTTCTCGGAAAATAATGAGAAAGGTACGGGGGAGGCGGGGGCAGACCCAACCCCAGTTTCTTAATTCATGACTGACTCATGTCTCACCCCAACCCCAGTTTCTCAACTCATGACTCACCCCAATCCCAGTTTCTCAACTCAGGACTGACCCCAACCCCAGTTTCTTAACTCATGACGAATTGTTTGTACTTTGCTTGCAGTTTAATGAAATAAAAACCCACCTGAGAGCAGTGCTCAGGGTGTCAGTTTTCGAACTGCACCCCAAACGCGTTTGGTACGTATTGCAATAAAGGCCTCAGGCTTTGAGTCTGAGAACTAAAATAAGTACGTGGGTGATTCTTTCTACGACAATGGTTACAACACTTCTTGGACTTTCAACAAAAGAAATGGCATAAAAGATGTGCTAATTCTGTTAATTTTATTCATGGATTTCAAACTACCTTTTTCCACATAAAAGAGACATAGGTTAAAAATCATAAACACACACGCATACACACAGAGAATATTCTTAACTGTGTTACTAGCATTTATGATTAAAACTGAAAATATTTTAAATATCTAGTTTACTTTCTGTATTTATGCTGAGTTTTTTGTTTGTTTTTGCATTTAAAAATAAAAGTCAACTAGCCAATTAGCTAACCAGCTTGAGCACTGAGGACTGATCATGCATTCTGACCAAGATGGACTTAGACACAAGGAATTTCTACAAAGGTATGGAACAATTGTCATGGAGACAAAGACACCTACCTCTCCACTGCCACAGAGGAAGTAATGTTAGGCCCTGAAGAGGTTTTTTGGATCATAAATCACTTTGTAAACTTAGACTGACTCTACTCTGTCCCAGAACACCACCCCTCTAAATTTGAAAAAAAAACCTCTTATTTAACATAGATCACTCACATATAGGATGGCCTCAGGGGCCTCAAAGAACAAAACAGGATGTTATGTTATTCAGGAGGCTGTCCTACAGATATTGCCAGTATCCCTATAACAATGAGTGATGACTTTTTGGCTGGCAGCAAATTACTCATATCTTTGTTTCTATCCTCAGAATTTCTGAAATAGTAATGTTATGTATGTTTATTTTGTGATGAACCAACATCACCATAATATTTCTTTAAGGAGTATGTGCTACCATACTATCTGAAAACAGTTGCTGTGAAAAATGCTTCCATTGCAAAATTGTTCAGCATGTCAGTCATAGAACATTGCCTACATGGAGTTCCTGTCACATTTGAAATGATACTGTATGACTCTACCTTCAGGGCAGAATGCTGAGGTCTGCAAGCAAAGAGTGGCTAGAACTTTCATCACTTCAATCGGACAATTCTTCCTGCAGGGCAGGTCACTCTCTATCTTCATGGCATAGTTCCTAGTGGCACAGTTACGCAGCTCTGCATCCAAAGCACAAGTGATTCCAGGGGCAAGATTCCCAGCACTGCAGTGATGTAGCTCTGCTTCTAGTATACAACTTTCAGACCATTCTCTGCCTTCAAGATAGGATCTATATCATCCCTTTCATCGTTGTAATGATTTAACTCCATCCCTGTCATAGACAGCTATATGGAATTTTGCCTGGAGCAGAAAACCCCAATAATATTACATTGATATAGATCAATCTTTATGGCAGAACATAACATTTTCATTATAGCAAGCCTCATGCTCAGACTGATGTTGCTTCACTTCTATGGCAGGAGGAGCCCCTAGGGCAGAAATCTTATCACATTCAAGCTCTTATGTGAGCTCTTTTCCCCTGCGTTTTTGTCAACCTTTACAGTACCTTAGTCTTAAAAGCTGCGCTCTAATGATGGTTGGACTCCTGCTTTGGAAGCACACAGTAAAATGACACTTATGAGTTTACTGCCCGGAGGGCAGATTCCACTATGGAGGTAGACATGGTGTACATCACAGTAATGACTGAACTATTTAGGACAATATAATGAAATTCTGCCCTGCAGCAATAGCACTGGAATTTCTGCTTTTCAAAAGGTAGAGTTTTTATTGCTATGCAATGTGCCCTACAGGTTTAGATAAACCACTGCAATGAAAATCTGGAGGCAGTGTTGCAGTGCTTCTGTAAAGATAGCTACTGAAACAAAACCGTAAGAACAACCATATGAATGAAACCTCATTATAGGTGATATCTTTTCTGATACTGCAAATATAGTTTTGAATTAGAGGTTCTTTCTGCTGGAATTGATAAATTTAGCCAATAAAAAGAACAAATGAATGATAAACCAAACTTTAATCTTTCAAATCTGGGAAGTCCTTCTCTGAGGCCAAGCTACGCTCATCATTGAAACATAATTGTAAACATTTATTTCCCATACTCAATCCTGAGTACAAGATTATCCAAGAGCTGTTTGTAGCCCATCTGTTGACACAAGAATCCCCTCCAGCACAGTTTAGATTCCTCCACCCGTACTCACAATGGTTAAGTAGTACCTTGCTCTTTATGGGTTTCCTGCGACTATTTGTGGAGAAAGGTACTACTCATCCTTGCCAAGAGTCGCAGAACCTGGTCTATATGAGGGCATTGCATCTGTAAAGATGTGTATAATGTTTATTTAGCTAGAACCATCTGTTCCTTCATTGATGAAAGACTGTTCAAGGTAGAAATTTAAATATTAATAACTAAGATTAATTATGACTGATTTAAAAACTTTACATGTTACAGTTGTTATATTTCCCCGGTTGACCTGCAATTTGAAAGCCATAAAAACCATTATCTAACTCAGTTATAACCCCACAACAACTGACCTGTGCAGCTGTATTACCTGAACTTACAGAAGAATCAGCAATGCCACCAAATGACTCAGTACACACACAAAATCCTGATTTTTGTGTTCGTGTGTCATATTTCATTGGTCAGGAACCTATCTCTAAAAGGAGACTGACAGAATAAATACAGTATATAAAATTAATAGAGCAAAATAAAACAAAATAAAGCTTCTCTTCTTAAAAGTATAACAGAACAGTTAATTTTCCAGGAAGTCTTATATCACATTATAGTACATCTTACTCAGCAGCCATAGATATCACTCCCTCCAAGTTTATTGCTTTATCTCAAGCCACATATTTTAAAGTGATAGATGAATTATCCTTACATTATTTGCAACAATCTCATCAAAGAGTCCAATTCTGTGTGTATAGTTTACAAAGAAATTGAAAGTACTATATCAGCAACCTGCACGCAAACAAACAAACCACCCAACAAAATCCTTCAAAGTTCATTTTCCCCCTTTGATGGTCTTAAGTTATTCTTAAAGTTTGCCACAGTAAATACTAATCGAAGGTCCTCTTGCTTTGCAGTGTGATTGCTCTCACTCAAGCTAGGCTAGACTGAGGGCAGTAATTTTAGTGTAACTAACTATTTCAGTGAAGACCAGTCCTTAGTGTAGACAGTGGAGCTGGTAAACTGCATAATGGGGAATATGCTGTACCGCACAAATGGGTTGTAATAGTGGGAGCCCTCATCACCTGGGCTGGTGAAATTCAGCATTGCTTCTTACTATATGCCTTGTATGCCCATAGATTTTTTTTTTTAAACAGGAATATCAAAACACACAAACATGTTAATCTATGTTAAAACTACATTATGAGTATTTAACCTGATTTTCAGAAGTATCTTTGAAGCCGAAAAGGTCAATAAATACGTTTAATTTAAATAAATGCTGAAAACAAAATTATGTATTTTCCTGGGAACAATGTTTTCATCACTGGAACTGGTGATATTTCTCAGCAGGAAAAAACTCCAGCTCATTTTTATTCTTGTCAATTGTGATTTAGCAAGGACTTTGGTTTCTAATAGTAAGCTGATGGCAAAACCTAGATTTAATGGACTATTTTATTCATCATTTCATACACAGCAAAGAATAGCTTCCTAGTGAGTGAAAAAGACAAACAATATGATTTTCAACATGTTCACAGAATTATTGCCAATGGGGTAAGACAATTATTCCTTTGGAAAAAAGATATGATAGCTCATTTTAAAATGGGTTTACTGCATGACTTGTATCTTAGGAAATAAGATAATACATCTAAAAACATCACACTAATATAATCAGTATTATAAACTTAAAAGTTAAACATTTGAAACAGCAAAACTATTTTTCTCTCTAGACAAATATCTTGGTAAGTTGCTAAAATATTGTTTAAGTATTTATACTGCCACTAAAGCAGTTTGGGCCAGATGTTTAAAACTATTTAAGTATCTAAAGATATAAATAAGCAAGACATAGGATTTAGGTGCCTATGTGCTTTTGAAAATCCCACCTGTCTGCATTTTTAGGTGATACATACCTTTAAAAATCTGTCCCTTTCTTCTTTTAGGAAAAGAGCACTTTAATTACTTAGGAAAAGATTCTGAAAAAATATATATGTGTGTGTGTGTATATATATATATGTATTTGTGTGTGTGTGTATGTATACACACACCCCCTGCATGGGGTCCCAAGGAAGTTAATGGACATCCATTCAGGAACTATGGTTCACACAAGAACTTTTTTTTGGGGGGAGGGGCCGCGCGGGGGGTACAGGAGTCTTAAAATATACATGAAAGAGTGGTTCCGCTTTGACAACTTGCCCTTTTAAAGGTCCTGATCCTGCATCATCACCAATGACAGATTTATGAATAAGTTAAATGGGATCTGGCTGAGATCATTACCTGGCTCCAATTGTAAACTACTCTAAACTGTTTGGAGTGGTAGAGTTCCAAAATGTTATGCTGAAAGACTAGACTAAGGAAGGACAGGGGGACCACAACCAGAGGCCACTAAGCAGTGGTGAGCACATCCATCCATAGTCTAAATGCGGTACATGGTAAACTACTTTATGTTATCAGTTCCTTTGGCTCAGATGAGTGTGTGTGGGGGGAAGACAGAGTCAATGG
The DNA here is from genome assembly GCF_027887155.1 of Malaclemys terrapin pileata. NCBI lineage: Eukaryota > Metazoa > Chordata > Testudines > Emydidae > Malaclemys > Malaclemys terrapin. The sequence continues at coordinate 94,208,248 of NC_071509.1, forward strand.
CTGAAAATGATTTACTACCCGTGTCCCTGCTTACCAAAATAAAATAAGACTTACCAGTCTTATCAATGTACTATTAAATGACAGTGTGATATTTTCTAACAGATTCACTTTTTAAATATTTGGGGCTTGATTCCCTATGAACTTACATTTTCTAACATAATTTAACCCAGTACAAATTTTGTGTAGAAGACTACAATTCTGATTTTCAAACGTTTCACATCCAACACTTTGCACAGGTGTAGATGACAACCTAAGTGAAAGGCACTGAAAAATCAGGTTATTTATGTTTTTAATGGGAGATTTACAAAAGCACAAATGTGAATTAGGTGCTCAACTCTTATTTACTTTCAATGGAATTTTGGAATTTAACTGCCCTTATAATTTGTAAATCTTAACCCCACAATATAGCTCTGTTTGAATACAGACTCTCCCCGGGTTACGCAAGACCTGACTTATGTAAATTCGCACTTATGGAAAAAAGTTCCATAAGCTAGAAATAGGATTTTTGAGTTGCGGAATTTTTTGCGTAACGTACGGGTATACATTTCCGACTTACACAAAATTCGAGTTACACAAGGCTTTCTGGAACGGAATGATTGCATAAGTCGGGGGGCATCTGTATTGTACTTCGTGCTTGACATATGTTCACGTTGTTTGGCACAGAGTACAGAAATCTTGCTGTTCAGTCCTACATCAGCATGGAAGGAAACTTAATGTATAGATGGTTCAAATTATTATATTTCCTTACTTTTTGTCCTGATACTACATCCTTTTTAAGAAAATCTAAATAAATATTACATTTCCATCACACTATCTCAGATAAAAGGCATTACCCCTGCTGAATTTTAAAAGAAGATCAACTATTTTGATTTAAAATACTGTGTCCTATGTGGAATCAAAATTTACATATAAATATAATTAATCAATAAATAAAATGTGCAAAAGAGATTCAGTCTCAGCAATACACATGATGAAATATTCTGGTTCAATAATTTAATTAAAATCACACTTGCATTGGGTGTTCTTTAATTGTAATATGACAATAAAATGTCAAAAACTATGAGGGGGGGAAACAAGGATGAAGGCGGAATAACAAATAAAAATATACCAGGGAAGAAGAAAAACCTTGAGTCCAAGTTTCAGTGCTAAATGTCAGAAGGCTTCCACTTCTCCCCATCTGATGGGGAGACCACTGGGACCATTGGCTCAGGACCTCAGTGTCTGCAGTAGCTAGTGCTGAATATTTTGCCAAAGGAGCCCCGAGGTCTAGCAAATTTCTGTAGACCATCCACTTGAATAATCCTTAACTGTTGCTGTCTTTCCCCGTACTGGTGCTGCTAACCCCTCAGGCTTTCTTCACCATAGAAAGAAGAGTGGTGGGCTCACTTTGCTCTAAAATAATTATGAAAAATTAAGCCACCTATGGAAGGACACAGGACATAGAGGCAAAAAAAAAAGAACAGTTTTAAGATGGGAAAATTAAAAAAAAGAGAATGTTCATGGATATCTAGAATGAATGGGTAAGAAAAACATATACAAGACCTTCAAAGGGGAAATATTATGGGAAAGTGAGAAAGGAAGATGTGACACTGCACCCCATATTCTTCATAATGATATGATAATGGCATAATTCTGATGTATATTAGGTCATGTGAGATATCATTGGATAGGTTATGATTTACTGAATATGATTATACTATTTGTATGCCTGTATCTTTTTTGTACCTGAAGTTAGGAGTATTGACTATATATATCTGTATTACAAATGTGTTTACATCTGGGGAACGACCACTAGACAGAATGCACTCAGGCTAGATAGATGGCTAGGCCCATTCAGGTTAAAGGGCCATTAGGAGAATAAAATAGGCCTTAGAAGAAGCTAATCTCCCACCAGGAAGCCTTCCTGAGTATGCTTTAAACAGTCTCTGACTCATGGCTGCTATGACACTACAGGGTCATGTGACTAGGTCACCTGGTGCTGGACTTCATCTTGAAATGCCAGTGTTTTTCCACTGACTTGCATGGGAACCAAACTTTGAAACAAAGGGTTACCGCCATATGCAAAAGCTATTTAAGGCAGGGGAGTGACTTCATTGTGGTTTTTCACTGACTCCCCACCCAGAGAGACTTCTGGAAACACCTGAGGAACAAAGATTGAACTGCTGGCCCCTGGCTTAAGGGATTTTTAACCTGTGAATGAAACACCTGGGGATTCCAAACTCTAAGTTATTGCAGCTTGCCCCTTAAGAGCCTGCAGCCTGCTTGCAGCATCATTTAGGGTGAGAATTTTCTATTCATATCTGATCTATGTAGTATATGAAGCTGAGTTTGTGCATTTGTTTATTTGCTAGGTAATCTGCTTTGCTCTGTTTTTATCCCTTATAATCACTTAAAATCTATCTTTTGTAGTTAATACACTTGTTTTTGTTTTGTCTAAAACTAGTGTGTGTGGCAATCACAATTTGGGGCAGAAAGCTGTTGTATATTTCCTCTCCACATTGAGGAAGGAGGTGAATTTCATGAGCTTATGTTGTACAGTTCTCTGTGCAGCGCATGGCAGTATAATTTTGGATTTACACTCCAGAGTAGAGGTGTATGCCTTAGGAACTGGGAGGTGCCCTAGCTGTGCCTCCCCATGCAGAGCTGATCACAGCATCTTTATGTAACTGCAGCTGGGTGTGTCCCTACCTGTACGTGTTCAGGCTAGAGCCTGGGAGAGGACTTGGCAGGCTCGTCGCAGCAGCACAGTGTAAAAGGAGCCCAGGCTGGAGGGTCAGAGGGGCTCAGTAGCACCCCAAGGGGAACCTGTCACAGAATAATTCACAAAGAGGAGATGAAGGGCCTAATCCTGCCACTGTAGCTTTGTGGCAGGTGAGATGAGAGAAAGATAGATGTCACAAAGGGCATAGGATTTTTTTTATTTTATTTACACATTTACATTGCAGTGCTACTGAAACATCTCCATTTGAGGCCCCATTGTGCTATAATCTATCGTAAATGACAATTCCTGCCCCAAAGATTATAATGGCACTTTAAACTTACAATAAAATGAACAGCTCACTGAAATGCAGTGATAGCTGTGATGAACTTCATATAAATGAGGAGGATGTGCTATGGGAAGGGCAGCTGTTTTTTAAAACCTGCCATTGAGTGCAATCTGGACTCTTATGAAGATAAAATAATTGTTCTTCAGAAGCATTTGTTAGCTCCAAAGATAGTGCTGCAGGTGAAGACCTACCCAGATCCAGAGTGCGGGGACCCCAGCAGAGTGAAGGAAATCAACCTGACCCTTCCTTCAGTCTGGTGGTAGAATTTAAATGGATGCTTCTGTGAGCCCCCATGAACCCTTTCAGCACATCACTTCTAAAATGAGCCTCAAAGCAATACCAATTATTAACCAAATTCAATTAATCACACAAATAGATTTTACATTTTTGGCAAGTGCTGATAATACTGCTATCCTCATAAGAATGCACAGAACATTGAACAAATGTTCTACTTTAACACACACACAAACTCACTCTTCGGATGTCTTTAGATATTTTATTCTGAGTTTAGAATTGTAGCTAGTTAACCAAATATATATCAAAATATGTTATCTAGAAACCACTTTAAAGTTAGAGAGGCCATGACTCATGCTCTTTTGCTGTCAGTACAGACAATTTTAAAAACTATGTATTTACTTTTGTGTCGAATTATGCTGAATTTTAAGGATATTTTAAACAAAATTTTAACAAAAGGAGAAAGTGTCAAGATAATTATGCTTTTCAAAATTGTTCTGACTACATTTCAAAGTTTTCCTGAACATAGATGATGGAAAATCTGAGTGATGTTATTTACTGATGTTTCCCAACATTTTGCTATTATCCATATTTTTTTTTTCACCTACACATTTCTTGGAGTATAAATATATTGATTGTATCTTTAAGGCCAGGTCTACACTATGGTTATATCAGTATGCTACAAGAGCAAAGTGCTCCTAGTATGAGTGAAGCTTAGTACTACAACATTGTCAACAAGTATTTCTAGTCATTTAGAATTGTATTTAACTCAGATTTTTCCATTTTGATCTGGAAAATTGAAAATAAAAACAAAACACACTTCTACATTTGTCCCTTACTGACATCTGCAGCAGTTTTCAACAATTATATTTTTACTGAATTTTTTAAAAAGAAGAATTATTAAACACACCTTCAAGAAATGCAATAGAAAGCTAGAAAAAAAGTCATTCATTTTATGCTGTCGAGTATTAACTAGTCTCTCCCTTATGGATTAAATATTTATCATAAACCACTTACAAATTAGATCTCTTCTCAACACTCACTGTATTTACCCTATGGCCCTCCCTCCCCCCAAATATCTGCAAAACCACACAGGTAACATTGAACTAGATGTCTTCTGTCTAGCGTATGCCTTTTTCACAATCTTGATTATGCTTTTCAGATAGTACTGAGTTTTCCCCTTTCCTCTAATCACATTTTACTTCAGTCAGTTTCATTCAATAATTTCTATATTCATTTAAACATACACTGCTGAAAATTAGAGTCTGTATTCTTTAATAGTTGCTTTACAACTAGACTGAAGCTTTGTCTAATGCATCTAAGGGAGCAAGGCCTTCATGTTGTACAGTGTTGGGATAAGTATCAGAGGGGTAGCCGCGTTAGTCTGGATCTGTAAAAAGCAACAGAGAGCCCTGTGGCACCTTTAAGACTAACAGATGTATTGGAGCATAAGCTTTCGTGGGTGAATACCCACTTCGTCAGACACAGTAATAGACTCACTTCGTCAGTGTTGTGATAGACTCACTCAGATTGTGACTCCAGACACTGTGTAGGAAGCCACACACCAATTATTTTGCCCCAGAAGGAATGAGAGGGGCAGGAGTGGACAGAGAGGGTTGTTGCAAAATACATTATCCCTAGAGGCAGAGGTGAGTTTGGGGGCTGTGCAGCTTTTGTGCTATGCAGGGCTGAACCCAAAGACTCAGTCTGGCACTTAGAACTAAATAAAACCAATTAAATGTTAGGGGTGGGCACGTCCACTTGGAGAAGATAAAAATAAATTTTCAGATTTACTCAAAATTGTAGACAAACTTTAACAAATTGTTGTCTGAAGCTAGAGGACATTTGGATGACAAACAAAAACTGCTCTTTCACATGCTTCTGCACTTTGGGGTTCTAACTTCAAGGTTACATGAGTGGATGCTCCTCTAATTTTCAGCTCAGGTGAATTTAACCAGGGAAACTATGGTCTCATGTGATTTCTGGCCCAAGTTTGCAGTCAGAAACATTTGGTTAAGCCATAATGCTTAAATTTATTTAGCATCAATCAACTCCTTTGCTTTATTCAAAATGAAATCTAAAATTACTCTATGTTCCCCTTTTTATTCATGATTATTCATTCAATTCTGTCATCAGGTTTGCACGTGCTTCTCAACAAAATGAAGAGTAATCTTTGAGGTAAGGATGGAGAGGCTGGCAACAGCATCCACACAAAAGCATTGCTCTTTCAGGATTCTGTCATTCTCTGAAGTGTCTGTTTGGTCAGATGTGTTTGAAAATAAAAGAAATGGGTCATTGCTATACCAACATTGGCAGATACTAGTGATACACACACCTTCTCAAATGCATGTCATGCAAAGCGATCTACCTGGGATTTTTCAGATCTTTCTGCTATGTAAGAGATACAAACTCTAGCAACATGTCAATTCTGGCACTGCTTGGAGGAAATATGGTCTGCATGAGTGGATTATACTAATTTATTCATATACCTTTATGCTGTATTTTCTCCCTATGACAAGTAACAGATTGTTAACATTGTAATGTAAACCATTCAAGTAAAATTCATGGTAAGTTACTAACACAAGTATAAAATACTCTTCATTTTATGACTATTTTGGAATATAATGTACAAAAATACAATAGATATTATTTATACTAAATGGTAGAGGGGAGCTTCTTATCATTACCCACCTGGACTGAATGTGAAGCAGACATCCAGTAAAAGTTTCTAACATATCCCATTAGTTACCAGTACCCCTCAGTCATTCTAATACAAGATATAGCACTTTTTAACAGAAAAAAAATTAAGGAGCATATGCTTCTGAGATGAGCTTAGTGCAACCTGGGAAGAGTATAAAGCTGCCCCTCAAAGTCTTGTAGTTTAAGGCCTTTAAAGGCCACCCGATAATCTAGTCTGACCACCTGTACATCATAGGCAAGTAAATACTTCCCTATCATGTATGCACCCAGTCTAACAACCAGAATTAGACCAAAGGAATACAGCTCTTAGGAAACTAAACAATTTTGTGCCACACAAAGAGAATAGGAAGCACCCGATCTAGGGACAAATCTGTTCTGGTCTGTCTGGAGCCAACTGTATTTGCCAGGAGGTCATTAAAGTAGCTAGGGATCACTGGGGAGCCAGCATAGTATGCACACAGTGGTGTAAAACCAGTATAGATCTTTCATGAACCATATTCTGTCAGTTTAAGGTCTCTCTCTTTGCACTGGTGGAGTGACTCAATGTGTCTGAAACATTGTGCAGGGTTGGGATCTATCTTTTTAATGCATTATAGTGTTGTATTCCTTTGAAATATTGTCAATGTCTGAAAAGCACAGAGCTCTGTAAAACTACTATAACTTGCCTGATGGATGCTGCTTTTTCCATAGCAACTCTGTATGATACACACACTCGTATTATTTCAATATGGTTCCCTTAGTGCACCTTCACTACAAAATAACTGTGTTCTGTTATCAATAGAACCAGCATGTTCTGATTCTGTATGCATAAAGATGGTTTCAAAGCTCTCCATCTAGCTCCTTTGGATGAAAAAGGTTGCCTTCTAGAATGAAGTAACAGAATTGAGGAGGGAGAGTGTAATGGTGATTATGGAAGCAATTTTTTCAAATAAAGGGTCCCACCGACATCATATTACATCTTCCTTAGTGAATGCACCATTTAGGGTCATTGGGAATATCATAAATGCAATTCTTTCTCTGCCTACAGCAGCAAACAACTGCCAATGTCCATCAATTCAGGTATTCAAACAAAATTGTACTAATACTTTATCATGTTAAGTAGCATATTCTAATAAAGGGGTTTGAGAAAGCTTTACCCGGAAAGATCTGTGTTACTCCATAATGTGGATTATCACCCATTAAAATAATGAAATCAATAGCTGAAACTACAAACAAACTCTACTGTATGTGTGTGTTTGTGTTTCTACCAAAGAAAGAATCCATTTATAAAAATAGGCCATTTGGATGATTAAGCAGATGTGCACTTTGCCCTATATTGGGACAAATTTCTGAAATGAATAGTCATCTGCTCCTGCAGATGGAGGGCTGTGAGGGAGGATTAGTGCTTTCCCATTGCTCATTGTAAATGACCTTAACACCAGAGAGAATCATGGAAGGATCTCTGGTGTCTAACTATGACCAGAGGAGCAACTTAGAATAAAATGAGTGTTCTTGATTGCATAGTAACTGGCCTACATTGTACAATTAATTCAATTTGTTACTTTATTAAACAAAAATGTAATAGAAATTTTCCATCATCATGTTAACTGGGAAGCAACTAAACGTAGTGTATGGTTTTCAAGTAAATTGCTTGGCTGCGGTTTATTTTCACTCATTTAGAAAGCGGAAGAAAAGCCCATACAAATAGTTCAATAAGGGTTGGGATACCAGGAAATAATTTAGCTCTTTAACTGACTTTGTTGTTGAGCCAGAAAAATAAACCATATAATTACTGAAGTAGGAAGAAAGGCAGTACTAAAATGTGAAAGGATTAGCAATGTGTCATTTTGCTTGTGATCACTGGGTCACTATAGCTATCATGGACAATAGAGAAGCACATGGGCCAAGGTGTTAATAATATTAAATTTGACCGAAGACAGCAAAATAACTTTCCCATCCATCAAGGAATTTAAAATTGCTCTGGTTTAAAGAAAAACTAGTATATAGAACAACTACACATTGATTTGAATTATCTCCTAAAATGCTAATTTTATTGCTTTTTAGCTTAAAGTGCATTTAGATAATGTAGATAATATTGCATTCTTCAGAATGAAAACTAGAGATTAGGGGAGACTGCATTTAATCCTCAAGGAGTTCACAATGTGTTTACTGTAATCTGTAGTACTGGCTTCATTTCTGTCACTGCAGCCCCTCTGCTACCAGCTGGGCTGAAAATTGCAAACACTCAACATTGCTGCTGGAGCCCCTTTGCTGAAATACACATGCAGAAATATAGGGGTGATGTTTTCTGGAAACCCTGGGGAATATGTTTATATTTCTATAGCAGAGAAAAATCTCAGAACAGCAATAGTAAAATCTGGAGAAGTAGTGAAGATTTTAGTGTTTGATCGGCTAAGTTTATCAAAATGCAGACAGACTGATAATGTTATGTAGAATAGGAGACAAATACATTTATATAGAGACAGGCTTCTTTATGCTACAATATACCTGAGAAAGCCAGTATAGAAAATACTAATACATAAATTAAGTAGGCAACAAAGTCTTAAATGATTAGACTATAAAAGTTCTACTGGTTGAAAAACATCTCTGCTCGAATAGAGACCATTTCCCCCCAAAAACAATTTACAAGTGCATTCATTTGGTTTTAAAAGAGAAAATAAATAAAAACTAAATAACGTCTGTACATGCTGTCACTCAGTAAAGAGTGTGCAAGGAGAATTTGAATAGCTTGTTAAGATGTATATTAGAAAAAAAAATAGTGCTGATCCATTACAGTTAATGCTAATTCAACATCTCTGAATGCCTAGATATTTATGACTTCTAATTCTGAATCAATGTAACACACAGTAGTTGACACAAGTTTGAAATGAAAAATGATACAAATTCATTTAATTATTGTATTGAACTGAAAAAAACAAAACCTCTACAACTACCTATCTGAATATAGGCAATGTATCGTATGGACTTGTATATTTGCCATTAATTGCCACAAAACTGCCTGCAAGGGCAAAGTTCATTTTAGCAATACATTGCCAAAATATGCATTCTGTTTGATAATTAATTATATGGTTCTAGTTTACAAAATATGTTCTAGCAAATCTGCAGTCCATTCTCTTTATCCTGAGAAATTAGCATCAGGCTAGAACTTGGAAGTGGGAGAGATGTTCAGCTCCCACATGCAGCTCTGCCAGCATAGATCAAAACATTCCTGAGATGCAAAATTTTGCTTGTCTAGTTTTGGGACTCTTTTGAGCAGACACTGAACATCTTACTGGCCCAGAATATTCCCCCTATATCTGCAATCGGAACACATCTTCTCAATGAAGAATTCCCAATTTGGTGCAGAAGTGAGGCTCAATTGCTTCCACAGCGCTATCCTTTTCCCTTCCACAGAACCCCAGGCCCCGGTCTATCATTCATGTTGGCATAAGAGTGAGAACTGATTAGGCCTGGGATAGGAGTGAAATGCACAACTTTCCCCCCTTTGGAAGTAAGTCAGAAAAGACAATACAGGCAGCTGCTGTCTAATCTTTTCTGCAGGAGTCCTTCTTTCCCTGTGGATCCTGTGACCAAAGGTAGGCTGGGTTATGTGTTGCCAGGGTCCTAAGGAGAAAGGGAAGTGGGCTACCGGGATCAGAGCCACATGGATTTGTGAGTATCTTCTAGCTTAAAGGCAGGCTCCATGGTCTTTTCTGTTGAAGGGCAAATAAAGATGTCATCCTCCCACCCTAAGGAGGTGTTATGAGGGATCTCTATGAAGAAATCCTTGCAGAGAATGCCCCTGAGACCCTCTCCCAACTTTTATTATTCAGGAGATGTTAATCTGGGCTACTGAATGGTTTTGTGACACTCAAAAATGAGAACAACCAAGGAATTAATCACCAAGCACATTCAGCTTGTGATTGAGTCATTTTGAACTGAAAGCTTCAGAACTGAAAGTACAATGTATCACTCTATGACTGGGTAAAACGTTGGACATATATACAATGCTATCAATTTAAAAAATGAATCTTTTAGTGCTATATTTGTACATAGTCCTATACAATAGTTAAATTGTTCCACATAAACAAGAAGGTATGTTCTTCAGAGACCTTATATACTAAGGGTAGGAATTTTAGAAGTGCTCAACATTGCAATCCCCACTGATATCAAGTGGAAGCAGATTTAGGCCAATGCTGAGTGCTTTTGACAATCCCATCCTAAGAATGTAAGCTTGTAATAGTAGCCACAGCCTCTCTACACTCGTTTTATGAGGGTATTGGTGCCACTAAATCTACAGAAATATGAATTAATGTCCCCTCAATAGCCTGTCCTGGTCAACAGCAGTTGTAGCCATCCACTCTGATCTATATGAGGAGACTATTTTGGCTGAATGTGGTGCTACTACCAGAATTACTGTGCAGGCTCTATATGGGTCTGAAGTGAGGCAGGGGGTCTTCAGCAGAATTTCACAGTGAAGGTCTAAACTGATGACGTCTCACTATTACATTTATATTATATAGATAAATTTCAGTTGCTGTAGTGGGACTACTTATAGAGTAAGTTACTACACAATGGGAATAAGTATAGCAGAATCTGTCCTCATGGAGAAGAGCATTATTTTACCATGTGTGGTTTGCCCACACCTATTATTATTTATTCACTGACTTGCAGAAGCACCAAGAGCCCTAGTCATGGACCAGGATCCCTTTGTGCTAGGCATTGTATAGACACAGAACAAAAGGACAATGTCCGGCCAAATTTCTTGCAGCCTAATGTAATGTCAATACACAAGAATGACTGACAAGTATTGTTTAATTAGGTCAAGCAAACACCTAATCAACATTTTATCTGGGAAGAAGGTTTATAGTACTAGACAAGCCAAGTCACTTGTTTTTGGAGTACACACACGTAGAACACATTCCGACAGAAAAGACTGTATTCCAAATGTTCTCTTTATTTTATTTTTCCCTCACAAATGATGGACTTGATTCAGCCTGGGGTAACTCCAGTCACTTCAATGGATTTATACCAGTGTTGAATTTGGCCCAAAGCGTCTTATGGCTTGTAGTGAGAATGACCAACCTTTTCTGGCATTTACTCTGTTTTATAGTTACACATGGCTTTCTTCTCTTCTGGAAATCTTTTGAAGATGTATAAAGTAGCTATTCCCAAGTGATTACTTCCTTTCTCAATTGATGTGACAAAAGATCGTCACATAAAAAAATATGTCCCACAGTGACTTATCTTTTGAACGTATTGGCATTGCTGAAAACAAATGCATGTGTGCAAAAGCTGTCATCTCATGCTCCTGTCTGATACCTATTAGCTCCACAGGACACCAAAGCAAAGGGAACACATAAAACCTCTCTGCATTGTCAGAATGAAACACTCCTTTTATGGCTATTGTTGCAAGAATGCCATTGATAACCGGTGAACAAGGAGAACATACCTGCAGTTCTCTAAATGGTTATATTTTAATGTAAAGTCTAGAAGAAAGTTAAAAGGGAAAAAAATCCAACTCACCCGAGTGGAAGTTTTCTGCTTTTCTTTCCCTATCTTGCTCAATACAGCGAAGCAAACATCTTTCTGGCTTTTCTCCTTCCCTTTTCTTTTCTCAAATGTCCTTTATTGATGATTATCCTTGTATGGTCTCACCTAAAAAAAAAAAAGTGTACAAAATTAAAACCTGTCATTAGCTGAAATTAGACAACTTCTGACGAGAAATAAGATGTATTTTTTTAAAAACGGTAAGGGTAATTAACCATTGGAACAATTTATCAAGGGTCATAGTGGATTCTCCATCATTAGAACTTTTTAAATCATGATTTGATGGGGGTTCCCCCCTAAAATATACACTCTAGCTCAACCACAACTACAGATTTTGAAACATAAATTGTTTCAAGGAAGCCTTATGTCCTGTGTTACTCAGGTCAGAGTAGATAATCAGTATGGCCCCTTCTTGCCTTAAAAATCTATAAATTAGCATATACAAGTAAAACTAACTCCCCACTGTTTCTCAGAAAATAAGATATTGGGGTTCCCCTTTCTTCAATCCTTTACGATGTGTGCACTTGGTTTCAAAAAATTGCTGCTGAACATTCTTTTTAAAAAAGGGGAAAAAAGATCAATACAATACGCTCTCTAAAAATATAGTTCTACTTCCTTTTTGGAGAAAATGGCTCTTTCAAAAATATGAAATGGTTGCTTAGCTGCTTATTGTAGGCATGGTTTGATATAAGAAATCAGACATGGGTGAGACCTCATTTTTTGGGAGACAGGATTATAGAGGTAAATGAATCAGCAGGCTGGAATCAGAATGTCTGTGCAAACTAAGGTAAATGGGTCAGTAAGCTAAGAGACAGAAAGTCTGTACTAGCTAAGATAAAGGGGAATACTCAAGGAATCATTTACAGTGGACAAGATAAGTCTGGAACAAAGGTGATGTAAAATTGTACATGGACAGTGTGGAAAGAGCATGCTGTACAGGGATTGGTTCCTACAGAGTAACCAATGCTATGTGTAGTAAATGAAATGGAATGTGTAAATGTACACAAAGGAAGAGGTTTTCTGTGTAACTTTGGATGTATGATATACCCTGTACCCACCCCGTCCTTGAGTCTGATCAACCCAGCTTGGCTTTGCTGTATGCCAAAGATTCTTGAGTGACAAAATCTAGAGTCAAACTGAGTTCCTGGGAAGCTGAGTGGAAAGAGGTCTTGGAGGGAATCTCAATACTTACTACATATAGAGAGAAGCCATGGATGGGGTTCAACCTAGTTCAAAGAGGATAGCTGAGTGATATCTACTGGATAACATTTCTGGAGAAACAATTTTATAAGATTTGAAAGGAGTGTTAGAATGGGAAATGTGGACAAAGGGCATATGTTGCTGTCCTGAAATGATTTCTACATATTGCTACTTTCTGCAAACTAGGGATTGGAGGACTGGGAGGTGGGTGGATCAATTCTAAGAGTTCTGGACCTTTTCAACCTTACTGTGATAGTCATTATGATGTGCATGGTGAAATTAGGCTGCATGAGACTATTTTACAGCACATTAGCTAATAGAAAACAGATTAAAACAAACATGTTTTCAGTTCCACTGTTCTCATCTATGTAGAAGTGCCAGCATCCTTCCAATAAGCAGTTGCCTTCCTTGCTCAAGAAACCAATTGCAATCTTATCAATTATAACCTTCTCTCTAGACCTCCCTTTTTTGAGGAAGGTGGTGGAGACATCTGAGCTAACCTGCTCTAGAGCCATCTGGAACCCTTGACTTCCAAGACTCTCTTCAATGTAGCTTTCAGCCTGGGTATGTTACAGATTCTGCATTTGTTTAATTGGTCCGTGATCATCTCTTGGCAAAGTAAAGAGGTCAAATTTCTAGGCTTATTATTTTAGGTCACTCAGCAACCATTGTTAATATTAACCATGAAGTGTTTTTGACTCATTTGCAGACATTGGCAAGGATGGATAAAAATAAATGCAGTGGTTCCATTCTTTCCTCTCTGAAAGGTCTCGGAGGGTGATATTGGACATTGCTTATCTACCATGAGGACTATCTCTTGAAGGTATTACAGTGTTTCACTCTGTTACCTCTCTTATTCAAAGTTTATGTGAAGCTGTTCAGGGCATTAATGGGATGAATTGGGCTGTTTTGTCAAAATGTAGGTGACACTCATCTTGGTTAATTACTCTTTCGTGGGGTCCACATGGTGAGATTAACCCATTTTCTCAGTGCTTGGCTAGTCTGAAGTATGGGTTGGCTGAAATTCAGTCCAGATTGAAAAAAGAAAAAGAAAAAAAGTGATATTTTGGTAAGTGTCAGAAGCGTGCCTGGCTTGGTGTCTGATACAAGGTGGTATGTGCAACATTTGTTAATCAGGTTTACAGTTTAGGACAGGCCTGCACAACGTGCAGCCCGCATGGGCTCACTGTGCAGCCTGCGGGCAAGCGGCAGGGTGGGGCTGGTGGGTTCGCCCCCGCCCGGGGGGGGCCCCACCTCACAGCCCCGCATGACATGCTCCAACTGCCCTAACAGCAAGAACCGCACATGCCTCCGTCTCCCGCTCCCCCTGCCTGGCGTACAGCGTGTGTGTCACTTCCAGGGCCCGCTGAGGTGGGAAGCGCTGGGCATGAGGCAGAGGCGGTAAGTGCCGAGTAAGGGGAGGGGTGCCCGGCCTGGGCTCGAGCCACAGCTCGGGGGGGGGGGGGAAGAGGGGGACTGGGCCGAGTTTGTTGGGGGCGGGCAGGGCTGGTGCAACCCATTAGGCGACCTAGGTGGTTGTCTAGGATGCTAGCATTTTGGAGGCTGCATTTCGGGTCCTTTGGCGGCGACCGCGACGGCTGGATCTTCGGCCACCCCAGTCGTCATCAGCATTTAGGCTGAGGGAGCTGGGGCAGGGGGGCACATGGAGGGCCACCTGCAGCAAGTAAGGGGGGGCGGCACGCAGGGGACCCTCACCCCACCCCAGCTCACCTCTGCTCCGCCTCCTCCCCTGAGCACGCTGCCCCGCTCTGCTTCTCTCCCTCCCAGGCTTGCAGCGCCAAACAGCTGATTGGCGCCGCAAGCCTGGGAGGCGGGAGAAGTGGAGCGGCGATGGCGTGCTTGGGGAGGAGGCGGAGCAGAGATGAGCTGTGGCACGGAGATGCCACACGGCTCCCTGGGCGGGAGGATGGTGCGCGCCTCAGGGCGGAGCAGGGGAGCTGCTGCTGCAGGGGGAGGTGCCTCAGGATGGGAAGCTGCCGCAGGGGGGGCGCCTCAGGGCAGAGCGGAGAGTTGCCACAGGGCTCGGGGGGGTGGGGGGGGGCGCAAGGTGAAAGTTTCGCCTAGGGCACAAAACATCCTTGCACCCGCCCTGGGGGCAGGGCAGCTACTGCGCTGGTTGGTCCCAGGATGGCCTCCATAGTGATGGGGAGGGGGTTTGAACTGTTTGTGGGCAACCAGGAAATCCCCGGGGGAGAGAGAGGGAGGTGTGCGTGTGTGTTGCACCTGCTCTGCCCCAACTGCTGCCCCCTTCCCTGGTTCAGGGACCTTCCCACTCCCTGGCCCCTGTCACACTCCCTCCCCCCCCCCCCCCGTCCTCCCTCCCTGCGGCCCCTGTGTTTGTGTGTTGGACAGTCACATCCAATCCCTTCACACTGTCCCCCTTTCCCCTCCCCTTATTTCATGGGGGGATGATGAGCCAAGTGGGCGGGCAGGCAGTGGCAGCAAGGCTTTATACCTGGGGGGTGGTGAGAAGGCGAGTGGCGAGTCGGTGTCTGGAGGGGGCATCCATTTTCGGTATTTTAATTGTTGGTACTGCTGTGTGCAGTAATATGGGGAGAGGGGTGTTTCGGCAAGGCTGGGCAGCACTGTGGGGGGGGTGTTTCGGCGGGGCCGGGGGGTTTTGGCCCTCAGCTGTTTTCTTTGGAGTAATATGGCTCTTGCGGCTTTACGAGTTGTGCAGACCTGGTTTAGGAGTATTAAGCTTAGACATATAGAATATGCAGCTTGTAGCTAGAGTACTGGTCCTGGTATCATTTGAGAGGAGATTAAAGTGCAATCATTTCTTTTGAAGTCCTCACGGAACAGACAATCGTATAGCTAGATATCTGACCATTATTTAAATCTTCACATATACAAAGTACACTTTTTTTCAGTACTGTGGATACAGGCACTTGTCTTTTGATTTAAAGGTGCACAAATCTTGAGATCATAAAATAAATGGCACTAACCAGCACTTTCTTCCAACTGATTTAAATTGCTTTTGAAATAAATAATTGACGTATTAAACAATACTGGAGATATAGGATTACCTATGAAACAGTAATTGCTTGCTCATTGGAAAAGAGCTAAATGAGTCTAAAAAGTTTGAACAGTCATTAAATTGTTTTAAATTAGGATACCGGACAAACCAGAATCCATTTATTATTGAAACAAAATATGCCTTATTGTCCACATAACACAAACTAAGATAAATGATGATTAATACTAATAATAATTACAGTCAAAAACTAATTAAGCACTGATACTGCTCACATCTTAAAACAAGTGAAAACTGCCCAGAATTTTCTCTTTTAAACTTTATTTTTAAAACAGACAGACAGGAAATAAGTTTCATCACATCATAAAGAGCAGAAAAATCAATATCTGAGATATCAGGTTCTCAATTATAATTATGCCATGAATTTTCCAGTTAGTCTGCAGGACTGGTCCACATACACAACATTGTAGTCTAAGCAAGATGTTAGTTTAAAACTGACAGCATTTAAATGTTTAAACAGGGATGCACCTAGACACGGCTATGCAGAATTGAAAATGACCCATTCTTGATCTCTTAGTTGGGACATGTGAGCAAGTTACAGACTATGGGGCACCCTGCTTCAAAACAAAATACTTATATTAAAAACAGTGCATCTATTAGAAATCAATTACTAGGCATTTGCATAAGGCCCAGCATTTGGCTATTTTCAATGTTATGAGATGGGTGAAACCTTGTTATGGGTTGAGTTAAAACTCCCTTGAGATTGAAGTGTAGACTCACCCTTCAGTTAACATAACTGTAAGCATGACAAAATGTCATATCATAATTACAAAATTTTCCTGAAGGTCCTTAATATCAATGGTTCAAAGAATGTCCATCTGAACTCTAATACCTCTGATACACAGGCTGGGAATGGTGTGTTTTGTGCAGTTTGAAATATGAGGGTTTGTGCAAAATTATTTTTGGGGTCTTTCAAAATCAGTATGAGACTCTTCTTCCCCAGGAAATTATACATAAATCAAGAAGGGCATTATTTTAGAAACAATGGAATCAATCTGTTTATCTAGTTAAAAGGCAAATCTGCACTATTTATCACAGACAAAAGAACATCCACTTCCCTACAAAAGCCATGTAAGCTGGTGTACAGCATACAATCTGCATAAAATATATTCAAACACACTATACATTATATATGGAATATATATTTCCACACTTCTTTTTCCCTCACCTCCAGAAAAGTCAAACTAACCAACCAAAAAACAACCTCTGTCAAGATGGTCTTAAGGTTTGGAATATATATCAGTAATTTAGGGATAGAATACTTTACAGTGATGTTGTGATTCTCCCCAAAATAAGCATTACAAACCCAGAAAGTCAGAGTTAAAGTATGGAAATGCACACTTACAATACACAAAACCTCAACTCTGCCCTGTTACTGATACCATGCAATAATCATACAATTATAAAATATATTTTATCACTTATGGTGCTGGGTTGTTTGAGTGTCTTAACTGTGCATTTCTATATCTTAATATACTTGGATTTCTGAATGCTTCGTTATGGAAAAAATACAACATCCCCGTTATTTACTTTTAAAATGGAAAGTATATAGCAATAACTTAACTCCATCATAGTTAATAAGTGGTGTGTGTGTGTGTGCATATGAGAGAATATTATACACACACTTCCCCTCCTCCCATAGTATTTTTTCTTTCCCTCTCTGCTCATATTTGTACAGTTGTGTTTATGAATTCAGCCATCTCCAATTTAAAATATCTGAGAAATGTATGAGAAGATTTGCTCATCCCTTGTAAATTCATCTCCTCTTATAAGAAAGTGTCTTTGCCATCTGATGCTATTGTGTACTACTACAGTACTCAATATATTTTTCCCCTGGAAGCTCTATTTAATTATTCTTACAGTACATTAGGCACCACAGAAGCATAGTCCATGTCTACATTACAAACTTTGATTAACCAAGTTCCATCAGCATAAAGCCACCACAGTTAGTATATTACTTGTGCATGTGCATACTTGGCTTCTTGCATCAGCGCTGCTTGTACTCACCAGAAGCACTTGGGTTGATGCATAGTTGATGGATTAGTATGCTGCACTGGCTTTTGAGAAAATTTGGCAGTGCATAGCAGGACAGAAAAGTCACTAAGAGATGACTGGGAACAAGGGGTCAAGTTCCCACCATGCCATTTTCTCCATTCCATAATGTAGTTATCTATATCCCATAATTTTCACACTTAAAAAAAATATCCCACAAGAATGCATGACAATTCTCTCTGTCCCCCATCTCTGACAAAAGCATGGAGCCTGCTCACCTCTATACTATTGTCATGAGCATTGCAAACACAGAACAAACTTCCTGTGGCTCTGCAAATACCAGAGGACGGAAGGAAACATGATTTTGTGGGGGACGGATTGCTGTGGGACACAGCAAAAACCAATGCAATTTTGTGGGTGATGCTCATGGAGCAGCTGCAGGCAGTGTAGTGTTGCTTCTGGGCCTGAGAAAAGAGCACTGATTGGTGGGATGATATCATAATGCAGGTTTGGAATGATAAACAGTGGCTGCAGAACTTCCATATGTGCAAGAGCAGCTTCCTGGATCTGTGCCATGCTCACACCAGCCCTCCAGTGAAGGAACAGAATAAGACCTGCACTAACAGTTCAGAAGTTAGTGATAATCATGCTGTGGAAGCTTGCAACACAACGTGCTACTGGTCAATGGCTTTTTCAACTCCAAAATGATTTCACACAGTGGGGTTTGTTGTCATGCAATTGTGAAGGAACATTTAATTGTCTCCTGCTGCTTAGGACTGTGACTCTCCATAATGTGCAGGACAGAGTGAATGGATTTGCAGCAATGTGGTTACGGAACACCAGCAAAGCAGTAGATGGCACATATATCCCTATTTTGGCAGCAGCCCACTGTGCCACAGTACATCAATAGAAAGGGCTACTTTTCTATGGTTATGCATGTGTTGGCAGATCACTGGAGATGCTTGACTGACATCAGTCTTGGCTGGTCCAAGATGATGCATGATGCTTGCATCTTTAAAAACACAGGACAGTTCAGGAAGCTGTAAGCAGAAACATTCTTCCTGACCAGTGGATTAACCACTGGTAATACTGAAATGCCAAATGATCCGGGAGACCCAACCTCTTGCTCCTCTGGATCACGAAGCCATACACAAGCCATCTTGAACGTGTAGTTGAATCCCTATCAACAGGCGCAGAATGACAGTTAAATGTGCTTTTGGTAGATTGATGGGATACTGGAGTTGTTTATTCACAAGACTGGATCTCAGTGAGAAATATCATAGTAGTTATGAGTGCCTATTGTGTCCTGCATAATATCTGTGGGGCAAAGGGGAAAAATAGTTGCCTCTGGGTTGGAGGGTTGAGGTGCAGCAGCTGTCTGTTAAGTTCAAATGGCCAAATACAAGGGCTATTAGAAGAGCTCAGAATGGAGCTGTGAGGGTGAGGGAGGCCTTTAAAATGCTCTAAAGGAGAGAGCTAACAGTCAGACAGTAATTCTATGTGGTGCCCTGAAGTTTTGGGGGCTAAGAATTGTGGGGTTCTTGCTGTATGTAGATGAACATAACACTGTTTGTGCACCTATTCATTGTGTGGTGCTTGCTAAATATTTATGATTATTACATTGTGTTTGCAACTGATGCTGTGGCATTGTACAGGATGACAGAACTGAAACAGTAGGTGCTTTCAGTATACTAGGTATTCTGCAACATGTGTTATAGAGTAACAAAGATGAAATATTTACCAAAAAATAGATTTCTATTGTGTACCAAACCAGTGACAAAATGTGCAATTAAAAACAGATACAACAAGAAAACAAACAGAACTTAACAAGGTCGAAAAAAAATCATGTCCATTTCAGTTCATTCGGGCTACACCTACAGCAACCACTGCTCTCACAGATCAGTGCATGTGAAGCTATGGTCATCCTTACTGTCCCCCAGCATGAAGGGGGGAGGGATGTGGCCTCTAATGTCATGTGAAATGTTGGAAAGTGTAGGGATGTCCTAAAATGGAGTTCTTCATTGACTGCCAAGGGAGGTGAACCCATGCTTGTTGAACCTATGGGTCACCAACAGTCTGTAGCATTGGTGTTTGCGGACAGAGAGGTCCTATTACGCCCTAGTACATCTCCATCTCCTTTTTTCTGCTAGGACTCTCTCCTATCTGCTCTTTCCTTCTCCAAGTGTCTGAAATATACATCCTCCAGGACCTCTATTCACAATTTGATACAGAACTGGCTTGCAACTGAACATATTCTCCTGTGTCTCTCTCTTCTTCTCCCCAGCCATGGTGAGCACAGCCCAGCAGGGGCGATGAAAAGGGAATTATTTTCTTGCATGAAACAAAATTTCAGCCCCTATTTCCAGGAGGCTATGAGGGCAAGGGCACTGGCAGTATTTTCCAAGGGTGGTGGTGATGATTGTAGCTGATGTATTACTGCTGAGGGTAACAAAGGCACAGAAAACACAGCTGCTGCTGATGACTGAAGACTCCAGGGTTTGTATTCCAGTAGCCCGTTTACTGCAATGGTACTCACCAAAGTTATTGTGAGCTGTGGGGGTAAATGTGTCTGATTACCGAGGAAGACATAAGGCTGCCATCCCTAGAAACCTTCAGGAGAAGTTTGAACCTCCATGAAACTTTCATGGAGATCTCTCAGGCTGAGTGAAGGGACATCCCTGTGTACATAAACCATTCCATATGGTCCTCCCTTCCTTACAGGGGAATGGAAAGTAGAGAACTCTACCTGTTTTTGTGTTGTACCTCTTCTAGTATGATTAAATTAATGCAGTCAATACCTCTGTCCTGATACATTAGGGTCAGGTACCATCTGTCCATTTAAACATTGTAATGGAAAATGCATTCACATGTTTACCCAAAGTTCCCCCCCCCCCCCCCAAGTATTGGGCTTATCTATACTCAGCTACCAAACTGACTAGATTGTGGAGGAGTCTCAAACAGATCCTGGCTTGTCGTATAGCTGGACACCACCATTCACCTGTTCCGCATTCTTCTCCTCTTCATGGTTCACAGCAGGTGTCTATCTTGCGCTTCTTGAAATTATCCACGGTGCTCTGAAGGGTAGTGGCAGGATCTTTGCCAACTATGACATGCAGCTCACTGTAAAAGCAGCAAGTCTGCAGCTCAGCACCAGATTGACTGTTGGCCTCCCTGGCCTTGTGGTAAGCCTGGCACAGTTCCTTGGCTTTCATGCAACTGATTTTGATCATTGTTGAATCTGCTTGTAGATGTCCACATTCTGAGACTGCTCCATAGCTGTGCCTACACAGCCTCTTATCACCACAGGCCCAAGAGATCCAATACCTCCTTTCTACTCAAGGCACCAATGCACCTGGAGTGTGTAGCCAACATGGTTGATTGGGCAGTTGCACATGACAAGAGAGCTCACCAATCTGGTCAATCAGAAAAAAAGGCATTTAAAAAAAAAAAACCACATGGGGGTATTAAATAAGGGATGGCCCTCCAGTCTCCATGACCCTTGGACAGTGGACTTCACAATTGTGACCAGAGCAGTCAGTGTTTGGTATTATGGGACAGCTGCTGGAGAACTGTCAGGGTTGACACAGGTCACAGTGTATACAGTTGTGCTGTGTCAACCACAGTAGGTTAACCATGGCTCACTGCAAGGGAGGCGGTGTTATTGTGTTGCTGGAATGGGGTGCTTTTATCAATGGGAGACAAATTTGAGGATAAGCACATGCACAAATAGGTCAATACACGGCAACTTATGTCAACCTAACCTTGTAGCACAGACCAGGCCAAAGTGGGTTCCAATCTTCATTTTTATAATGATTGTGCCCTGGTCTAAACAACAAAAGTATGTTGGTTTAGCTATGTTACTCAGGGGTGTGGAAAAATCCACACCCTGAGCAATGAAGTTATACCAACCTAACTCCCAGTGTAGACAGCACTATGTCAATGGGAGGGCTTATCCAGTCAACATAGCTACAACCTCTCAGGAAGTTGGAGTACCAACAACAGGAGAAGCTCTCCCATCGGCATAGGTAGCATCTTCACTAAGTGCTACAGTGACAGTTCTGTAATTGTAGATGAGTTTAATGTTCTATAGTGGTCACCTTTAAAATGGTCTTATTGTCTTAGAATATTGAAATTTAGTTATTTCAGATAGTTTCTATAGTAAGTCTAAGGTGGTTTTACTCGTCAGTACTAAAGTAATCTTATCTTTTATCTAAGGAAATGTTGCAAGATTTTAGGGATGATCACTCTATGAGGCACCTGAAGAATTCAGAGAAAAATCAAACCAGGCTCCTGAATCAGTGACAACATGAATAAATAACAAGTATAGGAAACTGTAGTGAGAAGGGTGAATAGTTTTGATTTCTTTAGCATTTGGTTGGATGTGTGCAGCCTCAATTTCAGAATTCTAATTAAACATCATTGATATAAAGGCCCTCAGTTTTTCTTTTAAAAAAGTTGAAATCTTCACCCTACGTTCATTGTTCAGAGTTGTTTGCCATTCTCCACTCCCAAAGTGGAATACTGCAATGTGGAAACCTCATTTGCATTAAAATACCAGATCTGCTGTACTATTGTTGCAAACCTTCTGTGTCAGAAGTACTTCACAGTGAGTGGTTGCAACAAAAAAAATTGACACTGTTAATGCATAAAATCTGAATATTTGTGTTTTAAAGGTATTCTTGATATCTCTTGTGCAATATCTAACAGCATAAAGAGTTTACATCATTTGTGATATTTCCATAATTATACAGGTTGATACAAATTTTACATTTTAGTATTGTGATGCATTGTCAAATTCTGGTGGAATTTAATAGCGAAGTTTGGTCCTCCTTTAAAGAAAGGCATCAGGTCACAAAAATCAACCTACTATTTGCAGACAGAAGCAGCTGTCAATCTTACTTACACAATACAACTAATGCACTTACATGTAAAGATAAGCAGCTGTGTATTGTGGTCACACAGGAGGAGGGTGGATATTGCTACAACATTTATCTAACCCTTGCCTGCACCCTTCCCCCAATCTTACAGTGTGTGCACATAACTAATTATGCATAATCATATTACTGTTACCCCATCCTTCCTCCACTGTGCCTTGCCCTTTCCACCTATTTGATTGTTATGCTTACTATTTGTATCTGGTCTTAAACTTAGATTCTTAACCCTACAGGACATGAGCTTTACTATGTTTATACAACATCCAGCATAATATATCCCTGATCTGGTTGATACCAAGAACTTGACTAGTTTTAAAAAGGGACTGGATATTTATATGGATATGAAGACTATCCAGTTATATTAGCTAATGGCAAGGGGTGGGGGGGGACCCATTAACCCAGCCTCTAACTATCAAACATCAGGCTGAGGACAAATGTTAGGTGCAGATTACACCAACTCCTGCCTCTGAAGCATCTGGTGCTGGCTACTGTCAGAGACAGGATAGTGGACTAGATAGACATTGAATCTGAACCAGAGTGGCAATTCCACTGTCACTCTAGCATTACTATAATATAGTGAGTTGAGATGTGCCCACTGGAGACCAACAAGGGTTGGCTCTCCCTTGAGTAATCTGATAAGTGTAACCGATTGGGCCTAGCTCCTTTGAGTACAATTCCCCAATGTAAGGATCATTTTACACTGCACCACTGCAGGAATCTGGCCAATAGGACAGCTTAACCAAAACCACGTAAGGTGATCCTTTAGGTCTGAGGACCCAGATGTGAAGTAGAAAAGGTGTGTTTTAAATTGTTGACTGTCCAGTTACAAAAGTTATAATATTGAGAAACAAGACCTGGTAGGCCAAATCTCAATACATTGCCTTTCAATACAATCCAGGTATGTGACTTCCACTATTTTGATCACAATGGGGTTCTTTCTATGTCTTAGGGGACAACATGATTAAAGACAAGCAAAATAATTGCCATTAATTATGATTACTTTATCACTAAAGAAAGAATAAAACACAACAGAACATGAACTATAAACAATGGTTATTTCAGTCACAATTCCTTCTGTATTTCTCACTGTGTAGGGCTTTCAAGAGAGATTACACCTTTAAGAGTGGATCTACCCTGGTGGGGACACATTCTTAATGTGAACTAAAACCAAAGTACATAATTTTCAAAATCTATAGTGAGTTCTGTGTCAGTGGATAACAAACAGTTCATAGATGGAAAAAGGAATTCTATTAAAAAGTTGTTGACTGTTTGATTTATTATGGATAATCTAAAGAGTTTGTAAATGGGTAGCGTTAAGTGATTTTAAGGAAGTCTTATGAAACTGAAGTAAGTTTTTAACTGTGTTACTTAAAATAAGCCATTTGAGGACCAGTTTTGAGAAAACAGATGACACTTAAGAATTTTAATTTCAAATCATATCCCACTACTTCTTTCTACTTACCAAGGTTATCTTATGTCTTCTTTCCAGACATCACTGCCCTGACAATCAGGTATTTAATAGGAAAGCTATTAAAACTACACTATTAAAACATACCATTAAAATTACTACAAGAAAATTTGACTCTAATCCCTTCCCATCTCCAGTAAACCTGCAGTCTGATGTCCTCATGCTCAGAAGCAGTGCTGGGCTGGAAGGTTGCTTCTTTGTTCTTCTTAGCTGTCTGGTTGCTGCTGTTGTTAAATTGCTTCTAGAGATGAGGTGAACAGAGAGACAAGAGAAGTGCTAAGAGCATAAGAGAGGAAGTGCGTCTAAGAGGGCATAAGGATAACATTATGAATGTCAGAGTGTAATAAGTGTGAGTAATACTATGTATGTTCAGTTTAGAGGAATTCATACTCTTCTCTTTCCATTATTGTACTGAAGGTGGGAGGCCCACCTCTTTCCAGGGCATGGCTGGGTTCAAACATCAGCTGTTGTCACCTTTCATTCACTCAACACTCTTGTGGGATGGCTTCAGCAGGCTCATTCATATACAACCTGCTAATCCATAGGCAACAGGGTTGTAATTCCTTGCGTCTTTGTGGCAAGTAACTTTCTGGACATCTTTAAAGTTAAAACTCCAACTCTTTCTTTTATTCGGTGCATTTTCTGAGATATTCCTTCAGTACCATCAGGGATTTAGTAGAAGTTGATTTTTCCCCCACCTCAAATGAGTCCATACATTTCCCCCCCCTAAAAGTCTTTCAGCTCACAATATGTTTTTACAATTAAGTGACTCAGTCTTTAAACTCAAATGATCAAAGAAGCTATTGTCTTTTTCTTTTACCGTTCTCTTGTGATGTTCTTGTCTCGAGTTTCATGAGTGTTTGCTTGAGCATTGCCAGATATCTTATTCCCAATCAATAAAAATATTTCTATACTCAAATGGCTTCTTATATTAATAACCAGTTGCAGCTACTTTTGTACATAAAACACCTGACTTATTACACCAAAGCTTGAATTTAGAAACAAAATGTTTGCAAATATACCTCTCTAAAGAAGCTTATGTCATCTTTAAGAGCAAAAGGTTCTCCTTTAAGTGGACATACAATCCAATATCTTCTTGTAGCAAGGCACGACTCACTGGCATGGCAGCTCCTGCTGGTTGTCCTGGGAATTAGCTCTCCAGCTCCAGAGGGCCTCCGCTGGCTGATGTCCCACTTGCCTCTTTACCTTGGGTACTGCCCCCAGTAGTACCCCCACTCTCTGGGTCTCCCCACCCCAGGGAACCCCCAACCCTCTACCCCCACCTCACCTCAGTGGTTACTGCCAGTCACCATCTAGCCCCCACTCTCTGGGGAAGACTGCAGTCTACACCACTCATCATCAGCAAGGGGGGTTTGGACCAGTTGCCTTTGCCTACCCTGAGCCACACCTCTGCAACCCTAGAACCCTTCCTGGCCTTTACCAAGGCCTGCAGCCTGGGGGCTTTGCAGCCTGGAGCTCCCCAGTTCCTCTGGCCTTTCCCCAGCCCTGCTCCACTCTAGGTACCCTGTGAGCTCCCAAGCAGCCAGCCTGTCTCTCTAGCTGTGGAGAGAAGCTGTCTGAGCTCCTGGCCCACAGCCTTTTATAGGGCCAGCTGTGGCCTGATTGGGGGCATGGCCTCAGCTGTGACTGCTTCCCTTATCAGCCTATTCTTATTGGCTCTGTCACAGCTCTCTCCAAGGGCTGGCTTTTAACCCTTTCACAGGAGCAGGGTTACTGCCCTGTAAAAGATTTTCCAGACACAAATGTACTCTAACATTTAAAAAATGAAAACTTTGAAGTGTTTTGATTTATTTTCTAGTTTCAATAAGGATATTTCTAAAATTCCTTATGTGAGTTTAAACTAAGTTTTTTCCTCCCTCTTTTTAAAGAGTAAGGGTAAAAGAAGCCCACTTTTATGACCTAGTTTATAGCTCTGATAAGACATCTCTAAGCATCACTTCTCTTTGATCCTGAATAGACAGCATCCATACAAAATCTGTTTTCTTGAAATAGAAATAATCTCTACACCAGACAGGTGTCTGAGATAAGGGGGATGTATCCTGTCCTTTGAAAAGACACTCCTGTTGTTTTGTTTGCCTTTTCGCTAAGAAGTTTATAGATTGTGATTGTAATAAAATTTACAACTTGCAATTAAAAACTGCCATCAACTATTTAGTACAAGGCAAAAGTCAAAATAATTGATACTTTGTACATATTTTAAAACATTATAAAAGAAATTACTATAGAATATTAAAGCAAAATAAAAGTTATATGGCTAAGGAAGTGCCTGTTCTCTGTCACTTTAGGGCCTGTCTATTGTAGACAGAAAGCAGAAATTTAATGGGAATTTCCTTATTAACTTGAATATTTGATCTTATAAGCAAGGGAGTTATATTCTTAATATTCAGTAAAGGCAAGTTGTAATAACTTATAATAAATTAATAACCATTTAGCATCAACATTGAAGTTTACCCGCTCCCCTGCCCCAACAGAGCATAGGGCCTCTTCTGCTATCCTCTCTCTGATGCTACAGTGCAGTAGGGAAAAGTGGGTATGGCTGGGATGCCACTGCTCTACACAAATCCTATCAGTTAGATAAAGCAAGTGAATTTCCAAATGTAAATTCATAATCCTTAGAAGAGTTTATATTTCCTTTAAGATCAAGACAGAGTTAAAGTTGGGAAGTTCACGATGTTTTCAAAGCTAATCTAGAGAGGCTTGTCCAATAGAATTTGTCTCTGGCAATCAGCTTATTGCAGCTCTACTATAATAACACACTTCTTTCCAAGAACTTGCCAGTGGTGGCATAAAAATGGATTATATAGTATATTGGAAAGGACACTGAGCTATTTTGCCCATCCCAGAATAACCCTGCTTCTGTCATCTGTGAAATATTTCTTTGCCTAAGCACAGCCAATACCCAGCAGCTAGTCTTAAAGTTCCACTTTGCTCTTTTTTCATATTCTACCAATATGAACTCTGAGTGTAAATGTTAGCAACGAAATAAGGAAGCTAATACATGAAGATCTTCCTTAGTGAATAGGACACAATGATGAAATAACCAGACAATATATTGCGATGGTGCAATGTGTCATATCGACTGCCAAGTGTGAATTTTTATATTTATATATAGCACACACCAGAAAAAATGTTGTTCAGATCAGAGATGTAGGAATATTTCTTTTTACACTAAGTCACTCCATCACTCCTTAGACAATTAAATCCTTTTGTATAGACTATCAGTTTCCACTGGGGAACAAGTAACAGGTTAAAACCAATGAAAGAATTTGCCTTTAAATACATTTGGCGTGGGCTGAATTTGTCAGAAGGAAGAAACTGTTCAATACATTCTGTAAATGCTTCCACATCCAATTGATTGTGAAGGTATGAGGTAGCTTCTGCCTTAATCTAGAGGCAATAAAAACATTTCAAAAAGCCATAATATTTCTGGGAAACAAACCATTCTATATATCTTGAAAGCATTCTAATGACTGAAATTAGATGTGAATTAGAGAAGTGGAAATGGTAACTACCCAAGTTTAATTTGAGTAGTTGGTGAACCATGTTTTGCAGAGATGTCAGACATGTACAGTACCTATTTGGTCTGTTCCCATCTGTTTCACTGAATTTGTAATCATATACTGGCAGATCTTGGTTACCAAGCCTGAAAATATTGTGTTTTTCTTAAAATTTCTGACAGTCTCATATCCCAAGATGATGATTGCTTATTAGCCACAATTTATGTCATGCAATGCAATGCAAGACTCATCAGTAATAACACATGCTTTATTACAGATTAAGGGGCTGATCCAAAATCCATTGAAATCTATAGAGAAAGACTCTTATTAAAATTAGTTAATGGCTTTTGGATTGTGCCCTAAAAAGAATAAATACTGTATAATGGCTACATGGATATCCAGGAATTCACCATTTTCTTTTTGCTGCTTTTTACTTTTTAGTGAAGACACTTTGGATTTTATGAGAATAATCACATATTGGACTTAGGCCCTTCTCTTCCAGACAGAATATATGTCACTACCACTTGCAAAACAAAAAACAGAACCTTTGTTATTTGTAATCAAGCTTGTTGACAAATTCCTTTTCCATGAAGAAAATCAAAATTTCAAAGTTGTTTTCATGCCAGTGCTTGAAAATTGATCCTCTTCTGTTTGTTTAAATCATTTGCCTTTTTTCCAACATTGATGAAAATAGTTAAACATTTTCATTTATTAAAAGCCACTTTTGGTAAACAAAATCCAATAACCCCTTCTATATTTTCAATTAAATTTTGAAAAGAAAAAATAGAATAGGCACTATATTTTTCACAAAATCAAAGTTAAAATAAAAATCTGAATGAGACATTGTTTGTGTAAAAAGTCCATTTTTTCCAGCTAAATTTTTCATCCCAAAACTTTTAACCAAATCCAGCAGTTTGACCTTTCTTCTGCTATGGGTGTAGGCAATAGCATAAGTACAAAGTAGCCAGTATTTCACAACTATCACAGTATTTGTTGTACTATACCTGTTTTTAGCAGTCATTTAAGGTCCTTCTATTAGTGAAAAGAAGGATACAAGAAAAGGATATCTTTTGGGACCTTTTAGGACAGTTTTTTTTTCCTTCTACAAATGAAGAAATTCTAAACCTTTGCTGTAAAAGGACACTAGAGTCCCTGGCACTTTTAATCTTGAACACTGAGGATGAGTAAATGTGTCTTAACTTTCTCAGAGGAGATCTAGGTACTGAGACAATTTAGCTACTGTTTCTTTCTTGCTCCTTCTCTGCTCCCATGCCTTTTCCCTACCCACTTACTCTAGCCTAATTCTCCATCCAGAAGAACCTTCCCCCTCACATCTGACTCATGATCCATCCCCAGTGTCTTCCTCAGTTAGCAAAAAGCCCTTAAAAAAAAAAAAAACTCTAGCTGGGACTGACCGTGCCCTAGAGACCTGACCAAGAAACTCTTCCCTAATCATCTATCAATCCATCACCTACAAACAAACTGCATTACTACATTGCAGGTATGCAGGCGTGCACACACCCAAATACACCTGAGGAGCTGGAGTTCGAATCCAAGCCCTTCAAGCTCCAAAATTGCAGACCTCTGCTACAGATAAAGGTGAATTCCTTGAAATGACAGTAGTATTAAGCCTGGTTATTCTCTTCATGGAGGAGCCACAAGAGTAAAGCATTACCTATTTTCCTAACCTGACAGCCAGACATAAAGACTCCCCCCTCCAGTACTGTTTTCTCAGACACTTAGGAGCTGGCCAGTCCTGAGGGTTTAAAAACCCTCAGCATTAACCAGAATCCTGAGGATTAAATTGATTCATGTACCTGCCCTCTTTAACTAGAGCCTTATAAATGTTTCATCTCCTTTTGGCTTTAAGTATTCTTATATCCTGGAGTGATTTTATTATTTCAAATGTTGGCGGACGGCTGCTTTTCTCAACATAGTCTTTGTGTATTTTGGGAGGAAGGATGATCTTGTGGTTAAGCACTGGACTAGGTCTCAAGAGATCTGGATTCAGTTCCCAGCCCTGCCACATTTGGTGTGTGACCCTGTGTAAATCTCTATCTTCAGTTCCTAATCTTTACAGTTGGGACAATGCTACCACTCTCACTATTTCACATCCTTATGTATTCAGAATGCAAATTCTTCAGGACAGGGACTGCCTGACTAGTTTTTTTCAATGCCTAGCACAACAGAGTTTCATGTTAGTTGGCACTACTACAAATAATAAATTGCAATACAAGTCATAGGTTGCTGTGCTCAACTATTCAAATCTAAATAGTGAAAATAAGGAGACACATGAGACTTCTAGTACAAGTAGAGTGTCAAGACAGGGACAAATGATTAAGCAACTTCAAGAGCATCCAGGCTAACTATTAGGCTACCAGGGATTAGTACAAAGACAACAATGGGTGGGGGGAAGGAGAGATAGCTCAGTGGTTTGAGCATTAGCCTGCTAAACCCAGTGTTGAGAGTTCAATCCTTGAGGGGATCTGGGGGCAAAAATTGGGGATCAGTCCTGCATTGAGCAGGGGGTTAGACTAGATGATCTCCTGAGGTCCCTTCCAACTGTGATATTCTATGATAACTCTTCTTACAAGAAACCTGCAAGTCAGAGGCAGGAATTAATGCCATCAAACAATTATTCTTTCAGACCAATCCTTTTGAGGTTCACTCATTAGTCAAGAACTCAGATCCTTTATTAATTAGAGCCATGTTTGAACTCTGGGGTTAATCAACAAAGGCTGCAAGTCTCATGAAATACAGCTCCTTGAATTCTGGACTTCCCTGCTTCTCATTGGGCTGGAAAACAGCTTCACCTGGCATTCTAATATTAGAATACTTTGCACTTTTACAGTGCTTTCCACCTGAGGATAACAAAGTGCTTTACAAATTGCAATGAACTAAGCTTCACTGCCACCCTATGATACAGATGGAGAAACTAAAATAGAGAGGTTTATGTCACTGAGCCAAAGTCATTACAGAAAACCCATGGGTTCTACTATATCATTGTAGTCTCTGGTTCTGGGTGGAAATTGAATGGATAATCATGCAAATGTGGAAAAAGAATTGCAGGATGGAATTTGCCTAACACTTCCATTTGAATTTTAGGTGAAAGTGTGTATAGATTTACAATATCCAGTCTAGTTACCTCAGTCCTAGATCTATTACTTTCTGAGCTAATTTTAGAAATAAGTTCTCAGTTTTAGGCCTAAAACTGAGACTTTCAAGAGGATTCCCACAGGGAAGTATAGGTGAATAACCACCACCACCACCCCCTGCAAAAAAAAATATAACTTATTTTTACTATTGATGTCAATTTTGTGTGAAAATTCTCCAAAACCCACCTTGTGAGTATTTTGTCAAAATTATTGATGTAATTAAATTTATGTCAGACAAAGCATGGATGAGTCTGTGATAACAGATGTACTGATTAGATCAGTGCTTCTCAACTAGGGGTACGCATACCCCCTGGGGTTTGCACAGGAATTTCAGTGGTATGTCAATTCATCTAGATATTTGCCTAGTTTTATAACAGCCTACATAAAAAGCACTAACAAAGTCAGTACAAATTTAAATTTCATACAGACAAAATGAGAGAGAGTAAGCAAATGTTCAATAATAGTGTGATGTGATGTATTTTTATGTCTGATTTTGTAAGTAAGTAGTTTAAGTAAGGTGAAACTTGAGGTACACAAGTCAGATTCCTGAAAGGGGTACAGTAGTCTGGAAAAATTAAGAATTGCTGGATTAGATGGTACTATAATAGCATTTGTGGAAATGACTCTGTAGAGGGTCCAGACTCACCCATGCAGCACCTCCTGCTGGTCATCCAGGGAATTAGCTCTCCAGCCTCTGGAGCACCCTCTGTAGGCCAGTGATCCACCTGTCCTCTTCTACTGGCTCCCGTGTCCCTCCTAGGACCCTGCTGCCCCCTGGCAGTACCCACACACACTAGGTCTCCCCTCCCAGGGAAACCCCCACCCACTAACCCCACCTCGCCTCAGGATAAGGCCACTGCCAGTCACCATCTAGCCACCACTCTCTGGGGCAGACTGCAGTATAGGCCCCTCATCATTGGCAAGGTTGGGTTTGGACCTGCTGCCTTGGCCTAGCCCTGGGTTGCCCTCTGCAACCCCCAGTACCCTTTGGCCTATTACCAGACTGCAGCCTGGGGCTATCCAGGCTGGAGCTCCCCAGCCACGCTCCACTCAGGTACCCTGTCTAGCTCCCTGCAGCCAGGCCCTTCTCTCTCTAAAGGCAGAGAGAGACTGCCTGCTGAGCTCCTGGCTCCTAGCCTCTTATATAGGCCAGCTGACACCTGATTGGGGCATGGCCCCAGCTGCAGCCACTTCCCCCAATCAGCCAGGGTTTTACCTTGCCCTGCCCCAGCGCTCTGCAGGGCTTTTCCAACCCCTCAGGGCAGGAGCAGGTGTCCACCCCGCTACAGACACCTTCTGGAAGTAGAACACTAAGAAGTGATCTCAAAGCAACTAATTGGAGAAAACAGTTATACAATATATAGGTGTTGTGAAAGATACTCTGGGATAACAGGAAGCATTTGAACAGTTCATTCCTAAATTACCATTATATTGAGATATATAACAAATCAAGAGATTTAGGTGTGCAACTAAGGTCAGTTTGATTCAGATTTGTGACAATGATGTAGAAGATCTTAGTAACTTGCATAGGACTTGTTATTCAGAATAATATTGTATTAAGCCAATTTAAGACTGCAGAAAAGCAGAAGTGTAAAATATGCTCAGTGTCCCTAATATAGCTCCTCTTATTTACCACTTTTAAGGCTTTTAGAAGGTTTTTAAATACATTGTTTTCATTTACCAATTGACAGATGCTGCTCTTGGGGAAGAGCCAGAATTCCCATCCAGACTTCTCCCTACAGCCAACTAAGAAGCCTTTCACTTTTAGCCTCTCAGACACACTGGTTGCATGCTCATAAGTGGCACAGATGCTTGGAAAAAGGCTTTCCTTCTCACTCCAAGGAGTCACTATATTATTTATACTTTCAAATGTGTGTGTGTCTTGTGGGTTCCCATCAAAATAAACAAAACTTACTGGAGAACTGACAAGTATGTAGTGATTTAACTGCCTTAAATATCTTTTCTTACTGATATCTTTAAGATACTGTGTTTAGAAAGGAAAAGGGTTCAAAAATCCTTCATTAGAACTTAACCTTATAAGTAGGAACAGACAATAGTGTTTTGCTCTGAAATATAAATAGATAGATAAATCTATTCTACATATTATATGATTTTTAATCTTCACTGAATCCCACACACAGAATTTATTCACCACCTGGTATCCTTTCTAGAACCTTCTCTGTCTTATTGCAGAATCTTATCTAAGAGAAGATTGGAAGGCCACATCAGGTCTTCCCAAACTCTTCTTCCACAGCACTGGTGAAAACACTATCTTCCCTTTCAGTTAGGCCTATAACCTGCATGTCATCTTCAACTCCTCCTTCTCCCTAGACCAACACATCTGGGACATATCTAAATCATGATGTTTCTTCCTCCCCTTTGCTCTCTGCCCACATGACTAAAATTCTGTTTGGTCTTCATTATCCCATCTTGAGTATGGCAGCATCTTCTCTGTCCCCCCTGACATGTACCTCACTTCCTCACATCAAAGGTTGCCAAGAGCATCTTCCTGAGCCTTTTGGACTATGTAACCTCCACCTGCCTCTTCATGTTCATCCAGTTCCTTTCTTCAATTTTCAATTATGGTAGCTCCTACAATGTGCTAGGAACTCTCCAAGATACAGTCTCTGTCTCAAAGAGCTCACAATAGTCACAAATTTCAGATCATTACCAGTTCAGACTGGATTTGAACTAAACATAAAAAGCTTCATATACCTTTATCATCTCCCATCAACCGTCCAAATCTCTTCTTTAATATATATTGACACAATCTTTGTATTTTTTTATATACTATAAAATCCTACAAAATGTTTATCAGAAATATTTTCAGTAAAAAGGATAGATTACATTATAGTGCATGAATTAATTATTTGTTAGAGGAGAAAAATATTGTCTTGTGACAATACAGCATCTGATTTTTTTCTTCTAAATAAAATTGGTCTCCACATCTCCTTACCAATGTAGTGCTATAATGGCATTCATGCACACAAAAAAGTGATAATTAAGTAATTAGCCACCTTCTCTCTCTTCATTTCATGATCTGCTAGATGTATTAAGTGTGGTTAGCAGATTATTGCATGTCATATGCAGCTGTGCAGGGGTTTTTCACTAATAATGTTGAGTGTGTATTGCTCATGTAGCTTGACATGCAGAAGGCCATGTGGTGCTAATTGTAAAACACAACCAGGAGATAATTGCAAATAGTAAATTCTCTGCTAGTTGTAAGGTAGGCAGGCTGTCTGAATAACCCTTCTTGCTTGAAGTTCCTTCAGGCAGTTCAAACCTCTAATTTTCAGTGGTTTCTCACTGAACGTGATAAAAGTGTTTTAAAAAAAAGAAAGCTACAAGTGAAGTATAAATTACTTTTCTCATAACTGTCCTGACTAGACATTCTGGGACTGATTTACCATTACCTTTTACCTTATTTCATCTACACCCAGGCGAAGTGAGCACAAAATGTGAGAGTGGCTTTGAATGGATGACTCATCTGATATTGTTTTACACCCACTGTGAACAGATTTAAATAACTGCACAATGTAATAGGGAAATCAAGCTTACACTGCTTAGAATTTGTTAATGCTTTTCAGTGCTACCATGATAACAAGAACAATGTTCTATTACTGTAGCTCCCAGAGCATGTAGTTTCTGTCTACACGGCAACTGGGAGGTGTGAATGCATCAAAGCTATTTCAAACAATAGCAGCAAAGCTGTGGAAGCATTGATGGAGGGCACTCAAGCATGTGTCCAGGAGGTCAACATATAATGCAGTGACACGTCCCAATTGCAGGCTAGACATACCCATACAGACAAATGAGGAAGACTAGTCCAGTGGTCAGAGCACTAGCCTAGGACTTGGGAGACCCATGTTCATTTCCCTACTCAACCATAGGCTCTCTGAGTGACCTTGGCAAATTGCTTAGCCTTTCAGTGTCTCAGTTCCCCATTTTCCTGACCTCACAAGGGTGTCGAGGGTAAAATCTATTAGAGATTGTGAGGCATTCTGAGATTGACAGAGGAAAAAGCTAGGCATTATTTCACCTGTATTTAATGTTAATCCCACAATTTGCATGAATGTGCTATAAATCTACGATGCTATGAGAAGCGACGTGAGGTGGTGCATGGCAGGACTTGGAAAGAGCACCCTTCCATCCCCTTACCTCAGTGGGCCCTCCAGCCTGTCTGGGTTGTGGGGGGTGCAACCAAAACATCTTGGGGGGCGGGGTCATATGACCCTGAGATCAGTTTAAAATCAGCTTAGTTAAAAATTGCGCAACTTTTTGTATAGACAAGGCCCTACTGTCCAGTGACATTTGCTAAACAGTGCTAATGAAAACCTCAAAAGCAGTTAAAAAACCCACCTGCAGTTCTGCTGCATGGGTGAGTCTCATCTGCAAAGAGACTGCGTAGGAAGACTAATTCCCTACGACTGGGTTGGTGTGATGGCAGTCTAGGAAAAGGGTAGTGCTATTGAGCCAGAATAACATGACAGGTCACTAGTACAATTTTCCTGTAGGGGTACACTGAAGTGCAGTTGATGTGGACATCTATTACAGGTCTAAGCCATTCTATAGACTCAAAGTGAGGATCAATTGCACTTGCTCCAATCCCATTGGAAAAGAATAGCATAAATCCTATTTATTCAGAAAGCATCTTTTCAGGAATTGTCCCTTTGTAATTATGTACTATCTGACATAGTCTTGGGTGCTAGTCTAAGACATGGAAAACTGGGTTCAGTTCCTTGCTTTGCAACAGAGTTCCTGCAGGACCTTGGGCCAGTCACTTAGTCTCTGTAACTTGGCTTTCCATCTGTATAAATGGGGATCATGCTTATCTATGTAACAGGGGTTTTGCAAAGATAAATATATTAAAAATGGCAAGGCCTTTGAGATCTACTGATGAAAAACACTATATGAAAGATCTAGGTTTTTTCATTTTTTTCCTCCCATGGAATCAAATCCTTGGTTGGGATTTTTTTTTTTTTTTTTTTTAACATTTCTGCATTTTTGTGTAATATTATTCTGAATACGTAATCTAAACTTGTTAACAGAAAGGGAACCGTGCTATCGCTCTGCTTTTAATTATGATTGGACATATAGGTCACATGGTATTCTTCCACTCCCTGACTGGCTAAATGTAACTTTTAGAATCATATTTAAAGTAATGACTGTTCAAGATTTTTTTTTTGTCAGAAAGTACTTCCTATTTTAAAATATATTCTTTCCATAAAACATTGTATACAGTAAATCCACATACTATAATAGTTGTGGAAAAACAGAAAAGAGATATTGCTAATGAATTTAATGAACAATTCTAATCTGAGAACTGAGAATATTCTTTGAGGTATTTGCCCAGCTCTAATTAATTTCATGTAGCATTAAGAGAGCATGTGTATGAAATGATTTCTCAAAATGGTCAAGAAATATAACCCACAGTGCTCCATAACCAACATTGCAATTAGTTATATTAAACATGTTTTATTGTTGCCAAAATACTGAAATGCCATGAACTTTAATTCATAAGACTACAGGCATTATTTTATATATCACTGCTGGAGAACATAGAAATATTTGCATTTAGTGATATAATACTACAAATAGTGGCATTAAAACAAAACCAAAGATTCCTTTCTGTTATGGTAAATCATAATGGACAAGTTGCTATTTATCCAAATGCAGTATACCTCAAAGTATCTGTACTTATGAATAACTAGATTTAGTGCAGAACTGAGTTATGAAACAAAGACTTGTCAAAAAAGGCAGAATAGCATTTAGCACATACTTTTACAGACCTATATACTAAAGGCCAGTCAAATTGTGCTTCAACCAAATTTTTGCCATAATGTATAATAGAGAGCTTATATATGATCTGGGTACACAGCTTGTACATGATGGGAAACAGACTAGTCTCTACTAAAATAAAAGTTTAAAAAGCTAATTCACATAAGAGCTTTGAGTTTTAATATACACCATTTTCTAGAAACTGTGGGTGCATACGGGAAGTAATTAAAGGTGCAGAATACATGCATCTGTTCAGTTTTCTCTGCAGTTTTTCACATGGGTAATACACCATCACACAGTATATTGTATCTGTGTGTATACCAATGCACATACAGAGGCACACAATCACATATGCTTGTTTCTACTAGTGTCCAATTGTGTTATTTGGACACACCAATATAGGTGTACAGGCATTTTTCTGTAGGGGCAAGTGGGCCTCATCAGCACCATTTGTTGACAATGATAAATTGGATCTTAGCTAATTTCCAGTCACTCAAAGAATTATTAATCTGTCAATGTAAAATGAA
This sequence comes from Malaclemys terrapin pileata, assembly GCF_027887155.1. Classification (NCBI taxonomy): domain Eukaryota; kingdom Metazoa; phylum Chordata; order Testudines; family Emydidae; genus Malaclemys; species Malaclemys terrapin. Next base: position 94,245,388 of record NC_071509.1, read on the forward strand.
TAATATTTTTTCATTGAAGAGTGCAGCTTTTCGATTTCATTATTTCTGATCTTGATGATTATACAAGTTATATTTTATGCTTTGAAAGCCTAAAGGTCAATAACATCATTAGCTTGATTACTAACTTCTGCACATTTAATCAGTAACATACATTGTTGAGTCTCTGCTCTTGATGTTACATATGAATAATCAATTGCTGATCTGTCCAGAATTGCATTTCTAATTTTGCTTTGGTGAAATACCATTAGCAGCTATTCAGAAATTGTCCAAATACTGAAGTTAAATATTTGATATCCTCATTGGGCCTAATCCTGAGAAGTGCTGAATACTTCCTGCAAATTGCTGAAGGCCCTCAACTCCCACAGACGTTAATGGGAATTGATGGTGATCAGCACTTTGTAGGAGGCCTCAGCAGAGGATGTCTCTCCTTGTTTAGAATTAAAATATTTAAGAGTCTGGACAGCAATAAGTAAAACTAAGTGTAGAATTCATTCAGTTCTGCTTAACTGTATCTACACAAACAAGCAATCTTGAGAAAGAAAGCTTTCCAGAGTAGCATATCCTATTATAAGCATTTAGTTATCAGAACAAATTATTGTTAAACACAGTGGAAGGTAATGCACTATTATATAGCTATTTGTGGAAGAAGTAACCACATATAAATTGTCAGTGCTAAAGGGTGTCAGACCAGAAATAGCATAAATTGTGTAAAATACATAGAGAAATGCAAAGTAATCATGCCACAATGTCCATATAGAAGTGTTAATCATAATAGATTAACAATAGTTTTCATTAAGCAAGTACTTTTACATTTCACTATAATTACAAAGGGCTGGACCATTATCTTTTTTGGACCTAACCTTCACATTGTCAATATTGCTTTGTAGGACTGAAGTAAAAGGGAACATGCAATGTACCTTTAAAATATATATTTATTTTTTGGAGGGGACCCATGTCCCATTTTCAAAAGCAACTTAGGCACTCTGTTTAGCTTAATGAAAAGTTGGTAATTAGTGCCCTGTTCCTGTAAACACCTATGTACGTGACTACTTTATACAAGTGAACTCAGTGGGCATACTCACATGTCCAAGTGGCTGCAGAATGTGAGGAGGGAAAAGGGGGCTTAACTACCATGGGCCTGATACTGCTCTCAATGAAATCAATAGCATCTCTCTCAGTAACTTCAGTGGTGCAGGATCAAGAACTTATCTCCTGAGCGCCTCAAGGCTCCAAACCATTTTTCTTAAAAGAATGTCATCTGACTACTTTCTTTGCAGGTCTTTTAATATTATTCCAATCCATATGGGCAGGTTTTTCTAGGATGGTTGGTGCCAAAGCATTTCTTCCGTTCAAACAGCTGAGCCAGAGTAATGTCAGCAAGACAACCAAACTCCCATATTACTTGTTTACAAATATATTTATTTCAAAGCATGACACCTTTGTCTGGATGTTTCCAAAATTACACAAAACTGAAGCAGACACACAGATCAGGAGTCATTCATGAGATACAGTGAACAAAATGAGACCACTTAAATAATAGTTAACTTAATGCACATATAACAGGATGTGTGTGAATTAGGCAAATAAAGTGTATTTTGATTCCCAGAAATGTGCAGTTACATTGATGTTGATACTGTAAAAGTCTGGCTACAAGAGGTTTTTATTATAATTATTATTATTATTATTAGCAGTTGGAAGAAAGACTGAGTAAGTGATGGATTGCAAGAAAGCACATACTTCATTGACGTCATTCATATAGGTCTGTATTAACTGTACTAGTAAAGTGTCCCCTGACATTGAGTAGTTTGTAGCAGCAAGAATCTTAAAGTGCCATCAAAGTGCCATCAAATTCTAACAAATTGTTAGAGGTAAGAAGAATCTTAGTTTACATTGCATATCAGCAGCATAGTGATTCCTAATACTCTGCTGAGCCCCATTGCAGACTGATCCAGTTCGATCAGATGAGGTCTAGAGAACTAAAATATTTTTGTGAAGGCATTAGCCGCCTTTTCTCCTCCATCCCACATTTAAACAGAATAATATGAGGGAGCGGGACCTCTGCAAGGAAGTGTTAAGTCATCTCCATGTCCTATATCCCGCCTAGTCTGAGTTCTTCCTGTTGGAAGGGATGATCTGGACTACTTTTATTTTTAACACCTTAGTGAATGTGTGTTTTTTTTAAACTGTGGCCTGAAAATTTATTCCTTCACTCTTCAACAAGAATGTTAAGAGTTTTTTTTTGTTTTTTGTTTTTAATTTGCAACATCCTATTAAGTCAGGATAATTCTTGAATGAGAAAATTGGAAATCTACTGTAAAACAAGAACCACAACCATCTGTCATTTTCAATCTGTAGGTTTTAGAGCATAATACTTCCTTAGAACTTCTGCAAAACAGCATGATCATAGGTTTGTATGCATAATTCTATATTTAAATATTTTTCATAAATTTTATTTACATTTTCTGCTTCAAAATTTTTCTTATACAAAAAATTGAAAATAAAATTTTCTTCAATTAAAAGAAAATAAAACAGGTTACTTCCTATAAAGTTTTTCTGCTTTAGTTGCATTGATTAGATTAGGAATATAGGAGAAATACATTTCTCCCAAAATTATTAGCTTGACACAGATACTTTTCTAGAAGAGAAAAGAAAGATGAGAGAGTGAATACATTTAATCATTTCAGAAATTCCATTGTGCCTGATCTTTTAATCCATACTCACGCCAGCTGTGCCATTGAAGGCAATGGGACCACAGTAACTGCGTGAGTAAGAATTGAATCAGTGAGTCTAATGGCCTGCATAAGGATTACTCACAGGAGTAAGTTGCATGATCATAATCAGTTTGTGACATTCTTTCTGTTCATACAGAAGACACTTCTTAATTTTGTATTTCAGTTTGAAACTTCTGTGAGCCAATCCTGGAGAATTGGTGCACTGGGGGATTTCCAAAATCTTGTCATGCAAAGATTTGCATAACAGATTAGAACGTGGTTCAGTTTTATCCACTCCTCTAGTGTAATTCTAAGGAACATGAGCTGGAATGCCATTAAATGGCTTTATATTATGCCTCTGTCAAATTGACATGAATGAGAGCCTCACAACTCTCTGTACTCCTTGTGGATTTAAAGATTAGCTCTCTTTACCGTCACAAAACCTGTTTTACATCTCATTGGAAAGACAGCACCAGTGGCTCCTATTTTATCTTTTAACGTATCATTAGCACAAAAACATGACAGTTCTAAACTGCTAAATGTTAAAGTAGTTCCCCTTCACGTGGTTCTCTCAACAGAACATCTCCTCCATCCCACTTGCAGCTTCCTTTTAGCAAATGCTTTTCCCTCCAAAATGTGTGGGGCAGGGAGGTCAGGGGCGAAACCTCACACCCACACATCATGACACCACAAACAAGCTGTTAACCTGGGAGGAGATAAACCAAGTAAATCTAGCTTCCATTTGATATTTTCCCCCTAAGCTTTTATTTAATACTAGACAAAATGACAACATTTGCTAACATCACTATAGACAGAAGCAGAGTATCTCTAACACTACCATACAACACTCTTTGAGGGTTGTTTTGATTTAATTATACACTCTAACACTGTAAATTAGCATCTAAATGCTTCCTCTGCTAGTTGCTACCAAAATAGGTGCTCAGTGAATCAATACCATGAATAAACACAACAGCTACACTGAACTGATTTTCAGGTCTCTGAAAAGTTTAATCCTCACATCTCCCCCTATGAATAGGTAAACAAGAAGGATTCTCTCCCCTCCCCCACGCCCATTACAGATGTAGAAATGAGTCAGAGAGTAAAGGCTAGGATCTGAGCAACCGCACTATAAGTTGGGGAAGTTTCCCCTCCTAGCACACCTGTACAGAGGCCAAGCCTGATTATATTCCTTAATGACCCTAAGCATCCATGACTCCACATGAAGTCATAGTTACAAGTGCACAGTCTTACGGAAACAATCAGATCTCATATGGATTTATTACTCTAACTTTAGGCACCTATTTCTGAAGAACTTGGCCACAGTGACTAAGTAGGATGGAGATTTTTAGGAGTTCTGAGCTAACAAACCACTAGAAAAAGCCTCTCAAAAATTGGGGGTGGAGGGGAGAGAGAGAAAGAGGGATTATTATTGGGAGCCACATGGATAAAATTTTTCACATTTCATTGAACTGTTACCCTTCCCCCATTCTTTTGATTACGCTGTGACACAATGTAAAGATAGGAGACAACTTCCATTCTCTCAAAAACCAAAGAAGTTTTAAAAAACACCCCTCCCTCCAATATTAAAGTAAATGAACAAAATATTTATTTAAACATTTCACTGGTAGATATTATTTATTCATTATTCAGCAGTGCAAAACAACAAAAAAACCAAGCCATTTTGTGTGCCAGGTTACAAATGCCTAACCAATAACCATATACTGCCTGCCAGGCAAAGTTACTGATGAGATCAGCCGTGAAATATCTGACTTTTTTCCTCTGTCTAACAAATAATAAGCCAACTGATTATCAGCATAACTCACTAGGCTGCAGAGACTCATCTGTCTGCACTCAGGATGCATGACAGCAACCAATGAATCTTGCTTATCTAGTGAGTACCTTGTGGAACCTGTTTAACAACTATGTTGCATTTTGATGGATATAATGTTAGGAATTAAACTAAGTGAATTTGCCTCTGTTTTTTATTTGTAAATTATTTTAAAAAAAGGGGGGTTGTTCATTTTTACTTTGTCAGATGAAAGATGAACCACATTACATACATACCATGCAGCCAAAATTACCTGTACAACCAATAGGCAGTTTGGGGGCCATGCATTGACACATTGATAAACCATCTTATCCCTGTATCTACACATGGAGTTATTGAGGAATAAATAAATAGCTTTTCTAGAATAACTCCATGTGGTGACACTTATTCAGGAATACGAGTGCCTTGTTCTGGTTATACTTAATACACAATGGATTAAGTTAGTGTCTCTCAACCTTTCCAGATTACCATACCCATTTCAGGAGTCTGATTTGTCTTGTGTACCTCCAAGTTACACCTCACTTAAAAACTATTTGCTTTCAAAATCAGACAAAAATACAAAAGGGTCACAGCAAACTATTACTGAAAAATTGCTTACTTTCTCATTTCTATCATATCATTATAAAATAAATCAATGGGAATATAAATATTGTACTTAAATTTCAGTGTATAATATATAGAGCAGTATAAACAAGTCATTGTCTGTATGAAATTTTAATTTGTAGTGACTGTGCTAGGCTTTTTATGTAGCCTGTTGTAAAACTAGGCAAATATTTATATGAGTTGATATGCCCCCTGGAAGACCTCTGAGTACCCCTGGGGGTACATGTACAATTGGTTGAGAACCACTGGACTAAGCTTAAATAAACTGGAGCAAGACACTCTTATTCCAGAATATGAGTCCATATGGAGTTATTCTGGAAGAGATATTGTGTTTTAAATGTACACCCTCTACCTTAATCTGAATTAGCTTTCAAGTGTAGACAAGTGTTTATACCTTAATGAATAATTAAACAATATAATTTTCATGTATTCAGCATTGAAAAGTAAACCATGACTAGCAACACCACCACAAAAATAAGCAGCTAATAGTATGCCATTAACTATTTCTCCTTTCCTTATTGAAATAATGAAAACATGTAAATATTCATTTGAAGTCAGATGAAAAAAAGTGAGCAGTCAGTTCTAACAAAATCCTCCTACGTCTTGATGATTACTTTTCTACTAATCCAAGCAAAGATAATTACTCTATGACAAACACTATAAAATTCAGATTTGTGTAAATTACATTTTTCCTTGAGATTTGAGGCCTTATATTTCTAGCCAAATGCCATAAAAATTAGAATCAACAATTTATGTTGTTTTCTTTAAAATTTTGTTTCATTATGAATTAAAGTCATAGTTAGTATTGTGAATTTATAAATAAAATGTAATATAATCCTGTTGAACTATTCTAATCTCCCAGGAAAGCTTTGTTAACTAATACATTTGAAACGACTTTATATTTGTCTTTTTGAACAGAACTGTTACTTTAGAGCCATGGGGTCTGATTCCAATCACATACCAGACTTCATTTCTGCTACAGCTGCTGAAGTTAACTAAAATTGGTGCAAAAGTAACATAAGATTTGAATCAGTTATATTCAGCTGGTTATGTGTTATTAAAATGCACTCTCCACCGCCCTTCTCCCAAGACTAAACTAAGCTAAGCACTAGTAGAGAGATACTGCAGTGATCAGACCCATATTGGCAGGGTTTAGGACTGGAATACTGACCAGTCTGACCTTTTCTGTCTCTAGTTTCTATGACCAGAGAGAAGAAAGTTTTCCTGATCAAAATATAACACAACGGACTATTGTTATTGTAACTGAGATATACTTATTGAAAATAAGATATAGCACATGTGATGGACAGTTCTGAAAACTGAAAAAGGTTAGGTATATAATATGGACTAACATTTTATAACGTATTTTACAGTTTATATATGTGCCCATGAGGCCATAGCCACCACATTTCTTAGAGCCCCGCCCCCACATTTATTTATATATATATATATGTATACATATATATATATATATATATATATATGTTAGAACAGCTGATTTCATTATATTTTGAGAATGTTTTTAAAATTCCCAGATCAAGATTTTTGTATTCTAAGCATTAGCCTGGCGTCACTTACAAACAAGTTATAAACTCGTAGAACAGGAGTTCAGAAAGGAAATGTAGATAACTTTAATGGGACTGTCTAGAAAGTAACAGAAAGAGTTGGTTGTAATTCTAAGAAACTCAAATTATTGTATAAATATTTGTTCTTTAGTAGTAATAAAGCAACATGGTAGATGATTTTCTCACTTACACATGTAAATAATGAATGTCAGCATTAAACGGAAAATTTATCCTTTAACAAAGACACATTTGATATAAACAGAGTTATATTTACTCCAATAGGTAAGATAATGGTCTTGACTTGACTTGAGTGGGCTCATGACACCTTGGCCAGCCTCCCAGAGGCTGTTTAGTCTTATTAGAAACTACAGGTACAGAGTGATAAAATCGTTCTCCTTTTAAATTTCTTTATAAAGTTTCCTACAAAAACAAACAAACCAACAAACAAAACACTGATGTACTGAACACAAGAGCGTGAGGAAAGTAATTTACAAGTTTCTAAACAAAATTAAATAGAGTTTAAATATTCTGAACTATTTTTACCAGTTCATCATCACTTTAGAAAATACTTCTGAAAATACAGTTAGCTCTTTCTTGCCCACACTCTGCCAATGCAGAATTTGGGGTAGATCACAATATTACTAACCCTAAGTTTAAAAAAAAAAAAAAAAAAAATCATGTCAGGCCACCAAAAAAAAAAAAAGAAAGAAAGAAATTGGCTTAAAAATTATTTGTAAGTACATTATTGTGGGGTTCTTGTTATTTGTCTTCTGGGAGCCTTTAAAGGTATGTGTTTCAAGATTTTTCCTAGAGTAAAAAATTAAATTAAATTAAAATTGAGGTTTTCTTACTTGACTCCAAGAGCTGGGGCTTTAAGTAAATACAGCAAATATCATGAGACTTGCAATAAAATTGCAAGAGATGGGAACTCTATTACCGTGCCTTTTGAGAAAACCATGTACCAAATAATATGGAGGGCAACATAAACATTAGCATAAGCACTATACAGTGCCCAATATAGCTATACATAGTCACCATTGGGTAAGGACAACTGTCAAATTCTTCTTAAAGAAGCAAAGAAGCTTGTTTTTGACAAGTGAATAAAAACCTCAAATCTTCTCTTTTCAGAAAATAATTATTCAAATAAAATAAAGCCAAACTATATTTAGGGCTTATCTACACTTGAAATGCTACTGTAGCAACGCTGCAGCCCTTCAGTATAGATATTACCTATGCCAATGGGAAAACCCCTCTTGTTGGTGTAGATAATCACCTCCCCAAGGCACAGTAGATAGGTTGATGGAAGAATTCTTGGTGACTTAGGTCAGTTTAACTACATCGGTCAGGATTGTGGATTTTTCACACCCGAGCGACCTAGCTAGATCTAATTTATAATGTAGACCTGCCCTTTATTCTACTAAATGTGATTTTGCCAAAAAAATAACTGACAATTTTGGTTTTCAAAATATACTGTATCCCTTCTGTGTGAACATTATTTTCCTTGTGACATCGCTAGTATTTCTTCTCCTTCGTAATCAGATTTGTTTTACTGAAGTTTATTTCTATTTCTTCATTTCCCAGTCCACCCATCTGCCATCTCACTGGCTCTCACAGTGACATCCTCCAAGATATTAGCAGAATGCCTAATCCTTTTCTGAAGTGCAGAGATAGTTTCTAGATAATTATATATTTGAAGCATTTTAGATAAACTACATTAAAAAAAATCTATTTAAGTGGAGGAGAGAGAATGAAAGTAAGGCTTTGTAAAACTCACCCCATAACAGCAGCACAAAAACAACATTAATCCACTTTAGGAAAATGCTAATTTAAATGTTAGCAATTTCTTTATTCCTGGAAAAAATACAACCTAGTGTCATTTTACTTGACTTATGGGAATTTATCAATCACAAACCAAATAAAGTCAGTCATTTCATTTTCCCTTCTTTGGTAACAAAATCCACAGCCAGACAAGAGACAGCAGTAAGCATCTCTGGCCAGGTATACTGGCGATCAGTCTCTGCTGTTACTGTAGCTTGACTGGTTATAATGCTCAGCAGGGAGCATGTGTTCCTACATGCTTTCTGAAATATTAATACACAAAATTGTACTGAGGTTTCTGATAGTAGCATATTGGCTGCTCTGCGGTTTTCTGATTAGAGGTGTATTGGTGATTCCGAGAAGCTAGTGGCGCCTAAATGGGTTAAGCCTAATCAGGTTTTGAAACTTGATAGCATAATTTAAAAATGCTCAGAGTCACAAAGCTCCAGACCTGGCTGACCCCAGCAAATTACAGTGTTTGTTAATGCTCTATTATAGACATCTTCTAATCAACCAAAAGCAGATATATTAAGTGAAAAATTGACTCGTGGTTCCTAAAGATATGCTAGCCTCCTGTCTTATTTTTGACAGATGGTCTACTCTGATGTAAAGGAAGGCATCACAGCTTCTATTTCTTCCAAAGGCTCTTGGGAACGTAAACTTCAAAAACATTCACTTTCCTACTAAAGAAACATAATTACCTTAAAAACTTGATCATCGTTATCTTGCACAATATGTACCTCATGGGAAATCTAAAGACAATTTAAGGAATGGAAGGCAAGGGAAAATCCCTTTTACATTGAACATGGTGATTATAATCATATAAACTTTAGACTCAGTACAACTGGAATATAAAGAAAGAGTGATTAAAAAGAGTACTAACATTTATATTGTATTTTCAGAATCGATGTTAAGTAAATCAAGTGGTGGCCAACTAATGGTGTTTTATAAATGAATCTGCTTACTAAACGTTTAATATATTTGCTTGGGAATATTCCCTGCATTCCTTTAAAGGAGCATTTTCCAGAAATTCAAGAAAGTTTTGAAAGAGACAGTTTTAAAGAGTCTAGTAACTGAGTGGGGAGAAGGGATTTTCATAGCCAGTGAAACTAAGTTATTGTAGAAAAATGGACAGAGGTATTTGAGGTTCATGACTTCTCTTCTGTTTGTGCTTTAGGGATAGTGCTGCTTCAATTTCCCCTTCTATGATGCAGGTGAAAACCCAGTGAAGGACAAAGTCATCTGATAACACTAATCTGACAACACTAAAGTAAAAAAAAATGTTCTCTTTTTGGCTTAAATTGTAGAGTGGTGTGAAGTTGGACACTGTCATCTCTTTTATGGTGCTCTAACACTGCTTTAAAAAATATATCTTCACTGCTTGTAATCTCCAGGTTCAAAATTCAGTAGGAAAAAAAATCATCTTTAATACTTAGAGAAACCTTCCCCAATCTGCTGACATGTCCCTTATCAAATATTATCTGAGTTAAAATGGAGCAGTGGGGAAATAAACTACAAATTTTTCAAGTGGCATTGGGAACTAAAATGAGCTCTTAAAAAATTCTGACAATAGTGTTCATTATGAAGCTAGCACAATGAACACTATTTTTTGTATATTATTGTATTGTATATCATATTTTTGATCAGTTAAGACATAAGAGGTATTAAGTAGTTTTAAAGCAGGTGGAAATAGCCAGTGAATCCCACCATGCCAGCCTCATCTCCAGCATAAGGGGAAGTGAGTGGCAGGGAATGATGGAGTTTCAAGTGGGCATAGAGTTACAGTTTCCAACATGCCTGATCCTTTAGTACAGTTCTTCAGGCTAAATGCTAGCTGAAGTTTCTGTTCCAAACACATTGCAGCCCATTTTACTTGGGGAAACAGCATCTACTGAGAGGTCAACAGGCTGTTATATGGAGCTCACTTTATAACTGTACAAAACAATATTGTCTCCACAAATACATGTTGACCTCTTCCCAACTACTTCACAGATTTAATGGATTTGCCTAGTGTTAGAAAGAAACTGAAGGTCAGTTAGAGGGTGCTTTTTAACCCTGGCATCTACAGTGCTGAATGAGGGGCATGCACACACTCCCTCAAATGCTAGGGGCCAGATCCGCAAAGGTGACAGTGAGCATCGCCTCATCTGGGGGTGGGAGTGGGGGAAATCACAGGAATAATACTGTAATCCTACGGCACCTGAGTTAAGCACTTACGTAATAATTGGGAAGAGACAGGCACCATTATAATGTGATCCACAAAGCCAACAAGCTAACCAATAGGCAATGATGACCAAGAGGGGTGTAAAGTAAACCCTTCCTCTCTTGGAAGTAGGCGTCTAACTCTTGGCTGCTATAAGGTGCCTCCTCTGTTTGCAATCCACAAACCAGGAAAAGATAGGCATTCAGATGCCTAAGTAACATGGAGCATGACATGAAATCACCAGCAGCGGCAACCACTGCTGCCCATTTATAACTTTTAGTCTAACGGATAGGGTTCTTACCCAGATGTGGGAGAATCCTCCCTCCTCCCCACATCAAGTCACCCCTTTTCCTGAATGGGGAGAAAGGATTTGAACGGAGAGTTCTCTGGTGTGTGCTCTAACCATCAGGTTATGCAATATTCTGATGCAAGTCTCACTCAATGACTCCTATTGAAGTTGTTCCACTTTAAATATTAATTGGGCCAGAGGAAAAAAATGTAGAAGGACTAGACGCTTGAACTGGGGGTCTCCCACATTCTGGATGAGTATCCTAGTCACTAGCCTAAAGATTGTAACGGAGGTTCTCCTTCTTCCTGCTCCTCCCAGCTGTTTTGTTTCAGTTCCCACTCATGATTTAGGCAACCAATTTGTGAATCATTCTGGGTCTTAGGTGGAAGATACGCATCCAGACACCTACAGTGAGACTGCAGTGGGTGTGTCCAGAGGCAAAATTTTAGGAGTTGAATGAGTTTAGGCATCTACAGGTTTAGGTGGCAGCCAACCAGGAGTGTTGTGAATTTCAGTGGTGCCTAAAAATGGAACTTGCATGCCCAAGCATCTTCATGGATTGCACCCTAACTGCTTTGAAATGGGACCCATCTCTGTGCAACAGGGCATGCAACCTCACAGTGGGACTTCAAAAGCAATAAGTTCAGAGGTAAACTTTTATATCTCCATTTTAGAAAGGAGAATTGAATTGGAGTTCTGAAGTGAGTTGCCAGTGATCCCAGATGGAGTTAGGAACTCCTGGACTCTAATGCCAGCTCATAGCCTAACTCTCGTGCTTTGCTTGGATCTTCAACTACATCTGTTTGAACACAGGATTTTGCTGCTGGGGGGGGGGGGAGGATTTTAATCTACAAAAATAATCTTAAGGAAACTAAAATTTCTGTGGGCTTTTAACAGCTATTTGCTGTACTGAATAAGTATTGGTGTCAGTACTTGGCACACAGACAACATGGGTGAAATCCTGACCTCATTGAAGTTGGGGTGAAATGATTTCACCCTTCAATTTTACATATATAAAAATTAAACCAAAAAAAGAAAGCAAATGAGAATGAACATGGTCTAGCTTCCCTCCACCCTCATGATCCCAGTAACCAATCGTTTATTTTATAGATCCCCTCTACACATAAAAGATAGGGGCTGAATGTCTGCAGCCACATTTTCATAGAAATTAATTTAAATGCTCAGAATCATGCAAGAAGTGAAAACTGAGCATTGCAAATCAGTGGGTTTCATAATAGTTTATTTCTAAGGAAGATAGAGAAAATAATTCCATGGAATATCATAGAACAAAATTACTATTTTTGAATTATCCCAGTTTCCATATTGCTATGGATTTCAATGGGTGGTCCACTTCTGACAGTGTAAAAACAGCAGGCAAGTATAATAATGAAAGATGAGATACACGTTGACACAGCATTCAATGACTAGTTTGTCACTCCTCTAGGATGCAAGTGACTCTATTGACTATTGACTCTAAATAGTAAGGGCAAAAACTAACTGCTTTTATCTTTTTGCAGCCTTAGCTCAGCAAAATAGTCTGCTAGTAGTTTTAACAATGTTTCCACCCATCCCCATACCATTAGTGGTTAAAATTAAAACTGCCTTGGTGGTCACAGCAGCTTAGAATTTAGCATTGCTTCGATAGTCACTAAAATGTACTGCATTCCCCTCAAATGAAATATACAACTTTAAATCAAATTAAATATATGTTGTCTATTGTTAATGCTGCAAAAATGTATGTAATGTGATATAAACTGATTTATATAAACAGGTGTTTTTATGTGTTTGTGTCTTAAAATATGCATTTTCAGTCGATGGCTATGGATTTTTACTCCTGATTCACAACCACAAGAGAGACTAAGTAATACCATTACAGATCTAGTATTGTGTACCAGAATGTGGGCAGCTGTGACGACAAAAAGAAAATTAAACACTACAGAGTTTTCCCAAGAAACAGACAGGACTGCTGGAAAACAACAACTGTCCTTTGTTATCACAAAAGGGTATCTTTCAGAGGCATACAACAGGATCACACTGTCCACCAGATTAAAAATCAAAACACTGAACTTGGAAGTGGAATCAAAAGGCAATAATAGCTCTGAGGAGAACACCGTTAAGTTAACTCAGCAAAAAGAAAAGGATAACCAGGCGAGATAACTTTGAACTCCAAAGATGCCATCTCTGGAATAGACAGAATCTGATGCCACTGCTTTCTGACCTGACTCAGGGACCACAGCAGAATTAAAATGTACACAAGCCCAAACAACAAAACTTTGGGTTTTTGTCTGCTGTAAACAGGAGTTTGAACAAGTAAAGAAACACAATAACCTTGGTTTTACTGAAGCGCTAGTGATATTAAACCAAGGTATGGAGTCTTTGGCAGTAGAAAGTCAAAGTGAGACAGTCATAGCAACAAAATGGCTGCAACCTTTCTTCTGGAGCAAAAAGGCACAATTTTAAATGCTCATCAGCACTGGATTTCATCTAGCCCAAGACTGGCAGTAGCATTAAATGAATTATAAAGTCACTGACTGCGACATATAGAGCAAATATTTCTAATAGGTTGCAAAAGACAGTAGGCTCTGAATCGTAATCCAAACATATTAACAGCTTTAGAAAGGATGAACAAAGTGTATGCTTGTATTGCAAATGACAATACAGAACACTATAAGGTGTCCTCTTCTGAACCCAGAAAAGAGCTGCAATTAAACTGATTGGAACTGAACTTTGAGGTTAGCTTAGTTCTCAGTTGTCTTCCCTAATCTCAAATTATATTCAGTATCCACTGTGGAACCAATGATAATGTTCCTTCAGGATAGCACAACTCTTGGTCAAGTCTCTGACTGATCTCGGAATATCTGCATGCAGAGTAATACTGACAGGGAAAGATACAAATCTAACTTTTTTTTTTTTTAAACCACCACCTTTCAACTTGAAGGAGCTGAATATACTTCACAAACTATGTATACTAGCACTCCTGAAGTAGAAACCACCACTGGGGTAGAGGGCAGCAGTCAAAGAGCAGACACTATACTTCCCAATTGTTTATATGTTGTGTAGGAAACTTTGGCCAAGGAAATTAGGGGAAAAAACTTTACCTTTACAAAAAAGTATGATATCTTTAATCTGCATGCACGGTAGAGAAGATCTCAGTTAAAGAACCTTGAGTAAATTATGTGACATTCAATTAATCTACCTCAGAAGTATGAAAGCAACAGTCAGCATTGCTTGAACGGGAACCTGCATTTGCAGGAAGCCTGGAGATCTGATTCAAATCTCAATTACACAGGGGCAATTCCACCAAGTTCAGTGGAGTTACTCCAGACATACTGATGAGAGAAGAGTATAAGGCTCAATGTTTGTTTTAAACCTGATGCTTAGTTCACAAAGGGTTTGATCCTTCTCCTACAGATGTCAAAGGCAGAACGCCTATTAACTTCAGTGATGTAGGATACACACACACCCCCCAATGCAGTGTTTCTCAAATGTGTCTGCCAGGGCCTTTCCTTTTCTTGAAGCCACAGCCTCCTGGGCTGTGGCGGGGTGAGGGGGGTGCTGACAAAGCAGCGGCTCCTCCCCTGGGCCTGCCTGCCTTGTCCCTACCCCTTAGCACTGACGGAGCAGCAACCAGTGTGAGTTCCCCACCGGCAGTGTGGTTTACGCTTCAGGCTTTCACCCTGGGATGGTGGGCAGTAGGCTCTGGCCATACAGTGGCGGCCTCTGTCCCCCGGCCACAGGGTTTTGGGATCCATCCCTGGACTCACCCTGCTGCCATCACCTCGACCCTGCTGCCTCCTTCAGACCCCCATTGCCCTGGCCCTCCTGACCCACCTCCTCATCCAGGGCTTAATTCCCCCCATCCTCCATGCCAGGGCTGAGTAAGTCTGCTATGAAAAGTGATATTAACAAATATCACTGGTCATCTTTAAAAAAAATAAAAATAAAATAACACACACCACATGCAAAGCACCTTATTTTTGTTTCTAGTCTGTTTAGGTCCAGTAAAGAATAGAGACAACTGTACATCATTTTTTATTATTCAGTCTGTAAAAATACCCTACATAAATAAATAAAAAACCCTACATAAATAAATGATCTGGACATGTATACATGCATATTTATTTGTTTTCCCTAAAGTTAATTAAGTATTTTAGGAAAAATTCTCAGAGCGGCCACCAGCAAGAGTTGGTGGACGTACTCTGAGGCCACCAAAAATATGTTGAGAACCCCTGACTTAATGGGAATAGATATCTATAGAATATTGCAGGATAGGGTTTTTGTCTTTTTTTTTTTTTTTAAATCTGAAAGCCAAGAAATTGTAAGTTGTAGTTTTAAGTTTATGCTTTTAAAAAGCCACAAACACCAGTAAATATGAAAATACAAAATTAAGGTACGCTAGACTAAGGCCTGGATCCAGGAAAGCATGTGGGTAACCCCACCAGAAGTTACCAATGGATAAATGAATGGATGTTTACTATGTCATCATTAAAGTTAAGCACATGTTTAAATGTTTTGCTGTATTGGGACTTAACCCATTCCTTCTGTATCTGTTTCCCTGCCCATTCTCCAGCCAAAATCAAGAGAACCATTCATGTTTATGAAGACTGTGTGGTAATGCATTAATATTTTTAAAATGGTCAGGGGTATGTCAGTAATTGGAGGTGGAGGTGTGATTCCCAGCTTGTGTAGACATATTCATGCTAACTCTCATCAAGCTAGTGTGCTAAAAACAGTAGTGTAGCCAGGGTAGTACAGTTAGCAGTGAGCAATGGCACAAGGTAGCTATGCTGAGTACGTACTTATGGGGGTTCAGACAGGTTTGTATTCAGCACGGCTAGACCATGCCACCACTTGCCACTATCCATGCTATTCTGGAGCTGGAAATCACATCCCCTAGCACCAAGTGTAGATGTATCCAACTGGAAAGCATTTAGGCACAGCAATATAAAAATCTTAAAAGCATATAATTACCAGATTTTTGGATAAGCATGTTTGTAAAAAATGAATTTCTAAGGCTTGCACAAAATACAAGTTTCATCCAAAATCAATAACCGAAAATGTTTAGATGTATAAAACTTCTAATACATATATTTTAAAAATAATATTTGCAAATCAGTTATTTCCTCCCCCTGCCACAACAGA
Source organism: Malaclemys terrapin pileata (assembly GCF_027887155.1). Classification (NCBI taxonomy): domain Eukaryota; kingdom Metazoa; phylum Chordata; order Testudines; family Emydidae; genus Malaclemys; species Malaclemys terrapin. The sequence continues at coordinate 94,261,547 of NC_071509.1, forward strand.
TCTAGTTTAAATGTTCTGGCCAGACTACAATACAATACAGTAAAGACTACATCAAAAACAATACTAGTTGTCCATATCCATGTAATGATTACATTCTATTAAGTGGTCTCCAATCAGTTGGGTACAAATAATAAAATATGGACAAACATTTGCACCCACAAATCAGGCAGACACATTACAATTCCACTATCTCTTCCCATAATTGATAGTGTGTGCAAAACTGATGTGAAAAATTAGAAGGCAGTTTGATGCCCCATTTTAAAATTTGGCATGTATTCTGTTAACCATTTAGGAAATCTAAAATTTTGAACAAAAGCTTTGACATTCACCTTTACATATAGTTAGATGGGCCATTACAAAAACAGAAGAGTGACCCATTAGGGTCTCATCCACCACACAAGGATGTTAGGGCGGAAACACTCTGGCGAAAGGAATGGATATCTGTTACAATCCCCAACCAGTCCCTCATCGCCAATCTAACAATTTGCCTGTCTGGTTTTGATCTGCTCCATCGCCAATGGTCCCTGTTGAACAGGTTCCGGACCGGGCAAGATCTCTGTGCAGCCAATCAGTATCGCTGGGGCCTTCATGAGAGCCCTTCTTGCAGCTGCGGCGCAACACAGACAGTGACTCACACTGTCGATGAATGCCTGCTGACTATGTTCAGCAGTTGCCTAGAAGAAATGTATCATGCCACTGAAGAGGCCATTCCTTGGCTAGACCACTATGCACACGCTAAATAAATACCAATTTCCAAACCAAACAAAGAAAATTAAGGATTGTTGTAAAGTCATTAAAAGTGAAATTCCCCCCGCCCTCCGAAAGTGTTTTAGAGAACACCCTATTTTTGATTAAAAGACTGTTCTTTTTATTTTGGACAAGCCCTACTCTACATTCAGCTTTTAAGGGGGAGGGGAAGGGGAGAACGCCTAGTGACTTTTTACCCCCTTGTAAAAGGATGAGTCTTGTCTTCAAGCAATCTACTCCTATCAAAACTTTGTTCCTGCTGGGTCAATTTATCCCTGGGGTTAATTCTGTCTGGTCTCCTCCCATCACCCAAAGGAATCCAAGAGGTAGTTGCTTTATTTAAACCTTCTTAACAAACCAGATCAAACTTTTGCAGATTGTTCCCACAAAGTCTGTGCAAGCAAAGTAGTCCTTTCCCCTATCTGTGTCTCACACCAGTAACAAGATTTCCTAACTCTTACCTCAGAGCTTCAGCAATAAAGGGCTCCAGACAAACAGTATCCCCTCTTGTGTTGGGTTTTTCTAGAACAGTCCCTCTCTGCAGTAGCTCCAGCAGCAATTAGGAGCACCACTCCTGACTCCTCAGCTAATTAAGTTCCAGCTCTGAGGTGTAGCAGGTGGAGCTAATCAGACAGCTCCAGGCCTCTGAACCCAGAGGGATGGTATCCCTTATACTTTCACACTCCTTCTTCCCCAATATTTCCAGAGGAAAACCAGGTGGCTTAATGAGGGTTCTACTGGTTCTACTGTTCCCTTTCCTATAACTATGGTATTGTCATGCCATCTCGAAGCTGGGCCCACCCCACTCATGAGCTCTTGTTCATTTGAGCTCTTTGTTAACAGGGCAAGTGTTTGGGCCCCATGAAGGATAATCTATCCCTTCTCATTGTGACAATTGTCTTTATAATGTAATCAATGTAAACCAATGCAAACAGATAACTAAGACTGAAAGTAACATGCAGCTGGGTTCCACTTCTGCAGGATAAGACCAAAGAGAGACAGATCCTCCTTACATATACATTTTTAATGTTAAATTAGTCAGCTATGTTTAGGGTTCATGACAAAGAAGCACGAGGCAGATTCCGTGCAACATAGCAGACACAGTCCACAGGGAGCAGGAACAAAGGTGACAGATATTTTGTATATCCAGATTCTGATCCAGCTGATGCAACCCCCAGCATAAATCAGAGCTTTCTCAGCTACATCACAACCCAAAATTTCCATAGCATCGAGCATCACAGAAAATTCCCACCTTCCTCTTCCAGCACATGTACTATGCCCAAAACACCAAGGCTAGCTCTACTTGTTAAAACAGCCAATTCTCTGAGTGCTATGATTGCAAATAGGAACTCCTGCATCCCCAACTAGCGCTCATCATGTTCATGCTGCTCCATCAGAGCATAAAGAGGAAGAGAGGAAGCAGGGTCAAGCTCCTCTTCTGATGAGTGTGAAAGTACTGAAGCCATTTGCATTTTCTGAGGGCCTGCCTAGCCCCAGTCTGCAGAACTGGTATTAAGAAACTGCTTTGAGTCCTGTCCCTGACTCCCAACCATCAGCCTGCAGAAACCCATGCCCCAACTCCCCCCACCAACCCAACAGAATCTTGCCCACCTATTAAACCAAAATATACTGATCCCCCAACTGACTCCAGCCTACTACCACAGGGGATATTGTCCTCCCCCTACCAACCACCTATATTTCTGACTCAGAGTTGCTCCAAAATGCGTTGGACAAGGGACGGCCTTGTTCTTGTAGAAGATAAATTTCAGGAATAGCATGAGGAAGTTTCCACTATTTGTTGCCCATTAAAACAAAAGTAATTCAATTTTTCAGATTTCATAACATTGAAAAGCAATGGAAAAAAAAACACACTGATTTGTCTTAAGTTATAAAACACAAAGAAAATATGTCCTACAGGCCTAGCTTCTGTTAGGATGTTTAGTATGAGCTTGCTAGAACCTTCAAAGAAGGTGCAATTAATCTTGAAAATGCAACTGCAGGATCTAGATTATAAATCTCTTCCCATGCTATTTATTGTGTTGCTACTTGTTCACATCTCTACATTTTACATTTACCCAACTGGTGCCCAACACATAGGACTTTTAAATAATGTTATAGATTCAACCCCAATAGCTCACATATATGAAGAGTCTGACTGGGATGCAAGAACAAGCAATACAGGAGAATAATTTAACACTCTACCCAGAGCACTAAACCGTTTTCCTAAAATCAATAAACAGATGGTACAACACTACTAAAGTTTACTGAGTACTGTTCTGAATAGTTTACCACCTTATTGGAGTACAATACAGTAATAATCAGTAACATGTCAAAGCTATGTTTTCCCAAACAATTATGTTGGGATTTCATATTAGACCACAGCCTTTAGGATAATCAATGCAGGGCCGTCTCCAGGCACCAGCTTGGCAAGCTGGTGCTTGGGGCGGCTACTCCGGACAGGGGCGGCAGGTCCAGTTATTCGGCGGACGGTCCCTCACTCCCTCTAGGAGCGAAGGACCATCCGCCGAATTGCCGCCGCAGATTGCGATCGCAGCTTTTTTTTTTTTTTTTTTTGTGGCTGCTTGGGGCGGCCAAAACTCTGAAGCTGGCCCTGAATCAATGTATATTTATAGGGACTTAATTACAGCAATGAGGTATTTTTTTTCTGCCAGGAGGGAAATTGAAAAGAAAGATATAGTTCCAATTATATGTAGCACAGCCAGCTGAGTGCTGTTATGCAAAGTTTGCCATTAGCAAGCAGTTTACTACACTGAAACTTGATTTTCAATTAACAAAAATCAAGAGATATGCAATACAGCTCAATGGGGTTTAGGCGCAAAAGTTCACGGGGAATATCCAGCTTGCTGCCTCAGGTGGTCAATATCTATCCTTTGCTTAGGACTCAGCTGTGATGTTGTAGAGCTGAGAAACAGCAGTAATGGTAGCATTGCAGCCTTCAAAATATCACTGTAGGATCACTTTTTAAGTTTTCTGGGGCCAAGTGCTGATCCTCAACATGTTAAAGCTCCCATAGGTTTAAATCGGAACTAAAGGCATAACTAGAGTTTATTTTTAAGTAATAAGATGTGTTTGATAAATTGTCCAGCTATACCAGAAGGACAGGACACACTGGATGTGGTTTAAACAGGCAGCAACTTTATTATCAGCTGTCTGGGAGTACCCTGCAGATAAAAGTGTACAGTGTAGGTGACTCCATGATTATTTCAATATCTACCAGGGGGCATCCATCAGCCTCCATGCCCCTTTTCCATCCTGGTCCCCAGCCAATCCACTGCTGGGACCTTACCAGCCCCCCTTTTGAATAGTTGGTTCCCTGCTGTGCCTGTCATAGGAGCCCAGAACACCATTTTTGCTCCTTTAAATCCTTTACCTCCATACACCTCCTTTAAATCCTTTACCAAACGATTTACCTGATCACTGTATCACCTCCCTATGGAGTACCCGCACTGGACATCTTGCCCCTTGCTTACAGAATGCATGGCGACATCATAGCCTAAATCCTATTCCATGCTCACCCAACCTAAGCCCCCACTCACACCCAACTGTGTGAAAGTCAAAAAGCCCCACAATGCCTTGCCCAATCTGGCAGTGAAGGAAGATTCCTTCCCAGTCTCCCCCTCCAAGAAAGGAGCAGCTTGCAGAATGCCCACAGTGGATCCTGACCAAGCCTGGTATTTCACCAGTTTCAAGGGCAGGTGCTGCTCTGCTTGGTCCAGGTGAAAGAGGGCTTTGCCTGCCCAGTTTGCACTTATGTACTTTTTCCCGCATCTTTGGGTCACCTCTGTGTATGGGAGGGGTGAGTCAGCATCCTCATGCTGACCCTTTGCATCTGCAACAGTGACCATGCCTCTGCCCTTAAAGAGGTATACCCAGGGGTGAAAGTAAGCTGGTATGGGCCGGTACAGTGTACCGGTAAAGAGTGACTGCTGGTACCGGCCCGTATGCAACCGATGTAAAGCACTGCCGTGGCAGTGCTTTAAGGACCCTGCTTAAAGTGCTTCAGCGCTTTAATGTTGCTGACACTTTTGCACCCCCTGCCTCTGGGGGTTGGGAGGTAGGGAGTGTGGCACAAAAGGAGCAGCTGCTCCAGGGCCAGTGATTTAAAAGGGCCCAGGGCTCCACAGCAGCAGCCATAGCCCCAGGCCCTTTAAATCGCCGCTGGAGCCCTGGGCAGTGCGGCTGGCTGTGGGCTCAAAAAAGAAAATCATTCACACATCTCTTCACGTTTTGGCCACCCAGTCCCGCCCCTTCGGTCCGAGCCCCCACCCCTTCCGGGGGCCCAGAGCTCGCCTCCTTATCTTAAGTGTTGAATGTTACTTTCATCTCTGGGTATACCCCTTTCCCCGGCAAGCGAGACAATGCTGCCACCCTCCCTCCCGTTAAGGTGCTGCACAGTCATCAACAATCACGAAATCACAAGAGAAAAAAGTTAACTCAAACTTCAAATTGCATTGGTCAGGTACAGTAACTAATTAAGGACCCATTTTCTTGTGTGAATGATCATGCAACTCCCACTGCTATGAAAGGGAGTTTTCTATAGACATGGTAATCCTGGGCAGTTAGTTTCATTATCTACTTAGGAGTGACTAAAACAAGATAGAGAAAGAAAATCCCTATGTATTTTTTAAATTTAGTTTTGGGGCAATCCCCTTCCTGGCATTTCTCTAACCAAATGCCAAGTAGTCCTTTCCCAATCAACTTCTAATAATTAATTTCAATTGGGCTGTCAAAAAATTAATTGTGATTAAAAAAATTAATCGTGATTAATCACAGTTTTAATCACACTGTTAAACAATAGATTCTCAATTGAAATGTATTAAATATTTTTGGATGTTTTTCTACATTTTGAAATATATTGACTTGAATTACAACACCAAATACAAAGTATACAGTGCTCACTTTATATTATTTTTACTACAAATATTTGTACTGGAAAAATTATAAACAATAGTATTTTTCAATTCACCTCATACAAGTACTGTAGTGCAATCTCTTTATCATGAAAGTGCAATTTACAAAAGTAGATTTTTTTTGTTACATAACTGTACTAAAAAAACCCCACCATTTAAAACTTTAGAGCCTACAAATCCACTCAGTCCTACTTCTTATTCAGCCAACCACTAAGACAAACAATTTTGTTTACATTTACAGGAGATAATGCTCCCTGCTTATTTACAATTTCACTTGAAAGTGAGAACAGACACAAAACACAAAGAAGGTACCAATGTGAGATTTCTAAGAATAGATACAGCACTCAACCCAAGGTTTGAGAATCTGAAGTGCCTTTCAAAATCTGAGAGGGACGAGGAGTGGAGCATGCTTGCTGATGTCTTAAAAGAGCAACACTGTGATGTGGAAACTACGAAACCCAAACCATCAAAAAAGAAAATCAGTCTTCTGACGGTGGCATCTGACTCAGATGATGAAAATGAACATGCATTGGTCTGCACTGTTTTGAATGGTTATCAAGCAGAACCTGTCATCAGCATGGATGTATGTCCTCTGGAATAGTGGTTGAAGCATGAAGCAACATATGAATCTTTAGCGCATTTGTCATGTAAATATCTTGAGACGCGGGCCAACACAGTGCCATGCGAATGCCTGTTCTCACTTTCATGTGATATTGTAAACAAAAAGCAGGCAGAATTATCTCCTGCAAATGTAAACAAACTTGTTTGTCTGTGCAGTTGGCTGAACAAGAAGTAGGACTGAGTGGATGTGTAAGCTCTAAAGTTTTACATTGTTTTATTTTTGAATACGGGTTTTTTGTATGTAATTCTACATTTGTAAGATCAACTTTCATGATAAAGAGATTCCACTATAGTACTTGTAATGGGGCAATTGAAAAATACTATTTTCTTATGTTTTTTTACAGCGCAAATATTTGTAATAAAAATAAATATAAAGTGAGCACTGTACATTTTGTATTCTGTGTTGTAACTGAAATAAATATATTTGAAAATGTAGAAAACATCCAAAAATATTTAAATAAATGGTATTCTATCATTATTTAACAGCACAGTTAATCGCGTGATTAATCATGATTAATTTTTTAAATCATGTGATTAATCACAATTAATTTTTTAATCTCTTGACAGCCCTAATTTCAATCACACCTAAGCATCTGCTTTGACTTTAATCAGCTCCTTACATGTGAATGAAAGCAGGGTTTGGTCCAATATGCTTAAATCCAGTAGGTAGACTTTTATATACTTTTTCAGGGCTTTACATCTAATGTTACTAGTCTACTTACAGTAACTACTTCTATTACTATGATGAGAAAGTGTTTAGTTTACCCTCAAATGCCAGAGATTTCATGCAGATCATGTTTCTTGGCAATTTTCATATGGAATATCATTCAAATTTCCAAATAAGTGCACGTTATATATTCTTGATACATATAGTATCTCAGATTGTACAAGTACAATTAGAATTTTTAAAAATTGACATTCCTTCGCTTCTAAGAACAGAAGAATGTTTGTATTATTTGGACCAGATCCTCCATGATATAAACTGGTATAGCTCCGCTTAAGTGAAGTCAGTTGAAAAACTGGAGGCATCTCTATAGACCCCTCTCTCATTTTTTCCTTAAGGACAAAAATATACATTGAGTGGAGTGCCTAAAAATAGTGCCTTATGTAGCACAGATGATGATCAATATAGTATTACATAGTTAATTGAAATGAGAAGGCCAATAAACCAGATTTAGTCCGAGCAGGGGAAAAATAAACCTCTAATGCAGAGATTTTGTCCTTATGTGAACTAGATTTATTATTAAGCGCTAAGCCCCAAGCAAGTGGCAGACTTGGGGGACACAGTCTGAAGATCAGCATATTTTGGGGAGGGCAGGGAGAAGAGAAAGGGAACCCAAGGATCTGCACCATTCCTGCCACCCAGTTTGCAAGAAGAGATGCAGCCCTATTGAATTGGCTACTCATTGGCATGAGTAGTTAGCTCATGAATAGTGACAATCAGGACATGCAATTTCTGTTGTAAACTTGGGCAAGGCCTAAACATATATCAAGAAAAAAGAAATCTTCCACATGATACAATACATATAGTGTAGACATATTGAGGTGAGGCAATCCAAACAAATGAGTGAAATGACAAATGTCAAGCAGCACATAATACAATGCAAGAAAGGCTATTGACTGTGAATTGTTTCATTTCATTACATATTGAATAAGACGTTAAATAAGAGATGTGACAATGGCTGATGAAGAACTATTGTAGAATATTTTTAGGAACATAGTATATTGCTTGAATTTTATTTTCCAAGATTGGAGGGAAACAATTTTACAAAAACAATGTTGCAAGATAGCTCAATAGAAAAATCTGAACATCAAGGAATCCTTATGAGTCTAGAAGAAACAGAATCACTTCTGATCATTTCATTTATATATTTTAAGATGTCTGGAAGAATAAGCAGGGTGAATAGGTTATGCACAGAAATAAAAAGAGGAAAGAATATTTATATGTATGTTACAAATAAATAGGTCTTCAGATAATTAGATTCAAGTGAAAGCAAAAATAATTTGATCTGTTTGGCTAATTTTATATATGCATATATAAAACACTTTTTTCTTGCTTATAATATAGACAGTCCTCCTTGAAATTAATCAGATTCTAAGCTATGTGTATTGTCTCTCTTCTCTTTCAAGGTTCCAAATACTTCCTTCATCTCAATAGCAGCATTGGTTCCATAATTTTCCATTTTACCTGTTCTTTTCTGCAAGTATCACCTACCCAAATTTCAGATCAAATTCAAATATATCCAAACTGTGTGCATTTAATGGACACACATTTAAGTTACACAGCTATCCAAGAAAACTTCCCCTCCCCTCCAAGTTTGCAATAGCTTATCCAAATAAAATTTGTCTGAGTCTGAATGTGCTGTTTGAAACTTGGCTCAGCTTTAGTTACAACATTATGAACATATTAGAAAAAGTGTAGGCATAATGTTATACAGATTTTAAATGTGTGCTTTAAGATTAGCTTCTTTCCCATAAGGTACTGTTGTAATTTCTCTGTTTAGGATCCTATGTCCTAAGGAGAGAAAGTTTGGCCCAATGGTTAGGACACTAGTCTGGGACTTGGAAGACCCAGATTAAATTCCCACAGATGCATTACATAACCTCAGTCGAGTCATTTTGTCTCCGCTTCAGTTTCCCATCTGTAAAATAAAGATAATAGCACTTCACAGAGTTGTGAGGCATATATAAGACTATCTGGGTGAATAATGGAATTGTCAGCACTCTGAAACACTCTTATCCCCCTCTCCCCCCCCCAAAAAAAGAGTGGGGGAGAATAATTTTGGATCAATCAAACTTCAACCTGATTCTTTTTACTTTGAGTATTTTAAAGCATTCTAAAGCTTTAAATAAATTCAAGTTAAAATTAAGGAAGTTCCTTAAAGAAAGATAGTTTGAAATGTTTTAATTTTTATTCAAAGATTTCAAAGTGGACCATTTTGATTCTTTAAAAAAGTGTGCCCCCCATTGGGATAGTTTGACAAAACTAACATGAACAAAGAAAATGTTTTGGTGTTGCTAAATCTGCATTTTCCACCCCCCCCCCCCAAAAAAACCCCCAAACAGCACATCAATAGCATACAAAGTCTGCCCTAGAACAGAAAAGTAATTTGGTTACAGTATTTTGGATTCTTCTCACAATTGTTTCTTATCATGTTAGTATATTTTGCATACAGTAAAATTCTACTTCTGAAAAGTTTGTGTTCCCCAATGCATATTCTTTTTCTCAATGCTAAAGCATGAATATTTTCCTAAAACATTTCAGTTCTATCAAAAACTGAATTTTATTGAAATGTATATTTTATGAATGCTGCTTTGCTGGAGCAGTTACTCCATTTTGATTAGAGATGGCTTTGTAAGATGTCACTTGTGAATGCATTCGATTCTGAAGTCCATTTAAAACAGTTTTCTTTCAATAGCACCAGCAGTTCATAACTTGTTCTCATTATATCGTTTGAACAGGCAGAATTCTCACATGATTTAAAAATATTTCTATCAATTAGGATCACTTTTAACCAGTTGCAGAAAACTAATTTATCAGTTTTGGATAAATCCAGGAATAAAACAAAAACAAAAGCACAGAGGTACTTTCAGAACTGGAGAATAAAAGCTATCCTTTTTGCATATGAAAATCCAAGCAGGTGGATTTCAGGTTCTAATTCAGGCCCATCTTTAATGGTGATTATCGTCAATATAAATGAGAATGTAAGAACAGCCATGCTGGGTCAGACCAAAGGTCCATCTTGCCTACTATCCTGTCTTCCGGCAATGGCCAACACCAGGTGCCCCAAAGGGAATTAATAGAAAAGGTAATCATCAAATGTGCCCATTCCCAGTTTCTGGGGAACAGAGACTAGGGACACCATCCCTGTCCATTCCAGCTAATAGCCATTGATGGACCTATCCTACATGAACTTATCTAGTTGTTTTTTGAACATAGTCTTGGCCTTCACAACAGCCTCTGGCAAAGTTCCACAGGTTGACTGTGTATTATATTAAGAAATACTTCCTTTGTTTGTTTTAAACCTGCTGCCAATTAATTTCATTTGGTGACACCTTGAACTTGTGTTATGGCATGGAGTAAATAACACTTCCTTATTTACTTTCTCCACACCAGTCATAATTTTATAGACCTCTATCATATCCTCCCTTGCTCATATCTTTTCCAAGCTGAAAAGTCCCGGTCTTATTTCTCTCTCCTCATATGGAAGTTGTTCCTTACCCCTAATCATTTTTTTGCTCTTTTCTGAACCTTTTCCAATCCCAATAGCTCTTTTTTGAGATGGGGCAACCACATCTGCATGCAGTATTCGAGATGTGTACACACCATGGATTTATATACAGACAGTATGTTATTTTCTGTCTTCTTATCTATCCCTGTCTTATGATTCCCAAAATTCTGTTAGCTTTTTGCTTCTAAGATGTATGAAAATAAAATAAAAGTGGACACAGTACATTTTCAATGCCCTAGGCAACACATTTCATGTTTGACTTGTACTGGTGGAGAAAACAGGCCAGCAGTCAAACTGGCAAAATTGTGATCTAGTGCTATGCCAAATACCTGGAATGATGAGACCGCTCCATTTCTTCCAGGAGTTGAATTAAGTTGAGTTGAGTTATCAGTGAAGGTCTTGGAATATGCTAGATGCCCAGGGTAACATTATTAGTAATAAATACTTAAGTTATGAGAATTCTCAAAAGCCTCAGTAAAAATTAGATCACCATTGTAATAGTTACAGTACAAACATGGATAAGAGAATGATTAGCCCAGATGGCATACACACTAAAAGGGAACAAGAGGGATGAAGGTAAGAATGTATGACTAATATACAAACATATGACTCTGGTGAAGAATTGGCATAGGGTTTGTTACATTTTTCTCCATTTTTGAATTGAGGATAGAGATTAGGGTGAGGAATAGCAGGAATGGATAATTTAATAAGATAAGGGAGTTAATAAGAGCAGAGGAGTAAGGGAAAAGTAAGGCGGGGAAACAAGATCATCACCTGTATAATAGGAAACAGCATCTAGAGTTTTGTAAGCCTCATGGTGCAGGAAAGAGTCTCAAGGAGGATTTGAAGAAAATCTGAAGCTTGTACTGATCATATCGTCATGTTTTCCATCTTATTTGTATATGCACACACAAGTGTATATACAATACATACATACACACATAAAACTCCTGTCCTGTACTGATAGGGGGTCACATACCCGTAACAAGCCAATAAAGCCAAAGAGAAAGTGATAGTAACATAAGATATGACCTATTTCAGTTCAGAAGTAACATTTTTCAAATATTCTCATGGATAAAATTTGCTTATTGGGTTCACAGGGATTAAAGCGCTATACATGTGTATAAAAGATCTCTATGTACTTTAAGTATTACATTGTAACTGTTATATGGTTTATGTATGCTATGCTTCCTATGCTGTCTGTATCTCATTTTATTGTGCTGCTTTAAATGTATGATTTCTAAAGTATGATGTATTCTTTCTTGCTTTATTGAATATATTGTAACTGCTTATTTCCTTTAAGAAATATTTTGTTTCTGAAGACTTACTGCTTGGATGTCAATCCTTTGAGCAGAGGGTTGTATCTGTGTCCTCCCAGGGGTTAGCAGGATTTACATGCTCTGGGAAGTCCTCTGCGTGTTGGAAACAAACCCCCTGGTAAAACCCTGGCAATTCCTCTAGGGTGGGCCACCACCTAATTTATTCTGCCCAAAGGGGTAATAGATAATGTATGGCTATAGGCAGGCCAGTATTAAAGTGTCTGAGGTCCAAATTTTGGATAACTAAGGGTCCAAGGATAAAGCCTTTGGAGAAGTCCACAGAAAAAGTGGAGACCGGATAACAATGGCCCACCAAATAAGACTGACGAAGTTATCAGAAAGGCAGTGGAAAATCATGAGAAGACAAGAACAAGGCAGCCAGTAGAGAATAGATGTTCAAAAAGTAGGGAGTGGTCAACAAAATCAAAAGCAATCAAAAGGTTAAGGAGAACAAATGTGGAGTACAGGCCCTTAGATGTTGCCAGGATGTGCTCATTATAGACATTGGTGAGAGCAGTTTTATGGAATACCACAGCAGAAGCCAGTTTGGAGAGAGTCAGTGATGAAACTGGAGAAAAGTAACTGAAGAGGGGGGTTGAAGATGTGACATTTGAGAATTTTGTAGATGAAGGGAGGAAATGATTGTATGAGGGTGAGGTAGAGCCTAGGGTGAGTTTCTTTAAGAAAAGCATACTTGTACGTTGAGGTGAAGGAACCCCATGAAAGAGAGAGTATAAGGAGAAAAGTGAGGGTGAAGTTTGAGGGCAGGGGTAAAAGGGAAGTTAGGTGATAAGACCATTGGGGAAGTATGCTTGACATCCCTGGATCCTGTGCTGGTAATATACTGTGGGAAGGTGCAAAATTTGTCAACTTTACTTCAGAGCAGCAGAAAGCAGAGTTGCGTGTAGGAGTCTTAAATAGGTTCAATTTGGAGGCAAGAAGGAGTGCTTTAGCCTGTATACTGATGTGGCTAGGGTACCTAACTATAGAAGATGGATTCCACTCTGGTTCTTCTTGGAAAGAGGTCAAGAAAAGTGAATGATATGCTGTTTCTTGAGTTAGGGCTTCAAAGCTCCCACACCCAGGAAATTCTGCTATAGAACTGGTTCCTGGTGGCAGAGGAGGGTTCCTGTTCTGCTTTATGCTATGAGGGACAAGGGTAGGGCTTTTCTCTATCTATTGGAAGTTACTGGAAGTAGGAGGGTTAATGTATAAAAATATTTCAGCAAATTTTTATAAGTGTTACCTATCTTGCTCTTATCTTTAAAGTACATATTGGACAACTTTTTATTTCATCATCTGATATATACCCAAATACATTCATTCCTTATCTAATATTTAATCCATTCTTTATTTTAGCAATACTTTGTGTTTAAGAATAGGTTGATGTTCTTTAAAAGTGACTAGTGTAGGTGTAGTTTTATATGAATAGAGAAAGCAGTCATTTCTCTCCTATGCAGATGAAACTAATAACACTGCTGCCATCCTCTGCCTTTCATTCATGTAAGCTCATCTTACATTCCAGCACATCTCTTACTGCTGCTACCCATGCATATTTGGCAGTCACTGATTATTTTTAACTGTATTTTTTGAAAAAAAAAAAAAAGCAGAGCAAAAGCTTATGACCAATATCAAATGTAATATAAATTGTTTAGAAAGCTGGTAACATTGAAGAGTAGAAGCTGTACAAGAGGTAGGTAACATTTTAATATATGGTATGCATGCTCATGGCACATATGTATGTGTATCTGATTAAATAAGTGCCTGCTGACTAAATTAAAAATGCAAATGAAGTGTATGGTCTAATCCAGTGGTTCTCAAGCAGGGGTAGATGTACCCCTGCGAGTATGCAGAGATCTAGACCACATACATCAACTCAACTAGACATTTGCCTAGTTTTAGAACAGGCTACATAAAAAGCACTAGTGAAGTCAGTACAAATTAAAACTTCACACAATCACTTGCATATAGAGCAGTATAAACTATACACTGAAATGTAAGTACAATATTTATATTTATTCCAATTGATTTATTATATAATATGGTAAAAATGAGAAAGTAAGCAATTTTTCAGTAACAGTGACACTTTTGTATTTTTATGTCTGATTTTGTAAGCAAGTAGATTTTAAGTGAGGTGAAACTTGGGGTACACAAGACAAATCAGACTCCTGAAAGGGGTACAGTAGTCTGGAAAGGTTGACAGCCACTGATCTAATCCAAACCCAGAAGGTGTTTCTCCACATTACTAAACCACACAATTTGGCATGTGTGTCATACATATTCCAGGATATTCTGGAATGGAAGCAGTTACCAAGGTTCACTAGCAAAAGTCATACATGAGTAAATTGCACAGCAGCTACCAGTACTGTGCACTCCTGTATCTAGTGCTATTAGTCCCTTATTTGCATGACAGATATCTGTGTGCTTGCTCTTTGACACACAAAAGTGGTTATATGCAATACTTTATTTTAAGAAACATGATTGAGTATATACTAAAATTTTGACTCTAGTACATCTTTATGAAGAGTGTAAATTTTAAGAGTCAGTGCAATTTACTGCTCATAAAGATGCTTCTCCCACAAAAAGAGTATAACTTTCTTCTAGTTTGTACCCTGGTGTTAGTAAAAACAGATAGAAACAGTGATTGCTGATACATAGTTACTCACCTTTCCAGTAGATGGTAGTGCAGATGTGCATAAGAGAAGATTGTATTGGGGACTGAAACAAACAATATGTAGATGTTTTCAAATACAGATTATGGAGGCGTTTTTAGATGCTTCCGTTTTTAAAAGTAAGTCATGTGAAGCTGTGAAATCTGGGAAAAATGCACAATCTGACCTTTTCATTCTAGATACTAATCCTTAGCAAGCACCTAATTGTTCTATTTTTATAGAAAAGCTCTGATGAATTACAAATAGACATGAAAGACAGGGATGTGCAGAAATCAATAATAGCTATAATTATGTAGGACTGTAAATCTCAGTAGTGGCACATGATAGTACCATTGAATTCTGACATCTTTGGCAGTATATTTCTTCAGCCACACTACGTTACTATCTTGGTAGTGAGTGACAAGGAACAAAATTCTTTGTTTCTCCAGCTTTTCCAGTGCAAAATTTTCTCTTGCAGACTTGTTATGCTTAAGTTATAAGCTGATTTTAGTAGCAGTACTTATTTTAGTGTGATAAGATATCAGAGGCAACCTCTTCATGTTCTCAATAAATGAAGGAAACATGCATCACACCAGTGGGAAATAATTTTTCCATAGTTCTATTTCAAAATTACTTAAAGACTTAAAAAAGCTATTTTATTTATAATATATATAAAAAAAATAAAACCCAAAGAAAGCAATAGTTTTAATACACAGGAACAAATGGAGGAAGTTAAAGAAAACTGATCATAGGACACAGAAACCAGAATATATAGAAGCTATCTTACCTTATGTGTTATATAAGGTAAGATGTCAATGGATTATTTGAACATATTGAATTTCTAAACTTGACACGGAAAGTATTAATATATGGTCTTTGAAGATTCCCTGCAACATTTTCATTAAGCACATCCATACAAAAGGTTTTGTCTACTCTTAAGATAATTTTGCTACAATTTCCCACCATTGCTGCTATCAGTTCAGCTGAGGTTTAGACCACATGCTATCAGATACAGCAGAGGCCACTAGCACATTAGCACTCCCAACATTGCTACCACCAGTGAAGCTGAACTTGTGTAAACAATGCTACAGAATGTAATGCCCATAGGACACCACCTCATTACTGTTATGACCTCATTATAGGCAGACTTTAATTGAAGATCTAAAAAGTGAAGTAGAAGTAGTTTTTTAAACTCATTTTCCCCTGCAGAAATTTTCTCAACTGCGCTGACTGATACAAAATGATGAGCCCTTATGACAGCTATGGAGACTATAATGTAAAATGTATATCTCAATGAAAAGTAGGTGGTACGTTTCAAGTGATGTACATATAGCTGGCCTCGGAGCAAGGAAGAAGGCAAAAAATTCTGTGGTAGATTATGGGAAGCAATATGATCTACTCCTGTGGAGATGGCTAAGAAGGGCTGCCGTTACAGCAGCTATGGCTCTGCTAATGCAAAATGAAATCTTGACAAAACTGTTAAATTGCAGTTCTGTCCAGATCTAGCAGACACAGAAAGGTTGTGTTTCTGAGGTTGGATTATCCCTTCGCTATCATCAAATTGCACGAAGTGTAGTGCCGACAGATCCTGGTTGTCAGCAGCCAGGGTCAAACCTGGGAGCTCTGGAGCTTAATCCATGAGCCTCTACTGCATGTAGCAGGCTCAATCTCTGGCTGATCTAGCTGCCTCTAGAAGGGGACACCATGCCACACCAAGCAGGCCTTGTTTATATAATCCAACGGGAGAAGGTTAAAAGCTGGCATCAAACTAATTTTTATATTCTCCTGCCCTAGTGGATAGTTGGTGCCAGGTTGGTCCCATACTGTAAATGCTGAATGCTAATGGGCTCAAAAATGCAGCTGGGGATTGGCACAACATTGCTATTTACCACCAAACCCCTTTCCCTCTGATCCATGAACGAGGGACACAGTGTGGATTCTATTTTCAGATAGCCCACCAAGTTTTTCTGACACACTGAAAGAGGCCATATTTAGACAGGTCCAGATTCTGTTCTCATTTATGCAAGTGTAAATCTGAGATAACGCCATTAAAGACTTTGGCTCTGAACAATTCTATGCTTTTAATAATTATGTAAACTGAAACTTTGTAAAGCACTTTGAAGTCCTTGGATGAAAATCATATGAGTATCATTATGACTGTGTCAGCCTGAATGTATTTCCCATTCTATGTTAATGCTAATTTGAAGGGCAATCATTTGTCTTCCTCCCTTTCTAGATAGTTTTTCCATCTAGTGAATGATGCAGGGTAAACCATTGTTCCCTCAAGGCTGGCATAGTTTCTTGATCTTGGATGGCTATCATGAGCAGCCTTCATGAAGGGGAAGGGAATCCATGGTAGTGTGTAAAATTTATCACTAGTATTATTTGTATTACTATAGTGCCTATGAGCCCTAGTCATGGATCACTGTGTTCACACAGTTATTGTGCTAGGCATTGAAAAAAATCCCACAAAAGATGTCCCCTACCCTCAAGCGCTTACCATCCAAGTACCAGACAAGAGACAGATCGATATAGACATGGGAATATGAGGAAACGGTACGTCACTATTGGGTATTATGATAGGAAATGGTCTCAGCACACCAGACTAACAATTGTCAAGCTCTTCGTAGACACCATGACAATTGAGTGTTTTGTGGAGGGTTTTGAAGGAGGATAATAATCTTAACTGGTGATGTGCTAAATCTTCCAAGAGACTTTCTACAAAACTTATGGATAACTGAAATTCTTCAAAAAATAAGAAACCCTCCATTGGACATTCACCAATTTTTAAAAATTAACTCATTCAAACTTTTACTGGTCTGATGGTAAGAATGTCTTGTTTTCAGTTGGGACAGAAGGTGGATATGCTAAAAGTCTCACCAGAGCCTGTTTTTATGGTGTTTTTGCCCAAGTTTTGAGGATTAAGTCCTATATTTAAAAAAAAAAGTATTGGGATATTGTGTTTACTGACAAAACACCTAAGGTTTTTAGAAAGCTAAATCTCATGTGAATCTAAATCCCATTAATAGTCAATGGAATTTGGACTAAATGCCTAAATCCCTTCTGAAAATGACATAGCAACACCTAAATACCTTTACAAATCTGGGCCCAAGAGATTTAGATAATTTGACTAAGCTCAGATAAACATCCAAGTAAACAGAATTCAAAACCTTTTGATGTTCACCCATGACTAGCAACAGCAGAGAAGTTCAGTTGTACAAAAGCACTCAATCAAAATAATGCTAATAAAACATACAGGCACCCTAAAATGAACAGAGTAGCCTTAAAGGTTCCACAATAAGTACTCCTGTGCAGGCTTTTAGACAGAGTCCATGACAAGGCTGGCCTCTTGCAAACTGAACTATTAGTGTAAAGTAGCTGCATGTAATAAAGACTAATTGCATTTGGATAAAATTAGAGCTCAGCTGTTATAGCTGTCAATTTCTTTATCATGGGGAATAACCATATGAACTAAAAACTGTTAACATGAAACTATAGGAAAAATGAATAGGATGAAAATCAATAAGGACAAATGTAAAGTACTAAACTTAGGAAGGCATAACCAGTTGCATAAATACAAAATGGGCAATGATTGCTAGGAAGGAGTACTGCAGAAGAGGATTGGGGATAATAGTGGATCACAAACAAAATAGGAATCAACAATGTAATACTGTTGCAAAAAAGTGAACATCATTCTGGGATGTATTAGCAAGTGTGTTGTAAGCAAGATACAAGTAGTAATTCTTCCACTCTACTTGGCATTGATGAAGCCTCAGCTGCAGTACTGTCAGAAGTTCTAGGAACACACTTGGGAAAGATGTGGACCAACTGGAGAAAGTCTAGAGAACAGCAACAAAAATAATTTAAAAGTTTAGGAAGACCTACAAGGAAAGATTGGAGAGAGGGTGAAAAAAAGTTGTTTAGTCAGGAGAAGAGAAGACTGAGGGGGTCCTAAGACTTCAAATACATAAAATGCTATTGTAAAGAGGAGGGTAATGCATTGGACAGGACAAGACGTAATGGGCCTAAATTGCAGCAAGGAAGATTTAGTTCAGACATTAGGAAAAACTTCCTGACTGTAAATGTAAACACTGGAACAAGTTATCACCAGGGCCGACTCCAGGCACCAGCCAAGCAAGCTGGTGCTTGGGACGGCAGCTTGTAGGAGGCGACATTCCGCTCAATTCTAGGGCAGCATGGCCGCTTTTGTTGTTGTTGTTGTTGTTCCACTCCGGCCTCCCTGTAGGGGGCAGCGGCATGGAGGACGGGAGCACACCACAGGGCAGCCCGCGTCCTTCCCTCCCAGCGGCACGTAGCCCTCCCGGCATGCGGCGTGATGGGAGGGGCCGCGTGGCCGCCCCCCTTTTCTCTCTTTCCCGCCCGCTCCCTCCCCCTCCCCCTGCTAGCCGGGGCACATCTGCAGGGCAGGGAGTCCACCTGCACCCTGGCTCCAGCCGCGCCGTAGGGTTTTTTTTTTTTTGCTTGGGGCGGCCAAAAAGCCAGAGCCGGCCCTGGTTATCACTGGATGTTTTTAAGAACAGATTAGACAGACAGGTGTCAGGGATGGTTGAGAGATAATTCTTCATCCTGCCTCAGTGCAGGACCACCAGAGTAGAAGGGGACCCTGCAAGAAGGGTACCTTCCAGTCTTATGATTCTATAGCTGTATGCTGTAAAAAAAAGCTACTGTGTTTGTGAATCAGCTCACTGCTCCACTCATTTTTATATATTTTTTTCCGTAACGAAAATCATTGCCCTATGTTATTCTTTTAAACATCTTTTATTATCCGTGCTTTATGGTGAGTTTCTTTTGTTGTGATATCTACTTGTCAGAGCAAAGGCAAAACAGAGACATACTTCAGAGTGTGTGTGGGGGGGGGTCTGTATTTTTTATAGTGGGAGGCTTCAGTGGAGATGGGATTGATAGATCAAAGTCTTATCGGATGATAACAGATGTAGTTAAATATTTACCTTCATTCTTGTCCTCTGTAGTTAATATAGTATTTCCTAATATAAACTGCTAAATGTCCCCCTTTTCTATTCTTATTTAGATTATGATTTGAAGATATATTCATGAAGCTGTGTAGTTAACTTTTTTTTTTTTAATGTTTCAGTATTTACCTGGCCAAATTCCAACTTGAGTAACTATATTCTGCCTATTTAAATTCCCCATGTAGTTTCAATTAGATAAAATATAGAAGAATAATTTATGTCCTAAAACTTCTGCAGTGTTGCTGCCACTATTAAACAACTTTTAAATTTCACCCTAGAGTGACTGTACGGATCCCTATATACAATAAGTAAAATGAACCGGGACCCCGCTAGCTGAAAGTTGTTACTAGAGCTAAAGATAAGGGGGAAAATCCTGACCCAACCAGTTCCACTTAGTCTGAGGAGCAAATGGTATCTCTGCTGTATGAGAAGAGGCAACTGAACCTATGAATTCATGTTGCTTGGGAAAGTGTAGGGGACAAGATTTAGGAGTGCAGAGATGTTACCTGCACCTTTGAATGGAATTCCATGGCAGCCTCCTGCTTGCAAACGAGCACGGGATGGGGTTTAAAGATCTGTTATACAGACCTTTGTCTTCTCCAAATAGGGGGCATGTTAAAAACAGTGGCTATGACTGTCCCAGGCTAATCTGTGGGGAAAGTGTGGTGGAAACCCCAAGGCAGCTGCATAGCATTAGGTAAGACATGTACAGGAAGAGGTTTGGGGAATAGGCCCTTTGTTAATGAACTTTTTCCTCCTATCTTTTAAGACAGTTGCCAACTTTGTCAATCATCCCCCCCCACACACACACACACACACCTTCTCCCCATGGAAAACTTTCCAAATAACTCAAGGAGTTACTAGTCCCCAGGCCACCAGGGAGTTGTATAAATAATTAGATGAATTTTAGGTTAACTTAAACATGAATACCCTAATTCAGAGCAACAACAAGGTGGAGGGAGTCTATATAAAGATCCATAAATTTGAATATTGTTCCAGAAGTATAGAGCCCTCACAATCTCCAAACTCCAGGAACACCATCCTGCAAAAAGTCCCCCTTCCTGCAGGTGTATTGGTAGGCAGCCCACAGGGTATGTTTGTGGGAGACGACACAGTCATTCTAAGGAGAGGATAAGGTTTGTCTCCTTCAGGAGTTCCTTCTCTTAAGGACAGCTGGGTTTCTCCCTTCCTAGGGGATTTTACAGAAGGAGTGATGAGGTTTTGCTCTTTCTTTTCTTCCCCTGATGGGGCTTCTCCTATTGCAGATACCCATGTTTGAGGTTCCTCCCATTTTTCTACTATTGAATATCTTTCCCCCTTTTGCCTCTCTGGCCCCCCCTCCCTCCAATACATACCCCTTTTCTATGTTCCCCTTGCAGTGTGTGCCTTCTCCTTCGCGGTCTCCAAATTCTCCTGTTCAGTTTGTAAATGCATGCCTTCCTTACAGGTACTCCCTCACGGCTTTGGGGCAGTCTTGCAAGTGGTCCTCACCACAGTTTCCCCCTTGATTCCTCAAACTCAGCACAGCCTTTGAGTATATAGATAGGCTTTTTGCGGGGCTAATTATCAGAAGTCTCACTACCATGAACCAGAATTGCCCTAATGCAGTCCAAACAGTATAGTCATCCCAACAGTCTATCACTAAGTATTGGTCCAGCCTCTCTCCCCACACCCCTATAGCTGGGGAATTGCCCAGCTCTGTTTCCTTCCCAGGTAGGGTCCTCAACTCTTGCCTGGAAGACATCAATAGGCTCAGCCTCCCCAGTCTTTAGCCCTCTCAGGCCTTTTGTCTTCAGCTCTCTGTCTCAGAGCCAAACAGGCAACTCCCTCTGCTGCTTTCAGCCTTCAGCCCTGTGACAATTCCTAGGGTGCCAGGACAGTGAGTCTGCTTGTTACCCCTTTACTTGTTCGTGCTTAACTGGGTGTCAGCTCCCTGACACCACCACTTAACCACGCAAGTACTCTTCTCTGGGCTATGGCAGCCTTTACTTTGCCTAGCAGATTAACAGATTAAGAGCATCCTACTCCCTAAACCTCTCTGAAGCTGTCCCCTGTAGTACCTAGTCCCTTATCCACTAAGCACTCAGTAATACCAAGTCTGCTGTTTCCAAAGGAACAGCGTTCTCCAGCTTGGATGATTCAACTTGGGATCAGCTCCTTGTATACCACAGCAATGTGATATTTATAGTGAAAACAAAAAAAAAGTTTATCAAAGATTAAGATTTAAGTGATAGTCAGTAAGGATGATATATGTAACCCTTCTGTTTCTGAGACAAAACTATTCCTAGATACTAAACTTAACTTTAACAGGCTAACCATCTGTCTAAAGAAGCTTATCTTATGCCAAGTGTCTTTTCAAAATGAATCCCCATTGTGTTAACATGTGTGAAGCAAGCATTGTAAGGTAACTGAGGCAGACAGGTGAATACACATTCTTTGTCTGGTAGAAACCTGCTTGTTAGCCCTGTCTTAGTTCAGCCTTTAGGAATGTGTTTTCATTGCACATACATAATTTATACAGTATCTGTACACACATTTCACACCAATATTAATGATTAACACTATCCTGGCTTTCATTATTCTTTCTGGATAAATGCTATGAAAGCAGTATGCTAAATGTTAGTTTGTCAGGCCAATTAGGGGTCGTTGTTACAGAACAGTGAGCCATTTGTCAGTTGGCACCAATAGGACTGTGTCACAATCCCTCTCTGACCTGGTGAAGTTAGTAGATGACCCTTTATCCACCATCCTGCCTCCCATTTCACCAGCCTGATCTGACTCTTCTACTCAACCAGGAAATCCTTCAGTGCTCCCTCTTTCAGGGGCATCTCCTCCCAGACACCAGCATAGCAGAGGGGACCCTGGAGCCCCCATCAGCTGTGGGCATTGGACCCTTTTCACCTCATTTTGTCAGAGATATTTTTAGTAAAAGTCATGGACAGGTTACAGGCTTTTGTGAAATTCTAAACAAAAGTTCACAAAATCCTGTGACCTGTCCATGACTTCTGCTAAAATATCCCTGACAAAATTTCAGGCTTACCTATGCTGCAACACTCTCTCTGGCAGTGCAAGAGCACCGACTGTGGACACATACCACTGACACAAGGAGTATTGTGTGGACATGCACAACCAATGTAATTAAAGTGGCATATGATTGTCAACATAACGTAAATCAACTTAACTCTGAAGTGGAGACAAGGCCTAATTCTCCTTCAGTGCTGTCATGATTCTGGACTCTGGAGTTTGAATTCATTTAAAACTCCCCAAAGCAGCCCCAACCTCCTTGTTACACCAAATGAGGCTGCACTTTGACTGGAACAGAAAAGCTGAGCCCAATTTTGTGTAAAGGGGTTAGCTACCCAGTTACAGTCCCTCTTCCACCTCCATTTCCTTTTGTGCTGTATAAAATGGGAGACTATGCTGACCTGAGAAGAAAATGGAAAACATTGATCCTGCTGCTATGCAGAGCTTTCAGCAAGCAGGTACCATCTCCTCTCCTCCCTCAGCCTGTCCTGCTTGTGTCTGAGTGCCCAGACGGTCAGGGGGCAGCCTCCAGCTGCTCTGCACGGTATCATCTAGTGTACACAATGCAGCCTTACAAAATAAAAGACAACTGCTCAGTAGGGTGACCAGACAGCAAGAGTGAAAAATCAGGAGAGGGGGTGGGGGGCAATAGGAGCCTATATAAGAAAAAGACCCAAAATCGGAACTGTCCCTATAAAATCGTGACATCTGGTCACCCTACTGCTCAAACAGGAACTGGGGACATTAACAGGACAGCAAAATCCCTGGAACTAGGTGTAAGAAACTGGGGAAGTTCGAGTCAAACAGGAACAAATCATCTAAGGCACACTACAATATGCAGTACACAAATCCACATAACTGGATTTAGACTACACCTGCATCATTCAAGAGTTTAACTAAACAGTATACATCAAGTATCAAAGATTAAAATTGGTAATAAAACTAATCAAAGCACACTAGGGTACCTCTTTTGGAACTGAAGTTGTGAGTATTTCAATAGAGTATCTATATTAATAAAACAGCAAGTGATATCTTAATATCTGCACTCACTGAAGGAAGAGCAGTGACGGTGCTGTGACAAAGAAGCTCTTAAAAAGTAAACAGTGCTACTGCAACAAAGACTGACCCTAATGGTTCTACATGCTTAATGTTCTAAAACTTCCAAAAAATCACTGTTAAGAGTGTGAAATCCATTTTAAACTATAGTTGCCTTCTACGATTTTTTCAGTAAATCCCAGAATTTCCGATGAATGCTTGCTCAAGTTTTAGACATCTTCCTGGCAGAAAATTGCACAGTGCAGCTGTCATTGTTAAACTTTTTGTACATAAAAAAAGAAAACATTCATCATAAAAAAGTCAACATAAAAATACCCATAATTTTTATATACTGCCAACTGAGGGCTCCAACTCTTAGCACATCACCAAAACAGCAGCTGTGCAGATCAGCCAGACAATAAGTATTCTGTGGAGCCCTCTTATAGTGAAGTATTCCTATCCCTTCTCCCCCCCCCCAAAAAAAAAACTTTTCAAACTAATACCTGCAATAAGACATTGGCCAAGATTTTACAGTTTAACAACATTGAGCACCTAACCTTTGAAAGGTTGGCTGCTTTCTGGTGTCTCAAATTTGTTACTAAAAGTGACTAGTGACTTTGGAAGATTTAGCCATTACATTTGGTTTAATTACAATCTGATTTTTGAATACTTACTTCATAGCTCTTAATAATGTACATATTTCCAATTACAGGATTTATCCAGTCATAATCCAGTTTCAAACAGCAGGAAAGGCTCTGGATCATTGAAGCTAAAAATAGATCATACTATAAAAAGACCATAAGAGGAGGAGTGATATCCTTTTTATTTTGAATGATTCCAGAATAAGTTATCTTTTGTTTTAATTATTTTAAAGATTAGATTTTAGTCTGACAAAAACCAGAAGTAATTCATGTACTTGCTCACATTTGACCATCTGGGTTCTCACAACATTGTATTCAAATTATGCATAAAAATTGTGCCTCTTTACAATTAATATAAACACCTTGTTACACAGATTGTCATACATAGAACAAAGCAAATAAGACAGGCTAAACTTCCATTCATAAGGGAAAGCCTATTTGCTGCTTGAATATGTAATTTCCACATTTATAATGAAGCTTGGCTTTAAAAGTCTCAGTCTTTGTTACGCAGAAAGTTGTTCATACACTACTAAGTTAACTGTGCAAATGTGGCCTCAGACTGATATTCCATTTTCAGAAGAGTTGTACGTTCACATTGGTTCAGTTAACTGATTTTAACCTTAGTGTCAAACAAATCCTAGTTTGACTGGGCTCTTTTCATTTCTCTTGAGCATAGTATTGCAATAAAATGCAGTAAACAACTGTAAAGGAGATTATGACCAGACCTAGAAATGTTCAACACAAAATTCCTCAGGTCTGCCTACCCTTCCCTTATATGCACCTCATTGTCAATGTACAGCTCACTGCCATCTAAGCAGCCAATGGGATTGAATTTACCTTCTTAACTCTACTCTCCTAGTAGAGTTTGAACTTTTATCATGTACATGTATATTTTTTTCATAGAGCTGACAGTAATATAGCAAGGGTATCATTTATAGCTATGAGGATAACAACCTATTGTTACATATTACAAAACATATTCAATGTAAAGATCTACACAAGCCTTTTGAGTTACCATGAATTTATACTTTCATAGTACTGTTATCAATATGAGTTATCAATCCTTTTTTCATATCTTGCCTGAAAGAAAGTGAAAGTTGTGGATTTAGATTTAAGATATCCTGAAGTTTGCATGACAATTTGATGCAGGCATTTGGTTTGTACAGCTATCTCAGAGTTATTTATAATGTAACTGCTATTTGCAGGTGGCACACTATGGCAGGGTTCATTCACCATTTGGGACACTGCCTTGTGGCTAGGTCTGCAGATCAGTTGTCATCCAGTCTAGCAGCTCCTTCCATCATTCACCACACAGCCCCACTCACTAGGATTCAGGGTGATCTCTCTCTTCATGACTCAACCCTCTAATTAGGTAACTATATAGTTTTCCCCTTCTGGGATATCAGAGCCTCTCCAGACCAACTGTGTCTGTCACAAATAGCTCTCCATGCCAAATCCCAGTCTGTGCCACTTCCCTAGTGAGTGATAGGAAGATACAGGCCCTCCACTCGCTCCAGGTTCCAGCCCAGGGATCCTATCAGCAGCAGTCACGAATGTCTACACTCTCCTAATTGTTCATTCCCTGGGCTTCTGAATATACCATCTTCTATAGGCTTTCCTTCCTACAACTCCTCTTCCATGAGGGACAGAATCCCAGGACTTTTGCTTCTGGGTGGGTGGGTATGTTGGCTGGTTTACTTCCTCCATCCCTGAACTCAGAGAACAGCTGTTAATTCTCTCCCTAAAATCCCCCAGCAGCTTCATCTTCTTGGCTTTATACAAGCCCAGCCTGTTCCTGCCCAATTGGACTTCATCTTCAATTAGTGCTTATCAGTCAAGCCTGACTCTCCCCCAGGTGAGGCCTATAAAGTTAATCGGTTGCTTCTGAGCCACCTTAACCCCTTCAGGACAGGTGTGGGGTGAATGTCCCATCACTTACACACAATATTTTTTTCCTTTAAGATGATTTTGTTTCCATCTTATTAATACTCTCTCATTCCCCAGATATAGGACAGAATTTGCTCATCTATTGTAAAGAGAAGATATTAAGACCCAAACTGTGACTAGGATTGCTTCATTCACTAAAGCCCGTTTTTGCTCCTGAAGATGCCAGATTTTTTTATATAGTTACTTATTTTCACATGCTTGTAATACAATTGTATATTCTTATTTTGCCTAAAAGATACCTGACAACAGTTGGACCCCTGGGACTAGATTCACAAAAGGGACATACACTTGGTGATGGAGTATCTAACGTATAAAATACTTAAGTCCTCATTAGTGCAAGGACTTGAATCTAAATATTCCCTAACCCAGCTCAGTGCCCCAACCTCTGAGATATAGAGTCTCTTTCTCTACACTCATGAATATTTAAGTATTTTATAAAAAGTGTTACAGCTTCAACTGGAGAAATTGAGAGTGTATTACTCCCACAATCCCCTATAGGCCAGTGGGTAGGGCACTCACCTGGGAGATTGAAAACATGCTCAATCCCTGTCCCACATCAGACAATCTGGGTGCTTGAACATGGGTCTCTCACATCTGGGTGAGGACTAGCCACTAAACTGGCAGGTACTGGGGGCACCACTGCTTCTGTTTTTTTCAGGCAGGTTGTGAGAATACCTATTGTTTTTCATAAGATGGGGGTTGGGAGAACACCTAATTCAAGAATCCCACTGGGGACTCAGCACCATCAGGAGGTAGGTAGCTGTCCATATGCCTACTGGCAGAAATTTAGGCACCTATGAGATTTTACTGGTGAACTGGAAACATAAGCATCTAGGGAATTTAGGCCCCTAGAAGGTTAGGCAGCAGCTGGATGGTGGATCTAAATTTTATAATTAGCCACCTAAGCTAGCAGTTAGGAACCTAGTTGCCTTTGTGGATCTAGCCGCTGATATGCTGTAACCACTGCCTATCATGCTGACCAAGCTTCTCTTTGTGCTGTCTATCTGTATCTACCCATTGTATCTTGTTTCATACTTACATTGTAAATTCTTTTGGGGTAGAGAGCATCTTTTTCGTCCAGCAGTGCAGGAACAATTTTTATAGTGGGGGTGCTGAGAGCCATTGAACCAAACTGTAAACCCTGTATATAATGGAAATCACTTCAAGCCAGGGGATGCTACAGCACCCCCAGCACCCATAGTTCCAGCACCTATGTTTTGGTCCGCATTTGTACAGTGCTTATCACAATGGGGTTGTGATCCAAGAATGGGATGCTTAGGCAATACTGAAATTTGAATAATAATTGTTATTATTAGAGATGAGTCTTATTTAACAAGCTCATGTCCAAGCTTCTCCAAAGTTCAGACCTAGTGGTATTCCAGTTCTGAACCATCATGTTTCTCTTTAAAACTTTGCTTGTAGTTCTTGTAATATTATATATGTTGTTGTGTCATCCCAGACACATACTGAGTATGGGAAAGCAGTCATTTGAATGTGTAGTTTATGTCTATCTGCATCTGGAACCCATTTAAAATAAACAAGTTAGGTCACATAGCAAAAGATGACAAAAGGATGAAATGGGATGCTATGAGACTTTAAAAGATATCCCTTAGTCAACCATTTACATTTTAATAGTATTTTTATTATTTCAAACTGATGTGCTAACAAGACACTATATCGATACTATCTGCAGGAATGCAAGAATGTGGCACAATAATATAACTACAGTCACATTTTTCCTAACCTTTGTTTTTGAAACCTTCCACAAACAAACCTAACAAAATATTTTTCTCCATTTTTTAAAACCCCCAATGGGTTGTATCTTCAAATTTAAATGATTCCTCATGCATGTTTCATATGTAATGTTTACTCAGACATTGTGCAGTGTATTCTTCAATGTATGGCTCTAGTGTTGCAAAAGAGTGAGAATAATTATTGCTACATACTTTTTTCAATACACAGTTCAAAATTCCCATTTGTGCTAGAAAAGTTCACACACAAACACTTGATAATTTGCTGTATGAAGACAATAGGGTCCAACCCTCTTGTGCCATTCTTCTGGAAACTGGCTGGATCTTGCCAGCTTTGAATTCTTGTATGGGAGATTCCTTAGCTGTCATACAACTGGCATAACCAGTTCCTAAACCACCTATCTTCCTGCCATAGGTAGTACACCAGACCTGGAAAAGGGGTATGGTCAATTACTACTATTTGCTGGCTAATCTCATCTGGCTGATGGTTCTTTGGAGCTGTAGTAGATTAGAGCAGCCTTTAACCAGGATGCAGCCAAGAATCTGAACAAATGGATTAGCTAATATATCTGACTAGCTCTTACCCCCATGATCTGACTGTCTCATCCCTAGTCTTGACTTAAGGTACCATCACTGGGCATCTTGAACACTCAGCAAGGGCAAAAACTGAATAAGCATGGAGTCTAAACTGCTTTCTGACCTCTAGATGTAGACCCTCCAGGTGAGCTGTCGGAATCAGGGAGTTCCTCTTGCCACTGCCTCTGCTGTACCTGTGCTATAGATGAAGAGAAGACCTCAGTCCCCAGGTCTGTCAATCTATCTCCTTTCATCAGAATGAAAATTTACCCAAAAACTTAGAGAAAAAAAAAGTATCAACATTGTTGTTAACCTACTGTGTGATAAAATTGTTTTGTTATTGCAAACAAGCTCACAGGTGCTAAATCACTGGTTTTGATTTTATGTATATATATAAAGTAATACCAAGATACTCAAATATTCATGATCGGTGTTTATATGTACTTTGCAAACCTATATTCAAAATAAGAAGTTTAGATCTAGTGGTCTTGATAACGTCCCTTTTAATTGTTGTCCCATGTCACCAACAGTTTTACATGGAGTCTGGCTATGTGCTGATATAATGAAGACCAACATGGTGCTTATTGTTATTTATTAATAAGCATTGGAGTTCCACTGTAATTGAGTTGTCTAATAAATAAAATGCTGGAAAGTAAAACTATTTGTGGATTGCACTAGTTTTCTTCTTGCAGTTTAAATGGAGAGCATCTGATCTCCAGTTGTTTGCAATGGATAAAAGGAAGCTGAATGGTAAAGGATATGACATATTTGTAAAACCTGCAATTATGGCACATACCCAGCAATTTGAAATATTTTTCAATTGTTCAGCACATCCCCAAATTGCACATCTAATGAAAGCACATCAAAATGTTATCATCATTGTTTCTAGTCATCTTCCATTTCCCACTGAAGACTTTTTGTCAGCTTAATACATTTCTGTTTGTTTTCAGCTCTTGCTTTATTTGTTTATGGTCCTGGAATGCAAATCAGCTAATAACACCTTTTCTTAGCATACACAGACTTCGTCTGTTGAGCATAACTTGATTAGTTATACTGGTGCATGGTCCCAGAACGAGAATGATTTTTTTTAAGAGGGACCCATATAACATAACACAGTGTTAGAAACCAGCTTTTTCTTGCACTGTTTAACAGATTATTAGTAAATAAATAGTCATCACATTTATGAAAAAAATAAACCCAATGGAATCTGCATCTCTAGGATGATATTTTGCAGGATAATAATAATAATAATAATGAGACTCAGTAAAACTCCAAGAACTTTTTCCATACACCCATACAGGCATGAAAAAGAAAATCAATGTTTCAAGAGTTGGGAGGCTGAATGACCCACAGGATTGGTAATGAGAGATGAAGCCTTTAACCCATTGATTGACAGTTTGAAGCCAGTCCAGATTGGTAGTGACAACACATAGCAATGGTAATTTAGAACAGGACATTTAGAAAAAATAATAGGGTCTATTCACCAGTGCCCCACAGATATTTGGTGCCTCACTGGCAACATAAATCAGCTGTAACCCCATTTTATATAGCCCTGGGATGATTTCCCCTGCATAGGAACATCTTCCTGTGGAATGGGGCTGCACTAGCTAATCCTATACAATGTTACTTACCATTCTTCAAGCCATACACAGGGACAAGTTGGCATGGGTTCATATGCCTTGTGATCCCTGGCTGCCAGAATGGCCCCTTGGGAACAATGTTAGCCAGCTGTAACAAAGAGTAGCTTTCACATTGCTGTGTCTTGAATGGGATCAAACTTGCTCAACCCAACCATACAATTGGAGAGCCACAAAAGCTTATACCAAATGCAACTCAGTTGGTTCAGAGAATCATGGTGTCCAACTGAAAGCTCATAGAGAATTTAGGCATACAGACTGTTGCTTCAAGAGCAAATTTGACCAACGGTTGACAATCTCACTCCTACAAAATGTGTCATGGGCTCCGTGAAGACCACTGGCATTTAGGTTCTCAGTTTTGCATGTCATCTGAAAGATTGAATAATCCACATCTAGATTTTAGCACTCAAAAGATGTACCTCATACAAGTGCATCCACATGCAAAATTACATGCCTACAAATGGAAGTCAGATTTGAAAACATAACCCTTTGACTGCAGTGCAATCAATCAATTGACAGTACTACATTTGTGAGTGTGTTTTGATGTTTGGAGATAAAAAAGGGGGGGGTAGGGAGAGGGGAAGAAGGAAAATTAGAACTCTCAGACCTGTGAAAAGCTAAAGTCTGCACAGTTTAAATTTGACTAGAAAAAAGGAGGCACAGCTCTAGCAAAATAAACAATTATAGGATATTACAAGTTCTTACAAGGCTTCTGTGCCTTCATTTTCAGAACTTGTTGAAACACACTATAGCAAAAATACTGTAGACAAGTACTATAGAAATATACTGTGGTATGATATGAAGAGTTCATTGATTTAGATTGTGGTCAGCTCGTTCACAATGGCTGATCCAACAGTGCAAGTACTTTGAAACTTCCAAGCTATAGATGAATCAGAGTTGCTTTCTCACAAGAGCCTGGAAGATCATTTAAGTCAGCTGCCAGCAAACCATTACTAAATGACAGGTGATAATGCATCAACAAAACAGAGGCCATGTGGTTCCACCAAGAAAGGCAGAGGTAGATATAACAATCGGTCCTCCTCCATTTTTGTCTTCCAAATGTTATCCCAAAAACTAAAGCACTGTTAAAGCACATCTGCCTCATTTCAGAAAAGAAATGATTGAACTCCAATGATTGATCCTGCTTTCTAGCTTCAACCACAGGAATTGACTCAAAACTCTGATCTAATGAAATGTTGGTTGTAATATGCATATGCCAGTCTTCCATTGTTGAAATATTTTATCATATGTATATGGGGAGATGTTCTCTCCAGCTATGAAGTGCAAATTAGGCTCACAGTGTTCTTGCCTCCTTATAAAGGTTATGCATACATATGCAATACTGTCCCTGGCACTTTTAGAAAGGCTATTGAATGATTATTCTAGAAACATGTAGGTATTAATACTTCTACAGTGCATAGAAGAGTGTTATCCCCCCCACCGTCCATGTTTTACAATTAGGGTGACCAGATGTCCCGATTTTATAAGGACAGTCCCGATTTTTGGGTCTTTTTCTTATGTAGCCTCCTATTAGCCCCCCACCCCCATCCTGATTTTTCACACTTGCTGCCTGGTCATCCTATTTACAATGGTCTAAATTTATCATAGAGTATGTGGCTGCTTTACAGAAAGATGTTCATAATCCTGATTTTCACTAATCTTCTCAGTTGATAGCATCCACAGTCAGTGCTCTTACATTGCCAGAGTGAGCGTTGCCTTGTAGGTAGCAATCCCACTGTGCAACTTGCCACCCTTTCCCTCTGGGAGATCTGGATCATTTGTTATTAATTATAGTTGTTAGGTGAGTGTCTGCTCCTGAAGACAATGACATATTATCTTTTCTGCTGGGTCTACATGATTCTAGTCTTGTAAAGTATCAATTTGTTGCCTAAATATTCATAGGAAATTAAAATATTATAAGAACTGTTGTCTGTACATTTTTGATATTTGGAAAAATTGTATTGGTCAATATAGGGGTATGTTAGTTCAACAAGAAGCATGAATCACATATAAATAATGAGATGCTGTATTTTAAAAGTTTTTAAATATAGTTGCCATTTATAAATATAGTGTTAGGAGTGGCCATGTTGTTGAAAACTATGTCATTTGCAATTATTTCAAAGTTTCACCTTCTCATTTGTGACTCTCAGCTAAATTAATTATTTCTCTCTTTAAATGATGTTTTCCACAATCCTGAGACTACTGTGCAACAATATTAAAAAACTTGCAAAATACACCATTTATTATGTAAACTAGAACATGCATAAAAACAGCATCAGCATGACAGCCATACTTATATATATTCATCTGCATTGTTGATCATTTTCTTCTTCTTCACTTTGTTGATTTCTTGTGATCCTGTCCTCCTTGGCTCTCTTCTGACCTTACTGGAATTTCTTTCATCATCTCTTGTGTTCCTCCTCTTCCACTGCCACTCTTTCTGTTGATTTATTTTTCTGCCTGCAGTTTGAGGTACTGATAATCTATAAAGCTTTAAATGGTTTGAATCCTTTCTAGTTTCAAGACTGCTTCTCTCCCTCTGTGATAACACAGAAGTTAAGATCAACTAGTTGTACAAACCTCATGGTTCCCCTGTTTATTTGGGAAGGAGTTAATAAGAGGATATTTTGGATGAGGGTCAGTGACTGAAATTATACCCTCTCTTTGGAGATATAAAACGGGCGAAATAATATCTTTTATTAGACCAATTTCTGTAGGTGAAAGAGACTAGCTTTCGTACTTACAGAGAGCGCCTCTTCAGGTCAGCTTCTTCTTAGTCAGACAGAGGGTATGTCTACACTATGAAATTAGGTTGAATTTATAGAAGTTGATTTTTTAGAAATCGATTTTATACAGTTGATTGTGTGTGTCCCCACTTAAGACCATTAAGACCATTAACTCAGCAGAGTGCATCCACAGTACTGAGGCTAGCATCCACTTCCGTAGCGTTGCACTGTGGTACAGTTCCCGCAGTCTCCGCCACCCACTGGAATTCTGGGTTGAGCTTCCAATGCCTGATGGGTCCAAAACATTGTTGCGGGTGGTTCTAGGTACATGTCGTCAGCCCCCCACCCCTTCCCTCCCTCCGTGAAAGCAACGGCAGACAATTGTTTTGAGCCTTTTTTCCTGGGTTACCCGTGCAAACGCCATACCACGGCAAGCATGGAGCCTGCTCAGCTCACCATCACTGTATGTCTCCTGGGTGCTGGCAGACGTGGTACTGCATTGCTACACAGCAGCAGCTCGTTGCCTTTTGGCAGTAGACGGTGCATTACGACTGGTAGCCATCGTTGTCATCTCCTGGGTGCTCTTTTAGCCAACCTCGGTGAGGTCGGTCAGGGACGCCTGGACATAAATGGGAGTGACTCCAGGTCATTCTCTTTTTAAGTTTTGTCTCATGGAGATTCAGTCCTGCCTGCAGTCATACTGCACCATCTTCTGGCGAGCAGCCAGGAGACGAGGATGGCTAGCAGTCAAACTGCACCGTCTGCTGCCAGCCTAAGATGTATAAGAGAGATGGAGTGGATCAAAACAAGAAAGACCAGATTTGTTTTGTATTCATTTGTATTCATTTGCTTCCCACTCCCTCCCTTTGTGAATAGTGGGGGGAGGGATAGCTCAGTGGTTTGAGCATTGGCCTGCTAAACCTAGGGTTTTGAGTTCAATCCTTGAGGGGTCCATTCTGTGTGACAGTTATGTGCATTTCTCCTTGATGCAAACCCATCCCTATTGTTGATTTTAATTCCCTGTAAGCAATGTCACCAGTCACCCCTCCCTCCATCAGAGCAACAGCAGACAATCATTTCGAGCCTTTTTTCAGTGCACACACCATAGCATGGTAAGCATGGAGCCTGCTCAGATCAACTGGCAATTATGAGCAGTATAAACACCACGCGCATTATCCTGCAGTATATGCAGAACCAGAACCTGCAAAAGCAAAACCTGGCAAGGAGGTGATGGCAGCGCGGTGACGAGAGTGATGAGGACATGGACACAGACTTCTCTCTAAGTACGGGCCCCGGCAATGTGGTCATCATGGTGTTAATGGGGCAGGTTCATGCCGTGGAACACCGAGTCTGGGCCTGGGAAACAAGCACAGACTGGTGGGACCGCATAGTGTTGCATGTCTGGGATGATTCCCAGTGGCTGCGTAAAAGCACTTTCATGGAACTTTGCGACATGCCCTGAAGCACAAGAATATCAAGATGAGAGCAGCCCTCACAGTTCACAAGCGAGTACTGATAGCCCTGTGGAAGCTTGCAACACCAGACAGCTACTGGTCAGTCGGGCCTCAATTTGGAGTGGGCAAATCTACTGTGGGGGCTGCTGTGATCCAATTAGCCAACGCAATCAAAGAGCTCCTGCTATCAAGGGTAGTGACTCTGGGAAATGTGCAGGTCATAGAGGATGGCTTTGCTGCAATGGGATTCCCTAAATGTGGTGGGGCGATAGACGGAACCCATATCCCTATCTTGGCACAGGAGCACCAAGGCAGCGAGTACATGAACCGAAAGGGGTACTTTTCAATGGTGCTGCGAGCACTGGTGGATCACAAGGGGCGTTTCACCAACATCAATGTGGAATGGCTGGGAAAGGTGCATGATGCTCGCATCTTCAGGAACTCTGCTCTGTTTCAAAAGCTGCAGCAAGGGACTTCCTTCCCAGACGAGAAAATAACTGTTGGTGATGTTGAAATGCCTATAGTTATCCTTGGAGACCCAGCCTACCCCTTAATGCCATGGCTCATGAAGCCATACACAGGCAGCCTGGACAGTAGTCAGGAGCTGTTCAACTATAGGCTGAGCAAGTGCAGAATGGTGGTAGAATGTGCATTTGCACATTTAAAAGCGCACTGGCACAGTTTACTGACTCGGATAGACCTCAGCGAAACCAATATTCCCATTGTTATTACTGCTTGCTGTGTGCTCCACGATATCTGTAAGAGTAAGGGGGAGATGTTTATGGAGGGGTGGGGGGTTGAGGCAAATCGCATGGCTGCTGATTACGTGCAGCCAGACTCCAGGGCGGTTAGCAGAGTACAGGAGGATGCAGTGCGCATCAGAGAAGCTTTGAAAACCAGTTTCATGACTGGCCAGGCTACAGTGTGAAAATTCTGTTTGTTTCTCCTTGATGACCCCCCCCACCCCTGGTTCACTCTACTTCCCTGTAAGCTAACCACCCTCTGCCCCCTTCGATCACCGCTTGCAGAGGCAATAAAGTCATCGTTGCTTCACATTCATGCATTCTTTATTAATTCATCACACAAATAGGGGGATAACTTCAAAGGTAGCCCGGGAAGGGTGGGAAAGGAGGGAAGCACCGGGTGGGGTGGGAGAGGAGGGAAGGACAAGGCCACACTGCACTTTAAAACTTATTGAATGCCAGCTTTCTGTTGCTTGGGCAGTCCCTCTGGGGTGGAGTGGTTGGGTGCCCAGAGGCCCCCCCCCACCTCATTCTTGGGCATCTGGGTGAGGAGGCTATGGAACTTGGGGAGGAGGGGGGTTGGTTACACAGGGGCTATAGTGGCGGTCTGTGCTCATGCTGCCTTTCCTGAACGTCAAGCATATGCCAGAGCATGTCAGTTTGTTCCTCCAGTAGCCTCAGCATTGCCTCTTGCCTTCTGTCACCACCTATCATCTTCAGCCCGCCACTTGTCCTCGTGTTCATATTGTGCTTTCCTGGACTCCGACATTGTCTACCTCCACACATTCTGCTGGGCTTTTTCAGTGTGGGAGGACTGCATGAGCTCAGAGAACATTTCATCGCAAGTGCGTTTTTTTCACCTTCTAATCTTTGCTAGCCTCTGTGAAGGAGAAGATAGTGTGAGCATTGAAACATTTGCAGCTGGTGGAGGGAAAAAAGGGAGAGTGGTAGTTAAAAAGACACATTTTAGAGAACAACGGGTAGACTCTTTCATGGTAAATTTTGGTGTTAACATTACATAGCACATGTGCTTTCAGTACAAGGTCAGATTTTGCCTCTTATTGTGGTATGTCGATTTGGTGTGAGAGATCACTCATGCAGGGCCGAGCAACAGAATTCGGCTTGCAAGTAGCCATGGTAAGACACAGTTTTTTGGCTTCTTTAACCCTCATAATATGTGGGAATGCTTTCAAACAGCAGCACCGTCATTTCCCATATGAAGCAGCTGTTGGATTGGCCATTTAAAATGGGTTGGCAATTTAAAAGGAGGGGCTGCGGTTTTCGGGTTAACGTGCAGCATAAACCCAACTAATACCCCCAAGCACACCCAATTCTCTGGTATGACCGCTTCACCCCTCCCCGCGCCGCGTGGTTAACAGAAGGAACATTTCTGTTCAGCCACAGACAAACAGCCCAGCAGGAATGGGCACCTCTGAATGTCCCCTTAATAAAATCACCCTATTTCAACCAGGTGACCATGAATGATATCACTCTCCTGAGGATAACACAGAGAGATAACGAACAGTTGTTGTTTGAATGCCAGCAAACACCGGGACCATATGCTGTGTTATGCATTGATTCCAGACTACGTGCTACTGGCCTGGCCTGGTAAAGTGTCCTACCATGGAGGATGCAATAAGGTTGCCCTCCCCAGAAACCTTTTCCAAAGGCTTTGGGAGTACGTCCAGGAAAGCTTTATGGAGATGTCCCTGGAGGATTTCCGCTCCATCCCCAGACACGTTAACAGACTTTTCCAGTAGCTGTACTGGCCGTGGATGCCAGGGCAAATTAATTATTAAACATGCTTGCTTTTAAACCATATATAATATTTACAAAGGTACACTCACCAGAGGTCTCTTCTCCATCTGGCGGGTCCGGGAGGCAGCCTTGGGTGGGTTCGGGGGGTACTGACTCCAGGTCCATGGTGAGAAACAGTTCCTGGCTCTCGGGGAAAACGGTTTCTCCACTTGCTTGCTGTGAACTATCTTCAACCTTCTCCTCATTATCTTCTTCGTCCCCAAAACCCACATCCCTGTTGCGTGCTACACTATTGACGGAGTCAAAGCACAGGGTTGGAGTAGTTGTAGGGGCACCTCCTAGAATGGTGTGCAGCTCATCATAGAAGCGGCATCTCTGGAGCTCTGACCCAGAGTGGCCGTTTGCCTCTCTGGTTTTTTGGTAGGCTTGCCTCAGCTCCTTGAATTTCACACAGCACTGCTGTGGGTCCCTGTTATAGTCTCTGTCCTTCATGCCCTCCGACATTTTTTTCAAATGATAAGGGCATTTCATCTTTTGGAACGGAGTTCTGATAGCATGGATTCGTCTCCCCATACAGTGATCAGATCCCGTACCTCCCGTTCGGTCCATGCTGGAGCTCTTTTGTGATTCTGGAACTCCATCATGGTCACCTTTGCTGATGAGATCTGCACTCACCTGCAGATTTCCACACTAGCCAAACAGGAAATGAGATTCAAAAGTTTGCGGGCCTTTTCCTGTCTACCTGGCCAGTGCATCTGAGTTGAGAGTGCTGTCCAGAGCGGTCACAATGGAGCACTCTGGGATAGCTCCTAGAGACCAATACCATCAAATTGCGACCACACTACCCCAGATTAGACCCGGCAAGGTTGATTTCAGCACTAATCCCCTCATCGGGGGAGGAGTACAGAAATCGATTTTAAGAGCCCTTTAAGTAAAAAAAAAAAAACAGCTTTGTCATGTGGATGGGTGCTGGGTTAAATCAATGTAAGTCTGCTAAATTCGACCTAAACTCGGAGCGTAGACCAGGGCAGAGTCTGTTAGTTGATCTTCAGGGCACACGGAAAGGCCTCTCTGTTTTCTTGAGCTTTGTTTCAGAGTGTAGATTGAATAAATTTGATGAATTGAGCGTAGTTGTCAATTAATCTTTTGTATATATTTGTCAGGCACTTAGGGAAAAAGGATAGCTATATTTTAATAAAAGAAATAAAAACATAAATGAGACAGCAAGCTAAGATCTGTCTGTGCATAGATATTTATTGTTCAGATTGCTTTCCGTATCAGTAGCAGCCAAAGAAGTTGGGTATTCCCTTGTTTGAAAACAGACAAACAAGCCAGACTTTAGTTATATTTCTATTTCATAGGTTCTCTGCTAATTCTAACAGAATACTAATTATCTTAAGTGGATTTCACAGTTGACAGAGACCTTTGCCAGGAAGACAAGCTTGACATGGGCAATTGAAACTTAGCTAATGAAGAACAGTGAAGTCACCTTTGAGGAATGTTAATAAGTGCTTTGCTTTTTGTAAAAGGTACATCTTTTACATGTAAAGTAACCATAGTAATGTCAACATTTCATTCTGAGACTCCTCGGTTAATTCTGCAGAGGATTATCAAATTACCGTTAGGTTTTGCCGCTCTTTAATTATATTTATTCATACAGCATTCCATCTCTGAGGCTCTGTGGGCCAACCCTGATGTCAGACTGCTGCACACATAATTTGCCTATCACAGCTTAATCAAATAAGTCTTTATCCTATCAGTTGCAGTATTTCAGAATTTTTTTCTTACATTTGTTTTTAATACATTGGGTATATGCATTTTTTTGTCCAATTATTACGCATTTGCTTAGGAGTAGAGATGAGGTTGTAACAACTTGTTTTGTGTGGAATGGCTCTCTCTGAGTGTGAAAACATCTAATAGATTCAGAGATTCCACGGCCAGAAGGGACCATTGTGATCATCTAATCTGTACAACACAAGCCATAGAACTTGTAAATACTTGTAATAATATAAAGGGTGGCTCTCTTTTTTTAAGGTTACTGAAAATACAGATACAACCCTATAATCTCTGGCTTCCTAAATCATAGAGTAACTAAATGCTTGTTGTGCAGGGGCAAGCGTATCTCTACGAATAATACTTTCCTTGTTGTAGCAAAAGTTTCCTGTTTGTCATTAGAAGAACGTGTCTTAGTGTAGTCAGCAGTCTTGGGAGAAAAGTGAAGAACCACAAACCCAACTACCTTCTACGATACGGGTGTGTCTTGTGGTTCATCCAGATTTCATGTGGAATTAAGCTTCTGGTTACTTTTTTCACTTTATAGTGTCATAGTCATAGAATTTAAGGCTAGAAGGGACCAACGAATCATTTAGCCTGACCTCCTGTATATCATAGGGCAACAACATCACCCATCACTCCTCATTAAACCCAAAAACCAAAATTAGACCAAAGTATTACAGCCCTCAAGAGACTAAACAATTATTTGCCAGCCAGAGAACGGGAAGGACCAATGTACACCAATGTCCAAGCCCCTGTAATGGCAGATAATTGACTAAGTGAGATATACCCACATAATACCTATACTCCATGCTGCAGAGGAAAGGTAAAACCAAAACAAGATCACTGCCAATTTGACCTATGGGAAAATTCTTTTGTGACCTCACATGTGGTGATCAGTTAGACTCTGAGCATGTGAACAAGAACCAGCCAGCCAAGCACATGAGAGAGAGAGAATGCTCAGTGCCACCTCAGAGCACTGGCCCACCTCATCCAATGTCCCAACTCTAACCATGTCCACATCTGATGCTTCGTAAGTAGGTGACCAACATACCCAAGAATACAATGGTGATGGGGAATGTTTTTCCTGTACCCTGCAGGTCAGCGGCTGAAGTCCTGAAGCATGAGCTTTAGGAACATAAGATATTCCTATGTTCCTGAAAGGGACCCCATTATGCAAGCCCACTCATAAATTGCTTTATCTCTGTTAAAACTAATGAAGTGTTTGCTTCCACAACGGCTAATGTGATGCTGTTCCAGCACCTCATGTCTCTGATGATTAGAAAATCTGATTTCCAGCCTGAATTTGTTACTGGCCAGTTTATATCCATTTGTTCTTATGCCAACATTGTCCTTTAGCTTAAACAGCTCTTCACGCACCCCCTGATGGCTGTGTAGGCAGGAATCAGATCCTCTCTCAGTCTTCTTTTTGCTAGGCTAAACAAGCCAAGCTCTTCCAGTTTTCTCTTTTAAGATAGGCTCTCCATTCCCCTTCTCACCTGAGTAGCTCTTTTCTGCACTTGTTAACCTTTCTTCAACTTGGGTGATAAGAATTGTATACAGTATTCTAGATGAGGTCTTACCACTGCTTTGTACAACAGCTTTGACATTTCTGTGTCTACAGGAAATGCCTCACTTTATACATCTGTGGATTGTGTTCGCCTTTTTCGCAGCCACATAAAATTGGTGGCGCATTGTCATCCTGTGGTTGACCAACACACCCAGGGGTGTCTCCTCCTCTGTCGTTTCCCAGAGATGATCCCCTATCTTGTAGCAAGAATTCTTATTATTAGACCCTAAGTGTATGACCTTACACTTTGTACTATTGAATTTTATACCATTTCTGTTACTCCAGTGTTCAAGGTCATTCAGATCTTCTTTTATATTATTCCAATCCTCCCCTGTATGGACTATGCCACCCAGTTTTTAATAACCAACAAATCTGATTAGCACACTCCTACTTTTTGTCTCAAGGTCATTAATAAAAATATTAACTAACATTGGCCCCAAGACCAATCCCTGAGGAACTCTACTAGTTCTATTAAGACATACTGTATGCACACTGTTTAGCTAATACAGATTTTCAAAGACTTTTTAAAGGCTGAAAATGGTCTCTTTGCTCATTATTCAGAGGTTTTTTTTTTTTTTCTGAAAAGGCCAATCAGATAAGGATCTCTTTGAAGATAGCAGCAACTTTGAAATAGTCTCTCTCTCTTTTTGGATCATGTCCTACATGATAGCTTCAATTATTTACTATAGGGCAATGGTAAAAAAGTGTTAATTAGCAAAGATGAAAAAGACTGACTCAATGGGAGCTCTTGTTGTTAATGCCTGAGGTGACCAGTAATTTACAGCTTCTGATAGTTTGCATACATGGTGCACAGAATAAATTGGTCTTGGAAAAGCATTTGTTTGTTATATCTTTATTCATTGAATAAAATGATTTTTTTTTTTATTTTTACTTTTTTAATGTAGAGAATTTTGTGCTCATAAAAGGATTAGAATTGACAACCATCAAAACTGAAAAATACAGAACAGGTAAAGCATGGGCAGTGGAAGTACAAGGGCTTGTCTTCATGCACAACTGCAGTGCTTTAGTGAAGATGCTACTATATCAATGGAAGAGCTTTTTCTGTCAGCATAGTTAATCCACCTCTCTGAGATGTGGTAACTATGTCAACGGGAGAAGCTCTTCCATGGACATAGCACTGTCTACACAGGAGGTTAGGTCACTATAACTACATCACTCAGTGGTGTGAAAAATCCATGTCCCAGAGCAACATAGTTATACCTATATAGGTCTGTAGGGTAGACCTGGCCCAAGCTTTCCCCTACTGCCCTACCAAGATGCCTTACCCCTGACCCAGAGAGACCAGTTCTTGAGACAATTCCATTTAATGCCCTTAAATTCTGTGGGGACAACCAACAGTGGTACCAGTCAGTGTCAATTGTGATGGTGGTTTTTGTACTGTGGATAGGTGTCCACTGTCACAGCTTATTTTACATACTATAGAAATTGAATAGCCATCAAATGGGAATCACGAGTAGTCACTGCTGACCTGAGCTGTATTCAAACATGTGACCCATATTCAACAGTTGCTATACTCCACTACCAATTATCTGATCCTTCCATTCCTTTTCATGATAACATTTTTGCTAATCACCTTCATATACATATTTGTCTAATCTTTACACATAACAGGGAGTTTTGCCAATATAAAAGTAACAGAATAACATAAAATTCTCACATGGCTGAGACCTTTATACATATTTTTCATAGTGTTGTTTAAAAAAAAGTATGTGCTAGTCTGGATTCCAATGTCACCTTGCAAGTGGGTATGCACTGACCTGAGACGTGTCCTCGCCTCTATCACTGAATTGCACTTTTTATTTGTAACAATCACCCTTCTGTCCTGTTGAGGCAGCAGAGAGAAAAGGCATGCTAATTTGTGCTTCTTCATTCCTTTCAGGTGGCTGGATGCAGAATAGAATAGATAGATAGATTTTTCCCCACAAAAATGTTCTTAAATGACTTTCTTTTTCAATAAAATTGGGGGGGGAAACATTTTATTTCTTGGGGGGTTTCTCCTCTTTTTTTTTAAATGCTTTTGCCCTTTCCTCCCCTCCCCCTTCCATTTTTCAGTGGTAAAATAAAAAGGGGGGGGCAGAAAAGAGGAGAGAAAGGGGGGAATTAAAATAAAAAAAAAATGATCAGAACCAGACATTTTTGAAAGACAATGAATAAAGAAATAAATCTTCATTTTGAAGATTTAGGGGGAGGGGTAGCTCAGTGGTTTGAGCATTGGCTTGCTAAACCCTGGGTTGTGAATTCAATCCTTGAGGAGGCCACTTAGGGATCTGGGACAAAATCAGTACTTGGTCCTGCTAGTGAAGGCAGGGGGCTGGACTCGATGACCTTTCAAGGTCCCATCCAGTTCTAGGAGATAGGATATCTCCTTTTAAAAAAAAAACACCTTAGAAATAAAAATGATTTATTTTATTTTATTTATTTATGTAAAAATTCAAGTTGATTTCTCTCAGAGAAACCCTGTTTCTTCCCCTTTACCCCTACTGACTGGGGAACTAATAAGCAGTATCTGTTCACTGATCCCAGAAGACGTACTGTTTGTATGAGATCATATTGTAAGTATGTGTATTGGTTTTAGATAAAAACTGTGGGTATATGGCTATATGAAAAAGTATTCTACATTCACTGGTATGGACCCACCTTCCTCTATATGAACCAGCACAATGGCCAGCAATTGGAGAACATCCAATGCACCTCCTTAAAAGCTGTAGTCCCCTTGTCTGCTGTGGGAAGCATTGTGCTTTCCTTCACCTAAAACGTCCAGTGAGGGGTTCAACTCCACATTTACCCTGGAATGGACTGTGCCAAATAGGCACACCTGAGGCAGTAATGAAAAACCTCCCTCATCACCCCATCTCTTTCATCAGTTGTATTTATTACCCTAATGCCACTATATAGCCTGTTGGTGAGAGAAACAAGCTTTCAAGCTTACACAGAGCTCTTCTTCATTCTGTGTAAGCTCAAAAGCTTGTCTCTCTCAATAGTAAAAGTTGGTCCAGTAAAAAATATTAGCTCACCCAGTTTGTCTCTCTACTATCTGAGGACCAACGGAGCTACACCAACTTTGCATATCACTATATATTTTTCTCA
The DNA here is from genome assembly GCF_027887155.1 of Malaclemys terrapin pileata. Taxonomy (NCBI): domain Eukaryota; kingdom Metazoa; phylum Chordata; order Testudines; family Emydidae; genus Malaclemys; species Malaclemys terrapin. Next base: position 94,304,782 of record NC_071509.1, read on the forward strand.
TTAACGCCACAGCATGCATGAAATTTAAACAGCAGCATCAGTTGCTCATACCTACCAGTAGGTACACTCACTTCAAGAACACACTCACTGCTTCCTTAATTCTTTAAGTTTAGATCTTGCAAGAATTTCAGATGTCCCTCAATTAACACCTTTTCACTTAGCCTGTTTTCCTTGTTTATTTGTTCATTTTGTTGTTGTTTTCTCTATTAATGAGGTACTAATTGATAGTCTCTGTGGTGTTTGTTGTGCTCCAAGCTTTTTTCATCTCCTGACTGAGCTTTGCCTAGCATGAGACAATGCCAATGAATAAAGTCAGCATGAGAATTAAACTAAAAAGAACTTAAAAAATAGTCAGGGACCAACAACTAAAGATGAAAGATTAACATGATGATACTGTTGTCAGGACTTCATTATCACTACTTTCCTAGTCAGAGACAATGTGTGAAAAGACAGAAGGGCTACAAATTTGACTGTCATTAGAGTGAAACTATATGCAGAGCTGGTAGCCCATTCTAAGTGACTGTGGGCTTCAGGACAATTGAGAGCCAATATTGTATTTCCTTAAGAACAGCCCTACTGGGTTAGACCAATGGTCCACATAGCCCAGTATCTTGTCTTCCAACAGTGGCTGGTGCCAGATGCTACAGACTGAATAAACAGAACAGGGCAATTATTGAGTGGTCCATCCCTTCTCCTCCAGTCACAGCTCCTGGCAGTCAGAGGGTTAGTGGATACTGAGAGCATGTCCTTGAATCCCCGACTATCTTGGCTAATAGCCATTGATGGTCCTATCCTCCATGAACTTATCTCATTTTTGTTAACTTCATTATAGTTTTGGCCTTCACAACATCCCCTGGCAATGAGTTCCACAGATTGACTGTGAATTGTGGAAGTACTTCCTTATGTTTGTTTTAAACATGCTGCCTATAAATTTCAATGGGTGACTGATAGTTGTGTTATTTACCTATTCACATAACACTTCCTTCTTCACTTTCTCCACACCATTCATGATTTTATAGACCCCCTTTAGTCATCTCTCTGCAAAGCTGAACAGTCCCAGTCTTTTTAATCTCTCCTCATATGGAAGCTGTTTCATGACCATAATAATTTTTGTTCTCCTTCTCTGTACTTTTGCAAATGCTAATTTATCTTTTTTGAGAGGGGGTAGCCAGAACTGCATGCAATATTCAAAGTGTGGGTGTACCGTGGCTTTACCTAGTGGTATTATTATATTTTCTGTCTTACTATCTGTCCTTCTCCTAATGGTTCCTAAGATTCTGTTTTTGACTTCTGCTGCAAGTGGAGCAGATATTTTCAAAGAACTATCCATGATGACTCCAAGATCTCTTTTTTGAGTGGTAACAGCTAATTTAGACCCCATTATTTTGTATGTATATTGGGGATTATGTTTTTCAGTGTGCATTACTTGGCATTTATCAACATTGAATTTCATCTGCCATTTTGTTGCCCCATCACCTAGTTTTGGGAGATCATTTTGTAACTCTTTGCAGTCAGCTTTGGACTTAAGTATCTTGAGTAATTTTGTATCATCTGAAATATGGCCACCTCACTGTTTACCCCTTTTACTAGATAATTTATGAATATGAACAGTTTTGTGTCCTATACTGATCTTTAGAGGATCCTGCTATTTACCTGTCTCCACTGTGAAAACTGACCCTTTCTTATTACCTTTTATTCCCTGTCTTTTACTCAGTTACTGATCTATGAGATGACCTTCCCTCTTATCCCATGACCTACTTTCCTATCATAATATACTAGTTGACAGTAGTCCACTATTTAGATTGACAGGCAAACTACTGTTAGTTTCTGTAACACATCTTCCTATCCTCCACAAATTTTGACTTTTAATGGTCTGGCATTGTTTAGTTTTATCATTTTAATCTGAAAGGAGCCTGTGTTCTAGAAAGGGATGCTTTTAACTTAACCTTTAATCCCTTATTCATGAACATGCAGATTTTAGTCTCCTAGTAACACTGCTTATGTTTTTTTCAATGTACACTAAAAATAGAAAGAAGTGATGATCCACCAAACTGTGGGCAGCTGCAAGCAGGGCAGTAGCTGCCAGATCTTTTGGGGGAGTGGCAGAAGGTGGCGATCCAGCTTATATCTCCCATCATGTTTCAATTGTTGTCACTCAGCATCTTGTACTTGAGGACAGCAAGCTCTAGATGATTAATGGGAGACATGGGTCCACTCTACACCCAAAGGGCAATGTCCTGCACCTGACAGTGATGGTGTCTAAAGTGCCACAGTGGGATATAAGCGCTATAATGGGATAATCCTACCATCACAAACTCCTCTTCCTCTTGGTGGTCTGCTGCATTCCTATGGATTGCAAGGGGACCAGTTTAAGATATACATTGCTGGGCTGCAGCAAGAGGGATTTGAGACTAATGGCATAATAACTGAAATGTATCATTGTTATGGGATAGTAGCAGATATAAGATTAAGTTTCTGACCAGGATCCACAAATGCATCTAAACCATTAGTGACTCTTGAGCTGTGCTTTGGGACTAAGAAAAATAAAACTAAGAAAGTAAACCTTTGCACTACTTTTATAAGCATGCTGTAAACTAGCTTTAGCATAACAATACTGCATGTGGAAGCTCACTATAAACTAAATTAACCAAAGCAAACCTACTCAAAAAACAAGGGACAGATCCTCAAGTAATATATATTGTCATGGCTCCATTGACTTCAAAGAGAAAACTTCAAAAGGCTCTGTTTTATCCAAGCTAGCTATGAACCAATCTAAATCTATAAAGAGCCACATCAATTTATGTGGTATTCTATTTACACAAAATCCCTCCCCGGGAAATAGGTCATATGGCGGAAGCTCCACAACAACCCTTCATTTGTTCCTGGTAGTGCCATATTGTAGCAAAATGCCAGATACAGCTTGTATCTCTGGTTTCTTGAGTGAAGTTCCAGGACTGGCCAGTGCCCACCTCCAATATTCTATGATCATTATGTTTTCTATCCCTTCCTAGGAACTGCAGTCATGGAGCAGAACAAAGCCAGTTTCTATAGTTGCTGTTTTCTGTTCTTGGCCCACTCCCATCTTCTAGGCTGTAAGACAACACACAAAATATAGCTATTCCCTTTGAGAAAAATGAATAAAAGTGGCGTTAACTCTTCTGATTGCACTGAGAGGGTTTAGACAATCAGGAAACCAGGATCGATAGCATGTAATTTGTGGGTGTCATAACTATAAAGGGAAGGGTAACAGCTGTCCTGTGTACAGTACTATAAAATCCCTCCTGGCCAGAGACTCCAAAATCCTTTTCCCTGTAAAGGGTTAAGAAGCTCAGGTAACTTGGCTGGCATCTGACCTAAAGGACCAATAAGGGAACAAGATACTTTCAAATCTTGGGGGGGAAGGCTTTTGTTTGTGTTCTTTGTTTTGGCAGTGTGTTCGCTCTCAGGACTGAGAGGGACCAGACATCAATCCAGGTTCTCCACATCTTTCTAAACAAGTCTCTCCTATTTCAAACTTGTAAGTAAATAGCCAGGCAAGGCGTGTTAGTTTTCCTTTGTTTTCTCAACTTGTAAATGTACCTTTTACTAGAGTGTTTATCTTTGTTTGCTGTACTTTGAACCTAAGACTAGAGGGGAGTCCTCTGAGCTCTTTAAGTTTGATTACCCTGTAAGGTTAATTTCCATACTGATTTTACAGAGATGATTTTTACCTTTTTCTTTAATTAAAAGCCTTCTTTTTAAGAACCTGATTGATTTTTCCTTGTTTTAAGATCCAAGGGGTTTGGATCTTGATTCACCAGGAGTTGGTGGGAGGAAGGAGGGGGGATGGTTAATTTCTCCTTGTTTTAGATCCCAGGGGGGTTGGAACTGTATTCACCAGGAGTTGGTGGGAGGAAGGAGGGGGAATGGTTAATTTCTCCTTGTTTTAAAATCCAAGGGGTTTGGATCTGTATTCACCAGGGAATTGGTGAAGGTTTTTCTAGGCTTCCCAGGAAGTGAATCCATTGAAATGGTGGCAGCGGAACCATAGCTAAGCTGGTAGTTAAGCTTAGAAGTTTTCATGCAGGCCCCTACATTTGTACCCTAAAGTTCAAAGTGGGGATACAGCCTTGACATGGTGGTAGAGCGGTGGGATCATTTTAAACCCAAAAGCCAGTGAGATTGTTTTTTTCATTCTAGCTGCTTGGAAAGCCGAGCTGGAGGTAGATAGATGCATATCTTATCTCTCTTTGCCTGAAGGCAGAGGTGTTAAGTTTTTTTTAACAAGGTCCTTTGTTAAGAGAAGTGTTCAAATGAGCAAACAAAAGACAGGGTAGAAGGAATTTACAAGCTGAATTGTTTTTTTTCTTTTTACCTCCTCAGGAGTAGCTAGTTAGAAAGTCCCTGTTAACTCAGCAGCAGCCAGAGCTGAGAGCTTTCCAGTTTCAGTCAACTGCAGAGGGGGTGACCCAGCACAAGAAAACAGGAAAATGACTACCAAAGAAGTAGCTAAAAAAATAGAACTGGCCAAACTAGAAGCAGAAGAAAATGAAAGAAAACATCAGAGACTGCTTCAATTAACAAAACTCGAGACACAGCAGAGAGAAAGAGAAGAAAAAGACAAAGAGGAGGCCCACAAGAGAGAGATGGAGCTGAAAGAAAAAGAGATGGAGCTGAAAGAAAAAGAAAGGAAGCATGAACTGGAAGTAGCAAAGGCTAAGCCGGATACAACAGCCCATCCCAACAACCCCTCTCCAGGTACCACTTCCCATCCCCGAAAATTCCCCACCTACAAAGCAGGCGATGATACTGAGGCCTTCTTAGAAAATTTTGAAAGGGTCTTCCTTGGATACAGCATCGCTGCAGACCAGTACATGGTAGAGCTGAGGCCGCAGCTCAGTGGACCCTTAGCAGAGGTGGCGGCTGAAATGCCTACGGAACACATGAACAATTATGAACTTTTTAAAAACAAGGCCAGACTCAGAATGGGGCTAACACCCGAGCATGCCCATCGGCGGTTCAGAGCCCTAAAGTGGAAACCCGATGTGTCATTTACCCGTCATGCCTACCACATTGACAAAAATTGTGATGCCTGGGTATCAGGAGCAAATGATAAATCTCTGGAAGATCTGGTTTCCCTAGTAAAAATGGAGCAGTTTTTAGAGGGTGTTCCTGAGGAAATATAAAGGTACATCCTAGATAGGAAGCCCAAAACTGTAACTGAGGCGGGGGAGATTGGAGCCAAATGGGTGGAGGTGGCAGAAAAGAAAAAAACTAGTAGCAGTTGGAGCGAATATCAGAAGGGGCAAGCCGAAACAAAACCTTACCACCGGGGACAACCCAAGGCCCCACCCACATCCCAAGGGAAACCCCAGACGCCTTCTCACCCCACCACACCAGTCTCCACCAACCAACATCGTCCCGGTGATACCTTAGCAGGGCGATGTTTTAAATGTAATGAACTGGGACATATAAAGGCTCACTGCCCCAAGAACCCCAACCAATTACAGTTCATTACACCCCAATCACACCAAAGATCCCCAAACCCAGATGCCTCTCTCATACCCTCGGAGCGAAGGGAAACCTTGAGAGTGGGCGGAAAGAAGGTTACCGCTTGGAGGGACACTGGGGCTCAAGTGTCAACTATCCACCAATCCCTAGTGGACCCCAAACTCATCAACCCGGAGGCTACAGTGACAATTCAACCCTTCGTGTCACAGTCTGTAACCTTGCCTACAGCCACGTTGCATGTCCAGTACAAGGGCTGGTCAGGAATGTGGACTTTTGCAGTCTATGACAATTATCCCATTCCCTTGCTGCTGGGGGAAGATTTGGCCAACCATGTGAAGCTAGCCAAGAGGGTGGGAATAGTCACCCGCAGCCAGGCTAAACAAGCTTTCACCCCCATCCCTGTTCCTGAGCCGTCCACCAGGGCCCCATCTGTGTTACCGGAGACCCAGACAAAGGTGGTGGAACTGGATCCCCTGCCAACGACTGCAACAGTCGTAGTGGATCCAATCCCAGAGACCCAGCCAAAGCCAGTCCCAGAACCGGAACTGGCAACGCAACCAGCACCAGAACCATTGCGAGCCCTGAGTTCAGCGCTTGCAAACCCGTCTACAACTCCAATGCCAGAGGGCACCAGAGAGCCTGACCTGGCGGAAGTAGCAGATAACCCTACCCAAGAGGCTCAGCCAGAGCCTGAGATACCACATAGTGCACCAGCGGACAGCGGTTCACAGTCAATGGAAACAGCCCCAGCACCTGCATCGCTTCCAGAGGGACCAAGCCCCAGTCCACAGTCCAAGGAGGAACTGATGTCTCCAGCATCAAGGGAACAGTTCCAGGCCGAGCAGGAAGCAGATGACAGCCTTCAGAAAGCTTGGGCGGCGGCGCGGAGCACCCCACCGCCTCTCAGCTCTTCTAACCAATCCCGGTTTGTTGTAGAACAAGGACTTTTATACAAGGAGACTCTTTCTGGTGGGCACCAGGAAGACTGGCATCCTCAAAGACAGTTGGTAGTTCCCACTAAGTATCGGGTAAAGCTCTTGAGCTTAGCCCATGATCATCCCAGTGGCCATTCTGGGGTGAACAGAACCAAAGACCAGTTGGGGAAGTCCTTCCACTGGGAGGGAATGGGCAAAGACGTTGCTAAATATGTCCAGTCTAGTGAGGTGTGCCAACGGGTGGGAAAGCCCCAAGACCAGGTTAAAGCCCCTGTCCAGCCACTACCCATAATTAAGGTCCCATTTCAGCGCGTAGCTGTGGATATTCTGGGTCCTTTCCCAAAGAAGACACCGAGAGGAAAGCAGTACGTACTGACTTTCATGGATTTTGCTACCCGATGGCCGGAAGCAGTACCCTTAAGCAACACCAGGGCTAAAAGTGTGTGTCAGGCATTAACAGACATTTTTGCCAGGGTAGGTTGGCCCTCCGACATCCTTACAGATTCGGGAACTAACTTCCTGGCAGGGACCATGGAAAACTTGTGGGAAGCTCATGGGGTGAATCACTTGGTTGCCACCCCTTACCACCATGAAACCAATGGCCTGGTGGAGAGGTTTAATGGAACTTTGGGGGCCATGATACGTAAATTTGTAAATGAACACTCCAATGATTGGGACCTAGTGTGGCAGCAGTTGCTTTTTGCCTACAGGGCTGTACCACATCCCAGTTTAGGGTTTTCACCATTTAACTTGTGTATGGCCGCGAGGTTAAGGGGACATTACAGTTGGTGAAGCAGCAATGGGAGGGGTTTATGCCTTCTCCAGGAACTAACATTCTAGACTTTGTAAGCAACCTACAAAGCACCCTCCGACACTCTTTAGCCCTTGCTAAAGAAAACCTAAAGAATGCTCAGGAAGAGCAAAAGGCCTGGTATGATAAACATTCCAGAGAACGGTCCTTCAAAGTAGGAGACCAAGTCATGGTCTTAAAGGCGCTCCAGGCCCATAAAATGGAAGCATCGTGGGAAGGACCATTCACGGTCCAGGAGCGCCTAGGAGCTGTTAACTATCTCATAGCCTCCCCCACCTCCAACATAAAGCCTAAGGTATACCATGTTAATTCTCTTAAGCCCTTTTATTCCAGAGAATTAAACGTTTGCCAGTTTACAGCCCAGGAAACAGATGACGCGGAGTGGCCTGAAGGTGTCTACTATGAAGGAAAAAAGGATGGTGGCGTGGAAGAGGTGAACCTCTCCATGACCCTTGGACGTCTGCAGCGACAGCAGATCAAGGAGCTGTGCACAAGCTTTGCACCAATTTTCTCAGCCACTCCAGGATGGACCGAATGGGCATACCACTCCATTGACACAGGTAATGCTCACCCTATTAGAACCCCACCTTACTGGGAGTCACCTCATGCCAAAACTGCTATACAAAGGGAGATCCAGGACATGCTACAGATGGGTATAATCTGCCCCTCTAAGAGTGCATGGGCATCTCCAGTGGTTCTAGTTCCCAAAGCAGATGGGGAAATACGCTTTTGCGTGGACTACCGTAAGCTAAATGCTATAACTCGTCCTGACAACTATCCAATGCCACATACAGATGAGCTATTGGAGAAATTGGGACATGCCCAATTCATCTCTACTTTGGACTTAACCAAGGGGGACTGGCAAGTACCACTGGATGAACCCGCTAAGGAAAGGTCAGCCTTCGTCACCCAAGCAGGGGTGTATGAATTCAATGTACTCCCTTTCGGGTTGCAAAATGCACCCGCCACCTTCCAAAGACTTGTAGATGGTCTCCTAGCAGGATTGGGAGAATCTGCAGTTGCCTACCTCGATGATGTGGCCATTTTTTCTGATTCATGGGCAGAGCACCTGGAAAAAGTTTTCGAGCGCATCCAGCAGGCAGGACTAACTGTTAAGGCTAAAAAGTGTCAAATAGGCCAAAACAGAGTGACTTACCTGGGGCACCAGGTGGGTCAAGGAACTATAAATCCCCTACAGGCCAAAGTGGATGCTATCCAAAAGTGGCCGGTTCCAAAGTCTAAGAAACAGGTCCAATCCTTCTTAGGCTTGGCTGGATATTATAGGCGATTTGTACCCCACTACAGCCAAATCGCCGCCCCGCTGACAGACCTAACCAGAAAGAAACAGCCAAATGCAGTTCAGTGGACTGATGAGTGCCAAAAGGCCTTTAACCAGCTTAAGGCAACACTCATGTCTGACCCTGTGCTAAGGGCCCCAGACTTTGACAAACCGTTCCTAGTAACCACAGATGCGTCCGAGCCAGGCGTGGGAACAGTTTTAATGCAGGAAGGACCGGATCAAGAATTCCATCCTGTCGTGTTTCTCAGTAAGAAACTGTCTGAGAGGGAAAGCCATTGGTCAATCAGCGAAAAAGAATGCTATGCCATTGTGTACGCGCTGGAAAAGCTACGCCCATATGTTTGGGGACGGCGTTTCCAACTACAAACAGACCATGCTGCGCTACAGTGGCTTCATACCGCCAAGGGAAATAACAAAAAACTTCTTCGGTGGAGTTTAGCTCTCAAAGATTTTGATTTTGAAATACAACACATTTCGGGAGCTTCTAACAAAGTGGCTGATGCACTCTCCCGGGAAAGTTTCCCAGAGTTAACTGCTTAACAATTGTTCTTGGAATGAAACATTGTTAGTTTTTATATAATCAGTAGTATGTCTAAAGGTACATGTGTCTTATTAACTCTGTTTTCTCCTAGAACTCCAGGAAGAAATCACAGCCAGTGTGGAACCGAACGTCCAACACTATCTGTGATATGGGGGGCGTGTCATAACTATAAAGGGAAGGGTAACAGCTGTCCTGTGTACAGTACTATAAAATCCCTCCTGGCCAGAGACTCCAAAATCCTTTTCCCTGTAAAGGGTTAAGAAGCTCAGGTAACTTGGCTGGCATCTGACCTAAAGGACCAATAAGGGGACAAGATACTTTCAAATCTTGGGGGGGAAGGCTTTTGTTTGTGTTCTTTGTTTTGGGAGTGTGTTTGCTCTCGGGACTGAGAGGGACCAGACATCAATCCAGGTTCTCCACATCTTTCTAAACAAGTCTCTCCTATTTCAAACTTGTAAGTAAATAGCCAGGCAAGGCGTGTTAGTTTTCCTTTGTTTTCTCAACTTGTAAATGTACCTTTTACTAGAGTGTTTATCTTTGTTTGCTGTACTTTGAACCTAAGACTAGAGGGGAGTCCTCTGAACTCTTTAAGTTTGATTACCCTGTAAGGTTAATTTCCATACTGATTTTACAGAGATGATTTTTACTTTTTTTCTTTAATTAAAAGCCTTCTTTTTAAGAACCTGATTGATTTTTCCTTGTTTTAAGATCCAAGGGGTTTGGATCTTGATTCACCAGGAGTTGGTGGGAGGAAGGAGGGGGGATGGTTAATTTCTCCTTGTTTTAGATCCCAGGGGGGGTTGGAACTGTATTCACCAGGAGTTGGTGGGAGGAAGGAGGGGGAATGGTTAATTTCTCCTTGTTTTAAAATCCAAGGGGTTTGGATCTGTATTCACCAGGGAATTGGTGAAGGTTTTTCAAGGCTTCCCAGGAAGGGAATCCATTGAAATGGTGGCAGCGGAACCAGAGCTAAGCTGGTAGTTAAGCTTAGAAGTTTTCATGCAGGCCCCTACATTTGTACCCTAAAGTTCAAAGTGGGGATACAGCCTTGACAGTGGGTAATCACATCTAATCAATCAAGGTAAAGTTTTGGAACTGTAAAATGTTATTTAATAAAGATATTTGTAAAAAATGCAGAATTTGAAAACAGTAAGAAAGAAAAACAAAGAAAACCCCATTTTGAGACAGAATGTGACACCCTCACATGTGTAGTCCTAATGAAGTGAATAGGATTATTTCTGGGAGTTACTCTTCACTAATGTGAGTAGGGGGTACACAGTCTAGCCCCTTGCTATGTGAATATTTTGTCCAGCTCTCTCTATTCTCATTCATTTTCTAGGCACAATCAAATCAGAATCTTTCCCCTGTATGTACATAGAGGTACTTTTAAAAATTGCTTCATGAACACAAAATGTTTGGGGAAAATGTTATGAATGAGGTTTATAATTAGAAAAATTGCTAAACAACTCTAATTGAGGTGACAACCTTGATCCACCAAGAGATACTGAAATGTGTTGATCCATATCTAAAAGTGCATGATGTATTTCAATGTAAAATAAAATGCAAAGAATTTTATGCAGGGTGTGTGTGTGCATGTGTGATTCACATAAAACATAAAACTAGGACAGCCAGGTCAGTCTTATGTGATCTGAATTACTCAACTAATGATAGTCTTATCCCCTGGTGGTCCTCTAGGCACTACCATTGAGAAATAAAGCTTGTGTAGTGAAATGTGAAGCATTGTGGGAAGCAATGTTTCCATTGCTTCTTTCTCCTCTAGTAAAACTATTTGTGCATCTCTCCCTTTGGAGGACACAAAGTTGATTGCTTAAAGTTGGTGATAAAGCCATAAATGCCTAGAGCAAAAAATTAAACAAACAAACAGGTCACTTTCTGGTACTATTCCACCTACATTTGACTTATGCTTGTAGTTATCTGAAAGTATGCACTTAGTATGCAAAGTAGGGATTTGGTTCTGGTGCAAGCTTGTAGCATTGAATAAAGACCAAGATTGCATTGCATAAAGATACTAAATGGGGTCTGATAAAGTGTTTTGCATGTAGAAAGGACTGCATATTTAATAATAGACACTTGAGAAAAAAAAAGTCTCATCCAGATCCAGCCTCAAAAAGGCTTCTATGCACAGCTCCAGCTAATATTCCAGCCAGCGGACCAAATTCAGTGATGAATCGTGGTCACATGCCACCTGAAGCACATTGCAGATAAACTAACAAGAAGATGTGGTACAAAGCAGCCTCAAAGCTGGCCTAGGTGGTCAGTGAGGGATTCCAATGGCACACTGGAATGCCTGGGTAGTGTATAGCAACTCTGCACTCTAGCAATCCCTGATGGCTATAATGGTACCTTGGGACCCTAGGTTACAGCATCTCTGAGGAGCATAAAGCTACCTTTATGACCACATCAACGGCAATTCCTGCCTGGATCAGTGTTACGAGTTTCATATGAATGAATTTATGGACTTTGTTAGTTTTAAGACTGTAACATTTTAACTCAGTTGTATAAATGTATCCCTATTGACCTTTAGGACTCTCATGTGGCACATTGTGTTCCAAGAGATTATTCAGTGATCAAAACTGTGGCAAAATTTCTATGTGGCTTGTGTAGGATATGTCTAATGATGAATTAATCACTGGAATGGAAATCGGTGGTTGCCTACAAACATGACTTGGTTACATTCAATATGGGCAAACAGGGAAGTTCCAAATTTTTATATAGTTGTATATGTATATGGTGCTTTCAGAAGGGCTAGTTTCTCAAAGTTGACCGAGAAAATGAGAGCAAAATTGATTACAAGGAAAATAGACAGAAAAATGTGAATGAAGACTGGGAGCTCTGGAGGAAGAGTTTATCAGATAGTCAAAAACATGATTCCACAGTTAAGAAACTTTGGCTAAAAAGCATTCTGGTTCAGTGGCAAAGTGAAGGCAGCAGTGAGAAACAAATAACAAATGTAAAAAGGGGAAATAGATATTAGATGTTGTGAAGTGTAGAAAATTGAATAGGAAACCTAAGACTTCAGGGAAAACATCCCAGGCTGGTACAGCAAAGGATGCTAAGAAAGAATTTAAGTATATTAGGATAAAAAGAAATCCTAGAAATGGTGTGAGCCCTTTACTAGATGGAGATGGAAAGAATCGTTAATGATTCATTAAATGCAGAAGCATTCACTAAATATTTCTCTTCTATATTTGAAAAGAAACAGGATGGTGTGTTTTGATCAGATGAGGATGAAATACTTTCCAGGCCATTAGCAAGTAATGAGGATGATGGACAATATGTACTGAGGAAGAACACTTCTAAATCAGTCCACCCAGTCAACTTGTACACAAGAGTCCTACAAGAGTAGGCTGAAGACATCTCTGGCCCACTGTTAATTTTTAATAAATCTTGGAATAGTAGGAAAATTCCAGAAGACTAAAGGAGTGAAAATGTTGTGCTACTATTCAAAAGGGGCAAGTGAGATGAGCCAGATTGGCCTGACATCAATATTAGGCAAAATAACAGAAGAGCTCATACAAGATTCAATTAATAAAAAGTAGGAATATAAATAATTCCAGTCAACATGGTTTTATAGCAAATTGGTTTATTTGACAAGATCTATTTCATTGTGATGAGATGACAAGTTTTGTTGATAAAGGTAATCAGATAGGTGTACTGTACTTGAACTTTTGTGAGGTGTTGATTTAGTACCACACACCTTCTCACTAAAAATATTAGCACTACACAATATCAGTACAGAACACATTAAATGGATTAAGAACTGGCTAACTGACAGATCTCAGAAAAGTAGTTGTCAATGGGTAATAACATGAAATGGGAGTGTTTCTAGGAGGGTTTACACGGCTAGGTCTGACATCATTTTCATCAATTACCCACTAGAAATAAATTGCCTAGGGAGGTTGTGGAATCTCTGTCATTGGAGATTTTAAAGAGGAGGTTAGACAAACACCTGTCAGGAATGGTCTAGTGTGATACAGCATGGCCAGAGGGTAGCAGGAGAGGGTTAGAGGGAAACCTTATTCCCTGTAGAGGGAAGAAAGTTTGCTATAGATTAATTAAAGCACCTGAAGCCAATTAAAGCACCTGAAGCCGTCACCTGATTTAAAAAAAACCCTGTTTCAATCAGACAGGGGAAGGAGTTGAAGCAGAGTGGATTGGTGTTGGAGCAGAGAACAGTTTGAAGGAGTAGAAACAGAGTGGATTGGTGTTGGAGCAGAGAGCAGTTTGAAGAGAAGCAGAGGGAAGTTTGGAGAAGTGCTGCGGTGGGCTAAGAAGACCAAGACCCTAGGTAAAGGGACACCTGGCTTGTGCAGAGGGAGGGCAGGAAGCCCCCACAAGCTGAAGGGCAGGAGAGGGAAGTAGCCCAGGGGAAGGAACCACTAGTTCACGTGGTTTACCACTATCCCTAGGGCCCTGGGCTGGGACCCGGAGTAGAGGGCGGGCCCGGGTCCCTCCCTCTCCACTCCCCTCTCTAGGACACTAGTGGGGCAGTTAATATCCCAGTTCCGGAGCAAAAAATGGCACCCTGAACCCCCCACCCCCAAGAAAAGAGAAAGTGCAAGATCCATCATAGTAGCGCCGGCAATTTGCTACACGTGGTGTGAGAAGTGGGATCTATGCGCTGGGAACTTAAACCAGGGTTAGCCAAAATCCTCCTGTCTGTAAGATGGATGACGTGGTCAAGGCCCTAATACAAGCCACCGCGGCCCAGCAGGAGGCTACCCGGGTCCAAGCAACTGCCCAACAGGAGGCAACTCGGATTCAGCAGGAGACTAATAATCTGTTGATGAGTCAGGCTGCCCAGGACCGAGCCCTGCTGCAAGAGCTGGTGAACCAGATGAAGGCCCTTATGGAGCTGAACCATAACTGCAAAGGGACCCAGACCATACGGGCCAGCCATTGCCTACAGAAAATGACACGGGAGGATGATGTGGAGGCATACCTCCTGGCTTCTGAAAGAGCAGTCCTGCGGGAGGCCTGGCACCGAGACCAGTGGTCTGGTATCCTTGCCCCGTTCCTGTGTGGGGAGGCCCAGAAGGTCTACTATGATATGGCCACAGATACTGCAGCAGATTACCCTTAGCTGAAGGCAGAGATCCTGGCCAGATCCGGAGTAACGACGGCGTTGGAGCCCAGAGGTTCCATGAGTGGCGGTATACGGAGGACAAGACACCCCGATTGCAATTGTTTGACCTGATCCACCTGACCCGGAAATGGCTGCGCCCTGAGGCCCTCAGCTCTGAGAAGATGATGGAGCTCCTGGTACTGGACCGGTATATGAGGGGGCTACCACCAGGCCTCCGGGCTTGGGTTGGCCAGAATGACCCCCTCCACCTATGATGAGTGGATCTCCCTCATGGAAAGACAACTGGCAGCCCGTGAACTGTTCCAGACCAGGCGGGGAGACAAGGCAATCTAGGAAGCCAACCCCAAACCCAAGGCCTCAGACCTTCGAACTACAGGAGAACTATAACGGGGAGGAAAGACACTGAGGAATAGCCCGAGGCCAAAAAGGGACCTGGGGGTTTGGGAAGAGAGGGCTGGGGCGGGGGGCGGCCAAATAGCCCCAGGTAGAGGGTGGCAACCGGAATAAGGGGGCGGTCTTACGAGTGTAGGGAATTGGGGCATATAGCAGCCCAATGCCCCAACAGGGAAGAGCCTATGCAGTGTAATCTGGGGATCACAGGGAGCAATGTGGCCTAATTGGCCTGGTAGGGGTCACAATGACCTCACATGGGTATACAAGATCAGTAAAAATGAATGGTATTGAGACCATAACATTAATAGATTCCAGGAGTGCTGTCATGCTGGTCCCGGGGAAGTTGGTGGGACAAGACCAAGTAATCCGGGCCAAAACCACAGGGGTAACATGCATTCATGGCACTGTAAATTACTACCCCACAATCCCAGTATGGATTGAGATCCAGGGGAATACTACCAGGGTGACTGCAGGGGTGGTCCCCAAGCTCCCCTACCCTGTCTTAATTGGTAAGGACTTCCCTGGATTTGAGAGCTTACTCCCCCCAATAGAGCCAGGGGAGGGTAGCAACCCCCGAGCTGAGACAGATGCACCTACAGATAACCTCACTTCAATGTTTGCCGAATTTGCCCCAGAGTTATTCACATCCCCCATGAAACCCCGAAAGTCTAGGCGGGATAGGAGGGCAGATAAAAGATTAGGGACCAGGATTCTAGCAGAGAACCAAAAAACCTCCCTTGTGGGTAGGCGAACACGTTCAGGAGGCCAGGAGATAATTCAGGTCAGTGAGGACTCGGAGGCGGTTCCTAGCCCAAGTAGGAGCAATCCAGGGGGCGGAGTAGAAATAGGCCCCCTAGAATTAGGTCAGATCAGTACCGTACGTGAGAATTTCGGGCAGGACCAAGCCAATGACCCGCTATATATGAATGTGAGGGAGGAGGTAGTGGAAGTAAATGGCGTACCCGTGGAAGGAAAAATCAAAGGACCAAAGCCATATTATGTGCTCAAACGCGATCTGTTGTACAGGATAGAGCAAATACGATGGGAAGAAGTAGAGCAACTCTTAGTCCCACAGAAACACACAAGGGCAGTATTAGAGTTAGCTCACAGTCATCTATTTGGGGGACATCTAGGAGTAGACAAGACCCTGGATAGATTCCTAAGAAGGTTTTATTGGCCAGGAATACGTGCAGACATCCAGCGCTATTGTGCCTCCTGCCCTGAATGCCAGTTGCATAGCCCCCGACCTTACTTGCGGGCCCCATTAGTACCTTTGCCTATTATTGAAATCCCTTTTGAGAGGATAGCCATGGACACAGTGGGACCATTGAAAAGATGGGCATGGGACCACCGAAACGTACTAGTCATCCTTGACTACACCATGTGGTATCCAGAAGCCATTCCTTTAAGAAACCCCACATCCAAGGCAATAGCAAAAGAACTACTCCAGGTTTTTGCCAGAGTGGGCATCCTTAAGATGACAGACCAAGGAACCCCTTTCATGTCAAAATTAATGAAGGACTTATGTACCCTACTCCACATCCAGGCCATACGGACCTGAGTCTACCATCCACAAACAGATGGACTGGTCGACCGGTTTAACCATACCCTTAAAAGTATCATCCAGAAGGTGGTAGCACAGGACGGAAAAGACTGGGATACCCTTCTACCGTATCTAATGTTTGCTATACAGGAAGTCCCCCAGGCATCCACTGGTTTCTCTCCCTTTGAACTACTATATGGATGCCGCCCACATGGAATATTAGATATCGCCAAGGAAGATTGGGAAGAACAACCTAACCCAGGAAAGAATGTCATTGAGAACGTAACACAGATGAGAGAGCGAATAACTCGAATAACCCCCATAGTACAAGAACATTTGGAAAACGCACAAGAGGCCTAGCGGACATATTACAACCATCGGGCGAAAGTATGGAGATTTCAGCTGGGGGAACAGGTGATGGTGCTAGATGCCGACAGGAGAAAGCAAACTCCTAGCCAGCTGGCATGGACCATATGAAATAGTGGAAGCCATTGGGGAGGTGGACTATAAGGTCAGACAACCAGACCGCTGAAAGCCAGAGCAAATCTACCACATCAACTTACTGAAGCCCTGGCATGACCGAGAGACGTGCCTGGTCATTCGGGAAGCTCCACCCCAGACAGATAACCCACGGGGGCAGGTGAAGATATCTCCAGAGGTAACCCCAGAACAATGAACAGAGGTCATTGATATGATCCAACGGAACCAGGACGTGTTCCACTATGTCCATGACCTGGCCGTATGACACTGGTCCAACATCATATTGTCACCAGTCCCAGAGTAAGGGTGACAATAACACCGTACCAAATACTGGAAGCTAAAAGGGAAGAAATTAGGACGGAAGTGAAGAAGATGCTGGAACTTGGGGTTATTGAAGAATCCCACAGTCAGTGGTCCAGCCCTATCAGCCTTGTCCCCAAGCCTGACGGCACCCTGAAGTTTTGCAATGACTTCCAGAATTTGAATGAAGTATCCCAATTCGATGCCTATCTGATACCACACATTGACGAGCTAGTTGATCAGTTAGGCAAGACCCGATACCTAACCACTCTGGATCTGACCAAAGGATATTAGCAAATTCCCCTGGCCGAGAATGCCTTCTCTACACCCGATGGCCTGTTCCAATACACTGTCCTCTCTTTCGGACTCCATGGGGCCCCTGCAACATTCCAACGACTTATGGATAAATTGCTGCAACCCCATGCCAAGTATGCCACTGCCTATCTAGACAAAATAGTCATCCATAGCCCTGACTGGGAAACGCACCTAGGAAAAGTAGAAGCAGTGCTAGATGCCCTGCGGAAGGCCGGCCTCACTGCCAATCCTCCCAAGTGCGTGATAAGACTAGCTGAGGCCAGATACCTTGGATATGTAGTAGGGAGAGGTTTGGTGAAACCCCAGTGGAACAAAGTGGAGGCAATACAAGGTTGGCCTTGACCAGTCTGTAAAAAGCAGCTCAGAGCATTTCTAAGGATAGTAGGATACTATCGGAGATTCATCCCGCATTTCACCACAAGAGCAGGGCCATTGACAGATCTGATAAAGGCTCGGGGCCCCGAGATAGTAAAGTGGACTGATGCGGCAGAAGAAGCATTTGCAGATTTAAGGACAGCCCTCTGCTGCCATGAAGTATTCATAGTCCCGGACTTCGAGAAGGAATTCATCCTAAAAAGAGATGCCTCGGAGGTAGGGCTAGGAGTCGTCCTTTCGCGGATGGTAGGGGAGGAGGAACACCCAATCTTGTACCTCAGCCGGAAACTCCGCCCCAGGGAACAAAAGTATGCTGTTGTTGAAAAGGAATGTCTGGCGGTAAAACGGGCTATGGAGACTCTCCGCTACTACCTACTGGGGTGGTGATTTACCCTCATGACAGACCATGCCCCATTCCAGTGGTTGCACAGAAACAAGGAGAGGAACGCAAGAGTGACTAGGTGGTTCCTATCCCTGCAGCCCTTCCATTTCCGGGTACAGCATAGGGCCGGAAGCCAACACGGCAACGCTGATGGTCTATCACGACAGCACTGCCTCTTGTCCCAAGTAGCCCAACCCCATGGTGTTGAGTGGGGGAGGGGGAATATGTGATACAGCATGGCCAGAGGGCAGCAGGAGAGGGTTAGAAGGGAGCCTTATTCCCTGTAGAGGGAAGAAAATTTGCTACAGATTAAAGCACCTGAAGCCAATTAAAGCACCTGCAGCCAGTCCCCTGATAAAACCCCCTTGCTTCAATCAGAAAGGGGAAGGAGTTGAAGCAGAGTGGATTGGTGTTGGAGCAGAGAGCAGTTTGAAGGGAAGCAGAGGAAAGTTTGGAGAAGTGCTGCGATGGGCAAAGAAGACCAAGACCCTAGGTAGAGGGACACCTGGCTTCTGCAGAGGGAGGGCAGGAAGCTCCCACAAGCTGAAGGGCAGGAGAGGGAAGTAGCCCAGGGGAAGGAACTGCTAGTTCAGGGGTCGGCAACCTCTGACATGTGGGTTGCCAGGGTAAGTACCCTGGTGGGCCAGGCCAATTTGTTTACCTGCTGCGTGGGTGGGTTCGGCCGATCGTGGCTCCCATTGGCCGCGGTTCGCCGATCCAGGCCAATGGGGACGGCGGGAAGCGGCGCGGGCCAAGGGATGTGCTGGCCGCGGCTTCCCGCCGCCCCCATTGGCTTGCAGCGGCAAACCGTGGCCAATGGGAGCCGCAATTGGCCGAACCCGCCGATGCAGCAGGTAAACAAACTGGCCCGGCCCGCCAGGGTGCTTACCTATGTGCCAGAGGTTGCCGACCCCTGCGCTAGTTCAAATGGTTTACCTCTATCCCTAGGGCCCCTGGGCTGGGATCCGGAGAAGAGGGCGGGCCCAGGTCCCTCCCTCTCCACTCCCCTCCTCTAGGACACAAGTGAGGCAGTTAATATCCCAGTTCAGGGGCAAGAAATGGCACCCTGAACCCTCCCCCAAGAAGAGAAAGCGTGAGACCCATCATAGTAGTGCTGGCAATTGCCACACTAGATAATACTTAGTCCTGCCACGAGTGCAGGGGTCTGGACTAGGTGACCTCTCGAGGTCCCTTCCAAGCCTTTGATTCTATGAAAAAATTGGAGAGGATGCAGAGAGTAGCCGTAAAAATGATTCAAAGACTGGAAAAAATGCTTTACATTGGGAGACTTAAAAAGATCAATCTGCTTAGTTTACAAAATGAAGATTTAGAGTTGACTTGATTAAATTGTATAATTGCCTTCATGGGAAGAAAATAGAGGGGTTTAAAGGGATATTTAAACTAGCATGGGAAGTGGGAAATTCTCCATTTGTGTCTTCAGATAAAGACTAGCTGCTATTCTGGAAGATATGTTTTAACCAAACAAGTAATTTGGCTCAATGCAGGGGAAACTGGGTGAAATTTAATGGCCCTCGATACACAGGAGGTCAGGCTAGATGGCCTAATAATCCCTTCTGGCCTTTAATTCTATAAATCTGTGTTTGCATCATTTAAATTTAAGTTGCATAATAGAGAATCATTTACTACCAGTAGCATTTTTATGTGTTAAAATTACATATTTTGCCCCATATGAATTTGTGTGTGATGTGCAAAAGGTGTTGCAGCAATTCCATAGCTCCCAGCTGTGAGAGAGCATAGGCTTGTAAAAAGGCTCTAAATAGGAAACAATGCATTTATTTATCTTGTCAGTATAGATTTTCTGTATTTATATACAAGCCTGTGGAGAATGTAAGAGTACTTCAGTGTCAAAATAAACTATGCTCAATGACAATTTTTATTGCTGTAAGCATTTAACAAGCATGGCCAAAAATTTCAGGATATAAGTGATATTTTCACTGTTTGAGCATTTCTTTCAAACTTACTATTGAAGGAGGATTTTATCTAAAGTGGATCAACATACAGCAGTCAAGTTGACTAGACCTATTTCCTATTATTCATTTTGAAAATAAATAGCCTAAATGTTACTGCTGTCTTATTTATTTAGCTTTTAATTGGATTACCAATTAACATGGCAATAGTTCCTTACGGCAGAGTGTCTATGTACAATCCATTTCAAGCAAGCTAAGTAGAAAAGGTGCAAAGAGTTAAATTTAACAATTAAATTGTAATATTCAAAATCAAAAGATAAAGATACTAAACATTTCAAAAATTCCATTTAGAAACAAACACAACAATAACTTTGTTCTTTACTGTAAAAAAAAATATTGGCTTAGTTTTTTCAAAATGACTGGTGGTATTGGGTTCCTCAATTTTTGGGTGCCCAATATAAGACACCTTTAAGGGGCCTGGTTTCAGAAAGTTCTGAGCACCCACCCACTGAAAAGCAGGTACCTATGTTTTCTAAATTAGTCATCCAAAAGTGGAGGCATCTAAAGTCACTAGTCACTTATAAAAATATTGTCTCTCTCCAATAGCGACTGAATCATTTGAACGTTGTCAGAAGGTGTATCGACTGTGCTTTAGCATACAGTGCAAAAAATAAAATGAAAAAGCAGTTGTCTGTGACACAGAACTTTAGATTCTGTCCATTAATTGATTCCACTATGACATTCATACATATTATATTTTTAAAGAAACAAATCCTAAAAGTTAGCAAGTACAGATGATTGATTCATAGTCTAGGGCCAGAATGGACTGCTGTGATCAGCTAGACTTACGGTCTGTGTAACAAAGTCTATAGAACATCCCCCAAATAATTCCTCTTTGAATTCCCAATTGGTATTAGAAATGACGGCCCCGGTTCTTATATCCTTACTCAGGAAAAACTCCAGTGATTTCACCAGAATTTCACTGGGGAGTTCTATGTGATTCAGGACTGCAGGTTCAGATCTGGATTTACATTTTAGCATGTTGTCTGGTCTAATGAATAGGACACCAATCACAAAACTTGGTTTACACTCCCATTTTACCATTGTTCCACCATCTGTAAGATTGGTATAATATGTGTAGGCATTTGTAAGATGTTTTGTAAAGGACTATGAATATATTTTATCTTATTAATATTATCTCATTTGCATTTCAGTACAGTAACTACAAAGGTGCAGTGTAACTCAACTTTGAAAGTCCATAAAGCAGTTACAAACTAATCACACACCCCAAAAGCATGTTCGCAATGAAAAGAGAAGTAACACCTAGTTTATGGTCTGTCTGATTTATTGATTTCTGATCTCTTCAAAATATCAGGACAATTAGGGAGAAAATGTTTCTCTTCCATGATCAGATATCAGTGCCAGGATACTACATAGCAGGCTCCTCTTTCCTAATCATCCACATCTATCACTACAGCTTTCTGAGTTCTCTGTCCTAAAGAGGGATGGCTTGTGAAATATTCCAACCTGTCTGGCTGCTGGCAAGTACTTCTTTAAAAAAAAAAAAAAATCCAACCACATTCTGCATCTGTCATATTGCACCATCACTCCAGAAACTCATTTTAAAATGAAAATTCTTGGGAATCATAATATAATAGGCAGTCAGCATTAGCCAAAATGTCTGCCTCTCCACAGAGTAGAGTATGAGTGATTGGAATTTACTTCAGTATTGTAAGTTTAAATTTGTAGTGAATACTGTTTCAAATATTAGATGAAGGGTCAAGCTGCTTTGTTCCCCAGAGTGTGTCTTTGTTTACACGCAGAGGAGAAAGCATAGAGGTGCTCCAAACAGAAGTTATATTTTGTATGATGTAGTCTGACTCTGGGGCCTAATCCTCCATAGGTGCAAATCAGTGGGGCTCCAATGCAGTCAGGGGTCAAAACAATCTACATAAGTTGAAGATGTGGCCCTTTAAATAAATAATCAGGCTCCCTTAAGTTAAATTAACACAAACAAGTAAAAGGTTCCTATTACTGGAATTACCTCTCCAGAAAGTGATACTGTATATGTCACTTCTGAAAATAAATATCTGACACTCAGGAATATAAATATCACTTGATTCTCACGCATAAGTAAGTTATTTCATAGATACAAGTGGCTATACAATTGGGTATATGCCCTATTTGACCCATTTCTAATAATAAGAAAGGTGACTCTGGATTCAGTTGTGCTATGACATTGCGCTAGACACGCTTTATGGTTTGGACACCTTTGTTGTGTGAAATCCAGTTTAAACAAAGAATTATTGAGTTTCTGTCAAGAAAATTGCTTACATGGTAATACACTTATTGACTTAATCAGAAAATGCAAAATGACTGTGCTTTATAACACTTAGTGCATCATTAGACTCAGTATATCCCTTCTGACATATTAACCTTGCTACAATTATGGCAATATACAAATGTCATGATTTTTTTTTTAAGGGCTATGAAGTTGAACAACTTAAAGTTGGCTTTCAGTGGACTCCTACATTGGGTTTTGTTGGAGCTGATT
Source organism: Malaclemys terrapin pileata (assembly GCF_027887155.1). Classification (NCBI taxonomy): domain Eukaryota; kingdom Metazoa; phylum Chordata; order Testudines; family Emydidae; genus Malaclemys; species Malaclemys terrapin. The sequence continues at coordinate 94,327,236 of NC_071509.1, forward strand.
TAGGAACTGTGGACAACTTTATTTGTGTTCCAATATATTTTTTTTAAATGTCTGGGCTCCTCTTCATTGTTTCCCTGGCGTTTTCTCCACCTGTCTTCCTAGGAGCTCCAATTTCCATTAGGCTAGAGATTCCTAAGTATGAACTACACACCTAAAATTTCAAAGTTGCTTTAAATTTCTTCTTCTACCAGGTTTCTCCAAAGTCATATTAACAAATTACATCTTTTGCCCTGTCAGAATTCTGGCATTTGTTGAGGCATCTTTTGCCAGTAAATGTAACCCCCCAGAACTTGATATTATTGTGTGTAATTTTAGACCTGATATTATTGCAGTTAGCTATTTTATGTGTTTAGCTATTTCTAGTTGAAAATTAAATACCATATAGGTAGAAATGTTAGATTTTGAGAGGCAAGGCCAAATAGCTGCATGTTTGCAGTTATGTTAATTAGAATGGGAGGATGGGATAAAGTGTTACTGTACCATTCCTAAAATTGCCTAAAAAACCCAAAACACTTAAAAAACCCCAAATAGTGTTCAGCAAGTTTTCCTTGTGATTGAAAACTGTTGTAATTTTCTTTTCTTGCTGAATAAAGGATTGTTTTCCTCAGATCTACATATATTGAGACAGATTCCTCTACCCTTTGGGAGAAGATCACTGTACTTTTTACACAGATGGAATAGTATAAGGCATTCAGAGTGCAGCCCAGGATCAAGACCATTTGTCTTTACGCTACAGACATTTACTGTCTGATTTTCAAAAACGGCATCCAATTTTCTTTCATAAATAATGTAGGTGCAAATATTTATAGGTGCATATTATTGTATTTAGATATGATTATGTGGTTTTAAAATTTGGTAGCTATCTAACTGCTGTAATCTGAACCCACAATGTTTTGAACTGGCAAAGTTATACCTTCAATTTTCAGGTGCAACATCAGAAGCCAACCAGAAGATCTTTGAAAAAAAAAAATCAGGAACCTTCTACTTTTGACACTTGCAATTATGGATAGGAAAACAAAGTTGGGATAAAATAAGAACCAACACAACAATCTTCTCATGAAGAAGAAATGAAAGAGTACACCAGTGCATATTCATACATTCAGATTATAAAGCCACAAGGAACCATTGTCACCATCTGATTTGACCTCATGTATAACACCTACCATATAACATCCCTGAATTTGTTCCTGTTTGAAGTAGAGAATATCTTTTAGAAAATCATCCAATCTTGATTTAATAATCTCTGGTAATGGAGAATTCACCACAAACCTTGCTAAGTAGTTTACCCTCATTGTTACCTTCACCAGGGCCTCCCAGAGGATTCAGGGGGCCTGAGGCAAAGCGGGGGAGCTGTGGCGCTTGTACTCACCCGGTGGCGGTCCGGGTCTTGGGCGGCATTTCGGTGGCAGGGGGCCCTTCAGTCGCTCCATGTCTTCGGCAGCAATGAAGGGCCCCCCGCCGCCGAAATGCCGCCAAAGACCCGGACCACCGCCAGGCTAGGGCTTGCAGGGCATTTTGGCGGCGGGGTGCCTTTCAGTCGCTACGCATCTTCAGCAGCACTGAAGGGCCTCCCGCCGCCAAAATGCCACTGAAGACCAGGACCGCCGCCGGGCTAGGGCTCGCGGGGCCCCTGTGGGGCCCGGGGCCTGGGGCAGATTGCCCCATTTGCCCCCCCTTCTGGGTGACCCTGACCTTCTTTGCTAAATTGTGTATTATTTCTAGTCTGAATTTGTCTAGCTCCATTTCCATCCATTGGATCTTGTTATACCTCAGTCTGCTAGACTAACGAGCCCTCTGTTATCAAATTTCTCTTCCACATGTAGGAGCTTAAACTATGATCATGCCATCCATTAGCCTTCTCTTGTTAAGCTAAACAGATTGAGCTCCTGGAGTCTATCACTATGAGGCACTTTTCCCAGCCTTTTAATCATTCTCATGGGTTTTCTTTGAACTCTCTCCAATTTGTCAACTCTTCAAAAAAGGATGTTAACTCTAGAACTGAACAGAGCATTCTAGCAGTGGTTGTATCAGGGGAAATCTACTTCTGCTTCCCCTTCCATAAGGGTGATCATTTCATCTATAGAAATACCTTGTTTCAACAAGCAGGCTGGAAAAAGTAGGCATAAAACACTGTAGGTCCAACATTTCCTGGGTATAGTAGCGTATGGAAAGTTGAAACTTGAAGGCCACATTCTACTTTCACTAGTTGCTTTTTGGCACCAGTACCAAAATGCAGAGGTAATGTAACCTCCCTATTTCTCAATATTTCCCTGAATATGCATCCATAGATCACATTAATCCACATAGGTCACAGCATCACAGTGGGAGCTCACGTTCAGCTGATTAGGTCAGGCTAATGGACACAGACGCTTTTCTAATTCCCTGTGTCTGACTAACAGCCTATTACTGTCTATGCCTGTTACTACACAGTGGGTCTGAGCTGAGCAATCATGGAATGGATTTCTGATTACACTCCAGAGTCAAGTCTCATCATAACACTCAACAGAACCTGAACCTGACCATAATTCAGAATTGTTCAATTAACTTGTTTTTTCCCCCAAAATTCTGTGTTTCAATTGGAAAATGAAGCAAAACTACAGAAATACTGTGAGAGCAGTGCTCTTGAAGTACTTTTGGTAATGCAAGAAATCTCAAGAGAAAGCTAGAACCTATCAGATTTACAGGACAAGGAAAGATAAACAAGAACAGAGTAAAAAGTGAATTTGCGAGTACTCTCTTAAAGGTTGTGTAGGTGGGAATAGTTTCTTCCCTCTCACCACCCAAAATAATGAGATCTTGTTTTTACCACCAATACTCTATTTTCTACTGGGGAAATAAAGTGAAACACCATGAATGAATTAAAGATTCACTTATTAATCTTAGCATTTGTGTTTCTTTCCGTTTTTTTTCTCTTTTCCATTCCTTTGCCGTTTTCTCTCTATAATTCCTGCCCCTCTTTGTTGTTCCCCAAAGTTCTCTTTTCTTCACGCACTACCATGTCTGCCAAACTGAGTCCCTCTTATATGCATATCACTGATAATCCATGCCAGCTGCTGCATGGGACATGAAATGCGGATCCTCAGCCTGGTGCCAATATCCTTGCAACTGCTGTCTGTACTCTGGAAAAACTTGCTTGGCATGAACTCTCCAGGTAGTAGGCCATTCCCATAACACCTGCTCTCTTGGATGGGGTCACTAACATCTTTTTCCCCACTGCAGATTTCCTTTACTAACATGGGAACTGCCTAAGTTTCTAGTGTGGGGTATTTCTTCTTGTGACTGATGAACTTAATTCAAGAGCAGGAAGGTCTCCTAATCAGTTTGGGCAAATAATATATCCCTTCCTCACTTTAGCTCACTCTGTAAGTATAATAGTTTAAATAAGATTATAATGATGGACAATTAGCACAATGGGACTGGGGTTCTAGGCATCAATAATAATTAATAACTAGACACAATAAAGAAAGAAGCAACCATCTGAAAGTAGTAATATACTCTTTAGGAAGCGAAATTCAAAAAATGTAACTGAGCAGATATCATAATAGACATAGTGCCCATTATTTAAGCCTTGTGAACAACAATACTGTACACTTAATTTCATTAAACCAAGAATAATGAAAGAAAATTAGCTGACCTTCATATTTCGAGAAGAATGCAATAACTGCATTAATCTTAAGAAGCATTCGTAATTCACCATGGTGATGATAATAGTGTTACATCACTCCTCTTTACAGTACTTGGTCTAAAAGTATATATGTATTTATCCATTATTAAAAACACTTGATATTTATAACATTATATATGCAAATACATTTGTAGCAAAAGTGCTAAACTTAAAATCAATACATTTGTTGATGTTGAAATAAATAACTTTGATAAGAAGGATTTTACATAAGGACATTGCAGGAGATTCTCAAAAAATCTGCATAGGTTCTTTGTAATGTCTCACATGAAACAGTCCTAGAGTGGGCATGAAAGGTGCCTTCATATCACTTTTGCATCTTGGGATTTGGGGCTACTCAGCCCTTGACAGAAGTTACAGTCGTCTCAGGGATTGCTTTACATTCGGATCAATTATGGGATGCTCTCTCACCCCGGTTAGCTAATTTACAAGATTTGATTACAATGTCTTTCACCCCGACACACTTCCTCACATTGTTATGTCAGAAGATGTGGTTCAGGGTGGTTATATTGGTCCTTTTGCATTCAGAAAAAACTTTCCCCAAGTTCCTTCCGTGACCTCCTCCCCTCTGCCCCCTGCCCCTCCCCCCCCCAGCACAATCAGGAAGTCCAAATTCTACTGGTTTACAAAGGGCAACTTGGAATAAGAAGAGGACTGTTTATTTCCATTTTAAGATTTCTGCTAAGAAATCATGTATACAGAAAAAAAGATTAAAAAGCATTACTTCATGGTATATTTTAGTTGCTGTTTTAAGTGATTTTACTCATATTTTGGTTTATGTTAATTGCCTACTTATCACATTCTAATCAGCTAATTGTGAGTAATTATTACATCTAATTGACCAACAGCTACTGTATCTTGTTTTGTTAATTAAATACTTGTTTAGAAAAACATTTAATTTGATAACTTTTTTTTCCTGGCAAGCAAGTCAATATAACTATTATTATTCTGTCTGTATAAGGCAGTGCATGCAAAGCTGCTAAGAAGATTATGTAGAACACCTTATATCTGTCATAAAAGGGCTCAAATGGAGCTTATGTTATTGTTAAATGGCTTGTAAAAAGAATCTGAAATACAGTTTATGTTATGATATGTAAAGCTTTCCAGTACAGGAAAAACTCAAGGAAGTAGGATAGTTTCTACTGTAGCTAATATGTTAGGAATCACATTTTTAGTTAGCATTCAGCTTATGCAAACCATAAATGTGCACATTACTGGAATCTAAAAAATAGTGTCAGCGATGCTATATGGCAGTGAAACATGGTCGCTGACAAAGACTGAAGAACATCAACTGTCTGTCACACAGAGGGCAATGGAACGAACATTTTTGGACATTTCTCTCCGTGATCGCATCCCCAATGAAATAATTAGACAGCAGCCTGGAGTCCGAGATGTTGTTGTCGAAAGCAGGCTCAGCAAAATGCGGTGGGCGGGACACGTGGCCCGACTCAGTGACAACAGATGGACTGCAGCTATATCTGAGTGGTATCTGCAAAAACTGAAACGGCCACATGGTCAGCCTCCAAAGAGGTGGGATGATTTCTTAACAAGGAGATATGGACAAACATGGCGAAGGATGGCCAGAGCGAGAGAAGATTGGAAGACGTGTTGTGATCGGCTCAGTCTTAACTGATGAAGGACGTACAGTCTACGCAGTCTATGCAGTGTCAAATAATTAAAGGCCTGAATTCTTTATTCATTATGTGCAGCTAATAATCTTTGTTATCCTGTAGCAAAGCTTTACCTTTAGGAATATCAGGGTTTTCTGGTCATTTGGAAAGATGGACTGAGTCCTGAGTGATTTCATTCAAATCAGTGGGATCACTCTGGGTTCACAACATGACAAGAGAGAAAAGAGTTTGTCACTGTATATTCAGAGTTCTGTACAGACATCATTGTAGAAACAGTATATCTCCACCTTGTTTTCATCTATATGGATATATAGAAACATCCACTGCAAAATGTCACAGAAGTGGATTAATAATGATTCGATCTGTTTTAGCTTCACTACATTTTCACATGGGGACCTTGCAGGTTTTTTACCTTCCTTCGCAGCATGGGGTATGGGTCACTTGCAGGTTTAAACTAGTGTAAATGGTGGATTGTCTGCCTGCAATGTAAAGGAGGTCAGCCTAGATGATCCTGATGGTCCATTCTGACCTTAAAGTCTATGAGTCTAGGAATAAAAATTAAGAACAACAAGACCCTACCCATATGAATTATTATTACTACCAGCACTTATGTTCTTTCACATTACTAACATACTAGTGTGGAGTAGAAAGAAAAATGTTGTACATTGGAAGGTTCTTTGAATCAATGTCCTTTCTATCCATAATCTGGACTATGCTATGAAACATTGTGATTAAAATAGCACTAAATACCCATGCCAGCATTTCTTCTTTCAGTTCTACTTTTCTGAATTGTGTGAGCTGCTACTGAATACATGATGGCTGCCATATTATCTTACAGACTTTGTACTGCACTTATCAAATTTCATTTAATGAGATTTAGTCCTTAGACTTGTCAAAACTGTGCACTAGACAATAATTAACTCACAACACCATATTGTAATGTACTTAATCATTTTATATATGGTGAAATCAAATGATGGCCCTTTACAGTAAGACAGTGGCAGTACTGGAATTAGAACTCAGAACTTTCTGGCTCCTAGCCTTTATCCCCATGTTCAGTCAGCTATAGGACTCATTACCTCATTTTATGGCAATTGCTGAAGAGTGGAGGATCTATGAGCCCTTCTATTACGCAACACAATTTCCAAAAGTTTCAGCTCTCATATATTTCCATGATCCATTTCTTTTTTACCGAACATTTTCTTTACAGGGATGTTGTCGCTATGTGTATATAATGCCTGTTAGTAACCAGGGGAGTTATGCCAATGAGCATGCATGATAGGCTGTGGTGTACAAAAAAAAAAAAAAAAGTAGAAGGATGGATTTCCAGTCCTATTCTTGTTATAACAAGTAAAATCCTGCCTTAGTTTCTTGATATTTATCTATGAAGTTAATCTTTATACTGAACAAACAAGGACATTTCTTCCTCAGACAAATTTATATAAACAAATATAATACAACAGGAAATATAGAACTGGAGACATTCTGCACAAGGTTGCCAAGATTTAAGTCCTGTGATCTGTAATATAATAAAATATAGCCCCTTTCTACTCCACATGTGACCATTGGTAAAGTGACGATGTGTTTCATTCATAATAAGCTTACTAATGTAGTGTGGGGCATGATCTACAGTGAAAAATTAGATTGACCTAGCTAATTCACTTAGGACTATGAAAAATGTCATACCTTGTGCAAAATAGATAGTTCTATCTAATCCCCACTGTAGATGCAGCTGGGTTGATGGAAGAATTCGTCTGTCAACCTAGCTATCTCCTCTCAGAGAGATAGATTACCTACATCAATGGAAAGCCCCATTCCATCAATGTAGGAAGTGTCTATGTTAGAGCAGCACTGCAGCCATGCAGCTGTAGCCACATTAGTGTAGACATGTCCTGAGAGGCCACATTTTGCATATCCTGTGACTCAATTCTGCTGTATTTGACTTCTAAATGTATCAATACCTCTGAATACAGGAATACATTTTCTGACATTCAGAATACCATGCTTATAATGCACATTCAATGGCAATGTCCCAATTTTTTTAGAAAACATCCAGACAAGGTATTATCAGGTTCTCATCCTCCCACCCTCCCCATAAGATAATTCTCAAATTCATATTGTGCCCTAGAAGAGAGAGATCAGTGGAATACTGGACTCCACAGAGCATAGTCTGAGAATCACAGAGTTTATTAGGAGTAATTATTAATTGCTTACTATTTACCATCATTTTAATAATGTGATATACAGGGATGCCTTTTCTCCCCTATGTGTGATACATGACTAGATCAATTGCTAGCACTTGGTAGAGGGTACTTCTGTATGTTTTCACGTCAGCTTTGCTGAGTAAGGGCAACCTGTGTATCTAGGTTATATGTGGTCTTTTGAATCAGTCCAAGTTGTAGAGATTTTGTTTTTTAACCTTTCAGGAAATTGGGCTATTGTTTTGAATTTATTTATCTCATTTGTCTTGGAGATTTCTAAGAATTTTTAGTTATTGTGGTCTAGTCTTATTCCTAAGGACGGGGATCATGGAGTTGGAGGGTCTGAGAAGGGACTTAAGAAGGGTAATAAGCCCTCTGTTAGCTCTGTCTCAGGGCAGGTCTATACTACGGGTTAAGTCGACCTAAGTTACGCAACTCCAGTTACATGGACTCTACATGTAGAGTCGACGTAGCTTAGGTTGACTTATTGCGGGGCCTACACCAGGCTGGGTCAATGGAAGAAACTCTCCCATCAACTTACCTTATGCTTCTCGTTCCTGTGGAGTACTGGAGTCGACGGGAGAGCGATCTGCAGTCAATTTATAGGGTCTTCACTAGACCCGCTAAATCAACCCCCAGTGGATCCATTGCCACAGCATTGATCCATGGGAAGTTTAGACATGTCCTCAGTTTCAAAACCCATTCTAGTTGCACAGGATTGTTCATTCTTTCTAAGTAAAGAAGAAAAATAGTTACCAAAGAAGTTTACTATAAAGGCATAAACAACACTTTAACCCCTCTGCTTTTTAGTAATTTATTTCTGAGTCATTCTTTTTTCTATCACCGTTATAACAACCACACTTCAAAAACTCATCTTTCCTTCTGGTGAGTAATTTCCTAAAGGATTAGTGTAAATTCTTCTCTGTCTAGATTGTCTATCATAAACATATTCTGTATACATGATGGACAGTAGCAAAAACCTGTAACACTGGGGTTTGGATTCTTTTCTCTGTTATATCCCACAGCTTGAGCCCACTAAAGTCAATGGAAACCCCATGTCAGGCCTCATGTCAGGACAAACCCAGGTTCTATTATGTCCCTTGTATCTCATGGCTTCTGAAATACATCAGTCCTCCATATTCCCAGCATAAATATTATTTCATCCCCAACAAAGCAAGGCAAAGGAGGCAACTCTTGCCAATGCCAGTTTCCTAACCCATCACCTCCCAACCCCTCAATCCAAATTTGGATCTCATTTTGATCTTTTGGATCATTGCTGCTTCCTTTCTAAGGCTCCATCTTGCTCTAAACAGCAGGAAAGGAGGTAACTTTGGGACTGAAAGGTAGAAAAGGGGAGGTAATGCAGGATTTTGTGTGACATCTAGAGGAGCTGCTACTACAATTGGACAATAATAGCTGGAGCCACTGAAAAATATGAAGAATAGGCTGCAGGTAGATGGGAGGACCGGCAGTGTAAAGGGGATTGTTTTCTGGCCATGTTCTCCATTTGCATCAGCTCCAAAAGTGGGGACTCCTCTTTGAGGGCATGTTAAGAACATAAGAATAGCCATATGGATCAGACCAAAGGTCCATCTAGTCCAGTATCCTGTCTTCTGACAGTGGCAAATGCCAGGTGCCCCAGAGGGAATGAACAGAACAGGTAATCATCTAGTGATCTATCCCTGTCACCCATTCCCAGCATCTGGCAAACAGAGTCTAGGGCCACCATCCCTGCCCATCTTGGCTAATAGCTATTGATGGACCTATCCTCCATGAATTTATCTAGTTTTTTTTTTAACCCTGTTATAGTCTTGGCCTTCACATCTTCTGGCAAGGAGTTCCACAGGTTGACAGTGTATTATGTGAAAAAATACTGCCTTTTATTTGTTTTAAACCTGCTGCCTATTAATTTCATTTGGTGACCCCCAGTTCTTGTGTTATGAAAAGAAGTAAATAACACTTCCTTATTTACTTTCTCCACATCAGTCATGATTTTATAGACCTCTATCATATCTCCACTTACTCATCTCTTTTCCAAGTTGTAAAGTCCCAGCTTATTAATCTCTCCTCCTACGGCAGCCATTCCATACCCCTAATAATTTTTGTTGCCCTTTTCTGAACCTTTTCCAATTCCAATATATTTTTTTTGAGATGGGGCGATGACATCTGCATGCAGTATTCAAGATGGGGGCATACCATGGATTTATATAGGGGCAATATGATATTTTCTGTCTTATTATCCATCGCTTTCTTAATGATTCCCAACATTTTGTTCGCTTTTCAGAAAACTATCCACAATGACTCTAAGATCTGTGTATTGAGTGGTAACAGCTAATTTAGACCCCATCATTTTATATGTATAGGTGGGATTATGTTTTCAATGTGCATTACTTTGCGTTGGTCAACACTGATGGGGATGGGGAGAAGAACAGAAGCTTTCCTTGTTTTTGGCTGATCATCTTCACCTCCTCTACCCTGTTTCCTGGCAACCAAAATAGGTACAGTTCTTCCCCTGAGGATTCTGGGCCCTTCAAAGACAAGGAGACAGTAGGAAAGGGATTTTGGGTTTAGTGTTCCATTTAGGGTTCAATGTTCCAGTTAGGGATATAGGGTTCCCCAACTGGAGTGTATTCCTCCGGATGGGTTTCTTCTACCAGATTTCTTTTCTTCTCACTCCCTTCCCAGGAGCCAGTTTCCACCTGTAGGACTGTAGTCTGGAGACCTATGTGAACTCTTTTTCCACAGCTTAATGAGAGGATCTCCACCACTGTGTCCCTTCCCCAAGGACCCTGATATTTTGTGGGGGGCTCTTACTGTCAACTCCAAGTCCTCATTCAGGACATGCCCTCAGAGAGCTCTACTCTACACCACCCAGCCTACAGGATCAGCCACTGCAGCACTTCTCTAGAGAGGACTCCTTTTGTCTCCTCTTCCTGCTAAGCAACTTTCCCTTTATACCATCCCATCTATAAGCTTAGCTGCTTCATTACTAAATAGTTAAAGGGGCATCATTTGGAGCACCTGGTTGCTCCCACGTGTAGCTCACAGAATCATTATGGGCCAGTTAGGCCCTAATTCACCTAAAGCCCCATTAGCCTGATAAGAGGGGTGTTTTCAAATCCAAAATTAAAACTGAGGGAGTATGTGTGAACCCACATGAACAGAAACCAAAAAAAAAAAAAAAAAAAAGTGTATTAACACATGAAAAGCAAAATACCTGTTTGGCCTTTTTAGATAAGAAGATGGTTGCATAAGCTGTAGATCTTTTGTTGTACCTGTGTTTATTAGTGAATACTACCTATTTTTACATCCAATTCAGTTATCCTTAATTTTTATTCTGCTGGTATTTCTTACCTTTTCAAGACATGCATACTACTAGCTGAAACCACCTAGAAATTGATTCACAGGTCTCTCCCATCTACTTAGCCAAGGATCTACAACTAAGTTAAAACTACACCTTAACCTTAGTAAGGTCTCATGCTACAGAAATACACATTTTAAGCATAAAATGGAGTTTTATAAATATAATAGTAGTAGTTTTAACCTCAGTAAACACCAGATTTCCCACCTGTTCAATTGAGCAGAGGATGTATTTTGCAAAATAAGGCTGAAAAACTGGTTAGTAATGTGGATCTGGGACTTCAAATCAACATTCATGAATATTTGAATTTAGCTCAAAAATATCAAAATGAGCTTGCTTTTCTGCTCAGGGCATCGGTATGTCTGAAGCTGCATACCATACAGAAGCAGTGCTGGAAAGTGGAGGGAAAAATGCTTTAAAATGTGAATAGCAGTTGTTTTTTGGATTTGCTGTAAGTATCTAAAGTCAAATCAGTTGGGGCCTTATTTTTTAGGCATCGCTCACTTGGGAATTCACTTAATGTTATTTTTTCTCTCAAATTGCTGCAGAAAGATTATTCTTTTCAAAATTTCCTATACATATGGAACAGAATGGAGAACATTGAACCTTGCCAGACCTGAGTCTCATCTGGAGTAGATCAGTCTTTATGTTTTGGTCAGATTATCGTTGTATGAGCCATCCCTCCACAGTATGTTATGAATAATAACAAGCAATGCAAGTATTATCTGCTGTCCCTGCTCCAGCAATGGACAGATATCAGAATCTTAGTAAAGGAGTCACTTGATCCCAAGGTAGCAGCAAGAATTAAATGTGGTCACTATGGGATAACACCTATAAAACCAAATAAATCTCCAGAAGAGTAGAAATAACTTATTTCTGAGTGTATTAAAAATAAACAATAAGCAAAATACTAATAACAGAGAAAGAGACTACAGACCCAGATTTAAATTATGGTTATTTCAAAACCAAACTTGTAGCATTACAAGATAATTCATGCGGAATTTATATTTCAGATATAAACCCAAACTAAGATTTGATGGGAAATATATAGTAAAATTTACTCTAAATAGAGCCTCACAGAATAACTCTGCTCCTCCCAACATCATGGGTCTCAAACCCAAATAAAATCCTAGTGCACTGGTGCACTCACCATCATCTTAACTGATACTGTGCAGAAAACCCTTCAGCACCATATCTATGAATCACTTCAGCATGATATAAAGAACCATTTCTCAAATGAGAGCTATAACAGACAGTAGCCAATTATTTAAATTTATTATTAATTTATTGTGTGGTGTTATTGTTAACTAGCATGTTATGCTATATATAATCATTGTATGTTAAATAGAGTTAAATTGTAGGATTATAGAATTATAAGATTGATTAGTAGTTAGAAGGGATAATTATGTATTAGGTACCTAAATAAGCAAGGCTGAAATGCAAGGCCTACAGGCTGAGGCCTGTTAGATTTTAGCTTAGCCATACTAGGCCATAGGTTTAAGAAATGCTTGACATAAGTGACCAAAAATGACCCTATGCCACAAGATTACAGGAGAAGATGTACCAATGGGTCATACAGTGAAAAATTAACAGTAAAATAACTTTTTGCTTAAAAAGATATCTGGTAGTCAAACTTTTCTAACATATGCCCTAACTGTAGAGTGCACTATGTGCATAAATGCTAATGAGGTATAGTCAGAATTACATTATAAAAAGAGAATGCCCAGATTAGGAAAATTCAACTCCCTATAGGAAACTCAAGCAGGAACCCTCCCTTTACTGATGATGAGGGACCCATCAAACACTAACACTATCTAGGAGGATGTGAGTATAACTATATTTATAACTTGTGAGTATAACTATATTTATAACTTGTGCCAAGGTCTTTATAGAATTTCTATATGCTTGGGTAATCATAACTTTACCTGTAACTTTAATAAAATGTGTAAAACAGACTATACCTTGTACTTGTAAATGTATGTATGGTTACTATCCTTGGTCTTTATGTGGTCCTAGAGACTCTAAATCTGAAGCAGGTAACAGAGGTGACTTCACTCTGTTGACCTTGAAATTGTATCCACCAGAACCAAACCCACATGTAATACCACATTACTAAATTAACTTTAAATAAAATAAAGGTTACAAGATCCTTATCTTATATGTATCAAGCACAGAGTGGGACACATAACACATACTGACCAATGATTTACAAACACTGGTATTTGAAAAATACATTCCCTCTCAAATTTAACTCCCACTACAGGATCTTTCTGAGATGAGGTAAAACAAGTAAACTTCATGCCCTACGATTGTCCTTTTTGCTCCTGCTTCTTGTTCAACTTGTACGAGGTTAAACTTTATGCAGAAGACAGAACAGTTTGAACACGTGCTTGGTGGGGAGGAGATAGACATCAAAGGAAGTAAATGGATGTGACAAACAAAATGGGATAGTTCATTTGTAAAATGGATCTCACTAGAAGTTAGGAAAATGTAGTTATTACGTGTAATTGACTTACTGGCATGTGAGATTTAGATCTTTCTGGGGAGTGAATACATTTATTCAGGACTCATGCATATTTAGCACAAATTCCATTATTACCCAAGCTAGCATTTAATTACTTACCATCACATTAAAGGCCAAATTTTGACTTTGGATTCATGTGAAGAGCTTCCAATGCCTTCAATGAGAGCTACATATATGTATCAAAGGCTGGAATTTGTCCATAAGAGAAGATTATTTTCTTTCAAGAAATGAAATAATATTTCAGTAATATAGTACTGCAAGCTATTCTTGTGCACTTTAAATAAATAGAGTAGGAGGCTGTTTTAACATATTTCTGCTATTTAAAAAAATCATTAAACTTATAATTATAGTTGATGCATAAAGGATGTTTTAATAGCATAAACATATTCCTAGAAAGGCAATCAGTAGGGTTTTTTTTTTTTTTTTTTTTTAAACTAAGAATGTAAGGTCTTCTTTTTTTTCCTACTGGAAAAGAATCAAATTTGTCCTTTGTCCCATCTTGGCATTTCTTCCACACTTGTTATAATAGATAGATTGATAGATAGATAGATAGATCTCTAGCTTTTCTATACCAAACTGCCATAGACTGGAGCATTTTTTAAATGAAGCCAAATTTCAGTACCATCACATTTGCACATTTACCCCGAGGCATAATTATTCTAATATACAATTTTCCTCCTGTCATGTCAAGTCATGTCAGTGGGTCTTTTTCCTTTCAACAACCATCATAGGATTTTTCATATGTGTATGATAAATAAAAATCATATATTGTTCCCATGGAAATCTATAGCAAAACTTCCATTGAGTTCTACTGGGGTCTAGATAATTAAGGCCTGATCCTATTTGCTTGCTAGCAGTTAATCTAAGATCAATGGAATTGCTTGTCAGACAACCACAATATGGCCCCAATGGTTAAATGTTGCAAAGAACTGAAATGGTTGGCCAGATCTTGAGCTTCTGTTTAAGAGAAGTTGGCATAGCTCCAGACTCCGAGATGTATTGGTGGCCTCAAGCCACCTTTATGTTCTCCTGACCCTGTGGTGATCTGAACTGCACTAGTCTCCCTGGCCCAGCAAAGAACAATCTGTTGGCTGCTTTGTGTAAGCTACATATGGATCCAAGGGGTCATTTCAGCAGCCAGGGATCACCAAAGTGTCGAGATGCCTTGGCAATACATCCTTTGTTCTGGCAGAGCAGCTCAAAACTGCCCTAATGCAGCTGGGGATCTGGTATTACACATTTAAATAGGCTATTGATAGAACTGTATGAAGCTGTCACTCATGTGTTAAATCAAAATACATCAACCTGTCATACTACGGGGGGGAAGTGACTGATTATTTTCCAAACACCCATTTTGAAAGTTTTGCAAAGGATAAGCATCATATCTAGAATTACTTGTAAGATGCTGCAACAGCAAGTTTTTATTGAATAAAATAAAGTTGAATTTGTCAGATTTGCCAATAATGGAAAGGTGTATACTTTCTCAGATTCAACCTACTAGCAATATTGTTGATTAGGATGGCAGATGGTGGCAGAAAAAACTAATTGAGACTCAATCAAATGAAATGACTGACTTTTCAAAGAAATGGTATTCAATTATTGATCATGTACAGTGTGGTCAGAAATTTGACAGGTAAACATTGGCACTAACCACCTGAGGGCTATTGCAAGTTTTCAATATACTGTAAGTTTTTTGCCCTCAAATAACATTTTCTATGAGTGACAGAAACTAGGATCAAGTTCTGTAGCATTTTGCAGAACCCATACAAATTGCATTCCCTTCCCGCTCTGTGTCTGTGATATACTTACTCTGAACATTCTGACTGCACCAGAATTAAAATTGTGTATGCCTAGAACTCAGTTAGTTGTAATTCTCAAGATTTATGTAGCCTATTTCATCTGTATTTAAATGAACTCCTGCAGTAAGTATCTGTCTTTAAAAATATGACAACTCACATCTATGAATATCCTTTAAATTCTTCATAATCAATTTTCTGTATTTCTAAACTTTTTCTGTGCTATCAACCACATCAAAACCATCACTTCTGGGACATATGTGTAAAGAGGAAATATAACTTCCTGTAAAGCTTTCTACAGTGAACAACTAGAATATCAAACACTCTACCAGACTGTTCAGGATGTAATTGGTGTACATGATCAGTGATTTAACAGCAAGAACCTGAAAAAGAAAAGAGGGAGAAAATCAAGCAAACAATAGTAGCACACCAAAACCCACTCTTCCTTTGACCCCAAAGAAACTCTTTGGTAATATTTAGTCATAGGACAGGGAGTGTCATGATTCGTCCTTCTAGTACACCCTACTGGGCTCTGGCCAGACGTTCAATCCAAATGTCACAGTACAAATGTAGGTCCTTCTCTTCTTAAAAATAGCCTGAAATACATTGCTTCTTTCTAATCCTTTTGAAGCAGCAGTGGGAAAAATCTAGCATGGATTTTATTTGCCAGTCTTGTGGCTTTGGTGATAGACTCTTGCCAATGGGCATATGGGGCAAAATTCATTCTTTTTATAACTCCACATAAATTCAGAGGAGTTCAGATTTTTGGTTCTGTGCTTGGAAGCCCTGCAAAGCACAAGTTTGGAAAACAGCGCAGATTGCAAGACCTACTGAGACTCTAACCTGGATTTTAGCAAATGTAGAATGTTAGAGTCTAGGAGTGAGAGGTAATACTCTACTTATCCATCTGTTTTGAAGTCTAAATAAAGAATTGGATTTTCTTAATGTTTGGACTGATTCTTCTTGTAAATTAGCTACCTTTACTTAAACACTCTAAAAATCCAAACATAATTTTATTTACCCGATGCTGGGCAAAATTGGAGAGAAAGTTTTGTGACCTGAATATAAAAGAAGGCTCTGTTGCTTTATATCTCTCATTCATCTCTAGATTTGGTATCTTTCATTATTTAATTTCAAAACAAACAAACCAAACTTTATTAAGTAATAATTATTAGGTTGCTAAATGTCACTCTAAAAAAAGGGGAACCATTACATATTTAATTAAAAATTTCCTCCAACTAACATTTAAACTATGGAAAATAACAACTAAGTTTAAACATGCATGCTAATAGTTAATATGCTCCATAAACTGAAATTTTATGTTGGACCAACACCCAAACAAACTTAACTCTGCTCTGTAGCGGCACCACCCTCCAGTCTTCTACTATTAGTTTCCTCCATACTTAGGGCCTGACTTTATAAGCCATAACTTGAGTACTATTGGTTTTCTAAAACCTGCATTTTTCAAATCACGGGGGTGGGCAAACCTTTTGGCCCAAGGACCACATCGGGTAACAGAAATTGTATGGTGGGCCATGAATGCTCACGAAATTGGGGTTGGGGTGGGGGAGGAGGGGTAGTTTGGAGTGGAGGAGGGGGCTCTGGGCTGGGACCGAGGGGTTTAGAGGTGGGAGGGGGGGATAAGGCTGGAGCTGGGGTGCGGGAAGGGGTGCAGGTTCCGGCTTGGGGTGCGGGCTCTGGGGTTGGGCTGGGTATGAGAGGTTTGGGGTGCAGGAGTGTGCTCCAGGCTGGGATCGAGTGGTTTGGAGAGCGGGAGGGGGATCAAGGCTGGGGTAGGGGGTTGGGGCACTGGGAGAGGCTCAGGGGGTACAGGCTCTGAGCATCACATACCTCAAGCAGCTCCTGGAAGCAATGGCATGTCCCTTCTTTGGCTCCTATGCGGAGGCGCAGCCAGGCGGCTCTGCACGCTGTCCCATCTGCAAGCACCGCCCTTGCAGCTCCCATTGGAGTGTGTAGGAGCCAGAGCAGGGCTACGCAGCGGCTTCTGGGAGCCGTGTGGTGTGGCCCCAACCTTGCAACCCATAGGTCATTTTCTAGACCTTTAATTATTTTTATTGCTCTACTCTGGACTTTCTCCAATTTGTTTACATCTTTCCTGAAATGTGGCATCCAGAACTGACACAATATTCCAGTTGAGGCTTAACCAGCGTGAAGTAGAGCGGAAAAATTACTTCTTGTGTCTTACTTACAACACTCCTGCTAATACAACACAGAAAGATGTTTGCTTTTTTTGCAATAGTGTTACACTGTTGATTCATATTTAGTTTGTGATCCACTATGCCCCTCAGATTACTTTCTGCAGTACTCCTTCCTAGGCAGTCATTTCCCATTTCCCAATTGACTGTTCCTTCCTAAGTGGAAGACTTTGCATTTGTCCCTTACTGAATTTCATCCTGTTTACTTCAGACCATTTCTGCAGTTTGTCCAGATCACTTTGAATGTTAATCCTATCCTCCAAAGCACTTGCAACTCCTCCCAACTTGGTATAGTCCACAAACTTTATAAGTGTACTCTCTATGCCATTATCTAAATCATTGACAAAGATATTGAACAGAACTGGACCCAGAACTGATCCATGCGGGACCCTGCTCGATATGCCCCTCCAGCTTGACAGCGAACCACTGATAACTACTCTCTGAGAATGGTTTTCCAACCAGTTATGCACCCACCTTATAGTAGCTCAGTCTAGGTTGTATTTTCCTAGTTTGTTTATGAGCAGGTCATGAGAGACAGTATCAAAAAGAGATTTACCACATCTACCACTTCCCCCCATCCACAAGACTTGTTAGCCTGTCAAAGAAAGCTATTAGGTTGGTTTGACCCAATTTATTTATGACAAATCCATGCTGACTGTTACTTATCACGTTATTATCTTCATGTTGTTCACAAACTGATTGTTTAATTATTTGCTTCATTATTTACTGTATACTGAGCCTGAATGCCTCAATTGAAACCTTAGGGAAAGATTATCACCTACTGTGAATTAGCATAGCTCCATTAACTTCAATGGATATAAACTAGGGTGACCAGATGTCCCAATTTTATAGGGACAGACCTGATTTTTGGGTCTTTTTTTATATAGGCTCCTATTACCCCCCACTCCCTGTCCCGATTTTTCACATTTGCTGTCTGGTCACCGTACTCTAAACTGATTTGATAAGGAACTGTCCCTAGATTTTAAATTCCTTGGGGCCAACACCATGATTGTCTCTGTGTATTGTACAACACAGAGCACATTGTGGGCATATAACACATAGTAAAAACATGAATGCTTAAAAGTAAGCATTTAGATCCATTCCTCACATCAGCCATACCATCATGGGCTCGTTCACCTGCACATCTACCAATGTGATATATGCCATCATGTGCCAGCAATGCCCCTCTGCCATGTACATTGGCCAAACCGGACAGTCTCTATGCAAAAGAATTAATGGACACAAATCTGACATCAGGAATCATAACACTCAAAAACCAGTAGGAGAACACTTTAATCTGTCTGGTCATTCAATGACAGACCTGCGGGTGGCAATTTTGCAACAGCAAAGCTTCAAAAACAGACTATAACGAGAAACTGCTGAGCTGGAATTGATATGCAAACTAGATACAATCAACTTAGGATTGCATAGGGACTGGGAATGGCTGAGCCATTACAAACATTGAATCTATCTCCCCTTGTAAGTATTCTCACATTTCTTATCATACTGTCTGTACTGGGCTATCTTGATTATCACTTCAAAAGTTTTTTTCTCTTACTTAATTGGCCTCTCAGAGTTGGTAAGACAACTCCCACCTTTTCATGGTCTCTGTATGTGTATATATATCTCCTCAATATATGTTCCACTCTATGCATCCAAAGAAGTGGGCTGTAGCCCACGAAAGCTTATGCTCAAATAAATTTGTTAGTCTCTAAAGTGCCACAAGTACTCCTGTTCTTTTTTGTGGATACAGACTAACAAGTCTGCTACTCTGAAACTTGTCTAATATGGATATTTTTCTTATCTTACATCTTTCTATATTTAATGCATCTGACATAATGCGCCTGGGCATCTATTTGAATGCTAGGTAATTTTAATTGATTATTGCACATGTCTCAAGAAGGTATTATGATTCTCTTCCTTGGGATAATATAATCTATAGTTATGTAGATTTGCAGGGTTAGCTTGACTGAAAGTACCTATTAAAAACTGCCAAATAAAAACTTAAGATCAGTTCCTAGAAGTGATTGTTAAATCAATAGGATGTGTAACCCATTGTTCTGTTTGATATGAGCCTTGAGCATTCTGTCAACAGACGATTATGCTATGAAACATAATTAAAACAAGATAAAATCAATGACATATATGTCTTGAAAGCTGGAAAGATATTTTTAATGATTATTGAAGTGTTTCATTTATCTTCTGATAAGATCATTTCCTAGGAAAATCTGATAAGGCATAACCCACTACCTTCTATTTTTCTTATTATAAAAACATTTTAAAAGAACTGTTTGTTAATATAGAATTCGCTATGAAATCACTATGAAATATATATCAGTGAAAAAATCCGTGTTCTAGGATTCCTTAGTTAACTACTGTGCTGGAAAAGGATTTAATACTAGGGAGGAGGGTGAGAGAGAAATGGCAGTGTAAAGGTTCGAGATGAACTGGCCATGAACAAGAGAGATTAAATGGCCAGTACTGCAAGGAGAGATCAGAAGGGAAAGGCGCCTCCTCATCATAACCTTCCCTCTCAGAAGTTCCCACTTTTCACCAGCGGAAGTTGCTATAAGCAAGATGGGAGAAACAATGGCTGAGTAACCCATGTTACACATACCATGGACAGGGAGTTAAACTTCTCCTAAATATTCAACTTCAAATGGATATTTTAAAAAAAATTTAAACCCAAATACCACCTTTCTATTGAAATCAGAGGGACATTTCAGCGTGACAAAGGGGGACAGAATCTCGTTATGAATTCTAGATCCTAAAACAAACCCACCTGAAACAATACAAAAGAAAAGTTTTCTCAGTTCTTTGCAGACAAAACTAACTAGCATTTCAGAGCTCTAGTTTGCTCACTGAGGAGATAGAAGAGGTTTGTAATATTTTCCTTTATTGCAAAAGAATAAAGTATGCAGAAAAGTCTCAAGAAATGGAAAAGTTTGTCAAAGAAAGAGACGGAACAATACTAACGGCTCTGTTGATTTTATAAGAAGATTTTCAACTGGATCAATAACATAACATCAACGTAAATAAAATAAAACAAAAACACTGCCCCCCTCTAAAAGACAGTAAAAAACCTGACTCCTAGATTGAAAATAAGTTTGATGAATTTTCAAGGACACTTTTTTTACTTTTTTACTAAGAATTTCACTATACCTAATTATGATTTACTCTTCGAAACATCAGGATTTAGTAATGGACTTATATTAAATACAGAATACATAAGTATATGAGTGCCTAGATATTTTTATCTACTTTGCTACAGGTGAAAATGTAACTGTTCTAAATATTGCATCTCTATTTATGAGGGAATAGATGCCTGTACAGTGGTTAACAAATGCAATGGTTAATTCTATCAAAGGTCATGAACAAAGAAATCTAACCATGAGACTGCTAAAGTATAATTAATCCTTTAGTGAAAATGTCTCAGATTGAGCATATATAGTTATGGGGAAGCAAAGAAAAGAAAATCAAGTTTTATATCAAACCGAGTATCAGGATTTCTACTAGAGGTGTCTGAGAAAAAACTGGTAGAAAAAAATAGTAAAGAAAAAATCTGAACTGGCAGACAGAGAGATTTATCAGTAAGAAATTTATTTTCAGATTTTAAACAGAGAGTTCCAGACTCACTTTTTCTACTAAAAGATGGAAAGCAGTCCAAAGTGCTGGCCCATACAAGGATCCATAGCCCACCTAAGTCTGTATGGCCAAATCCTGCTGCCATTCGAGAACAATGCAAATTTTCCACTTACTTCAGTGGGGCCAGCATTTGGCTCTTCAATGGGATTTAAGTGGGAGCATTATGTCTGACAGTGTTCCAGCTAGCATGCTATTGTTACTCACTATTCTGGGCTGACACAATCTAGCCCTTAGTTTAATTTCCTTCTTTGCAGAAAAGAAGGGTGGGTCAGTTGTCCAAGTATAGAAATGAGTTTCAGGATAACTGGGATCTATTCCCAGCTGTTCCAAAGAGTTACTGTGTCACCATAGGCAATATACATTACCTCTCTATGACTCAGTTTTACTATCTCTCAAGTTGTAATAATATTAATAATACTTACTTCCATGGGTGTGTGGGCTTAATTCATTAATATATTTAAGGTACTTTGGGATCATGTGACAGAAGATGCTCTATAGCTGCATGTGTTCTATTACTTTAGTGAAAACACACTGTACCTGATTCTCCTCTCAATTACACCCTTTTTATATAAGTATAATTTCATCATTTTCCATAAAATTACTCCAGATTTGCACTCGTAACAGAGCAGAATCAGTGCTATTGTTTGTCAGTTCCACATGGTGTTTCCTTCCTACATAACTTTGCTTATGGAGAAATAAGTCAAAAAAAAAAAAAAAAAGACAGGAACATCATCGTTTTTTTTTTTTACTCTAATAATAAGGGAGAATCATTTGGCTATAGAAGAATCAACTTTGCATAAGACGTCTGTCCAATCTGACCTTTCTGACGTATGTTTAAAATTGTACTCTGTGCAAAAAAAAAAAAAAATCTTTCAGTGATCCACATTAGTCCTAGCCTTTCAACTGTATCAGAGCAGTGAATAATATACATTTTGCGAAGCTGGGGGAGTGAAATAGAACTAGCAAATGTCTTATAGTTTCCTGATTTCCTTCATCCATTTATATTACACTGATAGCCAAACCTACTGGCTGAAAAATATAGAGGATCATGCACAAATTGTGGCAGGTATTCAACCTGCAAATTTCAGAGCTGTCAAGGTTGAGCATTTCAATCAGTTTTGACATCTCTTGGCATGTCTTTTCAGATTCTGCTTTCTAAAAATAATACCCTTACTTGGGTGTTATTTCTGGTACACATTTTTAACATAGAGAAAGGCTGGTTTTAATTTCTTGCCATGTCTTTTCTCCCCCCCCCCCCCCTTATTTTCAAAACAAATGTAAGCTCAGTTAATCTACAGTATTTAAATAATCTTTAGGTCTCGATGAGAACATTCATGCTGTATTTTAAACTGATTAATTTTCACACAAAACATTCTGTCTGAGATACTAAAGTGGCATCACCTTTTCTCATTTGGGTTTCCTCTCAGCACCGTGAATGGAGTGGCATGTGGTGCAGCATCACCCCAGAAAGAATGAAGTGTGAATTCTGAGAATTCATTCCCTGCTCTCCCTCTTGCTTCTGGAGGAGTGGAGGTGGGGAAAAAGGAAGAGAGGTGTAGCTTGCATCTACCCTTGCTCAGTTCCACTGGCCAACACATTTGGGGAGAGCGGGGGGAGTCATCCCTCTCCCTACCTTCACCATTCCCACCCCACAGGCTTGGAGTGAGCATTAGCAGCCATGAAGAGGCTACTCCATTCCCTATGGCTGAAGTCATGCTGGGCTTACCCAGAGTGCAACAATGAAGGTATGTGGGAGGAAGTGGGACATTATTCCCTTTAATCCCCTGCATGGACACACACAGTCCAGTGGCAATCTAGCCTTTAAATTAGTAGATTTGAATATCTGAATATATTCAGAATTCTACATTATAGGGGTAGTAGAAAACATTGATTCCCTGAAGTCTTTTTTAACATAGTACCTCCTCCTTGTTCAGGCACATATGTCAAACTGTCCTAAGGCTTTTCAGTCTTCCTTCGAGGAATTGTCCTAATGAGGGAAATAACAGTCTTCAGTCCCTCAGTGAAGGTGGAATATCTATGGCTTGAAATATTTTTGAAATGTTCTCTTACTGTTATGCCAAATGTTCTGCTGCAACTGAAGTGCTCATACTGAAAGAAAGAAAGAAAGAAAGAAAGAAAGAAAGAAAGAAAGAAAGAAAGAAAGAAAGAAAGAAAGAAAGAAAGAAAATTTCTATCTGTTTACTTGTTTTTTTTGTGTTTTTTACTTTCCAGAGCCTCTTCCATTTGATGCAGGTTGGATGTTTTGATCCAGGATGGATAAACTGATTTAAATGTAATGTAGAAATTAAATTAAAAAAAAATTAAATCAGGATACAAAATGTTTTATTTTAATACAGAGAAATTCGAACTGTGAAAGAACCCGATGGCAAAGTAATAGATTCATAAATTTTAAGCACAGATGGGACTATTATGATGATCTAGTTTTAACACCTGCATAACACAGGCCATATAATTTCACCATGTGATTCCTTCATCAAACCCACTACTTTTGGTTGAAGTAAAGCATATCCACTAGAAAGAAACACTGTCTTGATTAAAAAACATCAAATGACAAAGTCTACCACACTCCTGCTTCATTCACCAGTCCTGCCAGTGCTTGCAGAGAGGACTTAATTGAGGTAACAGTCAATTGTGTTGTAGCAGTTCTGGCCTTGATATCTATTGTGTCTGTAGCAACTTTCTCCAGCAGGTCCTCACAAGCAACCATC
Source organism: Malaclemys terrapin pileata (assembly GCF_027887155.1). Lineage (NCBI taxonomy): Eukaryota > Metazoa > Chordata > Testudines > Emydidae > Malaclemys > Malaclemys terrapin. Next base: position 94,351,021 of record NC_071509.1, read on the forward strand.
TTGTTCAATGCCTGTGAAGCCTCTGTTCTCCTTGGTTTTTGGCTACTTGTAGAGCTCCCAGAAGACAAATCTTTGCCTCCTGACATTCCAGAGATCTTAGGGTACTTTTTTCTTTATTGGGGCTCCGGTGTTGGTCAACAGCCCTGGACTCTGAATGGAAATGGTTATTAGCAAATGGCTCTGAAGCTTAAGGGATCTGCTCCTCTATGCCACACAGAGGTTCCTGGAGTCATGATTTTGCATTTATTAAAACACATGTTGTCCAAGAGAGCCCAACTTACCATGTGATCCAGTGAACTTTACGGAATTGACCTGTCCAGATCAATATTTACTTCATTAATTTTGTGTCATCTACAAACTTTATCAGCAATGATTTCATATTTTCTTTCAGTGTGGTGGTCTGTAGAAAGCTTTACAGACCAATTAACTCCATAGGACCAAATCCTGCTCCCATTGAGGACAATGCAAATGTTGCCATAGATTTCAGAGGAACCAGATCATTGATAAAAATACTAGATAACATTGAACAAGAACAGATCCTGTGGAACTCCACTTGAAATACCTCTATTAGAAGATGATTCCCCATTTACAATTGCTTTTTCAGCTCTATTCAGTCTACTAGATACTATCTATTTGGCTGAATGTGAGGGAAAATAAGAAGGTTACTTATTTCTATATTGCCTTTGCTGACCCACAATCCTCCCAAGGTATAGAAGAATTCAGATCAATACAATTAGCAGATGCATGGACATTAAATATGGATCCAAATGACCCAAACTGTGGTATTTCTCATCAGTTGCTCTATCTCAATATAGTGTATTTAAAGAAACACAACAAAGAAGGTACGGGATATGTGGTTCTACAGAAACGTCTTCTGAGAACTCTTGCTACTGGTTAGTAGAGTTGGTAGGGAAATATTTGTTTGCAAAAAAAAATGCTCTACATTTTTGATTGAAATTGATGAAAAAAATTGACCAGCTCTATCGATCAGCAATTTTCCTTTCTTTCTCATGAAATTGCCTCTACAGAATCTCACTATCAGGGATTAGCAACCAGAAGAAATTAAATAGAATGGAGGATAGCCTGCCTTTCTGAAACAAACATCCAACCTAGAGTGGCAGACATACAAATTTAAAGAACACACTTTACAAAGACAACCATCAGGAAATACCTCTGGTACAATATCTTCTTAATTCTCCTTTTCTTGGAACACTAACCTACTCACAACAGAGCTGGGTACAAAGCTTAGTCTTCTTTAACAATCTACTTTAACAGTCTTTGAAGGTAATGGCTATTAGTAAAGCCATTGTAAGGAACAGATTATATTAATCAAAGGAAATTAATGAAAGCAATGTTCAGAGGTTTCGTTTGTTTTTTGGTTTTGTTCTTGCTTTTTTTTTTGAAAGGGCTATTAAGTCCAAATATCAAAGACAATGGGTGAAATTTCAGTTCTATTAAAGTCAATGGGAGTTTTGCCATGGACTTTAGTGGGTCCAGGATTTCACCCAATGAGTCCACACAAAGATTATAAGAATTATTCCATGGTCTTGTCTAAATAAAATTTCTCAGGACTTTTAGGAGAAGACAAAAGGGGAGGGAAGGCATATGTGAGGTTCTTTCCTTGGTGAAAACTAAAACATTAGTTATTGATTTTGAGTTCCTGTCAGGTTTTGAAAAAAAATCGTAATTGTTATTGTCTCTCTTCACAAATGAGTCTACCTCTGGTAAATGAGTTTGCTGCTGAGGTCTTTGGAAACAATTTATGTAGTTGTCTGCCATGCTTTATGCCAGGCAGAGTACTGATGGGAACACTTCATTCTGGATACATCCATTCCATAGACTAATAGCCTCTGACGAAGGGAGGAAACTGGTTCCTCCAAAGATTTAGGTAGAAAATTGCACTGTTTTAATCTGAAGTGATCTGCACTGATTTCTCCATGGTGTATGTGAGATTTAGGAGATTGTGCAGAAAAGGCATCTCCTAAATTAGGATCAGCCTGAGCCTTGGCTCTCACTTGCTTGTAGCCCAGGTTGTAAATGCTGCACAGATTTAATTTCTAGGGAAAGTGGTCCTCACCTAACCATTTTAAAGATTGCAATGGTATCTTGATCTATTATTTATACATGTTATTGCATAAAGCATGAACTCTGAATTCCAAGTGCTTCTCAGTGCCCATCTTCATGAAGCCTATGTGACAATTTACCAATCAGCATTGCTGATAAATTCTAAACTACTCTAAACTCAATGGTTCAAAAGCAATTTTTTTCAAAATATTTTTGGGCAAAAAATGGCCTTTAAACCAAAATGTAATTTTTCACATACATTTGTTTTCATGATTTTTTGAAAAAGCTGAAACCAAAAGTATTTCTATAAAAATACCAGTTTTCAAAAACCAAAATCAGAAAAGATTTTGGTATTGGGTTTTGGAAAACCAAATATTAACTGGTTTCTGGTCTGTCATGTGAATGTCGTCATGTGACATTTTGAAAGCAAGTTTTTGCAGTTTTCTTTAAATTTTCCAATTCTCTCTCCTCAAAACTTAGCAGAACTATGAAGAATTATTTTTTTTTTAAATAGCTACAATAGCTTTTTAGTAGTTCTTGTTTTTTTCCTAACCAAACTACAAGAAGATTAATCAAATTGCTCAAAAGCTAGGTCTATGATGGCTCCAGCGGGTGCAAGAGGAAAGTGAGCAGGATAGGCCTTTTATAATTGTGGTTATGAATGTACATCCTCTTACAATTTACCATTTTGAATGTGTCTGTGCCTCACAATATGTCTTGTTCCTTTTCCACATAGGATCCGCACAGGCAATCTCATGAGGGAGAAGTTATTTATACTGAGATCAACTGTGTTATACTTTGTAATAGTTTCTCAAGGGAAGTTGTGAAAGCCCTATTATTTAGAAAGGGTGGAGATATCACTTGAGCATAAACTGTATATGGAAGTCCTGAACTGGTTTGTGATGTGAACTTTTATCAGGTTTGGGTGTTTTCTAATCCAGGATATTGGTTTAAGAACATCCATAAAACACGGAAAAATCTTGGGTAAAAAATAAACTAGATGATTTAACAGATCTTCCGCTTACTTCAATAGGGACAGGATTTAACCAGTATATTTTGTTTTGTTTGTCCCATTTATCTATGTCATTGTGCTCATATTTATACCATAAACCCTTACTATTTTTAATGGGGCAAATACACACACACACACACACACACACACACATATGTATACACCCAGATACCTAATCCAGTGAATCTCTTTTTCCATTCTGTGAAATAAAATCACTCACTGGACACTGTCTTGTAGGCAGAATATTTGCCTAAGAGGCGGAATGGTAGAGAGGATAATAAAAGGGTTCTTTTCAGTAAATGGACAGATTAACTGTGAAGACCCTGATTTAAATTTCAGTGTTCAGGCTTTCATGATACCACATTGTAACTATCTGTAAAATAGAACTGATTAATTAGCCTTGCTCCCAACAATGATTTTTTATTTTCTATTTTAATGTTGTGGGAAGGTAGAAAATAGGAGAAGCTTGGAGGATTTAATTATGTGGATTAGAGAGGGAAAGCTTTTCTTTTTATAAACTGGCATGTTAGGGGGAGAAGACTTTTTTTATTTGAACCAGATCCAGTGGAATTCATGTACTGGAGTGATGCCAGGTGAAATATTTCCTTTTCCCACAGCCTCACTTACAGCAGGTGCAGCAACAAGCAAAGAAAGATCTATTCTTCTCCATGGTTTCCATTTCTGTTTATATGGCCTTTCCTCTAACCCCCTACCCTTCTCACTCACAAGCTCCTTAGAAATAATCATTGTTATAAATGCAAAGCTTATAATCAGACTTCATAAACTTTCACTGATTTGATATTCTGTCTTTGCATGAGGAGGTTTAGAAAGATACATTATATAGAGCAGATGCAATTCTAAATGTCATTCACTGGATCTGATGCCATGAATATTCTGGTTCTAACTCTGTTCACATCCAATTTCCATGAGATGAAATCACTAATTAGACTGAATCCTGCCTAATGACAGTTGGATTCCCTCAAGCTTGGGTCTCATTTTCCCAGGTTTTATTCCCAGGGTTTCCTTTCTCATATCTTTCCCATATACATATATCTATGTACCAATATTAATAGCAATATAATATCTCTCGCTCTCTTTCTAGGAAGTGTGTGGGTGTGGAAATATTATATACTATATATGTATCTATATTTCTACACATATATTAACATACAATGACAATAACTGTGGAATGGCTTGTCTGCTAGTCATCCCAAAATCAATGTCTCCTGGCTATCTTCAAATGTTCAGAAGAAAATTGCTGGCTGTTGGCAATTCATCTGCTTTACTACCAGCAGTTCATCTGCTCTAGAAATTGTATATATGGCACTTTGAGAAGTTAATTTTAATATAAACCAAAGGACCTAGGGTTAATTCAATGTAGTGCTCTACATGTAAGCAATATCAATTTCGGGTATGCAGACTAACTCTTAACTATTCAAGCAATTTTAGAAATTCTACTCCTTGACTTGGGGGTGTCCAAGCATAACCCATACTTCCTCCCCAGAGATTACACACACATAATGTATCAACAGCACATGTGGCCTCTGCCACTTCTATAATGAGTGACAATTCTGGCTCTCAGTGATGTAATCTGAGGTTACCAGGACATATTAATCCTTTGATCCTCACTTCAGTTATGAACAATGAGACTGAGAACACATGTAGAAGATTGAGGTCAGCTGAAACCAGATTTTTTATAGTCACTCTCTTGACATTTTCATAGCACCATATAAGGTTTTATCTGCATTTTCATCAGACACACTAGTTTGCTTTGGGGAACTAACAATGTGACTTGGCCATTTACATGTGTTTGGAAGAAGTATTTGACATATATGCTCTCAGACCACATATCTGGACATTCTACACATTTTCCAAAGGAGGTGAAAATATCCACTTAGTCATTTTTTAATTGTAAAAACACCCCATACAAAACCAAAAACATTTACTCGTATAAGGATGTAGAAGGAAGAAAGGGTCGATATTTATATAATTAAAAACAGCTGTCACTTTTATTTTCTTATCAAAATAACATTTGGCAGGGGATTTGCTGTTTGTATGTAATCCCTTTGGCAGGTTAGAATCAGGAGGTTTAAAAAATAAAGGAAATATTAACTGTTTTACTTTTAAAAGTACCTGCTGAGCGCATTCACTAAATATTCTCCATAAGGAATTATGTTATACATACTTCTTTACTTTGTTTATAAAACAATTCTAATTGTGCAAGTATATGGCAGACCATAACAGCTTCAAAGGAGTAACTGCTGTCTATGGGGTAAATAACATGCATTTTAGAATTTGTATGGATATCTTTTAATCTGAAATGGCTATTAAGTTCCACTGGGTATATAATCAGGGAAGTGGGATGAAATGGAATGGTGTAACAAGAAGAAGCTCAAACTGGCACATGGCACATCCTTGTTTTTATTAAAAAGCAACAGAGGGTCCTGTGGCACCTTTAAGACTAACAGAAGTATTGGGAGCATAAGCTTTCATGGGTAAGAACCTCACTTCTTCAGATGCAAGTCCTTGTTTTTATTGTTTCTCCATAAGGTGTTTGGATAATAAGACATTAGCTCATATTTGCTTTTTCCTTGGTGCACTCTGCATAGAGTGAGGCTGAAATAGTCCAGGGAAATGATATTAAAAGCCAAATTACAGTAGGAAATCACAAATAACAGTTTGTTGCAGTTAAAAAATTAAATGCAAATGCAAAACATTCCTCTGGGGCCCTGATTCAGTATGCTTCTTTAGTACATACCTAATTTTAAGCACGAGTAGTCCCACTGAAGTCAAAAGTAAAGTTAAGTATGTGTTTAATACCTTATTAGAGAGGTGAGAGAGCTGTCTATTTTGTAAAGAAAAAGCTGAGACTGACCATTTCATGTCTCTTAGGACCTATTACAGCAGAATAATTTCATCATTTAGAAGTTTAGGTGCCTAGGTGAACATGCATGTATTTAGACTCATAGACTGTAGTCTGACCTCCTGTACATTGCAGGCCACAGAACCTGGCCTACCCACTCTTGTAATAGACCCATAACCTCTGGCTGAGTTACTGAAGTCCTCAAATCATGATTTAAAGACTTCAAGTTACAGAGAATCCACCATTTACACTAGTGTAAATCGTGCACCATGCTGCAGAGGAAGGTGAAAAACCCCCAGAGTCTCTGCCAGTCTGATCTGGGACAAAACTTCTTCCCAATCCCAACTCTGGCAATCAGTTGAACCCTGAGCATGTCAGCAAGATGTACCAGCCAGACAAAAGGTGCACATGCCTACATATATGTGTATGCACACATAAGCATACTTTCCCAAAACAGGCCAAATCAAATGATACCCAAAAATATTCTAAATTACTAATGTATTTTAATTTTCAGGACCCAGAAGAGGCAAGGAAATAAAATATCCACTGTTTCTATTTCTCTGGGCATTTCTCAAAGATTCCTTTTCTTTCTCTCTCGCTCTCTCTTTTTTTGCGGGGGGGGGGGGCGAGGGTGTAGAAATTTTAAAATAAAAATAAGTTATATTTGCATTAAAAGTAAAATATCATTGGAAATCTCAAAAATACAATTCTAAAGTGTGGAAGAAAATAAAAATCTCCTTTAATTAAAACTGAACTATTTTGCTGATTTTTTAAAATAACTGACAGAAATGTAGATTTTATTTATTTAATAGGATACTTAGAGACAGATACTCATTCTTTATTCCCCTGGGAAGTGTTTTATTATTTGCTTCCTTTTTCTTGCCTGCTTGCTGTGTGTAATTTAAGACTGATGCCTCCCTGTGGGAAACAAAACTTGATCAGAGAACAGCCTGCACTGCCACCTAAACAAATTATGTTTTAGTCACTGCTGATGTTGGCTCTGTCATAATGGAAATGTATAATTAATGCCTTTTCTTCACCGGCTTTGGAAACAGAACTACCTGAAACTGATTCAAGAGAGGGAGTTAACACTGCATCCTCTCCCTTTCTAGCCATTAACACAATGGATCACCAAGGACATCACTTACTAAAAATGAATGATTGGATCTTTGATAACTATAGCTAGTTACTCAGTCTGTAGTTGAGACACTAAATAATAGAAGCTGCTGTGCAATAAGAATTTGGCCAGGAAATAAGAGAGGAGGGGAAATTCACAAACACATAGGTGAAATCGTATGTTTCTCCTTTTAGAGGAGCATGAAAAAGATTAAACCATTTTCCATTAACTTCCTGCAGAGTTGCAAGCAGCGATAATAGACATGTGTTAATTTCAGTATTGCATACTGTTATGAAGCAGCATTCTAGAGTGTCTTTTACCTGCACCATAACTCCACATATTCCCAGTCAGCAGCCTTTTTTTTTTTTTGGTTCATAGCAGGGGCTAAACATCTCATATTATGATGGCAAATAGAATCCATCCTCTCACCTCTGGGATGCTGTGTAGCTTTAGACTATTTATACTTTCATCTAAAATTCTAAATGATGAAATTATTCTGCTGTAATAGGTCCTAAGTGGCAGGAAATGGACAGTCTCAGCTTTTTCTTTACAAAATAGACAGCTCTCTCACCTCTCTTAGCCACTGCCCTGCATGAAAAGCAATCCGTGCTCAGCACAATGAAAGTCAGCATGACCAGTTTTTAGCACTGAAATAACCTCTGATTTCTACAAAGGCAGTAATATACCACATAAAACCAAAAGCCACACAGTAAATTTACAGCTGGATGAGTTTACACGTGGTAAATAACATACCATATTCCTATTTATGTTGTGCCTTCCGTATGCATGGTGCTGTACAGAAGAAAGGGGAGAAAATGGATTCTAGTGCCAAAGAGTTTGTAATCTAAAGTAGAGGGTTAACAGAATAATAATGGATCAAGGGCTGGGTGGAGGGAGAAGTTTGTAGATAGGGTGCAAATTGACAAACAATAGGAAAACAGAGTCAGATTGCTGTTATAGTGAAGTTAAATTGCTTCTGTAAGCTGTGGTTATGTTTTGTTTTCGTTTCTTCCTCTCCCCGACTCAGACAGGTGTAGATATGGTACTTTTTATTTTTATAGCTGTTTCTATCTAAGGATCTCAAAGCCTTTTTGCACATTAATGAATTTTAACCTTACATTGCCCCAATGAAGTATGTAATTATTATTTCTGTTTTACAAGGGATGAAACTGAGTCACAGCATGAATAGATGTCTTGTTCAAAATCATGCGGGAATGTCTGTGGAAGACCTAGGAAATAGAATTCAAAGGCCAGATCCTCAACTGATGTAAATTGGTACAGTTCCATTGGAGGCAAGGGAGTTTTACTGATTTACATCAGCTTTGAATCTTGCCCCAAATGTCCTGACTTGCAGTCCTGTACCTTAACCACACAGCTGTCTTGACTCTCAAATGCAAAATAGGCAGGTATAGTTACAGAAGATGGGACAGGTCATAGACACTTTGACCCTGGCATTTATAACTAAAAATAGACAATACAACAAAAATCAAGTTAATATAGCAGTTAACCTTGCAACAGCAATTTTTGCTAAAGATCAACTGGAGAAATTGTCAAAAAATAAAATACCCTTTACATGTTCAAATATAAAAACTGGACCTGAAAATTTCAAACATAACTCACTGCAGGCATCAGTTTAAGACAGTGGTGGGCAATCTGCGGCCTGAGGGTCACACGGGTCCCATCAGGGTAAGCTGATTGCAGGCCATGAGTCATTGTGCTGATGCTGACCATCCGCAGGAATGCCCCTCCTCCCCCCCCCAACCTAGTGGCCATGGTTCCCGGCCAATGGGAGCTGCAGGAAGCAGTGGGTGGCCAACACGTCCCTGCAGCTGGCTGCTTCCTGCAGTTCCCATTGGCTGGGAATGGCAAACCACGGCCACTGGGAGCTGCGGAAGTCTGTGTTTGTGGACAGAAACTTCAGCAAATGTCTCGCAGACCGCAATCAATACCCTGATTTAAGAGGTGAATGAATCAGCTCAGAAGAATCATAAAATAAGCACAAACCTTTTTGCATTCTCAAAAATCAACCCTTTTTTTTTGCATTCCCACATCTAAACATCAGGTGTTATTATCAGGATTTTTAAATGGAAATTTTCCCTCTATTCCACTCCTTTTTCCCACACCTATCCAACCCCCAACTTATGCATCAGGAGCTTCCGGAGAAGCAGTACAAAGCTGGGGGAGAAATAATATTTTATGCCTGCTGTACACTCCTTTCCACTGGCTAAACAGTCTAGCTTGCACAGAGGCCATATGACAACAATAAATTCCCTCCCTCCACCCGCTGTACAACCCCTCATCTTACACACAGCGAGGGACCTCTCAAAATCTGGCTGTTAGTACCTTAAAGCATCTTCAATAATATTTATAGGATTTGGGCTGATGTGGCTTGGCAAAGGTACTTCATAGGTTGCCTGGGTAGGATGAATTTTCAGTTCATCTAGTGTACCACTGAAACAGTGATATCAATTGCCATTTGAATTTTTTTATAACCAGAAATGCTTAAAAAGGTGCTTCCATTAAACAACTATTTCTCTGCTCAACACCTGTGCTGTTAAATTATGGGAGCTCACCATCTTTTTTCCCAGTGACATCCGTATACACTGCACTTTCAGGAAGATGGGCAAGACACTAGAAATTCTGTATGTGCAGAAAGGCTATAAGATTCCATGTGTCCTTTTCCTGCTACAGTGCAGGAGCAGCAGAGTGGTGAGAAATAGATAGACTGCCACAGACTGATGGCCTTAGAGATAATAAGAACATAAGGCATATTTAAGGACAGGAAAAGGCCACCTAGCCCATCATGCTTTCCTTTTTCAAATTTTTCCCTGCTTTTTCATACGACGGCACAATCATCTCCTCTAGAAACATTCGGCACCAGTAAATAGACATGTAAATACAGACAAACACTGAAAGAAAATGGCTGACCAGAGATGGGAATTTCTGCTTGTTTGTAATGACTCCATGGCTATGAGAGACTTCACATACGCCAGCACATTGAAGATGCCTGTGTATCAAAGCAATCAGTGGGGATAGAACTCAGACCCTTGTGCTTTAAAAACATAGGCACTGACTACTGAGCACATTCAAAAAACAAAACAAAACAGAAGTGGAAAACAAAAAGAAGCAGTGAGGCGAAATGATGGGGTGATGAGGTTTACTCGTCACCATTAGAAAAAGTGGCAAGCATTCTAGGAGGTATATATATAAATTGACTGGCAGCTGTGTTAAAAGGTCATAAAGTCTCTCTCAATATATTGAGTACTACATTGTGTAAACTACAAAAAATATTACAGACCGGAAAGAAAGAAAGAAAGAAAGAAAGAAAGAAAAAAGGCCAAGTTTCTGTCTGAATGGTTCCAGTTATTGGTGAATGCACAATACCCCTGGGTGTCCATATTTTTCAGAAACCCTATTACTTGGAATTCTGTTTGCTAAACTAAACAGTCTGACATGGAATTTCTCACACACATCACTGCAGGCAGACGGCATGTACAAATCCCTTTGAGGTCTTCATAATGCTGTAAACAGATCTCCCTGTATTAACCTCCCTCTCACACAGCTATTTTTATTCGTCTCCTTAGTTTTTAGACACTAAGGGTATAATTTAATTTTAATTGTTTTGTTTTCATGTCTGATGGCTGCAGACTCCAAAGAAGAAATATTATCAGGCCCGGGCACATCAAGTGATACTGTAATGATGCAGTGCAACCTGAAGGTAAGCAACAATGATTTGAGCATCATCATTTAACATGTTGATTCACTGAATATATTTAAAAGTATAATTCAGTAATCCATGTAACATTAAACTACCTTACAGAATGTCTTAGGAGAGATCTTAAGATACTGGTCCTCTTACACAGCATACAACAAGGAAGAACACATAAAGGTAGGGAGTATTATAATACATTTATCATTTATACAGCTTGTGAGGTTAGGACCCCTAGCTTTCTTATGATGGTCCCACTTGAGTGGTGAAATGATAAATGTATTACACTATTTCTTTGACTGCACAGCTATGCACTGTTAGAACAGCCTTATAGTTACTCATTTCTGGAAAAAGACAGAAGCTGCAAAATGTTATAGTGAATTCTTTATATATCAAGTTCCATCCTCCTCATTGTATATATTATGCTACTAGCTGTGCACCTACATTGTATATCATTATGTGAATTCAGGTGCTTTTGTATCCATATGCATTGCCATAAGGGGCTTTCAGAAAGTCTGATTCTCATATCACTTTTGTCAGCACAAATCAGGAGTAACTCCACTAAAGGCAATGAAGTAAAAATGGTGTTAGCGACAGGATGATCAAGACCAGAGTTTTTATGTTAAGATGACACCACATAAACATTGTCAGATTAATGGATTATTTCACTCCATTAGCAGCAGAGCAAAGGGGGGGGGGGAGGGGGCAGAAAGACACTAAGACTCACAGCAGTTATCCCATAGGACCAATACTAACAAGAGTATCTTCCATCCTCCTATCCCTGCTGCTACTGGCAACGGGCGTGCCTTTCTTGAGGGTGATTTTCCACACTGGTCACAAGAGAGCGGGGAAACCTACTGTGTCTGGCAGTAACTGAGTCAGCGAGGTAGGTAAGGGAGTTGCAGAAATTTTCCACTATTCTACTCCCTTAAGCATGGGAGTTCCCAATACAATATGCTTTAATAGGTAGCTTCCGAATGTGACTCATGACTATCTCTTTACACGGGGGGCTAGATTTTTAATGTTATGCAGTGGAAAATATGTGTGCAGTTCCTATTATTGTTATTCTTCTTATAATAATACTTTCCATCTATACAACATCTTGAAAAAAAAAACTCTTAAGGCACTTTCACAAAATTAATAAATTAAGTCTCACAGTATCCTTATAAAGGTACAATGTCCATTTTGCAGACTAGTAAACATATCCATGATTTGTGCACGATCAAATAGGAAGCCTGGGGCTGAGAAAGAAACAGACATCAGATTCCCCGGTACTTTGTCTTGCACATTTGCTGCAAGACTGTTTTCATTTAAATCTCTTATAATGCCAGCAGTCTTGCATTGGGTTGGCAATTAAGTAGATATCACATTTAAGTAGACTTTGTCACACAACCCACGCAATACATTTAAAAAAAATTATTTCAACTCAATTTCTAATTGTGCTTAGTGAGAAACTGGAATGCTACACTGAAATCCAGGAGAATAAGTTAGAGCTGTAGCTATTTGGGTTAGCATGGAAATCAGTTTAAGTCACCTGCATCTTCAGTTCAGTCCCTTACCTAGGTACATTAGATGGATCCTGTCATATGTAGCAATTACAGCTAAGCTCCCCTGTCCTAATGAGCTTTGGCAGTGCCATCCCAGGACCACACTTATTATTATTATTATTAATGTATTTATTATTACAGTAGCGCCCAAAGTCTTCAGTCAGAACCAGAGCCCTCTCATAACAGGTACAACTTAAGGCCACCAGGACTCTAAACATTCTCTCATTCACACTGGTGCTGCCCAAGAAAGAGGTGCAGGCATCAGGTGCAAGTGTTGCAAGAGAACTAGACTCAGCAGAACCTGCAGCCATCTTGTATACTTAGCTACCATAAGCTGGAAACGAGGACATCACAGGAAAAATCTGGCTTTGGCTTAGGCAGACAGAACAAAAACATCTGCATGGCTGCAGTGTTACTAACAGGATAGATAAAGTAAAAGGACAAATTTCACGAGAAGGGGATGGGGAAGTATGAATAGTTAACATTAGTCTGGATGACTGTGCTTGTAAGTTTCTTGCTGAAGTTGCTTTTCTGATAAGTAGAATAATAAATTATTATTTGCTGTTGCTAGAGCTATTGTTAGCCTATTAGGGGACATTATGAGTTATGTGCTTGGTCCAGAGAAAACCTATAAAAAGTTTAGTTAGAGAGTGTACTTTGCAGAAGTTTGGATTTTCTATGAGCAAGGAGACTGGCATTAAACTCCCCATTGGCTAGGAGAAATGCTGCTACCAGAACCCCAGAGCTGAATCACTTGACACCACCTCAGACTTTGGGTAGCTATATTTATTTTGGTGCTCTAGACTATTGGTAATTTTGATGTGTTCTTTGTACTCAATAAAAACAAGGATTTTTGAGTGGAAGCACTCTTGTGTGTACTGATCATTTATCAGATGAAGGTGCTGTGTGCCCCACTGATTTATTTCCTTACATAGCCTAGAAAACAGAGACTAGTTACGATAGCTTTGGGTTCAGATAATCCAGGGTAACGCAAGAGAGCGGAAAATCAATTTTGGAATATATGCCCGGATGTCACTGCAGTCTAGTGCTACCAGAACCTACCCATTACCACCCCTGTACTCAACTATTCCTCTTTCAATACCTCTCAGTCAGTCTCCCAACATCACAGATTCTGGAACTGCTGACGTTATAGGGGCTCTTCTGGCTGTGAAAATGCCACTTTTTGGTGCTGCCAGTATTATGTATCCTCAAAGACCTGTCTCTAGGAGGGATACTGATGAGGTCAACTAGACCTTTTCCCTCTTTTCTGGGCAGGTTATCTAATATTCCTGCTGTGTCCCACATTCCTGCCTGAGTTTATCCTGTATGATCAAGAAAGTAAATGCAATTTAGCAGAAGCCATTATCATTTGCTGTCTTTGAAAGTGAGTTTGAATTTTAATTGAGAGCTCTGATACCAATTGGAAAAGTCAGGACAAAAAAATTATTTTAGTCTAAATTCTGCTTTTGTCTAGTTCTAGCAGTGGGCTAATACCTTAATAACTTCTGTGGTTTCTCCAGTTATTGGTACTTAGACATTATTTTATATTTTGGATAATATGCTAATTTTAAAAGGAAAATCTTATGTGATATTACAATTCTATTGCAGTATCAGAAATTATAGAAACATAGGAATTACCATGCTGGGATTTCCTTGAATTATTTTTAAATTTTCTCCCTTTCAATTTCATTTAATGTGTCCTAGCTCTTGTACTACGAAAAATGATGAACAGCACTGCCTAATCTACTTTTTCTAGGTCATTCCTTTCAAGTGTAACTCCACTCTCTTCAACAGAGTGCATGACAAGGCTATTTTCTGTGTATGTGGTGTTCAGTGATCAGTCTGACTAAGATGCTTGCAAGAAATCTGGTATAGTCTGTGTCTGGTACCAATTGGCTGTGCATAACAAGAAGAACTTCACAGTGCTCTGCCCAGACTATCTGTCTGGGAAGCTCAGCCCTTAAAGGCACAGCCCCTGATACCACAGGGTAATCCTAATAGAGTGCCATATATTCCTGAAATTCCCCCACTTAATGGAAAATTATCCTTTATATTTTAAAAATAATTATATCCTATTTTTACATGGAGAAAAATTGTTATACTGAAGTCAGAGATGTTGCATCAATTGTTTCACTCGTCTCCGGATTCAGTAAACAAACATGAACACCTGCAAATGGACATGAAGCTAGCACTGCTAAATTTAGCCTACTAGTTTATAAGAAAATTTAACTATAAGGAAAAATAGTTTGGTTTGAATGTGAGCTCTTTCAGACTTCAGGACCTGCAGATTAAGCAGACTGGATCTCATACAAAATTATGTGAAACCCTTACAAAACGAAATTGAAAGCATTAATATAGTTCTGGTTCCAGCAAATATTAGAAGACTGGATATATTTTCTGGGAACCTGTGGGTAGCAGCAGATGGTGAACATTTCCCTGGCAAGTCATATCTAGACTAATCATCACACACTGTCTCAAGGTTTACATTGTTATAAACCTCTCTTTTGTTTCTCATCTGCTGCATATGGAACTTATGGTTCTCTTTCTCCCCTCATGCTCTTTTTATACCATTGCTACTTTTCCAGCTTTAGTGATTTTACCTTTGATTTTCACTGGTGTGAGACAAGAAGCAGACTCTATATAAGCAGTACAAAAACATTGACTCTGATACTTATACTGTACACACCAGGGAAAATCAGGAGTAACTTTGTGGTATTTAATGCAGCTGTATAGGTGAAAAATCAGTATAATTAATATCAGAGTCATGCCCACAGTGTGGAGATGTTGTTATTATTGTTGTTTTTAAATAGAACAGGTATCTATTTAAGAGGACTCTGCTTGTTTAATAAATTGTTTCTGAAATAACAATTGTGCCCACAGGAATGGTGATATGCAAGATGACACAGCCTACATCAAAGATCTATGATTGGGAATTGGGTAAAGTGCAATGATTTGGTTATATGAAGTCTGACAGGATAGCTCAGAATATTTGTATTCACAAGATTCCCAATTAAGGGAAACAAATTCATTGCTGGTGAAGCAGTACACAAGTCAATGGAGTTGGACTAGAAATGAATAGGCCGAGTGTCCTTGGTCAGTTTGGCTAAGGGTCAGATAGGAATCTTAGCTTTTAGACAAGTATTCAGAGTGACCTGATCCTCTGAACCCTTTGAGGTTTATTTATGACTAGTTACTAAATAGTATTTAGGAGGTATTTGTATACACTAACTTGAGGATGAATGAGTCTCTAAAGAAAAAGACACTCATGGAGGTATTTATTTCTAATCTAGTCAAACTGGAAAGGCTGTAAGTGGCACATTTTGCTGTAGATGTGGGCATCACCATTGCTACCAGTGCTACAAGACAGAAAAATGAAAATAACATGGAGCAACTCTGACAAATATTTATTTATTATGATTCAGCTTCTCGTTTTAGCTTCTACCTGATTAGCAGGTCAGGACCAACCAGAACTGCACAGTGTAGAATGGCAGGTCTTGGATAGGGAACACTCATGGTTCTTGGAACTGCCACTTTTTATACATCTACTACATTTGTACTTTAAACAGAAGAATGTCACATGCTCCTTTTGTCTAATGTAGATAAAAATCAGAATTCTTCAGCTTCTGTTTTTGATAGTATAATTGGAAACTCTGACATTATATGACAGTGATGCAAGTTTAACAGCAAGTAGGAAAGGAGTAGAGGGAATAGGAAAAAATAGAAGACAAAAAAGATGAGTATCTGTCCCAGATTAGCTATTTAGACAATTCCACCAAGACAGAGCTTTGGCATATTGTTAGGAAATAAATAGAAAGTGTTAACATAGTTTAAGCAGATACAGCAGGGCTCTAATGTAGACAACATATTGAAACTGGTATAATCCATGTTATTGCATGTACATTGATGAATCATTTCTAATTTTCTATCTATTAAAATATAACACGTATATTATAAAGCTCAAGTATTTTGTTAAAAATGTATGTATTTGAATGCCTTTAGCAGAGGACTTCTCTTCTTTCTCTGTCTCCCACTGAGAACTTCCTTGGGCCCTCCCAAGGACCCATATCACAGTGACCTTTCTTGGTGAGTTCTTTCAGATCACACCAATGTTGCTCCCAGGATAGCTCAGCAACAAAGATACAATGAATAGTGACAGGAGGTACTCCCCTAGGAAGTGAATATGCTGCTTCAGTAGCACTCCCAGCTTCTGCTGACCCTAGTGAGAGTCCAGCCTGGAGCACTGGCTGGCTTGTGTAGTAATTTTCAGTACTGTAAGAAAATGCAAAAAGGGACTACAAATAAATTAATATTTGCTGAGACAGAGGACTCAGTCTTGCCCTGTGTTTAATCCCCTTTGTACTACTCAACTGCACTAGCAACTTAAAACTGTTTTTTTCTTCTTGCCTTCCTCTGCAATATGGGGTGTGGATCACTTGCTAGGATGTGTTGTCTTGAGGACTAAAATGCTTTGGTTTAACTGAAGTTTGTTGAGCTCAGTGTATGGGGCATTGGGTGGAATTTGATGGCCTGTTATATTCAGGAGGTCAGATGAGGTGATGTAATGGTTTCTTCCGGCCTTAAGCTCTGTTGGGGGCGGGGGAAAGAAGAGGGAACCACCTAAGGACTTAGACCTCTCAGGATTCCCCCAGCATTGAGTTTTATGCCACCTACTCCCCTTCCAGGATAAAGAGGGTGTCCTGGAGTGACAGGGGTGGGGTTGAGTGAACAGCTGATCCAAGGCTGGAGGAATGGCTATAGAGAGATGTTTCTGACAGTAGAAATAAGAGCAGACTTGTGGCTGCTCTACTTCAGGCCAGAAGCCAAACTGGCCAAACTGGATTGTATGGAGCAGAAAGTAAGTATACCATGACCTCTGCCTCCCCGCACTAATCAGGTAAACTGAGCTCAGCTGCACATGAGAATTGAGCCACAAATTAGTACCATGGCCTAGTTCTACTTGCATTTACAGAAGTGAATTTCTCATTGAGTTCAATTGGAGACGATCCATGTACAGTAACTCCTCACTTAATGTCATCCCGGTTAATGTTGTTTTGTTGTTATGTTGCTGATCAATTAGGGAACATGCTCATTTAAAGTTGTGCAATGCTCCCTTATAATGCTGTTTGGCAGCCGCCTGCTTTGACCACTGCTTGCAGGAAGAGCAGCCCATTGGAGCTAGCTAGTGGGGGCTTGGAACCAGGGTGGACCAGCATCCCCCGTATCAGCTCCCCTAAGTTCCCCGTGTGGCAGCTGCCCAGAAGGTTATCAATTGCTGGGCAGTTCAGCTGTCCCTCCCCCACTGCGTATGCTGCTCCTGCCCTCTGCCTTTGAACTGCTCCCGGGTGCCTCCTACTTGCTGTTCAGGGGGGTGCTAATGTCAGGGTGTCCATCTCCCCCTGCTCTTGCCCCCCCTCCTGTACCTCATCTCCACAGAGCAGACGGAGACATGACAGGGCTCAGGATGGAGGGAGCTTACTGAGGGCAGCTGCTGTCTCAACTTGCTGATCTTCTTAAAAAGCTACTTAAAGGGGCACTGCACATCTCTCTCTCTCACACACAGTGTGTGTCTCTGTCTCTCTCTCCCTCCCTCCCTCCCCCTCTCTCTCACACACTCACTCTCACTCACACACACACAGTGTCTCTCTCTCTCACACACACACAGAGTGTGTGTCTCTGTCTCTCTCTGCCATACTGTGTCTCCTCCCTCCATTGTCTTCTCCCTCTATTGCCTTGTGAGGCTACATTAACAACGTGTTAACTCATTAGGGCTCAGCCGAGTGTTAGTTCATCATTTAGCAGTAAGGCATTCCCTGGGAAATATCCCACATTCTGACTCCTCCACCTCAACCAAGCTTGACACTCATCATTGCTGTGTACAGTATTACATTATTTGTTTAAAACTTATACTGTGTGTGTGTGTGTGTATATATATATATATATAGTCTTGTCTGGCAAAAAAAAATTCCTTGAAACCTAACCCCCCCACACTCCAATTTACATTAATTCTTATGGGGAAATTGGATTTGCTTAACATTGTTTCACTTAACTTAGCATTTTTCCAGGAACATAACTACTATGTTAAGCGAGGAGTTACTGTAACTGCAGGTGGAATTTGGCCCCATCATTTCAGTGTGAGAAAAGATGCAAATCTCTCTGAAAGTGGTACTATGGGAAGCACAATACTTTAGAGAATGATTGTGCTTCTCCTCTGTGAAAATCAATTCTGCTCAGAATTAGGAAACAGACAATTGTGCCACTGTCTCACTTTCCTGACTTAGTTTAAGTCTATCTGTATGAGAATAAATTAAAACTATTGAGAATTGTTGTTTAATACAAAAGCAGGCTCAGAATTACAAAGGAGAGGGTGTGATACATGTTTGTTGCAGCTTAGACAGGACTCCAGGAACAATTTAAAAAGTAGGAATTGTTTTTTCAAGTGAACAGGCACACGTGCTTGATTTTAAAATCAGGCTGATGCAGACATTGACATGTGTTGTGCCTTCATACTTGGACTCTGGCATTTCCAAACAAACCCAAGGTAGTAAGATATCATGTCATAATATATTTTCTAATTTTGCACAGAATAAGGATTTCACACATGGGTGACACAGCCACCTGAGTAAGAGGTACCTGCCAATATTCTGAAACACAAACACATTTCACTGAGACAAGTAGTTTATTACCATTTTCTAGGTGGAATTATGTGCAATAAGGTTTTGGGCCAGAAGAGGTCTGTCCATCTGTGATATTCATAGTTCTGGCAAATTTAGAATGTACTTACTTCTTCCACAGTATTTGTTTATGTAGGAGTAATTTAAGCATGTCTCAATGGGGTAGAAGCCCATGTCATGATCTGTTCAAGACATATTGTTAAGGAAGCTGATATAGCCACTGACTAGAATTTACACTTCAGTGTTGTTATATCTGCCTATCTATGCTATTTGTGATAGTTCTAAAGCACTTTCATTATCATATATAATCACTGATGGCCAGATCCTCAGCTCTGTTAAGGAGTTGAATTGTTCCTGCAGAGCAAAGAGGTCATAAAGACAGTTTAATCAGCCTCCTGGGGATTGTTTCAGTGCAGAGGAATCCCCAGGTGGTATAGGCTAGGTTTACAAACCCCAAGCCACACCCTTTATGACCCAATGGTATAGGTAGCATGACCAGAAAACTGCTGTATTCCAGCAATCCCCAAATGCCAAATTAATCCCTTGGGGGGCTATTGCAGCCAAGTGCAATTTACAATAGCCCCGAGGTCCCTAGCTGGTCCTAAGATGGGGGAGGGAGAAAAATAAAGGTGAAAAGCCACCTTTCCTTCTCTCCCCATCATATAAAGGGTACTGCTCCTATCAGTGGAAGATTGGTCACTAAATTTCATCTAATCCTATCACAATGCTGAACAGGAAATTAATCACAAGATTTGGGGCTTCATGAAACTATTACAACTAAAGAAAAGGTACTCAGGGCATTTGGTTATGGGAGTTGTTGAAATGCCCAGTTTTAGCCCCTTTCCTCTAATTTATTTAGTAACTGTACCATACAATGTTCATTCACTTGTTCAGTCCTCTTTAGGATCCCTTCCAGCATATTTCCTCTTTAAGCTTTCTCTTCCAGAAGGATTATGTAATAACCAATAATTTCCAGAATCAGCATTATGTTATGCAGTCAGCAATGGCATGGCAGATACTAAGCAGGAGAAAAGATGGCCAGAGCCACATGTAACATCCTGTGGATCAACCAGTGGCCAGGAGAAGAGCAAAGGGATCATTATCCATGTTAACTGTGGAAATGCACTTAGTTGGACAAATGGGAAAGGGATTTGTCCCATCAGCATGACTCCACAATCATTGTCTGCCATACATGGCTTACTTGGGCCCCTATTTCCAGTTCCTGTGGGAGCTCACCCCAGAGTGAGGTTGCTTGATTTGTCCGTGTCCCTGACTCACACTGGCCCTTTTCATCTGGATTGCCGACATTTCTGCCCTCCCATTCTTTCCTTTGAGGACCATATCCTCAACAGTATTTGATTTCAGTGGAAGTTGGGAGCCTATATACCTTTGTGGCTCTGGGTCTGAGTCCTCACTGACTTCCTCTGTCAACTAAGGATTGTCCTTTGTCCAGGGCCGGCTCTGGCTTTTTTGCCGCCCTAGGCAAAAAAGCCACCCGCCGCCCCGCCCCCCCCCCTCAGCGTGGCAGGGGAGGGCGCTGAGCAATCCCCGACCGGCCGGAGCGCCGGGGGGAGGGCGGAGAGCCTGCCGCGGCTCTGCTCTCCCCAGCGGCCAGAGCACCGGGAGGAGGGCGGGGAGCCCGGCCGGGGCTCTCCGCTCTCCCCGGCGGCCAGAGCTCCGGGAGCAGGGCCGCTCTCCCCGGAGGCCAGAGCGCCGGGGGAAGGCAGAGAGCCCCTGGCGGCCAGAGAGCCGGGAGGAGGGCGGAGAGCCCAGCCAGGGCTCTCCACTTTCCCCGGCGGCCAGAGTGCCAAGGGGAGGGCGGAGAGCCCCCGGCGGCCGGAGCGCCGCGGGGAGGGCGGTGAGCCCAGTCGCGGCCCCGCTCTCGGGCAGGAGCGCCCCGCCGCGCCGCCCCCCTCCAAGCGCCGCCCCAAGCACATGCTTGGTGGGCTGGTGCCTGGAGCCGGCCCTGCCTTTGTCAATGTTGTCCAATACCTTTATATAGACATTGTGCTTACTTCTGGTCCTTCCCTTTTTTGTTGAACACAGACCAGTGGGCACCCTTTTAGGGGAGAATCACATATAGCTTATTCTCTTATATTTTATCTATTTTCTCTCCACGTTATTTTTCACACTGCCCTTTATCTTTACCAGGACCTCTTTTTTTTTTAAGCTTAACTCCTTATATAAATAACACATGAAATAATAGCAAAAATACAAGTGCAATATTTGTGATAATAAGCTAATGAAAGTCTGAGTATTACAGTATCACAGTGATGAGTATTTGTATTGTAATGGTTGTAAATATTACATTGAAAAAAATTAGAAAAAAATAACAGCTAAAGATCTACTGAGCTTTGTTCCCACAGTGATTTTTTTTTCTTTTAGCTTTGTTATTATGTTGAATGTGTACTTGACCTACCCTGCTTAAACTGAGCTCCAAAGTTATCCAGCTCTCCAGCCCTGCAGGCTTCCTGACTTCAGTGATGAATGGTATTAGCTATCCTAAATCGGCTTACCTACCACCCAAGAATTATTACCCAGAATAGAAGTTTTCCAACTAAGATTTATTTTGATCAATGGATGGAAAAAGCTTTGGGATTTGGGACCCCTTGATCACTGTGCAACAGTAGCATACCTGCTAACTGAAGCAATGAGGAAAAATAAATAACCATAAAAAAATAGTCAATGGAGACCAAGCCAGCCATTTGAATTTTTCAGGCATAGCACCTTAGAAGGAAAAGAATGGCTGAAAGAAATTGAAGAAAAACAAGTTCAATGCATCTTGCAAATCCAAATAGACAAGATTAGAAGCTAAACATTACATTTATTACAAGCACACCAATGTTTTTGAAAGTGTTTAATGTGAAAGGGATTGCTAACAAATAGGAAACAGGTGAGCTAAAATCAGTAAAATATAAATATCTCCTAAATAATTTCTCAGACATGTAGCTGAGACATTCTTTAGGATATATTTATAATGTATTGAAGGAGTATTTTAGACATTTTCCAGAGTACTAGCTGATCCAGTAGAAATGGTTTTAAAGTAACTATTTAACATGGTTATTTCCTAGTCATTCCTTTCCAAATACGTGGGTTTTTTTTTTTTTTTTGGTTTGTTTTTTTTTAAATGGGAATAAAAGAAGAAAGCACAATCTGCTAAAATGACCTGATAGAATGAAAATAAAATTTCACTATCATGCCTTGGTTAACTAATGATGAGTGGGACTGGCTTCTTCACATCACTGGGTTTTGTATTTGAAAAGTCACTTATTCAGTTTCTGGGTTAGAAAGTTGTCAGTCATCCTATGATGTTATTAATTATAATTGTTTGTGATTTTTTTTTACAGCATCCCAAAGTGTGATAGATTTTTAAGATGACCTTAGCTTACAATCTAGTTTTTAAAGATGGCACAAATCAGGGTAAGAAACAAAAGGGGGAGGGAGATGGGATGAGGATGATAAGGTTACAGGAAGATATCAGGTGTCCTTCATCTGCTGGTGGCTGACACACAAAATAACACAAGCATTGACTTTGAAGGAAGACAATGCCTTAAGGAGACTTTTGTGGTAAACCATGTCACCCTCTTTTTGCATCCCTCCACTCGTTCCTTCTCTATTGTATCAAACATAAATTACTTGTGTTCACTTTCAAAGCTGTTCTCTGTCAGTCAAAAGATTGGCTAAAACCTCCGGCCGCCCCATGATGCCAGCCATTATCGCTCATTTGTTAATTTTTTTAAAAAGCACCTTCACGCTTTCTCCCATGCTGCCCCTCATGGTTCAGATATACCCCCTGTAAACATCTACAAAACTAAATCATAAACCTCTTTCAAATGCCTTCTTAAAACTCCCCTGCCATGAAGCCTAAAAAAAACTTTTCAACAATTAGGCTGCTGGTGTGCTGAGACTACTTCCTATCATGCTGACCAATATAGTGTCATTGTTGCTTTTAATTCCCCTGTCTCTGTCTGGATCCATCTGTTGTCTCTTGTCTTATATTTAGATCATCAGCTCTTTGGAGCAGGGATTGTCTTTTTGTTCTGTGTTTGTACTGCATCTCACGCAACATCCTGATCCGTCAATGGGGATCCTAGATACTATGATAATACCAATAATAATAAATAATAATAACCATGTAAATGGGTTACTGGAAAAGAGGTTAAGAATGTTAAAAGTTGGTATCCTGAATGATCCAAAACCAAAATGTGTTTTCATCCTTTCCAAACCTTGTGTGAAGATCCTAGAGAGACAAACTGATGTTCTCTGGTTCTTCTGTCTTTGTTACATGAACATGGATAAATTACAGTTGCAGTAATACTGCATTAGAAGTAGAAAAAGCAAAGAAAACAGGCTTCTGTAAGTGAGAGATATAGCAGCTTGCTTTACATTTAACATTTGCATGACACTTCAGAGCCTGATTTCCCTTGCTCAGAGTAAAAGCAAAGGTACAGTAAAATATAGTGCACTTAAACTCTTCCAAATGCCCTAGAGAGATCTTGAGCATGAAGAAAAGTTACATTGTTAGTGTTTTGATTAATATTGTTTTTTAGATCTATTTTCAGCTTAGATTTAAGTTTCAGAGATGCATCCACACTCTCACTTTTCCTTCTCCTGAGGGCCACTAGCAATCACATAGGCAGAAGCACATCACCTGGATATGAAGAACTGCAGGGTTAAGCCACATCAGACAGCTTCTTCCCCCACTACTTCGGGGATCAGCAATGGCTGGGCTGGACAGCCTGTGAGATGCAGCAAGAGGGCAGGTGAGGCCAGCACACCAGGCTCCTAACAGCAGGAAAAGGAGAACCTTATTGAGCTTTGAAAATCCTGATTGAGCAGCCTGCCACTTAACCATGCCCTTAGAAACCTTTAGAAATGCTCAGCCTCCAGAGCACTCAGAGGTCCAGGCACTGCTAGGAAGTGGTGCCAGAAACCTCCTCAGTTTTCAGATAAATACTGATTCCCATTTGGAGCATGCAGTGGGAAACTTGCACTTGAGCAATCTTTATAAAATTCCAGCATGTTTTTTCAGTCTTGAAGAATAAGAGCAATAAAAATAATCTAAAGTTGGTGCACTCCTAATCACAGAATCAGTGTTCTTGGTTGTGTAAGATTTCTTTTCTTATTATGATTATTTAATATTTATAATATGGTAGCACCTAGAGGCCCCAAACAGGATCCAACACCCAATGTGCTAGGTGCTGACCTCACCCAGACAGCTCATTCCAGTGTGCTAAAAATGTTCATGTTTGTACAGCGGTGCTTAATCTCTTTGTGCAAGATACTGTTATGAGTTGGGAGGTGAACATGATGTACAGTCTGAACCTGAAAATGAAACAAAGTATCTGTCACCAAGGCCAGTTCTCGAAAGAGAGAAAATAAACATTCATCACCTTCATCACCTAATTTAACTCAGGAAAAGTTGGCACAGTTAGCTGAAAAATAAAGGAATATGTAAAGAACTGTTATAATAGTTGAATATAAAACCCTTTTACATTTGCAGAATGTAATGCACATTGAATTGTTGATATTAAATATGTACATATTTGAATTCAATTATTATTGAGAATCTTTTCGTACTTGTATCAGTTTAATCAGACTCCATATTTAAAGGGCACTGGAAAGTTAAAACTGGAATCCGAGAGCAACCTTTATCTTTTCTGTAAGTCTGGTTATACAGAGATATTTCATTAAGGTGGTTGAAGTGAAACTTAGTCGTCTTGTACAAAAGAAAGTGGTCGTTTATGTAATCCAAATTTATGAGAGGCTGGACCTTATGAGAGGTTGAGCATCCCAGTGTTACGGTTAGCATAGGATCACACTACGCCTGGATGAACTTGGGGTAAAGTTCTGCATTGGTGAGACAGTATTCACCTCTGTTCCCAGCATGCATTTTGTGCTTTTCCCTTACTTGGGCCACACAGGTATAGTAGGGTAGACACTTTCCACACTTCCTAACATTGCACACCCATATAAAGGCTAGGCACAATCTGGCCCTTAAAGAGAGATTTCTTAGAAACAAAAATTATGAGAGGAGTTCTTAAGATTTATGCATGATCAATTGTGAACACCTTAATCAGACTCAAACCCCATCCCCTACTCTAATTCTAGTCTGGATTCTAATACACTCCATTTGACACATCTCTACTGTGCATCTATACATTTGTGCCATTGTTAGTTATCCACCATCCCAACTGCAAGTACACCTCTACCCCGATATAATGCGACCTGATATAACATGAATTTGGATATAACGCACTAAAGCAGCGTTCCGGAGGGGTGGGAGGGCTGCACACTCTGGCAGATCAAAGCAAGTTCGATATAACGCGGTTTCACCTATAATGTGGTAAGATGTTTTGGCTCCCGAGGACAGTGTTATATTGGGGTAGAGGTGTAGTTGGCACATTATGACAGTGTTAGAAGAGACAGCAAAATTGGCAATGAAGTGGGACAAGCACAGTTTGAAAAAAAGTTACTTTATTTATATTTGATGTTTTCCAAATTTTGAGTCTAAAGAGGACTAGTGAATGGGCATAGTGAGATGGCAGAAGCTGGAAGAAAACTTTGTTGTTAATTAAAAGGGAAAGATGGGCTGAGCAAAAAGCAGAAAGGAAATTAAATAGCTAAGGGTCAAATCCAATTCTGTGTATAGTCCAGCTATAGATAATGAGAGCAGGGCAAAACAAACATTTTTGGAGTTTGCAAATTTTCTGTTGAAAAAGACATACTTTTTTCATAAATATTTTCATGACAAAAATGTTCCCATTTCAACTAAGTCTGCTTGCAAGTAAGACAAAGAAAGTGAAGCCCAAAGTGGCCAAATGAGGATTTAAATTATGGAAGCAATGGAAGATAGACTTTCTGAGCAGGAGCTGTCATGCTAATACCAGTGAGTGATGTCACCACAATTTTGGGGGGCCAATTTTGCAATCTTAACTCGTGACATTTAGCCCTACATCTCACGCATTTTATAGAGGAACAAACTGACAGTACCGATAGTTCTATAATATTCATTAGATCAGCCATTTGGATTGGATGAGGACACAAATAGGAGGCCTTCTTGAGCTACTTAGAAACTTTATCATCTAAAAAGAAATCCCACTGTGATTCACTGAACTGATTTTATAAGGCCAGTGGGATTATTTGTGTAAGTCAACAGTCAAAGTCAACTAGAGATCTCTGCAGCCAAATATTTTAGGACTTTTGGGTGCAAGGTAGCTGGGACTGTTGATTTAAAAAATATTTATCCTTAGTTGATGTTGTTTAATATCCTCAGTTGCTAATGGACTGGAAAGTACTTCATCATCCTCATGTGAAATGAGTGAAATCATCCTGCTTCTTTTCAAATACAAATCAGAAATATTTATTGAACTCTTCTGCTTTTTCTGAATTATTATTAACAATTTAACCATTTTTATCCAATAATGGGTCATTGCTAGGATTTATGACGTTCCTAATATACTTTTAAAACTGCATCTTTTTAGCCCTGCAAGCCATGTATTTTTCCTGATGTCTTTATCATCCCTTATCAATTTTCTATACTTCATAACTTCTCATTTATATTGATTGATGCTATTTCCCCTTTTTTCCCCATTTGTTATGTGTTGCTTTTTTATTTCTAATTGCTGCCTTCACTTCACCACTGAACCAGGTTTGGCTTTTAAGCAAAGTTGACCTCTTTCTTGATTGTGGATTCTTTCCTTATTGGCCATCAAATATAGATTCTTCTTCAAGGAATCCCAATTTTCATTCATATTCTTCTAATTTATTTTCCTCCAATCAATTTCACTCATAATTTTCCTCAGCTTTGAGAAATCAGCCATTTTGAAGCACATTTTTAATATGTATTACTGGGTGGGACATATTTCCTATATTGAATATAATCAAGTCATAATCACTAGTCAGACTCAAACAGGTGTCCTTTTTACTATTATAGTGTTTGGGGAAGCTTGTCCTCTTTTCATATCCATGCATCATGGAGAGAGAATGGATGAAGGGTCTCCTCCCTATCTCTCTCTCATTTTCTGTCTCACGTGAATGGCCCTGTTCAAGTCAATGGGAAATTCAATTGGCTATTACAGCATGTTCAGGTACCAAAATTTTGAGTGACCCTCACTTTTTTCACAGATAACAAGTGGGCTGATTTCCCTCAGGGTATAAGAGCAGGTAGGCTATTTCAGCAACTATCACTCTCCAGACATAATATATATATGAACATTTCTTATACTAAAATGACCTAGCACTTATGAAAGTATAAGGCAGGAAATTGAGAAAGCTAGTTTTCTATAGCAAGCAGACAGCAGTGTGAGCTCTGATTGCATTGTACAAATAGACTTCATTTAATTTCTATCAGATTTCCTCAGATTCCAATTGCTCATTCTGCTGTTCAGTTTTTGTGAGTCATGCCATACACTGTATTTATAGGTGCTCTTTTCAGAAAATGCCAAAACTAATGATCTTTTGGATGGTATAATTATCAACAGGGAAATTGTTCCAGGTATACAGTAGGTGTGGTATGAAAAGTAGTGTATTGCATTAAATTCATGACTTTTTCCAATACTACAGATAGTGGTAAAACTAGGATATAAAATAAACACTTATTGCTTACAACTTTCATTTTAAATATGGTAAAAGTGAAATCAGTAGAATTTGCTAATATCATTATATGATCAATTTGCCAAAGGTGGAAGAGTGGCAAATGGTAGGATTCTGCAATCTTTACTCACATTGGGTAGTACTTTACTCTGAGCCAGATATTGATGTCCTTATTCTGCAGTAGGTAGGAGTGGTCAGAAGGAGTCCACTCTGCCTCACTACACCACCTAGTGGCTGAAAGTCAAGCAACAGGGAATTAGCATGATCGGAGAAAAAGCAGTCTATGGCCCAGCTCTCTGGCTGGGGCTGACAGAAAACAAATGTAGGCTGTCCGGCATAAGGTGGGTAGGCTGCCAACACAGGTGTGGGTTGGCAGTGCGGGTAGGAGGACCCAGGCCCACCCAACTTCACCAGGTCCCAGCCCAGAGCCCTAATAGTGGTGGGAAATCCTGCCACTCAGCAGGGATCCTGCAGAAAAACACTGACTGTGGCTTCATCAAACACAACAAGACTAATGGCTGTTTTCCCTTGTCTATTTAATACCCCTACCTGGTCAGAGGGCTTTGTTACTCATGGGACTTCGGGCTCCTCGGGGTTCCAGCAGCTGCTTGGGGTATTTGCTGGGCAGCAGCTCCTCTGGATACTTTCCAGGTGACAGCTTTTCTGGATGTTCCTCCAGAGGGAGGGGTTAATAGAACTCAGTCCCGGGGCCAGCACCATCCAACTCCTTCCCTGGCTCCCCTCTACTGAGCTGGAGGCCTAGCCTCTTATACTTCCTGTTCCATCTCTCCATTTCTGGTACAAGGGGTGGGCCCGGGCTGGCTCCACCTACCAGGGGAAGGGAGTAGTTCCTCCCTGTCTGCATCAGAGGGAGGCCACTCCGCTTTGCTACAACTCACAATGACCACAGGTATCCCCATTGAGGTCAATGGGACTATTTTTGGAATAAAGAACTGCTCAATTTGAGTAAGAGGATTGCTATCTGGCACTCTAAAAGTAGCCCTATTGATTTCAGAAGACAAGATTGTGCTTTTAGTGATTACTCAGTATATGAGTGGCAGGATCTGGCACAAAATTAAAGCCAGATCCTGAGAGGTACTAAGACGATGAAAGTCCCATTGAACTAAATAGAAGTTGCAGGTTCTCAGCAGGTTTCAGTATTTGGCCCTTAGTCTGTCTCTGAAGACATAACTCACCTAGATTCTCAAACTAGTTCATGTGTTGTGTATTTTTTCTAAGAGCCAATGATCTTTTGCTGTCTCTGGATTTTAGTTCCCCTTAAAAGTGGGGAAAACATTAGGATAAAGATGGGAAAGAGAAGAAAAGAAGACAAAGAGAGATCACAATATTTTAATTTGGGAGAGAAATATATTAACTAAAGACTACTGTTATGTTGAGTCCCTAGAGGTTGGACAGACACTAGGACAGATTTAATAGTGTAGTTGCCAGCTAGTAATTATTACATTCATATTTGGAAGAAAGAAAGAAAGAAAGAAATCAGAGTATCCTTTTTACTTCATGAGGCTGTGATTGGTAAAGCTTCTTTTATTTGTTTCTGTCAGTTTTCATTAAGTCATTGTTGAAGAAAAAGCAAACAATTTGCTGTATTCACTTCATAAATATAATTATAAACTTGCCAGAGCCAGGTTAGCCACAAATTAACATGACAGCACCATTCACCTTTACAGAGATTATTTATGAACTAACTTCAACAGTATATAGCTACCAATAGGACCAGGTGTTGAAGTATAAGCCAGTATACCAGTTGCCA
Organism: Malaclemys terrapin pileata; assembly: GCF_027887155.1. Taxonomy (NCBI): domain Eukaryota; kingdom Metazoa; phylum Chordata; order Testudines; family Emydidae; genus Malaclemys; species Malaclemys terrapin. The sequence continues at coordinate 94,380,370 of NC_071509.1, forward strand.
TAGTGACAGTGAGGCCACAAGCATGGTCTAAAAGATATGATAAACTGCAGACATCTTGTAACTCAGCAAGCTAGCAAAGTTTAGTATTTAAAAAAAAATATTGGGTACATCTGCATATGTATCCTCCCTCTAGGGAAAAGAAGAGTATATTCTATTTGGGCTACATGTAAAGGTTACCTAATATATTACACAGGTTTTCTTACCTCTATGAAAACTGCATTTCTCCCAAACTCTATTTGATGACCAAGGGATTTTTCCCCACAAGTACCTGTTCACATTTTTGGCAAAACACCTTCCACGTATTAGACTTATCAAATATCCACAAGATGATTGTTCCCTGTATCTGTGGAGTTAGCAACACATCCCTATTTGTGGTAACACTGGATTTTAAATAATTTAAATTGTTTCACCTTTTTAGATCTTTGAGCTGCCATGGAAACTGGCAGCAGATTTTCCAAATAAATATTACAGCGTAAACTCATTTTATCCATCAGTTTGCACTTCCAAACACAACAACAAAAATGCAAATAAAAGAGAGGGAGAGAGAGAATCTGTTTGTTTTGTTCCATTTAGTATAATGGGTACCTTTGCAATTCCAGCACAGATTTCTGCATGGACTATTGGCACATACATAGATTTACACACACAAAAAGTGTAGACTTCTGGTGTTGTGAGAGGTCAGGAAGAGGACATAGATGCTGTTAACAGTACTAAAGAGTCAACCAGAGGAATCATAAGACTAATCCCTGGACTACAGTACAACGTTTGTCAATATAACTATGTTGCTCAGGGGTGTGGAAAATCCACACCCCCTGAGAGAGGTAGTTATATCAACCTAACCTCTGGTGTAGACAGCACTATGTCGATGGGAGGGCTTCTCCCATCAACATAGCTAGAGCCTCTCAGGGCATTGGAGTACCTATGCTGATGGGAGAACCTCTCCCTTTGGTGTAGGTAGCATCTTCACTAAGCAGTACAGTAGCACAGCTGCATCAGTGCAGCTGCACCACTACAGTACTGTAAGTGTAGACAAGCCCTAAATAATGAGGAGGAAATAAATAATAATAAATAATAATAATGATAAAGTCTATCCCCTTGCAATGGCTTAATATGGATCACCGGCAAAATAGGCAACCACTATAAAAGCAAACTGTCCTGAAGTTATGTTTGCTACAATGGATTCACATAAAGAGTTCTGGAACATCTCTAAAATTGAATTGCATCCTTTAAGAGCTCCCACTATTATACATGCCTTGAAAGTTCATTATTTTCTTTCCCAGTGATCATTCCTCTTCTTCCCTTTTACATCATATGGCATGAATACAAAATTTAATAAAAATGGTCAGAATGTACATCACCCTTTCCATCTGGACATACTTCTGAAGTCTAGTCTTATCAGCCTAATTATTCTGGGCCTGAGCATCCTATCCATTGCTAGAAGTGGGAGGGGGGAATGCAAGTTGATCAAAACACCTTCCTGTGAAATACAAAGGGTATACTATGACACTGCCGTCAAGTGTTAAAACAAGCACTTCCCAGTGAGCACAGGATGCACGAAGTGAGATTGGTTATGAAAAACAGAATCACAATCAAAGTGAATATATTTCAGTGCACAGCAAAACATACATACATAAAGCACAATGTGATTCTGATACAGACTGCTTTAAAGTAGCCCTTTTCAAATCAACTGTAAAGTGAGATGTTGTACCTTCTGCAGTGTGCACAGCAGGCATATGCTGAGCGGAAAGTTCAGAGCTCCTAACATTGATCACCATTTGTACTATTGTGATTCCAGGGTATGCAGAGACAAGAATGACTATGTTACAAGCCTGAACCAATGACTGGCAAATGCATGGCTGTATAGGCAATGACTAATGGGTGGAATGGAGCACAGACCTATATTTGTTGAGCTGTTATTTGCTGAGTGATTATTTTCCTGGCTGTAATAGGACTATTGTGGACACTCTGAGACAATTTGCAATGCATCCAAACACTGATCCGGATGGAGGTCACTCTGTTACTATCATCTACTAGTTAGTATATAGCTCTGTACTAATTTCCCTTTACTATCCTGTACAAGTGTAGTTTTTCCCAGCCATCCTGATGTTCTGCTCCACTAAAGTGCAGCAGAGCCTACCATAACTGTGCACTAGGTGTGATGACCTAGCCCCTTAGAAGGTAGCAACTGCAACATTTGTTTAGTACTGGTTGGCCAAATAGCACTGGTGGTGCCTTTTACAAGCCTGTTGAATTGTCCCCACTTCAATTGTTGCTGCTGACATTCATCCCTTACACTGTACAGCTTGCTGTCATCTATGGCAAGCTGCCATCACACTTCTCTTTATTGAGGTTCCAAAGTATCGTAATGTGCTGTTAATCACAGACAGTTCAACAATACAGTTTCTGTACTGTGCCTTTACTGGCACCTCACCTGTTACCCAAATGGAAGTTAAATTACTAGCATTAGTTACTGGCAAACACAATCTTGCAGATCGTTGGACTACTAGATGCTCTTTTGTCACTATCTCTTACCTTTACTCGTCCATAAAATATTTAGGTAACCACAAACACTGTTGTTTCTGCATGACAAGTTCTGAGCATTCTTTGGAGAGATACTATGGTGTTCATTACAGTTAGCATTTGCTTTTTCTTTCTTGCTTACTTTACAAATTAGCCATTTTTCTCTCTTCTGCACTGACAGATAGAAGTCTGAATCTATTAACAGAAACAAACAGACCAAAACCCCCATATTTTATAAAGGTTGGAGAAGCCTAAGGGATTGTAGTGTGTTTAGCCCTGGCAGCATTTGGCATGCAAATGAGCCAACCAGAAAATCATTGAGACCACACTCAGCCACTAGAATTCAGAAGAACAGCCTTGGAAGACCCAGCACATAAAAGGCCGATGGTTGAAAAGCTTTGATTCTTTTATTTTATATCAGACCCAGACATGCAAACTATTTTTCACCACATTAGAACAGAAGGGGATTGTTAAGGTTACAGGAAATTTTTATTTGCAAAGATACAACAAAATAAACATTTATGGGCAGAATGACAATTTTGTTTGTCTTTTTTGAAAATTTGCAAAATGAGTATTGCTGCTTTCACTGTCTCTGCACATTCTCCCAGATTTTTTAAAAATATATTGACAATAAGCATATCTTGGCAATAATTGATTTACATAATTCAAAGAGGTATTTCAATAAAATTATTTCTCTCTGAGATACTGTGTAGCTGATAAAATGTTACGAGAGATGGACTCATGTTTTGAAAATTATGCATTTTATTTCAACATAATATTACTTTTAATTGAACAATTAATAATAATGTTGCTTTTCAAAAAGTTTTCAAAAGTTCAAAATAAAGTAAATAATTTTCCATAAAAAAAGTTGATTCTTTTGATGGGCTTCTCTCTAACATTCGATTTCAGCATTGTCACATAAAATAAAAATTTCTCTGGCTTTATTAGCTGTCACTTATTTTGGCTATAGAATGACAGTCAGTTAGGAACATATTTTACTTCCATGTAGCTTTTATAATGATAGGAATGCAGACTGCTGAGACATCTGTGACCCATTATGGGGGAAAAATACTTCCGCTAAATTGGTGCTGATGTCAAAAAGGCACAGTAGGCTTAATCCCAACTTTCCCATTCAAATTCTCCCTAAAAAATTCTAAGATATATATGTGTTATATAATTACAACAGATAAATAAAAATAAAATACAAACCTCTACATAAGCCTTATCTTTCAATTTCTCAGTGTGTCCTGCCTGCTTTGTATTTACCATTTATACTTCAAGCTTTCCAAGACAGGGACTGTATTTTTTTTTTCTGTATTGAAAATCAGTGTCTTCTTTCTGATATTCTGCAAGCAGAAAAAGAAGGTAGATTTATAAGGTAAATTATTCATTGTAAAATATAAGAGGGTTCTTTGACAGGGTTACTGGCCTAGTGGATAGGGTGCAAGCTGTAGATGAGTTATATCTTGATTTGAGTGAGGGTTTTGACACAGTCCCACATGACATTCTCATAAGCAAACTAGGGAAATGTGATCTAGATGACATTACTATAAGGTGGGTGCACAATTGGTCTCAAAGAGTAGTTATCAATGGTTTGCTGTTAATTGAGATGGCATATCTAGTGGGGTCCCGCAGGGTTCTATACTATTTTATATTTTCATTAATGACTTGGGCAATAGAGTGGAGAGTATGTTTATGAAATTTGTGTATGACACCAAGATGGGAGGGGTTGCAAGCACTTTTGAGGACAGGATTGGAATTCAAAATGCCCTTGATAAACTGGTGAATTGGTCTGAATTCCACAGGATGAAATTCAATAAAGAAAGAGAAAAGTACTACACTTGGGAAGGAAACATCAAATGCACAAATATGCAATGGGGAATAACTGGCTAGGCAATACAAATGAAGAAAATTATCTGGGGGTTCTAGTGGATCACAAATTCCATATAAGCCAACAATGTGATGCAGTACTGAAAAAAGGGCTAATATTCTGGCGTGTTTTAATGGAGTGTCCTATGTAAGACATGGGAGGTAAGGGTACCTCTCTTCTTGGCACTAAGCCCCTGCTGGAGTACTATGTTCTGGCAGAAGCTTCCTGTGAATGGGGGGTGAGGGGGCCCGGGGAAAAGGAGGGGGAGTGAGGGGAGTTACTGAGATTGAAGGAGTAGACAGTTGTCTCCAGGCTGGGAAGGAGAGTCTCAGGGATTCCTAACAGTTTACTGGCCCAATCCTGGGCTCCACAGTGGCTGCTCCAGCTCCCCTAGTTTCCATTTTCCGCTCCCCATGGCCCAATCCTAGGTGCTTAGACAGCTCGCCTCCTTTGAGTCCTACTCTTGCACCACCCCAGGCATGCGGAGCCCCAACAATAATTCCATTGTGGGAATACTAGCCCTCTTGCTCTCTCCTCCACCCTCCAGTTTTGCCAACCCAGTTCTGGGAGCCATACATTAGGAAAGATTTGTAAAAATTGGAGAGAGTCCAGAGGAGAGCAACAAAAATGTATGCTTAGTCTTGAGAAAAGAGGAGTGAGGGGGATCTGATAACAGTCTTAAAATATGTAAACGGCTGTTATAAAGCAGATGGTGATCAGTTGTTCTCCATGTTCACTGAAGGTAGGACAAAAAGTAATGGACTTAACCTGCACCAAGGGAGATTTAGGTTTGATATTAGGAAAAACTTTCAAACTACATGGATAGTTATGCACTATAGTAAGCTTCCAAGGGAGGTTGTGGAATCACCATCACTGAAGAATTTTAAGAACCAGTTAGACAAACAGCTGTCAGGTATAGTCTAGGTATATTTGGTCCTGCCTCAGTGCAGAGAGCTGGACTAGATGATCTCTCAAAGTCCCTTCCAGCCCATGATTCTCTTAGTTCTAAAATTAGCACAGTAATGTTATGTCACACATCTGCCATCTGAACACAATGGCTATGGTCTCAATTTTCAAGGAAAATGAATATAGGTCAAGCTCAGCTACTGCACCCATCAGAATTTGTGAGATGGTTGGATAAACACAATCTCTTGCTCTGAAAACAGGAGAAAATAAGTTTGGCCCATTCTGATCACATGGGCTAGGCTCACCCAATGAGGGATACAGCAGGAGTTTCATGTGGTTTGACCTACTCTTCTGAAGTTTTCCAGTGTGCATGGTTCCAACTTAAAATGCAGCAGTAAAGTGCATATTCTCAATATTTATGAATCTGACTAGAGCAAAATAGTTTGCATCCATAGTCTTTAAAATTTTGGAAACACACATGCACAATAGAGTAAAATGCAGCAGTTTCACAAATGCAGGTTGAAACTAAAGTAAAGCTAACTTTGAATACATACATAGGTAAAGCTTATACTTTATATGGTTTTCTTTCTTACCCACTTTTTCTTAGTCAGAGAATTTTACTTCCTTTGGGGTAAGTTCATATACAGTTTAGATGTTCATCTGAAATGACCATCTTAAGTTTGGAAAGTTCATTCACTACTACTTGGGCATGTTTTTCTAAACAGAAACAATAAATATTTGATATTGCTTTGGTTTGCTCTGTGTTCTGGAGACTGACATTTTAAAACATAAAAATACTTCAGTATAGAGACTTAAAATTAATTATAAGGTGCCATGCATTAAACAAATAAAAACTAGTAAGCCATTCAAATCAAATACTATCAAACAGAACATGAAGATCAAGAGGAAAGGAATTGCTCAAGAATTGTAAGAACACAAATATTTTGTTCCACAGAAGGGGAGAATACTTAGTAAAAAAATGTTTCCATACTATTATCTTTTGTACTGTCAAGAATCTCCATAATCCAAAGGAGGGAATCTCCTAAAAAAAAAAAAAAAATCTCAACAAGCACATTGTAGCTTCCTTCTCTTTGAGTAGGCTGATAAGGTAAACTTGGGTGCTTCAGAGAGCTGTAAGAAGAAAAGACAAAATAAAGACTCAGGGTTATACATTAATCTCCAGGAAAATTTTCATTAAAATGCAATAAAAGCAAACAATAAAAATATGTGATATCATAAAAATTAGATGAACTCAAAGTGTTTATCCCAGCATTGCTGCTGGAATATTAGAGTAGCAGATCTTCATTTAAACTCAGGTTATTACATATACACATTCAATAGCCTATTTCAATCATACCATGTGAGCTGATTGGAGAGTTGTCAGTTCACCCTGAAATGTCAGCTCAACTTGCTAACTAATTTTAAAAGGATAAGAAAGAAGTGTGAACGGATTAGCATCATCTTTTTTAAAATGCATTGAATGCTAATAAAACCTAATGATGGGGGAATTTCAAAATGTCCAAATGTTAAGTTTAGATAAGCATACAGCCAGTTTGCATCTTATCCCAAGTTTGACCAAATGTTTTGAATTTTCAGGTGTAAGCACCACAACTAGAAGCCTTGGAGGGATAGAACTCTCTGTACCCTATACATGGGAAAAGAGGGCAGGGAAACAGCTCTGACCAGCCTCATTTACATGTGCTTATCAATAGTTTCACATACTGTGTTTTGTCACAGTAGTTGGAATTTATATGTGTTCTGATTGTATAAATGATAATAGATTGCTACTGTTAATGCACTCATGAAAGACATAGAAATAGCACAAAATAAGCCCTGGAATAAGTGCATAAATCTGAGTTTGCAGATAGTGGACTCTGGTTTGGGAACAGAATTCAAATCCAATAGGGAAGGGTAGAGGATTCTCTTCTAAAGAACAGGAGTTTTATCCCAGGAAGCAGGGGACTCTGGGTTCATCAAGATTTTTTCCTGTCTGGTAGCTCCCATTATATCACTCCTTGGTAAGTAGAACCAGATCACCTGGTCCCTTGAGGTCTTCCTTTGACCAGCTGAAGAAGGCTTTTACTACTGATCCCATCCTTGTCCATCTAGACCCTACCAAGCCTATGAATCAAACTTCCCTATAAGAACTGTGTAAATCCCAACAAGTGGGACACTTTTGCCTTCTATTCCAGAAAATTAAATTGAGCCAAGTGGAACTAAGACATCTGGGACATGGAGCCGATTGCAATTAATGTGGCTTTTGAGGAATGGCATCATCTCCTTGAAGGAGCCCAATTTCCAGTTCAGGTCCTTATGAACCACAACAATCTGGAGTATCTTTGTATAGCCCAAAACCTAAACCAGGGCCAAATCTGCCGGTTGCTTTTCTTCACACAATTTGATTTCAAAGTGACATACCACCTATATATGAGAAATAGGAAGGCAGATGCCCTGGTCTGCATGGAGAATTTGCTGAGTTATGATACAATGTTCAGTCATCCTTAAGCCATCCAGTTTAGCCCTTGGAAGAGTGAACAGGGTCCTACTATCACTCATTCAGTCCCCGCTGCCTTGCGATCCCTTCACCACCCAGACTTGCCAGACCTTGAGTGTTATAGACACCCAGCCTGATTCAGAGTTTCGGTTACAGGATGGAATTCTCTACCACCAAGACCACATTTATATTTCAGACAACTACCTTAGACTCCAGGTTCTTGAATTATGGCATGATTCCTGGCTCACTGGTCATTTTGACCAAATTAAAACTGGGAACCTGGTTTTACAAAATGTCTGGTGGCCAGATGTGCACTCATGAATTAAGAAATGCATTGACTCCTGTAAGATGTGTTCCTGGACCAAGAACCCTAGAAAAAGGGTATTCAGTCTCCTTCAGCTTCTACTTATCCCACCTCAGGCTGATCTACTGTGTCCCCGGATTTCATAGGACTCCGTTCCCAAGGATGTACAGTTGTGTTAGTTGCCATCAATTTTCTGAGCAAGATGTCACAGTTTATTCCCTCTTGCATGGTTCCCACTTCCCTGGAGTCTGTCTACCTCTTTCTTGAACACATCTTCTGACTCCACAGACAACTGTGTTGGATGGAGGCACACAGTTTGTTTCCTGTTTCTGGTGAGAGCTCTCCAAACTCTTGAAGATAGAACTCTTCGTCTTCTTTGCATATCATTCACAGACTAATAGGCAGACAGACCGGGTGACCCAGATGCTAGAACAGTACCTCTGGCTATTCCTGAATTACCACCAAGATTACTGGGTCTCCCTGATCCCATATGCCAAATTGGCTTGTAACAATGTAATGCATGCCTACACTCAGCAAAGCCTGTTTTATGCCAATTATGGCTTCAACCGTCACTTCCACCCAGAACTGCCTACAAGTTCCTCAATTCCTTCAGCAGAGGACCTCGCCACCCATTTACATTAGATCAACTAGAGCTCATAGAACATCTAGAAGCTGCTAAAAAACTCTATAAGCAGAATGCAGATAAGGCCCATTAAGGCACACTTAACCTAGCTGTCAGAGACAAGGTCTGGGTGTGAACTTGAAACCTCCAGTCTCTTCAGCCTATGGCTAAGTTAGATCACCAATACATGGGACTATTCTAAATCATTGAGCAGGTTAATACATTCTGGCTTCATCTGCCTGAGCAAATGAAATTCCACCCCATGTTCCATGTTTCCTTCCTAAAACCCTATCATGAGAACCCTCTTGGGCTAATCCAACCCACTGCTATCACTCTTCAGGGTCCAGGGACAAGTGGAATACCTCATCCATCAGATTCTCAACTCTATATGAGTTTGGGGAAAGCTCCACTACTTGGTGGAGGGTTATGGTCCTGATGACCGGTTGTGAGAAACAGCAAAAAATATCCATGCCCACAAGCTGGTGTGAGGATTTCACTGAGCTCGTAGCAGGAAGCCAGGTGCAGGGGACACTAGAAGGCACTCTTGAGAAGGGTGATATTATCAGTAATGAGGGATTACAGCTGCACCTGCCCAGCCTCTGGGCAGTCTATGTGCACAGCTGAGCTACAAGCTGAGCCTCCTGACTGACTCCTCTGCCTGACAGGCCAAGGAAGTCAGCAAGCCTGTTTTTAAGCCGAATTTCAACAACTGATATCTGGCTGCTCAACGCATACACTGGCAGCTGTGATCTCTCCTGTGCCCGCCTTGTTCCTCGCTTTGCTCCAGCCCTGATCCTGCCTTGTTCCCCGTCTTGCTTGTCTCCTGCCCAGTCTGATCCAGCCCTTCTCCCCTGTTTGGTTCCTGACTCTGGTTCTGACTCTTGGGTTTGACTCCTGGTTCCTGACTCTGGCTCTGATCTTTGGCACTTCTTCTGACCTCTGATTCTGCTTTTGTTTTAAGGCTTGCAATTTGCTTTGGGCGTAGGTTTGAGTTGCTGCTTGGTTTAGGATTTATGCTTTTAATTGCTTAATTTTAGTTATGAAGTATATATATATTTTCTTTAAATTTTTTTATTGCTTAGTTTTCTAATAATTGGGGGTAGATTTACCTGATATTTTTTGGGGCTAATTGGGGTGGACAGAGGAATGCTAAATTTTTGGGGAGGTTTTAGATTTATTGTGGCTGAGAGTAGGCACATTTTTAATTATGCAATTTTGATATATAACATTCATAGTATTAAGCAAACCAAACATAAAATAACAAGGGCAAAACAAATAGATGGTGTGTATTTTGCAGGGCTTTTTTTAATTTTTATTAAAACTGATAGATTTTTGTTATTAATTTAATTATTAATTTATTTTTTGTATTAGGTGATTAGGCTGACACTGCAGGATTGTTGGGGGAAGATAAGGAAAACATACTATATGACTAAATTTTAAAGCTTTATTAATAAAATAATAAAACAACAACAGAGTACTGGGAACACTTTTATATTACTTAGGGAAAAAACATTAATGCTTTAAGTTTTAAGCTATTTTTATATTAATAGGTTTCAGAGTAGCAGCCGCGTTAGTCTGTATCCGCAAAAGGAACAGGAGTACTTGTGGCACCTTAGAGATTAACAATTTTTTTTTTTATATTAATGTATGTTTTATGTATGCCAGACCTCTCACATCCTGGTTCATGACAATGTCAGACCGACAGGCCTATAATTACCTGGATCATCACTTGGGATGTGATGCTGGCCACACTCCAGATACGTGCATTGGTTTAGCTGATTTAATGTATGTGAACATACATATTGGCTTATTATGTTTCTTTTGTTGGATTTTCTCCTTCCCCCCCAAAAAGAGGTACTTGTGATGCCATGTTCCCAGGACTCCCAAGTGTTTGTGATTAGGGAAGACACACCTAGGTCTGGTCTATACTACCCGCCTGAATCGGTGGGTAGAAATCGACCTCTCGGGGATCGATTTATCGCATCCCAACGGGACGCGACAATCGATCCCCAAATCGGCGCTCTAACTCCACCAGCGGAGGTGGTAGTAAGCGCCGCCGACAAAAAGCGGCAGAAGTCGATTTTGCCGCCGTCCTCACAACGGGGTAAGTCGGCTGCAATACGTTGAATTCAGCTACGCTATTCACGTAGCTGAATTTGCGTATCTTAAATCGACTCCCCGCTGTAGTGTAGATGTACCCCTAGAAACATGACCAGACTAAGGAGGTTATATTTTAATTTTCTAGAGTCAGAAGTTGGAATAAGGCTCTGGGAAGGGGCTTCTTAGACAGAGTGAACCTGGCCCTTGTTGATGCTATTGGCACACTGCCACACCTTGATCCTCACTGTTTACCTACTCCTATTCTTTTTCTCCTTCCTCACAGTCTCATCCTTTTCTTACACCTGACTTCCCCCTCCTTTCCTCAACTCCAACTCTCATATTTCCCTCACAGAGTGAACTAGATTCTAATTAATTAGCAGTCCAGGAATTCAGCAGGTATATCCTGGATCCGATGGACCTTCCGATTCTGTATCTGCAATTTTGCAAGTGCAAATAGTAGGCAATCATGGAACATAAAACTAGGAGATACTTTTTATTACAGACTAGGGGGCACATGCTGCCCTCTAAGCAGGTTTATTCATGTGCGGGATTAGGAGAGTACAGAAGAATACTTTTCTCAGGGGAGAATTTGCTTCTGAACAGAACAGGAACGAGGTTCATCCCCTCAAGCCCACAGATCTTAGGACTGCTGGACAAAGCTGGGTTGTCCATGCTACCCACATTCTAAACAGTCATAACTCTTGGGCTGATTCCACTTGAAAAATGGAAATCCTTTTATATATGATGGGAGTATGCCATGGAGAGCCACTCCTCATCCCAGCTTTGTTCCAAATCCCAAACCTATGGAGTTCTTCCAGTCATATGAATTAGTAGTTTTGGGACCTGCAGGGTGTCTTAGGGTCCATCTACACTGCACACTTACTTAATTGTGGCATGTAGAGTACATACCTTGCATGCCCACCTACCACGGGTATAAATAGCAGTATAGACAGTGCTAGAGCCTTTCTCCACTACAGAAACCTGCTGAAGCCTTTTCCTGATGCAAGGTCAGACTCCAGCAGCAAGGAGGCAGCAGGGAAAGGCTCTGGCAGCTCTCCATTGCAGAGTCTTTCCACAGCACAGGGAAAGGCTACTACAGTGGGGAAAGGTTCTGGCAGGGGTTAGGTAGAAGAGCCTTTCCTTGCTGCCTCTCCACACCAGAACTATTTATTACCATGTGTAGCTATACACTTCAGTGGGGATACAGCCTGCTTTTCACTTCAATGTGTACTTATACATACCCTGCATGCTACTGCCATTGGCATGCAGTGTAGACATAGTCTGAGAGACAGGCAGAAGTATGCAATGGATTTGATGTTTCCCTCCTACCCAGACCTGGGAACATTTGGACATATATTGCTATCCACCAGTATGTGTAGGGAAGAATAGAAATTATTTTGCAATTTTATAATGCAAATTCTATTGCATAGTGAAACAGTAAAAGTAGTTTTAAAATGCTATTAAAATAAATACAAGTTCCTAATTATGTCTTCAAATACTAATAATTTATCCTATAATATTTCTTAGAAGGAAACCTGGTAAAAATAATTCTCAGATTGCAACCAAGCATGGAAAGTGTCAGACTAAAAGAGGCATTTTTGTCACAGTAATATGAACAATTACAAAATAAGGATTTTGGAGAGGACCCTTCTCAATCCTAACCATAGCAATGCACATGTGACAGGGTCGTCTATCATATGAGTAACCTAGACAAAAATTAAGGCTCTGATCTTTCTAAGACTTATGCAAGAACTTAAATTTATGAGCTGTGAGCAGTTGTGTTGGATGAGATTATCAACTGATGTACATCAACATACATGGACAAGTTCCATTGACTTTAGTGTACGTAGGCCACTCTATACCAGCTAAGGATCTAGTCCAGGCACTTCACAGGAATATTCACAGTAGATAAAGTTAAACACTTTATTTAAAGTTAAACACTATATTTTTACAGGATTGGGGCCTCAAACCTACTTTAGCACCCCTTTTCGTTTCAGCTCCAACTGAATTCTGTATTAGTATTTGACCTCTGAACTGTAACAGTTGATTTTTTTCATGAAATTATACTTAGAAGAATCAAGTTGGCAAATTTAGTAAAAGCTGAATACTGAAACTATTAATATAATTCCCATAAACTTAATTAATTTGCTAATTAAAACAATAAAAACCTGTCTGAATAATTATACATATAACAATAAATGAAAAGCTTTATCACATGGAATATTTTCACATGATTTATATGTGATGTCTTCTTGGCTATATTATTGTATGATGTTTGGTTAACAAAAGATACACATTTATCCTAAACTTCACAAACAGCTGTATTTTAATTTATGGGAATTATGATTAAAGGTGATCTGAACAAACAGTAGAAAAATTGGACTGGTAATTAGGAGAAGCAAGGAAGTATGGATAGGGATTAAGGATAAATAAAATTAAGTAATTTTCTGTTAGGTGTCAGAAAGGTTCTTAAAGAGAATTTTAAATGAGTTAAATTTGCTTTTGTGAAAATGCAGTATTATTATATGGATTAATGGTCCATTAATGTCTATCATTTATAATAAAGTTTACTACTTGAAGTTATGTAAGATATTACATTTTATATATTATCATGAAGATTTTTGGGAAAACTGTGATATTGAGCTGCAGACATGAATAGGGGCAGTGCAGAGTTGCACTGTCCCATAGGGAACCTGGGAACAACTTGGGTCTCATGGGGGTACAATCCTGCCTTGAGGTTCCCTGTATGCTTGACTGAAACTCAAAGTACACCATCCTTTGGGATGATGCAGTCTTGCTCCTGCATCATGGCCATCCTGCTTTAAAAGCCAGTAGACAAAATGGAATTGGGGTGGAGGGGGCATGGATTAATCTCCTCCCCACTGCTGAAGATTCACCAAGACAGCAGTCCCTGAACTTCCCTGATTGACCTGTGACAGGACATTGTGTGGGTTATAAAAGGAGTAGGGGTCCTTACGTACTTCCACTGAGTGCCTGACTATGGACTCATAATCATCTGCCCCTCATATTATTCACATTCTGTATTGTCCCTGTTAATACATTTTGCACAGTATATATGCATATATTTTGCATTAGTATAGAGCAGACAGGACAAAATATATACAGAATACAGTATACCTTAAATAGACTAAAGCTATTGGAACTGATTAATTTCATGATATGGATGTGACCTGATAAATTCCCAGTGGTGACTGTTGCAGGTGATAATTTGTAAAACACAGACAGAAATACAAATTAAAGATTGTTGAACCTCCAAAGGTTAAGACTTTGGGTTTGGTCATAGAGTCATAGATTTCTAAAGCCAGAAGGATCATTAAATCACTACTTGACCTCCTGTGTAAAATAGCCCTTAGAATTTTATCCAGTTATCCCTGTACCGAGTCCAAGAATTTGCATTTGACATGTTCAGATGATCATTTAAAAACTGTAATCTTATTTAAATTATTTTGACCTCATGACTCTGCAAAACAGGGTTGGAAATTTCATAGCCATGAAATTCAATTTCAAGTTCTTGAATTTTCACCTTGGCTACCTTTGAATCTAATCTTAAGTAAGCATTTACCAGTTATGTGATAAAGTCAGAGATTTCATGGTACTCATATTTTGGGCCTAATCCCATATGCTCCCAGTGAATAGAACTCCCTTTGATTTCAAAATGATACACATTTGTGAAGCACTTAGCTATTTGTTTGCATAAATCTTCTGAGTCTGTTTCTCTGTTGTCATTTCCCCTTTGGTCAGGATCTGACTCATGACACTAGATTAGCCACAAGATTTTTTTTTTCATTTGCCTCTTTTTCTTGTCTTTACACTGGCAGTTTCCTATGCAGCTGTTGTGGCTTGCTGTCAATGTACTAGAGCTCACATTTCAAGACACCTTTCAAAATAGTTTCTGTTCCGAAAAACTAATACCACTTGTTATTATTCCAGTTTTTATTATGTATGTATGTATATATTTCTTTTAAACTGAATAAATGTAAGACTTTAGGAATATGTTGGATACTACTATTACCTGTTGTACTGCTGCCATAGTAACACATTAGGGACAAGATCCTTGGCCCTTTTTTCACTGGTTTGTGCAGTGCAGGCGCACTGAGGCTTCTCCCTGTGGAAAGGAAGCTTGGAATGACTTATGCTACACTGTCCTGGCCCCTTATTGAAGTTGACATGACAAGAAAAGGATATGGGTGTTTGAGGTGTCATTAGGCCCTAGCAATCTCTAGCTGTTGAAAAGCTTCTTATGGCTGTGAGCAGCTGAGCTCTCAGGCTTCGCTTATCTACATGAGGAATCAGACCAGTTTTTGACTGGCCGTGGTATCAGAAGAGTGTAGTGGTGGTTTAGAGCCACCCTGAATCACAAAAAGCACTGTTCAGCTAAGGCATAAGATTTGATCTTTAATTTGTGAAAACTAGACAGGTGGTGAAATTACCTACTGCTTAAAAAAAAAAAAAAGATTGAAAGTAATGTTGAAATGTCTTTAGTTGCTGTCTATAAAATAATGTAAAAGAACCCAAATACAATAGTGAATTTCAGTGAATGCAATATTTCTGGCTTTTTAATCACATATGACCATATATTTTTGTTTTAAATGGAAAAAAATAAGACTGTAGACTCGATCGTTGTATCCTGAAAGAAAATTCATAGGTTGCGTGCAGTGCGTTGGGGAAGGGGGGAAACTCATCTCTACATGCTGTAGCAAACTGCAGTTCTTACAGGCCCCAGCAGAGCGTACATGGGGAGAAGGAAGCTGGAAAAAGGTAGTAGGGTTACTAGTAGCTGTGGACCCATTTATGATGGGTTCCCAGCATGCACTTTTAATTTGATTTAGACCCAACTTATAACAATTTAGCTTAAGTTGATTACTTCCCAAATTAAACAACATCAGTGTAAACTTGGGCTAAATTAATATCACAATGTCCCTAGAGCGTTTGCCATAGTTCAAACAAATACAACTGAAATCTAGTTAAACAGGTGCAACTTTTTTAAGCAGACATGACCTCAGATACTATAGTAATGGGCAGCAGTAAGAATTTACACTGACAGATAGATGATAAATTGACTTAACATGCACCTATTCTATTCCGTTTTCTTGTGTGTGCTAGGAGACCGAGGCCTTAATCCTATTCACAGTGAAGTTATTTGCAAAACTCTCACTACCACCAGCAAAGGCAGGATTGGGCCTGTGCTGTTGATATTTTGTGGGTTGAAGTGTGTGTGCACATGTGTGTGCACACAGACAGAATTCACACATATGCTGTATTATTTAGACCATTATTGTCTGAAATTTAGCTGTGTTCCAATTACGTTAGAAGACTGCACTAGATCACCAGCAACTGGGTTATTGCCCATGGTGCTGGTTTCCTAGACAGGCTGCAGATCTAGTCTATTTCCTCTTCTCCTACAGCTCTGGACTTGTGAAAACCACAGTTCCTTGTCCAGCACACCAGAGGAAGCAATTCCAGTAAATCACCATCATGTGCAGCAGTTTCTCCCAATTTCAAACAGCTTCCCCATGTTCTAATGTGGCAGGGAGACTGCATAAGAATCAGCTCCATTTCAGCTCCAGGACCCTTTCTTCCCTTCTGCTAGTTACTATAATAACTGCTCTTCAGGCTTTCATCCCCCCTGTTATTCTCCCATTGAGGAGAACATCATATCTTCTGTCCCCAGGTCCTCTCCTCACCACTACCTGTGAGAGGCTAAAAAAAAGGTGTGGGTAACAGTGGGTTGCTCTGTAGGATCAGGGGTTGTCTAATGTCTGGCTATAAACAGTATGGACAGGAGATAACAGTACGGAGAGGAGTAGAATTGTTTCAATCTGTGGTAGATATTCACAGCAATAACTTCTCATGCCCTTAGGATTTTAGGAGTAAATCTACAGTACAGAATATCAAGCCAATTGTTCCCTTTGCTGAGCATGGATTTCTTGGCACTTTAATTAATTCTCCCTCAGCTTGAGCATGGCTGTGTTTGAGGCATACTTGTTCTTGAAGTGCCAGGGCATATAACTGCTACCATGAAACAAAGAATAATGGACTGTTGGAAACAGTAGGCCTGAAAATGCTGGAAAATGGACAGGTAGAAATTTAGTGAGACAGGAAAATTTAACTTCAACCCCACATCTGGCAGCAGCTGTCATCACAAAAATATAGATACATTTTTATTCCCACTCATTTCCCAAAGAATCCCAAAGCTTTTGCAAGGTTGAAAAATGACAGTTTGCAGTTTTAGTTTTCACCTGGAGTTGTATTTTAAAATTATGTCTAGTTATATTTTCATTTGATGGTTTAGGGACATTTGTGGGCAGAGGGAAAAAAGGAAAATCATAGTTTTCATTTGCCTTTGCTTTTGAAAAGCTGGTTTATGTACTATACCTGACAAAAGAAAGAACAATTAAAGCATGACAATAAAAAAAAGTGTATAGGGGAGGCAGATAAAACTTTGTCTGGTCAGAAGTGCTGGGTTTCCTATTCATTCCCCAGACTCCCTGCTATCTGCCTCTTTAAATGCCTGAAACTGCAAGATGCTGAGCACACTCCGGAAATCTCTAATAGGATTTAAGGGCTATGAGTAGCTTCTAGGAGGTTCTCTCTGCTTTGCAGGATTGTACTTCAAGGGCTAAATCCTGGAAATCCTGGTCCTACTGAAGTCATATGCATTTTTGCCATTGCACATAAGGAAAAGATTTTGACCAAAATTTTCAAACTTGAATGCCTGGAATTTAGCAGGTAAATCCATGTTTAGGTACTTGATAGTTCTGAAAATCAGACCACTCTGGGCATTGAATATTTTGCCCTTTATCTTTTTCCTCACTTCCAATTCCATTTGTAGACCCAGAGAAGATTCCTTGTTAGCAACTACCTATGACCAATATCTTTTTCACCCTGCTCCCCACCCGACTCCAACTAAACCCAGTTGTCCTTTCCACCTCATCACAGACTTTTCCCAAAAATACAAGTTTACCATCCTCCTCCTGGCTATATATCTTTAATGAAATCTCCACTGTTTAAACAGATACTTCTGCTTCAGTTAGAGGCCATCATACTTGCCTGGATTCTTCGCTATATTTTCACACTCAGTGATGCTTTCCACTGAATCACTTGGGGAAGACCAACAGCGCATAGCATCAAACCAGCAATGGTGGTGAACTACTTTAAAAAAATGTAGATGTTTCTCAGATAAGGCTCCGTTCATGTGGGGTTTATCCAAACCTTTCAAAATATTAATATAAGAAGTTTGCCAATCCTTAATTTTTATATTGACAAACTCATCTGGTCTCTTCTCCTGCATTCACTGTCCCAGCAAGGGTGCAGATGAACTCTTGATTTAAGAGAGAGACAGTGACAGTTGCCAATCAGCACATTTTGTGCTTCTCATCCTATCTGATTTATTTCCTAATAGACAAACAAATCTCTAGCTTGTCTGCTTCTTTATTCTTGTGTTTTTTCCTGTTGCTGCTTCCATATTTTCTTGTCTCTGTTTTAATCTCACTTGGTTAAAGCTGTTGCAGTCTTATTCACATACTGCATAGTACATATGCACTGCAGTGGTTGGTGTTCAAAAGCTATTTGTTATTTTCAACATTTTAACATACTGTTTTATAACTGCATGCTGTCAAGAACTGTATTTCATGTTATTAGATTTTATGTCTAAAGAAAGAGACCTTGTATTATTATTTAATAAAGTGATGATAATAGTATTGCCTTTTTTCTCAAATGGTTACAAAGCACTTTATAAACTTAAATTTTACAAACAATACATAAGGATCACTTCACCTAGTACTGAAATACAGCAACCTCTAGGGTGTGACACAACAGCCGCTCAACAGTGTAGAGTGACACTACAACATTTTATCTCTAATCCAGAAGATTATACACCTCTACCCATATATAACAATGTCCTCAGGAGCCAAAAAAATCTTACCGTGTTATAGGTGAAACCGCATTATATCGAACTTGCTTTGATCTGCCGGAGTGCGCAGCCCTGCTCCCTCCCCCTCCCCCTCCCCCCCCCCCGGAGCACTGCTTTACCGCTTTATATTCGAATTCATGTTATATCGGGTCGCGTTATATCAAGGTAGAGGTGTACTGTATTGGGGCACTGGTTCTGCATTGACTCAGCAGGAAGACTACCATTCACAGAACACACCTCAACAGTTCCTGAAGCACCTATCGCAGATGTTACTTGAAGGTTGGCTGTACAGATATAGATTCAGTCTGACCCTATTTACCATGTGAGAGCTTTCTAAAAAAAAACATAGCAAAGTCCAAAACAACAGCACTGCCACTCACTCTGCAGGACCTGAAGTCTTTCTCAGCAGACTGTGACATTTTCTTATTCTGAATAAGAAGGGACAAGATAAGCAAAGTGTAGCTCTGTGTCCTGTCCTCTAAAGACTACATTAAGCCTTTTCTTTGTTCCTCCCTCCCCCGCTATAAACTGGGCATATATATCAAATTTTGCAAAGTGATTTGATCTATGAATGAAAACTCTATGAGAGAATGAAGTATTATCAGTGATTTATTATGATTATTATTACAAAACATAGCCGTGTGGGGGAGGAGGAGGTGCACTGCCTCAGTATCAGGGAGAGGAGGCATTATTTAAAACAGTATTAGCTGCACCACAACCTGCTCCTGTGCTCCCCAACATGTTCAGACAAACTGTAGCTATTTACTGAGAAAGTGTACTGCGGGGTTTGAAGAAAGGGTTCCCTGTGCCATCTGAGTTTACTAGCGCACCTGTGCAGAGGCAGGCATGCTTTGGTCTTGTGTGTTATGCTCTCATCTGAATAAGAAGGGTTGGTTTGCATGCTTAACTCCTATTAGTTTTAGAGGATTCCCTCCCAAACAACTCCTTCAGTATCTAGAAGGCAACAGAAGAGCCCAAAATACTTCTTTAAGTCTGCATGCAGGAATTCACACTGACCTCTAACTGAGTCATGTGTGCAGATCAAGGGCACTATATGGCCCTAAATTCGTCTGAATCATGTTTTTGTGGAAGAAGTATTGGCCCTTTTCTTATCTCTTGGAAACACTGGCCCAAAGTCCTTCCTGTTACACAAGTCCAATCTCACATTGATTTCAGTGGGTTTCACTGGCATAACTGAAAACAGAATTTGGCCCATAATCTCTGACTTTATCATATAACTGGTAAATGCTTACTTAAGATTAGATTCAAAGGTAGCCAAGGTGAAAATTCAAGAACTTGAGACACTTTTTATTTATACCAAGGTCCCCTGGTTCTAAAGCCTTCCTTTGGAAGAAACTGTATTTTATACACAGTGACACAGTTTATCTTAAAGGACCTGAATAAAATTACAGATTAGTACTTGCGCCCTCCTTTTGGAAGGAAAAGTAAAATAAAATAAAATAATTTTTTTTTTGTAGTGCAATGCACCTTCCCTTGTTTTAATTTCTTATTTCATAAACTTAAATAAGGACACATATTACTTCTTTGAAGATTAGATTATGTAGTAAGTCTCTCATCTGATACATGTTTTTTTCCTGATGATAAGAAAGGTATACATAGGGCCTGATTCTGATATCCCTTACACTAGTTTTATATTGCTCTAAATACATTGGACTAGCTCCTCAGGTCTGCTCTAGTCCCTCTGTGCCACTTCAGGACCAGACTGTCCTAGACCTGAGTGGTTTGGGAATCAAAGTGTTTCTTGCAGCTTGAGGTACTGAATCTGGAGAATGAGCAGAGGCAGTCTGGGCTGACAAATCAGTTTACAAATTGGACCACTGTGACAGCAATGACTTTGCATGCTCTGCAATGATTGAGACGAAGCTTATTGGACCACCATTGTCCCATAGCCTGTCAAATTTAGCTCTTTTGGTCACTGGTGCTCTAGCCTCCTTCCCTTAGTTTCAGTGAGATTTTTGAGTATCTAAGGATCAGCCCCAAGGAGTTTTAATTGGTGGGTAGAATTCTGACTCTACTGAAGTAAATGGAAGTATTGCCATTAACTTCTGTGGGGCCAGAAAGTCATCCTTTTCCCCAAAAATAGTCTTCATAGTCAAAATATCTGCTCTCTGTGCATGTTTGAGTCAGAGCTGATCGCTTGACTTGCAGAAAAAATTTTTTACTTCTGGCAGCTAAGGAAGACCATTAAGGTTTTTGTTCAGCCTTGTACATCTTCAACAAAATTATCATCTAAATTCCAGCTGCAGGTTTTTTTTTAATTGATGGTGCTACAAAAAAGGAGAAAGAGTATAACTACATTTTCAGACCGAAGTGAGACTTTGCAGCACTGGCAACTGCAGAGAGAGAAATATTATTTAAGAATCATAATAATAATATGATTTTATTTAGAAAGTAAACCAGCTACTCCATGCAAAGCAACTGAGCAATTTTGGATAAGGAAGTGGTTGAGAGAGTACATGTGGGTGTGACATATGGCCAAAAAGGATTAAGCATCCTGCAGGATAAATAACCCAAATTTAACCTTTAGGGACATATTGGTAGATAATGTTTGTGTTTTGTGTGTTTGATTACATTGTTAACCTTTTACAATATATATATGTCCCTGTCTATGCTGTATTCTGTTAATTCAGAGATGAGATCAAAAGGAAATCTTAACATTTAAATGAATAGTAAGTGTAAAAATATAATTAGGAAGGCCAAAAAAGAATTTGAAGAACAGCTAGCCAAAGACTCAAAAAGTAATAGCAATTTTTTTAGTACATCAGAAGCAGGAAGACTGCTAAATAACCAATGGGACCACTGGACAGTCGAGATGATAAGGCCATTGCAGAGAAATTAAATGAATTATTTGCATCCGTCTTCACGGTTGAGGATGTGAGGGAGATTCCCAAACCTGAGCCATTCTTTTTAGGTGACAAATCTGAGGAACTGTCCCAGATTGAGGTGTCATTAGAGGAGGTTTTGGAAAAAATGATAAACCAAACAGTAATAAGTCACCAGGACCAGATGGTATTCACGCAAGAGTTCTGAAGGAACTCAAATGGGAAATTGCAGGACTACTAACTGTAGTCTGTAACCTATCATTTAAATCAGCTTCTGTACCAAATGAGTGGAGGATAGCTAATGTGACGCAATTTTTTTAAAAGGGCTCCAGAGGTGACGCTGGCAATTACAGGCCGGTAAGCCTGACTTCAGTACCAGGCAAACTGGTTGAAACTATAGTAAAAAACAAAATTGTCAGAAAGATAGATGAACATAATTTGTTGGGCAAGAGTTAACATGATTTTTGGAAAGGGAAATCATGCTTCACCAATCTACTAGAATTCTTTGAGGGGTCAACAAGCATGTGAACAAGGGGGATCCAGTGGATATAGTGTATTTAGATTTTTAGAAAGTCTTTGACAAGTTCCCTCACCAAAGACTCTTAAGCAAAGTAAGCTGTCATGGGATAAGAGGGAAGGTTCTCTCATAGATTGGTAACTGGTTAAAAGATAGGGAACAGAGGGCAGGAATAAATTATCTGGAAAAAGGAGAAAACAGTGAGGTGGCAAAGTTTGCAGATGATACAACACTACCAAGATAGTTAAGTCCAAAGCAGACTACAAACAGCTACAAAAGGATCTCTCCAAACTGGGTGACTGGGCAACAAAATGGTAGATGAAATTCAATGTTGATAAATGCAAAGTAATTCACACTGGAAAACATAATCCCAACTATACATATAAAATGATGGGGTGTAAATTAGCTGTTACCACTCAAGAAAGAGATCTTGGAGTCATTGTGGATAGTTCTCTGAAAACATCCACTCAATGTGCAGTGGCAGTCAAAAAAGCAAACAGAATGTTGGGAATCATTAGGAAAGGGATAGATAATAAGGCAGAAAAGATCATATTGCCCCTATATAAATCCATGGTACGCCCACATAGATTCATAGATTATAGAACTGGAAGGGACCTCGAGAGGTCATCGAGCCCAGTCCCCTGCCCGCATGGCAGGACCAAATACTGTCTAGACCATCCCTGATAGACATTTATCTAACCTACTCTTAAATATCTCCAGAGACGGAGATTCCACAACCTCCCTAGGCAATTTGTTCCAGTGTTTAACCACCCTGACAGTTAGGAACTTTTTCCTAATGTCCAACCTAGACCTCCCTTGCTGCAGTTTAAACCCATTGTTTCTGGTTCTATCCTTAGAGGCTAAGGTGAACAAGTTCTCTCCCTCCTCCTTATGACACCCTTTTAGATACCTGAAAACTGCTATCATGTCCCCTCTCAGTCTTCTCTTTTCCAAACTAAACAAACCCAGTTCTTTCAGCCTTCCTTCATAGGTCATGTTCTCAAGACCTTTAATCATTCTTGTTGCTCTTCTTTGGACCCTTTCCAATTTCTCCACATCTTTTTTAAAATGCGGCGCCCAGAACTGGACACAATACTCCAGCTGAGGCCTAACCAGAGCAGAGTAGAGCGGAAGAATGACTTCTCGTGTCTTGCTCACAACACACCTGTTAATGCATCCCAGAATCATGTTTGCTTTTTTTGCAACAGCATCACACTGTTGACTCATATTTAGCTTGTGGTCCACTATAACCCCTAGATCCCTTTCTGCCGTACTCCTTCCTAGACAGTCTTTTCCCATTCTGTATGTGTGAAATTGATTTTTCCTTCCTAAGTGGAGCACTTTGCATTTGTCTTTGTTAAACTTCATCCTGTTTAACTCAGACCATTTCTCCAATTTGTCCAGATCATTTTGAATTATGACCCTGTCCTCCAAAGTAGTTGCAATCCCTCCCAGTTTGGTATCATCTGCAAACTTAATAAGCGTACTTTCTATGCCAATATCTAAGTCGTTGATGAAGATATTGAACAGAGCCGGTCCCAAAACAGACCCCTGCGGTACCCCACTCGTTACGCCTTTCCAGCAGGATTGGGAACCATTAATAACAACTCTCTGAGTACGGTTATCCAGCCAGTTATGCACCCACCTTATAGTAGCCCCATCTAATTTGTATTTACCTAGTTTATCGATAAGAATATTATGCGAGACAGTATCAAATGCCTTACTAAAGTCTAGGTATACCACATCCACCGCTTCACCCTTATCCACAAGGCTCGTTATCCTATCAAAGAAAGCTATCAGATTGGTTTGACATGATTTGTTCTTCACAAATCCATGCTGGCTGTTCCCTATCACCTTACCACCTTCCAAGTGTTTGCAGATGATTTCCTTAATTACTTGCTCCATTATCTTCCCTGGCACAGAAGTTAAACTAACTGGTCTGTAGTTACCTGGGTTGTTTTTATTTCCCTTTTTATAGATGGGCACTATGTTTGCCCTTTTCCAGATTTCTGGAATCTCTCCCGTCTCCCATGACTTTCCAAAGATAATAGCTAGAGGCTCAGATACCTCCTCTATTAGCTCCTTGAGTATTCTAGGATGCATTTCATCAGGCCCAGGTGACTTGCAGGCATCTAACTTTTCTAAGTGATTTTTAACTTGTTCTTTTTTTTATTTTATCTGCTAAACCTACCCCCTTCCCATTAGTATTCACTATGTTAGGCATTCCTTCAGACTTCTCGGTGAAGACCGAAACAAAGAAGTCATTAAGCATCTCTGCCATTTCCAAGTTTCCTGTTACTGTTTCTCCCTCTTCACTAAGCAGTGGGCCTACCCTGTCTTTGGTCTTCCTCTTGCTTCTAATGTATTGATAAAAAGTCTTCTTGTTTCCTTTTATTCCCGTAGCTAGTTTGAGCTCATTTTGTGCCTTTACCTTTCTAATCTTGCCCCTGCATTCCTGTGTTGTTTGCCTATATTCATCCTTTGTAATCTGTCCTAGTTTCCATTTTTTATATGACTCCTTTTTATTTTTTAGATCGTGCAAGATCTCGTGGTTTAGCCAAGGTGGTCTTTTGCCACATTTTCTATCTTTCCTAACCAGTGGAATAGCTTGCTTTTGGGCCCTTAATAGTGTCCCTTTGAAAAACTGCCAACTCTCCTCAGTTGTTTTTCCCCTCAGTCTTGATTCCCATGGGACCTTACCTATCAGCTCTCTGAGCTTCCCAAAATCTGCCTTCCTGAAATCCATTGTCTCTATTTTGCTGTTCTCCCTTCTACCCTTCCTTAGAATTGCAAACTCTATGATTTCATGATCACTTTCACCCAGGCTGCCTTCTACTTTCACATTCTCAACGAGTTCCTCCCTATTTGTTAAAATCAAGTCTAGAACAGCTTCCCCCCAGTAGCTTTTTCAACCTTCTGAAATAAAAAGTTGTCTCCAATGCAGTCCAAGAATTTGTTGGATAGTCTGTGCCCCGCTGTGTTATTTTCCCAACATATATCCGGATAGTTGAAGTCCCCCACCACCACCAAATCTTGGGCTTTGGAGGATTTTGTTAGTTGCTTGAAAAAAGCCTCATCCACCTCTTCCACCTGGTTAGGTGGCCTGTAGTAGACTCCTAGCATGACATCACCCTTGTTTTTTGCCCCTTTAAGCCTAACCCAGAGACTCTCAACACTTCCGTCTCCTATGTCCATCTCTACCTCAGTCCAAGTGTGTACATTTTTAATATATAAGGCAACACCTCCTCCCTTTTTCCCCTGTCTATCCTTCCTGAGCAAGCTGTACCCATCCACACCAACATTCCAATCATGTGTATTATCCCACCAAGTTTCAGTGATGCCAACAATTTCATAGTTGTATTTATTTATTAGCACTTCCAGTTCTTCCTGCTTATTCCCCATACTTCTCGCATTTGTATATAGGCATCTAAGATACTGGTTTGATCTTTCCTCCCAGTTTTGTCCTGACTCTCCTTTCTCTCTGCCAATATAGCCCACACTCCCTCTTGTTTCCGACCCATCTCCCCGGTCTCCATGTTCCCCACTTACCTCTGGGCTTTGCTCACCTGTCCACGTCGAACCTAGTTTAAAGCCCTCCTCACTAGGTTAGCCAGTCTGTGTCCGAATAGGGTCTTTCCTCTCCTCGAAAGGTGAACGCCATCTCTGCCTAGCAGTCCTTCCTGGAATAGCATCCCGTGGTCTAGGAAGCCAAAGCCCTCCTGGCGACACCATCTTCGCAGCCAGGCATTCACCTCCATGATGCATCTGTCTCTGCCCGGGCCCCTACCTTTGACAGGAAGAATTGAAGAGAATACCACCTGCGCTCCAAACTCCTTCACCCGTACTCCCAGAGCCCTGTAGTCACTCTTGATCTGCTCAGTGTCACACCGCGCAGTATCATTTGTGCCCACATGGATGAGTAGCATGGGGTAGTAGTCAGAGGGCTGGATAATCCTCGACAATGCCTCCGTAACGTCTCGGATACGGGCCCCCGGCAGGCAGCATACCTCCCGAGATGAAATGTCAGGGCGACAGATGGGCGCCTCCGTCCCCCTCAGCAGAGAGTCTCCGACCACCACTACCCTACGTTTCATATTCGCAGTGGTGGCAGCAGACTTTCCAGCCTTAGGGGTACGAGGCTTCTCCTCCTTTACTGTAGGGAGTGATTCCTTCTTTCCTGTATCAAGAAGAGCATAATGGTTACCTATAACCACAGCAGTGCAAGTGCAATCTTGAACATTGCATGCAGATGTGGTAGCTCAATCTCAAAAAAGATATATTGGAATTGGAAAAGGTTCAGAAAAGGGCAACAAAAATGATTAGGGGTATGGAATGGCTGCCATATGAGGAGAGATTAATAAGACTAGGGACTTTTCAGCTTGGAAAAGAGACGACTAAGGGGGATATGATAGAGGTCTATAAAATCATGACTGGCATGGAGAAAGTAAATCAGGAAGTGTTATTTAGTCCTTCTCATAACAGAAGAACTAGAGGTCACCAAATGAAATTAATAGGCAGCAGGTTTAAAACAAACAAAAGGAAGTATTTTTTTCACACAACAGTCAACCCATGGAACTCCTTGCCAGAGGATGTTGTGAAGGCCAAGACTATAACAGGGTTCAAAAAAGAACAAGATAAATTAATGGAGGGTAGGTCCATCAATGGCTATTAGCCAGGATGGTTAGGGATGGTGTCTCTAGCCTCTGTTTGCCAGAAGCTGGGAATGGGTGACAGGGGATGGATCACTTGATGATTACTTCTTCTGTTCATTCCCTCTGAGGTATCTGGCATTTGCCATTGTCAGCAGACAGAATACTGGTCTAGACAGACCTTTGGTCTGACCCAGTATGGCTGTTCTTATGTTCTTAATTGTAAATACAGTGATATCATTGTATTCATTTCTCTTTGAAATCTATAGCAAATCACCTCTGAATGGTAGGAAAAAAGCAATTGCCTTATGTTAATTCCCGTAGCTAATTACTGATGATGCTTAGGAAACAGGTCTATTTCGAAGTCTCCATGATTGCCTATTGTTTGCCTAAGGACACTGGGCTGTCAAGAGAAGGCCTGGAACTGTATAAAAAGTCCTTGGGTCCTGATCATTTTTATCTCAAATCTGCTTGATGCTTTATGCAGGGGAAGCTTGAGTCATAAGTCTGAGATCTCCAGTCCCATCTGGATCACCCTGAATATGAACATTGGACTATAACCTATGGACTAATTCTGAAAGAACTCTTTGCAACTACTAAGCTCACCATATCTACTATGGATCTGATCTCAGAACTATACTCATGTCTGTATGTATACTGATCTTTTAACCAATACTCTCTCTTTTCTTTTAAAATATATTTTAGTTTAGTTAATAAGAATTGGCTGTAGCGTGTATTTGGGTAAGATCTGGAATATTCATTAACATGGGAAGTAATGTGTCCAATCCTTTGGGATTGGTAGAACTTTCTTATATGATGAATAAGATTTTCAGTAATCATCATCACATTTGACTTGGGTGACTGGGAGGAGGCCTAAGACTAGGTTGCTTCAAAGGAACTGTGTTTTTATCTTCTGGGTAACCAATAAGGTATTATAGAATCTGTTTTATGCTGGCTTGGTAAATCTATGTTTTGGAATATCCACCAGCTTCGGGGATTGTCTGCTCCATTCTTTGCAGTTTACCCTAATTGAGTAACCTCAGTGTGGCTCCCCTGGGATCCCGCTGACAGTGGGCTATTATTTTTACAATCACTTTCCAAAATAAAACAATGCTTGAAGGCCAAGTGGTGCTGGTGGTGGGGAGGAGGGAGCAGGGCCGGCTCCAGGCACCAGTGTAGAAAGCAGGTACCTGGGGCGGCCAATGAAGAGGGGGGCGGCACATCTGGCCATTCGGTGGCAATTCGGCGGCGGGGCAGTCAGTCCCTATCCGAGGGAAGGACCTGCCGCCAAATTGCTGTTGTAGAATGAAGCGGCGGTAGAACTGCCGCTGATCGCTGCTTTTTTTTTTTTTTTTTTTGTCATGCTTGGGGCAGCAAAAATGCTAGAGCCGGCCCTGGGAGGGAGCATAACAGGGAACAAGTAAAATCAAGCCCACGGATAAGGGATAACTCATAGCTACCTTTTTATTCTTTTTGAATTTTTGCCTTGTAATTTTTGGGGAAAAGTACATGCCCTGGGAGTTAGAGTTGTGCAGATGTACTGCATAAACAGTGTTGTTTGGAAACATTATTCTTTTGTAAGCCATAGTGCCACTGGGGAAAGAGCACACCCTTTGATAAAGTATCCAGTGCTCCAATGCTGTCCAGAATACAAAGGTATCAGAGCTGTGGATCCACCCTGCTCACACATGCTCCTTAAGGGCCCTAGCAATTTTATTGTTGCACCCCAGGGCAGGCTACCAAATTCTAGCTGCCTTAAGTCCTGTCCATAATTTTGCTCTTGATAGGGAGAATATGAATAAATTGGCCTTTGGAATCCACAAAATCTATTGCTTTTTCCCATCTATCCTCTATCCATGTATTGGTCCCTCAGAAGTTTAAATGCACATGTGTAAACCCAGCAACAGGCTTGGAATTTAAGTGAGAGAGAGAACTTCTGTGTCACTTTTATACTGATTCCCAGGAAATCCCCCAGACTCTCAGCAAACCATGTCATATACCTGGGGCAGATTTTGACTCAAATTATTCGTTTCCCTTTTGATAATTTAGATCTGTGTTAAACCTTTTTTTCCGTCTATTTGAGCAGCATGATAAAAGCCAGATAGTTTTATTGTTTTTAATATTTGAGCTGTGCATTTTTTAAATTATTCCTGAAAACACTCCCCAAAATACACCCTATCTCCACTAGCAATATTAAATTTGCTGCACCATTATAGAGGACTATTTGCTGCCAACGCTTTTAAATTGAGTAACTGTCTCTTTCTAACTCTGCTACTGTTGGCCAACTTATGTTCATATTGCTTTGCTACCATCTGTGCTAATAACTGAATCCTTCATGTTTAAAATGTATATTGCAAGGTCTCACTTCAATTCCGTGTTCACTCCTTATAGTGGTCTACCCTGATTTGGATGTTTACATTCATTGGGTTGAGGAGTTTCAATGACAGGAAAAAGAGTAGAACATCTGGAGGCTTTGTAGTACATTCATTTTTTAATTACTACTGATAGTTTCTTACTCTCTAAAAAAACTATCCTCAGACAAGTCTTTACTCTTCAGGTATCTATGTGGTTGAGTAAAGTGGCTAGTAGGAGATACTCTTATGTCCTTTGGTAGGGTAATGTTAGGAATTTCTGGCATGAGCAAATATAGCCTTGATGACAAAGGTCTCACCTAAAGTACTGACTGCTGGAATTTAATAAAAATCCATGGGGCCAAAGATGCAAGTTTTCACAAGTGTTCTTTTCATTTCAAAAGGAAATTCCGAGACATTCACAAGATCTTATTCTGGTCCTTACACAAGACCCAGCTCTTTTTCCAGCAGGCACTATAAGAAATTACTAAAAAAGAGTTTATAGTTCAGAGCTGATTTGAGTACATGAGTTGAGGACCCCTATAGTCCTGTATTTTTAATTAGATTGATTGTGGCCCACAGTCACACATGTTTGCATGGAAAACCTCATACTAAATGAAAAACCTAGGATTAGCTGTGCCAACTAATCTGTACACCAGATAAGTCATACAGATAAACCATACCTTTTTGTCACAAAATGGATTGCAAACATTTGTTTTCCAGTTAAATGAAGAAGCAAGAAAATGTAACATGTTTAAGTAGGGATTGATAGGGAAATTACCAGAGAAAATTAAGGTAAATTAGTAATTAATTAGGGAGTAATTATGAGTAATTAAGTAAACTAAGGACCTTAGAATGTACATCATATTATGTGCTAGTTAAAACAATGGTTTTATCTCTAAATGTACAGTCATTAAGAATTCTTGTAATGCTCAATGACATATTTTAGTTTCTGAAATATGGAAGTTTGTCTCTTTTGGGTGGGTCTCATTCCAAAACAGTCTCTCTGTGTTGGGTGGCAGTGGGATGGGAAAAAAAAAGTTTTATTATGGAATATCGCTAGTAAATGTTCAACACCACAAAAGTGATGACATATATTGAAGAGAGGGTGAGTCAACATGCTGCAAGGACTCCTACTAGTCACTGGTACAATATTTTGTTATTTTCACTAGCAATTTTGTCTGGAAGTAGAAAATGCTAACACACAAGAATATTTGTGCTTGGTTTGTATTTCAGACAAGGTTCAAGCAAGTTCTAAACTGGTTCATCCATCCATACTGTCAGGGGAGTACTCAGTGGTTTGACAGAAAACTCAATGACCAGGGTTCAGAGGTATCAGAACAGAACAGAAATACCAATCCCACTTACTGGTCTCCAAACACTACTAATAAAAGAAGAAATAGGTTTTGTTATTCACCAGTCTCCAGGGTTTGGAGTCACTCAGATATAAGATTTACTTCTTGTATACATTATTTAATACTTTACAGTTCAACCCAGGTACAACTAGAACAGACATTACACACAGTTCAGAGAGTGCATGCATATTATAGATTTAGTCACTCAACTTCCTTTTCTACCAAGTTCTTGGCCTTCTGCAAAGTGCCATGCACTGTCCAAATTGGGGGGGTGGGGAGGGAAGGGGGACATATTCAATTTTCAGGATCTGTATAGTGTAGTACTCAAAACATTACAGAATTACCCAGTTTCCCTCATCGGTGTGACAAAATGAGAATTTTCTCTAATATTTTGGAAGCCTATGTGTGCCTCAATTTCATCTATATACTGTATAGTTACCTAAGGGAGCTCTATTTGCTCTCGGGACAGGCTAAGAAACTGGTGTGAATGACACCCAGATGTCAGGGCTATGTGGGTCTTAGGTCCCAAATCAAGGGCACTCTTGAGAAGACAATGGTGAATCCAATTGCCTGGACATGGAAACCTAGCAGCCAATGAGCCAGAGAGATATGTACTTCCCCACCTCTCAGCAGGGAGACTGAGTTACATCTCCACAGCTAGAGAACAAAGGACTGTGAGGTGGAAGTTAAGCATTGGCTCTCGAAAGCAGTTGGGGGACACACCTGGAAGTCTGACAAAGGAGGTCAGATAGATGGGGAGACAGAGCTTGAACAATGGGGTTGGTTCAGCTTGATTGGGTTCTGGCTACCCAGAATAGTCTATGGTGTAAACTTTATTTAAACTCTGCTAACCAAGGATTTCTTACATTGTGTTTCAGTCAACTAATAAACTATACTGTTTGACAACGCTGACTGATTGTCACTGCAGATGCTGGCAAAGGTGAATTTCTTCCCAAGATTGTACAAGTTTCCCGCAGGAGTCTGTCTCAGTCAGATTCACTGAACAAAACTCACGTTGTGACGCAGGAGGCCTGAAGGCCCAGAGGTCCAGACTAAGGAGGTGATGCAGCCACATGGTTTATCCTGGGGGAAGAGTGGGACCCTAAGGGGTCTGGCACACTGAAGGGGTCCCCCAGAGACTGTTCCAAAGCTGGAACCATAGCATCGATCCTGTGGATCCACAACAATTTGGTATGACATTTAGCATAGGTGCCAACTTTCCTTGGCGCTGGTGGGTGCTCGTGCGCCCCGGACCCTGCCCTGACTCCACCCCTTCCCTGCCCCTATTTGACCACTCCCCAAATCCCCGCCCCAGCCCTGCCTCTTCCCCGAGCGCGCCATGTTCCTCCTCCTCCCCCTCCCTCCCACCACCTGCCGCGCGAAATAGCTGTTTCACAGTGCAAGCTCTAGGAGGGAGGAAGGGAGAGAGGGAGTGGGGAGAAGCAGGATGCGAAGGCGTGCTCAGGAGAGGAGGCGGAGGTGGAGCTGAGTTGGGGCGGGGAGCTGCCGGTGGGTGCAGCACCCACCATTTTTTTCCTGTGGGTGCTCCAGCTCTGGAGCATGCACGGAATTGGCGCTTATGACATTTAGCATCATTAGCTTTCTTAACTGCTGTCCCCAGAAGATGACAAGACCTTCTGGGAGCATATAGTCACAAAGGAAAATCTTGACTGAAAGGGGGAAACACCATTTAATCTGTAGCAAAATTCGTCCCTTCCCAGGGGAAGAGTCTCTGTGTCTCTCTAACCTAGCCTACAATTGAGATCTGGGGACTGATGGCAGGTAACTTTACTGAACGTGTATCAACGGGAGGTCACCAATGTGAATATATGGGAAATTGGTTCTTCCCAGGAATTTGGGAAGGGGCAATAGGCCAAAGTTATTGGGATCTGCTATAGAAAGTATCTCTGTTGCTGACAGCATGAAGCATTTATGTTAGCCATTAACTTCTAGCTCTTTCACAGAGTTAGGGAAAAGAAGGAAAGGAAAGTCCTCAGCAGCACTTTAAAAGGGGTGAGTGTTTTCAGTACTGCCATGTGATTTCTCTTTTTAAAAGATGCCTAACCATGAGAGGATAGAGTACATTGCACACAGGTAGTCTTAAATTTGCTCACTGACTCTAGAAACTGTAGTCACTGCAGCCACCCGTTGAAGTACAGTCATCTCCTGCATAAAGGTGACAACTATTTAGCAGGGCATAGTAGAATTGCATGGTATGTTAGGACAGGAAGTGAAGAATAATATATTCAGTTGTAACGGCTGTACCCGGAAATTTAGGCAGGCAGAATATAATTACCCAAGTGGGGGTTGAATGCAATTTCACTGGGTGAACTGCAGACTATGTCCACATAACTGTTTATTTTTTTTATTTCAAATGATCCAAACCTCATTAAACAAAGTGTTACATTTGGAAATAGAGTGAATATCTTTCATTTTCCCTACTGATGAATGCAAATAATTAATTTAACAAACAATGGCAATTTGCATAATTTATACTTAGCATTATCAGACAATGAACACATTTAAAAAATTAGTTTAAAAGGATGTTGTGCCCACTAATCGCCCCCCTGAATATCTTTGTATGACCCTTTAAAAGAAAAAAATTCTGCTTAATTTTTTAACATTATTCTGCTTCTTCCTATATTCTTACAATAAAAAAAGAAAGACATTGGGCAGATAGAGAATATTAGTCATAACATTCACGTTATTCAAGTGTTCTTATTAAAGTAAAAATATAAGACTGGTATGTAGCTGAACTGCCAGGAAGAGCTAGAACTGATCTAACTCAATGTCTTGTTAATAAAATACTTTATAGGTAAAATACCAGAAGTGGTGGCCATTTGTTTGTTTATGTTATTCTTTTGTTTCAAAAGAGTGACTTGAATGACTGTGTCAGTCAGATACTATTGCCCAGAGTCATATAAGTACCTAGGTAGACAGATAAACAAATAGACACACCATCAAACATTAGATTAGGTTATAATGCAAACTACCAGAGAGAATAGCATGAGAGGGCTTCGGTCTCTGAAATGGAATTGTCAGTCCACTGAACTATAGACTACCTCAGAACTTCAGACAAAGAGGACATATTATAGCATTTGCTTTTGGTGAGAGAGGATTTGCTATTGAATGAATATAGAAGATATTAAACACTAGCTTTTTTAGTATTTTAAGACCTGTGATTTTAACAATAAATTTTGTTAATACATACAGCCAGACAGTGAGCTTTTGTTGTGTTGTTCAGAGGAAAAAAAATATTTAATATTGAATTAATCACACAAAACTCCAAAGGTTTGATCCTGTGGCTTACTCATTAAATCTCTGGGAACTCAAGTTTTTTTTTTTTTTCACACTGATGCTTAATTTTTTTAAACTTAAGCATCTGGAAGATTTGTTTATTTGTTTAAGTTTTCAGTTAAAAACAATCTCATTCAAAGTATGATTATTCAGAGAGGTATCCCTGCATTTAATGATATGTAGAGATTGGAGCTACAGTGTTAAGATCCAGCAATATGCATGCTTGCCACCTGTCTATTATTTGGAAGAAAGGTTATTAGTTGCAAGAATTGTGAGTAAAAAGAAGAACAGGAGTACTTGTGGCACCTTAGAGACTAACAAATTTATTAGAGCATAAGCTTTCGTGGACTAACACGGCTGTTACTCTGAAGAATTGTGAGTGAATTTCTCAACTTGCTTTTTATTAGCTTACTATGCTCTATTTGCGCTTAGGTTGGTATAGGAGCAGGGCTTAACTTGATAATCTCAGGAACAGAGATCCCATATTATTTATACTAAAACTACTAAGATCCTGAGGGAAAAGTCCTAACATTTACAAAACAAGGGATTCTTACCCACTCACATTTTATGTTTTATTGTTTGGTTGGTCATTTAGAACACTTATCAAATCCTTGACATTTAGAGGCAGGATTTTCTACAGATCAACTGGGTAGCGGTTCCAAGCTGTAAATAATGTACCTATAATGGTAACATGCTTTGTCAGCTCAGTGCTGACTCACAAATTAATGTCTCCAAACTAACCTGTTTCTATCATCCAATCCCATATTTCAACCTCTCGCAACAATTCTATCTGGATGACTTGGCATCATTAACAGAGTCAAAAATGTGCTCCTGGGACTAAATCCTCAGCTGATGTTAATTTGCAGTTTCTGATTTGTATTAGCTGAGGATCTGGGTCCTGATTTCCCCCCCCAAATTTCTCTCTCATTTGAAGGCAGTAAGTAAGATCTGAGGGTGTCCCCCGTTTGTCCTGGACCCCACGGAGATGCACCCTCCTTGATTTGTTTCAGTGGTAGCCGTGTTAGTCTGTATCAAAAAACAAAACAAAACAAACCAGCAAACAAACAAACAAAAATGAGGAGTCCTTGTGGCACCTTAGAGACTAACAATTTGCAACTCTCAAATCCTACCAATATATGGAGACATATACCTGTAATCATAGCAAAACTCATGACCGTACCCAGTATCCTCCCTCCATCATCCTTACCACACTCATTCTGAAACCAGTGAAAAGGTTATGGGAAAGGAGGCCTGGAAATGGTCTTCTACTACAAGGAGTTCTTGCAGCCTATCTACAAGCAAAGTAGCCCCCGCCCTTGGGCATTAACCTGTTTGCATTTGTCTCCACCAGCAGAATGCCAAAAATAAAGCCATTAGTCTGGCTAATGAGCTGTGGGAGAAAAAAAAAGCTTCCTGGACCGAATTATGGTGATGATTTTCACCCTGCATATAAACTTATAAAAATGATCAATATAAATGCCTCAGCTTGTGAAAACAATTAGATGACGAGAAGGAAGAAGTAGAAGCAGGCAAGGTGTATGTAGTAAGGTGTAAGACAGGGTAGGTGTAGACTTTCTGGCACTATCCAACAGGTCACTGTGGGAACAGGGAGAGGGATCCTACTTCTCACCCCCAGGATTTGAGCTGTATTTTGTCTGAATGTATTAATGCTTGAATTAAAGTTAAAATGTAATGCCTATATAAACTATAACTTAAATTTCCCTGATAAAAATGCAAAAGCTTATTAGAAAAATTCCCATTAGAAAAATTTCCATTCTAATCCAGAGCACTGAAATGAAATAATTGATTTCATAATGTTTAAAATTTAATTAAAACTAAAACTTACAAAATAAATTAGAAAGGCATAAATATTTTGTGTTAAGAATACCAAAGGATTATTCTCATAAGGCACGATGTCAGAAACTCTGCTTCTGTGGAGAGGCATAGCAATGTGTTTTGAGGTATCCTCAGTCCTATCTTCAGTTCATGATCAAAGGCACTTGATAAATAAATGTTGCAAAACAGTCACTACATTAAAGATGAACAGAATTTTTTTAGATGAGCCAAAGTTATTACAATTAAAAACTGCCAAATGCCCCAAAACACACTAATGAGGGCATTTCAACTTAAAAAAATATTTTAACTTGCCTGTTTGTTTTCCACATTCTGCACAGCAGATAATTCACAGTTGCAGAAACTGTGTTCTCTAGATGTTCCAGCATTCACTTTTGTTGACATTTGCTTCCTCTATCACCAATACTAGAGACATCTGTCTATAAGAGTAATGAAAATACTTTTTTACATAATAGGTACTCTGTTTGTGAAGTTTTCAATTATCTTATTTTATATTCACATTTATAGATATGAAATATCAAACCAATTATTTTAAGTAAAAATGATCTAATTGACATATATTATTACAATCTTTATATCCATAGGAGAACAAAATATTGATCCATTTTACAAGACAGTGAAAGGAAAATCTAGAGGCACTTCAAGTTTTGTTTTGTTTTTAAAGCTGACACCTAAACTTTACTAATAGTTCTTTAAGCCCATCCTCTTATGCACTTGAGTAACTTTATGAGTAACTTTATGTAAATAAGAAGTCCCAATTAGTTTGTAATGCAGCTGTTCACGTGAATAAAGTTAAGCATATGTGTAACTGTTTGCAGAATCAGGGCCTTAGTAATGAAAAGCTGTGGTAAATGGTCCCTGCCATTTTAGAGACTACTTTTTGAATATGTGGTCCTTTGAAAGATATGTACTTCATGTTCATTATCCAGTTCTTTGTAAAGTTCTTGCTATTTTAAAAATACAAAATTCTGATCTGGACCCATACTAAGAAGCCTACAAAATTAGGGTAGGTTTTGTGTTTGGGTGTTACTCAGGTCCTTCACAAGCCTATTACAAAATAAAATAACCATTAACAAAATACATTCCATATCTTCCATTGATGTATGCTGTGTAGTTGTAGCCCTGTCACTCCCAGGATATTACAGACAAGATGGGTGAGCAAGAAGAGCTCTGTGTGCATTGAAAGCTTATCTCTTTCATCAACAGAAGTTGGTCCAAAACGAGATATTACCTCACTCATCTTGTCTCTGTAACAAAATAAGTCAGCTCCCACTGATACCAACAAGGAAATTCTATTCTATTCTATTCTATTCTATTCTATTCTATTGTATTCTGGCAGTGCCACCTTTGGTTAAGGTGCCTTAAATTTCACATTATGAGGCCCTGTTTTCTGTTGCTTATAACTTTGTCAAATTTTAACTGTGCAAACTGAATTTTTACATGTTGGGCATCTGCTTCAGACTGAATATTTTTAGAAAATTTCTGCAAAAATGGTCCCAAGAATGAGATTAGGGAAATATATTTTGTTTTAACCAGGTTAGAAAAAAATCTTATACCCTTTTCACACTAGCACCACTAATTTCAGAGCACGTGTGATAAATGAAAAGGGGTTGGGGGTAGCTCCCTTTTATGGACCCAGCCAGCCAGTTAGCTATAAAATCCCTCTCAGTAGCTGTTCTCTAGTTGCTTTACCTGTAAAGGGTTAAAAAGTATCACTGCGATGCATAGGTAAAAGGAAGTGAGTGGGCACCTAGCCAAAAAAGCCAATGGGAAGGCTAGAACTTTTTAAAATTGAAACAAGACTTCCCTTTTGTCTGTCTGTGTTGTTCTCCCAGAGAGCAGAGACAGGGCTGGAACTATACTGTAAAAGTTTGTGCCAAGTCTGAAAAATCATCAAATCATACCTAGAAATTACTCATTTGAAATCCCAGATATGTAACTAGACCAGGAAATGTCTAGGAAGATGGGATTAGGTTTATCTCTTTTATTTCTTTATGGCTTGTGGACTCCTCTGTGCTAACCCCAGGTGCTTTTGTTTTGGTTGTAACCTTTAAACTGGACCTCAAGAGAGCTATCTTGATGCTTAATACTTGTAATTGTTTTTTTTTTTAATCTAGAAAAAAGCCTAAGTTTCAGATGTATTGTCTTTCTTTTGTTTTAAATAAAATTTTACATTTTTTAAAGAACAGGATTGGATTATTGTGTCCTAAGAGGTTTGTGTATTGTTTAATTAGCTGGTGGCAACAGCTGATTTCCTTTGTTTTATTTCTAAGCTCTTCCCCGGAGGCGGTGTGGAAGGGCTTGAGGGTACCCCACAGGAAGGAATTCCCAAGCGTGCCTTACTGGATTCCAAAGGGGGGTTTTGCACTTGAGTGGTGGCAGCATCTACCCATCCAAGGTCAGAGAGAAACTGTAACCTTGGAAATTTAATACAAGCCTGGAATAGCCAGTATTAATTTTTAGAATCCTTGCGGGCCCCCATCCTCTGCACTCGAAGTGCCAGAGTGGGGAATCAGCCGTGACAGCAGGGGTTTGAAATTTGACAGGGAGGGTTGTCTTTATATCAGGGACATGCATTTTGAGGGCCCCCTGAAAAAAAAACAACACCGAAATTTGGTCAAGTTATATGTCTTTGAAAACTCTCAGTTCACATATAATCAGACTGGTTAGAGTTTGGCAGTTAAATTCTCTGAAGATTCCATCTCAACTGAGCATGATTCAGCCCAGGGCTACAGAGCTGAGCAAGACTTTATCTGCAATTACTTCTCTTCACTACTGTATGACTTTCCCCAAAAATATTATCGAAAACCTAATTGGAAATCGTTATTGAAAAATTACATTTATCAAAACTGGGGTTTGTTAACTGAAATTTATTATAACATTTAGTATCACTTTCAATAAAAAGGGCATAGACTTTTTCATGAAAAATAAAATATTGCAAATGTTGATAATTTTAATGAAAATTTTAACTTTGGGGGAAAAATTAAACTTTTTGTTCACAGCTTTTTGTAAATAAGAATAAATAATAAGAATAATTATACGTATTTTGGTGTTCTGTTCCATTTGACTCATGATCTAAAGGGAAGGGTTGTGGGTTGGAATTGTTCTTTCCACATGTTGTTGCCTGGGGAAATTTCCTGTAATTGAAAGATGGGTCTTTTATACTTCTCATGACTGACCACTTCCCCTTGATTAACAGTTCTTAAGGGTTCTGTTAGTCAAGGGACTTTGATTCAGGTGGGCCACATATGTAAAGTGTTCCATCCTCTATTGCTATTTATATTGCAGAGGCCCCAAACAGTAATCATAAGAACGGCCATATTGGCCCCATTGTGATAGGCACTGGACAAACACAGTAAATAGACCTTTGTTGTCCTAAACAGCTATGCTTAGTGCATCCCCAGTGTAATCCCAATGATCCAATCAGCTACAGTATATGACAATTAGATGGGCATTCACATGCCGCTCTTAGGAAGAGGACAGATTTGGGCATCTACAGAAAGCTGAATTTGGAATGGGGAGGTAATTACAGCAGGGAAAAATGAAACTTTTTTCAGCCAAATATGCAGATTTGGCCACACTGAAAACTTTAGCAAAGTTGTGTTGATTTCAGTGAATTGTTCAAATTGAAAGAAAAAATACAAAGTCAAACCATTTTCTAAATGAAATGCTTTGATTTTTCAGTTTGAAATGATTTTTCAATTTGAAATTGGTTCTTCAAGAAATTTAGAATGGTGTATCAGACAACTTTTGTGTGTGGAATGTTCATAGTAATCAAACAAAGCAGACACGTCAGACTTCCCATACAGTTCAATCTCACTGAAATGCCTGTCTATATTTCAATATTATCTCTATGTTTAATGGTTATTTTTGCTGATAGTCTTCATAACTGAAATTTTCTCCGTCAGCAGTGTCTCATGACTAATAATTATACGACAGAGAATTCTAAAAACCATTGTGCTTTAACTTCAAAGTGGCTACCCTTTTCTATCATTCTTATTGTTATGAAAACTTATGAGCTTCCCTTAGCAATATATCCATTTTTAAACTGGCTACCATCTCCCATTTTTGCCAAAGGGGGTGAAGTCAAGACACCTCAGGAAAGATGGTATCTCCTGACAGCATTAAATGTTCCACCCTGTAGTCACACGATGATGGGAAAGATGAAAAAAAAAAAATCAAATGTGTGTTTAAAAATCAGTTTCTTCTAATCTGGGACCACAACCATTACTATACACAATTCATAATTTTCTTGTTATTTTCTGTCACAAGTTAAAATTGTGTGGATGCCCTAACTCTTCGTTTCCATACCCCGCTGCTTGTAAGTTTAACCTTAACTGAATTTCCTGGGTTTGAAATGCTTGTTTTGGGGAAATCACATCTCTATAATATTTTTACTCTTAAATTAGCAAAATGTTCTCAACCTTAACTCCACTTTAATGTTATTTTTTAATCTGTAAATATATTATTATAATGTGATATAATGAAAATAAAAATACATTTAGTCACAATAATGAACAAATGGAATATTACGGTTAGGTCTCCCTTCCATTAACATTAAAGTATTGTAATATGGGGTGAAGTGTTAAAAAAGTCAAAAGATACTTTTTTTTAAATTAAAAGGGAAAATAAATTTTTCACCCTTAAAAAGGTGTATTTTTTTTTTCAAATGCTGGAACAAATTAATATTTGGGCAGAGACTAACCATGGCAAACTTCACCCACCAAAGGAAAAATTTCCTAAAGTTTTAAGTGATGAAAAAGGGAGTTGGAATAGGAACAATAATGTAGCCTTAGCCATAGTGGTTATTGCCATATCTGCCTTAATTGTCATTTGTAATAGTAATAGTAAATAGTTATCCAGTTACTCATTCCAACTGCTCTCATTTGTAGTAGGAATTTTCTGATAAATAGTCATTTATCCCAAAATTTGTGAACCTTTTGGGATTTGTGAACTTGCTGACGGATACCTGGCAATTGTCTAAATACTCATAAGTAACAAATAAAATGATCCTCTTGAATCATTGTGAACCCAAAATAAAAAACAAAAGAAAACAAAAAAATCACAACTATATATATATATAGTGACAAATTCAGACCTTACAGCTGTAAGACAATGGTGAAAGGCATGTATATCTGCGCTAGAATGGTGAAGGCCTCCTTCCCTAGGAACTGAAAAGAGGTTACCTGCATGATTTAGAGACACCTGAATACAATTAAGGGCTTTAGAAACCGCTCTTCTGGTGAGAGAGTAACTGGAGAAATAAGTTGCAGCAGGGTTAATGGCAGCAAGGAGAAAATGATTCCCTAGGTGGAAGGCTCCTCTTCCTTACAGGGGAAACAACCATGTTAACTTCTGTATGGGGAAGGACTGGCAACTAGAAGTCAGCATAATAAGGCAATGTCCCAAGGGAAATGTTTCTTTTGTGTTGTGAGTTTGTTTGTTTGTATGTTTTGCTTAAGAGAACTACTTGGGCCAACCATGAGCCCCACCTTGTAAATACTGAAAAATAAAACAAAATGAATAATTAAAAACCTTGAGAGTAGAACTGACTTACTCCAAGCATCCCACCACCAGAGAGAGAAACACTGAGGCCAATGAGGCAAAAGAAGTGCTTTGCCACAATATATTTGGGGTCCTTTTTTTCATTTTTTACAAGTCAACCAATGCTAATAATAATAGATAAGAATATGGAAAGCTCATTGTCTGTGAAATATGAACAATTATCTCAAGGATATGGCTGGGAAGAATTTAAGCCCACTTTAACCTATGTAAATTAATTTACCACTTCCCTGTACAGTTTAGTTAGTGATGAATATGCCTCAAAAGAGAAATGCAAAATCTTGCTTTAGAGCTGCTGCCTCAGTATGAACTTCTCAGAATTACTATCTGGTAAAGGAGCGATCTCAAGCTGCTTTGTAAAGTTCAGCTACACAACTATAATGCTCTTGTGTTTCTCCTGAACATCTGTAGGTTTCTATGACACCTTATTCCTGTGAGGCCAGTAGTCTATATTTCTTATTGCTGCAGACTAGTAAAGATTATGCAAACAATTA
The DNA here is from genome assembly GCF_027887155.1 of Malaclemys terrapin pileata. Taxonomy (NCBI): domain Eukaryota; kingdom Metazoa; phylum Chordata; order Testudines; family Emydidae; genus Malaclemys; species Malaclemys terrapin. The sequence continues at coordinate 94,422,041 of NC_071509.1, forward strand.
AATATACATTTCCAGAAGTTACATGGGGTTTTATCCTTATGGTTTCTGTTGATTTTAACAGAACCATGTGGCTAAAAACCTACACTGAAAATTAAGAGCCAGTTTGTGACCTTCTTATTCTAGTTGATGAGCAGGTACTCTCATGAGTCTTCCCACTGAAGTCCCATGGAAGTTAGTCAGGTGAATAGTTACACACCAGTGGGAGTAACTAGCCTTAAGGAGTTGGAAAAATTACATCCAGGGTCTTATAGCTTTTGTTCACATAGAAGAAATTACGCAACCCTTCTCCCAACCCACACAATTATTAATGCATTGAAGATATGTTCAAATCTCAATCGAATATACAGCTATTTTACTCTATTTCTACATTCAATCCTACCTCATTATAAACATGACCTTAATTAACCTCTTAGCAAAATGGAGTTCATTGCCTCTCAAGGACAATCTCATTGAAAAACTATGTTGCACTGTCACTCAAAAGCTAAAGTAATGCTGCTTTATAAAGGGATTTGTAGTAATAACCCTTGAATATTAATAGCTTCTTATGCCATGCTGCTTATACAAACATATTAATGTAAACTTCATTCATGGCTTGCATAAAAGAAAAATAAAAGTGTTTGGGGGGGGGGAAGAAAAAGAAAGGAAGAAGCAAATACAAAAGAGACAAAATACTCTTTAAAGTTCCTTTAGCAAAATGTATATTTCTTAATAATGCTATGGTAATACTACATCACGTTTGTTAAAAGTATGATTAAATGTAGCCTTAGAATTATATATGGTAGTTTAATTTCACAAGCTAGGATTCAGAGCTCTCACTAAGGAAATTGGGAGGTTATCCATCTACTATACTGACTGCACCACACTGAATTCTTAAAAAAAAAAAGATTTTTCCCCCCCCAGCTCAAACAGTTATATGTGCATCAAACAACTGGGCCAGCTCCTCAGCTGATGTCAATCACCATAGCCCATTGATTTCAGAAAAGACATGCTGATTTACACCAGCTGAAGATCTGGGCCATATACTGATCTATTGTCAAACAAGCTCTGTATTAGCATTTTATTGCAAACTTGACACAATATAATTTAGCAGCACTTAAACTTTCTTAATTCAGCTTTTTTAAAGGCAGTAAGTCTATTTCTTATGAAAATAATTGAGAGCACTTGAGACTAAATTGTTTTGTTTGCCCACAGTCTAAAGGTAGAGGCTGAAGAGTTAATAATAGGCTTTTCTCACACCAATGTGTGTCAGCCTTCACTTTGAAGGACCACTGCATAAGGCCATAATTGCTGCTCACAGCATTTAACGGCTGAACAAAGGTTATGAATTGGTTTAACAATGAATATATGCATACTCAGGACATATATCTGGCTGAAGCTGTAAGTATTCCAACTGGTATTTTGCCAAATGGTATTTGAATGTTAATGGGTTTTGTATGAAAAATTGCAAACACCAACTGTTTTATAGTTGTACAGTACATTTATTATCCTGGCATTAAGTACTTTTTATCCCCTTGATTTTGAATATGGCATTTTTATATAGCATTATTGAAAAGCAAGGGGATTTGAGGCAACATTTATATACTGGGGAACCAAAAATGCAAGCTACCATTTACAGATGTATTAGTATGCCAACGTTTCCAGTATTCGGCTCTGAATCTGAGCTTCTAAATAACCTCAGATTTTCATCCAATTTTGCTGCAGTGATCTGATCATCTGGGTAAAGGGTGCTTATCACCTTGAAAGTGGCTCGCCATACCACATGATTCGGTCCTATCATGTGTGTGCTCCTTACACAATTTATTTTATTTATTACTGCTATCTGTGCTCAAGTACTGATCTGATTTTATTTAATCTTTATCAAGTCAATATTGTGCTCATGAGAAGTGATGTGCTAATATGCAGAGACAAGGTGCACCCAGGGCAGTGACAGTGCAAGCTATCTTTATGTCTGGAGGGATCAGCTGATGAGTGGCAGCCTAGCAGACTAGCAGTTTTCAGTGAATACTAAGGATTAGATTGTGGCATGTAGCCACACCCCTGTGCAGTGTGGAGATGCCATGCCCCAGGGAGAACTTAAAGAAGGATAGTCTCAGTAAATACAATGCTCATGCCAGTCTGCCTGGGCAGCTAGCTCTATGGATCAGTGCAGGGAAGGACTGACATACCTCCTCATCATTCTGTCCTGCCTGAGGAGATTTGCATCCCCCATGGGAGGAGAATGGAGGGAGTAATTATTATGCCCAAGTCTTGTGCAATACTCAGTAGGGCAGGGAAAGCACCTTTTACCCCCATGAATCCATGTAAAGATCAGAGGCAATCTAGCCCTAAATCCTCTACTCTGTCATCAGGGATTGAAATTACTTCTTATTATGATATTGAAGGTTTCTATTATGTGCAAGTTTGTTCTCTCCCCCGCTCCCCACACTCTCAGGTCCATAGACCATCCACCAGTTTCTGCCATTTATTTCAGTCTTGTGCTGATCTGCTCAGGCTTTTGAGTGTCTCCTTGCTGGATTAGGCTTTTTTCTCCATTGTTCTGCATAATGTTTCTCTAGGTTGCCCTCTTTTTCCTTTTTTGAGATATTATCCATGTTATCATTATCCATATTATCACTTTATGTGGAAGTTACATTGATGGCTCCCTTACAGTGTTTCCTAAATATGACAATCATTGTTTTCTTATCATATCTGATGTTTTAGATTGGCTAGTTCTACTTAAAATTTCTGATGTTGCAAAAAAAAAAAAAAAAACCACTTTCCAATGGCCTCTGAAGATCTGCAGGCATTTACTTTGGAATGAGATGGTCTTCTTATCAATTTCTGTTTTAGAGTTCCATGACTTTACTCCATCAAGAAGGACAGACGTGATGCTGGTGTTAAAAATTTATATTTCTGTATCAGTTTCAATCATGCTAATTTTCCAAATCATTTCAAGTTTATGAAAGTTGTTTGCTGCTTTTTATATTTGTTGCTTGGCATTTAGCAGGTTTCACCATCGCTGCATCACTCCCTAGAGGGAGATAAATAATTTACTTCTTCTAGTGTTTCTTTGTCCACTCTAATGGTTATTTTGGGGACTTTGATAACCATATATTTGTCTTCACCTTCTTGCTGAACAAGACAACTTGTTTTGCTATACCTTTGCTTACATTAAGCAAGTTTGTTCAGTAGGAACTAAAGATCACCAACTCATTTCCTGAAGGCTACCAAATAACCATTTGATGTTAACTTTTGGTTGTGATTGATGAAATAGAATGGATTCAAACAGATACCCTGTAAGTGAAAGTGCACGCAATACTATGCCTACTTGCCTAGTTGAATTGTTAAACTCTTCAGACAAATAATTTAGCAGAACTACAATCACTTTAGTAGAGAACTGCACAATGATCATGACAAGAAATAGCATGTTGGAAGCATTACATGCTATACATTATTAGAAAACACAAGACTTTCAAGGAAAATCTCTTCCAATTTTCCTAAGTGTTCAGAGCAGCTTGGCAGAATTATTTAGAATAAAGTTGTAATTTTACCTACAGTGTGAAATTACCAGCTGTCAGAGCAGGACTTTTTAAAGTCACTGTTGAATGAATTTGTTTTAGTCATATCATCAGTGACCTTGAATGCTTTTCAGACCAGAAATACTTCTTTTCTGAGTCATCTACACACTCACACACACACACACACACAGAGCTTTTATCAACCTCTTTGCGACATGGAATTGGCTTAAGTCCAGCATTTTTTTTTAAAAAATTGTAGTTTCCAAAGGATTTTGTGTTGGCATCTTTTGGTATGTATTGCAGATTATTTTTTTTCCTCACTGATATTTACTTCATTGGATTTCATCTTGGGGGACATGATCTGCTGAGTACTACATTGCTACAATGTCTAGTTATAGTACAGATTGGCCTCTATTGATATATTCTGGCATGTGATGAAGTTCAGGACCACAGATCTGAGTAATTTATGTACCTGACTCAAGATTTATCATCTTTACAGTCTTCATATGCCATTCTAGAATACATACAATTTTGTTTCTCTGTAATAAATAATCTTTTGGATCTAGGTTTCAATTTTTCAAACATGTCAGAGTACTTAGCAATGCTTAAAAGGTAAAATTTCAGTACATGGGATGTAAAACTTTTTGTTGTTGTTGATTGCACCCTTCTGGAATATTTAATCCAGCAGGAAAGCAGAATGCAATGAAGGAGGTGGGATATGGTGGGGTTTTGTTTATTTGTTTTTTCCATCAAGATAAATTATGAAAATTTATTAATGATAGTTACATCTTCTGTGAATATTTTCAGATGAGCTTTAATGTGTCTCATCTAAACACTTTATAGTGATTTGAATATATCATTATTATTAAAAATAAAGCCAAAAATAATAATAAATATAAAAAACCCTAATATAGATGTGGTCAGGTAGTAGACATATAATGCAGGTTTTCCATTTTCATGCAGTGTTAGGACAGAAGAACATTATGTTTATGAATTGGCAGCTTCTTTGTGAAAGTAAGTTGTCTCATTGTTTTCTGCAAAGCCTGTCCTATTTTATTCTCAGAGGTTTACAAATCAGTAGAAACATGTGCTTTCATGTGCTATATTATGAGTGACTTATCTCTGGGGCACATCTGTTTAAAAGCCATTTGGTCCTTTTTGAGTAAACAAAGTAAAACAAATTACTTTTTAAAATAAAAGTTTCTTTGCATGGATTTTTAAAAATCTGTATATTTAATTTTGTTGTTTTACATGTGGCAAGTCAATTACAAGCTTTGGATTTTGAGAAAACAAGAAACTGACAAATTATTTCATTTCCAAAGATGAAGAAGGGTATTTCCACTCTAACTAAATTTGCATTTAATACTTGGAGGAAGGTGGGGAAGTCAGATGTTGAAGCAGCCGTATTTGCTTTCTGAGGACAGTAGTTAATCAGAGCAGAAAGATTTGTATTATTACTGCATGGTTACTGAGAAAGGCATACCTCTTCTATATGATTTGCTAATAAAGTTGATTAGTTAATCACAGTACTAGGATCTGCATACTTTTCAGTTATCAAGAAATAACAGTACATCCATTAATCCAGTCCCACTTAGAGTGCAAAGATTTGCATAACTGAAAACTGAATTCATACATGTGGATATATACCTCCTAGCACTCTGGCTGAAACAATTCAATTTCTGTATAACATTATCTGAACAGTTGTACATTGTTTACAGTACAAAATATTACCACTATGGCAGTTTAATGAGTTACTTTGCCACGGTAACTGAAGCGTAGGAGACTGAAATCTCTATTGCAATGCCATGGGCATCATGGCAAGGCAAACTCATTTCATTTGCCCGAAGGGTATATGACAATGACACTTTTTATTTACTGGTGAATTCAAGAGGTTTGATTTGGATATACATCTAAAAGTGTCGATGTTAATCCACATGATCTGAACTTGTTGAATCTCCCAATATTTTCTCTACTCTCTCCCTTCCCCTCCCTTAACAGTCTTCTGGCTACCTGAGTTGATTTTTGATTGTTGAAATATAACAAGTTAAAAAAGTATGGATTGGATGAATGGACTATAAGGTGGATAGAAAGCTGGCTAGATGGTTGGGCTCAATGGGTAATGATCAACGGTTTGATATCTAGTTGGCAGCCGGTATCAAGCGGGGTGCCCAGGGGTTGGTCCTGGGGCTGGTTTTGTTCAACATCTTTATTAATGATCTGGATGATGGGCTAGATTGCACCCTCAGCAAGTTCGCAGATGACACTAAGCTGGGGGGAGAGGTAAATATGCTGGAGGGTAGGGATAGGGTCCAGAATAACCTAGACAAATTGGAGGATTGGGCCAAAAGAAATCTGATGAGGTTCAACAAAGACAAGTGCACAGTCCTGCACTTAAGACAGAAAAATTCCATGCACCGCTACAGGCTAGGGACTGACTGGCTAGGCAGCAGTTCTGCAGAAATGGACCTGGGAATTACAGTGGATGAGAGCCTGGATATGAGTCAGAAGTGTGTCCTTGTTGCCAATAAGGCTAATGGCATATTGGGCTGCAGTAATAGGAGCATTGCCAGCAGATTGAAGGAAGTGATTATTCCCCTCTATTCGGCACTGGTGAGGCCACATCTGGAGTATTATGTCCAGTTGTGGGCCCCTCACTCCAGAAAGAACGTGGACAAATTGGAGAGAGGCCATCTGAGGGCAACAAAAATGATCAGGGGGCTGGGGCATATGCCTTACGAGGAAAGGCTGAGGGAACTGGGCTTGTTTAGTCTGCAGAAGAGAAGAGTGAGGGGGGATTTGATAGCAGCCTTCAACTACCCGATGGAGCTCGGCTGTTCTCAGTGGTGGCATATGACAGAACAAGGAGTAATGGTCTCAAGTTGCAGTGGGGGAGGTCTAGGTTGGATATTAGGAAACACTATTTCACTAGGAGCGTGGTGAAGCACTGGAATGGGTTACCTAGGGAGGTGGTGGACTCTCCATCCTTAGAGGTTTTTAAGGCCCGGTTTGACAAAGCCCTGGCTGGGATGATTTAGTTGGTGTTGGTCCTGCTTTGAGCAGGGGGTTGGACCTCCTGAGGTCTCTTCCAACCATAATCTTCTATGATTGTATGATTAACCTACCCTGATTTCATCTGTGCTTTGGATTTTTTTTTTCTTTACAAATCTTTCACATGATCTTTGTAATGAAGCATTCTGTGATCAAATTTCAGGGAAAATGACAGCTGACAGAAAAAAAATGACACAGTTTTGCTGCTTATGACTGAGTGTTTTCTAAGATGACAGCAGGGAAGATGGCAGGGTAAAAAGAAAATGCATGAAGGAGAGTGGAAGTAGCAGATCTGAGCTACTGGGCTAACACGCTCCTCAAATGTGTCTTTGTCCCCTTCTAGTGGTTGGGCAACATGTAGAGGTTTATGGGCCTGCGTCAACATTCTAGCTATAGCACAAGTAACAAAAGCTCATGCTTTTACATTAAGAGGTGCAAGGCCAAACCAGGAAATGATGATGACCCATATGGGGATAAGAATTGTGGATTTCAGAAGCTCCAAATGAGTTTTTCTGGCCAACTGGTATCTGTCTTTGTTGCTGGTCAACAGAGGACTTCTGCCTTCTTCTATTCATAGCTAATAGATATAGGGCAAAAATAGGTTTTAAAAAAGTACTCAGTTTTGGATGACTCATCTTAATACATCACAAAGAGACCTGATTACCAGAGGATGGGAACTCAAGGCCTTTCTGGAAATCAAGTCCATTTATGGTGTGTCAAGTTGGGCAATGAAAAATGTAGGCATCCAAAATCATTAGTTGCTTTTAAAAAATCTTGGCAGCTCAAAGTAGTAGAAAGGGTTTATACTTTGAAGCTTGTGGTCCTTAATTAGCCCCCACACTGTTGACCAATCAGGGGTGCTCTCACATTGGAATAAATCAGAGGATTCTTTACTCTTGGGAATGACAAAAGAGACAAAAGAGAAAGCTGGATTAGAGGAGAAAAGCAAAGAAATTATAGAAGAAAATTACACCTTTCTTTTCCTAAATCTATTTATTTAAAAAAAAAATCTAAATTAAATTATCAGTGTGATGTTGAAAATATTCATTATTCATCTAAATTTTAAAAACTTTCTAAATGTAATGTAAAGACAATTCCCACAACTTACTTTGATATTTCAAGAAAGGACACCAGACCAGCAACTTTCAAATTGTTCTCCTAAAATGAGCAATATCATTTTCCCATTTCTTATCTTACTCATTGTGTTTAAGTTGAAGAAAAATCCATCTAAATTATGCAATTCACATTCAGCTAATTTAACTGTAAGTTAGTTGGTAAAACTCCCAAGATTTATACATACAGTACTATACACCATTACTGCACAAAACCTTGCAAAGTGTTTTCATTTCTGGAAAGATATTTCACATTTCTTTTGAAAAGATGGGTGTAGTTGAAAACTTTTAACATTTAATTGATCCTGCTGAAATTTTTCATGTTCATATTTTCCACAGATTGCTGTGCTTGCTCTAATACAGTAAATAGTAATGAAATTGAAGTACAATTGTGTTCCACTTTGCTCTTAGTTATTTTTTTTTTATTGTTGCAACAGAATAGGAAGAAGAATTAATCTACTTCATTTCATGCAAATGGGGGCCCTTGGTCATGATTTCATTTTGTTCTTTGTTTTTGTTTCTTTGTTTTGTTTTGTTTTTGTTTTTTGGAAGTGCTTTAACATTGTGGAAGGAAATCTTTCTGGAGGTATGAAACTAGAACTAATGAAGTGAGGAATCAAGTTTAAAAGTGTTTGTTTACATACCTCCACATACACAGATATGAGTCTTCTCTCAAATAGGGTCATCATTTTGATGGTTTAGACAAGGTTGTGAAATAACCTTCCTCCTTCCCCCGGGATGTGGAATTCAAAGTATTTGACATTTTAAAATTTCAAAGCAGTACAACCACATGGACCCCTACACACACTGAACTTCATCAGCATCAAACTCAAGAAAGACGCAAAAGGCCTTTTTTTTTTTTTTTTTTTTTAATTAAAGAACTAAAGCTAGACACTTAACTGTGGTGGTAGAGGTATGTACTCATGCTATATAAAACCAGAGTGAATAGCACAGCCCTCATTAAAGTACATAAGATGATTTTGCTGGTTCGTTACCAGCTTCAGTAACAGCTGAAAATTGTGACAAATAAAACCAAACATGACATTTTGGGACAGGCTTGTGATTTTTTATTTATTTATTTGCCAGCATGTCCTTACAAATGTAATCAATTCTTATCTCTAATGATTTCACTGTTGTATGCAAGGCTGGTTCAAGGACATCGGGAAGGTTTGGTGACATGATTCTTTAGGATACACTCCAGACTTAACTGACTTGTCTTAAGTAGAAAGTGTAGATAAGTGTTTAGAGAGGGTTATCAAGTCCTCCAACTTCCTGCTGTAGAAGTGAAACCCAGCTACTTGTTCCTTTCAACCACAGAGATCACTGAACATTGGTTTTGCAGCCAACTGAAAATACCAATTGCTTTCCACAGATTTTTTTTTTAATTCATATTTTTTAAAAGATTCCGGGGGGAGGGGGGAAGTGCTTTCTGGCAGTGCATAGAAGTTGTAAAGATGAATGACAGCCAGAGACTTAATCTAAAACCAAGGAAGACAATGTAAAGATGACCATTGATGTCAATCGGCTTTGAATCAGGCCCAGTCAGAAGATTTGCCTGTCCCCATCCCTAGTAGTGGGGAATCCACATGTAGCATAGAGTTCAGTAGAGGGTATATCCCAGTGAGCAAATGTGACCATCACAAACTGCTGTAATGGGCCTGAGGAGAGAGCTGGCACAATTTAGAGCAGTCCTGAGCCTGTTCTAACTTGTGTTGGAGCCTGAACTGGTCCGTGGCCAGCACCGGGATCAGGGAAAGGAAACTAAATGTGACTTCTATCATGCAAACCAAACACCGCCTCCTGCCTACATTCTCAAGGCTATGCTGAGTATAGTTCATTAGGACCTGAATATTGGGCCCTACAAGTGCATTAAGTTATTCTACTGGTATTCAGTTGCCTGGGTCTTTAAAATTCTTCTGCAAGTATAAAATATTGCACATATAAAAGCTATTTTCAGTCTCATTAATATAATCAAGGCAGCCAATTCATACTTTCAAAGAAAGATCTAATAATTGACTCATAAAAAAGTTATGCTATTAATGTGGGTTTTCTACTTGTTAAATACCACACTTCCATCTGGGATACACAGCCACCTAGTGACTAATTTATATCAATTGCAACAGTTATGTGATGTCTACTGTTAATTACATTTCATCTTCTCCATTTTATAAATATTCTGAAACAGATGTCAAGGATGCACCAAGCCGTCTGTAATTGGTAGGTATGAAATGTATATCCCTGTTATTGACTGGATTAAGTGTATGTGTGTGATTCCTACGGTATAAGTATTAGGCATTATATAATCAACAGCATAAACATGAATACACAACCCCCCACACAGTTGACTACATGAAGAATCTTCATAAAAAATCCAAGATATCCACTAGGGAAATTAGACCAACCTGATTTGTTCTCTTAATTTTTTATATGTTTAATTAAATGATCAAATAAACACTGACTATACAAATGGGCAAATTGCTTCATGTTTTATATGGAACTATCTGATCCTTCACCCAAAACATGAATCGAAATGTTTGGAGAGTTTAAAAAAGTCTGTTCAACTATTCTGTGTGTATATTGTGTGGGAGCATGAACCTTTGTTTTTTCCTACTTTGCACACTTCTGCAGCTGCAGGTTTGCCCAGGTTTACAAATACCTAAATATTAAGGTTCCCAGAATGTAAGGATTACATTAAAAAAAAAATACAGAATTCATAATTTGGTTTTGTTCAGTATTGGGATGAAATGGAGACTTTTAAAAAAACCTTCTGAAAAACCAGAATGAGCCACCTCAAAAATAAATAGTAGCTTAGTGCTTTCACCTGGGATATAGACTATTGAATATTCTGGGTGGGGACTTTCTGAATCTCTTCTGTTGATCTCTTTGCATAACTAACTAATATTCATGGGGTCAGAAAAACAGGGAGACAAAAACACTGATTCTACAGCTCAGTAATTAAGGTACTTAATTGTATATGGTTCAAGTCCCTGCTCCAAGTCATCCCATGTGAGTGTCCTAACAACTGGACTATTGGTTATTCTGGCATCCTTCTCTAACTTGGACCAGAAATTCCAACCTGGACTTGAGAATCCCAACAAAAGTTTCATTTAAATCGCTACATTTCTGCTAATGACCGCACCACACTTTTAAGTGGGGGACTTGTCTGGCTGGTGGAATGAAGGGAACAGTGCCTTATCTCTGGGGAGAGGAGAAAGAGATGTCAAACTACTGCGAAAAGGGACAAGGGGCAACACTGACTCATACCCTAGGGAGGATGTCCAGTGCAAGTATTGCATACGGAAAGTATACAGTGACAGGATAAATGGCTTGGAAAAGGACTTAAAAAGGACGTGTCGGTTAAAGGAATGGAATGGGGGGACTCCTATGATTGGCACGTCAGGGAGCCAATCCCCCTTTCTTATAGCCCACCTTAACCTTCCTATGTGTGGGAGAGAATGGTAAGGTCTCAGTGTTGGCTGTGGACCTTGATGGGGAAAAAAAAGGGGGAGGGGGCTTCCATCAGAAATTAAAGAATGAACATGGGGTTACCTGCATTTTTATCTGCCGGGTAGATCCAGACATCTAATAATAAAGTTGTGGCCTGATTAAAACCATGTGTAATGTTTCCGGATAATAGATTTGGTTTTAATAAATCATCATTTTCTAACAAGATAATTTTGTGGAAAAATTCCCAACTAGTTCTACTAAATAATACAGTGCAAAATAAACAAAATATAAACCAACCATTCATGTGGTATTTATAATCCAGTTAATTCCAATCAGGAGATAAGGTACATTTGAGATGTATCTGGAGATGAATTACAAACTTTGTCAGACTTTTCTAAATAGCTTCTAAAACTGCATATAAAACAGCATGTGTGAGGGAAAATAACTATTTGCTTGTGCAAATTAGGTAACCATAGAATTATAGAATCATAGGACTGGAAGGGACTTCGAGAAGTTATGTAGTCCAGTCCCCTGCACTCATTGCAGGACTAAGTATTATCTAGACCATCCCTGACAGGCATTTGTCTAACCCGTTCTTAAAAATCTTCAATGATGGAGATTCCACCATCTCCCTAGGCAATTTACTTAACCACCCTGACAGTTAGGAAGTTTTTCCTACTATCCAAACTAAACCTCCTTTGCTGCAATTTAAGCCAATTGCTTCTTGTACTATCCTCAGTGGTTAAGAAAAACAAATATTCTCCCTCCTCCTTGTAAAAACCTTTTATATACTTGTACTTGTAATTGTGAATTCAATAACAATACTCAACTTTCATAGTGCTTTACCCTTTGCAAAAATTAAACCACTAACTTAAAAAAAAATGAAAATAAAAATAAAACACAATTGCCTGCCTGTTTTAAAAACATAGTTAATGTGACTCCAGGCACAATTTGGGTATTTGAATGGAAGATGCATAACTAGTCATTTGTGCACAGAGATAACAAATTGCACCACAGTATTATGAAAAATCCCAGAACCATCATTATTCTCACGAATTAAAGTACATGGGACTACTGTGAGTATTACACTGTCCTCTATCTGCTAAAACTGGAGGGAGAGCCCTTCTCTTATTTTTTCCATGTCCCGAAGAAGCTCATCTCCCCCTGGACTCTGCCTACCTCTACCTCCTCAATTGCTGACAAAGAGAGAACTCCCCAAGCAGGCAAATTTGAAGTGAGAGCAACAGGTACAGCTGTTGCCTGGCTGACTCTCAGCCATCTTACCATTAGTAACACAGCAGTAATAAATAAGGGAAGAAGGAGTGTCACTTACATGCTTTTTATCTGTGACATTTTGACCTTTTCCCAGATTCCTCTTCCCTCCATTTGGAGAGGAGAAGACGGGGACCTCTCATTACTGACTCTTAAGAGGAAAAGGAAACCCTATCATTACCATCTCCAAGATCACAGGGGGGAAAATGGCCTGTGAATGCCTTCTTTGATCCTGACTCTCCCTACTGTTTGGAGGTTTGCACATTTCTAGTAGTGATCCAAGGAACTGGCTCACATCACTTATATTTTGGCAGCTCTATTATCACCTGCCTAGGGAAAAGATTCAATTCCGCAGCACTGTGACTTTTTATATTGAATTTATTAATTAATGTTGAGTTTATTTTGTTTCAGCATGAGCTTAATTTATTCATCCACAGTGACAATGGGGAAGAAAGCTTTGAGAGGCTTAATATAAACCTGAGTTTCCTACTATTCCGAGAAACAATTTGTTTCAATTCTACATTTTCAGACTTCTGTTCTACAAAATATATATAATTAAGCTCTGCCAAGGACTATGAAAGTAGATTATAATCCAACAGAACTAATTATGTTTGATCTTTATTTGCGGTGTGATTTGTATAATAAAAAGAGATGGGAGTGGAACCAGCAGTCCCAGAGAATGAGTGTTCCCTGACAGAAGAAATAGCTGAAAAAGCATAATATCTTGTTTATCATATGTAAGTGGGTGTTTTCCATTGTGTTTCCCATGTGAAAAGCTATTTTTGTCACTGGCAGGGTAGCTATCAATGAGTCAATATCAAACTGGAACCTCCTGCAGGTATATTTTTACATTACAACTCAGCTATAACTGATATTTGCAATAAGAGAATAAAGCTTCCTGTTTTTTCATTATGTAATTGTGTCACTTGGAAAACCCAGGCAGTTTCCTACCATCTCCAGGGACTTTGCTTTGGGAGATGAAGGAGGTGACACATCTTCACTCTGGGATTCACCAGTGCCTGTTACAGGTGAAAAAAATATTACTTCAGAAATTGTTCCAAGTAAACTAACAGACAGGAGGAGTCCTTTACCTATCTAAAACAGCTACAGTATTCCTTAGACAATACAGATCACCTATCACCAGTCACAGGTAAATTCATGAGAGTCTAGTTTTTTGTTTTGTTTCTTCAAAATGCATTCAGTCAATGCCCCATCTCTCTGGAAAATCTGTAGCCTACCTGCTTTGAAAATTCTCATTATTCAATAAAACCTAATTATCATTAATACCTGATGTAATATATATCCCTTTGCCATTGTGCTAAATGGCAAAGACAGTACCTTTGAGAGGAGAAGACATTACCTTTTTGCCTTGGGATTAGGCCATATACCTCTCAGAATGGCAGAAAGCTAAGGAGCAACTGAAAGGAAATCAAACACACAAAAACAAATGAATAAAAGGGATATTGCCAAACAAAGTTTAAAATCTATAATAATATTGCCATAGACTGTCAGAAGGATTACTCTTCCAGGCACAGGTTATACAGAAAATACAGAAAGGCATCAGCCACAAAATCTGGATACTATTTTTTAAGAACCTAAAGTTCTGTGATGTCAGGATGCTGGATGATTTTGTCTAGGCCATTATAGGGTTAAGTCACAAGATAACATCAGGATTCTGATTTGTATTGTTTTGGTTTGAACCCATCCCTAGAAGCAAATAACAGTCTTGGTACCATAATGCTCTTCTCCTTTGAATGAATAACTCGGCATTGTATAAATGAGCATCGTGTTACAGAAGTTCCATCTTTCAGATAAATTGCAAAAACAATTGCCCTGACCACTTGTGATTATTAAAGATCACTCTGCATAAGAGTAGATGATGTTCTGGACTAATCCCATTTCAGGTAATTACATTGTTTTTCTTTATTCCTCTGATGATTCTCTTCATTCTAGAATGTATTTTTTTGTCCTAAAGTGTTTGAATTTTCATCTGTGAGATGGCTGTATTTAGTTGTTTAAGGGTGAAGTGAACCATACATATAGTTCAAAAAGTACTTGATCCTGCACCATTGAAGTCAACGAGAGATTTACTATTGACTTTAATGGAATTAGAATCAAGCTGTAATATAAAATAAAATGCTACTGAAACAATTTAAGCATGTTATGCTGTTTGTACTTTTAGAGAGTCAGGCATCTCATATAAGAAAGGAAGTTAACTTGCTAACTAGTTAAGTTTCCAGGTATGACCTTATAATTTATGAGCACAAGTGAACATTGCTTGGCTCTACATATGATATATACAAAGCATTTTTAATGCATTGTTGTTCAATGTTTGACATAGGAATGATTCTAATTGGAGAATACTGTTTAAACCTGATGTGTTGAGCATTCTATCTTTCTAAAAGTTAAATGCATTAACTGTTCCTAATTAAGCTATTTTCCTTTTAAGTTTTTATCCAGAGAATTATGTGAAGGATGGCAGTACTGATGAAGATTAATTGGACAAAAACTATCTTTGTGTCACAGCTGCGAACAAGGCTATTCTGCTGATTACAGCATGAAAATCACAATCTTTAAAAGGATAAGAAAGGAAGGGTTGGGCCTAGTCATTGCATGAATGGCATATCTCAAGGAAAACCCAGGTGCTGAAAGGGTTTTTTGTGAATCTTTAGATATAATGGCATTCTTCCACTTGAGCTAATGCTGTACTGATAACTGGGGATTATGAGTGTTGTCAATTAATTTCTTCTGTATTGATATTGTCATTGGGTTATTTGATTTGGTCTTTGGAACTGATGGGTCTTATTTAGTGTATTTTTAAGTGTTTCTCAAGGGAGTGCAGAGCATTGGATAGGAACACTTTTATTATAGTTGTAAAACTACAAATAAATAAATGAACACATTGCAATACATTATGCTAAGGGCAATGCAGACTTTCACATGAGATAAAAAAACAAAGTCTAACCATCTGTGGTCATGAAAGATGTCATAGAATTCTTTGCAAGGCTAGGGATGCTTCCCAAATCAAAATCAATTTTAATAAAATTTGAGCTGGAAAAAAGTAATTATTCCCTTCACTTGCTTCAAAACTGATTGCCGATGCACAATCACTACTACATCTGTGACCTCCATATCTCTGGTTATATGACGTGACTCTAATAAGGATAAAGACTATGAATAAGTTCAAACCAACATTATGGAGTTATCATCAGGCCAATCAGCATTAGCTTCCTTCACAAAATAAATGCTTAGTCACTGTTAATTCAGATTTGAACAGGCAATATATTTATAGTGCTAAATCCAATTCACACTGAAATCAATGAAATTATTTCTGATTTACACCCATATAAGTGAGAATAGGATCACAAACATAAAATTCTCAGTAATCCATATGCACACAGTTTCAGACCAGTAAATAGTTTGTTTCTATACCTCATGCAAAGTACCCCCTCTCTCTCTCTTCTCTGTATTCGCCTTTAAAAAATTCTTGGATAAGATTATAATGATATAGTTTTATAATTGTTGGTATCCCACTTTGTATGTTAATGATCTAGATCTTCAGCTGCCCTGAATCCCATAGGAACATGTTCCTGTGTGTCCCCTCTGAAATTAGAGATGTGGGAATCAGAATATTTCCTGAAAATTGCCAGGTGATATTTCTGTAGCCATGTCTTTGCATGTGTTTCTATGGCACTTAACTCACTGAGGTTCTGATTCTGAATGGGCTCTCTGAGCACTACTGCAATATAAATATTGAATAATAATATACCACAGGCACCTGAAGGCATGTGACCTGATGATTGGATCTCTGTCTGGAACATTTCTCTCCCGGTTGGGAGCTACACAAGGTTGGAATACCTCCATTGAAGTCTATTGCCCTGGAATGGTGAAAAGAAGATAATGGATCTATGACTTTCCACAGGCTTGAAGGGATTAAATATCATAGCTGGTGATTTGCTGGAATCATTTCCATCCTCAACCTACATACATCCACATCACATTTAGCACTAAATGGTTCCCTTAGCAGTCTCAGAGAAGCCAATGATCAAACTGCCATGCAGAATAAAATACCCTTATTCTTGTAAATTATCAGCGGGTAGCCATGTTAGTCTATATCTACAAAAACAACAAGGAGTCTGGTGGCACCTTAAAGACTAACAGATTTATTTGGGCATAAGCTTTCATGGGTAAAAACCTAACTTCTTCGGATGCATAGAGTGAAAGTTACAGATGCAGGCATTATATACTGACACATGGAGAGCAGGGAGTTACTTTGCAAGTGGAGAACCAGTGTTGACAGGGCCAATTCCATCAGGGTGGGTGTAGTCCACTCCCAATAATGGATGAGGAGGTGTCAATTCCAGGAGAGGAAAAACTGCTTCTGTAATGAGCCAGCCACTCCCAGTTCCTATTCAAGACCAGATTAATGGTGTTAAATTTGCAAATGAATGTTAGTTCTGCTGTTTATCTTTGAAGTCTGTTTCTGAATTTTTTTTGTTCAATGATAGTAACTTTTAAATCTGCAATCGAATGACCAGGGAGATTGAAATGTTCACTTACTGGCTTTTGTATGTTACCATTCCTGATGTCAGATTTGTGTCCATTTATTCTTGTGCGGAGGGACTGTCTGGTTTGGCCAATGTACATGGCAGAGGGGCATTGCTGGCACCTGATGGCATATATAACATTAGTGGAAGTGCAGGTGAATGAGCCCTTGATGGTGTGGCTGATGTGGTTGGGTCCTCTGATGGTGTCGCCAGAGTAGATAGGGGGACAGAGTAGGCAACGAGGTTTGCTACAGGGATTGGCTCCTGGGTTGGTGTTTCTGTGGTGTGGTGTGTAATTGCTGGTGAGTATTTGCTTCAGGTTGGGGGGTTGTCTGTAAGCGAGGACTGGCCTGCCTCCCAAGGTCTGTGAGAGTGAAGGATCATTTTCCAGGATAGGTTGTCGATCGTGGATAACGCGCTGGACAGGTTTTAGCTGGGGGCTGTATGTGATGGCCAGTGGTGTTCTGTTATTGTCCTTGTTGGGCCTGTCCTGTAGTAGGTGTAAATGTATTCTTGTAAATGTTCTTCTTAATCCAGATATGTGGCAGGACGGCAGGGCTATTGTCAATGTCAATCCTGTGCTGTAATGTCGTATGGATAGAATCAGATTACTTTTGATGTCAAAAATACAGATGCTTTGGTGGGACATTTGTGATAGCAATTTTATTTCAAAACATATATATATATGTATACACACACACACACACACACACACACACACACACATATATATGTCAATGTATATAACTCAGTTCAGGTACATGGCACATTGGCAAAGCAGCAGTTGAAATCTTATATCAGTTGCAAGTTCCCTGCTTGGCCCATCTCCCATGATGATGCACCATGGTCTCCTCTTTTGGAGACATTGTGAGAGCCCCTGGCGTATAAAGGGATATGTCGGCTGGCCAGAGAGAACAACCATACAGTAGAATGGGGATGAGAGGCAACCAAACTACAACTCCCATGGGACACTGTGGTAGCATGTTTTTAAAGGGTTTTCACAAGAAATTGAATTTTCCACATAGAATAGATACAATTCACACACATACAAACAAAATTTCTTCAAAACCCAATTTTCTATTAACAAATAGTTTTAACATAAGATTTTCAACCAGACCAATGAAGAAAGATTTGTTTAAGAATATAAACTTTTGGGTCCTTTTCCAAAGTCAATTGAACCTTATGAGGATGTCCTACCTGTAACATAAAAAATGTTTCTCATTAATATTGATCATGAATATATGTTAACATCCACAGAATCCCCTTTAACTGTCTGTCTCTGTTACCATTGGGAATAGCATACCCCTGTTATACAAAAAAAAAAAAAGACCTCTCTATTCCTGGTCCATATGAGATAGTAAAGAGAAAGAACCAACATTTCCAAAGAGTTACACAGTGTTCAGCCATGTGATGCTCATCATTTTTACTTGTACACTGAAAATACCTCCAGCTCCACTTCGAAAATTTACTTCTATGGATATGATTTACATATGCTGACTCCTAACTTTTTTCCATGCAAACAGTATAACTACTCTGCACAAGGATTCACAAGGATTCTTATGATTTGATATTAGTTAGTGGTTCAACACAAAGTTATGATATATTCCAAAATGTTTTACCACTAGATCATTATTTACTAATGGGCTCTAGGGTTGCAATAGAACATAACCTCCAAGGCACCAAGATTAATATTTAATCTGACATTTCTGGCCTTTAATATTTTATTACAACCAGGCTGTTTCCCATGGTCCTGAAAATACTAAATTCCATTAATGATAATCATGAGCCTCATTGGATTCGGTTTTTAACAACTGGCAGCCATACAACTTCTGGAAATTAAAATAAAATAATCATTAGCATAAGAATTTATAAAATAGAAGATGTTATTTTGAGTTTCAGCCCAACTCCTTTATTTACTAATTCCCCTCCAAGCTCCATAAATATGATTATATCTAGAAGGTGGCTGGGATCTGAATCCCTGTTGCAATCTATTATTCTGTATGGAAAGGGTCATGAGAACTTATTTTCATTGCCCATAAAATCATTAACAAATGGCAGCATCCTGGACAACTGATTGTCTACAGCCAGCTCAAATTAATGCAGGTGAGCCAATTGTTACAATGTGATGACTCTTTCACTGGACTAAGTAAAATTAATTGTGGGTTGTAGTCTATTTCCTAATGGGAATGTGCAAACTTCATAGCAACAGATGCTGAACTAAGTGCATTGTCAGCTCCAGATGTCATTCATCCAAGTCAGGGCTGATGCAAAGAATCTTCCACTGCTATTCCTTGCAGTTCTTGTCGTGTGAATAGAAGACTTCCATTTATAGTGTTTTCATTTGGGTACTGTTAACGAACAGTCATTGTTGTCATCATCATCACTCCCATAACTGCCTTTGTCATAGTAACGTGGTTGAAGTAGGAGATGCCCAAGATTTTACGGAAGTATCTCATCTCTACTACCTGATTCTCTGTTCAAGTACTGCCATAAGGGTTCATGT
Organism: Malaclemys terrapin pileata; assembly: GCF_027887155.1. Taxonomy (NCBI): domain Eukaryota; kingdom Metazoa; phylum Chordata; order Testudines; family Emydidae; genus Malaclemys; species Malaclemys terrapin. The sequence goes on from NC_071509.1 coordinate 94,441,467, forward strand.
CTCGCACGAATACATAAAAATGGAAATGACCAATACATGCAGAAGTTTCCGTTTGTATTCCAGGGAGATGTTCGTATTACTCCAAATTAGCTTTAGCTTTGCCACTGCTGCTGTTATTTGTGCAGTTCTTGCCATAATTTCTGCCTTTGATCCTTCATCAGTGATGATTGCCCTCAAATACTTGAACTGTTTCACTGTCTCCAGCTCTTGTCCACTGCCAGTGATATATGAGCTGATCCCATCATACTTGTTTGTTATCAGCTTGATTTTCTCTGCACTGATTTCCATGCCATATTTTGAAGAGGTTTCATCCAATTGTTTGGCAAGTTCATCTTCGCTGTCTGCCAGGCCGCCAATGTCATCAGCGAACCGAAGAATTCGAAGCACCACCGGCCCCGCATGTCCCGATTTTCCCGGACATGTCCGGCTTTTGGGGATTTCCCCCTGGACGGGGATTTGGAGCCCAAAAAGCCGGACATGTCCGGGAAAATCCGGATGTATGGTAACCCTACTAACTAAGGAACCAACCCATGCAACAAACCTCGATGCCAACTCTGCCCACATATCTACACCAGAAACACCATCACAGGACCTAACCAGATCAGCTACAACATCACCAGCTCATTCACCTGCATGTCCACCAATGTTATATATGCCATCATGTGCCAGCAATGCCCCTCTGCTATGTACATTGGCCAAACTGGACAGTCACTACGCAAGAGGATAAATGGACACATGTCAGATATCAGGAATGGCAATATACAAAAACCTGTAGGAGAACACTTCAACCTCCCTGGCCACACAATAACAGATGTAAAGGTAGCCATCTTACAGCAAAAAAGCTTCAGGACCAGACTCCAAAGAGAAACTGCTGAGCTCCAGTTCATTTGCAAATTTGACACCATCAGATCAAGATTAAACAAAGACTGTGAATGGCTATCCAACTACAGAAGCAGTTTCTCCTCCCTTGGTGTTCACACCTCAGCTGCTAGCAGAGCACCTCACCCTCCCTGATTGAACTAAACTCGTTATCTCCATACTGATTTATACCTGCCTCTGGAAATTTCCATTACTTGCATCTGAAGAAGTGAGGTTCTTACCCACGAAAGCTTATGCTCCCAATACTTCTGTTAGTCTTAAAGGTGCCACAGGACCCTCTGTTGCTTTTTAATGGTAAGAATAAGCTTATCACCAACATTATACTTCTTCATGATTGCCCAGAGAGCTTCGTGCCTTACTCTGTCAAATACCTTCTTGAAGTCAACAAAGACATGGTAGATGTCCAGCTGGAGTTGTAAGTGCTTTTCACATTGACAAAAACTACAATGCTCTAACAAACAGTAGATCCACTTAAAAGCTCTAAACAAAAGCAACACCTCAAATCTGTTGTTTGGAATTGTAAATTTTCCTTCCTACTCCAATGTGGTCAAAAGCTACTGTATCAGAGATCTTCTTGCAGGTCCTTTAGGACTGGGATGAAAGGGAAAAGGTAAAAGAACTGCTCAGGAGTCTCTCTTTAAGTGTCCTTTATATTCTTCAATTGAAACAGACATCACTCCTGGAAGAATATTAAAGAAAATTTGCCATTGTTACAAATTTCAACTATGAAGGCTTTTTTAGCATCTAGATGTTTTAGTCAAGTACAAACAATAATATTAATAAATAAGATTTACTTTTCCACAGATATGAACCTAGCTTCTTCAATAAATTTGGGATCCCTGAGAATATGGAGCTGCTTAAGAACTAATTTTGCCCTCAAGAAAGCAGCATGTGTAGCTGCAGTTTCTTCAAAATTACCCACTAAAGGACTTCAAATAGTGAGTTCAAAGAGAATAGAGACTTCAACCATAATACATTTCTTGTAGGTTTCATGCGTTGTTCTATCTTTTATTATCTCCTAGTAGGTTTTTGAAACAAAGGAACACAGGAAATTCATAATAGAACAGAAAAATTACTCATCTGCTCTGGTATTTTGTATCCAGTAATAACAATGGCCAGTACCAGGTGATTCCATAATGGAGAGTGTGTCAGTTCAGCACAGCACTTAAAAATATGCTTGATGGTCAATGGGGTAATACATGTGCTTAAAGTTAAGTACATACATAAGGGGGAGCAGGATTGGGGCCTTAGATTATAAAGAACATAGAACCCCACAATACAATTATATGTCTATGAATACATTTCTTTCTAACCCCAGATTTTACTGTATTATCACCTCTATGTGGAAATGTTATTTTAAAGATATCTTATGAAACATTTAGGTATAGCACATCTCTTCTCTCCTGTGACGAGATAGCTGATGTTCATATGGTGAGTCCTGTGCTTTTCTTGGGAGGGAGGGGGCCTAAGATGCCACTCCTTGCCCCTGCTCTTGGGCTCTGAAGACCCCGCTAGTCGCCCGGGAAGGTGGTAGAGTAGGGAAGCGGGGGAGGGGTCTGGGTTTGCTCCTCACTCTGAGCCCCAGCCCCTCTCAACCCCTGTGGGTCTATTACCCTGTTCCCCCTTGGATGGGGTTACCTTCGGTCCTTAGACGCTGTGGGAGGGAGTTTCCCTGCCCTGCCGGGGTAGGGTCTCCCTTACTTCAGTTCTTTCAGTGTCTTTCAAATCTCACACACACACCTCCAAGCTCCAATCCTCTCTCCTGCCTCCTCTTCCACTCTCTCACTGCTCCCTGGCCCTCCTGTATCACACTCCCTACAACATAAATGTCCTTCTTGTGCAGTTTATGTAGGGTTACCATATTTAAAAAATAAAAAAAGAGGACACTCCATGGGCTCTGGCCCCGCCCCCTTTCCCACTCCCGGCCCCGCCCCAACTCCGCCCCCTCCCCTGAGCACCCTGCATTCCCCCTCCTCCCTCCCAGCCATGCGAAAAGGGCTGCCCAAGCGCTACCGGCTTCACGGTTTGCCGGGCAGCCCCCAGACCCTGCGCCCCTGGCCGGCGCTTCCCCAGCGCAGCTGGAGCTCGGGAGGGGAAGCGCCCAGCCAGGGGTGCAGGGTCTGGAGGCTGCCCGGCAAACCATGAAGCCGGTAGCGCTCGGGCTTCGGACAGCCCCCATGCCTCCGGACCCTGCGCCCCCAGCCTCCCGGGCTCTGGTGGCTAAGCTCCTCCTCTGACTCTTCGACTCTGTTTAAGAGCTGAAGTGCCTGAGCGCTACCGGCTTCAGGCAGCTCCCTTGCCTCCGGACAGGGGTTTGATTACCAAAAAGCCGGACATGTCCGGGAAAAAACGGACGTATGGTAACCCTAGTTTATATCCAGTAATGACAGTACACTGTTTATTATTATCTCATCCAATTTCAGAAATGCTTGTTATGTCTGGGTAATGTTCCATTGACAAACATGATTAGTCACCAATTTTTGCTTTTAAGTTTCTTGCATTAGTATTCATATAGATCTTTAGGGCCTGAACTTGTGCCCATTAAAGTCAATAGCAAAGCTCCCATTGACTTCAGTGGTGCAGGATCGAGACCTGAAAGCTTTTCTTACTGGTGAACCTATTTTTATTATATTGTCTATTTATGTCCTCAACATGTGCTTCCCCAACACAACTGTATTTTCTAACTATTCTTTACTACTGGATTGTTTCTCTTTACTAGAACTGGTTGAAAATGGCCATTCATGGTGTGGGTTTGTTTTGAAAAATAAGTTTATGAGATTTTGTTTTTGTTTGAAATTTTGTTGTGCAAATGTTTGAAATTTTATTCTGTTTGGGTGGGGAAAAATCTCTCTTCTCTCCTCCCCCCCTTTTTTTTATTTGGGAAAATAACGTAGATTTGGGAGAAACTACTTTCTCTCTCTCTTTTGCTTCCTCCTACCCTTTTCCTCTGACATTTTAAAATTGTTTTTCACTCAGGATAAAAAAAAAACAACAACATAAAATGTTACTTTTGTTATTGCCTCTCATTTAGAGGGAGTGTGTTAATTTTAAAAGTGAAAATGATTTTTTCTCTCAATTTCTAACTTAAAAAAATCCTACTTCTGTAGAAAAAGTAGAGAGGGGCCTAAAAACTGATAAAAGGTAAAAATGTCCTCACAATGTCAGGATGAAACATTTTTAAAATACTGAAAATTTTCATGGGGGATGTTTTGAATACTATCATTTGATTTTTTCCCCCCACATTTTTCCTATTATACCCCATTTTTAGATTAAAGAAAAACTGAGTTGAAAATATTTCCTCTAGCTCTACCTAGGCCTGGCATCTTTATGGTGTATTGAAAACTGTATTAAAATTGCAACCCATCACTTTAAGTATGTAAGGAGTTTACTGGTCCTGCTTGCAGGCTAGCAGGCTCTGTAGGGAAGCCTGTGCTCTGGTGTAATAGCAGAGGACAAAGAGCCAAACTAGAGCAAGGTGGATTGAGTTGTGCCTTGCTAGCTTAAGAAGCACCCTTCTTGCCTCTCTTTGGTTTTGGTTCTTTTATATTATCGTTCTGAATTCTAAGACATGAAGTAATATTATGTTGCAACTTTCCAGAAAGAGTATTTTATGTTTTTTATCACACTTGTCTCTGTGTATATGGGTGAATTTAGCAATCCCTGATGTATTTGTCTGCAATGAGTACTACTCAAGACTTGCCAATTTTCCTTCAGCTCTTAGTTTAACTAATCCCCACAAACCTTCTTGAATCTTTATGGTAACAGTACATCTCTTCTGTACAGGCTCTCCCTTCCCTGAAAGTTTTCTCAATGCTTAATACATTAAAACTGCTCTTCTTTACATCACTCTCAACACCTTTTTTTCATCTATCAGTGTAATATATCCTGTCTAGCTTGGCCTTTGAGTGGAACCATAAGCATTTAGGAGAAATCTACCAAAGAAGGCCTTGATTTAATCCTTCTTCTCTGTAATCTAAAATTGGCTTCCACAATATCTTTTTCAAACTTCTTGGATACATTACTATAGAATACAGGCCCTGCATCAGTGAATGTCTGTGTGGTGTTTGTTGGGGAGAATTAAATAAAGCTGTTTTTGTTTTATGAAATTTCTTCAAGACTAAGATGTACAGTTTAAACCCAAAAATTGTAATCTGCAAATGTTTTGAATGGCCATTCTGATATCATGTTTACCATAGAAATTTTAGTCTCTACAATACAATAAGGCATTTTTATGGGAGCGGTGAGGGGAAAGGTTAGTATGATATATATTAAAGATCCATCATCTACCGTATATGAGGATTTGATTTTTTTAGATGTCAAAAATACTTAATCAGAGAAATATATATGTTAGGGTCCTTGGGTAGGACAGGCTATGAATCTGTCAGGTAAGGTAGGAAGTGGCTAAGGGTTAATTTAAATATCTGCTTAACAGGTATCAATGAATGGAACTGTAGCTTAGTGTGTTGACTAATGGTACAGCACAAAGCTCTTGTGCACAGTGCTGAAGTGGATAGCTGGCAATGGCAAATATTATCATTAATTAAAAGATACTGCTGAAGGATGTGTATACAGAAGGCCATTAGCTAAAAAAGGGTGGAAAAAACATAAAGGTTATAAGTGTAAAGAGCTAATGTGGTCTATGGCTGCTTTCTTTTGCAGATGCTGTCACTGATAAGGAATTTGCTTCCAAAGATATGGAAACATTAGAAGAGATAATGAGACTTGGTGGATACATTTCTAGTTTCTTTTTAACTAGAGTTACAACAGAAATGAAGTATGGAATAACAATTCAGTTAAAAATCTGGACCCTTTAGACTTAGTTTTGAATGCTTTCAGAATATATTTTCCTTTATGTGAGATTTGTATTTCTTTAATTGTGAAATCAGATTAAAGAACCAAACCATTATTTCTGTACATGCAGATGCATAAAATGTACAATTTACATTTCAATATTAGTTTTGATCCATCCTGGCATTCAGCATTTAATATAAACGTTTAGGATGAAATCCTGGCATAACTCTCATTGACATCAAGATCAGGATTTCATGTAATATAATGAATAAACATTTATATATCATAAATAAGCAATAATGATTCATATTCAAAATAAATATCTAAGAATAAGACAACTTTCCATTCTGATGTTGCACAACCAGATTTTATTTTTCTGTAACATATATGTGATATACAGAATTTGTGGTGCAAGATAAAAGATTTACTGGCACTCTTTTGCAGTATAACTCATTCATGGCTTTAATACTTGTGAATAATGTAATAATCTCTCACTCATGCCCATGAAAAACTTTATACTGCCCAAACCATTATTTTCACCATAAAAGTAACCCTGTGCAGAAAGCCAGTGTAAGCCATAGTTAAATTCCATGTAAGCCTAAAATAGGCTTTAAGTGGCATAGGCCTCTCTGAACAGGGATGATTTTCACCTTAATGCTCACAGAAAGGTCCTTAAGGATTTATTAGAAAATTCTTTCTATAGAATTGTTAATCATCATATAGACTGTACTAGAAATATGTAGCTTAGCTATAGAATTCTATTGTTGTTTAAAAAAACAGGATAGAAATGATAGAGAATATAACAGAGAACTGATTTTCTATTAAATTCTGTAGGTTTTTACAGCAATTTATATGGAACCGTATTGCATTTGAAGGGAAATTGGTTCCTTCCTATGTGACGGGGTTGGGACTCACCACCTGGCACCTCCTACTGGTTGTCTCGGGAATTAGCTCTGTCCAGTGGAGCGCCCCCTCCTGTTGGCGTCCCGTCCATCGTCTTGCCCTTGGTTGGCATGTCTGGACCCGCGTTGCTCCCAAGCTCGCGGTGTCCTCTTTGAGCCACTGCCCTCCGGCTGTGCACCTTAGTCCATCCTCGCCCCCTTCCATGGGGGGATCAATCAGCTGCCTCTCTGCGTCCTGGCTGATGTGGCCACCTGCACCCTCAAAGTCACTCCCCTCTTGGCAGGGGGTTGGTGCAGCTCTAGATGGCCGCTCTGTCAGCCAGGTGCAAGGCAAGGGGGAAAGGGGGGGAACCAGGTCCACCCACTACTCTGGGTCCCAACCCAGGGACCCTCTAGTGGCAGCCATCCTGCTCTCCTTCTCTCCCTCCGTCTGTCCACGTCCCTGGGCTGCTTCCCCTTTGGCCCCTTGCACCGGCTAGGCCCTTCCCTTCAGGGCCTGCAGCCTGACAGACTCTGGGCTGGAGTTACCCTCTGCTCCCCCGGGCCTGCCCAGCACTGCGCTGCCCTGGGTGCTAGTCTCCCAGCCTGGAGACAGACCTTCCCCTGTCAAAGGCCTGGGACAGATTCCCTGCTCCTGTCCTGAGCAGCCTTCTTATAGGTCTGAACCTGGCCCTGATTGGCTCCCTGTCTGCACATGCCCACTTGCCTGCTGCAGCCCAAATTCAGGGAGTGGGGCAGTCACCCCACTACACCCTATTAAACTCTACATGTCTTTTCCGTAAAGAAAGAACAACTAATTGTGTGTCTATATCTATGTGTGTGTGTGTCTATATCTGTGTGTGTGTGTGTATGTATGTATGCATGCAGAGAAGATAAAGGAAAGGATGGTCATTAAAAAGAAAAAAAACATAGAATTATGTACACACAGAAATGTGCATTTGCACTTTCTTTACCAAAAAAAAAAATAAAAATTCAGTAACTGCAATGATAGATATTACAACAGATGCTATTTTCTTTAATGATAGAAGCCTTTTAAAGGCAACCACTTCCTTTCTCAACCACTAGAGCAGCTGTCAAGAGTGAAGCTTCAGGATCTGTTCTGTGTATGTACAAGCAGTTTGTTTGTTTGTTTGTTTTTCCCTCTGTAAGTGAAAAACAGATGGTGTTCTAGTAAAATGGCTGATTCATTATAAGAACCAGAGTTTGTCACTTTTTCTGTACTTAACACACTTAAAAATTTAAATGCTATTCAAAACAAAGAGCAATTGCAAAACCAAAAGGAACTCTAATGAAAACTAACAATAAGCAGAAAAAATAAATAATACATTAATATTTAAACTGGAACTATAAATGCAGTTCTTCAAGAACCCTAAATGGACTCTGTTTGCACAGGTTTTGTAATGAAAAACATGAAATCAGGTAGAAAGAAAGCTCACAGTACCCCATTCTGTTTCACTGAATGTGCCAGTGTTTTGGAATCTGTTTGTTATTCCTCATGTTTTCTCATCTGCTTCTTATCAGTAAAATCAACGCAGAAAATCAAATTACATGTTTTCTCTTAACTTTGGAATTGTTTGTATTTTTTTTCCTTTCTGCAGTTTAAAATTGGTGTGATGGAGTAGAGAACTAGGCCCATCATTTTCCTGTATGTACACTGCTGCCAGGCAGTCTCTCTCTCTCTCTCTCTCATTTAACCTGAGATATTATTTGTTCTACCAGATGAAAGACAAGTCTCTTGCACTAACTAGTGAACTGTTTGACAGGTGACTATGAAGAACAGATGGAGGGACACAAATATAGGTAGCATTTTAATATATATTTAAAATATTTGCATATTTTAATGACAATATTACTTAGTTTTAATAGCTGGAAGTGGATGAAAAAACTGTATAGAAAACACAGTGAATAAATGTGAGCTTTTCTTAGAGAACCAGAAAACATGAAAAAATATCACATATTGTCATCACAATTTCAGTGTTTTTTTTCTCTAACTGAACATCAGTTGTCACATTGTACAACCCAAAATATATCACAAACAAGACAGAGAAATTTGCTGTATGATATTGAATTCACACACTGCAGTAACATTGAACAAATTTGCTCACTGGGAAATTTTTTAAAAAAATCTGTTTTTCTTGTTTAAAAAAAATGTTTATAGAAATACATTAAGTTATTTTCTCCCCAATGTGCTCAGTGGTCTGATTGTTCTGTTACATACATTGAAATCTCCTTGGGTCATAGACTATCTTTTTGTTCTTTGTTTGTACAGTGCCTAACTCAGTGGGGTCCTGATCCATGATTGGGGCACTTAGGTGCTGAAGGAATACAAATAGAAAACAATCATATATTACTCACAAAACTCACTGACCCAGTTTTGTGGAAGGTTCCCAACTTTCCTGGATTGTCCCAGAAACATGTCAGCCAGCAGATGTGGCATGTGATGCACTCAGCTCAGAGTCTGATAGGCCCTTGCACAGCATAGCAATTCCCCTTCTCCTATGGCACACGCAACACCCATCGCAACAGCAATGCATGTACTTTCTCTGGAAATCAAATAAACCAATAAGGGGCAGAGAGGTCCAAAAAGGGGCAGGGCCCTGGCCCCACCCTCACACCGAGATGCAAAATGGAATGGGCATACTAGGATGAAGGAATCTGCACCATCCATTAGGATAGAATAGTGTGTGCATTCCTTGTACATCAAATAGCCCCATGTGGCACAATCCTCTCCTGCATCTTGCTGGATGTTATGGCTTCACATTGCCCCCTTCATGGATTTACTGCAAATGCACTGTCTAGCCCATAGAATGTTCTCAACATTAACTAAAGTAGTTGATACTATTCCTCCATAGTAAATTCCTTTTCCTCCTTTTCTTACTCTTCCAGTGTGAAATATATGCATTACTGTAAGGATCTCATCAATATTATCTAGGGTAAGGAAACATTCTGGACAAAATAATATACTGCATGTTTGTTTGCTGAAGATTTTTATTTTTTTAAAGATTGTCTAATACTTCATTACATGAAAGCAATTGGTCACACATTTTTCAAATGCTTTCCCTTAACTCCAGCAATATAGCTCTTGCTCTGAACAGTATTGTGCTATTAAAAGACTAGTTTTCAATCCGGCAGTAAGTGGCCCTTTGAGTTTTTGCTTTCCCCTCTCTCCTTTTTCTTGTGGATTATCTAAACCTTATCAGCTTCTCCCCCTTGAAGTTTAGAACAGTTCAGCTCTCAGGCAGCTTGTTCTCTTTCAGATGAGGGTAAGGGGGAAAACGACAGTCTGTCGGTTTTAAAACCTATTTCTGAATTCATTCATGAATCCTCATTAAAAATGTAATAGACTTATGAAGGCAGAGAATTGCTGAAATAGAAGCCTCTGCCAAATCAGACTTTACCCCCCTACTAGACTCAAATGTCTGTTATCCATAGCGACACAGTTTCTTCCGCATTGATGAATTTTAATTTTTGTTGCTCAAGGGTAACACTTCAGGAACAGCGTGAGTGGTCATTATATCACATACATATTAGAGTCTGTCTCTCTTTAAACTAGATGCCTGAATTAATAAGGTTCTCTTCCTGTAAGGTGCTGCCATTCTGGCAAATACTTTTTGACTGGGTAAAAACTAAAGTGCAAAAAAGTGCTTTCCCAGATGTCATATGCAGTCAAGATCAGAGAATGGCATTCAGGTTTCTGATATTTCACATTAAGATGAGTTTTCCCTGGAGTTTGCCACATCACTTACAAAGGCCGAGTTCCCTGAAAACCTTTTGGTTCAGAGTAAAAATAAAACACTGGCTTAGACCATAATAACAATATTTATTTCAGGAGAAAATCTCTGTTGTTTTTGCAGTGTCAGGGTCAATTTATCTCTGAATCAGTACATGGTGTTTTGCTTTAAATTTTTTATATGACCATTCAGAATGTACACCTGCAATTATGTATTGGTTACATGTGTAATTATGTTTCTCCTTTGTTAAGGATTTGATCAGAACTAGACGATGTCAAGCGCACTCATATGGTAAGTTCAAAAGAAAAAAGTCTACTGAAAAAAAAATAGTGTGTATACCCCATAAACTGGACAAACACTTAAAGCAGCCAGGTTATATTTATTTATTTATTTATTTATTTATTGGAGAAAGATTTTTGCATTTTTTGAGATAAACAGTAGTTCAAGCTCCCATTGGTTAAAACAAGTACATATTTTAACATTAAATTTCCTTTGAAAGCATACATCACATTAAATTATATGAGGAGAAAACCATCTCAGAAACCAAAACTAGTTTTGCAAACTTTGTGATCCCCAAAAATTGTTTATAAGGTTCAGAAATACTGCAAGGTTTGTTCGTCCTACTCAGAACCCGTGTAGAGGAGGGAAACTGCCTGTGTGCTCACAATCATTTACTAAATTGATAAAATAGTATTTTACATTTCTATGGAACACAAACATACTCCTGACAGAATCCAACAAAATGAACCAGGAGTGGACAACATGAGCTTTTATGGGTCACATGAGCTTTTATGGATCTAACAACTGTATTATTTTGGGGGTGAAAAACTTCTTTTAAGAAAGTAACTTATTCATAGATTTCAAAACCAGTAGCGATCATCATGATCATCTAGTCTGACCTCTATACAACACAGCCTATCGAACTTCCCCAAAATAATTCGGAGAGCTTATTTTTTAGAAAAACATCCAGTCTTCATTTAAAATCTGTCACTGATGGGGACTCCACCAGGACTCTTGGTATATTGTTCCAAAGGTTAATTGCTCTCACCATTAAAAATGTATGCCTTATTTCGTGTATGAATTTGTGTAGCTTCAATTTCCAGCCATTGGATCATGTTATTCCTTTCTCTGCCAAATTGGCAAGCCCATTATTAAATATATGTTCCCCATGTAGATACTTTTAGACTGTTATCAAGTCACCTCTTAACCTTCTCCTTGTTAAGCTAATCACTGCAAGGCATTTTTAGTAATCCTTTCATCATTCTTGTGGCTCTTCTCTGAACCCTCTCCAATTTTTCAACATCCTTCTTGAATTGTGGGTACCAGAACTGGACATATTATTGCAGCAGCTGTCTCACCAATCCCCAATATAGAGGTAAAATAACTTTTCTCTTCCTACTCAAGATTACTGCTGTTTAGGAATCCCAGAAACACATTGGCTCTTTTAGCCACAGTATCGCTGGGAGCTCATGTCCAGCTAATTATCCACCATGCCTCCCAAATCTTTTTCAGAGTCATTGTTTCCCAGGATAGAATCACCTATCATTTAATATGACCTATATTCTTTGTTCCTAGATGTGCAGGATTTCTTTACTACAAATCTGTTAGGATGATGAAGGGAATGGAGCTCTGGAAGTAAAAAAACAGTGGAAAAGTAGAACTATATTACCAGTTTATAGATGTACACAATAAGTTTTATACTGTGATTCAACTGCAATATTTGTACTGTGAATGTGTAATTGGAACTTACATATTTCTTTCTACTACAGTCCATTCCAAATGCAATTATGACAAAGTATGAGCATGTATTCATTCGATAGAATTGAATTTGGTGTTTTGGCACCAGTCCCATCAGCTAAACACTAGCTCTGGGTGCAAGATATTTAACAAAGAAAAATGTAAACTCATTTTATTACAGTATAGCAATCTCTTCCTGCCTTATCAAGAGCTAAACTGTAAATGTGCACAAACTGCTGATACTTTTCCCTTGTAAGTGATCAGTCAATACCTGATAAGATCACAACATCAGCAAGGGCAGTCTTCTGATATTAACCAGTTTGAGATTTTATCTCCGCCAGGTAATTGTACTGCAACAGATGCAAGCAGTCAGCACTAGCAGCAGTAGCCTAAACCAGAGTGTAAGGATGTATGTGCTGCATGTATTAGAGTAATTTGTTCACCTTTCCATTTCCCAATGTGTTCTTTAACTTTACTCTGCCATAATGCATGATGCTAATGGCATTCTGGAGTGACAGTGCCCTAATATATATGCCCAATGCTAGACAATTCTATGTTAGAATTTGAAATTGACTGACAACTGGACAGCTTTAAGAGGAGACTAAATAGAATTGTGATAGCAAGTATGGAAACTTAAGAAGTGAGACTCATGGGACACCTGTGATCAAATCAGGTTCTGTCAACTAGTAGACGATATTAGGCTTTTAAGGGCATCAGAGTTCCCAGATTGGTCAGGAAAACAGCAGATAAAAACTCATGGCTCTAAATGGGTTTAAGAGAGTGTAAGGTGGTGCAAGGGCATGGAAGAAAGTGTAAATTACATCATCTTAGCATCACCTCTGAATTTGGAATATTTTGTGTGGCTGGTTAAAATCTGGTTAACAAGAAGCAAATATTGTATAAGTATATAAGGGAAAAATATATACCTATTTTAATTATATCCCATACTCAGCTTTTTAGCATACATTTGAATGACAAATTTTGCAATAGTGAGATTTTTAACACTCTGAATATACCCAACTAAATATTATTCCTGATTCTTTTTTGTTGTCCCTCAAATTAATTCAAACCACTCACAATAATTATAGTGGCCATTCTAAGTGATGCCTCACGCTAGAGATAGAATATACCAGAATCACAAATCCATTTTTGCTTGCTGATATAATAAAATATCTTAAATGGTCAGATACCACCCAACTTGTAAGACAACTTCTCTCATTATGTCAAGCTACTACACTAACAAATTGTTATTGATTGCATTACATTACCAGCTTCAATTGTGTGTAGGACCCATTGGCTAAGCACTGTACAGTCAGAAACATTCTCTACTCTGATTACTTTAGAGTCTAGGAAAAAGACAAGACAGATCAAGGAGAAAGAAAGCGTCTCAACTGTATAAGAGGGGAAGCTGTCAGTAGAGTGTACTCTGTAAGCCCATCACCTCATCTTTAAAATTCCTTTCCTCAACGCTTTGTTGAAAATGGTTTCATTTTTATTTTATTGGCTCTCAGAGGAGGCTGTAAAGGCCATCTTTTTGGGCAGAAATTCAGATAGGGCTGAGAGGTATTGAAGCAAGGGGCTTAGAGATGGAGAGGGATGAAGGGATTCTGCAGTGTTTTTCTTACCAACTGGTTGTTTATATATGCAGGTTTGCTGCTGTTTTGTTTTTACTGTTGTGGACTGTTATTGTTTTTTTAAATGGGGAGCCTAGAGCCAGGGACAGACATTTATGGTATTCCTTAATTGAAAATAAATAAATATGTGGAATCTCTACAAGTTCCATCAGAAAAAAAAATGGCTCTTAGTCTAAATTTCAGGTGGGACAATGTAACTTGCCTTAACTGTACATGTGACCATTCTTTAAGAGCACTTTTTAAAGAGCTGCTCACTGGTGCATTGTGTCCAATGACAAGCTTCTCACCAAAGTCCTGTTGATGCTTTAAAACCCCTTGCTAGAACGTTTGCACATATACTATACAGTCAGGAGAACCAGAGCATAGATTATTCAGCTGAAAGAACTATTCCATTAAATTAACAGCTGACAGCAGGAAACTGAAGAGTGACAAAGGTAAATTTATTTCACTCCTATTTTTTCCATGCCCCAGATCCCCCATAAGTAAAACAATCTGACAAAACTAAAAGATAAAAAATGGGAGACAGGTGCTGCTAATACTTCACAGTGCACATATAGGAAGGGACTCCTGCAGAAGTGATGGGACTTCCTGTGCTCACCAGACTGGCTGTCTCGAGATAATATTGCTGCATGGTCTATAACCCAGCAGGGTAGTTTCAAGGATTATTTGCTATGAAGATGCTGCAGTCACTGGAATGTGGAAAGGATCACTAAGAAGTGTAGCTGGGAAGATTTTAACATCACCACTAAAGTAAAAATAAAACAAACAAACAAAGAAAGCCCTAGAACAGCATAACTGCAGTGTAATCCAACTAGATGAGAACTCATTTGTCTGAAATGCCTGAATCTAAAGCCCTGTCTCAGTGCCAATGATTATGCAGACACATGTTTTTAAAAAGTTGGCACAAAGTCTTTTATAATTACCTGACTGGGGGACCTGGATACTTCAGGGAGATACAATGGATTTGTTTGGACACAGATTAATTGATAATAGATCAGGTGGTTAGATGTCAGTTCTCAGTCCCTGGTTTAATCTTGACCAAATTGCTGGTGACCAAAATTCATGGTGCCAACTGTTTGATAGCTTATGTGAAATGACTTGGTAGTGTTAGTCCAATCCCTAGTAGTCAGAAGTCCAAAACACAAAAATTACCATTACAGTAGGCAATAATTGGCAGCCTTTTCTGGCAGTATCAAGACAGAGGAATAGGATTAAACAGATATGGAAACTGAATTTTCCCTGACACCAAGAGATGGCTCCTCCAGATCAGATATGAGACTAATTGCCAGGGCAGTGGGGAAAGTTGAATTGCTATTGTCCTTGGCATACTTATGCTGTTAATAAACAGAGAATTTCAGTCACCAAAGCTGTCAATCTGTCACCTTTCATGAGCAATAAATTCATTATTTTAAAAAAAGAGAAAAAAAATTGCCTGTGCCCCAGAGAAATACTCAAATCAGTTTGTGAATGGGCACTATTCCATCATAACAGATGGATGTAAGCCTCAGCCATTAAAAGACAATTAGCCAAATTGAACCCTCGCATAATTTGGCCTATAATACGTGACACAAATGTACCTTGTGAGGACAAAATTTCTAATGCAGGATATCTATCTATATAGTGGTGTATTCTAAGCTCATATTTTAAATGGACAGAATAGACAATTGCTAATCCAACCATTGGCTAGATATATTTAGAAAAATAAGATGCTTCCTTAGTTATATAAGAGTATTTTTTTTCAAAACCTATTCAGTTAGATGGAAAATTGAATGAAGTCAAGATGAGGAGAGGATATCTAATGGGTTCTTGTTCTTATCTCCTTGATTCATCACAAGAATGAAATGCTTAAAAATGTCCCCAAACCTGTTTAAAAAAAGCACCCCCCCCAAAAAAAAAAATAATAATGGCGATATTTCCATTGACTTAATATAAAGGGGACTGGAGTCCAGATTTTTCACCCTTGCATAAGCAGTGGTGGGCAACCTTCAGTCCATCAGGGTCATCTGCTGGTGGGCCGCGAGACAGTATTTATATTGACCATCCCCAGACATGGCCGTCCACAGCTCCCAGTGGCCACAGTTCGCCATTACCGGGGTTTGCTACTTCTCGCAGCTCCCATTGGCCGGGAACTGCAAACCACGGCCACTGGGAGCTGCGGGTGGCTGTACCTGCAGATGTAAATAGTGTCTCGTGGCCCGCCAGTAGATTACCCTGATGGGCCACATGCAGCCTGCGGGCTGCAGGTTGCCCACCACTAGCATAAAGGGAAATCAAACCAGAATTATCATAATCATCAAATGTAACTTTTGGTATTTAGAATACATTTTGTTAATATCACATATTACACTGTTCACTAGTTACTAATGTTTGTCTATTCACACCAAAGTCAACACTGAGTGAGCAAAATAAAAAAGATAACATGCAATCAGTGGGGGAAGATATTCTTACTGTAATATAGAAATGGATATTTTACTTTTTTCTACATGATTATCAAGCTTTATAACATCATTTTCTTTGTGTTTTCATGTATGTGTCCAAGCACATATTTCATTTCATTATATCATGACAAGCTACTTTAGTCAACTACCAAACTACTGCTCCAACAACCTATTAATGCAAACTTATCATTTCAATTTCTACACATTTTCCTTTCCTTTTGTATGTACATATCTCAGTGAGTTCTCATCTCCCCAATCCTCTGCCAAAAGCTACCAGACTGTAACAAACCTCAGGCTCAATTTCAAACAGAATGAAAGAAGGGAAATCAAAACAGTGAAAATTGGCCACAATTACTCCCATCAGCTTTGCTCTCACAGGCTCTATTCTGGTTCATCAACCAAAATCTAGCCAGAATAGAATGGCATGATGCCACCTTCACTGCTCTGTATGGTGGCACTGGGTACTATTTCTCAGAAGAACACATCCATAAGAAAAGCAGTGTGTCAGTGCTGCCTACACTGTATGATAAAATTAGCCATCTAGTTCACAGTCCCAATCACCTTTTCTCCAGAAGAAGACAAATGACTGTAACAGGGATAATAAGAAGCTTGCAGAGGTAACAAATAGGGGCAGTGAACATTACATCTCCTTTACCATACAGTTACGACACACTCCCCTCCTAATAAATCTCTTCCTTACTTAATTACAGTGATGAGTGGAAAAATCTCCTGGCAGCACAGCACAATGGAGAGGAAGGGAAACTGAGGGTTTCCCACCAAATTAGTCAAAAGCAAATGGATTAAAAAAATATAAATTTGGAAGCCGCTCAATGCAGATTGTGTCAGTGGCTAGATACTTCAAGTCATTTCTGGCATAATTTCAGTGGACTTCAAAGGAGATATTCTAGGAATGAATTTGCCCTATAGTAAAACATAATCCAAAATCATCCCGAAAAAATAGTTTCAGTTATAATCATTTTCACACTCTGTCACTTTATTAATATTTACCTACTATTTGTTGCTTCTTTAAGGCACAACAAAGAAATGTTAGCAGTCTGCCTTTTTAAACAAAACATCATTTCAGATGTTGATCTAGCTATAAGAGTGGATTCAGGGGCATGTCTGTGGGGTTTTATATGAATGTTTTTCCTTTTTCGTAGTTCCTCCTTGAATTAAGACCTTCTTTAGATGGCATAAAATTAAAAGTTTTGGAAGAGCCAACATGACCTATTATCTGGATTACAAAACTAATTGTGAATATGGTGTAGGGATGATAGTTTGTGACAACCATCTGTCATAACCTATGTGCTAAGCAAAGCATTGAAAATCTTTGTGAAATAACACATGATATGTGAGGACTTCCTCCAAGAATCTAAGGCTGGCTAAACTATACCCAGACGAAAAATAAAAATCTGATTTAACTGGTAATCTACCATGAGGTTTCATCTTATTCGAAGTGCATGTGCTATATAATTGAAAGGCTTCTGAAAGAAAAAAAATAGATTCACATATATACAAATGGCAAAGCATACGATGGGTGGGGAGAGTGTAATTGCTAATCACAAACCAGCCTCCAAAGGTTCACATTAATGCCTCCAATTTTGCTGTCTCTGTTCATTTCACACAAACAGATCCATTTCACCTTTACCCTTCCTTATGTCTCATAAAGAATGAACTATTTTAGCATGTTAGGTGTTATCACCAAAAGCCTTGTAAGAAGAAAATGTTGGAGTTAGGTTATTCAAACCTTAAACAAGAGGCTGGATTGCATGCTCCACTTTGTGCTGGATATGTGGCTGGAGATAGCCAGAGGAAAATTCCCCTTGTGCAAAAGAATTCTCTGCCATCAGAAAGCTACTTATACCCAGCATATGAGAGGAGGCAGGGGGTGGTGGTGTAATATCCTTAGAAAAATTTGTAGTGGATTCTCCATGATTATTTTAAATTCAAGATGGGGTGTTTTTATAAAATGATACGCTGTAGAGAAGTTCTATGTCTATGTTAGTGTTTCCCAAACTTGGGATGCTGCTCGTGTAGGGAAAGCTCCTGGCGGGCCGGGCCGGTTTGTTTACCGGCCCTTTCCGCAGGGTCAGCCGATCGCGGCTCCTACTGTCCGTAGTTCGCTCCTCCAGGCCAATGGGAGCTGCTGGAAGCAGCGCGAGCTGAGGGATGTACTGGCTGCCGATTCCAGCAGCTCCCATTGGCCTGGAGCAGCGAACCGTGGCCAGTGGGAGCCGCGATTGGCCGGACCTGCGGACGCAGCAGGTAAACAAACCGGCCCGGCCCTCCAGGGGCTTTCCCTACACAAGCGGCATCCCAAGTTTGGGAAACACTGGCCTATGTTATAGAGGAGGTCAGACTAGATGATCACAGTGGCCCTTTCTGGCCTCAGAATCTATGATGTGTAGAAGTCTGCTATGCCCAATCCTCCACAGGTGTAAACTCCCTGAGCGCTCTCCTCTGTAACTCTAGCTTGCATTGGGGCCAGGTGGCTCAGAATCAGAGAGACATAATTGGTTCCTTCAGACCCTCTCTTTCTCCACTGAGCCCAACTTCCCTTGCTTGGGGTGTTGAATCTGAAAACAAGGTGTTAAAATGTACTGCTTGAAATTTAACTTGGTGAGATTCACCTCTGTGAAGAGAGCACAAGGTCATTGCACCCCGTAAAACTAATGCAAGCCTTTAGGATAACAGGATATAACTGGGGCATAGACCTTTTGTTGGCATTATTTTACCTCCTCCCCCTTTAGTGCAGCAGTCTCTACTTAAGCTGTTTCTGCAGCTACTCTGCCAAAATATATAAATGTTCTTTCTTCAGATATTCTTATGGTTTAAGGCCCCTCTGAAAAATCAAAAGTTATTTTCTTTTCAGATTGTAAATCAAATACATACACCTCTACCCCGATATAACGCTGTCCTGGGGAGCCAAAAAATCTTACCATGTTATAGGTGAAACTGCATTATATCGAACTTGCTTTGATCCGCTAGAGTGCGAGCCCTGCCCACCACCCCCCGAGCACTGCTTTACTGCGTTATATCCAAATTTGTGTTATATCGGGTCGCGTTATATCAGGGTAGAGGTGTATCTGGATATATTTTTATGGATAACAGAAAGAATACCATGATAACACACTCAAATGCAGAACGTGGGTTTTAAGGTACTCTCTCTCTCAATCTACAGTATTAAAATTAGCTAAAGAATTTTAAGGAGAAAATGGTCTGTCACTGAAAGAGAAAGAGGCACCTCATTAACTTTTCCTGCAATGCTCTGAAGGAAGAAGAGGTGACCTTGCCGTGAAATGTTAATGACAAAGGTGATAACACGCAGTGAGTGTCTCATACCCCTGAACATAACTTCTGGTTTTAATTCAGCTGTTCTTGTCTCTTCCACTTTCTGCCACACTCTTGTTTAAGAGTTATGTTGTCTTGGCATATAACTTTGACCTCTGAAGTTGAGGGGCACACAGTCAATCAATTCTTTAGACCTTAGACCAACCTACTGGACTCTATTCCACCCTGCCATTGCAATTTATTTCTCAAAAAAAAATTCTTTGAATATTGTGAACATTTTTTCATCCCCAATGTTACTATAAAGAACACAACAAATGCTCCAAAATCATTTTGAAATTGAAATCCAATTTTTATCCCGTGAGCTTTGACAAAACCCTTTGTTAAAGCAGAAATAGTAGTAAGATAGCAACATGTTTTATTTGTATGTTATAATAATTTTTGTCACAGTGAAGAAAGATTTAAATGCTTACAGGTAGAATTTTGAAGAATAAACAAATTGCCCTTTTCTCCTAGGTGTACCTTCACAGTGAATGCTCTGGGTTATTTATAGTCATAGGTAACAGACAAGAAGAAAGGGAAGATTTACTAGCTTTTATCTAGATGACCCTTTATTAAAAGGTTTGCTAATGGGACAGCCCCCATTTCCATAGCCAATATGGCTCTGCTTAATTCTACTGTTTGCTTTAGCCAGTTCATAATCAAAGTTATTTTAATTTCTTTAGACCCTATTACAGACCAGGTAGACAATTAGATAAGCTGTTGTAGGTATTAATTAGCTGGTGAAAGTGTAAATCCTCCTACATAAGCAAAATGACGTTTATACACTTTGTCTTCCTGCATTCCAAAAGACATGTATATATACTGTAAGGTTTGAAAAAAAAGTCATGCAGAATCCACTGTGGGCCACATTCTACTCACAATTACCAAAGTCTAAACAGGGTACACCTATTGTCTTATTCAGGATGTATTTTCATGCATATGACAGCCAATTTGGCCCTAGGTGTGCGTGTTTTCAGAAAAGACAAGAAACAAGATATTTCAATCATTAGGCAACTCAGAACTATCTGTTGCAAAGCCAAATCTCTTGGCCAAGGTCCAATTTTCTCTGTAGTATGTTTGCTTCTACTAGGCAATTTATTGGGTGACATTTATCCCCCTTAAAAAAACACATAGATATTAGTTTTCCTCCTAATTAGGAAAAATTATGTGAAAGGATTCACTGACCCTTAGAAGAACCTGATAACTGTCAAGCTTTGTATGTGCTGCCTAGGAACATAATTTCTTTTTAGTTGTAGATTTGAACTGCTATTAAATTGAAGGAAAAGAACATTAAATAATGCCTTGCTAATTATTATGTACTATAAATCAGAATTTAATAAGATTTAATTTCAATGTATGTAATTTTACAAACACTTCCATAAATTTATAATAGCCCTGGTAGCATACATAGTAATTTTCTCTAGTTTGATCTAGTTTGTAATACAAAAGTGCAAGTGAACTTTTCAATTTTGTATTTTACTCAGTATACTAGCATAGAGCCTAAGGAAAGCTCTAACTGTAAACTTACTGAAGGAAAGGAAACACTTTGCCCTATGATATAAATATAGATGGGTGTGAACTGAAATCCATGACCTGAATTACTCTGAACTTTGGGTGTGTTCAAAATCCAAACCTGGATTTGATATTTGCAAATAGCCTCTAATATGAATACCTTCAAATCTAGTTTGTTAGGATCCAGAACCACTGTTTCTGGCTTGAACCCCTTTTTAATATAAATATTTTTGAGAACTATCTGATAGTGAGCCCAACAGTTTGAGTGCCCAGTCCTACTTCTATTGAAGTAAAAAGCCAAATCACATCCTTAGTTCCCAGCAACCAAATCTGCTACCTTAATCACTCCCATTTTGTAATTTCTTGGAACATCTGGTCCCTATTACATCAGGAGACTGCTCCAAAGTTGTTTTAGCCAATGTATTTAAATGAATTTTAACAAAGAGATAAGATTTTTAAAAGGACAACATACTTACTGTCCAGGTGCCAAATAGTAATGCACTGGCATGCTGTCTCCAGTTTATTTGCAGACACTCAGCAAAACTATGACAATTTGGTGGAGCACTTAAGCATTTTACCTTTACTAAGTGGCTGAGAGAGCTGCCCCTTTAGTTCAGAGCAGAAGGTCATTGGTTTTAATCCTATTTCCTCATATCATTTTAATAGTAATGATGTTGTTCAAGCTATGGTGTAGAATAAGATTGTGCTTAATGCTGTTATTACATTGAACCTTGTTCAAGAAGTACCACTGTTTATGAGGTACTTCTTTACTAATTAAAGCATCTACATTATGCTGATCCAATGATACCACATCTCCTTTTCCAACCATAACAAAATACTGGGATATAGTAATGTCTGCTGGAACATAGAACCTCAACAATTAGGCAGACTCTCTATGATTTCTTCCAACACTGTTTTAAAGTGTTTCAAGGAACTTTGGTATTGCCTTGGGAAATCAAAAGCAACCTAATGCTGAGCCAGGTCAGCAACAAACAGCAGTGCAGTTGCAGCTAATTATAAGGTAAGTGGTTCAAAAAATCCCCCAACTCCCGGTGTCATGTGCAAGCTAGTAGAGTTCCCACCTCGTTGAAGACAAAACAACACACTCATTTTAAAGTCAAAAGTCACCCCTCCTTGAATCTCATTTTATTAAGAAACATGTAGTTAAAACCTATTGCTACATTAAATTCCAGGCTTATTCCCTAACTTACTTTGCCAAGGGTTTACTTCCACATCATTTAGATTTGGGGTAGAGTCCAATGCATCCCACATGAAGGATTCCAACACCTGGTAGCAGGGTGGGGAAACACAAAAACCTTTAACCTGTTACAGTTAGTAAATGGTTTTAATTGTCTATTCTCCTGTCCCTATGTTAATATACCACTTTAATGTTAATGTGAGTTTCAAGTGTACAAAAAAAAGAGAAAATCCCTCACTGCACAAAAGGTTGATATTTCTTTCTGAAGTGTTAGTTCATATCAAACATATATTAAACAAAAAGTTTTTGAAACATTAGGAATAATTTATAATAAGACAAGCCTCAACTCTGCATTTCAGAAGAGATGTCTTATTTTCATAAAAAGAACAGGAGCATATATTGAGGAGATATATATACACATACAGAGAGCATGAAAAGGTGGGAGTTGTCTTACCAACTCTGAGAGGCCAATTAAGTAAGAGAAAAAAACTTTTGAAGTGATAATCAAGATAGCCCAATACAGATAGTTTGATAAGAGGTGTGAGAATACTTACATGGGGAGATAGATTCAATGTTTGTAATGTAATGAGGGATCATCTTTCAGGATAGTTTGTAGATCTTTGGTGATGCACTGGAGAGGTTTTAGTTGGGGGCTGAAGGTGACAGCTAGTGGTGTTCTGTTATTTTTTTTGTTGAGCCTGTCTTGTAGGAGGTGACTTCTGGGTACTCGTCTGACTCTTGTCAATCTGTTTTTTCACGACAGCACCTCCTTTGTCAGCCTTTTGGATTATGATGTCAGAGTTGTTCCCTCACTCTCACAGATCTTGGAAGACAGAACTGTCCTCGCTTACAGACAACCCCCCCAACCTAAAACAAATAATCATCAGCAACCACACACCACTGAACAAAAACACTGACCCAGGAACCTATCCTTGCAACAAAGCACGATGCCAACTCTGTCCACATATCTATTCAAGTGACATCATCATAGGACCTAATCACATCAGCCATGCCATCAGGGGCTCATTCACCTGCACATCTACCAATATGATATATGCCATCATGTGCCAGCAATGCCCCTCTGCCATGTACATTGGCCAAACCGGACAGTAGCAACACAAAAGAATTAATGGACACAAATCTGACATCAGGAATCATAACATTCAAAAACCAGTAAGAGAACACTTCAATCTCGCTGGTCACCCAATGACAGACCTGCGGGTGGCAATTTTGCAACAGAAAAGCTTCAAAAACAGACTCCAATGAGAAAGTGCTGAGCTTGAATTGATATGCAAACTAGATACAATCAACTTAGGCTTGAATAGAAACTGGGAATGGCTGAGCCATTACAAACATTGAATCTATTTCCCCATATAAGTATTCTCACACCTCTTATCAAACTGTCTGTACTGGGCTATCTTGATTATCACTTCAAAAGTTCTTTTCTCTTGCTTAATTGTCCTCTCAGGGTTGGTAAGACAACTCTCACCTTTTCATGCTCTCTGTATGTGTATATATATATCTTCAATATATGTTCCATTCTATACATTCGAAGAAGTGGGCTGTAGCCCACGAAAGCTTATGCTCAAATAAATTTGTTAGTCTCTAAGGTGCCACAAGTACTCCTGTTTTTTTTTTTTGCAGATACAGACTAACATGGCTGCTACTCTGAAACCTTATTTTCATAGGCAGCCTGAAGATCTATAGAACTTCTACTATATGTCTCTGATAAGCATGATCTGTGACCGAAGGTAATTGGTGTCTTATAGGTGACAGTGACTGACATAGCTCACACCCTACTCATAACAGCTCACATCAGCCTATGTCAGGAATGCTCATTAAAAGTAACAGTGTTATTGTAGTTATAGGCATATTGGTTTCAAGCGTGGTATTTGAATACAGTGGCACAAGTTATTGTATGTAATGTAGCAAGCAAAACTCTACATACTATTTTATCATTTATGATTTCAACACCAGTTTGATATAAAGAGACACAATCTCTCTTGCTCCAAAGCTCTGCTCAGTGCAACTGGAAACTAGAAGCCTATTCCAGATCCTTGGCTCTTAAGCCTAGCCTGGTCTGGATTTTACTTAGAGTTGCTGCTAGAGAGCTCTAGGTCAGTGGTTCTTAAACTGTGGTCCATGGACCACCGGAGGTCCGTGAGCTCCATTCAGGTGGTCTGCGAATAGTTCCCTCTAAGGTGTGTGCCTGGATGTCCGCACATGAGAGAATGAAGGGCCACCCACCTAATTAGTGGAGTCACGAAGGCATGTCTCCACTAATTAGGTGCCTGGACTCTGGAGAAGTCGCACATGTAAGGTGAGGTGGTGCCTTGGGGGGGAATAGGGGGATGAGGGGAGGGGGAAGTGGGATGAGAAGAGGGGGTGGAGTGAATTTGGGATGTGCAGGGCTGCAGTGGCTAGAGAAAGAGGCAACTTTCCCCAGCTCCAGGGCTGTGGCTGACAGAGAGAGACAGTCCTCCTTCCCAGCCTCAGCTCTGTGGCTGCTGTGGAGGGAGAGAGACCCACCTCCTTCCCAGCCCCAGTTTGGAGGCTGCTGCTGTGGGGGAGAGAGGGCACATCCATCGCATTAGAAAGGTAAGACTATTGATATTAACAAATGAGTTGTGTGCTTTTATTTGTAGAACAAAAAAGTTAATTATTATTACTTTTTTTATATAGTGCTTTTATTTAAAGTGATTTACATTTGGAAAGATCATTAAGTGGTCCACCGAGACCCTCAGTAATTTTCAAGTGGTCCGAGAAAATAAAAAGTTTGAGAACCACTGCTCTAGGTTATACCACTAGTATAGAGGACCTATGGCCACAATGTGACAGATCGGGGGCATGTCTCTTTTAAATTGTGAACCCCATCTTGTTTTGTGAATACTATTTGTTTTTAAGGGCACCACTTTATATTGTAACCTTCATTTTGGAGTTTGACCATTTTATATTACAACCTCCTTTGTGGATTAGAGCATTCATTTTGTAGTGGGAACTTGACACCTAGTTGAATGACTGCCTGAGAGGATGGCGCAAAGAAATCTATTGTTTCCCTACTACTGATCCATCCACACAACAATGAGCTCTCTATGCAGAAGCCTGGCTTCAGGAAGGGACTGGAGTTCCTCATTTTGGCACATGGCCAAAGAGGTCAGATTCTATAAGGGAGAAGACTGGATAGGAGAAAGAGAAGGCAGTAGGTCCCTGCCTAACCTATGGACACTGACCAAATGCAGGACTCATAGGAGTAAGATTCTGGGGGAGTGTGTTCAAGACAGTTTGTTGTTTCCCAAAGATCTGTAACTCTCTATTGCTGTTTAAAAGTAAAATACCTTTAGTTAAGAAACTTCTTTGCTAATCCTATATTCCTTGCTTGCCTGCCATGTTGTTTGTGAAGGGATTAACTGAGAAGTTCATCATGTCAATGGCAAGCTGGGATTCTGAGGGAACATGTATAAGCAACTGGGGGCTCAGGAGAGTTGAAGAATTGGTTCTGATATTATAGGCAGCAGGGCTGCACAGCTCTTCCTCCCATCGAAGTACAGAGGCATGAGGTTGACCCCTGAAGTGTGCCTTAGGGACCCACAGGCTAGGAATAGTGTCCCAGCTCTACCCAGACCTAGTTAGTATAGGAGCATGTGGAATCCAGTGGTTAGGTCCACTCACAACAGATTGATGTGTGACTGAAAAGAAGAATTAGGCCAAGTTATGACACCAACATCAGTGGAGTTTTGGCATCCAGTTCCAGACTCTTTCCCTACAATTAGGAGAGCAGGAGTAGCTAACATCAGGCCGGGATCCAGTATATATGTGCTAGCAGGGTATTTCCTACCCATGGAAGAATTCTGTGCTGGTCATTTGCATCCAGTTTCCATGCCCTTTATACTTTCTAAGTGGCACACAAAGGGTTGGATTTCAGTCTACAATCTTTCATTGTTTACACAATTGAGGTGTATTTTAAATTAGAAAAACAGCCCTACTGTAAAGAGACATACAAACAAATACAGTGCTCCCTTTCTGAAAGAATGTCACATACAAAAAAATAATTCTGGATTAATTGGGCCAAAGGATTTCCCTATATTATTTTGGGCACATCCTAGGTTTCTCTTATCATATGTGTAGTCTGTAGTGACTAGCAACGGTTCCCCCCATAGCATGTACTCATGTTTACCTTCTAATGCAGAAGTGAACCAATAAACAAGAAGCAGGTCCCTGTCTTTTCACCCAGGGAAAAAGAGGAGTGTACCTCTAACAAGAGGTAGTCACTTGTCTTGGTGCCAAGAAAAAGTGTTCATGCACCATTAAACAGAAGGTAGATTCCTATTTGTTGCCTCAGATTGTTAAGCAGAGCAAGGGCACTCCTGTCTCCAAGCACCTGCATTTAATTGCAGCTTATTGCATTCCCCACAGGGAGGCAGGAACAGCTGGGCAAGAACACTGTACTGATGCAAGAGAAGAAAATATTTAAAAAAAACTGTGTGCTCTGTTCTTCTGCAAAGAACCCTATACGAAACTGCATCATTAAAAGGACTACTATTTCCTGGGCTTGTTCTGTTGATTTCTACTTATTCTTGCTCAAACAGGTGAATAAGCTGCCCTGAAAGCATCATAATCTGAAAGTCAATACACTAAGAAATATATATTAAAACCTCACCTTTACAGAAAAATAATGTAGCTGGCTGAGCTTTCAACCTCCTGTTCATTTATTAGTTGAAAGATTTCCCATATAGCTCTGACTGGCAGTCAGGCTCTACATTTAAAATGCATATAATTCAATAAGACCCACACGTTGCCTACTTCAAGGATACTTTATTTAGACATGATTTCTTTGTCATCCTGTTGTCTATACAAAGCTTTAATTGGTTATTTATTTATTTATGGAAGGGAATGTAACAGAGCTTTGAAAAAGCATACACATTTTCAGCTTCATTATAAAAGCTTTCAATGTTTGCATCTTTTTGTTAAAAGAATTGTAAATAGAACATTAAAAAAAAAACAATGTATGCACAAAGATTTCCTTTTACTTTGTTCACTGGATTTCCTCTCCCTTTTAATTTTATTTATGTATTGTAAGCTACTCACCTTAAGGGAGAATCCTATAGACTCAGCATGAGAATTAGCCTGTAGAGCTCAGACACAGCATCATCAGTAGTTCCCTTTAGAATACTGAAAGTTCATCGTCTGAATTGTGTTCATTACTTACATTTTCAACTCAACAAATGTGATATATTTTGTCTCCAAAGTTAGCTTTGCAGGGTGTCATACAGATTTTTTACCATGCTGGAAAGATTCAGTTTGAGAACTCCTGCTCACAATTGAAGAAAGCAGAGAAATACTGGGAATCCGACCTTTTGGTTTGTCGAAAATCAGCAGGATGCAAGGCACAGTGATCCAAGGAACTACACATGTTCATCTCAGGCTTGGCAAGTCAGTAGGAGAGCTCTGCCTGGTACATTAAGTTCCCAGGACTCTTTGCCTAATTAGGTCACCACCCCCAAAATCACATGGAAACACAATAATTCTAGGTTTTGGGAGCCCCAGGGCCTCCCAGCATGGTCAGAACATCTCTTTTAGATTGCAGAAGTTTTCTGTCTGCCAAGTCGTAAAAGAGAATCTCATATACTCTATATTGTCTTCTGTTTCCTGAGTCACCATTGTGAAGAGTGTAGTCACAGCATCTCTCAAGTTCTAGATCTCCTAATACAATAGGTGTTATTGAGAATTGATTTTTGTTATATAGTTGAAGTGGGAGCCCTTTTATCTGAGCAATTTAGAAATAGAATATTGAACTTTTATCTATTTCCTCAAAATAAAATCAAATAAACATAAACAAAAATATTGCACTGGGCAGTTTGAGGTTTGTTAGATTTAGAGAGACTGTAATATTGGCTTAATTACGTGTTTATATTTTTATTTTCAGCATTCTAGGGGTTTTATGGGTTTAAATAACCTAGCCGACAAACAACTTCCTCTATAATTGGCAGAATTCATACATTTTTGCAGCTAATCCTATTTGCCACTGCTATTTTCTATTGTCCTCAACTACACACTGTTACAACCTTTGCAACTCCTCTGAATATTTTGTATGGGTCAAATGACTCAATTGTTGACATTTATTTTTCATTATTCAACCAAACATATATGTGCTTAGTATATGTTAGTTACATATGTTGACATTTTCATCAAATAATATTCACCAATAATATTTTTCAGTTCCAATCAATCTCTTGTCATTTGTGTCCAGTTCTCTAAAAAAGATCTTATCTAGGGAGAAAAGACAAGACAAGATAAGAAAAGTTGGCACAACCCAGTTGCATTCAGAGGACAAAGTCCTGTCCCTGCTATTATGAGCCACACTATGGATTTTTATAGTTTTTTTATAGCACTAGCTCCTGTATAAACACAATAGCTTAGGCATCCCAAAGCACCAAGGTGTAGTGGGTTTGCATCCCACCCTTCCCAGTATATGATGTCAAAGATAGTGTATGTAAAGAAGGACTAAGGTATAGATCCTCAAAGGTATTTAGAAGCCTAAATTATCTTTGTGTCAGTGATGTGCCCTTTGCTGTTCCTATGAAAAAACCTCTCAAATCAGGCCAAATTATGAGACTTTGAAAATTCTTAGTTAGCATGTGCTCAACTGAGACTTGTTAGACTTTGGTTGCTAACTTCTCTGAAGCTTTGTCTGCACTGTTCATGTTCCATCCCATCACAGTTTCTATGTACTGATTGGACAGAGCGTGCACCAACCCTACAGAGCAAATGATCATGCTCCAGCTTTGGACTGCAGGAGTTAAGAAGGACATTCCCTGCAATGTCTCAAAGTTGGCCAGAAACTGGAAATCCTGTTCAGGAGAAAGTTTCAAAAACCTTTTTGGTATATTCAGGAACAAACAAACAAATAAGTCAATAAAAATGTTGACATTTCCCAGTGAACGAGAATTCCAAAATTCTGTATAGAAAAGTCCACATGTCATTTCCACCTTTTCTAAATGTTTCCAAGGCTCCCAAGCTGGGGAGCTGGACAGAAAGCCTGGGAGCCTGGCAGCTCAGGGGGCCTAGAAACTTGGGAAATTGGGCTCCCAGGGCTTCTGAGCTGTCTTGGACCCAAGATCCTGGAAGCCCTGGCTTCTGGTCAATCTATCTGGCAGGCTGCCTTGGAACCAGGAAGCCTGGAATTCTGGGCTCCCCAGTAGCCTGCTAAGTGGGCTGCTGAGGAACAGAAGAACTGCGGACCTGAGAATAATTTTCTGACCGAAATTCCAGTCATTCATTCTGATGGAAAATTCCATACTAGTTTTTCTCCTCCCATCTTCTGTAGGACATTATGGAACCGGGAAGAGGAACTGAGAGCAGGGAGATTGTCTCTCTTGTATTCTTTGTGTTCCCCCTACTGGATCTCAGGCAGCATGGAGCCTTGGAGCAGGATTAGTCAGATTTAAATGCTGAGGGATGAGGGTAGGGTGACCAGATGTCCTGATTTTATAGGGACAGTTCTGATTTTTGGGTCTTTTTCTTATATAGGCTCCTATTACCCCCCACCCTCATCCCGATTTTTCACATTTGAGGGTGTGACAGAAAAGTGAGATGCAGGAGCCAGAGGAGAAGGAGGAGTGCAGAGGGGGATAGGAGCCAGCGTAGTTACATATAAGAGTGGAGATGGAGAGAGGTATTTAGGCATAGAGAGGGAGGGGAGTAGAAGCTAGATGGTGGGGGGTGGATAGGAGAAGATGCAGAGACGGACAGTAGGCAGGGTGTGTTAGAGTTGGAAAGGAGTAAAAACCAGAGGCTAAGTAGTAGTAGAGGGAGAAGGTGGTAGGAGCCAAGGGTGCCATGAGCAGGAGCTGAGCCACCCTGTGCACTAAATGAGGCAGGGATCCTGTGGAAAAAAATAGTATGTGATTATGTATCATAATACATACAAACCAGGGGGCTGAATTAAGATTGGATGAGCACCCTTAATTCTGGCATTTCCTAATCTGAGTTGCTTGACTTGCAACCTTAAAATTCTTTTAGCATATTTTTAATGCAATATTGATTTAGCTTAAATTGGCAGAGAATTGCCTTAAAATAAATCAACACAGACCAAATTTAAATTGAATTAAGAGTGTCCACAGGATTTCATACCCATTTAACAATACTGATTTAAAATCACACCTTAGTTGAACTGGTGTTTCCCAGGTCTTAGTTCAGGGATTTGTAGGGTAACAGGGCTGGGATGGCTGTGAAGAATTAATTAACTTTCCCCTCTCACTTTCCTGCCACCTCAGTATGCTAAAAAAGAGATTTGTTCTGGTAAACTGTGGTCTCAGTTTGGCAATGAGAATGTGTGAGATAAAGGAAGGAACTCTAGGGAATAGGATGGAACTCTGTAGAGAAATGGAGGACAGTCAGGGTCAGTTTTGCTTTTTCTTTCTTTCTGGACCTTGATTGACATGTCTTTACTTGTCTACTTTGACAAAGGGAAGCACTGTTGTAGTTATGTTGGATCCTTAGAGGGACAGGATACTTTTTATGTTTTACTTTTTTGTTTTACAAAAAGGCTCAGAAAGCACGATTCTTTCCTGTCTCAACTCGTTTCTACACCCCTATGTTCTAATTTCAGAGTAGCAGCCGGGTTAGTCTGTATCCGCAAAAAGAACAGGAGTACTTGTGGCACCTTAGAGACTAACAAATTTATTAGAGCATAAGCTTTTGTGGGCTACAGCCCACTTCTTTGGATGCATATAGCCTATATGCCTATTTGCATCTGAAGAAGTGGGCTGTAGCCCACGAAAGCTTATGCTCTAATAAATTTGTTAGTCTCTAAGGTGCCACAAGTACTCCTGTTCTTTTTGCCTAAGTTCTAAGATACTCATTTAACTTATGTTCCATGTCCAACACAATCTAATCAGTTCATTAAACTTTACAAACAAAATGTTCCAGATCAAGACAAGAAACGCACTATGATGCCTTAGGCCAAATCCTGAATCTAAATACAAAAGGCAGTATAGCTTAAACACCACAGTGATGAACGCTTTGCAAAATCCTTAAATGGATAGGTAGCACAGCTTGCCCAGCAGTGGTCACAGAGATAGTGTCAATTGGCAGCACAATTCCTATTATACTACACAGCCTGACAGTTTTTATTATATATATTCTTTTTATGGGTATTTAATGAATGTTTACAGGATTGTTTGTTTGTTTGATGTCTTGTTGGGTGAAACAAGCAATGCTAATTCCTTGGCAACAGAATCCTGAACCCAAATTACTATTAATGTTGTGGCCATACAAAAGGATAACTACAAAATTATAACCGCCTAAAAACTGTGTCTGATCCTCAGAGAATCATTGGTGCATTGGCCACTCTCAACACTAAGCTCACCCTGAGAAAATCAGACTCTCTTTTTTTGAAAAGTACAGAGACAATATCATTGATTTATGCAACCAATTATACAGGTCAAAGGAGATTATTATATTTTTATATTTTTACTTTCAAGACTGGAAGTAAATCTGAAATATTTTAAATATTTTATCTTTGCTCTTATCACAAGGGTTTTTTGTTTTTCTGTGTTTTCTTTCAGAATATTCACACTTCACAAAGGCTTTTACATTAACGGTCTAATATATAACATATAACCTTTTCGGTTCTTCTTGTTTTTTGTAGTAATGCAGTCTGTAGGGTTAAGTCTAGTGGCAATAGTGGAAAGATACATACATTTTATCTGTGCAGTCATTTAGCCAATGATTAATAAGTACCTGACAATAAATCAATATGGGCATAATCTCTAATCTGTGAATTTCTATGAACAATCTCTTGAGTATTTTTATCACAAAATCTATATTCAGTCCGGTCCTCCTTTTGGCTGATTTACACTCGGATGCTGTTTGCTTTCAAGGACTTCCATTTCTCTAAGTGCTGTCTCATAAGTATGCAACTATCCGTCGATGCACTACTAATATTCAGAAGGCTAATATTTAATTACAGATAACAGATCCAGTGGGACTGAGAACAAAGTGGTCATCATTGAGATTTTATATAATGAAATATTAAAAGATAGAAGCTATAAAACCAAAAAAGCTGGTAGTATTTTGATGTTGCTCTTAAATCCATAGAAGTTAGTGCTGGGTGGACACTGCAGTATGCTATATTATCAAATGTTTTCTCCAATCTAATTTTAAATTTGTACTATAGCAGACATTTATTTGGACAAATAAAGCTAGCAAAGAAGAGGAATTTGTGAAATGAAAAAATCTCCATTCTGCCAGGTTACATAAATATAGACTTTTCCTATTCTACTTCTTGGTTGATTCAGTATTTGTTATTTTAGACTCAGAGTTCCTGCATGTTTCCAGTGAGATTGCAAGTGTTATTAACAAAAATTGATTTTTTTTATTCTTGGAGTGGTTGCTGTCTAAGAAAGGGATTATATATATATATATATAACACATTACCCCAGGACACTGAGTCTTTGTCTTTGTAGAACAGGTTTGGGCCTTCCTTTCTAACTCTGGAACATGTTTCAGCAAAGTTATACAGTAGAAACTTATAACTTTACATACAGACAGGACACTGTCTGGACTGTTGAATAACTGTGTTCCCTCAGTTCTCCAACTTCGGGTACCTATAACATTGCTTTGCTGTAAGAACATCAACTCCTGCCTGTTCATATATAGGCTTTAGCATGTAAAATCATTTCCAGCTACACTGTATTGAGATCTACTAGTTAGCCACATATAAATTAAACTGCAGAGCAACTCCAGCAAATACCTAGTCCCAGACTTTCCCCCAGAAATGTGCATCTTGTATGTCTCTGTAGCTTCCTGAACAATACAAGCACATAGAAAGTCCATCATTTCATCAAAGGAAAATGATATGCACCAGCGATGTTATCCCAAATGGCGTTTCCCACACACTTAATCCAAACACACTGGTTAAGATAAAACATAAGATAAGTGTATTAACTACAGAAAGATAGATTTTAATAGATAAATTACAAGGAACGATGCATAAAAGTCAGGATTATTTACAAAAGAAATGAGTAAAACACAAGCTAATACCTAAGTTAACTAGCTAAGTGAACTTAAAAAGCAAAAAGGTTTTGTCTCATCATATGTTTATAGCAGTCTGTACTGGCTGAAAAGTCTTCCAGCCAGGATCACCCCTCTGCCAGGTCAATGATGCTTTATTTGGCTTTCAAACATTGTAGCTGTCATGGGTAGAAAGAGACAATTTGTGTTGTGTGTGTTCTCCATTCTTATATCCTTCTCCCCTCTTTGATGTTATCTCCACTGTTTCTTTGCCAAGAAGTCCTCACTCACACCCTTATTCCTGCCAAGGTGATTGTCCAATTGATTATTCTGATACCTGACTGGGGGGTGCCAGTGTGT
The DNA here is from genome assembly GCF_027887155.1 of Malaclemys terrapin pileata. Lineage (NCBI taxonomy): Eukaryota > Metazoa > Chordata > Testudines > Emydidae > Malaclemys > Malaclemys terrapin. The sequence goes on from NC_071509.1 coordinate 94,474,992, forward strand.
CTTTGTCTTTGTAGAACAGGTTTGGGCCTTCCTTTCTAACTCTGGAACATGTTACAGCAAAGTTATACAGTAGAAATTTATAACTTTACATACAATGTTGATACACATATTTTACCAGAACAATATTGCACAGTAGATTATGACATTTCAAATGATATCTCACAAGGCATACTTTGAACAAAATTTATCATAGCCTGATAAAAGTGGTGGATATATATATATGATTGTTGCAGGATGTATGTTATCTGTACAGGTGAACTTGCATGCCTATGTAACAGGGCTATTACTTAAGTGACTGCCAAATATCAAGATATATGCTAAGCTCTGAGGAAGATTATTATTTTGAGTTTATCAGTCATTAGGTTTACTTCTGAAGCATACCTGATACTTTTGGTTATGAATAAGCAACCCAGTCCAAATGTGAGATTTCTCTGCAGGATTCAGAAATTCTTTGTGGGTGCAAAAGTACAATTATCTACAGGAGCAAAACTACTTCTTTATTTTTTTTTTTTAAATTTAGGTCTGTAGACATTTATTGCCCTGATTGTACCTACAGTACATCAGATTTTTAGATGGGTGAGTGCTATAAAATGTACCCATAATTATTTGCAAAAATGTGGGATCATACAAAGAAGCTACGTTGAAATCTTTTTGAAAATCATGGCTCCCCTGTTCATACCTGCACAAAGAAACAGAGAAGGATACTTATAGCCTCTGTAATTGACAATACTTACTCCTCGGAAAATTCTGCTCCAAAAAATTAAAAAATATGCACTAAATATTCTGAAAAATTCTGTATATTTTATTTGTCAAAATAACACAATATAATCACGCTGGTTTCAATTATTTTGGTAATTTATTTAAACTACAATACAAAGGATGGAGAATGGGAGTGGGGAGCATTGGAGGAAATCCCCAAGCCTCCTTTGTCTAATAATAATGTAGCTAGGTTTGACCCTTTATTTCTAGTTATTAATCAACAAATATATGCACCCATATGCTCAGTGTTACATCACAGGCAACTGAAGAGCAAGTGAGGGCTGGGGAATCAAACTCACAGTTTATATTGGCTACTGATCATCTTTAGAAAGGTCAGTAGCAAATAGTTGATGGAGCATATTTTGATAGGAAATGCATTCAGTCCAAAAGTTTAGACCAGCTCTTATCACTAAAGCACCATAAGCATTTATAAGTCATATTATCCTTTAAATAAGAATCCTTTACACCACTCTGGCAATGTAAAGGAGCCTTAAAATTTGTACACCAATTTAATACTCCTGGGGGATTCAGAAAGACAATGGGAACAATCCACTAAGAACAATTCACTAAGCAGGCAGGCTGCTACATTCTGCTTTCCCTGAGAGGACAGCACCTGCCCCACACCTACCTCCTCAGAAAAAAACCCAAAACCCTGCCCCTCCATGCTGAGCGTGCCGCAACAGCATGCAAGAGGGACAGTGTCTTTCTCTACACACACATAATTGCCCAGCCTCCCTGGCCGGTGATTTATGTCTCTACTGGCTGCTCCAGGCATCCAAACTGACCGGTCTGAACTGCTGAGGAAGGGTGAGTGACCACTCGAGGTTTCCCTTTACTTCCCTGTCAGAAGTAAATTTTCTGCTGCGAAGCAAAGAAATCTGCAGGGGACATGAATTATGCACATGCACAGTGATGTAGAATTAACCTCAGGAGTAAATACTGGAATTATTCTAGCAAACTACCAAGAACTTGTAGTATTGTAGTAAACTATAATAGCATTTTATTTAGCACAATCCAGTAAATAAAATACAGATTCATCATTGCTAGAGGCAATATATATAATATTGTCCAGGACATTTGTCTCCTTCCTTTGAAATGCTTTAGAGTCCCTATATATATATAGAGAGAGAGTGCCTGCTGCTGGGACAGTTGGTCAGTTTGACCGTGTGCTTGATTGCTTGATTGTTTGTTTGAAAAGTGTGAATTGGGAGTGCTTTGTTCCAGGTGGGCCTTGAGTGGGCCTGACTGGTATATAAGGGCAGTCAGCAGCGAACCAGCTGAGCGGCGAACAGCAGAGGCTAACAGCGGGAGTTTGCCTGGGAAGAGCTCACTGAGGCTTACATCTGCAGGTTTCTCTGAGTAGTTCCTGCAACAGTTGAGGAAGCTCTTAAGAGGACGGTGATATGGATGGTGAGCGATCAGCTGTTGTAACCTGCACAGGTTGTGCCATGTTTGTCTTTCTTCCACAGGACAGAAGCGACTTTGTCTGTACAAAGTGCAAGCTGGTCTCCATGTTGGAAGAGAAGGTTCGAGGGCTGGAGAAACGAGTGTCGACTCTGCGTTGCATAAGGGAAAATGAAGATTTCCTGGACAGACGTCAGGAGATGCTACTACGGCCACAATGTTCTGAAGATTCAGAGCAGGCGCAGCAGGGACAGAAGGATTGTGAGGAGATTTGGCAGCATGTGACCTCCAGAAGGAGAAAGAGGAGCGTCCATGCACCAGCAATGGAGATACAGGTGAGCAATCATTTCCATGTTCTCTCTACAGGTACTAATGCGGAGAGTGGACTAGATGACCCATCTGAGGGAAGGGAGCAGAAGGAGACTCCACCGATTGGAAGGCAAAAGATGCACTGTCCTAGGGATGGGGGCTCCACGACCACCACTCCCAAGAGGAGGAGGAGGGTGGTGGTGGTCGGGGACTCCCTCCTCAGGGGGACTGAGTCATCTATCTGCCGCCCCGACCGGGAAAACCAAGAGGTCTGCTGCTTGCCAGGAGCTAGGATACACGATGTGACGGAGAGACTGCCGAGACTCATCAAGCCCTCGGATCGCTACCCCTTCCTGCTTCTCCACGTGGGCACCAATGATACTGCCAAGAATGACCTTGAGCAGATCACTGCAGACTACGTGGCTCTGGGAAGAAGGATAAAGGAGTTTGAGGTGCAAGTCGTGTTCTCGTCCATCCTCCCTGTGCAAGGAAAAGGCCGGGGTAGAGACCGTCGAATCGTGGAAGTCAACGAATGGCTACGCAGGTGGTGTCGGAGAGAAGGCTTTGGATTCTTTGACCATGGGATGGTGTTCCAAGAAGAAGGAGTGCTAGGCAGAGACGGGCTCCACCTAACGAAGAGAGGGAAGAGCATCTTCGCCAGCAGGCTGGCTAACCTAGTGAGGAGGGCTTTAAACTAGGTTCACCGGGGGAAGGAGACCAAAGCCCTGAGGTAAGTGGGGAAATGGGATCCTGGGAGGAAGCACAAGCAGGAGAGCGCAAGAGGGGAGGACTCCTGTCTCATGCTGAGAAAGAGGGACGATCAATGAGTTATCTTAAGTGCCTATACACAAATGCAAGAAGCCTGGGAAACAAGCAGGGAGAACTGGAAGTCCTGGCACAGTCAGGGAACTATGATGTGATTGGAATAACAGAGACTTGGTGGGATAACTCACATGACTGGAGTACTGTCATGGATGGATATAAACTGTTCAGGAAGGACAGGCAGGGCAGAAAAGGTGGGGGAGTTGCGTTGTATGTAAGAGAGGAGTATGACTGCTCAGAGCTCCGGTATGAAACTGCAGAAAAACCTGAGTGTCTCTGGATAAAGTTGAGAAGTGTGAGCAACAAGGGTGATGTCGTGGTTGGAGTCTGCTATAGACCACCAGACCAGGGGGATGAGGTGGACGAGGCTTTCTTCTGGCAACTAGCAGAAGTTGCTAGATCGCAGGCCCTGGTTCTCATGGGAGACTTTAATCACCCTGATATCTGCTGGGAGAGCAATACAGCGGTGCACAGACAATCCAGGAAATTTTTGGAAAGTGTAGGGGACAATTTCCTGGTGCAAGTGCTGGAGGAACCAACTAGGGGCAGAGCTTTTCTTGACCTGCTACTCACAAACAGGGAAGAATTAGTAGGGGAAGCAAAAGTGGATGGGAACCTGGGAGGCAGTGACCATGAGATGGTCGAGTTCAGGATCCTGACACAAGGAAGAAAGGAGAGCAGCAGAATACGGACCCTGGACTTCAGAAAAGCAGACTTTGACTCCCTCAGGGAACAGATGGGCAGGATCCCCTGGGAGAATAACATGAAGGGCAAAGGGGTCCAGGAGAGCTGGCTGTATTTTAAAGAATCCTTATTGAGGTTGCAGGAACAAACCATCCCGATGTGTAGAAAGAATAGTAAATATGGCAGGCGACCAGCTTGGCTAAACAGTGAAATCCTTGCTGATCTTAAACGCAAAAAAGAAGCTTACAAGAAGTGGAAGATTGGACAAATGACCAGGGAGGAGTATAAAAATATTGCTCAGGCATGCAGGAGTGAAATCAGGAAGGCCAAATCACACTTGGAGTTGCAGTTAGCAAGAGATGTTAAGAGTAACAAGAAGGGTTTCTACAGGTATGTTAGCAAGAAGAAGAAAATCAAGGAAAGTGTGGGCCCCTTACTGAATGAGGGAGGCAACCTAGTGACTGAGGATGTGGAAAAAGCTAATGTACTCAATGATTTTTTTGCCTCTGTCTTCACGCACAAGGTCAGCTCCCAGATTGCTGCACTGGGCAGTACAGCATGGGGAGAAGGTGACCAGCCCTCTGTGGAGAAAGAAGTGCACAAGTCCATGGGGCCGGATGCGCTGCATCCGAGGGTGCTAAAGGAGTTGGCGGGTGAGATTGCAGAGCCATTAGCCATTATTTTTGAAAACTCATGGCAATCGGGGGAGGTCCCAGATGACTGGAAAAAGGATAATGTAGTGCCCATCTTTAAAAAAGGGAAGAAGGAGGATCCGGGGAACTATAGGCCAGTCAGCCTCACCTCAGTCCCTGGAAAAATCATGGAGCAGGTCCTCAAGGAATCAATTATGAAACATTTAGAGGAGAGGAAAGTGATCAGGAACAGTCAGCACGGATTCACGAAGGGGAAGTCGTGCCTGACTAACCTAATTGCCTTCTATGATGAGATAACTGGCTCTGTGGATGAGGAGAAAGCAGTGGATGTGTTATTCCTTGACTTTAGCAAAGCTTTTGATACGGTCTCCCACAGTATTCTTGCCGCCAAGTTAAAGAAGTATGGGCTGGATGAATGGACTGTAAGGTGGATAGAAAGCTGGCTAGATCGTCGGGCTCAACGGGTAGTGATCAATGGCTCCATGTCTAGTTGGCAGCCGGTTTCAAGCGGAGTGCCCCAAGAATCGGTCCTGGGGCCGGTTTTGTTTAATATCTTTATTAATGATTTGGAGGATGGTGTGGACTGCACTCTCAGCAAGTCTGCAGATGACACTAAACTAGGAGGCATAGTAGATACACTAGAGGGTAGGGATCGGATACAGAGGGACCTAGACAAATTAGAGGATTGGGCCGAAAAAAACCTGATGAGGTTCAACAAGGACAAGTGCAGCGTCCTGCACTTAGGACGGAAGAATCCCATGCACTGCTACAGACTAGGGACCGAATGGCTAGGTAGCAGTTCTGCAGAAAAGGACCTAGGGGTCACAGTGGACGAGAAGCTGGATATGAGTCAACAGTGTGCTCTTGTTGCCAAGAAGGCTAACGGCATTTTGGGCTGTATAAGTAGGGGCATTGCCAGCAGATCGAGGAACGTGATCGTTCCCCTTTATTCGACATTGGTGAGGCCTCATCTGGAATACTGTGTCCAGTTTTGGGCCCCACACTACAAGAAGGATGTGGAAAAATTGGAAAGAGTCCAGCGGAGGGCAACAAAATGATTAGGGGTCTGGAGCACATGACTTATGAGGAGAGGCTGAGGGAACTGGGATTGTTTAGTCTCCAGAAGAGAAGAATGAGGGGGGATTTGATAGCAGCCTTCACCTACCTGAAGGGGGTTCCAAAGAGGATGGAGCTCGGCTGTTCTCAGTGGTGGCAGATGACCGAACAAGGAGCAATGGTCTCAAGTTGCAGTGGGGGAGGTCCAGGTTGGATATCAGGAAAAACTATTTCACTAGGAGGGTGGTGAAACACTGGAATGCGTTACCTAGGGAGGTGGTGGAGTCTCCTTCCTTGGAGGTTTTTAAGGCCCGGCTTGACAAAGCCCTGGCTGGGATGATTTAGCTGGGAATTGGTCCTGCTTTGAGCAGGGGGTTGGACTAGATGACCTCTTGAGGTCCCTTCCAACTCTGATATTCTATGATTCTATGATCTTTTAATGAATGTACTATAATTTGGACAAGGACTGCCCTATAAAAGGTACCACTTACAAGTATTCTAAGTATTCATTCAGGGTCTGAATTGCTCAACTTCTAAATCTAACAAGAATAATAATGAAGGGTCAGGTTTTGCCACCTTTACCTACATTGAATAGCAATTATTACTTGATGTGAGTAAAAGTGACAGACTCTAGCTCTTAGATAACAATCTCCAAGACAGGTGTCACTCAGTTTAGAAAATAAAAAAATAAAAAATCACATGAAGTTATGTTCCTTGGTTGGCAAACAGCATGTGGCAGATCTACTTAATTTCAGGCATTAATTAGATTTTACAACTCCTCAGACACGACATAGTCCAGGATGATCTGAAAAAGCAGGATTATCAGTCATGCTTGGTCAAATCTTTCCGTGGTTGTCAGGAGGTTTGTAGAAGGGAACTTGAATAAGAGATTAAAAATACTTAGAATTCAGAAGCAATACAGCAGTCTATCTCTAAGGTTATTCAACTTCTTTATCACAGAAGCACAGATACCTCCATTTCGCTGCATAAACTAAGATTCTTACATTGCTCACTCGATATTCTGATGTATGAACTCTTAGCACAATCCTAACAGAAATACGTTTACACCTCTACCCCAATATAACGCTGTCCTTGGGAGCCAAAAAATCTTACCACATTATAGATGAAACCATGTTATATCGAACTTGCTTTGATCTGCCGGAGTGCGCAGCCCCGCCTCCCCGGAGCACTGCTTTACCACGTTATATCCGAATTCGTGTTATATTGGGTCACGTTATATCGGGCTAGAGGTGTATTTATGCCTTGCACTAGTGATTTGTCCCCCTGCCCCACCTTTCACACACTCAGGTGTATACTTTAATATACTAATTTTTACAACTTAAGTCACCATATACAAATGAACTGGCTGTTCACCTTCACAGAAGTTACATGGGTTCCCACTACTATTCAAAAGGACCCTAGTGAAATCTTGAAATTCCAGACTAGAAGAAAAGATTTCATACAAGTTAAAGTGAATCTCCTTACAACTCCCAAGCAAATCTGGACATTTTTGTTAACAAAGTCAAAAATGTTTCTTCCAGAAAGAATTATTGCTGTAATAGTCCTTAACAAAAAACAAAACAAAAAAAAATATATTTGTTCTTTCTGACCCATAGGGATAATGGTCTAGAGAATAGGAAATCCATTGTTCTTTCTTACAGAGCAGTTAGTTGTATCAATTGATAAAGCAGAGAACTCGGAGTCATGCAAACCTTGGACCTAATGGATACCATTTTGATTTTGTTTTACTCATAATTGGTTCAAGTTTGCTTACTCTTGTGCAGATTTAAGATGAATGTTAATTGTTTCCTTGCTTCAGCTCATCATTTAAGAAAAATGGCTGAACTGATACAGCTGAAACTTTCCAAAATGCTTGAGGCATACACCCTACATGAAAATAAAAAATCAGCTAAAACAGTTAAGTTTGGCAAAGTTATAAGCAACTGAAAACAAGGTCTTAACATGGAAAGTATCAGGCAGCACTACCAGTTCTGTCTGTAATATCCCAGCAGCTATATAAGCGTTACAGCAAGCTGTGTGAACATTCTTATTTCAGTTTAAACTAAGTATATTTTGCTTTAGGTTAAATCTGTTAAGATATAGATTTAAGCTATACTGAAAAAAAAAACTTTAATTAAAATAATAGTGTCCAAATAGGAGTTTGCGTCTGTTTTATCCAAAGTGATTTAACTGTAGCTATTCAAATTTATACGTAGACAAGGCCTCAGGACAGGTGACTATGGTGCTTCATCTAATCAGAAGAAAAGAGTTAACTCCTTCCCTGACAACCTCTGGATGGTGTGAATCTATAGCCTCCATAAAAAAAAAAAAGGTTAGATTAGAGAGAATGATGCTGTTGTGTTGTGTTTTGGGCTTGCAGGTACAGTTACAGCTAATAGATATATAGCAATTTTCTAATTGAGGGTGCTGGAAGGAGAGGATAAAAAGTCTTTTTTTTCTACCTCATCCTTGGACTGTAAGTAAGGAGTATTTTATTCATTCTGAGGCTGCCTGAAATAAACCTCCTCCACATTCCTCCCTGGATTTTCACAATAGCACAAAAACCCCTTGTGTTTACAGGCACTGTCTTTGTGACAACAACAAAGGCACTATTTCTACATATGGGAGGAAAAGTTATCTAGTGAATAGGACTGGGAGTCAGGGCCTTCAGATCTGTTCCTAGCTCTGCCACTAAGTTGGGATGTGACACAGGGCAAGTCATTTTACCTCTCTGTGCATGTTTCTCCATTTGTAAAATGAGGTAAATTATGTTTACTTTCCCTTGCAAAGCACTTTGAGATCAAGGGATTAAAATTGCTACATAAGAACTGAGTATTATTAGAAAAGGGAAAACTTTTCTTAAGAGTGGAGCAGGATAGACAAAGTGGCTTTCCAATTGACAGTAGTTTGGGATGATGAGTGCTTTGTTGATACCATTTTTTCATCCCTCTTCATATAATTGACATAATCATAGCTACATTCTTTAATATGAAGAATTAAATTTGATGAGACTACTTAGTACTATGATTTTAGTTGAAGATCTGAGTAGCATCGAGTGAATTCTGCCCCTCCAATACAAGATCAGTATCTGCCAATTCTGCTTAGATGTTCAACTAAAAATGTAGTGAGTTATTGGCATATGTTATAAATAGAAACACAGATAAAAGGATATGTTTATTTTCATAAACCTTTACTAAGTATATCTGATAAGCACAGTAGAAAAGTAGTTAGTGTTAATATTAAAGAATTGGGGGAAATATGGTGTGCAAAGAATTTCTAAAAATGAACACTGTTCTACTATTTTATACTCAACTTTGTATCCTTCATGCTACACTCTAGCTGCACAATACTGAGCTGTTAACTTTAATTCTTGTTTGACTGATAAGAGCTAGTAGTGCTGGAATATTATAAGCTGCCAGTCACTTAGAAAGCTATATCTGTGACCATTAAGTAAGCATCAGTTATTAAAATTAAATCCTTGACATGCTGAGCTGTCTATGTTTATGTTTAGATTACAAGCAAAGCTGTTACATATGTGAATATTGTATATGTTTTGCACTTTCTCTTCTTTTTAATAGTAAAAGGTACTATTATAGCATCTACAGTAACTTGAATGAGCCACATGATCATCAGTCATAATAGATAAACTGATTATAAAGGACCAATGTCAAGATAAAATAAGTCATTTAAAAATGCTTTTCCTGTGTTAATAATGTCTTATGTGGTTGAAGTTGAAATAATTTTCAAAATTCAGTTCATTTTAATGATTTATGATGTGCATTTAGTTTTTGCATTTTACTTAGGTTGGGCAGTGAAATTAGATTGGTTGGTTTCCCTTTTTAGACATAATTATTTTCATGTTCTACTCCCTTTAGTGGTGAGGCAGTGCTGAGCTAGCAGGGAAGGAATGGTGTGCTTTGAGATCAACAGATTCCTCTTTTCTATTAATGGCCAGGGAGGAGACGTGAATGATTATTAATCATATTTACTGTGGTAGTGTCTAAAGATGATCCAAAAATGGTGCCCCATTGTGCTAGGTGCTATACAACAGAGCATAAGCGATGGTCCCTGCCCCATAGAGTTTACACAGGTGCATCTGGGGAGAAACAATTTGGGGATTTTGTAAAGGTGTTGAGTTAATGATTGGAGCAAAGAGAGATCAGAGGTGGAGCCAGGTCTCTATCCTGGGAGTAGCTATAACTTGGTCTGAGATGCTGCAGTAGATAAGCTGGCAGTGGAGCTGCTATGCTTTTGCAGTTGTATAGACAGGAGAGGGGTAAGATGGGTGGTGGCTAAATTACATGAGCAGAGAAGTCTGATTACCCACCATGAAACAACATATTCTGGAGACTGAATAGATTCTGGCCAGAATTAAGGAAGGAATTGTTAATAATATGGGAATCCAGCTAGTGATGAGTGGGGGAAAGCAGCCAAATGAATTGCTGGTCCCTCCTACTGACAGGTGACCAAGACAGGTATTCATTCAGTAGAGGGTCTGGTTCCCTGGTAAACCAGAATCACAAGTGAATTTGGAGAAGACATCTTCTAAAAGAAGGTGAGGAATGGGGTTGAACTCCTAATATCTGATACAGCATAGGATCAATCCCTTTTCTCTATACCCTCAACTTTTGAATGACAAGAGAAAGGTGGAATTTTAGCAATGGGGCTGAGACCAGATTAAAAATTTGGAAAGGCGAGCTGAGGGCAGCCCTCCCCCATATGATACAAAATATGGAAGGAAGGGTAACCTGCAATAGGCAAGTTATGTCTGGGTAATTTCCCAGATGTGGTAAGTAAATAATGTTGTGGCCTCATTTAATCCACATACCTAATGTCTTGTCCATCTTCCTGCAGTGTATAAGATGAGGGTGCTACAATCTTCAAGGGAGATCTTGGGAAGTATGAGAGGAAAGAGGACTTAAGAAAGCCTTCACAGAGCTCTCATTGACATCAGTGAGGTCAAGATTTCACCCTACATGTGCATCTAGGTATCTGAAGAAATTACTCAAATATAATTTATTCTCATTAAAAACAACAACAACAACAACGTATTTACATGGTAATGAGATGATTGCCTATTTAACTTGTTGATTATGTTGACGCTCTCTCTTATTCCAACTAATTTAACTTATGCACCTACATATTTTAGATATTTTGGGCCTGATTCTCAGTTGCATTAAGATCTTTTCCCCCCTGATATGGAAACATAAAGGGGGTGGAAATATATTGCTGAGAATACCTTCCCTGATCCTAGGTCCCCAGGTAAGAGCTATATCAGAAGTGGACCAGGGGCAGGGAAGGGGCATGGGACCAGCACACTGCACTATGGCTAGTCTTTGCTTCCCATGATGCATGGGAAGCAGAGTGTAAACTTGAGAAGATGTAAGATAGAGGCTGGACAAGGCCTCGCACAGTCCCAGAAATACAGGTTGCTTAAAATCATCATAACCTCCTTCCCCTTCATTCATGTTGCAAGCATATGAATCAAGTTACTGGAAACTGTGGCTTTAAATTTGGTGGTTTTCAGTTAAAATAACTTGATTCATCCACTTACATTTCTTTCTCTGCTCCTTTTTTGGACACACAGAGAGAGAGAGAGAGAGAGAGAGAGAGAGAGAAAGTAAATAAGCTTTCCAACATGTGCAGCACTGACTGAATATCCTGTTGTTCCTCAAGAAAGCCATGTTAATCAATACCAATTCCATGTAACTTGCTGTGTGTTCTTTTATTCTTCTCAACTGGTTATTATAAAATCATATCCCTGTGTTAGTCATTCATACACAGAACACTTGGCTTTGAACTCTGCAACAGTGCTAAAAGCCCAAACAGGAAAAAACCAAAACAAACAAACAAAAACACCATCATAATTCTATCAGAAGCAATAACATTGACAGATATATTTTTAAAATGCTTATCACCTAGGTTTCTAAGTGTTTTCTTATCACCTAGGTTTCTAATACAGCTTTTTTACATTTCTTCTATAATTCTAGAATTCTTGGAGTCCAAAATAATATTATGGCGAAGTTTCTTCACTTTTATGAGATTATTCACAGTAACTTATAGATTCGTCAGCTTTGCATTACAGGGTGTATGAAAGGACCCGAGATGATGGCCTATGCACAAAATAATAAATATTTTATTCATCTCAGGTGCTTACTAGACCTATTTGTGAACCAAATTTTGTTTAGGAAACTAAACAGATACTGAGTGTGTGACATAAGAGCCTGGGGCCATATCCTAAACTGCTATAAGTTGCCATCACTCCACATAGTTCTGTGAAACTACTCTGATCTACACTCAGTGAGGATCTGGCCCTATATACACTCCACAGATTATTATAAAATTCAACACTAAGGCAGATCCCTACACAGCAGATTAAATGTTGGTAATCCAAGAGCCAGGGAAGCCTAAAGAGACCCAAGCCTGGTCTACACTGGGGGGGGGGGCGGAGGGGGGAATTGATCTAAGTTATGCAACTTCAGCTACGTTAATAATGTAGCTGAAGTCGACATACTTAGATTGACTTACCGTGGTGTCTTCACTGCAGTGAGTTGACTGCTGCCGCTCCCCCATCGACTCTGCCTGTGCCTCTCATGGCGGGGGAGTACAGGAGTCGACAGGAGAGTGCTCGGGGGTTGATTTATCGCGTCTAAACTAGACGTGATAAATCGATCCCCACTGAATTGATTGCTGCCCGCCGATCCGGCAGGTAGTGTAGACATACCCCCAGTATGTCATATTCTTCCAGTTTATCTGTTCACCTGTTTCCTTGCCTATTCTTCAATACAAGCTACAGGTCAATAAGAGAATTTAAACTTCCACCTAATTTAATATACCTATTGGTAACAAATTAAAATAGTGGACTCTGCCACTGTGTCTACCCAAAATTCTAGATACTTATTTGATTTTCAATTATAACTCAATTCTGAGGTTTTTAAGGTTCTCCCATCCCTAAGATCAGCCACATAAAGCTTCAGTTTATTTTACATGTATTAGTATTATTACAGTAGTATCTATAGAAACTCATTGTCCTCAATATGAGGGAATCTCAGCTTCGAAGAGCTTACAATCAAGACATACCAAGCGTGGGAGAAAGAGAATATTATTATCCTCATTTTACAGATGGGGAACTGTGACATGGAGAAATAAAATGGCTTTCCTAAGACTGCATAGAAACTCTATTGCAAACTTGGGAATTAAATTTGGATATTCTGAATCTTGGTCTTGTACCTTAACTGCTAGATCATTCTTTCTATTGTACATAATGATATATATACTCGCTTTTACAAATGATGTCAGTGCATGAAATATTAAGCTTATCAGAAAGAGAGAGCGAAGATTTTTAAATTTCTATCCTATACTGAATGATTATTTCTACCATTCATTCAATGGTCTCCATTGGCATACATGATAAGTGTATAGTTTATATCTAATACATCTTTCTAATTTTATATGAAGAAAAAATATATATGACATTATTGTACATATATCAATTTATTTATTATAAAATGCACACAGAAATGAATATATTTTTTCCCTTTTCAGTGTTGCTGAAAAATACAACATCAGTTTGTTATACATCTTATTCATGAGCACATCCAGAAAGGATGAATAGATGGCTGATTGTAATAAGGAATAGCTAATCATACACAGCATTGCTGACATTTTCATTACGCATCACTTCACTACACTGGCTTCACTCCTTAAACTGTACTCTAGCAGAAGTGATGGGGGATGGGGCACATGTAAAGCTTAAAGGTTTGTATCAGTTCATACAAATACCCTAATTTTCAGTTGTTTATCAATAGTTTATAGGGACAACCTGAACTTTTTAGCTCTCCAGAATTAGAAATACAGAATTGTGGACAAATAGACTTCATTAGTTTTCAGGGAGGAAAACTACCTGATCTGGATTCAATTTGCAGAAAGCTGATCATGAAACACACACAGAATAAATAACGCAGATTTGAGACAATTTTAGTTTCAGTTTGAACTTTTTCTGCATATTGGAGCTGAGAGAAGCAGAACAGTTCAGAGAGTCTCTCATTAACTCCCACTCCTCATACAGGGAGTCTTTGAATTGCTTTGGGATTTAGTGCATGGGTCAGCAAGTTCCAGCCCTACAAAGACCAAGTCTAGAATTTCAGTGATCAAACCCACTGCTGGCTACTGAGAGCCAGCTGAGACCTAGGGTGAAGACACTGTAAGGGAACCCTTATTTGTTTCTTTAATCTGGCCAATATTCACAGCACTCCAGCACTCATCTCCAGACTCATCCTCAACCTACCATCTGTTTGGAAATCTGCCAAGCAAATAGTTCGGGGTTCAGAAGAGTGTTGGTATGTTAGTACTTATTAGTTAACCCAAACCATTTCTTTCCCTAGATCCTATTTTTCTGTACCCAGTAAAGTTATCCTTTGTTCTATTACTATTTTGGGGTGTGACATTTCTTTGCTGGTGTTGTGTTGATGTTCTTTATTGTTTCTTGTGAACTGGGTTTTATACTCCTTGTCATCAATTATAGCATTATTCAATTTCCCAAGGGACAGCTCCCCTTGTGTCCTGGGCACAGTGAGGAGTCAATTTGGGTGGAGGCACTGAGCATCACAGAAAAGAACCCAGAACCCAACCCATGTGAGGAGAGGGGAAAAGCCACCAAGAAGCAAGCATCAGGGAAGAGGCTTGACCCACACTTTGGAGAGAGCTTAAGTGCTTTGATGGATCAGAGCTTCGATACCCATAAATGGGGAATTCTTTCAAGGCCATACATTTGAGGATCAGTTTTATTCTGTGAATATACAGAAGAATCACCATAACTGAGAATCTATGTCCATTTATACCTGGAAATAACAGCATCCTGGCACTTGCACATGTTTTCTCTTGATTTTAAGTTACAATAAACAGATAGTACGGAGAGTTCTGAATTCCTCTAAAAGGGGTTGGGTAGTTTGGGGAACCCTTTCATATATTCAACCAAAACTTTTTTCTTTCATGTCCAACAGTAGCCACAGGTGGGATCATTCCCTAGGTTTGATTAGTTGCTTTCACAGCACTATCTCACCTGCTACAAACCCTGCACATTGCTGCTCCAACAGGAATAACATCAAAAAGGTAATATGCAACCCCAGGTTATGTGATCTTTTTCATGTTGTCCCTTTTCAAAATGGAATCCCCTTCTTCCCATTTGCAGCAGTCCTATGGAGTTGTACTATTAGGGAACAGGGAGATATTAGGGGGTTCATGGTATTTGGGACCAGACTTTTTTTCTTCTTTAGAGGAAGGCCTCTCCCTCCTGAAGGAAGAATTTGGAGGAAACCATGTCAGTAGAGATGGGCAAATAACAAACTTTTTGGTTCTCTGGCAAGTACCAAAATTTTTGGGAAAAATATTTAAAGCCCAAACTGTGATATAGAGAGAGATCCTGGAGCACTGGGCCTAGTGCAGAATCTGAGGCATGAACCAGAGGCTGTGAACCAAGTCAGGCCATGTATTAAAGCAGATGCTTATAAGTTCACTGTCTGGCACAAGACCTTGACAAAATTGCTGTGAGTGTTGCTAAAACATAGGCACTCCTAAGAAGTACCAGGAAACAGATATTTATGTAAATACATTTCAGAAGTCTAATACAGATATACCCAATTAGATACAAGATAAGTTGGTTTGACAGAATGATGAATAGTGCTGTTTTGTTGGAGATATTAGGAGCAAGGTACAAGGAGAGGTAACAAACCAATGTCATGAAATACGTAAGGTGGTACGTAAGTTTATTTTGGTTGTTTGAGTTTATAAATGCTGGGGCATCTTTCCTTAAACCCTTTGTGTGGCCAAGGGGACAGCAGAGACTCCTGCAGCTGACTGAGTCACTCCTTGTCATAGGAGACTCATGTTAATGTACTTGTGCAAGTTGTTAGGACTGTGCCTTCAGGACAATAAACCTGGCCGAGTGCCTTTGTCACTGCACCATGCCTGTGGTGTTTCCTGATGCGTAACATCAAAGTCTGCTGAATTAACACACTGCACTCTCTGCTAGTGCTAATAACACTGGAGCTCCAAGGACAGAAGCACTGAGCAGCTGTAACAGCTCAGCAGCCTTCACAATGTCACAGTGACAGTATTCCACCGTCAACACAAACCAAAAATGGAAAATTTCAAAATATTAGGCAAATCAAAAAGAAAAAAACACTACTTTTAATTTCATGCATTTTTTAAATTTTTATTTTTAAAAAATTAAAAAGACATTTCAAAATGAAAATTTATTTTGAATCAAAAAGTTGAAACATTTTGTTTTGAAAATATGAAACAAAGCATTTTGATATTTTTCAGATTCTCCCACCTCTCTGCCCCATTTTTGATGGCAATAATTGGGTGAAACTGCCACAAATTCTTGAGTCTCCAAATCTGATTTTTTTCATTGCATAAGTTTGGTTGAAAAATTTAACCTAGGTCTAGTCAGAAGAACTCCATTTCCTCTTCCTGTGCCCCATCCCGTGATAGGGAATTTTCTCACGCTACATGTTTTTTTCTGGAACTGCTTTATTCAGATAGAACCTAGCTGAAATTCTTGTGGAAATCTTATAAGAAATGGGTTTCTTATAAAAATTTCAGCACTTATGTGATTGCTGTCAGGAGTCACAGATCTTGAATCTAGACCCACATGCTTCATGGGAGCAACCATGTTCAAACCCTACACCTGGTAGCTTGCTGACATCATCTTGCCTGAAACCCATGAAGTTTAATCTCATTTTGCAGCTCTGCCTCTAGGGTCCAATTGGCAGAGTTCCACAGTGGCTGACTGGGCCACTGTCCTTACTTAATCCAGCAGCAGAAACAGGAAGCTGTCTGTTCTTGAACTCCAGTTTGTCTCCTGCCTCTGAACCTCTGGTATCCTGACCCTACCTGACTCTACCAAATTGTGGTTCTGACCTCCAGGTTGTCCCCTGTCTCTGACCCAGCTTGACTCTGGTTCCTGACTCATGGATCTAATATCCTGTTAATCTCCTGTGTCTGACCTCCCTGTATTTTGACACAGCCGACTCTTGTCTCATGACAGTAGGCTCTGGTTCCAACTAACAGGTCTGTATGTCTGTCTGTGACCTGGATGTGACACTTCCATTCAGAATCAAGAAATGCAGTGTCATGCACTCACACATGGAAAATATATATATATAATGAAAAGAATCTGTCTGAGGAACCTCTATATACTGAAACCTCTTACTAGTTAATGAAACTACTCATGCACATCCAAGGACTCTCTCAAGAAAATAATTTCAATCAGTGCCCACACAAACTGATTAGACTGTATTAAACTAACTTCTTTAACTTAATTGTATTTATTGTTCTAATTAAACATGCTGAAGATATTTGTTCCTAAAAATTACCTCACCTTCAGAACATATTTCCTTTAATGTTAAATACAGGAATTTTTATCACACTTTATAAATAGTTTATAAAGTGTTTATAAAGGATTAATATATGTTTTAATAGACGGTTAATCAATTATTGTATGTTTTTACAGAGTCCAAAAAGACAACAGGCCGCCTATTTGCCGAAGCTTCTAGCCATTTATAATACTGTCTATCGATGTTCTTATGACCATCTATATAACACATATAACTACTCATGCCTGCAACATTCTTATAATATGTATTAATTATTCATAAGCCATTTGTAAGTGAAATCTTAATATAAAGTGTGACCAGAATTCTCAACATCAATGAATGGAGGTAAACAAAATAAGAGTCTATGGGTAAAGTTACTTAGGAGAAACAGGACAAAATTTAAATACAGAATAAGGGCAAATGGATGATATTTTCTGATAGTTTAAAGTGCAATATGTGTAGGAAAGAGAAGGTTCTAGAAGGAAGGAAAGAAAACTGGAGGAATTGTTTTGCATACAGCTACCAGGAATGCCTAATTAGAAAAGTTATCTGGAATAGACTTCCATTGAAGCTACAAAAGAACAGACCAAACATCAGTTATATCCAACCTGAAGATGAGCAGAGAAGACTTGCCAAAATGTCAGATTTCTGAGCAGTGGGGGTTGTTATTTCACATTATTTCTGCTCTAGTGCATACATAGAGTTCGGTATGAGCTAAATAAGATTTGTCATGTAAATTTATAAATCCCTAACAGTTTATGACTTTGCTTTCTTTTCTAATCTCTTTTTCTGCTCCTTTCTATACACTTAATAACTTTGAGAACAAAACCTTGTGAATGCATTTTTAACTATGAATAATAAACTGTTAAACTGCATTCAGGCATTCTGTTGCATCCCTGAAGTGCTATAAGGTTATCAAAATTTGGTTGATAAGTAAACAAGAAGTAATGCAAGCATCAGGATATGCTTGTTTCAGATACTAACATATGTCTACCAATGGCTAAATCTTAGTCTCTCTTGAGTGATGAGTCGTGGTTCCAGACTGTGAATATTTCAGGAATTTCCATGCATAACCCAGACTAGGAAAGTATCTAAGTCTCCCTCTTGTGGCAGCTCCACTTAAAAGACTAAGAACCTATTACATCTTAAATTGTATGAGTAACATTTGAAACTCCAACAATATCTATACTCCACTGATGATATCTTCTGGCAATATCATGGTCAACTTCCATTTTCAATTAAAAACGAACAAACAAACAATCATCAATAAACAAAAATCCTTTTTTATAGAACCCTAATAACAATAAACAGAAATGAGCCTAAATAATAACATTCATCCAACCACCCTACTTCTGGACTTTGGGATCCAGCTTCAGTTCTGAACATTATAAATCAGCCTTATGTGTATAACTTGTCAAATTATAACGTTAAATCCAAACACACAAGAACTTTGAGGAAATTTGACTTCTGACATGCATCCAGGCCTGAAGTGTATGACCAAGATGGATGTCTCAAATTAGGCGTCTAACTTGATATTAAGCTACCTAAAAATGGTATCTGATTTTCAGCAGTGCTGAACGCCAGCATCAAAACAACGAGATCGAGGGGTGGTCTGCACCTCTCAAAACCAGAGTAAGATGAGCTATTCATGTTTCAACAGAAGATTGTTTTCCAGTGAGGATGGAATTAATTACAACCTGGTTCCCGAAACTGGAAGTCAAATGAAAACTGCCAGCATTGAATATTCACAACACACAGTGTTGTGAAATGAGAAGTATACTTGAATCTGGTTTTAGTGACCACCACCTAGAGTGATTATTCAGCTATTTGGCACAAACCCTTCTTTCCTAAAGCCATTTCTTAATGCTGCTGTGTGTGATCTCTTTTTTACTAAATATTTGATTCAGAAGGAAGTAATTTCTCAGATATTCTTTGAGGTTCTCAGAGTTAGGAAAGAATTTTTTTGAGTGCTACTCAGCCGCAAGGTTACTGCTTGTGGAAAAGCCAATTATGCTGTAACTTGGCATGCTTATGATGGCACTGAAAATGTGCTCTGATCTTGCAAGATAATATACATAGGTATTTAATTATTCAACATTTTTACAAACATTAAGGCCTTCATTGTGATTGTTAGTCCCTCTGTATTTTGAGAATGGGGTGGAAAATGGAACCTCACTGAGCCAGCAGAGGGAGCAGAAGTCATTGTGCTTCAGATGCACACAATTTCTCTTACAGCTCCCAAACATGTACAGGGAGCACACCACATTAGAATATATATTTCCATGTGATGGGCCAGCTCCATTGGCCAGTACAGGAGGGTGTTTGGGGCCATTGCTCTACAATGTCTCCACCTCCTTTGGGTATATACCAAGGAATATACTGAGGATGGGTCAGAACCTGCACTCAGAATTGTTCAGAGCCTTCAAATGTGAACCTGTCTATAAGGAAAGACACTTCCCACAATCTCCCATTCCCTTATACGTCCATGTAGCTGCCAGCCACACTTTGACACTAACTGAACAATCCTCATATTGCCCCTTTGAAACAGATCATTACATATGGAGAATCTTAGGCAGAAAAGTGAAGTGACTTACTAAGAGTCATTCCATGAGTCAGTGGAAGAAGAATGATGCGATTTTTCTTAGGACTTTGAAAGCCATTGTCTAGTTTGTAACCCACGTAAATTTGATCCACAAGTCATTTAGACACAGTGAACACGAATCCTATCATTTCATATTTGCAGAGACATTTCTCAGAGAAGAACTCCATTTTGGCTAAGATTTTCAAAGCCTCTCAAGATCTGTAGACAATTCCAAAGCATTAGGAAACCCAGTTCATGGGAACTGGGCATCTAAATCCCATAGATGGTTTTTGAAAATCTCATTCTAAGTACATTTTTTCTTTCCTTTTATTTAATTACAGATATTTCATTTTCTATGATTAGTTTTTAGAGATCATTTTCGTATTCTTAGGAAGGAGGGCTTGTTCTTTCTTTGTTCTTTCATTAGTGTAATTCCAGTGAAGTTGAACTGTATACAGAAGGCTTCTACAACTTCAGAAGCAATAGGAAAGATTCCCAGCCTTGCTCTGCTCCCAGGCCACATGTAATCATCCTAGAGGGAACACATCCTGCTTAGCTGGCTCCTACTCCAGCTCTCCAATTAAACCAGGCTGGCAAAAGGTCCCTTAGGGTCTGATGTCAGCTGGCATAAGTTACTGCAGCACATCTGCTCTTACTACCCCCAGGCTGGGGTAGCACTGGGCAGTGAAGCAGGGAGTAATAACCAGTTCCTCGGTGAGCTATACTGAATGGATTTGTGTTTGGAGAAGAGGGAAACTCCTGGTAGGAGCCAACCAGAAATTCAGCCAGCAGCAAACACAGAAGCAGTTGTGGCAGGGATCTTTGGACATAGATGATGTCATTACACTCTTTTCCCAGTCTTTACTCTGGATATTCTCTCCCCTGTGCTGGTTGGCTTTTTAATCCTGCACAGTCACTCCACCACAGCCTGACTTTACCTGCCCTCCATGCCTTCTTTTCCTCTCTCCTCACCTGCCCCCCTCAACATCTTCTCTCCCTTCTGTTTGTTTAACCGCCCCATCTACCAAACCTTCTGTCCCTCCCCCCCCCAAAAATGGTACCAACATGATGCTTGCAAATCATCACACTGTTCCCCTGTACTTGTGTATTACAACTGGAGCAGGGTGGAGAATGGTAATTCTGTTTTGAAGAGGATTTCAAGATTCAAAATTTAGTTTCATTCAGATTTGAAGGCCCTGGGATCCTTTGCTCAAGGGCTGTCTGTATGGTAGGCTGTCCTACAGCTGGAAACTCTGGTAACCCTGATAGTCCTGGCTCTGGACGGTCAACATGGCAGGATGCTGGGGAGCCAAGGACCCTGGAAGCCTTGGGAGCCCTGAGCTCGGAGCCTGGAAGACCTGGGATCAAGGGCTGCAATGGAGCCACAAGCCTGGGAGCTTGCAAGAAACCAGAATTTCATCAAAACTGACACAGTCTCACAAAACATTCCAATTTTTTTTTAAAGACAAATTCTGACCTAAAAGTGTGTGTCAGAATTGTTTCCAACTTGCTCTGATTTCTATTTCACCTCGTCTGTCTTGTCTATTTAGATTTTAATCTCTTTGCAGCAAGGCATGCATCTCACTCTTTGTATAGCACCTAGCATAATGGGGCTCTAGTCTGGTCTTACACAATGGAGTTACACTTGCTTATGCAAGTTTTATGGAGTGCACAAACAGGCCCAGGATTTTAGTCAATTTTTATTTAATAGAAAATTTAAACAGCTAAAGATGTGTGGTTAACAAAAATATCCTCGGGACGAAATAAAGGATCAGCATTGTAGTGATGATCATATATGCATAGCAGCTTCTTACAGCATTGCAGGCAACTATGCCATTGCCTGCTTCTATTTACTCTGTTAGTGTCATAGGTTAATAAAGACATTACTCAGGAGACAAGCCAACAGAAAGCAGAGTGTTTTGCATGAAAATGAAGTGAGTGATGAGAAATGCAATGAGCTAGTAAGCAAACAGTTGGATATTGTAGCATGGTATGATGGACAGAAAGAGCATCCTCCCTGGGAAAGCAGTGACCTGTAATTACCATGCAGCCCACATGAGAGAAACTCCAGTGAAGAGTATTACCTAAACAGTTAATAGAGTTTAGTTATTTCAGATTTCTGTCATCCCCTGATCATGTTAATTTAAAAAGTGTTTGAATTTGGAACAAGGAGGGAGTGCTATATTATATTGTTTTTTATTTATTTACTTACTCCTTTCAGTGTACTCAGTGCTTTACACACACAGTCCCTGCCCGATGGAGTATACATCTAAAGAACCAATTGAGGTCAATAATAAAACTCTCACTGACTTCAGTAAGCTATTGTGCCCTGAATAAGGGACACTGCCCTAGAGGCAGAGGGGAGACCTAACTGTGACTTGGGGAATCACTGTTTGGTCCCTGCATCCCCTTTGTTAGTTAGTTGTGCCAGTCCGTTTTACTGGTGCAGCTTAGTTCATTCATCATGCCAGCTCAGCTGCAGTGGCCCAACAGAGTTAGTTGGTGAAGACAGAACCAAGACCCACCCACTCATCCACTCCTCACCTACCTGTGCAGGAAGGGGAGAAGTGGACCTGGAAAGACTGCTCTCCCACCTGCATTGCGACCCACACTATGAATAGCCAGCAAAGGGGAACAAAGGATACCATGGTCATGAAGGCTGGTTCATGAGCCCAAATGAGCCCAATGGAAGCAGCATCAGGCCCAGTTCAGACACAGCTAAATACAAGTCAAATATGTAATATACAGTATTTGAAAATGTACTTCAGATTGGTGTAATGGTTCACAATTTTTATTACATTTCTGTTTCACTTTAAGTCTATTTGGTGGATTTTACTGTTGAAAGGCAATATATGCATTTTAAAGTAGGGTTTGAATAAAGAGAGCAAAAGGACTATACATTATATTGTCTAGTTTTCCAATCAGCTTACTGGATTTCTTTGTTTTAATATGTGCAAGCAGCAAGAGTTTATTGGGTCAACTAGCTTATAATTAATTATTGATTAGATGACATAGACCAATGCTGAGGCTCATTTGGAAACCAGAATGCTTCTTTAGTACTTATGTTAGCATTTATTAAATATGCATTATTAATCTGAATTATGTTGTGTTCAAATACAAGCCTCAAGAGCAAAGATAATGATCACAGCATTAGTATTACTAAAGCAGAATTGATTTTCCAACTTCACCAAATTTGTTGCAATATGGTATATGCTGCAAGTATTAAAGAATGGCTGCCACATAAGAAATTGGGCAGGTTTATTTTTTTTATACATTCCACACTACACTAAATGTAAAAAGGAGGCTTTATTTATCCATATAGGTATTATAGGCACAAGTGAATGCTAAATATCTATCTATTTATATTTATTTAAATGAATTTTATAAATTCATCACAGATTGTATATATTCATGCACTCCTGTGGGAATCCTTCAAGTATGTTGTTTTAAACAATGTAATTAATTTTAATTTTCCATACCCAGCTATTAGATTAGAAAAGCTAGTGAAACTTAACTTCAGTAAGTATTTGGCTACTTTAGTTTGCTATATTTGGGTGTAAAATATGTAATTTCTCTTATTTTCCCTCATGGCAAGATACTGCTATAAAGGAAAGAGCAATGATTGCTGAGCTCAAATAAAGGAGAATTATTGGGAGATAATATTGATGAATCATTATGCTTGTTTCACATTCCCTAAAATTAGTAATTGATGGACCCTTTTCGTGATATTCATGAATCACTAAGCAACCAGGCTGAATAAATAATAATAAGTATTCTCAATTTCCACAGGCACATTTCAAATTAAGTTACATTAGTACTACATTACAATAATATATATTAAGGAATATAGAACTTTCCAGTGCCAGCTATGAGTGGACAGGTGGAAATGAACTTAATTTTGATTAAAGCAAACATAAAAAATGAGCACTTGTGTATAAATATGGTAGGGGTTTATGTAGATAGTGTTTCAGATAAGTATTAACTTTAAAATTATTTATCACAATATGAAAAGCAATGAGACAAAACTGTAAATTAAAGGAAAAATACAGCTTAAAAGTCATACTTTACAAGTTTGTTTTACCCACTATCTTTTCACACTAAGTTTTGTATAGCCAACAGAGATTAGAGGGCAAAATATTTTTCCACTCCAATTGCATAAAGCCTGTGTGTCTGAGTTCTATGCAATGGAACTGTGGAGTAGTGAGGATAGTGAAATCCCCAAACCTCAACCAGGATAAGGATGTGGGGCTTCAGCATAATTCCCCATGCACAGAGGATGTGAGGGAGCCATTCTTTTTAGGTGATAAATTTGAGGAACTGTCCCAAATGGAGGTGTCCTTAGAAGAGGTGTTGGAACAAATTAATAAATTAACCAGTAATAAGTCACCAGGACCATATGGTATTTACCCAAGAGTTCTGAAAGAACTGAAATATGAAATTGTAAAACTACCAACTGTGACCTGTAATCTATCACTTTAATCAGCTTC
The DNA here is from genome assembly GCF_027887155.1 of Malaclemys terrapin pileata. Classification (NCBI taxonomy): domain Eukaryota; kingdom Metazoa; phylum Chordata; order Testudines; family Emydidae; genus Malaclemys; species Malaclemys terrapin. The sequence goes on from NC_071509.1 coordinate 94,499,125, forward strand.
TGTATCAAATGACTGGAGGATAGCTAAAGCTCAAAAGATAGAGAAATATGCCCCTCTGGCCGAAACCTTGAGAGCTAAGGGTTACCAGGTCCAGACACATGCATTGATCGTAGGAGCCTTAGGCGCATGGGAACCCAGTAATGAGTGAGTGTTGAGAGAATGCAGAATCGGTTAACGCTACGCTCGGCTGATGCAGTAACACATGGTGTCGGACGCCATCAGGAGGTCGAGGGACATCTACATAGAACACATTACCAGACATCGGCAACACCAGGAGGGATGAGCTGGAGTGCCAATGAGCAGCACAGTCAGGAAAGTAACAAATACTTTCCTCATGGATTGTATTTTCTAATGGACAACTTACCTAATTCTTAATTACTGAGGCACAATCTCCACTCATTGATATATTTTGCTTTCCACAACCAAATCTCTGTACAACTTTTCATGAGTGATGTACCCAAGTATTCAGATTCTAATATCTAAACTGTATTGTTAAATCTATTCACTTAAATTTGGGTTATTGCTGATTATGTATTCTATGTATCATATGACTTAAAAAAAACTAACTTTGAATTTGTGGATAATCTTAGCACTATACCCCGATGTACAGACACTCTTTTCCCAACCTATGTATTATATATATATTTTTTTCAACATTATCTTTAATCAAATATTTGAAAATACTTATAATTCTTTTTTTTAAGTTAGTAGGTTTCAAGTTGATGGTGAAGTGGGAAAGAGAAACAATATTTTTGTATTATGCATTATGTAGGGTATTTGGCAATAGATCCAGAAATGTACCGAGCAACTTTTGATGGTGCTGAAATAATGGTGCAGCATCAGGACGTAGACTTCTAAGGCAAAATCCTAGCTCCATTGAAGTCACTGGGACTTTTGCCACTAACTTCAATGGAGAGGTGTGGGGGTGGGGAGGCAGGATTTCACTTGTGATATAGTTTGTTAGACCTAAGATATATAAGGGATGGTTGTTGAAAAGAGGCTTGGGGAGCTTTTACACTTTGGTGTTGATATGTTTTGCCTGACTACTAAAATATTAAAATGTGTATTAATACAATTTTTATTAAATCAAGGGAAAAGGAAAGTTCCTGTCTGAGAGTACCTGTTTTTAGAATCTGAGAAAGACACATAAGTATACTCAATGTTTGTTTGCATTACTTCATTGACTCTAAAGGATACAAAAGAAGTGACAGAAGAGCAGCAGTATAAATCATAGTCAGGAAAGATAAGTTAGCAATACTGATTTGGGGGAATAGTGGTGGATGGAAGCAACTGCTGTTATTACTACCAAGATCTAGAACGATCTACTCTGAGAAGCTACAAGAAAATAAACATGCGAGTGACAAAATGACCCATGCATCATACAGCAGGTTTAACTGCTGTGCAGTTGGGACATGGGAGAAGAAGAACTGTGAGTGTGTGCATGAAACAAAATGAGGGTAGTAGGAATAGGTCAGGGATTACCAAGGCATGCTTTTTAGTTGCATGTAGTCCTGTATATATAGATAACTCATATTTTATGGCTGAATTATGTTTTTTTCTTGCTTGGCTTTTTCCTACCTGTGAAATCTTTTGGATCTTTATTTTTCCTTCTGTCTTAGATAAGTGATACAAATTAATTGATAATGACATTGGTAGGAACACTTGAAGATAAATGTTAATAAAAATAAAGTTTGATAGAATTTCCACTCAAAGACCAAATTAAACTCATTTTAATATTTAAAATATAACACTGTTTATCCACTAGTATACACAGCCCTCCATTTGTAGCTATGAACATTTGCTGGCATTAAATTAGGCACAGAAGAACTCACCATTATTCTGTAAATATAGTAAAATCATATTCTGAATTAATCAGAAGCTGCATAAAGCCTAAGGAAAACATTTTACCATTTTACCTAATAGGTTGCACAATCGGTTGACTATCACCCTGGAAATTAAGTGGAATTATTTTAGTCAAAACACTTATACACACAGCACACATACACACTTATTCTAACATATATAGTGGCTTCACTATTGCTAAAGGTTAATATTGTGCTGTGCTTGTTCTGCACAGTTAAGTGGTTAAATTCAATCTCCAAAATTGCTATAATACTGTTCAGGTGACAACTTAATTTTATTTGAATTAACTAGATACCAATGTTCTCAGAAAAAAAAAAGTTCAATTTTTGAATATGGTCTCATATTTTTCAGATGCCTGTCGCTTAACAATCACAGTCACCATAAACTGAAATCTTCACACATGTATCCATCCTCATGAGAGCTTTGACTCTGATCTTGTGCAATTGGATGGTGTGCATGATGGTATGCTGGATGAGAAAGGAAGTTTGTTGAGAAAGTGCAGAGTATGTAAAAATGTTTCAGTACTGTGGTGAGTGGAATGGTAAGGTTTAAAACTCGGTCTGAACAACTTTAGTTTAGGGTTGTGTGTATGTGTCTATGGATGTTTAGAGATGGTACAGTTACACTATAAACAAGTTCACTGTTAGTGATTTCCTGTATAAGCATACCATGTCATACTATTATTTATTCTATATAAATACATACACAGAAAAATTAAATACTTGTTTGTCTTATTATATTCCATGTACACTCTGTTCTTTCTATCAGTGATTTAATTCTGCTGTCCCAATCCCCCTATTCAGCATCACAGTGATCACATGGCAGCATCTGAAGGAGGAGAAAGTCTAGAGCAGGGGTAGGCAACCTATGGCACCTGTGCCAAGGGCAGCACAGGAGCTGATTTTCAGTGGCACTCACACTACCTGGGTCCTGGCCACCGGTCCAGGGGGCTCTTCATTTTAATTTAATTTTAAATGAAGCTTCTGAAACATTTTAAAAACCTTATTTACTTTACATAAAACAATAGTTTAGTTATATTATAGACTTATAGAAAGAGACCTTATAAAAATGTTAAAATGTATTACTGGCATGTGAAACCTTAAATTAGAATGAATAAATGAAGACTCAGCACACCACTGCTGAAAGGTTGCCGACCCCTTTTCTAGAGTGATGAAGAAATAGAGGGGAGAAGAAAGGAGATATCTTTCTGATGTTACAATTCAAATCAATGTATGAATTTTTCTCAGATGAGGGTGAACAAGATGAATAGAAGTTCTGGAGTCAGAATCCTGAGCTGATGCAAAGTGTCATAGTTCCACTGATGTCAATGGAACAGCTAAGGAACTGCTGTTGCCTGGACTTTTGGTGAAGTATACAAATAATGAGTAGTATATTTAAAATTATCTCTCATACTTATACAGAAGTCAGATGCATCAGAATGTCAGATGCATTAATTCAAATGTTTGAGAGTTTGGGCCTGTGCATATCCCTATTGTACATAGCATTGTGCGAATATGTGTTCATTGGCAATTACGGGAGTGCAGGGGGAATAGTTGTTGATTCAACAGACTGATTTATTTCTAAAAAAAAAAAAAAATCAGTGAATTGATCAGTTAGAAAAACAGTTTCAAGTAAAATAAAACGTTTTCCCCCCAATTTTGACCATTTTAAAACATTTTTTATTAAAAAAATACAATTAAAGGAAATTTTGAAACAAAAAGTCACTGCAACCAAAAAAAAAACAACCACAAAATATTTCTTTTTTAAAACATTGAAATTAAATATAAGAATATAAGAACATAAGAATGGCCCTACTGGGTCAGACCAAAGATCTTCTGACAGTGGCCAGTGCCAGGTGCCCTAGAGGGAGGGAATGAACAGAACAGGTAATCATGAAGTGATCCATCCCCTATTGCCCATTCCCAGCTTCTGGCAAACAAGAGCCTAGAGACAACAATCCTGCCCATCCTGGCTAATAGCCATTGATATACCTATCCTCCATGAATTTATCTAGTTCTTTTTTGAACCCTGTTATGGTCTTAACTATCTTTAGTAATTTTGTATCATCTGCAAATTTTGCCACCTCACTATTTACCCCCTTTTCCAGATCATTTAAGAATATGTTAAATAGGATTGGTCCCAGAACAGACCCCTGGGGGACACCACTATTTACCTCTCTCCATTAAGAAAACTGACCATTTATTCCTATCCTTTGTTTCTTATCTTTTAACCAGTTACCAGCCCATGAAAGCACTTTCCTTCTTATCCCATCACAGCTTACTTTGCGTAAGAGCCATTGGTGAGGGATGTTGTTAAAGGCTTTCTGAAAATCTAAGTACACTATATCCACTGGATCCCCTTGGTCCATATGCTTCTTGGCCCCCTCAAAGAATTCTAGTAGATTGATGAGGCATGATTTCCCTTTACTAAAACCATGTTGACTCTTCCTCAACAGATTATGTTAATCTATATGTCTTACAATATTGTTCTTTACTATAGTTTCAACCAGTTTGCCTGGTACTGAAGTCAGACTTACAGGCCTGTAATTGCCAGGATCACCTCTGGAGCCCTTTTTAAAAATTGGTGCCACATTAGCTATCCTCCAGTCATCTGGTACAGAAGTTGATTTAAATGATAGTTCACAGACTACAGTTAGTAGTTCTGCAGTTTCATATTTGAGTTCCTTCAGAACTCTTGGGTGAATACCATCTGGTCCTGGTGACTTATTGCTGTTTAATTTATCAATTTGTTCAAAAACCTCCTCTACTAACACTTCAATCTGGGACAGTTCCTCAGAAAAAGAATAGCTCAGGTTTGGGAATCTCCCTCACATCCTCAGTCGTGAAGACCGATGCAAAGAATTCATTTAGTTTTCTCCGCAATGGTCTTATCATTCTTGAGTGTTCCTTTAGCACCTCGATCATCCAGGGGCCCCACTGATTGTTTAGCAGTCTTCCTGCTTCTGATGTACTTAAAAAAAATTGCTATTACTTTTTGAGTCTTTGGCTAACTGTTCCTCAAATTCATTTTTGGCCTTCCTAATTGTATTTTTACACTTCATTTTACATTTCTCAAACTAGACTCCACTATCTATAATCTCAGCTTGACCCAGGACATATCTTGCACAATTCCTGTGCCTTTTCATGAGTGCATTCATAGTAACAATCTGTTATCATTTATACAATCAGAACATAGACAAATTCCAACTAATGCAACAAAATACAGTATGTGGAACTTTGGATAATCAACATTAAAATGAATATAAATGAGGCTGGCCACAGATATCTTTTCCCATTTCCCATATAGAGAGTACAGAGAGTTCCATACCTAAGTCCTCTAACTCTGAGGCTTACAAATATTTTAATTGAATAATATTTAAAGTAAAAAATGTACTGTTCCAGATTCAACTACTCTTTGAAACAGCATACCTCTCAAAAATTGATTTGTTTTTAAATTCTAAAATAATGCCTTGCAAGTTGTACTTAACACTTATTTCTTGTATTTTGAAATCTGAAACATAATATCAAAAATCTATATGTTGATATATTTTAGATAGGATTCAGCAAAAGTTTAGGTAACAAATTCAGATTTGGACAATATTTGGCAATTCTGGATAAGTGTTTGCATATTCAAAATAAAATAACAACAACAAAATCCACTCACCCAGTTGTAAATTGTATTATTGTATTTATTAAAAATATACTTTACTGATATATTTGAAAATCAGGCAGGTAAAATTTAGATAAATAAATTGAAAATTTGTATCTGAAATGAAATTTTACTCCTTTGCTGAGCCTTATTTTCATGTCACTGCTTATGTACAGTGCTCGTGTTCATTTAATCTAAAATGTACATGATGCAGTATTGAATGATCATGTGTGACTAAGCATTATTTTTTCTTTAGCACTGTATTTGATTTAAAGATATTTAGAAATGTTATGTATTAGCCTTTTACCATGCTTTACCAATGCTCTTTTCACCCCTCTGAAATATGAATTGTGCACATATAGTTGAGATTCAAACCAGAACCTTTATTCTTGTCTGAATCAGAAGCTCTTCTGGATAAACCGAAATGGAACCTTCCCCTTGGGTGAGCTGGAAGGCATTGTTCTAATTTTGCCTCATCTAAAGGATAATCTTTGCTTATATTACAAAGCTAACTTAAGGAAGAAACATTTCTGAAACTGGTATGTCAGGTAACAATTACTAATGTAGCATCAAAGCAGAAGCCTTGACAAATATAGACAAAGTAATCTAGAAACAGTGTAGGACAGTGTCATCTGCTTGCTTCTAAACCTTCTCTCTCAAGAGATTCAAAAGTTATTTTCAGTTGAGATAACAAACATTAGTAGTTTCAGAGTAACAGCCGTGTTAGTCTGTATCCGCAAAAAGAAGAAAAGGAGTACTTGTGGCACCTTAGAGACTAACAAATTTATTAGAGCATAAGCTTTCGTGGACTACAGCCCACTTCTTCGGATGCATATAGAATGAAACCAGAACAGCTAATGGATAACTTGTCAAGACCTGTAAACTTTTGCTTCCAGCCAGATGAAAAGCAGCAAACGAGAATATATGAGAAATATTTACACTCCAGTTGCCAGCATGATCTATATAGTATTAAGAACAAATAGCTATTATTGTTATGCTCTTGAAAAACAACCCTTATCCAGTTTGAAGAATATTTCAAGAGTTACCAGTAGCAAAAGCAAGAAGTTGTTACGGACAGCATATTGGCATTCTTAGTTCATATGTCACGTTTTATCAGGGTCGATCTGGTAATAGCTAAATAAAGTATGCAGATTTGGAAATTTTCAAAAAAAATCAGCCACAAAGATTTCATTGTTCAATACTTTATGGAGCTATAGTGAAGAAATACTGGAAGAAAAAAATGCATCTACTGTGTGAATTGCTAATCATCTGTGTACCACTTGTAGGCTGTAAATTACTAACCTGAAGCTTCCGTGCTACTAGCCTTTAATACACTTTTTTTCCCCAGGAAGACAGACAAAAAAATTGTAGGTGCTGCATCATCTTTTACTGCAAAGTACTTGTTACCATTAAGGAATTTTGAGGACAAGTAAAAATCCATTTCTTTAGCCATATCTTTGTGTAAAAGTTATTCCAAGGATGGTGTTCGGAGGTTTCAATCATTCTTACATTTTCTAACACCTATGGTAAAGAAAAGTAGTTGAGGCAGACTGATCAAAAGAGAGAAAGAACTAAAATTGAAAGAGGGATGTTTTTTATTTCATACTGCATATTCTCCAGCTATAAATTTGCCATATTGGCAATCTTTATTCATCTGGATCCTGTTCTAATTCTTACAAGTCAATAGAAAATTAACCAAATTTATAGGTTATACAAGTTTAAATATTTTAACAAGAAGGCATTGGCTTCCTATGCTATTTAGTTAAAATGGTAATTTATGTAATACATATGTATGATGTTGCAGAAAATATCTTTTGCTTTGGTCAAACCAAAACATGACTCAACTGAGACATTAAAATATCCTAGTTATATCCTTGTTTGTAACTATCTAGTACATCCTTGTAAACCAGACCCCTATTTCTTAATTTTTCTCAAAATAGGAGGAAGTGGATAAGGGACTTGATCCAACATCTACTAGGGCCAGTGGAAATCATCCCACTGACTTAAATAGGCCTTGGATCAAGCTGTAGTAGATAGTGGGTGAAGGCATGGTGAAATGGAATAAAAAAAAGTCAGAAAAGATAAAGGGGGGGACAACATGCTGGTGAAAGAGAAGATTGAATGGTTAAATTTTAAGATCATAAAGCTGAAATAAAAGTTAGGTCTTAAATTTTAAGGAATATAAAATGGGAAAGAGATAAAAGCACTAAAGAATTATAAAATAGAAATATATGGTGTTAAGAAGTAATAAAAATCTGCAAATAAATTATGAAATGAATAAAACCATGCTTACAACATTTGACTTGGAGAGAAACTTCTAAAAGCATGTTTTAGCTCTGACCTTGCTTCTGCAGACTTCAATTTGATTTTGTACCTCAAATTGACACAAAAACAGATTAGAGTAATTTTTTTCAAGCACTGAAACATGCTGTCCCTGAGTAGAATTATTGTAAATGTTATGGCTACTTTGTATATTCTATTGATACAACTTCTCGAAAAATATAAATGTTATGTAATTCTTATTTTATTCTATGAAAATACTGAGGTTCAAGTACTGCATTTGAATCAGGAACCGCTACAATTCATGGACTTAATTCACAAACTTACTTTTTTCATTGGATAAACTGTAACAAAGAGGCAAATCATCCGTATCTTTGGTATTCATTATTCAGATGTAATTTGCCTTGCATTTATGTGAATATGTTGTTTAATTCTATTTCTGACTACTGGATATACAGTGTTGCCTGTCAGGTGATAAGTACGATGTAACTCATTAATGGGTTTTTCAATATCATGGATCACTGATGAACCAAATTCTATATCCCTTTGCCTGTTTGTCTATCATTATAAACAATATTGTGCCATTGATTTTTAAACAGAGATCCTCACTGGATCCAGCAGAGAGATGTGCTTAAAAATCAATAGCATAATATGGCCCTAAGTATTTGATTCAGTAGCAGAGATGGACGGAACAGGTAAAAAAAAAAAAAAGATGGAAATTACACCAGCATATGGGCTGCAATGGAACAAAAAGAGTATTTGCTCTTAAATTGATGATTTCTGGAAACAGGCAAAGAGAGGATTCTGTCTGGGCAACATGTGGGAATCCTGTAGAGCAGTGGTGGGCAACCTGTGGCCCATGGGTTGCATGCAGTCTGTCAGGGTAATCCGTGGGTGGGCTGCCAGACCGTTTGTTTATATTTGCACGGCGACCCGCAGCTCCCAATGTAGCTCCCACTGTAGCTTCCTACGTTAAGTTTTAGTCTTTTAGATGTGGATTTTCACTTTTGCTTGTAACCATTTCTACCTTAGTCCCTTTCTAAGATTCCATGCTGCTTTGTTGCTATTATTCAGAGTGGAAAGTCTGTAAATCAGAAGAAAAACTCTAAGGTTCTCTAAAATAAGTCTTTTCTTCTGTGTCTTCTGTAGTCTCTGTTTGGGTTATACAGTCATCCAGTATCAGGTGCTCAGAGAAAGCAGAGTCGTCTTTATGAATACCTACTTCCTTCTCCCACAAAATAGCATCTGATTTTGCCCAGAACATGTTTTAATTGCCAAAGATGCAATTTCCTTATGAATAATTTGAATACAGCTGACTTTTTGACTAAGCAAGTTTTCTTCAAAGCTCAAATGATGTGTGCACTGTGAAATATGGAAACCACATGGCATGTTAGCAGAAGTAAAGTGATGGAAGTATAACTTATTAATTTTAACATCATTTAAGAAATCACTCAAGATCTGTTTCTATCACATGCCTCTCTCCAGATGTGTAGCCTACATTTTAGTTCTCAATCACATAACTGTTCTTCTAGCAGCTCCATTCACACAATATTAGTTAAGATTGTGTCCATTTTTCCATTATATACTCCATTGTCAATAGTTCATAAGTTGGCTGCAAAAATCCACTCTAGATTGAAGTTTGGCTACAAGAGCTCTGCCTAATAATTTATCTTTCTTTACCTCGTATACTATAGTCCTGGGGCCTTAGAATCATAGAAGATTAGGAGGTCATCTACTCCAATCCCCTGCTCAAAGCAGGACCAACACCAACTAAATCATCCCAGCCAGGGCTTTGTCAAGCTGGGCCTTAAAAACCTCTAAGGATGGAAATTCCACCACCTCCCTAGGTAACCCATTCCAGTGCTTCACCACCCTCCTAGTGAAATAGTTTTTCCCAATATCCAACCTAGACCTCCCCAACTGCAAATTGAGACCATTGCTCCTTGTTCTGTCATCTCCCACCACTCAGAACAGCTGAGCTCCATCCCCTTCAGGTAGTTGAAAGCTGTTATCAAATCCCCCCTCACTCTTCTCTTCTGCAGACTAAACAAGCCAAGTTCCCTCAGCCTCGCCCCATAAGTCATGTTCCCCAGCCCCTTGATCATTTTCGCTGCCCTCCACTGGAATCTCTCCAATTTGTTCACATCCTTTCTGTAGTGTGGGGCCCAAAACTGGATGCAACACTCCAAATGTGGCCTCACCAGTGCCGAATAGAGGGGAATAATCACTTCCCTCGCTCTGCTGGTAATGCTCCTACTAATGCAGCCTGTAGTGGGGTGGACACCCACTCCTGCCCTGAAGGGCTTAAAATGGCCCTGGGAGAAGGCTGTTGCAGGGGGAAGCAGCTACTCAGAGAGAGACAGGCTTGGCTGCAGGGAGCTAGAGACAGGCTACCTGAGCGGAGCCGGGGAAAGGCAGAAGAGCTGGGGAGCTCCAGCCTGGAAAGCCCCAGGCTGTGGCCTAGCATAAAGCCAAGAGGTACTGGGGGTTGTAGAGGGCAGCCCAGGGGTAGGCAAAGGCAGCAGGTCCAAACCCAACCTTGCCTGTGATGAGTGGCTGATACTGCAGTCTGCCCCAGGGAGTGGGGCTAGATGGTGACTGGCAGTAGCCTTACAGTGAGGTGAGGTGGGGTTAGTGTGTGGGGGTTCCCCTGGGAGGGGAGACCGAGAGTGTGGGGGTTACTGCCAGGGGGCAGAACCCCAGGTACAAGGGCACCAGGGTCCAGGGAGGGACATGGGGGCCAGAGGACAGGCAGTTCACCGGCCTGCAGAGGGCGCTCCAGAGCTGGGATGAGCTAATTCCCAGAAGTAACCAGCAGGAGGTGCCGCAGGGGTGAGTCCGTTCCTCTGCACAGCCCAATATGCTGTTAGCCTTCTTGGCAACAAAGGCACACTGCTGACAAATATCCAGCTTCTCAACCACTGTAATCCCCAGGTCTTTTTCTGCAGAACTGTTGCTTAGCCAGTCGGTCCCCAGCTTGTAATGATGCATGGGATTCTTCCGTCCTAAGTGCAGGACTCTGCACTTCTCCTTGTTGAACCTCATCAGATTTCTTTTGGCCCAAGCCTCCAATTTGTCTAGGTCACTCTGGACCCTATCCCTACCCTCCAGAGTATCTATCTCTCCCCTCAGCTTAGTGTCATCTGCGAACTTGCTGAGGCTGAAATCCATCACATCATCCAGTTCATTAATAAAGATGTTGAACCAAACAGGCCCCAGGACCAACCCTTGGGGTACTCCACTTGATACTGGCTGCCAACTAGACAGAGCTATTGATCACTCCTCATTGAGCCTGACAATCTAGCCATCTTTCTATCCATCTTATAGTCCATTCATCCAGTCCATACTTTTTTAACTTGTTTGCAAGAATACTGTGGGAGACTGTATCAAAAGCTTTGCTAAAGTCAAGATATATCATGTCCACTTCTTTCTACACAGCCACTTATCTCATCATAGAAGGCAATCAGGTTGATCAGGCATGACTTGCCCTTGGTAAATCCATGTTGACTGTTCCTGATCACCTTCCTCTCCTCCAAGTGCTTCAAAATGGATTCCTTGAGGACCTGCTCCATGATTTTGCCAGGGACAGAAGTGAGGCTGACTGGTCTGTAGTTTCCCAGGTTCTCTTTCTTCCCTTTTTTTAAATATGGGCACTATATTTGCCTTTTTCTAATCATCCAGGACCTCCCCCGATTGCTATGAATTTTAAAAGATAATGGCCAATGGCTCTGCAAGCACATCAGCTAATTCCCCCAGCACCCTTGGATGCATTAGATCTGGACTCATGGACTGGTGCATGTCCAACTTTTCTAAATAGTCCTTAAGCTGTTCTTTCACCACTGAGGGCTGCTCACCTACTACCCATGCTGCATTGCCCAGTGCAGCAATCTGGGAGCTGAACTTGTCTGTGAAGACTGAGGCCAAAAAAAGCATGGAGTACTTCAGCTTTTTCCACATCATCTGTCACTATGTTGCCTCCCCCAATCAGTAAGGGTCCCACACTTTCCCTGACCACCTTCTTGTTGCTAACATACCTGTAGAAACTCTTCTTGTTACCCTTCACATCCCTAGCTAGCTGCAACTCCAGTTGTGCCTTGGCCATAGGCACATGCTCAAGCAATATTTTTATATTCCTCCCTAGTCATCTGTCCAAGTTTCCACTTCTTGTAAGCTTCCTTTTTGTGTTTAAGTTTACCAAAGATTTCACTGTTAAGCCAAGCTGGTCGCCTGCCATATTTGCTATTCTTTCTGCACATTGGATGGTTTGTTCCTGCATCCTCAATAAGGATTGTCTGTGCACTGCTGTATTGGTCTCCCAGCAGATGTCCATGTGATTGAAGTCCCCCATTAGAACCAGGGTGTGTTCTGTAAACTTCAGTTAATTGTCTGAAGAAAGCCTCATCTGCCTCGTCCTCCTGCTCCAGTAGTCTATAGTACACTCCCACCACATCACCACCCTTGTTGTCTCGCTTCTAAACTTAACCCAAAGATTCTCAACAGGCTTTTCTCCAGTTTCATACCTGAGCTCTGAGCAATCATACTGCTCTCTTACATACAGTGCAATTCCTCCAGCTTTCCTCCCCTGCCTGTCCTTCCTGAACAGTTTATACCCATCCATGACGGTGCTCCAGTCACGTGAGCTACCCCACCAAGTCTCTGTTATTCCAATCACATCATAGTTCTTTGACTGTGCCAGGACTTCCAATTCTTCCTTCTTGTTTCCCAGGCTTCTGGTGTTCATGTACATGCACCTAAGATAACTAGCCAGTTGCCCTGGTTTCTCAGTATGAATCAGGAGGCCTCCCCTGTTGCACCCTCCTCCTTGTGTTTCCTCCTGGTATCCCATTTCCCCACTTACCTCAGGCTTAGGTCATCGTCCCCAGGGAACCTAGTTTAAAGCCCTCCTCACTAGGTTAGCAAGCCTGCCTGCGAAGATACTCTTCCCTCTCTTCGTTAGGTGGATCCCATCTCTTCCTAGCAATCCTTCTTCCTGGAACAACATCCCATGGTTGAAGAATCCAAAGCCCTCTCTCTGACACCACCTGTGTAACCATGTATTTACCTCCACAATTTGACGGTCCCTACCTGGGCCTTTTCCTTCAACAGGGAGGATGGACAAGAACACAACTTGCACCTCAAACTCCTTTATCCTTCTTCCCAGAGCCATGTAGTCTTCAGTGACCCACTCAAGGTCATTCTTGACAGTATCATTGGTGCTCACATGGAGAAGCAAGAAGGGGTAACAGTCCGAGAACTTGATTAGTCTTGGCAGACACTCCGTCACATCCTGAATTCTAGTTCCAGGAAAGCAGCACATTTCTCAAGTCTCTCAGTCTGGTTGGCAGATGGATGACTCTGCCTTACTCTCAAATCTGAGGGTATGTCTATACTTACCTCCGGGTTCGGCGGTAAGCAATCGATCTTCTGGGATCGATTTATCGCGTCTTGTCTAGACGTGATAAATCGATCCCGGAAGTGCTCGCCGTTGATGCCGGTACTCCTGCTCCGCGAGAGGAGTACATGGAGTTGATGGGGGAGCCTGCCTGCCGCGTGTGGACCCACGGTAAGTACCTTGTAGTTCGAACTAAGGTACTTCGACTTCAGCTATGTTATTCACGTAGCTGAAGTTGAGTATCTTAGTTCGAACCGGGGGGTTAGTGTGGACCAGCCCTTAGACTACATACAAAAAAAATTATCAACGAAAGTGGCTCATGTCCTGCAGTGGGACAACTGGGCCCTTGCAGCTGTAATTAAAATTTTATTTATCTTTAACTGAAGTATTATGAGACATTATTCCATGACAGATTAAGGGAGAAAATATTACTAATTAGCATTTATTCTGTTAATGCAAGAAGTTACTGTGAATTTTCAACAAATCATCAAATTGATTAAAAATGATCTGAGGGTCACAAATACATTTTAAAATAAAAAGTAGACTGCTGTAGTTGTTTAAACAGAATCAGGCTTTCAATGGCAGCTTTGATAACACAACAGACCGCCAATGGGTCAATAAAGCATTCTATTCTACCCTGTCAATAACCTATAGAATACAGACATTTTTTATCAGGCCCTGAAATGGTCTAACATTGTCAAGGCTGTATCCCCACTTTGAACTTTAGGGTATAAATGTGAGGGCCTGCATGAAGACTTCTAATCTTAACTACCAGCTTAGTTCTGGTCCGCTGCCACCATTCTCAAAACTAATTCCCTTCCCTGGGTAGCCTTGAGAAACCTTTCACCAATTCACTGGTGAATACAGTTCCAACCCCCCTGGGATCTTAAAACAAGGGAAAATTAACCATCCCCCCTTCTTTCTTCCACCAACTCCTGGTGAATACAGATCCAACCCCCTTGGATCTAAAACAAGGAAAAATCAATCAGGTTCTTAAAAAGAAGGCTTTTAATTAAAGAAAAAGGTAAAAATCATCTCTGTAAAATCAGTATGGAAATTAACCTTACAGGGTAATCAAACTTAAAGAGCTCAGAGGACTCCCCTCTAGTTTTAGGTTCAAAGTACAGCAAACAAAGATAAACACTCTAGTAAAAGGTACATTTCGAAGTTGAGAAAACAAAGTAAAACTAAGATGCCTTGCCTGACTATTTACTTACAAGTTTGAAATAGGAGAGACTTGTTTAGAAAGATGTGGAGAACCTGGATTGATGTCTGATCCCTCTCAGTCCCAAGAGCGAACGAACTCCCAAACAAAGAGCACAAACAAAAGCCTTTCTCCCCCCCTACCCCCGCCAAAGATTTGAAAGCATCTTGTCCCTTTATTGGTCCTTTGGTCAGATGCCAGCCAGGTTACCTGAGCTTCTTAACCCTTTACAGGGAAAAGGATTTTGGAGTCTCTGGCCAGGAGGGATTTTATAGTAGTGTACACAGGACAGCTGTTACCCTTCCCTTTATAGTTATGACAAACATAAACACTCTTTTCAAGTTATAGGAGTTTTCTGTTTCAATAAATGAATACAAATAATAATTATTCTTCAATCTGAAATACTACATTTTCTTTAAAAAAAGATTGAATGTTTCATTACTGGAAGGAATGATAATTTTCAAGGATTGGGTCTTTGGAGGATTTATTTCATCAGAGTTCATCAACTAATTTTGCATCTTCATAAAATGGTTTTAAAGTAATCAACAACCAAGATTTAATCTAATTTCTAATTATTTACATTTTTACTTGCGCAGGGCAACTGAGCCATCTCTTGCACCTCTTTATCATGAATATTATTATCTTTTCCTCCTATCTATGAAATGTTACATGGACTATTTTATCATCTATATATTCCATGGTCCTCAGCTAAACTGAGTCATAGGGAACAAAATTCAGGAATTTTTGCTGTTTATTTCAATGTCTGATATGAGACTTTCATATATGAACTCCAAATATATGTATGCACCAAAGTCTGGCAGTACTATGCATATGTGTCACTGAGTTGATTCTCTTCATGAGATACACTATGCAGAATTCTTCACATCAGTTCAGAACAGTTACGTTTAAAAAGATATATTTGCTTATTCCCCAAAACTATAGCAATTACTTATAATGAATGGACCTCTATGTACACTATGTACCTATCAATTGAATAATTACAGTGCAGGAGTTTGGAATAGCCTGCGAAATAACTTGGCCGATGAAGCAGAAGCACTTTGCTCCTTGGGTGAATAGTGACTTCTTAGAAAATAAGCACGTAGTGTAGCTATAACTTATACTAAGGCGACTGGTCTTAGCCTCCTGTTTTTTAAATATAATATACTGCTGACCATGTTGGGATTTTCCCCAAGTCTGTTGGGATAATGTGTTTTTCCCAAGTTTGTAATATCTCTAAGAAAATAAATATCTGCACTACTGCAGTGTCATTCAATTCTGTTTCTCTGGTTGTGGGATTTCAAAGAAATCTACATTACAGCTTGCAAAAGCTTTCCTCTTAAAAACAGAACTCATTAATTCTGACATACAACATATTAGCTAGAAACTATATCTATATATTTGGGACTATCTTGTGAGCAGGGAACTATTTCTTCTTCTCTGAGTGCTGGCAAGACAACCTGTTCTCAGCTACTAATGCATCAAAGCATCTGACAGTCACGAGGAAGTTTAGTGAAACTGGTAAAACTCTGAGGAAAAAATAAAGTGGATCCTTAAACTGTTTCTTAGTATAGAGAGTTTTAAATATTTAATAGGCACACAAGCTGAAAACAGTACATCAGTAGGTCCAATCTTCCTTTAATGATTCTTTTTTGTTTCCTTGTTTCTTAGCATTTTCTTTTGTTAAAGTTTAACAGTTTTTGGCAAAATCAAGACTCCCACTCCAATGGGCACAGAAGGCAACTGAATGGGCACAAATCTGCCACATAAATTAGATGCAACTATATGTGAGGAGGCTGCACAGGAGGCAGGGCATGGGTGGATCATGGAAGGGCTATGTAGAAAGCTATGGAGGTTACTTTGGTTATTAGGCTGGAGTAAGCTCCATGGAACAGCATCTCTGCAGCCTGGTGGGGAGGATTCCTTACTTTTGCAACCTGCCCACCCAAACAGGGCTCTGGCTTTTAACGTTAAAGAATAGGAATTTTAAAAGGTAAGATCATGTTTAAGAGGCAGTATATCAGATAAACACTAGCATGATGAACTGCAGCAACCCCAATGCTCTGAACCGTGGATGAAGATACAAAATCTTGGATAACCCCGTTTGACAAGTTCTGTGTCTGTTTATCTCTCTCACACGCTCTCCCCCCCCCCCTTTTTTTAAAGCTCTATTATCTTACAACCTCTGAGACGATTTCGCTGAAGTCAACAAAGAATACACCAAGGCAAAAAAACCTCCTCTTTTATAGTATAGTTTGTTTGCTCTGGGTTCACAAAGACTTTCTCTCCCTGACTAGGTTTATGCTGAGATAAATTAATTGATTTCAATTGAATAATTCCTAGAGTTTTCACCATTGTGCAGATTAAAGATGCACCATGACTCATTCTTTTTGGAAGCTAGAACTCAGTTCTTGAGGTAGCCAAATTGGCTCTCTTTTCAAAAAAAGGAAGATGTTGACAAAAATATATTGTTTTAGGATTTTTGATTAAAAAGGGGTTGGTTTTAATTGCTTTACTCCTGGACCTTCCACAGGATTCCCCCCCCCCTTTTTTTTTTTCTTTTTAGAGAACAAAGAGGGGCAGGGATAACAAAATTGAAAATGTTTGGTTTGATTTTTTGAAAATAAATTATTTTCAAAAATGTCTATTTGAGAACACTTTCTAAATTAATGTGGACAGATTTTTTTTTAAATGCTACCACCTTTGCAACTGCACCAATGATAGCACCTGTGATTTTTTTTTTTTTTTGGCTCTAAAATTCCCTCATATAGACAAGATCCATGTGAGTCCTGAAGACTGATGATGTTAGTGAGCAGACATATTGGCTTGTGCCCACATAGGAGATGCTGTCCTACAATTAGTTTTCAGGATATTATAAAGTTTTAAAAAACAAGATTTTGAGTCATTCTCTGAAGAGGGAGTGGAATGGAAAGTACTCTTGCTTAAATAATTGCAGAATAAAAGGGAAAAAACAAGAGCTATAAAAGGAAAAATTCTTGCTAGAAAAACACCTTGGAACTCACTAGGAGGAGCATCAAGGGAAAACAGTGCATTCAGTGATCAAAGGGTTGAAATTAAAGATTAATGGTTGAAGTCTGAAAGTTTGTTATTCATTTTTCTTTTCTTTCCTTCTCACTGATCTTCTCTATTTAGAAAACCATGCACACTTCTTATACAATCTAGTTTCATTTAAAAAAAAATCCACTTGTTTGATTTCAGAAGTTTATATCGGAAGTGAAAGACAACGATTTCCAGCCAAACTATGTGTTTTGCAAAATCAAAACTAACCTAGGGAGAAGGGTGAATTGAGAATTAAACTGAATCACTGTCAAAGTCATATATGAAATCAAATTCTAACTTTATTTTTTGTTTATATTTTTGTGGCTAGCAAACATTTAGATGTTTGTCATAGCTTCCACACTGCCAGAAGGAGAAAGAGGAGCATGTCCTGCTCCCAAACAGCAATGTCTATAATCATTGGCCCTAATTCTCTACTGCTTCTGAACTTTGTATAGTCCTTTACATCCATGCAAAGTGGATGTAAAATGCTACCATTCTGACATTGTGGTATTTTATACTTAGTATGTGTTCACTCTGCATTGACCTAAGGGACTACAGAATATATAAGGAACTGGAGAATCAGTCCATGGAGTTATCACTACAGATCCTTTGTGACTCTGCGAATCCAAAGAGTTAGGAAATCTAGTGGATTTGTCCACATGGAAAATCCTATAGCATAGGGAGGAATCCCTGGGCAATATAATGCAAGTTCTACCCCGTCTTTACAGCCCCTGCCTTGGAGATGTGGCTGGAATAAAACTATGTTCTGGCTATTCCTGGGTGCTGGACTGGCCCCTTGGGGTCGTGGACATCCAGGCATAGTTTAGAACTGGTTTGGTCAGAATATGAACTCGCCTGAATCTCATCCCAAGAACCTATGAAGGTTTGGATTAATTTAAGTCTCCCCAAAACTCCCCTACCTCTGCTGCTGGATTTTAGAAAAGGTCAAATAATGAATATTCATTCATACAAAAATAATCTTCAAATCCAGATGAAATGTATTGGTGAATTTAAAATCATAGTTCCACCCAGCTTTAGTTCAAAATCAAATTATTTTGCATAAATCTGACAGAATAGATTAGAGAACTATCAAAACCTGGTCTGTATAATGAGGCTAAATATATACAATCTTCATATGGATCAGGTTCAGATTTGATCAATGAACAATTCATTCTACCCTCACAGTAAATATTACAAGTCTGTATTGAACATCTTCCTAAGTAAAACTCTGTTTTCGTTAAAATCATTTGCAATATTTTACAGGCAAAGAAATATTTGCCTAAGGACATTAATAAAGGTAAGCAAATAAACCCACTCAACTGCATTCTGGTGTTAAACTGCCCAATCAGTCATAAAACATTTGTTATAAGTAAAATCTATAGTATTTCTGCTTGGAATAAAGGTCTTTGAAGCAACATGATTTATTTGTTTCCAAGAAATGTAATTAAAATAAATGAAGACGGGTATTCATATTTTTGGAGCATCCAATAACAACAATAGACTCTCACACAACATTTTACAACAAAATAATACTGTATGCTGCAGAAGATATAAAGCCCAGAAGAAAGAAGGGCCTATAAAACAACAAGACCTTTAGTTCTAAATTTAGGCTAGATTGTAACTGGACTTCGGAGGCCGTGCCAAGGACAGATGGGCAGAAGAAACCTTCACCTTCCCTGCAGAGAGGCTCAATGTTGTCACAGTACTGGATGTGCCAGAAACAAAGGACTCTGGGATTTCTTCACTGCAGAGTTAATTTGAATTATAATTTGAGTGTGCTTCTAACTGGAATTCTGTCCCTACACAAAATCCCTTAAATCAAGTGTGGCAATGCTTTTAACTTGAGGTGGCTGGCCTGTCAGGGATTGGCTACAGCTGAAGTTAGCACCACTTGTCAGCTGTTGTATTAGTAGCTAATACAACCACTCTGTGCAGCAAATCCAATCACTCTGTCCAGCTGGACTGGTTGTTTTGCAATATGGCTGCTCTCACTTAAGCTAGGTTAATTTGAGAGGAGTTAATACCAGTGTAGATAACTCAAGTTAACTCTACAGTGAGTTCATAGCCGTTCTGAGGCTAATGTCTACAGTGAATGTAACCTCACCAAAATAGCTGAGGTGAAGCAGCGCTATCACCACAGAGCACATCAAACAGTGGAGCTTGATTGGTGCAGGTTGGGGAGAGAATGCTGCATCCTATAAAAACATACCAATAGCAGGTGGCGCTCCTCAAGTTGCTCCCTGGGTCATCAGGCCTGATTTAGGCACAGCAACACTAGGAGGTGCCTCCTGGGCACTATTCCACACTCCTCTACTACAGGGCTATGGCTGGAGAAGTAAAAACCCTTGCCCTTCAACTGAGAAAAGGAAGAACTATTTCTACCATTATTAAGAGCTGTAATGGTCTGGGACGTTTCCCTACATATTCCTAACAAGGACTTTAGAAAGAAGAGACTGCCCCAAGGGGGTTGTGGAATGAGGTCATACATGTTGGGACAAGACTTTTGGAGCTATTAGGTAGAATCATAGAATATCAGGGTTGGAAGGGACCTCAGTAAGTCATCTAATCCAACCCCCTGCTCAAAACAGGACCAATCCCCAACTAAATCATGTACTGAGAGTGTCAGGATCAACTGATGGGTCTGTTACAACTGTACTGAGCCACCGTGCTTTGAGATCTATGAAAAGTGCAGTATAACAGCTAAGTATGTAATTATGATTATTAGTGTTAGTACTTGGAGCTCACAGTAACATGGAAAGCCACGAAGGCCTTCAGGATAAGAAAGGGTGACAAAAGATAAACTGCAAGGCAGTCAGAATGGCCTTGACCAGCCAAAGGCATGGAGCCCACAGGCACCAAATTTTTCTGCACCGGTGGGCGCTTGCGCCCCCAGCCCCACCCTCACCCTGACTCCACCTCTACTCCAAAGTCCCTGCCCAACTCCACCCCTCCCTGCCCCTACTGGACCCATCCCCAAATCCTGGCCCCAGCCCCACCTCCTCCCCCAAGCACACTGCCTTCTTCCCTCCCTCCCAGACTTGCTGCGTGAAACAGCAGGACATGGTAGCATGCTAGGGGAGGAGGCGGAAGCAGAGCGGAGGCGGAGGTGAGCTGGGGTAGGGAGCTGCCAGTGAGTGCAGAGCACCCACCAATTTTTCCCTGTGGGTGCTCCAGCCCCGGAGCACCCACAGAGTCAGCACCTATGATGGAGCCCCAAACCACTCATATTTTGGAGTGGGGGAGGAGATGAGGGTGTTACAGGTTTGGGGGAGAAGTACAAAGGCTTGATTCACATGAAATATTTAGGGGGGAGGACTGCAGGATAAATCTGGGGCACAAAAGCCTGAGTCAGCTAATCAATTTGATCCTGTGTTAGGGCTATATTGTGTCTTTGGGCACAGCCCTGAGCAAAGGGCCACGTATCAATTGCAGCAACACTAGAGTAGCTTAGGGAAGCAAATATCCTCCACTGATTCTGTAACTCTCATGACTAATAGGAAGATATCTCTTTAAGAGATTTATGGTGGGTGGGGGGGAAGAGGAAGGGTGTGAGTTGTGTCTGTTTCATTGTTGCTAGACTGATGCACAATTAGTTCTCCACACTCAGAAATTTCTGGATTTGAGTGTGACAGTTGGAGTATGCTTAATATGTTCCCTATTGCTGGACTCAGATTCCATGAGGGTAAGAAGTCTGGACAGGTGCTTTACAAAAGCCCCCATGCCCTGTGTGAGTCATGAGAAGCTGAGCCCTAATAGCAGAAAGCAGACTGTTTTCCTTAACTCTGAAGCATTTTGCAGCAGGTTATTGATATTGTAAACCCTCCAAGAGCGAAGCCCTGGCAGTGTCAGTTATAGGAAGGCAAAAGTGGGAGGGAAAAATAAAGTTTAATTTTAATTGTATATTTTAATTTTGTTTGATTTTAGCCAAACTGTTTTAGTTAAATTGTCTCAACAAGTATAATTCACCAACATTTCTCTTATTTAAATGTGATGATGGGGATTTTTTTTTAAACGCTCTTACAAGGAAAATACAAAACTGAGAATAGCAAAAAAAAAAAAATCAATCTACATACTTAATTGAGTGGTTGGTGAATTAATTAGCTGACTTCTGCAAAGGAGGAGGAAGAGTCTGCATCGATTCCAGCTGAAGATTTCTACATGTTAGTGGAGGGAAGATGTTGCAGTGCTTTTGACTGAACAGACTGTATAGATTTTGGTGATAAACTGTAAATGAGACTCAGACAAACTCAACCTAAGCTTTTGGGAACTCTAAGTTTCTTCTCACTGTGGCTCTGTGGGGACTGACCTGTTCAGGTTTAATTTGTTGTCTTTATTTAGGCACATGTAGCACTGTGAAGATAAAGTATGTGGATTATAAGTATCTTCATTATGTAGTAAAAAATATGTTGCTGGTAGTTATGTTTCTTTATCATAAGACTGTATAAAGTTGGTACCTAAAATTAAGTTAGTTCTTTTTGGACTTGAATGTGAGGAGGTTGACCCTATGCAGTCCTTACTGAAAATCCTCAATGAATGATTTTTGGGTCTCCATGTGCTTTTCTATGGGAGTAGGTTTTAGGAACTGGGAGAAGGGCAGTGAAGTAAATGCTAGCCCACCCAGAGGTTACACTTCATTACTCCAGGGGTAATACTGTGCTGCTTCTGTAGACATTCCCTTGCATAGGCGTATACAGGCTCCACCCACTCTTCTTCCCATGTTCCCATTCACTTACTACATTCCCACTATCTTCCCCCATTTGAGTATCTGCTTAGCCCAGGTCACTGGACTCAATGAAGCCCATTCTATAGGAGTAATTAAGGTCCTGACTCCCCCTTATACTCCTGTAAATGTATAAATAGTCCACATTGTAATATAGCTCTTAATTTGCCACTATAAACAACAAGGAGGTAGAAAGAAAAATTAGAAGAACTGGGCAGAGTTTGCCTGACTGGCAAAAATGGCCCAAATAAATAATCATATTGTAGTTAGTTCATTTGTCAAGAAACTATTTTATAGGTTTGCCTTATTTTTTTCCATCACCTTCCAAAACAAGAAAAGTAAGGTAGTTTCTCTAGTCATGCAGAATGACTTTTATGGACACAATAATGGTGAAATTTTCACAGGGAAATATCAAGATTCCATCTGGGACAAATTGATGTAGAAATGTGATTTCCTTCAGTGTGTAATTGCTCTTTTATTTTTATTATTTCATAAAAAAATGGAGAAACTGTTTATATTCTTGCTGCAAGAGTGTACGGTAAAACTTCCCCTTTGGTATAGCTTGTGATTTATTATCTTGACTCTCACAACTGCACAGAATATTGACTCTAAGGCGTCTGCATGTTCACTGGTAGATCCTTGGGCAGTGCTGAGGCCTAAAACAGAGTTTCACACAGCTATAAAACTTTAACACATGCAAAAGTAGATTCAGAAGTGGCATTCATGTTAGTCCATAGAGCAAATAATAATTAATACAACACCAACAACAAAAGAAAAGATAGGTTATCCCTTGCAATAGGCTAATGAAAAACAACTACAGGAGTGTGCAAGCATTCAAGAAACATACTCTCTTCACTGGAGCACTGAAAGAGACTGAAGTAGAGCAATAGCTAATTTCTGATAAACTAAAGGGGAAATATGAATAAAACATATATAAATCTAACTAATAGACAGAAGAGGGGAGAAATCCAAATATTACAAGAAGCATAATAATACTAATCATCTTCGTGGCATATGCACAACGTGCCTCAGGTGACACGTGACTAGGATTCATCACCGAATTTGGTCTGCTTGTTGGATCATTAGCTTCCCTAGCTTGGACCGGGTACTGATAGGGAGTGCAACGTGAATGCTGATCCATCTCCCCCCACAACCAATACTAATTAACATACAAAGATAGGTAAGAGAGATGTTATTTTACTGTCTTCTGTATTCAAATAAAAAGTGGTAAATGAAATGGCTCTGGAATTAGATTATACTATTGCACTGAAATAACCCACGCCAACACTAAAAACTTAGATCTCCACTGTCAAAATCAAAAGACTAGCCTTGATCAAACATTACACAGGCACTACAGAAAACAGACTCTAGCTGTGAGGCAAACATCAAAGGGAAAATAAAGAGAAGTCCGTATGGAGTCTGTTTTAATATGTCTTACAGTAACTTCTAAAATTACAAAGTAGTCCATCAAACAGAATATATATTATACCTGGCCCGGTCAATGAGTCAGTGGTATTGGTACCATTTACATAGGAGGAATATACATTAAAGAAACAAATACCCAATGGAACTAATTTACATTTGCCAACAGTCTCAGCAGAGAGGCTAATGAAGCACCAAGTGAAGAGGTGATCACTTGAGTTTAGGGTTGAGGTGCATAAGTGAGGTAGTATGAGGATGCTTGCCCTGCCAATGTTCATTCATTACCTCTCTTTACTATAAAGGTTGTAATTCACCTAAATATATAAGGAATCCAGAAGACTCCCAGTGCAGCAGAAGCATTACCAGAAGTATTTTACTGCTTAGGGAAAGGATGACTATAAACTGTGTTTTCAGCAAGACTCTTTAAACTGACACATGAAACTGTATAGAAGGAGCTTGGGACCAGGTGGCTTATAGGGAGAGAATGTGCCCACTTTGACAGCAAAACTATGACTCCTGGTAACCACAATCCACAAATTCCATAATCCCGACAAGTGGATCAGAGAACAACCATGAAGGGTCTATGAAGTAGCACCAGGCCCTATCCAGAGGTTGGGGAATTTGAACCTGCCCAGTTCTTGTTTACTGAAAATTCGTGCTAGGTTTGTGAAACATGAACTTCATCTAAAGAGAGCACTTCAGTATCCAGGGCTGTTAATCCGATACCTTTCACATGCATTCAATTTGCTATTTAGAAAAACAAATAGGAAAAACAAAACCACACCTTACCCGAACAATATATTTCTTCTACTATAATTCTATAAAACTTCCTAGCTATGTTATTCAGAGCCAATTTGTTATAAATCCC
Source organism: Malaclemys terrapin pileata (assembly GCF_027887155.1). Classification (NCBI taxonomy): domain Eukaryota; kingdom Metazoa; phylum Chordata; order Testudines; family Emydidae; genus Malaclemys; species Malaclemys terrapin. Next base: position 94,523,579 of record NC_071509.1, read on the forward strand.
CATTCCTTAACTTTTGAAAATTTCTTTTAATCGCTAAACAGACTACTTAAAACTTTCAGCCAAATTGTCCATTATGCCCTGACACCTTACCGTGCACCTATTTTGTGGAAAGGCCACAAAGCTAGACTGGTGTAGCTAGCAGTGTAGTAGTCTCCTAGGGAAGTCTCTAGGCAGTTTGGATCCAACATAATGGCTCTAAGCCACACAGCCACTCAGGATGTATAAAAGGATGTGGCCCTGAACAGGAAGATATAGCTGGGATGCAGCTGCGCTCCAACTTTTCTCAGCAGCCATAAAAGCACCTTATGTCTTAACTTATGTCAGGGGCTGAGTCCAAAATTGAAAAAGCATAAAAATGGTATAAAGCCAGTTTTGCCCCACATCCCCTTTAAATCCTGTGCTAATATAGTGAGAAATCAAGTTATCTACAACACACTGCATTATGGTTCAGTACATGGCCTTTAGTATTTGGCAGGGGAGTAAGCACTGTTAGCCTACTTGATTTTTGTAATTATCTGATGCTGTCATAATACTTTTGAAATGGATAATATTGTGATATGTGATAACACCTTTGTATTTTTTCCCCTATCTACATTCCAAATAGCTTACTTGACCTTCAAGAATGAGCCAGATAGAAGTGCATAGATGGCATATACAACTCTCCTTGAAAAGGTCAAGAAAGGACCCATCTGTCAGCTGGTTAAAAGAATAGACTTCCACACTGAGATACTTGAATATGCTCAGTTTGCCAAGAGCCAAATTGCCTCTGTGGCATGAGGGAGTCTGTCTCAGGTTACACCTACCCTATAGTGTCCCTTCCTGATCTAGTGTAGTGCTGCAGGCACTTCCCGCCTCACTTTCCCTTCTCTTGGGGCCCCTTAAGAAGGTCACCCACTCCAAAAGGGTGTAAAACAAAATTCCCTTGCTGGGGTTTTACTTCATTAAATTCATATAAATTTGAAATACTGCTCCCCTAGGTCTCAGGGGTTTCACAAACCTCCTCTTTAGGCCCTATGAGCTCTGGGAGCTCCTCTCTCAATGGACACCTCCCTGCAACTTCTTTTATCAGGCTCCAGTGCTCATTATTCAATTAGCTGCTTAGATAAACATATTATGGGGAATGAGCCTCTCATCCATAGCCTGGGCCCAGATTCTTCTTAATGGGGTCAGCAACACTGTGACCGACTCCATGCTGGAGTGGGACAGTATGTAATATGGCATTAGATGGCAGCTGAAATTTGGGGAAATTTTACAATTCCTCTTAAGAAGCTGGCTGTTAACTTCAGTATTTATATATTGTACTGAAATCTCTTTTGTTTCTTTTATCTACATAGGATCACATTACATTTACTTACGCAGCCAGAGGCAGGGATTTTTAGGTCAGGTCACATTTCTATGTGATATTCAAACTTGACTATAGGGAATTTCAATTTTTATCTACACAAGTCTGTGTCACAGGTGAAATTTGCAAAATCTAAATGATAGCACACATATAAACTGCCAAAGGCCAATATACCTCTTCACTGGTCCCTCCGTATACAATTCCCCACTCAAAACAAATTATTTAGCTTACCCAGAGGTAAGGGATATTCAAACAAATTCTAAAACAAAAATAGTGAAATAAACATGAGAAAAATAATCACACCTAAAACATTGTAAAACTAAATGACTTCAATTGGATATGAGAAAATTAATATAACCAGGGTATTTTCGGAGTTCTATGGGCAACTCTGACACTAGTGTGTATGACCTTTGGGAGTATCATCTAAGCTCGGTGGACAAAGTTAACCACTGATGTAAATATAATTCAACTGAGTTCTATTTGTGCCATCACTTGAATTAGTCCTGTATTTCTGTTTCTCCATTCATCAGATGAAGGCAATAAGGCTTCTCTATTTAATACACATTCAAGTATTAATTAAATGTTTTTAAGATCTTTCAGATTCACATTGGATAATCTGAAGTCCATCTATTCTGTATAGGCAAATTCCACAATGAAAAATAAATTAAAGCCATGCCTGTCTGTATCATCCTCTATCCAAACATTTGGACCCTGTCTAGGAACTGGAAGTGTTTCAGAGACAGAGTACCCTGCAGAAGAGGCCATTTAAGTTTTCTTCCTAAGAATTTAGTTTAGATCTGTAATAGTGTATCCACACTTTGCAGGTGCCCCTCATGTCTGGAGATAACATTGCAGAGATTCTTGCCTTCTAGTACTCCCTTTGGGACATATGCCTTTTTGTACCATACAGGCCTCTGACTGAGAAGCAGTTAGTTCAGACTGCTTCCAGGGTAACAAATAGTCCAGAGAATCAACCTGTCTTCTAGGCCCTGTGCTCAATCCATTCCTGGGGTTTCACTAGCTTTCCCTAGCTCTGCTATCAAGTACCATCCTACCCACTCTAAATCTTCTTAAGACTTCTAATCTCCCACTTCTTCCTGTTTTCTTCCCCTGACTAACTGCTCTCAGCCTATTTATAAGGTCCAGGTGTCTGTTGAGTTATCACCTGATTATTTTTTAGTCCTGCTCTCCCTGGCTAACAATTAACCTAATTTCTGCCCAGGTGAATTGAATGTGACTAACTGGACCTTTAACCTTTTCTCTTTTACTCCATCACAAACTCCTACTCCTCTTACAGTTTTCTATTCCATGTAACTACAAATATACCACAGCCACAGGCTCCTCCTCAGGGTCTATCTAGAAGTTTGTAAGAACACTTGGAGATACCCACCATACTCGAGTCCATTAGCCAAGTCATTCAGTGATTCTTCTGGTCACCACATATGCCACTATCAATATTTCTAATGATAGAATGACCTGATCAGCCTGACTATTTTTGACAACTGTTTTCCGGTCTTCTGGAAAGTCACTTGTTTTGGGGGAAGGATCAGTCTCCTCTACCACTATTAGAAAGTAAATACCATTGAGAGAATTTGTCCTTTCATTTTACCTTGTTCCTCTCACACTGTAACAATGACTTTCTTGTTTGAAGAATCAAGAAAGCCTCTTCTGAGGTGGTCTTTTTGAAAAACTGACAAAATCCTGTAATGGCCTAAACAACTCTTGTGGAATTAGGATAAACTGTATTTAATTAAGTTAAACCATATTGAATTAGGGTTAATACCTTTCGGGTGCATTGTATTTAAAAAAGCAATTGTTTTTGTGTTGTTGTGGCATTATATTTACCTTCTCTAGTAGGGACAGGCGATGCTAATGAATGTCCTCAATTATGAACTTTTAAAGCCATCCCTCCTGGAGAGATACACATATCCAGCCAGTTTATCCAGAGATCAACAGACAATGAAAAGACTTTTTAAAATAACTACCTTTTTTTTTTTAAATAGCTCAGGGTCTTCCTGATCCAGCAAAAGGACAGGACCTCTGGTACATGGAGGGCCTCAATCTTTAGGGAAGGATTGGAAGGACTTCTTCTGAGCTGAACCTGTGATGAACTTGTAACCACAAGGAAACCCATAGGGTAGGGGTTGAAAGATGATTCTTCCAAGAGCCCATGTTAGATTTGGAATGAATTCTAGTAGGCTTGTTAGCATGTGGTTCTTTTATTATTAATATATTTTTTCTGTAATGCAATCACTCTGTTATCAGTCTCTGAAGAGAAGGCAACTAGGTCTGTTTAAGCAGACTGTCTTTGCTGGGAGTCAAGTATCGGGATAGCCGTGTTAGTCTGTATCTTCAAAAACAACAAGGAGTCTGGTGGCACCTTGAAGACTAACAGATTTGGGCATCAGCTTTCATGGGTAAAAACCTCATTTCTTCAAATGCATAGAGTGAAAGTTACAGATGCAGGCATTATATACTGACACATGGAGAGCAGGGTGTTACTTCACAAGTGGAGAACCAGTGTTGACAGGGCCAATTCAATCAGGGTGGATGTAGTCCACTCCCAATAATAGATGAGGAGGTGTCAATTCCAGGAGAGGAAAAGCTGCTTCTGTAATGAGCCAGCCACTCCCAGTCCCTATTCAAGCCCAGATTAATGGTGTTAAATTTGTAAATGAATTTTAGTTCTGCTGTTTCTCTTTGAAGTCTGTTTCTGAAGTTTTTTTTGTTCAAGGATAGTGACTTTTAAATCTGTAATAGAATGACCAGGGAGATTGAAGTGTTCACTTACTGGCTTTTGTATGTTCCCATTCCTGATGTCCAATTTGTGTCCATTTATTCTTTTGCGGAGGGACTGTCCGGTTTGGCCAATGTACATGGCAGAGGGGCATTGCTGGCACATGATGGCATATATAACACTAGTAGATGTGCAGGTGAATGAGCCCTTGATGGTGTGGCTGATGTGGTTGGGTCCTCTGATGGTGTCACCAGAGTAGATATGGGACAGAGTAGGCAACGAGGTTTGCTACAGGGATTGGCTCCTGGGTTGGTGTTTCTGTGGTATGGTGTGTAGTTGCTGGTGAGTATTTGCTTCAGGTTGGGGGGTTGTCTGTAAGCGAGGACTGGCCTGCCTCCCAAGGTCTGTGAGAGTGAGGGATCATTTTCCAGGATAGGTTGTAGATCGTGGATAATGCGCTGGAGAGGTTTTAGCTGAGGGCTGTATATGATGGCCAGTGGTGTTCTGTTATTGTCCTTGTTGGGCCTGTCCTGTAGTAGGTGATTTCTGGGTACTGTCTTGCTCTGTCAATCTGTTTCCTCACTTCCCCAGGTGGGTATTGTAGTTTTAAGAATACAGACAGACATCATCTTCCTCTCCAAATGCAAACAGATGAACATCATACCAAATGGACTGAAGGTAAAAAATCCATTGCAATCAACATACTACACTGACTCTGGTGAGAGACTGTGCCACACACACTCAAAGAAACTGAGGAACCACCTGATCAGCATCCTGTACAGCAGACAGGAGAAGATCAAGTATGAGAGTCTCCAGTTTTGAGAGCTCATTCAATACCAACCTTCCACACAAACTTCCACGTGGCTGGACTTTACAAAAATGAGACAAGCCATTTACAATGCACACTTCACTTTTCTACAGAGGAAAAAGGACAGTAAGCTATCTAAACTCCTACCTGCCACAGGGGGCTACAACAGTGGTACCCTAAACTCATCTAACAACATTATCAATCTTTCCAACCACACACTTAACCCAGCAGAAGAGTCTGTCCTATCCCGGGGACTCTCTTTCTGTCCCACAATCCCCACGAACATGATACAGTTCTGCAGAGATCTGGAAGCCTACTTTTGTCATCTCCGACTCAAGGAATATTTTCAACGCACCACTGAACAGTGCACTGACCCGCAGGAACCCTCCTACCAACACTACAAGAAGAAGAACTCTGCGTGGACTCCTCCTGACGGTCGAAATGACAGACTGGACCTCTACATAGAGTGCTTACGCGGACATGCACAGGCTGAAATTGTGGACAAACAACCTCACTTGTCTCATAACCTCAGCCATATGGAACACAATGCCATCCACAGCCTCAGAAACAACTCTGACATTGTCATCAAAGGGGCTGACGAAGGAAGTGCTGTAGTCATAATGAACAGGTCGGATTATGAACAGGAGGCTGCCAGGCAACTCTCCAAGACCACATTCTACATGCCACTATCCTCTGATCCCACTGAGGAATACCAAAAGAAACTACACCATCTGCTTAAGAAATTCCCAGCTACAGTGAGGGAACAAATCTACTGGCCACACCCACAGAACCCTGACCAGGGGTATTCTATCTGCTACCCAAGATCCATAAACCCAGAAACCCTGGACGCCCCATCATCTCAGGCATTGGCACTCTTACAGCAGGATTATCTGTCTATTTGGACTCTCTCCTCAGACCCTAAGCTACCAGCACTCCCAGCTATCTTCGAGACACCACTGACTTCCTGAGGAAACTACAATGCATTGGTGTTCTTCCTGAAAACACCATCCTGGCCACCATGGATGTAGAAGCACTTTACACCAATATTCCACATGAGGATGGACTACAAGCTGTCAGGAACAGTATCCCTGATAAGGCCACAGCATGCCTGGTGGCTGAGATTTGTGACTTTGTCCTCACCCACAACCACTTCAGATTTGGGGACAACTTATACCTTCAAGTCAGTGGCACTGCTATGGGTACCCGCATGGCCCCACAGTATGCCAACATTTTTATGGCAGATTTATTTGGGCATAAGCTTTCATGGGTAAAAACCTCACTTTCTTCAGAAGTGAGGTTTTTACCCACGAAAGCTTATGCCCAAATAAATCTGTTAGTCTTTAAGGTGCCACCAGACTCCTTGTTGTTTTTCTAGATGCAGACTAACACGGCTACCCCCGATACTTAACATTTTTATGGCTGACTTAGAACAACGCTTCCTCAGCTCTTGTCCCCTAGTGCCCCTCCTCTACTTGCACTACATTGATGACATCTTCATCATATGGACCCATGGAAAGGAGGCCCTTGAAGAATTCAACCTGGACTTCAACCATTTCCACCCCACCATCAACCTCAGCCTGGACCAGTCCACACAAGAGATCCACTTCCTGGACACTACAGTGCAAATAAGTGATGGTCACATAAACACCACCCTATACCGGAAACCTACTGACTGCTATACGTACCTACATGCCTCCAGCTTCCATCCAAGACACATCACACGATCCATTGTCTACAGCCAAGCCTAAGATACAACGAAATTTGCTCCAACCCCTCAGACAGAGACAAACACCTACAAGATCTTTATCAAGCATTCTTAAAGCTACAGTACCCACCTGGGGAAGTGAAGAAACAGATTGACAGAGCAAGACAGTACCCAGAAATCACCTACTACAGGACAGGCCCAACAAGGACAATAACAGAACACCACTGGCCATCACATACAGCCCCCAGCTAAAACCTCTCCATCGCATTATCCACAATCTACAACCTATCCTGGAAAATGATCCCTCGCTCTCACAGACCTTGGGAGGCAGGCCAGTCCTCGCTTACAGACAACCCCCCAACCTGAAGCAAATACTCACCAGCAACTACACACCACACCACAGAAACACCAACCCAGGATCCAATCCCTGTAGCAAACCTCGTTGCCTACTCTGTCCCCATATCTACTCTGGTGACACCATCAGAGGACCCAACCACATCAGCCACACCATCAAGGGCTCATTCACCTGCACATCTACTAGTGTTATATATGCCATCATGTGCCAGCAATGCCCCTCTGCCATGTACATTGGCCAAACCGGACAGTCCCTCCGCAAAAGAATAAATGGACACAAATTGGACATCAGGAATGGGAACATACAAAAGCCAGTAAGTGAACACTTCAATCTCCCTGGTCATTCTATTACAGATTTAAAAGTCACTATCCTTGAACAAAAAAACTTCAGAAACAGACTTCAAAGAGAAACAGCAGAACTAAAATTCATTTACAAATTTAACACCATTAATCTGGGCTTGAATGGGGACTGGGAGTGGCTGGCTCATTACAGAAGCAGCTTTTCCTCTCCTGGAATTCACACCTCCTCATCTATTATTGGGAGTGGACTACATCCACCCTGATTGAATTGGCACTGACAACACTGGTTCTCCACTTGCGAAGTAACTCCCTGCTCTCCATGTGTCAGTATATAAATGTCTGCATCTGTAACTTTCACTCTATGCATCTGAAGAGTGAGGTTTTTACCCACGAAAGCTTATGCCCAAATAAATCTGTTAGTCTTTAAGATGCCACGAGACTCCTTGTTGTTTTTGATGAGAGTAACATTTAGGGTTGCCAACATTCTAATTGCACAAAACCCACGCCCCTGCCATGCTCGTTGTTGGAGGTCCTGTCCCCCACTTACTCCAGCCCCCTCCTTCCATTGCTCACTCTCTCCCACTCTCACTCACATTCAGTGGGCTGGGATAGGAGGTTGGATGTGGGAGGGGGTGAGGACTTCAGCTGGAGGTATGGGCTCCAGGGTGGGGCCAGAAATGAGTTCACGGTGCAGGAGGGGGCTCACGGCTGGGGCAGGGAGTTGAGGTGCAGGATGAGATGAGGGCTCTGGCTGGGGGTGCAGGCTCTGGGGTATGGCTGGGGATGAGAGGGTTGGGGTGCAGGAGGGGGCTCTGGGCTGGTGGCAAGGGGTTTGAAATTCAGGAGGGGGCTCAGGTCTGGGGAAGGGGGTTGGGGTGTGGGCTTCAGGAGGAAGTTTGGGTGTGGGAGGGGGCTCAGGGTTGGGGCGGTGTTGGGGTGTGGGAGGAGGTGTGGGCTGTGGGCTCAGGGTTGGGGTACGGGTTGAGGTTCAGGAGGCAGTGCAGTGTCTGGGAGGGAGTTAGGGTGCTAGAGGGGATTCCAACCTGGGGCAGTGGGTTTGGGGTGTGGGCTCCGGCCAGGTGGGGCTAAAGCAAGCTCCCTCCCTGCCCTGGGTCCATGATGCTCCCAGAAGTGGCCAGCATGTCTGGCCCCTAGGCAGAGGCGCACCACTCCCACAGCTCTCATTGGCCATGGTTTTCGGCCAATGGGAGCTGCAGAGATGGTGCTCGGGATGGGGACAGCATGCAGAGCTTTCCTGGCTTCCCCTGAGCTTATGGGCTGCAGGGACATGCTGGCCACTTCTGGGAGCTGCGCTGAGCCAGGCAAGCGGGGAGCCTGCCTGAGCCACGCTGCGCTGCCGATCAGACTTTTAGAGGCCCGGTCAGCCGCCAGGGTCCCTTTTCGACTGGGTATTCTGGTAGAAAGCCAGATGCCTGGCAACCCTAAATATAGTGCAAGCAGGAAACTATTCAGCCAGGACATAACCTGGTTGGAAGGGAGTGAGACCTGGGTCTCCATACAAGAGAGGCAACATCTGGGGAGCTAGAAGCCTGATATTGGGTGTCCTGGATGAAAAAATGAGGGGAAATACAGGTGCAATAGCTCTGAAATGTAACAGTCTCACTATGCAATTCCCTGAATTCTGTACTTATAGTTATTCTGTCATTCATTACTCTTCCACTTTGGCAACTCCAGTGTCAAGATTGCATACTTCTTCTCCTGATGCTTCTCCTTCTTCTTCTTTCTTGCCACTTCTCTATTCAGAGTCAACAACTTTTATAGCCTTCTTTGTAAACTTATAATCATATGCCAGGTTTTCATGCATATTGGTCTCTCTGAGGCCTGCTGATATACAATTCATGTACTGAGTCTTTGGAGTGCCGTTTGGTCATGTTCCATTCATCATCATTGCAAGAGCCATCTTACCGAGTCAGCTCTCAGATCTATGCTAGATGTGCCCATACCACTTGTAGCCTAACCTCCCTCAACATATCTTCAATTGGAGCAACCATAATTAGACTTCTTACAACCCCATTCCATAGCTGGGTTTAGTGTGTGGGGGCTGAGTGGTACTGGTGGCTTGTGATATATAGGTGGTCAGACTAGATGATCTAGTGGTCCCTTCCGACCTCTAAATACCATGATTCTAGGACTCTATATCTCATCTGAGTAGCCATTCACCTGGTAACATGGTACATATCTTTACTGTTAGGTAAGTTCCCAGACATTATGAGGATGAGTCCCATAGAAATGACTGTATGTAAATAAAATAATTTTTAACACAAGAACAGAACTGTGTTTAAGGTTCAAATATAAACATTTTTGCCAAGTTCACGTTTGAGCATTATCAAATGTTCAGTAAAACCCTCTACATCTCAATGCTTCAATACATCCTGTCTTGGAAAGTGATCAGTTTCAAATAGACCTCTGTGAAGGTGAAATAAAGTAAAAAAAAAAAAAATTAAACTGCAGATTATGGACTTAAAAAGCAGCTAGCAGGTGTTGCAAACATTGCTGGGCTTTTATCCTGGAGGGGAGTATGTATAGCACCATCCCAGGAGTTAGGCTTGTCAAGCCTTGAGGGTCTGTTCTGATTTAAATATAAATGAAATTGTTGGGAGGTTATGGAAAGTTATCTTTTTAATCATACATAGTCAATTATTCTAGTATCTTTGAGGAAATAAACTTGCAATACATTTCTAACACTTACATTTGCCTTACATTGTGATTTCTATTACAAGAGCAATTCCACAAGCTACTACTCTTAAAATGGCTGCTCTACCTCAGATCCACACATGACACATCAAATGATTGACAGGAGACTAATACTGATGTTATCTTAAACATAACATTTTAGTCTCTTTAATAGATCTTGGTTCCATGCACTATTAGTCATATGTGTAATAGATTGATTATTCAAGCTATGGGCATAAAGGATTGTAATTTTGATAGATTAGATCAGTGGTTCTCAACTGGGGGTACACAGAGGTCTTCCATGGGGTACATCAACTCATCTAGCTATTTGCCTAGTTTTGTAACAGGCTACATAAAAAAAGCACTACCAAAATCAGTTCAAACTAAAATGTCATACAGACAATGACTTGTTAATTTGCTCTATATACTATACTCTGAAATGTAAGTACAATATTTACATTCCAATCAATGTATTTTATAATTATACGGTAAAAAATGAGAAAGTAAGCAATTTTTCAGTAACAGTGTGCTGTGACACTTTTGTATTTGTATTAGGGCTGTTGATTAATCGCAGTTAACTCACACAATTAACTCAAAAAAATTAACTGTGATTAAAAAAAATTAATCACAATTAATTGCACTGTTAAATTTCAATTGGTATTCTATTGTTTATTAAATATTTGTGGATGTTTTTCTACATTTTCAAATATATTGATTTCTATTACAATAGAGAATACAAAGTGCACAGTGCTCACTTTAGATTATTATTTTTGATTACAAATATTTGCACTGTAAAAATGATAAACAAGAAATAATATTTTTCAATTCACCTCATACAAGTACTGTAGTGCAATCTCTTTATCGTGAAAGTGTAACTTACAAATGTAGATTTTTTTTGTTATAACTTCACTGAAAAACAAAACAATATAAAACTTTAGAGCCTACAAGTCTACTCAGTCCTACTTCTTGTTCAGCCAATTCCTAAGACAAACAAGTTTTTGTTTTTGTTTTTGTTTTTTTACAGGAGACACTGCTGACTGTTTCTTATTTATGATGTCACCTGAAAGTGAGAACAGGTGTTTACATGGCACTTTTGTAGCTGGCATTGCAAGGTATTTATGTGCCAGATATGCTACACATTCATATGCCTCTTCATGGTCAGCCACCATTCCAGAGGACATGCTTCCATGCTGATGATGCTCATTAAAAAATAGTGTGTTAAACTAAATTTGTGACTGAACTCCTTGTGGGAAAACTGTATGTCTCCTGTTCTGTTTTACTTGCATTTTGCCATATATTTCATGTTATAGCAGTCTTAGATGATGACCCAGCATATGTTCATTTTAAGAACACTTCCACAGCAGATTTGACAAATTGCAAAGAAGGTAACAATGTGAGATTTCTAAGGATAGATACAGAACTCAACCCAAGATTTAAGAATCTGAAGTACCTTCCAAAATCTGAAAGGGACAAGGTGTGGAGAATGCTGTCAGATGTCTTAAAAAAGCAACACTATGATGTGGAAACCAGAGAACCCAAACCACCAAAAAAGGAAATCAACCTTCTGCTGGTGGCATCTGACTCAGATGATGAAAATGAACGTGCGTCAGTCCACTCTGCTTTGGATGGTTATCGAGCAGAGCCCGTTATCAGTATGGACGCATGTATTCTGGAATGGTGGTTGAAGCATGAAGGGACATATGCATCTTTAACACATCTGGTACGTAAATATCTTGCGATGCCGGCTACAACAGTGCCATGCGAACGCCTGTTATCACTTTCAGGTGACATTGAAAACAAGATGTGGGCAGCATTATCTCCTGCAAATTGTAACCCAGTGTTTCTCAAACCGGGGTCACCGCTTGTGTAGGGAAAGCCCCTGGCGGGCTGGGCTCATTTGTTTACCTGCCCCGTCCACAGGTCCAGCTGTTCACGGCTCCCACTGGCCGCGGTTTGCCGCTGCAGGACAATGGGAGCTGCTGGAAGCGGCGGCCAGTACGTCCCTCAGCTTGCGCTACTTCAAGCAGGTCCCATTGGCCCGGAGCAGTGAACTGCAGCCACTGGGAGCCGCGATTGGCCAGACCTGTGGACGGGGCAGGTAAACAAACCAGCCCGGTCTGCCAGGGGCTTTCCCTACACAAGCGGCGACCCCAGTTTGAGAAACACTGTTGTAACCAAACTTGTCTGTCTGAGCAATTGGCTGAAGTAAGACTGAGTGGACTTGTAGGTTCTAAGGTTTTACATTGTTTTATTTTTGAAGGCAGTTATTTTTTGTACATAATTCTACATTTGTAAGTTCAACTTTCATTATAAAAAGATTGCACTACGGTACATGTATTAGGTGAATTGAAATATATTATTGCTTTTGTTTTTTACAGTGCAAATATTTGTAATAAAAAATAAATATAAAGTGAGCACTGTATGGTTTGTATTATGTGTTGTAATTGAAACTAATATATTTGAAAATGTAGAAAGCATCCAAAAACATTTAAATAAATGGTATTCTATTATTGTTTAACAATGTGATTAATTGCGTGATTAATTTTTGTTACTCATGCGATTAATCATGATTAATTTTTTTAATGGCTTGACAGCCCTAATTTTTATGTCTGATTTTGTAAGCAAGTAGTTTTTCAGTGAGGTGACCCCTAGGTGTACACAAGACAAATCTGACTCCTGAAAGGGGTACAGTAGTCTGAAAAGGGTGAAAGCCACTGAATTAGATAGGTAGGATTACTTTCTAGGCATTCAAAGTGTAGAGAACACAATCCCCATCAGAGTGGTGGGGCACCACACCGCCTCGCTACACACCCTTTGCCGGGTTGGGGAATATCCAATCTATGGCCCAGACCTTCAAGCAGTACAAGATAAGCCCAGGCCCTGGGTCAGGGTGGGCAGCAAAGAAACAGTCAGGAGCTCGGGCCCTCAGGCAGGGACTGAGCAAATAATTCAATAGCAAACCCCAGCCTCCTGGCTTAGAGCAATCTGAGGAAGGGGGAGACTGCCACCCGCGACGTGGGTGGCAGGGGAGACACAGACCCACCCACTCCGCTGCATCCCAGCCCAGGGCCCTAGCAGCAGCAGAAGACCTGCTGCTGTGTCAGTGGGGATCCTAGCCGCAACACACACTGACATGGGTTCTGGCAGTGCTGCAGCCAGACTAGGGTTTGCTGCCCCCGGGCTACTTCCAGACTCCCCCTTGTACGGTACCTGGGTCTGGGTGGTGTCCTCGGAGGGTTCCAGCACCATGGGTTCCTCCGGGTAGCTAGCGAGGGGTAGGCTTGGCAGCTCCTCTGGGTAGCTGGCGACGGATAGGCTTGGCAGCTTCTCTGGGTAGATGGCGACAGGTAAACTTAGTGGCTCCTCCAGGCACCGGTCGGCATTAGGCATTGGCTGGTCCTTGAGTCGGCCGCAGATCGCTGGGGTCTCCCAAGCCTGAGCCAGGCCACAGGCGTTGGCCTCTCCAGTGGCTACTGCCTAACTGAGCTCCGCGTTTGGGCTTTTATACTTCCTGTCCTGCACCTGGACCTCTGGGGTACAGGCGCAGGATCCACTGGCTCTACCCACTTTGGTATCTGGGGCGGTTCTTCCACTGGCGGGGTGGTGGGGCACCACACCGCCTCGCTACACACACACACACACCCTCATGTCTGGCTCTCGTTCATCGGGGCCAGACCCTTCTAAATCTCCCAGGTGGGACAAGAAGTCCACATTTGCGTAGTCCTTACCTGCCCTATGGCAGACAGTAAAAGCATAGGGCTGTAGTGCCAGGTACCCGCACATTAGTCTCATATTATGATTTTTCATTTTAGCCAACCAATGAAGTGTGGCATGGTCGGTGACCAGCATGAACGGGACCCCCAGGAGGTAGTAACGCAATGTGTCACAGGCCCATTTCACTGCAAGGCCTCCTTCTCTAGGCCGCCCTCTCTGTCACTGCATAGTTCCTCTCTCATGGAAACAATTTCCAACTGAGGTATAAGACCGGGTGTTCTTCTCCCTCCACTTCCTGGGACAGGACGGCCCCAAGTCCCACCTCCGAGGTGTCCATCTGGAAGATGAACTCTCGGTTAAAGTCGGAGCTGTATAGAACGGGACCATGGCAGAGACTTTGGTCGAAAGTCCGGTTAAAGGGGATGTGATAGATGCAAAACCGGGAATAAACCACCGGCAGTAGCCTGCAAGTTCCAGGAACTGGCACACTTGGCGCTTCATGGTAGGCGGTGGGCAGGCCCCCAGGGCCTGAACCTTTCCCACGAGGGGTCGCACCTGTCCCCTCCCGATAGTGTACACCAGGTAGGTGGTCTCTTGCCACCCAATGTGACATTTTTTTTGGATTGGCTGCTGCCCGCAGGGACCTCAGGACCGCAGCTACCCACTCCAGATGGTTTTCCCAATGGCAGCTGTAAATAACGACATCATCCAGGTACACGGGAGTGTACTCTCGGTGGGGTTGAAGGAGGCGGTCCATCAGTCGTTGAAACGTTGCTGGGGCCCCATGGAGACGGAAGGGCATTAGACTGAACTGGAACAGGCCCATGGAGGTGGCAAATGCGGTCCTTTCCCGGGAGGCAGGGTCGAGTGGAATCTGCCAGTATCCTTTTCTCAGCTCGAGGGTGGTGAGAAAGCGAGCCTCTCCTAAGTAGCCCAGCAGTTCATCTACCTGAGGCATTGGGTACATGTCAAATTTTGAAATGGCATTGACGCATCAGAAGTCGATGCAGAATCGCTGCATGCCATTGGGTTTGGGTACCAGGACTACTCGTCTGCCCCATTGACTTTGCAATGGTTCAATGACCCCCAAGTCTAGCATAGCTTGGATTTCCTCCTTGACAACTTGCCGCATGCGGTGTGGCAAGGGCCTGTTCAACTCCCGGATCACCACTCCAGGCTCCGTCTGAATGGTATGGTGAATGAGAGTCATGTAGCCTGGCTGAGTGGTGAAAGTTCTGGGAAATGCCTGCAGGAGGTACTGGGTCTGCTTATGTTGCTCCTCGGTCAGGGTTTCGCCAAGCTGGGGCCCCGTGAAGTCCTCGGTGCGGGGTACTCGGGAGCCCAACTCGGGCTCCGGGGGGCAGGGGTTAATTAGAAGGCTTGCTCGCTCTCACCAGGGCTTCAGCAGGTTAATATGGGATCACTGAGTTTTTTTGCGCCAGTCAGGTTGGTTAATCTCATAGGTGACCGGTCCCACCTTTCGACCACCTCATATGGGCCCTGACAACGGGCCAGTAGTTTTGATTCGCTGGAGGGCAGGAGGAGCAGAACCTGATCACCAGGCTTGAAATCGCGGACCCGGGTCTCCCGGTTGTATGTTTGGGCCCGAGCCTCCTGAGCCACCCTCAAGTTCTCCCGAGCTAGAGCTCCTGTCTGCGCGAGGCATTCCTGAAGCTGGAGGACGTACTTCAGAAGGCCCTGCTCCCATGTCTCCCTCATGAGGTCCAGTAGCCCCCCTCGGGCGACGTCCATATAATATTCAAAAGGGGAAAATTTCGTGGAGGCTTGGTGTACCTCATGGATGGCCAGAAGCAACAGCGGGAGCAGCTGATCCCATCGGCATAGGTCCTCTGGGGGAAATTTGTGCAGCATGTCTTTTAGGGTATGGTTGAACCATTCCACCAAGCCATAAATTTGCGGGTGGTAGATGGAGGTGCGTAGCTGCTTAATCCCCAGGAGGTTGCACACCTGTCGCAGCAGCCTGGAGGTGAAGTTGGTGCCCTGGTCAGTAAGGAGTTCCCAGGGTAAGCCCACATGGGCAAAGACCTTCATGAGCTCATCAGCGATGGTTCTGGTGGTGATGCTCCGTAGCGGGACAGCTTTGGGGAAATGGGTGGCGTAATCCACGATGACCAGCACATACTGAAACCCTGCCATATTTTTCAGGAGGGGGACCACCAAGTCCATGGCCACTTGCTCAAATGGTGTTTTTACAATGGGCAGGGGAATCAGTGGGGCCTTGGGCATCCATGGGGGAGCAGCCAGCTGACATTCTGGACAGGAACTACAATAGTTCTTCACTTCCTGGTGCACACCGGGCCAGAAGAACAATGTCAAAATTTGGGCGAGGGTCTTTTCATGGCCCAAGTGCCCTGCAGCTGAGATGTCATGGCTGAGTTTCATTACTGCTCGTCGGTGACATCAAGGCACAAGCAGTTGGGTCTGGATCTCTCTGGTGTGGGGATCTCGTTCCACCCGATAGAGATGGTCACGGTGTAACTCGAAATGGGGCCACACCTTTGCCCAGCACGGATCGATCAGGGTCCCATTAATGGCTGCCAGCTGCTCATACACTCGACTAAAGGTAGGGCCCTCCCTTTGGTCTTGGCAGAAGTCGGTGTTAACCCTAGGTTCGTCAGCAGACGTGGGCGGGGGGGTCCTTGGGCTCTCCTCCCTGTCCATTGGGGTTCCTTTCCTCTGCCTTCTTTGCCTGGGTCTCCAGGCAGCCTCCTTCCAGTGCTGGGGTGATCTCGAGGCCTTCCTTGGTGTTCGAACGAAGGACCCCTGGGAACTGTCCAATCACGTCCCAGGATCACAGGGTAGGCTAGTCGCGGAGCCAGGCCAACCACCATCAGCTGCGTGACCCCGTCCACAGTTAGCCAGACTCGGATACTGGCATAGGGCCGTACATCGCCATGGATACAGTGCAATCAGATGGTCCCCAGATGGGGGTCCGCCGAGAGGCCTAAGCTTTGGCGGATTAGGGTCTGGCCACAGTCAATCAGGGCCAGGGTCAGGCAATCCCCGACAACTACGCGCACTGTAATCTTGGTGGTCTGCGGCTGTCGGGCACGGTTTTCCCCTGTGCAAACATGACTGAAACTGCAGTCCATCTCAGTGCAATCCCATTGCAAGTGTCCATATTTCCCACAGGAGAAACAGGGCCCGAGCTCTGGTCGTCCAGGCCGGGCGGATGCTCCCCCAGCGCCACTGGAGAGCTTCGATTGGTCCTTCCAACCTCTGTCTCAGGGTCCTGAGGTGCTTGTTGAACCGGCCCCTCGGGACATCTATACCAGAGCTCTTGGCCCCGCAAAGGGTTTCACAGCTCGGTCCGGGCACTCCCCTTTCTCTCTAGGTTAGGGCGTTCGGGCCCTGGCGGGTGGGCTCGAACATCCGGTCCCACTGGGGCTTCAGCTGCAAGGAAATCTTCCATTAGAGCAATGGCGGCGGCTAGCGTCGCAGGCCGATGGCGGAAGACCCAGGTCCTTCCTTGCGGTGGGAGGATGTGGACGAATCTTCTAGGATGACTTGCTCAGTGAGTTCATCTGGGATTCGCCTCTTGGGCTGTAGCCACCGCTTGCACGCCTCCCTCAGCTCCTGGGCCACCAACCGGGGTCGGGCGCCCATGGGGTAGGTCAGACTCCTGAACCACCGCCGGAAGGTTTCCGGGCTGACATCTAAGGCATCTAGAATTGCCACCTTTACCTGGGTATAGTCCCACACGTCCTCCATGGATAGCCCCTGGTACACAGTTTGGGCAGTCCCGGTCAGATACAGGGCCAGGAGGGTGGCCCACTGGTCGGATGCCCACCCTAAGACCTGCGCCACTCTTTCAAAAGTCACCAAAAAGGCTTCGGGGTCATCCTCTGGACCCATTTTGGTTAGCTGCATAAGCAGGCATGCATTCCATTGTCTTCAAAAGAAATGCTACTCTCTTACATCATGGGTGAATTTGATTATTAGTCTGTAATCCACAAACAGATGGATTTTTTTTGGTAATGAGAAAACATAATCCAAGCCAGCAAATTCTACCCACAGTCTAGCTAAGTAAATTGGGAGTTGATCCTGGTCTTCTTACCCTCAGTGGCAAAACTCCCATTGACTTCAATGATATAGAATGAAGCCTTTACAGTGTAGAACCATTTGATTATTTTGTGCTTCTGCTTTATCAAAGGAAAAGCTTTCATTTTCCTTAGAAGAACAGAAATCTAATGAGAGCAGAAACCAGGCTGCAGAGTCCTGGAAACTAGTATCTTTCTTCATTCACAGTTTTGTACAACCTCAGGGTCCTATAGTGTATCTTCAAATCTGTAAGCAAGTTCTCACGAACAGTTTTCCTTCAGCTTTCATCACTGCAGCATATGGTCAGAGATAAGAATAAGCCTAATAAGGATCAGGAAACAAGACTATTCTCAGAAGGTTTGTAGCCGTTGAAAATACCCAAACTTTTATCTCCACAATCTTTCTCAACACGCTCTTGGATTCTCCACTATCGGTCAGTACACACATTATCCTTGTTCTCAGAATTATCCATCCAGACATTAGCAAATATAGTTTTCTAAATAAGCAGCACAATAATGACTGGATATCTGAAAATACTGGTGCCTCCCACTTTCAACACCTCTTCCCACAGCTGGCTGGTAAAATTTTCCAACTTATAAACAATATTATTTAAAAATTCCTGCACTGAGTTTAGTCCTTAATCACAGATCCCTGAGCTTCCTGTAACTGAGACATGCAAAACCTGCAGGCCAGCCTTCACCAATAAATTCCAAAGATGCAGCATCACTATTATCTAGTCCTTAAGCCAGACAATGATGGAGAAAACTTCATTCAGATTCAGCAGGTTTGGAATTTAGCATTTCAGTTCTAGCTGCTCACTTTCATTGATGGAGAATCTATAAAATAATAATGAACCCTTCAATTTAATCAGGTAAAATGACAAATAAAAGTGAAACCAAGATGGAGCTCCAGCCTTGTGTGTCTGCTTAGATTCTCACTACATATGCACTCCCACAATGTTTGATTACATTAAAATTTTAACATTTAAACATTTTGGCTACCGACTGTACTGGTGCTTTAATTATATCTACTCATTATGCACGCCAATGCAATTCAGTCTTTTAAAATAAAATCATTTTTAGAAACAGTATCTCATGGTTTCCAAAGTGATGTGTTACATTCCATTCGGTCACTAGTATTCTGCTATGTCAAATAATTCACATGAGGAAATTCATATTGCAAGGCTATGTTAAGTGCCACAGTGTGTCATGCCATCCAGATTCATTAATCCGAAAAGAAACAATACACACGTTTCTGTAAAAAAAAAAAAAAAAAAAAAAATGTAGTATGCTTAGCAAATAAAATACAAGGTATTCTGGCATGTGACTAAAGGTAAGTTCTATCTACCATCTTACCTATTTAAAATTTTATTGGAGCAAGTTTGAAAAGCCAATTTTCCCATGTAAATTTGCATGGGAACCCCTCCCGCCCCAATGAAATTTTCCCATGGAATTTCCCTGGGAATTTTCATATAGAAATGAAACTAAATTTTTCATTTAAGTTTCATTTCCAAATGACATTTTAAAGTGAAAAAATATTTAGTTTTCATTTCGGTTTTTGGAAACAGATATTTTGTTTTTTCTAGTTTCAGATTTTCAATTTTTCAGCTTGCCCCCTCTTTCTATGCTTTTTTTTTTTTTTTTTTTTTTTTTTAAAAAGAACATAGGAACGGCCATACTGGGTCAGACCAAAGGTCCATCTAGCCCACTGTCCTGTCCTCCGACAGTGGACAATGTCACGTGCCCCAGAGGGAATGAACAGAACAGGTAATCATCAAGTAATCCATCCCCTGTCACCTATTCCCAGATTCTGGCAAACAGAGGCTAGGGACACCACCCATGCCCATCCTATAATAGCCACTGATGCATCTATCCTCCAGAAACTGATCTAGTTCTTTTTTGAACCCAGTTATAGTCTTGTCCTTCACAACATCCTCTGGCAAGTAGTTCCACGGGTTGACTGTGCGTTGTGTGAAAAAATACTTCCTTTTGTTTGTTTTACACCTGGTGCCTATTAATTTCATTTGCTGACCCTTAGTTCTTGTGTTATGAGAAGGAGTAAATAATACTTCTTTATTTACTTTCTCCACACCAGTCATGATTTTATAGACTCCTTCCCTCCCCTCTTTTTTTTCAAGGGAACAGAGGTAAAAAAAGTTTGTGCAAGTAAAAGAAAAAAAGCCATTTTTCACTCTTTATGGAAAAAGTTGGATAACAATAGGAAAGTATGTGAAAAAAGCTAGATACTGGCGTGATACAAGAATCTACATAGAAGAAACCAGATAGAATAGATTCACTGAAACAGTAACTCTGCTTCAGAAACCTTCCATGTGAACCTGTGACCAGTTTTAAGAACTTTGGTTCATTTATGAGCAAACATAGGACCACTTTGGGGGAAATCTCTATCTTCTCTGATTTTGCATTCAAAACCTGAGAAAATCATATTTTCACATGGTTTTCATATGGAACCTAATGAGATATGTTTACAAAATTTTACTTTGAGATTTTGCATTTGTTTGAATTAAAGTCTCAAAGCAAAACTTGGGGATACAAACACATTCCAATCAAAAACCAAAGAAAAGTTTTGCAGAAATCACTACAAGCAAAACTATTCTGTTTTGCACATCTCCATTACTGAGCCAAAGCATGCAGCTAACCAATCTGCTTGGTTCTTTTTCGAGAGACTTATTGTGATATTGCAGCCAACCATTACCGAAAATTACTATCTAGCATCTACAACAAGCTGTGGGGAAGGAAAAAGTGAAAATAGAAATACCTTGATTGCATTCATTACACTGCATGTAGTTGACCCTTGATTTGTCAGTAGTTTTCATGGTGTATTCTATTCCGTTTCCTATTGCAGGAAGTCTATTAATGTGGCTTTAAAAGGCATCTTGTGTAGTTCAGCATTTTTAATCTCTTTCTATGTATGTCTATTGGCCTTTCCTATTTATAATTTTACCATATTTTCAGGTAGTTGTAAAGCTTTTTACTTGTGATACAAAGGGATATTTTTTCTCAGGGAATATAAACTCTAGTTATTTGTCACTGGTTGAAGGAATACATATATTACTGTGACTACAGTATATGGTATGCAATTTAATCTCCATTCTGGTTCAGTGTTGAGTCCTGGGAAGTAGACCAAAAATGTGTGGTAAATCCCTCTAAAACTCTAAAAGGTTACTTTTATGCCCACAGTTTACTTGGTACATTTAATTATGTTTTCCTTGTTGAACAGGTTCCAAGAGAGGTAAAATTGATAGTTTCAATGAAGTATAAAGCTGCACATAGAAGGCCAATTTTGTTTAAAAAGTAGAGGCCCACTTATATGTACTACATGGAGCTTACAACTGGGAGTGTAGTTAGAGACAGTACATACAGAGTAGGTGATTGCATGTGCTAAGGGCTACTTCAAAGCTGAATCAATTATTTTCACATCCATATATCTGATTTGCATGTTCCATCATGGTAAGTGCATACATTATTGTACAATCAGCCAAGATTTATTTTCATTACTGCACAAGCATCCTAGCCTATAATTAATGAAATCCTAGCCCCAATGAAGGCAATAACAAAACTCCCCTTGATTGCCATAGTGCCTCTCTTGAATAGCTATGCTGAGACCCGGGGAAGATGTATGGGGAGATGAGAAGAAACTTCAGGCTCCAAAGCTGTAGAATGGTTTCACAAGCACTACAAGGACCTTTACATGCCCACCCACTGTTAAGTGAGATAAAGTGGATCCATGCAGGAGCCTGCAGCCCCATCTATGCTCCACAAAATGGATACTACATGCTGGAATACTCCCATATTTTGGCTCCATGCTGCATTGGGGTTTGCACCCCAGGGTGATTGAACTACATTGGTTCTGAAATTCGGGGAGTCTCAGCACCATGGAGCAAGGGACTGGATTTGGCCCTAGATATTCACATTCATATTGAGGTATTGTTGGATACATCCAGCTCAACTGGAAATCAGTACATTATAAGTCAAACTCTCTGGGAGTATCTCATCTCACTTTTCAGTGTGGTATGTAAAAATTCATGAGTAGGGTGGGTTTTTTTGTGTGGAAGTTTTCATCGCTTCAGTTGTGGCAAATTGTTGGTATTCCAGAACAACAAACAAATAATTTAAGGAGATTATGAGGATAACAGTACTACTGACATTCCTGTCGATCTCATTCCCACAAATCAGCAGATTCTATGAAGTCAACAAAGATGAGTAAATGCCATTCTGTTGCTACTCATACTGCTCCTGCTGTGTCGAATGTCACTGGAATGGATTGTCCAATTGAATAAAATAATTTTCTAAAGGAACAGCTTGGTCTCAGCATTGATTGACAATATAATTAACTCAGTGAACAATGGAATGTTCTTGCCCTTCTTGTCTCCTACTTTCCTAAGCAAACTTTTTAAAGATAATAAAAATGTTTTAGAAATAATAAAACACCTTGCAGGAGTTACGCATAAAAGTACTAAGAATTAGCAGTATTATACCAGTCTAATTCCAACCCAAACTCTTTCCTACTAAGTTGCATAGAAGGGCAAAAATATGACAGTGACACAATTGTGTGGGAGTGTTTTAAATGACACCTCAGGCAGTGAGCCTTTGGAATCAAGAAAATCTTGCTAATGGCTAGCTAAGCTGTATGTTTTTCAAATAACAGCGTGCCAAATATATTGTATTTGTGCCACTAATCCATCTTCAGTTGAAGTCTCATGCCACCTGCCTTAATATGAAGGCGTTGGGAACAGTAGGGGATCTATTGAAAGAGAATAAATATAAATAAATTAATGGAGATATCCCATCTCCTAGAACTGGAAGGGACCTTGAAAGGTCATCAAGTCCAGCCCCCTGCCTTCACTAGCAGGACCAAGTACTGATTTTGCCCCAGAACCCTAAATGGCCCCCTCAAGGATTGAACTCACAACCCTGGGTTTAGCAGGCCAATGCTCAAACCACTGAGCTATCCCTCCCCCAATGGATATTATACAGATGAGACGTCATGGTTTGTTTTATTTTGTTTTGGTCACATAGTTGGGAATCTCCTGTCTTTACCACTTGACATTTTTCCTCATATGATTGCAGTGATTCTGAATTCTTATGAAGCAACATCTATTCCAACCCCTAGCAGATTACGTTTTTGGTGAGTGTGTGTGCAGCAAGGTGGGGGGGGAGAAAAGAGAGGAGGGAAGGGTCATTGGTTTAGCTACCAATACATCTAAAACAGTTAGATAATTACTAAAGTTGTATACTTAATTTTGATGTCCTCCTGGTACCAATGACTCCGTTTAATCTCTCATTTTCATAACATTCCCTTGTGTGTACAAGCAATTGAAATGATTCACCAAACATGAAAACAAGATGTAATTTAAATAAAGTACCTAATTCTCCACTGCTACAACAACAACATTTAGATAAAAGTTCAAGGAAATTAAAATGTCCCTGCCAATAATGGGCAACCTACAATCACTCAATCTCACTGGCAAGTGTAATGCCTTTAGAACCATTCCATATCACTGTCACATCTAACAAGCCCTGTGGCACTCCAGCAGATTGTTTAAAGGAGAGGTGTCATTGTTCAAGTTCTCACATATCAGGTGGTTTCATGCTGGAGGTAGGAAAGGAGGGGGAAAGGTGGTAGTTCTGCCAAACCTGACCATCCTTAGATCATGCTGCATATTTGTACGACTTGTGAAAGGACATTGGTAGTTGGAATGTTTTCTCTTTCACCTGGTCCACACTAACCCCCCAACTTCGAACTTAGATACACAACTTCAGCTACGTGAATAACGTAGCTGAAGTCGAAGTACCTAAGTTCGAACTTACCGCGGGTCCAGACGCGGCAGGCAGGCTCCCCCGTCGATTCCACGTACTCCTCTCACGGAGCAGGAGTACCGGCGTCGATGGTGAGCACTTCCGGGATCGATTTATCGCGTCTAGACAAGACGCGATAAATCGAACCCAGAAGATGGATTGCTTACCGCCGGACCCAGAGGTAAGCATAGATGTACCCTTTCTCTCTTCGCCCTTCTATGGTACTAATTCTTAGAACACCGAGAACAAGAATTTTGCAGTGAGGTACTGAAAATGAGTTTACTTTACAAGGTAGCTATTTTTTCTTCCTCCACACCCTCTCCTTAACATGTGCTCTGCCTCTTTCCCTGAACTGTTTTCTCCCCTAAAAAAAAGAAGGGGGACCCTCTCTATCCAACTTCCCATCCTCTGTCATGCTGAAGAGCACAATCTCCCTCCTCAAGCAATTAGAGCGCCTCACGTTTCCTGTCTGCCTTTGACATGCTGCCAGTACTGCCGCCATACCTGGATCCACTCTGGTTCTCTATGATTTTTTACTGTTCCTGACTTTGCTAATTTTCCCTGCTGGGAATCTGCAGCAAGCAGGAGGGCAGGCGGGGGGTGGGAGAGAAGAGGAGGAAGGGAGAGTTCTCTGCAGGTAGGCTCTTATGAGTCCCAACCTAACCTTATCTCCCAGCAACCAGAAACAGCACCACATAACATCTGCCTGACATGTCACCCTACTCCTCTCCCTAGCCACTTCTCCCCTCCCTGGGATAATAGCCAGCCCTCAGATGGCATCCACCTATGTATTAGGTAGTTTCCAAAGGGATAAGGTACTTACAGAATAATTCTCATCTCAAATCTTTATTACAAACTCCACTTTCATTCCATGTGCAGAGCTTCCATTGATATCAATAGGAGCCCCATGCATAAAACAAGTGCAGAATATGTAATAGAGATCTGATAAAAGATCTGCACTGTGGAATGGAGAGCAAGCTGTTGCCATTAATATAAGTATTTGAGTTATGATGATGCCTCTTTGAACTATTTGCTAGAGTGCCATAGGATTTGTCAGATGTTTCTATTGAATTTTAATAAGGGGAAAATGACATTTCAATTTATTATTTATCCACTTTCAACGTGACTAATATTTCTAGTG
The DNA here is from genome assembly GCF_027887155.1 of Malaclemys terrapin pileata. Lineage (NCBI taxonomy): Eukaryota > Metazoa > Chordata > Testudines > Emydidae > Malaclemys > Malaclemys terrapin. Next base: position 94,548,252 of record NC_071509.1, read on the forward strand.
ATAATTACTGACTGTCTATGTTTATGGCAAACCAACATACATATAGATATTAGTACGATTTGAGATTCACAAAATGCCAGTTTTCCATACACATACAATATTCAGTAATTTTCATTAGTACTATCTTTTAAATTTTAAAAGTTGATTTCATTACTGCTCAAACATGTTTTTACAAGAATTGTAATAAAAGTACAATGGCTGTACTAAAAATGTTTCACAGTTTCCTTTACAATTATATAATAGCACAGTATTCATACTATTATCTAAATCTCAGTATATTTGGCTTAGGGAATACCTAGACAATACTGAAAATATGGAGGCATTGCTATTTAGTAAATTCAGGGAATTGAAACAATGCAAAAAAACCATAGTAATATAACAAAACATGAAATTAAATAAATTGCTTTAAAATCAATAAGAATGTCTTTAATTCATTAAAAGGTAAAGTTGTTAAGAAATGGAAGGATAAAAATTACAAAAAATGTTTAAAGTATACAAAAACCCTTGAACAACTTCTTCTTTTACATTTCCAAAATGATCCAAGTGGGCGGGGGGGGGGGGAGAGGGATTTGTGCTTTTCTCTCAAAAGTGTGTGTATTTTCAAGGGAAAATACAATTATTTTCCCTAAAATGCCTCTACATGTGATAATAGAAATAGCAATAATTTCATTTTCACCAAATTATCATGAAACTGGCATTCTGGGTTATAAACTGGCTTGCAATGAAATGCTGAACATTTTTATCAAATTCTCATTATATCTGTTTTGTCACTCTTCTACAGTACAGTTAGAATTAAAAAGTTCCTTAGGAGGTGACCTGATGAAAAAGATACCTCACCTATGCATATTCTGACTGAGTGTTGTTCATTATAGTACTTACATATCTAAGCATATGAGTAATCCTATTGATTTTATGCTTAAAGTTACAAATGTGCTTAAGTCATGCTTAACACATTTACCATTGTGAGACAGGGAAGTATTACTACAGTATCTTTTTTTTGAAGAAAGGGAAAATGAGGCTAAGAGATCTGTCTCAGAGCAGGAAAAGAAACTAGATTCCTTGACTTCTACTCTTGTACCTTAGCCAAAAGACGAGCCTGCTCATAGGTTAAATACAAACTACACACAGAAAACAGCATGATGATATTTCATATCGTTTAAGACAAAACATGAGAGAGACATTTGCTGTTTGTTTTGATGTGTAAAGCAAAAGCTAAATGGAACAGAGAGTCCTGTTCTTTTGTTAAAATATTTTAAATCTTGGAAAGAAGGACTTTACAGTGGTGGACCATCTAATCATGTAAGAAATCCATGACACAGGTTAGACCCTCATTGGGTGTAAATCAACATAACTCCATTGAAGTCAATAGAGTTATGCTGGTTAATGGTAGGTGAGGATTTGGCTCTACATCTTCCTGATCAGAATGGCTGAATGAGAGCAAAATAAAAACAAAGGTTTTGGGGAAGCAAGATGACATTTAAAAAGAAGATTTGGAAGAGGAAATTCCAAGAAAAACTCTGGCCAAAACCATATGTCATATAACCTTTCTGTAGCTGACAGCACTGCCAGAGATGGTTCAGGGAAGCAGGAGAGAAATTATGAAGAACTAGTGACATGGTTATCCTGCCAAGTACAATTTGGAAAACAAAGAAGCTCATATTTGTTGTTGGAAATGTATTCTCCTCTTCAAGCAGAAAAGCCACCTTAGGTTATTTGTTGTACCTGCCATAAATTGAAACATCAAAGTAAAACAGAAATCTACCATTATATTCCCTGTTCTGAAAGACTATACCCCAAGTGACTGCAGGTTTCAGGAATACAACAAACCCATTGCTTACAATGGATAAAAGAGAGAAAGGCACAAGCTTGATCAAAGGCTATGTGGTGTTTTGTTTCTTGGGTCTTCCAGAATATCAAAATGAGAGATCTTTGAGAAAGCCAGGATAAATTGGAATGGTGTAACAGGGCCTTTCTTCCAATGTACATTTAGTAACATGAAGATATGTTTAATACCATGTTCAGTGGCTGTGACTACTTTAACTTTTTTCTTCAAATTTGCCAGTGTTGCACTACTGCTAGTGCAGCTTCATCTATGGTAGCAATGATGGGAATGCTACTGTAACCTGGCTGCTGTTGTTTTAATGGCCTTGTGATCTAACCCTGTTCAAAATAAGTCTGCCTACACTAGCACTCCCACCATTGTGACAAGTGATAGGCTTGCAACAGCACGAAGATTGAAGAAAAATATTAGTGTGGAAAAGTGCATGTTCATCAGTGTAAATCTGAACTAACTCCATTGCGTAAATTGGAGATTAAGCTGCTCATGGTTCAGTTTGGGGAGGAAGTTGGGAAAACCAAGATCACTGTGAGAACTTCATGCACAACTGCAGCTCTAACACTTTCACATCCTGTCCTGTCCAGTGGCCCAGTTCAAAATGCAATGGCACTTAGCCTTGTTCAGAGCAAGTGAAATTGTGGTGGCATGAATGGTTGTGCACCATTACAAGAACTTTTGTATATGGATGAGAGGATGTGTTACATTTGGGCTAGGATTACAGTGATTCTGACAGTGCAAAACTGGTAAAGTAGTGACTAAACCTATGATAAAGAAATTTATACAGATGTCTAATTGCCCAACAAATCAATGGTGTTATGACAGATGACCCACCAAAGCTATATCATGAAATCAGTATATCAACATCTGTGCCAGGAAAGTATATAAGACCTTCTGATTCTATAACCCTTTCATGACAGATATCCTATAGACCAGTGGTGGCATGATCATCAGTGTTATCAGATATCTGCTAAAACTCCTCTCACCTTACTCACAAGTTACACTTACCACACCTTGAGAGGTCATCTAGTCCAGTCCCTTGCACTCAAGGCAGGACCAAGTATTATCTAGACCACCCCCGACAGGTGTTTGTCTAACCTGCTCTTAAAAATCCCCAATCATGGAGATTCCACAACCTCCCTAGGCAATTTATTCCAGTGCTTAACCACTCCGACAGTTAGGAAGTTTTTCCTAATATCCAACCTAACCCCCCCTTGCTGCAATTTAAGCCCATTGCTTCTTGTTCTATCCTCAGAGATTAAGAAAAACAATTTTTCTCCCTCCTCCTTGTAACAACCTTTTATGTACTTGAAAACTGTTAACATGTCCCCTCTCAGTCTTCTCTTCTCCAGACTAAACAAACCCTTCCCTCCCCCCCCAAATTTCCCTCCTAAGTCATGTTTTCTAGACCTTTTATCATTTTTGTTGCTCTTCTCTGGACTTTCTCCAATTTGTCCACATCTTTCCTGAAATGTGGCGCCCAGAACTGGACACAATACTCCAGTTTGAGGCTTAATCAGCATGGAGTAGAATGGAAGAATTACTTCTCATGTGTTGCTTACAATACTCCTGCTAATACATCCCAGAATTATGTTTTATTTTTGGACAACATTCTTACAGTGTTGACTCATATTCAGCTTGTGATCCACTATGGCCCCCAGATCCCTTTCCACAGTACTACTTCCTAGGCAGTCATTTCCCATTTCATATGTGTGCAACTGATTGTTCCTTCCTAAGTGGAGTACTTTGCATTTGTCCTTACTGATTTTCATCCTATTTACTTCAGACCATTTCTCCAGTTTGTCCAAAACATTTTGCATTTAAATCCTATCCTCCAAAGCACTTGCAACCCCTCCCAGCTTGGTATCATCCACAAACTTTATAAGTTTTAGTAACTTTTAAAGTAAGTTACTTTTAAAGTAACTGATATTCACTGTATGAACAAACTTAATGCAACTAAGAGTATATGCCTATACTGCAGCTGGAAGCATGCCTCCCCGACAGAGTAGAGCAGCCTTGCACTAACTTCACTCAAGCTAGCACACTAAACATAACAGTGTGGACACTGAGTTTCTGGCAGGGACTCAGACTGGTCAGCTGACTTCAGACCCAAGAGAGTGGGTGGGCTTTGAATTGGGTGGCTAGCCTGAGACTCCACCAGAGCTTCAATATCCACACTGCTATGTCTAGTGTGCTAACTTGAGTGAAGCTGGGAGGAATGATCCCAACTGCAGCTGTAATAATCAGGCCTACAGGTTTACCCTAATTGCAAGTTCAAGTGTGAAAAGTGATTGAAAGGTTAAAAAAATGTTGTAATAACCTATCATAACAAATGTTAATAGGAAGAGGTACAAAAGGAAGACAAAGGACTAAATTAGTCCAAACAAGAAGGCCTACAGATATAGCTCAGGGATTGTGTTAAAGTAATGCATGGTAAACAAAATGTGAAACCAAAAATTAATAAACCAAAATTGGTGAGTCAGAAATTAGGCCTAATTAGTGGGAAAATGTAATAAGGGAAGGGCTATTCCCCCATCACTCTTCTTGGAGTCCTTTAAAAAAAGAAAAAAAGAAAAATTGGCTACCGGGGTGAGCTTCAACATCTTGCTTGCCACCCCCAGTATCTCTTAGGACCCTGGGCGTTCCTCACCCTGATCTTAAGAGATGTCCTGGCCAGACTGAGCCAGAGTGAGGGACCTAGCTTACATTGCCAGTGCTATCAGATCCACATGAATCCATAACAGCAATGGGATATGAGACTTTGTCACAGCTCCCCAACCCAACTTCTTACGTGTTCTTTTCCTCCTCAACTTACTTCTTCTCACTCCTATCCCTCTGCTTTTTCCACACTGACTAATAAGAGTCTGGCTTAGCTGTCCAACACTGTATATTTTGCAACACTGCTGCAAGCCTGTGACCAGAAAGGCAGATAAATTAAATGCCCTAAACAGCTCAATACTGGTACAAATTTTCCATGTCCCGGAGTGGCTGATAAGACCATGCACTGTGCCTGTGTTTTTCTAGCAGTGGGGCTGCAATTGAGTGTCAACCCTGAAACCAGAAGCTGCATTTTCTCTGCTACTATTTTCTCTCTGCTCTTGTATATTTGTTCTTGTTTTCTCATTTAGGAAATGGGTTCAGACTTTAACAACAACAGCAGCAGCTCCAGCCCATTTCCAGTAACTTCTTCTCTTTTCCCCAAAAGGACAGTTATTGCCACCTTTCATACCATCTACGAGACTTCCGAACAAGGGTTTTTTTGTTTGTTTTTTTTTTTCCTTCTAAAAATCTCTCTCCAACTAAAGGAAAAGGGGACAAAGGATCTTGTTAAAATGAAAACCTCTCAAAGTATTTGAAATGTAAAATATTAACTGCTTTCCCTACTTTTCTATATTTTTAATAAAAGTTTAAAGGGATTTTAGTGGTATGTCTGCCAGGCTGAGATCTGAATACAAAATCCTGAACCTTGTTTAAGCCTGTTTCAAGTTGGAGAGTCTTATGTTGACTTTTTTGATTATTTGGGTCTGTTTATGCCATCTAGATTCATACCACATACCCAAAATTGCAGTGGACTATGTATTCCAGCTTATGGTTAAAAAAGTTCCTGAAATGTGAGGAGTCTCATGCATGGAGAAATGAAGCTATTATATAGTATAAAACAGACATGGAGACAGAACAATCCTCTACTTATTAGAAGAATCCATCCAGATTGGGTTTGAGACATATTGGCAGGGTAGGATGCAAACCTTGTACTTTCTACTGCAAGTGATGTTCCTTTTCTGTGGCTTAATAGCTAAATTTAGTCTTCAGATTCAGTCCATTAGTACTAAATTTATTTAAAAATAAACAAAGCCCAAGTTCCATTCAAAGATTCTCCCCAGCATTTAGGACACTTTGAATTCCTGTACAATCTGCTTCCCTGCAACCAGTCCTACTAGCTATATGAGTTTATACCAAGTCACTGTTGCCTTATACAGTCAAATTTCCATTCATTCTCACCATGAGATACTTCATGCCATTCTCAGCTTCAGCTAAAGATCTGGCCCTATATTTTATTGTTACACAAAGATGGAAAGAAATAGCTAAAGAAAATGTATAAGGAAGACAATCTACTGTATTGAAAAGTATAGCATCATAGGCTGTACTAGAACTGAAATTAAGGAGAGATTTTTATCAAATTCTGTTCATTTTGAGTCCAAGACAGTGGTATAATAAAAACTCCTAGAGATACAGTGTGATAATGCTAGATGCACCAATGACTTAAAATGATAATAAATACAATGTTCATGCAATGAATAAATAAAATATTTGCACAATGGCCCTAGCCAACAGAATATGCAACAGAAAAGCTATTCAGAGTATTGCTTTTTAACTTATTGTAAAAAGAGGTTACCTGGTACCAACTGTGTGAGTGAAACTAGGGAGTGATAAGGTTTTAGGCTATGGGCTAGGGAGGTGTCATTAACTTCAATGGGAATAGGATCAGGCCTTTAATTTCTCAGCTATACCTATGGTCACTAGGGCAAACAACAAAGTCAAAATAATTCTCATCCCTCACCAACTTGTTTGTACTGTTTCCCAGCTATCTAAATGGCAGATTCATTTGGATGTTAATACAGCTCAGGTCTACATTGACTCCCTCTGTATCTCCTCTCCGGTTACTACTGTGCAGTTCCAAAAGAATCCAAGCAATGGCAGTTTGTCTCCTGCATGAGCCTTGTTGCTGGGAGGTTGGGGGCAGTGAGTCAGGAGACAACCATGTCTTCGCATGAAAGGAGCATCTCTCCCCAGAAACTTTAAAGGTTGGAGGTGGAGCAGCCTTCAAAATTCTCATTAGGAAGAATATTTCTACCACAGCCACTGCCCAGGAGTTTTTCCATGGAAGGGGGAGCTCTGGCTCACTTGCTGAAGCAAACTAGGCTTTCAATGGACATAATAACTATCAACCTCACAAAGATGTTGTGATGCTTAATTCATTCACATTTGCAAGTCACTTTGAGATTCTTTGAGCAAAGAGACTGTATAAAGGGAACATTATTATTAACAATAATAAATATATACACACACATTATTATACAATATAATAAATAATAATAAACAAAGCAGTAGCATAGTTTAACTTCATTACAATTAGACCAAATGATCTGAAGAACATCTGTTTTGACATAAAATTTCCTTTTAGCTCTACCCAACATTATTATCAGTGTCTTGTGTTGCCTTCTGTATTCTGTGGACCTGACCCTGAGCCTGTCGAGCTGTAATGAGAGTTCTGCATGCCAAGGGATTGCAGAATTAGGTCCTTTTCTAGAGAGTCTCATTCCTTCTTGGCTCTTCCATAGCCAAAGGCTCCCCTCCCACACACTCTTCCCCTTTCTCCCCCTCATAATTGTTCGGCTTTGCAGAACAAGAAACTCTATAGGCTTGCACAGTACTTTTTGCAACACATTTTATTGTCTTTTGGCAAAGAAGGGCAATTGTCTGTCCCATTGAATACATAGGCCACAAGGTGATTTTGCAGTTAACAGGATTTATAGGGATAATCAAAGCCGATCAATAGCAACCAGAAGAATACATATGAAAACAATGGAGTTTGCAGAAATATAATAAGTTTACTGATTTAATATCTTCACCTATCAAATCACTTCACATCATATTATGCAGCCAGAGCAATACATGTCACAGGTTCCAGAGACAAACTGGTGCTTAGCCCCAAATTTGATTGACTGAAATCTTGCTGAAGAATGTACATGATTAGAGAAGAAAAAAAAAATCAAATCTATTAAGGCAACACAGTCACCTTCTTGATAGAATACAGATCGGCTTTTCTACTCAGTTCACTTTGTGCTATCTTAGCTGTTACAAGGTAGCATTGTACAGAATTAAAAGTGAGATTTTGTCATGCATTGGGAGGAAAAGATATTTAGCTTTTGTTTATGTGCAGCCAACTTCAACTAATAAAAATGCAGTATGGTACTGTACTAATCACTGAGGTATAGAGGTTATATCTATGTATAAAATCTATGCACTCAAAGAACCAGAGGGTTATTATAGCAAACTCTGGAACATACTATTTCAAAATATGTGTATTTATATTAGAACTAAGTGAACAATTCACAGTGAGTAGTTCACTGACTAAATAGCTCACTGATTCTTTTCTCTCACAGCAGATTGTGCTTTCCTGGAGTATGTTTGTTATTTGAATTTACCTGATGACCTTCTTATGGATTGGGCACAAACAATTCACTGTGACTATTCAGTAAGCAGGTTTTAAAATTAAAATTGCATTGTCTAGTGATGAGAGATCATACAAATCTAGGGATGAAAGTAGGCCGGTACAGCATGCCAGTAAGAAGCCGGTACCAGCCCGTACCCAACCGACATTAAAGCGCTGCCGTGGCAGTACTATAATGTTGCTGCCCCTTTTGCCCCCCCCCCCCCCCCCCCCGTCAGCAGCACTACTGGCAGAGACCCTACTGGCAGGGCCACCAATGGGGGGGGGGCAAAAGGGGCAGCAATGTTAAAGAGCCAACTTTAAGGCAGCACTTTAAGGCAGACCTTTAATGTCATTGCCCCATTTACTCCTCCTCCTGGGTCACTGATGGGGGGGCGCTAAAGGGGCAGCTACCAGGGGGGCAGCGATTTAAAAGGTTCCGGAGCTCTGGCCGCCACCACCGCGGCAGGAGCCAGATCCCCTGCAATCCAGGCAATGAAGATGGGCTGGCTGGAGGAGGCTGACCCCCATCCCCCCCTTTTGCCTGAGGCCCCACCCCTTCTGGGGGCCTGGAGCCAGGCTCCCATAATGGTAAGAATTTATTATTACTTTCACCCCTATATAAGTCACGTGGAATTGCTACTGTTCCCTGACTAGATGATCATAACTCAGAATCATAGAATATCAGGGTTGGAATGGACCTCAGGAGGTCATCTAATCCAACCCCCTGCTCAAAGCAGGGCCAATCCCCAACTAAATCATCCCAGCCAGGGCTTTGTCAAGCCTGACCTTAAAAACTTCTAAGGAAGGAGATTACACCACCTCCCTAGGTAACTCATTCCAGTGCTTCACCACCCTCCTAGTGAAAAAGTTTTTCCAATATCTAACCTAAACCTCCTCCACTGCAACTTGAGACCATTACTCCTTCAGGAAAAAGGATTAAATAGAATGCTGGAATTTGAATCTCTCAGGGGAAGTGCCACAGTAGTTTAGGAAGAGGAAGCAGATAAGTAGGTTTAGAGAAATTTAGAAAATGTTTAACCTTTTCTTTTCTGAGACATGTAGGCCTTGAGCAAAGCATCATTCCCGAAGCTCGCTGGGGATTGGGGGAAGACTACTGAAGATGTCTTCCTTAAATGGACAGTTTAAAATTTAATTTTCTCTTGCAATATTCAAAAGAATAATTGCATTATTTCTATCTATCTTTAGGCCCTAATCCTGCAAAGAGTTATTCACGTAATTAAAATTTACACACTCTGACCGTTCCCATTGCCTTAAATAGGAGTATTCCCAATGCATAAATTTAAGCACCATTCCCCCCGCCCCCCCCCCAGGATTGGAACCGCCTCTGAGAAGAATGGTTTGATATCCTTGTTTGGTTTGACTAGTTTGTGTGTTAGGCATCTGTGTTAGAAACACTATGCACCTGCTGTGTTACACTTTGTCCCACTTAGCATACTCTACTTGTAGATATTTGTACACGACATTTAAAAATAATTATCCACAAATATTGAATTGTTCAAGTTGGAAAAAAAAAATCTGAGATCATTCAGGTAAGTCAAACTCAATCACCACAATATTTATGAAAAGTAAACACAAAAACTGTGTTTGGTGCAAGAAAATTCAGTTTTATTTATTTAATGTAACTTAATAATCCAGGATCATTTTAGTTTTATTCACCCAGATTGCAGTAATGTTAAAAGTGCCTGATTTGCTTATGAGGTGGGTGCTGCTTAGCACTTTCTAAACATTTGGCCATTTTAAGATGTTTCAAGTTGGGCATCCAAAAATCACTAGACACTTTTGAAAATCTACTATATTTATAGATTTATTCCCTAATCCTGCAGAGGAATTCACCAGGGCAGACCCTTACACTCACACAGAGTTTTATTAGTTTTAGTGTGACTGTGTGGGCATAAGGATCCACCCATGCATATCCCTTTACAGGATCAAAATCATAATTTAAATGCATATGCACACCAGTACAGTTATTTGAAACTATGGCTGCAATTCTAAGGTTTATGTAGTTCTCAAAATATTTTACAACTATTCTATAACATATTTTTACAATCCACATAACATGAAAAAAATGGTACACTTCAGTTAATTAAAACTAATTTCCTTACAAAGCTGTTCATGAATTGTGTCTTTCCAACACAACAGGTATATTGGAAAGAAGAGTGACAAGAAGTCTGGACATTTTAAGGATGAAATCATTCCAAGCTGTACATGTGAAAAACTGGTTTACTTAAGCACACTGGGCATCATTTTTCTCAGTATGACCTTTGCATTTATAATATGGCAGAAGCTTAGCACCTTCCAGTCTCTCAATATAGACTTGAATGTTTGCCAATTTGTATGCCTTGTGATGGATATGTAACAGGTCTGGTCACAGAGACCCTCTTGGGACTGTCACCTGACATGCTGAGATGACTTCTGAACCTGTTTTCCCTGCCAGCTTGGGACTCCAGAAGCCTGCCTTGTTGAGCCAGACATGCTAGCCTGCTGCAACACAGACCGAGGTCTGGTCCACATCCCCAAAGCTGCAGACTTTAACTAAAAATTGCTCAGCAGGTTTCCTATCTCCAGCACCCAGACACCCAGCTCCCAGTGGGATCCAAACCCCAAATAAATCTGTTTTACTCTGTATAAAGCTTATACAGGTTAAACTCATAAATTGTCCACCCTCTATAACACTGATAGAGAGATATGCACAGCTCTTTGCTCCTCCAGGTATTAGTCACTTACTCTGGGTTAATTAATAAACAAAAGTGATTTTATTAAGTATAGAAAGTAGGATTTGAGTGGTTTCAAGTAATAACAGACAGAACAAAGTAACTTACCAAGCAAAATAAAGCAAAAACCACACAAGTCTAAGTAAGTCTAATACATTAAAAATTGATTACAGATAATATCTCACCCTCAGGGATGTTCCAATAAGCTTCTTTCACAGACTAGATTCCTTCCTAGTCTGGGCCCAATCTTTTCCCCAATACAGTCCAGCAGACATCTTTGGTGGAAAGCAGGGGTATTCTCATGACTGACAGCCTCATTTGTTCTGTTCCCTCCTGTAGAGGGTCAGACTCACCCCTGCAGCACCTCCTGCTGGTGACTCTGGGAATTAGCTCTATTCAGCCATCAGAGCACCCTCTGCAGGCTGGAGCCCTTTTATCTGGTGTGCTGCCCCCTGGCAGTACACCCCTTAGTACTAGGGTCTCCCCTTCCTGGGGAACCCACATCCACTATCCCTACCTCACCTCAGAATAAGGTCACTGCCAGTCACCAACTAGCCCCCACTCCCTGGGGCAGACTGCAGTATAGGCCACTCATCACAGGTAAGGTTGGGTTAGGACCTGCTGCCTTGGCCTACCCATGGGCTACCCTCTACAACCCCCAGTACCCCTTAGCCTCCTACTAGGCCACAGCCTGGGGCTATCCAGGCTGGAGCTCCCCAGCCTTTCCCCAGCCCTCCTCCACCCAGGTACTCTGTCTTGGCTCCCTGCAACCAGGCCTTTCCCTCTCTGAGTACAGACAGAGACTGCTGAGCTCCTGGCTCCCAGCTTTTTTATACAGGCCAGCTGTGGCCTGATTGGGGCATGGCCCAGCTGTGGATGCTTCTCCAATCAGTCCAGCTTTTAGAGCTGCAGCCCTCTGCAGGGCTGCTTTCAAGCTCTGCCAGGCTACACCTCCCTTTTATAGCTTTGACACAAGGTGGGAATTTTTGTTTCTCTGGGTCCCCACCCCTCCTTCTAAATGGAAAAGTACCTGGTTTAAGATGGATTCCAGTATCAGGTGACATGTTCAAATGTCCTGTGAGACCCCAAACTGCATTCTTCCAGGGCTGGCCTGCAGGTACCCAGGAAGGTTTGCAAGTAAACAGATCCATTTATAGGTCATTCATTCTGAAGCACCCTTAATGGCTTCCACTTAATATGTTTAAATCAGCAGAAGAAGTTTATATCTTATTCTCCTAACTGCATGTATTATTTCTATGTCTGGAAACAAATAGGATGAACATACTCAGTAGATCATAAGCTTTGTAATGATACCTTGCAAGAGACCTTTTGCATGAAGCATATTCCAGTTACATCATATTCACACTCATAAATATATTTCAATAAAACATTGTGGAGTGCAACGTCACAGTATAGTCATGTACACTAATAACATTGCTGAAAATGAAGATGAACTCATGTAGCCATGTGACCCTTTTCAAGCATTAAAAGACAAATAATTGTGTCAGTTCAAATCTAGAACCAACTTCTTTTTCAGCATCCCACTTCAAGTAATTTCTAATAGTGAAACTACAACCTGAATTACGTAGCACCTAGTTCCTAGATTACAAAATAAATAAATAATAAAAAAATAGTCCCCATGTTTCCTTTAAATTGAAATTGTGTAAAAAAAACCTTGGAGCCAGAATTTCAAACACAGGCTTCCATTTTTCAGGTTGAAATCACAGCATATTAATCTATGTGTTTCTGATTATGATTCAAGAAGTTCTATTTTCAGACCACATGACAATTTTCCAACAGGACGATTTTATAGAACCTTTGACCATGCCTGGAATGTTGTCATCATAGTCTTTAAAGCTTACTCCCAGATTCACAATTCCTTCCCTGGATTGCTTGTAGAGTGGTGCAGCTACAGTTCCCACCACCCTGCCACTCCCCACACAGCCACTTTTATCAAGACTGAGACATGAATCTTAATGTAGCACTTATTAATTAATCTAGAAATAGTTCTAGTTCCTGGGTCCAAATCCACCCTGAAGAAATGAGTGGAAATTCTGTAATGAAGTTGGAGTGTAGAATTGGGCCCTGTGTTCTTAGTAACAATTTAGTCAATATATTAAAACTTGGTTGGCTAAAGTTAGGCTAAATGTATAGATATCCGTCAAAATAAGTGTCTTGAATTGTAGAGGTGTTTCGCTTCACATCTCCTGTTGAAGTCAATGGGAGCTCAGCAGCTCTTAAAATCAGGCCACTTTAATTTAGGTGCCTAAATATAGATTCTATTCAGGGACTAGATCCACAAAGGGGACGTGTAGGTGCCCTGCTGCCCATTGGGATCCTCATCCCTGAATTAGGTGCCCAGGATCCCTGTACAATGCATGTGGAGGGTTAGGCATCTAAGAATGGGATTCACAGAACCCAGCAAGCTGAACAGGCAGATACCTAAGCTAGACAATAGGAAATATCACACAGCCATGAACCCTCTTCCAGAGTTGGGCAATTAAAAGGACCATCCTTTCTCATAAAAAAAACAGAAAGACCCCACTATAGTCAATAGCCCAGTGGTCAGGGCACTCACCTGGGATGTGAGAGACCTGTTTTCAAACCCCTACTCTTCCTGATTTGGAGCAGGGACTTGAACTTGGGTCTTCTATGTTTTGTGTGCCCTAACCATTGGGTCACTGGACACATACACAGGCATGTCCCAGCTCAGAAAATTCCTGATCTGATAGCCCATTGCTGTCTCTTGGGTGGGCCTAATCTGATAGATATGCTCAGAACATGCCTACTGGCTCAAGCCCCACAGGTGAGATAGGCATGGGAACACATAGCCTGAGAATTCCACCGTGGCTGAGATGTGAGCTAGGGCATGGAGCAACTCATCAGTGTCAGAATTGAAGTGATTTTGTGCATGCCCACTGGTAGAAACTTGGTGGACTTTGTCAGCAGGAACTTGGATGGAAGCTGAATAGGGATGTTGAGGACCTCTGTAGTGCATAAATATTGGACTTAGGTATCTAGAGTAGCAGTTAGATGCTTCAGACCCTTTGTGGATCTATTCCTAGGTGGCTAATTTTAGAGTCCCAAATTTAAACATTTGGCCCTTTTTTCCTGCAATATTTCTAGTTTCCTTTACAGAAAGATGCTCAACCCTTTGGCATATAAAGTGGCATTACCATCTAAGCCTTGGCTCATCTGACAGTTCAATCAGTGTTTTTAGCCATGACTATTTTGTGTAAGCATGTGCATGGGTTTGTTTGTTTTCCTTAACATATAATGCATATTGACACATTTTCTCCATAGGTCACTTTACTTCATGCTCTGGGGTAGGAGAATGTGGTGCGATATTTTCTTCACCCACTATGACTTTATTGTTATTTTTGCTCATTTACAGTTGATAAATTTACCAATTAGGGACACAAATCTACTGTTTAAAAGGGGGTATTCCTGAAAATATTATCCCAGCATTGTATGAGCTACATCAATCATCTGTCCAAAACAATAGATACCGAATAACATAATCTAGAATGGCTCAGTGATGCAAGATTGCCACAAGTATAAGAGCAGGATTCTAAATCCAAAGGCTGTGTCAGGCTTTTTGAATTTTTTTTGTTTTTTTATTGTTGTTGTTTTTTCCTTCTAGTCTCATTTGGCAAGTAAGCAGGTTTCATAGTACTAGGCTTGGCTTTTTGTAGTTTTATTTATTTATTTTAAATTACAATAGTGAATTGGACATGTTAAGTAGCTCCAGATTTCTTTCTTTAATAAGTCATTCATACTGACGGTAAAAGAGGCCTGAAGCCTGAGGCAGTACATTGCCTGGAGTGAGACTGCCTGCATTTAACTAAACATCCAGAGCTCCCATGGATAGGAGTTATGGGTATTCAAGGAACATAGGCTTATGGCCAGTATGTCTTGGAGAAGAGATACATCATAATAGAAAGGGCAGTGGTAAAGAAAGGATTAAAAAGAATCAACACATTTCAAGTATACATTATTTTATTATTTATCCTCTCCCCATTTTCTTTTTAATTTTCAAACCATTATTTGGCACATATTCTCTGTTTACTCTCCACTCGACTTTACTTTGTGCTTCACTACAAACCAAAGGTGTGGAATGTTCAGCAATAGCAGTGTCATAAGCCTAAACCCTGCAAATCAGCTCAATGCTGTACCAGTGTGGAGCTCCAGGATTGAGGTCTTACTTCAAAAGGTTGAAATTCTGATCTCTGCTTTCCTAGAACCAAGGGCATAGCAAAGATGAGATAGTTCCATTATGAGGACTGTATTAAGATAGCACAGGAGTATTCTGCACCTTTCAATGCTATAGACTAGGGCTCTAACTATGGCTGCTTTTGATATACCAAACTTGGAGAGGGGAGCAGGGCAGAACTGGTATGTGTAAGGGACTGTCCTACATATCCATCACCATATGGATCTACAGGACACGATTTCCCAAAGATTGCTGGGTGGCAGAAGTTGTAGATGTTACCACATTATTCAACAGCCCTGGAACATATAGGAACATAAGAATTTCAGACCCATGGGCCAGCTAGTCCAATATGCTATCTCCAATAGTTACTGACACTAAATGCTTCAGATGAAAGTTCAGGGAACCTAATCCGTAGTCATGAGAGATTGTCTTAAACCCTAAGGCATGAGATTTAATATATCTCCCTAAATTGTTGCTAGTATTCACTATTATAACCCTGAATATTCTTGTTATTCATATAAATGTACAGTCCTTTTTTGAATCTTTCTAAGTTTTTGGCTTCAATGACATCTTGTGGCAATGAGTTCCATAATTTAACTATGCATTGTTCCTCAGTTCTCCCTCTATCTCCTGGTGATACAGCACACTCACTGCTACTTTTGCAGTGACTTCTGACACATAAAGAATGTTTTTGTTTGTTTTATACCTTTAGCAATTTACTCTTTGAAATCCATTTTGGCCCTTCTAATGTCCCTCAGACTTATTGCCTGCAGTTATATGCTCTTGTTTATTGTGTTCACTAGAATCAGATTTCCAAATTTTGAAAGATTTCTGTTTGGTTTGCTATTTATCCATATTGGTTTAGTTGTTCAGGAACTCTACTATTGTTTTCTTAAGTAGCTTCCATGACATGTCTAAGGATTTTACTTCCTTTACTTTTGACTCTTGATTTTATTAAAATCTCTTTTTCTAAAGCTTGGTGTCACTGTGTCTCTTTTTGTTACCTAATTTCCCCGGGCTGTGGAACATAACTATACTGCGGACACTATTACTTTTTGGCTCCACCACTGTTACAGCTTCAATGAACTCCTTTGTGTTATGTAAGACTAAATCAGGAATGGCCTCTCTCATTGTGTGCTCTAGAGTTAGCTAATCCAGGAAGCAATCACTTCAAGTGTTGAGAATTTTTTTCTCTAAACTTTGACCAGTTTTGCTCTTTGATCAGAGTACATGTGGGTAATTGAAATCCCCCATTATTATCATTTTGTTAGATTTTTGTTGCCTCTTTTGATTTCTCTTAAAAACTGCACTGAGTAACATTTTCTTGAATGGAGGCCATTAGTACACCACCACTAATATAGTTACATTATTACAGCTTGGGATTTGAATCCATACAGATTTGACTGTGAATCTCTCCACATGGAATTTTTATTTCTCTAGTATCTAGAGTCTAGATTATATAGAATCTTTTAAGTATAGCACTATTACCTCACTCCTGCACCCTTATTGATCTTTCCTACATAGTTTGTACCCAGGTATTATGTTTTTGTCATTCCATGTTTTTGTAAGACCTATATACCATCGTCCTCTTGCATTGCAAAGCATTCTAGTTCACCTATTTTTGTTTTTAAGCTTCTTATATTTGCATGTATAGGGGTTTTTTGGTGCTGGTGTAGTGTGGTTTGTTTGTTTTTGTTTGCAAGTTCCCGTTTTTATTAAATTCCTTAATATGATACTATTGATTTCACATAATTTTTGCTCACTAGTCCTTTTCTGTCCATGTTCTGGATGAATTATATTTTGCGACCTACCCTTTATTGGATACACCGATACTGCTGTATTACTAATATTTTTAACAGATGTCTTTGTTGAACTTACATGCTCCTCCACTCCTCTTTGCTTGCCATCAGCTCTGAATTTTAAAAAATCAATCAAAATTTTATTAATGCTACAATCTGATGCCATTTTGATTTAAGTGGAGTCCATCCCTTAGGTTTCCCCTTCCTCAAAATGTTCCCAGTGCCTAATAAACCTAAAACACCTCCTCTTCTTTCTACCATCTTGTCAAACACTCATTGAGACCCAGAAGTCTAGCTGGAACTGTGGGTAGGACTGGAAGCATTTCTGAGGGCATGTCTACATTACGCGCTGGATCAATGGGCAGCGATCGATCCAGCAGGGCGTGATTTATTGCATCTAGTCTAGATGCGATAAATCGATCACCAAACGCTTGCCCGTTGACTCCAATACTCCACCGGAGCAAGAAGTGTAGGCGCAGTCGACGGGGCAGTGTCAGTGAAGACACCGTGGTAAGTAGATCTAAGTACATTGAGTTCAGTTACGTTATTTACATAGCTGAAGTTGCATAACTTAGATCGATC
Source organism: Malaclemys terrapin pileata (assembly GCF_027887155.1). Lineage (NCBI taxonomy): Eukaryota > Metazoa > Chordata > Testudines > Emydidae > Malaclemys > Malaclemys terrapin. Next base: position 94,565,626 of record NC_071509.1, read on the forward strand.
TCCCCCCCGCCCCCAGTGCAGACCAGGCCTGAGAAAGCTACCTGAGAGGTCCTGGAATCTAAGCCTTCTACCTAATAGTCTAAATTTAGCTCCAGGACCTCTTTCCCAACATATGCCATGATCACAGGCTCCTTGCCACCTCTTGTAGGTGTCTTTTTGATATGTACCACCTTTCCACCATACCCAGTTGACTATATTTCTAATGATTAAATACCCCATCACCATAGCTTGTCTACATCTCCAAGCTGTAATTCCATCCCATGGAGTGATGTCCTTGGTACTATAGGATTTTTCACCTTCAACTGTATTAGTTAGAGGGTGTGTCCTTCCATCCCAGCTTGTTGACCTTCCATTATGAGACTGGCTTCCTCCACTGGACTGGGTGACTCATTTTGAAGTAGGCCCATTCTACAATGTGCCAATATCCCATCTGTATAAACAATTTAGTCTTTTTCTGCTCCTCTTGTTCACTAACTCTTGCCTCAGAAGCTATACATGGGCTCTGAGGGCCAGGAGCTGCTTGCACCAGGTGAATGTGTATGCCACATAGCTATTAGGCAAGCAGTCACACACTTTCTCCAATAAAATGAATAGTGCCCATGCTGCCTAGTCTGTTCTGCTGTTGTTCAGGGATGTTTTTTTGGTGAGGGATAATACCTGAACAAAGCCCTTTTACTTGAGTTTGACACTGGAGTGAAGGAATTGTTCCTAATCACGTCACTTCAGCTCTCCTTCTTTGAATCCCAAACTTCTATCAATTACATGGGGATGTGTGTTTTAAATGGATTTAGAATGGATTTCAGCAAAATTGGAAGCCAAAGTAATTGATCTATGCTATAACCTTATAAAAACATTTTGCCTTGTATTCACATTGTGTCTGTAAAAACCTTGTTTTCCTTAGTAATATGTCTTTATAATGATGAGATTTAATCTTATATTCTATATGACCCATGCGGCTATGTTTTTTTTCTCCTTCATAAAAAGGATACTTTTCCCCACTAAAGTCTATTTTACAGCCAACTATAAAGGATATTACAAGAAGCAGTAAGTGATAAGAGCCTGAGGTGTATCAAATAAAAGTTTTTGAAATAACCTTCTGTGAGCAAAATATAGTCAACCGCTCATTTTTTTTTTTTTTTTTTTGTGGGACTCCCTGGGACTTACATTTGCAAGTTTCAGGGAGTGCCACTGTCAGGACTGAGATCCCCACTTTGAACTTTAGGGGACAAATGTAGGGGCCTGCGTGAAAAACTTCTAAGCTTAACTACCAGCTTAGCTCTGGTTCGGCTGCCACCATCAATGGATTCCCTCCCTGGGAAGCCTTGAAAAACCCTCACCAAATCCCTGGTGAAAACAAATCCAAAACCCCTTGGATCTTAAAACAAGGAGAAATTAACCATCCCCCCTCCTTCCTCCCACCAACTCCTGGTGAATCAAGATCCAAAATCCCTTTGGATCTAAAACAAGGAAAAATCAATCAGGTTCTTAAAAAGAAGGTTTTTAATTAAAGAAAAAGGTAAAAATCATCTCTGTAAAATCAGTATGGAAATTAACCTTACAGGGTAATCAAACTTAAAGAGCTCAGAGGACTCCCCTCTAGTCTCAGGTTCAAAGTACAGCAAACAAAGATAAACACTCTAGTAAAAGGTACATTTACAAGTTGAGAAAAACAAAGGAAAACTAACACGCCTTGCCTGGCTATTTACTTACAAGTTTGAAATAGGAGAGGCTTGTTTAGAAAGATGTGGAGAACCTGGATTGATGTCTGGTCCCTCTCATTCCCGGAGAACGAACACACTCCCAAACAAAGAACACAAACAAAAGCCTTCCCCCCCCAAGATTTGAAAGTATCTCGTCCCCTTATTGGTCCTTTAGGTCAGATGCCAGCCAGGTTACCTGAGCTTCTTAACCCTTTACAGGGAAAAGGATTTTGGAGTCTCTGGCCAGGAGGGATTTATAGTACTGTACACAGGACAGCTATTACCCTTCCCTTTATAGTTATGACACGCCCCCCAAATCACAGGTAGTGTTGGATGTTCGGTTCCACACTGGCTGTGATTTCTTCCTGGAGTTTTAGGAGAAAACAGAGTTAATAAGACACATGTACCTTTAGACATACGACTGATTATATAAAAACTAACAATATGTTTCATTCCAAAAACAATTGTTAACCAGTTAACTCTGGGAAACTTTCCCGGGAGAGTGCATCAGCCACTTTGTTAGAAGCTCCCGAAATGTGTTGTATTTCAAAATCAAAATCTTGGAGAGCTAAACTCCACCGAAGAAGTTTTTTGTTATTTCCCTTGGCGGTATGAAGCCACTGTAGCGCAGCATGGTCTGTTTGTAGTTGGAAACGCCGTCCCCAAACATATGGGCGTAGCTTTTCCAGCGCGTACACAATGGCATAGCATTCCTTTTCGCTGATTGACCAATGGCTTTCCCTCTCAGACAGTTTCTTACTGAGAAATACGACAGGATGGAATTCTTGATCCGGTCCTTCCTGCATTAAAACTGCTCCCACGCCTCGCTCGGACGCATCTGTGGTTACTTGGAACGGTTTGTCAAAGTCTGGGGCCCTTAGCACAGGGTCAGACATGAGTGTTGCCTTAAGCTGGTTAAAGGCCTTTTGACATTCATTAGTCCACTGAACTGCATTTGGCTGTTTCTTTCTGGTTAGGTCTGTCAGCGGGGCGGCGATTTGGCTGTAGTGGGGTACAAATCGCCTATAATATCCAGCCAAGCCTAAGAAGGATTGGACCTGTTTCTTAGACTTTGGAACTGGCCACTTTTGGATAGCATCCACTTTGGCCTGTATGGGATTTATAGTTCCTTGACCCACCTGGTGCCCCAGGTAAGTCACTCTGTTTTGGCCTATTTGACACTTTTTAGCCTTAACAGTTAGTCCTGCCTGCTGGATGCGCTCGAAAACTTTTTCCAGGTGCTCCATGTGCTCTGCCCATGAATCAGAAAAAATGGCCACATCATCGAGGTAGGCAACTGCAGATTCTCCCAATCCCGCTAGGAGACCATCTACAAGTCTTTGGAAGGTGGCGGGTGCATTTCGCAACCCGAAAGGGAGTACATTGAATTCATACACCCCTGCCTGGGTGACGAAGGCTGACCTTTCCTTAGCGGGTTCATCTAGTGGTACTTGCCAGTACCCCTTGGTTAAGTCTAAAGTAGAGATGAATTGGGCATGTCCCAATTTCTCCAATAGCTCATCTGTGCGTGGCATTGGATAGTTGTCAGGACGAGTTACAGCATTTAGCTTACGGTAGTCCACGCAAAAGCGTATTTCCCCATCTGGTTTGGGAACTAGAACCACTGGAGATGCCCATGCACTCTTAGAGGGGCGGATTATACCCATCTGTAGCATGTCCTGGATCTCCCTTTGTATAGCAGTTTTGGCATGAGGTGACTCCCGGTAGGGTGGGGTTCTAATAGGGTGAGCATTACCTGTGTCAATGGAGTGGTATGCCCGTTCGGTCCATCCTGGAGTGGCTGAGAAAATTGGTGCAAAGCTTGTGCACAGCTCCTTGATCTGCTGTCGCTGCAGACGTCCAAGGGTCGTGGAGAGGTTCACCTCTTCCACGCCACCATCCTTTTTTCCTTCGTAGTAGACACCTTCAGGCCACTCCGCGTCATCTCTTTCCTGGGCTGTAAACTGGCAAACGTTTAATTCTCTGGAATAAAAGGGCTTAAGAGAATTAACATGGTATACCTTAGGCTTTATGTTGGAGGTGGGGGAGGCTATGAGATAGTTAACAGCTCCTAGGCGCTCCTGGACCGTGAATGGTCCTTCCCACGACGCTTCCATTTTATGGGCCTGGAGCGCCTTTAAGACCATGACTTGGTCTCCTACTTTGAAGGACCGTTCTCTGGAATGTTTATCATACCAGGCCTTTTGCGCTTCCTGAGCATCCTTTAGGTTTTCTTTAGCAAGGGCCAAAGAATGTCGGAGGGTGTTTTGTAGGTTGCTTACAAAGTCTAGAATGTTTGTTCCTGGAGAAGGCGTAAACCCCTCCCATTGTTGCTTCACCAGCTGTAATGGCCCCTTAACCTCATGGCCATACACAAGTTCAAATGGTGAAAACCCTAAACTGGGATGTGGTACAGCCCTGTAGGCAAAAAGCAACTGCTGCAACACGAGGTCCCAATCATTGGAGTGTTCATTTACAAATTTACGTATCATGGCCCCCAAAGTTCCATTAAACCTCTCCACCAGGCCATTGGTTTCATGGTGGTAAGGGGTGGCAACCAAGTGATTCACCCCATGAGCTTCCCACAGGTTTTCCATGGTTCCTGCCAGGAAGTTAGTTCCCGAATCTGTAAGGATGTCGGAGGGCCAACCTACCCTGGCAAAAATGTCTGTTAATGCCTGGCACACACTTTTAGCCCTGGTGTTGCTTAAGGGTACTGCTTCCGGCCATCGGGTAGCAAAATCCATGAAAGTCAGTACGTACTGCTTTCCTCTGGGTGTCTTCTTTGGGAAAGGACCCAGAATATCCACAGCTACGCGCCGAAATGGGACCTCAATTATGGGTAGTGGCTGGAGAGGGGCTTTAACCTGGTCTTGGGGCTTTCCCACTCGTTGGCACACCTCACAAAACCGGACATAATTAGCAACGTCCTTGCCCATTCCCTCCCAGTGGAAGGACTTCCCCAACCGGTCCTTGGTTCTGTTCACCCCAGAATGGCCACTGGGATGATCATGGGCTAAGCTCAAGAGCTTTACCCGATACTTAGTGGGAACTACCAACTGTCTTTGAGGTTGCCAGTCTTCCTGGTGCCCACCAGAAAGAGTCTCCTTGTATAAAAGTCCTTGTTCTACAACAAACCGGGATCGGTTAGAAGAGCTGAGAGGCGGTGGGGTGCTCCGCGCCGCCGCCCAAGCTTTCTGAAGGCTGTCATCTGCTTCCTGCTCGGCCTGGAACTGTTCCCTTGATGCTGGAGACATCAGTTCCTCCTTGGACTGTGGACTGGGGCTTGGTCCCTCTGGAAGCGATGCAGGTGCTGGGGCTGTTTCCATTGACTGTGAACCGCTGTCCGCTGGTGCACTATGTGGTATTTCAGGCTCTGGCTGAGCCTCTTGGGTAGGGTTATCTGCTGCTTCCTCCAGGTCAGGCTCGCTGGTGCCCTCTGGCATTGGAGTTGTAGACGGGTTTGCAAGCGCTGGACTCTGTGCTGGCAATGGTTCTGGTGCTGGTTGCGTTGCCAGTTCCGGTTCTGGGACTGGCTTTGGCTGGGTCTCTGGGATTGGATCCACTACGGCTGTTGCAGTCGTTGGCAGAGGATCCAGTTCCACCACCTTTGTCTGGGTCTCCGGTAACACAGACGGGGCCCTGGTGGATGGCTCAGGAACAGGGATGGGGGTGAAAGCTTGCTTAGCCTGGCTGCGGGTGACTATTCCCACCCTCTTGGCTACCTTCACATGGTTGGCCAAATCTTCCCCCAGCAGCATGGGAATGGGATAATTGTCATAGACTGCAAAAGTCCACATTCCTGACCAGCCCTTGTACTGGACATGCAACGTGGCTGTAGGCAAGGTTACAGATTGTGACACGAAGGGTTGAATTGTCACTGTAGCCTCCGGGTTGATGAGTTTGGGGTCCACTAGGGATTGGTGGATAGTTGACACTTGAGCCCCAGTGTCCCTCCAAGCGGTAACCTTCCTTCCGCCAACTCTCAAGGTTTCCCTTCGCTCCGAGGGTATGAGAGAGGCATCTGGGTTTGGGGATCTTTGGTGTGATTGGGGTGTAATGAACTGTAATCGGTTGGGGTTCTTGGGGCAGTGAGCCTTTATATGTCCCAGTCCATTACATTTAAAACATCGCCCTGCTAAGGTATCACCGGGACGAGGTTGGTTGGTGGAGACTGGTGTGGTGGGGTGAGAAGGCGTCTGGGGTTTCCCTTGGGATGTGGGTGGGGCCTTGGGTTGTCCCCGGTGGTAAGGTTTTGTTTCGGCTTGCCCCTTCTGATATTCGCTCCAACTGCTACTAGTTTTTTTCTTTTCTGCCACCTCCACCCATTGGGCTCCAATCTCCCCCGCCTCAGTTACAGTTTTGGGCTTCCTATCTAGGATGTACCTTTCTATTTCCTCAGGAACACCCTCTAAAAACTGCTCCATTTTTACTAGGGAAAGCAGATCTTCCAGAGATTTAACATTTGCTCCTGATACCCAGGCATCACAATTTTTGTCAATGTGGTAGGCATGACGGGTAAATGACACATCCGGTTTCCACTTTAGGGCTCTGAACCGCCGACGGGCATGCTCGGGTGTTAGCCCCATTCTGAGTCTGGCCTTGTTTTTAAAAAGTTCATAACTGTTCATGTGTTCCTTAGGCATTTCAGCCGCCACCTCTGCTCAGGGTCCACTGAGCTGCGGTCTCAGCTCTACCATGTACTGGTCTGCAGTGATGCTGTATCCAAGGCAGGCCCTTTCAAAATTTTCTAAGAAGGCCTCAGTATCATCGCCTGCCTTGTAGATGGGGAATTTTCTGGGATGGGAAGTGGTACCTGGAGGGGGGTTGTTAGCATTGGCTGGTGCATCCTGCTTAGCTTTTGCTACTTCCAGTTCATGCTTCCTTTCTTTTTCTCTCTCCTCCATCTCTTTTTCTTTCAGCTCCATCTCTCTCTTGTGGGCCTCCTCTTTGGCTTTTTCTTCTCTTTCTCTCTGCTCTGTCTCGAGTTTTGTTAATTGAAGCAGTCTCTGATGTTTTCTTTCATTTTCTTCTGCTTCTAGTTTGGCCAGTTCTATTTTGTTAGCTATTTCTTTGGTAGTCATTTTCCTGTTTTCTTGTGCTGGGTAACCCCCTCTGCAGTTGTCTGAAACTGGGAAGCTCTCAGCTCTAGCTGCTGCTGAGTTAACAGAAACTTTCTAACTAGCTACTCCGGAGGATGTAAAAAGAAAAAAAAAAACAATTCAGCTTGTAAATACCTTTTACCAGTCATTTGCTAATTGAACCCTTCTCTTAACAAAGGACCTGTAAAAAAAAACTTAACACCTCTGCCTTCAGGCAAGGAGAGATAAGATATGCATCTATCTACTTCCAGCTCCGCTTTCCAAGCAGCTAGAAGGAAAAAAAAATCTCACTGGCTTTTGGGTTTAAAATGATCCCACCGCTATTCACCATGTCAGGACTGAGATCCCCACTTTGAACTTTAGGGTACAAATGTAGGGGCCTGCGTGAAAAACTTCTAAGCTTAACTACCAGCTTAGCTCTGGTTCGGCTGCCACCATCAATGGATTCCCTCCCTGGGAAGCCTTGAAAAACCCTCACCAAATCCCTGGTGAAAACAAATCCAAAACCCCTTGGATCTTAAAACAAGGAGAAATTAACCATTCCCCTCCTTCCTCCCACCAACTCCTGGTGAATCAGTTCCAACCCCCCCCTGGGATCTACAACAGGGAGAAATTAACCATCCCCCCTCCTTCCTCCCACCAACTCCTGGTGAATCAAGATCCAAAATCCCTTTGGATCTAAAACAAGGAAAAATCAATCAGGTTCTTAAAAAGAAGGTTTTTAATTAAAGAAAAAGGTAAAAATCATCTCTGTAAAATCAGTATGGAAATTAACCTTACAGGGTAATCAAACTTAAAGAGCTCAGAGGACTCCCCTCTAGTCTCAGGTTCAAAGTACAGCAAACAAAGATAAACACTCTAGTAAAAGGTACATTTACAAGTTGAGAAAAACAAAGGAAAACTAACACGCCTTGCCTGGCTATTTACTTACAAGTTTGAAATAGGAGAGGCTTGTTTAGAAAGATGTGGAGAACCTGGATTGATGTCTGGTCCCTCTCATTCCCGGAGAACGAACACACTCCCAAACAAAGAACACAAACAAAAGCCTTCCCCCCCCCAAGATTTGAAAGTATCTCGTCCCCTTATTGGTCCTTTAGGTCAGATGCCAGCCAGGTTACCTGAGCTTCTTAACCCTTTACAGGGAAAAGGATTTTGGAGTCTCTGGCCAGGAGGGATTTATAGTACTGTACACAGGACAGCTATTACCCTTCCCTTTATAGTTATGACAGCCACACACAAAAAAATTAGCGGTTGACTATATTTTGCTGCTGTGCAGACGGCCAGTTGTCTGAACTAGTTGCCCTATGGAAAACAACATAGTACTTGATATTCATATAGGAGAGGAACCAGTGTTGTCCATTACCATCTGAAAACAGATGTGTTAATTTTTGACTCATAAAATGTGTATGAAGAAAATTAAGGGGATCTCCCTTGTATTTCTTAGGACAAAGAAAGAGTGGATAAAATATTTGAAAAATATATAATTTGTTTCCTCTGAAAATGCCTTGCAAAATGTTATAAATAAATCACCAGCATCTTCATTATTCTTTGACTTTATGGGACCATCACCGTGACAGAACTATAGGAGCCAAATCTCAGCACACTGGGACAATAAAAATAAATATACATCTGAGACACCAACCTCCCGTCTGCAGACATAAACTTCTGGGAACAGGTATTTCATCAACAGCTTATTGATGACAATTATGTGGTATTTACAATTCAAAAACAATGCAGATAGAGCTCTCTCAGTATAAAACTTTAATGAGCAGCATGTTTTGTTGGAAGTGTCATAAAATTTTCATCAAAGTTCAAAATATTCCCATGAAAACAGCTATGTCTTTGACAAGAAGATCAGAAATTTACAGTTTAGATCAAACAGGAAGAGAAATGTTGTCTGTTATAATTATTAGGATACGATAATTATACCTTTACAAGCTCAGAAAATTTTAAACAAACATCTCAATAAAAATATTGCAAAAGCTAGTTTTTAAAGCTGGCTTTGTTGGTTTTCTCTTATAAAGCATGTAAATAAAATTATAGTGGCTTCAAAACCTGACCATAAAAAAAGTTTAGTGCTGAGATTGGAATGCTGTCCATAGGGCACCATCATCACTGAAAATTATGTGTTCATGTAGCCTCTTCCTGGAACACCCCTGATCCCCAAAAGTGATAGTATCCACTTTCTCTTCCCTCCTAAGTGGCTCTGTAGTCCACCTTAGAGGACCAACAGTTGTATACAACGACTGGCTTCTCTCCCTTCCCAGTGGTTTCAATAATCAAACTAAAAAAGAACAGAACTTCTTCGGATGCTGTAATCCACGAAAGCTTATGCTCTAATAAATTTGTTAGTTTCTAAGGTGCCACAAATACTCCTGTTCTTTTTGCGGATACAGACTAACACGGCTGCTACTCTGAAATAATCAAACTATTTCAGGGACAGCTGCTTGAAGGGGAAAACCTTCTGTAAAGCTGGTGTTTCTGAATGGCTGGACCCTTCTGGATGAGAGATATAATAGAGATCTTTCCCCTACTCTGCAGAGAGCAACTGAATGCTATGTCTCCTTCTGCTGCTGAAGTCTGATGCCAACTAGCCAATTCCTTTTCCTCAATTGCGTTGTGTTTGTCCACAGTCATTGCAGTTGTCTTGGCAGTCTCAGCCATATGTCGGAGTCTGCAGTTTGTTGCCCTGGAATATCAGATCAGCCTCTGAATCAGTAACTCCTCCTCTTTTCTGTCCCAGCCCCCTCTGGTACACTAGGTCTCAAGCAGAGGCTAGCCATGGAGTTTCAAATACCTCTGCACTTAACAGATGCTATTATAGGGATAGAATATCTTCCATTAGTCTTTCACTTTACTTCATGAAAGATAGGAGTATAACTTGGATTCCATGGCTATATGCTCTCATGAGTTCCTCAAATTCTGCCCCATGGCACAAAACGGGGAACTGCATAGGCTGGATCCTACAGCAAGAGACAAGATTTGCTCGTACTTGAATCATTGCACCTTCTTATCACTTCTGTGCAGCTGTTTAGTCCCCTTTATGCCATCTCAATGAAAATCATCTGATAAATAAATAATATATATGTTATGCCAACTCCTTTGGTTAGGCTTTCTTTTCAGTCCCTCCTTCTATCTCTCTTTCTCTGTTATGATTGTATTTAAACAAGTTCAATTCTTATGTCAGTCCTTATATACCAAAGATCCACATTTATTCAATATGTATTTATGTAGATACTATGTTCAAAATGCTTGGCTTAGCAGACTTCGGCAAGCAATGTCAATCTCTATCAGCTATCTTCAACACACAAATTAAAGTAATTGAAGTTTTTTGAATGTCTTAAGAGACTGAAGAACAAGCATAGGAAGGATAGCAAAAGTAGAAGATTTCCGATAAAAACTAAAAGGGTCATCACATTAAACACTGTTGTAGAAATCTACTTGTTAAATCAACAGTGAGATGAAAATATATTGAGTTAATTATGCACTTGGGTATGTAAAATAAGGTACTGAATACTTGTTACAAGGAAATTAAGTTTTGCTAGTTGAGAGTTCATTTTTCCTTGCAGAAATCTCCTTGCTTATAAATAACAAAGACATTCAATAGTTGCTGCAAACATCTGGTTGAATAATATCTTTAAAATACATCTAAATGAATAAATTATTCAATGATTGACAGAAAAATGTTAAATAAGTTATTTGCATTATCCAAGAATCTAGAGAGCTGGTCAAATAATGGAAATATTTTTAGGGAATAATTTATTCACAGAAGAATATGAAAATGTATAGCATACTTTACTAGGAATGAGTAATTTGATCAGCTTAGCTATTGATTATGGTTCATTGTTTAATGACAGATATTCATTTTTCTAAATGTTTGTATCTTTCTGAATGTTTTTTCATTCCTACAATATTTCAGTTGAGATACAGCTAAGCACTAAAATACATAACTTGTAAATAAAACGATTCCCCAAAGATATAACACTATTCCACATTTTATATAAAATAAACTACCCATACTGCTTCATAACTGTCTTGGAGGGTAGGTGGGAGCTTTCTGGGAAGGGGCGACAGGCAGCAAAGCAAAGTCTAATCAATTATGTCCCCCCAAAACATCTTATCTTTAGCTAAAGTACTTATGTTGTCTAATTGAAATGAACATCAGAAGTAGAACATTGCTTGTATGTTATATCTTTACCTCCCATTCTTCTTCTGATTTTTTTTTTGTCTTTTTGTATTGTAAGTTCTTTGGGGCTTTGATAGTGTCTGTACAGCACCTAGCACAGTTGGAATCTAGATTCATATAAACGAAACCCTCCCAGCTATTCTTTCCCAGTATGCAGTGAATTCAGGCTACAATTTATCTATATCTCCTTGGTATTTAATTTACCTATCTGTTACCCAATACATATATATAAGTGTAGTATACATCATTTTAATAGGTATTATGGACATAGTATATATACATTGGTGTTGGGAAGTCATGTTAGCAGAGTGCATATTCCTGTTCATTCACGTCAAGTACCCCACAACATTTTGAAAAGCTGAACTCAGTATTGGCATTAGAAAATACTATCAAAGCCAAGATACATGAATGGTGTGTCCTAAGACAGGCTAGGATGTGCTTCTATACCCAACTGGTTTGGAATATAGTATCCAAAACTGCGAAAGTATCCAAAACTGAAAAGTACAGAACAAAATAACAAGGAACAATTGCAAATGGATGGGTTGGATTTTAGTAATGCGTAAAGAGCTTTGTAACTTGTAAATCATACTATAAATACTACTAGCTGAAAGGCAGATATCTGAAGCACACCTTCTGTGCAAGTTGAACACGCTGTGAGAATTTGCTTCACAGAAAGAGGGTATGCGTGTCTCCTTTTCGTATTGTATTGCTTTGTCTTTAGACAATACATTTGGCTAAGTATGATTATTATGATCTTGAACATTTTAAAGAGTGAACTACAGTGTTGTAAAACAACTGGCTACACCTTTGGGTCAATATTGTTCTATCTTGAAGTCTGAAGGATCAAATTGTCTCTGCTAGGATTTCAACTCATGGTTTCAATACATTTAAATGTTTGAAAAAGAACAGTTTAACTACAGAACTATCCCTCTGACTTATAAGAATAACAAAGTTTTGTCAGTTGTTCTATTAAGATGAACTACATATGCTCCTGAATTTTAAATAATAAAATGGAGGGTTTTCCATGGACATTGAAACAAATATTGTTCATTCTTTTTGCTCCTCGGTCCCTTAAATACATGTCACCAATGGTCCAATCAGTATACTCATGAAGTATTAAAAAATTAAGGGATACCAATATTGATGAGATTGCATGATAAAATAGAGAGGCACAGTTTATTTACTTTTATCAGATGACAGAAATGCAATGAAGTCCTGAAAGATCTCTCAGAAATAAGACACATACAGGCTTAGGGTCACTATTAAATTTTCCTTTTTACATCTTCAGTACTGACATCTAAAAATACTATATAAAAATAATAGTTTTCCAGATTTCCAAACAGAGAAAGAGATTTTTAAAAAGTCAGTGGCAACCATAAGTTTCTCTGATGTAAGAAAGTACATAAAGCGTGCTTTTGGTGCTCAGTCACTGCTGCATTTTTCTTGTCTCTGCTCTCAAATTTTCTGAAGGTTTAAGAGAAAATAAATACCCAGTGGCTAAATCCATTCTGTCCTTCACTTGAATCTGTTACATCTCTCTAAAGGAAATTTTGACCCCTTCTGTACATAAATATGTACATATAGTGTGTGTGTGTGTGTATCCATCTCTGCCTTTCTTCCTTTTTGCTCGTTGCCAGTCTTTATCTCTATTACTCTTTCAACAGTATGCAATGTATATGTTGTGCACTCATAGCAAGTGTTCATATATAAATGCCTGTTCTGTAAAGGAAAATTCTAACCAGAGAAAATTGTTGATCTATTTTTAAGAAGCAACTAGTGTTTGTAAATATCAACTGATGATTTTTCTTCTTGAAAATTTCAATACTAGTATCTATTTAGAGTTTGATAGGCCAGGTGCATATTGACGCAGATCTTGTAAAAACAGCAAGTATTCCATAGGCATTTATGAAAACATCTGCTGATTTTAGATGATAGAGGAAACCTTTTATGGTGAACTTGGATATGCAGTACTGAAATCATTTATTATGAAGTAGACATGAAAATGTCTGAATGCACCAGTGTGCTCACTGTAATTCCATTTACTGTGAAATTCTGCATAAAGTGCTGTTTTTCAGTTTAACTTTGCCCTAGGTTCTCTACTTACATAACAAACATTAAATGGTTTAGTTCAACTTCAACTCTCAAAAAAGGAAACGTTTTGGGGGAGTTGTTTGCTTAATCACTTTGTCCTTTCCTATTTCAGATATCATTTTGGGGTTGCATATTGTTATATAAGTCAAAGATAAACATTTAATTGAGAAGCTTCATTTCACTCTGAAATATTTATGGTATTTTCTATTCATTTCTGAAAAAAAAAAAAAAAACCCTCCACATTGATGGATTCAGACCAGTTCTCAATTTGTCCAGAACCATCATAACATTTTAAGAGGAACTGTTCCTGTGATTTTCTGCCAGGGTCAGAAGCAGAAATTCCTGAAATTTTACCCATCCTCATATAAATTGCAGAGTCATTATTGCAAATTCAGAGAAGGACCCATAATGGTGAATGGCTATCTCAACCAAACTGAAGTCCACTTTTCTTTGGATTTGTCAGATACTGACTTCCAGCTGCTTCTTTTCATTGTATCCAAAATTGTGTAGTTAGCTAGCTAATGCTGTCCCATTCTTGTATCACCTATAGCAATAATTTGTGATAATTTGATGCCTTGCAGAACAATGTGAATCTACCAGTTATCTACTGATTGTAAATGCATATCTAGATTATAAATGGGTAAATTCTATAAATGTAATGTTCAAAAGGATTTGAGTGAATTAGGAGCATGAATCCCAGTGAAAGCCAGTGGAATTTGTGTTCCTAAGTCACTTAGGTACTTTTGAAAATCCCACCCTATGTCTTCTACATTTGGTACACTGTCAAACACTTAGTTCATGCCTAATAAATAAAACTAAATACTAGTATTTAAACAAGTCAGAGGAATAATTGTTGTATGGTTGCCGAAGGAGCTTTGGCTAGAAGTTAAATGATGAAAGTAAGTTTTGACTTGATATCAGGGAAAGTTTTCTAGCCACTAGGTCTATTGAACTTTTGACTAGGCTCAGAAAGAACATGCTGGAAGCCCCCATTATGACATAACTGGACTGGACAAAATTCTCTTGTAGGTATCAATCTTCTATTTACAAGAGGATAGAGAAGATGACCTAATAAGTAATTTCCATTTCTGTCATTCTCTCATAATTTTGCACATCATCCTCTGGCATAAATGCATAAAGATAAGCATCAAGAATGTGAAGACCAAACTACATTTTAAGGTCACTGAATTGTCATATGAATAATTTCATTTTACAAACTAAAAAAAAAAATAGTGGTAATATTGTCAAACACAAGGTTATAATGCAGAATCAGCGCTCGCTCGCCTCTCTTTTTTAGACAAACTTCCTAAGAAGTGAAATCATATCCCGAATAACATTTCCTGCATTTATGTAAGAAATGACAAAAAAAAAAAACCATAAAATTTGATGAGTGTTAATGTTCCAGATGCAGATGGTTTTCAAACGTGATGAGTACTCGTAGCTCCAGTTAAAGTTAGTGACCAACACCTCTGAAAATTAGGGCCTGTATGAAGTTTAATCACCGTACTAGGATTAGCATTTTAATATGCAAATTCAAAACCATTAGGAAATGTACAGTATTTATTGGACAGCTCAACCTCATGCTGGTATGGATACTGAATAGCATTCATTAAAGTACTTTATTTTGACATACACAAATGTTTATGAAGAACATGGAATTGTCTTACATGGGCATAGTCTTTTCAGAAACGGGCATGGCCGGCTCCAGGCACCAGCCCACCAAGCTTGTGCTTGGGGCGGCACCTGGAGGGGGGTGGCGCGGCGCTCCGGCTCCGGCCGGTCCGGGAGAGCGGAACCCCGGCCGAGCTCGCCGCCCTCCCCCCGGCGCTCCGGCCGGTTGGGGAGAGCGGCCCCACGGCCGGGCTCGGCGCCCTCCCCTGCCACGCTGGGGGGGGTGGGGGCGGCGGGAGGCTTTTTTGCCTTGGGCTGGAAATGGGCATAGTCTTTTCAGAAACCACAGACCAGATGGGAATTAACCCATAGTTTTAGTGTATATTTTCTAACAGCATAGCTTCAAAAGACTGTCTTTGATGTGATAAATTGTAATGTCACCATCAGAAAAAAGAAAAAAAAAATCACCAGTTACCTTGTATAGTCACTGTAGGCAATCTATGATACCACCATTATTTCCCATTCCAACCATAATCTCCTCTCACATGCCCATTTCACATGTGTGGTAGAGCTGGTCAAAACAATGGTGGAGGGCAATAAATAATTCTATTTTTAATATTTTTCCTTGGGGGCGAGGACATTTGAAATTTTGTTTTT
Organism: Malaclemys terrapin pileata; assembly: GCF_027887155.1. NCBI lineage: Eukaryota > Metazoa > Chordata > Testudines > Emydidae > Malaclemys > Malaclemys terrapin. The sequence goes on from NC_071509.1 coordinate 94,580,973, forward strand.
CCCCAAAAAATCTCTCAAAAATTCTAAAGTCAAAATCTTTCAATTAGTTATATAGCTAATTAGTAGCAAAGGGGGAGGGCGAATCATGAAAATTCAGACTAAACTGTTCCTAATTTTTAAAAAGTGTTGCATTTTGAAATTTCATCAAAATGTTGAAACAAAAAGTTTGAGCAGCTCTGCTGTTTGGTAGCTGGGAGTAAATACTGATTTTTTAAACAGAGACTCCATACCAGCACCAGATGGAGTGCTTTTATGAATGAAGCCATGAGGGAAAATTGTGAATATTTACTCAGTAAAAACTCCCTTCGAAAGTTTTGGGAATTTTGCTTGAGAAGTGACTTAGCTAAGAAATGAGGGCCAAATTCCACCAGTCCATCCTTCTTGTTAGTACCTAACTCTATATGGAGTTACCGGTTTACGTTGATGCTAAATTGGCTTTCTTACTTGACTATAGCAGATTTTCCACATTGATACATTCAGGTTAATCAATTCAACTGCCTGTTTCATAGATATGTCTAGTTCTGTATCAAAGAAACACTATTTCATTGGGACAAGCTGAGAGAGAGAGAGAGAGAGAGAGAGAGAGAGAAAGAGGGAAAGAGACGGAGTCCTATGTCAGAGCTTATGTTTGTAGAAAAGAACTATAACAGTTGTTGTGGTAATATTTGATGTGGTTAATGTAGATTATTTTTCAACAAGATTGTTATTAATGCTGGTGTTTTCCAGTGCAGGAAGTGACACAAAATATTTTTATCAGCTGAGCAAATAAGATTTGGCATTGGGAGGAAGTGTTGCCTAGTGGCTAGGACAGGAAACCTGAGTTCAGTTTCTGGCTCTGCTACTGACCCTCTGGGTGACCTTGAGCAAGTCAGTGTGCCTCAGTTTACCCATCTGTAAAATGGGGGAAATGATACTGACTTCCTTGGCAATGTGCTTTGAGATTTACATATGGAAAGTATTATATAAGAGCTAGGTATTGTTTTTATTATACTCTTAAATGTTTTATGTGCACATGAAGTTTTTTGGGAGAAAGGACTGAAGTTTCAGATTTGAATTCCTTTTTATTCTGAAAATGTGCTATTGCAGTTTTTAAAAGCCCACGACTATTCAAGGGGTGCCATAATAAGGATAAAGTCTAAGTAACAGCTTTAAATGGATATAAAAAAGCTATGTAGGCATCAGCATGAAAAAATAAAGATTCTTTGATGTGTGTCGTCTTTTCATTTTAGCAATTAAAATGGCTTTTGAAGCTATTTGGCATTTAATTTAAGCCTACAGAGTATAAAATTATGCATTCCCTTGCAGATAGTCCCATATTTAGCACAAACAAGGTCACTAAGATCAACAGGATTCAGAAAAAAAAGTTAATTCAAGTTTTAAAATATATAAACTTAATTTCATCTGTCCAAACACACATTTGTCCTCAATCAAATTCTTTAATTTCATAATCAGAGTTTGTCTGACATGTTTTAATATCATTTGTATAAAAAACAAACTGTGAACTATTGTCACACAGTTTTATTGAGAAAATATGCATAAATAAGTCTAAGGATACCAGTCAAGGACTCCATCTTTTCTCCTCATCTTATAATATATTAGAATCTGAACTAAGGAGCCATATTTTCAAAGTTGTCATCCTAAATGTGGTCCAAAACTGAATACCCAGCTTTTGCAAACCACTAACCTGCAAATTGTACATGAAAAATTACAAGTATGCATTCTAATTGAATAGTCAGATATCTAAGTTCCACATTTGTCATGAACATCAAGTTTGTATGAATAAATCTAAGTTTAGGGTTCAAAACTCAGGTGGTAAAAATTAGAGTCACAGAAGTTTGAACATGCTAATTTAAAGAAAAGTTGAAAATGGACTAAAAATGATTAAGTAACATTAATTAGAATGCCTAACAAACACGGCTGCACACAATTAATAAGAATGTTTGTCTATATCCTTCTTTTTCCATATAATGGTAAGACATACCAAAAATCATTCCTGGCTTACCTTATTTGAAGTAAATAATGTTACCCCAGGGGTATGTTTGCTCACACTATTTCATCATGTACCAAGGTTCTGGCAAATAAAGTTGTTTTGATTGTTTATGGTAAACTATAGTGTCACTGAGCTCAGACTGACAGTAAAACTCTTCTTTCTGGCAAGGGCACATTAATAATAATCAAATTGCTGAATATATTTTGAAGGTAATTGTATTAGTATTTATACCTAATAGTTATAATTATGAGGGGTTTATTTACCGCTTCTCATTCATAGTGCATAGACAGTTTATGAAACTGAGCTGCAATACTGCAAATTGGACATGGAACAATATATTATTTTCATGGTCTCTTTGTATAATGAATGAGACCTTCAAATGGAGAAAAACATCATGAGCTATACTACTATTTTTTGTTGTAAAAATCAAGTTCTTATTTTGTTTCCTAACTACCTTACTATACCATTCTATAGTTTCACAGTGTTAGAAGCACTATACTAAATCAGATTTAGCTAACAGGTGTTCTCTAGGCTGTGGACAATTACATCATAAAAATGTATTACTGTGCTCACTCTTGGGAGCAAAGACTTTTGCTATTATAGTGAAATGTGTTATATGAAGTGGAATTTCTAATGGACTTCAACAGAGCTGCTGGCCTGAATGCAATAGTGATATATCAGGGGTAGCTTCACAGATGAAAACCTCATAGGAAGAAGATACTTCACTTAGCAGAAAGCTTACACTTTCCATTCCATGTATTTACATTGATATATTGTTTAGACATTTTTAACAGTTGTTCAGATTGTGTAGATATAGTTTTAAAAGTTAATTGGCCACTCATACTTTCAGAGATGAAAAAATGGAGGAAAACAATGGAGCTGTCATATTGAAATGGCTCTTGGGGATGTACTATAACATAATGAACAATCAAGAACAAAATTGTTTATAAAACGTTTGCTTTCACCCAACTTCACTAGCAGAGGATATCAGTAAATGAATCATGCAATACCATTTTAACTTGATTCTGGAAAGAAAAGAAAGAAAGAAAGAAATTTTCTTGGAAAGTAATCTTAAGTTTAGAGCTGCCATGGTTTTAGCCTTGCACCAAAGTCATCATGTTGAGGACCATAGAGTTTTTCAGATCCAAAGCCTTACAAATTAGTAATATAATACTTGAGGTAGATCAATATCTCAAGGCCCCAAGCTGAGATTGATTTTGCTCCAGTGGGATTTTTCATCTAATTCATCAAAAACCATTGTGCCCCATTCCATAATAGTCTATTTTTGCTGCAGCGAGCAGAACACCTAATACTGAAATTAAATGGTCTTTAACATCTTTGCTGTTAAAGTTATACTCCACATATTTATTCTTATCTAAAAGCTCTGCATCTCCCATGTCTGATGTGATGTGGAGCTAAATTTATATGCCTGCATCTGAACTGCAGAATTTACTTCTAGTCATTCTTTGTTACAACTGACCATCCAAAATTATCCTTTCAATATATATCAATGTAATATTAACCTATGTCTACATAATTTTATTATTCTTACCTTGTCTCTCATCCTCCCACCTTTCATCCTCCCACCTATTACACTCACTTGTTGCAGGTTGTATTAGAAACAGGACTATGTTAACACAAACTGGGAACCTTTTAGTTTGCACCCGCAGGGTCCACACAGGGCAATTACAGCATAGCATACTAATGCATGCTACAATTCACACCCCATAGTCGAAAGTAGATTAGTCCTGTGGTTCGGATACTTTAAGTAGTTTAGACTTGAAATTAGAGTATTAGTGACAAAGTTTGGCATGATGGTCCTGACTCCCTCTACACCTTATCTCTGGGAAATTTCATCCACAAACACAAATTCAGCTACCACAGATCTACCTCTCTACTCCAGATCTATCTCTTCTGTACAAACTAAAATATTGGCCCATCTCTTTGACAGCTTCTCATAGATGTCTAGCCATCAGCTCAAGCTTAACATTGCTAAAACAGGATTCTTAATCTTTCCCCCCACCAAATCCTCCCTGCTACTTCCTTTCTCAATCACTGTGGGCAACACCACCAGCTCTCCTGTCACTCAGTCCCAAAGCCTAGGCATCATCTTTGATTTAGACCTTTTTATAGCTCCTCACAGCCAGGCTATTTTTAAATCTTGTGATTCCTGCTGCATAACAACTCTAAGATACAGTTTTCACTAACCACTTATACTGTTCAAACTCTTGTCCAGGCTCCCATCATCTTGCATCTTGATTAGTGCAACATTCTGCTCTCTAGCCTTGACCAGTGCAACCTCGTCCAGCTCATATTCATTCAGAATGCTGCTGCAAATGTCATTTTCCTAGTCTTGTATGCAGTGTTGTTGTAGCAATGTTGGTCGTAGAATATTAGAGAGACATAGTGGGTGAGGTAATATCTTTTATTGGACCAACTTCTGTTAGTAAGAGGGATAAGCTTTCAAGCTTAAACAGAGCTCTTCTTCAGGTCTGGGAAACAAACTAAGAGTGTCATTGCTAACACAAGGTATATTTATTTATTTGTATTTCGCAGTGACATCTGAGTTGGTTTCCCAGACCTGAAGAAGAGCTCTGTGTAAGCTCAAAAGCTTGTCCCTCTCACAAGAGAAATTGGTCCAATGTAAGATATTACCTTGCCCACCTTGTCTCTCTAATTTTCCTGTTCTGTTGCTTTGATCATGTCACTCCTCTCTTTGCATCGTTTCACTGGCTCCCCTTCTCTATCTCATCAGCCATCAGCTACTTTTCCTCACTTTCAGGACACTTCATGACTTATCCCTACCTTACATATCATCTTTCATTCACTCCTGAGATGTCAGCTCCGACCTTTGATCAGCCCATGATTCCAACCTCCATTGCCTACTTTTTACATTTTCATACAGGCACTTCCATGCTTTATCCCATGCTTCCCCTCACACTTGGGAGGAGCGCCCCCAAAATATGCAAAAAACTAATGCATTATCCTGCTTCAAAACCCTCTTTAAAACTTTCCTTTGACATGATGCCTACAAAACGCTTGACAACAACTAAGTTGCTGATGTGCTAAAAACACTGCCTTGTCATGCTGCCTAACATATTGTCTCATTGTTCCTTGTATTCCCCTTAAATCTGTCTGAATCAATCAGTTATCTTGTTTTAGACTTAGATTGTGAGGTGTTTGGGGAAGGAACTGTCTTTTTGTTCAATGTTTGTACAACTAACATAATGTAGTCCTGGTCCATGACCTGGGCTCCCAGGTCAAATCCTGGTAATAATAATAACAACAATAATAACTAGATAGAAGTTCTCAAACTTCTTATAGACTCATAGACTCTAAGGTCAGAAGGGACCATTATGATCATCTAGTCTGACCACCCGCATGATGCGGGCCACAAAACCTGACCCACCCACTCCTGGAAGAATTCTCTCCCTTGACTTAGCTGTTGAACTCCCCAAATCATTATTTAAAGACTTCTAGTCGCTTAGAATCCTCCAGCAAGCGACCCCTGCCCCATGCTGCGGAGGAAGGCGAAAAACCTCCAGGGCCTCTGCCAATCTACCCTGGAGGAAAATTCCTTCCCGACCCCAAATATGGCGATCAGCTGAACCCCGAGCATGTGGGCAAGATTCTCTAGCCAGACCTTCTGGAAAAGTTCTCTGTAGTAACTTTTAATATCCCATCATTGACCATTGTTATCGACCTATTGACTAAAATCACTGTATCCCATCAAACCATCCCCTCCATAAACTTATCAAGCTTGATCTTAAAGCCAGAGAGGTCTTTCGCCCCCACTGTTTCCCTCAGAAGGCTGTTCCAAAACTTCACCCCTCTGATGGTTAGAAACCTTCGTCTAATTTCAAGTCTAAACTTCCCGACGGCCAGTTTATATCCATTCGTTCTAGTGTCCACATTAGTACTGAGCTGAAATAATTCCTCTCCCTCCCTGATATTTATCCCTCTGGTATATTTATAGAGAGCAATCATATCCCCCCTCAGCCTTCTTTTGGTTAAGGTAAACAAACCGAGCTCCTCGAGTCTCCTTTCATACGACAGATTTTCCATTCCTCGGATCATCCTAGTGGCCCTTCTCTGTACCCATTCCAGTTTGATTTCATCCTTTTTAAACATGGGAGACCAGAACTGTACACAGTACTCCAAATGAGGTCTCACCAGTGCCTTGTATAACGGAACCAGCACCTCCCTATCCCTACTAGAAATAACTCGCCTAATGCATCCCAAGACCGCATTAGCTTTTTTCACGGCCACGTCACATTGCCGACTCATAGTCATCCTGCGATCTACCAGGACTCCGAGGTCCTTCTCCTCTTCCGTTACTTCCAACTGATACGTCCCCAGCTAATAACTAAAATTCTTGTTAGTTATCCCTAAATGCATAACCTTACACTTCTCGCTATTAAATTTCATTTTATTACTATTACTCCAGTTTACAAGGTCATCTAAATCTCCCTGCAGGATATCCCGATCCTTCTCTAAATTAGCAATACCTCCCAACTTTGTGTCATCCTCAAACTTTATCAGCCCACTCCTACATTTGGTTCCGAGGTCAGTAATGAATAGATTAAATAAAATCGGACCCAAAACCGAACCTTGAGGAACTCCACTGGTAACCTCCCTCCAGCCTGACAGTTCACCTTTTAGTACGACCCGCTGCAGTCTCCCCTTTAACCAGTTCCTTATCCATCTCTGGATTTTCATATCGATCCCCATCTTTTCCAATTTAACCAGTAATTCCTCATGCAGTACCGTATCAAAATGCTTTACTGAAATCGAGGTATATTAGATCCACCGCATTTCCTTTATCTAAGAAATCTGTTACTTTCTCAAAGAAGGAGATCAGGTTGGTTTGGCATGATATACCTTTCGTAAAACCGTGTTGTAATTTGTCCCAATTGGCGTTGACCTCAAGGTCGTTAACTACTTTCTCCTTCAAAATTTTTTCCAAGACCTTGCATATTACAGATGTTAGACTAACAGGCCTGTAGTTACCCGGGTCACTTTTTTTCCCCTTCTTGAAAATAGGAACCACATTAGCTATTCTCCAGTCAAACGGTACCACCCCCGAGTTTATGGATTCATTAAAAATTATCACTAACGGGCTTGCAATTTCCCGCACCAGTTCTTTTAATATTCTCGGATGAAGATCATCCAGTCTGCCAGATTTAGTCCCGTTAAGCTGTTTAAGTTTGGCTCCTACCTCGGATACGGTAATGTCAATCCCCCCTCCTTTATTCCCATCTGTCTCGCTTCTACTATTCCTCAGCCATTTTGAAACAATCTCTCTATGAAGATGTGGTCAAAAGCTACCTCTCCTTATATTTTTAATCCCCAAACAGCCTTTGGGAACTACAAGAATTTAGTACATTCAGAAAATATATTTACTAAAGATTTTCTGTTTTATGATGCAAGATGGCAGCTGGAAATGAGGAGAAAAGCCAATATAATGTGAACAGCCAGCTCTCCATACTTCCACCAACAGATCTCTCTACATACTACATACTCACTACTAATGAGACAACCATAATAGATAGATACAATTTAACTAGAAAAATTTTTAAACTATTTCCTCAAGCCTAAAATCATCACTAAGATATTTTAAAATTATACAGAGAGATTTAAGCCATATTTTTATTAATGTCATCAAAAGCTGGAACTTTTGTCTACATTTTCCCCACCTATATCTTCATAATTAATTCTACCTGGCTTGAGACTCTCTTCTTTCAATAGTCTACATCAACTACATTGCTCAGCCACAATGGGAGAAATCCACCAATCAAATGAAATTATCGTGCACACCTTTCTCTTGTTCAGGACTTTCTCAAGTATCTAACAATTAGAATTGCAATAAACTGGAACTTCCTGCTTCAGCTGATATTTTGGCAAGTTCTTTTCCTGACACAGTTTGATCAGGATTTTTCAGGCAATGAGTGAATTGCCAACTGTTCTCTTGATTTAGCTGCTACCTATACCCACATTACACTTTCATGTTCCAATCATCACTGAAGGAGTCAATGATAAGCAGATTTAAATAACTAGTTGAATATGTTTCTGTGGTCATATTTTACAGCATTTACTCTTTTATTACTATTGTCAGATACTGAAGAATAATCCCACATCTAAAAGACTGGTCATTAGGTTACTGACAGCACTATTGCAGCTGTTTTAGTATTCAGCTAGTAGTATTTTTCACAATCTAGATCGAGTTTTTCTTTTATTTAGACAAGTCTGCGGTGGCCATCAGACCATGGACATTATGGAGCTATGTTGATTCACACCATCTGAGAATCTCATAGAATCATAGACTTTAAGGTCAGAAGGGACCATTATGATCATCTAGTCTGACCTCCTGCACAATGCAGGCCACAGAATCTCACCCACCCACTCCTGTATCGAACCTATGAAGTCCTCAAATCATGGTTTAAAGAATTCAAGATGCAGAGAATCTTCCAGCAAGTGACCTATGCCCCACGCTGCAGAGGAAGGTGAAAACCCCCCAGGGCCTCTGCCAATCTGCCCTGGAGGAAAATTCCTTCCTGACCCAAATATGGCGATCAGCTAAATCCTGAGCATGTGGGCAAGATTCACCAGCAGGACACCCAGGAAAGAATTCTCTGTAGTAACTCAGATCCCACCCCATCTAACATCCCATCACAGGCCATTGGGCATATTTACTGCTAATAGTCAAACACCAATTAATTGCCAAAATTAGGCTATCCCATTATACCATCCCTTCCATAAATGTATCAAGCTTAGTCATGAAGCCAGATATGTCTTTTGCCTCCACTGCTCCCATTGGAAGGCTGTTCCAGAACTTCACTCCTCTGATGGGTTAGAAACCTTCATCTAATTTCAAGTCTAAACTTCCTGATGGCCAGTTTATATCCATTTGTTCTTGTGTCCACATTGGTACTGAATTTAAATAATTCCTCTCCCTCCATGGTATTTATCCCTCTGATATAGTTATAGAGAACAATCATATCTCCCCTCAGCCTTCTTTTGGTTAGGCTAAACAAGCCAAGCTCTTTGAGTTTCCTTTCATAAGACAGGTTTTCCATTCCTCGGATCATCCTAGTAGTCTTCTCTGTACCTGTTCCAGTTTGAATTCATACCTTTTAAACATGGGAGACCAGAACGGCACACAGTATTCCAGATGAGGTCTCTCACCAGTGCCTTGTATAATGGTACTAACACCTCCTTATCTCTACTGGAAATACCTCGCCTGATGCATCCCAAGACCGCATTAGCTTTTTTCATCGCCATATCACATTGGAGGCTCATAGTCATCCTATGATCAACCAATACTCCAAGGTCCTTCTCCTCCTCTGTTACTTCCAAATGATGCGTCCCCAGCTTATAACAATAATTCTTGATATTAATCCCTAAATGCATGACCTTGCACTTTTCACTATTAAATTTCATCCTATTTCTATTACTCCAGTTTACAAGGTCATCCAGATCTTCCTCTATGATATCTCGGTCCTTCTCTGTATTGACAATACCTCCCAGCTTTGTGTCATCCACAAACTTTATTAGCACATTCCCACTTCTTGTGCCATGGTCAGTAATAAAAAGATTAAATAAGATTGGTCCCAAAACTGATCCCAGAGGAACTCCACTAGTAATCTCCCTCCAGCCTGTCAGTTCAACTTTCAGAACAACCCATTGTAGTCGCCCCTTTAACCAGTTCCTTATCCACCTTTCAATTTTCATATTGATCCCCATCTTTTTCCAATTTAGCTAATAATTCCCCATGTGGAACTGTATCAAATGCCTTACTGAAATCGAGGTAAATTAGATCCACTATGTTTCTTCTGTCTAGAAAAATCTATTCCCTTCTCAAAGAAGGATATCAAGTTAGTTTGGCACGATCTACCTTTTGTAAAACCATGTTATATTTTGTCCCAATTACCATTGACCTTAATGTCCTTAACTACTTTCTCCTTCAAATATTTTTTCAAGATCTTGCATACTACAGATGTCCAACTAACAGGCCTCTAGTGGCCCGGATCCAATCATTTGGACAACAGTGCATCAATGGTGACATGACCATCATGGTCAAAATTCAGCGGTGATGTAAAATGAAAAAAAAAACAATCCCCGGGAAGACATAGAAACATTCCACTTATGATACATCCTCCTGTTGGTTACTGCTACAAACTCACTCTTCTATCTCCATCATTTGCAAATTATACTCACCTCCCAATATTTAATGTACATCACCAAACTATCAAAAAAGTCACCATTAAGAAGAAATTAAAACCTGGAAAATTTTAACCTCCAAGGCAGAAAATATCAGTTACAAATGATTGAAAACGGGTAAGAATGGAACTATTACAGATCTTTAATTATATGTCTGACTGTTGCTCCTGCAGTAATGTCTTGAGTCTTCATGTGAGCTCTGAGTGGGAATTATGATCTCATACTGTCTGTGTTTGGAGTATTAAGTTTTGTATATGAACTTTGTTAGCAATGGAGCATTTCACAATATGGTATAATCTTTTAATCTTTTGCAAACTAAAATGGGTCATCCCCCTGGTTGGGGACCTTACAAAATGGCTAAGAGTTGCAAGTGGCAATGCCATTCAATAGCCAGTGCTTTTCCCCCATATCCATACAGAACTACTATCTCAGCTAGAGCTTGTTGACATTTTCCAATGGGTCAGTTTTATGTTTGAAAATGCTGATCCAACAGAAGCAGAACATTCAGTGGGAATTTGTCAGTTCCATCAAAACTTTCACTGGAAACCAGGAAGGCTGGCTGGCTGGTCAGAAAGTTGGTTTCTTGTCAGCCTACCGACTACCTGGAAACTTCCATTACACATACAATTTTGCATTTCTGACCTTTAGTTTGTATTCAAAATGCAAAATTATCCACAGAACAGAAATGCTGTTTCCTGCACAGCTCTAATCCCAGCATGGTGGTAAGAATGTTTTACTGGAGGTACCTTCTCAGAAGAGATGTAAAACCAATTTCCTGAACACCTATGGTCACTAAAGATCTCATAGTACTCTGCATAAGAGTAGGTGTGTTACCCCTAGCGTCCAAGCCAATTGCTAACCTGCATAATTAATTTACAATACATTCTGCTCTGTTGTTTCAACTGGTGATTTTAGTCTTCACTTGTTCTCCTGAAATGTTCACTATCTTGATTTTTATTAGTTATTATTAACTTTAAAGCACTTGCTGTATTTCAGTGGTGGGCAATCTCTGAGTGTTTTCTGCATATTAGTTTTTAAAGTGCTTTGTGATCATTTACCATATACACCTCTACCCAGATATAACGCGACCCGATATAACACGAATTCGGATATAATGCGGTAAAGCAGTGCTCGGGGGGGGGGAGGGGAGAGGCTGCCCACTCTGGTGGATCAAAGCAAGTTTGATATAATGCGGTTTCACCTATAACGTGGTAAGATTTTTTGGCTCCCGAGGAGAGCTTTATATCGAGATAGAGGTGTATATATTTTAAGGAAAATACCTTAAACTAAAAAATGTATACATAAGTAAAACTGTGGGAATATATATATATATTATGTATATATTTTAGTTTAAGGTATTTTCCTTCAGTTTCAAATAACTTCATCAGAAGCATACTTACATTGTTTAAAGTTTTGCTACTGAGAAGTTTGAAAGTCTAATTGTTCCTCAGAGAGTCATATATATCAATATTATAGACAATACATTTTGGAACACTTCAGGAAAGCTTAAAATGAAAATCATACTTTTTAGAGTCATGCTGCATTTATACGGCCATGAACGAACAATGGCCTTCTTACAGTTCAACAAGTGTACATACAAAAAAGACACCAAGGATTTGACACATAAATGCCTTCTGTTGACTGACCCAACAATTCTCAGAACTTCTACTTCATTGTGAATATGATATTCAAGCTGCTTCCTGTATATACTGTGCTCTTCTGCTAGAGCTGAAACTCAATGCCAGATGGCAGCTAAAGGTCATGCAGTGGTCTGCATACTAAAAATAGAAAATTAAATTTTAGTTAGAAAAAAGAAATGATTATGCAAAAGGTCACTGAATGCAGTCAGCTAGATACAAACTATCTTTAACAGGGATCTTACCAAAAGTATATTATATTAAAGGATGAGAGAGAGAGAGAGAGTAAATGTAAGTAGGATGACTCTAAAGCACAGTTTTAAGCATCTATAATATGAAGGCTCTTTCTAAATAAACCAGAAGAATCCGAGGGCACACGAAATTGGTTTAGATCCAGTACAACTGCATATAGACCTTTATAACAATTACTCTTAGCTTGGCACTTGAGCAAGGAGGCTGGTGATTAAAAATGAATGGGAGACAATGCTGGATTTGAGCCGATACCTCCAATGTACTACAAACTGGGGAGAACATTCATTTGGGAATGGAAGATCTTCCCCAACCCCCCCATTGTCATACATCTAGTACTCTCATATCAGGTATCCTAGAGGATCTCAGCTGCCATGTTGCGGGATAACATGAAGAGAGCAGTGGCCTTTAAGACATACATATCCCAAACCATATAGGTTAAAATCAAGAACTTGAATTACAGCTGAGAATAAACTGGAAGCTAATGTATTTCATGGAGTTCTGATGTAATGTTCACCAAACCAGAAGCTCTTCTAAGTAAGTGTACAATCTCAAAATTCATGTGATCATCAAGCATAGCCCTGTGTAGAGTACATTAAAATCCAATCTAGAGGTCACAAATGTGCAGATGACTTTGGTGAACTCTGTATACAAGAGGAATGGTCGTAACCACTTGGACCTGCAGAGATGGAAAGACCCCATTTGTTGTATATCTTATTAAAAAATGGTGAAATAACACCCTCAGAGAACCAGAAATCACTTCCACCTGATCTGCTTTGGATAGAACTTCTCTCTTTTTTGAACTTCAACAAGTTAGTATTAATCCAAGCTCTGTTGCGGGGTAGAGTTACAGAAAGCTGAGCAACTACATGCTGAGGCATATCTGGGTTATATGAAACTCAAACCATATTAATGGTATGACAAGCCAAACCATGTCACTGCCTCTCACTGTAGTCTCATCTACACCCATCTACACTCACAAAATGCAAAGAAGATACTAATGTGAGATTTCTAAAAATAGCTACAGCACTCGACCCAAGGCTTAAGAATCTGAAGTGCCTTCCAAAATCTGAGAGGGATGAGGTGTGGATCATGCTTTCAGAAGTCTTAAAAGAGCAACACTCCGATGCAGAAACTACAGAAGCCAAACCACCAAAAAAGAAAATTAACTTCTGCTCGTGGCATCTGACTCAGGCCTGGTCTACACTACGGGTTTAGGTCGACTTTAGCAGCGTTAAACCGAATTAAGCCTGGACACGTCCACACAACGAAGCCCTTTCTTTCGACTTAAAGGGTCCTTTAAACCGGTTTCTTTACACCACCTCCGACGAGGGGATTAGCGATAAAACCGGCCTTTGCGGGTCGGAATTGGGGTAGTGTGGACGGAATTCGATGTTATTGGCCTCCGGGAGCTATCCCACAGTGCTTCATTGTGACCGCTCTGGACAGCACTCTCAACTCAGATGCACTGACCAGGTAGACAGGAAAAGACCCGCGAATGTTTGAATTTCATTTCCTGTTTGCTCAGCATGGAGAGCACAGGTGACCACGCAGAGCTCATCAGCACAGGTAACCGTGATGGAGTCCCAGGATCGCAAAAGAGCTCCAGCATGGACCGAACGGGAGGTACGAGATCTGCTCGCCATATGGGGAGATGAAGCAGTGATAGCTGAACTCCGTAGCAGTAAAAGAAATGGAAAAGTATTAGAAAAGATCTCCAAGGCCATGAAGGACTGAGGCCATAACAGGGACACACAGCAGTGCCGCGTGAAAATTAAGGAGCTACGGCAAGCTTACCACAAAGCCAGAGAAGCAAACAGAAGGTCCGGGGCAGAGCCGCAAACTTGCCGCTACTACGCGGAGCTGCATGCGATCCTAGGGGGTGCAGCCACCACTACCCCAACCGTGTGCTATGACTCTCTCACTGGAGAAACACACAGGGAAGACGGTTCGGGGAACGAGGAAGATGAGGATGGAGGTACTGTAGGTAGCTCACAGCAGCAAGGAAGCGGAGAAACCGGTTTCCCCAACAGCCAGGATATGTTTGTGACCCTGGACCTGGAACCAGTAACCCCCGAACTCACCCAGGACCCTCAGGGCACACAGGAGACCTCTGGTGAGTGTAACTTTGTAAATATTTGTAAACATTACAAAAAAAAAAGCAAGTGTGTTTAATGATTAATTTGTCCTGGCAATCGCGGCCAGTACATCTACTGGAAAAGTCTGTTAACGTGTATGGGGATGGAGCGGAAATCCTCCAGGGACATCTCCAGAAAGCTCTCCTGGTTGAAATGGGGTGATTTTATTAAGGGGACATTCAGAGGCGCCCGTTCCTGCTCTTCTGACCAGAAATGTTCCCCGCTGTTAACCACATGGTGGAGGGGAGGGGTGAAGTGATCATCCCAGAGAATCGTGTGTGTGTGTGTGTGGGGGGGGGGTGGTTTACTTGTGTTTGTGCCGCCTGTTAACCGGGAAACCGCAGACCCTCCTTTTACATTGAAAACCCATTTTAAATGGACAACCCAATTCATCCTTGAAATGCGCTGCTGTTTGCAACCTTTCCCGCATGTTAAGAAGGTTAAAAAAGCCAAAACACTGTGGCCTACCATGGCTGCCTGCAAGCCGAAATATGCGACCTTGTAATGAAAGAGTGTACCCATTGTTCTCTAAAATGTGTCTTTTTTAACCACCTCTCCCTTCTCCTCCACCAGCTGCAAATGTTTCTCCTTCGCAGAGGCTCGTGAACATTAGAAAGAGAAAATGTAGGACGAGGGACGATATGTTCACGGAGCTGCAGATGTCCTCCCACGCTGATAGAGCACAGCAGAATGCGTGGAGGCAGTCAATGTCGGAGATGAGAAAAGACCAATATGAACGAGAGGAGCGGTGGCGGGCTGAATCGCGGGATGAACAGAGCAAGTGGCGGGCTGAAGACGATAGGTGGCGTCAGCTTGCAGACAGACGGCAAGAGGCAATGCTCCGTCTGCTGGAGCATCAAACTGATATGCTCGAGCGTATGGTTGAGTTGCAGGAAAGGCAGCAGGAGCAGAGACCGCCGCTACAGCCCCTGTGTAACCAACAGCCCTCCTCGCCAAGTTCCATAGCCTCCTCACCAAGAACGCCCAAGAACACGGTGGGGGGGCCTCCGTCCACCCAGTCACTCCACCCCAGATGATCGCCCAAGCATCAGAAGGCTGGCCTTCAATAAGAGTTAAAGTTTTAAAATGCAGTGTGTCTTTTTCCATCCCTCCTCCCCCACCCATCCCAGGCTACCTTGGCAATTATCCCCCTACTTCTGTGAGGAAATAATAAAGAATGCATGAATGTGAAAAAACAATGACTTTATTGCCTCTGCAAGCGGTGCTCGAATTGGGGAGGGGACGGTGGGGTGGGGTGTTTGGTTTAGAGGGAAGTAGAGTGAACCAGGTCGGGGGGGGGGGTGGTTTGGAGGGTTCATCAAGGAGAAACAAACAGAAGTTTCACACAGTAGCCTGGCCAGTCACAAAACTCGTTTTCAAAGCTTCTCTGATGCGCACTGCGCCCTGCTGTGCTCCTCTAACCGCCCTGGTGTCTGGCTGCGCGTAATCAGCGGCCAGGCGAGTTGCCTCAACCTCCCACCCCGCCATAAAGGTCTCCCCCTTACTCTCACAGATATTCTGGAGCGCACAGCAAGCAGCAATAACAATGGGGATATTCTTTTCGCTGAGGTCTGAGCGAGTCAGTAAGCTGCGCCAGCGTGCTTTTAAACGTCCAAATGCACATTCCACCACTATTCTGCACTTGCTCAGCCTGTAGTTGAACAGGTCCTGACTCCTGTCCAGGCTGCCTGTGTACGGCTTCATGAGCCATGGCATTAAGGGTAGGCTGGGTCCCCAAGGATCACGATAGGCATTTCAACATCCCCAATGGTCACTTTCTGGTCCGGGAAGAAAGTCCCTTCCTCCAGCTTTCGAAACAGAGCAGAGTTCCTGAAGATGCGAGCATCATGTACCTTTCCTGGCCATCCCACGTTGATGTTGGTGAAACGTCCCTTGTGATCCACCAGGGCTTGCAGCAGCATTGAAAAGTACCCCTTGCGGTTTACGTAGTCGGTGGCTTGGTGCTCCGGTGACAAGATAGGGATATGGGTTCCGTCTATGGCCCCGCCACAGTTTGGGAATCCCATTTCAGCAAAACCATCCACTATTGACTGCACGTTGCCCAGAGTCACTACCCTTGCTATCACCAGGTCTTTCATTGCCCTGGCAAATTGGATCACAGCAGCCCCCACCGTAGATTTGCCCACTCCAAATTGATTCCCGACTGACCGGTAGCTGTCTGGCGTTGCAAGCTTCCACAGGGCTATCGCCACTCACTTCTCAACTGTGAGGGCTGCTCTCATCTTGGTATCCTGGCATTTCAGGGCAGGGGAAAGCAAGTCACAAAGTTCCATGAAAGTGCCCTTACGCATGCGAAAGTTTCGCAGCCACTGGGAATCGTCCCATACCTGCAGCACGATGCGGTCCCACCAGTCTGTGCTTGTTTCCCGGGCCCAGAATCGGCGTTCCACGGCATGAACCTGCCCCAGTGACACCAGGATTTCCACATTGCTGGGGCCTGTGCCTTGTGAGAGGTCTATGTCCATGTCAATTTCCTCATCACTCTCGTCGCCACGCTGCAATCGCCTCCTCGGCTGGTCCGGGTTTCGCCTTGGCATGTCCTGGCTCTGCATATACTCCAGGACAATGCGCGTGGTGTTCATAGTGCTCATAATTGCCACAGGCTCCATGATCCCAGTGCTAGCTATGGCGCCTGGTCAGAAAAAAGGCGCGAAAGTAGTATCTGATGGACCAGGAGAAAGAGGGAGGGCGGGAGGGAGGGAGGGCTGAGTGACGACATGGCATACAGTACAGGAACAGGGAGAAACACAAACAACTGCCACACAGAATGGTCCCCCCAAAGATTAAACTGAAAACCCTGGGCTTAGCAGGCCATTGATTTCACGGAGGAAGGGGAAGCAAATGAATACAGAACAAATCTATTTTTTACATCTTAAGCTGGCAGCCGACGGTGCAGCATGAGTGATAGCCTCTCCAGTATGACGATGACGGATACCAGTCATAATATACCATCGTCTGCCAAAAGGCAAGGGGCTGCTGCTGTGTAGCAATGCAGCCCCACGTCTGCCAGCCCCACGTCCGCCAGCACCCAGCATTGCCCTCGGCCTCTTCTGGGTGCTTAGCAGACAATACTGGGCAATTGGCAGAAAATAGTATATTACGATTGGTAGCCATCATCATCGAAACATGTCTGCCCAGGTGGCCATGATTGACAGCCACTCCAGTACGACGATGATGGGTACCAATCATAATATACCATCGCCTACCAAAGGGCAAGGGGCTGGTGCAATGCAGCCCTACGGCTGCCAGCCCCATGGCTATCACTCATGCTACACCGTCTACCGCCAAAAGGCAGTTAGCAGCTGCTGCTGTGTAGCAATGCAGTCCCACGTCTGCCGGCACCCAGAGGACATATGGTGACGGTGAGCTCAACTGAGCTGAGCGGGCTCCATGCTTGCCGTGGTATGTTGTCTGCACAGGTAACCCAGGTAAAAAGGCGCGAATCTATTGTCTGCCGTTGCTGTGACGAGGGGGGAGGGGCCTGACGACATGTACCCAGAACCGCCCGCGACACTGTTTTGCATCATCCGGGCATTGGGATCTCAACCCAGAATTCAAAGAAAAGGCGCGAAAGTAGTATCTGACGGACTAGGGGAAGGAGGGCGGGCGGGCCGAGTGACAACATGGCGTACAGGTACAGGGAATTAAAATCAAGAACAGTGGCTGTGCATCAGGGAGAAACACAAACAACTGTCACACAGAATGGTCCCCCCAAAGACTAAACTGAAAACCCTGGGTTTAGCAGGCCGTTGATTTGACGGAGGGAGGGGGAAGCAAATGAATACAGAGCAAATCTATTTTTTACATCTTAAGACGACGGTGCAGCGTGACTGATAGCCCTCGGCATCTTTCTGGGTGCTTGGCAGCAAATACGGGGCAGTGTATGACGATGGTCTTCAGGCCTATTGCACGATTGGCTGCTCGGGGAAGACTCTGCTAATGTGCTATGACCCGACTTGTAATAGGACGGTTAACAGTCGTAATACACCATCTACTGCCAAAAGGCAAGCCCCACGGCTGCCAGCACCCAGATCGCCGATGAAGGCTACCAGTCTACTGCACCGTCTACCGCCAAAAGGCAGTTAGCAGCTGCTGCTGTGTAGCAATGCAGTCCCACGTCTGCCGGCACCCAGAGGACATATGGTGACGGTGAGCTCAGCTGAGCTGAGCGGGCTTCATGTTGTCTGCACAGGTAACCCAGGTAAAAAAGGCGCGAATCTATTGTCTGCCATTGCTGTGACGGGGGAGGGAGGGGCCTGATGACATGTACCCAGAACCGCCCGTGACACTGTTTTGCATCATCCGGGCATTGGGATCTCAACCCAGAATTCCAAGGGGCGGCGGAGACTGCGGGAACTGTGGGATAGCTGTCGGATAGCTACCCATAGTGCAATGCTCCGGAAGTCGACGCTAGCCTCGTACTGTGGACGCGGTCCGCCGACTAGAGCACCTAGAGCATTTTATGTGTGGACACACACAATCGGCTGTATACAACCGATTTCAATAAAACCGGCTTCTATAAATTCAAACTAAGTTCGTAGTGTAGACATACCCTCAGATAATGAAAATGGACATGTATCACCCCACACTGCTTGGGAGTGTTATTGAACAGAAACCTGTCATCAGCATGGACGCATGTCCCCTGGAATGGTGGACGAACCATAAAGGAACATATAAATCTTTAGCACATCTGGCACATAAATAACTTGTGACGCCAGCTACAACAGTGCCATGCGAATGTCTATTCTCACTTTCAGGTGACATTGTAAACAAGAAGCAGGCAGCATTATTGCCTGCAAATATAAACAAATGTGTTTGTCTGAGCAATTGGCTGAACAAGAAGTAGGACTGAGTGGATGTGTAGGCTCTAAAAGTTTACATTGTTTTATTTTTAATGCAGTTTTTGTGTACATAATTCTACATTTGTAAGTTCAACTTTCATGATAAAGAGACTGCACTACAGTAGTTAGGTGAATTGAAAAATACTATTTATTTTGTTTTTTTACAATGCAAATACTTGTAATAAAAAATAAATATAAAGTGAGCACTGTGCACTTTATATTCTGTGTTGTATTTTAAATCAATATATTTGAAAATGTAGAAAACATCCAAAAATATTTAAATAAATGGTATCCCATTATTGTTTAACAGTGCGATTAATTTTTTCAAATCGCTTGACAGCCCTAGTAGGAAGGTATATGATGTGTGAAATCTAAAGCAGCTAAAGAACAGGATGGGATTACAACTAGTAACTTGAATCTGTTGTATCAAGAACTCTAAGCAATTCAATCTCTACCCATTTCCTAGGGAAATCTGATTAGATAGCATGCCACCATCATTTTGTGCATGTCAGACCAAAGAATTTCAACATGTTAAAATTTTAGCATGGGGGAAACAATAAACATAGGATCTATTTGATATCTCTGCTGCTGGATTTATAATGTCTGCCTTCATCATACTTTTTTTAGTGGCATAAACTAATGAAAAGGAACAGAAACCCCATCTTGAGTTGAATATGAAACTCAGTTTATTTTTGGAGCTTAGGGACAAATCATATGATGGAATTTCTGTCACATTCAAGTACTACAATTTGAAGGGTTGTTTAGATTGGAAAGGATTCCCCCCCCCCCCCACCCTATCTATAATGAAAATACAAGAATAGATAATAAGAATCCAAAGAATGATTTTTATTTATTTTGGCATTTACTCTAAATATGTCATTTAGCTGCCAAGCGTATGCACTCGCGCATGCGCACACAAACACATGCATGCATACAAAGCATCTCACTATCCTTTGTGTTCAGTTCTGCAGCCTTCATAAACACACATGATGTGTTATTTCGGTATGAGTGCACAAGGAATTTCAGTCATTTTAAACCACACAGTTGGCATGATTAAGTTGTTGCATTAAAAGATATAAAAGCCCTCCTGTTTCAAATTGTTAATAATATATTAAATATGTAATGCAAATGAAAAGCAGTATACACAAAGTCAAACAGCCTGGATAACGGAGAAGAGGAAGCTAACACATAAATAAATTACTTGGGCAGGCAAAGAACAAATCCACAGAGAGAGGTGGTAACATATTGTCAGAAGACAGCTTCAGGCAAAATAGGTGAAAATCACAAAGAAAAGACATGAAGCGGAGAAAGGGAAACAAAATTGCAGAGGAGTAGCAAAAGCAAAGGCCTAATAGTTATTCTGACTAGGACAAGTTGACAGCATGCCAAAAGAATTAGGATCTAATCAGTCTGGAGGGCTGAAGACTGTTTGGAAGAGGGAGGATCAGATGAATGGAAAATATGAAAAAAAAAGGAACAAACTGATTTTGAAGTGAATATTATGTTCCTGCCAAAAGTCTCTTGACACAGAAAGGGAGAGACAGACAATTTCTACTGGTACATGACAGTCAGGTCATAATCTCCTCTTTATGCTCAGATAAGGTTGCCACTATTTTCAAGACAACCTGTTGAAGTCATGGAATAGCATCCCTAATTCTGAGGTAAACGGATGAAATAATCCATTGTAGGAATAGACGCAATTATGGAGAGTAGACAAATGCAAAATGGTCAGATTAATAGTGGGACTATTATAAAATGTACATTATCCCTATCATAGCAATTTAGGGTAAAGGAACATAGGTACCAACAATCTTTAATTTATGAGATTAGTGGGGATTTAATCTAATGTTTCTTCCCTCAATATTTGGGTTTAAATCCTGGTTACAGTCTCTAATTACAATTATTTTGGTGGTGTTATCCTAGTGTCTAGTGGCCACTTGTGCACATTCCAGCATTACTGCCCAATTCATTATGATTATAAATTTCTGCCCAAGAGAAATTCAGGATTAAAATATCAATCTAATTTCAAGACAGCCCAAAAGTTGCATTAATAAAGTTTGGGGATAAACCAGATATAATTTGCCCATTTAAGACAATCTATTGCATATTTTCACAAGCACTACATAAACATAAACACATTAAAACTAGGAATAAATCCATAGAGATACTTCAATTTACACATACAAAGAATGTGGTTTTAGGTCATTAGGCTTATAAATATTAGAATCACCTCAGATATTTATATAGGACTTAAATGGGAGCTGCAGCTACTCAACCCTTCTCAAAATCATGTCACTTTTGTTTAGGTGCCTAATTTTAGGTAAATAATTGAATATTTTTGCCTTAGTTTTAACATTTTTATTAGAATAATTTAGAGATGTGGGACAAGATTCTTAACTGTGCTTCAAGACACATTGATGCAGAGGAAATAGGACTGAGATGAGGAAAGATGAAGAGGCTTCAGTGGAAGAAAAAAAATGTGAACTCTGCCTCACATAAAGCCCCACTTCAGCTTCCAAGCCCCACATCTTGCACATATTGTCCTATTCAATCTAATGGATATAGCAACGTAGTGCAAGCAGGAAGCATGGGGTGAAATCTTTTATGCTGTGTAAAAGTGGGGAAAAGGGAGCATTAAAATCCCCTCAAGCTGGTGCAAGATTTCCTTGGCTCAGGAACTGAGGAAGGCAGTTGTAAGGCTGCCCTCCAAGAATCCCCTTGCAGACCATGGTACAGGGGATGTGCAGGGAGCAGGACTGGGACAGGAAAGGAGTACCAGGGTGGTTCTACCACATTAAGTACTGCACAGATTATGGACAATCATAGAATATCAGGGTTGGAAGGGACCTCAGGAGGTCATCTAGTCCAACCCCCTGCTCAAAGCAGGACCAATCCCCAACTAAATCATCCCAGCCAGGGCTTTGTCAAGCCTGACCTTAAAAACTTCTAAGGAAGGAGATTCCACCACCTCCCTAGGTAACCCATTCCAGTGCTTCACCACCCTCCTAGTGAAAAAGTTTTTCCTAATATCCAACCTAAACCTCCCCACTGCAACTTGAGACCATTACTCCTTGTTCTCTCATCTGGTACCACTGAGAACAGTCTAGATCCATCCTCTTTAGAACCCTCTTTCAGGTAGCTGAAAGCAGCTATCAAATCATCCCTCATTCTTCTCTTCTGCAGACTAAATAATCCCAGTTCCTTCAGCCTCTCCTCATAAATCATGTGCTCCAAGCCCCTAATCATTTTTGTAGCCCTCCGCTGGACTCTTTCCATTTTTTCCACATCCTTCTTGTAGTGTGGGACCCAAAACTGGACATAGTACTCAGATGAGGCCTCACCAATGCCAAATAGAGGGGAATCATCACATCCCTCAATCTGATGGCAATGCTCCTACTTATACAGTCCAAAATGCCATTAGCCTTTTTGGAAACAAGGGCACACTGTTGACTCATATCCAGCTTCTCATCCACTGTAACCCTTAGGTCCTTTTCTGCAGAACTGCTGCTTAGCCACTCCGTCCCTAGTTTGTAGCAACGCATGGGATTCTTCCTTCCCAAGTGCAGGACTCTGCACTTGTCCTTGTTGAACCTGATCAGATTTCTTTTGGCCCAATCCTCTAATTTGTTTAGGTCCCTCTGTATCCTATGCCTACCCTCCACTGTATCTACCACTCCTCCCAATTTAGTGTCATCTGCAAACTTGCTGAGGGTGCAATCCACGCCATCCTCCAGATCATTAATGAAAATATTGAACAAAACCGGTCTCAGGACTGACCCTTAATACTGGCTGCCAACTAGACATGGAGTCATTGATCAATACCCATTGAGTCTGATGATCTAGCCAGCTTTCTATCCACCTTGTAGTCCATTCATCGAGCCCATACTTCTTTAACTTGCTGGCAAGAATACTGTGGGAGACTATATCAAAAGCTTGCTAAAGTCAAGGACTAACACGTCCACAGAGCCAGTTATCTCATCATAGAAGACAATTAAGTTAGTCAGGCATGACTTGCCTTTTGTGACTCCATGCTGACTGTTCCTGGCCACTTTCCTCTCCTCTAAGTGCTTCAAATGGATTCCTTGAGGACAGGGCCGGCTTTAAGCCAATTCCCCTGATTCCCCGGAATCAGGCCCCGCGCCTAAGAGGGCCCCGCTCCGGGGGTCTTCGGTGGCATTTTGACGGTGGGGGGGGTCCGCTCCAGGGGTCTTCAATGGCATTTCGGTGGTGGGCGGTCCTTCGGTGCCGCGGAAGACCCAGAGCGGACCCCCGCTGCAAAGTGCCGCTGAAGCCCCAGGTATTGGAATCGGGCCCCGCGGGTCATATAGCCAGCCCTGCTTGAAGACCTACTCCATGATTTTTCCAGGGACTGAGGTGAGTCTGACTGGCCTGTAGTTCCCCAGATCCTCCTTCTTATGTAATTAACAATATAGACATGTAACTGACTAAATGCAGATTTGGGCCCTTATTAGTTGGCTTTTTATGTGACAGCAGCCTTGATGTAGTCAGCATATTTTAAAAGGAGAAGTGACTTATTTGGCAACAGTAGTTTCATAGGTTTAACTGTCCTCTTTGTTTTAGTTTATGGAAGCTGGTATCCTAAATAACCACCTATGAATGGGCTGTTAAAGAGGCACTTGAAAATATAAATGCAATGAGAGGCACTCGTTTTATTATAAAAGTTGCTACTAGAGAGAGTTACCATGAGTACTGAATCTGATTTATGAGTGAAGGTAGACAGTGAACTAGGTTGGAACATTTTCCTGAGAGTTAAAGAAACCTCTTCTACAACGTACAATCCTGGTAAAAGTTCCAACAGATCTTACAACTGGGTGTTTATTTCATGATCATAGTGTGACCCAATACACCACATATTAATCTGTACTGTTTTGTGCAAATCTGTTTTGTTTCACCTGTCTGCTTAGAAGTGACAATATTTCCTCTGCAACTTATTTTAGGACCCAGCACCTTAACAAATCACTCCTGTACAGATTTGTTTTCTGTGATCACTATTTGCTGCCTGGAACAACCTCCACTTGATTTACGCTTTTATTATTTTTTCCCCCGATAAGAACAGTCTTTGAAATCCCTGGAATATTTAAGTTTAAATAGCTTTGATCTTTGGGTTTATTAGAGTCAGATCTCATTTTTAAAGGTTACAATGTTTCTTTGTTCAAAGATAATTTCTCAGAGTAGGCTTGCTTGGAATGCTTAGCAGACAAAATTGCACTCTTATGCTCTGATAGTCATCCCACCTACATTGCACTTACACCATTGATGTTAATGGATTCACTTCTGATTGAAAGCATTGTAAGTAGAACAATAAGGCACAGACAGTTTAAAATAAGATGAGGGGAAAACATGCTTGCCCAGCATTGTTGTTTTGATAATCATTTTCTATATAGATGAAAAGATATAGGAAGCTTGGTAATTCCAGTGACTGGTAATGGAACACAGGTCCTTTCACCCCTAGGTCTATGGTTTGATCAAGCTGGTATTTCTTGCACTTTAGTAGATGAGTGAAGGGCTTATTGCCTCACAAACCATGGAAGGCTAAGGTGAGGGAGAGGGGGTTGCACTGAAGTCACTAAAGATAAAAAAAGATAGAATGAGTTTCCCAATGATAACATTATATTATATATCTGATCTGGTTACTGACCTGTATCAAACACTATCATTCTGATTGTACTGAATTTACTACACTGCTTTTCAAGAATGGTCTTTGATGGTTTGTTTGATTTTATCAATTGTCATTAGAAACCTTATTTATAAGGGAAGAGGCATTTCATATCTCCTCTATATCTCCAGTAAACTTCTTTATGCACAGGTCTAAGTTGATGTTGCAGTAATTATTTTACCATTCATAAAACATGAACAGTGCTTGTCAAAATATAGTACTGGTAGATAAAGGGTCAAAGAATATATTATCCTTGAGGGGGCCACTTAGGGATCTGGGGCAAAATCAGTACTTGGTCCTGCTAGTGAAGGCAGGGGGCTGGACTCGATGACCTTTCAAGGTCCCTTCCAGTTCTAGGAGATGGGCTATCTCCATTTATTTAAAAAAATATTTCATATGCGTTAAACATAAAAGTTCTAGGAGATAGGATATCTCCGTTAATTTAAATAGACAGGTGGGCAACCTGGGCGAGGATTTTTCCTTTCATTGGCTTCTATTCATTGTTGCAGCAGTTGTAAGGTGTGTAGTAAATGAGGCAAAGGGTTGCAGGAAAAGAAAGGATGGTCTCATGGTTAAGGCAGTTGAATGCTGTCATTGAGAGCTGGATTCTATCCCCACCTCTGTACAGGCGATCTTAATTCTGGTATTTCCTAATATTTGAGTGCTAGAATTTGCAACCTTAATGTTCTTTTAATATATTGTTTAATGTAATTAATACACACACACACACACACACACACACAAATAAAATCTTACAATTTAAATAAAAAGTAATAGATACATACTTTTCTATGTAGGAGAAGGATATTCCTCAGTAATATAAATACAGTAACTTTCAACACCACTACTAGTATACACATAGGATAAATATTTTATTTCAAAACCTCCCAGAATTCAGAAACATCTTAATTTTATAGGACAAAAAAGTTGTTTTTCTCAATCTGAAATTTTCGCAATTTACCTTTTAATTATATATGATTCTTCCACTCATTTAGGTATCAGCAAAATCTGTCATGCAACCAACAGACAGTCGAGGACTGGCCATCTGCTAAGAGCATCTCAACATTTGTATTTGGATTGGCAAAGAACTTTGATTCCTTAAGGTGCATTATATTAACAAAACTGAGAGAGGAACTGACATTTTCTTTAACGTTGCAGCTTGCAGAACTGTCAAGCTTTGTAAAGTGAACACAGGAAGATGTCACAGCTGGCTTATTGTGACAGAGCATTCATATTTTCACCCTGTATGGTGGATCATCATGGGATCACATCCCAAAGTCATGTACTGGGTTAGGATGTAGTATGCAGACCTGCTGCAGTAAAGAATACACTTTGGCTAATGAGCTGAACAGCAGAAAGAAAACAAGGTCTGACAGTTCCTTGATACTAAGTGGTGTGACCTAAGCCCATAGCCGTCAAGGTTTTTGCACAGCCAGAAGGGAGTTTGAGGGTGGAGGGGCTGAAACAAGAGAAACAACTATAATGATTCAGGGTTAATCTCAATGGTATACTCTAGTTAAACATTTTGATAAGTGAAAGAAATACAAGATACTGGCCCAAATTATTCCATTGTGCATTAAAAAAATAAATACACTGTTGTCAAAATTGCATGAATATGTCCTTAAAGAGGTAACAGTACCTGCATATGATTATAGTCTAGGTGACCAGAATAAAAGGGGAAGTAAATATTGTGACAAAGTTCCTCCTCTATCTTGGTGCGTCCTGTGCTTATTGGCGGATTTTCTTGCCTCAGAGATTCACCATGTGGGTTGGGGAACAGCCCAGAGACCTTCCCCTCTGGAAGAACCCACAGTCCAGGTCAATTCGGAGGTTTGGGGGGAACCCGGGCCCACCCTCTACTCCAGGTTCCAGCCTAGGGCCCTGTGGACTGCAGCTGTCTATAGTGCCTCCTGTAACAGCTGCATGACAGCTACAACTCCCTGGGCTACTTCCCCATGGCCTCCTCCAAACACCTTCCTTATTCTCACCACAGGACCTTCCTCCTGGTGTCTGATAAGACTTGTGCTCCTCAGTCCTCCAGCAGCACACCCTCACCCTCTCCCTCTCCCTCTCAGCTCCTTGCGCCTCTTGCTCCCAGCTCCTCACGCTCACACACAAACTGAAGTGAGCTCCTTTTAAAACCCAGGTGCCCTGATTAGCCTGCCTTAATTGATTCTAGCAGTTTCTTCTTAATTGGCTCCAGGTGTTCTAATTAGCCTGCCTGCCTTCACAGGTTTCAGCAGGTTCCTGATTACTCTAGTGCAGCCCCTGCTCTGGTCACTCGGGGAACAGAAAACTACTCACCCAGTGACCAGTGTATTTGCCCTCCACCAGACTCCTGTACCCAACTGGTCTGGGTCTGTCACAATATACAGAAAAAGTTGTGAAAATCTGCTAGATACTGTGCCTATATTAAAAGAGCAGAGATCTTTATCTAACTTCCGCACAAGCCATAGAAAATATGGCAGGGGGCAGAAGCTATTCAGCATAACAGTACATCCGTGGCAATAGGACATCAAATGGCTAAAAGCAATACACAAATATTATAGAAAAGCAAGTTTATAGCAAGGAGTAGAGTCAGGACTGGGATGCACACTCATGAGTGAGAAAAAAGGTAAGGGTGATAATTGTGAAGTGAAATGGAGAATGGGCCTGAGGTGCCCAAATAGAATCAAGCAAACAAACAAGTTACTACAGGAAATGCACAATGTCATACATATGTTCCAAACCATAATGAATATATACTGAATTGGTGTCTTTGTGAGAAGCATTTGTCATCCATGGCTCCTGAACAGCAGTCTAGCTGTTTTTTTGTAACATTGCAGTGGTGGTAATCTTGGCACTCTGCATGAAAGATCTCCCACAGAGAGCTTGCATGTTGAATCAGGTATTACTGCAGTATTAACAAGGGAGTATCCATATAAGGCCACAAAGAAGATGTTAGTCAGGAACCAGGGAAGCCAAAAAATCCAAAATAACCGTGCTGTTTTTTTCTGGTGTGAAAGCTAAAATTAAGATGTGATGCTAAGTGACATCTGTCCCAAGTTTTCAGATGAGACACTGCATATGCCTCTAACAAAGGGATATTGAGTTCCGTGGTTTTTGCCCATGAAACTGGTTACATTTCTTATTATCTGTAGAAGATGGAATATTCAGAAATAATGTTAAGAAAGAACCTAAGGACTATTTAGAATGAGAAGAAAAAATATTAATGTTAAAAACCAAGGACAAAATCCTTGCCTCACTGAAGCCAAACTCCCATTGACTCCAGTGGGGCCCGGATTTTTCCCCCAGTTATGAAAATGTATGTATAGCCCTGTGTGGATACTACTTGACTTAAACATTTTGACTTTAACATTTAAAGCCTGCAATGGATGGAGTCTCAGAGTATCTTAATATGTTTCTAGAGTTATGTATACTACCTAGCATAGCAGATCTGAAGAAAGTGGACTATTAGAGATTGTGCAGTCTGCATGATTGCCAAGATACTGTCCCTTACTTTGTTTCAGTGGCCCTTGACTTGTGGAACGCTCACCATTCTATATCTGATGTGACATGGTGGTATCCTTTTCAAATGAGGTTGAAGTAGAGCTGTGCAAATAACTGATATTTCAGTTTGATATACTACTAATAATTATATAAAATAACATATATATACAAAAATATATGAATAAAATAAAGCAAAACATGTCTTAAGTGAACATTAAACATGGATCACTAAAGCATCATCATCAACAAGTTAACTCAAAATATTATTAACACCAAGTCAACCAAAAAGTGTCCATGTTACAAGTTATAATCATTCTGTAGCCAGGCCACAATCAGTGTGCGGATCAGCACTAGTACATCACACCACTCTATACCGGATATTCTGTATGGATGAGATTTCAAAACAGGTAGTTTTATCTGACCCAGCAAAAGGTTAGCCAGGGAGGAAAACAGCTGAATGTGAGCACAGGAGCTTGGAGAAAACCAGTCTCAAACTGCTGAAAAGCTGCTGCTGCTGCTTCAAAAAAACACCACCAACAAAAAAACAAAAGGAGGAATCAAATAGGGGCAATGTAGGAAAAACTGAAACACCATATCTGAAGCAGACCATAATGGACACTGCACAGACACTTCAGGGGTAATATGATGCACAAAAGGCTTGCTTGCTTGCTACGATGCTATGCAGGAGCCTCCACTGAAAGTCAGGAGAGTGCTTAGGAAGAGGAGGTTTGTACAATGTCCTCCAAGCCAGGGACATAGAGTCATCCAGGGACAGGGGCATCCTCTAGGATGTATTAGGGAGATTAAAGAGGGTGGCATTGATGCACATGTCATGGAGCTACTTCTTGGTCATAGTTACAAAAGGAACATTCACCAAACACTTCCAGAACAACAATCTGCCTACTTGCACAAGGATCTCATCCACATAAGGGGAGACAACTAATGAGGGGAACACAAGAGTCCCCCCAGAAGAAGAATCTCTGCAAATTTTTTTTCTGTAAATACTGAGCAGACCACTGAGCAAGCGCTGCCTGGAATTCAGTGAGGACTTTATCCAAAAAACTCAAAATAGATTCTGGTCTGAACAGTAGGAGCTGACTTCCAACTAGAAACAAACAGGTAGGACAGCTTGGTTAACCCAGTCTGAGTAAAGGCAGAAAACAGGTTCCTGAATGAGAGAGCTTCAGTGGGAAAAAGTGGGTTAAAAAACAGTGTTTCCAAGATCCATAAGCTGGAAAGTGTCTGGTCTGGCCCTGGACTTAGCAGAAGCTGCCAAGCATTAACAAGACCATTATAGAATGGAGGAAAATCTAGATCTAATCAACCAGATGCCAACAAAAACAGGTGAGAGTCAAAGCCCATTCCCTAGTACAATGGAGGAGAGAAAAAGCAAGGGACTTTCAGGCCAGTGGGAAGCCAGAGTATAGCAACCGCTGAACAGAATGGAGGCAAAAGGCCACCATCCAGCTCACTAAATAATGAGCCCCTTCCCCCCTTCATCTAATGGCAGGAATATAAAAGCAGGGTGCAACCAGTGGCAACTATTAAAAAATGGTTAATATGTTGTTGAATCTGGTCCATAAGGCCTGTTGGAAGGTCCAGACACAGTAGCTGGTGCCACAACATTGAAGACACAAGACTATTGGAAATCAAAATCTGTCCCAAAGACAGTTCAGCGAGGAGCCAATGCCATTTCTGTGGCAACCTTGTACCTTCTCCTCCCCTCCCCCCTTCTCAGTCCCTTAGCACATATTGTTCAGAACTGAAAAAGACCCAATAGTTTAATCCCAGTGGTGCCCCATTGCAACTAGCGGGGCAATAAAGGGGGACTGCTACACTGCCAAGAGCCCAGTAAGATCAAATTGCTCTTTATCCAGTTAATGCAGGCAGAAGATGCCTATTCATACACTTGTACACAAGCTCAAACTGTCTGCTCATCACTCTCAGATGTAATAAAAAATGAGATATCATCAGAATAGGCCTACAGATAACTGTGAAAGCATCCGGCCTCCCTAGCTCAGAGAGGCCAATCTGACGGCTTCTGAGAAGATGCAGGAATGGCTGTGAACTAACAGCATACAGCATGCCAGGCAGAGGACTCCCTTCATGTATGGCTCTGAGAACTGGGAAGCAGCAGCTAAGACCTCTCTTAATCTTTAGGACACTAAACATGTTATGGTACTATAAAGGAATATATGGAGAGAATGCTGATTCAATCCCAAAAGCCTTTATCTTTTTAAAATAACCATGGTTAATGCTATCCAAGTCCTTCTCACAGTCCATTGAAATAAGCCCCATATCCAGATTATAAAAGTTTGCTAACAATAAAAAACATTACACATTAAAAACAAATATACAGCAGATAAGAATATAATATGTCTGATCAGGGTGTGTCAGAGAGTCTTTCAGCCAGTTAGATAAGGCCTGGATAAAACCTTACAATCAGAGCAAATAAGGGATTTAGGTCTCCAATTCCATAAATCACAGAGGTCCCGTTTTTTGTGCAGCAGGGTGATCACTGCCCTGCAGGAAATAAAGGGCAGCTCTTTCTCCTAGATTCACTCCAGCACCACTAGAAAAATGTCAGGACTGATAAAATGCCAGAAATGCTTGTAAAATTCAGATGGCAGCCCATCAGAACCTGAGCCTTGCTTATAGAGAGCTGCTGGATCATAACAGAGAGCTCTTGCACTGACAGTGGGGGTGTCTAGGCACTGCTGTCCCTGACAAGTCAGACAGGGTAACCCCTGGTGCAGCTCCTCCATTGCCAGCACATCACAGGCTTCAAGTGAGTATAGATAGTACACTACAAAAAAACAGCTGCTTTCTGGATCACAGCAGAGTCAGCCATTGCAAAAAATAACCATGGGGAGTGCTAATTTCAAGACGCTGAGAAAACTGGGCCTGAACTAACTAGAGCTCCTTGCTCCTTCTCTTCCAACGAACACCTCAGGAGCTGGTATTTCTCAGCTAAGGTTTGGTGAATATACACTGGTTTCCCACATAAAAGCTGCCATTAAGGCCCAAGATTACCTGTTCCATGGCACTCATGGGCTGATGCAAAGAAAACATGGCAGCCTGGGTATACTGCTGGCAGAACAGTTTGATCTGGACCTTTCCGACAGCCCACTACTTTCTTGGGGACACATACAGTAGCTTGTGCTGCTGCCAGTGCTCCAGAACACAGCAATCATCTGGGTGAATTCAAGTTCTGTGACAATTTGGTATTAAAATGCCAGTGGGAAGCACAGGCAGGAGGATGGAGAGACACACTAACAGAGAAATCATGATCAGACAAGTGAGTGGGAGATTGGAAGACTGAACAAACATATTTACACTGGTCTTCATGATAAAAAAGTGAGCCAGTGTAGCCCTTGGGACTTGGTTGGGAGTAGCCTTCAGCCAAGAGTACTGCCTAACAGTGGGGTGAGAGTACCTCCAAACATCTACTAGCCCAGAGGTTTGCAGGAGACAATACAGTTCTCTGGCTGACTCAGGTGCCTCATGGTTCCTCTCTAAACCACAGTCTTCAGCGCCACTGAAATCCCTCTCCCACCCCAACAATAATATTATCAGGATCACAGCCAAGCATGGCATGGGCAAGTGTCTGCAGAAAGGAGACATGATCTCACCCCAGAGTAGGGGCATACACAGTAAAATGTTAAACTATAGTGCCAATATGTGTCTCTATCTGGAGGAGCTGGCCATGCACAATCTCCTTCACAAAGCAGATATGAGCCACCGAACCCCAGGAAAAGAGAAGAGTTACCCCAGTAGTAACATTAGTCATGGCTCACCAAAGCTTCCTCTTCACACTCCTTCCAGCAATTCCCCTGATTTTCAGGGTCTGAGTTCGTTTCTTGCAAAAGGGGAACATCAACCTGTTTTTGTCTGAGAAATTGAGAGCTTTGTGCCCTTTTATGACCATTCCATCATCTGTTAATATTTAGAGAGCCAAAGTTGAACAGCACCACAAAGACTAGAAGAAGAGAACCAAGCAGCAGAGAGAAACAATGGAAAGTGTAAGTACATTGAACAAAGGGAGCCACGGGGAGACCTGTATATCTTGAACAATCCCAGCCCACTTCCTTAACTTGCTCAATAACTTTGAGATGGAAATGTTTTCTACGACCAGCCAAGGTCTCTACCAAGACAAGGGGAGCTGAGTGAACAAAGCACTGTAAATCAGGGAAATAGGCCTCAACCTCAAACCCCCACTTCCCTTTAGTGCTATCCAAAAAGTCACTAATCTCCTTCACGCTGTACCCATCCTTATACAATTGCAACAAATCTTGTACAAAAAGTATATCATGTAAGGTGTCAATGGAAAGGTTATGATTTGCTGAGCGTGATTATCCTGTTTATATGCATATATCACCTTTGTATCTAAAGGTATAAATATTGACAAAGTGCCAGTATTTCAATCTTGTCTGTCCTGGGTTAACAGCCACCAGGTCATTTGCATCCAGTCTGGCCAGCACATTGTGAACGAACCATGCAAGTTGATGGCCCATTAAAGAATAATTAAGTCTCACAATGGGCCATTGAAGAAACTCATCCTGCCCAGCAAGTCTTCCTGTGGACTCTTTAGCTAGAATATTGTTAATGGCTGCTCCTATGAATCATTAAAGCGTGCAAGGGCATGTGACTTGCTCATATGACCCTGGACTCCATCTTGTACTTTTCCACAAACTAAAACTGAGAGCATCACCTCCATATGGGGGAATTTCTAAAGGACCTTGGACACATCTCCATTTTGCCTCTTTCCTGCTCTGGTATCTTGATTATGGACTTACACTAACAGAAGCATATTGACTATGGATTGAGGACCTTTCAATCTTTTGGAAGTTATAAACCAACAGACTATAACATCACTGCTACAAACCTGATCCAAGAACTTTGCAATGATTTTATGTATATGATTTCTTTGACCATTTTAACTTTCTTCTTCTGTATTCTCTTATAAATAAACCTTTAAATATTAGATACTAAATGACTGGCAACAGTGTATTGGGTAAGATCTGAATTATATATTGACCTGGCTATGTGGCTGATGTCTTGGGATTAGAGGATGCTATATGGGATGAAATTGGTTTTCAATAACCACTCATCATAGAGTCCAGTGCCTGAGAGGTGAAGCAAGGGCTGGAATGCCTAAGAAGACTGCATTTTTTACTTCTTGTTAACCAGTGTGGTGAGACAGAAGTTTATTTTTGTTACTTGCTTGGTATATCATATGATAGAAGAACCACCAATTTGGGGGTGAGTTTGCTCTATTTCTAAGCAGTTTGTCCTGAATCTGATATTCTTAGCTGTGACCCACTGAGGCACAGTGTCAGCTACCATCCAAAACACTGTTATGTACTTCTCAGGGAACACAACTGCATCCTTAGCCACTGCCAGCAGTTCTAGCCCTTTAGAAATAGTACTGCATAAATCCATCCCATTGGTCTGTTGTTCAACACATCTCTAGAATCTATCTCTGCTTCCTCTGTAGGGAAGTGCTGCTCAACCTCCAGGACTTGCTTCTGTCCAGTCACAGCAAAGGGTTCCTCTGGGCAGGCTGCTCCCAGGGCCACCCAGAGGATTCAGGGAACCTGGGCAAAGCAATTTTGGAGGCCCCTTCCATAAAAAAAAGTTGCAATATTATAGAATACTATATTCTCGTGGGGGCCCCTGCGGGGCCCAGGGCCTGGGGCAAATTGCCCCACTTGCCCCCCCGCCCCGGGCAGCACGGGCTGCTCCCTGTACAATGGCTGACCACATATGGCGAGGAGGGGAGATAGAATCTGGCAGTGCAGATGCAGGCTCTGTTTTCTGCTGTTCCACTGATGGCCCACTCCACTGTCCTAGAGTTCCACATTCTTTCCAGGCACCCCATAACCAGTAATGAATTGGCAGGAACCCCTCATATGACCAGGGGCACCTCAAAGGAAACATTTCATGTTCTCACATGCAGCAAACACTGTATAAGCCATCCCATCTATGTGGTGCTTTAAAACCAGGTTCAAAGGGTTTTCAGGGTTATTTAGAACCACATAAACCTGGTGCTGGAAAGACATAGCATGCCTCACATTTGGGTTCATGGAGCCTAATGGAGCCATTCTAGCAGCAAACATTATCTTCCCATAATGGGAGAGATCAGACACTAGCATCTTTTTGTGAAGAAGGGGGGGAACACTGAGAAAAAATAAACAATTACTTTAGTAGCATGAGTAAGCAAGGGAAATACGTGAATAAAAGACTCCTTGACCCAGAGTCCCTCCTTTACCAAACAATACACAAACTGCTCCTGGGCCAGGAAAATCACTATAGATTTGCTCATTCAAGAGGCAGATTTTAAATTAGCACATCCAATAACCTTACCTACACTTTTAAATTAACACATCCTTCCCATGCAGGAGGCAACAGGCACACACCGAATCCCAGGCTTGTGGGTTTTGCTGCTAAACCCATCTGAAGTGGATCTCATGGAGAAACCCTCACCCTCTCAAGAAAAAGGGGGGAACCCACAACCCCCCAAAACAAAGAAACAGCAAGTAACAAAACAAAAACAAACACAAACTAATAAAAACCCAGACAGTGCATACAGCTCATAACAAACATATCCTCGCTCTCAGAAGCTCCCACAGAGCGAGAGAGAGAGCATTTAGAACCTAGAACAAACATAATTGATGCATGTGCCTAAGAAATATAATGCTTAATAGAAGTATTGTGAACGTTACATCACACTTGTATGACATTAGTTTTTAAATTAATTTTGTTTAAAGTGCTAGATCAACAAGCATTGGAGACGGAAGTCTGAAGAATATATAAAGTGTGGCAGAAGCAGTACAAGTTTTATCACTCCACCTGCCAATGTTCTTGAGTCCTGACTTACAATAACCAATTGTAGGAGTAGAAAGGTAATTCTTTCTCCATGCCCATTCCTTGTTTGTCATCTATTGAGACCACCAAGAACCATGGTGGATAGTGCCAATTTTGATGGTAGTTTATGTCATCAAAGGTATGTCTGTACTGCAATCACTGGGTATCAGAGCAGTGAACCTCCTGCAGCACTTGCTTAGCATGGGTTGTGCAACTCTTCCCAGATCCCTGGGTAATTGCTCACAGAGCTAGCTGGTGCTGAAGCACACTCTGCCACAGCTTCATTGCTCTGGTATCTTAACTAGCTGAATTAAAGCTAACTCAGTTTTTTTTGTTTGTTTGTTTGTTTTTGTTTTTGTTTTGTTTTTTTGGTCCTTGTTTGATGTAAAGCAATATTAAAGGACTAGGTCATAAGAACAGTTCTTAATAAAAGAACTAGGCATAGTTCTATGAGAAAATATTTACATCCCCTCCTTTTCTTTTTAGGTTATGTTCACTTACTGGACAAAAAATAAAAACCAAACATAAAAATAAAATTTACCTTACCTGCCTATAAGGAAGGAAGTTGTGTACAGACTGGAAAAGAATTTGATTCCATGAAAAAGGAAAGTGCCTATGAGGGAAAAAATGCCTGAGAGGAGTTTGCCCACTTGCTTCAAAGGAGCCTGACTGCCTCCAATAAAGTAATTTGCCTGCTAGGAAGCAGTTTACCTACTTGCCTGCCTGCTGCTAGAAAGCAAAGCCCTGCAAAGAGCTCCACTGTCGTTACTTCTGTTGGTAATACAGAGCCAAAGTAAGGATGTAAAATAATTTTTGCAATTTAGCCTATTAAATTTAAAAAATCTACCATTCTTTACTTAGCACTTTTCAAGATGATCCTGGAAAAGGGAGCTCATTCAAGAAGTCCTCATCTATTTTATTTTTGTTTTATTGTTTTAGAAAAGAAGGAATCTTCAGGACACATTTTAAAGTTAGTCATAACCATATGATGTCTTATAAGGCATAACATGAAATTTTCTCATGCTTTTGAAGTGATTCTCCTGAATATAATTGACTTAACTGATGAAAGCCAAGTATTTACTGGAAAGTCTTCTGGCAAAGGAGTGAAAAATATGTCTATGTGAAATATTTAAAGTTTCCTTTTGGGGTGGGAAGAGGAGATGTTGGTGCAGTATCTATGGGTATTAATATTTTTCAGACTGTCCGGTTGGACTGGATTTCCATTTTAAATATTTTTTTCTAGACAGTATATTTCTTTTTAGCATGTTAGTCTACATACTGTCTTGTTTGTATTTTATTTTTTTAACCCTCAGCCCTATGAAATTTAATACAAAATGAAAAGTTTCCTAAAAGTGATTTGGACTACCTTATATAATTGAATAAAATATCCCTGCTACAGAAGAATTCTATAAGATGGTTCAAAAACACTATAGAAAGGATTGGGTTATCTATGAAATCCCATACATTTTGAGAATAGTTTATATAGATCCTTATTACACTTTTATACAACCTTCTTCATTTTCTCCTTATTACACTGTAATGGACCTTTCCATAAAGAACAGTGTGCATATGCATGTCTATTTTGTGCTCATATTTCCTGGTATAGTGACATGATTGATTAGCATGCACACTTGGCTAGATTGGTATATTGAGTACATGTAGCCATGTGTGCACTCTGGGATTTATAAATGCACATCTAAAGGTATATACACAGATAGTAAGCATGCATTTGCACATGGGCCAGCTGGCCCTTCCTGGAAGCTGAATGCCAGGGTCTATGAGAACTTAAAGAAAATTTCTAAAGAACAAAGTATTTTGTTAGTGTTCAAATATTGCACATTCTCTGTGATCAGTTGTATATGTTTTAGGGGTGTTATTCACACTAATATGCTTGTAAAATACACTAGATTGATTTAATCGGTCCATCAAATTGGTAAAGAGAGGCAAGGCAAATTCCCAACACTGTCTCCCCACTGTACATAAGCATTGTCCTGAAGGGACAAACTCTGGGAGAGAGAAGGTAGTTCCATCACCACATCCATTCAGTCCTATGGTGGTCTTTCTGTGGGGCATCTGGCTTTCTGTTATATTGCATGTAACTATTTGTACTA
Organism: Malaclemys terrapin pileata; assembly: GCF_027887155.1. NCBI lineage: Eukaryota > Metazoa > Chordata > Testudines > Emydidae > Malaclemys > Malaclemys terrapin. Next base: position 94,618,213 of record NC_071509.1, read on the forward strand.
TGTTGCAAATGTAACCCTTTCTTCTGCAGTTGTAAGGGTCCCTTAGTAGAGGAATTAGTACAGCTCCACTCTGCAAGGTTCAGTGGGAGGCTGGATACAGAGTGACTATAGAAGAGGTGTTTACTCATTGCATCACTCAGAACTCAGCTCTGTGGGGCCCTTTTACATGGCAGCTTCTACACGGGAAAGAGGAGAATGACATGGCTGGGGCAGGGGAGAGGTAGAAGAGCAGCCAAAGTATCTGCTTCTGCACAGATCTTCCCATCCTTCCCCACTGCAGGGGACAAAGGAAAAGTGCACGGAGGTTACTCCGGCCATTTTTCATCCTCTGTTGCCCTATTGCATGTTTCCAGTGCCCTGCCTGACTGCTCAGCTTGGCATAGCTCAGGAGACTGGCCCTTACATGCATTTATTTATATATAGTATAGCACCCATTGTGACATCTTCTGTGAAATGAGGGAAAGCACAATTTTCTGAAGCCCATTCTTTCGACAACATGCATTTCAGAGGTAAAAAAAATCAATTTTAAATGTTGAAAAAAAAAAAAGCTTCTGCACATAGAATATTTGCTACATTATTATAGCTATTTATATTCTTTTAGAGATTACCTTATCTATTCATAGTTCAGCAGGTAGGCCATGCTCATCAGTTTCCAAATTATTTGCTGGCTTCCTGGCACACCTCTTAGCTATTTTTATCTGATATTTCAAATAAATTACAAAACGCTTTGAATTGCTTTATTAGTCCATTATGTATTCTGTTTAGTACAATTATATGCACTTTTGATTAACCTCCGTAAGTTTCATGAATAAATTACCTGGATCATGGGAAATTGCCAGTTAATGTTCGAATGTTCCAGCAGGGAGTTTCCAAGAGATTAATCTACCTCTTTTAGAGACTGCTCCTTCAGTCCAGCTTCCTTTAAAAGCTGTATGTGCTGCTCTAAGTGATGAGAAATGTGTGACTACAGACCCAACCCACTCAGCCTGAGTGGGTGCAAAATTTACTCACAGAACCAATTCTTTGGAAAATGATTGCGTCCTTTTAAGTATTGATGGCAAAGTTAATCCAATGTGATGAGGATAAATTGTGGAAATCAGACTAAATATCTTTCTAGTTGAACCAAGCTGAAGATTACTTTTCCCTCACTCCTGTGAAAATGTTGAATATTTGTATTAACTGCTTATGAAGGAATCTCAAAGTTTTCAACCTGCAAAAGATTCAAATATCTGGCTGCTCATCAAGACTACCTTATCTTCTAAGTCCTGGCTCCTTTCTTCCCCACACAAACATCTTCCCAGCTGGTCCAATCCTTCAACCTTAAAGACCCATTTATCTAACAGTAAGTTTCATTTAAGACATAGGCCAAACCAAACCCTCTTTCTGACCAGGTAAGGGGTTGATATGTCTAATCAGCTTGCTCTCTTTCTTTAGTTGCTGGCAGGTCCTAGGAATCACTCCATTATCTCCTATCACTGCAGCCCTCTCCAGTCTTCTCTGAACTTCTTGATTTCTCAGTGTATTTACATCCAAGATCATCACTTGAGCTCTGAGGGGGATCTCTGCAAAGCTTTCCAGAGTATAAAGTGGGATTAACTCTGCATAGAAATGGAAAGCATTCTGATGGCAGGATAAATACAATGACGTTTGACATCCGAAAGTTTTCAGGAACAGAAGCAGCCAGGACTGGTCATGAAGTAGAAGTGATGCTAAGGGGTCTGTTCAGTTATAACCTACGGGCAATGGACAGTGGACAGATTTCCTATTGATAATGCTTGATCTTTTGGCCGCTTTGATGTTATTGTTGATGTGTTGTTGATACAATGTCAGCATTAGAGGAAATTTTCATTGAGTGATTCTGTTCTTTTGTCTCAGAATGATCCTGGAGGCTAGTATTGGTTGACTGTTCTGCATTCTCAAAGGACCATGCAGGGCTCATAATGGTCATGTGTTCTGTTTTATGTGAAACCACTGGGAATGATCACCTCATGATAGTGGGCTATGGTATCATTATTAACATACTGATGATACCCAGCTCCATGTTTCTTTCTCATCAGAGATGATGCCAACTTCTGTCAATGTCTGAAAACCAGCTGGTGGCAGATCAGCCTGAATAAGATGGAAGTGATGCTGTTCAACAGGCAGAAGTACGCTAGGGGAGGGTACAGCAAAAAGGTTTCCACATATATTACAGTGAATTCTTTCTTAAAGTTCAGGGGAATTCAGAGAATGTGCAGGGCTAGGATGGCTTGCCAATGAAGGAGGAGGATCCAGAGCCCTTAAGGGCTGTCTGCAGTAAATAACTGTACTCTCAGAACAATTCTACTTCCTTTCCTACAAACCCATAATCATGCAAGTCTCACACTGCAGCCAGACCAGTACAGTTCTACTTACTGGGTGCAGTAGAAGGCAGGATAGTAGGCCTCCACACAAGCGGTTCACACCTCTTTTCCACTGTAGTGCTGGGATCTCTGGTGAGTAGGAACTCCCTGTATACAAGAGGGGTGAAGGTGAGACTAGGAGGAGTTGAGAAGGTAATAAACTGCTATAAGAAAGAGGTCTTAAAATGAAAGTGCCACCTCAACCATAGCAAATATCTCTATTGTGATGCTATAAAGCAAGTAAAACAGAACAGGAAAGGATACAATTGTAGGTTTTCTCAGTAGCATGTACCTTAAAGTAAATCCTGAAAAGTAGATGGTAAAGGTTGTAAGAGATGTGTTTTCTATGATCTAAAGGCAGATGCTTTAGAAACATAAGGAGGCATGGATTTGAGTAAGGGAGCTATTATAAAAAATAACGAAGTGTGTAGTTGAAATTGACTGGTATCACTTTAGAATAATCTTGGCAAATAATGAGAGAAAATATACCGGATATGTACAGGCCTTTTGGTGTAATCACCTTCTGTTTCCCAGAAACAATAAAGAAATAAGAAAACACAGGAGTTTTCATTTTCCTCAGTGCAGTGACATTTTGCAAATGGTAAAGCAGTGCAGCACCTTCCGACTTCTCTATCTATTTACAATGGGAAATGTCATCAAGCATTCAAAATGTCACTACTTGCTGGGATGACATCACACAGCCTGTCATGGAAATGTTTTTCCCTCCAAATACTAATATTTTGAATAATATACTATAATCTAAGTATGATCATCTACTTTTGATAGGCAGGTAATAATGAGTATAATGCCCTCAAAATGAATTAAAGAGCAAACAAATTTCACCAGACTGAAGAGATTTTCCTAAGAGTGCAGACAAATGTGTGCCAACATTGTCTGCTTCTTAAGCCAATTATTATTGTAGTGCAGACAAAGGTGTGCTAACACTGCCTGCTTCTTAAGCCTTCTTATTACAGTGCTTTAAAAAAAAGTGTTATGCACACATAAAGAAGCACATTTGTAATCTTTATACTAAGTACACTTCACCTTAATTTCATCACCTTATGGAATAATACAAACACAAGAATTTTGTATTTGTTCTAGAGATTTTCTCAAGCTTCGGAGTTGGGATCTGCTTATGAAAACATTCTTCTGCAACTGTTAGGATCCATGGAGTTGGTGTATTCCCTTACAAAGCTAGGGACTATTTACAAAATCCATATTCCTTTCCATTTCTAACATTTGCGGGTATCCAGATCCTGGGAGTTGGTTTGTGCCTATTATTTCACATTTCTGTGACTTTTAATACAAATTACAACAAAACTTTAATAGGTCTCAGGCAGAGACAGGAGTTCCTATTTCCAAGTACATGCCTGTTACATGTTGCGCTATTTATTTACTGCCATTCACATGCATGCCTAAACAAGTAATGCTATTCAGTTACAGGGGGTTAAGCTAGAGCTACACAAACTGGTTCTTATAACATAAGAATCAATGTAAATCTGTGCCCAAAATTGAAAGGGAACACAAACCTAAACCTTTTATGAGATTCAGAAAAACAAACATCCAGTTACATTAATCACTATTTTTTTCCTTTTGTGAACCTCTGCACTTACTAGTTTAATCCGTATCAGCAAAAATAACGAGTCCTTGTGGTACCTTGGAGACTAACACATTTATTTGGGCATAAGCTTTTGTGGGCTGTAACTCACTTCATCAGATGCATGGAGTGAAAAATACAGTCGGCAGGTACAGCACATGAAAAGATGGGAGTTGCCTTACCAAGTGGGGGCTCAGTGCTAACGAGACCTGTGATGTTGCACTCCATATGAATTTATGAAACTATGCTAATAACTGGAATATGCTTCATGCAAAAGGTCTCTTGTAAGGTATCATTACAAAGCTTATAATCTACTGTAAGGTATCATTACAAAGTTTATAATCTATTGTGTGTTCATCCTATTTGTATGAATGCATCATTCTTGTATCTGAAACTAGAAATATGAAATATAACTCTGAGGTCCTATTGTTATTATGCAAAGTGTGGGCCATTAATGGTGGTTTGGAATCTTGATGGCTCCCATTAACCAGGACAATTGACTGTAGATGTCTCTGTTTACTTGCAAGCCTTCCTGTGAGTCAGGCCAGGAAGAATAAAGGCTTGGGGTCTCATAGGACATGTGACCATGTCACCTGGTACTGGAATCCATCTTAAACCTAGGGCTTCCCCATTTAGAAGAGGGGGTGGGGACCCGGAGAGACAAAAGATTCCTGCCTTCTGCCAAGCTATATAAGGGGGTGGAACAGAACAAAGGGGGCTGCAGTCATGAGAAATCCTGTAGCTACCACCTGAGCTGGAACAAGGATTGTACCAGGGGAAAGGATTAGTTCCAGACTAGAAAGGAGTCTAGTCTGTGAAAGAAGCTTATTGGTACATCTCTGAGGGTGAGATTTACCTGTGTTCAATTTCTTAAATGTATTAGGCTTAGACTTGCATGTTTTGCTTTATTTTGCTTGGTAACGTACTTTGTTCTGTCTGTTGTTACTTGGAACCACTTAAATCCTACTTTTTATACTATATTTTTTGCTTATAAGTTAACCCTGAGAAAGTAATTACTACCTGGGGGAGCAAACAGCTGTGCATATCTCTCTATCAGTATTATAGAGGGTGAAAAATTTATGAGTTTACCCTGTATAAGCTTTATACAGATTAAAATGGATTTATTTGGGGTTTGGATCCTATTGGGAACTGAGTGTCTGGCTCCTAGAGACAGGAGCAGTTCTTAAGCTGTGTTCAGTTAAGTCTGCAGCTTGTGGGGGACGTGGTTCAGACCTGGGTCTGTGTTTGTAGGAGCCTAGCATGTCTGGCTCAACAAGACAGGGTATTGAAGTCCCAAGCTGGCAGGGAAAATGGGCTCATAGGTAGTCTCAGCAGGTCAGGTGACAGTCCCACGGGGGTCTCTGTGACCCAACCTGTCACAAGGCCAATTCAATCAGGGTGGATGTGGCCCATTCCCAACAGTTGACAAGAAGGGGTGAATATCAACAGAGGCAAAATTACTTTTTGTAGTGCTAATGAGGCCAATTCAATCAGGGTGGATATGGCTCATTCACAACAGTTGACAAGAAGGTGTGAGTATCAACAGAGGGAAAATTACTTTTTGTAGTGACCCAGCCACAACCAGTCTTTATTCAGGCCTAATTTGATGGTGTCAAGTTTGCAAATTAATTCCAGTCCTGCAGTTTCTCGTTGAAGTCTGTTTTTGAAGGGGGGGTTTTGTTGAAAAATTAAGAATTGAAACTTTTTAGTTTGTTATTGAGTGTCCAGGGAGATTGAAGTGCTCTCCTACTGGTTTTTAAATGTTAGAATTATTGATGTCTGATTTGTGTCCATTTATTCTTTTGCATAGAGACTGTTCGGTTTGGCCAATATACATGGCAGAAGTGCATTGCTGGCACATGATGGCATATATCACATTTGTAGATGTGCAGGTGAAGGAGCCCCTGATGGTGTGGCTGATGTGGTTAGGTCCTATGATGGTCTCCCTTGAATAGATATGCAGACAGAGTTGGCAACGGGGTTTGTTGCAGGGACTGGTTCCTGGGTTTGTGTTTTGTTGTGTAGTATGTAGTTGCTAGTGAGTATTTCAGGTTGGGGGTTTGTCTGTAAACGAGGATTGGCCTGTTTCCCAAGGTCTGTGAGAGTTAGGGATCGTCCTCCAGGATAGGTTGTAGATCCTTGATGATGCGCTGGAGAGGTTTTAGTTGGGGGCTGTAGGTGATGGCTAGTGGCATTCTGTTACTTTCTTTGTTGGGCCTGTCCTGTAGTAGGTGACTTCTGGGTACCCTTCTGGCTCTGTCTTCTTCTGTTTCTTCACTTCCCCAGGTGGGCATTGTAGTTTTAAGAATGCTTAATAGAGATCATGTAGGTGTTTGTCTCTGTCTGAGGGATTGGAGCAAATGCCGTTGTATCTTAGGGCTTGGCTGTAGACAATGGATCATGTGATGTGGTCTGAATGAAAGATGGAGGCATGTAGGTAAGTATAGCGGTCAGTAGGTTTCCGGTATAGGGTGGTGTTTATGTGACCATCGTTTATTTGCACTATAGTGTCAAGGAAGTGGATCTCTTGAGTGGATTGGTCCAGGCTGAGGTTGATGGTGGGGTGGAAATTGTTGAAATCCAGGTGGAATTCCTCAAGGGCCTCCTTCCCATGGATTCAGATGATGAAGATGTCATCAATGTAGCGCAAGTAGAGTAGGGGTTCTAGGGGACGAAAGCTGAGGAAGCGTTGTTCTAAGTCAGCCATAAAAATGTTGGCATACTGTGGGGCCATGCGGCAAACCTGACACCATCAAATTAGGCCTGAATAAAGAGTGGGAGTGGCTGGGTAACTACAAAAAGTAATAATCACTTCTGTTGATACTCACACCTTCTTGTCAACTTTTGGGAATGGGCCACATCCACCCTGATTGAATTGGCCTCGTTAGCACTGACGCCCCCCCCACTTGGTAAGGCAACTCCCATCTTTTCATGTGCTGTATATTTATATCTGCCTACTGTATTTTTCACTCCATGCATCTGATGAAGTGGGTTATAGCCCATGAAAGCTTATGATCAAATAAGTGTTTTAGTCTCTAAAGTGCCACAAGGACTCCTAGTTTATTCTAGGATCAACACATAAATAGCTAAATATAGCAAGAAGGCTCTTCGCCTAGTACTTCTGACCTGACTAAACAATGAAATACCAGAAATTTAGTAAGAAAGAATGATGATAATTGATGATAATAGTAACCCTTAGAGGCCCTATTCAGGACTGGGGACCAGTTGGCCCAGGCAATAAAAAAAAATGGAAGTCACAAATAATACTTTCTCCTTATAAAGAACCTTTAAGAATGTTTATAAAATTAAGGTTTCCAGGTAACGCATCAGGTAGCTGAGTATGCTAATACCATTTTTAATGATAGGAAAAGTGAGCAACAGGGTAGCTAAATACATTGTCCAAGGTCACTTAGTGAGTCATTAAAATTGGTAATAGTCCTGTCTACTAATTCTGTGCTTCAACTAACAGATGATCTCTGCTGATCTTCTGAGATTTCCATACAGATTTCCAGGACAAATAGATTTCTATGAGTTTAGATAAGTATATTTTAGATGTCTGTATGAAACTTATCAAAAAACTCCTACCTTTTGAAAATTGCCCATCACTGGATTACACATTGATTTTTGGTGGCTGTCTAACTGTTTAATGTGAATGGCACTCCAAAAGCCCAGCAAAGTTTAATTCAAATCCTGTGTAGCACTCAGGTTCTCAGAATTTTAAATCATTTCCTCTAGTAGCAATAGTAACTAAGATGAATTTTATGGAGCTACTTGAGTGCTCATTTCAGTTGTATAAAATTAAAAAGATGACTTCTACAAGCTAAATTAAGATTAATCCGAATATTCCAGAAAATAAATGAGGAAGCTGGCTCCCAGTGGATTGTCTATGGAATATATAAAATGACAGTATTACTATGGCTTGCTTAGGCTGTATCTTTAATCATTCTTTTCTTAAAATGTCCCAGTCTTGTGCTACTATAATCAATGTAGTTCCAACAGTGTAGAAATAAACCACCAACAGTTGTTGATGTTTTTACCACCACATCATCTGGAGCATGTTAGTGCAGGTTTAGATGACAGGGGTGAAATACGGGCCCCTTTCAGTATTTCTACACAGCATTTTGGAGACGGTTGGAGTGAGCCGCCCAGCTCCAGTAAACAGACATGAACTGGTGGGGCTTATGCTAGTGCTCTAAAAATTGCTGTATGGACAGTACTTTGAAGTTGCAGCTCAGGCTGGAGCTCTGGATCTGAAGCCTATGGAGGTGGGGCGGGCTTCAGTGCCTGAGCTCCAGCCCAAGCTGTAACTTCAAAGCACTGTTTATGCCAGGGGTGGGCAAACTACAGCCCGCGGGCTGGATCAGCCCCCTCAGAACTTTGGATCCGGCCCGCGGCACCGCTGGCACCACATCCCTGCGGCCCCCAGGCGGGGTGACACAGAGGGCTCCATGTGTTGCCCTTGCCTCCAGGCACCACCCCCCACAGCTCCCATTGGCCAGGAACGGGGAACCGCAGCCAATGGGAGCTTCGGGGAAGGTACCTGGAGGCACGGCAACGGTAATGCACGCAGAGCCCTCCGCCCTCCCTCCCCCAGGGGCTGCAGCACTTCCTGGAGTGGCACGGGGCCAGGGCCAGGGCCAGGGCAGGCAGGCAGGGAGCCTGCCAAACCCGGTGCACACTGCTGCCACTCCGGAGCCATGTGAGGTAATCAGGGCCGAAGACTGAATCCCTCCTGTACCCCGGTCCCTAACTCCCTGCCCTAAGCCCACTGCCTGAAACTCCCACCCCTCCTGCTTCCCAACTCACTGCCCTGAGCCCCCTCATACACACCCCTTCTGCACCCCAACACCCTGCCCTGAGCTCCCTGCTGCACCTTGCACCCCAACTCCCTTCCTGAGCCCCCCCATACACCTCACACCTTTCCTCTGCCCTGAGCCCCTTCCTGCACACCACACCCTCTCCCACACCCCGCACTCCCTCCCACACCCCAACCCCCTGCCCCGGCCCTGCATACTATTTCCCCACCCAGATGTGGCCCTTGGCCCAAAAAGTTTGCCCACCTCGATCTATACAGCTATTTCTAGAACAGTAGCATGAGCCCCACTAGATAGACTTTGTCAACCCAGGCTCAGAGGCTCACTCCAAAATGCTGGAGAGTAGGGCTACCATATGTCCGGATTTCCCCGAACATGTCCGGATTTTCAGTCTATAAAATGTCCGGGATTTCCCCCCGGTCGGCTATTTATAGATCGAAAAGCGGCGGCCAAGTGCCGCTGGACAGCCAAAGCCCCTTCCTGGCTCCCCCCATCCCCTGCAGACTTAGCACGCCGTCTGGCCCCGCAGCTGTCTTCCCCCTCCTCCCCTCCTCTGAACGCTCCGCCCCACTACTCATCCCCCCTCCCTTGCTTCCGGCAAATCAGATGTTCGCGGGAAGTCTGAAAACAAGCAGGGGCGGGCAGGCAGGCCGCAGCAGGTAAGCTGGTGGGGGGGACGCGAGGAGGAGGGCTCCAGGGAGGCGTGGTGTGGTGCGGCCCAGTCCGGCCCCGGCCAGGTGGCTCCCTCCGGTCCCGGCCGAGCATCTCCAGCCCCGGCCAGCCCCAGCGGCTCCGGCCCGGGCCCCGGGGCACTGGCCCCGGTTCCGGCCAAGCTGCGCCGGCCGAGCACCCTCGGCCCCGGCCCCAGTGGCTCCGGCCCTGGCCCCAGCGGCTCCAGCCCGGCTCGGCTCGGGCCCCAGCCGGAGTGCAGCCTGATTCCTGGGCTCTTGCTAAAGCCGGCCCTGGTCAGGGGACAGGGACGGGGGGTTGGATGGGTCAGGAGTTTGGGGGGGCTGTCAGGGAGGCAGGGGTGTGGAGAGGGGTCGAGGCAGGCAGGGAGCAGAGGGGGTTGGATGAGTCAGGAGTTCTGGGGGTACTGTCAGGGGGCGGGGAGCAGTTGAATCGGGCGTGGGAGTCCCGGGGGTCTGTCTGGGGGCGGGGGGTGTGAATATGGGGTGGGGTTGTGGATAAGGGTCAGGGCAGTCAGGGGACAGGTAGAGTTCTAGGGGGGCAGTTAGGATGGGGGGGTCTCAGGCGGGGGCAGTCAAGGGATAAGAAGCAGGGAGGCTTAGATGGGGTGGGGCCCTAGGGGACAGGGGGTCCCAGGAGGGGGCAGTCAGAGGACAAGGAGCAGGGGGAGGTTGGAGTTCTGAGGGGGGCAGTCAGGGGGTGGGAAGTGGGAGGGAGTGGATGGGGGCGGGGCAGGGCCGGGGCGGGGCTAGAGCAGGGCTCCTCCCCCCCAGTGTCCTCTTTTTTGATTGTGGAAATATGGTAACCCTACTGGAGAGACATACCATTGAAATCAATGACAAAACTCTCATTGACTTCCGTTGGGCCAAGATTTCACCCTTGATTTTAAAAACCTCTAGGCTACACTTCTGCTAAATGTGGAGCTGGACTGCTGTAACAATGGGGAATTTTAGAGAGAGAAAAAATGTAGACACAGCCAAGAGTGGCTCAGCTCACAAAACTCTTGTCATGACAGGATTTTATTTGATTGTTTTAACTAGTGCAATGGCCTTTTCAGCACATTCTGTGTAATTGCAGTACTCTGTACTACTGCAGATAATTAAATAAACAACAACAACGAACCCCTTCCCCTCCATCTACTTCCTTTCTGGCAGAAATTAATTAGTGAAAACATGTTTAAAATTTAATCCGACCCACATGCTCAGTTCAATTTTTAGACTATTAATTAATCTTAGAAGGCTTTTTTTTTTCTTTTCTTATTTACAGAGTTATATTTATATTATACTGGCTTCCATGCAGTCCAAAACTTCTGAAGAGGGTAAATTTCTTTTTTCTGGTGCCAGCTTTTATTTCATAATTTATTCACTTTGTTCAAGGTGAGCAAACATAAACTATGAATAATTAGATAGGATAAATTATAGTTGTGGTGAGGCAAACCTGCAGCCAGACCAGGGCTCCTCACTCAGCTACAAAGACTCACCTCCAGGGTTCTCTGCTTGGTGTCCCTCTCTGTATCCCTGCTTTTGACCCTCACCCCCGTTCCTGTTTTTCATTAGTTGTCTCCCAAACTCATCTGAGCTCTGGGTTCAGTAGCTCCTCCCCTTAGGGAGCAGGGGCCTTTAGATGTGGACAGGCTTGCACTCACCTATCCCCAGCCCCTCAATTAGGTACAACGACTCACCTCTCCAACAGAGCCAGCAGTGAATCAGCCTTCAGATATGCTGCAGCAGAAGCCTATACCCTGCCAGGACCCAGGTCAGATGACACCCAGGTATTTCATTCTCATTGCCAGAATTGCAAACTAGTCTGTTCAACACAACTCAGATAGGAACAATCCTGCTGTCTCGTGGTGTTACAGACTCCCTAAACTTCCAGCCTGTCCTCAGTCCTGTCCCTGTCCAAGCCTTGTTCCAGGCTGCTTCAGTCTTGTCCATACCCTATTCTGACCTTGATCCAGTCCTGTTCCTAACTTGCTCCAGCCTTGCACCTGCCATCTGACCCCCCAGACCATTGTACTAACTCCAACCCAGCTGTTACCTTCAACTTACATATGGACTCCAACCACAATCCTGATTTGGCTTTAGTGGGACCTGGGGCTGGTCCCGCTCTTGTTAGTTGTTCTTGACCACCACTCCAACTCCCATGCCTGACTGCCTATAACCTGATAGTTTCACTTTCAGGATTCAAGCTAAAACAACAACAACAACAAAAACAAAACCCACAATTCTAGATTCAAGTTCCAGAGTCTAAACTCAATCTGTTTCTTCCTCTGGATCTTCTAGACCATTGATTATCAAATAAAGTATTAGTTGTTAATAAATCCCCTAGCTCTAGTAATTAATAAACTAGTAACTGGAAATTGTTCCTCTATAGCAAACACCCCAGGATGTCAAAAAACGACTTATTTGACTACTTTATATTCTTTCTTTTTGAAAATTAACCATAAGTGCTTGCTATTTGACATTATTGAATGAATAATTTATGGGAGCATATTTCAGATCATGAATTACTATTGTAATGAATGATCTTCTGGGAAAGTACTGGGTCCCTGGTGATTCTGGGAGAAGCAGGCAACCAGGTCAACATCTAGCCAATAGGACATTGTGCTCAGGGTAATCAGGAAAAAATGTCATTCTGGAGATACTGTCTCCCTACAGACATTAATTTACAATGTATGGCATGAAAAATAACAGTTTTAAATCTCCTAAATTAACAACTCCTTTAGTGGGACACATCTCCCATGTGAGATTCTTTGGCATTACTACCTGGAATTTGCTTTATTGTTCTTAGTCTTGATTCTGTTTTTTGTTTCTTTCCTGAATTACAAACTTTATGCAGAATGTCCAATTTTTCAGGTACCCAATTGTAGTGTACGAAGCTATCTCTGATATAGTACACTTGCCTTTGTCCTTTGTCCTTCACTTTGTCCTCTGTGCCACTATATCAAGTAGAATAGCTTGTACATTGAGTGTCTGAGGAATCTATACTTACGTTAAAAAAGCAAACAAGTATTCTCTATGGGTTATATTCTTGTCTGCAGCATTATCAAATGTTTAAGTGTAAAGGCAACTAAATAGTGACCATGTTTTTCTTCACATTTTGTGTTCTTCATTTTGGGATATGGAAAAAATATTAAATGTGAATGTTGATCAGGTTCATAAACCACATGACATGTAGAGTTTCTGTGTACCTATGCATTAGATGCTTTATAGAAATATCAGAATTTGGTAGTCTTTTCCATTTCCTCTCTCTCTCTGATTTATAATCAGAGATTCTTCTCCACTTTGGGAAATGAGAATCAGGCATAAGAATTTAGGAGTTGGCAGGATCACCCCACCTCCTTGGGTTGGAACTCAGTTAACAAAAATCAGCTAATTACCCTAGTATCTATAAATAATACCTTACACTTCTGCAGTACCTCCCATCTAATGATCTCAAAGCTTTTTACAAGCATTAATAATTTAAGCCTCACTATAAAGAAAGTATTATTATTTTTTCTGATGTAGTAAGCATCTGATTTTCACAAATGTGCATGTTCACTTATTCATGCAATTTGCTGGCATAATTATAATAATTGTGTGTTTCTGTTGGCTATTTGCATACACAATTGGCCAATTAGATGCATAACTAGTTTTTTGCATCTGCAAATCCCTCATTTATGTACAGGGACATTGTCATTATATCTACATGCACAAATTAGGCATGCAATTGTACACATAATTGTATCCACACATTAATAAAAATAAGGCCCTAAACTAAGCAATATATTAAAGGTATACATCAAATCTATGTCAGACCTGGGAATAGAAAATAAATTGTCAAACTCCCAATCCTATTGTTTAATCACAAAGCCATCCCTCTCCTCAATAGAGAAGGAATGAGGAAGATGAGCAAGATGAGGAGGCAGACAAATCCCATCAACTCAGTGAGGATGATAGTGATCTATCTCAGCCTCTTTTTCAACGTAATTAAATTGTTTAGGTTCAGGAACAAGGAAGGTTGTCCAGGAAAATAGCTCACAATAACAGACTGTAGCCTGAAAATGATCATGGCGGTAGAGCTAGTGTAGCAGAGATTCAGTACCATTGCTTGCAAAAGCTGACCAATATGGGCTTATCTCCACTAGGGTTTTTTAATTGGCAATCCTTCAGCTTGAGGTAGTTAATATCTTGTCAAGGCTAGTTTGGATGCTCCCAAATATTTGTTCCCAGCTAGAAACATTTGTAGCTTACCCTTTGCTGATCCATAGGGTTAAACCACAAAGATGTGTTGCCCAAAACAACATATTTACAATGATTTAATTACCTTGAGTTAATTGAGTGCCCTTAAAGTAAAAACTCCACACGCCAGGGTAGCCACAGTGGACTGTGCAGTGTAATTTGCTGAAAGAGAAAAGCAGAGGAATCTGAACAGGAAAAGTCTCTGGGTCAGGCATTCCAGTAGAATCAAGAGGTAGCTGGATTATAAAGCCACATTAAGATCAGTTCTAATGCAAAACCCCTGAACACTGAAAAATATGTTTGAGAATTGTTGTGGACAAAAATGGAAAAGATGAGTTTTGGGATTCCTAAAAAGACATTATACAGAATACTGGTGAAAGTTAAAAGAAATTGAAAGGATGATTTTGTGGTTAAGGTACTGGATAGGGATTCAGGAGAGCTGGATTCAACTACTGGCTCACCAACTGACTTCCTGTGTGTCTTTGGGTGAATCACTTAATCTCTTTGTACTTTACTTTCCTATTTGTAAAATAATAATAATGTTATTTTCTTTCTCCCACCCTTTGTCTTAGATTGTAAACAGTTCAGGGCAGGGTCTGTCTCTTACAATGTGCAGGTACAGAATCTAGCATAATGGGGCCCAATCTCAATGGATGTATCCACATGCTACTATAATATACATTATTGTAAATAATTTCAGATTATCCAAGAGCACACTTTCAAATACCGTACTAAACTAGGTTTTTTATTTCTCAAAGTTTAATTTCATGGCTGATTCAGCACCAAAATCCATCCAGTTTATACTCTGTTCATATATTGGCAAATTGACAAAAGTAAATTTGTTAGAGCTTTCATTGCTTATTATTGCAGTGAAACAAAACAAAAATTTCATCTCAGGCTTACATTTGAAAATATTTATTTAAAAGAAAGGCTGATCAGTAAAATATTAATGCTACTCACCATATTTCTTCCTCATTCCTATTGCCATTGCATACTAATGTCATGATTCTATGCCAATGGTTGATGACATTGAATTATCACATCACAAAACAGCATAACTATATGTAGCTATGTCAAGATGTGTAACCCTTGCATGTTGTGATGACCAAAATACATTGTCCTAGAAGCTTAGACTTCTATGACACTGGACAGACCTTAATAATTGTCTTCTGAATCTTGGGAATAGGTGGCAATTCTAGCTCTAGTTCAAATCATAATTGTTTTCACTTCTGTTATTACAGTAACTCCCCATTTGTCTTCGGCACAGCACAAATATAGGAAGATACAGTCTGTACCCTAAATTCCTACAATTTAAACCACAAAGAAAGTGAAAGATGGGCAAAAGGAATAAAACACCTAGCAAAGTGGTCAGGCTGATTGGCAAGTGGCCTATTCATTCAGATCTTCCTCCCCCTCTCTCCTCCCCAGACTATCCTTATGGGATTATTAGTTCCTCTTCCCCCCACCCCCCATCTATAATCTATCATCATCTGTCCCTCTGACCATCCATTGTCTTTCCTTTCCCCCAGCCCCAAACATATATACACTGCAGTCACTTAGGCCAAAACTTCCAAGAAAATTAGAGACCTACATCTATATTTTAGCAGCTAAATAAAAATGGCCAGTTTTTAGAAGGTTTGGACACCTGAAGCTGCCATTGATTTCAGGCCAATTTAATTTAGATACCTGAGTATGGAGGTAGTTGCCTAAGCTTAAGTACTCATGATTAAAATCATGTTAATGCAATAATTAGTTACTACAATTTTAAGTAATAATGTTAAAAAAGTTAACTGATAGTTATTTCTTTAAGTATACTGGACTTGATTCTCCTCTTACTTACATTGATTTTACATTGATGCCTCTCTAATGATGTCAATGGCATTATCCTTGATTTATGCAGGTGTGAGGAAGAATAATTATTCAATTTGTAAGGATTTGTGAGGCATTATTGAAATGATGTAGAATTGAATGTTTTGGTATATTTTCAGTAAACAGTTTATTACTTTTTTAAAGGGTATTGTTCTTTGTCTTTCAATGCAGCAACTCCTTGTTTTAAATTATTTTTGGTGATTTTTGTTGGATAAGGAAGATGGTAAAATACACCAGTGACTAGTTCTAGTGTCACTTATGATTATGATAGCCCACTAGAAAAAAATCATTTTAATACTTGAATTGGGTGGCAGGTATGTCACTACCTATACTTCTCAAATGTGTATGTGATTCATGTCCTCTTATCCCTTAGGGGAGTCTTGCCTCCTTTTTATTGTTGCTGCCATTTACTGTGAATTGGTGGAATCCTGCAGGCCTAGTCTGTTTGATATAAATTCCAGCAGCCAAAATACTATTCCAGGTTGAACTATCTGTGTATTGTTGCCAACAACAGTACATACCTCTCTCTCTCTCTCTCACACACACACACACTCTCTCTCTCTCTCTCTCTCTCTCTCTCTCTCTCTCTGCAAAATACTCTTCCAGACAATGGTTAGGATACCATATATGGCCACTTTCCCTGGGCATTGACCAGATTACCTATATCAAACCAAACTGGAACCTTTTGGTCTGAATATATAATTATATAAATATATAACCATTATATGGTTTTCTAATTTTATATTGTTTTTTTAAAGTAATGGCTATGTTAGGCCAGTTTCTGATCTCAGTTATACAGGTGTAGATCTTGTGTAATTGGCTTCAGAATGTGATCAGAATATAGAGCAGCATAATTAGAACTCATCAAGTTCAGTGGGTGAAACTTTAATAACAGAGAAATATATATTAATAAAGAACACTAACATGAAAGATAACAGGAAGTTCACTATCTAAAAAGGCCTAAGATGCACTGTTAACAGGAAATAGAATTGAACAGAGCAGATGAACTTAGCGCGGAGACCCTGGTAATCAATGTTTGAGCTGTCTATAAATATGACCCTTTTGGCATGGAGATAGCTAACCAACATGATAAAGTGAGCACCCATGACCTGTTTTACAAAAGTCATTGATACTTCCTGGATTAAGTTATAATTAAGAACCTTCACTAATATGGGCACATCATATAGATTTCTTTGCACACACATTGCAAAGTCACAAAAAATGCACATACATACATAAATAAGCTATGTTGAAATAACATTATCAAGGTTGCAAAGTCAAGCAACTTTATTCCCCCCCCCCCCCTCCACACACACACACCTTGTGCATAAGCATTATGATACAGTCTTTCAATAAAAAAGTATATACTATTTTTTTCCACCGGATGGATAGTGTTCACTTAATGAGCAGGTATTCAAAATATTGTTTTCTCTTTGTTGTGCAATATATGGTGTCATTCCTTATTTACTGCACACTTCAAAACTCTGAAAAAGATTTTATTTTGGTTCACACATTTTTCATTTTTTCTCACTGAAACAAAGAAAAAGAAAACAAAATAATTTTTTGAGTCGAACATAATTTGTTTGACTTTAAACATTTTTGCTTGTGTGTTTCAAGTTGTTTTTGGGATGTTTTTCATTTTCTTTTTTGAATTAGCTAAGTTTCTAAACCAAACAGTCTTGTAAAGGTAAAGATTAAATATTTAATTTTCAGCTGAAATTACATTCCACATTTAAGCTAATTCTCTAATAATTTTGTTGGCCCCCAAATAGTACTGTTTGAAACAAAAAATCGCCCACCTTTACTAAACACTTTATTATAATGCATGTGCACAAAAGGGCTGAATTAAGGTTGTACAGATAACCTTAATTCTAGCATTTCCTAACTTTTGAGTGCTTGACTTTGCAACCTTAACAATGTGGGCTTTTTACTCTGTGTGTGTGTGTGTGTGTGTGTGTGTGTGTGTGTGTGTGTCTCTACTAGGATTAAAAAGAAAAATTAATACAAAAAAAATCACCAAAACCAAAACAAATTCCATCATGTGTCATCATACTGACATCCCCATGGGTCATTGGCAGGATCAGAACTTTTCGATACTTTGCACATACCTCTCTGCCACCTGAATCAACAAAATGACTGATAGCAATATTAGGTTGTCATCCTCTGTGTGGACCAGCATTAGAGGGGATAGGATACTTTGCCTGCCTGAAATACTTTCACAGATATTTCATGATGGCAGAGAAATGGTGGGAGTTAGAAAGATTGAGTTCCAGCATGGAGGAGAGTGTGCTCTACTGAGACAGACTCTTTTGTCTATTCCTCTCAAACTTGACTCTGTCTGCCTTGTCTCATCCAACCTATCCTTTTCCCAGTCCTTTCTCTCTTCCCCATCCCTGTTCCTCATCCTAGTTCAATTATCCTTGCTTACCCAATCCCACTTACCATTTCTCAGGTTTCTCATCCCACTTCCAGGCTTCTTGCCTAGCAAGTCTTAGTCTTTCACTTCTTGACCCTCTATCCTAGTTCCAGTTCTCCACTACCAGTCCCAGTCTCTCCCATGCTCCCAATCTCAGTATCCTTGCCCAGACCCCAGACAGCTACAATTATCCCCTCCTCCCTCCTCATCCTTTGTCTCTCCCAACATCCATCTTCTCTGTCCCCACTGGCTCGAAATCCCTGGCTCTCTTCCCTGTGCTCCTCATCCAACTTCAGTTTCCCACTCAGTTCCTTGCCCCAGGCCCTTTGTCTAGCCAGTCCCAGTTCTTCCATCATATCGTGCCTCCTCAGCAGATCTGTCTCCCCTCATACCACTTCCTTCCCACTACCTCACAGGTTTCTAGTCTCTTCTCTCATTCAGTTCCAGATTCTGTCTGGGTCCTTTCCTGATCTCAGTTTTCCCACACCCAGTGGCTCCCAATCTTCTCCCCAGCCTATTTCCCCTCCCTAGCCTTCAGTCCCAATTTTCTTGCCCAGCCAATCAAAATTCCCAGTCCTAGTTATCCTCTTCCACAATCTCCCAGTCTCTGTCTCTCCTCCCCATGCTAATCCAATTTGCTCCCAACACCTGTTCCCCATGTCTGTTTCTTGTCCCTTCTAGATTTAAATCAGGCAGCTTTCAAGTCCATGCTGCTGGGGGTGGGGTGGTCATTTAGCATAGAGGACAGAAATGTTCTCTGCTTTCAGTTCCCAGGTCTGGGAACGCTCAATGTGCATAGCATCTTCAAGTACCTTAGCTGCAATTGCTCCCACAATTTTCTACTTAGCATGTCCAAACTGTAATTTTTCAAGGGCTTATAATTTGGCCAAATTTGGGCAGAGATTCAGAAGGCTGGAAAAATGTACATCTGTTATAGAAAGGCCAAACCCTACAAAAATTCAAGTCCCAACTGCAAACTATAGAGGTACTAAAGCTTTCAAAGAAAAATATTGCAAAAATTGTTTGTCATGTATTTTTCGTTAGTCTTGCTCTCAGAAAAGGTTCAATGGTTTTGTCTGATTTGTTTTTCAAAACTATTCAGCTTGAGGCAGACTCCAAGCATGCAGAAAATTTCAGCCCAAATGGTTAAAGTTTGGCTAAATTATAAGTAACTGAAAAAAGGAATTTATGATGGGAAGTGGCAGGCAATCTCAGTAATAGTCTGTGTTACCCGTCCTGCTTATGATAATGCTAACCTTCCAAAGTTCCTTTTATTTAATATGTTTATTAAACATACAGAATCATCTGATCCCTATTAAAATGTTATCATTTACCCCCAGGGAAGTGATGTATGAAATAGATCAGTATTGTCCTAGATTTAGAATAGGAAATAACTGCAATTTCAGATATCCCTCCATGGTGATTTCGGAGTAAACCGAATGTTTTTAACTCTCAAACACAGTTTAAAAGAGGAAGGACATGTGAGATTATAGGATATGTCATCTTTTATTTGTGTGGTGGAGGTTTGAGACCTTTAATGACATAGTGTCAAGTTGTCATTGTGTTTTTAGCATTGCACAAGGATTTGAAGATTTTGATAAGCACATTTATAAATCAATAACATAAAATAAAGTACATAAAATTAATTATGCAAAGAGTTCAGAAAGTTGCATCAATCAATGCCATTGGTTTCTGTTCAGCAGCACACAAAAACGAGAAGACTCATCCCTGTATTTGCCTTGTAACATATTATTGTGCATTTTTATGCAAATCATTATCAGAAAACAATTTGTCATCTTTCTTAAACAAAAGAATACTCTATCCTGAACCTACAAAAAGAATGCATTTTTAGTTTGGAAAATGAAAAAAAAAATGCTACAGGCCTTAAAGATCCCCTTGCTTTATGCAACATTGCTCTTCAAAGCTAATACATGTGTAAGCAAATAATAGAGTTCTGAGGGGGGAAATTAAAACAGGATATTGTTGAACTTGATTTAGACACAAATAGTAGGTGCCAATGTAATTTTGTGGGTATTCCCTATCTTCTCATAAACCTTTGGCAGCAATTTTTTTTCTCATCTTTCACAGCGAAAACTTGACCTAATGTAAGGATTTCTAGATTAAAGAATCACGTTGGGACTGTACAGAAGAAATTGCTTTGTATCAAATTGCCTACTTTTCCTTTCCAATTTGGAGGTGTAGGGGGGAGGCAATGCCAACATAATAGTGTTACAGTTTTATGACCACAGCAACTTGTATCAACCAGGTACCCCTCTACATGGAGAGTTCTTCAGCCAAACTGGTTATGAGGTTGCTTTACATGAACAGTCCAGTTAAAGAATGTTTTCTCCTCTCTTGATCCATCAAGGGCACACACTTAGGGGTTCCCAGCTACCAGCCATCACCTCTCCTGGGCAGATATCTATATCTCACTGTTCCTGACCAGTATTTTAAGGCTTCACTACTCCCTGGATTTAATTGTGATGCCCCCAGCAAGACACACTGCCTAAACAGTCCAGTGCCTGTGTTTTGCTTTCTATCCAAAGGGTCTGATCAGTGTACTCACTACTGTTTTAAACTATGACAGAGCTCCTTCTAAACAAGCACATTTATTCTTAAGGTAAAAGCTTCAGAGAAAACATTAAAACAATAAAAGTTCCTATGTGCATGCTAAAAGACTTACTGGAGGACACCCCTCAACTGCAACCTCTGGGCTTTGGTAGGTTATAGTCCTTGAAAACCCACAACTGGGTTTTCCCCATGGTTACAAGTTCATATCCATCGTAGATCAGAACCAGTTCCCAGACTGGGCAGATCGGGCATTTCTTTATAGAGCTCTGGTCTTTTACTTTGCTGGTAGTCAGCAAACAACTCTCTTCTCAGAATGTAGCTTCAAAAGGTTGGATTTTTGCTAATAACCAGAGTTGGGTAATTTGCATTAACTTCTCCCTAGGGATTCCCTAGGAAATACACTTAACACCTATTGTCCCAAAAGTCCGTACTTGTGCACATTATCAATAGTTTTTGAACTCCCAACTCTTATATCAGTCACACCTTCCCTTTTAGAGAGGTTTCATACAATCCTGGGCCACAATAATGCATAAACTTAATAGGTCTTTCAAGCATATTGCACGTGTGCTTTTCCCCAACACACTCCCTATATCAGGGAAGGTGTAAAAGGGCATGCTATAAAATGATTATGCCAGTCTTGTATCAACCACGTACTTCTCCACACTGGGGAGTTCTTCAGCTATACTGTCTATGAAGTTGCTTTACATGAACTATCCAGTTAAAGTATGTGTAAAGTGGCCAGAATCTGCCCCCAGATTTTCAAGAGCTCTTACGATGGTCTCCCTTTAACACTTACTAGTTTTTCCTCAAACACATATGGTTACCTTGGTACTTGCAATTCTGTTGATTCTTGGGAAGCAAAAGGAGGACAAGAACAATTCAATCTTCAATTCTCATTCTGTTTTATAAAATACAATGTGATTTAAGTGGCACCATGTTAAAAGTACAGTTTTTTAAAAACAATTCTGAATGGCTAAACATTTTCCAAGACTCCTATAAAAACATGAAATGAAATCAAAGGGGCTCATACATAACACAAACCAAAAAGAAAGAGAAAGCTAGTGTCTGGATCACTGTCGTTTTGTTAGTAGCTCCTCACTAAAAATTCCCCCAATAGATAGCAAGAACCTTAACTTGAAGATTAATGTGTGCATACTCTCATTTAATACAGAGTCCCCTGATTAAATTTACCTCCATAAAAGTCCTTCAAGAGTTACTGTGGAATATATACGCAGTGGGACAAAATAAAATATCTGTCCTTCCTACAGCTTGCTCAACATTACAAATAAAACAAATCCTGAACATACTCCCTCATAAAAGAGGTGAATTCATGTTATTGTTATCTGTGGGCTCATATTATTCACTATTCAGGAGTACTTGGACTTCCAGTTTATATTCATGAAAACATTCAGAAATCCTTATAGTGTACATGAATTTCTAGCATTCATTTTCAAATATATGCCAATCATGTGTTCATCATTCATTTTTTTCCTCTTTCATCCAGTCAGGGAGCAGAAACAATACTATGTGACTTAGGTGACTAAGTATATTGCACAAATAGTGAGTGTATAATGAAAGTCTATTTAGAGAGTAGTTAAGAATAACACATATGTTTATATGATTAACAAACAGGAAAAAATAGGCTCCATTTGCCAAGAATATTGGACTATGTTGAAAGTTTCCACTCAGCACATAGTAAGGGACAGAATGCAGCTGTACTGCTTCAGGAGCAAACCAAGGAGAGAATGGATTCCAACAGACACATTTTTCCAAAGGCTCAGGAGAGAAATAATCTACTACTACTGGTCTATGCTGACCAACATAGTAAGGAGGGACTCATAGACAAGGTTATTCTGCCCATTTCCCATAATTGCACACCCACCTACTCAAAGGACAGTAGAAGTTCCTTGGAAGTTGTTCTTTTCCTTATGCTGTGACGCACCTTACACCTAGAATTAGGTGAAACTTTTGAGAAGAATAGTTTATTCGCTGAAAAATGAAGTTTTAGTTGACCTGAAACTATTCACAAATTTGAACTCAAATTTAAGTGTATAACTTACTGATCTGTTAAGATGTTAGAAGCATGAATTTTATTCTGTTTTTAATAGTCTAACATTTCATTTAAAAAATGATATGACTGCCTATGAATATGCCAAAAATCTTTCAGAGAAAACATTTCCTTCCCTAGCCTAAGTGTTTCTGCCTGTTGTTGTTATGTGTTTGTTTCTACATAAAATGCTAGTTTTCTCCAGTGTCTACTGAAGGCAGGCCTATTTATTTTTCTCCCACTGGAAGGGTTAACCATGTTGATCTTACCTAAGGCTACAGTGTGCAGTGTTTACTAAACTACCTTCTACTCAGAAGGTAAGGCTGAAAAGGAGAAAATTACCTTTATTCAACATTTCTGCTTTAAAAAGGATAATGATTTCATCTGGTTAGAGCTGTCTGTGCCCACTTAGTTTATTGCAGGAAAGAAATTGCCTGCTCACTCATGATAAGATAATTTGTCGCCTTGGAAATTAAATTACCCATCCCAGCTTACCTTGAGGAGGAATACTATATAATACCTATTTGTTCCATTACACCCTTTAAATCAGAAATAAGCTCTACTTTACAAATATGTTCCATGTAATCAGAGACATTAAGGTGAGTTAAAATAGCCCATGACTACTATTTAATCAGGAATCAGGCTCCAAAAATATCAATTATGTAAGACTTGAATCCAGTGGAACTAAAGAGATATTTGAATAAAGGATATGAAATAAGAATAAAACTCCGCCTAAAATATATTTTAAAAACAGCTTTTTTTTAAAAAATCGCAGAAAAACTCACTGCAGGAAACAATGGCCTAGATTCACCCTCAAAATACCAACTCAGAATAGAATTCAATGGGGTTCTATGCATGCACAAGGGTCCGCTCACGTGGAACCACTGGCAGCATCAAGCCTTGGTTTCTACTTAACATTTTGAACACCACAATCCATCATAAAATCAGGTAATCAGGCAAATAGAATTGTTTTTCTCGCTTTGCTGGAAATCTCACTTCTAAGTCAAAAATTAAGAGCTGGACCTGGTTTGCAGGAGGGTGCAGTGTGATTAGAAGAACCCCATTGATCATTTTTTCAACACAATTTTAGTGTCAAGGTCAATAAAGAGATTTTAAAATTAAAAAGCCTCTGTTCATTTTCACGTTTCTTAGCAATCAGCCAGAATCTTGGTTTTAGGCCAAAACAAGCAACAGAAAAAATATACTTAAACAAACAAACAACCACATTAGTTTGGAAGGGAACTAGTTGTGGGGCTCTATTTATACAATAAGGCTTGGAAAACAGAGACTCTGGAAGATTAATGAAAACACATCTATGGAACTGAGCTGACTCAAGTAATATTCCCCCTCCCCCTTTGCTATAATCCAAATGATTCATTCACTGCTTTTCAATTTAAAAAAAAAAAAAAAAAAAAAAAGTTAATACAAATGTATTTTCTGGCCCATTTTTTTTTCAAGTCTTTGAGAAATGACACAGGATAACTTTTCTTGTGGTGATGACACAGGATTAGGAATCAGGATTACATTCCTCGTTTACACACAGACTTTGTGTGAATCACTTAATCCCTAAATTCCTGTTTCTGCATTTGTAAAATAGAGCAATAATTCTCACCTACCTCATAGAATTGTTTTGAGGATTAATTATTATATGTTTTATGATACTTTGATCATGAAAGGCACTAAATCGGTTATTATTAATATTATTATTATTTTAGACTTTAATACATTTTTTAAACTATGCGTATGTAACTCTTTCAGTGACTGCAGTTGCTGTGTGGTGGCAACATTTGTTCTTTTCCGTATTTATTTTTCACACAGACACATATGTCAAAGGAGCATACCTGATTCAGTACCCAGTTCTGCACTGGGATTGGCTAGCTCAGCATCTGTGAAATCCCAGACTCTGTACTGACATAAGGGCCCAGACTATTTGTTCCCACTCTCCAGTGATGAATGGGTTAGTTGGAGAGCCAGGAAATTTAGATTCAACACCAAGTTTCCCCACAACCACAGTGATCTTGAACAAAGTGATCTCTCTTTGCCTCAGTTCCCCATCTATAAAATGGGGATAATAATATATCCCTAACACACAGGAAAGTTGTGCAGAGGAGCTCATTAGTGTTTGTGAGGGGCTCAGATTATTATTATTTGTATTACTGTAGTGCCTAGCATTAGAGTGGTATGGACCAAATAAGCACCTAGATAGATTAATCTGGGCCTTGGAGTGCAGTAGTAGTGGTGTATTTTTCATAATATACAGGTATACCCTGCAGTATGGAAGTGGTAAAAAATCCACCCAGGGCAAGTGTGGGAATACAGGATTGCCTGCTGGTATGTAGATCTAATAGAGGTGGAATGAGGAAGGACAGTTTTAGAATATACAGAAAACTTGGCCCATCTATTCCATTTTTGGAACCAGTTACTAGCAAATTAGTTTAAGTATGCTGTTTGTTTGTTTATTTATATGTGTAGAGGCTGTCACACTTCAGGGCAACTGCACTTGCATACCCCCTCTGTGGTCCACCAAGGTTACCCATTCGCAGGCTTCCTGATCCCGGGCTCTCGCTTCTCTTGCACAGAGACAAGCATCTCACTCCCTCCTGGCTGGGGTATTTCTAGGCTTCACAGTTCCCTGCCTACACTGTGAATCACCCCATCAAGTCAGTCTGCCTGAATAGTTTTTTCTTCTCAAAGGCTATAAACAACATAATTGTACACAGTTATAAGGTACCACACAGCTTTTCCTTAGCATGCAAATTTGATTTTAAGGTGAAAACACCACACTGAAAACATATTAAAACAATAAAAAGAAGCTATGGGCATGTTGATAAGCTTAACGGAGATCGCCCCAACTCTACCAAGGGCTCCGGCAGGTGATCAATCCTTCAAACCCCACCAAAGCGTTTTCTGTGGTTATAAGTTCATAACATCCTTTACTTAGAACAAGTCCATGAATCTTTGAGTCACTCCTTTATCCATTTTGGGACTCTAATCTTGTCCTCGTGTAACATCTGATCAGCAGACGGAGGTCTCCTCCTCAGGGTGAAGGTTCAAGTAGGGGTATATTTGCATATACCTCCTTTTAAGGATTTCCTCAGAAACCACTTTAAAAGTTAATTCTTGTCCAGTACATTGTTTAGGAGAGACATGTTACTTGCGAGGACCTTGTATTGTCATGACAGTTAAGGTAAGGCTTCCAAGCTAACAGTCCTCAGAAAGTAATATCAGGGTGAATAGTGAGAGAGCTTTCTCAGGAGAATGGAATAGATTTTTGAATCCTCCACTGGTCTGATACGGCTTAATTTTGCTGGCTTTTAAGACATAGCACAAAGGACTATCTCTCTTTTCCACAATTTTTTCCTGGAAGGGAAAAGAGGAAGGAGAAGCATTTATTTTGGAAGAGATTTGTTTTTAATTTAATTTTTTGTCTTAAAAGTCATCTGTGAAATTAGGTACATGCACAGAGGGATTTTGATAGTGCCAGGATTTTATAACTAAAAATAAATGAATAGCACAAGGATATCGAAATTATAATTGCAGGCAAAGCAATACTTTGGTAGAATCTGTAAATGTATTGTACCTGATCCTTAAAGCTGAACTGCATAGCCTGTAATCTGTTCTACAGTCAGCCAGTACAGCTCCTAGTAATCACAAGCTTGGGTCACCCATGAGGGATTGGTGGGGTGAGGGAGATCACAAGCTTTAACAAGTCAAAAAACTGTGACAGTGAGCCATCACAGCAGGAAATGAAAAATTGATGCAAAAGAGCTGAGGAAATGGAAGGTAATGTTCAAAGGTAAGGTTAGGCAAACAGTATTCCTGGAGGAATGAGCACAGTTTTGGAATTAGGAAGGTCCAGGTCCATAAAGGGACATAGGATTCCATAGTCAAAGTCTCAGTTTTAGGCACCACTGCAATCCATAAAACTTCTGCTTGGCTGCCACCTAATTTAAATGCACTCAGCGCCTACATTTTTTCTATAAAAGTTCTCTAGGTGCCAAAGATTTTGCTTCTCTGTATAAGCACTGATGACTCAGGCAAGTGTCTGGACATCTATCTCATGCCTCAGCCTCAATGTGATCCTCAAACCAGGGGAAGAAAGATGTTCTACCTATCTTGCCTGTGGGACCTGATCATGCTCCACATAAAATGGCTGGGGGAAGAAGGGGACCTCTCTTATAACCTTTATACCAGTGCTTAGGGTACTAACCCGAGATGTTGGAGACTCCAGTTCAATTCCCATCAACTGAATAAAGAGAAGGGATTTAAACTGATGTTTCCCACTTCCCATATGAGTGCTATGACCCCTGGACTATGGATGGGTTATTCTGAAGTGGGGCTCTCTCAGCCTCTTTTGTTGAAGCCATTCCACTTGGTTTCAATAATTAAATATTAATTGGGCCAAGGACAAAGTGAAAGTAATTCTATGGTTCAGTGGTTAGGGCACTCAGCTGATAAGTGAAAGACCTCTGTTCAAATCCCTTCTCATCAGGCAGGGGCAGGGCAGAATTGAACTGCTATCTCTCACATCCCATCTGAATAACTCTACCCACTGGGCTAAAGGTAATATAGGCTATACCCTGCCCCAGCCATCTGATGTGGAGTTAGGCAGGTGCATAAGCCATTCTTTTAAGAAACAGGTTATGTGCCCAAACTGCCCAATTCCAGGTTCCAGGAGTGCAAGCAGAGATAGGCATCTCCCTGCAGACTGGACTTAGGCACTGAACTCTGTGAGAGGTGGGGCTTAGGACACATCCCTCTAATCAGCTTCTTCTGTTGGCTAGCTTAGGAGGCTCAGTATCTAGCTTCATGGCTTTTGTGTCTCCCATTCTCAGATGCCTATCTCTCCTGCATCATTGTTTAGGGAATCTAAATGCCTAACTCAGGCTTTGTGGATTCCAGTGATTTTTCAAGGTGCCTAAAAGATAATCCTGTTCTGGATTCAGGCCAAAGTTTGCAATTCCAAAGTCTGGCTCTATGACTCACTTATTTTGTGG
Organism: Malaclemys terrapin pileata; assembly: GCF_027887155.1. Taxonomy (NCBI): domain Eukaryota; kingdom Metazoa; phylum Chordata; order Testudines; family Emydidae; genus Malaclemys; species Malaclemys terrapin. The sequence continues at coordinate 94,645,815 of NC_071509.1, forward strand.
TCTTAGGAAAATCATTTTAACCTCTTTGCTTCCATGTCTCCACTAGTAGAATGGGATAATAATACTTGTTATAGTTTTGGTGTAACTGCACCGCTGACCCCTTTGGGGTCTGGTCTGCCAAAGGATATTCAGGTCTCCAGCCTCTCTATAAGCAGAGTCCTTTGACTCTCTGCCTCCAGACTTCAGACAATTCACTGTGTTTATCCAAGCAGCTCTGAACTTAGTCCAGTGCCTGCAGTTTCATTTTCTTTCTCCAGGGGATTGAGATAGTGGATACAGACCAGACATCCTTCATAAAGAGAAGGAGAATTATTTGGGACAAAAGCCTTACAGAAGCAATATATAATAAAACAATAAGCAGTCTATACACTTTGAGTAAGCTTACCAGGTGCCCCCCAATCTTCTACACATAGACTCTTGCAGGTTCCAGTCCTTCAAACACTTCAGCAGGGTTTGCTCTCTTGGATAAAGGTTCATTTGTTAGATCAAACTGAGGGACCTTTCAGTCATGTTAATCTGATGCTTTGCACAATTGTGTGGCTTTTGTATTCCCCCAGGCCTCCCGAAACAGTTAAATCACTCAAAACCCCTTTCAACAGGAAGTGAATCTTCTAAGGGTTGGTATGTGCATAACCAGTATTAAGGGCATTGCATTAATCATCCCCAGTGACTCCTGATTCCAGAGGTACCTCACACAGTAAGCCAGTAAATCAGGAACACTAACATACATATAACACTTGTTGATACCAAAGTCCCTGAATATTCTACATGCCTATGGCATCTGGCACATCTCAGTATAACAGTCTTTTGAAGTTTCCATGCTTCCAAGGTTTGGCTCACAAAAATGCAGATAACAGGTATAAAGGTAATACAATACTCTCAAAGATAGGCCTGGGTTCATCGTATCTTTCACAATACTTATTTTCTTTTCATTGCTTTTCAAAGCACTTTGCAAGGTATTGTAGCATTATCCCTATTTTATATACAGAGAAACTGAGGAAAAGAGAGGAGACGTGACTTGCCAAAGGTCACATGGCCGTACAACAGTACAGCCAGGAATATAACCTAGTTCTCCTGAATCCCACTTTAGAGCAGGATCCATCATGCCACAGCACAGACTCCCTATAATAGTCAATATGGAATAAAGAACTGAAATAAGTAATATCACTTAAATGAAGCCAAATCAATATCTACTAAGTTGTCAGAAAAGAGGAAAGAAGCCAGTAGTGACTAAGAGCCTGTGGATTAGGAAAGAAAGACTAGTAGCTTTGGTTCAAACTTTGAGCCAATTGTGCGTGTGTGATCCCTGTTCTTCAAGTCAATCAAATGCAAAACCAAGACTCATCATTGTCAGATATACACAGCGTTATGCCATCTTTTAGGGCTGGGCAAACTATTTATAGCAAATAATTTATTTGATGAGTATTTAAGATATTTTTGTTTTCCTGAAAACATTCTTTGGAAGAAAACATCACTTGTATGAATTTGCAGAGAAAACAATAGGCTGGAAAATGCCATTAAAGGAAATTAATGATAGTTATTTGATTTTTTCCCCCTCTGGTATGATAGTCCAAGCTTTACTATTCTCCTAACTTCTACCAATCCAGTAGCAGAATATTATCCTTATTTAGGGTGGGTAATAACAATCATGTTTTCTCTTTCTGGCCTTTTCTCTCTCAGTTCAGTACAGTATTTATTGACTCTAATTAACTTTGCACTAGAGTGGCAAATCTAATAATGATCTTGAATAACATTTAACAATACCAAACACAAAAATATTCTTATTTGCCTGCCAGATGGGTTTTACTACATTCTCACAGCTCTGGGGCAGAGAAACAAATATGTAATTTCTACAATCTCTAGGTATATGTAAGAGTGCTGTGGGTGAAAATCCTGCCTGAAAACTAGGAGGGAAGAAAGATTTAGGGTTTGTCTATACTTAGAACACTTCAGCAGTGCAGCTGCAATGCTTTAATGAAGACACTAACTATGCCAACGGGAGGACTTCTCCCATCAATGTAGGTAATCCACCTCCCCAAGAGGAGGTAGCTAGATTGAAGGGAAATTTCTCCTGGTGACCTACCTCTGTCTACACTGGGGGTTAGGTTGGTTTAACTTTATCATCGGGGTGTGGATTTTTCACACCCATGAGCGAACTAGTTATACTGACCTAATTTCCTATTGTAAATCAAGCTTCAGTGTCTTCTGAAAATAAAAATGTAGCTTTTAAAAAAAACATTAGGTACCTCTTTAAAATTTACACACACACACACACACACGGGAAATCTGAGAAATACAAAGGCTATTTTCTTTAAGCATATGAACATTATACAGTTATTATGCTTATTCAATATCAAAATTGTATGTTCTCTCAAAGTTTATGAGATGAACTGCTAGGTTAGCTTAGACATCTAACAGCTGATTTAGACTAACTAGAATGAACACGAGATTCAAAACTTTGCAGACTAAACTCAGGAGAGGCACAGAGTATGTAGGTTGGACTACCAGATGCTTCTGTGAATGCAGGGAGGGCGCAAATAATGTTTTTCAAAGAAATTATGCATCTAAAACTGTGAGAGGGGAAACTTCAAAGGAAAGAGGCTCTTAGAGCTAACATCCTGCCATTAAATCACAGAGGTGTACTGGAATAAGGATCAAGCTCTAATGAAAAATTCAACCTCCTTGAATAAATCTTGTAAAGACTCAAAGAAAAGGAAATAAACTAAGACCCTGACCTAGTAATCATTTAAATTATTTTCAAGAAACCCAATTACTTCAAGAAGCCTGGGATCAGGAGCCTGTGGCTAAAATGTCATTTTAGTTCAAATTTTCCACCATAACACTATCACCAACACTGCTCCCTTGATGGTAGCATCTGTGGTAATATGAGTTTAAACTGGCCATCAATGTTTTACTAGGGCTAGAGGCCACTGCAGTTAAAATACACGGCAATGCCCGTCTAAATGAGTGCTCCCACCATTGTTACCACTGTTGGAGTCGCACACGTGGTCATTTTTCAGAGGAGAGCTGAAGAAAAGTGTTCATACAGAAGGGCTAAATGTAACTTATTAGAATGGCTTTACCTCACCTTACCTATATTTACTGCTCTTGATTTAAAAGATTCTGAGTCACTCCTAATCAATCAGGTCTAGTTCAAGCCATTCACAAAAGAATTTATTCTGTTTCCATCAGATTCTCATGGAGACCAAGCCATTATCTGAATATTGAGTTTCTTATATATTTTGTCATGTTCTCTTTTATTTAGAAGATCCTATCAATGTTGTGGGGGAGAGAGGGAGGTCTTAATAAAAAGTCTTAACAAAAAACAAATTCTCTCTTGCTCTGTCTTTTGTAACGTTTCTGTAAATTAATTCACAGACTCAAAATGGCAGTTTTATGACTGAAAAAAGAAGTGTTTCATAAATGGGTAATGTACTACTATGTCAACATACAGTGAAGGTGTTTATTTGAATCACATTATAGTTATACAACCATGATGGTTTATTTTCCTCTCTTCTTCTTTATTAAATACTTAAAATTAAAAGACTCTTCTTGAAATTTCACTGGCAACTTTCCTATTTGTTTTTATGAACAGGCTAAAAACCTTAAATTTATCTAAGAGGCATATATAGATAGATAGATAGATAGATAGATAGATATTGCATATGCTATGGCTAAATAGCAGTAAGTATATAGATATTGAAGTCAATGGGACTATGTAGTACTCAGGTGCTTTGTTTGACTAGGTTTATATTACTCTTTTAACTCTAGAGAAGGCACCTGCAGATTGAGGGGGGGAGGAAGGGGGAGATGAACTGGAGAAACATTGTTTAAGAACTGCTGTTGCCCTGTTTTGTACCTGTCTTGTAGATAAGAGGAATACTTCATTACTACCTAGGGTTAATTATCTGGTGACACTTTTAAAAATATATATAAGTATTGCATTCATATAAGAAAGATTTTAAAAGGTCTGAGAAGAAACATTCCCTTTGGGTAAGCTATTCTAGAAAAGTCCACTATATGGTTGCTTGTACCTATGCTAAGCATTTGATACTAGCCAGTGTCAGAAGTGGGCTATTGGTCTGATACAGGATGGCATGTTCCTATATAAAAATATCACCAAGTAAACATAACACCCTACTTGCACTCAAACAGGTTCAAATTCTGCCTGCTATTTTTGTGTATTACGAAAAAATAACATTTTAGATCTTTGTTTTGCTTTCTTAAGAATCAACCAAAGATATGATTTAACTCTTGACCCACCTCTGAAACAACCCTTAATAGCAATTTGTTTTTGTGGTATGATAAGTGTTAAGGAGAAAGTTATAGTGGTTCCACTTTGCCATGGTTACAGTGATTAACATCAAATGAGATGTCACAGTGGAGCTGCAAGGTGTCTAACCATAATTCAGGAGACACTTAGCAGGTCACTTAAATGTCAAAAAACCTTAATTCTGTCTATTTACAGAGTTAGTTCTGAACAAAAAAAATTGCAAGCATCTCTATATGGGGTTATGAGGAGTTTCTGACCGAGAAAAATGAAGTCACTATAACTTCTAACTGTAAAAAGATGAGAGGAGTAGGTGTTTTTCTCCTTCATCATTTTGATAGATCTCAGTAGCATCATATCATTTATAGGCTAAAGTGTACTTCTCATCTGAACTGAAAGAGCCAACAATATGGGGAGACCTAGACAGAATTAGACCAGAGAAGTCTGAGTTGAAATTACAACAGCAGCTACAACAGGAAGTGTGGGTAAATGTAAGTCCTGCTATCACTCTACTGTCCACACACCACTGCATCCACAAGCCATGCTCCAAGCTGTGATAAAGCCAGGCCAGCGAGAAGTGCTTCCATAGTGAGCTAGAAAATTCCTCCTAACACCCCTACCCCCAGTAGGAGAAGCCTTCAGATCCTCAGCCTCCGAACATCACAATGGACATTCACCCATACACTTATCGTTCTTTGGACTATGCTCCCATCACATGCCCACCTTTCCACCCTTCTCCTTTCTATCAGTGTATGTAGATATTTATATTTTTGGTTCATGCTGCCATGGACTTGTCCAATTTATTTATTTTCAAGGGCTTCTTGAAAATGTTTATTCAAAAATTTTATTTGACCAAAAAATGTCACAAATGATAATTTTGTCACAAATGATAATTTCCATGAACATTTTCTATTTTTTCAAAATGTTCCAATTAAAAAAAACCTAATATCCAAAAAATATGTTAACTTCCCAGATATAGATTGGAGAAAAGTTGCTACTAATGATAGTAGGGCCCAGTTATTCCTAGATATGATGGCCAACAGATTTCTTCACTGAATGCTCTTGTAGATTTGGTTTTAGTAAGTGGTGAGTACAATATAGAAGAGCTAGTCATAGAAAACAAACTCGGATAGAGTGATCATGAATTGATTCAGATTAAATTAAAGGGAAGGATCATCAAAAACATGTAGGTAAACTAAGGTTTTAAATTTCAAAGGGGCAGATTTTAATAAATTAAATGAGCTAGTTAATCGTGTCAGCTGAAATGAAAATCTCTGAGACTTGAATGTGGAGGAGACTTGGAATTTTTAAGTCAAAGGTTAAAAATCGATCTGGAATTTGCATCCCAAACAAGGCACAAAAAAAGAAGTTATCTTAGGGCTTCAGATAGGGAAAGACTCCAGACCTAACTGAATGAATAATCACTTCAAAAGGGATATTAGGAGTAAGCAAAAATACTACAAGGAATGGAAAAAGGGATTGATCAGCAAAGAAAGCTATGTTTTAGGGGTCAGAATGTGCAGGGATAAAGTTAAAATTGCCAAAGGTCAAGCTGTGTTAGATCTTGCAAAGGAAATTAAAACAAATAGTAGAATGGTCTTAGGGCTCATATAAATAAAAAGAGAACAAGAAAAGAAGAAAGGGGGCTGTTATATAGAAAGCATAAGGAAGAAATTAAGGATAAACTAAGTTTGGTCCAGAAACTAAATGAATACTTTGCTTCAGTTCTCAATAAGAACGATAATGTAAAATATGGGGGCAATGGCAGGATGGCTAATAGGAATAAATGTATAGAAATGAAAATCACTACATTCCAGGTGGAAGCTAAACTCTAAAAGCTTAAAGTGCTCAAATAGGGGGCAAGGGAAGGGATAGATCAGATAATCTCCATCCCAGAATACTGAAGTAACTGGCACATGATATTACAAGTCCATAAGCAAGGCTTTTTAATAAATCTATCTATTTGCGGATAATACCTATGACTGGCGAATAGCAACAATCATACCTATTTTTAAGAAAAGGGGAAAAAAGTGATACAGGAAACTAAAGACCCATTAGTGTGACATCAATAATATGCAGGGCTTTAGAACAAATTTTGAGGGAAAGAATAATTAAAGACATGGAGATAAACAGAAGATGGGATAAATTCAGGATGGGTTTACCAAATATAGATCATGCCAGACTAACCTGATATCTTTCTTTGATAAGATTACTAATTTTTTTTACACATGGGAAATGCTGTAGATGACAACAGGTTGTGCTGAAAGGACAGTTATTGGGCTGCTGGGAGATTACTAGTGGAATTATTCAAGGATTTGTCTTGAGACTGATTTTATTAGTATTTTCATTAATGAACTTGGCACAAAAAGTAGGAATGTACTAATGAAATGATACAATGTTGGGAGGCATCATCAACACAGGGGAGGGTCAGCATATTATACAGGAAGAATTGGATGACCTTGAGGACTGGAGTGATACAAATGGGATGAAATGTAACAGTACAAGTGGAGAGTTATGGATTTAGGGACTAGTAACAACAATTCCTGCTATTCGCTGGGGGCTGATCAATCAGATGAGGAGAAAAACTTAGTTTTGTTAGTTGATCACAGGATGACTATGAGCCACCAGTTTGATGTGGCCAGGAAAAAAAGGCAAATGTGAACCAACGATAAAGTAAGGTATTTCCAGTAGCAAAAGAGAAGAATTAATGCTATTGTACAAGGCACTGGTAAAAACTGTTCTGGAATACTGTGTACAGATTTGGCCACCCATATTCAAGAAACATGAATTCTTATTGGAACAGAGCTAGGAAAGGATACCGTGATTTGGGAATCAGTCTGTACAAATCTATGAATTCTGGTTGACATTATGAAGTTATAAAGTTTTACTATGAAAACTCTCATCAAAACGGAATTGCTCTAAACAATAGACTGGGTTCCAGCCAGGAGAAGTAGTTTAGCAGGGGAGAGGTCACCTCAGCAAAGAAACTTTCCCGGCAGAGTTTTTGGATCAGCCATTGAAGTTGGCAAGGGGGTCACTTGACAAAGGAGGCTAAACATTATAAAGGTGGAGGAGCTGATCTATCTGGATTTTTGGCCATTTTCCTCCAGTTTAACAGGAGGAAAGGGCAAGCAAGGGAAGGAGACTCCATGAGGAAGAAGCCACTTATCATACAACAGCCTATGTGAGGCAATGGAAACTGTCCTTGCCTGCCTTCCAGAGTCCAGTTGGCTTCCCCAAGGCACACAAAGAAAGGTGAGCTATTAAAGGGCATTGTAGTTAGGATGGTTGTCTTCTAAACGATTGGCACTCTCTTGTGCATTATGTAATTAAGTAAAAGAGCAATAATATGCTAAGTGTCTTGGTGTGTTACCTGCTTCACAATAACCATGCGCCTCCTGAGAGAGTTAAATGGTAAAACAGATGGCTCTCACCTGGGATAGAGTTTTGGAAGATGGTATGTTTAAGCGAAAGGGGAACCTGAAGAATCAGCACTGCACCAAGGAGCTAAGAAGCTGGACAGTGGGCTTCAGCGCTGAATGGGGTTCTAGACAAAAGATCTGTGTCCAGCCCTCGAGAGTGTGCCTCAATATTAGGACAGTCATATCCAGCAGCTTGATCCCTTCACAATAGTCTAGTGGGTGGACAGCTGGGGCATTTGACTGGATCTGTGACAAAGGGCTTACTAAGATGATTGAGGTAATGGAGAGCCTATTTTATGAAAGGAGACTAAGAGAGCTAAGTTTGTTTAACATAGAAGCATGAAGGCTGAGGGGATATGATTGGTCTCTATAAATATTTCAGAGGGTAAAGTCCAGGAAAGGAGAAAAGTGATTTAAGCTGAAGGACTGTTTTGACACAAGAAGAAATAGGCATAAAGTGGCCATGAGCAAATGTAGGCTGGAAATTTGAAAAATTTTAACCACTAGAAGAGGGAAGTTCTGGAACAGTAGTGGGGGCAAACAACCTAACTAGTTTTAAGATGAAATGTGATAAGTTTATGAACAGAATTATTTGACAAGTTTGACTGGACTCAATGACCCTGGAGGTCACTTTTGTCCTACGCCCTATGTTCCTAAGAAAACATCAGGTTTTTTGCCCCTTTTTCTCCTTATTTCCTCCCTCCTCCCAACTTCTTCGGTGGCAAATGGAAAAAAAGAGGGGAATAGAAATGGGTAAATAAGAACAATGGGGAGGGATGAAGAAAAAAAAGGTGAGAAAGGAGAAAAAAACAACCTAAAAGTGAAATCCAATAAAAAATGTGTTTTCAAACCTGAAAATTATTCCAGTTTTGCTTTTTGTTAAAGAATCAGACACTTCTATTTTTTTTTTCATGAAAATTTTCAAGAAACTGAAAATGTTCACAATTTTTGGTGACAGAAACTACCCCCGCCTTTTTTTTTACCAACTCTAGATTCACATTCTTCTTCTAGTGAAATCACTAACATTTGCTATGTCTCCATTTTAGATTAGATTGCACTTTTAATTTTCTGATGCCAAGGATAAGGAATTGTATAAAGGTTAATCTGAGTGTGAAACAGCATCGCCCTATAGGCACTGAGGCTGTAACCAGCATTTTGAAAAAGCCATTCAAATTTTAACAGTTTTCTCCTCTTTTTGTGGCATTCCTTTTCATTTGGTCACTGATTTCTTATAGCTTTTCTTACCTGCTTCTTATCAGTCTTTGGGCTACAATAAAGGTGTAATTTAAATTGAATACCATGTATGCCTTCTCCCTAGGAACAATGTTTCTGATCCTGTTCCCATTGAACTCAATGGCAAAACTACCACTGACCTCAGTGGTGCATGATTGAGCCCTATGTTCCATATTTATATAAAGAAAATTTGGGAGACATAATAGATCAGGGGTCGGCAATGTTCGGCACGCGGCTCGCCAGGGTAAGGACCCTGGCAGGCCGGGCCAGTTTTATTTACCTGCTGACGTGGCAGGTTCACCCGATCGCGGCCCCTACTGGCCGCGGTTCACCGTCCCGGGACAATGGGGGCGGCTAGAAGCGGCGCGGGCGAGCGATGTGCTGGCTGTGGCTTCTCGCCGCCCCCATTGGCCCGGGACAGCGAACTGCGGCTAGTGGGGGCCTCGATCATCCGAACCTATTGCATCAGCAGGTAAATAAAACTGGCCCAGCCCGCCAGGGTGCTTACCCTGGCAAGCCGCATGCCGAATGTTGCCGACCCCTGTAATAGATCTTTTATCTCTGTCTCTACTTTGGCCCAGAAATCCAAATATTATGTCCAGCCATTTGTATCTATTTTTAATTTCACTTTAAAAGTGAAAGTGGCTTTAGTACCTATAAGAGGTTCTTATTAGTTGTACAGCCCCATGATACTATGTTGTGCTGTGAACATGTGTTATCTTAGCACAACAATATGGTGCTTACAGGTATTCAAATGTTGTATATAAGTCATGGGAGGTAATTGTCCCATCCTACTCAGCACTAGTGAGGCCTCAGCTGGAGTACCATATCCCATTCTGGGTGCCACTCTTTAGGAAAGATGTGGACAGATTGGAGAGAGTCCATAGGAGAGCAACAAAAATAATGAAAGGTTTAGTCACATTTAATATTGAGAAAAAAAGACTGAGGTATGACCTGATAATTGCCTTCAATATGTTATGGGATGCTATAAAGAGGACTGTGATCAATTGTTCTCCATGTCCACTGAAGGTAGAACAAGAAGTAATGTTAATCTGCAACAAGGAGATTTAGGTTAGATATTAGGAAAAATTCTTCTAACTATAAGGTTAGTTATGGTCCATAATGGTCTAGATTTACTTGGTCTAGGTTTATTTGGTCCTGGCTCAGTATAAGGGGCAGAACTTGATGAATTCTCATGGTCCCTTCCAACTCTACACTTCTATGATTCTTTGCATAAAGGTAGAGTCCACTATACAGGTGCCAGAGGCAATATTTTTTCTCATATTTCTACTTTTGAAGCTTTGTGTTATATAGCATCAGATGATATACGTATTTGTGGGACATTTTACAGTAGGTAGTATGTAGCCATTCTTGGATTTTTTACGACTCCTTTGTTTTCTCAATTAGATTAGAAATGTGTTAAACTACACAGAAAGAATTCAAATTGACAATAAAGTGTTTATTCTTACATTTTCAGATAATGTAACGGTATAACCTCCCTCAGGGGTTACTTTCCAACCAGATTGCACTTCCTGAACTGTTAACTTATTATGAGGCTAGAGGAGCAAATTAACAAAGCTTATCACATGATTATCATTAAAGAGAAACTTGATGTCTCTTTTCTTGCTGATATCCAAGTTTGACACATTTTCTTCTCTTTGGGGGGTCTGTTTGCACAGTATCTGCATCTTCCATTAACACCAATGAGAGTTACATGCATGAACAGAGAGGAAAATAGTTTCTGTTTGTCTTAATGCATTGCATCTTGATTTGGGAAAATAAAATAAATTAAGAAAGAGTTAACTGGTTAGGAGCATATAAGAATCAACCAGACCCTTCACCTAAAATTCATAGTGTCCTTGAATGGAATCTTTTTGTAATTATTCTTCAGTGTCCCAAAGTTTCAATATTATAGGAGTGGTCTATTTTCGATACCTTTATTGGTTTAAGCCTTGTCCTAGTACTTAGAATGGTGGGTTTGGAGCTGCTGCCCATACCACATTATAGTAGCAACCATATGGGAGGCTTGGTCATCACTTCTGAAGATCCATGATAGTGAAATGCTATCCATATCCATAACATATGCTAGAGAGATCTATTTTCATCAGCATAGCAGTCATGGTTCATTTTCCTTATGCATATGGATACTGAACATCTTTGTCTTATGCATTTCTCCTATCACGTCAATAAAACAGAGGAGGATTTGAAACATGTTTAAAAATAATAGAGGTACTTCAATTGGTAAGTGTACTAAATAGTTTGAAATTTGTTAAAGGAGCTCCAATGTATCTGGCTCCACTCAACCATTATAAAGAACACAATTTAGATGGTGTCCTCACTCATGCAGTCTTGCATTTGCTTTTGAATGAGAAAAACTGAAAACCAAGTAAGTGGAACAGGGTCAGATATTTAATTCAATTTGTAAAGATCCTTTGTGCTTGGAGGGGGGAAATTAAAACTTTAAGAGCAGAGAGATTACAGAATGTAAGATTTGAATATTTACAAGATTGGAGAAAACTGTTTTTAACAGATATACCATATGGAGCAAACTTGTTTGTTCTTTGTAAACACAGGATTAAAGGACATCAAAGCTGTAAACTGACGATTTAGGGGATGGTGATATATCCTATCACGAACCCTGATGTGACATATACAAAACGTTTTGTTTGTTTGTTTTAATTTTGTTTTATTTTTAACTGGCCTATGCTTACAAAGACTAGTACTGTAGTTGAAAACTTTTAGTGATTATTTTTTAAATGCACAATGTGGTGCCTAGAGGCTAAGGCAAATGTATAGCCCCTAATTTATCAGCTCTGTTGTAAAACACTACCAAATCAGAATAGATTACTCCCAATTTGTTCAAGTATAAATGACTACAAGCTGCAAGGCAACTGTGAACAGGGCTCAAAGTTTCTCAAGCTACAGAATGTAGTCATGTACCATATACAAACAAAGAAAAAACACTGTGAAAATCTGGATCTTTTGTGTTGAGGATAACATGGATAGGAACTGACATTTGCATGTGTTTTTATTTCTTTGAACATTTCTTTAATTTTTTCTTGTAAAAGTTCTGACAATTCTGATTTTCCTAGAACCTTTAAAATCTGTAATAGTTGCTGCTGCTGTTTATCCCCCCCCCCCCCCAGGTGTACAATGTTAATAGATTACAGGACAGTGATGAAACATAAACGATCTGGAGGCTGGTTTCACAGGATTATCCAGACTTTCACATGCATGTTATCCAGATTTCCTTATATTTACCATGCTATGGTAATTCTGCTGAGGCCTCACAGAACACTTATTTCTACAACTGGTAAGCACCATACTGAAGCTTTTACAGATTTATCAACATCTTACTGTCAGATCCTTGTCCTGTTAAGCATTCTATAGCAGAAGAAATTGGGTGAGAATTCACTTCTCCAGGAAGAAGAAAAAAAGGAAAGACAAGAGAAAGCACACACTCTTTTGAGTGAAACAGACTAAAGGGAGAGGCCAAGCTTTAGCCTTCAGCCTTTGTTTCCCATTCTTTGAAAGGCTGCTATAAAAGCATGAAAATGTCTGGTGATCTGCTGCATCTCTCTAATAGAACTTGTTAACAGTTTCCTATGCTCATAGTTTTCCAAAACCATTTACTAAGTAATGAATTCAATGTGGTAATGGGTCTGATTCTGCTCTCAAGTCAATGGCAAACTTTCATTGACTTCAGAAGGAGTAGGACTAAGCACTAGATAGGCACACTGTAAGGTCAGTAATTGTTCAGCAACAGCTCACACAAATCTGAACGTTAACGAGTTTCACTGAAAGAAAAAGGGTGTGGTTCTATACTCACTGGGACACATTTATTGTTAAAAAAACTAGTGGATCACACAAGATCAAGGAACAGCATTGATTATATCATATGACCTTTGTTCCTGATGTCTGGGTGGGCAAGGTAGTAAAGACAATGCACAAAGTAACTAGAGTATTAAACTTATTATTTGTACATATTTATGGGGTCCTGACCAAAATAAGGGACTCAGAATTTGGATCCAGCTGCATAAAAGACTCAAGAGGTTTGCAGTAGGTGAGAAAGGAATACAGATGATTACATCATTCCCTAAAGCTTTCAGCATTCCTCCAGTATGGCTCATTCAGCACACTTGTAACTTTTCATAAAGAACCTGAATACCAATAACTAAACATTTGTTTTCTTAGGAAGCAAATGTTCCTCATAATAAAGAGAATCTGTCTGGAGCCCATGGAGGAAGAAGGGGAGTAGGTTAATTCAGTCACCTTACTTTCAAATTGCCTGAGGGTATGTCTACACTACCCACCGGATCGGCAGGCAGCGATTGATCCAGCAGGGGTTGATTTATCGTGTCTAGTCTAGACGCGATAAATGGATCCCCGAGCACTCTCCTGTCGACTCCTGTACTCCACCACCGCAAGAGGTGCAGGTGGAGTCGACGGGGGAGCGGCAGCAGTTGGCTCACTGCAGTGAAGACACCGTGGTGAGTAGGTCTAAGTATGTCGACTTCAGCTACGTTATTCACGTAGCTGAAGTTGCGTAGCTTAGATTGATCCCTCCCGCCCTCCAGGGTAGCCCAGGCCTGAAATATTTAAATTCCATACAATAGTTATGCAATCACTGTAGTTACTGGAAGAATATAATGTAAAGTATATGGGCAATGTTAACTTTCTAATGCAAAGCTGACATGTAGGTAATTTAGGATTCTAACTGCAATTAATCTTTGTTCTCAACCCATGCTGTGTTTTGGATAATGCTAGAGGGAGAAGGGACTCATTCCTCCAGGATATGCATATAGAGAAGACTCATGGTATGCAGGTCTCACTTTACAATGCAAAAAGCCTGTGTGCGTAATTTCAGGATGGGCATCATTTGCCTCTGGAACAATGCACTCACCCAACCTTTCATGGATCCTGCAGATCCTTACATGGAGTAAAAGAGAAGACGGATCTTGGAACATGAATTGTGCTTCTTGAAACTATACAGGGCATCTAAAAAAAAATCTCATGAAAACTGAAGCTGCATTCTCTTTTGCTCTGCCCCACTCTCATAAAGGTATAGAAGGACTGTCCTGGAAAGCATTACTTAAGTGGTGCTGTGCTGCCTGGGTACTATAGGGCTTCAGAGCTGGTGTTGAGGTATAGGATCTGCCCATAGATGTCTTTAGGGGTTGCCCTTAGATCTGTGGGTTCCTCTTGCTCCCAACAAAATAATTGCAGGGCAAAATGTTTATGCTCCCCCTTCCCCTCTCCATATTTGGTAGACAATATAAACATGTATACATCTTCCCTCCCACATACACCCCACTTTGGAAAGCTATTTCAATTTTACAATGTCTTCTTTTGGGTTTTTCTTTAAGTTAGGTCAGTTATTCATCAGAATTCTCCATCAGAAAATTTAGGGGGTTGTTCATTGTTGTTGTTGTTGTTGTTTGTTTCTTTGTGTTTGTTTGTTAGTTTTTCCCTACCACAGGCAAACATTGGGTGAGAAATAATAATGTGCTTCCATGACTCAGCTTCACTTGAACGCACTCCTCAATCTGCATGTACATTGCCTAGATGTAGCAGGCAGGCACCAACTGAGTTCCTCACAGGATTCCTTTGATAGCATCTGCAGCACAACATAAAGAATTCCATTAAATTGGACAGACTTAAATTGTTTAATGTAACAGTAAATGGCTTAAAACAGAATAAACATGGCACTGGCAAGCTGATCTATTCATAATTAATGATCACATAGATAATTACTTTTGAAGTATTATATAGCACATAGGAATAAACTACTGGTCCATGTTTTGTTTTCTTAATGGTTTTGCATAATTTGATTTATGGAATAGGTCTATCAGAAGCAAAGCTGCCATCAAAATGTAGTAGAATTTTAAATCATTAAGTGCCTATGACCAGGACAATGTGTTTGACTTGATCCCATTGAATCAAACCTCTGCCATAACATGTGTAGAAGATTCCTTGTGGCTCTAAAACAAAAATGTTCCAAATGCAAAATAAATGTAAACCTATGTATAATTGTCTACCTGAGTCTGCAAGCAGTGAAACACACCAGATCTGTGAGTAAAGTGACTCCAAGGACTTAAATGATAGGTTTACTTTGAAATCTGCTCTTGAAAAATCTCAATATCATTTTCAATGTTGTAATTCAGGAACAAGAGAGCTCTGGTGAGGGAAAGTGCATCAGGAAGGTGCAATCTTTTCCTAAAATTCTCAGTGTGCATTTCTGGGCTGCTGCTGTAGGAGGGGAACAAGTCAATGATTGTGTCCCTATTGCATGAAAAGTGTCACTGACTCTAATGGCTACTACTAAAGCAAGGGTTTGGATGGTCTCTGGATACCTACTTTTGTTCTAACTAATCAATCCACACAGCACCTCTCCAAGGCAACTATGTAAGACTTATCTCAAATTACAGAGATGGAAACTGAGACAGAAAGCACCAGGTGTCAGTGACGGAACTAGGGCTAGAAATCAGAATCCCTGGAGTCCAGTTTTATGCTTAGTGTACTAGACCACACAACTTTTTCAAATCCTCTGTACAGTCAACCTTCTTTCTCCCTTATGTGCAGTGGAAGGACACAAAATGAACTAATCTTTAGGCATGGCCTGGTCCTCCCATACTCTTTGGATCATTGTGTGCTCCCAAGGGTGAATAGAAGATGCAGTCTCTGAGTTGCCCCAAGTTCAGGGACTGTAGTTGTTCTTAGTCTTTCTGTGGCGTGTCCAACTAAAAGGAAGGCTGCTTTTTAAATAATGTAGAATACCACAAAAATATCATCTGATAATTTATTCCACAAATACTGGTGGTCTTGGTGAAAAAAAAATATTCTAACAACCACACATCTAACCAAATACCACAAAATATATATTAATTGAATAAAGTATTTAAGAAAAAAATGACAATGTTCACCCAATAAATTGCCTAGGGGGGTTGTGGAATCTCCATCATTGGAGAGTTTTAAGTGCAGGTTAGACAACACCTATCAGGAATGATCTAGATAATACGAGATCCCTTTGAGTCCTATGATTCTATGATGAATGTATATGTCAATATTGTTCAGCTGGCTTTATCCATTGTTGTGGGATGCAGAGGGAAGTCAGGGTAAAGGAAACAATCAGTTGTTTCCAAAGGTTGCTACAACAGGCATTTAGGAGCTTAAAATCCCTAAACTCAAGTCCCATCCAGCCTTGCCCACAAGATGAAGGTAAAGGGAAATATAGATCTTTTCCATTGCCTAGAACCCCAACTGCCAAAAACCTAAATGGCCTCCTACGCTTCCCAAGTTTCCAAAATTATAAAACTTCTTAGCTGCCAAAAACTCCAGGTTCTCTTGAGTCCTTACAACATCCTCACTGCACTCATGCTTTGCAAATACAAAAAACTTGTGTCAAACAGACAATTTTGGCAACATAACATTAATTGTTTTTAAAGTAAAAATGAATAACCAAGATTACTGTATTGGTGGTATTAAACAGTTTAATATTTAATTAAATAAAAAATGTATTATAAATGAACTGATTTTCCTTCGGTATAACCAAGATGCTATAGAATTCATACCAAAGTGACACTTAAAACACAGGTCTTACTACAGAACTTAGGTTCAGTTTGATCCAATGTGCCCAGGGCCTTGAGTGTGTAATCCTATGAACAGAGGTTATATGGCCTCAGTTTTAAATAAATTGCTGTATTACATAGTTGTGACCCCTTACTCATATACAAGATTTTCAAAGAATAACATGCAATTTGATACTATGTAAAAAAAATAGAGTGTTGCATACAATCTGCCAGAAAAAGTTAATTGGACACATTGGTAATGTCTATAAACTATACAGGAGGTATACATTTGATCTCAGAGGTGGGGAAGTAGCAAAATACCCAAACAATTCCACAAAATTCAGTGGGATAATAATTCTGGGTGGAGACGATTAATACATTTCCCAAAGGAAAGAATGTTCCATTTCATGCAGGAATCAGAGAAACAATGTAGTCTAGTTGATTGAACAAGGGACTGGAATCTGGGAACATCTGAATTTTAACCCCAACTCTCCCTTTGTATCTGATGTGTTGAATGGCGGTCCAATGACACTTTGTCCATTTACCAGACCAAAGCATGATTCAAGGATGGCTTTTTAGTTCACAAAGCCCATCACCCAAAGGAATATCTATGTCCAAGTCACTTCCCTTGAGTTCTCTGTTTTAAAGAGTTATAAAGTTTGTTTCCCAGATTAACTAACTAGCTAAAAACAATCTGTTTTTTGTTTGGTTGGTTGGTTTTGGTAGTAAATAGCCACCACAGATAGGCAAAGTTAGGTCTGTAAGTATTACTTTCCTTATTTTACAAATAGGAAAACTGAGCAGTAAACATGAAGGCCTTGATCCTACAAAGTTTTACTTTAACTATGATTTTGTCTATGCAAAGAAAAGCCTGTGGCTAACCTGTGTCAGCTGACTCAGGCTTGCGGGGCTCGGACTGTGGGGCTGTTTCATTGTGGTGTTTGTAGACTTCTGGGTTTGGGCTGCAGCCCAAGGTCTGGGACCCTCCCACCTTACAGGGTCCTATATACCAGGCTCCAGACTGAGTCCATCCATGTACACAGCAATGAAACAGCCCCACAACCTGAGCTTTGTGAGCCTGAGTCAGCTAGCACAGGCCAACCACAGTGTGTAGTTGCTGTGTAGACATATCATATGTGAATAGACCTATTACAGTCAATGCGACTAATCATGTGTTTAAAGTTAAGCACATGCATAATCTTCTGCAGCCTCTAGTCTAATAGCTATAAAAGATTATGGTTCTAGCTGTTTAGTCTGCTGTTAAAAAGAAAATTGGCCTTGAAACCAAACAGCAAAAATTCCAGTAAAAAAAGTATTTTTACCTAGTTAATTTTCATTAGCAGGGGGAGAAGAGACTTGCCCTTTTACTATAGCAGTTAGTATCCCACTGAGTACTTTTTTTGCATTTTTAATCTTAATTAAAATGCATCTATGCTTATTGAAAAACACTTTGAATGACAGGAGACCTCCCTTCTTCACTATACAAATTGGCTCTCTCAGCATGCTAACTGAAACCTGACAATCACTGATGGTTAACTTCAGATGAGGCAGCTGGTCCAGATTTTCTAAGAGGGAGTGTTTGGGTACAATGATCATATTTGAAAGCAAAAGCCTAGCGCATTGGTTTCACTGGAAGCGAAAGTGTAGAAGTCTGTGAAGTTACTGCATCTAAGGAAACCTAATTTCTGATGAACAAAGCCCCTAGTTACTGTACTTTTTCCTAATATTTCAAAACAGATCTTAAAAGTCTGCTACCCCATTTTGCTCTGTAGAGAAGTCTAAGAGTTCATAAGGTTAGGAACACTTCTCACTGAGAATAGTATCAACTGTACTCTACTTGGAAATAAAGTTTAGTTAAAGTTAGTTAAAACTGACATTTCTGAGTATAGTGGCTAGTATGGCACAGTAAAATGGGGCAGCAGAAAAAAGTGTAGGAGACATGATAATTTCCCTTCTGTTTTACTACTGGCCGTCTAAATTCTGAGTAAGTAATAACATTTCATTCATGTATCAAAGATTACAGGATGACAGCTCAGAAGCATGTAGAGTGCAGGAAAGTTTTGAAAATATCTATTGGCTGAAAGTCTGATCCTTCTAAAGGGAATGGGAAATATGTATACTCAGCAACTCCCAATATTAGGCTCATATTTTGGGATTTTATTTATGATTTCATTTAAAACACACTGTATTACATAAAAAGTTGTAATGTAATTGTGCAGGCTCAGAGTTAGTTATAGACACTCCTCAGACAAGCCCCAAACAAAGCATATATATATAGCCTTTATCCTGAATTTATTTTAATTGTAATTCTACACTTCATGCCTCTTGGTTAGAATAAGCATTTTAAAAATATTGCATTCTGTATATTTAATTTAAAGTCCTATTGTCAACTTAATTCTGACGGAGAATGGTGTGTAGTTAGAAACTGATTAGCAATGTTCTCAAACATCACCTGGCTTCCTAACTAATTAAAAAAGCTTGGTTCTGACCTGCTTTTCAGTTGGTAAGAACAGCAGGGTGGCTTCAGAACAAAAAATAATGAACTTCAAACCATTGCATCTGATCAGTACAGGCTGCTAAAACCATTATTTTCAGACTGAAATTAAACTAATACTATGCCTGTGTCTTTCTCGTGGGAGAATAGTTTCCACAATAAAGTAAACACTGGATTAAATCTGAAGTGTTTCTCCCTCCCAGAATTTCCTTTGTCTAATTTTTTTTTTTTGTGGTTGTGCAATGGAGATGCCATTAATTTACAGAGAAGAGAAGGAAAAGGAACATTCTTTAGTTTAAATGGGAAAAAATGCACTTAAACAAAGGCTTCATTAACATTGTTTGAAGAGATTATCAGTTGACATGCTATTTTCAAGTGTAGCCACACAGAATCATAGTGCCAAAATATTCTGGGGTCTCCCTCTCCTATCAAACCCTATTATAATTTCAGTGCATGACCCTATTAGACGTATAGGTTATGATTTACTTTTCACTTATACCATGTAAATCAGGAGTGGCTTCACTGGAGTCAGTGGAGCTAAATCAGTTTCAAATTGGTTTGAGAAGTGAATCAGGTCCACAGTCTCTATTCTATTCATGTGAGATTCTATTCTATATATTTTGTCCTTTGTTTAAGACCACAGAATTCAATCAGCCTGTGGTTTGTGAGTACATGCAATTCAGACTAATCAGTTCTGATGGTATTACAGGTTAGAATAACTTGCTGGATTTCTAGTATATGTGCTTCCTTGGCTCCTGTTCACTTTAGTCACTTAGGTGCACTGTTGGGACTTAGTGGAGGCACCAAATACTGTTTTAATTAACATTACCTAAGATTCCTTTATTCACATACAGAATTTTTTCTCCACTAAATGCTTTCTGACAGATATGGCAATTTCCTACAAAACCTGGACAAACCTTATTGAATTAAGTTTAAATATTTTAGGAGTTCATTGTAATAAAATTCAAATGTTATATTTTAATGTGATATTGTATGTAACATCTCTAGGTGGTGTGAAGGGGTGTCCATCCCACACAAGGCCTAAAGAGGTTAAGGTGGCTAGGTGGGCCAATTAATTGCCTAGGCTGCACCTGGAGGAGGAGCCAGGGTGTAATGAGGTTAAATTAAGAAGAAGCTCAGCTGGACAGGAACAGGAGGGGCCTGTATAAAGCCCAGTAGCTGAGCATAGAAAAGGCCTGTAAAGATCAGAGAGGCTGTGGGAGATGAGAGAAAACAAGTTAGGAAGCTGCTCAATGATATAGCAGTATGGGATAGGCCTGTGCAGACTTTGACTGATTGTTGTAGGGTCCCTGGGCTGGAACCCAGTGTACTGGGTGAACCTGGGTTTCTGTACCAGCCACTGGAGATGTGCCAACATTAAGGGGCAGTGAAAGAGAAGGCTACCAGAGACAGTGGTCCTGAGAGACTGACACATGTGATTCCCCCAGAAGGGGAAACCCATAGTGACCTGGCTGGAGGACCAAGCCATGAAGTGGGAGCAGCTGAGTCCTGACAGAGTGAGACTGAGAGTGATAGAGTGCAACCACAAGATGGGGTGTCAGCCTGGCTGAGCTAATGCCCAACACCACCAGGAGGAAGTGCTCCAAGGGTGGGTAGAGTATCCTGTGACAGGGGAAGACACAATTAATATAGTCCTTGGGAAGTGTTCTGAGCTGTGTGTGTGTAAATGTAGAACAAAGCTAATACCTTGAGTCACATCTGTCCGTGAACAGAAAGCCAGCGGGACTGATGACAACACTACTCTGGTATGCCCTCTGTGGCTAATACCACCAATCAGACAAAGCACTACAGACTTCAGTAAGCGAAGCCTCTGAGGGTTGACCTGCATAACCTCAAAATACATTGCAGTATCCAATATGAAAGTGGCAAAGGCATGAATAACTGTGGAAAGGTTCAGATTTTTTTGGGAAGGGGCAGTCTGGGAACACACATGAGCACATAAACAGATACTAAAGGAAGACTATATCTTCATCCAAGTTACCTATTTTTGTATGCTTTTTTTCCTACATATAGCTTCAGTAAAATCAGCCATGACTAGGTGTTTCAATATATGGCATACATCTAGACATCCAATATATTTAATGTGGCATAATTAGCTAGCTGTGAGATAACACAACATATTCAGTCTTTTTACAAGTTCTCACTTTAGAGTTATGACAAGTCAATAATGCTCATCTGTCATCAGGCATCTTTTCTGCTCTTTTTTTAATCTTGATGATACTTGACAATATCTGTCTTGCCTTATAACAGTGAGTAAATGGCAAAAACACTTAAAGTGCATTACACTTAAAGTAATGGGAGACTGTCAACAAGACATGCATTGGACAGCTCATGCCTGTGTGACCCTCTTCAGGGAAAATGTCTAGTCTTGCATAAGTTACTTTTAGTAGAATTTGTTTTATTTGCTAGTACTTGGAAGTTCATATGTCAATATGAACAATGGCAAAACACCAAGTTGTTAGTATGATAAATGTGTAGTATTAGTGATGTATCAAGCTACTTTAATCTGACACCATTAATCTGTGATGGGGCCCACCCTATCTGTGACTGCTTAGCTGTCTCCTATCTAAGGCTGTAGCACCTGATGAAGTGCACCTTGCCCTTCTAGAGTCCAGCAAGAGCACAACTGAACTGGGGAGACCTTAAAGGAGTAGTGAGATTCCTACAGCAGTTTCTGGGTTAGGGAAAACGGTGAGCAGAGCCCAGGAAGGGCTGACTGTTTGAAGAGGAGATAAATCATCAGGAAGGAAGTCCAGATTGAGACTGGGATAGAAGACTCTGCTGGGTTTTGTGTTAGCTTGGACTCTGATGGCCTGGAAGGCATGGGCTTTTTCTCTTGTGACTTAGCTGGAGGATCAAGTCACTTCTGCCTCTAAGCTGTGTGGGAAGATTGGGTGACTCAACTTTTATGAAGGGAAATAGTGGCAGTGGATAGCCTGGGGCCAGCCCAAGTAGATAGTACTGATACAATCACAAGCGTACAGTTTAAATTCTGCATGACTGGATTAGTGGTGAATAAATTATATTCATATCTTTCTAATCTGAAGGTCTCTAGGCCTCTCTCATATTAGATTCCTCCCTCTCCATCCCCCCATATATTTTACAATGGGACAGATTTTTCCAAGAATCTCAATACCCAACATATCTGGACTCTGCCTTTGCTTTCCTTCTTTCTCTTCTCCCCCGCTCCACTTTTACCTCAGAGGATTATGTTATTGACCTGTTCCCTGGAAAGAAGTATTGGCTAGGATTCCTTATCCAGCAGTCAGTGGTATCATTTATATCACAGCAATGCCCAGAGGCTCACATCAATTCAGGCCTGTATTGTGCTATGATCTGTACATAACACATAGTATAGACATTGGTCCCTACTGAAAACTTAGTCTAAACTGAGAAGATGTAGAAACAAGTGTAACAAACAAGAAAAAGGAAGAGGAGGATTGTGACACGTGAATTTGGTTAGGTAGAATGATCACGTGCACAATTTCCAGATTTCAGTTTTTCTTTCAAAGATATAAGTAAATAAGACAGGTGTCACTATTAGAATTGTGCAAATAACTGTTTTGGGTTTGTTTGTTTTTAATTCATTGGCAATCATAGAGGGCCAGGGTGGAAACCTAACACTTTCTGGGTTGAAACACAACTTCAAAATTTTCAGCAAATCAAAGAGCTTAAAAGAAACCCTTATTTTGACTCTATGCCTTAACATTTTATCTGAATGCTACTGAAGGGAAAATAAAGTGATTTTTAACAAAAACACTGAATCTTGACTCTTTTTGGTACTATTTTTTACTTGGCAATTAAAAAAAAAAAGTGCCCAAACCTCTTTTTTAGCTCTACTTGCTATTTTCTTCTGGTTAACTGCCTCATTATTGTGAGCTGGGAACTTAGTGTAGGCAGTGCAGTAGATATAGTTCTTGGGGGTGCAATTTGAAGGAGGCCAGGGTTGGCATTCAATGTATAAGGGGTAGCATGGAAAAAAGAAGGTGACTAAAGGAGAAGCTGATGAATGGGCGGTAAATTCAGTACTGTTGCACAACTGGCAGATGTGAGTGGTAAAATAGGAGAAAGGGATATTTTGAAGAGGTATAATGGTAAGGACCAGCAACTGTCATGATGATGTGGAGAAAGGGAAGACAGTGGAGGGATTTAGTTTTGATCGGTCAGGAAGATAATCCTAGCAGTAGAGTTCTAAATAGACCTCAAACCCACAGTTTGTCTTGAAGATTACAGAAGAGCCTGCAGTAATCAGGATGGTACTCTGAAGACTTAGTGGTGTTCATAGAGAGGCCAAATCATACAGATTATGGGGGAAGAATAACATGAATTGGGTATAGCTAGATAGGTGGTGCTAGAGGAAGGGCAGAGCCAAAAATTAATCCAAGAGCTGTTTGGAGGGCGTTGCTAGAGTGGTGGGGTGACAGTCTGTCCTAAACCAACTGAACGTGAATGTGTTGACTTTGCAGTACTCCCAGAAATTACTGATCTTGGAGCAGAGGACCAGCCATTCTGGGCCATTGCCATCTAGCTTTTAAAAATAGATTTCACTTCATTAAAGTCATTTTCCTGCTTGTATTTTGACTGTACATATCTATAATCTTTACTGATTTGGAAGAACTTTATTAGGGGCTTGTATATCATGCTGACCTATACAACTGGTTTTTGTTGGTTAACCAACTAGTATAAGTGAAAATTTAGGTATATAGTTTTGCTAGGCTAAGTGGCACAATCATTTGTGAAGCTATATAAATGACTGGTATGTAATAGTAAGCCTCCTTCCTGGTATACATTTTTGTATTAATTGCCAGAATATGGAAATAATGCTCTCCTTGCTGCTGAGGAAGTAAAAAGGTGAATTTATTGCAACAGTCTGGATTCTAAAATACAGAAATGACTTGGGATAGAGAATCATTAAAATTGACATGACCTTTGTAATATTCATATTATGGGTCCTTACTGATATTGTCTTGCAGTGATCTCATGACAGATTAGGGGAAATCCACAGTTTGAAGTCTTAGCCAATCATAAGAAAAAAAGATTAAAAACAAATCCTCTAGACACATTAACATAGAACAGTACCTATGGGGAACTTTTTTCAAAAATTCTCAGCATTGACCAAGCTCTTCTCCCATTCAAATCAATGGCAAAACTCCCATTGAAGGCTATGGGAGAAGTTATACCATTAGTGAGGGCTTCTGAAAATTCCACACTTGGTTTCTTGATTAATTTGTTTTGACTTGATTACAAGAATTGATGTTTGTTTTAAGTATGTGATGCACGGCCTAATTCAGAGAATCAAAAATCTACTAAATATTAGCTATTCATGAAGCCCTGGAACCCATGCTTGTCTATCCCCAATACAGAACACTGCTGTCCAGAATAGGGATGCATTATTTAAATGTCAACAAAATAGCTTTGAAAATCCTATCCTATCTATCTAGGGGACTTAAGGCTCCTATTAACATAATATCTAAGCACCTAACAGTCTTGTATGTGGCACCTCTGAAGTAGGGAAGTTTTTTATCTCCACTTTAGAAATGAAGAACTTGGGGATAGATTCCCTGGAGGGGAATAAGGCCCTACCATGCAGTGGAATTCACAAATGGTGCCCAAGCTTCCCATTCTTAGGGATCTGACTCTCTCCATTCATTATATGGGATTCACAAAGCTGGCCCACTGAGCGGGGAGCTGTCTTAACTAGCCAGGAGGAAATGTTGACACCTAACCCCCACCCATTGAACTGTTAGACACTTAAATGCAAGTCAGAGGAATGCACTTTCCTCCACTCAGGATCTGCAGCCAGGAACAAACTCCTGAAGTTAGGTTCCTAAGTCAGGTCAGCCCTTTCTTTGGGGCAACAACAGAGGTCATAGCATCCCTCTTATCCCCAATATACCAGTGATCAGTGCATGTACACAGGATGGGGGACACTTAGGTTCAAATACCCACTCTGGCTGATGTGGAGGAGTGACTTGAACCCCAGTCTTCCACCTCCCAGGTGAGTGCCCGATAGCTTATATAATCACTAATAAAGAGTGAGATGCTTTATAAGGCTAGGAGGCAGAAGTAGGAGTGAGGATTCAAGTCATAGTCTTCATGTCTTACATAGTCATTTAAAGGCTTGCTAGTTCAATCCTGGCTCCAGACTTCAGTCACATGGCATGTGTAAAATGAATTAATTGATTCTAATCTAGTTCTTGGAGTCTATCAAACTACCCTCTTAAGTGTCACAATGAACACACACCAAGGAACTGATGCATGTAGAAACTACAGCACGTAAGGGGAGGGTTGAGGAATTTTAGCAGGACAATGTGGGGGAACTTTCAGTGCAGCCTTTCTTAAGTTATATAACCACTCTTAGAGTGGAAGAATTCTTCTAATACTGACAATATGTCACTTAGAAACACGACAGTGCAGGAGGGGAAGAAGCATTACACAGAGGTGTGGGCTTATGGCTATAGTGTAAGCAGATTTGATAGAGTTCTGATGGAGCAAAAATTAGCCATCAAGATGAAAAGTCATTAAAAATCTACATGAAAATGAAATAGATAATTTTTGGCCTTTTCATGGAACTTTAATAAATATCCTTTAATATTTTTAAAAAAAAAATTTGGAGCTTATTCTTTTGTTCTCCTTTCACTGGATGTCTTTCAACATTTTTCCCACAGTGACAGGTAAACTTTGCTGTCTGTCTGAAGTTAGTGATTAGAGAACCATTTTCTGGAGCTTTAAAAGCTACTTTACTAGTTCAAGGCCAGTTCAGATAAAAACTCTGAACTATTGCATCTAGCATGGTGCAGAAACAACATACTAATGTACTAGTAGCTCTAGCATTGCAGGTTTACAATATAAACACAAGCTTTTCCCTACTTATCACCTTCCTAGCATTTGCTTTCATAGAAACTGAGCTTATTTAACTTTTTAAAAATTCATTATTGGATTTTAACACACCTCCAGAAAACTCACTCATCATAATACTTCATAGCACATATACACCACTGTTATAGTGTAAAGAAGAATCCCAATATATTAACACTTTCAAGCTCCCTGAATTTATTATATGGAGGATATTTTGGTTTGGTGTGCAAGCACTGCATCCATAAACAATTTCCAACTACAAAACTGTAAGTAAAGTCCATCCAAGAATGGAGCTGCTAGCTTTTTGACAATGAAAAGGTTTGAAGGTATTCAAGGAATGTCATGAGCCACCAGTGCTTTAAAGCAACAAGCCACAAGAATAGTTTCTTCAAATGTCCAGATATAGCTGTTTTGTAAACTTGGGCACTCTGAAAATATTGTAGAATAGATTCAGGCAGAATTGACATAGAATGGTCAAAAATGGGGGATAGGCATTGTGGGAAGGTAACTACTCTTCGTCATTGGGATGCTTAGGCTGAAAGTGGATACTTGAGTATCTACTCCAGGCTGGACTACAAACACAAGCAAACAAAATAGCCAAAAACAAAATTGCTAGATTCATCCCCAATGCATCATTCTAACTCTTTCTGAGACTATTATTGACATTCTGGGGCTTTAGGGTTTGTCTAAATTGCAAATAGACACCCACAACTACCCTGAGCCAGCTGGCTCAGGATAAGGGGCTGTAATTGCACTGTAGACATTCAGGATCCGACTGGAGTACAGGCTCTAGGACCCTGCAAGGTGAGAGGGTCCCAGAGCTGGGGCTGCAGCCTGAGCCCAGACAGCTACACAGAAATTAAACAGCTCCTTAGCCCTAATCAGCTGGCACAGGCCAGCCATGGGGGTCTAATCACAGAGTACTACTCACAAATATTATCCACCACACTGAGATCCCACCTTTTAGCATCAGTCCTCATTCTAATGGGCATGAGTTGGGCAAGATGATTGCAAATGCATGCTAGGAAAGTTCAAACTGGAAGAAGACAAACTATTTTTCGTCAGTCTTTCCCACTTGTGAATTCAAGAAGTTAGCACAGACTAGCAACTCGGGGGCCAGAGGGGCAGGGGCAGGGGCAGGGGAGGACATATATTTGAGGCCTACGACAACTAGGCTATCCCTAGATATAATTGCATGCATTCTAGATTTAAAAAAAAAAAAAAATGCTGCCATTTAGCAGGGGAAAGATTGTATTCATTATTTCTACCACTGCAAGCTATGGTATTTACTTTTGTCTATTTGAGGTGCTGTCTAGCTGCTGCAAAATTGCAATCAGTGCTTGAGGCATAGCATACAAATGACGGAATTCTCAAACTTCCCCAACACAATGTTGTTCTGTTTCATAAAGCACAATGATATGAATGAAGGGGGCATAGTCTTATTTAGTACTTTGTAAAATTGATTCAGAAACAACCACCTGAAACAGCAAGAAAAGATAAGCAAAGTGCAGAGACTTTCTATGTGTTAGTGTCCCAAAATCCCAACATTCTTGCAACAATACTGAGTTGCAAAAAAATGATAAAAGGTTAGAGGAAAGCTTAAAAATGTATATATTCAGAACTGAAACAGATTGATCATATTTTATTTCAGTGAGATATCTTTGTTACCTTCCAATTTTCATCTGAAATTGGCCCTTGGATTTCTAAAAGAAAATAACTCAAGATATCTGATAGAATTTATATTTCATAAAAAAATTTTCAACCAAATACTGAACCGATTTACTGATTGGTATATTGCAAAAAAGAACACTTTGGAAAAAAGTCCAGCCATACCTACAGTAGATAAAATCAATGCCCAAATGTTTAGGGCAAGTGAATTCCTTGTCCAGTGGAGAATGCAAGAAAAACTTAGTAAGGCCAAATATAATTAGTAAAGTTGGAATTTAGTCAGAACCCCAAGTTTAACAACTTTATTCTTAGAACAAATGAGGTGAGATCTTTAATGATAAATGTTCAGGATTCCAGTTTTAGCTGGTCTCTGAAAGATGGATAGTGACCAACTTCAAACCAGAGGGTATAGTCTTTTATTTGAATTGTGGGAGCAGTAGTGGAAGAATGGAAATGTTTGGGGGTCTATGGGGGAGAAAAACAGAGCTAAGTTTCTGGGGCACATAACAATCAGAGTAAAGGTGTCAGTAACTGGGCCTGATCTGCTTTCACTGATATGACTGACTCCCATTGAGTTACTTCTGATTTTATACCAGCCTAAGTAAACAGATTTAGACTAAAATAATCTTCATGACTCACTTCACCTTGAATGGTCCCTTAAAATATGTTACCTACTTATGCTAAACAATCTGTTCCAACTTGTACTATGTGTCACAGCTAAATACATTTCCCAGACCTGAAGAACCATGTGTAAGCTTGAAAGCTTGTCTCATCAACAGAAATTGGTCCAATAAAAGATACTACCTCACCCACTTTGTCTCTTTATCTGCAGAGTTGGCTTCCCTAATCCTAGCAGATCCATGAGAATTAACCATTCACTTCCTCTATTGTCTGTATAAAAACCTGTTTTCTTCCTCTTAAATACTTAACTTGATAAACATGAATTATTTTATATTGATATTCCTAAAAGACTCAGTAAGAACTGTCCAAGAAAAATGAGGCTTTTCCAGGCCTTTTCTGGGGTTGGTACAGCTCATGAGCCATTCCTTTGCATAGAGGTTATTAAGCCTCTTGAGCTTACATGCTCAGATACTGAAAGATGCTGAGTGTAAATGTTTCAGAATGATCAACCAATTGAGACAGTGGAAGTTTCTTCTAATTTCATATATTTGAAGGCCAGAAGGGACTACTGTGACCATCTAGCTGATCACCTGTTTAATATAGGCCATAGAAGTTTGCTTGATTAATTCCTGTTTAAACTAGATTATAGCTTTAGGAAAACTTTGATTGGGTAATTATCAATGACTGAGAATCCACCACAGCCTTTCTTCCAATGATTAACTTCTCTTTCTTTAAACATTTGTGCCTTTTTCAAATTTCTAGTCTGAATTTACCTACCTGGAACTTCCAGCCATTGGTGCATGTTATACCTTTATCTGCTAGACTGAAAAGCCCACTATCAAACTTCCATTCCTCATGTAGTATTTGATCAAGTAGCCACCCAACGCCCTTCTATTTGTTAAGCCAAATAGATTGAGTTCCCTGAGCTTTGAACTGTAAGGGAATGGCTTTTGAACCTTTAATCAAATTTGTGTCTCTTCTTTGAACCCTCTCTAACTTTTATAAACCAGGAATAACAACTAAAATAGTTCAAAGGACACTGCAGTGTGTGTAAATGCTTTGCTGAAAAGTGGGAGAAAGCATGTGATTAAGGGATTTGCTGAATCAGAGCCTACAGGAGAATAGTATGGAGTAACTGTTGCCTAGTGCTCCACCTATACAATGCAGTTTTCCTGGTACTGACAGATGGTGCACCCCGAAGAAAGGTGGCATTGCCAGCATGTCACTGCACACAGATACTCTCTGGCTGTTGGAATTGCCCCGTTGGGCCACTGATATGCTGAATGTCAATCTTGTGTAGGGACTGGGATAGTGACAGAATGAGGGAGCTAAGTAGAGGGCTTAATGCTGCTATTTCCCCTCTAACTTAGTCCAGCTTGCTCTCAATTGGGTATTCGCGTGTGTAAAAAAGAATCCACTTTTCTCTTAGCTCTCATTGCTGTGCTGTCTGTGCAGGGCTAACAGGACTAAAAAGCAGTTAATCATTTTTTTTTTTTTTTTGTCATTAGGCAAGTAGTTATGCCAAGGTGCAGGGTCAGCTTTGAGTAAGGAGGTGTCATTGTTTACAATCACGTTATAGAGCAGAACCGCTCTTTAATAGTGTACCTGCTTCACGACAGACCATTTAAACTCAATATGAATTGTAAATTAAAATGAATCAATCTGATAGGAATTATCCTATTTGTCCCTTTTGGGCTATGTTGAGTGGATGTTAATCTCCATGGGTGCCTGTCTCAAAATGTGTGGGCTTCAAAGGCTCAGCTCCCACAAATTCTGATCTTAACTTATGCAGTGCAGAGAATGTTGGATCTTGTCTGTTAAATGAAGTCTAGGATTTTTTTGTGATTTAAGGAGCAAATTATGCATGTTGTATTATCTGTGACATCGTTTAGTCCCCCATCATGATCTCTTTGTGAATGCTTTTCCTGGAAGATCATTGTTAATAATCTGAGGCTAATGCCAGTAATAGTGTCCACAGAATAAGACCCTGAGATTTCCCACATCAATTAGTTCTTTGACACCACAGTATGTAAGACCTCTCAGATGCCTGGCAAAGTAGAGTTGAAAGTAGACTATTAGAATAGATATTTGCAGGACATTTTTTTCTTTTAGAAACACATCTTTCATGTTGGCTTTTTCACAGGAATATATGATATTTAAGACTGGAGTAATGTGTTCAAGTAAAATTTCATACCCCCTCTGTTTTGAGTCACACTTTACTAACTCAGAGAAAATTCTGATTTGATGCCAAAGCTTTGATAAAAAGCTGGCAACATCAGTATCCCTAAGTGACTAAGATGTCCTAGAGCAATCAAAACTTAGTCTAACATGTCCAAATGAGGCCTGATTCTTTTGCCATTGATGTCAATAGGAGTTTGCTAATGAAGTTGATGGTAATAGGACTGGGTTCAAACTGAGGATGTAGAATATTAGATTGTATTATTGAACTGCAAGAAAAAGTAAAATAATGAAGCTAGAAATCATAATGGAAACCTTGGCTCACAAAGGTCAAAGGCTAATGATATTCAATTTGTTGGTTTATTGAAGACTTGAACATCAGTGTTCCCTCCATTGGCTTGTTGACCCCAATGACAAGGATTCTCAGCTTTACTCTTGATTCTTGTGTCTGCTTACTCCACTTTGCACCACTTCCCTTAAAGGTCTTCAAACAAATCTGGTGCATGGCTACCTCAGAGCCATACAGCTTGGTCTGATCAACTTTGAGTTAGGTCACTCCTAACTTGCACTACTTTTCCAAAAGCGATATTTAAAATATAACCCTTACAAACCATCAAATAAGTTTGACCCCTAAAAATATCAAAAAATATATGACACCACTTTTGAGGAAGCTGGGATGGCCATATCTGGGTGAAAAGATCTTTCCAGTTTATGGAAAGCGTGACTTAAACATATCTGGTTGCTAGGAGTTATCTTTCAGTTAAATCACTCAATGTTTGTCTGTCAGCAAAAATAAGTTCCAATTTAGGACCAATGTTGCCATTCTTGTCACAAATGTAACTCCTTTCATTGACCTTCTCTTTTGGAACTGGGCTGTAAGACAAATGCCTTATTTTCTAAATCTCCATTCTTAATGTTTTTAAAATAGCCTATCAAGATGAAACTAATTTAAGAAATATTCTTATAAAAAGTATATATGCTTCATGGCTTAATTGCCTTCTGGGGTCTATTTACACAGCATTTTAAAATTGACAACTTTACTTTAGAAGTTCCCATGATTTAAAATACTACTTTTCAAGAAGTAAGAACTGTTTAAGGTTCTCCAGCACTAACAAGAAAAAAATAATAATTTAAAAATAAGTGAACACATCAAAAGCAAAACAAAAAAATTGAACCAAAGAAAATTTCCATTTTTCAATGGAATTATAAATCAAAAACATAAGAGGAAGAAAACTATTTACATAGCAATAGAAATAAGGGGAAGGAGGGAATAATATAAAATATACAAGAAAAATCAGCATAAAAGAAACCTCCTGATATTAACAACATATTGTTTTTTGTTTTGTTTGTTTAGTTTTGCTCTTAGTTTTACTAAGTATCTGAGTACTATAGTACTCAACCTTAAAACTAGATTCCTGTTTCGTACATTTGTTGTGCATATGTATGCTGGAAAAAACCTATCAGCACAGCCTCTCTCTTTCCACTACAACCTTTTAACTAAAACATTACATACTTACAATCCTGCTCACTACAAATTATATCTTCTAGTGTCTATGTATTGTCTTCCATATTTCAAACTGTAAATCGTTTCTATTAAAATTTAAAACCGCTTTAGAAAATGTTTGTGCAGGATACTGACCTAGCTATCAGCATGTGTGTGTATATACTAAATTGGTTCCTGACATTCTTGTTAATAGGACATAAATGCCAGAACTAGATTAAAAAATGTTTTAAAACTTAATGTCTAGGACATTCTAAAGGTCAGGTTGTAGGTTGTAGCTGAGGAGTGCTTAGGAGGGAGGTGCAATGTTAGTCTTCAGCCTCCTTTATGCGGCCTGACTCTGGGGTCATTCAGATTCTGGCTCAGTCCTCAGGGTAAATTAGTGTAGCCTCAGGGATATTACAACACCTGAGCATGAGTGAGCCCTGGCCAAGGCCTCTTACACTGACAGCCACGGAGGGGGGAGGGAGGGCAGGGAAAGGTTACAGCATAAGAACCATTATGGTGGTGCTATGCCATATGAAGGTTTCTTTAGATAAGTGATTCTCTAGT
Organism: Malaclemys terrapin pileata; assembly: GCF_027887155.1. Lineage (NCBI taxonomy): Eukaryota > Metazoa > Chordata > Testudines > Emydidae > Malaclemys > Malaclemys terrapin. The sequence continues at coordinate 94,678,201 of NC_071509.1, forward strand.
GGCCAGCTTTATGCTATTGGAGTGGTGCTAGCACACCCAGAAAAAATTGGCTCTAAACTGGAAATAACAAACCTCACTGGCCATCTGTGGGGGGTGGGGGGAGAATGCTATTTTATAGATATTAATGCATCAACAACATAGGGCTGCTTCACTAGAATAACATACTTTGTATCAACTACCTAAGTAGTCCTACCAAAAGGACTGAACTAAACAAATGACCTTTTGTTACCAGTCTGATGGCTGGCAAGGCCTCTAATATAATCACATCACATACAAACTGAGCGCTTCTTGCTGTTTGCAGTGTAGATTTTTTCTTTAAGTACAAAGCAAAGATGCTGCCCAAGAAACAGGTGTTCAATATGTAAAAATTAACTGACCAAATGTTTAGACTCTAAAATATATTAGACATTTTTCAGCTAACTATTTTAAAAATTATCTTCTATCTAGATTTCAAGATTTGAATTTAGAGTAAGATAGCTATTCCTTGTAACAACTGAGTCTTAAAATTAAACCTAAAAAATCAGAATAAACACTTATTGGAGAGGAACTTTTGAGTGCCAACATCTGCAATGTCCTAGACCAGATGCCCAAGAAAGGTACCTACATCAATCAGTCAGATTTAATATTTGACCATTTTACGATATGAAAACTATATTAAGCCTTATGCAGATGTAATTCATTTGGACCTGTTTTTATCTAGGGTTTTTGTGACACGATGAAAGTGGACCACAAACTGCAATGTAGTTATAGGCTAAATTGGTGTTGGCATACCACAGGTATGTTATGAGGAACAAAGCTAAAATTTAATTATTTTCTTCTCAATCCCAATTATTGGAAGTAAATTCAGAACAGGTCAGAGTGACCTTATTCAAATAATAAGTGCAGGTAGCCAGCAAAACTGCACTCTTTAGAAGTATTTTGCTGTACTCGTAAGATTTATATATATTAACTACTAAACTGAGTGAATTCAATATTTGAAAAATAGCTTAGAATTCTGTATCATAATCAACCTACTTCATTTTATAAGAATCCTAAAGCATGCAAGTGCTCTGGGGGAACATGCACTTCCAGCTCTGTGCTCTTGAAATTATTTTTTTAAGTAGTTTATTTGCCTGCTGCTGCTTTTGCTACCATGGAAACAGTAATTAAATTACTGAAAATGGACCAAGTATTTTTTAAAACAACCAAAGTTACAAAAATAGGGAAAATATTTATCAAATATCTTTCATATCTGTATTGGTTTGAGGCACACTGGGTAAAAAAAACTTGGCCCATACTGTTAACTAAGAACTGGACTTCATTGGAAACTCTACCAGTAAATCTGTTTCATCTAGCTTCTTTTCCTAATGCCAGCTTTGTTACTAGGGCTGATCTATATAATGAACATTACTTCCCTAGGTTCCTGCAGGTCTGTAGCATCATCCCACAGTACTGCAATGATTGCAGCATATACAGGTTGAGTTTTTAAATGTGGCACACTATATGTAGACTTCATTTCTTTATGTGCATGTAAGCAGGGTCTCAATGAGCTCATTTGACATCTAGTGATGAGCTGGGGGAGGGGGGAGGAAAAACTGCAGGACCTGACCATATTTGCATAAACACACCTACTCTGCCTAAGGTACTTCGTAGATGGAATTTCCTTGCCAAAAAGTGATCAATTTTGGCTGGTGTTGGGTTAAAAATAACTTTAATTACCCCCCTGCACTGGATACTAAATGTTATCCTTATTGTATGAACTAAGCAGAACTGTGCTTAGTATGTCCTGGTTGAGGGGGGTCCCTCTCAACTGAACTACCCTTACTACACAAGGGGTAGGGATGCCAAATTCTAGTGAAGAGAAGGTGAGGGGGGGACAGGGGCTCCTACCAGGTGTCAGTTCTGCTTAACAGTCCTAGATATCATTTGTTCCTTCCTCTCCCTCCACTGTTCCAAGTCAGAGCTGATTACTCTGTTGAGAGTCCTTTTTTTAAAGTGATCACTAGAGCTGAAATCACTGACAACAAGGGCTAGCTGCTAAGCCTTAGACCTTGTGTGGGGCAGAGTTGCAATGAAAGACTGCCCAGTCTGCATTGGCAGTGAGGTTCCCCACTGAGAGCTGGGTTAAACAGTGGAACCTCAGAATGTGGCATCGCAGTGCCACCGTGAATGGCGGCAGCAGCTAGCGGCGGCAGAGTGAGCAGTGGCTTAGCCATTGCTCAATACTCCCCTACAGGGGTGGGAAGTGAACCCCTATGAACACACCTCAGAACTCTGGGTTTTTGCTGACCAAGGACAGCTAACTGTGAGTGGGGAACAGTGGAGGGAGAGGGGAGTGATGTGCTAAAGGGATACTTTTTCATCACTTTCCCACTGCCAGGTGGGAAACTGAGGCAAAGGGCACTGCCAAACACACTGGGATCAGGTTGGATATGATTGCACGTTTCTGAATGTGGTTGTGGTGTTTTCCCAGACGAACGCTTGGTTCCCTTCCCCTTTTATTTATTACTCCTTCTGATCTTAGGGAAACTGAGGTATAGAAAAAATAACTTTCCCCATCTGTGAAATCATTATTGAAGTGCAAAGTATTGCATTATGCCAGTCCATGCATATCAGTAACCTGATATAATTATTCCATACCAGTAGGGTTGAGCAGATGTTTAGTATGGAAATAAAATAGCATCAACTCAGATTCATAAGAATGAAGCAATTAGATTATTTTCCTCAAAACAAAATAATGGTATCATTAGATCTGACACCAAATAACTGAATGTAGTCTGGTAGAATTAATTTCTTCCTAATAAATGATGAAGATAAATGCAGTTTTATACCAAGCTTTCTCTGGTATGTTTACAGAAATGTCATGTGGTGCAAACATAAGAATTATATTTAGTCTTTTAAGACCTGAGACTGATGAATTTTGCCTGAGTGGCTTGTGGCCCATAGAAGCTAAATAGGCCTCACGGGTGAGACTATGCAATTTTTCAAGGGAAAAGTTTTTGTAGCTCCCTTTGCTCTCAGGAACACCTAACTGGGACACAGACTGTGTTCCTGAGAGCAAAGTGGTTGCAATCTGGTTCTTGAGAATTGGTCAGGGACCTCCTCAACATCTATGGCATCTTATCATGGATCAGTCTTCCCCAGCTGACTTGTATTCACCCAGCTAAGGAAGTTTATTTAAAGGAGCTGTGCAACAAGTGTTAGAGCAAGTAAGAACTTAGCAGATGGTCTCAAGTGTGTGTGTTTTTTGTTTGTGTTTTTGAAGCTGATTGGATGGAGTGGGGACTCCTTGCAGAAATGTTGGGTAACTTCTGCAAGAAGTAATCATTCAACAGAAAGATGAGACGTTAGCCTACATCATCCCCATTCACCAAAGGCTATAAAGAAATATTATTCATAGAATTTAAGGTCAGAAGGAACTGTCGTGATCATCTAGTCTGACTTCCTGCACTTTGCAGGCCACAGAAGCTCATCCACCCACTTCTGAAATAGATTCCTAACCTGTGGCTGAGTGACTGAAGTCCTCAAATCATGGTTTAATTACTTCAAATTTCAGAGAATTCACCATTTACACTAGCTTAAATCTGCAAGAAATATTATTCAAATATTATTCAACTAAGTTGCTGCTGTAATCAAAATGTCGTCTTCTTCGGTGACTCTTGTATTCTTGAATAGGTGGGAAAATAGCTTCAGTGTGAAGTTCCTCTGCCAACTTCTGTGCACTCTTCAGAACGTTTTGAAATCCCTCATCTGACCAGTAAGACTGTAGGTATGACTTTGCTTTGTCCAGTTGTTCCATTGCTCCAGATATATCAAGTTCAGCACCTTGGAGTTTCTTGCTTACAATATTTATTTCAAACAGTATGTCATGCCACAATACTAAGTCACACAGAAATTTGAAGTTATGTATGTTTCTGGTGATTCCATTTCCCTCTGCCACTGTTCTCCCACGAACAGTTCCTGCCATAGCATTCTTCCCAATTTGGTGCTTGATAGGCTTTATCGCCTCCATTTGACTTTCCCATCATATGGCACTCAGTGGTTTCAGTGTCAGAGAGGATGTTCCCAGATGTTGCTTCAAAATTTGCCATTGATGAGTTGATGCAGAGAAAAATACATAAATGCTTTGAATTACATTAAAAAATTCAGCAGCCTCACTAGAAGCTGACATTGCATCACTGACCACCAAGTTCAATGAATGAGAATTGCATGGGACAAAAAAAGCTCTAAGGTTTAACTCTCAGATCCGTGTCTGCACTCCTCTGTTCTTTCCTCTGCTTAGATAGAAAAGCTTCCTTTTCTTTCTTTCTTTTTCTGAATACTGCCCCAGAGGGGTGTTTTCTTCTTTCACTCATGACTGCTGTTCTGTGCCAGCTGTAGTGGCTCTCAACACTCCAACGGAAGGGGACAAATAAGCAGGATGGTAGCAGGGCCTGAGTGAGGGAAGATATCCGCATCTTACGGGCCTAACTGGCTCCTAATACTTCAGTTAACTGCCTGTTCTTCTCAAGTGGGTTCAGGGAAGTAGCAGGAAACAGGAAGCTCCCTGAGAAGCTGGTGTTAATCAGTCCAGGCTCCTGGGGGTGCTAGAGAGGTACAAAAGAGGCTCCTCCTCCTCTCTCTCCCTGCAGCTCCTACTGCTTTCCATTTAGGGTGACCAGATGTCCCGATTTTATAGGGACAGTCCTGATATTTGGGAATTTTTCTTAGATAGGTACCTATTACCGCCCACCCCCCTCCCGATTTTTCACACTTTCTATCTGGTCACCCTATTTCCATTATTCCCTCTCACCTTTTTCTCCTGCTTGCCTGCTATGTCTCTTGTGCCCTCCTTCCTCTAGCACAGCACTCCACCATCTCTGTGCATCTAGAGCAGAGAGAATATATATGCACTAGCAGCAGACACAATTTTCTACACTGTAGGTCCTAGTGCCTCCCCCACAACCTGAGGCGGCCGTCTCAGTTCGCCTCATGGTAAGGCCAGCCCTGGATGCTACATGCAAAAGAGCTCATCCCATCAGCTTGAATTCTGGAAAGAAGGAAACAGCTGACAAACTTTTTCATCTTTTTGTGTGTAGCTCTGGCCCTGTGAATCCAAGACTAAAGCAGAGCTCTCCAGGGTCAACCTGGGTTAGCCATAAAAGCCCTTCAGTAGTGATAGTTTGCTGACACCTTTTAAAAACCATAGATTGTAACTTATTTGTATATGTTTGCTTGCTTATTTTAGTTTACTATGGGATTGGCTTCAAGTGTTGTTTCTGGTGTGAGATCTAAGGTACAAATTGTCCTGGGGTAAGTGGCTGGTCTCTTGGGACTGGGAACAACCTGAATCTTTTGTGTACAATTAGCTGTCACTAACTCCAGCTTGTTTCAGTTGCAAGATAGACTACAATGTCCAAAGGGATTGTCTTACTCCGTGGCAAGACTGCTTTAGGACTTCACATTCGTTATAGGGTTTGTGAAATATAATCATAGAACACACAACCAGTTTGGGGTGTCAGCTCTGAGCTTGGCACTCATGATCATGTCTCACCAGACAGCATGACAACAGGGGAGGCCAAAGACAATGGGAATTTCACTCTGTGTCTGAAGTCAACAGGAAAAGCAAATTAACAAAAAATGAGAAAAGGTGACATGGTCCCAGCACTGTAGAGAACAAACACCTAGAATAAGGCTTACTAGACTTTAAGAAAAGTGCGGTGGGGGGATTGTGACTTTCTATCACAAAAAAGGCACCTACAACTGTTTCTTCAGTATCCATAAATGGTGGATTCCCAGCCATGTGGGTTGGTAATGCTGCGTGGTTTTCAGTCAGAAAATGTCTTAGACAAGGATTCCAGCCTATTACTCTTTAGTAACTTGAAAGTATTACACTTGTTTTCTTCCTGGCAATTGTCTGTTCTGTTTGATCTTATTATTGATTTTAGTATATTAAAGAACAGATTTAAGTTCAATATATTAAAGTGTGAATCCTCAGCTGATCTACCAGGCTGGTGTGTATGCTGTGTCTTTGGAGACAGCATACGTGGTAAGCATCCAGTGACAGGGGCTGGGTATTGGGTATAGGGATGGCAGTGCACCTGAAGTTAACCTGCAAGGCAAAGTAAAGGTAGGAAAAGCTTTTGTGGAGATTGTTGAGGGGGGTAATAGACTGGAGAGTGAGGGAGCTGACACAAGTCCCTGTCACTAAGGCAGAGGGGGAACAAGGTGATTCACTCCTGAACTCCTCAAGAAAGCATCAGACTCGCTGAGTTCCTACTATTAGACAGAAAATGTGATGCAATTTTTCTCTAAATATAAACGCACGCGCACACACACACACACACACCAGCCATACAACCAGCTGTAGCAACCAGAGGGGATTGTTAACACAGCATGAGCTGAAAGCCACCCAAGAGGTTCCCAGTATGACAGACTACATTGAACAATATTAACCAACCTTCACTGCCTTCAGTCATTCCAAGCCATAAAGCTGGCAGCCAAAAGTTACCTCTGAACTCAGGAGCTCATTGCTGGACTCCTAGCCAGTCCACCTGCTCACCTCAAATCACATTTTCTCTCAATCTTTCTATTTCCACATTATATGAAAATATGGAGAAACAGATTTGTAATGTTGAATGTTGTTAGATCTACTCAGTATTTTTCTGAATTCTCAGAATGAAAACATCTAACTGTCCATTGTCTGCTGAATGATTTATTTAATGGACATTGAGAACAACTTGGAATTAAGAGGTATTTTTGAGCTTTGTTTCATGGAAAGTGCTCAGATACAATAACAACAGACAACCATATAACCTACTTAGAAACAAGCTATTCTTAAATCATATTAACTTTGATTCATAGTAAGATCCCAAAAGCCCTTTACAACCATTGTATATACAAGACTGGCTTTATCAGCCATCTCTGATGGGAACTGTGGCTGCTGGTAAACAATACACAACAGCTGAGTGAAGAGGAATAACATATCTAGTTGAAAAGGTAGGGAAAACTCAGTTCAGTAAAGCCATTGTGACAGAGCTATCAGCAGTAACAAATATAATAGTATTCAGGTGTGACTTAATTTTGTGGGGGTTTAGATTTTTCTGCAATGACTCTTTTTTCCTATAGTAATTCAAACACAAGGCTGCTGAAACCTGTTAGCAAGTGGACACAAGACACACTGAGCATATATCTTAGTCACTTTACAGTAGTGGGTATAAAAAAAATACTAATTCAGAATAGAAGCACATCAATAACCTTGAGGCTGACTTGGACAACAACAAAATGTATCCTGTGAAGAGCCAAACCAGGTTTGATGTTATATGATTAAAACATGACCAGGTAGATCATTGTTGCTATCACTGTTATATAATTGCAACAAATCTTATACAAAGTTTGTCAAAAAGATGTCTATGGAAAAGTTATGATTTGCTGAATATGATTATGCTAATTGTGTGCATGTATCATTTTTGTATCTGAAGTTATGAATATTAACTATGTACCTGTATTTCAAATGTTTACTCCTATGGCAACACCAACAAGGTATTTAACCAGCACATTGTGAAGGAACTATTCAAGTTGAATGGCCCATCAAAGAACCCTTAATTCAAAATGGACCATGGAAAGTGCCTATCTACACCTAATGGACTTTCCTATGGACATTCTAGCTAGAGTCTGGGTGATGGCCCCTGCAGTTTATTCAATCACTGCGACAAGTCTGATCCAAGAACTTTGCAATTACTGTATGTATTTGATTCCTTTAACCAATTGTAACTCTTGCCTTTCTTTCTTTTTATAAATAAACCTTTAGATATTAGATATTAAAGGATTGGCAACAGCATGATTATTGGGCAAGATCTGAGTTATATATTGACCTGGGTATGTGGCTGGTCCTTTGGGATCAGAAGAGCCATTTGGTTGATGAAATTGGTTTTAAATAACCACTCATCATTAAGTCTAGTGTTTTTGGTGGTGATAAAAGGACTGGAATATCCACGGGAGCTGCTTTTCTGACTTCTTGTTAGCCAGTGTGGTGAAACAGAAGTTTACTTTTGTTGCTGGTTTGGTATATCTTATGGGAGAATAACCACCAGTTTTGGAGTGTCTGCCCTAATTCTCAGCAGTTTGTCCTGAATTTGGTATTCTCAGGTGACCCACTGAGGCACCATGACACAAGGTGATTAGCAGGAGAACAGCATCCCACTGTGCTCTGCCCCAAGTGCCAGAAGACCAAACTCTGTGCAAGCAAGGATCTTGTATCAGGGAAGGAGGTGTTCCTGCACTGAAAGGAACAGTGTGGATGATCTAGGCTTGCATCTGGATGGTCCTGCCATCAGCATATCTCAAAATATCTATGTTTAGAAAGTAGGAGCTACTGCCACTTCCAGCAGAAAAGGAATCAAACCTTGTTATCCTCTATCCCCTCCACCCCAAAATAGTACATTTAGAGGCAACTGGAAGCAGACACTGATTATATTTCAGTGCCCATATGGGGGTCTTCGTAAGTTAATGTGTGGCAGAGTGGGAAAATGTTTCTCTGCCAGCTGTGTACCCTCTCCTACTGGAAGGGTTTCAAACACTAATTCTGTCTGCTCTTGGCAATCTACTTTTTTTTTTTTTTTTTTTTTGGTCTTCTGCCTCACCAGTGAACTACTTTCAATAGCTTTGACATTGATCCATAAAAAGTCCGACCTTACTTGACAAAGATATTATATCTAAGTTTGATGCAGTGAAGACTTAATTAGGAGGGCACTTAGGGTCAACAGCTGTATTGAAAGACAGTAAGATCATGCTAGCCTGGGTCTGCCTCTTAAAAGACTGAATCAAACACCCTAGTATCAACATTTGGTTATTTTACAGGTTTATATATATTATAAAAACTGAACAATGTTATGAGCTGTCTGTGTGACACTCTTTTCTTCATCTCTTTGCAAGCCAAGCAATAATATATTTAGTTAGAGAATATGAAATGTCAGTGATCAATAGGATGATGTTAATGACCAAACATTCAAGTATACTTAAGCAGTGCTCAAAAAATATGCACATGCAAATGTTATGCCCACATCATTGATGAAGCTATTAAATAAAACTGGATCTAAGATGTATCCTTACTGCCCAGACTCTGTAGTTTACAGTAACATGTAAATGAGGAATAGTGGGGGTAGGGTGAAGGTAGGAAACTTTGTTCTAATTTTAAAAATATTGATCAAATACATAGTACCGGTTTAAAGAACAGACACTGTAAACTGCTTACCCCCCTCCCCATCCCTCTTCCATCTTTCTGCATACTGCAATCAGACATAATTTAACAGACTGCAGAGCCCTTTTCAAGCTAGTTTTCTTTTAAAGAAGCTACATATTTGTAAATACATGTCACTTGCACAAGCAAACTCTATAAAACATCAGTTTAATGCTCCAACTTGGCCTATTAAAATTGAAACTAAAATCTAAAGCAGATGCAGCCACTTCTGGCCATTAACATGGGGACTGGGTATAAGGACTTCAAAGGAACAAGGCCACATTTTGAATTGCTGTTTGCTTGCCTTGTTGTTACTGGGAACAAGGACCACTTTCATCTCCTCTTTTCTCTGATAATAGACAATAAATCAGGACTATTAAATACTGTGGTTCCCAATTTCTACTGTTTAATACAAAATAAAAGATAAGAGCAGCACGAGTGCCACTGAAAAGCAGCTGGATCCATCTAAGTTAGAAGAATCAATGAAGAGCACAAAAGTCCATAGGGTGCTGTATACAGAACAGATCATCCACAGTTTAGTGCATATTTTACAAGGCAATTAAAACATAAAGGCATGTGGCAATACCTGAGGAATATATCCATAAATGCTGCCTGCCCACCACTCCCACCCCTGTGCACACACCCAAATCATGCCATGTGAAACTGCTTTATTCCTGGCTTTTGGAAGACAGGCCAAAAACACTAATCACTAGAGAAGCTCATGCAGTGTTCCATTTTAATCCTTATAAACATACACAGTGGCAATTTTGATATGTGAGAAATGAATAGGGAAGTGACAAAAACATCCTGTGCTCTAGTCAGCGTTTAAGGGTCTTCTGTGCTAATTTTTTTTTTTTTTCAGGTAAAAGGAGAGGCGGTGCAAATATTTCATAAAACTCACTCCTAAAAGAACTCATCCTTGTTTATACTAGTTGAACAATCACACACAGACACACACACACACTCCTTCCCCTCTCTCCCCTCCATCCCCTCCCAATACTGACTGACTTTGAGGAACAACACTTTTTTCCCCCCATTTGCCTTAACAGTTCTTGGCAGTGTAGTATGCTATATAAGACAGAACTTTTTACCAGAATATTTCCCCTTTAATTGCCTTTGAATTAATTTGGTGTATTTTATTAATATCACTAATCTTGTAACCCTGGCTTATCTGTTGGGAGTTTTTCTTTTTGGCACTCACTTCCTTTGTTTTTCCTTTTGTATGCCACTCTGATATCTCCAAGCTACTGTTACAGCTGTTTCTTGGCTGCTATTCAGAGCAGATTCGCAGGTGGTAGATTTTGCCTACTTATGTGGACCAGGTATAGGTGTGTGGGACAGAGACAGATGCATAGTAGTTACGTGAGTTAGGTGTTACATGAGTTAGGACAGCCTGCTGGAATTTTTTAGCGAACATTTTTAACTAATGATTAGACTGGTTGTGTGTTAATGTGGGTGGTGAATTACTGTTATCAAAGGAGTTGTTGTTACCTTCTGAGAAGAGCAGGATATCAGTGTTTACATAATTATGTGTATGAAACCCCTGAATTCTTGGAAGGATGGTGTTGTATTTCTGGACCTTACTTGCATTCTTGGAGAAGCACCAAAGATCTTCAGGAATCCATCAACTGACACTTGTAAACTCCTCCTGGCTGCTGTTCCCTTGGAGAAGGAAGAAAGGGCAGGAAACTGTCAGATGCACTCAGCATGTCTTTCTGGGTCTGGAGTGGTAGGTAGGTTGAGAAGACCGTAAGTTTCTGCACCCAGATGCTAGCTGCTTTGAATAATGCTATGCCTTGTCAAGCTAAATTACACCCCCCAGAGCTACTTCTGCACAAAATATCGCAATATTCCTCCTGATAATTATGGTAGTAAATGCACATCAGGCTGCCCTAACTCGTATAACCACTATGGAGTTGAAGTAGAAAGAGAAGAGGATGTAAAAGATTCACAAAGACTGGGAAATCAGCATGCTCTCAGCCAGCTGGTGTTGCATTACGGTAACTCATTATTACAGTTTTGTTCTAAACAATTCACCTCACTGTGACCATTATCTCTTGTTTTCAAGCAATACACCACTTTTAATGGAGGAATTCTGTGTGTGCATTTTTATTTGTACATAAGAATGAATATTGCTTTTGAGACCACAGTACTTTGGGAATCCTCTCAAACATACAATGGGGAAAATGATATGCAGTTCTACCAAGATAAGTGATGGTGTTCTCTATGATTATGATGAGGGTGGCAGTAGGAGAGACCGAGGTGAAGAGAGAGAATAAGACCAACAGCCAATAACACTTAGCAGTGAACACACTAGAAATAAATCTCAAGTATAGCAATAGCTGGGAAATTCACAATAAGAGCAAGCTATCACGCTAAACCTGTTAGCACACGTTGCACATAAGCGGATACCCAAAAGAAACCAGAGAGGCAACACTGGCACACTGAAGGTTGGAAAGTGAGCTGGAAATGCTGAAACTTCCTGTTAGCAGGGCTAGGAAGACATGAAAGTGACTGTCTAAACTTTAAGGGCATGGACTGTGACTACTGCACACTTATCTGTTTATCAATCTAAAGAGCGGCAGTTCAAGACTGACACGCTCTATGTGCTTCAGATGGATTCCACTCTGGAAGCTCATTGTAGGAGCAGGACCTGTTATGGATTAAACAAATTCATGGCCTCATCTTAGGTGGGTATGTAGTATGCACACAAGTTTCCTTTGTTTTTTTTTTGTGAAATGTGTCACATGATATTTTTTATATTAAGACTCATAACTTATTCACAGAAAACAATTCAGTTGAGTCTATTCATCTGACTTTATACAAAAAATACCAAAAACACTCCGAGCTTTGCTGTTAAGGACGTATAAAACACTTCCGTTGGAAGATATCTAGTAGTTAGAATCCTTTCGTCCATTCAAAGACATCCTAAAACTTATGAAGCATACACAACTTAGGTTTCAGATTTTCTCCTCTATTCCCTTCAATTACATCTAATTGTGCTCATTAAAGTAATCTAGAAATCATTGTACTTGTCTACCTAAAGACCAAGGGGCATAATTATAAAAGCAAGTTTCACTTCATTTCCATTAGAAAAGATTTTCTTAAACCAGTTGAGGTAGACATATTTTTCAAGTAAAAAGTAATAAGAAAAATAGAGGAACAAGAAATTATTTAATGAACATACAAAATGTTATCAAACCATAGGAATTCAAAGTTCCATGAGAAGGTGAGATTAATACAACATGTTGAATAAAGCAAATATTCCAGGAAAATTTTAGTCCTGCTGAGTTTACTTTAAACTGCCTGCTAGAGTTAAGAGTAAAAAAAAATCTAAGAGGGAAAAATGGAATATCTTAACCAGGTATTCAAAATATCACATCATTCTTAAATGGTGGCCATTTTTTTCAGAATTTGTAAATAGAAATGTCCTCCTAAATTGCTAGATATTCTGTTGCATGAACATACGTCTAAATAACATACATCTAGTGTAAACTGTTGAAAAGTCAGTGTTAGTGACAGGAGAAGGGAGATCTCGTTATACTTGGGGCAAAGTCAGCAAAATAAAGTGCAGCTTGAGAGGAGACAGTCAGAAGGAGTGAGTATTTTGAAGAGGAAGTATAAAGTGTTTAGTACCTGGGATTATAGAAAGACAGTCAACGAAACTAAAGAAGAGGTATGTTGCTTAACCAGGAACTTTGCGAACAGGGGCTGCTAACAGGGAGTTTCGCAAGGGAGTTCTCCAGGTGAAGGAGGAGCAATACAGCACCCTTTTGGGGTAAGTGACTGTCTGTAGTGTGTGTTTGTTTGTGTTTGAGGGTTACTTGCTGTGTGCTGAGCTTGTGTTTGTCAGTCTGTTTGTTTGTTTTGGTTGTTTGAAGGACCGTGTGCTGTGGCTGGCAGTTGGAAGCTGTGAGCTTCAAAGGAAGGTTTGAAAGCTAGAAGCCTCTGCTGACAGGGGGCTGCAGACGGGAGTTTGACAGAGGGAGGCTTATGATGGTTAGGAAGACCCGCAACACCTGTGCCAGCACTGCTGCTGTCTCCTCCACCTGTGCCTGTAGCCAGACAGAGCGCCTGAGCATGGATGCCTCTACCCAGATCTTGGTGTGGTTTTGCAAAGACTGTAACTTGCAATTTCCACTTACTGATATCCAGGCTGCGGGGACCATCCAATGTGAGAGGTGCCTGCTGGTGGAATCTCTCAGGCAGCAGGTGGGAGAGCTACAGGAGGAGGTGGCTAGGTTGAGGAGCATCCGTATCCACGAGCAATTCCTCGACAGTGTCCATGTGGAGACAGCTAAGGTAGCTGTCCCAGTACACAGGACTGCTGATACACCACTGGTGGAGGAGGAGATGGCTCAGGGTGGACACTGGCAGCTGGTTACTTCTGGCAGCAGGCAGCGCTCCACCCTTGCTCCGAACCCTGCTGCCGTGGTTATAGGTAACCGTTATGCTCTTCTTGATACAGGAAAGAAGGAATCACTCCCTACAGTAAAGGAGGAGAAGCCTCGTACCCCTAAGGCTGGAAAGTCTGCTGCCACCACTGCAAATAGGAAACGTAGGGTAGTGGTGGTCGGAGACTCTCTGCTGAGGGGGACGGAGGCGCCCATCTGTCGCTCTGACATTTCATCTCGGGAGGTATGCTGCCTGCCGGGGGCCCGTATCCGAAATGTTACGGAGGCATTGTCGAGGATTATCCAGCCCTCTGACTACTACCCCATGCTACTCATCCATGTGGGCACAAATGATACTGCGCGGTGTGACACTGAGCGGATCAAGAGGGACTACAGGGCTCTGGGAGTACGGGTGAATGAGTTTGGAACGCAGGTGGTATTCTCTTCAATTCTTCCTGTCAAAGGTAGGGGCCCGGGCAGAGACAGATGCATCATGGAGGTGAATGCCTGGCTGCGAAGATGGTGTCGCCAGGAGGGCTTTGGCTTCCTAGACCACGGGATGCTATTCGAGGAAGGACTGCTAGGCAGAGATGGCGTTCACCTTTCGAGGAGAGGAAAGACCCTATTCGGGCACAGACTGGCTAACCTAGTGAGGAGGGCTTTAAACTAGGTTCGACGGGGACAGGTGAGCAAAGCCCACAGGTAAGTGGGGAACATGGAGACCGGGGAGATGGGTCGGAAACGAGAGGGAGTGTGGGCTATATTGGCAGAGAGAAAGGAGAGTCAGGACAAAACTGGGAGGAAAGATCAAACCAGTATCTTAGATGCCTATATACAAATGCGAGAAGTATGGGGAATAAGCAGGAAGAACTGGAAGTGCTAATAAATAAATACAACTATGACATTGTTGGCATCACTGAAACTTGGTGGGATAATACACATGATTGGAATGTTGGTGTGGATGGGTACAGCTTGCTCAGGAAGGATAGACAGAGGAAAAGGGGAGGAGGTGTTGCCTTATATATTAAAAATGTACACACTTGGACTGAGGTAGAGATGGACATAGGAGACGGAAGTGTTGAGAGTCTCTGGGTTAGGCGAAAAGGGGCAAAAAACAAGGGAGATGTCATGCTAGGAGTCTACTACAGGCCACCTAACCAGGTGGAAGAGGTGGATGAGGCTTTTTTCAAGCAAATAACAAAATCATCCAAAGCCCAAGATTTGGTGGTGATGGGGGACTTCAACTATCCGGATATATGTTGGGAAAATAACACAGCGGGGCACAGACTATCCAACAAATTCTTGGACTGCATTGGAGACAGCTTTTTATTTCAGAAGGTTGAAAAAGCTACTAGGGGGGAAGCTGTTCTAGACTTGATTTTAACAAATAGGGAGGAACTCGTTGAGAATGTGAGAGTAGAAGGCAGCCTGGGTGAAAGTGATCATGAAATCATAGAATTTGCAATTCTAAGGAAGGGTAGAAGGGAGAACAGCAAAATAGAGACAATGGATTTCAGGAAGGCAGATTTTGGGAAGCTCAGAGAGCTGATAGGTAAGGTCCCATGGGAATCAAGACTGAGGGGAAAAACAACTGAGGAGAGTTGGCAGTTTTTCAAAGGGACACTATTAAGGGCCCAAAAGCAAGCTATTCCGCTGGTTAGGAAAGATAGAAAATGTGGCAAAAGACCACCTTGGCTTAACCATGAGATCTTGCACGATCTAAAAAATAAAAAGGAGTCATATAAAAAATGGAAACTAGGACAGATTACAAAGGATGAATATAGGCAAACAACACAGGAATGCAGGGGCAAGATTAGAAAGGCAAAAGCACAAAATGAGCTCAAGCTAGCTACGGGAATAAAAGGAAACAAGAAGACTTTTTATCAATACATTAGAAGCAAGAGGAAGACCAAAGACAGGGTAGGCCCACTGCTTAGTGAAGAGGGAGAAACAGTAACAGGAAACTTGGAAATGGCAGAGATGCTTAATGACTTCTTTGTTTCGGTCTTCACCGAGAAGTCTGAAGGAATGCCTAACATAGTGAATGCTAATGGGAAGGGGGTAGGTTTAGCGGATAAAATAAAAAAAGAACAAGTTAAAAATCACTTAGAAAAGTTAGATGCCTGCAAGTCACCCGGGCCTGATGAAATGCATCCTAGAATACTCAAGGAGCTAATAGAGGAGGTATCTGAGCCTCTAGCTATTATCTTTGGAAAGTCATGGGAGACGGGAGAGATTCCAGAAGACTGGAAAAGGGCAAATATAGTGCCCATCTATAAAAAGGGAAATAAAAACTACCCAGGAAACTACAGACCAGTTAGTTTAACTTCTGTGCCAGGGAAGATAATGGAGCAAGTAATTAAGGAAATCATCTGCAAACACTTGGAAGGTGGTAAGGTGATAGGGAACAGCCAGCATGGATTTGTGAAGAACAAATCATGTCAAACCAATCTGATAGCTTTCTTTGATAGGATAACGAGCCTTGTGGATAAGGGTGAAGTGGTGGATGTGGTATACCTAGACTTTAGTAAGGCATTTGATACGGTCTCGCATGATATTCTCATCGATAAACTAGGCAAATACAATTTAGATGGGGCTACTATAAGGTGGGTGCATAACTGGCTGGATAACCATACTCAGAGAGTTGTTATTAATGGTTCCCTATCCTGCTGGAAAGGCGTAACGACTGGGGTACCGCAGCAGTCTGTTTTGGGACCGGCTCTGTTCAATATCTTCATCAATGACTTAGATATTGGCATAGAAAGTACGCTTATTAAGTTTGCGGATGATACCAAACTGGGAGGGATTGCAACTACTTTGGAGGACAGGGTCATAATTCAAAATGATCTGGACAAATTGGAGAAATGGTCTGAGTTAAACAGGATGAAGTTTAACAAAGACAAATGCAAAGTGCTCCACTTAGGAAGGAAAAATCAATTTCACACATACAGAATGGGAAAAGACTGTCTAGGAAAGAGTACGGCAGAAAGGGATCTAGGGGTTATAGTGGACCACAAGCTAAATATGAGTCAACAGTGTGATGCTGTTGCAAAAAAAGCAAACATGATTCTGGGATGTATTAACAGGTGTGTTGTGAGCAAGACACGAGAAGTCATTCTTCCGCTCTACTCTGCTCTGGTTAGGCCTCAGCTGGAGTATTGTGTCCAGTGCTGGGCACCGCATTTTAAAAAAGATGTGGAGAAATTGGAAAGGGTCCAAAGAAGAGCAACAAGAATGATTAAAGGTCTTGAGAACATGACCTATGAAGGAAGGCTGAAAGAATTGGGTTTGTTTAGTTTGGAAAAGAGAAGACTGAGAGGGGACCTGATAGCAGTTTTCAGGTATATAAAAGGGTGTCATAAGGAGGAGGGAGAGAACTTGTTCACCTTAGCCTCTAAGGATAGAACCAGAAGCAATGGGTTTAAACTGCAGCAAGGGAGGTCTAGGTTGGACATTAGGAAAAAGTTCCTAACGGTCAGGGTGGTTAAACACTGGAACAAATTGCCTAGGGAGGTTGTGGAATCTCCGTCTCTGGAGATATTTAAGAGTAGGTTAGATAAATGTCTATCAGGGATGGTCTAGACAGTATTTGGTCCTGCCATGCGGGCAGGGGACTGGACTCGATGACCTCTCGAGGTCCCTTCCAGTCCTATAATCTATGAATCTATGAAGATGTCAAACTGAAAAAGTAAAGAATGAATATGTAGTAGGTGTGACCATAAGAGAATCCCAGAACCAGAGGGTGACATGCTCAGTGGTATGAGGTAATGAGATTCAGCTGGCCTGACCAATTCAGTGTTCTCCCAACTCACCAGGTTTATAATCTGCATCTAAAAGGTGTCATATGATATTATTGGAAAACTAATAACTCACTGATCATTAATATTCTTGCATTCTTAGACAATGGATGTGTACTTGTTTCTCTGACCAGCTCAGTCACATGGCAGAGACAATAAAGGTCCATGTTCACATGTTAGGTAAACAAAGCTATCAAGCAAACAAATGAGGGAGGAGAGGACATGGTGTCTCCCAGCAGAAGAGAGAAGCTTGGACTGGCTTTTACTTTTACAGGAATACATTGCAAAGATATACTGGTCTATAAAGATAAAGGGCTGAACCTCAAGTGATAAGCAATTGAATCAACTTATTGCATACAATATTAATGTATTATACAAATGCATAGAGGTATTTTATGAAAGCTAATGAGACTCTGGTTTTTAATATCATTGTGAAATGTATGTATTAACACTATATTAGGAAATATGGATACTTAATGATATCATGCTTTGAAGGCTATGCCCAAACAGGCAAAGAGATTTCATTCCAGACAGGAGAGAAGGCAGTTATTTACCTGTCTCCTGTGTAAATTTAAGCATAGTTGAATCAAAACAATAGAGGATCTATTTACATACAGCCTGATGGGAAGCCCACAGAAAGGGAAGAACAGCATGAGGTCATTCTGCCTCTTGAAACATTCATTTAAATTTGAAAGATATAAGCAAGAAACCATTTTGGGCATCCATCACCAGAAAGACACAAGGAAACAGAGCTCTAGCACACAGAAAAAGATGGATCTTTCAACCAGCTGGAGGTTGAAATCTCTGGGAACTGAATGGAGGTGAGAAACCTGCTTAGGCAAAAATCTTTCACCTAAGATAAGAAGGGAAGCCAGCATCTTGTACTTCTGCGGAAGGTTCCAACTGAGGGGAATCCCATGGCTGGGAAGAAAATTGACTGTTCAATATGGTTTCTTTCACCAGATCCTGTAGCTTGGTAGATTCAGTTTGACTTGTAGATGTTTGATCTCACTTTTATTTGCTTGTAACCCTTTCCAACTGTATTCCTTTTCCTTGCATAACTTAACCTATGTTCTATTGTTAATAATTTTGTTTTATTTTACTATAAACCAACTCAATGCTGTGTTGAAGGAACGTTTGTATTCACAGGGGGAATAGCTCAGTGGTTTGAGCATTGGCCTATTATATCCAGGATTGTGAGTTCAATCCTTGAGATGACCATTTAGGGATGGTGGGGAATCAGGGACAGTACTTGGTCCTGCTAGTGAAAGCAGGAGACTAGACTCAATGACCTCCCTTCCAGTTCTATGAGATAGGTATATCTCCATGTATTATATTTATACCCCAGTGAGGTTAATAAGCAGTGTTTTTATCTCTTTAGAGGAACAAACAAACTATTATTTCTCTGAACTGTCCAGGAGAGGGATGGACATTACAGACCATATGGTTTGAGCGGAAATCTGTACGGCAGAGGTGTTGGGGTCACCCATCAAGTAGTAAGCAAGGCTGTTGGGAGACAAAATGAGTCTGCAGACAGGATGCCGGGGTCAGAGCTGTTGAACAAGGTCTGTCTAGTTCAGATACTCAGTATGACCTTCATGCTTGAGGCCAATTGTGAGCATCCTAATTTAGGAGCTACAGCAGCAAAGGACTGTGAGGGACTCAGGGTTGCTGGACAAGAGGTGACACAACCTCTCACTTGTCAAAATTGCACCCCACGCCCTATGACAGTAGGAGAAGGCTTTCTTCGTAGGTGTGCCACAGCAGAAACAGAGGCAGTTATTGGGACTAAATCATGACTTGGTATTTTTACAGTACCAATGGGGGAAAGTAGTGGTAGAAGAAGGATGGCATTATGCTTGAGAGACTGTGTCTAGGACATCTGTGTTTAATTCCCAGATGTGCTTCAGATCCCTTTTGTGAGTCATTTACTTTGCATGCTTCACAAGGGGCAGGGATAAGGGGAGAGTGGAATTTTTGTTACATATGGTAACCAGTATAGTCTCAGCATGTGATTCCATTTCTCTTGTCTTAGCACAATGGAGAAATTAAAATTGTGTCAATTTAATAAGGCTTTTATAGTGTTATATCATACTAATTGGGTTTCAATAGCATTTTAAAAATCACTTTGAAATAAAAGTGGTGTTTGTATTTTTATAGTTTATAAAATATAAAATTGTGCTAATATATCTTATTATTGGCCTATTCCTTTGGCAAGCTAAATCAAGAGTGAGTGCCAAACAGCAGGGACTATAAAATTCAGAGTGGAAAAACTGTTGAGATTTGATCGTGTTTTGGGTCCCATAGAAACCTACTCTCTTATGAACATATATAATATCCATATGTGTGGGTATTTAGTAAATCAGGAGAAATTTATAAATCCATTTTTGTTGCCTATTAATTTTTTGGAACTATTTGGGAAAAAAACGTGGAAAAAAAATAGATCAGTTCTACAATGTAGCCTGGTACTTATCCAGATTTAGGGAATAGTGAATTGAAAATGTTAACAGAGAAGCTGAGTTACACATCTCTCTTAAATCCTCATTTAGTACCATTTTAGGAAAGATACACTGCATATGTGCTAGATTATTTCATTGTTCAGAGAAGGTGGTACAAAGTGTGAACTCCGACTGACCTTGTCATTTGGGACGTGCTGGAAATGTGGTATTGTTGTTATGACTTCAAAGCAGTCTTCTTTTTTTTTTTTAAACTGGAGAGAATAAGCTGATAGATCACAGGATGTTGTATTCTGTATAATTCCTCTAAAAATGTGTGTTCTTGAAATGAGCTTTAGAGTGGCAAAATCCAAGTGCAATTCATAACTCGCAGATATAACCTGCCACATCTTCAGAACTATAAAATCAATCAGTCTCTAGGTTTAGCCTTCAGTCTCTCAGTTTCTCTGAAAGATTCAGCCCCACTGCTACAAGGGGTTGTTCTGTACAAAGGGAAACTAATCAGTACTTTCCCAGCAGATCTCAATGCCAGGCCAGGTTCCGACCCTGAATTTTTCAATCCCACTCACCTATGCTTTACAGATCCTTTTGGTTGATTAGTGGGATAGAGAGGCATGACCACCTAGTTTCATTCACCTCTCTTCCAGCAGCTACCACCAGCCTGTCCAGTGTGTCCAGAAAGCAAACACCACCAGGTGACATATGGTTCTCAGGATTAGGGGATCACAAAGGCATCTTTAACACCCTCCTAGTATCAAACTTTTCTGGTCCTGCACCAAGTATACCTTAGTCAGACTAATTACCTCCATCAATTTCAGTATTTCTTTATATATGAAGTATCATTTGATTTTTAAAATGTCAGTTTAACCAATTTCCAAGGGATGAAATGTTAAATTTAGGAAATGTACTTAGAATCTAGTATGTGTATGCTATTGGCCTGTACAAGATTTATTCTTCTGCAGGAAGGCTATACCTCCTCCCTTTCTACTATGTTCTGTGTCCTTCTGTAGATTCAAAGGTGAAATAGGACAATTGTGATCCATCTAGTTTGACTTCCTTTATAACATAGCCCCCAAATAATTCCTAGAGCATATCTTTTAGTAAAACATCCAATCTTGATTTTAAAATTGTCAGTGATGGAAAATCCACCATGACCCTTCGTAAATTGTTCTGATGGTTAATTAACCTCACAGTTTAAATCCTACCTTATTTCCAGATTTAATTTGTCTAGCTTCAACTTCCAGCATTTGGATTGGGTTATATGTATTTTGCTAGATTGAAGAGCCCATTATAAAATAATAATACCCATTGTAGTAAGAGGAGGCCCTGAGATATAAACCTTGGTATCAGAGGCCTGGTTTGAGGCCTAAGGCCTGAACTAAAGTAATGGTCAAGACTTTACTAACATAAAGCAAAGTTAATCTGTGAGCCAGAAGCAGGCCCTGCTTACAGAAGCTGGCAAGGAAAGGGCTGATGCTGCAAAAAGAGACATACAGAAAAGGTACGGGACACCAGATATCAGAACATACACTATACTGGAACATTCCACAGATAACAAGGAACAGGCTGACCCATCCCAATGACAGGGTAAAAAGGGTAAAATGATGGATAGAGTTGTTTTGATCGAACCAACATGTACAAGGTGAGAGGCGGCACCTTACTACATAGAGGGATTGTACCTTGCTACGTAGAGGGGTTGTACCTCAATACGTCAGGAATGATGTGTAACTTGTTTGTACCTGTGTATAAGAATGTATCCCTGGGGTGGTGTCTTTGGTGTCCACGGGGGCAGTGGAAAGTCCCGCCACTGAGCCGGGTCCTTGCCAAGAGGCACTTTCTCGTAGTATGCCCTGAATTAGGCTCAGAAACCTACAGGGAAATGCAATTGTGTCCGAGATCGCAATAAACCTGGCCGAGGTGCCTTTGTACCTTACTAGACTCTGTGGTCATTGGGGGTTCTCGTTGGGTCTGCTGTGTCAGCTATCTGCGCAGAGCTGGGGCAGCACACAGAGGGAACACATGCACGCAGCCGAGTGATATCAACAGGAGAAAGCAGAAGCTCCACACCGGTAGCCTCTGACCACACCCATGCGGGTATTCATATAGGCTAATCAAGATACCCCTTAACATTCTTATTGTTCAGTTAAATAGATTGAGCTCTTTCAGTCTGTCACTAATGCATGTTTTCTAATCATTTAATCATTCTGATGGCTTGTCTTTGTACCCTTCTTGAATTGTGGACACTAGAACAAGTCACAGTATTCCAGCAGCAGTCACACCATTGTCAAATACAGAGATGAAAAACCTCCCTACTCCTCCTTGAGATTGCCCTGTTAATGTATGCAAGGATAGCATTAGCACTTATGTTCACACACTGGCAGTTCAAATTCAGCTGATTATCCATTGCCCCTAACTTTTTTCAGAAGCACTGCTTCCTAGAATAGAGCCCCAATTATGTAATTATGGACTACGTTATTTATTGCTAGATGTATACATTTACATGTAGCCATATTAAAATGCATATTGCATGCTTGCACCTTGCTTACCAAGCATTCCATATCATTCTGTATAAGTGACCTGTCCTCTTCATTATTTACCCCCTCCCAATTCTTGTCATCTGCAAACTTTCAGTGATTTTTTACAAAGTTTTCTTCCAGTTCATTGTTAAAAATGTTACATAACATAGGGCGAAGAACCAGTCCTTTTGGGACCCCACTAGAAATATACACATTTGATAATTCTCCATTTACAATTACATTTAAGACCTATCAACCAGTTTTTACTTCATTTAATATATTACACCTTAATATTTTAATCAATGTCATATGGTACCAATTTGTTATAGCAGTGTTAGTCCCATGATATTTAAGAGGTAAGGTGAGTGAAATAATCTTTTATAGGACCAACTTTTGACCTAAATAAGGGCTCTGTGTAGCTTAAAAGCTTGTCTCCTTCACCAACAGAAGTTTGTCCAACAAAAGATATTAGCTCACTTACCTTGTCTTGCTGTATGGTACCACTTCTGGGACTTCCCTGGTGTTCCAAGACTTATTGAAAATCAACACTAATGGTCCAGAGAGCTCCTCAGTCAGCTCTCTTAAAACTCTTGGATGCAAGCTATCTGGAACAGCTAGTATAAAAATGTCCAACTTTAGTAATAGTTGCTCTTTAGCATCCTCCTGAGATACTAGTAGAATGGAAAGTGTTTTCATCATCATGTTATATGACTACATCTTTTTTACCAAATACTGAAAAAGTATTTACTGGACATTTCTGCCTTATTATTGATAATATAACTTAGTGAGTAGCAAGAAACATACATGTAGGTTTCATGTCTTTGGCTTGTTGCTAAAGTAATTGTTCTAAATTTTTGAGATACAGTTCCTTTACAAGAGTGGTTCTCAAACTAGGGCCGCCGCTTGCTCAGGGAAAGCCCCTGGTGGGCCGGGACGGTTTGTTTACCTGCTGCGTCTGCAGGTTCAGCCAATTGTGGCTCCCACTGGCCGCGGTTAACCACCCCAGGCCAATGAGGGCTGCAGGAAGCGTTGCGGGCTGAGGGACATGCTGGCCGCCCTTCCTGCAGCCCCCATTGGCCTGGAGCGGCGAACCGCAGCCAGTGGGAGCCGCAATCGGCCGAATCTGCAGACGCAGCAGGTAAACAAACTGGCCTGGCCCGCCAGGGGCTTTCCCTGAACAAGCGGAGGCCCTAGTTTGAGAACCACTGCTTTACAATTTCACAAATTTGTATTTGCATTTTGATGGAATTCTGCTTCGATTTTCAAAGCATATAAGCAAATACCAACAAATCTTAGTTCCACTCAAAAGTACAATTCTGCCCACCTTATGTAGATATGTGCTGCTGATGGCTAAATTAGTGCAAACTTAACAAAAACAAAAGGATATGATTTATTAATAAGCATGTGAATGTGTTAATCTTGAGATTAACATTTTCATGTTTTTGGGTTGGTTAGGTATTTTATATACATTTTAAAGCATTTAAAACACAAGAATGTCTCAGGATTTATTCATTTTAATCAGTAGTTTTTCTGAGTTATAACCATTATTTTCTAACATGCATCAGTTGCATAAAGAAATAGGCAATAAACTTAATTAACTTCTAGTTATGAGCTCTAGTGTCAATGATGTTTTAAAATAGAGCAAAACTTCCAATTATTTAGTTGTTGACTGTCTCTTGTGAAGTTTTCTATTTAGTGTCTCTTCAGTCTAGGATGTGCTATTTTCAAATCCAGAGTACACTGTAATGTATACATTTCCTTAGTTGACATGTTGGAGAGAGAGAGAAGGCGGTTGAGGTAAGATCTTTTATTAAACCAACTTCTGTTGGTGAAAGAAGCTTTTGAGATACAGAGCTCTTCTTCAGGTCTAGAAAAGGTTCCCATTGTCACAGCTAAACACAAGATGAAACAAATAGTTTAGTAGCATAAGTTAACACACTGTAAAGGATGAGGTGAGGTGGCCAGTTAACACCTCTGCAGTCATAGAACAAAAAAGGAGGGCTAGTGGGTTACAGATTGTTGTACTAAACCATAAATTCAGTCTTGATTAAGACCATAACTGCTAGTGTCCAGCAAAGTTATGAATTTAAGCTCCGAGGCTTGTCTTTTGGGGGTATTTTGCAGGTTTCCTTTGATAACAAGGACTGAGAGATCCGATTATGAAGCAATTAGGCATAGCACACACTCCTCTTGTCATCATCTCCTATTGGCTAGTTCAAGTGGGGCCTTTTTCTGGATTTGATTCTTAGGCACCTATCTCTCCCAATTCATTATTAGGAGGCCTAGGTATCTAATTCAATGTTGTCAATTACAGTGGTATTCCTGTGATTTTTTTTCTAGGTGATGCAGTAAGTTTCAGTGCTGCAATGCTTAAGTCCCTTCATAAATCCCACCCTAACAACCCACCTTTCCCTGCTGCTGGAGACTGGGCAGACCGAGAAACCATATATCTTTTCTTTCACTCTGTCTTGAGTGCTTCATCTCTCCGCCTTAATGTTTTAATGTTAGTGTTTGTATTTACCAACTAATTCTTCTTTCAGTTTCCTGGGAGCAAAGCAACAGTGTTCCAGTTATAGTCAAACCTGTTGCTCAACAAAGCCAGAATTATTTACAATTTTGAGTTTCTTCTGTGCTGCAGGTGACTTTGATATTGCTGAAATATCTCCTCTCATGTTGAATTTTATTGAGTGCAACACTTTTTCAAAAAGAAAATGTTCTTTGACTAATGTCTGTCTTGCTCTAACATTCTCTTTCATCAGTAAGCCGAAAGCCATAGGTAGTTAGAAAAATGAAAGAAATTTGGGCTGTCTCTCTGCCAGTTCTTGCACTAGCTGTGGGGTGATCAAATCATGCAATTTTGCTGCTGTTGGCTTACATATATAACAGTGAAAGCTAGGTATCTTAGATCTTATAACAATCTGTCACTTTCTATACTAAGCCAGTTCTTTTGTTAAGTTATGAGTGCACTGGGGCTCTCTAACTGAAGCCTTAAAGGGAAGCCTTTTTTTTCACTTGGTGTTCATAGTTATCCTTCATTACCTGTTTGGCAGTTTATATTACAGTACCATACAATGCTGAAGCATGCACAGAACTACACTGAAGAGGGAATAAATCTTAAATTAATCTGTCCCGAGTTAATGTTTCGAAACTCTTACTATTAATTCAGCTGCTGAGAACTTCTAAACCCACCAATTTTTAAATACTAAGATCAGGATTAAAATGTTAAAAGTTCTATAGCCCTTAACTGAGGTGCTTAGTACCCTCAACTCCTACTGGAATTAATGGGGTTTGAAGATGCTCAGCACATTGCAGAATCAGGCCTTAAACTGGCAAAACAACTATTGACTGAGTAAGATGAATGTCAGTTACTAGTATAAAATGTAATTATTAATTTTCAATGCATCTAAAATATGTAGTTCTACTCTGTACAGAATTTTCTTCATTGTTTTAAAACTCTTGGCATATCCACTTAACAATGAAAATGGACCATTTTTTTATATTAGCTGATCTCTAAAACACTGCATTTGAAATGTCTTCCATTACCAAAAGGAACATACAGTAAACATGGATGGATCTCATTGAAATAAAATCAGCTTGAAATAAAATGTTGGTGGAAAAACTACCAGTAGAAACCAAATAATTTCAGTATTAAAAATATCCACAGGAAGGTATAGAATCATGAGACATAAATAAAGAAATCAATCATCAATCAAATAATATGGAATTTAGAGTTTCAAGAAATTGACAAGTCTCTAATTCTGGAAGTCCATATTTTTATATCCTATAGCATATTACACATAACTATTTTCTTGGAAAGAAAGACCTTATCTTTTAAGGCATTTGCCGTGTGAGACTGGGTCACCCCAGGAGTTGCATCCATAACCTGGGCACAAGACTACATCATGAAACTACTGTCCTATATATGTTTCCTCCCCATTGTCTGTGAAGGAGATGGGTTCCTCCTTAAACCTAGCTGTCAATTTGCTAGGCAGAATTAATGGGTGAGTCCTGGCCTCATTGAAGTCAATGGCAAAAGTTTTATTTTAGGACTTCACTAAGAATCTTCATAATTGCTCTTTCACTTTGGTAAAGGGTAATCTTTCTGGCTTACTTGTCAGAATATAACATTAAACCTATATCCAAATTTTGCAATAGGCCACTATCTTTAAACTGTTCCTGATCAAATCCTGATAGCTGAACACCTCTTAACAAAATCCAGTTGTAGGATTCAGATTTTGTCTTAAACCCATCTACCATAATTAAAACTATATCCATAAACAAAATAAATCACTTGGATATTTTTTTTAATGGGTCACACTAGGAATATTTCATCATATCATGAACTAAACAGGTGCTCTCACAGACTCTTGCAACAAGTCTTTGAGATGACTCTTAGTCACTTGTCTGTTAGGGTAGGCTGGCTGACATGGAAAGGCATTGCAATTCCCCTCTAAATCCCCTTGCAACTAGCAATGCACTATCTTTAAAAGATTCAATGGTTAAAGTACTACTATTAGTATTTTGCAAATATAGACAACCTTTAATCTCCAAACACTTGATATGGTGGACATGTACTGGTTTTGGTATTACATATGGAAAAACTGTATCTTGACCTAACTAGTATAACAAAGCAAACCGGGGCAGGGCCAGGAATTAGCAGCCAAAATTTGCTGCTGTTTCACTAACCTTTTAATATGCTACTTTAGATTCCCCTCCTCCCCTCCAGAAATGCAAAAGAAAAAATGTGTACCATGCCCCAATTAATTGTATTTCCTGGATATACGAATACTGAGAATTTATGAGAAGAAGTGTTCTTGAGAGATTTCTAGTGGTTCTTACTTTTTAGTAAGGCCAGCAATATACTAATTTTATTTATTTATTTATTTATTTGGGGGGGGGATGCTATTTTGGCTCTTCCATTCCACTTCCCTCTGGAGTCATGAAGTCCAGGAAAATAGGAACAAAAATGTTATTCAAACTTCTACAGACCTCCAAGACACTTCACCTGGAGACTTGGGCAGAAGTTCAGCTTTGCTCTTATTAAAACTGAAAAGGACTGCCTATTATTTTATTTGTTTTAATTGAGATGTAAATAGATGTGTAGGTACCTACAAAGAAGAAAATCAAACTACTCGTATTTAATGTGTCAAAAACCCCTGGTCACTACTCGCACCATTATTTCCATATTTTTGAGGAATAAGAGTGCTACTGGAACTGAAAACAGAAAGAAATACCATATGCTAAAGATTATCTTCTGCACGTTAACAGGACAAATGAACTCAATTGATTTGCACAGCTTATAGAAGTTCATATACCTATGCCTAGCTAACTGGAAATATATCTATAAAAAGCTGAGCACTAGTATAGTAAAACACACAGGGTAACATCCTGGCCCCACTCAAGTCAATGGGAGTTTTGCCATTGACTTCAGTGGGACCAAAATTTCATCCAAGGAAAGGTGAAGCAAAGTAAAGAGTTTTTATTTAATAAATAAATAAATAAATAAATAAATACCTCTGCTTTTTAGCTGCTACTTTTTAAAAGCAATTGAGTATTCAGTTTGTTTCTGTTTGAATTGCAGGCTAGAGAAAGAAACAATAATTGGGAGGTTAGGTCAAGTATAATTTGGGCATAAGCATGAGGCCAGTTAATTACCTCTCATTATCTGAGGAATTGTGTCTTGGTTTGATATCACTGATGGGATTTAATACAATTTTTTGACCATGAAATGTATGTTTTCTCTCACATAGAGAGTGACAAAATATTGTAGAGAAAATATTCTTGCCACACTTTGCTCTAGTAGGTCAAGGGGAGTAGAGAGAGACAGACTATAATTTAATAATATGCTGTAAATCAGACATTGTTTCCATCCATTTTATATCCTAGTATGTACTGTCCTCTAAAAACAGCCAGAGATGATTATGAAGAACTTTACAAACTGGTCCATCCATTTAAAAAAAATGTCTGTTATACTTTCAACCTTTAAAGGGAATTTTAAAGTTAAATATTAAATACTTTATAAAATTTGCATTCTTTACTCTCTGGCAGCACATAAATCCTGGTTCAGTTTTGTTAAGTTTTGAACATTACGTATAGGTAGAACAGTTAGTAACAGTGGCCTGCCCTTTAAGGGGCTGAGACCAGCCATCCCTGTTCACTAAGGCTGCGAGTCTGTCACAGAAGTCACAGATTCCATGACTTTCTGGGACCTCTGGGACTTCTGCAGTGTCTGATGCAGCTGGCTCCAGGACTTCCTGAGCAGCTCGGACAGCTGCTGGGCCAGCTGCACTGGCCGCTGCTGGGGCAGTCTCGAGCCACCATCTGGCCCCTCTTCCCAAGCACCCAAGATTTAGTCTGGTGTATAGTACAAGTCATGGGCCATGAATTTTTGTTTACTGCCAGTGATGTCCATGACTTTTACTAAAAATACCTGTGACTAAAACATACCTTTACTGTTCACTAATCGGATGAAGGGAACAGGCACCTGTGGTTATTAAATCCACCTGCAAAAAAATAAACAGACTTAATGGGGGGGGGGGGGGAGGGGGCGGGGAATAACTGTAGGCTCTAAGCCCAGTCAAGGAGAACTGTTGAAGCCAGGAAGACTGTAATACTGGAAGACTGGTGGTGGTCTCTGTGTCTCACTTGAGGATGTGGTCCACAAAGGTACTTAAGTACCTGTATCTATTTTTTTAAGCACCACTGCAATCCCCAAAACTCCTGCTCAGTTGCTGCCTAACTCTATAAGTGCCTAAACTCCTGTCTCAATTTTTACCTGTGGGCATGCCCATTGCAGTCTGACTCTAAGCATTTGGATGCCTGTCTCCTGCCTAAGCCCCAGACCAAGTCACAAATGGAAAATCAGCCACCTCTGTCATATGCAGGGGAGGGCCCAATCTGGTAGGTTTTCATCAGAGGATGCCAACTTGTGGTGACGACGCAGGAAAGGAAACAGAACGCTAGGTTTGTGGTAGCTAGAGAGCTTTACAAGCCTCTTGCAAAAAGCCTCCCAGGAAAACTTTTCCTGGGGTTTTTATTTCTCTCCTTACTTTGTTTACAACTCTTCTTAGTGGTTACATTCTTGCGCATAGAAGAGCCAGGCAGTATACATGCACATAAGATAACGAACCCATCTCTTGAGCGCGTGAACACCAGCTGCGAGGGTACAATCAAATCAGCCAAATAAGTTTCCCAAACACAAACGCTGGATTGAAGGTCACTCCTGCCTCGTAGCCATGGGAGCAGTTTGCCGTGCCTGTGGACTGGCGATTCGGGAGCTATGCATCTCTACACCAACTAGGTCAAGCCCCTCAGGCGAATCCACAAACAACAGGAGGACTTCCCTTTAACCTTTAGTCTAATAGCTAGGGTACTCTCGAGGATGTGGGAGGTTCCCAGTTCAAGCCCACCTTCCTCCTGAGGGGCAGAAAACATTTGAACTGGTTTCCAATGCCTCTCAGGTGTGTGGCCTAAACATTAGGATATAAAATATTCTGATGTGGGTATCCCTTAAACTTTCCTTGATAATCTAATTTAATCAAATAATTGAATAGGACAGTGAAAGAATTAGAATGACTCTATAGCCTAGTGGTTGGAGCACTCACCTGAGGTGAGGGGAACTTGAACTAGGAATTTCCCACATTCTGGGTGAGTACTCACATGTCAAGGTATCACTGTAACAAACTCTTTAAGGGACAGCCCCACCCCCCAAAAGTTCCATTTCACATAGTTTGTTTTGGTTTTAGGTGAAAATAAAGATTGGGTCACCTTCCTTTGGGGACAAATTATTTCCCTCAGTCTCTCTCAAATACTGGAGGGAGGATAGCATGTTCCAGCAGTGTCTGAAAGAAGGATAATGATACTACTAGTAGTCTGAGCAGCATGACAAAGAGAACATTATTATACTTTAAATAAAGTGGTCCACCACTTCCCTGCTTGTGCTGTGGTTGAATAAGGTGTTTGAGGTCATTGCTACTGCCCAGTCCTACCCAGCATTGCTAGTAAATGCTGCTGGGAGTGGAGGAGAGAAGAGTTCCCAATGTTGCACTCATTAGTGCATCCAGGAACATCATGACTGCTTCCAGTACAGATATGACAGGGAAAAGCCTCTTTTGCTCTCTCCTCCCTAGCAGACTCTTGTAGCACTCACCATAATCTTGCCATTGTTGCAGAATGCACAGTTTTTACCTGTAGATGATAAATCTCTAAATGTCTTTTACTACTTCTGAACATACATCTTGACAGTGCTGATAAATAACTTCCATTATGTCATAATCCTGCTCTTATTTTTTTCTACTTTGAGCCAAGTAGCTCAAAGGTAGCAAGAATAGAGGAAACAGTCCAATGACTTCTATATATCTAAATGGAAATTTAGCATGGATAAATTTAGAGTTTTGAACTGGCACACAGTACGTGCTTAGATAGGCACCCTTCTTATTCTGCTATCTTTTCTCTATTTTCAACTGCAGTTAATTCTATGTAATCAAAACCATTTTTATTTTCAACCCAATGAAAGGTAATTGTCCATAGAGCAAAATACACGTTCCACAAACAAATTTCTACTGCTTTTCTCTAGCTCTTCCTATAGCAATATGGCCACAGTTCTTTACAAAGGCAAGAACACCAGCTTGAGTATTTGCATGGAATATAGCTCACAGAAATGTTTCTCAGGAGCCTACCAGTCTTGGGTTGCTGCCCCCAGCAGGACACCCTGGGATGGACAAGAGGAGCTACTGCTAGGGGAGCCATCTCACTAATCTATGTTGCAATGAATAAAGGGACCCCTTTTAAAAAAATATATATTTCATGATGTTATTTGCCCTTTACTGAGGAGTGGACAGGAAACTAGATTATGGCTTTTAACAGTGTTGCTGATCTCAGGGTTGAAGTAAAAATCAAACAAACAAACAACAACAACAACAAAAAAACAGAGCTTACAACCACAAATGTTGTCTACATTGTCCTGAATTTTTTTTTTTTTTGCTTAAAAACAAATAGTGCAATGGATGCCTTCCTGATACTGGAAATGTCTCTTTCTTAGTCTCTAAGGTGCCACAAGTACTCCTGTTCTTCTCTCTTGAATATGCATAATGAAAAGCATATGTCTGCACTCCAGACATTTTCCATGATACATTAAAGCCTCTATGATCTGACTTCCTAATCCAGCGTTTAGAAGCAACTCATAAAAATGTGAAAATGATTTCTTATCATTTGCTCTTATACAAAACATACCCTTCATATTTTCATTCTCTTCAGAATGATACACATTTGTTGGGGTTGTCTCAAAAGATGGACAAGTAGTAATAAAATTCTGCTATATAGCAGCCTTTTTAAATACACATCAAGAGCAATACAAATATGCAGGGTGCTTCAGTATAGAATACAAATACAGTTTTTGGAATATTCTACTTTTTAAAAGGAATATCTTCCAATTAGGAATATCTTCAAATCTTTAATCACACTGTTAAACAATAATAGAATACCATTAACTTAAATATTTTTGGATGTTTTCTACATTTTTAAATATATTGATTTCAATTACAACATAGAAAAAAGTGTACAGTGTTCATTTTATTTTTGTTTTTTATTACAAGTATTTGCACTGTAAAAAAAAACAAGAAATATTATTTTTTCAGTTCACTTAATAACAGTACTGTAGTGCAATCTGTTTATCATCAGTTGAACTTACAAATGTAGAATTAGGTACAAAAAAACCCTGCATTCCAAAATAAAACAATGTAAAATTTTAGAGCCTGCAAGTCCACTCAGTACTATTTCGTGTTCAGCTAGTCTCTCAGACAACAAGTTTGTTTACATTTGCAGAAGATAAGGCTACCTGCTTCTTGTTTACAATGTCACCTGAAGGTGAGAACAAGCATTCACATGGCATTCTAGTGCATCTGGCATGTAAATATCTTGCCGCACCAGGACATGCGTTCATGCTGATGACGGGTTCTGCTCGATAACAATCCAAAGCAGTATTTTGTGTTTTGTCAAATCTGCACTGAAAGTTTTCCTAAAATGAACAACATGTGCTTGGTCATCATCCGAGACTGCTATAACATGAAATATATGGCAGAATGCAGGTAAAACAGATCAGGGGATATACAATTATCCCCGAAGGAGTTCAGTCACAAATTTAATTAGCACATTATTTTTTAACGAGTGTCATCAGCATGGAAGCATGTCCTCTGTAATGGTGGCCGAAGCATGAAGGGGCATACGAATGTTTAGCGTATCTGCTATGTAAATACCTTGCAATGCCAGCTACAAAAGTGCCATGCAAATGCTTGTTCTCGCTTTCTAGTGATATTATAAATAAGAAGAGGGCAGTATTATCTCTTGTAAATGTAAACACACTTATTTCTCTTAGCAATTGGCTGAATAAGAAGTAGGACTGAGTGGACTTGTAGGCTCTGAAATTTTACATTGCTTTGTTTTTGAGTGCAGTTGTGTAACAAAAAAAATCTACATTTGTAAATTGCACTTTCACAACAAGAGATTGCACTACAGTATTTGTATGAAGTGAATTGAAAAATACAATTTCTTAACATTTTTACAGTGCAAATATTTGTAATAAAAATAATATATACTTTGATTTCAAGTACAGCACAGAATACAATATAGATGGGAAAACATCCAAAAAAATCTAATAAATTTCAATTGGCATTCTATTGTTTAACAGTGTGATTAAAACTGTGATTAATCACGATTAATTTTTTCAGTTAACCACATGTGTTAACTAAGATTAATCGACAGCCCTACTTCCAATTAGTTTCCTTCTCAGTAAATGGAGTTTACCATAGTGTTTTCCTTTAAAGTACCTCTTTTTCATATTCTCCTATCTCTCTGGAAGTTTAATTAAACAAACAAACAAAAACGTGTAACATACCCTATATGCTTACCAAAGAACAAAAGATCCAGGAAAATTTAAGTCCTCTGTGACATGTCTGATTCTCTGGGGCAAATCCTAAATATAACATCAAACCTGAAGACATAGTATGATAAAAAATATGAATCTCTCTGTCTTAATGAATGTATTGTCCCCAAAAAGCTGGTTTGGAATCAATATATACCTCTTTTGGGGCATCTGTCTGACTGACAGGGTATGGGCACTGTAGAAGAAGGTACACAGCCCTGGAGCCCTAATGAGGGCGGGGGTCGGGGAGAGACTAGGCTTCTATACTCTTCTGCACAAGCTAATCATATTGCAAATCACAACATGAATGAATCTACTCTCCCTTTCTTTTAGATGGGCAGGCAAGGACAGAGAATGGATGGAGCTTTGGCTCTGCCCTCTCCCTGCCCATGCCCCTCTGCCCCCACACACATTCTAACTTAGTGCTGCTGGACTGACAGAGTAGCATGTAACTTGAAGCAAGGACAGAAGCAGAGAATGAATTGTGACTGAATCTCAGTTTATCCCCTCATCTTTTCCTGGGGCAACGTAGCTAAGTGCTGCCCTTTAACTCGGGCAGATTATAAAGTTACAGTGCATAATATTTGTTAGCATTTATATTAGTGATATTTACATATTAAATAAATGGATTTAAAATCTTCGTTGCAGATTTGGGTTTTTGAATGGATTGAACAATTAGACCTTTACAAATCATATGCAAATCCATATATTACACTCTCATACAGACACAATTTATCCAGACTTTTTCTTCATGCACTATGGATTGGTACTGCTAAGCCCGTGAGCCAAAGTTATTGTTTATGGAACTTGCTGAAAGAGTCATTTTTCCTTCCCGGGGAAGGGGGAAGCCTATCTGGTTCTAATTTTTCAAGTAGCCCCAGGAAGCAACATATTTAAACTACCATTGCCTGGAGAATCTCAGCAGTCTAGTCTGGTTGGAAGGTTTGGGTTTAGTACTAAGTATAATGAATCAAATACAGTTGAGAACCATCTAAAACACACTTGAATATGCTTCTCCGATTAGCTGAGACCAAGGCTATGTTACAGTTTGATCAGCTGGATGCAAAGGAAAAGGAATAATGTTAGTTCCACATGAAATAACCCCACTTGGAAAAGTAGCATAAAATAACTGAACTACTTTATTTTACTTTACCTCATGTTGTGTAAGATGCCTAGTTGCTACGGTGATTGGAAATTAGATAAGCTCAAGTAAAATTAGAGAATGAATTTTGTTGGGCTGTTTCCCCCGCCCCCGCCCCCCAATGCAGGTTTTTGAAAAATACAAGGTGAACGATAAACCAGAAATTAATTTCAGTGGTGGGAAAAAAACAAAACCTATGTAGTCATAATGGACAATAGTTTGTGGAAAGGGAAATGAGTAAAGAGCAGAGCAGAAGAGACAATTCTGTAAAGAACCTCATCTTATTCTGAAGTCATTTTTTTAAGATGATAGTAATGTTACATCCAAGCAACAAAGAGCATTCATTATAGATGTTAGCCTTATTTTTATATTAACTTCTTCACAAACAATGTTTGTTCCATTGTTTATTTTAAATATTTATCAAGTGACTTTGATTAATTTTCAACGTATTGTTTGGGCATAAGTTGTCTACTTTGAATATACATTATTTCATATGATTGATCCTGTAAGTCACATGTTATTGTTTCTGTTGCCTGAGTAACAAACAATAGTTTGTTCTAAAATTGGTGGCACTTACATTATCTATGTACCATCTTAATGAATACAGGCACCTGAATATTCAATAACAAAATATAATATGACCACAGGAATCAGTCACAGCAAATCAAACTCCAGTGTTCTTAGTTGTGAAAATATTTAAAAATCAGTTTGCTTTTTCCTCACTCCCCATACTCAACCAACTTTAGCTTTGATGATTCACAGTAACAACTGGCAACACTTGCAAATGCTAGGAAGAGGGTAGGGGGACTAAGTTACAGTGTAATGGAAATTGTTTGGCAAATTGCAGTGAACATTTGATTTCAAATAATTGTAGGGAATGTTGAAAGTGAGAAAGTTCTGGGAAGATTTCTTCTTGTAAGAAGTCCTGATCTGATTACATCATAGTACCACTTACACTGAACAAAGATCCCAGATGGCAGCAGCCAGTTCTCTAAACCAAGTATCATTTAGGAAGAAAATTATTAATTCATTGTGTAAATGGAAATGGAAGATTAGCTCTTCAGCTTGTGTAAATTGATGTAGTTCCAACTTCAATGGAGCTGCGTCAGCTTTCACCAGCTCAGATCTGGCCTGTAACTATGTGGATAAGACACAGTGAACATACATTTATAGATATAAGATACATTACTATGAATGGAAGGTAGATAGCAATGCTTGATATGGAACATTTTCAGGTAGCTCCTCTGAATCCTCCCATTAAAAAAATAAACTTTTGTTAAATAAAACAGTTTCCTGGGTATCTTTCCTCTCCTGAATGCCTATTCAAGAAGATAGACAAACCTATGCACACAGGTTAAGTATATTATGAGTCAGACTTTGGCTTTTGCTTTATATTCTTTGCAACTCTGTCTACCTTTCCTAATATCCTTATAGCTCATGCTTCCAACTGAGAAAACACTGTTTAAAAAGAACTTATAGGGCCAGATTGTTAAAAGGAGAACACGAGATCCTCGTGCATGCCTGCATGCCGGTTTGCATACTACTTTTGTGTGTGCAGTTTGGCTATATGTGCACATGAACTATAACATATTTATGTATGCAGATAATTGATTTGCACATACAATTGCAGTAATTGCTTACACACAAAAAATCTGCACAAATTCACTCCTTAACAATCAAGCATGCATGGAACTCTTTGGCTTCCGTTTATACAGCTCGGGCTCACAAGGACCTGCTTACAAGAGTGACAGGAGAGGATAACAAATTGTTGTTGCCTTCCTTCCATTGATTCTTACTGGAAATGCAGGAGACCATCACGCAGAATCAACTCATCAGCTGCCATTGCCATGTCCTTTCCACTTTACTGGGCTATTAACTATTGTTGTACAAGGCCTGGAAGTCAAATCTGTTCCCTGCCCCCAGCTGTGGCAAAGGGGACAGTCAGCAGGAAGCTGACTTAGTAGGTGCTATTAGCTCTCCCCAGTATATTGTGGGAAGGAGTAATCTAATAGGTATGCAGAAGTTAAGGAGTGAAAAGACATGAAGGCAACAGCATGGACAACAACTTGGGGAAGAAGGTGCAAAGGTGAAAGATGATACGTTAGGGGTGGAGATGTTCAAGGAACAGAGTCAACTGATTGGGTCTCAGGGTAAAAGCAAGTGAAGGGATTTTGGAAGATGGATAATGGAATTGAGGATATGAGGGGACACATGGTAATAAGGTTGTTTGGGTGGGGATTATAAAGTGGTAAGAGATTGGGGGAAGAGTGACTAGAGTGAGGCTTTTGTGTAAAGAGATGGGTCAGTTGTCTGGGATTTGGGGAGATGTGAGAGAGCTGTTAAGACTTCTGGAATAGACAGAGTTTGGGATTTTGTGGGAAAACTGTAGATTATTTTCTTATTGTTTCTATAGCAAATAACAGAAATTAAATCTCAAATGCAGTTAAGATAAATCCAAGGTAGAAAAATATTTTTGCTTATACAAAATTCTGGGTTAGTTTAGTTAGTTCGATGATTCCTTTAATGTGTTTAGGGATACACTGACAAAGGGGATTTACACATTACATTGCACCCTAGGCATACTGTGGAATTCCCAGTGGAATTCACAGCCCTGATTTAGCCACCCAGGCTCCTCATGCATTGTATGCAGGGACGTCTCCAAGCACCAGCCTGGCAAGCAGGTGATTGGGGCAGCTGCTCCGGAGAGGGGCGGCACATCCAGATATTCAGAGGCAATTTGGCGGATGGTCCCTCACTCCCGCTCGGAGCGAAGGACCTCCCGCCAAATTGCCGCCGCAGATCACGATCGTGGATTTTTTTTTTTGGCTGCTTGGGGTGGCCAAAACCCTGGAGCCGGCCCTGACTGTATGGGGAGAGATAAGTGCCTCAGAAAGGAATTCTCAGAGCCAGCAACCTGAGTGGGAAGCCACCTTAGACAGCCAGAAGCAAAATGCAGAGGGAAAGGGTGGTCCTTATGGCCCAGGTCCACAAAGGTGCTTCTGCACCAAACTCACTTTGCTGAGGGCATTAGGTCCCTCAAAGACACCTCACTCTGGTAAATCTCAGTTTAGGATTCTCAGTCATGAACCTTCTGCTAGAAGTTGGTGGCTGTGCCAGGTCAGCCTTTCTGTGGGAGAGATCCATCCCATTATAGCCAATACCCCAAAGGTCAGAACATTCACCTGGGCTATGGAAGACCCTGGTCTGAATCCCTAATCTGCCTGATGGAGCAGGGACTCGTCTCCCACCTCCCAAGTGAGTGCTATAACTGTCAGGCTTCTCACTATTGTGGGGTTGGTCTCTCTCTCATCAGAGCTGTTCCACTGTGTATAAATTAAATATTCCTTGGAGCAGGGACTTGAACCTAAGTTTCCACTGGTGGGCATGCACAAGGCCACATAAATCCTTCTGCATCTAGTCCTTAGAGCTAATGTATCATTTCTCCTTCCCTATTCCAAATTCAATCTTCCATGTGTAAGTTTATGAACAGATCACTTATGATTGACTTATTTATTTCGACCATTTGAACAGCAGCTGTAACTAACCTGTCCCAAAGATGGCTATTTCAGTAGATGACATGTTTAAATGACTGTACTTTGTTTCTAAATTGGTGTCTAGGGATAGGGGATTTCTTTTTGTGTTAATATTTATCAGCATATTTAATTACAAAAGACAAGGACAATCATAACTCCCACCCCACAAAAACCTTCACCTCCTTCCCCCCCCCATATAGATTCCCACCAGTGCCTTCCATTAAGATGAAAAACATTAATCAAATCTATTTTAGAAATATAGGGACCGCTACATTGTGGAAAATCAGGACCACTGCAACAATCAACACCTCTACCCACACTGTATTGCACAATTCTTCAACCTTTTCTTTGCTAATATAAACACATAGAATTTATTAAGGAAACAACTCACATCATTACTCGCATAACTTTTCCCCTGGTAAGAAAGAATGAACCACACGTGACTAAACTTTGTCACGTCATTTAATCGGAGAAGTGTAGTGCTGGAAGGAACCTCAAGTGGCCATCTGTCCATCCTTCTGTTAGGGATGCTGGAGCAATTTGTAGAGTGGAGGTGTTGAAAGCCATTGAACCAAACTGTAAACCCTGTACATGATG
Source organism: Malaclemys terrapin pileata (assembly GCF_027887155.1). Lineage (NCBI taxonomy): Eukaryota > Metazoa > Chordata > Testudines > Emydidae > Malaclemys > Malaclemys terrapin. The sequence continues at coordinate 94,716,749 of NC_071509.1, forward strand.
GAAACCACTTCAAGCTAGGGGTGTGGTAGAACCCCTCGTTCCAGCACCTATGTCTCCTGTGCTGAAGCAGAATTAATGCATGGGTGAAAGGATACAACTGTGATGATCTAAGAACCTAAAAAGAGTTCTGATTAGATTACCTCTTCTAATCAAATTTGTCATAAAAACTTCTAATTAGAATTCATTAGAATCACTGGATTTCACATTGATGTTTTTAAGGACCTTAAATTGATATGACATTTTAATATCTGCTAGGCATCCATTATAAAACTGGCCTTGTAACACAGATCTACTTTTTTCCCTCAATTAAATAGAAAAGCACACCTCAAAACACAAACCTTAAAACAGTGAACTAAAACACTTTTTTAAATCATGCACATTTACATGTTGGTTGTATATTTTTGAATCTGACAGTACAATTGAGTCTAACATAAACAATTCCTTTATGATTTGATGTCTATTGAGATTACTATGTAACTAGGAAGTTTGCATTTCCACTCATTTATAAACAAATAGTACTTGTTGAATCACTAAAATATTGAGTCTCAGATAAACTGTAAATGCATCAAATATGTGTGAGTGAGAATTCATTCAAGGTGACATTAATGTTTGCACAAAGTCCAGCACATTTTAAATTAATATTTTTCTTTTTCCCCTAGTTTACAATGCGTACAATGCTGATATGATTCAAAGTTACTCGTACAATGCAATAGAAATAGGTTGAGCATTAAGTTAATCCCAGCATATGGGATGTGAAAAAAAAAATCCCCCCCTCACTTTCTGCTTCCACCACCCATGAACCTAGATGAAAGGATATCTTTAAATTAGAATTGCAGAATGAACAAGCCCCCAGTGCATCAAGAACAGTGTCTGACTCTGACCCATTTTGTTGCCCTTTAGGCTCAAGTGCCTGTTCATGTTGCATTTTCTTGTTAAGTTTATCTTGCTGCTTGATTTGAATGTGAGGAGATTAGTGATGACATTAGTACTGACTTCTCTCTGGTGCCATTCTGCAGCAGTCAAAGTGGGTACAAAGAAGCTGCAGTTTGTTTACAAGCAGCACAGAGAAAGATTGGACTTCAGGGCATATATATATATATATATATATATATATATATATATATATATATTTGCCCTGTATAGACAGGACAGTATATTCAATTAAAGTTAAACTAGTTTCCAACAATGCATAAAACAGAAATCAGGTATGAGACATATTAATAGGAAGGTCCACTGAAATCAGTGGGAGCCTTTCCAATGACTTCACTGGGCTTTGGATCTGGCTCACAATTAGGGTTGTGCAAAATAAGGGCAATAAAGTGTGTGTGTGTGTGTGTGTGTGTGTGTGTGTGTGTGAGAAAGAGAGAGAGAGAGAGAGAGGTAGGAGGCAGATGAAATCTCAAGATTTTGGGCACAATTCTAATTTATATGTGGCATAGCTGAGCAGGAGGCATAGCGCAGCCTCAAAGCTTCTGTAAGTTATTCTGGCTATTAGTACTACCAGAGTACTCTGCCAGCCAGGGATCACTGGAACACAGCAAACTCTCTCAATGCATGAGTATCAATTCCCAACTAGTTGCTTTAAACGGCTTTCTGACAGCTTTACAATGCTCTAAGAAGTTCAGTGTGGGTGGACTGTGATGGAGGGTTAAAATATGGCTGTGAAGGGTTGGACCCTCCTTCTGGGGTGCCACCTGATGTGCTGGGGTCCCACTGAGTCTGCCTAGTCCACCAGCCTGGACTCCCTCACCCTGTCCTGCTGCACACACACAAATAGGTAGGGACGCACCCAGCTGTAGAATCATACACTCTGCAATCAGCTCTGTGTGGGAAGACTCAGCCTGGGGAATTTCCCAGCACTCTGGCACACATACACCCTCTAAGTGTAAACCCAAAATTATATTGTCTTGCACTGTATAGAGATCTATGTAGCATAAGCTCATGAAATTCACCTCCTCCCTCAATGTGGATGAAGATATGCACAGCTTTTTGCCTACCCTTCCCCTCTTCTCTCCCCCCCCCCCACCTATCATGAATTGTATTAACTGAGTTTTGGAATAAACAAAAAACAAGTTTATTAACTACAAAAGGTAAATTTTAAGGATTATAAGGGACAGCAAACAGATCAAAGCAGCTTACAGAGCAAATAAAAGAAAACACACAAACTAAGCTTAACACTCTAAGGAATACTGGCTACAAATAATAATTTCTCACCCTAAATGGTGTTTCAGGCAGGTTGCAGAGTTTCCTAAAGTTAAACTGACTGCTTGCAGTTTAAAACTCCAGGGATTCCTTTTACAGGCTGACCTTTTTCCCGTGGGCTCAGACCCTGCCTCCCCCAGTTTAGTTCCTTTGTTTCTTCAGGTGATTTCAGCAGTCTTCCTTCTTGGGCAGGGAGGTAGTGGAGAAGAGCCTAGATTAACTCACTCCCCAGCCTTAAATCGGATTTGCATATGACGGGAATCCTTTGTTTCCCATCCCATGGAAAAGTACCAGCATTTTAAGATGGTATACTATACCAGGTGACATGATCACATGACCCTGCAGTGTCAAAGCAGCCTCCCAGGAAACTTCTCAGGAAAGAGGGAGATTAGTATCCTCAAAGTCCTATTGTCCTTCCTAATGGCCCATCCAGACTGTTTGCATATTGTCTGGTGGGTGCTCCCCAGGTGAAAACCCAGTTGTAATTATTACATAGTCAATATTTCTAACTTCAGATACAGAAATGATTCATACATACAAATTGTATAATCACATTCAGTAAATCATAACCTTTCAATGATACCTCACATGACCCATCTTGCATCAAACATATCTTAGTTATGCCATATTCATATTATAACAATATCTTTATGAAAAATATGGAATGGAATGTCACAATGGCCCCTAAATTTTGTTCTGAAGTCACAAAAATGGGACTGTTTCACTCAAAGCAGTCTTCTTTTTAAAAAATTAAATACTTATAAAAACTGTTACTCAGTAAAAATGACTTGCCTTGAATCTTTATGGTTTTCACTGAGGTGTTTTGAGGCAAAATGCACCATTTGCAAAATAATAATGAAAAGCAAAATTTCTAGTAAAAGGGAAAGAATCTAAAAGCAGGGCTGCCCAGAGGGGGGAGCAAGTGGGGCAATTTGCCCCGGGCCCCACAGGGGCCTCCACGAGAATATAGTATTCTATAGTATTGCAACTTTTTTTTATGGAAGGGGCCCCCGAAATTGCTTTGCCCCAGGCCCTCTGAATCCTTTGGGTGGCCCTGTCTAAAAACTGAATTAAATGGTACTTTTTTTTTTCTAATAGAACCTGGTGAACAAATGCCAGCAGTCACATCCATTGCTAGTATAGCTAAATTTATAAGGCAAGATTGTATTGTTGCTATCAGGAATAAGAGTTATTCAGTAGTTTACAGTATGACTTACCAGTACTCTGGTGGCAGTCTCATAAGTTTCCACAGAATTTAATTTGATTTTTTAATTTGTACTGTAGTTCTTGAGATAACCTTCTGAATGTGAATGAAAGCAATGTTTTTAAGTCTGCAGACAGACATACAGACTAAAATAAGTGAACAGTTCGGAAGGGCGAGACCTATCAATAGAAGTTGTAATTATCTCAGTTGTTTTTGTACTACTCTACTAATCAATAGCAAAACGGGGGCACAGTGCAAAGCACTAAAAGAAAACCAATATTTTTTCAATCATTACAGCACAGTTACCAGAGATACCTCTTATAAGAAAAAACAGTGTTAAACTCACAAACTACAGTGTAGTAACTGTAGGCAGATGCTGGGTCCAGTTTTTCCATTCTGCTGTGGCTCTTTTTGCAATGGCACAAAGGCCTGAAACTTCAGCTAATAGGGCTACCTGGGAATTCCCAAAGCATGCAAGATCCTGGGTGATGTATAGCCAAATAAGAACTCCTGTACCATTCATCTTCATATGAAGAAGGGTCTGGAGGAAACTAGGCTGGAGGAACAGCCTTGTTGAGTCATTGGCTACTTACACAAGTCTGAGCAGGCTGTAGCCTCCTCTGTCTTATGTTGGAAGGGAAGGGGAATGGTTTAGGCTCTTTAAATCCTACTCTGAATATAAACCAGCCAGATAAAAGAATCAGGTTTGCAGTTTGCTTACTGATGACAGTTTGACAAATCATGATTAGCTTACTGTCCCTTTTCCTTTGCACCTGAGCTATGTGATAAGACTTTATTTATCAGAATATAAACAAGAGGTTATTTTCTTATATTGTGAGTAAACTCTCTCCCTACACCCAAATCTGAATTCTTAACACACATTGTTCTACAGTATTTTGGAAAGTAAAAACAATTTCTAAGGATAACTGAATATTGGCATTCTGTAAATATTAATTTGTGCTACTGCCTACTATCTACATACTCTGAACCAGATTTCTATAAATACAGATATTAAATAATTACTATTAGAAGTTCTAGTTTAAATTATAATACTGATAAAATACCGAATAGGGAAAAATATGCCATTTATTTATTCACTAATCAAAGAAAAAAAGTTAATATTTCTTCATTGCCTTAAAATGTTTACTGACACTCCATATAATGGGTCAAATTCTGCATTGGGTTTGGATGTACATAGTTCCCATTAAAGTCAATAATTACTGTATGAGTAACTGCAGATACCACGGTGATAGAAGCTTTAGAAATGGGGAGAGGGAACATGAATCTTTGATTTAAGGGCCTATTTTTCTAAGGTGCTGAGCACTTCATCTGGAGACCAAAGTGCTCAGCAATTCTGAAAATCAGACCCTAAGTATGGGAAAAGCACTTCAAAACACTATTTACACTATGTGTAAGAAGGGTAGAGCTGCAAGTTTCATTTTGTGCAAGACTAGCAAACTGAATTAGGAGGTCAAACTGTCATAGGGATTCCAGAAGCATGGTGGAATAGCATGCATGACTGGAATATAGGTATCAAAGGGCATATGCTGTTTGAGAGGGAGAAGTTGTCATAACTATAAAGGGAAGGGTAACAACCCTCCTGTATACAATACTATAAAATCCCTCCTGGCCAGAGGCACCAAAATCCTTTTACCTATAAAGGGTTAAGAAGCTCAAGTAACCTGTCTGACACCTGACCCAAAGGACCAATAAGGGGACAAGATACTTTCAAATCGTGGTGGGGGCGGCGAGATGTTTTTGTTTGTGCTCTTTTGTTTTGGTGGTGTTCGCTCTTGGGACTAAGAGGGACTGGACATCAATCCATGTTCTCCAAATCTTTCTGAACAATCTCTCATATTTCAAATTTGTAAGTAACAGCCAGGCAAGGTTTATTAGTTTATCTTTGTTTTCTCAACTTGTGAATGTTCCCTTTGCTAGAGGGATGTTTATCCCTGTTTTGTTGTAACTTTGAAACTAAGGCTAGAGGGGGTTCCTCTGGGCTCTTTGAATCTGATTACCCTGTAAAGTTATTTTCCATTCTGATTTTACAAAGATGATTTTTACCTTTCCTTTTCAATAAAATCCTTCTTTTAAGAACCTGACTGATTTTTCCATTGTTCAAAGACCCAGGGTTTGAGTCTTTGATCACTTTGTAACCAATTGGTTAGAATATTATTCTCAAGCCTCCCCAGGAAAGGGGGTGTAAGGGCTTGGGGGGATATTTTGGGGGAAGAGGAACTCCAAGTGGTCCTTTCCCTGTTTCTTGTTAAGTCACTTGGTGGTGGCAGTGTACCAGGTTTTAACCTAAGCTGGTAGAAATAAACTTAGAGGGCTTTCATGCGGGTCCCCATATCTGTACCTTAGAGTTCAGAGTGGGGAAGGAACTCTGACAGAAGTAAAGGTGATGGGGTGGTTGTGTACATCAGTGATACCTTAAACTGTAAAGAAATAATGATGGAGTGAATGAACCAATCTGTTTCCGTCAAAATCACTTTGAGGAAGAATTTTAATATTTCATTGGGATAGTGTTAGAGGTCTGCTGTAGACCCTGAGGTTCAGACTTGGATATGGATAGGTCTCGCTAATGTTAGATTATTAGATATTATGTTAATATTATTAGACAAAATTATTACTGGGAATTGTGTAATAATGAGAGACTTTAACCGCTCAGCTACAGATTGGAGAATAAATGCTATTAATACTGGTAGGGCCCAATTATTATTTGACATGACAGACAACAGTATCCTCCATCAAATAATCACTGAACTAATAAGAAATTAAACAATTTTAGAATTGCTTTTGGCAAATACTGAGAATATCTGAAAAGAGCAGGTTTTCATTCATTCATGTTCCTATTATGCCTCTGGCGTTTAGAGCAGTGATGAAGCTCCTCCACTCCTGTCTGTTTCTGACAAGTCTTTCATTGATTGGTTCCCCAGCTGCGCCCCAGGTTTTTCAGTTCGGCTTCCACAGCTCTTCGCCATGTTGTTTTTGGGTGGCCTTGTTTTTGCTTGCCTTCAGGTGTCCATCGTATTGCTACTCTGGTGATGGAATCAGTTTCCATCCAAAGCACATGACTGATCCATCTCCAACACCTCCTGGCAACGATGGTGCTCAGATCCTCTTGGCTTCACTGTGTCAACAGATTTTGCTTTGAGATTGTTCTGCGCCAAAAGATACGGAGGATTTTCTGAGGCAGATTGTATGGAAGAAGACAGTTTGGACATGTTATACTTTCTCATTCCCCAGCATTCTGCACTATAAAGTAGTGTTGAACGTATGCAGCTCTTATAAATATTTGGTTTGGTTTTAGTGTTGTATTTTGATGATTTCCAGACTGTATTTTAGCTCCTGAAGGTGTTCCTTGTTTATTGATTTTGTTCTGAATGTCCTGGCTTGTTCCACCATCCTGGCTGATGGTGCTGCCCAAGTATGTGAATGTTTCTACATTGGTGAGAACATAATCCTCTATCTGTACTAGTAATGGTGAGGTAATATTAAAGGTCATGATATTTGACTTATTGCAGTTGATTTTCAGTCCAATTTGCTGGCTGAATGCATTGAGTTGAGTTGTTTTTTCTTGTATATGGTGTTCGGTATGTGATAGGAGAGTGACATCATCTGCGAAATCTAGGTCTTCAAGGGATGAGAAAAGTGTCCATTTACTGCCTCTTGGCATGTCTTCTATTGTACGCCACATTACCCAGTCGATGGCAATGTTGAAGAGGATTCCAGACATGACACATCCTTGATGTACTCCTGTTTTGACTTAAAAACTGAGCTCACTGTGATCAACGCTGCATGTAAAGTTGAAATAGAAGCTTTTGATTACGTTGATTATATGGAAAGGAAGTCCATATGCCCGCAGAATGCGCCATAGGCTGGTCCTGTGAATGCTATCAAAAGTCCTCTCAAAGTCTATGTTTTCTGGACGGGATGCTGGACGACACCATGAGGGTGTTGCCATCCTTTTGACAAAGGGAGTGGAAAGAGCAGGTAGTAGGAACTAAATTTGGATTGAGTTATCATGAGTCAATTGAGTTTAAAAGGAAGGATAATCAAAAACATATTGTTACCTGTGTTTTTTTATTTCAAAAGGATAGACTTTGGTTAATAGTATGCAGAAAAAGCTAGATGAATAACCACCTCAAAAAGGGAATAAGCAGAGAGCTTATAGGGAATGGAAAACGGGATTGATCAGCAAAGAAAGCTACATCTTGGAGGTTGGATAATGTAGGAATAAAATGAGACATACTATAAGTCAATCTGAATTAATTTATACCAAGGAAATTAAAAGTTCTATAAATAAAAAGTGTCAGAAAGGATGAGGTTGGGCTGCTATGCAGTGTGGCTGGGGGAAGGAAGGGAGGAAGATTAAAGATAATCTAGGCATTGCCCCAAAACTAAATTAATACCTTGCCTCGTTTTTCGATAAGGATGACAAGGGTGCTGGAACAATTTGTATAGTGGGGCTGCTAAGAGCCATTGAACCAAATTATAAACCCTGTATATGACATGGAAACCACTTCAAGCCAGTGGGGGTGGCAGCACCCTTACTTCCAGCACCTATAAAGGATGGATAATATAGAATATGGACTTAAAGACAGGATGGCTGATGGAAATAAGAGTATAGAAATTACCACACCTTAAAGTAGAAGAAAAACATAAATTAATGTTTTCAAATTGGGGGACTGAATGATTTGCATCCCAGAATACCGAAAGAACTGGTACATTGTACATCAATCCAGATTCTCACCCCTCCTCTACCAGCCGAGAGATAAGAAATAGCACCGATAGCACATTTTCCCCTCCCGCTTTCCTGGCAATGCATTAGGGAAGCTCAAAGATGGCTTGTTTCTCCCCTGACAAATCTGCTGGGCAGTGGTAGCCCCAAAATCAGAGTAAAAGGAAGGTGCTGCTGCTCTCCAGTGCTTTCATTTGTACACAGGCCTTTTAAAAAAATGATTAGAGAGTGAAATAATCTGTATCTACTCCCCCCATCCTGGTATAGTTTTGATGAATGTCAATTATCACACCGATCCGTGATCACATACCAAATGATCATACCGGACGATCTACATCCGAGAATATTGAAGGAATTGGCGCGGGAAATAGCAGGCCCGTTAGCGATAATATTTAATGAATCTGTAAACTCGGGGGTGGTCCCGTTAGACTGGAGAATAGCTAATGTGGTTCCTATTTTCAAGAAAGGGAAAAAAAGTGATCCGGGTAACTACAGGCCTGTTAGTCTAACATCTGTAGTGTGCAAGGTGTTAGAGAAAATTCTGAAAGAGAAACTAGTGGAGGACCTGGAGGGTAGTGGCAATTGCGATAAATTACAACATGGTTTTACGAAGGGCAGATTGTGCCAAACGAATCTGATCTCCTTCTTTGAGAAAGTAACGGATTTATTAGATAAGGGAAATGCGGTGGACCTAATATACCTGGATTTCAGTAAAGCGTTTGATACTGTACCCCATGAGGAATTATTGGTTAAACTGAAAAACATGGGGATCGATATGAAAATCCAGAAGTGGATAAGGAATTGGTTACTGGGGAGAATGCAGCGGGTTGTATTAAAGGGTGAACTGTCAGGTTGGAGGGAGGTTACTAGTGGAGTGCCTCAAGGTTCGGTTTTGGGACCCATTTTATTTAATCTATTTATAACTGACCTCGGAACCGATTGCAGGAGTGGGCTGATAAAATTTGCGGATGATACGAAGGTGGGAGGCGTTGTAAATTCGGAGGAGGACAGGGATATCCTGCAGGGAGACTTGAATGAGCTTGTGAATTGGAGTATCAGAAATAAGATGAAATTTAATAGTGAAAAGTGTAAGGTGATGCATTTGGGGATGACTAATAACAATTTTAGTTACAAGATGGGGACGCATTGGTTAGAAGTTACGGAAGAGGAGAAGGACCTAGGGGTTCTTGTAGACCGCAGGATGACTATGAGTCGACAATGTGACGTGGCGGTGAAAAAAGCCAATGCTGTCTTGGGATGCATTAGGCGAGGTATATCTAGCAGGGATAAGGAGGTCCTGCTTCCGTTGTACAAGGCGCTGGTGAGACCTCATTTGGAGTACTGTGTGCAGTTCTGGTCTCCCATGTTTAAAAAAGATGATCTCAAACTGGAACGGGTGCAGAGAAGGGCCACTAGGATGATCAGAGGAATGGAAAAGCTGTCGTACGAAAGGAGACTAGAGGAGCTTGGGTTGTTTAGTATGACAAAGCGAAGGCTGAGAGGGGATATGATTGCTATCTTTAAATATATTAGAGGGATTAATACAAGGGAGGGAGAAGAATTATTCCAGCTTAGTACTAACGTGGATACCAGAACGAATGGATACAAACTGGCCGTGGGGAAGTTCAGACTTGAAATTAGACGAAGGTTTCTGACCGTCAGAGGGGTGAAATATTGGAACGGCCTACCGAGGGAAACGGTGGGGGCGACGGACCTGTCTGGTTTTAAGATAAAGTTAGATAAGTTTATGGAGGGAATGGTTTAATGGTAAAACATAGTAGTCAAGGAAAGCCAAGCAATGGTGGGTAAATAGTATAATGGCTAACGGGGTCGGGCTGGAGACTCTTGCCTATATGCTCAGGGTCTTACTGATCGCCACATTTGGGGTCGGGAAGGAATTTTCCTCCAGGGCAGATTGGCTGAGCCTCTGGAGGTTTTTCGCCTTCCTCCGCAGCATGGGGCAGGGATCTCTAGCAGGAGGGTCTCTGCCGATTGAAGTCACTAAAAACAGGATTGGGGACTTCAACAGCAGAGTCCAGGGAAGGGGTAGGGACGGTTTTATGGCCTGCAGCATGCAGGGGGTCAGACCAGATGATCATAATGGTCCCTTCTGACCTTAAAGTCTATGAGTCTATGAGTCTATGAGGAGATCAGAAGGTGTACAGAAGTGACCAATGAAGTGCAGGTGATGTACGATGCAAAGTAGAGATGGGCGGGTCATGTAGTGTGCAGGCAAGACAATAGGTGGACAACCTGCACTAGTGACTAGACCCCCTGAGACCACAAGCGACCATTGGGCAGACTGAAAATGCGCTGGGCCAATCCCGTGACAAAATTCTTTGGCCAGAAATGGAAAGAATGTTCTCGCAACAAAATGGACAAGGTGATCACACAAAAAATCTTTTTTCTGCTTGACCTCATCATGATAATCACTGTAGTTATTGACTAACCAAATTTGAAGTTAGTTCTTTCCTTCATGAGTTCAAATTGTCTTCCTTCAGTTGGACCTTCAAATCCACATCCTATATCAGCACTATTCACCCCTCTCAGTTACCACATCATCACCACTAGAGGCTTAATTTCCACAGCCAGATGCCTGGGTAAAGAGATTCAGAGCAGGATGCAAAGATAGTCTGCAATAACATCAACTCACTCTCTAAATTTGAACTATTGTAGGAAGATAGGACCCTTCCTAAGACAACTGCCAGTCACAGACACCCTTCCACTATACTACTCCTATGAGCACTAAGCAAATCTCTCATTCCTGACAAAGTGGAGGAATGAAGACTCTAGGCCCTCTAGTCTGGACTCTGAACCTAAAGGGAACTCTAATAAAAACTTCTAAAAATGCCCTTCTTCAGGTACCTATTCATCCAAGGATACTATTATGCCAAAGAAATATAGTTGTTGGGACCAAGCCCCAACTTCTGTACCCAACCTATCAGCCACACCATCATGTAATGCCACCTGGCTATTCGTCTCACAGTATAATCCATGACAGCTAAAATAGCCAAAATGAGTGCAACAAACCATAATGACACTTTGAGAAAACAGTACTCTGTGCCTGGGGAAAGCCCTACATTCATTCTTCCCCTTTTTTTCTTCATATTCCTCACCTGCCTTCTTCACCACCACTGGAATTAAATTGGTAGTAGCAGGACTACAGCAGTAAGTGTCTAGGCAATTTGTGTCATAGGTAGGAGGTCCGGCTTTTATTGCTGCCTCATTTGGAAAAGAGTTTTGGCACTGGGCTTCAGAGATGAGCAACCATGTTGTTCTCACCATCCTAGAAGGAACAGCTTTCATTACCATCCCCTTGTTACAATAGAATGGGCAACAGAGTAGGGGCTGGACTGATTTCACTATATGAGGGGTATTGCATTTATTTGGTTCCCTCTTCTGGAGTGGAGTAGGCCACGATAGTGAGATGCTGTAAAACCTCACTATCCTAATTTTATTATCTCCACCTTCTCTGAGATGAAGCGGTTCAAAGCCATGGCAGGCACTCTTGAACCATTATAGCCTGTTCTCTCTTTGTCGCAGTCATCTGCCAACACCATGTCATGTAATAATGGAAACTAGACTAAATTCTGATCTCCTTCACTGATGTATGTCTAGGGTAACTGCAGTGAAGTCACTAGAGGTACTTTGGATTTAAACTGGTGCAACTGAATCAGAATTTAGCCCTCTATTCTCAACTAGTCTACTTAATTAGTAGAATATAGAATTCAATTTGGTAGCTACATTTTGAATAAATGTATGTTGGGGCATATTATACTCTTTTTGAAAAGGTTTCAGATGTACAATTACATTTTACAGATCTGTGAAGCAGGAACAGATATGCCTTCCCTTTGAAATGATATTACGCAAAACCTCTCTCTTCTCTAGGTTATCACAAACAAGATTAAAAGCATTTGCAAAGCGAGGAATGTTTACACAGCTGTCATTTTTATAGCAGGTACTGTGTTAACCCCCATTGTCAGTGTAATAATTATGCCCATTTTCAACTTTTTTGACATGAATCCACTTACTTGGAATAAAAATTAAGGTATAAACAATATTAGAGCAGCCTTGTACCATGGCATATAATAGAACTTGTCCTCAAGTGGCTCCCTGGCTATATTATTGATGTTTTTTGCTGTTTGTGGGAGAAACAGGATGGCTATTGATTCAGAATTAATTTCAACTCAGTGACAGATATGCATTACATGCACTAATACAGCACCAGCTGAAATGTCAGCAATAGAGTGGACTATTTCCCTTCTACCCTGTAAATGTGATTCAAGTTTTGTGTCTATGCTTTCCAAATCTAAGAAGAGAGATTCATCTGAAGCCTTTTTTTAAAGGAAGGATATGATATTTGGTATAAATCCTCTCCTCCCCCCAAACTACCAAAACATGTATTGCTCAAACCCCTACTACCAGAGGGCTATGTGGCAGGGGCCAAATCTTAATGACAAAACTCTTAGAGAATCAAAGTCTCCACAAGGTAGGAATCACTATACAAAAAGTGCTAAACTATAGATCAGAGAAGCTCAAATTCCTCTACATGTACCTTCATTAGTGTTAAAACTTTAATTTTGGTGATCACAGTAGCATGTTCTCCATGACTCCTAATAGGAACTCCAGATTCAGGCCAATGTTTCCTGATATTGAGTACAGCCAGGAGCTGTTTCTCCCTAGTGGGTTTTTGTGTGTGGGGGGGGGGGGGGAAAAGGGGGCGGGGGGGGATGCATATCACCAGGGCAGAAACAACCCATTGCTGCTGCGGATGTTCTACTACAAATCTAACTTCAAGGATCTGCTTACATTCCATTGTCTTCACATTAACTTTAAGTGTATGCTATAATTCTATTTACTTAATGTAATAACACAGCCCATGCTGAAGTGTGTTTTTGAATAGGAATGGACATAAGCAAGTGCTTAAAGTTAAGCATGTGTTTAAGTGCTTTGCTGAGGTAGGGCATTGTATGATGAATGAGTGTTTTGGCTTTAAACATGCTTTATCTATTTTATTTTTATTTGAAAGGTTGTTTTTTGTTTGTTTGTTTGTTTGTTTTTTGTAAAGATGGTATCTAGAGTAGAATCTAAACAAGCAAATAATGGACTTTAATGGTGGAATCCTAGTGTCATTGAAGTTGATGGTAAAACTCTCACTGACTTCGATGAGACCAGGATTTCACCATATGTTTTCATCCCACTGTTTTAAATATAACACTGTTATTTCACCACTTCATTTTTTTCCTTTGGTCTCTCACCTTAAATGATCTGATTCACCAATATTTTCTTGTTCTAGGGAAAGTGCTTGTGAAATGTTGAAGTGGATCATTAAATTACTCTTTGTAAAATGCCCTTTTCATCTGCTTCTAATTCCTTTGACATTCACAAGCAGCCCATAAATGCTTTTCGTTATCGATTATACAACAGTGCAATACTACTGAGATGATCCTCTTGTTAAAATGTCCTGGGATTAAATCAAAATAAACCAGACAATTTTTACTCAGAGAAATCTGGCTTTGCAGTTCTTCTGTTGGTGAAGCAAATGTAATTGTAGGATAAGTAGGGGAAAACTTTGGTCTCAACTCTTTCATATATAATTGACAATGGTAATCTGGACTTTGATATGACACAAAAGGAGCTGAGGAATTCTCTGAGATGTCCATGTGGAGAGAAGCAACAAATGTTCAGAAGAATCAGCAAGGCTTCATTGAGGATATATGGAATAACAGTTATATAGGAAACAGCAATGGCTCAGATTGGAGGGCAACCCACAAATTCCTCCTTCATCTTTAGCCTGACTCAGTATAGTAGACAACGTTAAAGTTACAGCAGTGGGAAAAAGTATTCAGGTACAGGGAAAGTGCTGATTGTTTCTTATGTATGAGTAAGAGGATCCAATAAAAAGAAGGCCCACAACAAAGTTATGCAAAGGAAAGAGACGAGAAAGGGACTGTACTGCGTAATAGCAATATCCTTTTTAAAATCAGATTTTGATTCAACAGACCCAAGTTTTGTGATTCAGGGCATTTTGCCAAAACACAATCCAGCTCCAGTTCATTCTTAGTCATGTTATTACTAGTAGTGACAGGACAGGTAGCCTGTCAGAAGAGAAAACAGGGTTGGAATGTGAGGCTCCCATGGGACTGTCAGAGCTGGAGACAGTGATTTGAGAAGGAAAATATCTTTTTCTTGTGGTTTGGCTCTTTTCTAACCCAGTCTTGCAAAATGTCTGATGGGCAGCACAGCCGTCCTACACTCTTTCAGGCTTTTGAACTGAGGGAAGAGTCTGTAGTGACACTGAGTGCAGAAGGCAAACCTTCAAGTACAGCTGAAAACAACTTTATTTTATTTATTTATCCTTGGTAAAGGGATGAGTTAAAGTTGATTGTAATGGTATCTGTGCTTTGTGGGATGTTTTGTTACTGCTATCTTAGCTTTGATAGTTCTTTGCAGATTTGATAAAGGGGTTAAGGTTCCTGCTGGCCTTATTTGCGCAAGGAGCCCTATTGAAATCAGCAGAGCTAGTTCTATACAGGACAGTTGAAAGATAAGGCCTCAGATCTTGCTCATTTATACTAAGGTGCCTTTATGCTAATGCGGCAATACATAAATGGCCCTTAAAGTGGGTGCAGATATAATTCATGCTAACTTTAGATCCCCTTCAGCCATCACGTGGCCATAGTGTAAAGAAGCCTCAGTGTAAATGTGAACCAGACCCTTGTACTTTACAACATGGCTGCATCTAATATGCCCGCTGCTTTAAAATGTAGCTTTTTTCATCTGCAGTTTTGTCTCTCAGTGCAACCTCTTTAATCCAAAAGTTAATTCCAGTGTGACTAACTCCTGTGATGATCCCATGCAGCTGTGATGAGCTCCATGCAAATACCTAAAATACATAAAATAAATATTACCGTTGCTCTTTTACTGGTGTGCTATATGTTCCCAAATAGACACAAAAGTAAGGAGCTTTGCAGATGAATATAAAACACTTGTGTTCTAAAAGGGTGCATAGATTTAAAAAAAATCAACTTATTATGCACTAGTGGAAAGGAGTAGACAGTGATTATTGTGCTAATAATATGTTTAGAATGACATTTTCATTGAATGATGTTTCTGCGTTGGCTATGGTGAATGTCCAATGATGTACTTGTGACATCACTTCAGGCAATATTTTATGAAATGCTGTAAATGACATAGCAGCTTCCTGTAGCTCTGCATACTGCAGGGAAAGCAGGTGTAAGAGTACCCACAGCTGTGAGATTATTCTAATTCCAAGCCATTTTAAGTGCCCGCCAATCTATAACCTGAGTGTCTACACAGCACTAATGAAACACCACCAACTGAAGTACTGTAAAATGGATAAGAAAACTAAAACTTGCATACTGGTCAATGTGATGAGGTGTGTACCCCACACAGGTGAGGAAAGGTTTAATGTGGGCCTGAGAGGCCAATTATGCTACCTGGCTGCACCTGGAGGATGAGCCAGGCTTAATTAAAGATGAAGCCCAGCTAGGGAAGAAGCTCTATGGTGACTATAAAGAAGGGAAGTACTGCTTAGAAGGGGGCTGCTGCAGGGAAAAACTCTGCAGTCACTTTCTAGAGCTAGAGTGGAGAGATCAGGAGGGTCAAGGTGGAAGCTCAGGGGGAGAGTAGAGAACTCTGGCAAGAGGCCAGAAGAAACATGGAACTGACAGTGGATGTGAAGCAGGCCCCAGTGGTGAGCTCTAATAGTAAGGCAGGATCTGAACTTCCAGGGGGAGACCCCTGGGAGCTGTTCAGTGAAGGAACAAAGAGAGGGACTTCAGAGGCATGCGAAGTTAAGCCTGAAGTGGGCAAAAGTTGGTTTAAGTTTCTACTTTTGTTTTAAGATGTATGAGGTGATTCCAGGGGAGATCCTGCAAGTCCCAGCCATAAAAGAAGGGAGAACAAAGAAGCTGTGGGAAAGGCCTAACAGTCTTGATAGGAACAAGTGTGGGAAGGTGGCAGCAAGGAGTCTGGTGGAGTGAGTCTTGACTGCCTGTCCTAGGGTCACTGGACTGGAACCCAGTGTAGCGGACAGGACAGCATTCCTCTACCAGCCACTAGCAAGGCAATGTGAAGCCCCGGAGAGTGGGATAAGATGATTGAGAACCACAAGTCCCAAAGTTTGACTCAAAGACCTTTTGTAAGGACATTGGACTTGCTGTTATCCGAAAGGGGTGGGACTAGGGTGACCAGACAGCAAATGTGAAAAATCAGGATTGGGGTTTGGGGGTAATAGGAGCCTATATAAGAAAAAGACCCAAAAATCAGGACTTTCCCTATAAAATTGGGACATCTGGTCACCCTAAGTGGGACTGACACATGACCTGGCCAGAGGGCCAAGTCCGGAGAAGAAGCAGACCACCATAGGAACAGAGCAATCCTCAGCAGAGGGCACTAGACAGGAAAGTTCTGTTATAACACACAGTCATAAGAGGGTGCCCTGTTGGGGAGTCCACACATCCATGATCAACAAGACTGCTTTCCTCTCTTAACCTGAGAGAGATGGACAGGAAGGGAATCTTCTCAAATGCTTAAGCATGTTCACACATCTGAGTTAATTTCCTGGCTCTGCCACTTTCTGACTGCGTGACTCTGACCAAGTCCGTTCACCTCTCTGTGCCTCAGTTTTCCCTTCCCACTCTCTTTTGTCATGTCTACTGTACTTAAACTGTAAATTCTTTAGAATAGGACTTTCTGTCTCAGTGGTTGCTATATAAAGAAGTTGACTGAAAATTTTCTAACACTATTTTTGATGAAAAAACTTGGGTTTTGGCTAAATTAATATTTTGGTGAAAAATTACTGTTTTCCAAGCACCTGAAAACCAAAATATTATTGCTTGTGGCCAAAATCTATCTGTACTCAAATTTCTGCCAAAAATAATTTTTTTGGAGGGTAAAGCTTTTTCAGCCCACTCTACTCTACCATAGTTAGCACAATGAGGCGATGATCTAGATTGGGTCTTTTGAGGCACTAGTGTAATACCATAGTAGATTACCCTTGCCCTCCACAATATGAGTTTTAGTATACATGTGCAGTATTTTTAAAGAATTATTGACATGGAAGTGCTGAGTTCTATCAACAGCCATCTACTGTATGGAAGCAGTGTGGCCTACTTGATAGGGAACTGAAGTGAGACTCAACAGACCTGGGTTCTATTCTTGCCTCTGCAACTTCTTTCCTGGGCAACCTTGGGGAAACTGAGGTACAGGGAGGGAAGTGACTTGCCCATCTGTAAAATGGGGAATAGTGACAGTGACCTCCTTTGTAAAGAGCTTTGAAATCTATGAATGAAAGATGTTGTAAGAGATTGTTGCTGTAATAAAAGGAGACTGACTTTATGGGTGTGGTACACCTATCTGGTCCTAAAGAGCTCTAATCAATAGTTCAAGAAGAAAAGGCCCAAGATCCTGGCCAATATACTGAGGAGAAATTTTTCTTTTTGACCCTGCCTTTGGTGAGGTCAAACACAACTACGTTGTTTTCACCCCAGAGTCCCAGAAAACATGAATTTTCCCCTCCCCCCACCCACTGCTAGAAGTAGTGAATGGAACTTGAAACTCTGTTAAAGGAGCATTTTTAAATAGAATTAATTTTAGTAACCTTTGGGATGTTGCTACAACTGTAATTTTTTGTTTCTTGTTTTGTTTTTACCCTCAGTCTCCTGTCTTACATACTGGCTAAAGTCTGGGGAGTAGGGGAAGCAATCAGTTTACCTTAGTCCTTCTTAGGCAAAAAAGCTACGTGTTTAAAAGCAACTGATTTCCTCCCCAAACAGACCACACTTGGATACCCAACACTTTTGATTGTCATAGTTTCTCTCCAGGTGATACATATTTCTGCCTATGGCAGTGCATAAAATACATAGTGCTGATTCAGAGTCTGGTGATACCGATGATACTATAACTGCCCCTTCCAAGTTCTCAGTTTGTAGATAAGGACAATCTGCAACTTCACTCTGGTAAACTGGTCTACAATATAATGTCCAGCACCCACATTACTACTGAGGACATTCAACTGCAATGCACTTTCCCACCCACCCGCATTTCTCTACCCTGTACACTGTGACAGTCTTTCCCATACACCTCTGGGTTAAGGTATTGTTTTGTTCTAAGATTTATTTGTATTTTACACTATATATGATCACTGGCAGACTTTATTTTCTGAATATTTGTAGTGTTGCCGTTTAAAAAAAAAACTTTTAAGGCTGAGATTTTATTCTTTTCCAAAAAGTAGTAAAAATGCCTTTGTTGTTAAATTGTTTCTCATCCCACCTCTAGCCATTTCAGTATAATATACAATGCAAGAGATTTCAAGAATGCAACATTAAACAGCTCGCTTGTGCATACTGTGATATTTTGTATTTCTTTAAATGTCATTATGCATTTCCTTTAATGCCAAATATGTGATGTTGATTCAGCATGGTTGCTGTGGGAACCAACAATATTGAATTTCTAAACTGCTGTGGGTGAAAATTCCACTTCATAACATAGGCATACCCAAACTAGCTTTGATCTAGCTAGTTCAGGTATCAATAGTAGTAAAGCCACAGCAACACAGATTTCAGTGTGGGCTGTACAAGCCCGCCCAGAACCCTGAAGTTGGAACCCAGGGTGTTGTGATTTAATTGCTTTTGATGTTCACTGCTTTGGCTAGCTAGATTAAAGCTAGCTTGTGTATGGCTATATGTGCTGCAAGCACCCTGGCAATGTATACATCCTGGGTCTGAGGAGGGGGGAATAATTTACTCCACAAAAGGGGGCAATATATCTTACTCTCCCCTCTTCTGGGCCTGGCCAGCTTACTCTGGTTAGTGAGGGAAGGGATGTAATTAAGGCACTTCTCATTTCCAACCCCACTTCCCTACAGTTAGAGTCACAATTCAAACAGCCTTCATTGAGGAAGGGGTGTGGTGGGTGATCAGTCGTCTATTAATTGCCTCTGTGGCATAGAAAGAACTATGTCATGTTAGTCCACTGGAAGTTGTGTGAGGGAACATAGATCAAAAGAAGACTTATGGAACCTTGATTTCTTTCATTATAAGTCAATGGCATGGCATCTGAAAAAGGGCAGATAACAGTGGACTGCTTACAGCAGCAAATAAAGTTTATGCTGGGTCCAACACAATGCTTATGCTGTATACCCTATGTAGATCCTCCACTGGGGTCCATCTTACTTGATGGTACAAAGGAGGATAATTGTCTTATTGTACTCCAGAGTCTTTTGCCCATCCCTATTGGATTTACACAGAGATTTGGGTGAAGAAAGTCCCTAAAGAAACAAATAGGGCACTACGGAATTGGGATAAGTGATGGACAGGTACCCAGTGTTGTTGACAGAAATAGGAATGATAGGATGCTGACTCTCAGAGCAATAAGGAATGTTGGTCATAGCATTCAGGACTTCCTGAAATTTATAAAATATGCAGACACTTAAAAAACATCATTTAAAAATTCTGCATTCAAAAAGAGTGTGTCTGTAGGGGAAATAGCAGAGGTGTGAGGATAGCAGAGGTGTTCTTATAGTCAGTTAATAATACTGAGAGACATGTAATAGTAATGATTGTTCAATTCTAAACTCTCTGACAATCCTCAAAATATTATATTCTGAGCAAAATAGAAAATATCTCCAGGTATGACTAATACCATTCATTTATAGTAGTGTCTGGTATATAAATGTTGCTATAGCATCCCATTGCTCAATTTGCCCTTTTACTGTCCCAGAAGTCCCAGAAATATTTTTCTATGCTGTAAAAACACCTTAGATCAGAGACAGACAGAAAAGTTAAAACATTTAAAATCAATTAATTCGGAAATATCAAAGCCATCTGACGTTCGCTGGTCAGTGAATTGGTCAGTGATTGGCTTGATGTAATTTGTTTTAAACGTGCCAAAATTGGAGTCCATATGCATTAAACCACAACTACTGGAATTAAGTTTATGAATAGGGAAAAGTGGTAAAAGCGTAAGGGATAAAGAAACATGATTTCTGTGTACAGTCGAGAATGCCATTCAAATGGTAGTGTGCAAAAAGAAATGAAAAAGTAAAACAGGAAAAAGAAAAATTCAAAAAATTTGTTTTATAAAGAGAGGGGGTTTACTTTTCATTGTTGTAGTAATTTTAGATTCTGTTTCATGTGTGTTAAAATAGACGAGGCAATTATATTATTCATCAAAAGTGAAAGGAATAACATTAAAATTAATAAGCTGTAATGCTCCTGATTGGCTTCAGAAGTTTAACACAATAGCAAATGGGTTTCTGTATAAATGAAGGCAGAGAGTTATTATGGAAAACTGTTCCAGGAATAATTTTAAGGCTGAGTTCTATGCATTTTATTAAATGCGTAGAACTTGAGATGCCATTTTAATAGTAATTTCTTGTAGAATGATATCTTCCTTCCATCATCTGAAATTCAAATCACTAATGTGTACAAAAATCAATATAGTTCCTGTTATAAAAATTGTTGATTCCATTTGCATACACTTTTATACTTCTGCCAGCTTGTTCAGCTTTTCGCAGCTATGTCCTGTAGCTATAATTCCCTTTGACCTTGCAGCTTAAGCAGTACTGGGGCAGGTCTGTACTTGGAGAAGAGACTTCTGAGTTGCACCTAAGTGCTGCTGAATTTGGTCTTGGTAATTCAGTAGTAAGTTTTCTTTTTACTTCTAAGTCAATAGTGAATCAATTCCCAAGCAAAGTGTTGGGAGCACTGTATTGCCAGAGATACCAACTCTTGGATAAGATGTAAACTAAAGCTGAATGTGCTCATTCAATACAATGGCACAAATTTGGAAAGGAATTCAGTATATGAACTTCAATGTCTTGAATGAAGAGTGTGATTAAACCAACAGTTCTTTATTTAGAGGAGAATAATCTTTATTTCCTGCCCCTGGTCAGATGACAAGTGTAGCCATATGTAACTCTGACAACCAAGTCACATACTGGGTTAGTATACATTGACTCCAATGACTACTGTTTAATCAACTCCTTTCAATTCCTGCCAATAACTGTCCACCTGCCCTAATATCATAAAAAAGTAATTTAAATTGGATTTCTTTTTACATAACTTCCTATTCTACAGTGCTGCTACAGCCTGTTAAACAATATCTGAATCTTGTCCCAAATACAACTGCATTTCAGTGGTTTGGTGTCATAATCATTACATTTTTTTTTTTTACACAAAATTTACAAAGTGACAGTTTGAGATGAAATATGCATCTTAATACAGGGGAGAGGAAGCATAGTCCAATGCTTAAAGCACACAACTCCTAGAGTTGAGGCATATGTTTCGTGCCCATTTATGAGATACCTTTGCTCTGTGGATTATGGACAAACTGAATGACCTTTATTTCTCCTTCTGCAAAATGAAGATTAGTACAGGGTGGCATGATGTTGTGCAGTCTTTATTGGGTGAAACCAGAACACATTATGAAATTTAGTAACCTGATCTTCCATTCTCTCTACATCTTGCCTCACATATAGACCTTATTTTTTATAGCTATTCCCTTGAGCTGTGGCTCAAACCTCTCTGGAATAGCTTCTTGCATGGGTTGTGTTTAGTAATAAGTACTAAACATTAACAATTCAGCAAATTCCGACACTTACAATTATTCCCAACACCCAGTTCCCTCCTTGACACCACCTCAGGCAGATGGTGCACTGAGTATGAATCCAGAGTTGAGTGCTGCAGCACTGTGAATGTGGGCCATCTTAAACAACAAAGCCCTTACCGTTTCTTCACCCCCTGGATGGGGCAGGGTCCTCTCCTGACTCCCTAGTCTGGAGTCCAATGCAGGTCTTGGTTGGCTCTTGGTAGCTGCTGAGGGGCAGGGGGGGGTCAGATTTCTTCCACTCTGTAGTCTTGTCTCTATAGAGATGTAACTCCCTGATCCAAAGCAGGTCAGACTCCCTTTTGTGGGGGACTAGGAATTAATCAGAGACTCCCTGAGCTGCTCTGCTTCACTCTCAGCACCCAAACTCAATGCTGAAACTTAACCTAGTCTTTATCTCTGTCCAGCTGTCCCTGCCACTGAAGGGCTGAGCAGCCCCTGTTCATCATTGGCCCAGCAAACAGCTTGACCATATGACTCTATGCAGAAGCCTCCCAAATGGCCACAAAAAAGAGTTTCTAGTCCATTCTGTCCACACTCCTGACTCCAAGCATGCAGGGAAATGGTGTCAGAGGGATGTGGTAGTCATTGTAGCCCAAAGGGTAGGATGCCATAGAAGCTCAGTCAGGAGTTCCAAAAATTGATGCCTTCCAAATGAGTGTTACATTTCATTACAAATTTTAGTTAAAATAAGCACACACAGGAATCTTATTCTCTAGTTACTGTCATGCTGTTGCCATAATAGTCACTTGCTAATTAAGATACGTTTTAGAAAGTGATTGAGCTATAAACTGCCTTTTCACATGTTAAATGGACATTCTTACACTAATCACCTGCAATTAAGTCAATCAATCAGGAAGGAGGTATTTTTGGAGGATTCTCTGGTATCATAGATGCAATCTATTTAATCACTCACTTTCAGTGAGGAGGTATGGTAATTGCATATTCACAGCTGAACAGGAACAATACTGCAGTGGAACAATGTGCTTCTAAAATCTTTAACTCAGATATAGCCAACATGGCAGCTCATTTCACTGGTTCTCAAACTGTGTATGTGTAGCTCTTCCCCCATAATCCAGGGATTGTCAATTATTTTTTGTCAAGGTCCACATTTTTTGGTCAAGGTTCAGACTCCAGAGAAAATAATTTTAAAAAATAATGACTATTTTTAAAAAATAAAAAAAAATTCGGGATCCATTCCAAAGTATGTGCTGGTCCAGATCTGGCATATGATCTGCCTGTTGACTACCCCTGCCATAATCTATACAATAAATGGTGTTGAGAAGTAAGCCACTGGGGACTGGACTATTGGGAGGGAAGATCCTCAATATGATCAACCTCAGGCATAGCTGTCTGCTGAACAGGGGAGCAGGAGAAATGGTTTCGTTCTAGCAGCAAAAGAAGTAGGCAAATTACATTATGAAAGGGGAATAAGTCTCACCTAGACCTTTGTATAACTTCTAGGTTTCTCTTTGCAATTTTTTTTCAGAAATGTAGTGTATATTATTAGCTTACCTACACTCACACACTGTGAGATATCAATTACATTTTACAGAACATTCTAATAGGTAGCAAAATGTTAAAATCTACTGGGTTGATTTTATGTTCAAAACTTGTCAACATCGCTAATGCTAAGCTTTTATGTTATGTTTTTAGAAAACTCACAGAATACATCATTTTGCTGTAAAGAATGTAAAACAGGCATTTAACAAACTGAATTTTGCTGTCTATAGCAGGAGATTTGTCTGGTAGAACCATAATTTATGCCAGAAAGAGGAGTGAAGACTAAAATAGCATTAATGCTGGTATAAGCAGTTGTTTATGGTTTCCTGGGTTTAGAACCACAGGCAACCTTCATGTATGTCAGCAATATCCATCATATGGGCCAAAGGTAACTAGCCCTAGCTGCTTGATCTGGAAACTCTCTCATTAATGTGCACTTTTTCTATTAAAATACTTATTAATAACCAGGTCTTGAAGACACAACTGTATATTGTATTTTAATGCCTAAACTTTTTTTTATTCTCTCCTGACTAGGAACTTTGGAATTGCTAACTATTCCATTGATGATAAAAGCACAAAGATTTAAATTATAGTTAGGCTTCGGAATCAACATTAAGTTGAGATGAGCAGCTCTCATTCTCAACTCTCACTTGAAGCAATTTTTTCAGGCTTCTTGCAAATTCAGGCAGACATCAGTTTACACATTATTCACATTTTGACAGATTTATTTGCAACCTTAAGAGCTGAACCACTGAGAATGTTTCTTTTGCAAAATCATAAAGAACCTTAAAAGTCTGATTGCCCTCTAAGGCTACGTCTACACTACGGGGGAGGGGGGTGGGAGATCGATTTCAGATACGCAAATTCAGCTTCGGGAACAGCATAGCTGAATTTGACGTATCTGATCCGACTTACCCCGCTGTGAGAATGGCAGCAAATTGACCGCCACGGTTCCCCCGTCGATGGCGCTTACTCCTACCTGGGCTGGTGGACTACACACGTCGATTTGGGGATCGATTACACTGCTCTACAGCCAAAATGCTTCTGAAATAAATGTAGTCAAACTTTACTAATTCTGGGTCACTGAGAGAGAAAATGATGCTTAAAATTGTTGATTGGCTCTAGTTTTCAAGATATGCTATTGGGTCAGTATATATGACCCTTGACTTGGGAATGGCGGAGGATAAGTGAGTTATAAAGGGAAGGGATCTCAATTTAAACCAGAAATGACTAAAATACATCTTTGACTGGATCTATGAATAAATCTATGACTGGGTTTGGACAGTACTTGCTTTTTAGGCAAAACAATGAATAATAAAATCTGAAGCTGGTATTGCGTCATAATGATATGAATTGCATCATGTTATTCCTAGAAGTCATGGATGATGCAATCATAACGAAGCTTACATCACTCTGCTGAACAAATTGCCCTATATCAGCTCTAGAAATCATACAGTGCCGTGCTCTCTTATTTGTCAGTGTTTGATTTTGCAAAGGGACACATTTCTGTTTAGCCAAAGTGAGCAGAGATGCCTCGTACTTGTGTGAACAGTGCAGATAACTTCTGCCATGTTTGTGGTGAAGTGACTTTTGCATCACAAAAACGCAGTATAGCCACTCTGGTTAAGAAAGCCTATCACCTTCATGTTGGCTGCAAAATTGGAGATCAGGACAAGAGGTGGGCCCCACACATATGCTGCAACACTTGTGCAACAAATCTTCGCCAGTGGTTGAACAGGAAAAGGAAATCTATGCCTTTTCCAGTGCCAATGATTTGGAGAGAGCCAACAGATCATACCAGCAATTGTTACTTCTGCATGATGTCTCCAGTTGGGAAAGGTGTGTCAAAGAAGAAAAAGTGGAGTGTGCATTATCCAAACATTCCATCAGCTATACGCCCAGTACCCCATGGAGAAGGACTGCCGGTTCCTGATGCACCAGAATCATTCTCACTTGAGTCAGACGAGGAAGAGGATGAAACTTCTGGTCCTGAACCATCAATGTCACAGAACCCACATTTTCTCCTTTCCTCCTCCTCTGAACCACACCTCATAACACAAGGTGAACTGAATGACCTTGTCAGGGATTTGGAACTGCAAGAGTAAGGCAGAGCTGTTGGGCTCTAGACTACAGCAGTGGAATCTCCTGGCAGGTGATGTTAGGGTTTCCATGTTCCGTGACTGTCAAAAGGATCTTGTCCCATTCTTCTTCATGGAAGGTGATCTTGTAGCCTGCAACAACATCGATGGTGTGATGGCAGCCCTCAACATCGTTCACGATCCAGATGAGTGGAGACTGTTCATTGATTCATCGAAGACGAGTCTTAAAGCTGTTTTACTGCATAATGGCAATATTTTGCCATCAATTCCAGTTGGTCATGCAGTCCATATGAAGGAAACCTATGACAACATGAAACAACTTTTGAGGTGCATAAACTATGACCAACATCCGTGGCAGCTTTGTGGCGATTTGAAGGTTGTTGCTCTCTTGCTTGGTCTGCAGACTGGATACACAAAGTACTGCTGTTTTCTCTGCGAATGGGATAGTCATGCAAGAGATTCCCACTACATCAAGAAAGATTGGCCGCTCCGACAGTCATTGGAACCTGGGAGGAAAAGTGTTCAGCATCCACCACTTGTTGAATCAAGGAAGATTTTGTTACCACCCTTACACATCAAGCTGGGTCTGATGAAGAACTTTGTCAAGGCCTTTGACAAAACACAAGCAGCTTTCAGGTACCTCCATGGAAAATTTCCAAGGTTAAGTGAAGCTAAGATAAAGGAAGGTGTCTTTGTTGGTCCTCAGATTCGTGAACTTCTTCGAGATGATGCATTTGACCATGCACTGCATGGCAAGGAAAAGACGGCATGGAAAGCCTTCCAGTTAGTGGCAATAAATTTTCTCAGAAACAACAAGGCAGTCAACTACAGGTTGTTGGTGGAAAACCTCCTCAAGGCATACAAAAGCCTTGGTTGCAACATGTCACTAAAGATACATTTTTTGCACTCTCATCTAGATTTTTTTCCACCGAACTGAGGAGCAGTGAGTGACGAGCACGGCGAGCAATTTCACCAGGACATTGCAACAATGGAGAAACGCTATCAGGGCAAATGGAGCCCATCAATGCCTGCAGACGATTGCTGGACAGTGACAAGAGATGCTCCATTTAATGAATACAAGAGACAAGCCAAGAAGCGCCGAGTAGACACTGAATACGACTAAACTATGTACATAATAGTTTTTGCCTTTTGTTTCATAATAAATTTTATTTATATAACCCTTTTGCTGATTTTTAAAGTGTTACATAAACAGGACAGGTGAAATATTATCATGTAAAGCAACCATAAACACATGAAAAGACCTAGGTTTACAATTTATGATTAAAACTCTACTATCTACACAATATACATAGACATAAAATGTAAAAACTTAAATATCTTAGAAACAGTAGCCAATCAGTTGTTTTAATTGTCATATTTGAATTCAGCACATCAAAGTACATACTAAATAGCACATTTTATCTCTGAAGTAGACGACTTCTCAAAAATTGTAGACCAGTGTTATTGAGTCCCGACGAGAAGCAATAAATCGATCCCCGAGAGATCGATTTTTCTACTGCCGATCCAGGCGGGTAGTGAAGACCAGCCCTTACTTACATGACTAGGTATCAGGCAGAACTTCACTGAATTCGATGCAATTGTTACTGCTCTAAAACCAGTGTAAGTAAGAGGAGAATCAGCTCTAGGGACTGTGCTGCAAGGGACTTCATTGTAATCCAGAATGCATAGTCACTTCATTTGAGTACAACTGAGGAATCATATAGGAGAAAGGCACTGGAGGGAAATAGTAAGAAACATGAAATCTTGTTGTGTGGGGGGGCCCTCTTCAGTTCTCCAATTAGAAATAAATATTAAAGGAATAAAGACTTATGTAAATAAATTGGACACATTAGCAAATCAGTTTAGAAATCTATTATCAGGGAAAGAGGATATTTTATGGATTAAAATGAATACCTAATAGTCATTGGAAGTGGGCCATGCAGCTGGGAGGTCAGAGACCCAGGATCATGTCCTAGCCCCCAGGCTATAGAGTCATTCTCTTGCTCTTTCTTTCTGGCCCAATGAGTACTGAAGTATTTTATGCAAAATGGAAGAACTTCAGCAGGAGAAATTGATAGAGACATACCTAGCATGCCATGTGTCCAGTGGCTGGAACACTCTTCTGTAATGTGAGAGACTCAAGTTTAAATCCCTTCTCCACTTCAGGCAGAAGGGAATTGAAGCTGGGTCTCGCACTCACCTGGGATGTGCCTTAGCCAGTGGTCAGAAGGTTATTAGGTAGGTACTGCTATCGCTTCTGGCAGTTTTGTGAATAACACATAAGTCTGGGGGGAAGGCAGAAATTGGCCATAAGTATTTGGCAAATTCTGTCAAACTTACAAATAGTTTCAGAAAACTGCATTTTCTGGGGAATAAACTATTAATTTGAAAAACCTCACTTGCTAATAATGAGGCAGTTAGTTAAAGCACACAGAGGACTGCCTGCACAGAGCTACACCAGGTTTAGGGTAGTACAAAGGAGAGTTTTAACACTCTTTAGCACACTAACTCCTGACTTATGTGCTGTGAAATTAGTCTGTATCTAAGGATCTGGTCCTTTATTTGCAAGTTTGGAATACTGAAGCAAAGTGCATGGTGGATATGTGCCTTTTTTTTTTTTTTTTTTTATACAGAGGTTGACAGAGGAGATTTGAATTTTGAATGCATGCTAGGAACCAGATTGCAAAGTTTGGATTTGGACTCATCTGAACATTTCAAAAAGATTAGTTTGGCTCTGGTGTTTTGCTTCTGGCTTATGTCTAGCTAACATTTATTTTATACTTAAATTATAAGTATATATTAGGAATTTAGAATGTCTAGAAAATGGGAAAGGCACTAAGCCTTGGAAAATATCTTAGCCTGGGTACTATAGCAAGAGTTAGTGAAAAGTCTTTGATGGAGATTTCTACTATCTGCACAAAGGAGAAGCAGCAGAGGACTGGAAGGTGGTTAGATTAGAAAGTATTTAAAGGAGACCCAAGAGGCTAAAGACCTATAAGCCTAATTTTATGAACAAGCAACTAAAAACATTAAAAGGTTACACAACATTAGGAAAGAAGTAGATAAGTTAGTAGCTATAGGCATCATTCACTTCTAGGACCTGAATTTGATTCCATCCTTGAATATGAAATGAGTTTTGAGAGTAGTCTTACCTTATCTTCTAAAATAGGTAGAATAAAATTTTCATCCCATCTTTACACAAAAGTAAGGGAGGGTGGGGGATTAGATAACAAAGCATGGAAATGTGTGTGGTATGCTAGCTCCAAATGAAAGTAAGGTCCCACGTGATTGCATAATCATTGGATATGTAATTACGAAAGTTTATTGCAATTATAGGCTATAAATTGCTTCATTGGTACAATTATATTAATTCAGAAACGTGTAATTTGGTAAATATATATATATATATATATTTTAAAAAGCATTACTTATGCATTTTTTTAAAAAAGACATTGTAATCAATCAGAACATACAAAGTTAGTAAACCTGGAATAGAGGGAGTGTTATTGAAATGGATTATATATTCTCCTAGCAATAGAAAGGAAACAGAATTTCAGTTCATCATAGCAGTTCAGGGTCAGTATTATATTCACTTTTTTTTCTTTTATATAAATGATGTGGATGAAGGAATAAAAATAGGTGCAATATTTGCTCATGACACAGAAGATGAGCAGCAGATCTGATGGAAGAAAGAAAATAAAAATGAAATTATTGGATTAGATTAGGATTTTGAATGGGCAAATATCTATTTCAGCATAGCAAAGTATAAGGACAGCTAGTCCCTATGATAACATTTTATGCTCACAGTGTAATTCTTTACAGAATATACACTTTTACGAAGAGACCAACAAATAATGGGATTGAACCTCCCTATCTAATCCAGTGATAGGGAGAAACTATAAATAAATACTGCAAAAAGCACTAGGTTGGTTCACATTTGCAGTACTAGTTATCATTCTGTTCATTATAGCCTATATATCCTTATTACTCTAAAGATTTGCAAGGTACAAAAGTGTAAAGCCCCTTTGGCTGCATTTTTATGACATGGGTAATGCAGTATAATGGGATTTAATGTAATTTTAAGCCACAGCATAGCCACTTTATATCATCAAAAGTATTAAAAAAGGTTTGAATGAAGTTTTATATATCATTTTCTATTTTTATTGTGCTATTCAAAGTGTTCCTGTGAAGCTGTTTTAGATAAACACTCAAGGGCATGCCTATAATATCTTTTTCATATTTTCAATGCATGAGTATAAGCATAAGAAAATCCCCTAAAATATGAATGTTATGTTACTGAATCTTGCAGATACCCCTACTGTACACAAGAGAAGTACATGTTGCAAGTGTTGCCCTTACCGCCAGAATAATACACCTACCAGCAGTTAGGGACAGAGACACAAAACCATGAAGATAGTTTCATCTGATAAGATCACTTAAATTTAGAAGCTAACCATGGAGAATATGCTATTCTAAATAATTCTAAGTGCTGTAGAGAAACTTAACGGTAAATGAATACTTAATCATTGAATATTTGGCCTGTTATTGAAGACCGAGTCGAGAGAACCTGACCTGATGATGGTAATTCATAATAATAAAATTAAGGATAAATTTACAATAGTGTGATGTCTTGCTGCGGTGTTTACACAGTAAAAAAGTGGAATTGTATATGTAGACATTTGCTGAGAAATAATTTGATAGCTTTGTACTCTGGTTTTAGCTGCTGTATGGTTATTAAAATTATTGTGTGCTTATTAGGGTTATGTTAATAAAATATGTGTTTTTCTTACTATGAAAAGAAACAAATGGTATTTTTAACATCAAGATATGCAAACAAGAAAGTGGAGCATAAATATCTTAAAACAAGCACATTACATATTACTTTTTTTCTGTTTTTCCTGTTCACTAAGTTTTAAAGAATACTATCTACATTCAGGAAAAAAAATAGAAACCATAATCTGTTTTGCTTTAATGTTTTGAATGTACCTCTTGCCTAGTGACTTTTTTTTTTTTTTTTTTTTTAATATGCCAGTTCCTATTTCCAACACACTTTCAATTGAGATCTGTACATGTTGCTCATAACTGAAGGAACCAGTTTGGCAGTTCTGAAATGTAAGCCTTCCAAAATGTCTCAACAAGTGTAGATTAATGGTATACTTGAGAAGTTATACAATCCTAAAGGAGATGATACAATTTATTTACTTTTCACTGTTGAAATATAGCAACAATTTTATATCTTAGAAGTGGCAAAAGACACGATTTTTGGAAAGCTTGAGCTAAGGAAAAAAGGAGATGCAAGTTTTTTCTTTCTTTGTTTACTGCCTGTATTGTAGTTTCTATACAGGGCCGGTTCCAGGCACCAGCTGAGCAAGCTGGTGCTTGAGGCGGCAGATTGAATGAGGTGGCATTCGGCCCAATCCTAGGGTGGCACGGCCGCTTTTTTTTTTTTTCCCTGCTCTGGCCGCCTGTAGGGGGCGGTGGCACGGAGGACGGGAGTGCCCTGCAGCAAGACCATCAGGGCAGTCCTCGTCCTTCCCTCCCCGCCAACCGGAGCGGAGCCCTCCTGGCAGGCGCCGCTTTTTATTTGCTTTGCTGTTCTGGCCGCTCTGGTTTTTTTTTTTTTTTTGCTTGGGGCGGTCAAAAAGCCAAAGCTGGCCCTGTTTCTATAAAGCATTTTGAAAGATCAAAACTGAAGTTAATAATTTTCATCTGATATTTGTGGAAGAAAGATTATGTAGACTCTTTTGAGAATCTATTTGTTAAACAGATTATCTGCAGGGACATTTATAGACTGGGGGCTGTTACATTTTGTTTTCTTGGGCAGTTGGGGTTTCATTCATGTTCTGGAGTCAGCCATTAATGTTAGAGGTGGGCAGGAGCTGAAATACTTCTTAACATGATCTACCTCCTCAACAAATGTGTGGGTCAGGTGTTTTATTCCTGAACTAACTACTTAATGACTTCCAGGGGTTGGAAGGCTAAAGGCTAATGTTTCATCATCTTCAGAAACATTGCCATGCCATTCAGAGACATATGTCAGCAATGTGAAAAAGAAGAGTCGTAAACTGAAAAAAATAATTGTGATGTGTTGTGGATTTTCTGGACATGATACTGATCTTGCTTAGTCCCCAGTCTGACAGAGCACTTAAATTTGTGTTTAACTCTAAGCAATGAGTAATCCCACTAAAGTCAATGGCACTGCTTATGTGTTTAAAGTTATTCATGTGCTTAAGTGAGTTGTTGGATCAGAGCTTTATGTAGGTTTTATACCAGTGTAATGCCAGTGACTATTGATTCTCATTTGTGTAAGTGAGACCAGAATCATGGTCTCTCTTTCTAGTGGATCCCCTTGTCAATATAGTAAATCTACTGACTGGCACAATATGTAAAAACATATTGTGCGTATTCCATAATACATCAGCAGTGACACACTTACTTTATGCATCTCTGGCATAAATTAATCCATATATATTTGCTAGCAAGCTCGTGCTGTTGTACTCTCCCACAAAGAATTGAACATTCAGAATCTACACAAGTTGACATTATAATTCTAGAATACAGTTTTGGATGGAATGCACCTACATTTTACATAGATATCTTTGGATTTTGTCAGTGTCATTTCATGTGGTACTCTGCAGCCAAGAGAATCGATGAGTTCTATGAGAGGTTTCCTGACCCTAGGGAGGCAAAGTGATATCTAAGCGATTTTTTCATTTCACTACCATCTCTCAAGACACATATTTAAAAACAAGTCTTTGTAGGGAGGAAATATTTCATTTTGTTTTGGTTTATAGTAAGTTGTTTTGTAAATTGGGCACAGAAAGTAGCTAGCAACTTTCTCTGGATCTGTCCTAAACTCAACTGGTCCATCTGGTACAACAGACCCACATGGCTTGTATTGTTTAGTTATTTTTGAATATGTTGGTATTTGGATTTTATTGCACACCTTAAAAGTTGAGCATGATAATGTGTTCATGACATAAAGAAAAGAGGAATCTTTGGAACAATTGCTCTGAAATTCCAGCTAAATCAATGACACTACAGCTTCCTCTCAATATTTTTTTTCATTTCCTTTTTTTGGCTGGGGGGGGGTCACATAGTTTAGATCCACAGCCAAGCCTCCCAAATCCAGGTAGTATTGAAAACTTCTTATTTGTGTCCCTATTCATTTAATCTACATTTTTATACTTTTGTGAAAGCCTGTCTTCTCAGAAACTATTTGCTACCATACAATAACTTTATCATACAGTGCAATGACTCTCAAAGTGCACTTGAATAAGGAAGACTGGTTTGTGAATGAATTTCTAATGTGGCTGTTATCGCAGTATTTAGGCACCATACACAAGGCTTATTACAAGAATTATTGTAGCTGTATTAGTCTGTATTTTCTGGCCCTACCTATGATGAGAGAAATCCCAAACCCTGCTCTGGCCTCCTTGGGTATGTCTACACTTGAATTAGACACCTGCATCTGGCCTGCATCCATTGACTCAGGTTTGCAGGGCTCCAGCTAAGGGGCTGTTTAATTGTGGTGTAGACATTTGGGCTTGGGTGAAGCCTGGGTTCTAGGATCCTGGGAGGTGAGAGGGTCCCAGAGCTTGGGTTGCAGCCTGAGCTCGAATGTCTGCACTGCAATTAAACGGTCCCTTACTCCAAGCCCTGTAAGCCTGAGACAGCTGGCCCAGGCCAGCCATGGTGTCTAATTGCAATGTAGATATATCCTTTATGTCAGGTAAAAGGGCAGGAACACTGTGATGGGGCCCCATAAACCCCTGTTTTTTGTCTTGGGGACAAATTCCTCCAGAGCGGACACTGCAGAATATAGCCATAAGCCTGCTTCTCAAGGACTTCCTCACAAACTCTTGCATAGGAGTTATCCTAGGGTGGGCCTGGGGCTGGAAAGGCATACTGGGGGTTGGGCTGCACCACTGCAGAAATTCTACATAATGCTGCCTAAAATAGAATTTGATGCCCCCTTCCCCGAGTCTCCACTCGGTGGGCTTGTCATCCAAGTCTCCTTGCCTAGTAAGTCCTAGTCTCCCGCTCTGGACTCTCTACCCTTGTCCCAGTTCCTCCCCCATACTACCCTGGTTCCTCATTGAACTTTTCTCCCTTACCCAGGCCTCTAGTGCTCTCTTTCCATGTTCTCTGTCAGTACTCACTTCCAGTCCCAATCTTCCTCTCTGGGCATTTTGTCCATTCTCAGGGTCTCCAGGTCCCTCCTTGGGGTGTTTACCCAGTATCTTGCCCAGCAGCGCTAATTTCCCCCTGCATCGCAACTCCAGTCCTTCCCTGCACTCACTGGTTCCTAGTCCCAGTCTCCCCCACACCCAAACAACCAGTTCCAGTTCCCCTCTCCTCTCCAGCTCCTTGTCCCAAACTACTTCACTACCATGCCCCTCTCCTGTATGTCTGGCTCATGACCCCTCATGCATTCCTCCTCTGTGCTTCCTGGGCTCAGTATGTGTGTGGGGGGTTTTCACTGAGAGCACAAGAGAGATGGTCTCCAGGCTCTCCATTCAGGTGCCCAGGACCAGATATGGCACCACGTGCAATTGCAGCTCTAAGTGTCCTGCACTGTGCTAGACTGGAGGATACTCAGTGCGGTTTGAATCTTTGGGGAATTTAGCTGCTAAAATCTAAGTCTCTACTGAACATACTTTGTCTGCAAGTTTTCAAAAGCTTATAAATTGGTAGATTTTTACAGGACAGTAAAAGGCAAACCACTCATACAAAGGTTCATCCCTTGCCAAATTTCAATTTCCTGCTTCAAAGCATGGGAGGAGCTAGAGCTTTTCAAAGAGATCACCAGAATTTTTTAACATGGTCAAAACAATGAATTTTTTCCTAATCTGTCTTGGAAACCAATAGACGGTTCTGGCTGAAACTTTCCAAGCAAGCTAAGCCTGAATCAGACAGCTGGCAAGCTGGCATGGGGGGGGGGGGAGAGACTAGAGGTGAGATACTCTGCTATATACCCCTGATGGATTTAGTTCAGCCTCAGCCTCAACTTCCTACCCTACTCACAGAGCTCTCTGGGTGAAGGGGAGAGTCTGCTTTAGAATTGATTGAACATGCTTTCTGCAGAGGGAGATCCATACACCAAGAGTAATTTTTCCATGCAGATGTCAAAGGCTCCTCTGAGCCCACATTTTTAATGGCTCATAGACAAGTGGAACATTAGTGAAACATGGTGCAACCCAGACAGATTTTCAGTAGATTATTTCTTTTTAAATCATCCTCCCAGGAAATAAATACAGTAAATGAATGTATCGTTTCTGGAGCCCAACTATTTCATCTGTAGCACCGGCTCCCTTGATGAGGAATGTTTAGATGGTCATTATGCCAACCATTATTCTAAAG
Organism: Malaclemys terrapin pileata; assembly: GCF_027887155.1. Taxonomy (NCBI): domain Eukaryota; kingdom Metazoa; phylum Chordata; order Testudines; family Emydidae; genus Malaclemys; species Malaclemys terrapin. The sequence continues at coordinate 94,751,496 of NC_071509.1, forward strand.
ATCTATGGAATAAACAATTTGTAGAAGCTCACTTGTTCGGACTAGTCTAAGTGAACTGAAAAATGTACATATGAAAATGTAGCATGCTTTATGTACTGCATCCATTACACAAGAAGGATTAATTTAAGTGATTTAAGAGCTAAAATGTAAATAATTTTTCAAGTTTAGCAGTGTAATAAAAATAATTAAATGTGCTTGATAATAAGGATATGGATATTTCATTTTCAAATGGTAATACCAAGACATTAGGAGAGAAGAATAAAATATAACAAATATTCTTCATTGGAAAGCTTATTTTCTTCTACTGTTGCTATCAGTCCAGGCTAGAATTAAACTATCCACTTGAGCACGCTTTCTTTCTCTCAAAAAACCACCCCCTTCTGTATGCTGAATAAACTCTCATGACCTGAATATGCTGTAGCTGCTAGAAGGCAGTAAGTGCTAAAAGGCATTGGAATGGAATTACTGAAGGAGCTAGAAAAAAACAGTTAGACTTGTCTCAAATGTCATGCAAGATATTTTCTCATTTATAACATGTAAAACATGTAGGAAACATCTTTTAACTAAGAACAGGGTGAAAAATTGAAAACTAGTGTTATGTCCCTTTATATTCAAGATAGAACCCCTGGGAGTAGATTTGGAAAATTTGAAAAATTTTTGACTGTGGCTTTTTCTCCTGTTTTGAAATTCAGAACTTTTACCACCCTCATCTAAAAGGCTAAGATAAAGATAAAGTTGCAACTCTTTCTTACTTTTCATGATTAGGGGGCCAGTTTTACTCAGGAAGGAGGATGGTTTATTTAAGGTAAAATTTAAAGAACTATATATATGTCTACATTATAAGTTAGTTATTTTACCATTTCCACTGGTGCAATTGGTTTCTCTCTCTCTTTTAGTAGTCACTAGTTTTGAAGACAAATCCTTTAGAGTGCTTTACTGCTGAAACAGGCCACCTAAGATGGGATGAAATACAAGGTTTTAGGGGGAAAATGTTAATCTTTTCAAAGCTACTATTTTTTTTCCAAATTTAATATATGAATATGAGAAGCTTTTTGGCATAAGACTATGCCTTTCAACAATAAATTCCTAGTCCTTAACTTTGCCCACAGAAAATATCTGAAATCCTACTTAAGTATTTAGGAATTATGAACTACTGATTACACATGGCATTGAAACACACTTGGCAATAACTATGCTGTATAGAGGCCCAAGCATCATAAGCTTAAAAGATTGCAAAAGACTCATTACCCTTCTTTTACAAGCAGCTCAGAGGTATCGTACAGCTGTGTACATCTTAAGGTCAGGTATAAGGGATATGTTAATATTGGAATACATCTGCTGGTTTGTTGCTTTGTTAGCCCCCAGTTTGTTATTGGCTCAATGTTAATCTTCATGGAACATAGTGAGAGAAGTACAGGTTGCAGGAGGCAAGAGTTTGTAGGAGGCACAAGGGAAGTCAGTCTGTTTGCATATGACTTGATTGCAATCTGCAGTTGCATCACCTCTGTAAATGACTCTCTTAAAGAGCCAGTTTATTTTTAAAAACATGGAGTCCTTTCATGTTTCACTTCTTACCCAGCATGCAGTACATGAAACAATAGAGGGCTCCATAATTTCTAAAGGACAGAAAAGGCAAGCAATATTGTGAGGTCATGGAGGACTGGGTTTGGAAGGAGCATGGGAGTGGGAGTGATCTCGGAGTTGACTGTGGAGAGAAGGCCAAGATCTTAGGAATGGATACTAAAAAGTTGATAGCTGGGCAGGATACCAGCCTGTTGCTGGGAGGGGGCTAGTATCTGTGACAGGTGGGTACTCAGGAGCATCCTGGGGGAAAAAAGGGGGGGGGAAGGGAGAGGGGGACAAGTATTATAGACAAAAGAACTAAAGTCTGGCTGGGAGATTTGCAGACCAGTCTGTGATTGCCTTCTGGATGCCAGGAGTGTGTATTTCTGGCTCTAGGGGTGTTTTAATGTGATTGTTAAACCACATTAAAATCAAGCTCTATGCAATTTAACAAAACTTAATAGCCGTATCAGGATAAGGAAAAGTTAAAATGCCCAAAGAAGGGGAGAAAACAACCCAATTTTTTAGTTTGAAATATGGTAATGAGTTTGGAGGATAGAGATGAAAAAGCATTTAGCCTCTGCATGCACAACACTGAGATGTTGATGGGAGTGAAAGTATTTGTCATTTGTCAAGTTAATCAGTGAACAACACAATTCACAAAGTCAGCACCAAAGGCTGGCATTCCAGATGGTGGAATGGAGTGCTGGTATGCAAATGATCTGCTGTTACTCAGTCGTAGTTTATGGAAGGCGACGAAGAAAATCTCTGTTCAGCAAGTATTTACTTGCTTAGTTTAACAATGGGGCTAGTACCTGGAGATGCCATTTAAATAAGTAGGATGGGCTCGGGGTGGTATTTTCTGATGAAAACGTTAACTTTATTTTAAACAGTTTATGAAAATAGCTTTTTATTGTAAGTAGGCCTGGATGTCTACCAGACTATGGTTAATTGAGACAAGGGGTGGCTGTAAAACTGTTCTTGGTGGGGAGGGTGAGTTGAGAGAGGGAGGAAAGGAGATGAGAGAAGTAGTGATATGAGAAAACTCTACTGAAAGCATTTGTTTTGTAAAAGGATTGCTGTTTCTTTTCACATAGTTCTAGATACAAACACTGGTCATAAAGAAAAAAATATGTGATTTATACCTTCATATATCACAGCAAGACTATGTGTGCCATAGTTACACGTGTGCCTGTCCTCCTGTTACAAAACACCCTATCTGGGAAATGAATAGCTTGGTTGTTCTAATGAATTTGCTCTAGGCTGAATCTGGGTCCACACTTTCTCAGCCCAGTAACTAATTGACTTTTTCTCCCATTTATGTTCTGTGAACAAACATTCTTTTTGTCAATGCAAAGAAACCTCCACTTGGTCCTAGGGTGACCAGATGTCCTGATATTACTGGGATCATCCCGATATTAGGGGCTTTGCCTTATATAGGCAACTATGCCTCCCCCACACATGCACCCTGAAAATAAGTGTTCCAATTTTTCACACTTGCTATTTTCACACTATTTGGTCTCCATGTGGGTTTCAATTCCCCTTAATTACTTTGTCTCCCAGGCACTGATGGAATACAGGGTATTATTCCAGGCCTATAGCTTTTTTTAGCCAAATCCTCTTCAAGGCTCCTGTGCCCTGGCGACACAGCCAGTAAATGTTTAGTGACCTTCTGTACCAGCAGATCCATCTTAGGGAGTGAAATTATTGTTTGTGTTCCTGGCAAGTGAGATTCTATGTAGTTCATCACTGTTGAAGAGGCACCAGCAGCAAGCAGATAAAAGTTTTGTAAATGGAATCAGCATCAGTAGCAGGCATTCTCAAAACATTTCACTGTACAGAAACATACAGCCATTTATTGTCCATGATCTTAATGCTGGGATATCTCAATGGAGCTCCATGTGTGTATCTCTTGAAGTGTGAGATACTCAGTTGAGCTCCTCACCACCTAACTGATTAGAGATCAGTGATTCAGCACACATGCCTCATGGCCTCTAGGTGAATTCTGTATGGAGATCTCAAGGGGCTAACCCTGAAAATAATTATGCATGCATAAACCTCAGAGTTAGAAGTTTTAGGGAGGATGGAATATTCTGCTCCCTTTATAGGGGAAAAGCCAGCTCTCACCAGCCTCATTTACATTCATTATAATACCTATAGTTCCACATTCTCAGTTTTATTGCTTTAGTTGGAAATTCTCTATGTTCTGAGGTGTAAATGACAATAAATTCTTACTATGACTGTACTCATGAAAGGTTATATGTTGATAGATGTTTGTCTGTGTGTGTATAGTTTTTTTGTGTGCTGTCCCAGCCCTGTGCAGACAGCTGGGTTGAGTGAACCACCCAATGACCACAAGTTCCATTAAGGGACGAAGACATCCAGCCAGGTTCATTGTCGTCAAAGCACGGTACTAGTATCCCGCATACTTTACCGGACCACTAATACATGTATGCCCGTAACAACGGATCAGCTCAGTGAATGATGGGACTTTCCATTCCCCTCCCTAGGCCGGACAAATATACTTTCTTTGAGATACATTTTTTATACCCTGATACAGACAAGTTAGTACTGATCCTCTCATATAGTCACTGTAGTTACTGCCCCCTGACATGGCTAGTTATTAATTAAACCAACATGTACAAGGTAATAAGTAAAACATTTTTATCACATACTGTTATTTTGACCTTATTTTTCAGGAGGGGTTAGTGTGTCTGTTATTTTTGGGGAATGTTTTTGTACCATTTGTGATATTGGGATGTTTTGGTACCACTTGATATTGGGATGTGTTTGCATGAGTACTTTGTGACTAGCACTTCTTAGGAATGTGTATTTTTGTATTAGCCCTGTTCTTGCCAGATTCTGTGAGCAGGTTCTGCTTCATACAAGGCCTTTAATACATGGGCTTATATCTTAGGCTCTCTTCCTGCTATATTCCTCTGCTTTTTGCTTTTTTTTATGGGGACGATGTTTACCCATTGTTTCAGAAAAAATATAATGCATGGACTGAAGATGACCCAGCAGGCTAACCACTATTGTTTGGCTATTTTATTTACCCAGAGTAAATGCGGGACACTGGATTGGTAATGGAATTTAAATTCAAGCAAAGAGTAGAGTGCTCTGTCTTAGATACCACAATCTGTATATCAGGAATCACAGACTATGTCCCAGAGTCCTATTTTGCTTTAGGTTCCTCCCTGTAGATTCTGAGCCCTGGGTGGATCCTGCTAGACTGGACCAGGTTGGGGTGTTGGTGGCATTGTTGTCAGTGCACAGCTGACTTCACAAAGGGGGCCGGCCAGAGCAGCAGCTTGCAGAGCTGATGTCACAGAAGTGGACTAGGTGGCTGCATATCAGAGAGGGACTTAGTGGTATGGATTTCTGTGGACTGCAGCAGCCAGAGAAGAGTCATTCCCTGAGGCTCCTGAGTGCCAATGAGTCTAATGGGACCCATGAGTGAGTTTTGGACAGGTGGGGGCTTATTGTGTGACTGGGGGATTGTTTACACAAATACTTAGCATGAATCTACCTCATACCAGCCCACTGTGCACTGAGGTGGCACTGTGTAAAATACCTTATTTAAATGAATCTCAGCCACAGCTGTCAGAGCATCTTATGATGAAAACAGCTGGTGAATATAACAAGCTCTGTAGCCAGTCCATATCTCATACAGAAGAAAATGACATTCACACTATGGCTTATGGACTGCTTATTTAGATAAGTCCTAAGAGTTCTGGACCTGGGCATGTTTAAAAAAAATACTTGGGACAGTGGTGCTGGCTATACTTCTGATACACTGCCTCTGTCTGTGTGTCATTTGCCCATTCACCTCCTCCCTTTTCCCTCACACATAAAAAATACTCTATATTGCCAAGGACTCCTGAGTGCCTGAGACTGGAGAAGAACCACCTAAAAAGGTGGTCAAGGAGGTTATATTTTAATTTCCCAGAGAGCAGTTCTGGATGGGTATTCGAGTTTAAAACAAATGAAACTTTGAAAGGTCCCCTAGACACCCTGAACCTGGTCCATATTGCTGTCAGTGGCAGGGGTGGTAACAGAAGTGGTCAGCCACCCCGTTGCAGTGATATTCTGGCATGTTTTATTGTGGTTAGCTGCACCTTTGGTCTGACCTAGTATGGCCATTCTTATGGTTCCTAGCTGCAACCAAAAAGTAAAACATGCAAAACGAGAAATGCAAAAGTGGGAAGTATTAGTAATGAAATAAGTGACCATACTTTTTTTAACCTCTGTTTTGTCTCAAAATCTGTGAGCAGGGTCTTTCATAGTGATAATTGAGTAATCTCTTGGTACCTGGACCTACTTAAGTTTAGGGATAGAGTCTTACATGCTTGCTTATATTGAAGAGTGCCTTACCAGTAGCAAAGATCTGCTAGTAAGTACTACTAAACCAGAGTCACAATATCTGAATCTGACCCTTAATCTTTGGAGAATTCAAAGAACAGGAAAATTGCCATTTTCCTGAGGATTTTTTTTTCTTTTTTTGTTGCAGTAGGGGGTGATTTTTCATGGGACCTGAATGTTCCATTTTAGAACACAGTTGTTTTCCTATTTCACAAATAGTAATACACATTTTTTCTTTTTTTCTTTGATTTCATTGGTGATGGTGAATATTTACCACTTTTTTCAGACTCAGACATGAATCTCTAACTTGATCCCAGGAAAGAATGATTTCTAAAAGGGAAAACTCAGTTGCTTTCCACAATCTGACATTCAGTTCTAATTTTTAAATCCCAGACCTTAATTAGTAATAATGAGCACTGGAGGAGGCACAAGGAGAATTCTTGATGAAAGATCAGACATGTCCCTGAAAATCAAGGACACAAAGTCAGAATTTACCTAATAATTAAGAAATGAGCTGTATTTTTTTGTGTGTTTTGACTATCTTATAGTTTTGTTTTACTTTGGACTTTCATGATAATTAAAAGAAAAATTATCTTTATCACAGAAACATTTAAAATAAAATTGGTTTTTAAAACCTTGTGTGCATTATTATGCACACCAGCATAAAGAATGAAAAATCAGATCCTCAGCTGGTGTAAACTGATGTTGCCTCTTTGAAGTCAGTGGAGCTACTCCAATTTACATCAAGTAAGGATCTGTAATGCCCAAAATTACTCTTCCTTATTGCATTTATTCAAACTTTTAAATATATTATTTAGAATTTGTTTTACTGTAAACTAAATGTTATGTTTACCTCATGGATAAGCCAGATACACTAACAAGTAAGAAGGAAGGCAGAAAATGATACTAACTGGTGTCAAAATGTGAAAACAGAGTCCAGTGTTTTTTTCTTTTGTAAACTCTTCCAAAGTGGTTGCTGTGTTTCCCATTCACAACAATAATAATAAAAAAAGTTCTGCATTTAAGTTTCTGAAGGAGAGCATTGAACAAAGTCATAGCTGTAGTCTAGTCATTGTCTGGGTACACCGCAAGAAGGACAGGAGACTTGTTATGGGTTTTAATCAGTCTGCAACTTTATTATATAGATGTCTGGGACTACCTGGCAGATAAAGTATACGGTGCAAGCAAATCCATGCTTACTCAAATCAATTCTCCAGGGCTTCTGCCAGCCCCCCTTTGTTTTCATCCAGGTCCCCAGGCTGACTCATGGCTTGGACCTTACCATCCACCACCCACGTAAGCGAGTTAAGGAGGGCTATGAGAAAGGAGTGGGTTTGGCTCCCAGCCGTACCAATCATAGGAGTCTCCAGTCCCCTCCCCTGTTCTGTTCCATTCCATTATCCGGTACCTTCTTTTAAGTCCTTTACCATGCCATTTATCTGGTCACTGGCTGCCCTCCCTATGGAGTACCTGCACTGAACATCCACCACAAGAAGGCACCAGCAATTTGCTAGGCTTTTTTTTTTTTTTTAAAGTATATGGAGATATACTATCTCCTAGAACTGGAAGGGACCCTGAAAAGTCATCAAGTCCAGCCCCCTGCCTTCACTAGCAGGACCAAGTACTGATTTTGCCACAGATCCCTAAGTGGCCCCCTCAAGGATTGAACTCACAACCCTGGGTTTAGCAGGCCAAAAAATGAGCTATCCCTCCCCCCCCCCCAGGCTGCCTTCTCCCCACCCCTGCTGGGTTCCCACACATCTCCAAATGGCCTGTTGCCAGCAGCCCTACTGGGGAGAAAGAACCCATTGTCCCATGTATGATCGTCAAGGGGCACCAGCAGCTGCATTGTCCTTGACCCGGTATTACAAAAACCACCCTCCACGGAGGGCTGCATAGGCAACCCATTATTTGGATCCTGATATTGAAAAGACTCCTTAAAAGAAAACAAAATAAACAACTTGTAAGCTGGAGCCAAAATCTCCATTCTGCCGACCACATCACATTCCTAGGTTCCAGAGAGCCAGCAGCATCTGCTCAGGTTTACTGCTAGCCCCTGGTGCAATCTCACAAGATCTGTCAACCTGGAAATGAGACAAGGTGTCTGCTATGCCATTATCCATGGCCAGCATGTATTTTGAAGAAAAGCAGATGTTGAAGGTTAAGCATTGTAGAACAAACGCCCTTACCAACTTCATAACCCTGTGCAATCTGGAAGTTTGGCAATTGATAATCTGTACCACTGTCATGTTGTCACACCAGAAGCACACTCTTTATTAGCCAGCTCCGATCCCCAAATCCCACTGCAACTAAAATGGGGAAAACATCCAAGAAGGTCATGTGACTCTCAACCCTGTTTTGTGTCCAGGTGGCGGGCCATTTTTGTGCACACCATTTGCCTTGATAAAATACCCCAAAACTTGTGTCCCCTGCCACATCCGAATGGATTTTTAACCCCCTTTGTAGTAATCATTCATCCCTCCACAAAGATACCCCATTAAATAGACTCAAAAAACTTTCCCACACCCCCAAGTCTTCCTTCATCTCTCTAGTGACTCGTATGTAATGGTGTGGCCTGGCTATGCCGGCCGTTGCCACTGCCAGCTGGGCACAAAACGCCCGCCCTTCGGCAACAACCCTGCAAGCAAAGTTCAGCTGTTCCAAAATAGATTTCAGTTCCTGCAGCCTGAGATTTTTTTAGCCCCAAGTGCTCTCTGGACGAACCCCAATAGCTCCTGAAGCTTATCCTGAGAGAGCCAAGATATGCCCTCCCTGGTGTCCAGCTCAATGCTCAGGTAGGTCAATGTAGTGGAAGTACCTTCTGTTTTCTTCTCCGCTAGGGGTATCCCCAACTTTTTAGCCAGGGCCTGAAATGTGTCCAACAGGTGAACACACTCATTTGATCCGGCTCGCCCTGCGACCAAAATCATCCAAGTCATGCACCACTTGATTTAGTCCCACTGACCGCTCCACTGCCCAGTGCAACATTGTACTGAATTTCTCAAAAGCTGCACAGGAGACTGAACAGCCCATGGGCATAGCCTTGTCATTAACAGGGCCACCTTGTGGGTATGACAGGTGATGAATTAATCAGTATGTCCCTGGGGTCTTTTGGGGGACCACCCCCAAATGGCCGAGCTATACTGCCCTCCTTTAATTTTTGTGCAATCTTTTTTTCCAAATAATATGTCCCATCTCAGCTACTGATTTTAATGTTTTAACATCAAATGAATTCTATTTCCCATGAAAGGAATCCTAAATCCTGCTGTAAACCCCTTCCACAAATATGCCCCATCTGCCCTGTTATGGGTTGTGCTATGGGATTACCCTAACACATCTGGCCTGGCATTGGAGCCCGTGCCCATTGCACCCCCCCCCCGCTTGTCCCCTTCCCCAGCTTGTGCTCTGTGTCCCAGACTCTGTTCCACCCATGCCAAACCTGTCATTGATGCCTGCACCGCCCCCATTCCTGTTTCCTCCCTGTGATCTTCCCTTTCCACTCTGGCAAGAACGGGCTGAATGGATCCCAAAACATGTCTCGCAAACATGCCTGTATCTACAGGGGTTGCGAAAACAACCACCATCATTAAATGCCCAGCAAATACTATTACGTGCCTGGGGCCCCTCCAGAGCTTGTTGCGGTACCAACAAACCACTGTCTGTGTGAACTCCTGGTGCCCTTGGTGTCATCCACTACAACCAGTGTGTGATGAGGTATGTCCCACCTTATCCCAGTTTGTGTTGCTGCCCTTAATCAAAACTGCTCATCATAATTAAACCAGGACATTCCACCACACGTATTGTGTGCCCACCTAATTATATCCATATACTTAATCAAGGCAGGGCTCCTTTCTGGGTAAGCCTGTACTATAACACCCACATAGATGAGGAAGGCAGCCTCCCAATTTTCCCATGTTCTAGGCAGCTCGCTGTTTTGCTTGCCTTGCCCATGTTTACTGTCTGTCACACCTCCCTGTGTAATAGGGGTAATACATCTATGTATTCGCCTCTCAGGATTTTATCTTTAGTTGTACTGAGTAAGTGAACTCCCGTCGGGTCAGCCACCCCAGCATAACCACACTCAGGACTGCAAGGAGGGAATTCCGCAGAGCCCTGCTCCCCCAGAGACCCACCCCCGGGAGTCTCTACTCTGTCCCAGGAGGTTACATGCCCTGTTGGCTGATGAGTCCCCATGTGCCCAAGGGGTTTGTTCCCAACACGGGCTTCGCTAACCTTGCCGGGGGCCTGCCCCTGTCCTGCTGGGCCTGCCCTGTCACCCTGTGCAGACCCCTCACACCTAGCTGCCTAAAGCTCCTGTACTAAATGCAAATTAGCTTGCAGCAGCTGTGTAATACCATTAGTGCCCACACTGAAGGTGCCACCCCTAGGTGGGTCTGCCCAGGTTTCTGGACCTCCCACTCCTGGGCCCAGAGTATTTACTACCCCAATAGGCTGACTCCTGTCCCCCTCAGGTGAAGTTACTGAATGACTGGTTGAGCACTGTCCCTGCACCTCACTGTGGCCCCTGCAACTGCCACCCCTTGCCAGGCTGGGAGGCCAGATACCACCTCTGCCACCCCTCCCCCAACCTCTGTGTGGTTCAGATCACTCTCACCCCTGGGATCAGCATAACTACCATCCCTTGTGTTTGGTGGAAGAGAGCTTCCTTGTTCTAGGTGACCTTGTGCCCTTTGGAAACACTGTAATGCTGTGGAGAAAACCTCAGAAACCACTTCACTGACCATTTGCTGTACAGCTCCACTAATTACCCCATTAATCCACACAGCCTGAGCCTGCCCCCCTGCATGTGTGGATGCTTCCTATCGGTCATTTCCCTGCCTCAGTTCATGAGGCTGCCCTGGGTTATGCCTTGGGTTATTAAACACCACCCAGGGCATTAGTAGCCCCCGTAATGTGAGCACCCCCTGCTGCAATACTGTCTCCCTTGGGTCCCCTTCCAGTCCTTGGGCTCCATTGGGACTGCCCTGTGCTGCAGCTGCTGCCTCAGCTTGTCCCCTTTCCAGCAAAGGTACAGGCACCTGAGCAGCAAACTGCTCTCTGGTACAGGACATAGTTAAATTCCCTTGTCTCCCCCTCCGAATGCACCTTGATTGTTTTGGAGGCTTAGAGCCTGAAGACATGCTGTCTCCTGACTGCAGTAGATGCTGAGCTTTACTTGCTAAATCACCCCCCTTGTGTCCCACTTGTAATTTTTATTTGCCTGCCCTTCCCTGCCTCAGGGGCTTGGAGGAAACAGTCACCTGTTTTCCTGAGCTCACCTTTCTCAGTTCCTCTGGAGCCATGCTGCTTAATCCTGATTGCTGCTTCCCTGGAGTGCTGGTTTCCTTGCTGCGTGGAGCAAAGGTTTCATACCTTTATGCACATTCCTGGGGGGGGGGGGGGGGAGAGTCACTGCTGCAAAGCTGACCACCGAGCACCGTTTTTTACAGCAGTTTCTGACCTCCTTCCTCTCCCCACCCCCACAAAGCAAAGCTCCCCTTCTTTGGGTAAGCCCCAGAAAAAATCTGCCCCATTTTAGTTGTGGTGCAGTCATTCTGTGCACCTTGCAGAAGTGTAGTCTGAAAGCTTGAAAGAGTATGGAAGCAGATTAAAGTGCTATGGATATGTAGACACAGTTCACCTTTTAGAAAAATGTTCTATGATTAGTAGAATTACTGTATAAACTGAAGAGCCTCAGTAGACAGGCTGTGCTTTGTTTGATTCAGTGATTTGATTTAACATCTGCCATGTTAAGCTGAAGGACAAATTTTTTGAAAGATTTGCTGAAGGGCTTGATACACAGTAATACAACACTATGTATGTGTGCTGGAGTCATAAGAAAGTACTGAACCTGAAATAATCTTGGTTGAAGTGAAATGTAAACAGTGGCTATTGTATTCTCACTTGCACAATCAATAACCAAACACTGAAGATGTATTCTTCATTAAATAGTGTCCCTATGGGTGCTGCACTTGAGGTGTTCCACATGTTCCCCAAGTGCCTTGATTGGAGACTTTTGAAGCAGTGCTCATTTGGTCCACACATGCACCCTAGCTATGTTTTTGACCCATACCAAAGGTATATAGAGCTGAAATGTACAAACTGCCCTCAGTTCCTTCTCTACCACCCTGCCAGATACGGAGCATTTGGTAGCACTTGCTTGCGCAGCTATCTACCTCTTAGCTGTTTTTATAGTTTTTTTATTTATATTTACAATAGTTTTACTTAGTATTTATTTTGGTTCATTTTTCCCCCCCCTGTCATCCAAGGTTTTGACCGCCCGCTACCTTACCCCATACAGAGGGTCCCTTTTTCAACAAAGCCTGTTTTGTTTTGTGTCATGTCTAATTCTCCAGGCTTCAAACATTGGCTCACTTGCTAGGAGTCCTTTCCAGTTAGAAACAGTCACCAGCATTGTATCCCCTGTCTTGGGATGCAAAATGGGCACTAGTTTTAAGAGATGAGACAGGGAGATTAATTTTTGCCTCCTTGTGATGGAGTGCTCCCTCCGTCCATTGTTGGAGCTGGGCTCGAGACACAGCCCATCCGCCTGTACAGTAGCCTCCAAGTGAACATAGTGCCCCATCAGACTCCGCTAGACATGCAAATGATGTAGGAAAGACTTTTACTAAAAGGAGTGCTAAATCTCTTCAGAAAGAACATAAATCAAAGATCTTCCATATCTGAGACGCTGTTCCCCTCAAAGGCTTCTGTGGAATCTTCAAGCAATCTCAGTACCAAGAGCTCTAAAATAAAATCACATGGCACCCGCTGATCAGTACCAACGTTTTGGTACCCTTGAAGCATGACCAAGGTGCTAGAGACTTTAGGGGCTCCTCACTGAAGAAGCCTGTATCAACTGCAATATCTACTGCTTCTTCAGTACTTCAACTGACAGTCCTGCAGATGCAGGCACATCCTGTTCTTGCACAACTTCACTTAGTACTATAAGAGTTCAAGTTTTCCAGGGATTTATTCATTTCCATTAAACCATCTGAGTCTTCTTTAGTGAGTTCAGTTAGGCTTCCAATACTGCAAGTTCTACTATTCTACTACTTGCCTATCACTGGTATAGCCTGATTCCCCAGTAACTATATGTACTATATGTTACAATCACCCCTCCTTCATCTGCCCCTCCATTAGACCACGCAGATGAGAGCTTTTTAGACTCTCACATTTCTGTTCAGGTTTTATGATTACCTGCCTAGACTAGAATCTCCTCAACCTGCTCTACTGAGGGATGATTCAAGGTTTGTATGACATTGACCACCGCAGTACCCTCCATGGTATGATCAGTCCTGGAATCCTCCCTCATTCTCACGTGAACCCCTGACCCCAAACTGACTATATTGGGACCCTGGGACTGTATACCACCCACATTTTTGCAAGATACCAAGAGAAAACCAGAGAGAGTTCTCCCCAATCCTCTCTGTTTTCCCCACAGCAATCTCCATTGCAGGAGGAGACATTTGAGGAACAAGAAAAGAGGGCTGGTGAGGAGGCTACTCCTCAGACAAATATTTCATCATCCTCCCCATATGAATCTGTTACACCTCCTCCATCTACTGTTTACAACTTCAAACAATTTCAGGAATTGGTGAAGATGGTGGCAGACAGTCTTCAAATACTATTAGAAGAAGTACAAGAAACTCAACACAAGTTATACATTATTTATAAACTATCTTCAGCATGGGTAGCCTGTCCTACAAACTAGGAATTAGAACATACCAAGGAAATCTGAAAGGCTCCTTCCACTACCCCCACTAACAGCTAAGAGTATAGACAAAAAGTACTACATTCTGGCTAAAGGTTCAGAATGTTTTATTTTACCATCCTACCCCCTAACTTTTTTGTCATGGATGCAGTAAACAAATACAACAGACACCATTGAAAGGCTACCATACATGTTAAAGGACAAAAAATGCTTAAATATCTTTAGTCTAAAAAGTTACTTGTCTGTCACCCTGCTGTTTAGAATTGCAAACTGCCAGCTGATTCTTGCAAAATATAACCACATGAACTATACAACATTTAACTCCTGTTTTAAACATCTCCCACAAAAGCATAGAGAGCAATTTCAGGCCTTTATCACAGAGGAATAGCTTCTGCCAAGGACAACTTTTTAAGCTTCTCTTGATGCAGCAACCTGCTCCATTTCCATAGCAGTTGTATTGTGTCAAGCCTCGGGACTTCAGTCTTAAGGATTTCCTTGTGAAGTCCAAAAAACTATAGAGGACTTCTTCATTGATGGACTTTTAAAATATTAAATGAGTCTGTTCATTCTCTGAAGGACTCTAGGGAAACCTTCATTGACTGAGCTTATCTATGCCTGCAAACAAAAGGATGTTTAGTCTTTGTCAGACAGCTCAGAGACCCTGGCCAATGTCCGTTCTCAACCTACCACTGGTCATTGGAGCCACCTAAAAAGAATCCCAGAGTGCAAAGGGGAAGTTCTTATCTACTGCACCTGGACTGATGCAGCAGCCATTTACAAAGCATACATTTTGACAGCTTGATCAATGACCAGAATCATCTTTGTGACCTGGATCTGATCTTGCACCATCCTTCCCATTCCATTCTCTCATCTTGTTGGGGTATTGTCTCTTCCACAACACATGAGAGCAGACTACCCCTATCAAATGAGTCTTTACAGTTATAAAACTGCACTACTCCATTCATTTTGATTCTATATCCTCCTCCCACTCTCCTTCCCTGTCACTTTTAAGGAACCCATCTCACAAAACTCTAAGACAAGAGGTTTTCTCCCTCCACTGCATTGTAGCCATGGAGCCTGTCCCCACTAAATACAGAGGAAGGGGATTTTGCTTCAAGTACTTTCTGGTTCCCCAAACGAAGGGTGAATGGAGGCCGATTCTAGATCTTATGATGCTGAATACCTTTGTCAAGGTACATAAATGCAAGATACTAACACTTGTAGCTATCATTCTATTCCTGGATCCAGTGGACTACTTCACGACCGACCTTCAAGACATGTACTTTCATGTGGTGATACACTCCTCAAGAGATGTCTACTCTTTGTTGTAGTCAGGACCACTATCCATATCAAGTCCATTCTTTCAGACTCTCTACTGCTCCCAACGTGTTTACAAAAGTTATGGAGGTAGCTGACAGGCAGCTTCACCAGTGTGGAGTCTTCCCTTATCTCAATTATTTGGTTTCTCAAGGGGCATTCCTACATCAAAGTTCAAATTGCTACACCTATCTTCCATACACTTAATCGTCATCTCGATATGGCAAAGTCCTCCCCCTTAACTCTACAGAAGATACAGCTCATAGATGCCACTCTGAATGCCACGACATCCAGAGCCTACCTACCAGAGAACAGATTTTTCACTCTGAATCAATTAATTGCATGAGTGCAAATAGCCCATTGTTCACTACCAGATCCTGTCTGCAGCTGCTTGGAAACATGATATTGTGTACCTTTGTCATGCTATATGCTCACTTAAACATGTGCTGCTTCCAAACGTGACTCAGGACAGCTTATATTCCCAGCAGAGACAGTCAGAACAAATTGCTCTCTAGGCATGTATAGTGTCCCTCGACTGGTGCAAGAGTCCAGACAAAGTGTGCTTAGGGGTTCCCTTCTACTATCGCACTATCACAATAGTTTGGATGCATCCCTCCCAGGATGGTGAGCCCAGCTTCAGAACCATACTATGCAGGACAGATAGTCCTCAGTCTTCTGAGGAATCTAGCCTCCATATAATTTTCTGGAGTTCAGAGACATTATACACTTCTATCCACCTCCTCCCAATGATAAGTCAGTCCACCCATACAGAAAACAGACAGACATCCATAATAACAGATAACAGGGCCAATATGAACTACATACATTAATAAGGGTGAGGGAAATCCCCTCCACTCTGCTCAGAGGCAATTTGGTTATGGAATTGGTGCATAGCCCACGCAATTCTTATGTCAACATTTTATTTGCCTGGCCTCCAAAACACAATAGCTGATGACATTAGCAGATGCTTCACTCAAGATCATGAGTGGGAACTCAACAGCTCCACATTCAGACAGGCATTCCTTGCCTGGGGTTTTCCTAACATAAACCTTTTCACCACTGCTGCCAAATGAAAATGTGCAAAATTCTGCCTGATGGGAAGCTTCAGTTGTCATTCCCTGATGGATGATTTTCTCCTCTCCTGGTTGAATAGTCTCTTCTATGATTTCTCTCCAGCATTGTTAAGCCTCAGGGTTCTAAACAAAATCAGATGGGGCAAAGCCATGGTAACCTTGATCGTGCCAACCTGGATGAGACAAGTACAGTTGTCTTATCTGCTTCACCTCTCCTCCTGGACAGTCATCAACCTCTCACTGATGCCCACTCTTCTCACTCAGGACTCGGGAAATATTTGTCATCCCAACCTAATCCCAACCCAATCTCAGGTTTGGACCTAAATGGCTCTTTCTTCTAGAGAAGTCCAAGAAGTCCTATTGAACAGCAGAAAGGAATCCACCAGGAAAATTTACCTCCAGAAATGGAAAAGTTTTCACCACCGATGCATTTACTATCACTCTTTATCTCCTGCCTACTCTCTCATCTTGTAGGTTCTAGACTACCTTTTCACTCTAAAGAAAGGAGATCTCTTTTTGAGCTCCAGTAAAGTCTACCAAGAGGCCATCAGTGGCAGGTTTCATGATATTTGCTCATCCCCCAACTTCCAAATTCATCAAAGGATTATTGAACCTTTTCCAATATGTCAGAGCACTCCCCCATGAGGGATTTGAACGTAGTTCTTACGTCTCTGATGAAACCTCCTTTGAGCCACTAGCTACTTGTTCATTATAAACCATTACAATAAAACTGCCTTTCTTGTGGCAATTACCTCTGCTTGAAGAGTTGGTGAATTAGGGGCTTTGATGGCTGATGCTACTCTCTTTAAACATAAGGCATCCCTTCCTATTTCCTACACAAAATCATCCCCAACTTCCATGTCAGACAATTCATCCACTGGTTTTCCACCCTGAACCACATCCAAACAGGAGGATGCTGTCCTTCATACCCCTGAATGTTAGGAGAGTGCTTTCATGTTAGGATGGGACTCCAGCTTTTAGAGATTCTCTCATGCTATTTGTATCTATAGCATACAGAGCTAGAGGAATACAGGTGTCTACCCAGAGACGTTCCAAGTGGGTTTCCAGCCTCATTCTCTGTTCTGTAGCTGCTAATGTGCTGTGTCCACCAAAGGCCAGAGTCCATTCTATCATATCTCAGTCTATGTCCATTGTCCTTCTGAAAGATATTCCTATTGAAGACATCTGCAAAGCTGCTACATAGGCTTTGATTCACCTGGAGTCACTATGCCTCAGTTCATGCCTCTAAAGCAGATATTATTGTTGCCAGCCCAAAGGGCTTGAGGGGACAACAGTGGTTCATTGCCCGGTGTGCTTGGCACCAATAAAGACACCGAGGGGAGAAAGCAAGCCAAGTTTATTTCAGAGCTCTGAAATGGCACTAGGAGACCAGCATGTCTCAAATCAAGTGCAACAAATACAAACAATTTTTACCTTTTATACTCCAAACTGTTTGCATACATCTCTTTGTCTGGCTTTTCCTCCTTACGCCTCCCTTTCAGACAACAGTTACAATAAGCTCTACATAAGCTTGTGAGAAAACTTCCCCAGTCTTATGCATATCTGTGACCTTGGGTTTAGACGCCTGCAAACCAACTACCCCCTCCCTTCCCTTGCTTCTTTATCTTTACTATTTCTACTAGTGTGAGTGAAACTGCAGCCATCTGCTAGAAAAGCTGACCATTACATATTCTGCTTCAGCATTAAGGCAATTAGCATGAAAGTAGGTGAGAGTTCACAAGATGGAGTTCTGTGGTTCAGGTAGGCCCAGAGCAGAAGAGCTTCATTGGCCTTCCACTCTCCCGAGTTACCTGGTAGCTATGCCTAGTGACACCAACATTATCTTCAGTTCTGCAAACAATTCTAGACAGAGTTCTGTAGCTCCCATCTCCTACAGAGAGTACTGCTTGAGTCACCTCAAACGAAGCACCCATAGGAATGCTACACAAAGGAGAGTTTATTTAACCTTGGACAGTAACTGGAGTAACTCCACTGCCTGCCCTCCTTCCCCTCTGCTTCAGAATCTTGTCACCATGGGACTTTAGCAGTAGAGAAGAAACTGAGGCCAATTGCTCTGTTACTGCCCTTGTTACAGGGCATGAGGATAGCTAGGGCACATGTGCAGACCGAATGAGGGCTGCTGCTAAAAATCTCCAATCAAAGGCCTGTGTACACCGCCTCAAGTGGAGCACCAGTAGAGAGAGACATCTCAAAGAAATTCAGTTATTGTACAAGGCAAGTAACTTCTCCTTCCCTTTATATCCACTTTTCAAAATAATCATTAATCCTAGCTATTATCACTTTGTTGAGTCTGAACTTTTGATGAGCTTAAACTTAACCCAGACTTGATGTCTCTGTCTGAACTTTTAACCAAAGCTCTGACCTGCGAACTACTCATGACACCCCCCCTCCCCTTAAGTAGCCATCTCCCCTTTTCTCTTTCTGAATTTACATTTTAACCTGTTTTATCCTGTAGAATCTTGATTGATTATGCATGACCATTATGATCTGTTAATCACTTTGTTTACTTCTGTGTATAAATATTGATGCTCACCCCTAATAAACTTGCCACACTTACTCTGAAGCCTTTCAAGCTAAGGATAGTGTGAGCCCGTTGATCAACGAATTGGTGTCTGGTCTCTGACAGATTGTGAGCCCCATACCAACCCCGCACGAACTCGGGTGCTGGAGAGGTGAGTGAGGACTTGCATTTTTACCTAACAATTTGGGGGCTCGTCCGGGATTTCCTTCTGGTGCGGTGCCTCTGTCCAGTGGTCAGACCACTCATATACGAATTGGCAGGCGCCACGGGAGATTTCTCCCAGCCAATTCAATATTGAGGGGTCGTGTACTGGACAGCAGGGTAAACGCCAGTTGGAGGATTCCTGTCAGACACCATGGGTCAAGGGACTAGCGTGCCTCTTGAGAGTCCGTTGGGGATTGTAAATAAGTTATGGAACGAAGGGAAACTCCCAGTACAGACAGGAATGTCTAGGAGGAAGTTGTACACACTGTGTGTAAGGAATTGGACTGGGTATACCGCGGTATTGGCCGACCCGGAGATGAGGTGGCCTTCGTATGGCTCTTTCGAACAGGCTGCCTTAAGAGGAGTAAGGAGCCAGATCGAAAAAGACCATCCGGGACAGTTATGTTACTGGTTTTGTTGGGACACAGCAGCAGAGCTGTGGAAATCTTTAAAAATTATGGCAGTCAGGTATTCTCCCGAGAGTGAACCCCCTCCATGTTATTTCGATGAAGGGTGTAAACCACGGCGTGTTTTGACTCGTCAGTTGGTCCCCACTGCACCTGCCCCTATTCCTCCGCAGGGGGACTCTCTCCAGGGTGCAGAGGGGAATCTGCAGGACTCCAGATCGGAATCTCTGCAGAGGGATAAGGGGGAAATGGAAGGGCACACCTCGGGAGGAGTAATTACTAGGCAAAAGATCAAGCAGATGCAGCAGGTTGCATACCCCTCCCCTGAGGATAGCCCAGAGGCTGCCTCCGCCAAACCTTTTGTGAGTGATAAAGGTGTAAGTAGAGAAATGCCTTTACAGGTGCACGACCAACCTTTTGTGGGCAATGATGGCCAGTTACAACATACTAATATTGTGGAATATAAAGGATGGCTAGAATGGGACTTGAAAGAGTGGGGACGGTTGTCAGGGTCCTTTGGGGAAAATCCCCGAAAGATCACAGAACTTTTAGAAAGATTGTTTTCAAGTCATAATCCTACTTATACGGATGTAGATCAGTTGTTAAGTAGAGTTTTGACCGGAGAGGAACGTAGTAGATTGTGGATGGCAGAAAGGACATGGGGGGATAGCGATGCGGTTAATACTACTTGGATGGATAGGCGGGATCAAGCCGCTGGCTGGAATCCCCTAGACTGGAGTCAGCCAAGGCTGACTCAGCTGTGAACAGATCGAGAGTGATTGTTAGAGAGACTCAAAGAAATGGCTCGCCGCTCGCCTAATCAGGCTAAGTTCATGCAGATTCGGCAGGAATCTGATGAGCCACCCAGAAAGTTCTGGTCGAGGCTATTGGAGGGGGCCCGAATGTTCACTCGGATCCTGAGAGAGAAGCAGACCACCCTACTCTTATTTCGTTTTTTGTGAATCAGTCAGTGCCCCCTGTAAGGGATTATTTCTTAAAGTTTCGCCCTGGTTGGGGAGGTGAGTCAGTCACTTCAGTGTTGGACGTAGCTGATTTTGCATGGGAGAAAGAAAGGGAAAGTAGTAAAAAGAAAGAGAAAAAGGAAGACTATAAGTTGATGGCTTTAGCTTTTCACGGCGGTGTTCGAGGCAGAGGCCGTGACCGTGGCAGGGGATTTCAGGGTGCTCAGGGAAGAGGGTCCTGGCAACCCCAGCCACCAGGAAATTGTTTTCAGTGCGGACAGCCCGGTCACTTTAAACGTGAATGCCCCTGGGGACGCCCAGAGGGTCTGGTTGCATCCGCAGATACTTACACCAGGGACGAATACACCCCTGCACCACCAGCTCAGCCCGTTCCCCAGGCCTGGATCAACTACGGGCAACAGCAGCAGCTGCAGCAAACTCAGCCTCCTCAATGACGGTACCCCGGGGGCGAAGGCAAACAATGTGATGGTCTTATTTCCTTAATGTCTTTAGCTGGCTCCTTCCTCACTTTCTCCCCTCCCAGCAAAGAGCCTCGTCTAACCCTTTCAGTCCAGGGACTGCCTGTCTCCTTCCTCATTGATACTGGAGCTACTTTCTCTCTTTTAAATCATGCCCCCTCTCCCTGGCTATCCTCTGAGGTTAACACTGCAACTGGGGTGGAGGGCAACCCACAGTCTCTGGGACTCACTTTGCCTCTAAATGTTATTTATGCTGATAAATGTTTTTCTCACCGTTTTCTTTTTTCCCCAGCTTGTCCGATCCCTTTGATGGGCCGGGATTTACTCTGTAAGCTTGAGGCTACTTTAACCTGCACTCCTGAAGGGGTAGGATTATTGATGACAGTGTTAGGAGATTCGACCCCAACTCAGGGTAATTGGGAACCCCCCCCCCCCTCTCTCCCCTGACCTCACTGACTTGCCTTTAACCCTCTGGGGAATTTCTGACACTGATGTTGGCCTGCTCCTTTCGGCAGAGCCAGTAAGGATTCAAGTGAAGCCCTCCTTAACCCCCCCGTCAGTCCCTCAATACCCCCTGTTGTTGGAAGCCTGGGAGGGCATCCGCCCCATTATCGAGGGATTCATTGCACAAAAGCTAGTCCGCCTTCAGCGCACCCCCTGTAACACCCCTATACTGCCTGTCAAAAAGCCTCCTAAAAAGGACGGAGACCCTATTCGTTGGCGCTTTGTACAGGATCTACGGGTTGTTAATCAGTACTCTTCATGCAGTAGTTCCTGATCCAGCTACTATCATCAGCCAAATCCCCTGGGATGCTGAGTGGTTCACTGTTATTGACTTAAAATCAGCCTTTTTCAGCATTCCTGTGCACCCAGACTCTCAGTATCTCTTTGGTTTCACCTGGGAGGGACAAAGTTATGTCTGGCAACGACTTCCTCAAGGCTACAGAGACAGCCCCACGATTTTCAGCCAATGCCTCCGCCACGACTTGGAAGGCTTCACCAGTCCGCAGGGATCCACGTTAGTCCTATATGTAGATGACATCCTATTAGGTAACCGCGAAGAAGCTGCCCTCCGCATCGATGGTAAGGCACTTTTATTATACCTACACACCAGAGGCCACAAGGTAGACCCTAACAAGATTCAGTGGGTCTCACAGAAGGTCCGATATCTGGGCTTCCTGTTAACCCCAGAGGGAAGACAAATGGACCCAGTCCGCATAAAGACTATCCAAAACTGCCCTCTGCCAAACACCAAGAAACAACTTCGAGGTTTCTTAGGATTAATTGGCTTCTATCGCCCCTGGTTGCCATCCTGCGGGGAGTTAAGCAAACCGCTCCACCGACTCACTGCTAACCTTGCTCCTGACCCTTTGCAGTGGTCCCCGGACACAATCCAAGCCTTTCAGTTACTCAAGGACAGTGTGGCCTCCTCCATGTCTCTCCGCCCCCGCCAATTACAGCAAACTCTTTCACCTTTTTGTCCACGAGAGGGGCGGAATTGCTAGTGGTGTCCTTACCCAGCTGAGCGGGCCCCACCATTTCCCGCTTGCTTTTTACTCTCAGCAGATCGACCCTGTCGCTCAGGGAACCCCATCCTGCACCTGGACTCTGGCAGCAGCTGCCCTGCTGATCACAAAGGCAAAGAGCCTGACCCTGGGTCATTTTACCACGGTTTGGACCTCTCATGCCTTGTCAGCCCTTCTGCGTAGGGGCACAACCCAAGTCTTTTCGGCCCATCGTCAGCAACAGCTAGAGGCCGAACTCTTAGAAGACACTAACCTAATTTTTGAAAGGTGTGGGCCCCTTAATCCAGCTACCTTGCTTCCTGACCTGCCAGTCCTCCAGGATCACCACGACTGTGTGGAAGTAGTTTATAGCATCTTACAGATAAGGGACAACCTGTTTGACGTGCCACTGGACAACCCTGATTGCATCCTCTTCTCGGACGGAAGCTCCTTCTATGTTGATGGCAAGCGTTTCACCGGTTATGCAGTCACCTCTGAATGGGACATTCAAGAGGCCGCCTCACTGCCAGGCAACTGGGGAGCCCAAGCCGCCGAACTCTATGCCCTGGCCCGAGCTTGCCAGTTGGCCGCTGGTAAGACTGTTACCATTTTTACTGATAGCAAGTATGCTTTTGGAGTTGTGCATTGTCACATCCACCTCTGGAAGTTTCGAGGTTTCCAGACAGCTGCCGGTAAACCCATTCAGCACCTCCCCCTCATCCACAAGCTTTTGGACGCCCTCCAAGAACCCTCGGTCCTGGCTGTAGTTCACTGCCGGGCCCATACTAAAGATGATAGCCCCGTCACCCGTGGGAATGCCCTGGCTGACGCCTCCGCCAAGACGGCTGCCGTCTTACCCTTAGCCATGCCCATGTTGGCTATTGCAGCCTCCTCCTTTACTCCACCGTACCCCGTACCAGTACCCGCTGCTGAACTACAGTCGTGGGAGAGCCTCGGAGCCACTCTGGTCAAAGGGACCTGGCTTATGCCGGATGGCTGAGCCTGCCTCCCTCGCTCCACATACCCCGTGGCAGTTCGCTGGCACCATGATAAGGGGGGTCACTACGGCACGCACGCCCTTGTGGACACCATCGCTCGCTTTTGGTATGCTCCAGGCATTCAACCCTACTGCCTGTCAATAGTGAAAGCATGCAGCACATGTCAGCGTAATGGACCTGCTCCGCCTCTTAAAAAAATTAAGGGTGGAAGACCTCCGCCTGCTGCTCCATTTCCACATCTTCAAATTGACTTTGCAGATATGCCAAAGGCTTTTGGGAAAAAGCACCTCCTTGTTTTGGTTTGCCCTCTGACTTCCTGGGTCGAAGCTTTTCCTACTGCTAATTGTACTGCTGCCACAGTGGCGAAGATTCTCCTTAGAGACATTGTACCCCGTTTTGGCATCCCTCTCGTGCTTGACTCAGATCGCGGACCTCACTTTACTGGTCATGTCCTTGGCCGTTTAGAACAAGGACTGGGAATTTCACACTCCTTTCATACACCCTACCACCCTCAGTCTAGCGGGAAAGCTGAGCGTATGAATAGGGAGCTTAAGTTTACATTGGCTAAATACTGTCAGGAAACAGGATTAAAGTGGCCTCAGGTACTTCCCTTGGTCCTGTTTCACCTTCGTACTCGCCCAACCCGTGTATTGGGATTATCCCCCTTTGAACTGCTCTATGGACACCCCCCTTTCAAAGGCGGGGCGCTACCACATGCTGATGTTTCACTATTGGGAGGGGATCATATGACCGCATGCCAGTTTCTCTCCCTACAGGCTCGCCTCCGTACCCTTTGGAAAGCCTCGCAGTTTTCCCAGACCGTGCCGCTGGAAGAACAGATCCACCCGTTCCAACCAGGGGACTTCGTCTGGGCCAAAAAGTTCGTTCGTGGCGACACCCTCCAGCCGAGGTTTACTGGACCCCACCGGGTTCTTTTAACAACCCAGACTGCAGTGTTCCTGGAAGGACGCAAATCCTGGATCCACCACTCCCACGTCAAGCCAGCCGTAGTGGACCACAGTGACGGACCAGCAGCTCTTGCCACCACTGAGGACACTGCCTCCGACCAGTGGACCAGCTTACCTCTTTCAGACATCAGACTTAAATTGACTCGGAAAAAATGAGAGGACCTTTTATTCTGACAACTGTATGTTTTTTATTATGCCTTTTTAGTTTATTTTCTGCTTATGAAGATAATGCTTTTATTAGATATTCCCACAAGGTTAAAACTCGTATTTTAGGAAATAGAAGTAATTGCTGGGTATGTACTCAATTTCCAGTAAATGCAGAACAGGGACTCCCCTTCACACCCATTCCCCTGACCACTGCTAATATGACTTGGATGCCACCGGCTAGAGTAAAAGATCCAGTCCAACACAATCTTACATGGGACAAAACAGGAGTGCCAATTAACAGATATCTCAGGGTAACCAATCAGACAGGATCACTGTGTTTTGTTAAAGAAAAGGGGTCAACTTTTGTGGGAACAAGTAAATGCAACATGTATTTTAATGGCACTGCCTTTAGTAAAAATCTTGGCTTCAAGCCTTGCGCATCCCACTTATCCCATATGTGGGTCCCTCACCCTGATCCAACTTTTTCATGGGTAGGCAGGCCTTCAGAACCAGCTTTTAAGAAGCCCTGCTCAGATCACGAGGGTGTCCAACTAATTGCTAAGGGACATACGATTGCCTTCTACAACTGCTCAAGCAGTACTACACTGCCCTTTGAAAACACCACTACCAAATTGTGCCTCTGTAGTTCGCACAACGACCCCTCTGCGTTACCAGGGGAACAGTGGTCCAACGGGTGGTGGGTTACCTCCTACTTTGAGAAATGGAATACCCGAAACGCATTGTATGGAACATACTGGGTGTGCGGGCCCAAAGCTTATTACTTTCTCTCCCCTGATTGGGCAGGATCATGTTATTTGGCGTGGCTAACACCACCTTCTCGCATCTCCCTCACTCCCCCTCATTTTCCCCACGTTCGTAACATCCGTGAAACCTTCAGAGATATTAATATCTGTGATGGTTTGTCGTGGCAGCGGTGGGCTGGTCTCATTAGCTTGAGGGGTGGTGTCATCCGTCTACAGGGACTACTAGAATCTTTAACCAATGAAACTGCGACCCTATTTGAGAATCAGGCTGGGGAAATGTCCCAGCTGCGCCAGTTAGCTTTGCAAAACTGAATGGCTTTAGACATAATGTTAGCAGCCCAGGGAGGAACTTGCGCCCTCATAAATGAAGAATGCTGTGTTTTTGTAAATGACACCTACTCTGACACTTTTCAACGTACCAAACATCTAAGGGAAATAGCTAAGAACTACTCCTCTGGCCAGCCACCTTATGATTGGTGGGGAGCCTTATGGAATTGGCTGCCTGGATTTGGGTGGGTTAAAAAACTCTTGGTGGGTATTGTTGGGGCCATAGTAATCCTTATAATACTGTGTTGCTGTATTCAGTGTGTCCCCTCCCTCATAGACTCATGTAAGTCAGTTTATTCTTTTCCTACTTCAGCCAAGGGCCTTACTCTCTTCGAGTTGGCCCAGGCTGAAATTGCCAAGCGGCCCTTGGCTCCTTAAAATGGGGTGTAGCTTTTGGTAAATAGTTATCCCAAAGCTACAAATGGAGGAATGTTGAGTCTGAACTTTTGATGAGCTTAAACTTAACCCAGACTTGATGTCTCTGTCTGAACTTTTAACCAAAGCTCTGACCTGCGAACTACTCATGACACCCCCTCCCCTTAAGTAGCCATCTCCCCTTTTCTCTTTCTGAATTTACATTTTAACCTGTTTTATCCTGTAGAATCTTGATTGATTATGCATGACCATTATGATCTGTTAATCACTTTGTTTACTTCTGTGTATAAATATTGATGCTCACCCCTAATAAACTTGCCACACTTACTCTGAAGCCTTTCAAGCTAAGGATAGTGTGAGCCCGTTGATCAACGAATTGGTGTCTGGTCTCTGACAGATTGTGAGCCCTATACCAACTCCGCACGAACTCGGGTGCTGGAGAGGTGAGTGAGGACTTGCTTTTTTACCTAACAATTTTCTTATCAAGATGTTGGTGAATTCAAAAGACACAAAGCTGTATTACTGATTGCTTCCCCTTTTTCAAACCTATTGTAAACTCGTGCTTAATATCAATCAGTTCATCAATTGCTTGATCCTGCAAGATGCTGCATGGCTTCAACAGCTAGAAAGCCTTCAAAGAGCTGAGGGAATGGGTGCTTTGAAAATTGAATGATACAGCTATGTAAACTATTTGGCTTCCAAAGAGGTCTTTACAGATGCTTATTGCTTTCTTATTGATAAAAGTTTCTTAGGGAAGGTGTTTGACCTTAAGAGAAGTGATCGTTTTGTGATAGAGATTATTGTAGTTTCCAAGACTGTTGATCCAGGTTTTCACCACCACTACAGTCATTTTTTAAACAGAGGCTAATCTCATTCATAATTGAATATTTGATTTCTCTTGATACATCACATGTTGAGATTGTGGGAGAATTAGACATATCTTGTATTTTCTATAAATGCTGTCTCTAAAAGATAGCTCTCTTATGCCAAGGGCCAGCCCCTTGGTTCTTATAGAAGCTGTGAGTTTTTCCGTTCCCTTTAATGGGAGCAGGATGAGGTCCAAGTGTCAGAGTTGACCACTAGACACTGGATAATGTTATAACATTACTCCCAAGCTACAGCTTTTTAGTGAAGGCTGTATGATGACATTCAAGATGGTGATACTTGATGGCTCAGAGGCAGGGTGGCAAAATATTAGTTTTACTCTAAAGACCCAAACTATGCCCAAATTCTTCCCTAGGATTGCATAGTTCATCAAACATTTGCTCAACAAATTTATTTCTATAACAAAAACATTTACTGTTCTGTTTCCTTTTACAGTTTTCTATTTTTGTACTTTACTTATTTACTACTTATCTTCCCCCATAATAATACAAAAGTGAAGTCTGAGACTAAAGAAAAAGAAGTGGAAACATTTAAACTGTTTCCAAGCAAATAATGTAATGAAAGGGCAAATTAAAGTTTGCATAGCAGAAATAGGTTAAAAGGGGGAGGGAAGAGAAAGACGAGCATTTTATTTTCTTTGTGTCTGCTTAAGCAATCTGGGCATGAAACTAGAGTCATCCATCATAGTTATTGCCTGAGATACCCAGTGCTCAGGGCCAGCTCTTCCTTAGGCCAGTCTCTTGGGAGGCTTTAAAATGGGGCAGTCTGGCTGGATGAGGAAGTGGTCAAAATAATTCTCCAGCATTAACAGGTACAATTGCTTCTGGAATATGTCAAGATTGTGAAAGTCTGACCTTTCCTCCTCTGTAACTGATTTTGTTTCCAGCTAAAGCATTGCTAACGAAAGTGAAAAAGGTGAGCTGGCAGGTGAAGTACTTAGGTGATCGTTTCACAAGACAATGATGACAGGTTTGGTGTGGAAAGAAGCAAAATATAGCAATATTTCTTTGAGAGTCCAATAGTAAGAGTTGCTCTAGTTACTATGCTATATATTTTTTTAGTATTTTGCACTCTGTTGCAGGGCGTAGGGAGGTACTACTATTTTATTAAATGCAATAGCAATCAATTTACTAGTACACACTATGGGCTACTAACTGGCCTCGGAATGTATAACTGAAGGTCAGAGATTCATAATGTAAGCATGAAAAACTGTTTGAAGTAATATAAAAAAAAAAACCACACGAGAGGGGACTGTTTTTAGTGTGGAATTTTAAGAATGGGCATTACAACAGTCTCCCTTATTAAATCTTCTAAAAGTGCCTGGTCACATGCAGTCTCATTACTTTGAAAAACTGTAAAGCTTTGTGGAGGGTGGGCCAGGCTACATGAGTGTATAGACCAGTTTCATGTGGTGAAAAAGAAGCACATATAAAATAAATACAAACATAAAACTAAGGAGAATATTAGGAAAATTAGTGATTTCAGATCACGTGGTTTCAATAGAAAATTTTAAGTGCGGGAGGATGAGTGCTTGATGTCTGATATGTGGGCAGGAAAATTCTCTCTGCTTTAAAAATATGTAAATATTTTAAACACATGGACAGCTTAATTCCTGGTATTTAATCTGAGAATGAAAAATGGTACTGTTTATTTTTTTGGTACTTGTTTTATACCTCCTAGCTAATAACTGAATTTATTCACTTTACTTTTCATTTTCTTTGAAGATTAAAGACATGTCTGGCTTTGTACTGCAGCTGCCTGGACAGTTGACAGCCCATTAAACTAAAGTACTACAAGACATACATTTTAAGGTCCTGATTTCCAAAGCAGAACCAAAATGACTTGCTATATATGTACAAGAGCAATGCATTTTGAAGACACTTTGAAATTGATTCATCTGAGTTTTTTAAAAAACACTCATGGCAAAAGAGTGAAATTGTGATTAAAATCCCTTTGGGGTCAGGGCCTTTTCAGAAGGAATCTGGGGTGTATAAACTGGTTTTTGTTTTAGGTTTTTTTTTTTTTTTTTAACATTAGTGCTATTACACTCAAAATAAACAATAATAATAATTAATAATAGAAACTTTGGGCCAGGTTTTTAAAAGATCTGTAAACTATGTAAATTAGTGTATACTGGTTTACCCTCATATGAGGATCTGGACACAGTTGCCATTTATCAGATTAGGCTTCATGTTGATCAGCAAGGACAGTGAAAAATATTTTCAACAGATTGGATTTGCTTTACATTCCACTCTTCTTTATGCCTCTTTTTCACAGGGAAATGTAGTGTGGCTCTATTCCTCCCAACGAGGCCCCAGATGTCCTATGACACACTTTCATGCGTTCACCAGTCCTTTTAGCATCATATGCACACTGGAAATAACTCATCTGGAGCCTGACATTATTCCCATTTCTGATGTTGAGTATAACTTGAATGCTTTCCAGAACGATGAACATCAGAGGGGATGATGAGACCCAGTGTTTAGAAAAGATCTTTATTAAGAAAAACAAAAGCAAAATAAAAATGCTATGACAAAGCTGTCCTGGAGACACTGTAAACTGTTTCAGATGGTGGTCAATAGTTGTCAAAATGTAAGGTGACTTTTTAATAAACTTTTATGGCTTGGGGAAATTGGTTTTCTTTGTAGTGAGGGACTGTTCTGCTTATAGATTACCCTCCTTCCAGTTGATTTTAATTTAAAGCACTAGAACTAAAGATTTAAACAATCAAAGAAAGCACTGTTCTACCCAGGTCCCATGAAGTGCAAAGAATTAGCCCCTTCTTTCCCAGAAAAAAAAAGGAGGGAAAAAATCAGTCAGGACTACTAAGACCAAAGAAACAGATCCAGAACATAAAACCTCCTAACCCAGGTTTCTTTATCAAGTGTGGACCAATCACAGATTCATAATCATTGAAGTCCACCCTTTAATTAAATAGATTCCTATTCTATATATAGTTGGTGAACACTCATAAGGACCACCTCACTCCATGATAACTAAACTCATCAGAATCTCTTTCAGAAAATGCAATCCTCTAGCCCAATGGCTCTCAACCTTTTCAGACTACTGTATCCCTTGCAGGAGTCTGATTTGTCTTGCCTGCCCCCAAGTTACACCTCACTTAAAAACTACTTGCTTACAAATCAGACACAGTGGTTTGAGCATTGGCCTGCTAAACCCAGGGTTGTGAGTTCAGTCCTTGAGGGGGCCATTTAGGGAACTGGGGTAAAAAATCTGTCTGGGGATTGGTCCTACTTTGAGCCGGGGTTTGGACTAGATGACCTCCTGAGGTCCCTTCCAACCCTGATATTCTATGATTGTATAAAAATACCAAAGTGTCACAGCACACTATTACTGATAACATGCTTACTTTCTCATTTTTACCATATAATCTACAAAATAAATCGATTGGAATATAAATATTGTACTTACATTTCAATGTATAGTATATAGCAGGGATCAGCAACCTTTGGCATGCGGCCCGCCAGGGTAAGCCCCCTGGCGGCCTGGGCCAGTTTGTTTACCTGCCACAGTCGCAGGTTTGGCCAATCACGGCTCCCACTGGCCGTGTTTCGCCATCCCAGGCTAATGGGGGCTGCGAGAAGCCATGGCCAGCACATTCCTCGGCCTGCGCTGCTTTCCGCAGCCTCCATTGGCCTGGGACGGTGAAATGCGGCCAATGGGAGCCGTGATCGGCCAAACCTGCAGACATGGCAGGTAAACAAACCGGCCCGGCCTACCAGGGTGCTTACCCTGGTAGGCTGAGTGCCAAAGGTTGCCGATCCCAGGTATATAGAATATAAACTAGTCATTGTCTGTATGAAATTGTAATTTGTACTGACTTCATTAGTGCTTTTTATGTGGTCTGTTGTAAAACTAGGCAAATATCTAGATGAGTTGATGTATCCTCTGAAAGACCTCTGCGTACCCCCAGGGGTGCACATACCCCTGGTTGAGAATCACTGTTCTAGCCAGTTCTGCTGAAACACAACTATATTTTCAAGTCTATGTGCAAATTAACACATTGTTTCCAACCTATGCTTTTGGACAAGATCACTGAGAGAGCTGTTTGGGGAGCAAAATCCAGAAGGAACTCTCAACAGACTGGATATTTGAATTGGGTTTCAGACAGAGATGGGTCAGTTGATGCTGAGAGATGTTCTCTTGTCCTTCGATGGAAAACAAATGATCACATTCATAGCTGTATAATTATACTTATAATCAGCACTGCAACCTTTGATCATGTTGACAGTACATCCGTATCTTACATAATGTGAGACCAAGCAGAAATAAATGGAATTGCAATGAAATGGATCTGCTTATTGATCTCAGAAAATACCAATGCACATCTGCAGTTCCCTTGAAGAGTGTCGTAAGGAGCACTATTTCCACCTATGCATTAGAAGAAAGAACACTGGAGAAATATCTTTAAAAAATAAGCACATTTGAAAGAGTCTCATCACACTTCGATAGAGCTGAACTTTTTGAGCCAGATTCTGATATTTTTCCTCATGCTGAGGAATATTTGACTTCAATGGGAGTACTTAAGGAACAAGGAGCTTGTCAAACATGAATAGAGGTGTAAGAATCTGACCCTCACTTAGTGCAGTGATGAGTATGATATAAAAGCCTAGATATAGCACAGAGAGTTCCTGTTTATCTTTTGCAACATTAATTTCCTTTGCACATGCATAGTATCTTTTCTATTTTCTGGTTAAATGTGGAGTTTAATTATAAAATGTATACCATAAAATATGTAAAATAGGCAAACTAGCCAAATTAACCTCACTCTGAAACCTGAACTTTTTTGTATCAGCTTCTTGTGATTTTAAAAGTCAGCAGTCTTAACACTTCAGCCATTTAGGGTTGTTCATGTTTTTGTTTTTACTTTTAATATAGTTTATTAGTAAGATTGATAGTGAACATTTTACTGGAGGTATGCTGTATCTCAATGATTCAAGGATATTCAAGATTTAGAAGGACTATATCAGACTTAGTTAAGTAGATGTAATTTAGTAAATAGAGTATTAGTGTCCATTTGTAAAGTGGCTATGTCTAGTTAGCAAAACTAAGGACAAATTATGCTTATAATACCAGAACTAATATAACTTTAGTTATAAGTCCTCTTAACAATTTTCTGTTATGAACTTAGCGTTTTTTGTTTTGTTTTGTTTTTAATTTGAGGGTGGAGAGGCTTCATTTCTATGACTGCATCATCTATCCTCTAACATTTTGTTCTTTCCCTTTTTTGCAAGCTGTGACTTTTCTGGCATGCTCTTAGCCATAGAATGAAGGCAATTAATTTCAAATGCATCTGTGGAATAGTATAGTATTTTTATATAATCTATATGTTTAGCATTTTGGAGGTAGCATCTATAAAGGAAGCAACCAGCTCTTGCAGTTTGAATCAGACATCCATAAAACAATATTTAAAAAAATGTGTATTTGAATAAATGTATGAGCTTCATTAAAATGTAATCACAGTGGATTCAGTCCTGCAGGATCAGTAGGTGATTTGGACATTTTTGAGCATTGTGTTCCATGCGCAGATTCCTATAGATTCTTAAGGCCAGAAGTGATCATTATAATCTAATCTGACCTCCTGCATAGTATAGGCCAGAGACTATCACCAATAATTTATGCATCAAGCCCACAACTTCTGTTGGAGTTATAGCATAGCCTTTAAAAAGACATCCAGTGTTAATTTAACGAAGCCAAGTAATGAAGATTGCACCTTGTTCAGTGGTTAATTACGATCACTTAAAAATCAGCACCATATTTCTAGTCTGGCACTTCAGATTCCAAATACTGGATCTTATGCTTTTTATGGTAGTTTAAAAGAAATCTCTTTCCCATGTAGGTGCTTGTGGATCAGGATCAAGTTACCTCTTAACTTCTTTCATAAACTAAATAGATTGAGCTTTTTTTAGTTTCTCACTATGAGACATATTTTCCAGACATTGAATCATTCTTACAACTCTTTTTCTGAATTATTCCCAATATTCAACATCCTTGTTTTGAAGTGTGGATATCATATTATTCTATTAATGGCCTCAGTAATACAACATACATTGTCAATACCACCTCTGCACTCCTACTCTGTACTCCCTTGCCTATACTTCTATGGATCACATTCACCCTCTTAATAAAATTACACTGGGAGTTCATGGTTTGTTTGGTTATCTAGCATGACAACTAAATTCTTTTCAGAGTTACTGCATTCCACAATAAAGTTTCGTATCTAATTGGTTTATTGAATACATCTATCATTTCTGCATCATGACAGATGATTTTACCATCCTTGTCTAGTATCATACCTGTGCCATTGCTAGGATTTTCCTGATATTTTTGAAGAGTTTCTTTGTATTGTCCTTGAGGCTACCAACCACGGAGCATTGACTGATACCTTTAGCTTTCCTTATCAATTGTTTGCATTTTCTATCAGCCAACTTGTATTCATTATCAACTTCCCCATTTTTTTCTATTTGTAGTCCATTTTATATAAAATGTATAACTTTTTATTGGTGCCTTTACCGCCTCCCTTTTGCCAGGATGATTTTTTTTTTAACCAAAGAAGTATTTTAAAATAATTGTCATACCCAATAAAGCATAAAGCAGTCACAAAGAATTCCCAATTATTGCTCACATTTTTGTTGTTAAACATTTACTTCAGTTCTGTTTTGCTCAGAATTGTTTTCAGCTTTGGGGCATTGGCCCTTGTATTGCATATTATCCATATATAACATTCAACAAAACTGAGTGAGAGGCACTGGCAGTCATAAATGACAACTATGGTTAGTGATACTGAAAAACATTAAAAGAGAGAGGTACAGATGCTCATTTAGAAGTATATCAGGTCATAACATTTTTGATGACATATTCGGTTGCAACAAAACTGAAATGATATATCAGTTTTCACTAAAGTTACATTGGGAAGTGTGGGGGGTGGCGCGCGGTGTACATGGGAGAGACAGAAAGATATCAAGAGAGAGACAGGTTATAGCTGACCTATGTAGTTGGCAGACTTTCAGGACAAGCTCAGCCATAGTCTCTTTGGGTATGTTTCCACTGGAGTTAGACACCCGTGGCTGGCCCATGCCAGCTGACATGGGCTCCCAGGGTCTCAGCCTGAGAGGCTTTTTGTATTGCAGTGTAGAAATTTGGTCTCAGTCTGCAGCCTGAGCTCTGGGACCCTCTCGCCTTGGTTCAAGAAATCCTATTATAGTATACTTGCCTCTAGTCCCTGCCAGCACTCCCCATATCTTGCCACAGGTCACCAGCTAATAACAGCCTCCCATGGTCTCTCACCTGTATTGGGACAGATTATGAACTTAAGTGGAGTAGGGGGAAGGAAGGAGGAGGAAAGGCTAGTAACTGTTTCAGGTTCAGGTCTCCTTGCTCCTGGTGCTTACTAGCAGTCCTCTTTTCTACCCTCTGGGAAAGTTCCCCCCTTTGCTGTAGCTAGCCTCACCCTCTTAAGCTCTACCTCTCCAGGTGGATCATGTTCTGCTGGTGCATCTAATTGGGGCTTCCTTAGTGTAGGGAATGCTCATTAGGCTCTCTACCATTTGGATGGGGCATGTGCCATAACAACCTGGAAGGTGGCTCAAGTTCCTGCTCTAGGATGAACAACTGCTCTGAATTACTCACACATACGTTTGGAAAGTTATGTTTTTGCTTTACTGTGGAAGGAAAACAAATTCTGAAAGCTGCCCACAAAATGGAATTGTCATCTTCCAATCAGCTCTACTGAGAATAGAGAAAGAGACTGGCAATGAGACAGAAGCTCTTAAAGAAAATACCCAAAAAAAATGCTCAACCAGCTGTATATTTAGCATCAGTGGGTCTATTAAATATTGCAGGATTGCATCATCTATACTAAAATACACATGAAAACTAATGAGGTGAAATCTGAATAAGTGGGGGAAAAAAAACAGGAGAAACAAATAATTGCAGCTTTTCATGTAATTTAATCTAAAATCCCCTTGCTCACCTCTAGCAGGTGACTAGTGAATACAGAGGCAAAAAGGAGAGCTAAAGACAGCCAAAATGAAAAGGCATCTTGCAAAAGAGTATGACAAAGAAAACTTACAGGCATCAAAAGTCGGTGTGGACATAACATTGCTGTAGGAACCAAACTCTCAAGGTTTCCCAGCCAACTATGTGCAAAATATATTATGCTATGGGATAAAAAGTAATCTGTTTGGTGAGAGAATACAGTTTTACTGAGGAGTTGGTTTTAGTTTCACATTTCAGAATTCAGAGTTTGTTTCACCAGTTGGCAGATAGCTCTTCTAAATTTATATCAGAATAGACTGTATCTCTGTTTTCATGCTTTAATTAATATTTTAATTTCCTGCATTTCAGTGGTTTCCATGAGCAGACCCAGTTTCAAACAATAAAATTGTGATAAGTTTATATTTTTGTGAGTGGGGTGAGGAGATTGCTTCATTCAGAAATTTCTGATTCGCATTTGTTACCCTTTTTATTCTAGCACTAAATTAGGATCAGACAGTTCTATATTTGCTTTATACCATATTGAGTAGTTTAAGCATTTCTTAGCAAAATGGGACCTGATGTTTGGATTTGTTCTGAATCAGCAAAAAGCGGCTGAATTTAGGAGACAGGGTTTTCCTTCCTTTACTTTATTTATGTCCATTGGTTCTCAGTATCCTCATATATTATGTAGCATCATAGCATTCTGGCTTTTGATGCAGTAGGTAATAATTTGTAAAATCTAATGTAATAAAAGCTGCCACATATACACAAGAAAAAATTCTAGCACCACATAAAATTTTGCTATTTTCATCAGCTACGTTTCAAATTCAATTTATTCACCATACTTCAATAATCTTGGTCAGATCCCAGCTCCACAGGGGGTGCCTGCCTACTCTTTAGTATCACAGAAGCATGTAATTTTGTTCACAGTTTTATTTGTTTAGAGTAATTTGTACAAGTGGCATTTTAATGTAAAATGTATTACATTTGCTGAAGAGACAGATTTTTTTTTAATAAGGGTCTCTGTTTAAAAACAGCATATGAAGACTTATATGGACAAACACCATTCACTGTAATGGGTGGGGGTATTTTTGTGATCATTTATAAAAAAAAATCCGTCAGGGAAAATAAATAGAAAAATGCCAGTTGTTGCCTAGGCCCTGATTGTTCAAAGTACTTGTACTGAAAGTTAAGCACCTATTTGTGTGGGGGTTGGTTTTATTTTGTTTCCTCACTTGGAGCTATAAGAAGTAGGGTATCTTTGGATATAGTGTTTTCTGCTAAACTTACCTATAGGAAGAGTCTGCTTAATTACCTGTAACAACTTCTTTCAGGACTAAGTTCTGGCATGTTGCATCATTTACTTGTATCATTACCAGAAGTAATAGAGTACTTCTGAAAGCTTCAGTGTAAAAACATTTGGTAGCATGCGATCTTCCCTTCAGTGTGGTATCCTGCAAAATCAGCAACTGCCGGTTGCTCCTTCAGTGCATTTAGAGGTAAAAGGAGATGGGATAGTGTTAGAGGCAGGTGGAGTCAAGGGTAAGGTGATTTTTGTTTGTTTTTTTAAGATTGGAAAGGTGAATACTTGTATTTTGAGGAGAAGGAACCTGACAGTGAGATGTTGAGGAGAAAGATGAGGAAGAGTGGAATAAGAGAGGTCAGGAGGTGGAAAGAGATGGGTTCACTAGTACGGGTGGAGGGGTTGGAGAAGAAAAGCAGATGTGAAATTGCAGTGTCAGTTACAGGAAAGAATGATGAGAGGGTGCTAAGCTGAGGAGGCAAATAGCGGCAAGAAGAGCATCAGTTCTTGTCTTTGAGAACAAAACAGATGGTGAAATAAAATAATTTATCCAGAACTTTATTTTAACACTGTAATTTTCAGTTTGCTGTGTCTACTACATTCAGTTTAGAATGGCAGCAATTAATTTATCACATAATTAATTCTGTTGTACTAAATAAATAAATAAAGTGAACACAAAAAGAATCCTAATAGTAATTGAGCACAAACTTAATGTACTGTAAGTGCTTCTCCCACAGTGTGATTTAAAAGCTAAAGGCAAATCTGTGTTTACCGTTTTTAAAGGGCTGTGCTTTGATTCCTAGGCTGCTGATTGTGTGAAGGCTCATAATGATATTGTGTGGTGAACTTTTATATTTGGAAGATATAGTCATAACAGTTTTAATTAGGTACCGGGTTCACCTTAACATTGTGAGAATGTAAGGTTTAGTAGATATAGTCTGACTTTGCCTTCCTAGTCCATTGGTCAGCATCACAGAACTCCGCTACATGCAGTTTTTGGCACATGAAGAATCAGTGAGTGAAGAAGGAAAATCCTGTACATAATATTATCTATGTACACAACCAAACTTTTATTTTTGTAGCTAAAGTCAGTGTCTGCAATGTCACCACTGATAATGTATTAGCATTTTTAATCTATGAAAATTGTTAGAAAATCACATAGCCTTAATAGGAATATTATGATAATCCTCATATCAGTTAGGATGACTATATTTCAGCAGGGCACAAATTGCCAATGGGCTTCTTCTGCATTCAGACAACACCAAATCTTAATGCAGATGTTTTCCGTTCCTTGGAGTTCATCAACATAGTATAATTGTTGATTCAACCAGTGAAGAGGAAGGAGACATATGTGGGTCATAGGAAGTTCAGAAATACTTAAAAATACCACTGCAAAGTATCAGAAGTAATGTTGTCTATATCATACGACTATTTGCTTTCCCCCCTCTGATATTACTTCCTTTATGCAGAAAAGACTGCATATTATAATCTCACAGGAATAAGAGACTTAGTGTTTTCTTTCCATTATAACATAAAGGAAAATCAATCTACAGGCCAAAACAAATTGCCTATGGGTAATAAAATATCCACTTCATTGTTTTGCTGAATAATTAGATGGCCACGGTTTATTCTTTTTTATTATACATTCACTTCTCCAAAGGATGGTGAGTATATAAATGGAAATACTTTCTTCTAGTGAGCAGTAACACCAGAGCCCAAAATTCATAGATTCATAGATTCTAGGACTGGAAGGGACCTCAAGAGGTCATCGAGTCCAGTCCCCTGCCCTCATGGCAGGACCAAATACTGTCTAGACCATCCCTGATAGACATTTATGTAACCTACTCTTAAATATCTCCAGAGATGGAGATTCCACAACCTCCCTAGGCAATTTATTCCAGTGTTTAACTACCCTGACAGTTAGGAACTTTTTCCTAATGTCCAACCTAAACCTCCCTTGCTGCAGTTTAAGCCCATTGCTTCTTATTCTATCCTTAGAGACTAAGGTGAACAAGTTTTCTCCCTCCTCCTTATGACACCCTTTTAGATACCTGAAAACTGCTATCATGTCCCCTCTCAGTCTTCTCTTTTCCAAACTAAACAAACCCAATTCTTTCAGCCTTCCTTCATAGGTCATGTTCTCAAGACCTTTAATCATTCTTGTTGCTCTTCTCTGGACCCTGTCCAATTTCTCCACATCTTTCTTGAAATGTGGTACCCAGAACTGGACACAATACTCCAGTTGAGGCCTAACCAGCGCAAAGTAGAGTGGAAGAATGACTTCTCATGTCTTGCTCACAACACACCTGTTAATACATCCCAGAAGCACATTTGCTTTTTTTTTTTTGCAACCGCATCACACTGTTGACTCATATTTAGCTTGTGGTCCACTATAACCCCTAGATCCCTTTCTGCCGTACTCATTTCTAGACAGTCTCTTCCCATTCTGTATGTGTGAAACTGATTTTTCCTTTCTAAGTGGAGCACTTTGCATTTGTCTTTGTTAAACTTCATCCTGTTTACCTCAGACCATTTCTCCAATTTGTCCAGAGAAATGCAACATCTCTATGACATGATGTTCCTTATGCATATTATAATATATTAGGCACTATCATAATAAAATAATTATCTGACACATAGCCCAGTGTAGCAGTGTGAGACTCCTGCTGGTATCTCCTGCTGGTTTCCTGGGAATTAGCTCTTTTTCCAGCTCCAGAGCGCCCTCTGCAGGCCAGTGTCCCACTTGCCACTGGCCCACGTATCCCTCCCAGACCAGAGTGCCCTTTACCCATGTTCTGCCCACTGCAGCAACCCCCAACCCCCTATCCCCACCTTGCCTCAGTGGCTACTGCCAGTCACCATCTAGCCCCCTTGCACTGAGGCAGACTGCAGTCTGTAAAGGCCACTCATCATTGGCAAGGGGGGTTTGGACCTGCTGCCTTGGCCTACCCTGGGCTGCCCTCTGCAACCCCAGTACCCTTCTGGGCCTTTAACAAGGCCTGCAGCCTGGGGGGTTTCCAGGCCAGAGCTCCCCAGCTCCTCTGGCTTTCCCCCAGCACTGCTCCACTCTAGGTACCCTGTGAACTTCTAATAGGGTGACCAGATAGCAACTGTGAAAAAACGGGACAGGGGGTGGAAGGTAATTAGGGTGACCAGATCACCCAGGTCAAATACTGGGACGTGGGGGGGGAGGGGCAAAAAAAAAAGGGTGTCAGAGCAACCCCTCCCCCACAAGCGCTGGAGGGAGGTCCTGGAGACGTAGGGGGAGCGGGGTGCTGTGAGTGAGAGTCCAGCCTGGCCCCGAGCGCAGGCAGGCCTCAGTCGGGCGGTAGGGAGAGGAGGGGGGCGGCCCGCGGGGCCAGGTGGCGGCTGTTCTTCCCCCCTGGGCAGCGGGACTTGGGAGCAGCCACTGCTGCAGCTCCCACTGCCACTGGGGGAGGAAGCGGTCAATGGCCAAGCTCGGAGGCTGCGGCTCTGGCGCCCGGGCCCGAACCCCCCGAACCCAGGCCTATTGCGGGGACCCAGCAGCGCGCACACTGTGCGGGCCCAGCCCCTGGCCAGTCGCTTCTGGGCTGGTTGCCCAGCTGGTGCAATCCCATGGTGGTCCCAGAGTGGGGGCAGTAGGCCCCAGCCCCCCCGTCCTGCTCGGGTCCCGCAGAGGAACGGACGGGGCTGGGCTGCTGCTGCCTCCGCCCCGGGGCCGCCGCTGGATTGCACCAGCTGGGCAGCCAGCCCAGATGCGACTGGCCAGGAGCTGGGTGCAGCGTGCACGCTGCTGGGTCCCCGCAACAGGCCCGGGTTCGGGGGGTTTGGGCTCGGGCGCCAGAGCCACAGCCGCCGAGCTTGGCCATCAGCTGCTTCCTTCCCCCACGGCAGTGGGAGCTGCAGCAGCAGCTGCTCCCGAGTCCCGCTGCCCAGGTGGGGAGAACAGCCGCCGCCTGGCTCCGCAGGCCGCCCCCCTCCTCTCCCTACCGCCCGACTGAGTCCTGCCTGTGCTCGGGGCCAGGCCGGACTCTCACTCACCCTGGCCCCGTGCTTCCCCTGCGTCTCCCGGGCCTCCCTCCAGCGCTTGTGGAGGGAGGAGGAATGGCGAGCCTGGGGAAGAGGCGGGGATTTGGGGAGGGAACCAATGGGGGATGGAGGGGGCGGAGTCACGGCAGGGGTGGGGGGGCTCTGGAGCCTTTGCTTGTTTGTCCAGTGTCCCGACCTAACATCGGTCCGGACGTGGGACAAACAAGCAAATATCGGGACAGTCCCGATAAAATCGGGACCTCCGGTCACCCTAACTTCTAAGCAGCTAGATCCTTCCCTCTCTATAGGCAGAGAGACTGACCCTTTGCTCCTGGCCCACTGGCCTCTTATAAGGACCAGCTGGGCCCTGATTGGGGCGTGGCCGCATCTGTGGCTGGTTCCCCAATCAGCCGAGGCTTGTGGCTCTTCCTAGCCACAGCCCTCTCGTCGCCTCAGCCCTGTCCCAGGGGTGATTTCAAGCCCTTCAGGGCAGGAGCGGGTGACCACCCCGCTACACCCAGGTCCTAGACCTGATGCTAGGCACTATACAAACACAAAACATAACGATAGTCTCTGCTCTAAGGAGCTTACAGTCCAAGTATAAGACAAGAGAAAACAAGTGTGCATCGATAGAGAAGCACAAGCAAACAATGAGAAAATAATTTTTTCTTTTAATTCAAAGATTTCTGGAAGTAACTATGGCACCAACTCAATTTAAACAGGAAAGAGGATGATACTGTAATGATGGCGCTAGTGCAGGTGTGTGAGGGGGATAATCATTAGCTGAGTTCTGGATCTGATGTTCAAGGGACATCATTAGGAGATAAAGCTGTGTTCAAGGCCAGCTTTGAGGTTTTCACAGACCATAGTGATTTTATTCTTGTAGTGCCTCCCCTCACCAATGTTCTCAATCTCTTTCTGACAGTCTCTTATCCTCTCTCTCTCTATCTTCTCTATATCTAAATCAATTGGCTAAATTCACTACTCTGCTCTCTTTCTTAGACTCATAGATATTCAGGCCAGAAGGGACCATCAGGATCATCTAGTCTGACCTCCTGCATATTGTAGGCCCCAGAACCTTGCCCGCCCATTCCTGTAATATACCCATAACCTCTGGCTGAGTTAGTGAAGTCCTGAAATAATAATTTGAAGACTTCAAATTACAAGAGAATCCAGCATTTATGCTAGTTTAAACCTGCAAGTAACCCGTGCCACATGCTGCAGAGGAAGATGGGGGGAAAAAAAAACAGGGTCTCTGCCAATCTGACCTGGGAGAAAATTCCTTCCCAACCCAAAATATGGTAGTCAATTGGAGCCTAAGCACTTTGGTGAGACCAAACAGGCAGACACCTGGGAAAGAATTCACTATAGTAACTGACAGTCATCCTCATGTAGTGTTCCATCACCAACCATTGGGGATATTTGCTATTAGCAATTGCAGATCAGCTATGTGCCATCGTAGGTAGTCTCATCATACTATCAACTCCATAAATTTATAAAATTCAGTTTTAAAACAAGTTAGGTTTTTTGCCCCCACTGCTCCTCTTGGATGTCTGGTCCAGAACTTCAGTCCTCTGATGGTTAGAAATCTTCATCTAATTTCAAGGCTAACCTTGTTGATGGCCAGTTTGTATCCATTTGTTCCTGTTTCAACATTGATATTTAAGTTAATATCTCTCCCTGCCTGGTAGTATCCCTCTGATGTATTTATAGAGAGAAATCCTATCTCCCCTCAGCCTTCTTTTGGTTAGGGTAAACAAGCCAAGCTTTTTGAGTATTTTCTAATAAAGTAGATTTTCCATTTCTCTGATCATTCTAG
This sequence comes from Malaclemys terrapin pileata, assembly GCF_027887155.1. Classification (NCBI taxonomy): domain Eukaryota; kingdom Metazoa; phylum Chordata; order Testudines; family Emydidae; genus Malaclemys; species Malaclemys terrapin. The sequence continues at coordinate 94,793,219 of NC_071509.1, forward strand.
TAGCCTTTCTCTACACCTGTTCCAGTTTGAATTAATCTTTCTTAAACACAGGAGACCAGAACGTCACACAATATTCCAGATGAGGTCTCACCTTGTAGAATGGTACTAATGCTTCTCTATATCTACCGGAAATACCTCACCTGATGCATCTTAGGAGTGCATTAACCTTTTTCACTGCCACATCACATTGGTGGCTTGTAGTCCTCCTGTGAACAACCAGTACACACACACATGTCTTTCTCCTCCTCTGTCATTTTCAAATGATACATCCCCAGTTTATAGCAAAAATTCTTGTTGTTAGTCCTCAAGTGCATGCCCTTGCACTTTTCTCTGTTAAGTTTCATTACACTTCTATTACTCCAGTTTTCAAGATTGGCCAGATCTTCTGGTATAATATTCCAGTCCTCCTACATATTGGCAATACCACCCAACTTTCTGTCATTCACACATTTGATTAGTCCACTCCCACTCTTTGTACCAAGGTCATTAATAAACATTTTAAATAAGATTGGTCCCAAGACTGATACCTGAGGAATTCCAGTAGAAACCTCACACTAGCCTGACAGTTCACCTTTCAGCATGACCCATTGTAGTCTCCCCTTTAACCAATTCCTTATCTGTCTTTCAATTCTCATATTAATCCTCATTTTCTACAATTAAACTAACAAGTTCCCATGTGGAACTGTATCAGTAACTTACTGAAATCCAGGTAGGATAGATCTACTGCATTTCCTTTGTCTAAAAATCAGTTATCTTCTCAAAGAAAGAGATCAGGTTGGTCTGGCATGATTTACCCTTTGTAAAATCATGTTATATTTTATCCCAATTACCGATTACCTCTTCTCTTAACTACTTTATCTTTCAAAATATTGACCTCATACTATTGAGGTCAAACTAATAGGCCAATAGTTTTCCCATATCACACCCCCCCCCCTTCTCAAAAATAGGTACTATATTTGCGATTCTCTAGTCATGGGGTATGAACCCTGAGTTTACAGATTCATTAAAAATCCTTGCTATTGGGCATGCAAGTTCATGTGTTATTCCCTTTAATATTCTTGGATAGAGATTATCCACCCCTTCTCCCCCTGGACATTTAGTCCCACCTCTGTTGAGCTGTTTGAGTTTGACTTCCACCTCTGATGTGGTAATTTCTACTTCCATGTCATCATTTCCATTAACCACCCTAGTACTACCCCAAGCGCCTCATTACCCTTATTAAAAACTGAGGCAAAGTATTTGTTTAGATGTTGGGCCGTGCTTAGATTATCTTTAATCTCTGCCCCATCCTCAGTGTTTAGCAGTCCCACTTCTTTTCTCGCTTTCTTTTTATTTATATGGCTATAGAACCTTTTATGATTAGATTTAATTTCCCTTGCAAGGTCCAGCTCTGCTTGGTTTTTGGCAGTTCTTACTTTTTTTCCCTACACTTCTGACCTCCAAGATGTAGCTTTCCTTGTTGATCCATCTGTAATGATGCAGTTCTGGCGGAACCCAACTGAGAGTGCCAACTCAGGACAAATTGCTCAAACAGGGCAGTTACACCTCTAAGGCAAACCAAACCAGCCAGACTAAGAGGACTTCGGTCTCACCCCACTGGCTAACCACAAGGCTCACAAGCAATTTCCTTAGACACTCCAGTTTCCCAGTATCACCACCAGTACCATTCGTTATGGGGACAAATTGTTATGAAAACCAATGCCCAATTAAAAGAAAAAAGGTTCTCCTGATCCCAAAGGACCAAGCCCCAGACCCAGGTCAATATACAAATCATATCTTACCCACAAATCACGCTGTTGCCAATCCTTTAGAATCTAAAATCTAAAGGTTTATTCATAAAAGGAAAAAGATAGAGATGAGAGTTAGAATTGGTTATATGGAATCAATTACATACAGTAATGGCAAAGTTCTTGGTTCAGGCTTGCAGCAGTGATAGAATAAACTGCAGGTTCAAATCAAGTCTCTGTAATACATCCCCAGCTGTGATGAGTCCTCAGTCCTTTGCTCCAAACTGAAGCTCTGAACAAAGTCCCTCCAGAGGTAAGAAGCAGGATTGAAGACAAAATGGAGATGAGGCATCAGCCTTATATAGTCTTTTCCAGGAAAATTACAGCAAGATGGAGTCTGGAGTCACATGGGCCAGTTCCTGCATACTTTGCTGAGTCTGAAGGATATTTGCCTTCTTTCAATGGGTCCATTGTATAGCTGATGGTCCTTAATGGGCCATCAAGCAGGCTAGGCAGAACTAATCCCAGCTTGTCTGGGATGTCACCCAGAAGCATAGCATAAGTTTGCCATACAGACAGTATAGAGCCGATATTCATAACTTCAACTACAAAACTGATACACACATATAGACAGCATAATCATGACCAGTAAACCATAACCTTGTCTTAGACACCCCCATTTGACCCCCTTTATACAAGATTTGGGTGCCACTACAGGACCTTGGTTGCAACAATGATCTATATGGTCCCAGTTTATGTCAATAACGTCACACCATCCCATTTTTCATTCTTTGTAGGCTTTCTGCTTTCTCTTAATCACCTGTTTGAGATGCTTGCTCATCTAGCTTGTTCTACAAGCCTTGCCTACATTTTTCTTTTTTTTTTTTTTACCCTTACTTGGGATGCAGGCTTCAGATAGTTTCTGAAACTTTGACTTAATCCTTGAGTTCTTTAGTTTTAGTCCAGTTCCCTATCTTATTATTATTATTATTGTTATTATTATTATTTATTAAGTGTGCCCTTTTGAAATCAAGGAACCTATTTGCAGACTTATTTTTTTATTTATCCTTCCATTTAGTTTCAACTGAATTAACGTATTACTCAAACCTAAGCTGTCCCCTATGACTAGCTCTTCTATGAGGTTCTCAGTACTCACCAATACCAGATATAAAATGGTACCACCTCTTGTTGGTTTGGTGACTATTTGGTGACAAAATCTGTCTTTTATCACGTCCAGGAAAATCTTGGCCCTACCATTATTAATCTCTTATCTGAGTGCAGCAGACCATGTGTGGGGCAGGAGATAGAGGGGAGTTGTCAGGGGAGCCTATTACACCTCTTTGATCGTTTTTCCAGCTTTGGTGCAAGCCTGGGGGCTGCTCTAGCTTGTGCAGCTCACAATGGCTCAAAAGGACAGTCCAAAACCATTTTTGCTCAGTATCTTTATGAATGTTGTTTTTGCTTCTCTGAAAATAGTACTTAAATACAAGTTCAGTCACAAAAAAAGTAAGGTTTTGTTTGTTTGTTTTGTTTTTTAAAATAGTACAGAATCCAGTTTTATGAGTAAACTTTTTAAAAGCCTGAGCTGACTCTTATTGAAGTCAGTTTTCTCTCTCTCTCTCTCTCTCTCTCTAAACAATTAATATGCAAACCAGCACACTCCAGGATGTACCATTATCAGTCAAAATATGCTTCCTTTTATGCCTCAGCCAATGTTTCATATAAAGAAAGAATCAAAGGACTCACTTTGTTGCACATCAATCTTTGGTTTATGTTAATGTAATTTTTTGTGTGTATGGGTATTGCTATGTCAGGTGTTTTTAATATATTTCCATTTAATGCAACCTGTTCTGGAAATGCCATATTAACAAGTCACATCTATTTTTGTCCACTCTGAATGCAGTATGGATTGAGAGTTATGAGGGGGATAATGGTATTTCAGAGCATTTAGAAATGACAGGAGTCAGGGCCGGCTCCAGGCACCAGCTTAACAAGCAGGTCCTTGGGGCGGCCAATGGAGAGGGGCAGAACCTGCGGCAATTCAGGGGCGGCAGGTCCCTCACTCCCTCTAGGAGCAAAGGGCCTGCCGCTGAACTGCCGCCGCCAATCGCAATCGCGGCTTTCCCCCCCCCCCCCCAATTGCCGCCGCCGATCGCAATCAGTGTTTTTTTTTTTTTTTGCTTGGGGCAGCAGAAATGCTGGAGCCGGGCCTGACAAGAGTGATGAGGTAAATATACTGATAATGCCTCTGTGCTGGACATTCCCAAATAGTGGTCCTTGGACCACTTGCAGCTGTTCTGTGGAGAACAAGCTGATCAAATGGTGTTGATTATTGTCTTGGTTTGCAGCTGAGAGACAGAGTCGATGTCTGGGAAGGGAGATGAAATGAAAGCAAACAAGGACTGAATGATAAACTTTGTCAGAATGTAAGCTGTTTGGGTTAGCAACTGTTTCCACATACAACAGCTATCATCATGGGGCTCAGTTGTTGCTCAGATCTTCTAAATGTTACTGTAATACTATTTTTTTTTCAAAAATGGATAAAATACCATTCACAAAAAAAAATCAGCTTAAATACACAAATTATTTCCAAACATATTCTTCCATGTGAGTTATTGCTGTAGTTACAAGCTGTTATGTGAATGAGAATGAGAGGGAAAGTGGACCACACAGTCATGAATGGGAGGAGAGATGCTCTATGATATATTCTTTTCACATGTAGCCAACCCTGTGATGAATTTTGTGATCCCTGAACTACACAATATGCACGAATGCATAGTAGGTGACTGTGATAATAGTTCCGTATTAGTTCCCCTCTTTCTGTAGGGATATTCCTCCTCTCTATGATAATAAATGTATTTAGTCAGACCTGTGTGGTCTGACATACACATAAATCAGGCAGTTGCAAATACCATTACTAGAGCTGGATGGGGAAAAAATTGCCCAACCCACAAAATGTTCAAGAAACAATTTTGTTCTGTCCTGAACTGTGACAAAAATTTAAAATCTCAAAACATGAAAAGCTTAAAAATAATGCCCTCTCACCCTCTTCCCCACAAAATAAACAAACAAAAAATCCCAAAACACCAAAACCCAAATAATCTTTGGGTAAATTGAAATATTTTGTTTTGATTTTAACCATTTTTCTTTCATTAGCTTAAATTTTAAACTAGAAAAGTGGATGTCAAATGTCAAAATTAAATGGTTCAACAATTTCAAAACACTTTTTAAAAAACGATTTGAGAAATTAGGTAAAAACTGACCCTTTCCTAGGGGCGGGGGGGAGTTTTGGTTTCATCAAATTGGCATTTTCCAATGAAAAAGCATTAGTCTAAATATTCCTAGCTGGCTATAATCTTTACCTTCTACATCCCATATTTCTCTGAGCTTTAAGTGTAAATGATTTTCCATCTTATATTCCTCTCACCTAGGGTGACCAGATAGCAAGGGTAAAACATCGGGACAGGAGGTGGGGGGTAATAGGAGCCTATATAAGAAAAAGCCCCCAAAATCGGGACTGTCCCTATAAAATTGAGACATCTGGTCTACTCTCACCACCTATGGCAGCAAAAGATTATGTGGTAAACAACTTTGCATCATCAAAATTAAAAAAAAAAAAAATAGCAGTAGGTGAAGACATTTAAAAGTGGCCACAAGTCCTTTTACTTTACTGCTCCCTAATTTGGAGCTCTATATATCACAATAGACTTGGCCAGGGAGTATCATGCAATGCTGTATGAAGCCATTACCAAGGACCATTCCATGGCTGCATAGCTCAGGGGATCAGTCAAGATATTTAGGCTAGGTAGAACCCTGACAGAATTAAAGCCTGATTCTGCCAACCATGACTGAGATGAGTCATCCCAGGATGATTTCACTGAAACTGCTTGTGTGAGTGTTGGGTCCCTTATTGTAAATGTCCATCCTGAATTAGTGCCAGGAATGAATTATGTGATGATGAGGTCCTCTGGGTAGACAAGAGAAAGTGTCAAGCAGAGTAGGAAAACAAACTAAATAGATACAGAGAATCATCATCTAAGAAGGGCAGAGAATTTTCACCAAAATACAAATGGGCTGGATTGTGGCTTCCCACTAAGACCCCTTTGCAAGCATTTTGGTGCTGCAAATGGTCCATAAAGGTATGTCCTAAAGAGGCAACTGAGGATTCTTCTGTTATGGGGAATCCTCAAATATACAGAGCCCATGAATAATTACAATAGCAACACCAGGTTTTACCTGACCTTTTGCTACCCTGGAGATCAGGAGAGCATAAACAAGACTTGAAGCCACTTTATCCTTTGCCACTAGGGTGACCAGACAGCAGGTATGAAAAATCGGGACAGGGGGTAATAGGCACCTATATGAGACAAAGCCCCCAAAAATCAGGACTGTCCCTGTAAAATTGGGACATCTGGTCACTTTATTTGCCAGACACCTCAACTCCCCCCCTCCCCCCAGCTTCACCAAGTGGAGTTCAGCTGCAGGATCTGTGCATATCTTATTACAAAAACTGTCATGCACTCTACCAATGTCACATAGCTGTGTATTACTCTCCGCAGATGCTCCAGCACTAGAGCTCAGAAACTCTGAAAGGATTGCTAAGGACACAACTGAGTATGGTTAAAATAAACTGTATTTTAACAGAAGCAATCAAACTCAGTTGGATCCAAGTTCTTCCTTTGTTTGTTACTGGATAGAGCTGGGCAGATGTTTTTGGACGAATAGCTTATTCGCTGAAAAATGTAGTCTTGGTCTACTTGTGAATTTGTGTCAGATTTGTGTCACATTGTGTTGGCTGGGACAGGGGCATGCTAGATTCACAAAACCACTGAGGTTGAGTCGTTTAGTGGGGCTCTGCCATGCCTCCTCTCTATCCCTGAAACAGACTTCAACTCTCAATACCTCGCCACATTTGAGCAAGGTAGGGGAGAAGTCAAAGGCACAGATCTGGATCCACCACACATGTTATCCATAGTGTTCCCGAATGTCAGAGGAATTCTCTGAAGCACATTTGAGTTTAAAGTTTGGCCCCTTTATGCTGACTGAATGGCAGTAAATAACTAGAGAATCTGTCCCAATAGATGCAATTTTTGCAGAGTTGTCCACACAATTCCAATTAATTCCATATTCATTCTCCAATCCTTCTATCCAAGTGTTAGAATAAATCTGACTTTTGGTGCCCATTAGCTAAATTACTAAAATGTTCTGGGCTTTTTAAAGATTTTTCATAGGATGTTCTGAAGAAAGCATAGAAGTCTGGGATTTTAATCTCCAAATGGTTATCTTGATAACTAATAAATCTAACCTTTCCAGGCAGACATATTAAGTTAAGGGGACTAATTGATCATGTTGGCACAAAGGTGTTGTTCATTCTGCAAAGGCCAAGTTAATTCACATTGATGTGATTCAAATTAACCTTAATCAGCTACTAGGCTGACTGTGATTTCATTACTGGATATGCTACAATTAGACATCTCCTGTCTTTAAATGCCCCTCAGCCTTCTACTTGCGTATGTGTGCATTTGTGTGTTTTTAATAATAAACACACAATTACACATCAGATCCCATTAGTGTAATTGGCTTTAAGATTGACTTTTTTGTGTAGTCACTTTTTGGTTCTGTTTATTCTGAAAAGGTCAAGTAATACAGATTGATGTGATCTAAATTAACTTCAAACAGTAACTTCCCTCCTTAGAATGATATGCTGTCATTGTGGAAAAGGATCTGTTTCCTTTTCACTTTTTTTTCTTAGGCTGCAATTTGATATTAATAAATCATATGTATTTCATTTCTTGAGGCAGGTGAAAAACATTTACAGTTCCAATAAATAATCTTTATAATAGGATACTAAAATAAATGATTGTCCTCAGGAAAATTTTCCCCCTTCCCCCCATGTTGAAACAACCTGGATGTGCTATTCAAAAACTATAGTTTTCAAAAGTGGATTTTATTTTCCAAATTATTGAACTATAACCTAATCCAAAGCCACTGAAGTCAATAAAAACAACAAGGAGTCTGGTGGCACCTTAAAGACTAACAGAGTCTTTAAGGTGCCACCAGACTCCTTGTTGTTTTTGTAGATACAGACTAACACGGCTATCCCCTGATACTTGAAGTCAATAAGAGTTTTTCCACTGATTTCTATGGGCTTTGGGTCAGGCCCCTGGTGTCCAACTTGCACAGTAAACAAGTAATGAGGATTTCTTACCAGGAATGCTATTTGTTTACTTAGTTCAACATGCTTGAGAACAAGTTTCATTAGTAAAGCCATAGATAGTGTGCCTGCCAGAGCTGGTTAGCGACTAGCAAACAGAACAGGTTCCCTCATTTTGTTTAATTTCTTTGAGTGAAACAGGTGTGGTTTTTTTTCTACTATTACATCAAGGTAAGAATAACAAACAACTTCTAACTCAGCACTGATGAAATGAAAAGATACAACAAGCAAAACACTCAGGCGCTCTAATCTGGACATGGATATGTGGAAATATGACTTGACATAGAAAATAACCACAAATGGCAACATGACTTATTGATTGCAATAAATGTTTAATTTTGCATTTAGTTGAAGGCCTGACTACAATGCAGTGCAATCAATAATTCATGTGCCAGTTGTGGTTATTTTACATTTCAAGTCATATTTCTACATGCAAAGGAAACCACAACTGGCATTTTATGGATTTAAATGCCATCATGCAGCCTGCATCTAATTATATATTGGTATATGTTAGTTATGGCTCAAATACTAGGCTAGATGCACTTCTGTTCCTTCTCTGAGTGCACCTTCTCAATGTCAGGCCTTGTGCCTTTACCTGGGGTGGAATCCCATGATTCTTCCACTCGTGGACCTGACCCTGAGCTATAGAACCCCATGAATCAGATATGCCTCCCCCAGCAGATCTACTGTTCTTCTCTTTGGGAGGCTGGGATCAGTAGTGAATATAGTGACCCAATAGTGTTCTTAAACCAACATATTGTTTAATTTTAACAGTAGGAGTAAAGCTTTGAGAGAAGGATTTTAAAACAAGAGTTTACATGCATGTCTATTTTCCCAAAAGTCCAGCCATCCTGGGATGGTGGGCTAGGCAGGCCTTTCTTCTTCCAGAGGATGTTGGATGTCAGCTTCAGCAGCTCCCCTACACCAACCATACTGGAGAAGGGAGAGAGTCACTTTTTATCCAGACAGACTACTTTTCTCTTCTCAGTTGCTGGGCTTTTTGGCCTTGCTTGTCAAAAAATGGTTCTGTAAGTTGGCTGGGGTCAGAAGGTCGAATTTTCACAGTTCAGGCATCTTCTTTTAATAATCTTTAAGTGCTGACTGTTCGGTGGCTTATCTCAAGTCATTATTCCTGCTTGTTTTCCTTACAGACTGTTGTTAACTTAAACCAATATATTCATACAGTGAACATCCCAATAGCTTATTTACATACAATATTCAGAAATTATTACAGAGCAGCCCTGTGTCCATCAGAGGTATATCAATACTGAGGATTTAACTTAATGTTGTTCAGTAAAAATGTGTACCTGGCTCTGTAATTAATATATGAACTTAAGCATTCCTGCTATGTTTGTTAGGACTACCATATAATTATTTCATCTATAAATAGACATTCTGGGACCATAGAATCTGATCCCTCAGTGCACCCTTTAAGGAACATATTGTCCCAAGGAGGACAGAGTGGGGACAAGGCTACGTTGCTTCCCTATCTCACTCTGATCCCTATTATACAACCAACCTGACACAAACTGCATCATCCTAAAAACAATCCAGGAAGTTTTTGGAATGTGTAGTGGACAATTCCCTGGTGCAAGTGCTAAAGGGATGAACTAAGGGCAGAGCTCTTCATGACCTGCTGCTCACAAACAGGAAAGAATTGGTAGGGGAAGTAAAAGTGGATGGGAACCTGGGAGGCAGTGACCATGAGATGGTCGAGTTCAGCATCCTGACACAAGGAAGAAAGGAAAGCAGCAGAATATGAACCCTGGACTTCAGAAAAGCAGACTTTGACTCCCTCAGGGAACTGATGGGCAGGATCCCCTCAGAGAATAACATGAAGGGGAAAGGAGTCTGGGAGAGCTGGCTGTATTTTAAAGAATCCTTATTGAGATTGCAGGAACAAACCATCCCGATGAGTAGAAAGAATAGTAAATATGGCAGGCGACCGGCTTGGCTTAACAGTGAAATCCTTGTTGATCTTAAACACAAAAAAGAAGCTTACAAGAAGTGGAAGATTGGACAAATGACCAGGGAGGAGTATAAAAATATTGCTCAGGCATGCAGGAGTGAAATCAGGAAGGCCAAATCATACCTGGAGTTGCAGCTAGCAAGAGATGTTAAGAGTAACAAGAAGGGTTTCTTCAGGTGTGTTAGCAACAAGAAGAAAGTAAAGGAAAGTGTGGGTCCCTTACTGATTGAGGGAGGCAAGCTAGTGACAGAGGATGTGGAAAAAGATAATGTACTCAATGCTTTTTTTGGCTCTGTCTTCACGAACAAAGTCAGCTCCCAGACTACTGAACTGGAAAGCACAGCATGGGGAGGAGGTGACCAGCTCTCTGTAGAGAAAGAAGTGGCTCAGGACTATTTAGAAAAGCTGGACGAGCACAAGTCCATGGGGCTGGATACACTGCATCTGAGGGTGCCAAAGGAGTTGGCGGATGTGATTGCACAGCCATTGGCCATTATCATTGAAAACTCATGGCGATTGGGGGAGGTCCAGGATGACTGGAAAAAGGATAATGTAGTGCCCATCTTTAAAAAAAGGGAAGAAGGAGGATCCGGGGAACTACAGGCCAATCAGCCTCACCTCAGTCCCTGAAAAAATCATGGAGCAGGTCCTCAAGGAATCAATTCTGAAGCACTTAGAGGAGAGGAAGGTGATCAGAAACAATCAGCATGGATTCACCAAGGGCAAGTCATGCCTGACTAATCTAATTGCCTTCTATGATCGGATAACTGGCTCTGTGGATGAGGGGAAAGCAGTGGACGTGTTATTCCTTGACTTTAGCAAAGCTTTTGATACCATCTCCCACAGTATTCTTGCCAGCAAGTTAAAGAAGTATGGGCTGGATAAATGGACTATAAGGTGGATAGAAAGATGGCTAGATTGTCGGGCTCAACCGGTAGTGATCAATGGCTCCATGTCTAGTTGGCAGCCAGTATCAAGCGGAGTGCCCCAAAGGTCGGTCCTGGGGCCGGTTTTGTTCAATATCTTCATTAATGATCTGGAGGATGGCGGGACTGCACCCTCAGCAAGTTTGCAGATGACACTAAACTGGGAGGAGTGGTAGATACGCTGGCGGGTAGGGATAGGAGGGACCTAGACAAATTAGAGGACTGGGCCAAAAGAAATCTAATGCGGTTCAACAAGGACAAGTGCAGAGTCCTGCACTTAGGACGGAAGAATCCCATGCACTGCTACAGTCTAGGGACCGACTGGCTAGGCAGCAGTTTTTCAGAAAAGACCTAGCAGTTACAGTGGACGAGAAGCTGGATATGAGTCAACAGTGTACCATTGTTGCCAAGAAGGCTAAGGCATTTTGGGCTGTATAAGTAGGGACATTGCCAGCAGGTTGAGGGACGTGATCATTCCCCTCTATTTGACATTGGTGAGGCTTCATCTGGAATACTGTGTCCAATTTTGGGCCCCACACTACAAGAAGGATGTGGAAAAATTGGAAAGAGTCCAGTGGAGGGCAACAAAAATGATTAGGGGGCTGGAGCACATGACTTATGAGGAGAGGCTGAGGGAACTGCGATTGTTTAGTCTGCAGAAGAGAAGAAGGGGGGGGGGGAGATTTGATAGCTGCTTTCAACTACTTGAAAGGAGGTTCCAAAGACGATGGATCTACATTGTTCTCAATGGTAGCAGATGACAGAACAAGGAGTAATGGTCTCCAGTTGCAATGGGGGAGATTTAGGTTGGATATTAGGAAAAACGTTTTCACTAGGAGGGTGGTGAAGCACTGGAATGGGTTACCTAGGAGGTGGTGGATTCTCCTTCCTTAGAGGTTTTTAAGGTGAGGCTTGACAGAGCCTTGGCTGGGATGATTTAGTTGGGGATTGGTCCTGCTTTGAGCAGGGCGTTGGACTAGATGACCTCCTGAGGTCCCTTCCAGTCCTGATATTCTATGAATCTATGAAAGAATGGTGAAGCCTCAACACTTCCCCTTCAACTCACAGAAGGGCTGTTCCTAGCACTGTAGCCTTCAGAGCAATGTGCTTGCTCAGGGGTGCACAGAGAGCAATCCCTATGCTCCCCAGAGTGTAGGGACTGACATTTTCCCATTCCATGGGATTACATGGGTTTGAGGGATTGGGCTCTTTGTGAGCTCCCACACTTCCATATTTAAGGAAGGACCAATGGAAATCTGACCCATAGTTGTTTGGGATTGTTATTACCATGAGGCTCATCACATTAGTGAAAAAAAAAAAGATACCGGGGAAGAGAAAATTGTGTAGGAAGCCAATAGTTTTACCAACTAATTGCATGTGACAAACTTTACTAAAAATTACACATAATATGTGGGAACTAATTCTGAAAACTACAGGGAGATTCCATTATACTGTACGTTAGTAAGTACAATCATAGCAGCTATTTATGCAATTGAAATAATATATATGCTTATACTATGTACAGATGGCAGAAATGATTGTTTGACACATCTAGGAAAGGACAACAACTTATAATGAATGTCTTTAAACATACAAGTAATATTTTATCACTAGGAATGAGTTGAAGGGTTCAATTAAAAAATGCTGATCTGAACCTTCCTTTGAAGTCAAAGTGAACCTGCTGTGACTCTATGAAGATTGAAAAGGTTTAGTTCACTTTATTTTTTCCCCCTAACCTCTGCACTTCCTGTTATTGGCTGGAAGCAGGAGTAGGAAATACCAGCAGAAAAGATATTTCTATGTATTCTGTTCTAAGTCTTTTTCGTTTATACATTGTATACCTTCCTGAATATAAGAAATACTGGTAATCTTTCAAAATATCTTATGTAGATATTTCTAGGTTGCACACTTTTGGAGAAGTTAAATCTATGGATAAACACCAAGGGCCTGATCCTGAACCTATGAAAAGTGGCATAGCTCCAATAACTTCAGAGATGCACTGATTTACACTAGCTAAATTAAGTATATGGCTCCTAATCTATTAGGGTGAGATCCAACACAAATCTCTCCTTTTGAAATTTTTACCACCACAATTTATAATTCTACAAGAAAATACTTCTCAGCCTGGAGTGCCTTGATAAACAGGGAGACCTGATGTCACAGTTACTTAGCTAACTGCATCTCTGACTGTTCACGGTCTCTTTGGGTGCACCCTCTCACAGGTCTCAGGCCATCACCTCTCTCTGGGTGAGATCATTTGATTCTCCAAGTCTCAAATCAAGAGGTGAACTACAGTCCCCTGGTAGCAACCATGATTACTTCAGCAGGTGAGACTTAGGTTCAGCATCCCTCTGGGAGCTAACACCAGGGTATCCAGTGACCAGATGGGCTCATTAAAGCAAAGCACTACTTAGAACTAAAGCATTCCAGAGAAAAATATCTTAAAAACAGTAAACAGACTATATTCATGTTTAGCTTACCAGGTGTCTATCCATCTTCCACCTGGAGAACCAGGTATATCTAACCTTCCTGAGACACTGCAAGACCTGTAAAGTCTGGGTGACAGTCTGTCCCCTTAACCCACAAACCAGTACACCCTCTTTGCTTCAGGGATCCTTAAAACTAGTAGCTTACTTGTTGTCTTTCAAGTGTGTGCTGGGGTGTTCTTACCTGGAAGCCCTCATTGAATTAAAGCAATATAAATGTATAATAACTTTGCATTAACCCAGTATAGTTATACCGTATTCATAAGTGTATTATACAGCAGCTCTATATCTGGGACATTGGATATAGAGATATGATGATGCAGTATACAGTATCCTGACTTCTGTAGATTTGGAGATGGTGACTATCTATTAAGAAAGTGTGTACAAGTTTCAGGTCTAATCTTCTAAATTCTTGGTCAACAACATCATCCTTACACGTGGTCCAATGACCAGCTGTCTTTAGAATCTAGCCCTTGCATGGTAAATATATGGACAAGTTGAGGGATGTCATGCTGTAATCAATGGCTGGATTTTTTACTTGAGATGAAAGGATGACTAGGACATGCAAAGACTAGCAGTTAGCTCAGAAAAAATGTGCAGCTTCCACTCCCTTGGTTAGAATAGCCAAGTTTTGGCTGCGGTTAATACTATTTGCAGGAAAGGATACATACATTCACAAACACGTGTGTGATGGCAAAACTCTATTAATTGGCTGGCTAGTTGAGGGTCTTGCCATTATTTGGCAGATGTCTTCTAATGATTCATTCAATTAGGAGTCTAGAAGATGCTAGGGATTATGGCTCTTTTGCTTTTTTTTTCTTCATTAAAATAGTGTTTAATTTTTTGTTAAATGAACAATAATTTTGGATGATAAAGATGTTAAAATCAGAGACTGACACTTAGAGATTAAAATAAAATATTTTTTTCCCTCTGATGCAAATACATTTTTAATTAAAAATATAGATGAAACAGGATTTGAAATAAAAACCTATTAACTCTAAAACTGACCATTTACAAGGCTAAATAGTCTTTTGCTAAAGTGTAAGAGAATTTAAACTATATCCGGACTACTAGTAGGACCCCATATTGAGCAATTAGATAAGTGAGGCTGGGAGCTTTGTTGTAATTATTCACATCTTGTGTATTGGTAAGTGTGAACCAATATATCAAGTGCTGCTAAATTCATAAGGCGTGAGTTTTACATAACCCACATTCTGTGTTTGTGATTATAAAGTGGTTCTTTGAAAATATTTTACAAGAAAGAAAAGTAATTCTGCAGTAATTTGTTATAGAAAAGCAATATGCTGTTGGCAATATTGTTCTAGTTCTTATATTAAATTCAGTAAAAAATAAAAGCAGATCTTCCTTCTGACTATTTTCAATTATTTTTTAAATGACCCAGCAGTTTTAGTTTCCCCATCTCATATGTCCTTTGACTGTAGTCTAATATGTAGATTATGTATTAATTCTATTGATTACTTAAGAATTCCCAGTTATAACTTTGAGGGTTGACAGGTTCTTGTTCCAAGATCAGGCCCCTTATTATTCTAATTAGTATATAGTTGGGAACCCCAATGTTCACAGCTGCAACACTCTCACTATAAGAACTCTTCTGTGTTTACAAATAGTTGCTTAATACATTTAGCAGTAAGGTAGATAGAGCTACTACAGAATGTATATCTGAAAATCTATATACTCATGCCATCCCTTGCAGAACAATCTGAAATGTAGCAATCATCTTCCTCATCACTGTGACCTTCCCCTTCATGACCAGTGGCTATCATTCTGGCATTTCCCCAGGGCTACATCTTTCTCTTACTGTCCATAGGCTGGGATGCCACTTTTATAATATGTTATGCTGACACTATTATGTCTGATGCATATTTGCCCCTTTCCCTTATTTGTTTTTCATCATCTTACTAATGTTAGAGTGTCCCTCTTTTACAGGCTAGTATATCAATGATCTCAATTTATTATCATATATGTCAATTTGTTGCCATGACTCTCTTCTGCGGATGTAGCTCACGAACCTGTTGTCAATTCATTGCCATGACACTCTTGTGGTTGGACTCATGTTTCTGAGTTTGGAAATACCCCTTAAAGACTCTATTTTCAGCTCCCTAATACTTAGTGTTTTCCATTGGGCCATTTTTCTGTGCCAAAGTTCATAGGCCTCAAGCCTTATGCTTATTATGCTAAGTGCTGAAGCAAATGTCTTACACCTTACAAGTCTGTAGGTTCTTTCTGTTACTGCTGAATATAATAAATACAAGCTACACCACCCAACCATCCTGCTCAGCAGAATTTCCAAGGAGGCCAGGCTCTGTAGTTTTACTTTCACTTTTAAATGCTCCCAAATTAGTGTCTTCAGTGAAAGCAGCCAACCCACCTCTGGAGCACAGCAGTCATGCTAGAGTTGAAACCTGGTGCTTTTCTTTGAAACCAACCTCCCTTCTAAGTGTTCTTAACCATGGGTGTTCAAATCTCATTGGGAAGAATGCTTTTTCCTCCCCGCCTGGTTGTTTATTAACAAGCTACTGGACTGCTTTTGAGTCATGTTTTGTATTATAACTAAATTGGAAGCAGTGATCAGCATTTGAAAGAACTGTGAGCCAGATTTTCAAAAAAGGCTCGTATCCCATTTAGGCACCAAAATAAGAGGCTAGTTTTTAAAAGAGCTCAGCAGCACCCCATGTGCTGATGTTTTGAAAATCCCATCCCATAGTATTCCTGGCTCCTGCACATTCTCTAGCACAGTAGGGTTCTGATCCATGACTAGGATTCCTAGGTAGTAAAGTAATACAAATTGGGGAAAAAAAACATAATTCTGGCTCCTGAAACTCCCTTCTTTGCCTATTGACATCACTGTCAGCCTTTCAGGCGGCTGGATCTATTCTGCTTTTCATTTCTGTTGAAAATATCCAACTATTTTCTAATAAAAATAAAAAGGGGCCCAATATCTAAAAGCTCTATCACATGCTTCTAATAGAGACCCTAAATCTAATACAATATTTGAACATTGTGTTTAAAACACCTGCTCATTAGACCATAACCTGTTGATAAACGTGGGCAGTTAGATGGTAGGTTCTGATTGGTTAGTAAAATGACATGCTATGTGTTTTGAGTGTCTTTTTTTGTGTGAGTAGGCTAATAAAGTCTAAGTAGGTATTTTATGTCACTCCTCTGAACTCCTATTATCCAGTAAAAGTGTTTTGTGTGTTGCTTATTTTTAATATTCCCTGAATGCAAGAGAAATATATTGAGTATTACAAGGAAAAAATAATAAAGCATTCAATTCAGTTTTTTTTTTTTAATCTATGTACAACATGTCAAGGAAACCAGACTTATTACTAAGAGTGAGGCAAGAGAAACAGCATTCATAAATATGATGTACATAAAAGCATTTTAATATATATGTTAGAGGGATTTGATCAGTTCATAAATACAGTCCCTATAAGACATTACAGATATAAACTCTCAGGGAGTTTGATCACATTCATCTTCACAATCTCCACTCCATGGGGTGAAACTATCTAATATTAATTCTCAATTCATTGTAAGACTCTCCTGCAAGACTTAAGTCACTATTTACAAAGTGGTTTTGCTAGTAAAAAAAAGTTCTAACAGAATGATTATGACCAAGTTTGTTCTATTGTAGGTGCTTATCTGAATTTGCTGTAATCAAATTATCATTGTACAGCCAAATTCTTATTTCAAAGAAGAGTGAGCTGGTATATGAGATTCCAGGAGCCTATGTAACTCCAACAGACCCAGTCATCATTGAACTGGGGACCTCTGGAGCTTAGTGCATGAGCTAAAAGCCAACAGGGGGAGGGATAGCGCAGTGGTTTGAGCATTGGCCTGTTAAACCCAGGGTTGTGAGTTCAATCCTTGAGGGGGCCACTTAGGGATCTGGGGCAAAAACAGTACTTGGTCCTGCTAGCGAAGGCAGGGGGCTGGACTTGATGACCTTTCAAGATCCCTTTCAGTTCTAGGGGATAGGATATCTCTCTCTCTCTCTCTCTCTCTCTCTATATATATATATATTATTTTAACTGGCTGTTAGTTAAGACTGTAGAGCAGACTCATTTTATCTCTTTCTCTAAGTGGTCTCGGTCCCACTAGATGGGATAGAACACCACATCCAGGAGGTGTGTGGGTTACATACTTTCCCTAGCTGAGAAAGTGAGTTACGAGCTTCAGAGTCTTCCCAGTTGAAATCCTGGACGAGCCCTGACTTGTAACGCTGACAGACCCCAATCGTCATCACGCGGATCGGATTGAGCCAGGGACGTTTGGATCTTAGTGCATGAGCCTCTACCACATGAGATAAAAGCCAACTGGCTGTTAGCTAAGGATGTAGAGCACACTCACTTTATCTCTTTCTCTAAGTGGTCTCGGTTCCACTAGATGGGACAGAACACCACACTCAGGAGGTGTGTGGGTTACACATAGTAATAGTATTGAAAAAAATTACTTCAAGATTTGACTTGAGTTGAATAAATCCAGAAGAGATTGCTATACTGAGCTGTTTTCACAAAGATATTTAATTTAACCTTTCAGTCAAAAGATTGCATTTGAAATAGCCTCATGCTACTTCTCAAGGAGCTAGTCTGATCACTATTAAATTGCACAGTTACTTAATTATTAAAAATAAAAAGCTTTAAAGGCCAGATTCTCTAGGCTCACCTGAAAGATGGAGCCAAAAGATTATGGCTCCCCGATCCTGAGTCTGGTTCTGTGCTGACTGGCTATGCCTACAAACAGGTAATCCAATAGCTGAAGTTGGCCAAAACTCTGGCTATATATCCAACAAGCCCACTACTCTGGGGTCAGTTGGAGAGTTGTATAGAAGACAGCCGTGCCAAATGTATGCCCATTTGCATCTTTCCTCACAGCTGTGGTACAGAGTAAATACAGTGTCCCTGACTTTTTGCTGTAGAAAAAAATAAATAAGTGCTTTCTGTATAAGTGTTCCTTGTCATCCACATTCATATTCATAGGTGATCCAACATTGCAAACCTAAATATGCAGACCTCTTCATGCCCTGTTTTATGTAAACAAGTTCTTTTGTTCCCTCCAGCAAACTATGGCTGCATTTATCCAGTGGTGCAAGGGGAGTTAACTGTATTGCTCCGATTAGTGATAATGAGAATTAACTATGTAAATTTCCCAGGCATCAGTGTGAAACCCTTATATTATGAATTTAAATTATATCAGGAAACTGCTGACACTAGGCTTGATTCTGTTCCTCTTATTCATGTAGAACAGTGCCTTACTGTGGGAGTAGTCCCATTGAGGAACTTTGTGGAACTTATGGAGAAAGGGCTTTTGGTTTAATTTTCACTTTCTGTTCCTTTTACCATGGCAAAGAATGATGTTTTCTGGCTAGAAATCTTATTAGGAAATATGTTCTGTATAAGTGGAGACTGTATTGTTTATCTTTTATGTAATAAACCAATCTAAAAAACAAACTAAATATGTGTTGGGCTATAGAGTTTTCTTTTTCTCAGCTGCTTATAGGTAAAGCAATATATTGAATAATTCATAGAGGTTTTGTCCACTAATTTACTTTAACCAAATATAGCTTATAAACATTATAATAGTTGAGATCAACTAATCTTATTTCTGACTACTTATCATTACCTTATTTGACTTTACATTGCTGTGCTAATTCACTTACTTTGTTCCTATTTCATTCTCTTTATTACTGGATTTACTTGATAATGATCAACTTAAGAAAACACTAGTGGGACAGAGATTTTTGGGTCAGGAGACTTTTCCCTAGATACTTAGACAACCTCAAGACCAGATTCTGCCACTGTTACACTGAACAGTATCTTACTCCACACACATTAACACTGAACCTAGTGAAACTATATATGGAGTAAGATACTACTCAACATGAATAATAACTATATGATTTGGCTTGGCATGATTTGAGAATGGATGTGGTAGTGAGTAGAAGTGATTAGGAGTTAGAATCATAGAAGATTAGGGCTGGTAGAGACCTCAGGAGGTCATCTAGTCATCAAAGCAGGACCAACTAAATCTTCCCAACCAGGATGAAGATTCCACCACCTCTGGGTAACCCATTCCAGTGCTTCACCACCCTCCTAGTGAAATAGTTTTTCCTAATATCCAACCTAGACCTACCCCACTGCAACTTGAGACCATTGCTTCTTGTTCTGTCATCTGCACCACTGAGAACAGCCTAGATCCATCCTCTTTGGAACCCCCCTTTAAGGTATTTGAAGACTATCAAATCCCCCTCACTCTTCTCTTCTGCAGACTAAATAAGCCTAGTTCCCTCAGCCTCTCTTTGTAAGCCATGTGCCCAGCCCCCTAATCATTTTCTTTGCCCTCTGCTGGGCTATCTCCAATTTGTCCACATCCTTTCTGTAGTGGGGGGCCCAAAACTGGATGCAATACTCCAGATGTGGCTTCACCAGTTCTGACTAGAGGGGAATAATCACTTCCCTCGATCTGCTGGTAATGCTTCTACTAGTGCAGCCCAATATGATGTTAGCCTTCTTGGCAACAAGGGCACACTTTTGACTCATATCCAGCTTCTCATCCACTGTAATCCCCAGGTCCTTTTCCACAGAACTGCCACTTAGCCAGTTGGTCCCTAGCATGTAGCAGTGCATGGGATTCTTCCGTCCTAAGTACAGGACTCTGCTCTTGTCCTTGTTGAACCTCATCAGATTTCTTTTGACCCAATCCTCCAATTTGTCTAGGTCACTGTGGACCCTATCCCTATACCTTCCAGCATATCTACCTCTCCCCCCAGCTTAGTGTAATACGTGAACTTGCTGAGTTTTTGAATGCAACATTTTTCCATTGGGAAATATTGATTTGTCAAACCTTCCCCCCCATCACTCAGAAATGTATCAATTTTGCCAAAACAATCATTGGGAGGGTTTGTTATGTCCAGGACGGAATTTCTGGCCATAACAAGAGAAAGCAAGAGACCAGTGATCAGGGCGCACACCTTGGATGTAGGAGCATGACTTCATTTTCTTGTCTGAATCAGGAAAAACAAATAAATGAAATCATGTCTCCCATATCCTAGGTGTGTACCCTGATTAACTACTGGGTTATTGGCTATTCTAGGTGGGTTGGTCTTGTGCTTTTCACAAAAATGTTGAAAGGATTTGGTTCATTCCTGATGAAGAATGGGGAAGTGTTTGAGATCACAGTTTTGTTTGTGGGACAGAAAGGCAATTTTCCTGCCTAGCTCTAGTTGGTAGGTAAGGATGGGCTGACTCGCAATTACTGCCATTCTGTAGAAGTGAGCACTGGAGAGCCCTGCAAGGAACGAGAAATGTGCAACAGAGCAGAATATTATCAAACAGTTATACTGCTCTAAAATCAGTACAAGTTCAGATTGAATCTGCTGCTATAGTGAGTTCCTTTAGGTGACCATCCAAACCACTAATGTAGGTTCATCACTCTTCTGAATTGTTTTATGGTGATTTCTTTCCAAGTAGCCCTAATAGAGGTATAGTGGATATAGTACTCTCCCTTTTGCTCCGGACTAGGAGCATCTGGAAATGGACAATTGAACCCCAAATGTAGAATTTCACTCCATTTGACAAGTTCCCAAACAAGGATGAGAATGATCAAAGTGCTGATGGTCCCCAATAACACCTGTCTCATTCAAGATTATTTTTATTGTCCCTAATGAGCACTTCATAGGCACTCATATTTGAACGATATCTGAATCCTATGACATTCTTTCAAAGGAAGAATCAGCATTTCCTTTAGAGTAGCATATAGCTGGATGCTGCTACAATCCTGCATGTCAGCATGAAGGGACTCTCAGACTCTCACATTATATCAACAGTTGATCAAATCTTCTTCTAGGCTTATCAATTAAAGGTGGAAGTCAGTTTATTCATTAAATAAGTCAACATCCCTCTTATCTTTCAGTTACTTTGATTTTTGTAGATAAAGGTATAACTTCTCCTGCAAGTAACTAAAAAGGAATAATTTATTTCATAATGTGGTTTCCATCAAAATGTGTTTCAAGACTGAAATAAGGGTAACTGCTTATTATAGCATTCCATTTTCCAGTCCATCTGCTCCTATAATGAGTTTGACTTAATGTTGTTGTTTTTTTTACAAAGTCACTCAAGTACTTTAACAGTTAACCCTCCAAAAACCCAGGAACCAATTCTCTTACACCCAAAATACCAGCCCTCCCTCTTGCCCATTCTATCTATTCTATCTATTTCATACTGAAGAATTAAAAGACCCCCCCAGTTGGATTTCTTTAAAAAGGTTCTTCACTTTTATTACTAAAGAAGATGTTTTCATTGAAGGATAGAGATCAAAAGAACAACGTATCTTCAAGAAGTTAATGCACTTCATTCCAGAGACAGTGAAGCTAATGCGCTTTCTCTGTAAATCTATAAACTGTTGGTACTAAGCTATGGTGTCTGAGTACCTTACAGCATTACATAGATGTAACATGGTATTCATTCCCCCCTACCCAAGATCTCTCACAGAAGAGTCCTGTAAACCTCTACCTTCCGAGTTGCTCAGAGTAATTGCACTAAGTTCAGGTTAGAGCATTGGCTTCTGCACTTATCATCAAGTGTTTCCAAGCACATCTAGTCAGGAACCTGGCAGAAATATGGACTTCATCTCAAACCAGGCACAAACATGCTGAGAATACTAAAATACAATATCGTGAAAGAGGAGCAGGAGAAGGTTCTGAAGATAAGGGACAACTTGATATTACAAGAGAATTACAGGTTTGGCTGTCAGGAAACCCACTTCCTGCTAAACTGGGAGTGTGCCTCCACAGCTGACAAAGACAGAGCATTGCCTCAACACTGTTGCATTATATGCACAAAATTGTTTTTTCTGATGCAGCCTCAGTTGTCACCCTCCCAACATTTTTCCTGTGATTTTACTGTCTTGATGTCTTTAGTGTGGCACCAGTTTGCATCACCTTGGAGAGGATGGGTATGCTTATATTCACTTTTGTGACTGTGCAAGCAATGAACAAATCAGATTCAATATTGCCTTAATTAACACTGGGGTCCATCCTGCAGTAGGACCTGGTCAGCAGAGAAAGAAAGATCTAGCAGGAATAAGCATAAGACTTGTAAAGCATGAACAGTTAGGAAGAGACCTACTTGGGAGAGACTCCCAATAGCTCAGTACATTATCTTGAGCAAGGCACCTAAATTTGAACTTGTGCCTCAGTCACTCCCTCTGTAAAATGGGCATAATAATGCTTACCCATCTTTGTAGAGGTTTTAAGATCTATGGATGAAAAAGTGTTATATACTTGTAAAGTACTATTCATTTAATAATCCGATATTGTACCTTTAGCTGAATTTTGGGTGCCAATCTATGCAGGTACTTTTTTGCCTAATATCTGGTTGCTACTGCAGCTGTTTACTGTGGAATTAGGCTGATCTCCATGATTCATTCCTGCCTTAACTAAACCACATGCTACCCATCCCACAGCCCTCTTCTTCAATGCCATGCTGACAAAAATGTTGGCACCAAATTTACTAATGTTCTCATTTGGTTACTTGGAGAGGCAAAAGACAGTTTGTGTTGTAATTACAACAGTCAGTTTTCTGGCCACTGCCAATATGTTTAAGCCCACTGAGTCATTTTGGAAGAAGGAACCACTGATGGTCAGCACTATCACAGCAGCATCCAGTAGGGTATTACATTGTATGTGCAGTTTCCACATAATCCATATACAACTTGAGGGAGGCAGCTCAATGAATGTGTGATTGACAACCAACTTAGAGTCTTGTAACCTGACCCAAACCTGACGGGACCCAATTGCAAGTGATCAGTTCAGATCAGGTAGGGTCTGAAAACAACCTCTGGGCTCAGGTCGTACTGTGTCATCTCTTTTCACCTCTCCTGCTAATGCAGTTGGCACTGCAGTGGTGTTCCCTCTCCTGCCAGCCACCACCACCTTGCTGCGCTGTGAGTGAATGTGCCAACGAGTCTCAGTGCCTTTCACTCTACAGTGCACACAGCTTAGTGAGACACTAGTGGCCTGCAGGAGTGGGTAAACCACCACGCCAGCTCCATGGGCAAGAGGTGGCCAGAGACAGATTGCAGACACAAAACATGGGGAGTGGGAAGCACCCACTAGCCCAAATCCCAGTAACAAGGTGGCAGTTTTGTCACTGGCAAAAGTTCAGAGGGAAGTGTCGGGTTTGGGTCAGGTAGGATCTGAAAATGACTTGACACTTTCAGGCTCGGGTCAGTTTTGGATCAGCTATGATCTATTTGGGTTTGTATCAGGCTTTAAAATTAGGGCCAAGCAGACTTCAATACCAGTTCCTTTCTATTCCTTGGGTTAAGAATTAAAGATTTTGCAATTCCATTAAACAAACAAGCAAACCACTTCTGGCTTATGACAATGCGATTTTAAAACTAAAATGCCTTTTTTACATTTTTATTAGCCTCAAGGTAAAAAATAACCAATCTTCCTCTGAAAATTTCAAAAGTGCAAAATCACCCAAAATTCCTTAAATCTCAGACTCTCTCTCTCTCTCCTAATAAACCATCAATGTTTTGGGTCACTTTGCACATCTGAAATGTCATGTGGAGGACTGGCTATATATCTCCCCACTTGTTGGGCTATTTTTGTTTTACAAGGATTTTTTAAAGAAAACTTTTTTTTTGTTACATATTGAAATAATTTGATTAAATTGAACATTTCCTCCTTACTGAAAGTGTTGAATAAAACATAACAGAAGAGTAGTTCATTTTAGTGCAGTGTTATGGCAGTGTCTAAGGTCTCCAACTTCCTGTTAAATCCTCAATATTTTTTATTGTTCTCTGTAATGTGGGCTTTGTTTCCAAAGTGATGCACTGGTATTGCACACCTAAAAGTTCTATTCAGTTTTGCACCTCTCTAGGCATGGAATCACTTGTATTGTTACCTGGGGTTATCTGAACCTGAGACTATGGTAGCTAATTTCTGTTTTACAGGTGGTGTTGGGAAATAAATCAATGGGGGACACAGCATCTCCCGCTGATAAATGATTGTTACGCACAAGAATCTTACTTTATATCTAAGTGAAATGTTTCTGCAGTTTTCTGTAGGGTTCATAAATATGCACAGTGCTGTGGTGGTAATTCACTATGACTTCTTCTTACTCCCTCCCCAGGTGATAATTTTAAAATGATTATATGGTCTCCTTTATATGTGTTGTTTAAACTTAAGGGCTTGATTCTTGTAGCAGTTACACTAGTGTAAATCCAATAAATCTGTTGAAGTTAATAGATTACACCCTTTAGGTGATGATAAAACCAGGCATTAAGTTAAAAATGTTCAAAACTGTCCAATTGTTTCCAAACTAGCATCTCCGTTTGAGTGCCCAACTATAGACACCACGGGTAAAATCCTATCCCTACTGAAGCCAATGGGAGTCTGGACATTTAAGTTAATTGGGCCAGGATTTTAACCCTGACGCCTGATTTTTCAGAGATCTGTTCCAATTGTCTTCAGACCTTACATGTCTCGAATTTTACCCTTTTGAAAATGTCAGCCTATATATTTTATATAATTGGATTATTTTATGAGTCTCATCAAATGTTTAATTGTTTTTATGACAAAATATGAAAAAAGCATAAATCTGATTGCAAATCATCTGACTACAGTTCTAGGTATGTAAAAAATAATATAACTAAGCTCCTTCATGTGGTATAGGTCAAGGTGGTTGTACTGAACTTGCTAAAGATCATGAAGGTATAATGAGATGTCCAAGCCTTCTAATCCATTTTTATTTATGCAACCTGGTTAATGATCATTAGCAGAGTTGTCACACTGATACTGACATTTTGAGATATATCTTTCAGCCTAGTGTGAAATATTTGGAGATTTCTGAAGCATTTGACATAAGATATTGTAGATAAATGGATGTAGACAGTATGGATTCTTGTTAAGCTATTGCAGATCAACTTGATTCTGATTTCAGTTACACTTGTGTTAATCAAGAACAAAGTCATTGTCAGTGTAATTATTATATGTGGAGGTTGCAGGAACCCACTCTAGTTAAGATTGCCTGACACTTTCCATTGTAAGATCCTGCTTTCAGTTGCTTACAACTTTTGCCAAACTGTAACTGTCTGCCTCAGGAGGAATTAGTTTGGAAAGTTTCTACAAAAAAGGCTCATCCATTTCTGAGAACAGGATTAAGAAAAGTTTTGTTCAAGTTAAAAAATTAAATCTTAGAACCATTTTATTGAGACATTCTAGCACCTCTGTACTTTTAACAAGGGCCTGGGATCACTCTAATGCCAAATATGTGCTTTTTGCTGTTCCCTTAAATAAACTCCCAAACTTGACTAAGTAATAAGCCTTTGAAAAAAAACAAACCCTCAGTTTGCACATGATCAATAGAGACTTGTTCAGAGTTTGGCAGCAAACTTCTCCAAAGAGTCTATCTATACTGAGAATGCTCCAACCCAGGGCTTCAAGGGCAGAGCAGGACTTTTCCTGCAATTGCTGCTCTTGGCTGCTGCAGACCACTGTGGTACCAAACACTAGAAATGAGAGCAGGGAGAATGTCACTCCTGTTCTCTCTGCTTCCTCTGTTGGTGTACAGGCAGTGGGAATGAAGGAGTAACCTAAGTCAAATGCAGAAGTGAAAAGAGTTGAAGGAGTAGATTGGGTCAAGGAGATTGCAGTGGGAGCCTGCAACTAGGAGCTGGTGACGGTGTGGGGAGACTTGAACTATCTGGACAAGGAAAAGGAGATGGAGACAGTGGGAGAGGCTGAACAGAAATTAGGAGCTGGGGCACAGGGGACCGGAAGAGGAAAGACAGAAATCAGACAAGGAGCCAGGACAGAGGGAAGAGAAAAGGAGTCTGGCTGGAAAAGGAGTCTGGTGGAGAGCCTGAGGAGGGAGACTGGACTGGGAGTTGGGTGAGTGGAAGACAGAGCATGGGAGAGCCTATGCACTGAATGGGGCAGCAATCATGTGTGAGGGGGAAACATATGTGATCATGTACTTAAAGACTGAGTGATAGTGCATACACACAAGGAGATGGAATTGAAATTGTGTGGACAACTTTAACTTGGGGATTTCCTGACTTATGAATGCTTGATCTTCCAACCTTAATTTTCACCTTTTGTTTGTTTTGGGATTTACATTCAGACTCACAGACTTTAAGATCAGAAGGGACCATCGTGATCTCCTAGTCCCACCTCCTGCACATTGCAGTCCACTAAACCTCACTCACTCCTGAAATAGACCCCTAACCTCTGGCTGAATTACTGAAGTCCTCAAATCATTTGTGTATAGTAAATGAAATCAGAACCCAACGTGTGTTCTGTGATGGGATTCTGTTCACATGTACTGAACTGAAGTACTCAGACCTGGGTAGGTAACTACCTTACTTAACCAGCAAGTGTTTTTAATTACACAAGTGCCTAATAGTAAGTAAACAAAATAAATTAATCAAAACCAAAATTATTTAAAAATAGAATAAGACAATAAAGGTCAGTATGGTTCTTATTCAATTCTTACATATGCTGGTGTAAATCAGGAATATCTCCATTGAAACTAGTGGAAGTACACTGGTATAAAATTGGGCAACAATGATTCACAGAGTTTGTGGTCAGCACAGCTGCGGTTTCACTCTGTGTGTGCACCCTTTGATGGACAGACAAACGTGCTGTCCCACACCACCCCTTTCAGAGAGGCAGTATTCCTGGGGGCATTGGCCCTGAGGAGCCCATGCAGTAAAGGGAGTGTGATGGCTGCAGTTGTAATTGATCCCTGTGCCAAGAGGGCAAGAAGGGTAAGGCTTCCTGGTCTTACCAGCTCGGCTTTCACCTAGATCCAAGAGCCAGTCAGTCCGGTCTACAGTTATTAAAAGAAAACAAAGAAAAGTACATTCTTTGAGACAGCAAAGATTTCCAAATTCTGAGTATCTGTGACGAATGAAAGCAGGCTAGGCTTGGGAAATAATCTAGCTGGAGGAAGATTACATGTCTGTTTCAACTGCAGTAAAAAATAGACTTTTGCTTGCAACTTTTTGTTGTTGTTACAAAGGCCATCATTTGAAGGGTAGAAGGCAAAAAGAGCCGTTAGCAGCTATTTACATAGTAAAAATGAGAGCAGACACTGTATAAGAGGGAATGTGCACCATACTGAGCACTTAAAATGTATTATTTGAAAACACAGCTCTGTGCGGTTAGATCATCTTGGCAGTTGAAGAAATACTCAGTGCATTTATCCATATTAGGAAAAATGCAATAGCTCTGTTTATAGATTCCTTTTCCTATGCTTAAGATTCAACAGTCACAGTCACCACTTGCCATTATTTCAAAGACCACCCCAACTGACATAACTGATTTATAGAGATTCCAAAAAGTTTTATCAGCACTCACGTATTATAAATTACCATGTTAAAACCAAACATTGATAACCAGTTCTTTTGGAAACCTTGTATGGGTATTAAACTTGTTTATAAAAGTTCCTGTAACTTTTTTCTTATTTTGTGATTTTGTTTAATGATTTGGATGAGTCTGGGGAAAGAACTGTAGTTGCTATCATAACTAGGTGTGTGTGTGTGTGTGTGGTATGGGTGGAGGGGTGTAAGAACACATCTTTTAGAGGAACTGAATTCACTTGTACATTGCATATGTGAATTTTTCAGATAAATGTGAAGCTTTCTCGATTTGAATTACATTGTATCTATTCCACTGTGTCAGGTAGTAACTAGGAATAAAAGCTGCTTGAGTTGAACTGTTCACGAACTGAGATGCCACTGTAATGTATTTATAGGCCATAGTGATTGGCATAAGAGATACACTTATAGATTGACAGATATAGATTAATTATGATTGATTAATCTAAAATAGAAACACATTAGATGAGTCAGGCAATTATGCTGCAGCAGTAGGTGGAAAAATTGAGGATAAACACCAGTGACATAGATTTTGATATTCAGATTAATGTGAATGTATCAAAGCAGCTGCAACATCTGACTCATTGAAGCACCCCCTCCTCAAAAAACAACAAAAAAAACAACAAAAAAACCCCAAAACCATAGTATCCCTTTAGTAGGTTGAAGAGAGATCTATAATAAAGATTAAAACCCAGTGCTTGGCTCTGCATCCCTGGCTGCTGTGTGAACACCACTCTTCTATCTGACAGGAGATTCTGGAGGCATGGGGCCAAATTCATCCCTTAAACTAACTAAGCTTAGTACTCAGAGGGGAGAGAAAAGATTGCTTTATGCCACCTACAGATCTCCCATTTGCTGGCTCTCACAGAGGTCATTCAGGCTCCCAGTGCAGGTTTGAGTAGCATCAATGTCTGCCCTAAATGGCACCCACCTGCTCACAGCTCTCATGAGTCTTCCCTCTCGCATGCTCCCTGTACAGAGGGGTCTCACAAGTGTTGGTGTAGAACTGGCTGCACCAACACTTCATCTTCTGGAGACTCCTGTTTCGTTAGGGAAATTTCACGGAAGGCCTTTACCATTCTTTCATGCCCACTTTATGCTGACATAAAGTGGCCACAAGTTAACCATAATTTGGGGCCATTGTGCTTCAGGTAGCCAACAGTCTTGCTTAGACCTGGTACTCCCTGTGCACAAGATGTGTACTACACCTATGTCAACTTTTAGTTCCAGGGTGCAACAGGCTGGAAGGTCCCCAACCCACTGGGGAGTGGTCCATCCACTCAAAAATGTTGTCTCCAGTAGTGGCCAGTGACAGTTGCTTTAGGAGGAAGGTGTTTAAAAGAAATATATATTTACAAAAAGTTTATATACCTATATATAATAAAAGTCCTATAAAGATAGACTACCATCACCTTTTTGCCTGCTACACTATTTATCAATTAACAGATAGTTCTATAAACAGCAAATTGGGGATTATGGAAATTATTACCACTAATGGAGAGGTCTCTTTATGGGGTGAACATGTCCCTGAAATACTGTTAATCTTGCTCATCCTTCTAGACTGTGTTCACTGCAGATAAATTTGTTGTTTTTGGGGTTAGTTTTTATGTGGTGGTCTCATATGGATCCATTCTATTAATAACTTTTTAATACAAGCGGAAGATTCCATTGCTGTTGTCTTTAGCATCTGAGATAAAATATCTCATTAGTGCTATGCATCTTCTTGTCAGCATGACTGGCAATACTGCTAACATATAACACAACATAATGGTCTAACTGCTGTGAGGAACCATCTACCTCCTGGTGCACAATACTACTGCCACAATCCTCACTGTAGATAGCAGTACATTTCTAGGCCTGGGGCTATCCGCTTTAGATACTGTTAGGGGTTTTGTTTGTTTTTTTTTCCTTACTATCTATCTATATCTATATCTATCTATCTATCTATCTATTTGTATATATATATATTGTGATTATTTTTTTTGAGTTAATCACATGAGTTAACTGCAATTAATCAACAGTGGGCTATCGATTAATCACAATTAACTCACGCGATTAACTCAAAAATTAATCATAATTTAAAAAATTAATTGCGATTAATCACAGTTTTAATCACATTGTTAAACAATAGAATACCAATTGAAATGTATTACATATTTTTGGATTTTTTTCTACATTTTCAAATATATTGATTTCAATTACAACACAGAATACAAAGTGTACACAGCTCACTTTTTATTATTTTTATTACAAATAGTTGCACTGTATAAATGAGAAATATATGAAATATTATTTTTCAATTCACCTCATACAAGTACTATAGTGCAATCTCTTTATCATAAAAATGCAACTTACAAATGTAGATTTTTTTTGTTACAAAACTACACTCAAAAACAAAACAATGCAAAACTTTAAAGCCTACAAGTCCACTCAGTCCCACTTCTCATTCAGACAATTGCTAAGACAAACTAGAGTGTTTACATTTACGAGAGATAATGCTGCCCACTTCTTATTTACAATGTCACCAGAAAGTGAGAACAGGTGTTTGCATGGAACCTTTTTAACCGGCATTGCAAGGTATTTATGTGCCAGATATGCTAAACATTGATATGCCCCTTCATGCTTTGGACACCATTCCAGAGGACATGCTTCCATGCTGCCGATGCTCATTAAAAAAAAAATGTGTTAATTAAATTTGTGACTAAACTCCTTGTGGGAGAATTGTATGTCTCCGGCTCTATTTTACTTGCATTATGCCATATATTTCATGTTATGATAGTCTCAGATGATGACTCAGCACATCTTGTTCATTTTAAGAACATTTTTACTGCAGATTTGACAAAACGCAAATAAGGTACCAATGTGAGATTTCTAAGGATAGTTACAGCAGTCAACCCAAGGTTTAAGAACCTGAAGTGCCTTCCAAAATCTGAGAGGGATGAGATGTGGAGTATGCTTTCAGAAGTCTTAAAAGAGCAACACTCCAATGCAGAAATTACAGAACACGAAATACCAAAAAAGTAAGTCAACCTTCTGCTGGTGGCATCTGACTCAGATGATGAAAATGAACATGCATCCGTCCACACTACTTTGGATTGTAATCAAGCAGAACCCATCATCAGCATGGACGCATATCCTCCGGAATGGTGGTTGATGCAGGAAGGGGCATATCAATCTTCAGTGCATCTAGGATGTAAATATTTTGTGATGCCGGCTACAACAGTGACATAAGAACACCTGTTCTCACTTTCAGGTGACATTGTGAATAAGAAGCAGACAGCATTATCTCCTGCAAATGTAAACAAACTTGTTTGTCTGAGTGATTTGCTGAACAAGAAATAGGACTGGGTGGACTTGTAGGCTCTAAAGTTTACATTGTTTTATTTTTGAATGCACATTTTTTGCACATAATTTTACATTTGTAAGTTCAACTTTCATGATAAAGAGATTGCATTACAGTACTTGTATTAGGAGAATTGAAATACTATTTCTTTTGTTTTTTACATTGCAAATATTTGTAATAAAAATAAATATAAAGTGAGCCATGTACACTTTGTATTCTGTGTTATAATTGAAATCAATATATTTGCAAACGTAGAAAACATCAACAAATATTTAAATGGTATTCTCTTATTGTTGTAATTTTTAAATCATGAGATTAATCAGATTGGAAATTAGAAACCACATATATACAAAATGCATTATGAATCCTCACCTTGCTTCTGGACATGAAGCTTTTGGCATGTTTCATAATATTTGTAAAAGCTTTCTGGTTTTCACCTATCCCACACATACTACCTGAAGAACTATCAGGAATGAAATAATTGACATAGAAACCTGGGTTTAAATTCTGGTTGCACTGAAGTCAATAGCTAAACTCCATTTGACTTAAATGGCTCCAGGATTTCACATCTGGTCTTTATTCATCCTTCATCTACAGGAGGAAGGGTAATTATCCAGCTCCACTAGCACAGTGCTCAACATCACATAAGAAGAATATGGGAGACAGAAGTATAGAACTGAGTTATCCTTTAAAAACAACAAGGAGTCCGGTGGCACCTTACAGACTAACAGATTTATTTGAGCATAAGCTTTCATGGGTAAAAAACCACTTCTTTAGATGCATGGAGTGAAAATTACAGATGCAGGCATTACATACTGACACATGAAGGCATGTGTCAATATATAATAAGCTATCCTTTGTGGCATTTATTTACTTTAATGACAAAACCTTGGCTATTTGAGTGAGAACATCTCACTCTGTGTAACTCTACAAAATTGTAATAATTCAAGGTGGTCAAGCTTAAGAGCCCCTTGATTTAAAATGGATGGGGACAGTGGAAGGGCATGCTTTGTGAAGTGTTACTCACTTTGCAACTGATTGCCTTTATTTGTAAGAACTTGTGACCTTCAGGGATCCCATGAGAAGTATCTGTATGTCCAAACTTGTTTTGGGTGGGGAGGGACATGTTTATATGGGATCATGGGGATTATGTTGTGGGGAGTCTGTTCCCAAGGTCAGCACAAACTGACCAGGTATGACTGTGAATGATACATGCAGTTTACGAACCTAGACAGATAGGAGATAAGCAGGTATTTTGAGGGTAGCAGGTATTTGTAATTTTGTAGCAACCAGAAAAATTGTGCAAGTTGGGACTATGACGTGACTGTAAAGGAACAGGTTATTGTTGGGGTTTAGAAGGTCTTTTGAGTGGAATTTTTAATGTGATTGTATGTATTAAAATTGTGTAAACACCCAGAGTTTGATAGGTAATAAATAAATAATAGGTAATGTCCACACACTACATAAATGTAACAAATTAGTTTAATCAGCATAGTCAGACATTATGGGAAATAGTGGGTGCAGCACAATCAGAGTTGGTTGGAAATTCTCAGATGGAACAGTTTTCTGTCAGAGAATGTAGCTTTGTCAAAATCAACATGTTTTGTAGGCACAGCTGAATTTCAACAAAGGTTCAACCCTGGTAGTACTCATTTCCAAATCAGAAGAAAGTCAAATGTCAAAATCCCAACCCCCTTCTGTGAAATAGAATTACCATTTTCTGCACAGCTCTAATCATTGCATATTTTAAAAATATCACTGTGGTAACATGTGATAAAAGTGCAGTTAACTCAAGTCGCCATCATTTTTTTTTTCTTCTAGAACATTTTGTAAAGTACACATTTATAATTATTGTGAGCAGCCCATAAGGAAACATTTTCTTCAAATGTTTATCAGAGAATCAGAATCAAAAGTACAGCTGCAAGAACATATGGTTAGGTAATAATATTATAAAATATCAACGAGAGAGAGCAGTTTCTGACATGTCATAAAACCAATAAAATGACAAGCACAGTGAAGTTTTAAATGACTGAGCAGAAACAGTTCTAAAGTCATATTAATGGGTGACACATTGATTTCCTTTGGAAATACATTCCAGTGGAAGATAAAATCTAAAATAAAAGGCCATCCCATACTAAAAGACAATCTAAACAGATTTACAAGAGATGCTTCAGTGTAGGCACAGCCAACATTGACCCTGAAGGCTTTCAGTCTATGAATGCTTGCCTTTTGCTGTTGACATATTTGCTGCTTCAATAAAATGATTATTTGTATAAGTGCTTTGTGTACCTGGTACCAACTTGCCTGCACATCATATTGGAGTTGTATTGCTTTAAACTTTGCACATCTGTTAACAGGTTATGCCATCACTTTGTAAACCTTCTCTCTGTATGATTTTTCTGTTCCAAGCAGGGTTTTTTATTGGCTTTTTATTTTTTTATTTTTCAGTATTTGGCCCTCAAGGCATTTCTGTCTATTCATCCCTTTGTCCAAATACACCAAGGGCCTGTCAGTCGGGCTAATGCCTTTACTGTCTAGAAACAGGTGTAGAAAGATAGTAAATCTAACCTAGCAGCAGCATTCATGAACAATTTTCATTCTAAGCAGAAAGTATTTTCAAATTGTTGAACATCAGTTGGAAGGCATCAGAAGTATGTTAAAATCTGAACACACTGGAGACAAATGTCAGTGCCAGAGGTTCTCTCCTAAGCAAAACCAAGCCTTTATGATTTAAAAATCATCTGAAAAGTTGAGATTTTTATCCTACTTATTAGTTATGTTTAAAGAGTTGGGTTTTTTTTTTTTCAAAAATAATTGTTCTTTTATTGTTTGTTCCAGTAGCAGTGTCTCCATTGTATTAACTTAGTATTATGTATCCAGTCAATGCATTTATTGGCATATAAAGCTTGTAAGTATTTTAAAAGGCAGATATTATATAACTTGGCAGCCATTTTTATATTCTCTGTATGATAGTCACAACATGCTGTTTTGGGAGCTTTGGAGAGTGTAAATCAGAGCAACAATAAATAATCTGAACCTGAGTCAATTTATGGTCAATATCTTTTTTGGCAAATTCCAGATTCATGAACTTTAAGCACTTCCTATCATGTTGAGACTTGCCATCATCACAATTTCAGAAGGAAATAAAGCTGAGGATGATAAAAACCTTTTTTAACATTTTCTCTTGGGTATTCCAGAAGAATGAATAGGTATTTTGGTTTGCGAATGAACCGTTTCATGTAGCTCTAGCAGAGTGTTAGAAACAGGATACGATTTGGATAATTTAACAGTTGCCAAATAAGATGATTAAAAATATGTTTGGCTGGAGACAGTTCTAATTGAAGTTTCTAAATGAATTAATCCTTCCTTTTAGTTTCCATAGAGGACATCTATTTGAGCCGAAAAAGGGATTTAAGCAAAAGCCGTATTAGTTCAAAATGGTGTGAAATATGGGAAGGAGATATCTTGTTATAGTGGGAAATGCTAGTTATAAAAACACATGGAAAAAATCTTAAATTAGTGGATGTTTGTGATATTCAAGCCAATTCACCATAGCGGCACTGTCATGACATAGATCATTTTGTTACATACTGTCATTAATTCCTTACCTTGTCTGTTGCAGTCTGAGGACTAGTATGGCTCAGTCATGGTCACAAAGGATTCAAGGATGAATATGAGCAGAACACTACATGCTCTGTCAGCTGAGCACTGCCACAATCAAATTTGAGGAGAACCTCCCAGTGATTTGTAACCTTTCAGGGTTTATTCTCTTTCTATATTATTGTCAAGAGAAGGGTTACACATTTTACTTAACATAAGTAAAATATGTGTTACTAATGGTGCAATTAGTTTAATATATGGTACTAGAGATAAAGTGCTTGTATTTGTAGCAAAGATTTGTTTTGAAATATATAGCCATTCCCCTGTCACGTATCATCATGTGATTAAGAGCTGGTCTACACTACTGTGATAAATCGATCCAAGCTATGCTACTTCAGTTACGTGAATAACATAACTGAATTTGACGTAGGTAGATCCACTTACCGTGGCGTCTACACTTCACTATGTCAATGGGAGATGCTCTCCCACTGACTTCCCTTACTCTTCTCAGGGAGGGTGGAGCACACAGATCGATGGGAGAGCACTCTCCTATCGTTTTAACATGTCTTCACCAGACCCGTTAAATTGACACTCGCTGCATCGATTGCAGCAGTGCTGATCTACCGATAAGTGTACACATGGCCTTAGACACTGATCTTGAATCTGGGGAAACCCATGCTCTATTCCTGCCTGTGAAACAGCGTTTGAGGTTAAATGATCTTTGGGCCAGAATGTGGCCTATGTCTTGCAATGTTATGTAGGAAGAAAAGGGAGATCCCTGCACACACTCCTTTGTATGGCCTTCCTACATCTCTGCTGCACACACACAAACAGGTAGTGATACCTGCTTAGCTCACGGAGGTATTGTGAGGATACATTTGTTTGTTATGTCACTCAGATATTAGCAATGAGGGCCACAGAAAAAACTACAGAAAAAGCCTATCAGGTGGAAGATCAGGTAAACACCATCATTTCTTCTGCTGAGGAGAGAAGCCTTTGCTGTTCACCTCATCCCTATTTGCAGAACTGCTCAGGTGTCCAATTTTCTTGAGGCATGGATATTCCAAGATCAGTGATAGACCTCTGTCTCTCACTTCAGCCCATCTTGTACTCTTTAACAAAAACTATGTTCATGGGGTTCTCTGCAGGCTAGTACATTCGTAATCCCCCTAAAATGGGTTTTCTAATGGTGAAGGTTCAGCATTGTTTTCCTGAAAAGACCTAAAGATTTAGGAGGGTATGAGACTGCCTACACCTCTGTCACTACATCACTGCCCTCAGACAGACCTGGCTTCCACCCTCTCAACTCAGATACCACGCACCCCTCAAAGCTACTACAATGGAATTCTTTGCAGGGTTCAGAAAAGGGGAAAATGATCCAATAGAGGTGACCCAGTTTTGCAACTCCCTCATTCTCTGTTGCATGGGCTGGGATCTGCTTGACCCTAGTCCCCACCTTCCACAGAGGAACGAAGAATGATGTGGGCATAATTACTCACCTTTTTCCATTGGAGGAAGTGATAGATCTCAGTCCTATTGAAGTTTGAAAATTTTGAGTGCAAAAAAAATAAATACCCCAGACCCAGAAAACTGTGGGTTAAGTTCCTACACCAGGACCAGGGCTCATATCAATGCGTATGCTGCAAAGATGCAATGCTATTAGTGCTACTAGCTTTAGGATCTGATAGTAAAACAATGTTTTTCTTTCTTTCTAGGGTATGGTTATACTGCAGTTACGAGATGTGGCTTCAGCTTTAGCAGTCACACCTGAACTAGTTTTAATCTAACTCAGGTACCATAGTAGTGAAGTTGGTTGGGACAGTGCACACTTCAGCATAGTACTACAAAAATCTCAGAACCCTGGGTATTTAAC
This sequence comes from Malaclemys terrapin pileata, assembly GCF_027887155.1. Taxonomy (NCBI): domain Eukaryota; kingdom Metazoa; phylum Chordata; order Testudines; family Emydidae; genus Malaclemys; species Malaclemys terrapin. The sequence goes on from NC_071509.1 coordinate 94,829,769, forward strand.
TGCAAGGCTAGCCCAGGATGAAGCATGCTCTGACACAGTTTCACTGCTCCAATACCAAAGCTAGCTAGATTGAAACTAGCTCAAGTATGTCTACTCGAGCTCAGTCATATCCTATGATTGCAGTACAGGCATATCCTACATGTGGTGTCGTGTCCCAAAGGAAGTTGAGGATCACCTGGTACTTCATTTGATAAAAATACTTTGAAGGTCCAGGACATGTTATTTACTTTTACTTTCTTCCTCCTGTTAATAACAGTCTACTCTGCTGAACAAACAATAACTTACTTTAAAATAGCATTACCTTTCTCCTATTCCCACTATGTGTCCCCCTAATGAATTTTACAGGGCACACAAGGACTTGCCAATGGAGAGTCCCATTCATCATTTAATCTACACCATGTATAGTCATTAACGCAAAGGCAAATTGGATATAAACACTACCAAAGCAGAATGGTAGCATTTTATACCATTTTGCACTGGTGTCAATAAATGATTACAAAAACACAAACAACAATGAATGGAGCCAATATTGCCTCCTGTTCATGCCATTTCCAACTGATGACTTCAGGGGAAGGCAAATCCAGAAAAATCTGTGATGAAGATGAACATCCTTCTCATCATCATTAGTGTCTTTAGCTCACAAGCTTGGAAGGACTGATTTTCCTTCAGAATCCAGTTCTGTTGAACAGCTTGCCTCAAGTAAAATAAATAGAAAAATAATTACTGGTGGGAGAGATGGTTTTCTTTAATTTTCACCATTTGAGCACAAACTGTGTATAACTTCGGGTTTAGAAAGTAGAATGCAAAAGGAAAGAAGAATATACAATAGAAAGCTTTTTTTTTAAGAAGAGTATTGGAAGATTACTAATATCATACTAAGGGGAAAAAATCATTTAGCACTTGGGCCCCTGTGAAGAGTCACAGGTTGTCTACAAATTTCTATTGACCTTACCTGTTATATAATAATAACCATCCGACTGAAATGTTACCAAGCCAAATTGAAACATTCTGTAGCCTTTGTAACTCAGGCTGAGCTATAGCATCCTTGATCCTGAACCTATTACTCAGCCCATTTATTATAATATTACTACTTATTGCTGCTTTTTTTTTAACAAAGTGAAGAATTTAGGTCTGTGGGAGCACTATAAGATAGCTCATAATTGAGATGCTTGCCTATATTTGTATTTTGATCATGCTTAACTACACAAGGGCAATAGTCGAGTAAGCTTAATAATAGCCAGAAGAAATGCCTCTAATCCAATTGGTCACAGGGCACATATCATGAAAACCAATTTCTTTATAATTAAAAGGTGCTTGCAGGCACAGTGACAGCTTGGAAGTTGCCCAGGGATTTTGGGGGGATGCATGGGGATTTTTTTCCCTATAGACAGCAACCACACTGAAGCAATTTCTGAAACACACTGATAAGCTTTGCCTTTGAATTTACATTAAAGAGCTCAATAGTTGCTACCTGTGAGAACAGCTCATGCTTCTAAACTGACTCATGTCCTGTAGAGATTAAGGACACAAGCCTCCAGGAGATTAGCACGTCACTTGGTTTAAGTGACACCCAATCCATTTTATTGACATGGACTCCATCCTGCAAAACAAGCACTTTTTGAGTGAAACATAATGAAAATTTTGTGTGACTTTATGGGAAAGTGTATAATGGCTTTTCACAGGCTATTGCTAGCTGCTGTTGTCAGGGTCTGTAAACGAGACCAACAGCACACATAGATGCCACGTTGGTACATGTCACTGCATACTAATACAGCAGAGTATCCCCAACGGAGCATTACATCAGTTTTTAATTTTACTGGAGCCTTGCCATGGACTGAGAACATTAAGCCTCATTCATTGCATTGGGCAGCCTATTACTTTGTATTGTTACAATTTGTATTTTACCATGGTATTCAATCACAAGGCCATCTAGTTCTTTGATTTGATTTCTAATTGTTTGTTTTCAGCAACTTGAACTTGGGTCTGTGCCTCAGAAAGAATATCAGTGTGTAGGTGAAGAGTTCTCTCAGATTTCTTTTTAATGCCATTCTAATCAGAGTGTGGCTTGAGAGACCCACTTGCTGCTGTTGAGCTGCATAGTGGTGATGGGAAGAATTACTAAACCGAAACTGTGCACCAGCACTGGAGAGCTGAAGTTTTGCAAGTATGTCTGCCAGCTACCCTGGACTCCATTATTCTGGGGAAACACGCTTTTTGCTAACACCTTGGAAAATGTTTGCCATTCTTTTCTCTTGTTTTTGATCTGCGGCATAAAGACTCCACATGTACTGAAGTTGTTACAATGCATGAAGCTGTGCTACATTGGCATGGAATGAAAGCTGCATTATAACACCTTAAAATACTCACAACAAATAGAATAATTTCAGAAACTGTAGATACAACTAAAACATAGGAAAATGTGGTCCATCCAAAGTGAAAGAAATATATATCATGCTACTTTATGTTTTCACTTCAGTTGAAATACAAATAAAAATGAGGTTAGGAATTGAATTTAAATTGAGGTTTCCTTCGAGCATTTGTTATTATTCTGCTGTGACTTTGATTTATTTCTCTTATTATTTAGCAAAAAAGAAGTTTTTGTTTTGTTTGTTTTTTTGCTCACCCACCTCATCATTTGGTATTAACACTATATTAAATAGAAAATATACAAGTTAAATGTATTCCTGCTGGCTTCCCTCAGGTGGCGGACATTACAGAATATTACTTGTACGCTGGGTGCAGCAATGAGGAGATTTTAAATCACAACCATCAGTACTATAATAAAAGGCTGTGCTTTTGGGATTTGCATCACCACATCTTCTGCTTATTGAAAGGTGGATTGGTGTTTGGATTCAGTAAGAACTGGTGCAAATGTTCACCAAATATTCAACATTTTTTATGATTCAATAATTGTTTTAATAAATTTAACATGCAGGTCTGCATTTTCTGGTTTTGGCCTGTCCTGGAAGCCTAAGAGTAGTAATATTGCAAGAAAGTCTGCTTTCAGGATATTTCCATCTTGACCTGAGGCAGTAAGTCTGCATGAGATTGTTGTGACATTTCCAGCCTGGTCTTGCAAACCAAATCCAATAGTGTAGTTGAACTGGACCATTTCTTTAAAAAAAAAAAACATCTTGATTTTTAAATTTCCATTAATAGAGAATCAACCACAGCCCTTGGTAAGTTTATACCAAAGGCTAATTTGTACATTTTACCCTCAGTGTTAAAAATGTGCTCTTTCTTTCTAGACTGAATTTGCCTAGTTTAAATTTCCATTGAATCTTGTTATTCCTTTATCTAATAAACTGAAGAGCCTGCTATTATCAAATCTTTCTTTCTCATGTATATAGTGTTGCTGTAGCCATGTCGGTTCCAGGATATTAGAGAGAAAAGGGAGGTTAGGTAGTATCTTGTATTGGACCAACCGAAGATTTTACCTTTTCCTCATTCTGTGGCTTTATTGTAACATATGTTTTTTTGCTTGCACCTAGCTTATAAAGTAATCCAGGTCAGTCTATGTTAGTAGCCTGCCTTTTCCATTGACCACTCCCCCAGTCTTTGCATCCTCTGCAAACTTAAGCAAAAAAGATGTTCATGTTTTTTTCCACATCGTTGATTAAAATATATTAAATAGAATAGGGCCAAGAACTGCTCCCGGAAGTCCAGTCACACGATGATTATTCCCCATTTACAATTACATTTTGAGATCTGTCAGTCAGTTTTTGTATCTACTTAATGAATGTCATATTGACTTTGTATCATTCTAGTTTCATAATCAAGAAACTGTTAAAATATTCTTTTACATGGCTTAGAACTGGGAACTTGGTATAGCTGATCCCTGGGTTTAGTTTTAAAGTAGTTCCCTCAACTGGAAATTTTCTGGGAAATAAATACTTATGGCAGGCACAGAACCTGTTTTTCAAACAAGTTCCATTTATTAGGAAAGGCAGAGGAAGAAAAAGAATTGAAGATTAGGATGTCAAGCAATATGTACACTAAATGAAATAAATAACCAATATTGCAAATAGACTGTAACAGGGGCCCAGACAGGATACACCTGCACAAACTCTTTCAGTAGAGCAGTATGGTGGCAGCAGCTCTCAGGCAAGTGTGAGTGAGGCCCATTGGGCCCATGCAGCTCTTTTACCAGGATTCCCACCAGCTGTGTTTACCAGTTCAGAAGCGTCTCTAAAAATGAATTCCAGGAAGAGACTCATTCCCTCTAACCCCTCTTTGCTGCACACAAAGGAAGCTCTATGGGACTTGATAGATGACTCTGGACAGAGCCAATTAGATTCTGAACTGCTGTTACCAGGGGAAACGTGGGTGACTCCTTGGTAGAGTACTGGAGTTCAGTGATGGATGAAGGGATTTCTTCAAAGAGTGGTGTGTACCTACACACAGTTCCTTATATTTGCATTAAATAAATAAAGGATATTATTGTGGAGAATGTTGAAAATTCAGCTCTGTGTTGCCTTCCCTCTCCCTTCACAAAGACTTGCAGAGCAACGGGAGAGTGATCAGCTGGTCTGGATTTGTTGTGGGTATCCTAGGATACATATTATAGGCTCTTTCCCATCTTGAGCAAATAAAGTACAGCTTTGTGTCAGGTCTTGCCTTTAGTGAATCCTCTGGTTCTATGGAGCCCTTTGTATAGCTGGGAAGGATGGCCCTTTCCCATCACCACCCATACATAGTAAGCTGAGATGGAAGAGGAGCAAAGGGCTATTTAGATTCTCCTACTTCAAAAAAGTTTTCCCTCCTTTCCATTTGTATGCTGTGGGCAGGGCTCAGGGGAAACAGTCAGTCCATTTCCTCGTAATATATTGGCATCCAACTGATGTTGAATATTATATTGACTAAGGGTATGTCTACACTACCTGCCGGATCGGTGGGCAGCGATCAATCCAGCGGGGATCGATTCATCGCATCTAGTCTAGACGCGATAAATCAACCCCTGAGCCCTCTCCCATCGACTCTGTACTCCAGCGCCGTGAGAGGCACAAGCAGACTCGACGGGGGAGTGGCAGCAGTTGACTCACCGTGGTGAAGACACCATGGTAAGTCAATTTAAGTATGTTGACTTCAGCTATGTTATTCACGTAGCTGAAGTTGTGTAACTTAGATCGATCTCCCCGCCCCACCTCCCCCACCCCAGTGTAGAACAGGGCTAAGTAGCATGTTTCTTTTATGTCTGGGTCAAGCCAGAATTAGATCCAGGTTTTCATATTAATGTTCCAATTTGGAGGGCCTGTGTACTGAATTCTTTGCAGGGAGTAAATATTTTCATCTGTTTGGTTTATTATATTAGGTAAGAAAGGGGTATATATCTCCTAGAACTGTAATATTCAATATGCTCTAGGACCAAGAGACACATATGGTGACTGCATAGAATCTGGCTTAGTGGTGACTTTCTAGCCTTCTTTATGGGTGTGAAACATGTAGCTTGTGGTACAAACCACATATCCTGGCCTGGCTGGGCCAGATGGTTTATAACAATCTGAATTGGCCCTGGTTCTACCAGATCAGGACAAATCAGGGTGGCTCATGGTTGGGCCAAGTGGCTATGGCCACCTTCACTGCAAAGATTATGTTCATCCCCTCTTGCTTATTTTCATTCTTATTTATGTAATTTAATAGGAGGCATCTATTTAGGACTCACTGGGTAATTAACCCCCTGCTTTAAATAGAGGTAAGAACTACAAAAGCATTTCTTAAGTTGCAGTACAAGTTCCTGCTCTTTTTTATCTTCCTCACAATACTACACACTATGTGCTACTTGTGGTTCTTTGCCATAGTAACTAGAGGAGAGCTCATCATTTTGGTTGACTAGTATGTATCTGTTCCACCATTGTTATAGCATTTGTCCTATATAAAAGTATCTGCTTCCAGAGCTGTAGTTCTTCTGAGTTGGAATGCACCATCTTTTGAATAGTACATCAGAGCATCCTTCTGATGAATTGCTCAAAAAGATAGCATCATAGAATCATTTACAGACAGTGGATTCAGAATAAATTTCAGTTTAATGTCTGGACACAATATGTTTAAGGCAGTAATGCTTTCAAGCACAGAGCTGACAGCATCCTGTGTGCTTTTTGAAGCTTGAACTCACAAAGGAAAACCTCCCGTGATGATGTTTGACAGTCTCCAAGGGAAAGAGAGAGTGTTTGTGAGAGAGAAGAGGAATGAGAGTCTCCCAAGATTTTGTTGGAAAGTATCTAGGAGGACCGTTACGAACAATGAAGTAAATGTTTAATTGTGTTCCCTCTTTATTCTAGATCCAGGATTTCTAAGTGTAAGGCACTCTCCCCTGGAATAATAACTAAAGCCTTCTGTCACATCTATAAGTCCACAGAACCATACTGCCAGTTTTGATGACTACCACCTGAGGTTATACAAAACATTCTCTCTTTTCAGTGATAGTGAGCATGATCAACTGCCTTTAGCAATACAGTCTTATTCTGCAAAACTTACTTCTCAAACTCTAAGGCCTTGGCTACACTTGCAGATGTACAGCGCTGTGAGTTAAACCTGACTTCGTGCAGCTGAGTAGGGAAAGTGCTGCAGTCTGTCCACACTGACAGCTGCCAGCGCACTGTCGTGGCCATATTTGCGGCAATTGCAGCGCTAATGGGAGCAATGCATTATGGGCAGCTATCCCACAGCACCTTTTCCCATTCTGGCGCCGTGGGTTGTGGGAAGGGGGCGTGGGTGTGGGGCATTCTGGGTCCTGTCCCAACGCCCCATGATGCATCGCTTTGCATCCCAGAATTCCCTTTGTTTCCGTTCACCTTTGGCACCATCTTTCAACGGTTTCTGTGCAGCGCGATCTGTCTGCGGGAAATGGAGCCCGAACTTCTGAGGCGTATGCTGACTTATCTCACCAGCACGTTTGGTTCTCGAACTATTCCTTAAGATCCAAAGTGACAGTGAGAGTGAGGAGTCCGACAATGCTATCGAGCCGCGTAATACGTACGACACAAAATTGCTTGTGGCGTTCAATGACATGCTCAGTACCGTGGAACGCCACTTTTGGGCTCAGAAAACAAGCACCGAGTGGTGGGATCACATCGTCATGGAAGTCTGGGATGACGAGCAGTGGCTGCAGAACTTTCGGATGAGAAAAGCCACTTTCATGGGACTGTGTGAGGAGCTTGCCCCCACCCTGCGGCGCAAGGATATGAGATTGAGAGCTGCCCTGCCAGTGGAGAAGCGGGTGGCTATTGCAATCTGGAAAATGGCAACTCCAGACAGCTACCGGTCGGTCTTAAACCATTTTGGAGTGGGAAAGTCAACCGTTGGAATCATGTTGATGCAAGTTTCCAAGGCCATTAATCACATCCTACTCAGAAGAACCGTGACTCTGGGTAACATGCAGGAAATAGTGGATGGCTTTGCACAAATGGGGTTCCCTAACTGTGGAGGGGCGATAGATGGGACGCACATTCCTATTCTGGCACCACCCCACCTAGGATCCGAATACGTTAATCAGAAGGGGTATTTCTCTATGGTTCTCCAGGCGCTTGTGGATCACCGTGGGCATTTCATTGACATTAACACAGGCTGGCCCGGAAAGGTGATGCAGGCCGAGACTTTTTTCCCAGAGCAAAAGATCATGGTAGGGGAAGTTAAAATGCCCATTGTAATCCTTGGAGATCCCACTTACCCGTTAATGCCATGGCTCATGACACACATGAGCCTTGACAGCAGCAAGGAACGGTTCAACTACAGGCTGAGCCGGTGCCGAATGACTGTAGAGTGTGCCTTTGGCCGTTTAAAGACCCGCTGGCGATCTCTGGGAAGCTGGACTTGGCCGAAAACAGCATCCCCGCGGTTATATCCGCGTGCTGTGCCCTCTATAATATTTGTGAAGGGAAGGGTGAAAGCTTCACTCAGGCATGGACCTCTGAAGTTCAACACCTGAAGGCTGAATTTGCACAGCCAGAGAGTAGGGCTATTACAGGGGCTCAGCGCGGGGCTGCAAGGATTAGGGATGCCTTGAGGGAGCAATTTGAGGCTGAAAACCAGCAATGATATCTGGTGCCCTGCACGGGAGTGAAGTGCAGTAGTTCCAAACTTTAGGAATCAGTGTTTGCTAAGCAGACAAGCAGACTTGCAGTGCCTGTTTATTTCCTGGGCTAAGGAGTCTTTTACTTTATGCAATAATAAAGAATGTTTTCAAAGCCAAAAAATCCATTTATTGAAAAGAAACAAGGGGGTGGAGTGGCCGTTTGCGTCGCGGGCTTTGCTGTAGGCACTCCACAGCTCCTTCACTTTAATCCTGCACTGCAGGGCGTCCTGGTCATGGCCCCTTTCCATCATGTCCTTTGATACCTTCCCGAAGGTATCGTAATTCCTACGTCTGGAGCGCAGTTGGGACTGGACAGCTTCCTCCCCCCAAACACTGATGAGGTCCAGCAACTCGCCATTGCTCCATGCTGGGGCTTGCTTGGCACGTGGAGGCATGGTCACCTGGAAAGATTCACTGATAGCACTCCACGCCACGCCAGACTGAGCAAACAGGAATGGGATTTTTAAAATTCCCAGGGAATGTAAAGGGTGGGTCACATGGTTGGTTACCTGAGGCCAGGGCAGTAGAGTTTGAACTGATGACCAGAGTGGCTAGAACAGGTATTGTGGGATACTGCTGAATAATTCTGGAGGCCATTCACAGCGCATTGGGCGGCCACACTGGCGCTGCAGTGCTGCAGCGGCAGCACAATACTCGCTATTCCTCTCGGGGAGGTGGAGTACATGCAGCGCTGCAACTACAGAGATACAGCGCTGCAAATGCCTTGCCAGTGTGGATGGGGAGTGAGTTACAGCGCTGGGGGCGGCTTTACAGCACTGTAACTCGCAAGTGTAGCCAAGGCCTAAGTGTTACTTGATCAGATCACTGAGAATGATGAGCATTAGTAAAAATGGTGGTATGCTTCTCGGTGATTAATTAAATCAACAGCATGTATCTGAAGGTCACGTTGTCCACATGGACTTTGTTTTTTCTTTAACTAAACTGATTGCTGGTTGCACTCTTTTCATCACAACAGTATTCTTTTGTCCAGTTGAGGAAAAGAAAGAAAAATACATACTGGGTGAATTGTACCCAAGCCAGGGTGGGTTGAAAGCCATGCCCAATATCTCTTTACATTTTAAAACATAAAATCAAAGAAAGTATATTACATGTAGATGATCAACCAAACCAGAAATTAACAACTATAATCTAGAAGAGTAGTCCTGGAAAAGAGACAAGTCACATTTATTTTTAGTTATAACCTAGATCTTTTCTAATTTGTTACAATAATATTACACAATGTTTATATATAATCTTTTAATTTGATCAGATTTATAGGCTGAAGACTAAACCCAATAATAGATCTGTTTCCTCTCTCTATTATGTTATAGTCTGGTGAATGTCTGACTAGTTCAGAAAGAGGGTTTTATTTTAAAATCATTGTTTTCTACAGTGCACTGGCAGTTCCTGATCTAATTAGGGGCAATATACAAATAATAAATAGTTAATAGAATTAAATATGTATTTATAAGATATATATATATATATGAAAGAAGAAACAAGTTTCATATTGGACATATGCAATAATGGAAACAGTGTACTGCTATTACACATTCATGTTTACAAATATGTCTTAATGGTCAAGTTCAGAACTGGCATCCTGGCCTCACATTTCTAAAACATCACATGCTATATTATCAAAAGCATGAATAATAGATTTCTCAGCAAAAAATGTGAACATTTCACTCCTCCCCTGGGGCGGGGGAGAGGGGAGGGAGCGGGAAATGCAGGGTTGGGTAGCCTCCTTTGGATATTTATTTACCCAAAATCCCAATTATATTTCCCTGTGGTTTGCTTTCATGTTTACATGTACTCTAACTCAAGATTATTTTACAGGATCCCTGATTGAAGGGGCAAGAGTAATCTAAATCCAGAGCACCTCAGTGAGCTTCTCTGTGATTACTGATATTAGAAACAAAACAAAAACCTGCTTTCTATTCGCTTCAAATAAACGGATTTTGTAAAAAGCAATATTAACTTAATCTCTTCAAATTCTCTAGTATTCCAAATGCATGCATTTCCTTCATAAATAAGAAGCTTAAGAGCAATGAATAGTTTAAATCAATAACAAACTTTAAAAACTAATACTGGAGAAATTTACATGACAATTTGAAATCTGTTTCCATAGTTATGTTGTCTTGTAATATTTAAAAAGCAGGATCTGGTTAGAATTTTTAATTAAGATTGAGGTATTATGGCCATGGGAAGGTTTGAAAATATCAGCTTTGCCAAGCATTAGGGGGCAGAAACCTGATTTTATGTTAATTTAAGTGGAGAAAAGTATTAGAAGTTTTGTTCATCCACCTATGTGATCAAGCTGACTGTGTCTCCCACAAAGATAAGCAGGGGCGGAAAGAATGTATCTTTCTGTGACTCTTGTTTAAGGGCCAAAATACATACTTCATGTTATAAGGGAAGCAGTGTGGAGAGACAGCTGTTTTGCAAAAAAAAATGAACAGTTGCACATGTCTCACAGCTATTTACACTATATTATAAATTTATAAACTGTTCTGAGATGACCCCTTTAGAAATTAGAAAGTGCTCTTGCAGAAGATTACAAGACCAAATAGCAAAAGTATTAGCTCATCAATAGGTACCTAAACTTTAAAATGAATCATTCTCTAATTCAGTTACAGGAGAATCTCGAAGTAGTTTATAAAAGAAGTGTTAAGTAACCATAGCTGTAATTTATTTTTCCCCCAAATGTAATCTTTTTTTTTTTTTAAAGTGGCAAACTCTTGTCTATCCTCTCATACAACAATAATTAAAGTTTATTTTTGGGTCCAAGCTTATAGTCTTTTCATATCCAAAATCCCATTGATTTTGGTTGTTTGAGGAATACAGAATCTGATTAATAGTGCTGAACCCAACACAATATAAATTGCGAAAGCAACCTGTATCTATGTGCACCAAATTCACCACTAGCATGAGAAAACTCTATGGAAGTCACTGTCTATGGGGCCATTTGTGCCAGTGGTGACTTTGCTCTAGAAGTGGCTAAATATTACATTTTATTTTCACAATCTGGCACCAGTAAGTATCCTGGTCCATTTGTAAAAGATCTATATAATTCTTTCCTAGCCAGTTCTTCATATTTATCAAAAAAGGGAAGCTTTAGAAAAGCTTGAACCCAGAAGGAATAAATTAAGTAGGTAACCTTCAAGATCAGTTCTCATACCCATGACTAAACTTAGTTCAAACATTATGCATGGGATCTGCAAAAATCTATTAGAAGGTCACAAGTGAGTCGACTGGTTTAGGGCTCCTGTAATTTTCTGCTACTCGCTGGAGCTTACTCCAATTGGGTTGAAATGTCTTTTGAAATCATTTTCAGACATGATCTGTGTGCCTATGTTTTTAGCCTTTTGAGTTAGATTGAGAAAATTACTCATTTTGAAAATGCTGTATCTCTTACCTAACTGATACTTGGTAATCTACTGAACATTTTTTAAATTACAATTTTTGAAAGAAAGGTAGAAATGGGAAATAGCTTGTAAATTACAACTACAACTCCAATTCAATGATTCTTGAGGAAACCCTGAAGAAGGGAAAACAAAAAGAGTGTAAGGAAGGATCAAAGAGGAATCGAGATAGGTTGAAGATAAAGGGGAAGATTAAGCAGCGATGTCATCAGGGAATAAGAGTGGACACCAAAAGAATAAGCCTCTATCACTTGAGCTAAAGAATAACTATATTAGTTAATCACAACAGTAGGCACTTATCCTCCTGTGGATTCTAGCCACTTGGAGACAGGATGGTTATCCAGTGTGTATAGTTGGTCTCAGACACAGGTTAGTCCCATCTTCCTACTCACTACTGAGAATTAATGACAAAATTTGGATATATAAAGTATAGATTACAATTATTTCCCCATCTCAGTGCATTCTTTTCAAATCCTAGCTTTCACTGTAGATATACAATGAAACTCTTAAAATTCATTATTTGCTAAATTAAGTATAAATGCAGTGACTCCTTCTGTATAGGTGCCTTCAGTGGGTTTTTTAAAACAAGCTCTGTGTCCATTGACATGGTTGAAAAAACAAGCTTTCAAAGGGATGTCCAAGCAGTAAACAAAACTAGGAAGTTAATGACATTTTACACATACTTCCCTGAAATGAAATGCACTTAGGAGGAAGTGGAGAAACCCTCTCTCTCTTTTACCGAAGAGAGTTTTTTTTCTTATGTCTTGTGCTTTTAGTGTTTATACAATGAGGAAAGAAATGCTATGTTATATCAAAGCTCAACTGTGACTGATCTAAAGGAAAAAATGTGTTGTATTATTATGTAGGGATTTCAAGAAAAATGGTGTTCCTTCACTATAGGGGCCAGATGGTTTCTTCCCATGTTCAAAGCTGGAAGAGGGTATTTTTGGAAGAAATCTCTTTCACTTTGTCTCTTTAGGGACTACAGCTCCTCCCTCTCTTTCACTGCACCCTTTTTCATGGTGAGATGTTAGGGCCATACTCCTTGCTGGCTCTTGCTCATAGTAAGGCGTCCCCCAGTTCTCTGGCAGGCTGCCTCCACTGCAACCATACGAAGACACTAGGCGATTAGGACACCCAGGAGTGCTATGCAGAAAAAATAAACCTTGCAATTATATTAACTTTTCTGGTTAGCTCCTTGGAGCTCTCCCTCTGACTTTGCAGTCTCCCCTCTCTTCATATAGACTGCGGATGATGCAGAGGTGCTCTCTGCAGAGCCCTTGGAAGAGAGACACTGGCCATATATTACAACAGTTGATCAGTCCTTGGAAAGGTATGTCTTAGCATTTAGCACAGTGCTGTTATGCTCTGAGGAGAAAGTCCCCCAGAACCTGAAAAAAGAGATTAAAAAGAAAGCAATGAAAATACTTGTAGAGGTCTAAAAACTACATGCTATGGACTTGCTCACTAATGGTTCTCCCTTTACAGTCCCCTCAGTTAAAAATTAGCATGCTCTCCAGATGGATCAGCAGGGGCACAAACACAGCTGTACATCTCCGGCAAATAGGAGCTTCAGCTTGTGTGTTCTAGCTAGCAAGCCAGCTCTCCTTGTTTTTGTCTTTTTTAAACAGTTGCTTCATTGGAAAAGGAAGGAGGATCCTTGATGTTTCAAAACAATATTGTTATTTTATTTTAAAGTAAAAGGTACGTAGTAGGAATATGCTTGCTTTAGATTAGGTCTGAAACATTATCATGAGTCCAGCCTTGTCATTACCAGCTACTGTACTTCAATGAATGTAGAGTAAATAGACTGATATGATATCATACATAAAAAGGAAGACCAGATGATTTGGATAAATAAAAATCATAATGACTCTTCAATTTCTCAAGGTGTAAAATAGCTCAATTCACTTTATATGGTGTGCATCACTGCTTCCTTAGTTTCAGACAGGGAAGAAAGCAGAGATATCAAAATCCTTGCAATATAGCTAATTAGTCAAAATCAGAAAATATTGGGAGTGTCACAGAAAAGCCTTTTCTGAGATTTCAAGGATCAATCCTGTCTCCATGGCACCTCTCCAGTGGTACATCAATGTAGTAAAGCTGGCCTAATCAACCAGTTGAGGATTCTCTTGGCACGGGGGAATTCCCAGGTGTTATAGGGATGGGATAACAGACAATGTAGAGGGAGTGCTAGGTGTGTGGCTGCAGGAAATGGTCATGTTGGAGGGCTGCTGCACTCTGGCTATGCCCATTTGTGAATGGCTCCTTAGGGGCCTTTGCAACAAGGTTCAATTTAGAGCAGCCCTGAGACTACTCTAATATGAACCAGGGGCCAAACTGGCCTCCAAGAAACCCATCAGTGAGGGAGGGAAGTGGATGGGGAAGTGGTTTTAGGCATCTCTGTGCCCTCCCTCCTGTCAGGAGCACCACTTCAGCACAGATAAATGATTTAACCCTACTGTGATTTCAAGAAATGTTTTCCTATGATCAGAATAAGCATCTGAACATCCCAGGCTGCAATTTAACTGAAACCAGTCTCTGAACACTGGATTGTCACTACTGACAAGTTATAAAGGGTGTACTGGGGTGGGGTGGGAGGTGGAGGGGGGAAACCAATTTGAACTAGAACCTGTGAGTCAAACTGGGAGAAGTAAACTTCATATATTATTAATGTATTTGTAAATTTTACTTGTCTTTGAACATCTTGGTTTCAGCCAGCACAGGAAATGCACTTAGCTGTGAGAAAACCTTGCCGTATGGAAGAATCACATAGGTAAACTATAAAAGGGATGATATTAAACCAATTTGGTTCTATGAAAATGTGGTAGGGCTATATGATAATTACTCTAAAATCTGTAGAATTTAATACACAGTTGCACTGTTTCCATAGTATTTTTGTTTCGTTGTGTTTTTTTTTTTAAACATCCTATAGACTTCTGTATACTTCTCTATTGAATTCTATACAATGATTTAAAAAAAAAAGCTATGGAAAAGGTCTAATTTTCCATTAAGTTCTACAGAACTTTTCCAAGGGATTATTGGAGAAAAATGCCTCTGTATGATAGTACTACCCAAAGCCACAGTATTTACATTGCTGTAAATTGCAGTGTTTTGAATTTTACTGTATCATTTTTACTGTAGAGTTTTGACAGAAGAAGGATATTTTTACTGAAATTCTGACCAAAACAGACCCATTAAATATTAAATTCTCACAGTAAAGCAAATCAGAATCTGACTCTTGTCTGTTAGCAAGTGCAGTGAAGAGAATGAGTTCAGGTGCTCATGCTGAGAGCACACAAACTTCTCATGTTATTGATATCATGCAGTGTGTGTGTCTAAAACCAATTATCTAAGCTGATGTATAGTAGTGTGCAAAGAAAGGAGAAGTGGCAGAGAGTGATTGGAAGCTGTGAGAAATACAAGTTAGAAACCACTGAAGGCTCACACAGAGTGTTTCATAGCCTTGCCACAAGTGGGACTGCACTATGAAGTAAAGAAATGGTCTTGTATTTCATATAGAAAGAGTTGAGGGGAGACAGTCCACCAAACTGAGTTCTCTAATGGCAATAATAGTATTTAAGTAAGCAGGTTATTCATATCTAATAAGGGAGGTGAAGAGCAAAAACACTGATGTGGATTAGCATAGGAAAAAATCAGAGGAAATAATTTACAACAGTACGATATAACAATGTTATAGAAAGGGTTCTTGAAGAAAACTGACAAAGATGAAGAAGTGGGCTGTAGTCCACGAAAGCTTATGCTGTAATAAATGTGTTAGTCTCTAAAGTGCCACAAGTACTCCTGTTCTTTTTACAGATGATTTAGGTATTTATAGTAACAGTGGTATGAAGGTAAACTAGAACCATGAATCTTTGGAAACATTGGAAGACCACAGTTGGAATTACTGAGAGGCCAAATCCTGCTTGTTTTCCTTGAGCTGCTTTTAACGGTACTACATATGTAAGTCAAGAAGGCATCCAAATACATTCTTGGCATACCTATCAGTCAAAATCCCCATTAAAGGTTGTGGCTTGGATGTTTTTGGTCAATGTGATGATTTTATACCTTATCAGTCCTATAGTAAAATTGATGTTAGCTCTGTGGAGTACATTTTCCCCCTCTCCCTGCAAACCATAGTTCCTGCAGTCCTCAGTCAAGTGAGTAGTGCTTACACAAATAGCCTCAATGATTTTAATGGGATTAGTTTTATGAGACAAGTCCTTAGTTTGAATATTAAAATGAAGTAAAATGGTCATTGAAATTCATGTTAGTATTTCTGTAATTTCCCAACAACAACCTGTGTGGTACTTCTAGATCAGTTAAATGCTGTAATATAACATGATATGATGGGCCCCCCAAAACCTTACATATGACACCTCCAAGCTTTGTAAAAAAATTGGATCTAGATCTAATAGTCATAGATGATCCCTTGCCTCTACAAATTGTCAAAGCAAGATTCCATAAGCTACTCTAGGCACACTGAAGTTCAGATGGGACATAAATGAAGACATGGTAGAAAGTCACCTACCTTCTGATTCTGGGTTTGGTGAGGAGAGCCAACAACAGAATCTTCAGAGTGTAGCACTCTCCAGCATATATGTGTGCTGTGCAGCGGGAGGAGTGGGAGAGGTAGGTGGTATAGAGCTGACTATAGTCATTTATGTCACCCAGACATTAGCATTGACCAGGGAAAGCCCAGGTTGTCCTTTAGGGCAGCTTTCCACCTGGTTTGTATTCCCCACATAGATCAAAGCAACCAGAAACCAGATTATGGAGCTACGCTCAGATCTGAAAAAAAACAGAACCTCAGAAAAGTTTAAAACTGGATTCTTAATTTGTTCTGAATTGAGCAGATTCGTTTTTCAGTTGGAGACTCTTCATTGGTTTTAAGTGGAGATGGTGAACAAGATTAATTTTTTTATGAAGACAGAGAAAAGTTGGGAACGCTCTGTTTCATTGGGGTTCATGTTACTTATGAATATTCAGAAAGCTAGTTGGTATTTGTGACGGTGTTTGCATATTCAAATGTTTTACACATTTTAACATGAAAAAAAATTGTACAAAAGTTCGTTATTCATTGTTTGTTCTCTTATTGAAAATACATAAGTGACCCAATATGGGAGAAGAAGCAATACTGTGGTTTGATCCTGTGCCTACTGTTATCAGACAAAGCTCCCATTAACTTCCATGGTGAAGGATTAAGTCACAGGTGACTTAGGTCACCAATCATTCAGTGAGTGAAATTCACCTTTGTGCAGAAGGCCACCACTGTATCATTTAAGACCTACTGAGGTCTTTGTCCTCATTCTGTGCATAGCACTTTGCAGGATAAAGCTCTTAAACTCAATTTGAGGGTGTAAGTAAGATTGAAGTGTCACAGAGTATGTCTCCACAGCAAAGAAAAACCCACAGCTGGCCTATGCCAGTTTACTCAGGCTTGTGGGGCTTGGGCTGCCAGGCTGTTTCATTGCTATGTAGAATTTGGGCCTTGGATTGAAGCCTGAGTTCTGGGACCCTCCCACCTCAAAGGGTCCTAGAGCCCAGGCTCCAGCCCAAGCCCAGAGTCTACAAAGCAATGAAACAGCCCTGCAATCCCAAGCCAGACACAGGTGTCTAGTTGCTGTGTAGACATAGGCCTCAACCTGGCCCTCTACTCAGGAACAAATTTCATCCAATATAAATAGTGAATACTATAGCTGAAGCAAACAATCATAATGTAAAAATTTTGTCCAGCCTATTCACTGGTGATTAATTGAAAATAATGAATACATTTAAAGAAAATCAGGAACATTTAATGAATAATTCACTAATAAAAATGGGTCTAAAATCATGACAGTGATTGATTTTTAATAGTTCAGCAAAGAACTACTGTACTTTTAACTCTGTTAGGACAGCCTTTCCTGTTTGTGTTACGCTTTGTGTTACTTAATCAAATTTATGAGGTTCATACTTTTACCATATGTGCCACACAAGAATCAGAAGAAAATGAAGTACTTTGGATTGGGAAAGATATCCCAAATACCACATTTAAAAAACACAACTCATGCATAGTTGTTGTTTGAGTATCCACTTTAACACTACCACTTAGGCAACTGACACCATAGTTAATGAGGTGGTCTTATAGTATTATGATTAAATGTATGTATAGTATGCGTGTTTCGTAATTCATTAAAAATGAATTTGCAAACTGCTCTTGAAATATTTTGCATGACATAAAACATCTTCCACCTCAGATTCAGAGGGTAAAAGATAAAGAATTAGAAAGAACATATATATAAGAATTAGAGAGTGTATATATGTGTGTGTGTGTATGTGTGTATGTGTATATATATATATGAAAAATATTTTATAGCATTTAAAATATAAAGTAGATGAACAAATATACAATATACAAAATATCTCATATTTTCTTGATTTACATGACTGGGGGGGAAATAGCTGGATTCCCTCCTCCCCCCTTTCTGTTGTGCATATGGTATAAGCACTTTAAATGCCCTGTACATGCCTTACATTATTTCTGTCTAGTTAAGACATTACAATGTCAAATCATTGGTGAGTCCTGTGCTCTTATATGCACAATCTGACGGAAAGGTCTGTAGATTGGGAATGAATTATAATGTTTCTTTTGTAAAGAATCCTTATTTCCTGAGAACAATGGTCTAATTTTGTTGTGGTTTTGGTTATTTATGAAGTATGCTATAATGTGAGAATTGTGGATTTAAAGAATTTATGATTAGCACTGTGTTAGTTTTTGCTTGTGGTCATGCCTTATCTTAGAGTGCACAGAATGCTGTTAGCTAAATTGAAGCCCCATTGAGTGAAACAATTGGATTCATCCAAGAAGAGAAGAAAAATGATCCTCTTAGTGGCATTCCTTAGTACAGTAGAAAATGCTTATCTTGTGATGGCTATTGGCAGTTTGCACAAATGATACTGCACAGAATTTTAAGCTAACCTGTTTAGTTTTACATGACCTGAGATATTAAAAATATCTTCATTTTGAAGGGCTGCCAGGAGGTAACTCAGCATCACATCAATTTTTGAAAGCAATGTCACTGAAATGGTGCATGCTCTTTATTGCATTTTTAGCATTCAGTGAATATTGGTTATGATTCATAATAAGTTTGAAAAATCAGCATTTGCAATGGGATTTTCTTATCTCTGAAAAGCATATCTGACATGAAATAGCACATCACAGTTTTGATTTACACTTTTTTCAGTAGATATGCCAGCTGCATACCAATATATCGAGATTTTGACATGATGCCAATCCTTGCTCCTTAAAGGAGAAGGAAATGTTTTATTTATACAGATAGATAGATATAATGCCTGGAAAACAAACAAACAATCCTTGCTGATCAAAGAAAAGCACCCATACAAATAAAACTCAGATTCCTCAGTCATAGGCATCACAGCTACATTGTTTATCCTCTCTCCCCCTCACCCTCCAAAATCATCTGTTTATGCTTCAGTGCACTCAAGAGGAAAGCAACCTTGTGGTAACACTTCAGTATTCACCAGCAGGTCTCTCAAAGACATCAAGGTGAGCTTTTACATTTTCAAAGTAAGCACCATGTCACATCTCATGGTTCAGTTTCAGCTTTTGGATTACCAAGGTAGCTATATAATTATCCATCTTCCTTTATTTTATTATTGGACTGGAAAGTTGATTTTCAAACAAGGGAATATTGTTTTTTGATCCTATCCTCAGACTCACTCTGTAATGTGAGACATAAAACACTTAAGAGGTTGTTTGTCCACATCCCTACACATGAGGTAGTCATTTATGCCTCTGCAATGTGAGTGTAAAATTCTGCCATTGGTCTATGCAATAGGATAAGTCTGCTGTGATAGTTCTACATTCACAGTTGTAAATGACTATACAAGATGGAAGGCATATCTGTTATGTAAATTGAGAATCTGTTAAGGAAACTCCAAGATTTATAATGTTCTATTACTTGGCTACCACAGATGTCCTAGAGATTATGGGGCTTGATCCAGCAAGTGTGTGAAACTCCATTGAGCCTTACTACCTAAGGGCCCAAATTCATTAGCATTTATATAGTTGTTGAGCACCCTCAACACTCATTCTCTTCAATGAGTGTTAAGGCCTTGTCTATATGTGTATCTGTTCAGGAACAGCTCTTCCTGACTAACTCCAGGTGTGGACACTTCTATTCTCTAATCAGAGTGCCTTGCTCCTAGTTAGCTTAATCCAGCTGTTTGAAAGCAGTTTCTGAATAACTGTGTGTTGAGAAACCCTAATTCCTGAACACTTTGCCCATCTAGGCCCAACATTTCCTGCCTCTTTGTATTAGCAGTTGACAATAAAGAAAAACTATTCTATCCCACTTGCTACTGAAAGCAGTAGGAGGGGGAATTATGATGGTTCTGGGAGCTAGAAGAACAAACTTTGACTGCTTTTGTTAGATGATGTTTAGGGTGTAAAATCTCAGCATTAAAACTTTATTTTCTTCCCAATTCTTGGTTTCTCCTATCTTCACTTGAAGCATCTGGCTATTGTCAGAGACTAGATAATGGTCTAAGTGGACTAGTGGTCTGATCCAATATGGACATTCCTATGATCCTGTACAGGTCTCCCATTCCATCTTAGTGCAGGCCAGACAAGAGTGATGTAATGTGCTATAAATGGGATTACACTTTATATCACTTGAAAACATAGGCTAGTGCAGAATGTTTATTAAACAAAGTTTTACAAAGTGAAGATTTTGACCTGTGCTCAGGGATGTTTATTGGATGCTGTTTAGTGTCTGCACAGAATTCAAGGTGTTGATTTTAACCTAAAAAAAAAAATCTAAATGGTTCGGGACCTGGTTACCTAACAAACTGTTTTTCTCCTAAACAATGCTGCTATAATTCAAATAAGAAGAGATATTTGAGCTTGGGCTCTGGCAGCACTTTCTTCTTGTTTAAATCAGCAAGGTGTTCTCCTTGAAAAGCTTTTTTGAAAACCTGGCCCCTCTGAAATCAACTGAAGATTTGTCATTCATTTTAATGGAACTTGGATTTCACATTTAACTTGAGAACATGCTTTTCCCCCTAATCTTCTACAGCCTGGATTTGTTAGCCTTCTGAGGACACTGCAAGTTGCCACTCTTTTTCTCTGCATTTTAAATATATGGTAGATGGAGGTACATAGGGGACTTATGTTTATGATATTGCAAGGAATTGTTTAGTCAGAAAGCTTATTTGACTATATTGCCGATAGCTCATTATCTTGATATTCTATGTTACATATTCTAATGAATGCAGAGGGAAAGAAAAACTCAGTAATATACACATGGGAAGAACTTGCAGAAGCAGATTTCCACAGCCCTGTTCAGGCGTATTTACAGGAAAATATTGATGTTCAACCCTTGGGAATTCCTTATTTAACTGAATATGTGTCTTGATGTGGGATTGGGAAGCAATGAGGAAGCTTATTTATTGCACATACTTACAGTATGATTGTGACCAGTTAGTAAAAGCAGGTTTTTTTTATGAAAGATCATAGGATTTACACTGAAGTTTCACTTAATAACTTTAAATTAACTGAACATATTAGCAATGGTATCATGAGCTCTTATGACTAGGTAACATACACCAGGATTTATCTATCTGTTATGTTTCTTATGCTATGCTGAATATTTAGATGTCAGTTTTAGTTTTTCCAACAGAGTATACAGATTAGTTTTACCACATATAAAAATAAAACTTTATTTAACCTACCATGAAAAAAACCCCACATTTTTAAAGCTCAAACTCTGATTTTCATTGGATGATTAAGAAAAACAACAATGTATCAAGTTGTAATGGTAGTAATAACAGATGACTAATCTTTTTTTCCTTGGATTCATTAAGCCATCTTTATATTTACAATTTACTTAAATGAATGAAAATTAATAAAGTTGTCTTTTCTTCACATCTGTGGAACAACTAAATATGGCCAGCATCTACAGAGGAAAATGTTCTTCAATCCGTCAGGTTTAATTGTGGTACTTTTTGACTATTAACTGTTCTTTCTTGTGAGCTTGTATTTGCCTCTTTGTGGACCAGTGTTGTATGCCATCTAGCTGACTGACAATTAGGAAGGGAAAGAGGACGAATCTTTCCCAGGCAGTAGTTAGCATTTCCTACCCATTTCTCATCATTCAGAAACCACGCCACGTGACATTACACAAAGGATCATGAGTATGGCTGGTTAAATAGTTCAATTTAGTAATGGAATCTAACTGGCATGCAAGATCTGTGGATAAATAGTTTCCTATTATAAACTTAATAAGGAAACCATCACATGCAAGGACTCTTAAAATAATGTAATATGCAATATAAATATAGACAGCAATAGAAAAGTCAGTTAAGACAGCTCAAAATTACACAGGGATCTAGGTCAGATGTGGCATATCAGATATGCCTCAGAAAAACAGGCAAAATTTCTAATTTGAATGGCCCAGTCTTCTGCTGACTGATTTCAATGGCAAGTCTCCTACTTGAGTTCAATGGGAGTATCAGTGAGTATGGGCCTATTAGACTAAAAATAAAGACCATATATGATTGTTGAGTAAACTCTTTTCAGTCTGTCTGTCTTCTAGATGAACCAAGGGATGAGTGCTGATAAACCATATTCTGTTTTGTAAACTTTCCAAAATTTCACAGATTTTATTGACAATTTTGTATAAGGGAAAATTACATTTAAAAAAAAATCTTTACTTAGATTTTAATAATTATTTATCTCTTTAACCCTGAAATTTAGCCTGGCATCAGTTTGTCACAATTGAACCTGAAGTTTGCTGCTTCTTTCATTTTTGGATTCAAATAGGCAAGTGCATTTTGATGGATATGATGCATTGTTTTCGATTTGATCAGTTTAATTTAAAGCTCCCAGAGACCTCATCAAAGAATGTAGAAATTTTGGCACATTTTGTTTCCAGTGACAGAAGCTGTAAAAGGTAATGAACATTTACTTAACAAGAAAATGTTTTCTTTTATGCAATTACTGTTAGAGTAATCATTAGCCACAACAAAAAAATCAATATCTTATTCTATAATTCATATTACTTTTAACATTCTGTGACCCCATGGGTCAAGATTATTTTATGAAAAACAAAAAGAACATATTACATATTTTTTAGTTTTCTAAAATGAACATGTAAATTAACTGCAAAATTACTTGCTCTTAATTAGTAATTTTTGCATAATGACCCAGAATTTCTTTGGGTCTTTTCTACTAGCATTAAGAGGTAATGCTTTGTGAATATTTCTTAAGTGCCAATTATGTCCCAAACCTAGCAGAAATACATTGTTAGAACTAAATGGGTAACTTAGGGCATTCTTCAAGGTAGATTCCACGTTTGCATTGATGTTATTTTCTATTCAGTTCTGAATGCATAATGCTGTTTAAGAGCTGAATCCAAGTATATCTATCTTTGGTACATCTAGGGTTCAAGTCGTCATAGTTTCTAGTTCCACCAAATTTAATGGAAGTTTTCATTGAGTAAGGATCATGAGATTGAGTATTGCTAGTAGAGCTGTGAGAATAAGCAATCTTTATTTTTAGTGGCAGTTCTGGAAAACCAAAATAATTTTTGGGGGGTCATCCCAAAATTAAAAAAAAAATGGTCATTTAGATTGAGGGTTTTAAAAGAAATGTAATGAAATTTTGAAATGACAAGTCACATGACTACAAAACTCAAAACATTTCATTAAAAAAATTTAAAAACAAAACATTTTGATATTTTAAAATATTGTTTTACCGGGACAATGCTGTAAACTCTATACAAAGTCACAAAATGTTTCAGTCAACCATAATTTACAATTTTTCATGGGGAAAATTTTCCAATTGACCAAAAGTTTTCCAAAAGTGACCAAAATTTTTCACCCAGCTCTAGCTGTAAGGGAAACAGTGCGTTGCTGTCCAAAACTATTAATTTCCAAATACCATGCATAATGCATTCAGATTAGCATATTTACCATTAAAAAAAGACTTCAAGACATTCTTACTTTTAAAAATTATTTACATTGATGCTAATTTCATCACTGTAGTTACAATACTTGAATGTGAACAATGCATAGAATTACAATGCAAAAGATTGGATGGTTCTAAGATAAGAGAAAGCTGAAAGGTCTGCAATGTTATTTACAAAAAGCTGGCTATTAAATATAATTTATTAGAGGCCCTTTTAAAACTAATTCCCCAATTTATTTATTTTTTCATTTCTATGATTACTTCTATTTAACATTCATTACACTGTTAACATTACCATCTTGCATCAACTCCATCATCTGAGATTAACTGATCATGTTTCTTCCCTATTGTTTGATCTGTTCAGAGGGATACATAATTTCTGCATTTATATTTCCAACATGTTGCCAGCCTGTAAATGGTCATATTAATACTTAACCAAATTTAATCCTGATAAATCCATGGAACATCCCATTCAAGTATGGATGGTTGGTGTGTATAAAGCAAGTTGCACTCAGAATATGCCAGTGTTCCTTGTCACTTATTTCTCCTCAAACAAGAATCCAACCTGTATTGCTATTGCTTGGTTGAGGGGTGATATATGAATACCTATATTCATATATGAATAAGAGTATCAATTTGGGAATAAAACTGTTTCCTAGTCAACATTTGTTATTCTCCTGTTTGAAACATTTGTCATGAATTCAGGAAACAGAAACAATGTTATGTAACGTAGGTGACCATGCAAATGTCGCAAAGCATCAAATGGAACAGATCATGAATACGGTTAGGCTGAAATTTATCTGTAATAACTAATCAGTGTATATTTGGAATGTCTGGAGCAGAAACAGAACAAGTGCAGAAGTGAGTGGGGATGGTGGAAACATGATTACGTTGGGGGAGGGATAGCTCAGTGGTTTGAGCATTGGCCTGCTAAACCCAGGGTTGTGAGTTCAATCCTTGAGGGGGCCACTTGGGGATCTGGGGCAAAAATCAGTACTTGGTCCTGCTAGTGAAGGCAGGGGGCTGGACTCGATGACCTTTCAAGGTCCCTTCCAGTTCTAGGAGATGGGATATCTCCATTAATTAATTAATTAATGCTCTAAAAAAAAGTTCCACCAACCATTACTTCTTGCATGGGACAGGAGATGGCTGAAGATGTGATTATAGCCATACAGCTGTAGTAACATTTATGAGATAGGTTTGCTGATCATTGTGATTGGGTAAGCTTCCATCCCTCCTCCAACAATCCTGTTTACTAAGGATTGGTGCGAGGGTGAGGTTTTACAATTATATTTTTTGACTATGACTATTTTTACATCCTGTTTTAAAAACATTCCCCTCTTCCTCCGTAAGTTTACTATATAGAATGAATCACAGCAAAAGTGTAGCAGAATACCTTTCCTTGTGCCCTCATCCTCCATGAAACCATAGATTTTTTTTTTCTTTTTTGTGTCTCAAATACTAAGGAGAAGACTGCAATTGCCACAGGGCTCTAAAGCAAATTTCCTTTTCTGTGAGAAATCTTCACAAGAAATGCATGGTGATGTGTCCCAGGTAGTAAGACAGCTGTTCCACCAGTGGTTTGTCCTCTGATGCTTCCCTTGGTAAATTAAATACTTTGATAACTGAACTGAAATGTATTAAGGAGCGTAATGCATCTGGACTGCCTTGAAATAAGCAAGGGATAGAAAGTTTGCAGGTAAGTTGTCCAAGTCTGTGTTGGTAAATTGTATCTTGTAAATAAAAAGTCACAAGTGAATCTAAAGGGAGTTGATCCAGTTTACACTTTTTTTCTGGCATTCACTCTCTGCATTTTATGTTAACTTAGGACCAAATTCAGAGATGAGTCGGTAGTAGGATATGTGCCATCAATGGTAAATGGACCACAATCAAGTGGCACACAGGTTGGTTTAAAACTGACGTATCAGAATAATGCTTTATAACTACACCGATTAAAATTTTGATGGTGGTATGTAGAGAAATGTTTTGATATTAAGATGTGGTATGGTAGGTCTCAAAAGCTGAAAAATGCTGCTCTAAATGAACTAATGAGGTCTACTCTGGTTAAGGCTGACTCTGAAAAGACTGACACTGGTTAATAATGTACACCCTTAATTTATGGAAGTTATAAGAATACAGGGCTGTCAGATGCACTACATTACAAATATATATTATAAAAAAGAAATATATAAGTGAGCTCTGACACCAACTACATTAAACAATGTCTCCACCACCACTCCACCCCCAGCAAAGAAAAAAAATCTATGGGCCACTTTTGCCATCTATTTTTAAGCACAGCTCCACACTGGAATCCATTGGTTACACCAGGGATGAATGTGACCCTGTAATTCTAAGCGAGTATGCTATTTTAGAGGCTTTCTTTAGTTATGTTTCTAAAGTTCAACTGTAAAATCCATTAGTGCCAGTTCAAACTGATGGAATTTAATTAATACACAACACACTACAGTTAGTGAACTGTTCCATTCGAGACTGTAACCTGTTATATCAATGCTTCAGCTTACCTTTTCTATTAATCATCAATTCAGACAAGTTAATTCCAATTTCATGCAAATCAAAACATTTCTGAGTGCTGTAAACATCCTTGTTTAGAGATTATACAAAATGAAAGAATACATATAATTATTTACTTGTCACACCCAGCAAATTCATCCCTGACCCACCACACTCTTCTCTATTAACCCTTTACTTAGGCCACTTTTATTAGATTACAAAATTATGCAGAATTCTCAAGATAGGCATAAAATTAATCTTTCACTTGTCTCTTATAGTTCTAATCCAATACGTTTATCTTTACGGTGATAAATATTTTCTCAGCTTCTTGTCTTGTTGGAGAAGTTTCTTCCTTTAGTGCCTTTCATGATTCATCTCTTTCTAGCATTCAGTCAAATATCATTTGGAAAGAAATGTGGGCTCTAACATATTTGGCTCCCTTTCTTTAAATGGGGGTAAATGAGTGTTTTCGTTCATACCTAGTAGATGTGCAGTAGTAATTTTGGTATTGCATCCCTCTATTGGTTCTGTGATATCACCAGCTTCATGGGTCATTTCTCCCTTTTTGCATGTGTTTGACATCCAAGGATTTAACACTCAGTCCTATATCATTTAAATCAATGGGTGCTTTGTCACTGATTTAAATGGGAGTAAGACCAGGCCCCGGATATCCAAATTGTTGTCTGGGGCACTCGTCATTAGCTTGTCAGTATTTTATTGCCAATTCTTTCTCTACATATTTTTATAGTCCCTATGAATCTATTACTTCCCTTGGATCCCATCTCTTCTAATGTCTACAGACTCCTCAAGTTCTCATCTTTACCTGGAGTCCAGGGGTGGGCAATACAAATAATAAATCGTAATAATATCACTCATGCAGTATTAGTATTCCTGATTCAGTCTATGACTTGCGAATGAATTACTGAGCCAAAAACAACGCCACCCCCCCCCAACAAAAAACACCAAAAAAAAAACCCAACAACCAAGCCTTTTTAAGATCTTCTCTGGTTGTAACTGTGTGATATTAGATTACAATAATTGAAGATGCTTTATATGTCATATACAATTTAAAAAAAAATCACAACTCACATTATGATAGACATACATTTATTATACATAGTGGACATTGTGAAATACTTTAGTATATTAGCTGGCTATGCAACACTAAAAGATCATTTTAATTTGTTCAATAGAAAGGAAAACTTTGGTTAATTAACCTTTATGCACCCTGCTGAAATATTTTACTTCTTTATTTCAGTGAAGATTAAAGCAGCAGACAAATCAAGAGTGAAATTATAGTTTAAATTGGTTGAGCTTAGTAAGGGATAGCAGAAGAGTCAAGAGATCTGCTTGCATGTAGCATGCCTTTCCATTCAAGGTCAGATGAATGATCTGACAGATTATTATTATTATCATTTTTTTGTCAAACTGACTTACTGGGAGTATTCTAACTATCATCATGCATTGCATGTGCTGCATGTTGTATAGCTCTGGTTATCTTTACAGCAAGAACTTTTGACCTCATCAACCATCTGTATTTGAACAAGGAAGAGAAGAAATGCAGTGTACTCTTGGTGTTACTCAGTGATATGGTTAGTTTTGTTCAGTTTATATTAGCTTGGCAGCCCCCTTTAATGATGTACAGTGGGTTGATATTAACTTACATTAAGGCTCCTTAGTGTAAAGAAGGTTTGTAAGGGATGTAAATTACCTTTAAAGCCACTTTAATGTTACTTTATACTGTCAAAATTGTGTAAATGAGAATCAGTCCTAGAAAACTACCCTTCCTTCTTAAAATTTTTTTTACAACAATCAGACAACAGCCGCTATTAATCTCAATTGGACATTTATTCTGAAACCTAAAGAAGACAATAAAAATATCAACATTGTTAATTTTCCAAATTGTTGAGCTATGAACTGGACTTTTATATATGGTCTATAACTACTTATGAGCCAGACTTCCATGTGATGCTTTGTGAGTCATGCTAAGAAGAGAAGATGCTAGATTTCTAAGAATGACCAGACATATATAACCGTTACAAGAATTGTTAAGCGAGGAATATTATTTTTTAGTGATATACTAACAAAGTCCAGTTGCTTACATTTGTGAAATTTGATGGACTTACCCAAAAGATATAAATAAATAACACGTCTATCTGTGGAAAAGAGGAAATAGAACAAACCCTACCAGCAGGCTGGCTATAAGAATATCAATTTGTGAGCCAAATTCAGAACCAGAGTGCAAGATGCAGGATTAAATAATTATCTAAATAAATCCAATCAAAGTGACTGATACTGAAGTCTTTGATTACTAAATCAAACCCTTGTTAACACAATGTTGATCATTTTAGGAGAAGCATCTAGCTAATGTTCTTATCCTACATTCCCAGACTGCCTTCCAGGTGCCAAAAGCCTCAGCTGCTGCTTCTAACACCTTCAGCTTCCAATTCAGTTGTTAAGCATCATTAATAAAAGAAAGTGTGGCATACTGAAAGTGTGGGGAAGGTGTAGAATAAATTGAAATGAATATCATAATAAACATAAAATAATGATGCAAGCAATAATCTATTTCATATGTATTAAAATCCTCCATTTTTTTTTTAATGTTAAGGTTACTGCTTCAACTTTTCCAGTCTACTGCATTAGACTGACAAATAATCCAGTGACCTCTGGAACAGAATTTAGGTCCATTGTGCCACAAAGCACACAAGATTTTAATTATTTTTATAGACAGAGAGATTCTAATGTGTCTTCTATATTTTCCAACTTTTTTCTTTGTTAAAATTACTATCAGTTGTTTATCATTTCATAACAATGCCAGTGATATTTTGATTCTTTGTCATAGCAGTGCCCTTTAGCTTTAATTGCATTTTGTACCACAGGTACTTGTTCTTTTGTTTATATTTAGACAGCTTTGCAAATAGTGACCTCTGTAGTGAGAGACAAGACAAGTAAATCCATGAGAGTACTTGATGACACTGACTCCTGAAAAGCAGGTGCACTCTACAGCTATACAAACATGCTCAAATGGAGACCCTTTCTCATCTTCATAAACAGAAATACAAGCTAGTAAATAAATTCAATTACATATAAGGTTGGAACATTGGTCTTTAATTTACTAAGCAAATGACTTGCCACTGAGCTAGGCGAACACTTCCATCAAATCAATCACTGCAAATCAGAAAAGATGTGCTCCTATGGAAAAAAATTCCTATTGAATATACTCAATTTTCCCCTTCCCTCTTTTCTGGTATTTTTTTCTTCAACCACAGTTTTTTGGTATATATATCCTATAATATGTGAGACTCAAGTTCAAATCTCTTCTCATCAGGCCAATGGGGAAAATTAAACCTGGATCTCCCATATTCCATGGGAGGACCCTGCCCACTGTTTTTGAAGGTTTTGTGATACTCAAATTGTCTGCTCTGGGACATGAACAGTACTATTCTAGAAAAATGTTCTTTAAGTTTCTTAAGAGCTTGGCTACACTTGGGACTTCATAGCACTGCCAGCGCTGCGAGAGCTCTCTTGCAGCGCTGTATGTACTCCACCTCTCCGAGGGGAATAGCTTGCAGTGCTGCAAGCGAGTGTGCAGCATTGCAGGCATTGATTACACTGGCGCTTTACAGCGCTGTACTCGCTGCGCTCAGGGGAGTGCTTTTTCACACCCCTGAGCGCAGCAAGTTGCAGTGCTGTACAGCACCAGTGTAGCTAAAGCCAAAGTCTAAAAAGTCCAAAACTCTGACCTTTCATTTATCTCCCTTCCAAGAGAGGTGGTAGAAATTGGTGGTAATCAGCAAAAGCTTCTGGACGGGTTCTTTTGTTCTTTGTCTTAGGGTATGTCTACACATGCCATTTAAAGCACAAAAGCGGCAGGAGCGTCTACATTTGCCAATGACTTTTTGCAGAAGTTTCACCGCAAAGAGAAAACCACCTCCATGAGAGGCATACAATTCTTACCACTGAACCTTTTGCAGCGATGTGCAAGTGGAGACACATTCTTCCTGTGTAAACAGCTTTTAGCCCCTGGAGGAGATCCCACAGTGCCTAGGGTGACCACTCTGGTCAGCAGCTGTGCTGGTCTGACGCCAAGTAAATAGATGCCCACCCCTCCCCCGTAAAGCCCCGGGAACTTTGAAACTCCTTTTCCTGTTTTGTTTTCAAGTGCTCATCTGGGCAAGTGACCATGGCTGCTCCACAGAGCAAATAATCCCCCACTTGGACCCTGCTCTCATCCCGCCCCTCCCCCTTCCCACAAGACCTATAATCAAAATGGAGAGAGCTACACTGTGGGATAGTTGCTCTCAGTGTGCTGCTCTCATCCGCGATGGAAGTGCTGCAAATGTAGACACTTTTTGACACCTGTGGAAGTGAGAACACAAACCAGCGCTTTTCTTTCACCGGTTCCCTATCACCAGTGAAACTGACAGTGCAAAAACTCTGCAAATTTAGACACAGCCTTAGGTGGTGGCTTATGCTTAAAATTATGATCCTTCTTGAAAGTGATTTAGATGATATATAGTGTTTTAGGGTAGGAACTGTAATTATGTTTTGTACAGCACTAAAATTACTAGTACTATTCTTAATAATAATACATAGCTCTTCTATGGAAGTTTTCAGCAGTAGATCTCAAAGTGCTTTAAAAAGGAGATAAGCACCATTATCCCCATTTTTACAGAAACCATTGAAATAAATATGGTTTATGTATATTTTTTTCCTTTGGCAGCCTATGGGACTTCTGCCATTGTAACTGACAGTTGAATGATCAACTTGGCTGCTCTAGAAATATCTATCTGACTGGCTCCCTTATACTTTGTCTGCATATCTGTATGATGTTAAGGAAAGGAAGCAGTAAAATTATTGTCTTCAGACAACAAGTTCTTTCTGTTCTTAAGAACACAATCCAAAGATAAGACCCTCCCTTTGCACATACAAATATAGAAATTTCTGAACTAGTCTTCAGCTTCATTCCTAACCTGAACTCACTATTCTATCAACTAGAAGAAATGCAAGTGACAACAGTACTCTAATCATTTGTGAGGCTCAACTTGAAATTTCCCATTATCTGGTCTTAAATTCTCTCTGTAGTCTCCTGATTTGTGGTGAATAAGCCCCCATAAAGCTTTGCTTAACATGCAAATTACTTGCATCTGAAGAAGTGAGGTTCTTACCCACGAAAGCTTATGCTCCCAATAATTCTGTTAGTCTCAAAGGTGCCACAGGACCCTCTGTTGCTTTATCCAAATTACTGTTTTTCATAGGGTTAGCTCTTCCTTGAAGGAATCACTAAAAGTTCTCTCTCAGCTGTTACAGTGAAAGTCCTTATTTAATATCATGCTACAGATATACATATTTTTGTGTATGCATTTCAAACACCGAGTTAAAGTTATTTGGCAAAATCCCTATAAATTATTTAAGTATAAATTGTCATAATCCTCTTTAAACCAAGAAACAAAAATTATAATATTTACCTAATTTATTCTTAAGAAGGAGAATCTCAGCAATATAGTCAAATCAAAATGTGTGCCCACAATAAGCCTTGAGCAATACTGTTGTCAAATCAGAAATAAGAAATGTCTTCCTGTATTCTCAGCAACAAAACCCAAGGGCAAATTACTCTCTCCACTTGATAATTTATTTCATGTGGACCGCTGCATAAATACTCCGAGCTCAGGCCACTTGCATTGCATGCTCATCCAGAACAAAACAAGTCAATCCTATATTTTTCTGCTCCCTGCCTCCTATTATCTGCTGATGTTTATTGGACTTTTTTTGTATTGTGTTTGAACAGTTTAAACCCATGTGGCCTTGAAAACCCAGATTGTATTCTAAAACTATGTGATTTTCAACATATCTGCTTACCATTTACCATGTTTTTATTTGAGTTCAGAATTATGATGTCAGAAATGTTTAAATAATGAACTGAATTGGATAAATGCACATCCTGATATCAGATTATATTCCAGGTCAGCTCTCACATATCATGTTTACAGCCTCAAGAAGTGCTTTTGGCAAAAGAAAGAAAATATAAGGTTCTTTTAACTAAATGAGTTTGGAAATCTATATACCATAAAGGTTTGTTTTTATTTGAAGAAAAAACTCTTCCCATACTCCCTTATGATCATGGCTTATTTTGCCCATGTATTTATTTTATATATATATAAAATAGTGAGAGTCTCTTTCCCTACTATTTTTCTTTTTCTCATGTTACCTTATCCTGTTGGGAATACTACAACCTAGAGGCCTACATGGCATGATGAGGCTGAATAAAATCCAAAAGGCCTGGTGCTTACGCTTACATCATGTGTGCTTACTTGTATACAGTGTGAGTGAGTAGCCCCATTCAAAACAACTGGGCAAGTCATCAAGTGTAAAGATAAGCATGTGCATAAGTCTATGTAGAATTGTGGCAAAAAACAGATTGTTATATTGTCAAATACAGAATAAACTGGTGGAGGAAGAAAGTTTTTCTATTTTTTTCCACCTGTTACAGAAAATGCCTTCCAGATATTATGTGATTGGTGGTTTAGAAATGCAAACAGATTTAAATAGATATAATATAAATGAGTCCCAGTGGTTGAAGGCATCTTTGCCACAGATGTCAACATCAATGTTTAGTCTAACTTCCCTCGTTTCCTTCCTTCCACCTCAAAGCTAAACCATTTTAAAATCTGTGAGGAAAAATGTTAACAAATGTTTGTATAACCCTCACCTCTTACCTTTAAAATGAGTTCTAGTCTTCTAACTACCTTCTGCCCTGCACTAATGTGGTTTAATACATGAGTAACGGAACAGAGTAAATTTCACTACTAACTTATTGGAAGAATTGGTAGGAGACAAATTTTGTATTAAAAAAAATCCTAAAAGTCCAGAGTAGTTAGAGAATCAGGCCCCTTAATCACAAAATTATTTTAACTGTATAAAATGCTGTAGAGTGGATTTTGGCAGGAGCAGTCCTTTGTGAGAGATGCTAAAGCCAGTTGAGGCTGGCTACATTTGAAAACTCCTAGGCAAAACTAATACAGAAAGGTATGTATGGAAAACCACTTTACAGCAGAAGATGAGCAGACTGTATCAGACCTGAAACAGGGGAAGCAAAGCCATATCTTGTGGAGGCTTCTGTTTATAAAGAGGAAAACCGTGAGCAGTCAAGTGGTTATAAGGTTCAAGCTCTTGACTAGTCTAGACAGAAGGAAGAAAATAGTAGCTTTATGAAACATAATAGGATGGCAGGATCTAGGATCCCACCTAGGGATTTAGGGCTCTTCTATTGTGTCACCATTTTGTCAGATGCAGACCCGCTATAGAATATTTTCTGCTGACTCACAGTGACTAAATGATCTTGTTAACTCCAAGTGGGGAGTGAGAATGGCTGAGAGGGGGAACTATTGACTAGACCAAAAACACCATCTGCAAAAAACCTCTAGGAACAATTTGCCAAGACAAACTTAGGTGTGGGGTATTATTTAAGATTACAATAGAGCAAACACCAGGAAGGGGTGAGTTTCAGACACTAAACTATTGTTTATGTGTTGGATAGGCCAAGAAAGTGAGGTGTAGAGGAGACTCAGCCAGTTCACACAAGACTCTGGGAGAGATACTATGCCAAAAAAACCAAATTAAACTATCCACCTTTGGAGATCACTAAACTAACATTTGTTGAAGTGGAGTGGGTATCTGCCTTTACATGATTCTATTATATGATTCTACATTGTGTTAAGAAAAGATTGCTGCATATTTTGTATATTTGAGAAGTTTAAGTTTATTATATTCTGATTCTTCATTCTGATAACTTTTATATGTTTATCTAAACATCCTAGATCTCAATCCAGCTGTCTTTTGAACTACTTTTATATTTAGTGTTAGCAAGATCAAGACCACCACCCTCCAACACCCACACATTTTCAGAATTTTCTCCATCAAGGAAAATACAAAGCCTAAATATAATATCCTTACAGTGCAAAACTAATCAGATAATCATACTGATAGTGCAGCATAAATGGAAGATTAAACATGAGTACCAAATGTATCTCTGTTGTAACTCCAAAATTAAGTTACATCATGAATGAATTTAACTCAGAGACTAAACATTTTAAACAAGATTCCTTAAAACACTTTACCAAAAATGTACAAGGATTGAAAGGGTACATGTTTTGATGGGTTGAGAGTACCCTGGAAGTGCACTCTCCTGAGTAAACATAGTATCAGCTTGAAATTAAACATTGCTTTATGTCTTTCTGACTCAAAGAGTGAAGAGAAGAAGAGAGGTCTGTGAGGTTTGCATGTTGCAGAGCTGTGAAACGAAGTAGATTGGAGGTGAGTTTTTGCTGCACAAAGAAGGGAAACTGAGATAAAGGTTTCTAGAGGTAAAGCTACTTGTGGGTAGAATCCTTCAGCATAGTTTCTTTCCTGGCCTACCTAGAAAACTAACAGAATCCAGTGCCAGATCACCAATCTAATAAGAGCCAATTGACAGTAAAGAAAAAGGACCACAAGAGAGCACAAAGCCTTCAGGGGAAGAAGCTGTAGCTAGAAGCCAACAGGTGTTTTGTCAGTGAACCAACACGGGAAAAAAAAAACCCACAACAAATGAAAATATTGTTAAAATATTAAATGGATATTGACAATAAATGTTATTCACCTGTGTAAACATCCAGAAACTATACAGATAAGAGACAATAAAGGGGATGTTTGAAAATATGGTTATGCTCTGGAAACTCCTGCAAACTCAACCTGGGATTTGAAGGTCAAACTGGCTTCCTTACTGAATCAACACTAACAGTAAAGGGTCTGGAGATGAAATTATGTCCTTAGTGAGATGAGTGCTACCTCCCTTGTCTCCATTGCATTTATGCAGGTGAAATTGATTGGCCCTGTAGTTGAAACTTAATGATTTGGATGATGTATAAGATAGGGTGACCAGATCACAAGAGTGAAATATCAGGACACATTGGACGAGTGGGTGGGAGGGGGGAGCCAACCAGAGCCAGAGGCACACTGGTCCGCCTGGCCTGTGCTACTAGCATGCCCCATCCTGTTGGGGGTGAGCCCATGCTGCGCCACACAGCTCCCCTGCCCAGCGCCCCCTGGATCCACAATGCCCAGAGCCCCCCTACAAACCTTCCACCACAAATGCACAGTGCTGTGCACACACACCCTGCCCAGCCCCACCACAGCTGCCCAGCACCCCACACAGAACCCCCCACTCAGTAGCTTCCCCAATACACACAGATTTCCCTTTCCTCCCTTCCTTCCTCCCTCCCAGTGCCTGTCCCCACAGTCCCACCACCACAACTACACAATGCCCCACACAGACCTATACTTCCCAGTGCCCTGACACACACAGATCTCCCCCATTGCCCGTCACCCCCAATAGACCCCCACTGTCTAGCACCCCAAAACACACAAACTTCCCCTACTGCCTAGCACCCTCCACACCCTCACAGCCCAGTGCCCCACACACACCTCCCAGACACTCACTCCACCACACCCTGCCCCCTTCCCTGGCCGTACTCACCAGCCCTGCTGGGAGGTCTCTGGCTCCTAGTGTGAGAGCGGCGAGGGGAGTCTCCAGACTCTCCACGTGCTGCGCCCACTACAAGCGCAGGCTCCATGGTGCCCATTGGCAGGGAAAAGCGCCAATGGGAGCTGCCGGAGCCACAGAGCGGGGCTTGCAGGTGCTGGCAGCACGCAGAGCCCCCCCACCCTAAGAGCCAAAGGGACCTGCCAGGGGGTGAGGTGGGAAGTTCCAGCAGTGCTCACCTGGGGCGGCTCCCATCCCGGGAAGCATCCGGCAGGCTGGTCCCTCTGGCTCCTAGGGTTGTGGGTCAGGTCGGGTGTGTGGGGGGGGAGTTGGAGGGCTCTCTGCATGCTCCCGGCGCCTGCAAGCACGCAGCACTCCTGCCGGCGGATGGGCACCGAGAGATGCCCCAGGAAGCGGTGAGCGGTGGTGCTGTGGCTGCGGCGCCACAGCTGCGGTCTGGACAGTCCCCGATATCGGGACAAAGGGCGTCCCGACCGATGTAAGGTCGGGACGTGGGACAAGTCCCCTAAGATCGGGACTGTCCCGATAATATCAGGACGTCTGGTCACCCTAGTATAAGAAAGGATAGATTCCAACTCCATCCCCTAAATGTGTTGGCCTCAGTGTGCCTTGGGGGTGAGAGAGGGAAATATTACAAAATAAGTTTTTTCCCTAAATAAGTAAGTATATCTGAGTTACACAGAAGAAACAGATTAGTTGTGTAAAATGGTATCATTTACATATATAGTCGCTTTTCAGAACCATATTTTAAAGAATCTTGTTCTAAATAAGCAGCATTTATTGGCAATCATGGACAGATTGAGGAATAGTACTGGGGAAAGAAGATATTTAGATACTTATCTGAGCTGTACTGTGAAGAGTGTTTATTCCCCGAGGGAATCTGTGAGAGTTAAGTGTCAGTAATTAAGCAGCTTCAAAGTGAATAAAAGAAACAAGGACTGTATCTTAGAAATCAAAGTCTGTGCAAAGGTATTTGAGTCATGTGGCTAGCTACCTCCTGCTGAGATCATGCATCTTCAACAAACAGCATGGGAAAATCATCACTATGGCTATCTGACATCTGAAAGGAAAAAATAAAATAAAAAATCATAGTGCCTAACATGATGCTGATTACAATAGGTAAAACACAGTTTACTTGTAATTTATAATGCTAGAGAAACTCCAGTGAAGGTTTTCTTTTTTGAAGCCATCATAACTTGTGATTAATTCAATTATTCTATGATGGAATGGTCCTCTCCAGTATGATACATTAAAGTTATGAAAATGATAAATATATAATTCAGACCAGCCCTCTCCCTGTTTCTGTGTTTGTCAAGAGTGAATATTGGCTTTTATGTACATCATATGGAATAGGTCAACTGAATGCAATAGCTGTGTGAATTATTGCGTCACTGTGATAGAGTATAAACATCTCTGACAAAGGAAGGTAAATCTCAGCACTACAGGAGAAACCTATAAATGTATTTGTGAAATTTACCATATGAGGGGGAAAAAAAACGAGTGTGTCTAAGACTGAGAATAAATGCTCCAAATTCTGGTATTTTGAATATGGCCAAATATGGAAGTCCTTACACTCAAAATATTCCCACTTTATTCAATGAAAATTTCCCTTAAGTAAGGACAAAGGCCCAGATCCTAAAGTAAGTTTGAAGCATACAGAGCCCCACTGAAATTTGGCATTACTCCGCACGATGCTCATTGCAGGACTGGGGCCTAATTAAGAATTTCAGGAGCTGACTGGGTAAAGTCCATAAATGACTTCACAGTAGGTGAAATCCTGGTGTCACTGAAGTCAGTGGCACTCTGATGTAACTTAAGAATTCTCTGTACTTTAGATACAGTATCTGTCTCGCTATATCTTTTTTGGTGGCAGCTTACAGACTGTATATGTTAGCCACATTTATTGTTTTCATTTCTTGAAGATGTTCTACTTTTCAGTACATGCTTATTAAAATTAAAACAGTGCCATTTTTAGACAGGATTCTTCTACTTGGAGCCTGACCTGAATTCTTGAGTGCAGACTCCAGTAGATCATAGTTAAATGAACCTCAGCATGCAAAACCTGTTTATATTCATCCAGTTCAGTAGTTTGCAGAATCTGATTGTTTAGGAGTAAAGCGAAGTCAGGGCAGCAGGATAGGGAAGGTATCCTCATGGCCCTTCTTCATGAATTTCATCTAAATCTGTAGGATTTGTTTTCAGAACTCAGGCATATAACTCTTGAGGCACAGAACCATAAGCCTATTTGAGAGTGTATCTGTCTTTCATAGGAAAGCTTATTTGCAGCTTTGTGCTTAACAATACTGATGAGCCACCAGTTTTACTTTACATCTTACAGTCCTCTCAGTGCAATCTCTCTCATTGTTTTAGAGATGGATGGGAAATGAAATCTCTTTCTGCTTCTTCTAATCACCTCAAATGCTCTTGTTAGATAGGTAAGTAAAAAAAGAACTATTTTTGTGCTACAATCCTGGAGTCTAACAGTTGAACTGACAAGGATTTTTTAATCTTTTATTTTTTCCCCCTCTTTATTATGTATAACAAGCCCTAGAGGGCTGTTTTGTCTCCCCCTCCCTCCATATTTTTTATTTTTTTCCCCACTTTTGCAATATCTAGAACTGAGTGTTTAATACAAGTCATTTATCCAAAATTGTTGATTAGACACTAAAGTTAAGTAAGTGTTAAGAAAAATAAAACAAAGGACTGTATCTTAGAAAACAAAAAACAAAACAAGAGTAAATTGTTCCCTTCGGGTGGATCTGATGGCATTTTCTCAAAATGGAGGTCAGAAGGAGTAGTCAGAACCTACTTTTGCTCAGCCAGACTATTTTCTTATATAGCTCATGAAAAGTAATTACTAAGGGTCAGATTTTTTGAAAATCCTATAAGGTGCCTGTAATGGAGCAGGATTCACCACTGTGTTGCCCCCTGCTGGCCATTCTGGGAATTAGCTCTCGGCCCTTCCAGTCCAACTAGTAGTGTCATGCCTGCCATTACTTCTGTCTCTACTCTTTGGACCCGTGTCTCTCCCCAGACTGTAGTGTCCTCTTCTGGGCACGGTCCTCTGGCTCCCACATACCCTCATTCCAGTATCTCCCCCATTCCGGGGAACCGGCAATCCTTAGTCCAGCCACTTGCCTCAGCGACCAACTGCAGTCCAAGTTCCAGCCCCTCACCTCAGGGGAAAACTGCAGTCTGGATACCAGCCACTCTCCTTAAGGGCAAGTGGGAGGACCAAGTCCCGCCCACTACACTAGGTCCCGACCCAGGGACCCTATAACTCCACCAACCTGCTGCCTATTTTCCCTGGGCTTCCCCCATAGCTCTAGCACCCTCTCA
This sequence comes from Malaclemys terrapin pileata, assembly GCF_027887155.1. NCBI lineage: Eukaryota > Metazoa > Chordata > Testudines > Emydidae > Malaclemys > Malaclemys terrapin. Next base: position 94,868,624 of record NC_071509.1, read on the forward strand.
GCACTTGGAGCATGGCCCCAGCCTGGCAGTGGTTGGCCAGCAGCTGACCCTCACACTCTGCTGCACCTGCCCAGCACTGGTCTATCTATGGCACATCTTCAGGCAACCAGTCTTCCTACCTTGCCATCCAGGGAGAGTTCCCTGCTGCTCTGCTGAGCAGCCCTTTATATATGGCCCTTGATGGCCCTGACTGCCTGCTCCAGCCAGCCTTCTCCCTATTGCTGGGCTCAATAAGCCCTTTCCTGATTCATGGGTTCTGTGCAGCCTCCCTGGTGCTGCTTGTAACCCTTTCTTCTCCTTGTATGGGGCAATCGCCCCACCACAGTGCCTATCTATATTATTAGGTACCTAAATACCTTTAAAAATTAGCCCTAAATGTCTCGGGAAGCTCAGGAGAGGCATTGGAGTCTACAAATGGAACCTCAAACAATGATCAAACCAGAGAAGATGTATTTACACTTGTGCATGTGTACATGCACATGAGAGAGAAAGATTACACCTTTGCTCAACTCTGTAACAGCATTGGCAACAGATGGAACACTTTATTTAAAATTATATACTCTGTGAAATAGTTTGTCATCTTCATAGTCCCAGTTATGGGTTTCTCATGAGATAATTACACAGTGTGAATAGCACTCCATTTGATTATGTCCTGGGCTTTCATCTAAGCCATTGTTTAAACTGAGTTGGGTCAGTTTACATATTTTTTTAATATACATCCATGTGTGTCTGGATACATGCACATATACACATGTATAAAGAGAAAGCTGGTTAAGTAACATCAACTAAATAAAAAATGAACAACAAATTTTGATTACAATATGCTGAAATACTGGTATGAGATGTGGTGTAAAGTTTGGGGTTTTTTTTGTCACAAATGTGTGGGAGATTCAAATTCACTTATTCACCATGTGTATATTCAGTTTAATATATTCCATGCAGCTATCATTTAAGGACTACTCAAAGCCCCCAGAAGTCTATTCTATTCCTTTCACACTGATTAGAAATTATTATATAAATCATAAAATCTAAAATATTAACATAAATGTCAAATGAAGACAAGCCAAACTGAAAAATGTCTTTGGGTATGAGAAGTATTAGCTTCCTAATTTTACAAATCCTTTTAGATGCAAAATTTTATCCTTGGATCTTATGTTCTGCCTAATACTATACTAAAGTTTATATCAAATGCCCTACACCTGTTTCCAATATAGACTAATTATTTATATTCTACAGTGACTTATCCATAGGTTACATACTCTTTTACCTGAATTTACTAGCACAACTAAAATATCTGCATGTGGTTAAGGCAGGGGTTCCCAAACTTTTTTCTCCGAGGCCCATCCATGCAGCTGAAATAGGCACTTCGGCCCCCTATTAACACTTTTTGAGGAAAACTATTAATTTTAATTAATACATGCATATACTTTTTTTTACAATGTTATAATTTATATGTTTCCTTTTCATGTTAATGGAAACAACTGAAATAATAGAAATCCTTAGCATTATGTACTCAAAGAAGATCTTTGAAACCAAACAGTTTTAGTAAAATTACACTTTAAAAAAATGTTGAGAAAAAAATGTGGTGGTCAAACAGGGAAAACACAATTTTGTATAAAATTGAACAATAAGTGACACAACATTACCAAAACTGTTAAAAATATGTTGTGTTATAATTTGATATTAAAAAAAAATAGTTGTCCAACTTTGAAAACTACATTGTGTTTTCAGTTTTTAAATGTAAAATCTGAATTTCTATGCCGTGTAAGTAAAGACCCAACTTTATTCTCTACTAATTAGAAAAGAATCACAAAGATTGCAAATAAAAATATAAAATAACTTACAGACGAGGAGTCTTCTTAACAGGATGGATGTGCCTTCTTCTGCTTGCACAGTATTTCCAGCCGGTGACATATGTTAGGGAGGCTCAACTTGATCTAATCTTAATTTTTCAGCCTTTCAGGCAGCTCAGGGTGCAGTCGTGTGGATAGCTAGGGGCTGTGTGCTGGAAGGGGTGTAGCTCAGGGTGTAGGGAGGGGCTGTGTTTGAGCGGGTGCTACTGCTGTCAGGCCTGGACGTGCATTCAGTCCCTAGTTGGATCAGTGGGGGCAGCTCTGCTCCTTCTGCCTGTGTGCAGGCCCAGCCATGCTGCCCTACATGGTCACTGTGGCCACCGACACTGAGTGGGTCACAAGAGCCAAGGATTACCCCTACCTGAGCTTGGAGGGTGCAGTGGTGATTACTCAACCCATGTGGGGAAACTGATCTGGATGCACAGAGTACCTGGTGTCACCGCACCCTTCCTCCCCTCTGCTCCCCTCTGCCCCCGTCCCCCCAAAACTCTGCCCATTATGGCAGACAGCCCGGGACTGCGTCGCAACCCACAGTTTGGGGACCCCTGTGCTAAGAGATATTTATATTTATGGTAACCCATAATCAAGAAATATTAAGCTACACTTTTTGTATCCAAACTCAACCATTTATTTTGTATTTGTTATTGTGTTACAATAGTGCTTAGAGACCATTAGTAAGATGAACCGTCATTGGGCCAGTCCCTACCCTGAAGAGCTTACAGTCTAAATAGATGAGGCAGACAAAGGAGGGAGGGGAAACAGAAGAACAGAAGGGCCCACCCAAAATTGCACAGCAGGTTCAGGGTAGAGCCAGGAATAGAATCAAGGTGTACCGACTCTCATTGTAATGCTCTATAAAGCTGGGCCAGTAACTGATTTTTTTGGGTCTCTGACAGTTCCAAAAAATTGAAACAATAATTCAGCTTTGGTCAAACCTAAACTGAAATTCCAAAAATGAATGGAGGAAGTTGACAACAAATTTAATCTTGGGTTGAACAAAACCTCTGGTTTAACCTAGAATTAACCATTTTGTTTTGTTTCAGGCTTTTGTTTTAAATAAAAGCAGAGAAAATAAAGGGCTAGTTTCATAAAACAGCCAGAGGAGGAGGTGGTGGTTTTGGGCCTCACCTTATAACCTTTAGTCCAATTAGGGCACTCCTCTGGCATGTTGGAGACGTCTTCCTAATATGAAACAGAGATTTGACTTGTGTCTTCCATATTACCAGAGTGTGCCCTAACTACTGGTCTATAGGATATATTATTTCTCATTCTCTCTTTCTTGTTGAACTTTTTATAAAATACTGAGTGGGTCAGTGACTGCATAGTCCAGGGGTTAGGCCTTCACCTGGGAAGTGAGAGCACCAGGTTCATGTCCCTGTGCCAATGACTATTAAGTTATAAGGTGGGCTCCTCCTCTGGCTGTTTTGTTAATAGTGCCTAAGTCTTAGGGGAAAAAATAATTTTGGTCAAATTATTCAGCAAATTCATAGTTTTGGTTTGACTGAAACCATATTTTTGGGTGAATAAATTATTGCTCCAAAAAATTGCACCCAGCTCTAGTGCTCTATCCACTGGACAAGGCTGACTGTCTTATGTCAATGAAAACTGAACTTGTATGTCTCCCCCATGTTCTTTCTTTTCCATCCAGGACTTCATTTTTTGGAGAGCCTCCCATTTCTTGATCTAGGACCTCCTTTCCTGAATCCTCAGCCCCTTTAACCAATCAGCCACATTTTGTTTTCTTCTTTGGCCTCCTTTTTCTCCTGTATATCCTTTTCATCTCTGCTCCAGAAATCTACCCCCCCACACACATTTCCTATTTCTGTGCTATTTATCATTCTATCTAGACTTATGCTGCTTTTATTGCCAGCAACTAGAGGTGTACAAAATAGTTCCAGTATGTCTCAAAGCCATTCAAACCAAACTCTGGGTTTCAATTTCATTATGTCCATGAGTCTTGGTTCATGCTCAAGAAAGTTCAGTAAATATAGGCTGATGTTGTTTGCACAGTTATGAAGGCATAGAGCATTTATTTACCCCATTTGGCCTCCTTCTCTCCATCCCATCACCTAATCTCTTTTTTCAAGTCTTTACCTTAGGTGTGTTTGGAAGATAGGGATTGGAGGATGTATTTGGAGGGTTAGGTGGGATCTTTGTGGTTAGGGGATGGCGTATTGTGGAAGTTTGAAATTGAATTCAAACATGCAGGCACCTTCCAACTTCACCTCATATTTCTACAAAACACATCTATAAAATTCAGTTCACAAGCCCCTTTGTGAAATGAATCGTAAGGGTTCAGACTGTCCTTCCTATTTGATAAGCTGTCTCAGTGGAATGCGTGAATACGTCCCTCCCACTGAACCAGCTTCAGATTTACACTTCACTAAATAGTACTTGAATCTTAAAACGTTGATCTGTCAAGTAATTTCAAACCAGTGATACTCAAACAGGTTCAGATTCCCCCCAGTTGCACCCCCATTCCTAATTTTCACATTTTATGCTTCATACAAGTGTTAATTATGTAGATCATAGAATCATAGATTATAGGACTGGAAGGGACCTCGAGAGGTCATCGAGTCCAGTCCCCTGCCCGCATGGCAGGACCAAATACTGTCTAGACCATCCCTGATAGACATTTATCTAACCTACTCTTAAATATCTCCAGAGACGGAGATTCCACAACCTCCCTAGGCAATTTGTTCCAGTGTTTAACCACCCTGACAGTTAGGAACTTTTTCCTAATGTCCAACCTAGACCTCCCTTGCTGCAGTTTAAACCCATTGTTTCTGGTTCTATCCTTAGAGGCTAAGGTGAACAAGTTCTCTCCCTCCTCCTCATGACACCCTTTTAGATACCTGAAAACTGCTATCATGTCCCCTCTCAGTCTTCTCTTCTCCAAACTAAACAAACCCAGTTCTTTCAGCCTTCCTTCATAGGTCATGTTCTCAAGACCTTTAATCATTCTTGTTGCTCTTCTTTGGACCCTTTCCAATTTCTCCACATCTTTTTTAAAATGCGGCGCCCAGAACTGGACACAATACTCCAGCTGAGGCCTAACCAGAGCAGACTAGAGCGGAAGAATGACTTCTCGTGTCTTGCTCACAACACACCTGTTAATGCATCCCAGAATCATGTTTGCTTTTTTTGCAACAGCATCACACTGTTGACTCATATTTAGCTTGTGGTCCACTATAACCCCTAGATCCCTTTCTGCCGTACTCCTTCCTAGACAGTCTTTTCCCATTCTGTATGTGTGAAATTGATTTTTCCTTCCTAAGTGGAGCACTTTGCATTTGTCTTTGTTAAACTTCATCCTGTTTAACTCAGACCATTTCTCCAATTTGTCCAGATCATTTTGAATTATGACCCTGTCCTCCAAAGTAGTTGCAATCCCTCCCAGTTTGGTATCATCCACAAACTTAATAAGCGTACTTTCTATGCCAATATCTAAGTCGTTGATGAAGATATTGAACAGAGCCGGTCCCAAAACAGACCCCTGCGGAACCCCACTCGTTACGCCTTCCCAGCAGGATTGGGAACCATTAATAACAACTCTCTGAGTACGGTTATCCAGCCAGTTATGCACCCACCTTATAGTAGCCCCATCTAATTTGTATTTGCCTAGTTTATCGATAAGAATATCATGCGAGACCGTATCAAATGCCTTACTAAAGTCTAGGTATACCACATCCACCGCTTCACCCTTATCCACAAGGCTCGTTATTCTATCAAAGAAAGCTATCAGATTGGTTTGACACGATTTGTTCTTCACAAATCCATGCTGGCTGTTCCCTATCACCTTACCACCTTCCAAGTGTTTGCAGATGATTTCCTTAATTACTTGCTCCATTATCTTCCCTGGCACAGAAGTTAAACTAACTGGTCTGTAGTTACCTGGGTTGTTTTTATTTCCCTTTTTATAGATGGGCACTATATTTGCCCTTTTCCAGTCTTCTGGAATCTCTCCCGTCTCCCATGACTTTCCAAAGATAATAGCTAGAGGCTCAGATACCTCCTCTATTAGCTCCTTGAGTATTCTAGGATGCATTTCATCAGGCCCGGGTGACTTGCAGGCATCTAACTTTTCTAAGTGATTTTTAACTTGTTCTTTTTTTATTTTATCCGCTAAACCTACCCCCTTCCCATTAGCATTCACTATGTTAGGCATTCCTTCAGACTTCTCGGTGAAGACCGAAACAAAGAAGTCATTAAGCATCTCTGCCATTTCCAAGTTTCCTGTTACTGTTTCTCCCTCTTCACTAAGCAGTGGGCCTACTCTGTCTTTGGTCTTCCTCTTGCTTCTAATGTATTGATAAAAAGTCTTCTTGTTTCCTTTTATTCCCGTAGCTAGTTTGAGCTCATTTTGTGCCTTTGCCTTTCTAATCTTGCCCCTGCATTCCTGTGTTGTTTGCCTATATTCATCCTTTGTAATCTGTCCTAGTTTCCATTTTTTATATGACTCCTTTTTATTTTTTAGATCGTGCAAGATCTCGTGGTTAAGCCAAGGTGGTCTTTTGCCACATTTTCTATCTTTCCTAACCAGCGGAATAGCTTGCTTTTGGGCCCTTAATAGTGTCCCTTTGAAAAACTGCCAACTCTCCTCAGTTGTTTTTCCCCTCAGTCTTGATTCCCATGGGACCTTACCTATCAGCTCTCTGAGCTTCCCAAAATCTGCCTTCCTGAAATCCATTGTCTCTATTTTGCTGTTCTCCCTTCCACCCTTCGTTAGAATTGCAAACTCTATGATTTCATGATCACTTTCACCCAGGCTGCCTTCTGCTTTCACATTCTCAACGAGTTCCTCCCTATTTGTTAAAATCAAGTCTAGAACAGCTTCCCCCCTAGTAGCTTTTTCAACCTTCTGAAATAAAAAGTTGTCTCCAATGCAGTCCAAGAATTTGTTGGATAGTCTGTGCCCCACTGTGTTATTTTCCCAACATATATCCGGATAGTTGAAGTCCCCCATCACCACCAAATCTTGGGCTTTGGATGATTTTGTTTGTTGCTTGAAAAAAGCCTCATCCACCTCTTCCACCTGGTTAGGTGGCCTGTAGTAGACTCCTAGCATGACATCTCCCTTGTTTTTTGCCCCTTTAAGCCTAACCCAGAGACTCTCAACACTTCCGTCTCCTATGTCCATCTCTACCTCAGTCCAAGTGTGTACATTTTTAATATATAAGGCAACACCTCCTCCCTTTTTCCCCTGTCTATCCTTCCTGAGCAAGCTGTACCCATCCACACCAACATTCCAATCATGTGTATTATCCCACCAAGTTTCAGTGATGCCAACAATGTCATAGTTGTATTTATTTATTAGCACTTCCAGTTCTTCCTGCTTATTCCCCATACTTCTCGCATTTGTATATAGGCATCTAAGATACTGGTTTGATCTTTCCTCCCAGTTTTGTCCTGACTCTCCTTTCTCTCTGCCAATATAGCCCACACTCCCTCTCGTTTCCGACCCATCTCCCCGGTCTCCATGTTCCCCACTTACCTGTGGGCTTTGCTCACCTGTCCCCGTCGAACCTAGTTTAAAGCCCTCCTCACTAGGTTAGCCAGTCTGTGTCCGAATAGGGTCTTTCCTCTCCTCGAAAGGTGAACGCCATGAAAGCCAACTTTCCTCAATTCATCCATTCTTAGCATATAAACAAAAGAAAAGGGGAGAGTGAGAGAAGCATTTGTGAAATTTTCCAAGGGGAAAAGTCTGACTTCAGCTTGAGAGAAGTAAAACAAAGCAATGACTGATGTAATACATATAATAATAATAATTAATGATAAAGTTCTAATGTAATTGGATTTTGTTATGCAATTTTTCTTTGAAATTGTCTCATCAGAGTATATTCAAAATCAGATTCTGAACCATGCCAGACCGTCTGTTGTGACTGGTAAAGTCGATGAGAAAAGCCACTTGATTTCCAAAGTTTAGTGCCTTTAGAGGACCTGTGTCTTTCGTACAAACAAGACACAGTCAGTGTTTAGGTTAGTGGGCAAGGGCTTAAAGAAAACTCATTAAGATGCTGCTGCACTGCTTTGGGCCTCCCTCAGATGGATGACAGCTTAATTACAAATAAAGTGATTTATGTAATCAATAGATAAATATTTAAAAGCAACATGTATCCTTTTTTAAAACCTAGTTTATATAACCTAATGTGTATGCACATGCTGATACATACACACCAGGAATTTTTAATGGATTATTGTTATCTCAAATAGGGAAGAAACAAAACTCATGCAATATGACAATCCAGAACCATATGTTAATGAATCCTTGTTGTTATGTATTTAAATACCAAAAAGTCATGAAATGGAGAAATGAAAGTACTGGTAGTAATTCTAACTCAATCAGATTGCCCATCCTGTATGATGGACCAGAAACACCTTCAGCTTTGATCAGGGAGTGACTATCTTCCCAGATAACCCCAAGTTTTCAACACTTCTTTTCCAACTCCCCCAAAACACATTGCATCCCCTAAAATATCACCTGCCATATCTCATTCTAGGAGATAATGTTTTTGTTTGGTTGATTTTGTTTCCCCTGGAAAATTTGGTAAAAATCAGAAAATATAGTCTTAAATTTACCCGTCTGTGTTTTAAAAATGTCCTAATTTTGTGGTATCTCATTACCTCTCCAAAATGGATTGATCTGTATTCTCCACATTTGTTTAGTTGGCCTTGTAAAGGAGAAGTGAAGTTTAGGGAGCTTCTCTTTTGGAGAGCAGGTGGAGATGGATTTTATGAAGTTAGGTAGAAAAAGGATTAATTAGATTCTCATTACATTGGGTTATAAGTAGATGAATAAGGAAGCTGGGGAAGGGATTCAGAGTGGAAGAGGAGGTACACTTTCTCTCTAGCTCCAGGTCAAACAGGCCAAAGGATTCAGAAGGGGTTGGGCAGAAAATGGTTACATGGCTCAATCATTTTATGAAGCAGTCAAGTAAATGGAGTGGGCTGCATCCCACAAAGGTTTGTAGAAGCAGACAAGTGACCTGTGAGCATTTAAGCCTCCAAGAGGCATTATGTTTGTTAGTGACACAAAGGTCTATGATCTTCACAGTTCTATACTATCCCATAATATCAGTGGATTATATGTATTATAATCATTGTATGGATTATACTGGACCTCTCCTGGAAATACTCTGACCACAGGATTTCAAATAAACCATGAAAAAGAAAACAAAAGTGTCTGGGGAAATGTGAAATTAAAAGGAATAGAAATATAAAGTGTCTTCCCTTTAGCTCACACAATCTGCATGCTCTTAAAAGATTCCAGTTTGATCCTTTAGTCTTTGTTTACTCTCTAAAAGTCATTGAGCTACCCTTAGTTATTTCACCATGGTCAGTGAAGGTTTACAAATGGTACTGAGGGCAGAATTTGGACTTGAAGGTGTCATGCACCTTTTCATGTATGTTGTAAACAAGATATCCTAAGTGCTTTACTCTATCTTAGAGAATATACCAGTAGAAAAAACGGCTGCTGATTGTGCTTACAGGAATGGGTGGGTATAGGACTAGGCTGAGGTAAGAGGACATACATTATAGCTTTGCATTGATGAGCTCCTTTCTCCCTTCACAAAGCTTATCACTAATGAAAAGGTTCCTTTGAACATTCTGCTGTGATGTGCAATGTGTTAGCTCTGCATGAATCATCAAGCTAAAGATAGTTTAAAAAAAAATCTTTTTTTGGTAAACCAAAGCAAGGAAAAATCCATTTATTTTAGTTCAAGAAAAACTTTTGGCCCAATCCTGCACTTTCATTCTATGCAATCCAATTGAAGTCAATGGGACTGTGTAGGGTTTAGTTTCAAAATTGAATTGCATTTTGAATAGTAAAAAAATATAAGATGGATTTGATCATGTTCTTTTTCTGCTTCTCATTGAGTGTACCAGAGAGGTACCACAATGTACTTCTATAAATAATTTGGCACACTAAAATGGCTTGATTTTTCAGAAATCAGTGGGAGAGTAGTGTGCCCAGCATCTCTGAAAATCATGCCCAACTGCTGTATTTCCTGAATAGCTGGTACCCCTTCAATAGGTGCAGTGGAGCAATGCAGGAATTACTTTTCAGCCACCATACCCACCCTTCCTCCATACAATGAATAGCTGATGGATCCCTGAGCTGAATGCCCTTTGCACAATTTTAATCTGCTGTGCCTATCCCAAAATGCTCCTTCCTAATGATTCTTCATGGAGCAACACCTCTTGGTTTGGAAGTGTAGTTGCCCCATGCATTGGCACCACATATTGTGTCCCTTGCCTTGCAAAGTATAATGACATCAGTACTTCTGCATCCATGACACAGGTACTACAGTAATGGGGCCACCATAAGTATTTACTTGATTGTGGCCTGTCATCTTTACAGAAAATCAATGTGTGAAATCTACCCTCCCTTTTCAGTGCAGATTACTCTGGTAGCTTTTAATCAACTTGTCAAAACAATTTTCTCCAAAGCTCTGGGATTTCACTGTGAATTTAGTATTTCCAAGCTCATGAATCTCTTCTATTACTCCCAGGGTTTCTAAAACAAATGTCTCTGAAACAACTCTCATTGTATCCAAGAATTTATTATACTAACCAGATATAAGTTGCCATGCATTGACATTTTATAGATATAATTGGTAAGATTTTATTTCTCATTAGTTCTCACTGGCCATATTCATTTGATTTCAAATTACTACTCTCAAAATATGAAATGAGGTCCACAGTGTATGTACAACATATTTCCTCAAGGGTATCCATAAGGAATGTCCAACTATAATTTATTTTAACTTTATAAGCCATGTTACTTCAGCTGGAAAAGCTGTTATCAGTACTAATAGGAGCAAAATAATGCCTAAATAATGAAAAGCTAGTTCCATGATGAACATTTGAAGTGGCATAAATGTATTTATTTTTTACGTGGGAGAGCTGCTGTTAGTTCATGAAGGAGATTTCCTAGCTGACATTATATAGCAAATGAATAAAATGTGAATACATACACACTGGCAAGGTTTACAGAGTGCTGAATATTGAGGAATAACCATTATGCATTTGCCTTAGTGATTCCTTAACAGGCTAGAAGGGAAGAGAGACTTTGGCTAGGACAGAGCTGTGATTTTCAGATTGGACTATTTGTTGTATGTCTGGTGCATGGCTTTCCACAGATTCAGGACCAATGGGTGACACACTGTGCTATTAAAAGAGAAGATCAGCTTCTTATATAAAATGTGGCACAAACTGTAGACTGGCCCCGAAAGCCTAACTGCTCTTTAGCTTCCAGCTTGCCCTAAATGGATGGTGCAATTTTTTAGTAAATGTTAGAATTATTGCTTTTAAGATGGAACAATTCGAATGACTATACCAACTGCCACATTTTTGACAAATTACACTAATGCAATCCATTAGTAAACCATGCCCTAGGTTTTTCACTGGTCCCTGGTAGCCCTCAGGAAATCATTATAAATAAATGGAGAAGAATATGACATGAGAGGGATTTATGAGTAGCTGAAGTAAAGAAAAACAACCGTCTGCTCTGAAATCGGGAAGCATCCAAGGAGAGAGGGAATCTGCGTTTTCAAAAAATGAGTGATTATAATACAAAATGGCAATTTTTAATAAGCTTTGCTGAACATCTACCTCGGTCATTTGCCAATAGACTTGTCAAGATCTTTCTCTTTATCTGCACTCTAAACAAACACTAGGACCAGATGGAGGTAACACTCAGGTCATAACAGTAACTTAACCAACATCTCAAAGGCAGATACTTCCATTTAGACAATCCAGACATGTTTCACTTGACTTCAAGGGTTGTTCTTAAGCATGCCTAGTGAGATTCTAATTTGCAGCTTGATCCTTAAGAGATATTGTCCAGATACATAGTACTTACAAAGAGAAAAGCAATACTAGTATCTGATCTTTGTTTTCTTTAAGGTGAATAAAAATGATAGTAGGTTACGTGAGTGGAGGTTTTGTTTTAAAGTTCAATAGGCTGCAGATATTGATAGAACGAATACGCTCATGAGACTTCAGGAAAAACCTATTTTTCTCATTCGGAAATTAAATATTTATTTTGACTTCTGCACTCCAGACTTTAGAATTCAGTAGTAAATGTACTTTATCTGGCTATTTCAAGTTTATCAACAGGCGACCAAAAACAACGATGCTCTGGGTCACCTGCCTCATCTATGTACTTTCTCTCCACTTTGGGTTATGAAGATTATCAGGTCAGATTTAAGGCATAATTGCTCAGATCTGGGCTTCCTGGTTTGGGGGGGGGGCAGACACCAATGGGGAAACACATGGCAGAAGTGAGGTGCCTTCCCCATTAAACTTTCTCACAGAGTGGATGGAGACTGCCTTAGTGGTCATGAAGCTTCCCCAAAGGGTAAAAAGTAGAATGCAAAGCAGGTTGTGATAGTCAGGTTTGGGAAGATAGATTATCAAAGTTTACTTCATGGGGGAAGTCTGGAAGAGCCCATATGGGAGCTTTGGAGAAAAAGTCCTGTTTTTATTCATTTTTCTTGAAGGAAACAAAATCTTTATAGAGCTGGGGACAAGTTACTCAATTTACTGCATAACAGATTTTAATTGATTACAGTTTCAACTTGGCTAAATGACAAACAATATGTTTATTTATAACTATTGCTATGGTGCTTATCCACCAAAATATGAGTGCCGCACACTGATTAATGAATTAAGCTTCACAATAATTTAGGAGGTAAGGAAATATTATTATTGACATGTCACATATATTGCAACTGTAGGCTTGTCTACACAGTGGGGTAATGTGAACAGCAACAATGTGATTTCTAAAGTGCATTAACATGCATTCATTGGCCATGTAGAGCAGGGGTAAGCATACTATGGCCCGCGGGCTGCATCCGGCCCATCAGACCTTTTAATCCAGCCCTTGAGCTCCCGCTGGAGAGCAGGGTCATGGGCTTGCCCCACTCTGCCCACCCAGCACTTCCCAGTCCCTGACTCACAACTCCTTGATGAGCACCATCTTCCCGCACGCAGAGCCATACTGTACAGGCATGACCAGTACTGCTTACCCAAACTTCACCGCGCTGTTTCGAGGATCAGAACCCCGCCCCTACATGGTAGTGTGCCCAATCCCCAAAACGCCAACCTCCTCGCGCCAGTCTCCACCCAAACTAGTCAATGATCAAGGACAGCAGCATCACAGGATACCACCCTCCAGACTCTCAAAACCACCCAGGGGCTGCACCCGTCCCAGATAGGGGGCCTGGTATGGCCGCCTTGGTATCACTGCCGGCAGGGCCCCTAGGAGTCCCCGGTACCGCCCCTGTAGAGCAGCCCCCCACATGGCATACCCCATGAGTTCCCCTCTCCCTCTCTCGGTAACATCTCTTATAAAGCCCCCCTATGCCACACCCAATAGAGCCCCCTCCCCACCTCGGGAACATTCCTTATAGTGCCTATCTCTGAACTGTTAATTTTGTGAGCATTCATGTCCCAGCATACCATTTCCATACCCGGGTGTGGCCCTCAGACCAAAAAGTTTGCCCACGCCGATGTAGAGCTTGCTGGTGTGGACTTAAAGTTCTTTAGAGCACTTTAGCGTAGTACCACTGTTTCAAACGTACTATGTTAAAGTGCACCAGAGTACTTTTTGTGTGTATCGGTAAGGTCTAAACAGACCAATTAATGTACAATGTGTTAGTGTTCTTTGGAAATCAAACCTCCATAGTATGCATTACCTCTGTGCAGACATGCCCTCATAGATTAAATGATTTATCTAAGGTGACACAGGCCAGACTTTTCAACTACACATCACACCATGGAACTCCCATAAACCAGTGCCTCTTCTAACCATGCTCATCATGGCAGATATAATCTGACCAGGAAGCCTAATCTATAGGGGAGAGTGGGAGCATGAGGCACCTGAACAGAGAGTGGGTGCATCAGGCACTCCAATGACTCACAAAAGTGATATTTCACAATTGACATATTTGGGTTTGGGCCAAAATAATTTCATTTATTTATTTATTGTCAAAGATTTGAGGTGGGAGGTGGGGAAGCCTTTTCCAAACAGTTCTAAATGGAGCACAGTTGTATTGACTTCCAGTCTTGAGCCCTCACCTAGGGCCATCCTTCCTCTCTGCCATTGTCCACTCTCACTCAGATACAGAGGGCCATGGTTCCAGCAGAATCACTGTATTTTTTTTTCCGTGGAAGGTGAGAACTAGGATACCAGGAGCTTTGTGCACATGGTATGCAAGACCTGGACATCACAGAGCACAGCTCCATGGGCACAGCCTGCAACTCAGGTGGGCTTGGTAGGGTCAAAGTAATGGACTGAGGAAGGGGCAGCAGCATGAGTACATTGATCCACAAAATATTCACTCTGAGAAAGGAGAGTAGTGTGCAGTAGTAGCCACAGAGCTCATCTTCTACAACTGCTGTTTGAAGTCGGAGGTTGCTATCCATTTCTGTTTCTGAAATTTATTGGTGTGTAGCCCCATTGCTTGGATTGTTGGCTGAAGAAAGGTTTAGGTCCCAAAGGTATATGTAGTTACCAAATATAAATTATTAAAGAAAAAAACAGTAAAGTATTTTCAGCAATTACGACTGTTTTTTTCTTTGTTTGTTTATCTGTACCATTAAGACTTTTTCATAAGGCTTCCCTCCTTTAAGACTGAAATATAACAAAATCTCACAAGCATTATATTTCTCTATGGGAGATTTATTTTTATTTTATTTGTGGAAAGCACTTCATTTTAGCTAATAGATGATTTAGGGTTTAAGCGATTGATCCAAGATCATGCATTGATCTTTATTATGCAGCTGCAGCACATCTGTGGAATTCATTGTCATGGGAGGTTATCAAGTCAAGTAGAGTGGTTGGATTTTAAGAAAGCTGGATAACTTTATGATCATAAATAACATTTATAGTCTTGCAAGCTAAGTAACAGTGATTTCATGCCACATGGCATAAGCTTCATTTAGGGTTCAGGAAGGACTTTTTCCCCCCTAGATGTATTATGGGTGGAGATTTTTTCCACTTTCCTCTGTAGAGTAGATATTTACTGTTTCTGTGTCTGGTTTGTATAGTAGTAATAATGTTTGTGTTGCAGTGTAGCTTATAAGGATTATAATGTTTGTGATGTTCTTCCATAACTACATACATTCCAGCTGCATAACAAAACATTAGTGGGTGTGTTTTCATGCAGTATTATGAAACAGTAATAGCACTCCAAGGATGAATAGCATAATGGAGACAATTTTTCCTGCAATATGGAACAAGGTGTGTTTATTGAAAAATACAGTAAAATGGAAAAGAAAACAATGCAAAGCATGTAATCACTGATCATTCTTTGCGCAGATAGACAATGCTATAAGTATGCTGCCCCCTCCTAGGGAATACCTGATACTCAAAACAGCCCCTTTTTCTCCACTCCTCAAGGATTTGGTGACCCACATGAGGACCAATGGGTCCTGTCCTGGATTCTTTGTGCTCACTGCCTCCACATAGTGATTGCGTTCATAAAATGATACACTACCCCTATGACATTATAATAATTGCAGGAAAATAAGGACCATCATATTAGAAGGATAAACAAACATTTATTCCGGGAAAGATAGGGGTAAAATAAAGAAGGTAAAAGGGCAAGAACTAGGAACAAATGGAGAATGCAGGGTAATGAGAAAATAATGATTGACTAACCAGTCACACAGCAAAAACACTCCCTGCTGTGAGTACTTGAAGCCCACACTTATGTAATTAATAACAAGAATGTCTCTGAAGTCTCTCCACTGGCCTTAGCTAGTTTGTGGGGGTTGGAGGTTGATGAGAGGGAGATGCACTTTTCTGATAAGCTGAATTATTATTATCCGTTTCAATATAAAGGGTCCAAGGCTGTCTTACGCCTGTCTATGTCTTGGATCACAGGTAGGCGAGTTCTACTGGTCTCAGCTGGGGAGAGAGAGACAGAGAAAATGAAGTCTGTGGCACAGAGCAATTCAGGAACTATTTCCTTTCCTGTTGCTCTCCACAAATACTGTCCTTCCTGGGCTCAGCAAACACATTGGATGGTCCCAGATGTGTGCATGTTATCCTGGTCCTGCACTTGGTTCCCCTGCTTATCAGTCAGGCTCCTGGTTCAGTCCCCACAGGCAATTTGTGTATCTCAAGTCCATACTAAGCTGGCAGGCTCAGTTTCCCAGACTTCATGCTGCTGTCTGTGGAAGCTGCTTATCTGAAGCCTCCAAAATGGAAATGGATTAGGTCCATTTTTAAACATATTTAATGATCTAGAGGGAGGGGTGCAAAACATAGTAATTAAATTCACGGATAATTAAGTAGAGTTGCAAACATTGGTGATGGCAAAGAAATCATGAACAAAAATCGGAAATAACCCCAGGAGACTCAATGTGGCTAAAAGCATGATATTCATCCATGGGAGGAAAACAATCAGAAGGCTAGATATTCAATGGGAGGGACACACCACAGAATCCTGGCTAGCCAAAATTTTGTTATATAAATATTTGTAATTTTGTCAGGGTTTTCCCTTGTGCTCAGCTTCTTCAAGACTAGCTGGTGGTTGCTATAGAGAGAGCACTGGCCAATGTTCTAATTCCCCATTACTCATTCACACCCATTTAACATACTGTGAGGGGTTCTCTTCCCCACCTAGGACCTGTGTGCTATTTCATAGAATCATAGAATATCAGGGTTGATAGAGACCTCAGGAGGTTATCTAGTCCAACCCCCAGTTCAAAGCAGGACCAATCCCCAGACAGATTTTTGCCCCAGATCCCTTAATGGCCCCCTTAAGGATTGAACTCACAACCCTGGGATTAGCAGGCCAATGCTAATAGAGGCCAGAACTGTACTGCAAAGGACCAGGGGAGAATTCATTCCCCTGGTGTAAGCACAATTTGGTTTAAGGTAAGTGGCTCTATGTTGTCCTCCCTTCTAAGTTCCACCACATGGGACATGCTTGGGGTTGGTGTCTGTGCATAGATTGGGCATGACAGAGGAGGACCCATGCAGTATGTTCTGCAGTTATTCCATAGACAACACTCAAGAGGCAGACATGATCTGCTCTAATTTAGGCTAGGGTGTCGCTGACCCCCACATAGCAGCCCAGAATGCTGATAGTGCATAAGTGGCTTAATGCTTCCTCTGCCTTTCTGCTCCCTCCCCCAATCCTGTGAGCTGTGCCCTCTGTTGTGCCCTTCTGGAAGCACTGAACAGAATTTCAACAACTAAGTGTGCAGATATTAGCAATAGTTTTACTGATGTGATTTACTGTGCACTACTGAGAATTGGTGCCACTGTATGACCTCAACAAAAAGGGCTAACTAACCAATCAGAATGTGGTTCTGTTGCTCATAGCCACAGCTACATTGTGATATGCAGTAGGGTGCAAAATTGCATTCACAGGGATATGAGTGTTCTGAACACAGTGAAGATCTTTGCCATCGCTAATTTCTATTTTTATACAATTGTTTATCAGATATGTTAAGTATTCAGGACTGATTTGCATTTCTATTTTCATTTGCCATGAAAAGGTTTTTGGTTTGTTTTTTTTCCCAAACTAATCAGCATTTAATGTTCCTTCCATCTCACAGTGTGAGCTGTTTGCCTTTCCTGAGGCAGTTGTCAGACCTGCAGGAAAGACAGACAAGCTAGGAAGTCATTGTTAGGAAGCTGAAGTTGTGCACTGCTTTGTTGTGTCAAGTTGCCTGGCTTTTTCTTCTAATCATACAGACTTTAAGTTCTGCAAAGACCACACTTTCTGTGTGCATGTGGAGGGGGTATCTCTAGGTAGCAGGACACAGCTCTCCATTCTTTTAGTAGTATTACTGTTTTATTGAATGAAATAAAAAAAAATAGTACAAGAGAGGACTGGAGACAACCTGAATGTATCTGCTAGATCAGGGGCAGGCAACCTATGGCACATGTGCCGAAGGCGGCAAGCGAGTTGATTTTCAGTGGCACTCACACTGCCTGGGTCCTGGCGACTGGTCCAGGGGGTTCTGCATTTTAATTTAATTTTAAATTAAGCTTCTTGAACATTTTAAAAATCTTATTTACTTTACATACAACAATAGTTTAGTTATATATTATAGGCTTATAGAAAGAGACCTTCTAAAAAACGTTAAAATGTATTACTGGCACGCCAAACCTTAAGTTAGAGTGAATAAATGAAGACTCGGCACACCACTTCTGAAAGGTTGCTGACCCCTGTGCTAGATGATAAAGACAAGCAGTTGAACCCTAAAGCTGCACAATATACAGTTAGCAACAGGAAGATTAAGGTTGCAGTTACTTAATATGGTATTCACAGGTAGTGGATTTTTCTGCACAGAGTAGTCAAGGGAAAAGCTTTTGTCTTTCTATACTTTCATACATCTTTCCCTTTTATATCACATTCTTATTTGTTTTATATTTCCTGCACTTTCCGTGATCTCTGCCTGCTTATTTCCCTGTATTATTAGTTAGGGATGTGAGAACTTGTTCGAATAAACTAAGGCACATTCCAAACAAAGCTTCCTTGGGGTTTCCAAATGTTTGGTAAAATGAGATTGTTTGTTTAAATATATGGGTTTCTGCAGCTCCTAATGTCAGCTAGTCAGGTAGCAGAACAACTCTGATTAAGTATTATTTTTAGTGTTTCCAATAGCAGCTGTAATTGAACTGTAATACTGTGGAACCCTCAAAAGAGAACCTGTACCTTCTGGTGTATTGATGTCACCTGATGGAAGGGAAGAGAAAAAGGAACACAAAATAACATAAGAAAAGAAAAAAGCTATTTTAAAAAATGGAAAAAGAGAGAATGCAAGAGAGGATTTACACTGTAAGCACATTTCAGCTGTTATTGGTGTTCAATAATGGATGTGATTTCACCACTGGAAAGTATGCTAGAGCATCATTTGGAAGGAAGCCAATGATATTGATAGCTGGCACTGCACAGACCTGAAAATCAGATAAGAGATCAGTGTATAAGCACCCCCCCCCAAAATACGCCACATCTCCCCCCACACACACACACACAAGTGGCTGAACTTTGTAACATCTTGTTTGGAGTTATGAACATTTCATCCGAAGAAGTGAGGTTTTTACTCACAAAAGCTTATGCCCAAATAAATCTGTTAGTCTTTAAGGTGCCACCAGACTCCTCGTTGTTTTTGAACATTTCAGAGTTAAGGACAACCTCGAATCCCGAGCTAAATTCCCTCTAAGCTGCCTATTAAGCCCCGTGCAGGTGCTCAGGGCTATGGCGGGGAGAGATGCCTCTCCCCCAGCACGGACTTGCTGCAGTGGGGAGAGACACCCCTGCCCGCCAGCCCCAGCACAGACCTGCCCCAGACCTGCCACAGCCAGGGAAGAGGTGCCTCTCCCCACCCAGCCTAGGTGCTGCTGTGGGGAGAGAGCTGGGGAGAGTCGTCTCTCTCCCCTCCATAGTCCCCAGGCAGCCTAAACCCCAAACCTCTCATCCCCAGCCAGAGCCCTTACCCACCCGCACTCCAACCCTCCTCCTAAGCCCTGAGCCCCTCATCCCTGGCCCCACCCTGGAGCCCTCACCCCCACCCTCACACCCTAATCCTCTGTCCCAGCCCTGAGACCCCCTCTCACACTCCAAACCCCTTGGCCCCACCCCCACCATATGAATTTTGTTATGTGCACCAATCAGGAGGTGATGTGTGACACATCACTTCCTGATTGGTGTACATAATAAAATTCATTCTGCACATGGGTGGGAAATATTAGAGGGAACACTGATTCAGAGGTCTCCATAACTCTGAGGTTCTACTGTACCAAGTTTTAAATTTTACCTGAATATCAGGACAAATGGCGTCCTAATCGTACATTGATCAGAACGTGGAACAAAAGGTTTAATATTGGGACAATCCCAATTTTATTGGGACATCTAGTAACCGTAGCTGGTTCCATAGGTTTCAGAGTCAGAGTTAATACTCCAAATTCTGCACTAAATTACAACAGTATAAACACAGCATAACTCTATAGTACCTATTTGCGCTAGTGCAGCGGACTGTGGAATTTGACCCATCTATGCTATTTACACTTTACTCCTCCCAAGCTCCCATCTTTTCATGTATGAACCAGCAATTTTTGTCAGCATTTATATAGTAAGATTACTTACTTCCATGCCAAGCCCCCTACTTCTTTGATACTTTAAAATAAAGCATTGGTCATTTTAAGGCCCAGAAACCAAAACAAACTAAATTTGCAGCCTTCCTCAAGCCTCCACTCTAGAAACATGCTTATTTTTATATGTCCAAAGGATGTTTGGGTAGATTTTGTAACATTCAATACTCAGTGTGGGATTTTCAAAAGTGCTCAGCTTTGGCCTACCTCTGCTCCTATTGAAGCTAATGGGAATCTTACTATTCATTTTAATGGGGTAGAGTTGGACCAACACTGAGCACTTCTGAAAATCCCACCCTAAATGTGGTGAGTTGGTGTTTTCTCTGTTAAGCTACCAAAGAGCAAATGTTGCCTTTGGCTCAGTATGTCTGCAAGCAATCGAGTCAGAGTTTTTATATTCTGTTTTTAATTTGTGACAATAAAATGTATCTTTCACTCTCTTGTAAACAGGGTGTTATGCCAGGCAAATAGGGTAGTAATATTCATATATAGTAACCACAGTTGACTTCATTTCCACAGCCTGTGGTGAGATTACCAGATATGCTAGTTGGGTACTGCCAGGAAAGTCGCTCCCTCCTGTGGCAATTGGTAAGCATCCAGTCTCCTCCTTTCAGAAAAGCTGCAGGAGGAAAGGAGACAGTGGCAGTCACCATTTGTCAAAGATCCTACCACCAGTCATCTCAGATCAATTTGTGTTGGTCTATTAGTTTGGCAACAATTATTTACTCCAGGGAAATTCTGATCTTAGTGAAATCAATGGGAGTTTTGCAATTAACTTCAGCAGGGCCAGAATTTCACCCTCCCTCTATTCTGATAAAGATGGACAAAATTTTAATGGAAGTATTTAGAGTTATGTATAGCAGCTTCCCAAGTACCAAAAGTGAGCAGGACATTTATTTGGCAGGGCAGTGTTTTCTGTTTTGCTAGATGAACTGAAACATTTGACTAAAGAGTGCAGTCTATCAATTACCTCAGATCAGAATAAAGATAAACCATGCTTGTATTGGTGCCAGCAAAAAGTAAGCTTCTGGTAGAAGCTGAACTTCAATCAAATTGTCCTAAGCCCCACATCACAATAGCCTTAAGAGTTTCCTTGAGAAAAGGAAATGCCTATTGGAAGTAAAAGTTTCATTTTGCACTAAATGGTTGTTTGTATAGCCTTCTTCCTTCATAACTATTGCAGTAATTTTGGTGTTTTCCCCAATTGTAGTAAAACTTAGCAAGATGCACAAAACAACATGTGACTTTTACATGAGGAAAAATAAGCCTCAATCACATCATTTTGAAAACTAAAAGCTAATTAGAAGATTCTCTTTTCAAAGTTACTTCGGGGAAGGAAAAATTAGTATAAAAAAGAGAGGTGTCAGCTGACAGAAGCAACTAGGTTATTAGCATCAGAATCAGAAACACTCATGATAAAAAATAAAGAAGGTAAATTAAACATTCATATTTTATCTCAATTTCTGAAATATATGTTCTTAAGCTTACTTTGAAGTACGTGATTAAATTCTCCAAAACCTTTTTTATCTTTCCTTGATTGCTAAAGTTTTCTATCAGTGCAGAACGTGTAGTTGATATTGTATATCATCAAACTTGTTTCTTTATCTTCAAAAGTAACATCTAAACTTGTTATGAATAAACATAAACAGGGTGCCTGTTCCTCGTTCATTAAATATAAGTTGTAATAGAGAGAGAGTGCACTTGTAGCATAGAAGCAATGGAGAATGCTTTAATCTGGGCTAAAGAAGAAACCTGGGTTCCTGAATTTTGGGGATGTAGAAGATATGAAGTATTATATCTGAGGTAGAGAGGGAATAAGTATGTGCAAAGGGGAAATGTTAATTAAACGGTCTTGCTAATAACTCTTGTGCCAATAAAGTGGAGTAATGGTGATTTTGTGACTCCCCTTATTAAAGTGAATATGTCCTACATGTTGCATGAAGTCATGGCTCTGGATTTGGGTAAGTATGAGATAGATGCAGGAGAAATGTTAAACAAAAAATCCTAACTAACCCCCTTTCCACCCCCTCCCCCCCCAAAATACCATGCAGACCCAACCACATAAAGGTAACAATACAGTATAATGAACAACCCTAAATTGCTGGCCTACCAATGTCATTTACAGAGTTGCCTTAAAATAATAGGTTTGAAGTGTCTGCCAAAAGAGTGGCAATTTGCCTATAATTGTCAATAATGCTTTTTTATTTACTTGATGGAGTTTTTGTTTTATTTTTCATATGTTATTGGAATTCAAGCTGCAGTCTCAGATTTTATTATTTTTTCTATACAGTGATATATTATTTAGAAATAAAAGGAATTTTAGGATGCAGTTTTGTACCTGATGCCCCAAGACAAAAAATATATGATAAATCTATGCACTTTGTGTCATTAGAATCAAAATTTAAATTATAGATTGGCGCAAGTATATATATTTTTCAGTTTGCACACTTTTTAAAAAAAATCCATTTTGCTTGTAAACATTTGTCACATGATTAGGGCATTTCTATACTGCATAGTAAGCATGGACTGTGACTCTGGTTTGAGCACAAGCACCCCTCCCCCACTTCTATCCACACACATCAATCTGACTCAGGCCAGAAAGCCCTCTGGACTCAGGCCAGCAGACCAGGCCAGAGTGGTAGACCTGAGCATGAGTCACACTATGCTTCGAGTCCAAGCCCTCTCATTTTGCACTGTGGTCTGAATCAGAAGGTCTACATAGTGTAATATGGATGCATTAGCATGATTGTGAGACCCAGAGTCTAGAAATTGGAAACCCAGGGTTACAATGCAGTGTGGGCACTCAAACCTGGGCTTGGAAACACTGAGTCCACAAGCACAGATCCCACAGATATGGGTATGGGTTTACAAGGCAGTGTAAATATACCCTTATTTTACAATAGTTCTAATGAAAGAAGGGTCCCAATTCAGCCCTGTATAAGCTAGCACAACTGTTTATTAACTTCAGTGGAGTTTCACATATTTACAGCAGGGTTAAATTTAGCTAATATCATAGTTTTGATCTATGTATGTTAATAGTAATTACATCCCCAGTAGTACATTTGGTGGTGAGAGACTGGGCACTGTTAATAGTATCACTTGTTCTTTTGTCTAATTTTTATGTTTTATGGAATAGTTATTACACTACCAAGGAATGATATCGTGCATTAGCAGGGGAAGACTGGGGATGAAATCCTGGCACTATTGAAGTCAATGGCAAAACTTTCAATGATTCCATTAGGACCAGGATTTCACCATAGATTATTCACTTGGTCTTTGTCTGTGTCTAAATTTCATGCATTATTTTGCATTATTTTGCTTTGTTGCATATTTTTGTTGTTGTCAGATATAATAATAATGATCAGGGAAGGATACATACTTCCTAGTAAACAAATTTATATCCAGGCCCCAAATCCAGGCCCCCTTCTTGATTTCTGTCCCTAAATGATCCATTCCTCCATTTCAGATTTGGGGTTGCTGAAATAGTTAATAGTTGTGTATAATTAATTGAACTAGAGCTGATGTTGGGATTGTACAGAATTTAGCTAATCTGGATATCTAGCATCTGGGGCAAATTCTGATATTAATTTATTGTGTGGTCATGGTGCATGTATGTTAGTACTGCAAAGCAAAGTTAATTTAGATCTGTATTCTGACTCAGCTACAGTTCATGGAATCCTTCCCCCTCAGCTTAGGTACCAGGTGGATTGCTCTGGCCAGGGACAAGAGTCAACTGTGCAAGCTGTAGGCAATCAGGGAACATCAGAGCTAAAATATGTTGATCACAATGTTCCTTGAACCCAGGTTCAAGTCTGGCAATACCTTTTACATTGTTGCAGCAGAAAACCTGCCGAATGTGAGCTCCATGGGTTTTGTGGGAACCCAGATTTGAGTGCAGCTAATATACCATACCTGACAATTGCTTTTTTTTGTATACCTATGTGGGTAGAAGGCATCATGAATTTGGCTCACAGACCAGAGAGGGACAATATTTTATCTGTTATAAATTAATCTGGTACCTGGTGAGATTTTCCATTACATTTCAGAGATATATTGTGATTTCTTTATTTTATCATGTGGAAAATTAAGTTTCTTTTAATAAATCTCCTAGATCTAGCAGTGTGACTGCAATCCTTGTTTGTCACCAGTGCAGTTTAAAATTATATTGAGCTTTCTTCTATATTATATCTACAGCTGATCATATTTATTTTTAATGTATAAAACATTTTCAATTTAAAGGTGGCAAGATAACATTTTCTATAATTATCTACATTATATTTTCTCATAAGTGTACCTTATGCTGTCACCAAGAAATTGCCACAGAAAATTTTCAGATTATTTGCAGTGATAAAATGAAATATATGTACCCGGCTTACAGATCATTGGCTAAAACAAAATAAATACAAATACATTTAAAATAAGAAGTTTTTAAGAGCTTTACAGACAGTAAAGGCCAATTTTCAGAATGAAGAGGCTGAACTCTGTGTGCAAAAAATGCACTGTTGTTTGCATGCGTGTTCTCTGTAATTATGTATGCAAATTTGAAAATGGCAACTGTAAATACCGGTAGTTTGCTGGGTGGCTTGATAGTATCTGTGTACATGTTTTCCTAACTGAATGTAAAATCACTAAATGTACATATAAATAAGTATGTACTTTTGCTAATGCATTTTTAGTATGTAAAATTCAGGCATTCAGTGTTTTTAAAAATGTGTTTTTATGATGCACAGTAGTTGAGTTTACAAATATAGATCTTCTTTAATTGGCTTCCCCTGAGCATTTAATCTACACTGTCCCCATAAGGTACACTTGCAGAATTCTCTGCAAAGGAGGAAGATGCAAAAGCAGCCATGTCTAAGGCTTTATTCAACTATGTCTATTCTAGTCATTTTCCCCCAAAGCATAATTCATTTGACATTCACAGACAGCAATGTCAATGAGATTATGCTTCTGAATCTGCAGATAAAAAGGTGCAAACACTGACATTGCTAGTAACTACAAATGTATTGCATGGTCATATTTTGTGGGGACTGGCAGCCTGATACCCTACTAAACTGACGCTTGTATATTTGTACACAAAGTGCAGTGCAAATATATAGCATCTCAAATAAATCTTACAGTGCAGCGTAGGATGAGTCTCAAAAACTTGTGGATATGAGCTGTAGAAAAGGTCAAGCCTCACACTGTCCTTTTAAGATGAGCTGAACATTGGCTCTGAATGGAGAGATTTAATACCAGTGTGGGCATCCAACTAGATAAAACTACAGGCAGTATACTGCTTCGAAAATATAATCCTTTCCTCTTTCATCAAGGTTTCACCTTTATTTAGTATTCTTCTTCCTGCGTGTGTGTGGGGAGGAAGGGGGAGAGAAGAGGACACAAGAAGAAAGAAACCTGACCCTGTTGAAATTTTATGATTGTTCAATATTTCTTTCTTAAGCAATATGGCTATGCTCAGCAAGCTCAGCAATGTGCTTTAATATATTGAGTGTAACTTGGCTTACGTTGTTTAATCTATCATTTATTGCACACCCGCGAAAAAGGAAACAATTCAGTGCCATAGCTGTGTATGATATATATGAACCCGTTTTCCAGATGGAATATATATCATACCTCATGACACTGTATAACAAAATCTATTTAAATTTAATTTGTCTTTGGTGACATTTTGGGTGCCCTTAGGGCATAGAATCTATCTCATTCTGCATTCTATACTAAGGCATTGAAGATGAGGGTGGTGATCCTGAGTACCTTCCCCTTCCTATGACCCCATCACAAACTTCACCCCCTTTCTGCTCCTCCTGTCTCTCATATTATCCCTTTCCTCCCATGAGCCAAGCTCCCTGATAAAAGAATGTAAACAAACTAGACACACATCCAAACTGTCTGACTATACAGGGGCTACCACCAAGCCCTGGTTGATATGTCCCCATAAAAGCTCCTCCCACCAAGAGACTTCATAACACATCCCTGGCATGCTACAACTTTTACCTCTTACCTGTTGTATTCTTGGGAGTGTGTGTATCAGGGTGGAGAGGCGAATAGAGCAGTACTCTGCTATAGGGGGAGGTCTGGCATCTTCAGAACTGGACATAAAGTTGACTTTGTTAGGGATGGTAGGAGAGAGCCTGACTACTGAATGGTATTTTCTGAGGTCAAGGATGAGGTAGAACCACAATTAGACAGTACAGTATAATCAGCATCCATTTCATGATGGCTGAATCCAGGACAGGACTTATCTATGTGTTGTCTGACAACTGTGTAGCACCAGAAGTACTGCTCAGTGTGGGAACTACACAACTTTAGTTTCCCTCTCACAGTGCTGCAGGATGATCCCTTTCTAATGTGTGTTGTGCATGGAATGGTCATCTGATACTCCCTGAATACATACAGTAGGTCCTGTGAGGCCACATCACTCCAGGGGCAGGATAGTGGCTACAGGAGATGTTTATTGGGGTACTTTTTGGTGAGTTTGTGTACAGCCCAAACCCTCCAATGAATTTGCAGATTCTAACCATTGTAGTTTCTCAATAAAAGCTTTATCATTATCTATACCTCTCTATTATGAATGAGCTTCTATTACAGATAGACATCTGAGAAAGATCTGGAGTCAATTTACAACGTTCTTGCATCATATTAGCCTTTCAACTGCATTTTTATTAATTATTGTTCCTGTTAATAATGTGTTGAAAAACACTTATACAATTATGTTTCCCATGCTTGGAATTGTATGTTTCTAATGGTTTTGACTAGTGTTCAGATGTCATAGTCACCTTGACATTTTTAATGCTGTATGAGACATCATTATCAAGAAAGACATATTAAACAGATGTATTTATCAGAAAACCTCAATGAATTATATTGCTCTTAGAAGATGACATAGTTAATGCAGTTAGTTTAGGATTGATTAAACTGTTTACAAAGTGCTTTGAAGTTGTAAAACTATATACCCTTCCCGCATTAAACTATAAAATATTTTTATCATCAGAAATTCAGAGAATATTTTTTTCTAGTCAAGAACAACATATTCTGAGAAAGCATAGTAAAATCCAGGAAATAGATCTATGTATCATACTAGAAGATGTTAAATTCAATGTTTGCCAACTTTTATAGCATATATCTCCTATTTTAAGTACATGGAAAAAATAAATTCCAATATGTAGTAACTGTTGGCAAATTCTCATTTGCTAATAGCAAGCACTTTGTCTTTCTAATGTATTTATCTTTTTAAACTCTATTCTATACCTAACCTAATCTGTGTCTAATTTACCTATTACTCCAAAGCCGAATTGGGATCCAAATTTCAAACAGTTCCAGAGTTTTGATTGTTGAGGTCCATGATATTGGCTTGGGTTCACCTTTCAAGATGAAGTATAATTTACATAGTCTCAGAATATGATTTAATTAATGAGCCCAGTTGGGAGGTGTTGTCCTTTTACCATAGTGAGTTTGTGGGTAAATAGTTTTGCATCATGGTATGAATGGTATCGTCTTTTACGGAAGTGAGTTTTAGTTTTATGGGAGTTTTTTACATTATTTTCTTACCCAAAATATCTTTAAATTTTGTCTCTGTTTGTATCAATATTTTTTTTCAATCACAGTTAAGAAATGCACTGCATCTATCCTTGCAAAAATAGTTTGAAAATACTATTACATTAACATTGGTCAGCCATATTCATTCTAACCAGGCTAGCTAAAATAAATAATGTCTTATAAAGAGATTTTTCCAATTTTATTGTGGTTGCATTGTAATTTTTTTTCTAATATCATTAGAATACAATGATTTAAAGTCTTTGCCATTGTAATACCAGTATGTTTAGTGGTAGTTCCAGATATTTGATCATAAATAGAGCCAAATGCTAATGTATACAGCACTACCAGAAAAAGTACAAAGAACATCATTTATTCATTCATCTTCATTTTTTTCCTAAAATTTATCATAAAGTAGTATAATGGTTATGAAAGAATAAAATATTATGGGCTAAACTTACAAAAACAGTTTACCTAAATTGCAGATTCAAGGCAAATCAGCCATTTTGCATATGCAATGGCATTTTTTAAATGTGTGATTTAGGAACACATTATTGAAAATATAGCCCTATACTCTGATATAGAGTATAGGGCTATATAATCAGCATATATAAAAACCTCTAAAACAAGTCTCAATCATAAATTTATCCATACAAATATATAGGCCATATGAATCCTTTAACTAAATGGAAGTTGGCTAATCCTACCTATCATAAATCCATTGTTATGCCACTGTTTTGATCATGAAATCATATGCTCATTGGTAGGACAGTATTAAGAAAATATTAATATGTGTTTCCATTATGGTATCATTACATTTAGCATGAGATTTTCAAATCTGTCATAGAATATAGATACATAACTCCCATTAGTGTTCATTCAAATGATGTGTCTAACTCTCCTAGATAATTTTGAAAACCTCAGCTTTATATTTTTACAGGAAAGCTTGGAAATGATGTCCTTATAATACCATAAACGTTATCAATTACTGTCCCAATACTCTAAAAATCAGTTATTATTGGTACTATAGATGATGCCATCCATCCTATTTTGGAAGAAAGGGTGCAACCTAAGCAAGTTAAACAGCAAAGTAAGTTGTGGTGGAAAAGAGAATCTCTGGCAGAGTGAGTTGCATATAAAATATTCATAAGCTAGAGCTGATGTTTTATCAGTAGTCAAAGATCAGCTGAAATGGTTTTAAAATATTAATAAAAGGACTGTGAGAGTGAAAGCCTTCAATGTTGCAATAAAAGGGCTAGTGAGTCTAGAAAGAATATCTGTGAAGAAGGAAAATATCCTGACCCAGGGCGATAATAGCAAGCAACAGTGTGGCTTTGACAGGCTAGAGAAGATGCTTGTTATAGAGCATGTTGCTGCTCCAAAAAGCAGTCTGTTGGAGTCAGAGAGGCTGGAAGAAGATAAGGATAAGGACATGTGGGGTACTGCCTAACTGCCAGGAAAGTCAAAGCCAAATCTCCAATAAAGCTAGTTTGTGCCCTCAACAAGAATGCTGAGTAAAAGAAGGGTGTCAAATTCCAATTCAGTAGAATAGTGTTTGAATCCAAAAGATAGCAATCACTGATTAAATGAATTGAACAACAATATGATTATTTTCTTGGTACCACAGTGACATAAAAGATTCTAACGTTTGGATCTGCAGAAGGAAAAAAAAGTGAAATCCAATGTTGTGTCTGCTTGTTACATGGTCCATCCCATGTTCGACTACTATGAACAGTTTATTAATAGTGGCTAAAGAAAATTCTATATATATATATATATAAGAAAAGACTAGCAAGAGTGGTTTTATGAGGTCCCCTTATCTTTGAGAAGCATGTCAGCAGTATGCCCAAGAGTGGAACTGGTACAGTATTAAACTCAGTGATTCACAGCAGCTGACATAAGGTCAGGGCAGGAATGATAGTGATATTACAAACAGTGGCTATGATGTGGCAGAGTTTTAAGTAATGCTGTCTTTTTCTGTGTACAATATAAATTGAAGGCATCTGGCATGTATGGAAACTTGATTGTTTACATACATGGTAAATAACATGTGATGAAAGGATAGCTAAAATATAAATACCATCTGTAGATCTGAGAGAGAGAGACAGAGAGTGCGCGCGAGAGAGGCTCTTTTTCTCACACTATCTAGCGTGGTGATTACGGCCCTGGCCTAGAAGATAGGAGACCAAGGTTCAGGTCCCTGTTCTGCCTTATTTACAGTGATGTAGGAACAAAACCTGTGTTCTGATTGCTCTGGCCACCTCTGTTCTGGAAGCTAAAATTGATCCTTAATTTAAGTAGTAATAAAGGAAAGAGCACAATCAGGGTTTTATGTATGTGGGTGGGGGGAGGGGGGAGAGATTAAAGGTCTGATCTTGCAAGATTCTAAGTAAAACTAGTTGAAAAATGAAGACCTATTTTCATTTTAAAATACTGAACTGTAGACATTTTCATTTCAAAGTGTTTGAAAAGGACCCTATTTTAACTTTTGTTTGCAATTTTTTGAGATCCCGCTCCCAAAAAAGTGACATTACCAATAATGTTAGCAAAATATTATCATTATTTGTGTTCAACAAAACCCAATTTTCAATACATTGTGATAAACCATTTTGACAACATTTTTTATATTTTCAATAAAAAAGATTGAAACATAGTTAGTAGTAACTTAAATATGACTAGTGGTTCTAGGTGTTATGGAAATACATATAAATAAATAATATAGAGTCTGTTGCAGCAATCTAGTCAGGAGAGATTCATTGCAGGATTTTAGTTGATCAGTAATTAAATTGACCTTTTTATGTATTTTAAAAATTATAATTACAGTTTTTAAAAAGATAAATACGAATCCAAGATTGTACCAAAATTCAGGAGAACAAAGAGGTAATATTTGAGGTTATAGCATTAAAGGGACATGGGGGGAGGGCAAGAAAAGGAACACAATGTTTCATTTCTGACTTGTGTGTAATAAAAGATTAGCATGCATCCAGTTAGAGATGACTCAGATAGAGAGTAATAAAAAGGCAGAGTCAGAAAACACCAACAGGAATTATAGATTTGTATGTCATCTGGGTATAAGTGATAACATAAGCCATAGGAAGAAGTAGTGCATGAAGATATCAGGCAAATCGGAACAGATCTAAACCAACAAATTAGAGGGACAACAAACAAAAATCCAATTGCCCCCTCCTACTGGAGTAAATCGCCTGAAATGAATGTTCAGAAAGATATAACTAAAATCAAGAAAGTGAACTACCCTAAATAAGAAATACCTATGATAGTCAAGGTACTGTAAAAGCAGTTTCTGTGTATGATCCAATATGTTGAATGATACTGACAGGTCATATAGAAGCAGAATATCTTAAACCCACTTGAATTAGCTAAATCAAGGTCACCTTTAATGAGGAAAATTTGCTTGTGTGCCCTATTCTAATCCTTGATTGAAATTAGCTGAGATGCAATTAAAAATTTAGGAGGAAACTGTTCAGGAGAATGTGTTCTAAAGAGTTGAAAACAATTAAAAATAAAATAGAATGAAAAGAAGTATCAGAATTATATTTCTTTAATAGGACAGTACTTGATTGTGCCTTTTAGGCAGAGTCAACTGTCTCTGGGAAGTGTGGATCTTAAACAAATAGTTATTCTGTCCAAAAGCAACCAAAACTATCATGAGATGGAAGTGGAAAAAAGTGTTCAAACATCCCAAAAGGTGTAAAAGAAGCATTCTCTTGTGTTATACCACATCACAAATACTGTTAATCTTATTAAAAAAGAAAAAAAAGTGAAATCCTAAGGTGCATACATTGATTTTAGACTAGATGATAGTAATGTATGAGCCTTAAGCAACACAGGAGAAATATAACTGTGAAGTGTTACAACTACTCAACAGTTAGAAAAAGTGTAATATTGCAAACAAACTTTTTTTATATATTCTCATAGGTCCATTATGTGACATAGTTTACAATGAAACTTGAAGATATTCTTATTAGGCAACTTCCTCCTCTCTTTAAGCTACCTTAGCTCTTCTCCAGTTCTGGGGCTCCCCTTATTGTAAATTAGAGTAGTCTGAAGGTTGTTTCAACATACATCAGATGGAATAGCTCTTACTGGCCAAGACAGCAACCAGGGATTCTCAGGGTACAGAGAGAACCTGGCTAAGCACTTTTCCCCCCAGTGTCTGTGCCCTTTTCCCCAGGCTATGATCTCATGTCAGCTGCAGCAAGAGGATGATGTGCAATCAGTTACACATTTGGAAGATCTCCATAATTTAGGGTGAGTTTCCCAGGGCTGACCACACTAGCTGTCCACCAGTAGAGAAGCAGAAAACAGCCCCAATACAACCCAGGGTCAGGGTATATGACTTCATCTGGGGAATAAATGTGAAAACTTCTGAATTCTTAAGGAATAAAAAAAAATCTTGTGTTAAGCAAATATCTTTGGGGTTAGCAAAATACAATACAATATATATATATATATATATATATATATATATATATATAAATACATAAAAAGTATTATTTTTAACTTGAATTTTTCCGTGTTTCCCATTTAATGTCAGCATCTCTATAAGTGCCATTGAACCACATTTTCAAAGAAATGAAAACTGAAAGTCAGACTGAAGAGGGAAGTGAAGAGACAATTTGAAGGTCATGGTGACAAAAGAGTCACAAAATAACCCTTGTTTTGAAATTCCAAACCTTATATAATCAACACAGCTATCATTTTAATAAAAACAGTGTACCCTACAGCTCTATTATAAAATGAATTATGACTCACAGGAGGCAAATTTTAATGAAAAGTTATATACCACAAATCTCCTATGCAGCATTCACAGAACTGGTATATATCAACATAGATTACTCATCACACAATGTGTTAGTGTTAGCCAGAACATGTATAAGGCAGTTTCTAGAAACTATTTTCTGTAGCATATGGGAATAGGTTAGGGCATTACTTATGGTATTAGGGTGATGCCTATGGAGGTATTTTAAGGGGTCCACACAACTGGACTACTAGTATTTTGATTCTATCCCATTTTATTCCATGTATCTGTTCTGATTCTACGCCTTTCCTTTGTACCAGATAGAGGTGTGATTAAGGACCATATCTTGCCTTCCATTGAACAGAACAGAGGGAAATAAACTCCTTTAAATTCCATGCAAAATGGGTTGGAAGAAGCTGAAGGTGGCTACATGGCATCTTCACATCCCACATGTGATTAAAATCTATCAAACTAGGAGTCAGAGTCACTAATTTTGGAGGCTCTTGTTGCAGGTTTTGTTGTTTGATCATGCAGTATCCTATGATTTTGTGGCAGCAGAAGAAGAGAATGAGAATGAGAGGAGAAATGTATCTGAAAGCAATTGGACTCCTCCAAAGTATTTAGGCACCTAACTCCCAGCTAAATCAATGGGAATTAGGTTCCTAGATACTTTTCAGGAACTGGGACTTTGTGCTTTAAAGCAATGGGCCTTTAACCATCCAAGGGAAAATTGCATATGCAATGTGTGGGTATTCTTGGTGCCCCCCTCCTCCATTTCTATTAATGTGATCTTTTAAGCCCTAATCCCTGGAGGCAAAGGGATCCACTCACATTGAAGAGTTATCAGGAACAGGGCCTTACTTTGAAATGACCAGAATAGAGCCTGTATTCATTTACAAGAAAAAAAATCAGGTGAATAGTCTTTCTTAGAGAATGTTGAAGTACTCTCACCTATCAATCATGTTTAAAAGGTGCCAAAATCACCCTAAGGTCTACAGTGTATATATCTGCAGACTTTTCTCATGTGTGACCTAATAGTTCATGATTTTTTCATGACTTATTCATTATTTAAAATTATTCAGCACATAATTTCTACAAATTGTACTTTATAGTTTCTTCATGAACAGTCCATCACAATAGTTTGACATTAGAAATTTAAACAAATGAAGGTAGCCAACTAGATATAGATAAATTTTATAAGTAAGTGCTTGTATAGAGTTGCACAAGGTCAAAATACTAAAAGTGGGTGAACTTAAGTTCTTGGTAGTAAATGAGGATATTGATATAATAAGCTTCACAGATACTTGGTGCAATGAGGATAATCAATCTGACATGGTAATACCAGGGTATGAAATATTCAGAAATGACATAGTAAGTCACATGGATGGGAGAGTGGCACAATATGTGAAAGAAAGCACTGAGTCAAATTAATTAAAAATCTGAAATGAATAAAACTGTACCTTGGAATCTCTAATGGATAGAAAGTCCATGCTTGAATAATAAGAATATAGCAGTAGGGATATACTACAAACCAGGATGGTGATGGTGATTGTGAAATGCTCAGGGAGATTAGAGAGGCTATAAAAATAGAAAACTCAATAATAAGGGGGCATTTCAACTATCCCCATATTGACTGAGTGAATATAGCTGAATGGTTCAGTAATAGTGACCATAATGTAATTAAATGTAATATTCTCATAGGTAGGAAAATAGCAAAGAAACCCAGTACAGTAGCATTTTAGTTCAAAAAGGGGAACTACACAAAAATGAGGCTAGTTAAAAGAAAATTAAAAGGAACAATCACAGGAGTGAAATGACTGTAAGCTGCAAATAATTAAAAAAGCTAAATGTATACCCCAAACTAAACTAAATGTATAATAATACACCAAATAATAATAATGATAATTAATTACTGTACTAATAAACAGTAAGAGGACCCCCAAATGCTATCATAAATAAACAGCAAAGTAAAAGAGACAATAAGAATCAAAAAGGCATCCTTTAAAAACTGGAAGTAAAATCCTACTCAGGAAAATAAAACAGGAGCATAATCTCTGGCCAATGAAGTATAAAAGAATGATTAGGCATGTCAAAAAAAAATTGAAGAGCAACTAGCAAAAGATTCAAAAACTAACAGCAATTTTTTTTAAGATCATCAGAAGTAGGAAGCTGTCAGTGGGGCTACTTGAATGATCAAGGCACTGAAGAAGCACTCAGGGAAGACAAAGCCATCGAGGAGAAGTTAAATTAATTCTCTCCATTGTCTTCACTGCAGATGATGTGAGGGAGATTCCCACACCAGAGCCATTTTTTTTTATGTGACAAATCTGAGGAACTGTCCCAGATTGAGGTCTCAATAGAAGAAATTTTGGAACAAATTGATAAATTAAACAGTAATAAGTCACCAGGACTGGATGGTATTCACCCAAGCATTCTAAAGAAACTCAGATATGAAATTGCAGAACTACTCCTGTGGTATATGACCTATCACTAAAATTGCTCGCTGTTTCAGATTACTGGAAGATAGCTGATGTAATGCCAACTATTAAAAAAGTCTCCTGAGGTGATCATAGCAATTACAGGCCAGTAAGCCTAACTTCAGCACCAGGCAAATTGTTGAAACTATAGTAAAAAACAGAATTACGAGACACACAGACAAACATGATATGTTTGATGAAGCTGTGTTGATTCTCCCCCCATCTATTAGAATTATTTGAGGGAATCAACAAACATGTGGACAAAGGTGATCCAGTGGATACAGTGTACTTAGACTTTCAGAAAGCCTTTGACAAGGTACCTCACCAAACGCTCTTAAGCAAAGTAAGCAGTCGTGAAATAAGAGGAAAGTTCTTCTTATGGATCAGTAACTGGTTAAAAGACAGGAAACAAAGAGTAGGAATAAATGGTCAGTTTTCACAATGGAGAGGTGTAAATAGCCATGTCCCCAAGGGATCTGTACTGGGACCAGTGCTGTTCAATATATTTATAAATGATCTGGAACCAGGGGTAAACAGTAAGGAGGCAAAATTTGCAGATGATACAAAATTACTTAAGATAGTTAAGTCCAAAGCAGACTGTGAAGAGTTACGAAGAGATCTCACATACTGGGTGACTAGGCAACAAAATGGCAGATAAAATTCAATATTGACGTATGCAAAGTAATGCACATTGGAAAACATTCATCTCAACTACACATACAAAATGATGAGGTCTAAATTAGCAGTTACGACTCAAGAAAAAGATCTTGGAGTCCGTGAGTAGATGTTTTCAGAGAACTATACACACTGTGCAGTGGCAGTCAAAAAAAGCTAACAGAAAGTTAGAAACCATTAGGAAAGGGAAAGACAGTAAGACAGAAAATATCATAATGCCACTATAGAAAGCCATAATATGCCCACACCTTGAATTATGGATGCAGTTCTAGTTGCCCCATCTCAAAAATATATATATATCAGAATTGGAAAAGGTACAAATAAGGGCAACAAAAATGATTAGGAGGATGGAACAGCTTCCATATGAGGTGAGATTAAAAAGACTGGGACTGTTCAGCTTAGAAAAGTGACAATTAAGGAGGGATATAATAGAGGGCTATACTGTAATAAATGGTGTAGAGAAAATGAATATGAAAGTGTTATTTATCTCTTCCCATAATACAAGAACCAGGTGTCACCCAATGAAATTAAAAGGCAGCAAGTTTAAAAGAAACAAAAGGAAGCACTACTTCACACAATTCAGTCAATCTGTGGAATTTATTGCCAGGGGATGTTGTGAAGGTTAAAAGTGTAACTGGGTTCACAAAATAATTTGATCAGCTCATGGAGATAGGTGCATCAATGGATATTCGTGACCTCTGTGGATGGTCACTCCCAACCTGCATCATGTCTGCTTTTGGAAGATTTCTTACAGAGTCAACCCTGATCTTTGATTATCCACATCAACCTACAACTCCTGTCATTAGAACCTTTACCAAGCCAAGATGGAACTTCAGCAAGACAGAGTGGAAGAAGTACATCAATGGTCTAGACAAATGTGTGGTCTCCATACCATCACACATCATCTTGGTCAATTAATCTTTCAGTTGATTCCAAGGAGCCATCTTCATCATCCATACCATACCAAAGCATCCTGAGCATCCATACCATTCAGCCTCTGTCCAGTCTACATGCCATGACTTGATGCTGGATGTGCTCAACTGCTCAGTCAGTATGAATCCTCTGATAATCCAGATATTGACGATCTAATTGAGTAGATGCTGCTATATGGGTATGAGAGGAAGAGACTACTCAGAACTTAGACATCACTCACTCAAGCTCAAAATGCTGGAATTTGATTTGTTGTCTGGGTGCAGCTCAGCAACCACCAAGCCTAAGATGACCACCTATTATCACAAACCAAACATCCAGCCATCTGCTGAATGCATCAAAGGCCCCAAACGAGAAGCATGTCAGACAATAAATCCATGATGAATGATCTCATTTCCATTGAAGAAATACCACTGGGTAGTACATAGAACCATTCACAGCCACTTAGTTATACAAAATTCTGAGCGATATTAGGAGCAGTACTGCTGCTGACTATGGCAACATGTAACCAGAGTTCTTGAAGCACCTCAGGACTCATGCCCACCAGTTGCTGGTGCAGTTCTTCATGTGACTGGTCAACAAAGAGTGACTTCTGAAGACGTGGCAAATGTCAAAAGTCATTGATCTCCTGAAACTGGGGAAACACCGTTATAATGCTGACTCGATTCAGATGGTTGAATACTGTAGTGAGTGGCCTCTACAACCAAGTCTGACTAGTTGCAGGTGTGTTCCATCTTTACAATGCCAGAGCAGACAAGAATTGAATATCTATCTTAATGGACATCACTTGAAACATGATGTCCACCCAGTCTACCTCGGAATAACCCTAGATAGATCTCTTGCATATATTAACCCCCTCGGGAAACTGCAGCTCAGGTGAGATAAGTAACAACTTCTAAACACATTGGCTCGGATGTTATGGGGAGCAAACATTCAAACTCTCCAATAATCCAGTTTAGTCCTCTGTTGCTCTTCATCAGAATGCTGTGCTCTGAGCTGGCTCCCTTGTCTCATTTTAGTTTAATTGACATGCAACTACATTGAACCACACACATTATAACTGGGACAATTTGACCCACACTAGCACCATCACTCCCCGTGTTAATCAGCATCACTTCTCCACATATCCATCATGAGGAAGCTATAGCCAGAATGGTTGAGAAGACCTGAGCCTACCACTATATACAGACCTCTCTGACTATCCAAGAGTACGTTGGTCATCAAGGCACCCATTGTGGGCCCACGTGATCTGCCCAGATTTCTCTGTGATGTTGATGTGGCATGAAGAATGGTTTGCATCTGATGTCAGTAATCAGTCTCTTATGACTGAATTCATCATGCGTGTGCCTGACTTTGATTTGCCACACTGCTCATGGGCACTTCAGGACCATTTTTGAATGGAACAGGGTCAATATGCAGCCAGCCTTCAGACCTGGGGCCAACAAGAGGATCCAAAGACAGAGAATGACACATATCACTGATGACTGCCCTCTGACTAGGTTTGATGGTTGTCTGAGGGCTCTGCATCTTTCTAATAAGGCTGCCTCAAATTGGAATGGCAAGCTCTGCATCCAGTAAGAAGCCATCAAGATGGTCAGAGATGCAACACTATGATCTGGGTGTCCCTAAGCCTCTGACTGACAGAAGCTGGGACTGGACAACAGGGAATGGATCACTTGATAATTTCCCTGTTCTGATCATTCTCTCTGAAGCATCTGGCATTGGCCACTATCAGACAACAGGATACTGGGTTAGACGGACCACTGGTCTGATCCAGTATGGCTATTTTTACTTTCTTAAGTTAAAGAAGAAGAAGGAACACCATCAAATCAAATGACAATATTTTGAAAACAAAGATGGGAAAATAACTACATTAATTAAAAAAATGATGATTCCATCAATATATGTGAGCCTATAACTCAAATAATATATAAAATTGTAACCTAGCAATTTAAATGTTGTGAAGGGCCAATTACTGGATTACTGAGTTTATCAGAAAAGAAAACATTTATTTTTATGTGCTCTTGTCCAGGTACCTACATTTTAAAATACTATGCTGTAATTTCTAGGTATCCAACTTAGTGAACCATTAAAACTGAAAGAGTTTACTGAACCAAACAGAAATGAACAACAAAGAACTAAAGATAGTAAAAAGCATGCCTAGGGCAGCAGCTTTTTTATATTTTTAACTTCTGTCTCTTCTATTATATGGGATTAGTCACAAAAGGATCCTATGCACTTGCTTTGCTACCATCCTTCTCTTCCAGATTTGGAATTGACATAGTATACTACAATAAGCGTATTTGTTCTTTTATCACCATGTTTCTCTCTCTGTATTAACTACTAAGCATTGGAAGCTTTTGTATGGTGAGGAGTTTCCTTGCTCATATAAAGATTTTTTTTTTGCCACTTTGAAGCTATGTATTTCATAGCTGTAAAATACTTAACCATTTCAAATTGGTATCTGATGGGCAATTTACTAACACGATAACTTGTCTGTGGAAGCTGCCCCTATCACAGTGATTACCCTGTGAATGCTACCCTTAGATTGAGGAGTGGGAGTGAGTACCTGGGAGAGTTATAATAGAGGTCATGCCATTCAGTGGGATGCCAATCCTTGCTCTACTTACCCTGATCTAGTTCCCATCTATCCATTCCTCCCACCTCTTTTCTACTGCAGTCTTGGTGGTCTGCTGCATACTGAGTAGCAGATGTTCCTCCCCTGATACTGCATGCATATTTTTCAAGCAGCTCCTCAGAGCAGATTTCTCTTATGGGAAACTTCATTCCTTCTACTTTTTTTGCTGTCACTAATTTGCCTTGCCTGCTGTTCTTTTGATTCACAGGGGGGGAAAAAATGTTCCTTAGAATTTATACTTCTTCTTGATAGTAGGGCACATGGGCATTTCTGGTCTTTCTCCCTCATTTCAAGCACTGATTCTCTTTAGGCCTTTCTTCTTAAGTTCCTCTTTTCTTTGGTGACTGACTTGGAGTCTCTTTCTCCTCTGGGCCTGATTCTACAAGCCCTCTGACTGGAACTCCCATGAAATCAACCAGTTTGGGGGATTAGGCTGTCTCTCATTGCCATAACGGGAACACCACAGAGACATCATCTAATTCACTTGATGGTTTTTTTGGACTAGCAATTAGAGCAGTGAGAAACTTGGTTGTTTGATTCTGCATTGAATTGCTGAACATTTTTGCTTTGGTTTTGATTTACGTGGATTCACAAACCCTGATTTTCTGTAAATTCTAGTTCAAATTAACCCCTAAATCTGCAGTGAAATTCATTGAAAACCACCAGGTTTCACCTGGTATTTGCACTGAAAATTATGTCAGAATCTGTCTTTTGTTAATGGCCTAGTCCCCCATAATTTAATTGTATATATCCATTTCAGAACTGTTCACATACCACTCGTGACATTTTAGGGTTCATGCTAAAAATTACACCCCTAGTTCTTCAGAACAGAGCACATGAACTGTTATAGCTATCCATATTTTGTTGCAAGCATTTTACTAGGTCAAGAAGATGATTTTTGGTGCCAAGGGAGAACTGAAGTACATATGATCTGGTAGTTTTCTCTTGTGCTTTACCACCACATGGCTGCTCCTTTAGGTGAAAGGAACAAAGCCTTATCTAATTACTTCAACTACTGTGAATCCCTGATGTTTCAAAGAAGCATTATATAGAAAAGGGACAGTTCACAATCATAGTTTTTTATTTCTGCTCAGATCTCACACCACAAGACCTTTACTGTGAGCAAAGTGTGCTCTATCTTTGTCCCAAATAACAAGCTCAGTATTGTAAAAACAATGCACACTAAGCACAGACAACAATTTTTGTTTCCGTGAATAAGGCTTATAATTGGTTCTATCACTATCTTAAGATCACCTCCTGTCTATGCATATAAAAATGGTGAGCTGAGCAAACAGAACCAGGAAAGACAAACGTTCTTGCTCCAATTTCCTAAATATATTTAATAAGCAAACATTTTATATTAACAGTTAAACCTGGGGAGGATTGGGTTTTCTTATTTGCTTCCAGTTGTCTAGTGCCCAATGTT
The DNA here is from genome assembly GCF_027887155.1 of Malaclemys terrapin pileata. Lineage (NCBI taxonomy): Eukaryota > Metazoa > Chordata > Testudines > Emydidae > Malaclemys > Malaclemys terrapin. Next base: position 94,909,033 of record NC_071509.1, read on the forward strand.
TGGTAACTATTCTGGCTCTACACTGATATATAAAATAAAAGTATCATTGGGTAAAATCCTGCAGTCTTCTCATTGCTGCTCTGATGATCAAACTACTGTATGTGTGCCATTAATCAATCTCATGACTTTGGAAAGACAGTACAATTCAGGGAAAGCTAGTGATGTGGACTGTAAGTCAGTCTCATCAAATGGAGTTCTGGTGCACTGAAGGAAGTGATGCAGGTGTGCGTCCTTCTATCACAAATTTGATTTTTGGATGACAAAGTGATATCATTCCAGCTTTGCATCGCCTATTTGATGGATCATGTAAGCTGCAAAGCACTTCCTTATGCTGGTAAAGCATATGTATATTTTATAGGATGGTGGGTAATAGTGGATGTGGAAAAAAGGCCTTATATCTCATTTCCAGATTTTCGTGCTTAATTAAGGAAAGGTGGTGAGAGTAATATATTTTTTTCCCCGAAGAAAATACAGTAATTGTGAAAACATCATTTCTTGCTGCTTAATACTATATACATATAAATTTACAAGAGGCTGTTAAGATGCTGCTAGCCAAGCAACTTTTCAACTAAATCTTCTAGACTGACAGATGTTTAGAGGATTTTTTTCCCCCCAAGTTTTTTTACAGATTTCACTATTTCAATGGTAGACATTTTACAAGGGGAACTTACTTTCCTTTCTGATCTGTCCCTATCATTGTTTTTACATTTAGTAATGAAAGTTGTTTCCCAGAAGTCTTCCAAGAGTTAGAAAACTAGATTGAATTGATATTTGGTAGTAATGACATGGACTTCTCAAGCCTGAATTAATATTGTAGTTATGAAACTGTAAATAGGCATGATGGTTAGTTCAAATGGCTTTTGATTTCCATGTAGTCTTAACGATCTTACAGGGAAATATTTGGGGCCAAATTCAGCTCTGATGTAAGTGCGTACAACTGATTCTAGTGGAGCTGTATCAACTTACACTGCACTGAATCTGGCATATCCATGCTATTGCCTATTTTACAAGAGGTCCCAAACCAAAACCTCATATCCAAATGTGCCTGAACTTCAATGAATTCCACAGGTGGATCAGAATTTTTGCCAAAGTCCGAACACGCTGAACTCTGAAGGTCAGATCTAGATTCAAATATTGTGGATTAGGCCTAACTCTACATACTATCACCACCAATTCTGCTTTCTTCAAGCGCCCTTTTCAACTAAGGCCTTGGCTACACTGGCAATTCACAGCGCTGCACTTGCTGCGCTCAGGGGTGTGAAAAAACACCCCCCCCCGAGCGCAGCGAGTGCAGCGTTGTAAAGCACCAGTGTAATCAGCGCCTGCAGCGCTGCACGCTCGCTCGCAGCGCTGCAAGCTATTCCCCTCGGAGAGGTGGAGTACTTGCAGTGCTGCGAGAGAGCTCTCGCAGCGCTGGCGGCGCGACTACACTCGTGCTTCACAGCACTGCCGCGGGAGCGCTGTGAATCTGCGAGTGTAGCCAAGGCCTAAGGTATTTTAGCTATAAACTCTTGGAGAAGAAAGACTCCTCCTTGTTTTGATTGCTCAGGGACAGTGGAACAGTATCCCACTTTCCAAACCAAAAAGCAAAAACAAAAAACAACAACAAAAGCAAAACAGCTGTAAAACATCAGTTAAAAAAATAAAGGACAAGGGAATAGAACACAAAACAACCTCTAAATAACCTTTTATTCTGGATAGGTCTTCATGAACATGGGAAAAGGTGCCTGATGTTAAAAATGATCCATTTCTCGCTTTAAAATAAACAACCCTGATGATTTGTGGATAAGTTACAAATAAGATAAGAAATTGTTTTACCTTTAGAAGCCTGGCTAATTTCAAGGTATTTCATGTGCATCTACTTTCCTGGTGTAGAGAGAAATTTAACAGGGGAGTCTAGGGCCAGAGGATCTGGGGACTATCAAAGTCAGCTTGCGTCGTGGAGCTGTTTGTCTGCTGGGAGAGGGATCCTCTTTCAGACCAAAGGCAGGTCACATTTTTGGTCTACTCATTTTTGCAGCATCCCTTTAAGTAAAGTCACTGGAGATATCCCCAAGAAGAGATTAAGTGGTTAATGTGCTCATTTTCATGTATATTTCCAGATAGTCTTCTTTATGAAGCTTGGACAATTACTAAAATGCACCATTTTTACACCAGTGTAATTCCACTGATTTCAGGAGTTATTCCTCATTTACAGCACCGTAGATGCGAGCAGAATCAGTCCCAGACTATTTATCCTGCTGTTGTACGGTTTTTCTGCTTGATCTCAAGTAAATCAATAACCCGAGCTAAAAAAAAGGGGATCACTATAATTTACTGTATTTTGTTCATTCTATAAAAAAGTCAAGCATATGAGTGAAGCCTCTTTTTCCCAAGAGGTGACTCTGTTTTGGCTAGGAAATGGTGATGAGACCACCTGGCACTTCTTGGAATGTTCAGAGTGAACTTGTCTTGTGGGGTGGGGATATTGGCCTGGCTCAGGATGTAGCTGGAAGATGTAGATGTAGAAGGAAAGACAGGCATGGAAAAACATGTTCAGAATGAAATCCTAAGGCAATAAGAGATCTTTCTGAACATTGCATTATGATGTCGGGAATGTAGAAAGAGCTCCCTTGGCTCTGGTGCTAAGAGCAATTTGAATTTCTCTGGCAAGGCATCATATTTTTTGCCATAATGCAGGCTTGCTTTTCATTCTGAGCCTAATGGGAACTGCACCAGTAAGTTCAGGAGCTTTTATAATTACTTGGAGGTGCCAGGTCTGCTTGTTAGAAGTTGAATTTCTGGTAAACAGCTGCAGCACTAATACATATGTCTGAAGCATAGTTTTGCTTAAATAATTATGTGCCTTGTTCATTGCAAGAGTTTCCATTGCACACTCTTATTGACTTCAGTGGGACCAGGAAGAAGTGTCATACAAAAACACATACTAAAGCTAACAAGAATTTACAGGGGAAAAGAAACATAGTAAAGTTATGGGGCATATATGTTGCTTTATTAAAGGGAATTTGCAGTTAAAAAAGAAGATTATTTATTTTCACATCTTTTTATCACATGCTCAGATTGCTCCCTCTCAGGAGAAATACCCACAGGAGGGGGCCATTCAGGTAGAAAGGCTCTGAACATATCAGCTGGTGATGTTTCGCTACAAATTATCCAATTTAAAGAGTTTTGGGATTTGGCTGCAAAATGGGGAGGAACAGATCCCAGACCTATGGCTCCAAGGGATGTGCAAGTCAAAATACTACTAGGCCCATGAAGACAGGAGCAAACATCCTGACTACTGTGTAATGCTCTACCATGCTGCTATTGCCTGGGCCCCACTGTGTTTTTTTCAGAGGGAGACGAGAGAAATTTTAACAGCAGTTTTGTCTGAATTAATTGTCTCCTGGATTTCTGTGTAGGAACCCAGGGGTTTGCCAGTGAAATTATTTGCATGGATATAATTAACAGGATTTGGCCTATTATTAACATTTATTATTGTGGTCTGACCCAGCTCTACACACATCTATCCTATGCAGATTACTCCTGTTTATGCAATATGGTGGCCAAGTCTAGCCAGAATTAACAGTACCCTGATTATTTAATGCACATTAAAGTATACAAGAAGGTAAAGGAAGAGATGTGGCTGAGGACAACACTGGTTATAATATGATATCTGATTTCAATAGCTACATTCAGAACAAAGAAACTTGTTTCTTAGGGCAAGTTTCTGCGCCACAAATTATACCACTTTTATTAAAATGCTGGAATTAAACCACTGTTGCGTGTCCACACTGTGCTCCTTGTGATGCTGGAGTGCATCCACATTAGCAGCTCTTGCAACGGCAAAGACAGCAGTGCATTGTGGTAGCTATCCCATTGTGCAACTGGCCACAGGTGCTTTGAGAAAGGTTGCAATGCCTCATGGGGCAGGCACAGCATCATTGTTCCATGAGCATCCTTCTACATTGCCAGCTGCTTTTCAACTGAAGGGGTGGGGTGGGGGGTGTGACAAGGAGTGTGTGTGTGTGTGGAGGGCGGGAGAGAGAGTGTGTTTTGGGGGACAGAGAGTGTGTCAACATGCTGTCTTGTAAATTCAGACAGCAGCAAGAAGCAACCAGGTCTCTCTGCACAGCAATCTCTCTCTCTCTCTCTCTCTCTGTTCAATAGCAGGAGCATTCCACATTAATGGTTTGCTTTGTGTCCTGGAGCAGATCAGCACAGCACGCAAGGGCTGTCAGAAATGGTGCTTTGAAAGTGGAGGGGCTCATATCTCCAGGGCAGCAGAGTTCAAAACAATGAGCAGATCGGTCATTATGGGATGATTGAGGCATTATGGGATAGCTCTGGAGGCCAATTACAGTGCAGAAAGCAATCAGGTGTCTGCACTGGTAATAGAGCGATGGAGCCTCTGCGCAAATAGCCTTATGACTCCCGTCGAGGTGAGTTTTTTGCAACACTGCAACTGAGGAGTTTCTGCACACAGAGTGGCTTGGCAGTGTGTACATGTCTGCAGTTTGAGCGCAAAAAGCTGCTTTACTGTGCAGAAACTTGCCAGTGTAAACAAGCCCTTAGTGTTCTTTTGTGTCGTTTAGCCACAGCTCTACATTGGGGTTGGTGTGGGGCTGTGCAACCAAGCATATGCACGTCAGGAGATGTGTGAATGGTGCTACATTGCTTGGGATGGCAGAACAAACTCTCTGCACTTCCCCTGGCAAATTCTTTATGTGACTGAAGCCCCAGGGAGAAGTACCAGGGGTTAAGGCTGCCCCTATCCTTTGTGCACCCTGTATAGAAGCTGGTCACAATCTGCCCCTTATTTAGCAATCTACTGTGAGGTTTAAAAGGCTAATGTTCCAAGTCTTTCTAGTTTTTTGGAAATAACTCAGTTATTAGGAAAAACAACTGAGTTTACACATCATATTTACATTTTTTTTTGCATGTAGATTCTCTCATTGTCAGATGAGACTCTAATCCTAAATGTGTGAAGAAAAATGTTCCAGCATCCGGTAATATTTTGCATTTTATTTTTACTAATTACCTCATTCTTCAATGCTGTTGATAAGCTTTAGGACAGCCACATAATTGTGATTCATCAGTAGAGGCATTATCACTGTTTTAAAAAAAAATATAAGTAACTTTTTGTAACGCTTTATACCTTAGTGATTTTAAGAGATCAGCATTCATCATTCTTTATCTTGTTGGGCAGCGCTATTCTGAGAAAAGCTAGAAATTGAATTGATCTTCCAACTTCATTTAAAGTATTGGTACAGCAGTGAAGTGTTATTGGTCATGCTTGTCTTGCTCTCTGCTTTCAATTGTGGGTCTTATTGTCTATGTATACGTAAGGCAACTAAGTGTAAACAATGTAGTAAGGAGAATGACTTTAGAGAACATAGAATGCTATATCCAAGACCTTTGAGATTTTGCCTGAAATTATGAATATCTTTAATTATTTTCTAAATGTGTTTTCTTATTAATACTGAAAAACAGAAGTGTTCCTCTACAAGAAAGATTGTTCACAAGGTAGTTAATTTTTTACTAGGATTTTCTAAATTATACAACACATGGGGAAGGAATCACACATGCCCATCATAGCCCCAGTTTGCTAAATCATGGTGTGTGTGTATATGGGAACAGGTGTATGCAGTGTATTGGAACAGTTATCTACTCCATTCCTTGCGGATGGTTTAAACTGGAGTCACATTATTAACTGTGTGACCTCTTAAAATTAAATAAAATGTGTATTAGATGCTAAATTCTGCCATCTTGATGCGGACAGCCCCAACCACTTTGCCTGGTGTCACAACTCCTGCCCAACCCATTCCCTCACATTCCATCGCCATATGTCAGCACCTCCATTTGACATGTGTACACCATCCTCCCTGAAAAATTCAGGCTGATTGTAATGGATATCCCTATGCTGTATCACTGAACCTCCTTTCTCCAGGAATATCTTGATGACCTCTGTATTCACTTTTTTTCTAAGCTTGTCCACACAGGCTGGGCCTTGAAAGCATTTCTGAACATACTAACTTAACCTCTGGCCACGATTGCCTAATCAAGCTAACATCCCTCTGGATTCCATCTGTCAAGTTGATTCCTGTACAGCCCCTGAGATCATTCTTGCTAAGGCAAATAACAAGCACAGGAAGTAGGTCTGTATTGTTTGTCAGTGAGTGCAGAAGTGGCATAAACTGATCCCACTGCATGCTTCTTCTGCCAACCACCAGTTGCAAACAGCTTTGGCCTTGAAGCCATCTTGATATGGCACCCATCCTAGCCACCCTCCAGTGCCCTACAGACTGCCCACAAATCCAAATATTGCATATGCTCTGGGTAGCCCCTGAAACAAGCAGGTGAATTGGGTTAGTTAGATTTTACTATCTCTTGCCATCTTTTCCTTGATGCGGACCTACATTTTGTATCACCTCAATTTCCAGAACCCTATTGGCTGTACCTGTTGTGGGCCAAAATCCCCTGCAGCTGCTGACATGGCTGCCACCATCCTGAAGAATGAATACCCTCTCTTGGGTCAAGACTGAAGAAATGCAAGTTTTTTTCCTCAGAACCTTGCTGAATTAATACCTTGTGAGGAAACTGCCATCATTGTTTGTGAACAGCATGCCTGATTGTGGTCCCCAGACTTTTAATAAGGCTCTGATTGCCTTCATGGGGTGAAAGCTCTTGTCTACTCATTCCTTCACCACTACATAAGCCTCTTTCCCTTCTGGTCTGTTTTTGAGTATCTTAAATGCAGGGACATGGCTCCTGCAGTTAGTTGCACATTTGTTAAGTTTAATGCATGCTGGGACCTGTCTGCAGCTGCCATAGACACCAGATCATTCACTCTAAACACCCCAAAGAAGGCAACACCAAATGCCACATTAAATAAAATGGAGTCCCTCACACAGCTGCAGACCATGGTAGAGTCTTTAATAACTCTGTTAGGGTTTCCATTGTTATGGGTAACCTGTCGTCCCTCCTGGACCACCCTTCAAAGACTTTCCATACTTCAAAATGCCTGCATGGGTCAGGAAAACCTGCCAACATATTTCAGTAGGACGGGCTGGCTAGCCGAGCAGAGATAGTGGAGGGAGCCAACCGTGGTAGGTCAAAGACACAACATATTGCACCACCTGCTGCATGGGTATGGGCTGCCCATAATGAAGCCCTTCCTGTGCCCTAAATTCTATGAACTCCAAGATGCTGGCCTTATAGGTCCTCAGAGTCTGTGAGGCAACTGAATCATTGACTAGTCCTACAGATGTCATGAGCCAAGGTTCCAGAGTTGTTGAGGCATAACCTGCAGATTCCTGCTAGCAAATGGGAAGAGGTCCCAGAATCTGTCACCCTGAATTTGAGATAGACCATTGGCAATACCATTTCCACTCCTGGGACATGTACTTCATGAAAACCACAGGAAGTGTAACGCAAGACCCTCACCAGCCCCATTACCCAAGCACTCCTAGCTGATTGTCTGGTCACAGTATGGACCACCAATTGTTTGTCACACCAGAAAAGGACATTTTTGGTTCTGAAAGTTTTCTCTCCAATTACTGACTGCCACTAATATGGCTGGGGAGGGGGGACTTGTATCCACCCAGCTTTCTGGCCACCTCTGCACCCACCACTCTCCCTGATAGTAAACCTCTAAACCTATGCCTTCCAAAGCATCAGATTGTACATGTTCAGTCTTGAACAACCAGTCTGAACAATGTATTTGAAACTCTGTTAAACTCCTCCATAAATTTCCCCATGCTTCTAAATCTTCCTTCATTTCCCTTGTCAATCTGACAAAGTGGTGTGGGTTTTACACTCCAGGGGAGGCGCACACCAGATGCGCACAAAATTCCCACCTGGGAGCCATCACCAAGCATGCAAAGTTTAGGTGACCAATGACCACATGTAGTTCTCTCATTCTTTTTGCCCCTTTGAGAGCCTGAATCAATGTCATAACAATTCCAACTTCTCTGTAGGTAACTGTGACAGTCTATGCCCCTAGGGTCAGGGCAGTGTGGCCTAGCGGCCACAGTCAATAGAGCAGCCCTTGGGGTGCAAGGCAATGTGGCCTAGCAGCAGAGTTCAATGGAGTCATCCTTGGGGTGCAGAGCAGCATGGTCTAGCAACCAGAGTTCAAGGAGTGTGGTGGCCCTGGGTCCACTCAACTCCACCAGTCCTCAACCCAGGGCTCTAACAGTGGCAGAGCAATTTGCCACTGACTCAGTGGAGAGGGGAGGCGGGTGGTCCTACCAAAAACATGCTGAGGTTTCCCAGGTGGGAGGTACTACTCCATCACCCTCCCTGGGTCACTTTCTACCATTATCTGCATTGGGGTGTCCCATGAGCCTTCGGATTCTCCGTGGTCAGTTGTGCCAGTCGCCTCCTGTGGCTCCTCCAGTCACCAGGGTTCAAGTGGACCCGAGGAGCTCTGATTCCTGGCACAGTCAGGGGCTGTGGCTGGACCTCCACAGGTCATTCCCCTGCAGCCTCCAGCCCAGAATGAGCTGGGCTTCCTCCCTTTATACTGCTAGAGCATTTGGCACATGCCCAGTCCCACCAGGGAGGTGGGACGTCCACTGTCAATAATATGGGCTTAACCCTTTCTGGTCTAGTGTGGGGTAAGTAGACCCCCATCACAGTAACCTTGAAGTACTCTTTCCAGTTCAGTGCCCAAGTATGTTAAACTTTGGACAGTGACTTCTGTTTTTAAAAGCAAATGTGTGTAAAGAATCTGACACAGCTTTGTTGCTTACATGTATTGTAGAGGCTTATTAAGTGGAAATTCAATTTCACTTAAATTCTGTCTGAACCTAGACAGGGTTTCCTGGTTTTCTGGTTTCAGCCTGGTTTCCTGCCAGCTGTCCCTCCAAGCTCATTGGCAGGCCTCCATGCAGACTACCTTGGAATTAGTATCCTCAAGAGTTCTAAGGTCTGCAGCTCTGGGACATTCTGCCATGAGGACTGCCCCAGATTCCAGATTCTGTTCCTTATCAGATAGAATTTCAGAATGAAATCAGAATTTAAAATATCTAAATCCTCTGAGAAATGGACTTATCTTTCTCTGCCCTTTTCTAGCTGAGATACTAGACTGGATGAAAGAAGATTACCTCTCTACTGATGAGCCGAGTTGTGAACCATCAGCATCAAGAGGATAGTTAAAGCCAACTTTGAGGCTTTCCTCTGCCTCCATCCTGTCCCTGAATTCAGAGTCCAAAATGTGCAGCTGAGGAGTGGGCAGAACAAAGCTGGGATGTAATAGAAGTAGAAATACATCTCCTGTGAGCATCTGCAAGAAAAGCTGATGGACAGTTAATGCAGCATAAGATTACAGTTTGCCACAGAGGTGGCAGAAAGCATCTGTGGAGATGGTCCCCACCTCTTGTAAATCCTTTGAGATCTGTAGGGTTTATGGGTTAAATCCCTGACCTCATATCTCTGTTGGAATGATCCTAGGGAAATTTCACAAGGGGATCATCTGGGATTTCTTTTCCCTCCCAGACTTGCTTTTTTTCCTCACATAAATTCAATGTGAGGGACAATCCAGGTTTTAATCTGCAATGGTATTTAGTAACAGTTATTCAGTCCCATATAAATAGTCACTACACCACTTTCCCTAACTAATTCAAATACTGAAGTGAATCTATGCTGACACAAAAATGGTTGTGGCTACTCATAGCCAGTATCTTGCTTGATCACAGGTGTCTGTAATTACATGAACTGTGAAAAATGTTTGTCATGTAATGTGAAAATGGCCTATTTGGTGTATTTTAGCACATTTTATGTATGGGAGGAAGGAATACCATTTTTCTGGTGCACCTATATGGTTGGTTCCATGAACAGAGGGCAGTTTTGGCTATCAAAATTACAGCATTAGGAATAGAGAGGGATTCAGGCTGTTAAATTGAGAACTAAATTTGGTCCAAATTTTGCCAAACCTTGGGGTTGCTTGGATCTTGTTTGGTCTATTATAGAAATAAGAGTCCACTATGAAGTTTTAAATGTAAATATGGATCTGACCTATAAAAATCTTTGGATGATGATCGGATTCAGAGGTTTGGCTTGGACTCATAACCGTGGGTTTTGAAATTTTGAATACCTAGTTTTGAAATTTTACAAAAATTTGCTGTGAATTGGGGGACTATTCCATGGCAATTAGATGATTTTTTTTAAACCACATAGTAGTCCAAGAGCCAGCATTTTGCTTGTCTATTTTCCAGGAAGTTAAATGTATATAGCAAATTTTGAGGATCTGTGTGATAATTCTGGATGTACTTTGATTTCTGGAACCAAGAACATTTAGCTGGATCGATGCCTTCATTTTTGTTCTGCACATCCAAGAGTTGAGGGAAAATTTATGACACTGATGCCTTGATGTGTAGGACTTCAGCTTTGTAACTCTCTTTACTGTTTCGAGTTATGAATATGTCCCTTTATTTACATATCAAGAAGTATTGTAGGCATATTTTGTATTCTGAGTCACTGAGTTACATTGTCAATATTTGTATTGGAGGCGTCGGAGATATAAGTTGTATTTTCTGATTATATCTTTAGGCAAGTTTATACCATTTGCTTTTAAAATATCAGAGATGTTTATGGTCAGCAAACTGACTATACAAATATCAAATGTGCAATTGACTGTATAAATGGAACTGAAAGCATCTGCTTTCCCTAGTATATCTTAGTTCAATAACAAAGAACTATTGCTCTGGCTATGCTACCACCTAACAAATAAGGCTGTCCTCCCAATGTTTGCCCTGAATGGTTGTATTAGCCTCGCCTGGATTGCTGCTGACACAAAGGGGAGGTTGGGGACTACCTACCCAATACTCTCCCGCACACGTAAGTTTTTGGTAGGGATGGAGCATAATTCTTCACGGAGTTGCTCCGCTGGCGATACTGTTTACACCCTATCCCTTGTTGTGGGCTGAACTTAATGGCTCACCTGGCCCCACTGATCAACTCCTGCCACTTCTTCCCAGTACCTCCTGCACACCAGGGAACAGCTGATCAGTGATGTACAGGAGGCACTGGGAGGGAGGGGGAGAAGCGGGGATGGGGCACGCTCGGGGGAGGGGATGGAAAGAGGCAGGGAAGAGGAGGGTCATAGCTGAGGTGAGGATGGGGCCTTGGAGGAAGAGGTGGAGTGGGGGTGAGACCCAGGGCTGAGTGGGGGCTTGGGGGGTCTGTGGAAAAAAAAATCAAAATGGGGATCCTCGGGTTGCTAAAGTTTGAGAACCGCTGACATACAGTATTGAAGCTGAAAGGATAGAGTTTAATTTTCAACTACCCAAATGCTAATACTTTAAATGTAAACATTGTTTCCTTAAATTCAAATATGAAATCATGCGGCCTATCATATACTGCACCCATGCAAGTCTAGTTTTGTTATCTCTTTTTAGTCTATGGGAATATGTGACTGATGTGATCTGTACCTCCCTCCCATGGAGACTGAAGATATGTGACCTTTTGGTTTACAAATGCCAGGTATCACACTTTTGGCAGGATGGTCTTGTTTTTTTTTTTTATTTTAACTGACCACCCTGACTTTGTTTCTGTATCTCTTTTTTCTTTTTGACAATAAAGGCTTTAAGAAATTGCTTATTGATGCTAAACAGTGATGGCCCTGGGAGATAAGGGGAGAGCTGAAGAACAAGAAGACCTACTAGTACAAATGCTTCTGAAAATAGTTCAGCGTTAAGAATCTGTAATACAAAGCCCCCTTCTCCCTTATGAAAAAGGCCCACAGGAAAAATAAAAGCGTTTTATACACCGCCTGAGTTTAAAGATGTTTTGACACCCACAGTCTAAGTGTTAGTTGTCCAAAGGAACAGAAATCCTTGAGTGATCTCTGAACAAGGGAATCCCAGTAGGCAGAATGGAAGTGTCACAGCCAAACAAATTTTAAATGAACATGGTACAAGTAGATGGGCTGTTCGGCTTTTAGTTGGGCCTTTTGTGTATTGGGCACTTTAGTGACTTATGTTTATAAATACCTCACTTTCCAGAGCATGTACAGCTTAAATCTTCCTATTAATCTGAATCAATTTGGATTTAAAAATAAATGATAGAATGTAATTATGAAGAGGTTTAGTGCTATTGAAATGATTCATGGGCTGATGCTTAGGGTTTCAGTTGCATTATCAAAATGTAATGCCTGGCCTGTGAATTTTCAGAGCAGTAAGAGATCTCTGAAGGACAACAAAGAAATGGGAAAGTAGGGGATTTGCTGCTACTGAAATGAATGCAAATGGCATCTCCATTCATTTCATTCACAGCAATCTGTCACCTTTTCATTTCTGTTTCACACTAAAAGTAGGGGATAATATGGGAAATAGTAATGATATAAGTGGACAGAGTCTGACCATTAAAATGTTTACCATTCCAGCATGATGCCTGCAGATGTTACAAAATTGAAACTGGAAAGGTGTTAAAATTGCTGCCGGTTTCTATTCATTTGAATGGCAGCAACCCAGAACTCTGTTTTATGGTTTCATGTAGAGGGTCAATCCATTATCTTTTTTCCCCTGGGATCAAATAGCATTTTTGTGAGGATTATGTCCCTGTGGTATGCTGTAGTGGAACCAATGTGAAGAGGTTTGATTGCTGAACTTATTTCAGAATTGAATTACTTTATAAACACTGAATGGACACAGAAATTGAACATTAAAATATTAAACAGATTTTAAAAAGTTTAGAACATAGAGATGCCCCTTCACAACTAGTTATACACAAACACCACTACAATCGAGAAAAATCACAAAATTAGAACGACTGTTAAGAATGCTGGAACTAAATGAAGTTACTAAATATTACAGAATTATTTTCCTTTTTTCTGTTTATAAGATAAACACACACATCATGTAGAAGTCAAACAAAGTATATTTGGGGGAAAATATTTTTTTCTAATCTGTGGTTTTATGAATTACAATTATAAGTGATACAACATTATTGATGTTAAATATAAAATGATGTAATATTCACTGCACAGTAGAAAAAATATTTCTTTTCTCTAAATCAAGGACAAAGGCACAGTACATCAGATTTAAATAAAAAAATATAGTGCCATAACCACACTTAAGGAAGGAAGGGGAGAAACTACAGACAAAATGTAATTTTCTTAAAAAAAAAAAAACAGGAATGATTATTGCTTATTTAAAAATCAAGAGCTTTTTTTATTCATCAAGGTTATAGCAATTATGTATATAATCAAAGGACCAAAAGCATGTAACAGAGCAGTGTTGAATTGCAATCTTTTCAGGTTTGGTAAGGAATATATATACTTACTTGCTACTGTAAGACTTTAGGTCTTCATAAAAAGGATATGCAGACTGTATTAATGAAAGAAACTAAATGACCATCTTGCACAATGAATGCAAAATCTAGAGAGAGCTAAGGGGAAAACATTGGCACAGGAGCATGTCTAGATTTTTTTTTTCTTTTTTGTTTGTTTCCTTTCAGCTGTGTTAGTTCCCACTCCTGCAAACTGGTCCATGCAAGTAAACCTTTCTCTACATGAAGTCCCATTGAAATTAATGGGGCTCTGCATGGATGCAGGGGTCCACTCATGCAGAAAAAACAGCTTGTAGGACTGGGACCTTAATATGATGAGAAAAGTGGCTATAAATAGTGCAGAACTCTTTGTACAGTGGGTGCATTACTGCAACTTTCACATGCATAATATTCTTTCTGATGGCATGTGAGAATTCTGTGTATTACAACAATATGTCAGGGCCCAATGTTTCAGAGCCATTTCCATTCAGTTATGCTGCTTAAGTGAGGGGTAAGGTCTGTTTTCCATTTTCCTATTCATTTTCTGATTGGTTGATTTGGATTATTTTGCACCATTTTGTCTCTTTGTAATTAGGCCAGAATGAAGAAACTATCTGTAAAAAGTTGTGAGTGCCTTAAAGTGGCAGGAAACAATATTTTCTTTCTTTTCCTCCTCCTTCCCCATTCCTGCTACCTGAAGCTACAGCCTGAGTCACATTCATACAGAACAATGTTTTAAATAAACTTTAAAACATGTTTGTAAATATAAATGAACCTTGTACTGACTCCAAGTATTGATGGAGGGTAAAAATTGGGGCAAGTGTGAAGGGTAAGGAGTTTGAGGCAGACAGTCTACTAGGAGGAAATATGGAAAGGAGAGAGGAGGCTCAGTATCATGGAGTTGCCTGACATGGGCTTGGAGGTAGGGGTTTGGAAAGCAGGTAAGTAGTGGGGATGCATGACAGTTTGGCAGAAAAAGTCAGGACATTGAGGGGAGGTTCAGGGAACTTGGGTACATGAAAAGAGATTTCAGAAGATTGGGGAAGACATGGAGGATAAGTACAGAGGACCGAGATTGGAAGATACAGGGACTGGGCTTTTTATTCACCTTAAATTTGAAATGCTTAACATTTTCTAAATTGAAAACTTTAAGCACTTACTCTGTGACTGTCACTCCCACTTCAGCTCCTTTATGGCGGTTACAAAGTCTCTAAAAGCCCCAGATCCATCCAAGGGAGAATTTCCCTGGCTCAGGAACTGAGGAAGTCAACCACAACTGTCCTCCAAGGACCGTCTCAGAAATCCTGGTGTAGGAAGTGTTAAACTTTCGGAAATTCTCACTCTCACACTCACACTCATCTTTGACTGGAAAAGCGTTTAGGATGAAAGTGTTTCAGTGAAATCCAACTAACACCTAAAACAATATTATACTATCTTTACAAATATTCTACACCTAAAACAAGCAAACAAAAACCAACCAACCCACACACCCTCATCCCCCACCAAAAACCCCAAACAAACTCTGAAACATGATTACCTGGAAATAAATAATTATGGAATCATTTCAATGTGGATGCAAATACCGTTCTTATTATAAGCAGTTGGGCAGAAAAGAATCAAAATATTTCATATTTAGGACATTTTTATGGCCCAAGAAAGCTAGCCCTAGAGTTTGGTGATTTAAATCTTTAAAAATAAAATGGAAGAGTGGAATATCTGCTTCCTGGAGAAGAGGTTTGTGGAGCTCGAAAGCTTGTGTCTCCATCATCAGAGGTTGGTTCAATAAAATATATTACTACGTCCCTCCTGTCTCTCCAAAGCTCTTGGCAGAAACTCATTTCAGCTACATCTGATCAATTCTTCCACAGCCTCTTCAGCATAGTTCTGAATCTCATACACCAAATTTGAAAAGCAAGTTCAGAATAATATAAATCCCATTAAAATGTTATATTCTGTAGTAGATAAGACATGGAAATTGAAAAATGTCTAGAAAAAAATGGTAGTCCAATGTATAGAAATATACTAATTTATTTTCTAAGATCTACTACTGATTAATATAATTGTTCCCTATATTTGGACAATTAAAATTAACAATGCATTTTAGAAATTGCCACTTTCCATCCATATTGTTAACAAAAATATGCTGTTCTTCAGGTTGTCTATATAAATATTTTTCTACTCCATAATAAATTGTCTAAGATTAAAGTAGTGATAAAATGGACAATGACAAATTTTATATTGTTTTCAAATTTGCTCATGAAACATGACACTCTCCTTTTTAATAATCTGATAGTGTTGATTTATATCAGCCCTTGACCAAAGTTTAATATCCTCTGGAGAAGTAAAAACAGAAAACACAAAAGTTACCTTTCTAGGAGAAAACTGAGACAATAGAGAAAAATGATTAAGAATGTTAGATACTTCCCCTCATATTTTAGTGAGTGATAGATTTATGAGCTGTTCATTTGACACAAAGCAAAGTCTTCCTTACAAGTAAGTGGGAAATATCAAAGTGTGAAGGTTGGGACAATTCTGTTTCAGCCCAGCACTGTTGAGGAAGACAATCACATTTATCTAATAAAGTTTATACTAAATAGAAAAATATTGAAGCATATAATATGGGGGAAAGCAAGTGCACCAGGCTGCTTTCTGTGGTATAGAAATACTCTGGACATTTTAAGGAGTTTGACCAAATAAGTTTCACAATCTGTATTTAGCAGGCTATGCAGAACATTCTGATTATACCGATTTGAGCCAAGTTATCAAGGAATTTCTCTTACAAGTGATATCAGTAACTAGTTCAGTGTTGTAATATAAAACCTTGCTGAAAAGAGAAAGGACAAAAAAAAAAAAAAACCTTTCAAAGGGCCCTGTTAAGCATTGGTAGGATTACTGTTCCTGCTAAAATCCTCCAGGTTAGTAGCAGGTCATCAGCACACATTCACAAGTTCAGCTCCTGAAATCCCATAGAGATTACTTTTATGTATTTGTTATGCCCTATTAACTGAGCTAGGAATTCTTTGGCAAGGAACACAGCTGAAGACAAAAAGTGTCCATACGAAGATCCCCCATGTAAATTACTGTTAATCCTTAATGGCATTCAACTACCTTTGATGAAAACAAAACAGAAATTATGATTAGTTGACTGAATTCGAATGAGAGAGCCCTTGCCAAATACTAGGCTTTTGTAGAATTATTTTTAGAGGAGGCAGAAATGTACTGTCTGCTACTACACTTTTCTATGGTTTGTTTGTTTGTTTTTCTGTGTCTATGTGGTTAAAAAGAATGTGAGCACACATATGGCAGATAATTGGACATACAGTTCCTATCTTGTCTGCGCTGATAATTGGTTAAGTATTTCTAGAACTTTTCATTATGTTTTGAGTCTTGGCCTTCCTATGCTGTTCTCCTTTGCTTTTTGTTTCCCCTGATTTTTTCTTAGCTTGAACCTCTATTTAGTTTCACATGAACCACAAGCTACTAATGGACATAGATGAACCTCACTGTATAATTGCAATTTCGTCATTTCACACAGTGACTGGCCATCTTTAATGATATTTTGTGAAAAAAAGTTCATGCGATTTAAAACTACAGGATATAATTAGGGCCAGACATCACATTTCATAAGTGGGGGAAACTCCTGTTGAAATTAATGGGAGTTTAGCCCTCATAAAGGGCCTAAACCTGTTCCCATTAAAGTCAATGGTAAAAAAATGGGATATGAGCTGGCCCCAAGAAAGCCCAACTGGACTTTAAAACATGTGAGTATTTGCACACTTCCAGTGAAGGGGATTAGATGCATATCTTTTATAAAAAAAAGAATATAAGAATATAAGAATTGCCATCATGAGTCTGACCAATGGTATCCTGTCTTCTAATAGAGGCTGGAGCCAGATGCTTCAGACGGAATGAACAGAACAAGTCAATTATCAAGTGATCCATCCCCTATTGTCCAGTCCCAGCTTCTGGCAGTCAGACTTAGGGACACCCAGAGATGGGGTTGCATCCCTGGCCATTTTTGCTAATGGTTATTGATGGAACTAACCACCATTAACTTATCTAATACTTTTTTGAACCCATTACAATTTTGGACTTCACAACATCCCCTGGCAATTAATTCCACAAGTTATCTGTGTGGTGTGTGAAGAAGTACTTTCTTAAGTTTGTTTTAAACCTTCTGCCAATTAATTTCATTGTATGACCCCTGGTTTTTGTGTTATGTGAAGGGATAAATAATACTTCCTTATCTTTCTCCACAGCATTCATGATTTTATAGACCTCAATCATATTCCCCCTTCATTATCTTTTTTCTAGGCTGAACAGTCCCAGTCTTTTTAACCTCCCCTCATATGCAAGCTATTCCATTCCCCTAATCATTTTTGTTGTCCTCTGTATGTTTGTTGACAACTTCAAGGAATTCTAATAGATTGATAAGGCATGATTTCCCTTTACAAAAACCACGTTAACTCTTCTCCAACATATTGTGTTTATCGGTGTTTCTGATAATGCTGTTCTTGACATTATACTAATGGGAGATGTGTGGCTAAATCCCCTGAATTTCTTTGGGGAACCTCCTTCCCATATTCCAGCTGCATAGCACTGAGGAGAACTGTTGAACTCAATAGTCTTTACATTTTAGGGAAGAAAAGTGTGTCTTAGTAAAATACCAACCAAAGGCAATCATGATGAACTGTGAGTCCGCAGTACATTTGGAGACAATTCTACCAGATGGAAGACCTCTGTAGCATATTGTCAAGTGCTACAGTACAGATCCTCTAACAATTAGGTGGTAATTAGGCAAAGGATATAAAGAAGTAAGGAATAAGCAAACAAGGTTGGTAACAAATTGGAAAAAAAAATTGCAACCACAATCTTGTGAGGGAGGGCGTTCTCCCTCACAGTAACCAACTGTGCATAAAATCCTCCCCTTTGTACTAGATGCAAAATGGGAGGGCAGATCAACAGCCCCAGCCAGGGCTGGCTCCAGGGTTTTGGCCACCCCAAGCAGCCAAACAAAAAAACCCAACAACCCCCCCCCCAAAAAGTCGCGATCTGCGGCGGCAATTCAGCGGGAGGTCCGTCGCTCCCAGCAGGAGTGAGGGACCGGCCGCCGAATTGCCGCCGAACAGCTGGACGTGCCGCACCTCTTGGAAGTGGCCGCCCCAAGCACCTGCCGGCCCTGGCCCCAGCATCACCTTTATTCATCTGTATCTTCTCTTGGAGGTGAAGCCAGCAACAGAATAATTCTGTGTTGAAGAATAAGCAACAAAAGGTGAAGATTTTGGAATCTTCAGGATCTATCCCTGTATATCTTTGACCTTCCATATGAGAAGATCATGTGTCTGTTTCCTTGCAACTCTCATTTTACGTCAACAGCACTACTATCTTTCATAGCTGCCCTTGAAACCCTACATGTTCACATGAACTCCCACCCCCAAAACAGTGTGTAAAATGTGTGGAGAATGAGATATAGCTGCCTCTAGCATCAGTAACTTACTGTGCTTAAATCATCATCAATCCTGATGGCCCTTTGGTAAACATACAACACAGATTGCTTGTTCCTGACACCACCTTCCATTTGCCATATAGAGTTGGGTTTTATCACTCTATTAGTGGAAGGAATAGAAGCACTTACACAGTGCTGGGAATGATTGTAAAAATATCATTTAGTTATGTTTCCCTCCATTTTCCTTCTAACTCCAACTCCCACCATGATATTTAGGATTTTTAGCACCTCTTTCCTATTGCATACTTTATGGCAACCATATGGTCTTAGTTTTATTGTCATCCTAGTGAAGATTTGTAAAAGGGATTCTTTGCTCTCCAATATGCTAATGTCTAAGGAGATCAATCCTGCCTCTATTATGCAGTTTGTATTACAGTAGTACTTAAAGCAGGGTCGGCAACGTTCGGCACGTAGCTCGCCATGGTAAGCACCCTGGCGGGCTGGGTCAGTTTATTTACCTGCTGACGCGGCAGGTTCAGCTGATCGCGCCACCACTGGCTCCGGTTTGCCGTCCCGGGCCAATGGGGGCGGCGGGAAGCCGTGGCCAGCACATCCCTCGGCCCGCGCCGCTTCCTGCCGTCCCCATTGGCCTGGGACGGCGAACCGCGACCAGTGGGGGCTGTGATCGGCCGAACCTGCCGCGCAGCAGGTAAATAAACTGGCCCAGCCCGCCAGGGTGCTTACCATGGCGAGCCACATGCCGAACATTGCCAACCTCTGACTTAAAGGCTTCAGTTTGTGATCAGGAACATATTGTGCTACAGTTGTACAAACAGGTAATAAAAAGATAGTCCAAGCCCCAAATAGCTTACAATCTTGGCTCATGATAAGACACAATATGCAGATGAAGCAAACAAGCAAGGTTAGGGGAAGAGGTAACAATGACAGTAACATGTTTTCATGTAGATCTGTTGTGACACAAGTCATTATCAGCAGGTCAGTAATACTGCTCCTGTGAGTATCTTTAATTCCTTACTGATGCTAAGCTCTCACCTAGCAACATCCATAACTAATGCTTTCTATCATTTCTGGTTGGCTAAAAGACTTCACCCATTCTGGTGAATGATGATCTGGCTTCAGTTAGCCATGCCTTTGTTTTTGGTTGCCTGACAGCAGTGTGGTATACTTGCACATGAAGCCTTCAGTGCTAGTGGAAACTCCAACTAGTACTGAATGCTACAGGCTACCACAAACATAAAGCTTTCCATTGCTCAACAAACACCAGCTACACATCTCTTATCACAGCACCTACTGTAGTCAAAGCTCCCACATCAGGACCTGACAGTTGAAGCTTTGTGGCAGGAAGACTGGTGCTTAACACCACCACCAATCAGGTCTCGTCACAGACCCTACTGCTCAGGTGCCCAGCTTCGACCTACCACATTGTCAGTGGGCTCTTCTTATCCAATTCTGGACTGAGCAAGATCTCTGTGCAGCAAACCAACACTGTTGGTGTCTTCGAGACAATCTGCAGTGCAGATCAAACAATGATACACATTATCTAGGAGCACACGCTAACCAAATTCAGCAGTGGGCTCTGAGAGCTCCACTTGGCTGCTAAGAATGCTATCGCTTGTCTCAGCAAATAGACAAATGCTAAATTTGTTCTCTACACTGGCTTCCCAATAGAATTTCAAATGAAGTTCAAGGTTTGTCCTTAACAACAAGTTAGTCCATGGCCTTGGACATTAAATCTAAAAGAATGTATAAAGTTCTGAGATGAAGACTGTGGTTGATAACTATGATCCTCTGGCACAATGGAATTCTGAACAAAAGGATGAATCTCATCTGTGTGAAAAACAGAACTTTTTTGTGGGCTGATGTAACACTATGGAATAGAGCTGAGTGAATAACTGATTTTTTTAGTTTGGTAAAATCAAAAAATCCCCCCACAAAATTTGGTTTTGTTCAAACTGAAACTGATCTTTTGTTTTGTTTTGTTTTGAAATGAAACAAACAAAAGTTTTGCATTAACTTAAATGTTTTTTTTTTTTCTATCTGAAACATTTTATTTTTCGGGTTTTCATTTTGTTTCAGATCATTTTTGGGTGATTTTCACTTTTGAAAAAAAAATTAAGTAAAATTCAAAATCTAAAAGCCATTTTGAAAGAAAAAGTCAACATGTTTGCATTTTGAATTTTTGTAACTTAAATGTTTTGAAATGGCCACAATGAACCACTTCAATTTTTCCAAATTTGTTTTCAATTTCTTTTTTCAGCCCAAACTGTACATCTAATTTGTCCCAAATTCGCAAATAATTTCAGGGCTCTCATAAATTACTTTTTTTTTTTTTTGACAAATTTACTATTTTTTTAAAAAAGTGCCCAGCACAACTGAGGAATGAACTTCCCCAAGAAACCTCACCACCTCTGCTCCAAGAGCAAAGGGCATTTCTTTGACTTTGATTTTGCTGATATTCATACATAACAACATGTATATAAAAATACCAACACAAGAAATCCAGTGAACATCCTTCCCCCCGGTGAGAGGATGAGAGAACAAACAACACATAAAAGATATTAGTCATGTTGCTTAATTCTCTCCTTGGAAGGTGTTCAAATACTATGGAGATGAACACAGTATAAGAGTTTCTATGGAATAGAATAGTAAGGATTTTCAGGATAACATACCAGCTTTCAAGTTATATATACCTGTTTAAATTAAAAAAAAAAAAGAAAAAGACAATCTCTTTCTGAGTCTGTCAAATGATTCTCCAGACAGCAGGCTGTATTGTAATTTTTACCTCATAAGAAATTTACAGTTTCATATCTTTTCTAATGGGATTACCTGAATCATTTACATTTCAGGAAATAACTTCAGTAGCAATCACTCTGACTCAGAGGTAATATAACATATTAAGGATAAAAATGAATCCAAAATTGTTTTATTATTAGGAATTCATTTTTAAAGGTCCTGACATTTATTTGCTTGAAAACTAAAGTCAATATTTAAAGAGACTTATTTGCAGAGGAAAATTCAGTTTGTTATTATATAAATGATTTTAAAAAATATTCTGTGGTCAAAATATTACCGTTTCTGTATATTTGCCCAGCACTCAAATTATTGAAATCTAGCATTTCAGTAAATAAATGTACTGTGTTTAAATAAAATGTTTTCATTTTATTAGCTTTTAGATTTCAGATGAATTTAGTGTTCATGAAAGGTGGTAGACTGAAGTCTCACATCCCCTCTATTATAGAAAATTAGGGTTGGAAGAGACCTCAGGAGGTCATCTAGTCCACCCCCCCTACTCAAAGCAGGACCAACACCAACTAAATCATCCCAGCCACGGCTTTGTCAAGCCGGGCCTTAAAAACCTATAAGGATGGAGATTCTACCATCTCCAGAGGTAACCCATTCCAGTGCTTCACCAGCCTCCTAGTAAAATAGATTTTTCCTAATATCCAACCTAGATCTCCCCCACTGCAACTTGAGACCATTGCTCCTTGTTCTAGTCATCTACCATCACTGAGAACAGCCTAGCTCCATCCTCTTTGGAACCCCCTCTTCAGGTAGTTAAAGTCTGCTATCGAATCCCCCCTCACTCTCCTCTTCTGCAGACTAAATAACCCCTGTTCCCTCAACCTCTCCTCATAACCCCCCTAATCATTTTCGTTGCCCTCCGCTGGACTCTCTCCAATTTGTCCACATCCCTTCTGTGCTGGAGGGACTAAAACTGGATGCAATACTCCAGATGTGGCCTCATCAGTGCCAAATAGAGGGGAATAATCAGTTCCCTCGATTTGCTGGCAATGCTCCTACTAGTGCAGCCCAATATGATGTTAGCCTTCTTGGCAACAAGGGCACACTGTTGACTCATATCCATCTTCTCATCCACTGTAATCACCAGGTCCTTTTCTGCAGAACTGCCACTTAGCAGTTGGTCTCCAGGCTGTAGCAGTTCATGGGATTCTTCCATCCCAAGTGCAGGGTTCTGCACTTGTCCTTGTTGAACCTCATCAGATTTCTTTTGGCCCAATCCTCCAATTTGTCTAGATCACTCTGGACCCTATCCGTACCCTCTAGCATATCTACGTCTCTCCCCAGCTCAGTGTCATCTGTGAACTTGCTGAGGGGGCAATCCATCCCATCATCCAGATCATTAATGAAGATGTTGAACAAAACCAGCCCAGGAACGACCCCAATCTATAGCACAGGTAAAGCTAGGGCAGCAACAGTGTATAATTTGTCAGTGCACCTCAAGTCTGACCTAAAGGGGGTCACCTTTGAGGGTAAGAACATAGGTCAGTCTCCATGACCTATTTAGCTGATGGTGTCTCTACTGTATCTTTGATTTTTTATTAATTTTCTTGTTCTTCTTCTTCTTCTTTAGTATTTATTATTATATTTTAATATTGATGTTCATATGTTTTGAAGTAAACTAACACAGAATTATAGAAATGTAGGGCTGGAAGGGACCTCAAGAGGTCAAGTTGAGCCCCCTTCACTGAGCCAGGACCGAGTAGACTCAGACTATTCCTTACAGTGTATTGTAACCTGTCCTTAAAAACTTCCAATGATGGGGATTCCACAACTTCCCTTGGAAGCTTATTCCAGAGCATAACTACCCTTATATTTAGAAATATTTCCTAATATCTAATCTAAATCTCCCTTGCTGTAAATGAAGCCCTTCACTTCTTGTCCTACTTTTAGTAGACAAGGAGAATAATTGATCACAATCCTCTTTATAACCATCCTTAACATATTTTCTCATAAATCAGGTTTTCTATACCTTCTATCATTTTTGTTGTTCTCCTCTGGAATCACTCTAGTTTGTCCACATCTTCCTAAGGATGTGGCACCCAAGATTGGACACAGTACTCCTTCTGAGGCCCCACTAGTACCAAATAGAGCAGGACAATTTGTCCTACAGACAACAATCCTGTTAATCCATGTTAATACACCACACAGAGATATTAGCCTTTTTCACAACTACATCAGAGTATTGACTCATATTCATTTTGTAATCCACTTCAACCCTATAATATATAGGATCAAAGCCACCCCTTTGGAAAGGTAAAAGACTGGGATATTGCCAGATTGTGCCACATGTCATTTCTGCTATAGTAAAATGTATTTAGGGTTACATCAAATTTGAATGGACACAGTGATGTCCCTGACCTCCCAAATTTTGGAAAGTCCAATTCACTGAAAAATAAATCTTAGTTTTCATTTTTTTCTAAATATTAGAAGTTGTTAATCGGACCTGCCAACTCCCTCTTAGTCAATTCACATTTAATTTCAATTTCCAAATTAACAATTTGGAGATTTAAAAAGTTGATGTTTGCTTATTTGCATTGGGGGTTACTTTGGATTTGTGGCCCAGTTTTTCAACCCTTAATTTTTTTTAATGGAGATATTCCATCTCCTAGAACTAGAAGGGACCTTGGAAGGTCATTGAGTCCAGCCCCCTGCCTTCACTAGCAGGACCAAGTACTGATTTTGCCCCAGATCCCTAAGTGGCCCCCTCAAGGATTGAATTTACAACCTGGGGTTTAGCAGGCCAATGCTCAAACCACTGAGCTGTCTCCCCCTCTTATACATATGAACAATTCTTACCCATGCAAATATCCTTGTAGCAGGCCTGATTCTTTTCCTATTGAAATCAATAGCAAGAGTCCCATTCATTTGACTGGCAGTAGGATTGGATCATAAATTACTTAGACTACTTGCATGAGTAAGGATTACTTATGTATGAGAGATTTGTGGGTTTGTACCCTAATCTGAGTATAGACATACATATAAATCAAAAGTAATAATTTATCTATTTTTATTATTTCTATAGGCAAAAAGTCAGATGCCATTTGCTATTATGGAGCAATATTTTCAGCATCCAACGAAGCACTGAAATGGAGTTGGATCCTGCTACTTTATTCATATATTAATAGACCAGTTATATACATTTCACAAGTAAAGGTTTCAGGATTAGTATGATTATGAATGTGTTTGAAAATATTAGGAAAGGAATAAAAAATAAGAAAATATCAAAATGCCACTATATATATCCATGGTGCACCCACACGTTAAACACTGTGTCCAGTTCTGGTCACCCTATCTCTACAGGGAGATAGTGAAACTGGAAAGGGTTCAGAGAAGGAGAACAAAAATGACTTAGGGGCAGGTTTTCAAAGGTATTTAAATACCTAAAGATGCAGATACACACACAGCCATATTTTCAAAAAACTAAGAAGGTAAAATAAGAATATAAGAGCTTCCAAACTGGCTCAGACCATGTCTTTCTTGACCAGTCTCCTGTCTGTGACAGAGGCCCAAACCAGAGCTTCAAGGGAAGTGTACAGGCAATTCTGTACAGTAGTGGATTTTTCCACTACTCCACTCCTGGATTCTGATAGGAAGGTTTAGGGTCTCCCGAAACATGGGGTTGCATCCCTGTTCATCTTGGCTATTGATGGATGGATGTTCCATTAAATTATCCAGTTCTTTTCTGAACCCAGTTATACTTTTAGCCATCAGAACTTCCCATTATAGAGAGCTGCACAGGTTAGTTGTGCTTTGTGTGAAAAAATACTTCCCCTAATTTGTATTAAATCCTGTGCTGCTTAATTTCTTTGGGTAATCCACAGTTCTTGTGTTATGTAAAAGAGAAAATCCTGTGCTGCTTAATTTCTTTGGGTAACCCACAGTTCTTGTGTTATGTAAAAGAGAAAAGAGAAAATAATAATAATGATCTGAACGTCCTCTATCATATCACCGCAAGTCATATCTTTCCTAAACTGAACAGCCCTAATCTTTTTAGTGTCTCCTAATATGGAAGCTGCTCCATACCTTTAGTGGAACTGGAAAGGGTTCAGAGAAGGGGAACAAAAATGACTATCTCCCTTTAGAGATAGGATCACCAGAACTGGACACAGTGTTCAACGTGTGGATGCACCATGGATATATATATAGTGGCATTTTGATATTTTCTATCCACTTCCTAATAGTTCCTAACACACTGATAGACTTTTTTACTCCTGTTGCACATTGAAAGGAAGTTTTCAGAGAACTATCCGTGGTAACTCCAAGCCCTCTTTACTAGGTGATAACAACTAATTTAGAATCCATCACTGCATATGTATAGCTGAGAATATTTTTTCCAGTGTGCATTACTTTGTACTTAACATTAAATTTCATCTGCCATTTTCTTGCCCAGTCATCCAGTTTTGTGATATCCTTCTGTAACTCCTTGCAGTCTGCTTTGGATTTAATTATCTTAAATATTTTCGTATCATCTGCAAACATTGTCACTTCACTATCCACCCCCTTTTCCAGATAATTAATGAATATGTTGAACAGCACAGGTCTCAGCACAGATCCTTGGGGACTCCAGCTGTTCACCTCTCTCTATTGTGAAAACTGACTATTCCTATGCTTTATTTCTTATATTTCAACAAGTTACTGATTCAGGAGAGGACCCTTCCTCTGATCATATGCCTACTGAGTTTCCATAAGAGCTTTTGGTGCGGAACCTTGTCTGTGGTGTTCTGAATATCCAAATACATTATATCAACAGTATCATTGTTATCCACATGCTTGTAGGCTCCCTCTAACAATTGCAACAGATTGGTGAGACATGACTTCCCTTTACAAAAGCCGTGTTGATTCTTCCACCACAAATCATGTCTAGCTATGTGTCTAATAATTCTGTTCTTTACTATAGTTTCTACCAATTTGCCCAATACTGAAAATAGGCTCACCAGCCTATAATTGCCAGGATTTTGCTGGAGCCTTTCTAAAAATAGCTGTTTACATTTCCTACCTTCCAGTCATCTGGTTCAGAGGCTTATTTCAGTGATAAGTTATATATTACAGTTACTAGTTCTGCAATTTTACTTTTGAGTTCCTTCATAATTCTTGGATGAATAGCATCTGGTCCTGACGACTTATTATTGTTTAATTTATCAATTTGTTCTCAAATCTCTTCTATAGACACATCAGTTTGGTTTGGTACTTCAGATTTGTTGCCCAAAAAGAATAGCTCTTATGTGGGTATCTCGCTTACATCCTCTGCAGTAAAGAACAATGCAAAGGTTCCTGAGTTCCACTGAAATTTCATGATTTCATTGTGAGGTAGGCATCTTGCCTACTTCGTTCATGACGATCCCTCTAGGTGCATCTCTTGGTACCTAAATACTTTGGTCATTAGATACTATGATGATGAGAGCCATATAATTACCTGAATAGGTAGAGTGCTAATTATTATTATTTTTAACATATGAAGTAGGTTCACTTTAAATAAGTTTGATCATTGTGAGAGAGATTTCTGGTTCTACTGTTATTCCTTATTTTAAGTGTGGGGGGTCTCTCTCAAACTGATAAACTATTAAAAAATGGAAGAATTATTTTAAGTGTGACCACTGTATGTTTAAGGATGATCTATAGCAACATAGACATTTTGCAGTTTTCAAACATGAATGCAAAACAATTTGTGTGATTAAGTCTTTAATAATTAAGAGGAGTGATATTTGTGGGAATTTGGTTGGGTTTAATCTTTCTTCCATGGTCATGTCAATACTTATGGCTAGATTTGGCAAAAGAATTTGGAATTTCTTCCCTAGTTTACAAGAAAATGCAGAGCTGTTATAGTTGACAACAGAAATCTCATGCTTCAAATCTTAAACCAATCTCTAACTATCAGACACCAGGATGAGACATAATGTGGGCAGCAGATTATCCCACATCTGCCTACTTGTGATTACTTGTGTGTGTAGACTTCCTGCTTCGTGTTGTTCCTGTTTTGTTTCTTTGTTCCTTCTCCCCAAACTCAGTGTTCCTGTTTAAGGTTGTGTGTCTGCGCATAGCATTGGGTGAGTGTAGCTACTCACATCCCGCTGCTACATATCTGCTGTTCAGACTGTTATGTTTTGTTGAGACTGTTGCTGAGCTAACCAGTTCATGGATATTACATGCTTTGATTGACAACCCACCTGTGTGTCTCACTTCATTTTTATTGATATTCTGGGGTGCATCAGAGCGTATCGCAAGTGATGGCTTCTTACTCCTCTGGCACACCTGGTACTGGCCATTGTCAGAGAGATCATACTGGACTAGGTGGGTCTTGGGCCTGATCTAATATAGCAAGTCTCTAACTGGATTTTTTCAGGGATTACATATGAAGCAATGTGATTTTTATACAGACTTATACTGAGGCGGGCAAGGCAGGGGAAAAGGGGATACCTTTTTTTGCATACAATATATTTGAGTATGAGGATGTATTACATTTTTAGTAATCCCTTTATTTTTTTTCTCTGCATGTTGTTCAGCATTTCACTATTTCCTCTTTTAACCATAAAAAGGTTATATATTTTTGGCTGCTACAAGTAAAAATCTGTTACAGGTATTTGTATGCACTGCTTTCTAATAGTTCTGGATGATGACCCAAAATCATGCGTCTTAGACTAAAAGGGAAATATATTTCTAGGCTATTTTCTGTAGCTTAATTAGTCTTCACTTGGTGGATTACCTTATTGCCATTTCTTTAGAGTTAAGAGGAAAGTCCAAGAAGCAACAGAATGTAAGATTAGTTCAGAATAAATGGTGAATAGATTTCTATCAAGAAGCTATAAAATGGAGTGGGATAAGAGGAAAAATTGAACTGACTTTAAATCAAATAGCTTTGGGAATAAAGGAAGGTTACTGGCAAATATTAAGCAGAGAAAGGAGGGAGATTTCAATTCATTTATAATAGCATTGAATTTCATGCATTCCTCTGAGAGCCTCATTTTTTAAATAAGAACCCATGTTATTTACCAAATTAAACTTGCAAAATATGCAGCTCTAGCACTTAAGCAAAACAAATATTTTAATATTAAAAATAATGTGTGTATATAAATAAAATATATAATGTGCATTTTATGAACCTAAGTCTAAAATCCTTGCCCATCTAGTCAATGGTTTACTAGAAGTGTGTATGTCTCTCTCTTTCTCTCAAGTCTGTCCTCCAAAACTCTGTCTTCCACTAGATGAACTGTGTCAGACCTGCTCAAGTGTGTGTAGTCATCCTCTAGTGGCAGCAGCCTACAGAAATAACAGGTTAAAGGAACAGAAAAGGGAGAGTTGGAAAAAGATGAGGAAGAAGCAGGAGAGAAGGAGGGGGAAAGCATGAAGAGGGAAAAAGAAGAGTAGAGCTGTTTGAAATTTTTCACTGGAAAATGCTAATTGTGGAAACCAAATGTTTTTGAGGAAACAGATGTTTGAACAAAACTTTAATCAAGAAACTTTTTCAGGTCAAGGATGGAATGGTTGCAGGGAGAAACAGAGAGACACCCAATCTAAATGGCCTGAAGCTAGGGTACTTACCTGAGATGTGGGAAACCCAGGTTCAAGTTCCTGGTTTAATTAGGCAGAACAGGGACTTGAGTCTACCATACTCTAAGTGAATGTCCTAACCACTGGGATATAGAGTTTTTCTTTCACTCTGCTTGTCTGGCTATGCTGGAAGAAGGACAAGACACACTGGATATGGTTTAATTAGTCTGCAACTTTATTCTTAAATGTCTGGGAGCACTCAGCTGATAAAAGTGTACAGTGCAGGTAATTCCATAATCATTTCAATGCATATCTGGGGGGCTTCCATTAGCCCTCCCCCTTACCCATCCTGGTCTTCACCCAACCCATTACTGGAACCTTATCATCTCCCCCCTCCAAATGAGAATTAAGGAGAAACTGTAAAGGATGGCGGGGGGGGCGGGGCGGACTGAGGGGGGTTGGTTCCCTGCTGTACCAGTCAGAGGAACCCCTAACCCCCTTGTCCACTCATAGAATCATAGAATCATAGAATATCAGGGTTGGAAGGGACCTCAAGAGGTCATCTAGTCCAACCCCCTGCTCAAAGCAGGACCAATTCCCAACTAAATCATCCCAACCAGGGCTTTGTCAAGCCGGGCCTTAAAAACATCCAAGGAAGGAGACTCCACCACCTTCCTAGGTAACACATTCCAGTGCTTCACCACCCTCCTAGTGGGATAGTGTTTCCTAATATCCAACCTGGACATCCCCCACTGCAAGTTGAGACCATTGCTCCTTGTTCTGTCATCTGCCACCACTGCGAACAGCTGAGCTCCATCCTCTTTGGAACCCCCCTTCAGGTAGTTGAAGGCTGCTATCAAATCCCACCTCATTCTTCTCTTCTGGAGACTAAACAATCCCAGTTCCCTCAGCCTCTCCTCACAAGTCATGTGCTCCAGACCCCTGATCATTTTTGTTGCCCTCCACTGGACTCTTTCCAATTTTTCCACATCCTTTTTGTAGTGTGGGGCCCAAAACTGGACACAGTATTCCAGATGAGGCCTCACCAATGTCGAATAAAGGGGAACGATCACGTTCCTCAATCAGCTGGCAATGCCCCTACTTATACAGCCCAAAATGCCGTTAGCCTTCTTGGAAACAAGAGCACACTGTTGACTCATATCCAGCTTCTCGTCCACTGTGACCCCTAGATCCTTTTCTGCAGAACTGTTACCTAGCCATTTGGTTCCTAGTTTGTAGCAGTGCATGGGATTCTTCCGTCCTAAGTGCAGGACTCTGCACTTGTCCTTGTTGAACCTCTTCAGGTTTTTTTAAGCCCAATCCTCTAATTTGTCTAGGTCCCTCTGTATCCGATCCCTACCCTCTAGTGTATCTACCACGCCTCCTAGTTTAGTGTCATCTGCAAACTTGCTGAGAGTGCAGTCCACACCATCCTCCAGATCATTAATAAAGATATTAAACAAAACCCAGGACCGACCTTTGGGGCACTCCGCTTGAAACCAGCTGCCAACTAGACATGGAGCCATTGATCACTACCCGTTGAGCCCGACGATCTAGCCAGCTTTCTATCCACCTTACAGTCCATTCATCCAGCCCATACTTCTTTAACTTGGCGGCAAGAATACTGTGGGAGACCGTATCAAAAGCTTTGCTAAATTCAAGCAATAACACATCCATTGCTTTCCCCTCATCCACAGAGCCAGTTATCTCATCATAGAAGGCAATTAGGTTAGTCAGGCACGATTTCCCCTTGGTGAATCCATGCTGACTGTTCCTGATCACTTTCCTCTCCTCTAAGTGTTTCATAATTGATTCCTTGAGGACCTGCTCCATGATTTTTCCAGGGACTGGGGTGAGGCTGACTGGCCTGTAGTTCCCTGGATCCTCCTTCTTCCCTTTTTTAAAGATGGGCACTACATTAGCCTTTTTCCAGTCATCCGGGACCTCCCCCGATCACCATGAGTTTTCAAAAATAATGGCTAATGGCTCTGCAATCTCATCCGCCAACTCCTTTAGCACCCTCGGATGCAGCGCATCCGGCCCCATGGACTTGTGCACGTCCAGTTTTTCTAAAGAGTCCCGAACCACTTCTTTCTCCACAGAGGGCTGGTCACCTTCTCCCCATATTGTGCTGCCCAGTGCAGCAGTCTGGGAGCTGACCTTTTTCATAAAGACAGAGGCAAAAAAAGCATTGAGTACATTAGCTTTTTCCACATCCTCGGTCACTACGTTGCCTCCCTCATTCAGTAAGGGGCCCACACTTTCCTTTACTTTCTTCTTGTTGCTAACATACCTGAAGAAACCCTTCTTGTTACTCTTAACATCCTCTTACTAGCTGCAACTCCAAGTCTGATTTGGCCTTCCTGATTTCACTCCTGCATGCCTGAGCAATATTTTTATACTCCTCCCTGGTCATTTGTCCAATCTTCCACTTCTTGTAAGCTTCTTTTTTGCATTTAAGATCAGCAAGGATTTCACTGTTTAGCCAAGCTGGTCACCTGCCGTATTTACTATTCTTTCTACACATCGGGATGGTTTGTTCCTGCAACCGCAATAAGGATTCTTTAAAAATACAGCCAGCTCTCCTGGACCCCTTTGCCCTTCATGTTATTCTCCCAGGGGATCCTGCCCATCTGTTCCCTGAGGGAGTCAAAGTCTGCTTTTCTGAAGTCCAGGGTCCGTATTCTGCTGCTCTCCTTTCTTCCTTGTGTCAGGATCCTGAACTCGACCATCTCATGGTCACTGCCTCCCAGGTTCCCATCCACTTTTGCTTCCCCTACTAATTCTTCCCTGTTTGTGAGCACCAGGTCAAGAAAAGCTCTGCCCCTCATTGGTTCCTCCAGCACTTGCACCAGGAAATTTTCCCCTACACTTTCCAAAAACTTCCCGGATTGTCTGTGCACCTCTGTATTGCTCTCCCAGCAGATATCAGGGTGATTAAAGTCTCCCATGAGAACCAGGGCCTGCGATCTAGCAACTTCTGCTAGTTGCCAGAAGAAAGCCTCGTCCACCTCATCCCCCTGGTCTGGTGGTCTATAGCAGACTCCAACCACAACATCACCCTTGTTGCTCACACTTCTCAACTTTATCCAGAGACTCTCAGGTTTATCTGCAGTTTCATACCAGAGCTCTGAGCAGTCATACTCCTCTCTTACATACAACGCAACTCCCCCACCTTTTCTGCCCTGCCTGGCCTTCCTGAACAGTTTATATCCATCCATGATAGTACTCCAGTCATGTGAGTTATCCCACCAATCTGTTATTCCAATCGCATCATAGTTCCCTGTCTGTGCCAGGACTTCCAGTTCTCCCTGCTTGTTTCCCAGGCTTCTTGCATTTGTGTATAGGCACTTAAGATAACTCATCGATCGTCCCTCTTTCTCAGCATGAGACAGGAGTCCTCCCCTCTTGCGCTCTCCTGCCTGTGCTTCCTCCCAGGATCCCATTTCCCCACTTACCTCAGGGCTTTGGTCTCTTCCCCCGGTGAACCTAATTTAAAGCCCTCCTCACTAAGTTAGCCAGCCTGCTGGCGAAGATGCTCTTCCCTCTCTTTGTTAGGTGGAGCCCGTCTCTGCCTAGCACTCCTCCTCCTTGGAACACCATCCCATGGTCGAAGAATCCAAAGCCTTCTCTCTGACACCACCTGCGTAGCTATTCGTTGACTTCCATGATTCTACGGTCTCTACCCAGGCCTTTTCCTTGCACAGGGAGGATGGACGAGAAAACCACTTGCGCCTCAAACTCCTTTATCCTTCTTCCCAGAGCCACGTAGTCTGCAGTGATCCGCTCAAGGTCATTCTTGGCAGTATCATTGGTGCCCATGTGGAGAAGCAGGAAGAGTTAGCGATCCGAGGGCTTGATGAGTCTCAGCAGTCTCTCCGTCACATCGTGTATCCTAGCTCCTGGCAAGCAGCAGACCTCTCTGTTTTCCTGGTCGGGGCAGCAGATAGATGACTCAGTCCCCCTGAGGAGGGAGTCCCCGACCACCACCACCCTCCTCCTCCTCTTGGGAGTGGTGGTCGTGGAACCCCCATCCCTAGGACAGTGCATCTTTTGCCTTCCAATCGGTGGAGTCTCCTTCTGCTCCCTTCCCTCAGATGGGTCATCTAGTCCACTCTCCGCATTAGTACCTGTAGAGAGAACATGGAAATGATTGCTCACCTGTATCTCCATTGCTGGTGCATGGATGCTCCTCTTTCTCCTTCTGGAGGTAACATGCTGCCAAACTTCTTCACAATCCTTCTGTCCCTGCTGCGCCTGCTCTGAATCTTCAGAACATTGTGGCCGTAGAAGCATCTCCTGACGTCTGTCCAGGAAATCTTCCTTTTCCCTTATGCAACATAGGGTTGATACTTGTTTCTCCAGACCTTGTACCTTCTCTTCCAATATGGAGACCAGCTTGCACTTTGTACAGACAGAGTCACTTCTGTCCTGTGGAAGAAAGACAAACATGGCACAACCTGTGCAGGTTACAACAGCTGATTGCTCACCTTCCATATCACCGTCCTCTTAAGAGCTTCCTCAACTGTTGCAGGAATTACTCAGAGAAACCTGCAGATGAAAGCCTCAGTGAGCTCTTCCCAGGCAAACTCCCTCTGTTAGCCTCTGCTGTTCACCGCTCAGCTGGTTCGCTGCTGACTGCCCTTATATACCAGTCAGGCCCACTCAAGGCCCACCTGGAACAAAGCACTCCCAATTCACACTTTTCAAACAAACAAGCAAGCAATCAAGCACACGGTCAAACTGACCAACTGTCCCAGCAGCAGACACTCAGATACTCACCAACACAGCCCTCCTAATGCAGCACTTAGTGTACCACTCCTTTAGAGAATGCCTCTTTTATATCCTTTACCAATCCATTTAATCTGGTTACTGTATTTCTTCCCTGCAGAGTGCCTACATTGGACATCCACCCCATGTTTTCATGAGTTGTGACCTCATAACCTTACTCCAGTTACATATTCACCTTGAATAAGCCCCATTGAGCCTGCTGTGGGGAGAACAAAAAAACTCCCCAGTTCACCTTAGCCAATCTGGCAGCAAAGGAAAAATTCCTTCTCATCCCCCAAGAAAGGAATGACTGGTGCAATGCCCACAGCGGATCCTGGCAAAACCCAGTATTTCACTACTTCCATGGGTGGCAGAATGGGTGCTGCTCTTCCTGGTCCAGGTAAAAGAGAGTTTTTCCTGCATTAGAATGGAGCTGTATAGCCCCCCGCCCCCACTCTTTCAGTTACCTGGGGTGGGGAAAAGGGGGATAGGTCAGTGTCCCAAGGCTGACCTGCTCTGCCACTGCAGCAGCAAGTCACTCCCTTACTCTCTCGCCCTTAAAGGGCCACACACCTTTTCCAACAAGCCAGACAAAGGCCTCCACTGCTTAATGTACAGTGAGGTCACTCACTTTTTTGTGAAAAATTTCAAGCAAGTCTCAGTTTTGTTCCAATGTGGAATGAAAACCAGCAGGAGAAACCCTGAAATGTTTTGTGTAATGGGATTTTTTTCTGCCCAACATTGCTAAAAAGGGAGGTGGACAGGGAAGGCAAAGGCAGATTGAAGAGAATGAGGAGGAAAAAGGAGAAATTGCTGATGCCACAGACTCAGCAACCAGTAACAACTTCCTGAATACTACATAGTATACAGAAGAATTAACACTTGTACATATTACGAAGTGCTGAGAGACTGAATATGATTGTCCAGGAACCAGCCCTTTTCCCCCTTGGTATAAAGAGAGATTTTACAGAAGTCAGGAAGAAAGCCATATTGTTGAATATAACCCTGCTGCAGGTTGCGATCATTGTTGTAACTGTACTAATTTTTAAGGGAGATTCATTTTAACATCCACGCTTGGTGCTCTAAGTAAAAATATTATGTAGAGGATTACATATACTACAGACTTTGCTATAGCTGACATTACTGTATATGCCCTCATGGACTGTATTATGTGGGGGAACAGAGAACTGACAGCATGGATTGAAGAACACAGATTGGTGGCTACCAGGGCTGATTAAAATTCCCCAGTTGTCAGACATTTGATAGAGATTAATCACTCACTATTGTCCTGGACTTGACTTTTACTGGGATACAACAGAACAAGTGAAGGAACCAGTGAAGGTGGGGGAGTGTGGTAGAGAATATTATTACACAATTCATTGAGAATATTTACGTTATAAATCTTGGGACCAAGGGTGCAAATGAAGAAATTAACTTCAATCTTTCCTCCCTTTGCAAAGATTGGTTTACAGTGTTAATCTTACAGAAGTTCTTTGTGTCATGGGATGTGGGTGTATATGGGAAACTGACGATTTTTGTGGCAATAAGATGACAGTATTCAACTAGGTATACGACTTTGGGATCCATCTGGATGGAAAACATCATATAAATGTGAGGTTATAATTTAGATAAGTGTTGGAACCTGTACAAGAGTTTGCCGGGGTTCGACCCTCTCCAGGGTGACGGGGAGCCAAACCGACTCACTACCCACCGGGGCTGGGCACTCTGTCTGGCGGCAGGGTTTCCCCGGCGGTCCTTGCTGTCCTGAGAGGCACGATAAGCCTGACCCTAGCTTCGGGCGGACACCAATGTTATGTCCGGGCTCAGACCCTCAGTTGGGGCTGAGCAACAGTAAAAGGTATTTTGGCCCAGGCCCTAGGTCAGGGCGGGGCAACAAATGCTGGGATAGGCGCTTAGGGCCTCAATCAGCGCTGAGCAACAGTATAACCTAAGCCACAACAGGCCTGGGAGAGTGGGAGACTGCCACCCTGGGTTGGATGGCAGGGGGGGACGCAGGCCCTCCCAATCCACTGCATCCCAGTCCGGGGCCCTAGCAGCGGCAGATGGCCTGCTGCTTAGTCAGTGGGGATCTGGCCGCAACACACTGACATAGGCTCTGGTAATGCTGCAGCCAGACTGGGGTCGGCTGCCCCCGGGCTACTTCCACTCTCCTGGACCATGGGTTCATCTGGCCAGGCATCGTTCGGCAAGTCTGGCAACTCCTCCGGGTAGCGGGTGCAGGGCAGGCCCGGCGGCTCCTCGGGGTAGCAGGCGCAGAGCGGGCCCGGTGGCTCTCGACGGCTACCCTGGGTTCTGGAGGTTTCCCTGCCCCGAGCTAGGCTGGAGACGTCTGGTCTCTTCGGCGGCTGGGGCCTGACTGAGTTCTGAGGGCCAGCCTTTATACTTCCGGGTCGCCGCCTGACCATCTGAGGGGCGGGCTCAGGGCTCCCTGGCTCCGCCCACTGCGGTCTCCGGATGGGCTCTTCCCTCTCCGGGGTGATGGGGAGCCACACCGACTCACTACAGAACCATTTATCATCTCATAAACTAATTTATCAAAATCACTCAGAAATGGTTTCCTCTCCTCATCTGTCTCCACCTTGCCGATAGTGGGTTGAAATTATATACAGTATTGGGACATAGACCTTTGTGGAGAAGGTAAACAAAACAGGTGTTCTGAATTTGTGATTGCTATGATGCCTTTCTTGTCCAGCATCTCCTTGCTTTGAAAGGTTTTTTTGTAATGTGTCAAGTTTCATTCCTCTGGATCTCAGCAGCATCTGTGATAGCTCTCTTTCCAACTGACAAATAAGCACTGACAGAACTTTGAATCCTGTGAACTTTTTTCTTGTTATTATTAAGTTTGTCAATTGTCAGTATTTGTATTTCATTCTGATGATGAATAGAGGCATTACATTTTGGCATTAAAATGCAGTTAAGGTTGTAATGAGCATCATTAAGAAGTATAATGGGAATCAGCACAGGATCTCATTTTAGGGTGAGGTGGATTATTTTTGTTTTTGTTGTGTTTTTAAGTTTGTTTTCATTTATTTATTTTCCTCTTTTTTTTTTTTTTTTGCTACCCGACAGGTAGGATTTGCACAATGCGTGTTAATTTGCATTTAAACACAAGACCATGTGCTGCTATCCAAGACTGTTCCATTCTTTACAAATCACATCTAGTTTTTCCAAGTCACAGCTAGGAAGTCCTTGTAAGAGAATCATCACAATCCATTCTGCCTAACACTCATACTTGGCTTCTAAATTCTGCCTTATAACTCAACTACATGTCCTTACTGCGTATAAATTTTTAAATGAATATGGGCCTTCCTTGAACATAAATCTGAATAGATTAAATTACCTTTTACTGAAATGAATAGGTTATTGCTCTGAGGTTGGCCCTGTAAGAAATAATTGTAAAATGAAAGATCCTCTATAATCCAGCAGAGTGATCAGTGTATATTTTTATTTA
Source organism: Malaclemys terrapin pileata (assembly GCF_027887155.1). Taxonomy (NCBI): domain Eukaryota; kingdom Metazoa; phylum Chordata; order Testudines; family Emydidae; genus Malaclemys; species Malaclemys terrapin. Next base: position 94,946,280 of record NC_071509.1, read on the forward strand.
CAGAAAGTGTGCAACATATTTGCTGTACCACAACTCAGGCTGCTGTACAATACAATATTAGTACTCCCAATTTATCCCTCAGGGAAGCTGGTTATATATGTGGAGATGAGCTGTGGCCCTTCACAGATTAAATATAGATTAAAATCCACAGTCTCTAGATTTTCATTTGAAGTTGTATTAAATTCTTGTCTCTGTTCTTTACCTTTGGTTAAGAAGTTTAAAAATTAAGGGATCTATTTATAAAATGGGGGGGGGGAGAAATGACTTCTGTGGTCAGGTTATACTCATCATGTGCTTATTTTATGAACTTTTTGCTGAAGATCACAGGCAATTTAAAATATTACTCATGTATTATGTCATTGAAGAGTCATAAAATTACATGGAGAAAGTAAATAGTGATGATTCCCATTTACTATTTACATCCGGGCACCTTACATCTCCAAAAGTGTTGTGAATTAGATTTTGAACACAAATTAAGAAAATTGTAAATATAATCCCAAATCTCTAGGAAATAGTTGTCTGTAAAAAGCAGGGCAGTGATGTGAGGATTCCCAAAGGGGATATAACACTCACTGTAGACATCCTAAATTCTACTATTGTGCTTGGGACATGAAAGTGAAAATCAATGCTTATTAAAGTGCCAAATATAAGTTGCAGATTGCAGGAAACATTGTCGGGGTGCCATAGGAACACAGTAAATGGACAATACCTGAAAGATGGCATCCTTATAACGGGTACTAAATTAGGTTGTCTTTAGAGACCTGAGAAATGAAACCTGCGAAAGTAGCAAGAGTGGAAACCAGAGATTCAATCTTGTGCCTTCATCTTTCCAGAGCAGGATGCCACTCTGATTCCTAGTGGGAAAATAACTAAGTATATAGAGAAAGAAAAAGGAAAAAAATCAAAGCTGACACAAACCTGTTATCAGCAAATACCCTGGCCAAGCCTCAGCTCTTTGTCCTTCTTCTTTAATCCCTCCATCACTTGTCTGTCTATTCCCACCCCCTTTTCCTAGTTTTCAGTATCTGTCTTTTCTTTTCCTACTCAGAATGATCTTTGGTTTTCAACGGCTTCCAGGTTCACACTCTATTATTGTGACTGGAAGTATCAGTCTATACTGAAAAAAGAAAGTGACCATCTGTAAGACACTGGAACGATTTTGGCTTTGGTGCCTAATAGCCATCGCCACCTTTGGGATGGTGAGTTGCTACCTCAAGCTGTATGATAGGAATGCTCTGTATCAAAACTGTGCTATGTTTTTCACTTGATTTAGCATTGTATATTTTTGAGATATTTGGCTTAAATCTCCACTTTCTTGTCCCTTGCATAGTCATGTACACCTGTGTAGACTGAGTGTGAAAAACTACGAGATCAAAATGAGCAATCATTTGTGCTCATTTGGAACAGGCATGATTGACTATACATGACACAAGGCAGTGCAAAATTAGGCCTGTGAGCTTCACAGGAATTTTGTCATCTTCTGTGTTCTGAACAGTACACTGGGAGCACACGACAATGAATAATTCAAATAATCATGAAATCTGGGGTCTTCTACATGTAGACATCAATTGATGTCTATGTGTTGACACAGTATATGTGTTGATAAAATTGGTAAACTGGGAGTTCAATAGTGATAAATTTGTCTTCCTTAATAAACAATAATACCTATCTCTTATAAAGCAAGTTTCCTCAGTAGATCTCAAAGCACTTTACAAAGGAGGTAGTATCATTCCTCTTTCTGTTCCTCAATTTATTCATCTGTAAAATGAGGAAGTCACTTGTCACGCACAGGCCAACAGTGGAGCTGATAACAGAAGATAGTTCTGCCAAGTTGTAGTCCAGCACTCTAGTCACGAGGCAACAGTTCCTCTCTGATTTGTAGTAATGTTGTTGAATCATCTTTCTCTACCTGTGTGAATTGTGCTCCCTTTTCCCAGACTAAGAAAAAATCTGTTACCTCCACTCATATGATTATTACACAAACACCCCATTCGAGTTTTTATTTCAAATGTGGAATAGTACACGGCTATGTGGGAATACTGAACATTTATTCCATGTGCATTGCATAAAAGGGCAGATTCTGCCTACCATTTCATGGGTGTTGTAGGCATAAAGAGCCCTTCCTCCCAACCCCCCACTCTTCTGCAGAGGGATCAGCCAGAATCTTATATCTTTCCTTCTATGATAACACTGGTCTACAATTTTTGAGAAGTCGTCTGCTTCAGAGATAAGATGTGCTATTTATTATGTATTTTGATGTGCTGAATTCAAATATGACAATTAAAACAACTGATTGGCTACTGTTTCTAAGATATTTAAGTTTTTACATTTTATGTCTATGTATATTGTGTAGATAGTAGAGTTTTAATCATAAATTGTAAACCTAGGTCTTTTCATGTGTTTATGGTTGCTTTACATGATAATATTTCACCTGTCCTGTTTATGTAACACTTTAAAAATCAGCAAAAGGGTTATATAAATAAAATTTATTATGAAACAAAAGGCAAAAAAACTATTATGTACATAGTTTAGTCGTATTCAGTGTCTACTCGGCGCTTCTTGGCTTGTCTCTTGTATTCATTAAATGGAGCATCTCTTGTCACTGTCCAGCAATAGTCTGCAAGCACTGATGGGCTCCATTTGCCCTCATAACCTTTCTCCATTGTTGCAATGTCCTGGTGAAATCACTCGCCATGCTCGTCGCTCACTGCTCCGCAGTTTGGTGGAAAAAAATCTAGATGAGAGTGCAAAAAATGTATCTTTAGTGACATGTTGCAACCAAGGCTTTTGTATGCCTTGAGGAGGTTTTCCACCAACAACCTGTAGTTGTCTGCCTTGTTGTTTCCAAGAAAATGTGTTGCCACTAACTGGAAGGCTTTCCATGCTGTCTTTTCCTTGCCACGCAGTGCATGTTCAAATGCATCATCTCGAAGAAGTTCACGAATCTGAGGTCCAACAAAGACACCTTCCTTTATCTTAGCTTCACTTAACCTTGGAAATTTTCCACGGAGGTACTTGAAAGCTGCTTGTGTTTTGTCAATGGCCTTGACAAAGTTCTTCATCAGATCCAGCTTGATGTGTAAGGGTGGTAACAAAATCTTCCTTGATTCAACAAGTGATGGATGCTGAACACTTTTCCTCCCAGGCTCCAATGACTGTCGGAATGGCCAATCTTTCTTGATGTAGTGGGAATCTCTTGCACGACAATCCCATTCGCAGAGAAAACAGCAGTACTTTGTGTATCCAGTCTGCAGACCAAGCAAGAGAGCAACAACCTTCAAATCACCACAAAGCTGCCACTGATGTTGGTCATAGTTTATGCACCTCAAAAGTTGTTTCATGTTGTCATAGGTTTCCTTCATATGGACTGCATGACCAACTGGAATTGATGGCTAAACATTACCATTATGCAGTAAAACAGCTTTAAGACTCGTCTTCGATGAATCAATGAACAGTCTCCACTCATCTGGATCATGAACAATGTTGAGGGCTGCCATCACACCATCAATGTTGTTGCAGGCTACAAGATCACCTTCCATGAAGAAGAATAGGACAAGATCCTTTTGACGGTCACGGAACATGGAAACCCTAACATCACCTGCCAGGAGATTCCACTGCTGTAGTCTGGAGCCCAACAGCTCTCCCTTACTCTTGGGTAGTTCCAAATCCCTGACAAGATCATTCAGTTCACCTTGTGTTATGAGGTGTGGTTCAGAGGAGGAGGATGGGAGAAAATGTGGGTCCTGTGACATTGTTGGTTCAGGACCAGAAGTTTCATCCTCTTCCTCTTCCTCGTCTGACTCAAGTGAGAATGATTCTGGTGCATCAGGAACCGGCAGTCCTTCTCCCTGGGGTACTGGGCGTATAGCTGATGGAATGTTTGGATAATGCACACTCCACTTTTTCTTCTTTGACACACCTTTCCCAACTGGAGACATCATGCAGAAGTAACAATTGCTGGTATAATCTGTTGGCTCTCTCCAAATCATTGGCACTGCAAAAGGCATAGATTTCCTTTTCCTGTTCAATCACTGGCGAAGATTTGTTGCACAAGTGTTGCAGCATATGTGTGGGGTCCACCTCTTGTCCTGATCTCCAATTTTGCAGCCAAAATAAAGATGATAGGCTTTCTTAACTATAGTGGTTATACTGCGCTTTTGTGATGCAAAAGTCACTTCACCACAAACCTAGCAGAAGTTATCTGCACTGTTCACACAAGTACGAGGCATCTCTGCTCACTTTGGCTAAACAGAAATGTGTCCCTTTGCAAAATCAAACACTGACAAATAAGAGAGCACGACACTGTATGATTTCTAGAGCTGATATAGGGCAATTTGTTCAGCAGAGTGATGTAAGCTTCGTTATGATTCCATCATCCATGACTTCTAGGAATAACATGATGCAATTCATATCATGTATGACGCAATACCAGCTTCAGATTGCATCATTCATTGTTTTGCCTAAAAAGCAAGTACTGTCCAAACCCAATCATAGATTTATTCATAAATCCAGTCAAAGATGTATTTTAGTCATTTCTGGTTTAAATAGAGATCTCTTCCCTTTATAACTCACTTATCCTCCGCCATTCCCAAGTCAAGGGTCGTATATACTGACTCAATACCATATCTTGAAAACTAGAGCCAATCAACAATTTTAAGTATCATTTTTGTTCTCAGTGACCCAGAATTAGTAAATTTTGACTACATTTATTTCAGAAGCATTTTGGCTGTAGAGCAGTGTAATGGGAAAAGAGAAGAGGGTGGGTGGGGGAGCAAGTTGGGAAATGGGAGAAGGGGGAAATGAAGTATGAACATTGCCAGCTCTATGGGGTGAGGCCAGGGCCTCGCCCCTCTGGCAGACCACGGCTGATGCTGTGGGATAATACATCTTTAAGAAATAATACCTATCTTTGTGTATATATAAGCTTAGCAGAATTTGATCTTTATTTTTTGTAATTTTCATGAATGATATCATTGTTTATTTTTAAGCATTTTTATTTGTATCTATTTAAATTTTCACAGTTGTGGATAATTATGACAATATGGAGGTTGGAAAATAGTTTTTTAATGACAGTAGATGTTCAGATTCAAAAACTAAAACTTTATAACCATTTAAGAACAAATTTTCAACATCATATGTCAAACTATACAAAGTAAAAATCCTTAAATAAAACTTTTCATAGTATGCTTATCTTTACATTTCTTTTATTATCAATGGAAATATTTTAGTCAGTTTGTGTATATGGTGAAATTGATGTTTAATGATATTTACCAATAAAAAGCTAATACTTCAGAGCCTACTTATATAGTGCTTTTATCAACAGATGCTTCACAAAGGAAGTTATACCATTATCCTTATAAAGGCTCTTGGTGTTTTGTTGCTCTGCATCTCATCTTAAGGCACAGTGGCTTTAAATGTCTCATTCAATCTCTAAATTAAGTACCATAAAGAAAGGAATATTTTTATTTGTGTGATTCTTTGTGGCTAAAATTAAGAAATATGTTCTTTATTTAAAGTAAAAAAGTGTGTCTCCTACTGACCAAAAGTTCTAAAGAAGCAACTTTGCCTCCAACACAGGCAGGTAGCTAATATTACAACAGATATCTTCTTTCTTTGTTTGTTGTCTTCCTGCACCCTCACATGCATAGAACATCCACCAGTTTCCACCATTTATTTTGATCTTTGTTTGGTCTGTTCAGGCTTCTGATAGTCACATTGATGTATTTGGCTACTTTCTCTATTGTTCTGTGTAATGTTTCTTTAGGTTTCTTTTTTTTCTCTTTCCAGTTAGTGTCCATATTATTACTTGCTGTGGAAGTTATGTTTGTGCACCCTTACAGTGTGTCCTAAATATGTCCATTATCATCTTCCTACTGTATTTGTTGCTTTATATTGGTTTGCTCTACTTACATTTTTTGATGTTTCAAGAAAATCTTTCCAATGAACTCTGAAGATGTTCTGCAGGCAGTTACTTTGGAATTAGTTGATCTTCTTATCAATTTATTTTGTAGATTTCCATGACTCTTCTCCACAAAGGCAGACAAACATGGTGACAGTATTAAAATTTTGTATTTTTATGTCAGTGCCAATCAATCATATTATTTTCCCTTTTTTTTTCAAGTTTATGAACAACAGACATTTTAGATCCACATACAAGAAAACTTCAAAAAATGTTGGGGACAGTGCAAGAGTAGAAGAAGGAACAATACCAAGTGTCTTAACCCATTTGATCAATCTCCCCATCAAAGACTTTATTATTTGTCTGTTCTTATTCGACAATGCCACTCACTTGTTAGCCTTACTGTGCTGAAAACCTGTCACTGATATGAATAATAAAAAAAAACTTGCCTCATATTTGAGAATTTATATAGTTTTAAGAGTGCTTTTAAAAAGCTTTAGGCGTTATAATTGCTGGGATTTTGTGTGGAACGGGATCCCAACTAGGAGGATTAAAAACATGTTCCCCACTAAAAAGAGAATATTCATGCCCGGTTAAACTACCACAGTTAGACTTCACAGCATTTAAAATTCTTCTACTAGCTGTTTCTATCTACATGTTTAAAATTGAGCCTACTAATCTTTAGACTACAATTGGTATTTGCCAGTCACTGACTGACTTTCGTCTTTATTTTATCAGAGTTTAACAGCTATGCATAATTCCATTTTCCAAGAGACTGACCAACATTATCCCATTGCTGCAATCCTTCTAATGTCTTTCAGTTCTAGCAAAACAGCAGGCAACAGTGTTAGTTACAATGGTTTGATTTCCTGTTTCAAGAGCTGTTTTTTGTATAGATCTCTCTAGACACAGCACATGACAAATCACCAGGTGATATTAGCCAGAAAGAAAACCAGTCTGTTTCTTTCATTTTTATACACATATTTTAGTGTTTATTTATGAATACACTGACAAAGACTTCATAACTTGATTTCTAAGATGTGATAAAATGTGTGGGTTTTGTGTAAGAAACAATCCAAACAGACACCTTGTTTTAGATTTTAAAGAAAAATTCTTCCATTAAAGCCAATTTTACAAAGAGAATATCCATATGAAAAAAAACTAACTTGATGAAGCCTTAGGACTGATCCTGTAGTACTTACTATGAGAGAAATCTTTACTCACCCATGCAGTTCCATTGATTTACAGGAAGTGAGGATTAATCACATGAGTAATGGTTGCTGGATCAGCCACTTTTTGTACTGTTTTGCCAATATTTCCTCTGATTTTTTTTCCTGCTGTGATGGGGTGGACTAGGTCTGGGGGCCCTCTGATGGAGGCCTCACAGCCCTGCCCCAGAATAGAGCAGAGAAGCCCTCCAGGCAGCCTAAAGTGGCTGCAGGGGAACAGCCACTAAGGGGGGCTGCTAGAGCAACCGATCAGAGGCCAGAAGGACAATATGAAAGGAAGCAGCAGAGGCAAAGCAGTCAGTTGCTGCATGGAACCGGAGGAGAGAGGCCTGTGTTCATGGCTAGCTGAAAGAGCAGCAGGACCACGGACTGCTCAGAGTGGGTAGAGACCAGACCGGGGTTGCAAAGAAGGAGCTCCTGTCTGGCTGCTGGGACTGAGTAAGGATTGAGCACAGGGAGGGCTGTAAGTAGACAGTGTCTCTAGGGACGAAGCTCTGAGGATATGGCACCATACCAGAGTCAGGACAAGTTAAAGACTTCATACTCCGGAAGGGGTTTGTTCTGTTTCACATGCTGATAGTGTGTGTGACTTGGCTGGAGGGCTGAGTCACTGAAAAACCATCTGAGAAACCACTGAAAGGGGTCACCATAACTGAAAGACTGCAGACACACCTGACCATAATGGGGTTCACTTGAGAGGTAGGTGCTGCCCCATTACACTTCCTTCAACCCAGCTTGACCCTATAGTGAAATCAAAATCCTGTGTTTATGTGGCATCACAGCAAAACAGCATACTGAATCAATTTGATGACACAACTTCACTGGTAAGAATCAAATATGAAAAGAAGATTGGCTGAGAACAAGCATACTCTTAATCTATTCTATAATTAGTAAATGTGACAAGAAAAAAAAATATGAAGAACTGAAGGATGAATAGATTTTTGTTTTAAGTCTGATATGTTTGAGAGTTTCTCCCAATCCTTCTTTAAGACCATCATTACTGCTCAGTATAATTAATACAATAGATAGCCACAAACTACATACCATACATAAAAGGCCCAATCCAGAAGCCTTTGTGCACTCCAACTCTTGATGGCCTCAGTGTCAATTATCAAATTTTAAGGATTGTAAGGCAAACTCTCAAATTAATAAAGACAGAAAATGGTCAGTTGAACTGTGTTCAAAATTCTAATTCAGAAAACTTGTGAAGAATGTAATCATTTTTTTGCCTTTAGAGAAAAAAAAAAAAGTAAATTTGTTCTTTTGGCCTATAGATCACATTTCTTAGGTAAAAGAAACATTTCATTTTAGGTTACTGAAGGGTGATGTTTTCATTGTAAAGCCTGTATTTGCTGTCTACATTAGCATAAATTTTAACCTCCCTCCTCCCCCATAGAAAGTGGTTTCAAGTACAGAAAAGGGCAAATGTGGCCATTAATCACAAACTTTTATATCAATCCCTGAAAATACCATGTTGTATTTCACCTGCAAAAAAATTTCAGCTGCTATAATACCTAGTGTCTACAACAGGGATCAGCAATCTCTGGCACGCGGCTCACCAGGATAAGCACCCTGGTGGGCTGGGCCAGTTTGTTTACCTGCCGCGTCAGGAGGTTCAGCCGATCGCAGCTCCCACTGGCCGCGGTTCACCGTCCCAGGCCAATGGGGGCTACAGGAAGTGGCACGGGCTGAGGGATGTGCTGGCCACCGCTTCCCGCCACCTCCGGAGCGGCGAACCGCTGAACAGTGGGAGCTGCGATCGGCCAAACCTGCCGACATGGCAGGTAAACAAACTGGTCCGGCCCACCAGGGTGCTTACCCTGGTGAGCCGTGTGCCAGAGGTTGCTGACCCCTGGTCTACAACTATAGGTAAAAATATACATGTGTATATAGATGAGAGGGATAGAGAAGAGGAAGACATATAAATCAAGGAAAATACACCCATACTAAACAATATTAATGAATCCATGATATAATATTAATTGTATTACTAATACAAGAAGCAGCACTAGAGGGAGTTTAGTCTAGTGGATTGGCCACTAGACTGAGAGTCAGAAGACCTGGAGAAGAATCTGGAGTGTGTCAGTTTACCTCTGGCCCTAGATATCCCCTCTCACCATTTGTCTATCTTGATTGTTTAAGCTGTTAATTCTTTACAGGCAGAGACTATCCTTTTCTGTGTATTTTTAAAGTAATTAACACAATCGGGCCCTGATATGTAGACTATTTATTTATTAACTAATAATATTTATGCAGGAAGAATGCCTAAACACATGCTTAATTTAATTTAAAATAAACACATGCTTTCCTGAATCAGTATGAAGATAAGGCAGAAAAGAAAAGATAGGTAGGTTCCTAGAGGAGTAAGCTGAATTATCCACTTTTAAATTTGTTTCTATGAGAGGGCCAAACAGAACTGAAACTAGATGAACATATGAGAAAACCAATATTTTAAATCTGTATTAGAGACCTGTACATATTAACCACACCAGGATCCCAAGCAACACAAACACCCTAGAAGGGTAGTTGAACACAAGATCATTTCATGATGCTTTTTCAAGGACAATCAGTCTACATATTTGTTTGATCTTTCAACATATAATGGCAACAGTGAGCAAAAGCTACAGATTTAGACCATGATTTTAGGTTTATATTAATTAAGAGCTGTAGTGGAATAGGCAGTCTCCAGATGATAATCCTGCAGAGATAAGAACATAATTTCTTACCCGGCAGACATGAATAGAATAGGCATGCAAAACTGCATTTTATTATAATAGGGTCAAGTTAGGACCTTATCCTTATTTGCTTTTTTCTATTGCTTCCTTCCTTTCCTTCATTTATTTTGATTTCTCTTCCCCAATATTTTTCTCCTGTGCATTGTTTTCTACTGTTAAATAAATAAATACTACAGTATATAAATAAACTGTCTTTCTGAACCAAAATCTTAAGAAACCAAAAGAGTAATTTGTATTTTTGTGTAATATCTCAATCTCAAAACTCAAAAGCTGAAAAGCCTATTAATACATGTGTATTATACACATACACACATAGACCTTTGGATAGCTGAAACAGCCCAATTGAGGAAGAAAGCATGCCTCTCATGGCTGTCGTTTGCAAGGAAAACTAAGAATTTGAAGTATCCAGTTAATTATAAAATGTCCACTGGCTGTTTCACGGGAACACAGAACACGCAATTAGTTCTGAGTATATGTGAGATAAAAAAGCAGAACTGACAATACTATAAAATGGAGCCTTCGTTTGCCTTCTCACAGTGACAGCACCAAGCACCCTTATGTCAGAAGTATAGAGAGAAATCGTGTCAGTTGCATTCTCTGATGACCACTTTTTCCTCATTCAAGAGACATTCCAATTTCTTCCTGTACTAAACTTTAGCCTCCCAAAGCTACAACTGCCAAATTACAGGCTCCCTTCCATATTATGAATCTGTTCCCTTAGGAAAGGTGGTATTTTTTATTTCACATTTGACCTTTTCCAGTTACTGGTGTGAGGGGCTGTTAATTGACCCCATCGTAGTTGGAGGCCAGAGTGTGGCAGGAAATGGCAGTGTTATGGAATATGTAATGATCTCTTCACTGTAATTTCCTACTCCCTTCCAAAACAAAAACACTCTTGTACCCCCAAACTCATAAAATAAAAACCTAGAAACTGTAGTTCTTGTTTAGTTTCCTATCCCACAATGGAGATTGCAAGGCAATCCTACTGTTTCAAACAAATGTGCCTATAAAGAGTCTATTGTTTGGAAATATAATTTTCTCCCTCTGGATCAGTCAGTGCTCACTGCTCCTTTTTCTAGTAAGGTGTTTTTTTGTTTGCACTAACTTTATTTACATGTAGGGTCAGATATCAATTATTTTGGGATACTCATGATTGAAAAGAAGGCGCTTATACTTTCTGATAGTAAATCCACCACAGACAGAAATTTAAGTCTGTCTGATCTCTCAGCAAAGGGCAACCAGATAAACTGAAAATATTTAATTGTTTCTGTAGTTTTTAGAGCTCAAATATAATTTAATTTGAGATTCTCATTTTTCATACATACATGCTGGAGATTTTTATCCCAATTTACTATGGGACCAGTCCTGAATCCCTCCCCCAGGCAATTCGTTCACTGTCACTGCATGGACCTCTGGGCTCCTTGCAAGTCACTCTCCCACCATATAAAAGTGTCTGCTATTAGCAGTTGACTTCAATGAAGTTATTCCTGATTTACACCAATATAAGTGAGAGGAAAAACAAGCCCTGTAGTGTGCATTTCTCCTGAGTTGCAATTTACCACACATTGAAAAATGAATGAATGTGTCTAGCATATTAACTGTAGTTTAGGTCTGGGAAAATGTGACCCTTCAAATCAGAAAGTATAAGCAGGCTTTAATTTTAAGGGGTCCCTTACCCTCATACAGATAAAGTGTGGCATGAATCACTTTTTGTGAACAGTAGTTAAAATCACCTCTGCTTCCCTCCTCCCCCCGTTAGAAGCAGAAGTTCTCAGGTCCCAATTCAACAAGTTGTTTAAGGTCATAGAATCAGACATACAGAGCTTGAAAGGACCTCAAGAGGTCACCTAATCCTTAGCACTGGGATGTCTAGGTTTAAGCACGTGAGTAGTCCCATTGATCTTAATGAGACTACAGACGTGCTTAAAATTAGACATGTGCTTGCAGAATAGATACCTTGTTTGGGGCAGAAAAATACTGGTATATTTTGTATGCTCCAGATCTATGATCATCTTGAAAGGCCTGATTCTCATTTACATTACAGTTGCTTTATACTGCTCTGGCAGTGCAGAGAGGCCTTAGAGTGGATGTAAATTGTAACTTACACTATTGTAAGTTCCCTTTTAGTGCCAGAATGATTTAAAAAGTGACTTAAGTGCAAATAAGACTAACACCTGAAGAGCTTACTTCCATCCAAATGGACTCTGTTTTCTGTTGAAACATGAGAAAAATTAAGCAAAAAAAATTACTAACGTTAAAAATTTTCTTCAGAGTTTGAATTAAATATGAACAAAAATGAGATGAATAACAGATTCTAGATGGTTGCACTCATCTAGATCCAAACCTGCAGGCCATATTCTGGACATGCAAGGCTGCTAAGATGTATTTAAATATAAATCATCCCCCGTTTCATTCAAATCAATTTGGATAGGAAATAGGTTTTTTGTTTTTAGTTTTTCACCTCAGAAAATTAAATTATAACCATACATTAAAATGAGATTTTCTTTGTTCCGGAGAAGCTATAAAAACATCATATAGTGACAATCCAGCTGAATTTCAGACATAGAATTCTGCTGCTTCAGTTCTTCTCTGGCTGTATCATTAGCAGAAAATAACTCCCCAAGGCTTATTTACATTTTAAAGATGCTTTTCAGTGCTTAAAAAGAACATACAAAAAGAGTAATCAACTTATTTGAATTTGTGTTCCTTGTATATATTTATCTAAAATACTCTACCCAGTGTGTTCAGTGAATGGAAATACACAGTCTGCAGCCCTGAATCCACCCTGAGATACATCAATAATATTGAAAATATGTGTTCCTGTTATTAATTGAACTTTATATAAAGGTTTGGCAGTTTGTGAACAAGCAGAGCCTGGTTCTAGAAACAGTCAGATTTGAATGTTCTTCCACTATTTGTGTCCTGCTCCAGAAATTTAGAACACTAGCTGAGAGCACAAGAGATCCACATACAAGAGTGGATTTTGGATTCACTGTGATATTGCACTGGGCTATTTAAATAGTGTCGCTTTATCTTGTATCATATATGACATAATGTCAAACTAAAATATGACATAGAATCATAGATTGTTAAGGCCAAAAAGAGACCATTATAATCCTATAGTATGACCTCCTCTATAACACAGGCCAAAGAATCTAACCCAGTAGTTTCTGCATCAAACTGATAACTTTTGTTAGAACTATGCCATATATATTTTAAAAAGATTAAATAAAAACTGTATAAGTTATGGAGAATGTATCACATCCTTAGGTGAATTGTTCCAATTGTTGTTTATCCTCACTGTTAAAAATTTACCCTCTATTTCTAATCTGAATGTGTTTAGCGTTAGCATCTAACTAGTAGATTTTAGGTATGGGTGTTGTGTGTGTGTGTGTGTTTTCTAGATTAAAGAGCCATCTACTGCCAGAATCTCTTTGGCGTATAGGTGCTTGTAAACTGTAATCAGGTCACCTGTTCTTGAATAAATGCAATAAATTGAGGTTCTTCAGTCTTTCAATATGGCCATGAACCAATCCCTGTGGGACACCACTTGAGACACACACCATCTGCAATGGTGCTACCCAGTCTGATTATGCAAGAACTCTTCTGTCTTTCGCATGCTGTACCTGATTAATAGCAGGCTTTCAGGACCTGCTATCAATTTGCACTTCATGCACAGGGATTCTTTATCTTCAAGCAGGAAGCAGACCATGACATATCTCTTACAGATCATAACTGTTCTAATGCTTGCCTTCACAGTTGGTTAAGGAGAAAATGTTCCTGGAGAAAAAGCTCCTACTCCCCCCTCTTGCAAATTCTTTCAGACATTGCACAGTTAGCAGCTTCTCTTCACCTGCTGTACTATATAATGTCTATGTGACCTTAAGGCCATATTCTGCCCTGACTTCAACCAGGCAACCCAAACTCAAATAGGTAAGTGGTGTCAGTCAGGGCAGAATTTGGCACATCAGACCATTTCATTAATATACATTGATCTATTTAAAAGGTGGATCTGGTAGGGGAGAAGTTTCAGTGCTGTTATTACCAACAACTAAGGGAGTTGTAAACTCCCTTCCAACTATTTAAAGACAAAAAAAAAATCTCTAGGCTTAATTTTACTTTGTTTGTTATGACTACTTTATTAAAGAGTGAAAGTGCACTGGAATCACAATAGCAAAATGGCAATCATCATAGACAGGTATTAAATTAATTATTGCATATGAACATTATTATAACTTATATTAGGTACTATAAGGTATTTTGATACCTTAAAATGTCAATCTGTTAGCAGACTGTAAAACAATATAAATAAATACCTATTAATGCTATCAGATTAATGTTAGTCAAACTTCATTGCAGCCCTATCACCCAACATATTATTGAATGGCATTATACTGCATTGTTATAGATAGATCACCATCATGCTGAGCCACATGGTTGTGGGGTAAGGAGCTGTCAATATCCAGCCCAAAGGAAAGGCACTTTTCTGGCTACTAATGTAGATGAGGGCTTGAGGCCTTTTAAGGTACCATAGAGCCTATTCCCAAATCTGGGCAGGGACAGAACCTCCCCTTTTGCAATCGTACAAGCATGCCTCTTTTCCAGGGTCAGTCTCTAACGTCATTTTGCCCATTTGGGATGATTCAATTAGATTTTGGTGTGACATCACTGTCTATGCTAATCTTTCTACACTATTAGCTAAAGTTAAAAGGCTTGCAATCAAACATATTGGGAATCATTGCAAAAGGCCTTAGGTGCCTTGATGCCCCAAAATGTACGTTCATAATGCTGTCAATTTTTAGGTGTAGGGGTTTCACAGTAGTTCAGTTTTGCTCTGGTGAGGTAGGCCTAGAATGAATGGAGCCTGCATCTACAGCCTTCCCTAACTTGTTTTGTTCAGAAAGCTGCATATATATCGGGGTACATGTTGTTACAGCTAGGGCAAATCTCTTTTGTTTTGATTATGCATCCAGATTTCACATTCTAGGTCTATGCACTCTATGACAGTGCTATGGTGCCAACCATACTCTTATAAACCAACCCTGGGACCAACTGGTTCAAGAAATGTTAAATACTGAAGGAAACCACATCAAGAGTTCCCACCATAATCTTCAGATACTTATGTTTAAAAAAAAGTTTATTTCCCCCTCAAACTTCACCTATAATGGCAGTAAGGAATCCAAGACAATTTACTAAAGAGAGAGAGAGGATAAAGTGACTCCAAGAGAGAAAGTCCTAGGGTGAAATTCTGGCCCTAAGTAAATGTCAAAGCTCTTGTTGACTTTAGTGGAGCCAGGATTTCACTCTTAGACTTCTGCAAGGCCAGGGGAATAACCAAAAATGAGTGATGGATGTAGCAGAGAAAACCTTGTCTTTTCTATCTCTTACTTCTGTGGTTCTGTAAATTATACATAATAAATAACTGTGTTCACTAATTCCTGTTGATTTACTTTGATGATTAGCAAAGCATTTAATATCTCTCAAAAATGTTGTATTTTTTCTTGTGAGGAGGTGGTAGTTAGGTTGCATATTGATATGTAGAATAATACTTGTAGAAAATGTGGTTCATAACTTTACCTTACAAGCTGCATTGCATACTACTTTATTTATCTCCTTCTCTGTGTGTGTACATATAGTAGGGGAATAAAGACTAGCTTTGAAACTAAGGAGTTTTGTGCAATGTAACTACATACAGAACATTGTCCAGATCCCACAAGTGTGGAGGAGGAGAAGTCTGATACGAACTCCAAGGTTGGAGGAAGAATTGATTTCCAGTTCTTGTTCAGATTTCTAACATCAAGATGGGAGAAACATATTTGATGCCTCACTTCCTGATGAGGTTCACAGTGATCTCTCCTTCCACCTATCCTCTGCCTTATCAACAGCTCTGGCTAGGCCTCCAATCATTAGCCACAAAGAAAGAATGAAGAAACTATAGGCTTCCCTAGTAATTCCTTCACAGTACCCAAGGAAAGTGAGTTGAAGAGCTTCCCCATCAGCACATTAGAGTGTCCCTCTCTACCCTGCTGCCAGCCATGCCACCACAGCTGTACTACTATTTTCAGTATGGCAATTTGTTGAGAACTAGTGCAATGGGAGTCACACCACAGCTCCAGGTTTAGAAGTAACCTTAAGCAAACATACCAGGCACACCTCATAAAAACCAGCATATGCTTAAAAGACGTTTTCTAACATCACTCTTATCTGCCTGGCCTTACTGAATTTGGCTTAATAAATGCAATCCCCAAAGAATACATACAGTCAGTCTTTTCTGTTTCTTACATTCCATTACACTCTGGCGCATATCACAGCACAAACTCTGACCTCTTAGCTGTGCCATAGAGTTTATTGGTCTTTCATTTAAAGACAGAGTAACCAAGTATTGAAATAAAGAATCCATTCATTATGCTGTAAATAGATGGGAAGAGAATTGTAGAATAGTGTAATGGGAAAAAATGAACTATTCATTTTTCTGGGGACGATCCAGCATTTTTTTCATGTGCAATGTTGGAAACACATTAGAAAATTTCCATTTTATCGCACCATGTCAGAACTTGTTTTTGTTAAGCTAATCCAAAAGTGTAATCAGGGGCAATGAGTGTCATGTTATATAAGTGAAAAATGAATATTAATCCAATCCAATGGAAAGTTGGCCTATAAGGTTTTTATTAGAAATATGTCCCTCCGGACTTATCTGTGGATGTAAACTCCTTGTGATTCAACTGGAAATTACCATAAATGACACTCTAAGTTATGATGTCCTGTCCCTTTAAGTGTTCAAGCACTCTCCACCAACCCCTGTGCAGAGCCTCACTTTTGTGTTGTTTTCAGTTTTGCAGCCAGAACAATAAAGTGAGCACAGCAGACAGCTGTGTTCCTATCAGCTCTGTCTGTATCTATCTCCTTCTCTGCAGGGTCCAAATATAACATCAGTGACTGGTGATCAAGCTACTAAACATCTACATTTTATTCTATATCAAGGGCTTGATTTTTTTAAGAGAAAGACATGGATTATGTGCTCTCTTTTCCATGTGCATTTAAGACATAATCCAAAGATTGAAGCTAGCATAAAATTAATGGAAAGACTCCAATTGTCTTCAATGAGCTTTGGATCAGACCCATGGCTTGCCTGTATTTGTGCTTACAATTAGTCAACTAGCTAGGCATCTGCACATACAAACATCCAGTTTGCTTGCTCAATTGCAATAAATATGTATGCAAATTTGGATGGGCAAGTGAACCTGTAAGTATTAGAAATCAAGTACTTACTAACTGAATGCAAAACAAATCCATTATCTGAAAGCTGCTTAATTTCAACAGTAATGTATGGTGCAGGGTAATATCATTCCATTCCACATCATTCCAGTTCATCCTGTCAAATTATAGCAAGGAATGATATGAAGAAGCCCAATACAAAAAGAGAGATGGCCACAACATTAGAACTATTCACTGTTAATAATAAAGCCTATGTTATAATAACTCATATTGTAATATGAACTCATAATATCAAAGGCTTTCTGAATGAAGTTTGTCAATGTGTCCATACACAGCCTCACTGTACCTAGACAGATTAGCTCATATGCTCCTTTCTTTCATCTTGGTGATATTCAAATCAGTATATTTCAGAGCTATTACAACCAACCTGTAATTCTATTGAAAGTAATATATAGTGCAAAAGTCTATATTAATACAATATTAAGGTTTCCAATTTAGACCTTATTTTGCAAGCTATTTAAGAAGGGAAAAGACTGTTCTATACGATATATTTCCACATGAAATAAATTCTTCATGAAACCTGGAAATTAGTTAACATTGCTTGACGTGGGACTGACTTCTACTTCTTTGCAGTCTCTGATTCCCATGAAAGACGTTGCAGAACATAGACTTGAGTTGATTGTTCTACTTTTGCTTGATGAGAAGTTTCCTGGAAGGTATGTAGAGGAGACCATGCTGTAGTAGAAAATTCTGACCTTAACTGCATTGATACCTGGATCCTGCCAAGTTTTTTAAATCTCCTCACAGCTTCCTAGTATCCCTGTCCATTCCATTGAGTAGCTGAACATCCTCAGTTCCCATAGTCTCAATGGGAGCTAACACTGCTCAGCAGCTCTCAGAAAAAGAAAAAGGCATCTTAGAGGCTCAGACCCTTGCTGCAGAGGAATCATACTGCAAAATGGTTATGCTTAAAAAGCTGAGTGGCTTTTGGAATATTTTGCTTCCTTCCAAGTTTTTATGATAGAGGAGAACATATGGCCCTTAGTTATTTTTCTAAATCTTGAATGACAAATCCCCCTGCTATTTTAGCTTACCCAGTTTTTTTTCCCCCTTCTCAGGATATTCTTAAGCATCTGCTATTTTTATTTATCTTTACAATTGGCATTACACTAAATATCTTTTATGAAGTAAATCAATTACTGTAACCTAAAACTCCTTTTACAGTATTGAGGTGCAATAATAATCAAATATCCTTTGCTGGTTGGACTCCCATAACCTAAGGGAAATGGAAAACATTTATGTACTCTTATCCAAAATCCTCACTTAAATTTTTCATTAACCAATTCCAGGTAGTCATTTAGTGTCACGTCTCTTCAAATAGATCACCTGAACATCATTATTTTTGTCTTCCTTTGTTACCATATCATTTCTTCTCCACTGTTTTCCTAATGACCTTTACATTGTTCCAGGTTTCTACTAATTTAATATAGCCAACATTAATTTTCTTTTGTTTCTTGGTCAATATCCCTTCAATAGGTACCTTCCAAAATGTAAATATTCAATTACAGTTATAATCCAGTACACATCATACATTTAGATAACATATATTATGCAGATAATTGAAGATTAATATTACAATACTATACACAATATAGTCTGTAAATACCTGTCACTCTTTATTTAAACTTATATTTTGGTGTTAATTACCAATATATTTCTCTGATTAGTATTTTTAGCTCAATAGATTTAGCAACTAAGTTAAGTGGCCTAATTTTCAGAAGTGCCAAGTCATGGTTATACACTAAATCCTGGGGTGATTGAAATTAGAAGCCAGAACAACTGATTCCCAGTCCTGTACATTGGATGGATTAAGTTTTAAAACAGAAAGATACCAATGATACCAGGAATGGGGTTCACTTTGCGTCTTGGGCTTGTTTTCTCTACAAAATATTGCTGCGTTTGAATATGGTTGTGAAGAATAAAGTTATCTGCTCACAGTGGAAAGTGTAATCATGCTTGTCTGACATACTGAACTTATTAGTTATTATTTGTATTACCATATCAGCTAGGAACTCTAATCATAGACATGGACCCCATTGTGCCAGACACTGTACAAACACAGAGCAATAATATAGACTGTAAGCTCTTTGCAGAAGTGACTAAGTAGAAGGTAAGACAAGATGAATAGTGACAGATGGATAGAGGAATACAAGGAAATAAATAATGAGAAAATAGCAAGCATCAGAGGCTGTGGTCTTGACACACAATCAGTCTGCCATGATGCCTACCAAACAATCTGATAACTGTTAAAGGAGAGTTTAAGGAGGGATTTGAAGGCAGATGCAGCAGCTTTGTGGATGTTTGCAGGGAGAAAATCCCAAGCATGTGGTCAGCATGGGAAAAGGTGTTTGGAAAATGAAACAACTGGGTGATGGATGCTGGCATCATGGTACAATTGGAGGCAGGAGTTGAGATTTTGATAGAGAATGAGAAAGGATGGGTAGGCTGGAGATATGTCATAAACGGTATTGAAAACGAAGACTAGCAGAGAAGTGGAGAGATTCCAACAGAAGGGTGACTTGGTCAAAGCAATGGGCAACAGTAATGTTCTTTTTCTTTTCAACAGCATTCTGAATGGATATAAGCAGATATTAGATTTGTCCAGGACACAGAAAAAGATGTTGCAGTAACCAAGATGTGAGATGACAAGAGTTTTAGCAGTGACTGGATAGTGAAGGCTGCATCAGTGATGTTAAGTAGAAGTAATCTGCAAGAGTTAGAAATTGCCTGGATGTGAGGACCTAGAGATAGTTGATGATGACACCCAAGTTACAGACTAGCGTGACAGGCAGGATGGTGATGTTGTCCACAGTGATTGAGAAAGGAAGGCTTTGGAGAGATGGGGGGGAATTGTTTATTATAATTATTATTAAAAATAATATCTGCTTTAGCTATGTTGACCTTTAGATGATGGTTAGACATACAAAAAATGAAGCGAGACAGGCAAAGGTTTTAGTTTGTATAGATGGAGTACATAGCTAGATCTGTGAATCATCAGCATTGAATGGTAGTTGAATTCATTTGCAGGTGAGATTTCTTGGAGATGAGATGTCAAGGGAGAAGAGAATGGGACCAAGGGAAAAACCTTATTGAACTCTCACAAGAAAGATTGAGGGTTCTCTGAGGACATGCTGAAAGAACTGTTAGAGAAAGAGAAAGGAAAACAGGAGAAGACAGTGTCACAGAAGCCAAGGGAAGACAAGAGTTCAAGACTAAGAGAATGAGCAACTGTGTTGAGGGCAGCTGACAGGTCAAGGAGGATGAAGAATAGAATAATAGTTCCGAGAAAGAGGGCATTATAGACTTGGATAAGAGTGGTTTCAGTGGAGTGCAAGGGGCAAAAGCCAAACTGGAGAGGGTTGGTGGTGGAATTGGAAAAGAACTACCATACAGTGATTATAGATATCAAACCCAATGAGTTTGTGTCTAGAGATGAAAGTGAGATGGGTGATAGTTGGAGAGATATGTGGGGTTAAAGGTGTGTTTTTTGGGGAGCATGGTGTTTACTGTTTTTTAAATATGGGAATGATTAAAGCATCCTTGTATTGTGAAAGGAAACAGCCATAGGAAAACAAGAAGTTAAGAAAGTGAGTAAGGTAGTGTAACAGTGCAGACTCAATCCAGCAGCACCTCCTGCTGGGTATCCTGGGAATTAGCTCAATCCAGCCCAGAGCACCACCTGCAGGCCAGTGATCCACCTTACTGCTACTGACCCCCATGTCCCTCCCAGGACCCCAGTGTCCCTTTAACTGGGTCTCCCCCTCCCAGGGGAACCCTGACCCACTATCCCCACCTTGCCTCAGTATCAGGCTACTGCCAGTCTTCATCTAGCCCCACACCCAGGGGCAGACTGCAGTATCAGCCTGCTCATCACTGGCAAGGTTGGGTTTGGACCTGCTACCTTGGTCTACCTCCAGGTTGCCCTCTGCAACCCCCAGCACCCCTTGGTCTTCTACTAGGCCACAGCCTGGGGCTTTCCAGGCTGGAGCTCCCCAGCCTTTCCCCAGCCCTGCTCCACCTAGGTACTCTGTCTCAGCTCCCTGCAGCCAGACCCTTCTCTCTCTGAGTGCAGAGAGAGACTGCTGAGCTTCTGGCTGCCCTGGTCTTTATAGGGCCAGCTGGGTCTGTTTGGGGCGTGGCCACAGCTGAGGCTGTTTCCTCAATCAACCCAGCTTTCCCTGGCCTAGCCTTCTCCCAGGGCTATTTCAGGCCCTTCCAGGCAGGAGTGGGTGTCCACCCTCCTACAGGTAGTAAGACAGTGGCACAAGAAATATCAGGTGATGGGTTAGGACTGGGTCACTGGGGGAATTAGCCCTGCATGTATGATAAGGAAGAAAGAGAGTTGTAAGGAAAGGAGGGAGGTAATGGTGTATTTTTTCCAATTTTCTCTTGGAAGAAATGTGTGAGATCTTGTGCAGAGAGACAGGTGGAGGAAGAGATGGTTTCAGGAGTGAATCAAAAGTGGCAAAAATGTGGCTGGTATTGCAAATGTGGGATTCAGATAAGTTGAAATAGCATTGGTTAGCTAGGTAGAACTGAAGGAAGAGAGAACAAATTTTGCCTTATCACAGAATTTCTGCTATAGATGATCCACAGCATAAGATCAGAAGTAGAAGAAGCAGATGTTGGGCTGGAGTCTGGCAGGGTGGACCTTTGATAGGAAACAGGGGGGAAAGAGTTCAAGGTGAAGGAAAGTGAAGCAGGGATGATAGGAAGGCAGAGCTGCTCAATGCCTACTTTGCTTCAGTCTTCTCACAAAAAATAACATGACAGGATGATTAGCTAAGTTACCATAAACAATAAAGGAGAAGGGATGCAAATCAGGATAAGTAAAGAAGATGTCAGAGATCTTCTGACATATCTGAATGAATTCAAATCAGTGGGGCCAGATGCTATTCACTTGATGGTACTGAAGGAATTAGCTGAAGAAATTGCTGAGCCACTTTTAATATTTACAAACTCCTGGATGACAAGAGAGATTCTGGAAGACTGGAGAAGGGCTAACATGGTTTATATCTTTACAAAGGAGTAAAAGGAGGAGCTAGTGAAGGATAGACCAGTCAGCCTGACTTTGTTGTAGATATTGCTCTAGTAGATTCCCAGGTATCATTCAATTTGTGAATATCTATAGAATGAAGGGGTAATCACTAGCAGCCAGCCTGAATTTACCAAGAACAAATCAAGCCAAACCAGCTTGATTTATTTATTTGATGGAGTAGCTGATTTGGTGGACAGGGAGAATGTGGTGGACGTATTATATCTGGACTTCAACAAGGCTTTTGACACAGTCCCACATGACATTCTGATAAGTACGCTGGAGAAGTGCAGGCTTGACAGAATTATCATTAGGTGTCTACATAAGTGGTTAAACAACCACAAACATAAACAAACTATTAATGGAATGATGTCAGGTTGGGGGGAGGGCTCAAGTGGTGTTCTACAAGGATCTGTTCTGTGGTGGGTGTTATTTAACATCTGTATTAATGACCTGGATGTAGGTATATAGAGTGTATACTGAGCAAGTTTTTAAATGACACAAAGTTAAGAGAGGTTGCCAAAACTTTTGAGGATAGAGCTAAAATTCAGAGGGATCTTGATAAATTGGAGAACTGGACTATAGACAACAACATGAAATTCAACAAAGACAAATGTAAGGTGCTACACTTAGGGAAGAAAAACCAAATGTACAAATACAGAATGGGGGAAAACTGGCTTGGCAGCAGCACTGCTGAGAAGGATCTGGGCATTGTGGTGGATCACAACTTCATCATGAGTCAGCAATGTGATGCTGCTACAAAAAAAGCAAATGTAATTTTAGGTTGGATTAACAGAGGCATAGCATGCAAGTCACAGTTGGTGATAGTACTGCTCTACTCAGCGCTGGTTAGACCTGAACTGGAGTATGGTGTCCAATTTTGGTCACCAATGTATAGAAAGAATGTAGAGAAACAGGAAAGGATCCACAGGTGAGCAACAAAGATGAACAAAGGGATGGAATGAACGCCATATGAGCAAAGTCTGAAGGAAATTGGTATGTTTAGTTTGGAAAACATGAGATTAAGGAGGGGGATATGATAGTGGTCTTCAGAAACTTGAAAGGCTGCCATAAAAAAGATGGATAAAAGTTGTTCTCTTTTGTCACAGAGGGCAGGACAAAAGGCAATGAGTTCAAACTACAGCATAGCAGATTTAGATTAAATTTCTGGAAAAAAACTTCCTAACTGTAAGAACAGAAAATCAATGGAACAGACTGTCTCAGGAGGTTGTGGAAGCTTCTTCACTGGAGGTTTTCAAAGGAGACTGCATAGCCATCTGTCTTGAATAGTCTAGATACAACAAATCCTGCATCTTGGTGGGGGGTTAGAGTAGATGATGGTTGAGGTCCCTTTTAACCCTATGATTCTATGGAGAGAATAAACAACCATATCAATGGAAGGAAGGGCAAGGTGGAGAGGGCTGAGAAGAGACAAAATGTCATCACAGCTGGTGGACTGGAAATCATGGAAAGGCTAACTGACAGAGCAAGAGTGCAGAGAGCTGATGGGCAATGTTGAAAATCCAAGCAATGATCAGAGAAGGGGATCTCAGCAACAAAGAGATCAAAGAGAGAACAGAGCTTGGTGAAGACCAGGCCAAGTGAATTGTGAGGAAACATACAGATAGGTGGTTGGATGGTTCATCAACATAGAAACTGTAGTCACTGAGGCTGAATGTGGGAGATTGTGAGGGAAGGAATAGAGACAACTGGCAGTTGAAGTTCAAGAGGAAGGCTGAGTTGGATGGATGGTAGTTAAGAGCATCATGGAGAAGAGAGATAGGTCAGATACAGTGCTGTTCAAAACAGGAGAAATAGTGGGAAGGGAGCCAGTGGGGGAAAGAGAAGGAGAAAACAGATGCTATGATGCAGAAGAGGGGTGTGGTCATAGTCATGTGTAATGGCAGATGGATAAGATCACAAAACTTCATTATTTGTTCTTGTCTACAAGATGGCCAAGTTATAGTCAACATTATGTCAGTTCATCACAATTATATTCAAACATGGTAATTTTTTTAGTGTAGACCAGCCCTTTCATAGTGCTATTTTAATTATTGAGGTAGTCGAGATGAGCTGAATATAGCATATGTGATGAAACAATAACAAATATTTCTTTTTTGAAATTTAAGTATTGATTAGTAGAAAGCAATCAAGAAACTCTAAATCAATTCAGGGTTCTTTCTGCTAGCTGAATGCAGCCATCATTAGTTTTCTTTAAAGGCATTGGGAAATGGTGAGAAAAACCATTAGTGTGGAAAAATATGTTAAAATAGTAGAGACAAAGTCAGATGAATACAGTGAAGTTCAGTGATCTACTGGAGAGTTGTGACACTAAAAGACTTTCTGGAATTGTTTAATGGATAATTTAACACTGCCATTTTGAATGGTGAAAATTATCTCTGGTAAAAGGCCATTCCAGGTGAAATCCTGAAGTGTAGGGCTTGTGATTTTGTTTCTTTTGATTTGTTTGGTGTCTTTTATTTATTATTATCAGTTGCACGTGTGGATGCTCAATATCTCTAAAATTTATGCTACTTACTGCCTAACATTTGGCATCCAAGTTTCAAAATATATGCCTGAGACTAGAGCCGGTAGGCAAAGAATGACTTTTTGGTGAAGAACCAAAAGCTTTTTGTCCAGAGGGCTCAACATTTTCCTGAGAAAGCAAATACTTTTAATGAAAAGGAAATTTGAAAACCTGATTTTTCATCAACAAACAATTTTGAGGGGAAATTTTCAGCCAGCCCTACTTAAGCCTTCTGAATGAAACCTTCGCCCCACTGAAGTCAATGAGAGTTTTGCCACTGACTTCTGTGAAGCTAGGTTTTACACTCTTGTCCTTCAATTCTCTTTCCAAATAAAATAGGGATAATGATGCTTACCCATTTCTGTAAAGTGCTATAGTGTAAAGTGATACTTGTTTATTTCTTCTGTATAATAAATAGTTACACAATAGTATGGCTGCTTGTCAAGTATTATGTGATAATTTAGGGTGAAATTCACCCCACTCTAGTATACCCACACAGGTCATACCACACTCTTAAGCTTATAGGGCTGACATCTGGATCCACAGAGTTTGTTAGGATTATTAGTAAGTAGTATTGCAGTCATCAACCAGAACCCTATTGTGCTAAGTGCTATATAAATACAGAATGAAAGAGAACTACCTCAAAGAGTGAGCATTGTTTCTTGGAACCAGCCAGAGTTCTGCAGCTGTGATCTGCAAGTGGGCAATCCCTTCCCTCTATGTCAGTGGGCATGACGGTGAGGAGGTCTTGCAGATTTCAACTGGTACCAGAGATCCTTTAAGGGGCTGCACATTGCAAACAGCACAGCTGGCTGACAGTTCTGAAATAGAACTGTCAGACAAGCTGAAGATCACCAGGCAAGAAGTGGGAAGGCATAACAAAGTAATCTCCCCAAGTATCCTGCCCCCACCAACACTCTGTTTAACCACTCTTTCACAGTAACTCTTAATTAGTTATTGCAGCCATGTGGTGCAAGGATCCTCCACATGATCTCTGTCTGGGAGAGAAAATAGCAGGATTCAGGGGGTAAGCTCATGTGTATAAGCATCCTCCCTCCTTTATGGTCTCCCCAGAAATTGTTCAGAGTACCCTGGAGCTGCTCTACACCCTTTCTGCACATTCTGAGAGTGGTGAGAATTGTTCCCTACATGAACATCTAAGGGGCTTTTTGTACCCCAACTCTTGTGGAAATCTGGATCAGGATTTGTCCCTTTATGTGGGTCTTAAGTAGAGCTTATATGTGGAGAGCACAGCCCTGACTCTCTCCAACTGGATGGATTTCAAAAATTATGAATAACTATTATAATTTTCTGTCACATTATAATTTCAGAGTGAAAGCATTAGAGAATATTACCATTCAGTTCTAATATTTCTTCTCCCATTCTTAGTTTGTCTTCAGTAGTTTCCAAAGAGGATACAGCAATCTCTTCTTGGAAACTCCAGGCATAATAAAACAGTAAAATGGTCATTATTTTCATACATGGTTTTCATCACAGAAACATAGATTGCATTGTTTGCTAATTTCCTGATGGTAGCTATCAATAAAAATTAGCATTTAGGGCTCTTGGAGGCTGATGCTACTTAATTTGGGAATCAGTGTAAAGGGAGCTGGGGAATATCTAATATAAATTGATGATGTTTTTACTATGCATCTCATTAAAGTCATAAAGAGACTTGGAATTTATGTCAAGGGTAAATAACACAATGGTATGGTATTTGGACAGCTCATTAAAATCTAAAGGTGAAGGACTCTACGTAGTAAGCCATTAGGTAACTGTACAAACTGTATTCTGTAATATCTTCTAAGTGGTAAGTAAATAGAATGTAAATGAAGTACACCCTTAACACACTTCTCAAATACGGATTTAATATTCTGCAAGTACTGAACATGACATATTATAGACTTTCCTAATTTAAGTGAGTGCAAGTCACAAAAATGTACAAAAAGATAGTAGCATGAAAGAATTAAATTTGCTTAGTACAGCTGGGCAACGTGGTTTGAAAGAATGACATTCTATGCATTAAAAACATGATGATGATAATAATAATATATAATAAATCTGATAAGGCCTAATTTTGTTTTTGAATGTTACATTAAAGTTTGACCAGAAATTAAGGCCTGTAAACTTTTGTGTTTGATCTATTTTGTTTATTAATGAATACAGTAATTTGGAGTTTCTTTACTCATATTACATACAATATATGAAATAGAGATTACCATAAATATAAACAAAGATAGTGATGGCATTCACTTACATGACTAGTCATCTTAAAGTAACGTGTAGCTATCATCAAAATAAAGTATTTATTGCTGGGCCTTATTTATTTATTTACAATTTCTTCGAATTTATACAATAAAGAAGGAAGTGTTGATCAAGGGCTCTATGTGCTCATCCTACAAATTACATGAACTCAGAAATAAATATATAAATAGCATCTTATCATTCACAGCCAGCGGACCTCAACCCTACCAAACACAAAGCTAAAGTGGAATCATAAACTAGAGCTGTTTAAAGTAAAGCTGTGTGAACAGATTTGTATAAAATATATATTGGCTCAAACTCTCACCCCTTTATCAAACCCAATGCTTTTTGTTTCATATTTGAAAAAAAAAGGTTTGATTAACTTTTTAACAATAATAATTTTTCAGTTCTTCACTTCCTAATTTTGATAGGGTTGACGTGGGACTAGAGGTACTATTATACAGTAAAAACTGTGTTTATCCGACACTTTATCAACCAGAAAGCTCTATTAACCAGCATTTCTGATATATTATATCTCAATACAAATCTTCAATCTATTAACCGGGACTAGTATATTGCCCAGGAGGTTATGCAATTACACATTCTGCACTTTACTTTTATGCAAAAGATGCAGAAGACTTGGAGGAGAGGAAGGTGGTCAGGAACAGTCAACATGGATTCACCAAAGGCAAGTCATGCCTGACCAACCTGATTGCCTTCTATGAATAGATAACTGGCTCTATGGATATGGGGAAAGCAGTGGATGTGATATATCTTGACTTTAACAAAGCTTTTTATATAATCTCCCACAGTATCCTTGCCAGCAAGTTAAAAAAGTATGGATTGGATGAATGGATTATAAAGTGGATAGAAAGCTGGCTAGATTGTTGGGCTTAACGGGTAGTGATCAACTGCTCGATGTCTAGTTGGCAGCCAGTATCAAGCGGAGTGCCCCAGGGGTCAGTCCTGGGGCCAGTTTTGTTCAATATCTTTATTAATGATTTGGATGATGGGATGAATTGCACCCTCAGCAACTTTGCATATAACACTAAGCTGGGGGGAGAGGTAGATACGCTAGAAGGTAGGGATAGGGTCCAGAGTGACCTAGACAAATAGGAGGATTGGTCCAAAAGAAAACTGATGAGGTTCAACAAGGAGAAGTGCAGAGTCCTGCACTTAGGACAGAAGAATCCCATGCACTGCTACAGTCTGGGGACCGACTGGTTAAGCAAGGGTTCTGAAGAAAAGACCTGGGGATTACAGTGGATGAGAAGCTGGATATGAGTTAATAGTATGCCCTGATTGCCAAAAAGGCTAACGGCATACTGGGCTGCATTAGTAGGAGCATTGCCAGCAGATCAAGGGAAGTGATTATTCCCCTCTATTCAGCACTGGTGAGCTGGAGTACTGCATCCAGTTTTGGGCTCCCCATTACAGAAAGGATGTGGACAAATTGGAGAGAGTCCAGCGGAGGGCAACAAAAATGATCAGGGAGCTGGAGCACATGACTTATGAGGAGAGGCTGAGGGCACTGGGCTTGTTTAGTCTGCAGAAGAGAAGAGTGAGGGGGGATTTGATAGCAGCCTTCAAGTACCTGAAGGGGGTTCCAGAGAGGATGGAGTTAGGCTGTTCTGAGTGGTGGCAGATGATAGAACAAGAAACAATGGTCTCAAGTTGCAGTGGGAGAGGTTTAGGTTGGATATTAGGAAACACTATTTCACTAGGAGAGTGGTGAAGCACTAGAATGGGTTACCTAGGGAGGTGGTAGAATCTCCATCCTTGGAGATTTTTAAGGCCCGGATTGACAAAGCTCTGTCTGGGATGATTTAGTTGGTGTTGGTCCTGCTTTGAGCAGGGGATTGGACTAGATGACCTCCTGAGGTCTCTTCCAATCCTAATCTTCTATGATTCTAAGACAAGTAAGTAAGCTGATATCAGGAATTTATTCAAAAAAGCAGCTTCCAGGGTGTGTCATAGGGTCATTTATAGATTCAGCCCAGTCTCCTACACCTTCTACATCTACAACGTTAATTGATATTGATAATGATGACCCTAAGGCACTGCAAGATTCTGAAGTGCCTTCTGAATCATCAAAAAGAAATTAAATTATGTTCAGTATAGTTTTAGTGTTGTGTATTTTTAGTGATCTGGGTGCACGACATGTGCTGCCCATAGTGATATGTTGTGTCATAAGGTAACCTACCATCTAAAAAACTTTACCTTTATACACCTAAGTGCTTCAAGAAACCAACCACTCTTCAGTGCAGTACTACTATGGATCGGTAAATACCTGTATAGCATTTTATACTTTATTCATTTTATTGTATTCTAATTCTTTGAAAATTGGTATTCCATTGGTAAGTATAACTCTTAGTTAACGGGAATTTTTGACTAACCCCCAACTTGCCGGATAACAAAGCTTTTACTGTACAATGAAAGAGATCTCTTTCTATGTTATATTCCGCTCATCTGAAACCAGGTACAAGAAATTTCATGTTAGCTTGATTGTATGAGATTTCCAACCTTATTTCATGACCAAGAATTCAGAAGTGCATTTACATGTTTGCATCCTTATTTGAACAAAAAAATAACTTCTAAAAAAGTGGTTTAAATTTGTATTTTCATGAGTGGTGGAAAAATAAATAAAAAATGAAAAAGAAAGGCTCAATATTCAATGAGCCAAACCCTGAATGCTGATGCATGAAACACTACATGCTGTAACATAAGCTGTAAAATAAAATGTAAAATGATTGTGACACACTTATGACTAAATGCTAGTTTCTAAGCAGAAAGACCCAAAAAAGGAACTAAAAGAAAAGATATTTAGGTATTTCCAAGACTGATATGTATTGAAGCAATAGACAACCACATGGGTTGTGCACTTCAGAAAGGACAGAGAAATAGGTTTCACTATATAAGAGTTCACCCCTCCCGGGAAGGTGAGACTTAATCTCAAATTTTAGGCTCTGGTATAAATCCTGTATATCTGCTCTACTGCCACATGTCCTTAGTGGGGAAACTTCCAGTGAAAGGGGGGAGCAATTCCTCATATGTTGTAGGGCCAAAATAAGGGCTGTAAACCACCCCCTTCTTCTCAAAGCTTCTCGTCCAGGAATGTGTTAAGGAAGAATGGTTTGGGTTCAAGATGGATAGTTGTGGCTGGAGCTTTCTGTGTTTGGCTATTCTGGGTTGTTCGGTGGCTTCAGGGGGGACCATGGGATGCAGCCATAAGTTTGTACAGCACTTAGAGTTGTTCAAGCTTATGCTAGGAGCCAACCAAGTCATGCACAATATCTCCAACTTAACTGTGCCTCCTGAGAGAATGGAGATAACAGACTTTTTGAGAAAACAGAGATCAGTTTATTCCCGTACAGCTGTCCATTGATTTGTGGTGAGAGCAAAGAAAAAACAAAACTTATAGAGAGGACAATGACAGGTACAGCTTTCAACCTTTGTAATTCAGACATCCTAGTCCATTTTGGTGAGGCTATGCACCATTCTTACCTGTACAAGAAGCATGCAGATCATTTTCTTGATTTCTCATTTTTATTTTTCATCATTTTCAATAAATAGTGTCTTGTTTAGATACAGCTATAAGTTAGATTTGACTAAAAATCAGGAGAACTTAGTATTAATGGGTCACCAGCTTGGGATAGATGAGAAATTGTGTTATTGAGAAGAGGAAGAGAAAATGGGTGGAGTGCACCATCCCAGCAGGGCAAAGGCAATAGAACGAGGTTTTGAGAGGGCAGAAAATGGGATTACTTGCAGACAAGGCATGTACTCATCATGACTAAAAGTGGATGATATAGCTAGCTAGGAAATTATTATTTTTTCCTGTGAATTTTCAAAGAAGACATTTTTGTTTTCCTCAAAATATGTAATTCAGGTTTTCATCAAAAAAATGAACTTCAAAATATTTTTGACAAAAGCAGATTTTTTTTGCAAAACATTGTTTTGTCAAAAAAGCCATTTCCATCTTTTAAAAAATGACAAAACCAACTGTAATGGTAGACTTGGATTTGAAAGCTAATTAAAGCCAGTTTGGACTACATGATTGCACAGGAGAGCAGTGTTAAGAACCCCTGCACAGTCTAACTGGACCTTGGCTGTAGACATTGTTCCAGGGTGTTTGGAGAGGAGTAATGAGGAGCACTGACTGCTTCCCAGCTCACTGGCTAGTGCAGCTGATCTGGTGATGGGACGGGGCTGTTGTAAGTTGTTACTGGTATGTCAGCAGGAAATTTCTATTCCCACTTTAGAACAAGGGCGAAGCAGGGCTGGAATTATGCTTTAGAGTAGTGCCTCTGAAATATAATGTTATGAGCTGAGTGAAACCTTATTATGGGTTGAGTTAAAACCTCACACAAACTGATGTATGAACATGCCCTTCATTTAAGATTGTTTTAGGTATGGCCCCTTACACTCCTAGCAGAGTGTGCCCCAAAACTAGCACCATATAAGTGGAGGGTTCCACTTGGTATTGTGACCAGGTGGATGTATATAGGTATGTCTACCCAGCAAAGAAAAACCCGTGGCTGGCTCCTGCCAGCTAACTCAAACTCGCAGGGCTTGGGCTTTAATTGCTGTGTAGTCTTCTGGGCTCAGGCTGGATCCAGGTTCTAGAACCCTGGAGGGTGGGACAGTCCAGAACTCAGACTCTAGCCTGAGCCTGGAAGTCTACACAGCAATGAAGCAGCCCCACAGCCTGAGCCCTGTGAGCCTGAGTCAGCTGGCACAGACCAGCCACTGGTGTCTAGTTTCTGTTTTACATAAGGTACGTCTATGTGAGAGAACATGCACAAACTGAGAACAGACAAGAACAGAGAGAAAGGAAGAGGCAAAAAGCCAAGCAGTGTGTTCAACTCTGAGAAAAAATAGAGGTTTTGGGTCTGTAAAAGAGGCTTGGAGCTGTAAGCTAAACAACTGCTCCTTTTTGTTCTTAGTTCCTTCTGTATTCAGAGAAGCAGGACTTTGCGTCAAAAAGAATACCAATCTTGTTTATTTACAAGGAATATACAGACTCCATCAATTTCTCTTTCTAACTGGAACATCCTCAAGACCCTTTGACTAGCTGTTAGGGTTGAAAAGGGACAACAATAAGAATTGCTCCTCGCAGACTATTCTTGGAGTGCTGCAGCTTATCCAGTATGCCCTTTATCTAAAGGCACAATCTAGCCCTTAGTAATTCTTGACAAATCTTCCTAGAAGCTGTAGATGCCATTTGAGTAATTTCCTTACCTAAAAATCTATTGGTCTTTGATGGCAAATTATAGGTGCCAGTAAAATTGTATTTGATTAAACCCTACATTCTGCTTTTAATCTAGAAAATTGTCTTTACAGACATTTTAAACTGGGCTCAATATAGCATCTTCCTCATCAAAGCATCTTCCTTTAGTAATATTTCATTAGTAGTGTAAAATCATTTTTAAGTAAATAAGGCTGACTAATAAGCGTGTAAAATATACACTTCTGACAACAAACAGTAAGTTAAAATATAGAAGCTATTAAATTTGTATATCTCTGTTAAAATTAGCAGTGGTTAAACTGTTGTGAAATAAATGAGAGCCAACAAAGTTGTTTTTTCTCTCTAAAATATCAAACTGAAGCTGTTCTGAAGTTCCAAAGTTTGTTTAGAGCATAGACACTTAAAAAACATAACTCTCACAGATACATGTGAAACTCTGGAATGTAGATGGTTTAATCTCTCCTGATTTTAGAGGATACTGGATGGTTGTGCACTCCGGATAGCTTTAAAGGGGCCACACTCTGCAGACCACATAGTTTTAAAGGCGTTATTCCATCTTCCTCTCCATCCTTCCTGTTGCCTTTTGAACCAGCTGGACCCTTCCCTGGATTATTAAGGAGTGTTGGGGTGGGGTGGTTATTTCTCCTATCTCATATTTTGGGTAGAGATCCAGGATAGTGCCTTCTCCAAGTATTATCCAAATCCTCCGGATCTGGCAGGGAAGTGATAACGAGGAAGAGCTTTCTGAGGTATTTGCCACACTAAGCCAGAGACAGAGAATGCTCCACAAGATATTAGCACAATGGCTAAGGAAATGTCAGGGGGTTTATAGGAATTGTGCTCTAGGAGTTTTCCTCTCTTACTGTCCTTTTGTGGTAACTACTGCCTTCACTGTTCCCAAAGAAACCAGAGTCCTGACTTCCAGCCTTCCTAAATATGTAGTATGAGGATAAATTGTGTTCATTTTGCATTCCCCAAAACCCATGATGGGCCATCTGGTGGCAGGAAGATGTGAGGAAATCATGACTTGAAAGTAATAGAATAACAATGGTTCTTCCTGGTAGAAGTCCAATAGAAACCTGGAAGAAATTAAAGCTGCCTTCCACAGGTAGAAACACCAAAGGGTGGAGGTGACAAAATTACGTTCAGAACAGCATCTGGGTAATAGTGCTGTAGCATACATAGCAAGTTGTAATTTACCCCACCCTCCAGCAACTCTTCTGAGTCTGGCCCGGGTAATAGCTATTAATGCCTATTAAACTAAGTGTGTTTTGTAGAGCAAAAAAATATACTTTTTTTAAAAAAAAGGTATATCTAGTTATGTGTATCTCATGAACTCTGGTGTCAGAAAATTTTCCCTACAGATACCTGGAGTGGTGGCCACATGTGTGTCCTGGCTTCCCCATAGTCGATAGGTGCAGCTTAGGCTGCAATCTAAGTATGTCCAAAGTAATATCTGATTTCCACCTCAGTCACTCAGTATACTTACTTTTTTTCCCCGAAGCCACATGCTCACACAAAAATGCACAAAACCTCCATGCTTTAGTATATTGTGCCCTACCCTTTCACCTAGGTAGAACAAAACCTTTTCAGGCTTCCTTCAAGCTTTTTGGGTCTTATGCAGAATGAATGAAAAGTCATCCTGTTACAGCACAATGACTCTCTGGACAGATTACATTCTTATGTGCTATGTTGCCAAGGGCATTACTCCTCTTGTATTCAACTAGGGCACACTCAGCCTCCTGGCATTTGTGGGTAATGTACCTATCATGGACATCTGTAGAGCAGTGATGTGATCCTCATTTCATATGTTTTCTGGAGACTATGTGTTAGGTGGGGGATTTCAAGGGTTGGGGAAAGGATCCCAGGTTCCAGCCATGTGCCTTTGCACAAACACCAACCCCCTCACTTCTAGGGGGTTGAAGTTAATGGAACAAGCACCACACTTCAGGAACTCTAGCAAATCAGGAACTCTAGCAAGAGTTACCCAGACTCCCTTGTCCCAGCACAGTGTACAGCACACAGCCTTCCCAATGCCTAGCTAGACCCACACCAACTTTCCGTCCCACACCAATGCAAACCCCTCTCAGGTCAGGCCAACCTATCCATGCACACTGGTGCTGGTATGCACTGCCAGCTCAAATTGATGGGTCTTGTTGTGTGGTCTCAGTTGTCCTGTTAGCTCCAGGCTGTGTGTGTATAAAAGTCCCCTTTTACAAGCACCAGTGCAGCATCTGACTCTCCTCCAAGGACTCTGTACTCCTGCTATCTGGTGTATCTCTGCCCTAGTACAGCTGCTTCTGTAGCTTTTTCTTTGTACCCCATCCAAATCTCCCCAGCTTGCCTCCCCATCTGCTCATTGGTTTAGATCAGGGGTTGGCAACCTTTCAGAAGTGGTATACCGAGTCTTCATTTATTCACTCTAATTTAAGGTTTTGCGTGCCAGTAATACATTTTAACGTTTTTAGAAGGTCTCTTTCTATAAGTCTATAATATATAACTAAACTATTGTTGTATGTAAAGTAAATAAGGTTTTTAAAAGGTT
This sequence comes from Malaclemys terrapin pileata, assembly GCF_027887155.1. Classification (NCBI taxonomy): domain Eukaryota; kingdom Metazoa; phylum Chordata; order Testudines; family Emydidae; genus Malaclemys; species Malaclemys terrapin. Next base: position 94,981,017 of record NC_071509.1, read on the forward strand.
TAAGAAGTTCCATTTAAAATGAAATTAAAATGCAGAGCCCCCCGGACCAGTGGCCAGGACCTGGGCAGTGTGAGTGCCATTGAAAATCAACTCGCGTGCTGCCTTCGGCACGCATGCCATAGGTTGCCTATCCCTGGTTTAGATCCCTGGTGGTCTGAAGTTAATTCTGTGTCTTTGTTTTGGATTGGCACCCCTACCCGCCCCCCCCCCCCAGCCAATCAGGTTTCTGCAGAGTGGCAGTTGGTGGGGGGGAAGGGGAAAAAAGGAAAGGTCTCTAGCTAGTGCCACATTATGCTATTTCTATGTCATTAAGGGAGAAGGTGAATGTGGGGAAAGAGGTCCTGCAGAGACCTTCTGCTGACGGTACTCTTAGCTCCACCTATATCAAAACAGCTTGGGACTCACCTACAGTGTCATGGACATATGCCATCATTTGAATAAAAATCAGTTACTCACCATCTCATAACAGTTGTCCTTCAAGGTGTGTTGTATATATCCATTACACAACCCACCCTCTGTCCCCAGTGCATCAGAGTCTGTCATCTAGATTATGGCATGAATGATCCAAAGGTTAAACTGGATGGCTCCACTCTTTATATCCTTGGCACAGAGCATGAGGGAAGCCAGTTCTCTTGCATGGCCACCCACATGGGTACTGTGAGGGAAATATCTCCAGCACCAGTGCATAAGACATCCACACACCTACAATGTGGCAGATATATGCAATACATCTTGAAGAACAGCAGTTACAGAAAGATGAGTAACCATTTTTTATGAATCCTGCTGGGTCTGAAGTGAGAGTTAGGTACTGAGCTGCTGGGGAGTGTCAGAAGTTAGGTGGTTGTGCACATGCCTAGATGCCTTGGGCACTCTAGCAATGGAAACTTAGGTGCCTCAGGATTTTAGGCACCTACAGCATTAGGTAGCAGCAGCTAAGCAGGGGTTTGGTGAATACTGTTGGTGCCTAAATGTTGGACTTAGTTCCCCTCATGAATCCCACCCATTACTGCTTATTGCCCCATTTTTTTGGAGATTGGATGTGGGTCTGTGTCCCACATTGTGGTTTTGGCAGCTTGAGGGGTTTGCAGGGCCGGCTCCAGGCACCAGCCCACCAAACTTGTGCTTGGGGCAGCACCTGGAGGGGGGCGGCGCGGTGCGGTGCTCCGGCTCCAACCGCCGGGGAGAGCGGGGCCACGGCCGGGCTCGCCGCCCTCCCCCCGGCGCTCTGGCCGCCAGGGAGAGCGGAGGCCCACCTGGGGCTCGCCGCCCTCCCCCCGGGGCTCCGGCTGCCCTCCCCCCCGCGCCCTCCCCTGCCGCACTGGGGGGGCGGAGGGGGGAGGCCGCCAGAGGCTTTTTTGCCTGGGGCGGCAAAAAAGCCAGAGCCAGCCCTGGGGGTTTGCGTGTCATAATAATAGTTGCCTTGGGAATTCACCCATGAAAGCTTATGCTTCAATACGTCTGTTAGTCTATAAGGTGCCACAGGACTCTTTGTTGGTTTTTACAGATCCAGACTAACACGGCTACCCCTATGATACTTGTATAAAGATGATTTTCTATCTGTAGGTCTTAGAGCTCTTTACAAAGGAGGTAAATATCATTATCTCCATTTTACAGATGGGGAATCGAAGTCACAGAAAGGCACAGTGACTTGCCCAACTCAAAGCTGTTTGTTTTAAGAATATTAATGGAATCTTCCAAACTTTCTTCATTTGAATCTAGTGTTTTGAATATTTTAATGACTTCCCCCCATTGTAATTTTGTTATCTCCAGGAGAATGAAAAAAGCTATAAAGTATTTAATTTAAGAATTTAATTTCAAACAGATAGATGAACCGGAGTGCATGTTAAATTATAAATAGGAAAACTGAATGATAAGAAATATGCTTTCATTACTTTATAAGTACAGTAATAACACTTGCTACCTTGGGCCTGAAGCTTATTGGCAACCAAATTTGTAATCATCAAAATGGAAAGGTTTTGTGTGTCTGGGAAATAGTTGTTTCTCTACTACAATATGTTTCTGGATATTTTGAGCTATGGCTAATAAGCATTTAATAATGATTATATTAAAATTTTATTTTCCTTTGGGTTTGCTTTTGATGTGTATTATATAAAACAGGTGTCTTGTATGATTTTACTGACACAAGGGCTTTCCGGTTTGCACTGAGCTCAGAATTATTAGTTCAGAATCAAGTTGCATATCTTTGTTATTGCTTTGTAAAGTTCTAATTAGAATTCTGGGTATCTAAAGAAGTAATAAGCTTTGAGGATAGCACTGTATCTTTTAGATGCATGATTGCTGTTCACTTTGATTCACTTGTTTTATTAAGCGGATAACAGTGAAGAAGCAGTCGAATAGTCTTGTGTATTTGATCTTTGTGTATTAGAAAGAATTTATTAACAATAAGAAAAAGGGATGACTATGAATCAGTATTCACTTTTGTCAGGTTGGCTCTGGATAAGGAATTTGACAGAACCGGATCTCAGATTTTTAAGTCCACTTTGGTCATTTATGACTATCAATTAATATACCTCAGGCAGGAAGGGACCTCTTAGACTATCTAGTCCAGCCCCCTGCACAATTGTAACTGTTACTGTAACCTAATAATCTAAATATTACATCTAATTTTCTCTTGAACATCCATAGTGCCTACAATGGGCAAGTATCAGAGGGGTAGCCGTGTTAGTCTGGATCTGTAAAAAGCAACAAAGAGTCCTGTGGCACCTTGTAGACTAACAAGTGTATTGGCGCACAAGCTTTCGTGAGTGAATACCCACTTCGCCAGACTCACAAAAGCTTATGCGCCAATACATTTGTTAGTCTGTAAGGTGCCACAGGACTCTTTGTTGCTTTTTACAATGGGCAAATTATTCAGTTTACTGACTGACTTCAAAGATAAGATATTTTTCATAATTTCTAAGTTGAATTTTCCTTTTACTGATATCAGCTATTGCAACTCTTCTTACCACGGTGTATATTTCTGAATTTCAAAGAATAGTATGCAAAAAAAAAAATTACCCATCTCCTGTGCTCGACTAATTTCTAGCCTGTTGTTGACAGTCAGCCTCTTAGAGCTGTGCTCCATGGTTGCTCTTACATCCTTCACACTAGAAATATTCCCTCATATGGAAAGATGCAGGATTGATTTTGACCTTTTATGCCATTCCAGCAGCATAAACAAATCATGGCCAATTCAGAAACATTGTAGAGCTGATATATCTGTCCTGCCTGTCCTTTGCCATTCCCAATCTAGGGATTTGGCAAGGGTGGAATGGGACAAGGCATGTTATGTGTAAGAGTGGGAGTGACTGAAATGCTCTGCACTTCATTGGTTTGAGACAGGTAGATGTGTAGCCTATAATCAAACCCAGAGGGCCAAATCCAGAAAAGGATTTAAGTGTTGCGGTGCCTAACTTTTAAATCCCTAGACAGTAATCCACAAACCCCGAGTTAGCCACCTTAAATTATACAATGCATGGGAAGAGATGGACACAGAAATGGAATCTACAAAAGCCTTTATGCTAGCTGGGGAGCTGTCTAAGCTCGTCAATTGCAGAAGTTCTAAACCCATGCTTCCGAGGGAGTTAGAAGCCTAAGTGTGGGCAGGAGGGAAGCATGTTTAATCTGCTTGGGGTCAGCCAGGATCTTTCTCCTGGAGTCAAGTGCCAAAGCCATTTCTTGCAAGAACAGCAGCTGTTCTTTTGCAAGACACAAAAGTCCACACAAAATTTGGGGTTGGAGAAAGAAGCTGCTGATCATGACAGCTTCTTGTGACCTTTACCCAGCAATTGATGGACTCACCCAGGATGTGGGAGACCTGGGTTCAAATCCCCCTCCAGCTGCTATGAGTAGGAATTTGAACTTTCTCCTAAGCACTGGGAGATGTGTACTAAGTATGGGGCTAGATGGTATTCCGGGATGGGTTATAGAGTTTAAGGCCAGATCATCTAGTGTGACCTGCATATCAGAGGGCACCAGCACCACCTATATTCTATACTCAACAACTTAGACCAAAATATTATAAACCTCAGTCTCTCCAGTTAAAGCTGTTCCCCTGTGCTTAAAATAATTAAATATTCATTGGTCCAGTCATAGAGGGAGAGTGACTCTATAGCCTTGTGGTGAGGGTGGTTACCTATGAGGTGGGAGTTCCAGTCCCTGCTCCGCATCAGACAGAGGAGGGATTTGAACCTCCTTGGACTAACCTTATTTAGATGCCTAACTCCAGGGGAGAGTTAGCAGCTGAACTCAAGTGAAAGGATCCCCAAGTGAAAGGATATGCCTCCCTCTGGCCTCCACAGGTGAAATTGGCAGAACAAAACCTAGTTTCACATGGTATGAAGATCACAGACGTAGGCGTGAGAGTGGCACCTGGACACTTAAACTAAGGCAGCAGTGCACAGAAACCAGTGGCAGAAACTAAGATGCCTAGGGGACTTTAATGGTGAAAATTTAGGCAGCTCCAGGATAAAGTGGCAGCTTAGCAGTGGTTTTGAAGAGGGGTTTTAGATTTAGGCACCCAAAGTGGGAGTTAGACACCTACATTCTTTTGTGGATGTGGGCCAGAGTACCCTCAGCTTTTCGAGCTTTTCCCTTCTTCTCTTTTGTGGACAGGAATGGAGTAGAAAGTCAGCTTGGAGAAAATCCTCCATGTTAGGAAGCCCCTGATGAATGCTCATCCTGTGACACTGAATGCCATGTCACTATACCTCTGGGAAAGGTCAGTCTAGGCCAGCTGTAGATAACTTAAACCAAGGGCCAGCAGTGGGTAATTTTATTCTGGGTAAGTTAAAAGCTGGGCCTTTCAAGATGAGCTGAAAATGGTAGCTACTGGCTTCCCTGCTTCCACAGTCCAGTCAAATAGATATATATTGTTAGGTCAAACTGATTTGAATATGTCCTACTTTGTCTGGGTATATTGTAAAAATTTACTTTATCTAACATTAGTCCAGAGGTACAATAGTCACATAGGTGATTGACTTTTTCTTTTATGCTAAAGCCTGCAGCAGAGGTTTTAAGTTCAGTACCCCATCCACTATGGAGTCCTCTAAGATTTCCTCCTCTTCTAAGGGCTGGTCTACACGGGGGGGGGGGGGGGGGGGGAGAATTGATCTAAGATACATAACTTCAGCGACGCAAATAGCGTCGCTGAAGTCGAAGTATCTTAGATCGAATTACCTGGGGTCCACACGGCGCGGGATCGACGTCTGCGGCTCCCCCGTCAACTGCGCTACCGCCGCTCGCTCTGGTGGAGTTCCAGAGTCAACGGGGAGCGCATTCGGGGATCGATATATCGTGTCTTAACGTCACCGCCGAGATCCGGTGGGTAGTGAAGACGTACCCTAAGAAAGAACCTTCCTCTTTCCTCATTTTCCCCTTACTTTCTATTGTGTTGCAAAATGTCTTCTACCCATTTTGGTAAGAAATTGTCATTCTGCATTTTTGCCTCTTTAATGTAAATACTATGTATTTTCCTTGTGAGGAGTCCAAGTCAAGCATCACATTCAAGCACCGAAACCACAATTTATAAAACTCCTCAAAGAAATTTACTCTATCAATTCAAATTAAAAAGTTATTCAAAATCCATCAATTGCCCTATTTTTAAGCTACAAAATTTCTGAAGAAAAATGTAGGATGTGTATACTATATTTTAATTAAATTTCTAATTTGTGTGTGCTGTAGATTGGATTCCAATTCATAGCCCGTCTGTGAGATCCCAGAGGTTGCCCACTTCAACTCTCATGTTGTTTGTGGAAATATAGGCTAAGGGCCAGATTTTAAAATATATTAATACACCTAAAGATGAAGATAGGCGTCCAGTGGGATTTAAAATACCTTTAAAAATCTGGCAATAAGTGACCCAGCATGTCAAGTAATTTTATATGGCTCTTGTTAGCATTTTTAAAAATAGCTTAATATTGTGGAAATATTGTGAGCATTTTCTTATTTTGAGGTTTAGCCTTTCAGCAAGTATGTTAGTATTGCTTAATTAATAAGGAATCTGACTACAGAAGTGTTTTGATTACAAATGTATAATGAATTATTTTAGGATGTATTTATACTTCTAGTGATATTTTACTCCCTTCAAGGACACCTACTGATATTATACATTGTATTCATATGTTGTGTCCTACTTTTTATTTATAACTTTACAATTACAGTTTGCTTCAGACAAGTATCTGTACTAACAGGGTGTTCTAATATAGAACAAAGAGAACAAATGTATTTAAAGGGGGGAAAAAACTCCAAATATAATGTAGTCCCCACATTACCTATTAAATGCAAAAGTGTCAATAAGCGGTGGTTGAAATTTCTCAGAGTAATAACAGTGATTTTAGATTAAATTGTTTGCTCTCTTTTGACAAATTCTTGTTTGGTATGTTTCGTAAACTATGCACTAAACACCGGAAATTCCAACAGTTAAAGGACCGGCCCTTCAAGTGTGCTTTGACTGCTTTTTGCCAAGGCACCACAAAAGACAGCCTCTTCAATATTGTCCCTGAATTTAAAGAACTATTTTTATGCAATATCACCAAGTTAATACTTAAGAAGGAACCTTAGTTTTTGCAATTAGGAGACTTCCAAATGTTTGATTTCTGAAACTCAAAGGGTGACATCATTTGGGTTTTTTTTAGGGTTTTTTTTGCTCTTGATATACCTATTTTAAAGGCAGGATGGGAAATGAATGGGGGGAAATGAAGAAATGCAGAAGTATTTGCTTAGCAGATCTTAAGTTTTAATTGTTTTGATCTGGAGCAAGGCTGCAGTTGAGGTCACAAAGCTTTTTGAAAGTGCCCTGAAATGAAGCCACTATACTGAGCTTTCAGGTGCTACTAAGGTAATACAATGCTTGGGACAGTCAGCATTCTGTTTTAACTGTACTATGAAAAAAACCTTAAAAATCAAGCCAAGTTGAGGCAAAGCAGTTGAGTAGTTTTAATGTTATGAGCACCTCAAGTTGTCTCTTTCACACATGGACAGTAGGATTTTTAAGTCTTAAGATCGGTAAAACAAGACAGTGCTATAATGAAGAGCTTGTTCTTACAGGGAGAAATTTTCAAAAGCACAAATGAAATGTAGGTGCCTGCCTAACTTCCATTATGTACCTTGCCTTTGAAAATCTCCCCCACAGGCTTTACTCAGACAAAAGCTCATGAGACTTTCAGTGGGAGAACTGCAGGGTCAGACCCAAAGGATGTTTTCCTAAGCAGCTAGTTCTAAAAAAGCAGGGGGGTGGGAGGGGAGAGGAAGGAGATGGGGGAATTAAGTTGGGTATGGCCCAATATGACAGCACAGATGATAAAGGCAGTTTCCAAAATGTATGCACGTGTGTGTGTATAAACTTTTTTTTCTCATATGTTTTGTTTATACCACATGGCTAAATGATTTAATCAAATGTGTGCCATGATTGCCTATTGAAGTTAATGAGAACTCCTCTCAGGTTTATACAGGGTTGGAATTTGGCTCTGTGTGAACAAACATAGGGAATGTGTTTTGGGGCCTTTTTAGTATTCTTTTCAGACAGATAAGTCACAATGAAATTACCAGGCAACAGGAAACTGCAACGATTTGCAACCCTGCCTACTGCTGGTATGTTTTATTTCAGACTCTATTTATCATGCTAGTATTAGGCACATTCTAGAGTGGCATTGCATTACTTTTATTGCTCCCTGACTTTCCTCTGCTTATACATGTTGATTTTAGCATTTTGTAGCCATCCTGGTCCCAGGATATTAGAGAAATAAGTTGGGTGAGGTAATATCTTTTATTGGATCAACTTCTGTTGGTGAAAGAGACAAGCTTTCACTTCATCTCTTTCACCAAGAGAGGTTGGTTCAATATAAGATATTACCTCAACCACCTTGAATGTTAATAACAGGCAAAGCAGTACAAATGTGTGTGGCAAGTTCTTCCTCCAGGGTTGAGTGATATATCAACTGGTTTGGCATTTTGAGGCCAATCTGCCTCTGATATTATTTAGTATCTATAAAGTGTAGAATATCATCTTTTTATGGCATGTACTGGGCTCTAAGCCACAACCCTCATATGGAGGGCTGTGGAAATCCACCATCCCAATGGGAGATCCAGCAGGCAGACACAATGCTTCCAGAAGTACAGGGGGAGTATAACTCTGGGACCGCTGCTGCAGTCTTTGGAAGGATGTCCCTGCACACCTGTGGAGTCATCTCTGACAGGTAGTGTGGAGATAGGAACAGGATCACAGCCTTGACCTCACTCTTCCATGTGCTCTTAGAGGCTAGCAACTCTCTAATCCAAAATCAATGGGTGTATTTTCATTGACTCAAATGGGCTTTGGAATAGGCCCTGACTATGATTATGCCTGACCAAAAGTCAAGAGGGTGTATTTCCTTATGCGGCAATGTAGTTCACTAGCTTTTCAGTTTACCAATTCATTTGGAATAAGTTGCCCAAATAAGACTTAAAAATAAACTTTAACTTGATTCTGCTGAAGTAGACAATGGTGCTAAAATGAATGTCTAGTTCCAAATCCTGTGGCCTGCACAAGACCAAGAAAAACTTAAAAGGTGGTAGGACTAGCACAGTTCTGCTGCTTAGGGAATAGAATTCTCCCTTCTCTCTGCCTCATGGAATCACTAGCCAAAATCTCCAAAGAAGGAAGAACACAGGGAATATAGACACATACACCCCAAAGGTTGCAGAAATAGTTGTAATGTTCCACAGCCTCTGGTGAAGATTTGGTTCTTTCCAACTCCTGGACAAATTCCATTCACTAAAGTTTTGTTCATAGATTAGGAGTTAGCACTTTCGGCACAATTTGAAGCTTATTGAAGTCAGTGGAAAGACTTCCACTGACTTCAGTGGGCTTTGAATCAAGCCCTTTATGAGTTAGGAGTGGGAAAGGAATTGTAGTAGGAAGGGGACTTAAGAGGTTTCTTTATGTCCTTCAAAACTCTTGCAAACAGCAAAATAAATGTTTAAAGCATCCCAGTGGTATGTATTAGGAGTGAATTTCCTAAAATGAATACTGAATTCTCCACTCAAAGGGCTGTTGTTATTATGCATATTCAGACATTTAAGGAACAACAAGCTCACCTTAAATGCATTAGGGGGTTAATTAGGTTTTCAGTAAGCACTTCTTCCCTAATTCCTCCTCCATGCATAACATTTATACTGGACCATTGGGAGATAGTTGGCAGTTGTAAACATGAATCATGACAACAACCAGTAATATTGGCAGCATAGATATTTGAGGTTAAGGTCATCTAAAGCTGATGTCTTCCCTTCATTAATCTGTCACATACATGCATGTGGCTTAAGGAAGACATTTTCTTTGTCACCTAATGAGGATGCTTCCATATTTTTTTTTCTTTTTACATTGTTTATTTTTCTTGTTTTGTTCAACAGCCTTATTTATGTGTTCTGTTTTTCACTTTTGGACTTTTCGGCAATGAATGACAGAACTGTCATCATTTGCTTTGGAAATAAAACTTCGGAACGGCTTTCTGGAATCAGAGTTTAATTACACGTGGGCAAATGTCCAGAAGCCAGTTTGGGTGGTGTTGGAATATCTCACCTCCTTTCCATAATGCAACATTTAAATTCAATCAATAGCATTAGCAAATTCTTTTCTGCTGAAGGTGCACATGTATCCATTTCCAGTGCTGCTTCCATGCTACACCTGACTGTATAACTCCATAATGTAGCAAGCCTTCTAGAATGATACTGACCTCCTAGCTTATTGTTTCCTGTGACAAAATGCACATTATTACTCTTAATCCCATTTTAATCATGTCAAAAGTATATTAAATGTTTTTATGCATTTCTATTATTGATTTCATACAAACAGGACTTGCATGTCTGCCTCTTTACTTTCAATTTGAAAATATTTCAAATGTATATCACATTTGATCTCAATATTTGTCTGAGTAGCTATTGAGCTTCAAATCTTGGCCCTGATCCTGTGATGTAATCCATTAGTTTGGACTCACTAGTGGGATCATATTTCAGGATTTGTTCCCTTATTTTTCCCTCTTCCTGCAAACACTTATGAATCTGAAAAAATTCATACACACTAAAATTAGTCACACACACAAATATTTGCAAGGTCAGGCCTTAGTATATAAATTAGCACCTAAATGTGTTTGTCCTTAGTTACAGCACGATATGTTGTTTATAGTTTATTTTTGTAATGTACTGTGTTAAATTATTGACTTTAGTGAAGCTGCATCAATGTGAGAGAAAAATGTAACTGATTCTCTCTATGCTGGTGTTAGGTGTTCCTTGTACTTACAACAGGAGAACTTGGTATCTTATTTGAAATCAGACATTTTTATATGAGTTTTTTTAATGCAACAATACTTACTTTTAACTCAATATATTACAGAAGTTCACTGAAGACCTTTTAAAAGAATATCTGATAAAATAACGCATTCACAATGCAACTAAAAGGAAAATAAAATAGTCTATTGAGTTGATAAAGAGAAACAGCTGATAGGAAAAGAGATATGTTAAATTACATTTTTCTGTGTACTAGACAACAATATAGTTTGTTAAACAACAAAAATTTTACTTAAATGAATGCTCAAAGAAATAAAGGATACTATTGTGGTGCAACAGGTTATCAGTTGATCAGTTTTTCACAATCCTTGCAGCATAAACTTTTATTAAAACATGGACAACTATTAGCTACGCCTTCAGAATATGCCTGCGGATACTGCTGAGAACAGTTGTTAATATTTCATGTCATGCTTTCTGTCTTTAAACTCAGATGTGGATATTTCAATCCTAGTCTGTTTCTAGTTTTTTGTCTTGTTTGTAAAAGTTCTTGGGATTGCAGTTAATACTCTTGGAGCCAGAGAGTCTTGCAGGAATAAAAAAGGGAAAAATACAGTCAAACAGCGAATGAATGAAACTTACTCCTTACAACCGTGTTCAAAGAAAACTCAGTTGTAAATAAGGAATCCAGTGCTTCAGTCTCTACTGACATCAGTGGTAGTTTTGCATAAGTAAGGAGTGCAGGATGGGACATACAAGGAAAAATGTGTGGTATAAGACTTTAAAAATCTTTATCTCCGTGCTTTTGAAATTTTTGAAAACCTTTGCCATCAATTTTACATTCTTGTTGCACTTGATTATTATTTTACCATAATATACATTTATGAAACAAACCATCAATCATAAGATTTCATTTTTTCAAAACTATTAAATCATTTGATGCTCCGGTATATGATAAAAATAACTGATTAAGTACCATTGTGATCTACATGAAACAGCAACTCAAGTGTTCACCAGCTCAAACTAAAATAATTAATTTGGTTTGTTTGCCTTTTGGATATTTTGTTTGTTTTATTTTAACAGTTAGGCTGAACGACTGAATTTGCTGGGGATTTTCTTAAAGTGGATTGTTACAGGGTGCTGTCCTGTGCAAGTAACATTTATAATAATTCCCCAATTTTAGTATAGGGAAAACCATAAACACGGTTAACAGCAGTAGTAATTATTTTTAAGGGAGCTCACTGTAGCTACCTCATTTGCACCTGCAGTTGCATACACAGAAATCTAACCTTGGCAAGTATAAAAATAGAGGCCAGCATGTGAAAATCTGACTAAAAATATCTCTTTCCAGTTACAGAAGTCTTTTAGTATACCATTTTCTATAGTTTTGTAAGGTAGATTAAACTATAAAGCATATGCAATATTTTTCTTAAGCACTTTTTAAAAAATTCACTGCTACTGTACTTTGTATTTCCAAAATGTGCATATAGCACTTTAACTTTACATGGTGCTTTGCAAATACAGGTTAAATGAATTTCCTGAGTGCTCGCAGACACCCAGGTTCCGTACAACAATACAAACACAGTGCAACTGTGGAGGAAATGGAAGATATGGAATTATTGATGAGAAAGGGGCTCACCTAAATTACAAAATGGAGCTGATTGGGGCCCAGACTTGTTGTAGTAGCTAGTTGTAGTGTGGAACTCCCTGGGCCCAATCTTTTCAGAGTGTTGCTGTTTGATTGCAGATGTCGATGCTTCTTTTACATTGTGGAATTATTGTTCTGGTAACATTTATATGGCTCTACATTATAAATTGTTTTAAATACAGAAAATAAAAAAGATTCTTATTTTTTTCATTTTGTTCTTTGTACTACAATAATGCTTGGGTCCCCAACAGAGATTGCAGCCTTATTGTACAAATATAGTAGGAGACAATCTCTGTCCCCAACAGCTTACACTCTCACTGGACAAAACAGACAAAGTATAAGAGAAAGGAAATATTATTATCCCCATTTTGCAAAGAGGGACAAGAGACATGCAGATTAAGTAATTTATCCAAGATCATAAAGGAAGCCTGACTTGGGGTATGATTTCAGTGGAGCTGGAGGTATATTTTCCAACTCAATTAGATATACTCATGCTAGCTCTGATTGAGTTACCATCCTAAAAATAGAAGTGTAGTTGCAGTGGCACAAGAAGCAAGAGGGACTGGCTGACCCAAGAACAATCCCATCTGCGATGATAGCATGTATTAGGTGGCTAGTCCCACCTTTTGCCATGGCAACACTTCTATTTTTAGCATGCTAACTTCATCAGTGCTGATGTGGGTATGTCTATTTGAGCTGGAAATTACACTTCCATCTCCACTCTCGACATACCCACAGACAGGAAGTGAACGCAGAACTTCTGAGTTCCCAGGCCAGTATTTTAACTTCAACACCATCCTTCCTCACACTTTAAATGGAAAAAGGGTCAGATCTTTCCCCCACCATGATTTTTTATCTTAGGGGTTGGTTCCTCTGGCTGTCTGGAGACAGAACATTTCATTCAACTCTGAATGATATTTGCAAATGTAAACTTTATTTTAATGTATACATAAATATCTTATTGATTATTAGTAGTCACAATATTAAAAAAAAAATAAAAACACAACAACAAATTATTGGCCTCAGATCATTTGTAGCAGCCTAAGACCAGTTCTACAATAGCAGGAGGTAAATTATTATTTTTTAAATAAAGAAGAAAGAAAGAAATGTTTAATAAATAGGTTTCTCTAGCCCTGAAACAATTTTAAAACAAATTGTAGTTTTTCCAATCACTTCACAGAGTTAATGCATGTGGACGGCTAAAATTACTGGGATAAGGACATAACTCCTTAGTACACACACACCATTTTCACCAGTCATATTATACAGAATAAGTTCCTTGTCCATCCTGTGGTAGTTGTAAAATGGCAAATGTTTAGTTAAAGAGTTTTCTGCACCCAGTTATCAAACATACAGTGTTGCATATCAGGCTTTTATCCCTAAAGCAGTACTATGTCATCAAATCTTTAAAGAGTCCCCTCTGCCCCTTCTCTGGCCTTATCCCTAAAGACAGACCGAGAGACAGACAGACACAAATATACATTGAAAAGAATGATTTTTTTCCTCTCTGGTAAAATTATGTGAAGGAAAAACATAACAAAAGACATCAATTGTGCTATAGTTCCTGTTCATTCATTGTTGTAAATTAACAATAAAGTATTCAGCCATACAGGATTCTTGAAATGTTACATTCTATAAAAATACTCTTGCAGCACCCTAACTGTGCTAGAATATCATGTGTTTTTAATTTGTATTCTCCAGCCATGTATCAATGATAAAAGCTTAAAATATTAAAAACTGCAGATGGTCCAGAACTTCAAAGTTTATCTTGAGAACAGGGTCTAATTCTGAATTGCCCCAATATCCAGGCTGTTCAGGTTTCCAGGATGAGTCTGTTATAGAGACAAACACCATCAAAATTTGTTGGTGTACAGATATGGGATATTGCTTGAGGCTTATTAGAAGCCAGCTGCACAGTTTGGATACAGAACATCATTTGAATTTCCCCAATGTGCACTTACTGGTGTTTTGTTTTAGTCTTATCTTCCTTAATCTTTCCAATTTACAGGTCTTTTGTTTTTGTTTTGTAATATGTGTGTTGGAAACAAGAGCAAGACTTAGCTGACAAAAGCCATCTTTCCTTTCCTTTCTTTTAACTACAGCTATAAAATTTCCCATTAAATAAGTGGAAGAAACCATTGCTCTTAGTGCGTTGCAAACAACTGACGGTGTAGGTGTGTGTTTTTCTCCTTGAGTGATAAAAACATTGGATTTCCCAGTACTTTATTATGATGAGTGCATAGAGATATAAATTAAAAAGATTGATAAGCCAGCAAGGGGCTGATTAGGGGATGGTCTGTAACACATCTTCATTCCAGTGCAGCTCCCTTTTGCCAGGGTTAACAGGGAACCATGGAGACATCACATTTATTTTGTTACCTACTTTAAAATTAAAGGACAACGTAATATGATCCCATTTGTCTTAACCTGTATTTCTTTAATAATAAAACATCTTGTATTTTAAAACACAAGCATAAGGCCTGTACTAGGACCTTGTTAACCAACACTTCTCTGAAACTGGCAGCAATAGTTTTGATGAACCATTATAGTACTTTACTGTGGCAAATGGCATTTTCCCCCCATTGTTGAATTTAATTATCTTTTTAAATGTTAATTGCTCACTGTCTCTTTGCATAAAATTAAAGCATCATTTCACAATTTAGTTGGGAAAAAAAAGCCCCTACCTTTCATATACTTCCCTTTGACTATTTTATATACCATTTTGCAGCGCTGAATGGGAAGGGGAGAAAGAAAAGCTTCCATAAATTAATTTTATTAAATAAAAAGCTCACATAACAGGGACATGTGGTGTATTGTATAACAGATGGTCCCCAGCAGCATGTTATGAGCATAGATAAGGCAAAACTGAAAGCAGTAGCTGCTAAATTTTTGGGTTACTGCGTAACATGATCAGTCAGTCTCTGCAACTGTCCAGGTCACGTTTGGTATTTACTAGCTGTGGCTGACGTAGATTGAAACAGGAGGGGGAGCGCTCATGAAAAACCCTAGAAGGAGGGGGGTGGGCTTTGGGTGGACAAGCCTTGTTTACCCAACCCAGAGAGATCTGTCTGGGCTTGTTTACACTTCTCTAAGCGCTGCTGTAACGCTTAGAGAAGATACTACCTATGCCAACGGTAGCACTTCTCCCATCAGCATAGGTACTCCACCTCCCCAAGAAGCGGTAGCTGTGTCGATGGGAGAAGTCCTACTGTCTTCATGGTGCCATCTACACTGGGGGTTATGTCGCGAAAGTGATCAGGAACAGTCAACATGGATTCACCAAGGGCAAGCCATGCCTCACCAACCTGATTGCCTTCTATGATGAGATAACTGGCTCTGTGGATATGGGAAAAGCAGTGGATGTGATATATCTTGAGTTTAGCAGAGCTTTTGATACGGTCTCCCACAGTATTCTTGCCAGCAAGTTAAAGAAGTATGGATTGGATGAATGGACTATAAGGTGGATAGAAAGCTGGCTAGATTGTCAGGCTCAACGGGTAGTGATCAAAGTCTCAATGTCTAGTTGGCAGCCAGTATCAAGCGGAGTGCCCCAAGGGTCAGTCATGGGGCCAGTTTTGTTCAACATCTTTATTAATGATCTGGACGATGGGATGAATTGAACAGTCAGCAACTTTGCAGATCTGGGGGGAGAGGTAGATAAACTGGATGGTAGGGATAGGGTCCAGAATGACCTAGACAAATTGGAGGATTGGTCCAAAAAATCTGATGAGGTTCAACAAGGAAAAGTGCAGAGTTCTGCACTTAGGAAGGAAGAATCTTACACACCGCTACAGTCTGGGGACTGACTGGCTAAGCAGGAGTTCTGCAGAAAAGGACCTGGTGGATGAGAAGCTGGATATGAGTCAGCAGTGTGCCCTTGTTGCCAAGAAGGCCAACGGCATATTGGGCTGTATTAGTAGGAGCATTGCCAGCAGATTGAGGGAAGTGATTATTGTCCTCTATTTGGCACTGGTGAGGCCACATTTGGAGTATTGCATCCAGTTTGGGCCCCCCACTACAGAAAGGATGTGGACAAATCGGAGAGTGTCCAGTGGAGGGCTGCAAAAATGATCCAGGGTCTGAGGAACATGACTTACGGGGCGAGGCTGCAGGAACTGGGGTTGTTTAGTCTGCAGAAGAAGAGAAGAGTGAGGGGGGATTTGATAGCAGCCTTCAACTACCTGAAGGGGTGTTCCAAAGAGGATGGAGCTAGGCTGTTCTCAGTGGTGGCAGATGACAGAACAAGAAGCAATGGTCTCAAGTTGCAGTCTGGGAGGTGTAGGTTGGATATTAGGAAACATTATTTCACTAGAAGGATTGTGAAGCACTGGAATGGGTTACCGAGGGAGGTGGTGGAATCTCCATCCTTAGAGGTTTTTAAGACCCGGCTTGACAAAGCGCTGGCTGGGATGATTTAGTTGGGGTTGGTCCTGCTTTGAGCAGGGGATTGGATTAGATGACCTTCTGATGTCTCTTCCAACCCTAATATTCTATGATTCTATGTAGTTATAGAGATTGTGACAAAGTTCCTCCTCTATCTTGGTGGGTCCTGCACTCATTGGCAGATTTTCTTGCCTCAGAGATTCACCATGTGGGCTGGGGAACAGCCCAGAGTCCAATAAGTGTTGCCAATTTGTAATATTGTTTGGCTTTACTATGCATTGGGTTGACCTCATTTAGAGCAGTGCATTCTGTTTTGGGTGCGACATTTCAAAACAGATAGACAAATTATAGAGTTTAGAGCAACACAAACAATGAATGATTGGGGAGCGGGGGGAGAGAAACTAAACCTGTGAAGAAAGGTTAAAAAGAACTAGGCATGTTCATTCTAGAGAAAAGAAGATTGAGGGGAGGTGTAACTGATTACAGATACATAAAGGTATGATATAAAGAAGACAGGGATCAACTTGTTATGGAAACCAGAACAAGAGGTAATGGGCTTTAGCTGCAGTTGAATATTTTAGATTAAATATTATGAAAAACAGTAGCTATAAGAACCATAGGAAGTGGGACAATTTATATCTGAAAATAAATTAGACACCCATCTCTTAAGAAAGATTTAATTAGTTCTGAAACAATCTTGCAAAAAAGAAGGGTTGTTGGTCTAAATGTTCCACTACATGTGCCTTCCAACCCACACAGTTTTATCATTAATTATTTGTTGTTACATCAAATGTTTCTTTGAGAAGAGAAGTGGAAGTTGGAACAAGTGGAAGAGCTGGGCGGGAACATTTTGGAGAACTATTTTCAATTGGACAATGCTGATTCATCAAAATGACCCTTTTTTGTAGAAATTTAGTAATTTCAATTAAACTTTAATCAAGAAGGTTTCTTAGCTCCAGAATGGAATGTCTGGTCAGAGAAAGCCATCTTAGAATAACGAATAGACCAGACCACTGGTTATGGCATTTTATAGCATGGAGGTGGAAGACTCAGGTGCAAGTCCCTCTTCCCTGTCAAAGCAAAGCACTTCTATCAGTTTTAATTAAACTTTTGTTGGGACAGTTTCTCAGATCCAGGATCATACTTCTGCTCCAAACCAGAGAGAGAGAAAGAGAGAGAGAGAGAGAAGGATGACCCCAGAATATCCAAGAGCCTGGTGTTTAGGGTACTCAACTGGATGTGGCAGACCAAGTTTCAAGGCTCTGCTCTGAATCAAGAGGATAGAGAAAATAGATACCAAACTAGTTAAGTAGAAAAAACATAAGGTAGAAGGAATGAGGGTGTATGTAGGGTCAGAATGTGGCTCTTTGAGCCTGGAATATTACAGTTATGTCAGCCACAGGACTAAAACTATACAGTGTGTCTCAGATTCGGAATCTAAAGCACTGCCAACATCAAAACTACCTAATCAAAACCAGGCTCCTTATCTGCACTTAACACAGCAAATTATCAGACAATGTGAAGGTTCCCTTGCTGGTAATGTTTTCGGGATGCTTAGTTTCCTTCTCAATGGCATGGAGGTTAAAATCTTTGCTTTGCAGTTCTTTTTTTATAAATGCTGCAAGTAAAAGAAAAAGAGTGAAGAATACACTATTATTGACTAGTGACAACAAGCAATTGTTCTAAAATTTACTTTAACCTTGGAGGCAGATATGTAAACAGCTAATAAATAATTTGGGTATATATGAACGTGGAGGTAAACATCTATCACCAGTTATAGGTGGATTGCTTTCTATCACATTCTTTCTCTAATATCTGCCTGTGGTTATTTAGATAGAACTTGATCTGTTCAATCATGCAACATAAAGAAAGGGAATCTTAAGAATGTAAAAGGGAAGGTACTTTGAATATTAAAGATAGTCCTCCTAGAATGGCGAATTACTCTATTTGCGTATATACAATGTCTGATCTTAAGAGAGAATGAGCAGTGGAACTCTAACTTAATTCATTTGGAATTTGAGCACCTTAAACAATTAGCCGCATAATTGCCTTGTCTAATAGGGACATTTTTTGAAAAATAAAAAACACACAAAAAAAACCCTATTATTAGCAACACTGGAAGCCCTAATGTAGACAGTTTGCTTGCTGCTGCCGCTGTTTTCATCACCATGTCAATTAGACTTGTTCCCAGGAAAGGCAAATGACACAGTGCTAAATGTAGACTACCTGCAATAGGGATTCCAATCTTGCTAAATGAACTAGTGTTGGCAATGGTAAGAGATTGTTCTTTTAAACTCTCCCTAGCATAAATTGGGCAAATGAGGATGGCTGTCGTAACAGGCTATTAGAAAGAAATTTGAGAAATGGGTGAATGAAGGCAAAAAAAATGGTGTCTTATTCACTAGCGCTTTACCTTATTATATCACTTTGGTAGTGGAAATGGTATGCTTTTGTTTTAGGTGGATTGTGGTTGGGTTCTCTGACTCTCTCTCTCTCTCTCTCTCTCTCTCTCAGTTCTTCCTTTCTCCAGGCTGGTTTCTTAGGACTCTTCGACTAGAAAAGGAAAAAGATATGAAATGTAGGGATGAATTTTCAATGACAAGAGCCCTAGTGCACACCAATTTCTGCTGCATATGCTATTAGAGTGTGTTTCCAGTAACCACAGCTACATGCAGAATTGTATATCTAGACATCTAAATGCAAATGGAGAGCAATTTCACAGCAACTGCAGTTTACAAATATAGGTGCACTATTGATTGCTCATGAGGACTTCTATCTACTGAAAATATGGCCTAGATTATGCAAGAATTTGTATGAAATACGGTATGCTTTCAAGTCTATGCTATTGCACATGGGCTGGGTATCCTTATACATTTGAAAACTGTTGTAATGAAATATTCTTTTTTAAAGAGATACTTGATGATCTATCTATCTATCTAAATTAAAAATGGGTATATTGAAAAAGCAGTGTCATTTGGAGACAGTAATGATGGGACAGCTGATTAATTTTGAACTCCTCCTTTAATTTACTGTCATGATCCTCTGAAAGCATTATAGATAGAGTCAATGTAACCAACCCTCTACCGCCTCAAATAAATACAGCTTTAAAAAACTCATGCGTGATGCACCAGATTTCTGAGATTCACAAACACTATACTACTCTTCCTCCTTCAAACAAGCTGCTTCTTCTCAATGATATTTAATTCAGAGTACAACACTATGGTTATTCCTAAACCTGAATTTCCTGGTGTCAGGGGTCCCTCCCCACTCTGAACTCTGGGGTACAGATGTGGGGACCCACATGAAAGATCCCCTAAGCTTATTTCTACCAGCTTAGGTTAAAAACTTCCCCAAGGCACAAATCTTTCCCTGTCCTTGGATGGGTACTGCTGCCACCACCAAGTGAGTTAGACAAAGATTCAGGAAAAGGACCACTTGGAGTTCCTGTTTCCCTAAAATATTCCCTCAAGCCCCTTCACTCCCCTTCCTGGGGAGGCTTGAGAATAATATACAAACCAAATAGATTAACAAGGTGAGCACAGACCAGACCCTTGGGTTTTTAGGACACTAAAAAACAATCAGATTCTTAAAAAAACAGAACTTTATTATAAAGAAAAAAGTAAAAGATGCACCTCTGTAAAATCAGCATGGAAAGTAATTTTACAGGGTAATATGATTCAAAACACAGAGGATTCCCCTCTAGGCAAAACTTTAAAGATTGTGATGGGGTGGACTAGGTACTGAGGCCCTCTGCTGGAGGTGCTGTGGCCCTGCTACACCCCACCCCAGAAAAGGGCAGTAGTGAGGTTCTCCAAGGTGCCTAGAGTGGCTGCAAGGGAAGTAGCCAATCAGGGCCCAGCAGGCTAGTATAAGAAGAGCTGCAGGGCCTGAGTTCAGTTCTTTGTTAGAGCTAGAGAAGAGTGGATGGTGCTCTGGACTGACTGCTGGGCCTCCACCAGGACAAGGCCCTGAGGTAAGGGTGACAAATGTACTGGAGCCACGGGGAAGTGGGTTGGGGTTTTGTAGCAGTAATGCAGTATATTTAAAGGGACGTTGTGGATGGCTGCTATCTATATAGTCATTGGGCTGGGACCCGAAATAGAGGGTGGTTCCACCACCACCAGCCACTGGGAAAGTGGCCTGGACTTTGAGGCACCTCAGAAGAGGAACTGAACTGTAGTGGCCCAGCTGAAGAGCTGGGGCCAGAAAGGCCCTGAGAGGGCGAAGACAGTGCCTCCAGGGAAGGGGCCCTGGGGCACCACTTTCTTCTGGGACAGGGACAAATGGAGAGATATTACAGAGGGTACTGAGAGAGGCCCCTGTTGGACTTGTACCCCCAAAGGGGTTTGCCTTGTTTTTATATCACATACAGACTGTGTATAACTCAACCGGAGGGCTGAGTCACCAAAGACCCACCATAAACAGAGAGAGAGAAAGTGCAGGCACACACACTCAGCCAAGGGGCACTTGTGAGAGCTGAGTGTGACTCCGTTACACAGATACATAAATAATTTAGCTAAAGTACATAGACAACTATCATTTAACTGCTGTGGGAATCTTCCAACCCTTCCTTCCTCATAGTGAAGGTCCTAGTGCAACACTGTAGGGTAGGGTCCAGCTGAATTAGTGGCTATGGCACACCTATAGTCAAGACCTAGGCTAAAATACTTTTCCTTAACATAGCTATAGAACCATGTTTTCCTTTTCACAATCACAGTAAAAAGCTGTATAATAAGGTGAGTTACCCTAACCTGTGCTGGTTGTTGATGACAATAAATTGTGACCATATTTGGTTGATTGGTGATATTAGCCTGTGTTTACATCAAAAAAGCACCACCAGAACTGAAACTAACTGGAACCCTTATTTTGGTATCAGCAGAGGCAAAAATGTTCCTAGGCCTTAGACACAGTACTATCCTCTCACCTCTACATGTGATTTCTTCTGGTCCTCAATTCTGCAAACACTCTGGCCCCAATCCAGCAAAGTACCTAAGCACATGAGTATCTTGAAACATGTGATAAATCCCATTGACATCAATGCTGTCCACATTCTTCCTGTTTTGTGGACTTAGTGAGAAGTGCAGTGTTCAGAGTTGTCAATTTGGCACTCTTTTGTTACAAATGAAAAAAATAAGTAAAATATTTCAACATATTTGTGCTTAGGTACAATGGTGAGAACAGTAGGTGCCTTAGGCTAGGTCTACACTACGCGCCTGAATCAGCGGGTAGAAATTGATCTCTCGGGGATCAAATTATCGCGTTTCATGGGGACGCGACAATCGATCCCCGAATCGATGCTTCTACTCCACCAGCGGAGGTAGGAGTAAGCGCCGTCGACGGGGGAGCCGCGGAAGTCGATTTGCCGCCGTTCTCACAGCAGGGTAAGTCGGCTCCGATATGTCGAATTCAGCTATGCTATTCACGTAGCTGAATTTGCGTATCTTAAATTGACACCCTCCTCCCCCCGTAGTGAGGACGTAGCCTTAGTTTATACCATTGTTAGATCTGATATGAAATAAGAGACATTAATCAGAACAGATTTTTTAAGTGGTCCTAGTATGGGCCAGAGATCATTTTTGCACTTTATAGTGCCACACATTGTGCTGCAACCTCAGTTGACTGTATATAAGTAATTAAATAACCTACGTAACTACAGTGGTTCAATTCATGTCAATTAGGTTGTATTTATGCCTCATTAGAGCTGAATCACCGGGCTGCAAGCTCAATAGTTTACCCTTATACATTAGTGTTAGATAGACTTTCTGTAATACGAGGCCAGAGTCTACCCTTATGCACACCAGGGGAAAATGGTTTGCTGCAGGGTTACAGAGGTGTAATGGAGGGCGCAATTTTTCCCATGTAAAAACAAAATAAAAACATATGTTAGCATGTTTATTTTAAGTAATTCATTAAGACTCATTCATATTATCATATCTTGTACATCCTAAGTAGCAGTTGTGTGACTTGTGTCCTTTGGGTGGCAGGTGAGGGCATCCCACACATGGTATGGGCTGCTCCAAATATATTGTATAGGGAGGTATGGACATACCATTGTGAGTTAAGTTAACTACTTTTCCATGCAGAAAAAGATAGTTATGGAAGCAACCCAAATATGAGAGCCTGTCTCAGCTAACTGAAAGGAAATCATGGTCTTTTGGAATCACTCAGTGTACAATAAATACATTATGAAGGTGGAGGATTTAAACCTGTGAGAGTTTTCCTTACCTGAAGTGAGAGCCTAACAGCAAAAATCAAAACAAAAATTGGGTGCTGGACCATGTGGTACACTGGAAAACTGAGTGAAATAGAGAAATGACTCAGTTCAATATTAAGTATTTTTGGAGTGAATTAAATGAGATGTAGAAGACCCCAAACAGATGGTATCATAGTATTGTACTCAGGAAGGAAAGATTATATTCACCTAGAGGGAGCTGGAATACTCTTTGATAAAAAGGCAACACAAGCTCCACAGAAATGGGAACAAGTTGACTCATAAATTATAAGAGTATGTTTTGTTACAAATCATGCTAAAGTAACTATCATCCAGTGTTATACACTTACCAATGATCACAATGACCAAGCAAAAGACGCATTCTACAGTAAGTTGCAAGATAAACTAAATCTGGTTCATTGTTATGATATCATTCTGTGTATGGTTGATTCAATTGCCAAAGTTGGTAACAACAGCCTTAGGGTATGTCTACACGACAGGATTAATCCAAATTTACAGAATTCGATTTTTTTGCAACCAATTGTATCAAGTCAAGTGTATGCGGCCACACTAAGCACAGTAATTCGGTGGTGTGCGTCCATGTACCGAGGCTAGCGTTGACTTCCGGAGCGTTGCACTGTGGATAGCTATCCCATAGCTATCCCATAGTTCCCGCAGTCTCCTCCGCCCATTGGAATTCTGGGTTAAGATCCCAATACCTGATGGGGCCAAAAACATTGTCGCGAGTGGTTCTGGGTACATCCTCCCTCTCCCTCCGGGAAAGCAACAGCAGACAACCATTTCACGCCTTTTTTCCTGGGTGAACAGTGCAGATGCCATACCACGGCAAGCATGGAGCCTGCTCAGCTCAAGACAGCAGTCATGAACATTGTAAACACCTTGCGCATTATCGTGCAGTTTGCTGAACCAGAACCTGCAAAACCAGGCGAGGAGGAGCAGGCCACAGCAGCGCGGTGACGAGAGTGATGAGGACATGGACATGGAATTCTGTCAAACCGCGGGCTCTGGCACTTTGGAGATCATGCTGTTAATGGGGCAGGTTATAGCCGTGGAATGCCGATTCTGGGCCCGGGAAACAAGCACAGACTGGTGGGACCTCATAGTGTTGCAGGTGTGGGATGATTCCCAGTGGCTGTGAAACTTTCGCATGTGTAAGGGAACTTTCATGGAATTTTGTGACTTGCTTTCCCCTGCCCTGAAGCGCCAGAATACCAAGATGAGAGCAGCCTGCACAGTTGAGAAGTGAGTGGCGATAGTCCTGTGGAAGCTTGCAACTCCAGACAGCTACCGGTCAGTCGGGAATCAATTTGGAGTGGGCAAATCTAATGTGGGGGCTGCTGTGAAGCAAGTAGCCAAAGCAATCACTGAGCTGCTGCTACCAAAGGTAGTGACTCTGGGAAATGTGCAGGTCATAGTGGATGGCTTTGCTGCAATGGGGTTCCCTAAATGTGGTGGGGCGATATATAGAACCCATATCCCTATCTTGGCACTGGAGCACCAGGGTAGCCAGTACATAAACCGCAAGGGGTACTTTCAATGGTGCGGCAAGCACTGGTGGATCACAAGGGACGTTTCACCAACATCAACATGGGATGGCCGGGAAGGGTCCATGATGCTCACGTCTTCAGGAACACTACTCTGTTTAAATGTTTAAATGCCTATAGTTATCCTTGGGGACCCAGCCTACCCCTTAATGCCATGGCTTATGAAGCCATACACAAGCAGCCTGGACAGTAGTCAGGAGCTGTTCAACTACAGGCTGAGCAAGTGCAGAATAGTGGTAGAACATGCATTTGGACATTTAAAGGGTCGCTGGCATACGTTACTGACTCGCTCAGACGTCAGCCAAACCAATATTCCCATTGTTATTGCTGCTTGCTGTGTCCTCCACAGTCTCTGTGAGAGTAAGGGGGAAACCTTTGTGGCGGGATGGGAGGCTGAGGCAAATCGCCTGGCCGATGATTACACGCAACCAGACACCAGAGCGATTAGAAGAGCACACCAGGAAGCGCTGCGCATCAGAGAAGCTTTGAAAACCAGTTTCATGACTGGCCAGGCTACGGTGTGAAAGTTCTGTTTGTTGAAAACCCGCCCCCTTGATTGACTCATTCCCTGTAAGCAAACCACCCTCCCCCCTTGTATCACAGCTTGCTTTCAAAGGAAATAAAGTCACTATCGTTTAAAAATCATGTATTCTTTATTAATTGATTATAAACATAGGGAGAGAACTGGAACTGACAAGGTAGCCCGGGTGGGATTTGGGAGGAGGATAGGAGGGAAGGAAAAGGCCACTAACAAAGGTCAATATAATGACAGCCTTTTGGTTGGGCTGTCCATTGGAGTGGAGTGGGAGGGTGCATGGAGCCTCCCCCCTCACGTTCTTACACGTCTGGGTGAGGAGGCTATGGAACATGGTGAGGGGGGAGCGGTTGAAGCGGCACTCTGTGATCCTGCTGCCATTCCTGAAGCTCCACCAGACGCCGGAACATGTCCTTTTGATCACGTAGCAGCCCCAGCATTGCAGCCTGCCACCTCTCATCTTGAGCGTCCCTCATGACTGGCATCTTTCCTGTACTTTGATACCATGTCCTTCCACTCATTCAGATGAACTCTTTCATTGCAGGTGGATTCGATGATTTCAGAGACCATTTCGTCTCGCGTCCTTTTCTTTCGCTGCCTTATCTGATATAGCCTTCGGGACGGAGGAGGGAGGCTTGAAAAATTTGCAGCTGCGGGAGGGAGGGAAAAAAAAGTAGAGAAGTATTTTAAAAGATACATTTTACAGAAAAATGCTTATAGTCTTTCACGGTGAACAACACTATTCACATTACATAGCACGTGTGATTTCAGTACAAGGTCGCATTTTGCATCTTAATATTGATTGCCTGCAGCTTTGGTGTTAGAGAGCACAGATGCAGGTCTGGACAATAGAATTCAGCTTTCATGCAGCCATGTAAGCCATTTTCTTTCAGCTCCTTTCCCTCATACCAAACAAAGCCCAAAGAGGCTGCAGTTTTCCTGTTAATGTGCAGCAGCAGAAACAAAACTAACCCCCCCATCCAATTTTCTGGGATGATCACTTTATCCCTCCCCCCACCGTGTTGCTGGTATCAGAGAAGATCCCTGTAGAAACCAAACTAACCGCCCCCCGCATCCAAGTCTCTGGTATGATCGCTTTACCCCTTCTCCCACTGCATGGGTGGTATCAGGGAAAATCCCTGCTAGCCAAACACGAAAAGCTCAGTGCCAATGATCTCCCGCCCCCTGCTTGGCTAACTGAAGAGAAGGATTTCTTTTTAGCCATAAGCAAACAGCCCAGTAGGAACGGCCACCTCTGTCCCCTTAATTAAATTCCCATATTTCAACCAGG
Organism: Malaclemys terrapin pileata; assembly: GCF_027887155.1. Taxonomy (NCBI): domain Eukaryota; kingdom Metazoa; phylum Chordata; order Testudines; family Emydidae; genus Malaclemys; species Malaclemys terrapin. The sequence continues at coordinate 95,006,907 of NC_071509.1, forward strand.
TTACCATGAGCGATATCACCATCCTGATGATAACACAGTGAGATAAAGAACGGATGTTGTTTGAATGCCAGCAAATATCGGGACCATACGCTGCCAGGCTTTGTCATGCAATGATACCAGATTACTTGCTACTAGCATGGCGTGGTCAAGTGTCCTACCATGGAGGACGGAATAAGGCTGCACTGCCCAAAAATCTTCTGGAAAGGCTTTTGGAGTACCTCCAGGAGAACTTCATGGAGATGTCCCTGGAGGATTTTCACTTCATCCCCAGACACATTAACAGACTTTTGCAGTAGCTGTACTGGCCGCGAACACATCCCAAGTCTTCAGGGCAAATTAATCATTAAAAAACATTTGCTTTTAAACCATGTTTTATATTTACAAATGAACACTCACCAGCTGTCCCTTCCATGGTCTCATTGTCTGGGGTTTGGGAGGGTACTTCAGTCAGGCTGAGAAAAAGATCTTGGCTGTTGGGGAGAACGGAGTGCTGTGTGCTCTCCGCAAGCTCGTCGTCATCCTCCTCCTCCTCATCTTCCCCGTGTGCAGAATCCTCAGTCATGGCTGAGATTACCCCCGCCTCGGAATCCACGGTCAGATGTGGGGTAGTGGTGGCGGCCCCCCCTAGAATTGCAGGCAGTTCAGCGTAGAAACGGCATTTCTGCGGTTCTGACCCAGAGTGACCGTTTGCCTCCTTTGTTTTTTGATAGGCTTCTCTGAGCTCCTTAACTTTCACGTGGCACTGATATGAGTCCCTATTTTGGCCTCTCTCCATCATGCCCTTGGAGATTTTTTCAAAAGTTTTGGCATTTCGTCTTTTGGAACGTAGTTCTGCTAGCACTGAATCCTCTCCCCATATAGTGATCAGATCCAGTACCTCCCGTACGGTCCATGCTGGTGCTCTTTTTTGATTCTCGGACTGCATGGTTACCTGTGCTGATGAGCTCTGTGTGGTCACCTGTGCTCTCCATGCTGGGCAAACAGGAAATGAAATTCAAAAGTTCGCAGGGCTTTTTCTGTCTACCTCGCCTGTGCAGCCGAGTTCAGATTGCTGTCCAGAGCGGTCACAATGGTGCACCGTGGAATAGCTTCCTAAGGCCAATACCGTCGAATTGCAGCCACACTAACCCTAATTCAAAATGGCAATATTGATTTCGGCACTACTCCCCTCGTCGGGGAGGAGTACAGAAATCGATTTTAAGAGCCCTTATTTCGAAGTAAATGGCTTTGTTGTGTGGACGGGTGCAGGGTTAATTCGATTTAACGCTGCTAAATTCAAATTAAACTCATAGTGTAGACCATGTCTAAGATATGAGCATTTCATGGATATACATGGAATTGAGGGACGGACTGGCAATGGTGAAAGAATCGTTCAGCTGTGCAGCATGTGTAACCTGTGTATTGGGAAGGGACCCTTTTCCCTCCTTGCAGGAAAATCAAGCTAACATGGAAGTCAAATGATGGAATTACTGAGAAACAACTGTATTATATTGCTATAAAGCAGACAGTGCAGAAAATAACTGCTAGATACATGGTCTTTTAAAAGCGCTGATGTAAGAAGTGACCGCTATCTTGTCATTGGAATAGTTAGAATAAAGCTAAAAAGACAGAAGAAAAAATATTTGATGTGAAGAAACTGTCTGACCTGGGAATCAGGAGGGATTTTAAAATCTAGCTCTCAAACAGATATCAAGAGCAGCAGGGAATGAATGATAATATAGAGGTACAATGAGTTTGATTTAGAGATGTCCACCGGGAAGCTAATAAAACTTCTCTTGGACCAAGAGGATCAAGGAAACAAGTGTGGATACTTGTTAGGAAAGAAATCCTTGTTTAAGGAAAGAAATCCTTAAAACAGAGGAACACACAAGTGACACAAGAAGAACACATGATGCAGCAGGAGTATGTAGTGAAAGACAAAGAAGTTATGCAAGACTGATAAAGGAGAATGGTTTGACAAAAAAAGCGAGAGAAACTGAAGAAACCTCAGTGAGAAGAGATGCTAAGAAACTGTTTTTGGTGTGTAAGCAATAGTCACCACAGTTTCAGAGTCACAGTAAAAGTGAAAGATAGAATATTTTTAATAGTGGAAGCAAAACAGAAGAATGATGGAGGACGTGGTAATACACAAAATAAATAAACTTTGTAATATAGTTTGGGAGAAAGAACTCTGCCCAGAAGATTGGAAGAATATCTATAATTTACCAAAGAAAACCAACCAATTGGTGTGCAATAACTGGCAAGGAATAACATTAATTTCAATATCTGGAAAAGTGTTCTGCTGTATACTATTGAACAGAATCAGAATGGTTATAGATGGAAAAACTGTGTAATGGGAAATCAGACTTTAGACCAAAAAGACTGTGTGTAAATTACATCTTTACCTTGGACAACTGATTGAGAAATGGCTCACCTTCAAGAGAACATGTCTTGAACTTCACAGATTTTTCCAAAACTTTCTACTGAATGCAGAGAGTCACAATGGAAGATTTTGCAACAATATGGGCTTCATAGAAATATAGCGTCACTGGTCAATATTCTGGATGAAGGTTCAAAATGCTGTGTTAGGACAGAAAGTGAAGAAACTAAGACCAGGTTTATAGTAGGAAATTAGGTTGGTATAACTACATCACATGGGGGTATGAAAAATCCACCACCCTGAGTAATGTAGTTAAAACATCTTAAACTCCTGTGTAGACAGTGCTAGGTTGACAGGAGAATTCTTCCACTGACCTAGTTACTGCCTCTCAGGAAGGTGGATTACCTACACAGATTGGAGAATCCCTCCTGTCACCATAGATAGTGTCTTCACTGAAGCACTGCAGCAGCACAGCGTTTTGGTTTGAAAACATCACTAGAGTATGTCAGGGTTGCATTTTATCACCCTTCTTTTATGCATTGTCATAGATTATGTGATGTGAAGAGCATCATAAAAGGAAGATACCGGAGTTATTTAGAGTAAAGAAAAACTTAACGATCTTGACTTGACCAATAATTTTCTATTGGGCACAGATGATGATGACACTATCAATGTCAAACATGATGCTGCCAAAATAGGATTAAGAATCAGACAAAAGAAAATGAAAGAAATGACCATTGAAAGAGGAGTCAGCAATGATGGGGTATGAATAACAGCTTTGTATATCTTCTGCTGATATCCAACTCCATTAGGAGATGGAAGTAAGAATTGAGGAGGCAAGTAGAGCTTTTTTTTTTTTTCCCTGAGACTGGCAAATATTTTGAAAAATGAGATTCACACAAGACCCAAGATAAAGTTATACACTGTCATTATGGTAGTCACATTGCTGTTTGCTTCCAAACTTGGCAAATGCTAAAAGCCCACAACAGGGAACTTAATGCATTCCATCAGAAATGCTTGTAGAGAATACTTGGAGGTAGGATGACATAACTTATGTTGGTGTGTTATGAAGGACTGGCCAACAGACTGTAGGGGCAATGATTCAAGAAAGAAGGCTGAAGTGGTTTGGTCATGTTGTATGGATGTCAAAAAACTGAATTTCTATGCAAACCATAGTCTGGATACGAGTTGGTGAAAGATGGAAAAGAGGAGGATAGCAGATGACATATTTTAAAAAAAGAAAAACTTTTCCTATGTTGGAAACAATATAATGGAGTAAAAAATGTGGCACTGGACAGGTGAAGCTGGAAACATTGGGTTGTTTTGTGTCACAAGACATGAGTATCTAATCATAAATAATATAAGCAGTTCTTGATTTTTCAGAGAGAATTACTTTTGTACAGTATAATCTGAATTGTGGACTTGTCTCATCCTACGTCATAGATGCTATCAGGTTCCTAAATTGTGTCTCCATTTCTACAATAGCAAGGGACTGTTAAAACAAAATAAAACAAGCAAAAAAATTCCCGTAGTCAATGAATTCAGGAAAGTAAGTATCATGAAACAATTTTCATGTACACTAACTTATGTGATGTACAAATATTTAGATGATTATCCCCTTATTCAAAAAATCTGTATTTGAGGCCTTAAATAAAAAGTGTCCTTTTAAAATGTTGTTCACTATTTTCTTTTGCTAAAACCAACAACAAAAACCAACCCATACAACATCTGCCTTCTCTATAGCACTGTATGATGATGTAATAAATTGGATAAGTACCAGAATAACATTAAATTATTAACTAGCATTAATAAATTATCTAAATTGTAGCAATAAAGAAACATCATTATGATATTAAATGCCATGCAGGAATTGTTATGAGAATACTGTAGGAAATATCATGGGTTAAGTTTTGGGAATATATTACTGATCAAGCCCCAGCCTGATGCAATGGAATCACTTATGCAATGTGCTGATCATACATATCAGCTACATTCTCTGGAGGAGCTGACCTTTATTGTAAAATAATTCATATAAAACCAAACAAAATTATGGGACAAAAACTATAAAATACCATTTCACTACCGGAAGTTGAAATCTAAGGAAATAAAAATACTAAACATTTAGGCTGATATTAAGAATACTGTCTATAGACTCTGTTATAGTTAATGTGTGAGTTGATTTATATGATCTGTGTATGACATGTAGAAATGCCAATTCTCTTAGTATGTCCATCAAAATTTACAAGTGCAGTTATATTTTGCATCATACTAAAACAAAGCAATTAATGTACTTAAAAATTCAGTTTATCATTTCACTTCTCTCACCACATCCTTCAGAATGCACAAGTGGAACTTAATCTTTTGAGCGCATTTGATTGCTTTGTCTTCATATAATGCAAAATGTAATTTAACATTTAAAACAAATACACTTAATAGTGGAGCTTTAATGTTAACAATCTTTGTTTCTTGTATTCATGTTCTTCACAAACTCTCTTTTTATTGATAGAAAGTGACTATCTTAATCACTGATATAGAGATGAGAGAGATGCTAGATATATAAAAATAGTAGATTGCATATGTAACATTCTCTAACACTGATCAATATATTAAAAATATAAAATTTCACTACAGAGAAAGAGAGAGAGAGAGATGGGTGTCAGGGTTCCCTCTCTAATCTGAACTCTGGGGTACAGATGTGTGGACCTGCATGAAAGACCCCCTAAGCTTATATTCCACCAGCTTAAGTTAAAAACTTCCCCCAGACACAAATTCCTTTCCTTGTCCTTGGACGGTATTGCTGCCACCTCCAAGTGATTTAAACAAATATTCAGGGATGGGCCAGATGGAGCCCTATCCCCAAAATATCACCCCAAGCCCCTTCACCTCCTTTCCTGGGGAGGCTTGAGAATAATACACTAACCAATTGGTTACAATGTGAGCACAGACCAAATCCTGGTTTTTAGGACACTGAAAATCAATCAGGTTCTTAAAAGAAGAATTGTATTTAAAAAGGTAAAAGAATCACACCTGCAAAATCAGGATGGAAGGTAACTTTACAGGTTAGATAAAAAGATTTAAAACACAGAGGATTCCCCTCTGACTCTGCTTCCCAGTTACAAAACAGGAATGAAATTACCTCTAAGCATAGGGAAAATTCAAAAGCTAAAACTAAAGATAATCTAACACATTTTCTTGCTTTACTTACTATTTCCTTACTAACACATTTAACACATTTCCTTACTATTTTTGTAATCTTAAATGCTCATTTTAGGTATGTTTTTAGGTGATATTTTTTTTCCTGCCCTAGTCTCTCTCTTTCTCTGTCTGAGAAGGAACAAACAAAGAAAGCACAAACAAAACCTCTCTTCCTCCACCCCCCCCCCCATTTGAAAGTATCTCCTTTTCCCTTTGGTCAGGTGCCAACTAGGCTAATTGAACTTATTAACCTCTTTCAGGTAAGGAGATTCTGTACCTCTGGCCAGGAGGGATTTTATGTGACTGCATACATAAGGGTTGTTACCCTTCCCTTTATATTTATGACAACAGGGCTGATAGTGTTGCCTATTAAGGATGCCTGATACTTCCCACTGTAAGCTCCTGTTTTCAGTTGCTTTTATCTTACACAATGTTTAAGCACCTGGGCTAAAAATTTCTATGGGCAGGTGCCTGCTGCAAGCTGATTTCCCCCCCCCCTTTTTTTTTTAAATTTCAGCCAAAAGGATTCAGTCATTTCCAAGAATGAGGCTAGGGAAAAAGACATTGTTTTGTCCATTGAAAAAAAATTCTGATGACCTTTAATTTGAATAGCTCTAGTGCTCCATTCTTTGATTAATTTCACATCCCTGCTCCAAAGAGGTGGTGGTCTTTGTGTCAAGGATGTTTCTTTTGCTGTCCCTGTGAAAATCCACTCAAATTTATTCAAGGTATAAATCTTTGAAAAATCACAATTCACATATGCTCAGTGGAGATTTCTTCCATTTTAGCAGTTAAAATATCCAAAGATTCCATAGTCACTGAGCATGACTGAGCCTCTTACAGCTCCTAGTGCTGACCAGACTGCATACAAATCATCTCAATATAGGAACTGAGAATTGTCCCTTCAGCCCCTGGCTAGAGGGGTGAAGTCAGTCCTTCCCAGTAATGGCTGCTCTGGACCAGGGTGCAGAGGGAGAACTGAAAGTGGAGAGCTTTTCTCTCTGTGCTTTCAATGACCACCTGATTCCTCCTCCATGCTGCTTGGGTTCTGTCAGATTTGAATGAAGAGAGGTCAAAAGCTGGACCAGAGGGAGAGAAAGGAGTAGACTGGGACAAAGAATCAGGTGAGATTGGAACCAGAGCGTGTCCGAGGAAAAAAATGTGAATAGGAGCAGGGGAACAGAGAAGGATAGGACTGGAAGCTGGAGAGAGAGAAGATGAGGGGAGAAGGGATTGATTGGGCATTGATGCTGTGATTGGGAGCCAGTGTGGAGAAGTGCAAGCCTTATTAGATCTTGGGAGATTGAGGAGTCACATAGCGAGTGGCAAACTTCTCTAGTGCTGGAATGTAAACAGAAAGAACAGAAAGGGTCAACTGGATTCTGCCTAGACTTTCAGAAGGTCAGTTCCAAATTTGATGCCTACCCAATGCTGAGGGTTGATAAATTGCTAGAAAGGTTAGGGGCCACCAGGTATATCACTACCCTCAACCTAACCAGGGGTTACTGACAGATCCCCTTTGCCCTAGAATTCTAAGAAAATACAGTCTTCTACATGCCATTTGACTTGTACCAATTTAAGATGATGACTTTTGGTCTACGTGATGCAGCAGCACCTTCCATAGGCTGATGGACAAAGTGCTTCAGCCTCATGACCAGTATAGCTGCATACATCAGTGAGATCATCAAGTATAGTAAGTCCTGGAATGAGCATTTAAAACATGTTGCAGCAGTCTCGCATGCCCTCAGAAGTGTGGCTCTTACAGCTAAACCTATCAAGTGCTGCTGAGCTAATCAAGGATGGACATATCTGAGGTATACAGTGGGGAGGGGACATCTGCACACATTGGTGGGAAAGGTCCAAGCTCTAGCAGAATGTCCCAAACCCACCATGAAGAGGTGGCAGGTATGACATTTCCTGGGATTGGTAGTCTATTATAGGAGGTATATTCTGGTTTTCACCATGATAGTGTCCCCACTGATTAACCTAGTTAAACATACAGTACCCAAGAAGGTCTGGTAGTCTCAGGACTGTGTCATGGCCTTCAATAAATTGAAAGATCAGATACTTGGGAGCTCGTCTTGTTCCACCTTGATTTTTTTGAAACCTTTAGTTGTGTAGATGGACATTGACATTGGCTTAGGGGCCTTGTTGTCCCAAGAAGTGGTGAGACAAGAACACCCAATTCTTTACCTCAGCTGGAAATTACTCCCCAGAGAAGTGGCAAACTCACTAGTAGAGAAGGAAATATTGCAGTGTAAAATGGGCCATTGATGCACTCTGCTATTACCTATGGGGAAAGCTACACCATCTCTTGACAGATCAAAACTGATGGATTATGCACTGATATCTCTCAGTTCAGCCATACTAGTTTGAGGTACTACATCAATAGGCTGTGACTACAAGAATGTGGACTTCTTTTCATGGGATGGAGGAGAGCTGTCCACATAGACTGACCCCGTGGTTCCCAGCCAGATGGGAAGGTTCTGTGATGGGGTTACAGACCTCATAGGGTTAAAGAAGTGGTGGAACAGCACAGGGCTAAGAAGGCCCCACCCCTCAGCAGCTGATAGGAATCCTCTCTATAGAGGAACTGCTTACAAGGCTGTCAGGCAGGGTGAAAGTGAAGGAGAGACTGGCAGGAAGAAGTCAGACAGGCGGTAGCTGCTGAAGCAGAAAGATCTGTATGGGAAGGAACAGGACTATGAGCAAGACTTAGGCAGGGCCTGGCCTCCCACCCCTTTCCCTTCTTCTCCTTGACCAGGGGGAATAACTGAAGTCTAAGAGTGAGCTGGGAAGCCCCCCAAGCCGAAGCTCTGCATTACTGAGCTTGTGCAAGAAGTCTGGGGCCAAATGGAAGGGAAAACAGGGAAGGTAGAAAGAAGTTTATTTGATCTGGGACAACAGGCAGAAGGGACTGAGCCACCCATTGCCTCTCTCTCCTTGGACCTTGGGCTGGGGTCCAGGTCCTCCCCACCACTGCCTGAGAGATCGCAGAGAACTCTAATGGAGTGGGGGAGGGGCACAGGGATCTGTGCTTTGGCTGCTGGGCCCCCCGGATTATGCAGAAGAGCCATCCCAAAACTACTGGCCCCAGAGTGGCTACACTCCCCCATCACAGGAGAGGGGTTTGGGGCTGTTTATCTGCATTGTCACACCTTGTCCCACTGTCTCTAACCTTTTTCTTGGTGTTATTGACACAGCCCCTGGGGAGCATTTCTCTGCAGCATTCTCGAGATTGCTTAGTATCTCTATGGCCTGTCCTTATCAGAGCCACAGTTACCCTTTTTTTACTCATGAAGTATATGGAATCAGGTCGGGGGCCATGAATTGGCTCTAAAACAATACATATGCATATCGCTTAGGATGCTTTGGCTCTTGAGAATGGAAGCTGTGGGTTTAATTTAAATAGCAATAACATAGAGAGGGAAATCTAAAGGGTGGATAAGAAGGATAATGATTCTTGTATGACATGCTTATCACCTATCAATATTTTAAATTGAAAAGTTCTGCATTGTTCTGGTAATTATACAGACTAAGCACTGACCATGTAACTTGCATTTAGCACTACCCCTACATTACATCAGTGGTCATGCAGCATTTACTGATTAGCAGTGTAGATAAAGCATTATATGGAAGCAGAAGAGCAGCACATACTGAATTAGTACCCATCAAGAAGCAATATGCTGCCAATTGATATTATGCTGACATTTTGGTATCCTGAAAAGTATGCTTGCAGAAAAGAAAAAAATAGCCCACAGCATATGCTGCACTGGAAGAAGATGCTGCAGTTTAGTAATGGCTTGTGAGTGGGAGGAGGAGCAAATCCTAACAAACAATCTTTTTCTCATAGTTGCTAAAAAGTCTAATTCAGCAACCAGGGTAGCTGCTGCAATGATACCACTGTGGGCTGCATGAAAAAACAAAGGCATTTGGCATTACCTCCACTTTTTGAAGGCTTTCAACAGTTCTATGTGCTATATCACTACATTAGTTTCTTATTTTTAAAATAAGTAAATAGATGATGTGATGACCAACTACATGGTGGGAATCTTGTGTATTTGAAAATACAAATATTAAAAAAAATCCAAACCTTTAAGCAGTAATATCAACTATGTTTTTTTCAGTCAAAACCATGACTATTTCTTTGATTTATTTTGAAAAAACTGATGATCATGACATCTGGTTTAAATCAAGTATTTCATTGATTGAAATATTTCTCTAGTGCTAATTGAAGATATTGACCATTAAATTTATTTCCACAAATAAAATATTAGTTCAATGGAATGAGAGTAGGGCAGTATAATCAAAAGTTTGCTGCCTATAGCAGGAGGGGACTTTGTTCTATTGTGCTTATAGAAAACTGGGAATTACCATTGTTTGTTTTTTGGATTTTTTTAAAAATAAGCAATTAATATAACATTTTACTAATGAAAGAGTGGAACTCTAATTTTATAATTCTAAAAAGAATATTTTATTGATCTTTATCACTTGTTCATGCAATCAAATGTGTTATCCTCGTTCTGCATCTTCCATCCTGTTTAATATATTTTCATACCACGTTACTTCCCACAACTGATATGCAGTAGTATTTTCTCTGTAACAAAAAGTTTGTAAATGTTTTATATGAACTTTAATCTTTTTATGTAGTGTAAATATAGCATTTCTTATTTGTTTCATGCATGTTTCTCTCTAATATAGTGGTTATCATCCTGTGGTTCACAGGGTTGGGGTTCTGCAGACTATTTAAGGGTCCGCAAAAAGTTGTTATTATCATAGAACAGTGGTTTTCAACCTGTCGTTGGTAAACTTCTGTGGTCCACGGACTATGTCTAAGATTTCCAAAGGGGTCCACACCTCCATTTGAAAATTTTTAGGGGTCCGCAATGAAAAAAAGGTTGAAAACCAGTGCTCTAATACAAATAGAAAAGCCTCACCAAGTATTTTATTTCTGTGGGTGATTTATTCTAGGAATCTGTCAGTTGGCTCAGTAAGGACCTGATCCAGAGCCCACTGAAATAACCAACAAGATTTCAGTAGGCTTTGGATCAGACCCTATGATACTTTGAGAAATATGCCCAATGAGAGTGTAGCAACTATAATTAGATACAGATAAGTAAAAATGGAGTAATTTTATTTTGTTGTGTTGTATTCTGTTCATCTTTTAAACTGCTGAGAGAAAATAAAAAAGAACCAACAAACTCTTGCCATTGTCTTCAGTGGTTATACAATTGTACAAAGCATTTGACTAAAGGGCACAGAAAAACTCCCATGATGTCAATAAGAGCAGCATAGAATTCTTACCTTCTGTTTGCCTCAGTTCCACTTTTTAAAATGGTGATAATATCTAACTTATAAACTGTTTTGAGATCTACAGAGAGAAGAAAACTATATAACTTAATTTCTGAAATAGTAAGTGTCTGCTGGGATGTGTTAACCGCCCTCAACTTCTACTCAATTCAGTGGGTGCTTAACATCTCCCAAGATTTGGCCCAAATGCAAATTATTAAAATTATTATCATTAGAGCTGATTAGGAATCATAGAACTGGAAGGGACCTCGAGAGGTCATCTAGTCCAGTCACCTGAACTCAAGGCAGGACTAAGTATTATCTAGACCATTCCTGACAGCTGTTTGTTCAACCTGCTCTTAAAAATCCCCAATGATGGAGATTCCACCACCTCCGTAGGCAATTTATTCCAGTGCTTAACCACCCTGACAGTTAGGAACTTTTTCCTAATGTCCAACCTAAACCGCCCTTGCTGCAATTTAAGCCCATTGCTTCTTGTCCTATCTTCAGAGGTTAGGAAGAACATTTTTTCTCCCTCCTCCTTGTAACAACCTTTTATGTACTTGTAAACTATTAGCATGTCCCCTCTCAGTCTTCTCTTCTCCAGACTAAACAAACCCATTTTTTTTTCAATCTTCCCATATGTGTCATGTTTTCTAGACCTTTAATAATTTTTGTTGCTCTTCTCTGCACTTTTCTCCAATTTGTTCACATCTTTCCTGAAATGTGGCACCCAGAACTGGACACATTATTCCAGTTGAGGCCTAATCAGCATGGGGTAGAGTGGAAGAATTAATTCTTGTGTCTTGCTTACAATATTCCTGCTAAAACATACCAGAATGATGTTTGCTTTTTTGCAATGGTGTTACACTGTTGACTCATATTTAGCTTATGATCCACTATGGCCCCCAGATCCCTTTCCGCAGTACTCCTTCCTAGGCAGTCATTTCCCATTTTGTATATGTGCAACTGATTGTTCCTTCCTTGTCCTTATTGAATTTCATCCTATTTACTTCAGACCATTTATCCAGTTTGTCCAGATCATTTTGAATTTTAATCCTATCTTCCAAAGCACTTGCAACCCCTCCCAGCTTGGTATCATCCACAAACTTTATAAGTGTACTCTCTATGCCATTATCTAAATCATTGATGAAGATATTGAACAGAACCGGACACAGAACCGATCCCTGAGGGACCCCACTCGTTATGCACTTGCAGCATGACTGAACCACTGATAACTACTCTCTGGGAACAATTTTCCAACCAGTTATGCACCCACCTTATAGTAGCTCCATCCAGGTTGTATTTCCCTAGTTTGTTTATGAGAAGGTCATGTGAGACAGTATCAAAAGCCTTACTAAAGTTGATATATACCACATCTACCACTTCCCCCCATCTACAAAGCTTGTTACCCTATCAAACAAAACTATCAGATTTGAAGTGATTTGTTCTTGACAAATCCATGCTGACTGTTATTTGTCACCTTATTATCTTCTAGGTGTTTGAAAATTGATTGCTTAATTATTTGCTCCATTATCTTTCCGGGTACAGTAGTTAAGCTGACTGGTCTGTAATTTCCTGGGTTGTCCTTATTTCCCTTTTTATAGATGGGCACTATATTTGCCCTTTTCCAGTCTTCTAGAATGTTTGCTGTCTTCCATGACTTTTCAAAGATAATTGCTAATGGTTCAGATATCTTCTCAATCAGCTCCTTGAGTATTCTAGGATGCATTTCATCAGGCCCTGGTGATTTGAAGACATTTAACTTGTATAAATAATTTTTGACTTGTTGTTTCCCTATTTTAGACTCTGATCCTACCTCATTTTCACTGGCATTCACTATGTTAGATGTCCAATCACGCCAACCTTCTTGGTGAGAACCGTGACAAAGAAGTCATTAAACACCTCTGCCATTTCCACATTTTCTGTTATTGTCTTTCCCCCCTCATTGAGTAACGGGCCTACTCTGTCCTTGGTCTTCCTCTTGCTTCTAATGTATTTGTAGAATGTTTTCTTGTTTCCTTTTATGTCCCTATCTAATTTGATCCCATTTTGTGCCTGGGCTTTTCTAATTTTGTCCATACATACTTGTGTTATTTGTTTATATTCAGCCTTTGTAATTTGACTGAGTTTCCACTTATTGTAGGACTCTTTTTTGAATTTTAGATCATTGAAGACCTCCTGGTTAAGCCAGGGTGGTCTCTTGCCATACTTCCTAACTTTCCTATGCAGTGGGATAGTTTGCTTTCGTGCCCTTAATGTCTTTTTAATGTTTGAATGTTTTGCCTAAACTGTTTTTCCCATGTGAAATGCTAAGTCATCAAAACTGAATGCGTGAATGTATCAGTTTTGGCTAAAGTTTCTCAGGTCTAGGAAGGAATTTCAGAAGGGGAAGAAAAGAGAGAGACCCCAGAATAGCCAATAGCCCAATGTGGGAGACTCCTGTTCTACCTGATTTGGAAGAGGGACTTGAAACTGGTTCTCCCGCATCCCAGATGAATGCCATAACCACTGGGATATTAACAATTGTGGGGTCTCTTTCTCTCTCTCTCACTCTTGCTCTCTCTCTTTTTTTGAACATGTTTTAAAGTTCTCATTTTTGGTCTTGATATATAATGGGGAAAACCTTAGAAATTTCAAAACTCAAATATTTCAAGAATGGGGGGGGAAATTCCCAGCTCTAATTGTCATATAGAAAAATGCTTTGGAAAACCATTACTCTGATGGCAGGGAATGTGCAACTTCACTGTTTGATTGCTGTGTAAAGATGTTTACCATATTAAGGAGTTAAAAAGAACCAGTTTTCGATTAAATGTGGGTTTGTTTGCATGTTTAGCTATTATTAATTATTATTAATTTATTATTTTGATTCATTCAGTAAATAGAGGTCATTTGTAACAGTCTTATGTATGGACAGATTAATTTAGATAATTTTGCAGATGTTTATGGCTATGCCTGAACTGATACTTGATCAGTTGGACTCAAAAGCTAAAGTGTCTGGTTTTCGACGCAGAAGAATCCAACGAATAGTCTCCAAAACAAATTATTTTATATATTATGTACTCTGTTGAAAATGTTATTCTGTGGGGTATTATAAATATTTTATCACTTTTAGGATGAGCTAATTAATTCACAGATGGCTTCATCACTCTCGAGTATTATAGTTATTTCAAGTTTATATTGATACCACTTTTGTATTGTACTTCACCAGCATGCAATTTGATTTCTGAAATATTACAGAAATGACCATTTCTTGAAATGTTAATAACTAAACACATTTCTTATTGGAATTATTTAGATATAAAGACTTTTTTTTTAATGTTCCCTAAGTTGGCAATTTGGGATAAACTAAGTGGCAGCTCTTGTTAGATTCTGCTGTGGAGCTACATCACCAACACAAAACCTTCACACTATCTGAGACTGTTCATCACAAGTGTAGTCTGTGCCAAGAAACCCTAGAGTCAATCAGAGCATTGTGTCAGATCAAGATTGATGTACATTGACAGCAGCATTTCAGAATCTTATGCAATATTTCTCTATACCTGGTTCAACCCCTGGCCAACTGACCCTCACTTCATAAGCATTGAGACAACTTATAATAAAAACGTTAAAAAATATTTTGATTAGTTATTTATTTAGTATTGTTAATAAAGTTTCAAGAAAAATTCAATTGAGCAATATTTCTGAAATTAAATCTCAATATTTTGACTTGAATAAGTTTTGAAAAACTAATACAATGCATACTTTTCTTACTGGAAAAGCAATGAAATGCTTTACTCACCCCAGAATTCATGCCAATATGCCTTTCTTCCTCTAAATCAGCTTTAATCAATTATCATGAGGAAACATTATTACGGTTCTGAATAACAATAAATTAAAGTATTATGCTTCAGGGTAGGCAATTTTTTTTTGTTCTTGATAAATATACAATATTAGCAACTACAAAGTCATTACATGTTTTATTGTTTTTGAAAGCTAAGGTTTGAACAGAGTAGCAAAACGACAGAGGAATCTGCTGGAAACCTTTCAAAGAGTGAAAACAATGTTAGATGTCCTTATCCATCATACAGCTGACAAAGATGGAATTGCAGGAATTGTCCCAGTTGCTGAGTTAGTCCTTACAGTCAGAGAAATTTGTAGGCTCTTAGAGCCTTGACCCTATGAAGAAAATTAAGGGAATGGAGATGTCCTATCTCCTAGAACTGGAAGGGACCTTGAAAGGCCATCAAGTCCAGCCCCCTGCCTTTACTAGCAGGACCAAGTACTGATTTTGCCCTGGATCCCTAAGTGGCCCCCTCAAGGAGGGAACTCACAACCCTGGGTTTAGCAGGCCAGTGCTCAAACCACTGAGCTATCCATCCCCCTGAAGTAACAAGGGATTGGCATTTTAGGTGTAATGTGGTAGGGCTCTGCATGGGTTCACGTGGAGCAATCATAGGATCATGGCCTTAGTTAAAAATATATATTTTTTTTAAAAAGAAGGGTTGCATTTTGGCTTTTTGTACCTTTATTCTAATGATAGTTAGCATGCATTTTCCCCCCTTTTTTTAAAGAAGCAAGACCATGCTGTTCAGTGTGGATATCAATACTGAAAGTAAAAAATGAAACAGCTGAGGAGCTAATAAGAACATAGATCATAATTAGTAGGAGGTAGATTCCTTCAGTAGAAGGTAAGATCTATCTATCTATCTATCTATCTATCTAATCACTATGTTCATCGCTGTAGTATGTGAGCAGCTTCTATATGAATCAACAGCAAAAGTGAAGTCCCTACAGGAGTCTTTAGCACTTCTCCCTTTTGAGGATTAATCTTTGTTTGAGTACAAGTGTTTTGGTTTTTGGAAGGTACCTTCTCCTCTTACTGAAAATCACATGTATAGCTGCACTTGAGGGGTATTTTGTGGCTGATGGAGTTCATAGTGAAAACCTTGGTAGCAGGTGACACAATGAAGGACGCTTGGCTGTGGAACAGCTTGACACAAAAGATCAAAATGAACTCAGACCCAGACATTTACAGAACTAGATGCAAAATCTTCTTTTTCACAAAGGTCTTTTCCCAGTAACAAAGACTAAAGAACTATCCAGTATATTATGTGTATATTCTTCCCATATGAGGTATTTTTTTTCTGTTTTTTAACCAGAAAACATAAATTGGCTGTTTATACTGTAGGGTGGTGAATTTAGATTTAGCATTCACCAGTATTTTTATTTCCAGTAAATGTATATAGGGTTCAGTCTTGCAATCTTTACTCACACAAGCAGTCCCATTGACCTGAAACTAAGGACTGCTTGTGTGGGGGAAGGGTTGCAGGACTGGGTATCTCCAGGATATACAGCAGCAGCAAATGTATTCAATATCAAAATGTTTGTTTTCAAAAATTACTTAACAACACTGTGCAATCACAGTGTAAATGTTAGAAGCTGAATTCATGAAAAGAGAAAGACAAGACCGCCTTTAATTCCCTCTTGCTATACTTCCATTGTAAAATAAGTCTAAAACTAATCCTTTCTATGAGGCTTAAAAGTGGTTATCTCCCACCCACATACTATTTCTTTGATTGCATTTGTTCACACCCTTCCCAAACATTTGTTTGCATTTGATTTATGTAAATCCTAAATTGTTGGCTTCTTTCAAATCACCTACTTTGGAAATCGTATTGTTAAGTGTTACTTGTGTTTAAAAAATACATACATATATTTTCAGTATTCAGTTAGAATAAAACTTTACACTAAAATTATTTTTTCTTACACTACAACAATGTATATGTATAGGCCAGGAATTAAGACTTTATGTTCTATTTTATTGAAGTTTTTTAAATATGCTATTAAACCATCCATGGCTGGTAGAAGGACTCTGGTTTCACGGCCAGCCAGGTGTAATTCAGAGCAGCCATCCAGCTGTTCTAGTCTATTCTGCGAATATAACAAATTCTTATAATCTCACTTGTAGAGAGTCACAAATAATTCCTTTTCCACCAGCTCTAACTAATGGATGCTGGCCATAGGTCAGGAGTCAGGCTATGAGTCCCATTATTCCCATCTTGGTGGGATCTTGGGGACTATAAATTATCTCAAGCTGTAGCAGTTTATTCCTTCAGGTCTGAAGTTTCCTAGTTGAATTCCTGGTGTGCTGGGCATTCTGAATGGTCACATTTTGGTAGGCAGAGTAGATGATCTAATGGCGCCTTCTGGCCTAAACTGAAGCTATGATTACATGTTTCTCCCTCAAATCTGAAAAATGCCCAAATAACAGGACCATCAAATGCTAGTATCTTCTGCATCCAAATAGCTTATTTGCCCATCCTTAACATGCACTACATACTACAACCCTTCATGTATTCTAAACGGAAATTCTTACTAATCATACCATAAATAAATAAAATAAAGGATAGTGCTATGCACTTACAGTTAGTAAATCCACAAATAATTATGAGACAATTTGGGGGTAGATCTCAGCTACTGTAAATCAATGTAGCTTTATTTAACCCAAGAGAGCCAAGCCATACCAGCTGTGAACCTGACCTAAGTGTCTTGTTTAGGTCATACAAATCAACAGAGATAATATATTTAATATGTAATAATGATGTACTAATTAATATGAAAATAACACCTTTTGATAACATGGTGATTTATAAAGCAGGATGTAAATGAGAAAATAATTTTGTGAAAATATTGGAAATGGTTTCAATTTTTCAAGGTTTGAACAGAATTTTTTTCATAACAATATTTCTGTTTATAACTTTATCCTAGAGTTTATTAAAGACCAGTGTCTCTTTTTTTTAGACTAGTCAAATCCTTTCTTGTATATCCCACAGCTCAGATCTGCACCTGAGGTACTATTTCATCACGGAGGCCAGAGAAACCCCTGTTGTTGTAATGTGCCAACACCATGTAGCCCAGTGGCTGGTGGCCAATGCACTAGACCCACACTCACTGCTCCCCAATCAGGCTGCATGATTGGTTAGAGTCTGGTTCTAGATCAGGGATTGGCTTGTTCTACTACTTGGAGGATCACTGCAGATAAAGAATTGCCCCTAAGTTATGAATATATGTGATATTGACTTAAGTTTTTAAGCTGAGACATAAAATAAGTAGTATCATACCATTTACATTAAAATGGTTTGCACTTCTCCTTTGGTAACATTTTACTTCAAGGTTCTGCTACACTATATTTGTTAAGCATTTCTTTATGGCTTATTAGTACTTATTTATAGATTTCTGTATTCATGGCTTATTAATAACTATTAGCTACTAAGACCATCATTAAGCACATTATGATGATTCACTTAGTAAGCATATGTACTTAAAGCCTATAATCATTACATCAGTTACCAGTAGCCAATGCTATGAAGCCAATACATTTCATGAGGGCCAAAGACCAGCAATACTCTGTCCTAGAAGTTATCAAAGTTTGTCAACACTGTCATGGACGTTGTTCAGATAGTACATTTTTAAAGGCCCGGTTATTGCAAGGTCTGACAAATTGCATAAATTATTAAGGAGGGAGGCAGTGGTAAATGCAGGGCTTGGGAGGACACAAACTCTCCACACTTACCAAGAGCTCAGTGTTCGGATTGTATATGGGTAAGTTTTTAAGGGAAATAAAGGGGGAGGGGAGTTGTTTGTTTGTTTTTTCTTTATAACCTTGAGCAGTGTTTCATATAGACTTTTTTGAGGCCCTAGATACTGCTGTTTAAAATTGTCCTGTTTCAAAGCTGGTAGAAAGCAACATTAAATAAATGTGTTTATTGGGATTCAAATGATAAGAAATAAATGTCCACATTACACACATTATATAAATTGTCTTTATACATTTGCAGAACTCACTAAACTCTGTCAATAATAATGACATCATTATTATCATAGTAACTAATGCAAGTCAAAGTGGAAAGACAAGCAGAAGACCCCCACACACCCCATGATAAAACTGAAAAAAATGTGTAGCATAAACACAATATGTGATGGGGTGAGGTTCTATAAAAAAATATTGCGGTCTGCCATGTATAAGTAATCTCATAATCTGAAAATATGAACTCATAATTGTTGAAATTGTATAGCATGCCATGCCATCACCTATTGTATCTCACTCATTCCTACCCTCTCTCATTCGCATATAAAGTTTTTAAACTTGTTTTAAATCATTACTTCTCAACATGCCCACACTGATCTGGTTCCAAACTCTACTTACTCATACAGCAAGGTACCAGTGAGGATAGGGCTGTAAAATAGTGAGATACAATTTTCACTTGAATTCTTGAAGGCCCACATCAGAAAAGGTGTTAGAATCACATAATCCCATTAATGTCAAGTAGCCAAAATTTGCAAAATTGTTTTGGAATATCATTAGTATAATCTTCTTTGAAATAAATTCAAAATAAATATAAAACCAAAATATTAAAATTATCACAAAACCTATTTGAAGAAAATCTTCCACCTTGATCTAGCTGGTATGTATAGCTGTACAATCATATTGTGATGGTTATACAGTATGTTGCCTATTAGGCCATGTCAGTTAAATCTGCATCATGCTGAGGCAGAGTGGAACTCTGAAATTTCTTAAAGAGTCCAGTGCTACATTTCTTGCATATTCTGTGTTCCTTTCGGAATCAATGAGAGCTCAGGATGTGTAGTGAATACAGGATCATGTGTAAAGTACCCTCAACTCCTGTTGACTTCAGTGGGAACTGAGGGTGTTCAGCACTTCAGAGGATCAGGCCCTAATTCCCATTTTTTTTTTTTTGTATTTTATACAAACATACTATATCAAGTAGTGAGTGGGAGCTCTTTCAATATGCCCTGACCATTTCTATAGATCCTAGAATGATCATCACCTCTGATTGTGTAGTCCATTGCCATGTCACGTCTTAACCTCCTGCTAACTTTTATAATGTTGTTTAGTTCCAGATATTGCTGATGTGTTTCAGTGTATTATCTTTAAAGCAACTTGTTAAACTGCAGTTCCTTAATGTGATGCCCCATTGAACATCCCACTTACAATGGGGCATGTGATCTTTAGGCCAAATATATTATGGACTCAAAGCCTATAAAATTACTCCCCTTTGTAATGTCCTTGGTACCACAGTGGTAGAAGAAAAATGTCAGAAGTTCTTGAGGAAATGCTGTGTTTTATTTTACAGTCCAGTGAACAAACAATAGATTGATACATAGCTCAGGTGGAATTGTGAAACAGATTAGAGGACTGTGATGGGGTATACAAATCCCACACCAGAAAGGAAGGGATTAAGCATCTGCTCTGGGCCCAGGCAGCCCCACCCCACAACATCTGCAAACCATGCATGGTTTGGAGGAGGAACTAAAAAGGGGAGCAGGCCAGTTCAGTAAGGCAGCAGACTGTGGAAGTGAGGTGACCTAGTTTTTGAATTCCTAGGAAGGACCTCCTGCAGCCTGAGGCCTAATGCTTGACTAGTGTAGCCAAAACCCAAAGGGAAGAGACTTGGGATTTGTTGAAGGTCTGAGACTGTCTTTGATTTCCTCTTATTTGATGTCTTTACTTTACCCTTGGGGAAAAGGGGGACAGTAGGAAGGGATCCAGAGAGGAACAGGATAGCACTTTGGTAGTTCAGGATGTAGCTGACAACATTGGGCCCTGGATTGGAACCCCATTGAGAGGGTGGGCCTGGGTTCCCCTACCAGTCCCTAAAGGGTGCCAAAGGCAGATGTGGACCCATGATATGGGGAATCTAGGGGAGAGATGGGCTTGAAGGACAAGACATTTTTTTTAGAAAATTTAAAATCTCTGATATCTAAAATATCTCACATATCGTTTCTCCCTTATTTATAAGATGGCATTCTCCTAAAGGGGACCATTCAACAGTGGCGGGGGGGAAGACTTTTTTTTTTCTGAATATGTAGTAGAATTTGTATTTATTTATTTTTCCTTACCAGTAAATAATCTTCAATTTTTAAAGAAGGTCAGAAAACTTCAGAATATTTCAAAATTGTGTTGTGTTGCTTTGTTTTGTTTTGTCTTGTCTCTAGAACAAGTCCTGATGTCCTTTCTCAGTGTATACAGTGAACCAGATTCTCTGTAAAATGGGGACAAGGGACTATTCAGGAGCCATTATCTTGGAGCTACTCTAACCTGCACAGCTGGCAATGGTTCCCAAGAGACTGACATGTAAGGATAGCCAGAATATCATTCCCACCTCTGACATCCCCTACCATAGGGAACATAGGGAGGGAAATATAGTAACTGTCTATGACAAACTGGACACCCGCTGAGAACTTCAACAAGTCAGGAGAATCTGAAGCATGGGGAATGTGGAGACTCTCTTCTCCCTTTTAGGTCTTCATTTGTAGCAGCATGTAGAGAATAGACACTACTTGCCCAGCTAACTTGGGTACAAATAGCACTCTGACTGGTAAGTCACTGCTCAGGCAGCCAGAATAGAGACATTCCAGAACCCTAGTGTATATACCCTACATGACTCTTTACATGCTCAAGTAGTGCCTTCCATGACTACGCTGCTATTTTTAGTAGTGTACTGTCCCCACTGCTGGATTCTTTCCCCACCATAGTGAAAGACTCTAGCAATGAGGAAAGGCTCTGGTAGAGATTTCCCTTGCTGTCTCCCCACCACCAGAGCCTTTCACTGCCTCATGTAGCTATACACTGGATCGTGGACTCATCATGCCATTCACTACAGTGTGTAGCTACCCATGCCCCACATGCCAGCACTGTATGATGTCATCTGAGCAACACAAATTGAATGAAGGGAGGCGGAGGATCTAACCCTCTGTTTTTATTCAGGCGGCCTTCCATTTAACTTATTCAATTAATAGCAATTTGGCCACACAACAACAATGTTATTTATTAGCGCTAAATAATCTACTAAAATATCAGTATGATTTTTGAGTGCTAATACAGCAATTTTACAGTTATAATAGACTGTTCAATCAATATTCTCCACAATTTTAAAAGAACACATCAATAAAATAGAGGGTCTATGTTTGTGGTTTTGTTTGTTTTTAATCTTTCTTTCTTTCTTTCTTTCTTTCTTTACAAATGTCTGTGTTACTAAAATGATTGTTAGGTCCCTAAACAGCCATATGAAATATGATAAAGAGATTAAAGCTAATAGGAGCAAAGTAAAATACAAACCTAGATATAATCCTGTATGTATCACCCCATTGTGTTTTGAAAAATTATGTAATCGTATTTATTTATACAAAATATTGCTTGTAATAGCTCCAGATTTTAAAATATCATTCGTTTTCCCCCTCTAATTAATGTAAGGAAGGGAAATACAGTAGGCTGCAGTAGGAAGGTCAGAGGCAGAGACATAGGCACCTAGGGACCTGCCAAAAAAATTGTAGGTGCCTATAGGATTCGGCAGCAGCTAAGAGGGTTTTTTTCTTGGCTCTACGTGTGAAAAGTGGCACTTAGGCATCTAAACCCTCTTGTGAATCTGGACTCTTGTCATTATTTAATGTTGTGGTGGTTTTGTTTGTTTGTACATATATTTTGCAAGCTTTAATCAATGTCCCAGATTGTTTCTGTTACTTGCTATTTACAGGTTCTATGCATGCAATATCATGTTGTTGCCTATTAATAATAAATAGGTTCCAGACAAAGAGAAATTACCTTTCTGACCTGGCTTTTGAAGCAATAGATATTTGTTTCCCAATTAGGAATGGGCAATTAGTTAACCTGCAAAGTTAAAGATGTTTTACCTCAGGCTCTACCTGCTGAAAACTAAATTAACTTGCCAGTATATACATTCAGCCTTTATTCAAATATGCAATTGTGCTGATTTCTTACACCTAGCAGCAAGTGATTATTCTACATAACTTCAATTACACATCATAGGTGGGTATTTGAGGATTAAATTGCTTGTTTGGTGGCCAGTTCTCATATGTTAGTTTAAAAGTTAAAAATGTAAGACATCTAATTTTTTTTACTAGTTCATTCAGAAAGCAAGCTTGAAAAATGTTTATTGCAATTTTTATTGGTTGAGGGAAAAGCGCTTTTTAAATACAGGTTTTTGATGTATGGCCTAAAGCAGGCCTCAGCAAAAAGATACCAAATCTTGAAATTTATTATTGTCAATAGTCTGCATGACCTTTACTTTAACCGCATCTTGGCTGTCAGTAATAATCCAAGGCTGCACTTTCAATGATAGAATGAGAGATTTTGCATATTGAGTCTCCAGGTCTCCTTGAAAATGTTCAGAAATCACAGTCATTTATTCCTATTGTCAGGGCAAGGTCCATTATGAAAGCCCATTCATCTTTACTTGAAGATGAAGAGTAGAGAAACTCCATTTTTTGCTTTGAAGCAACTACTAACTACTGTAGTTTTCTCAAATAAATCAACAAGCTGGCTTCTAGGTCCAGGGTCTGAAATCTTTCCTCATTCAGGGCACCTGTTCTCTAATGGTTCCCTTCACCTTTCTGATATACAATTTTGTGGTAGATAAAACAGTACTTTAACACAGACCTGTGGATTTTATATTCTAACTTTTCTTCATTTGTGGTTTGTTTTACCTGACAGGTTAGAGTGCTTGAGAGTTTAGAAACAGTCTAGCCAGGACAGGCCTTGCAAGGGGAATAATGATAAATAATAGCAATGCACTGGGAATTTCTCTTTCAAACTTGCATTTTGAAAGCCAAGTATAGCTTAAGCTGCATAAGATAAGATTATATATATAGTGGTGTAGTAAAATAGATTTAGATGGTTCTTCGTACAACATACATAAAAGTTAATTATTGAACATTATGAATGCCCCAGAAGACTGCAGTACATTTCTAAAGATCAGGGAGGAGAAATAATCCCACAGAGGTGTTTTGAAAAATACATTCTGTGCATGAATCTCTTTTCTTGCAACACTAACTGGTGCTCACATATCTTTGGCACCATCCAGGTCCTGTCCCTGAACTCCATGGGGAGACCTTCACAGACCTGGGAATATGTTCATGGTAGGGTTGCCACCTATCCAGGTTTTCCCAGGTTTTGAGGTAGCTGTCTTGGGAAATTCTGTAAGGATGCTCAGTACACACTGCCAGCTGTCCAGTTTTTTGGGCTATGGGATCATCCTGAATATCCAATTTTTTTTTGTATCTCAGAGGTGGCAAGGCCAGGGAAGGATGTTCCTCCTTCATTAAGAGCCAGTAGTGATTCTGCTGTAGGTGAATGCAGTCTAAGTCCCTGATACTGCATGGGCAAGCAGCTGGGCTCATGTGAAGCGCCACTGAAATCCATTGTGTCCTCTATGGTTGCAAAAATCTGAAATCAAATTGCAAGATGGGGGCTTAATATAGAAGAAGTAAAGAGTCTTTATCATTCAGTGCTGTGGAAACTCTCTTGTGTGAAATTCCAATGGTAGCAGCAGCCAGGGACAGCCTTAGCAACATGGCTCTAGTAGAGCCATGTTTCCACGGACCAGAAAAGGCAGGGCATCCAGAAACCTCCACATAGATGCAGAGCTCTGATTATTGTTTTCCACGGGGTATAGAGATGGTTGATAAATTGGTGATACTGGTTAAGATGTGAGCTTCATATCCTAATTTGCATCATTTACATTATTTTCCTTTTGTTTCTTGAAATGACGTTTTATGCAAGAAAGTACAAATCCAATATTGATGTTGCAAGTTTAAAAATTTAGGAATGCAAAATAATAATACCTAGACCTTAGATAACACTTTTTATCAGTGTTCCTCCAGAAGTATTGATATTGGACATGTTTCATATACCACATTTTTGTACATGCATTCTATGATATAAACAATGAAGGATCAATGCAGCAAATCCTCACCCAAATGTGTAGTTCTTTCTCATGTAAAACCACAGACATGTAGGGCTGAAAGGTACCTCAAGATTGTCATCTAGCCCAGCCCTCTGCACTGAAGCAGGATCAAGGATACTCAAACCATCCCTTACAGGAGTTTGTCTAACATGTTTTTAAAAACCTCCAATGATGGGTGTCAAGCTGTCCTGCAGTGACTCAAAAATATCAGTATCAACCTCACGGCAGACTGTTAAGAACCAGGAAACAAACATCAAAGTGGCTGTGAGTTCTATACTTGAATTTCACCAACCAGTTATCAAGTGTAAACATCTCAGGCACTGCCAAAGGATGTTGTGAAGGCCAAGACAATAAAAGGGTTTAAAAAAATAAAAAAGCTAGGTAAGTTCCTTGAGGATAGGTCCATCAATGGCTATTAGCCAGGATGGATATAGATGCAGCCCCATGCTCTGAAATGTCCCTACTCCCTGTTTTCCAGAAGCTGGGAATGGGTGACACCGGATGGATCACTTGATGATTGGCTGTTCTGTTCATTCCCTCTGAGGCACCTGGCATTGTCCATTTAGATAGACAGGATACTGGGCTAGATGGATGATTGATCTGACCCAGTACAGCGATTCTTATGTATGCTCTTATATTCTTAGAGGTATGGAAAGGATTCTGTATGAGGAGAGATTAATAAGACTTTTCAGCTTGGAAAAGATACGACTAAGGGGCGATATGATTGAGGTCTATAAAATCCTGACTGGTGTGGAGAAAGTAAATAAGGAAATATTATTTACTCCTTCACATAACACAAGAACCAGGGGTCACCCAATGAAATTAATAGGCAGCAGGTTTAAAACAAACTTAAGAAAGTACTTCTTCATACACCACAGTCAATTTGTGGAATTCATTGCCAGGGGATGTTGTGAAGTCCAAAAGTGTAACTGGGTTCAAAAAAATATTAGATAAATTCATGGAGGATAGGTCCATCAATGGCTAATAGTCAGGATGGGCATGGATGGTGTTCCTAGCTTCTGTTTGCCAGAAGCTGGGAATGAGCAACAGGGAATGGATCACTTGATGATTACCTGTTCTGTTCATTCCCTGTGAGGCACCTGATATTGGCCACTGTTGGAAGACAGGATACTGGGCTAAATGGACCTTTGGTTAACACAGTATGGCTGTTCTTATGAATATCCTAAACAGGGAGTCACAGATAGTCCCCTCGGTTGTTACCTAGGCAAGTATACCTTTTTGATAGATGTTCCCTTCCATGATAAATCACAGCAGTATTCAGGTTACTTCCAGTCCCAAAGGACCAATCATTTACTCCATGTCAATGGCCCTTTAGATCTCATACCACCAGCAATCCTATAATAGACTATATAGAAATTTACCAAAAAGGAATAGGAAAAAAGACAGTGATTTACAAGGTTAAAGCAGGCAAACATACATGCACAAATGGGTTATAATAAGTTTTAAAAAGTTAATAGAAGCTTCTATAATAAGCAAGCTCTATTCACAGCTTTAGGGTTAACACAGACTTAGTCGATGGGAATCCCTTGCTCATGCCTTGCCCCCAGAATCTCAAGCAGCAATGACTTACACAGTTCTTCCTTGTTAGGGTTTTATTCTCTTCCCTCCTTTTTGCTTTTAGCTACAAACTCTGCTGATGGGAGGAATTCATTTCTAAGGTTCATCTTCACAGGGAGGAGGGAGTAAAAATCAATATTTTCTCTTCTTTAATGTCCCACTGTCTGTCTGGTGTCAGTGGACCTTCCTTGTTGGGCAGGACACTTATCGTCCATGTCTTACAAACAACACTCCCGTTAATGCACCCCAGAATGATATTAGCCTTTTTCACAACTGCATCATATTATTGACTCATATTCAATCTGTGATCCCCTAAAACTCCTCAATATTTTTTCCACTCTGTATGCATCCGAAGAAGTGGGCTGTAGTCCACGAAAGCTTATGCTCTAATACATTTGTTAGTCTCTAAGGTGCCACAAGTACTCCTGTTTTTTTTCCTAAAACTCTACTTTCTTCAACAGTACTCTTGCCTAGCCAGTTATGCCCTGTTTTGTATTTGTGTATTTGATTTTTCCTTCCTATGTGTAGCACTTTATATTTGTCTCTATGGAACTTCATCTTTTAGATTTCAGACTAATTCTCTAACTTGTTTTAAATTTCAATCCTGTACTCTATAGTATTAGTAACTTGTCTCAGCTTGGAGTCACTCAGAGTTTTTATAAGGATACTGTCTACTTCATTATACAAGTCATTAATGAAAATATTGAATAGTACTGGACCCAGGACAGATCCCTGTGAGATCAGACTACATATGTCTGTCTAATTTGACAGCAAACTATTGATAACTATACTTTGTGAATAGTTTTTCAACTAGTTTTGCAGCTACTTTATAGTAATTTAATCTAGATCACGTTTTCATAGTTTTTTTTAATTAGAATGTCATGTGAGAACGTTACATAAATAGTTCCATTTAATATAAGACCAATCCTGCAAATCCTCACATATATGAATGCTATGATTGAAATCAATGGGACTATATTCATATTAGTAAGGGTTTGCCTGATCATGTCTTTATTTTTGCATTTCCTGACTTTTATTATTTTAAGTTTTCATCTTAACATTATATTAACATACGGCCATATCACCTCACTTTCCCTTCCCTCCTCCTATCCCATAAAAAGGGGACACTCCATAAAGTTCCTCCTAATGGCATTCCCTTCACATAATATTTTTTTATGTGGGGCTAATTCCTAATGAGTCAGATGGTATGAAGTGAGTAAATGTCCATAAAGGACAAATGATCCAGATCATGTTAAATAACAGAGCTCTCATACAGCCTTTTATCTGTAGTCCACTGGTAACGCTTTCAAGCTTCAAAAGTTCCCAGTTCCATCTCCCTTCTATTTCCTACACCTAAACCCTTCAAAACTTTCTTCTTAGCACCCTATTTCACACCAGTTCTGTGATTCTTTAGTTTAGCAATTAATCTCTGATGAGATGTGGAACCTTGTCAAATGCTTTTCAAACATGTAAGAATACTACAGCCAATGAATTTCTCTTATCTACCATGGCAGTAATATCTTCAAAGAACTTCATCAAATTAGTTAAGCATGTCCTCCCCTGCCTGAATCCATGCTTTTTACTTTTACTCAAACAGTGGAATTTCAGGTGGTTTCTTAACACATCATTTTAAGGGCCCCATTCTACTCTCAGTAAAATCAATGACAACGTTCTTTTGAGCAGGAGTGGACCTTTCAAGCTTTTGTTTGTTTGTTTTTCTTCCCAGATCTCCCTTGCTTCCTAGTTTGCTTTTGACCCTTAAAAAAGCTCCCACCTCCATCACAAAAAGAGAGAACATGTTTGCTGCTTTGAAAAATTCAAAGATCTCTTCCCAATCTATCGAACTTTAAAAAATGTCAGTGAAAGGTTCACTGCCTTTTTTGCTCACTTTCTTTAAAATTCATGGATGCATGTCACTGAGACTTGCTGTTTTGTGGGCTTTCTCTGCATCACTTTTTATAACCAATTTTGTTTTTAGCTGTAGGTGTCTACCTTCTCCTCTGACATCCTATATAAGTTGTCACCAGCTTGGGTAGATACCTATGCTTTTTTATAAAGATAGATGCAAATGAAAAGGAAATAATTACTCTGCTCTTTACTTATTTGAAACTTTTTTCATAGCCTGGTCCACTTCCCTTGCTACTCATGATCCCATCTCATTCAGTGGTAAGCAGAACAACTACTTACAAGGGAAAGTAAAATAAGGAAAGTTTTATATATTTTAGCATTGTTTTAAGGCAATTTAATAATGAACAATGTGGAGTAGTAACCAGCACCATGATACTGCCGGCAAATACTCTGCAATCAGTGATCAACAGATTGCAGTTTGGGAACCTCTGTTCTAAATCATTTTAAAGAGGCATAATTATTTATTTTTGCATTCTCTCTATTGCTTCTTTCACTGGTGAAAAAAGTTGATTTTTTTATTACATTTTTAAGAATATACTTTTAAAATGAATGTAATGTTTTGAAAGTGACAGATTGATAACAGTGGAAAGATAAATTCTATTTAAACACAAAAAGAATACAGTAGGGGTAGAGACCTGCCAATGTGCATCAGCTTGTGTCTGGAAACATATGGCTAAATTTTGATACGCTATATGCAAGTGCTCAAGGTGAAAAATGTTTATAACTTATGCAGGGCAGATATCAGACACAGTACCCATGTGCTTTTCCTCTTTATTCAGAGACTCATTTTCCATGAAGCTTTGAAGACCCCAACACAGTCATGAGGCAATAAATTTACATTGTAACTAATAATTCCTGTACCCATATGTATGCAATGGAATATATATACACATACAGGGTCTGCCAAATTATCCCTTATATGTGGCAAAAGTGCATAATGCCATAGTCTGCATATATTCTAACATTCAGGCCATACAGATAAGGAAGAAAGCATGATGAGGAAGAAAGGTTTGTTACCCTCTCAGCCACATCACACATGCTGAACTCACAAAAATGATCTCTTTGAATTCTTCCAGCTCTAACCTGGAATAAGTCCCATATAAAGCATCAATAAAGGGA
The DNA here is from genome assembly GCF_027887155.1 of Malaclemys terrapin pileata. NCBI lineage: Eukaryota > Metazoa > Chordata > Testudines > Emydidae > Malaclemys > Malaclemys terrapin. The sequence continues at coordinate 95,036,121 of NC_071509.1, forward strand.
GATATGAGTACTGAGGACCAGTAGAGTAGGCAGAGTTTTCCAGGAAAGGACAAGTATCACTGGTGATTTCATGCTTACCTGGTAGGTTTGGGCCCATATTATTCGCTGTACAGGGATGTGTGGTGTTATATGGCATAGAACATTATTACACTATGGGCATAGGGTCTACATTATATTTTACAGGTGTTTGTAATAACATAACAGGTGAGATAGTAAGAAAACACTATACTATTACTGGTCTTAAATAATACAACTGAACTGAGGAATTGGATTGTCTGGAACCTTAGGCTTTTCTATTTGTCCAATAGTTTAAGTGATATTTCCTCAAGGCTGAATCTGAATGTGAAATTATTCTGCCCTTCCTGTAGGTGAACTGGATGATCACTTCCTTAAAAAAAAGGTGCTTTCCATTTATAAATATGATTCAAGGTTGTTTCAGTGGATAGTACAGTCAGTCCAGTTGGCCACTGATGGCCTTGTGTTGCTCGACAGCATGACTTTATGCCCTTCAGTACTGAAAATAAATATTCAACAGATGCAGTGGTACGAGGAATTGCCAGCTTGTACACTTCAGACATCATTATTTCACATCAAAGACATGAGCTGATAATACCTCTTCCTGTATGACTCTTGGGATTAAATATATAACAGTGAGCTTAGATTATTTTTCAAACTCACTCTCAGAAGCAGTTTTGAGGACCTCAGAAACAAACACGTAAAAATCTGAAAAAAAAAGTATTTAAAATTTGAAAATTTGAACATATGTATAATATGTATAATATTTTCACAATTTCAATACATTATTTTTCTGTGTTGTAACCAGTTTGGAGTATGATTCGAATTTTTTAAAACATTAGAAATGTTGACCACTTTTTTTCAAAAATATTTTATGAACACTTTTTTGCATTTTTCAGCCCATTCTACACAAGAATTCTTCCAGGTACAGACAGGACATGTAGGGAGCATGTTCTGATAGGATGCAGCCACACTAGAAGTGCTTTTCCAGCATAGTAAAAAAGAACATGTCCTCAGTCTCCAGGTACATAGTACTAGAGAAGCCAAATTGAATGTTGGGTGAAGATACATATATGATTAAATCATGACTCCCAGTGGGGAATTCAGCTGTGTGAATGTTCTGTGCCTATATGCAAGGTATATAGAATGGGAAGGAAACATTTATCCTAAAGGGTGTAAAAAATGAAAAGTAAAAAAAAATATGGTGCCATTTATTTAGAAATAGTTGAAGTCCTTAAATGAACCTTTTCAACTAGTTTCTCATCTCCTCAAATTCTTTAATGCAACAGTTTCGATTGTTTTTAAAAAAATTCAGGGGTGGGAATAACACCACAGCAGTCAAGAGAGCTGAAACAGAACATAACCTGTTGTACATCTTAAGTAGCCTGAGAATTTATGTATTTGGAAAAGACAATAAGAAAAAATAATTGGTCCTTGCTGGGCCATATGCCTGCTGTCAGAGCTCCTTCCTTCCCTGCACTCCATCTCTCTCTCTTCCTCCTCTCACTTTTAAGAACATTTGTACTAATCCTGCCTCACTGTCAGTGCTCCTTTGTAACTCTCAGGATAGAGCTGCATCTAAGCTGCAGCAGCCGGCATAAAATTTGTGACCTGAGAAAATGCATCTATAGCATATTTTCCATAGGGCTTCAAAGGTTCCATTGTATAGCCTAAGGCAATTATTTTATATTCTAATTCATAACTCCTTCCAACAGTATATGAATGCACCATATACATATAATGGTGGAGGTAGTCTGAGGCTTATGCCGAGGAACGCAACACTTAGTCATATGTGATGAGAGCAGAATCCCAGCTTTCATTTAAAATAAAGGAAATTTCTATCCCCCCACAGCTGTGAACAAGAGCTTAAAAACATGATGAGAGGTTCAACTGTTTATGGTGGTGTTTGCCTAAGCCTGAAAAGAATCTGAGAGGTGTAGACTGCCCCGTGCATCTCAGAGAGTGTTAACATGAACACCCACTGGGGGCTCCACTAAGACCACCCCAACAGAGGATTTTGTGTGCAGCAGGCCCAGCCCATTCTTCCAATCAGATAAATACTGTCGGTGTCTGACAAATAGATGCCATTATAGCTTATCCTAGCTTCCCCACGTAAAACAAGGTATATCACCAAAAGTACAGTGTTGATACATCTCCACTTAAAGCTGTGCCAGTCACACCACTGATTAACATAGCTATGCTGGCAGAAGTGACAAGTGTAGACCTGGCCTGTGATTGAATCCCCCTCTTAGGCCTTGTCTTCATGAGACAAAAGAGTAGGGCAGTGTTCTTAGCCTGAGTTAGCTAACTTGAGGTAAAATCCTCATGAAAACATTTTTTTTTTTTTTTTTAGGTTTTACAAGAGTTAGTAGGTCACATTAAAGCCTAGGCTTCCCACTGTTATTAACTCAATCTACTAACTCATGTGAAAAATACAGAGGGTGGGACTTGCAAGTAAAACTTTGCTGCCCCAGCACTCAGTTTTGTAATGCCTAACTTTTAGGCACCCTGCCACCAAGGGGAATCCTGAGCCCAAAGTCATATTGCCCAGGCTCCCAAATAAACTGTATGGGGAGAATTAGGTGCCTAAGAGTAAGACTCACAAAAGCCAGCCTGTGCAGCAGAGAGATGCTTAAGATAGCCAACAGGAAATGCTTAAGAGAAAAGTGTGACCAGCCATTTGAAATGTATGTAACCTGGGGATTGTAATGGTGGAAAAGTAGGAACCTACAGGACTAAGTGCCAGCTGAGCAGGGGTTTGTGAATGCCAATAGTACCCAAATGCTGGGCTTAGGTGCCTAAATCTCCTTCGTGAATCCCTCCCAAAAGGCCTTGTCTTCATTAGGTTTTTATCTCAAGCTAGTAAACTCAAGTAAGCTAAATCGCATTAAGAACACATCTTTTGTAGTCCTCTCATTGATAAATTAAATTGGGCTGCTTTAATTGATTAAAATAATGCAGATTTTCCAGCAAAAAAAAAAATATATATATATATATCTTGATGTGAGTTATATTTTTGAGGTTTTCTTTGCAAATTCTGTGTAACTGATGCAGAGATGTCTACAAAGCCATGGAACAATACCTCTGAGAGGTGTAAACTAGCTCAGTCATCTCAGTGAAGTGTTAACTCAAATGCCATGTGAAGATAATAAAGTGAGGAATGAGATCACAAATCTGCACAATTTACAGTGAGTGGCATCTCATATTGATGCCACAAGTGGGCAAGATTTGAGAGAGCTACAACTACTTACTGGAAAAAAATTCTCCACTTTTTTTAACAGCTCTTGCCCTAATTTCCTCCTTCCCACCAATCAACAAACAACCAATTTAAGAAGCCTAGCACACTCTGATAATATTTTGAATATCTGTACAATCTAGTATGAGTGGTGTCTCATTCTGGCAAATATTGGTGGAGGCTGAAAGAATCCCACCACCATTTTATCCCAGTTTGACCCCTGTACATATTTATATATAACTATACTGACTTGAAAAGAATGATCTGATGTTTGGTAAAGTACCAGAATATGGTATTTCACATTTGTTAAACACAAGCTAATCAGGTAGAGTTTACTATGCCAAATATGGAAAACCTTAACTTGGCCATTTTAATTACTAAGCATTTCCTCAGAGGGTTGTTTTTTTATCCCCTTTTATAAACAGGACTTCTTTTCCATTCTGAAAAGTGGTAAGAATTTACAGTCACCTAACAGAGGGGAAAAAAGTTAATTGCATATGCAAACAAAATTAAGATCTAAAACATGTTATTGAATACCGAAAGTACAACTATTAAAGAAGGGTGTTCAGGCTTTTACACTGATGATATGTTTAAGCTCTGAAACAATAAAACAAATGTTTGGCTTGAGAATTTAGTTGGTAATATCCCAAGAGATTTACTGCATGAATTGTGGAACAGCAATGAAAAATCTTCTTAGCTTTTTTAAAGATCAACTGGAGTTAAGTGGGAAGAAAGCTAGTGCTTAAGGCACTGGACTGGGCCTCAGAAGATTTGACTTGGGTTCAATTCTTGACTTCTATGTGAACTTGGGCGAGTTGTTGAAGGTCTCTGTGCCTCAGTTCAGCTATAAAACGGAGAGAAGATCTATCCCTACAACTTCCATTTCATCAAATTTTAATCAGTTAAGTTGAGGCAGTTAAATGTGGATCTTGGTGCAAGGCCTCAAAACCCAAAGCACAATTGTATCAGAATAACAGTTTGGATTCTTTTCTGTTGTCTGGACTTTCCACTTTTCCTTGCCATTGGTATCACCATATATTTTTAGATCCTATGGAAAGTTGTCAATAGGAATAGGCCTTGTCTTGCAGATATAGATTCATAGATTCTAGGACTGGAAGGGACCTCGAGAGGTCATCGAGTCCAGTCTCCTGCCCGCATGGCAGGACGAAATACTGTCTAGACCATCCCTGATAGACATTTATCTAACCTACTCTTAAATATCTCCAGAGATGGAGATTCCACAACCTCTCTAGGCAATTTATTCCAGTGTTTAACCACCCTGACAGTTAGGAACTTTTTCCTAATGTCCAACCTAGACCTCCCTTGTTGCAGTTTAAGCCCATTGCTTCTTGTTCTATCCTTAGAGGCTAAAGCGAACAAGTTTTCTCCCTCCTCCTTAGGACACCCTTTTAGATACCTGAAAACTGCTATCATGTCCCCTCTCAGTCTTCTCTTTTCCAAACTAAACAAACCCAATTCTTTCAGCCTTCCTTCATAGGTCATGTTCTCCAGACCTTTAATCATACTTGTTGCTCTTCTCTGGACCCTCTCCAATTTCTCCAAATCTTTCTTGAAATGTGGTGCCCAGAACTGGACACAATACTCCAGCTGAGGCCTAACAAGAGCAGAGTAGAGCGGAAGAATGACTTCTCGTGTCTTGCTCACAACACACCTGTTAATACATCCCAGAATCATGTTTGCTTTTTTTGCAACAGCATCACACTGTTGACTCATATTTAGCTTGTAGTCCACTATAACCCCTAGATCCCTTTCTGCCGTACTCCTTCCTAGACAGTCTCTTCCCATTCTGTATGTGTGAAACTGATTTTTTTTCTTCCTAAGTGGAGCACTTTGCATTTGTCTTTGTTAAACTTCATCCTGTTTAACTCAGACCATTTCTCCAGTTTGTCCAGATCATTTTGAATTATGACCCTGTCCTCCAAAGCAGTTGCAATCCCTCCCAGTTTGGTATCATCCGCAAACTTAATAAGCGTACTTTCTATGCCAATATCTAAGTCGTTAATGAAGATATTGAACAGAGCCGGTCCCACAACAGACCCCTGCGGAACCCCACTCGTTATGCCTTTCCAGCAGGATTGGGAACCATTAATAACAACTCTCTGAGTATGGTTATCCAGCCAGTTATGCACCCACCTTATAGTAGCCCCATCTAAATTGTATTTGCCTAGTTTATCGATAAGAATATCATGTGAGACCGTATCAAATGCCTTACTAAAGTCTAGGTATACCACATCCACAGCTTCTCCCTTATCCACAAGACTCGTTATCCTATCAAAGAAAGCTATCAGATTGGTTTGACATGATTTGTTCTTTACAAATCCATGCTGGCTATTCCCTATCACCTTACCACCTTCCAAGTGTTTGCAGATGATTTCCTTAATTACTTGCTCCATTATCTTCCCTGGCACAGAAATTAAACTAATTGGTCTGTAGTTTCCTGGGTTGTTTTTATTTCCCTTTTTATAGCTGGGCACTATATTTGCCCTTTTCCAGTCTTCTGGAATCTCTCCCGTCTCCCATGATTTTCCAAAGATAATAGCTAGAGGCTCAGATACCTCCTCTATTAGCTCCTTGAGTATTCTAGGATGCATTTCATCAGGCCCTGGTGACTTGCAGGCATCTAACTTTTCTAAATGATTTTTAACTTGTTCTTTTTTTATTTTATCTGATAAACCTACCCCCTTCCTCTTAGCATTCACTATGTTAGGCATTCCTTCAGACTTCTCGGTGAAGACCGAAACAAAGAAGTCATTAAGCATCTCTGCTATTTCCAAGTTTCCTGTTACTGTTTCTCCCTCTTCACTAAGCAGTGGGCCTACCCTGTCTTTGGTCTTTCTCTTGCTTCTAATGTATTGATAAAAAGTCTTCTTGTTTCCCTTTATTCCTGTAGCTAGTTTGAGCTCATTTTGTGCCTTTGCCTTTCTAATCTTTCCCCTGCATTCCTGTGTTGTTTGCCTATATTCATCCTTTGTAATCTGTCCTCGTTTCCATTTTTTATATGACTCCTTTTTATTTTTTAGATCATGCAAGATCTCGTGGTTAAGCCCAGGTGGTCTTTTGCCACATTTTCTACCTTTCCTAACCAGCGGAATAGCTTGCTTTTGGGGCCTTAATAGTGTCCCTTTGAAAAACTGCCAACTCTCCTAAGTTGTTTTTCCCCTCAGTCTTGATTCCCATGGGACCTTACCTATCAGCTCTCTGAGCTTACCAAAATCTGCCTTCCTGAAATCCATTGTCTCTATTTTACTGTTCTCCCTTCTACCCTTCCTTAGAATTACAAACTCTATGATTTCATGATCACTTTCACCCAGGCTGCCTTCTACTTTCAAATTCTCAGTGAGTTCCTCTCTATTTGTTAAAATCAAGTCTAGAACAGTTTCCCCCCAGTAGCTTTTTCAACCTTCTGAAATAAAAAGTTGTCTGCAATGCAGTCCAAGAATTTGTTGGATAGTCTGTGCCCCGCTGTGTTATTTTCCCAACATATATCCGGATAGTTGAAGTCCCCCATCACCACCAAATCTTGGGCTTTGGATGATTTTGTTAGTTTAAAAAAAGCCTCATCCACGTCTTCCACCTGGTTAGGTGGCCTGTAGTAGACTCCTAGCATGACATCACCTTTGTTTTTTACCCCTTTTAGCCTAACCCAGAGACTCTCAACACTTCCATCTCCTATGTCCATCTCTACCTCAGTCCAAGTGTGTACATTTTTAATATATAAGGTGACACCTCCTCCCTTTTTCCCCTGTCTATCCTTCCTGAGCAAGCTGTACCCATCCACACCAACATTCCAATCATGTGTATTATCCCACCAAGTTTCAGTGATGCCAACAATGTCATAGTTGTATTTATTTATTAGCACTTCCAATTCTTCCTGCTTATTACCCATACTTCTCGCATTTGTATATAGGCATCTACGATATTGGTTTGATCTTTCCTCACAGTTTTGTCCTGACCCTCCTTTCTCTCTGTCAATATAGCCCACACTCCCTCTCGTTTCTGACCCATCTCCCAGGTCTCCATGTTCCCCACTTACCTGTGGGCTTTGCTCACCTGTCCCCGTCGAACCTAGTTTAAATCCCTCCTCACTGATATACCTTATTTCTAAAATAATACTTGGAATTTTAGATAAAAGCTCTGCATTATAAATGTTCAAAGCATTCTTTAAGAGATTATAATAAATCTCTCTTCAAATATCACTGTGATGTATGATGTATAACAAAATCACTTTAGAAAAACTAAGTACTTTCTGTGATATACCTTTATAATCTTTCCTAACCCTTCAAAATGTGGATGACCAGTTCCCAATCAGACACAAGATAAGGTGCAAGTATTGCACTTGACTCCTTAATTTTTATTTTAACAGGAGGCTTTTAAAAGATGACAGCCTCATGGAGGAAAAGTGAGCAAAATGCAATCCTCTTTCTGAGCACAATGACCATTCTCATTTCATGGTGAAAATGCAATCTCTGTATGATAGTTCATGTACAGTCATTCCTTTCAAAATGTCAGTTAAATTTATAAAATAAAAAACCTGAAGCGATCCTGTGATTGTTTCAGATAGTACACATTGTGTACAGTAGCTAGAAAAATGTAAATGATATCTCAATGTATTTCCAAACATTGCTTTCTAGCAACTTTATTTCTCATTCTAAAACAGAAAATCAGATTTAATTAGAATGATGGGCTAATGTAGTATAGGTGATTACTGATCTAATTAAAAGGAATTGAAAGAGTGATATCTGCCTGTAAAAAACACACATACACGTCACAAAATCCAAACTTCCATGAAGCCCCTGCTCAGCTGCCACATAATCCGGTAGTGTCTAAATTGCTTAGGCACCTAAACATCCACTGGTAAAATCCCCAAGCATCTAACTTTTTGCTGGCAGCCATGTGCTCATCCACCCAAATCCCCCAAACAGCTCAGTGCTTAATGCCTGGTGGGATCTTCAAGCTCGATCTTCCCCTGTACATTTCACTTGCAGGGCCTGATCCTGAAGATGTGCTTTGACAAATGGCTGACATGCACAAAACACAGAGGAGGTGACTGGTATTCATTAGAGCAGAGACTTGTACCCTTATCCCAGGAGACCGCCCTAACCACTGTGCTATAGAGTCATTTAAACATTCACCGGGCCATAAAGTATTTATACCAAGTAGAACAGCTTCAACAGGAGAGATTGCGAGAGCTCCGCCCCAGAATACTTAATAGCTGCTTGGAGCCCTTACTGAAGCCAAAGCCCTGCCAGCTCTGAAGTGGGATTCTCAAACTAGGTGTCCCTGCATCAATCTCACCAGCAGGGTATAAGACATAAGAGTGTGTTGCACCTAGTGGTAGCACATTCACCTGAGATGTGGGATGCCTTTGTGCATATACCCATTCTGCTTGATTTAGAGCAGTGTCTAGAACTCAGGTTTCACTCATCCCAGATGAGTGCCCTGCCACTAGGCCAACACACACCTTGAGAGGTCATCTAATCCAACTCCCTGTGCTGAGGCAAGACTAAGGCCTTGTCTACACTAGTGGGATAAGTCGACCTACAGGCATGTCTACACTACGAAATTAGGTTGATTTTATAGAAGTCAGTCTTTAGTAACTGATTTTATACATTCGATCGTGCATGTCCCCACTAAGCACATTAGGTCAGCAGAGTGTCCTCAATACCATGGCTAGCATCAACTCACGGAGTGGTGCACTGTGGGTAGCTATCCCACAGTCCCCGCAGCCCATTCTGGGTTAAGGTCCCAATTCCTGATGAAGCAAAAACATAGTCGCGGGTGGTTTTGGGTACATGTCATCAGTCTCCCCTCCCTCCTTCCCTGAAAGCAACAGCAAACAATCATTTTGCACCTTTTTTCCTGGGTTACCTGTTCAGACGCCATAGCATGGCAAGCATGGAGTCTGGTCAACTGTGCACTGCTTTTGTGAGCATTGTAAACACCTCACACATTATCCTGCAGTATGTGAAGAGCCTGGCTAGGAACTGCCAGCACAAGGACGATTGTGAAGAGGACATGGACACAGATGTTCCTGAAAGCACAGGATGTGGCAATTGGGATATCATGGCGGCATTGGGGCATGTTGATACAGTGGAACGCCGATTCTGGGCCTGGCAAACAAGCACAGACTGGTGGGACCGCATAGTGTTGCAGGTATGGGATGATTCCCAGTGGCTGTAAAACTTTCGCATGCATAAGGCCACTTTCATGAAATTTTGTGAGTTGCTTTCCACTGCCCTGAAGCACAGGAATACCAAGATGAGACCTGCCCTGACAGTTGAGAAGCGAGTGGCGATAGTCATGAGGAAGCTTGCAACGCCTGACTGCTACCAGTCAGTCAGAAATCAATTTGGAGTGGGCAAATCTACCGTGGAGGCTGCTGTGATCCAAGTAGCCAAGGCAATCAATAACCTATTGCTAACAAGGGTAGTGACTCCAGGAAATGTGAAGGTCATAGTGGATGGTTTTGCTGCAATGGGGTTCCCTAACTGTAGTGGGGCAATAGACGGAACGCACATCCTTATCTTGGCACCAGACCACCTTGCCAAACAGTAAATAAACAAGGGGTACTTCTCAATGGTGCTGCAAGGACTGGTGGATTACAAGGACCATTTCACCAACATCAATGTGGGATGGTCGGCAAAGGTGCATGCTTGCAACTTTCGGAACTCCAGGCTGATCGAAACGCTGCAAGAAGGGACTTTCTTCCCAGACTAGAAAATTACTGTTGGGGATGTTGAAATGCTAATAATTATCCTTGTGGCCCCAGCCTACTCCTTGCTCCCATGGTTCATGAAGCTGTACACAGGCAGCCTAGACAGCGGTAAGGAGCAGTTCAACTATAGTCTGAGCAAGATCAGAATGGTGGTAGAATGTGCATTTGGACATTTAAAAGGGCGCTGGCGCTGTTTGCTGAGTAGGTTAGACTGCAGCACAACCAGTATTCCCATTGTTATTGCTGCTTGCTGTGTGCTCCATAATATCTGTGAGAGCAAGGGGGAGACATTTATGGTGGGGTGGGAGGTTGAGACAAATCACCTGGTGGTCAATTTTGAATAGCCAAACACCAGGGCAATTAGAAGAGCACAGCTAGGTGTGCTGCACATCAAAGAGCCTTTGAAAAACAGTTTCATGACTGACCAGGCTACAGTGTGACAGTTGTGTATGTGTCCTTGATGCAAAGCCGCCCACTTTGGTGAATGTACTTCCCTGTAAGCCAATCTCCCTCCCCCTCTTCAACCACAGCTGGCAAAGGAAATAAAGTCCATATTGTTTTGAATCTATTCATTCTTTATTTATTTATTTATTAAAATGGAGATCACTGACAATGCTGACGAGTAAAAGGTAGCCTGGGTGGGGTGGGGGAGGAGGGAAGGACAAGGCTACATTGCTTATTGTAGCCACACTACAAATCAAAGCTGTTTGACTGACAACCTTCTGTTGCTTGGGCCATCCTCTGGAGTTGAGTGGCTGGATGCCCGGAGTCTCTCCCCTCCCACCCCCACATTCTTGGGCATCTGGATATGGACATGGAACTTGGCGAGGCGGGCAGGCGGTTATACAATGGATGCAGTGGGGTTCTGTACTCTAGTTGCCTTTCCTGCAGCTCCACCAGATGCCTCATCATGTCCATTTGCTCCCCCATTAGCCTCAGCATCTCCTCCTGCATGTTCTGATCACACTCACTCTATGCTTTCCTGGCCTCTTCCACCGAATTCCTCCATGCATCTAGCTGTGCCCTATCAGTGCTGGAGGAATGCATGAGCTCTGAATATGTGTTATTGCGAGTGTGTTTTTTCCACTTTCTAATCTGCGACAACGTCAGGGCCAGAGTTGATATAGGGAGCATAGAAACATTTGCAGCTGCGGGGGGGGGGGGGGGGGGGAGAAAGCGGGAGTACAATTTAAGAAGATAAATTTCTGAGAACAAAAGGGAGACTCTTTCACAGTGAATCAAGCAATTCACAGCAGACAGCACATGTGTTTTAGGTACAAGGTCACATTTTGCCTTTTATATTGAGCGCCTGCTTGTATGGTGACACATCACACACGGCTGGGCAACAGAATTCAGTTTTCAGGCAGCCATGGTAAGCCAAAGATTATGCGGGGTTGGCTTCTTCCGCATTCATAACATGAGGGAATGATTCCAAACTGCAGCACCCTCCTTTCCCATAGCAAACAACGCTGGTTGGTTTTGCCGTTTAAAAAGAGGGCCTGCAGCTGCTATTTAAAAGGAGGGGCTGCGGGTTTTGGGCGGATGTGCAGCACCCCTCCCCCCCGTGCGGCTATTCTCCAGGATTATCCGTTTTAGCCAAGCGCAAACAGCCCAGCATGACCGGGGTCTAATGTGTCAGGGATCACCAAACAGAGGGGATTACTGTTCCCTTACAAAAATTTCCCTATTTCAACTAGGTGACCATGAATGATATCACCCTCCCAAGTCTGACACTGAAAGATAAAGACTGAGTGTTACATGAATGTGACCAAAACCCAGGACCATTCACTGCCATGCTTTGTGCTGCAATGATTCCAGACTGCTTGCTACTGGCTTAGTGTGGTAAAGTGTCCTACTGTGGTTGACGAAATAAGGCAGCCCTCCCCAGAAACCTTCTGCAAAAACTTTCAGAGTACCTCCAGGAAAGCTTCATGAAGATGTCCCTGGAGGATTCCCGCTCCATCCCCAGACACGTTAACAGACTTTTCCAGTAGCTGTACTGGCTGAGAATGCATTCCAATTGTTCAGGACAAATCAAACATTAAACACAATTGCTTTTAACCCCTGTAGTGTACTTACAAATGTGCACTCACCAGAGGTGCCTTCTCCACCTTCAGGGTCCTGGAACAATTTGCCCTGGGAGGGTATTGGCTCCATGGTAATGAAAAGGTCCTGGCTGCCAGAGAGAATGGATTCTATGCTTGCCTGCTGTGCATTCTCCTTCTCCTTGTCTTCCTCATCCATAAAATCCTCATCCCTATTGCGTGAGGCTCCCCCTTGTAGGTGTCCACAGACAGTGGTGGGATAGTGGTAGGGTCCCACCCCCCCAAATGGCATGCAGCTGATTATAGAAGAGGCATGTCTGGGGCTCTGACTCGGAGCGACCATTTGCCTCCTTTGTCTTTTGGTAGGCTTGCCTTAGCTCCTTAATTTTCACATGACACTGCTGTGTGTCCCTGGTATAGCCTCTGTCCACCATGTCCTGTGTGATTTGGGCATATATATCAGCATTTCTTCTGCTGGATCAGAGTTCTGCCTGCACAGATTCTTCTCCCCATACAGAAATCAGATCCAGTGTCTCCCGTTCACTCCATGCTGGAGCTCGTTTGCAATTCTGGGACTGCATGGCTACCTGTTCTGCTGAGCTCGCCAAGCTGACCAAACAGGAAATGAAATTCAAAAGTTCCTGGGGCTTTTCCTTTGTACCTGGCTAGTGCATCAGAGTTGAAAGTGCTGTCCAGAGCAGTCACATTGGAGCACTCTGGGATATCTCCCAGAGGCCAATACCATTGATTTGCATAGTGCTGTGTCTGCACTACCCCAAATTCGACCCAGGAAGGTTGATTTTAGCACTACTCCCCTCATCAGGGAGGAGTACAGCTGTCGATTTTAAGAGCCCTTTATGTCGGCGGAACGGGGTTGGTTGTGTAGCCGCATTGCTTATAAAATCGACCTAACATGATTAAATTTGACCTAACCTTGTAGTGTAGACCAGGCCTAAGTTACGCTACTCCAGCTATGTGAATAATGTAGCTGGAGTCGACATAGCTTAGGTCGAATTACTGCAGTGTCTACAGTAACGGAGACACTCTCCCATTGACTTACCTTACTTATCTCATTCTGGTGGAGTACCGAAGTCAACCAGACAGCGCTCTGTGGTCTATTTAGTGGGTCTTCACTAGATCTGCTAAATCGATCCCCATTGCATCGATCGCAGGAGCATCGATCCCCATAAGTGGAGACATGGCCTAAGTAAACCTATGATGGGGATTCCACAGCCTACCTCAGAAGCTGATTGCAGAACTTAACTACCCTTATAATTAGAAAGTTTTTCCTAAAATCTAACCTAAATCTTGCTTGTTGCAGAGCTAGCCCATTACAACTTATCCTACTTTTAGTGAACATGGAGAACAATTGATCACTGTCCTCTTTATAACAGCTCTTAACCTATTTCAGCACTATCAGTTTCCACTTCAGTTGTCTTTTCTCAAGACTAAATAGGCCTGGTTTTTTTTAACCTTTTCTCATTGGTCAGGGTTTCTAAACCTTTTATTATTTCTGTTATTCTCCTCTAGACTCTCTCTCCAGTTTGTCAACATCTTTCCTAAAGTGTAGTGCCCACAAATGGACATATTACTTCAATGTAGGCCTCACCAGTGCCAAGGAGGGTGAAGAATTATCTCCTGTGTCTCATAAACTTTACCCTTCAAATGATATTAGCCTTTTTTGCAGCTGCATCATTTTGTTGCCATCTATTCAATTTGTGATCCACTATAACCCACAAATCCTATTCAGTAATACTATTGCCTAGCCTGTTATTCATCATATTCACTTTCCTAACTGTAGTACTTTCATTTGTCTCCATTGAATTTCATATTGCTGATTTCAGACCAATTCTCTAACTTTCCAAGGTTGTGGTGAATTTTACTCCTATCCTCCAGAGAGCTTACAGACCTTCACAGTGCAGTGTCATCCACAGATTTTATAAGCACATTCTCCCCTTTGTTATCCATGTAATTAATGAAAATGTCGACTAGTCCTGTACAGGACTGACTGTTGTGGGACCTCGCAATAGATAGACCTTCCTAGATTAACAGCTAACCATTGGTAACTATTCTGAATACGGTCTCTCAACTAGTTGTGCACACATCTTAGAGTAAATTAATCTAGGCCACACACCCCTAGTTTGCTTGTGAGTATGTTGTGTGGGACTGTGTGAAAAGCCTACTAAAATCAAGATATATTATACCTATTGCTTCCCCCTTATCTACAGTAACACTATCAAAAATTGTAGACTTAGGAAGCTAAAGAGTCAGTTAGGTGCCTTCGTACTTTTGTGGATCTAGGCCTCAAACCCTATTGCATTCCAGTAGGATTTGACACCTAATTCCTTTAGACTCTCTTAAAAATCCTACTCTTAATAAATGAAGTGTCTGCATCATTTGTGAGGGAGTTTTTAAGACATAATATCATAATATCCTCAATTTCATTTTATAAGAGAAAATAAGAAAACAATTTATACTTTATAAAGTGTCCCATTTAAATATCAAAGTATGCTTTATAAATTAGAACTAATTTAGTTCAACAACCTTGTTAAACAGTTTCACCAGGGAAAGAAAGGCACAGAACAATTAAACTTGCTAGTCTAGTCTAAGGTACAATGCAATCTATGCCATTTCATTAAACTATGCATGTCTTCAACAGACAATCTTTGAAAGATTCATGGAAAAGTAATCTACACCAATAAAAACAACACTGCTAAGTTCATTAAAAACATTGGAATGTACAATATGGACAAGACAACTGATATCCTGATTCTCTTCATCCCCATTTTAATTCTCCTCTCACTTCTTTCCAATCTTTGTGAAAGGTATAAGGGATCAATAAGGGTAGGAATCATTATATTTTATTACATATTATTAATTTCTAACCTGCCACTTGTGTGAGGAATATCTTTTTTATTCATTGTATGGAACCAAATATGATCAAATGTTACTTTCAAAAACACTCAGAGAAGTGCAAATTCAGCTCTGTGCAATTGGCTCTATGTTGCAGATACACATTCTATATAAAAAAAGAGGTGGATTTCAAAAGTATTAGTATTATAGAATGAATAGAAGAATTTAGGACTTGGAACATAGGGAATGCCACAGTCATCTGACTTATTGATGAGTACTGAAGTGGTGGAAGCAACCAAGGATATATCTAAATTTACCTTACATTTATTTTGTAATAATAAATTCTGTATCCTTTATGTAAGCAACCCTTACATGAGTAGTCCCCTTCAAACTGAAGGAACTTCTCGTGTGAATAACTATTACTGTGCAAGCTAGGTCTGCAGAATTAGACCTTGAGTGAGTCACCCAAATAGGAAGTCTGTGACAGAGTTAGGAATAGAACCCTGTTTCCTGGATCCCATTTCTGTGCTTTAATCACAAAATTAAGATTCCTTCCTTATGATGAAAACCAGAAATAGGAAAATACATGATATTGGGAGTGAGACAGCAATCTCTTAATCACATGAGCATGAATTACTAGTTATTCACGTAAGCAACTAGTTCCATTGAACTCAATGGGACTCATTACAGTAACAGAGACTACTTATGTGAGTAAAGTATCAGAGGGGTAGCCGTGTCAGTCTAAATCTGTAGGATCCTAACATACTTAACTACTGATATGCAAAAATTCAAATAATACCTCAGCCACCCCTGAAATGTAGACACCTCTGAAATAGAACACAACAGCTGTTTTACAAGTGTACAGAACACTACACTATGGTATACAAAATTAAGAACATGCTATCCAATTGTAACTGCGAGGGCAGTATAGGTATTGTGATCATATAAACTGAAATTTGGTCAGTATGACAGGACTAAGCCCTCTGCTCTTGTGAAAAGTGTTATGTGTTCTTTAAGGGCCACAAGTGACCAGGATCTGAACTGTACGTTTTACCTGGCAGAGGTATACAATTTTACACCCCCCAAAAATTGTTAAAAGAATATTACTAAAGTTGCAAAATCAATAGAAGTTAGGAAATGCCACTCTTAAGGTTCCAGTGAAACATTAATTCAGACCTGTTGTGTGTATGCTTTATGAAACAGTCTTTAATTATGTGATCACATACTATTTTTTCCACAGTGTCCCTGCCTCATTTGTTGCATAGAATGGATGGTCTTATAACTTGGCCATATTTGGGTGGATTTTCATGGTGACAGCACAAGTCAGATTCCTGAGAGAAAAGCCATCTCCTTTCAAGTTCCTACTCCAAAGGAGAGGGGCACTAGAGCAAAACTCACCAGACTTTTTTTTTAACTTGGGCAAAATAATGTACGTTTTCCCCTAGCTTTGTTCTTGGATAAATGAATTATAGGTATCTTAATCATGTGCATGTCTGGGGTATAGAAAGTAGCATTTATCCAATTGTACTCTGTGCTCTAATTTTAGTCAAAGGATTTCTTTGTCCTAGTGGTGCCATTTTGGCTGGATTCTTTTCAGAATTGTTCAGCCTGATACTGACACCTAAAATCAAAAATGGACATCTGAAAACATGGTCTTGTGATGGGATGCATTGGACAAATTTAATGATGGGCATCACCCCTCTCTTGCCTCTGTTATAATATTCAGAATGAATATTCCATTCAGTCTTCATAATGCAGTACTTCTAGGAATAACATCATATTATTAATCAGGTTAGCTGAAGCATTTTTCCCCCTGCAAATATTACTTTATAGAATGATACTTCTGAAAATGGCAATAGTGTTGATTACAACATTTAAGACATTTTCTAAACTTCTCATTTGAACTTATTCATTGTATTATGTATATATCCATCTATCTATCCATTCCTCCACTCATCAATACAAATATATTATAACATATGGCTATATATATAATACAATACAGGCAATGTATGTGTTTAGAAATTGTCTCAATGAGTCTGTAATCTGTACTATTGCTATTACATATAATATGGTATGTGTGTTGGTATACATACAGTATAATAAGCCTACAATAAGTCACAAAAAGTTAAAGGGCACTCTCCACCTAGTACGATTTGGTGCTTACTGAAGAAGGAACCCCAGGAATTCCAGAGACAGGTACAACTAATATTTTAACCTTTGAACAAAATAAATATAAGCTCGTCCTACTTACAGAAATAGAATTAAATTAATTCTGCTCCTGACACACAAATGCTGGTCACTTTAAAGAATAGCAACTCTTTTCCTAATTGTTTCTTGGGGTTTATTGTGCAGTGTCCAGCTTTGTTTTTTATCTGATGTTCATCTCTGCAAAATAAGGACCATGACCTCACTAAGCAAGTCTGTGTAATTCATTGGTAAGATTTTTTAATTGAAATTAATGGTAAAAAATCATCCACTTTGCTGTGCACAGAAGTTATGAGTAAGCTGCTAATAATGCAGCATATGGATTAACACAATATATCATTAGTTACATTGCTACTGATCTGCAAAATTTATCACTAATTAATACGCTTTATATTTCCCACAAAAAGACATAAAGGACACATAAGCTAAACCCTGTAAAAGGATAAATGAATTATAGGTATATTAATTACATACATGTTTGGGGGTATACAGAGTAAAATGCATCCAATTGTATTCTGTAGTCTAATTGTAGTCAATGCATTCCTTTAACAGCATTTGCTGACTGTTAATTTTGCCTCATGGTACTTTATTTGTAATCTTAGCAAAGAAAATCAATGTATGTTCCTGTTTATTTCTGAATAATATTCGCTGCACTGTAGGTTTGGGGAAATTTATCACATCAAAATGTCTATGACTAAATACATTGTGCTGAGTAAATTAAGATGCATTTCCTTATTGTACATGAATAATGTTTAAATATTACCAGATTTTGTTAAAGTTTTAAAGTACACAGGAACTATTACATATATAAATACTTTTTACTCATATGGTACAAAATGTCAATGTTTTGGTTACATCAGTTATCATATGAGCACTTTTTCCCCCCACTATCATAATTAGAGTTCAGGTTTACAGCCCAGATTCACATCAGTAGCTCTTACTACTGTGAGTGAATAGTCCCATTGACTAAAGGTTTCTAGGACTGGCTTCTTGGATCTGAACATATTTATTAAGCTTGGGCTAATGTACTTGCATCTCATTTAGAGTAAAGCCAATTTACATGGCCCTGGCTCTGTAAAAAGACCTTAAAGTGGGTTAAATTAGCATTATAAAGTGACCTTTGTGATGAGAATATCTGGTGGGCCTGGTTCTAGTCACTTACACTGAATTTACACCTGTGTGCCTCCAATTAAATTACTGGAGTTAGTCCTGATTTACTTAGACAGTGTAGTCAAGCCCTAAGTGAGATCAGAACCATGCCCTAATTGATAAAGAACTGGAGTCTCTGCTGTTCTGGGCAAAGCTTGAAGTAGAAAGGTGGGGTGGCATCAGGCACCAGACATGACTCCATGACTTTCAGGGCCAGCACTGGCTCCAGTGTAATCTAAAGCTGCTGCCAGGCATCCTTAAATCCCACCACTGTCAAATCCTGGGCTTTAAACCAGTGAATGATTGCCATATTGGAGCACTGCTACATCCCTGACACACCGTTTATGTTGAAAGGAGGTGGCAAGTTCCGATGCACCAGCAATTTTCCTCTGACTGAGGAATTATCTGCTGGACATTTGTATCTGAGCTATGACATAGAACAAAGTGACCAAAGCTCTGCTTGTGAATCTGGTTCTATCAGTAAATTTATTAATTATGGAAAAGCAAAACTGGGCAAGTTTGGCAAATTTGTGCCTGTTTGTATTCATCATTCAGGAACTTCTTAATAGGAGCTGGGGGGAAATGGTTTTGCTATGCCACAAGAATTTTTGAGTTTTCAATAAATGTTCTTAATCTGACTCTGGATGAAAAGTCAAAATTTCAAATTTTTCCAAATCAAAAAACATTTCAGATCAGGTCAATCAAAATGTTTCACTGATAATTTCTATTAACAAAATGTAAAATAAAATAAATGAAAGAGGTTGACATCAAAATGATATGTTTCAAAATTAACAACATTTTGAAACAAAAAGTCAGTTTGACTTGAAAAATGGAATTCTTTCATTTTGGAAGTGTTGAACCAAAGACATTGCAAAAATGTCAAGACTACTACTTCAGAAAAAATTCAGAACAGGAAATTTGTTAGACCTTGCCCTTTCTTGCAAACAGTTTTGGATCTGACCAATTGGCTTTTTTTTATGTAAAAATGTTTAGTCAAAAAATTCCTGACAAGCTTTACTTTTAAATGAATTAGTTATGATTGTATTTGTACTTCTTTTGTGTTCACTTTCTTCAAATACTCTAGCAAATTAATTTACTCACAAAAATGCTTGTGAAACAGCACATGCTAAAAATATTTATGACACTGAAATATAAAATTCAGAATCACAAATATTTATAGTAGAAAACTGATTCTTAGAGATATGCTCATGTAGTTAGGTAAAATATATATGCTAAGTGACCTACATGCCCATGCAAAACAACTTGAATTTCAAATATTCAATACTCTCAAGAAATTGTTCATGAACAAGCTATAGCCTAGGAATCATTTGCAGAAATAATTTGGAACAGCTGAAATGGAGAAAATTTCTGATATTTTTTGCAGAAAATTCACAAGCAGAAAAAGATGTGACTTTGTCATATAAATAATTTATGAAGTATTTGCCCACTTCTAACCAACACTGTTCCCATTAAACTTAGGATAAAAAAAGCAGAAGCAGCAGCCAACTTAGCCTACTTATTATATCGTAAGGTTTTATGGGGAGTTTTACATGCTATGTACTCTAGTTTGCATGTTCATTCATGTGTTGCTTCCCACAGCCAATCCAAATTAGTATCAGGAGGAGATGAAAGCACAACACATGGGATGTAAAACTGTTAATAAAACATTATGACATGGAGAGGAAGGTTACAGGCTAGGCATCATGCTTGCTATTTAAAGTAATTATAAAATTTAGCTTTGGACATGGCCACAGAAATTCCAGGCTCATGATGTTCAGACCTGCCTTTTTCTTGAACAATTTGTGCAGCCCAGTGTTCAGCCTTCCAGCTGAACATACAGCTCACGTCTCTACAAAGAGAAAACAAATGATCTGCATTTACAGTAGGCTTTAAATTTGCCAGAGAAAGTCAGCCTGAGACAAAAGGTCAGGAAGGATATGCAGTGTAGCTATAGCGGCTTTTTGACATACTGGTTTCTCTGCACAATAGACCCTTCTTTTGGTGATACTTAGCATGACTAACTGCAGCCAATATTCAGCTGTGGAAGACTTTTTCTTGTAAGTTTTGTCTAATTCTGCATAAGCACACACAGTATGTTCATGTTGTGGGTTTAGAAATTTTGCCCTCATTTTTAATACTGAATTTCAGTTTGTATTACTAAGGATTTTATGCATATATAAACATACACATATCATGAAGGTAAATGCATGTTACAAAATTCAAAATAAGACATAGTGCCTGCCCCAAAGAGCTTACCGCCTAACATGGTTCAGACAAAATATGGTACCACAGCTGTGGAGGGGGAGATATCATTGGTGACAAAATCTAGAGAGAAAAAGATTAATGGAAGAAGTGGATCTTAAAGAGAGATCTGAAGAAAAAGAGAAAAGCTGATTGACCAGCAAGAAGTGAGACTGTATCTGAAATAAGGGACAGTGTGAAAGAAGAAACTAGAGCAATAACGGAAGACAAAGAAAACTGGAGGATTGTGAAGATCATAGGATGAAAGAAGAAGAGTGATATGAAATTAGTCTTATTTTTTCTATGCTCGTAAGCTCCCCCCACTTTCAGCATGAGTAACTTATTTTTCATTAAGAGGGCAGAGCCATGAGAATAGGGAACATGGCTGTTTCCAAGCCTCAGCAAACTCTGGCTGTGATAACAGCTGTTTAGGCCCAGGTAGAAAGTATAACTTAGAGCTACTGTAAGTTGTGCTAGGTGACTGGCCTCCAGGATCAAGATAGGGGACAAAATGTTTTCTTATACTCACTTGAGCTGCACTCAGTGCTCCTTGCCCATGGCACTAGCCTATAAGCCTAATTGATCTGCTGACAAGAAGTAGTGATGCTTATCCACATGTTTTATGTTCATTGACCTTACTCCCTACTGTGAGATTTGATATCACAAGGGAAATTTATCTTTAGTCAATACATACAAAACAACAGAACTTGGGGCCAGACTTTTAAAGGTATTTAGGCCAAAAGATGCAGATGATTGTCTAGTTGGTGGTAATGATTTGCGGAATCTGTAGAATGTATATATTCTGTGTGAGATTATGAACTCTCTGCATGTATCCTTACAAAGTTGCAAACTCCATTCTGAATATTCAGCTCTTTTGTTCTTTTCCTTCCATGTAGAACTGAAATTCCAAGGTGTAGTGGTACAGGGCTGAATATAGAGGGTTGTTAACTTGGCATGGTCTTCTATTCAAATACAAACATCCTAGAAATCAGATGGCTCCTCCCCAGGAGAACTAGTTTCTTAGGGGAGAATTTTTCTGACAATGAATGTACTTGGTACGGGTCTATGATTACCTGAGGAGGCTGATCTGAAAGAGGGATTATAATGTTATCAAAGGGCAAGAGCTGATTTATTTGAGGTCTCCACCCACTTTCACCAGTGCAAGCAATGGGAAGCTGCTGCAAGAATCTGATGAGGTAGGGGAGAACCCTACCTCCCTGAACACAGATGGTCATTCAAGGACTGACAAGGGAAGGGTGAGCTATAGTGACAGGCATTGCATTCAGGGTGTTTACTACATGATCTATATTTTCAGTGCTTTGTTTCCTAAGTTAAGAATATTGGTATTGTGCAAAGGCTGTCTCTGTGTGTGTTATGTGTTACATCTATCACATGCCCCTATAAGCAGAAAGCGCCCATGTCTGGAGTTCCATGAAGGGATGTAATGAACTCCTGAAGAACCTGGGCTAGTGTTTGGGGCAAGGGGATCAGCACTGGTTGTAGGGGCTAGGAAGTTGATTATGGAGGTCTGAGCACTCAGGAGCAGATGCTAGACAAAGGAACTGCACCCCAAGAGTGTGCCTTGAGACCCCAAATCCAGGGCAGTGCCAGGATTCTCTTCAGACACTGGAAGCTTAAGGAACACAGGGATTCAACATTTGGATCCCTCACAGAAGTTTGGTGAATGTCCAATATATGTGTGTGATGTCAAATAGACCTGCAAGAGTCGGATTTTCAAAAGTATATAATCACCTATGTGCTTTTGAAACCCCTCCACTGAGCCCCTATCTGCATCTTTGGGCACCTAAATACCTTTAAAAATCTGTTCTTCAGTCCCTAAGGATAACCGAGATAGAGATACAAACACAGGCTCATACATCTTAAGTTGTGACCTTTTTCTTGGTATTTATCTATGTAAACAATTTTTTTTTATCCATAAATCCTGGATTGCAATTGTATTGTGTTCTTGTCAAATTACAATACATTCTAATGGATGGCTCCCTGAGATATGCTTTAACTTGCAAGCACTGATGCACAAGAAATAGTGACTGACTGGTTAAGAAGAAACTTGTCTCTTAAAATAAAATCTGACAAAATGTCTAGGCTGAAAACCATTTTGAACAGTTTGTTTTGGGGAAGAATACTTATTTGTGTGCATTTGGCAAGCATGTTGTATTACATCTTCATGGAGTAGAGAAAGAAGAAACAGAGCACTTCATAGTATTAAACATGATCAGATGCTGTTATTGAATAATGCATTTAGTGAATTTCCTTCCAATTTCATGGTTGAAAAATAAAATCGGATGCATAATTACTAACATGTTATATTTAGAAGCCTACACTTAAAAAAAAACCTTAAAGTTTAACTGAAATGAAATTATTAGGAAAATCCCACATCATTGGCAGTTAAGAACATGGACCATTGCAGGAATGAGGGTGAGTCAAGAGAGGACATAGGGGAGAAATCAAACCAGTATCTGAGATGTTTGCATACTAATGCAAGAAGTATGGGGAATAAGCAGGAAGAAGAAATGATAGTAACAAACACAACTATGACATAGTTGGCATCACAGAGACTTGGTTGGATAACATGCATAACTGAAATATTGGCATAGAAGGGTACAGCTTGCTCAGGAGGAACAGGCAGGGAAGAAAGGGAGGAGGTTGTCTTATATATTAAAAACGTATACACTTAGATTGAGGTTGAGATGGAAATAGGAGACAAACTTATTGAAAGTCTCTGGGTAAGGATAAAAGAGTTAAAAACAAGGGCGATGTCATGGGAAGGGTTTACCAAAGACCACCTAACCTTGAAGAAGAGGTGGATGAGGCTTTTGAAAACAACAACACAAAATCATCCAAAGCACAGGACTTGGTGGTGATAGGGGATTTCAGCTACCCAGACATCTGTTGGGAAAATAATACAGTAGGGCACAGATTATCCAACAAGTTCTTAGAATGTATTGGAGACATTTTTTTATTTCAGAAGGTAGAGAAAGCTAATGGGGGGAGGCTGTTCTAGATTTGATTTTAACAAATAGGGAGGAACTGGTTGAGAATTTGAAAGAAGAAGGTAGCTTAGGTGAAAATGATCATGAAATGATAAAGTTCCTGATTCTAAGGAATGGTAGGAGGGGAAGCAGGACAATAAAGATAATGGATTTCAAGAAGACAGATTTTAGCAAACTCAGGGAGTTGGTAGGTAATATCCCATGGGAAGCAAGTTTTAGAGGAAAAACAGTTCCAGAGAGTTGGCAGTTTTTCAAAGAGACATTATTAAGGGCACAAGAGCAAACTGTTTTTTTTTAAGGAAAGATAGAGAGGGTGGCAAGAGACCACCCTGGCTTAACCAGGAAATCTTCAATGATCTGAAACTCAAAAAATAGTCCAACAAAAAGTGTAATCTAGGTCAAATTACAAAGGATGAATATAAACAAATTTTGAGGAACAAAATTAGAAAGGCAAGGCACAAAATAATATTAAACTAGCTAGAGACATAAAGGGTAACAGGAAAACTTTTTACAAATAGATTAGAAGTGAGAGAAAGACCAAAGACAGGGTAGGCCCATTGCTCAGGAGAAAACAGGAAGGTGGGGGGGAGTGACAATAACAGAAAATGTGGAAATGACAGAAATTCTAAATGACTTTTTTGATTCAGTTTTCACCAAAAAGGTTAGTAGTGATTGTACATTTAACTAAATGAGAAGCAGTGAAAATTAGTTAGATGTCTTCAAGTCAGTAGACCCTGATGAAATGCATCCTAGAATACTCAAGGAGCTGACTGAGGAGATATCTGAGCCATTAGCAATTACTTTGAAAAGTCATGGAAGATGGGAGAGGGCAAATATAGTGTTAATCTATAAAAAGGGAAATAAGGACAAAGCAAGGAATTATAGACTATTCAGCTTAACATCAGAACTTGGAAAGATAATGAAGCAAATAATTAAGCAATGAAATTGCAGACACCTAGAAGATAATAAGGTGATAGGTAACAGTCAGCATGAATTTGTCAAGAACAAATTGTGTCAAACCAACCTAATATTTTTCTTTGACAGGGTAACAGGCCTTGTAGATAGGTGGAAAGTGTAAATGTGGTATCTCTTGACTTTAGTAAGGCTTTTGATACTGTCTTGCATGAGCTCATAAACAACCTAAGGAAATACAACCTAGATGGAGCTACTATAAGGTGAGTGCAAAACTGGTAGGAAAACCATTCCCAGAGAGTAATCATCAGTGGTTTATAGTCAAGATGGAAAGGCATATCAAGTGGGGTTCCTCAGGGATCGGTTCTGGGTCTGGTTCTCTTCGATATCTTCATCAATGATTTAGATAATGGCATAGAGACTGCACTTCAAAAGTTTGTGGACGATTTCAAGCTGGGGGGATAGGATTAAAATTCAAAATGATCTGGACCAACTGGATAAATGGTCTGAAGTAAATAGGATGAAAGTCAATAAGGACAAATGCAAAGTACTCCACTTAGGAAGGAATAATCAGTTGCACACATCCAAAATGGGGGGGAGGGGAGGAACTGCCTAGTAAGAAGTACTGGGGGTCATAATGGATCACAAGCTATATATGGTCAACAGTGTAACACTATTGCAAAAACAAAACAAACAAACAAACAAACATCATTTATGGATATATTATCAGAAGTGTTGTAACCAAGATACAAAAAGTAATTCTTTCACTCTACTCCCTGCTGATTTTTATTTTAAAAAATGGGTTCAGTGCCTGTTGAATATTCTGCTCTATTCCAATTATATTTTCCAAAAATAAAAATCCCCCTTTGATAGAGGCAGATTGGAGCAATACATCTGATATATACCAATCTGATAATGAGTCTTGTGGATAAAGAAGAAGCTGTGGATGTGGTATACCTAGACTATAGTAAGGCATTTGACATGGTCTCGCATGACATTCTTATCGATAAACTAGGCAAATATAATTTAGATGAGGCTACTATAATGTGGGTGCATAACTGGCTGGATAACCGTACTCAGAGTTGTTATTAATGGTTCCCAATCCTGCTGGAAAGGCATAACAAGTGGGGTTCCGCAGGGGTCTGTTTTGAAACCGGCTCTGTTCAATATCTTCATTAACGACTTAGATATTGGCATAGAAAGTACGCTTATTAAGTTTGCAGATGATACCAAACTAGGAGGGATTGCAACTGCTTTGGAGGACAGGGTCATAATTCAAAATGATCTGGACAAATTGGAGAAATGGTCTGAGTTAAACAGGATGAAGTTTAACAAAGACAAATGCAAAGTGCTCCACTTAGGAAGGAACAGTCAGTTTCACACATACAGAATGGGAAGAGATTGTCTAGGAAGGAGTATAGCAGAAAGGGATCTAGGGGTTATAGTGGACCACAAGCTAAATATGAGTCAACAGTGTGATGCTGTTGCAAAAAAAGCAAACATGATTCTGGGATGTATTAACAGGTGTGTTGTGAGCAAGATACGAGAAGTCATTCTTCTATTCTACTCTGGTTAGGCCTCAGCTGGAGTATTGTGTCCAGTTCTGGGCACCGCATTTCAAGAAAGATTTGGAGAAATTGGAGAGGGTCCAGAGATGAGCAACAAGAATGATTAAAGGTCTTGAGAACATGTCCTATGAAGGAAGGCTGAAAGAATTGGGTTTGTTTAGTTTGGAAAAGAAAAGACTGAGAGGGGACGTGATAGCAGTTTTCAGGTATCTAAAAGGGTGTCATAAGGAGGAGGGAGAAAACTTGTTCACCTTAGCCTCTAAGGATAGAACAAGAAGCAATGGGCTTAAACTGCAACAAGGGAGGTTTAGGTTGGACGTTAGGAAAAAGTTCCTAACTGTCAGGGTAGTTAAACACTGGAATAAATTGCCTAGGGAGGTTGTGGAATCTCCATCTCTGGAGATATTTAAGAGTAGATTAGATAAATGTCTATCAGGGATGGTCTAGACAGTATTTCGTCCTGCCATGCGGGCAGGGAACCTGACTCGATGACCTCTCGAGGTCCCTTCCAGTCCTAGAATCTATGAATCTATGAATCTGCTTTTTTTTTTTTTTTAACTTCAGATTTCTGCCCTGGTTTGGATTCACGGTGCTTGAGGTTTCTCAGAGTCGATGCTGGTCCGGCTCCAGGGCTTTTGCCGCCCCAAGCAGCACAAAAAAAAAAAAAAATTCCGGCAATTCGGCGGGAGGTCCTTCGCTCCGAGAGGGTGTGAGGGACCGTAGGCCGAATTGCCGCCGAATAGCTGGACGTGCCACCCGTCTCCAGAGCGGCCGCCCCAAGCACCTGCTTGGCAAGCTGGTGCCTGGAGCCGGCCCTGATTCGATGACCATAACATACCCTCAGAGTCACCCAAACCTGTGATGCAGAGAAAGTTTTCCAGATACTTAGCCGCTTTCCGTGTACATGCTCAGTTATCCATTCTGTGTGAGCCTGCTAGTTATACTGCATTAGAAGCATGGATAGGTATGTGAACCTTAGCATGCCTAAGTCTAGAAAAGCAACTTTTTCAAACAATGTGTAATTGCATTTTCCCGAAAGGGTTGCTGGGTGCCTTTCACTCTGTTAGGCTAACCCTTGAAGATTGGAGACCCTGACATGATGATCTGAGCCTGGGTTTGATCTCTATCTGGGAGGGGGGGAAAGTTGCTAGAATGTGTGAACGTGAAGACAAGCTGCTTTTTTTTTGGAGGGGGGGGGAAGAGGAAGGGGAAGCGAAGGAGCAGTGCTGTATCCAGGAGCCTCATGGTCAAATGGTCCCAAATTTAGATCACTGACTCTACCTATGAGGCACACCAAATTTCAAAGCAATCTGATTAACCCTATGGATTTTAGAGCATTTAAAACAGTTGTGCTTTAAACAGAAAGCTAGTCTTCACGATAGCAGAGCTGTCACTCTTCTGTAAAATGACAAATGTCAAGTCTGAGGTACAGGCATAGAAATTCTGCAATGTTATTTCAGCCTTGAGATTAAATGATATGCACATAAGAGTGATTTTATGTTTCTTTTTTTAAATTAATGTTCCAACATATCCATCCATGAGGAAGTATCACTTAACCTTATCAGGCAAACAGAAAACCCTGAGGTGCTGGGACTATTTTGTATTTTTCATTTCTATACTAACTTGAAACTGGAGTAGTGCTTTTGACTTTAGCTCTAATCCTTGCAAAAAACAAACACTTACAGATTCCTAGACATCATTTCTTTTATTTAATGTAACTGAGGTAGCTCTCTGACATCATTGCAATCACATGATTGGATTCAAATTGGCTGACCTGTACAGACCCTATAATCATGATGATCTGAGGCAGTCTCAAAAAAGATAAGTGTTTCAAAAATCCTACTATACAGATTTGCCTCACACTGTATTTTGAGAAAAAAACAATAGTTACAATTATACTGGTACATTTAAAGTATTTTCAGTCTGACAATGAATACAGAATGCAGTATAGCATTTGTTTGTATGCCCATCTAAGTGCCATTACGTCTGGAGGACATGCCGACGGAAACTTTTTTGATATAGCTTATTCTCCTGCAACTGAGTTTTATCCTGTCAACATTCTGTGTAAGAAAGAAAATAGCTTTGCTGATTAAAAATAACAGATGTTAGGATGGGGTTTGTTGTTTTAATACCATAACATTAAATGATTCTTTGATTATTTTCAAATAACGTCAGATGGAAATGGTTCACATTTTATAAAAGTTCTCTCAGTAAGTTAAAAAGAATCTGCCATTGTTCCTCAGAGAACTCTGTATTATGATGTGCTAACACGGGTTTGAAAAACAAATCAATTGCTGATTATTTTTAAATCAGATAGTACGTTCACCAGGTTATGGACTCCCATAGTCATACCCAGAAACCAACTAAATTTGTTCTTATGCTGGGGTGGATTCACACATTGCTTGGCCAGGTAAAATACTCCGACCTTGTCTACACTCAGGAATTGCCTTGATTTAGCAACTGGTACAGCTCCAGATATGCTGTACTCTAAGCATAGTCAAGGGCAAGCTGGGGTTTTCATTTATTGAACTTATTGAGGTTTATCTCTGTTTGAAGCAGTACAAACCCTATCTTGCTTAAGGGTACAGCAACACCAATTGTATAAAAATAAAATAGAAAAGATGTGCAATAGAGATGAGTTAATGCTGATGTTCAAACCTTAACTTTATTATTTTCTTGACTTGTCAACCTAAACATTGCATTAATGAAACCTTTGTGCATTCAAATATGCAGTTACTAAATAATTAAAATGGGAGCATTTTAAAAATAAAACCTGTTATCTTACAAATTTCAATTTCAAACTTTTCTTTCTTATATATGTTTAAAAATATAGATCTCAACAAATATCTATAAAGTTTTACTTTAGTTTTCGTTCCCTTTCTCTGCCTTCTTCTAGGGCTAGCCCATTTACAATCACTTGTCTTATTATTTTTATGTTGTTTGAAGCCACTCCATTAATATTTAAATGTTTTTTCCTAATCTTTTGTATTCCAAACCATAGTTACAGTATTTCATTTCATTTCCCCCTTCTTCTGTATTTGCTTTTCATGGCTTTGTCTCTGTTGCTGCTGCCAGAGAGTAGGACTTAAAGTGACAGATAACACAGCACTCAGATCAATTACTTTTCTGCCCATGTTTCAAACACACATTTTTTTCGTAAGTGGTTCAA
Source organism: Malaclemys terrapin pileata (assembly GCF_027887155.1). NCBI lineage: Eukaryota > Metazoa > Chordata > Testudines > Emydidae > Malaclemys > Malaclemys terrapin. The sequence continues at coordinate 95,065,263 of NC_071509.1, forward strand.
ATCTGTTCTATTTCCTAAGAAACAAAGTTAAGCATACCAATTTTTTTAAAACCATGGTATGTTATGATGTCTTCTTCAAATTGTGTTCCTTCCTTGTGAAGATACTGGAATGTGGGGAACAATTAACATAACTCAGAGAGCTAATTTCCTGTGGTTCTTTAACTCTCTATTTACAGCTTTCAGAAGAGTGAATCTGGACTCTGAGGATTAGTACTGTTTATAGTTTTCTGACTTTTTTCTTTTATCAAATTAAGATAAGGAAAACTTGTTGAAGGCCAGAAACTACAGCCAATGTTCACTCAGCTTGTGCAGTTTTTCTCCATTCAGGAAAAACTACTAAACTTACAAGGGATTTCATGACAATCATATATTAATCCTGTGGTTTCAGTGTATCTTTATCTCAAAGTCTTTTTTTCTGAGTTTGTGTAGTCAGACTTGCATGCCCGAGACCCTGACTTAGGAACACTATTCTACCTGAAAAGACGGAGCTTTGAAACACCCATTGGTACCCATCGAATTCACTCCTATTTGAAACTGTGATACGATGAAGCAATGCAAATCATAGCTTGTAGTGGTTTTCACAGTCTATATTTGAGGTTTTCACCAGTGAAGCTATTTTAGCAAGACATCTCAATGGTGGAAATCAGGGCAAATCCCCAGCATAGACAATGCCTTGATGTAAGCCCAAAGTTGTTTTGTTTTGTTTCTAAAAAGTCATAATGGCAGAAAAGCTGCTGCATGAAAACAAACTGAAATATGTAATTTTTAAGGCCAGGTCTACCCTAAATGTTTTGTCAACATAGCTATGTCTGATGTGGGGAAAAACACGCCCCCTAGCCAGCAATCCTCCAGTGTAGACACAGCTATGCTGAAAGAAGAGGGCATCTGTTAGGGTAGGTAATGTTGTTAGTGGAGGGGGGTATTACTATACCAGCAGAATTCCTCTATCTGTTGGCACACAATGTGTATACATTAAGGTGCTCTGCTGGTATAGCTGTACTGGCAGAGTCTGTATAGTGTAGAAAAGACATAAGCTGTTAACTTGACCGTGACTGTAATCAGTTACAAAATCATGGTGTAGCTGTAGCAACAGTCTATAAATTCCTGGATAAGAAGAAGATTTCTGATAGTATAGATCTTTAATTTAGTAGACAAACATATAACAAGCTGGACTGAAACTAGACAAATTCGGGCTAGAATTTATTCAGGATAATTAATTTTTAGAAAAACTTATCTAGGGATCTGGTATTTCTTTGTAATTTTAAGTCTTTAAATCAAGATTAGGTGGCTTTCTAAAAGATAGGCTTTAGCTCAACCTAAAGTTATAGGCTTGTTGCAGGAATCACTTGGTGAAATTCTAGGGTTTGTGTTAGTAGGAGATCAGACTAGAAGATTATAATCATGACTTCTGACTTTAAAATCAATACAGCTGCTCGATGTGGATGAAATGTCACAACTTCCACAACCATCCATCATATTCTCTCTAAACACACCAGCACCAACTGCTTTTTCATTTTGCCATTTAGTAAGCCTTTGCATGTACTTAGTATAACTAATGGAAGATGGCGTGGGGAAGGGAGGGAATAGCTATCACATCGAGTAAGCTTGACTGTACACCAGTAGTGGGCAACCTGTGGTCCAGGTTGCCCACCACTGCTCTACACCCTCTCTGACATGCTGGGGTAAGCATCTGTGAAAAGCAGGAAGTATGGATGTATTTCAGGACTGCTGTTATGGGAAAATATGATGGCCAGACTAACGGCTCGGAAATTGTTTGCTAAACAATTATTTTTTTTAGTGATATATATTTTTGTAACCCCTGCTTCTTGCCTAGTGATTGAATTTGTTTAGTCATCTATGTAATATTTTTTGTTTGACATGTCTCTGTAACTTTTTGAGTATAAGAGGGGAACTGTGGATTTGGGTCAAATGGATCGCTTCATGGCCGCATCAAGATCTCCAGCCACAGACGGAAGGCCAGCCATCAGAAATCTGTGGCTGAGTCACCTGAAAACTACTGAGGGGGTAATTATCTGTTTGTGGTGCTCTATCACCTATTGTATTTGTCTGTGCTTTAGACTAAATAAAGCAGTGACTTTGAGTAAAGGTATTCCAATGGGAACACAGGAGACTAAATAAAGTACTGGCTTTAAAGTGAAAGCATGTGGTTTTGATTTGTCTGTGTCAGTCATATAGCAGCGTCTCCCTTGGTTTGTCTGTGTCTCCCTTGGTTTGTCCTGATACCACCTCACATACATTGAAGTTACCAAGAGCTTTGAGTTTGAGGGAACCCAAAGAATCACCACACAACTCCACAGATCAAGCAACCAATCCAGACACAGCAAAAAATCTGTTATCGACAGCTAGGCACTCTCATACCACAGCATTTGATCCAAAGAGAAAGTCAAGGATACACATCTAAACACAATTAAAACTGCCTTCACTAAACAAGGACACTCCACCAGAGAAGTAGATTGCATCATGGAAAGGGCCATCCAAATAGCCCAGAAGAACCTGCTTCAATACAGAAAAAAACAACACTGCCTACACCCACCTGGTTGTCTCCTACCACCCACTGGAACCCCTATAAGGTATCATCAAATATGGGTTGATATTGATTGATAGGGACCACATCCTGAAATAAATCTTTCCCAAATCCCCTCTTCTGGCCTTCAAATAATGCCACTAACCTCCCCAATCTCATCTTTGGAAGCAAGATCCTCAGAGACTAGTGCACGCTAACTTAAAGTAGCACCAGACCCAACCAGAACAGATGCAAAACCTGCAGACATATCGCCACTGCTGTGATGATCAATACCCACACAATGCACCTTTCAAAATTCACGTGTCCTACACATGCTTATAATGTGTGATGTGCCTTATCTAGTGCATCAAATGCCCCAATAATAATTATGTGGGTGAAACAAGATGATCACTATACTCTAGAATGAACTCAAACAGAAAAAAATGTTAAAAGACAAAAACACCATGTCACCCAGGGACAACACTTTTCACAAAGTGAACATTCTGTATCTGATCTTTCAATACTTGTCCTCAAAGGAAACCTGCACAACACTTTCAAAAGGCGAGCCTAGGAGTTTTAATAGAGTTATGAATTTGACACCAAAAACAAGTTAATTGCAACAATTTGTAACACACCACATTGCCTGTCATCCTTAACTACCCACTTCAAACCCTTTATGTTTAACAATCTAACCCACAATTGACCACTGCATTTCAAGTGACCACCTCCAACATGGATCTCTGCTGCTTAACAATCTTTTCCAACTTGTATTTAGGTCACTCTGGTTCCGGTTCCTTCCTCCGATCTGAAGAACATTGTGTAGCTCAAAAGCTTGTAACTTCCACCAACAGAAGTTGGTCCAATAAAAGATATGACCTCACCTATGTAGTCTCTCTAGATTTACTAGTATAATTACAATATTTCAAATATCTCTTCCATTACAGTGTATTACAATTTTGGGCACAAACTACCGTTCATGTGCTGGAATATTTTTTGCCGGGGAGGGAAGAGAAGATTGTGGAGTGGGAACAGCAATCCTGCCTCAAAGGCTGCTCCAAGTAGACGGCCTCAACTCTATAGCTGATGTAATCATCTGAGGTCTTTATACAACGTAAGCATCTGGGGTCCATCTGTTTGGGGGAAAGATTTGCAGAGGGCAGATCCTTAAACCCATCGCCTAAATATAACGAGGAACTGCTGTGCAGGGAGCTTGCCTGGAGTGAGGCTTGATGGTGTGAGGGTGTGCCACACTTTCTATGAGCTATCCTATCATCTAGTCTAGGCACATGACATTTCTTCTGCTAAAGGGCCCTTTGTGATAGTGCACCGTTTTGCCTTTTTCTTCAACAAACTTATTTTTGGTCTACCTGTAACACATGTTATTTCAGCCACAGTCCCTAACACATGTTATGTATCACACCTTATGCAATTCTGAACATGATCCAGAAGTTTGGAGAATGTAAGTAGACTAGTGCCCAGATGGTTCAAATCCATAGATAATTCAATGTCTTTTTATTGCTAAAATAACTCGAAGCACTGGTAATTAATGTCCTATGAGATTTGAGAAGGCATATGCACACATTTGTAGCTACATTAGTATTTGCTGTCAGTGTTCAAACATTTCCAGTAAAATGAAGTGTGATTTGGAGCATATGTTTCCCGTTCCCTAATTGGTAATCATTCCCATTGAGGGCAAGATTTACACATTGATAGCAAGGTAAAACACTGATTAAGGGTTATATTAAAAGGTGGTGTGTGCCTAAATAATGAATGTGTCTGTATATTTACTGCTCAAGTCTTAGTTTTAAAACTCTTCTATATTGTCTATTTTTACACCTCAAGCCCTTAACAAGCAGAGCAATGGAATCTTACTGTAATTGATATGAAACTGAGCTGATCTTGCACTCCTTACACAAGTAAATCTCCCACTGACAATATCAAATAGAGCATTAAAAAAATCAAAATTTCACAACTATAATCAGTGTTAATATCATTAATCAAAATCATATTAGCTGTTGGCAAACTATTCTACTTCACTGACAGATAAAAATGTGAGTGTGGGAGGGTGGGAAGGGGGGTGAATCATAGAGCTACCAAAGAATTAAGTTAGGGGTTCTTACATTTTTCTCCTCTGATAACTACCCCCAATCCAGCCACTATTTCTTATCAGGACCCAGTCCCCAAATCCTTGGCATCATGATGCCTCAGAACAGAATATTACTATGGTAAGTTATACTCACTTCATACTACATGCATCTGATGAAGTGGGCAGTAGCCCACAAAAGCTTATGCTCAAATAAATTTGTTAGTCTCTAAGGTGCCACAAGTACTCCTGTTCTTTTTGCGGATACAGACTAACACAGCTGCTACTCTGAAACCTGTCACTTCAGAACAACTCACAGTAACAACATCACAAAGCAGAGCAAGCCTTAAACAGAGCTTCACAAAAGTGTGGTAGCTCTAAAAACTCTAAACAAAATTATCAGGAAGCCACAAGGTAAACAGGGGTTCTGAACCACAACTGATGGCACCAGGAGTTTTTATATGGTATGGTTGGAATGTTTGGTTCCACAAAGGACCTTTGATATATTCCATTGGTCGCTGCTTTCCAGAAGGCTTTAGACAAGCTGAATGGGGGCACCACATTTTGTTTAGCCTACTACACTGAACAACATGGAGAAATGATCCCATAATCGTTGTAGCTTGCCCCTTAATATGGACACATCCATTGAATCATCTCTCATGAATCAGCTACATTTGGATTTGGCCAACTATATGTGCATAATTTAAATGCTTTAATGTTTTGCCACCAGCTAAGAAGACCTGTCCCCCAAAGCCACATTCCTAGAGAGGGGCTTGGGGTTCAAATTCACTGAGCTATGTTGTTAACCAAAAATCGTTCAGGTTCTTGTCCCGTGTAAAACTGGTAAGTTTGATTTCCGTGTTAATACAACAGTAGCAGTGCAGTACTGTCAAAAAATTACTGCTGACATGGGTCAAATCAGGCTTGCATTTTATATTATATTAAGAAATTCAGTAACAACAGTATAGCTCTAATTCTGTGTGAAATGTATCCTGTATCATTTATTTTTTCATACCATAAAAGCAGATGACAATCATATGCGCCCTGATTATAAGCTATTTCCTTATCTCTGACTTTCTCATCATAATATGATATGAAAGTGGCAAATATCATCTATAAGTAATAAGCATGGGATGAAATTTCAAAACGTCCTTATCATCCTGTGTAGTTATGCTTGGTTTTATTTCTCTCTCTTTCTCTCTTTTTAATATAGAAATTTTCTTATTGAGTCAGATTTTTTCTCTATCTTTTCTTATTCTCTTTGAAGGCTGAAAAGTTTTCTAGTTTCTAAAATTTAAGAATAGTTGATGGCCCCTTCAGAAATATTGATGTATACCAAAAGGTACTTTTACATACACACACATGCATGATAGGGTGACCAGATGTCCCGTTTTTAAAGGGACAGTCCCGTATTTAAGCCCTTCTATAGGTGTCCTGACTTTTTCTTTAAAACGGGCAAATTGTCCTATATTTTCTGTCTCTCCCCATCTGTATTGACAGATCCTGCTAGTGGCCAGATCCCTGTTCAACAGCCACCTGCCCACTAGTTGGGGGGGGGGAGTGGCTGACAATGGGGGTGGGTGTGCAAGACTGTTGGTGGGGCAAAGCTGCAGTGCAGTGCAGCCACTCCCCCTGCTGGTCTGTCAGCACAGCCACTGTTGTGTGCCGGCTCTTGGCCAGAAGGGCCCCAGACCCCTTCCTGTTTCTGGCTGGCACTGGCTGCACGCTGCGAACTGTAGTGGCTAGTGAGCGCAGGCAGGTGCCAGGCATTGGCTGGTCATGTGTCGCTTCTGCTGCCCACCCATCGGCCCTTTATGTGCTCCCACTTTTGCTGTCCTTTCCCTGCTTTGCCCCTTCCCCTTCAGAACCCCGCTGCTCCTCCATATCCTCCCCAGCGGGGCACATCCTGCTCTCAGTACTGTGTGGAGAACCGCCCCTGGTCGGAGCGCTCAGCTCACCAGCAGCATGGCTGGCAGACTCCTTCCTTTCCCCACTGCCTCTGGCTGGGCTGGCGGCCCAGGAAAGCCCAAGACCCTCCGGCCTGGGACGCTGGTCCAGAAGAGCCGAGCCCTGCATGTTCCAAAGCCCCACACAGCACTGACACAGGGAAGCTAAACTCTGGAGTGGTGAGAGGGAAGTGATTTCCAGCCTGTTTGCACCTGCAGGCTCCACAGCAGCTGCCTGGACAGGGGCTTAGCACCCTCCTCTGCTCTGTCCCCTAGGCAATCTCCCCTGCTGGGCCACCTCTCTGGCCACATTCTGTGAAGCCCTTGCAGTCAGGCTCCCTGGGCCCTGGTGCACAATGCATCCTTAGGGCTTAACCCCTTCCTGCCCACGTTCTAGCCAGGGGACAGGAGGCAGCTGAGTTATGTCAGTGGCCAGCAGCAGCCTGGAGATGTTAGCTGCCTTTCGACTTTGTGTGGGCAGGAAGGGACAAGCTACTTCCAGCCACTAGGCAGGAAGTCGGGGAGAAGAGAAGAGCTCTGCAAAGACACAGACCAGTTCATTCCTTCCCCGCATCCTCCTCCCCTGCAGCTGGAAGCAGCTCCCATCCCTTCCCTCCCACCCAGTGCAGAAAGGCTGCTGCTGGTCACATTCTGGTGTGAATCCTGGAAGAAATTGGGGTGGTTGGGCGTGTGACCCTGCGTTCCCCCCAGGTGTTGCTCTGGGTAGACATAGCGCCAGGTACCAGGAAAAGTGGGTCCATCCCGGGGTCCCAGCCAGGCACGGAGGGTGGAGAGCGCCAGGCAGGCAGAAAGAGAGGTGTACAGGACTGTGTGTGTGTGAGACCTTGCCCTGAGTGTGTGTGTATGGGGGGGCGGGATAGGGGTGTGTGTCACCCCTCCCCATGTGAATTCAAAGTCTTAAAGATAAGAAGGTAAATAAAAAGAATACAACTACACAGTATTTCTTTTTAATAGGGGCTCACTCAACTTGATGTTATTTTGAACATTTGTATTGCATAGTTCTGATTGATTCCTGTTAAACTTGTTTGAACATGAGTAATTTTACCAGGTGTCCTGTATTCAGCACAGGGAAATATGGTCATCCTAACACATACATGCACAGGTTTCCATTTGTTTTTGAGTCAATTAAGTGCTGGAGACTCAAGGAACATACATTTGCTTGTGAAATGAGTATAAATTAACATAATTTGATCTGTGTAATATGAACTACTGTACATTCTATATTGGTAACATACAGAAGCATGTCTCTGCCTCTTGACCTCAGAATAGTATGTGTACCTGCTATTTCCAAAATGTAAAGATACCCAGGTATATTTCTGGGTGGAGCTGTGTGGAGAAATGCAGTTCCATTTCATGGAGGATATCGATATTTGAAAATGTGGTTTCATTGTAGTTTGGAATGGAAACAAACATTTTGAAATTCTCTGCTAAAGGAAAATCTCTGGAAACCACAATTCAAAAGCAGTCACTCTGGTTGGCAGATCCAGAGGCATGGATACTGGGAGCTCAGAAGTATCCAGCTCAGGGTCAGTCAGCCCAGGTGGCTTCTTGGAACGGTAGACCCAGAAGACATGGGGTCCCAAGTGCAGGGGTAATCCACTTAGAAGTGTGCCTGGAGCTGTGGATCTTGGAAACCCAAGTTGCTGAGGAGCCACAAGCCTGGGAGCTTCAAGTTGGTGCTCCCAGGGCTTCCGGACTCACTGTTCTATATTAGACAACTAGACAAGCAGAAAGAAAGCTGGGAGCCTGGTTGGTGCTCTGTGGCTTCCAGGCTCCCCGTTAACCTGCCAGACAAGTTGCAGAGAGGCTGGTAGCCTGGAAACCTGGGCTGCTGAGGAAATGTCACTGCGTTGCTTACCTCGACTGTTGCTGCCTTTCAGAAACTGTCCAGCAATGCCCCACACTAGGAGTTAAATCTGCTCCTGGTGAGGACGTGCACTGCCAACACAAGGAGAGTAGTGTGGACATGTAAAACTGATTCAATTACTTTCATGTCTGTAAGTCGGCGTAATTTAGGTTGACTTAATTTTGTAGTGTAGACTTGCCTTAAGTGTGTGTGCAGGTGGGGAAGGGAGCTGTTTTGCTGATTGGTTGGACAGACAAGTGCAGCATAAACTTATTGGCTCCTACACACTCAAGGAAAAAGCTTATAAGCCATTCACGTTGCTTGAGGATTCATTCTTTACTAAATAAAAACTAGTCTTTCTTGGGTTTGGGTGCTGAGCTGTGGACATTATACTATTTGTTTTTTTGGGGTGTGGGAAGGATATTTTCCCTCACTCACAGATTGGCCTGGAATGGATGACGTTTTTTCACCAAAAAGAACAAGAGTACTTGTGGCACCTTAGAGACTAACAAGGTGCCACAAATACTCGTGTTCTTTTTGCGGATACAGACTAACACGGCTGCTACTCTGAAATCTGTTTTTTTTCACCTTCCTCTCAGCAGTCCAGGGACCAAGGGCATTGGTTAAACTGTATAATTCATTTTGTCATGCGTACAGCACAGTTACTGAACCAATAGGGGGTCCAGTTCCCTGATAAACTGCAGGAGAAGGTGGCTCAGGACAGCTCTCCCTCAGGTAGTTTGGATTCCATAATGAAGGATAGCCTGAACTGAATAAGTTATTGCTGGATAGTTTGCAGATGTACTGCTTAAAGAAGTTACAGTCTAGTTTAACCACATTCCTGGTGTCTTGTTTGTCTTACTGCAACATCTGGGACAATGAGACTCAGGCATTTTTGAATTTATTACCCTTAATTGTTACTATACTTCATCATAATGTTTTGAGTCATACTTGTTATTTATAAAAATGACACTTTACTTTCATTCCACACATCAAATCCATTAATCATTATAGTGCTCTCAAATAATATACAAAGTGATAACTCTTGCTCACCTTGTTCATGGGAGTAGTCCCTTTAACTTTAATGGAAGAAATCACATAAATAAGGCACACAGGATTTGGCCCAAGATTTCATCCTTGATAGGTTTATTAGTATAGTAAGCCTTATCAAACCAAATTAAACCTTAGTCTACTACATTTTAATTTGTAACAGCACTCTCAATTTGAAGATATTAAGAAAGGATAGCATAGAAAGCATCCTTACTGAAGGGACAAACTGGGATCCGGAAGAGGAGACAGTTTTCCACTACATTAGGCAGTATTTGACTGTTAATGAGAGTTTTAACTCTAGCCCTTTGAAAAAAACTGTTATTTAGCCTTTTCTTTCTATGCTCTCTTCTAAACAGATATAGTTGCTGGTCTTTTAACGAAATACTGAAAGTGTCAGTCATCCTAACATGAAATCCCCTCTCATTCCTCTCCACCCACCACTCTGTTATTAGAACTTGTCCCTGTCTTCTCCCTCTTCCAGAATGTTTTGCTACCCCATGAAGAGCGCACCACATATGGACATATTTCTCAGATATCCCCCATTTTAGTCCCAAAGTTCCCTACATTCCACCCACATTTTATTTCTTCTCACTTTTATTGTTGAAAATAATTTACTTCAGAAATAAGGCATCAAGAACATGAAGTTCTGGACAGTTATTCACACTAAAGGAATCAGTTCCACAGCCCTTTACATTTCCTGCATCGATACATTTTGTGTCCCTTCTTTTGAGTCTCTCTCATCTATTGTGTCCCACCTTTGGGCCACGGCAAATTGAAAGGTGTGACTATGGGTAGTTTCTGTGACAGATCAGTTGTTATTTTTCAATAATAATAACTCCTCTCCTGGAAATAACAAAGTGATCCTCTCATAATTGGCAGAACATAAAAAACATCAAGAAGACATACTGGATACTATCAATATAATTCACTAATGACAAAGTTCTATGGCACTCTGCATTTTTAGTCACGAATGACCCCTGGAACTAAGATATTTCAGGGGGTTTATATATTCATTTATTTAATTAAATAAAATGGAAAACAGTTATACATATCAGAAATGTGAATTTTATTGAGATTTATTCCATGGTCAAATTAAATACAGGATATTAAATAAAGAGACTTGTTGAGTGAGAAACTAAGTTCCAATCACTGAGCAGTGTATGATGGAATTGCTTATTAAAGAAACTATTTTTTTTAACTGTAGAACATGGTATCACCAGTTTTTATTTGCAGAACAAGTTTTCAAGCCCTTTTGTGACTATTAAGTACAGTATGAAGTACAAATTCCTACTGATGCTGAACAGAAACATTTCTGTATTTATAAGCTAATGTATGTCTAGGGAAAAAGAGCCTCAACTTCTATTTTTCCAATATTTATCTGCCTATTCAAAAACAGATGGTGGGAGGTAAGCCAGGATATCTCCGACTTCTTGTGATGTGCTCAGGGTGGCAGAGACCCAAATAGCCTGGTATGCAGCAGAGTAGCTCTGCCACTGACAGCTAGTCTTTTCCACTCAAGACTTTTTCTCTTTGGAGACAAGCCAACCCAGTTCAGCTCTTTTGTAGGAAGTGAGGAACCAGTATTGATTTCCCATTTAGACCAATTTGTGTGAGCCCACCACTGCCTCCTTTGCTATGAATGAGGGGAGCACTGGAGGAAACCAGCTGCAGCACTTCCAACGCAGAATTGCTTCTTCGAGCTGGATGTGACCTGAATTGCAAATAAGGAAAATAAAAGGAGAAAATGGCAGAGCAGATAGGCTTTCCTTTCAAGTCAGATACACATACAGCACTCCCTTTCTATAAGAGTGTTCTTGGGAAACAGGGAATTTGCTTGTTAGAGCAAGTGAAGGGAATTCTTATTATGGGCTTCAGCACAGTTGTTAGCGGAGATAACGAATCCTTATACCAAAGTAGCCTTAGAACAGCCAGGCAGTGAGGTTGTTTTCTTTGGTTTGAAAATTGTATAGTGGGTGTTCCATGAAAATATATTAAGCTCTGTAGTAGCTGTATTTTTATATGATGTTTAACTAGATATTGCAGTAATCTGTGAAGATTCACAGACTTCATGCTACAACAGTTCTGTTACTGAAATCGTTGAGTGTTCAGCAAACATCCATTGCCAGTGAATTTCATAAGGGGAAAATATCTCCTGTGTTGATATTAGCATTCTATATTTAATCACAAGCAGTAAGTCTTGCCACATGCTTCAAGTGCCCTATTAATATGTTTTAGTAACACTGATACAAACTTCCCAAATATAGTAGATGGAAATGAAATAATGTTGGGCAGTGGGGGTGCAATTCCTATTAATTTGAATATATTTATATACAGTATTAAGATGATAACACATGTAGAACAATTTAATAAAACCTACAGTTACTGGCTCATTAGATCATCATCAAAATCATGTGGAGTATGTTTGCACTTCAGTCTGATGACTAAAGAAAAAAAATCTAGCTAGAAAACCTCCAAGTCAAAATTATTTTGTACATAGCCAGACCTCATCCACCTAACTTTCTTTTCTTATTTTGTTCACATCCTCTTAATATATTTTAGTATTTTGACAGAAGGGAATATAATACTAGAGGACTAATAACTTGGGGCCAACTTGCGAGAGGCCCTTGTGCAAGCTTAGAGGAACACCCAAGAAACTTTCCTTCCACTTTGCATACCTTTGCAAGCACCACCAGTAGCAGTCCCTGTGCTTTAGAAAGGCCAGGTGCTGCTTGCTCCTACTCCCTCTGAGTGAACAAGTAACCAAAAAGGGGTGGGGAAGGATGGGATTATACCCTTGCCCCACCTTCACACTGGGTGGTTTACTGACTGGTGGGCAAGAAGACCACAGGAGAATCTGCTATGTGGATAGAGCAAACTATTCACTCTATGTATAATGAGCAGCACCAGAGGAGATTGTGCTGCCCGATGTACAATCTCTTCATCCCTCCTTCTGGCCTAGCATGATTTTGCACTGCCTGCTACACAAAGATGAGATGTAATTCAACAAACTCACCTTCAGCTCACATGAAACAATAATAGATATTTTCTCACCAGTCTAGTAGAAACAGAGAAGAAAAAGGGAGACTGGAGTCTATTATGAAGTTTAGTGGGCAGACACCATAGATTGTTTTGCTGGCTATGTATTAATTGTCAAGGAACTTGTATGAAAGAAAACTCCCGAGGGAAAGAAAAAGTCAATTAAATTAGTTTGGGTAGATTATTTGTTTGCAGGGACATCCCGGGCTTGTCTCGTAAGTAGTCAGAAGAGCCAATACTAAGCTCAACTATCTCTCTCAGGGATTGATAACAGGTTAACCTGAGGCTACCTTCTCTGTTTCTCAGTGACTGGGGGTAAGATAAATGTATTTTATTACTTTAGATAGTTGTCATATATACCTCAACATAATTTTACTTTGGTATTCTTGTAACTTACAAGAAGGCTTCTAACCATTCAGAATGAGTTTTGAATAGCCTTATAATAGGAATAGTGGCAGCAAACAATCTAGCTAGTTTTAAGATGGATCGTGATAAATTTATGATTGGGATTATATAATGGGGTTGCCTGAAATAGCCGATGACTGGAATTGATGAGCCAGAAGGTCCCTTCCAGGACCATATCCCTAAAAGGCTGAGTGATAGGGTGATTCTTTTAGAAACTTATCTAATTTCTGGTAGTTTTTTTAAGCTGGTTCAAAGTGTGAAGTCAAAGCTTGAGATAATCAAGAACTGATCCAGGATTTTCCCTGTGGAAAGGAAGAGATTAAGTGTGGTCTGAACATGTTGTGGAGATGAAACAGATAGAGTTTAGGATCTACTCAGAAGAGAAAAAAGAGAAGCAAGAGTTGATAATGATGTGCAATATATTTGGAGAGAGAAAAGTGGAATGAAGTTTAGGGCTTTATTTGTAATTTCATGCCCAGCAAGGGACAGAAATAAGAACAAATGTGAACAGGTACAAGCCAACCTTTTGCTTTTTAACATGTAGTCATAAAAACTTCAAACTCCAATGAGGAATACACAAAATGTGCTTTAGATACAAAATGTCATACACTTCATGAAAAAAGTTTGTTGCCTAGGACTATGCTAATTCTTTAATAGGATTGCATTCCTATTATAAGAGCTCTGCAAGCTTTCCATCCTGCCAAGCATGCATGGTATCCATGTCTTTAAGCAATATTCCCTGCAAGGCTCTTGGTTAAATTTTCATTTTAATGGGTTCTTAAGTCAAGCATCTCTGGCAAAGTCGCTCACCTGAAAAATGAATGAAATCTCGTGCCAGGGATAGTGTCTTTCTTTAATATTTACTACACCAAAAATAACTTTTTTAAAACAATCCAAAGTATAGAAGATGCTTTCCTAGTTCAAAAGCAACCATTTTTAACAGCATTTGATTAATGCAGTGGGATCTTGGTAAGTACAGTTAATATATTCTCTCAGCACTAAAGAGCAAATTGGTTAATATGTAATCTTGAGTAAATGTTTCCCTAGTTACATTCAGTTTCTCTTGCTGATATGCTTTATTCCTGCCTGAGTATTTTTTTCTCTTTTAATATTCTTAGCAGGCTGGATTTATGATCCTATGAAGACAAAGAACAGGAAACATCTTCTCCTGAAGCCAAATGCACTGGTGAACATATTGAATAGCTGACTGAGTACTGAATGATAATCATACAAAGGGAAGAAAAGCAAAGGAAACAATAGCAGACAAAATCACCTTCATCTTCTGAAAAAAATTAAAAGAGAGAGAGAGAGATGGTGAACCCTGAGTTTGTTTTATTTTTCATTTTAATACCATTTCAACCACAAAAAATGACAGTATAAATGATCAAACAACTGCTTACTAATGCATTATAGATAGCCATACACAACATGGCAGCTTTATACTTGTATATTTACCCACCATGAATACAAAATTTACTACGAGTGACAGGTAATGTAGCCAACGCTTCTACTCTCTGTAAGCATCTGTGTACTATGAATTATAAATGAGAGCCTTGTGTCCAAAGGTAGCACGTAAGGTAGATAATACCATCTGAGTAAATGAATAAATGTGAAACAGATGCTTTTTGCATTCAGGGCACACAGGTACTGCCAGGAAGCCACCAGTGCAGATTATGGATGCTGGTAAAACAGCTGTTGTCTGCATCTAGTGCCAGGTGCAGTTCTACCTGAGCTATGTTGAGCTAGTAAGAAAGGCCTTTGTCTTGTTAGTTTTTGACAAGTTTCCAGAAGATATGAGATACTTTCACATCTAGGTTTTTGATCTGACCTGAATTCCATCTGCTTCTCCTCAAGACTTTTCTGAAACATCAAATCAGTGTCCCTGTTAAAACACTGTTCCTTGAAATGCCATCATATTTGAGGCAGTGAAACAACATTACAGGAATGTGTAATTGTTCTGGTTCCTGTAACACTTGCCTTGATTTTTGTGTGATTCTCTTCTGGGTTGCCACTGTATTTGACCTGAGTAAATATTTTGCTTGAAAGCTCACTGCTATAAGAAATGTCTGGTACACAGGTAGCAAGGGGTTGTATTGGGTTTTACTTGCAATGACTTCCAGGTCAAATTTTCTCATTTTATAAGCAAAAAGGTGTGCACACAGTTCTTTTTTGAATTGTCACCTTTAAACGCTCTAGTGAACTCTAAGACAGAGGCTGAGTTCTAAGAGTAGAATTTTAAGCCCCAGAATATTTATATTACTTAGGGGGTGAACAGATGTATTGTTAACACTAATATAACCAATGATATTCAGGGATATTCAATTAAGCCTGTAGTAAAAGTCTATTTGTATATTGCTGTTTAAAGTGGCGGTCTATTTTAGAGCCTTTTTGGCGTGTTATTGTAGCTGTCAGTCCCAGCAAATTAGAGAAAAAAAGTGGGTGAGATAATATCTTTTATTGAACCAACTTCTGTTGGTTAGGGAAAATCATAGAATCATAGAAGATTAGGGTTGGAAGAGACCTCAAGAGGTCATCTAGTTGAACCCCTGCTCAAAGCAGGACCAACCCCAACTAAATCATCTCAGCCAGGGCTTAGTCAAGTCAGGCCTTAAAAACCTCTAAGGATGGAGATTCCACCACCTCCCTAGTTAACCTATTCCAGTGCTTCACCACCCTCCTAGTGAAATAGTATTTCCTAATATCCAACCTAGACTTCCCCCACTGCAACTTAAGACCATTGCTTCTTGTTCTGTCATCTGCCACCACTGAGAACAGCCTAGCTCCGTCCTCTTTGGAACCCCCCTTCAGGTAGTTGTAGGCTGCTATCAAATCCCCCCCCCCCACTCTTCTCTTCTGCAGACTAAATAACCCCAGTTCCCTCAGCCTCTCCCCATATGCCATGTGCCCCAATCCCCTGTTAATTTTTGTTGATCTCCACTGGACTCTCTCCAATTTGTCCACATACTTTCTGTTGTGGGGGGCCCAAAACTGGAAGCAATACTCCAGATATGGCCTCACCAGTGCTGAATAGAAGGGAATAATCACTTCCCTTGATCTGATGGCAATGCTCCTATTAGTGCAGCCCAATATGTCATTAGCCTTCTTGGCAACAAGGGCACACTGCTGATTCATATCCAGCTTCTTGTCTACTGTAATTCCCAGGTCCTTTTCTGCAGAACTGCCACTTAGGCAGTCGGTCCCCAGCCTGTAGCAGTGCATGGAATTCTTTCATCCTAAGTGCAGGACTCTGCACCTGTCCTTGTGAACCTCATCAGATTTCTTTTGGCCCAGTCCTCCAATTTGTTTAGGTCACTCTGGACCCTATCTCTTGTCCCTATCCCTTCAGTGTATCTACTTCTCCGCCCAGCTAGCATCATACACGAACTTGCTGAGGGTGAAATCCATCCCATCATCCAGATCATTAATGAAGATGTTGAACAAAACCGGCCCCAGGACCAACCCCTGGGGCACTTTGCTTGATACCGGCTGCCAGCTAGACATTGAGCCATTGATCACTATCCGATGAGCCCGACGATCTAGCCAGTTTTCTATCCACCTTATAGTCCAATCCATACTTTTTTAACTTGCTGGCAAGAATACTGTGGGAGACCGTATCAAAAGCTTTGTTAAAGTCAAGATATATCATATCCACCACTTTCCCCATATCCACAAAGCCAGTTATCTCATCATAGAAAGCAATCAGGTTGGTAAGGCATGACTAGCCCTTGGTGAAACCATGTTGACTGTTTCTGATCACCTTCCTCTCCTCCAAGTGTTTCAAAATGGTTTCTTTGAGGACCTGCTCTATGATTTTTCCAGGGACTAGGTGAGGCTGTGACTGGTCTGTAGTTCCCTGAATTCTCCTTCTTCCCTTTTTTAAATATGGGCACAATGTTTGCCTTTTTCCAATCGTCTGGGACCACGATCTCCATGAGTTATCAAAGATAATGGCCAACGGCTCTCCAATAACATCAGCCAACTCCCTCAGCACCCTCAGCTGCATTGCATCCAGACCCATGGGCTTGTGCATGTCCAGCTTTTCTAAATAATCCTTAACCTGTTTTTTCACCACTGAGGGCAGCTCACCTGTGCTGCCCAGTGCAGCAGTCTGGGAGCTGACTTTGTCTGTGAAGACCAAAGGAAAAAAAACATTGAGTACTTCAACTTTTTCCATGTCATCTGTCACTAGGTTGCCTCCCCCTTTCAGTAAGGGTCCCACACTTTCTCTGACCACCTTCTTGTTGCTAACACACCTGTAGAAACCCTTCTTGTTACCCTTCACATCCCTTGCCAGCTGCAACTCCAATTGTGCTTTGGCCTTCCTGATTATATCACGGAATGCTCAAGCAATATTTTCATACTCCTCCATAGTCATCTGTTCAAGTTTCCACTTTTTGTAAGCTTCCTTTTTGTGTTTAAGCTCACCAAAGATTTCTCTATTAAGCCAATCTGGTCGCCTGCCACATTTGCTATTCTTTCTGCACATCAGGATGATTTGTTCCTGCGCACACAGAAAGGCTTCTTTAAAATACAGACAGCTCTCCTGGACCCTTTTCCCCTTCACATTAGCCTACCAGGGGACGCTGAGGGAGTCAAAGTCTGCTTTTCTGAAGTCCTGGGTCCATATTCTGCTGCTCTCCTTTCTTCCTTTTGTCAGGATTCTGAACTTGACCATCTCATGGTCACTGCTGCCGAGGTTGCCACCCACTTCTACTTCCCATATCAATTCTTCCCTGTTTGTGAGCAGCAGGTCAAGAAGAGCATGGCAAGAGGACACAATCTTTCAAGTACATAGAGCTCTTCTTCAGGTCTGGGAAAGCTATGATACTCTCAGTACCTTTCCCAGACCTCAAGTGGCTAGAAATCTTGTCTCTTTCACCAACAGAAGCTGGCCCAATAAAAGATGTTACCTCACCCACCTGGCCTCTCTATTTTAGAGCCTGTCCTCTCTGTTGCTTTCCTGTGTGCCTTTCTCTGGCTCTGTGCAGGTACAGGAAATTCTTTCTGGGCAGCTATGATGTAGGCATGGGGAATTTTTTATTTAAGTGTTGCACACAAGGCTCCTGGCTTACCCAACCTTGGATCTGAGATGTGTCTGTTTACCTGCTGACACCAAAAGCATCGTCTTTCTGCCCATTTCACTTGGAAAAAGGAAGCCCTGGGCTTGATTCTCCATTTCTTCATAACTTGAAAAGTCGGTGCAAAACATTACTCTCTGAATCTGGGAACATTTTATAGTAAAACCACACTTTAATACAACTTCTTAGAAATGAACAACACTTTAATGCAATTTAAATGCATTTTATTTTATTTGCTCGATTTGAAGTTCTTAGCATTGCTACATTGAAGGGTACAAAACTCTGGGGAAAGGTTCTGTGGAGGGAGGGGAAATGTTCATACCTATAACATAGTTTCATTGCCTCTTGCATATCTTGACATTTCAAAGATAAACACAGTTTAATCAGAGGCATTGAAGTAAAGTTTCAGAAAAGCCTTGAGGATATCAAATGGAATTCAGGTCAGTTCAAGAACCTAGATGTGAAGGCATCTCAGCTCCTCAGGAAATGTATCAAAAACTAACAAGAGGACTCTCTCAGGAATGAAAACTTACTTTGCTCTCAGCCTCCATGACCTAGATTGAATGCCCCCCGCTGTCAGAAAGTCATAATCTCTAATGGGATAGAAATAGATTATTTAAAGAGATATACTGTTGGAGGGACAGTTACCCCCATTTACGGGGACAGATTCTGATCTTAGATTGGTGTAAGTCCAAAGTAACTCAACGGAACTCGAAGGAGGAACTTTGGATTTACTCTGGTGTAACAGAGATCAGAATGTGACCCATTATAGCCTATAAACAAAGGCTGCAATCCTTAAACCAAAACAATACTGGCTTGATTCTTCACTGTCTTGCTTCTTGTGTAGTCATTTACACCTGTGCAAAGTGGGTGCGAATGTTATAAGCTTTCTAGTTAGTATTTTACACCAATCTTTCACTCTCTTTGCACAAGTGTAAATGGCAATACAAGGTGCAAAGCAGTGGAAAATTGTCATCATCAGGGCACAGTCTGTACATGTGTTATGCTTCTGATGCAAAGCCAGTGTTTGGATAGACTTCTTCCCTCCTTCACATGCCACTTCACAATATCTCAGAGAAGATTCCTACACCATCTGTACTGCTAGCAAAAAAAAAACCCACTTCTTTCTAAGTATCCCAATATTAAATACTTACAAAGCTAAGGACAGAAATTGCAAACCTTTGAAAGCTGTATGAGTTGCTTTTCCAACCCACATAATCAGAGGTTCCCAGAGATCAGGGGAAGCTCTGTACTGGCCTTTTGCCTCTTTACAGAATGCTCTCCACCTATTAAATCTCTGGCTCCCTGTGAGTGCAGCTCTTACGGGAGACTTCAGATGGAACCTACCTACAGAGGGGGATTTTACAGTGCAGACTGAGGAAGTGTGTAAAGGAATGCATCTTTAGTCAGCATTCATCCTGGTTTTCTGTGTGGATCTAGGGAGAGGGATGATACCACAGTGAGCACTCATGGAGAAGCTTCCAAGAGGTTGAAGGAGGGGGAACAGTTGCTCTAGAAACAACATTTCTCTCGCATGCAGCACCACTGCTTCGCTTTGCAAGTTTTTGTCCTAATGCTCAGGTAACCACTCATCCCTAATAAAAATATGGCCCATAGCAAACATACTACTGGGAAAGCAGACAAGCCTTATTTTGTATTTTGAAGGTCAATATACTTTTGCTGTGGCTGGCTCACAGAGGGAAACGCACATACACTCTGCAAGAACCCAATCACGGATTCAAGTTCCCCAGCCTAGGACCTTTCACCAAAAATGCCTTACCTCGAGACGTCTCAGAAGCATCTTTGCTGGTTTTGTCTATCAGGATCAGATTGCCCACCAAATGATACAAAGTGAGAAGATTAGGCAGACCACTAGCAACTGATCATCACTGCAGTGAAAATAGGGAACTCAGCGGGTCTGGACATCCGAACTGAGCAGATCAAAAATGTCAGCCTACCCTCATGGAAAGTGATTATGACTTTTGATTATGTTCAATACCTGTCTCATCCAGCTCAAGATACTAAAAATCTGACAACAAGTCAAGGTAATGGCCCTTTTGACTCATCAGACCCAAAACAGTTTTGACCTATGTGATATTTTAAGATTGTTTGAGCAACTACTGTTATGTTTGCCTTTATTTAACCACTTCTTATCAATGAACAGGCTGGCTTTCACCTGGGTCTGTCATGCACTGGACAGCTTCTGAATTTGGTACAACAGATCAAGGATGGATATGAAAAGGGACTGATTACAGCAGCAGTGTTTCTTGCTTTGCCATCCACCTACAACAGGCATTCTCAACCTTTTTCTTTCTGAGCCACACCCCCAACATGCTATAAAAACTACACTGACCACCAGTGCCACATCAATTGTTCTTTTGCATATAAAATTCAGGGCCGGCGTTAGAAGGTAGCAAGCAGAGCAATTGCCCAGGGCCCCATGCCACCGGGTGCCCCACAAAGCTAAGTTATTCAAGCTTTGGCTTCAGCCCTAGGCAGCGGGGCTCAGGACCCAAGCTTCAGCCCTTCACATCAGGGCTCCGTCTTTCTGCTCTGGGCCCCAGAAAGTGTAACATTGGCTCTGCTTGGCAGACCCCCTGAAACCTACTCTTTCTTTAGAGCTCACATTGAGAAAACTAAAGCCATGATTAGCATACAAGACAACATTCTCAGCCAGCTGGTTACATCAAGTGGGGTGCATACTCACTCACTGTGGGATCAACATCCCCGGCACTTTCCTGTGCCTCTGCTAAATACTCCTGTGCAGCATGGGCACAATCCCTTCACGGAAAGATGCTAGACCTTACACTTAACACTGTCTACTGCTATGTTACCGGATGTCTTAAGCATACCCATGTCAAAAGCTTCTACATCCTTGCAGATATTGCTCTTCCTGATATACACTGGGAATTTGCTAGTAGAGTTGAGTGCACAAGGAAATGCACAGATCCAAGACAACCACTATACGATAGAATACCAATTCGCAGTTGACAGACGTCACAACAAAGTTTTCTTGCCACTGTTAAACCCCTAATATTGTCACCCAAACAGAGAAAGATTCAGTTATGGCAAACAAGAATAAAGAATGACCATGTACTCTATGAGCTGCAGCTCTCACCAGTTGAGCACCTTCTACCCTGTGTAGATCAGTCCTGGACTACATTAACTGACTCTGCACTGGAGTTGGCCGGTCTAGAGACACGATGATAAAGTAGAGCTGCTTCACTGTCCCAATACCTGGGTCTGTGGCAAGCAGCCTCAAAATATGAAGTATCTCCTGTGATGCCAGCTGCTTGAGTACAAATGCTCTTCCAGTGGCCTATTGGAATGCAGTGATTGGGAAATCACATGTGTACAGATGTGGCATGCAGCTGTAGGAGGACATGACAAGAAGAAGATCTATCAGAATGGTATAGGAAGCCAAATGATCCTTGAAGTAACCTGGAATCTGACCAGAATTGACAAGCTCCCAAAGTCCTCTCAAAACAGTTATTTATTTTGGACTGCCTTTCTAGTTTTAGTTAGGTACAATACTACACTGTGTCTCAATTAATATGCAAGATTAGTAAATGGGTAATTACTCTGGGTTATTTTGCTTTGTGTTTTCTTTTAAATTGGAGCTGGCATGCAATGACCAGGATGGGACAATCATGACATATTGCACCTAGAGTGTGCCATTATTCAACCCAGCATTAAATAAGAGGGAAACAATAATTAAAAAATATATCTCTAGAGAAAAACATGTAATTAAACTATGGAATAATGATGGGGGAGGAAGGTAGGTGGGGAAATGGCTTATCAGGGTGCCTAGGTCCACATCATCCCTCATCCCTCCCTTTCTTCCCTGCATGTTCCTTCTGTATTTATTTGGATGGTAAATTGAAAAATGTACAGTGTAATATTGTGGGATTGTTTTAAAGAAGTTTTGGAAGTAATTTGCAAAGTATTAATTCCTGATAAATAAAGTTGTTACCTTTGCCCAGGTTTCTCAACATGATAAAAATTGGTTCAGAATGTTAATTATTGAATAATCAGATTGCTTTTAAACATAATTTCAGTTTTTTAGTACAATATGTTATTCCTAATTTTTAACAGGGCCACGGCACAGTTAAATTAACAATAACTCTGAAGGGGCTTATATAATCTTTTTATATATTTTTTTCCAGGATGAGACTCTGTTAGCACAAAAGAATTAAAAATGCATGTATGATACATAGCCAGTAGGCAGAAATTCTTCCCATTGGCCTCTATTACCTCGATGTAAATGAGAAAATAGTTCTATTATGTTCTGCAGTGATCCATGCCTCTCCCTTTTTTACATCCATAAACTATGTCTCTAAATGTATTACTTTGTGTATATATGCAAAAATGACCTTTTACAATTCGTGCTGCTGAAATGCATACTGAGGAAGGTGATATGGGGAAAGGCAAAAGAGCTGCAGACAGCTTTCTACTGTCCAGTGACTACTAGCAGAGTAATCAGTAAAACAAGGCTTGATGAAGCCTATTACCACTTATTCAAAATATCTTATTGCTGCTTTTATTGCAGATCAGCCTCCCTCCCTTCCCCAACAATTAAAGTGAGATTAATGTTCAAATCACAGAACGATATTACCAAGGCAAAGCTTTCAAAGTGACTCTTAGCTTGGATGGGAGCACAGTCCTCTTCTCTGGCATGTCACGTATCTAGATATAACCTGTTCAAAACCCTCCTTGAAAGGAACTTAAAATCACATTGATTCATAGAAGAGAGGGCAACACAGGGGCACTCTGCTCTCAAAAAAGGCTTTAGAAGAAGTGCTTTGAAACTGGTGAAATAATCTCCTGAATAAACCACCAGTGGGGAATACCCATAATCACTGAGGAAAACATGCTGCTCATTGTATCAATAAAAATACATTTGGCCTGAGGCAAAGCTGAGGGCAAACACATCCCAGATGGACTGGAGAGGCCTAAATACCTTCAAAGATGAAAATTTAATTAGAGGAAATGTCACCACAGGGAACAAAAGTGTTTCTTCAGTGGTATTTTTTATCATTGTTTACTACTAGTGTGGTGCATTTTGAAGAGGTGGGACATTCTAAATTCAGTGGTGTGCTTAGAAACCAGAATAGAGATGAAAAGAAGGGATCCAGAAGGCCAGGAACCCATACTTGACAGATGATCAAAAGCAGTAAATGATCAAATATTGTTAGACAGCAATGTTTAATTGCTTTGTCAATGTCAAAATAAAGGAGGCAGTTTGAAATAACAAAGAGGAAAAACTGAGTTGTATGACATAGTGTTCTCATGAGATTCCATATCTTGAGAGTAGGCTTGGGATTCCTAGATATACTCAGGCCTATTAGTAAAGTGATATGTTCTGCCCAAGTGCCTCACTGCCCCCTCTGTTTCTTTGATGCCCCATCGTGTAATACTAATATTAACAATAACACACGTCAGAAGTGAAAGTGCAGGGGAAATGATGCAGGAATTATTCCAGTGCAATACCTTTAAATCAGAACATTCAAGCTTCAATAAGCACACTGTAAATTGTTTGGGACTGAGTCACAACTAGGATTTGTCAATCTTTATGGAAAGGTTATCAGAATACAGTGTGTGTGTTCATTCATTTTTGAATTTTCTGCATTGTACCTCCAAAATGTGTGTGGGGGTTTGGGATTTCTATTTGAATCCTTACAGCTCTCTTTCAATGTGGATGAAAAAGCCCACATCTGCTATTTTCCTGCATGTTTAACGGTTCTCTAGTTGGTATATTTCAACAATAATTGTCCTTATCACAAGGAAATTGAAATTAATGATTTGCAAATATGATACCTATGAGATAACATTCATAATGTCAGAAGAATGGACTTTCACAGAGATGCAAGCTAGATCCTGGAGTTCAGATGCAGGCAATGGGTATTTACCCTGTATAAGTAGTGCACAAAACTAAGAGCCATGTGATTTGTTAGAAGAACCCACTGGCCAGGTATAAAATTAAGAAAGAATCACACAACAGATTATCTGTATAGCCAGTTAATTTTGAAGTGATATTCAGGTTTTAGATTTTATATTTTGAAGATTTAGATAACAGATCAATTTCCTGATTTTAGCTATATTTTCTTTTGTGCTGCCCAGATAGTAAAGGTTTGTAAAGTGCAGTGAGGTGCTAAATCTCCTTTTTTTTTTTTTTTTTTCAATTGTCATACATGTCCCTGTTCTAGCTCAGCTAAGGATTTATTCATTTTACTCTGATCCAAAGCCCATTAAAGTGAAAAGTAGTCTTTTTCATTGACTTCAATGGCCTTTAGAGCAGGACTCTTGGGCACATTAGCTGCTTATTAAGTGTACTGCATAACATTTGTCCTAAGTTCAACTGATTGATTTCTTTGTCCCTTGGTACTATTATTATTTCCTATTACCCACATGTTGATATCCTGGCCCAAGTAATCTTCCAGTTTGCTTTTGTTAGCAGTCAGCAATATCTATGTGTTCCATGTCTTTCTTTCCTACACTGATATATTAGTAATTGTCATCGCTGTCTTCTTTTTAGAACATGCATTTGTGCATTTCAACAGAACATTTAATCAAGTGTGGGGACATCTGTTATATGAATGCTGCAGGGGTTGACCAGAAGAAAGCTCTAAACATACTACTGCTTGAAACCTAGGACCTGTTGGGATTCCAATAGAGAAAGGGTTCAACCACATTCTGATTAGGCACAATGCCATATTAGCAGTTATTCATGAATCTTGGCAGCCAAGTATGAGGAATCAGAGTTTCCTTGTCATACTTTCCCTGTTACAGCTGGTTATCTGGAATATCGATTCTCCAAACAACATGAACATACCATATGTTAAACAAAATTTCTTTTATGTTCAGCTTCCTACACTACCAGTTTAAAGTTCCACAGCTGATCAGATTCACAATTCAAATATAAGCAAATATAGTAACCTAATCACGTGTCTAATTACAAATGAATAGGGAAAAACTATGGCATGCTTTACAATGCTGTGCTGAGACTATACCATCCCAGCTATGGGTTTCCTGCTGACACAGTCACAGACTTCCCTTAAAGTTAAACATGTCCAAAGGGCTTATTTGTACACAACTAACTATGGACATCCATAAAATAAAGGTGCTGATGTCAAAAATCCCAGGTGGGAATATCCAATCATCTGTTTAAAGAAATATATAATTGCTTAACTAGCACTGAGCTAGATTAAAAATTGATTAAATCATACAGAATTATGGAGAGGAAAGGCACTTTAATGAAGCATTCACCACTATTTTACTGTCTTTACCACAGTGACCAATTCTGAACCAAATATGATTCTCAGTAAGTAATGCTATTCTTCAGCTAATTAATAAAAGGTCAGATGTCCACTAGCGGTATGTCTACACTGCAATAAAAGACACGGGTCTGGCCCAGATCAACTGACTCAAGCTCACAGGGCTTGGTCAGTGGGGCTATAAAATTGCAGAGCAAACATTCAGGCTTGGGCTGGAGTCTGGACTCTGAGACCACAGAAGGGGGACTGTCCAAGAGCCCGACTCCAGACTGAGCCTGAACATCTCTACTGCAATTTTACAGCCCTGAAGCCCAAGCCCTGAAAGTGTGAATCAGATGACCTGGGCCAGATACCACTGTGCTGCAGGTCTTTTATCACAGCATAGATGTACCCTAACTTAACAACAGTAGGACTAAGAGGTGATTAGACTTCAAGTGTCTGAGGGTCAGACAAGCCTAGACGGACTTAGTTAAGAACAAATTTTTGAAGATGAGATCATGAAGCTGCAGTTCTAGCTCCACAATTGGCCACATCAGCAGAGAACAGATACAGGAGTTGGACAGCAGTAGAAAAAATAGTGTACTATAATTATTATTAATTATTATTTTGTGCACCCAAAAATGTTCTAGGCTGCTTCCCAAGTAACAAGAATAACAATAGAGGCCATAGAATAAAATAAGCATTAATGAAAAGTAGCAGGGAGACGTCCTTATAAGAAAATGGGAGGGATGAAGATGAGTGAAAAAAGGCAATATTGTTGGCATGTATCTACATAGGGACATACAATCAACCTTCACAACATTCTTGAGAGGTCTGCATTTTATTGGCCAGTTTGTGATACTCTCGTACCTTACTCCATAAGTAGACAAGTCAACTTCAATGGGACAACACATGGTGTAAAACATTGGTTTTCAAACTTCATTGCGCCGTCACCCCCTTCTGACAACAAACCCCTACACAACCCTAGGAGTGGGACCGAAGACTGAGCCCGACCAAGCCCCACTGCCCTGGCAGAGGGACCAAAGCTGAAGCCCAAGGGCTTCTGCACGGGCATATAACCTTAGCCCTGGGCGGTAGGACTTGGGCTTGGGCTTGAACCCTGTGCAGTGGGGCTTAGGCTTGGGCTTCAGACATGCTGGGGCCCAGGACCAACACCAGGCTTGGCAACCCTGTTAAAATGGGGTCACAATCCACTTTGGTGTCCTGACCCACAGTTTGAGAACCCCAGTGTAAAATATTATTCAACATGAGCAAAGGTATCACAATCTGAAGCTTAATTAGTGTTATTTCCCAAGTTATGAGAAAATTGGGAAAAGTTAAAGGCCATGGGAGTAATCAAACCCCACCAAAATCACCTGAAGGTTTCTCATTCCCTTTAGGGGGTTTGCAGTAGGGCCCAGATTATGATAGTCTTACTCACACTGAACAGTGAAACTTAGTTCAGGAAATCAGTGTCAAAGGAGGAATGAAAATGTACAAGTTCCTGCTTGTGAGACCTGTGTTTAGTCCACTAGATCTTGGTGCCTCTCTTAAAAAAGAATACTAGCCCAGACACAATTTTTTCTCCTACATCCCCATCTTCTTCATAATCACTAATAAGGCCAACTATAATATCACCAAAAAGATTTAATTTAGTATTTTTATCTTGTACTTTTATTTTTCCAAGATACATCCTCAGCATTACAAGGCTTAATTTATCATCTGTAGCAGTTTCACTAGCTTCTAGTACATTCACAGCAAAAATATATATCTACAGTGACAGCTGGTTAGTGATCTATTCTTTCAGCTCATTTAGATTTTCATCTGAAAAGGTGGTTGGAGCAGAAGCTTCCTGTCATTAGATGATGCCAGGGAACAGAAATCTGCATGTCTCTAGTAAAAAGATTTTGTTAGATCTAGTTGAATGTTAAGAGGAGATTATTCCAAGAGTTTAACTAATCTTGCCAGCAAAATAAAATTATGCAAATCAAGAAAAAAAATACAGTATGTTCTTGCCTGATCAGGAGCTAGGCATCTGTCTCTGTGGCCAGTTCATTTAAGGTACAGTAACAGGCCTCATATGTGCTGAAACAAAGTGTGTAATAGCTCCACTAGTTTACTGTATTTTAAAAGGCAACGAAATACATCTTTTTGTATACAAATAGATCATTGTATTGGAGCAATAAAGTGTTATAAAATCTGTTAAACTGATGCTTAAAATTATAAATATTCAGTATTGGATATATTTGGGTCCTCCCAAATAAAACACATGGAATAAATATTAATATTCAAATTAAAACATATAGTAAAAACCAGGATTCTTTTAAAAAGGAGAGACACAGGGACTGCCAATGCAAATTAGCACACCAATAACGTTATTCCCATGAATATTTCCGGGATTGAGTCTATTGCTTACTCCAAGTTGCATGAGGGGCTGTGCTTACTTTTACTTCATTTCAACAGTAATGGGGCCTAGAAAGGATGGCTTGTTTGGGAACTGAGGATTTCTCTGTACATTAGTAGAAGAAGGCCCCATTAAACTGGGGATTTCTAAGAAGCCTGTGGGAATTAGGTGCCCAAATTCCATTTAATTTTGATGGGAGTTGACTGGCTAACTCCCTTAGACCTCTTGGTAATTCCACCCTAAGCATATTTGGCATGTAAGTATGAGAGCTTTCTCCATTTGAATAATAGAAGAAAAGAAGCCAGGTTTGGAAATATTCTCCTTCTTTTTGCCATTTCAGGTATGTTACTTTCCCCCTAACTTGTGTTTCTTATATGCAGGTCATCCAAGTTTTAACACTGTTTTTCTCTGTTTTTTTGGTTGGCAGGTTTCTATATTCTGTAGCATATTTTGCAGCCACTATGAGTTGGGAAATCAGTTTACTTCCTTTAATACTGTTCTCAATCTCAGCAGGTAATCTGAGCAGAGAGACTGCAACTCCCAGAGGAGAGTTAATGCAACTATTCTACTTTTATGTCTAGAGAGTAAGTATGATGTCATGGCTAACTCACAGGACTGGGAATCAGGGAATGTATGCAATTTCTCTGTGACTTCTGTAGTCTCTCTCTTAACCCATCTGCAGAAAAGAAATAATGATACTTCACTACCTCAGATGTATCATGAAGATTAATTAGTGTTTGCAAAGCATTTTGAGATCCTCCAGTGGAAAGTACTGCCACATGGCAAATTATTATTATTACTAGTATTATATATCAAATAAACATGCCTTGCCACGGACGTAAGCAGAATGTAGCTTATAATTTGAGATTAATGAACACCTAGCAGACACAGCTAGGTAATTTCCCTTTAGATTAAATAAATCATGTAAGTTCACAATCAAAACCACCCTCGGAAGAAAGTCTTTAAAATTAAGATTTATTGGAGCAAATAGTGTGTAAAGTCAAACCACCCACTGAGGAGACACATTATTTGTCAGGAGGTGTGATATGGAGTGTTACTTGTCCTATCATCTTGGGCTGTAGTAACTGGAGGCTATTATAAGAAAGAACACAAAATTAACTGGAAGTGATTGTTCAAAAGATGCATCTCCAGCTTGTGTTATCTCCCACTGACAATACTGTGCTTCACACTGCCAAACAAAACAAAAAGAAATATTATTAATGATAAACAGAGAAAAAAATCATTGAAACAAATAAGAATGAAAATGCCTGTATGAATATAACTACTTATATATGATACACCTCCACCCCGATATAACGCTGTCCTTGGGAGCCAAAAAATCTTACCGCCTTCTAGGTGAAACCGCGTTATATCAAACTTGCTTTGATCCGCCAGAGCGCGCAGCCTCCCCGCCCCCCCCCCCCGGAGCGCTGCTTTACCGCGTTATATCTGAATTTGTGTTATATCGGGGTAGAGGTGTACTTCTGGGAGAACACATTTGGAAAACGATAGTCTTACATGTGATAATCAAGCACAAATTAGTTATCAACAATTAAATACTTGCTCATTCTTTTTTTTATTATTATTACTATTACCGAATGTGGCTAAGAAGAGATCATGAAGAAAACCTTTGGGAAAACCTTTACAAAAGCTATTTATTCAGTGTATTATTGTAGATTTTCCAAGTGGCATGCATAATATCCTGTCTGAGGTGTGAGATATCTACAAACAGCAAGCTGAACTCAATTTGCTAAACTTTCCCTCACTAATGTAGATATTTCCATTACCATCTTCACAAAGAAGTTGAAACTGAAGCCACTGTAACTTTTTTGTAAGGAGTACTGGATAGTACCACTGGCCTGATTGAAGTGTGACAATAATACTCTTGATCATCCACAAATGGTACTTCCTATTTAGCATTGATTGAAACCCCTCCTAGAAACATACACCCAGTGCTCTCCTGTAGGAAAAGAAAATTTAAAAAAGCATGGCTTACCAATTTGGTGATTATCACCTTTGCAAGTGAAGGACAATAATCTATTGGTGGTTTGTATTAGAATCAGAGGGTGAAGTCTCTCTGAATAATAGATTTGTTTAAAATGTTTGTATTGATTTTTTAAAAAAAATAAAAAGTCCTTTTTTTAAAACCACAATTTTTCATTAAAATGGTTAATGTTGTTTATTTATTTTTGAGGAAAATGCAGTGCCTGCTTAATATTTGTTTTAAATTAAAAACATTACCAAAACGATCACTGAAATTTTGGAAAATATATAGAAAAAAGTTTAAAAAAGGAAATGAAAATTGGATCTATTTTCAACAAAGCAAAATAAAAAAAACAACTTTAAAATGCAAACAAAAAGAGGCTTTCATCTTTTGCTCAGCTACACTGTATAAGTTTGTCACAATTATAGTACGTTTTGTTGGTTTTAATCAAATTATTAATTATATTTTAAATTGGGACAGGAGATATATGCCTATATCCCTAATTTCAAAGCTGTATTTCCTAATTCACAGAGGGGTGGAAGGGGGAGTCTGCTCTATGAAAAAAAAATACAATCTATACTCAAAACAGTCAGGCAAACTTTCTTCAGCTGAAGAATACCCCCGTTAAAACACAATAGCACAGCTATCACGGAGAGCTCTATTTCACTTTTCTGGGAGAATCAGTTTGGAGCCTGAGAAAAAGGGTCGATAAAGCCCAGAAAAAGGAGGTTCAGTTTGACTAGCTCATTCTCAAACATGGACACAGAAGCCTTGTCTTGACTTGGATTCTGAATTTGTTAGCTGACATATGTTGGGCTCTCTAGGTACTCCCCAAGGGTTTACCTTGATGTGCTAACACATCTGAAAACTGCAAACTGTCTTCTCTACACTAGGATTTTGCAATGTGGCAGTTACTAAGGGCTCACTAACAAATACATACTTTTTTCCCCCAGACACATTGCCTTGTCCATGCTCGTTTATTTAACGTTAGCGAACACATTCAACATTCTAATCTAGACAATGCCACAGACTTGGACTAACTTTTCAAAAGATAGGCTGCTGGATTGCTGACAGGGAAGACCAGACCTGGGAGTTTGCCCTCTAGAAAAGATTTGGGGTCATATTTTTATTGTTTCGTCATTTAAGATGTAGAACATTTCTAGACAATGGTTAAATCTGGATATGTTAAAGCAAGTACTATTTGTTTTGCTTTAAATTATGTTTTCTCTACTTGTTTTATAAAACAAAATTTGTTTAGACTTCAGCTGTTTGAGTGGGAAGTTCATTTAGTTCTATCTTTGAAAGGATATACACACACACAGATAACCTTTAAAAGGGGGCCAATAAAGAAAAGAGTTCTGAAGTCCCTTGTTTCAGTCTAAAAACACAGATGGAAAAGTCCTCTCTCAATAAAGAGTGTTGCAAAAGGCCAAAGGTGAGTAACTCAAAAAAGGAGCAGCTGAGTTACCTAATATAGAGAGAGGTGGTCCTGGTAGGTAACCATAATCAATAATAGCAACAGATAAAGTTCAGGTGGTGGTATACATAGACACAAACATAAAATGGGGCACAGTATTGGCTACACCTACACTAAAATGAAAATACTATGTACCAACTGGTTAATGTAAAGACTGACTCATCTTGTACAGCAGCCCTGTAGTTAGAATAAAATGCTGCAGTAGTTTGTATTCAGAATCCAGCGGCTGCCCGTTTTACTACCTCAAACTAAACTACCGGATGTGAATAAAAACATGAGGACTTAG
Organism: Malaclemys terrapin pileata; assembly: GCF_027887155.1. Lineage (NCBI taxonomy): Eukaryota > Metazoa > Chordata > Testudines > Emydidae > Malaclemys > Malaclemys terrapin. The sequence goes on from NC_071509.1 coordinate 95,096,656, forward strand.
AGAGCGTGCAGGTAGTCGTAACTACATCTTGGATGCTGTAATGAGAGAATTAAATTCTGTGAGGCAGACATTGTACTGTCACTGCCTCTTGCACAAACAAAGGAGCATACTGACCTAAGTCTTCATGAGAGGAAAAGTCCCTTCTTTATAATTTTCCTCTGCAGCAGTTGTGGGGAGTAAAAAATGGTACTCGTTAAACATGTGCGCACTATCTCTCTCTCCCCCTATGCTCTGAATCTCCCCCTGATTCCACATGCTGTGTGAAGCATGACCTACCTGGGTGAGGATAGGATGAAAAAGCCTATTTGTGATGACTTGGCTGTTTGCAGTCCAGCCCAGCAGGGAAAAAATGTTTACTCTTCACATCTACTGAAGCAGAGAGAGGACCATTTACTGGCTGAATAACCTTATAGTGGCTCCAATTTGGAACAGAGCTGCATAGCTTATGACTAAAGCTGGGTGAAATTTTTTTGACAGAACAGTTTTCTGGTGTAAAATGCTGTTTTGTCAGTATTGAAATATTTCATGGGATTGTATTGATTTTGAATACATTTTCAATGGAATAAATTCTAAATGATTTGAAATTGAAATGTATTTCATTTTCACTTTCTTGGTTCATTTGGACTCATTTATAATATTATGATATTTTGATATTATCAAAATGAAATATTTTGATATTATTGAAACAAAATGTCCTGATATGGTCACTCTAATGTTTCCAAATCAACTTTTTTTTCTAATTTCTATTACGTGAAAAAAAATTGATTTTTCATCCTGATTCAGCAAGAAAACAAATTTAGAAATCCAAATTTCATGGAAAATTTTGTTTTCCTATGAGCTCTACTTATGTATGATAAAATATAGGCATAGGAAAACATAAATATTTATAATTATTTTGTGTAATTGGCAATATGACAAAACAGGCCCTAATTCTTGTTGTAATGCTCCTCTCTTGTTCCATTGTCACAGATGATTAAACTCAACCAACAATAATTCAAGAAGAATAATGCAGATTATGCAGCAATATTGTCATGCAACTTCTACATTTTCCTTGCAATACATGATTCTCAAGAGCAAGGCATTAGCTATTAGACAACCCATTTAACAGAATTTCATAACCACTTGAACATATAGGTTCAACATTTAGAGATGGAATAAAATCTTTATCCTATTGACACATTTTGTATGCCAGGAGTAGATTCCCGCTGCTGCTGTCTTTTGGTTTTAGAGAAGAAAAACTTACACCAGTTATCAAAGGGGTAGCCGTGTTAGTCTGAATCTGTAAAAAGCAACAGAGGGTCCTGTGGCACCTTTAAGACTAACAGAAGTATTGGGAGCATAGCTTTCGTGGGTAAGAACCTCACTTCTTCAGATGCAAGAAGTGAGGTTCTTACCCACGAAAGCTTATGCTTCCAATACTTCTGTTAGTCTTAAAGGTGCCACAGGACCCTCTGTTGCTTTTTACACCAATTATGTTGCCTTTAGGATGCTTACTTGCCATTAGTACAGATAGACATGACTCTTGGACCTCTTTCTTTCCTTCTAGCATTGCTTTCATGTCCTTTCATCTTTATTGCCTTTTGCCCTCTTTTACCCCTCCTTCTAATAAGTTTCCTCTGAGTCTCTTCTGTGTCTGTCTCTCTCATCTCATAATTGTAATGTATATCATGCCATTTCCATCAACCTAATCTCTTCCTGATTCCATTGTAAGAACTGCCCATGTGGTAACAAGAACACCACTGTTTTCCTTTTTACTCTTTTACACTTCTAGTGCTGTAATCAGAGAAGGAAAATTAAAATAAATATTTGAAAGTGTTCATGACAGGCACACTGTAGGCTGCTGCATACTTTTCTTGTCATCTGTTTTACCTTTTCAGTGTGTGCTTTCACTGTAGTATTTCACCCTGACAAGTCTAACTTAATGATAAAATAATGACATTAATATTAACAGGAAAAATTGCTAACATTTTGGAGGTTACATCACTGGAGCTATCTGAAACCTTGCTTTAATTTCTTAGGGGCACCTGCAAATATTTCCTTTGGTTTTGATCAGCACGATTTACACATATCCAACACATATTGAGTTTCACTTTGAATGTTGTTTTGACTCAATCCAATAACACAGACTCAGTTGTAGTTGCTAAGTTTCAGCTGGCTTTACAGTTTTTCAATTTTTGTGCAGAATCATAATTTGAGCCAGGCTTTCTTGAAATTGGGACAAGACTTACTAAGAAAGGTTTCCAAAACTTAGGGAAGGTTTTGATTAACCTTGTCAAAGTTTCAAGTTTTTAAACCAAACTAATGTTTATTAACAGCTGGGATTCATCCACCAAACCAACTCCCCCTGTCTCCCCACACTGCAGTAACTTTAGGTTTCTGCAGCACCTTCACTCCCTCCCAGGTTTTTGGGCTTATCTGTCTGACCATTCACCCATCTGGGAGTCTCAGAAATGAGCCAGCTACACCTCTCCTCTCACCAATTGTCTTTGGAGGCCAGCTGGTAGGGGAGATAAAATCTCAGGAAAGGAAAAGTCTGGGCTTCCACAGGAAAGGGGAGACCAAGGTAGCCATGGTCATTTGAAACTTACAAGAATTTTGTGTAGCCATGCCATACCTGTTGCATGGATGTCTCAGATGTCCTTTTTATTCTAAAACCCCAGAAGATGTGAGAATTTTCTCCTTTTGGGATTTTGAATTATTGTTTCTATTAGTCTACTACTTTCTACTAAATATTAGTACTTCAAAGGACAAAGAGGAATTTGCAGAAAGTACAGTGAAATTAGACAACTTTTCAAACCATTTATCACATCACTTACAGGTCCTATTAAAGGCAATGAAACAATAACTACTAAGTAAAGAAAATTATCTTTATTCTGAGCATTTTAATAAATTAAAAACAGAAAAAGCAATGCAAGCTCATTGCACTTGCCAGCTCATGTTTTAATCATTGTCATATCAGCTCACTCTATTTAAGTAGCACCACTAATCTCACCTTATACACTAATATTGCTTAACTCCTTTTGCCATTTTATGCAACTTTTTAACACTTATTAACACAGGAGTTGTTGCTGACTAATAAGGCTATACATATATCAAGGCATAACATGGGAGCAAATGGTACATTGAATTTCTGTTACCATACTGATGCTTATTGTGTGTTTATTTTTTCTTACACAGCAAACTTAGGAGTGAAGGGAGTTTGGCACCTTTATCTCACTTATTACCTTTTTTACACTCTCTATTCCTGATTTTCTTTTTCTGAGACTTCTCTGCTCTCCTCTGTTTATTCTTCATTCATAGTGACCTACTTATCCTTTACAGTGGATCTGAAGAATTCAGAGATACAACTAAGAGGTGGGCACATCAAGAGAGCTAATGGGCTAGATTAACGTTTAGAGAAGTCTGAATATGAACGTGTCTCCCCTTTCATCCTCCCTACACATGCCTTACAGACAGTCCCTGTGCCATCTGAGAAAGAATGGATCAAAAAAAAGCTATACAATTTACAAGAAAATTAAAGTTCATGCTACGTCTTGAATCCTTCCTGACTGATTCTAGTTACACATGGTAGGACAACGGTTTCCTACATTTTGTGTCCCAGCATAATGGCAGAAATGTCAGCCATCTGTTTGCACCTGCTGAAGTTACTGGGGGTAAATATTACAAATTCCATAAGCGTCTGAGCATAAGAGAATATTCATGCCACAAAAAAGTTGTTGTGTTAACCAGAAGTCATTGATAACTGAGGCTGAAGACATGTTTAGAGATGGCAAATTTAGTCCTTAGGGACTACATGAATAACTTGATAGGCACCTAGCCTTTTGAAGGCATGAACAGACATTCTGTTCCCATATCTTGCTTATTAAGATATGGTGAATGAACTAAAGTACACAGTCTATATTACACAGGACAGATGGGAAATTAGCATGTCATAAAATCCATGCAAAACTGGCTGTTGATACTGTCTGTCTCGAGAAAATAATTACATAATGATTAGCTCTCCTGAGAATATCAATGGACTAGAAAGTGACAGTGACTCACAGTTCTGGCATCCAGTGGTGTTTTTGCAAGGAGCCTTTTGGTGTGAGATTTTGACCAGCAAAACCAATGCATAATTTTATCAGTCTGTTTCATTAACCCTTTGTTTTATTTCCTCAGCAATAATAAGAATCTATTCCTTTGGTGCACTTATTCTCTAGTGAAATCAAGGAAATGTTTATTGATTAATATACATCCTCTTATTTTACATCCTCCGTCTTCCTTAAACTGATCAGAAAGTATCACAATGACATGTTTGTTATAAATCTCTTCTTGCCACTGTTTTAGTACCACTGAAGACAATGCCAAAACTTGCAGTGATTTCAAGAGAAGCCATGGGCCTTTTAATCTAATGCAGGCTGTTTAGAATCAAGCAAATGATGAGTATTAACCATGTGTGAAGAAGTAACCACTGGCACATTATATGGGCTAACTAAAAAATAACTAGACAACCCTTTACTCACACAAATACATTTGTGAAATTAATTAAAGGCAATGCAATGCTTTGACCATTGTAATTAGTTGCTTAATTCCAAAACTATATCCCAAATCACTTTGCATTCCAGTTTTACCCCAGCATAACTCCAGTAAAATAGTTGGAATTATAGTGGGTGCAACTGGAGTAATGTACTAGTGAGTCAGGCCTGTACTTTGGACTATTCAAGCTTTAAAGCAGAGTGGGGTGGTGGGGTTTCAGCCATATATTAAACTGCACCATGATCATCAGTTTCCTGTGCATAGAGGCCTGATAAATAGTACTACAAATATACAGAAAAAATGCAAACATCTGAAAATGAAAAATTTGATGTCACCCAGTAGATACATTTATACACAAAGGTTTCCATAAAACCAGGCCAACATCTTAGATGAATTTTGAATTCTAAGCAATATAAAACTTCTGATCTCGTCATTTATTAAAAACTTTTCTGTTTTGTTTTATTTTTTTCCCAAAGCTCCCATCTATTTTAGAGCACCAAACATGATCATTTTGCTGTTCACACTGATTGCACTTTTCATCTCCTCCATAAAGCTAAATAACATAACACAGAAAAGACAATACATCTGACACCTCTTTTGTATAAGTAAGACAATGTTAAAAGCTGTGATGAACTGAGTAACTCACTTGGGAGTGATAGTGATAGACCAAGAGATATTGATGGTTTCTGGTAAAGAGAAATTTTCACAGTGGAGAAAACATGGGAAAAGTATTTATATTAATAATATAAAAATATTTTTACTTGGGGCCATATCATTCCTTAAGAAGATTATTTTTTTGTGTTTCTCCTTCATATTTCCCAATTGGAAGAAAGTGTTTGCTTATGCTTGAAAGAAACAAAGGATGCCGACACAGAACTCAGAGGATCAAAAAGAATGTGTGCGGATCTCAGAGAATGTGTGACAATCAAATTACTTTGCACTGGCACAAGATCTCTCCGGCGCTCTGTCAGCAATAGGGCTCCAAGGAGAGCTGTTTGCATGATTGGGGCAATAATAATAATTAATACTTAGCTCTTATATAGTATTTTAATGTATCTGCTAGTGTTGTTATCCATGAAAGCAATAAAGAATAGATAATGTGCTATATTATATTAATAAAACAATAGAAGAGGTCAAATACTGACTATAGTCAATAGCTATCTGCAAAAGAGCTCCACAATAGGTAGATAAGACACTGGTACTCATCCATGCCAAAAAAGGAGAGACAGATACTAATTAAATGTAAAACAATCTGCCTAGGTAAGAAGCACATTAAGCCTAACAATGGTGGTCTCTTCAGGGACTGCCAGTCACATGAATGCAGTGTATTTTGTCAGTCTACATAGGGTTAATGCAACCACAGAGAGAAGAGAGAGAGAGAGAGAGTCTGAGAAGATGTGGTCATAAATCCATCATAATAAAATGTACTATGTTTCCTACCCAGTAGAGAATAGGTAAGGGAGAGATATATGAAAGCATAGCTTTATTGCACATTCAGGATCTGATTCTGTTTTACACAAATACCACATTAAGCCACCCTGACAGTACAAAAAGGCCTTAACGTGAGAGTAAATAATGAAGCCTTAGTGTAAATGACAATCAAGGCCCTTGCTTCTTAGAGTTCTTAGGAAATGAGGGAGTTTAGGATGTCACTCAAAAAAACACATCTTGATTAAAAAAATATCCACAGAAACAAAGTTAGATTTTTTGAGGTGGACATATAATTGTGTCTGCTGTTGGTAATACACCAGGCCCCCATCTCTGACTCCCTCTGTTTGGATGCAATTCAGCTCTGTAAAAAGAGACAATACATCCACTCTTTCAACAATACTTATGCCTGTTATAAGTTTTCTGCTGCCCCTCTTGGTACATGTGAAGCTCATCATCTAAGGGAAAGGCAAGAAAATGTACTGTGTAGCCAGCCGCTCCTCTGTGGACCTGATTACTTTATCTCGCTGTAAGGGACTTAGAGGGGGTTTAAATGTAATTTACTCCCACATTATGGCCTCGTTTCACTACCCAGGACATGTAAACTGGAAATCAGGCTCCAAAAACCCAGAACGTAATGAGTTTTGCATATTTCTTTCATATGTAAATCTTTTAAAGAGTAACTTTTTTTTTCTATTTTAAAATTGTACCCCAAAGCACATACTGTCTAAAATGGCAAACACCAACACGTATTGGAAATGTCTACAACAGTGTATATCTATCATTCAATACAACCATTCCCAGAGATCGGTGTATTTACCAAAGCAAATACCACACTGACAATTGTGCTCAATCAGCAATGACCAATTTTTTTTCTGAATTCTTTCTGGCTACATCTTTGCTGCAAAAAAGTTTTATGTTTTCATATAGAGATAGCTAACGAGCTATCTCTCGATGTTAAACCTTAGTTGAGACAAGATACAGGTAGTTTTTAACCTCAAAAAATCAATCATATAGCTCCTACCCAGGATTTCCTCAAAAAACTACATTGAGGTAAAACTACTATGCCATGTTTCCTGTAGGATTTTATCTTGAGATAGCTATTTTGCCTCCATGAAGACTGCCTCCGTTTTCATTTAAATGTATTGTTATTTTGCCTAGTACACCTCTATCCCGATATAACACGAATTTAGATATAACGTGGTAAAGTATCGCTCCAGGGCGGTGGGGTTGTGCACTCCGGCAGATCAAAGCAAGTTTGATATATATAACTCGGTAAGATTTGTTAGCTCCCGAGGACAGGGTTATATCGGAGTAGAGGTATAGTTGTTTTTTGTTTGTTTGTTTTTTAGGTATTTTTCCTTCTCTCCTAGATCTTACTCTACCTCCCTTTCGGGGCTTTCATGCTTCAAACTGCATTTTTTCCTTTTGTTTCTTGATCTCCAGGCACTATGCCCTCTGTCCATCCCCTGCTTCCAGAACTAAAGATTTGGGTAGGGGAGGGGAAAGTTTGTTACTCTTTCATTAAATGTATTCTTAAGCCATAGCAGTCACAAGCTCTCATCCCTTCACTATTCCCCAAGTTCCAATACTACATCATTTGCAATGGACTTTTTTTTCCATTTTGAATTTTTAAAAATATATATATTTACAAAATGTTACTTTTAGGTAATACATGCTTCTTTGACCATTCTACAGCCAGTTCATCACCCCACACATCTTTGCTCCATTCCTCTCTGTTTTTTTTTTTTTTCCTGATCAGATTTATCTTAACATGAAGATTGATTCAGCAGTCAGGTGTGAACACAGCCAGGTGCAAAGAACTGCCAGTGTGTAAGTCCAGCTCATCACTATCTCTTTGAGTCAGAATATTTGGCTGTCCAAAATCCTTCATGGTATGAAAACTTAAAATAAGTCTGTTATGTGTGATGTGATGCTTTAGACTGCTGCAGAGCCCTGGCCGATGAACAAAGAAGGGTCTCTTCTGAAGCCAATTTACTGAAGTCCAGTTCAGTTGCCTAAATAGTGCCATAGAAAGGAGGGTTATAATTTAATTAAAAAAAAAAGTCACAACAACAAACAAAATATAACATACTCTTCATCTAGCTGTCTTCCTTGCAACATCACTCATACACATTTCCTCTTTTCAACAGACTGATTGCAATTGCTGAAAGTTTTCAAGTTCCATTTTGAGGTCCCAAGGGTCCTTTTTACAAGATTTCACAGAGTGTTGATTGAGTGAAGGATTGTGTTCCACTCTAATTTTCACATTTCCCACTCTCCTATTGTCCCCTGCCATTTAGGTCTCTCTACCTCAGGCTTCAGGAAAGCTCCCTCTCTCAGCATTTTTAAGAGCATGGTTTAAATATTTTCTTTACCACTCAGCTCTGCACATGTCTGATTCCTATTGTTTTTACCTGTTTGCTTCAGTCTCATACTGCTTCTACTGATTATATGCTTTCCATTGCATAACATGAGACCCACATGAATATTTTGCTAGGTAAGTGTTTTGAGTTACAATAAACTTGCTGAGATCGTCTTCAAGATTTCATTTCATTAGACCATCAAGTAATCTTTGTATTAATTTCAATTTATTAGTGAGGCACTAATGTAGATCTTTGCATTTAATATTACAATAATTTGGAAAATATCCAAGTCCCTCATATTTTGTAATAGGAAAATCAATAGCCCAAATATATCAATCAACTGCACAGACAAATGGAGTCAGACTGAAACCATTCAACTGAACTAGCTGAATCTTGTAGCATGATCATCTCCTATCCTGAAAATTAAACCTGTGCAATGCCTCCACAGCCCAATTAAAAAAGGGTTCACAATTGTTGTGTGTGATCCAGTTTGCATGAACAGAACATGAAATTTGAAAACATTCAAATGGACCCTGCTTTTCCATGCTTATATATCACTGTGAACACATACACTAAATTTGGCTTTGCACTGCTTTGATGATGCACTTAAAGTTGAATTAGCCCCAGCTATGATCTTGGAGAAATATTTATCCCTGTAAAAGTGGGTTATAATTATTGTGACCAAAATATAAAATTAAGATGAGAGAGTGCTGAGATATATTGTTGATCTCAGAAATACCATTGCTTGATAGAAAGATTCTTGAAACTAAGACTCAGTTGAGCATTTAGTTTCAGCCCTATGTCATACAACTTCTTCCCCAATTCCCCACTGTCTTGGAGTTGAGTGAGTATCTTCCCTCTGTGACAGTCTGTAGCCCTATGTTCACCACTTCTATGGAACTATGATAAAACTTGTATAAAGTATGCTTTGTGAGGTATCATTTGAAAACTCATAATTTGCTGATAATTATTGTCCTGATAAAATACGTGTGGTGACATTGTATGTGAAGTCATAAGATTCTACTCTATGATATTACTAAGACATGTTCCCAAGTCTGGATAGCAGTCACAAAGCAGTTTCCCAGAGACAAAAGTCTAGCTGATGGCTCAGCGAGGTGTCAGCTAAATCAAATGGATCATCATGTGGTTAAGTGACCATTTACTGGCAGAAAAGAGGACACGTGAAAATCTACATCTTGACAAATAAACAGTTGGGAGTTCCTGTCCACTCATACTTTCCATCTCCCGAACCTCAGTCGAAGGAGATGATTCTCAAAGAACAGAAAGAGCTATAGGAAAGGAGAGCAGGCACCCCAAATTATTTCTCCCTTTCTGTAGAGATGCATAGCTCCCGAATCGCCAGCCCACGGGCGCGGCAAACTGCTCCCATGGCTACGAGGCAGGACTGACCTTCAATCCAGCGTTTGTGTTTGGGAAACTTATTTGGCCGATTTGATTGTACCCTCGCAGCTGGTGTTCACGTGCTCAAGAGATGGGTTCGTTATCTTATGTGCATGTATACTGCCTGGCTTTTCTATGCTCAAGAATGTAACCACTAAGAAGAGTTGTAAACAAAGTAAGGAGAGAAATAAAAACCCCAGGAAAAGTTTTCCTGAGAGGCTTTTTGCAGGAGGCTTTTGAAGCTCTCTGGCTACCAACAAACCTGGCGTTCTGTTTCCTGCATCGTCACCACACCTTTCTCTCTATCCACGGCAATGACAACACTTGAAAAGCAAAGGATTCAGCATTGGACTGGGGGAGGGATCCTAACTAAAGGCGATTCAGCCCGTAGGACTACTGAAACATGTGGAGAGAGAGATTTTGCTTAGAATTCACTTAGTTTGTTAAGTTAGGCATTGGTGTGTTTTACTTTTATATTCTTGTAACCAATTCTGACTTTTATGCCTCATTATTTGTAGTCACTTAAAATTTATCTTTTGTATTTAATAAACTTGTTTCATTGTTTTAAACCTGTGTGTTTGGACTGAAGTATTTTGCATAACATTTTCTATTAATACAATAATGGACTTTATATTGGAGCTTGTATGTCCAGGAGAGATCTGGACAGTAAAAAACAGACACTTCTGGGGATTGGGAATTTGCTGGTGTTTCTGTGCAGTGTAATTCAAGAGTGGATGGCTACAGCACTCATACACTATAACTGAGAATAACTTACATGCTTGAGGCTGTGTGTGAGCAGACCCAGAGTGGTTGCTCTCCCAGAAAAGCAGTGTAAAAGGCACCCCAGGTTGGAAAATTGAGGGGACACATCTGTTCATGAGATTGTAGCCTGGGTAATGACACACCCTCCTTTTCAGCATCCAGATTACTTCCCCACCTCCACACCTGTAGTTCAATTCAGAGCCATGACTCTGTCTATTCCTTGTCTCCTATATGTGCACTTGCTTCCAGGGCAGTAGTAGTTATGCAGCCTCTACTTTTCATCCAGAGCTTCACTCCAGGCTGCACTAACATGGCTAGGCAGTGGGGATGGAGACATTTTACTCTTGAGTGACCACAGTAACGCTGAGGACAGTCCACCTATAAGGGGATTGAAGGAGACAGAAATGTACTAATTCATATGTAGATTTTCCAAGTTTAACTGAAATGAAAATTCTTTCTCTGGAGAAAAAAAATGGAAATCAACCAGAAAATGGCTTCTGCTAAACTGGCCACATGGTATGTTCACTCAGTTATGGACGTAGGAAATGTACCAACCTATATAACTCTGTCTTATAACTTGCCCCATATTGAGTATCCCAACACATCCGACTGGAACAGAAAATCCACCACGAAGAGCACCCTGATAAATATGACAGAGTAAAAAAGCTTTTAGAAAGAAACAAACGTGGTTTATTAAGGCTAAGAAACTTAAGCAAACTACTAGTGGGCACAGGTCTGAACTTAGCCAATGCTTGACTGGAGTCTTTTAGAAAATGAATCTAACAGTTTGCATAGCTCTCACAAATGCCGAGTTTCTCATCTGAGACATGCAGTATGAATTACTGAGTTTCTCAAAACAACTACAATTAACTCTCCCCTTGTGCAGCACCATAATTCTTGGGGTGGGCAGCAATCCATACAATGCACAGGTGCTGCCCCCAATGCCTTAAGTTCAGCTGGAATTGTAATTGACATGATGACATGCTAACATATGTTCTTGTTTCTAAGGATTCCGTTCATTCTTCAGACTTGTTTGTGTTATAACTTTTAAACAGTATGGTACTCCTGATTAGTAGAGCTTTTGAATTACTGAAAGTCTGTGTAACATTTAATTAGCCTTTATCTTTACAAGTAATAAAACAAGTACCTTTTGCTAAAAGAAGGCAGTCTCCAGAGTGCTGCTGAAAAACAGCACGTTTTTGATTTTCTATTCAAACAGCTATCAAACAGATTGTAATTTTAGCTTCATTATTTGGCTAATTCACATTTCTTTAAAAGACACATGAGAGGAGGCTTATAAATATTGCAACAAAGAAACTCGGAGTCAACAACTAAAAGGGGTTTCTAAGCTGACAGAATGGGATAATACTTTAAAAAACACAGTTTGTATCAGCTGCAAACTATTCAGAATTAGCTAGTTTCCATTTAAATAAAATAGAATGTTTGATAACTTAGGATGTTTCTGAATTTTAACTTCTAGCATTGATTATTGACCAGCCACCAGAGCCTGATGAGAGCACACCCAAATGACTGACATGACAGAAGGCTAAAGCTAAGTGGCTATGGAGTTACAACTCTGTTATAAAACAACTTAAATCTCACTTCATCTAGCTTAAGTAAATCAGATAGTAGTCCTCCCACTTCTTAAATCCTAAACCTATAACTCTCAAGCTCCAGCTTGATCATCCAACCATCAATCTTACTGGAAACCCAAGCCTGTCACTCAACACCTGACTGGGCTCACTTGATCTGCACAAGTCACATAATAAACAATAACAGAGCAACAATTAATAATAATTCACAGTCAGTTCAACTTTAGTAACAAAGACTAGATGCTCCCAGAGGCAGGACAGAGGCATGATTGTAAAATTTAACCACTGGGGTCTGATCCAGATCTCACTTACGCTGGTTTTACATAGTGTAACTCCACTGACTTCACTGAAGGTATTCTTGTTTTAGACTGGTGTAAGCAAGATCTGAATCAGACCCTTTTCTTTAGCCCAGTACCAGGATATAAAAAGTGACAAGTCATTTCCCATTTATCTATGCTCTGCTGGGCATGCCTAGCAAAATCTATTTTTCTGGCAGACTACAAGTTGCCAATTTGTACACAGAAAGGGGGTGGAGGGTGAATAGCTGGTTACACAGACAAAGAGCTTTCTGTGTGTAAACAATCAAAACGAAAAAAAATAAAATAAACCTTTTATTCATGCATATTAAGAAATAATGTCCAACATAATTGAAACAGTGTCTCCTGTAACAACACAAGATTACCATTAGAAAGTATAATTAGACACTGGATAAGTACTTGATACATGCAAGATAATGTAGTAAATGGAAAGGTGTGAGGGACAAATAGACCTTGATCTGAAGTCCACTGAAAACAATGGGATTCTTTCAACTGACTTTAACAGGTTTGGGATCAGATGCAAATAGTAAAGATGTCCCCTGGCTACTTTTGAATACATGATAACCACTCTTTGTCTCTGGCACCCTGTCCTCAATGATGGGCTCTGTAAATGGACTCGATGAAGGAAGTTATCTAGGTCATTATGCTGCAAGCAATAAACCTCCTCAGCTTTACATGTAGACCTCATGTTGAAGTTAAAATCTTTGATCATTTGATGTTGTTATAATCATGTACAATGAAAATCTCAATATACTTCATAATTTCTGGGAGGGTAGGACTAGATACAGCTACTTTAAAAGTTTAAGGTGATTCAGCTCATCCCTACATTCTGTAATTCAAAAGGCAAGGACCCTTATTTCAGAAAAAAAACTGAATTCAGAGACAGGAAGTACTGCTTGCTTTCTAATGGTTATTTTCTTTAATAAAATTAGGATGCTCTTTGATGAAAAGTTCTCTTATTTTTTATCTTGTCTATTAGCACCTACTTTGAGCCATCAGCACAAGTATGCTAGAGTATATAAGCTATTAAAATAAATCTCCTGGGGACAATTTATATAGAATAAACTGGGATATAAACTTGTAATCATTGTATGTACTAGGGAAAAAAAAATCCTAGCTATAAGTAATGCATAAAGTATTCATACGTGTGTATTATATTGTAACATATTACATAGCCATTAACATAATAAAGTTAGATGTAATAAATTAAAATAAAAATGAATTTAAACATTATCTACTATTGAAACAAACACTGGGCACAAATTCTCTCTCACTCTGCTTTCTTTGTGCACTCAAGCAGTTAAAGGAGAGAGAGACTTCCCCTAGCTGGGGATTCCACTGGTATGGGGACGTCTCCAGCCTGCTTACTGCCAGTATAGCTGCCTCCTAGACCCTCTTCCTAAAATCCTAGGTGCACAGAACATGTTGAGGGAATGCAGGAGTGGAGAGGCGGAGTGCCTGGAGCATAAGGAGCTTTGGCTAACCTCGATGGCAGATGATCCTTTGGGGAACAGTGACAGTTGGTGCAGGTTAGAGCAAACACTGAACTTCTCTAAGGGTAATTACATCTCTGAAACATGGTACTTTTTCTTCCAGTCACTACTCCCATCTTGAAGTAAGTAATGAGAATGGCATCTTGAATCTTAAATAGCTCTATGTAGAGTTCAGAACAGTGGCATTACCTATATAACAAGATAATTCTTTCAACAACTTTCAAATTATGACTGTATTTTAAAATATATGTCACATCACTAAAAAACAAATTGTTTTCTAAAACAAAGAAAAAATACTTTGAAACTGAGTATTCTTTTATCTGTTCATTTATTTTTGATTTCCAAACATTTTAATTTTTGTTGTTTCACATATGGACATTTGTTATAGATTGTCTCAGCTCAATTACTGAATATTAACCTACCTTCTCCAGTCGAGGTCTCCTTTAGTGTTAATTCTGAGACAAGGAATATTGAGCCATTGTTTCTCCATTTTATATATCTTGCTAATACAATCCTTCTTCACATGTTCTTCCCATTGATGTTAGCTGGAGATTTGCTGGTATTAAGAACTGGAGAATCAGGAAACTTTGAATTTAAGTGAATGGTACACTCTACCTTATTAAAAAACCCAGTTATATTCAGTGCACACACACAAACTCGGTTATTAGAGCAGCACAAATATATGCCTTCTCTCCAATAAGAATTGTTTTCTTTGAGAAAATGTAAACTGTATATGTAACTGGATTTTATTTTATTTGAGGAAGAATACGAGAAATAGCATCTAGTGTCTAACAAAAAGGACACTAATAATAAGTTGCATAGCAATATCTATGAGGGAAAAAAGGTTTGAGCTTAATCTTAAAATATTTTGGTATTGTTACATCAATTAAACAAGACACAAAGATTACAAGAAATCTTAATGTATGGGGGAAATATTTGCACAAGGCCCATGTGTGAAGGATATAAAAAGATATTTTAGGATAAAATATACTCTGTAGTCAATGAATCTGTCCAATCAGGGTTTTAGTTGGCTCCTGGGACCATATCCAACTCCCAATAAAGTCAATGGAAACCTTTCCAATTATTTGCCTTTCATTAACGTCACTGGGATTTGGATCAGGCCCTTGGTGCACACCTGTGGTGGTGTATTCAGCATCAGATCTTCGTCCTTTTCAAAAGTGCATCCAAACCCTTCCACTGCAAATCCTAATGTGGGTGTTTGCTGCTGAAGTACAGCCGTTTCCATTTGCATTAAAAAAATCTAAGACACAGATTGCACCCTCTCACAGTAAAATGCAGATTGGGCCAAGGGAGAGGAAAACTCTGAGGTTCCTCTCATGGTTTCTCCTCCAAATTCTCTGGAAGAAGCAAAAGGTCTATCCCACAAACCTCAGAAATCCCTATTATGCACATGAATCTTGAAGATCTGCTCAGGACCTGGGGCTCCATAACAGATCTTGGACACATGCAGCTTTTATTTACTACCTGGATGATTTAGCATGGAGGGGCTTATGGAAAAGGTGATACAGCCTACGGTGGTATTGCCTTTTGGCGTAGTTCTTGTTGGAGGCACTTACTTCCATAGAGAACCCACTTATTTTAAAACCAAATGTTCTGCTAAAAGGACTTTCACCAGTAGATTTTGAAGTGCTAAAGTTCAGCACACAGCTTTTGAAATAATGATTCACTTGTTTTTCACTCAGCTTTGCTCTCTCTCTAAGATCTTTGTTATAGGGAATTTGAGATAGATCAGCAAGAAGTGGGTGAAAGTAAAAAGTGGATAATCTTTTATTCCTCCTACAGCCTAGAGAATCGTGCATATCTTACTTGGGGTCTATTTCCGAATCTTATAAAACTTGTGGAGCTGTTACAAGCTCTTTATGGCCATCTATCCTGCTGACTGCTAGATAATGTCTGAGCAGTGCTTCACAGATTATTATCACCATCTCTGCATGTGCATGTCACTATGAACAGTATACATGTCATTATTCAGTGAGTAGATTGACACCATAATGGCAAACAGAGATGCCTCAACCTCCCCATTAGCTATATAAAAAAGGACAGGCTCACATGCTGAGCATCTCCGATTGATGACTCCTAAGCCTTTCAGGTGTTAACCCTGGTTGGGAGCAGGACAAAAGAGAGAGGAGGCACAGACTAAGCTGTAATTATAAGATGCTAACTGAAAATGTTTACATAGCTCTTCCTGATGCTCCAAAGGGTGCAGTTATATGTATTCACTGAGATTTTATTCATGTGTGTGCGACCTGTCAAATCAAGTAGGTCAAGGAGGCCTACTTTTTTATAGAATAAGTGGAATCTCAGTCTGTACAACAATGTGATTGTATTGGTAAGAAGGAATGGAAACTTTCTTTCTTACTTACTTTCCCAGTCCTTTTGTGTACTGGATTCTTTGGAACTATTTTTCTGAAGAAAAAAAAGACCCACCCTTACCTATTCATCTACTGCTGGAACAACAGAGAGGGTGTGACATACATGGGTACAATCCAGACTAATGAGTAGCTGTGTCACCCCCTGCACTCTAACCTGGGGTGCCTGTTACAATGCTTTGCTGCTATAGTCTCCAGCCTGGACTGCTCACAAACAGCCTCTAGCATGCATCCTGTGTGTGTGCTACAGCCAGGAGGCCACACCTTGGCTCTTACCAGCCTTGGTTATACTGCAGGGTGAGTCCAACTTGCAATCTTAGATTTTCCACCAGAAATGCATGTCCTGTACCGCCCAGCCCTCTCCTGGGCAATACAAGTTTATATGAAGTCTGTTGTTTCTGTATTAGAAATAATATTCATACAACTTGCCACCCCAAATGGAATTTCCCAGAAACTTAAATTTAAACACACTGGATTAGATAAAACAATAAATCAAGTTTATTAAGCACAAAATGATAGATTTTAAGTGAGTAGAGATAGTGAGGCATAAAAGTCAGAAGTGTTACAAGAAAATATTGTTAACATTCTACTAGTGCCTATCTTAAACTATATCAGATTCAAGCAAAATTTCTCACCATATGTTTTCAGCAATCTTATTGACCAAATCTTCTAGGTTATGACCCCTTCACCCAGAGTTCAGAAAATGCTTCCTTTGTCACTTCTGGTGCCATGAATGCAATGGGCAGGATGGGGGGAGGGGAGGAGGGTGCCTTGGGATGTTGTCCCTCCTTTTCATAGTGTCAGTCCCCCTCTTGAAAAATATTTCAAGCTGAAATTCAGGAGACAAAGTTTATATGAAAGGATGTCCCCTGCTGCTTTTTCCTTATCTGACACATTCCTTTGTTTGCAAAAGACCTGTTTGCCAACCTCAGTTTGTATTATATTTTATTATAAAATGCTGGACAAATGTTACTAACTTTCACTTTGAACAAGAGAACAGCTTTGATATCCACACACATGCAAAAATTTTCTCTTCAGTCCAAATGCTGTTTGTGACACTGAACACTTGTTCCACTGGGCTATTTGTTCTGCATACACTGAGTAAATTCTACTTAGCGTGGTAATTTATCTTGAACAAACATTTTGTAGTTATAAAGAAAAAGATTTATTTGATTGATGAAATGAAAACCTAGGACATTTCAAGTGTCCCATAGCGAATTCCCTGAACACCATATGAAAAAACAAGGAGTGTTCCAGTAAAAAAGAACATATCAGTGGAATCCTGGCTCCAATGAAGTCTATAGGAGTTTTGTCTTTGATTTCAATGGAGCCAGGGTTTCATGTATGGTCTCTTTACCCATAGCTCTTGTGCAAAATTGATTGCTTACATTCAGTTGTGGGTATGGGTGCTTTCAGATGGTTGTGACCATATTTTAAGTGTTGTGAACATGTTCATTATTTAATTGTCTTTGTAAGCTCCCAGTAAAACATCTCCTTTCTCCTCATTTTGAATTGCTCATGTGGCAAGTGTTAATTCTACCATACTTCTGGCTGGAATGCAGGCAATTATTTATAGGGACTGCTCTGCAATTGCATTTTTTTCATACTGTATTCTCCAGTTGTGTGTTTTGGCAACTCTTTAAATTTCCCCCAGTCCCCACTTTGCTTGCAATTTAGCACTCCTTAACTCTGCTTACAATATTCCAGGGCAATATTAGAGGGTGTGACCTTGCTTCAGTGTCTTTAAGAGGATCATCTTTCAAGGTTTCAAGGTTTTACAAGGTGTCCTTGTAAGTTAAACTTCCAACTGGTTTCAAGAGCAAACAACAGCTTGATTTGTGTTATGACCTCATACCTAAGCAACTGCAGTTCTCTTGAGATGAAAGTCTTCATCATTACCATCAGCAGCAGCATATCAAACTTCATTCTGTATTCAAAAGCTTCTCCTTAAGCTATGTCTCCTGATAGTGTAGTAATAGGATAGAACCAGAAGCAACTTCTTTCTGAGAAGCAGGAGGCTTGAAAGATGTGATAGGAGTCTGAAGTGTAATTTAAGGAGATGCTAAAACATGATATAAGAAATAACATGCATTTTACCAACCCCAGGACGCTGTTTACAGTCTGACATTGGGGGGGAGGAATAGCTCAGTGATTTGAGCATTGGACTGCTAAACCCAGGATTATGAGTTCAGTCTTTAAGAGGGCCATTTAGGGATCTGGGGCAAAAAATCTGTCTGGGGATTGATCCTGCTTTGAGCAGGGGGTTGGACTAGATGACCTCCTGAGGTCCCTTCCAACCCTGATATTCTATGATTTATCTACTCTTGATTGGTTATCATTATCTGTTTCAGTCTAGAGTCCCACAGCTAAAGCCACAAACAGAGGTAACAAAGTAGACTATTAAAATGAGGGCTTCAGTCTCCTCTCAAAGAGTGGTACTTAACTTCAATATGTTGCTCTCTTGTTGACATCAAGAGGTACATACACATAGGCAGAGGAGAATATCAATGTTAAGTTTTCCCGTGTAGATCTGAAAGTAGAATTGTGCCCTGAACCACTGAACCTGACATTCAGAGAAAGCTCAAAGAAAAAATAAAAGTCAATAGGCTATAGAAAGTACAATGGTGCAGAACAAAAGTTTCAAACAGAACACAATGAAGAAAGAAACAAAAGTCTATGTTTTGTCCTACAGTCAAATACACATCTCTAGGTAAAGAGTGAGAATAACAGGTAGAAAAGCACATGTTTCCAGGAGAAAAATAGAAAAGGTTAAAAATGATCTAATTAAATTGCCTCTTTAAAAATCTCTAGTTGATACAGTTTTAAATTGAATGACTTCTCTAAACAAAAGCAAATAATTATTGTGTAATGTCTTCAAGACCGAGAAGAAGTGAATGGTGTTAATGATGGGCAAGAGGATAGAAACAATGCCAATGCTGATGGCTCAGCAATTATTCATTGTTTGATAAAATGTGTTCACATAGTAAATTATGATGTCTGTATTTTCTTTTGTATACCATGGAGTGACTGACAAAATGCAACAATGAGATGAGAAATCAAACAATCAGGATGAGAAGAAATTCTGTTTTATTGTCTCATAGCATTTAATGAAGCAGCCTTCACAATTATTCTCTTCTTTCCTGGGTTCTACATTTACAGATGAGCTCAGCATCTTTGTAACTGACGGACTACTACATTGTGACTACATTGTGAAAAGATCCTGTAAAAAGGGCATATTTTGTTTCCAGTTTGAATACATATGATCTAGGAACTAATCCGTATGAACAATAAACAATACCTGACAGTCTCTAGAATATGGTATGCTTCATTTTTCTGGGTCTTGTTGGACACCTTTTTTGAACTCTTGTCTTTAATGAGGTACTTTTTTACCAGCAAAGACCACCCAAAAATGTTCCTTCTTCAATTGACTTTCTTAAAAGGAATCAGAGAGAATCCTAATCTTTTAGAATAGATTTGCCTTGAATTTATTGGGAGTTTTACCACTGACTTCAGTGAAAGCAGGATCAGTCCCTTGCAATAGAATTCAGTTTGCTTTTTCAGGCCTGATTCAACCAAGGCTGATTGAAGTCAAGACAAAGACACACATTGACTTCAACAGAAAAAAAATGATAAAAAGATATAGGGACATATGGCAACCTGACATTATAAATGATTTTTACTGTTCTAAAGCCATGTATTTATGTGAAAGTTGTAGACACTTTTTTCTAGAGGCATTGTTTTTAAAGCTGTTTAAAGCTTTTATAAATCAGGATGTTATTACTGTTTCCACATTGCAGAAAGCAAATAAAATAACAGAGAAAAAATTAATGAAAAAGAAAAACATGCTTGGCAAGGCAATTTACAGTAGAAAAATACATCAGAGTTTTGGCTTATGATGTACTGAGCAAGTATGCACAAAAGGCTTTAGTAATCCACCTTTTTAGGTATTAGTCTTTAAATCATAGTCCAATGAAGAACATGAGGGGAAAGTGTTCGAAAACAGAGAAGCTACAGTTTAATTTAATAAGTAATTATAACTAAAAAAAATAAAAAGGACACTGGTAGAAATATGATTACTTCCCAGTTCACCTTAGCACCATTACGGCCAAGTTAGCCTAATAACGTAATTAGTTTTAGAAGAAAGACCTATTTTGCTGAATTAACAGAAACTGGTAGATAAACTATTTAATATGCAAAGTGAAAAGGGTTTGCACTGAGTACTGGCAAGGATTAGCTTTTATTTTATTCAGGTAAGGTCAACTGTTAAAAGAAATCTAGATACAGTTTTTTTTTTAAATTCTCACTCTTTCTTTCTTTCTTTCTTTCTTTCTTTCTTTCTTTCTTTCTTTCTTTCTTTCTTTCTTTCTTTCTAATTGATATAAGTACCAAAGGGAGTTAGGTGTTCAAGTCTCATTGAAAGTTAATGGGAGGTGGGTGTGATGGGTTTCCCTCAACCTCCGGTGTGCCACCTGATGTACTAGGGTAGCACTGAGCCCGCCTCTTCCACCAGCCTGGGCTCCATTACACTGTCATGCTGAGCCAGGCCATCAAGCCTCCTCTAGCACACACACAGGTGGGACACACCCAGCTGTAGAAAGACACAGACACTGAAAACAGCATTGCATGGGAAGGCTTCATCTAAAGAATTGCCCAGCACTCAAGTGCACACCCCGTCTGGGGTGTAAACCCAAAATTGTATTGTCTTGCACTGCACATAGAACTGTACAGCATAAGCTCATGAAATTCGCTCCCTCCCTCAATGTGATGGAAGATATGCACAGCTTTTTGCCCCCCAGTTATGAATTCCATGAACTGGTTTTAGAGAAAACAAAAACAAGTTTATTAACTACAAAAGATAGATTTTAAGTGATTATAAGGCATAGCAAACAGATCAAAGCAGATTATCTAGCAAATAAAACAAAATTGCAATATAAGCTTAAAATACTGAAAAACTGTAATAGTTTCTCACCCTAAATGTTGTTTTAGGCAAATTGCAGAGATTCTTGCAGGCAAGCTGCTCTTGCTTGAAGCTTAAAACTCAAGGTATTTCTTTCACAGGCCAGACACCTTCCCAGCTTGGGCTCAGTCCTTCTCCCCCCTCTTAGTCTTTGTTTCTTAGATGTTCACAGCAGTCATTCTGGGCTGGGAGTCAGTGAAAAATGGATACTGATTATATCCCTCTTCTGCCTTAAATAGGTTTTACATCTGGCAGAAATCCTTTTTTTTCCAGCGCTGTTCTCTTTCTCCCCCCCTCCCCCCGCACCCCTGCCCCTGCCCCAGTGGAAATATTCTGTCATGGAGTCCAGTACTAGGTGACTGTACTTCTTTGGCTTCTTTGACACTGCAGAGTCATGCGATTGAGTTGTTTGTAGCATTTCAGGAAAGCTTCTCAGGAAGGTGGGAGATTAGCATCTTCAAAGACCAATTGTTCTCCCTAATGGTCCATTGACTTGTCCCCAACTAACCAGCCAGACTGATTGTGTTCTGTCTGGTGCATGTTCCTCAAGTGAAAACACTTTTGTAGTACAGATGTATAGTCAGTATTCCCAACTTTAGATACAAAAATGATACATGCATACAAATAGGATAACCATATTGAGCAAATCATAACCTTTCCAATGATATCTCACATGACTTATCTTGCATAAAGTAAATTATGATTATGACACAATCATATCATAATATTATTATGAAAAATATGGGAAGCAGTGTCACAGTGGGCATTGTAAGTGCTTTGAAAAACTCATCCAGAGTCAATAATGAAATAAATAATATTTAGATTTTATACAGCACTTTTACCTGAAGATCTCTAAGCACTTTATAAAAGACTCACTACCTCCATTTTACAGCTGGAGAAATAAATCACAGAGCAGGTCACTGGCAGAGATGGGAATAGAACCCAGGGCTTCTGACTCCTTATCTCCTAGCTGCCAGAATCAGATGATGAGCTCTAAATAATAAAACAAAATAAAAAAAAAACATATTTCAGAGATAACCAATGGTAGAGGATAGTATATTTTCCTCCAAACACCCAGGTAAGATTTTCTGATTCTCTGTATAGATAGATGTTTGCCAAGGAGATTCGGGTGTACTTCCTGTACTTCAATGCCATTTGAAAAGCGCTAACTCTATAACATAAATATAGCAGATTTCCCTCCAGTTTTACATATTCTATAAAAGATACACCATATAGAGGTATGAGTAGGGCTGACTGGAGGATGATAATTCAATTTCATTGCAATCGTGAGGTTTCAAAATTTGTTTTTATTCCACATTGGATTGAAAACGAAGAGTGATCTGGGATATAAAACTCAGCTCTGAATCAGGCAGAAAAAGGACTTTAACCTGCATCTCCCACACCGCAGGCCACTGATATAACCACCAGATTATAAAGGGTAAAAATCTCTCTCCCAGACTCAGGTCCTCAAGCCCTACAAGGGCAGGTCCTTCTCCCTCTAAGTTGCCAAGCATTTCTTCCTCAAGTAGTCCTTCTACTGCTCCATGGTGATCCTTGATCTGAGCATGAGAGGAGCACCACCAGCTTCAGCACCTTCCAGCTTATCTACCTCCTTTTTGATAAATACATATTCTACCTGATAGAGCAACAAGAGGCCCAATCCCCATTGTTGTCATGGGAGGGTTTTATAACCTGATGAGCTCCTTGAGTTCTCTGGATGCAGATAAAGAAGGAGAAAGAGGAGGAAAATGACAATGTGATGCCACAGGAAATTTTCCACAACTCCAATGAATCCATCAGCCTGATAGCCAAGCCAATGGAGTTCCCCTCCAAGCTTTCATAGATCCAGAGGGATCTTTGTCCATGACATGCCTTCCAGCAAAAGGAGAGCGACGCCTGCATGGGCCTGGAATTAGAACCTTCCAGACAGAGCCAGGTCCTGTGCCTCGTTACTCCCAGCTGCCAGCTAGTGATAAAGATAAGCTCCTCCTTCCTTCTCTTTCATTTTGTCAAAAATATCTGAGCAGTTGTAGTTGTGACAGCACAAGAAACCAAGGAATCGTATACAAATATTATAAACACCTACAGCTTTATATGTACCAGCTTTCACAGCTGATATAGACACTATTAGTAGTGAGTGACTACATTTTTCTAACTCCATACTGAATTCCAAAACTATATGGTAAAAATATTTGTGTGTATTGTGTTGGGAGAGACCAAGGACATATAATATTACAATGATTACCTTTAAAAAAAAATGAATGTGATAGCAAAGCCTTGCTGTCATTTATTAATTTATTTTTAAATAGGAATATTCTTTATTTCCCCCACTCTCACTCATTCCAAATAGAAGCACGGAAAACAGATCAGCCTTAGAAAATGGAATATGTTTGTGATCACAGGTATCAGCAGAAGTATTTACAGGATTTAGAAACAAGTTGCTTTGAGATAGTGAAATAAAATGGCAGATTTTCTGTCATTTTTTAAATGTAATAGCAAAGATCCACAGCACTTTAGCTTTTCACTAGCTATGGTACTTTGCTCTTCCTTCTTTATCCAATTTGAGATGAAGCCTGAAACTGCACTGGACTATTTTTTATAGTTATAGGTATTGCATACTTATATGTAAATTAATGGGTCTGATCTTCTCAAATTGAAATTACTAGGAGTTTTTCCAGTGAGGTAGAGTACCAAAGGCACAAAGGACATTTATCTACCAGACTCCCACAGAAAGTCAGTGAGAATTGTACACCTAATACTCATTGAAAAGTCTTTCCCCTTGTCTTCAATGGGAGCAGAATCAGACCTGGGAAAAGAATAATATGGAGAAACATTTTCAAAATTGCCTAAGTGACTTAGATGCCTAAGTCTCAGTTTCAAAAGTGACTTAGGATCCTAAATCTTACTGAAAGACAATGGGATTTGGGTTCCTAAGGTACTTAAATGCTTTTTAAAATGTTGTCATGGATCACAAGGATTGGCATTTATTCAATCTGCCCCAGACCATTCCTATCATGTCTGGGATTTTACCATTCAGGTTAGGATCCTTCTATGTAGATTATATCCATTATGGAAAAGAAATGGACAGTGCCAGGTACTACTAGTATTTGTGTATAAGTAGGAAACTGAGAAGTAATATTCTTGCCAGCAGGAAAAACAGCTCAATTCATCTTCCTAGGCTCATTCACAGCCTTGTATAATAATGTTGTGCTCCCCCAGAGAGGAACAGAATGTTTCCTCTCCTCTGTACTTAGTGTTTGCCGTTTGCCCTTTATAAATAATCTGCTGCCCTTAGGACATTTCATGCTGCTAAAATTAAAACACAGATTTATTTTTGCCACCTAGGGGTCTGCAAGGCAACATGAAGAATTAGTACATATTTGAGTTTATGACCCTTTTCATCATGATGAAACAGATACATTTTGGGGGTGGCTCCTAATTAGTTCTTAACACAAATGACAGATTCATCTCTTAAACACATACTGTATTATTTGCTCTGATGATACCCTACTATATCTGTGGGGAACCGTTGTGCAGGGGAAGAAAGTACTTCAGCCAGAATAATATATCTTCCATTGAGTACCCCCTGTTACAGAGTGAAGCTGATGCAAACCTGGCAATCTCCAAGGAAATATTATTCATTATGTATTTACAGTTATTGGATTAAAACTTAGTAATGTGCTCTGTTCAATTAATAATAATACAAAGCAAGTGATGAAATGCATTGTGCGTTTTAAAAGCTCTAATATAGGAAAAGACAAGCAGTTTGTCCTAATGAATGCATCTAATTGGTACACTTTATTATAAAACACTGGAACAGCATTTTTCACTAGGCAGTTCTATTTGTAACAGGCTGTCTTCAGCATGTCAGGGTGTAATAAATGTGCCGCAGACTAGAACTGCTGATTAGTATTTCTGGAATCTTAGGAAATTATTGGAAGCTGTTTGCCATTACAAAAAGATATTTTGAACAGTCTCAGGGCGAGGGGGGGGGAGTCAATACTATGATCTGTTGGGTTAGAATTATGGGACTAACTTTGCAGTGCTCCTTGCTATCAGACCAGTATGCATATGCAAATATGACAGTAAAAGAAATTATAATTGATTCCACTTTGTTGTATACCTAATATCTTTTGTGATATTTGTATACAAAAGAACTTTTGATAAGCACTGACTGCAACAAAATACAGCCTCTTCCCTATAATAATCTGAGTTATAATTACTACTGTATTATTGACATATGACAGTGACTCAATGTCCAAAGCATCCTTAGTTCATTTTGGAGTGAAGGAAAGTAGGAGAAAGAAAGTAAATATATACACAAACTCTTGTCACCTGTGAGAAGAAACAGAAAACCTAGAGGGACCTTTGAAAATAACCGCGAGTCCCAGAGCAAAAAGAGACAATGGTCAACATTCTTCCTCATGGGGCACATAGGAAATGAATTGCCAGCATTCAAATGAAGTAACCTTGATGATCTAATAACCAAAAATATAGTGAAGATTCTTCTGCGATTACTGTATATGTTCTCTCAGAAAATAGGATGTAGCTTTTGGTCCTTTCTTTCTAAGAATACTAACAGAAAACATAGCTAATTGTTTTCTTGCTTTGATATGAGTGTACAAATATGAGTGTACATATGAAGAAGAGGGCGCCTTTGGAAAAAAAATCTTGTATCTTTGCAGGTGCTGAGTGTAAAGATTACAGAGACCTACACACCATGGTTGTGGTGAACACAAGACTGACTTTATTTCCTGTTTACACAGACTCTTACTTCCTTGTTCTATGCCACTTACAGGTCATTCTAAATATTCACAACTGAACCACATCCCCCTGTTAGAAAAAGCAAGAGCGATGAAACTTATGCAAACTTTACATAAAACAATAACATATAACAGGAATAAAATATCAATACAAACCAAGAATGAACAACCTCATGAAGGACAAGGTAGACTGCCTGAACTTCCAACCTTGTGTTAGGGATTTATTCTGCCCTTTTAAGATATTTGACTACTAGTTTTCTGACTCTCTCAAATTCTTAATGTCTTGTGTAACCCTCCAGGAATGCAGGAGGCCACTGGTCTCTAGCTGGATATTTCCTTCCAGGAGAGGATCTACTAGAAGTTTTGTGGGCTGGAGTAGTGTTGTTCATAGGTTCAGTGTCAAAATCGCAATCAAAGTATATTGGAGGTCTACTTGGTGACACAATATGATGATGAGGATTCCAACAGATGATTCCTTCTGGAACCCTAGCAAGGTAGGATCAAAGTATCCTGGCACTTCCCTCTTTTCTTGAGAATCTTTCATCTTTCTCCGAGTTTCAGTAGTCCTGAGGATTTGACTCTGTGGTGCATGCCAAAGTCCCACTTCTGTCAGGTTTTATATTGATATTCCTTTTTTTTTTGTAGTCTAGTGATTGGTCTAGTTGGGAAGGGATGGTTGGGATAGTGGGCCTCAACTTCCTTTCCATCAACAGTTCCACAGGGCTGAATCCATTAGTTAGAGGATCTGAAGGTTTAGCAAGAATTGTATTGTCTTTACTTCACATTCTGCTTCACCATATCTCTGAGAGAACTGTGGGCTAGATGTGACATGAGTGATACCATAAGTATCTGCATACTTTAAAGGGTCTTACTTTTCCTCTAAGAACCATTGTCAGCAATGACTTACTCTTGAATCCCAAAAAAGGAAAAGATGGGTTTTACCCTCTCTACAATTCTGCTTCATGTGGTTTTCAGTCACCAGGCAACTTCAATGAGTCTTGAGAATAATCAGTCACTGAAAGATAGATTGTATTATCTAGATAGAAAAGACCAGTCCCAACTTTCTGCTATTGTTGTCTGGTAGAGCAGATGGTAGTAATGATTCTGGTGGGTAAATTCTCAGGCAAGCACACATATTACATTTCTTAGTGCTCTGAAGAATTTGTTTGCTCAGCCCATGCCACTAAACAGACTGTTTACCTCTCTCCCTGCATTGTGTTAAGTCTTGAAATCCTTGACAGTCTGCATGAGGGACACCCTGTTGCACTAGTATAGGGATAACTACTCAGGACTCCTTCAACAACAGACCAGAGTTTATGTTATGATCCTCGGAAACAACCCAATATGATTTTATAAAGGTTTTGCCTGCTCTCTTTGCAGTGAATTAGTAATTCAGCTTCTTTTTTTTCATTTCTTGCAGGCATTTTTCTGTGATTGGTAAAGTAGTAAGTATTGCATCTACAGAATCTAGGAACAAGTTCTCCTGCTTATACTGTTGCTGTGATGTGTCTGGAACAGAGGCCCTGGACTGTTTATCAGCTGTAGTGAGATTCCTCCCAGGTAAATGAGCAATCAAGAACTGAAACCTCATGAGTCTTATTTGAAAACATTGTATCCTAAGTGTTAAATATCTACATATTTTAATGTAGAAGACCAACTAGTGGTTTCTACATGAAATGTTACGCCCATCAGAAAGTCTCACAAACTTTCACAAGCCCATGTTGTGGCTAGGATTTCTTTTTCAACTTTTGTGTAACATTACTGAATATTGGTGAGTGCTCACAATCCATACATCACTTGGTGCCATGCTGAAAGTGATTGCTCCTGAAGGAAGACTGTCCCATCCCATAGGATGATACATCAGCTAAAACTGTGTTGGATTTATTTGTCTTATATAGGTCCAAAATGGTGGAGTGCTCAGGTCTTGCTTTATTTATCTGCATGTCTGGCTCTGCTTAGTTCCCCAATACTGAGTACTTTGCGGATTCAGGAGATCTCTTAATAGCGTCTACTTCCACAGATCAGGTAGGAATTTCCTAGGTGTGTCACTGTGTTCATTAATCAACTTACTTCACTGACAGTCTGAAGCTCCTACATCTGGGAAATTGCTTGCACTTTCTCTGGATCTGGTTTGACCCCTACTTTCTGGCCTAGAAACTTTATTCTTCTTTTAAGAAGTTGCACTTGTCATGAAGTGGTAGGCCTGCTTTCTCCAGTCTTTTAAGGACGGCAAAGAGACATTGGTCTTGTGGGGTTTCAGTTGATCCATAGATAAAGATGTCATCCATTTCGAGACCCTGTGGGATTTGCAACCTTTTCCTCTGGAAATGTTCAGGAGTAGGTGACATGCCAGATTATAGCCTATTTGAAACAAAACCATCCAAAAAAGTGATAAAGATTCTTAGTAGTGCAGATTCTGCAACAAGTGGTATCTGCCAAAACTTTTGGTTCACTAAGTTATCCAAGGTCATGTTCAATGCATTGGAGTACATGTTACTCTCTACAGACATTTTCATTGAACTTGGTAAGGTCTACATAGATTCAAACCTTGTCGTTTGGTTTTGGGTGCACACTGTTCTTTTGGGGTATCTATTTTGAAAATGCAACAGAGAGTCCTGTGGCACCTTCAAGACTAACAGATGTATTGGAGCATAAGCTTTCGTGGGTGAATGCCCACTTCGTCGGTTACATGCATCCGACGAAGTAGGCATTCACCCATGAAAGCTTATGCTCCAATACATCTGTTAGTCTTAAAGGTGCCACAGGACTCTCTGTTGCTTTTTACAGATCCAGACTAACACGGCTACCCCTCTGATATTTTGAAAATGACACCCACCTGCTCTATGCAGCTGAGCTCTGCTTTCACTCTGGGCAGTAAAGGGAAAGAAAACTCTCTGAGTTGTCAACAGTGCAAATGTCTTTGCATTTGGTAGAAGTTTAATGTGGTGTTCTCCCTCTAAGTACTGCAGTAATTTTGGGGACTTCTTCCTGATCTCAGGTTCTAGATGACTAGTTCTATCCTTATAACCAAGTCTAGGGTTATGATTTCTGAGCAGCCAGTGAGAGCATTGTGTCAGCCATCTATAACATAGATCACTTGGGATGTAGTCATCTCTCCAAATTTTAGAATGGCCACATTTTTTTTCCTTTCACATTTAATGGGGACTGTCCTGGCCTTTCAATATATTTTGGGGGCCTTGAAGTGTTGGTGCCTTCATCCCCCTGTAAAGTGATTCTTTGATTAGCACTTGTGCCTATTTTATACTTCCCCTAGGTGACTGTGGAAATCATCTCCTATGGCTCCAAGATGTGCAATCTGAATGTCCTTTGGATCTTCTTTAAAAATAGCTACTATCATGCATTTTGATTGGCAGACCGGTGCATATCATTCCCTTTTTAGACATTTCCTGCATGTGTTTTCTCTTGATGGACAAAGCAGTTTGTTCTGAGGCGTTTATCAGACCAGAAGCATTCTTTCATGTTCTTGTTGTATTTCTTTTCTTTAATACTGTTAGCATAGCATAGTGCTCACTGGATCTCTTTGTGCTTGTAGTTTTCTCGGTATTGTTTCTGGGCATCCTGATGTATTTTTCTTTGTGCTTGTACAGTGGGGTCCTCAAAGTTATTCCTGAGAAGAGTGTGCTGCTTTTGGACTGATTTTGGAAGATTATGTTTTTGGCTGTGTCAAGTATGAAAATGGGATAATTCTGTATTCTTTCAGATAGCCGGTTGTCCCTCATACCTACATGAAGCCTGTCTCTGATAAGTTCTTCAGTCATTTTCCTGCAGCCACAGTGTTGGATTAGGTTGTACAGGGCTGTTATGAAATCATTCACTGATTCACCTTTCTCTTGCTTGCATAAATGAAACTATGCCTGCTCAAAAATGTATAGCATGAAATGCTTATTCAGCTGTTCTTTAACTGTATTGACCTGTTTCATCTGAGCAGCTCTGAAGCTTCTAGAATGTCGTTTCCTGCAGATGTCTTTGTATCGAGTAGAGTATTAACTTGGTTATCCACTAATAGTTGATCTAAACCTAAAGCCAGATGGAACTTCTGGAATATATGTACCCAGAGTGGCCATCTCTCAGGGTGCTGGAAGTCCCATTCTGCCAGGGATGGTATTTGGAACAAGGATGGGCCAAGTGTAGTCATCTCTCCTGTTTTACCAAACTATAGATTTCCTTCTCCCTACACTTTTTCTTTGCTGCCTCTGTGTGAAATGAAGAGCACTGTCCGCTTAAGGAAGCAAATTATGTTACTATGTGCCTAGCCTTAGTTTCAGTGTTCCTTTCTTTCCTATTCTCACTTCCTGTTGCAGCCTGGACTCACCATAGCAGGTCTCCCTTGACTTGCTGTGTTGTAGGCCTCTTCTCTGTTGGCTCTGCTGTTAGCTTTGTGCAGCTTTTTGGCCACTCTCTCTGGGTTAGAGGGTTTGCTTGTCTGTTTTCCTTTCCCCTTTTTGCAGAGGTGTCCTGTGATCTCTTGGATCTTTATTCAATCCCCACATTCACCATACAGAGATTATAGAGACCTAGCATACCATGGTTGGGTTGAATGCAAGATTGATTTTATTTCCTGTTTACACAGACTCTTACATTCTTGCTCTATGCTCTCTAGTGGTCACGCTAAATGTTCATAACTGACAATTGTTCATACTGTGTAGAGGCACTCTTTCAGTAACAGCTGTGTTCTTCATTTCTACTCACACACAATATTGAAAGTGAAATTCCTGCTCCACATTTTTCTCTGGAGTTCGAAGGACAAGTTATTCATTAGTTCTGAAGCCAGAGAACCCCATATCTCATCTTTTTGATCAATTGTATTAACTTATTTTATTAATATTCAGTTTTTAAGTAATAATGGGAATAACCCAGCCCATTGCATCTACATATATGTATATATGTAAGAGGGAAAAAAGACCCACATAATGTGTACAACTACTGCTCTGAGGGTCACCAGAATCAACAGAGTTCAAAGACTGCAGGTTGTCTGCAGCTGGATTATAGAGAGGAGGGTCTATGGCAGAATATGGTCAGTATCTTATCATATATGCTGCATGTCCTGCTCTCATTACTACTCCTATCCCTGGGAGAAATAATCCACAAACAGCTCTGAATGGGAACAGGTAAAAATGTGGGCTTGAATTATTGCAGCACATCATAATCAGAACTATGTTATTTTGTACCTTTCTCTGGTACCAAAAGTAACATTTGTTTGGCCCAATCTTGTTTATATTTTAATTATTTATATTGTGTTGTCCTTTCAAGTGCCAAGCTCCCACTTAAATCAATTGATGGTTTTGAGTGTGCATGTATGCCAGGGGTAGTTTCTATTGCCCAGATAATCAACTGTGGCTGAGAAGTGCACAGCACAGCTCAGGTGGGGAGGGCACCTCCCCAAACTGGTTGACTTCCTGTTGTTCTGGTCCCCAGGTGTGAATAACAGAAACTTAAAGTCTGCTATAAATTAAGCTAGCTGTTACTGGGACCAAGTTCCTGAGACAGCAGCCAGGGGTTCGCAGGGCATAAGGAATCTTCAAACATGCTTCCTCTCCCCCAGCTACAACCTTGCCAGTGACATCAGACAGGCAGGTTGCTGTGGAACCTCTCACGCTGACTAAACACACTTAAATAATTCTTCCATAGCCAGCAACACTGGCTTTAAGGCCACTATGCACAGAAAATGGGACTCTGTTCTCACCTTATTTAAATATATGTATATGTTTTTGTTATCTTTCCATTTTTTCATTGTAGTTTATCATCCAAGAGTTAAAATCTTCTGCTGGCAATTTTGGTCCTGACCTTGTGTAGTACTGAGCACCCTAGTTCCCTTTGAATTCAGTTCTTCCTATCATCTGAAAGGCCCCACGCAGAGTCAGGACTCTGTTGGCCAAGAGGGTGCATGGCTGAGTGGAGAGGTGCCAGAGCTAGAGGGACTGCTGTTCATCATGGCTTTGTCTCATCTTAAAGCTGTGGAGCATAAGATAATATTAACCCTCACACAATTACTGTATGCTGCTTCCCCATGCTCTGGAAACCTCCTGAGGGGATGCTGATTGGACAGCAGCCATCACAGATAGCTCCCTTAGGAGCCATGGTGTTATGAAGGAAATGAGTGTGCTGGGAACTAGTGCATTTGTGGGTGTTCTGAGATATGGGGTCTTCCCAAGGGGATCTCAGTGTACCTGAAGAATAGGGAGGTCCATCCTTTCGTGTGGTCAGTGGAGAGCAGAGAAAAATGTTGTCTTCTTCTCCCCCTTGATGGCAGGAGAGGAAGGAAGCTCTGAGAGGATAGAATTTCCTGGGCCTTAATAGGATTCCTTCCACGCTGGAGACAATAGGCTCAATGATTTGTAAATACATCACAATTATTCTCCATACACATTCAGAAGAATACAAACCTGTATTAGCTCAGCTTGTTGAAAAGTACAGGTCTCTTTGTGTGTTTCTTGAAATGCAAACCATGTCATCTGAAAATATCTTTTGCCCTGCATTTCCTGCATTTTCAATTGATTAAACCTCAACTGAAATGTTCCCTTTTGGGTCAGAGGCTGGTATTGCCCTTTTTAACTTGCTCTGAAGAGCTTCTAGGCCTCAACTTTCTCAAGCATAAATGTCAATCCAGTAGTCAAAGTGGGTGTTTTATTTAAGTTAAGTCTTCCTTTGGAATATTTCCATATACAGTGCAAGAGTATTAATACTACTCAAAAAAGAACCCTAAGCTATGTCTACTACATACCATATATGTATTGTCAGACTAACATATAATGTGTATAATATACATGCATATCTATATTTCTTCCTGCAGTTTATTTTCTGGGGACATACAATATGTGTAATTTGTTGGAGTAAGTGCATAATGCATAAACATTTTGGTAAAGGTTCTTAGAAAGGACATATATAGGAACTGATTATTATGGCCTATTTTTCCAGCTTAAATAGATACATAACAATTTTAGTCTTTAGTGATACTTGATAACACTATGGGATGTAAAAATATGTTTGCAACCTAGATGCAAATATTAGAAAGGCAAAGATACAGTATAGTAAAAAATAAACATTTACACTGGATACTAGTTTTAAAATAAAAAGTTATGGTTTCATTTGAAAAATAAATGTAGTGAATATATTGTAAACAAAAACTGAAGATTTAATGTCATTTTTGGCTACAAGGACTTATTCATAGACCTATGTACTGTTCATATGCTTCTGTATAAGTAAAGAAAACCAAATGATGATAATTTATTAAAAAAACTATTTTAGATATTAAAGGCAAACAGTGGCAATATAACTGTGTTCTCCTCATTAAAGGTGTTCAAAGCAATATTAGATACATTTTATGAATAATATTTTAGGGACCTTTCTATGTAATGCAGTCTAATAATATTAGAGATATTCCTTTATCAAACTGAGCTCATCTAAGAATTACTTATGATAAATCATGCATAACTAAATTCAAAACTAATTTTTACCTGTTAATCTTGGTAGAACTAGTAATTGCAGAATTTTAAAAAATATATATTTGGGATAATTTTTTTCTCTCAGGTACACATCCCTTCATTTGGATAGTGGTTCTCAACTAGCTGGGAAAATTATGATAAATGGCATATAACTGATACTATAGAGCTGATCAAATTATTATTGTGACTAAATTGTTTATGAATTGTTGATGACATGATTCTGACTAAACAAGAAAACAGCAAATGCTGAATAGTGAATTCTGAGTGGTGAATGGTGAATAATGAATGCTGTTATGCATGTACAACTACCTTGTTTGTACATGAAAATAAGTGTATTCCTATGAAGAATGGCAGTGTCGAAACATTTGTATGATAGATAGACAGACTGAATAGCAAACAAATGGTTTAATATGGCCCTACCAGGTAGACGTTCAGTACAAACAAATAGAAACCACATCCAAACAAATGCTCATAAATACTTGGTTTACAGTGTTTGACCAGATCTATGAGAGGCATATGTGTCCATGCAGTTGAACAACCCATATTGTTCAGCACAGTAGGGTCAACCTATTGTATAGCCCTCATTGTCTGTCTAGCATTTTTTTTTTTTCAAAAGAAATAAGCAAGTGTCAGAAGTCATTATTTCCAGCACTCAGTGTCACGATTCCATATACACAACACATACATACAATGCACATCTCTGGGCTAAACAACTACTAAGGAGAAGATGTAGCAGGAGTATATACACACACACACACACTTTGCATTTACACCATATAGTAGCATTCATATGATTCTTTCAAAGCATTGTAAGACATTAAAGTCTTGTGTGTAAAGGGTAGAGATAGGGCAAGGAGACCATAGTCTCATTCCTCATAGTCCTTGAATGCAAAGATCTTAAGTGTTTAGTGTATGGAGCTAGAAACTTCACAGGGATTAATACATCTATTAATATTTCTATGTACCTATATATGCATTGCTCCTAAATAAAAAGTGGAATTTGGTGACTTGAAATGTCTAATGGACTCACAAGTATCCCTTGGGAGCTCAGAAACTGAAATCACCAGACTGTCATGTTCAATTATTTATTTCTCATAAACAATCATTTTATCGCCTTATGATATGAATGTGATATTACTCAAACCATTTTACCATACTTATTTATGTCAAATCAACATGAAACATGTAATAGGCTTATTAAAACAGGTCATTACAGTCTTATTATTCTGTATTTTAAAAATGATGTTTTAAAAGTAAAATAATAAAAAGTCACAAAAGAATAAATGTTTTATTATGTACTATTAGAAATATAAATAGTTTTACATATTAAACTGCCAGTCTATTGGGATAAGAATGATCTCGCTATATATCCATCCATTTCATGGTTATCACCAGTATTTATACAACAAATATGGCCTCTTTTGCTACTCACAAAATATCCATAAAAGCTGCAAATTCCTTATACTTATTCATTTTTAATATTATTTAACAAATTCATATGGCTATTTTTATAACTCTATAGATTGATTAGGAAATGTTGTTTGTGAGCATTCCATATTTGTTATGTTCTGAGGTGACATCCAGACCAGTGAAGAGTTGTGTCACCTCTTACCCTATAATCCTTGCTACTATAGTTCTTTGCCTGGGACACCCAGAATTAGTAACAAGCATGCACTCTATATCTATGTATTCAGCAACCCCCTTGTCCAATGCATTGGATCCAGGAGCCTGCCTGCCATACCACAGACTTCCACAGGTCTCCGGCTTCACTCCAACCCCAAATTTCCCCAGAAATGTGTGTTCTGAAATGCCCAGCACTATTCTGGAACAATCAGAGGTATGCTAAGGGTTGTGCTAATTTAAAGAGCCAATATCTAACATTTTGTTATTTTAACTTTATCAGACAATTCAGTTCAAACACAGTGCTGGATTGGTTTAGATTAGAAATAAAACAAATTTGTTTAGTGACAAAGGGATAGATTTTAAGTCAGTACAGGTATACAAATTAAAGTCAGAAATGGTTACAAGAGAAATAAAGCTAAAACAGTTTCTAGTAACTAAAACTTAACAAGTAGACGTGGTTCAACGTAAAGTCCTCACCACATGTTTTTATTAAGGGTCAGGATCTATTCCCCAAAGTCAAAGAGCTGGTACCTTTGTTTTCTTAGGTGAAAGATAGATAAGCTGGAATTTCTTTGCCCCTCTCTTTTATAAGCCAATGAAACTTTGAAATGGATTCTTCTGAGGGTTACTCCTAGATAAAGTTAATTTCAAGCTGTGGGAAAAGTAATATGGAATCATATGGTGATGGATGTTTGCTATTGAGGTTGGACATGTGATTGTCATCCTCCTCCACCATTGTAGTGTGTGTTTAACTTTATGGGTCTGTTTATGCGACATGTAAATACATTCTCATTGTCTTTGAACATACTTTGAAAGTTACCCAAAGTACTTTGAGTTACTGGCAGTAAATCCCAGGTGGAAAAATTACATTCCTTTGTCTAAGATGGAGTAACTCCTGGCAAACACATTTTAAGAATAATCATTTCAATTTATATCCATATCTTTTCATTAGTTTCTTTCACCTGTATTATGCTATAATATTAATAACCAGTGAATCATGAGCTTTCCATTGACTTTGCATGACACTTATCAGATACATTTCATGACATTACAGAAATGGGGTACATTTGAACTGGTTAAGCCAGCTGCAGTTAATTACCAGCTCTCTGGGTGCCCCTTCCCTTCTGGCCTTGAGCTGTTCTTAATGTCACAGTACTCAAATTGTTCAGGTTAGCCAAACAAATGACATGTCATTGTTTTATTCTCTGTTTTTATCAGTTTGAACCCTCCCCCCACTCCCGGCACAAATATTTATGCATGAGAATATGAAATTCTATTTCTCAGAGTACTTTTGTAGGGGTCTTCAATCACTCAAATGTGCACTCAAACTGTACACACATGACCAACATGATTTTCAATATTTATTATTTGGGAGCCATGTTGGGCAAATTCATCAAAATCCTCTAAGTGATGTAGGAACTTAAGTGTGATAGGAGCCTAAGACCCATTGATTTTTATGTTACTTAAGCACTTTGAAAAAAAAATCTTTTGCATCATTTGTCTCTAGGCAAGAAGCTTTGCAGTTAATTTGTAACACTATTTACTGTACTTTTAGGAAGAAGTCAAGAGTTGCTGGGAATTGAAAGGAAGAAGGAAGAGTTAGTCAAGTTCCTGGTATAATTATTGGGACTTGGAGACAGTCATTAACACATGATATTCATTGAGAGAGACTCAATTGCTCGATATGTTCTATAATACTATTAGTGGGGACACTAGGTTTGGCTTGTGATCTAAGCCTAGTGGCCAGGTCTCAGAGGGTATGTCTACAGCTTGACAGTTTTCAAATAGTCTGGATTTATTGATTGGGTCAAAGAGGGGGCTTATGGTTGAAGTAACTGTCTGAAATCTCCACGTGCGGTAAAACCTACGTGTTCCTCTTTTCTTAACTGATTAATTTCTGAGTGATTGTTATTCATTTACAAAAGTTGCATTCTCGTTTCATAACACTCTTTAGGCTGTGACTTTTTTCCCCCATGGATGGTGTGTCCTTGACCATAATGGTGGTAGTAGGCAGTCCTATTTATTACCCTTTCTATATTTAAAGGACTAGGAATATTTTTAGAGCTTCTTACTACAAAGAACTTTGGGGGCACAGTGTTACAAACTAGGCAGGTGTTTGCGTCCCTCCAAATGCATTTACCCTGATTCATGGCAAGACAGTTTTAGGATGATGCAGGCAATTCCTTGTCACTTTAACAAGAGATGTCTTCTAGAGATTTATAGCTAAACAAAGCTCTTTGTTCCTGTGAGTTTTGAAGAAAGCCTTTGAGTTTCTATATTTTTAAGGCAGGTATTGAAAGATACATTTTAAGGCTGGAATGGAGAAAGTGTCAAGAATCTCATCGTATTTATAGTGTGTTCATCTCCCTGGTATCATAGGGCCCACTTCTGCCTACAGATGTACCTCATTGCCCAGCACCTTGTTTAATCACTTGCACACCAATGCAAAGTGGATGTAAAATGCTGTGATTTAATTTGGTAATGTTTTACCCTCATTTTTCCCTGGTCTATGAATAATGACACAAGGTTCAAGTCAACAGGGAATAGGGGCCTGAGTATGTTACAGATGTCAGCTGTGCCATCAACATTAGCATAACATTTGAATTATCTATTTTCTGACTGGCTGGTGTGTGGAGCTGGATGAAACTATTTTTGCTTTGCAGATTTCCACATATCTAAACTGAGTTTTGCAGGAATTCACTAATTGTGATTGAGGGGAAAATAACCTCATTTCAGCCAGTGAACATCATAATTTGTGGCAAAGAGAAGACTCAATTCCTGCCTTCCATCTGAATTTTAAAATATCACATTTGTGATAGATGGAATTGTGCCAAGTTACATGGAGAAAAAGGGTGGTTTTTTTTTCAGCAAAATCAGCTTTTTAGAATAAATAGATGCTTTGTTCTAACAGCACTACCATCTTCAAGGTTGTTCAACTTTTTGGCACTAGTAATTCCAGTGTCTTCCAATGTAAGTATTCAGCTGTGATTTGTTCAGATTATTTCTTTCTTATTTTAGAATGTCTTGTATTAATATGTCTAGGAAAGCACTAAATTCTAAGGACCAAATTCTATAAGGAATTGAGCACCTCCCGAAGAGTGACGAATGTCCTCAAATCCCTTTGAATGTCCCTGATGCTGAGTGGGTTGTTTTCAAATCAATACTGTATCCCTATTCCTTGTAATATGCTTATCAAAGAGGCAATATTACAATATTATTAAATGCTGTGGGATGCATCTTTGAGCCACAGATTCTAGCTATGGTGTAGTGGTGGCAAGGCAGTTACAACATGGGAGTTTAAGGTGCATTTTAGCACTCAGGGGATTCAGCACTTTGCAGGGTTAGTCCCTAAACTGATATGCCAACTTGAGCAAATATCCATTCTATTGTTTCCATTTTAACCTTAAGTATACATTCAAAAATTGGTGAACTGAGGACCAAACCTTCTTAGAGTTTTCTGCTTTTGAGTTCTCAACTTGACTAGGTTTCTAAATAGAAATAATAAATTACAGTTCACACCTGATTAAGGAATTAAAATTTATTAATACGAATAATAAAGAATTGCTGTCCTCAGGTAGAAGTTTCCAAGAACACAAAGGATAGATTATTTGCATTAAGCCAGACAAGGACTTGACAATAAGCTGTGCAATGGAGGTGGGCATGTAACTTCAAATTAAAGCAAAAGTGAGTTGGACCCCTGTCAAAAACATTTTAAGAGTTGATAGAACCATATTCATATGTTGCCATGTTATGTCACCATGCGATGGTGTCCCACAAACTGCTCAGATGCATTTTTCTTTAGTGTTCAGTCTGAATTTTATGCTAAACCCTTCAACCAACACCGGGACAATGCAACACCTCAGTTGTTAATTCCTACATCTTTCAGTCTCTCTTTACCAGGGCCCTAGGCAGAAAATAGATCTCTCTGTCTTGGGAGTACTTTCAATCTGGGCTCAGCTAGCCTTTCTGGTTTTTATCAGGTAATTAGTTCCTTGCCTACCCAGCCTCTCCTTCCAATTAGCTAATTGTTCCATCAGCCACCACTGGGGAAATTAATGGAGGCTACAGTGGTCAGAGTGCTAACCCATTTGCCAGGTTTCAGTACTCTGTCACACACCATGATACAGATACATCTGATATTTTACCAGAAGCCACAGTAATTTATCTGATATAATTTTAGTGTGATTTAAATATCATGGGCCTAGTTAATAAAAATGAACATACCATTTAGATAAACAGTCTTTTGTGGGTTTTTTTGGTGATCTTGGCTAAAGGAAATATTGGAATTCACTAGTAAACCATTTTTATGGATACCAATAGCCATTTTTATGATGCTTTTATACAAATTATACTTTTTATATAAATTCAACAGAAAAGAGTAGAGAGAGTTCAAAGACAATTACATTCCTTACATTGATGGGCAATAAATAAATTGTATTTATTGAAAAGGAAAACAAAGAAAACAATAAAGTTATATAATAGAACTGGTAAAGGTTTCTATGGTAATTTAAACAACATTTTGTGATCTCTTCTATATTGATTTGTACCTATACTGAAGACATATTATTAACAGTAATGGGAGTACTGAACATATTCTTACGGGAGACTAGGTACTACTCTGTTACTACACAATTACTTAAAACAATAAGGCACATGCAGAGGTATTTGAGCCATGAAGCTAAACATCTTTCACAATATTTTAATATGTTAAATATTCAATTGCGGTATGTTCTATACTTTAAAATACACTATCTGTAGAAGTACCATTTGTACTAACATTTGTTGTGTTTATTAGTATGTAACAATAAACATTAGTAAGTTTTGAGTTGTTTTTATATCCTTGTTATTTTCCTGAGGACATTTTTTTCCCCACTACAGAATGTTTTACATTTATGACTGTAATACATTTTCAGGTACAGGTTTGCAAGCATCTCTGATACGTTTTAAGGAATTTGGGGGCAGATGCTCCATATCACCCTGCTGTTCCATTGCCTTTCTGCAGTCAATTTAAATCTGTCTTAAAGAGCCAGTAGTTGGGAAGCCCTCTTGCATAGGGGAATCCCTGGGAGGCATAAAGTCACCTTCTCCTGGTCACCATAACATAGTGAGTGCTCCCAGGATTGTAAAGGACATGATAGGAGCATGTGAGCAGCCTTGAGGTTGCAGTAACTTGCACCAGGGACTGAACACCCTCTGGCAGTTCCCATGGTCAGTGGGGCAGAAAGGTGACAGAGAGCCAACTTCCTCTCTCCTGCTCTTCCTCAGGTGGACCTGGAGATTATTATTTTGTTTTGAATTGAGATTAGTTGTGTTGAAATATGTAATCAGTGTACCGATCATGATTTCCCCAATCACTCCCTCATCACTAAATATACCCATATAATTATATTTGATTGCATTTATACTGATGGTAAGTGATAGCAAACTAGGAGACTTCAGTAGGGAAATTTGCATGACTGGGAACCTATTAGATTGTATTTTGCCAGGTCTTTGGATGGTGCAATCTGCAAAGTGGAATTCCTACAGTATATCCAAAATGCTTAATGACTTTGACTTTAAGCCAGTATTGCCATTATAATTCTCTAGTACGAGGGTTCCCAAACTTGGTTTGCGGTTTGTTCAGAGTAAGCCGCTGGTGGGCCGCGAGACGCTTTGTTTACCTGAGCATCCACAGGTATGGCCGCTTGCAGCTCCCAGTGGATGCAGTTCTCCATTCCATGCCAATGGGAGCTGTGAGAGTTTACGAGTTTGGGCTGGAGTGTGCAACCCTTCCTCATATTAATGTTCGATCACTCAAACAACAGTCCTGTTAAAAACAATGAGTCTACTTTCTTGAATAAGTATTCAACAGGAAGTGTAAGGGTTTGACAGTTTGGTTCTTTATATATACAGTAATAATTTCCTCTACCACTGAAATGCAGCTACCCCTCAGCTGGAGCACATCAGTTATTTAACAGTGCACATCAATACAACATTTTAGAATAGTAAGTAATGAAATTCCACAGGGAATATATGTGAGCAGAAATTAATAGCTAAGGGTGGAATGTGTCCAAAACATCAGGGCCAATACCTATGATGCAAGACATCCTGAGTAAGCTATCTAGTAAGGATTTGACTTTACAACAGTACTGGCCTGTAAGTGAAGATAAATCATTATATTCAGTATGCTTGCCTTTTACTCAGAGAAGCTACATTGTTTTCCTTTTGTTCACATCCTTCTAAAACAGAATCCACTCTAATTTAGATATCTAAACACTTATATATACCCCTCCACTTGTGCTAGTGAAGGGGATGTAAACCTGTTGCTACACACCACAGGTGTATCTGATTCTTTCATTCTAGTATTTTGGGGGAAGTTCCTTATGAGCACTGTAAGTTTGGATTTCATGAAAATTTGACAGCATTGGGGGATGAGAGGGTGGAAATGGAGAATAGCTAGCCTCCATGGCATGCTTCCCTCTAGGTTCCAAGGATACCTGAGCACATATTCAAGGATAGTTAACACTATTCAGACAAGTATTATCTCCTCATGTATCCCCTCCATGGCTACTTTTGCACAGTTTCAAGGGAAGCAGTCAAGGCAGCATGTCAAAAGGAGTCATTCCAAGCTCCAAACAGAAGCGGGTAACAGGGGAAT
Organism: Malaclemys terrapin pileata; assembly: GCF_027887155.1. Lineage (NCBI taxonomy): Eukaryota > Metazoa > Chordata > Testudines > Emydidae > Malaclemys > Malaclemys terrapin. The sequence goes on from NC_071509.1 coordinate 95,138,363, forward strand.
TTTGTGAGGAACTCCAGGTGAAGGAGGAAAGATTATGTGACCCTTGGGGTAAGTCTGTTGTCTGTTGTATATTTGTGCTTGTTGTGGTGTGGTTGCTGCTGGACTGAAATATACCATGTGGTCTGTTTGTTTGGGCGACTGTGTGCTGACTGTGTGTGTGCTGAGCCTACCGGCCTGCTAGGCAAGGCTGAGAGCTGAGAGCTCTTAATGAGGCTTTGATCCCTAAGCCCCTTAGAACCCATCAACCCTTAACCAGGAAGTGGGGCTACTCAGGAAGACAGGAGCGGCTAACAGGGAGTTTACAGGTGGAAAGGGGGGGGGGGGGGGGCTACATGCACTTAACATTCTTTAAACTTTTTTTAATTTAAGTCAAAAAACACCTCCATATAAAAACAAAACAACAATAAAGGAACCAACTGAAGGAGTAAAAAGAGAATGCAGACAGAAGTCCAGTAACAGAGTGGGGCTACCAGTTTATTGCACCTAATGCAGCATGTATGATTACCTGCTCTATGGGCAGGTGATGTATCTGTGCATTTGGTGCAAGGATCTCCTGGCCCTCAAAGACCATGTATGGGCTTCGGAGACCAGAGTGGCTGAGCTGGAGGAGTTAAGGGAGACAGAGAGGTACATAGATGAGACTTTTCAGGACACAGTAGAATGGTCTCACCACTGGTCTGACAGCCTCTGTGCTGCTGAGATGTATGAAAGCCTCAGAGAAAGAGAACATCTAACTGGAGCAGAAGGAAATGATTCCTTAGTTGGGACTATCCTTCCAGATGATGTTGCACTGAGGATACCTCTTTGGGGGCGGGGACTCCAGTTATTAGGAAGAGACAGGTATTAGTAATAGGTGATTCAATCATTAGAAACATAGATAGCTGGGTTTGCGATGACCAGAAGAATGGCATGGTGACTTGCCTGCCTGGTGCAAAGTTTGCGGATCTCTCGAGACGTCTAGATAGACTTATGTGTAGTGCTGGGGTGGAGCCGGTGGTCATGGTACATTTAGGAACCAATGACATAGGGAAGGATAGGAGAGAGATTCTGAAGGTCAAATATAGGCTACTAGGTAAGAGGTTGCAGTCCAGAACCCTCATGGTAGCATTCTCTGAAATGTTTCCAGCACCACGCACAGGGCCACTTGGGCAGAACTGCAGGGTCTCAATATGTGGACAAGACAATGGTGTAGGAAGGAGGGGTTTAGATTTATAAGGAACTGGGGAAACTTTTGGGAAAGGGGGAGCCTATACAGGAAGGGTGGGCTACACCTAAACCAAAATAGAACCAGATTGCTGGCATTTAAAATTAAAAAATGTGTAGAGCAGTTTTTAAACTAAGGGCTGTGGGAAAGCCGACAGGTGTGGAGGAGCATGTGGTTTGGACAGAGACATCCCTTAGGGGACGATCTACTAGTAAGGAGGAGAGTATGGAAGATAAAATACAGGTAGGATTCAATGAGAGACAGTCAAATGAAAAAAAGTCTCATTCAATTACATCTAATAATGGGAGACAGCTAAGAAGTGACAAATTTTTAAAGTACTTATATACCAATGCTAGAAGTCTATATAATAAGATGGGTGAACTAGAGTGCCTCATATGAAATGAGGATATTGATATAATAGGCATCACAGAAACTTGGTGGAATGAGGATGATCAATGGGACCCATTAATACCAGGGTACAAAATATATCAAAAGGACAGAACAGGTCGTGCTGGTGGGGGAGTGGCACTATATGTGAAAGAAAGCATAGAATCAAATGAAGTAAAAATCTGAAATGAACCAAACTGTACCATAGAATCTCTACGGATAGTAATTCCATGCTCAAATAATAAGAATATAGCAGTAGGGATATATTACTGACCACCTGACCGGGCTGGTGATAGTGAATGTGAAATGCTCAGGGAGATTAGAAAGGCTATTAAAATAAAAAAACTCAATAATAAAAGGGGATTCCAATTATCCCCATATTGACTGGGTACATATCACCTCAGGACAGGATGCAGAGATAAAGTTTCTTGACACCTTAATTGACTGCTTCTTGGAGCAGCTATTCCTGGAACCCACAAGAGGAAAGGCAATTTTTGATTTAGTCCTAAGTGGAGCACAGGATCAGATCCAAGAGGTCAATATAGCTGGACCGCTTGGTAATAGTGACCATAATATAATTAAATTTAACACCCCTGTGGTGGGGAAAATATCACAGCAGCCCAACACTGTCGCATTTAATTTCAGAAAGGGGAACTACACAAAAATGAGGAGGTTAGTTAAACCAAAATTAAAAGGTACAGTACCAAAAGTAAACCCCCTGCAAGATGCATGGAAACTTTTTAAAGACACCGTAATAGAGGTTCAACTAAAATGAATACCCCAAATAAAAATAAAAAACATAGTAAGAGAACCAAAAAAGTGCTACTGTGGCTAAACAACAAAGTAAAAAAAGCAGTGAGAGGCAAAAAGGCATCCTTTAAAGAAATTAAATCCTAGTGAGGAAAATGGAAAGAAGCATAAATTCTGGCAAATGAAGTATAAAAATATAATTAGGAAGGCCAAAAGAAAATTTGAAGAACAGCTAGCCAAAGACTCAAAATTTGTTTTGCTATTACTTTTTAAATACATCATAATCCGGAAGCCTGCTAAACAACCAATGGGATCACTGGACGGTCAAGATGTTAAAGGAGCACTTAAGGATGATAAGGCCATTGGAGAGAAACAAAATGAATTCTTTGCATCGGTCTTCACAGATGAGGATGTGACAGATATTCTCAAACTTGAAACATTCTTTTTAGGTGACAAATCTGAGGAACTGTCCCAGATTGAGGTGTCATTAGAGGACGTTTTGGAACAAATTGATAAACTAAACAGTAATAAGTCACCAGGACCAGATGGTATTCACCAAAGACTTCTGAAGGAACACAAATGTGAAATTGCAGGACTACTAACCATAGTCTGTAACCTATCATTTAAATCAGCTTCTGTACCAAATGACTGAAGGATAGCTAATGTGATGCCAATTTTTAAAAAGGGCTCCAGAGATGACCCTGGCAGTTACAGGTCAGTAAGCCTGACTTCAGTACCAGGCAAACTGGTTGAAACAAATTGTCAGACACATAGATGAACATAATTTGTTGGGGAATAGTCAACATGGTTTTTGTAAGGGGAAATCATGCCTCACCAATCTACTAGAATACTTTGAGGGGGTAAAGATGCATGTGGACAAGAGGGATCCAGTGGATATAGTGTATTTAGACTTTCAGAAAGCCTTTAACAAGGTCCCTCTCCAAAGGCTCTTAGGCAAAGTAAGCAGTCATGGGATAAGCGGGAAGGTTCTCTCATAGATTGGTAACTGGTTAAAGAATAGGGAACAAAGGGTAGGAATAATGGGTCAGTTTTAAGAATGGAGAGAGGTAAATAGTGATGCCCTGCAGTGGTCTGTACTGGGTCCAGTCCTATTTAACATATTCATAAATGATCTGGAAATAGGGGTAAACAGTGAGGTGGTAAAATTTGCAGATGATACAAAACTACTCAAGATAGTTAAGTCCCAGGCAGACTGCAAAGAGTTACAAAAGGATCTCTCAAAACTGGGTGACTGGGCAACAAAATGGCAGATGAAATTCAGTGTTGATAAATGCAAAGAAATACACATTGAAAAAGATAATCAACTATACATATAAAATGATGGTGTCTAAATTAGCTGTTACCACTCAAGAAAGAGATCTTGGAGTCATTATGGATACTTCTCTGAAAACATCCATTCAATGTGCCGCGGCAGTCAAAAAAGCAAACAGAACTTTGGGAGTCATTACGAAAGGGATAGATTATGAGACACAAAATATCATATTGCCTCGATATAAGTCTATGGTATGCCCACATAGAGTGACCAGACGTCCCGATTTTATCGGGACTGTCCCGATATTTGCTTCTTTGTCCCGCGTCCCGACCAAACACTGGACAAAAAGAAATTTTGCCCTCCACTCTGGTGCTCACGCCCCCCCCCCACTGCTCACGCCCCCCCCCCACCACGGCTCTGCCCCCTCCTTCACCCATTGGCTCCCTCCCCAAATCCCCACTCTGGCCCCACCTCTTCCCCAACCACGCAGCATTCCACCTCCCTCCCAGGCTTGCAGCATGGCGGCGCAAGCTGGGAGGGAGAGGGGTGGCGATGGTGTCTGGATCCTGGAGCTGGTGAGTCAGCTCCGGCACCTGGGCACCGGGCGGGTGGGCAAAGGGGGGCTGGCAAAGGAGGGAGACAGGAGGCTCAGCTGTGAACCCCCCACCGCACCAGAGGGCTCCTGCCCGGACCGCTGCACCCGGGGCCGGGAGCACAGCCTGGAGGCTGCTCCAGCCCTGCAGCCCACAGGGCAGCGTGGTGGGTCCGGTCGGGGGCAGCGTGGAGCGGGCAGGGGCTGGGTGGGTGGCACGGGGGCGTGGGCCAAATCCCTGCTGCTGCCAGGGAGCCCCGCGCCTCTCCCTCCCGCTCACAGCTGCGGCTCCTTCCCGGCGGGACGCGCTTCCCGCCGCCCCGGCCACATGCGGCGCGTGTTCCCTGTGCCTAGTCTCCCTCCCGCCGGGAAGGAGCAGCTGGACGCGCGCCGCATGTGCCCGGGGCAGGCCGGGGGGCGTGTCCCGCTGGGAAGGAGCCACAGCCGTGAGCGGGAGAGAGAGGCTCAAGGCTCCCCGGCAGCAGCGGGGATTCGGCCCCTGCCGCACCCGGCTCCTGCCCGCTCTGCGCTGCCCCCGCCTGGACCCACCATGCCCCGCATATGCCCGTGGCGGGCCAGGGGGCTGGAGGCTCCATGGGGAGGGCAGCGCGCGGGGCCTGCTAATGCCCCAGACCCCTTTAAAACTCTTTTTTTTTTTTGCTGCGCCTCCCCCTTTTTTTTTGCTCACCCCCCGTCCCAATATTTTATTCTACTAATCTGGTCACCCTATCCCCACATCTTGAATACTGTGTGCAGATGTGATCACCCCATCTCAAAAAAGATATATTGGAATTAGAAAAGGTTCAGAAAAGGGCAACAAAAATTATTAGGGGTACGGAACGGCTGCCGTATGAGGAGAGATTAATAAGATTGGGACTTTTCAGCTTGGAAAAGAGATGACTAAGGGGGGATATGATAGAGCTGTATAAAATCATGACTGGTGTGGAGAAAGTAAATAATGCAGTGTTATTTAGCCCTTCTCATAACACAAGAACTAGGGGGCATCAAATGAAATTAGTAGGCAGCAGATTTAAAGCAAACAAAAGGAAGTATTTTTTTCACACAACGCACAGTCAACCTGTTGAACTCCTTGCCAGAGGATGTTGTGAAGGCCAAGACTATAATAGGGTTCAAAAAAGAACTAGATACATTCATGGAGGATAGTCCATGAATGGCTATTAGCCAGGATGGGCAGGGATGGTTTCCCTAGCCTCTGTTTGCCAAAAGCTGGGAAGGGCAACAGGGGATGAATTACTTGATAATTACCTGTTCTGTTCATTCCCTCTGGGGCAGCTGACACTGGTCACTGTCAGAAGAGAGGATACTGTGTTAGATGAACATTTGGTCTGATGCAGTATGGCCGTTCTTATGTTCTTATATTCTAATTAGGAGAGTGGTGGCAGCAGATCACAGGGGGCTAAGTAGCATTGTGAAAGCTCTAAGATACATGGAAATGGGAACGGAGTTCTTCAGGCTCAATGGGCTCAAATGTTTTTCTGCATACATCCTTTGTGGTTCCTTAAATCCCTCCCCAAAGAGAAATTATTGCAATGTAAATTCTGCTAGATGAACTTGTGGTCTCTCCTCCCCCCTCCCCCTTTCCCAGGGCCTATATAATATAGCAATATGACCCATGAAATGTTATACAACAGATTTCAAGCGTCTAAAGTGTTACCAGATCTCATTCTAACTTCCCAAAACATTAATGTGTGTCCTGGGCAAGAACTGAACTTCTAGTGTCTTTGCCATTTACGTGCCAATGGTTTCTAACCCTTCTTTAGCCATCTCAGTATAACAAATATTTTATAAAATAAAGAAGAGCTGGACGAAATATTGAAATGTTGATTTGATACAAGATATTGATTTTCTTTTTTGAGACAGAAACTTAATTAGAATATATGTGAGATATATGGCTTAGAACTATAATTTTGAGTAAATTTTTGATATTGGTTCTAGGCTTTGTAAGACTTCAAAATATATACATGTACTGTACAGGCAGAAAACAACATTCTTTATAGATCTATCTTTGAATTGATTTCACCATGTGCAGAAGGTTGTGTACAACTCACTGTTTCTAAGTAAATGGGAAGTAAATGCAATATTAGAATGAATATTTACTTTGGGTATTTTTTCTGAAGTCTCTGACTCAAAGAAGACCACTCAAACATTTGCTTCTGATATGCCTGCTTCTATTTAAATTTATACGATTTTTACCATTGACTTCAATGGAAACAGAATCAGGTCCTTTTACATTAACCTCCTCCCCCAAAATCCTCAATTTTCTTGCCTTCTTGTATTCATCTGTTATATGGTTTTTAATCAATATACATATACATTTCAGCAAACAAGACTTGTGGCAAGCTACATTTTCCTATTCTAACCTTTCTGATTCTGTGGTTTATTAAAAGCCTTGCACAACCCAGGGATAGTAACATCAGTGGTTCAGATTAATTCTTTTTGGTCTTTAGCCAAACTGCCAGCTAATTTTGTCATTTGGCTAATTTAGTGATGTGCCAGCAAAATTCATAATTACAGCTAAAAAGTATTTGTACCACTCGTGTTGTGCCAGCTAAGCTAAGGTGACTGCATGGAAACTATTTATTCTTTCTGCCCTTCAGTGCAGGCACAGTGAAATGAAAATATTAAAAAGAGAATCTACCATCTGCCAATTTTACAGGATGTAACAGAGCAGCATTTATCCCAGAGCCAGGAAATCCAATGGGTTACTCTCTCTACCAATATTGTGCTATACAGTATATATGTCATGACTCTGCCAGATAAATAAATACACAAGGTAGACTTTCTGCAGGGCATGATACACCTTTCCTTTAGGAGTAATAATAACAAGAGAGAGTTTGCGATTTATGGGATGTATTTCTGTATTTTAAATGAATGAAATACCCCAATGTAAGATTTGTGTCAACATGAAGGAATACTACTGCTATGAGTAATATCTCCCCCATTTCAGGAAAGGAAGATATTTTTATTCAGTTGGGATGTTGTTGGGTGAGCATTTTTGAGAGTACCTAGGAACCAAACTGGTAACCGAATAATTTGCTAACTGTGTCACCAACTCTCATGATTTTGTCGGGAGTTTCAGTATATGGGTTGTTCTTAAAGCCCCAGCTCCTGGAATCACATCACCATGAGACAAGCTCAGCTTTTATTAATAGCTAGATAGCTAACTATTGTAGATAAATAGATGGATATTTCTAGTCCTCTCAGTTGTGAAGAAAAACTTGGAAATAGGAACATAAATGGCTCAAACACCAACTAAAAGAATCCTCAGATCTATTATTTTAAAACAAAATTTCATGGTTTTTAAAGCCAATCTCATGATTTTTTGTAGCCTAACCCATGATTGTTGGATGGCAATATAAAACTAAAATAAAATAAAAATAAAATTAAAAAAAAATTAGATTATTTTGTTTTTTAAATAATAAATGTTGAGTTCTTTTTATGTACTGTGTTTTTTGAGCTTTTAGAGTGCACTTGCTTCAAATATTTAAGCTTTTCTCTTCAGCCATGAAGGCTAGAAATTGAAAGAAAGAAAGAAAGTTTATCTTGTAATCACAAGAGTCCAGGAGCTGTAGGATAACAAGAAACAGCAAATATTCTCAGACGTGTGATTAAAATCATGAGAGCTGGCAACAGTGTGTGTGAATTTTGATGACATATGCAGGGAAAGTCCATTTGACTATATTCTTGGTGGTGACTGTCTCTAATAGAACCAGTGTGACTGGCTCTGTAGTGAATAGGCAATCCCTTCAGGGCAGCCATGAGATAAATCTTCTCTGTGGAATGCACATCTTAACAAGCATGTTCCTTTGACAAAAGAGCAAACCTACTAATATCTGGACAAACATGAGTTCATTGGGCATCATAATTATTTCCCCCCTAAGTATGCGTAAATTAAAAAGGAAAATTAGAGCTGTCTGGAGAGTGAAGGACTGGCAAAGTCCAATCTCTTCAGTACAGCAACATCATAGAGATTTGCCACGGAGGAGAGAGGCTGGTGTGGGACGAGCCCTTAAAAGAACTCTTCCTGCTGTTGAAAGTAAAGATCAGAGCTCAGAGCTGTACTAGCTCACAGGCCATTTTTTCTAATCCCCTTTGAGATTAAAGCATTTTAGCCCCAAATAGATTAAGCAGCCTTTGTGCAGATCTGCAAGCCTATCTCCCTGAGGCACAGGGAGTGTAGAGCTGGGGGCACAGCCCGGCAGTGTGTGATTTCAAGAAGATAGAAGGTCAAGGCTTGTGGCTCAGGAGGAAAGGAGGAGCAAGGAGAGCCTCTGACCTGGCCCCATGGTTGCCCAGACAAGGGGAAATAGGAAGTAGAGAACTTCCTGCACAATTTCAGAAGCAACAGGGGAGCAGTGCTGAGAGTGTGGCAGAAGTTAGGGCAAGAAAGAAGAGCCCCAAATAGTTTAGGTGGCTGATTTTATCTGGGAGATAAGAAATTATAAATATAGTATCCGAAATAAATTTTATTAAGGTGAATATATCTAATTGCCAGACTCCATGGGGTACTGAGCACCCTCAGCTCTCTGAAATAGACTTTTTTTTTTTAAATTTACACACACCTGGAAGCAAAGATGGAGTCAATGGGAGCTATGGGTGCTCCACACTTTTTCAGATCAGAGCTTAGATGTATGGGGTTTTATTTAATAAATGGATGTAAAAACCAACTTGCTTCACTGCAGCAGTGTACCCTGCTCCAGAAAAACAAACTACAGTAATATGAAGCTCTGCTTCACACTTCAGTAGACTATCTTAGATAAGCCTTCTTAATGCTCTGGCATAGACTGAATGGGCAAAGCACTGACATAGATGCTTTCTGGCACATTACTCACTGGTGGAGATATAATTGAAATGACACAGTGTTCTTTTGAAGTACTCATTGATGGTATGAGGACTCCACAGACAGTGTTACGAACAGACATGAACACAGGTACAGAGTTATCATCAGTGACACCACAAACACTCAGCCTCACTCAGCTAAATCCTTGGAAGTTTCCCTCAGTGCTTCAACTTCTTAAAGATGCAGTATATAATTTGAAAACTTAACACTAGATGGCTAGATTTTTATCTCACTAACACTAGTGTAAATGTATAAAAGCTCCAAAAAAGTCAAATGGAGTTCTGCTGGATTTACACTTCTATAATTGAGATCAGAATCTGACCCAGAAAGTGCTAATTACTAATGCATCAGAAAATGCATTTGATGTTTGCATTGGGTTTGTATTTTCACTGGTACTGATCTTCTATCCCATGTGTTTATAATATTACAAATGACCTATTCTCTTACTGTAGGTTGTAACTCTTGTTACATCAATGGATACTAAACTGCTCAAGATAGTTAAGACCAAAGCAGACTGTGATGAACTTCAAAAAGATCTCACAAAACTAAGTGATTGGGCAACAAAATGGCAAATGAAATTTAATGTGGATAAATGTAAAGTAATGCACATTGGAAAAAATAACCCCAACTATACATACAATATGATGGGGGCTAATTTAGCTACAACAAGTCAGGAAAAAGATCTTGGAGTCCTCGTGGATAGTTCTCTGAAGATGTCCATGCAGTGTGCAGAGGCGGTCAAAAAAGCAAACAGGATGTTAGGGATCATTAAAAAGGGGATAGAGAATAAGACTGAGAATATATTATTGTCCTTATATAAAATCGATGGTACGCCGACATCTCAAATACTGCATACAGATGTGGTCTCCTCATTGAAAAAAGATATACTGGCACTAGAAAAGGTTCAGAAAAGGGCAACTAAAATGATTAGGGGAGATTAAAGAGGCTAGGACTCTTCAGCTTGGAAAAGAGGAGATTAAGCGGGGATATGATAGAGGTATATAAAATCATGAGTGATGTGGAGAAAGTAGATAAGGAAAAGTTATTTACTTATTCCTATAATACAAGAACTAGGGGTCACCAAATGAAATTAATAGGCAGCAGGTTTAAAACAAATACAAGGAAGTTCTTCTTCATGCAGCGCACAGTCAACTTGTGGAACTCCTTACCTGAGGAGATTGTGAAGGCTAGGACTATAAAGCATTTAAAAGAGAACTGGATAAATTCATGGTGGTTAAGTCCATTAATGGCTATTAGCCAGGATGGGTAAGGAATGGTGTCCCTAGCCTCTGTTTGTCAGAGGATGGAGATGGATGGCAGGAGAGAGATCACTTGATCATTGCCTGTTGGTCCACTCCCTCTGGGGCACCTGGCATTGGCCACTGTTGGTAGACAAGATACTGGGCTAGATGGACCTTTGGTCTGACCCAGTATGGCCATTCTTATGTTATGTAAGATACTGTATTCTATGGTGGGAGAACCAGAACTGGGCCTTCTGACAGAGAACCTGCCTATTTTACAGTGAAATTTGCACATTTTAAAATTAAAAGCAAACCTACCCTTTATTATTTTGATAAGTCCTCTCTCTCTCCTGATCCTTGTACCCCCCATCCCCCTCTCATGTTTCACACCAACTAAATATTTGAATGGATACTCCTCAATGTCCATAACAACACTTTTTATATTTGCTGCAGGGGACCTCTTCTAAATGGAGAACTCCATTCCTGGTTCTAATATATCTGGATCCATACGCTAACATTGTAATAAATGTTATGATGGAAACAGGGTTCTGAAGTTGATATTTTCAAGAAACATTTTTGCCTAATATAATCATTTAAACATATAGTCTCATGCATTCATGGAGTGAGCAGCACTTCCTTCATCATAAACCTTGGGCCAAATTCTACTGTTGGATGTGCATGCATAATTCACATTTAAGTATATCATACTTATACTGTAATCCCTTTAGTTAATGAACTACATAAATGGTGTCAATGGTTATAATGAACACCTATGAATTTGACATGCTATTTTGCTATTAAATATGACTTATGGGAGAATATCAAAATAAGGTCTTGTATTTCTGAAACTTTTAATAATTACTTCCATTGTTTACTTATTTTGTTTCATGCCTCTAAAAAATAGTGTGTCTGCATATTAAATAAACCTAAACATATGTCTGAAAAGGCTTTGTAGAGTGGGGAAAATATCTTAATTTATTCAGAATTGATCCCAACACTAAAGCAAAATTTCATATAATGTGATTGACAACAAAATCTAAATTATGGATGAAGTAGAACAAAAACAAGATTGGGTAAACTAATTGTAAACCAAATATTGCTAAAAAGAATAGCAATGTATTTAACTCTTTGTATAACTAAAAGAGAAATGCTAGGCTCTCTATTACAAAAAAGAGGTTCTTTATCCTGAAGTTTCATGGTTCATCCATACATACTTGTTATTTCTGCAAATAACATTTCTCCAATATGTACTCAAACATAGTTAATATATTTTATCTCCTGGCCAAAATAAGAAATGAAGTTGCCTGTTTTGAAACTATGTTCAGTACATACATGGTTGAAATACTACAGGGAGCCCCATCCAACTCCTATTGTAAACAGTGAGAAACTTTCTCCTGTTGTTAATTGGAGTTGGATTGGGACTTTTACTGGTCTGTAAAAACAATGTAGTGACTGTAATGTCAGATACAAAAGGCCCAGACACACATTATGACTACCCCACAAAATGCTTAAATGAACTTGATCAGAATTATTCATTTCTATGCAATTTCCTCTGCCCGCACAGAGTGAACTGCAGGAATGGGACATAGTGTGTATCTCTTGATTTTGCCCTTTTGAATGTCCTTTTTCTACTTCACTTTGTCTTTCTTTCTGCTATATCATTATTGTCTGTCCTTTTCATTGTCTGTTTTCCCACAGTCTTGGACCCTGATCCTGCAATCTGATCTACATGGATAGACCCTTACATCTGCATGATGTCCCACTGAAGTTGAAGGAGCTTCAGACAGGTGTAATCCAGTTGCATGACTGGGACCTAATATTTCTATAAAGTTTAATAACTCTTTGTTTCCATCTCTTCTTCCCCCATCCATGTTCTTTACCGGCATTGTTTCCTCCTACTTCTCTCTCTGTTTACTTTCAGTCTCATTTTTATCTCTCATTCAAACCACTCCTACCAATGACAGGTTTCAGAGTAGCAGCCGTGTTAGTCTGTATCTGCAAAAAGAACAGGAGTACTTATGGCACCTTAGAGACTAACAAATTTATTAGAGCATCACAGACGGCTGTGCGGGGCAGGGCCGTCTCCCCTCGGGACCCGGGAGCCAGCACCCACAGCCAACCTGGTTCCCCGACCACAACGCAACATTCCCCGAAAACTCCCACCCCGTCCCGCTGCACGAGCGGGGCATGGGGCGGGGGGTGCAACGGGAGAGTGGATGGGGCGACAGGGCGCTACCAATTTCTCCCTGCTTTTTTCTCTTTTCCCCATTCCTGATCTCTCTTCTAACCTACCCCTTTAGTCTCCATTCTGTTTTCATCCTTCATCACTCAATTGCCATCTCTCTTCACTTTCTTTGCATTCCTCTCATCCCTTATATCCACACGTTACATTCTTGGCACACCAACCTCTTCACTCAGCTTTTATTGTCTTCTTCCACCCATTCTGTCTCAACATCTGCCCTTCATCTACTACTCACCACTAACCTAGACCTCAGCAGATGAAAAAGATAGGAGCTTGAATGCCAGCATTCTAAGCAGTCTTGAGTTCTAGGGAGTCATGACACAGGGAGTTTCTTCCTCATTCACAGTGGAGGGTCCATTATATTACCTTTTTCCTCCCTAGATCTCTGGAGACAGAGAGGAAGGATTAATTGGTTTGGTTTAGCAATAGAGCTTGCTATATATTGCAGAACATTTAACAATTCTGTTCCAACAGAGCAAGTATGGTAAATCATATACAAATAATGTATGTAAGAAACTTATATCAGTACTTTAAAAAAATCCAAAAGACTTACCAAGGTGCAAACAAACACAGAAATTGTGATAGACTCAACATTGCTACATAACAGTTTCAGGGTTAAGAATGATGTTCTCATGGTTTATTTTAAAGCCTTTTTTCTCTCCTAACAAGCACCTAATGCAAAAGCAAACTCCATGAGAACGGACATTAGAGAAAGAAAGGGAAAGAAGGGAAAGGAAAGAAATAACAAAGCTACTGTCAAGGATGAAAATGAAATATAAAAGGGAAATCAATGAAATGGACAAAATAAATAATTTGTAGAATTGCAGCACTTTTCTTCAAAGTAATGTATATGTATTAAAGGGAAAGGACAAGGAAAGGAAGAGAGGTAAAGAGAATGTCCTAGGAATAGAAAGGAGCTGTTATTAAAGGAAGGGAAAGGGGGAAAAGCAACCTCACAGGAAGTGAAGACTCATCTAATCTAAACTAAACTAAGAGATCTCCAGTTTGAGCCTAGGCTAAATTAGCCATTCCAGTCACTAGATGGGGGACTTTGCTAATTGGTTGTTAAATCTACTATAATGTCTGGAGACCATCTGATAAAAAATATCTCAGGGCAGGTCTACACTAGAAGTGCTACATCAGTGCACCTGTGCCACTGTAACACAGCTGGTGAAGATGCTCTGTGCTGATGGGAAAGTGCTTTCCCATCGGCATAATTACTCCACCTCTGCAAGAGACGGAAGCTATGTTGGTGGGAGATGCCCTCCCACTCACATAGCACCAATGTGGACAGTTCTTAGGCCATGGTAACTTGCATCACCCCTAAGCGACGTAGGTTAGATCAACTTACGCGGTAGCATAGACCAGCCCTCAGTAAATGATCTTCCATACACGAGCATGCACCAAGTTGCCAATTCATGCATCAACAGCTATTTGAGATATCTTTAAACTATCTCTAGGGGATTTTACTGTGATTTTGAATGTTATTCTTGATAAAGAGACAAGGTGGGCAAGTTAGTATCCTTCACTGGACCAACTTCACTGGTGAAAGAGAGACACTTACATATGAGCTCTGTGTGAGCTTGAAAGCTTATCTCTGTCACCAACATAAGATGGTCCAATAAAAGATATTACCTCACCAACCTTGTACTTTTAGTTTCCTAAAACTACAAATCTACACCATCACCACTTAATAAATGCAAATTCCAGGAATAATAGTGTTTGCAGAAGTGATGGAGCCACTGATTAGAGGTCACAGTATCATGGGTCAGAAAATGTTAGGACTTGCTACCACAAAACCTTGTGTTGTAATTCTATAGCTGACAAAATTAGCAGCAATAGGTCTGGATAATGATTGGATGAGAAGTGATAATGCTGCAGGAAGAGGTGCTTGGAAGGCACTGAATTAGTGCCCTAACGTGGTGTTAGAGGGCATAAAATGCTGCTGAAAGCACTGTCTTTCCAATAAGATATAAAACTGAGGTCCTTCTAGCACAAGGGTTCCCAAACTTGGTTTGCAGCTTGTTCATTAGCCAGGAGTGGTGAACCACGGCCACTGGGAGCTGCGAGCGGCCGGACACTCAGGTAAACAAAGCGTCTCGCAGCCCGCCAGGGGCTTACCCTGAACAAGCTGTGAAGCAAGTTTGGGAACCCATGTTCTAGCAAATTGTTCTCATTCACGGTCCCAGGGAACCTTATGCAAGAGTAGAGGTCTTAACCTTTGTGTCTTGGCAATGTCCAGTTCTGTTAATAATATTGCCTGGCTCAATTGCCTTTTCAGTTAAAGTTGGATATGATATTCTTCATTTCCTATCCTAAACTGTTATGTGGCAGTGGTGTGCTGTGCACTGTTAAATTGGTTGCCACATCTATTCCAGAGGTACAGGCATTTCAGTGGTTGACAAACTGTTATCTTTTCATTTGCAATTTAAGGAACAGATGTTGATAGTGACTTACTCCACAAGTGATCCCTTTGAAACCAATTGGACTACACATAGAATAAGGTAATATGAATAATGGTATAAGAATCTGGCCTTAAGTTTCCAAATTGCTTTGGGATGAAAAGTACTACGATATAACAAATATGATATGGACAGCACTTGACTGAATAGGAAGAAATACAAAGTAAGTGGAAACCTCAGTTTGAAAAAAAAAAAGTTGTAAAGAGTCAGGTAAGACTGTTACCTCATTGAAAGAGATAAAGTCTTCAAAATGATAGAAAATAATTGCCTAATAAGGGCTATAGTATTTCCCTGAGCAGCAGAATGAAGCAATTATTAATTAATATTATGTAGTTCATGTTTTTTAGATCTGAAATTCTTTTTCTTGTTCTGTTGTTGTTTTTCCCTCAATCTTCCCTCTTTTTCCTGTCTGTTTAATAGCAAGATTTTCCCCCTAAAGGCTGATACCGTAGAATGCTTTTCCATAACTCACCTCTGCAGTGTTGTTACCTTACTGACTGTAACATCAGATCCCATATGGTATATCCTTACAACCATCTGTTACCTCCCACGGTTGACACATTGGCACCCAAAGACACCCCCCCACCACACACACACACACACACATACACTTTACCCTCACAGGTCAGCATGGTTCACTGGTAACTTGTGATAGTCCATGCAAAAGGAGAGGAGATTAGAGCAATGATAGTACGAGACTGTCTCTGAACCTGATCAATTTCGGTAAAAGAGATTTCTTGTGATTCTGTGCTGCAACTGTGGTATAAGCAAAGAAATATTTATTTATATCTCCTACAGCAACTGTAAAATCCCAACTAGTAGAGCTGTTCTAAGTGGTTGGTCATTTGATTAACTCGCTCTGCCTTCACCAGGTTCATGAGTCTAACATCACTATGCCGAGTTTTCATCCTGCTTCATAGATAACATTGATTAGATTTGGCCAGTCTCTCTGGTTTCATGGTAGTAGAATTAAGGTTATAGGGTGCCAAAGCACTATTTTTCCTGAATGAGTTTCATTTGATTTTTAAAGCAGTATCACCACTTTCATTCCTCTACATCCCCCCATCCCCCGAACTTCTATTGTGCATTGTCTTCCATTTGTCTCTACTGAATTGCAAACTTACACCCTGAACTTAATCTGTCTCCACAAAAGTGGGCCCCTTGGCCCACTGAATTTAATGAGAATATGTGTAGGTACAAGGATCAAATTAAAGTTAGAGTCCTAATGTTTTAATGAGAATTTTTTTAGTAGCACATTTACTGTCCTTTGAGATACAGAAGAGACAGTATATATTTTATGTTACACAAATAATCTACTAAGACTACAAAAGCAGAAGATTCATTGTGTTGTCATATGCATAGTTCACAGGTTGCAGCTACTTATAGTTGCAGTGCACTATAACATTTACTGTGGTTCACTAGATGATTCTAGTTATTCGTTTCAATCAATACTAAAAGGCTTAAGAATGCAATTAACATGTGTTGAGGGCATTCCATAACTTGGTGTGTTTTGACTCTCCAAGCAACCTTGAATCATCTGAGACATAGTAATCTACTTATATTAAGACCACAATGTTTCTTCTGAAATAAATGCTTCAATTCTATTGAAGATTGTATGTAACTTCAATAAGTTGTCTCTTGCATGATCTCAACAATTTTTTCTCTCTTAATTTGTCCTGACAATAGTGAAAAAAGAGAAAAAAGAATAGAAGAGAAGAAAAAGAAAAAGGAAATTTAATAGAGCAAAATATGTCAAAATTAATAATTTAGCCTACAAATTTTGCCCTAATTTACACCATTCTAATTTTCTGCTTTTAGAATACCTGCAAGAAGATTACAATTTCCTGAATGTATACATTATCTAAAATTATTCAAATAATGATTTTGTATTTTTTAGATCTCTGGATTAATTTTAAACAGTTTTCTTTGATCATTTAATATTCACTGTTCTAACTGTATTGGTTAGTTGTGACTCTTCAGTTAAATCACATAACATATTTTCTGTCCCCTAGCTGGAGGACTGGGGAGAAAAAAAATTAAAAGGTGTGTGTGTCACGGAGTATTGGGGGACTCAGGGCCCTGCACCCCCGGCTTCCTGCGATTCACCATGACTCTCAGCCAGCCAGTAAAGCAGAAGGTTTATTTGGATGACAGGAATACAGTCCAAGACAGGTCTTGCAGGCACAGACAACAGGGACCCCCTCAGTTAGGTCCATCTTGGGGTCCCCGGGCATCCCAGCCCAGCCCCCCTTGGGAGGTCAGAGCCATCTCTGCCCCCCAGCCCTCTCTCCCTGCCTGCTTCCAGCACTCTGCCTTCAGCGACCCCTCCCACAGCCTTTGTTCAGTTTCCCGGGCTAAGGAGTCGCCTCCCCTTCAACCCCTTCCTGGGTTCTCATGTTACACACTCAGGTATGCGCCCTCGGGCAGATCCCATCCTGCAATGCAGACCATCCTAGTCACACTCCCCTGTCAGCATTCACAGACCACAGCGAGAACAGGCCCAGTTCGTCACATCTCTCCCCCCTTCGAGACCGAACTGAGCAGGGTCACTTTAGCCAGTGACCTGGGGAAGTTCGAACCTACCCCCGTTCCCATGGATGCCCCCGCATCCCTCCCATTCCTTGGTGAGAATTACACCAGGCCCCTCCAGTTTCACGCCCCCCCTTAGGTCGGGGGTGCTTGATGGCACTCGCAGTTCGCATGTGGGAAGGTTTATGCGGCCTGCGCCCTTTTCCCACCCCCATACCTCTGGGGTTCCAACTGGGCTGTGGTCTTCTCCCAGCGCTCCAGTCTGGAGGTCTGTGCTTTGGGCTCTCTTGGTTCAGAGCCGCCCTTTTAACCTTGGCCACCCTCTGGAAAGGATCCTTTATGCTGGGCAAGGGTCCTAAAGCTGTTTTCCCCTTGTCCCAGGCCTTCCTCCCCCTCTGACAGGGGTCACAGGATCCGCAGTACTGTCGGACAGTAACAAAGACCCCAGGCCAGTAAAAGCTCCGTAGCAGCCTCTGCTGGGTACGCCAGGTTCCCTGGTGCCCTGCGAGGGGAATGTCATGGGCCCGGCACAGCAGCTGGCGGCGATACTTCTGGGGTACCACCAGCTGCCTCCTGATCCCCCCTGACTCCATTTTCCCTGGGGGAGCCCATTCTCGGTACAGGAACCCCTTCTCCCACAGGAACCTTTTCTGGCCACCTCGTCCCATGGTCTGTACCGCATTGAGGTCGGCCAGGTCCCTTATCTTCCGCAAGGAGGGATCTCTCTGCAACTCGGCCTGGAACTCAGCAGCTGGGACAGGGATGGCCTCCTGCTCTTTCTCGCCCGCTGGGTCCGAAGCTGCAGCCTCCCTGAGCCGCGTCCCTGGGCGTTCCCTCCCCACCAGCTTAGGGTCCCGCGCCTCAGGCAAAGCACCCCCCCCAAGGCCAGGGGGCAGTGCCCCTTGCCGGCTCTGACCGCGGGTCACAACTAAGGCGGTCTGGGGGCTGCTTGGCCAGTCCTCTAGGTCCCCCCCCATCAACACCTCGGTGGGCAAATGGTGGTGCACTCCCACGTCCTTGGGGCCCTCCTTGGCCCCCCATTTCAGGTGTACCCTCGCTACGGGAACCTTGAATGGGGTCCCGCCCACCCCGGTCAGGGTCAGGAAGGTGTTGGGCACCAC
This sequence comes from Malaclemys terrapin pileata, assembly GCF_027887155.1. Classification (NCBI taxonomy): domain Eukaryota; kingdom Metazoa; phylum Chordata; order Testudines; family Emydidae; genus Malaclemys; species Malaclemys terrapin. Next base: position 95,157,025 of record NC_071509.1, read on the forward strand.
CCGATCTGGGGCCACCACCTCGGGCCGGGCCAGTGTCACCTCTGCGCCCGTGTCCCAGTAACCATAAACTTTCTTCCCCTCCACCTCCAGGGGAACAAGGCACTCGCTCCGCAGGGACAGCCCCGCGCCAACCCTGTAAACGGAGAACTTTGAATCCGGAGCATCTGGCCCCCCAGAGAAGCTAGCCTGAGGCTCTCCTCCCTCCTTAGCAGGTGGTACTCTGCCAGCCCCCCTTCCCTGGGATTGCTGCCTCTCGCCGGGCTGGGTCTCTACCCAGTCAACCCTCTGTGGGTTCGGCCTGCTCAGTCTGTCCCTGAGCCTGGGGCACTGGGCCCGTATGTGGCCCTTTTGGCCACAGTGGTAGCAGCCCATGTCCCATGGGTCCCCTTGAGTGGGTCGGATGGTCCTGATGCCGGATGTTCCCCTCTGATGGGGTTTTTCTGTATTTTCCCACGGGGAGGTCCCATGGTGACTCTCTCTCTGCGTTGTGGTGGGATTGCTCCTTTGGGACTCCTCCCTTTTATCTCCTGACCGGCTCTTTACGAACTCATCGGCCAGCCGGCCTGCCTGTCGCGGGTTCTCTGGCTTTCTGTCCACCAACCACAGCCTCAGGTCAGATGGGCACCGCTCATACAGTTGCTCCAGTACCAGCAGTTTGACCAGGTCCTCCTTCGTCTGGGCCCCATCAGCCCACTTGCTGGCGTATCCTTCCATGCGGGCGGCTAGTTGCAGATATGAGATCTCAGGGGTTTTATCCTGATTCCGGAACCTTTCCCGGTACATCTCAGGAGTCAGCCCAAACTCCCGTAGCAGGGCCTTTTTGAATAGCTCGTAGTCCCCTTTCTCTGCCTCTTCCAGTTGGCGGTACAATGCCACGGCTTTGGGGTCCAGTAAGGGGGTAAGGACCCGGAGTCTGTCCGCGGGATCAACCTGGTGCAGCTCGCAGGCCGTCTCAAAGGCCTCCAGGAAGTCATCCATGTCCTCCCCCTCCTTGTATGGGGCCATGATGCACTTATCAAAGCTCCGTGCAGTCCTGGGTCCCCCCTCACTCACCGCAGCCGGGGGTTCGCTGCCCCTCAGTCTCGCCAGTTCCAGTTCACGCTGATGCTGTCTCTCATTCTCCTGTCTCTGTCTCTCTTTCTCCTCCCGTTCATGCTGTCTCTGTCTATCTTCACGCTGATGCTGTCTCTCTTTCTCCTCCCGTTCATGCTGACGCTGTCTCTCTTCATGCTGTCTCTGTTGTTCACGATCCTCCAGCTCCCTCAGTTTTAGCTCTTTCTCCCATTCCAGCCAATTCCGCTCCCCGGATGCCGAACGCCGCCGGGAGGATCCTCTGCTGGCCGGCGAGTTTCGCCGGGGGGACCCCCTGCTGGCCGGGGGGGTCACGGCGCCCTCGGTATTTGCTGGGCTCCTCCCCACCCTTCCCCTAGGCATAGGAAGGAGGGGTCTCGGGAAGCCCTCAGCAGCCGGCTGACCACTCCCAGCTGGGACAGACACTGGTGCCTGCGCTGCATTTGCCAGGCTGCTTCCCTGAGACACAGGGATCAGTTCATTCGCGCGATCTTCCGCCTCCAGCTGGGCAATGAGCTGTTCTTTGGTGAGCCTCCCAATGCGCAGCCGCCTCTGCTTGCACAGCTCCACCAGGTCGCTCTTAAGCCGCTTGGCATACATCTTCCTGCTGGCCACTCACCGGCCTGTGTGCTCACAGCTCCCCACAGTTCCCAGGGGGCCCCCTAGTGTGCCAGCCCTTCTCGAGGTCACCGCCTCTCTGCCAGGGTCGAGCTGCAGACTCCTCCGCCCCTGGGACCACTCGCTGCGATCCCCCTGGGGGACCCTGTTACTGCAAAAGTCCTTCTCGCTGGTCACACACTCCCAGGGGTAATAACCGTCTCTCTCTCACTCTTCAGCATGCCTGGTCCCCGTCAATCCCCCTTCGTTTTACTGCTCCCCAGTCACTTACTGCAGGAAGCGCCGTCCACGGGGTGCAGTAGATCCCACCGCTGCCACCAGTTGTCATGGAGTATTGGGGGACTCAGGGCCCTGCACCCCCGGCTTCCTGCGATTCACCGTGACTCTCAGCCAGCCAGTAAAGCAGAAGGTTTATTTGGATGACAGGAATACAGTCCAAGACAGGTCTTGCAGGCACAGACAACAGGGACCCCCTCAGTTAGGTCCATCTTGGGGTCCCCGGGCATCCCAGCCCAGCCCCCCTTGGGAGGTCAGAGCCATCTCTGCCCCCCAGCCCTCTCTCCCTGCCTGCTTCCAGCACTCTGCCTTCAGCGACCCCTCCCACAGCCTTTGTTCAGTTTCCCGGGCTAAGGAGTCGCCTCCCCTTCAACCCCTTCCTGGGTTCTCATGTTACACACTCAGGTATGCGCCCTCGGGCAGATCCCATCCTGCAATGCAGACCATCCTAGTCACACTCCCCTGTCAGCATTCACAGACCACAGCGAGAACAGGCCCAGTTCGTCACAGTGTGTCACTTAAAACTCTGTTTCTTCAAATAAACAGGCATATGAATTTGAAATTCACTTTCTAGACATTTTTATGAAAGTTCACAGTAAGCAAACATGAACATGGCTGAGTCAAAATGCATTTAAAATGCTGAGCAAAGATTCACATAAAATATTCTGTAGTATTTCCTGAGCTCTAGGAACTAAAGAGAAAATCCAAAATCTAACATGCATAAAATGGGACGTCAGGTGATTTGGATCAGTGTAACAGAAACTATGCTGGTTTGGGCTAATACATTTCTCTAGTAAGGGACTCACTCTGAGCATGGGATACCCTGTTGTAAATGAATGCCGTAGTAAATTTTCCCAGTGATTAACTAAATGAACTAAACATGTATTGCAGTCTATTCAGAAAGTTTGTGATTGGCACTGGAAGTGGATTATTTCCTTTGTTGACCCCAAAAACATTACATAGATTAAACTAGATATTGGAAGCTTTCCAGTCAGTCCCTTTATGTTCTTTTATGCTGTTTGTCAGAAGCTAGATACCTTAACCCTTGCAAAGGCAGTATACAAAAGCAAAGTTTATATGTACATATATGGAATTAAACACTCACAAGTGAATCATGTTCACATAAAAGCTATAGAGCGATAGAAAAAATCATGTCTCATCCAAATAATAAATTTAAGGGCTCATTGACTTTAATGGGTTTTGGATCAGGCCATTAGTTTAGATGGGCTGTAATCTGACCACACAGGCCTTACTTATTTGTTTTAGGCTCTCAAGTCTCTAAATTGCTATTTTTCAAGTGTTCTGATTTTGAAGCAAAAAATGAGTCACTAAGGGTATGTCTACACTACGAGAGTACTTCGATGTCACTTAAATCGAATATGTGGAATCGATATTACAAAGTCGAACGTGTGTTTCCACACTAAGGACAGTAATTCGACTGTGTGAGTCCACACTAATGGGGCAAGCGTCGACACTGGAAGCGGTGCACTGTGGGCAGCTATCCCATAGTACCCGCAGTCCCCGCTGCCCATTGGAATTCTGGGTCGAGCCCCTAATGCCTGCTGGGGGAAAAAATGTTTCGAGGGTGGTTTTGGGTAACTGTCGTCATCCAACCGTCACTCCCGCCCTCCCTCCCTGAAAGCGCCGGCGGGCAATCAGTTCGCGCACTTTTCTGCTGAGTGACATCGCGGACGCCACAGCACTGCGAGCATGGAGCCAACTGCGACCATCGCTGCAGTTATGGCCGTTGTCAACACCTTGCACCTTATCAGCCACCTTTTCCAGAGGCAGATGTTGAGAAATCGGGCGAGGAGGCTACGGCAGCGCGATGAGGACATGAAGTCTGAGAGTGGCACAGACCTGTCACAAAGCACGGGACCCCGTGCCGTGGACATCATGGTGGCAATGGGTCATGTTGATGCCGTGGAACGGCGATTCTGGGCACGTGAAACAAGCACTGACTGGTGGGACCGCATAGTGCTGCAGGTCTGGGATGAATCCCAGTGGCTGAGAAACTTTTGCATGCGGAAGGGAACTTTCCTTGAACTTTGTGAGTTGCTGTCCCCTGCCCTGAAGCACAAGGACACCCGGATGCGAGCAGCCCTGACTGTCCAGAAGCGAGTGGCCATAGCCCTCTGGAAACTTGCCACCCCAGACAGCTACCGGTCAGTCGCGAAACACTTTGGCGTGGGCAAATCTACCGTGGGGGTTGTTGTGATGCAAGTAGCCAAGGCAATCGTTGATGTACTGCTGTCAAAGGTAGTGACCCTGGGAAATGTGGAGGTGATCATAGATGGCTTCGCAGTGATGGGATTCCCAAACTGCGGTGGGGCCATAGATGGAACTCACATCCCTATCCTGGGACCGGACCACCAGGCCAGCCAGTACATTAATCGAAAGGGCTACTTTTCCATGGTGCTGCAAGCACTGGTGGACCACAGGGGACGTTTTACCAACATCTACGTCGGATGGCCGGGCAAGGTTCATGACGCTCGTGTTTTCAGGAACTCTGGTCTGTTTAGACGGCTGCAGGAAGGTACTTACTTCCCAGACCACAAAATAACTGTTGGGGATGTCGAGATGCCTATAGTGATCCTCGGGGACCCAGCCTACCCACTAATGCCATGGCTCATGAAGCCCTATACAGGCACCCTGGACAGTGAAAAGAAACTCTTCAACTACCGTCTGAGCAAGTGCAGAATGGTGGTGGAGTGTGCTTTTGGACCTCTCAAGGGGAGATGGAGAAGCTTATTGACTCGCTCCAATCTCAGCGAAACCAATATCCCCATTCTTATTGCAGCTTGCTGTGTGCTCCACAATCTCTGTGAGAGCAAGGGGGAGACCTTTATGGCGGGGTGAGAGGTTGAGGCAAATTGCCTGGCTGCTGATTACGCCCAGCCAGACAGCCGTGCGATTAGAAGAGCCCAGCGGGACGCGCTGTGCATCCGGGAGGCTTTGAAAGCTAGGTTCCTGAGTGAGCAGGGTAACCTGTGACAATTTTGTTGGTTTACAGAGAAGCTGTGACTGTTCACAATCCTCTCCAGTTTCATACCCCATTCACCCCCTTCCAACCCACGTTTAAAAATAAAATCACTGAAAATTTGTTAATGAACAACGTTTTATTTATTACTGTTTTCGCGGGAAAGTGTTGAAACTGGGACGCAGACTGTGGTGGGGAGCAGGTGTAGTGTACTCATGCAAAGGACGCTTCTAAACTCGAGGAATGCCAGGCTCCTGCTTCTACAGTGGTCCGCACTGGCGGACTGATTGTTTGAACGGAGCCTGCCACCCCTCCTGTTCGGGACTCTGTGTGTGTGGGGGCTATGTGACTTTGTGGCAGGGGGAGGACGGTTACAGATTCCCTGCTGCGTGGCTCTGTGATCCAGGATAAGGACCTCTGCATAAGATCTGTAACCGCCCTCCCACCGCCAAAAAATCTCATAGCCCCCCTCCCTCCCCCAACAGACAATGAAAACCACCTCCCAGACTGACCAGGGTGCCTAGTGACTGCACTGTGTGTGTGACCTGCTGCTGAACCTGCCCCCGTGTCTGTACCAACCACCTTTCCCCCCCTTAAAACAGACTGTCCTCTAAAAAAACATGATGGAAACAGCAATTAACAGAACCATATTTTTTATTAGCAAATGGACAGTTAGGGGATGAAACTGGGATGGGGGATTGGGTGATGTGGGAAGGAAAGGACTTATCAAATTTTGGGGAATGACAGCCTTCTGCCACTTGAGCAGTCTGCAGGGGTAGAGTGACAGTTTTCACGGGCTCTGCAGCCCCTCCTTCTTGGTACTTTCGGTGAGGGGGGTATGAGACTTTGTGGCAGGGGACGGTGGTTACACATAGACTGCAGCGGGGCTCTGTCCTCCTGCCTCCGGTCCTGCAGAACATCCACAAGGCACCGGAGCGTGTCCGTTTGCTCCCTCATTAGTCCAAGCAGTGTTTGAGTCGCCTGCTGGTCTTCCTGCCGCCACCTCTCCTCCCGTTCGCTGTGTGCTCGCTGGTATTGGGACATGTTCTCCCTCCACTGACTCTGCGGGGTTGCCTCGGCTCGGGAGCAGCCCATAAGTTCTGAGAACATGTCGTCCCGTGTCCTTTTACGTCTACGCCTAATCTGCGACAGCCTCTGGGAGTCTGATGACAGGGTAGGTCGGGAGACAGCCACAGCTGTGGGATGGGAAAAAGGGAGTGAATTCCTCAGAAAGATAAATTTTTGGGTGAACAAAGAAAATAGTCTTTCTCTGTGAAAAAGACCATTCACAGCACCTATCACATGCACACTCAGGACAAGGTCGAATTTTCAGCCTTCGCATTCAGTCCCTGGGGTCTTGCAGTGCAGATCACAGAATCGGAACAGCACAGCAGAATTTGGGTAGCGGGCTGACATGGTAAGCCGTAGACTTGTGGCAGCTTAAAACTTTAATAATAGCACTGCCCTACTTTCACGTTCAAAGTAATGCTCCTAGCGTTGGCCAGTTCCTGCTGCCAGCAATCCGGCAAGCATGAACTCTGCACCTGTCCCACCCCCTCGCGGCTGTCCCCGGGATAGATCCCTCTATGCTGCCCCTCTCCCGCCTCCACCGCATGGCTGTAAACCGGCAGTTACAGTTCTGTAAAGGAACAGGGAAGCAGTCCCAATACTAACATTGCCCTAATTCAAAGCAGGTGACCATGAGCGACATCACTCTGATGCATATTTCAGACAGCGACAAAGAACGCATGCTTCGGGAAAGCCTCCAAAGACCAGGGCCGTATGCCGCCATGCTGTGCAAGGCAATGATACCGGAGTACTTGATGGTAGCCTGGCGCGGAAACGTTTCATACTACGGAGGACACAACGAGGCCACTCTCCCAAGGAACCTCATGCAAAGGCTTTCCAATTACCTCCAGGAGAGCTTCATGAGGATTTCTGCTCTATCCCCAGACATATTGACCGAATTTTACTGTAGCTGCACTGGCAAGGGCTAAACAGTACAGCGCCTAGGGCAAACCAATCAAGATATACCGGACATTGTTAGATTTTTTTGCAGCAGTTGCACTGCCAAAGACTAGAACTTTAAGTGCCTAGGACAATCTAATCATGAAAAAGCCACAGTTAATATTAATATTCTTTTCTAAATAAATGTTTACATGTTTAAACCACTTACTGGCTGATCCTTCCCCTGATTCTGGGTCCGGGTTAACACCTGGGGACGGTTGGTACGGGATCTCTGTGAGGGTGATGAAGAGTTCCTGGCTGTCTGGGAAATCAGCGTTGTAAGCACTGTCGACTGCCTCGTCCTCCTCATCTCCTTCTTCTTCTTCCCCGTCCACTACCATCTCAGAGGAAGCGGGCGTGGACAATATCCCATCCTCAGAGTCCACAGTCAGTGGTGGGGTAGTGGTGGCGGCCGCACCTAGGATGGAATGCAGTGCCTTGTAGAAACGGCATGTCTGCGGCTGGGATCCGGAGCGTCCGTTTGCCTCTTTGGTCTTCTGGTAGCCTTGTCTCAGCTCCTTGATTTTCACGCGGCACTGCGTTGCATCCCGGCTGTATCCTCTCTCTGTCATGGCTTTGGAGATCTTCTCGTAGATCTTTGCATTGCGTCTTTTCGATCGCAGCTCCGAAAGCACGGACTCATCGCCCCACACAGCGATCAGATCCAAGACTTCCCGATCAGTCCATGCCGGGGCCCTCTTTCTATTCTGAGATTGCGTGGCCATCTCTGCTGGAGAGCTCTGCATCATTGCCAGTGCTGCTGAGCTCGCCACGATGTCCAAACAGGAAATGAGATTCAAACTGCCCAGACAGGAAAAGGAATTCAAATTTTCCCGGGGCTTTTCCTGTGTGTCTGGTCAGAGCATCCGAGCTCGGACTGCTGTCCAGAGCGTCAACAGAGTGGTGCACTGTGGGATAGCTCCAGGAGCTATTAGCGTCGATTTCCATCCACACCTACCCTAATTCGACATGGCCATGTCGAATTTAGCGCTACTCCCCTCGTTGGAGAGGAGTACAGAAGTCGAATTTAGGAGACCTCTATGTCGAAATAAGTAGCTTTGTTGTGTGGACGGATGCAGGGTTAATTCGAGTTAATGCTGCTAAATTCGACATAACCTCCTAGTGTAGACCAGGCCTTACAGAATGATTTCCCCTTCGCACTAATTTTCTAGTGTGTGTTGTGTAACTATTTAAAATAAATAAAATCCATCCCAATAGAGTGGAGATGAAGAGGTAGTTATGACTGACTTGCTCATTGCCTTATGATAAAACAGGTCCCAACTTCTTGCTTAGTTATGACTTGGAGATACCTTTTCACAGCATTAATCAACATTTTTTGCACTGCACCTCACTGTACAAGCTCAGCCACACATGGTCCCAAAAATTAACTTTCAGCTTTAGAACAAACCAGATTCACTGGCCGTAACAACTCATTTCTGTCATTGGCAGCTTAGGGGACTGGATGGCACAGGGGATAGGTAAAGGCATATAAAGCACTTCACCTCTTCGTCACCCACTTGAATACCACCTAGGTTGATAATGGCTGAAAGTTTTACCATGTGCTATTCAGTGACCTTTGTGAAATGAGTTTAGTGGCCTCATCTAGGTCTTAATAGACAGGTTTCTACATCACACACAAAAAAACCAGTGTTACTAACTGGAACCTTTCAAAGGTGAGGCCAAGGACTCAACCGGCAAAAAAATATGACCTATCCTCTCACCTTTGGAGGTGTTCTCCAGATCAAGATTCAGATGTATTAGTGAAGTAACGTCGGGAATCTTGCTCTACCACTATCCATGCTTTAATTGTTTTGTATTTAAAGAGAAAACTTCTATCTCCAGGTCTGTCACACCAATTACGTGATCTATATTTCAAACACATACTAAAAAATATGAAAAGTGCCATCATCTGGAGCAGACTTGAATATAAAACCTAAAAGTTCACATGCATTTCGACAGGCACACTGAGGGCCCGTGCATGCAACATGCACACATTAGTAAGTCAAGGGTTTGTATGGGTGCACTAATTTGTCTTGCATACATTTACTGGGAATTTTGCCTATGCAAATTGGGCATATGCAGAAGTGCAAACATACTTTTATTCACACCCTTTTAGAAATCTGAGCCATCGCAAGGGACTGGAAAACAAAGACATGATGAGTAGGTCTATAGATTACCTGCCTGCCTCCATTTTTAGAATCCCTCTATTTAGGTGTACATTCATTGTTGGTTGCAATAATCCATGACACACTATGAAAGTTGTTAGGTTTGTCATGACCAAACCTAGAGAGTGGCCATTTTAAACTGTGATTTACATAAGGGTCATAGACTGATCAAGAAGAAATGTAATATACTGTAGGAAACATATGAGCTTCGTCCCCACCCTCGCCCTCAGAAATACAATAATTTTCACAGCAATTAGTAGACTAGAAGTTCTGATTTACAGATCTCAGAAGTCAAGCTTAGCAATGCAAAAAAAAAAAAAAAAAAAAGCTACAGTACATTTGATATAGCCAAGGTCAAAGTATTAACATATTAACTCAGCAAGACATAGCCGCATTCACATCTATCAAGTATTTGATGTCCTGTTTAATATCTGCATCCAACAACTTTAAAAAACCAATGTCATATCAGAACTCTATATGCCATGATAGTAGACAGTGAGGGTGTGCTTTTTCAGCTGGGTTTCACTAGGAAGGAATAAGAGAGGAGAAATCCCTGAAGAGATGAAAGACAAGTTAACTTTCGTGAAGAATGTTCTTTATTAAAGATTCAAGCTTCAATGAATCTGATTGAATTAAACTTGAGCAGTGTGAACAGCACTATTTTTTATGGCTTGCAGCAATTTTTAACCGAAAAGCAGGTAACAAATATAATAGGTTTATTTCTGATATTCTGGCTTTTTGAACACCAAGGACATAATTGTCAAAAGGACATGTAATTTTGAGCTTCATTTTCCTACAATTTTGGTCTTTTCATCGCCAAATCACTAACTGTCAGAAAAGTTGAATGGTATTAATGCTATTATATTTTGAAGATATAGTGTTAAAGCAAGAGAAACATTATTAGAATTATTAAAGATATGTGGCTAGTGAAAAAATACGATGCCCATGCTTACCAAAACAATACTTACTTTTCATTAGTGAATTACTTGCAAAGGCACAGATCAAGAGAACCAAATATTATATCCATAAACTCCTATTGAAACTGCTAATGAAATGTGCCCCTTTATTTCAGTGGAAGCTACCTCAGTTATGATAAAAAATGCACCTTTTTGATTTACTAAGCTTCCTAGGTCATTTATTTAACTGAAGAATACCACCCCTTTTATGTTTGATGGGATGAAATTCATCCAAGTGCAATGGCTTATACATCCCTTATAGCTCACTTATGCTCTGATTTGAAGGCTTAAGTGGTGCATAAGTTTGTGCTGGATCTCTGCATGGAGATCTTTACCCATAAGGAGCATCCTACTTCTTTTCTTGTTGATGGTCTTTTTAGCTCTAGATGAAAATGCAGGTGAACTCTGAAAAGTCACTCTGTAAAACGATTGTGAAATTTCATATTTATTCTCTCAGTTATTTCTTTCAAGTGAAAAGATGTTTTTTTCTAATAGCAAAATAAATCTAAGATCTTAAAGTCAAGATCCGTTTTTTCAGGATCTTGCACCACCATTTCAAATCACAATAATGAATAACTCTTAAGGTATTGTCTGGCTATGCCGAAAGAATGACAGGAGACATTAGATATGGGTTTAATCAGTCCGCAACTTTATTATTAGACAGATGTCTGGGACTAACCTGATGGATAAAATGTGTGCAGCGCAGGTGCAAAATTTATGTCCCTCCAGCAGATTCACTGCCTGAACCTTACCAATTCCAGCCAATTAATGGGGGAAAAGGGGAGGGGTTCCACCAGCTCTTCCCCTACCCCCTTCCCCTTTTCATCCAGGTCCCTCCAGCAATTTTCTTGCTGGGACCAGATCCCTCCAGCAATTCCCTTGCCGGGACCTTACTGACCACGCCCCCTCATAGGAAGGGTTAAGGTGGACTATAATGATGGGGGGGGGGGGGGTTGGATCCCTGTTGTACCAGTCATAGGAGTCCCCAACTGCTCCTGGCTTGTCAATTACCAAGCACCTCTCCTTAATTCCTTTTCCAAGCCAATTTTTTCATTCTTTGGTGCCTTAATTTATGGAGTACCTGCACTGAACATCCATCACAAGGAGGCACCAACCATTAGCTTGGCTGCCTCCTCCCCACACCCAGCCAGGTTCCCAGACATCTCCAAATGGCCTTTTGCCTAGAAGCCCTACTGGGAATAAAGGACCAATTGTCCCATGTGTGATTGCTGAGAGGCACCAGCAGCTGCATTCCTCAGATTACCCAAAAAGAGTTTTAATTTCATACACTGATTGCTCTACTAAAAATACCCTATGCTAGACTTTTCAGAAATACACATTGTCTCATAATATCTTACACAATAGTTCCTGCATACAAATTTCATGACACTTTTTTGGTTCCAATACACTAGTCTTTAGATTAATCTAATCTATTCTGGAACCTTCAGAAAGTCATGGATTGATAGGACTATTTTATGATTAAAAATAAAAAAATAAATGTCGAAGGTGATCATTTTCCTATATTCAATGCAACAAAAAAAATATTTAAAGGATGATTTGTATGAATCAGTAATAACCATTGATTTGTATAGGAAGTACTGATAGGGAGCTACACTGACAAAGACATATTCTATTATTTCATTTATTTAATGATGGCAATATTGTTTATGAACCAGTAATACAATAAAATCAGATCATGTTACCTACAAATCACTTTAATCTTGGATAGTGGTGAACAGAGACACATGGCTGCAAGCCTGTGACATTCATAATTATCTAGTAATTTTTGGTGGGAGAGAAGTTGTTTGAATTGGTAACCATAGGAATACAAAACACAATTTAGGGAGGCATTAAAATTGTGTCCTTGCTATTTTGCTATGAGATTCATCCCAGTTACCTCGGTCCAAATTTTGCCTTTTTTTTTTTTTTTGGTAACTGGGTGCCAGTTTTGTAATGGTCTTTTGCACCTTCAGTTTAGTTATGGAAGCCAATCAAATAGTTCAAGGTGCAAGTACCCAGATTATTGGTCCCAAATAATTTGTGTAGGTGCAAAACTATGGTTCAGATTTTAATCGCACCTGGAAAAAAATATGGCACTAGAAAGCAATGAGCCTGGGGCTCAGCTATTTAAAACTTAATCATTTGTCATACAAGGGGATTATGTGACAAACTTTGAAAAAGTTGCTGGCAGTTTTAATTTTCATTCACATTCAGTATAATGGGACCTGAAAAGCTAAAAAATGCAGAACTCTGGAAGTGTCCCCTTTGGTGTAACTCTGTGTATAGTGATGTCTCGATAGGATGGAGCACCTACAGTACTGCTATGTCTTAAGCCAAAGGGGTGAAAGCAGGTGATTCCCCCCCCCCCCAAGCTGTACATATTATGCTGCTTATCTGTGAGGGAAAATCTTTAACATGTGTTTTGCCTCCAGCATATTTCTAGCTTTGCACACCATTAACAATCAGCCTGCCACAGGTGTAACTGTGCATGACTTCATCTGCCAGAGCTAAATAAAAGACTTAATGACTCTTTCTACATTTACAAATTAGCTTGGAGATTAGCAAATGTTGATACCTATATAAAAGTTCAGAAGTGAACTTGACAATAACCAGGTTATTTCTCCAAAGGATTTATTAGTTTACTCCTTCATCTTCCAGAATGAATATACACCCTGTACATATCTCTTTATGAGTCAAAGATGTGGAAAATGCCAGAAAGAATACACAACTGTATAGTACAAGAGAGACTCTGAAAATCCCTGACATGGGTCAAAGAGTAATCTGATGGTGATGGACAAACACAATGAGGTTCATGCCAACCTCCTCATACATATGCCACGTGGAAAACGCCACAGAATGGAGGGGGTCCACTGGAAATTTCACATGATTCTCTGCAAGAGGTTTCCATTGTGGCCTCATTCCATGGGAGCAGAGAGGAATAAGCTCTTCAGGCCCAAAAGTTCCATGAGGTAATCTTTCTGTGTGACTGTGTCCAGTGTTTATCACCAGTGTGAACATGGTACAAAGGTATGGATCCAGGACCATCCTGAGAAGAACATGGCCCTCTGTTCTGACTGAAGCAGGGCTCTCTCTCCCCAGTGGCAGTAAATCTCCCACAGAATCTTTGATCTCATTGGCTGAACATCTACCCTTCTACCCCTCAATATGCCTGATTAGGTATGGAGAGTAGAAGCCACTGAGATATTTCTACCAGCATTCATTTCCAAGGGAATTTTTTCATGGAAATGTTCTAGATTCAAGTGACTGCTCTCCAACTCCTCTGCTCTATGTACCTTTTTCCCATCTGCCGAGGTTCAGACCAAGAAAGTTGGTGCTGAGAAGATTTTGAAGGAGGGAGGGAGAAGCATGCAGCAAAGCAGCTGCTCCACATCTTTCCTATCCCCCCAGCTCACCAAATATTCCCCAATTTTTCCCCACCCCCCCAAGGTGGGGAGTACCAAGTCTTAAGTAGGGATGAGAAATATGGTTCACATAAAATAAGATCCAGTCCAAATTGCTGCCAACATTCAAAACAAATGCAGTCCCTTTCCTGAAGCTTCAAAGTGTTGTAATCTTACAAATAAATGTTTATGTCATTGCACTTCCTGGGATAAGTTAGGAGAAACCGCAAAAACAACAAAATTATATGAGAAAGGCCATTCTGTTGGCAGTTCCATCCTGATTTTCAGATCAAGGGGGCTCGGAAGGGAAAAATTTTAGATGAGCACCTGAATTTCTGGATGTTTTAAACCTTTAGATCTTTGTTTCTCAATATCCTTTGCTCTCATCCTAAAATAGAAACATAAAAGCAAAAAATCATTATTAAAATGAGGGGGAGGGGCTTGTGTGTATGAGCATGTGCATGTGTTGGGAGGAAATTAGTTTTTCTGTCTGATTCTTCCATATACACCTCAAGCCCGATATAACGCGATCCGATATAACATGAATTCGGATATAACGCGGTAAAGCAGTGCCCGGGAGTGCAGGGGTGCGCACTCTGGCGGATCAAAGCAAGTTCGATATAACGTGGTTTCACCTATAACTCGGTAAGATTTTTTGGCTCCCTTGGAAAGCGTTATATCGCGGTAGAGGTCTTTTTTCAAGTGTGGCTAGAATAAATTGGTTGTTTATTCACAAAGGCCAAACACTGGGACTATATGGAATTCTTCAGACAGGCTACATAGCTGAACAGGCTGAGCACAGCGGTGGGAACAAGAAACTCCTCAGTTCTAATCCTATCTTTGCCATTGACTTAGAGGATGGCAACTCACTTAACCACTGTATGTCTCACATTCCTCAGAGGGGAGTTGTTAAGATTAATTATTAAATTAATGTTTCTAAAAAATGTTGGTGATATAAATGCCGGGATAATTGTTATAATTCAAAAATATGGGCATAATAAGAAAAGAATTTCATTCTCATTTTGAACTTCTAATATTGCAGTCCTCAGTTGTTGGATGAAGTTTTGATTCCATGGGCCTAAATCTTCCCTAATTTATATTTGTAATCCCATTGCTTTCAGTGGATCAGAATAAGTATAAGTGAGGGCAGCATTTGGCCCTGTGAAACCATAGGACCCTACATCTATTGAGTAGGACAGCAAATTAATCTACTTAGGAATTTTAATATATGGTAAGAAATTTCAGTAGGTGAACTGCATGCAAATAATAAAACTATTCTTGTTACAAATGTTTCAAATTCTGATTAGAGGACATTGTAAACCAGCATACTGGTTTGGGAACTGTACTTGCACTAAAAATAAGGGTATTCCTAAGCAATACCTTGTGTTAAGCTAGATTCCTCATTTTATTGCAAAGACCAGCAGAAAGAGTCCTTTAAAAGGAATACGGCAGAGCAGAGAAGGGCAATTATATGTGAGTTGTGGTTGGGGGTTCATATGAATGCAGAGCTGACAATAGCTTGCCTCACTACACATTACTGGACACGTTTCACAAAATTAAAAATGTCTGGCTTAATGTACTCTGCTCAAGAGTAAAACAAAAATAACTTGTTAAATACAAACTCATATCTCTGTATCTGTTTCACTGTATTTACCCTAGTTATCTGGCTCCCCTACCAACTCCTGCTATTTCCTCCCCCAACATTTGCTGGTTACTTTTAGAGAGAGCTGTAATAGACAATCTTAAGCAGTGACACTAACCGATGCTATTAACCACTTTTGTACACCATCACTTTAGCTCTGACACTCAGCCTTACACACTATGCAGTAGAATTTAAGATGGATCATTTAAATAATGATAAAGCTGTCAAGACTCTGATGTGATTTTCTTCTTGAGCAATTCACCTTGTATCACAGGTTTTACTGTACTTTATAGTGGGCATCTGTAAATCTATGTATCAGCTTAGCTCCCCTAATTTACACCCATTGCACGTACTACACAGTTTTAACTGACTTACTTCAGAAGGATTCACAGTAGTTGCTAGGAAACCTTTCTGTGTTCTTTTCACTTCTTATATAGCATTAGCTTTTCAATTGATAAGGCTGTACCTTTAGGTACAGAGGGATTTAAGCAGAATCAAACAATGACAGTAGGACTGCAGCATAGATAAGCAAAAAAAAAAAAAAAAAAAAGGCAAAATCCATGTTCTTTAATCAGGTAATACAGGGGATTCGAGAAAAAGAAAGGACATAGCATATTTTCTTTGAAGATTTTTGAAGATTTTTGCATTGTATGAAAAAAGACAAGTCTTCATACTATAACTTAAAGTTTATATATTTGTAAACATTTGTAGCCAAGTGTCATTTCATTATGTTGCTTCTATTACAAATCTTGGTCTTCCTTGGGGATAATTTCCAATGCTGTGAGGCACATTTCTATATGAGGAAATGATGGCTGGAAACTGCTACATGACATTAAGAAAGTACACTTCTTGCTGAAAATATCTCCATCGCAAATATATTACCACCTAAAGAAAAGTTTTTAGTTTTTCTGCTGAAACATAATTATAGGTTGATTGATGTTCTCAGGTTCATAGATACTAAATACGAGAAAGCAGTGAGATAATAGTAGACAGAAATGTTATCTGCTGTAAACAAACTCTCTCAGTACTGGTTTTCACCACTGGGATATAGTGCTCCTGTTTTTCTTTCAAAACAATCCCTTCCCAGCCATTGCTAGATATGCCCATGTATATTTGATGTACAATAGTAACTTTTTCTGAAAAGAACATTTTATGATGTTGCACTTCTTTCCCCTCAAACTATAGGTTCTTTTCAATAGCTTCAAATGACATTTTTAAAGGTTAACTGCAAAGGGCCTGCTGAATCTATTCCAGCTGCAAATCTTTACTTATTTTCCTGAGAACGTTTCACAGTCTTCATAGCACTGCTGTAGTTGTTCATCCATGACTCTACTGTACTGAGCTATGCTTGTCAACTTATCCTGAACAATAGCTAATATGAACATTTTAGTTTTTGGACAACAAGAAAACATTTATCTGCTTCACAAAAGGGAAAACAGATCACTGTCAGAACAGCCATTGCTATGTTTGTGTCATCTTGGACAATCTACCATTGTGAAAGTAGGCAGCCATTTTTGGGATTCATAACTGAATATGTCCCAGGCTCTGGCTCTCTGACCCCATCGCTTTTTTGTATAATGTCTTGAAGAAACTGGAAAACCTCAAAACATTTAGCGTTTGTTTCAGAAAATGACTCAGCTATCTGGATTCTTAATAGAACTAACCAAACCAGTGTCTAGCAAAACAGCATCTAGCAACTATACTAAACTCTTGGGTCAGAAGCCTCCTGCATGTAGTAAGGTTTTTAAAACATCTTCCTGTTTCCAGTCAGGATGGAAAAGAAGAAAGAAGCACTTTTCCCCAGTATTGCACTTCCAGATCCAGTCAGAAAAAAGAATTCACAGTGAAAACAACTAACAACAATAAAAACTAATGAAAAATGCTACCACAAATTTTAAACCCTTACAAAAAGTTTTGCCTGGTTTATAATTTGAGTTTAGGGTGAAGGTTTAGGTTCAATTTGATTTTTACCTAGTTGGTACTGCCAAGTCATGAGTCCAGTCATGAGTTCCTTTGCCATCATTTCAGCTTCTTTTAAACTGATCTAATGTTCATCATCCTCTCCTTTAGATTAGTTATTTATACAACACCACAAATATGTATGGGAAATGATAAACATACAAAATATACCAGTGCTGAAGACAAGGACATGTGAATAACAGTCACATGATTAAGATGGTGTGGATGCACTGATTAATCGTGTGTTGTGTCTGGGGGAGAGGAAGAGTTCATTGTTATTTTTGAACTTTTTTGAAGGATTCATAGATATAGATTCATAGAGCTTAAGGCCAGCAAGAATCATTACATCAATTATACTGAGTTCCTATCCCAGGCCATTAAATTTTACCAGTTACCCCTATATTTTCCACAATACCTTGGGTTTGGCTAAAACATAACTTCCAGAAAGACATCCAATCTTGATTTAAAGACATCAAGAGATGGGGAAAAGCAGATAATCATAGAACACATGGAAAGTGCTAAACATAAACTGAATGAAAAGATACAAAAAAACAAGAGGCTGAAACAGCAGGGCCATTGACAACAGTAAAGAAACAGTGCACTGTGATTGTATCATTCCAGCATTTACAACTATAAATCTATCAAAATATTGTGTTCAACTGATACCTATATTTATTGTGGCTAGGGAAACTAAAGTTCAATTTTTCATTTTAATCGCAGGAAAAAAACCACAGATTTTTATTTTTATTGATTGGAGAATTTGGGGGGGTTTATCTTGGAAAACTAGGATCCCTGGTGAGTAAGAGTAGGAGAAAGGGAACATAATAGCAGTCTACAAATGTCTGAACAGTGTTAATACCAAGGAGTGAGGAGAATTATTCAGTGTGGTATACTTGGATGTATTTATTTATCTGGATTTATAAAAATAAACAGAAAAAATAAAGCTCTTTTAGGCTCTATGCAATCATGGCAAGTAATTAAAAATGCAAATACAACCGAAGAACAGAGCCAGAAATAAACTAACAAGTTTTAGTAAGGACTAAAGTGGCCCCTGGTCAGGCAAGTTACACCACCTATATTCATACACATACCTTTGGTCCCTGCATCAAGCACAGATGCCAAACATCCAGCACTAAACTTCCAGTTAAGTTTACTGGCACACCAGTAATGTTAACTTGCTGCCAATACCTACTACGGTTGTTCCACGAGGGAGGAAAAAAAGAAGTATTTCATGGATAATTCGTGGAGACTATGACTTTGCTATTAACAGAAAGTAAGAGCTAGTATAATGTAAGTTGCAGTTTATCAGACTATTTTGTATTGTTTACTACTTCTACTGCCTCACTAAAGTTATGGCACTAAAGCCTGGCTCATATTGTTTTCTGAAGTTAACACAGATTCCCTTGCAGCAAGGGAGTGTCAGATATTCAGCAAAATACTAATCCTCTGTAGAAATGTGTAATCATGTATGAAAATGTAGTTAGATGTTTCCCTAACAACCAGAGGTTGAAAGCTGAAAGACAGATATATTTTTGTTTCAACCCCGCACTCCTCATATATGTCATTTTTCCTTCCTAAACAGTGATCCAACTTGCCTCACTTGGCCCCTCCCCTTTTGCCAATGCTTCCAGACTTGACTACTTATTTATCATCTTCCTATATCAGCACTTCCTGCTGCTCCCAAGCATGATGTGACCTTCCTGAGTTAGCTGCCAACCCCCAACCCTATCCAGTTAAATCCTCCTTGAATTCCACTTTCACTGTGCTGCTTACAGAAAATCAAGTGGGAACCTCTATTCAATAAAAAAAAGAAAAGAAAGAAAGAGGTGTGATGTTTCTGCACCTCCCTTGCTACTGTTCGTTTACTGTCTGCCTGTCTTAGATTGTCAGCTCCTCCTTTTTTGGCTTTCTGGCAAATGCCTGGCCCATAGTGGGTATTATCCTAACCAAATACATAAAATAATAATAAGTAGTAACTACAAAAGACTCTATAAAGCCTTTTCCTGACTTTCAGCTACAAATCCCTTTTCAGGGTTTCCTGGCAACTGTTTAATTGTAGGTGTTCTGACCCCTTATCCACCCTCAACTGAGAAATTAGACCCTGAGGCAATGTCCAAATTCATTCCCCTCTCCTGGATTGTGACTGTATTTATAACTCATAAAATAACAAGACAACAGAAACCACAGTCTAAACTCCCTCTCTGGAGCTGTTACTCTTAAGACTTCCATCCAGAAACTACACTGACCTAAGTCTCTCACCACCCTTATATCCAGAGTGGAATTAACAAGCCACACCTTCCACAATGAACCACCTGAAATCAATCGGTATCTCCATGTAGAGATTCAACACCTGTGGAGGTTGGGTATCAATGCCAAAGTCCTGCCAGCCCTAAGCTTTTGGACCTTTAGCAGATCAGAGTGGCTGTATGAGCACATGCACACTCACACAATTATTAAATAGGTATATAAATATGATTCTTGGGGGAAAAATCCTATAGACTCCCTTGTTGCAGTTCCCCAAATATAATTACTGCAGCTAGTCTTAAAAATAACAACAGATTGTAGCAACATGTACAGTAAGCATTTGAAAATTGATGATTAAACAAGTTTGTTTTCTTTCCTTATGCCAAGCGGAGACTTGAGAAAAAAAACAGCCTACACCAGTAGTTGTATTTGTTTTGGATCGATATATAGCAGATTGTCCAACATTGATTATTTCAAACTCATGCACAAATGTACTGCATGTAATAAAAATCTGTCTGCCCTTTGTTACTTGTGGAACTTATAAAGGTTGAACCTTTAGCCTGAAGGAAAAAAGGATCTTTTTCATCCAATGAAAATTAATAGGACTGAGCATCACTCCCCTTGCAGGCAGCTGTAATTTTTCAGCTAAAAGGCACAGAGGTTTAAGAAGAATTGATGATGGAAAGTTTTTGTCACCAACATAAACACATTTTAAAAGCAGCTAGCAGTAGGCTCACACTGAGAACTGTACATCTGAGGCGATGCCAGTGGTACTTAGCACAGCTGCTCATGGCTGTGCGCCTAATTGAATGTTGTTTGACTCAAGATTTTCCAATGGACCATTTCAAGTGGCAGTGCACAGCTGATATGCCATATAACCCGCATTAACACCTCACCTGCAAAATACATAATTACACTCAAATCTGCTGATTAGATGCAAAATGTGAACACTTGCCAGTGGTTGCATTTCAGAACTACCCAGGCCCATCCACAGCAGAGAAACTGTGTGCATTGTTATCTAGGACTAGTCCAATATCCTGCCTCTCCAAATGAGATGACTGTTAATGAGAGCTAGAATGAAATTTTCAAAATGATGAAATGGCTCCTTAAGGTTAGATAAATTTAATTATGTTTGTTTTACATAAAATTATTTTGCATTCCAGCTTCTATGTGCAGCTTTTGTGTTTTAATAAAACATTTAAGTAAAGCTAAAAAAGAAATCTCCCTTGCTCCTGTTATGTCTGTGAAACCAGAAGGACACATTTAATGCTATTGCTTCCCATAAACAGAATTATCTGTCAAATTACCATGACTTATAAAATTAGAGGCTTTTAACCTAATATTCTTGCTTGAAATAACTATTTCTCTGACTTCAAATCTTTCCTCACTAGTGTATTTTTGTATTGCATTTTATTGTTGTGTCTACAAAAGATTTTGATTTCACAATTGCATTTATATTTGTGCTAATACTAATGCACATCCATTTAAAAATGCTGAATCCAAGCCATAATTTCTCCTTCGGGAGTGCAGACAGACATATAGGTGGTTGTTATGTCTTCAGGTTACATAATTTGATGGATGCTCTGACTGGGTCTCCACAGTCCTTGTGAATGAAGTGGGCTAAATGTAGGTCTGCCAGCTAAGGTAACAACTAAACACCCCAAGTTTACTATTTAAGAGTCATTTATTGGCAATTCTTTAAAATAGGTGTATTTATATCATGTATGCAAGCAAGCATACTTTCATAATGAGACCTAACTAATGCTTTTTATATTTAGATGAACAAGTACATATTCTGGTAGTTTGAACAATCCTGCTAAATTTGACAATTACTTGGAGACTGTAG
Source organism: Malaclemys terrapin pileata (assembly GCF_027887155.1). Lineage (NCBI taxonomy): Eukaryota > Metazoa > Chordata > Testudines > Emydidae > Malaclemys > Malaclemys terrapin. Next base: position 95,178,190 of record NC_071509.1, read on the forward strand.
TCTTTAAAATTAAAATAAGAGTCTCACAAATTAAGCTTTATAAAGTAATTTTGTATACACCTCTCCCCCTCCTCCCCCGCACAAACTATAGCAAAAGAATGTTTTTTAGCTTGCAAACTCAAACGCTTGACCCTAAGGAAATGCAGATTTATGGCACCCATGAAACCTAAATTCAGCACTCTTGTGTGTCCATTCTGTGCTCTGAATAAAGCAGGGCTTCTGTGTAAAAAATTCTATGTGATCATGTAATTAAAGATTGTATCCAAATGCATACGTGTAAGGGGGAAGAATTAAAGTTGCACAGGCAAAATAAATCTGGAAATTCCTAACTTTCACGTGTTATACTTTGCAACCTAAATAATGCTCTTTTAACATAGTTTTCTGTGTGTAGATTCCTAGTTTTTGGGAGGGGCTTAAGGAAAAGATGAAAACAAATTCTGTTGTGTTCAATTGTAATACTCCCTTATTCATTATGATCATTAGCACATGTGAATGCTGACCTTTCAGCATTGTAATACAGTGTGCTACTGGACTAACATTTGTCTGTGGCATAGGAGGCTGGGAGATTCTTACCTGGCTCTCCTCTTTGAGACACCCACACAACTGCTCCAGCAACTTCCTGGTGCATTCTGTGCTGCTGCTTTGTTCCAGACATGAGCCTGGCCTCAGAATGTACAGCAATTTGGCAAGCTACCAAATTTTTCCTGTCGACGGCAAGTGACAGAAAGGAAATGGTAATCAGAATTTTATGGGACAAGGAAAGGCACTTCTGTATTCTGAGAAGGTTTCCTCCTCTGAAAATTAAATTACTGCTGCAAACAGTGATGAGAGCTTCTCAAAGAAAATGTCAAAAACAGGCCTATAATGGAAAGTGTTAGGCAACCTAACTATAGAGGTTATCAGATCCTCCTATAATACATACATTACTGCCTATTAAGGTTTCCTGACATTCCCCATTATAACCCATTACATGACACTATTTTCAGGTACCTATAGCTTTACCAAACTACTTAGGCTGAAATTTTCCATGTCAGGTGTCTCTCTTTGGCTGATTTTTTTAAAAAATATCATTTCTGAGAAGCTAGAGAAAAATACATTGTTTTGGCCATGTTAAAAATTCTGGTGACCTGGTTTGGAGACACTGTAATACTCCATGCTTTCGAGCACAGACTCCCTCCGTTGCTTGCTCTCCCCCACCATCACTCACTTCCACCCAGCTGGTGCAGGAGGTTGGAGTGTGGGAGGGGGTTCTGGGCTGGGGCAGGGAGTTGGGGTGCAGCAGGAGATGCAAGCTCTGGGAGGGAGTTTGGGTGCAGGAGGCAGGGCCGTCCAGAGGGGGGGGGCAAGTGGGGCAATTTCCCCCAGGCCCTGGGCCCCGCAGGGGCCCCCACAAGAGTTTTGCGGGGCCCCTGGAGCGGGGTCCTTCATTCACTCCGGGGGCCCCGGAAAACTCTCACAGGGCCTGCGACCCCGGAGCTTCTTCCACTTGGGGTCTTCGGCGGCAGTTCGGCGGCGGGGGGTTCTTCCGCCCCGGGACCCGCTGCTGAAGTGCTGGGTCTTCGGTGGCAATTCGGCGGTGGGGGCCCCCTGCCGCCGAAGACCCCAGGCCTCCTGAATCCTCTGGGCGGCTCTGGCAGGAGGGGGCTCAGGGCTGGGGCAGGGGGTTGGGGTGCAGGTTCTCGGCCAATGGGAACTGCAGAGTTGGTGCTCGGGACAGGGGCAGCGCGCCACTGCACCTAGGAGCCAGAGGGACATGCCGGTCCCTTTTGGGAGCCATGCGGAGCCAGGGCAGGTAGGGAGCCTGCCTTAGCCCCACTGCACAACCCACCAGACTTTTAGCAGCCTATTAAAATCTCCCGGATGGCTTTCAATAGCTGCCGGGAGATAGATGTGGATTCAGGGAGACTCCCGGCCAATCCGGGAGGGTTAGCAACTCTAATAGCCATGTTTCCATGTTAAAATACTCTTTTCCATTTGCCACACTAATTCATGTCATTATGATTTTTTTTAATGTGCAAAGCATCCACGGCATACTTACATGCTTGACAGGCAAGAATAAAAACAAGGTTCCTGCCATGAAGAGCTTACCAACTTAGCATCACATGGTCTCAGTGTTTCAAGGGAGCGGTTAGAGGCTCTGCTGACTTCTGAAGTCCCACATATGCCTTGAAAGGAAACTCTTTGGGTCTCAGTGGCAATAGACGTAATGGATTTGAGCTTGTGACTGCACCATGATAGACCCTGGGATGTCTCAACTTGAACGCTGAGTTTCAAGATGTTGACCTTTTTATTATTAATTATTTTATTATTATTTTAAACTTAGTAATCTATTAACATAATGTTTTTATTTGAAAAATCTATATTTTAAATATTGGATAAGGCAAAGGAATCACCCAGCTCCTAAATGGATGTCACAAATCCTACATTAGGACATACCAATACATTCTACATAAAATATTTTGATTTATTAATCCTTAGTTTGCACTTGAGATGCATGTGACTTGTTGCTTTATAACTCAGCTCTTTCTTTGAAATCTATTATCAGGATCTGTTTTGTGAGTGTGTGTGTGTATGCACATACTAGACTCCAAAATGTTGATTTATCAAATAAATCCATGTCAGATTGATTACACCTTGATCAGATAATTAATATATGTTAGATTTACTGTCAGTTCATACAATTTGCATACTGGTGTCTTTTTTGGGGTTACCAATGGCAAAAGAAAAAAAAGCCATTCTGACAGAGAAGCCATTTGGGAAAGGTAGCCTGAAAATTGCCAGCTAATTGGACTGAAATACACAAGCTGCTTAAGCTTTTATGGAGATATCATGTTCAATTGAGCTTTGTAAAAATATATGCAGTTTTCATGATTTCTGCATGTGACATTAGAACCTCAGAACAAATAATGATGAGAATAGTATTTCATGTTTCTTTTGCTAAATCAGAATTTTAAGGAGGACTGAAATGGGGCTTAACCCCTTTCACCTGCAAGGTAAGCAATAAAACCACCATTAGTCATGCTCTGCACCTGGGGGCTGGCTGATTTGATTGCCTCCTAGCCAAAAGAAGCAGAACTAGGCCTTATAAGTAGAATGAGGTCTTGGCTACACTTGCGAGTTAGAGTGCATTAAAGCAGCCCTGGGCACCCTAGCTCACTACCTGTCCACACTGGCAAGGCACATAGAGCGCTCTGACTCCAGGGCTAGAGTGCTCCTGGTACTCCACCTCGGCGAGAAGATTAACACTTGGTGCACATTGGCTGAAATGCCAGGGCATCAGTGTGAACGAGGTGTTGCATTATTGCACTCTGTTCAGCCTCCGGAAATGTCCCATAATCCCCTTAAGTGGCCACTCTTATCATTGTTTTAGAATCACTGCAGGCATGCTGATATGCCCTTTGAAAGCTCCATTTCTGACAGCCAGCATGCTTATCTGCTCCGAGACAAAGCAACCATTACTGTGGAATGCTGTGTGTGGGAGAGAGAGAGAGAGAGGTTTGTGTGGGAGGTCTGTTGCTCTCTGAACTTACAAGAGAGCATGCTAAAAGAAGAACAGGAGTACTTGTGGCACCTTAGAGACTAACAAATTTATTAGAGCATAAGCTTTCGTGGACTACAGCCCACTTCTTCGGATGCATATAGAATGGAACATATATTGAGGAGATATATATACACACATACAGAGAGCATAAACAGGTGGGAGTTGTCTTACCAACTCTGAGAGGCCAATTAATTAAGAGGGGGAAAAAAAAAAAAAAAACTTTTGAAGTGATAATCAAGCTAGCCCAGTACAGACAGTTTGATAATAAGTGTGAGAATACTTACAAGGGGAGATAGATTCAATGTTTGTAATGGCTCAGCCATTCCCAGTCCTTATTCAAACCGGAGTTGATTGTGTCTAGTTTGCATATCAATTCTAGCTCAGCAGTCTCTCTTTGGAGTCTGTTTTTGAAGTTTTTCTGTTGTAATATAGCCACCCGCAGGTCTGTCACTGAATGACCAGACAGGTTAAAGTGTTCTCCCACTGGTTTTTGAGTATTTTGATTCCTGATGTCAGATTTGTGTCCATTAATTCTTTTGCGTAGAGACTGTCCGGTTTGGCCAATGTACATGGCAGAGGGGCATTGCTGGCATGCTGACATGCTCACAGCCCCCCAAAACACATGTCTCTCCCCCCACATACACACAGCACACTCCCTGTCACACTCCACCCACCCCCCTCATTTGAAAAGCACTTTGCAGCCACTTGCATGCTGGGATAGCTACCACAATGCACTGCTCTCTGTGGCCATTGCAAGAGCTGCTAATGTGGCCACGCCAGTGCGCTTGCAGCTGTCAGTGTGGGCAGACTACAGCGCTTTCCCTATTGCGCTCTACGAAGGCTGATTTAACTCAAAGTGCTCTACATCTGCAAGTGTAGCCATGCCCTGAGGGAACTCACTACTAGGGGAGGAAAGGCCCAGTAGACAGGGATTGGCTGTTTGCCTTCTAGGAAAGGGCTGTGTAGTCAGACTAAGGAAGACCAAAGGGATAGGCAAAAGGGGGCAAAACTGAGGTGAAAACAGGATTCCCCTAAAGAGGGAAACCTTACAGGGGGCAGAGTAGGCTTCAGTGGAAGAGCACACTGAGATAAGCTTTGTAAATAGACAAGAGAAAACTTCAGGAGCCCAAGAAGGCAAAAGAATTATTAAGTTTTGTTTGGACTCTTATTTGGACTTATTTATGAGACTGTGGAAGGGGCCAGAACTTAGGTGACTTAGCTGGAGAACTGAGCCACAGAAAAAGTGGGGCCAGAAGCAGATGGACTGCAGGAGGTGCTAGAGCCAAAGAGAGTGACAATATTTTCTCCTTGATGCCAGGGGGCTATCCAGCATAAGTGAGTCTTTACTGCAAAGATCCAGACCAGGATTCATGCATCCAAACATTGGGTTACAATGACAAAGCTGTACATATAAGGCTTCTTTTTATGGGAAGACTTTGAAATCTTGACTTATTCTTTTGTCACCCAAGTCTTATTGTAAAGTAAGCACTCATTTCAGATGTATTAACATAACTCTTAAATTTCATACTTTTTTATTTTTAAAAGTCAGTATCTTAGACGTTGAGTTGCAAAGAAATGATCTGTTCATATCCCTCCAGCAGATCCACTGCCGGGAACCTCCAATTCCATCCAACTCTGGGGGGGCTTCCACCAGCTCCCCCACATTTCATCCAGGTCCCTCCAGCAATTCCCTTGCTGGGACCTTACCAACCACCGCCTCCTCGTAGGAGGGGTTGAGGTGGACTATAATGATGGGGGGATGGCTACCTGCTGTACCAATCAGAGGAGTTTCCAACTGCCCCCCAGCTCTCTCAATTACCAAGAACCTTTCCTTAATTATTTTCCAAGCCATGTATCCGTTCCTTTGTGCCTTAATTTATGGAGTACCTGCACTGAACATCTGCCACAAGGAGGCGACAAACATTAGCTTGGCTGCCTTCTTCCCACACCCAGCCAGGTTCCCAGACATCTCACAATGCCCTCTTTTATATCAGCCAAAAATATGGCAGCACCTGAGTCTGACAGGTGCATCCCATCCTCCCGAAATAACTCGGGTGCCCCATAGAATATGCCAGGATATTACTGTCCCCCTTAAGGGCAACAAGAATTTGGCCACTTCCCTGTTCACATGCTTCCTGGTTTTGTTCACTCTTTCGGGGTTCATGGCTCCCCACCAGATCCAGCGCTGAAGCATATCTGACCAGACAATGTTAACAGCTGGAAAAATTGCCAGGATCTACTTCAGGTCCCTCCTAGTTCAAAGAATTAACTCCATCCCTTTAAGTGTTCCCAGATTTTCTCCCAGGTGTATCACCAATACATCCAGTGGCCGCTTATGCGCCCACACAGCATACAACAGTGGTATCAGTTGATCCCATAACATGTCCCTTCGTGTGTGACAACTGAGTAATGCTTCGCCACTGAATCCTAGCTGGTAGCTCTCGGGCAACCTGGATGCGTGCCTATGCACCCAAAACACAATACTGTGCCCACAGATCCACACCCTCGTGTTTATAGTTGACTGTCCTGTATCTGACATGAGAACACAACTGATTAATGTTGATTTTTACCTGCAGTCTTACATATGTTCGGTATGCATTAGACTGCCAGCATCCGATTGCCTGAATAGCCTCTGCTTCCATACCTATCTGCGCTGCTGCCATAGCCACCCCTATTGTGAAAGAGTGGGAACCAAATTCATGAGCTGGCAGCCCCAACCTCATTAGCCCCCATCTCAATATGGTAATCAATTGATATGCTGTGAGGGGATGCCCATCTCCATGTACAAAAAAGGGGGCCTTCTCCCTTCCACTGTATTGCCATGTAGGCCCTCAACCCCGGAACGGGGCAGACCTCAGGCTCACCACCCTCCCATAGGGTAAAGAATGCACCCCGGCCAACTTGATCAGTCTTTGACCTTCGCAAGTGTAATATCACTGCATGCTTGTGCCAGCTTATGTCACAAAAGGAAAGCCTTTCCCATAGAATCCCTGATGGACCCAGGCACAAGCTCACTGATACTGAAAGCACCAAAATATGCTGTCAAGAATACTGCCCTGAATAGGGACACCTCTTGTGCACTATTACATATGACACCGAGGACGTGAAGGAGATCCCTGAGTGTGGAAATCCTGATGGGACTATGGGAATCCGCCCTGGGTCCACCGCTACGTGACCATCCCGCCAAAAACCTTTGAACTAAGAAACCCTGCAAAGATCTGGGTCGGCATTTAACCTACTGACAATGTAATGGCTCAAAGGCAATTTGAAATTGTGGAGGACACAAGTTGACGGGTTGCTAATGAGAGCATGTACCGTAGCACCTGTTCCTCTGTAATGGGCCACATTGCCGACTGGCCTTCCTGCTCAATTGTATGAATTCATTAACACTTTTCTCATAGCCGTGCCATGTGCATGGTGCCACTGATCTCGGGACCACACTGACAACTGTCCTACGCCAAGGTTCCCTACCGTGAACAGCATTTGTCTGGGTTCGTGGATGCGTCTATGCGTGCCCCTGCTCTATGCGTCTACCGGTGCTCCTGAAATTACCCAAGCGGGATGTACTGGATCTGCGTTACCTGTTCCACTTTGTACATCCTGTAGTGCTGTGGAAACAACCTCATACACAATACATTTAATTAATTGTATCAGCCACAGGTTAACTGGCCCGCCAGCAGATGCCGCCAGCTCAGTTGGGTGAGCGAGAGCCGCACCTGGAGCCCCCACTTCCCCAAGCCCAATAGGCTGTCTGTGACAATCCAATGCACTCGGGTGAGCAAGTGCTGCACCAGGTTCCCCCATTTCCCCAAGTCTGATAGCCTGACTTTGATACTCCAGTGCACTACCCCAGGCTTCCCCAGCCACTTGCCGTGTGTGTGATTTGATTGCTTTCAGGATTCTTGTGGTAATAAAACTAAGTTGGGGGGTGATGCAAATTCCCCCCATCCCATTGTATTCTGGCTACAGCAGGGAAAAACTGCACCATGATTCCCTAAACATTCATGTACACTGCAACTGCTATGGGAGGGCCTGCTCTCCCCCTCCTTTCCCTTCTTTTACCTATACCCCCTCTAATCAACTCTACCTCCCGTTGTGAATCTGTTCTCTTATTGCTACCCCATTCCACTGGTGCCAGAAGAAAAGGAGAATTAAGCCTTCCTTTTTGTGCCCCCCTTCCTTTCTTCTTTTTGTGTCCCCCTGGAGCCGTGCTGAGACTACTTACCAGCTCCTGCACATTATCCCTCATTGACTGAAACAGGGAATGGCTTTCCCAGACTGGAAAGTGTGTGAGTTTTTTGTTTGTTTGTTTGCCTTCTCTTTCCCCCCTCTTTTTTTTTTTTCTGGCCCTCTATGGGGACCCCACTTGGATCTGAGATAATCCCCTAGGGCCTTGAATTCCCTGCCACAGCAAGGTTTCCTCCCCCTTTAACTGTCTGGACTTCCTTTTGGGGCTGAAATGAGTTGCCCAGAGCCCTCTCGTACCTGCCAGAGGAGAGTGGGAGGTTTCTTCCCTCACCATGGGCTATATGCAAAATTGTGTTGGTTCCAGTGCCCTCTTTCTCCCTCCTGTAATGATTTGGAGGAGGTGGGGGAGGGAGAGTTCCTGCCTTCCCCTACCTGACACTGTCTGGCTTTATGTGGGAGTGGATTGAGGACTATTTTTTGCTCCCTCCCTATCCTTGCTGCCTTGCAGTTGTGGCAGGGAAGTTTGTTTGTTTGTTTTTAAACAGATCTCTGAGCTGAACACATAGGGTTTCTGCTCCCCCTTGCCACCGTGTCCCAACTCCATCCTGTTTCTATGGCCTGAAATGTGGAAGGGGCTGCTCGCCCCTTGCTGTTTCTGCTTACATTCTGGACTAATTCCACGGGGGAGGAAGGGGGGGTTCTATGGAGCAGGGAACCAGTGCCTGCTCCCCCCTGTTGCCATGTCCCCAACTGCTGCCTGCTTTTATCCCATGCAACGGGGGAAGGGGTTGTCCCCCCCCAACCCCCACTGATTGTCCAGACTGCTTCCACGTGGGGGTTCTATGGAGCAGGGAACCTGTGCCCGCTCCCCCCTGTCACCGTGTCCAATTCCTGCCTGTTTTTAATGTTCTGAAATGGGGAAGGGATTCTCCTCCCCCCCCCCTAGTCCCACACACCCTCTGACTGCACATAGTCCTGCAGCAAGCCATGCACTGGAGTCTCTGCTGCCGAGCCTGTTCTGAGTGATATGGGGAGAGACTAGGCCCAGGCTGACCTTTTCAAACCCCTCATTCCTTTTCCAGCAGTTTTACGTCTCCCCTCCTCCCCCAAGCCAGAAAGCATTGCCCTCTTCTCCTGGCCAGCCAGACAACCCCCCACCCCTGCTTAAAGTGCAGGGCGGTGAATCTCAGTATTTGTCTACATGGGGAAACTGACTGGAATAGCTATAAAGGAAAAATTATGCCAATATAGCTATGCTGCTTTAACTCCCCTGGGTGGATATTTTATTCTTGGGGCGGGGCGGGGAGTTCCTTTATTCTGGAAGAGTTACAAAATAGTTATTATAATAACTTTGAGTTTGATCACAAAAGGCTTCAGGAATATGATATATTTTTATCAATTAGAAAAGGTGAATCAAATTTGTTTCCAGTACAGTCTGTTGTACAGCCTGAATACAAACAGTTAAGTTCACAACGTCTGGAGTTTCCAAAATCAACACCACAGAACAACTTTTAGCTATATAAGCTATTTTCTACAATTTAAGTTTTCTTAAGAGTGCAATTGTTAAAATGTAAGTGCCTTGGTTACTGCCTTATGGCTTTGCACTTCAGTTAGTGTTTCAGGTTTTAGAGACTATTTGAACTTCCCTTTGGGAAGGCAGAAAAATACACATTGACTGACTTTCTAAACAAGAGACTGCAGGTCAGATCCTTTGCTGGTGTAAATCAGCTTCACTCTAAATCAATTGAAGTATGCCAATGTACATCCGCTTTAAATTTGCACCAACATTGTTTATTTTTCCTTCTCTCTCTTTTTCCATGCCCTTTATAGCAAAAAAATGTCTTAGGAAAAATTATCTCCTGGATATAGAGTGACCACTCCAAGCCCAGGTGATCCAGTAAAATAAAGAATTTCAATCCATGGCTGATCTGACAAACTTCATCATATTTCCTTGGACCACACAATTATAACATAAATCAGTAATCTAGAGGCATCTATTCCTGCCAGTGCCTCTTTGGTTTGTTTTTTCTCCTTCTGGTAGCAAACTATTGTGACAGATTAAAAAAAAAGGGTTAAAAATCCCAGCAAAATAAATCAATTCGCAGATTCATACACTGATTCACACTGCATCTGCTCATGTACACAACATTCTTAGCTAAGGGAAGGGGTATTTCACTCTTCACTGGAACTACTCTTCATTGGAGCACAGAAAAATGGAATGTTGAAAGCAGAGTTGAATGTTTCTGAGACTCCAGTTCAAATACACTATTAAGCCATCGAATTCCCCTTCGGTCAGTTATGTTTACTACAGATTTCTATACAGAAACAGTGCTCAGCCAGGGGCAGCTTTCTGTGAACTGAAGCTCTGTAGCTGGAGAGGCCAGAAGAGCAACAAGTTTTCTCTCACAAAATGTCTTTACCAACCAGTTCAGATATAGAATGTTGCATTAACAATTTCTCTCTCCTTTGCATATGTTCTGCTGAGGAGTTTATTGGCATGAGTTTGGGACAGGCACACTGTTCACGAATGATGAAGCCAGGAGTGAGTTTTTTTCCAGATTTCTGTTAATATGTTTTTTTACTAAATCACACTATCATGTATTCTGCATATACCACATGTTATAGTAAAGATAGTTAAATAATATTAATATTTTAAGTTTAATATCTTAAACACGTCTATAGGTACTTCATTTTTCTCTTCCTATAAAGTCAGGTTCCTTAGTTGCATGAGTCCACCCATAAAAGTGCCCCTCAAAAACTTATAAAATGATCTAAAATAACTTTTTGTACCTAAAAGTCCATGGGTTTAAAGTTTGATAAGTCAGAACCTTCCATAGCTAGAAGTGAGTGCTGCATATGTTGCCAACTCATACTAAATCTTTCTTTTAGATTTCTTAAACAATCTTATCCACTTAGTTGTGGAGAACAGCTTGTAAACATGCACCTTAAAGAAAAACCCAGAAGTCAAATGGAAAAAAAAATCTTAAATCTATTTTTTGAAATTGTGTGATTTTTAAAGCCAGTCTCAAGATTTTTTTATTTTCATTTTTTGGACACCTGACTCATGATTTTTAAATGTATGATGATGACCGTAATACTAATGGGGCTTGTTAGGAATCCAGGAAGGTGTTCAGTATTTTATGTAATAGGAAGAAAGCCTGAAACATAAGCCTTTGTATGACAGGCCTGGTATAAGGCCTGAACTAAAGTAGTGGTCAAAAAATTGCTGATATGAAACAAAGTCAGTTTGGGAGCAAAAAGCAGGCCCTGCTCATTGAATCTGGCAAGAACAGGGCTGATATTGCAGAAACACACATTCCTAGGCACAGAGTAATCATGCAAACACATTCCAGAAGAGTGGTACCAGAACATCCCGATATCAAGGATGGTATAAAAATATTCCCCAAAGATAACAGGAACACACTGACCCCTCCTAAAGATAAGGTCAGGATGACAGTGTAATAAATAGAAATATATAAGATGATGGGTGTCTTTGGCCAGCCTAGGAAGCAGTGGAAAGTCTCGCCACTAACTAAGCTTTGTCCATTGTCACGAGCATACATGTCTTAGTATTCTCGTAGAGTCTGCCAGGCGCTATTACCGTGCTTCGTTGACAATAAACCTGGCTCGGTGCTTTCACTAAAAAACGAGTCTGTGAATTTATTGGGCAGTTTAATTGAGGTCTGCTATCTCTGCTACCTGTGCGAAGCTGAAACAGTACACTAAATAAACACACACACAACCAACATCTAATACACTATATAGCTTCAATTTCTATCCCTCAAGGACTATGAGATAACAAACCTAAGTCTTGACACTTTTATGCATGGAAACATAGTCACAGATCTGCGTCCGAATCTTGTCCACTGTAGGCTTCAGGAAGGTGTCACTTGGGGGGCAGACAGGTGTTTTACATTTCATGAGATTCCTGGGTGACTGTTTTAAAGTGTTTAGAGATTTGGAATGTCAATAAAATAAATCCTAAGAGAGAGGAATAAATAGACAGACAGCAGGTGAGGTAATTAAATTGTAAGACAGAAGTATTTTATCACATGGCTCTGCACTGTATTACATGGATACTATCTCCACATTATATTTTGTATATACACACAGTGTTAACTTTGCCTTCAGATGCACATGTAGGTAGGTGGTTGATTGTTTTAAGTCACATGGGGTCATATCCCTAATTGGGTCGCATAAGCCCCTCTATAAATTAATCCTCTGCCCTCATTATAGCACATAGATATCTGAATGTCCTCATCTGAAGAACTGTCCCTTGATTTTTTTTAAAGTGATTTGCTGTTGGGAACATGTCATGGGGTAGTTGGTCTCTGTGGAGTGACTGAGCCCAGCGTCCCTGGACTGGAGCAGCTGAGCCCAATCCAACTAATTAAGGAGAGCTGGGCTACAACTGGGCTTCTATAGGGCTGGTAGTAGGCAGCTGGCAAGAGAAAGGACTGAGACAGTCCGAGCTCTGGGGATGGAAAGCCACAATGGAATAGAACTAGCTCCTCTGCTGTGTCCCATAAGCAAGATGCCACAGGTTCAGGGAAACAGCCTTGCAGATGCTGCTCCAGGAAGGGAATGGAGCTGACTGAAGCTGCCAGGAGTTACAGTGCAAGAAACCCCTGTAGGGTGACCAGATAACAAGTGTGAAAAATCAGGACCCTTTTTATTGGAGGAGGGAAGTGGGGGGATAGTTGTATGTGTATATATAAGACAAAGCCCGTAACATTAGGACATCTGATCACTCTAGACACTTGAGGTGTGGGGGTGGCCCTGGCCCTGAAGCCTGTTGCCAAGGATTGGGTTAAGACTGTGTTCCATCTGTCTGATAACAACTTATGAAAATAAACATCCTTGATTGAGAGTGAGCATAGCAGAGCATGCTTTGGAGTCAGGAGAGAAGCAATAGCCCTAGTGACAAACTCTGCTATTAGCAATTATCAGTGCTTGGCTATCTTTAATTGAACCTTTCAAAGGTGACCCTTCCTGAAAATGAATCAGGGATAATAGGGAAGCACAGGGGTAGGGAGGCGGGGGGGGGGGGGGGAATTAAGAGGGATGAAGGTATAAAGGGAGGAGACTTTAACTAAAAGGTACTTCCAATTACTGATACCAAATATCTCAAGTTATTTTGCTAAAGTTATAAGAGTAGGCTCTATAAATGTCACATATATACTCTAGCTACATATATTGTTTATGCAGTAAATTTACTTCAAAGTTCTCTATCTTTGTTTCCTCTTTATATATCCCTGTGCTAGATGCTGTCAAGGGATCTGTTTGTATTTAGTTTCTTTTGGGGCACGGGGTAGGTATTAAATAAAGGGACTTTGAGAAAGAGAAAAAGAATGAAGAACAACGATCAAGAGAAGACACTGGAAAAAACATGGAACTTTAATTTTATAGCTCATATCAGTTAAAGGAAAGACAAATAATTAAAATTTTCTGAAAACAAGGGTAGGTGAATTTGAGAAAGCAACAATTTCTAGAATTGAAGCCATCAGTACTTGTGAAAGTTTTTATAATCCACAGGAATCTCTAAAAGCTCATATACTGTAGAATGTAAAAATGTGTCATGGTTTTAAACTGAGTTTGGAATGCATCATTATACATAATTTCACTTCAGTTTCAGTGGGGCTTAGACAATGTGGTGATAGATGCCAGTACAAACTCCCAAAATAGATTGAAAATTGTCTTTTGAATGAGTATTTTCCTGTTTGTAATAAGCTTCATATACAACTGCAGCTTTGCTAGATGGGGAACTACAGAGAACTCTTGACAACACACCAACAAGACACATTTTATTTTATAAGAGATTTGAATTAGAAAAAATGTCAATTCCCTTTTTCTGAGCTGATATGATGATGCCCCTGCTACTAGGGGTAGATATGAGGGGTGGGTGTGGAAATATCCAGATATTTGGACAGGGTTAGAGGACAACCCTGTTTTTTTAATTTATTAACATTTCTAAATAAAACAAATAAACCAGATTCATCATAACCCTTTTTATTTACTTTGTCTATAAGTTTAAAAGAAGGGGAAGTGAAAGCAACATTATCTTCAATGTATACACTAATCATAGACCTCTAAAAATCAGCCCAAATTGCCTTGAATTTTTCTGCATAATGCCAGTCATTTATTAGCAGCAAGGTCAGCCATATCTCTGAGACGAACATCAATATTTGGGGGAGATCGACGTTTCCATTTTTCACAGGATTAATTTTTCTGTGACCAAAGCTGCACATTAGAACCACATTACCTTGTTACCAAGTAATCTCCAAGTTTCAGGAAATATCCAAGTATGAAACTTAAGGGGGAGGGCTCCTATTTAGCATCCAATATCAAATTGGTTCTTGGATCCACCTGCTTCCAGAAATCCTTGATACATGGGCACTCCCTAAGCGTATAAGCTAATATAGCACCAAGCAAGTTACATTTCCACAGCAATCCTCATTTGAGGCCCATTGTCATTAGCCCATGTGGGGACCAGTAGATTTGAAAAAGTGTCTCTTGGTAAATAAGCTGTAGTCTCAGGTCAGGTTTTTAATGTTAGATACAATTGTACTCCATTGGGGCAGAGAAAGTTGTGTATTGTTACCAGATTTGCCCATTACTTTGGGGTATTCTCATTTATTCAGGTTACTCTTCAGGGGGAGAGGGGTCTGTAGTTCTATCAATGTATTGCTTGTGTTACTTGTGTTTTCATATGGAGTTCTATTTCTCCCTGCTGCAAGTCCCCTCCCAGTGGAGCTATCCTACAGGACCAAGGTTCCCTAGGGCTGGGTTTCTCCAGCCCCAGAACTGGATGAACACACCCACACCCACACATACATTAACAGAGCAAGTCTGAGTGGACCGAGTCAATCAGAATTTTCAAGCTGACCCTTTATATGTCCCTGGACTCAATGGGCTGGATGAAGCAGCACTTTCAAGCTGCCCCCTCCCCCATTATGTGCCCCCTGGGCTCCATGGACTGGGTCAAGCAGCACTTTCAAGCTGTCACCCTTATGCGTCCCAGTTTCAGCACATCCCTATCCCCACTCTCACATCACAATTGTATGGGCAGTAACCTACTCGATGAGCAAACCCCACAGTATTTTGGGTGCTGCAGGGATCTTTAGCTTAGGTAAAAGAAGCGTTGCTGTAGAGTAAATGGGGGAAGCTAAAAACACAAAAGAGTAAAGTTCAACAAGAGAGAAGGAAGCAACTAGCTTAACCATAAAAGTTATTTATTGAATAATAGTGATAATTATACAAGGAGAGCCTAAACAAACATAGCATACATTATTAAAGGTTAATACCTAAGGTAGAAAGGAAAACAGAGAGAGAGAAAAAAAGGGGGATCTCACCCACTCCATGAGGCTTGAACTGGTTGGGGTTCCCAGGTAATGGTGGTAACTCAGGGTCCCGAGTGCTGGAGACAGGCAGAGGCCCCAGCACGATCAGTCAGGAGAAGATGGACTCCCAGTGGAACTGATGCATAGTTTGAATCTAAGCATCAGAACACTTACTGGAGGGTGAGTAGGGATTTTTGTAGAGAAAATACAATGTTTCAAGGGAGAACACTAGATTTGTTTATGGGGTTTTTTTAGGCTAGACAATAAGAGCTGATCACTCTTGGCTATGGGTGATGTTTTCTTCCAGGGAGCAACTAGGCTGCTTCAGTATTTTGGATATCAATCAAGGATTCATTACTAGAATTGGTCTGATAACTGCTGAGCTGGATGTGGGCAGGCGTAGATTCATTAGCATCTGCAGCAGAGATTCCCATGATGCAGTGCTTCCCTGCTTTTTCTGGTCCCAGAGTTCAGTATGGTTCTCTGTTCTCCATTCTGTATGCAAATTGAGATGTCTCCCTGTCCCATCTTTCATGCAGATGAGGCTAGGGGAGTTGTCTCTGTTCTTCATTCTGTATGCCAATGGAGATGTCTTAATCTTGTCACCCTTGTCAGGAGGAGTCTAGCTATGTCTCTCAACGGCCTTCACTGCTCTCTCCATGCTTTTTTTCCCCTCTGATGGGTTTTGGTTTAAGCAGAGGCTGGGGTCTGGGGGTTGTCTTTTATGAGTCAGGCTGGATACTGCACCCTGGGTCCCCAAGAACACAGAGCTGTCTGGGTATCAGTATCTAAATGTCTATTCCAAGCAACTCTCACATTATCAATCTTTGGCAGAGTGTTTTGGGTCAGAAAATCTTAAAAGGATAGTGATGGTGAGAAAATCGAGGAAGTTTCCTCCAAAATAATAGAAGTTCTGGAGTTCTCAATGCATCCAGTTGAAGTACATTTGTAAGTAGCGGTTTTAACTGAAGAGTTCCATGCTCTGGAACAGGGCAAGCCAAATTGTTGTTGAGGATCTACAAATGTTTTAAATTGATCATTGTCAATTAGCTCTGATGCCATCCAATCCCTCCACATCATGGTTTTACCACTGATTTTTAAGGATAGGATTGTTCTATAGGACTTGCTCTACATGGAAGAATGGATGGAAGCAGAACTTTCTGGCCAAGTTTGACCACACACTTTCATCTCAGTCATTATTGTGGGAGCTCTGAAACGATCAAATCTATAATAGTTTGATCCTACCTTGCTTGAACGGGGGAGTGGGTATAGAAATTCTTGTTCAATCTGCACCCAACGTGGTTATATCTAACAGCCACAAAGATGCCCGGCTTTCCAAGTTGAGGGAGAGGGAAGAAGAAATCCTCCCAGTGCTACAACGAGGAGTCTGGTGGCACCTTAAAGACTAACAGATTTATTTGGGCATAAGCTTTCATGGGTAAAAAAACCCACTTCTTCAGATGCATGGAGTGAAAATTACAGAAACAGGCATACATATATATTAGCATACGAAGAGAAGGGAGTTACCTTACAAGTGGAGAACCAATGTTGAAGGCCAATTAGGTCAGGTGAATGTGGTCCACTCCCAATAATTGATGAAGAGGTGTCAATACCAAGAGAGGGAAAATTGCTTTTGTAGTGAGCCAACCACTTCCAGTCCCTATTCAAGCCCAAATTGATGATGTTAAGTTTGCAAATGAATCGTAGCTCAGCAGTTTCTCTTTGAAGTCTGTTTTTGAAGTTTTTTTGTTCTCTTCAAAAGTTATAGCTTCTCTTGGAGTAGGTAGAAGACTTTACTCATTGTTGGCCTCATTGAACATATTCAATAATCTAGATGTTAAAGTTTCAGAAAACTTCTTTGTAAAATTCAGTGGGAATACATCTGTGCCAGGAGGCTTTCCAACCTTCATTTCTTTTATAGTCTGAGTCAGCTCTGCTAATTATAGAGGGACTTCTAAAAGTTCCTTCTGAGAGACAGATTGTGCCAGAGACAATCCGTTTAAAAAACATATCTAGGGTATTTTCACTGATTCCATCTTCAACTAAATATAGATTTAACTAAAACTGTAGAAACTGTTTATTAATATGACTGTTGTATATAATTTATTGCTACTATTGTGAATACCAGCAACTTATTTCTATCAGCATTTTACCTCTATTCCAACAGCTTGCCCCCTCTTTTGCCAGCATCCAATAGTTTTGTTTCAAACAGAATAAAGCAAACTCAGCCTTTGGAGACAGACATGTGTTGAATTCATATCTTAAATTGATGAGGGTTCTGAGTTTCTCTGAGGAGGTGACAGAAGAATAGTCTACATCTAAGTTCTTTGCTTCCTTCACAAGCGTATCAATTCTGTGTTCTCTCCATTTATTTTTAAAGGTGACATAAGAGATGATATGGCCTCTGATGAAAGATTTAAAGACTTTCCAAAGTAAAAGTGATTTACATTAATAAAGAAATTATGAAAAAAAAAAATTGGGATCACCCCTCTTTTGGCCTGTAGAGATTGGCAAAGATTATTATAGAATTGCCATTTTTAGCCTTGGAGTCAGCCAATATGCCCTCAGTGTCAGACCTTGTACTCAGAATATTAACATTCAACTTTATATGTATTAGTGTAGCAATGCTCCTCGCTGAAGAATTAAAGCAGCTAGAAACGGAAAGACCTACACCATATCTATTCAGTTTACAAACTTCAAGTTTTGTCAGATGTTTTTCTTGGAGCATGGCATATCATCAACATTGTTATTTAAGTGATTTGTATATTTTTATTAATAGGGTTATTAAAACCCTTTATTTCAGGAGACACTTAACTATTGGAGCCATCATTGTTTAAAATATACCTGATAAAATATAAAATTGTTTTGTGAATAAATGAGAAATTGCAAATTTTCCTGGGCAGCATACAACTATTACATCTGAGCAGCAAAAGTTTTATGATCCAGGGATAGGGTAGTCTACAAGAGTAGGAAGAAAATTTTCATTAGGGGAGGGCAACAGGCGTAGGACAAAGAGGAATTAAATGCATGTGTGTGTGTGTGTATGGGGGTGACACCAGAAAAGATACTGGAGAGACAAATACACATTAGAACCATACAATCAAAAGCATAATCTATTTAAACAGTCCAAAAATACACACTTGACACCAAGAGGAGGAGGCAAGATCAGATGAAACTTGGAGATCCTCACAGCCTGTGGGGCCCCAAACTTTACAGTTATAGTAATCACCTACTACCACTGGAACTTTCATACATTAAAGCATGAGAAAGCACTATCTAATAAAGGAGTGATGCATATAATATTAATCAAATGACAGATATTTACATTGATGCTCCTTTCCCATGAGTTAAGGTAATAAGAAGTAAACTGATAACTCTTCAAACCCAATGAGAAAAAAGAAAAACTAACATATATCAACCAGCACCCATCAACTTGTTTAGAGCAACCATATCTGGTCTCAGAGCAATATATAAATTCCATATGGTCAAATCATTCCATAGATGTCTCCTCTTTCAATGGAAGAGGTTGTATACTTTTGAAGTATTCTTCTACCTCCTGTGGGGAACTGAATACTATCTTCTCTCAATTCTTAATATAAAGTGTTGCTGGATACTTAAAAATCTATAGGCAGATCCAACAACTTAATTAGCAGTTTATTCAGGAGGTTTACCTTTCTCTATTCCCGGAAGGACATGGACAATCCTGATATTACATCATCTTGAGTGACTTCCCATATCAATTAACTTGGTCTCAATATTATTTTTTCATAATTTGTCTTCTTTGAAATAATCTTCCATTTAATAAATTCTGTGCTCTGCTTCACCCATCTTTTTGGACAGAGCTTGTAGTGAACTCTGAATCTCTGTCCTGGTAGTCTATAGGATGGAAACAGATTTAATATCATCTGTGTGGCCATCCATTGTAGAACAGCAATCAGCTGCATTCCATCAGGCTTAGGCACCATTTTCCTTAAGGTGGGGAGGCAATCTCCTTTTTCTTGTGCTTTCATATTTGGAGAGGAAGATGCAGAGCTAGAGGGCATTTGGGGACAGGGGAAAAGTTTCAATAGTGAGGCACAACATTTCTTGGAGTTAGATGGTGTTAGGGGATTCTCTGTGGGCCGCTTCACAGTGCAGAGTACCCTCTGATGTCCCAGGACTACCCTGTTTTTATTTTGGAAGTTCCCAGCTTGAGGCATCATATTCTTCAGTATCATCACAATTTACTATTCCATTACTTATGTGACAGACCCAGACCAGTGGGGAACAGGAGTCTGGTAGAGGGCAAATATACTGGTCACTGGATGAGTAGTTTTCTGTTCCCTGAGTGACCAGAGCAGGGGCTGTACTAGAGTAATCAGGACCCTGCTAGAACCAGTTAAGGCAGGCAGGCTAATTAGGACACCTGGAGCCAATTAAGAAGAAGCTGCTAGAATCAATTAAGGCAGGCTAATCAGGACACCTGGGTTTTAAAAGGAGCTCACTTCAGTTTGTGGTGGGAGTGTGAGGAGCTGGGAGCAAGGGGTGCAAGGAGTGGTGTGGGAGGGAGGACGGACTGAGGAGCACAAGCATTAACAGACACCAGGAGGAAGGTCCTGTGGTGAGAATAAGGAAGGTGTTTGGAGGAGGCCATGGGGAAGTAGCCCAGGGAGTTGTAGCTGTCATGCAGCTGTTACAGGAGGCACTATAGACAGCTGCAGTCCACAGGGCCCTGGGCTGGAACCCGGAGTAGAGGGTGGGCCTGGGTTCCCCCCAAACCTCCCAATTGACCTGGACTGTGGGTTCTTCCAGAGGGGAAGGTCTGTGGGCTGTTCCCCAACCCACATGGTGAATCTCTGAGGCAAGAAAATCCGCCAATAAGTGCAGGACCCACCAAGATAGAGGAGGAACTTTGTCACACTTATTATTCATTATAAGCTAAGCGTTGACAATGCTCAGCCCTGTAGAAAATATGGAGCACACAAATTCTTTGCCCTCAGTGAATTTACAAAGAAAAGACAACAAAGACAGAATTTTCTTTTTTAAATATGAATGCATCATAACACTATTTAAGGTGGCAGATTGAGTCCAATAAGCTTCACAATAGAAGTATTTTGAAGGAAAAGAGGAACTTGCCATGGGATAGGAATTAAAGGCATAGGAAGCAGAATGGAAGAAGTGACCAGAGAGGACACAGGGAAAAGTGTTGGAGGAGAAAAGGGAGCCAGGATGTAGGGGAGTTACAAAAGACAAGAATGGAAATTGCCCAGAGCATAATTCTATGGAGCCTTAGGAAAAGTTTAAGTGTTGTGTAAGGGAAGAAGAGGCTAGTGTAGAGATAATATGTGAGGGGAAAGATTTTCACCACATTGATTTGGACAGATTGTAGGGGGACAAGGTTGGAATCAGGGAGGACATAGGTGGAGCTTGCAGTGCTCAAGAGTAGAAATGACCAAAGTCTGGATGAGAGTTCTGTTTGTAGGAATAAAAAGGAAATATGATGATGTTGTTTCACTGGAATAAATGGCAGGATTTGCTGGCAGATAGATGTGGAGAGACATGTCAAACATGACACAGAAGTTGTAAACTGGAGTGACAGGGAAGATGACTAAAGTCTTGATAGATGTTCAAGAGGAGTAAGTCAACAACATAGGCTTGACAACAATGAGGAGGAGATGCTGGGGGAGGGGAGAGATAGATGTGTGAGTCATCACAGTAGGCATGGAAGATAAAGCAATAAAAGAGGATCAGGGAGTGGGAGTAGGGATGGGCCAAGAAGTAAGACCAGAAGGATGTCTATGGTAGGTTAAAAAAAGATGGAAAAGGAGCTACTGATGTAGTAAGTAAGAAGTAGTAAGGATAGGACAAGGATAGTTACAGTCACAGAATCATAGGAAGAAGCCCAGAAAAGGGATGTGATAGAGTGGGATACATCTGTATCAAATTGTGAACTCCATTTTCTAGATTTGTAACAGATTGTGAACCTCATTTTGCCTTATGTGATGAACACCTGTGTAGGCTTGACTAAGGATAGACTATTATATTGAATTCCAGACAATTACCCTATCCAGGAAATGTGCTTGACACCTCATTGAATGACTATGGCTCAGACCATCAGGAGAGCAATCAAAGATCATTGACTTTGTATGACTCTGAACTGCTGGGCCACCCACATGGAACAATGTGGGTTTTTTGTTTGTTTGTTTTCTTGATTTTTTTTTTCTACACAGGGGGCCAGGAGAGGGTGGGGGTTGGTTTGATGGAGAGGAAGGATGGGGACTGAAGCACGCCAGATTAATCACATGGCAAAAGGAGACAACCTTCACTTATGAAAGTGGTGTAGCTCTGAAACAGAAAGAACTGAACACCGCATCTAAGTCAGATGTGCAGGAAAGAAAGTTGGCAGGAGGAACTCTGTTCAGTCTGAACATTGACACACTTCAGACTCTGAGACAGGTTGAGATCAGACCGGAGAGGACACATCTCAAGACTTTGCTTTTTTTCCAAATAGCTGTAACCGTCAAGTGCATTCAAGAATAAAGTTTCTGTGGCTAAGAACTTCCGTTGCTAAGCTTGTATTCCTTGCTTTCCTGTAACCATGTCCCCAAAGAGGTTAAACTAGAAACCAGAGTACCGGCAGCCTAGGTGGAGCTCTGGGGAAGCATGCATAAGTGACTGTGGGGTTCAGAAGGCCTAAGACACTAGTTTCAGGGTCTAGGTTGCCTGAACTGTGAAGTCCCGTGTCCCAAGGAAAGTACCCGATAAGTCTTCTGAGCCTGGGAGTGTGCCTTCCAGACACCTAATTAGAAACAGTGACTAGACTATATACCCCGGCTCAGTTGGCTTGGGACCCAGCAGTTGGATCCATTCACAACTGTCTGGTGACTATACAGAAGGGTACTGGTCCAAGTGGTAATGGTAGAGAGGAGGAGGAAGACCAATTATGTCAAAGGTGATGAAAATGGAAAAGAGGCCCTTTGCATTGGATCAGTGATGACCTTAGTGATGGGCAGCATCAGTGAACTATGGAGGGGACAAACTAATTATGGGGGACTAAGGAGGAGGAATCTAGGGAAGCCAAATAGTATTGATGGAATGCTTAGGAAGTTTGGAGGCAAATGGAAGGAGCAAGATGTGCTGTTTCAAAGGATAACCCAGTTATGTTATGGTCTCTCGCAGGCCTCATGTCTGAAGGTTAAAGGAGAAAAAGGCAGATGGGTAGAAGAGTAAAGGTAGAAGAGGTTAAAGGGAAATGGGGGTGGGGGGCAAGAAATACATTGCTGAGGATAAGAGGCAGGACACAAGGAGGGAGGAAAGTGACTAAATTGAAGGAAGAGAGAATACATTTTTAGAGGGGGAACCCACTTTTTTTTTTTAATGCTCTGCAATGTGGAGGTTATTGGGATGGTAGTACGTGTAATGGGCATGCCAAGGTTAGAGACTGAATTAAGCAGATAGAGTGGAAAGGGTGTGTGTGGGAGAAGACAGTCAAAGAAAAGATCTCATATTGATGTTCTGAAGGTTATAGAGGGAACATAGAAATCGTAGAGAGATTGCAGTGCTCATATCAACTTTCATATAACTGACCTGTGAGACACCATTAGATCAGATGTGCTTCAAACTTTTATTTTCATATATATGATGTTTACAAAATAATTGATTTTGATCAATGATCAACTGAAATGTATTCATGAAAGTTATAGAAGATTTCTTGCTTGCCAAGCCATGCAGTACTTGCTAAAATCTAGCCCTAGAAAGGCTAGAGATATTGAACCATAAAATCCCAGCCCAAACATTGTAGCATTATTAACATAACCTGAAAATGAAACTTACTGGTCTATCTTTATTATTCAAACTGGAGAAAATGAGAATACAGAATTTTTTTCTTTAAATTCTTTCACTTTCAGTAAACTAAGCTGCTATTTCTAACATTTATTTAAAAAATAAGGGGCTAGATCCTCAGCTGGTGCAAATGCAAATAACTCCATTGAAGTCAGTGGAGCTACGGCTGTTTGCACCAGCTGAGGATCAGCAGGCCCATGAGTTTTAACCAGATAGTTCCTGTTTAAATCAGTATTCTGCCCATGGTTTAGAGCACAGCTCAATGTTCTGCCACTTGAACTTTCCACCACAGGTGAGAGAGCTAGAATTGTGCCTTTCATGTGAGATTTTTGACACTTTTTTTTTCTCTACATTTTAATCACAAAACCCTTGCTCCCTCAATAACTAAAGTGTTTTGGGTGAATAACATGTATTTAAAGCTTTCTGTGTTTTTATAAACATGTTGAACACACATAGAGAAGTACACAATACATTAGGAAACACAAACAGTGAGAAAAAACCAGACCAAAAAACCTTCTGACAGCTCATGAGTAAGATAATATTCCTGCTCCAGCCTGCATGCCACCTTCAGACTAGCACCGCAGACAGAAGTGTGAGGTTGAGGGTCACTGCACACTGTGAATTTTAAAATGATGGAAACTTTTGTGCTAAGAAACTTTGTGCTGCTCCACTGTGAGATACAGTGTTAAGTAGCCCTTAAAAGTTCTCATTTCTTGTGTGTTGTCTACTGTTTGTGGACTATACCGTAGATTTCATCATGCAAACAAATGGTTCAGGACAATTTAGAATAATATATACTTATACCCTGGATCTTTGCATAGAAGTCTTATTAATGTCTTCTTGGATACTTATGACATACAAGTACTATGAAGGCCATCTAAGTACTGAAAAGTAGAATTAATAATATTGAGGGATATACACTTTTGTACAGCTTCCTATATAGCACGCATGTCAGGAAATGGTTTATAAATTTGCAGTCTATCTGATCTGAGTCCTGTTGTATGCAGCTCTGCTGTAGCCACCTATATTGTGTCAGCGCAGCCAGAGGGCTCTTCACTATGCTATAACAGACACAAGGAGATAAATACACAGTTGTGGATCTGTGTGACATAAGGAAAACCCATACCCATTCTTTTTACTCCAGCTATGCCCTTCTCTACAATGTCAGCAGCAAGGAAGGAGTGTGCATATGATCTCCTTGCACCTTTTTGGGGGGGGCGGGACGGGGGAAGTAATTTGTCTGGCTGATCGCGTGAAGGGAACAGTGCTTTATGGCTGGGATGCGAGGGGATGAAAACTGTTGCAAAAGGGGACAGCGTGGTTGCTGATTCATCTCCTAGGAATGCAGGGTTTAAAGGGGCAACCCTGTGCCGGAAGCTCCCTTTTACATTGAACAATCTGAAGCAGAACCCACCCTCCCTCCTATTTATGTGGTAAAATACCAGGTTTGGTCAAGATCTGCTGTGGGCATTACGCTACCTGTCCCTTTTTTAGGGAGTCTAGGATGAAATTTTTCCCTTACCACCATATTGGATTGGGTGCAGTTGGGTTTTTTTCACCTTCCCTACAGCGGGTTCAGGAAGGGCTCTGTTTGTGTATGGCATGAAGGTTGGTAGGCCATATGTCGCAACTCATTATTTAAGTGTAGGGTGGATGTCCACTGCAGGTACTCCATAGGAAAGGTAGACAGTGACCGGATAAATGGCTTGGAAAAGGACTTAAAAAGAGGTATTTGGTACAGCAGGGAGCCAACCATCCTATGCGGGGTGCGGATGGTAAAGTCCTGGCAATGGATTTGCTGGAGGGACCTGGATGGAAAAAGAGGGGAAGCTGATGGGAGCCCCCCCAGATAATTACGGAATAAACATGGGGTTACCTGCACCATACATCTTTATCTACCGGGTAGTCTCAGACATTTAATAATAAAGTTGCAGCCTAATTAAACCCATGTCAGATGTCTCCTATTCTTCTTTCAGTATAGCCAGTCAAATAGCCTTTGTCACACTGTTCTATCCCAGACATAGTTTCTGCTATTATTTACCCAAACAAGCCACATTTACGGGGTTTTGAGTGGCAAATGGTAGAAGCCCTGCTATGTTATCTTAACCTTTTTCACTTCTTCAGGTGCTGGCCACAGGGAGAATCCAGGATAGGGCCTCTGTTTACCCTGTCCCACAAGATCTCAAAGGGCCTGTCTTCACATACAGCTTTAGTGGATTTTTCACACCCCTGAGTGACATATTTATAGAGAGATAGGTCTGTAGTGTAGACCTGGCCAAACCCTCCAAACTGCCAAGTAATGTATTTACCAATTTCTGAAAGGCAACTAATATAAATATAGTAAGGTCTGGTCTGCACTACAAACCTATATTGATATAAATGTCACTCAGGGGTGTGAAAAATCCACACCCCAGAGTGATGTAGTTATACTGACCTAACTCCCGGTACAGACAGTGCTATGTTGGCAGGAGAGCTTCTCCCATCAACACAGCTACTGCCTTTTGGGGAGGTGGATTAACTCTTCCATTGGTGTAGTAGCACCTTCACTAAAAATCAGTTCAGCTGCACCGATGCAGCATTTTAAGTGTAGACTTACCCTAAGATGTGAGACACTGAAGTTCTTTGACAAGCTATGATAAGGTAATGCCAAGACATTTGGAACTAGGTTGGGGATAGACTCTGCATGTGTGTGCAAGGATCCTCCCCCAACTTACCACCCCTGCACATGGGCCCAGCCAGAGGCTCAACCCTTGTTCCCTGCTGAACATGGAAACTGCTCAGAGACAGCATATTTAATCAGTGGCCAATTGAAAAGTGGTTATGGGGGAGGCAAAGCACTGGCCAAACCTACCAACAATACTGGCAATTGCACACTTTGTGTTCAGAAGGAGCTCTGGAAGTCACTTGTAGCTTTCTCTGGGGCAGAGTGGCTCCCTTATTCAGAAGCTGTGCCTTAATAGCCTGCACTGGACTGCACTGGAAATTGTTACATTGTTAGTATCCACATTCATAAGGACAATGGGGTGGGAGATGAAGTTTTTAGAACTTTGCTATTAGGGCCCATTAGTGAGATATTTCTATTTTGCTGTCTGACCAAACTGTCCCGGCTTCAATGAGAGTTTCAGCTGGCCAAGGACAGCAGTAACAGTAGTCTCATTACAATTAAAGATGTAACATAGAAAGCATTACTTTATCAAAATAAAAACTCTGAAAATATTGCTACTAGTACTGTAATAACTGTGTATCACTGGCCTATTATTACAGCTGAGTGGACAGTCATAAGGAAAAGAGTATTCTACATGCTCTCCTTCCAAAACAGTTCACTGCAGGTAATTTTAATGGGGCTGTTAATAACCTGGCACCAGTCCCAGCCAGATGTAGCACATTTAAATGTTGTTCTTATAGCTATGTCACAACTGTTGACATTGCATGTCAGTAATGGAAAATTGCCACTGCACCAAACAACCATCTTCATTATATGGAATCACCTTGTTAATCTGCAGCCAAATGCAACTTGAGGCGGAAAGAGTGTTTAGATTGCACCCATCTGTATACTATCACTCCAGGTGGCAGGTCATTCTTCAGGATTAGAGATTGAATCAGTCTTTCCATCATCAAGAAGCCCTCCTCCACAACAAGTGCCTGTCAATCCAATATTTTACTTTCAGTACCATGAGGACTGCACAGCATGGTAATGAAATTTCTCTATAAGTAGGCCAGGGACATCTATACCAGAGGGATACATCTCTTTAAAAATCTCAGTGAAATGAGACAGTGTACTGCGGGCTGTAGGCAATAACTTGGTTTCAAGCATGAGCCTAAACATTTAGGGATATATGTCTACAAGTTAAAACTAAATTTGAATACTTGGGCTATTTTATTAATATAGTAATTAGTACTCGGCACATAGCTGTTATTGCTTTCTGGCCTTAAAGAAATCCATTTCTGTAACAAAAAGTAAGTTTATCCCTGGTATAAACCTTCTGCACTTTTTTCCAAAGCAGACTGCAAATGACCTTGTCTAAAACTGATCCTCTTAAAGTGCCCACAGCTAAAATTGACTATGGGATTCAGGCTATTAGGATTATTCTTAAAGGAGGCTACTCAGTCCTCCCCAGCAGCAAGGGGAACTTCCATAGCTTGCCCAGGCAGCTTAGCCATACTGGGATGGCGGCTGCCCTTCAGATATTCCTATCTATTGGTCAATCTTCTCCTTTCTTACTCATTTACCAGGTGAAAGCTTGTGCTGTCATCCAGGTATAATTCATAAAGTGTAAAAAAAAAAAAAAAAAAAAAGACACAAATGACCAATCATAAAAATTGCACAGACAGACCACAAATCCCAAGCTACGTCTTCACTACAGACCTTACAACAGCACAGCTGTACCACTGCAGCTGCGCCACTATAAAGTTTTCCATGTAGTTGCTCTATGCTGATGGGAGAAAGCTCTCCCACTCTCAACAAGTGATGGTAGTTATGTTGGCAGGGGAATGTCTCCTTCTGACAGGGTGCTGTGCACACCAGTGCTTCTGTTGGTGTAACCTATGTCTGTTGGGATATGTTTTTTTTACACAAACCCTGAGCGACGTAAGTTTTACTGACTAAAGTTCTGGTGTAGACATAGCCTCAGTGATGATTGAACCTGGTGATATTCTAAACAAAGAGAGCTGTCAGCATGCTTGTAGCTGTTTCCATTGTTTTGCATTGTCTCAACAGACATTCTAGGCTACAGAGTAATGCCCAGAGTGACAATCCTGCATGTTTACATGGCCTTACCTGGTACCTTTTTTCACCATCCTTCTTTTAATGGAATTGATTCAATATCTGAAGCTTTCAGATACTATGGTGATAGGTTTAGTATAAAAAAAAAAAACTATGAATGATAGAGATTAGCTATAGCAAATAGAGTATGTAGGTAAGATTAGAATAAATTTAAAATATATTTTCTTTCTAAAATATAAATATTTATAGGCATTTACTTCTCAGGTCTACTTGGTTATGTTATCACTCTTAGAGTCATTTTTCCCAATGTGCAAGTTTTAACCAAAAGTGGATAACTGAAATATGTTTTCTTAAAGCACTGAGATATGAAAATATCTGCATTTTGCAGTATTTTACAATCTGTTGTTAATTTGCGAGGTCATACAAGAAATGTGTAGGTGTTTACTAAACTTCTAGCAAACTCCAAGCTAACAATTATGATCATTTAACTGATGTGACTATGTGACATTTTCACAGACTGTTAAAAATAGGAAAGCAGCTGAAACAGAAGAGATAGTGACAACAGAACAATAGAAGCAATAGAAAGGATCTAAAGAAAGACTCTGTGAAGAAAATGAAAAAGTAGATTGAAATAAATACTAGAAAACATCAGGTGCCTGAGAAAATTGGCATAAAATTGTTTGGTTATGGCTTGCTACATTGGCAATAAAAGAAAATGCTTTTAGATATTATTGGTTACTGTTTTAATTATATTTTCTTAAGATATAGGCCAGATTCTTGTTTCTATGCCAGCCACTTTGTGTTGCTTAAGTGATACAACGGGACGAGAATTTGTATCTGGCCAGCAGAGAATTCCAGTTGTGGAGGGAAACTCCCCACTGTCATAATGCCAGTGGTATAAATTAGAACTGCCTATAGGCTGCTCTAACGTGAGTGTTCGGACTGGTGCAAAGCAGCTCACAGAATCAGGGATCCATAAGCACATACCTGATGGCCCCTGCATCCTGCACTGAGAAGAGCTTGTACTCAGGAGAAAATCTAGCCCAACTTTTTTTTTTTTTTTTTTTTATTATGGCTAGGCAGGGGAGCAACAGTTGCATGATATAGTATTAAATTGTTATCTATATTAAGCTACAATGGAGTATGATGCTTACTGCATGTAGTGATTCATAGACTCAGTCTGAGGTCTTTTATCAGAAATATAGCAGTAACAAAACCAGCAGTCTTGTAATGAACATTATCTGTGGAATGATTGGAATATGAAGCTTTCCTTCCATTGTCCCAAGTGGTTCTATCATCTGTAAATCAGTAAGATCCTTTCCCTCTGTATGTCTTACTGATTTTACAGACGATAGAAGAATTGGATGCAATGAAAGGCAATTTCCACATTCCAGTACAGAAAGGGAAAGAGTGGTCTTGTGGCTAAAGCACAGTGCATGGAATCAGAAAATCTGAGCTCTACTATCAATTCTAACACATATTTCTTCTTTAACCTTGGGCAAATTACTGGGCTTCATTGTGGCTGTTTTCCTCCTCATAAAATGGGGATAGAATATTCACCTCACAAGAGTGTTGTGAAGTTTAATTAATCAATAGTTGTAGTGTACTTTAAGGTCTCCGGATAGAAGGCAAGTGATACATTCAGTGTATTATTTTAGCAATTTGTATAGTGCTTATTGACATGGCAGGTGGGCATTTCACTTATAGCGATTAAAACCAGTAAAAAGGACAACATTTTAAAAACCAAAAATCAGCTTGAATTTTAAATAGGCCTCACTTCATGCTCTGAAGGTTGCTAGTCTAGGGCTATAAGTGGCTTCCAAAGGGAATAAATTCCAAGAATAAAATCCGGATCCCATTGAAGTCAATGGCATTTTGCTATTGACTTCCACTGGCCCAAAATTTCAAACCAAAAGCTTTGAGACACCTTTGTGTTTTCTGTGTTCTCTGTATGCACACTAAAATGAATGTACCACACACTGTGGTCTATGCAGGAGTCACCAGTCACTCATATCTGATGTATAACTCAGGTTCTTTTGACAATATAACTGAAACACTCTTTAATGTATGATGAATAAGCCAAAGTCATTTACTGTATGCACTTTTTCCAAGAGTAAGACAGCGGAGAGGTGGGCCCTTCTTACAGCAAGGAATGACCTATGGGAATTAATTTTGAAAGTGTAAGCAGAGTCAGGATGAGCTCTACCCTGACATCTGGCGGTGAATTATGGCGAGTGTGGAAAAGAACTCCAGGGGCTGATCTTGTTTGCATAGGCACACCCACCCGCCTGGCATGAAACAACAGCAACTGAAAGTGGTTACTTTGGCTGGTGTGGGATCCCCAGTTTCTCTGTTATTGGGGCAGGAAGAATAAAGTTTTGTTACCCTGATTCTGTGAATCAAGGCCAGTGGAACTGTTGTACGACAGAAGGACTGAGTGAGACCTTCACCATTACCTAAGTAGCACTTGCTTGACAAGGGGCATGGGTTACAAAACCCAGGAATGGAGAGAGGATGGGGACAGGTATTTGTGTCTGATGGTATGGGCCCCCTCTGAGGGTTTGAAACACCAATTGCACTACCTCCTCTCTCCACTGTTGAATATCAGAGTTATCTTTGATTCCATTAGGAGTCTAGTTACAGGCTGCTGAGCTGAATTCACATTGGGACAATGTTGCACTAGCACTGGGGCTCCCCTACTATGAGTTGAAATTGCTAAGAGCTGAAATCACAAAAGTTCTAAAGTTATTAAGGGCTGAGATCACTGAGTGCTGTGTTAACTAGTGGGGGAGCCTGAAGCTATATTGCTAAGCGGCTGGCGGAGCAGCTAGCAGAGTGGAGCCTTGCGGGGATGGTTGGAGCGGAGCTGAGCAGCTCACAGGTCGGTGGGCAGAGCAAAGCGGCTGGAGGAGCAGCGAGCAGAGCGGAGCCTTGTGGGAGCGGCCCAAGGGACGGCTGAAGTGGAGCAGAGCGAAGCAGCTGCCAGAGCAGTTCGTGGGACGGCGGGAGCGGCTCACGGGACAGCTGGTGGAGTGGAGCGGCTCGTGGTGAAGGCTGCGGTAGAACCCCATGGAGAGGCAGCCGGTCGGCCTCGGATCACGTAAGGTGCTCCTTAACACCCTGCGCGCCCCCCCTTGAACTCTGGGACTGCACTGACCAGGGACAGAGACTTTGGGGGGTTGTTGGACTTTTGGGACTTTGGTGATTCTTGGGTTGCTGGTTTCAAGAACCCACGGGAAAGGACACAGCCCAATTTGCTGGGGTGGGTTTTTTGCTCATGGTTTGTGTTATGAATCCTGTTTGTGGTGTTTTTCCAATTTAATGCTGATGTCGTTTACCTCACATTATTAAACATTTTCTGTTACACTCAGGCTCCGTGCTTGCGAGAGGGGAAGTATTGCCTCTTAGAGATACCCAGGGGGTGGTATGTAATTGTCCCAGGTCACTGGGTGGGAGCTCGAGCCGGTTTTGCATTGCGTTATTGAAACGGAACCCCTAGATACAGAACCCGGCCCTTGTTGCTGCCAACTTAGATGGGCAGAAGGGTTACAAAAGAACTCATGGAGCCAGGGATGGGGAAAAGGAAAAGGGACAGAATAAAAGACATTGACTCAAATTGGTAAATATATTTATATGAATTTTAATATGAACTCAGTTGTTGTATGTCATAGTATATTTGCAGTGATATATGCACACGTATTATGGTGATAGGTATGGAAGAGATAGATAATCACTATTTTTATTGCTTTTTGTTTTGCTAGTTTTGTGAAAGTATTAAATCCCCTTTAATGGAGTTCTACAATATGCTGACTGAACAAGAAAATATACAGTACATGCAGAACTGTGATTTCTACCACTATATTAGTAAATGTCAGCCTTGTTACATGTATTCAGTGATTTTCTTAATGAAAACGTCAGCATAACCTTGGCATTTTCCGCCTTTCATTTAATTTTTGCACTCTTCTTTCATCTGTTAGTTGACCTTTGCATGCACTTGGTAGTTTGCCTAGGGTGCTGTCACACCTCCAATGTTATTCTCTAATGATGGTCTTTTGCTGCCAAATTGAAATAGAATCTCCAGGAAGGAGTTCCAGGACCTTGCTCCCAATTCAGTCCAATGATGAAAATTTCAAAATATTGCTACTATGACTTTTAACTCCTTTTCTCAAAGAGAATCAATGACCGTTTTTTACCACCAAAAAAAAAAAAATTGAAAATACATGATCTGCTCAAATATTGTAATGCTATGGCATTCTATGACTGAAGAGTTGCAGTCATTGAAGAAACAGCTGTGATACCAGTAATATAAAACAAATGAAAAATAATGATGATTTTGAATGAGTGAGCCAGATATATGTTCTTAGCATAAAACCAGAGGGATGATGTACCATTTGAGGGAGTTTTATAAAGGAGACAATGACAGGAGCAATAACATATATTACTCAACACACATCATGTTGCAGAGGAAAAATATTAATTAGTACGGACCTTTCAGTGTCACTTCTGACTCAATAGTATGTGTCTGGATGCAGTGAAACCTAAAGTAATACAGAATCATAGAAATGTAGAGCTGAAAGGGACTTAGAGAGATCATCTAGTCCAGCTCCCTGCATCAAAGCACGACTGAGTACTCCTAGACTATCTCTCACAGGTGTTTGTCCAACCTATTCTTAAAAGCCTACGGTGATGGCAATTCCACAACCTCTCTTGGTAACCTATTCAAATGTTTAAATATCCTTATACTTAGATTTCCCTAATATCTAATCAAAATCTCCTTTGCTGCAGATTAAGCCCAGTACTTTTTGTCCTACCTTCAGTCAACATGGAGAAGAAATGATCACAGTCCTCTCTATAACAGCCTTTACCATATTTGAAGACTGTTATCTTCAGTCCCCTCTGCAGGAAATAAGCTCCTTCAGCAGAGGCTGAGGAGTAACTAGGCCAGCCTCCAGACTGATTAATGAGCTCAATTGGGTTGTGCTAGGCAGGCCCAACTGAAGGGAGCCAGCAGGCCTACTTTTAAACTCAGCAGTAGAAGTCAGTCACTGTCTATTCAACGCTAGGGTTACCATATTTAACAAATAAAAAAAGAGGACCCTCCACTGGGCCCTGGCCCTGCCCATTTCCCACCCCAACTCCGCCCCAACCCCGCCCCATCCTCCCTCCCACTCACAGCCATGTGAAAAGGGCTGCCCGAGCGCTACCGGCTTCACGGTTTGCCGGGCAGCCCCCAGACCCTGCGCCCCCGGCCGGCGCTTCCCCAGCGCAGCTGGAGCCCAGGAGGGGAAGCGCCCAGCCTGGGGCGCAGGGTCTGGAGGCTGCCCGGCAAACCATGAAGCCGGTAGCGCTTGGGCTTCGGGCAGCCCCTATGCCTCCGGACCCTAAGCCCCCGGCTGGGCACTTCCCCTCCCAGGCTCCGGTGGCGCAGGGTCCAGAGGCATGGGGGCTGCCCAAAGCCCATAGCGCTTGGGCAGCTCGGCTCTTAAACAGAGCTGAAGAGTCAGGGGAGGAGCAGAGCCGCCGCGGGAGGGGAAGTGCCCGGCCGGCATTTTCCCGGACATGTTCGGCTTTTTGGCAATTCCCCCCGGACGGGGGTTTGATTGCCAAAAAGTCGGACATGTCTGGGAAAAAATGGATGTGTGGTAACCCTACTCAACGCTTCTGACCACAGCTGCAGTTGCTTTTGCCTCTGCCTATTTCTTGACCCTCTCCAGCCCTGTTCCTGCATTGCTTGTCTTGTTTATGTCTTGCTCCAGCCCTGTTTCTGCCTTGTTTCTCTCTTGCCCCAGCCCTATGTTCCTTTTCTAGTTCCTAGTTCCTGCTCTGACTCCTGACTGTGGCTCTGATCCTTGTCTCTAGTTCCTGCCTCTGGCTCTGACCCTGGGCTCTGATTTCTGGTTTCAAACTTCAGCGCAAACCTTAGCCTCCAGCTTCAGTTCCTGGGCCCTGCAGCCCGACTGAAGCCAGACTGAAGGAGTATCACAGAAGAACAGAAGCAGTCTTCTTTTCTTGAGACTAAATAAGCCCAGTTTTTGTAACCTTTCCTCATTTTCTAAATGTTTTATCATATTTGTTGCTCCCCTCTGTATCCTATCCACTTACTCTGCGTCTTAAAGTGTGGCACCCCAAACTGGACATAATATTCCAGCCGGGGCCTCAGCAATGCAGAGTAGGGCAGAATAATTACATCCCATGTCTTATATATGATACTACTCTTAGTACACTGCAGAATATTAGGCTTTTTTTTGTAATTGCATCAAATTGTTGACTCAGCTTCAATTTGTGATCCTCAATACCACCTGCACCATCCTTTTCTGCTGCACTATTACCATCTTTGTTATTCCTCATTTTGTACTTACGCATTTGACTTTTCCTTCCTAAGTGTACTATTTTGCATTTGTCTTTATTTAATATCATCCTGTTGGGTAAAGGCCGATTCTCCTATGTATCAAAGTCATTTTGAATTATAATACTGTCCTCCAAAATGATTGTACCCCTCCCAGTTTGGTATCATCTGCAAATTTTATAAGCATATTCTCCACTCCATTATTCAGTCATTAGTGAAAATATTGAATAGTATCAAATCCAGGACTGACTGCTGTGAGACCTCACTAGATTCATCCTCCCAGTTTGACAGCGAACCATTGCTAACTACTC
This sequence comes from Malaclemys terrapin pileata, assembly GCF_027887155.1. Taxonomy (NCBI): domain Eukaryota; kingdom Metazoa; phylum Chordata; order Testudines; family Emydidae; genus Malaclemys; species Malaclemys terrapin. The sequence goes on from NC_071509.1 coordinate 95,212,460, forward strand.
TTATATAGTCTTTCAACCAGTTGTGCACCCACCTAATAGTAATTTCATCTAAACCACATTTCCCTAATTTGCTTATGATAGTGTCATGTAGAACACTGTCAAAAGGTTCACTTAAATCACATCTACTGCTTCACTCTTTTCCACTAGGCCAGTAACCCTGTGAAAGGAAAAAAATGTAGGTTGATTTGGCATGATTTGTTATTGACAAATCCATGTTGACTATTACTTGTCACTCTGTTATCCTCTAGGTGCTTGCAAATTGATTGTTTAATAATTTATTCCAGTATCTTTCCATGTATAGAAGTTAGGATGACTAGTCTATAATTCCTTGAGTCCTCTTTGTTGCTCTTTTAAGGATAAGGGTACTATATTTTTCCTTTTCCAGTCTTCTGGGACCTCACCAGTCCCCCATAAGTTCTCAAAGTTGATCACTAATGGTCCTGAGATTGCCTCAGCTAGTTTCCTATGTACCGGGGTGAATTTCATCAGGCCTTGCTGACTTGGATATATCTAATTTATCTAAATATTCTTTGACCCATTTTTTCCCCTCTTCTGGCCTGTGTTCCTTCCTCATTTTTGTTAATATTAATTTTCTTTTTTAAAGAAGACTGAAGCAAAATAGGCATTAAAAACCTCAGCCTTCTTTGTGTCATCCATTATTAGCTCTCCTTTCCTGCTGAATAAGACCTGCACTTTCTGTTATCTTCCTCTAGCTCCTAATGCATTTATAGAACTGTTCTTATTGTCTTTATGTGCCTTACTAGGTGTAACTCATTTTGTGTCTCAGCCTTTCTGATTTTGTCCCTACATGCTTGTGCTGTTCTATTGTACTCATCCTTAGCAATTTCTCCATGTTTCCATTTTTTTTGTAGGATTCTTTTTTTGATTTTCAGGTCATTAAAGAGCTCTTGATGGAGTCATTTTGGCCTATTCCTAATCTTCCTAACTTTCCTTTGAGCCAGGATAATTTACTGTTTTGCCTTTAATATTGTCTTTTTGAGAAGCTTTCCTGAACTCCTTTTCTCCTTAAATTTTCTTCCCATGGGACCTTACCTGCCAGTTCTCTGAGTTTGTTAAAGTCTGCTTTTCTGAAGTCCATTATCCTTAGTCTGCTGCTCTCACTCCTTCCTTTCCTTAGAATCACATAGCCTATCCATTCATCCAGAGATTTTCAACTGGTTTGCCTCTCACCTCCTTCTGGACATCAGAACAAGTGTATAATTCTTGATGTACAATGAAACACTTGTTCCCTGACTGTCCTTTCTGAACAAATTATACCCTGCCTTACCCGTGTCGGAGAAAAACAGAGTTCTCACTTTCTTTTTTGAATGCAGCAAGTCAGATACTTTATTCTCAAGCAATTGCATGAGGGAGAGAGTGCACTAGGACACAGGGTTGCCCCCTCCTTGGCAGGTCTCTCAAAAGATAAACAATTAAAGCAAGCATTTACACCTTTTGTTACATACAGTAATGGGCAACAGCTGCATTTTGTTTGTACATAGGTCATTCTGATATCTTATTTTTCTCACCTATTTAGACTATAATCTACATTCCATACTTATCTCACACAAGGTCACAACAACTTCTCACACAGTTCTTCTCCACTCGCCTCACACAATCCTCACTTCTACAAGTCTCGCATTATTAGGGTTACAGCTAGCCTGACTCTTGCTCATAGAAGGGACTGTTTGCATTGAAATCCCCTTCAGATCTTTGTCAGTTCTTTCTCTACTTCCGCACTAGTATTCCAGTTATGAGATTTATCCCACCAGGCGCTGTGACATCAATTATACTATTATGTTTGTGAATTAAGACTTGCAGTTCTTCCTGTTTATTCCCCATACTTATTTCATTTGTATATAGACATCTAAGATGTTGAGCAGAATCCTCCATTGTGTTACCTCTATTGCTCCTGACATGCTATTGTTATTTTACATTCCCCACCTCTCTGACTTCCAGCCCTTTGTCAAGGTCATCTTTTAGACTTACATGTGGGCTTTTATCAACTGCCCCCCCTTTGAAGCTAGTTGTTTCAAACCCTCCTCACTAGGTTGTCGAGTCAGAGTCCCAAGATTCTCTTACCCTTCTTTGACAGGTGGACTTCATCTCTTCCCAGCAGTTCTCATTCACATAACAGTATCCCATTGTTGAGGAAAGCCCTCCTGTTGACACCATCTGCAGACATGCATTCATCTCCCAAGTTACATATTTCCCTACTGGGGTCCTTTCCTTCAACTGGTAGAAAAAATGAGAAAACCACATGCACCACTGACTGCTTCACCCTTGCTCCCAAAGTGCTGTAATCACTATTGATATGCTCAGAATCATACCAGGCAGTATCAATAGAGACCACATGGATGAGCGGCATGTGACGGTGGTCAGAAGGCCACATGAGCCTCAGCTGCCTTTTCAGAACATCTCATATATGAGATCTTGTCAGGCAGCAACCTCCAGGGATTATATCTTATATCATAAATAATGACAAATCTTAGTCCTATACATATAGAACAGAAAGCAGGATGAAAACCTCTTTCTGCTGTGTATGTTGGTTCTGCATAGTTTTTATTGTTGGGTCGAGTGGCTCTGTCTCCACTGCATTATCAGGACTCTCAAGTTGGCTCGGGGACAGGGAACTCGTGTTGCCCATAAGCAACCCTCTCATAGCTTGACCAACCTCTTATTACATGCAAGCCTCTTTAGTAAAAGGCAAGACACTGGGGCTACAGTAAACACTATGGTATGCCAAAAGGGGAGTAGCATGCACCAACACAATGTCTTTGCTCTACACCCTGATTGCACTGGGTTTAAGGAGATCTATGGGCCTCTTTAAAATTCTCTAGGACTATCTGTCATTCCGTCACAGAGGACTTTTGTGCCTACCTCATGAATATCAGGGAAGGTACTGAATAGATTAATTGCAACACTTTACCCCAACTTCCATGACTTACAGACTTTGCTTGTGGGCTAAGAAAGGGGTTGGGCAGCCATGGAAGCATTATATAGTTGCCCATTAAAGGATTTCATAATTCTTCAAAAGTGCATAGTCCAGCCAGGCTGGACAGGTCAGGCCAGTTCTGCCTCACAGGCATACCAGCACCTTGATTTGTCTCTAATGAGTCTCAATAATGCATCCAGAAATACAAGGAAGTGCTTTTTAATTGAATTCCTGCTTAAGGAACACAGTAATAAGAAAATAAACTACCAATGCCAGAAAGAGTTAAATGCGACAGAAAGGTGACCTATTTGAGGAAAAGAATGATCTGTTTTCTATATGGCATAACAAAACATGTTTAATAAAACAACTAGGTTATACATTTGACAGGTTTCTCCTGTATCACAACTCTATTAGTGTTGCTCAACTCTCTACGTGTAATACTTATAATCATTCTTTTCTCCTGAAAATGTGGATCAAAAGAAGTTGGAATATGGCATACAGCAAGGTGTTGAACATAATAACTAGGCTAAAGTAATTAAAGCTTTAACTAAATATTTTTTTTTCACTTTTAGCAGTTTAGTGTATGTTTGAAAACAAGAACTTGTTAACTTAATGAGATTTGTTCCATAAGCCTCAGTATATATACTAGTAGACTGAATATGGGTGAACCAGGGTGATCAGAAATTTCAAAATGCAATACTCTATGTTGAGGATTACCTGTTTTACTGCAGCCATTAGCAGTGGTGGCAGAATGAAACCCATTTGCAATCTACCTTGTTTTATCCCTCATTGTTTTCTGACCTCATTGTTCTCTGTCCACACTTCCTGCACTTAGGAAAGATGTGTATTTGGAGGGTGGGGCAAAGGCATTTCTACAACATCTTTGTGCTCCTCTAATCTGAGGACTACTGGGGACCAGTTTGCATCTCGAAAAAGTAGAGCTGTCTCAGACGAGCTCAAAACACATGCTGTCCAGTAATATCTAGTAATGGGGCATTATATTATTCAGGTATCACCAGAGCACAGTAGCTCACCAGCCATGTTTTGTTTCCTTAGTCATAGCTTCACATGTTCTCATGTCCCAACTCTGGCAGGGAAGGTTGGGAAGGGCTATGTTGGTTGGACACTAGGTGAGGAGTTACCCATGCTCAGAGAATCCTCAGATGCTCAGTTAGGATTGCTTTTTCAGTCCATTTGCATTGTTCAGTGATGCAAAAGGGTCACAGCATGGGGCAGGATCTGGCCCATGGTATCTCCATACCTATAGGCTGGTATTAAGGTTATGATACACATGATTTTTTCACACGTTGCACTGTGTGATGGGACGCCTGCCTCACACTGGGCTCTAAGGGGTTAATAGAGCTCTAGGGAGGCTGCACAATAGGCAGCCAATAACAGAAGGCCTGAAGGGAGCAGCCAATCAGGACCACGTAAAAAGGGAGCTGCAGGGCAGAGGAAGGCAGTTCTCTGCTGGAAGCCCAGGGAGGAACAACTGTGTCTCTGGAGGGCTGAGAGAACTGCCAGCACACTGGACAGAGCAGTGCTGCTAGCAGGGACCAGGGGAGCGAAAGACAGCTCCTGGCTGGCTGCTGGGAATGCAGGCTGAGGCCCTGAGGCAAGGGCAATGAGGATGCTGGGGCCACAAGGAAGTGGCCAGACAATTTGGACTGAAGGTCCCCTGGAAGTGGGGAGCATAGATGTGGCACGACCAGAGGGCTGTGTCGCTGAAGAAGATACCACAGTCCTTGGAGACATGTGGGTCCTAGAGCAGGAGTGATGGTGGTGAGGCACCACCTGAAGATGGTGCACTACCATACAGAGCTAATTCCCAAGACAACCAGCAGGAGGCTCCACAGTTGTGAGTGCACCCCATCACACCTTGGTTCACCTGACTGTTTGCTAGTATTTACAACATGGGGTTCAGTTTTGAAAAAGTTCTACTGCGAGACTGAAAGTCACATACTGGATGCTGAGTAGATCTTAATGGACTGAATTTTAAAACCACCTGATGGCTATCAAAAAACAACACAGGAAGATCAGTAAGATCTCTTTATTTATTGGTTTAAGTGTGGAGGTCCACATAAAAAGCATACATAAAAAAGCCAAAATAACATTTCCAACACAAGTTACCATTACTGTCACATACAATAAAATCAACTGCCCTCTAATTATGAAGGATCTATACAGAGGAGGAGACTAAGGCAGCTGATCAAATCTCCAAAGCCCTTATCCCCATCCTTCCTTAAAAAGAGACTGCACAAATTAAATAAATAATCTTTTCAATATGCCATGAAGGTGAAAATGTCTGAATTTTTTTTAGACCAAAGAGTTCTAGAGTTGAGAAGCCCCTCATGCAAAACACCCTATTGGCCACCTTCTTAGCTTTAGTTCCAAAGGGGAACTAGTTCAAATACTTCCAGTAGTCACATCTACTATGAAACAATTTACAGAGAGATGGTCTCTCTCTGGGTTCAGGTCTTTATATTTAAACAGCATCCTTAATTCCATGCAGAATATACTTAACAGTCAATGCCAATGTCAGAACACTGGTACCATATATCTGTGAAGCAATGCTTAATATATTTAATTTCTTGCCAACAGAGATGATGTACCACAGACTTTGCAACAGTTAAAACCTGAATGCTTATAAACAGGTACATATATAATAAAATCCCTAGTTTGCCAACCTGAATAACAAATAATAGGTGCAATGTCTCAGAAAAGAGGTTTAATATGAGTGTCATCAGTTCTTCCAGTGGTTTCCCCAATTTATGAGTGCTACTTTACTCTCTTCTCTGGGTTGCTACTCTGCCACCAAGCATCTGAGATGAAATCTCATACAGGCACTGGTAAAACATTTAGCTATACCATTTTTGTCAGACAAGATGGAGATATTAAACTGGGTTTCAGTTCTAATGGTTGAACAGAAGGAGCAATAAGATGCAGTGATGCAACACTCTGAACAAGAGACCCTTCTGGTCCAAAAGATTCTCTTTCATTTTGTCCAGTATGTTTCTGGAAGAAAGCAAGATAGTAGGCTGTCCACAAGCATTTATGATAGGAGGTTCACATGCAGTTTGCAAAGCATTGAAACCACTTGTATTTGTGTAGCTGTAGTCTGACAAATGGTGGTGGGTTTAATGTTTATTGTCTTTCAGTGATTTCTATACCCAGTGTGCTTGGTTTACAAGTAAAAAGAAGGGTTTTTTTCCCCCCCTAACTTCCAGCTCTGCTATTTCAGCCTAGGATCTGAGATTATTCTTCTGCATCACCACCAATAATAGAGGTTTTGTAGGCTAAGTTAGGGTTTCAGTTACATCTGATTTTAATGTTTCCCTAGCATAACAGTTACTGCTCTCAACTCTAAATCTGATGTGAGTTCAAATCTAAATAGCACCTAAATGCTTTTTATGAGACTGGTTCTATGATGTAACGGTTAGTGCTCTCGGTTTTGAATCTAGAGATGGGAATTCAAATATGTTGATTATCCACTGGAACAAACTACCAATGGAAGTGGTAGATTCTCCATCTCTTGATGCCTTCAGATAAAGACTGGAAGATATGCTTTAGTCAAACTCAAGTTATTAGATTCAATGCATGGGTAACTGGATGAAATTATTTTCCCTGTGTTATGCAGGAGGTCAGACTAGATGATCAAATGGCCCCTTATGGCTTAAAATCTATTAATCTTTCCAAACATGTGCCCTGAATAACATCTGTTCAGTTCCATACCCTTCAATAGGTGTACACAGGTTTAATTGAATAGAATGTGATAAACAATTCTACTGATGCTGCACAAGAAAGAATAGAATATAACTCACTCTAGCTGTGTTGACTCTGCAGGGCCAACAAGACGAAAGAGTGCTTTAAAAGCTATTTTTTTTCTCTACAAGGTCAACAGCTAGGAGTCTGAATACAGATCGAGAGCAGTTCTGTTGAATAAGATGGCAGTTACACATTATCACTGTTCAGAACAGAATTGCATTATAACTTTGCATATATACCAGTAGAGTGCAAAAAACACTGCACTAGCATATGGCAAAATGTAAGGCCTGTAATAGCCTGTTGTTCCCTTGAAAGAACAGATCATAAAACGGATTGGATTATAATAAATCAGGGTGGATACAAATAAATTATTTTAAAGAATCAGTATTTAGATCAGATTTGTTTCGCAACATTTAATTTAAAATACTTTTCTATTTAAAAAAATACACCAATTTAGAATTAAATTTGAAATTGACAACTTATGTTAAGGTCTAATCTTATTATACCCTATTAAAATGTGCATCATTATTAAAATTAGTGGTTTAAATAATTTTAATATAGATCAATCTACCTTGGAATAAATAGACTTTTGTGTGATTATTTATTAATTATTACCACTTTCATGACATGGATTGTTTATTAGGTGTAATCACTTGGGGCTACTATGCATTTATATTATAAACAATCATACATTACGTATAATGCATCAAATATTGGGCTTTTGATACTGTCTCGCATGACCTTCTCATAAACAAACCAGGGAAATACAACCTGGATGGAGCTACTATAAAGTGGGTGCATAATTAGTTGGAAAATTGTTCCCAGAGCGTAGTGGTTCACAGTCATGCTGGAAGGGCATAACGAGTGGGGTCCCGCAGAGATCAGTTCTGTTCAATATCTTCATAAATGATTTAGATAATGGCATAAAGAGTATAAAGTTTGCAGATAATACCAAGCTGGGAAGGGTGGCAAGTGCTTTGTAGGATAGGATTAAAATTCAAAATGATCTGGACAAACTGGATAAATGGTCTGAAGTAAATAGGATGAAATTCAACAAATGCAAAATACTCCACTTAGGAAGGAACAATCAGTTGCACACATACAAAATGAGAAATGACTGCCTAGGAAGGAGTACTGCGGAAAGGGATCTGGGAGTCATAGTGGATCACAAGCTAAATATGAGTCAATAGTGTAACACTGTTGCAAAAAAATCAAACATCATTCTGGGATTTATTAGCAGGAGTATTGTAAGCAAGACACAAGAAGTAATTCTTCCGCTCTACTCCACGCTGATTAGGCCTCAGCTAGAGTATTGTGTCCAGTTCAGGAAAGATGTGGACAAATTGGAGAAAGTCCAGAGAAGAGCAACAAAAATTATACAAAGATCTAGAAAACATGACCTATGAGGGAAGATTGAAAAAATTGGATTTGTTTAATCTGGAGAAGAGAAGACTGAGAGGGGACATAACAGTTTTCAAGTATATAAAAGGTTGTTACAAGGAGGAGGGAGAAAAATTGTTCTTCTTAATCTTTGAGGATAGGACAAGAAGCAATGGGCTTAAACTGCAGCAAGGGCAGTTTAGGTTGGACATTAGGAAAAACTTCCTAACTATCAGAGTGGTTAAGCACTGAAATAAATTGCCTAGGGAGGTATTGGAATCTCCATCACTGGGGATTTTTAAGAGCAGGTTGGACAAACACCTGTCAGGGATGGTCTATATAGACCTGCTTTTAGTGCAGGGGACTGGACTAGATGACTTCTTGAGGTTCATTCCAGTTCTATGATTCTATGATTAGTTTTGTTTGCAAAAGTATCTGTACACATATTACACGGATTCCTGCAACTTTTAAAGTACAGATGACAAAGTTCAGAAACATGTTTGGATCCAACTTGAAACATCTTCAAAGTTCAGTACTGTTGTCATTTGGAGTTCTGGCTCTGTTAATTATAGAGAAGGGCTTCAGTTGAAAATTTCATGCCTGGTTTTGGACCTTATCTTCCTTGAAGTTTGAGGGTAACCTAGTGTTTCAGTTTGGGCCCATCTCTACTTCAAAAGCTATGGCCAATTTTTTTTCAAACGTAGATAGCTAAAGTTAGGCACCAGAATTCATACTTGGGCACCCAAATAAGTGAATAGTGTTTCAGACATTCTGAGCATCCACAGCTTCTTTAACCAACTTTAGACATCTATGTTTGAAATGTTTGGCCATATGTTGTATATAAAAAATATAACTGAATGACAAACCTCTGTAATAGATGACTCCATGTGGTGGTGAATGCTAGAGGACAGCTTGTTGATTTCTAGGAGTGAAACATGTAATACTCTTTCAAGGATAATCTTGCAATGGAATACAAGGATCTTCACTGTCATAGAAGATTAAACAGAACCTTGTGATTACATTGACTGAACAGCCTAACATTATTTCCTACTGATGAAGAATAAGAGCTTCATTCTAAGCAGGTACACTTGGATACACAAATATCACTCTTGTTTTTTTGAATTTCATGGAAACATAGGATTTTCCATAATGGATCTATCAAGTCCAGTATACTGCCTCTGGGAGAGGCCTGCTTTGAAGGAAAACAATACATAAATATTGGTTTATAAAATAAAACAAACCCACAGTGCCTCCAACTAGTTATGCAGTGCTTTACACAGTGGAATAACTTCTTTCTGAACTCTATGATCATATGCCCTGAAACATTAACTGTTCCAGTTTAGAATACTGAACTACCAGTCTTTATTAGCCATAATGTTGTAAAGCCAGATTTTAACCTTGTGGCATAGTGATCAATCTTCACAATAGAGAGAGGTGAACAGCAGGGTCCTCCAGGGATCAGTACTGGGACCTGTGCTGTTGCAACATATTCAACAATGATCTGGAAAACGGATGAACAGTGTAGTGGCAAAGTTTGCAGATGATACAAAATTATTCAAGACAGTTAAGTCTAAAGCAGATTGCAAGTAGTTACAGAGAGATCTCACAGAACTGGGTGACTAGGCAACAAAATGCCAGATGAAAATCAGTGTTGATAAGTGCAAATTAATGCACATTGGAAAAAATAATTGTGTGTGTGTGTGTGTGTGTGTGTGTGTGTGTGTGTGTACAAAATGATGGGTTCTAAATTAGCTGTTACCACCCAAGAAAGAGATCTTAGAGTCATTGTGGATAGTTGTCTCAAAACAATGTGTAGCATCAGTCAAAAAGGCTAACGGTATTAATAAAGGGGTAGAAAATGAGACAAAATATAACACCAGTATACAAATCTATAGTGTTCACACACATTGAATACTATATCCAGTTCTGGACACCCCATCTCAAAAAGAAGATAGTGGAACCGAAGAAGATTCAGAGAAGGGCCACAAAGCTGATCAGTGGTATGGAATGGCTTCCATACGAGGAGAGACTAAAAAGAGACTATTCATATTAGAAAAAAAAAAAACAGTGACGAGTATGTGTGTGTGAGGGGATATGACAGAGTTCAACAAACACATATTATTTACCCTTTTACACAAAACAAAACCCAGGGGTCTCCCAAATAAATTAACAGGCAACAGGTTTAATACAAAAAAGAGGAAGTACTTTTTCACACACAATGCAACTAACCTGTGGAACTCATTGCTATGAGATGTTGTAATGGCCAAAAGTATAATTAGGTTAAAAAATAATTGGATACATTTATGGAAGATAGGTCCATCAATGGCTATTAGCCCAATATTGTCAGGGATCAATCAGGGAAGTTTGGGGTGACCCTAAACCTCCAATTACCAGAAGCTGGCAGTGGAAGACAGGGATTGATCACTCCATAATTGTGCTGTTCTGTACACTCCCCCTAATGCTCTAGTATGGACTACAGTTTGAGACAGGATACTGGGCAAGATAGACAGACTATGGTCTGACCTAGTATGGCAGATCTTCGGTAATTAATTCAGTAGTAAATTCCACATGCTATGTAAAGATTTTTTTTTTCCCCATTGTGCAAATCTGGGTTAATGTTTGATGGAGTCAGGCCAATGCTAGTAGTACTGCATATGCTGTCATTGTAGGCCTACTAGGTGGGCTTCTATGGCATATCACTGGGCTGTTTAGTAGTATATGAGAAACTTGTTAAGACATCATTTGTAGCTCCACCTAGTCAGAATTCTATAAGAAGGCTGTTGTTGCCTTGGTGGAAGTGAAGTACAGGCAACCAATATGATACTTGGTTCAGTAATCTAATTTATGATGAAATGATAAAATAGAAAAGCAGAGCATTCTTGATGTTCCAAAAATTATTTAATGGATAGAAATAGGTGATAGAGATAGATGGTACCACAGGTTATGAGTGTTTTAAGGGGGAGGGGGGGAAAGGGGACAATTTAAAAAAAAAACTTGGCAACTCTGCAACAAAACGGAATGCAGTTGGAATAAATAGCTTTTTCAAATAAGCATATAGAAGATTGTTTAATGAAAAACATAAGAGTTTGAAGCTTCAGCACAGACTATATTTTCCCACTATAGAGTAAGGGATCTATGATGAACGATGGAAAAGCAGAAAGCTAAAATTAAGATAAACCAATATTACTAGCCGTACTGGTCTTGATGGCCTTGTCCTCTTCTAAAATTTCTTACGTTCCTAACACCTTATGACAACACTACATAAAATCTTTATCAAATTCAGTGCAGGAAAATTGTCTGTTTGCTTCAAACCCACATGAATAATCTTTGAATATCCTGACATGAAATACAGCTCTGTGTGAGCTTGGAAGCTTGTTTCTCTCACCAACAGAAGTTGCTCAAATGAAAGATATTACCTCACCCACCTTGTCTCAGTCATACTTCCATCAAAAAAAGAACTAGATAAGTTCATGGAGGATAGGTCCATCAATGGCTTTTAGCCAGCATGGACAAAGATGGTGTCCCTAGCCTCTGCCAGAAGCTGGGAATGGGTGACAGGAGATGGATCACTTGATGATTTTGTTCATTCCCTCTGGGGCACCTGGCATTGGCCACTGTCAGAAGATAAGATACTGGGCTAGATAGACCTTTGGTCTGACCCAGTATGGATGTTCTTATGTTTATGACTGCACTTACCATCCAGGTTCCAAAATCTAATACTGGTGACTCATTATTTTGAATAGGCTTTATGTCATGATTAACCATATGAGCCATAAGTGACAAGTTTTGTCAAGCATTGGACAACTATAAACTAATCTGTTGTATTGTCAAAGGACAAAATTCTAGTAGGCTGATATCCCAAAAGGTTCAGTAATTTGCAATTACAATGCCATTTCAAAGAGTGTCTTCTCACTTGAGTTTTACACTGCAATATAAAACAAGAATAGAATTATCAGAATCTTTGTCTTATTTCAGCAGTGCAGAGAAAAAGAAAAAATCTACTAAATATGTGGAGAAAAGGATTTTTAATTAAGTTTTTTGTATTTTCTTCTAGTTCAAGTAAAATGTAATTTGGCATTACAACTTTTCTTTAAAAAATGACAGCACTGTTTGCAGGCTAATATATTGGGTGGGACTCACGAGCTTTAATGAATCAGAAATAAATGAAATATCCATTTCTACAGCAAATCATTAATGAAGTTTGACTAACTAAGTGTGGTATTTTTTCAATACACTAATTGTTAATCTGAGTAACAGATTGCTTGTTAATTTAAATAGTTCAGTCTGTTTTGTGATATTCATGGAAGAGTTTCAAGCTCTCAGAGATATTCTTCTAGATTTACCCCCAAGCAATCCTGAAAAGTTTCAAACATAAAGTTCATTATCGTTTTAAATGAATAACTGTGGGTAGTTAGAAGTAGTGATTTATGACTTAGTCAAGTCTAGGCATTTTAACAAATTAAGGGAAGAGAATTTTAAAAGAACCGTCATTTTGAAGAACATTCCCCATATTTGAAGGAAATATTGTAGATAACTATAAGGTCTGCTGCTTCATACATTTTTTCCCACTTGCTTAAAAGAGGTTGTGCCTTATCTAGTTATGATAAGAGGCCACTTTTTGAAAAGTATCTCATTATTTTGAAAGAATAAATTCTGAAGGAGTGAGTTTTCACTGACCTAGCAATTCACTAGTTCAGAATTTGAGAATCTGAAGAAAATGTTTTAGTCAGAAATATTTTCCAAACCAAAGAAAAGTCTAAAGTACTTATGTTAGAATGGCCCATGATTGTTAAGTTCTCGATTATGTGAAGTATTCAAGTACATGCTTAAATTTTAGACATGAGTAGTCGAACTACTCATGTGCTTAAAGTGAAATTGGTATGGGGTTTAAATCCCCATACAACATATACGCATAAAATACTAGCAAACTGGTATAATCAGAATTATTTATTGTTGTGTGGGCCTGATCTTGCACCCACTGAAATCAGTGGGATATATGCTATTGATTTCAGTGGGAAAAAGCCCAGGCCCAAAGGCCCAGTTTCTTAAAGGTATTTAGTCATCTACCTCCCACTGAAATCAATGGGAGGTAGATGCCTAAATATCATTAAGGATCTGGGCCTAAATTAGTAGGGGCATGATCCAGTGCCCACAAGAGGTAAAACTAAAAGATATTACGGCATTATAGCACAGCAAAAATTAAAAGCCAGCTAGCATCTATATTGTCTCTATAGAGGCAACTACCCACATCATCTTTTCATTCCAGTACTATGACTTTTGACTGAATGCAGTCAGGAAATTTACTAACTAGAAAGCACATAATTGCACATAAGTGATACTGGCACCGTACTGAAAGTTTTCAAAATTAGTTGAATCAGCACACACAAAAAATGTTTTCCTCAAGTAACAAATCTCATTATAATCAACCTCTTTATCCACACACCTCCCTATCATATGCAAATTTCAATTACACATTTAGTGTGCATTCAACATTTCAATGTGAATTCCATTTTCCATCAGCAACTTGAAACTTTTGTTAAATGTCCAGCTCTCCTTTTGAAAACAGATATTAATAAGAACCTATTGCAGCATAATAATATTGTTTATGGTATATTGAGGCAGGGAATATAATTTAGAATGTGAGAAGTCACATCTTCATTAAAACTCCACACTAAACATTTCTTGAGTGCATCAGAAGTCTTGTGTTCTTTAATAAGAAGAAAGAAACAGTCAAAACTCCACCATTTTTGTATTTACTGGCAAGGTTTGCAGTGAAGTTCACAATATAACTGTAGGCCAAGGTCCAGTGTGCTTCAACAGCAGCTGTGGGAACTACAAGTTGTGGATGACAAACTATGGCATGTTGGGAGAACTTCCTGGTTCCTGCCAGGATGTACCCTCTGCCCTCTGAGCAGGAGGTCTCAGCACTGACTGAGCTGGGAGCGTGTAGCGGGCAAGCAGAGAAAAGGCTGCTGGACTGTAATCCTGTTCTATGTTTATTACAGAATAAAGCCTTTTTCCTGGTGGTTTGTCTAAGTGGATCTGGTCTGAGGTGAACACACAATGCAGAGCATGCAAAGAGCCTCAGGCCCAGTTTCCCAAAGTTGTGTAAGAAGTCACAAGGCAGGGTTTCCCTGTCTTGACCAACCTCATACTGGGCCAGTGAATAGGTGGGGGAGGGTGAAGACTGGGAACATAACCATCTCATGCTTATATATTGGAATATTAGCTAGTTCAGTATCAATAAAACCAAGATAGACTGCCAACTGTAAAAAAATCTCTTATACCACTATCCAATGAAAAAGGACCTTACCTGCTGAGAGAAATGTACTAAAGTGATCCACTGATTCCATGAATCTTTATTTCAACAGATGTTATTAGCTAGTTCTGTGAAGATCTGGATGTAGTCAGGTACTGTTTGAAACCCTGGCACAAGAAGAAAAAAATCTGCAGTCCTTTCTCAGGTAAAATATTCATTGCCCAAGTAAATACTAAAAGTGTAGTCTTAGAGGGAAAATCCAGCCACTCATCCTTGGCTTCAGAGGGTTTCTTGGCAGCAGAATTATTTTGCTGTGAAGGTTGGAATGGATTCAAAGGGATCTTCACACTGCATAAGCTCCCTACATGATAGCTTTAAGGGGCAGGTCATGAGGCATGTCAGAAGCATCTACTGCAAAGCACAACCTCCCATACACACCCATACTCAATAACAGATGTATCTGTATGACTGCTTACTACAAAAGTGACTTATTGAAATTAGAGCTGGGCAAAATTATTCATGAAAACATGTTTTCATTTAAAAAATGCTGATTCAGGTCGATAGGAACAATTTGTGAATTTTGGTCAATTTTGGAGAATTGCTTCAGTTAAAAAAGGGAAAAAATAGAAATGCTGAAATGGTTGGTTTTGTCATTTCCTAAATGAAATATTTTGACCATTTGTTTCAGAAAAATGTTTTGTCTTGGAATTTTTCACAATTTTGTTTGAAAGAAAAGATGCCAAAGTTTGTTTAAAACATTCATTAATATTGTTGAATGGCAAAAAGATTAACAAAAATGAAATATATTCATAGATATTTCAGTCAGAGACAGGAGCTAAGCAAATAAACTCATCACTGTAAAAGGTATGTAATCAGTACACAATGCTAATAAGTGTGACTCATGTACCTAATGTATTTAACATCTTGGTCAACAAACAAAAACAAAGGCAAGCCTTTTATTGTTACTACAATATTCTAACAATGTTGATTTGGCTTTTTTTGTTGTGAATTGTCTCATAAGCTTTTCTGAATACAACTTCTGTATTCAGTCTGAGAACAGTAAATCAAAGATTCCATTCTAGGTTCATGTAATGGTGTGTGTGTGTGTATGTTCATTTATTTACTTATTTATTTTTAGAATAAGGAAAGTGATAGTTTATTTTAACTGTACATCTTGCACAGCTTAGATGGCTAGCTGTTCTCTTTCTAAACTTCTAAAACATAAAATATGTGGCTTCTAAAGAAAGCTTAATAAAGAGGGCATGCTCTGCTTTTCATTTGAAGGGAAGAAATATGTCTGCTTTAGGCTGATAAATAGCACCCTTTAATGAATTAATTGCTTTTAAAGTCCCAACTAAAATTATTTTACAACAGAACACAGCATTGGAAATAGCTGTCTTAAATGCATCATGACCTCTAGTTTTATCAGTTAAATGATGTCCCATCAAAATCTACTGTCCGCAGTTATTTATTGTGCTCTCCTGCTATGAATTAATTTTTGTATTTCCACCCAAAAGTGTACTTGTAAAAATCAAAGGTTTGGAAAGGGGATATATGGTATTTATAGTAGGAACATGCTTGCCTTTCTCTGATATTAAAAAAAATGGTTAGAGAATAGAAGCAATGTTCATCACCTACATGCCTTGTCTTGAAAAATTATTGCTTGGATAATTTTAAGATGCTGTTCCCTGGATTTAGTTTAGGTTTTGCATATACAATAAAGGGCAAATGTCTCTGCGGTTCCCTGCTGAAATGAGCATAGGTCTTGTTCTGACTTCCTAGTCTCACAGCT
The DNA here is from genome assembly GCF_027887155.1 of Malaclemys terrapin pileata. Classification (NCBI taxonomy): domain Eukaryota; kingdom Metazoa; phylum Chordata; order Testudines; family Emydidae; genus Malaclemys; species Malaclemys terrapin. The sequence goes on from NC_071509.1 coordinate 95,228,591, forward strand.
TGGAAGAAGGCCATTATGAAGAAGCACAGAAAAGGGAAATGAGCCACTGCAAAGAAAGTCAACAGTGAAGATATACTTCACATCAATTTTGGCATGAATCTGAGCCCTTATGTCTGCTAGGAATGGATTTGAACAGATAGCACAGAATACCCTGAGGGCTACAAACAATTTCTCCTAATCATACAGATATATTTTTTTACTTTGCAGAAAAGACTAGGACTGCTAGAGATTTTTTTTTAATTTTAAAGATGTTAAATGACATGAATGAAAGCTCAAAATGAGCAGTTGTATCTGAGTAAAGCCATTATTTGCCCTACAAGGCAATATGCTAAAATAATACTGTACACTTAAGTGTACATTCATTAATCCTACTGAAATACTGTTATGTTTTGTGTAAGCTATTTCCCCCTTGATGATGGAGAAAAAGGCAAAAAAAGATGTCAGTCTGACGAAGCACTAGGAAATCTTTTACAATATTCTTTGATTATACACCAGAAAAAAAAAAGCAGAAATATAACATGATATCACAATCCAAACTGCCAATGTTTTTCCAAAGATTAGACAATCGCAAATCCCACTTAAGCTATATATGAGAAAACACCATTGTAATATTATTCTTCTGGACTCTATACTATATTTCAGAATAATTAGGAGTTGAAGGCTGGACGGCTCTTTTTCCCAGTAATGGTTTCAGTGCCTTTCACCTCCTACTGTAACTCAGTAGTGGCCTGAAGTCATTATTAGTTGACAGCTTTTTAGTGATCTGTTGTAGTCTCACAAAATCCAGTTCCAAATCCATATCACAAAACCACTACTATAATAAGTACAAATCAGTATGTTTGACTTCAGTTTGCAAATAAATGCAATAAATGCCAGGCACCTCTGGGTGCAGTGATCACAGAGCAGTTAAAGCAGAACTCTGCTTTATTATATGTTCGATTAATAGGGGCAGTTCATAACAACAAGAAATTCACAGCCTCTACCCAGATTGTGTCTGGAAGCCCAGCCCTTAAAATCACATCCCCTAATGTTCCAGCAGGGGCAAGAAAGAGACATGTTTATTGCATTGGCCTGCTAAACCCAGTGTTGTGAGTTCAATCCTTGAGGGGGCCATTTAGGGATATGGAGCAAAAATCTGTTGGCTGATTTAATTGGCGATTGGGCCTGCTTTATCGGGGAGGGATAGCTCAGTGGTTTGAGCATTAACCTGCTAAACCCAGGGTTGTGAGTTCAATCCTGGAGGGGGCCACTTAGGGATCTGGGGCAAAATCAGTACTTGATCCTGCTAGTGAAGGCAGGGGGCTGGACTCAATGACCTTTCAAGGTCCCTTCCAGTTCAAGAAGATAGGATATCTCCATTAATTATTGCTTGCTGATTCTGGGACTGGTTTTAAACTGCCCTGTCCATGATATAGTTTAGAATATCTTCAGGGTTGATTATGGCTCTGAGGAGCTGATATTTCAATTGTATATCAGTGAAGTACTTCCTTTGGGGTAGCCCAACTAGAGAAGTTCTTACAAACAATGTGCTTAATATACACAACTTTGCTATCATGGGATAAGAGGGAAGGTCCTCTCATGGATTGGTAACTTGTTAATAGATCGGAAACAGAGGGAAGGAATAAATGGTCAGTTTTCAGAATGGAGAGAGGTAAATAGTGGTGTCCCCCAGGGGTCTGTACTGGGACCAGGCCTATTCAACATATTGATAAATGATCTGGAAAAAAGGTAAACAGTGAGGTGGCAAAATTTGCAAATGATACAAAACTACTCAAGATAGTTAAGTCCCAGGCAGACTTTGAAGAGCTACAAAAGGATCTCTCAAAACTGGGTGACGGGGCAACAAAATGGCAGATGAAATTCAATGTTCATAAATGCAAAGTGATGCACATTGGAAAACATAATCCCAACTATACATATACAAGCATGGTGTCTAAATTAGCTGTTACCACTCAAGAAAGAGATCTTGGAGTTATTGTGAATAGTTCTCTGAAAACACTCTCTCAATATGCAGCGGCAGTCAAAAAAGGTAACAGAATGTTGGGAGTCATTAAGAAAGGGATAGATAATAAGACAGAAAATATCATATTTCCTCTATAAAAATCCATGGTTTGCCCACATCTTAAATAATGCGTGCAGATGTGGTCACCCAATCTCAAAAAAGATATATTGGAATTAGAAAAGGTTCAGAAAATGGCAACAACAATGATTAAGAGTATGAAACAGCTTCTGTATGAGGAGAGATTAATAAGACTGGGACTTTTCAAGCTTGGAAAAGAGACAAGTAAGGGGGGATATGATAGAGCTCTATAAAATCATGACTGGTGTGAAGAAAATAAATAAGGAAATTTTATTTATTCCTCAAAACACAAAAACTAGGGGGCACCAAATGAAATTAATAGGCAGCAGATGTAAAACAAACAAAAGGAAGTATTTCTTCACACAGCGCACAGTCAGTCTGTGGAACTTTGCCGGAAGATGTTGTGAAGGCCAAGACTATAACAGAGTTCAAAAAAGAACTAGATAAATTTGTGGAGGATAAGTCCATCAATGGCTATTAGCCAGGATGGGCAGGGATGGTGTCCCTAGCCTCTGTTTGCCTGAAGCTGGGAATGAGCAACAGGAAATGGATCACTTGATGATTATCTGTTCTTTCCCTCTGGGGCACCTGGCATTGGCCACTCTTGGAAGACAGGTTATTGGGCTAGATGGACCTTTGATCTGACCCAATATGGCCATTCTTATGTTCTTATACATAATCCTACCTATTCCTACCACCTATGACATCCTTTCTGGGTCATTTCACTGGCACATTGGTCACAACACATGTAAGCAAACTGAATAAACCAATAGACATCTACAATTGTCTTCTTTTATAACATAACTACCTATAACATAAAACTACCCTTTTAATATCTTGCTAAAAATTATCTGTTTACATAGTGCATAATTACAGTTAGATAAAAAATAAATTCACATTTCAGTGGGATACAAATGGTTCACTTAATCTATTTTTAGAGCCAAAAATAAGCTTTTATGTTAATAAAACAAATAATACAGGACAACTGAAACATCTCAAAACAGTTTGCTATGCAAGATATTAACCCTTGCCAAAGAGCTACCGTCAGTGCAGGTCACATTTGAGTTGTGAGTTAGTCTTATGCATTTGACATCAATAAAGATGCCATTAGTCAAAGGTGCGCAGCTTCTTTCTTTTTCTTGCATCAGAGCCTAAAAGCCATTGAGAATGTAAAATGTCTTAATCTGTTCAGATTGAGAGAGCCAGCAATTTAGTGAGAATATTTATCTTCAGAATATTTAATTTCTTTCCTGCCTGAAGTATATTTAGTGCTCTTGAAAAGTTACTGATAGAATATTCTCACATGCACTGTTAGAGGGACAATGACCACTGAGGTATGAGAGTCATAATTTTTGCTTTTCCTACCTTTAATACATCATTAAAGAGATATTGTAAATATGTTTTTAAAAACTACTACACACTCCAGACAGTGCTACTATGAATCACACATTGCTGCTTATTGGATGTGTTTATGTAACTGCAGCTGCTCCCATTCTTTTTCCTGTGCTTACAGCCCAGATTCAAAATCCTAAAATTAAGAGGAAAGAAAAAAGTGGACTACATATGTTCTGAGTGGATTCAGATTACAGGACAGAAGATTATCATCTGAGGAGGCAGCTGCTTTTAAGCTTCAGTAGGAGTTATCTAACTAGAACTAGAAGATTAATCCCTAGATAACCTATCGCTGGAGGCATTAACTAGGAATCTGCAATACAAGCAAAAGCATTCACTACTTCAACATTAGCAGCTCTGTTAAATTGCTGCCAAGCACCACCAATAGAGTGTATACTGGCACCAAGTCCGTCCTTTGTAAAGATCTATACAAAATTGCATTGTTTCCTACAAATCAGCAGATTTAGGCCAGATTCTATTAATCTAAATTATCTTGTCTATCATTAAATTAATGTAAAGCACTGGTGAATTGAATGGAAATCTTACCAAAACAGAATAATAATTTAAACATTACATGCTGGGATATCTAAAGGAACAGACTATTTTGTAAAAGTACAAGCATCCATGTAGTAGATCAGATTATCTGCACCAGCATCTCTGAAATTCAATTTCCTTTTTTTAAATCATTGCAAAGGGAGATGGACAATGTTTTGCCAAGTTTGCAATTTGGCAATGATGGAATTGCCCCATGAATGTGATGAAAGTTAGATGACTGCTTAGAATTTCATATATTTTGTGAGAGAACAGAAGGAAGAATTATCTGAGGTCCTCTAAACTGCAAGAAAAGAGGGGAAATTGGCTAAAAACTGAAGTACCAGAGGAATGGGCAAGCTGGAACTATTTATAAGAATGCTGGCAAAAGAATAAGTGCCTCACAATTTCAAATCAATCAATGAGTTGCTAATGGAGAGGCTGGAGAGTGAAAAGAGAAATCTGCAAATACATTTTATTTTGCTTCAGCTATGAGATGGGGAAATAGGAACAAAGAAATTAAAATAGGGTGAGAAAGCGAAATGTGAGGGATTGATTTTAATCTTTTGTATCTGGAAGTGTATCTGTGATGAGAATTGGACCCTTAATGCAGAAAGTTATTGGGGATAATAGAACTGTAATCAACAACAAACATCATAATCCAAATGTTTTAATCGTTTGCAAAAGGGACACAGAGCTACACAATGCAAAAGATAGTCAAATTAAAAAGGTATTTTAAATTCAAAGAATAACATACATAGTGATCCACTATGTGAACTGTGTGATTTTTTGAGTGTTCTCTGTAAACAGTAATTCTACTATAGACATTAGTACATAGGCAGCCATGTTACAAAAATAAATTAATACATACAACAAAGGAAACATCTATAGTAAATGGAATTGTACAAATTACTTATCTGTCTCCATGCTAGTAAAGTTATTTAAATATTTAACAATATGCTATCTATCTGTCTTATAACTCTTATCATTGATGTTTTCATTTATTTATTGGAATAGATGCAGCAGAATCCATACTTCCTCCTCATCCCAAATACATTCCTGTTGTACAGTTCAGTTGATGCAAATCATTTAAAAATCTTCATTAAAATGTTATAATACTTGAAGTGCAAGTTTTATAATTCTCCCTACTATAAATGTTATAACCCAAAACATACATGTGCAAAATAAACATACAATACTAGCTATATCTAAATAATACATATAGTATATATATAATATAATAATACTTACATCTACAATATATATAATATAATGATACCTGCATCTACTTTCAATAACTTTTCCTGCAAACAAGAAATATGTAATTTCCAGCTCTTTATGGTACTTAGTTCATTTGAAACATTAGCAACATTGTAATTTCTAGACAGTGTTAGCAATAGCACTAAATACACAGAATATATTATGTAAGGGAAAGGGACAAAAGCCCAAACGACTGAAGCTTATTCAAGCTAATCATATGATGAACTGAAAACACCCTTTTCCTCAGTTGCACTACACATGACCTACAACACATTTGGCAGGTATCTTATTTGAGACAGAAGTTGTATGTGCTTACTCCAGAGATGAAAGAAAAAATGTACCATACAAAAGGGAGGTGAGGGGAATGAGCAACAATAGGATCAAGTTGTGCCTTTAAGGGCCTGTGCTCAGGGCTGGCTCTGGCTTTTTTGCCGCCCCAGGCAAAAAAGCCTCCGGCCGCCCCCCGCCAGCGCGGCAGGGGAGGGCGCGGGGGGGGAGGGCAGCCAGAGTCCCGGGGGGAGGGTGGCGAGCCCCGGCCGGGGCTCCGCTCTCCCCAGCGGCCGGGCGGAGGGCGCCGGAGGAGGGCGGCGAGACCCGGCCGGGGCTCTGCTCTCCCCGGCGGCCAGAGCGCCAGGGGGGAGGGCGGCGGACCCCAGCTGGGGCTCCGCTCTCTCCGGCGGCGAGCCCCAGCCGGGGCTCCGCTCTCCCCGGCGGCCGGAGCCAGAGCACCACACCACGCCGCCCCCCTCCAGATGCCGCCCCAAGCACAAGCTTGGTGGGCTGGTGCCTGGAGCCAGCCCTGCCTGTGCTATACTGAAGGCTCTTCAGAGCCACTCCATCACTGAGGGAGCTTGGGGCTCATAGGCTGTAACAAGCTTCCCTGGGTGTGCATATAGGGATTGCATTGCAATTGATGTGCAAGTGAGGAGGGAGGCTTGCTCTTGCACTCTCCTACCCTCTATCTACTGTGAGTGGCATCTCATGTAAGTGGAGCTTATTTTTGAGTAGAGCTTAGAAGAATACACCCTTTTTTTTAAAAAATCTGACCCGTAGAGAGGTATGTTTTTCTAAAGGGCTAAGGAGGAGAGGAATGGATGGCTGAATATCCAAGAGATAATTATTTTTGACCAAATTGAAAAATACACAGCTACCCTGAATAGCATCAGTATTAGGCTATTTGTGTGTGTGTGTGTGTTTTTAACAATTCACCCATTCTTAGCAGCAAGTCCAGTGAACTACAAAGGGGTTAATACATTGAAATCTGACATAGCCTCCAGAGAGATTCTGCTACTCAAACACTTCTGTTAACAAAGGAAGCAAATCCAAATTATGCCCCTCATCGAAGACAAGGTGTCTTCACTGAGTCGCAACTCAAATGTCTATGATCTTGAGATAAATTCTATCTGAGCTAACCAAAGAAAGAATTTGCCCCAGGATGGACTACTTAAGATTGTTAGTGAAACAAGGTGGGTGAGGTAATATTTTTAATTGAACCAATAAAAGATATTATCTTCCTTACCTTGTCTCTCTAATTTCCTGGGAACAACACAGCTATAACACTACTGTATACTTAACCTTGTGACAGCTGTTAGGAGGTGACAGACATTGTTGAACATTTTAAAATTTAATCTAAACTAGATTGTGAATTATTTCCAGTCAGCTGCTTTACCCTAAGAAAACTAGAGGGACATTAGGTGCTGAAGGGGGTGAGAAAGGTTATATAGTGCCCAGAGCTTCTCAACTCTCAGTGTATATTATCAGTAATATATGGGTAGTCCAAGATGGAATCTTCATTACTGAACATGTGGCAGGTGTGATTGGTTAAGAAAAAATCTTTTAGTTTGTTTCCAAATGTCCCCCGTTTGGAAGTTATTTACATACATGGAACTGCAGCTATCTGGAATATGTGTAATTAATATGGTGTTCTAAAAATATTTTGTACAGACTCTGAACAAGAAATCCCCTTTTTTTAACTGTCCTCCATATACACTTAAAGAGATGCACAACAGGAGATTGAAGAGGACGATGGTATTATTTACATGGTTTGAAGTACCTTGTTTACAAAAATATAATCATTTCAATGATTAATGTCTGCATCCTATGGAAGCATGCTTTCAATTTTGCCCTTGACTTGTCTATCATGCAATGTTGCCAATGCATATTATTCCCTGTCATGCACTTCACTGACTGTGAAATCTGTAGGCAGAATAATAATGTCTTAAAACACCCCCCCCCCCGTTTGTAATAAATGTGTCCCCTACCCCATTTTCCAAAGTTGTTGTTGAAATGAAAGTGTAATTTCCTTGCTAATAAGTGGTGTCATCTCATCTGGCCATTGAAGCAGCAGTAGTGCCTGAAATCAAATGTTCTGGATAGAGGGAAAGGTAAACAAAACAAACAAGTGCTTAACCCATGGAAGGCACGGTCGAAACTGTCATTGCAGAAAACAAAAGCATAATTAGATTCCTAATTATTAGTGTTAGAAGTGGTATTGTTATTAATAGGGGTGTTCATTTGTATATACTAATACAGGTGTGTATGGTTAGACTGTTGATTCTAATGACATCTCCATCTCATGAATCTTAAGACTCTGTCTAGAAGGAACAGAGACTTTTCTTTCTTCAGATATATGAACCCCCACAAGATTTCATATTTAAATCCAAAGGACACTAACTCTTTTTGTCGTCGTTTTGGGGAAAAGTGAGCAGGAGAAAGGGAAAAGAGGGAGAACCAGAAACTGTCCACTTTTCTTTTACCATAAATTATGCTAGCAACTAAAATTGTGATTTCCTCATCCACGTGTTTGAGTTTCTGTTTTGGGGGCCTTTTACAATGTTCACTGAAATGAGAATTAATTGCATTTCAGTTCATTGCTTTGTTGAAAAAAAATACTGAATTTAGTACTTATAAAGGGTTTCTTTTCTTTTCTTTTCTTTTCTTTTCTTTTCTTTTCTTGCTGTGTATATAAAGATTCTTGTCCTCCAACAAGTTCAGAAGCAAAAGGTCCCTAACCTTTGATCTGCTCCTAGTTACGTAATATAGTCCCAAATGACCCAAAGACATTTTCTTAAATATCCGGCATGGATAGATGAAGGAGCTATTTTTGGAAACTGAAGCTCTCTATTTAGTCAGAAAGTCATCATAAGAGACATAGCAATGCAGTTGTCTCCACACTTCCCTGTGCCCAATTTATACTCCACCTTTACCTGGAGAGATCTCATTCAGGAGAAGTGGATAGTTCAGCAACATGTCCATTTAGCTTCCTGTCTGTCTGAGACTGCCTACAGTGCTGCCAATTGTGGTCTGGTGGGTTTATTATAAGGACAAAATGGTAACAGCTTTCAATTACTACCACTGATCCAAGATGGCTTAGCCTCGATTTGCTACAAGTATAAGGCTCCATATCCCATTAATGTTCCCTTGATCCAGTCCCCTGCATCACTGAGTTCAACAATAGTTTCCAGGGTCAATGACAGCATTCTAAGGAGTCAGTAGGAAAAGAGGCACTTCTGCAGTCGGAATTAAAAAGCACAAAGACTGTTCAGTATTATTTTTTCACCCTGGTACACATCCTCTCTTCATTGGATGACACTTTTGTGGCAATGGGCAACAGGGGCATATATTTTTGCTTTCTGCCTCCTTCCCTCTCACCACTTTCAACTTTATTATAGTTCAGAAAATAAAAAGCTGACCTCATTTTTACCCTTCATTTTCCAGACTCCAGCACAACCTCCTTTAGATCTACTTAAAAAATGAAAAGAAAAAAAAGGTTACATATTTTACTTGACCAATGTAGTTATTCATCAAATAATGTACAGTATTTCATAAATATGGTATGATCAGTTCTATTCTCATCTTAAGGTCTTGAGCCCAATTCTGAACTGGAAATCTCTTCTATACTTGACTATAAACATAAATAATCGTGAATATTAAATTAACATCTCCATGAGAAATATCTTTAAATTCCTTTAGTATTTCTTTTTCCATAGAATATAATTTGGATTTTGGCCAGGCTTATTTTGTAGTAAGTCTTATTTTGGATTTCTTGCAGAAGGGCTGAAAATGCAACAAAAAACTCTATTGTTTACCAATTCAAAGACTGTCATTCTGAGCTTTTAGCATGGATATATTATATTTCAGAATAAATTTGAATATATAGTTCAGCCCTCAACCATCTGAGTGACAAAAAACAGTTCTATCATTATCAGAGGTAATAGGAACAAATTCAATAATAGAGTCTATACAGAGGACAGTAGGTTTACGAGTGGTAGTAAAGCTATCAAATGAGAAATCAGACCCTAGACTAATAAAATGACTATAGATGTGTATTTGCATTATTGTGTATTGTTTCTGTCTAATGACTAATATAGATACAATTCACTTAATATGATTTATAGTTCCATATAACAGGTGCCAAAGGGGCTTAATAAAACCAAATATTCTATGCCACCCAGCGGGTAGTGAAGACTTGTCCTTCGTTTTCAAGAATTCCTTACTGCCCTCAGCTTTTACCTTTTTTATATTTATCTTCATTGACTTTTTGGGGGGAGGGAGAATGTTTATAAAAAGGCAGTTACAGCAAAGAACTTGGGAGTTAAGATGGATGAGAAAGCATCTCTAAAGACAACATTCTAATTGCTATTTTCTTACAACCACAAAAAAGACGGTAACTGGAAAAAAGGGTGCATGGGTGTGATGTTTACATGAGCATAAAACATCAATTTCTTTACTCAGATGAACATTCATCTCTTCACTGTGGATCTGCCAGGCAGGTAGAGACTGAAATGGACTAACCTGAGCACATGTTAGAGAGCTATTTCAAAAGCTTTCAGGATACTCCCTTGACCAGTTCCTAAAGCCGTGTCACTAACACATTGAGTCTGTAATCTATTTGCACAAACTGTGGATTAATTGACAGGCAAATTTGGTCTTAAATTGTATTCCTTAAGTATCTGTAGCATGTAACTTGTCTCTATATTAAATGCAGGTCTAGATGTAAATAAAAACAGAATGAGTCCAGACAGGAAAACCTCCAACCACATGCTCGGGTTAACACACAATTTTTCACCAAACTCTTGAAAAGCCACAAATACAGTTCTAGTTCTTTCCCTTCCCCCCCCCCCCCCCCCCCCGCTCACCCCCATCCATCATTCCAAGCCTGACAAATATGCATCAGTTTGAAAGAAAAGGGCACATTGCACGTCTGGCACAAAAAGGTGAAAGAAAAATGGAACTTTCTACATTTTAATACAAGTTGTCTTCCATACCATACAACAAGGACACACCCCGGCCTTATTTTAAGTGGTCTTAGTTCTGCTTTCAAACCAGTTTGACATGCACGTAACTCAAATAATTTCAGTGGATTTACTCCTGATTTATAGTTGTGAAACCATGTACAGAATCTGGCCACTACTCTTTCATCTAGATGACTAGCTTTATAGTACGATTATGTCCTTGGATTTGCAAATATGACTCTCTTACTGTACTGAGAACCAGATGCTTGCAATCAACAGCTTACTTTGGCTCTTGATGTTTGGGGCAAGAGGGCATACCACTGGCCATTGTACCAGTGTACATACATGTACACTGTACCGTACATCTATACACACACACACAGAATATCCAGAAAAATAGGCAAGGAACTTTCTATTCTGTTACCTGTTTTTTTCCTATTAGTGATTCTGCATATGTTGGCATAATTTTATTTAGATTTAGAGGCCAGCAAAGATAACAGATAAAGATTTATAAGTATACTTAATACTATTGTATATTACATACTTTATTAAATTATGAATTTCCAGTTACAGTCACATGAAATGCAGCAAAGGCATTTTGAACTGGTCTTATATAGCAATTAAAAGCCTTCTTCAAAGGCTAATAATTTGCAATTAGTCAGCTTCAATTAGGTATGAAACCACAGATTGCCCTCTCCAGGAAAACAGAATATATGCATGTGCTGATTAAAAAGGAACAGTAATCTTCAAATTGTGTAGCTCACAACTGATGTGCAGCTACACTGTGTCCCAACTTTATTCTTTTCACTGTTTGATTAACTCATTGAAAAGAACAAGTTTCTGAAAACTTCCCAAAAGATGTATTGACAATGTGAATTGCGAAGGATTTACTGAGCATTTCACATGTTCATACTATAAATGGCTTTTTCCCACCTCAGCACCATATCATACAATTTGTGAAACTTGAAAATTCTATTAGTAAATTTATATGTTCCTCCTTTGTCTCTTCTGGCAATCAAATTTAAATGATTTTATAATATGTAATATAATCAAAGCGCAACACTCTCAAAGCTGTTTTGTAGCTCACTCTTAAAAGAGATGTCAAGGAACACTGCATTAAAATTACTTCCAAAAAGCTCTAGATGAACATAAAAATCTTTGTTTAATATAGGACAACCCCAGTCACTATTGAGCTTTGTGCTATAGGACAATTTATGAAATCATTGCATATTGGTCTGATTTTGACAGGAGACTTTTATAAACACTGTTACTGCTATTCACCTTATGTATGGTCATAGATTTCCAGGAGCTGGTTTATTGGGAGCCTGGGTTTTCTGGATTGAAGAGTCTTTGCGTGGCTAGTATAGTTCACGCTAGAAGCATATGCAAACAAATATGAATCAACCATGTGAAGAGCAATGTTGCATGGCTGAAGGAAAGCACACTTGGTATTTAATTCAGAAAGTCAGTTTCTATTTTCTGTTGGTGTCCCAGACAATAGATTACACAACATCATTTTTTTTTTCATTTATTTATGTATTAAGTTTTGTTTGTTTGTTTGGAAGTTTTGTTTTAGTTTTGCATTAAAAATGCAAATACAAGGCAGTATGCTGCCTTTTGTTCCATAAGGCAGAGCAGGGCAAGCACACGCAATCCATGTAATAATAAGCCTGGGTGTCTGGAGCAGATCAGTAAGACTGGTAAGTGGTATGTTTGTCCCAGCCAGAAATACCCCATGTGAATAAAAAGGAGCATTTGGTGGAATGAGGGAAAAGTTCTTCAGAAGGTTCCTCAGCATGGCTGAGGAGCAACAACTCTAGGTGCAGTGTTTCCTTAGCAGAACAATGCAATACAGCAGGGACAGGCTCTGCCAGCCCTTCTGACCCTCCACCACATCCTTACCTAAGGCCTGATCCAAAATTGAAGTCAGTAGGACTCAGGCCTATGCCTAATGTTCCCTTAAAGCTCCCCTGGAGGGTTTTGCGAGGGATCCAGTGACCCACCCAGTCCAACAGGCTCACTTCCACTCATGGAAGCAGAGAGAGGCATAGATGCATAGTTTGTAAAATAAAGTAAGATGTAAACTATTATTGCTATTGCATTATTATGAAGCAGCCAGACTGCCTTAATCATATACCATTCTTAAATCATTTGGAAATAACTAGACATATACATTTAATTTCAGTGATTTACTTCCATTGTAAACTTTTAGGGGCAAGGAGTTTCCTTGCATTATATGTGTGTATGATACCTTGCTCAGTGGGCGCCTGAAAAACAGAAGGATCCCACATAATATCATTGCAAGTGTCCCTTTAATTTCATACACTCATACTCTACCAGTTTTATTGACACTCTACTGGCTCTGGAAGAATTGTTTGTCATATACAGTGATAATGAAAAAAAATATTATTCAGTGGTGTTGCCTAAATTTAAACTAGTACTGTGACCTATTAAAATATAAGTGTAAATATGATTATAATAGTGAAGCAGGGTTTATTATTGTTGTTGTTATTATTTATTTCTTATTGTTTACATTCTTTGTAAGAGTCTATTGACAGTGTGACAATAATTGTCTTAATTCTAGTCAGGCTTTTGACACAGTCCCTCATGACATTCTCAGAAGCAAATTGAGGAAATATGGTCTAGACAAAATTACTATAAAATGGTGAAAACTGGTTGAAAGATCACATTGAAAGAGCAATTATCAATGGTTCACTAGTGTGGTCTCCCACAGGGAACTGTCATGGGTTTGGTGTTATTTGATATTTTCATTAATGAATTAGATAGTAGAGTGGAGAGCACATTTATAAAACTTGCAGATGTTACCAAGCTGGAAGGGGTTGAAAGAATTTTGAGTACAGGATTAGAAATCAAAATGATCTTGAAAAATAGGAGAATTGGTCTGAAATCAACAAGATTACATTCAGTAAAGACAAGTGTATTAAGCACGACACTTAGGAAGGAAAAAAAATCAAATGCACAAATATATATTGGGAATAACTGATTAGGCCAGGGATTGGCAACCTTTGGCACGCAGCTCGCCAGGGTAAGCACCCCAGCAGGCCGGGCCAGTTTGTTTACCTACCACATCCACAGGTTTGGCCGATCACGGTTCCCACTAGCCGCGGTTCACCGCTCCAGGCCAATGGGAGCTGCGAGAAGCCACTGCCAGCACATCCCTTGGCCCGTGCCACTTCCTGCAGCCCCCATTGGCCTGGGGCGGCGAACTGCAGCCAGTGGGAGCCGCGATCGGCCGAACCTGCGGACGTGGCAGGTAAACAAACTGGCCCAGCCCGCCAGGGGGCTTACCCTGGCAAGCTGCGTGCCAAAGGTTGCCTATCCCTGGGTTAGGCAGTAGTAGTGCAGAAAAGGATCTGAGGGTTATAGTGGATCATAAATTTAATAAGTCAACAAAATGATGCAGTTGTGAAAAAGCTACCATCTGTCTGGTGTGTAATAACAGAAATGTTCTATGTAAGAGAGAACTGTCCCAATATACTGGGCACTAGTGAGTCCTCAGCTGTTCTGGGTACCACACTTTAGGAAATATGTAGACAAACTGAAGAGAGTCCAGAGGAGAGTAAAAATAATTATAAAAAGGTTTAGAAACTTCACCTATGAGGAAAGGATAAAAATCTGGTCACGTTTAATCTTGAGGAAAGAAGATTGGAGGGGGACCTGATAAAAGTCTTCAAATATGTTAAGGACTGTTAATAAAGAGGACAGTGATCAATTGTTTTCCAGGTTCAATGAAGTTAGGCCAAGAAGTAATCAGTTTAATCTGCAGCAAGGGAGATTTAGGTTAGATATTAGGAAACATTTTCTAGCTATAAGGATAATTAACCACTGGAATAGACTTCCAAGGGAGGTTATGGAATCCCCATCATTGGAGGTTTTTAAGAAAAGTTTAGACAAACACCTATCAGGGATGATCTAGGTGTGACGTTGCACCCCATAATGCTTTATAGAAAGTTGCTTATTAGTGTAAATATGGCATATCTAGCATAAAACATATTCCAGTTATGTCATATTTACACTCATAAGCATCTTTCTATAAAGCATTATGGGGTGCAAGCCACGTAACATATCTTTGAAAAAGTTATGATCTACTGAGTGTGTTCATCCTATTTGTATGAATGTATCGTTCTTGTATTTGAAAGTAGGAATATAAAATATAACTCTGAGGTCCTATTCTAGTTATATTTTATATTCCTAGTTTCAAATACAAGAACGATACATTCATACAAATAGGATGAACACACTCAGTAGATCATAACTTTTTCAAAGATATGTTACTTGGCATATCTAGCATAAAACATATTCCAGTTATGTCATATTTACATTCATATGCATATTTCTATAAAGCATTATGGGGTGCAACGTCACACTAGGTGTAGTTGACTCTGCGTCAGTGCAGGGGGCAGGACTAGATGATCTCTCAAGTTCCCTTCTAGCCTTACTTTTCTATGATCCTATGTCAATGGAATATTTTATCCAATAAAAAAAAGTTAAACTAATTTAAGAGAAGGCAATGTATATTTTAACTCACTTGTGGTTTGAGATTATAACACATAGATTGCAAGATCACCTTCTGTATAAAGGGACACTTAGCAGTTCATATTCATTAGAGCATGTGTTAGGGACAGAGAGCTAGACCACAATGGGGACTTTGGTGCCTAACCACCATTTTAGGCACCCAAGACTAACACATAGGTTCCACTGACATTCACAAAACCATTGCTCAATTACCAGCTAACCCTATAGACTTACCTAAATGTCCACTGGTGATATCTCCATGGTGCCTGCTGGTGGGCATGTACACAGCCACTTAAGTCCTGACATCACTAAACAGTGAGAAAGACCCACCACTAGAATGGCCTCCTTAATAAGGTGGCTAGGGTACTCACTGGGGAGGTAGGAGATCTAAGTTCAAGTCTGACATCCCAAGTGAATGCACTAAACACTGGGCAATTGGGTATAAGATCATCATCCCCTCTGTTTCCCTTGAGAAAGGGTCAACCTGGCACTCAACTCCCTTTGTAATGCTGGGCCTAATCCACACCTCTCTCCTCACCGTTTCCTACTGCTAGTCTAGACAGCTCCCTGCTCCATATGCTGACTTTTGTGAATCCCCTTTTTAGGTGCCTAATTCATCATATAGAGAGCCTGGGCACCTAACTTGGGGTTGTTAATTCTACCAGGTGGCAGGGTGTCTAAAAGTTAGGCATTGTATCACTCAATATAAATCCTCTGTTGAATTTACCACAGAGTTTCAGCCCTAACTTTTGATTTTCTTGGGTTTAAGTTAATTTTAACTATATTGAATCAAGGAGGTTGTTTAAGAAGACAGGCTATGATGAAAACAAAGAGTGTGCTTAATGGCAAAAATGTGAAACTTAAGACCCGACCTCTCAAAAAACTGAAAGTCATCTACACTGCCCTGCCAGTGACCTTGTCTCTGGCCTGTGGGACCTGGATCACTTTAGGTTTGACAGATAATTTAGCATCAATGTCAGTTTGTTACTAGGCCTTTCTTTAAAGTAGATTACAAATTGTCAATATTAATAATTGTACACAAATGGGGGAAAAAATCACTTTCCAAGAGTAGTTCCATTCACCATCCATAATTCCATAATGCACTGAGCATTTTGCCTTTAGAAAAAGGAACTTTGTAAAACAATAGACTTTCATTTCTCATGACAATTACAGCTTCATCATTGATTATAGGGATCATCATATAATTCAAGTTCTGCCAATGCCAGTTCCAGAATCCATGTTATTTTCAGGATTTTGTGGAGAGAGAATAAATGGCATATTAATGAAATGCATAGACTACACTCAACTGAGAGGACTGCAAGCACCAGTCAGGACAGAGACCTCATACAAAGAGACCACAGGTTAATATACCAGGAAAAATAATAATCTTGGAGTTGGAAAGGGACTGGGCCAGTCCTAGGCATAACTCAAACTAGCCTCAGGGCTTATCCAAATTATACCCAGCTGCTGCTGGCCACAAGAGAATGTTGTAGCAACCCCACCCCTGACACCTAAGAACTACCCTTATGCTGGAGGAATCCTGATGAAGCAGGTTAGATCTGTTTTGTGTGATCTCTTGATGCAAAGAGTCCATAAAGAGATCATAGTGGGGTTGATAATCTGGTCCAGTATCTTCAGTCCTGGGTATGTAGAAGTAGATATTAAAGGAGTTCAGAAAATAGCAACACAAATTATCAGTAGCTGGAAGGAATGATTTATGATGAGGAGAGATTAAAAGAGCTAAATATGTGTAGCATGGCTAAAATGAATGAAAGGGGAGTAAGGTAATATTGCAAGAATAGAGAAAAATTACTGGGAGTGATCTATGAAGTTATAATGAGGAATAACAATAGGAAAATAAAGGGAAAATATAGAAAAAAAATGAAAATTAGGGAAGTTTTCCTGCCCATGATTTATGCAGTCTTCAGAATAGTCTCTGGTGGAATTCACATCTCTTGGGACTTAAACAATACACTAGAAAATGTACTGTACACAATAATTCTATATTGACTGGGGAGATAGACTGTGCGAGCTAACATGGATTTTCCCTTTTGCTTTCATGATTATTTGAACTGGCCATTGACAACATTAAACAAAATATTCAATATATAAATCTATCAATCCATGGTACACCCACACCTTGAACACTGTGTGCAGATGTGGTCACCCCATCTCAAAAAATATATATTAAAATTGGAAAAGTTACAGAAAAGGGCAACAAAAATGTTTAGGGGTATGGAACAGATTCTATATGAGGAAGGGTGACCAGATGTCCCAATTTTATAGGGAAAGTGCCGATTTTGGGGACTTTTTCTTATATAGGCTCTTATTATCCCCCACTCCCTGTCCTGATTTTTCACACTTGCTGTCTGGTCACCCTAATATGAGGAGAGATTAACAAGACTGGGAAAAAGAAATGGCTATGGGGGGATATGATAGAGGTCTACAAAATAATGACTGAAGTGGAGAAAGTAAATAAGGAAGTGCTATTTACTCCTTCTTATAACACAAGAACTAGAGGTCACCAAATGAAATAATAGGCAGCAGGTTTAAAACTAACAAAAGCCAGTATTTCTTCACACAATGCACAGTCAACCTCTGGAACTCTTTGCCAGAGGATGTTGTGAAGGCCAAGACTATAACAAAGTTAAAAAAAAATTGATATATTCATGGAGGATAGGTCCATCAATGACTATTAGCCAAGATGGGCAGGGATGGTATCCCTAGCCTCTCTTTGCCAGAAGCTGCAAATGGGCGACAGGTGATGGATCACTTGCTGATTACCTGTTCCATTCATTCCCTCTGAAGCACTGTTGGAAGACAGGATACTGGTCTAGATATATCTTTGGTCTGACCCAGTATGGCCCTTCTTATGTTCTTAATATGTCAATATACAAAAACATTTTCCCCAAAATGTTTAAGGTTAATATTTAAGAATAAGTTGATGGGAGTTGTTTTTATTCCTACATATCCTTAGGAAAATCTTTAAAAAGGGACATATGAGACCTGTGACTTTGAGGAGAACCCTGTTCAGTGAGGTGAACTGCCACTGAACAGAAGTGAAAGCGTTATCTGAAACCTCGATACTGCTATTAAAATAGTGTTGTCTTATGGTGTTAAGAGTACAAGCCAAATGCTGATCCCACTACAGTGAATGGCAAAGTTCCCATTGGCTGCAATGGGACCAAGATTTAGTCGTAAGTGCATTACCAAATTAAAGGCACCACATCTGTGTCATTTATTTAGAATTTATTTATACCTGAGTGGCTGAGACTTCCTGAAAACTACTAATTCCATAGGTCTGGATTGAACAACTTTTACCTGATGAGCACTTACTTACAAGGTAGTTCCATTGAAGTCAGTCAATCTGAATAGATGGCCTTCAACATGAGTAAGGGTTGCACAGCCTTCTGCTTAATGCGTTAGAGTGAATAAGGTGTAATGGATAAATATGGGTTGTATTTTTAGTTAGCTATTTTGAGTTTTTTCAGCTAGGAAGATGGGATGCAGCAGGTCACAGAAAATATAATAAATTCCCTGCTGAAGGCAGGATCTGGGAGGATTCTTGTGTCTTTGCACATTTAAACGTTACTACTAAGGATAACAGATCTTTGGAGAAGTTCAGAGACTAGGAAGTTTCAATCAAGAGACACAGGAGCTGTCTTCAGGAGCTGTGTTTCTCAGATGAATTTACTTTGTACCTCTTTTGCTCTTGTTTACACTCTGCGATTTGGAGCATATTTCTAGTTACTTCCAGAAATCAAATTTGCTAATATGTCTCCTACTTGTTCATCAACTATACCCAGCTGTGCAACAGACTAGCAAACAGAATCAACCATAAAAGCACTGTCTATTCTTTGCAGAAAGTGGGATTGATGATGCCTAAAAAACATTCATTTTGAACTGCACACATTCAGATTTAAATAAATAAATAAGTGTAGCTAAGACTGCTAAATTTGAACCAGCATACAATAAGATGTTGCCATTAAAACACATCTTTCGTTTTGTCTTCTTTTCTTGTGTAAGGATAAGCTGAAAATGTCTTTTAAATGAGTAACCAAACAAGTAAGCAGATGTATATATTCAGATTTCAGTAATTTTTTTTAGCATAACTCAAGATGCTTGGGGAGCAGACTGGAAATATAGACACTAAGTGAGATTCTTTGGGTGTTTCCAAGCTATGCTCATTGCAGGATCCAAAATTGGTGAGGGCAAACATGGCTTAAAGCCAATCCTGGGCACAACTGAGAGCTGATTTGTCTCCTGGCCTAAATCAGAGCTGCTTCAGGGCTGCTGTAATCTTCACCAGCTGCAGTACACTCCTACAAACCATTTCATTGCTCGGGCATCACCAGAGCACAAGGTTTTCTGTCCATATAGCTTTCTGGCCAATATGCTGATGGGTCTAAGTGGCATAGAATTAGTTTTGCCACATGGAGATTCCCTGGCTTGTTATATTGATTCTGTCTGAGAACTAACAAGTACTGGTAGAGCATGGGCCATTTTACATGAAGGTAGATGCACTTAGAAGGAGGTATCAAATAAGGTAACTCCTGAGTCTTTGTTCTAGGAGTCCATCGTAATATGAGTATATATCGTTGTATTTATATCTTTCTAGAGATATGTGTAATTTCAAAAAATGGCAGTGCATAGACTTAATATTTATGGACAAAAAGAGCTCTCTTCTCCTAGCAGCTTTGCTGAGTCAATATTATTAAACTGAAAGAACAGAGGTCTGCATCAGATGAACACCACAGGCTCAATTTATCTGGCTACTTTGCACCATTCTGTCAGCACAAAGCAGCTACCATCAACTTAATTGCTCCCAGATGGCAGAGGGATCATACCCCATCTTGGCCACTAGTGTTAGGGGGTCAGGCAGGGCAAAGGAGAGGTGCATGTCCCTATGCCAGGCTGATCCATGGCTACCAGAAGAGTTCTTTGGGGCTATGAGCATCTGGACGTAAGTCAGAGCAAACTTCACCCAGAATTTGGAAAATGTAAAAGTGTCTCAAAGCCCCCTCTTGCAGTTTGGCCAGACTGTAAAATCTAGTCCCTTATTTATACCCATATTTAGACACACATCTGCAGTTTTACAGATACAATGGACAGTGCACACTTTACAGAATGCACATTGTGTTTGTGTTTTATAAAGTGCATCTGGTGCTAATGCATAATTTATGAACCACATATGGGCTGTGCAGTCATTGGGCCATTGATCCAAAGCACTGAAATGCTTTAGCTCCACAGGGTGGGAAGAGATAAGGTAAGAGGAGACCCAACAGAAGGAGCAGGTCTCATCCTTCTACCATGGGTGATTTTTTTTAAAGAAGTAGAAGGATCTTTTCTAACTTACTATATCTGCAACATCAATGAGGATAATGTTAAGTGGTGAAATATCCTCCCTGACTTTCCAGCTCAATCTTTTGCTTGTTCAGTTAAGTGAACCAGATTTTCATTTTATGTATATGTTTTAATATTCTTCTCAGAGTGAAAAGTTTGGCCTAGGAGAACGCTCAACAGTTTGGCATGTCGCTAATAAAGTAGATCTCTTAGGGACTGGAAGTGTGTCTTGCTGGGACAGTGCTAAGTATAATTGCACTCTGGTACTGTCACAGTGAAGAAAGAGTACATCTCCCTCCATTCAAAAGATGGATAGATGATACTTAAGGAACAGCCAGCAATTGACAGCTCCACAAAATGTAGCACTTTAACCTTGAAGTTTTCCCTGGTTAATCTTGTTTCTGTGTACCGTTTGTGAACTAATCCTGTATTATAGAACAGAAACTCACTCAACTGTTTAATATCATATTGGGGCATTAGAATCACCTGTGGAAGTACAATACTCATCATACATTTCCCAAGTGCTCTACTTTGTAAACTCCTGATCAAATCTGGACTATACTTTTAGCATTAGAAGGTATCATATGACTCTTCCTCATTCTGTCCAAATAACCAGCACAGTTACAATAAATGGGTGACTTGATATTCACTTTTCTCATCAGCTGCCTTTAAGGTATAGTTTCATGGACTTTTTGTATCAGGGATTGATTTACCTAATTGAGGAATAGCTTTGTATGTGATTTTTTTAATCCCATCCATTTATCCTAGGAATAATTGCCATGTTTGTAATTATTTCAAAGGAATAATACAAATAATGTTTTAAAATAATAATACAATAAATAATAATAAAGAGTGACTAAGGCTTTGACAGCCAAAACATGTTTTTAGCTTGTAAAAGACTACACTCATTAGCCACAATGAAATATTTACTCAGATAACACATAAACCTCATTTTTTACCAGGGCCAAAGTCCATTGAGATCAATGTAAAGATTCCCAATCCTGGTCGAGTGGGAGGTAGCTGGAGAATGAGTCCACTTCTCACTCATCCCACAGCTACAGCTCCTGTCTCATGGGGCTAGACCACTCTGAGAGTTGCAACTTGGCACTTAATATTGTAGCGCCACTCACTCAAATTTGGCCTGACTGTCTTGACAGAGATGCATCTGGGCCAAACCTGAGATAGAACGCCTGTGCAAGTGCACCCAGTGCACAGTGATTTATCTGGGCATGATTTCGGTGGGTGCAATTTTATCCAAGAACACCTGCACTTCTGAAATCCAGGACACTTATTTATGTATCTATTAAGGACCTAAGAGCTTTTGGTGTCTTTTGGCGGGAGGGAGGGAGGGAGGGAGGATCTTGTTCTTATTATGAAATTTAGGATGGGAGAGTAGGATTTGTGTTAACTGTCTTCTACAGTTAAAACATGATCTAAAATGAGCTAATTGTTTCAAAAAAGAATTTAAAGGCACGGCTTTATCAGAGTGTAAAGCAGATAATAGTAATTATTTTTTAGTTTGGAAACTTCCCAGAAAATACCAGATTAGAGTAAACAAAATACAGTGTTTAAAACTTTTAACAGGTCAAAATTCTCTTTAAGCCTTTCAGGAAAAAAACTTTTCTATATTTTCATCCACATAAACTGTTTGGCCATCATTAATTGAAATCATTATCTTTGAAAGCTGACAGCTGTTTGGCCTTTTCTTTATCATTGGCTTCTCTGGATCCAGCAGAACACTATTAATCATATTTCCTATAACTAAAGAAATGAGGGACAAACATCTCTTCTAACAATTGTATATAGCTCTCTTCTATCAATGGTACATGTCAAAAATGAGGATGAAATATACTCTTATAATTCTCCACTTTATACTGAAAGTCCTGCTAAAGCAATTCCAGACTTTTTTAAAACTCCAGAAAATATTCCTTAAATTTACAAAAGACTTGGCAGCTTTTGTTGATGTTTTTTTAAAAAGGTAATTGTTCATATTTTACTTCAACTTTAATGGATACTATATATTGGTTGAAATCCAAGACACTATTGGGTTACAAATTTATTGACATTTATTTTTATGAGTGCTGTTCTTTATGTTTGTGAGTAGAGTGCTTTTGAACAGGAAAGGAAATCCAGAAGCAATATTTTCAAAAACCCAAGAAAATTTCTAGGCAGAATATTTTAAGATGGGGTTCAGTTTGTAAGTAGCTAGTTAACATTTAATTCACCCATGTACACATGACCAGCACAAAGGCTATGTTCCATGTAAGTTCTACTTAGAAGACTTAAGAGGTGCTACACAGGCAGTGAATTCGACCCTAATGGATGAAGTTCTAGTTTTCCAAAATATACATATGTGGGAGAGGCTGAAATATAAAGTTAAGGATTATACTTAAAAAAAAAAAGAAATATGAAACTTCCCAGCTGGAGAAACCTAAAGAAAACTTTGACTTTGAATTTCCTACATAATATTTGTGTTTCTTACAAAAGCTATAATGTCCCCTTAAGTGTTTTATCTCTTAAGTAACTGATAGATATTTACAACCTTAGCATAAGCTTAATGACTTTTTTTAACTGAGAATTTAAATAAAGCCTTTTCCACGAGCTATAGAACTATAATTAAAAGATAAATTTCATTTACAGAGTCTAAGTCTAGTAGTGAGTTAAATACAAATGTGTAAAAATGGAAAAGGAAAACTGAGCCAGATTTTGGAAACAAAACAGTAAAAGAATTTACTATGAGAAGAAATACAAGTAGGTAAGAGGTGAACAAAACGTTAGGACAGATTAAAAAACAACATAAATCCATTGATTCCCATGGAGCTATGCCAATTTAAATCAATTGATATTCTGGTCCACAATTTCTATTTGCCCTTATGTAAGATTATCAACTAGGTTTTTCTTATTTTCGGTCTGTATCTAGCTGTTCATTCATCCACCCATCTAACCTTCTGTGGAGAGATAGAAATACTGTCCCTTTCCAGACTCAACTGTTAACCGCCTCCTCCGCCCATGATCGACTACTCATACAAGGTAAAGTCCATTTAATCTCTTAAAATCAACAAACTCAGATTCTATGCAGATTAAATGCGGATAGGTTGGGTGCATTTTACCCTCCAATCTAGAGGTGAAGAGCGAAGCCTGTGGAGGCTGCAGAACACTGGTATGGCCAGAGTCCAATATAAAGTTATATTTGGGGTGCAGATTCTCAGCTTGTGTAAATCAACATAGTTCCATCAATGTCAATATGCGAATTTACACCAGCTGAGGATCTAGCCCATGGAATCCACTTGTGATTTTCCCTGAAAATAGGATTTATTTCTAAAATAAATGTTGCTAATAAGGAGAACATTGGTAAGCTACTGGAAAATCTAAACAGCTTGGGCAAAAAAGCACAAAACTGGAATGTGAATTTTTATGTCCGTAAATGTTAGAGCTGGTCAAATAACAACAAAATTATTCATATATATAGTATATTCAATGATTAGTAGAGGGACAAATATTATCCTATAATCTGTAATTACTAATAAATAAGATAATGGCTCCTTTTCATATATTCTAAATGTACTACTCACTGTTTCAGCTGTAGGTAAAAGTACAGTTTTATGTCTCAGTCTGAAACCTCTAAAATTAGTTTTAAATTTTCATAGGAACTGCATAGAGTTAACAGAAAAATCACTCAAAATGCCCTCAAAGCATTAAATGTGCAGTGTGTTTTATTGTAGCATAACTTCATGTTGATATTTCTGAAGAGATTTCTTAATAGATACACCACACTACTTGCCGGTAAATTAACAAGTACAGTCACATGCCAGCAGTGCATGGCAAGAGACAAACACTGCCAACTCATCTGGCTTTTAGCTAACATTACATACTGTGAACCAGAGATTATCACAGTGTAAATCTTCCATTCAGTTTGTAATTTAGTCCTGATTAGAGCTATATGAAAATTTTTCGAATTAAACTTTTTACTCCAAAAAGTGCAGTTTGGAGTCAACTGAAACATTTTAGTGAATTTGTTCTGAAATCTGAAGAAATCAAAATATTTTGACACATGAAAAATGAAATGTTTTCATTTTTCATTTTGAAACTACTTTTTCTTCCAAATATTTTCAGCTTTTTGGTTTGCTGAAAAATTTGAAAGCTTTTAGGTTTGGGTCAACTTAAAATAATTCTTTCCCCTGCACAGTTTTTCAGTTTCTCCAGTAAAGAGAAAAATCATTTATTTGCACATCTCTCGTTATGATATTTTCACCTTACACATAACTTAGACATAAGTTTGCAATGAGACAGGGTTAAAAATAAATAAAAACAAGGCCCCAATGCACTTTTGTGCTGCATATGGAAAGGCATCACATCACAGGAGAAGGGATACAGTTCTGGAGCCTTAAAATTCTATTTGTCCTGCAGGGTAAATTTCATTAAATAATACTGAGTTGCCATAAAGATGACACTTTCTTTCTGCAAAAGAAGTGGAATTTTAATGCTCCAGGACTATACTATACTCTCTCTTTATATGACATACTAGAGTGGGAACTCCAGTGTTACTAGACCTATAATATTACATTAAACTCTGAGCACTACAGAGAAAATGCAGTGAGATCAGAGAAGAACAATAAAAAAAAAAGATCAGGAGCTGGAGGCATCTCTCTTAAATACACCAGATATCATTTTCGGGGTACCTCTTCTGGGGTACCTTTGACCTGTTCTGTGAGCTGCCGCAGAAATGCCCTCTCAGGCCTCTGGCTGTCACTTCTCTTTGGACAGGGTCAGCTATTTCAAAACAGAATACATTTATTTAAGGAGAAAACATAAAACAATAAAAGGATCTAAATCCATATTTAAGCTTACCAAAGGCCTACCCAATCTCCACAACTAGTCCGCATTGGAGTCCCTGATAGGTTCCCAAGTCTTTCAACCCCTTCTTTAAGGGTTTGCCTTACTTGATTATGATGGTCAGGTCAGTTTGTAGCCACACAAAAACAACTGTCAATTCAAGCTCAGCCTTTGTATCCCAAAAAGCCTTTGTTCTCAGACCTCCTGAAACAGGTTAAAAACAGTCGCTGCCCCTTTCCCCAAGCGCTAAGTCTTCGAAGGCTGGGCATCTGCATAACCAGCCTTGGGTTTTGCATTAGTCACCTCCTAGTGATTCCAGATTGCACAGGTAATCCACTCTATGAGCCAAATACATATAAACACTTTTTATACGAAGGTGTATAAGTATTCTGTGGGTCCATCTCATTTCGCTTATCTCAATGCAATATTTTTTTTAAGTTTTTCATGCTTTCAAGGGCTGGCTCAAATATACAGATAATGCTAAATACAATCACATCAAGATATGTCAGTGTTCATCATATCTGGCACACTAGGTTTTATTGGACATTACACATTTTGAGTGAAACATGCTGCCTTTTCTCATAGAATCACATAAGATTAGAGTTGGAAGAGATCTCATGAGGTCATCCAGTCCAACCCCCTGCTCAAAGCAGGACCAACCCCAACTAAATCATCTTCTGCACTGCCAGGATAGGCAATGTGCTATAGCCATAAGAGAGTTTTCTAGTCCAAAGACCCTTTAACCAAAGGAAAGATGCACTGAGTTGAGAGTCGGGTGACCATGAGTTCCAATCTAACCAATGCTGCCTACTGTTTATATTCCTGTGCAATTCAGTGCCTTTATTAGTAAGCAAGCTTTCTTACCCCATCTTAGAAAGGAGTCAAGTATCATACTCCCCATTTTATAAATAAGTTAACTGCTAAGTTGTTCCAATCATTTCAAGCAGAACCAGGACTAGAGCTCAGGTCTTTAACATGGCAAATACAAGTCTCAGTCACATTGCACAACATAACACAAAAATCTTTCCAACAAGGTCCATTCAGTAGTGGAATAATTCAAAACAACAGCAACAACCAAGTATTGAAAGCCCAGTTGCCTGGGACTTTCATAGATTCATAGATTCATAGATTCATAGATTCTAGGACTGGAAGGGACCTCGAGAGGTCATCGAGTCCAGTCCCCTGCCCGCATGGCAGGACCAAATACTGCCTAGACCATCCCTAGTAGACATTTATCTAACCTACCCTTAAATATCTCCAGAGACGGAGATTCCACAACCTCCCTAGGCAATTTGTTCCAGTGTTTAACCACCCTGACAGTTAGGAACTTTTTCCTAATGTCCAATCTAGACCTCCCTTGCTGCAGTTTAAACCCATTGTTTCTGGTTCTATCCTTAGAGGCTAAGGTGAACAAGTTCTCTCCCTCCTCCTTATGACACCCTTTTATATACCTGAAAACTGCTATCATGTCCCCTCTCAGTCTTCTCTTTTCCAAACTAAACAAACCCAATTCTTTCAGCCTTCCTTCATAGGTCATGTTCTCAAGACCTTTAATCATTCTTGTTGCTCTTCTTTGGACCCTTTCCAGTTTCTCCACATCTTTTTTAAAATGCGGCGCCCAGAACTGGACACAATACTCCAGCTGAGGCCTAACCAGAGCAGAGTAGAGCGGAAGAATGACTTCTCGTGTCTTGCTCACAACACACCTGTTAATGCATCCCAGAATCATGTTTGCTTTGTTTGCAACAGCATCACACTGTTGACTCATATTTAGCTTGTGGTCCACTATAACCCCTAGATCCCTTTCTGCCGTACTCCTTCCTAGACAGTCTTTTCCCATTCTGTATGTGTGAAATTGATTTTTCCTTCCTAAGTGGAGCACTTTGCATTTGTCTTTGTTAAACTTCATCCTGTTTAACTCAGACCATTTCTCCAATTTGTCCAGATCATTTTGAATTATGACCCTGTCCTCCAAAGTAGTTGCAATCCCTCCCAGTTTGGTATCATCCGCAAACTTAATAAGCGTACTTTCTATGCCAATATCTAAGTCGTTGATGAAGATATTGAACAGAGCCGGTCCCAAAACACACCCCTGCGGTACCCCACTCGTTACGCCTTTCCAGCAGGATTGGGAACCATTAATAACAACTCTCTGAGTACGATTATCCAGCCAGTTATGCACCCACCTTATAGTAGCCCCATCTAATTTGTATTTGCCTAGTTTATCGATAAGAATATCATGCGAGACCGTATCAAATGCCTTACTAAAGTCTAGGTATACCACATCCACCGCTTCACCCTTATCCACAAGGCTCGTTATCCTATCAAAGAAAGCTATCAGATTGGTTTGACATGATTTGTTCTTCACAAATCCATGCTGGCTATTCCCTATCACCTTACCACCTTCCAAGTGTTGGCAGATGATTTCCTTAATTACTTGCTCCATTATCTTCCCTGGCACAGAAGTTAAACTAACTGGTCTGTAGTTACCTGGGTTGTTTTTAGTTCCCTTTTTATAGATGGGCACTATATTTGCCCTTTTCCAGTCTTCTGGAATCTCTCCCGTCTCCCATGACTTTCCAAAGATAATAGCTAGAGGCTCAGATACCTCCTCTATTAGCTCCTTGAGTATTCTAGGATGCATTTCATCAGGCCCGGGTGACTTGCAGGCATCTAACTTTTCTAAGTGATGTTTAACTTGTTCTTTTTTTATTTTATCCGCTAAACCTACCCCCTTCCCATTAGCATTCACTATGTTAGGCATTCCTTCAGACTTCTCGGTGAAGACCGAAACAAAGAAGTCATTAAGCATCTCTGCCATTTCCAAGTTTCCTGTTACTGTTTCTCCCTCTTCACTAAGCAGTGGGCCTACCCTGTCTTTGGTCTTCCTCTTGCTTCTAATGTATTGATAAAAAGTCTTCTTGTTTCCTTTTATTCCCGTAGCTAGTTTGAGCTCATTTTGTGCCTTTGCCTTTCTAATCTTGCCCCTGCATTTCAAAGCTTGGTAACCAAATGCAATGCAGCGAATCATCTTTCATTAGCGGACAAATAGACTGGATGATCTAATAGGTCTTTCCTGTTCCTACCTTCTACAATTATATGAGTTAATGAATCAGGAAAAGAAATGTAAGGTAACAATTTTATGCATGGTACAGAGAATGGTTATTTAGAAGTACTTTTTCCTGCTTAAAAAAACCCAAACACCATACTCAAAAAGTCTGAATTTTTATACTGACAGATTAAAAAAAAACAAAAAACAAAACAAAAAAAACCCCAATGGAAACAGCTTGTTGATATGAATGCCCTATAATTGGTACCTCTGGTGGTTTGCTATGATTAACTTCTGCAACACCAAAACATATTGTTTTTCTCCCTTTATAGGATATTATTTGAGAAGATCATTAACTCCCAAGGATAAACCCATAGAAGAGGGCCTGGAACAGAGGAGATGAGGTCCGGTTCCCTCCATTTCCCATAATTATTCTGTTGTGGTGGAGTTTGGTCCTCTGTGGAAAGTACAGGGTGTTTCACTCTTAGAACCTGTGTCTTGTCTGAGATCTTCACAGATCTCAAGATATCTGCTGGAGACTGTGCTATCAGTGTGAAAGCTATGAATAAGATTCTCGTCCCTCCTCTGGCTCTTGTACACTTGGTGAAGGGACTCTAAAAGCCCTGGATCCAGTCATAGAAGAATTTTGTCAGCATAGAAACTGAGGAAGATAATGCAGGCTGTTTTCTGAGGACCCCCCTCACTATCCCTAGCACAGGGGTGTGCTGGGGTTATGGCAGGGTGAAGACACATGTCAGAGTTGGGGCCACAATACGTGGGAAGCACGGGGGCTCATAGGCAGCCAGTGACTGTCTGCCATAATTTAGACAGCTCTTAAGGACTTGTCTACATAAATATTTGCTTTGCAGCAAGCTGGGCTGTGAATCTACCCCGCACTAGCCTGCCATGCACTAACTGTCCATGTGGATCCTGCTGGTGCACACTAACTGTTAGTGCACTTTAATCTACTCTTCTTTCAAAGCAAGGTAGATGAAAGAGCAATAACACACTATTAGTAAACCTCAGCAGGGTCCAGTGTGGGATACATTCACAGACCCCAGCTTCCTGTGCACTAAATGTTCATTTAGACAAGCCCTAAGTTACATTGGGGTCTGCTCTGGTGCTGGAATAGCCCAGTATCAGGTGACAAAGATAACATAAGGCCACCTTAGCCCCACTACCACTATTACTACAGCCAGCCTGTAAATTCTGCTCATACCCTATGTGCCTCTGTACCTGTTCTGGGCCCTCTCCTACTCTTCTAGCAGTGTGTGGTTACTATGGAAACACACTGACATGGTTTCCCATGACTGCAGTTGTTCTTGGAATCCCCATTTCAGGGAGCCTCCTACTACATTAACTAGGGTTACCATATTTTGAGCCTCCAAAAGGAGGACACTCCACGGGGCCCCGCCCACGCCCCCACCCCAACTCCGCCCCTTCTCCAAAGTCCCCGCCCCAATTCTGCCCCCTCCCCTGCTTCCTGCGAACATTTGATTCGCGGGAAGCCTGAAGCAGGTAACAGGGGTGTGGGGGGAGGAGGCGTGGCCCAGTCTGGCCCGCCCCGGCCTCTCCAGCTTGGGTTGGCTCGGGCCTTGGGGTGCCGGCCCCGGGCCCAAGCACCCCCGGCCCGCTCGGCACCCCCCGGCCCCCGGGCCCCCGGGCCCCCGGCCGAGCAACCCCGGCCCGCTCGGCACCGCCGGCGCTTGGCGCCCCCCGGCCCCCGGTGCTCGGCCCCGCCGGCCCCCGGCACTCGGCACCCCCGGCACCACCGGCACTCGGCACCCCAGTGCTCGGCACCGCCGGCCCCCGGCCCAGCCCCCAGCCCAGCCCCGCCGGTCCCGATTTTCTCGGACATGTCCGGCTTTTTGGGATTTCCCCCCGGACGGGGATTTGGAGCCCAAAAAGCCGGACATGTCCGGGAAAATCCGGACGTATGGTAACCCTACATTAACGTGTAGTTGAATCCCTGTGGTCACACACTGGCAGCCTTCCATAGGCCTCACATGGCTCTCACCTATCTGTGTCGAGAAGGGGAAGGGAAAATTTTCAGCCCAGCCTTAGAATCAGACCCCTCTTCCAAGGATCCAGGGAACACAAATTTCTTTCTGCCAGTCTAAATTATATTCTCCAAGAAAGGTAATATATCCTAGACCTGTATTGCCCTTCCCACAGAGCCCCAGCTGTTTGGGGAATTACTCATTAAGAGGATTCCCAGGGACAGCTATGGCCTGGGAGAATCCCTAGAAATGCAGATGCAATAGAGAAGGGTACTGTGGAACTTCCAGGTATATCAAGCCATGGGACTTTCATATGTTTTCCCCTGACCTTCCTCTGATTTTTTCAGACCCATGCAAATCTGAGGAATATGCAGAGACCAGAGGCTACTCCCATGGCTTCTGGTCTCATTGTTTCTTCCGCAAGAAGAGGAAACAAACCTTGTCCCACACAAATGTCACCCTCCCAACAAAACAATTTGAGAGAACTCCAGAGATTTCCTTTCCCTTCACACCCTCCCATGGAACTTTCATGAAAGAAGGTTTTACTCTAGAAGGGGCAATCCAGCCTCTTTTATAGACCCCTGGATGGATAGATAGATAGGTAGATAGGTAGATAGATAGAACAAACAGGAGATTCTTATTTGATCCCGGGGGAACAATTCCTTCATATTGGAACACACAAAATTTCAGGGATGAAAGAGGTTGCTATAAGACCATTCACTTGGCTCTGGATCCTGTTTCTGTTTAAGCCACTGGGAATGCTGCCATTTACTTCAAAAGCAGCAGGATTGGGCTGTTGATTATCAGCTACCAAAACATTAAGATAACATTCCACATTCAGATCAGCTGGACAGGGCATCTCAATTTGTCCTCTTATCTCTTCCTACCTTAGAAGCTTAAACAACCATTTGAATCAGCCAGAATGGATTTTTCTTAATATGTCTCTGTCAAATGATGGGCAGTATCAAGACAAACTGAAACAAATCTATCCATTTTAACCTTGCATTTTTCCATCTCAAAGCTGAAGTGGATACAATTTTCTGTTACACAGAAAAAAATAAAATAAAAAAATAAACAACAGAAAAACTGCAGATGTGTCTCTATAAAACCAAGCTTGATTTTCAAGTACATGCTACAAGTCTGATCAGTGCTTACTGTTTTCTTTGTTACTATTACACACTTCTTGTTATTCTTATGTCAGGGCATAAGATAAAAGAGCCTTAACCGCTGATGGAAATTACAGTTACCCTGAATTACGTGCCAGTCATCAACCTGCTGTGAAAGCTGAGAATGGCTGCACTGTCTTTTAAGCAGACAGGCTTCACCTCAACTAAGATTAGTAGAGCTGCATACTTTTCATAATATAAGGCTTTTTCAGACCCTTTTTTGGACCCTGCCAAATGTCAAAAGCATTTAAAATTAAACCTTTTTAAAAGAGAGAATGGAAGAGGAGAAACTTTTGTTAGCTCATAAATAGTCTGTTTCCTCCTCCTGTTCTCAGAATAGCAAATTGACCTTTTGCGTATCTTGTTCTAGATGTTTAACATTCTGTTCTGCATAAATTGGGAATGTACCTGTTTTGGTTTAGACTTAAGTCTGCAAGAAATTAAAGGAGCATGACTAGGAGAAGGATGCATTTTTTAAATAGCTAGTTTTATTATCCATATGATTTCTTTCAGATCATTCAGTTATAAATTCTGTACTGGGTCAAAATGACTCAGCTCCCAGGTGCAGAGAGGAAGCATACATACCTTTAAAGAGTGTAGCAGGCTACCGCTTCCAGACAGCTCCACTGGTTGGGGTACAAGGGAGGCAGACCCATAGCTCCTCCTACTCTCCACTCTCCCCACCCTTTTTAGGGCACTGTCCATCCCCAAGAGAATGGCTATGGTGCTACACCTGTGCACTACTGCATGCAGGGACTGAAGTTTTGGGCTTATTATGCAGGTAGGGGATGCTCTTTACTTCCCCCTCAACTACTGAACAACCATAAATTACCAAACAGTGAGAACTTTCAGTATCCTAGTATCCTGTGCAGGATTCAAACAGACAAGTTAGAAGAGAAATAATCCCACTGCAGTTCCCTAGATCCCTCTGTCACTCTATGGCTATCTATAATTAAATTCTGATTGGAATGCCACTCGGTACAATATAACCCTAGTAATACTCACTTAATATCTTCTACTACCATCCCTCATATTTACTGAGGAAAACGGGCTACTCACAGAGTTATGTAGCACTCAAAGTAAGAGTGGTAGAGTTGGGACTACTTGTATAATTAGGTATTACTCATCATGAATAAAGGTGGCCATATTCATCCCAGTGAAGTTAGAGAGGGCTGCCCAAGAATACAAGCTCTTAGGGCTGTTACCAAGGTGCTCCCTTTCGAGCAATTTTCTTAAAAGGAGGGAAGAGCAAGGATTAGGCAAAAATCTGGCTCTGCTGCTCATGTGCCTACTAGCTGGAAGTATGCTGCATTCCTTAAAGGAAGGCACAGATTAATTTTCCCCATGCAACTGGGGAGCCTCAGGAGCCACCCAATGTGCCCTGTTATAGTGGATTGTGTTTCAAGGGGACTACTTTCAGAGCAAGGTATTATGCAGCGGGAATGAGGATTGATATATCTTTGTCCTTTATTTCAGATGTTAAGAATAGATTAAAACACTTTCTCACCTCATTGTACCCGTTCTTGTACACAGATTTTTAGCTACATTCTTCCACTGAGCAGGTTCTAGAGGCAAAAGATATATCTTCAATAAGACTCATGCACTAACATTGTAGCCTTGTCTTATGCAGCCATGGAGAGGACTAAACAAATGTAACACCTCCCTCCCTCCTAGTCCTCCCTCCTTTGCAAGGCCAAGTAAGACCTAACTTTATTCCAGGATTGAGTCTGATGTGGAGCTCAGCTCCTGCACTCTGGCTATTTCCCTGCATAGGGCAATTGCGTAGGTAGTGAAGACAGAGTGGGCAGAGACTTGGCTGTAGATTACCCCAGCAGAACTGGACAGGTATGAATGGGGAAGCAAACTGCATCCTTTAAAAAGCTTCTATAACTTACTGCCTCCTACCGACATGCATGGGCAAGAGAAAGCAGGGAAGACATCACAATTCCTGGGCAGAGCAGTTATGCACTACCCGTTAATCAGACATAAGCCTAAATGCTCAGTTTATCCCTTTCTGTGCAACTGATTTAAACATTATTATTATTATAATCATGATTATTTATACTGTATTGTGGTAGCTACCTAGAGGCCTACACGAAGTCAAGACCCAACTGTGGTAGACAGTATACAAACATATAGTAAATGGTAATCTCTACTCCAAATTACTTACAATGTCAGGGGAATATCTAAACACTTGAATATATATTTCTAATTTTGGTAAATATACCCTTTTTAGCATCCTAAAGCCTTTCAGCTTGCAAGGGTATAGAATAAATTGAGTTTTTAAATGTCACCAGAATATTTGAAGGCATATATGATTCATTTAAAAATAGAAAGTAGAATTTATCCTGCTGTATTATTTGATAAAAAGTGATTAAACAGAGTCTGACAAGATGTTAGACACAAATCTATGACATTTTGGGGGACAAACTTGGAATATTAATGAACTGCTTCCAGCCTGTGTATTTAAACAGCTTGTAAAACTGAAAATATGTTCCTATAATCATAGTATTAACATTTGTTTGAGTCCTCACTAATGATAAGAAAGCAGTAATACAGTCAAAAGATTTAGCCTACTTCAAAAACAGAAGAAACAGAAACACTTTTTTTTTACCGATGGTTAAAACTAGTTTGGTGCCTCTCAGGATCAACATATTCTTAGATAAAGTACAAACCAAGCATGAGATTTGCATCTCCACTTCAGATTTCTCACATTCGGACTTCTTTCTGCCTTATCAATATTGCTACCAAAAGCTTAGCAAATGCAGCTAGAGTGGAATCTTTCACTGCAGTTCTGACTGAAAACTTAATTGTTCATGTCCACTTCTAGTAGCAAGCCATGCCTGCACACTTGTGATAAATCCAACTGCAAAATAGGACAAACTAGGAGATATATGCAAATAAAATATTAACCTACTTCTGTAAGAGTTAATGTGCACAATTATATTATACATATTATGCACATAACTTAATTTCATTTTTGCCTTAAATTGAATGGCCTCATCAAAATGAGAAATACACTACCTGAATTTCAAGCAATATAGGTCAGTTTAAATATGCTTAATGTTACCATGTCCTTAGCAAATTTTCTCTGTCATTTAGATCAAAGGCATATATTTGCAGCATTTTCCATGCCTGTTCTACCGATATAACACCATTGCTTTCAAATGAACCTAGTACTAATGCTATTGTAATTGTTCAGAAAATTTTAAAAGCACAGAATTAAATTCTGTGAAATATTCTCTTTAATAAAATATCTCTTTGCTTTTACTTATGACTGTGACATTATTTATTCTATTCATGCAGTACTTTTCACAACTTTCAAAGTGTTTGACAACAAAAAAAAAATCAATTAAAAACCCAAAGACAACACTACAACATGAAAGACAAATAATATAAATTAAATTCATAGTTCAGAATTATTCAAATTAAAAGTTATTAAAGGTGTCCATAATAATAATAATAAAAATCTTCAAAAGAACAAGAAAGGCAACAAAGGGTTTGAAGACTATTTGTTTTAATATCTGTAATTGATTTAATATTTTTAGTAATACTTTTGCCTCACAATGTTATAACTGGCAGTTGACTGTGACTTGCAAAGAGAAAATTATATATGCAGTTACATAAAAATCCATGGTTTCCTCAGAACTAGTTATGCACTTTTTACAGAGCTTTCTACAGACTTACAGAGTCTGGCTGAATGTGGTAATGCTATTTTGCACCTCTCTGGCACCTTTGATCCAAGAATCTCAAACCATTTTAATTGTGTGTTGAACTCCCACAATTTCCTTTGAGATAAATACAATCCATATTTGACATATGGAGAAACTGAGGCACAAAGCTTAACACTAACATTTTCAAATTTGGGTTCCTATCTTTAGTGATCTAAATCCAGAATCTCTATGAAAATGGCCTGATATTGAGGGTGGCAATCATCCACAATTTGCACTGACATCAGTGTGTGTTTTAGATTCTCACTGCCTCAGAAAGTCAGGTCACTGTTAGTTAGGATCCAAAATATGGACTTGAAATTTGAACTTTTGGCCTGATTTGACCACTTCACAGAGGAAGTCTGTGGCAGAGTTTGAAAGAGAATCCAAGGTTTTTCATTCTCAGTCCTGTTCACAAGAGCATGTTTCTAACTCACCTATGCTGTAGTATCTAGGGTCAATGCTACTAAGCATTCATATAGTACTATCTATCTATCTGTCTTTATGGTCTTCATCACAACACTATGTGAGTACCTCAAAAACACTGATGAATTTCACCTCATAACGCCCATGTAGAAGTATCATTATCCCAATTTTACAGATTGAAAACTGAGGAACACAGAGATTAAGGAACTGATTATGATTTAGGGAGACCTGTGAGCAAGGGATGGTGTATAAACTGCAGCATTTCAAGGATAGCCAGGAATCTGTGCTGTCAGTCAGATACATTCCTCTGTGCTACAGCTGTCTCTGATCCCTCCTTGCTCTGGGCACCAGTAAAGCCAACACAGCTGCACTGGCCAGTGAGTAGCAGAGTGGAGCTAAGGCTCTACCTATTCCTCTGCCCACTCCCCATCCGCTTGCTCTGGAGCAGGGAAGGGAAAGGAGGGGATAAACAGGTATACAGCCTACTCCTAAATACCTAAATCCAAGTTCTGGTGAGCTCTTGAAGGGATGTCAGGGTAGTTCTTTCCCCTCCCTACTCCCTTGAATGTGCATGTAGGTGAAATCACAATTTATCCCTAAACTACTTGCCCCATGTGGTAAAGCCATGAATGGAAAGCAGATCTCCTATATCTCAGTTCCCTGCCTGAACCACAAGAACTTCCTTTCTCTCAATACTCAAAGCATTGTACAAATATTAACACATTGTTTATTAAATTATTTAACCTATTTTATGTTTTTTTTCTCCCATGCCTATCACATTTTAGTTTAAAATAAGTCAGCTGAAAATGAGCTTTTGTGGTTCTCTTACTCGACAATATGAAACAAAATAAATTGCTTAAGGTAGTTTGAATTAGAAAAGGGTAATGTATATTTTACTTAATTCTTTTTCTGTATTTGAAATGTCTCAACTATTTTGAGGATCTGAACTTCTTGCCTCTTTCATTGATTTTACAGTTCAATTGACTTCAGTGGATCTACTCCTGCTTTACACCAGGAAAAGGATAATCAGGCTCTGTGGGATATGAAGGACTGTTGTTTTTTTATAAGTGTACAAAAAAATACATGTAAGCAGAGTCAGTATAAGCTCCACCTGACATCTGGTGGTGAATTATGGTGAGGGTGGAAAAGAACTTCAGGGGCTGATCTTGTTTGCATAGGCACACCTACCTGTCTAGCCTGGGACAACAACAACTGAAAGTGGTTACTTTGGCTGGTGTGGGATCCCCAGTTTCTCTGTTATTGGGGCAGGAAGAATAAAGTGTTGTTACTCTGATTCTGTGAATCAAGGCCAGTGGAAGTGTTGTATGACCGAGGGAGTCACCAGAAACTAAGTAGCACTCTCTAGACAAGGGGCACGGGTTACAAAACCCAGTGAATTGAGAGAGGTTGGGGACAGGTATGTGTACCTGATGGTATGGGCCTTTTCTGAGGGCCTGGAACACCAATTGCACTGTTCCCTCTCTCCACTGTTGAATAGCAAAGCTAAGTTTGTTTCCATTAGGAGTCTAGCTAGAAGTTGCTGAACTGAATTCACTTTGGGCCAATAGTGCACCAACACTGGGGCTCCCCTACTATAAGCTGAAATCACTAAAAGAGCTAAAATTGCTGAGCTGAGTGCTGTGTTAACTCGTGGGGGAGCCTGAAGATATATTGCTAAGCAGCTGGCACAGCCAAGCAGTTTGTGGGGTGGTTGGAGCAGCCCATGGAACAGCGAGCGGAGCGGAGCTGAGCCATTTGCGGGGGCAGCTGGAGCGGTTCATGGGACGGCTGATGGAGTGGAGTGGCTGGCAGAGCTGAGCAGTTTATGGGACGGTTGGAGCGGCCCACGGAACGGGGAGCAGAGCGGAGCAGTTTGCGGGAACAGCTAGAGGAGCGGAGTGGAGCGGCACGGCGCGGCTGGTAGAGCCATTCGTGGTAAAGGCTGCAGCAGAACTCCACGGAGAGGTGGGACAGTCGGCCTCGGACCACATAAGGTGCCCCTTAACATCCTGTGTGCCCCCCCCATTTCCGCCCAGGCTGGGGGCGGTAAAACTCTGTAGATAAACTTTTGAACTCTGGGGCGGCACTGACCAGGGACAGAGACTTGGGGGTTGTTGGACTTTGGGGTGATTGGACTTAAGACCCTGAGGGGAAAAGGACACTGCCAAACTTACTTGGAGGTGTGTCTTTTGCTCATGGTTTGTGTTATGAATCCTGTTTGTGGTGTTTCCCCAACATAATGCTGCATTGTTTCCCTCCT
Organism: Malaclemys terrapin pileata; assembly: GCF_027887155.1. Lineage (NCBI taxonomy): Eukaryota > Metazoa > Chordata > Testudines > Emydidae > Malaclemys > Malaclemys terrapin. The sequence continues at coordinate 95,266,411 of NC_071509.1, forward strand.
TTATTAAAAGGCTTTTGCTACACTCAAGACTCCGTGCTTGCTAGAGGGGAAGTATTGCCTCCTAGAGGTGCCCCGGGGGGGTATGTAATTGTCCCAGGTCACTGGGTGGGGGCTCAAGCCAGTTTTGCATTGCGTTATTGAAATGGAACCCCTAGATACTGAACCCAGCCCTTGTTGCTGCCAACTCAGAGGGGCAGAAGGGTTACATACAGTTAAAAAAATGCTGTAGTACACCAACAAAAGTACACCAAGAAAAAAAGAAAAATAAGGTCAGTTCTGAAGCACTTTATCAGAACACATTCTAACCTCATCAAGATTTCAGGCTAGCATCCTTATTTCCAATGCATTGAAGGGTTCCTTGTTCTTTACTCAACTTTCTTACACCTGTTACTAGGGATCTGATTCTGTCATGGAGAGCCCGGATTCTGTCACTTCAATGGACCTCCATGACATCTTTGACTTCAGCTCACTGCAGTTGTAGGGCTAGAGCAGCTGTCAGCTGCCACCCTTGAGCAGCAGAGGGCTAGCATAGCGGCTGCCGGGGCTGCTGGAGCAGGGGCCACTGGGTCAGCCCCTGGGACCTCTGGAGCAGTAATCTGGGGCTGCCACAGCAGCAGTGGCTTGGGCTGGATCAGCCCCTGGGGCGGGAGCAGCGGCCATCACTATAGGAGAAGCCTCTGGGGCTGAGTCAATGCCACAGGAGGAGTGCAGGGCTGGAGCAGTGGCCAGAAGTCAGCCCCCACCAGGGTTCCAAGTTTTAGTCCCATCCCTGGGTATTTTTAGTAAAGTCAATGATAGGTTGCAGACTTCCATGATTTTTTGTTTATTGCCTGCAACCTGTCCATGACTTTTACTAAAAATACTCATGACAAAATCTTAACCTTACCTGTTACCAAGGTGATATTCTTGTCATTGTAACATTCCTATGATTCATACATCCTGTTCCTTTTACTTCAAGAAAGCATCCACTGGCTGTTAGAAGCTTTCAGAAGAGAAGCATCTATGGAAGTGACCATTATTATTATAGGTTTCAGAGTAGCAGCCGTGTTAGTCTGTATCCGCAAAAAGAAGAACAGGAGTACTTGTGGCACCTTAGAGACTAACAAATGTATTAGAGCATAAGCTTTCGTGGACTACAGCCCACTTCTTCGGATGCATAACATTATTATTATATTAACTCATTTTGTATGGTGTTGACTAGGACATATTATCTAATCATTAACATTATCTAAACAGATGCCACATTTCCTCTTTCAACATAATCCCACAGTAAAACCTTCTTATTGATGTGGATATCGGTAACTCTGTGTAGTCTCTTGTGTACTCCAACTCTTGTTAACACCTGTAAAGATCTGGATTTTACAATACAGTTATTAACAGATTTTCCCTGTTATTAACTGTTTATGTCAATATTCTGAATGTTTTATGATTAGGTGTTTAAAACCTATTTTGATGATTACATACTTGTTATTGTTTGTATTTTCAGGCAATTCTTTTTAAGGGTTTCTTCACCTTTGCTTACTTCTTGAATTAAATGATGCAGAAAAGGGCTTACAGGTACATTTTACTGCTGATGCTGAAGAAAGATGAGTGCTGAGTGTTAGATATTTAGCATGACTGTACTGAGTAAAGCTTTCCCACACTAGTTTATGTGAACAAAAGGAACTTTTCCCTGCAGATGTGATCTCAGTTTTATAAAATCATTTGCAAAATTAGATATGTCACATCTTTGACAGAATCATAATCAATGTCACAACAAGACATTCACTGCTGAACATACTTTTATCTGTGCAATGTTGTGTACATAAACTGTGTTATGCGGGAGGGAAAGTGCCACTCTCAAATTAAAGATTAGTGTAATACACACATTTCTGATTAGGTATTAGGCATGTTCTCTATTTAATAACATGCATAAGAGATGATTTTTTTCTCCATAGGGATTCAACTAATCTCTGTCAATAGTGATTTTATTCTAGCATCTATCCCCTATTTGCCAGAATTACTTATCTTATTTTAGAAGGAAAGAATCCCCAAATCATGTTTGCTTGGTTTTCAACTGTTCCCCTTCCAGGCCTTCATAATATAAAAGTTAGAGTTTCTTTAAAAAATCCAGAATTAAAGAAAAAACAAAAACAAAATTTAAAAAAATTGAGCAATAATATTGAGATGTCTTCATTCCATTTCTTCAATAAACTTTTGGCTTCAGGAAAATCCTGAGGTTTATATGATAAAAGGAATGGATAATTAAATGAGAAATGTTACAAGTAAATAGTTTCTTACAAGTCACATATAAAGGGGGTTATGCATATCTCATAAAGCATCCTCAGTATCCCTAAGGTTGTGAGATTTTTAATTGTTGACCTTACGCAAGTCCTTCTATGGGAAAACAAATTAAATGCTCTCAACTAATAGTATATATGTTTTTAATTCATCCCTTATTTATATGCACTGTACTATATCGCTTGGCTATTTCACAATCATATAGGATTTATTTATTTTTGGTCTGTTTCACACCAGGCCTTGTATTTTCAAAAGTTCTCAGTATTGGCCTAACTCTGCTCAAGTTGGAAGTTTTACCCTTGACTTTAATGGGAGCATAGTTAGGCCAATTTCCAGTCTTTTTTAAAAATTCACCCTAAAAGCTAAAACATGAAGAGAACGTATGCAGGCTATCTACTGTTTGGTATTAATTTTGGTACATTCAGGTATCTACAATTATGGGTAGAAGTGTGCTCTCCATATGATTTTATCCCGTTCAGATACTTTATAGGAAAAAAAATAAAAAGTAATATTTTACACTTATATTCTGCCTTTGAGATGAGAATCCTCTAAGATAGCAACTATTATGAACATCCTTACTTTATAGGGATATGTGAAGATTAGAGCTCTAAAAATAATGGATTTTTTGGTTTAATTAGTTGTACTGAAAAAACAAACTGGAAAAAAAATTATTTCAGGTCAATCCAAAACATATTTTTTGTACTTTTAGCAACCAAAAAGTAGGAAAAAAATTGTTTTATGTTATACAAAAGATATTGTTTTGACCCAAAACAAAATGTGTATTTAGCTTTCAACCCTTTTAAAACATTTTTAAAGAAAAGAAAGGAATTTTTGAAACAAAAAGTCATTTTGAATTAAAAAAATATTTTGTTTTGAAAATATTAAAACAAAACACTTCTTTTTTTGTAATTCTTCTGTTTTTTGTTTTTATTGAAAAAATCAGCATCGGTTTGTGAAAGGTTTCTGTTGATCCAAATCTGCATTTTTCAGGGGGAAAGTGCTGGGTGAAAAATTTCACTGAGCTCTAATAATGATATTCCAATTCTGCTTGACATAGGCATCTCAGTTCTTCACCTCCATCCATCTTTGTCTGTACCACATGGTAGTTTGTTCAGAGATAACAAAGAGAGATGTACATTATCTTAGATGAGTAGAAACACATAATCAGTTTCAATTAACAGAATCAGAAAAATTGAATGAGCGATGACTGAATATTGTATAAATTAGAGAACAGGCTTATGGTGATACCTCTGTGATGTTTCTCCCACAAATGATTACAGACAAGTAAAAAATAGTTCAAAATGTATTTTTATGAATTGTGTATATAAAGAAATTTTGTTAACTTTAAATAGGTTATATGTGCTTAACTCATATTATATGCTGAGCTGGGTCATGCAGTGTGCTCCTTATTGGCATTAGAGAATATAAGCTTTTTGCAAAGGTTATCCATCTTCCCAAGTCTTTTATGGGTTATTTTGAATGCAGAGGTGAGCAGTCATCAACTTCCCAGGATCTCCCTTTCCTTTATCTGTATGCATATAGGTAGGACACATTTAATGATGTGGCCCAATGATGAACATTTCTAAGGGAGAGCTGTTTGTAGGAAAACTTGTACAGCAAATATCCAGTAGGCAAGAAGAGACAGTCCCAAAAGACAATAAATGGCAAATGACAGATGATGGAAAGGAATTACCTCTTCCATGAAAGCAGTGGTATTTGTGTGGAAGAGATGGGATCAATGCTGTGGAGTTGATGGTGGCAAAGTTTTCAGTGATGATACATAAGTGGAAAAGCAAATTTATCTGGAAATAAATAAAAATAAAAACAAAGATTATGGAGATGCAAGGAGAGTTCCAGAACACTCCTGGCTATGACACTCCAAAGTAGCAGGAGTATGTGTCCTTTCTCTTCCCGGCGCAGAGGTGAGAGCACACTGCATACTCTAAAAGGGTGGCATAGTGATTGTGTTCCTTTGGAGCTCCAGAAAGCATTGTGCTTTCAAGGTACAATTGAGCCTTAAGGGCCAATTCAGCATCCCAGTGAAGGGGAACATAATATATAATTCTGATGGTTGATAGGAAGTTATTTGTTATACCCCGGTCCCAGAGTGGTTGGCCTTTTATAGGGAGATGGACCCAGCTCTACCTGTGAGTAATCAGTTACCTCCCAGCTGATACAGTAAGGCCAGGGATCACCTGGTATGTGGAAGATCACCTGGGAATAGATCCACAAAGGGACTTAAAAGTTAGAAGCTGCAACACCTAAAAGCCTTGCAACCCAGTGGAATCCATAGCCCTCAGTTTGCCTCTAGGCTCCTTATACAATGCATGAAGTGATATAGGCACCTAGGAATGGGAGATGGATGTGGCCTAAGGCTTGTCCCTCCTAGAGAGTTAGACACCAAGTTTTGGCCAGAGGGAGGCACCTGTCTCTGCTTGGACTTTTCAGCTGTGAACCCTTGCCCGGAGTTAGGTCCCTAATTCCTTCTGTATAACTAGCTCCTCGTCCTTTTAGAAGCCAGAAAGTAGGTCAGTTGAGCCAGCCAATCAGCCAGAACTACCCAGCTAAGTTTATGTCTGATTCTCAGGTAGATGGCTTGTGGAATGTAAAATCTTCAGAGTGTAGATGGGCTTTCATAGAAGACACTGGGTCAGGGTAAAAGGACATGACTTTATGTTGAACTTTTGTTAAATAGTTTTATTTTCTGGCTAGTGAGTGTTCTTTGATACATGAACTGGTGAGATAGTTCACCAGCTTACAGGTCCCCTCCAATGGGCATGTTTTTAAAAGATAATTCATAGATTCTATATAATAATGTATGAAATGAGAAGCAAAATTGAAAAGAGTGTATAAAAGATGGAATAAATGTATTGTCTCATTTGCCTCTTGATTGGTATTTGGTTGGGACACTAGAGTGGATGGGAAAGTATTAACATTATTTTTGTGATCTCCTGGATTAGTTAGGGCACTTACATAAGATGTGGGAGGTCCAAGTTCAAATCCCTGTACTGCCTGATTTGAAACAGAGATTTGAACTTAGGTTTCCACATCCCAGGTAAGTGCACTAGCCACTGGGCTATAGAGTCAGTCTCACTCCTGAATATTCAATTATTTATACAAAGTGGAACAGCCTAAACAGAAGAGATTGAGACACCCACTCTAGAATATCCAGGTGGTTAGGTTAGTCACTGGAGACATGGGTTTAAGTCCCTCTCCAAATCAGGGACTCAAAACCAGGTCTCCCACATCCCAGGCAAGTACCCTGGCCACTAGTATAGACACATGCACTCAAAAAAACCTCCTGACATGCTTACCTCCAGCTGCCATTTGTTACAGATATTAGGTTGTAGAAATCCTCTGAGCATGCATATAGGATCAGGACCAGATAGTGAGATAGGCAGGGGAACACCTTATTTGAGAATCCACTTCAAGGCCACCTGAGTTTCAGCTTGAGCTAGGGCTCCAAGCAATTTGTTAGCTGTGGAGCAACAACAGGACTAAGGTGGCTTTGTCGACAAGCAGAAACTTGACTAGCTTTAGGAAAAAGAACAGGAGTACTTGTGGCACCTTAGAAACTAACAAATTTATTAGAGCATAAGCTTTCGTGGACTACAGCCCACTTCTTCGGATGCATACAGAGTGGAATAAATATTGAGGAGATATATATACACACATACAGAGAGCATAAACAGGTGGGAGTTGTCTTACCAACTCTGAGAGGCCAATTAAGTAAGAGAAAAAAACCTTTTGAAGTGGTAATCAAGATAGCCCAGTACAGACAGTTTGATAAGAAGTGTGAGAATACTTACAAGGGGAGATAGATTCAATGTTTGTAATGGCTCAGCCATTCCCAGTCCTTATTCAATCCTTTGTTGATTGTGTCTAGTTTGCATATCAATTCCAGCTCAGCAGTCTCTCGTTGGAGTCTGTTTTTGAAGTTTTTCTGTTGTAAGATAGCCACCCGCAGGCTATAAGCATAAAGCTTATGCTCTAATAAATTCGTTAGTCTCTAAGGTGCCACAAGTACTCCTGTTCTTTTTGCGGATACAGACTAACACGGCTGCTACTCTGAAACCTAGCTTTAGGAAGTGATTTTGAGAACATCAGTGGTACCTAGCTGGTGAACTTAGAAGCCTAAAGAGGCAGCTAGGAAGTTAAGAGCCTAAATACTTGTGTGAATCTGGTCCTTAATGAGTAAGGTGAGTGTTCTTGCATTAGGCAGCTCAGCATGACCCCAGGTCATCTTATATCAGTTTAATTGTATTATATCTTCACTAGAACTGTATAAAAGACATAAGATTTCCATTTCTTATGTAAACTTTATGGACAGTATTTCCAAAGGAGCCCAGGGAGCAACCCATTAGATCTGAGTACCTAACCATACTAGGTGCCTTTGAAAAGCCCATCATATAGGGTAAAATCCTGCTAGCCTAAATCTCATTTTAATCAATTAAAAATCCCCTTGGCCACAATGATTTGGGTATTTTTTATTTCCAGTGTTGCTTAGCCAAATCTTGATTTGGTCCATATCAGTGAGTCATGTATGACAAGCTGTTAATATTAATATATTTGGATGAAATATTTGTCATAATTAATTGGAATGCAGAAAAGTGATGACTAATGAATCTAGTTTGATTGCCTATAAATTAGAAATGCATTTCAGTATGATATAAATCTTTTACTAGGAGAGGACTATTATAGGTCCTGATTTTCAGTATTAAAGGTCTTGGTGGTTCCTTATTTAATCTAATTACTCCCTCAAAAACAATTTCCTGAAGGCCAGTCTCAGGTTTCTTTGTCCAAAATCCAAAACCATTTAGAATTTAACATAATATTTAATATATTAATATTAAACAGTAAGTATTTTATAGCACTTCCAATAAAATACCTATTTTATGGATACTAAATCTGGGTGAAATTAGTGAAGAATTCTGCAGCAATGATTTCAGCAGTTCATTTCACACGCCAGAAATTTCAATTGGATATTTTCTTACTGAAGCAGGTATTGAAAAAAATGTTTGTGTTTTCCAGGAAGACTAGTTAGTAGGCCTAATCTATCTCCCAAGATTCAAGCATTGAAGGGATCTTCTGTATATGGATCTTTTCCTCAGATATCGAAAAGGGTCTCAGATGTCTATGCACTACAAGTGGAATGATTTTGTAAGGCCAGTAAGGTAGAAACAGAACTCAAAGAATTATTTTACTCAAAATTCATTCTCAGTTCATTAGAGCAAGTTGTTTCATGGAAACAAACCCTCCACCTCCAGTAGAAATGGAATAAATTCACGTCTAGAAAATATACAAGAGCTATTTTTGATGCAAAGGCAGATTTTTGATTTGACTACTATACATTGAGGAAATATTTCATGCCAATAAAATTGATTTTTTTTTTTGAAATTTTTCATCCATGTGACATATTTAGCCACATATTGTAATTTTGCAAATTAAACCTATGCATATTTCATTGAAATAGCTTTCTGTGACAAATATTTCATCCAAATCTAAAGGATACAGATTGGCTTTACAATGACTGCTTTTTTTACTGTTTTTTTTATAAATGGTTTCTCTTCAGGTTTTCTGCCTAAAAGAACTACTTCCAAGACATGGTGTTTCTTCATCATACATTTTCTATAATGAATTATAATTTTATGCATTCTTATTATTAAACTATAGATATATCCAAATAAAAAGACAGTGTCTAGATTGGTTGAAATAGTTTTCCAATAATTCCATAGCTCTGGTTAGAGCTTTTTAAAGAGATATTTCCTTTAAATAAAAATCAGGAAAATGTTCTCAGCCAGTGCATTACCTTTATTTACATGCCTTAGTTTTAAACAGCATAAATAGGTAATTAATTAAATATGCAGCTTTCTTTCACAATTTAAGGAACAATTAAATAAAAAGTACAAACAGCACAATTATTTTGGATACTTCTATAGTTATATTTCTCTCTTATTACTGTGTAAGGAAAGCTTCTACCAAGGGGCTTAAATCCTACGTGTTTTCCCATTGATTTTGGACCCCTGCCTGCAGTACAAGCCCTCTCTAGGCATGTCTACACTACAGTTAAAAACTCGCGGTTGGTCTGTGCCAACTGACTTGGGCTCACGGGGTGTTACCAGCTTTGCCCATTACTTTTGGGTATGCTCATTTATTAGGGTTACTCTTCTGGGGGCGGGGGGGTTCTGTACTTCTATCAATTTACTGCTTGTATCACTTATGTTCTCATACGAAGCTCTACTTCTCCCTGCTGCAAGTTCCCTCCCAATGGAGCTATCCGGCCGGACCTAGGTTCCCCAGGCCTGGGTTCTTCCAGCCTCAGAATCAGACGAACACACATTAACAGAGCGTGTCTGAGAGGACCGGGTTAATCAGCACTCCCATGCTGACTCCTTATATGTCCCTGGACTCACTAGGCTCGGTCGAGCAGCACTTCCAAGATGTCACCCTCATAGGCCCTTGGACTCAGTAGGCTGGGTCAAAAGCACTTCCAAGCTGCCACCCTCATATGTCCCACATTCAGCACATCTCTATCCCCACTTCCATGTTACAATTGTTCTGATAGTAACCCACTTGATAAGCAAACCCCACAGGATTCTTGGGCATTGCAGGGATTTTTTAGCTTAGGTAAAAGGAGCATTCCTGCAGAGCGAATGAGGAAACAAAAACAAACAAACAAACAAACAAAAAAAACCCGGGGGCTGGGGACGAGGGGGAAGAGAAAGAGAGAGAGAGAAGCAACCAGCTTAATCATGAAAGTTATTTATTGCCAAGTAAATACCATAGGGGAGCCAAACAAGCAAAACAGTTATAATACTAAATCTAACTTAAATTTGATTATAAAAATGTCAGGTTTGCAAAACTATAACTGATCACACAAGCCAGGGTCAGAAGGCTATACAGAGAGAGATGGGTTCTCACCACTCCATGAAGCTTGAATCGATCGAGGGTCCCAGGTGGTCGTGGTGCTGAGGGTCCGGAGTGCTGGAGTCAGGCAAAGCCCCCAGCACAATCAATCAGGAGAAGATGAAGTCCCAGTGGAACTGATGCAGATTTTGGATCCAGGCATCAGAACACTTACTTGAGCCTGGATAGGGGTTTTTGTAGAGAAACAACAATGGTTCAAGGGAGAACACAAGATTTGTTCATGTGTAAACAAGGGAGAATACCAAAGTTGTTTTGTTCAGGCTAGACCATGGGAACTGATCATTTCTGGCTTTGGGTGGTGTTCCTTGGAGGAAGCTCACAATGCAATTTGGAGCTTCACTATTTTGGATACAATAAAGGATTTATTACTAGAATTGGTCTGATAACTACTGAGCTGGGTATGTGCAGGTGTGGGTTCATTAACATCTGGAGCAGAGATCCCTCATCATGCAGTGCTTCCCTGCTTTTCTGGTCCCAGAGTTATTTGCGGTTCTTGCCTTGGAATCTCTGTTCTCCATTCTGTATGCTAACGGAGATGCCTCCTTGTCCCATCTTCGATGCAAATGAGGCTAGGGGAGCTACCTTAATTCTGTCATCCTTATCAGAGGGGTTTAGCTGTGTCTCTCACTGCCTTTTCATTGTTTTTTGTAAGTCTTTCTTCTGATGCAAATTTGGTTCAAGCAGAGGCTGGGGGTGGGAGGGAGAGAGGTCTTTTGTGAGTCAGACAGGCTGGGGACTGTGCCCTGGTTTCCCAAGAACACAGAACTGCTAGGTAACAGGGGCTTGGACTGTGGGGCTGTTTAATTGCAATGGAGACTTCTGGGCTCAGGCTGGAGCCTGAGCTCTAGGACCCTGTGAGGTGTTCTCAGGAGTGCCACTATTGCAAGTCACAGGATCTACTTTAAGAGAAGGTTAAACCTTTAGAAATCTTAAGTAAGCTACTGAACAATTACAATAATTAAACATGCAGAGACAAAAAAGAAAGGCCTACTAAGTGTTGGAGTAAATACATTTAGCAAACTGAAATTGAGAAAGTTTACAAATGAGGTGGTCAGAACTAGCAAGATAAATTTAGGAACTGACCCAGGGGGAGGGAGTGGGAGTCACACAAATACACTAATAGTGAAGATCATTGAAATATTGTCTGGAACAGTAATAGCCAATGTACTTTAATTATAGATAATATTGATTTACTGCAAGATAACAGTTTCCTTTTATCTTGCAATAACAATAGCAACTAAATGTAATCTACATTTTCAATACATTTTTCTTAGTGACTTTTAATAGTGGTAGTTCAGAGGAAGACAGAGATGGTACATATTGGTCAATGCTGACACCCTGCTCAGCAGGCGTGGAGCCCAAAGCATTTCAGACTGACCAACCATCGTACTAGCAGACTGTTGCTCCAATCCAGGAGTGGCCTCTATGGACAGTGACTACAGAGCTGGTATAAATTTTCTCATCCATGCCTTTCCACAGATGTGAAGATGAGGTTTCCAGACCTTACCCCCAGTATCTCTGCATGAGACAAGAGTTCTTTCAAAATGACTGACAGCTAGAAAGATAGTGCCAGTGCAAATGGCTCACTGTCCATCATCTTCCAAGCACTGGAACTATCAGGAAGCTTAAAAATGAAGCTGTACTATATTAAAGTTATGTTTAAATCATTCTAGGGGGTGGCAGAAAAGGGAAAGATTAATGATCTAACTATATATGCTCACACAATATGTTATCTAATACTGTTAATTCTTTAATAAAATATGCATCTATATGTGTCAAGATAATGTAGTTATAATATCTTAATGCAAATGACTCAGATAAGAAACTAGGGAGAGTAAACTTAAATCCCCTACAAACCCTTTATCCAACACCCTTCTACCAAAACCATTGGTTTTGAGCAGGTTCTCACGGAGCCTTCTTATATCACCATAGGTAGGGATCTCTCCCCCTCCGTGGCCTTTTGTAAGGGAGACAAAAGAGTCAGAAGCAGGGAAGGCAACTGCTCAAAAAATCAAATCCTTCTAATAGGCACAGACATATCTTTATGCTATTTTTAATTGCACTTCAAACAGTATTTAATTGGACTTCTTTAAGCAAACACTCCCCTGTACTGTGTGCAGTCCAAACATCACAGTTCTACAATGTCAGTCAGGAGGGTCATGGGGCATTGAAAATGTTGTTGCAATCTAAGCAAAGAAAATTCTCACTTCCCCACTCTCCAATCACCCTTATCTTTCAAGGTGGCGTGTTCTCTGTCAATCGCTTGAAACACACATAAATCAGTTATATAGACCTATAATTTATGCATTTTTTACTTTTATAGTAAATGTAAAGGGGCTGAAAATATTTTGACTTTGAATAATAAGTCACCAACTTGAAAATGTTAAGAAACACTGTGCTAGCGCATGAGAACCAGAAATGAAATGAACTATAACCAAAAGTAAATTTAACTTTCTACGTTGAGTGAAATGCCAATAGTATACAGCATAACAGAGGAGAGGCCAATTATTTTTTTTTTTAATTCTTTCAGTTTTAATAATCTATTTTTTTAAATAAAAAGATAAGGATTTTTTAAAATTAAACTATAAGGTCCAAATGAATCACTTGTCTACATCTATTGATTTAAGTATTCCACAAACGAACACTGAAAATGAAAAATATAAGGCAAGGAGACAAGGACTTTCCATGTCTCTGCTGATATCCCTGAATGATGAGGAAGAATTTCACTTTGAATTCCCACTGAGCCCTTCAAATTGTTAAACCAAAAGCTACTAGCACTGCCTCTAGCATTTTCTATTGTAACACTGGAATTCAGCATGCTAATTCCGCACTTTGGATCAGATCCAATGCTCATTGAAGTCGATGGGGAGGTTTCCATTGATTTCAGTGGGTGTTGCAACAAACTACTTCAGAGGCAGAATCTCTCATTGTCTTGTTCTAGTGAGTAGAAGGGGATGGGAAGTTAGAGACCTTAGCATTAATGGCAGAACTGTCTTAAGTTACCAGGTTTTGCTTCATTAATATTTTCAAGTTAATTTACATTAATCTTTGCAAGAAAATGTGTATTACTTTAAGGGACATACTGTATCCACTTATGGCATTTAAAAATAATAAGTGAAAACATCATTAGGCCAGATAAGCACATTTGGGAAATTTTGAAAAATTGCAAATATGTAACAGGGAGCATTATGCTTCATTGTTACAAAAATGTTTAAGTTTCATCAGCAATCATCCTCTACATAAAAAGGTGGGTTTCACTGAAATAAAAGCAAATTGCTATCATTTTCACAAATCAGGGAATGAGGAAATTCAAGGCAAATCCACAAAATATTTTGCATTTTTTTGGAACTGCAAAAACAGCCTCTCTCATCTTATTCACATGAATGGTCTACTTGACAAAGAGTTACTTTTTCCTCTTATAAAATGCAAAATAATTATATTAGCATTTGGATGATGGAATTAATAATAAAAATCTAAGACCATATAAAATGCAAGATAATTGATAACATATGGTGAAACTCATATGACAGCAAAAGCAAACCAGCTTCATTTATAACAAGTACAGTTGATAATATTTTCCTGGGCCCAGATCACTTATGATCTGTATCAATGCTTGAGCAGATTCCCAACATGACTAAGAAATGATGGACATCCCCCAAATCTGCCACAACCCTTCCTCTTCTCACCCTCTCCAGGACCCTCCCAGTACAACCCCAGGATCCTAACCCCAGCAGAAAGCCCTTTGGGGGATACAGAGAAATAAGGGGACAGAGTGGCAGGGGAATTTCACACATAAATTGATCTATATGGGAGAACCCCGCATGTATGAACTTTAGCAGAACAATTGGGCCTCTGGATCTTAGTTTCAAATTCTACTGACTTATGCTTGCAGATGGCAGGCATTAAAGTCAATGGGTGCTACCCATGTGTATGCCAGGGCAGAATCTAGTCTTTGCAAAAGCACACAGCTGAGCAGTAGACTTCAGTTTCTAATGTAGATTGAGTGATGCAGATGCCATGTGAGTGAATGCCAATGCGTAGGCTCAAAGAGAGAAGTTTTATAGAGATTAAGAGATTATAGTCCCTCTGCAAGATATAATTAAAAATGAAGGAAGCTTAATTTTTGTAATTCCTAAAATGGAATAGGACAGAGTTGAATATTTGTAGTTTCATTATTCATACAAATATTAATATGTGGTATGCATAGTAGTCTTATTGCACATCTGCCCCAATATATAACGAAAACAGATGTACCCATTAAGAAGCACCTGCTGAGATAAGCATTTGGTACTATACAAATACACATTGTTATTCATTAAATATGGGCCATGTTTTCCATTTGATCATGTGTATTTAGTCTAACTTTTTATTCAATAATTACTCAAAAATTAAGAATGACAGGAGTTGTAACAGAAAGAGATAGATTTATGACAGCTTTTAATACTCCAAACCAAACTCAGCAGCAGATTTACGGCTGTGCCACATTCTATATCCAATTCAATTTCCATTAAGCGCTAGGGCTAGATACTTCCTGACTCTTGCATAAGAGGAAAGCCCCCTTCTCCTGTCTTGTACCACCCATGCTAATGGCTGGGTGAAATCACAGTTCCTGTGCTGGGCGGGGGAGGGGGCATAAGGGCTGCTCTTTAATTACTCCTCTCTAGGTTTATAGTGCACCAAAGCAGACAGGGAGGGGAGGAGAGTTGGCAAGAGTATGGAGCCACCAATCACATGACTAAGTTGGGATTTGGGGTGGTATGTCTTTCAGTGTGGTAGTTGTGTGCTTCAACAGGCACGGGGAGTTCTGAAAGACAAGGCAGCAAGTCTCCAGTGTTTCTTCTGTGCAATGCAGCTCCATAGTGTCCCTAATGCAGCTCAGTGCTTACAAAACACAATCTAGCTCTTGTAGAGTATAGCCACCAGTTCACCTTGCTGCTTTCTTATGCAGCCACAAAAGCTAATCAATAACCCCATAGGGGAAATTTTAAATATCTCAGCTCTTTTGTGGCTGTGGACTTCCCAATCATGCATTCCATGACAATCTCCTCTATGTCTCTACTCTGCCCTGGGGCATCCTAGAGTCCCTAATGACCTAATTCTGCCTTGTAAGTGGGAGCAATTTGATTAAAGCATGTGCATTCATAGATTGATAGACTTTTAGAGCCAGACTGGATCAGTGTCATTATCTAGTCTGACCTGCATATACAGGTCCTCCTGCATCCCAGGTGATCCTTACATCACACCCATAGATTCTGATTGCGCCATACAATATCTTTTAAAAAGGAATGCAATCAATCTTGATCTAATGATTGGAGTGATGGAGAATCCACCACTCTCCTAAGTAAGTTGCTTCAGTGGTAAATTAAAAATATACACCTTAATTCTAGTCTGAATTTGTCTAGCCTCAGTTTTCAGACATTGCTTAGGCTAGGGATCAGTTTGGTTCAGAATAGTTAAATACTGCTGGGTGGTTATGCTCTTCTATTTGTAACTGGCTGTCCATTCTGATTTCTTCACTGTCTGTCATCGCCCTACTATACCCAGATGCCAAGAAACTGACTTGTAATGACTTGGATTTGAGAAGATTAATATTCATCTTAAACACAATGAAACCATAATAGATATGCTCTCCTGCAGAAACCAATCATGAGTGGAAGAATTGGAGAATTTGGGGTGAAAAAAATCAAATAATCCTAATGAATGAGATGTGCTTCAGCCATAGGCATCTGGATCTTACTCTGGGATATTAATCTGGCATTCTACTTTAGAACCACCATATAGAAATAGACCCAAGTCATAAAGCTTGAAGGGATTTGCATCCAGCATTGTTGTTCAGACCCATCTTTGCTCAAAAGTTAAGCAGTGGTAGAGAGCAGGGGGGAAATGGTACCCAGCTATGCCACTCCTCCCTCCTGGACTCAGAAATGTCCAAAAGTGACCCACTTCTCTGTGAAGGCACTGGATCCTCTCTGGGACCATGCATAACCCCCTCCCACCAAGCCATTTGCCATGTGGGTTTAGAGAAAAAAAAAAGAAATTCTAGGATGTAGCCAGCTCCAGAGGCCATGGAAACTCAAGCTAGCAAGAGGAAAAGTAAGCAGTAGTCTCAGGAGGGACTCTCAGACACTGATGCTGTTATCAGACTGTTTTTTACAGTTTTTACTCATGAGATTTTTTTTCTTCTGTGTGGATTGGCGGTTTACTCTCCCACCTCCTTTCCTTGACTCAGAGTTTCTTCACATCACTCCCACTCTACCTGCCCTCCATGGTTCCCTCTCTCTTCCCCTCCTTCACTGCCTATGCCTTATTTCCCTTGTCCTCCTCACTTCAATGTCCCCTCTTTCTTCTTTTGTCCTTCCATTTAGTTAACACTAACATAATCCTAAAAAAAAAAAAAAAAAAAAAACAGAGATACATACAATTGTCTGATAAAGAAAAAAACAGATCAGAACAAAACATAGCACTAACATGATATCTATAGACCACCACTTTTCTTCACTCTCCTTTTTTATGTTTTCACCCTTTCACCTATCCTTCATGTTTCTTGTCTGTTTAGACTATAAGCTTTTTGGGGCAGGGACTATCTTTATATTTGTATAATGTCAGGCCCATTTCAGTTGGCCCCTAGTTACTACCATAAATAAAATAAAAATAATAATAGAAGCTACTCATTGGCACAGTATGTAAACTACCAGGAACCTCTTTGTCCCTCTTTCACATCTTTATGCCCCCCATCTATCCACTGAACATGTTCTATCACTAAACACACTTGTATGAAAACAATCCAACAATCCAAATCCATTTTAATAGAGAATGAACCTTTTCCATAGGATTTTTAAACTAACCTATATAATTCTAGAGTAGGGATCAATCCTAAAGGCAGTTAAAAAAAATTATAAAAAGAATATCATTCCACATTAAATGTGATAGGTTTTAAACATACCCTCTATCCAATCATATTTCATTTCTGAAAACCCTACTGGTTTCATCCCTATAAGATGCTATAGATCTTTTAAATAATAAATAATTTTGGAAACAACCTATTTCTTACTATCCAGGATGAAAAACTAGTATTTTCTGCATGAGCAATAAGGCAGTTATGATGTAGTGGTTAGGAAGATGAAAAATGCACACAAACATCTCACATAAAATGCCTATTATTAAGTATAAAAACACACAATGTAGATTACAGCAATTCCACAAATGATAGAAAAGCAACATCCAAATAACCACACAGTAAAATATTCTGACATACATGGGATGTAAATAGCAAATAATAAAAATGCAAGACCAGTCCAAAAAGTTATGATTTGGACAATAAAGCTCTAAACTAAGTCAATCAACTCCTTTTATCCAAAGTCTGGCTGGTACACTCAGCCAGCCTCAGAGGATCCCATCAAACTTGCAGGCTAATGGACTAGATCAGGCATCAGAGCTGAATGTATAGAGCACCTGGCATCCCTGTAGACAGTACAACCCATGGACAGTGCTTCAGTGGTTACTAAGACTAATGCTGGAGCTCTAGCAATAGAGTAAAATCAGCAGGAAACCCATCAGATGGGCAGTTCATATCAAAACCCCAGAGATAGCTGCAATGAAGTAAAGCAGCAGGGGATGAGAACAAACAAAAGATGCTAAAAATGCAGACAATCAGGAAAAGAAGCAACAGAACAAGAGCAATTTAATAAATAAACCTGCAACTATGGTAGACAATACTTTATATAGCAAGAAAAGATACCGATGGCTGCTGAAGAAATTAAAAAGAAGGAATTAGTAGAGGATATTCAAATCCATGACACTTCTAAAGTGAAACACACACACACACACAGAGACACATTCATAGATTCCAAGTCCAGATGGGATCCATTGTGCTCCTCTAGTCCAACCTTCTGCACAGCACAGGCCTAGAACTTCCACAAAATAATTTCTAGAAATCATCTTTTAGAAAAAAATCCAATCTTGATTTAAAAATTGCTAGTGATGGAAAATCCACCATAATCCTTGGTAAATTCTTCTAAAGGTTAATTACCTCCCTGTTAAAAATGTACACTTTCCAGTCTGAATTTGTCTAACTTCAACTTCCAGCCATTGGATTCTATACCTTTGTATAAATATTTGTTCCCCATATAGGTACTTATAAACTGTGCTAAATTACCCCTTAACTTTCTATTTGTTAATTTAAGTAAATTAAGGATAAATAAATAAAAAGAAACAAGATGGTTCCATTAAAAATGTAACCCTTTAAAACCAATCTTAATCAAGGTCCATCTTGTACAGTTTTGATTGTTAATGAACTGCACACTTATGAAATCACCTGGAAGGCATCCTTGGATGTATAAACAAGGGGAGTCTCAATAGGAGTAGAGAGGTCATTTTATCTCTGTATTTGGCACTAATGAGACCAATTCTGGAACACTGACCAGTTTATATCCACAATTCAAGAGATCCAATTTATCAAGATTTTTCTTGAATTGAACTAGAGTTCAGAGAATAGCCATGAGAATGATTAAGGGATTAGAAAACGTGACTTATAGTGATAGACTCAAGGAGCTCAATCTACTTATCTTAAAAAAGAGACAGTTAAGGGTTGACTTGATTACAATCTGTAAGTACCTGCAAGGGGAAGAAATATTTGATAATTCACTCTTCAGTCTAACAGAGAAAGGTATAACACGATCCAATGGCTGAAAGCTGAAGCTAGACAAATTCAAACTGGAAGCAAGATGTAATTTTTAAGAGGGAGGGTAATTAGCCATACGCACAATTACCAAGCGTAGTGGTAGAGTCTTCATCACTAGAGATTTTAAAATCAAGATTGTATTTTTTTTTCCTAAAAGATCTGCTCTAGAAATTGTTTTGTGGAAGTTCATGGCCTGCATCAGGAGGTCGGATTAGACAATCTCAATAGTCCCTTCTGGACTTGGAATCTATGAATCTATGACACTGTCAGAAGCTTAGAAAAGGTTAGAAATTGTCAGTGTTTTGATGGGAGACTGACAAAGAATACCTGAATGCTGCAAGAGGTGGTGTTGGTTATTCAGTAAATTGGCATTATTGTCTGAGTCAGATACATACACACACAAAAAACCACCCCTCCCCTGAGTTTTGGGCTCCAATTATAATTCCAAAAAGCTTTTATAGCCCAGTCACAACTACTTGAGATCATTAAAAATCCCTTAGTCATGAGCTCCCCACAGTACCCATTGCATGCTCCACTCCCTGATCTCTAACTTCACAGTACATATTTTGTATTAACTTTTTCCTTCTGTTCTCATTTAACCATTTTAGCCAGGCCAAATTGGAGTTCTGCACATCCATATGGAAAGATTAAAAATATGTATACATATTTTTACAAACCTTGCAAATTTAGTCAGAGATACCCAGAGCTCTAACATCTTCTTATTCATATTTGTACATTGTTTATTGCTTTTAATTCAACAAACTAAAAGCAATAAACAATTTAAAAATATGTACTGTGGCATATCCATAGATCACAACATTGCACAGTAAGGGAGTGTGCCTCTATGTGTTGTGTAACTTGTGACTCCCCTCATCCTATCTCCTACATGAAGGAGGGGAGCAGGTTGGTACTCTGACTTCCAGCCAAGCTCTCTGGACCTGCCTGAGAGTGTAGAAGGGGCATTACCCATCCTTAGGTTTGCAGAACTCAGAACCATTGGTGCCCAGTTGAAATCTGCACCGGCACAGAACTGCTAGATAGTTTGGGAAGCAGTTTTCCACTGGGTAAAGGTTTTTCATAAAGTTGCAGCCCATGGCATATCTGTTTCATTGTTTCCATGTTTGCATCAAACACTGTAGTGTGATACAATGTGATATTAGAGTTGTTTTTTCCCATTAATGTGCAGTAAAGAGATGACACTTATTTTTAAAAGTAGTAATTATCTGTTAAGAGTGACCATTATCCAGCAAACTACAGATGGATGTGATTAAAGGGTAGTTTTTAGTGGCTGCATCTCTCCTT
This sequence comes from Malaclemys terrapin pileata, assembly GCF_027887155.1. NCBI lineage: Eukaryota > Metazoa > Chordata > Testudines > Emydidae > Malaclemys > Malaclemys terrapin. Next base: position 95,285,600 of record NC_071509.1, read on the forward strand.
AAAACTGACAGATGCTGCATATTCAGAAGCTGAATGTCATTATTTTGAAGCTGGAATGACATCTTTGCATTAACACAGTATGAAATCATGGTAGCAATTTTCACGCCATGTTATTTTGTTTTTGTCAGGTCACTGATTTTCAATTTCATCAATACTATATAAAACTAAAAAAGGTAATAGAATAAAAAGTATCCACTTAGATTCCACTACTAAAACTAGAACAACATTACTGTTTCTATGGCTACTAACAAGCTGATTCACCCACAGAAAAAGGCAGGTTACTTTGGTTTTGAAACAATGGAACTTGCCTAATCTCAGAGGTGACAGAAACAGCAATGTAAGTTACAGTTTGGTAAATCAATATAAAATCAGTATGATCCTAAGTTTGTGTAATTTACAACTCACTTCCATCCCTCTAGCATGCAGCAGGAAAAGCAACAAAGAGGATGTAAAAAAGGTCTAACATAAATAGGTGCAAAAAAAAGATGGCACACCTGATTTACACACCGTTCGTATAATTTCCCCTTCTAAAAAATCGCTCTTCTGCCCCCTCAGTTTGTAATTTACACCTACCTCCTCTTAAACCCACTCTACACCATTTATAGTGACAGCCCCATTTACATCTCCTCTCACTTTAATCCTATATTTTTTGCTTTTATTTTTTAAACTACATTTCCATCATTTTTGCTGTTTCACCAGGACAGATCTGACGTGCCCTGAAAAAGCATGCCATGACAAAATGGCAGTTCCACTAAGAACAAAACTAAACCATTTAAAAGTGTGTTGTATTGTAGTGCTGAAATATTTGTGCAATATCTACCATCCTCTGTTCTTTCAAACCCTTCTTCAAGACCCACTGCAAGGAGATATATTGCAGAGGAAAAAATGTGCAGCTCACTTCCCCTAAAGTGGCCTAGCCTACTCCACATGCTCTTACTAGAGAAGAGATGACATTGTCCCACCTTCTGTAGGGTGATTGTGCCCCTTTAGGGTGCCTCTGAAAACAGGGATTGTTGCTGTGTGTGGTGCTTCTGTAGGAGCTTAAATAAGGCTAATTCTTTTTATTTGTCCCATTGTACCCCCAGTGTACCCCTTCAATGGCCACAGACAATATGGCCCATTATATTTGAGATTCAGTGACTTGAAACTGAAATAATCCAATCCCTTTCTGAGAATAATTAAGAATTCATTAGTTCTAGATTAACATAAAAGTAACACCGCTTATGTTCTACATGATCCATGTTGGTACAATGAATAGCATATATATTATTAATATCTAGCCACTTTTTCTAATTGTAACCATGTGTTCTGTTATTATTAGGGCCCTACCAAATTCACGGCCATGAAAAATGCGTCACGGACTGTAGAATCTGGTTTCCCCCCATGAAAGCTCGTCTTTTGTGTACTTTTACCCTATACTATACAAATTTCTCAGGGGAGACCAGTGTTTCTTAAACTTGGGGGTCCTGACCCAAAAGGGAGTTGCAGGGGGGTCACAAGGTTATTTTAGGGTAGGTTGTGGTATTGCCACCCTTACTTCTATGATGCCTTTTTTAGGGGGGTGGCGGAGAGTGGCAGTTGTTGGCCGGGCACTGAGCTCTGAAGACAGCGTCCCGCCAGCAGCAGTGCAGAAGTAAGGATGGCAATACCTTATCATGCCGCCTTTACTTCTGCGCTGCTGCCTTCAGAGCTGTGCAGCCAGAGACTGTCAGCTGCTGACTGATGGCCCAGGTGTTCAGGCAGCAGCACAGAAGTAAAGGTAGCAATACCATACCATGCCATCCTTATTTCTGTGCTGCTGCTGGCAGCAGCTCTGCCTTCAGAGCTGTGCTCCCAGCCAACAGCTGCAGCTTTCCAGATGCTGAACCCTGAAGGCAGTGCTGCCACCATCAGCAGCACAGAAGTAAGGTAGCAATAGCCAACCTCCCCTACAATAACCTTGCAACCTCCACCCCCACAATGCCTTTTTGGGTCAGGATCCCTACAATTACATCACCATGAAATTTCAGATTTAAATAGCTGAAATCATGAAATTTATTATTTTTAAAATCCTATGTCCATGAAATTGACCAAAATGGACCATGAATTTGGTAGGGCCCTAGTTATTACATATTCATTTGACACTCAGTGTAAGGTCACTGGTCATCATGAATTCATTTGTATCATACAAATCATAAGTATCATATCAATATTTTTCCCTATGTTCTGCAAAGACAAAAAATAATTAAATGTCACATTATATCTACTTGATTATCATATATTTAAAATACACAGCTCATTTCTTAATTGGGTTTCCCAGTATTGAGGTGGCTTACCTCAGCGTGTTTAGAAAAAAAACCCTGAATACAGCACTTCTCCAATGTGTTTGTTTGTTTGTTTGTTTGTTTGTTTGTTTAAAGAACACTTAAGTCTCTTTTCCCTGAGGGCAAATTATAGCCAAAATAAACAAATAAAAATCCATGATGTACAAATACTAACGGGGATAGAAGCAGGACATATTTCTGATTCAAAGTATACTTCTTCTACTATGCAAGACCTTATCCTGTGAAGTGCTTGAGCATCCTCAACTTCCACTGAGTCCAATACTTTTGCTGTTAAAGTCAAAGGCACCCCTTGACTCCAGTGGGGCAAGTTCAAGAAGATTTAAGTCCATGGAAAGAATGGTCCTCCACACTTTGCTGGAGGTGCTCAATAGCTCATATTATGATGCCCACATTTTTCAATGTATATAATTCTCTGTACTATGTGCTAAGTTTTGTCATCTCCATGCTGGATGAGAGGTACTATTATCTAATTAAAACCAATGGGACAATTTGTGAAGTAAAATACTATTCAGCATGATTAAGGATATCACAATCTAATCCATACCCTATCTAAATCAATTTATTCTTCTATGACAAGTTTTGTAATTATATATATATTTTCTAGGAACAACAGCTAAATAGTGGAAATATTCACAAACAGCAAATAAAAGAGATATGAACATTGTTGAACCAAACAATCATTTAGAACTGGAAAAAATATCCAGGAACTTTGTGTTTTTGGAGTCATGAGTCAGAACTCCAGGAGCAGAGCTGGATGAAACATATAGGACTTTTCCTGAAGACAACATAATAAACGATTTGCCTATAAAGCATGAAACAAAAATGTATTTTGTGGCAATTAACATTCAGTGGTGAGAAAGCAAATTTTATTGGCAAACACAGACTGATATTTTAATCCTAGAAAGGAGTTAGAATAGTGAATACAAAGTAAAGATTCAAAACAGCAGCTCTTAGAATACAAAGCATGGCTGAGGATGACTTAAGCTATTCCACCCCCAACCCCATGAATCTCCTAAACACCTTATCCTGCAAAATATAAAAAAGTAATTCACATCAATATTTTACTGTAGTTCTTTCAGAGGAGACTCATATACATTATGCTTCCAAGATGAGATGCAGACTACTTTACTAGCAGAAGACAGCAATATATTGGACAATAGATTAAATTTGACTCCATGTATTTTTTTCTTTTATGAATCAAAATTCATTTAGTGATAGTCAAGTAGAACAGTGTGGCTAAGAGATCAATAGATACTGTTCTGAATGCTAGCTATGGGACATACAGATAACCTTAAGTCAACACTGATGATGCTGGGCTGTGTAAACACTGACAAAGTCAAAGAAATAATTTTAAATAATTTTAAATAATAGACTTCTACAAGCTGGTGATCAAGCTATATTAATGGAGACTGCTGCCACTTTTTATGATGGCTTTAATTTACCCTGAGTGTGAAAATGATCCATTTACAACTGTAGGATAAAGAAATGGCACAGATTTCACAAATTGCATGTTGTAATTCTTGTCCCTTCATTCTCCCTATAGGCTCTGAATGAATAAAATCACTTAGATAAGGTTTATTTTCTGGGTCAGCTCAGCTCAGAGAGTTACCACTTCTTGGTAATGAACATGTTAAAATTATTCCTCTGGCTTTGTCTTTGGTGCAATAATGAACCCTGCCATGTAAACATACATCTAATATAGCAAAAGTCTTGTATTCCTTGCCCATCCAATATTCCCATTGAGATCTGTGGGAACGTTGCATATTCAAGGAATAAATGCAGGAGCGGCACCAGGGTTTTTGGCGCCCTAGGTGGGGGTCCTTCCACGCTCCCAGTCGTCATCGGCAATTCTGCGGCGGGGAGGTCCTTCTGCGCTCCCGGTCTTCAGGGCACTTCGACAGCGGGTCCCGGAGCGAGTGAAGGACCCGCCGCAGAATTACCACCGAAGACCCGGAGCGCGGAAGGACTCCCCACCGCCGAATTGCCGCCAAGGGCAGCAAAATGCCGCCCCCCCCCAAATCCTGGTGCCCTAGGTGACAGCCTAGGTTGCCTAAATGGAAGCGCCAGCCCTGAATAAATGATCAAGTCTAAAAGTAGAAGAGAAAGTTATGAATTTGACAAGACTTCCCCCTCCACCCAGCCATGGTTAAGACTCACCATCTCTCCCACCTGACTCAGAAAGAGAGCTGCAGGATATTCTCATGGTAATGATGCAAACAGTGGGAAGAAATGAAGGGGGTTGGGGGTGGGAGGAAACAACACCACCAAAAATACAAACAAACCAAACACAAACAAAGAAATGCATTTCAAAAGAGAATGACTAAAGCCACATAAAGTAATGTCTAATCTACATGACAATTTGGTTAAGTCTGCAGTTGAATGTGGAAATATCCAAGTTCTTGAAAATCCAGGCTTTGATATTCACTCATAGAGGTTTCAATATTTTCTTCTGAATCTGTGCAATCTGAGACAGATCCTTGCCTATATTTGTTAATTTGCATTAGAGCCATGCTTGAAATCTTTAAAGTATGAGTGGACCAATTTTTTTTGTCAGTTTATTCTAATATTCTTCTATTTTACTTACCCAGTATGGAAGGCAGATTCTGAAAAATGCTATCAGATGCTGGTAGAGAAATCTTAGGATTCTGCAGAACTTAGTTTTTTGTTTCCTTTACACAGATTCCAGTTATATCTCAGGTCATTAGTAGACTAATATGAATTATTAGTGTAGGTAACAAAACAGCCATAACATCGATATAATGACTATGTAACGTTGTCAGCATACAGGACCACCCACAATCACCATCCTGCACTTAAGCAGGGAGGAGTTTGGATGGCTGGCCAGGAGAAGAAGGCAATGCTTTCTGGCTTGGGGGAGGAGGGAAGACATAAAGCTGCTGGAAGAGCGGTCAGTGTGGTGGGTGACTCACCAGCAAACGTAGCGAAGCCCGTGTTGGGAACGAAGCCCCTGGGCACATGGGGACTCATCGGCCATCAGGGCATGTAACCTCCTGGGACAGAGTAGAGACTCCCGGGTGTCTCTGGGGAAGCAGGGCTCTGTGGAACTCCTTCCATGCAGTTCTGAGTGTGGTTATGCCGGGGTGGCTGACTCGATGGGAGTTCACCTACTCAGTACAACTAAAGATAAAATCCTGAGAGGCGAATACATGGATATATTATCCCTAGTGCACAGGGAGGTGTGACAGACAGTAAACATGGGCAAGGCAAGCAAAATAGCGAACTGCCCAAGAGGCCAAGCATGCCTAGAACATGAGAAAATTGGGAGGCTGCCTTCCTCATCAATGCGAGTGTTATAGTACAGACTTACCCACAGAGGAGCCCTGCCTTGGTTAGGTATACAAATATAATTAGGCGGGCACACAATATGTTTGGGGGGCATGTACTGGTTTAATTACAATTAGCAGTTTCAATTAAGGGCAGCAACACAAACTGGGATAAGGTGGCATCACACACTGTGGTTGCAGTGGATGACACCAAGGGCGCCAGGGGTTTCTTCATACCGCAACAAGCTCGGGAGGGGCCCCAGGCACATAATAGTATTTGCTGGGCATTTAATAATGGTGGTTGTTTTCGCAACCCCTGTAGATACAGGCACGTTTGTGAGATGACTACTGCCACCAATTATATTTTGACAAGGCTATGCCCATGGGTTGGTCAGTATCCTGTGCAGCTTTTCAGAAATGCAGTACAATGTTGCACTGGGCAGTCAGCAGGACTAAACCAAGTAGTGCATTATTTGCATAATTTTTTTGTTGCAGATGGACACATTTCAGTTTTGGCTAAATAATTGGGGGAACCCCTAGCCGAGGAGAAAACATAAGCTCCTTCCACTACATTGACCTACCTGGGCATTCAGCTGAACACCAGGGAGGGCGTATCTCGGCTCCCTCAGGATAAACTTCAGGAGCTATCGGGGTTGCTCCATAGATCACTCAGGGCTTTTAAAACAAACAAACAAAAAACCACTCAGGCTACAAGAACTGCAATCTATTCTGGGACACCTGAACTTTGCTTGCAGGGTTGTTGCCCCGTTTTGTGCCCAGAGGGCAATGGCCGGCATAGCCAGGCCACACCATTACATACCAGTCACTAGACATATGAAGGAACACTTGAGGGTGTGGAAAAATTTTAGGAGTTGACTTAACGGGGTATTATTGTGGAGGGAGCAATTGTTATTACAAAGTGTGTTAAAAATCCACTCACATGCGGCAGGGGCTGCAGGTTTTGGGGTGTTTTATCAAGGCAAATAGTGTGCACAAAATGGCTCACCACCTGGACACAAAACGGGGTTGGGTGTGACATGACCTTCTTGGAATTTTTCCCCATTTTAGTTGCGGTGGTCATTTGAGGATCAGAGCTGGCTAATATAAGGGTGTGCTTCTGGTGTGACAACATGGCAGTGATACAGGTTATCAACTGCCAAACTTCCAGATTGCACAGGGTTATAAGTTGGTCAGGGCGTTTGTTCTACAATGCTTAACCTTCAACATCTGTTTTCTTTCAAGCATGTGCCAGGCATGGATAATGGCAGAGCAGACGCCTTGTCTCGTTTCTAGTTTCACAGGTTTTGTGAGCTTGCAATAGGGACTAGCAGTGAACCTGAGCACATGCCGCAGGCTCTCTGGAACCTCAGAATGTGATGTGGTCAGCGGAATGGAGATTATTGGCTCCAGCTTACAAGTTGTTTATTTCCTTTTCTTTTAAGGAGTCTTGTCAATTCAAGGATCCAGAGAATGGGTCGCCTATGCGGTCCTTCATGGAGAGCGGTTGTTGCAGTCAAGGACAATGCGGCTGCTGGTGCCCTTCAATGATCACACATGGGACAATGGATTCTTTATCCCCAGTAGGGCTGCTAGGCAAAAGGCCATTTGGAGATGTTTGGGAACCCGGCTGGGTGTGGGGAGGAGGCAGCCAAGCTAATGGCTGGTGCCTCCTTGTGGCGGATGTTCAGTGCAGGAACTCCATAAATTAAGGCACAAAAGAATGAAAAAATGGCTTGGAAAAGGAATTAAGGAGAGGTGCTTGGTAATTGAGCAAGCCGGGGGCAGTTGGGGACTCCTATGATTTGTACAGCAGGGAGCCAACCCCCCCCATCATTATAGGGGGCATGGTCGGTAAGGACCCGGCAAGGGAATTGCTGGAGGGACCTGGATGAAAAGGGGGTGGGGGGGAGGAGCTGGTGAAAGCCCTTCCCCTTCCCACCCCACCCCACCCCCCCCGGAATTGGCTGGAAGTGGTAAGGTCCCGACAGTGAATCTGCTGGAAGGGCATAAATTTTGCACCTGCACTGCACACATTTTATCCGCCAGGTTAGTCCCAGACATCGGTCTAATAATAAAGTTGCGGCCTGATTAAACCCATATCTAATTCTCCTGTCATTCTTTCGGCATAGCCAAACAACTCCAGCTTGTGGAGCACCAACCTCATCAATCTCCTGTGGAGGAGACGGAGAAAGAGTTTGATGGCCAGGGTATACAGTTAGCAAGACACTGGGCAACCCTAACGCACCCCTTAACTGAAGATGGTGGGTTTGGTCAGGGTCCAATTGATGTTGACCAAACACTCGACGGATGTATACAGCACCTGGAGAAAACCCAGGAACTGGGGCTCAAAGAGTGCCCAGGAGGTCCACCCATAGTCACCCTGTCGAACTAAGTGGCAGTTTACCTAAAAGCTAAGTGTTGCAGCACCTAAGTCATGCTTGTGAAGCCCCAACCAGAGGCTCAAATAACAGAAAGCAAATAAAAAGGAAGTCAAAATGTACTATTTTCTTTAGATGTCATGATTCTTAATTCAACCTCCTGATTTTTTTGAGCTATGATTCTTGAATGCTTGCTTCAGTCCTACCAGTCACAAAAGCTACCATTACAATTGGGATATAAGTGGCACCCTAGTCAGTAGTACACCTCTACTCTGATATAACGCAACCCACTATAACACGAATTTGGATATAATGCGGTAAAGCAGCGGTCCAGGCGGGGGGCTTTGTTTTCCAGCGGATCAAAGCAAGTTCAATATAATGCAGTTTCACCTATAATGCGGTAAGATTTTTTGGCTACCGAGGACAGCGTTATATCGAGGTAGAGGTGTACCAACACAAGGAAAACAAGGATTAAATGAGTGTGAAAAATAAACTACTTTTTTCATCCCTAGGTGTGATTTCTCCAGAACACTTTGAAACACATTAATGGGACAGATACTTCTACTCACTCAGCTCTTGCCGCGCCTGATTTATGAATAGAGGATTTCATTCACTAGGACTGTCAGTTTGCTCCCTTCATGAACGCTAATTTAAAATTAACTCCTGCTTGCAATTGTTTTATATATAATATGGTAGATGACATATTTCAGAGATCCTAATGAGCCCCACTCCCCCACCTCCTTCCAGCCACCCACTGGGATTGCTGTGAGGGGAATCCCAGCTTCTCTGCCCCAGGACCCCTGAGTGTTTAACCCCTAGAGCCTGAACAGACCAACATGGAGGCAAACAGACAAAAGAGAAGGTAAAAAGCTGCACAATCAAAATGGAGTTTGCAGCCTGGCACAGATACAGAGTTCAAAGTCTCACATACAGTTCATAAATTGTACAGATGGACCATGTTGTCACAAGAACAAATTAATATAAACGGGCCATGAACAAATTCAGGTTGGAAAATGGAAGAAGGTTTCTAATCACAGAGGGGTAAGGTTCTGGAACAGTCTCCGAATAGGATTTGTGAGAGCAAACAACTTACTTAGAGTTAAGAGAAAACTGGATAGATTTATGTGTGCATTTGTATGTTAGAGTTGCTTGTGTTGTTAGGGGGCAGGACTCAATAGCCCTGGGGCTCACTTCTGGTTTATGTCTTATTTTCCCAAAACTTATGCTTCAGGGTTTCAGTCATCCACTGGCAGGGATCAGGAAGGGATGATTTCCTCACAGCATGGTCTCGGAAGTTTGTTTTGTTTTTGTTTTTTTTAATCTCCTTCCTCTGAAGAATCAGGAAGGGCCATGGCTGGAGATGGGATATTGGGCAGAGTGGGCCAGAGCTCCGAGGTGGCACCTAGCCTTCTCTCTTTCAGGTGCTTTCCTGGCTGGTTTTTGCCCACATGCTCAGGATTTAACTGATGTGGAGTTGGGACGGAATTTTCCCCCAGGTCAGAGAAGCAGTGACCTTGGATTTTTTTTCCGGTTTCCTCGGTGGCATGTGAGTACTGGTCACTTGCCAGGATTTAATGGGTATATCTCATTTAATCATTTCCCTGCCACTGCAGGGGCCTCAAGACTCAGTCTCTCCTATTCTCCACCTGTAGCACATAATGGTTTAGTCTCCTGTGAATCCCATTTACTTTGGTCTCATTTTGGTTGTTGGATTTAGTGAGGGTGCTAGGTGCTGTTGGTATCTGATTATAGGCCGAACAGGAGGTCAAACTAGAGAATCTGTGGGTCTCTTCTCGCATTAAACTGTAGGAACATAAAAGAACCCAATCATCCTTATCCTGGTGATCAGAACCATTGTGGAAAATGAGCCGTGGCACAGGCCAAAAAGATAGCTGAGCCTGGAGAATTTTTTAAGATTGTTATTTGCATTCCATGGAGCATCATCCTTTTTTGCCTTTTCCTTCTGAGATAGAAAATGAGTAAGCCCCATTCAGTAGAGATGCAGAATTTATTTTCAGGATAATAGGAGGTAATAAGTCCCAATGACTAAAGATAAAAATAATCTTCCCTTTCGCAACCCTAACATATGACATTCTACATCAACTATTTTTCTTTACATAGGGATGTGGAGGGAGGAATTGAAATATTTTTTTTTCTCATGTAGGAGAGAATAACTCAATATATGTGGGTTTCAGAAACTATTTCTCAAGGTCTTTCAAATCCATTTATTTCAAAATCACTGTCTCAGAAGTAATGAATGCACAACTGTCTAGGGACAGAACAAAGTGTTTAATCTTGATGCAAGCGGCTGCACAGTTGCTAAACAGGAGACCCTCAGAATTTGTTTCTCAGAGCCATAAGGAGAGGAGGATTTTATTCAACATACTTTGTGATCCCCCAAAGAACCAGGAGATTTGTGCCAATTTTGGACATATAGGCAGATTAAAGGAGTTTATTGTGCATAGAGATTCCATATGGGTACCCACCAAAAGGTAATTCAATATTCTACAGAGAGGAAATTGAGTAGGAGAAATAGTTCATTTTGGTTTTTTTGTTTGTTTTTCAATAGAGCTTGTGCACAGATTATATTTTTTACATACATTTCATATTTGGAGGAGGGTGAACATTAATATTAATAATATGAATATAAACTACTCATCTCCCTCTAGCCTAATGTCCAAACCAGAGATCTGACAGGTCAAAGCCCCTAACCCATTTAAAAGAATTTGTTTTGGGAACTTAGTTTCATATCTGTGCAGCTCCTACTCAAGTCCCCTGATTTCTGGGGTATTGCAATGCACCACTCTCCTCAACAGTTAAATAATACTATTGTTCTTGCTTCATTTAGATGACATATCATGGTGACTTGTGGGTTGCAGATATGCATATCTCTCAGAAAGTTCAGAAGGTTTGCCCTAAAATATACACTATGGAGTAAAAATTACAGAATGTGACAGAGATTTAATCAAATAAAATCCTATAACTTCAATGTGAGTGAGAAAGTAAAAATACAGAATGTTACTGTTAAAATGTAGATTGTAGTTTTTGAGCACAGTGCAGGATAAAACTCTCTAGAGTAGCACAAAAATATCTCCAGAAACATCATGATTTTTTATTATTTTGATCACAGAAAGTAATATCAATTTGTCACAATAATTCAGTAATTAAAGATTAACGTTAGGAAGTTTCCACTTCCTCTATTCCTTTTCTGGAAAACTCCAAACTTCATTTGAAGAAGTCACACCTAGAATTCACTGGTAGATAAGCTACCTACTAGCAGTTTTGTGTGCTGTGTAGACATTATCCATCAAGTGGATAGGATTTCAACCTTATTGTTCCTAATTCACTGAACATAAGAATGGCCAGACTAATGGTCCATCTAGCACAGTATCCTGTCTTCTGACAGTGGCTAAAGGAAAGGTGCTTCAGAAAAAATGAACAGAACAAGAAATCATTGAGTGATCCATCCTCTGTTGTCCACTCCCAGCTTCTAGCAGTAAGAGGCTAGGGACACCCAGAGCATGGTGTTGCAATCCTGAACATCTTGGCTAATAGCCATTGATGGATCTATCCTCCATTAACTTATCTAATTTTTTTGAACCCTGTTATAGTTTTGGCCTGGCAACAAATTCCACAGGTTGTCTGTGTATTGTGTGATGAAGTGCTTCCTTTTGTGTATTTTAAGACTGCTGCCCATTAATTTAATTGGGTGACACCTGGTTCTTATGTTATGTGAAGGAGTAAATAACACTTCCTCGTTTATTTTTTATACACCCATTCATGATTTTCTAGACCTCTATCATATCTCCCCCTTAGTCATCTCTTTTCTAACCTGAAAAGACCCAGTCTTTTTAATCTATCCTCATGTGGAAGCCGTTCCATGCCCTTAATCATTTTGTTGCCCTTCTCTGTACCTTTTCCAACTCCAATATATCTTTTCTGCGTTGGGATGACCAGAACAGCATGCAGTGTTCAGGTTACATACCACAGTTCGGAGTTCTGCAATTTCATATTTAAGATCCTTTAGAACTCTTGGGTGAATAAGTCCTGATGACTTATTACTGTTTAATTTATCAACTTGTTTCAAAACCTCCTCTATTGACACCTCAATCTGGGACAATTCCTCAGATTTATCACTGCTCCTACTATAGGTAGGTTACAATTTACCATGGCAAATTACTAGTTTCTAAATCTGCTAGAAATCATGGATGCTATGATTCCAATACTCATTCATCTACAACTATGCACAAAATTAGTCATCAGTATAGCTCTTTCACATAGAGAATGAAAACCCAGAGTTCAACAATTAGACAAAGAGGAAAGCAACTAGTTCATGTGGAACAATCTAAATTGGTAGAGAAACCCAAGAAATTTTTTTCGAAGAGACAAAGTGGATCACAAAAATAAAAAAGGTTGTTTAGCAGAGCTTTGGGTTTTTTAGATAGTATACCTAACTGCAATAACTGACCAACTGGGACAAGGATGGACAAACAAACTGGCAAGAATAGTCTAGAAATTAGGGCTATTTTCAAGCCTATCTTATATTTCCACTTTCAGCTGTCAAACAAGATATTGAATCTGAGGTTAGGCAGCAGTTAAATCAAGAATGAATAAGGAAGGATTGGGTCAAGATCCTTTTATGTCTTAGTATGAAAAGTCTGGAATCTTTGCATTCAGATTCAAGATAAACCTGATGTTATAATGACATTCCAGATCAAATGAACTACTGGGCAGACAACATGAATCACAGTAGGCCAGACAGGTGAATGGGAATCAGAAAGTAGTATTTGTTGTTGTCGTTGTTATTGTTCTAAGCAGACAGAATTGTAAGTTATTTACATTTCACCTTATTTTAAGAAAAGCTTGATGTTTCAGAGCTAAATTTAAAAATAGACACATATGTAATGTATTTGGGATATTTAAAATACATTTGGTATGTTGTCAAGCTTAGAAATATTTTAAAGCATATGCTTAACCATTTTTTTTTAAATGAACAACTAATCTTGGAAGAAACTAACATATGGGAGAGGGAGGAAGAATGAAACATTTTGATTCTTATTAAAATATATAATAATATAAAAATGTAAAGATGTGAACGTGTTCTGCAGGAATTAGCCATCTGAAAAAAAAAAAAAGTTCCAAGACAAAGTAAAAAGCCTCTAGAATTCAAAGGTGGAAGTTACGGAAACTTAAAAGCAAGACAAAAATAGCAGACTGTGGGACCATTGTGACACAGCACAAACATCACTTAGCAGCCCAAGACATTTTTGTAATGGGAATGATGACACTAAGCATGACACTAGCATGAACAGCACTGGTAAGAACAGTCAAAAGACATCACTTTTTTTTTCAAACTGGCACAATACCAGCTTCAGCAACAGGACTAGGAAGAAAATAAGCAGGAACAATATTAGCAGCAATTATGGGGGAGTCTAGCCAACAAAAAGAGGTCTTGTTGGCAGTGGTTAATTCTACAACTGCAAAACTGGGGCAGAGTCTTATCTCATGATGATTTTATATAGGTGTAAATCCAATTACTCCTGACTTTCACTGGTGTATATGAATTCAGAAACAGGCTCTTTTTATCAAATCAATTAAAAAAAACCTCCAAAATATAATTGTTCATGTATGTTAATACAGTGTTTCCCATTAAGGTGTCAACATTTATCAATAGTGGAACAGATTATGTGGTGCCCCTGTCAACTGACACAGCACAAAAAGACACATGGCAGGTTTAAAAAGGTGGATACACACTACGTTTGGGCTTCCCTAATTCTGGACTGTTCCAGAGGCTGGTGCAGTACCAGGTGTAAATTGGAGCAGCCCCAGGACTGCTCTAACTTATGGAAGATTTGCATGGCAGTGTATAAATTGCTCCACAGCCAAGAATAGACAGATCACTTTGAATTCTAGCTAGGCCTTCTCCTGCACCAAACCCACTTACCACTGATACCCACAGCTCTATGTTGGAGGGTGGCGTGTAGGGCTATCTATATTAGTTATACACGCCTGGGGGAATTCCACAAAGGGACATTCCAGCCACTTATTCCACTGGAGTGGCAGAAATGGTCAGCAATGAAGGCCAGAATCTGGCCCAGTTACTACATTATGTGTTTGAGATACAGCAGATAGTTCTTATTTTAAAATAATAAATACTTGGTATCTTAGTTAACATGGTATGGTAACAGAGGGCCTAGAGGGCTAAAATGTGGAATTTATAAAATGATGGTGTAGCAGAATTAAGTGCCATTTAGCCAATAATTAGGAACAGATTTAATAAGACACCAGTTTTAAAAACAAAATGTCAAAAACAAGAAATTATATTATTGGTTATGAAACCAAACTTGAGCCAGGCACTCAACACTTTCTCCTCACCATGGGTTATTCCTGAACAGGGTTGTGGAAATTCTTTTGTCAACTTGTCTTTCCCTGAGGAGATCCGCTTGCCTTCATACTGCTGCCTGATTCTGTTCCCCACCCCAGTTCTCGGTGGCTTCTTGACAATGTGGCTCTTGCAGGGCTGTCATAAATTCCTGCTGTCCCCTAGAATTCTCCTCAATGGGGCGTGGTGGGGTTGAGATGGGGAGGAGTCCACAGCATAAAGCCTAAAACCCATACAAATTATTGCAGCCTGCTTATGCCATAACTTTATTTGTTCAGCCGCCTATTCCCTCTTGACTCTGCCCCACAGTTTCTTAAATTGCAAAAGATTCTCTGCAGATTTGGAACTCTTTCAAAGGGGAACATGCTGTGACTGCCTCCCTGCCAGATCCATAGGTGCACAAACTGTTCATTAGAACTGGTTGAAACTTGATATTTCCAGTTAGTGGTAAAATAACACACACGTGGTGTCTTCTAAATGAAATCTGCTCCCTGGGACCAGCAGCTGCGGGCTGAAATTGGCATGATTCTTGTCAGTGTTACAGCTGCTATTTAGCTGGTTGGGAGTCAGGAAGACTGGGGAACCAGCTGGCCTGGGAACCTGGTAGAGATGCCCGACAGCTGCAGACCCTGGAAGCCCAACCCAGGATTTCCAGTATCACTGCTGTGGAGATAGGAGCCAAAGCCTGACTAGTCAGGGCTCTCAGCACTTTCAGGCTCCTGGTTCCATGGCACAGAGCCTAGAAGCCTAAGCCTGGCCCCAGGCGAGTTTGCACTGAGGGGCTGACCAGGAGCCAAACACCCTGGATGACACAGCTCCCAGCAGCCTGCCAGAAAACCTGGCGAGTTTCCAACAGAAACCTGCCTGTAATTTTATAAAAAAATGTGTCAAATTAGAGATATTTCTGTGAAACATTTTGGGTTCAACTAATCAGCATTTTCCAACAAAACTCTGTTTCATTGGAAAACTCCCAACCAGCTCTACCCTAAGTGAAGGAGTGTTCAGGTCCCATAGTGTTAAAGTTGTGTGATACATCTCACTACTACTCTGCCATTTTTATGCTTTATTTTCCCCTGCTTTTCTTTCTTTTTTAGTTCTTTCACACTTGGACTTTCTCCATGGGGACTGCCACTTTTCAGATCTTGAATCTATTTTCTGGAAGTAGCACTTATCTGTGACAGACAGTCAGAAGAGGATTAGACATTGGTATGAGTAATACAAATATAGCTTGCAGTAATGCTAGCTAGGATAAACATTTATAAGGGAAATCAACCCTCCTACTTCAGTATCCAAGCCAGCCATTGAGTTCTAGGGGATAGGAAGAAACTTCCCAGTAGGAGCATTATTACATAATACCTCTTCTGGGTGGGGCTGGAGGAGGTTTATACTTTTCTTTGAAGTATCTGGTTTTAGCCATTCTCAGAGATTACCCTGGATTAGATGAGTGACTGATCTGCAGGGATCATAGAAATCCATTTGCCACAGAAAAACATAGAATTTGTGTTTTTGCAGAGAACCTTTAGTTCTTACATTTTGTGAAAAAATAAAATCATATATTAACTGAATTTTACTGAAAGTACCAGTACATCACTGATTCAAGGTGCATAACCTCCCAGTCTTGTGGTTGATTTTTGAACGTGGTTTAAATTTACAGTGGAACCCCGTTTATCCGATGTAATTGGGACCGGGCTGTCAGGCCCGCACAGTAGTGGCTCAGGCGCTCACTCCCACAAGGTGGGGTTTGGGCCATCAGTCCTGGGCAGTGGGGATGACAGCCAGAGCCCCAGTTACCCTGGACTGACCTCCGGAGCCCCAGCCACCCAGAGCTGACTGTGGGATCCCCAGCATGTGGGACTGACTGCCCGAGCTCTTCCGCTGTCATCCCCGGGCAGCTGGTGGTTTGGTTAGTACGGGGAGTTGGATAATGGAGGCTTAGATAAACGGGGTTCTACTGTATAGCAACAAAACATTGTATGTTCAACTGATACATATATATATAGTGGCTAGGGAAATTAAAGTTCAGCATTTCATTTTTAATTGTGGAAAAACAGAGATTTTGTTTATTTATCTGAGAATTTGGGGTTTTTTATCATGGAAAAACTAGGATCTTTGCTGATGTGATATAGCATAGCAATTGCTATGGGCTGGATTATCCCCTCCTTTCATGAAAAAAACAAAACAAAACAGTGGGAAGTGCCTAAAGCAAAGGAAACCTTTGGATGGATTCCATTATGGCATTCCTCCTCAGTTATTACTGCCACAGTTCACAGCAACTGCACCTGTATTTCCCCTCCATAATCCAACAAAGGAACCCACTTTAGGCTCCTGATTCCTCAGTCACCACCTCTCTTGGGCGGAGACATGTGTCTCTCCCACTTCTGGGCAGGATATTTCCAGATTGAACAGCTCCCTGCATATATTGTGTTATTCCCCAGCAAGACAAACTGCCTAAGCCAGCCAGCAATATGATTGAATGCAACAAAACAAAAAACAAATAGGATCTGAGAAAATAAGTAGTATGAGTCTGATGAGCACTTGCATTCACTTTTTATATACATTACTATACTTGTTCTATAAAATTAAATATATTTGTGGTGCCTCAACAGCTCTATTTTGTGTGTTTATAAGAAAAAGGTAAATGCCAACTTTGTGTCATGCATTGTTAGCTGCCTCTATATCTGCTTAACATGTATAGGATTGAGTTCAGTCCCTGTGATTTCTCTCCTTCAGAATTAACAGGAAAAGTATAGTTCATTGTGAACAAGCCATCAAGGGTGCTTGCAGTCTAGATTTCTCTTTCTCCATCTTCTCTCTTCACTGTATTTCCTCTTTGGAGATTCCCATTTGGAATAAAGGTGCACTAAAGAAAAACATATTCCAGAAATTATTTCAAAACAGCAATGAGTAAAGGGGATCTTATTATCTCATAAAACTACATATATTATAGAGCTCACCAAAAATGGGACAATTTTTTGCAAAACAAATATTTTAAAATATTATTTTTTCAACTTTATGTGGAAAAAGTCAATAATTTTCAACTCACTCTAGTACATTTTGCAATGTGAGCATTTTGCAAGGAATGGGAATCTGGGTTCAGCAAAAAGATGTTATAAATACGAAAGAGCAATGTTTACCTCAACTCTATAAGAAGTCTGTAAGCAGTTTATATTCCAAGTCTGCTTCTAACACAGAGAATATCTTAAATTTGATTTCTTTATAAATTTTTTTTTTTTAAAAGGGAGCATACTGAGATTTGTCCATGTCCATTACTCCTTTTTGGAAGACAATGGGCCAAATTTTGCTTTCAATTACTTCCATGCAAGCTATGATATCTGTGTGGCTGAACAGGTATAATTAAGTGCTCAAAAAGTGGACAAGACCTATGTAACTCGTTCCCATTGCTCATGATGAGCAGTGAGCACTAATTTTGCAATGGTTGGGAGTATTTTGTATCTGTTTTATCATATATATTCCACACGTTAGATGGGACAATAAGGCCATATGAATATACCAAGAAACTCATTCAGATTGCTGTAAACAATACCATAAATGTCACATTTCAGAAAATACCAAGAATCCGTGCATAATAAGCCCGGACAATTTAATATAAAAACAGAATGCTTCAGAATCCTGTGATGAAATACTCCTATTTTATTAAAGTCGTAAGGATAACAATCAGTGCCAATAAATGATGCTTGTTCCAAAGCCACAGCAGTATGAAATGGTGCCTGAACTGAGAAGTGGAATTTTTATTATTAAAAATACCCTCAAATATAAGACATGGTGATGTAAAAAAGAAAGCTGCATATCTTCTTAAAGACTACAACACTAATCCCACTCCACAGCATTAATCTATGTAGTTGAATTATCCACATAAGACTTGTGAATTATTTGCCTAAATCCACATTCGAATAATATATATTGTAGTCTCCATATTCTTGGACAAAAATCTTAGTTAAATTGGAGTTAATATTGACCATGTGTCCAGACCCAGCTAATAACATTTTTGAAAAATGGCTTTAAAAGGTTGTCCTTTTTTTAAAAAGTCACTTTGAAAATCCAAAATTAAGATTTTTTCTCCTACAGCCAGGAGACAGTGCAACCCAAGGGGCTCGATCCAACAACCATTAAAGTCAATGGAAGTCTTTCAGTGTGTTTTAGTGATCTTTGGATCAGACCTCTAAAGCCCCATTAATGCAAACTGATTAGTGAGTTTCTTGCATTTGGAGATACTGCAGAAGTGAACACATCTTCATGCTGATGGAAAAATCCTCCCTGAAAAACAGAAACATATTTTTTCTTAAGGTTCACATATGTTTAAGTGTCTTATTCTTCACAGTTCTTAACTCATATTGTTAACAAAGGCAAGTGAGGGTGTGAGGGCTTTTAATAAGAAGTGCTTAATACTTTGCAGGAATGGACTCCTGTAATATCAGGCTTACATCAGAAGTAGTCACCTAACTCTAGAATCAAAGAAGTTAACCCAGTTCCTATTTCCTCTTACTCTGTTTTACAAAGCAGTAATTAAGAGATTCAGACCCTAAGTCACAATTTTCACCAGGGCCCAGTGCAGAAACACACTGCTTCCTGGGGCGTTGTGGGAGCTTGACTGCTGAGCCACTCATTGATAGGATGTGGCATATGATCCTGCCATACAAGGCCAGTTTTGTTGACTGTTATGGGGGGGGATGGGGGGGGCAGGAAGAAACAATCATAGTACTGGCCCCTCCCTGATCACTTTGGAAAGTATAGAATCAATGACAACAGAATCTAGCCTCAGGGAAGTTTAGTGATTATGGGTATGTCAACACTTAAAATGCCACAGCTTCAGTATAAACACGGTCTATGCCGAAGGGAGGTGTTCTCCCATCAGCACAGGTAATCCACCTTCCCAAGATGCAGTAGCTAGGTCAATGGAAGAATTCTTCCATCAACCTAGTGCTGTCTACATAGGGATTTAGGTCAGTTTAACAACACTGCTCAGGGTGTGGATTTTTCATATCCCTGACCAACATAGTTAAAACAACCTAATTTTCTAGCGTAGACTGGGCAACAGCTACTTGCACGCAATCTAGCCCCTAGTGTATTGCCCTATAATGCGATATAGGTCTCAGACATATTTGCAAACACCTGCCTATATTTCTTTCCAAGGTCTTAATGATGACAGGCTTCTTAATTGGATTTTTTTAAAGCTTTTTGCTCATTTTATGTAATCCAGAAGGAAAAGTATCTAGCTATATTGTGTTGGATGCATTATTTAAAGATAATCTTTTCATGTCCTTAGCCACCCAGCCAGAATAAATATGGTTGCCAGTTCTAAGCAGGGAAGCTTTTTCTTGTTCATTGGCTTACTTATGACTATACAGTATAATTAACATTTCTGGAGTACCTTTTTTGCCAGATAATGACTCCGTTATTCAACTTTGCTTTTCAGTCACACTATATAATAAATCACAAGGGGAAAAAAATCTTTATTTTTAATATTCCCATTTATGTATTTAATGAACATTATTGAATCTTTGCCAAGTATTTATTGGAAACTTAGAAGAAATATCTGTTAACAAATATTTCATTTCTATCTGGGAGCATGAATTGTTCTGCTGATGCTAAAATGTTAATAATAATTAGCACCATTATTAGAAATCTGCTTTTGATACAACTGTGAGAGGTTGAATGTTAGAGCAGACTAAGAATCAAAAAGTATTTTTAATAGAAGCATTTTCTTACCTTTGATTGCTAATTTTAAGGGAATCTTCAAAAAGACATAATATAAAACACCAACCCACTGCATAGCACTAATTAGTACTTAACATTGAATTAGGAGGTTTCCATAATAGAGTGCCAATCCCCTTGAATTCAGTCATTTCTGCAGTCTGATCACTGCACCATGTATTATTATGGTGAGTCAATTGGATCTATATGTAGCTTTTTATATCTCTTCACTCCATCCCATGGCACTGGGGAGAGAGTTGAGTAGCCACTTTTCCAGCTGACTTCCATAGCCTACACTAGTCCTCCCTCACTCCGACCTCCCCTTTTCCAAGTATCCTATCCACTCCCTGCTATCCCTATTCATGTTCATTCACTCTCTTCTCCAGAGAATTATCCATTCTCTCCCATTTATTTGAAGCGAAAATCAAACAAAAATATGTGAAACAAAGAAACAAAAACCTAACTCCATCCACTCCCAAGTTCTGCTTTTAATTACGTCCATGCAACACCATTAATGACATTGAGACTTCATGGGCATTATGAAGGGCAAAATTTGACCTACTTTATATAATACCTCAGAGGCATTGCATTAATTGTTAAGTTATGAAGCACAACAAATAATAGTGCAGATTTTTTTAAACAGCTTTATGCAGTCTTTGGATATTTCAAATTTAGAGTCAATTTGAATTTATCAGGGCTCTGCATGGGAATAAAATCCCATGCTTCTGGATCCTTGTTGGCTTGGGACAGTATAATGTAGCATTTAGCGCATGGTGCTGTATGTCTTTGAATAAAATATAACTATCTGTAGCTCCCACATTTAAAATGCATTTGAAGCATCAGTTATAAACCAAAGAATTCAACATCCAGTAGGTTTCAAATTATGAATGCCCTTGATCATATTTCATCTTACAGCTACTTTGACTAATCATAAGACAAAAAAGAATTAGCTTTATCCTTACTAAATAATTTGAAATGTAATTGTTATGCTTTTGCATAAACAAAGAACAACCATATGCTTTTATCCTGAATACTTTTTGTTTTAGATTAAGGGAAACAAAAAAACTAGAACAAATTAAAGTCTCCTTGAGAGCACGTTTGCCTCCTTTTCAACATACTGCAGTAGCTTTTGTTCACAAAATAGTCACAGATAGAAATTTAAAGGTGCAGTACAGGAAAAAAATTAAACCAATTACACATACCACAGTAACACTATACATATATAGAATTAAAATAAATATTTTTTTCTTTACACGGTACATATAAAATCATGTTTGTTCCTTTACAAGAGGTACATAAAAGGGAAATAAGAATACTGTAAATATCAGTGCCATGTTATGTTGTTGTAGAGCTTTGGCTGATGTCATAAGAAGTGGATATTGATTTCTGTTTTGGCTAATATTTACATGAGTGAAAAATAAATCTTGATATTGATATTGACAAAAATAAATGTCACTATTTCGTATGTATGATATATATATATTTTCTACTGATGGTCTTTAAAGCACTGTAGATGTTTACCCATTTCAAAAATTCTTTGCACTTTCCTGGCCAAACCTAATCATCCAGACTTAACATTAAGACCATAGGGTCTTCTTGTCTCCTCTGCAGGTGTAGGGGATGAAAAGTTGCATGGGGCGAGTCAGTGTCGTAGCTGGGGAGGAGAGCAGGGGGAGTAGCCGTTCCCCCTGAGCACATTCCCCAAAGTTGGCGCCTTTTTAACTCACTCACAAAAAAAGTGCCACCCATTGTGGCGTGGTCTTCGGCGGCGGGTCCTTCAGTGTTGGCGAAGACACCCGGAGCTAGTGAAGGGCCCGCCGCCGAAGACCCAGAGCGCTGCCCCATCAGTAAAAGTGCCGCCGGGTGAGTAAAAGCACTGCAGCGGGTGGCACCTTTTTTTGTGAGTGAGTTAAACAGGCGCCACCTGCTGCGGCACTGAAGGACCCGCTGCCAAAATTTTGCTGAAGTCCCGTAGAGTGAGTGAAGGTCCCGCTGCCGAGGTGCCGTCAAAGACCCAGTTGAGTACAAGCGCCGCAGCGGGTGGCACCTTTTTTTCTGATCGCTCCCCCTGTTCCCTCCACCTGGCTACGCCACTGGGGTGAGTCTGTGTTATATTAGCAAAAAATGAAGAGTAAGCAAACAGATTTATAAGAAACAGCACTTAAATTAGGATGCTGCAGGGCCATCTTTTCATGCCAACGTTCTGCTCTTTGACTCTTATTTCCTGTTGGGAGTCAAACCTAAACTTGCATTTCTTTGTCTCTGCTCCTACAACAATATAGATCCCTTTCTGAAACCTGATCTCCTTTCTCCAGTTGCACTCGCTATTCTCTGGAGGTGGCACAGAGACAAAGAGTGGTACCTCCACACAATTTCCCCCCTGTTTCTCTCACCCTGTGAGAGCCTCTCCACAGGACTCTTTGCGGGTTCATGCCATCCTCAGCTGTGGATATTTGGGGGCTGATTCAGCACCTGTTGAAATCAGTAGAAAGACTCTCACTGAAGTCAATAGGCATTGGTCTGGGCTTTTTATGAATAAGAATTGTGCCTGCAGGAAATGGGGGCAGGGAAGGAGAGAAGGAGTTGAGGGATTATCAAGAGCCAGTGCAGAGGCCTGGATTCCACAGTGTTGGCTTTTTAAAGTCTGCTGATCTCCTAATACCTTTGTGGATATTGACAGAATCATGGGTTTTAGAGACAGAACATTCTGCTACTTCTAGGTTAGAGAGAATCAAACCACACCCAACTCTAGTATTACAAATATTGCTAGTACAAACTTTCCCAAGTTACTTGTTCCCCACATGATGTTGAGAAGTGTAGGTGATGATATCGCCTAGAATGGGAGTAATATTTATAGAGAGAGCCTGTTTTAATGTGTAAAACTTACACAACTTTTGGAATGTTAACGTTGCTTTATGTTTTCTGATGAAAAAGAACAACTTTTTTTATATTGAATTTGAACAATAGCTCCACTGTAACAATGACCTTCAGATGTAAAGAAGTGGAACATTGGGGTGGAACATTAGGCAGCTTGCTGATACTGGGATAGACTACGATT
The DNA here is from genome assembly GCF_027887155.1 of Malaclemys terrapin pileata. Lineage (NCBI taxonomy): Eukaryota > Metazoa > Chordata > Testudines > Emydidae > Malaclemys > Malaclemys terrapin. The sequence goes on from NC_071509.1 coordinate 95,308,738, forward strand.
TGTACTACATACCTATACGGAAGAAATATAATTGGGAGTAAAAACCTCTCTTACAGTCCTATGTGGTCTAGACACACAAGATTAACTGAGCACAACATGCCTATTACTTCCTTCTCTGCATCCGGTGGGTGGGGAGTGAGGAGACCTTTGGTACGCCAGCCTGCACAGTTGAGCCAGTACCAGGGTTGTCCTAATGAGCCACTATTCTCTCTCCCCATCCCTGACAAGTGGGAAGAAGAAAGGGAATTGTATCTCATTGTGGAGGACAGTTTATGTACTACCCTTTGCTTAAGGTTGTGCTTTAGCTTTTGTTATTATGATAAATCTCAGCCAGGAAGTGGATTTGCACAGCTTTATATAAAGAACTGAGAAGTGATTCTGTACAAAATTGGCATCTAAATAAATATGAATAAAAAAATAGGAATTTCTTTGTAAATCTTTGAGGAAGGTTTCTTGTTTAAAGTCACAAAACAATAATGTAGAGAAATGCAGCTTCTTTTACTCCCATAATCATTCTAAAATATGTGGGATACTGCTTGACACAATCAACATTTTCTACTGTATCTAGTATAAAATGACTGGTGTGTCATATGAAGACACATTAGCACACTCTTAATTGGACAGGGCTGATTGGCTAGTACTGGTATTTATTATTTAAAGAGCAGAGTCAGAGTGCTGTAGCATATGGAGAAAGACGCAGCCCTTACATGGATTTACATTCTTACTTGGATATATAGTTTAGACATGTAATGCTCAAGCTTACCAGAAAACATTCTAGCTGCAAAATCATACTGTTTCCATTTTAAACACACACTTGTTTCTTTGGCAAATTAACATTAATAGGCTTTCTGAAATTTCATAATATCTCATGGCATGAAGAGGAGACTAGGAGTCAAGGACTTTGAAATTATAATCTCTGTCCTGCCACTGATTCATACTGTATATTTGGGGAAGTCACTTAATTCCTCTGATATTCTATCGTCCCATTGATCAAATGGGGATGATAACCTTGAAAACATGTCTCAGGTGTAACCAGTGAAGAAATATCTGCCTGACTTCACAGGGAACCTGAAACAACAACTCTTGAGTTGTAATCTGCCTCATTCATTTTAGTGGGTGCTAACTCAGATGACAACAATCTTTTAAATGTCAACATTGCTAACTATTTCACTCATCAAAGTATATAAGAGGGGAGAAGAAGGATCATATTGGTCAAGATCTGTACCACCTATGAGTAACTGCTCACTTTAACAGCACACAGCAGAACTGAAGGGAGTTGTGATTGGCTTCATTTAGGTGAACTAAAGCTCAGCTTTCAAAAGTTTGGGAAGTGCTATATTATGGAATGATATTAAACCCAGAAAGTTATAGATATATATAGATATATATAAAAATTGGAAAAAATGCTATCCTTTAATAAAATTCTAAATCAGTAGAACTTTACCCAGAAGAATGAGTAATATTGTACAATTTTTATTTCACATCAAACCATTTTAAGAAAGGAAATATTAATTTTGAGAATTAATAAGTTTTTTTTTTCTTTTCTATCCACTTCTTTTGACATCGCTGAAGTCTCCTTTATGGCATATAAACAGCTACTGAACTGTTTGCAAGTAAAGTACTTCTTATTGAACTATTAAAATTGTGGCAAATGGGAATTTTATCTGTGATTGTGTACAACAAGCCCATTGGGATACATTTGACTCTAATGATTCAATAATCATTAACGGCCTAGGAAGTGTGAAGCTTTTTTTTTTTAAAGCTGCTTTTTGAACATCAGGGTTTCAAATAGAATAACAAATTTATTGAAACTAGGAAGAGTTAAAGCTGTAGATCACCAAAGAATCAAACACACAGTGCCATTAATTTGGATTAAACTCTCCATATATCACCTAATATAAGGCTTTTGAATATGGATTGGATTTTTTCCAGTCAAAGGACCAGATCCCCCTACGTGTACTGCTCCTGAATAAAAGAAGGAAACTCCATAAGTATCCCATAATTTTGCCCATAAGTATCCCTGGAATTCTTCCTTTGAGTGCAGGGTTGACTCACTGTACTGTACCCATTGATCTCTGGATGTTTGCTGATGTCAAGGCCTTGTGTCCCTGTGTCTCTTTCACCATATCTGGGTATATCCCCTTTTCTGTCCACACTTATGGTGCCCTTCCTTTCAGCAGAGCTGGGCTTCACACCAGCTGCTATCACCAGAAACAGTGTGAAGGGGGAAACCTCTTTAGTTAATGCAGACCCACACAGCATTAATTTAGAGGAGGAATCCAATTAGGATTGCAAGGGAGAAGGGTCAGTCATTGCTAACAAGAGCAACTACCTTGTGTATGCACCTCTTCCAAAGTTATGTCCACACCAAAAAGGCTTCTGGGAGAGTTTGGAATGGGGAGATAAAAAAAGAATCAGGAAAGCTATGGTATTTCCCTCTATTTCACCTAGTTGTCTGGAAGAACAACACAGTGTTCTACTGCTTCAGCGGCACTGCAGTGTGAATGATCAGAAAAGGAATTAAATGGTATTGACATTGTTTATGACTTGTAAAACTTGGTGCCAGCAAATGAAAATACAGTATCTCCTATGTTTATGTGGGAAGGAACTGTACTATTCATAAATAATTAAAATACATATCAAGGCTAGTGACCTTTTAAGTCTCAGATGATGTCTGCATGTGATGCCAGATATGTAAGTTTTGTACAGTGAGCTGTGTCAACCCATTATGCTATCTGTAGCTCTCTGTGTGAGATTGGTGGTGACAGAGAGGGCAAGCCCTCTGCTTATCTAACCAGCTGATCAATTAAATATAAGGCACTGTTAAATGTGCTGCAGCTGCATCGCAACACTGATCGGGGGCGGGAAGCCTACTTCAATCAGCTGACCGCTTGCATTGTTCTAATTAATGTTAATATATTTTTGATTTCAAATACATGATGGAGTGGCATGGGATAGAGGTTTTATCAACAGGAGTTAGAATGGCAGCACTATTGATACGAGGTAAAGCTATGAATGAGTTATGCCAAAATACCGTATATACTCGACCATAAATGGGTTTGTTTATAAGCCGACCCCCCCAAGATGGATAAGTAAAAATGGAAAAGTTTTATAACCTGTTCATAAGCTGACCCTATAATTCAGGGGTCAGCAAACTTTGGCTCCCGGGCCATCAGGATAAGTCACTGGTGGTCCGAGATGGTTTATCTCGAGCGTCCACAGGCACAGAGGTAAACCAAGTGTCCCGGCGCGCCAGCTGCTTACCCTGATGGGCCGGGACAGCAACTGGTGGGGAAATTTTTTTTGGGGGGGGGGAGAAGCTGGGAGTCAGGGGAGTAACCCCTGTGACCACCCCCCCACATGACCTCACATGACCCCACCCCTAGCCCAGGACTCCCACACTCTCCCCATCCCATCCCTTCCCACCTTATGTGGTGAGGGCCAGGGGAGAATGTCTCTGACCTGGCTGGAGCTGCTCTGGCAGGCTGGGCAGCATGGCCACAGTCTGTTCCAGTGGGCCAGACCGGGCGGCGCGGCCGCAGCATGTTCCAATGGGCTGGGCCGGCCGGCGTGGCCACAGTGTGCTCTGGTGGGCTGGACGGTGTGGACACAGCGTGCTCTGGGGGGTGGGACCAAGCGGCACAGCTGCAGCCTGTCAGCCCCGCAGCTGCAGCTGCTTCGGAGGTGGGGGGAGAGCAGCATGGCAAGAAGTGGAGAGACTCTGGCCCCGCCTCTTCCCTTCTGTCTCTGCTGGCTGTGCTGTCTCTCCTTGCTCCTTCTGTTGGTGGGAGGGGCTGTGTCCCACCTCTCCCTCTCTATACCCATTCATAAGCCGATCCCGTCTTTGGTGCTTCCCTTTTTTACTAAAAAAATTCGGCTTATGAACGAGTATATACGGTAGTCATCCCATATGAATACTTGTATATCACACCATTTTGCTTTATTGAAAAAAACATCCCAGACAAAACTCTAATGAGCTATGCAACCATTAGCTGGGTAACCTTGTGGCTGGTCACGTGAATTCTGAAGAAACCAAAACCGATTACATTCCCCCTCCCCCTCATTTCCTCATAGAGCTGAAGGGACCGTGATCCAGAAAGCAGATGGTCTTTTGCCTACTCCATCCCCTCACACATATGAGGACCAACTCCCACTAGCTTTTCCATAAAGATCTTCAAGTTTCCTTGGGAGTTTAAGATAGTGAAAGAGTCAGTATTTCCCCTCAGTTCAGGAAAAGGGAGATTTTCTATTGGCAGGAATGCTCCACACTTATACATGGAAGAGATCCTTTGATGTGATAACATCTATTAGCCAGTGTCATAGTTACCCTATGTGACAAGATTTGCGCATTTCTTGAGCTATTCCTCAATCACCCCAAGTTCCAGCATCTTCCTTACTTCTGTCCTAATTTCTTCTCTTTTTGCCTCCAGTATGCGATATGGTTTTACGGTCACCCTTGCTCTGGGACAGGTGACAATGTGGTGTTGGATCAGAGTCGTACGGCCCGGTTGTGTGGAGAACTCATCTTGGTTCCGCTGGATCATTTCGATGACCTCTGTTCATTGTTCAGGGGCTAATTCGGGGGATATCCTTACCTGCCCTTGTGGGCCATCTGTCTGGGGTGTGGCCGGCAGGATGGCCAGGCACTTCTCCCGATCGTGCCAGGGTTTCAGTAAATTGACATGATAGATCTGCTCTGGCCTTCGGCGGTCTGGCTGCTTTACCTTATAATTCACCTCCCCAACAGCTTCCACGATCTCATAGGGTCCATTCCAACTGGCCAGGAGCTTACTTTCTGCTGTTGGTACCAGCACCAGCACCCGTTCTCCTGGTTGAAATTTCCATGTTTTTGCCTGACGCTTGTAATAGGTTCGTTGGGCCTCTTGTGCTTTCTCCAAATGCTCTCGTACTATGGGGGTCACTTGGGCTATTCGTTCTCTCATCTGGGCTACGTGTGCAAGGACATTCTTCCCTGGGTTGGGTTGTTCCTCCCATTCCTCCTTCGCGATGTCTAATATGCCACGTGGGTGGCGTCCATACAGTAGCTCGAAGGGGGAGAAACCAGCAGAGGCTTGGGGAACTTCTCGTATTGCAAACATCAGATATGGTAGGAGCGTATCCCAATCTTTTCTGTCTTGGGCCACCACCTTTCAGATCATACTCTTGAGAGTTCGGTTAAATCGCTCAACCAGACCATCTGTTTGGGGATGATAGACCAAGGTCCGCACGGCTTGGATGCAGAGAAGGGTACATAAGTCTTTCATTACTCTCGACATGAAGGGAGTCCCTTGATCTGTCAGGATCTCCTTAGGGATGCCTACCCTAGCAAAAACCTGCACCAGTTCTTTTGCGATTGCCTTAGACATGGGGTTCCTTAAAGGAATGGCTTCGGGGTACCGTGTAGTGTAGTCCAGGATGACAAGTATGCTTTGGTGGCCCCGGGCTGTTCTTTCTAGTGGGCCCACTAGATCCATTGCTATTCTTTCAAAAGAAACTTCAATTGTGGGCAAGGGTACCAACGGGGCCCTTAACTGAGGTCAGGGACTATGCAGATGGCACTCTGGGCAGGAGGTGCAATAGTGTTGGACTTCTGCCCGTACCCCTGGCCAGTAGAACCTTCTTAGGACTCTATCCAGGACCTTGTCTGCTCCTAAATGTCCCCCAAACAGATGAGTGTGAGCTAATTCTAATACAGCCCTTGTGTGCGTCCGTGGCACCAAGAGCTGTTCTACTACTTTCCCCCGTATTGGCACTACCCAGTACAATAGATCCTGCTTGATTATATAGTATGGCCCCTGTGCCTTTGGTTTTCCCTTCTACTGGCACGCCATTTACCTCTACTACTTCCTTCCTCACGTTTGCATATAGTGGGTCATCGGCTTGGTCCTGCCCAAAACATTTGCATGCGGAACCAATCTGGCCTGATTCTATTGACTTGGGTTCCCCTCCTTCTTTTGGGGTGCTTCTGCTCTTGCTGGAGGCCATCTCTGGGTCTCCATGAGCCTTCCTCCCAACCAGGGCAGCTTTCTGGTTTGCTGCCAAGATCCTGGGTTCCTAATCTTTTATCTGCTCTCCTTTCCCATCTGGATTTCCGGGACTTCCCAGGGGGTTAAAATAACTCTGGGGAAAACCCAGCAAAAGTTGTGGTAGGATCATCCATGGGTACCTCACATTTTGCTTGGGGTTTACTTCCCTTCCCTAACTCAAGGGGGGGGGGGAGTAGGCTCTTGAACCCAGGAAAGTCCCTGCCAATTAAGACTGGGTAGGGGAGCTTGGGGATCACCCCTGCAGTCATCTTGGTAGTACTTCCCTGGATTTCAATCCCTATTGGAATTGTGGGGTAGAAATTTACTTTGCCATGGACACATGTCACTCCAGTGCTCTTGGCCCGGCTCAGTTGGTCTTGCCCCCACTAATTTCCCTCAGACCAATGTGACAGCACTCCCAGAGTCCACCAAAGCGATGGTCTGGATGCCATTCATCTTTACTGGCCTGGTATACTCATGATGGGCCATCGCAACCCCCACCAGGCTGATTAGGCCACATTGTTCCCCGGGATCCCCCAGATTACATTGCATGGGCTCCTCCTTGTTGGGGCACTGGGCTGCTATATGCCCCAATTCCCCACACTCATAACAGCGATATCTCATTCTGGAGGTTGCCCTCTGTCTTGGGCCCTCTGACTCGCTTCCCCAATCCTCTCCCCCCGGACTCCCAGGTCCCTTTGGGGCCTCAGGCCGCTCCTTGGTGCCTTTTCTTCCAGCTATGGCTTTCCTGGAGTTCTCGATGATCCGGGGCCTCAGGGTTGGGACTGGTTTCCTAAAATGTCGTGTTTCACCTCCCGGGGTTTCGAACAGTTCATGGGCTGCCAGTTGTCTCTCTATAAGGGTGACTAGTTCATCATAGGTGGAGGGGTCATTCTGGCCTATCCAGACTCGGAGGCTCGAGGGTAGTCCCCTCGTATAGTGGTCCAGTACCAGGAGCTCCATCATTTTCTCTGAGCTGAGAGCCTCCGGGTGTAACCACTTCCGGGCTAGGTGGATTAGGTCAAATAGTTGTGATCGCGGTGTCTTGTCTTCACAGTACTGCCATTCATGGAAACTCCGGGCTCTCAAGGCCGTTGTTACCCCTGCCTTGGCTAGGATCTTCACCTTTAGTTGGGGGTAATCTGCTGCCTCCTCTGTGGTCATATCATAGTAGGCCTTCTGGGCCTCCCCACACAAAAATGGGGCAAGGATCCCTGACCACTGGTCTCGGGGCCAGGCCTCCCTCAGAGCTGTCCTCTCAAAAGCCAGGAGGTACGCCTCCACATCATCCTCCCGGGTCATTTTCTGCAGACAGTAGCTGGCCCGTATGGTCCGTGTCCCATCATACCCACGGCTCAGCTCCATAAGGACCTTCACTTGGTTCACTAGTTCGTGCCACATGCCCGATCTTGGGTGGCCTGGGTCATCAGCAGGTGATTGGTCTCTTGCTGCAGCCACCTGGCCTCCTGTTGGGCAGCTGCCTGAACCTGGGTAGCCTCCTGCTGGGCAGCAGTGGCTTGCACCAGTGCTTTGACCAGATCCTCCATCTTGAGGCAGTGTGGTTGTGACCCACTCTGGATTATGTTCACGGCACAGAGATCCCACTTCTTACACCACATGTGACAAGATGGTTGATACAGTATGGTAGGTCGTGCGCTTTTCTTGGTGACGGGGGGCTAAAATACCACCCCTTACCCCTGCTCTTGGGGCACCCACTAGTGGCCCAGGAAGGTGGTAAAGGAGGAAAGCAGGGGAGGGGTCTGGGTGTGCTCCTCACTCTGAGTCCCAGCCCCTCTCAACCCCTGCAGGTTCTTACCCTCATCTCCCTTGGGTGGGGTACCTTCAGTCCTTAAATGCTGGGGGGGATGTCCCTCCCCTGCTGGGGAAGGGTCTTCCTTACTCTGGTTTTCTGTTCCTCCAAGTCTAACAGCATACTTCCAAGCTCCAGTCCTCTCTCCTTCCCCCTGACTGCCTGAAGCAGGGGGTTTTATTAGGTTTCTAACAGGGCCTTAATTGATTACAGGTGCTCCAATTAACCTGTAGCAACCCTCCCTAGTCAACAGGGAACCACACCTTAATTAACCTAGGGTTTATATACTTCCCTTCTACCACTTCCCACTGCTCCCTGGCCCTCCTGTATCACACCTAATATAAGGTGACCATATTTCCCTGTCCTGAATATGGGACAACTGGTAAAATTACTTGTATTCAAGTGAGTTCAACGGCAATCAATTGTGCAAATGTTCAAATTAACATCAAGTTTACTGAGCCCCCATTAAAAAGAAATACTGAGTATTTGGATTCTTTTTATTTACCTTCTTATCATTAAGGATTTAGGGTTCACACATGGAGGGGTGACACACACAGCCTCCCCTACACCACTCTGACATGGGGCGACCCAACCTTCCCTGCCAGGCACTCTCCATGGCTGGCTAAGGCCCGGGCCGGACCTGCTTCTCCTGGTACTTTGCACCGTGTCTTCCTGAGACAACATGTGGGTGTGGGCATGCAGGGTCACGTGGCCTACCGCCCAAGCTTTCTGTCAGGGTTCACACCACAATGTGGCCAGAAGCAGCCTTTTGGCACTGTGTTGGAGGGAAGGGAGCTGCTTCCAGCTGAAGTGGGGGCGGGGAGAGGGGAATGACCTGGCCCATGTCTTTGCAGAGCTCCTCTCTCCCCCACATCCCGGTATGGCTGGAACCAGCTTGTCCCTTCCTTCCCCCACAGTGTCGAAAGGCAGCTAACAGCTCTGGGTTGCTGCTGGCCACCAACATAACCCAGCCACCTCCTGTCCCCCAGCTACAGCATGGGCAGGAAGGGGTTAAGCCCTAAGGATGCATTGTGCACCAGGGCCCAGGAAAACTGACTGCAGGGGCTTCAGCGAAACCAGCCAGAGAGGTGTCTCAGAAGAGGAGGGTGCCTAGGGAATGGAGCAGCCCTGCACTTCCTGGGGGAAAGACCCAAGGCTGGTGGGCGGGGAGGTGCAGGTGAAGAGGGTGCTAAGCCCCTGCCCCCAAGGCTGCTGTGGAGCCTACAGGTTCGGACATGAACAGATTGGAAATCTCTTTCCCTCCCTCCCCCTGCCAATCCAGAGCTTAGCTGCGGGGTGGAGAGACTTCCCTGTGCCAGCACAGTGCAGGGCTTTGGCACATACAGGGCTTGGCTCCTCCTGGTCAGCACCCTGGGCTGGAGGGTCTTGGGCTTTCCTGAGGCACCAGCCCAGCCAGAGGCAGTGGGGAAAGGAAGGAGCCTGCCAGCCAGGCTGTTGGTGAGCTGAGCATTCTGACCAGGGGCTGGTTCTCCACACAGCACTGGGAGTGGGGCGCATCCTTCCAGGGAGGATATGGAGGAGCAGCGGGGCTGGGAGGAGGTGAAGGGGAAAAACAGGGAGAGGACAGCTAGAGGGGGAACATGTAACGGGCCGATAGGTTGGCAGCAGAAGCGACACATAACCGGCCACCGCCTGGCACCTGCCCATACTCACCTGCCACCGCAGCTCGCAGCCAGTGCCAGCCAGAAATGGGATGGTGGGGTGGGGCCCTGCTGGCCGAAAGCTGGCATGCAGTTGGGGCTGTGCTGACAGACCAGCAGGGGGAGTGGCTGGTCCTGCGCACTGCATCTTTGCTCCACCACCAGCCTTGCACACCCACCCCCATCATCAGCCACTGGACTCCCACTCCCTACTCCCCACTCTCCACCGGTGGGTAGGCAGCTGGCGAGCAAGGATCCAGCCAGCAGCAGGGGAGACAGAAAATATGAGACAATTTGCCTGTTTTTAAGAAAAAATTGTGACACCTGCAGGGTGGCTTAAATACAGGACTGTACCTTTAAAAACGGGACATCTGGTCACCCTATCCTAGTAGAAACAACATCCTTTATGATATTTAACACTGGATTGGATGGCACAAAACACTACTAAACATATAAGAGGGATCAAACAAATTGGCAGGGGGATAGAAGATATACTGGGCATACTGCACACACTGTAATTTCTTCTTATTGCTGGGTCCTAAGTGAAACAAAGTCAGCAAAAAAGGGAAGAGAAAAAAAATCTCCCCTACTTTCCTTGGCTTTGCTGATACTTCCTCTGATAGAGATCAGCAGCTGTCCAAAGAAAGTCAATCTCACAACTGGAAAATACTAGGACAGGGGCAAAGTGTAAAGGATGCAGATTATAATGCCAAGGCTTCAATATCAGAAATAAATAAAGAGAAAAGATTGTGTGATCCCCAACAGGAAGATTCTCAAGTTGTTAGAAAAATAGTTATAAAACTGAGCAGCCTAGTAGACAGTAGATTTATATTTTATTGCCAGTAAAGTCCCACATAAAACAGCCGGTGGGGTGGAATCATTTCCCATGGATCATAAATCAGTTGCTTTTCAACAGTACACAGCGTTCACCTTGATACTACAACCAAGACTAATGCTACTGTACCTTGTGCTTGAGGGAAATTTGCATGGTATGTTGGAAATGTATGGGTACTAGACAGATTGTCAGGATAGAAAATAAATAAAAGGTGGAATTTTTGCTCAATACACAACATCTAAGGCCTGATCCCGCAAAGCCTTATTCCAAGGAGCCATATTTAATCACGTGGGCATTCCTGTTCAGATACATGGGACTATTGCATGGTTACAGATTATTCATGTGAGTAAATATTTACAAGATCAGGCATAAGTCTTGATTTTTTTACCTCATTCTTATATGTGCATTATTTAATGTATATATATTTATGTTATGCTTTTTGTGTTTGTATTTTTAATTTTTAAGCAAAAATTAAAAAAAACATAATCAAAATACATATTTAAAATTGATAATTTCTCTAGCTCCTTTAAAGCCAATCCTGCAAACCCTTACTCCCAGGACTAAGGGTTTGTCTGTTTCTTCTGATTATCTTGCTAACTTTAGTAGAACTACTTATATGAGTGAAGGACTATTCTCATGAGTCAGGGTTTGCAGAACTGGGCATTGCATTACTAACACTGAAATAATATTAAAAATTGAAGGGCCTGATCCTCCAACCCCATATACACATGCCAAGGGACTATAAATGTGAGAGAAGCTTTGCAGGATCCAGCCCTAAATTTGGGCTTTCTCCTAACATCCTAACTCAGGCAAAATGGGAGTTTTGCCTGAGTCAGGACTGAAGGATTAACAATTATGCCAATTGTTTACTCTGACATATTTAATGTATCTTGCATTAACATAGGATTGTGTTTCCTTGTTGATTTAACACATTGTTCTATCATATACAAGAAGTTGCCATGAAGTTGACTTCATGCTCAGTTCTGTAGAGAACAAGCTCTCTGCCTAAAGATTTTATGATTTACTTGATCACTTTTTGCCTCTCTAAAGGGGTTTACAAACCCCATACTGAGCATAGGCAGGAGAGGAGAGCCTCTCCTTCTTACAGGCAAGCACCTTGATCACACCCCCACACAGCTGCCAGACTGCCAATCATGTAGACAGACACCCTCAGCTGTGACCAATAGAGAAAACAAGAGCTACTATAAAAAGGAGAGACTAGCAAGGGAAAAGAAGGTAGAAAGTCTTGAGATAATAAAGGGGTGATAGCTCTGCATTAGGCTACCTATGAGAAAATAATTAAAAGATAGGAGAATGCAAGTCCTGGAATTGAAGGGGATAGACTCTGTTTAAAGTGAGGGTTCATGAACTAATCTGATTGAAAAACTGAGGCTGGTCAGTTAGAAGAAGCTAGGACCCATAGAAAGACCACACCAAGAGATGTTAATAGCCTTTTACAAGGCTAAGCTGTATGGAGGAAGGAGGAGAGAAATAGCATTCAAGAGAAGATAGTTGAGGTATTATGAGAGGGATGCACAAGGGGGATGTAGGTATCTTACTTAGCACTTTGGTGCCTAAGTCGATGTCAGGTGGCATTCATAAAATCTCTGCTCCGCTGCTCCCTAACCTAGAAGTGCCTGATGTCCCAACATGCTTCAGTTGCTGCTGTTAAAGTTCCTCAGGCACCTAAATTTCAGCATGTGGGCATATGCCTGGCCACTTAAGTCCTGACACCAAACAGCAACTCAGCACTTAACTCCTACCTAAGCCCTAGCTGGATTCAAGAGTAGGAATTCCCCCACCTCTCTTGCCTTCAGGCTTCACCTAGTAGATGTGCTCAGAATATGTTTAAAACTGCACAAAATGTCAAGAGGAGGGGGTGCTGCCCTCACCATTAATCATTGAATCTAGTGGTTACAGCACTCATCCATAATGTGGGAGACCCAACAACTGGCATACTCTGGGATGGATCTGTTGGACTGCGCATAAATATGAGTAGAGGGTGTGGAACCCCTGCCTCCTCTGTGAATGCCCTAATCAGTGGTATATAGAATCATTCTAACTCACTTTCTTGCTCCAATATTTAATTATTTATACGCAGTGGAACAGCTTCAACAGGTGAAGTTGAGAAAGACCCATTCCAGAATACTTCATAGCCCTTGTCAAGGCTGATTCCCCACTCTGGCACTTCGAGTGCAGAAGGTGGGGGCCTGCAAGGATTCTAAAAATTAATACTGGCCACTCCAGGCTTGTATTAAACTCCCAGGGTTACAGTTTCTCTCTGACCTTGGAGTGGTAAATGCTGCCATCACCCAAGTGCAGAACCCCTTTGAGTGCCTAGGAAGGTGCACTTAGGAATTCCTTCCTCGGGTACCCTCAAGCCCTTTCCCCCCGCCTCCAGGGAAGAGCTGAGAAAGAAAAACAAAGGAAAGCAGTTTTTGCCACCAGCTAATTTAAACAAAATGTGCACAAACCTCTTAGACACAAATCTAATTCTGTTCTTAAAAAAAGTAAAATTTTAATAAGAAAAAAAATACAATTGGGAAGTCAGGCTATTGCTAGATTTAAAAAAAAAACACAATTACAAGGATTAAGCATCAAGAATAGCTTTCTTGAGGTCCAGCTTAAAGGTTATGAGCTAAACAAAAGCACGTGGGATTAGCACAGAGGAATCCACAAGCCATAAAGAAATAAAAGGAATAAACCTAATTGCATCTTTCTAGACATTTCCTGGTCTATTTACATATCTGAGGTTTTAAATGAGTAGTTTCTAGGTATGATACTGATAATTTTTCATACCTAGCCCAAGCTTCTTACGCATAGCTCTGTCCTGTCCCCTCTCTCCAGGAGAACAGCAACAGACAGACAAAAGGGGAATCATTTTTTCCAATTTTAGAAAGTTCTAGCCTTCCCTTTGGCTCTTTTGGACAGGTGTCCACTCATTTCCTTTTACCTATGCATAACAGTGAGACTCTTTAACCCTTTACAGGTAGAGTAATTAGAGAACAGCTTCTAAGAGGGATTTTATAGCTACTGACTGGTGGGGTGTTTATAAAAGGGAGCTACCTCCCACCCCTTCATTTATCACAGCCCTGTTGTTAGGGGAACACACATGAGCCCCCTCTTTGTTTCTTGAAAAGGACTGTCCAGGTTTAGGTTTCAGGGTAGCAGCCGTGTTAGTCTGTATCCTCAAAAAGAACAGGAGTACTTGTGGCACCTTAGAGACTAACAAATTTATTAGAGCATAAGCTTTCGTGGGCTACAACCCACTTCTTCGGATGCATATAGAGTGAAACATATATTGAGGAGAAATATATACACACATACAGAGAGCATGAACAGGTGGGAGTTGTCTTACCAACTCTGAGAGGCCAATTAAGTAAGAGAAAAAAACTTTTGAAGTGATAATCAAGCTAGCTCAGTACAGACAGTTTGATAAGAAGCAAGTGTGAGAATACTTACAAGGGGAGATAGATTCAATGTTTGTAATGGCTCAGCCATTCCCAGTCCTTATTTAATCCTGAGTTGTGTCTAGTTTGCATATCAATTCCAGCTCAGCAGTCTCTCCTTGGAGTCTGTTTTTGAAGTTTTTCTGTTTTAAGATAGCCACCTGCAGATCTGTCATAGAATGACCGGACAGGTTAAAGTGTTCTCCCACTGGTTTTTGAGTATTATGATTCCTGATGTCAGAGACAAGCACCTACAAGATCTCTATCAAGCATTCTTAATACTACAATACCCACCTGCTGAAGTGAAAAAACAGATTGACGGAGCCAGACGAGTACCCAGAAGTCGCCTCCTACAAAACAGGGCCAACAAAGAAAATAACAGAACACCAGTAGCTGTCACCTTCAGCCCCCAACTAAAACCTCTCCAGCGCATCATCAGAGATCTACAACCTATCCTGAAAGATGATCCTTTACTCTCACAGATCTTGGGAGACAGACATGTCCTCGCTTACAGACAACCGCCCAACCTAAAGCAAATACTCACCAGTAACCACACATCACTGAACAAAAACACTGACCCAGGAACCTATCCTTGTAACAAAGCCCGATGTCAACTCTGTCCACATATCTATTCAAGTGACATCATCATAGGGCCTAATCACACCAGCCATACCATCAGGGGCTCGTTCACCTGCACATCTACCAATGTGATATATGCCATCATGTGCCAGCAATGCCCCTCTGCCATGTACATTGGCCAAACCAGACAGTCTCTACGCAAAAGAATTAATGGACACAAATCTGACATCAGGAATCATAATACTCAAAAACCAGTCGGAGAACACTTTAACCTGTCTGTCTGGTCATTCTATGACAGATCTGCAGGTGGCTATCTTAAAACAGAAAAACTTCAAAAACAGACTCCAAGGAGAGACTGCTGAGCTGGAATTGATATGCAAACTAGACACAATCAACTCAGGATTAAATAAGGACTGGGAATGGCTGAGCCATTACAAACATTGAATCTATCTCCCCTTGTAAGTATTCTCACACTTGCTTCTTATCAAACTGTCTGTACTGAGCTAGCTTGATTATCACTTCAAAAGTTTTTTTCTCTTACTTAATTGGCCTCTCAGAGTTGGTAAGACAACTCCCACCTGTTCATGCTCTCTGTATGTGTGTATATATTTCTCCTCAATATATGTTTCACTCTATATGCATCCGAAGAAGTGGGTTGTAGCCCACGAAAACTTATGCTCTAATAAATTTGTTAGTCTCTAAGGTGCCACAAGTACTCCTGTTCTTCTTGAGGTTTAGGTTTGTAATTCTAGGAGAGGATTCACAGCTGTGAATCGCAAGTGGTGACAGGTGCTTTCCTCCAATTAAGCACCTTTTGAGGGGAAGGGCTTAGGTCATGCTTCTGTCCTAGGCCTTTTGCATTGGCTCGCATAGGAGGCGCTCAGTTCAGCTTACTGTCTTTTGTAACTCCATTCTTTGGCACCTAACTGTCCTGATGTATAGGAACCTGGGCACCTGATTTGGGACTGAATTCCAGTAGGCAAGGCACCTTGAATCTAGGCCCTGCAATGCCGATCTCCTACTTGTGAAGCCCAGCCTGCATATGTAGGTATGATCTCTCCTGAGAAGTGAGAAAAGTTTGGTAGGCAACGCTCTTGAGAGAAAGAACAGATGATCTGATGTACAGCAGTGCAGGACTATTGCTGCAACTTTGCCATGCACAGATACACTCCCCCTGTGGCCAGGCCTTCAGCCAGATTACGGTTGACCCTACAGGAGCATGCTGAAGTTGAGGAGTGGGATAAAGGTCCAAGAGCCCTCTCACTCCTGAGCACTCATAAGATTTGAAGAGAATTCAACGTCATGCTTTTTCTTTCATTTAAGTGTTTTATTCCACTCTTCTTGTTCCTAGCCCAAACCCCTGCAGGCTTAGAATTTTCTGTAGTGACACCAGTTCAGGTGTCTGTGTGCAGTGGTGAATGACCAAGCTGGGAAAAGAAGATTGTCCTCTGTATCTAAATCCTATGCAGGCTTGTTTACCAATGCCATTGATGACAAACTTGGTAATTTCATTACTTCATAAATATTTGAATGTTACATTTTTCTAGGTGAATCTGTTCATTCAATCTAATGGCTGTCCTTTAGAAAATGCCACAGAAAGACATTAACATAACTTCACCAGTGTTAAATGGGTAGAGGCAAATGGTGATTGCTGAGAACAATACCCTTTTTGCTCACAGCATAGTAATGTAAGAACTGTAACGGCACCTGCAGCTATATAAGCTTAGCCAATGATACAGGTAATCAAATCTCAGGCTTATAAAATTACCACCTGTGGGTGTTTGGAGGGAAGCCCACTACCTCTGGCCTATGTATGGCACTGCACAGCTGACTGGGTGTAATTGTGGTGGGAGTGAAGGGAAGAGGCGGAGGAGGGAATTGCTGTGCTTATCCTCAAACTGAACCAAACCTTAATTGAAGTGTGGCAAACTTTAACTCTTCCAAAGCCCCCCTCCCCTTTCCTTTTTGATGTTTAGTGCTGCTGCCGTTCTCCAATCATTCCTAATAGTTCTTCTCTAATAAGGATGCTCCCAGGAAGACTAACTTTCATGTGTCCTAAGGAATTCCAGGCATGCTATGTGCTGCAGAAAAAATGAAATTGAGAAAACTTTAAAGAACAAAATTCAAAAGTGGAAGCAATGGGCCTAGAGCCATCAGTAACAACTGCTATTGAAAGTGTGGTGCAGGATCCATACACAAGAACACTCCTGAAAGGTGAGGGGCAGCAAGAACTTCCAGACCTTGCCTGCAGCCAGATGGGAGAGGAAACTTCCCCTCAAATGGAGTAGAGGAAAAGCTGGAGAGTAATTTTCTCCAAGACAACTAGCAGTTCCTCCACAGATTCTGTAGTCTGGCATCTTTGCTGGTCTATTCCTTTACTTGTCTGCAGTCTTCTCACTTTTTCCTGAACAAAACACAGGCCAGAAATGATGTGCCCTATTCTTCCGTGTCACTTCAAAAGAGAGAGGGAACTGCAACTTCCCAATAAGTTCCATGCCTCTATAGGGAAGTTGTGAAAGGACATACAACTGTATAAGCGGGACTATCTAGGGATAAGGAACCTGGTCACAACAAAAGCCTTAACTTTTGAATCATCATATTTTTGAAGTTCTCCATTTCATAGCACACCTTACTGTGGCTAATAAACCTTGAATCTGACTATATGTATTAAACCAGATAAACACAAAAATATCATTAAACGGGTAGCTGACAAGTCAGATATATCCCCTCTGTGAAATTAGCAAACATGAAGGGAACTCTTTGTTTACGATGTACTCCATTCCAAGAACACCGCATTGCAGAAAGCATTTACTTGTCATGTTCTTCTATTATTTTATTTTACACTTCATTTGTTTCTATTACATAGCCTTGCACTTTATTATTAGGGTGTTCTGTTGCTGCAAACAGGCACATTGAATTCTGATTCAGTTATGCCAGTGGAACTTTGTCATCTTTTAACCTATGAAACAATCAAACTAATGACTGTAACATAACAGTTTTAATTATATGTATTGATTCTGGGGTGCTTATGCCCTTGTTTGTCCTGAAACAGTAATGCATTTATATCTTTTTTTTTTAAATGATTAATGAGTTGTAATCTTTATCTTACAACAATGAAGCCCTTAGCTATACAGGTAATATAATTTGGTATTATCATGTAGTACACTTCTACCCCGATATAACGCTGTCCTCGGGAGCCAAAAAATCTTACCACGTTATAGGTGAAACCGCGTTATATCGAACTTGCTTTGATCACCCGGGGTGCACAGCTCTGACCCCCCCGGATCGCTGCTTTACCGCGTTATATCTGAATTCATGTTATATCAGGTCGCGTTATATCAGGATCTGAGCATCCCAAGCTCGTTGCATTCATGCTGCAGAACACTTCAGTCATAAGCATCATCTTGTCCTCTGCTGCCCTTGAGAAAGGAGAGGTAAAATAATAATACAAGCAAACCAATGCATTTTCGAACATTTGCCTAACCTGTTGTGGGGTTAAGATTTTATTGATTAACAAAATTGTAATAACTTAGGGAAATAACAGGCATCTCCAGATTCTAACATTTCCATACCCATAACAAAAATATTCAATCAACTATGGGATAGAAAACATTTTCTTGAGATGAAGATAATGCTTAACAGAAAATGTACATTTTTGATAGCAGTTTCTTTTCAAGGAGAGCATATATCCAGCTACCAGTATTGTATTGTGATGAACCAAGTTGAGGTGTTGTTAAGCAAACAGATACGCAAGTTTATCTGGATAACTGGTATAAAAACAGGATAACACAGAGAGGTCACTAATGTAAAGACCATGACAAGTGTAATAAAAGGAAATTCACATGAATTCAGTTGCAATGGAATAATGAATAGTATTGCAACAGGATACTCATCAGGGAATTACTATCTAGTATTAGAGATGTATCAAAGTAGAACTTTCTATCCAAGATGCAAATTATGGAAGTTTAAATAAAAAGGAATCCAAATCCAAACTACTACTTGTTTAGATTTGCAAAACCAAAAACCTTAGCTTGTGTTTTGAGAAACCAAATTCACCCAGGGTTTGATAATCTGTTTCAGATGAGCCTAATCTGGAACTATTTCTCTGTCTTCAGATTCTCTCATATAGATTGTCTTAACAAGCCTGCTGGAAGAATCTTTCACCTAACAGTAATGAACATTTTTTATTGTTGGGGCATACTGTTTACTTTGTTTTTTCCACTTTGAATCATTGCAAATTAAACTAGAGTGTCATGGTATAATAATGCAGCACCCAGTCCACTTGCTGAGGTATTAAGACAGGCAATTTAGCAGCTCCTATTAATTGTTCCTTTAGCTTTTCCACTGTGCATTTGTCTCATTTTGCATATACACTCAAGCTCGCTGCAGTAACCTCTGGGAGCCATATTCTGCCACCTTTATTAACATGAGTAATGCCCTATTCTGCAAGTAGGCCCATTGATTTCAATATGACTATTCAACATGAGTGTGGTTGGCAAAATCAAATCCTAAGTATACCCAGTAAATGTGCCATTTGTGGAAGAAATCTGGAAACAGACAACCATTTTTAGGATTCTCTTTCTCTTTGTTTAAAAAAAATAATAATCACATTTTCATGAAACTGATTATTCCAAATATAATAATTCTAGGATTGCTTTATTGAATTTTCCTTTATTAAATTTTAAATCCTCCTTTTATGTCAAAGTCAAAACTTTCCTGAGTCTAATATCATCATGTTGTCCTTTTTTTTTTTTTTCTTTTGGTTCACCAGAGATGCTAAACAGTATGAGTATAGAAATACCTGCCAGCTATATGAGAAATATGGTATATTTGAAATATTTAGATCTGTTAGAAATAAAATCATATTGTATTTTATTTGAGAAGTGATGTGATCATTTAATGACAGGGTTTAACATAATGCATACATATGCAGAGTTAATCTCATACGCAACCTCAATTTGTTCTTGACTTTTCAGTGTTTCAGCACACAACTAACTTTGTCTCATTAGTCACTCAGGCCTGCTGAAGGAGAGCAGAGTCACTTAAAAAGGAAATCTGTCTAATACAAAGTTGTCACCGTCTTTAAGTCTAACAATAATACAAACCAATCCCTCCTAGTGATCTATTTCTGAAAATGTACATTATTTCCAGTGTACTTCTTTACTGTAGTGGTTGGTGCTAAAGGAATAGATCATTATGAATCCAGGAGATTTCCCCTATGTCTCTTCTCTATTAAGAAAAGCATTCATTTGTAGTAATGTAAAAACACACTTTATAAAGTACAAAAGAAAGAATTTATTGAAATAGAATAATTATTGATCAGTCTAATTTATTCATGGGCTCGGAGATAGTCCTTTGGGATCTAGTCTATCAGTGTTTTGGAAAATTACGTAAATTTAACCATGTAAATCCCACATATACATATTTCTATTTCTCTTTGACTTCCTCCATTAGAACATTTGCAATGAATTAAAGTACTGAATACTAGAGCCTTTCTAGGATATTTTTTTTTTTAAATAAAGTAGATATTTTTACCATGCTAGCCTCAGTAGACATAAAAGGAAATAATCACATTAAATTGAACCTCATCCGTAACAACTAAATATAGAATGTATTTAGTGTATCTTTTAGGAAGTCCAAACCTTTGTGGAAACATTGGTTACCTTTCAAAAGAAGGGAGAAGGAGGTAGCTGTAGGCCTCCAAATACATGGGAACTAAAGTGGTACTTCTGAATAACATGCCAACATTGGAAATACTGACCGGCTGGTGATATAACCTTCATGGAGCAGCTTACTGAAGCTGCACATCACAGCCATCTCAGCATCTCAATGGGGATTTGGAACCAGGAATGGTTCTTACAGTACATTAGTGTCAGACCTTTAAGTGCGATTTTGTACTGCCTTTGTTTACAAGATCATTTCCACTTCCTGAAAACATATGTAGCACAGAACAGTTTTGTTTATTGAATCAGACAATCAGTAACACTTTACATTAGTGAATCATGTATAAATACTTTAATAATAATTTATAAAGGATGAATCAGAATTGTTTTGTTATTAACAAATTGACATAAGAATTGTTGATATCTTGTAAAGATGTAAAATATTTACAATTACCTCATAAATTATATTGGAACAAACCACTTCAAAGTTCTTCTAAATTAATATATAATATTAAACCTGTAGATTTGACGGTTTATTAACACCATAGTACTTCAAATGGTTCAGCAACTACAACTACAACCAAATTACTCTCTGTTTTGTGGTAATATGGAGAGCAAAAATTAGTTCACCTGAAGGCTAACATTAACAAAATGAACGCTACTGAGATGAACAGCTAAATCTAGTTGATGCTAATCCATATTTATCAGTTGCCTTGTTTACATTCTCTGGTTAGAAACAAAAGGATTCAGAACCACTTACTGATTTATTCTTGTTTAACTGGCAGGTGCTATCTATGGTAGGTTGCTGCTGTGTTATGTACAGTCTCATGAGCATGAACATATTATTTACCAATTATAGTAATTTTTTACTAGGCTTGTGGTTAATAAACATACCTTTTTAAAATGCTCTTTCAGAGCTCACTTCTGACCTTTGTGTGAAAAGTTGTATAACTTTGAAAAGTAAAATCTGTATTTCTGTGCTCTATAGTCATCAGTATTTATAATCTACACTAATTATTTTAGTGTGTGTACTTGGCTGTGGACAGTTTCATTTGCTGTGCTTTTAACAAATGCAGTCAGTACTTACTCCATACCTACGATCATATGCAGAGCCTTATTTATACATATTTGCATTTGCCATATGTCTCATTCTGGCTTTCCAATCCAGAACAGGTTTCCTCATCATTTCTGTAGCAGAAATAACATAGATCAGAACAGCAACTGTGCTCACCACTATGAGTAATAAAAATCTTTAATTGGAAATGCAGATTAGATGCCAATTCCCACTGATTTTCAATGGGAGCAGAGTATCCAATCCCTTAGGTACTTTTGAAAATCCCACTTTATATCTAAGGCCATAATAGACATAGATGGACATAATGATTTGACTAGTGTGTATGTAAGCCACTTCTTTCTAGTGGATAGAATACAAATGTTTATGGTCCTAATTCTGCAAAGACTTACTCATGTGCTTGACCTCATAAGAGTAGAATTAAGCACGTGCATTATCTTTGCAGGATCTGGGCTCAGGTGTGTATGATGCATCTTGCAAATGTTCTCTTTATGTTAAGTGATAAGGGACTTTGATTTTGTTTGTCTAATTCAGTGGTGGATAGCCTGCGGGCAGCATGTGACCCATCAGGGTTATCTGATTGCAGGCCGTGAGACATTCTGCGGACATTGACCATCCACAGGCACAGCCCTGTGCAGTTCCCAGTCACCACAATTCGCTGTTCCCCTGCCAATGGGAGCTGTGGGAAGCGGTGGCCAGCATGTCCCTGTGGCTTGACGCTTCCTGCAGCTCCCATTGGCCAGGATCTGCAAACTGTGGCCACTGGGAGCTGCGGGGGGCTGTGCCTGTGGACAGTCAATGTCAGCAAAATGTCTCGTGGCCTGAAATCAGGTTACCCTGATGGGCCGCATACGGTCCGCAGGCCACAGGTTGCCCACCACTGGTCGAATTGCATCTCTTTAGTTTGTCATTCCGTGCCAAATATTGTAGTATCTGAGCACCTTTGGCACTAGAAGATAAGAGTTCTGTCATCACTGCCTCAATGAAGTTCTGAGTGGCCAGGATATGAACAATATTGTCAACTCTGTAGTCCTAGCTAGCCATAGCTTTGTTTACCTGTAATGCTTTCCTACCCAGGTCATTCCTCATATCCTATTTCTGAATGTTACAAGCAAAAATAGATATAAATCAGTTTTATATAGAGAAGAATAGTAAGAGACTGGAGACAAATTTAAATAATAATTTCTTTGTAAATGGCAGCACATAAGTAGTTGAGCTAGAGATCTCTAAGGTTGACAGACCTGTACAGATGGTTGTTTGCAACCAAAGTTTCAGCAAGCATATTAAGTTACAAACAATACTTTATGAAGACAAACTTTCATTGGCTGATGAACAGGTAGTCTAACCTGGGATTTTTTCTTAAAAAAAAAAAAAAAAAAAAGTATCTACTTTTAAAATAAGTGAAAAAGGAAATTTCAAGGTTTTATTATGAAAAAAATCCCTTAATTCACAGTTTCTAGTTTTGCCTCTTTTTGTGGAAAAGCTAATGTTCCTATGTTAATTTTTAAGAAAGAGTTGCTAATTTCTCCAGGGATATGTTCCATGTTGTTACTATATTCAGGATCTATTCTAAGAATCAGATTTTCATAAGATAGCTTGGCACTCACTTAGGAACTAAAATAAGTGTCCAGACTTTCAAAGAGCTCAGCATTAAATGTGGTAAACTCTTTAGAAAATCTTGCGCAAAAAAAAAAAAAAAAAAAAAAAAAACAGTGTTACGTGGAAGCTGTTAGATGTTGGGCTGTTTTGAAAATATGGCCTCAAATGTGAGTGCTGAGCACTGAAAACTCTGGTGATAAGTTTTAAAAAATATTTACCTGAAACACATTCAGGGGTCAGTCCTGGGACCTGTGCTAGTTAATATTTTCATTAATGACTTGGATAATGGAGTGAATAGTATGATTATAAAATCTGGGGATGACACCAATCTGCATTTTGCAAGCCCTTTGGAGGACAAGATTAGAATTCAAAACAACCTTAACAAATTGGAGAATTGGTCTGAAATGAACAAGATGAAATTCAAAAAGGATAAATGAAAAGTGTTTCCCTTAGGAAAGAAAAATTCAAATGCAGAACTAAAAAATGGAGAACTACTGGTTAGGTGATAATACTGCTGAAAAGGATCTGGGGGTTATAGTGGCTCATAAATTGAATGGGTCAAAAATGTGATATAGTTGTAAAAAAGACTCTCCTAATTCTAGGGCATATTAACAGCAGTGCCCTATGTGAGACATGGGAGATTAACTGTCCTGCTCTACTCGACACTGGTGAGGTCTCAACTAGAGTACTGTGCCCAATTCTGGGTGCCACACTCTAGGAAAGAAGTGGACAAACTGGATACCAAATCCAGAGGACATCAGCAAAAATTATGTCAGGTTTAGAAATAAGGAAAGGTTAAATAAAGAAAAATGCAATAAGGACAAATGCAAAGTACTCCACTTAAGAAGGAACAATCAGTTGTACACAAACGAAATGGAAAATGGCTGCCTAGGAAGGAGTACTGTGGCAAGTGATCTGGGGGTCATAGTGGCTCACAAGCTAAATATAAGTGAAGAGTGTAACAGTTTTGCAAAAAAAGCAAACATCATTCTGGGATGTATTAGCAAGAGTATTGTAAGCAAGACACGAGAAGTAATTCTTCCTCTCTACTCTGCGCTGTTTAGGCCTCAACTGGCATATTGTGTCCAGTTTTGGGTGCCACGTTTCAGGAAAGATGTGGACAAATTGGAGAAAGTCCAGAGAAGAGCAACAAAAATGCTTAAAGGTCTAGAAAACATGACCTATGAGTGAAGATTGAAACATGACCTATGAGTGTTTGTTTAGTCTGGAGAAGACTGAGGGGAGACATAACAGTTTTCAAGTACATAAAAGGTTGTTACAAGGAGAAGGTGTGTAAAATTTTCTCTTTAATCTCTAAGGATAGGACAAGAGGCAATTAGCTTAAATTGCAGCAAGGGCAGTTTAGGTTAGATATTAGGAAAAACTTCCTCACTGTCAGGATGGCTAAGCACTGAAATAAATTGCGTAGTCAGGTTTTGGAATCTCTGTCATTAGAGGTTTTTAAGAGGAGATTAGACAAACACCTGTCAGGGATGATCTAGATCAGTGGTTCTCAACCAGGGGACCGGGGCCCACGGGGGGCCATGAGCAGGTTACAGGTGTCCACCAAAATAAGCCAGAGAGCAGGGCCAGTGTTAGATGCACTGGGGCCTGGTCTAGATAATACTTAGTTCTTCCTTGAGTGCAGGAGTCTGGAGTAGAAGACCTCTTGAGGTCCCTTCCAGTCCTACGATTCTATGAAACTGGGCATAGTTAGTCTTGAAAAAAGAAGACTGGGGGGGGGGGGCATGAAAATTTTAGGACTATTATAAAGAGGACTAGTATCAAAGGGGTAGCCGTGTTAGTCTGGATCTGTAAAAGCAGCAAGGAGTCCTGTGGTACCTTATGGGCTAACAGAGATATAGGAGCATGAGCTTTCATGGGTGAATACCCACTTCTTCGGATGCATAAAGAGGACTGTGACCTTTGTTCTTCGTGTCCACTGAAAGTAGGACAAGAAGTAATGTATTTAATCTGTAGCAGCAAGGGAGATTTAGGTTAAATACCAGGAATAGAGTAGTTAAGCTCTGGAATTTGCTTCCAGGGGAGGCTGTAGAATCCCCATCATTGAAAGTTTTAAGGAACAGGTTAGACAGACACCTGTCTGGGATGGTCTAGCTTTACTTGGTCCCGCATAAATGCAGGGGACTAAACTTGATGACTTTTCAAGGTCCCTTTCAGCTCTGTTTCTATGTGTCTATATGGGAAGAGGGTTCCAGCAATGCCAGAACATCCCCCGAACTTGTTTGTTGGAGTGATGGTGGCAATTGATAATGAATGAGAGCTGAAAGTCTTTTATTTGAGAGCTCTTTGGTGGATAACACTGAGAAACTGAGCCACTGCTCTACATATTAACCAGCAAAGTGATAGGTACTCTAACAGAGCAATTTCCTGCAATAATCTTGAAAAACCTTACAGAATTAAGTTTAAATATTTTTTGGATTCCATTTTATTAAAAGGAAAAGTTATGCATTGTGGATCTGGATGATCAAAAGACTATTTTGAACAATGTGACAGACAAGAAAGGTCTTTTGGGACAATATGTGTAACGTGGATTTCCTAGGAAATACCTAGGGATTTCCTAGGAAATATTGGTCCCCCCTGCCCTAGTTATGCAAAAACCCAGCCTTTTGAAGAAGAGAAGTCGGCCTTTATCTTCTAATTACGATGTCAACCTGTTATGAGACCAAGATCAAAGGCCTAACCCATATAAAGGAGGTTCTGTTCTGCAGGTGAGACAGTTATGAACTTGTAATTACAGAGCTGTAAAACCAGAGTTGTACACGTGAGTGTGAGAGAGGGAGGGTGGGAATTAATTGTAGTGGATGCATTAAACTGCAGCCCAACTGTTAGATTTGAAAGTTTAACTGATGTGAGCCTTTGATAAGTCAGATGAGCTTTATCCAACTGTGGGTCAAATATATAATGTAGTATGTTCTTAACATTGACCTTTTGTGGCTGCTCTATAAGTACATACCTTACTATTGCCAACTATGGGCTCAATCCAACTCCCATTAATGTCAATGAAAATTCAACTGCAGTGGGAGCTGGAGGAGATCCTAAGGGAGATCATCATTAGCTTAAGAGAAAGGCCTGTGCTTTTGGAGCTGAAGGAACAGGTTTCTAGTCTCAACTTTTGAAAAGTGCATATATGTGAGAGACTATGTGGTTTGTCTATATCATGTGGATGTGTTAGAAAAGGCTATGTTCAATAACTTGCTGTGCAGTTCCCACCTGCTTGTAATTCCAAACTATTTGTCTAGCATAGTTCCAATATCGCAATTGGAAAACAAGCCTCTTAAACCTTCTGCAAATTTAGGCGATTTTTCACCTGTTTTTTGGCTAAGGTCATAGTAACTATATCTTTCAGCTAATATACCTTTTTGGTTAATAAAAAAATAACACCATAATGAAAATGTTACAATCAGTTTCACCTTCCTTTCTCAGTGCCACAGTGTGACCTTTTTTGCTTCGCTACAAAAATAGACTTGTTTTGTTACTGAGCATTAGCTGCTTCCAAAAAAAACCTTTTAGATCCTCTTCATAGATACTAAACCTCTCAAAGCACCCCCCAAACTCATTGCTGGAACATGCCATCTCACCACCTCCCTTATTTTTCTTTCTTCTCCCTTCTTTCCTATTCAATCAGTCCCATCTGTCACCGCATTCTTGTGTTTGGAAGAATAATAAAGAATCTGGGTGTGAATTAGCCCTGATCTATACTAGAAACTTATGTCGCTATAACTACCAGACCCCTGAGTGCTGTGTACCGCCCTAACCACCGATGTAGACAGCTCTATGTGGATAGGAGGGCTTCTCCCATTGACATAGCTCCCACCTCTTGGAGAGCTGGCTTACCAATGCTGAGGGGAGAAGCTCTCTCATCGGCAAAGGCAGTAACTTCACTAAGCACTGTGGCCATGCAGCTGCAGCTCTGGAAGTATAGGCAAACCCTCTGAAAGATTATAGAGTTTAATTCAAAGAAAGAGCTGGAGAGTTTTCTAAGCTTCAGAGACAAATTCAAAGCAGTTTTCACCCAAGTCCACCTACCAAAGCACTAACAGGACTATTATGTTGCAGGCTTAAATAATCAGAACAAATTCCCTAGCGTTTTCAAATACCTTCAGTCACACCAAGCCAAGGAGTAAAATTCCTATAGAAGCAGAAACAAGCAATTTCTTTTCTTATACAGGTGATTTTTTTTTCTTGTCACAAACAAGACAACTTTAGAAGATGAAACGTGATTATCATAAATTTTCCCTTAGACTTACAGAACATGAAAATGTAAGTATTTTTGTTGTGTCACCATTTTCTTTTAATTCTAACACAGTCTGATTCAGTGAGCTGACAGAAACATATGAACAACCTCAACCAGTTTGGTCAAATCTAATTGCTGCCTATTGTTAATTCAACTGGCCCCATGCACAGTTGGTTTTTAATACTGCCAACTTCAATCATGAAATAAATGAATACATCTAAGATCCAGAAACAACAAGATAGTCTAAAAGCAGGAAACCATCTCAGCTATTTCACTTATTAATGCCCTCTGCATAATAGGCTTTCTGAAGTAGCTATTACAATGATATCCCTGCTTTTCAGGCTGACCTGTTTAAGAAACTTTAAAGTTTGAGAAATATAAAAACAGTCA
Organism: Malaclemys terrapin pileata; assembly: GCF_027887155.1. Lineage (NCBI taxonomy): Eukaryota > Metazoa > Chordata > Testudines > Emydidae > Malaclemys > Malaclemys terrapin. Next base: position 95,336,080 of record NC_071509.1, read on the forward strand.
ACTGTGAAGTGTGGAATTGTGAAAAATATTATAATTTCTGTTGTGGGAAGAAACTACAATTAAAAATATTGCTGTTTCCAATAAGAATTATCATCAAGCAAACATCCTCCAGTTTCCAGGAGTCAAGCATTTGTCTGGCAAGCTAATCATCATGGTCCAGAGTGTGAGATCTTATTCCCCCTTCACAGGCTCCACCTGCCCTATTAGAAGGAGATCTTAGGTCAGAGGTCTCATTTACTTACCTAGAAAAACTGCCCAGTCTCAGTAATCAGTGTTTCTACACTTCCCTTCTGACAAAAGGGGAAGGGGAAGGAAAGTTCATCATCATTCATTCTCCCTAGGCTGCTGATGCAGTGGGGAGAGAGAATCCCTACCTTTTTATGTTCCCTTCAAGGAGAAGATTATTTCAATGCCTGTCCTTTCCTACTGTTACAGGGAGTAGAGAGGAACCCTTCACAGAAACCAGGATAACAATTTGCCAGAGCCTCAAGGTACCGGAAAGAAGAATTTTGCCAGTGAACCTCATTCTGAGAAGCCATCCCCAACACACATTCTATTAGGGAGGCTGAGAGATAGTGGAGGACAGACAGATGGTGAATGGTGGGAGACAGTCTTCAAATAGGCACGTGCAAAAATTAGATTGTGAAAGGTTGTGTATTGTGGTGGAAAGAAAGTGGATTTGCGGGCTAAATGGCTGTGTAGGGAAAAGACAATGGACTTTTCTTTACAGCAGTATCATCAATATTCAAGGAAGGTGAACAGGAGCTCAGAGCAGTGTGTCATGCTAAAGACAGGATTTCAAGCATTAGGTGGTCTACTTAAAACAGGTATGATATATTAACTGGCAGAGTGAGAATAAAAAATATTAATTAGGCTTCTTAATGGAGATATTTGATGGCTTCCTTATAAGGGCCTAGTGTTTCTGTAGAACACCCTATGCACTCATTCAGGTTCTCCCTATCTGGTCCGGGCAGTTAGCATCACCACTTAAAAGATGGAAACTCAGCCCTCTGAGATCCTTTGGAGTTTACACCTTGCAGGATTCCAAGGAAATAAAGAAAGTAGAAGACAAAAAAGGAACAACCAGTCCCAAACAAGCCACCAGCCACTCTTCCTTGAAGGAGCTTTGGACAAGCTGCAGTCCAGCTCAGTATCCTCCAGTCTATCAGCAAAACGTGTCCTGAGGTCACTGCTTATGTTCCAGGTATCCTGCCTTTCTCTGTGTGTTCAGACAGTCTATGTCCCCCATTAGGCCTCTCCGCAGGAGCTGAAGGATCTAGAGGTCTGGCCTCCTCCCAGAGCTGCCTCTTACTAAACTTGGCTTCTCCTCTTTGGAATTCTTCCAATCCTGGCATGCCTTGTAGGTGTGGCTGGGCAGAGCTACTTGAACTGACAGCAACTCCTTATCTTCTTCCTGTCTAGTGCAAGGTTTGTATATCAGATCACATTGCCCCACAACCGTTAGGAGTTTTTACTGAGCCATCTAAAACTGAACATGTTTCTAAAAATAAATCCAATTCAAGCCATTAAATTGTACAAAAAGCATAGAATAATTATATTTCTCCAAAATCAGATGATCTTGTTGGTGAATTTAATTATAGATATAAATTATCAAATTACAAATGAAGGACAGTGTATGCTTTGTCATATCTTTATACATACAATGTTTGGAGAAACGGCACAAATCCAGCAGTAAAATTTAATTCTATTGGAAGGAAATGTGGTTTTTTTTTTATTTTTATTATTTTAGTAGGTTGAGCCTATCTGCCCCATACTGGAATACATGTCAGGGACTTCACAATCCTATCCAGTCAGATTTTTACTCTTCACTTCATCATGGGGAAAATCCTCCTTTCCCTTGTCTTATCTGACATTTACTAATTACTACCTAAGCTTGATTACTACCTAAGCTTTCTCCCACTCTCCTAGCCATCTATAGTTCTTTTTTATGCAAAGGTGTATCATTAGTGGATGCACAGGTCCTATCCCTGGCCTATTTCACACCTTGTTTTGCAGCTAAGTGCAAGGATCTCCATCATGCACAAAAAATATGGATTGAGTTAGGTCACCTGCCCTGGTGGCTGCTATCTTGTGCTCCAGAATCTGAGCAATGGCAGATCATTTGTTTAAAATATAAAACAACTAAACACCCAACATATTAGCTATTATGGCTTTGAAAAAACCCTTAAAAATATGAAAAGAAAGTAAATGAATATAGTACTGTCTGCCTGACTCTGCAGACAGCTTGAAACAACAGCTTTAAGGGATATGGAATGTTCTCATTCATCTTAATTGGCTATAACTCTGATGCCTAATAATGGTAATGCAAGCGTCAATTTTGCTAACTATTTTTCTATTAATCAAAGCATGCTAAGAGGAGATGGGAACTGCATTCTATATAGTATCATCATAATACACTTTTTGTGACATCTCATTTGGTGTCACGAGTGGGCAGTGCTCCTAGTCCTCCCCCCCTCTCCGCACCCCAGTTTGATCCCTTTAAGGAACCCACACAAAATCTCTTTAAATCCCAACCCTACTGGGCTGCAGAATCACACATTCCCACTGCATCCAAGCCATTTTGTGGATGTGTAGGAGATGGCAGAATTTGCCCTGAAGGGCTAACTATTTTCCCATGTGTTGACCAATTCTTTTCCCCACTACCCAGAATGCACAGGTTCACAGACCAGACAGACTCTTGAACTGAAGAAGTATGTTATTTATTCACTGCTTCAGTGAGTGATCACTCCACTGAAACAGGGCACCGCCTATGGTTCAATGCAAGCACACACCCACATTCAGGTGCTAGCCTTAAGTACATTGTTACAAAGTTATTCATTATACAATGTATAAACACTTTTTTTGTCCAAGCTCTAAGATTAGTTTGCTAACTCAGTTGTTTACCTGATTGGATTGCTGGCTCAGCTTTTTACCTGGCTGTTCTGTTTCTTTGCCAGACAAGTAGGCATCTTTTCAAATGTCCCAACACGTAAAATTATACATTCTAAATATTATATTCTACACCATGAAAAGCCTTTCTTATCTGTGTACATGTTATGGTTATATCATCCAGTGATTAAGTGTTACAACAGACCTGGCAATGACCTATGAGAATGTAATGCCGGAAATGCTTTTATACTGGTACTTAACATTAAGTATAATCTTAAAACTAAGTATGTGCTTAACTACTTTGTCAGATCAGGGCTTAAATCAATTGACAAGAAGGTGATCTTTCAACAAGTGTGTGATGACAGTGTATGCCACTAGTGAAAACTTTAGTTAAGGTTATGTTCAGAACTCCATTCTGATCACTAATAATAATAATAATAAATATATATCAGAGAATGAAAGGGAAGAAAGAAGTTAGAGAAAAATTCACTTATCTTTTGTTTCTCATGTAAGGTTTACCAATTATATATTTTCTGCAGTAAGAAGGAATTAAGACTATTTTTGTGCATAGTTCAAAAATCATTGCACTTATTAAATTGAAAATTTCCAGTGGTTGGTCCTCAATAAATATTAATCTTCAGGTTAATTTGAAAGCCCCTAAAATGATAAGCAACAGAATTATTTTTCTTCATGCACAATACATTGCCACTAAATTTACAGTTATAGTTTTTATTGAGATAATGGAAAGAAAAAATATGTAGGATTAGATCTTCTTTACCTTACTTGTGTGAGTAGTCTCAATAAAGTCAGTGAGACTATCATATTTTGAAAGTAAATCCATGAGCATACTCAAGGACACAAGGTCAAGGATATAATTATAAACCCTGATCATGTGAGCAAAGAGAACAAGATCTGATCCAGTGTTTTGTTTTGCTATTCATCTGTGTAATTTCACATATACTATTCAAATTGGAAGTACACAATAAAATTAGTAGGGATCAGCATTTTTTTTTCCTTTTAAGAAACAGGGATATTAACTTCAAAATCAGGAAATTCAAAATTAAGAAGCTCAATTCTGTTTTACTGGAGCCACTCCAAATTTACACCCATGTAACCAAGAAAGGAATTTTGACTCATGGGTTTATTCTTATATGGAAAATGTCCACTTTCTGATTTTTTTAATCTCCACAGTCTCTCTCTGTATTTCACTCTGCCCTCATTCTGCTACATTTTCATCTCATGTTTCCACTACATTTTTCTCTTTTCCCTCACTCTGATTTTCTTTTAAGTCTCTTTCTCTGGAGTGGAATACGGAAATATGTTTATGTATATGTAAATAGTTCATTCTGAGTTGAACTTTCAACTGATGAGGACCAGCTTTAAAATTAGGCAAAATAAATCCACCAAACCTAGCAGTTATAATTCATATTTCTATAGTACTTTTCATTAAAAACATTGTGAAGCTTCACAGAAAAAATAATTAATTATGCTTGAAAACACTCTTGAGAGGTAAGTAAGGATATATAAGGATAATTTCAATCATCACTGAAATGCAGCCACTTCTCAGATGGACCACAGTATTTAATTGTAAGTGGTTCAGGTTAAAATGTATAAAAAAATTACTAGTCCATTTGAAATAAGAACCATTTAGCTTAACATAACCAAGTTGTTACTTGGATAAACAAAACGCATGCATAAAAATCAATTGTACTTATCAATTGGAACTGGCATGAAGGTGGGCTTTCCAGCTCAACTTCGCAGTTGCAATGACTGTTTTTTCAAGATAGGTAGGATGTTCATTCAGGTAATTCACTTAAGGTGTTATGACAGTTGTATTCATATTCTTTTTCTGGACTTTGCAGTGGTCTCCCTAGAAAGGATTTCAAACAAACAAAGTAAATAGGATGCTTGTCAGTGATAAACTTTAGTTGTTTCAAATTGGAGGGGCATTCTCAGTGGCCAGAAGATTGCTCACATTTGCCCTTGTCCAGATGTTTCAACATCAGGACCAATGTGTTGAACAAACATGAGGCTTTATATGTTTTCTACTGGGTGGCGGGGCCTGATTCTGCCACTTGGCAAGGCTGATATGGGCCAATCAGAAAATGACCCGTGCTACTAACAGAGATTTGAAACCTCCAACTAGAGGATGAGCTGTGTCCCTTCTCATCATCCAATGAGAATTCCAGATGTCTTCTTTATGGCTTCTCACAACATTGTCCCTGGACATTTATAATATATTTGTGAAAAACTTCTTGTTCCATATCAGTTTGTTTAAGCCCTGTTAGGCCATATCACTTTGTATTCTGGGACATACATTGCACATCTGCTGGCTTAGTTCTGGTCAACAACCAACTTCTGCAAGTTACTTTCTGTGGGCCCCCCTGTGATGTGGCTCTTTGGCAAACTTAGCATGGGTTCGTGCTTGTTCGATCAGCCTTTTTAACTGTCTGTAGGTTACATTTATGTAATGCCTCATCACAGTTCTTGATGGTTCTTTCCATGTTCATCATGCAATCATATAAAGTCATTTGATTTGTTTCCTTGGTCCATCACCAATAGGCTATAGTCACTACTGAAACAATACAAAACAGCTGTATGTACCTAGTACTTAGTACTTGATTATTCCCTACTCTTCATTAACAAAGTTAGTAGGATCAAATATGTTAAACTCTGTGTACAACTGCCAACTGTAGCCGGATACACACCTCCCCTCTCTCCCCCCTTTCATTTGGTCTTTTGAGTTCAGTCTGCAGTTTCCTGTTATGCCGTTACCAAGCCACAAGTCGTGGAAAGTCTCCAATGATGTTCGATGCTTGCTTAAAGCTGCATTGCTCTATATAGTCAATTGTATTCATGCTTATGAATATGTAATCAATTAATATAAGGAATGGCAAAACAAAGAGGCAAGTATCGCCTTTCATGGAACCATGGTATTATCTTGGTAAGAGTATAAATCTCAAGATGGGTGGCCAGGTCAGGGGTACCAACAAGGAAATATAACAACACACTAAACTGGAGACCAGACCAGAAGCAGTAGCCCCCTCCCACGGATCCAAAGGGACTCTCACTTGGGGCCAATCTCCAGGCAGCTGCCGTCTGGCCAGCCTCAGCCACGTGCAAAATCTAAATCAATCTACGCCCGCACCTGCAGCTGGCCAGCATGAATCTGATGTGTGTGTGTGTGACTATAGCTGTATTAGACAAGCTCAACTCACACCAATAAATAAACCTCAGTGCTGCTCAAGTTCACCTTTGTCTGGGCTCATTCCTTGGCTAGTTCCAAGGACAGGTAACACCAACCACACAGTTAATAATTCCTTACAGTCACTTAGGTCTTATAGCATTTTGGTCAGGCTCACCTTAAAGATTTTTACTTCACATTAACTTCTTAACATATTATTTGAATGCATCAGCATCTTTAATATAAAACAAATACCCTGTAATAATTTTGTTAAAAGTTTGTTACATATATTTCCTATTGATCACTATATTCAAAATAGATAGCATGAACTAAACTATTTGCAATACTCTTTTGGTTTCATTCACTACTTTCTGAAATTTAACAGATCTCTTGCAGAATGTTTTAGATAGCTTTCTTTTCAATATAGTTTCTTAATATTAATTAACATCTTTTAGATTTATTTTATCTAGTAATAATCTTATACTGTAGCAAATATTATAGCTTGATCTAATGTATCTCTGCTAGGGCCATATAGGCATAAAGCATATAAAATAAAATAAAATAAAATAAAAAGGTAAATGAGTTTATTTTACTCTTAGGAAGAGTTTGTGGTTAAGCCTAGCCTAACCTGCATCTTGTCTGCATGAAACACAGAAACATCAGCTGTTTGATTTATTTTAGAGGCTTAAATTAAGCAAAGGATTATGGCCTATGTGTGCATGTTTATAACATTACTACTTTTAATACAGTCCACATTTTCCTGTCCTAACGAGACAAAGAAAGCCACATGATAAAGAACCGCCATCATTTCCTGTACTACCTAAGTGCACTCTCTGGAGATCTTCCATGCAAGTATTGAACTAGCACATCCTTTCTTTAGCCATCAGATCTTCCATGATCATGCCATAAAGAGATACAATTGCAGATTGTATCTCAAGATAGTCTCAGACATGAGCCTTTTATGTAGCAGCATACAATTTCCATAAATTAAGTAAAAAGAACAGGAGTACTTGTGGCACCTTAGAGACTAACACATTTATTTGAGCACAAGCTTTCGTGGGCTACAGCCTACTTCATCGGATGCATGTAGTGGAAAATACAATAGGAAGATATCTATCTATCTATCTATCTATCTATTTATCTATACACAAACAGTTCTTTTTCTTTCCTGCTGATAAAAGCTCACCTTAACTGATCACTCTCCTTATAGTGTGTATAGTAACACCCATTGTTTCATGTTCTCTCTCTCTCTGTGTATATATATAGATATATCTTCCTACTGTGTGTATGTGTGTGTGTGTGTGTGTGTATATATATATATATGTGTGTGTGTGTATATATATATAAAGCGTATAAAATAAAATAAAAAGGTACTGTATACACACTTCCTACTGTGTGTGTGTGTGTGTGTGTGTGTGTGTGTGTATATATATATGGGTATAGTATGGTAACACCCATTGTTTCATGTTCTCTCTCTCTCTCTCTCTGTATATATATATAGATATATCTTCCTACTGTGTGTGTGTGTATATATATATAGATATATCTTCCTACTGTGTGTGTGTATATGTATATATATATATATATACACACACACACAGTATATTTATATATAATATAATAATAAACAAAGGCGCACTGACAAAACTGAAGCCAGTCTAGATTTATTGACTAAGTTCAATTAAATGTGAAATAGTAAACAAACAGTATGATTGGTGGGGAAAAAAAGATGTAATACGTGTAAAGATCATTTCAATTTTAAATATCAGAGATTATAATAATAGCATGGATAAGGTGGGAGGGGTAGTTAATGGGACTTTTTATTCAGAGTGTGTTTCTTAAACTACTTTTATGTAAATATTTTAACATGGGGTGGGGGGAGAATATGAGTTAAAATTTACTGAGTCAGCAGTTTGTTAGAGTAATTCACAACTGAGAACATATATAACGTACATATAAAGAGCAGTACAATATGCTGCAATTTCCTATGATATTTGAGTTATGTGTTTCAAAGTTAGCATAAATACATAAGAAAGGGAAGCTGCTTAAATCTCCATTTTTGCATTCCTCAGATAAAGGTATGTTTTATTTGGTTTCCTTTTTCATGACTAAGTAATAATTAATTATTTTGGGGCACAGCATTTTTTCTAGGTGGCTTCCATCCATACACACGCTTTGAGTTATCCAGTCCAAAAGAGTATATTCTCCCATGATTAAAGGGAAAAAGGGGAAATCAAAATACTACAAAGTACCGGTAAATTCTTTATTGCAGTCAAAGAATAGCAGAGATGGTGTATTAAAAGTTACATACTTTTCTTTAATACAACTAGGCATAACAAAAGAAAACTGATGTATTACACTGCATATGTTTCTTCAGTTGTTACATCATGATGGTATTTTCTTTGATTCTGCTTTTTGCTTTTGAAGTATTGCCTTAACATTTAGTTTGCAAACTAATGTGTACATTTGCATAAATCTGTGCTTAACATTTATTCCATAGGCCTCTAGACAAAAGTCTAAGTTAGCTTATAAGGTCAGAAAAAATAGGCTTTGTAAATGTTACAACAGTAAACCAGAGGTTCAAGAGAATATTACATAAATTGTGTAGAATTTTTTTAATTTGTTTGAACGAATGAATGACTACATAAACTGAGGTCTAAATCATATTTGACTGGATGTTTCTGACACCAAATTTTGGGAGGGACCAATATACAAAAGCAGCAAAATGGCTGAATTTACAACAGTTATGTCAAAGAGCATGTAAATGGCTCAAGGACAATTTTTATTTTCAATTAATTCTAGATAATTTCCAGATAATTTCACTGCTGTGACTCCAGATTTATATTGGTTAATCCAAGAGTAGAATTTGACCCTAAGAAACTAACAACATGTGTCTTGCCAAACATGGCGGTTATGTTGGGATCTGCTGCTTCCAGTCAATTCAAAGCAATTCCCCACTCCAATTACGCAGTCAGCTGATCAATTCATGGCATGGCTACAGATGTTGAGGAACAGCTGTCTGAAAGACTTCAGGAGAGCCTTTGCTTCTAAATACAACTGGATGTGTCTCCTATAGATGTATCGTCTGCTCAACTTTTAACGTGTCTATCATGAGTGAAAAGGACCCAATACATCAGGATTTCCTGTTTTGCTGTCCACTGACAAAAGTCTTTTAAATTTTCTAGAGTATCAATTTTACTTGCTCTCTGGATTTTAGCATGAGTCTCATGATCTTTGGTGCTCTTCGTAATATCCCAATTTCTGGAATCAGGAAATCGTGACATTCTTAGCTTTCAAATAAAATAATTTAAAAAATTAAGTTCTAGCCCTTAGGGGTGCTGAGAAAAGCTTGAAAACATGAACCCTAATAACTCAAAAACCAGACAGCAAATAAAAAGAACCCCAAATTTACTATTTTAAAATCTCATGACTTTTAAGATAATCTCATAATTTTTAGGGGCTGGACTCATGGTTTTCAATGATTGAAATTGGCAGTGCTGTAGTTTATTTCATCTGGATTGCATGGGATCATGCTGTGTGTATTGAAACTGATGGTGCCTGCACTGTGCCAGGAGAATAAAGAGACTCAGGCCTTGTCTACACTACGAGAGTAGTTCGATTTTACTTAAATCGAATTTTTGGAATCGATATTGCAAAGTCGAACGTGTGTGTCCACACTAAGGACAGTAATTCGACTTTGTGAGTCCACACTAACGGGGAAAGCGTCGACATTGGAAGTGGTGCACTGTGGTCAGCTATCCCACAGTTCCCGGAGTCCCCGCTGCCCATTGGAATTCTGGGTGGAGCCGCAAATGCCTTCTGGGTAAAAAAAAGGTGTCCAGGGTGCTTTTGGGTAACTGTCGTCATCCGTCCATAACTCCCGCCCTCCCTCCCTGAAAGCGCCGGCGGGAAATCAGTTCGCGCACTTTTCTAGTCAGTGACAGCGTGGACGCCACAGCACTGCGAGCATGGAGCCTGCTGCAACCATCACTGCAGTTGTGGCCGCTCTCAACGCCTCGCAACTTATCATACACCTTTCCCTGAGGCAGATGCAGAAAAGTCAGGCGAGGAGGCTACGTCAACGCGGTGATGGCCTGAAGTCTGAGAGTAGCACAGACCTCTCAGAAAGCAGGGGACCCAGCGCCGAGAACATCACGGTGGCAATGGGTCATGTTGATGCCGTGGAAAGGAGATTCTGGGCACGGGAAACAAGCACTGAGTGGTGGGACCGCATAGTGCTGCAGGTCTGGGATGAATCCCAGTGGCTGCGAAACTTTCGCATGCGGAAGGGAACTTTCCTGGAACTTTGTGAGTTGCTGTCCCCTGCCCTGAAGCGCAATGACACCCGGATGCGAGCAGCCCTGACTGTCCAGAAGCGAGTGGCCATAGCCCTGTGGAAGCTTGCAACGCCAGACAGCTACCGGTCAGTCGCGAACCAGTTTGGGGTGGGCAAATCTACCGTGGGGGTTGTTGTGATGCAAGTAGCCAAGGCAATCGTTGATGTACTGCTGCCAAAGGTAGTGACCCTGGGAAACGTGGAGGCGATCATAGATGGCTTCGCAGCGATGGGATTCCCAAACTGCGGTGGGGCCATAGATGGAACTCACATCCCTATCCTGGCACCGGAACACCAGGCCAGCCAGTACATTAACAGAAAGGGCTACTTTTCCATGGTGCTGCAAGCACTGGTGGACCACAGGGGACGTTTTACCAACATCTACGTGGGATGGCCGGGCAAGGTTCATGACGCTCGTGTTTTCAGGAACTCTGGTCTGTTTAGACGGCTGCAGCAAGGTATTTACTTCCCGGACCACAAAATAACTCTTGGGGATGTGGAGATGCCTATAGTCATCCTCGGGGACCCAGCCTACCCGCTAATGCCCTGGCTCATGAAGCCCTATACTGGCGCCCTGGACACTGAAAAAGAACTCTTCAACTACCGGCTGAGCAAGTGCAGAATGGTGGTGGAGTGTGCTTTTGGCCGTCTCAAGGGGAGATGGAGAAGCTTACTGACTCGCTGTGATCTCAGCGAAACCAATATCCCCATTGTTATTGCAGCTTGCTGTGTGCTCCACAATCTCTGTGAGAGCAAGGGGGAGACCTTTATGGCGGGGTGGGAGGTTGAGGAAAATAGCCTGGCTGCTGATTACTCACAGCCAGACAGCCGGGCGATTAGAAGAGACCAGCGGGAAGCGCTGTGCATCCGGGAGGCTTTGAAAGCAAAGTTCCTGAGTGAGCAGGGTAACCTGTGACTTTAAAGTTTGTGTATTGAGAAGCTAAACCTGCCCCCATTTCTTTGCCCAGTTAATGTTGACTATCCTATCCAGTTACATACCCCCTTCACCCCACTTCCAACACACATTTCAAAATAAAAATAGTTCTACTTTGTTAAAGCACACCGTTTTCTTTAATACTGTATTCGCGGGAATTTTTTAAAACTGGGACGCAGACTGTGGTGCGGAGCGGGTGTACTGTAGTGGCGCGAATGCAGCTTCTAAACTCAAGGATTGACAGGCTCCGCTGCGGTGGGATGGTTGTTTCAACGGAGCCTGTCACCCCTCCTGATAGGGACTGTGTGTATGGGGGGGTCTATGTGACTTTGTGGCAGGGGGAGGACGGTTACAGATCCCCTGCTGTGTGGCTCTGTGATCCTGCCTAAGGACCGCCGCTTAAGATCTGTAACTGCCCTCCCCTGCCACAAAGTCACAGAGCAACCCACCCCCCACCACATAACATGAAAACAACCTCCCAGACTAACCAGGGTAACTAGTCACTGCATCACTGCACTATGTATGTGCCCTGCTGCTGTGCCTGCCCCCGACTATATACCCTGCCAAAGGTGACTGTCCTGTCGAATTACCAACCCCCTATCCCCCCCTCCTGCAAAAGAACATGATGGAAACAGTAGTTAACAGAAACGTATTTTTTATTATCAACCAAACATGGAACTGGGAAAGTGAAACTTGGACGGGGGCTTGTGTCAGGCGGGAAGGAAAGAACTTGTCAAATTTTGGGGAATGAGAGCCTTCTGCTGCTCGAGCTCTCTGCAGGGGTGGAGTGAGAGTTAGCAGGGACTCTGCCGCCTCTCCTTCTGTGCACTTTGGGTGAGGGGAGTATGGGACTTGGTGGCGGGGGAGGGCGGTTAGAGATGGACTGCAGCGGGGCTCTGTCCTCCTGCCTCCGTTCCTGCAGAACATCCACAAGGCGCCGGAGCGTGTCCGTTTGCTCCCTCATTAGTCCAAGCAGGGTTTGAGTCGCCTGCTGGTCTTCCTGACGCCACCTCTCCTCCCGATCCATGTTGGCTTGGTGCATTCGGGTCAAGTTCTCCCGCCACTGGGTCTGCTGTGCTGCCTGGGCTCTGGAGCAGGCTATAAGCTCCGAGAACATGTCCTCCCGTGTCCTCTTCTTCTTATGCCTAATCCGCGCTAGCCTCTGGGAGTGTGATGACAGGCTAGGTTGTGAGACAGTCGCAGATGGGGCTGTGGGAATGGGAAAAAGGGAGTGAATTCCTCAGAAAGATAAATGTAGTTGTGAACAAAGAACATAGTCTTTCTCTGTTAACAAGACCATGCACAGCACCTCTCACATGCGCACTCAGCACAAGGTCGAATTCTCGGCCTTCGCATTCAGTGCCTGGGGTCTTGCACAGCACATTTGAGAACCGTGTCAGGACAACGGAATTTCTGTTGCAGGCAGACATGGTAAGCCGTAGACTTGTGGCAGCTTAAAACTTTAATATTAGCAATGGCCTCATTTCACATTGAAATCAATGTCAGTCCCTGCTGCCAGCAATTCGGCAAGCAGGAAGTCTGCTCCTGTCCCACACCCTCGCGGCTGTCCCCGGGAACGATCCCTTTCGGCTGCCCCTCTCCCGCCTCCACCGCGTGGCTGCAAACCAGCGGTTACAGTTCTGTAAAGGAACGGCAAAGCAGTCCCAACACTAACATTCCCCTACCTCATTCAAAGCAGGTCATCATGAGCGACATCACCCTCATGAGGATCTCTGACAGCGAGAAAGAGAGAATGCTCCGGGAAAGCCTGCAAAGACCAGGGCCGTATGCCGCCATGCTGTGCAGAGCAATGATTCCAGAGTACTTGATAGTCTCGTGGCGTGGCAACGTGTCCTACTACGGAGGACCCAATAAGGCCGCTCTCCCCAAGAACCTAATGCAGCGGATTTCCAATTACCTCCAGGAGAGCTTCCTCGAGATGTCACAGGAGGATTTCTGCTCCATCCCCGGACATATAGACCGCATTTTACTGTAGCTGCTGTAGCAGTGACTAACCAGTAGAGCGGCTTGGGCAGGACAATCATGCAAAACCGGACATTGCTAGATTTTTTTTCAATAGTTGCACTGCCCATGACTGAACCGTTAAGCTAATCAAACTAATCATGAGAAACCCATTTTTTAAATTGTTAATATTCCTGTTCTGTTACAAATAAATGTTTAGATTTTTACAACACTTACTGGCTGATCCTTCCCCAGATTCTGTGTCCGGGGTAACGGCTGGGGAGGGTTGGTAGGGGATCTCTGTAAGGGTGATGAAGAGATCCTGGCTGTCGGGGAAATCAGCGTTGTGAGCGCTGTCGACTGCCTCGTCCTCCTCATCTCCTTCCTCATCTTCCCCGTCCGCTAACATGTCCGAGGATCCAGCCGTGGACACTATCCCATCCTCAGAGTCCACGGTCACTGGTGGGGTAGTGGTGGCGGCCGCACCGAGGATGGAATGCAGTGCCTCGTAGAAACGGGATGTCTGGGGATGGGATCCGGAGCGTCCGTTTGCCTCTTTGGTCTTCTGGTAGCCTTGTCTCAGCTCCTTGATTTTCACGCGGCACTGCGTTACATCCCGGCTGTATCCTCTCTCTGCCATGTCTTTAGAGATCTTCTCGTAGATCTTTGCATTCCGTCTTTTGGATCGCAGCTCGGAAAGCACGGACTCATCGCCCCACACAGCGATGAGATCCAAGACTTCCCGATCAGTCCATGCTGGGGCCCTCTTTCTATTCTGAGATTGCACGGCCATCACTGCTGGAGAGCTCTGCATCGTTGCCAGTGCTGCTGAGCTCGCCACGATGTCCAGACAGGAAATGAGATTCAAACTGGCCAGACAGGAAAAGGAATTCAAATTCAAATTTTCCCGGGGCTTTTCCTGTGTGGCAGTTCAGAGCATCCGAGCTCGTACTGCTGTCCAGAGCGTCAACAGAGTGGTGCACTGTGGGATAGCTCCCGGAGCTATTAGCGTCGATTTCCATCCACACCTAGCGTAATTCGACATGGCCATGTCGAATTTAGCGCTACTCCCCTCGTCGGGGAGGAGTACAGAAGTCGAATTAAAGAGACCTCTATGTCGAACTAAATACCTTTGCGGTGTGGACGGGTGCAGGGTTAATTCGATGTAACGGCGCTAACTTCGACATAAACGCCTAGTGTAGACCAGGCCTCAGAGACTCGCATTTAGTCTATGGTATCCCAAGCCATTGTTTAATCACTGGGAAACTTTGGTGCCCGTGAAACTGAGGAGCCCGTGAAACTAAGAAGAGTAATTGACAAGTTGTGAACATTATTAAAGGTAAGCCTGCATTAGCTACCATAGAAAGAATATTGTATTGCTGTAGAGTAACTATATGAATTTGAAGAAAGTTGGACCACATTTCTAGATACCATTTCTATAAAAATATTGGCATGGCTCAAAGAATGCCAGACCTCCATTTCACCTAAACCCTATGCTTTTTCCCTCCTGGTCGCCTCACCCCTGGTCCTATCCTTCCCTCTTCCCTTCTTTTATTCCTGTCTTCTCCTATTTTATTACTCTTACCCCCACTCTAACATGTTTTATCTATGTAATATTTTATTGTCTGATCTTGCAAATTTGACAAACTGTAGAATTGCATAATTCCATACTTAGAGAGCCCATGAAGTGTGCAGTAGTTGGAAACATATACAAGCTATAAATCATTTACTTTTTTGTACTTTTCATTGTCTGTTTCTTTATGAAAATCAATAAAAAATAAAAAGCACGCCTCTCAGTGCCTAGTATCAGAGGGGTAGCCGTGTTAGTCTGAATCTGTAAAAAGCAACAGAGGGTCCTGTGGCACCTTTAAGACTAACAGAAGTATGCTTCTGTTAGTCTTAAAGGTGCCACAGGACTCTCAGTGCCTGTGTCTTCACTATATTATATAAATAAATGGGCACTCAACATCTGCACCTCCTTTTCCACACTGAAGTTCTTTGACTGTCACATGTCAACATTTTGAATTGCTTGTCTGTGCTCAGAGAAGGATTTTCCTTGCTAAATGTAGCTTTGCCATTGACGAGTATTTGACTGATGGATATTGGATTGACGTGAATACTTCTCTTTAGGGGCAGAGTATGAGATATGTTCTCCACTTGAGGACCAAAAACAAGTGTCATGAAATCACAACCACCCTATTCTCTCTCTTTTGCTAACTGGAGTGGTAGAGGCGCGGAGAGGTCCCAGCGTGACACTGGTGAAAAATGTTGAAAATGGCTGTTCTAATACATTAGTATCATTTCAATAAAATGGTTTTCTTGTCTTATCTTGTCATTAAAGCAACAGTTCAGCACTATTTTCTGATTCTGCTCCACAAGTCTGGAAATGGAAAGACATGGGTTTGGAAATATATCATCTAGGGCTAAGGAAATGACATTGCAATGATTCTGGACTCATTTCTGGAGAATTTGGTCCATGGTATGACAAGGTAGACTGTGGCTCCAGTGTCTTCATTGGCTAAGAGGCTGAAAAACCCTGGTACAAGGCTATTGAGTGTGGAAGAAAAAGGCAAACATGCAGCCTGCCTCCACATTCTTGCAAGGACCAAGACAACAGACATAACAACAGATGTATCTAGCATCCTTCTAAATGAAAATGGAATGTGAAGTTTGAGAAATGACATTGATTTCCGTTAAAAATGTTGAGAGATGCCTAAGAATATGGAAAGAGGAAATAAGGCAGTGAGAGTTTTATCCCTCTTTGAGACTGATTTAAGTGTAGAGTGCAGGGAGAGAATTTCAAAGACTGAACTCGAACTGGAGATTAGTTGAAGACAGGTGTCCATTGTGACTTTCAAAATCTCCCCCCAGATAAATTCCAATCCACTCTACCATATCTTGTGACCAGGAACAAAGCTAAAAAAATCATGTACAGTTGTTTTGACATGAAAAGGCAGTGGAACTGGGGAGGGTGTGTGTATGTGTGGAGGGGTGATGTATATTTATGCCCCTCAATGTTTTCTGCCCTCTCTCCCTCCCCCTGTCCCCTCCCCCCACAAATATCTTGGAGGCAAGAGTGCAGAGCCCAGAGGAGGGGCTGGAGTAGCTGTCAGGATGCATGAGATCAGGCTGGCTGCCAGGGACCAGATAGGAATAGCTCTCCTTTCCCCACCTTCCAGCCATTTTTGGTCCCAGTGGAGACACCTGGCACAGGAAGGGGTTGGAGCATGTGCACCAGCCGCCAGGGCACTGTCATCTGGCCAGAGAGTATCCGTGCACAGGGAACCAGATGCTGAGGAACTGCCACAGGAACAGCAGTAGGAACTGATGGGATGCCCCTTGCTAGCCTGGAACTATCCCTCTACACCACTCCCCTTCTCATTCACAGGGAGCTTCTGCCCATTCCTCCCCACTATGGAATGAGAAGGTATTTTATGACTTCCATGGAAATGTGAGTCATGCTGTCAGGACTGTAGAGTTTCACATTATTTGAATAGATCCTTCAGACATCAGACTGCTGTTTCAAGTGGCTTCTGAAAGCCAACTGAAGTCATGTTCACCTATAAAAAAATTCTAACTTCACTCTTCTGTGCATCTCTTGCAATAGTAGATAATATCAATAAAACCTAAAAACACAGCAGGGAGCAAAGGAAGAACTTCTGAGGAGCTGTTTATTTAATGCCTATTTACTGTGTCACAAAAGAGACTGACCACATATTTGTGTTAAATTATTTTCACGCTCCCAGCCAACTGCTGCCGGGAAGGTTTGCTGTTTGCCTATTACAGAAATCATTTCTTTAAATTGATTCCTGTTTTTTCAAATCAGTGAATATGGTGAAAATTAATTTACAGTGAATATTTCTAGTTCTATGGTATTGTAAATTTTATATTAACTCTACATACATATACGCTAATCATATTAAATCAGTTTAGTTGAAGGTGAAAGTGTTTTCCATTCACCTTCAAAGTGGGGTTACAAATATGGACCTAGACTGTGCCTTATCTTCCACATGAAAGATTTGCAGTGGAGTCCAGATACATCAGCTTTTTTTCCCTAATGATGCTACAGAATTTGGATGCACAGGAGGCGATTCGGCTACAGTGGACTTCAGCTGGTCACCTGCATGGGTCTGAAATGATTATCCCTCCTTCCCCATTATATTCTGGTTTTGGGTTTTTTTTTTTTTTTTTGGTCTCCTTCCTCTGAAGTATTCGATATGGAGATGAGACATCGGACCAGTGCACTGAGGTGACATCAAGTATTGTCAGTATTGTCTCCCTCAGGTGCTTGGCTGGCTGCTTATTGCTCCCATGCTCAGGATCTCACTGATCACCATACATGGGGTTGGAGAGGATCAGATTGACAGTGACCTTGGCTGGGGTTTGCCTTTCTCTGCAGCATGGCTACCTGCTGGGATTATCTGGGTATATCTAATTTAATCAATTCCCTGTCAGTGCAGGGGCATCAGGCATTGGTGCATCTTGGTCCCTCCTATTCTCTGTCTTTGGCACATAATAATTTAGTCTTCTGTGGGCTATAATAGTTTGATCTAATTTTGGTTGTTGGGATTAGTGTGCAGGTGCTGGGTTGTGTTACTGAACTGTGATGAGATCAGATGATCTGGTATTCCCTTCTGGCCTTAAATTCTATGATTGATCCTTCCTTCAACTGAACTCAAGGGTAAAATTCTTATTGTGCGGGATCCTCTAATTGTGTAAATCATTGTAGCTCAGTTGACTGTAACTGAGTTATAACACACTACACCATCTGAGGATCTTGCCTATTGTCTTCAGGGACACACTACTCAATGTAAGGGTCAAGCCCATGCTTATTTTGATCTATTCTGTTCACACTGGAAAGTATTGTAAGATCTTATTCATGGGGTAAAAGTTTCTAGTTTCAGATTTTTACATGAATAATGCAACATGACAAGACCTATATTTGAGAAAAAAGGAAAATATGTAGCTGGTATTATTTTATTTTTCCTCTGATGGAGAATAGATCAAATACATTTTTGATGAAGTCTGAGGTTCATTCTAACTGCTCTATGGGTCAGTTTCAATGAAGGTAAGTGAAAAGGGGGGAAACTAAGATTTAGAGGTTAGATGTTCTCAGGCTTTTCCGTTAACTAGTATATCTAATCATTGAAATAGATTTGAAAGTTCTTATGGCAAGAACGATTTCCTCTGTA
The DNA here is from genome assembly GCF_027887155.1 of Malaclemys terrapin pileata. Lineage (NCBI taxonomy): Eukaryota > Metazoa > Chordata > Testudines > Emydidae > Malaclemys > Malaclemys terrapin. The sequence continues at coordinate 95,354,577 of NC_071509.1, forward strand.
TTCACAAAGTATCAGGCTGTGAATTTGTACAGTAAAGAGCTAGTCAGTGACAATATCAGCATCACAATCACTGACTAGCTCTTTACTGTACAAATTCACAGCCTGATACTTTGTGAATACAGAGGAAATCGTTCTTGCCATAAAAAGTGCTTTGGAAGGATGGAGTTAAATTTGCTGCAGCATAACATTACCTTCAGGTCTGCTGCTGTTGATGAAGAATGTACTTTAAAAATTTTATTTTTAGCAGAATGGAGGGGAAGATTTTTATATAACTAAGTGAAAAAATCCTATATGTTTATCTTACATGGCTCACAAGGGCATCTGTTCTACAGTAGCAATATGATTAATTATTGCTTCCATCCCCACCTTGCAACTTCTGATCCTATTTGAGAATTACTTCATACACCATGCCTACATTGGAATTGTATTAGTATCCAGAGAAAAGTTGGCTATGTGCTTCTTCTTTCTAACTGGATAATATTCACCCTAAAACAGACGTCTCACGGTGCACAAAGAAATATTCATTTGACGCACCAACATTTTACATTTCTTTATAGCTATAGTGTACACTATATTTACACTAAAAATGCACTAAGCATATAAGCAATAATGAAAAGGCTGATGGTAATAATACAAATATTAGCAGGGAATGAACAACATAGCTAGGGCCAAATCTTCAGCTGCTGCAAATCATTACAGGGCTATTGATCTCAGTGGAGTTACTTCAGTTTATATCATCTGAGGCTCTGCCCCATAATTTCCTAAAATGCTTAATGCTCATATAAATGGATCGGTCCCCACTTCCACTGATCAAACTTCTGAAGACTTTACCAGCACAAAAGTAGTATGATTTGTTTTCCTTCCCTATTTTCTTCTCTAGCAAACATTAGAATACAATACATCAGTTTATCTGAATAAATACAAAGGATTAATAAGAAATAGGCTGTTCATCAGTGCAAGACAGGTATATCTGAGTGGTGTCATTTATTCTTCTAATACTCCTCCCAATAACCATATTCCTAAATTTAGTGTAACTAGCTTCACCCACTGTCTCTCCCATAGCATTCACCTGAACAGAGATGAAGTGGAGGACCTTTGGCAGGTATTCTTCTGCTTTTGTGTTTATCATCTTTTCCAGACCCAAAGGGAGTTGATTGAGACAGATGCTCTGCCCCTTGATGGTCAGTTATTCAGGGCCCCAAAATATAGAAAGGTATAAATTATATAAGGAATATATTCAGTTTTTCTCTATCTGTTCAATACTTTCAGTCTTAATAATGGTCTGGTATTGTTATATTACTGCTGTTAAATGTATAGCTATAGTTACATATTTTACATTTAATTTTAACTTGCATTTACTTTCTTCTCTTCTCAAAATGCTCATCCGGGCCCTTATCTAGTGTTAGCAACAATGGCAAAAATAATTCATTTCAGCATTCTTATTGATAATGAAATTTCTGAATTGCCTACCACTACTAATGATAGTAGAAGATGGTCTTGGAAATGGCATCTATATCTAGTATCTCAGAAGTGTAAAAGAGCACGTGTTTTATTGTTTCCTTCAGTTTTTAGGCACATTTACACTTGTACCAAGAATCATTCTAATATAACCATTTAACTGATATTTATCGAAACATAATTACAACACACTGGATTTTATTAAGAAAGAAATTGTGTATTCTTTTGGAGAGCTTTCTTTAAGCAGAAAACACAATTTCAGGGTTCTTTTTCCCTTTAAGTAAAAGGATGGGGAGACAATGAAATCTAAAAAGAAGTGGAGAAAAAGCATTAATATTTAATTGATAATACTAGAGCTCCTGCTTCAGTAATATAGCATACAAATTAATTAAATTCACAAGAGCATAAAAAGGCCTACAGATGTATTACCATAAGTGATGCACAGGATCCAAGATTATCAACTGTCATTATTTTCTCATTTTTCTCGGTTATGCACAATCAACAGTGCTTTTCCTGTTACTTCATTTTTTTTTTTAACTGTGAATTATTTTTAACCTGTATTTTGTGATCATTGACCTTGCCTCATACTATACTAGGGTCTCCAATTTGGTCTTATAAACCTTCACCAGGCAATCATGAAGCTACACATCCCAACCTGCTTCTGAAAAATCAAGAAAAAAAGTTTTCTGAATATTTCTACTTAACATTCAAATGTCTCTCTTCCTCGTCCTTTATGTTTGGATATAATTAGATGTTAAACTTAGGTGGAATTCTGTCAGTAAAATTATGGGTGCTGAGCTTTGCAATGTGGAGATGAAGGAATTAGAAATAAATGCAGATCCACATAAACTGAAAATAGTATTGTTCTCACAACACAAAAGCTCCTTTACATGATTGACTGAAAACATATATTTTAGCTGCCTCGCATTAACTATAATTTTTCAGTCCTTTCATTTCTTGTTGTCTTAATACATTCAATGGGGTTTTAAAATAAACAAAAATCACACTTGCCCTTTCTGGGGGGTGGGGGGGGGGAGTAAACTGACACATGACTTAAACATACACCACCACTAACTTGCATTACCTGGCTCCGATGCTTGATACTACCAGCCCTTTACTGGATGTCATGAATTTATTTATGATCTTCTGACACTATTAAAGAGAGGATAACATACTGTAGTTCATTAAACTGTAGGCTAAAGATAAGGATATAGAATAAGATACTTTCCCACACAAGAGCTTAACCCTTTTGCTGAATTTTCAACTATGCACAGCAATTTCCTTTTGCATCAAACTGCCAAAGCATTTTCATCAAGTAGTCACTAAGCAAAAAGTATATGAATTTCAATACATCACAAAGGCTTTGTCCAAACTGGAGGTATTTTTGTGATTTAGAATGCTTAAAATATGTTCAGTTTTATTATTTGAATCTTGAACCACTATTTAATAAAAAATGAAATATTTATATCATCTAAGGTTCTAATTAAAATGTTTTCCTGAAATTACCTTGCTTGGTTTAGGCATTTGTAAGAATCCCAGAGTGTGGAGCTACTAGAGAAGGAAGATTGGGGGCTCCAATTACATATAAATTGTTTTCTTTCCTCTCCTAAGAGCTGGGGATATGGGATTACAGCTCCTGCTTTACAGTATTGTGGGTTAGGCCTTGTCTAGAAATAAAAGTTGTACTGCTTTAAATATACAAGTATAGTTACAATGATACAAACCTGCCCACAAATGTGGATGCAGTTAGACCAGTCTATAAATGTGTTATGCTGGTATAGTTTATTCCTCCACAGGAATGGGAATAAACTATACTGGTATAAGGCAACTTTATACCAGTATACCTGTATTCACACTATAGATTGTACTGGTATAACTATATTGGTAAAAGTCACCCCCACCCCTAACTGACAATGCCATGGTCTACCAACAATTTTTACTTATACTGGTATAAATCTTAATGGATTTTCCTCTGGAAAGGCACAGTTGGGAGTCTTAATAATAATATTCCATCTCCTAGAACTGGAAGGGACCTTGAAAGGTCATTGAGTCCAGCCCCCTGCCTTCACTAGCAGGACCAAGTACTGATTTTGCCCCAGATCCCTAAGTGGCCCCCTCAAGGATTGAACTCACACCGCTGGGTTTAGCAGGCCAATGCTCAAACCACTGAGCTATCTCCCCCACCCTTTATGAAATACTTCATGTTTAGGATGACTGAATGCCAGCAAAAGTGTTCTGTCCATTTGTTTAGACTGTGCGTACTCTGCCAATATCCTTTCCATCACTATTTTAGTAATCCTGATAATCAAGAAATAAAAGTAAAGATGCACACAAAAGATAGTGTGGGGGTAGGGTGGGTGGGAAGCTTACTAAATACAAGAAAAAGCTCAGTCTTGGCCATCACTTGCATTATTTCATTTTTTACACTAGTGTATTTCTACTGACTTCAATTTCAGTCACTCCAGTTGTACAACAGAACTATTGGCATAAAACTGGAGTAACTGGTGAATCAGGCTGTTTAGTTCAGTTCCTCTGTAACCTGGATGCACTTCTCTAACACTTCTCGTATCCCCTTCAAATCCTTCTTGCTGCAGAACACCTGAGAAAATCTGCAATGCTTCCTTGACTAGAATATTCAATACTGTGCATTTTTTTTAACTGAATACAGACATAAAACTGAAATATATAACACTGAAAGGCAAGTGCTGCAACGAAAGTACTGACTGTTTAGCTGTTGTGCTTAAAATGTTATTTCTCCTGCTACAATGACAGAAAATATCTCTCAAATATCAGGGAATTAGTCAGCAATGTATTTTAAGCTTTGGAATCTCACACTGAAGATATAAGTGATTATTACTCAATATTTTCAGATCAAGAGAATATAAGCTGAATATCTTTAGAAATGCAGAAGGCAAGAAGCTTGAAGTAAAGCTCCTAAGTCACTTGTTCATAAATTATGAGTCACATGAGCTAAATATAAAACCACAAAAGTAAGGACATTTTGAGTTTGATATGGTCTGAAAAATGACTATGTATAATTGGTTCCTTTGTAATGAACTTCTCTGTTTTGGGGGTGAAATCCTAGCCCCATGAACTCAATAGGAATTTTGCCATGGCTTTAAATGGAGCCAGGATTTCACTCCAGAATTCTTAGTGACTAAAGTACACTTTTATTTCTTTTCCCTCCTGTCAGCCTTGCAAAACCAATTCAGCTAAGACAGAGTGAGCTGGGTTCTATTCCTTTTTGTGAAGCATCAACAGAATTGTTGACTAAATTCCAAATCAGTGACACCTATGCAAAAGCATTAAAGGCAATAAAACAGCTCAGGTGCTATAGAACCTTTGCTAATGGTGATAATTTGCAAGATGCAAAGGACCTAGCTTGACTTTGAGAATCCAGGCTGAGTTTGCATAACTTTAAATTGGGGGTGGAGGGAAATAACAATACCACTTTTTGTTTACTTGCAAACTGAACAGATTAGGTCTGGAATCACTAAGACACAACAAGGTTAGAATTCCACAATACCATATTTACAAAGTCACCTTTTAGAGTAGAACTGCTGTTTAAGGCTACCACAATATCCTTTAATTAATCTTGTTATGTCTATAGGTATTGTAGTGACTTGTAGCAGTAATGTGCTATTATACTCTGTTGACATGATATATGTGTATTACCACCTCAGTTACTTCATTTGAATTATTAAAAAGAAAAGGTCAAGTTCATAGATTAAAACATATCCTTACTTCCTCTGGTTAGCTGGTTTTGTGAATGCTATAGTATTTACTCTGAAAACGCACTTCAGCAACAAGCAGCTGGCTACTCTCTGTTAAAGAAAGAGGCATCATTCATCATTTGAGGAGGGGCAGGAGTCAGAAGATCTCCAAATAAATCCTAAATGGCAGTCAATTAGTCATTACTTTTGCCACTTGTCTGCACACCTGCTAAGTGAATGTTTTTGCACTCACCCTCAAGGCCCAGTGGAACTTTATGAAATACAGGGAAACAGAACTATGACACAGCCCTTGTTACAAAATATGTCTTTGATGGCAGTTAATCAAAGGATGCCATGAGCTCAACAAAACCTGCAATAAATACAACAGTGCTGAACATCTACAGCTATTGTTTCAGCTATAAATCTTGTGAATGTTTTTTAACTTCAGCAACAAAACTGCTAATAAATTCAACTTGCTTTCCCAGAAATATACAAAAGAAAGGATACAGTTCATGATGTCTTTTCAGTGTTCTTTCCAAACCCACACACTCAGGTACATTGTTTCTAGAAATATTTTATAGTTGGAGGTGATATATTTTTTTCTATAATTGATGAGAGATGGCATTAAGTGAATGTCATTGTCGTGTACTATGGGGGAACAATTTCCTATCCAGGCATCGTTAGGGGGAGGAGAAGGATTATGCACATAACTTCCATTAGTTTTAGTAGCAATTATCCTAAATTCCACATCCATCAACATGCAAATAGGTCCTTACATACTGAAATACACAGTGCAGGCTATCTACTATCATGTTTATAATGTGCAAAATTGTTAGGTGTAGAGTTTTCTAACATCCATATATTTTACTAAATAAGAATGATCTGTGTTTTCTGAAGGCTATAGCTGAAGTTACCTACTAAGCCAGACAAAGAAAAAAGTTTCAGATGGAATTTATATTTGAAATGCTACCCGGATAGAGCTAAGCAAAACATGGGATTTCTGTTCTGCCCCAGAGCATTCCATCTTGCGGGTGACACCCCACTAGTATTTATTGAGTGGCTCACACCTCTCAGAGCTAGTGGTTCAAGCTCTCTGCAAACTCAGGCAGAGGTCATAGCTTCAGTTACAGTCAGTTCATGTTTTCCAGCTATTTGCAAACATGGGGACTAGAAACATTTTAAAATAAATGAAAGTTGAGAGTCTGACAATCCCATGATCCAAAAGATGGACCCCTAAACATGGGACTGGAGCTCTGCATCTTAATCCAGCCCTACCTGTCCCTGGTTTAAGATAGGAGAAACTGGTGCAAAACCAGTCTAATATACACATCTCACTATTGAAATGCACTCTTGAAATGTAGGACCATTAGCGATCCCTATTAAGCACACTGCATAGCAGTTAGGGAAACAAAGCCAATTGGATGAAGACTTCAGGAGAAATCCCTATTCTTGAAAAAGTGTCACATTTATCTTTGATGTCCTCAGGGAGGGTTTTTAGGTCAGAGAATTCTTTTTTTTTTTTTTTTTTTTTTGAGAGAGAGAGAGAGCGAGAATTTTCAGACAGAGAGGGCCAGAAAGCACTGAAAGTGGAAGGAGTCCTCAGTCCCATCCCATCCACAATCAGCAGCCAGATTAGTTGTGTGGGCAAATAGGAGGACTAAAATGCTTCCTAAAACAGTATGAAGTAAGTTAACACCAGGTTTTTAAAGGTATTTAGACATTGCTCTGCTCAGTGCTGCAGCACCTAACTGATTTAGGAGTTTAAATCTCATTTTTTCAAAAGGGATTCATTCATTTAGGAACCAAAATCCACTGGACAGTTGATGGGAGTGTACAAGTGCAAGAAAATGTGGATGTAACCACACTCTTGGTCACTACATTGATTGCATCAGGAAAAAAAAATTGACTGTGAAATCCTTAACAAACATGACATCCACTGCTCAGTGGACAGTGGTACAGTCCCTGAACACAAACAGTAGATAGTGGGCAAACCAGCAGATAAAGGGGTGCTACTGTAACATGATGACCATGTTAATTATGGCTACTGACAACTTTCCTTAAAAGATATTACCTCACCCACTTTGTCTCTCTAATTTCATGGGACCAACATGGCTACAATACTGCTGCATACAAAAAAGTTCTAGAAACTTCACTTTTTAGAGGTGCTTTTCATTGTGGACAAACCCTCCATTTCAAAAGCTATATTGCTTTATGTGAATGTATGTCAATAAGGTATTATTTAATAGCCAGCATCTATATGTATAGGCAGGTGAGTTTCAGCTTCAGAAAAAAACTTCCCATAGCCAGACCAAACTACCTTCCGCAGTAAACACTGTGTACAGCTCATCAGAAAACATTTCATTATGAAATGCAGTCTTTGAGATGTTTCCCAATAGACATTGTCAAGCTGTCCCAAGAGCATGAGTTCCAACTTCAGGGTAGACTGTTAAGAAGCAGGGGACAAAACCCAAACTGGTTCTGAATTCTATACTTACGATTTCACCAACCAAGTATCTAGTGTAAACTCCTCAGGTACTATAAGAGCCTAACCCATGGAGTCACAGATGGTCCTCTTGCCTTTTGTGATAGATGGTCCCTTACACCCAAAATCATAACGATATACAAGTTACTCCCAGCCCCAAAAGGACCTGTCACTTACTTCATGTCAATTGCACTTTAGATTTTATTTACAAGGTTAAAGCAGGTAAACATGCACACAAATGAGGTTCAGTCTAAGGTTCCAAAAGGTAATAGAGGCTTCTATCATAAGCAAGCTCTATGTGTCTTTTTGGTATAACCCAGGCCAAGCACTAGGTATCTTTTGATTATGTCTAGTAATCCTTGACGCTCAGAGTCCAAGCAGTATAAAGATATAGTTTCTTCTTGTCAGGAATTTTTATTCCCTTCCCAAGAGTTCAAGCTGATAGGATGAGTCCTCTTCATGGGTGTGTGTGGGGAAGCAATCAACAATGTATTTTGTCCTCTGATGTTCTACAGTGGTTTGTTTTGTGTCTATAGGCCTTCTTTTGTTGGGCAGGTGCTAACACCTCTTGTGGTTTCATGCTTTCTCCTGAATGTTGGTTTACAATTTCAGAGCAAACACTTAAACATTACCTTATAATATGGGATACAGATATCAGAAGTGAGATTAATGCATTTACAAGCATTCTGTAAAATCTAAACACATTTTTATAAATCTAATACCTATTTTAACAATCCTAACACACCAGTGAGCTAGACTGGTTTCCAACTATGTATTGGTCAGGTGAGGCTTAGGGGCTTTGGTATGAGCTGCCTTCTGGTCTGCCAGCATCACAGACATTTGTTCCATTAAGCTTTTACAGAACAACAGACATCTCACGTTTATATTTGGACAATCACCAGAACAGGCATATAAAAGGGACTCTGTGTTGCTGGCCAGGTGTTTAATTTTAGTAGCTCTTAATCTGGTTAAATACAAATAAATGAATGTTTCTGATGCTCAAACCATTTATTTGATAGCAATTTACACCACCCAGCAAGCACCATTTAATTGCCCTCCTCCTAGAGTGCACAAAATTCTGAAGAGGCCTTCCAAGTACATACTTAACTTAGTTTTTGTGGGATGCTGCCACAATCCAGTCGACTGGTGTTTTTGATTTAGTTGACATTTACTAAGTGAGAGTGACTATCAGGTTAACAGGTAGATAGGCTTCGCTCAGGGCAGTTTAAGGAAAAGCTGCTTATTCTTTCACAAACTAATCCCTCTTCCCTTGTGTTCAGTCGTATAATAGTCTGCAGTTCACAAGTACAAAATACTAGCTAGCATTGTAAAGATGGGATCAATAGTATAATCCTATTAAATTCTGCAAAGTAGGCTACTTTTCAAATATCCAGTAGAATCCTCTTAAATTGATTTTTTTTTTTAAGTAAAAGGTAGGTCTATATGAGACTAGCTAGAAAACATAGAAGAAATACCTACTTAATGCTTCTGTGCAGCAGGTCCATCTGTCTTGTTCTGCACAACTACTGCCATGGAGCTGTGATATTTTACCAGATGAGACTTCAAAAACAACGCCAAAATATTCCTTAATTTCTAGAAGAAAGGAACATAAAACTTAACAATGTAATACCTGGCAATATAATACCTTTCTTTAGTAGAAAGAGTTCAATGAGAAATACATATATTACATGATGCATTGATGGATATGACAGAAATAATTCCATATTAGTATGTTTCAAGGTCCATATCTTCAGGGGCAGAAAACCAAATTATTCACATTAAAGAACTGGATTGTTCTTATTTTTGATACAAAGCAAATGTCAGCCCATTGGTTTGGATGTCTCGCTCAAATAGTCATTCTGTATAAAATTTATTCTGTTCTCATTTTTGCTTTAATCTGACAGGGGCAAAGTTTATATATATGTAGCTGTCATTGAAGTCAGTATGACCTCTAAACCTAAAGGCACAATTTTGATTTTGGTTTGGGCTATATTGTGACTTGGGCTACATGCCAACACAGACCAGATAAGTGGGATAAGAATTTCCCTTGCACTGACTACCTGAATCTTGTGTCTGGGTGTACAGGTGTACGTGGGAGAGAAAAGGAAGTGCCTTCCACTCAACACACTGGCCACTGAAGCTGATCCTGCCTGGGGCATGTTATAATTGGCTGCGGGTAGAATAGCAGAGATTCTCTTGGGGAGAATAAGTAGGAAGCAGCAAGAGAACTGTAAATGAGAGGGGAATCTCCAAGGCACAATGTCTCCAGGGCTACTCCTGGCATGCTGCCACCACCCCATACTTAGGACTAAAGGCACATTGCAGCCCTTCAGAAATAAATTATACAATGAGTTATTTAAAAGATTCCAGACATGTCTTCTATGTTTATGGAAGTCATGAAACGAAACAATTTCTACATTGTAGTTGACTTTGTCAAGCTGCTTTCCTAAGAAATTCATCCTTCCGTGTGTTTCTTTCTACTTTTGTCTTTCTGTGCTACAAGTGCCTCCCCAATGTGCAGCCATTATAGACTCTTGCTATTTTAGCATACGTCAGAAAATTGATTCAGACCTTTCCTGTGGTTCCGATGCATCAAGATGCATTCAGAAGTCTATATCAACAATTCACAGCACAGTAACTAAAATTAGTGATTGTACTGCCTCCAAACCATAAACCAATGATGCTTCAACATGGCAGAAAATGTGGCTTTTCTAACTCTCTGCTGCATAAATAGGTAGATTTGGCACCTTTTCTGTAGATGAGTTGTTTTCAGGTCTTATTATTTGTGTCATGGTGATGGTGGGATCTTTTATTTGTATTAGTATTACAGTAGTACCTAGAAGCCCCAACCAAGATCAGCACCCCATTTTGCTAGGCATTGCAGACACATAGTGATCGACTGTCCCTGTCCCGCAATGCTTACCGTCTAAAAAGACAAGGTAAACAAAGGGTGGGAAGGGGAACAGAGGTACAGAGAGGTCAATTGACCCCAAGTCACACAACAAGTCAGTGGTAAAGCCAGGAATAGACTGTAAGACTCCTGAGTCCCAGTCCAGTGATCTTTCCAGTACATCACACCACCTCTCAGTATTAATTTCATAATTTTATTTTATTTTGTCTTCTTGTCAGACAACACTACTACTTCTCTTTGTAGATTTGGAATGACGAGCCAGAAAATTCACTAATCAGCAATTTGGCTATAACACTGGGATTTTTAAAATCAAATTCCCGAGACATCTTTGCCTTTCCAAGAATAAAAAGCAGCATAACAAATCAGTTACAGATACAGGTACATTTGGAGTCTTCAGTTTACAAACACATTTCATAAGCTGCTCTCACAAGTATCTATCAGTACATGTGTTTAAATCTACAGATCTTTAGGATACTTATGAAGATACCTTCCTATTTCCATGTTTTAGCATTTTGTGTATGTGGAGATGCCCCATGCCTGGCTCACTATTCATTTGCTTTTATTACAGCATTAAAGGCATTGACTATGAAGAAGGCCTTTGAAATCAGGACTTGTGCAAATAGCCCTATTTGACAAAAAGGGTCATTGTCACTAGGCCATAATTAATATATTTCTGATATACCTGAGGGAAACTTCACCTCACCATCTGACAGGAAGACAACTTAAGCTTGTGCATATTATTAAGCAGCTGAATAGTCCCATGAAAGCCAATGAGGCTACTCATGTTTTTAAAGTTATGCAAATGCTTAATTATGTTTCTGAATCAGTGCAATATACACAAACTCCACCCATGGTTATGCATATAGGGAACCCATTGAAATCACCCATAGCTTCCTGCATGAATATGGTGTTTTAGATAGTCATGCTTAACATCCAAGGATCTCACATTAATTTACAATTATTTTGAATACAGTGTGGTACATAGGTAGATATTTCCATTTGATAGGAACTGAGGACTATCAGCTTTAAGTGACTTGCAAAAGGTCACTCAGGAAGTCTGGGTCTGTGCTGGAGGTTGCCCAATTCCTACTTTTCCTACAACAAGATGGTCCTTCCTCCTCTTTATCCATTGGGACATATTCAAGGTTTCTCTCTTCAGAAAGAAGATTATAGAAACATAGTACAAATAGGTCTGAATACTTCCAGTAGATATAGACTGTGTATGAGCAGTTTATAGATAAGAGAGCAGATGAAGTCAATGGAACACCACCACTGCTTAAGGCACAGATATATGGTGATTTCAAGTGTAGCTATTAGGTTCAGTGAATACTGACCCCAGGTGATTTGACCTTTGTCAATAACCTCTGTTCTAGGTCAGGTAATTGGGACCTGTCATAACTATAAAGGGAAGGGTAACAGCTGTCCTGTGTATAGTACTATAAAATCCCTCCTGGCCAGAAACTCCAAAATCCTTTTCCCTGTAAAGGGTTAAGAAGCTCAGGTAACCTGGCTGGCATCTGACCCGAAGGACCAATAAGGGGAGAAGATACTTTCAAATCTTGAGGGGGGGAAGGCTTTTGTTTGTGTTCTTTGTTTGTGAGGGTGTTCGCTCTCGGGACTGAGAGGGACCAGACATCAATCCAGGTTCTCCACATCTTTCTAAACAAGTCTCTCCTATTTCAAACTTGTAAGTAAATAGCCAGGCAAGGCATCTTAGTTTTCCTTTGTTTTCTCAACTTGTAAATGTACCTTTTACTAGACTGTTTATCTTTGTTTGCTGTACTTTGAACCTAAGACTAGAGGGGAGTCCTCTGAGCTCTTTAAGTTTGATTACCCCGTAAGGTTAATTTCCATACTGATTTTACAGAGATGATTTTTACCTTTTTCTTTCATTAAAAGCCTTCTTTTTAAGAACCTGATTGATTTTTCCTTGTTTTAAGATCCAAGGGGTTTGGATCTTGATTCACCAGGAGTTGGTGGGAGGAAGGAGGGGAATGGTTAATTTCTCCTTGTTTTAGATCCAAGGGGGGTGGATCTGTATTCACCAGAAGTTGGTGAGAGAAAGAAGGGGGGATGGTTAATTTCTCCTTGTTTTAAGATCCGAGGTGGGTTGGAACTGTATTCACCAGGAGTTGGTGGGAGGAAGGAGGGGAATGGTTAATTTCTCCTTGTTTTAAGATCCAAGGGGTTTGGATCTGTATTCACCAGGGAATTGGTGAAGGTCTCTCAAGGCTACCCAGGGAAGAAAATTAGCCTTGGGATGGTGGCAGCGGACCAGAGCTAAGCTGGTAGTTAAGCTTTGAAGTTTTCATGCAGGCCCCTACATTTGTACCCTAAAGTTCAAGGTGGGGATACAGCCTTGACAGGACCCATAAATAAGTAGATTATCAACAATTTTAGATTTGTCAACATTTTAAACGTGGCATGCATTTTTAATATAAATTTACACAATATTTGAAATAATGACAAAAAGTATGGTAAAAACATTGTGAAATATTTGGGCAAAAAGGAAATTCGCCATTTTTACTAGCTCTAAGAATAAAGCTGAGGTTTTTTTTACCAGCACTCCTGTGCGTTACATACACAGTGCGTTATATATGTGCTACAGCTATCAGCTCATCTAAGGTAATTAGTCACGAATTCTACTTGGTCAGTGGCTGTTTTTTCAGACCCCTTTTAAGGTCTTATATGGGCCAGAGAGTGGCTGGCCAGTGGTACCACCTCCTCCCTTGTCCCATACAACTCTTTTGGGGATGGCTTGAATCCAGTGGTTGAAATGAAAGGGAGAAAATGTGAGGAGATTGCTGCTTCCATTCCTCTGCTAAAATGAGAGAAGAGCTTCCTGTTCTTTTCCTGACTCAGGTAAGCAGCAGTACCTCCTCTCCTTCTTGGCTGCTGCAGTGAAATTTACCGCTCCTGTTTCCTGTCTTTGCAAGGAGAGTATGCAAAAAGCTCAGGAGCTTGAACAGTTGGAGTTCCCATATGCTTTTGTGCCCAGGCCTGCTCCCTCAATCAACAATTAACGTTGATTGAACCAGGAAGATAGGTTTTACCACAGCAATCAGTGAGGGGGAGGAGTACTGCTCAACTAAGCCAGGAAAAGGAAGGGGTGCACCCGTCTCCTTTTAGTGCAGGAGTGGGAACAGCACTCCCCTCCAATTTGCTGTCTCTTACTCCAACCCCAAGAAGAGGCAGAGAGAAGGCAGCACCATCATCTCTTCCTCAGCCAGCAGAGATCACTATCTGTGGCAGGGAATGCTCACAGGCTTCATCCTCCTAAAGGGTGGTGAGTGGGTATGCTGGGGCAGGATGGCTCCATGCTACCTTCAGTGCAGTGCAGTAAGTAAGTGACTTAACTGCCACACTCTGGATACATATAATACCATGAAAACATAATAGGCCATCATTCTTTCATACTGTGCAAAGACTGAGCAAGACAAGTTTTGCTTTGGTATGTTCCAAGTAAGCTGGGGCCATGCAATCCTCCCTCTCGTACCATGGAACAGCACACAGCAGCTACATGAGTGCAAATGCAGCTCGATAAGTTATAGAAACATCTGTGGCTACTTGGCCACCTCTGTGCAAGTGATTTTGGTCCTTGGGTTTCAGGGCTGTGAAGAAACTCATATATTTTAAACAATACTATCACACTACACCATTCTGAATTTTTCATATCTCATTCACACGAGAAAGAGACAAGGAAACTTGCATTCACCAAAAAATTATGTAATAAGCAAATATTCTTGTGATTACTGCCAATATAAAAATGTATTGACCAAAGTATAAATTAATTGAATGAGACAAAGCATACATTAATATTTAATATGTGGTATCCACCAATAATTACTTTCATTTCATATTTATTGGATTACAAAATAAATGGCCTTCATCCTTAGGTCACAGCCAGGCTGTGGATAGTGCAGAACCAGAGGTGGAAGGCAAAAGAGGATGTATATCAACTTTACACCTGGAAGCCAGTGACCAGAACAAAGGCAGAGTAGCCTCAGGGCTTCTCTAAATTGTGCCAGTGGGTTACAGTCCTCAAAGGCCCATTAAGCCAGCTGTGGATCACCAGGGCATAATAACCAGAAACACTCTAGCCATGCACCTCTCCCACAGGCACATCACCAGCATGCTGCCTACACTAGAAGGGGTTGATTGTAACACTTCCTGGGGATACCCAGGTTTGTGAGGTGCCTTGCTATCACCCGCCCTGAGCATGGAAGCCTTATCTATGCCTGCCAGGGGTCAGCTCCCTAACATCATCGGCCACAAGCAATACAAGCACTCCCCTCCAGGCCTCGCAGGCCCCGTAGTCATTCTATAGGTTAGCGATTGGCACACTCCAACCTTTGAGCCCTCTGAGCACCTCCCTGGAGTGTCCTGAACCTGTCCATTGGACACTCTTGGGGTTCACAGATTTGCTGTTTCCAAAGAAACGTGCACCACAGCTTCCCAGTTTCACCTCAGATCACGGCTCTGCTTAACACACAGCACTTAAACTTGATTTCTCTACAAACATATCTAAGTTTATTTAATAAAGCCCAGATATTCAAGTAGTAGCAAATAGAAGTACCGGAAACAAATGGCTACATATAAAATAATACCATAACATGTATGCTAGAGCCTAGACTTAATTAATAAGATCCTTTCATGTCTTATGGAGTATTGCTCACACAAAATCCTTGCAGCCCTTTACAGTCAAGCATAGCTGAGACCCTCTGTTCATGAGACAAGCTTGCTTCCTAGGTGAAGGACTCAGGCTATGTCTACACTAGAGACCTTACAGCTGCACAGCAGTACCGATGCAGCTGCGCTGCTGTAAGGCCTCCCATGTAGACGCTCTATGCCAATGGAAGAGAGCGCTCCCACCAGCATAATCAAGCCACCCACAACGAGTGACGGTAGCTATGTCGGCAGGAGAGCATCCACAAGGGTGCTTCTCTCTCTATGTAACGTATGTTGGTCAGGGATGTGCTTTTTCACACCACTTAGCGACATAAAATTTACCGACAAAATTGCTACTGTTTTCCTTTGCACTCCAAGATATATCAAAACAATCCTTGTCTTTATTTTTAAATTTAATTCTGATACCCTCACAAGTAATACAGTACTGCTGGTGCAATACCACTCACTTCAATAGACTATTTATGTAATAGGGTGCCATGCAGCATTAGCAAGGGTATCAAAATCTAGTCTTTAGTGAGAAAAGCTAGTGCACAACTACATTTGTGAATATACTCAGGTGCCACCATCAACCTTTCAAAGCTTTCATAGAAAGTATATATTCATATATAGCAGTGATGCTCAAACTTTTGTACTGGTGACCCCTTTCATATAGCAAGCCTCTGAGTGTGCCCCCCCCCCTATAAATTTAAAATGCTTTTTTATATATTTAACACCATTATAAATGCTGGAGGCAAAGCTTGGTTTGGGGTGGAGGCTGACAGCTCGCGACCCCCCCCCCCCCACATAATAACCTCAAGACCTCCTGAGCGGTCCCAACCCAGTTTGAGAACCCCTGATATATAGTATATGCACCCCATTCTATATATTTTTCTGACTAGATGATTGATTAAAATGGTTCTAACTGTAAGCATATTTTGTTCTCATTTATATCTACTGCTCTACAGTTCTATATATTTAAGATGAATTATTAGGAGATAGTTATAGGAACAAGCACAATTTTTCCTCTGACTCATGTGGCAGAAAAATGTTCATATCATCCACAAATGATATGCTTTTTGTCATCAGAACATTTACAGTTTGCTGCATATGAGCCAAATCTTGAAGCTTTTATTCATATCTTACTAAATGTAGGTCCTTACTCAGGCAAAACACCCAAGAATATCAGTGGGCATGCAGCCTGAGTAAGACCTGAATAAAGACTTCAAGCTAAAGCCAATATGAGTAACTAATGCAATTAAATTCTTAAGGGATGAGTTTATATATTTAACTAGTTATACCTTTTGCTGCCACATTTGGAATAATCAAACACAAAAAGATTTTGCTAATTGCCACTTGTAACTTCTGGACTTCTGACATTCCTAAAAACGGTGTACTCCTACATTACAAATGTCTTACTCAAACATCCCTAACAGATTTCATGCTTCCTTCCTATCTGCCTTGCTAATGTTTAAAAAAAAAAAAAAAAAATGCCTTGGGAAATCTCCTGGTATAAATTGGCATTCCTTTATTTCATATTTGTTATGCAATGAACTTTGAAGATGACTTACACTATAGTCGAGATAATTCTTAAATATAATTCTGTATTTTGTGGATTTTTAATTTTCTTGATTGATTAAAAAGTACTTTTAATATCATTATAATATAATAAATAATTAATTTGTAGCAGTATTGCAATAGCATCTAGAAGCCCAAAGCATGGATTAGGCAATCTACAAAGACAGAATCAAAAAATAGTCCCTGCCCCAAAGAGCTTACAATCTAAGTATAAGACAGACAACTGCTGGGTACAGACAGGCAGATGGAGGAATACAAGGAAACAATGAGATAATATTGATCAGCATGAAAGGCAGTGGTCTCAGCACACCAGCAGCCTAACTGTTACTGAGTTTTTTGTAAGCAAAGCCTCATAGGAAAAGAGTTTAAGGGAGGATTTGAAGGAGGAGAATGAGGCAGCTTTGTGGATGTTTGAGTAGTTCCTTCCAAGCACGAGGGGAAGCATGAGCGAAAGGTGTTTGGTTGTAATTGTAACAGGTCACTGTTACTCAACTTCTGGCATCAGAGGTAGATCTGAAGCGGGAATTGACATTTTGATAGCGAATGAGAGATGATAGGTAAGGCTAAGATTTTGTCATGGATATTTTTAGTAAAAGTCATGGACAGGTCACAGGCAATAAAGAAAAATTCACGGAAGCCCGTGACCTGTCCCTGACTTTTACTAAAAATATCTATGATAAAACGGGAAGGGGCTGGGAGCTCCGGGGCCCCACAACCTGTGAGGACTCAGAGCTGCAGGAGCCCTTTGCCCCCACTCCAGCGGCAGGGAGCTGCAGGGATCCCCCTGTTGCTATGGCAGACTGAGAGCTGTGCGGGTCCCCTGTCGCCCGCAGTAGCCAGGAGCTGCTGAGTACTCTCTGCCCATGGAGGTTCAGAGCAAGGGGGCTCGCTGCCTCAGATGGTGGGGGAACCTCACAGCTCCCTGCTGCTGTGGGAGGTGGTGGGACCCTGCAGCTCCCTGCCACCGGTGCTAAAATCACGGAGGCCTTCGGATTCCGTGACTTCCGCAACCTCAGTGATGAAATCATAGCCTTAATGATGGGTCTCATGGGGCTAGGACATAAAGGTCCTTGAAACTGAAAACAAGCAGCTTAGTAGTTGCAATAGAAAAGGGGAAGCCAGCAGAGGGATTCAAAGAGAGAGGAGTCATGTTTAAAGTGATGGGATAGCAAAATGTTCTTTGTGGTAATATTCTAAAAGGATGTGTGTGGGTGAAGACTGCATATGTTAAGGCTGGAAAGAAGGATGTTTCAGTAATTGAGATGCAAGGTAAGAGCCTGCACAAGAGTTATAGATGTGTGGATGGCTAGGAAAGGCCATATCCTAGAGATATTATGTAGAAGGAATTGGAAAGATTTAGATGTACTCTGGATGCGAGGACCTATATAAAGGTGTGAGTCAAAGATGATGCCCAGGTTCCAAACCTGAATGACAAACAGGATGGTGGTGGGGTCCACAGTGATCAAGAAAAGACGTAGTAGGGAGGGCTTAAGAGAAGATTTAGAGCTCCATTCTAACCATTTTGATCTTGAGCTGGCAGTCTAACATACACAAAGAGAGGTCAGAGAGACAGGCCAACATTTTAATTTGAACCAAAGGAGACAGGTCTGGAATAGAGAAGTAGATCAGCATTGAGATGGTGGGTGAATTTATGTTTGCCGGTGAGACTACCTGGAGATAAGGTATACAAAAGGAAAAGGAAAGGAATACAAAAAGGACAGAATATTGTGTTACCCCACATGAAGTTGGAGGTGGGATAAGGAGGATACTCCAAAAGACCTGTTTCAGTGGAGTGCAAGGGCAGAAGATGAATGATTCCCTTCCCCAAAAATATATTGACTGAAATGTGATCTATAGCACTTCAAGTCCCATTTCTCCACCAAGATCAGCCCAAAGTTATGAATTATCCATTAATCAGGAGGTCAGAATGCCATAGCAGTGAAACTGGAGTTATACAGACCCAGGTTATAGAAAACTGGCTAAGCTAAAGCAAAACATGCATTTTCTCTCTTTTCCTTTATGCCTCTCTATATTCACTCTTCAAATTGCATCTAGTTTTAATGCTATTTTTTCCTTATTTCAACCATTCTCCTTTATAAAATATTATAACCCAGGAAGAACGTTAAAATACTTATAAGAACTTGACTTGCATGAAAATATGGAAATTCTGAAGTAATGAGGAAACTTAGCTGACATTTTTCATAATGCACTTGTCCTTATGACTTACCAGCACAAGGTGGGAATGACTTACTCCTTTTCATGAATATAACCCATATTTTCTAATGTACTGAACATCTCTAGTTCTTATTGATTCTTCACACACCAAGAATATGTGGTCAAATATCTTCTACATTTCTTAAACATATGAAGAGCAATTTCTAGTCAGTGTCTTTTTAATTTTAAATGCTTTTAACCAAATTATTGATTTCAGATCTTCAGTGTAAATTTGTGATAGGTGAACTCTGAAGCTTTGTAATCAGTATGGATGAGAATATATATGGTTGCTTATCCAAGAGTTTACAGAAATGAATCACCACCATGCCTGATTTCATTCCTCTCATCTATAACAACAATTTCCAAAAAGGAGAGTCAGAGGTTCTGTTATGCAAAAGAAGGATGGAGACAGCAGCCATGAGAGATGTTAGGAGTGAGTGAATGGGTCTCTTTCCTGAAGCTTACTAATTATTTGGATTCAGTCTGGAGGATGAGCAAAGCTTTGTGATGAGTTGTATTTAGTCTGCATCACTGTGTCAATACTCCTTGAAAAGCTCAGTGTT
This sequence comes from Malaclemys terrapin pileata, assembly GCF_027887155.1. Taxonomy (NCBI): domain Eukaryota; kingdom Metazoa; phylum Chordata; order Testudines; family Emydidae; genus Malaclemys; species Malaclemys terrapin. The sequence goes on from NC_071509.1 coordinate 95,374,161, forward strand.
ATCTGAATTAATTGTTTGCCATGCTGCTTCTCATTGTTTAGCTTATTTTTGTCATTTTTAATCTTCTTATTTTATTAGGCTCCCATTGTCCTGTCTGAGACTTGTGTTTATAATTTCCAAATCTCAGAATTGTACAAGGAGTACCTAAAACCCTCAGCTGATTACATGGAATTAATGGATTAGATGTACTCATATAGTCCATCACCTATTATTGTTATTTATAACTTGTATTCCAGTAGTACTCGCAGTGTGTTAGGCATTGGGTACATAGTCAGGAAAACACAGATTTTGGCTGGAAGGCAAAAGAGTGGGTTAAAAGAAGCTGCTCCTGTCACATTTCTCTGTTCAGTTGTGAATCTCATGTTAATTGGCTTATTTCTGATGGGAGGGGTATCATAGCAGGGGTATCTTGGAGAAAGCTTTAAGGAGAAAAGTGTAGTCACCTTATAGATTTGTTCGGGGAATGTATTTCATGCAACCTATGGAAACTATAGGTTAAAATATTCAAAAGTGTGCAAGTGACTTAGCAGCCTGTGTTCACTGACTTTCAATGAGATTTAGGTTCTTAACTCATAGATGAAAATAGGACTGAAGACATTTTGAAAATGTTACCCATAGACATTTGTTTGTGAAGCTTACAAATGTGTGCAGATAATCCTGACATAATTCATGGAATGGAGGAGCAACAAGTAGGCAAGTGGAGGAGAGAACAAATAGAAAACTTGATGAGATGGATTATGAAGATAAAGTGGATGAACTTAAGAGGGAGGTCTAGGGGTGAATTGATTGGCATTGAATGCCTCAAAACTTCATGTGGAGTAATGGGTGTTGGTTAGGATTTTGAGTGGGTTAAAACTGGAGGAAACCAGTCCTCAGCAAACCTCTCTGATCTACAGATATTATCTGTATAGAAGAGCTTATTCAGAGAATTGGTACATTTATACTTGGAGAATTTTGTATCTTCAAGGAAATCCATAGTTTAATGTTTAATGTGTAGGGTTTTAGAAGTGAGGAAGGGGGAGAAAGAATAGTGATAGGGGTATCTGTGCTCAAAACTAAGAGATGACATTTTGTATGGATGTTTCATTTCTGAACCTAAAACATCCAGAAGAGAAATTCAATGTGACCAATTGGGAAAACCTTATTAATCCTGTCTGAAAAGAAAATGTGGCCAAGTCAATATCAGTAAAAAGACAGAAACCCTTTGTTGTTTACTTTCACGGCATGCAGGCAACAAAAAATACTTATTAAATAGTATTAACAATGTTAATATTCCTTGAATATCAGTGAATGAGGTTATGGCTTGAAAAAATAGGCACAAATAAGGATATTTCTGAAGTCATAACCTTTACATGAACTGTTCACATGTACATCCCATTGTTTATACCTACATTTACATATAATATTTTGGATAAATAATTAATTCTGTATATCTTCCTATAATTGAAGTGCCGTTCCTGAAAGCATACTTATAAAAAGTCAAGTATAGTTTTCTGAGCATTTCAGTATTTTTTTAGACAAACTAAGATGAAATTAAAATGTGGTGAATGAGCAGAATTGTATGATCTTCTTTTGAACTCAGTCATGTGCAAATCACAGTGATTAGAAGTGAATTAATACACTGAAACATAAATTAAGTTCTCATCTTTATTATGGAAAAAGTTCATGCCTTGTGAATTTTAATCATATCAACCTTTTAAAGAACAATTTACACAATTATAAACATCTTTACATTAAAAAATCAAATATGCAGTAATAAAAGGATGCTAAATATGAGAGCAAAGTTCCTTTTAGATAATCCTCTACTAGGTCCCACACTACACCTAAATTGATAAACTGCCTCATTGTTCCCCAAATTTCCTTCTCACTCCCATTTCCTTTTCCCACATACATTTTCCACTGCTTGAACTGGAAAAGTATAATGCCCAGTGGCCTTAATCTTTCAAACCCTTAGTCACCAGGGGAGTGCCAATGACTTCACTGGGAGTAATCACAGGAGAAAAGGCTACTGTGATGCTGTATGATAGAAGCATGACCATGTATACCATTGATATTGCCGCTATAGACAATTGCAACAAATCTTGTACAAAGTATGCCTTATAAGCTATCACTGGAAAAGTTATGATGATTATCCTGTTTAAATCCATGAATCATCACTATATCTGAAGTTATGAATATTGGCTATGTAGCTTTATCTCAAATGTGTTGTTCCTGGGGTAACCATCACAAAGTATTTTACATCCAGTCTGGCCAGCACATTGTGAATGGACTATTCAAGTTTAATGGACCATTAAAGGACACTTACTCTAACAATGGGCCATAGAAGAAGCTCCTATCACCCGCCCAGTGAGCATTCCTGTGGACATCCCAGACAGAATATGGGTAATGGTTGTCCCTGTGAGTCAGCAAGCCATATAAAGGCACGTGACTTGCTCTTGTGACCCTGGACTCTATTTTGTGCCATAATTTTCCACAAACTGTGCTGTGAGCTTTGTTTTGGGACAGTAAAATTTCAAGCACATGGCCGAGGGTATAAAAGACCCTGGAAACATCTCCATGTTGCCTCTTTCCTGCTCTGATTCTCTGGATTGTGGACTTACAACTAAAAGGAGCATATTTGAACTATGGACTGAGGACCTTCCAATCTTTTGGAAGTTAACAGAGACTTTACAAGCATGCAGTCTATGGGCAGGTCTACACTAACCCCCCAATTCGAACTAAGGTATGCAACTTCAGCTACGTGAATAACGTAGCTGAAGTTTGAAGTACCTTAGTTCGAACTTACCTTGGTCCAGACGCGGCAGGCAGGCTCCCCCGTCAACTTCGCGGTACTCCTCTCACCGAGCTGGAGTACTGCAGTCGATGGCGAGCACTTCCGGGTTCGACTTATCTCGTCCAGACAAGACGCGATAAGTTGAATCCAGAAGTTCGATTTGCTTGCTGCCGAACTACCGGGTAGTGTAGACCTACTCTATAAGATCACTGCTGCAAACCTGATATAATAACATTGCCATTATTGTATGCATATAATCTATTGATCATTTTAACTCTCTTCATCTGTTCTCATTTAAATAAACCTTTCAATTTTAGTTACTTAAGGGATTGGCAGCAGCATGATTATTGGGTAAGAGCTAAGTTATATATTGACTTGGCTGTCTGGCTGATCTCTTGAGATCAGAAGAACCCTTTGTTTGATTAAAGTGGTTTTCAATAACCACTCATCATAAAGTCTAGTATCTGGGTGGAGAAATAAGGGATGGGATGTCTAAAGAGACTGCATATTTGACTTCTTAACCAGTGTGGTGAGACAGAAGTTTACTTTTGTTACTGGCTTGGTATAATCTAATGAAAGAATAACCACCAATCTGGGGTGAGTCTGCCCTATTTCTCAACACTTTTTCCTGAATCCAGCATCCTCGCTGTGACCCACTGGGGAATGGTGACAACTACTCATACAAGTTTTCACAGCATCAGACCTGTATTCTGAAGATGCATTGTTTACATTAGATGAAAATTGCCTTTTCATTTCATGTCCTTACCAAGCAGTAGTAAAAATAAAGTAGTAATATATTTTTAACAGACAGTAAAGAAGAAAAGACAGACAACAATTGTTTTGCTGATATTTGCAAGTTTTATCTGTCTAGGCATACAGAGAACCAATTTCAATCCATTATACAATCCCTCACAGAGTCATATTACATTACAAAGAAAAGCAGAAATATACATTTTGGGCTATGGCTTTTATTGCAGCTTGAAAATATATATATATTTCTCAATGTAAGCAAATTTGGAACAACAAAATCAAGTTTTGGCCAGTTTCACAAAAAGTACAAACATGGTTTGGGGGCAAGCAGCTAGCCAAAGAAAAAATGGTCACATTATTAAATCATGGGGGTAGCTCAGCAAACATATGAAGACTTGAGAAACTTCAATTTGGAGATATTAATAATTACAAAATCTAATTCCACCCACAAATATCTTTTGCCTTGTAATGTCTAAGGTATATGATGCCTTGTAATGTCTAAGGCTAGGTCTACACTACCCGCCTGAATCGGCGGGTAGAAATCGACCTCTCGGGGATCGATTTATCGCGTCCCGTCGGGACACGACAATTGATCCCCTAATCGACGCTCTTACTCCACCAGCGGAGGTGGGAGTAAGCGCCGTCGACAGGAAGCCGTGGTGGTCGATTTTGCTGAGGTCCTCACAGCGGGGTAAGTCGGCTGCGATACGTCAAATTCAGCTACGCTATTCACATAGCTGAATTTGCATATCTTAAATCGACTCCCCCCTGTAGTGTAGATGTAGCCTAAGGTATATGATGCCCAGGACTCCACATACAAATTGGTCTTGAGAAAACTGACCAACATAAAGCTGATCTACACCACAGTCTGCTATTGCCTATGAATTTTTACTCAGCAAACCAGATAACCAGGAACTTTCCTAATTCCACCCATGTAAAACAGTAAATCAGGCCACTGCAATTCCATTGATTTTTTCCCCTTAAAAACAAACTCTCTAAGCCTCAGGGAACCCCTCAAATCAATGTACAACAACTGAGGAATACTCCCGTATACCAAAGTAAATAGATAAAATCTGTCTTAAACAAAGCCTTCCCTTTAAAATGAGTTTTGATTTGATCTAACCATGAATATTGCCACTATCTATTGAGTCTAAATAACTAAAAAAAGTACAGAAAATTCCACATGGGGGTGTTCAAAAGTTCAATAATAGTATGGGGGTTTTGCTATCCAACCCCTTAAATTTCAAAGAGTAATGGGCACTGCTGTGTCCTCTTCCCCAAATTAGTATCCTTAAAAGTGATACAACTTGAAAATAGTAGGTTCATTTGAAATTCTGACAGGTTATTATTGTCATGAAAATAATTACATCATAGTGAATATAACAAGGAGCAATGGCTGAAAGTTAGAGACAGAAAAATTAAAATCAGAAATAAGGAACTTTAAAAAAAAATCTGTGAAGGTGATTAATCATTTGAATTAACTGCTAAGAGACATGATGTATTCTTCATTTCTTGACATCTTCACATCAAGACTGGTTGCCTCTCTGGAAGGCAGAGAGAGAAAGTGAGTGAGAGAGGCAAAATTCTGAGTTTACACAGAGCTCTTCTTTAGGTCAGGGAAACATACTCAGAGTGTCCAACTAAGTACAAGGTCGAACAGATTGTTTACCCTAAGTAATTCACACACATTTTAAGGGGCCATTCAGGATGAAGTGGCCTGTTAACACCCCTCCAGTCATAAGGGGGAAAGAAAGAGGGGGAGGGGAAAGGCAGCTGAGGGACTGTGTGTGTGTGTGTGTGTGTGTGTGTTGAGGAGGGGGCAGTATCAGTGGGTTATAGATTGTTGTAATAAGCCATAAATCCAATGTCTCTGTTCAGACCATGATTTTTAGTGTCTAGAAAAGCTATGAATTTAAGCTCTGCAGCTCATCTTTTGAAGTGTTGTATAGGTTTTCTTTGAGGACTGATAGGACAGATGTAGAGTGATCACTCTGGAAAGTAGTTACACCAAGTTATTGGGCTGAACGCAGGGGTAACTGGGTGAAATTCTATTACCTGAGTTATATAAGTCAGAATAGATGATCTAATGATCCCATCAGGCCATAACATCCATGAATAGTATGTGAACATGTACATATGCAGCAAAATGTAGAGTAAGTGTTGCCTCCTTGGAGGCATTACAATTCTGGTCTCACTCTTAAAAGGACTGTTAAGTTTAAAAATTTACTCATTACTGTGGTTTAACAAAAACAAACCAACCACTAACACTACTTGAATTTTACAGTTAACTAAACTATTGTTAAAAAGTATTTTATCTATACTTGTTATACTCAACTCTCATGGTCTGGGATATTCCTAGAATCAAAAACAACCATAAAATGCACTTAGATCAATGGTCCCCAAACTGTGGCCATGGAGGAATGTTCCATCATTTCTAGATTTATCCACTGTATAAGTTTCTCATAGGTAAGTTCTCTTTCCAGCTGTTCCAGGCACGTGGAATTATCTTGGATTTCATCAGGGGGTATGCAGTGGGGCCTGGGCCAGCCCCCAAATGGGGTGGAGAGGGAGCACCACCCAGCCCCACTCCAGCCAAAGCCACAGCTCTGCTCCACTCCCTGCTCTGCCCCCAACCCAGCTCCAGTCCAAGCTGCAGCTCTGCTCCGCCTGCAAACCATCTCTGCCTCTAGCCCCAGATCCTCCCCCATCCTCAGCTCTGCACCCAGCTCTGCCTTCATCCCAAGCTTCTCTGTTGAATCAACCGTACAGTAATGGGGGGGACAGGGGCACGACAGATTCCATTACTGGGGACGAGGGGGCAACATGAAAAGTTTGGTCACCACTGCCTTAGATCCATTCAGAAAAGATACTGGGACAATAGTTGTTAGGTTTGCCCTTGTAAAAGGAATTCTTTCTTCTTCCATCAGTTAAAGGGAGTTTGCCAGGGCACATGACTATGCCTGTGAAGTCCCAAAATACTTCTGTGTCATAAAACTAGGTAGTCTATGGGGTCAACAATGTTTATTCTCTTTCCTCACTTACTTCCTTACGCTACCATCCTTGGAATGAATTTGAACAAAGTATCCCAAACTTTACTGATTTTAAGGGTCTGACAATTGTTCAGGGAACTGTTGAAGAAGAAAAAAATCTTTCTGCTTCTTTTCCTTATGTAGCAGAATTTTCACTACCACTAGTAACAGTTTCCCTTGTGACAGCAGGAGAAATTCCTTTATGGGTCACATGTTTATCCCATATAGGACATTTTACATGAAAGAACTTTTTGTTCCATTATTAGACAGCACATGCCTTTAATACTTTTTTTTTTTTTTTAAGTGGGGATCAAGTAACAACCAGGATTTACGCTTCTGCTTTAAAAGATTGTTTATTTATGATCTTTTTAGATCTTTTTAGAAACATATAATCTGCCAGAACATTAGCAGCACTATTAGGCTTTTGTTCAAAATCCTTTTTTAAAATCTTCTGATAAAGCATAACTTCTAAAGGTACTTTATCTGTGGATGGACTCAACTGAGGCAAGCAGTGTTTGCAGTGGCTGTCATGAGTTGCTGCTTTAAATAGCTCTAGACAACTAGGGCATTTTGCATGAGCCTGCAAAGATTTGCAGATGTGTGTGATGACCTGTCGTTCATCAATATTTTTCTCTGCTCTTGCTTGGAAAAAACCTGACTGGGTGGCAAAGGCATCTTAACCTTCCAAATGTGAACCTCCAGGAACATTTAGACATTTGGAGAGATGGCCACTTATTCTCCTTAGCGGCCTGAACATCATTGCACACTTAATTACAGATACAAAGTTTTAAGTACGAAGCATGAGTTATATTTTATCTTTTGTTCTTATCACATGACCAACCATATTAGAACTATGATGAACCCTTGGTAAAGTTGATAGGCAATGAGGTACTACTGGAGTGAATTAATAGTACCTGCAAGAATTGGTTGTGATATTGTCTTGTTCAACAAAGGGAACTATTCGCTGAAGGGGAAAAGGAAAACAAAGACAGAACATGACATTACAGTTGTGTTCTCACCTGTCCCCTCCCCCCCATCCCAAACCCCTATTCACAAAATCCTGGGTAGAAATGTAGTAGGATAGTAAGCAACTGGAAATTATGTAATCCCCATGTTGCTGTGGTGCCATTGCAGATGACTTTTGTTTCCCTGTCACAAATTGTTGCATTGGTTGGTGTTCTACAAATCACTCTTCCACATATTTGACACTAGGGCTAGGTCTACACTACCCGCCTGAATAGGCGGGTAGAAATTGATCTCTCGGGGATCGAATTATCGCGTCTCGTTGGGACGTGACAATTGATCCCCGAATCGATGCTCTTACTCCACCAGTGGAGGTGGGAGTAAGCGCCGTCGACGGGGAGCCACGGAGGTCGATTTTGCCACCATCCTCACAGCGGGGTAAGTCGGCTCCGATAGGTCGAACTCAGCTACGCTATTTGCGTAGCTGAATTTGCGTATCTTAAATCGACCCTGCCCTGTAGTGAAGACTTGCCCTCAGGGACTGAGAATGAGTGACAAGTACCACATGGTTAAATGTTTGCTTACAAAAGCCAGTTCATGAGGATCATCTTTTCCTTTCCTAAGCCCTTGTGTGGATGATGCAATTTAATACTATAAATGAAAAAGGCAAATGAAATGGTATTTTTGATCTGTTCCTGAGCCAGAAGTCAGAGTTAACAGAAAGGCCTAACTATGCCACCCTTAGTCCTGAATATGAAGCATTCAGATTCTTCAGTCATGGGTTCCATCAAAATGCCTATACAGATAGAGATGAATGACGTACATTACAGAGTCATATGACTTTCTTTAACATCCCACTCTCCATGACATGTGAAAAGTTGTTTCAAAATGTAGAAGAAACAAAGAACAATAGATTCCATGGAGAAATTATTTTAAAATATTTTCCACAATGATTTTTCTAACAATAAATGCAGAAAAAATGTATGATTTAAGCTGAGGTGACCCTTTAAAAAAGACTAATAAAGGACTGGTATGTTGCACTTTCTTCTTTAATACTCTAGAGATAAAAATACAGCAGCTCCTTGCACATCGTTGTCATCCTCTAAGTGATTATTTTAGCTTCTGCCAAACCAGACTCAGTTTGACTAGTAACAAGGCCCTTCATTTCCATTTGTGTGGATTTTTACCAAAACATTCCCAAGTTTTACAAAAGCTATTTGGTTTTTATTGATTTTCACCCAAATTTTGGACCAATCAAGTACATATAATTACTGATTATGTAAAGAAAGTTCAACACATTACATTTGGCAGATGTGTTTATGTTAATAAATTAGTTTAAGTGTAACTGTGAGGCTGTCTGTTAAAGTAAGGCAATGCAGTAGAGGATGCATATGTGTATATGTATGTCAGTGCTTGAATCCTTAAAAATGGAAGTGCTGAAACTACCCAGACCCAGCTCCAGAAGGAAAGATGATAGCTCAGTACCCTGGTCACCCCCGGTTACCGAGCCATCATCTCTCCTTCCAGAGTGAGAAGCTGGTGCAGAAGGAGAGAAGGTGGCTAGGCTAGCTGGGCCACCCAGGTTACTAAGCAGCCATTTCTCCTTCTGCAGTGGAGAACTAGGTTAGAAGTATTCTTACTTGTCTAGTTTTTCCTTTTTTTCTGTTCTTCGTCCCCTAATATTTACCCCAAAACAGCAAAGTTGATTATTTACACCAATTTCCCCCCTTCTTTATTTGTATAATAAATACCAATCAATTCCTTGGAAATTTTAAACAAAAGAAGAACTGAAAATGAAGGAATCTTTGCTACTAAGAATTACAATATAAGTTTGGGTGGGGGAGGGATCTAGCCCAAAGTAAATGAAACAATAACTTTGTGGTTACAATCTTCTCCAACTTTTGCTTCAGGGGAATGATTGAATGAGGGTAGGGCTTGTAAGAGTATAATGGCCAAAAGATATAGCTCAATAGGACTATCTACATTAATCACAGTCATAATTAAATTGCTTGCATGCTTAAGTGTTTATTGGTTTGGACCTTTTGTTGGTGTAATGCATGGTAAGAAAACAAAATATGAACAGTCCTCTACTGAAGATTGTGTCTTTTCCAAACATATACTGATGTAGACTTATTAATACAAGTGATAAATTGTGCCCTGTCCAGATGCAAGACATTAATTATCATAATAAATAGTAAGTATGCAGGAGGAAAATGTCTTATAATGGATCATTAAATTAGACTCAACATTGATTTCATTGTTGTTTAAGGTCCATAATATTTTGGATTGAATTATGTGTAAACTGGGGAAATCTTACATTAGATGTTACAAAATGCAGTTTTATTATTTGTCTGGTACATCGCACTAATGGTTATTTCCTTTTATTATTATGATAGTTATATATAATTTGGAAAATAAATTCCACCTCAATAAGTATAAGCTTGTGGAACATCCACCAAGGATCTAGAGATGCTGTGAATCATTCACTTAGCAGATATCTGTATTCCCCTATACAATTAATATGATCACTAAAAAGTTAACTAGGCATACAGCTGATTTTAATATTACTAAAAGTTTGTTTCCAAGGTGCATAGACAGAAACTTAAAAATATGAGTATATTTTTGCTTTATTACAAGTAAAACATTTTCTACATAGTATAAATTAAGAGTAATCAGTCTGCAAACTTATACCTGATTTTCCTTGTATGTGCATACGTGTATATGAATTGCAGTGAATGTGTATTTGTATTTTATTCATGAACAAGTGTTAGCTGCTTCAGTTGTGCTAAAATCATCCCAGATACATGGAACACTCAGTAAATAAACACAGCTATTTCAATAGTACTCTTCACCCCAAAATGTTCTGCACATTGCACACGCACACCCATCATGGAAAGGCAGCCACCTTTGGTGTGTAGGATATGGCAGGCATTCTGGATCAGCAACAACACTGCACAACAGATTGTAGTTAAACAGTCATGAATACCAAGTTTATATTGAATTGCAGTGGTAGTTAGGTGGCTTTCTGTGACTACTGGTTAGAATTTGGATAGGATATCAGTGTAAACACCCAACTTTTCAGGAGAGTGCTATGAGATTTTAAAGAAAAAAAGGGGTCATCTTATCTTTAAAATGGAATCTCTAACAGCATGATTGATTCAGTGCTCAAGGGCTGGTGCAGTTATGGCTCAGTGGTGACAAAGCCACTTTTGAATCACCAACTTTTTTGGGGTGGGGTGGGGAGAGGTGAGCAGGGAACAGAATGTTGGTGCCCTGTCCTTGCTGAGTGAGGAGGTATCTAAGATAAATGTTTGGTTTGTTAAAATTTTAATTGGAGCTGAATTTTTATATCTGATGGTATGAAGTCACCTGTTGTCTCTTCATCCTCAAAAAGTCAGTGCCTCATTGTCTCCACTGCAGATGTGAAAATACTGATTCTGGAGTTGTAAGTAATCTTCATCTCTACCGGATATTAATATGCTAACACAGAACACTCCTTCCTACAGACAGCCCTTATAAGTTTAAGCATTATTAGTGCTGCTGCATTTCATATGGAACATCCAGAAGGATCAGGAGAGTGTGGTTATATATATTTTTTTAAATGACCTTTACAAAGTATCTTATTTATTCTGAAAGCAAATGGGCTTGTGAATGACAGGATGAGGTCTTTGCCGGGGAGCTGGTTTTGATGGTAGAGATCAGAGGGCCCTCTTTGTATTTTGTTCCACACTCATTAGCACTGTCAGAAATTGTTGTATGTGAGAAATCATATTATTCTGCTCCTCCTCCTTTGGGATGCCAGTGATTCCTAAGTTGGACTGACATGATCTGCCTTCCAAATCTATTAAATTTGCTACTGCTTTTAAAATGCTTTTTTTGCATCTCTCTCACCTCTACAACACTCTAACCTTCATTTTTACACCTCTACAACTCAGCACTGGATAGCTGATTTCATTCATAGATGAAAGGGATTTTAACGTATTGTATCTATCCCACATTCGTTTCATTATAGTAATTTTATAGATTCCCTTTTCCCTAATCTTCAAACACCAGCTTCTCCTCCTGTCTATGGATTCCTGAGCAGGGGATGTGATGTTACTTTTAATTAAAACAAATGTTCCTTTTTCAATTAACATCATCCTTGCTGGACCCTGTTGTATGGGATCGGAGAGGCGGTGACAGGATGTTGGTAATTAGCAGAATCTAGCTGATTTTAGTACATTTTAAATCTAAAATAGATTAGGTAAAAGTAGAGCTGGGCAAAAGGAAAAATAATTTTGAAAATAGTTGAAGTGATTAGTTTTTGTTATTACAACACTAACCAGGACATTATTTAAAATATATGTATCTAATAAAAACACACCCCAAAATGAAACAAAACAAAACAAAAACAATTTTGGTGAATTAAGAGATTTGTTTCTGTTCAAACCAAACTGAAGTTTTTTGTTTAGTTTTTTTTTTTTTTTCCAATTTTTTGTTTATTACTCACTCAGCTCTAGGTGAAATATTAAAAAAAAAATCAATATGAGCTAGAAATACATGATTGTGAAAACATTGGTAAAAGCAAGGACAACGTTAAGTGTTAGAACCATCTTTACCAGGCATGATGGAAATTAAAAGTACTATAGTAAGACCAACAAATAAGGCCTTTTGATGAAGTTGTAAATCACCATGGAAATGAAACAAAAGGTCTGGAAAATTGGAGCACATCTATATTTAGAGTTACAGAAAGCCAATCCGGACATTCTGTAGAGGAACTACTAGAGAATCTTTTCCTTTTGGTGTCTTTCACTGTCCTGGATTTTGGACTATACCATTAAAAGATCAGATCACACAAACCAAGAGCAGATATTGACCACGCCTATTCAGGTAAAATTCCTGCTCAAATCACCAACCAACTTATTTCCCAACTTGTTCCTCCATTCTCTGTCATCTTCAACTCTTCCGTCTCTGATTCTGGAACTTCAAATCCTTGCTCCTGAGACCAATGACAGCAGGCTGAAGCTATAACCAGACTTACACTAGGCAAGAAAGAGCCACTGGAAAGGAAATGGAATGAAAAGACCAAACCTTCCACATTCCTTTGACTAGACACCCAGGTCTAACAGTTTACCTGGAAACGTAGGTAACTTGCCTGAGCTGTAATGCTCCAACACTTCTAACATGAGTAAAGACAGTCCTTTCCCATTTTGTGTATATTTTTGAAATATTAATCTGAGACAATAACTGGGTCCTTAATCCCAAAAGGAGGCTACTTGTTAAGAAGAGTCTTTTAAGCAAAAGCCTCTTTAAAGAGAATGTTTAAGCAAAAGAAAGGGAAAGGACTGTTTTAGAATGAATGTGTAGCTTATTTGATTTTCATACATTTTAAGCATAGTCAGTTTTTCTTCCTTTGGTATTTAATAGACATTAAAAGGCTCGTTGTTCATTGTCAGCTGCTTAAGTCATTTAGCACAGAAAAAGAACCCAGAGAATACTTTATTTACTGGTACAATATTAGGCAGTTAACATCTCAAAACACCTTTTCCCCTCAGTCTGAAAACACCTGCTGCCTCAGATAGGGAAGTGCCATGATAAACTCTCCTTCCATTGGTGAATGAAAGTGATTAATGGTCTTTGGGGGCGGGGGGGAGCTGATTGGATGAAGCTAAAGCTTATTAGTTTTCCCCTATTGATTCTAAAAAGGTGGGGCAACCTGGTAGACCACTCATCTGTTTCTCTGTTGGCAGAATTCTCCATTTTATATATTTTCTACACCCTTTCCCTTATTGTCTTATGTACCTCAGTTTGGCATAGGTTAACATTTGGGGAATATACAAATTTGCTTTTGGCAGACTTGTGCCAACAACAAGTTTTGGAGATGAATTCAAGAAGATTCACTATTACACAAAGGGCCTGAACCAATTGTCTAGGTCAAGAAGGGATTTTCCTCCTATATTATATTGGATGTGTGATGTGGTTTCCCCCGTACTCTCCTATCTAGTGAATTCTACAGATATCAGTATTTTTTTCAGGAAGGCTGGCTAATGGGGCCCTATTTGTGGCAGGAGTATGATTTGCGTAGTGTAAGGTGGGAAATTGTCCCAATCCAACCAATTTAGGGTTAATCAATTTTCACCTTTATTTACACATTTTCAGATAGCATATTAGTGCTTTTTAATGTATGAACATATGTTTGTGCCAGACAATAAACAGAAAAGAGGGAAATGGTAGGGGGGCCAAGTCACTGCATTCAGGGGCACCAGGAAGTTCTCCTGTTCTTCATGATGGTCATTGCCCCTTCTGATCTCTGGTGTGGTCCTTCAGTCCTGTTCTTTCAGGAACTGGTCCGGTGTTTCTCCAGTTTGGGGCTTGCTTGTTCACTTGGGTCTTTTTATACATTTCTGCATTACATATGTTTTAATATTTCTCCAATCAGCATTAAGCATGTTAAGCATTTGTTGTATTTAACCCATACGGTGCACATGGACAAGCTTCAAATTTAAATCTTTTCTGTTTGTCATTCTGTTTGTGTCACCCTGCTTCTAGGTTTTCCTAGTAAAGGGAGTTTCTTGTCATTATCTGTTTGTGTACTTTTCTACATAAAATCATTCACTACAACATGCTACCTTTGCCCTGTCAGAAACAGCAAATTTAAGCAAATGTATACAGTATTAGAAAAACTGGCAAAACCACCCTCATGACCATAAGGCCTTGGCCTAAGTGTTATCTGTTCTAAACTCATTCACTAGCCATAATTTGTAAATTATCAAAGTATAACTAACAAAAACGTTAAATCTTACCATTTAGCAATGCTTTCTTTTTATATTTCAGTATCATAATTCAGTATGTTTATATTATCTCACATACGTTGGCGGGGAGAGGAGAAGGAGGAATAAAGAGCACCATGATCTCAAAATATCAATATTTTCTTTATAACCTTTAAACATGAATTTTAACTCATGATTGCAAATCAAAAACAAAGGAAAAAAAACAATGTTAGTAAATTTTCTTAGTGTTGCATTTTGAGTGCCTTAATAGTGATCATTCCCCAACAAAGGTATGGCGGCAGTGGGTTTGTTTTGTTTTATTCGTGTTATAAGTAGCACACGGAATTTTTATAGGGGAGAAGGCAGCTCGCTGCATTTATTGAGAATACAACAGTTATCATATGCTTTTTAATTACACATGCACACAGTTTTGCCAGCTGATGTTTATAGTTACCAGTTCAGAGTTTGGATTAATTTAGTGGCCAGCCAGATTGGTCGCAGAGGGGAGCAGGGCTCTGTTGGTCGCGATTTGATGCTCTTGGAGTGTGGGAAGATGAACCCAAAGTCCCATGGCAAAGCACCCTATTTTTATAGTCTTTTGTTGTTGTTGTTGAACTCTATGGATTTTGCTGTGTCAGTTTGTGACCGGTTACTTCTTAATTGGTGTTATTTTTTTATGTTAACATTTAAAACACCTCCGAGAGGGTCATTTTGTTCTGGATTTGATGTAAGTAATTGTCTTTAGGGGTGCCAGCCTTCACCTCAAGGTCATCAATCTGCCCTTTCTGAATTATGGATGCACGTTGATAGTTTTCTGGCATCAGTAAGTTTTGATAAGTGTTTTTGCTTCTTCTTTCTTGACCATCTGGTGAACAATGGCCTTTACACCTTATTTTTTTCTGATGCATGCATCCTTATTTACACAAACAGTCTTTCACAGAGACCTTTAAGAATACAAACAGCAGTATTTTATATCAACAGAAAAGACATTGTAAATTAAAGCTTGCTAAGTTTTATAACCAAAACAATTTACATTGAGGCCCAGGCCTTCAACGTTCCTCTAATTTACTTAACATAGACACAATAATAAATTCTGTCTCTTACTAACTAAACCTTAAAACAAAGAACTAAAAAGGGCCCAATTTGTAATGCTTATGGGAAACAGGATCCCATAGTTCCAGAGGGTCATTCCTTTCTGCTATTCAAAAAGGGTGGCTAGCAGAATGAAATCTAAACATACATTAATTATTATAGTACAATTATAAAATCCTATTCCTACATATCCCCATTTTGACCCTTTAAGAACAATTTTTGAGTAGGTTATATTTTATATAATTGTTTTATAGCTACATATTGAGAGGCAATTTGAGTTTGCGGTTGCAATTTAACAAACTTTTTTTTTTTTATTTAGCAACACATACATAACATTTTAATTAGGCAAGTGCAGGATAATACCAATACAATTAGCAATGGATAAAGCATAATTGACAGTATGCCTTTAGAGGTGGAAGACCAGCCTGTAAAAACATTAGATCAGTGATATGCAGTGAGGTTTTTTTAGAGTTAGGAATTTTAATTATATTTTTATTTGTATGTGTTATTTGGAGAACTTGCTTTTTTACACTTTTTTAAATTTTTTTGCAAAAACTGTGTTACTTTGGCTTTTAAAAGCAGATGATTAGCTAACTTTTGGTAATTTAGACGGAGAGATATGGAGAAATTTACTAAGGGGACAATTATATTTTGGGGGGGGGCTTAGCTTAGGAAGGTAATAAATGTGATTATTAGTGTATAAAATGCTTGCATTGCATTTCCACTTATTTACTGGTGGGTGGCTATTTTTTTTTTTATATATTTTTTTTAATATTGTTTCTTCGGATACAACACATACACATTGTTTATTATATACCACCCAGGTTATATTTTATGTGCTTAGTGATGTGTTTTTACTGCATGCTTTTGTGGTAGCAGGCAGGGAGAGGCATACCCATTTGTGAGGGTTCCACTCTGTACACTGTTGTATGTTTAATAATTTATTTATTTTTTGGCCCACTGCCCCATCATGTGAGGTAACCAGAAAGATTTTATGGCCAATTTTGGTATTGGACTGATTTTTTTTGTAGCTTTGGCCTTTACAGATATTTGATGGATAATGTTGACAATCATTTATTTTAGTAACAATTTAGGCTTAACTCTGCTGGAGACATATTGTATTTATTTATGCTTATAAGTATTACAGAATGATGTGTTTTTTTTGTTGTTGTTGTTGTTTTGTTTGTTTTTGCTTTAGCAAGTGTATTAAAGCCTTATTTTTTTTTATATTACCCAAACCCTTTTGTGTTTTAAGGTGGACAAAGCAAGTATTTTTATTTTAATACATTTTATAGCTATAGCAGTATGTTTTTTTTATTTGTGTTTGTTTTTGTATTAGGCTGTTCTGTTTCTGGGACAGAAAGCTTAATTTATTTTTAATTATTTTTAGGTTTATATTATTTATAATTTTTGCTTTAAAACCATTTTTTAAATATGATGTTTGCTACCTGAGGATGTTTATTTGCAGTATTTAATACACAACTGTGCTAGCAACAAGACAAACATAGAACACAAAACACAATTTTTACTGTGACAGTAGATTTATGGTATTTTGGGTTGCTTTTTAGCTGGTATTAGCTTTTTTTGATTTTTTGAAAGACAAAAATAACAATTCTTTACCCCTTTTGGGGTGGCTTGAATTTTTTTTTTTTTTTTTTTTAACAAATACCCTTACTGATTGCAGGCAAACCAGAGGAATTACCCACATACTTTTTTGGGTTTTTGTTTTATAGGCAGGCCAGGTTTTAATGACTTTTACCTTTTAAGGGTTTAGGGGAAATTATTCCACTGTTTAGTTTGCTATTTATGGGCAGGGTTTTTTTTTATTTTATTTATTTATTGTTATTAGTTAGGTAATTTGCATTAACACAGACGCTTTTTGGCTTGCTTTTGGATTTAAAGCCATTAGCAGAGATCAGAGACTCTGTTTTAAAAGGGACACAATTAACTTTTACTAGAGTTTTGATTACTTTTTATTTTTAACTTTTGCTTTCAAAACACACAGTGATTTGAAAAAGAAAACACAACCTATTGGGGCTTTGGAGCCCCAATAGGATTTTAATTAAGTAGCCTGTTTTGTTTGCATTTTTTTTTTACATTTTTTTACAATATACACTAATTACACAGAACCACCTTAAGGCTCAGTATGGGGCACTTTTTATTTTTTATTTTGTTACTACAATTTGTATATATTTTGCTGTGTCAGTTTATAACCAGTTACTTATTAATTGGTGTTATTTTTAATGTTGACATTTTAAAACACCTCCAAAAGGATCATTTTGTTCCAAATTTAATGTAATTAATTTTCTTTAGGGGTGCCAGCTTTCACCTCAAATTCGTCAATCTGCCCTTTCTTAATTATAAATGTGTGTTAATAGTTTTCTGGCGTCAATAAATTTTAGGAAGTGTTTTTGCTTCTTCTTTCTTAACCATCTGGTTAACAATGGCCTTTACACCTTATTTTTTTCCTAATGCATACATTCCTTATTTACACAAACAGTCTTTCACAAAAACCTTCAAAAATGCAAACAGCAGTATTTTATATATATAAAAAACATTGTAATTTAAAACTTGCTAAGTTTTATAACCAAAACAATTTACATTAAGGCCCAGGCCTTCAACGTTCCTCTAATTTACTTAACATAAACATAATACACAATTCTGTCTCTTACTAACTAAACCTTAAAACAAAAAACTAAAAAGGGCCCAATTTATAATGCATATAAAAAACAAAATCCCATAGTCACAAAAAGTCATTCCTTTCTGCTATTAAAAAAAATTGCCAGCAAAATAGAATCAAAACATACATTAATTCTTATAGTGCATTATAAAATCCTTCTCCTACATTAGGACTAATGTTGTAGAACTGCAAGACCTTTAGGTGGGAATCTGTAGTGGTTAGGGTTGTGCTGTCCATTCTTTTTTTCCCCAGGAATGGGGTGCATGTTAATGATTAGTGGTGGACTAAAGGACACACAGGAGTAAGTCAGGTGTGAGGATGGGTCTCAAGATAGGGCACAATTATAAGGGAACTTGGATGAATCTGACCCCTTTAATGGCTGTGGCTACAAAGGGGTCACAGCCTAACTGGTTGCACACAGGCTTTGTGCCCATGCAGCTTTCAAGGCCTTTAGTGATGTTTCAGACTGCAGGGACTAAGAGGTGCTGAGTAACTATGATCCATATTAAAATCAATAAAGTTGTGGCCACAGGCTATTAAAATCCATAGTACTTGTCTGTGTGCTTATTTGATGCCATCACAAATGGCACCAGCAAAATCCATTATTGTTTGTGTCAAGCATTTAGAAACAGATGTAAGGCTCCCCCAAGGGAACACAATTATTTACAGACTTTTGTTGTTTCCAGTTGAGAATGAGTCTGGAGAGAGTGGACAACTAAGCTGTATGATTTTGCACCAATCTCCACTGATGATCACATAATTACCCTTCATTTTTAAGTCACTGCTTATTGTGGTCCCATTGCAACAAACAAACAAGACCCCGACACACAAAAGATTACTCCCTTAAAACACAAAAATGATTTCTACCAGCTAGAAAACCATACATACAAATGAACAATTGTATTCATGTTTTTACCATTCTTAATACAATTGGGCTCTTGGACTCTAACACAGTACAAATAAATAATAAAATGTGCAATATCCGGAAATCACATTCATAGCAGCAGATTTATATTCCAACAGCAATAACTTTATGGCAAGCTGGAACAGGGTACTGGGCTACATAGGAGTATAGGGATTGCCAAGGTTCACCAAAAGAATGTCACGTTAGGTTTCTAACTAAAGCCTCTGTCATGTTGGTCGTCATAACCATTGTGAAATGTATATACATGGAAAAATGTGAGGAGTTATGTATATATACCAAAAATATGTTCTCTATGTCTAATTAATAATAGGTCACTCAAAGAGAGCGTGTCTTCCAGACAGGGGGTGAGAGACAGGGAAGTCTTACCGGTATATTGTATGTCATATAATAGGAGTTTATTAACATTCTAAGTCAAATACTAAAGATGAACTGTCAGAAACTTCAGAAGGAAACTAACATGCAGAGGTAAATAGCAGTGGAAACCCTATCTTGAGATGAACATCAAAGGCCTATTCTGGTGTATTTAGGGGCACAAAGAGACACCCTGGCAACCTTCACGTAGAAGGAAACACAGAATAAGTCTGCTTAATGAGAAAGGGATCTCAAAAAGGCTTGGTTGAAAACACTGGCGAGAACTTTGGATGAGGTAAGCTTCTTTTGACTGGAAGATAACTTGTTAAGTTTAGTCTCTAGGAAACGGAAACGTTATGGTTTTGTTTTACATATAACCATTTGTACCCCTCTCTCACCTGTTTCTATTTGAATTTCTATTCTTTCTTAAATACATTTCCTTTGCTCTTATAATTGAATTCAAGTGCTGTGTGTGTAATACAAGAGCAGGAGTCTATGGTAAAACTGATAATTGGGGTACTATGCTCCTTTGGGAACAGAGAATCTGGGATATCACCGGGGGTGGGCAGAGGTATGGGGGTATTTTGAAGGGACTTGGAGGCTGAGGTGCATCTGCTGTCAACCTGCAAGGCAAAGACAGGATTGGTGTAACTTGGAGGAGAGTGCTTGTGTGGCTGACAGGCTGGTAGATTCTGACCCTGGGAGAAAATATTAATATTGTTCTAGCTTCCAAGAGGCCATTTTGAAAGAGCTGGTTGAAGAAACAGTGCACTTTTAAAAAAATGTTGTTGTTTTTTTAAACTTTGAAGAGTGTGAACATTTCATCAGCATTTTAAAATGGTAACAAAATCTGAAAAATCTAAAAAAAAATCTGGGTTACTTTTATTCTTTGATGAAAAGTTTAATTGAAAACTCAAATTTCATTCAGCTCCAGTTGTTAAAGAGCTTTGGATTTTCTGAAGTGGGTTACGTCCTAGCTGGGAAGGAAGTGGTCATAGACCTATGGGCCTTTCCTACTCTAGTTTATTCACAGTATGCATATAGCATCAAATCTATCCTTAAGGTAACTCCTTTGACTTCAGTGGAATATTAGCCCAGGGATGAATTTGGTTCATCATTCCTATTATTGCCTTAAACCAGGGTAGATTAAAGCAGCAAAAGCAGTAGTGAAGTTTAAATACCACTTTCAGGGCTCCAGCAAAGAAGCTTTATGTTCACCCTTTCAGCCCGCCAGGGTGATTCTAATATAAACTGTCCTAAGATATTACTCTATCTCTTACTTTCAATCTCTCCCAATACATAAAAACCCTTTAAGTGATAGCTCAGACATCTGCCCTTACCAAAGACATTAACCTCACCAATTAGTAAGGTGTCAATCAAATCACTGTCTCCCACATGCAAACACATCAAGCTGGTGACTGCCAATCAATATGGAGTTTCCTGGCCTGGGAAAAGGGAGCTATTTGCAAATTCTGCCTCTGGAACTAGAGTAGGTGCAGTAACAATCTCATAAGATGTTAACAGTTGTTTAAATTCATCATTTAAATGACCCAGAATTTGATCATGTTATCGCAGCCTATTGGTGGCCTAAAAGGCCACACTTTCCATGTTGAGATGAGAACATCTTAAATGTGATTTTGAAGGGCAAGGATGATCCTTTTGTTGTATTGTGCTTAGCACAATGAGGACCTGGTCCAAGACTAGGGCTCCTAAATGATAGGATAATATATTATTATTTTTTGTATTGATTCCCTGCTCCTGATTCACCACTATGTTGCTCCAGATTTTATGCCAGAGAAACTCCATTAGCCTAGTATAAATAGTCAGCAAAGCAGAGGTCAAGTATTTGAAATTAGTACTAAAATGTCTCAAACATTTAAATAAGGCTACAGTTCACTAAGGCTTTACTAAATCCATTTTAAAACACTGGGGTCAGCTGCCATCAACAGTGCTGTGTACGGACCTATCGGTGAGTGCACCATTGGACTAGTAAGTTCAAGTTGTTGAAGAACCCAGCAAGCATAAGATTAGGATACAAAATAAATAGGTCTTTATAGAAACTGTACTTAATATTTTTTTCTAAATCTGGCTTGAAAAGAAAATTATGGAAAATTCCTCTATTTTTAATAGAAAATTATAACCTTATACAGCATTTTTTCATAACTGTCCTATAGAATTTGATTGAGATTTATATGGCTATATGGAATGATATACATTGGCTCAAGAAATCAACAGAAAAGATTTCATGTTATAAAATTCTGTAAGTTTTTAGAATCATTTCTACAGAAAATCATGCTGTTCTATAGCAACTTGTTGATTTCATCCCTTTTCAATTTTTAGGATTTTTCCATAATGGAAGGCATCCTGAGTATGGGACAGTAAATTGGAAGGACACAGAAGAAAACTTGTATTTTATTGGCAAAAGTGTTGAGATTTGGAAACAAGGTTAAGGTGAAGAGTCACGTTAAGGGGAGACTGTGAATGGCTAAGGCATTTCCATTCCAGTTTAGGATACAGCTATACAGCTGTCAGACAAACTGATGAACTGATTGGTGGCTAATGGACTTCATCCAAAAAGAGTGCAGGGTTTTCATACTTCATGATTAAGAAATATTTTAATAAATCAGTCAGAGCACAGGGATTGGTGTAACAGCTGTACAGTAGTGAGGACAAGTTTCAGAGTGGTAGCCGTGTTAATCTGTATCAGCAAAAACAACGAGGAGTCCAGTCCTTGTGGCACCTTAGAGAATAACAAATGTATTTCGGCATAAACTTTTTTTTTTTTTTTTAGTAGTGAGAACGGTGACTCAACAGCATCTCTGTCCTCTAACTGGCTAAAACAATTCCTTTTCTTTGAAAATAATTATCTGATACTATTTCTTTGGTTTTACTGGTCTAAAGCCTCCACTTGTATTCTAATTAAGATTAATGTGTTAGTGAAAACTTGTTGACATTGTAAAAGTTAATAACCCAAGGCAAGTCTCTGTAAAATGCTCTTGAAGTTAACTTAATTGAAGTAATTGTAATACTGCTAAAACTGAACAACATGGAGCACATTGACAAAGGCCAAAACAGCTTGGGGCTACTGCTGGAATTGTATTAGCCTACCGAGTAATGATGTGGTATGGCATCACCATAAAGAGCACTACATCTTATTCCACTCCACCTGGAGATATTATAATGCTTGCTGCTAGTTCCAACACAAGAAGTTGAGGCGGACTATTGAGTTAGAGTAGACTATGATTGGAGGCAAGTTTCTTTTAGCACTGCTTGTTGTTACAACTAAAATTCATCATTGTTTAATTATAAGCCATTGTTACATTATCACCATGCTATTTTCTTTTATCCTGAATAGCTAGATAGCACTCTTGTTGTTCCCCCGCTATCCCTCCCTATTCGCTCCGGCCATAGGATCTACATGTGGCAGTTTGCAAAATGTACAGATTCTGTGTTGGATGCCACAGTCAATCATACTTCAAATCAATGATTCCATAGTTTCCCCGATCCAGCACTTGCTTCCTGTAAAAGCTGCAAGATGTTTTCCATCTGCTTCTTTGCTGCTGTGTCTGATGAAACTTTTCCCAAGCATGCTAGCAATGAAGGTTTGAATTACTCCTACCAGACTGCAGTAATGTGCATCCATTTGCATGGTTAATTGTAACAGAATCAATTGAAGTTTTTGTCCTCCCATGACACTCTTTTAAAGTTTTGTCCAATTAAAAGAAAAAAGATTGCAACAGTAAGAAAATATAGGGTCTTTGAGGCAAGCAGGATTTATATCTGTGTGCATGGATAGTTACTAGACTAGCACTTTGTGGTGCTATGATAATACAAATAATAAATAAAATTGAAAGATTCTAGAAAGATTTAGTAAATTTTAGCAGCTGATACTACATCATACATTCTGCTTCAGCACTTATTACTCTAGTTCTAGTTGCTTGATTCCTGGGGGGAAGAAGTAATGTAGTATAGTAATACTATATTATGGTAATAACATTGTGCATTGTAAAGGTGATCAGATTATCTGCATGTTAATACATCAATGAATATAAGGAAAGGTGCTGTTGTCAGTCTGCACGGGAGTGAAGCACCCTACTGTGCAAATGGCCTGGATTGATACATTCCATTTGCTTCATTGAACAAAAAATATTCCAATCGAGTAGACAGAAGGCAAAATTCATCACTGAGGCATTTGGAAAAGGGCTTGGTCAGAGAGAGAAAGCATGAAATGAATTTATAGAAAGAAATCTGTATATTGTAGGAATCTGTATATTGCAAGCAGATTTCCAGGCCTTCTTTCACAAGCAGAAGCAATGAAAAGGTGACGAGGAAGAGTGAGAAAAGGAAAAGGATAAGTATATTTCTATATATGCTGGCCCTGCCCTGCAAACTGGTAGCCCCCTTAACTGCCATTATCTTCTTTTGGAACTCTTGGAAGGAACAGCCTTTCATGATCATGAGGAAAAGACCCCCAGAAGAAAAAATAATCCATTCTAAATCTCCTCTTTCCCAAAAGCTGGTAATACTATGGGTGGCACTGCTCTGATTAAAGTGAAATGAAACAATTATATTATTCAAGAGTGAAGAGTGGTGAGCTGGCAGCCATCCTGTCCTGACATGCAGGTTGATAGAGTTTTGGAGATCACTAAGGAGAATATATGAGTATTCCATGTTCTGTAAACATTGGAGCATCAATCCACTAAGCTTCAAACCAAATTCTATTTCAGACATGGCTCATTTCTATAACTTGGTAATTTACACTAGTGCTATCATATAGTGCAGTACTTTTTTGCTTTTTTAATAATATTTTTTCAGGAGTTATTTGCTCAGTTGAACTTTTTGGTTGATAATTTATCTCTTTTCCTTACCCTCTCCCCTCCCCAGCAAAAAATCTGGCCTCCTTATACTTAGCTGTCTGATTGCTGCCAGATGTTCCAGGTACATCCCTACAGTACAAGCCATCTGCACTGCTGAATGTCCCAAGTATATCCTAACAGGCAGTTGGCTTCCACTGAATGTTAATGACTGATGGCAGCACAACAGGTGCAGTGGAGGTCCAGCAGAAAAAGTTTTATGGAATTCAGATATGGGTACCCTAGCTATGTGTTGGTTTGAGATTTAGTGAATAATAAAAAAACCATTCAAAATCTAGGTTTTAAGTAAATTTAATCATGTTTAAATCATACCTTTTATGCTTGAATAAATGTATCATGAGAAGAGCCTGAAGGGCACCTCTTTATGATGTGATTCTTTATTTTAAACAAAGATTTAACCTATTGCACAGCAAGGAAGTATGCAGTTATGGAGATTATAAATATTTTTAAAGTTATATATTTAGTAAACAGAATTATATTTTAGCTTTGTTGTTATACTCTAGAAATACTAACTTATATACATTTCAACTGTAATGTTACATTTGTCCATGAATATAAAAAAAAGGGTGTATTTTTTTTTAAGATTTCTGTTCTACAGCTTTGTAATTTAAAACCAGTTGTAAAATACAGATGGCATTAATGATACTCCTCTTGCTACATCAGGGCATCAAATAAATTATTTGTTTGTATTTATGTGTGCCTTTTCCAAAGACTATAAAACTCTGCCATTTAAGAGAAAGTTTGGCTGTTTAATCCTATATGCTGTGTACCAGATCCCTTTTCTCTAGGAAATTTTGTTGTAGTCGCAGTTGCAGCAGAAGTAACTGCTTTATTACAGATACTATGATGCACTTAAGTTAATTTTTGCTATGCTTGTCCTTCAACATCTCTGTAGCAATCACCATTGATTAGCCATTTTTTAGCCATTTGCACAAAACTGTTTCACTTAAGAAAATATTAAAGAAGCAGCTAGAACAATTGTTATTTTAGTTACTCTCTACAAACATTAACCAAATATAGTGCTTGAGAAAAGTGCTAGACTGAGAGGCCTTTACTTCCTAAGGCTATTTCTCTATGAAACAAGACTAGTACAGGCAACCTGTGGTATCTGAATTTCTCCATACCTCTACCCTGTCAATATACATTTTCTAGAGGGAACACCAGTAGGGGCAGGATGCTAATTCCACTTTTAAAACCAGGTTAGTTTATGATCTCCATGCTGAGGCCACCTATAAGGATTCCAACTAGTAACAAATGGAGCGGTGACTATGCAATATGCACACTTCATAAGAACTGAACTAAGGCCCACACATTTCATATAGACTAAAAACAGACCTAATCTGGATTCGATCTGAATCAGCTCTCTAGGGATCAAGACTCACTATCATTCAGTCTCCTGATTTTTCCAGTCCTTCTGTTATAAGACAAGCAACACATTCTCTTCAATGGATTGATACCTAAAAGGTATGTCTCTGCTACAGAGAGATTTGGATGCCAAAGAACTGCAAGATCAAGCTTATTCATAACACACAAAACCAAGTCCCTGACCGCTCTTTAAAGATTTCATAGTACATGAGTAGGAAGTGTTTGTTAGTGCCCTATCCAAATTCTGATTGAGATTAGTACAATTTGGCTACCCGTAGTTTCTTCTGATGCATTTAGCATCAAATGTCCTTTCTAAAAACTGAAACATTACTGAAAAAGAATATCTGTCATAATCCACTTCCACTCCATGTGGCTATGGGTCAGTGGTTGGGAAGAGATTCCACTACTGTATATCCAGTCTATAAAGCATTTGGGGATCCTTCTGGAAGAATGGAAGTATAGACATGTAAACTACCAATTTCAGACTACCAATTTCAGACTAAACATTGAGATATTGCCATAGTTGTAATCCTAAAATTAAGTGCACTGGTTTCTTTTGGGCTTGCAGAAACACTCATGAATGTTGTGTTCTACTCTACTTGTATTCTCTGCCCTGCCTATTTTGTTATAGTGAGCAAGCAAGGTATTTAAGTGAACAAGGATCCTTTCAATCCTACAATCTCAAAAAAATACAGAAACTTTATTTTGTTCTCAGTTGCTCATACTGCAGAAAAACTGGGATTTTAGCATTACAGCTCTTATTTTTAAAGGATTTCTAAGTTGTTTGCATGCTTTTTTTAGCCATAATCTAAGGAGATTTCTTTAACATTAATAATTACTAAACAAATTTAAATTTGGAGTCTGTAAATTTTGATCTGTGCTTTTAATGACACCTCTTAGCTCAGTGCAGCTACCCAATACAAGTAAGGTTTTCAATAAAATTAAAACTACACTTAAACTGCCTCTTAGATTTCACAGATTGGCTGTGTATTAACTTGTGTTGCCTGCTACAAAGAGGAAAGTGGAATTCTAAAGAGCCTGAAGGAAACCACAAAACTGCCAAAAATACTTTAAAATATTTAATTTATTATTCCAAAGGTTTGAACATCTGTATGTCTCTCTCTTCCTTAATGTCTAATTAGATACCATATAAATTGAAGACACAGTCTTTCAAACTCCTGCTCAGACAATAACTTTATTCATACAAGTTTCAGAGTAACAGCCGTGTTAGTCTGTATCCGCAAAAAGAAGAACAGGAGTACTTGTGGCACCTTAGAGACTAACAAATTTATTAGAGCATAAGCTTTCGTGGACTACAGCCCACTTCTTCGGATGCATATAGATATATATTCTATATGCATCCGAAGAAGTGGGCTGTAGTCCACGAAAGCTTATGCTCTAATAAATTTGTTAGTCTCTAAGGTGCCACAAGTACTCCTGTTCTTCTTTATTCATACAGGTTCAATTCAATGGGATCTTTCATTTGAATGAGGGTTTGCAAGATCAGGCCCTCATTTACTTTAATTTAAAACATTTACCTGCTTGTTTCTTTCTTAAGTGTGGATGATGAAAACTTTAGAGGCACATTCATGTTTGGTGCAATTCCACTGACTTCAAGATAACTGTATTGATTTCAGTGGCGCTCCATAAATGAATTGGTCCATTATTCCTTGACATTTCATTTTCTGCTGATTTATTTTGTTATTCTTTTAATAGTTAAAATCTTTGTATGATTTCTTCATTAAGTAACCAGTGGAGATAATAGTTTATTATTTAAATAAATGAGAAAGCAGATATAATGTGAGCTACAGTTGATTTTGAAAACAGTTCATTTTTTTTTAAGTGACAGCAACAATTTGTTAACATAGATCTTTCTTGAGCATTTAACGGAAATGGTAGCTTCTGTAAAATGTGTAACTAGAGTTTGATAGAAACGGTATCATTTATGATAGGTACAGCCTATCATAAATCTGATTTCAAGCAAAGAGCTAAAATTCCCCTAATAACTTCTTACAAGCTGTGGATTTGCAAAGTTAAATGCCATTTACTATTTTCATATGTTCAAGCTATGTGATGTTAGTTCCAGCTTAGACAAGCCACATCTGAGGT
Organism: Malaclemys terrapin pileata; assembly: GCF_027887155.1. Taxonomy (NCBI): domain Eukaryota; kingdom Metazoa; phylum Chordata; order Testudines; family Emydidae; genus Malaclemys; species Malaclemys terrapin. The sequence goes on from NC_071509.1 coordinate 95,401,821, forward strand.
GACTGATAGCCAGATTTTTCTCTTATATCTTCATTCAGATAGGAGGACGGGCAGATGCAGGAATCTGTTCCACACCTAAGGGAAAGAAATTGGTGCAGTAGAAAAGTTACCCTTGTGAACCTGACTCAAATGAAGGGCACAGTGGCAACCACCTCCCATCAAAGAATGTCATAAAAGGGGTTGCACAGCAAGATGTCACAGCCTGACACAATTGGAGGCAGCAGAGAAGAGAGCTAAAAATATAGGGAAACAGAGTACCAAGACTGAGACAAACCAAAGCATGCTGGTGCATCAGAAGGCTGCAAAAACTAAAATATCTCCAGAAACAAGCCACAGGTTGTCTCAGAGCTACTGTCCTCAATGGTAAAGTGTGGGGAAATTGTTAGGGTTTTGACAGAGCTCCCCAGAAAGATATTTTCAAGGACAAGGGGATATGCAATCAATCCCTAAAACCATGAGTCAATAAAAGCAGAAAACAGAAAATTAATTATGGTAACCCCTACCCTGCAGATGGAGGGTCAGATAACAACCCAAATAACCAAAACCATAAAAAAAAGAACAATGCAAGACAGATTAGCTTGCTTTCATGTCCCTGTAAATGTAAAGTGTGTAGTGTAAAGCAAATACTCAATAGTTACAATTACAGAAAAGCAACCCCCTGTACTTGTACACAAATAACTTCCCAGATAAGATTTATGTAACTATCGTCCCCTGCTGCTCCCCATCCCTCACCCCCCCCAAGTTTTAATAAGAAGCTTATCATTGTTTCATAGTCAGGGCTGAAAATAAGGGCTAAAAGTAAGATATTCCAGTAATTTATCCTCGGGGATAAATTCATTTCCCTCAACACAACACTCAAAAAATGGGTTTTGTGCATGGAAAGCTTTATGTAGAGTGATGTTTGAGGAGTAGGAGAAAAGAGGTTGGGTGGAGATGGAATTTATGCAACTCTTCAGCTTTTAGACCGTATAAAGACAGGTTTCAGAGTAGCAGCCGTGTTAGTCTGTATCTGCAAAAAGAACAGGAGTACTTGTGGCACCTTAGAGACTAACAAATTTATTAGAGCATAAGCTTTCGTGGACTACAGCCCATTTCTTCGGATGCATACAGAGTGGAATAAATATTGAGGATATATATATATATATATATATATATATATATACACACATACAGAGAGCATAAACAGGTGGGAGTTGTCTTACCAATTCTGAGAGACCAATTAAGTAAGAGAAAAAAAACTTTTGAAGTGATAATCAAGGTAGCCCAGTACAGACAGTTTGATAAGAAGTGTGAGAATACTTACAAGGGGAGATAGATTCAATGTTTGTAATGGCTCAGCCATTCCCAGTCCTTATTCAATCCTTTGTTGATTGTGTCTAGTTTGCATATCAATTCCAACTCAGCAGTCTCTCCTTGGAGTCTGTTTTTGAAGTTTTTCTGTTGTAATATAGCCACCCGCAGGTCTGTCATTGAATGACCAGACAGGTTAAAGTGTTCTCCCACTGGTTTTTGAGTATTATGATTCCTGATGTCAGATTTGTGTCCATTAATTCTTTTGCGTAGAGACTGTCCAGTTTGGCCAATGTACATGGCAGAGGGGCATTGCTGGCACATGATGGCGTATATCACATTGGTAGATGTGCAGGTGAACGAGCCCCTGATGGTATGGCTGATGTGATTAGGTCCTATGATGATGTCACTTGAATAGATATGTGGACAGAGTTGGCATCGGGCTTTGTTACAAGGATAGGTTCCTGGGTCAGTGGTTGTGTTCAGTGATGTGTGGTTGCTGGTGAGTATTTGCTTTAGGTTGGGGGGTTGTCGGTAGGCGAGGACAGGTCTGTCTCCCAAGATCTGTGAGAGTAAGATATCCTTTACAGTTATCTGCATTATCAGCAGACTATAGTATACGCTAGGAAACAATAGTGAAGCAATAGTGAAGCAAATTGATGATATTCACAAATATTTTCATGGGACAAAACTTATGGCTCTGTTCTGGCTTTTTGACTAATGCATGCAATGCTATAAGCACAAAAGGTTGTGAGCTGATAAAACCCAGGGCCTCAAGGTATGTACGTGGCTCACACTGTGCTCAATTCAGTGAGTGCTAGCTACCTCTATTAAGCAACCTGCTATAAAACAAATAGTCTCCTTCTATTTTATACTCTGTTTTTTTTTTCTGTTCCTAATGCTGTAGTAGCTGTGGTACCAGTCTTCTCCTCACACCAATGTACACCTTTCTGTACATCATTGTAAATTTGTTGGTCTTACCACACAATCCAAATAGTATTATGGAATCATTCATCTAAGCATATTGGACTGATGTTTTATTTGAACACAGATTTAAACATGAGCAGGGGTACTCCATCCTACTGACTATAATTGAACAGTGGACATTATAAACACAAACAATCCACACTTTTCATGCTAATATCCAATAAAGAGCTTCTTCCAACTCTGAGTAAGGCATAGGAACTGCACAGAGAGTAGAAGAGCTGCTCAGTACACTCTACTCTTGCTGGTATACCAATTATGCCAATTCTAAAGCTTAAAAAGTGGCTACCTTCTGTTGTTCCATAAGGATTCTCCAATCAGCTGAGTTTTAAAACATTTTACTATTAAGCTCCCTCAGAGTTGAGCCTGTCACAACAGCAACTACAGAATAAATAGAGCCTTAAAGGCAGTTTTCACCCAATACATGAGGTCCTTCATATCTTTTATTGTCCTTGCCAATGCACAATATGGAGATTTGCTACCTGAAACATATTGCCCATTGTGCAACTGAACTCAAGAAAATGGTATTCCTTTGCGAAGGCACTAATATATATTTTCTGAAGAAAATAAGTGGTAGGAGGAGACAAAAATGCAAGCTCAAGTTTCTAAGGAAAGCATGTTGATGCCTAATGCTTGGAGAAAAAATAGTAAAAATGTATCCATTATAAAAATATGTTGCTTAAGTGCCGTCAGGGGAACATCAGTGAGACCTATGATGATCTGCTGAGTAAATGCCGGTCATGCAAGTTAAAGTTGCCCGAGAGCAACTTTCAATGACACATCCAATTTCGGTATTTACAACGCATGAACTATTAAACCCTACCAATATGACTCTTTAAGGCAACCCTGTTCAGAGCTATATGCTGACTGACACTGCAATATAAAATAAAGAAATATTTCCTTGGTACTTCACAACACATTTCTAGAGAAAAGCACCAGTGGGTACTAGGGACTGGTTGTGATATTGATCAAGGAAAAAAATAACAGTATTTCTATTCAATGTCCCTCCATAGCCCAAAATGACCTCTCATTTAATGTGGTCTGTTCTTTGAAAAGCAATGATAACAGTGGGAAGAATTTAAAAATGGAACAAATGAGTTTTCTTTAGATCACAAGCCAGGCTTGTCTTACACAGATGAGTAGTTCCATTGATTTCTAAGGGACTAACAACATGATTAAGAGTTTGTTTACAAAGAGACACTCATTAAATTAACCTGAATTAATTTTTAAAGTGGATTAAATAAACTGTATTAAATCTCTGTGTGGACACACACATTCAGAAAATTAAGATAAACTGAATCAACGCCACTTTAATTCTCAATAACTAAAGGCTAGCCTACATATGAAAATTAATCCAGTGTAAAGTAGGATGTGAATTAAATGGGATTAACTATTCCTGATTAACTCCATGCATGGAAGCTGTTAATCTGGAATAAGAATGCCTTATTCTGGATAAGATGATTCATTTTTATTCCAGAATAAATAAATGGTGTTAATAAGAAATCACTATTCTGGAATAGTTCCCTGCGTAGATAAATCATAAAGCAAGTAAGATATTAACCTATGCACATAAATCTTTATATTTACCTATAATTTGCTCATGTACCTGTATTATGTAATATCATCTCTAGTTGAATATATGACAGTGTAATTGTACTTTTTTTCTGGGAAAATGAATTACAAATTAATGTTTAGTAGGATTATTTAAGGAACAGAATTATAAATCAATTTTTCCTGAGAAATTTAGATTGTTTTACATGAGGAAAATCTTGTTCTTTTGGGTTAGTTTTTCTACTCTGCATATCATCTCATTCTACACTGCTGATGGATTTCCTGAATTGTACAGAAAATTTGGGGAAAATAAAACTACAAGATGGAATTTGAATTCAAATATACAGACTTTGTATACAAAATTACACATTGCATTTGCAAAAAGCAAAAGAAGGTTAACCCTTGAGAAAGTCATCTGAATAGTTTATGGCTTGCATACTCTGGTACTCTAATGACAGTGTAGCTGCATCTCTAGTGTGAAATCAGTGGCTTAAATCCCATAGATTTCAATGGGACCAGAATTTCACCCTTAATGCAAGTGCACTATCTCAGTATGATCCAGGAATTGCATCGATGCTGTTAACAAGGGGGCAAGCAGCTCTGGAGCAAGTTGCAATTTAAACCAAGGTGTCTACACTAGGATCTAACAATTTTAGTGTAGGCAGGGCCTAAGGTTCAACAAGCTTTAAAGGGATTCCTAAGGATAGACTATCAGGGTTGGAAGGGACCTCAGGAGGTCATCTAGTCTAACCCCCTGCTTAAAGCAGGACTAATCCCCAAACAGATTTTTGCCCCAGATCCCTAAATGGCCCCCTCAATGATTGAACTCACAACCCTGGGTTTAGCAGGCCAATGCTCAAACCACTGAGCTATCCCTGTCCCACTGTCCCTAACCCTAGATATATTTTTCTATAATTTTATTTACACCAGGTATATCTTCTTGTCCATTAATAGATTTTGGTCACAGTCATAGGAGGTTCTGAGTGTCAGCTAAGCCCACTGAAGTCAGGGGAGTTGAAAACATTTAGCACCTCATTGGAGATATGCAGCACTTTAGCATTTCTGGGGATCTGGCCCTTTATTTGCAACATGTATACACAAATGCTTAGCAAAACAGAAGTTCCTTAGGCTATGACTACACTGGTGCTTTACAGCGCTGCAACTTTCTCACTCAGGGGTGTAAAAAAACACCCCCCTAAGCGCAGCAAATTACAGCGCAGTAAAGCGCTAGTGTAAACAGTGCCGCAGCGCTGGGAGCCGCGCTCCCAGCACTGTAAGCTAATCCCTTCATGGAGGTGGAGTACATGCAGCACTGGGAGAGCTCTCTCCCAGCACTGGTGCATGACCACACTTGCACTTCAAAGCGCTTCTGCGGCAGCGCTCCCGCAGCAGCTCTTTGGAGTTTCAAGTGTAGCCATGGCCTTAATGGCTTATTCAATGAATCATGTAAAACTAAATTAGAGTTTAATTTTAAGAAAGGATAGAAATCAACTGTCATCAGACGAGGATCATAAACAAGCACCAGAACCAGCACTGCAAAAAGTATCTCTCCCGAACACTGTCCCCTGGGGAGAAAAAAGTGCAGTTCATCTCTTATTAATCTCTGCTTCAGGAAATTTAGTTATTCTTCTACAGAATTATCTTATTGTGAATGAAGCCAGATACTTTTTTGCAGACTTCTCTTGCTGCATTTATGTATATTTGTCAATTCTGAGCGATATGGAACTCTGTTCACTTTATCTACTGACCTAAATCAAGCAATACTGAGTGAGAAATGCCCCAGGACTTTTCATGATAGAATTATTAGATTTTTTTGCCTTTCAATTGACGTTGGCAATTATTGGGATTACATTTAGTCTTATTTTATCAGAGTATTTAGAATCAATTGTGATGAAGTTATGTAATATTCTAAAAAAATAAATGTTTTCTGTGAATGTGTTAAACAACTAGATACTAATCATTATAGAATAGACCAAAGTAAATTGTTTACCAACTCTGTTCTGGCTTCCACATTTCCTCCCCGACACAGCTATAGTAACCTTAAATTAATTTGGGTACTTTACAACTAAAGTTTAAATTAACACATTTCAGTAAGTAAAGAAAAGCTAAAAATAAAGACTTGAAAACTGAATCTAATGACAATGAGGATAAATCAAGTGTATGCTCAAGTGAACTTTTATGTTATTCAAAATGAGAAAATTATAATCACTGTTCAAAACTCATCTGGACAGATTCTGCTAAATTAGACTGATGTAAGCTGGAACAAACTCCACTGTAGTCAATGGAGTTACAATAGTGTAAAATCTGGAGTAACTGAGAGAAGAATCTGACCCAATGTATTTAGCTAACAGGTCACAGAAAGCAAACCATCATCAAAACCAATATCTTTTAAGAATATGGTGTGTGAATGTAAGAGATTCAGTCTATCCAATAGGTTTCAGAGTAGCAGTTGTGTTAGTCTCCGCAAAAAGAACAGGAGTACTTGTGGCACCTTAGAGACTAACAAATGTATTTGAGCATAAACTTTTGTGGGCTACAGCCCACTTACTCAGATGCATAGAATGGAACATATAGTAAGGAGATATATATATATACAGAACATAAAAAGGTGGAAGTAGCCATATCAACTCTAAGAGGCTAATTAATTAATATGAGCTATTATCAACAGGAGAAAAAAAACAGTTGTAGTGATCATTCAATCTGTGTAATGACTCAGCCGTTGAATTTATTTCCCCATGTTAAGTATCCTCACACCTCTTGTCAGCTGTCTGAAATGGGCCATCTTGATTATCACTACAAAAGTTTTTTTTTTCTCCTGCTGGTAATAGTTCATCTTAATTAATTAGCCTCTTAGAGTTGATATGGCTACTTCCACCTTTTCATGTTTTGTATGTATATATATCTCCTTACTATATGTTCCATTCTATGCATCTGAAGAAGTGGGCTGTAGCCCACAAAAGCTTATGCTCAAATAAATTTGTTAGTCTCTAAGGTGCCACAAGTCTACCCAATATTCACTTAGGCTCAAAACCTCAAGCCTAGTGCCTGACCTAATAACTGGGCTTGTGGAGGTCATGCCACCATCCAGTTCTCCTTCACTGGCATAATAAGAACCATACTAGCTGCAATGCAGAAGGGACCTCCAGAGACTCAGAGAAGAAGTCTAGATTTGGCCCTTAAGTAATAAAATACACCAGGGTGTGTCTCACACTCACACCTTGGACATATTGCTTATGGGTGAAGGATGAGTACTGTAGGTATCAGGAGAGGAGCACACCTAGTAGATTAGCAATATGATACCCCAGTGCAACAGCTATTTTTAAAAACAACATTATTTATATAGGGCCATTTTAGAATCATAGTAAAAAACTGTGTAGTGTTTGTGTGTTGGGATATTAAGTTATCACTTCAGCAGTGATTATGGCTTTCAGTCCCTTGACCATAACTACCACACCAAACTGTAGTAAAATGGCAGTACAACACAAACACTGAGGCCTGTGTGATTGCTTAGACTACTAAAATAGCATTAAAAATACAATTGCCTGAATTATTTGTACAGTATTTAAAAGAATGTATTGTTGCACAGAAATGTAAGAATGCTATTAATATTAAACATTCAAAACAGACACAAATGATTTGTTAGTGTACTTTAGTCCTTATTTCCCCTCCCCTCTTGTTTTCAACAACATCATCTCTGTTGTGGGACTGTTCAGGCAAATCCAGGAACCCTGTGAAGCTATTTCTTTGAGGACCTCTACGTGCAAAGTCTCTGGTTTAATGTAGGCTAAACACACACTAAGTCACATGCATTCACGTATTGAACACTCGGATATACGAAAGAAAATATAGTCCTAGACAGATGTAGGCAAAGCATTTAGGGAAGAAAATGACAAAAATACTACAAATATACAAAAAAACCCCCATAATAATAAAAAAGTATGTATTGTGCCTGAAGACCTGCACAGAGAGAGGTGACAAAAGGATGCTGTTCACAGCTCAAACCTCTTGGTTTAGAATGAAAAATTAGAACAAAGCTTCTAAGGGGTTCAAAGTGCATCCAATTAAGAATAAAAGAAAAGATTTGTGCTCTTACTTCATATAATTACTCTGCAAAGAGTTGACATACAGAATGTTCAGAATCCCAAGATTTAGACAACTTAGGAGAAGAGATGCTAACATTTTGCAACATCCAGAATGGTGCTAGTCCAATGAACTATATTTTCCACCACTTGCTTTTTAGGTTTGCACCTGTGGTGGATATCATGAACCAACTTTTTTTTTTTTTTATAATCACTTGGGCTCCCTAGCTCAGAATAATTGTTTTAAAGTAGGTCATGTAAAATTAAAAAGCAATTTTAGTTGTGGTCTCTTGCTATTGGGATTGAATGTTTCTAGAGAAACACTAATGTGCCTCCTATTATGCTACTGATGTCATGAACCTGCATGGCCTGAGGCCTCAAGTCCATAAAAACCTGGGGTCTGATTCTTATTTACTCTAAGGCTGCTTTGTACTGTGGTTAATTACATTTGCATTCACTTTTAGGACTCTTTACACTGCCAGAGTGGTAAAAGGGGCTTAGTGAAAGAGAAAATCAGGTCCTGTATATATATTACAACGTATTGTGTACCCTTAGGGTTGGGAAATTCTTTTATTGCACTAAGGCCTTGTCTACACAGCAGTTGTAGAGCTCTCCTAGTGTGGATATAGTTATAGCAGCATAAAGGTGCTTTATGTTAGCATAGCTATTCCCATCTAGGAAGGTGAATAAGCTATGTAGGTTTTAGACACCTTTATATGAGCATTCTTCACCCAAACTAGTGGCTGTGCTGATAACTTGTTTTAACTGAAATAATCACCCTAACTGAAATAGCTGTACCAGTACAAAAACTGTGTATAGATCAGGCCTAACCATTTGCCTTGTCAACCGGAACTCTGAAGTTGTAGGTATCTTCATTTTTTATCTGTCGTCCTCTTACCACATAGAATTAGCAGTGTTGTATATATGGAGGGAAGAAATAGGATTTCAGGTGAATATATTATTTCTCCTCTGCCCCAGAACCTCTAGCTAATGCCTTGATCTTCTCTTTCCTTTACTATGGAAACTTACTCTTTTCAGGACACTTTTCTTTTCTTCTCAATTTCCTCATCCAGAAAGCCACAGTTAAAAGTCACCTTATTCTCTCTCAATATCTCTGACCTGGCTCCATTACTTGTTCCACATGAAGTTCTAGATCTCATCCTCGTATTTAAGACTCTACACATCATATGAGATTTCAGTGCCGTGGAATTCAAATCCAAATCCTGTTTATGAGTCAGCATCAAACTCTAACCCTAGTATAAACCTAACAGTATTCGTATCCTAATCAGGTTTTATTTACTTCAAAGCTAAGTCATTATGAGGAATCTGGTCTCAAGAAAGGATGTGATGTGTTGAGAGTGGTGAAAGGAAGATGATTTTACCTGTTATTTTGAAGAAGACTTGCAGTAGTCAATGCAAGAGATGACCTAGTATATTCATATTGGCTAATTATACACGCATGCAAGCTACATATTATACATAAGCCCATGCAATACTTAATATGACTTCTAACAATATCTCTAGTACTCTAATGCCTTTGTCAGTTTTATTGCGCAGTGGGATGGCAAGATTCATGCAGATGGTTTTCACAAAAATAAATACATTGAAGCATCTCAGAGGTACTTAAGTACAGTCAATTTTACATGTTGCCTGATTAGTGTATCTAGCAGATAGATGTTAAAATATTGCCATTTTCCCCCTCTCCGAGAGCAGTACTCTAAGCTAATCACACAGATGGAGTTTCATATTATCATTGCTTTAAGTGGGTGTGCAGTCCCCCTAATGCAAGAATAAATCTTTCAGAACCTATAATGCTTCTCTAACTCAGCATTGGGTGACACCAGTCATTCCTTGTTTCCTTCAAAAGTATGTGCTAATCACATATCTTGTATGTAACTACTCGGTGTTGCTAATGAGGAAGATGCCTATATTTTATTATCATGTTCAAAACTATTATATTTATAGTAAAATATTAAAATTAGCACTCACTGACTCTAGTATGCATGCTCACCCCCAGATTCTCCAGTTACTATTGTTAAACAGCATTCATTTTCCCCTCTTTTTATTACCAAATCCATGCATTCTAACAGCTGAATGCATTAAAACCAAAGTAGCCTGGAGCAGTACAATGTCTGCTTTTGTTCAAAAATACTTGACATCATAGAAGCTGTTGTCTAGTTACATTGACATTTTTTCTGTAATTTGATTGTGTGAACTTTAAAAATAAGGGCTTCACTTCTTAGTGTGTTTCTCTATACTCCCCAGCCAAACTCAAACTTCAGTAATGCTTTTCAAAAGTGGGTACTTCCCCACATGGACTGTATACTACTTCATTCTGCAAACAGAGGGATAGCATAATGGGACATCTGCACTGCCAAAGTGAGAAGTATTTTGTTCCTGAAACATATTACTTATGATCATATTTCTCAAGAAAAGCAAATTCATAAGGTAAGTAAGAATGGTATGATTAAACTGCATTTCAAGAGCAAATCCACAGATGCTATAGTTGACAGTAATAGCAAGGTATTTCTTTTTTATAGAAATAATGCATCTGGGCTTTAGGAATGCCATTCCCCATGAAGATAACTCTGGATCCTTAAATAACTTCAAATTCACATTGCAGAGTTTAGGATAGCCATGGGATATATATACCAAGTGAAAATATACTTCTTACAGCATGTGAAAGGTGAAGTTTGGCATGAATAAAACAAAGTAAAAACCATCATGAGATTTTATTAAAAGCTTTGCCAAATCCACATCTTCTTGTTAGTTTGTGAGAGCCAGAACAAAAGATAAAGAAAAAGAATATTTCAGAAAGACTGAATGCCAACTACAAGTGTCTCAGGAAGAACTCTGTAGCCTACTGAAAATAAACAGCACTCTGACAATGCAACATTCAATTAAAAAAAACAACAACATAAAGTACAAACTTCCGTCTCCTCTCCCTCACATAAATACACATTTTTCAGAATATTTTTAATAAACTTCTCTCTCTCTTGAAGTACTAGCCAGGTTCTGTACACATTACCAGGAGCTACTAAATTTTCCATTGTTTCCTTGGATTCCTGACCCTACTTTTAACATCTTGAATTAAAGTGCTTAATATATTTGGGTGAAAATTTTCTTTATATGTATCTAAATTGGTTTCTCCATGCACACACACAACTTCTAGTAACATAAGGGTGTGCTTGTTTTTAAACTGAAGCCCAGCCAGAATGATTCTTTCAGCCTTGTTCCGAATCAGCAGAAACAAACTGTGTGCCACATAGAGTGACAAAGGCTAAAACAATTAGCTTTAAATTTGATGCAGTAGCTTCACCATCCATTTACTAAATCATGTTGAAACATTTTAACATCCTTTTATGTTTTTGTAACTGCAGGTGCCCTATGTATTAGCCCTAGTGTTCTTGTCTGCTACTCTGACTTGTAAGCATGCACACAAAGAACACATTATAGCCTTGAGAGACTGATTATCTCCATTGTCACATCTCTGTATTACTGTATAATTGTTTCAACTGCTTGTAAATACTTGTGATGTCTTAGTTCTGAAAACTGGATGAGTTTCTGCTAAAACTGCCTAAATGCTAGTTATTTTACAGCAGGAAGAAGAGGTCCCATCAAAGACATTTTGGTCATAATACATTCTTTTCATGCTGACTGAGTTATCAAAGACTTATTAGCCCAAGGCTATAAGTTAAAGAATATAAGTAGAGCAAGTAGACTACATTCTGTAGATGGATTATAGTGGAATCTGTTATCAGGATTGATTTGGGCAAACCCTGTTTTCATCATCAGATCAAAAAGATTATTACATCCAGGGTCATAAAACAGTGAGTGTCAGCTTCCACAAATCAGAAAGCAAAATCTTCATCTTGTAAGGAAAGATTAAAACTCTACTAGGTATTTGAGTACCATGGTGGCTTAGCTGAATGCCATTCAAAGACAAGTTTTGAAATAGCCAATGGCCCCCCGTTAGTAGAGTTAAAATACTCATAGGCTCTGCTGTGGGGCTCAGATGCCCTGTTGGGTGCCTTGGTCTTGGTTCCTCGATTAGAGAAAAAAAGTGATAGTATCTCCCAAACCTGGATGAGAAGTCACTCAGAGAAGGTTGGGTGGGTCTTCATAATGTGATATTTAACTGTGTATCTGCTTTGATCAGCAGTGAAATAGTTAATAACCTGTTTTTATAAAGCATCAATGGCATGTGAGACCTTGTCTACATGAAAACGTTGCACCAGCTAACATTAAAATTGTGTTTTTAACCATTTCATAAGTCAGAGCAAATCCTTGTGTGGACACTCATGTCTGTTTGAGAATGGCTTATTTCAGTTTATCTTAAACTGATTCTAACTCACCTAAGATCAACTAAAGTAAGCCACTCTTAAATCAAAATAAGAATGCTCACAGAGTGTTTGTATCAGTTTAACTAAATCAATGAAAACAAAATCACATCTTTATTTACATGATTCCAACTTTCTCACTCAGATGAGCCTTTAGTGGACATCCATTTTTGATGCTGGTAAACCATGTGCCCAGGCGTTAGCTAAGAACTGACAGACTCATAGCTGGAAACCAAATCAGCTCACGTGTGTTAGTTTGGTTCACAACAGGTATTAGTCTTATAAGAATGTATTTAGTGTTTCGACTCTATTAAATGCTTGTACGTTGCTGCATGAATTAATCTTATTTGCAGTGTCTGTATTCCATGTTATAAGGAATATGTACATTTTGCTTTATAATTTTGAAAATATTTGCTCTGAACCACGTGTGAACTCAGGCATGTGAATCACACCCTCCACGCCACCCATTAATGAGTCTTATCAAGATTAAATGGTCCATTAAGGAATATCACAATAAGAGGATTAATGAATGGCTCTATCACACCTTGGAAATGCTATATGCAAGGGAGCTCCTCTCATGGACTGGAAGTCCAAATGTAAGAGATAAAACAGGGTCACTAGAAAACTTTTAATCTCTTTGCTGTTTGAACTCTCACAGGGCCAGAGACACTACACTAAAGCAGAGATCCCCAGGGTCAACATGGGTCTGCTGTAAAAGACATTTTGAACTGACAAATTACTGCATCTCTGTCACCTTAGCAACCATAGATGGTAATTCATTTGTGTGTGTATGCTTGCTTGCTTTAACCTGTAAATAATGCTCTATTATTTCTATTTCCTAATTAATAAACCTTTACTTAATTTATTACAGGATTGTCTACAGCTGTTGTCTTTGGTGTAAGACCTAAGACAAAGATTGGTCTGGGTTAAGTCACTGGTCTCTTGGGACTAGGAGCAGCCTGAATATTTTGTGATTTATGGTGTAAGTGTCTATTTATCATTAAGTCCAGCTTGTCTGGGTGGCAAGATAGTCTGGATAGTCTAAGGGGATTGTCTGTGACTCCATGGCAAGACTGTTATAGTGATTCAGGAGTTCACATTTGTCACTGATTTGGTAAAATCTAATTACAGAACATATCACCAGTTTGGAGTTTCTGCCCTGTTTTGACAATCTGCTCTGATGTAGGCACTCCTGGTTGTGAACCACTTGAAACAGAGCGACACCACTAATTCAAAGATTTCACTTTCCCAGAGAATACTGTTGGTTAGAGCAGTGGTTCTCAAAGCCGGTCCGCCGCTTGTTCAGGAAAAGCCCCTGGCGGGCCGGGCTGGTTTGTTTACCTTCTGTGTCCACAGATTCGGCCGATCGCGGCTCTCACTGGCCGCGGTTTGCCACTCCAGGCCAATGGGGGCTGCGGGAAGGGCAGCCAGCACATCCCTTGGCCCGCACTACTTCCCGCAGCCCCTATTGGCCTGGAGCAGCGAACTGCGGTCAGTGGGAGCCACGATCAGCCGAACCTGCTGACGTGGCAGGTAAACAAACCGGCCCGGCCCACCAGGGGCTTTCCCTGAACAAGCGGTGGACCAGCTTTGAGAACCACTGGGTTAGAGGACCATGCCATGGTCTTCTGCATTGCTTGCATCTAATTCCATAGTATAGGGACATTTCCATAGGTGAGTTAGAGACATGGAAAAGCAGCTGTGCTCTGTGTGGTAGCTGAACAAGTATTACTATTTTTCAGATACTTCTGGAGTTTGCTTATCTCTCTTTAAAACCCCTGATGCTTCTACACTTCAATATTTTCTTTACAGCCACTAATTAGTATGCTAGTGTCTAGCAGAATGACAGGCAAATTATCCTTTAAGAGCATAAAAAAATATTCTCCAGATAAATTATATTAAAATATGTGTGAGTAGTGATTTTTCCTGTCTTGGGTCTTGAAAAATATCATTTTTAAGATCCGCAGTAGAAATTAGTATGAATTAACCCATCATTTGTATTTCTTTCCCCCTGTACAATATGCACCACAGGAGAGCAGAAAGTTCTAAAAAGAAAATAGCTCTGCTCTTGAAATACTAGCAAAATCTCAAAATATCAGCCAGTCTTAGTACACAATCAGAGCAGTGGAACTTTTACCAGATCCTGCTCTTTGTTTTTTGTAGCTCAAGGACTGCTGGTCCATTCTAATGCCATCCACAATCAAGTTTTAACTCATACATAGTATCAAAGGGGTAGCCGTGTTAGTCTGGATCTGTAAAAGCAGCAAAGAGTCCTGTGGCACCTTATAGACTAACAGACATATTGGAGCATGAGCTTTCGTGGGTGAATACCCACTTCTTCGGATGCATGTAGTGGAAATTTCCAGAGGCAGGTATAAATATGCAAGCAAGAGTGAGTCAGGCTAGAGATAACGAGGTTAGTTCAATCAGGGAGGATGAGGCCCTCTTCTAGCAATTGAGGTGTGAACACCAAGGGAGGAGAAACTGCTTTTGTAGTTGGCTGCCATTCACAGTCTTTGATTAAGATTTTGACTTTTAGGTACCAGCTGGTATGCTTAGCTAATTACTCAAAGAACATAACAAAGGTCAAAAAATAAAAAATACATTACCTGATGTTCTTCCATGTTGTTATGATACTTGTTAAGTAGGGAAGATTATCTCTACAATATTTGCCTGGGAGAGGGGGGATTTCTCTTGTTCTCTCTGCACACAATCATTATATAGTTCACAAACTTGAATTTAAGTAATTAATATGAAATTTCACTTCTCAGTAATTCTTAGGATTTATGTAAAACATTAAAAAAGAGATATGGATCTCAGTGAAGTAAACTGAACTCCACCATCCCACTCAATCCCACTCCTCAGATAGTAGCATGACTTTACACAAAGCTCTGAGGTCAAGAAATATAAGATTATCAGACTAAAAGGGCCAATCCTCCAGCCCCTTTGTAGTTCAGATCTACTAGGTGGTAGCAGAAGCACCCCACCTGATTTCAGCTGTCACTTAGGTATATAGGGAGTGAGGCTTTCTAACTTTGCCAAGAACCAAATCGTATAGGGCCCTTATATGAGACACTAAACTTATTCTTAAAAATGGGGCCAATATTTTCAGACATGATTAGTGATTTTAGGTGCTTCAACTTTTAGGTGCCCAACTTGAGGCTGCACTTTCTGAAACATCAGGCTCTTAAACTGGACACCCACTTCTGAAACTCTTGGCATGGAAGGTATATTGTTGGCATTTAGCCAGAGATGTTCCATTGTCCCATTGCTGGAACTGCTATGTCAAAACCAATTGTAGTGAATATATTTTTGCCCATTTAAACAGATTCACACACCATTTTGGACAACTAGACAAATGAAGGGGAAAGACTTACCAAAGAGTTGTCCCTATGGAGCTCCCTATTAACTACACATCTGTTCAGGCTCACACTCTTCCAGTGTTATTTTACATCAGTCAGTACACTGTCTCTAGAGCTGCCCATCTAATAGGGTAGCATGTGAACACATTATGCATTTGAGATCCTGAAGCATAGTAGAATTAATACTTTCTTCCACCATCTCTGAAGAAGAGCTCCGTGTATGCTCAAAAGCTTGTCTCTTTCACCAACAGAAGTTGGCCCATAAAAAGATATTATCTCACCCACTATATCATACTTTCATAGCCAGGCAAAATACATACAAAGTTCTAAGAAAGCTAAGAAAAAAAGCAAATACCTAGAAAAAACTGTGTATAAGACAGTACAATTTGTACTGATTACTGCTCTATTTATATATCAAAAGATCTGGCTGTTGATAAATGTCCATATCCTTAGCTGTAGCTAATGCTGCCTTGGGGAAGATTTTCAAAAGCACCTGAGGGATTTTGGACACGTGTCCCATTGAAATCCATAGGGACCCATGCTCCAAAGTCACATAGGCATTTGCAAATGTGCAAAGGTTTTTATGACACATTTGGGATTTATGTTTGTTTGTTTTTAACTCTCCCCTATGCATCTGATTGTCCAGTTCGCACAGATCCCTAGCCATTTCTTTCTAGCATATCAGAAACTAACATTATTTGAGAATAGCAGAGTGCGGGAATTTTTAAAAAAATCATCTGAAATGGAGATGTATATGTTAGACAAACTCTTCAGGAAATATATTTTTCTTCATTCATAACCTGTTCTGGACTGCTGCACTCACAAATTACATATAGCTCAGTGATACAACTCTATATACTGTGCCTGAAATTATTGCAGCATTTTGCACTTAAGGTTGCAGCATTTCATGGCATGTGGCATACCTTTCAGTGAAGTGAAAGACATATCACAGGCTAGCTGTTCAGCTGTGACATGCCTTAGCCTAGCTCTCTCAGTCAAAAAAATAGAGTGTGACATGCTTTTCACTTCACTGAGAAGCATGCCATACATCACAAAATGCTGCAGCCCTCCCTCACATTGTGTATAAACAACTTTTATTCTGTGTTCTCTCAAAGACCAATCGCCCTAAAAACCTGCTAATTTCTTGTTAAATTCCTACAAGAAACACTGCAAATATTGAGGTAATCTTATTTTCATATAGCAAATCTGTATTTTTTAAGAGTAAGCAATGTGCATGTAATCTGAAGTAGATCAACACAACAAAGATATTCACATTAATAAATATAGTATTGAATTATACATAAATTAATCTGTGTTCTTATGTCACATTCCAAAATGGTACCCCAGAACTTAAAATTACCTGTATTAAATCTCCCAAAAGACTGAGGGAGATTTGTAAAGGGACAATAGTAGTTAGCTGCCTAACCTCTTGCAGGCTTTCAATGGGAATTAGGAGCCTAACCTCTATATGTGTGTTTGGAGAAAAAAAAAAGAAAAAAACATCATCTCTACATGCACTATACATGGGAAAGGGTAATATTTTCATTTATGATCTCAAAAAACAAAACACCCAGAAAGTATCATTAATATGCAGAAAACTCCTTGATTGTCGGATACTGACCGCCTAAATCTGCTCTGACACCAGTTTTACACCAGTGTAACTCCAGTCATTTAAATTGAGTTACTCCTGATTTACCATGGTGTAAGAAAAACAGAAGTGAACCCTCCATTTAGATCAGAGTTGGTTGAAAAGTATGCATACCACATCCACTTTAATAGCTCCTATTCATTACATATGCAGAGGGTGATGTGCATTACTTGTTGTGGTAAAAAGAAGAACAGGAGTACTTGTGGCACCTTAGAGACTAACAAATTTATTAGAGCATAAGCTTTCGTGGACTACAGCCCACTTCTTCGGATGCATATAGAATGGAACATATAATGAGGAGATATATATACACACATACAGAGAGCATAAACAGGTGGGAGTTGTCTTGTTAGTAAGACAACTCCCACCTGTTTATGCTCTCTGTATGTGTGTATATATATCTCCTCATTATATGTTCCATTCTATATGCATCCGAAGAAGTGGGCTGTAGTCCACGAAAGCTTATGCTCTAATAAATTTGTTAGTCTCTAAGGTGCCACAAGTACTCCTGTTCTTCTTTTTGCGGATACAGACTAACACGGCTGTTACTCTGAAACTTGTTGTGGTAAGTACATGAAATATATTTTACTAATGAAATATGCATCCAATTTTCTAATTTCATATACAAATGTGCAAATAACTGTTGGGCATGGATGAAGGTTCTTACTTTCACATTATTGTGCATCCTTAATTCAGGGTCTCTGAGAAGAAGTATTTTGCGAATCTTTAGAAAACTGGCTAGGAAGGAATGCTTTTAGGTAGTGCCCTAATTAAGTTTTTGGGAGACAACGGTGACTTTAGTGAAGCTACCTCCATTTCTAAGAGCATTATACTTGTGGTACATTAGAGAGCAGAAGTGGGTCAATAGTACAGAGAGCTGTTTTTTATGATAGCCTTTGCAGTGCTTTACTCATTCCATCAATCACAGATTCATGAAACAGATCTGGGGTGAAAACTGAGTTCTAAGACTTTTTTAGTAACCATTTTTCTAGACTAAGGGTTTTAGCATCAAGTCCTAAATGACTAAAGCCCCAATCCTGAAATGAGTTCAGGAGCATATGCACAGAGCTCATTGCAGGCTTGGGGCCTAACTGAATTGTCTGAAATTAAATAATGTTTGCATAAGTTTGCTCCCTGTCATGACAGAAAGAAACCCTACGTCATTTATCTGTTCAAATTTCATATGCTTTCCTTTAGGAAGGGTTTATTTTTTAAGATTACTATAATGGAAGTTAAAAAAAAAAAGAGTATTATGTTACAAAAGTTAAACTTACTTGATCAAATTCAAACTGCAAACCTTTGCATTTCATGAAGTCATATAATTCAACCCCCAAAAGTTATTTCTTATGCTTTCACTAACATACATCAATACAGTTTGTAGTATATCATAGCAACTGCTGGCATACCAAAAAAAAAGATGAAGTTATCTAAATAATGGCCACCTTCTACTCCAATAGAGCTAAATTCCCCATGTCTCAAAAGGACTTACATACCCAGCTCTGGGTTAGAGGCAGGCACCTATTTCTCTGCCAGCCTTCTCTTCGAGTGATGTTTCTATGCCAGGTGGAGGAGTAGAAAGTGAGGGTTGTGTCATATTTCCACCGCCAATAGCCATCATGGTTAGAGCACTTATCCATGATGTAGGAGACCCATATTCAAGTTCCTTCTCTGCCCAGAGCAGGGACTTGAACCTAGTGCTCTCACCTCCTAGCTGAGTGCTCCCAACCACTGAGTTATGGGGTATGCTGGGGGAAATGTCTCAGTCTGTCCTGTTGAAGCTATTCCACTTTGTATTTTTAATTTGGCCACAAAGAGAGCATGACTATAGTCCAGTAGTTAGGGCACTCACCTGAGAGACAAAGGTTCCAGTCTCTTATTCCACTGAATAGTTAAGTATTTTATAATACTAAAGAGCTCTGAGAATGTCTATCAGATTGGTCCCAATAGGTGAGATAGGCAAAGGAATGCCTACTTTGAGAATCCCACTGGGATTTAAGCGCTGAGCAGCTTGGCAGGATCAAGACTTAAGCAGCTTTGTGCATGCCCACCAGCAGCAGATTAGGCACCTAGAGGACTTTAGGTAACTAAAGAGTTAGACAGCAGCAAGGCAACAGTTTGGAGAATATAAATTTTAGACTTTGGCACCTAAAGAGGCAGTTAGGCACCAAAATCCCTTTGTGGATCTAGCCCTTAGGCATTGGTCCTGGAAACTCATACACACAGGTAGATCTCTATGTCTGGATGATACCCTATTAAAGACAACAATGGTCCATCTATGTCTATTAACTTGCAGGATGGGGGGTCTTTACAAACTTACATAACTTTATTTGCATGAGTAATCCCATTAAAGTTGGTAGGCCTATTCATATGAGCAGGGCCAGCTCTAGCTTTTTTGCTGCCCCAAGCAGCAAAAAAAAGCGCCGCCCCCCGCCGAGCGCCAGGCCGCGCCGCCCCCCCCAAGCTGCCCCCCCGCCGAGCACTGCCGGAACCCCCCCCCCGAGCGCCAAGCCCCGCGACGCCCCCCGCCGCCGGAGCCCGCCCCCGCCTCTTGCCAAGTGCCGCCGGAACCCCCCTCCAGCTCCGCGCCCACGCCGCACCCCCCCCGAGCGCCGAGCCCCGCGCTG
This sequence comes from Malaclemys terrapin pileata, assembly GCF_027887155.1. Taxonomy (NCBI): domain Eukaryota; kingdom Metazoa; phylum Chordata; order Testudines; family Emydidae; genus Malaclemys; species Malaclemys terrapin. The sequence goes on from NC_071509.1 coordinate 95,421,699, forward strand.
CCCCCCAGCGCTGAGCCCCACGCTGCCGGAGCCTGCCCCCACCCCCCACCGCTGGAACCCCCTTCCAGCGCCGCGCCCGCGCCGCCCCCTCGCCGAGCTCCGCGCAACCGGAGCCCGTCCCCCCCAGCGCCGCGCCGCCGGAGCGCCCCCCCTCCCCGCGGAATGCCGCGCCGCGCTCCCCCCACCGCCCCTTACCAGGTGCTGCCCCAAGCATGTGCTTGGGTGCCTGGTGCCTAGAGCCGGCCCTGCATATGAGTAACGAAATGCATATGTGTTAAATATTTACAGGATTAAGATCTATTTCTCTTACTTTTATTTTATTAAGTCCAATGTGTGAAATCATCTATTCTGTGTCTTTTGAGGACCACTATATATACAAAACTATAGATACAGGGCCCAAATTTTACTCAGTTACACTCATGAAAATCTGAAAGTTCTATACTGAAGTTCCACACAAGCCAACAGAATTTGGCCCACAGTGCCTAGACAGTGAATAACCATATAATAAGAGGAATGTTTAGGTAAAGGTATATAATTTTAAAAAGTAATTTTACAGTATTTTAAACTGTGCTTCTATTATTTGTCCATATCTGTCCACACACAAACTAATAAAAACAATTACCTTTGTAAAATAATACATTGAGGAGATCTGTGAGATGAAAGCTACTGCTCACAAACTTGCCCAGTTGTGACCACTGAATGTTTTTGATGATATCTCTACTCATGTTCTATGGTGAAAGTGAAAAAACAAACAAACACTAATTGGGCTTTTCACTGTGACTTGCTTAATCTGAATTTTGTTTGGGACTCGGTGTTTGATCTGGGAAAGTAATTTAGAATGGGCTTCAGTAAATCCTAAAATGCAGTTTTTAGCAGATAAATTTAACAGCTCCAAAACAATTATAATCATCTTATGATACAGCAACAGTTAAAGTCAAATAAAGAACATTCATCCACATAGCTAAGCATATCAATAACAATTCTGTTTTATTTGTAGTTTCTATGGTAGTATCTGTGCCAAGTTCTGCAAACTTCACTGTCATGGGTTGTATATACGCCTTGTTGGTGCAGCAACCAAGGGTTTAATGCAGAAACTGCTGGCTAGCAATGATTGGCAGCTTCACAGCAGCTGGGAGAATAAAAGGGCAGGGTGGCTGCCAGAGAATTAAGGGTCTGCCTGTAAGAAGCAGCCTAGAATGATAACAACCCAAAGAAGGGATAATGACAGGCAGAGGCTGCAGAACCATGGAAGGGTAGAAAGGAGCTCAGGGAAGAGCAGGAGAATGGTGGTAGATTGATTCTGCCAGCCTAGATAAAGGGTCTTGAGCTTGAACTCAGTGGAGTGGGTGGGCATTGGTTCTCCTACCTACTGCTTAACAGGGACTTAAAAGAAAAAAGGGGTTCCAGGCCCTTTGAGGGCAAGTGCCAGATAAACCATGCCAAACATAAGAAGAATTCCGCACAGCCCAGTGGGACAGACATTAACATTTTTGCCTCCAGAATAGGACTATAAAGACTCAGACAATAAAGGTGGACTGACTGCCCCTCTGATCTGAGCAGACTCTGCACAGCACCAGGCCTGACCAAAAGGGGGTGCTGACACACTGGGGCACCAGCACCCACTCACTCATGTAAGTACTTCTTTACTTGCACAAATAGACATTCATGTGTGTCAGTGAGACAACTTATGTCAGCAAGACTTGAACTAAGAGAATTACTAACTATTAAGCTATAGTACTTCCTCATATGCTGTGATTAAATAGCAGGTACCATATTAGCTGAAAGAAGTTCTTAGAGCTGGGTGGAGAAAGGTGATTCCAATATGTGGAGGATTTAAATATTCTGAGATTTGGAATGAATCAAATTTGGAATGAAAACCAACAATTTTGAGGAAGAGAGTGGAGCCCTGGATCTGAGGCAGTTTGCCTAGCAGGGAGCCCTGGACCTATGGGCCCTGTAAACCCTGGCTGCCAAGGCACAGCGAGCTTGGGTGGCAGTGCTCTCTGGACTGGCAGGCTCTCAGCTCCCTGTCATCATTCATGGCAGGCTGAAGAGGAGCCAGGTGCCTCAGGCCTTCCAAGCTTTTGGCTTTTTTTCAGCTTGACAGGTTGGGCTGACAACAAGCTAGGCCAGTGAGCTAACAGGAAACCAGACAGGTTTATGTCAGAATCTGGACCGAGTCCCATTGTAACTTAAACCACCTCTGTGAAAAAATTAGATTTTGAAAAATCAGTGTTCTCTGATGGTAAAATGTTCTGTCAGATTTTTCTGACCAGCTCTAGCACTCACACGTTATTTGTGCACAGTAACCTGGGGCACTGCTGCCAATACCTTATAAGCAGGCTTTTCTATATTTTAATATTGTCCATTTCAGTTACCTTCCACTTCCTGTAAGTTATTTCTTCCGCACTAATACTCTGGGATTTGTTCCTGGCCTTACTGCAGGTCCCATAGAGTGTTTAGCAGGGATCTTGGGGAGAGCCTCCCTTCCTCCCAGGCACCTGATCAGCAGCATTCTACCTCCTCTCCTGGCCACTATCTCTGCTTCTTCCCTGCCTCCTCAATCAGCTGCTCTGAGTGAGGCAGCAACTACAAAGGAGAAAGGTGAGGAAAAGGCATCTGCTATGGTGTTCATCAGCAGTGAAAGCAGCTCCTAGTGGCAAGAGTGTAAACCAGCAAAAAGCCTTAATCCTTGCACTTCTTCAATCCCCTTTCTTTAGGCCTGGTCCCCGTTGAAGTAAGCGAGAGTTTTGCCATTGACTTGAATGACAGCATATGATGAACACCATAGCAGATGCCTTTCCTTGAGCAAGAAAGCCTAGTGGCAGCTCTGTCTGCACACGTGATCCTGGGCAGAAGCCAGTTAACTAAGCCTAACAGAGGGAAAGGACAAGACTAAAGAACTCCACCAGTTATCAGTGCATTTCTAGAGTAATTTACAGGGGTGATCTTCCCCATGCTCTGTTCTGTGGGGAGCAGTGGGAAGAGCAAAGGCCTTAACTAATAATCCTTTAGCACTAACAATTTCCAACCTATTCATGGCCTGGTTGCATACAATTTCCAGAACTAAAGAGTTAACCTTCTAAGAACATTGAACTGATTGAGTGAGAGAGATGGATCAAAGTGGAACTTATAAGGGACTGTAAGTGACCTTTACTTACACTCCTTCTGACTCAGACTTTCATTTAACTTCAGCAAGAAAATGGCGCTACATGTCTCTCATTCAAATTACACAAAGTCTTTATTCTTTCCTTCCTTGAATATGGGGAGTATTTGAAGAAATGTGACAATACATTACTGGCAATTACTCATGTCAGAGGGAAAGTGGAAACTCTATAGTATGTGGCAAAACTCACGTCTACCCCCTCAAATAATCAATATTTGAGTTTAAAACTGGAGTTAGAAGTGCCTATGGTTGGCTTTAAACTTAGGCTAACACTGATCTTAACCTACACTCTTGCATCTGAAGAAGTGAGGTTCTTACCCACGAAAGCTTATGCTCCCAGTACTTCTGTTAGTCTCAAAGGTGCCACAGGACCCTCTGTTGCTTTTTACAGATTCAGACTAACACGGCTACCCCTCTGATACTCTCAGCATTATCCACTAAGCCATTTTCATCTTTTCTAAATCACTCCTGAAAACTCACCTATTGTAGGATGCACAAAATACATGAATCAGTAATATCTGACATCCCCCTCACTTTGTATTTGAAAATATTTTCTTAAATAAGCCACCAAGATGTGCAAGAACCTAAACTGCATACTCATATTGCTATATCCATCAGTCTCCCATCACCAGCAATTTGTCACCCTCACTTGGAATACACCATCTAAAACTTAAGCCCCTTATTCTGTAATTGGATGGACAGACCCTTACCTCCATGTGGATTCAGCAGGACTGGGGTCTTAAACAGTGTTTAAAGTTAAGGATGTGTATAAGGTTTTGCAGGATTTGGGCCTAAGTGTACACATTCTCAGGTAGAAACAGTGGGCTGGACCCTACCAAGCCTCAGTCGGAGGCATTCCTTGTGCAGGGAAACTTCAGGTAATGCAAGCTACCATTATGGAAAGGGAATATGGCCAGCGCACCACACCTTGGTAATCCCAGTTGCCAGAACTACTCCTCGGGGCTATGGGCAACAAGCATAAAAAGAGCAGCATATAGACTACTCTCCTTTATTCTGGGCCCTGGCCCAATAGCCGGCAGCCCCAGGATCAGACAATTGGAAAAGACAGTACAGCTGAGGATTTGACCTTGTATTTCTTTGTGTTTTGTGGAGCACCCAGCATACATATGGGTGCTGTGAAATATAATCTATTATTGGTTTGTTTTATCATTAATAATTAAACCTAAATCTGACTACAGTTATGCACCAATCAATTTAATTAAACTCTTGGAAAAAGCTATTTGTCAAACAGCAACGTAAGTAACGAATACAATACGTATGTTAGTGTCATTTTAACATACTGTGAATGTCACTCTCCATTTTATAGACACTGACAATTCAAGAAAGCCAAACTCAGTAAAAGATTTTCATAGCAATCTTTATTGAAGAATAAAGATCACCCAAAGTAAGTTTCATAAAAATTACCGTCGGCTACTGCAGAGTCAATAGTTAATCATTTCATTCAGATGCAATTAGAACAATTTTCAACTATCCTAACTTTAAATTATGTTCTATAATAACTTCTTTTGGAGGAATTAATGTGGCTTTGATAGAGAGTTATGCTGACAATGACTGCAGCGAGCAGTGTATATGGGAAAAGTTACATCCTCATAAACCTCAGCTCTCTAGGTAACCCCAAAGGAAAGAGAAATGGACATTAGGTCTCTCTGCATGTTGTGAGTGTATGAACTGGGGGTTTCAGTTGAGAGATCAAATATAGTCAAACATTTTGTCAGATTTATGTTCCTTAGCCTGTGTTCTTTCAGAGGGAGACATTTCAGGAAAAATTCAAAACAAAAAACTTACTTTTTATTATACTGCTTCTACTGCCCCACTTTTAGAACTAGTCAAAAAAATTCTATCAGAGTTCTTGTTGGATCCTTTGTGCATGCCTTAATGAGAACCTAGTGTACAAAATATAATTAGAGCGTTTCTTTATGATGAAGTGCTTAAGTCCCAATTTGAAGTATTCTACACAAACGTAACAAGTGTTGACATTTTGCAAACACTGTCACACTTAAATGTATTTGAATTGCTGAAACCTCTTTACCTTATATTAAAAACAAATTAGTCAAAGGAATGTTCATGTGAGCACGGCTAACCAGGGACTGAGTTTGTACTTCATGTCTGTATTTCCAATTTGTGCCTCAAGGCAATTCTGTAACACAATAATAAATATAACATGAAAAATTTAGACACTCATTTTATTAATTCTTGTCCTTGGCATTTCAACTTTGGTCTGTTGGTTTTACCACGTGTTAGTGTGTTACGTTTTTTTTAATCTTTACAAAGCTCTAATCTCTTAGATAATCAAACCTCTATAATCTATATTGATGTAGTATAAAGTCTGAATTTTGTGCCAAGCTGTAATAGGCAAAGGATCATTACACATTGTTCTTCCTTTTCTTCCATGGACTTTCCCATTTCCATATATTAGGATGTATCCAATTTACTTCTCAACTTAACCATTCCAGGAAAAGTCACCTAGCCAGATTTAAAATATTCAAAATGTTTTTGCGCTGGACTCAATGATATTTACAAAGAGGTCAAGCCAATTTTATGCACTAGATGTAAAGCTGTCTTTTATTCATACTATGCCATCAAACAAATCTAGCTAATACAGTGCACAGACAAAGCATAAAAAAACTGCTAAAGGGTAAGAATTGGGCTATAACTATAAAAGAACCCTATTTAAATGACCTAAAGCTATTACATAGGTGGTACATTCATTTATATTATAATTGCACTGAGAAATACTACTATATATTTAAGTGTCTGTCAGTGTTTTCATCATAAATTCCATTTTGGAGGGGTTTATAAATAATCTATGTTTGTTTGCATTGGGCTGAAGTCTGGTATAAAAATATGTTCTAGATGAAATTCTATTTTATTTTAACCAAAATTTGATTTAAATCACTCCAGACTGTTGTGAGAGGCTACCGGTGTGGTGCTTCTGCTTTCTCCTGTTGATATCACTCGGCTGCGTGCGTGTGTTCCCTCTGTGTGCTGCCCCAGCTCTGCGCAGATAGCTGACACAGCAGACCCGACGAGAATCCCCAATAACCACAGAGTCTACTAAGATACAAAGGCCCCTCGGCCAGGTTTATTGCGACCCTGACACAATTTCAGTTCCCCGTAGATTACTTAGTCTACCGGGCATACTGCTAGAAAGTGCCGCTCGGCAATGGACTCAGCTCAGTGGCGGGACTTTCCACTGCCCCCTCAGCCGGACAAAGACACCACCCCAGGGACACATTCTTATACACAGGTACAAACAAGTTACACATCACTCCTGACGTATTGAGGTGCAACCCCTCTACGTAGCAAGGTACAACCCCTCTACGTAATAAGGTGCCGCCTCTCACCTTGTACCTGTTGGTTCGATCAAAACAACTCTATCCATCATTTTACCCTTTTGCCCCTGTCATTGGGATGGGTCGGCCTGTTCCATGTTATCTGTGGAATGTTCCGGTATAGTGTGTCTTGGTACCATGTTTATGCTGTAACTATGCAACATCAGCCCTTTCCTTGCCAACTTCTGTGAGCAGGGCCTGCCTCTTGCTCACAGCTTAACTTTGCTTCATATTAGCAAAGTCTTAACCATTACTTTAGTTTGGTTCAGGCCTCATACTGGGCCTTCATTAGGCCTTTACTTACTACATTGCCTTCACTTACTACACAGACATTAAGAAAAAAGTCAGCACGTTAATATTAGGCTTTTTGATTGGAGAGAAAAGCAATAAAATGAACTAATTTTCAGGCCATATTACTCCATAAACTTGAGCTAAAACTTGTAAATAAAATGTTTTAAACAGTTCACTTTTTACATGTATTTATCTCTATCCAGAGTAGCTTCACTTCCAAATCTTCCTATTGTATACACTATATTTCATAGTCTTTGTACTAGTCGTCTAGAACAGAGTAAATTAAATCACACTGACTATACATACTACATTATTACACATTGTTTGGAACTGTAAGAGTCTGACTGCTATCAGCCTGAGCAATGATTGCAGGATTAAATCAATTACATTAAATTTTCCCTTTGTTTTCTATAATAAAAATACTATGTTCATTCCATACGGCGTGAAGCCTTTTTTTATAATGAACTCTTACTGTGAAACTCATGATGGAGTTTCTCAAGGGAGATTTCAATGGGCTTTGTATCAGACCCATAATAAAGCTTCAGTGCTTTTAGGGGAAAGTCCTGGCCCCACTTCCTCAAATGCAGAGGCCATCACACATGCACACTGAACCAGTGCAGTTCAGTTGCACAAGGAGGTAAGCAGAGTTTGCAATTTGGTCTGCTCTTCATATCACACAGAAGCATAAAATGGGGGAGGGCTTAAGAAACCTTCCAAGGAGAGCTGGTTCTAATGCAGCAAAACCTACTACTGCAAAAAGCTGAAGTCATTATTGTGGAGTGGCTGATGTCTGTGGTGGAAGGTTTCTGTCATCACTTGCTTCCATGGAGCTCCCCAGCCCTCAGCCCATCTACTCATGCTGGACTATTGGAGAAAAGCTCCACTACAACTACAATCTAACTCCACTCTCAACGGGTCCACTGAGGTAATCCTGTTGATATTAAGTAACCAGAAGTCAATGATACCTTTGGAAGGCAGCACTTAATATGTATTATCACTTCCTCACCTTCTCTTCATGAGCTAATAATAGGAGGGGGGAGGGAGAGGGAGAAGAAGAAGAACTTCCAATTCCCCATAGAGGATGGCTGAAGAGAAATACCTGATTTCGAAACAGCTTCCTTCTGGCAACAATTATGTCCTCCCAAAGAGCCTTCACTACAACACATGGCTATAGCTGTCAGTAGTGGAAGTGAAAAAGGCTCCAGCTACCCACTCCCAAAGTGAATGAGAGAGGGTTCCTGTTTCCAGGTAGACTCCCTCTTGTAGTATTGAAACTCTAGTCATAATGCAGTTTTCTTGGTTTTCCCCACCCATCCTGTTTTTTCTCTTTGTAAGAAAATAATCTTCTATAGGAATCCTTGCCACCCTTTCTATGGAGAATTCTGACAACTATAATGGCATATGTTCCTATTTAATGTCTCCTCTATTGCCTTTCCTGGGATTGGCATCTAATCTCAGTCAATGCTTCTCCAAATCCCAAAAGCATACTTTTGGGTAGTAAAAGCGTGAAAGAAAATTGTGTTCATACCATACTATGACATGGAGGGAGGGGAACTTAAAGGAATTGTTAATGGTCTGATTAAAATTGGTTACTACAATTGCAGCACCATTTTCTGAGGCCTTTGTTGCCCAGTTATAATACAATGCTATCAGTGCTCATATTGGATGAGTACAGATGGCTATTCCTTTCTGATTGCCCCCAGTTAATTGTTGAACAAAGGAAAAAAGCCGGAGTACTGTGATGTTTGTGGAGTCATTTTATTTCCAGTTCATGTGCTGAGGGACATAAAGATGATGAAGTGGACACTTTGACCCACCCAGCAAGCAACCTAACCACATAACTTTAAACCCATGAATAGACATTCAAAGGGACTATTGTGTGCTTAGCGTACCTTACTGAAGCAGGGCCTTTACCTGGCAAAAACAAGGACATTCAGAATTAAAGTCAGACTTGAAATTATTTCAACTACTTGCTATACAGAAACCCTGGGCTGCACACAGGCAGTGTTCTGAAAAGCTAAGTGAACAATTAGCCTAAAGTCTCTAGTGTTTAAGTTAAATATCTAGAAATAAATGAAATCCAGAGGTGAGTAAACATCCCACAGTTTGCATTTATAGTACATCTAATTCATTGACAATGCATGACTATTCACAGACTGAGAGTGTCATTGTTAATTCTGAGGCCAGATTCTGTTGTTGGGATGGAAGAGATACTTCCTGCCCCCTCATCCTTGGGTGTGAAGCACCCCCTCAGAGCAGAACTAATGTGCATCCCCACATGCAAAGGGCAGCAGGTATCTGGGAGTCTGATTGCACAAGTATCCCTCTCCTGTAACGCGTGGAAATCCACTCTGACTTCTCAGTGTGGCAGGGAGAGGGGGTTGGAGAGTGACATAAGGGAAAAAATGGGAGGACCAATATGTGAGGGATGGTAAGGAACCAAAGAGGACTATGAACTAGGGTAGACTCTGCAGAACAGCTACAAAGCCACTCTGTAATTTGGGAAGAGAATTCCATCCCTATTTCATACACGTCTTCCCATCTTGCTGCTGTGCTAGTTGAACTCAAGGATTAGCTCTTAATGGCAGATTTTTCTAACTGAAACTGAACATTTTAATGGACCACAAATCTAGTAAACCATCATACTTGTACATAAAACAGATACAATATAGTCATCACAAAGGATTGCAGGAGAAAAGCTGGGGAATCATTAATTTTTTTTTTCAGGTCATCACACGAACTGAAAAGTCAGGAAAAATGTTTGGAATTTGTTAGCAAGTTGGAAACATCTGTTTTGAGCAAGGAAAGAGTTCCTTTTATAACACTCAGCCTGGTAGCTAGGCCCATGCCTGAGGTGCAGGTTTGAATCCCCATGCTGGAATAGGGCTTGAATTCTGATCTCCGCCCTGACAAACTAGTGCCCTAGCTTCCAGCATATAGGTTATTCTGTGGTGGGTTGCTTTCAATCTCTCCTGTTGAAGCTGTTCCACTTTGTTTAAATATCTACATATTCAGTGGACCAAGAGAGTAAGAACTGTAGCCTAGAGATTAAGGCATTTACCAGGGAGGACAAAAATATGGATTCAGATTCCTTCTCTGAATCAAGCAGCCTACAGCCTTACATCTTGTGACCTTGAGTTCCTGGGTGCCAAGTTGTTTCTTTTCTTCTTAAAATGAAGATTAGGAGGCCAGATGCTCAGTTGTTGTGAGTTAGCATAACTCCATTGACATTAATACAGCTCTGCCTATTTCTACAAGCCAATCTAGTTCACAAACTTTAATAGTATCTTCCTGTAGATTTACAGAGATTATAGGCCAGTTATTCAGAATAAGAGAATTGTACTTTTAACATTACTATCTTTATGACATGGATGAAATAATAGATGTTCAAAAACATGGACCTGCTCCTGCTCCTGCTCCCTACAAACTGAATAGCAGAACTCCGGCCAATCCTGATGGGAATGGGATCAGGTCAAAGAAGCATTTATTCCTAGATAGGAAAAGAAAATACACGAAGTCTGAGCTCTAGTCTGACCTTTATCTTCATATTTGATGATTCTCAAATGACCAAAAGGTTAACTAAACTCTAAAAAGGTCACCTGTCTTTGATCTAGCTACATAGGTCCTTTTCTGGTGTTTAATAATTATTCAACTTCTGTTCATTAAATATCATCCCTCCTTTGTGATTTCCCCCCCTTGTGTCAAGAGCTAACTTTATTTTGTTATATTAAATAATTAAAACTTTTCTTTAAAAGTGAGCAATTTGTTTGCTGTGGGAAATATTTTTTAAACTATATTAACATTCAACACAACCCTCAAGGTAAATTCTTTAGATTATTTTTTGTTGTTGTTGTTCTTGTTTCTACTATATAACACTTCCTACAATATAATGATACCATAATATTATATTCTAGTTTCATTCTTGTTTGGAGTATGCAAATAATGTACTTTCAAAACTGAAAAACTGATAATCTTTAAAAATGGGAAACACACCAGGCTCAAAACATGTAAAATTATATATTCAATCAAATCATACTTCAAATGGCACAAAATTATCAGTTTGTTAATCAAAACAAAAGGCTGAGTAATATTTAAAAATCAAAGATTCAAGGCATAGAGACTTAAATTTTTCAGATTGCTACAGAAATTGTACAGGAAGTATGTCTATAGACTTCTAAAAGGTGCAAATTTGAGAGGGAAATAAGTTTCCATTTAGTTGACTCAATCATATTGCTGTGCACTGTCTAGATAACCAAATGTTTGCTGTCATTGTTTCTCATCATTTCTCCACATCCCTTGCATTTGTTTGTTACACTCAAGTTGCTTATAGTCTAAATTAGACTGCAAATTCCTCATGGCAGAGACCGTTACGGGTTTCCAATGAATACTGACTAAACACATGCATGCAAAAATACGTGGCTTGGCACTGGGGTCACTGGTAAAAATGTGGTTCCTTTCACTGTTTACATCACTTGTCAAATTAAGCTTGTATTACCATCTCATCCCTAATCACCCTGAAGTCAGGGTTCGGGCATATTGACAGGACCCTGTAGTAAATGCATGGTGTGCATGCTGCACATGTTGCATGGATAAATAGCTGGCTTGAGTCTCTACAAGAACTGTCAGTCCGGTACCTTTCACCATAATCAAACGCACTAAAGAGCTTTTATAAAGTTCATTCATGAATCTTTATACAATGTAACTTAATTTTCATTCTGTTTGGAAAGAATATCTTGGATGGGCAAGGGAACAGTAAAAGAAGATCTCATTTGACCTTTATATAACTCTTTCAGCTATGCAAGGGGCACTGAGTAACCTTCTCAGAAGGCAATTCCATTTCCTTCAGAATCTCATCCCTGTGAAAATAAACATAAAGGACAGCAGGAAAGAAAGATGCTGGATGTGCTTTCTCCATTACTCCTTGTAGGTTTACAGGTTTAGGGCAGGATCATACCCAAATATGTTTCTTCCCTCCCGCTCCTCCCCTGTTTTATGAACTAGAGGGAAAAGAGAAAGGGAAAGAAGGGGAAATGTTAGCAATCTATGGGTTAGTGATTTTGTTTAGACCTTCCCCTAATGCTCCTGTGGGTCTAATTATAGTGCACTGTTTATGAAGATCAGGAGCAATAGTTAACCACCCCTCTCCCCCCATTCCCCAATGTGTGTACATAGAAATCAGTTTGGTTTCACCTGGTGTGGGGATGTGAAATAAATCAGGATGATAGTATTGGCTTCAAGAGATTGTCAGCTATTCTCCCATTCTATAGAAACCCTTCCACAGGTACACGATGGAGGTATGGACAGACACAAGGAAGAGGCTTGGAAAAGGGGGAATTTTCAAGGCAACATCTCCTAAAACCCCATGAACTAGGCAACACAGGTCACTGCTAGTAGCCTTTTCATACAATGATTTCCCTCGCCTTGTTGGAGCATTTGAGGCAACCATAGGCAGAATTTGCAAGGCAACATGATTCCTGAAGGAATCAGGAAACTATGGGAGCTGGAAGAGAAGTGTCTCAAGAAGCTGTGTGGATATTCTTGGCCCCTATTGGTGTCCCAAGAGCTGTATAATCTTGGGACATCTCCTGGTTTTGAGGGTGAATCCCCTAGTTAATCTGTCTTCTTAAAAGAACAGCTACAAAGAAACTCTGCATACTGAAAATATTCATGTCTGTGTATACGTTCCTACATGAAGACCACTAAATCATTGCAAATTTCTACGTAGTCCTATTGACTTTCGATAAAGTCTTACAATCCAGTGAATGATTGTAGAGGCTCCAAATTCACTAAACTGATGCAATTCATCTCTCCAGAAGTGGGCAGGACTAGGGAATAGAGTGAGCCGCAGGAAGGCCACATCCCTGTGTATTGCTGAGCACAGCTTTACAGCGTTCCTGTTACTCTGAACAGATGTATTTTGACTGTGGGTAAGGGGATGGATAACAATTCCTGGGTCACTGGCTATGTGGAGCTACAGTTTAAGTCCTTTCACCATGCAGGAGGATTTCAGCCACCACCAGGATTACTGTCAAAGATGATCTCCAGGTTGTCAGCCAGGGTGACAGGGAGGATGATGGTACTGTCAACAGCAATAAGGAATGGAAGCAGTGGAAAGAGTTTTAAAATAATGAGCTTTTTTAGCTTTATTAGGCTTGAATTGTTGGTGAACTATCCAGGAAGAACAGGCAAGCTATTATAGGGGACTAGATAAACAGAGCAGTCTAGGTTCAGAGAAGATTTGAGCCAGCCTAACACTGACATTTGAATTAGGGTAGGTGACACTCATTCTCCATAACAAACCTTTTACTCAACTATTTTACAATGCTTTTGAGACATATAGAATGACTTGAGGGATCAGTAATGCAACATATGTCTTCTCTAGGTCATTAGTTCAAATCTGGCTCCAGTGAGGAGTGATGGAAATAATCATCTGACCACTTTTTGGTGACCTATTATGAAATGGGTTTAGCAGTCTCAGTCTACTTGCTTGCAGAGTGGTGTTCATACTACAAATGGCACTAATTGGCTCCCTTGTTAGCAATTTCAGCAGAGAGGGCAAGGAGTGAATGGATATGGAGACTAAAGTGCCTTCTTAGACTCCAGGTCAGGTTTTAGGCATGATGGCACAGATTTTCAAAAATAAGTCCTTGGATAATGGCAAAATGCCATTTTGTATAGATTTAGTGAGTGAATGTTCCTTTTGTAATGCATGCAGCCAAATCCATTAAAGAGGCATGGTTATACATTTTTTGTAAATAATGGTGTACCCTGGAAGTTCTCACGCAGCCTTGGTACGGCATCCCAAACCCAAGTCTAAAACAGAATGCTCTGAAAAGTCAAAAGATATAAAAGTGTTGTAATTATTAAATTATATGTATAGTTCTCCAGAAGTGCCATTTGCTTTCTGTTTGAGATTCTGAATTAGTAGAGGGAGGCTTTTTTCAGGCAAAGTAATTTTAGTGAAAGCCATATTTCTTAAAGTGATTAGGCATTTTTACTTAGTCCACACAGAAGCCACTTTAAAAGCAGCTGCTTTATTAAAGAAGAGGTTGCATTGCATACTGCTTTTTAAGTGCAGTTACTTTGATCAAACAATTTCAGAATGTTCTGTCAGACAGTACAACACGTGGGGGGAACTGTTTCTTTCAGCAGATTGATACATGCCTTGCCCTGCAAAGTGTGAAAGCAGTCTTGGAACTTGGTCTTGTCTCTGAAGAAAAAGAAATATAATAATACTATTAAGGATGAAAAAATGAGAGTAGAGAACATCTAAAAAAACAAGTGATTAAGCAGCTGTGACCTTAAGATTGCTAATTTCAGAGCTATCTTTTGCCAAAGAGTCTTGAATACCAGTGTTGTTATATTTAAGAAGGCTCCATGACTTTCAACATTCTGGGATTTTGTGAGTAAGTAATGGGGTTAATTGGATGGCAAGTTAGTCGATGTACAAGTGGGTGAGTAGGTGGACGGATAACCACATTGTACTACAAATATTAGGCCTTATTTGCCACTGCCTTGCAAATACATAAATACTTTTAAAAAATCAGTAGCTAAGAGGCATGATTCACAACTGTCACTCCAGTTTTGAAGTCAATTGTTACACTACAGTAAAACTGAAGTAACACAGTTATGAATCATGCCACTACCACTGTAGTGACCATACAAAATGTGGGGTAGCACAAAACGAGGTCTTGAAAGTGCTAGGAAAGCATGGCATAATGCTGTAAGGGGATATGGAAGAGGAGGGGATCTGGAAGCACACTTCAAAAATATAGAGGACCATAAGTAGGGTCTCCACACACTAGGACAGCAGGGCCAACCACATAAAGAAAGAGAACCTGGGCCTATTTGTTTTGTGCATTATTTCTAAATGAAGAAGCAGATAATGTTTCTTGATAAAATGACTCACTCATGTAACTAGTTAATGACAGTCTCATTATATTTCTCCTTTAATATCTAGTCATATGCATACATAATTAGTGAACTCCAAACTACATTTTAGTTAAATCATCCACTTTTTGTCTGGACTGACTGTTTTTAAAGGTACAGATTGCATGTACACATTTGTTTTAGCTCTAAAAGATTCAGCTGCAATTCGTATTTCATGAACATTTGCTCCTTGCCTTTTTCCTTCTTCCAAAAAAGCCATTTTCAACGGGAAATAATAAGCACTAAAAGTTTGTTTCCTCTTCTAAAAGAAAGATGACAAAACATGAGAGAAGAATCTGGTAGAGGAAGATTGAGAGACTTCTAAAGCACTCAGATGGCATGTCTGGACTACAGAAAGCCTTTCTGTACAGATCTGTGCATGTGATACTTGAAGCGTAGCTGAAGACGATCATGAGAATAAGGTGATATGAATAATAGAACTATAGTTCACTTTTGCTGTGTACTGTTTCTCTAAGTCTATAAGGAAGTCAGGTGAAGTTCTAGGTAGAGGCTGTGCTTCACTGCAACAAGGACAGAATTGATGAGGGATCCTCCTGTCAGTACATACACCAGCACCATATAAATAATACAATACATTCACACCACTCCAAAAATGATGGCATGCTCAGGAATGCATTAGGAGGAATTAGGCCATCACTATGATCTGTGGCCTGTGCCCATCTGATCATTAGTAAGTTAGATGAGAATTTCTAGCTTTGGATCTGTACAACCTCAGAATTTCACTGAAGGAGTAAAATTCATGCAGCTACTATCATAAAATCAGTAGCAGCATTTCAACTGAGTAAACAATGCGGCCAATTCTTGGGAAGTGGGTGAACATGGTGCTGTCCAGAGACTCAAAGGATGTGAATTCATTGTGGCTATGGAACTCCCATGACATAACTATGACAGATGCCAATTTCCTGATATATCCCGAAGAGACATTGTATTAATTTTATGTATTATTGTCATCCAGGATTGGATGTAACCCCTTTAGGTAGGAGATGTGACTAATGTAAGACCTGAGAGTTCAAGAGATTATACTGAAAACACATCAGACAAGTATGGACTTCTGGGATAAAAAGTGTTAAGTGGATTTTTGGGGGAATACCTAGGGAGAAATTAAAACAAATTACTCACCTCTGTTATACAAAAATGCAGCCTTTTGTTGGTATGACCTGAGGAAAATGTCACTGTCTGCTGATTATGTGTTACATATGATCAAGATCAAAGATCCGACTTGTATAAAGAAACAGTTTATCTGTCCAGTCTTTGTTCTGATTGTGCATCCAAGAGGGATATGAACTTAACCATGTAGGGGGAGGCAAATGTGGATTTTGAAGGACTCACATCTATTAGAGCCCTAGATTGGAACTGGGGGTGACCTCTGATCACCTTTAACATGTGTGTAGGGTCTATTATTGTTTAAATATATTTCCTCTGTAATGCTTTTACCGTTAGAATAAGTATGTTTGCTTAGAAGCAGCTGTATGGTAAATTATAACTGCTGGCAATACAATGGTCATAGCTGCTAGAGAGAAAGCAAAGCAGGAATACTGGCTTTCTAGGCAGTCTGGCTGCTGGGAATATCACAAGGTAGGCAGGGAACTGTGCAGCCTTAAAAACTCCAGACAGGAGAGAGTGAGACACATGTTTCTGCCCAAGAGGTGACAGCCAGAAACCTTTTAGTGGGCAGCCTCAAGGGACCACAGAAGGTGACTGTGGTGTAGTTACCCTGAAACTGTGGCAGTAGCACCTTCCTTCCCTCATGTGGGGGGGGAAGAGGGGCAGGGAGGGAAGGGTCTGAGGTTGTGATGCATCATTCACAGGAGATGCAGTCTGACCAGAGTGACTGTCTCATTGAGGAGAATGATAACAGGAGGCATCATGTCAGATATCCAAATCTAATATTTTGGCCAAACTGTCATATTTTCATGCGTGAAAGAAGTTCAGATGAGCTCTAAACACAACTTCTGATTTTTATTTGCCATAGATCTCTCCTGCATAAGCATACGCTATTTTCTTATCACTGGTCTCTCTTGAGAGAGAGAAGGCTCGTGTCTAAATTATCCTGGGTCTGGAGAGAGCATGGGGCCAAATCTTCATCCCATTGAAATCAAACTGTTGCCACTGACTTCACTGGGACTAGAATTTGACCCATAGTTACCACAAAGGACATTTAAAAGAAAAGGTCATGATTTACCCCAAAAGATAGCATGCCATCCTTATACATATAAGGCATGAAGCTGGAAACCAGTGATTATTATTCAGTTGTCAGCCTTCACTAACCAAGCCTTACAAGTAATAGAAGTGGAGACAGCCATAACACTTTCTCTTGCAAGCCAAAATAAAGAGAAATGGACTATATGGGTGATATACTGGTAGCAATGAGTGATGAATTATGGCATAGGCTTAAATTCCTTGTTGGATCAGGCCACAGTGATTAAATAAATAAATAAATCTGCTCAATGTGTAGCAGCAGTCAAAAAAGCTATCAGAATGTTAGGAACCATTAGGAAAGGGATAGACAATAAGACAGAAAATATCATAATACCTCTATAAATCCGTGGTATGCCCACATCTTGAATACTGTGTGCAAATCTGGCTACTCCATCATCATTGCAGAGTCCTAGATCCTGGGCTCCAGCCCAAGCCTGAACATGTAACTCACAATTAAACAGTCCTTTAGCCCAAGCTCTGGGAGCCCAAGTCAGCTGATACGTGTGTGTGTGTGTGTGTGTGTGTGTGTGTCTAATTGCAGCGTAGGCATTAAGCCTTTCATCACCTGTGTGGAATAATCATCCCCATCACAGAGAGAGAAATATTGGTGGCACTCTCCAATGAATCATATAGATCACTGTAGCACTTTTATCTGATCATAACAGTACTATTAAGTATTATCTCAATTCAATATACCCAAAGTCTGTCTCTGAAAAATTATGGAATAATTTAAACACTTTATAAGTGTTTAAAGAGATGCTGTTTTGAATACTTATAAAATATTTACTTCTGTTTTTTTAAAAAAATATGCACAATTTATTAAAATTCCCATAATTATCAAAAATCTTAACAAAATCTCCAAGATACAATGGAAAATAGTAAACAAAAATATCACCTGGAGAACAAAATAATAAATTAATCTCCCTGTCACCAAGCCAAAGCCTGATTTTTTTGCTGCATTTCTAGTCTGTTTTTACTCACTCATAGATCAGATGAAGTCCACTGATGTATGGTGGTGATTTTCAAAGGCACAAAGTGAAATTGAGTGCCCAACTCCTATTTAAAGTCAAATTAAAGTTTAAATAAGCCTGATTTAGGATTGAGGGGAAAAACTAAACAAAAACGGAGATAGAACCTCAGGATTTGGTCCACTCATAACAAAAATTACAGGACCAGATCCCAAGATCGTTACTCATGTAAAACTCCAATTGTCAACCTGAGGGAGGGATAAAACCACACCTCATCAATATACATAAATAATTTCAAGATTCAGTAAGTGTTGCATCCAAAGTAGTTATTTTTTCATTACAGCTATTTAATTATTCATTATATCTCTATTTTTAGAGTAATATCAATAAGGAGAGTAGGGAGTCTGGTTTCTGTTTATTGGATAAAAATGGCACTTAGGTCAAAATCTTCCTTCAGAGCCTCTGGTGAAATGTATCCAAAGTAATGATCCAGAATATGTCTCTGCTACATAGCTCTAAGTCTGTCAGTTACAATCCTTTATTGCTTTATTCTTGAAACTTGTGTGAAGAGACAGGATGTTACTCTTTAAGGTGTGAGGCAATTTGGGCACCTAAACTCCCTATGTGTGGTATAACTGTGATTCACAAAACTCCTGCTTGGCTACTGCAGAACCTCCAAGGTGCCTAGCTTTCTGCTGTAAACGTTCCCTAGGTTTTAGACTGGGCCATGCACACCGCTTCTTCCCTCTAGGCACCCAGCCTATCTGCTGGCTAAACCCCAGAGCAATGCACAAACTAGGGGAAGAAAGGTGTTCATCTGCCTGAGTGAAGTGCAGGACCTGATCTATAGACAGCTTCTTAGCTTGCCTAGCAGACTGAGTCCCATTCAAAATCTGACTAGACAAGGAAGCCATCATAACTCTTAGCCCAGTGAGCCAAGCACTCAGGATGTGGCAGACACAGGTTCAATTCTCCCTTTCCCTTGGGGAAGGAGGTGGAGGGAGAAAGGGGAAAGAATTTGAACCAGGGTCTCCCACCTCTGTAGAAGGGTGTTCAGACCACTGAACTATGGGATATTCTGACACTTGAGAAAGGGCGTTCTTCAGTCTCTCTTGTTGAAACTGTTCGATTGTGGATAAATAATAAAAGAGTGTTAGGACCCAGACTTTGCCACCTCTTAGCTGTCTGCCCTAACCACTGAAGTTCAGAGTCATTCTCTCACTCCCTGGTCCAATGACTATTCCTAAATATGACAAGTTTCAGAGTAACAGCCGTGTTAGTCTGTATCCGCAAAAAGAAGAACAGGAGTACTTGTGGCACCTTAGAGACTAACAAATTTATTAGAGCATAAGCTTTCGTGGACTACAGCCCACTTCTTCGGATGCATATAGAATGGAACATATAATGAGGAGATATATATACACACATACAGAGAGCATAAACAGGTGGGAGTTGTCTTACTAACTCTGAGAGGCCAATTAATTAAGAGAAAAAAAAAAAACTTTTGAAGTGATAATCAAGCTTGATTATCACTTCAAAAGTTTTTTTTTTTTTTCTCTTAATTAATTGGCCTCTCAGAGTTAGTAAGACAACTCCCACCTGTTTATGCTCTCTGTATGTGTGTATATATATCTCCTCATTATATGTTCCATTCTATATGCATCCGAAGAAGTGGGCTGTAGTCCACGAAAGCTTATGCTCTAATAAATTTGTTAGTCTCTAAGGTGCCACAAGTACTCCTGTTCTTCTTATTCCTAAATAGTCCTTGGGCCAGAGATTGTG
Organism: Malaclemys terrapin pileata; assembly: GCF_027887155.1. Classification (NCBI taxonomy): domain Eukaryota; kingdom Metazoa; phylum Chordata; order Testudines; family Emydidae; genus Malaclemys; species Malaclemys terrapin. Next base: position 95,441,408 of record NC_071509.1, read on the forward strand.
ATTGTAGTTCAGTGGTTACACACCTCAGTGAAGAGATACTGAGTCCAGCCCCCCACTTTCAATCAGTCTTTCATCATTTAGCCACAGTAGAATAACTTGCCCAGAAGAGGCTAAGGGGGGCCCATGTCAGATTATCCCAGAGGTCAGTGGTTTGAGCATCTATCTCAGAGGTAGGAGAACCCAGTTCAAATCTTTTCTCTCTGCTTACCAGGGAAGGAAAAATTAAACCTGAGTCTCCTATTCCCAGGTGAGCACTCCGACCACTGGGCTAAAAGTGTTTGTACACCATGTAGCACAATAGTTTTTTGATCTCTAAGGATAAATCTACACTGCAATTAGGCACCCGTGAGGGAGGATGGTCCCAGAGCTCAGGCTCCGGCCCAGGCCCAAATGTCTATACAGCAAGTAAACAGACCCTTATCTCAAGTCCTGCAAGTCCCAGTCAGCTGGCACAGGCCAGCCACAGGTTTTTAATTGCCATGTAGACTTACCCTGAGAGCTATTGAAATACAAACAGAACAAGTAAAAATATTTTGGGGGGGGGAGGAGGAAACAAGACCCTTTAATACTTTATAGGACCTAGTATCTTAATTAAAACAAAAATGTACAAACATTTTAGATGTTTAGAATGCAGATGTTTTCTGTGCAAACTCAAATGGAAAAAAGGAAACATTTCTGTAGACAGTAGGTTTTAAATAAAAATGGAAGATTTATGCACATAATGTGACTATTAAAAATACAGATGAGAAGTTTTTACACAGAAAAGGTCCTGCTACATTTTCATTCATGGAGGAATTTGCATTAATCTTTTAAATAAAAGTATTAGTAGCACAATTGTAATGTATTTTTATGCAATTAAAAGTTCATAAAATGACTAGATATACATGCACTATTCCCCCCTCTTTCCCACTCTCATTTCAGGACTGTGCCAGAGAGAAAAAAAATTATCTTTCTAAGAGCAAGGAAGACAATACTGACCCCTGTATCCCACAATACATCACAGGAGCAGTCCTTTTGAAGTTAATGGAACTTCATGTGCTGTAAATTAAGCACCTGTTTAAGCACTTTCCTAGAGTAGGCTCTTACACAGATAATTCAACAAATAATGGCAATCGCTTGTGGTGGGCGAGTGGCACATCAAGGGAGAGATAATAGTAAATAATGGGAAGGGGAGATGGGAGCATTGTTTTAGGAGAAAAGGAAAGCAGATAGTGAAAGTGTTTGGGACTAGCCCTTTCACAGATGTTTGGAGTAGAGAGAGCACATGACCCCTGCACATGGGCTAATCACAACTGCAGTTCATATCCTCCCGCAAGCACAGGAATTCCTTCCTAGTGGACAGGGCTGGCTCCAGGCACCAGCTTACCAAGCAGGTGCTTGGGACGGCCACTTCGGAGAGGGGAGGCACGTCCAGCTGTTCGGCGGCAATTCTGCGGACGGTCCCTCACTCTTGCTCGGAGCAAAGGACCTCCCGCCGAATTGCCGCCGCAGATCGCGATCGCGGCTTTTTTTTTGTTTGTTTGTTTGGCTGCTTGGGGTGGCCAAAACCCTGGAGCCGGCCCTGCTAGTGGATTCCTCTGAGATACAAGCTACCCTAAAGAGGGCAGGGAGGAGGCAAGGATATGACTCTGCTACCACTTCCCTTTTTTCCTTATCCCTGGACGACATCCTTGGGGAAGGTGTAACAACTGCACACCCCTGAGGGGATCTGTGAAGGAGAGAAACAGAAGGGGGCAGGAGAGATTTAGAACCTGAGGGAATCTCAGATGGAGACATTTACACCTTGCTCCTTGCACCTCAGCTAGTAAGACACAGACTCACAGACTCCAAATTTGGCCTATAGAGTCCTAGCTTACAATAAATAAATGTGGTTAACATTTACATCAGAACATGTTTTGTATTTAGAGTAACACTTCTGCTCTGTGATATTTCCACATACTGCTTTTCTAATGGATATCAGAGCAAAAATGTGTCAAACATGTGTAATTCACCTTTATGTTCTTTAACTTGGTGAGAGTTGGATTTCTGTAGTTAAGATGCTGATAGATATTTTGAAGTATATACATTCACATTACAAAACAATGCATTATGTGAACTCTTACACAGACAGGTTTATGAGTGGTGTTTAAACCTCACTTGATTACCTTAAATGCTTTTAACTTGGCTCTTCCATTTATCTTGCAATAGTCTGTAAAAAGAATGATGACACTGAGTTGCGCTAACTCAAATAGCCATAATGCCTGACTTTGTGGTTTCAAACAGACAAGAATTTGCTCTGTTTTTCTTTTATCCCTTTCCATGTGATAAGGAAAAGTCTGGATGCATTAAGTAGAAACTTGACACATCTGTCAGTAGAACTACCATCTCCCCTCCTGTGCTGAGGAGCCAGTTGTCTGTCATCTGGATCTCAGAGGACATGGAGGTTGGGCTCTGGAGTCTCTATCTGTTTCCCCAGATAGCAAGCCCACTCTAGATGTGCCATTCCTTGCTTGACAGCTGGACTAGATGATTCCATCATCAGATTGCCTTCTGTTTTACCACTAGGGGCCAGGTGTCATTCTTCAGGGAAGGGAGTTAAAGCTTTTGTCAGGGTATATTTCTCTTGTTTTACTTAACATCTACTCACCTTTTAGTATTAAAAAGAAAAATACAAACTGATAAGGATATCCCTAGGCAGAGTTTTCATGTTACCCAAGACAGTCTCTGTGGCTGCAAAGATCCTTCAATAATCTGTCAAAAACTGACATCACTGTGTAAAGAGCTGTTCATTTCTATATCTCATTTTGGATTGATGAATGTGCCACTTCTATATCCTTCAGCTTAGTATAACATTTGCCCTTTCATGTTCTCAGTTTAAGCCACTGGGAAGTCAGAGCTATTTCAAAGCATAATTATACCAATCTGCATATAAAAGGCTATATGTCCTACAGAGGGTTCAATAGAAAAGGCAGACTCTTCCAAAGAAGAAAATTAGAAGTAAATCCCATAACTAAGATTCAGTAAAGTTAATACATTTTTCATCTGATGTGAACAGTTTGTGAGTTTGTAAAGGCACTGGAAAATTGTCTAAGCTACTGCTCTGTATCAGTATTGTGTCAAAATGTAGCTGGTACAAGAGCCTCTCAGAGTGCTCTGGAACTGGTTCACCCCTTTGGTATATAACACTGCTACATTGAGAGAGAGAGAGTGGGTAGTTTTGGTTTTGATTTTAGTTTTTCAGTATTATTGGTTATGGAAGGAGTAGTTTATTTCATTATTGCTTACTTAGGAATTGTCAAGGAACAGCTAGAACAAGGGGTAAAGGCTTTTTCTAATAGATGTGTAATTCTTTATTTTATTTACTTAGACTTCTTCACAGTAACTTGCTTTTACAGGTGTTCTGATCCCATTGGAAATATCAAAGTCCTGTTGCTACAGCAGTTGACTTACATAAAGTGTAGTCACAAATATTATCATGAAACTAGAGGACACCCAGGAAAAAATAAATTGGTTTGTAGTATTGCCAACCTCAAGCCTTCAAAAATAGTCAACCCTCCCAAAACCATGTGATTTACAAAAATATGCTTGGGATTGTTTTTAAAGTACCTTTTGAAACTTTAGGGGCATGTTCTCAGGCTTCTCTCTGTAATGATGACAGTTCGACAGTTAGAAACTTCCTTTTTTTGTGTGTATGTTGTTTGTGTAAATGAGCTGAGATTCTTACATATATCCAGGATGCTAAGAGTTGGGACATTAAGAAATACACCAAATATCACAATAAAATCATGACCATCTGCTCTCTCTCTCTCTCTCCCTCCTTAAGTCCTAATAAGACTTATATCTGGGGTTTCCAAAGTAGCCTAAAGGATTTCGGCACCCAACTCCCAAATTTCCCTTAAGGTCCTTAGAAAATCCCAGCCTGTATCCTTTGTAGCCTGTGGACAACAGGGGACAGCTTGATCATGAATAATTGAGCGGGTCTGAAATATTACAGCTGTGGAGGGCAGTCTTTCTGAGGTAAGAAACACATGCAAACTGAGTATATCATTATATACAGGCAGTAAACAAAGTCATGACATTTGTCCCCTGAATAGCAGCTTTAAGGCGAGCAGCTCTGTAACATGAGGACTCTACCAGATCTCTGTCAGTCTCCAGAACTACAACCTCTTCCCTTCTGTGGGGGCATTATATGAGGCACAAGCCACCCCAATACTGCTCCCAGGGGTGGGGCCACAGCACCAAGGAGACTCGCATTTTCTGACCATTGCAAGTGGCAGAGTGGGAGCTTAGAACTGCATGTGACAGCAAACCAAGGATTTGGAGAACTTATGACTTGGACGGTATGAGATAAGGAGCTGTCTGATCATTCTGTAGAGGAGTGGAGCTATGGTTGTGGGAATGCAGAGACAAAAGACTTTGGATTAACAATAGCAAAACAGATTGACCGGGACTCTGAACTACTGGGGAATGGTTCCTTTAAACCATGAAAAATACAAAAATCAGAACATAATCAATCCAAATTTGAACACATGTGTTGGTTAAAGGGCATTATAATCAAATGCTCAGTAAATTAGAAGAGATGTTGTTTTTTATAAAGTGTAAAGAGATAGCATTCATTCCTGCTTTTATATAAGCATTTCTTGCTTCTTATTTGGAAATGCCTTAGTATGTTTATATTTCAAAAATGCTGTATATTCTAGAAAATGAGATCTGGCTTTTAACGTAGAAGCATTACAGCATATGGTAATCCCAGTCCTAAACACTTAAATGTGCCTGTCTGTGCCAACTCTTAATTACCAGCTCATTAACACTCAGGTGTCAATTGCTGGTGGCAAAGGCAATACTCAACTGGCCTGGTTTCTGTCATGCACAATGTAATTAAATTGACCTCAGCAAAAGGAGCCCAGTAGTTGCCTGATACCACTTGGACACTGGTTTCAGGCACTAATCACAATAGTGTAATTTGGTGAATCACACAGTGTAATGAGGGAAAGGCTCTGGAGAGTAGAAAATTGTACTTGCATATGTAATAATGACTTTAAGGACAATTAGAGGAATAATCACTGCTCTGTTTTGTTCCAAGCTAATAATGAACTATGGTAACTATTTGATTTTTGCATTGTTGATCTAAAATTCTAGATGCTATTAAAATAATGGTTACCAGCAAGGGTTGATTGGGTTTTGTTTCTTTGTTTGTATGTTTTGTTTTTAAGTATTGTAACACTAAGGACAAAATCTCACCCTCAGTCTAAGGTTACATTTACACTACAAGGAAGGGGTGTGATTTCCAGCTTGCATACATCCTCATGCTATACTTGCGCTAGCTCTCATTGAGCTAAATATTAGTGTAATTGCAGTATCATGGCCAGCAGTGGCATCACAAAGCGTGCTGAGTAAGCCCTTATGGGTTCAGGTGGGCTTGCACTTGGCATGGATAAGCTGTGCCAGTGCTGCCCATGCTACCCCAGCTACACCTTTATTTATACTCAAGCTAGCGTATGTGTGAGTGAGCTGGGAATCACAGCTGTAGCTCAGAGTGCAGATGTAACCCTCACTGTCAGAGTTATAGCTTAAAGAGTTTGCTGTGTGCTAGTCACTGAACAATCCTTAGTAGGTCATGTCAGCTAGTGGATATGATTAAACAACTTTGGAGATTAGTAAAGACAGCAGTGTGCACCCATTTCACTGTGACCTGTATATATGGAGGGCGGGATAGGGATCTGAATGCACCTCAATCTAATTATTTATTATATGGTCCTCCTAACCATAGTCGCTGAGCCCTCCATTCTAATTAGTGGTTTTTATTCTCACAATGTTTGTGAGGCAGAAAAGTATTATCCCCACTTTACAGACAGGAATCTGAGACACATGGTAGATTAAGTGACTTACCCAAAGTCACACAAGGTCTGGCTAGGAACTAAACCCAAATCTCCATCCATTTCCATGTGCATCTGGCCATCCTTCTAGCACAGTATATTTCTTTAGAGTCATGGAGATTTAGCACCATGTGGGCTGGTTTCCCCCTTCCCTTTATTGTTTCATTCTTTCCTTGTGCTCCCCTCTCTGCCTCCACCCATTCCCTCCTCTTTTATTTTATAATTAGATTGTGTTTGCTCTTTGGGACATGGACACATTTTTAGAAATGTTTATACAATACCTAGAACAATGGAGGCCTGATTCATGACAGGGTCTCTGAGGTGCTACAGAAATACAAATATAGATAAATAATAAGCTAGTGTCTAAAAGCAATTGAGACTGAGATGCGTATTCTGTCCAATTACATTACGATGGTGTTACCCACCCCAAAAATTCCTCATACATTTACAATATGTAACACTGTATTTTTATTATTATATTCTGGAACTTTCTATTCTAGTGACTTTATGTATTTTTATGTATGGGTTCAAAAGCATAGAAGCAATTCAAAGTAAATAATAAAAGTAAAGAGAGATTAAAAATCCAGAGGACAATTCAATTTTGAGCCACATGTGTTTTAAATATAATATAGCCACTGATCCTACAGATTCTATAGCTCAAAATTTCACTGATGTTGATGGACTGTCTGAGTGTAGGGTATATGTAGGATCAAGTATATTGTCATGGTGAATGGTTTAAAAAATATTCATGACAAAGAGTGTAAGTCATCTGATGAAAATTTACTGAGCTGGGAAAAGAACAAAGAAAAAAACCTCTAGCGCCTTAAGAATGATGTAAACAGATTTGCTGACAAGTTTGTTAGATATGTAGAAGGAGAGAAGTCATTTCTAGTGGCATTACAAAATTTAATGAATAGATGAAAGCATTTTGTTGATGTGTTTATTAAAGATTGTGAATTCTAGGGGAAGTGATTTAACAAAGGAAGAACAATGCTGTGCACAGTTTATGAACAAAAGGGAAAGAGCTCTCTTGAAGAGCAACAGGCAGTCAAGGAAAGATGTTTTCCAGTGAAGTGCTGACAGATACAGCAGGTGGGCTTGAGTAAGTTGAAAGGTATCCACCATACAAACAAGGGTGTGTCAACACTGCCTCCTGAGTAAATTTCCATCTGGAAATAAGCACTCTGTTTAGACTCAAAAAACAAACTGTTAGAAGGGAAAACAGCTAAAACCTCCAGTAGATATTTGCAGACTGTTTGTTGACCAAGGAAAAGCAGGAGAATGGGAGTTGTGTGTTATGATTATGGCAGAAGTCAGGTCAGACTTTTACATGTTAAAAAAAAAATCTGCTTTTCAGACACACTAAGTAGCTATGGCTCCCATTGATTTGGATGGCAGCTCTGGGCATGAAAATTTGTAGACATTATGAAGTGCTTTCAAGTAAAAATAGCTCAAAAAGATATTTAGAAGGGTGTTCGAAGCCAGCCAATCCATGTTTCTTGGGTTCAGGTTGCAAATGAGCTTTTCACAGGTAAATATGGGAGAGGGGAGCCCTTCTTCAGCCTGCCCTGGGATTAATCTTAATTACCTCAGAAATTGCTCACTCTATGGCCACAATTCACCCCCAAGGGAGGCAGCCCCAAAATGGGCTGAGTGCACAGGGTGGAGTTCCAGAATGCACAATCTCATAGGAAACATTCTGCAGTCTGCTGTCATCTGTGGGTCTGTACCCTGTAAAAACTGTGCTAGCCTCCTGAACTAGCTTTAATCAGACTAGCTCAGGTAGCTGTACCATTGAAGAAAGCCCAGTGTGGACTTCAGAGCAGGCTAGCAAGCCAAGTGTGTACTCGGGATCTGTGCTAGGCTTGTACTAGCCATGCTGAAGCTTGCACTAGCCATGCTGAAGCTTGCACTGTGCTTTCTTCACTGCTATCATTAGAAATAGAAAAATAGAAATTAATGGAGATAGCCCATCTCCTAGAACTGGAAGGGACCTTGAAAGGTCATTGAGTTCAGGCCCCTGCCTTCACTAGCAGGACCAAGCTAACACAGAGAGGCTAGTCTATATATCGCTTGTTCTGGGTAGATATGCCCTGAGACTCTATCCCCAATGTGAGCCAGTACATTGAAGGCACAGTTTGATTATAATATTTGTAAAATAGACAACATGACCTTAATCAAACAACATTGATACTAACATATGACACGTACAAAGCATCTTTCACCGACAGAGCTCACTCTTTTTCTGTTGATACACAGGCAGTGCTTGTACAAACTCTAAAACAGGTTCTTTTATGGCTGGGCATGGAATAGTAGCCCAGGCTCTCCTCCCCTAGCACTCTCTACTAACAGTCATTTCATCCTTGAAGTGGTCTATCTGTCCTCATGACTCAGCCATCTGGCCAGGTCATGTTTTAGTCCCATCCCTTCCAGTTAACAAACTCCAATGGTACCACCATGTCCTCACAGCAGGTCTTCACCTCCAACTCTGGCCCCTGTAGTCTTTGGACACTCATCTCAGGACTTTCAAAAGTCCTTATCTCTTTCTATCAGGTGTGTCACACCATCTTTCCCAGTGGTTGGTAGGGAAACCCAGGCCTACTCTTTTGTGACATTATAGGGATCACCTAGAGCAGAAAGGGGTTTTTCAGCACCTTCCCTGTAAACCTGGCTACCTCTGTGCTATGCAGCTTTGACTCAGAGACCTGACACCAGCAGCCTTCTCATAACACAATGGCGTTGCCCTGGCTTCCAGCAGCGTGGTTACTCCTTGCAGCATGACACCAACGGCCCTTCCAGGCTCGAGTCTCCTCCAGACAGTCTACCCCCTAGGAGGGCACAGATGAATGTTTGGGGAGGGCACCACAGGTGCCACTCTCCACTCCCACCTCTGCTGCAGCTCCACAACTGCAGCCCGCCCACCCCAAGCTGCATCTCAGTTCTCAGTCCTGGCTCACTCCCGGCCCTGCCCCCAGCTGCCACCCCAGCCTCGACTCCCTTACCCCTGTCCACGTCTCCCCTCCCGGAGCCATGTCCTCACTCCCAGCCCTGGCTCCAGAGGGGGGTGGGGTGGGGTGGGGCATGGACAGGAGTAAGGGGGGATGCAACCCTGAAAAGTTTGGGGACCACTGGTCTAGTCCCTCTCATTAGAGCCTCACAGAAGTTAAGTTTTCTGCCTTCAGAGAAGCAGAGCACACACCAGCCTGGTAGTTAAACTGAAGGGTAAAATTCTCAGCTAAATATACAGCACTGAGATGGTTTTGTAACAAAACAAAAAAAAGTTTAATTAAAGAACAGATATTTAATTGATAATAAATAATAGAAACAGGGCTGGTTAAAAAGAAAACAAAGTATGCTTTCTAGTGATTTAAAACTTAGTTTCATCACGTTTCAGTCTTGGTCTATGCAATGTAGTAACAGTGTTGATCTTCATCTATGCAGGTTTCTCACCTTATATTCAGCTTCCAGCTATTTTTGATTCCTGGGCCAAGAGGATCCACTTTTCATGAACTTAAAGGTGTCCCCTAGGTGATAGATTCTTTCAGCAATTCCTTATGTCCTCAAAATTTATCTTTTGTTCTCAACGTCAGGAAGACCTCTTGGGCTCAGCTTTCTGTATATACCAGGGAATTGTGATTTTGCAATGCAAATAATCTTTGTGTGATTCCCAATGCAAGTGAATGATCACTGTTCTTGGTCACATCTGACTTGATTTGTGATTGACCTCAAGAGGTGTTGGCCATTCTCTTTGGGCTGGAGACAAATCTTCCTTGCTTCCTTGGTATCTTCACAAACTCCAAAACACTCTCAGAGAGTATCCATAGTTTCACATACATTTCATAGTGATATTAATGACCAGCAAGTTGTTTAGTTTTCAAATGATATGACAATATACTTTTTAAATAAATGTCATGACAACAGTGGTCCTGGTGCATTGAGCAGGTCAGGCAAGATAAGTTTCATTGCTACATAGCAGGGGTCCCCTTCCCATCTGGCTTTGGGGCACTTTTAGGGTCACACCTCTACAATGGGTTCCAGTCCAGGGACACCCTAGCCAGCAGAGGAAGTCCACTCCATCAGTCTCTCTGCCACTGCCTTGCTGGACTTTCTTCTAAACATGGTCTGCCAGCAGGCATCTCCCTCAGCTTCTGTAAATTCACCTTTCTTTCAGGACTAGGACTCACAGGGCTCTTCCCTGGAATCCCTAAATCTAGGGCTTGTCTACACATACAGTGCTGCAGTGGCACCGCTGCAGAGCATCTGGTGAAGAGGCTCTATGCCAACAGGAGACAGCTCCCCCATCACCATAATAAAACCACATCTATGAGCAGTGGTAGCTATGTCATTGGGAGAAGCTCTTCCATTGACATAGTGCCGTCCATACCGCTGATTATGTCAGTGTAATTTTTGTCACTCGGGGGAGGGGGCAGTTTATTCACACCCTGAGCAACATAAGTTATGCCGACATAAGGTGTAGTGTAGACGTAGCCCAAAAGTACCATTTTAAGCCACCTCCTGCCATGCTTAGGCTTGACATTTCATCCTTCCCCTGCCCTGTTTCTCAATGTAACACCTCCAAGGGTTCCCTCCCTGGAAATTCAGATCCTGAGCTTTTATCAGGGCCCACCACCAGATCTTGCTCCACCTGCAGTAGCTATTATATGTGTCTCTTAGTCTCCTGCCAGACTTCCCTATCTTAGAGAGGCTCCCAGGGCCAAATCTCCCCCTGGGCTTCCCCCTGGATTCTCCCAGTCTCACCACAGTCTAGCCTCGGAAAGTGACTGCAGCGTTTCTCTTTGCAGAACCTTCTACTCTTGTACTTTCCTTCTTTATAGTCAACACCCAGCCCCTCCCCAGCTGGGCTTCATCTTTAATTAAACCTGCTCCACCCTTCAGGCTCTCAGGCCAACATTAACCCTTTCATTGCCTGTATGGGTTATATACCCTATAACATAGCAGTTAACATTGTTTGTACGGCATATGTTTGACCATTCTTTTTAGAGTATATTGAAACATTTGCTCATCATTTCTTTCTTCAGGATAGCACACCTTTTGTCATCTCTGTTTTTTTTTCTTCCTTGAGTAATCATACCATTATTTTTAGATACATAGTTTGGCACTGATCTCCACTATGGCCAAAGAGTGCATAACACAGCTTAAGAGTGGGGATGCAAAGTGTCCTTTACGATACTTTGATCCTTGGATAGATGGGTGGAAATTTGAATCCCTAGTGTAACTGAGAGAAGTCTGATGATTACTCCAAGTTATGACAGCTGCCAAAAGCTCCAAGAGACCAATATGTCAGCCAGGTATCAGTATGGCATAGAGATGCTCCAGCCATGCACCTTTTCCCTTGATCACAACTGCTATGATGTCAGCAGGGAGAAGGAGTGATATAGGAGCCAGTAAACTGGCTATAGGGCATGAGAAGATCCATTTACCTTGAGATGTTACTCCTGTGGTCAGTTTTGCCAGTTGAAGGGCTCAAGACCATCAGAAGATTTGGTCTTTTTGGTAAGATCTTCAAATGCTCTCTTGCCTTTGTATGACAAGTTAAACAGCCTTAAAAACCCTAGATCCACCCAGGGGAGGACTCCCCTAAACAAAGTATCAGAGGAGACAGCCATAAAGCTATTATTCAAAAACCCCTTGACAAAGTCTTGGTGCAGAGGTCATGCAGGGGTGAGGCTGGAGGTACGAGAATTTTAAACAGCCAGTATTGCAGCCCATAAAGCAACACAGGGAAACTGCTGTAATGTAGACAGACCCCCAGGGTCTCTAAGTTATGCCAGGAGCCAAGGGGTAGCTCAAGATCAGGAGGGTCCAAAGGTGGCTTAAAGTCACTTCTCCCCTGGGCTGCGAATTCTGTGCGCTGCTTCCAAGGGTGCCTTGGATGGATACTCTGAGCTCAGGAGTTCCAGCTCAGGTAGACATACATGTGCTAGCTCTACTATTCAAGCTAGCACCTAAACATAGTCATGTGGCCACAGTATCTGCAGATCGCTGTAAGGAGTCAGGCGGGATTGTACTTGGGTGACTAACTATTTACATATAAAGTGAAAATATGTAATTATAAAACCCTCTTTAAAAACTAAACACCCACTTCTTCTATCTTGCCTCCATGGAGTTAATTTTTACCATTAAAAATAGCTTTAATGGAAGCATTAAGAGATGCACATACCGTACCATAACTGTATAATTATGTGATTGTATTGCTGTGATTTTAGTCCTTTCTGTAGTATTAGCCAGTGGAATCTGTGGACCTTGAGTACAATGGGTACAGAAAACGCACTGATGTCAATTACATTGGGCTTACTGCTGCTTTGCATTGCCAAAGTGGTGCAAAAGAACCAGAGGGCACTGGGGAACTTGTCTCTCAGTTTGATACTAGCATTCTGTATGTCAGACCTTTATTATGTCTCCTCACACCATTCTCTCCACTTCCCTATGGTTTGTTATTTCCTGAGACAGAAAAGCAAAGGATAGGCTGGATCTCCCAAAATAACAATTGGTAAAGAAATCCCATTGATGTCAAATGCATAGTTGGGGGAGAGGGTGAAACTTATTAGATAGACTTTCTGAATATTCTGGCATTGTGGACTTCCCTGTGTCAAACAACATTAATACCTGTAAATCTTTTCCCAGTGATCTATCCTATTCTAGATAGGTTTCTATACCAGACTCGCCATAATATCTGAGCACCTTCTAGTGGTGCATTAAGCATTGGGATTAAAAGCTGTTACATGTAGATTGTTCTCTCAAACTCTTCAGAGGGTTCATCAAGGCCTACAGTATCAGAGGGGTAGCCGTGTTAGTCTCAAAGGTGCCACAGGACCCTCTGTTGCTTTTTACAGATTCAGACTAACAGAAGTATTGGGAGCATAAGCTTTCGTGGGTAAGAATCTCACTTCTTCAGATGCAAGTAATGGAAATCTCCAGAGGCAGGCATAAATCAGTGTGGAGATAATGAGGTTAGTTCAATCAGGGAGGGTGAGGTGCTCTGCTACCAGTTGAGGTGTGAACATCAAGGGAGGAGAAACTGCTTCTGTAGTTGGATAGCCATTCACACACTTTGTTTAATATATAATTATATTATCAGAAATTGTGGAAAAACAACATCGCTTGCCTCATAACCTAAGTCGTGCAGAACGCAATGCCATCCACAGCCTCAGAAACCACCCTGACATTATCATCAAAGAGGCTGATAAAGGAGGTGCTGTTGTCATCATGAACAGGTCTGACTACCAGAAGGAGGCTGCCAGACAACTCTCCAATACCAAATTCTACAGGCCACTTTCCTCAGATCCCACTGAGGAATACACTAAGAAACTGCACCATCTACTCAGGACACTCCCTACACTAACACAGGAACAAATCAACATACCCTTAGAGCCCCGACCGGGGTTATTCTATCTACTACCTAAGATCCACAAACCTGGAAATCCTGGACGCCCCATCATCTCGGGCATTGGCACTCTCACTGAAGGACTGTCTGGATATGTGGACTCCCTACTAAGACCCAATCCACCAGCACTCCCAGCTATCTCTGTGACACCACAGATTTCCTGAGAAAACTACACATGCATTGGTGGCCTCCCAGAAAACACCATCCTAGCCACCATGGAGGTAGAGGCTCTCCACACAAACATCCCACATACAGATGGAATACAAGCTGTCAGGAACAGTATCCTTGATGATGACACAGCACAACTTATTGCTGAGCTCTGTGACTTTATCCTCACGCACAATTTCAAATTTGGTGACAATATATACCTCCAGACCAGTGGCATCGCTATGGGCACCCGCATGGCCCCACAATATGCCAACATTTTTATGGCTGACCTGGAACAACGCTTCCTCAGCTCTCGTCCACTCATGCCCCTTCTCTACCTACGCTATATTGATGACATCTTCATCACCTGGACCCATGGGAAGGAGACCCTGGAAGAATTCCACCATGATTTCAACAGCTTCCATCCCACCATCAACCTCAGCCTGGACCAATCTACATGGGAGGTCCACTTCCTAGACACCACCATACAAATAAGCGATGGCCACATTAACACCACCCTATACTGAAAACCTACCGACTGCTACGCCTACCTTCATGCCTCCAGCTTCCACCCCGGTCACACCACACGATCCATCGTCTACAGCCAAGCACTGAGGTACAATCGCATCTGCTCCAACCCCTCAGACAGAGACCAACACCTACAAGATCTTCACCAAGCATTCTCAAAACTACGATACCCTCACAAGGAAATAAAGAAACAAATCAACAGAGCCAGACGTGTACCCAAGCCTCCTGCTACAAGACAGGCCCAGAAGAGAAACCAACAGAACTCCACTGGCCATCACCTACAGTCCTCAGCTTAAACCTCTCCAACGCATCATCAGTGATCTACAACCCATCCTGGACAATGATCCCTCACTTTCACAGACCTTGGGAGGCAGGCCAGTCCTCGCCCACAGACAACCTGCCAACCTTAAGCATATTCTCACCAGCAATCACGCACCACACCATAGCAACTCTAACTCAGGAACCAACCCATGCAACAAACCTTGATGCCAACTCTGCCCACATATCTACACCAGCAACACCATCACAGGACCTAACCAGATCAGCTACAACATCACCGGCTCATTCACCTGCACGTCCACCAATGTTATATATGCCATCATATGCCAGCAATGCCCCTCTGCTATGTACATTGGCCAAACTAGACAGTCACTACGCAAGAGGATAAATGGACACAAGTCAGATATCAGGAATGGCAATATACAAAAACCTGTAGGAGAACACTTCAACCTCCCTGGCCACACAATAGCAGATGTAAAGGTAGTCATCTTACAGCAAAAAAACTTCAGGACCAGACTCTAAAGAGAAACTGCTGCAGCAGCAGTTTCTCCTCCCTTGGTGTTCACACTTCAACTGCTAGCAGAGCACCTCACCCTCCCTGATTGAACTAACCTCGTTATCTCCACACTGATATATACCTGCCTCTGGAGATTTCCATTACTTGCATCTGAAGAAGTGAGTTTCTTACCCACGAAAGCTTATGCTCCCAATACTTCTGTTAGTCTCAAAGGTGCCACAGAACCCCCCAAGGCCTACAGATCAGTAAGAAGTATCCTTTCTGGTTGATATTCAGAATATAGATAAGCCAGGCACAAAACTGGTTTATGAATCCTGAGTAGCACTATCCCAATTAGGGAAACCCTACTGTTCAAGTCCATATTATTTCCTGCACATTGCTCAGCCTGATTATCCTGTTCAACCGGGCACTGAGTTACCTGGCAGAGTTCTATGACAACTCTTTCTACTGTAGATGCCCCACACCAAATTGGTTCCTCACGGACTGGTAGCAATCTTGAGTGGCAGGTTCCATATTGCAATTGTCATGTGCTTCTAAAGAGGGGCTATGTATTATTTTTCCAGATAGGGAAAAGACTAGTACACAGATCCAGGAATGTAGCCCTCTACATCCTTCTCAAGTACAGTGGAAAGCATGACGGGAGTTTGACTCTGTAGTAGGGCAGTCACCATATCGAGCGGCTCCCCTGCAACAAGCCATGTTATGGCCAGTGCATCTGTCCCCCTTTTCCCTTCATTTGCCCATAATAAAAAAGAACACAATCTCTCAGTGTCCATTCAAAATCCCACCTTTGGACATGATGTATTTATATACCTGTGAAATTAGAATTTGGGGAAGCAGGGTTTAACCTGAAGAATCCTTGTGATAAAGTACAATAGAATCACTGCATTTTCCCATGCCCACTCCAGGGGCATCATTTCCAGTTCATCCATCTGAGAGTTCACCTCCACTCTGTTCTCATTCTCTTTGCCTGTGTTCCAGGGCCCCACCCTCTATGTCATCCACTTGAGTTCCCAGAATTGCTTGTATCCCATAAACTTTTCTCCAGTAGCCTCAAGTCAGGTCAGTCACAAAAGGGCTTCCCACAATGTTCTACTCACTCTCCCTGCATGCAGGTCCTATCCCTGCTCCTGGGATCCACCCTGCAGCATCAAGCCTCTTGTTTCAGACTCAGTTTCTCCTAACCAGGTTGATTCTTACCCTTGTTTCTGAGGCCCCTCTGTACAACCCTTCATGTAATTCAGCTGGAATTTCCCAGCTGTGGCTAGTCCTCACCAACAACTTTCTTCACATTTTGTTCTTCCCGGTAGCTCTTGGGTCCAGATATTCTCAGCCATTCCTGTCTCTCTCGGGCAACTCTCACATGCCCCTCTCTTGTCTCTCTTTTCATATGGTCCAGATACCTTCTCTTAGACCCAGCTGGAGGCAGATAAGTCACAAGTGCACTGGACCCTACCTCTTAAAGGAGACAGTCACCCTGTGACAGATCCCTGCTCCCAGAATTCCTTTAAATCCTAGTGAACTTTTCCCATAAGGCATTAAACCTGCTAACGGTGGAGAGGCCCATGGGATATCTAACCACAATGAACTATGCTTATATAGTGGAGCATGCTGCTGTATGAACATAAGCATTGCAACATGCACTGGTGCATGACAGCGTGAAAGAGCTCTACTGAAATAGTTGTATTGATCTAAGTAAACCAAAATAACTTATAGTGGGGCAAATTCTATGTGTAGACAAGTTCTCACTTGTGACACATCTAAAATTAGATTGTAATCTTTTGGGGGCAAGGACCATAACTCTATTTGTTCAGTAAAGTGCTAGCACAAGTTTGAATTCTATATATTGTATTCCATATGAAAACTTTTTAAAAATAATGTTAATGAATCATTAGCCAGGTTCCTTGAATATTAAGCTGACCCTGAATAAATAATATATGATGTAATATGTTAATATTTTATTGTATCTTTGCCTTAATAAAAAGTAAAGTTAGGAAACACCAGAATTAAGTTTGTCTGTAACTAAATTATTTCCTCTTATGTATATGCATTAGGGTACAATCTTTGATTACATGATCACATACACTTTTTTTCCACAAAAACCATGCCTCGTTCAATTCACAAGATGGATTGTACTCTGGGAGTGAGATAGAAGTTCAACTTTTCTTTTTATCCTCATCATTTGTTGTGAGCCTTCATTACTGTACCCCTTCCAAAAGGTGCAATGGATATGGAATATATTATTTCTTTATAGCCTCTTTGATGATGCTCATGGGCTCTCCTGGCTGTCTTAAAAGCATTCATGAGGCAAGAAAGTATCATTATCCCTATTTTACAGAGAAGGAATCGAGGCACAGAAAGACTCGGGCTAACATATCCAAAACCATCCATTAATTTTAGCTGCCCCAATAATCTGGCATTCAATGTGACACAGCTAGCACATTATTTGTCCAAGTTTCTGAGCTTCTGAGAATCTCATTGGCTTCAAGTGGAGTTATGAGTGATTAGCACGTCTGAAAATCAGACTTTACATGTCTCAAAATGGACAGACAGAAAATGAGGAAGATGCAGTTAGTGGCCAGTGGTTATCTGTGAACATTTTGGTTTTAGTTACTTGGCCATCATCACACAGGAAGTTTGTAGCTCAATGAGAAACAAAAATCAGTTTTCTGGGTCCCAGTTCCACATTTTATCCACAAGACATGTCTTCTTCCTACATAATTTTCAAATTCTGCAGCAAATGAGGCAAGGATCATATTGACTCAATCACTACACAACCCTAATCCATCCCTGAGCACTAGCCATACTGTACATTGAATGAGATAGGGGTCCTGAGTACTCAGTTTTGCATCCTTAACATTATATAACACAGGATGTTTTATTTGTATGAGTGGGGAATGACAAGAGGGGAGGCTGTTATGCAATTTCTTTGGGGGTTTCTGGGATGAAAAATGAAAAAGAAAATAAAGATTTTCCATCATATGTATCTGTAATCATGTCCACATAAACCATCATCTGGGTTCGAATCTAAGATCTTCAGATTTATAACAGAGACCTTTGCGACTTGAGATAAAAGTGTAACTCTGTTAACTGTAGTAAGCTGTTATCCTCTGTTGACAAGCTCTAGAGGGAGATGCATGTCACAGTGAACCAGAAAATTGCATATGAGCTTTACAGACTGTATAGCCAAGCATGTAGAGTTGGAAGCTTAAATGCAGGCAGCACTGTGGCTATGTGGATGAGACCACATTAGAGACTGTGGCTCTATTCCCAGCTCTGTGAGAAATTGCATTGTACAACCTGGATCTGAAGAAATGCTCTGCATAAGCTCAAACGGTCGTCTTTCACCAACAGAAGTTGGTCCAATAAAAGATATTATCCCACCCACTTTGTGTCTCCTAATTGTGCAACCTCAGTAATTCCTTCAGTAAAATGAGGAGACTAGTACTTGTATCCCTCTTAAACCAAGGATCTGAGGTTAATAATAAATTATGTGAAGTACATAGAATACCTGTTAATAGAGAAGGTGAGTCTAGAATACATGGCTTCCTGGCTTCTACACACGTGCACCTTCTCCTAAGCTAAAGGTTATTCTGATGGATTAAAACAGGAGGACTGTTTCATCTGTGTCCAGTCTGAAGGTTCAATTCTGTATGGTTACTTCAGAACAATACAGGAGGTTAAATGTGGCATGGGAGCATTCTCAGTGCTGTTGGGACTTTCATTCACAACATTAAGGATTAAATATATAACAAATTCTACTGTGCACATGCAAACGATCATTTTGCTTGGCTTATTATTGCTAAATCAGGACTGATTTTTCAGTCAGATTTTTCACATCTCTGACCTCAAGAGTATTCCCTGGATCAATTTCAAGTCCCTGCTCCTAGCCACTTGTGTGCTAGAGGTAGTCCAAAATGATCCAATCTTTTTTTTTAAAGATTGGCAAATATCTAGAACCCCTGAAATCCTCAGATATTCTCTTTATATCAGCAGAAATCCGCATCCACGGGTGCGGATAACTGTGGATCATTTTTGTGGACCGCTGATTGGATGCAAATTTTGTATCAGTACAAGACTCTACAAATATCTTATTTTTCACTAGCATTATTCTTGGACACAGTGGAACTTTCTGGCTAAAACTTTGAAAAAACTTAAAGCTGAGGCTGAAACAAGCATGGAAAAATTTTGCTCAGGTGTTTGCTAAACTTTAAAGTTATAAGTGAAAAGCATTAGGCATCCTTTATGTTAACCTTGCACTTGCTCCACCTATAATTATATTAGTAGTATTAATTGAGTACAAATTTAAACTGACTGGTCAATTTTTAACAATCCACATTGAGAGAAATGCAAATGGTAACCAAACAGTGTTAATAATAAAAAGTAATCTAGGTTGTTAACATTTTTTCCAAATCTAATAATCTAAGTGATAGTAATAAGGGCATTTGTTCGTACATAATGATTTACTGCCCCGTTAAAGTCAGCATTATTTGTTTTATTAACAGTATATACCTCAAATGGAATTAGACTGATTTGGGGTTTTTTTTAGATGAATCTTTCTGCTCTAGGGTCTGATGGAGGTTTATAGTATCACTATAAGGTATACTGTCTTTTCTTCTTAGAGTGTATTAATTAAGTAACTTCCCTCTCAGTCTTTCTCTCTCCCACTCTCGACAACGTAAATATAAATCCAATTGAAAATTCTCAAAAAGCTGAGTGGTTGTGAGTTCCAAGGGTAACACTGACTGTCATCTTCAGGGTATATAATGTTCACTTACATTCTTCATCTTTTCCCAGCTACACTAAGGCACAAAAACACATTGCTGTCACAGTTAGCTCTTTCTCTCTTACAATATTTATGGTGATGAATAACCGACTATTATTGTGTACCAATTCATGGCATCTGTGAGACCAGTAAAACTAGAGTTATTACCAAGAGAAAAAAAGATCAAACACTTCCATAAAATTCTTTGTCATGTGTAGATTCTACTCTCAATTACACTGATATACATCTGGAGTTAACTCCACTGATGTCAATGGAATTACTATGGACATAACTGGAAGCAGAATTTAGCCTACAAACTGCATCAGAGCCAGGAGGGTATTTTTTTTACACTGAGATATAAATGCAAAATTAGAACATCTCCAAACAGGTAGGGATGGAGTGTGTGTGGGTGGGAGGGTGAGGAAGGGGCACATATTACAGCAATGTTTCTAACAGAAAGATTTTGAGATCACCCTCCCCCAGACATAAAAGGTAGTAACGTTTCAGCCTGGAACCTTGGGGTAGACTAAATTACACCACCTAGATTGAGAACCTATAAGCACAAATATTTGTTAGTGTCCAGTATAGTTAAGGTTGAAGAGCAGTTTCTATAATAATTCTCTGTAAACTTTCCAAATTCACCTTTTGGGCTGATATTTTCTATTCTTGCTTTCTGCCTACAGATTTATATTTATTTTTCCCCAGATAGCATGAGCATAACTCTTTGGTCAGCTTTGAATTCTTTGTGAGTGGACTCAATACACCTTTTTCATTTAAAAAACAAACAAACAAACCAAAAAATAATGGGTTTTTTTAGACACAGTTACACTCTGAAATTTGAAGCTTTGAGCACAGATATAGTCCTCTCTGCCTTTGCTTGATTTGAGATAAAATCTTTGGAATTAAAATATGGCCATGTGAAGACTTCACACTGATCAGGTGCAATAGAAGATTTCATTAAGTTTATACATGTTCACACAGCTATAGACACTGCATACATATGTTAAATACACAGTGAATTGGGTTTTCCTTTATTGTCTTCAGATAATTTAAAGGCTCCTCTGGAGAAGCTTGTGAGCTACACATGCTAAAAAGCTGTGTGGAGAAATACAAAGCTTCATCTTTCTCCTATTTAATCAGTGGAATTTTGGACAGGCTTCATTGGAAACGGGCTTGGTCTCTAAATGCACAAAGAAAGTGTTAATAAAATGTTAAGGTTACAAGATCAAGCACTTGAGTCAGGAAATTCAAAAAGTTAAGGTTGGTCTGGCTACCTTCACTGTGCCATGTTGTCAATGTAACCCTTTGTTATTAATGTAATTCAATGAACAGTTACTAAAAATAAACAGATGTACAACGAAATTGAGTTAAATCTCACTTGTTTTTGGCTTTTCCTGACTTTTGTGTGCTTGAGTTCAGAGATGTATTGTTTGATTAGCACATGGTTTTATTACATTTGTGCAAATTGCAGATTTGCATTTTGTGTGTGTGTGTGTGTGTGTGTGTGTGTGTGTGTGTTTCTTCATCTCATTAATTTGCAGCAAGAACAGTAAATGTGTTACCTAAACCCAGTGTCGATGTTTTCTGAGTAACTAACATAACTAGCCTACATCCAATGGATACTTTCATCAGTTCAGACACACAGAACAAGAACACTGCCTCTGTAGCTTCCTCACAGTCTGTTTCATCTTCACTCAGTAAAATTTGCAGCATTTAGGTTTCTAACATTTCTGGCAGGATGCTTCCTAGATGAGGCATTTGCTTCCTGGAGAATTACACCCACATAGCTTTCATTCTTTCTAACGTTTCAACCAACATACAATATCATGAACTTTATTAACAAATTCAAATTCAAAAACAATTTCAGTTCAAGAAAGCTGTCCAAGTTTGTTTTTGCCCATTTCTTTACATATGAGGATATCTACAAAGACACAGATTTTGAACAATGGTTTTTAAATGTGTGTGTGTGTGTGTGTGTGTGTGTGTGTGTGTGTGTGTGTGTATTTGTATGTGTATCTACTTTATACCAAAACAGATTAGCAGATTAGTGAGAAAATAAAATGGAAGAGCTTTTTAAGAAGCTTTTGGGCTCTGATTGTGGGGATCAGTGGAACAGATTAAACTCAGTTTCAGAATTTTTCATAGTGGTAATAGCATAATGACGTCTTATTGGCCTGCTGCACTGTACTTCAAATAGATTAAACAACTTTCCCATATTTATAGACATCTGGTGCCAATGTGTTGCAGTAAAACCGAAATGACTAAATTTACATCAAAGTTGCTTATTTTGAATTAGGATTTAAAGATTTTTATACAAAACTTTTCCTGGAAATAAACTGGAGACCCAAACATAGAACAATGGGAGAGTATGCCTAGCCCTTTTTAAAAAAAATAAATAAAGGCCATATAAATACATAACAGCTTTGCAATACTACCAGGGAAATACACCATTTCAGGAAGAATATCTACTCATCTGCCCTTAACCATGACGAATTATAGTAATGAAAAATGTGTTTTTTCTTATCTATGGACAAGTAAAATTTTGTATGTCTGGTGTGTGTGTGTGTGTGTGTGTGTGTGTGTGTGTGTGTGTGTGTGTGTGTGTGAGAGAGAGAGAGAGAGTGAGTAATATAATGCATAACAAAGAGGCTGAATTCCCACTTTACATGGAAAACTTAATTCAGTCTTCATTATGGAGCCATTACCTCTATAATAAGTAATCTCATTTTTTTACATGGATGGTACACCTCTGAAAGAAACTCAGTTGCAGCTTTTTAGATTTTAATTAAAATTATCTCCATATATTATGGATATTATTTATAAATTAGAACCATCACAAATAGATGAAACTGTATTCATCTGTATGTAGGTCATTCAACATCCTTTCGTAACACTGGGAAGTTTCTCAGCAATAAACGTATATTCACTTTATTAACTTTCTAAATATTGGTCAAGTCAGCTGATAATACATTATGTGAAATACTTCATTTTTTCCTTAGAAAATATAATTTAATAAAACCCTATGTTAAACTACCTTTTTTTTTTTTTAAATAGCTAAAGAGTTTATTACAATTTGAGATTCTGGCACAAAGTCAGTCTGGAAAGGCTTTGAAGAAACTGAATGGGTAAGCCACTTAGAAATTCTCTCATATGTATCTAAAATGAATTTAAAATAAATAAATAAATATTATCCTCTCCTTATCCTTCATAGGATCTGATCTTGAAAGACTTTTCTGTATGTAACTCCCATTGACTTCAGGGGCAGTTCTGCACAATGAGAACTTGCAGTATTGGGCCCATTATATATATATATATATATATATTAGACACCTAATTCAGAGCTAGATTGTTCCTAACCTCAATGTAGCCATGCAGGAAAGGCAAGATAGCTCAGTCCCTATACATCTATTTAGAGCTATATGTAGATCCAGGCCTTGGTGTTCAGATGAATGCAAGTACATATTCAAGTTTCCCCTGGGAGCAAGAGGGTGGGAACTGGGGGAAGTGGGAGAGACCTAGTGCTAAATTTTTAAATGTCTTTAGATTCCTAAAGATGCAGATAAGCAGCTAGTGATTAATTTGGCACCTAGGCACTTTTGAAAATTCCACAGGATGCCTATTTGCATCTATAGGTGCCTAAATATATTTTGAAATCAAGCCTATAGAACTGTACACCCCATGTAATAGCCAGCACAACTGCCTGAATGCAAGGTGAGGAGCATACTTCCCTTCCAGTGCAATGAAGGGCCATGGGAATGATTGTGTTTCTCAGGAGCAAAATGCAGCCCAGGTGGGGCTTGGTGAAATTTGTCATGCAAAACTTTATTTTGCCAAAAAACACAGATTTGGGTTAGATGAAACCATTTACAAATTCAAGTCAATTGGCAATTTTTTTCAGTCAAAAAACAATTTAAAAAGTTAGAAATCTGGATCATTTTCTTTCAGAAAGACAGTTTGTTTCAGAATTTCTCTCAATTTCATATTTATTTTTAAAAAATTAAATCTAAAAAACAAATATTCATTTCGGGTCTATGGAAACAATTTGGTCAGCCCAAAATGAATCTATTCTTTTACATTTTGGCTCACAGAAAATTTTGAAACATTCTCATTTCAGGTTGACCCAAAATATATTTAATTTGTTTTTCCAGACCTGCACCTGAACTGGTTATTCAGTTATTTGGAGTGCAGAGCTCCTCCTGTGGCAATGCAGCTACATGCTGCTTTTTACTATCAGCTAAGTGCTACAAACACAATCTAGACCTAAATAGTGCTCAGTCTGACCATTGTTCTACATGTGGCTCTCCCACTGCACTCAATAGGATTATTTTGTGTGGACTGATAGCAAGATTAGTTATGGTAAAAAATGAAATGGATGTATGCAAGTACATAAACAGTACAGAGTTCATGGAACAAGTCCAATCATGGAGATGTATGAAATCATTTTGATATGGTTATTTTAAAAAATTGCATGCAACGTGTGAATGAGGTTTAAGTAAATAAAAAGCACTTCACTAGTCTATTAAAAAAGAAAAATGTGATTTTTTTTTCCCTCCCAAGACTGAAAACAACCTTATTTTACAGTATATATCTCAGTTTAAAGATAGGTTTAGAAATAAAGCAAAGCCAGTTCCAGGAAGGGCAATCACTTTCTTGCCTTAAAAGCAGCAACAACAAATTGACAGACTTCTTCAAATGAAATATACTACACACATTTCATTACTAAAATAGCCCATTTTTTCATAAAACTAACAAGGCATGTAGGTGACTAAAGTCCCATTACCTAAAGCTAAAGAAACATCCTACTGCTGTGTTTGTTTAGATCAATAGTTATTTTCTGTGCTTTTTTGTGATTATTATATATACATTTTAAAAAGGATCCCAAGAAGTTTTTGTAAATTGTACAAATAAGCTAGAAATATGTGTTAAGTGTTTAACAAGCCTATTTTGTTAGACTTATGAAATAAACTGATGACGTTAGGGCTCAATCCAGGTAGCATTCTGTGCATGGAACTCTCCCTGAAAGCAGTTTCAGAGTAACAGCCGTGTTAGTCTGTATCCGCAAAAAGAAGAACAGGAGTACTTGTGGCACCTTAGAGACTAACAAATTTATTAGAGCATAAGCATCCGAAGAAGTGGGCTGTAGTCCACGAAAGCTTATGCTCTAATAAATTTGTTAGTCTCTAAGGTGCCACAAGTACTCCTGTTCTTCTTTTTCCTGAAAGCAGTGAGAGTCTTGTGTGCATCAATAGTACGGGAGACTCCATACAAATGATCTGCATGTCTCTATCTAATAGCAATTGCCATTGGAAAAAAAGGAAAAACAAAAACAACTTCCACCACTTGGGGGTCAGATTCTGTCACTCTTACTCATGCTGTGACATATACTCAG
Organism: Malaclemys terrapin pileata; assembly: GCF_027887155.1. Lineage (NCBI taxonomy): Eukaryota > Metazoa > Chordata > Testudines > Emydidae > Malaclemys > Malaclemys terrapin. The sequence goes on from NC_071509.1 coordinate 95,466,293, forward strand.
CACTGACAAGGCTTTCAGAATCTGGGCCTGATCCAAAGTCATAGAAGTCAATGGGAATTCCATGTTCTATTGACATCAATGGGCTAATAACACAAAATTCTATAATTTCGATTCAGTATTTGACAGGCAATAATTAGGAAGTATAGAAGGAACAGTACAGTAGAGAATGTAAAAAAGAAAACATTTTACTAGATTTTACACTTGTAAATGATACTTCAACTCTGCGGACTTGAAAGTAAAGTTAAACTTTACTTTTCAAGGCTTTTCTTTTCAAAAAAGTTTTTTATATATGTATGAATCTGTGAGATAACATTTCAGTCTGTTGAATTATTAAAAAAGGTAAAAACAATATGGACAGGCTTGATCCTGCTCCCAATGAAATCATTGGCCAATCTCCTACTAATTCCAATGAGAGTAGGGTCTGTCTGAGAATGTGCCATGTTCCTACTCCAAATCTCTTCAATGTAAAAAAATAAGAAAAAATAACGGCTCAGCCAACTCTATGCCTTTGTGATTTGTCTTTTATCAAAAACCATTTCTAGCCAAGATGAAAAGATATATATATATTTGCTTAGGTTTGCACAAAATTATGTCAAAGAAAGATGTGTGTGTTAGGAGTTTGGGATGATTTCCTTAGAACAGTGATCTTCAGTTACATTACATCTTACATTTCAAAATGTACAGACACCCAATGTTCTTTTTAACAACATATACAGGTGAGTTTATAGATCCTTTATAAAAGGTGTTGTGATACCAAATTAAAAACCATAGAAATAGAATCAAAATAATGAAGATTGATATATACTTTTGATAGTACATAGTCAGTGCTCATTCTGGTAAAACTGACAGCTGCATCTTTGGCATTGAAAATTCAGTACAACTTCTAAACAAAATGTTGTTTCTTACAGCTTTAAAAATAACAAAAACAAACAACAACAACAAAGAAAAAACAGGACTGACCAAAATACCAAAATTGGGGAAATATTATTAAAGATTTATTTTTTTTTTAGCAAGGATAACTTAGGGACCCTGAATTACCTTCTCACTTTAGTGTATGGTTTGGACTATATGAATCCATTTAAAAATCAACTAAATTGTACCACATTTTTCGGAAAATTATATATAATATAATATATATATATTTTATATTTATTTAGAAGCTTTGAAATAGTACAGTAAACACTTTGCAACACGTGTATAAACTACAGAATGTCTTTGATATTTTGTGGGTCTGCAGATTAACAACATTTTTATGACCCACAGGTGAAAAGATTATGATCACAATCTCTCTTGTAAAGTTGGGATAGTTTGGGGAACACTTGATCACACAAAAATAATATAAAACAGTCAAGTTTAAAACAGTGATATTGCATTTATAATGCACATTTCTTTTATCTGTACGATTGGCTTCTTGTGGTGAATATAAACATCTAAAGGGCTCAGTGACATTTTGGAGAGAGAAAGATATATAGTGCTGTAAACAGGCACACACTGATCAGAAAGGCAAGATCAGTTGCCTCTGAAGTTTCTACAGTTCCACACATTTCAACTCATTTCTCAGGCCTGCTGAGAGCAATTAGGTCCTATTGTTGGCCATGATGTCTCCAACAGCACACAAATCTTTCAGTTACATAGAACTGGATGGCCAAGATAATGAAGTTGAAAAGTTGATGCTTTTTGTTGGTCGACTTTTGTGCAAATCATGCTGCTTCAGGTAAGTCCTGTAGAATTGACTAGCATATCCTTTTCCGCGCTGCAGGAAAGAAAGAAAGACACTTCTGAGAAAAATAAATCAGTCCCCAACACTTCTTTGTTTTAGTATTTCTTAACATGTAGAGAAACAATCAAAACTTGTGACAAACTGTCACTTGGAATTCCCATTGTAGCAAATAGTTTAATGGTGAATCGCTTTTCAGAGAACAGTCTTACTGTGGTTTGATATTCTGAAAACCAAACGTTGCATGCTGTTTTATTATCTGTCTAACATGTCATGGCAAGTATTTCAATGTGCCTTTATACAATCGGTTTATGAATAAGGCAAAGAGTCACACTTGCAGGTTCACTATTATTGATATTTCCAAGTCTATTTTTTTCTAGTTCATCTTTTTATTTGAAACAAGACCTAGAATCTCCAAAAGAATCAGAAGCCGACTTTCCTTCCCTTTCAAAGAGAATCATTATCCTCATCACCAACTGACCCTTTAGTCTGGTTTGACAGAGAGATAAAAAAAATATGCATTAGTTCTACAATTTGAATCCAAACATTTATTGTCATGCTGGAAATTGAACTAGTGTTATATGGGTGAAACAGGTCAATGCATTAGCAAACCAGTATCCTAATCCAGCAGTTGTGGTAGCTATATTAGCTCCAGACACTGGCTATTTTAACTGTAATTGGGAGCAAAGTTAACAAATGACTTGTACTGGCATTCGGAGTCAGATTCTGATCTCAGTCACACTGATGCTAATAAGAAATGGAACTGGCTCACTGGATTGAAGTCTTGATTTTTTTTTAAAGGATTTCATGATAAATTCAAGTTTTAACCTAAACTTCAAATTGGCAAAGTCTGATGTAGAGGAATCAAAGATTAGTCCATTCATGGAAGTGAAGTGTTACAATTAAAGTAAAAGAAATCTTCCTAACTGTATAATGATTTCATATATGTAAATCACATAGACCTATCCCAAGTCTCAATTCTTTAAAAACAAAACAAAACACCAATTAGGTTCACCTAACAAATACTGTAAATCAGTACAATATAATTCACAGGGAAGTTAGATTATTCATGGGGAAATCTATTAGCATATGTTTTATGTATTCATCTAATCTAGTCTTCCGACATAGACTATCGTCTGGCACTCATGATTTACAAATATAAGAGATGAAGTCTATTCAGTATATCATCCTATCAGTTCAACACAGGAAACTACCAGATCTGTTATTAACATTAAAACTAAACCAAAATAAGAAATATGTTTTTTTTTTAGTGACTATGAATTGTAAAGATTTTTTCCACTGGCAAGATGCATCAAAACAGATAAACTAATGAGATACTTTTCTAATAAATATTCACAAACATTACTAGTGTATATTTGTTATAAAACTATCTATTTTGTGTCTGTTCTCTTGCAGTTGAACGGGGGTAAGGGGAGGACTTTACAATTCACATTAACCACAACAAACAACAATAAAAATTTCTTTTTTTATTTGGCTTTAGTTTTGTAGGCCTGTGCTTTAGAATGTAACGGTCCTGACTGTGTCTTCTGCTGTAATAGAATACTGTAATAATTTGTGTGTATATTGTATGATGTTGCACTAGATAGATAGATTAGATTAGATATTACTCTCACAGCAAAATGACTGACCAAGTATTCTACGATTGGTTAATAACATAATAAAAGCATCCCAACTGGTTAATAACTTTGATTGGTTAATAATTAAATTGCACAGTATTTTAATATGTGCTGCAAAGAGCCGCAGGAGACACATTAAAGAGCCACCTTACAGCGCCTGATCCTCAGAGTATCATTGCGGTATCCAGTAAACTCAACAGCGGCTCACACCATGCACAAAACTGTCAGATTCTAAGTACTGGATTTCACATCCTTAAATAAATAAATAAATACCATATATATTTCCTTTAATCTTCAAAGCTCTTTATAAACACTCATATATTAATCTTCACAATATCCTGGTAAAATAGGTAAGCACAGTAGCCCCAATTGCCTGCCACTATTGAGAAAGCCATGGGACAGATATGCAGGAAATCACAACTGGGATTCCTGTCATGCATTCCCATAAGACAGTTTAATTTGAAGCCCTGTGGAATTTGCAGGGGATGCACCCCTACAAACCCACATCAGGGACAACTGCTGCTCTATTAAGGTCTATTGGCTTTATTTCCTATCTAGCAGTGTGAGTGCACTGGAATCAGGTCATTGGAATCTAGGTCTCTCAGAGCACACAGTATGACCTCTCTGTTTGCCTAGGCTTTCCTTAGAAATGTGCATTTTTGTAGTAGCTGGATGGTGACATCTTTGCCTTACCTTGTGTCAGTGTGTAAATTTTCTTATTTACTTACTATTTTTAATTTATGTGCTTACACTACAATTAGCCCATTTTATAACACTAAGTACATATCTGCAATGTCTGTGCCTTGGGAAGCTGCAAGTTCCTTACCCAAGTCTTTCCTGGTCCCAAAACCTAAGAGAACCCTTCCACGTGGAACACCAGCAGAAACAGATTTACTGGATTCTAAGGGTGGTGATTAAACCTACCTCCTCCTCATTGTTCTGCAAAGGTGTCTGGCTAGAAATTCATGTGCAGATAAATTTGTCTGACCCTGTATTATCCTTGTTTACAGATGGGGAAACTGAGTAAGAGAGCTAAAATGGGAAGAAGGATGGTCTTGTGGTTAAAACAGAAGGCAGGAAGCCAAGACATCTGGAGACTGTTCCTGGTTCTGCTAAAGATTTTCTGTGTGAATTTGGGAAAAATCACCAAACATCTCTGTGCCACTATTTCTCCTTATGTAAAATAGGAAAGCAATCTTATTCCCATCTCATAGAGGTGCCACAAGGCTGAAATCACTATTCTTTAAAATCCACTTTGAGATCCATAGATAGGAAGCACTATAGAATTGGAAATTATCAAAAGCAAGGTAAGAAATGGTATAAAAACTCAAGAATTCCTGGCTCCCAGTCTTTATCTCAGACAACACTTCTTTCTTCATCCCCATTTAACTGTTCTTGTACTCTGTTCTCATTAATGAACTCTGAAATATAGTGGAGTATAAAGCTATATATATACAGCCACTGGGAATGATGGTTTTTGGTTACAAATGTTGTAAATTAGTAAAGTTTAATAATGTTACTACTATACTCACATGAGTTCAACTCTTTAATAAGTGTCTTGGGGGAAGAAGGAGAAGGAGGACTAAATAATCAGCACAAATAGAAAGCCATTTTAAAATAGGTATTTTTCTTATTAGCATACTTGTGTGATGGGGTGCATAAGGATGGAGGTGGAGTTTAAAAGGAAGCCAGACAGCTCAGAAGAGGGCTGACAAGGCAGGAAGACCGACCTGTCCTAGAAGCTACTGAGAAGGGATGTTGTGACTGTGCCTCTGAGAAAAGAAGATCCTACCTGCTGAGCCCAGACAGACTAAAGGTGCAGTAAACACTTTTTCTTCAGTAACTTTTGCTAGAGACTGCAAAGCTTGGACTATAGAATGAGGGGTAGGAAGTGGTCTAGGGAAGGTATCTGTAAGGCATTCCTGGGTGCCTGCCCTTTGATAACCCTCACAGGACCCTGGACTGGAGCCTGTGCAGTGGGAGGGCCCGGGGGCCCCCTACCAGCCCTACTCTGTCTTAAAGAGGAGCTGACCCCCTAGCCACTATGTGAAGCTTCCATCGTGCACCAACCATCACAACTTGCATGAAGGGTACTTCAAATATTGTTACAGATCCATAATCTATGTTATTTTGGAGGTAGTTGTCCTTCTCCCAAGGGCAAGGGTTTTGAATATTACTGTGAGAGAATATAATATAGAAAATTTATAATAGATTTAAATAAAAATTGGAAACAGAGTACAGCAGCCTTACATTAACATTTATTCTTCCATTAATATGCATGCATACCTATCCCATTAATAGTTACTTATAGAGATTGAGGAAAGAAGACACAAAAAAGACTTGGTGGAAGAAGAAAAAATGAAAAGGGAAGAAAAATAAGATAATAGGAAAAATAAAAGAAAAAAATACAATAACGATAATTAACAATTCTGGCTTATAAACAACAACAGAAATATATTGAACAAAACAGAAGATCTATCAAGATACATTCAAAAGAAACCTTTCCATCACAAAACCTCACCCTTGTACTCTTTTCCCACTGCCTGCCCTTTTGTCTGTTTTCTCTCATCTTGCCAAGGAATCACTTAGGTCTGGATTATAGCTAAATTCTAGGTGGGTTATGAAGAGGGGGAAAGGTACAAGGAACATTCCTTACTCTAATAACTCCCAAACAGGGACTTGCCACATTTGCAAACCTTGCACTTCTCTGAACAGAAGAGTAGTCCTGTTAAACATTGCTAGCCACCCTAGAAGGACAGGAAGGAGGCAGGGCCGTGACCCTGCAGCTTCCCTTCACAATGGCCAACAGAGAGGGTCAGCTGCAAAAGGGAGTGCATGTACCTCTTTTATGGCATAGCTGCAGTCATGCCCACCCTATGCACTGACAGTGCCAGAAAAAATCATGGCATAATACCTGTAGCAGTGTGACCCCATACTTCCCCCATGATGGGGCAGTAGCTTTAAGATCGAATTGAGCCCTTACATTGAAAACTCTTCAGGAAAGGGACCATGTAAAATGCCATGCATACTAACGCTGCTGTATAAATATTAGTGCTACTGCTACCAAGAGGAGGAAGAAAAAAAAAATCTCTTCAATCAGAGACACCCATGTAACCAAAAAACAGAAAGGGAACAAGGCAGCACTATACATGCTATATTTACTACCTGAGGGCCAAATTAACCTTTAGTGTGGAGTTTAAGTACAAAAACTTTTATACTCCTTAACCCTACATAGCAGCTGTGCAGGAGATTGCCATCTGGGCTGCCATGCAAGGGCACAATCCCATGCACTGTATTTGTCTCCATGCCTTTCTATTTGAGGTAAGCACAGAGGGTCACTTTGGGGGGTAAGGTGGGTATTTCTGCCATAGGAAAGAAAAAAGCAGTCATGGGACTGTGTGGCAGACCTCCCCAACCTCCTCACATTCCATTCACAAACAGCCCAAATACTCAGGCATTATACAGGTACAGCAGGGGTCGGCAACGTTTGGCACGTGGCTCGCCAGGGTAAGCACCCTAGCGGGCCGGGCCAATTTATTTACCTGCTGACATGGCAGGTTCAGCTGATCGCGGCCCCCACTGGCTGTGGTTCGCTGTCCCGGGCCACTGGGGGCGGCGGAAAGCCACGGCCAGCACATCCCTCACCCGCGCCGCTTCCCGCCACCCCCATTGGCCCAGGACGGCGAACCACGGCCAGTGGTGGCCGCGATCAGCCGAACCTGCCGCATTAGCAGGTAAATAAACTGGCCCAGCCCACTAGGGTTCTTACCCTGGCGAGCCGCGTGCCAAATGTTGCCGATCCCTGAGGTACAGCAAATTTCTTCCACGGATGTATAAGAGTCCTACATCATATTTACATTATGTTTATCTTGATTTTAAATTTGCATTATTAGTTGTCTTGAACTGTCTTTATATTTCTATAGTTTGTTTGCATTATTATATGTTTTAAACACAGATAGTGATATCTGGCACTATCAAACTCCCATTGATTTTGACAGGGCCAGGATTTCACCAGGGATGCTGGGGGGAATGGATTACTCAGATGACTAGCAATATATATCTGCTCTGTATTTCTGGTGCAAAGTTAGCCCAGTTTGTTAGTGATTACAATTTATCTGATGGTAGCTTGGTGCCCTATATGAAAAGAATTGGCAGTCTCAGTCTAGTAATTAGTGGGCAAGTGTCCACATCACAAAACCAATCCAAATGCCCCTTTTTAAAGAGCAGTTAAGGAGTGAATGGGAAAGTGGAGTGAATTACAGTACCACAATCCAACACCCTTTCTGGTGGTTTATTCAGGTAAAGGACGAGATGCATTGCTAGGTTGGGGATGTGGGAAGGGGAAGATTACACTCCTGCTGCCCATGTTAAAGCTGTTCTGTGGACAGAGAGTGTTCCAGTCACCAAAGCTGTCAATCCAATACATTTCACAATCCATAAAGTCATTTTAAATATGTAATATTTAAAGAGACTTTTTAAACGATTATTAATGATATCTTATAAAAATGCCATTAAAAGACATTCCAGATATTTCTTAATGGGATACTGTCAGTCTTGTGCAGTTCCCAAATCACTAGTTCGCAAATGTGAAGATGACATTTTCCCAAATATTCTTTCCTTACTGATGCAGAGAGGAAGTTTTTTTTTTTTTTCTTTAAAGAGTTTAGATGAGATGTTTTGTGCTCCATACATACACCTGTACATCTGCATGTTTGTTTTTAAAGTTCAGAAGTCACAATTTAGGGGATTTTATTTTGCTTAAAAACTTTCTCTGCATGACAACAATGTGTTGCAAAAAGGACTTTGGAAAAATACTCATTTTATATCTAGAAGGAAAAATCAACCAAGTTCACCCATGTTGTAGCTCTAGTGAAGTGAGTAGAATAACATCAGGGCTCGATAACTTCTTAGGGCTCCACTGTGCCATTTAGATACAGTTCACATAGTAAGAAGTGGTATAAAGTTACAATGGCCCAGAGGTATTTAGGTGTCTATCAGCCTCTTTAGGCACTGAATTCCATTGATTAGGTGCCACTGATATTTTCAAAATTGCTGCTCAACTGCTGCCTGATCCTGTACACACCTAAGTTCCCTAGATGCCTATGTTTCTGATGGTCAGCATTCACAAAGCTGCCTATAACCTGATGCTACCCCACAACTAATGAGCAGCTCAGAGCCCTGGCTCAAGCCAAAGTCCTGGAAGCCCTGAACTACAATTCTCAAATGCAGCGGGGGACTGCCTATCTCACAAGTAGGGACTGACCCTATAGGCATGCTCTGAGCATGCCTAACATCTGTTACCTACCAACCCCACAGCAGGATGACCAGATGCAGGCCACTGATGACTGGGGAAGCAGCACAGAACCTGCACCAAAGTCAGTCAGAGAACAGGGAAACGTAGGATGCGTGAGAGAGGTATCAATCATGAGCAGCAGACAGAGAGAGATAAATGGGTTTGATTGCTAGGGGATGAGCTACCTAAGCAGCTGACCTGGAGTAGGAGCCTAACTCCAGGAGAGGGTTTGTGTCTGAGGATCCTGAGCAGAAGGAAGCACACTAGGTCAGCTACTTAGGAGTAGTCTCCTCTTCTCTTTCCATCTACTCTTCTCCTCAGCATTTCACTCCTAACTTAAGTGGTTTCATGATCACTTTGCTGGCTCCAGAGGATCCTTTTCTTAAGCATTTAACTCTCTGCCTGGGCGCCTAACTCAGGACTGAGGATTCAACTATGTGGCAGGCTGCCCATAGATTTGGCATTGCAATGCTGAACAGAACAACACCTATGTACCTTTGAGGATCTGGGCCAAAACCTCAGACTGAATATGAAGAGCCACTACTCCCAGTGGTGCTGAAAGCCATTGAACCAAACTGTAAACCCTGTATATCATAGAAACCTCTTCAAGCCAGTGGGTGCTACTGCACCTCCAGCACCCATAGTTCCAGAACCCCGACTACACTCTTTAGGGAGATCAGTCACTTCTCTTGGCCAGTGTGTGTATATGTCTGAGTGTGTCTTTGTGCAGTGGGATCCTCGCTATCTGTCCACCAGGGGAGTAGGAAACGCATAGTGCATGCTTTTTCTTATGCACAGGGCTGTGCCTGGTAGAACTACTCGAAGTCGGGAAGAGGATGAAGAACCTCCCCCCCCCCCCCCCCCCCCCCAGCCAACACATATTGTAGCCAGACAGAATTTGTCCTTTGAAATCTGATAGCATTTGGACTGGTATGTACAATTACTCAGATTGTGTAAAATCAAATGAGAACGTGAGCATTAGGTCTGCAGGCTGTGAATAAAATAATGAGGCTGAAATACAAAGGATTAGTAATTGCTATGCTGAACACTTTCTCACAAACATCCTTGCTTTTATCTAAATAAATAAATCCTAAAGATCATTAAATTCTGTTCACTACACTGAGGATTTTCTACACACTTAGGATTTTCTACACTAGCATACCCCAGAGTTATCTTGCCCATAATAAATAATGTAACCACATACAGTGCCCTTTCCTTTTGTCTTGCATAAGTGCGTATAAGATTTAATTGTCCAAATTCACTGAAATCAATTCAAGGACAATGATTTCAAGCAACTGGAGATTTGACACTGATAGACGTTGCACTGATCACACCGTGTTTACAGCCTATTGAGAATTACTTTGATACTGATATTACCTCCTCTCCCCCCATTCCCCATTAAAAAGGGGCATATCACTTGTCTAAATACAAGAGGGTCACTTTGCAGTGATTTTTCCTACTAGAAATTAATTTTGAAATCTGCACCAACACCTAAATGGATGATCAACTTGTTTTTAAAGTTTGTTGTCCAAATTCTATATTGACATACACTCAGTCAACTTGACTAGCTTCAGTGCGGGATTTAACAGCACATGTTTTAGGAAATTTAATTTCCTCATTTTTAATATGCTTCTGAGTTCTAGGCCCTACAGATACAGTGACTACATTGGGGAATGTACATGCATATCTGTGTGGACTAATGGACCATTCACATTTCCATTTTCATTCCAATCTTAAAAAAGAAAAAAAATATATTCAATGACCATAGTTCTGAGAATAAAATCCTCAATATTTTGCTACATTGAGGGCCATTCCAATAATTTGCCACACAGTGCAGACTTGAGGTACCATACTCCCCCACTCCATACTTAGAATACTTAGTGTGATAAGAGACTGGTATTTGATGGCAGATGCTGCCTTTGTAATGCAACTCCTGTATGATATTAAGATTTTAGCCATTTCTCTAATGCTTATTTTTAAGATTTCAGTAGTGCTTGGCTTTTGCTGGTCCTTTGTCCAGAAGGAAATTTCACTTGCTATGAATTAGATCTGATTCAATCAAGTGTTTAAGCACTGTTCAGGGCCATACTTAAGCAGGTGCTTACCTTTAAGGATTGACTTCAATGTGATATAGGTGCATGGTTACATTTAAGCATGTGTTTAATAGGGATGTTTTTCTGAATTGAGTCCTGGCTGTTTGTTGCTACCAGTGTTCTGTGGCATGTATGGTACTTCTGTGTGTACTTGATTTTCTGTGCTAAATGCTGAGGAATTTTTTTAACTACCAAGTACAGCCTGGTGGCAAAATATGTCAGATTTGATTAATCTTCTAGTTGTCTTTATTTACTGTGGAAATGATGCCTTCCAGATACTACTGGTGAATGCAGAGAACAGTCAGCTATTCTCTACAATGGACCAAAGAAAAGTGAAAGCCAATGTTCTGACTAGAAGTACCAACCAGTAGCAATTTTTTCTTCTCTGTTGTACTATATCCATAATATCTTCTGATAACATGGTAGATAATACACACAGCATCATTGTCTTAGAGACAGAATCATTTCAGACTTGAAGACACCTGAATAGGTCACGTAATCTATACTCATGCATTCTGGTGGGACTGATTTCATTATTCCTCAACCATTCCTGATACATGGGTGTTATAGCTAGCATTGAACATCTCCAGTGAGGGTAATTCTAAATTGTCTATTGGCAACCTATTCCATTGCACATGTGTCCTAATCACTAATTTACATTTTTCCTGCTTCATCTTAAACCACTCATTCCTTGCTGTACTCATTGACTAATGACCATAATTGATCCCTATCTTCTTTGTAACAGCTGTATGTGTGTGTATATATATATATATATATATATATCTTTCATTTCCCTCTCAATCTCCGTATCTCTAGATTCATTAATCCCCACTTGCTTAGCCTTTCGTCTGTCTTATTTTCAAAATAATTCAACATTTTCACTGCACATTTCTGACATCTATGAATATTTGTCTTTTTTTAACTGAGAAGCCTGAAACTGAACAGAGCACTTTGATACAATATTACACCAGCACTGCATTCCTGTCTTGTGCCCCATTTAACATTTACTATAACCTTTGGTGCTTTTCTGAGGCTGGTATTCTTTTATCTAAGCATTTTATTTGTCCTTCTTAAATGAAGCTTCAGTTTTTACTGAATACCATACTTTCAAATTTCTGCTAGTCCCTCCAATTTACCAAGATTACACTGTGTTTATTATATTCTAGAAAGCATTTGTAATGCTCTCCAAGATTCTATTGTTCAAAAATATGATTATCACATATCTCCACAGTATCTTCCAAGTCAATAATGAGTCTAGAATAGGCCACTTCAAGATACTACAAATATCCTCTCCCTAGCTATATATATAAGCCCATTATAACAACAATTACTGCTTTTTGTTATTTGTGAGCTAGTTTTTTAAAATCCACCCTTCCTTTTTGCACTCAAAGTTATGTGCGACACATTTAGATGTCATGTGAGTGTGAATTTGCTGTCATTTAGATGTCATATGAAAGCATAGCCAGGTAGTTGAACTGACTGTACTTAAGGGTTCAAAGGCCCACGTGAAATATTGCAGAACCAGGAAGGAAGGTTGCGTTGAAGCACTGTTCATCATCAGTCCCTCTTAATTGACTCCACATCCATCATTATACATTACATTATTTCAGCTTACCGATGAAAATGTCATGTAAAACAATAGGAAACTCTATATCAAGAAGATATGCTTGACCACATTTCTGAATTTTTGAAACCAGGATTCTGGATTGCACACCACAGATCTGGACAGTACATATTGCATGCTTAAATACTACAACAGAATATGTAAAACTGGCAATTATGTGTACATTCAAATACAGGTTTTACTCTTGCAACTCATTCATGCACACATTTTGCAGGTAGAATTTAGGAACATGTTTTGAAGACTTGCTTCACTATGTTGACTATATTTTCTGTAACCAATAAAGATTGTTTTCCTATCAAAGAAATAAATTAAATTAGTTTAGTCTAATTTGGTTTTCATGAATCCACATTGCTCACCAATCATAATGTTATTTTACTCTTGGTGCTTACAAACTGAGTCTGACTGCTTTATTCATTTTTTTTAAGCAATTTACCAGGAACTGAAGTTAAACTTAATGGTCTAATTACCTGGGTCTCCCTTTTCCCTTTCTTAAAACAAGTTACTATGTGTGTCATTTTCCAATCCTCTGAGATCTCACTAGACTGCAGTGACTTCTGAAAACAAATTAACGATATTCACAGTAACTTCATGCCAGCAGCTATCCCCATTGCTAGCATGAATCTCTTGGCATGGTCAGTGGCTGACATGTGAGAACAAAGTTGAAGCACAGTCTATGGAGAAGAGGGCTTGTCAGGTAACAATGTGGTACTGGACATTAGAGTGTTCATGTGTAAATGTCAAGATATCAGTGCAGTTACTCCTGAGGACTGCTTTTCCTTGCCCCCCCCCCCCAATTATTTATCATATTCTTTAAACTGTTGTCCTCTTTCCTGAGGGAAAAAAAGCAGTTGGGAAAGGGGATGTGCCTTTACAAATGAAAGTGGAGGAAGGAGAAGCAGAGCCTTTTGGAGGGTGTTTTCAAGGTTTTGCTGTATATAGAACAGTGAGAAGACAAGCAAAGGAACAGGAGCTAACTAGTGTGGGTGTATGAAGAAGATCATTTTGCCCTGGAGTGAGCTGTGAGCAAGAACCACTTGGGGTCCCGCCTCCATTGTGGAGAGCATATGTTGAAGCTGTGGTGAGGAGAATCTACTTTAAATAGAGCCAGGGGGAGAAGCAACTTCTGTTCCGCACTCCAGTGTCAATCACCAGAGAAAAGGACAGAGGCAGTGGGCCTTCATAATGAATGTGATGCTAGCATTGACTTCTATAAAACATTGCATGCCTACCGTGAGTAAAATTTTCAAAGCCACCTAAGTGATTTGGGAGCCTAAGTACTGTTGCCGAAGACACTTCTGAAAATGAGACTGACTGCTAAGTCACTGAGATGCTTTGAAAATCTTATCCTATGATGACAGACACAGCATTCTCAAAAATAACTGACAATGTATTCAGCAGATTTTTTGTTAGTTTCTTTAATACTTTAGTGTTGGTGATTCAGAAGATGACACTCTATTTTCTGATGGTATGGCTACACTGCAATTAAAACCCCAAAGCTAAGGAGTTGTTTTACTGTGGTGTAAACATTTGGGCTCGAGCTCTGAGACCATCACACCTTGCCAGCCTGAGCCCCAATATCTACCTCACGGTTAAACAGCCCCTTAGTCTGAGTCAGCTGGCATGGACCAGCCACATATTTTTAACTGCAGTGTAGACATACCCTGACATTACTCAACCACTGTTCTAAAATGGTGTGTGTGTGTTTGCGGGGGGGGGGGGGTGGTGAGGAAGAAGTCTGCTGTCTTTCAGTGAGATGTAAAAACAAGATTCCAACAACTTGATATAAAAGAGCTCATGGCACCTTTCATAAAAGTATGGGGGTAAATTCAAGAAACCTGGTCAAATTCAAGTTGCCTGCCTCACAACAAATCCCTCTTTAAACCAAATAGAAAATGTATTCTTTACTTTTTGCCCTAAACTGTTGTGAGTTGCTGATATTTGTGGTATTTCATCCCAGAAGTGGCTGCATTTCAGTGGTGGAAAAAGTGTTCCCTATACTTCAGGGGTTCTCAAACTGGGGGTCGAGACCCTTCAAGGAGTCGCAAGATTATTATGTGGGGGGTCGCGAGCAGTCGGCATCAACCCCAAACCCTGCTTTGCATCCAGCATTTATAATGGTGTTAAATATATTAAAAAGTGGTTTTAATTTATAAGGGGAGTCACACTCAGAGGCTTGCTATGTGAAAGGGGTCACCAATACAAATGTTTGAGAACCACTGCTATACTTACTATTGCATTCCTCGCTATTTTATAATATAGAGGGATACTATGAAGTTCTGTCTAGTGTCTTAGCTATATAAAAAGACTCAGGTAAATATTGCCTAAATAAGGCAGCTAATATTCCTGGTTTAGAATGGAAAATTGAATGAGTCTCTCATTTTTCTTCATGTTAAAAAAATGGTACAATTCAATTAAAATAACATCACTCCAGGGTAAATTTTATTAGGCCATATTAAAATGAACATATTCAGTTATTTCTGCATTTTCTAAACTTTTCCTTCTGGATTTTGCCATGTGACTTATCCATTTCCTCTCTAACTATTATTGCATTAGATACCCTGTTACCATTATTCCCTTTGAGACATGACTGCAAGAGGAATACAGTCACATGAAGACTATAAAATAGTGGAGAACAGGAGTTTAAAAAACATTACATAAGTTACTCAATAATGGCTGAGCAGTGAATGATCATGAGTAATTTATGTAGTGTCATAGAGTACTTACTGTAATCAGTGAACACATATTACCTCTCACGCTTACCTTATTCATTCCTATAACAAGATTTTTAAGTACTTTATTTTATTTAGAAATATAGCTTAAATTACTTTTAATGTCCCACAACAAATTTAGGCTGATAAGTTTTACTTATATAACAGCTTCTGTCTCTCAGCATTTTAAAAATGACAGTGGGAAATCCAAGAGTCCCTTGTGGTGCTTAGAAGAATAGGCCAAATGCACAATTGGGTTATAGGTATTAAAATCTATCTATGCAACTCAGCCTTCAATTTTTGTGTGTGCAATTTTGTGCGTGCAAATCATTTGCACATAAAAGCCTGGATCCTGAAATCTGAGTCATATGGGTGCCCAGGAAGAATTCCATTCACTCTACTGGGACTCCATGCCAATGTAAAGGGATCACATTTACAGGTCAGACTACAGGATGAGGAGCAACTTTTTAGCCATCTTTGTGCACAAAATTATAGAATTATAGAAATTATATAACTCACTCATGCATGCATATAAAGTTTTACGCATACACATTCTTTTGCTTGCACACCCAAATAATAGTACTCGAACTTGTGCATTTCAGTGCAGACTTGTTTGAAGCCACCTTTGAAAAATTCAACCCTTACAGTCAATTTTTAGAAGTAAGAACCCAACTGCACATGCATTTTTGTGCATGTTTATATATATTTGATTGCAAATATGTACCTCAATTTTACATGAAAATTCTGCATTTGCATGAGAAAAATCACAAGTTAGGGGCCCAACTAATCTTTGTGATACCAATATCTGCTTTGTTTGTACAACTGTGTGAGAAATTATAAGCGCATAAATGCACATGCAAAAATGGGTACAAGGCCACTATCCTCTCCTTTTAGAAATCAAGCACCTATTTTTTTTCCCAAATGTTACTTTTTTTTTTTTTTTTTTTTGGTAATGCCACAATATTGGTGAATATATGGTTTGTTTGGTACCTATTTATTTTTATTATACTTTAAAGCCATGGTAAAACTATGCAAACAATTTTTCAGAAAGAAGGCATAACTACACAAAAAGAAAAGAAAATTCTGCTTTCACAGTACTGACCACATAAGAGCCTCACTAATTACATGATTGATTTTTAATTTTTCCAAAAAATACAATGGAATTCTTAATGAAATGTGTTTTTCCTCGATTTGCTTTTACCTTTTGTTGAAAAGTGTTCTGTGGTATATATGCTATCATGAAGTAACATTTCTCTTTGATACTAGGGACACCCAAATTCCAGTAAATAAATAAATAAATAAATTAAAAATCCTTATCAACACACTTTTATTCCTTGAGAAAAATCACCACAGGGCAGCGACTGACTCCGTGTAATGTTAAAAAGATATGGAACACTTTTTACTTCTGGGTCATTTATTCTAAACCGATGCAAGTTGATGGATAATGACTACATTTGGAAGGATCAGATTTTTAACAGTAAAGGTTGGTAAACATTGATAAGTCCATACACACACAAACCAATAAAAATATATATATCCATCGATGATAATCAGAATTTCAGAAAATTAAAGTAATAAAAATGCTGCTTGAGAACTTATTAGAGTTTGATTTAAGGATATTTACTTTGTATATTTTAACATGTGATATTGACAATGTATGTTTTAACAGTTATAAAGCTTTAACTTTTGAATTTCAACATCTATTGTCGATAAATTATTATTGTCCGAGCCCCCACTGTCTGACCTCCCCCAGTTTCCCATACCAGTGAAAATTTCATTTGATACAAATAAAAAATGCTTAAAAATAAACATTGACATTAACCATTAAAATTATATTAAAAAAACCTGAATTCTGCTAATCCTAATAATGGCTGTGGGAGGGAAAAAAAAACATACCTTATTATTGTTCTTTGGTAGCTTGTTTGAGATTAGTTGATAGTCCAGTTCCTAGGCAATCAGTTCTTCAAAGATATATGCATATACTTAACTTGATGCATAAGAGCAATTTTGTTGACTTCAATGAGAAGTTAAGCTACATGCATGCAAAGTTAAGCATGTACCTAAGTCTTTGCAGGACGGGAGCCCTGGAGTTCATATCAAACAAAATCATAACAATCGTGGTCAAAGATTATAAATGTAGGGAGACTCCAGGTCCAGGTTGAGGCACATTGGTGAATAGTGTAGCTAAGCTTGGTTAGTTCCTGCCTTACATTGCCGCTGTCCATGTTGTGCCTGTTCTGCTGCTGATAAGAAAAAATAATTCTCTATTGATATCAATTCACAACTCTCAGAAGCTCTCAAAAGTATTTCTATCTATCTATCCATCTGTCAATCAAGGATGACCCACAAGATACACAAACGTGTTTAAATAGGATGAAAGTCAATGCATTTTTTAAAATTAAGGGTCAAATTCTCAGCTGCTGGAAGTCAGTATGGCTCCACTGAACTCAATTAAACTATGCCAGTTTATACCATCTCACGATCTGGTCCTAGGTGATTAGGAACAGGTTGATGGTCTAATCCAGGGATCAGCAACGTTTGGCACGCGGCTCGCCAGGGTAAGCACTCTAGCGGGCCAGGCCAGTTTATTTACCTGCTGACGTGGCAGGTTCGGCTGATCGCAGCCCCCACTGGCTGTGGTTCGCCGTCCCGGGCCAATGGGGGCAGCGGGAAGTGGCGCGGGTGAGGGATGTGCTGGCCGCGGCTTCCCGCCGCCCCCATTGGCCCGGGATGGCGAACCACGGCCAGTGAGGGCTGCGATCGGCCGAACCTGCCGCGTAAGCAGCTAAATAAACTGGCCCGGCCCGCTAGGGTGCTTACCCTGGTGAGCCACATGCCAAATGTTGCCGACCCCTGGTCTAATCCCTTTGGTCCAGACGCCCCAATGAGGATTGGGGCCCCATTGTGCTGGGTGCTGTACAGATATGTAGTGGGACACAGTCCTGGCCCAAGGAGATTAGACCACAAAAACAACAAACATCTATTAGCAGAAGAAGAACAAAGGTTTAGAATTAGAGCTGGGGGGAAAATGCAATTCTCCCCACCCCAATATTCATTCAAATTTTTAAATGAATTTGCTCTAGCCCATGTTCAGGATTTGATTTCTGTGACCCTTCAAATGATCAAGTTTTAATAGGAAAGATGTTTGCAGAAAGTCAGTTTCAAGTCTATGCCTGACTACTTGAGGAAAATGAATTTTTAAATTTGCATGCACAAGTATTCAATTTAGTAATGCTTGTTCATTCATCCAATCAGAAATGAGTAAAGGGCCCTGTGATTTATTGCCTGAGTCACAACTAAGCAGCACAGCGTGAATTTCAAATATTTATGATAAATCCACACAGTGAAAATTTTGAAAAGATATTAATCAAATAACCTAGTATAACAAAGGAATTTGAGGATATCCTGATCTGCTCGTGGATGTTCCATTAGCATAAAAATAAGCTAAATTCACAGGAACATAGGAATTGCTATATTGAATAAATTCAGTGGTTCAGCTAGTCTGATGTCCTGCCTCTGACACAGGCCCGTTCCAGATGCTTTTGAGGAAGGTGAAGAAAAACCTATAATGGAATAATCTGCTCATAGGAGATGTTTCTTCTGAACTCCTTTGAAACAGGAGGATTTATATCCCTTTCTATGTCATCATACTTTCTAATGTGGTTGCTGATGTTCTCATTTATCCATACAAATGTCTGATACTACTTTTAAATTCTACAGAGTTCATGGTTTTAATTACATCTCATAACAATGAGGTTAACTGTGAATTGTATCAAAAGTAGTTCCCTTTTATGAATTTTAAATTGATTGTTTTGCAGTTCCTTTGTTGCCCCCTCATTCTCTTGTTATAAGAAAGTGTAAATGGGACTGCTTAATTTACTTTCTCTGTATCATTTATTATTCTGTATTCCTCATGTTCCCTTTCACATCTTCCCTAAACTAATCAGTACTAATCTTTCCAGTACTTCTTCACACAGAAGTATATTCATGCCTCTAATCATTATGTTACGAGTTTTTCTATGTTTGGTTTTTGTTTGTTATTTTTCAATTGGAGTGACCAGAACTGAACACAGCAATAAGGTGAGAGGGTATGATGAATTTACATAATGGCATTATAATATTTTCAGTATATTTTCTATTCCATTATTTGTACAACGTAGCATTTTCTTTACTGTTTTAACTACCAGTGCACATGAACCAGATGCTTTTCATTACATTGTCCTCAGTGATTTTAAAGTCTTTTTTTCTCAGTGCTAACAGTTAATTTATAATTTATAAAGGTACAAGAATAGTTCAAATAACTCTTTCCAGTATATATTATGTTCCCATTCCCCTAGCTTTGCTAAGTCTCTCTGAAGTTCCTCACAGTCTACTATGGCAGTAAGGAGTCTGGTGACACCTTAAAGACTAACAGATTTATTTGGGCATAAGCTTTCATGGGTAAAAACCTCACTTCTTCGGATGCATAGAGTGAAAGTTACAGATGCAGGCATTATATACTGACACATGGAGAGCAGGGAGTTACTTCACAAGTGGAGAACCAGTGTTGACATGGGCCAATTCAATCAGGGTGGATGTAGTCCACTCCCAAAAATACTTGCAAAGTAACTCCCTGCTCTCCATGTGTCAGTATATAATGCCTGCATCTGTAACTTTCACTCTATGCATCCGAAGAAGTGAGGTTTTTACCCATGAAAGCTTATGCCCAAATAAATCTGTTAGTCTTTAAGGTGCCACCAGACTCCTTGTTGTTTTTGTAGATATAGACTAACACTGCTAACCCCTGATACTTGATACTATAGCAGTGGTTCTCAACCTTTGCAGACTACTTTACCCCTTTCAGGAGTCTGATATGTCTTGCATACCCCAAGTTTCACCTCACTTAAAAATTACTTGCTTACAAAATCAGACATAAACACACAAAAAAGTTTCACAGCACACTATTACTGACAAATTACTTACCTCCTCATTTTTACCATATAATCACAAAATAAATCAAATGGAATACAAATATTGTACTTACATTTCAGCGTATAGTATGTAGAGCAGTATAAGCAAGTCATTGTCTGTATGAAATTTTAGTTTGTACTGACTTAGTTGCCTAGTTTTACAACAAGGACTAGCAATCTAGATGAATTGATGTATCTCCTGGAAGGCCTCAGTATATCCACAGGGGTACATGTACCCCTGGTTGAGAAACACTGTACTATAGTATTGACTAACCAAAATAATTTACTGTCATCTGCAAATTTCCCCCTCTCACTTTTCATCCCTTCTTCCACCTCATTAAATATATTAATCGGTATGGGTCCCTGTACAGGCCCTTGTGGAACCCGATTGTTAACCTTCTGTTGGTGCTAAAAACAATCCATTTATTCCTAATAATTTTCTCTCTCTTAGACAGTTTCAAATGTGTGATAATACTTTATCTCTAACCCTGTGACTATGCTTAGTCACTTTAATAGCCTCTTAGAATTTGTCTGAACATTCAAAAAGCTTTTGACAAAGTTCATCTTATCAATCAATTCTTTTTTACCCACCATTGCTTAAACATCCTCAAAGAATTCTAAAAGATTGAAGAGGCAGGATTTTCTTTTACAGAAGACATGCTGGTTTGTTCCTAATATATTATATTCATAATTGTATATTTTTTTAAAACTCCATCTTTCATTACCACTTCAGCCATATACCTGGTACTAAATTGAGAAGGCGTACTGGCCCATAATTTTCAGGAGCATGCTTAGTGTTTTTTAAAAAACAACAACACTTTTTATTAAGGCATACTTACAATAAAACATTAACATATTACTTTGTATATTACTTATTCAGGATCACATTAGTATTGAAAGAATTTGACTAAAGATTCTGGCTTGCTGACTGGGGACCCCTCCGCCAATGAAAGCTACTACATTTCCCACCTATTAGACAGCCCCCACAATAGCTTATTTTTGTCACAAATTCTGCCATTTCATTCTAAACTTCCTTCAGAACTCTTGATGAATACCATCTGGTGCTAGTGACTTGTTTCTATTTAATGTATCCATTTATTCAGTCCCCTCATCTTTTCACACCTCAGTTTCATTTTTCTCATCTTTACTTAAAAAAAAAATTGGTCTGGGGTAGGTAGTTTCCCTAACACTCTTTTTGTAAAGACCAATGAAAATATACTATTTAGCTTCTCTGTGATATCTTAACCCTCAATAATTGCAGATCAACAGACCTACCTGTTCTCTCACAGGCTTCCTACCTCTGACATACTAAAAAGAATAAAAAAAAATGTGTATTAGTTTTCATATCTTTGGCTATTTGTTCTAAAAAGACCCTCTTATCTCTCCTAATTTCAATCTTACAATTTATCTGTTTTAATTTATGATTCTTCCTACTGGGTTTACTTAAGCTAAGTATTTTTTAAATTGTACCTATTTATCTCAAGTAACCCTCTTCTCTCTTGCAATTTAACCATATGTTTTCTTTTTTCTTACCTTCCTGCTTTCTTTTAACTTAGGGTTTTTCATATGTGCTATGATTCTGGTATGGTGTGCTTAAATAGATTTTATTTTCCTCACTTGAGGGCCCTTTTAGACTAGCTTCTTTAAAAGAAAAAAATCACCCTTTCTAAAATTTATTATCACCATACCACTTTTTGGTGCAATTCCTCCCAGGAGGATATTAAACTTAATTATATTGTGGTCACTATTAATTAGTGGCTCAACTATAGTTATTTCCTGAACTGGAGAATGCATCTCCTGTGCATTCCTTAACAGTAAATTGAGACTAGCCTCTTCTCTTTTCTTATTCTATGAATAAATTATTCATTGTGAATTATCTGCTCAGCTTTACAGTGTAATAGGTTCACTTTCTTTTCTTTGTTCTTTTATTATTTGCTATACATTTTAAAATCTAAAATTGTACTAATGAAAACATTTAATATGGGAAAATAGAAGACAGGAATATTAATTTAGATTTTTTTGAAGGTTTGTATTGGAAGTCCAGTGCAATTCAGAGTCCAGATTTAATTTTGCTGAATCTGGTTCACAACATACCACTCACTCCTTCCAATGTTGCCTCAACTATTTTATTTTCTCATGCCATAGTTTGTTAGGAAAATAAAGTTTAAACTATGGGACAATATGCTTACAGACTGATAAGCTGAATAGTTTATATTAACTGCACACAAGTTTAAAAACTAAACTAACAGGAAAAGGCACATTTACTTTAAAATAATCAACCTCCAAAACATAGAACAATTAAACAGAAGCATCAGTTTTGCATCGTTATGGATAATCCTCACTATAACAAATGTATGTATCTAAACTGAACAAAAACAGAGACATTGTCATAATGAGGCTGGAAGTGCTATAAAATCCAAACATTTTAGTTGAAATTATGAAGATGAAATTAATAATGCATGGCAAGAATGTGCCCTAATATTAAAAGACACTTGTGGAAGACTGGATGGTTATGGGGGATTGGTAATGAAAAACAGAAGAGTTCACTACAAGGTCAACTGTTCACATTTGACCTTTGTCAGAAGAGTATAGGAGACATTGCTAGCCGATGGCTGTGTTTTTGGCCTATGGGAAATGAGATGCTTGCCTCAGGCCAGTTCCTTATAAGTGAGTGTGCACATCACAAAACTAATAATTTTCCAACCTTTTTCATAGTTTCAACAGAAAATCCAAGGACTGAATGGGTAAGAAGACTGAACTACCCTCAAACTTTGAAAGGTACCCTCACACTATCAGGACAGAGCTGACAGAGATCAGAGAAACAAGCACCACTGCTGTCCATGCTGAATTTTTCTGGAGACAGACTTCAGTTTCCAGGGCTCTCGGTGCAGCACCTTTCACAACTACTGAATTCATATGAAATTTAAAAATTAAATAAAAAGCCCACTCCAGAGAAACATTCCTCACCTCATCTACTGTCCTAAGGGACTGCTGATGCTCTAAGAATGATCACAGGTATAACACAGCCTCCTTGGCTCCAGTCACACAGACTAAATGAGCATCATAAACTCTTCAAGCCAAGGGAGATCTTGTAGTGTCTTAATAAAATACAATGGGCTAGTAAATATAGTGGGAAAACATCTTAGACCAAAGTATGATTTTAGTGTACACCTTTTAGCTCAGAATCCAAAACGCATAATTAACTATCTTTCCTATGTCTACATACTGTCTTTTGTGTCACCCAACCACAATGATGACTATAAAAGAGGTAAGAATTCAGAACAAGATAGAAAGCACTGAGCAGAATACACAAGTTTATATCTTGTAGGATGACCAAGAAAGTAAAAGATAGTGAGAACAGTATGAAAAAAAAAAAAAAGACTCATCTGCTGCCTTCCAAACCCTGCCTCAAGTTAGCAATGTAGGTATGATACCAGCACTGCTTGATGAACAATATTCAGTATCAATAAGAAAATGAGGCACCTGGAGCAATTAAAATGTAAAGAAAAATTTAGCTTGCCATCACCTTATACTGTTTTTGCTGCTAGCAACAGTGACCTAATATCATGACACAAAGTCTTTTCTTTTTTAAGTAGATTCAACAATGTCCTTTTCAGTGGTATCTGAATCCAAGAGCAGTAATTTTTGTTCTCATTGCCTCCAATACTCTGACTGTACTATTCATAGTAAGGATAGCAGAGAGCCAAGTTTTATTCCCGCAAAGGGAACATTTTCACGCAGCCTTCTGAATAGTACTTACTCAAATATGGTGGTTTGTAAGGCGCTCGTGTATTAGTCAGCAGTCCATCCAACTCCTTCCTCTCCAGAGTATTGTGAAGGGCCTTCTCCTTGCCGAAGGTGGAAAAGGACCTCTCTGTTCCAGGCTGGGCTTCTGGTGTTTCAAACACTTCAGTGTCTGGAACAGAGTCCATACCGGGCACATGCAGATTGCTGCGATAATCTGCAGCCTGGCGTCCATCGGATGCGACAAAGGACGGCATCCAGCATCGATCCGAGTGGCCCAGTGCTTTACATTCCTCTGTGCAATTGGAGAAGAGATCCATGCCTGCAAGCAGGAAAGAGAAAGAAACTGTAGATATAAGCTTCAGCATCATGACAAGCTGCTGACAGATGAGAAAGAACATGGTGGGTGAAAAGAGAGATAGGAAGAGAAATCTTACTAGAACTCTTTCCACTGCCTTCATTCCACCAACAAAAGATCTGATCATTTTGGTCTTCACCAGTCAATGCTACCATTTACAAAGAGAGGTACTGCCAGAATGTCACAGTGTGCAAAACAATCATGAGAAGAAGTGTGATGATGATTCACTTCTCAGAATCTCTTGTGAACCTTACTTCCTAGAACCCATTCAGGTACAAGACTAACTCAACTTACAGGTGATGGCAGCAGATCATCGCTTGTTAATACTTAATAAGGTACAAATGGGAAAAAAATTGGTGAACATGGATCTTACAAAAAGAATGAAATTTCAGTAATAAGAAATCTGAGAATTCGCTTTTGAAAACTAAATACTAATGACTCCTATAAAGCAATTGTTTGTGTGTATATGAATGTATATAGACAGAGACTATGAATTACTAAAAAGCAGTTCTGACAAAATAGGTGAATGTACGTAGCAATCGAGTGTGCGAGGAAAATGATTTACTAAGACCATCCTTTTAGTTAATTCTTCAGAGTTAGTTATCATTGCCACCATAGTAGCTCTTACCATCATCAAGCCACTCTAGTGACTGGAGAGAGTCCCATAGTAAATTACAGTAATTAGTGGCACGAAGGTAGCTGTAGTCCGATGTGACATGGCTGCAGATACTATTGACAAATGTGTTAATGCTCACTATATCAGCAAACACTTGTCTCCACCAACTGAAAACTGTTTGCTTACAAATCCTTTAAAGCTATTAAGATTTCAATGACAAGCAATACTTCCATTGACTACCTTCAGACTGGTATTTCAACTGAATATTTCCTGACTCTGATTCCTTAAATTGTTGGCTTAAATTTCTTGAGGGAGGAGTAGTGTCTGAAGTCTTTGGAGTAAAATGGAATAAATACTATTGTCTCAGATTGATATTCAACAGCATAAAGAAAGAGCACAATTGTAGAGAGGTATTTTTCCCTTTATTTGTAGAGTAAACTGAATGTTTTGGAATATATATGTGTCAAAAATGAACAAGATCAGTTATAAATATTGTATTTACAACCAGTGCATTAGAATTACAAAAAAAGTGTCATAACTCACTGAAAGAGAACTAGGAAAAAATCTGAACACCTACAACAAGATTCATGTAATGTAGCTTATTCACCAGTCTACACCATAAAGAACTTGATAAGCTTGATCTTCTGGGTGAGGATTAGTATTTAAAATTCTGCCACAGTTCTGCATTGCAATTTGATTTATATTAGTAATAGTTATGTGTTATCTCTCACTGTGAAAAACAATTTTTCAGCAAATAAGAATCTCCTTTGAATTATCAACAAGTGCTTGAGAACAGAGGGCAATCATTTAGATAAACGATAAAAAGAAGAAGCTTTCATCACAGATTAATCTCGCTTCATAATGACTTTTTTATTTTAAATTAAGCTATGTATGTTACTAAGTCCAGCTTCGATTATAACCTTCCATTGATAATTGGTAAGCAGAAGTCTGGAAATAAATTACTGATCAGTGAGCTGTTGAGGAATGCAAACGTGAACTGCAGTTGGAATTAAGGAAACAGACAGGGAACAGCATGCAAGACCTACAAATTGTTCATGAGGTAGCTGGCTAGTTTAGTTCTTGATATCATAATGGTAGCATCTACTACAAAAAGGGATGATAAATAAAACAGAGAAAGAAAGGTTTACCCATGTACATTCTACGAAGAGGTGGCCATACAACATCACTACTAACATTAGTATTAGAACAATTCCAATATTTTTTTCTATGCAGAGTAAGGCATTCTTTATATTTTAAGGATTCTTGCAAATCAGAAGGTAGAGGCAACGCTTAATACAAACTGATATACTCTGTTTTCAGATTTCCTAATTTAAGTCAAATGTAAATAATATCCATATATTTTGTAGGAAAATTATTACAAATTACATTTCACTAATATTACCTCAGTGATCAAATTCATTCAATGTCTTCTGAAACTGAACGGTGATGGGAAAGGGAAAGAAAAGCTAGAGGAAAAGCATTGAACTGTTGTTGTTCGTTTGTTTTGTTTTGCCAGTGGGAAGAGACAGCTTTAGATATTTATTCAAGGGCAGACCTTTTTTTTTAACTTCTCCCTAGGTTTATTTTTGTCCTGGAAAATTACCTGCTATATTACTATTTTGGTTTTATATCAGCTCCTAAACCGGAAAATTCTGTCTATCCACCTATTACTTCTTAGTTTCCTTTGATTTCTGCTTGCCAACAGCAGTGCATTGAACAGTTTTATATAACAGCTTATTATAGGACCTGAAAATGATGTTATAGCCACTACAAATCAACATTTTAATAAATGAAGAAATGAAAACAGGGGGCTCTGAAATGTATATTGTATGTTCCAAATCTGATTTATCTTGAAGGAAAGGGAAGGTACCAGAAGATGATTTAAGAATAAAGATTTAGCTACTAATATCCATGGCTGTAATAGACAGCCAGAATTCAAGTGCGTATATAGGTGCGTGGCTGGTGGAGAAACAGTCCAGGGATGACTGCTCCCACTTCTCAGTGGCTACATTCCCACAGACTTTAACAGGTGCAGAATCAGGCCCTTAGATATTAATATATTTACAGCACAGTAAATTCAAATTAGCATTCTAGTTTTGAAATCTCATGGGTACCTATACTCACTTTTATTAACTATGATATAATAGCTAGATATTTGTCCTTTTTAATTATGGTATAATGGGATGACACTCGCAAATCATTTCTAACTGGAAGTATTCAATGTGCAAACCAACAGAGAAAGGAAAATGATTGTTCATTTTTCTGTTTTGAAGAAAGGAGGCTATATCACAGAAAGTGAAATAAAGCATCCGGCACAGGACTCCTTCATAAACCAAACACGATATTTGTGATTTATAACGCACAAAAAAAGTTCAGGCTGTATAACACTTCCATTGTATCTCCTTCATATATCCGCCAGATGTACAGTCTTTCTGGACTAAACTATCCATCATAATTGTAAATCCACAGTGAAGAAATATTTCATACTATAATTGAATTGAAAAATATAAAGTCTTATGTACCAGATAAACTGAGATTTTAAAGGTGAGAATAAATTCAATATCTACATCAAAAGAATATAAATATCTGGCACAGAGTTCTCAAATAACAATACATGATAAACACTGCAATTTAATATATGCATGAAAAAAGACCAGGAGATCATTCCTTACCCTATAATCCAGTTATTGGATAGGTCACTGGACAGTGAACAATTCCACATGCCACATGGCCTGACATATTTAGGATGGCCAACGGAGATAGGGGTTGAGGGCAGAGTTTTAACGCTAACTCTCATTCCTGGATTTGGTTGGTTTGGACCAGATTCTTAATGTACTTTATTCTGTAAACTATCCCTTTTATCCCAATTTTAAAAAGACAAAAAAAAAAGGGCTATGAATATGTATGTTAGTTGGCATGAAAGACTCTCTTTAGATCAAAGAGATATTTAGGTAATTTTTGAGATTCATTTTTTAAATAACTTATTTTTTAAATGTAATTAAAGAAAAATGATTCACATGCCAAACCTTCAGAGTAATGAATTAATATATTCAAACATATTATTGATGTTAATTATGTAATAAAAATAGCAAATACTGATAAAGTGTTAACAAAACAACTGTTCTTTTTTCGGGGTGTGTTATTTTCTACGGCATCATTTTTTATTAATAATGAAAGCATGTTACCAATTTCTTCTGTTATGAAGATAGCCTTCACAAGGCAAGTGATATACTGCCCCGCATAAAACTGTCTCCATCCTCAAAACAGCATGAATAAAGACTTAAACATCCCCAAGATTCAGTACTTCCAAATAATAACTTCAAAGCCTAATCTGGATCACTGAAATGCAAACATCGTTAAGAATTCAAGAATCCTGCCCCTCCCCAAAAGGGGGGGGGGGGGAGAAACTCGGCTAGAGTCAAAGAACTTTTCTACACCACTTTATGTTCACCTCCATAGTATTTTTGCCCAGATGATCTTCAGAACAGTATTTAATTGTTATATTGGAAAGGAATAGTGATTTTTTTCTTTCCTTTCACTGTTGGAATTTCTTCTCTTTATTTCTCAATCTGTTTTCCCCGTACCAGTTACAATATGGTGCTGTTCCTACATCCCACAGGATAGACACATTGGCTTGTGCTAAAGCTATTGAACAAATCACTTGATATGAGGGTTTGGAATGGCACAATTGGCACCTTAAACTCCTAGAAACTCACCAGATGTCTTTGTAATGTTCAATCTCTTAAGATATAGGCCTGGTCTACACTACAGAGTTAGGTCAATGGAAGGCAGGTTACATTGACCTAACTCTGTAAGCGACTACACTAAAATGTAACTCCCACCAGTGTAACTTGCCCTCTACACTGGCTTAATCATTCCATCTCCAGTAGAGGAATCATGCTTAAGTCGATGTAGTTAGGTCAACACGGTGTCAGTATAGATACTGTGTTGCTTATATCGACTATTGCTGCCTTTCAGAAACCATCCCACAATGTCCCACACTGGCAGTTAAATCAGTGCAAACACTCCTAGGGAGGATGCACACCACTGACATAAGGAGCGTAGTGTGGATGCATAAAACTGAATCAATTATTGTGGTGGCTGTATGTCGACGTAACTTAGGTCGACTTAATTTTGTAGTGTACACTTGCCCATAGTGAGAGGAAGACTAATTTTAGATCTTAGCCTTGTGATCTCTGATATTGCATGTTTGAATAGTTTGCAGAATAGGTAGATGTACCTAATGGAACAATGTGGGTGTATCGTTGTATCTACAATGTTTCATATACATGCAAATATATCCACCTGCAAATATATCTGTCTAATTATGCTACAAAACTAATTCCAAAAAATGTGTTATGTAAAACTAATGGTATACAGAATTCAGCAGATCCCAAGCGAAAATCTAGTGTTTAAAAGCCATTATCATCAGATGATTACTTGGTGACCAGCTATATGAAACGAACTGGAAGCATCGCGCCAAGTCCTTGTGGACATGTGTCTACATTATAAAACTTAAACACACACACACACATATATATATACACACACACAGAGCAGTAAATGGCATCTATGTTGGCAATCTCAAAAGAGAGGCCAAGAACATAATTAGGTGTGGAGAACAAATTAATTTCATTCTTTAAAGAGATTTCTCTAGAATATGATTGATACACATTTAGGGGTTGATGTGGGGAAGCTAGAACTGTCACTGCTCTAGTTGTATCTGTTCTACAGATAAATAAGAACTTTTCTCTCCAAGACTCTAAGTCAGAGAGAAAGTATGTCCAATAATTAGGTTCCTACATACACTTGAAAATCCTGCTATAAGTGACTTTCCCAAGATCATACAGGTAGTTTGTGGCAGAGCAAGGAACAGGTTCTCCTGAGACCCAGGCTAGTACCCTAACTCCCACTGATTTCAATGGTAGTGCCTGAATTCCCCAACTGTGAAGTGGAACTAATAGTACTTCTGTACCTCACAGGGATCTTGGGAAGATA
Source organism: Malaclemys terrapin pileata (assembly GCF_027887155.1). Classification (NCBI taxonomy): domain Eukaryota; kingdom Metazoa; phylum Chordata; order Testudines; family Emydidae; genus Malaclemys; species Malaclemys terrapin. The sequence continues at coordinate 95,496,030 of NC_071509.1, forward strand.
AATACATTGAAGATTGTGAGGTATTCAGCTGCTACAGTACTGGGGACCATATAAGTATTTAAGATAGACAGACAGAATCAAGCACCTTTCACATGCACTAAATTCAATCAATATTAAGAAAATATGAATTTTTTAAAAATGAGTCAAATTCTTGGTTCAGTCACTGGAGCTGCAGTATACACCAACAGAGGATCTGCCCTATAATATTTCAAAGGATTGTAACATCTTACTTCAATATACCTCCTAAGCAGTTGTGCATGGTGGAACTATCACACAGTGAAAGACTCCCATTATGCATATGTATCTGTGACATGGTTCACAATTATTAAATCACTACCTCTTCCACAGTCACTTTGACCAGGCACTGGACTACTACAGGACAACTGGTAACAGCAGGAATAGTCACACAGTATGTAAAGTGAAGTGCAAAATGCCTTTCCAAGCAAAGCCAGCTTCAGTGTGAAAATGACTAGGAGTGTATTTAATTTTGCCGACGAACCATTTATCAAGTATTTCTGGACATGAATATGATGCTATTCTCTGGCAGGTACTATCTTGAGAAGAAGAGAGACAGATGATAAAATGGTGATGAGGAAGAAAAAAAAACAAAATATAAAGAAAGGCAAAAGAGAAGAAAGCAAAAGGAAACAAATATAGAGCTAGAGGAAGAAAAAAGACAAATGCAAAGGAAGGACAGTAGATAATAGCATATAAGCAGAAAGGCTGAAAAGAAGCAGCATAAGGGGATAAGAGAGCACAGTTGGGCTGCACGTATATAATTTTTCACTGAGATGATGTTGCTCATCATTATGTTTTTGTTTTTGCTAGCCTTTCTGTGGACCAATGTGTTTTTGATGGTAATTTGGAAAGAATTGAAAATCGAAGAGCTACATTTAAAATTAATTGAGAAGCAATGTCCTCAGACATCATATTCCCTCAAATCATTGAAATTCAAACAAGATTTACTCTCATCCTTTCATATAATTCATTAAGAAGTACTGAAAGTGTATGAGTAAAAGTTTAATACTGAACTCCTTCTCTGTATCATCACTAGTGCCGATGTCTGTTTAATGACAGCAAGATTCAGCCCAGAATTTATATTAGATTTTACTATATGCATCCAATAGATCCAAAACACCCTCTAGAAATTTCCAGTATACCTTGTAAATACATATTTACAACCTGTTTTGTAAAAATCTTTATGCAAAATAATTACCCTAAATGCACTGCAGTAGTTCATCAAAATTGGATGTTGAATTTTGTATGTTTGTGTTTTCAGTTTGTGATATTAATTCTGATTAGACAGAAAGTTTATTGTCAAATTTCATTTGTTCATGTCAAATCTCTGTTTTAATTGCATGAGCCCATAAATCATATTAAACTATTATTTTAACACAAATTAAATGTCCTTAAAAGAGCAAAATCGATTTTTTTCTTCATTGTAAAACAAAAGCAACAAAAAGAATTGGCTCAGTCTGAAAACTGGTGCCAAGTTTGAGAATGGTTTCAATATTCATGTCTGAATTATAATACTTTAAAAAAGAGGAGGGGGTGGGGGAAGCAGAAACATAACTATAGTAACAACACTGGATGATTCCAAAATAAAATAGCTTTTGGCTGATGTGCAACTATGTGATTATATTCCCACCATCAGTCTTTCAAATCCAGCCCCTTATGCAGCTGTTTATTCTTTTCTCTCCTGTTTGGTTATTATCGTTCATTATGCTGAGGGACTAAACTGATTGAAATGTTCATCGAGATGAGTGCTGCAGTAAAACATGTAAAAAAATGAAATGCAGCTAAGTTAAAAAAACAGAGGGAGAGGGGCGGGAGGAGTGGGAGCTTTTTATAACTCTCTAGCACTGATTGCTGCTGCATCAGAAACTGTGTGAAAGAATGGGTGGGGGAAGGCTAAATGCACTGCTTTTTAAGACAACAATAAATCATACACCATATATAGGCCAAAAATGAAAGGGGGCTCTGTGTTCAGATGTAAACTTCTGGCAAGACCGGGTTTGTTGTCAGGTTCCCAGACACAAAATAGACACTCTGTTCAACTCGCGGGAAGCCCAGCAAGGAGCGGGGAGCTCCAGAGACTCTTGGCTCTTCTCAAGTCTCATTAGGTCTGCATATTAATGACTTGCAGCAATATAAAGGGGCCCTTGAGTATCCTGTTTTCCCCTGGTGCCTGGGTTTCCCATGGCAAAGAAGACAGTGGCAGGAGCATGAGAAGACACAGCATGTTCGCAGAGCAGGGAACTAGCAGCCACAACTCCTGGGCAAGATGGGAAAATGACAAGCATTTCTCTTTGATGCTTCTGGGAATGCTGGTCTGAGATCAGTGAGAAGGGGATAAGAAGAGGGAAGTGAGGGAGTGTGAAATCACCTTTCATAAAACACTTGCAGCAAATGCCTGGGTAGAAGGAGAAATAAGTTCTAACTAATCTGAGGTTCCCACACCACTGGACATTGTGTTTACCTGAATTATTAGCTGAGTGTACTCTGTGTGTGTGTGTGTGTGTGTGTGTGTGTGTGTTACAGCCAAATACACAGAGCCTATCTTTCAAAAAGAATTTACTCTAATATGAGAGCAAAAAGAGAACAACATATATGCAGAAATAATTCCACTGTTTAAACACATCTATCTGCTTTAAATCATGATATGATAGTATTTTTAAACATTTTTTCTTTCATTGGGACTGAAGGGATGACCATTGTATACCTTATACTCATTAACAAGGACATCACTATATTATATAGTCACTTTATTTGAATTACAAATCAAGCCTCAGAAAGTCTGAAAGTATTACTCATTACATATTCAAAGCACTCTATGTATCTCCACCGATCCCAGCAAAAATCCTCACAATCTGGCTGTCATTCAATCAGAGAGTTCAGTCTTTCCCTTAGGAACTCCCACTATGCTTCACACTACCATGCCAACTAAAGTCACTATTAACCAAAGTTGCCTAATGCTCTGAAATCCCTCAAATCGGCTGTTGAAAAATCTGTGGTCTGCTATAAAAATATACCAACAACTTTGCTTTAATGTGCAGGAAGAGCAATGGATACAGAACAACATGCAGAAAACAGCTATACTTCTCAAAAACTAGTCAGGATTGAGAAACAATCTTTTGACTATCTCAGTATACCATCAAGTTGACCGTAAATTCATCCATCCATACATTATATACATATGCTGTACCTATAAACACTCATGTTATATTATTTATAACCACATAATTGCCCTTTCTGGCTCTCTTATTAAAAGATCAAATATTTAGATTCCGTTATCAGACTTACCAGAGGATTGACCTCGATTAGTGGCATCATGATCACTGTCTCCTTGCTCGCTGTCTCCATGACCACTGTCCTTAGAGCTTACTATGTCTGCTTCCTGGAATGCAGAACTAGAAACATCAAAAATCTTATTAGAATAAACATGAAGAGGGACTCATAAAACATTCTTCTGCCATCACATGGCCACACATGGTGCTGCATTCATCCAGGCCTCCTTTCTGCAACTCTATTTCTGCAAAACCAATCTGTCCATCATACACAAAACTTGTATTTTCAGGCATTATTAATCCAACTGAAATAGACAGTAGCCATTATTACACTGCCTGGGTTGTATGTAGTTGTTATAAATAATTTGGTAGCATTTGCTTAAGCTGGAAGGCTAAATTTACACTCAGATAAATCAATATTATCTGTCAGAATCTACAGAGGGACTCATAAGTATTTAAACCGCATTTTAGATGAGTACAGAATTAGAATTTGCTCTCTTTTCACCTGACTTAAAACAGATTCATAAAAGCCATAATTCAGAGATGTTTACATGGCACTGCTTATTTTATTTAATGGTAGGTCTAAATAAATTCATAATTTTAAATACATTTTGGTTGCTTAGATATTATTTTACATCTGAACTAAACACATTTCTACATCCCCACTCACACTTGCTAAAATACATCTTGGATATATTCCTACATTAAGAAAACAAGAATAAGGAGTTCATACCTGTTTACCCGTCGGGGTCTATCAACTAGATAACTGAGCTCTGCACGCTGATGTTTTGTCTAGAAAAAATAATTGGAACTTATTTTAACTCAATATTTTTACAACCAACAACATCAGAAGGCACACACATACAGCCAGGAACACTCATCACAAAGGTACAGCTATAGGTAGGCCATAAATAATTGTTTCCTTACATTTAAGGGGCCAAACCCTGGTGGCCTTACTCATGCAAGTGGCACTACAGATCAATAAACAAGGGGTTTCCTCAGTTATTTAAGGCCAACTTTTGATCCCCTTAATCATGATGAATAGTCTCTTACACCACAATTGTAAGTTAATTAACTGAAATCAATGGGGCTACCTGTGGTGTAAAGTACCACACATTGTGAGTCAGGGGGTCCTCAGTGTATTTTTTAAATCTCCTGTATGAGAAAAAGGGAGAGTAATCATCAGAAGGATAGACTCCTGAAAAGAAAATATGGGATATCCTGTTGCCCTCAAAAGGCACCAGAAGCCACGTCTTTACAAACATCTGATGTAGGGTCTACACTAAAGGCTAACATTTAAAATCTTGCTGAAAGATTTTAAAACAATTTTAAACAAAATATAACTCAATATCTTAACTTCCCTTGAAGTACTCAGCAAATCAGTATTAAGGAAAGCTGTTTTTTCCTTCAGTGGTACATCATCATAATGTACTGATCCACACATTAGTTAAAATACAACAGACAAAATTATTAATAGGAGAATGTTAAGTCTTGATATATGCTTTCATAGAAATTCTTTACACAAAAGAGTACAATATAGACAACATGTTTAATGGGTGAGAGAGAATGTTAAGCCTTAATGTATGCTTTCATGGAAATTCTTTTGTGATGTTTTATTTCCAAGTTCTCCTTCAGTATACAAAAGAACTATTAAGGCAGAGTCAAAAAAAGTCAATTAATGAACACTAATTTTCACATTAATTAAAGCTCCTGCCAAGTATAGAGATGTTCACAAACTCCAGAGTGGTTTCCCACAGCCTTAATTGTACATGCAAAGATTTCTAAAAACAAATACATATGCTTTACTTTTTTTCATTAGGAAAACTCTGAATTCATTGTGCTGGTAATTTCATTAATGCCAATTGCAGTGATTTTGCCAGGAACAATGCCCAAAAGACAGCACACAGTTAAAATAAGATTGGAAACTAGTATCTTATTTTAATGCAGAAAAGCTCGCAAGCTTCATTCATATTCACATGGTGTGGGAGTTTGGATGCAACAGTTTCTGAAATGCTGTCTAGTGCACAACTGATGCTTCAAATGAAAAGAAGCAACAGACTCACTTTAAGGTACATCACAGCTAAAACTATTATGCAGTGTCAGGTTATCTTGTTGACAGGTGATTAAAACCATGCAAATATTTATGATCTAAGAAGCATGAGGATAAGAGGCTATTATGAAGGAGGAGGGGCAAAGAAAAGCAACATTCTTCACCGGGAAAGGAAGGGCAGCAGCTTCAAGAGATTAACTGAAAGCAAAGATGGGGTTGGGGAAAGACTGCAGTGCAGCTTGACAGTGACACTGACAAGACAAGAGAGAATCAAAAGTGGTTGAGACCTGCAAGCCCTAGGGAGAGTGAGAATTAGGGGCATACGAGTACATAAAATAACAAAAGCAAGCTCATTTTTCAAAACCGTAAAATAATAACAAACAAGCAAAGCAGCACAGGGAGGCATGCACATATAATGAACGTGCACAGCTGAGGGAAGCTTGCTACAAGCGGAGGTGTTGGAAAGTGCTACAATTTCCTTTCAACCTTACCTCGTTGGACAATATGCTGCCATTGGAGATGATGTCTGGTTGCTGGTCCGTGTAACCTGTCACTATGGCTCCGCAGGGGTTGTGCTCAGTGTCTGTGCTCCGAGATGGGCTGCAGGGCTTGAGGAACATCAGGTCGGTCTTGGCTGACTCCGGAGTGAGGCAGACCTGGTAGCAGTAGTTCTGGTTGTGATGGTGGGATCCGAAGCTGCCCGATTCCTCCACGGGGACCTGGGCCGGGTTACTGGGTACGTTGGAGCTCTGCACCAGCATGATGTCCGACTTGCTCAGCTTCTTCTTGCGGGCCCGGGCTTGGCGGCTGCAGCAGGGGCAGCAGCAGCAGCAACCCAGGCAGCAGTCGCTGGCCAGGCAGGTGTAGATGTTGAGCTTCTTCTCCTTTTGGCAGCGCACGGCCAGCACGATCATGGCCAACAGGAAAATGAACGACACGGAGCCCAGGGCGATGATCAGGATGAGGGTCAGGTCCAGCGAGGTCTCGCCCCCGGAGCGGCTGGGGCGATGCTCCCCTCCCGCCCCTCCCCCACCGCCGCCACCCCCCGCGCCCAGGCCGCCGCCTCCCTGGCGCTCCACCGCGCTGTCCACCAGCATCACCTGGATGGCGGTGGTGGAGGAGAGCGGCGGCTGCCCGTGGTCCCTCACCTCGATCACCAGCTCGAAGGGCCGCTGGGGGTCGCGCTTGGCCGGCACCTTGCGCGCGGTGCGCAGCTCCCCGGTGCGCCAGTCCATGCGGAAGAGGCTGGCCTCGTTGCCCCGCGCGATGCTGTAGGTGAGGCGCGCGTTCTCCCCGTCGTCCGCGTCCACCGCCGCCACCCGGCTCACCAGGTAGCCGGGCTCGGCGCTGCGCGGCAGCACCTCCCGGGCCGGGGTGCCGTTGCGGCCGGGCAGGGGGCTGACGATGGCGGGCGCGTTGTCGTTCTGGTCCACCACGATGATGCTGACCGTGGCGTTGCCGGACAGGGGCTGGGGCTCCTCGCCCGCGTCGCGCGCCTCCACCTGGAAGCTGAACTCCTTGAGCTGCTCGTAGTCGAAGGAGCGCAGGGCGTAGAGGAAGCCGTTCTCGGCGTTGATGGAGACGTAGGTGAAGACGGACATGCCCTGGATCTGGCTCTCCAGGATGGAGTAGGCGAGCTGGGCGTTGGCGCCCTGGTCCCGGTCGGTGGCGCTCACGGCGTAGATGTAGGCGCCCGGCACGTTGTTCTCGCTCACATAGACCTGGTAGAGGGGCTGGCTGAAGCGCGGCGCGTTGTCGTTCACGTCGCTCACCCGCACCTGGATGGACTTGCTGGTGCTCAGCGCCGGCTCGCCCATGTCCCGCGCCACCACCGTGAGGGTATAGGCGTCGCCGCCCGGCTGCTCGCGGTCTAGCGGCCCCTCGGTGACGATGGTGTAGTAGTTCTTGAAGGAGCTCTTGAGGCGGAAGGGCGCGTCGCCCTGTAGGAGCTCGCACTGCACCTGCCCGTTCTCCTCCGAGTCCCGGTCCGAGACGCTGAACAGGGCCACCACCGTGCCCGGCGAGGCCGCCTCGCTCACCGCCTCCTTGACGGTGGAGAAGCTGATCTCGGGCGGGTTGTCGTTGGCGTCCAGCACCCGCACCAGCACCTTGCAGTGGGCGGGCACGGCGTTGGGGCCCAGGTCCTTGGCTTGCACGTACACCTGGTACACGCTGCTCTCCTCGTAGTCCAGCTCGCCGCTCACCTCCAGCCGCCCTGTGCGCGGCGAGATGCCGAAGAGCTCCCGGGCCCGCGCCGAGATGTGGCTGCTGAAGGAATAGATGACCTCGCCGTTCTGGCCCTCGTCCGGATCGCTGGCGTTGAGCTGCAGCACCAGGGTGCCCGGCGGCGAGTTCTCCGGCAGGGACACTGTGTAGACGGGCTGCTCGAAGGCGGGCACGTTGTCATTGGAGTCCAGCACCCTGATGGTGAGCAGGGCGGTGCCGGTGCGCTGCTGGGGTTGGCCCCCGTCCACCGCTGTCAGCACGTAGCGGTGCACCGCCTGCTGCTCGCGGTCTAGGGGCTTGTCCAGCACCAGCTCAGCGAAGCGGTTGCCGTCGCCCTGGGTCTGCACGTCCAGCGAGAAGTAGCTGTTGGGGGTGATCTCGTAGGTGCGCAGCGAGTTGGTGCCCACGTCCGGGTCGAAGGCGCTCTCCAGTGGGAAGCGAGTGCCTGGCGTGGCGCTCTCGGAGATCTCCACGGTCAGGTCAGGCTCCGGGAAGGAGGGCGGATTGTCGTTGATGTCCAGCACCTCGATCTCCACCCGGAACAGCTCCAGGGGGTTCTCCAAAAAGACCTCCAGGTGCAGCTGGCAGGAAGGGGGGTTCTGCTTGCAGATCTGCTCCCGGTCGATCTTCTCGTTCACGTACAGCACCCCAGTCTCCAGGTTGAGCTCTAGGTAAGGGCTCCGAGAGTTGGGTACCGTCTGGAAGCGGCGAGCCGAAAGTTTTGTAATGTCCAAGCCCAGGTCCTCGGCGATATTCCCCACGAACGTGCCATGCTCCTGCTCCTCTTGCACCGTGTAGTGAAGCTGAGAAAGGGCTCCCTCCACCATCCAGAGCAAGGCAAGGAGGAATAGCACAATCATCTCCAAATGGGGAAAGAGATCCCCCCCCCCAACACCACTTCCTCCTTCAGAAACCACCACCTCCTCCTCTCAAAATACTTAGGGCAGTGTGCGTGCGTGGAGGGAGGGGGATCTGAGTGGGATTTAGATCTAGGTTTTTTATTATTATTATTATTATTATTATTATTCCTTCTGCTTCGTATTAGGATTTTTTTTCTCCCCCATTTCCCTCCTTTTATGATTATTTCACACGCCGAGCAAACGAAGAAGATAGGCGTCCCCACCTCATCTGTGATCTTCGAAATAAATGACCAACTAATAATACCTAGAGCTGTATGGAGATAGATATACACACAGTATACACAGTAGCCCGCTCTTATTTATTCCGAGAGTCTTGGCACTGCACCGCTGCAGCGGCAGTGGAGGCAGCAGCAGCAAATCCCAAAGAGGAAATTTGTATATTTCAAGATTGTCCTCGGTTTGCCTTCCTGATGGGAGCAGGAGGGGTGGATGCTGCTGGAGGAACCGCTGGACATGCCCTCTTTAGATGCAAAAAAGGCAGAAAAAAATGAAAAAAAAAAAAAAATTATGACCAGCAAAAGGATCTGATATCAAAAAGGCAGAGAGCAGGTTTGCCGCCCAAAACTTTCATTCCCTGAATTTCTCTGGGATTTTCTCCTTTATTATTATAATAATTACTGTTATTTTATATTTTCTTTCCTTTGTTTATATTTTCTTCTTTTATTGCCATTGTTATGATGATGACCATCATTTTGCTCTTTATTGATGTGCTGATCAGTCTTTCTTCTCTTGATGCTTTTTCTTCTCACCCTCTCTCACTCTCCCGCTGTCTCTCTCGCTGCAGCTCTCCTCCTGTCCCGGCTCCAGCTCCTGTGATCTCTACTGGCAGTTTCTGAGCTCCGAGCGCTCGGCTTTTCTGTTTTTGCGCAGCGCCCTGCTCCTGCCAACCAATGAATGTGTAGCAACACCCACAGGCGCGACAGCCCATTGGATCCAGCGCACGTCAAGCAGGCTGCATCTCAGGGGAGAGAGGGGGGAGAATCCAGAGCTCTAGTTGGTCTGTGTGCATGGCACAGAGAGACAGAGAGAGAGAGAGAGAATAACCCTGCAGCTCCCGAAGCGCTTATTGGGGAATCTCTGCCTCGGAAAGTTACTATTCCCCTGCTGCAGTTACTGAATAGGGAGATCACCTATCGTCATCAATGCAAACCAAGACGACAATAATAACCAGTTTTCCCCGTGGAGGAGGAATTTCCATCAGCTACTAACTTTTTTTTTCCTATTTGGCTAGCTCTATATCTGGCTCAATGGTAAAACAAACATTTTTAAAAATAAACAAGGGAAACTTGTGCCTTATTTTACTCTGGGCTACCTTAAATAATTAGTTCAGTTGACAAATGAGAGAGTGCAAGTTTCCATCACACGCCTACACTTTTTGCTAGTTCATCTAATTAACACCGTCATGCATTTGGGCCAAATCCTGGCCTGATTTACACCCTCTGCAGTTTCACTGTCTGAAGTGAAAGAGATGGTACACGATGTAAATCAAAGCAGAATGTGATAATTTGTGTGATGGCGTGGAATAAATGTCAACAGTGCTTGATCTGAAATTAGTTTGTGTGTGAGGAGAAGAGGATTAGATGGGAAGAGTCAATAGAAGTTTGCTAATGAAAAATATTATTTAATAAAATGCTCCGGATACAAACGACCATTCTTTTATCGGTGTTTACTATTGTTTCAACTTTCCTGACATGGAAAGCACTTTGATAATGTTACTTAGTAGCTGTTTCACTATTGCAACTGTACACAATATCCCTTTTTGTACCCTTTGCTGAAATACTATTTTACAACTTAAACTAGTACCCTTCAGCAACACACATTGGATAGTCTTACGTCTTGTACAACACCAGCACACTAGATGCCTTCTCTTCCCCCACTCCCAACAATAGTGGAAGGACAGTAGGCGTAGAAGACTGTGATAAGTAAGGTCAATGGCAATTTCTGCATTGATATAAATAGGTTTTGCATTTAAAGTCAATAGGTAACACGCATTTTGGAGACATGTATGTATGTGTCTACATTAAATGTAAACCATCTGGTTAAGATTTATGGATTAATTTTGGTACAAGTGTTCATAAATCTAAACTGTGGACACATTAATATATCCGGTGATTTATTAAATTGAAGTTCCATTTATATAACTTTCTAAACCTTATACAAATAGAATGAAATGTTCATAAATTTCACTTTTTGCTAACTGCTAGTTGGTTATTGTTTATAAGGAACACCAAATATTAGGCAGAAAGAGAGACTTATTGTAAGATCAGTGATTCGTGATCACATCTTTGATAATAACTAGTAAAATAGTAGAAGGATGGCTTCCTTTGATACATTTCAAGAAGCTGTCTGTTCAGATGCATTTTTCTATTGTGGAAATAGAGGAAATTACATTTCGATACAGGTTCATTTATAAAAAAATCTTCTATGTATTTATAAATGTTTGTATTTATCCTTCTATCTATCTTGTTCATTCATTGCAGTCTGGTCTTCTCCTCCTCCTTCCTTCGCTTCTTTCATGTGAATGGGTCCTATCTTTGAGCAGTTAAAGCTGGGTTACCAGAAAAAAATGGCTAATCCTTTTCCAGCTGCAGTAAATTTACAACCCGGCAAAGCCAAGCTAAAGCCGCTGCAGCTAAAATGATTTCAGTGTGATGTCTGGGGCTGAGAATGGAGAGACAGTTTATAAAACGACCTGTGGATCAATGAAAAGGAGATTATGGCGTATCTGAATATGAATACAGCCATCGGATCAATATATCATCCTTGTCCTCCACCCCCCCCCCCCCCCACCCCTTTCCTTCCTTCCGTTCCTTCCGTTTTTACTCCTAGGATCCGAAAGGAAGGACACGTAACTTGAAGGGGCTTTAGCTGCCTCCTCGAAATTTTGGTGCATTTAAAAAAATGTCTCTGTTTTTTGTATGCTTTTATCTAAAATAATGAATGACAATGCAGATTATTAAATCTCTGTTTCAAACAATCTGGAATGGAGACAAGCGCCGGCAACTCATTGAAACCTGGAAATCTTAACGAGAGAGGGATATACAATAGATGGACGGATCTTGTTGTAAATAATCACTGCATCAACTATAACACTTAAGTTTTATACAGATGTAGTAGCTGAAGGGATGAGTGGATTTGCTTTGCAATTGTAGGTAGCAGGCTCCTCCTAGCGGTTAAAGTCGCACACTGCACGCAAGATGTGATTTCTTTAGAGGCATTTCTGTGCAGGACGCTGGCTTCATTCCTCCTCTCCTCCCGGATTTCCCCAGTGTCTCCAAAGGATGAAACTGTGATGTAAGATGCTTTAATTTATTTATCTCAATAGCTGTTTATATTCAGTACATCAGTTACTCAATTGTTGGTTATTCATATGCTTCTTTTTGTATTCGCTTGCAGGACTGTAATCCAAAATGTTCAAAGCTCTGCATGCAGCTGCAGTTAGGGAATTTTAATGGATTTTTTATCTAGCCGCCATCCAGATGTTGACCCAAGCATACTCCATCTCGCATGAAATTCCCTTTCCACCCGCCCTGAACTGGGATCTTATTTTGCATTCCTTTGCATTTATCACCAACTTTAAGGTTTAATGTATTCGCTTTGCTCTGCTGATTTTCCTTCACAGGCAGCGTCCACCGCTCTTAGTTTACAGGGATTACATAAACAAATGGCTTTGTTGTTGTAATAACGGCTGCTTTGAAGTGCAATATAACAAACACAGTGCTGCCTCTCCACGGGAGCAGTAATTACAGCAGAGCAGCAACCTAGAGAGGGGGTGAACCATTAAAGTTACCCATCAGTGCTCACACGGCGGGAAATCGACCCTACACTAACAATTCTCTCCCCCACCTCTCATTCCGTTGCAAACGAAAGTTTTAGGAGCACAGTTTGGCTCTTAGATTTAGTTGGCTTTTCTATAATAAAATGATTTAATGACTGAGGCTGTTTATTTTGGATTTGGATCATTTGTTCATTTTTCTTCCCCTTTGTTTATTTTTTCTTTAAAATGCAATAGTTCCTCCTTACATGAGTAACAACAAACTAAAAAACAACAACAACAACAACAAAAACTGAATTTCTATCCTATTTTCCTTTGTAAGGGAGCCACTTTGTTAATTTACGCCTAGATATATGACTGCTTGCAGTGATTTAACATGACTTGAAAGCAATCTGTTTCTAATCTAAAGCCTCTTATTATTGCAGTGTGGCAGAGCTCAGTGCTCAGAATCGAGAAAGGCGATTTTTTAAAGTAATTGAGTAAAAGCAGGAAGTCCAGATGTGACAATAAACAGGGACCTTCAAAAGTTAAAGATCGCCCGCTTTGTGCGATTAAACAACCAATGACCACCAAAGCCAAGGGAACTGCCTTTCATCAAGAAAGCAAGCTCATCACTTCTAGGTAAACATTGCGTGTGTTTGTTGTCAGTGGTGGAGCATACATAAATATTTTAAAGTAATATGACTAATTTGTCTATTGTCATCCAGGATATATTCAAGTGAAAATAATTCTCATACAGCCAACATTAAACATACACTGGAACTGCTAGGTTAAGCAAAGAAGCATGCTCACATAAACACTGTGGTTGTCAAGTATATAATACTTTGAGGACCTCTGAGAACAAACAGATCAGTTTTCTTTTTCTCAGCTCAGGACAGTGCCAGAGTTGTAGCAGATAAGTGCGTTATCTCCACGTTTGTAAATCAAACACACGTCTCCATTTTGTTTAAGCCACATGCTATAGCGCTTCCTTCCTATGCAGTCTCAGTTGTCAAGCAGGGCCGGTGTTTTGTTAAACTCTAACCAGTGAATTAAAAGCGCTGATGATCTGAAGCAGCCCTCTAATGCAAAATGACAAATTGCACTTAGGCAATACATGAACGAGAAAATGATTTATGGATTTTTACGCTGGTCTGAGCAAATGAAGGCAACATGAATTATACATCCTAACGCGCACTATATCATTTTCTAATAATACTGTTTCAGTTCTGATGCCGAAGACCACTCTCTTCGGTAGGGGGTATTGATTAATAAGAACTCCCGGGCTATCTTTAAACCGGGCATGCCTTTTGAGCCGGCACCAAAAGAGGTTTATGTTTGTATTTATTTATTTATTTGCCGAAGCAAGTGAGGAAAATCGAGCCCAGCAGGTGGCTGTCACCTTTGCCATGTTAGAGACACAAGGTGGGTCACCACCTTGTCTCTCGAATAGCATACAGCTTTTCCATTTATCATCTTTTCTGCTGCCATTCACCAAATGGAGACTAATCTTTTTAAGAGCCGCATTTTTCTCCACCCTGCAACTTAGAACTGTAAATCAATGGCTTAAAGATTGTAAATCCATCCTTCAGACTGGGGTGGAAAATTAGCCAGTGATCTCTCCTCACCTCCCAAACTGCTCAGTTTGAATCCTCCTTTCCCTCCAGAAACTAGTTATTTTCCTCTCACCTCCACCTTACCCAAGGTTTTGGATTTGGGAAAGGATCTCTTAAACATTGTGATCACCTTTCAACAACAATGACATTTCCTTGGAAGAAGAATATATGGCTGCTAATCAATGTTCTGGGTTCATCATAATGTTCCATAAACCTCCATTTGCAAAGTTATTTACAGGATTTCACAGATTTTCTTAATGGGGAAAAATTGCTGTATGTTCATATTTAAATATTGATCATTTCTTTCTCTGGGACTGAAGAAGCTACACAAGAAACTTTGTGGTACAGCTCTTGGTCCTGCCAAGATATGAGACCCGCTTAGACCCAGAAACCTTAGTTATCTGCATGAGAGTGCATCAGATAGCCTACCCAAAGTAGCACACTCCCAAGATCTTCAATCTAGATTCTGATGCCTTTATTCATATTGAGTAGTATCTTATTCCATGAGCAGTATCAATGGGACAACTCATAAAGTAAAATACTACTAAACATTAGTAAGGATGATAGGATCTGGCTCTTAGTAAATTGCTTTAGACAGTACCCATGGTCTTCAGGCTGGTGAATATTGTGGCACATTTACTCTTTGAGCCATTAAAATCATTTATGGAGTTTTTAATTCTTAAAGGATCTATGGAGTGTTATTGTTCGTCTTAATTTTAATTATCTGGATTTTCAAAACCCACCCAGGCTCTGCTTTGAGAGAATTAATATCCATTCTTTAGCGCAGGAAAGATTACTGAAATCAATGATGTGATTAAGATTGTAAATAAGAGCTACAAGACACCGTCATGAAAACAAAACCGTCTGCTTTGCTAATGGGAAGATATGTGGGTTTTTCCTGATGGGGTCTTAGACTGAAAATCCTGCTGCAGACATTGATGCTGATACAGAACAGTTTCAGAAATTAACTGAAACGCCTGATTAAAGATATCTGTGTGAGCGGAGAAAGGTTCACTGCAACCACCTCCACCACTCCCCCAGTGAGTTTCTCTCTTAATTGTGATTGATCGGACAAAATAGGAAGGTTAGACCAGTGGCTCTCAACCTTTCCAGATTACTGTACCCCTTCCAGGTGTCTGATTTGTCTGGCATGCTCCAAGTTTCAACTCACTTAAAAACTACTTGCTTACAAAATCAGACATAAAAATACAAAGAAAATTTCACAGCACACTATTACTGTAAAATTGCCTACTTTCTCATTTTTTCCATATAATTATAAAATAAATCAATTGGAATATAAATATTGTACTTACATTTCAGTGTATATTATATAGAGTAGTATAAACAAGTCATTGTCTGTATGAAATTTTAATTTGTACTGACTTCACTAGTGCTTTTTATGTAGCCTGCTGTAAAACTAGGCAAATATCTTGATGAGTTGATGTACCCCATGGAAGACCTCTGTGTACCCCCAAGGATACACATACCCCCAGGGGTATGCATACCCCTGGTTGAGAACCACTAGGCTAGACCATTTGGCTAATCGATAGAAACTGTTTGCTTTAGTATTTGTCTGAGGAACAGCCCCAGAGTCTGATCAATATAGCATCCACCAAAGTTCTTGTTGAGGTCACCAGTGATCAAGACAGTCTGTTGGCTTTCCAAACAATGTCGGAGATGTGCATCTGCGGTGGGGTTGCAAGAATAAGCAGGAATTTGGAGATGTCATGTTAATCAACCTCTTTGTGCTAACAGTCTGGAGGACTCCTGGTGATAATAACAACTCATCACTGTATTTATGACCGTATGCAGTTATTTTAGTAGTGCAGAAATACAAATAGTACTCTGACCTCTATGAAGAATTAAACACTCTAGGACCTCTCTAGAAGGCCTTGGGAGTTTCCTCTGAGTAAGGACTGCAGCACTGATGTTGCCACAGATAAAGGTGCTTTGCTGTTTCCTTAGGGCCAGATTCTTTCATACCTTCTGACACTGAATAACACCTTACTCACTAAATAGTTAAACTGATTTCAGTGAGACTACTTGTCATAACTATAAAGGGAAGGGTAACAGCTGTCCTGTGTACAGTACTATAAAATCCCTCCTGGCCAGAGACTCCAAAATCCTTTTCCCTGTAAAGGGTTAAGAAGCTCAGGTAACCTGGCTGGCATCTGACCTAAAGGACCAATAAGGGGACAAGATACTTTCAAATCTTGGGGGGGGGGGGGGGAGGCTTTTGTTTGTGCTCTTTGTTTTGAGTGTGCGTTCGCTCTCATTCACCAGGGAATTGGTGAAAGGTTTCTCAAGGCTTCCCAGGGAGGGAATCCATTGGGAATGGTGGCAGCGGGACCAGAGCTAAGCTGGTAGTTAAGCTTAGAAGTTTTCATGCAGGCCCCTACATTTGTACCCTAAAGTTCAAAGTGGGGATACAGCCTTGACACTACTCAAGCAGTCTGGTACTACTCAGTGTGAGTAAGGGAGGCAGAATACAGGTCATGTCTATTATGTTTCATTCTCTGGACATCCAAATGACACTTTCACAATGTTTATCGAAATAGACAGGATGTCCAAGGTTTTCAAAAGTGATTAGTGTTTATGGCTGCCTCTGTTTTTGTGTGCCCAACTACAGACACCTTTAAAAAGACTTATTTTCAAAGGGTTAATGCTCCAAACTTCCAGAGGCCTCAAATGGGGCACTGAAAAATTGAGTCACTCAAACTCAGTAGTCATTGTCACCCTGCTTGGTGTAGTTCATGCCCATGAGTGCTATCCTGAGGGCAGATGGTCAAAATGCAGGGCACACACCCCAAACTGTTGGTATGTTCTATAATTAGATTTCACCAGCCCAGTAACAAATGTGAACTCCTGAAGCACAGTAACAGTCTTACCATGGAATCACAGACAATCCCCTGGGGCATTCCAATCTATCTTGCCACCCAGGCAAGCTGAATTTAGGGATGGTTATTATATAGCAAAGATCACAAAAGATTCAGGTTGCTTTCAGTCCCAGTTACCCCAGATCAATTTATATCTATGATCTCATACCGAAGGCAACACTTGTAGCCAATCTGATAGTAAATTATAATAAATAAGGATTTTTTGACTAGGAAAAAGAGGTTAAAGCAGGTAACATATATACACATATGAGTTACAATCTATGGTTCCAAAGTCAGAGTTTCAGCAATCTGTCAGCACTGAGTGTCTTTTAGGGCTAACCCAGGTTGACCTTGGAGATCTCTGCTTCTGTTTCATAGCTCCAGCCCTTGAAGAGGCCAAACTGCAAAAGAGATGAACAATTTTCTTGTTCACTATCTTTATTTTGTTCTTCCAGAATTCAAGCTGATGGGATGAACCCTTTTGAATGTAGCCTCTACATGGGTGTGAAGGGGCAATTAACAAAGTCTTTGTATTGCGATGTCCCACAGTGCTCCATTTAATTTAGACAGCCTTCTTAATGAGCAGGAGATGATCCCTTTGGATGGGTTGACAATTTCAGGGCAAATATTTTTTACAGTTATAAAGCAAAAACTTTAATATTATATTATACCATGTAATAAAGATATTATAAGTGAGATTAATGCATGCAGCAACTTGTAAGCATTTTATAAAGTCTAAATCCTATAATACATTGTTGTAAGTTCGATACCCAGTTTAACCATATTAAGACACGGGTGAGCTGTGGTGGTTTCCAGCAATGAAATTGTCAGTACTTGGCTGAGGCTTAATGATTTGGCAAGAGCTGCACTGGGTCTGCCAACATCACAGTCACTTTTGAAATTCTGAGTTTGTTAATCAACAATGCTTTGGGCCTGACCCCTTCTTCCCCTTAGCTTTGCCTAGTATGAAGTCATTTATACCTGTGCAAAGTGAGTGGGAAATGCTACAAAATATGAACTTCCCACTCACTTACATTGGTATTAGCATTTAACATACTTTGTACTCATTTTACAAAGCTGTAAATGATTACACAAGAATACCAGATAATGTAGAATTAGGTTCCTTATTTTAATTAATCTGCTTGCTTGTAGAAAAGTAAATAAGAGCTATAAGACACTGTCATGAAAACATTATTTCTGCATTGTTGAGCTTACCTAGTACCAAGATATTTCTTGGCAAGTCTACTTTTTAATGTTAATAAGAAGTAAAGTAACATTACTTTCCATGTTTTTCTCTTCCTTTGCCATCAATATGCTACTATTATGAGCCCCACCTACCATGAAGCACAAGTACTATGTACTGTGAACCTCATATCATAAACTCCACCACATCATGATATTGTTTTGAACTTTGGTATGATTCAGTTTAAACCATCAACTTTTTTAAACCTGATTTAAACATGATGGAACTATAACTAAATTTAGCAATTAAGCATGTATTAGTAGTAGTGCAAATGGGACCAAAACCACAGTGGAAAATAAATTCCAGGTGCTTGAGTTTCCTTCAGGTTTCTGATTATTCCATCAATGGATAATGTAAGTGGCTGTTGTTATTCATCATAGGGAAAAATTGTTTTGTTGACTTTATTTTCAACAGAATGCAAATGTTGAACTAAGGTTAAGTTTGTGTTGAGGTTCAACCAGAAACACAGAAGTTCAAAGACATTCTATAATGTAAAAGCTTATTTGTATTCTTGTTATCGATATAGCATCACAGTTTGGTATAGCATTTTACAAATAAAATAAAGGTAGATTCCTTGCCCATAAGAACTTACAATCCTGGGCTCCAAACGGACAAACACATAATCACCTGTGTAACTTTACTCACATGAGTAATTCCATTAACCAGACCCAGAGACTGAGACAATAAGACAGGCTGGGGTTGGGGAAGCAATAGGATGAGGGCAAGACACATTATAATTATGCAGTCAATTGGAAGGATAGCACATTCATCTAGATGTTTACAATTATTATGGCAACAAAGAGTCTGGTGGCACCTTAAAGACTAACAGATTTATTTGGGCATAAGCTTTCGTGAGTATAAACCTCACTTCTTCGGATGCATAGAGTGAAAGCTACAGATGCAGGCATTATATACAGACACATGGAGAGCAGGGAGTTACTTCATAAGTGGTTAACCAGTGTTGACAAGGCCAATTCAATCAGGGTGGATGTAGTCCACTCCCAATAATAGATGAGGAGGTGTCAATTCCAGGAGAGGAAAAGCTGCTTCTGTAGTGAGCCAGCCACTCCCAATCCCTATTCAAGCCCAGATTAATGGTGTTGAATTTGCAAATGAATTTTAGTTCTGCTGTTTCTCTTTGAAGTCTGTTTCTGAAGTTTTTTTGTTCAATGACAGTGACTTTTAAATCTGTGATAGAATGACCAGGGAGATTGAAGTGTTCACTTACTGGCTTGTGTATGTTACCATTCCTGATGTCCGATTTGTGTCCATTTATTCTTTTGCGGAGGGACTGTCCGGTTTGGCCAATGTACATGGCAGAGGGGCATTGCTGGCACATGATGGCATATATGACATTAGTGGATGTGCAGGTGAATGAGCCCCTGATGGTGTGGCTGATGTGGTTGGGTCCTCTGATGCTGTTGCCAGAGTAGACATGGGGACAGAGTAGGCAACGAGGTTTGCTACAGGGATAGGTTCCTGGGTTGGTGTTTCTGTGGTGTGGTGTGTAGTTGCTGGTGAGTATTTGCTTCAGGTTGGGGGGTTGTCTGTAAGCAAGGACTGGCCTGCCTCCCAAGGTCTGTGAGAGTGAGGGATCATTTTCCAGGATAGGTTGTAGGTCGTGGATAATGCGCTGGAGAGGTTTTAGCTGGGGGCTGTATGTGATGGCCAGTGGTGTTCTGTTATTGTCCTTGTTGGGCCTGTCCTGTAGTAGGTGATTTCTGGGTACCCGTCTTGCTCTGTCAATCTGTTTCCTCACTTCCCCAGGTGGGTATTGTAGTTTTACGAATGCTTGATAAAGATCTTGTAGGTGTTTGTCTCTGTCTGAGGGGTTGGAGCAAATTCGGTTGTATCTTAGGGCTTGGCTGTAGACAATGGATCGTATGATGTGTCTTGGATGGAAGCTGGAGGCATGTAGGTACGTATAGCGGTCAGTAGGTTTCCGGTATAGGGTGGTGTTGTACTGTACAAATAAGTGATGGTCACATAAACACCACCCTATACCGGAAACCTACTGACCGCTATACGTACCTACATGCCTCCAGCTTCCATCCAAGACACATCATACGATCCATTGTCTACAGCCAAGCCCTAAGATACAACCGAATTTGCTCCAACCCCTCAGACAGAGACAAACACCTACAAGATCTTTATCAAGCATTCGTAAAACTACAATACCCACCTGGGGAAGTGAGGAAACAGATTGACAGAGCAAGACGGGTACCCAGAAATCACCTACTACAGGACAGGCCCAACAAGGACAATAACAGAACACCACTGGCCATCACATACAGCCCCCAGCTAAAACCTCTCCAGCGCATTATCCACGACCTACAACCTATCCTGGAAAATGATCCCTCACTCTCACAGACCTTGGGAGGCAGGCCAGTCCTTGCTTACAGACAACCCCCCAACCTGAAGCAAATACTCACCAGCAACTACACACCACACCACAGAAACACCAACCCAGGAACCTATCCCTGTAGCAAACCTCGTTGCCTACTCTGTCCCCATGTCTACTCTGGCAACAGCATCAGAGGACCCAACCACATCAGCCACACCATCAGGGGCTCATTCACCTGCACATCCACTAATGTCATATATGCCATCATGTGCCAGCAATGCCCCTCTGCCATGTACATTGGCCAAACCGGACAGTCCCTCCGCAAAAGAATAAATGGACACAAATCGGACATCAGGAATGGTAACATACACAAGCCAGTAAGTGAACACTTCAATCTCCCTGGTCATTCTATCACAGATTTAAAAGTCACTGTCATTGAACAAAAAAACTTCAGAAACAGACTTCAAAGAGAAACAGCAGAACTAAAATTCATTTGCAAATTCAACACCATTAATCTGGGCTTGAATAGGGATTGGGAGTGGCTGGCTCACTACAGAAGCAGCTTTTCCTCTCCTGGAATTGACACCTCCTCATCTATTATTGGGAGTGGACTACATCCACCCTGATTGAATTGGCCTTGTCAACACTGGTTAACCACTTGTGAAGTAACTCCCTGCTCTCCATGTGTCTGTATATAATGCCTGCATCTGTAGCTTTCACTCTATGCATCCGAAGAAGTGAGGTTTATACTCACGAAAGCTTATGCCCAAATAAATCTGTTAGTCTTTAAGGTGCCACCAGACTCTTTGTTGTTTTTGTAGATACAGACTAACACGGCTACCCCCTGATACTTGACAATTATTATGGGTGAAGCTAGTGATGCCTCCTAGGTTAAGGTTGCCCCAAACTTCCCATTATAAGACCCTGTTTTCAGCTGCTTGTAACTTTGCCAAACTGTAACTGTTTGGGCTAAAATTTTCCACGCTCTGTGTCTTCTTAAGGCTGAACATTTTGTAAGGTTTCAGCTAAAGAGGTTCAGCCATTTCTGAGAATGAGATTAGGGAAAACTATGTTATTTGAAAATTTCTTACAACCATTTAATTAAAAAGTTGTAGCACCTCCATGCTTTGCAGCAGCAACTTGAAATTTGGTGGGAGCAGAGGGGAGGCTCAACTGTCTTTGCTTCCATGTCATTGCCTTGATTCGGTGAAGTCCTTTATGACAAAGGATGGGATACTCATTGTGGCATTAGACCTGTTGGTCCACTATCTTTATCTTCAAAAACAATGAGGAGTCCGTTGGCACCTTAAAGACTAACAGATTTATTTGGGCATAAGCTTTTGTGGGTAAAAAACTCACTTCTTCAGATGCATCTTGAGACAGCTTTTTGAGATGATGGCTGAATTTAATAAGTCACATGCCGCACTTTTTATAGACTTCCATCATGCCTTTCATTTCAGGGCATTAAGGAAACTGAATGGGATCTGATGATGTGAATCAATGATAGAAGAACTCTATATAATGGAACAGAAAGCCGTTTTTAAGTTAATGGCAGATATATGGCATTTCCTATTTCCACAGGAGTTCAGCGAGGCTGTATCCTGTCAACACCATTGTTCAATATTAGCATTAATTGGTTGATGGATAAGCTTGAAGAGGCAGCTGTCAGCAGTGTTGAGCTGAACACTGATTTGCTTCTAGACCTTGAATGATGACATTGTCTTGTTGGTGCAGTTTGGTGAATTGCTGCTGCTGATGGCTGATCTGGTTAGGCAAGAAGCAGTGTGCTTTGGTCTGGTTATTAATCCAGATGAAAGTAAATCACTGGCCACTACCATCATGTAGCCTTCACTCTGTAATAACCTGCCCAGATGGGATATCAAGCAGAGGGCAACTGTCAAATACTTGGGTAGCATCATATACAGTGCTGAAAGATGTAGATGCTCATGTAGTAGCAGCTGCTGCCATGTTCGGGGTCCTTCAGTGGCCTCTGTGGAGTTGTTGTGGCATCAGGTTTATTAGAAAGCTGCAGATCTACAGAACCATGGTTATACAAAGTTTACATATGGAAAACCAACAAATTACAAAGCATGTTGACCAAGGAATGCCAATATATGGTCAGCAATCATGTGATCACCCAAATTTTGGCAGCTGTCCGGTGCCTCAAATCCAGGGATGCTGAGCCAGATTTTTACCTACTGCACCACCACACCACAAGGGTAGCTGAGGGAAATGCAGTCTACACCCCACCATCCATTGACTTAATGGCTTTTAGCGCCCTGTGACTCAGCTGGGCTATTAATCCAGATGAAAGTAAATTGCTGGTCACTACCATCATGTTGATTAGACACCACCAGGCATAAAGCTTCCTATTCCTGTTCCATGAGCAACTTGTTGTTAGGCCTGCTGCTGACCAGATCTCTGAGACCAAGTTCCTACCTCCTTGCCTGGTTCCTGCTCTTGTTACCATTCCTTCTTCCTAGTTCCTGCCTGGTTCTTGCTTCTTGCCCATGTTCTGCTCCTGGTTTCTGTTTCCTTGCCCTCATTCTAGAGACTGACTCTGGTTTGACCCTTCGCATGGCTATGAACTCTAACCCTGACACTGACTTTGGTGTGGCTCCTGACTCTGCTTTGGGATTGACTCGTGGTGTGGCTTTGGGTTCTGACACTGACTTGGACCTTTGGTGTGATTTCTGACTGCAACCCTAACTCTGCCCCTGCTCTGACCACTAGGTCAGGCCACCATGTTATAGGCTGGGGTCGGCAACTTTCGGCACACGTCCCATCAGGTTAATCTGCTGGTGGTCCGTGAAACATTTTGTTTACTTTGACTGACCACAGACATGGCCCCCCACAGCTCCCAGTGGCCATGGTTCACCATTCCCGGCCAACGGGAGCTGCGAGAAGCAACACGGGTTGCAGGGACATGTTGGCAGCCACTTCCCACAGCTCCCATTGTCTGGGAACGGTGAATCGCAGACACTGGGAGCTGCAGGGGGCTGTGCCTGCGGATGGTCAATGTAAACAAAATGTCTTGCGGCCCATCAGCGGATTACCCTGGTGGGCCATGTGCCGAAGGTTGCCACCCCCTGTTATAGGCCCTGACAGGGGCATGATAAGCTCACCAATGACAAATATAAATTGAACATCCAGATGGATGGTCTTAAGGTCCTAGCTAGAGATTGACCTGGATTCTGCTCAATCTAGAAGGAGGCTTTGGGATTTGCCTTGATGATGAGGGGGTAGGGGTTGCCCTGATGTCCCCATGAAAATACACCTAAATTTGGACAATTTGCTGAGTAGAGACTTGTAAAAATTTGGCAGCTAAATTCTCTGAAGATTGTGTATGCACTGAGCATGTTTCATCCCCTCACAACTCCTATACGTTGACCAGACTGTGGATATGCCATCCTTCTAGTGAAATAAGCATGTTCTATCCTAAGTGTAATGGGGTGATCTGCCCCTTTAAATGGTGTCTAGCAGTCACCTATCACATGGCATGTTCTTTAAGAGTCTGGGGTGCTCTGAAATATGAAGCCTGAGGAGCTATGAGGAGAGGGGGAAAGGGTTCTAGGAAGAAGTAGCATTTAGAAGGAATCTTGTTATTGTATCTTTAAGGTCCTGGAGCTTTGTAGGGAGGGTCAATGAGGGTGCCTCTCTCACTCAGCCAATAAGGAATGAGCTGAGAGAAGGGGTCAGCATAAATGCTGTCTCCTCCTTTGTAGCAGGACAGATATCTGTATATACTACAGGCAGCAAGAAGGCTTCTGCAGGATCCTGAGTGTATCAGGGAGAAGATAATAGCAGGTGAAAGTCAGTTTACTGAATGCTTCTAGCCTGAGGATGGAAGGATGGAGTGGGAAAAGGGCCAGCTGGAGGAGAAGCTGTCTGATGCTCTTCAGCTAGCCTAAACTACAACTCCAGCTCCAAAAAGGAGAGCTAGGAGGCTCCTGCCTTAAGGAGAGCGGGAGAGGGATTGTCTGAAGTACAACCTAGCTCTGGGAGGAGTGCTGGGGCCTCCTGAACAAGGGAGGAAACTGACCAGGACTCTTGTTAAAAATCAAATTTTAACCATATGTAGATTATCAGATCTATGGCTTAGATTGCTATCTAAGGTCAGATGGTATTTTCATGGACTCAGGATGGATATGAACTTGAGTGATTAAACAGTGAGTTACCCTTTGTAGGATGAGTGAATAAACGAGACCAGCAACTTGGCTTGAACTAATCTACGCTGTGTAACTGTCTGAAAAGATGTGAGTGCAATGTGCCTGCAAGGCTGCAACAGGCCTGTGACACCAAGGCTGCAAAGACTGAGCAGAACTTTCCCTGAAACTGTTGCTCCTGGCTGCTCTGTGCTGCTGGGCACAGGAAATGGAAGCAGCAAACCTGTGTTCTCAATGCTGGTGCTAAGGTAGCATGGAGAAGGATGCAGCCTGAGTTGAATGCAGAGGATTAAGGGGGAAACAAGAGTAGAAGAGGAGTCAGGGAAGAGTGGGTTCCAGGAACCAGAGTGTGAAGAAGGGGCTGGGGCAATGTAGGTGCAGAATGGAATGGGGTTGGATAGGAGCAGAAGGACACAGGGGTAAAAGTGTCTATAACCACTAGATAATATTCCCTTCCAGAATGTGAAAATCAGCCCAGGCAGCCTGAGTCTCTACATTCTTCTATTGTCTTTAAATAGTTGTCCACTGGCAAAGTGTGTATCTCATCCCCTTCTATTGGTTGGTTGGTCCTTATTAAGGACAACTGCCAACTAATGCTACAAGTTACCCCGTTATTTCAAGTGGAAGAGGTCTGTGGTGCAGAACTAAGGGTCCAAATGTTGCTGATGATCCAAGTTTGGAGTCAGTATCGTTCCCCATGATGGAAGTGCAGGTTTTTTTTTTTTTTTTTTTAACTTGGGAAACTACATTAGCAATAATAGTAATAGTAAAATTTTTATTTGAAAAAACATTAAGGTCACAAAGTCAAATACTGAAAACTTAGGAAAAGTAGGAATTAAAGATGCCCATGAAACCTTATTCAGCTCCCTTGCTGCATAAGCATTATGATATAGTATTTAAATACATGACCACATGCAATTCCCCACCCTGCCCACAAAGGATCCTAGCATCATTCCATGTGCAGGCTGGATCTACTGTGGGAATGAATCAGGGCTGTTTATTGAAGGAGATTGTCTTTTTGATCTCTTGACTCCTTTGTTGCAGAAGCTGGAAGGTGTGTGTGTAATGGGAATGAGGCAGGAGATTGCAGGAAGAGAATGAATTGTCTCCTATTAGGGCAATTGAATGCTGCTCTGGAGAATTGGATACTATCATTCCCTATGCCACAGACTTCTTGTGTGATGCTGGGTAAGTCATTTAAACCAAATTTTTCACAGGTGGTCACTGATTGTGTGTTCCTCATTTTCTAGATGCCCAATGTGAGACCTCTGGGTCCAGACTTGCAGAATAACTAAGTACTCACAACTGCAACCGAAGTCAATAAGAGCTGTGCTTTAAACACATAATGTGCTATAAACATGTTATGTACTCTGAAAATTCAGGACCCTAGGTTTCTCAAGTTGGATATCCAGCTGACAATTTTGGCATTATTCTCTCTGTGCCACCATTCCCCAGCTGTAAAATTGGTACAATAATAACTCCTCTCCTCACAGGGGTGCCTTGAACATAAATTCATGAATGTTTTTGAAGCAGCCAGTTACTATGAAGAGACCCATAGAAATAAACCCTCAGGAAGAAATTATTAATCTGGTATTAAGTGCAGGGTTTGGATGCTGTGAATTAAGTAAAGTACTGAATGAGGGTGACCAAAAAAAAGGAATACCTCTTCAGTGAATGAGGCTGGGGTCCTGTGGAAAAATAGTATGTGATCACATAATTAGACAGTATTATAATGCATAAGTGCAAGGGTGGTGAACTAAGGTTGTTCAGTGTGGAAGGGTATATTAACCCATCACTGAGTCAGCAAGGCTTACTGAGCTGCTGTAAGTCCACTCAGCCCCACCCTGCTTCACCTGCACTCACTGTCAAGTAACTAAGGGGTAGTTTAAAAAGGGGAGGAAGAGCACCTACTTGTTGGCTGTATGAGGAGAAGAGCAGACCTCTCACCATTCATTCTGTGAGAAAAGGATGGCTTCTGCACTTCTGTAGGGATGGTGAACTGTTGGAGCTGTGCTAGAGGAAGGTAGGCCTTACACAGGACCAGTGAGTTTGTTTTGAACTATGTTTGATTATAAAGGACTGTTGGCTCAAGGTTGGCTACCTGGGAGAGGCCTGAGGGGCCTACCAACACTCTCGGCAGGGGACCCTGCAACAAGAGATGTTGGAGAAACTGCATTGATAAACTCTGTGGACTTTTTCACCCTGCTCAAGTCTGCTCTGCAGTTTTTCTTGGACGCTGAAGAGAGTGGGGGCAACTTTCATTCTGGTACTTCCTAACTTTTGAGTACTTGACTTTGCAAACTTAATTTCTTTTAACTCTCTCTCTCTTTTTAATGTAATATATACAAATGCTCCTATATCGCTAAAGCTAAGTTTTATGTGCAGCCGAAGAACTTGGGTTTGAGAAAAGACTCAAGGAAGATATGGAGAAGACATGGTGTTTATGATTTGTTATGGGAGCACCAGGTAGAAGAGGTTGCTTTAAAGAAGGCATGGAAATTGGTGGGGGGAAAAAGACCATGAAGGAAGAATTCTGTTGTGGCTTGGGTTAAGCAGAGTTCATGGAGGTTGGGGGGCAGATAAGAAGCAGTAAAAGGAACAAACAAAACAAGCAAGTAAGAGGGAGCTAACTTGTGAAAGATCTTGAAGAGACAAAGAAGACACTTGAATGTGATCTGGGAGTAGGAAGAGCTGGCACCAGTCAAGAACATACTGGCTAAAAATGACTGGGGGGATTCCATCTGATTAGCTGAGAACTCCCCTATGATTTCTGGTGGAAATTTGGCATGAACTGCAGTCCCCACCATCAACACTGGGCATTGTGAGATGAGAGCTACAATGGGCATCAGAAAGAGCCTGTTGGAGCAGATTTCCAATACTATTGAGTCTTTGCTGCCATAAAGACATGTGGAGAGCTCAAGCCAGTAGCTTTTAGAGGTGTTCCTCAGCAGCTGTAACTTACACTGATGCTGGGTGGCATGGGATCAAGGAGCCGTGTAGCATCCAACTTCACTGTCTCCAAATGGCACTTGACCATGGTGGAGAATCTAGGCTAGTGTTGTAACTTACTGGAAAACTTGATTATGCATCTTTTGTATGATTTGTAGTTGACCCTTTGCTGTGTTTGGTTACACATAATAATGAGGAAAAGTGCAAACGGAAGGAAACTGCACACTATCTTGGAACTACCATTGTATATTGACTTTCACTAAACATCATGATAAATAACTTCAGAAATGCTATTCTCGCCACAGGCATAGGGTTGAAATGAAGAATAACTGTCTACTCTTATTTTAAAATACTCCTGTAGGATTACTAGGTAGTGTTTAAGTATATTAACTGGAAATCTCTGATTGGAGTTCTGACAACTTAAACATGACCAATGGTTCTTTAGCTGCATAAGTGTTTATATAACTGACAGTCATACTGCCCATCTTTCACTTTTCAGCAGGCAGTAATTATTCTCTATCATCTTGAGTGGTAGTGCTGAGGGAGGAGGAAAAATAAAAAGAAATCTGATTTACATTCCAATTTGTGAAACCAGCCAATTTCTTAAACATGACCATGGCTTGTTAGTGAGGTGGAAAATGTTTAGATATGTTTGGGGTTTTTTATCCTTTTCCAGAAGAATGCTTTGTGCAAGGCTTCCTTGCTTTTTTTTAATCCAATTTTTGTAAGTGATTATCATGGTGAGGGGTTATTTAATTGCTACACATTTTTAGGAAAGCAGTGAGGCCCCTCTGGACTATGGAGAATAAGGCCTAGGTTTTGTTATAAGCTCAGTTTCTGGCCTAGTGATCCCGAACAAGTCACTTTACTCTTCTGTGCCTCAGTTTTCACCATCTGAATAATGGTGATATTGATACTTGGCTTGTCTGTGAAACAAATTCAGGCCTCTGTGAAAAGTGCTATAGAGCTAGATATTACTATACCATTATCTTACTGCAGAACTTGATAAAACACTTCAATCAAAGGGTATCTGTAGTAGACATCACACAGCAGGATTTGGACCACAGTCATTGCAGAAAGTCAATGAGGTTCTTCATGATTCCTATTATGACAACCCCTTTTCCTTTAATTTCTGATTTTGAATAAATTATGACTTTGTTGGAATATTCAAGTTTGCAGTTCAGAAATAAATGGTTGTTGGGAGCTTCCACTCTTCCAGTCCTTTTTTCTATCCTTAAAAGATATTCTGTCTTCCTCCCCCGCCCCCACCCCACTTTATCATGTGAAGCTCCAGCATGTTCTCCTTCTGTGAGTGTGAAAGACAATGCTATTTTGCTCTGCAAAGTGATAGCAGGAGCCTGAAAGGATGTTTGTCCTGGTAGTTATTCCCTCCATTACATTATAGTACTATAATATCCCTGCAAACACTGTGTGAAGACATTTACAGTTTAAGACTAGGCTTGGAAAGATTAGAATTTTACTGGAAAATGTTGGTCAATGTCCACTTCACTATGTACTTGCAAACTTTCCATCAATAATCAAAATTTACAGGTAGGCAAAGTAACAAATGCTGCTTGAGAGTTTATTGGCATTTGATTTAAGGTTATTTACTTCATATACTTTGGCATACTATGTTGATAATTTGTGACTGGTTGTAAAGCTTTAACTTTTTAAATCTCAACATCTGCTATGACTAATTGTCTGACCCCCTTCATAATTTTGCACAACTGTGAATTTAAATTGAAGGAAAATAAAGCTGAACTGGCTTATCTTTTTATAATCCTGTTAACTTTTATGCTAAATATTCCATAACACTTTGCAAAGCTGAAGACCACTTTGGCATTAGAACATAAGAAACTTGTCAAAGGCAAAATACACTAATGTTCTACTCTGGTACAAGCTGGGGAGGTACTTTCACAGACTGGTACCTGCAATGTTAGTATCCAAGCAAAGATAAGGAAAGTGGAGAACAACAATGTAAGGAACTAGTATCAACAGGAGGGGGGAGGGTTGATTTTTAGTGACATGTAGACTTTTTTAACTCAAAGTCCTCCTATAATTACTACTAGCTGAAATATTTAGTAATGTGGAAGCACACCTTCTGTGTAAGGTAAACTTTGCAATGCTGCACAAGCTAGCTTCCCAGAAACTGATATCCTATTGAAATTTTTTCTGTATTATTATTGGCAATAAACCTGAGTCCTATTGGTTATTTGGTCTGAGTAAATTTCATAATGGCCCAAAGTATGGTCAAGCAACTGACTGTACAATTTACCAACATAGAGAACCTTGCTCAGGCCCTCAGTATGCAAGTAAATGTCATCCTAATGACTGAATTATCATCTTGTGGTGATGATGCTAGAAAAGTGTAACCCTGAATGTAATAAAAACTAGGGCCCGATCCTGTTCCCATTTAACTCAATGGTGTGTGTGGTTTTTTTTTTGTTTGTTTGTTTGTTTTTGTCCCCCCCCCATTGACTTCACATGGAGTGGGATCAAATCCTACTTATAAATACTGCTCCATTTGACTTACCAAATATGTGTAACACATGTGTATCAGCCTGTAGGTGTCAATTCTTTGAATTTCTGCTCAAATATCATCAATAATAAACTTTTCTCCTATCAAAAGTCCAATTGCTGTCAATGGAAATTTTCTTGGAGGTAATAAATACAGGACTGGGTCCATGGTCAGTATTTGGCGAATGCCTATGCATTGGTTTCTAGTAAACCATGAACTTTGTTTTGGGTTGACTGATTCTGCATTGTTTTCCTAGCCATTTCTATATGGAACATAAATTATATTAGCCTGATCCTGCATGTCTCTCACACACATAATTCTGACTGAAGTCAATTGAGGTTTTGGGTGTGCACTAAAGATTCTCATTATGGAGAAAAATTAAATGTCTAGATTGCTCCATCTCTGTATACTACAGATGTGAGGACTGTGATACAAACTCAAGCCTTTACTGTGCTGGCTAAAATCTTTATAAATTTCTCTTGTAGACTGCGGCACACCCATGAATATGGACTGCCCTTCTGAGAGTCCTTTTATTTCCATTCTTCTACTCAGAAATTATCAAATGAATTGGACTGCATTATGGAAGGGAACAGTCAGATTATGAGGTTTATATATATTTAAAAAAAAACCCTGAACAACTTGCAAAAACCTGTAAATAAAAAGAAAAACAAATATAGTTACTTGGCGATTTGTAGCCAGTTGTTTTCATAAATTTAAACTGAATTCTCATCAGCAATGTGGGATTTTTGTTTTTTAATGGGATTATGATGCAACTCTTCAAGTCAGTATGAAGACACCCGATTGACTTCAATGGTCTTTGGATCAGGCCCTTATTCTCTGAGAAACTTGTGTTTAATTGAACTACAGGGTATTTGGCACAGACTGTGGATGGGGGT
The DNA here is from genome assembly GCF_027887155.1 of Malaclemys terrapin pileata. NCBI lineage: Eukaryota > Metazoa > Chordata > Testudines > Emydidae > Malaclemys > Malaclemys terrapin. The sequence goes on from NC_071509.1 coordinate 95,526,875, forward strand.
TTGTTTTTGTGGTTACATGTAAAGATGGAGGCTTACTAACTGATTGTCTACTTGCAAGTTTTGTTCTATTTCATTGTCCTTCTCTTCCCCTTCCAGCTGTTTTTGTATATAAGGAGTTCCAAGTAAATCCCCTTAAAGTGTGCTTTTGTGTTAAGGTATTTAATGTCAAAAGTCTTTGAATAGTTTTTATGAAACTTGTCAGGGCATATCCTGCAGTAAACACCTGGGAACTGCAGGGTTCAGCAAATGGTGACTTTGTGTTAGTATAGAATTTCACTATCTGGCTTTACATCAAGACTCCTTTTATATCTTCCCTTCAATGTATTTCTTATTTGTAAAAGGGATGGTGTTTGAATATTTAAGGACCTATCATGGATTAAGATCTTATGATTCACAAGCAGAGTAAAATGTCTCTTCTTTCATGAATACGCTGAAGCAAATTACATCTGCATGTGGCATGAAGAGCAAAGTTGCTAGTCTCTAGAGACAAATTGCCTTAATACACAGCAATTAGGAGAAATGATGTTTGTAGATAAGGCACAGAGAAGAGGAACAACACATAACAGGAGGCACCATGGGTATCTGGTCCATCTGATATGGACCAGAAGTTAGATCTGAAGATGGGTGCTGATATGTTAGGCATTAGCAAAACAAAAAATGTGTTCATTCATGATATAAAACACAAAAATAGATCAACATTCCTGTATTAACTAGTATCTCTAAGAACCTAAAATTGGAAAGAAAGGTGGTGAAGGAGGATGATGGACAGTACAATGGAATATACACATTTAAAAATATAAAGTATCACAGGAAAGGGTGAGTAATATTGTGGGAGATTCTAACATTGACATGTGTAGGCAGTAAATGTAGGCAACCATGCCCCCACAGTCTCATTATGTTTATTGCCTTTTGGCAAGAAGTATCATTATGCTTGGATATACTGAAGAACAAATGTTCTGTGCTGGAATCCATGTAATAGTGGTTCTAAAAGTTTTGTACTGGTGACCTCTTCCACATAACAAGCCTGAGTGCAGACCCTCCCTCCCCCAATAAATAAAACGCTTTTTATATATTTAACACCATTATAAATGCTGGATGCAAAGCAGGGTTTGGGGTGGAGGAATTAACAAATGTTAAATATGACTTTAAGGGTAATGCAGTCAATTATTACTAGTACCAGCTGAAGAGCAGATTAATGGAAAGGCTATGAGAAAATCAAGTTGTTGTTGCCTAAATTTAGCTGTATTTAACTAAAGCAAAGTTGGTCTGTTAAATTAAGTTGGGCAAGGTCAACAAGGGTGAATGTGGATAAACTGGGTCAGCTTTTGGACCAATAAAATACAAGGTTAGTCTTTTCATTGATGTGAACAGACCCAAGTTATCCCATAAAATCCACTGCTGATAACAAGTCAGTTCAAGTGACATTAAAACAACTGTGGCGACAGCTTCCATACTTTGGTGTAAGGCACTGAAAATTGCAGCTCTAGTGCTGGTGGTGACTGCAGTGACCTTGGGCAAAGGTGTTGTTGACAGAAGGGTTGCATATTGACGGTTACATTGAAGGTCAGCTTTAGTTTCTGCTAGGAGCTCCACAGAAAGTAGATCCCTGGCCTTCATGACCAAACCACCATGATGCTGATGCTTAGATATTGTATTTAATTATATTGAATACAGTGATGCATATTAGACTCAGCTCAGCACTGTGGTACCTGAGTACAATATAAAAAATAAAGAAGCCTGCAAACAGTTGCATGCTAACTGCTTGATTCTTCATCCGTTATTGTGGGTAACTTCACTCATGAAAATTCTCACTGAATTCATTTAGACTCTTAAATCACTCCCTTAAGTGAAAGTCCTACATAACTTACTATGGAAGGATCCCTTCCCTCCCCGCCCCCCCCCCCCCCCCACAAGGTACTAAAATTTAAGTTGGCCCCAAATATTACCTAAGTTTGTGGGTAGCTTTGTCCAAGGTTTTGATTCAGGTCCATCTCTAAGATCACCATTCTCTTGATGGCTTAAATTCCTATCATATTGTTTATACTTAGCACTTTTCAACTTTGAAACAACTTCTAAATCTTTAGAATACTTGATATGTAAGTAAGTAGTATTATCTCCAGGTCTACAGATGTAGAACATGAGGAAGTGGGATTGGTGATTTTGCTGAATATTCTGGACGGCATCAGAGGGGGTAGAAGATGGAAAGAGTTCTTGGCCTTCAATTCTGTAATTTAGTATTCTGTGAATACTAAACCACATGTTAGTTCCTATCACATGTCTTAGCAATTTCAAATAATTTCCAGGTACTATATGTTACCACAAACTCAAAGGTGTCTTATGGACTCTATTCTAAAAATTCTTTGAGAATTTCTTTGTTTACACTTCCCCTCCAGAGTTCTAGTTCCTTTGGTTTACATTCTTTTAGGTCTGTCTCCATCCATGTTCGGATGGGGAGAGAGACTTCCATTAATGTCAGAATTAACTAGTAAGTCTCCTGTGAATTTACAGGAGGACAGTGATTGTTCTTCCATGGGCTTGCAATGATTCATTTCATTGTTATATTTGTTAGAGCAGAGAATCACCAAGTGCCATCCATGGGGAGTTTCTCTTAAAACATGGCCCACTAGTAATAATTGAGAAACCTTGTCACAGAGAATTGGTCATAAACTCAGGCAGCAATCCAATCCTAGATGCAGCTACTGACATTTTTTTGAAAAATTTGTAGAATTTAGAATCCCTTCTGGTGAAATAACTTAGCAGTAATGAAGAATTAAAATTCCACCAGCCTTATTAGCTGTACAATTGGATGCTGAGCAGCAAAGGCTGAATGGAGTTTAGCTAGAACTCAGAAATGTTCATTTATCTCCTATCTTTGTCTTTCTATGTTGCTTTTGGCTGTGTAGCACCCTTTGAATGACACAAGAAACGATTGTGCTTCTGACATTGTAGCCTTCAATTGTAGTCTTTGGTCCTCTGTAACTCTTAAAAAGAATAAGGCTTTAAAAGAGATTGGCTTCCCTCAGCTATAGAGCCTGCCTGTTAAGGAAGATTAAAAAAATGAGTGGAAAAAATCAACTAGGATAATCTTGTTAAATTGACTAAGTTCAAGATTCATTTTCAAGCATATGGTTCACACAACAGGTGGGAGGTTTTTAATACACATTAAAACAATTAATACATAAAAACAATTACAATTTCATATTAATGTTAGAGTCTGGAAAGTGTCTGAGAGGAATATGGAAACCTAAAGGATACTACCTCCACCTTGATAGCTGTGAATGTAGTAACATGAGAACTAGTGAACACACACTAAAACTTGTAAAAGTTATTGACTGCATTCCTTTTGTTGCTATTTTGTGCTCTTTAGTCACTCTGCAACATTTGCCTGGTCAAGGGTGGAGTGTGGTGGGGGGCAACACTATTGGAAGGTCAGTGTTTAATTGGCTTGCAGAGACAATTTCCCCCAATTCCATTCCAATTTAGATTAATTTTTTCTTTGCTGGAAAACATTGAAATAGAATGTATGATACTTTAGAACTCTGGTATGAAATGAAGTGAGCGGAGTAAAACAGCTGCCATTTTCACTCAATAGACCCTGAACCTTCCAGTGAATAGTTTTGAGCCTGCTGAGTAGGAATTGTAAAAGACAAGAATTCTTTTCATTAATTAGACCAGTCAGTCTGCTTTGTATCTGCAACAATGAATAGCCTTTCATTCCAGGGGTGTAGTTAAACCCTTAAACTAACTTGATTTCTTGCTCCATTCTGCTAAAACATAATTCCTTACCTTTATACATCTTGTTCTAGGCCAATCACTGGAAAGCTTCTATTTTTCTTTTAGTTCAGGACTTGTCTAGACTAGGAACACTTGCACCAGTGATTAGATCGGTGCAACTCTCTGATTGCAAAAACAGAATATATAGCAGTTTGACTGCATTTATTGTGGGGGGGGGAGAGATTTACCTGTTTTTTTCCACTGGTTTAATACAAATATTGAGGGTTTGTAATGATGTAGCTACATAAGTGGAACAGAGAAAATTCTAGTATGGACAAGGCCTTAATCCATAGTATGATTTTATTATCCTAATCATATCTGCTTATTCTTTGGAATCTGTTCTGAGTAATCCCTAAGTAATGGGAAGGGGGGGAATTAATCCATTTCTACTTATAATCTGTCAGATATTTTAAGTGTTAAGCACTGCAGTTACTGTCTATAGAAAACAAGTCTGTATTCGAGATCTGCTAAGAAAAGTGTGTGTGTTAATCTAAATTTGAACAGTACCTAGCACAACAGGGGTCCTGATCCTAATGGTGGCCTTTAGGTTGATTTTATTATAAAGCCTCTGTTTAAAACATATACTTCTGTTCTGTGTTCCTTGAATGGTGCTAGTGCTGAACATTGGTTTGGTTTCTTGCTACTGTACTGAGTTTTCTGTCCAAATATACTGGATAATACACTGAAATGACAGCCATTTGGGAGAAACCCACTTGCTTAGAAATGTACTAACTAATTTTAAGTTTCAGAGAACCTATAATTTAAAGGAGTGCTTTATGAAGAAGTGTAGTTGGTATATCTACAGGGATCCAAGTCACACCATTTCAGATAACTGCCAACTCTTATATTTCTTTCTCCCAGTCCTCTATTCTCTTCATCTACTGAAATTTTTATGAATGTGATATTGAACTCTTTGCTCCCATAATCTGTAGATAAGCTTCTTGACCATCTTCCTGAGGGGGATCTCTGCACAGATGTTCTGCTTCTTAGCTAGTGGGGTGTACCCTCTAGATTGCTCCACCATGCTCAGAGGTACCAACACTTCCTTCTCAAAGAGAATAATTCTCTTCTCATCCTGTTTCTTTTCTTTCTTGTTGCATCATTAGAAAGTACTGGCTGCAGTCCCACAAGAGCTTATTTCCTTCTCTATAGGCAAAGGCACCCCTTACATCACATGTATTACTCAACTATATTGGTATAGCTAAAGTGGTACAACTCGTGTGTGTGTGTGTGTGTGTGTGTGGACAAGGTCTAAATTTACAGATGCAAGCTAAACCAATATCAGCACTTTTAAACCACTGAAAGTGTCAGCACACAAAGTTCTACCAGTTTAACTAAATGGGCATACAATAATACCTTTTAGTTATCAGTACCACTTTATGTAGACCACACCAAAGGCAGGAGGCAATTGGTTAGTCCAGCAGAGAGAGACTAAGCATGTGTAAGAGTGATCATTTTAACACTGAGTAATTAGGACCTCATGTTTTTTATGAAGTATGGTAATGGAGTGAATGAAGATCACACTTAATCTGAGTTGTGAAATTAAATTTTTTCATGCTCTCCCCCCCAAAAAAAAACAAAAAGCCACCCCCTCCCAAAAATAACCAAGAAGGAAGGGACTAGTTGTAGCCATTTACTTGGCAATGTAAAAATACAGGCTTAACTCACACCGTCCTATGGTGAAGTCCATAAGAACAGGAGAGAATTTCCATAATGGTCTTCACATGGATTTCCTCTCATTACATAATGGTTTGGAATTTGCCAGATCTGAGGATCCATGTGAAGCCATGGCTACTTACATGGAGGCCCTGTGTCATGGTAATCGGTGTTGGCCCCAGCTATAGCTGTCTTTAGGGCTCCTGAGGGATGGGATATACTCTTCGGAAAGGAGTGTACTCCAGGCTGTTTTCTGTCTAAACTCAGTGGGGATGATACATGTCCCCTCATGACCCTGCTCCATCCATTTCTTTCCCCAAGCCTAGGCTGAGTGTGAGCAGCCACACTGTGAAGTTATACTTGAGTTATTGAGTACTTAATGATGCTGCACTCCATTTTGTACAGGGCTAGGACTTCTGGCGGCAAATCACATGGTTCTTAGGGCTGTATTAAGCTGAGCTTCTCTGAGTCTTTCCCAGTGAATCCAGGGAGAACTTCTGTCCTTTTGGGTACATGGGAGGAGGGGGGAAGTTGTGGGATGGAAATTAGAGACACATCAACTATACATACAAAATGATTGGGTCTAAATTAGCTGTTGCCACTCAAGAAGTCATTGAGTAGATGTTTTCAGAGAACTATCCATACTGACTCCAATGTGCAGCAGCAGACCCTCCTCCTTACTCCTCCCACCCCCCAAAAAAAAACCCCTAACATGTAGGAACCATTAGGAGAGTAAAACAGAACCTATCATGCCACTATATAAATCCATTTTATGCCCATACCTTGACTATCATGTGCTGTTTAGGTCACCCCACCTCAAAATAATAGAATTTGGGAGAGGTACAGAGAGAGGCAACTAAAATGATTAAGGGTATGGAACGGCTTCCATATGAGCAGAGATTAAAAAGACTTTTCAGTTTGGAAAAGAGATGACAGTGCATGTCTACACTGGCAAAGTTACAGCACCTCTCAGAGCGCAGAAGGGAAACCACCGTGTGTTCACTCAGACAGCTGCCAGTACAATAGCATGTTCACACTTGTCACTTGCAGTGCTATATGGAACAGTGCCTTCTGGGCAACTATCCCACAGAGCACTTCTTTCTCTTTTGCTGCTAAGACTTGTGGGAAGGCAGAGGGGGTTGTGGGGAATCCTGGGTCCAGTCTCAATGCCCCGTGATGCATTGCTTCACATCCTAGCAATCCTTGTGCTTCTGGCTGCATTTGGCCTCATTTTTAATGGTTTGTGTACTGTGCACCCTACCTTTTTTCAGATTGCAAGAATGTATCTGGAACTGCTGACCAGTATGCTGCTCACTCTGACCAAGTCATCACGAGTGGCGTGATCTCACCACACATAGTAGCTACAACACAAGATTGCTTGTGGCATTAGTGGAGATGCTGATCAGTTGAACACCGCTTCTGGGCTCAGGAAACAAGCACTGAGTGGTGGGATCACATCATGATGCACATCTGGGATGACAAGCAGTGGCTGCAGAACTTTTTTGCATTAGGAAATCCACATTCATGGGACTGTGGTGCACTCACCCCAGCTGTGCAGCACAAGGACATGAGAATGAGAGCTGCCCTCTTATTGAAGAAGCACGTGGTGATTGCACTGGCTACTCCAGACTGCTACCAATGGGTTGCTAACCAGTTCAGAGTGGGAAAGTCAACCGTTGGAGTTGTGTTGATGGAAGTGTGCAGGGCCGCTAATCACATCCTCCTCCGAAAGACCGTGACTCTGGGCAACGTATGTGACATTGTGGATGGCTTTGCACAAATGGGCTTCCCTAACTGCAGAGGGGCAATAGATGGCGCACACACATGCCAATTCTGGCATCAGACCACCTAGCCACCAAGTAGATTAATCGGAAGGGGTATTTCTCAATGGTTCTCCAGGTGCTTGTGGATCACCATGGGCGTTTCACGGATATTAACGCAGGCTGTTCCGGAAAGCTGCATGATGCATGTGTTTTTTGGAACACTGGCCTGTTCAAGAAGCTGCAAGCAGGGACTTCCTTCCCAGACCAGAAGATCACCATAGGGGGAAGTAGAAATGCCCATTGTGATCCTGGGAGACCCTGCCTACCCATTAATGCCATGGCTTCAGAAGCCATATACAGGGCAACTTGACAGCAGCAAGGAGCAGTTCAAGAGGCTGAGCAAGTGCAGAATGACTGAGTGTACACTTGGCCTTTTAAAAGCCTGCTGGTGATGCCTGTATGGGAAGTTGGGCATGGCCAATGACAACATACCTATGCTTATAGCCGCATACTCTATGCACCCGAATATTTGTGAAGGGAAGGGTGAAAGTTTCACTCGGGGTTCAACTGCAGAGGCTCAGCACCTGGAGGCTGTTTGAACAGCCAGAGACTAGGGCTATTAGAGGGGCACAGCATGGGACCATAAGTATCATGGAGGATGCCTTGAGACAGCAATTTGAAGCTGAAAGCCAGTAATATTTGCTGCTATGCTCAGGATTGTAGTGCTTGTAATGCTAGAAGGTGACTCGTGCACATAATGCAATAAGGGGGTTAACATAATTGCATGTTGCCTTGCAGTGCTCTTTTTTGCTTTCACTTAATAGAATATAGATTATTAAAAGAATTTTATTGGTTTGAAAGCAAAGACAACTGCCGGAGAGAGTCACATGAAAAAAATCCTCAGCAGGGAAGGGGGAAGGGAAGGTCTCAAGAGGAGGAGGGGTCCCAGGACAGCTACAGATTTGTGTGTCCTGGGCTCCAACCTTGTCCTTTGGAGTACAATGCAGCGGGTGCTGTACTTCAGCAGGGCCAAATTGCAGAGGTATGGGTGAGTGCAGTGGCTAGTAGGAGTCCACAGAGCTGGACTGGGAGGAGTGGAATGCTGAGGGTAGAGCGTGGAGACAGGAGGTTGATAACTGGGGTGTGTGTGGGGGGGGGGGGGGGGAGGGGGGCACACATGGGAAAGAGCTTTCCAACAGCGGCTGCAGGGGGAGGGCAGGTACGGAGCTGCTCAGTTTGAAAAGATAGTATTGCCTGGAGCATGTCCACTTGGCACTCCATAATGTTTAAGAGCCGCTCTGTAGGACACACCAAAAATAAGCCATTCTCCTTTCAGTCCTTCTTCTCGCTGTCCTGCCACTCCTTCAATTCCTGTTTCTCAGCAGCAGAGTGCATCATAACCTCACCAAGAAAGTCCTCCTTAGCTCTTCATGGCTGCTTTCTAATTCTGCGCAATAAGGGAGGCTGGGCTCCCAAGGTCATCTCTGAAGTTTAAATGCAACATTTTACAGAAGCAGTATTGTTTGCAACAGACAACACTGATTCAGTGCTTTAAAATGCAGCCAGTACACTCACACCTGTCACTAACTGACTCACTGCAGGCAAGCACACATGAGCCACAAGACCCCCCCCCCAAAATGTGAATAGCTGCAGGGGCAGGGTTAATCACTCTTCCCGGACCCTGATGTGCACTGGGCACGTGGCTCTTGGGGAGATTCAGCACTGTAGTGGGGGGCTTGATAATCATTCCTGTCCCCTACACTTTCCACAGGATGTGATCATTATGGAAGATATCTCGCTGCTGAAGGTGAGCAGGGAATGCAGGGAGGGTCTTCTCCAAGCCCGCAGCTTCTGTCCTAGCCCCTAAGCGGCTCGCCTGTGTGCGGCAATGGAAGAGGGCACAGTGATGCAGGAAAGTTACTGTTAATGGGGCAAGAAACAAAGCAGCTCTGCTGAGGAACCTGCAGCAGCGGATTGCCCAGTATCTCCATTAGAGTTTCTTGGAAACCTCTGACGGAGAGTCCTGTGAAGTGAGGGAGTGTATCAACAACCTGTTCTGCCACTCAGAATAGACACGCAGTGAGAGACAAGCCTGCTTTCTGCAACCCTCTTGCCCCCAACAAATCACTTCAGCAATTCCCAAAATCACATCCACTTACTGGGGCCTCCTCTCCTGTATGTGCTTTGCCAAGATCTGACTGCTGTGACTGGCTAGGCTCCTCCGGAGTAGAAAAGAGCTCGTGACTGCATGAATCTCTGCCTCTGGGTCCCCCTCTCCCTCTTTATCCAAGATGTTCCTCCTTCTGGCTTGGTCCACTCTCATCTGGCACATGAGCCAACGAAGTATCCACAGAGGCCTTCACAGTGGAGATGGGGTCACCACTGAGTATTATGTCCAGCTCTTTGTAGAACTGGCAGCTCCTGGGCAGAGCACCAGAGCAGCAGTTTGCTTCGCGTCCCTTGTGGTAGGCATTCTGCAGCTCCTTCATTTTTACCCTACACTGCAATGTGTCCCAGTCATGTCCCCTTTCAATCATGAAATCTGTCCATAGGTATCATAATTCCTATGGCTGGAGCGCAGCCCACACAGCTTCCTTTCCCCAAATGCCAATGAAGTCCAGCAGCTCGGCATTGCTCCAAATGGGGGATCACCTGGTGTGTGGAGCGGGCATGGCCACCTGGAAAGATGCACTGACACTACTGCATGCATCACCAAGCAAACAAGGAGAATTTTCAAATTTACAAAGGAATGTATGGGGTGGGGAGGATTGTTGGTCACCTGAGGGCAGAGCAGTAGAGTTCAAACTGATGACCAGAGAGTTGAGAATAGGCATTGTGGGATGCCTACCGAAGCCCAATCACAGCGCTGTATTTGCCACGGTATCTACACTGGTACCACAGTGCTGTAGCTCCAACGCAGAAAGCTCTAGGCCAGTGTAGATGAGGCCTCGGGGGGGGGGGGGGGGGAGGGAGGGGGAGAGGAGATGATATTGGTCTATAAAGTCACGAATGGTGTGGAGAAAGTGAATAAGAAAATGTTGTTTACTCCTTCATGGAACATAAGATTGAAGAATCACCTAATGAAACCAATACACAGCAGACTTAAAATAAACAAAAGGAAGTACTTCACAGAATGCACAATCAACCTGTGGAACTCATTGCTCGGGGACATTGTGAAGGCCAAAACTATAAGAGTTCAAAAAAAAATTAAGTTCATGGAGGTTAGATCCATCAACAGCTATTAGCTAAGATGGTCAAATATGCAACCCCATGATCTGGGTGTGCCTAGTTTCTCACTGCCAGAAGCTGGGAGTATATGACCAGGGATGGATCACTCTAACTGCCTATTCTGTTCATTCTCTCTGCAGCACTTGGCATTGGCCACTGTTGGAAGACAGGACCATTTAGGGATCTGGGATGAAAATCTGTCTGGGGATTGGGCCTGCTTTGAGCAGGGGGTTGGACTAGATGACCTCCTGAGGTCCCTTCCAACCCAGATAATCTATGATACTGGGCTAGATGGACCATTGGTCGGACCCAGTATGGCCGTTCTTATGTGCAAGTGATTTTTAGTGTGTGCATTGCTGCTAAGTGCATTCTGCATGGAAACAAAAGTGAAACTTTAGTCTATATCCTAGAACTGGCCAGCTAGTTTAGGTTGAAAATACCACTAAATTCGTATCAGAGACTTTGTGTATGGGAGCTGGGTTAAGGGAAATGCCTGAATTAAATCTTCAGTGAAGACATACATGATGGCAACAAAGGGTTTCTCAGAATGAACACTAAGCTATGCAGGGCCTTAGCTGAAGTCTGGAGGAGGATGCTATGGAAGTAGCACTGCTGACCACCTGTTTGGGAGTGGGGGATCTGCACGTGGAGGAAACCCTCTCTGCATAGCTCTGGGGCAGGGGGATGATTTGGGCTGTAATTTTTGGAAGTGTTTTTTAATTGGGAGATGGGCAATTAGTCATTACAAGTTTGTAGTGCTTAGACTGCTAAGTATCAGGGGGTAGCCGTGTTAGTCTGTATCTACAAAAACAACAAAGAGTCTGGTGGCACCTTAAAGACTAACAGATTTATTTGGGCATAAGCTTTCGTGAGTAAAAACCTCACTTCTTCGGATGCATAGAGTGAAAGCTACAGATGCAGGCATTATATACAGACACATGGAGAGCAGGGAGTTACTTCACAAGTGGCGAACCAGTGTTGACAAGGCCAATTCAATCAGGGTGGATGTAGTCCACTCCCAATAATAGATGAGGAGGTGTCAATTCCAGGAGAGGAAAAGCTGCTTCTGTAGTGAGCCAGCCACTCCCAATCCCTATTCAAGCCCAGATTAATGGTGTTGAATTTGCAAATGAATTTTAGTTCTGCTGTTTCTCTTTGAAGTCTGTTTCTGAAGTTTTTTTGTTCAATGACAGTGACTTTTAAATCTGTGATAGAATGACCAGGGAGATTGAAGTGTTCACTTACTGGCTTGTGTATGTTACCATTCCTGATGTCCGATTTGTGTCCATTTATTCTTTTGCGGAGGGACTGTCCGGTTTGGCCAATGTACATGGCAGAGGGGCATTGCTGGCACATGATGGCATATATGACATTAGTGGATGTGCAGGTGAATGAGCCCCTGATGGTGTGGCTGATGTGGTTGGGTCCTCTGATGCTGTTGCCAGAGTAGATATGGGGACACAGTAGGCAACGAGGTTTGCTACAGGGATAGGTTCCTGGGTTGGTGTTTCTGTGGTGTGGTGTGTAGTTGCTGGTGAGTATTTGCTTCAGGTTGGGAGGTTGTCTGTAAGCAAGGACTGGCCTGCCTCCCAAGGTCTGTGAGAGTGAGGGATCATTTTCCAGGATAGGTTGTAGGTCGTGGATAATGCGCTGGAGAGGTTTTAGCTGGGGGCTGTATGTGATGGCCAGTGGTGTTCTGTTATTGTCCTTGTTGGGCCTGTCCTGTAGTAGGTGATTTCTGGGTACCCGTCTTGCTCTGTCAATCTGTTTCCTCACTTCCCCAGGTGGGTATTGTAGTTTTACGAATGCTTGATAAAGATCTTGTAGGTGTTTGTCTCTGTCTGAGGGGTTGGAGCAAATTCGGTTGTATCTTAGGGCTTGGCTGTAGACAATGGATCGTATGATGTGTCTTGGATGGAAGCTGGAGGCATGTAGGTACGTATAGCGGTCAGTAGGTTTCCGGTATAGGGTGGTGTTTATGTGACCATCACTTATTTGTACTGTAGTGTCCAGGAAGTGGATCTCTTGTGTGGACTGGTCCAGGCTGAGGTTGATGGTGGGGTGGAAATTGTTGAAGTCCAGGTGGAATTCTTCAAGGGCCTCCTTTCCGTGGGTCCATTCCACCCCACCATCAACCTCAGCCTGGACCAGTCCACACAAGAGATCCACTTCCTGGACACTACAGTACAAATAAGTGATTTCTTGTGCAATGAACAGCATCAGTGAAGTGTTCACCCTATCAGACAGCTCAGGAAAACAAGCTTTTTGAGGGTCATAAGCTTTAGCTTGTAACCTTGCTGCCATTTGCCTGGTAGGGTCACTCTTCATTGTAAGCTTGAATGAGCCTATTAGGACTGCAGTGAAGAGAGAGTCTGAAGAGCATATTAAAATATGCACCATTGAGCCAGCAAGAAAAATATACACTTTTGCAAATACAGGAGCTAACAGAGCTTTTGAAATAAAAGGTCACTTTTAGAATGTAATCAGTGCATCGTGATCTTAGTGAACAAGATATTTTTGTGGGATAAGTGAGAGGTGAAGGAAGAAACCAAACCACCACTTTCCACCCTCTAGAATTAGTAATAAAAAACACCAATTGAACCTTTAATACTATGTTTAAATGCTCTTTCAAAAAGCATCTTATACTGAGAGTGAAACTAGAGAGAGAGGGGCTAACCTGATTTTCAAATGCTTTGATTTTGTTCTGGGTGGGGGACAAGTGTCCAGACAACTGAGACTTTGACTGAGTTTAGTGCACTTTGGCTCAGGGAATGAGAGGAAGGAAGTTGAAATGAAGGCACCCCACAAACACCAATTTTAGTTTTTTGATTGCTGGAACTGGTAGCCCATTGGCATTGCTGTTGTGTGTAGCATCCTATTGACCTTAACGGCACTTTGCTGTTGCAGTAGTCTGTACAGGTTCTGTTAATGGCAGGATCAGGGCCTCAATATACATTTTCTCCCCCACCCCTTCCAAAGATATCTAAATGACTAAAAGAAGGAGAGGGAAAGTTCATTTAAAATAAATACAAAATTCAAAGGAAAAGTGGTCCTCACCAGAGTACTTGTAATTCTGAAGTATTTATTTGTGGCACAAGCATCAGGATAAACTAAAGAACACTTTAAAACAGAACAGATGTATTTTTATATCATCTGACATAAGCTGCCAAGCTTCTGTAGGGAAAATCAGACCCCCCCCCCTTTTTTTAGGGGGGTGGGGGGTCACATGCAAAAAATAGCTCGTTGTGACAGCTGAATTTACTAAGTTGTCTTAGCAAGTTAGAGAAATATAACGAGACTTGGGCACATCACACTCCTTTGGGTTCACTTGGAAATCCCAACCTTGATTTTGGTAGACAATTTCTAATAAAGCAAAGCAAAATTAGCAGACATGTTAACATCTGCTGCTGCAGATATATTCAAATTTGAAAGAAAGCTATGAAGAAGAGCTCATTTACTGGGCCAATTTCTCTACTGGCATAACTCCATTGAGCTACACCTGCAGAGAATTTGATATACAAAGCCTACAGAACAAGCAAGATACTAGTATTATCATTTAACTTTCCTTCTATTATTTTATTTTTTTTTAACCTGGAGATGCATCTGCTACAATTGTCAATATATTTTCTACCACTGATAGCAGCATATATAGTACTAACCTGTTTGAAAACTAGTAAATGAAAGACATTATGGCCTCTCCTTTGTTCTCCTCTGTGCTTGGCTAAACTGTATGTTAACTGCAGATGCTCTGGGTGGCTGATACTATAGTGAGGTTCCACAAGTGCCCATTAATGAGGGTGAATTTTTATTTTTAGGTTAATTCTTTATTGTAATATGGCTCAGCAAATAATCTTGCACATGCCTAATTTTTTTGCTTCTGAGGTATAGGTGAATGGCTCCTGTTTTGCCTAATTGATATTTAGTGGTAACCACAATGTATGACCCCATCCCATTTATCAAAACATTTCAGTTTCCCTTGCTTGATACTGAATAAAAGATTCAAATATTACTCTACACCACTTGAATAAACAACCCTAAGATCTGACAGTGCTGGCCATAATATTGGATTCTTTTAAACCAATCAAACTACTTATTATTTGCAACCTTTCTTTCTTCATCATATGCAAAATTTATGATCCAGTTCAACCTGACCAAATTAAAAAAAAAAAAAACTTTCAGGCAGGCTTTAGTGGTCTTATTTGACATAAAATGTCACTGGAACACAGATCTGTTATTTTGCATTTGAGCTCCACCCTCTCCTGTTTCCAGAAATTGTTACCTAAATGGTATTAGAACAGTCAGAGATGGATTAGGGTGTTTTGGGGCCCTAGGCCAGAACGTGTGGGGGGGAGGGGGAGCTCCCTAACCCTTGTGCCTGCAGTCCCCTCCCTACCCCCTTCTTGCAGCTCCTGTTGGGGAAATGGGGTCAGGGCATGAGGACTTCCCTGGCTGCCCTAGTAGGGAGCAGGGTCAGGGAATGGGGGCTTGCCCTGCTCCACTTGGCTCCAACCCCACGTGCCTTGACCTTGCTCCTGCTCCCTAGCAGGAGCACCGGTTGGGTAGGTGGAGCGTAGCAAGCCCCCATGCTCTGACCCTGCTCTCCGGCAGGAGTGGTGGGTGGGTGGGGGAGTGGGGTTGTGGTGCCCATTTTTTTGGAGGCCCCCCCAATTGGCTGTGGCCCCTGGTCATTGGCCCAGTGGCTAATCTACCACTGTATTTATTACCAGTGAAGATCCAGAGAAATTGATTTCTCTGTCTTGAAAAAATGTAAGAAAACTAATGATGCTATCAGAGATCCTGCAGTACTACTTCTGTCAAAAATGACACTGGCTCAAATACTGAGAGGTGCTGAGTGCTTGTAACTCCCCTTATAATTAAATTGAGTTGTAGATTCTCCGCACTATTCCAGATTTGGGCCCAAATTCAGGAAAACACTTAAGCAGATCCCTATTAGCTTAAGTCCATCCTTCCATAGGAAAGCACTTAAGCATGGGTTTAAATCCATTGATGCTGATTTGCTGAACTGGGGCCTTAGCTCATTGACCTACTATATTTGAGTAAGGACTGTAAAGTAAAATTAGGCCCAATTTCTTTTTCAGAGTTACTGAGCACCCACAGTTCCATTTGATTTGAATTGGTATTTACAGGTTCCCAGCACCTGTGACAATTAGGCATAAAATGTTCTAATAGTATATAAAAGAGAGCCAGTTGGCATCAGTGATAATCTTAAGACTTTCTAAGGATTATAAAGAACTGTTTGAATAAAAATAGACACATTCAGTCTAAAAGGTTGTGTAACTCTGTAATATAGTTAAAGGCTATATTTGGCTAATTTCATTTAGATTCTTACCAGTACCATAACTTCTTATAATTACTCCTCTTGCTTCTCTACTCTGTTTGCCATAGCAGATTCTAAACAAAACCATGCAATAAACCACTTCTACAAGCTACAATTTCAATAGGCTACAAGGTATATTATGATAATGTAAAACACATGCACCTGTTACACACTGAAGAATACTTAGCAATGTGGAGGTTAGTCATGGTCAGAAGGTAGTGTGGAGCAGACCTGCTATGGCCCTGGAAGTAGAAGGATCAGGAATAGATGTTATTTAACTTGTGGTTCTAGAAAACCTTGAAGGAAACTGTTAAGGGAGGAGAGTGGGGTGGGGGGGGGATATCTTACTGTTTCACTTAAGAAAAAAGGTTGAGAGAAATTTCAAAAGTTTACCTGAAGGAAGTTCTTTAGTCCCCTCTTAAAACATCTGTTGCATCATCAAACACCTTGAAATAAATTTTCATCAATGTTGTCTTTCTGTGTCTGGCTAAGAAAACAGAGCAGGCCATAACCTCTACATTTATTTTGAACCAGAGTTTTAATAAGGAATAACTTTAATACAGGCAAGAGGGAACACATGGTCTATGGTTGTACTAGGGCTCCAATTGAACCTGAGTAATTGTATGCCCTACAAACAGTTTTTGTTATCCTAAGACACTAGTTCCAGCTCCATGTACCTTCGTCTCTAACTGATGGGGTACCCTATCCCTCTTCCTAGATTCCAACCAGTTTAAAAGCAAGAGTGCCCTCTATGGACTTAGGAGACTGAAGATTTTAAAGGCACAAGTGGGAGTTAGGCATCCAACTCCTGACAAGTCAATGGGAACTGGGTGTCTAATTGCCCTTTGTGTCTTAAAAATCCATTTCCTGTCCTACCCAGAACATGGGTAGCTGCAGGAGGAGACCAGTATTGTCCTGAACACACTGCCTCTGGGGACCCAGTCTCCACAAGAAAACCAGACTATGAGGCCAGCACCAATTTCATTCAGAGTGTGGAGGCAAGAACAGATGTGATGAAGGACATAGAATAGTGATGACAAAAGGAACCTAGCAGAATTAAGGGATATGACTGTGAGAAAAGGGAAGGAAGAACAGAGATGGGATGGAGACAAATACCAGAAATTTAGTTGTAACCAATGTAATCCCAGGTGTTCAAATGCCCTAATTTAAATTTTGATTTTTACTTTATAGTTTCATCTTTAAAATTGTTTCTTTTGCCTTTGTACTATTAGTAATAGGGGAAATAAGCCTCTGCCAATATACAGGTGGCAGATTTGTGACTGCTTGTACTAGAGATGAATTTTGCCTCGCTTCTTTCTAAATGGAGATGTTTGAACTCTGATCATTTAGTATCTTTTATATTCTTGAAAATTTTACTTTTTGCAAAATATATATATAATATTTTGCAAGATTCTGTGTAATTCGCATCTAGTTATGAGTTAGGCATTTTTTAAAAATGTTGTGCACTTGACATTTTATACAGAACAAGTCAGCCATATTTGACAATTTTTAGACTGGAAAGAAAACAGCAAAGGACAAAGAATATTCACAATCATAATTATGACATTTTTCTTCTTTTGACACCAATATCCTATTCTGATACCAGCATCACTCCTCTGCCAAGTGGTAACAGATATCCAGGCTCTTGTAGGCTCACTTGCTAGTGGAGGTTGAATCAGTGATGTGAAGTCTGTTTTCTGAGTGCAACTTGTTTAATTTACACACAACCCCAGTCCTAGAACACAGAAAGTCAAAAAGCATACAGGCAATATCCTTTGACAGAAATCTCTGGGAAACTGGCTATTGATGTTAAACAGAGAATTGCCTCAAAGATTGACTCTAATCCAGAGATCAAAAGCACAGACCAAACTCTCCTGCTGCTCATACATTTCCCTCTCCAAGGACTACTACCACCACACAGAAACTTTTCTAACAAAAAACTAACACTGAACCCTTTAAAAAAAAAAAAAATCCTGGAAGACTACATGGAATTGCCAGCTGGTAATTGTCATATTCCATGAAATGATGTAAACAAGCACACCAGCTTGGTGGAGATAAAAGCACCTAGGGATCTATGCACTCTGGCTTTACCGAGAGAGGTGGCATGAAAACTTGTAGTCAAGCCTGATCGTCTAAGATCCTCCACCCTGTGACCCAGCCAGGACAGAAGTTTGAACAGTTGGCAGCTAGAAAGTGACAACTAATGGATCTTTCAGTTGCATAGAAGATGGGAGAAGACAATGAACAGTTCACCATTTGTTTTGGGCTGCTCTAGTTCAGAATGATTGCTCATATTCCTTCACTGCACACATCCATGAGCTCTGACTGCTCAGATCAGGTACATCCTGCTGTTATAAAACCAGGGGCAATGCCTTATGGGACCTAATGAACCATAGAATTATAGGACTGGAAGAGACTTTGAGAGCTCCTCTAGTCTAGTCCTCAACATTAATGGACCATTCTTTCTCCTCTGCTGTCTTCTGGGAGTGATTCTGCAAATCCACCATATCACTTAAATCTTGGATGGTCTTCAGGATTGTTGGAGTTAAAACAGCAGCATGGTACAGCCAGTAATTTCCCCTGTGCTGCTGCCAATATTTTTTTCTGATTGTCAGAGAGAGAGAGATTGAACAGAGTCAAAATTCAACTTCACCCCCTCTGAAAAGTTATCCTAAGGGCTCCTGCTAATCTGCCTGAACATTTTGGTAAATTCAACCAGTTAAATCACATGTTATTCATTTAAGTTCCATATGAGACCCTCCAACACACCCAGTTTAACATTCAAAACAGTGATGCATTTCTTCAAAGGAAGAAAATTAAGTATTAAAAAAATCCTATACTTTAATAATAATTTTGCTGTACTCTATCTTTGGTGCTTTTCAAGACCATTGGAGAAATGGCAGGTGAAAAATGGTAGAAAGACTTTGATGGGCAGGATTCAGAATATAAAATACTCTGGAACTGTTGACAACTAGCTCTGCTGTTCTAAATAATTAGAGCACAAAAATAACACAAATTGTAGACTTTGAGAGTTTGGTGGTTTTTCAGGGAATCTGCTGCCAGCTAAACAAAAGGATGTTTTTGTTTTTGTTTTTATTTTAAAAACCAATAATATAAAAGGGAACAAATCAACTTACTTTGTCTCCCATTGATCGGTGTTCTGGAGCCAGACATAATTACCATAAAAACACTAAAGCATAGTCCATAAAAAATCAATGCCAGACATAATACAGTGCATTAATTAATATATTTTTGCTCCTCAAGTAGGTATTTACTGTACTTACTGTTTCCTTATTAGATCTTCAAATGATAAAACCTAATGAGCCCTCACTTTAAAACCCTGAATGTGAGATTACTTCAGATAAAGAACTGTTACAACTTGCTTTCAGACTCCAGCAAAGTCCACTAAAATAACTTCTATTTGTTTCAGAAATTGTTCCACTTCTCCAAAGACTCTAAAGTGTGTAATAGAAAATGATCATGATTATTATGGGATTAAATGGATATCTTTGTGAGTAAATACTGTACAGTATATCTGAAATAAGCTTTGAAAAAGTCTTGGCTTAAAATTTTATTGCCCTATTAAAGAAATGCATTTTTGTAAATATAAATTATTTTGTCTCTAGATATATTTATCAGAAATGGAAAATTAGATACATAATGTTTATAATGACTTGTTTTTACTGCTGTGTAGAAATCTGATAGGAGAAATTTGGCAGTGAGATGTGTAATTATATAGATATATAAAAACATAATTTGATGCATTTACTATATTTTTGAAACCGACATAAAATGGCTAATGCATATTAGCAAATGAAGTGTGGTTGGGGGGGGGAGGGGCAAATTCTCTCCCCATTGCACAGTCTAGGTAAATGCACAGGGATGGGGCTGTGCAAGAGTCAGGGGTTGCAGAACCTTTTCCATCTCCGATTATGGTGTGGCAGTGGAACTATTACATAAACACTGCCTCAGCTTTAATACTGTTGTGGTGGCTCCTTTGGCTGCTGCCCCCATCTTCCACAGTGGGATTTTACTGGTAGAGGCACAAAGAAGCAGATTCACTGGCACTGCTTTGGCTCAACTGCACTGTTTCCACAAAATCCCACAAACAAAACAATTCATAAGTGCATTATTTAAGAAAGCTGGTGATTCCAAAATCTATGGAAATGCACTAAAATAAGACCATTCTAAATGGAACTACTGGTGTAAGTGAAAATAGAATATGTCTCATAGAATTTAGTTGTGATCTAAATATGTGTTTAGGATGCAATGATCAGGGAAAGATTAAATCAACAGGGAAGGAGAGTCAGGAGGCAAAAATGGCTCTAAGTAGCTTTTGCGCTTCCTCTATCTCCAAGATGGACTGCCACATACTGGTTTGGTCCCTGGAATAATTTAGCATTACCAAAAATTTTCAATACACCTCAAACAGCAGATACTGCTATGTTTTGAAGTAGCCAAACTTGTCTGCAATATTTCTGACTCTTAGGAACTCAATGGCAAACAGAGAATCTATTACACTATGAAAATTGGATATTAATGTGCAGGTTTTTTAAAAAAAAAAAACACAACTTTCACTGGTCATATTAAGATTTTCATCATTATTTAATCTTTGCCAATTGCTTTCATTACTACTTCATGTTCTGTTCTCTTTCCACTTGTGGCCTTAGAATGTTTGGACAATTTTGATAATCGGTTGTAGTTAGAGTGCACCTGCAAAAACTGGGAGGGTGGAAGAATTATTCTGCATGTCTGTGGATTCTCTAAAGTACTTGCTTATAAAGTTCCAAAATGTACAATACATTATACCAACATATGTGAAAGGCAGTAATTAATTTCTCTCATGTAAAATACAAGATTAGCTAGGATGCTCAGGCTTTGGAAAGTCTACCTGGTAATGCAGGTTGCAGCATGAGGATAATACTGAGACTGCAGTAAATTCCCTTGAGTCACCTCTGAGGCTGTCACAGATGCTGCATCCCTCTGCAGTAAATGGCTACAAAACACAGGGAAAAGGTTCAACAGAGCAGTATGGAACCTGGAGCTACCCTACTGTTAACCTTGTCCCAGGATGGAAAATTAACCACTTATTCCTACTTGCTGCTTTCTGTCTCATAGCCATTCATGATGATCATGCCTTTCACCCCCAGACAACTTGGCTTCTGTCATAGCCTCCTGTGTGGAACTCTGTTCAAAGCCGTTTGGAGATCTAAATAAATTGTCAACCAGTTCTCCTTTATTGACATTGTCATACTTCCAGGGTAACCAAACTTGTATTCCCCCTCTGTGGTCCACTGATGGCACTCACTTAAGAATGGCTCCTTGCTCCTTTACAGTCACTGTGATATCCCTAGAAGCCAGACTGCCTAACATTCCAGTGTTTGCATTCTTTCTGGAGATTATCACTGCAGTTAAAGTTATCATAGTTCTTTCTAAGCAAGCATACTTCATCTAAGGATGAAAGCATTGCAGAGAAAATATACTAAGCCTACACATGAGCTAAAAAGTTTACCAGAGATTAACCCCACACCCAATGATGGGCTCTGGTAGAAGTCAGTCCTTCAAAACCCATAACTGCATCTTCCCATGGTTGCAAGTTCATAACCGACTTAGATTTAGAATCAGAACAGCAGCTCACCTTTTGATCTCTAGTTCCTGGGGCCAGGTAATCAGCAGGCAATGACCCCTTCCTCAGGGTGTAGCAGCTGGGTTTTTTCACAACCAAGGGCGGGAAATGTGCATTAACCTTTCCTTAGGTATTTCCCAGGAAATCCATTTAACACATATTGTTCCAAAAGTCCATTCCTATCTGGCACACCTTTCAATAAAGTCCTCTGAACTCATAAGCCTCCCATCACATCTCCCCTTTAGAGATGTTACATAAAACCCTGGTTCACAATTATGTGTAAACTGCATTTTAATGCAATGGAACCCCAAAATACTTATTCTTAATGAAGTCTCCTAAGAATATGCAGGAAATCGCCATATGTCACACAGACCTTCACAAAATATTCTAAGGAATTAGTGAGACACGATTTTCCTTTACAGAAACCATGCTGTTTAGCCCACCATATCTTGGTCTATTTTAAATTAGCATTTCATGGTAGTGGTTATTTCATAATTGACTTCTCAGTGTCTTTGCTGAGGAGAAGAATAAGGAGCCAGACCTCAGTTGAAATAGAGTGCTACCCTGACATCAACTGGTGTAAATTTGTTTAGCTCCACAGATGAACTGGCCCAAATATCATCTTTTCAGGCTCTCTTTTCAATTAAAAAAAATAGTACTTAAAGTTTAAAGAAAATGAACCAAAAATAGACAGAGCAGGGCTGCCCAGAGGATTCGGGGGGCCTGGGGCAAAGCAATTTCGGGGACTCCTTCCATAAAAAAAGTTGCAATACTATAGAATACTATATTCTCGTGGGGGCCTGGGACAAATTGCCCCACTTGCCTTCCCCTCCCTTCCCGCCCCCCCCCCGTGCAGCTCTGAGACAGAGCAGTTCATATTTAAAATATGTACAGTACAGACCATAGAGCTAATGTGAAAGTATATGAAGAACTATTATTGGAATTGTGATTTCTCGGGGGGAGTCTTCAGAAGGAGCCCATTGCAGAGAGTTTCATGCATTGTTTTAACATAGGTGCTAGGATTATTTCCAGTATTTATCTTCATGATCTGTACAGAATTTTCTCATTTTCCCATGTTCTTGAGTTTGTTTTCTTTTCTTTTTTTTTCAGCTCTGTTCTATCCATGGCTAACACATTTATCTCTGACTGAGTCAGCAAATGATTGTGCGGCAGGTAAGAGCCTAATGTAAAAACATGGCAGAAGTTCAGCCCAATGACTCAGGACTTGGCAGGCAAGCATTTTAGATGCTGTCACTGCTCAGTGACAACTGATACGCTGGTTCAGGGATGAACTGTACTTTTCTTTATCATTGCTGGACAATAGAGAGTTTTGTTTCAATGATTTTCTGTCATCCTCTGAGACTGATAGGGTCTGTGACCGCTAGTGTAATAAGAGAATAAGGTTTTCCTCAGTAATTTTTCTACTATGTAGGGTAGGCACCACATTGTTTTCATTTCACATTTTGAAAGATGAACTGTCAGGGTTCAAGGGAGTCTAAAACAACAAGATTCAGATTTGGAGGGGAGATGTGGGGAGAGGAAACAGCCATTTCTTTCATAGAACACTTGGTTTCTGCATGGAATTAGTGCATGTCTATGACCTACCCATTTCACAGTTTGAATTAAGGATAGGTCAGGTTGAGTGATCTGTAATGGATGATTTGTTGACTATCATTTGCACCTGCCACAGAAGCTGAAGGATTCTTATTTGATTGCTTTAGGGGGAAAAAAGGTGGAATAGACATACGATTCTGACATATTAGGGCCAAATTCTCTACTCTTTTATGCCAGTTTTGTGACTATTGAAATCAAGAGTTACACCCATGTAAAACTGGTATACTGGAGCAAAGAATCAGGCCTTAAATGTATGAAATCGATGCTTTTGTAATACAAGAATATAAAATAGTTATACAATTTCTTTGAAAGTATGCTTTATTATGAATAATCAGTAGAAGTGATCAATGCTAGAATTTCTTATCTATACAATATTACTGTTGTACTTAGTTTCATGTCTGAATGAGCACAACTGTGTGTGAGTTTTACAAACCTTAGAGTTAACCCTATTATTTTCAGAATGCATGCTTTTTCAATGGGCCTGACATTTGCTGGGTTATATTGTCTGAAGAAGGCTTTATCATTTATTTAACTGCTTGATCACTTTATGTTGAATTAAATGTACCCAACAGTGGCACAATATGATGTAATGACTGATCATAACTACATTGTATAATGCATGGTTGATCAATTTAAACTACTATCTGAATTTTTCTCAATGTTATATATTTCTGCATCAGACACTTATCATTTAGCAATATTAGTCATGCATGAAAGGGTAGTTGTATTGGCTTTACAAAGCTGCTGTAGGGTGTGCTTGAGGATTTATTTTAGTTTATATATGATTAAGCATAATCTGAAAGACCTTTTTTCTGCACTATAAGATATAAGGCTGTATGGAATTTGTAAGGCATTTGAGTCTTACATAGTCTTTTTGTCTAAATATAGTTAAAAAGGATATGCACAAATTGTCAGTGTTTATTCTTTGTACTCATATCTTAACAAAAAAAAAATGGTTTATATGCATAGTGCCCAGTTCAGACTAGGTACTCAAGAATGTTTAGGACCATGTCCTCAGCTAGGTATACTGGTGTAGCTTCATAGACCTCAGTAGGCCTATGTCAATTAACACAAAGCAATAAAACAAAATCTTAGGAAAAAGGTAGGTCCAGATCACTGCTGGTGTAAATTGTAACTTTCTTGATTATTTTCTTAATGTCTGTCTTGGATTTGTATTGTGACTTAATGTAATCATTGCAAAAGAATATTGATGTGTTAGCAATAAGCAGATTTAGATTCTGATGCAACACTATAGGAAACTCGTTCCAAGAATATAATATCCATCCAATAATATTAAAGGAAGTGACATGAAAGTCCAATAATAAGGATTTTAAATGCATCTGTAAACTTGGGGATTATACCCCATGACTGGAGGATTGCAACTACTGTACATGCATTTAAGAAAGGTGGGGGAAGTGATCCTGGAAACTAGAAGCCCATTAGTTTGAACTCAATCATATGCAAGGTCTTAGAACTAGTTTGGAAAGAGATGGAAGTTTAGATATAGAGGTAAATGGTAACTGGACAAAAATACAACATGACTTTACAAAAGGTAGATCATGCCAGATCAACCTGATTTTTTTTTTTTTTTTTTAGTAGATAACTAAATGATTTTCTAGGCAAAGGAAATGCAATAGATCTAAGCTACTTGTATTTCAGTATAGCATTTGATACAATTCCACAGGAGAAATTATAAATTACATTGGAGAAGGTGGGGATTGATGGGAGAATTGAAAGGTGGGTAAATAACTGGTTAATGGGGTGACTACAACAGGTCATACTGAAAGGTGAATGGTCAGGCTGGAAGGAAGTTACTAGTGGAGTTCCTCAGGGCTTGGTATTGGGATCAATCTTTATTAGCACTTTCCTTAATGACCTTGGCGCACAAAATGGGGATTTTCTAATAAAATTTGTGGATGACACAGAGGGTGTGCGTATACTAGTCTAGAGGCAATAAATCAACCCCCAAGCGCTCTCCCATCAACTCCCATACTCCACCAGGCCGAGAGGTGCAGGCAGAGTAGATGAGGAAGTATCAGCAGTCGACTCACCGCAGTGAAGACACCGCGGTGAGTAGATCTAAGTATGTCAACTTCAGCTATGTTATTCAGGTAGCTGAAGTTGCGTAAATTAAATCGATTTTGTGCCCCTGTCCCACCCCCACTGTAGTGTAGACCAGGCCAAAGTTGGGAAGTATTGCCAATATGCAGGAGGAATGGAATATCATACAAGGAGACTTGGACCTGGTGTAAAAGAAATGGGATGAAATTTAATAGTGCAAATGTCATGTATATAAGGACTAACCTGGGGATGTGTCAACTGGAAGTGACAGAGGAGGAGAAAGACATGGGTGTCCAATATTTACATGATCTAGGATGTGAACATTATGCCCTGAAAAAGAGTAGGGTGACTAGACAGCAAGTGTGAAAAATCGGGACAGGAGGTGCAGGGTAATAGGAGCCTATATAAGAAAAAGACCCAAAAATCGGGACATCTGGTCACCCTAAAAAAGGGACATCATGTAAAATAAGGGACAAATGGTTACCTGTGAGGGCTGCTTAATGGTGTCAGGCAAAATACCTAATAAGTAAAGTTCCATTTTTCCCCCACTTACCATGCTCCTGAGTGTCTTTTCTATAAAGGACATAATATGCTTTTGTGTATGTATATATAATTGTGTATGTATAAATATAATAGAGAGAGAGAGAAAATGTGAATGAATGAATTTTCTGCATTTCTTGCTCAGGCAAAACATTCCAATTTTGACCTGGTGAAGAACTGCAGTGTTATTAAACTGACTCATAGCCCATTGAACTCAATAAGAGTCTTTCCATTGACTCCTGTGAGCTTTGGATCATGCACTGGACCCTTAATAGAGAGGGTGTATTCTCCCTTAAATGTTAAGGTCAGTCCCATGAGCTTTAAACATGCGCATCCATAGCAAAGTAGAGAATAGTTTGTTTTTTTAAGTCAACCATTTTTATTATCTTTCCTGTAGAATAACTAGTTGTCTGATTTCCACCAAACATTTCATAAAAGTTCCCCCTTGGCTGAAGCTCTAGTTAGCAAGTTTCAACTTGCATGTGTGTGGTTTTTTGTTTGTTTGTTTGTTTTTGGTTTTTTTTGGTCAGAGCTGTGAACTCCTACATATAAAGGCTTATTAGGAAAGTGCTGACACAAACATTGCAAATGTGATTCTGTAATGAAAAATTGTGAATATCCTATTTGCTATTGGATGTCTGCACTGTTATTCGTACAGATACAGTATGTATGTCAATGGAGGAAAAAAATCAGCACACACCACATTCCTTTAAGAAACTGCAATGGCTAAAGCTTTTCAATATTTTTTTTTCTAGGAATAATGAAGGTTGCAGGTTTGTTTGTTTTTTTCAGCAGGATAATGGCAATGGTTGAAACACTTGGGGGGGGGGGGGGAAGGAAACAAACAAACAAAAAAACACATCCCAGCTCTGAGACCTGTCTTATTACCATATCACATGGAGAATTGCACAGTGCACCATTGAATTGCCTTGTGTGTGTGTGTGTGTGTATATATATATATATATATATATATATATATATATATATATATATATGGATTGCAATAAAAACTTTTTTTGGACCTGAGTCACCATTGCCCTGCACCTTCCTCAGTCGTTCATACAAAGTGAGGGTAAAACACTGCCATTCTGACTTGATAGCATTTTATACTCTCTTTGCCCTGTTGTAAATGAAAATATAAGGGATAGGGCAACAGAAAATCATGGCCCATTGCATTTATTATATGTCATAAATTAAATAAAATATTCAGTATAGATTAGGTAATTGCATTACAATGAAATATGGCCAGAGATGGTAAGGGAAGCTTGTTTTGGCTGAACATAACATACAGTGTTTTCCTCGGGTAGATAAATATGCTAAATTGGATGTTTGGAGTGCTGATAATGAGGTGGTTTCTCATTATCTTAATATTACTATATTCTCCCTGGTACACCAATAGTACTAATACACAAGTAACTATATAATTTTTGCCATGACTTCCACCACTTCTAATGCTGTTCTCTTGCCCTACCTCATTCTTAGTGAGATGGCAACCAGTCCCATGTGTCCAAGAGACCACTGACTCTAGGGTTGCCTTGAAGTCTGACTTTGTGTTTCAGTTGCTGCAGATTTTACCCCAGAGCCACAATATGCTTCATAATGTCAGCATGTCTAATCTGGCCTGGACATATCTCTTCTGAGAGGTGAACTGGTAAAATGTTTCCTTCAACCCCAGTATCAAGTTAAAAATTGTATAGGTTCATTCCATATACACCATGTACCAAGCTTCTGCTGGGCTAGCTGTGTGACTTTTATGACCTATGACACTGCCCCTACGAAGAGGGTAGGCTGATATTCTATTTTGGTAAGATATTTTTGTTCTTTTCTTGAGGCTGGATGTTCTGCACATCCATGAATAACCCACACATATGACACGTGGTCCCAAATGCTCAGCAGGCTCTCAGTAGATTTCTTTCATCAGGTCCACGTGTGCGGGCTCTCATGTGGCTGAACTCTGGACATGCTGGCCCAAATACTTTTTTTTCTGTTAAACAACCTGTAAAAACTTTTCAGTCCTTTGATCAGTCATTTTTTCTTGTTGAATAGTATTTTTTTGCTTCTAAGGTCCCATAGAAATCTATTGCTTTTTCTAAGCACAAATCAGGTTCCCATAATAACCTTTCTTTCAATCTTTTGTCAGTCACAAAGAACACATTTTTGTCTCTAAACATATCATTTTCACTGTTTCTAAACCTCACAGCTTTGTGCTTTTGGATTCAATTCTCTTACATAATTGTCAATCCAATTTGCTCAGAAATGAAGATCAGATCTAAATTGGTGCCATGGACAAACAACGTTCTTTTTATGGTTACAAAAAGTTCTGAACACTGTTCAAACTTTATCTAGAGTGAGCGTATCTCCATTATTATCTTCCTGTGATGTGCTACTTCAAGAACTTGCCCAGCCACTGAACTAAATAATAGGCTACTTTCATATAATCATTATCTGCTCCCGAAGCTTTCATAACCATTAGGAAGGACTACAGCCAACTCCTCCAGCTCACTATAATGTTGGTGGCATTTTTGAACTGGTCCTCATTGTGTGGCTCTGATTTTAATTTATTTTTCTTCCCTCTTCAACTCTCTGTAGTTTTTGATTTCTTGTGTGTACTCATTATTACCAAGAATCTCTTCATTGCTTGTTTCTCTGCTTGTTGCTCTGTTGTCATTCATTATTTTGTTTAAAAAGTTTCCAATCAGTGTTTAGAAACAATACCATATGATTTAGGTGACGAAGCAGGCAACAAGAAGAAAGGATAGCGAACAATCAATGCAACGTCTTCAAGGAGTACACAAACACTGTTTTTCAACCAAACTATTTGTACCCTGAGACTCAGAAAGATCAGGTGACTTGTTCATCCATGTCAATGCTAGCCTAGCACTGGATGGCTCCTGATAAAGTGTTCAAACCACCGAACAATGCAGCCTCTGTTGAAAATGTCAATTATCAGAGAAATTATGTATAAAATAGACAAATTAAGACTGGATGTTCCTGTCTCATGAAATCCCTGTATATCAAAAGAGAGATCTAGCTGCTATTGTTTGTTATTTATTTGTGGTACTGTAGTAGTGCTCATTGGCAATAATCAAAATTGTGCTAGATATCGTACAAACACACATTGACAGAATCCCTGCCCCCTAAAAAGGCAATACAAACACAGCATGGGAAAGGGAAAAAGAGGCAGAAAGAGATGAAGTAACTGATGCAAGTTCACACAGTGGCACAGTTGGGAACAGGACTTAAGTCTGAGTCCCAATCCAATGCTCTGTTCACAAGACCACTCAGATTCTCAACTAGATCAAGTGAAAGAACAATTAATAATGCAAGATATTTCTGATTACAAATCTATTAATTATGAAATCTTAAGTACAGCTCAATTTAATAATAAAACTTGGTAAGTGAGTAGACTAGGCATTGCAATGTTATGCAAATTACTTTGAAGGCTGGAAGAGGAAAGAGAAGTAATGGCTTTTGAAGTTTAAAAAACAAAACAAAATTGCCTTGTAGAAACATAATAGCATGCCTATATACCACTGAAACATGAGGCAGGACACACAACAAATTAATGAATATTCATAAACCTAATAAAGGAATCACAAGGACAGCTCATGTACCAGACCATACATTAATTTGAATGACAGAAGTTAGAGGACAGCCACTGAAAGTTGCAGCAAAATTTTGTCATTTATAAATATAAAATCAAGTTTGAAGAGGTTTTATGATGAACAGAAAGGCTAACTATGGTTTGTTCAGCTTCCCATAAAAGTGTGTTAGTAATTTTTGACATAACCCATATAGGTTATTACACTCATGTAAAGGCTATTTAAGGGAATAAAAGAGCTGGAAACACCAAGTGGGAAACACTTTACTGCAGAGATTTGCAGTTAATAAGACTAGGAGGCAAGAATTTCCATCTCTGTATATAAATGTTTAAATTCTTTACTTCTGTGGCTGATAAGGATTTTAGCTAGAAGGTAAGAGAACTTTCATAAGGATGAACGGAAGCTTAACCTTTGTGGGTCTGCTTTTTTGCAGAAGTTCCAGAAGAACTCCTTGAGTTTAGAGTTCTATGGTCTCTAAAACATTGCCATGTGCTCGGCAGTCTCCATGTGCCTTTCCCTTCAGATGGAATATGATTACTCTTTATATCAGTAGGATAGCACATCTGGCTCTTGGGAATGTTTAACTTCATAAACCCTATAGTTCCCCTTATTGTTCCTTTCTTCAACACAGGAGACACTCATGGTTTAATAATAAGTTACAACTCTGGAGCAAGTCAAATTTTCCAATGAAATGTTTTTCCACTGGAAAATGACATTTCAGGGAAAGTTTCCATTTCAACAGAATCATGTCAATTTTGATGAAATCTTGTTTGGGGTGGGGGAAAGCATTTTGATACGGTCAGAACATTCTGTTTTGGTCTTAGCAGAATGGAACTTTTTTTTTTTTTTTTTAAAGGACCTTTTGTTTCAAAATGTATTTTATATTATAAATTATAAGACAAAATTGGAATAATACTTTGATTTTTATCAAACTACAAGGTTTTGATTGACCCTATTTTTTTTCAAAACGTCAGAATTTCCCCCAGAATTGACACCTGAGAGTTTCAACTTACTCTAGTTAAAGCCTAATGGAATTCAAAAGGCGGGGGGGGGGGAGGGGGCTGAGAGGAGATGGTATTTGAGCCTGACTGGCAGCTATATAAAGAAATAATGTATATGGGCAGACATACTTGCAGTGGTAGTTCCAAGAGCATAGAATAGGCTATAATGGGAGGTCTGTCTTAAACACAGACTGCACAACAAAACAGAATTGAAACTCTGGACCTGCAGTTCCAAAAGTTTCCCTTTCAAGTTAAAAGAGCAGCTCCCACTGTGCAGCAAATACACAAGTCATTTAATCACAATCTGGCCAAATAAGCAGTTAGAGTCACTCGTCCAGAACTTCCTAGCTGCTTGTATGTGAACTGGAACTGAAATAGCATCTGTAATCAGTCATTGGTCACTGCAGTGAAGCTACAGGTTTGGTAGTTCCTATTTTGTGCCATTACTAGCCAATCTATCTCTGAATTAAGAGTAAAACTTGCAGGCCTAATCACACCATCTTGCAGGAAATCCCTGATGCAGACTGCTAAAAGGGAAGAAATCTCTCAGGTGATTTCTAATGGAGATTTATCCTGGATAGTTTATTTGGTTGGTTGGGGGTTTGCATCCTGCCAAGCATTTCAAACCAGCTGACCTCCCCCTCGAACTTTACTATTTTATGTAATATTGAAGTTTCTCTTGAATTCCTTGTTTCAAGTTTTCATTTGGTGTTCCTCACAAAACTCTGTCCATGATCTGTGAGGTAAGTAATTGTGTCTGTCGGCTTATCTGACAAATCCAGGGAAAAATGAACACATCAGAAGCTGAGTTTAAGCAACACTTGTGTCCTTAGATGATCATTCTAATATCAGATGTTGGGTACACCCATATTATTTTCTTCTTATTTGCTGTTGCCATGTGAGACTCAATTACAATAATATTCAGTAAGTAATAAATGGCAGTTGTAAAAGTGTTTTGAGTCCTTATGGACTTTGTAGATTTTTTTTTTCTGCCTCAGATGTTTTGGAATCAAGGATTTTCTTCTAAATATAGGGGCACATGTTTTCCTCAGATCAGGTCATCAGGCAATATTGGAGCATTCAAAACATTTTTGAGTGAGTTTGGAATTTTGTGTATGTTTCTAATTGTGTAATCTTGCTTGAGTGACTAAATAATAGTTGTCATGTCAAGTCAAATCTAGAAGGTAGGTGACCAGTGAAGACGGACAAGTGTATCATCAATGGCCTTGTCTTCACCACAAAATTTTAGAGCATGCTTGTGAAAAGCCAAGTTAATATGGCCCAGTCCACAACTTTGTGGTCAGTGCAGACAAAGCCATACTTGTAGCTTGATGTGAATTGCTGACATGATGCTGAACACAACTTGCCTCTATATACACTGACAAACCCAGTCGTATCCCCAGGTTTTTTATCCAGTCTCTGTTGTTGCTCAATATATACATGAGACCTCCTGTGAGAGCTTGCTTAAGCACAGGCTAGAGTAGTATCAGCAATCTGTACAAAGATTACTTTTTCAGTAGTGGTTTTTAACACTTCCATTCTCACCTCTGTGTAGGACTCCCTTCTCCCTTTGATGAAGTCAGTATTTCTTCTTATATTTTTATGCAGTTTTTAAAATTTTCAAATTGTGCAGAATCTTGTTAGGAGGATGGTGTTACTTTTCATATACAATTATTATTGACACTAGACGTCTTCAAAGTGATTAACAAAAATGGCCACTTAATTCTCACAATGCCCCTGCAAAGCAAGGAGTTGTATCTATCTCCATTTTATAGATAGGGAATTGGAGACACAGAAGTCCTGATTCATTGGTGACCTGCAGCCATTCTATACCACCTATATTAAAGTAGTCACAAAGCAGCTACATGTCCCCCATGTCCACCAGGAGAATACTCCTTGTGCAAAGGGCCTTCCCCCATGAGATGTACAGCTGACTTTGTAACTTCCTGTCCCCCTTCAAAAGCCTCTGGTACATGAAGTAGTCTTGAGTGTATTAACAGCAGGTAAGAGCCATTCCTGTATTGGAGTTTGTATATATGGGTGGTCCAGTCCAATGCCTCTGCTATTCTGCAGGCGCCTCAAGGCCCATAATGGCTTTGGGCAATCAGACTCTGGGTGCAGGAATACACTGTCTCCTGACACCCCCAGGTTAGGAGATGGTGGGCAAGCCACCCCTATCTTTGACTCTGCAATGGTGCAGGGATGGATTTTATTCACAGGAAGGGTATGCTGATTTGCCCAAGGTCATTTGGAAGTTCCTAGTTTCCAGTCCTATGATCAGTCTGCTAGAACACTCTGCCTCTCCCATAAAGAAAGATCTGTGTGGAATTAGATAGCTATAATGAAAACACACTTACTTACAAATACAAAACCACTTCTCTCTTGCCTTTCTTCCTCTGTATACTTATGCTAACATTTGATATATGAAATACAGATGACAAGATTTGCTGTGCTTGGTTAGGAGTTAAGGTTTTTAAAGAACTACTTCATAGTACCCTGTTTTATGTTTGTGTGTCTGGGGTCCTATTTGCAAACATTGTTCTTCCATTTGGTCCATTTGTACATGAATATTACTTGATTTTTTTCACAGATTAAAAGAGGAGAAATTGGACTTTTCTGTGTCATCTAGTCTTTGGTGGTTTATTCCACCATATTTAGCTTCACACATGAAAGATCTTTTCTGGGCCCTGGATAGAGTTCAATCATAAAAATCACTTATTCACAAAAAATAGCAACATTTAAATTGGGTTAACTAGTTACTACAGCCTCAGGCCTCTGCACCAACTAGTTTGATAATTACCTTTCTACTTGTCAGAAATGGAGAAATGCCAGAGGCAAACTTTTTTCTTCACATAACACATACACATGAGTACCACATCTACACTCACTCACTCATGCTGACAATGCACTCTGCGGGGGGGGGGGGGGGGGGAGGGAGAGGGAGGAATGATGGCACATTTTAATGGCAAATGACTCTTTTAGAAGGAGTCTGCTTTCAGAGCCTTTCCTTGTTTGAAAGGAGAAAAAATGTTTAACATTCATTTTACTCACTGCTTGTCCTCAACTCTAAATTAAACCATTCTGGCTGTACTCCACTTGCACAAATGTAGTATTTATATTTAAGATAATCTAAGCAAGTCCCAACATATTCTTGTTCCTTCCTTTCCACACCCTAACCCTCAGCCCATAAATAGCATTTTCTCCCCTCTTGAAACCAAAGTGGTGATTATAAGAGTGGGTGTTGCTTTAAAAGAAAATGTATACAGCATTTGCTAGTTTTCTTCTCCTCTTCCTCCTCTTTCAAAAGGAAACTTAAAAAAGTCTCATTCTTTGGACTTGTGTGAGACATGGCCTTTTCTCCTAGGATATAAGTAATTAGTGGAAATGAGATGAGGTTAATATAAATTCTTTCAAAGAGGTTATATTAGGGTTAAATTTATAGGATAACTAGGGGCTCGTCTAAATTTACAGCACTGCAGTGGCGCAGTTGCACTGGTGCTGCTGTAGTGCTTAGTGGAGATTCTACCTATGCCAAAAAGAGAGCTTCTCACATTGGCGTGGGTACTTTACCTCGCTGAGAGGCAGTAGCTTTGTTAATGTCAACCCTGCACTGTCTACACCAGGGGTTAGGTCAGTGTAACGATGTTGCTTGGGTATGGATTTTTCACACCTGAACTATATAGTTATACCGACATAGGTTGGTAGTGAAGATCAAGCCTCAAACTCCAATCCTGTAACTGGATCCACATGGGTATTCCCCTGCATGCATGCAGACCCTAATTAACTTCAAAGTTAAGGTGCAGTTGTCCTTCTAAATAGACCCAGTTGCATATTTGGGGCCCAGTGTATCGGGGAATTTTCCTATAAACAGTTTTCTTTAACTGTTAAAAATGCTGCCAGGACCTCCACACACGAACTAATGGCAAATGATTATAAGAAATCATTAATAACCATTCGTACAAAGTGGTAAAACATGCAGTGTTGTACAACAATGAGTTGCTGCCAAACAGACAACGGGTTCTCTCCCCAGACTGTTTATACTGTCAAGGCAGACCTAAAGTCAAACTGTACAAGGCAAGATAGAATACCCACAGCATCGAGAGTAAATAGAATAATAAATAAAGAATAAAGGCTTCTGAAATGTATTTTCATATAAATCAATTTTAAAAATGGCTCAACTCTTTACCTATCGTTCATTTAATAACTAGGTGGTCAAAATTTGCTATGAAATTAAAAAAAAAAAAAAAAAGCATGTTATGACATATAACTGTCTGCACCCATCAAATGTGTGTGCCCTGTCCTGTTTGCTCACCTAGAGCTGAAAACCGTTCATCTAAATCAAAACACTATCAATATTAGTGTATAAAATTAATTTAATAATTAAGCTCCTAATTAGGAAAAGTTTGAGGAATCAAAGTTGGGATCCAGATTTTGTTAAGGCTAGCATTAGGGGTTTAGAATAGAGGCTAGGATTTGGATTCAGACTCTAGAGGTGTGACTACACTGCAATAAAAAATCCATGGCACCAAGTCTAAGCCTTGGTCAGCTGGCCCAGGCCAGCCATCACTGTGCCATGGCTCATTTATTGCAGAGTAAGAATACCCAATGACTCTGAACTATGGGGAGCTGTTTTTTTTCATGACCTTGGTTGATGTGGTGAAAGTCTCAGAATAGTGCTTTAGCCAAAAATTCAGTGACTCAAATCCAAATCCATGAAAGGACTTAAGCCCCTAGGCCTAGAACAGCAAATATATTTAATCCCTAAATCCCCACTTTAGGCAACACTGAGATCCTCAGAACCCCTCATCAGCTTCCACTATCCTGTAGGTCCCTGAATTTTGCCATATAAGTCCTCTTGGCTCCTAAGTTTCTGCCACTGGGTATGGGCACATTTGCTCTCTTTAGGCCTATCTTATGCCAGAGCCCTAGCAGGATCCTCAAACCAGGTGAAGATAGGTGTTCCCCCGATTATCTTTCCTGTGAGGTCCCATCCAGTAGCCATGCTCAGAACACACCTATTGTATCAGGACCCCTACAGAATCATGGGGAAATGGAAGATCCTTAACTTTTAGCCCAATGGTTAGAGTACTCCCCCAGGATTCAATTCCCACCACTCCAACGTCTGATGCAGAGAAAGGTAGGATTTGAACATGGGTCTCCTATCTGGTGAGTGCCCGAGCTATAGGGCTATGGAATATTCTAATGTGGTGCTTTCTCAATCTCTACTGTTGTTGAAGTTGTTCCACTCTGTTTAAAAATACTTAATCACTGGGTCACTTCGACAGTATGTGAATGACTCTGTGGTCTGGTAGTGAAGGCACTAATGTGGGAGATCCAGTCTCCCTGCTGCTATGGCTACTTATTTATATCTAGCAGAACAGAGGAGAGATTGAGAAAGACCCATATCAATATATCCCATAGCCTAGTGATTAAGACACTCTTTTGCAAGATGAGACCTCAGATGAAAAAAAGGATTTGAACAATCAGGTGTGTGGGGGGGAGGGGGAGAATTGGACCTAAGTCTCTCACATCCCTGATGAGCACTCCAACCACTGGATTGGAAGTTACAAGAGAGGCGGCAGCATGAGTGTCTCCTGCTCTTCTGGTGCCTTACCAAAAGGGAGGGGGAGGAAAGATGTCTAACCCTAGGAGTGGGTGAACAGCTGTGGTTCTGAAACAAAGATAGGTGCCTCCAGCCTGCATTTGGGTACCTAAATCCCAGATAGGACATACCCCTCCATCAGCACTGCTATTGGATAGTTTAGGTAGGGAGTTTGCTGTTTTTTGTGGACCCCAGTCTTAGGTGTTTATCTCTCTCCATTTGTTGTATATGGAGCCTGGGCACATAACCCAGGCTTTGTGGATTCCAGTGATTTTTCTAGCTGCATAAAAGTTGTGTTGTGACACTCAGCATTGTAATGCCTAAGTCCCTTTGTGGATCTGGACCTTAACCTCTCCATTTCTGAACTATATAATAGTCAATAATATTTACCTGCTTCATAGGGGATGAGGTGAGACCTAATGACATGTTTGCAAAGGATGATTAATGACAGTCTGTGAAAGAGAATATACATACTATGTTGTCTTTTTATACTACCTTTTGCAACTTTTTGCATGAAAGTGGATTTGCTAATTCAGATGGTTCATTGCTAATTCAGGGTTCCTTCCCCACTTTGAACTCTGGGGTACAGATGTGGGGACCTGCATGAAAGACCCCTTAAGTTTATTTTTACCAGCTTAGGTTAAAAATTTTCCCATGGCACAACTTCCACCTTGCCAGTATGCTGCCACCACCAAGTGATTTAAACAAACCTTCAGGGAGGGCCACTTGGAGCCCTACCTTCCCCAAATATCTCCCCAAGCTCCTATACTCCCTTTCCTGGGGAGGCTTGAGAATAATATCCTCACCAATTGCTCTGGGTGAACACAGACCCAAACCCTTGGATCTTAAGAACAATGAAAAATCAATCAGGTTCTTAAAAGAAGAATTTTAATTAAAGAAAGGGTAAAAGAATTACCTCTGTAAAATCAGGATGGTAAGTACTTTACAGAATAAACAAAAGACTCAAGAACACAGAGGATTTCCCCTTAAGGCAACCTTAAAGTTACAAAAACAGGGATAAACCTCCCTCTTAGCACAGGGAAAAATTCACAAGTAAAACAAAAGGTAATCTAATGCATTTCTTTTCTGCTATTACTTACTATTTTTGGAAGACTAGATGCTTAGTTCAGATATATTTCCCCCTGCCCGGTTTCCTGGCTGGCTCGGACAGACACAGACCAAAAACCTTCCTCCACAGATTTGAAAGTATCTTCTCCCCTTATTGGTCCTTTTGGTCAGGTGCCACCTGGATTATCTGAGCTTCTTAACCCTTTACAGGTAAAAGAGGAATTAATCCTTTACAGGGTAAAGAGGGATTTTATGCTACCCTTAGCTGTATGTTTGACATTCATTATAAAGCATTTTCAGTTTGCCAGAATTTCATGAAAAATCATCATTTTGGAGATGCAAACATAGATGAAAATAATTAGCCAAAAATATTGTCAGACTCCAACAGTAACTCTAAACCTTCTTTTACAATTCATCCAACATAGAATGATAAAGTAAAAAAATGTTGCACCACCTTTACAGAGGGAATTTCATTTGTACCCAAAAGTTCTGGCACAAGGAACGCTACTTTGATGCATTTCTGTTCCAGAAGACATGCTGTTTTATTAATTAGTGTACAAGGAATTGTTAGGTTAGATGATTATGTTCAATTAAGTATAATGAATATAATTAATATAGATGCTGTTTTAGGTTGTTGAGTTAACAGTGCCATTAAATGCTGCTGCTGTTTTTGTTATAGTAGGATACCAGAATTTAAGATAATAATGAAAGTAAAAAGTTTGAGTCTATGCACCAAAGAGCATTTTCTCTTTTTTTCAGTTAAAACCTCACTTCTTCGGATTACTTGCATCCGAAGAAGTGAGGTTTTAACTCACGAAAGCTTATGCCCAAATAAATCTGTTAGTCTTTAAGGTGCCACCAGACTCCTTGTTGTTTTTGTAGATACAGACTAACAAGGCTACCCCCTGATACTTCTCTTTTTTGTTACATTAGGTACTTAATTTAACCAAGAGCTCATAACTTAAACACAACCAATAATTGTAAATCAATTACTGCATGTATGTACACTACATTATACAGAATTCCTATAAATGTTGCTACATTTTCATTTAAAAAAAATGCTTTTCTGCTGTGAAAAGGATTTTATAACCCCACTGGAAGGGTGGGTCTAATCCCTTTCTGAAGCACAGAGGATTCATTCATTTAACTCCCATTGATATTAATGGGTGTTACCTATGTAAATCTTTGTGCCTCAGAGAATGAATTACCTCTCAGCAAATAATTGTTGAAAGAGAAATTGGCTTCTGTGAATGTAATTTTATTTTGTGCTTTTACTGAGCATTTTTATTTCCAGGAAACATTCAATGACCCAAGAAGAAACACTCAAAAAACAAAGTGACAGAGTCCTATGGCACCTTTATAGACTAACAGACGTATTGCAACATAAGCTTTCGTGGGTGAATACCCATTTCGTCAGACGCATGTAGTGGAAATTTCCAGAGGCAGGTATAAATATGCAGGCAAGAATCAGTCTAGAAATAACGAGGTTTGTTCAATCAGGGAGAATGAGGCCCTCTTCTAGCAGTTGAGGTGTGAACAGCAAGGGAGGAGAAACTGCTTTTGTAGTTGGCTAGCCATTCACAGTCTTTGTTTAATCCTGATGTGATAGTGTCAAATTTGCAAATGAACTGAAGTTCATCAGTTTCTCTTAGAAGTCTGGTCCTGAAGTTTTTTTTTTGCTGTAGGATGGCTACCTTTAAATCTGCTATTGTGTGTCCAGGGGCGTTGAAGTGTTCTCCTACAGGTTTTTATATATTGCCATTCCTAATATCTGACTTGTATCCATTTATCCTTTTACGTAGGGATTGTCCAGTTTGGCCAATGTACATAGCAGAGGGCCATTGCTGGCACATGATGGCATATATTACATTGGTGGATATGCAGGTGAATGAACTGGTGATGTTGTGGCTGATCTGGTTAGGTCCTGTAAACATGTGGGCAGAGTTGGTATGGAGGTATGTTGCATGGATTGGTTCCTGAGTTAGTTACTATGGTGCGGTGTGTGGTTGCTGGTGAGAATATTCATAAGGTTGGCGGGTTGTCTGTGGGCGAGGACTGGCCAGCCTCCCAAGGCCCGTGAAAGTGAGGGATCATTGTCCCTGTTGATCGTTGTCAAAAAACAAAAGCACTACAGTCATTCAGTCAGGTAGATTACAGTAGAAAGAATGAACTGAAACTTCTAAATCTCTATACATAGCATTAAGTGGTTACATTGGATATAATCGATTCCTCTGAGCTTTGCCTTAGACCCAAAGGAGCATAGGAATTGTACACACACTGGTCTCATTTCTATTAATAAATAGTCATGGTCTTGTGGGTAAGGTAATTAGAAGTTACAAGTTCATAATCCCACCTCTTCTGCACACTTCCTGTGTGACTTGGGGCCATGTCATTTCAGCTTTGTCTTCACTGGCACAAGTTCTCCCTTCCCCCACCACCCAGTGAGGTAAGTGCACTGTAGTTACCTCATTGTAAAATCCTGAATAGAGACAAGGCATGTTGTAGTGGTCAACTAAAATGAAAATCTGTTTTTATGATCTATGTTTTATGTACTCTCCTGTATGGCTCAGAAACATGGACAATTTACGCCACATATGCCAAAAGACTCAACAGGTTTCATATCATATGCTTATATATTATTCAAATAAGATTGCAAGACAGGGTGACAAAGGTGGAAGTGTTAAATTATACTGTAATGTCATTCATAGACATGTTGATTAGTAAGAAAAGACTCAGGTAGCTCCGAAATGTCAATATGCAATCAGGGCCGGCTATAGCGTTTTTGCCGCCCCAAACACCAAAACAAAAAAACCCACCACGATCGGCAGCAATTCAGCAGCAGGTCTTTCGCTCCGAGAGGGAGTGACAGCCCTGCCGCCGAATTGCCGCTGAACGGCCGGACGTGCCGCACCCCTCTTCATTGGCTGCCCCAGGCACCTGCTTCTTACGCAGGTGCCTGGAGCCAGCCCTATATGCAATATGCCAGATTACAGGATCTCAAACTGTGCTGTACTCTGAAGCTTGTGAAGGGTCTAGAAAGCAGGGCCAGCTCCAGTATTTCTGCCGCCCCAAGCAAAAAAAAAAAAAAAAAAGCTGCAGTCGCAATCGGCAGCAGCAATCGGCCACAGTTCAGTGGCAGATCCTTCGCTCCTAGAGGGAGTGAGGGACCTGCCGCCCCTGAATTGCCGCAGGTGCCGCCCCTCTCCATTGGCTGCCCCAAGCACCTGCTTGTTAAGCTGGTGCCTGGAGCCGGCCCTGCTAGAAAGAGGCAGATCACTGTGCAGATTTTGGGATGCTTGCAAGGATGACTGAGTATCCTTTGGAATCTCTGTGGATGATTGGAAAAGGAGTGCAGAATGCTGCTCTGGTTGGTGGAGTCAGTTTGTAGATGGAATGAGGTGATGCAAAGCGGACTGGATCAAGCTTTGTGATGACTGGTGTCAGAGAAGGGAAGAATCTGCAGCTCGGATTCAGAGTATTGCTAATGTGTGGGTGTGCCCTATCCATGGATGGGACTGTCATTTAAACAACGGACTCAACAGCCATAAAAAACTCATCAGTACATACCCTAGACTCTGTAAAGAGCAATGGTGCCATTGACCACAAGATCAGCACTATGTCTACCACCCCTGTGGTTAACCTCTCCTAGCTTACCTTGCAATAAAACTGTAAAACTCTACTCTGGTTTAACAATAGCATAGCTAATGTGCATTAGTTATCCCATGGTAAAAATACTTTTTTTGTTGTTGTTGTCAATGTAGATGTTAGCCTTAATCTCCATGTGCCTTATTCCCCATCTGTAAAATGAAGATGGTAACATCCTCTTTCACCCTTTGTCTCCTGCATTGAGCTTGTGCAGCACAAGACAGATCTGAAGTCCTGGAATGCCATTTTGGCTCCCAAAATAAGTGCTGGAATGGCATTCCAGCAAATGGGGGGACTTGAACTCATGATCTTCCATATCGCATGTGAGTACCCTAACCAGCTAAAGGTTATAAGCAGGGATTTGGAGTAATCAAAATTTTGAATTGCTCTGCTCCAGCTCCACTCCATCTCCGGGCAAAAACCTACTGGTTCGCGCTCCAGCTCCGGGCTCCACTCCAAAGCCCTGGTTATAAGGGGCAGCATTTTCCCTCTTGTGCCCCAGCAATTTTATGTGTCATTAGATGGGCCTCTCAACAAGGCTACTGGATCAGGCCCAATATGCAAAGTAGGCAGAGGAACACCTATCTTGTCTCCGATTCATGGATTGCAAATAAAGATAGGCACCTAAATCCCAGCTACCAAGAGACACCTATCTCTGTGGGAGCGTCAGGGCTTAGGACACATCCCTCTTATTGTCATTGCCCATTGGCTAACTTAGTTGGCCTCCCACCTACCTTCCTGGTGTTTGTAGATTGCTATCTAAAGCACCTTTATCTCCCCACTCATTGTATAGAGAGCCTAGGGGCTTAACTCAGGCGTTTTGGATAATGTTGTTTCTGTGATTGTTTGTTTGTTTGTTTGTTTGTTTTTTCCTAGGTAACTAAAAGTTAGATGTTGCAATGTTCAGCATTGCAATGCCTAAATCCCTTTGTGGATCTAGCCCACAGTGCTGAGCACAATGAGAGTCCAGATTAGTTGGGGCCTCTATGCACTAATGTAATTGTGTAGAAAGAACATCCACTTACTTTTTTTTTTTTTTTTTCCAGCCTAGGCAAATATTCAAGCCTTTTCTTTCATTCAGTAACCATTGGCACTGAATCTCTGATCTACTGCATCAGTCATCACCTTTATGCAATTAACTAATCCGCTAAAATCTTTTTTTATCTGTTGTTGGTTCCCACTTGTGATAGAGAAGGCTTTGATTAGAATCACTTTTGTTCTAAGTATTCTACATAAAAGGTGAACCTTTTAAGGAGATGTGACTGTTTCTAAGTACAGACTTCCATATTCATTTTGTGATGAAAGATTTCTCTTTACCATCCTATTTCCTTTGAGCAAAAATGAAATATAAGCTTCTGCTAAAGGGGTTTTCCCACAATAGAATTACCCTTCCTGCCACAGTTCCTGCCAAGTAGTTATTGCTACAGCATGGCTTTCTAAGTGAGCCACATCTGGGTTAGATAGAACCCAACAGCAACCAATTGCTGATTCACCCTTTTATGTGGCTTAAGGTACAGAGAGAACAATAAGCAGCTATTTCTTCTCCACACCTTTTTTCCTTCCCTAGGTTTGTAATGTACAAACATAACTCATACAGATACATACTTTTATGAGCAACTTTCTGGTTATTACTAACTCTCTCCAGTCCAGGGTTGTCCACTTACAGGAATTTTTTTCCAGCATATCTCTGAGACTGAGCTTCTATTAATTTTGGCACAGCCAAGAGCCTACAGTGCTAAACTGACTGCTTTAGAATTAACTATTTCCTGCATCTTTCTTTTTTCTTTTTTCCAGTAGGAAAAGTAGCTGTTAAGGTTTCCTCTATTTTTTGCTGAGGAGACAGACTATAAGAATGTATGCTCACTTCATGAACTGGGAAAAGAGGCAGCAAGATTCTCTAACTGTGTGTATGTGTGAGAGAGATTAGTGCAGTTTAACTTGTGCTGGGAAGAGACTAAGTTATTCTGCTAATAACTTAAAAGGGATAATAAAATGGGGAAGGATTGGAAAGACAGAATACTGTAATGATTTAGACACAAAAAGAGGAAATTGGTATAGTTAAATACCATCTCTCCCGTACACACACCTCAATGACAGGGAATTTTTACTAAATATAGAAATGTCACTTGGACTTTGGAGAGAGGATGGAAAGAAACTCAACCATCTGTTTAGGAACCCTGCACTTCTCACATATCCCTAAACAACAGAATAAATATAAAACCTAAGAGAATAGCAAGCAGCTTAATTTATTGCCATAAATTTCCCTGACAGCTCTTCTTTCATTGCCCCCAGATTTCTTAAAGTGTATATATAGGGAGCAGGAGAGTGTGTATATGATTTCCACTTGTAACAATAGGGGACCTCATTTTTTCTGGAGACTCAGTCATGCAGTTAACTCTGAGGTTGGTGTGCAGCTGGCCATTCCAGCACTGCACTGGCCCTCAGTGAGCAGTGTGGGCAATTCCAGGCAAAGTGACCCTGCTGACCACATATGGAACACAACTTTTTTCTCTACCCTTCCTAAGGTTTCCTGGAGGTGGTTTCCTGCCCTATGGGGCATGAGCTTTGGTTTAGGCCTGATCCATGTCCCTATTAGGTTTTCTATCAAACCCAGGCTGACTATTCACATAACGGTGTGCCAACTTCCCAGCTATTATTACATCTCTAATATTTCTGTCTACTAACCATGATCTCAGGCTGGGGTGGCAGAGTTTACAGAATAATTCTATGCTTCATCAATTAATAGTTGTCATTCTGGAAGCCCCCCAATCAGTTCCCCATTTCTTGCATAACCCCTAATTTGAGCTGATACCTCAGAGTAGGCCATGTCTCCTTTTTTCTGAACTCCCCAAACCTTCTCCTATATGTTTCAGGGGTCAGCATAAACTAGTGCAACAAAGCTTGTTTACATTGCTCATAATGTTTATAGTCCTGTCTGTCCATCAGGGTAAAAATGTTCAAAGACTTTGTCCCTGACAATAGTGGAACTAGATACTGTGTTATGTTCTCCTGGCCCACCTTGTTCAATTCACACTCCATTTCTAAAGTATTTTGAAAAACATCCATGCCATCCCCCTCCCTAAAGCAAGAAAGTAATTTGGAGTCTATGCTGCCCCTGGGAGAGGCACATGAGGTCTGGCTTCACCTTCCGGAATACAGTTCTGCTGGTGCAGCATCTCCTTCTCTCTGTCCTCATGCTGGTACAGTTCTCATTCCCTGGTCTGCTTTCTCTTGCTTCCAGTTTGCAGGCTGCTGGGTTTCCAGATGCAGTCAGTCCTTCTACAAGTAGGCTGAGAAATGATACAGCTGGAGATCTACCCACATTCCCAGTGGGACATGGTTGTTGCCTCTGTCAATCTCTTCCCTGCTTCCCTACAGGGAGTTGGCTCCAAGATTTCTCCTGTCTGCTGGACTCTCTGCCAGTGGGCTGGATGTTCCCTGCAAACATGGAAGATCATTTTTCTTCTGGTCAGCAGAATACAGCAAGTCAATTAGTTTACTTTTATCTGCTTCTCAGTGTTAGAATTGCCTTTCTTTGCATAGCTTAAGCAGCTGACCTTTCTTCATCTGTTCATAACTAATTTTCTACAGTCCCTTTGTTATTTCTATCCAGAAAAGATTATGAGCATTTCCTCTGTGCTTTTCCCTTCTACAGTACTTATACTGCTGGTGGCATTTACAGCAATCCACACTGCACCTGTATTCCCCCCCTCTCTGGCTCATGAAGAGTACCAACTCTAGGCTCCAGCCATCACCTTTCTTGGGTAGAGACCCATGTCTCTTTCCTTTCTGACCAGCATTTTTTCATGCTGTAAAGTTCTCTGCTTATATTGTGATATTCCTAACAAGCCAGACTGTCTGAAAAAGCCAGTGCCTGCTCTTTGCTTTATTTTCAAAAGTTTATGAACAGTGTAATTGCCAGCAGTTAAGTTTTCACCCAGCCCTTTCTAAGCAAGCACGTTTATTTTTAAGGTGAAACCATTACAATTAAAAATATATATATAAAATTAAAAAAAAAAAAAAAAGTTCCTACACACGTGCTAAAAATCTACCAGAGGCCACCAATAAGTCTTAAGGGGCATCACTAGGCCAAAGTCCTTCCAGTCCCTGCCAGGAAGGATTGCAGCCCCTCTTGGACAGAAGATTCTGTCCATTTGCTGGATCAGAAAGAAGCCCCTGAGTCAGTTCAAACTTAGGCTATTTAGCTCAAATTCCATTCTTTGTCTGTTGTCTGGAGAATCCAGTTTTAACCAGTATAAACAAAACCTCTCTAGGGATGTTACAACCTGAGCAAATTTCCCTAATCACTCCTCGCCCTCCAACCCACACACCGTTCTTAGTTTCTTGGAGTCACTGTGGTCACCTTCTCCCATGGAATTGCATGCAATCTCTAGGCCACAATGATACATAAACATAATACAGTCCAATCTCACAAAGACATTGCAGGAAATTGGCATAATGTGTCAATGTCATATTATACC
Organism: Malaclemys terrapin pileata; assembly: GCF_027887155.1. Taxonomy (NCBI): domain Eukaryota; kingdom Metazoa; phylum Chordata; order Testudines; family Emydidae; genus Malaclemys; species Malaclemys terrapin. The sequence continues at coordinate 95,571,874 of NC_071509.1, forward strand.
AATTGTGAATTTGGCCCATAGCCTGAGTTGCTAAAAATATATAAGTAGATGACTATAAACTTTTTTGCACCCTTTGACCCAATAAAAGAGTAAAATTAATGTAAAAGGCACTAATGAGCCCTGAGAGAGATCTGAATCAACTGGAAAAATGTTGCTTGCTCAAAGCTTCCACTTCACCTTTTGACAGTTCTATAACATTTTTTAAAATGTTCAGTCCTGAAAATGAAAGACCTGGCATACTTGAGAATATTGATAATTCTCCCTCTCCCAGGGTGAGGGTTTTTAAAAAGTGGATCCCTTGATATCTGATTGACAAAAATCATCCACTGTAGCAAACTGCATTAAACTTTGGTTTCTTGCTGATACTACTCCATTCCTAAATTTTCCACCAGTAAAATCATCTTCAGTATCCAAAAAAACAGATCCCAACCTTAGATCTCAAAAGCTCATCTATACTTGCATGAAAGGTTAAAGTATTCTATTGTAGGTTTCTCCACATATCTTGTTTTATGATGTCAATTACCACTGTGTAAAAAGAGAAATTTCTCTCTCCTATGTGGGGCAAAGGGATGCAAAAAGGGGAAAGTAGGAGAATGGTGGGAAAAACTTCCTTTTTGTATGTGATGAAACTATGGTGTCAAAGGGTCGCTGCTGCTTATAAATGAGTATTAGTTTCGCTCACTGCACATTCACAATTCAGATAACAAGAAGAGACTTTTAAGAGGTAATCTAGTGTTCCCAGACCACTGTTTATGCCAAGTGAACTAAAGAAATTCCACTAGTTCAGCTAGTAGATACTTAATATAGTCATCTCAGATCACCAGAGGAGTGACTTTTTGGCTGCAACAACAGAGCCGGCTGCAACAACAAGGCCAGCAGATATCTGCTTTCTCTGCTGTCACCAGTAGATACCACTGCAGTCAATTAGAATTACTACCAAATATGTCAGGCTGTGACATGTGCAACTTTTTTGTACTTGCCCAGGCAGCTGCCCAAAGATCACTAATCCACAACTGAGGAGGAGGACTTGGCAGTGGTTTAACTTGCGCATTGACTGAACAGCAATAATAATCAGGTCAACTGCACAGTCTCTCTGGGTAACATTGGACCTATCCCTCTGCTTTATAACATAATTACTTAATGCTTAATCAGTGCCAGGAACAACTTTTGGGTGGTTTTTTTTGTTTGTTTGTTTTTTTGTTTGTTTTTTTAAAAGCCTGTATAATCCTAAGAAAAATTAAGAGATGGCACTCTTCAGAAAGTGAGGCAGTTAAAATAAGAGAAGTGGGGAAAGAATGAGATACATATATTACAATTGATCTAAAGCCTGGCATGTGTGTTGTCCATAGTGCTAGTGTCTCTGTGTAGTTAATACTGAACCTGGCTTCATGTTAAAGGTAAATATTTTAAAATTGCCTCTACTCAACTCTCCCGTTCTCCACCCTTATACAAAGTAATCTACCTGAAATTTTACAGTATACAGCTTATTCCAATGTAGACTTTTTATGTAAAGCTTGGGGGAAATGGTTGAGAAAGGGGATTTAAAAAAAGCTCCATGCACTTATGAGGATGTGTATTATAACTATTAATCCCATGATCCGTTTAACTTTTACAGGTACTTTTTAAATCCCAGGCAATAATTGTATTCACTCACTTATTGCCAGATAAAACTTCAATATTTTGCAGTGAAGGTTGAAAGATAATGCTTGACTTTACCTTTACTTTGACTTTATGTCCATTCCTCCAAAATAAATAAAAAGTATACAACTGCATGTGGAGAAACTGCAAATGAGACAAGTGGTTAAGTGAGTTGCTCAGGGTCCCACACACTTGCATCATCATTTGCATGCATAGATATGTATAGGTATGTAGTCATGTCTGTTCCTCATTGGATGAATGGGCAAGCATATCCAATATGAATACTTGCATATGCAAATTTTAAATTAAGTTTCTGTGAAAGCCTACAAATGCAACATTGTAATTAACACTCCACAAACATTAACACTAACAAAACATTGCTCAAAAGTTCATGGAAAACGAACCCAGAATGTGTACGAGTATAACTAAAATATTTACATAGTTTTGCTTTAATGACTATTCAAGAAAATGTTAATAGTTTTGCCCAGGTTTATTGCAAACTATAGCATTTTCCCAGAGTCAAATCTATGCAAGCAAAAAAGATGAGTCTTGTAGCCTTTGTAAACAAATATGTGGCTATAGGGATTATTTACAATTGTATTAGAGCACAGATTATGTATTCGAACAGTTGGGCATGTGCCCAAAATTTGCAGATGGAAAATTAAAGGGCTGTCTGAAAATGTGCTCCTTAAGATCATAAAAAAATGAAGGCCAAATTTGCACCATCTTTATGTCCATTCTACACCCTTGATTTCAATGGGATTACAGGTCTGTCACTTAGAAAAAATCTAGCCCTAAGAAGGCAGTAGCCACTGAATCCTTTTTTCTCAAAGTTAGGAAAGCAGGACTTGAGTCCAGGCATGAAGCCCTATTTCACATTTTTACAAACCCTTCATATGGCTTGTCATAAACATACAGCTAAAGGTAGCATAAAATCCCTCCTTTACCTGTAAAGGGTTAAGAAGCTCAAAAACCTGGTTGGCACCTGACCAATGAGGGGAGAAGATACTTTCAAATCTGTGGGGGAAGGTTTTTGTTTTGTCTCTCTGTGTGCTCTCTCTGTGTCAGTGAGGAACCAGGGCAGGAAAAATACATCTCCTAAAGCCATATCTGAACTAAGCATCTAAGATTACAAATTGTAAGAAATAGGAAGGAAATGCATTAGATTATCTTGTATTTTAGCTTGTGAATTTTCCCTAGGTTAAGAGGGAGGTATTCCTGTGGGTTTGTTTTTTTGTTTTTTTTTTTTTTTTTTTTTTTTTTTTTGTAACTTTAAAGTTTTGCCTAAAGGGGAATTCTCTGTATTTTGAATCTGATTACCCTGTAAAATTACCTTCCATCCTGATTTTTACAGAGGTGTTTCTTTTACTTTTTCTTTATAATAAAGTTCTGCTTTTAAGAACCTGATTGGTTTTTAGTGTCCTAAAAACCCAAGGGCTTGTCTGTGCCCACTTTGATATACCAACCAAATAGGTTAATGTTCTCAAGGCTTCCCAGGAAAGGGGATGAAGGAGCTTGGGGAGATGTGGGAGGAACAGGAACTCCAAGTCATTCTTTTCCTTGAATCTTTGTCTAACTCACTTGGCAGCGATACCGTTCCAAGGTCAAGGAAGAATTTGTGCTTTGGGAGAGCTTTTTAACTAAGCTGGTAAAGATAAGCTTAGGGGGTCTTTCATGTGGGTCCCCACATCTGTACCCTAGAGTTCAGAGTGGTTGAATGGATGGGCCAGGGTATTGGTTATGGAATACAGAGCCTTTTAACCTCCTGCTTTAAAGAGACCATTTCCAGCTCAAATCAAGAGTTACTAAGTTGTTACCATCTGCAGAGTGGCCTGTATGAAAGGACCACAAGCTAGTTACTCCAACTCTAAGCTGAGCACGTTGGTCAGGGAGAATTTAGAAGTTTACACCGCTACTACCCATATTATACCTTTCCTATGGAAAAGAGTTTTCAAGGCTGCCAGTCCAATATATTTCATACACACAAATAGTTAATAGCTGTTGTCTGGTAGCAACTGCTTTAGTTAAGGTCACATTTTAGCACCCTGTTTTTATATGTTTAGAATTGTGACAATCTCCTGGAAGACTAAAACTTTCTATACCTTTGCCTAGAGGTGAATATTTTTTTCAGAACATTTAAGGAAAATCACTTTAGCCATTCTTAAGTAATTGCAGAATAATAAATATATACTTTGTCAGCATTTCAGGACATGTTTTGCTCACCAGTAACCTTAACTTGAATGAATATAGTTATTTTTATACTTTTAAAACTTCCTAAAGGAGGGAGAGTACCAGACTGAGGAAAGGCATGGAATATGTTTGGTGAAACTCAAGGCCCATTGAAAGCTGTGATCAGTTAACTATGATATGTATATCATCCATCCTCTCTGCCCAGAATGCAAAAATTTAAACCTACAATAAATATTTGTGGATAAACAAATATGCTACCTTGTCTGTGAAAAATCACAGCTCACTGCATACAATTACTTTAGTACTGGTGGATACATAATCTATCTTACTTTCTCATGCTGTGCATACATATTCATCTTAAATAAATAAAAGAAACTGAATTCAAAGAAGCCACCTTCCTGTTCTTCTGAATTTGGAAAACTCAAAAATACACTTCAATATTCTAGTATATTTTCAACATCTCATCTATAGGACATAATGTGTTTGTGCTTGCTTATAAAGAAATATATATATGTAACTGTCTCGCTTTCATGAACACATTTAAAAGTTTTTATAAATCAAGCACAACAAAGTTGTCTGAGATCAAGAGTTATTCAAGATTCAAAATTGATTTTTTAAAGTTGGATTTCTCAAAATTCACCCAAAAAAATATTCTTAGGAGTACAATCTTGAGTAGTAACAGGTATGGGAGAAATAGTTTGTGTTGAAAGACTCAAAGAAATGTCAGAAGGAACTAGGGAACTGAAAGTCTATATGTGTCATAAATAAATGAAAGGAATATATATAAGAAGTCAGATTGGAAACATGTATATGTTGAGGGAAATGTGTGATCAGATTGTAGTGACAGACATGATTACAGAAAGACATTGACTGGGAGATAAAGAACCTGATTCTGATCTTAAGTGTTTTTTACAATGGTGTTAATTCCATTGACTTCCATGGAGTTTCTTCTGATTTGCACTAATAAAACTGAAAGAATAATCAACCCGTATATTTGTAGTTTATAGAGTTTACAGACATGGTAGAAAAGATAAAATGAGGATATATGATATGCTAAGAACTAACTGCTATTACGTCAGAAATAGTAATTTATCAAGAGGAATGAGAGTTTTAGAGTGATGAAGAAAGTATATTGAACTCAGGACTGGTTCAGTATTAAAAGGAAAAAGGTGGTGTTTTGATGATGATCTTGGCTTTCTGGCCAACCCAAGAAGCTTAAAATTAGGAAACTTTTTTTTCAAATAAGCAGGATTTAAGTTGCTTAACTATTGACTGGGGAAAATAGTGGAAAAAACTAAGGAATAACACATTAATGAAAGTAGGATGAGATTGCTTCCTTCAGATGATTTGTTGACTTGTTAATAAACCCACAGTATGTTTTGGATCTAGTCAAGTAAATAATCCAAGTACAATAAATCATTTTGAGAGAGGAGAGAACCTAATGTATTGTACTAGCTAGTGTTTATATGGATAGATATATCATTACTAGTATGAGTGACTAATAATTGAGTTAACATATTGCTAGTATGAGGATAGCTGTGAAGAATCATAAATGTACTAAACCTCTGAGGATGGCCAGTGTGAACTAGATGGTCACAGTAGCATGATCAGGCTGACTAATCTGAATACTCGAGTAACTAATAAGGTCCAACCTATGTGATACCTGAATGCTTATGATCATCACATAGTATATAGGTAGCACTGCTCTCCAGTGGATACATTTACTGCCTGAATGTAAATGAATGGCAACTCTTTGAGGCTGACTTTCAGGGGATAGTACCCCCATACACAGGTTACTCAAGATGGATAATGATCACTTCCCTAAGTAATAATCCCCGAATACCTCATACTTACCAAGTTACTGGAGCACTGCAAAACCAGTGAAGATAATTTATTCATAATTACAGCTAAACTTTGGCCCTCTTCTACCATTCAGACAAACTAGTCCAAATTACCCATTAGACTTTTTATTTTAAGACCCATTACTCATAATTGGATCAAACGCTGTCCCTCTTCCATCATTTGAGATAGCAGCCTAATGGGTAATTTTGGACTTGTTAAAGACCATTACTATCTCCACTTTGATTAGTTCACTATACCACAAAGCATTGTGAACAGTAATATTGTACCTAAATAATTAGCCAGCCACTTAATTAAGGAGGCTAATTCTTAAAGCAGCTAATCACAACGCATATCATAAATTATTGATACAATAATACACCTGGTTTGATTATAAATTACCATTAGTATATTCAAATTCATTTTCTAAATACCAGATATGAAGCCTTATTATCCCCTCTCTTTCCATGGGAGAAAATCCTTGCTTACCTTAGTGATGGTGGAATGGAGGTGGAGAATGCCACTTGTGCGTTTGTGGTCCTTTTCCCTTTGACCCTGCAGAAGACACTCTCGGAGGACTGGGGTCCAAAGTGTTGGAGTGAAAGGCTGGGGTTGGTTCTAGAGGGTTGCCCACTTTCTGCAACCTTGTATTCCCAACCCCAAAGGACTTCATTGAATAAGTTTACTGCTGGCCCTTTTAATTGAATATACAAAATAGAAATTTGCATAAAACAAACCTGGACCTAGACTCTTCCCCTGCCAGAAATGGAGTCCCAAAACATAGGGCCAGACTTGGGCAAGTAGAGGTCTCTCTTCTCCTACCTGTGCTCTAGAAAATGATTTCTGGAGTGCAGTGATCTGATGACCTGATGCTTGCTCCTATCATACACACACCAGCATGCTTCTGAAGCTCAAGGCAAGAGTCAAGAATACAGTTGCTTGTCTCCTTTAGTGACAGAGTATGATGAACTTTGAATCATAATATGACTGGTGGTCCATTCCTGAAAGTTTTTAAAATTTAACTTTATTGGCACTACTTTGAGTTCCTCTCTCTATCTTCTAAGAATTATCTACAATACCTTTTCTGAACATTGCAATTTTAAGGTCCAGTAGCCAGGAATCTTCCCTTTCCAATAGTATTTAGTGTCCATTTGTAGCACTGAAGGGACCACAAAATATGGCTTTAAACTTGTCACTGTTCAGAACTGAACAAAAATACACCTGCTTAAGTTCTATGATAGGCAATAGTCAACTCACTAGTGACAACCTTTTTCTATAATGAAAATGTCATAAATTTAAAGCCTTATGTCCTAAGTTTGCAGGGCTGGACATCAGAACTTTATGCCTTTGGAAGAGATTGAAGTATCCTGTTCAGACAAAGAAGCACTTTTGTCTAGCTTCAGAAAGCCTCCTCAAAACAGATTTAACAGTTGACATTTTTGGATATAGAAAATAATTTTGGGTAACTTAGAGACATTTGTGGTTTACCTGGAGCCCTGTACTGTTGGACTTGTAACTAAAAGGACTGGTTTACTGGTGGTGGGTTGTTTTTTTTAAAAAACAAATTAGATTCATAGTGCCTACTGGTCTGTAAATCTATTTTTTTAAAAATCACAATTGCAAGTCATGATTATTCAGTTTTAATCACACCTGCTAAACCAGAATAGAATACCAATTTAAAGTTATGACAAATATTTGGATGTTTTCTACATTTTCAAATATATTTCAATTACAACACAGAATACCAATGTACAGTGCTCACCTTATATTATTTTTTACAAATATTTACCCTGTAAAAAACAAGAGTATTTTAATTCACTTAATAATGTACTATAGTGCCATCTTGTTATCATAAAATTGCAATTACAAATGTAATTATTTTTACATAATTGCCCTCAAAAACAAAACAATGTAAAACTTTAGAGCTTACAAGTCAAAACATGATGTAGCATACGAATGTTTAGCATATCTGGCATGTAAATGCCTTGCAACACTGGCTACAACAGTTCCAGGCAAATGCCTATTCTCACTTTCAGGTGACATTGTGAATAAGAAACAGGCAGCATTATCTCCTGTAAATGTAAACTGGCTGAACAAGAAGTAGGACTGAGTGGACTAAAATTTTACATTGTTTTGTTTTTGAGTACAGTTATGTACAAATAATTACATTTGTAATTGCAATTTCATGATAAAGAGATGACACTATAGTACATGTATGAGGTGAATTAAAATACTATTTCTTTTGTTTATCTTTTATACAATGCAAATATTTATAATAAAAATAATGTAACTTTGTATTCTGTGATGTAATGGAAATAAATTATATTTGAAAATGTAGACAAACATCCAAAAAAGTAAATAAATTTGGTATTTTTTTTATTGTTTAACAGTATGATTAAAACTGTGATTAATCGTGACTTTTTTTAATCTTGTTAATTTGTTTTGCATTAATAGTTTGTGTTATCTGTGATTAATTGACAGCCCTAAATCAATCTCTCTCTCACTAATATATTAATTCCTTATTATGGACCAGATTGGTGCTTGACCAGGGGAGTAATGAGGTGTACAGTGTTCTCTTACACTACTGTGTATAGGCTACTCAGACTGGCAATCGCAGTGTGGAGAAGAGGATGGAGACGGTAGGCACCATGGCTTTGAGGATCCCGTATATGTGTAATGAGTGAGGAGGCAGAAGTGCTGAACTCCAGTGTGCTATGAGCAGTGCTTAGCGGATACAGAGGGGAAATAATGTGCAGGTGGCCAACGTCAATAGCAAGCTCCGTACCCACCATGGAGCTAGTGGGAAAGCAGGGCATGAGCTATGACTGAGTCGTGATTCACTCTCTGGTCTACTCCTGGGACAGTGCTACCATACATCGGCCTCTTCTCAGAGCAGTTTAAAGTTACAAACCAGGCCAAATGTGTTGAAAACAATCCCTAAAATCTGTGAAATATTCTTTTGCAGTATCCATGGGGAGGGGACGGAGGTAGAAAGAGGGGGGGAAGACTCCAAGAGCGGATGTTTAATGGTTTTATTAGCACTCACTTGGTATGAGCTGCATATCTGACTGTTGGCTTTGCCACGTATGAGCAGTGCCAGATTCCTGTCAATAAAATCTGTTTACTATGTCCAGCCATCATGTATTCATTTTCTATTTCCCTCTCCCTGTGGTTCCTAATTTGCGACCACTTGGGTAACTCTGGTTGCTATAATATCAGTTGTTCTGTTATCTTTGATGATGATGTTTAAAAAAAAAAAAGAGTGGAGAGATGTTTCTCACATTGAATGTTAAGCTGAGACAAAATTTAAAAATAACACCATGAAAAAATAGACTGCTGTAAAATTAGAACTATGGAGAAGAAATGCCTGTGCATTCTCATTAGTTTCTCAGGATAAGAAATAACCACCTTTTTCCCCGCACGGAAATTGACACATGAAAAATATAAAGACTGCATTTTCAAATGCATTTAATTTTTCTTCTGTTTTGTGGCTCATAATTAGAAAGAAATAGAGGGATAGAGACTTGCATGGCCTTAACTATCAGTGGTTCTGATTAAAAACTCAGTTTTTACTCAGGGATAAATAAGTGCTGATTGCCATTGAAGTCAGTGACAATTTACACTCAGTACATAGCATAAGCTAAAAATGAAGAATGTGTTAAAATAAAGCAACTCATAGTTAACTGAAAGGAAAATGCTGTGTAATAGCACCAAGCTTGTGCTGATTTGTGTAATATTGAATCAAACAAAGCAAAAGCTAGTTGGTTTTCTCTTATTGTGGGTCAGTTATCCTGTTCCATCATCCAGTAGAATTATTCATTTGTGGAACCAAAGTATGTTTATATCAACTCATAAGGAACTATATTTTACATTTCCTTTTTCATTGACCAAACAGCCTTTTTATATTCTACATGCACTGGATCAACCTTGCATATAGCAGAACTTTCAAAAACCTTTGACAAAGTCCCACATCAAAGGCTCTTAAGCAAAATAAGCAGTCATAGGATAAGAGGGAAGGTCCTTTCATGGATCAGTAACTGGTTAAAAAATAGGAAACACAAGGTTGGAATACATAGTCAGTTCTCAGAATGGAGGGAGGTAAATAGTGGTGTCCCCCTCGTATCTGTACTGGGTCCAGTGTTGTTCAACAAATTCATAAATGATCTGGAAAGAGGTGGCAAAATTTTGCAGACAGTATAAAGTTACTCAAGGTAGTTAACTCTTCAGAGTCTACTTTGGACTTACAAAGTCAGAAAACTGGGTGACAGGGCAACAAAATGGCAGATGAAATTCAATGTTGATAAATGCAAAGTAATGCACAATGGAAAATATCCCAACTATTGATACAAAATGTTGGGGTCTCAATAATTATGCCATACCTTTAAGCGGGGTTGAGGGGAAGGGAGGATTTTCTGGCTTGCCAGGGAAAAGGGAATAGCAATTTATGTGGGTATGGAGAGGAGTGAGAGGCTCAGATGCTACTGCAAAATGGGGGATGTTCAGTGTGGTGATGCTGACTCATCCCCAGGGACTGGAAGGGCTGGGGAATTCCAAAGGAGAAGCCCACTTTTTCCCCAGAGCAGCACCCACCCTTCCTCCATTTGATGTGGCAAAATACAAAGTTTGATCGGGACTTGCTGAGGGCATTGCACTAAATGCTGCTTTTTTTAGGGGAATTGGGAAGGAATTTTTCCCTCACCACCAGTTTGACCTAGATGGACAGGGTTCTTTCACCTTCCCCACTGCGGGTTCAGGGAGGGCTTTGTTATAGTGAATAGGGGAGGGAGTTAATTTATGATGTTGCAACTCATTGTGTAAGTGTAGGGTGGATGTCCGGGGCAGTTACTCCATAGGGAAAGTGTACAGTGACCAGATAAATGGCTCCCTGTCTAGGTGGCAGCTGGTATCAGGCAGAGTGCCCCAAGGGGTCAGTCCTGGGGCCCATTTTGTTCAATATTTTCATTAATGATCTGGAGGATGGCGTGGCTTGCACCCTCAGCAAGTTTGCAGATGACACTAAACTGGGAGGAGTGGTAGATACGCTGTAGGGTAGGGATAGGATACAGAGGGATCTAGACAAATTAGAGGATTGGGCCAAAAGAAATCTGATGAGGTTCAACAAGGACAAGTGCAGAGTCCTGCACTTAGGATGTAAGAATCCCATGCACTGCTACAGACAAGGGACCGAATGGCTAGGCAGCAGTTTTGCAGCAAAGGACCTAGGGGTTACAGTGGACGAAAAGCTGGATATGAGTCAGTGTGCCCTTGTTGCCAAGAAGGCTAACAACATTTTGGGCTGTATAAGTAGGAGCATTGCCAGAAGATCAAGGGATGTGATCATTCCCCTCTATTTGACATTGGTGAGGCCTCATTGGAGTACTGTGTCCAGTTTTGGGCCCCACACTACAAGAAGAATGTGGAAAAATTGGAAAGAGTCCAGCGGAGGGCAACAAAAATGATTAGGGGGCTGGAGAAGACTTATGAGGAGAGGCTGAGGGAACTGGGGTTATTTAATCTACAGAAGAGAAGAATGAGGGGGGATTTAATAGCTGTTTTCAACTACCTGAAAGGGGGTTCCAAAGAGGATGGATCTAGACTGTTCTCAGTGGTACCAGATGACAGAACAAGGAGTAATGGTCTCAAGTTACAGTTTGGGAGGTTTAGGTTGGATATTAAGAAAAACTTTTTCACTAGGATGTTGGTGAAACACTGGAATGGGTTACCCAGCGAGGTGGTGGAATCTCCTTACTTAAAAGTTTTTAAGGTCAGGCTTGACAAAGCCTGGGATGTTTTAGTTGGGGATTGGTCCTGTTTTGAGCCGGGGGTTGAACTAAATGACCTCCCGAGGTCCCTACCAACCCTGATATTCTATGAATCTATGATTTAAAGAGGAGGTGTTAAAGGAGCGGAATGAGGGAGCATTTTGAGCTCCTATGACTGGTACAGCATAAAGCCAACCCCCTTCCTTATAACTCACCTTTAACCCTTGTTCGAGGGCAGGGGGGATGGTAAGGTCCAAGCAATAGGTTGGCTGCGGGACCTGTATGGAAAAATAAAGGGGAGCTGGTGGAAGCCTCCTGGGTAGATATTGAATGAACATGGAGTTACCTGACTTCTATCTGTCAGGTAGTCTCAGACATCTAATAATGAAGTTGTGGCCTGATTAAAACATATAAAATATCTCCTGTCCTTCGTTCAGTGTAGCCAGACAATTAGGTGTTACCACTCAAAGTGATCTTGAAGTCATTGTGGATAGATCTTTGAAAACATCCACTCAATGTGCAGTGGCAGTCAAAAAAGCCAACAATGTTAGGAACTATTAGGAAAGGGATAGATAGTAAGACAGAAAATATTGTAATGCCACTATATAAATCCATGGTGTGCCCACCTCTGGAATACTTGGATCTGATAGAGGTCTATAGAATCATCAATGTTGTGGAGAAAGTGAATAAGGAAGTGTACTTTATTCCATCACGTAACATCAGAACAAGGGGTCACCCAATGAAGTAAATAGGCAGCAGGTTAAAACAAAGAAAAGTACTTCTTCACACAACACACAGTCAACCTGTGGAACTCATCGCGAGGGGATGCTGTGAAGGCCAAAACTGTAACTGGATTCAAAAAAGAATTAGATAAATTCATGGAAGTTAGGTCCATCAATGGTTATTAGCCAATATGGGCATGGATGCAACCCCATGCTCTTGGTGTCCCTATGTCTCTGGCTGCCAGATGCTGGTGGGATGAATCACTTGATGATTGCCTTGTTCTGTTCATTCCCTCTGAAGCATCTGACATTGGCTACTGTCAGAAGACAAGATACTGGGCTAGATGGACCATTGGCCTGACCCAGTACAGCCATTCTTATGTCCTCCACACTCTTCCACACAGCTCCTAATTTCTGGTACTCAGTCCTACAGGTACTTATATGGTCCCCTAAGTGTTTTAGTATTAGAGCACATCCCTAATATTTATTCATTATCACAACAATTCTGTGATGTAGGGAAGTACTGTTCCCACTTCACAATGTGACCTATCCAAGGTTGCAAAGACTGTAGCAGGAGCTGAAGTTAGATCTTCTGAGAGTGAATACAATATCTTAAACAGAAGACCATCTTTTCTCTCCATCACTCCTTCTTAAATTCCTCTCTTCCAAAAGAGCTATATATGCGTAGGCTGGTGGGCTGCATTACCAGCATAGGGAACACAATCAGTCATGCCCAGTTCAGTTTATAGACCTTACTTCAGGGCTCAGTTTATTCTTCAACATAAAACATGGAACAGCAACATAAAGTAATAGTCCTGTTCCAGCAACATAAAGTAATAGTCCTGTTCCTCAAGGTCAAGACTGGAACCCCATAGCCAAACAACTTTGAATTTCTGATGGGTTTAAGATTTAGATGCCTGGATCTGCATCCAGTTACAATTATGGTCTGGATCCAGTTCAGAAACTAGAAGGAGCCTATGTTATGACTTCAGTAAAGCCAAATCTAGCTTTTGATCCAACAAAGCAGAAACCTCATGAGAACTACTGAGATTTCCACTCTTCAAGATGAGAACATCCTGCAAGATTTTGGTGCCCTTATATCTAACCCCAAATCCTATTCAAATTCAAATCTTAGCCTCCACCTATCCTGAATTTGTATCCTGAGTGGAACACTTCTATTAATACTAATATTTTACAATTTTACTATTTATAAGCAAATCTCTCCAAGTCCTTTTTAGCCATATATTATATACAATGCAGCATTGAATAAAACAGTTTGTGTTTATCATAAATCTGGAGAATGAAGAACAATAATTCTCTTACACTGAGGCTGCAGCATCCCCAAACTTTATATTCCAGTCTGTAATCAATTAAAGAAAAGAATACTTCAGATCTGTTACTGCAACTAAGGAAGTATCCAAATGTAACTTTTAAATTTTCTCTAATTTAATATGAGGTTATATGAAAAAGCTTAGTCTGATTTGTATTAACTTCCATATAGTCAAAAAATCCTGTAGGTTTAAGTGCAAAAAACTGGCTTCTTGAAAGTGGCTGAATAAAAAGAAATACAAATCAGAGCTCATAAGTGTGTTCAGTGAATTATGGAATGGAATATTAACCAGTCTCAATGATCAGATTTTACACTATTGGTTTGAATAACATGGTGCTTTTAAGGGAATTTAGGTGCATCTCATGACCTATTACTGCACATTGTTTGACCCTGTTGTAATTTCGGAGTCAGATTTCCAAAATTAGGTGAATGAAAGTATTTGTGTGTATGCATGCAGATCAAGTATTTTGTGCATATGGTTTGTTGGCTAGAAGCTAGATTGCTAATCAGGCTGTATGTTGAAGATTAACACAGTAAGTTTTAAATATCATAGGCTAAAAGCACTGGAGACCTTTCTAGCAAAAGTGGGAAGTGACACCAAATCTCACAACATTCACCTGAGAATACTATCTGTGTTATTACCTACCTCATTAACAGAGATGAGCTGTGAAGCCCAGTCTGATATTTGTGTCCAGAGTGCACAGAGACAATCATATCAAGACTCCTTGGAATGATGGATTCCTTTGGAGGCTTAATAACCAAAGTTATCTAACTCTAATTTACTTACAAGTCAATGGAATGTTTCTATTTGTACTCCCACTTTCTAAAAGATAAGAACCAAGATAGAGATAAGACACACACAAGTATTTGGGCTTTAACTGGTTGTTTGCTATTATACAGCATTTCTAAATGCATCTGTGATAATGTCTTTTAAAATCTTAGCAAACATTTAAGGAGATTTTTTCCCCCAGAAATTCATAAGGATATTGATTCCACAATCTTGAATGTAGTCATTTAGATAAATTGGCTATTTGACTAATAATTGTGTCCTCACTGGCATTTACAAATTTGATGAAGTGAATATAAAATATGTCTGAATACTGACAAAAGGATTTCTATGATTATCTTGGAGATATTATCTTACTGTGGTTTGTGGTCCTAGTCACAGATTAAATATTAGACATTAAGGATTACTTATGAAAATGAAGGAAGTGGATTCAGTTGTTTGACATCTATGCGGGTTTTAAAATTAATTTTCTTTCAGTTCAACACACATTCATATTTAAAAAGCCAAATTTACAATTATTTCAGTGCTGCGACCAAAACAGAACTTCTTAATTTGGAATGTAATATTTATATTGTAACTTTTTTTTAAACTACTTGACTCTGCTTGCTGTGTGTATAGTGTATTGTTTGCTAAGTATTCTAGAATTGTTTAACATTAAGGTACTACATAGGTAATAGTCTTACTTTTATTTACTTGTATTGTGGTAGTGACCAGAGGACCTAGCCTCATATTCTGGGCTGAGTGAGATGAGACTGATCAGCATAAGTAGCAGTGTCACATTTTTGCAGGCATAACAGCAGAGCTAACTTTTAAGGAGGGATTTGCAGAAGGACAATGTGGTTGCCCTTCAGATTATTGTTTTGTTGTAATTGCTGGCATGAAAAATGATATAATTATAGAAAATAGAGATGGAACATACCACCTATCTGTTATTCTGTCAATGCTTCTTATTCTCCTTGATCAAACCCTAAGTCTCCAAAGTACTGTACTGGCTAACATACTTTGTCTGCTTAAGTACTTGGCTAATGGATCAGAAATGAAGAGTAATGATAAATGGCCATATATTGAGGTAAACACTGCGGGTAACATAGATCTGAGCTATGTGCATTTTAACATCTTCACAAGAAATGTAGCAGAGTGAGCAAAGAGCATGTTAATAAAGTTTGCATAAATTGTGGCTTTGAAGCCATAACCTTGAATTGGGGGCAGTATTGAGCTGAACCCTACCTGAAGAAGTACCAGAAACATTGTAACTCAGGCACATTCTCTGCCAGGGCTGCATATATGGAATGAGCAATATATTCCAACCATTATGGCAAAACACTTTGTTTTCTTTGGGACACCTGCCTCGCTTTGAGTGCTGGTACAGAAATGGAGGTCTGGGGCTATGGTCCCTCCTCATCTAGGCTAAAAAAAAAATGTCCCCATTGAAGTCAATGAGAGTGAAATTCTCCTACCTGAATTAGCTGAGGAAGGCAGAATAAGAAATCCTTGTCAATGTGTTTTAACCCTGGCATGGTATTTATGGATAGGTCTGTTTTTCCAGGGTAATTTTTCAGTCCCAAGTGAGAAGGTCCCACAGTCCCTGATCCAGCAAACACTTATGCACATGTTTACTTTTAAGCCTAGGAGTAGTCTGTTGAAGTCAATGGGACTGTTCATGTGCTAAAAGTTAAGCATGTGCACAAGTGTTCACAAGTTTGCAGCTTCATTCATATTGACCCTTTAAAAGTGTTGTTCTTTGGCTAGATGAACACTCATGATGAGAGAAAAATACCAAGTGTAGTTGTGTGTGTGTGTGTGTGTGTGTTTCAAAGGTTACATTTAGTTTAGAAGGGCTTTCCAACTTATGGGGAGAAATGGGAGGTTTTATGATGACTTCAACAGGACCAGGATTTCACTCATGAACTTTCAGAAAAGTGTGTTGAATAAAAAGTATGTATGTGTATATATAAATATACATACCTGTCCACATGTAGAGTGTGGTATTATAAAGGTTTTATGGATAAGATGCTGGGATGGACACACACTGCTCAAGTGACTCATGTTTTGTGGTAAGAAAAACAGTGCTTTCGCAGGCAGACAGTGCCATTTTAGAAGAAAATGACTACTAAAATGTTTAAAATTAAGCACACTGTTTGCAGGATAAGGTAATAAACGTATCAGGCACAGGATGCAAGACAAGTTACTGGACAGTGGGCTTGGGGATTACTGAAGATGGAAAAAGGAACGACTGGTTGAAGTGGATTTAAAAGCAGGATTCTTCATAGTACATATGTTATTTATCTTTGGAGTTAAACTAGAGTTCATAGATATAATATAATATTGTAATATAGCGGGTGGCTATATTACAACAGAAAAACTTCAAAAACAGACTCCAATGAGAGACTGATGAGCTGGAATTGATATGCAAACTAGACACAATCAACAAAGGATTGAATAAGGACTGGGAATGGCTGAGCCATTACAAACATTGAATCTATCTCCCCTTGTAAGGATTCTCACACTTCTTATCAAACTGTCTGTACTGGGCTAGCTTGATTATCACTTCAAAAGTTTTTTTTCTCTTACTTAATTGGCCTCTCAGAGTTGGTAAGACAACTCCCACCTGTTCATGCTCTCTGTATGTGTGTATATATATCTCCTCAATATATGTTCCATTCTATATGCATCCGAAGAAGTGGGCTGTAGTCCACGAAAGCTTATGCTCTAATAAATTTGTTAGTCTCTAAGGTGCCACAAGTACTCCTGTTCTTTTTGCGGATACAGACTAACACGGCTGCTACTCTGAAACCTAGAGTTCTTAGAGGCATTTGTAACTTATGTAAATATTTGACATCACTGCAGGCACTGAATGTCTTTAACTTCCTGGGATATGCTCAGAAACATTAGTGTCCATGGGGATGGAATAACTGAAATTACTTAAATGATTGTTTTGCAGTGGTGGTGTAGCTGTGGCGGTCCCTGGATATTAGAGAGACAAGGTGAGTGAAGTAATATCTCTTATCGGACCAACTTCTGTTGGTGAAAGAGACAAGCTTCAGGTGCCCTGCAGAAAAGTTCTTTGTAGTTCAAAAGCTTGTCTCTTTCACCAGGAAAAGTTGGTCCAATAAAAAATATTACCTCATCCACCTTGTCTCATAGATATTATTCCAAGAAACATTTTTCTCCTTTTTCAGGATTCATAGTGAATTGAGTCTTCCAGTTTCTTCTTCATAATTTATGGCATATGTATTATTCCCCTTCTGTTTCTAATAAAAACTGATTTTAAATACATATTTTTGTTTCTTGTTTCTGCACTGACACCAGAATAACACTTTGAATAGAGTGTGCTATTTGACCTGGGCTTCAGAATCAGGTGTGGGAACATAAGAGCTGAAAATATTGTGCTAACTCATCCATTTCCCAGGTATCTATATACACTCAAAAAGAAAATGAGCTTAGCTATGACATCAGGCACCTTGCCAGCACTCAGACAGACAGAAAGGAAAACAAATAAGCCAAGCAACCTCTCCAGAAGAATGACAGTTGCAAAAGCCATTTTAGAAACAAAGGAGCTTTGTAAATGAAGAAATGTAGTAGTTATTTAGTACAAAAGGTCAAAACCAGGGCCGGCTCCAGGTACCAGCTTACCAAGCAGGTGCTTGGGGCGGCCACTTCAGAGAGGGGCGGCACGTCCAGCTGTTTGGCGGCAATTTGACGGACGGTCCCTCAGCTCCCGCCGAATTGCCGCCACAGATCGCGATAGCGGCTTTTTGTTTTTTGGGTTTTTTTTGTTTGTTTGGCTGCTTGGGGCGGCCAAAACCCTGGAGCCGGCCCTGTTCAAAACGCTGTAGCATTTAAAAAGAAAATAAAAGAACGTCCACAAAAAAAAAAAAAAAAAAAAAAAAAAATCAGTGTACAAGGCCCAATGTACCTTTAAATCCTGAGCTAATGTTTAAGTGGAAATTTAAGTTGTGTATTGACGGGCATCTACAGGGTAACTTTACTATTTACATAGCTAAACTTTTTATCCTTATTCAGTTGAAGCTGCTCTGTACATTTCAGAAAGACAGCCTCGGAAAAGAGGATTTTCATTTGTTTTAAGGATAAAACTTCTATCATTTCATTAAATACACATGCACTCAGGTTGCACTTCATTTACTCCTCTTCTCCCAGGCAAGTAATTATGAGGAACAGAACATTTCCAACATAGTTGACCACATATCATTGTATACCAATGTCAGACCCTGACCCTGCAAACACCTTAGGATATGCATAACTTTACTCATGTGAGTAGTTCCAGTAAATTCAATTGGAATATTCCTGTGCATAAAATTTCATATGTATGTTAGAGTTCTCAGGATTATTGTCTTTAATAGTTATGGAGAGAGATTACATACCACAAAAATATATATAACATAATTTGTAAAGAATTTGCTCCTTTGCAGAAAAGTAATACTATTAACATTCCAGTTTCAAACAATGTTCAATAAATATCTAATCAGACTCATAGAAAGGGCAATATCTAATTTTATTAATCTTGGAGGATTCAGCATTGGGGAAAAATGCTGTTCTTCTTTTAAGAGACATTGCTACCCAGCATGTTGGATTTTATTTTTGTTCTTTTTTTAGAAATCTCTGTCTATATTCAGGATGTCCTTTTACAAAGATACATTTTGTCCCAGAATAACTGCCAGCCATAACCCTAATTGCACTTTTGAATTGCAAGAGCTGCCCACAGGTTCCTCCTCCATTTTTTTAAAAAAAGTGTCAGCTACTGTACAAGAAATAATGTAAATGACATACTGCTTATTGTATTAAAATCATCCCACTTTATGTTTATTTACTGTATTGAGATTGCAAGTTCCCGCAGGCAGAGATCTTACCCTTCTTTTTATCTGTAAAGCTCCCAAACTTTTTATCTGTAAAGCTCCCAATACATAACAAGAACTCTTAAAAAATGTTTAATCTTGTGGCCAGATGAATCCCCTATCAGGGCACTAAATAATGCACTGCATTTCATGTTAAATGTAGATCTACGTTTACTTTCTTTCCCTCAGAACCACAGGTTTTTTTTTCTTTCAGACAACAAAATAAATAAATTTATAATCAGACCTTTAGTATAACTTCCCTTCTCTGTCAATCCAAAGCTTGACATTAAAATGGTCTACATTTTTTAACGGTTACTACCCAGTTGTGTTTGAAACCACTGCTTTCCCCTATAATTAGATTAGAAAATAACTACTGTATCTACCATACAATACAGCCATGTAGCAAAGTTGGCAGACGTTGACTTTTCATTAAAGACCACTGAAGACAGAGCTGCAGCCATAGTTACTTAGCTCTTCAGTGAGTCAACTCAAAAAGCAGGGTGCTGAAATACATCAACCAAAGAAATAAAAGCTTAGAAGCATGTCAACATCAGAACACTGTCATTTGCTGCTCAGTGATATAGTGAGGGCAGCAGGATGATGCTACTAGCAATTATTGAAAGCCGATTAAATCTTTTGTGGGTGTCATGGACACCACAGCTGTGACTCAACCTGAAGTTGTTTCTCAGAAAAGAAGAAAATCATTGGTTTGAAAGAAATAGGTTTTATTTCTGTTTTCAACCTCTGGAAGTAAAATTGAAGCTTATTTGTGAAATCCATTGGTTTCTCTCTACTGGCAGCAGTTACTGTTAAGACATTTGATGCAACAACTGAGATGGGGAAAATGGAATTTGCAGGGAGCTTGCTTACTTTGCAAACAGCTTTAACTTACTATAAAAAAAAGCAATGCCCAAAGTGCATCCTGCAGAGCACTAAAATATCATCTGTGGCCACCCTCTTTTGTAACTGCAGAGTGAGGACAAAGAAGATCAACAAAAGGTTTTCATTCCTGGTGAATTCCTACAAACAAGCAATTTTTTCTCCTTAATCAAGAAAGTTCACAGAATCAAAGACAATGGTAATTAGAATCAGCATTTTCCAAGAAATACCCCATGGTTCTGAGGTTACCATGTTTCCCTCCTATATGGAGGTGATATTTATACTAATATATGGCAAATGTCTATTTTAAAGCCATGTACTATACAAGCAAAAGCAAGGATTAAGGTTGTGTATGTTTAAATTATTCATTTATGTAAATTATTCTGAGATTTTGCAAAGTTGTGGTATTTTCCACGTTGCAAAGTTTGGGTATCTTTAAACTGAAAAATAGTCCCAATGCTGTTTTTAAAACAAACATGTTTTAAGAGCAATAGCTAGATCCTAAAGTGAGATGAAGCACACGTCTCAAAAACATTCTTCATTAATTTCAAAAAAAGAAAGATATTGAATATCCTATGGGCCCTTCTTCTCCGGCATCCATGTATAGGTCCACCAACTTCAATGCACCTTTGCTTGGGCGGGGTCCACCTGCGTGGAGTCAATCATAGAATGCGACAAAGAGTCCTGTGGCACCTTATAGACTAACAGACATTTTGGAGCATAAGCTTTCATGGGTGAATACTCACTTCGTCACATGCATCTGATGAAGTGGGTATTCACCCACAAAAGCTTGTGTTCCAAAATGTCTTAATCTATAAGGTGCCACAGGACTCTTTGTCGCTTTTTACAGATCCAGACTAACATGGCTACCCCTCTGATACTTGAAATCATAGAATGGGAGACCTAGTAAGTGTTGGAAAATGAGCAGTTTTATGTGTGGATATAAAGGGCCAGATGGTACCTTTAAGCCATGATCCATGTTACATTTTATACATGAGAGAGATGTATGAGGGGATTTAGTGGAGGCTACACAGCAGATGGAGCAACAGGAGGAATTTTAATTGGCACAGTCAGAATTCCTTCTAGCACTCTGAAGGAGTGCACACTAGATTGGGAGCTCTGCTACCCTTTGAAATGATGTGGGGTATGCTTCTTCCTTTGGTTCATCTGTGCATGGATAGACAAAACCTGGCTCAGAAAATATATTTATTTGAAGATACATAGGGATGTGAATTATCTCCTTTTCAACAGGCGATGTTTGCCTTATTCCAGAAGTGGCTGAAGGCTATTGAATCTGTGATGGCCCACTGTCTGGTGGGCATTTCCCCAAATACACACACAGTTGTAATTGTTACATAGTCAAAATTCCTAATCTCAGATACAGAAATCATACATTCATACAAATTATATAAACACATTCAGTAGCTATAACCTTTCCAATGATACCTCATATGACCCATCTTGCATAAAACATATCTTAGTTATGCCATGTTTATATCATAACAATATTTCTATAAAGAATATGGGGTGCAGTGTCACAGAATCTTAAAAATATTTTTCTCAACTGACACTTATCTGCTCTTCACCCCTTTCCACACATCAAACTTCATCTTACTTCAAATATTTTCTAAAGAGATTGTGCTAGCACCTTTATATAGTAGAAAGCCCCCACATACACTGCTGTTTAGAACGTTCAATTTTCACACAGACAACAGACAGATGGGATGAAGACTGGATATCTGCTATCCACAGTAGGAAACATCTGCTTGCAGGTGCTAGCAAACATTGGAAAGAGATATGTATTTCATACGAACTGTGGTGTTATCAATCTACTCCTGTGAGTCCACCCTTATAGGCCAGTGAGAGAACTAAGCACTGGCTGAATCCAAATAACATCATTATCAATGTATTTAAACAATAATGGCCCTAATGATGTCCACCTTTTGGTCCCAAATTGATTGAAAGAAAGAAATGCAAGAGCAGTCCTTAACTGATTAAATTTATATGAAAATCTACTTTTTAAAAAAAAAGCTTGTTGATATAACATTGACTTTAGCTCTGAGAGGTAATGGCAAACAGCTGGAAAAGAATCTCACAAATACATTTCAGCTCTTGCTTTGATTTAGAATATGCTAATAAATGTGTACAAGTGGCTGCCATTAAAGAAAATAATCTGGAGAGATTTCTAAAAATATGGGCCTCTGTTAAGCAATTTCCTGCAGGGTACATAAAATCATAGCTTGCAAGAGGGCTGTTTTATAGGTATTTCCAGTTTGCTTAGCATCTTGTAGCCATAATAGGCTTGCTTTGTTATACTGGATGTGTGTGTGTGTCTTTAGTACAAACACATTCTTTTCTTCCTTTTTAAATATGCTGTATATATTTTGTTTGGTGTAAAGGGCTGAGTACCTATCTCATCACATCCAAGTGCAGGAAGATGAGCCTACTGCAGAGTTGAATTTCAGAAATACTTGAGAGGAAGAGCCAAGTTCTCAGCAGCGTTAGTTTGAGGGAAAGGCCAAAAACCTGAATTTTCATCATTGTCTTGTTTCCTGTCTGGGTAACTTGTATAACTCACCAATGGCATGAATTGCAAGGTTTACAAATAAAAATACATTTTCAGAGAAAAATCAAGCAATGCATCTACATTTTTCTTTTTTGCAAGAATTTGTGGTACTAAAAGATGAGTTTATACTATCATTTGAAAATCCCCAAAAATGACAATGTGGTGGTATTTACCCAGTTCACGTTTGATGAATTATGTGAAAAGAATTGGTGATCTTCCAGTTCCTAGAGAAACCTTCCCCTATTAGTAACAGTTGGATCCCCTATTAGTAACCTCAGAAGAGAGACTAATGGATATATGGACATAGCTTCATTCTTCTGAGCATCCAGGTCCAGGGTCTTTATTAGGGCAGCATGTGGAAAATGTCACTGACACTGTTCATGATGCAATGAGAGGAACCTTTTAGTTCTAACAATCCATCTCAGTGAAAAGGAATGGATTTCAAAACAATGCACCCCACAACCTCAAAGGTAGGGGAATTTTGTCTGGATTGGCATGAGTGGGGGGGGGGGTGAAGGGTAGTGACTCCTTTTACGCCTCTCCATACACACACACACATACACACACACACACACACACACACACACACACACACACACACACACCCTTGCGAGTTGGGAGAGGGGAAGGAGAAGGTGTGACCTGAATGGGAGGTCTCAGGTATGCCATTGGCCCCTACACAGCCAGGGGTGGATATATAAACACTGTCCCTCCACCCTAAGACTCCTGTCATGCCTGGATTAGCAGGTCCCACCTTTCCACACCTGAGACTGGTGGTAAGACTGGGTTTTTTGGTCTGTTGTGGGCATTGCACTAGTCACCCTTTTGGGGGAGGGGTAGACTGTGAAGGAATGTTTCCTCATTGCATAACTGGCTAGGGACCAATGGTTTTTTTTCACCTTCCTCACAGAAGCTCAGGGACCTGGGGGAGTAGATCAGGAAGTTAGGTTCAAGTTGTCATAACAGCAGGTGGCAGATGTCCAGTGCAGGAAGGAAAAAGCAGAATCAAAATTTAAAGCAGTTGTCAACTGAAAAGGAAATGCTTGAAGATGAACTCTAGATGTCACACAAAAAATCTTAATAGATTTAAAAAATAAGTGAAAGTTAAACAGTATAAAAATATGTGGAGACTCAGTGCAAGTAACAGTCTAATGGCAAGCACAGGAAAAAAGGAATAATAAAAATATTTATAGGAACCCTGGATGTGCACTGACAGTACAACAGAGAAAAGGCTGAATGAGGGGAAAAAAAGTCCTTTTGTTCAGGGTTATTCAGGGACCCGAGCAACGAGAACAAACCACTTCTTTGTGGAGGAAAAAGTTGGGGAAAACCAGAAAAGATCCAGGAAGACTGTTAATGGTAAAATGATACCAAGCATAGCGGTCCATTAGACATTTTTGAAAAGGAGATCTCCTTATTAGCACTGCTAACATAAGTGGAAAAGCATTCTTCTGAATGGGACCACAGTGAGAAGGCAGCCCTAGAAAAAGATCTGCAGGACTTTAATAATGGCAATGTGTTTTATGAGGCCTATGGAAAGAAAATTAGTGATCTATGTTTATTGAATATTAAGGAAGACTATAATGTGACACTATAAGCAAAGAGAACCCCAACACTGCTACAAGTTGGTGTAGTGCGCATGCTGCTAAAGCATGGAGTAACACGCTAGAGCTTTCTGTTAATAAAAAAAGCATTAACCCTATGTATGTGCCTGATTTTACTCCAAGAAGATGATATACTGGGTACCAGTATCTGTGCATCACTTGTAGCCCCTTGTCTGACATCTATCTACATATGTATCCATATGCATATATGTGGATATATAGATTGTTATTTAGTTCCCACAGACCCTGAGCATATTTGGCTATTGAATGAATTTTACATTGCCTGAGTGAATTTGCTGCATGAACTGCACACCATTGCACAAGCAAATGTTTATAGTTACTCTATCATGTGATCTATAGGGAAGTCTCCACCTTGCCAAGTCATTAGGAGCTGTGAAAATCTGTTTTAGATGAAAGTTTCTCTTAAATAAATCACACATCCAACGAATTCTTCCTGCCAGGGGCAAGAGGCTAATGAAATACTTAATCAACGGTAAATTGCTCTCATAGACAGACTACAACCTACCCTTTACTTTCTCTTAGTAATATTTAGGAATTTCTCTTTACACACACTCACATAAAAGTGTGTGCATCTTTATGACCCAGGTAGAATTTTATGTATATATTAATTGTTAGTGAATAATTCTTTCTTAGAATCAATGGGTTTTCACAAAGAAAGAGAGAAAACCAGGCATTTTCCCTTATATATGCAGAACTATAATTGCAAAGGCTTTGTGGAATTCAGTGAGAAAATTACTTCATGAAGTTTACATAAATTTGAGAGTTTTCATAAAGAACAAATAGAATAAAAGCTTCGGCAAAATAAATAACATTCTTAAAGGCTACAATATTATGTAGAAAAGCTTTTGAAAGAGTTCATCAAATACTGTACCCCTACAACTATTTGACGTATTTTCTTGAAGTGTCTAATTTTCTTTCAATAACTCTGTCTAATCTTCAGGTCAGTCTGATGTTTAATCTATTTTCTCATCAGCTTATGTGAAGTTGAAAAATAGTTTTAAGTTTCCAAAGTCACGTGTGTGTCGAATTAGGGCAACGGATGTTGCCCTAATTAGGGCAACGGGAGGAATGATAAAGCATATATGTACATTACTTAATTAGAGGGAATATTCCTTTAAAATATCAGTTTTAGAATATTAGTAGGAAAGGAAGAAGACAGGAATAGTAAAAAGTTATTATTTAGGAAGTAAATGTATGAGGCAGGGAGAAGGAAGAATTATGTGGAGCAATGAAAAAGCCATGGGCTTGACAGCAGAGGATAGGTCAAATGTGAAAAAAACAAAGAATGAGAGGAAAAGACATTCTGTTTCTCAAATAATGTAATGAAGGAAACAAGAAAAGTGGCATGAGAGAGAAAGCAGTAGTCAAAAATGTAAACAAAGAGAGAAATTATATGACAATTGATAGAATGAGTCAGATGAAAGGAAAGCCACGAGATTAGAAATAGGGAGAAATGGAAGAAGAGATGTACACATTCTAGGTTACAGAATAACGGCTAATTTTATGTTCTTATATTTTATTGTATTTCCCTGGCAGATGTACTTTATTTTAGTACATGGGCCCTTATGGCACAAGGACAAGGCAGCATCGGGATGATAAGAGGACTTTGGTCTCCAAAGCTGTAAATATGGCAGCTTTCACAAGCACTAGATTCTTTAAATAATATTAATGTAGAAGGATGGGGCAGGGGGCGGGGTGTTAATTCCCACTATTCAATGTTAATACATTCTGAGATTTTTCCTGACTGATAGTCCTCTATATGTGCATGCACGTGTGTGTGTGTGTGTATAATGGACACATACGTTCCACCATCCTTCACGTGGCACATCTCATGCACAAACATGACTGCTGTGTTGTCCTTTCAATTTTAGCATGTCTGTTTTAATTTGAATTGAGAAAACAGGGCATGGGTTTAGGAAACAGTCTTTATCCTTTCTCATTTGAATCCATGATCAAAAGCTTGGTACAGCTCTAATGTAAAAAGGTTTTATTTGATTTTTTTCCAAGTGAACATGCTAATTCCTGTTACATCTTTCTTCCCACTACTATCACTGGTCTGGAGGGTCATTAAAATTCACTGACAATCCCCTCTCACATGGATGCCTCACAACAGTTTTAATTATGTTTGTTTTGTGTGAAGGACTTTTAGGCTCTTATTTTTTTGTTTAAACTGTCATTTAATAGCTGTTTTTAGTTTGTGATTTTTGCATTTACTTTTTTCTTCCTTTGTTGAATGAATTACTGTGATAATGCATGATGATGATTAATTGAACATGGAAACAGAAGAAGGATTTGCATCTCTTTTCTTTGGTTTTCCTCCCTCTATCTTGTAAGCTTTACAAAAAATAAAACTAGGAAATTAGGTAACTAAAAGCTGTCTTTGTAATTTATATGTGCATATTGCAAATGTATTTCAGCAATAAAAAATAATTTTTACCTTCACTCTTTCAAAAAACATTAAGAGCTGGTGACTAAGTTAAAAGAAATAAACATTATATACAATGCTGGAGGCAGCTTTTGCTACTAGGAAGTGGCACAAAGAAGTGGTTATATTAGGAAGTGTGATGTGGAAGCAGACACCTGCCCTGGAGGGAAAGCTGCCTGGCTGCCATTAGGCATGGTCTACTCTGAATGCAACATTTACCTTTCATTAGCATTGAAATTTTGGGAACCCAGACTTTGAAGCAAATATTAGTAATGGTGATAGTGGTACTTATTGTTCTTAGGTTCATACAGAATTTGGCTTACTAGGTAGAGAATACAAACAATATTGAGTTAGGATTTCCAGTCTGGACCAAGCCTCAACTATGCAATGACATTGGAAAACAATTGTAGCCTGGTCTGGGAGTTCTGCTACAGAGGTATCTAATGGCTTTAGCTATATTTGCCCTTTCATAGGCCTCTGCACTTTAGACAAAAAGTTATAATTGAAATTCCAGAGGTGAATAAGTTACTTTCTTTACACTTGTTACACTTGTCTGGCATGTCCTTTGAAAGTTGAACCTTTCTCATGCACAAGTGGCATGATAATCATCATAATCATATGATCATTTATGTAAACATAAAGGGTATGATCGGGTGCCTACTGAAGTCTGACAAAACTCAAATAGGCATGGGATTAGGTCTCACAAAAATAAAATAAAATATGAAACATCCTTCAAGGAAGCATTAGTAAAAGCTGTTTCACTATTCGAATAATATGTTAACATTTGTACATCCGGAGAACCTAGTAAAAAGTTAAATTTGTCAATGTGCTAGCGCGTGCAAAAAATAAATAAATGAACCCATAAAGCTTAGCTTTTTTTTTTTTTACTTTGATTTTCCAAATCCTGGAGGAGCCAACAAAAAAACAAAAGAAAGGAAAGAAAATAATGCTTATAATGTGAGGGTATATTTACTTTGAACTAGTCACTTAATTTTTAAAATCTATTTGCCTTTTAAGACTAGGTATCTTAAATGCTCGGAATGATACATTTAAATACACCTCTACCCCGATATAACGCTGTCCTAGGAGCCAAAAAATCTTACCGCATTATAGAAACCACGTTATATCAAACTTGCTTTGATCCACGGGAATGCGCAGCTCTGCCGCCCTGGAGCACTGCTTTACTGCATTATATTCAAATTTGTGTTATATCGGGTCACGTTATATCGGGGTAGAGGTGTATGTAAAAAGTTCCATTCCAAAGTGATGTTGTTTTAACACAATTACACATGGAAAAAATAAAAAATTACTTTGGCTAATCTAAATAATGTTATTACTTTTTTTTTTGAGAGCGAGAGAGAGATTCACCCCCAGTTGTTTTCATACGTTATCTTTGCAGATGACTGTGTAGTTTAAAGGCATTTATACATTTTTTTTATTCAGGTGTTTGTTTACTGTGTATTTGAGCCCAAATTCTCTTACATGCTACAGATCCCTGCACCTTCCTCTGAAACATTTTATGCTGGTAACTGTCAGACACAGGCTAGTGGACTAGGTACACCGTGGGTGTGACCCAGTATGGCAATTCCTTTGTTCCTATGATAATCATCCTTCTAGATAAAGACTGGATAGCATAGTATAGTTCAAAGTCACTCAATACAACTTCTTAACAATTTGTAGTGGCTGCTGGAGTGGCTCCCTCCATGCCAATGTGTTTAGTCCACAATGCTCCCTTACACACTTAGCCAAGAAAGTGAGACTTTTGAAGCCTTACATGAATATAATGTGGTACATCATATTCTAATGCTTCAATAACTAATCTAGAATTGGCAAGCCTACAAGCCACCTACTGTTTGTGAGTTTAGTAGTGATTGAATTGTCTAGCTGGGGATGCATATAATTCTAATATCATTTTGAACAACATAGCCTTGATTTTATGAAGCCTTGTTGAGAAAAATAGTATGAGATAATGCAATTAATAAACAGCAAGATTTTAGGGCTTGATTGTTTGAGTGGTAGCAGTTTCAAATGTAAAATGATGTCTCACTTTCAACAAGCTACTAATTGTAAATCAAATCCTGAGATGTTTTGTTGGAACTGTAACTTTAGATGAGCATCATTATTGTTTTCAATTTGGTACTTGCATTTTGATAGAAAAATATATCATAGGGCTTTGATTTTAAAATTATATTTATTGCGTAGTATTTATTATCATGCTCCTCATATTTACTTAAATGCACTGTAAAAGAGGTTTTACTTGAATGAGAAAATAGATTAAATGAAAACTAAAAGCATATTTTCTTAATTTTTTGGTAGCTTATTATGGTGTATGTGTGTGAAAGTGAGAGAGAAAGTGTGGTTATCTTAATGGATTCATTAAAAATACTGTTTCCAGGAAAAGAACTTTTAGTGACCCTTTTGTGCAATACATATGTTCTGTGAAAAGATTATATAATGAGAGAAAAAAGGCTAAATATATGATTCAATTGTTTCAGATAGGAGTTGTTTAAAGAAGAAAGACTTAAATGAACTAATATATTATGGGTAACGTTTTCAAAATCACCTGCGTGATTTCAGAGACTAATTCACATTAACTTGCCAAGAGACTTGGGCACTTCTGAAAATTTTACCTGACTTGTTCTATATATTAGCCTTTTAATTTAATGAGGGAATAATCATTTATTTTGAATAAGTAGCCATATAGATTTTTAGCTATGTTGTTATCCACTGCCCCCAACATCTATCTTTGTCTCCTTTGCCTCATCTTACTCCCTAACTTCTCCATTATCTTCATCATCTACCTATATCAGGTGTGGCCAAACCTACTGACCCTCTCAGCCAGTATGATAATTTTCAGACGTTTGAGAGAGGGACATGTCTGCCAGGGCTTAGGGCTTCAGCCCTGTGTGTGTGTGTGTGGGGGGGGGGTTGTCTGCTGGGGCTCGGGGCCTCAGTCCCACTCCTGCTGAAGCCCTGAGCCCCAGCAGGCACCTCCTGAACTGCTGAAGCCCTGAGGCCCACCTTCCTGCAGGGCAGAAACCCCTACCCCCATCACCCCACCTCAGGGTAGAAGCCATGAGCTCCCCCTACCCCAGTCTGGTAGGTGGAGAATGCAGGGGTGGGGGGGAACAAGATGTGGGCACACTATGGATTTATATCTTGGCCTTATGATTTTTCTGTCTTATTTTCTACCCCTTTCCTAATAGTTCCTAACACTCTGTTAGCCATTTTGATCACTATTGCACACTGAGCTGAAGTTTTCAGAGAACTATCAGCAGTGACTCCAAGATCTCTTTCTTGAGTGGTAATAGCTAATTTAAAAACCATCATTATATATGCATAGTTGGGATTATGTTTTCCAACATGCTTTACTTTGCACATACCAACATTGAATTTCATCTGCCATAACTCTTCTCAGTCAGTTTTCGATTTAACTATCAACTGAAAACTTTACCACCGCACTGTTCACTCCTTTTTTCAGAACATTACTGAATATATTGAAAAGCATACATTACAGTTCAGATCCTTGGGGGACCCCTACTGTTTGCTTCTCTCTATTGTGAAAACTGACCATTTATTCCTACCCTTGATTGCCTGTCTGTTAGCCAGTTACTGATCTACGAGAGGGCTTTCCTGTCATCCTGTGACTTCTTAGTTTCCTTTATAGCCTTTTCTGAGGGTGTCAAAGGTGTCCTGAAAATCCAAGTACACTATATTGACTGGATCATCCTTATCCACATGCCTGTTGATTCCCTCAAAGAATTCCAATATGTTGGTGAGGCATGATTTCCCTTTACAAAAACTGTGTTGACTCTTCTGTACAATAGTTTCTACCAATTTGCCCAGTACTGAAGTTAGGTTCAGCAGCCTGTAATTGCCAGGATCATCTTTGGAGTCCATTTAAAAATCAGAAATACATTGGTTACCTTCCAGTCATCTGGTACAGAGGCTTGGTTCATCAGTAGGGTACACAATACAGTTAGTATTTCTGTAATCTCACATTTGATTTCCTTCAGAACTCTTAAGTGAATACCATCTGGCCCTTGTGACTTATTACTAAATTTACCAATTTGTTCTAAAATCTCTTTTATTGACATATCAGTGTGGGTCAGTACTTTAGATGTCACCCAAAAGGGGTGGCTGTGATATAGATGTCTCCCCCAAATCTTCTGCTGTGAAGACTGACGCAAAGAATGTATTTAGCTTCTGTGCAATGGCTTTGTCTTCCTTGAGTGCTCCTTTAACACCTTGACAGGTTTCAGAGTAGCAGCCGTGTTAGTCTGTATCCGCAAAAAGAACAGGAGTACTTGTGGCACCTTAGAGACTAACAAATTTATTAGAGCATAAGCTTTCGTGGACTACAGCCCACTTCTTCGGAAACATATATATATATTTCACTCTGTTTCACTCTATATGCATCCGAAGAAGTGGGCTGTAGTCCACGAAAGCTTATGCTCTAATAAATTTGTTAGTCTCTAAGGTGCCACAAGTACTCCTGTTCTTTTAATACCTTGGTCATCTAGTGACCACACTGCCTGTTTGGCAGAATTGCTGCTTCTGATGTACTTTAAAAATTCTTATTTTTAATTTGTGTGTTGTAAATTACTTTTCAAATTCTTTCTTGGCCTGCTTTGTTGTACTTTTATTCTTAACCTGCCAGTGTTTGTGCATCTTCCTATCATTCTTACTAGGATTTGACTTCAAATTTTCAAACTTTTTGGGTGGAAGGGAAGGCAGAGGGAAAACAAAGCCCCTTTGACTTGGGATGGTGTGGAGACATCACTGTGCTTAGGAGTTTTGGTAGATATCCAAATAGTTGTTGAGCACAACTTCAGTCTCTCTCTGCCAAAGGGATTTGAAGTGTTTTTTTACACCCAATACTATAAATTTGGGAATAGGGCAAAATTAACAAAATCTGAGAGAGTGAGCTGTCAGCAATCCCAAATGATGTTAACTAGTACAAACTGTTATTTTGAAGAAAATATAAATCTGGCATGGTACACACAGTAAGGCACACACATATATTCATATGATTATAATAGAAATAGAAGCTAACAAGTGTCTAATAAATGAATTACAGGCAGATATGCCATAATTTAACACAAGGATATTTATTTTATATTTTAAAATGTGTGATGTGTTGATGCATTGTCTCAGAAAGGAGGGTTTGGAGCTTCTCTATTTTATTATTATTTTCTATTCAGCCCATTAACTTTTTTCTTATATTTTCATTTAAATATTTCTTCATTCTGAATATTTTAGATAACTTTGGTAGAAATCTTGTTGAAATTTATTTTTCATAACAAATCTCCTGATGCCCTGCCCTGCCCTAGTGCAGATTATAGCAGGCTTTGGGCTGCTCTAGCTTGTACCAGCTGTCAAGAGTCCAAATGGGGACCAAACAGCAAATGCTTTGCACAGAGAGGATGAGAAACTGGTTCAGTGTGCACTGAAACCCCATTGTAGTAGAGGTATCACTAGCAGGTAAATTATTGGCAGTCTCTATTCCCTTTGTGTTACTCAGTCAGCACAGAGGAACAGACTGGGTCAGAGAATCCAGATTTATAGGAGAAAACCTCTGTAGTCTGGCTGTGCCTTCAGTTTTTTCTTGTTTTTTTTTTCCCTAGTAGAAAGATACTTATCTTTATTTGACATAGCCAGTAGTTTGTGAGAGGCAGGAGCAAGAGGAAGCACTTGGTACTTGGAGGGAAGCCACAATTATGTTTATTTAAACAGCTTAAGAAGATTTTCTATATGTGTCTGTATGAGAGAAGAGAAGGTTTCTGAGAGGTTTTCTCACCCACTTAGTAGACCTGCATGATAACCACTTACTGCCTGCCCAGCCCACTCTACACTCTTCGTTTCTGTCCCTTTGTGCTACCACCAACAGGGAAAGGAGCAGAATTTTTTCCCCATCCCTACTCAGCTGTTAATTTCTCCTCTCCATCCCAGTGCAGTTGGATGGGCAAATAGATAATGAAAAAGGTTTCTCCTTTCTGATACTCAGTGTTGTTTTAGAAAAAAAAGAAAAAGCATAGTAATTTAGAAAACAAACTCATTCCAGAGCTAGGCCTATTTGTTTATTCATCAGATGTGGAGGACTAAATAATAATAAATTCCAGTCCCATTTCTAATCCAGGCAAACATTAAATTCATACAGAGAAGAACTTATGAGAAAATTCATTCATACATCGTGCCTTTGAAATGCCTAATGTCTTAATGAAATAAGCAAGCTCTGTGACCTGCTAGATGGCAGTAGCTTATTAGAATTTTTAAAAATTACAGTTTTATCTTAAAAGTTATTCCGAAAATGGAGAACAATCTTAAGTACCAGAAGACCTGATCCAAAGCCCATTAGAGTTCTGTTGACTTAATGGGCTGTGATTCAAATACTAAAAAACAGAAATATCTGAATAGAATGCAGATCTTTTAAGTACAGTATATAAAGATTATCATGTACTCTGTTCCACCTGGAATCATATCATGGTTCTGAAATTATTGACTGCCATGTGTGCTGATCATGCCGCTCATAATTGTTTCCACAAGTTGCTATGTCCATCAGACAACAGTGGCTGATACTATGAGATTACAAGGTGCACACATTCAACAAAATCAAAATTCATTTGTGGGAAGTTCTTGTTTTATTCATGGCATTTCAAACACTTTATGGTTCAAAGGTCCATACCTAAGAAATATTTATTTAAAATCAGTATTTGGCATTTTGGTAATGTGATAGTTGTTGCAATTTTGCCAAATTAATAGTTGTTTAAAATTAATCCCAATGATATTTTTCCTGAAAAGCTGTTTCCAAGATGTGACTATATTTTATTTCCATGAATTGACATCTTATGATGCTTGAATTAAAGTTTCTATGGGAGTCAGAACTTTGAAATTGACTTTTTCAAGATTAAAACTCAAATTTAAAATTGCCTTTACATATTGTGATGTTGCACTCCATATGTTTTATGGAAATATGCTTATGAGTGTGAATATGATGCAACTGGAATATGCTTTATGCAAAAGGTCTCTTGTAAGGTATCATAACAAAGGTTATAACCTACTGAATATATTCTTCCTATTTGTATGCATGTATCATTCTTGTGTCTGAAGCTAGAAATATGAAGCATAACTCTCTGAGGTCTTATTGTAATTATGCAAAGTGAGGGCCACTAATGGTGGTTTAGAATCTTGATGGCTCCCATTGACTAGGACAATTGGTTGTAAATAGTTTATTTACCTGCACGCCTTCCTGAGTACCTGTGGGCCAACACAGGAAGAATGGAGACTAAGAATCTTACAGTGACATGTGACCATGTCACATGATGCTGGAATCAATCTTAATCCTTGTACTTTTCCATTGTTGAGGTGGGGTGGGGACAAGCACAGACAAAAGATTCCCACTTTGTGCCAAAGCTATAAAAGGGAGTGGAGCAGGACAAAAGGGGCTGCCAGTCATGTGAAAACCCCTGCTTACCACCTGAGATATCTGCTGGAACTAACAAGGACTGTACCAGGAGAAAGGTTTGGGCCTAGACTAGGAAGGAGTCTAGTCTGTGAAAGAAGCTTATTGGAACATCTCTGAGGGTGAGATATTACCTGTAATCAGTTTCTTAATGTGTGGGATTGGGAGCCTAACCATGCTCCCAAGTCACCTGATAATACCACTTGTGGGTCAAAAGGACATCATAGATTAAAGCCAACATCTTTGATAATGTATGGAAATAAGCTGGAACCCAGTGCAACTTCTGGAACAATACCTTGTGGGAAAAACTTGACTAAGTAAACAGGCAGCTGCCTTTGGCTGCAGCTGAAGTTTCCAAGAGGTCCAATCAGAAAACACTGCAATAATCTAATCAGCATAAGAGAAAAGGAACAATTTAAAAATGGCCACCCAGAGCAAATCTCACTGAATAACAGACCTTTTTTTAAATTCAGTGTTCCCCAAAACACAGTTATTTCTTCTCAAAGTACATAATCAGTGACAGAATTTGATTTGTAAAATGGTTATTTGGGGGTTATGAGATCAATAAAACAAGCCAAACGCTGAAAAATACTACATTTGCATAACTCAAGAACGGTCAAACCAAATATTTCAGGCTTTGGAGAAAAGAGGATGATTACTTAGCTGACACTAAATGTGCTAAAGGTTTTCATTCTAAAGCTAAATGTTAAGGTTTCATAATGAAAGTGCCAGTCCATCCTGAATTATATGGTACTTACAGTACACTGCTATACAGTATTTTGTATTACCTATTCATTTTCCACCATATTGTATTTACATTATTCCATATCCATATTGAGGTACTTTTAAAAGAATAATCAATGCTATGCCTTTTACATCTGCATTAGTATATTCAAGGATGATATTTTCAAAAATGCTTAAGGGAATTAGGTGCCCAACTCCACTGAAAGCTAAAAGAAGTTGGACGTGTAAGTACCTGTGAAAACCCTGCCCTAAAATTTTAATTTGGAGATGATTCTTCTTTTTCTTCCTAGTCAGGGGCCTTCATATTTGGTCTGTTTTGTAGCAATGATTTTGAGGAAGAGCCAGTTCCTCCCTTGTGCCACCTGTACCCAAAGGGAACGCATATAGAAAAAGGTGATGTTAATGAATTGAATTCAGGTGTTAGGATAAAGGATGATGTTAGGATAAAGCAACCCTGTTTAAAAAACAAACAAACAAAAAACCCTAAAAACAACAACAACAACAAAACATGCACACAGAGCAGCCCTACTGTCTATTCTAGTTTCTTTATATAGGATAGTTTCAGGAGAAATGATAGTTTTGGTTACTTCTGGACTGGCATTCAAGTGATATAACTTATTTCCCAAGCGTGCCATATACTTTCTGTCTGTGAGACACTAGACAAGTCACTTAACGTCTTAGTTCCCCATCTGTAAGTTGAGGATAAAATGGGTGTTGTGAGAATAAATTAATTTATATATGTGAGGTGCTCAGGTATTATGGTTAATAGTGTCTTAGCATGAGGAAGCAGCTGCCCATGCTTATTCTTCTGGTTGACCATCCCCTCCTGCTTGGGTGAGGAAGCTACCAGGCTTGATTGTTAAGTCCAGCTGCAGTAGCCTTGTTCCAGTCCTGTTCTTCTTTGGAACCAGCTGTGCTACTGACCTTCAGCTCCGATTCTTGGTTTTGACTCTGTCTTGTCCCTTGACTCTGGCATTTGGACTCTTACCTCTGGTTCTAACCTTTGGTCTGCCCACTAGGGCTGACTCTAACTAGTCCTGATTCGAGCTCTGACCATTAGGTCAGACCTCCTGTGACCCAGTCTCCTGAGAGTTTGAGCAGCCCATTCACTAAAACTGAAACAGAGGGGAGCAAGAGCTGATAAGGTATCCAGCCTAGTGACTGGTATGGTTGTACTTAGTTACCTTGAAGTCTTTTAAGGGTGCAGCATTGTCCCCTTAGTGTAGCTGGCGAGGTCTGTTGGCTGTCACATGGGAAGATGGCATTAAGACTGTGCCCCCTTTCCTGGGAGAAGCAAATTGGAAGCAGCCCCTACAGTATTCCTTAATAGTCGAGCATTTTAAAACACTGTACAACTTACTATCAATAGAATGAGTTGGCCATTTAAAAAAAATATATCTGTAACTGCTGTTTTTCATTTTACTTTATCCCTTTTAGGTGTAGTTGTTTCAAATATCAAATTTAACAGTCAGAATCCTTCCAGAACAAATACACCAAAATTCTCAACTTCAACGTTTGTCTGTACAGTTAATCAGGATCAGAAATTTAATTACTATTTTTGTCATATTTATCTTGCACAGTAGCCACTATCTCTACAGCACATAGGTTTTGACCTCATCCTCAGGGAGATCATTCTGACCTGACATTTTCCTAGCAAGCACATGGAAGCTATCATCCATGGCTTCCGTGCTGATCATTTGTTGCTCCTCGCTAATCATCTACAGAATATGTCTGTATAAAATGTGAGTCTAACCTCACTGAATTTTTCTATTCTTTCACTCTGTATCTCCCCTCACAAATCTGCATGCCAGTAAAAAGCATTCTATATGCTCAGGGATTTCATAATGTCAACCAGTGATGTGTAATCATTCTCCTTTTTTAAGATTGTTGAAAAAGTTTGCTCCAGTGAAGCTAAGATTCATTGATCCATACATTGTAGAATTGAGATGGTATTTGTTGGAAGAAATTAATATTTTATTATCTTACTTTCTCTCATTAAATGTTCACTGCTGGCGAGTATTCCAACATTATCAGCAATTCCAGAGCTGTTAATGGAAATCCCTTAGAATGCAAGTAAATTTTAACACAGGGAAAATATTTTTTTTTTTAAAAATGCCTGAAAAGAAATGTAGCATTCCAGGAATATTGTGCTGTTTAAAAAATAGACACAGTTTTAATATTAACATGCTTAGAACAATGAAATTTTAGAGATTTATATATTACTAGTAATTTCAGTGTGTGGGCTCCAAATGTGTTTAAAAAAACCAGGCTCTCCTTTTTATCCTTAAACTAAGTAGATTGCACACAGAATATGATATTGTAAGTTTTGGAGGCAAGGGTCACCAAAAGAGACCAACTTCCTCTATGTCATTAATTTGCTTTTTTATCAATTCTTCCTTTGCCATTAAATCAAGAAGCTTTTGTCTGAAAATCTCAATGAACTCATTAGAAGCTGACATGCTGTCTCATGCCATGTGTCTTACTGAAATGTTTTAAGCCATCCTTCACTAGCAACAAGTCGGGTCCTGGTGAAATTGCAGAGCTTTTGGCTGCAAAATGGGACCTGAAATATTGGTGTCCTTGCTGTGACTTTGAAGATAGTACATAAAGAGACCTTTTCCCAGGTTTTCAATATCGTAGAGTTTCATTATGTTCCTTGAATCCCTGTTGGAGTCTACAGAAGCTACAAAATCAGTTTTGCTTTTGTAGCTCTTACATTAAACTGTTGCTTCCCCAGACTGTATCTAGTAACAGCTATCAACCAACGTCTAATCATTTTCAACCACATAGTGCAAACAAGCTTATCAGGCACATAGTTCCTGTACTAGAGCAAGAAACTTTCTTTCAGGATAATTAAGACATTAGTTATTTGTTGGTTGTACAAGCATTTTAAGGAGCAGATCTACTCAGAAAAGTGAATTCCTAAAATAAAGGTGTCATGCGGTTCTATATTTCCCTCTTATTTATTTCCAGACCAAATGAACTCTACCTGGGATCTGAAAGATGAGCTAGGCTCTTTATTTCTTAAACATCTTGCCCAGTAATACAGAGACTACAAGCCAAACTATGCTCTGAGGCATCTGTACAGTTCCATTGTCTTCACTGGATCTTCAAAGGTTTGACTGATTGGAATCTAGTGAGCACAATAACAGAACACAGTCACCCTTTATAAACATGTTGGCTATGTGGTGCATATGTGTATAAAAACAGTAATAACTTATTAATTACCAAAGCAAGTAGATTTAACTTAATACATACAAATAATAGATCTTGTGAGTGGGAAGTGCCCCTTTTACAGACTTTTCAAAATAGAATAATACTTTAAGACTGAAACTCCTAAAGATATTTCAAAAATCAATTGTTAGGGACAGGCAAGGTGGGTGAGGTATTTTTTATTGGACCAACTTCTGTTGGTGAGAGAGAAAAGCTTTTGAGCTACACAGAGATCTTTCTCAGGTCTGGGAAAGGTACTTAGAATATCACAGGAAATACAAGATGGAACAGATAGTTTAGCATAAGTAGCTAGCATGTAATCTAAGGGACTTTAAGGTGATGTCTGACTTCACCCACATACCCTGTTTCCCTGAAAATAAGACATCCTCCGAAAATAAGGCCTACTTACAGTTTTGCCTCTCGTTGTAATATAAGGCATCCCCCCGATAATAAGACCTCCCTGATAATAAGGCATCCACCGATAATAAGGCATTTTTCATTTCTGAAAAATAAGACATCCCCTGAAAATAAGACCTAGCGCATCTTTGGGAGCAAAAATTAATATAAGACACTGTCTTATTTTCGGGGAAACAGGGTAGTTGTTACTGGAGCATTTAGTGCACTGGCTGAGGTACGCCACATGTTGTGATAAACATGTGTAGGATGTATGGATCTTGAAAGGTGTGTTGTTGGGAGTATTGTAGCAATGGAGATATGTCTGTACAGGTTTTGCATCTGTTGTTATGAAACCAGACAATCACTACACTCTTGAATGAACTCAGACAGGAAAATAAGAACAAAACACCTTATCACTTGTGTGTGAACACTTGTCTCAAAGTGATCTGACCTATCAGTCCTCCTCCTAAACACTTTCAAAAGAGAAGCCTGGGAGCTTAAATTTGTATCTTTGCTTAAACGCTAAAAATCATGCTCTTAAATGAGGATACTAAATTTATGGCTTATTACAACAATCTTATAATCCACTAACCCTCTTCTCCGCCTTTTTTTTCCCCCTCCTATGACTACAGGCATATTAATGGGTGTAGAATCAATGTCGATGTAGATACTGCCTTGCTTACATTAACTGTTACTGGCTTTCAGAAGCCATCCCACAATGCCCACACTGACAGTACAGCAGGGTCGCCCGGGGGGGGAGGGGCAAGTGGGGCAATTTGCCCCAGGCCCTGGGCTGCACAGGGGCCCCCACAAGAGTTTTTTCAGGGCCCCTGGAGCGGGGTCCTTCACTCGCTCCGAGGGTCCTGGAAAACTCTCGCAGGGCCTGGTCTCCCAGAGCTTCTTCTGCTCCAGGTCTTCGGTGGCAGTTTGGTGGCAGGGGGTCCTTCCGCCCTGGGACCCACTGCCGAAGTGCCGGGTCTTCGGCAGCAATTCGGCGGCGGGGGCCCCCTGCCGCTAAAGACCCCAGGCCCCCTGAATCCTCTGGGCAGCCCTGCAGTACAGTTGGTACAAGCTAGCCTAGTAAGGATGAGCACTGCTGACACAAGGAGCATAGTTTGGACTTGCAAAAACAATTTAATTACTGCAGCAGCTATACACCAACGTAACTTAGGTCAACATCATTTTGTAGTGTAGAATGCCCTGAAGAAGCCACCCTATCTTGCTCAGCAAAATACTGGGTCCCGTAACAGGATACCAAAAGACCAGCTATCAAAAACCAGAATCCTACAGCCATCTGTGTCATTTATTGCAATACAGTGTTATACTGCATGCTGATTAAGACAACATGTTGCTCCATGGTTTTTATACGCCCAGTGTCTACCCTGACTCTGTTATATCTTCGCAAGCTTTACTCTGAGGAGTGAAAGAACCACATATAAAGTAAACATACACATCTATATTCAGACTATATTCTCAAAGGTTCTCAGAGATCATGGTAATGAGTTCAGCATAGATATCTACAGAAATCTCTCCAAACAATGGGAAATAATCTTATTAAGTAGGAATGGATTGAAAAAGCAATCTGCCTGGTACCTGGATTCTGGCCAGAATCTTAGTTAATATGTAATTACATATCTAATGAAACAACCAACAGTTCATCTGTTTTTTTAATTTATCTTGTTTTAATCGTAGCAATATCATAGATTCACCTCAAAACAATAAGAATATTATTAATTGTATTGATAGAATATTTTCTGAAGGTCATAAGTCAAACCAGTTATACAGTATACCAATCATTCCAGAATTACATTCCACATTACACAGAGTATTTAAGTATCAGAGGAGTAGCTGTGTTAGTCTGGATCTGTAAAAAGTGACAGAGTCCTGTGGCACATTATAGACTAACAGACCTATTGGAGCATAAGCTTTCGTGGGTGAATACCCACTTCATCAGATGAATGGGAGTATTTAAGATATTTTATTCCTCATAGTTTAGCTTTTATGAATATTCCCTTGCTGTAATATTTGTAAAAACCTCCGTAAATAAAAATGTTCATATCTTGTGTTTAGATTTGCAAATGAATTGCCTGAACTGATGTCTTGCCTACCCTGAAATAAGGTTTAAAAATATAAACGTAATAAAGAGGTATCTCTTGGCTCACTGATAGCTCATACCAAATATAAGCAATTAACATTGTCTTGGTAAAAGACCTGCTGGGGTTTGTAGCCTTTACTGAGCTTCAGATGCTGAGCTGATCATGTTACTGTACATGGGGTGTTTTTTCAGGGAAACTGTCACAAACAGTGAGAAGTAATTGGATACTATTAATTCATGCTACTCAATTCAGAATAAAGAATATGACTGATTCCACAGAAGAGGGAAATACGAGCCCTGTGCAAGTAAAAGGCAAAGTACAGCAAATCT
The DNA here is from genome assembly GCF_027887155.1 of Malaclemys terrapin pileata. Classification (NCBI taxonomy): domain Eukaryota; kingdom Metazoa; phylum Chordata; order Testudines; family Emydidae; genus Malaclemys; species Malaclemys terrapin. Next base: position 95,612,730 of record NC_071509.1, read on the forward strand.
CGTATTACAAGGAGGTTACCCTAATCTCTATACTTTTGAAAAGACTGCAGAGCCCAGAAGTTATATGTATTTATTTTCAAAGGCATAGGTGTGGTTTTGTCTATTGTGAAATGTGTGGCTTGAAAAATATTTTGCACACATGGACCAGTTGTTGATGGGATTTTTTGGAAATGGGGGAATGGGGAATGACACTTCTAGTCAATCCTGTTTTTAGGAAAGGCAGATTTTGTGTGACCTGGATCCATTTATAAGCCTGTGCAAATTGTGTGCTTTGCCTACAGATTTCTGGGATGGGCAGGACAATGGAAATCAACCTATGGAATCCATTTCTGCCTCACAGAATATCACATAATTGACACAGTATGTGAATCTGTCTGTGGGAAGGGGTTTCCAAACTTATGCTAATTAAAGATAATGGATAATATTTAGTGCATTATCTAGCCCCAGATATGGAGCTGTATTAAAGCATCTGCAGTTGGCTTGGTACGCTTTGTTCCTAGCTTCTAATCCAGGGGTTGGCAGCCTTTCAGAAGTGGTGTGCCGACTCTTCATTTATTCACTCTAAGGTTTCACGTGCCGGTAATAAATTTTAACGTTTTTAGAAGATCTCTTTCTATAAGTCTATGATATATAACTAAACTATTGTCGTATGTAAAGTAAATAAGATTTTTAAAATTTAAGGAACTTCATTTAAAATTAAATTTAAAATGCAGAGCCCCCCTGACCGGTGGCCAGGACCCAGGCATTGTGAGTGCCACTGAAAATCAGCTTGCGTGCTGCCTTCGGCATGCGTGCCATAGCTTGTCTACCCCTGTTCTAATCACCGAATAAATACCTCTGAATTCTACCAGGGCAAGGAAATGAAATTTGAGCTGTTTGTGGCTAACAATGGACTATTTCAGTGAAAACAATGCCCCCTTTTGGAGACCTGTTTACTCCAAATTTGAAAGTGTTTCACAACTAACAAGACACACTTATGTGGGGTATAAAAATATCAGCAGATCTACATTTCGACATCACTTCTTTTAATCTGGTTATCTTAGATCTGCCCTATGGAACTGAGGGAATAATTTATTCCTGAAACCTATGGGTACTTCCAAACAATAGTTGTAATATTTTATAACATGTATATTATTTTTTTCTGGCAATATTTCTCTGTGGAAGGAATTTTCCTGAATAATTGACAGCATTATGCATGTTAATTTATAACTGCAGTATCAGTTTGGCCAAGACCTATCACCTTTTGGAAAGAATATTTTAATATCTTTTGAGTACCAGTGTATGTAACTGGCTGTATTTTTACATGAACGTTGTTGTTGTTTTGTTTTGTTTTCTTTCTTTCTTTCTTTCTTTCTTGTTCTGTCCAGGCTGTACTTTAAAAAACACATTCTATTCCTTAGGATATGTTTTTATCTGAACCATTCCAGCACAACAATGCTCTTTTTATTTACATTTAAAATAAATGATCTGACAGCATATTCTTCTGAGGAATACATAAAAAGAAATACAAAAAGTTTCATCAAGCCACTTGTCATCCTCAATTGTGCTTGTGCTGTATTTGTGTTTTGGGTCTATGCCCTCTATAGTTCCTCATTTGATACATTGTTCACCCTTTCTGTAGGGATAAGGATTGATCCTGCTATCGCTCAGGTGCTTTAAGAATATTGATATCCATGGGATGTCTAGTATCAGGGGGTAGCCATGTTAGTCTGTATCTACAAAAACAACAAGGAGTCTGGTGGCACCTTAAAGACTAACAGATTTATTTGGGCATAAGCTTTCGTGAGTAAAAACCTCACTGCATCCGAAGAAGTGAGGTTTTTACTCACGAAAGCTTATGCCCAAATAAATCTGTTAGTCTTTAAGGTGCCACCAGACTCCTTGTTGTTTTTATGGGATGTCTAGTAGATCTTACATGTGCAGCCACAGCTTAGGAAATCCTTGTAGGGTGTTTTATTTATTTATTTATTTGTGCTAAAATTTCTGTCATGCATTGAGAGCTTCGGAGATCCCTCTACTCCCATTGATATCACTAGAAATTGAAGGCACGATGTTGGACTCTTTTAAAATATGAAATGATGAAAATGTAGGTGCTGGTGAGCCATAAAGTTAGTATTTTATGGTATCTGAAGATTCTGGTTATCTAGTAAAGATGAAGATTGTTGCAGGACTTCAGATATCTGTATACTAACACTTATCCATAGATAAGCACTGCAGCGATTGATGCAGCGGTGTTGATTTAGCTTGTCTAGTGAAGACACGCTTAATTGATTGCAGACTGTTCTTTGGTACTCCACCTCCCCGAGATGAGTAAGGAAAGTCTTCGGGAGAGCGTCTCCCATCAAACCAGCCCAGTGTAGACATTGTGGTAAGTCGACTTAAGCTATATCAACTTCAGTTACATTATTCATGTAACTGAAGTAGTGTAACTTGGGTCAATTTGCCACGGTAGTTTAGACCAGCCCTTAGGTGGCTTTGTTCTGCAAAAAACATCTCTATTTGCTTCCTTTAGCCCTCCTATCAAAATGCTTTAATTTACAAAGTTCAAGAAGATGTTAATTGCTCTGTGCTTTGCTCTTCAAGAAAGATCTATGTACCTTATCCTTTTAGTTACATTTCAAATACTGTGGGTATGTTTTATCTGCACTAGGAGTAGGACTATTATATCCAGTTTTCTAAACTTGTATGTCTAAATGATCCTTACCAAAACTTCTTTTTTTTCCTTCATTTCCTTCTGTTCAACTAAAGATTTACAACATTTTTATCTTCTTTTCATCTGTACCTCAGAGTACATGAATATTTGCTTAATATACATGCACAAGTCACTCCCCTTTTTCACTGTCTCTGTCTTTCTCATAGGCCATTCTCTCCTCTACTGACATTTCAATTATTCATTTTATCCTACCATTTCACTGTAATTACAAGTGACAGTAAGCCTTTCAGTTCTTTATGCTGCTTCCTTATATAGTACATCTCATTAATTAGATCAGAGGTATTTTAGCCGATGTCTATACTACCACCGGATCAATGTTCCAGTGATTGATGCACTGGGGGTTGATTTATTGGGTCTAGTGAAGACCCGCCAAGTTGACCGCAGATCACTCTCCGGTTGACCCTGATAGTTCACCCCAAATGAGAAGAGTAAGGTAAGTTGATGGGAGACACTCTCCCGCCGACCCATAGTGATGTAGACACCACAGTAAGTTGACCTAAGCTACGTCGACTCCAGCTACATTATTCACGTAGCTGGAGTTGCGTAACTTAGGTCAACTTACCACGGTAGTGTAGATATATAGCCTCAACGTTATTATTTGTGTACTCTTGCCTTTTTATTTCACTCAGTTTTTGACTTTATTTTTGTTGTTGTTTACCAGCAACATCCTAAATCAGTGGTGGGCAACCGGAGGCCGATCAGGGTAATCTGATTGTGGGCCAAGAGACATTTTGCTGACATTGACCATCCACAGGCATGGCCCCCCATAGCTCCCAGTAGCCACAGTTCACCGTTCCCACCAATGGGAGCTGCGGGAAGCAGTGGGCCACAGGGACCTGCTGGCTGCCATTTCCCACAGCTCCCAATGGCTGGGAACAGTGAACTGCAGCAACTGGGAGCTGCGAGGGGCCATGCCTGCAGATGGTTAACCTCAGCAAAATGTCTCGCGCCCCACAATCAGATTTCACTGATGGGCCACATGCAGCCCACGGGCCGCAGGTTTACCACCACTGCCCTAAATTATCTGCTTCTAAATCCCAGCTTGGTGCTCTTCACCCTCTGTTCTACGGATACATCTCTTGCTGATTTTTCTTGTGTACTAGTCACTTCTTTATGTTGCTCTCTCCTTCCTGAGCACCTCCATTTTTTTTCTTAATTTAAAGATCTCTTGCCTAGCCCCAGGGCCACCCAGAAGATTCAGGGGGCCGGGGGCAAAGCAATTTCGGGGGCCCCTTAACATTTTAAACTGAAAACATTTTTTGCCCCATTATAGAAGATTCACTTGCATCCTCTATGCATTTAATAACCACACAACCAGACTGAAATACTCACCTTATAGTTCCAAATTCAATCTGTATTTTTTCTAAGGAATCATAATGCAACGTGTGATATAGTTTTGACTGATAGAGATCTCCTACAAAAGTGCCTCCAGTAGTGTAAATTACCTTCAAACTCAAATGTAAACAATTATGACATTTGTATCCATCCCAATTAAGAGCCATATGATGATTATTACACACACACACACACACACACACACACACACACACACACACACACTTAATAAGATATTTTGTGATGAATAAGCAATTAAAGAGATGTCAATAAGAGTCTTTTATAGTCTTATTGATATAGATGGTCAGGATATATTCTGATTAAACTTTTTTTTTTGTTGGAAAATGCCCGTTCATGGGTATGGGTTCCTTTAAGTAAATCTTTCACTTTGAAAAAATATTGGGCAGGGAGGGGCTTTGAAATTGTAAGAAAGAACCTGTTTCAACACTGTCAAAATGTAGGTTTTAATTTTATCATTCTAAACAACTTTTTACTTCAGACCTTTAGTTTATTTATATGAAAATTAGGTGGTAAAATATTAAAAAAAAATCAAAACTAGAAAAAAAAATCTTTGGGTATTATCTAAACAATGTTCCAATTGATCTGATTTTTTTTTTAAAAAATTGGATCTTAGTTTATTAAAAATGTCAAGATTTCAACATTTTGTCTTGATGGGAAAATTTTTCAACATCTCATAAATTCTTGTGAGATGTGAAAACTGTGTCCCACATAGTTCTAGTTATTGGCCTAGAGAAAGATTCCATATGGGTAGTCTTTAAAAATGACACATTTGTGGAAAATTTCCTGACCAGCTCTACCCAAAACTTTTTTCTCTTTTTCTTTCTTTTTTTTGGGGGTTGCGGTGGTGGAGGTGGGGGAGGCAGGCGGAGGGTTAAAATATAGATTTGTTCAAAATGGAAACTTTTGAAGAAATGTATCTGTTGGATCCAAGATGAAATTCTGGTCAGAGAGAGAGACCTACCCCAGACTAGTCAAGTGGTAGGGCATTCACCTGGTATGTAGGGAACCCAGACTCAAGTCCCTGCTCCAAATCAAGCAAAAACTGTATACTGTAACTATTAGACTCCAAATTATCCAATAGTCCTTCTCATTTTTTCATTAAAAATTTCAAAAGGACTTAGTTTCATTCTACATGGTAAAAAAAAATATAATATCAAAACCTCAAGATTTTTCAGGAAATGGAATTCTTGTTTTCTGACACCCCCTAATATTTGATATTTCTTATTATAATATTTTTTTCTCAGGGGATTCTCTCTCTTTCAAGGAGACTCCTAATCTTTAAGTTGTGTATTGGTGCTTACATGGATTTTGCCAATGAAAAGGGCTGTCATCTCGGTGGCCAGAGATGGACCATCTTTTCTTCATCCTCAGTCAGCAGGTTGAAAGAAAGGGCGAGGGGGGAACCCACTAGATTGCAATAGAAAAATACTATACACTACACTTTTGGGTCTGCTGTAGTGCAGCCAATATCAAGCTTGAGAAACATGCTGTGTTGCAATTGCTTATCATGTGTCCTTTGCCATCAGTGTCTTAAAAGAATTTCCCTGGCACAATATGCTGTGATTGCAACTACTCAATGTCCACCTGAGAAAATTACTTTTACTATTAAAAGCAAATGGATAGAAAAAGTTCCATGCATCCTGCTTCTACAACACCATGTATCAAACTGCATAGAACAAGACCACCAAAGTACACAGAAAAATGAGGAATAGTTTATAGCAGTGGTGGGCCACATGCAGCCCGCAGGTTATCCACCACTGGTTTATAGTATGTTTATATTTAAGTCTATCACTCTTTTCTTTAAAGCCATTCCCCTCCTCACATATATACTCTCTCCCTCTCCTCTTCTTCCAACACCCCAGTATGAGTCTCAGGTCCCTTTAAGGTAAGCTATTGTATACAGAAAAATCAGAGTTCTGTGTGACTTCCTTAATAAGAACCTTATTTTTAAAAGAGCACAGCATAGATAATCGAGGCCAGATTTTTAAACGTGCTCCGTACCTTGTAGTTTTCACTGTTATCAGTGGATGCTGAACACATTTGAAAATCTGATTTTCAAATTTCTAAGTAGTTTGAGGTATATTTAAAGGGTGTTTAATATGAAGTACTCCTGTTAGTACCTATTTTTACTGTTCATGACCTGAGCTCATCTGAAATATTTTCCCTACATGAATTTTTGATGAAAATGAAAAAAAAAAAATCTTTAGGTTGTATCATAATTTTCCATTGACATTTTAGAGTTTTTGGCTAAAAATTTCAAAACCAAAAATTTGTCTGAAAATTGAAAGATCTTAGCCAAAATATGTGGATTAAAAAGAAAATCCACAGAAAGCAGAAACTGTTTGTGAAAATATTTGTTTAGTCAAAGAAAACCACCTTTTTGTTTGGAAAATAGTTTTTGATGGAAAATTTTCTACCAGCCCTCATAATCACCATAATTTATAAATGGACAACTTAAGTAGGAGTGGATTATTGCCTGGCAAAAAGATACAAGTTTAGGCCCAGTGCAGCTGTTAGTGGACAATTTTCCTAATATGGGCATTACTGGCAAAGACTCATCCACATAACATGTCACTTCTGGGTGTGGCAGACAACAATGAACTGCTGCACAGTAATCAGTCAAATTTGCACATTATATACATGGGGGAAAAAAGGATGGTGATGGGGTAGTAGCATTTTAAGTATAGACATCTGGTGAAAACTCAATAAATCAAAGCATGATGCAAAGGAGATTGTTCTAGTTGGAGAGAAGGGTTCATTTGTGGCAAATCATGGCTCGGTGTTATTACCTATCTTTAGGCACTTATATGGACTCCATTATTTTAATATCTGAGTGCTTCGCAATCCTTTAATGTATCTGTTCTCGCAACAACCCTGAAAGGTAGGAAAGTGCTCTTCTTAACATTTTACAGATGGGCAGTTGAGGCCCCAAAAAACGAAATGATGTACCTAAGGTTTCATAGGTAATCTGCAGCAGAGCAGGAAACCAAACCAGGGTTGCCCAAATCCCAAACTAGCACCACTGGTGCTAGTCATTTATAAGAAGCCAAAAGAATATGAGGCTTTTTTTATATGTCCTATGTATTAATGGGCAGAGAGGATGAGTTGGACTAGCATGCTGTTGATATCTTACTCCAAAAGTGTCTTGAAAGAAAGAAAATAAGCAGCAACTTCTGACTTGCAATTACTGTTGGAACAAGTACAGCCATAGGAATTAATTAGTAGAGAATGGTGTATTATTACTGTTGCTCCCACACAGTCAACAAGCAGCAGAATTGCAGCATTAGTTAAGCAACAAGAAAGGAAAATGTCACAGGGATGGAGATATTTTTCCATTGTTATGTCAAGAGCAAAAGACACAACAGCTACTGACATCAGTGATTAAATGATTGTGCAGTTTTTCTAATATACCAGCAGAGAGTTAAGTATGGATTTTATCTCCCCTTGCCTGGAAACCTCAACTATGAAAAATCACATAAAGCACAATCATAGTGAACATCAGAATGGCTCATAGAAACCATGGAAATTGCCATATTAGGTCAGTCTAGTGCTATATCTAGTCCAGTAGCCACCAGTGCCAGAACCAGAAGATGCTGTAAGAGTCCCTGGAGTGGAAACTTATGGAGTAAGCTCTCATAGAGACAACTTTTTCCTTCACCATGCAATTAGGGATTGACTTTTCCCATGAAACATTAAGTTTTATATATCTTAAAGATTGTTTTATATCCCTTAAAAATCTTACCTAGTCTACGTGTGGAAGTCCATCTTTTTGTACTCCTACTACGCTCTGTGATATCTTTTGGCAATGAGTTCCATAGATTGTGCACCGTATGGCCCAAAAATTTGCCATCGCTTCAGCTAATCTTGCACTGCATGTTTGTCTGCTGCTCAAGAGCTCCATACACATGGTGGACTAGACCCTGAGTAGTATCAGGGGAATGCTTGGTGCCCTTCAGAAAGAGGGTCTGGCTTTAAGCAAACCTCTGCTGCTGAGCTGATCCATCCATCAAAAATGCTCTAATTATGTTGCCTGCTAAAGGCATAAAGGCAGTGATGGGCAACCTGCAGCCAACATGTCCCTGCAGCCCACAGGTTCCCATAGTTCCCATTGGCCAGGAACGGCAAACCGCTGCCACTGGGAGCTGCAGTGGGCCATGCCTGCGGATGGTCAATGTCAGCAAAATGTCTTGTGGCCTGCAATCAGATTGCCCTGATGGGCCGCAGGTTGCCCACCACTGACTGCATTAAGGGATGTACAGGAACCCTGGCCGTATCCTCTATGCTGGTAACTGTGGAAGGCGGTATAGCACCATCTCACTCAGAGATTACCTTATTCTGGAGGAATCATATAGTTGCTTACTAAATCTACTTTAAGCAGCAGAGCGATGCAAAGCTAGCTATGTACTGGAAAATCAAGTCTATTGTACACAATATAAAACAAAAGCTATCAAATATATTATGCTGTTGGTTTCTCTTTCAACCCTTGGAACAATATTCTTCTATACTATAAATCAAGTTAATATACATACACAGTACCATATACAAAAATATATATTAAAACTATAAATATAAGGCTCAAGGAATGTATAGTTTTGAAATAGAAATATTAGTTAAATCTGCATTCACTAATGTCTTACAAATATTATCACACTTCCTGGGGAATTTGTTACTTATAAAAATGCTGTAAGACATTCTTCACTGCAGTTTATTTTATAAACACAAGTTGCTTCATGAGGTTGGCTATAAATTCTATCACTCCCAAATGATATACAAAATAAGCCTGAGCATGTTTACCCTGTAATAATATAAAAAGCTGAACTTATTTACAGGAAGCTTCAGAAGGAACCCTTGGTCCTGTGCTGCTGATACAACATGAATGGGCCTGTCTGAAGGGGCAGGGGGGGGGGAAGGAAAATCCCTCTGAGAACCATCTTCTAAACAAAAGCCAGAACTTCAAAGCAGTGCAACACTTCTAGAATCCTATAATAAATTAAGAGAAAATACCTTGCCCATTTACATTTCTTTGTTCTTATTTACCATTTCATGTAATGTCATGAAATTGCTAAATTTTCATTCACCAGCTTCATCAGGATTCAAAAACAGCACCATTATATACTTCACAAATTGACTGTATTAATACATATTTATGTCGGGAGGAAGTAAAGGAGTGATTGAAGGGTTATTTTTGAGCCAGGCTGGAAGTCTAGGTATAGTGTTTTAACCTGCCAAGCTGGAGGCCTTTTGACTCCAAACTTGTGTAGCACTTACAAAAATGTAACACTTACATTTATTATAAATAATCAGTCACAGGTTCTTTCCCAAAATGGGTCACACAATATTCCCTCTCTTTCTATCTGGGATTGAAGTGACAAGCAAAAGCGTAGTATAGATTCAATTATAACCTTCTAAAGAAAATAGATAATTGTAATACCTATAACACTGCTCTACAGCCAAAACGCTTCTGAAATAAATGTAGTCAAACTTTACTAATTCTGGGTCACTGAGAACGAAAATTATGCTTAAAATTGTTGATTGGCTCTAGTTTTCAAGATATGCTATTGGGTCAGTATATATGACCCTTGACTTGGGAATGGCGGAGGATAAGTGAGTTATAACGGGAAAGGATCTCAATTAAAACCAGAAATGACTAAAATACATCTTTGACTGGATCTATGAATAAATCTATGACTGGGTTTGGACATTACTTGCTTTTTAGGCAAAACAATGAATGATGCAACCTGAAGCTGGTATTGCGTCATACATGATATGAATTGCATCATGTTATTCCTAGAAGTCATGGATGATGCAATCATAACGAAGCTTACATCACTCTGCTGAACAAATTGCCCTATATCAGCTCTAGAAATCATACATTATCGTGCTCTCTTATTTGTCAGTGTTTGATTTTGCAAAGGGACACATTTCTGTTTAGCCAAAGTGAGCACAGATGCCTCATACTTGTGTGAACTGTGCAGATAACTTCTGCTATGTTTGTGGTGAAGTGACTTTTACATCACAAAAGCGCAGTATAACCACTATGGTTAAGAAAGCCTATCACCTTTATTTTGGCTGCAAAATTGGAGATCAGGACAAGAGGTGGGCCCCACACATATGCTGCAACACTTGTGCAACAAATCTTCGCTGGTGGTTGAACAGGAAAAGGAAATCTATGCCTTTTGCAGTGCCAATGATTTGGAGAGAGTCAATAGATCATACCGGCAATTGTTACTTCTGCATGGTGCCTCCAGTTGGGAAAGGTGTGTCAAAGAAGAAAAAGTGGACTGTGCATTATCCAAACATTCCATCAGCTATACGCCCAGTACCCCACGGGGAAGGACTGCCTGTTCCTGATGCAGCAGAATCATTCTCACTTGAGTCAGACGAGGAAGAGGATGAAACTTCTGGTCCTGAACCATCAATGTCACAGGACTCACATTTTCTCCCATCCTCCTTCTCTGAACCACACCTCATAACACAAGGTGAACTGTATGACCTTGTCAGGGATTTGGAATTACCCAAGAGTAAGGCAGAGCTGTTGGGATCCAGACTACAGCAGTGGAATCTCCTGGCAGGTGATGTTAGGGTTTCCATGTTCCGTGACCGTCAAAAGGATCTTGTCCAATTCTTCTTCATGGAAAGTGATCTTGTAGCCTGCAACACCATCGATGGTGTGATGGCAACCCTCAACATTGTTCACGATCCAGATGAGTGGAGACTCTTCATTGATTCATTGAAGACGAGTCTTAAAGCTGTTTTACTGCATAATGGCAATGTTTTGCCATCAATTCCAGTTGGTCATGCAGTCCATATGAAGGAAACCTATGACAACATGAAACAACTTTTGAGGTGCATAAACTATGACCAACATCCGTGGCAGCTTTGTGGCGATTTAAAAGTTGTTACTCTCTTGCTTGGTCTGCAGACTGGATATACAAAGTACTGCTGTTTTCTCTGCGAATGGGATAGTCGTGCAAGAGATTCCCACTACATCAAGAAAGATTGGCCACTCCGACAGTCATTGAAGCCTGGGAGGAAAAGTGTTCAGCATCCACCACTTGTTGAATCAAGGAAGATTTTGTTACCACCCTTACACATCAAGCTGGGTCTGATGAAGAACTTTGTCAAGGCCATTGACAAAACACAAGCAGCTTTCAAGTACCTCCGTGGAAAATTTCCAAGGTTAAGTGAAGCTAAGATAAAGGAAGATGTCTTTGTTGGTCCTCAGATTCGTGAACTTCTTCGAGATGATGCATTTGACCATGCACTGTGGGGCAAGGAAAAGATGGCATGGAAAGCCTTCCAGTTAGTGGCAATAAATTTTCTCAGAAACAACAAGGCAGACAACTATAGGTTGTTGGTGGAAAACCTCCTCAAGGCATACAAAAGCCTTGGTAGCAACATGTCACTAAAGATATATATTTTGCACTCTCATCTAGATTTTTTTCCAGCGAACTGTGGAGCAGTGAGCGACGAGCACGGCGAGCGATTTTCACCAGGCCATTGCAACAAAGGAGAAACGCTATCAGGACAAATGGAGCCCATCAATACTTGCAGACTATTGCTGGACAGTGACTAGAGATGCTCCATTTAATGAATACAAGAGACAAGCCAAGAAGCGCCGAGTTGACACTGAATAGGACTAAACTATGTACATAATAGTTTTTTGCCTTTTGTTTCATAATACATTTTATTTATATAACCCTTTTGCTGATTTTTAAAGTGTTACATAAACAGGACAGGAAATATTATCATGTAAAGCAACCATAAACACATGAAAAGACCTAGGTTTTTAATTTATGATTAAAACTCTATCTACACAATATATATAGACATAAAATGTAAAATCTTAAATATCTCAGAAACAGTAGCCAATCAGTTGTTTTAATAGTCATATTTGAATTCAGCACATCAAAATACATAATACATAGCACATTTTATCTCTGAAGCAGACGACTTCTCAAAAATTGTAGACCAGTGTAATCATTAAACAGCACAAAATCATCCAGATAAACAACCTATGAAGCCAATTGGGGCATTCTAATAAATTCATTGCATAGTTGCTCTATAAAAGTTGAAGATGATACAGGGAGAAAAATAACAAGAGGAGAACCTCAGAAGGCCAGAGATTCAGTTGGCTCCAGTTCAGAGTCTGGGAAAGATGTCTTATACCCTACATTATGCAGATGTCATGGATGTATACCCATATTTGTTCTGGTACTCCAATTATCATAAGGTCAATGAATGCCATATTCCATTTGTGGTATTCTCAGTGTCCATATTAACCATAATCATTAATATTAAGCATTTACATCAATCCTTTCTCAGTTATTTCCTAACATTTTTTGTGTTAATTAGATCTAACAACCAACCCATTGTCTAGCAACCTAACTGATAAAAATCCACTAAACCCCCTTCTCATGGGAATTTTGCAGTCTACTGTCCCTTTTGTGACCTTCTGTTTATCTTCTCTGAATAAGAGTGCAAAATTATGACCTAGGGTTATATTCCTTTAGATCTATAGCGGAGTGGGCAAACCACGGCTCTTTTACATTTAAAGTGATGCTTCTGCCCTGCAGCAGGGTAGTGGGGCTCAGGGCTTCAGCCCTGTGGGGCACACCTGTCAGGACCCTGAGCCTTGGCAGAAGTTCCAAGCCCCACCACCCTGCCGCAGGGCAGAATTCTTGAGTCCCTGAAGGCATGCCTGGCTCTCGAGATTATGAAGATTATAATATGCAGCTCACAAGGTCAATAAATTTGATCACCCCTGGCCTATAGTATTGTAACTAAAATGCAGCCATTAGCATAACTACTTCAAATAGGCCTCCTACTAATACAGCAAATCCTAAATATAGCAAGCCTGATAACTCATTTACTTATGTCCACCTATTTGTCCCCTATCTATACATGTTTCAAACTAATAAGCAGAACATCAAGGTCAGTCATATACTTATATACACTATTATATTTATTGCAAAGAGCACATGCAGGGGAAACAGGAGAAAGGTCACAGAGCAACACCCTGATCTCTTGATGCATGAGTGATTCCTTTGTGTTTTGTACAGAATTAAGCAGTTCTATACTTAAGCAATTAAGAATTGTCAGTGCTTAAAAATATATAATAATTAGAGATGCTTGACATTTTCAAAACAGTTGTCTCTATTAATTTTTTTGTTAATATTTCAAAATATATATATTTCAGTTTAGGATTATTTACAGATCTCAGGGTGAATTTCCTGCCATATTTCCTATTTGCTTTTGATTTTATTATAGGGACTACTTTAATTTAATTATCTTGCCATTACTTTGGTATCAACCCGGGTCATGAGTTCATTGGACATTGTGCTAGGGTGTGACAAATTAGGATTAGTTTATATCAGTAAACTGTTTCTCTTTGTTTCTCTTCCCCTCACCTCCACTCCAAAGGGTCAGACTAGGCTATGTATGGATGTGAGGTTCAGAATGCAGAACTAACAGTCAAGCAGGTTTTTTTATATGTAGTGTGACCTTATTTATCATGCCAATAAATGTCAGCTTTAATGTTCATGCTCTACTTTTGTTCACCAAGTAATCATTCACAACTCTATAAAGAGGGTTGATTGTATGTTGTTAGTAGGGAACAATCAACTAAATACTGTTTTAAAAATCATATCAAGTAATCAAATAAAGCAATTCAGCTACTCACTTATGGAAAACATTTCATTCCTATCACATATTACTATACCATAGATTGAATTGATGTCTTTCACTCTGTCTCCTTTTCTATTATTTATTCATGTTCTCCAAACATCTTCTATTTTGCAGATAATCTGTAAAGTTTATTTATATGAATGGCATTTGTAATTACTAAGAATTTTTTTAATAGTGAGAGCTCCATCTGTTCTAAAGGGCAACCTACAATAATATATAATATAATATTTAGAGCAAGTCAAAAAATTAAGAAAAGCATATTAGAGGTGCTATTGTTCACCTCTAACATGCTTTTCTTAATTTTTTGACTTGCTTTAAATATCAATATTTCTAAAAAACATTGTAACAAAAAATAGAACAATTAACCCTGCTACTGAAATATTTTTCTGGTATTATCATCACTACAAATTTACAAGAACAGAAAATTGCTGTGCATAAATTGCACTTATAGATAATAGCATAAATTTCTCCAATCTCAACAATTATATAAAATTACTCAAATATAGTTGAGTCTATATATTCCTAATTTGTCCCCCTCGGAGACTCCATTATTAAAGATTGTATTACTTATTTGCCTCCACAGACTTACGTTGAGTACCTTGAAATAAAAATTACCTTAAAACTTTGTAGACAGTTATATTTTATAGTGAGCATTTTGAAATGGTTTAGACATTTCAAAAATATATGACTTATGAGATCATTTCTAGATGTTCATCTGCAACAGTTCTATGGCAGTGACTATAGAAGGCTGTTAAGATGATATCACCACATCACCAGCAGAATATCATCTTCATTCATTAGGTATGATTTATCACCTGCCTCTGAGTGGAAATCTCAGTTTCCTTAGAACTTCTTATTTTGGATGTAAGTGTAGTGAATGAGCAGGAGGAAAGAAGAACATAGAAGAAGCTTTCAAAGAGTCTCTCTAGTGGTCTGCAAATATTTTGAAAAATTGAATAAGTTTCAGGATTATGTGCTGAATGCACAAACAGGGCAAGTGGGAAATTCAACACTTTTTAAAGATTTTAAGTTAACGCTTATATTTTATGACCCATGAAAAACAGCCTTTTGATTTCTATTCTGCTGTAATGCCCAAGTATGTACTATGCTGACATACCAGAGCACACTAATGAAGCATGGAATCAGCCAATATGGAGGCTTTTGTAGTAAATGGCAAAGTTTTTAATTAATTGGCATGCTCCTTACAAAGTCTTTCTCATAGATTTTTACCTCTTTCCTTTTATTTTTTTCCCCTTAATGTTTCCGTTTTCTCTCCTTTTCTAGGAAAGTCCTGTAGTCACTACACTTTCTTCAGACCTCTGCTTCTTTCCCCAACTGGTCATTTCCAGAAGTGTATAACCTGCTGGCTCCCAACATTCCTTGTTAAAGCAACATAACCCATAACATTGTGCCTACTGTTTAAAGTAGAATGTTCCCACTGAACTGGGAATGTGTTGAGGGCATTTAGTATTATTTTCTGGGGAAACTCCTAGCCTATCCCTCACCCACTAATGCTATTGATGACCCTGAACTAAGTGGAACTAGAGTATGGTTTCTAGAGATGGGAAAGCAGGCAGTGAAGGAAAAGGATCAGGATTTAATTTCAGAGTTTATTTAGGGAGTCTACATGGCTTTGTCCCATGGAATATAAGGAAGCTATTGCAGCCCTGAAGCTGCTGTCAAATCCACTGTGGAGATTTGTTGCCTGAGACACATTTTTCCTTCCTTGTTTCCCACAGAAGCACAAAGCCTGGGTAATTGTTTAGCTGTGGGGACATGTGATTTTGCACTCTATGGACAAGATCCCTAGTTGGAGTAAATCAACTACATCCATTTCCATGAGCAGAAGAGATGACCTTTTATCTACAAATAAATTGAAGAGTACTCAAAAAGAGATAGATATTGATTATTCTGACTTTTTCACTGTATAAAACAAGAATCAGTGTACAACAGTGAAAACTTAGCTATTATGAAAACATTTATAGTTGTATGAATATATAGAAAATTGAATAAACTCCCAAAGGAGGAGGAGGATGACATTGCAATTTGAGATATAGTGCAAAACTGAGGGAGGTGAGGAAAGCAGAATGGAAGCAAAAACAGTAGGATACTTGAGAGATGGCCCCAGAAACTCTTTGAAAAGTACTTTGAGCATTTTGACTAATATATCCACATTCTGGCTGGCCTGTTTTTTCTTTTCTCTGTACTGAATTTATGGCATGGAGTTAGCACGGCCAAAGGAGAATTTATTTAATAGATGAAATATGTGGTAGTATGAATGGGGAGGCTGGGTTACCAAAATTTATGAAAGGAGGAGGAATGTGGTTGGTTAAAAAATAAATACATTTTGGAACAACACAAACATATGCCTAGCATAGTTCAAACTGTTTGGTTATATGTCCACCCCCTTCCTACATAATGTAGGTTCTTTGTTGCTGGAATGTGTCTTCAATATATTCGTTGGATGCCTTGCAAACTTTGAGGTGCTGAATAAGTAAACAATTATAATCCTCACCACCTTGGATAATATTCACACTGTTTATAGGGAGGGCAAACATACCATGAATTGAAGCTATTCAGAAAGGGGCATTAAAATTAGAGCTGGTTAGATGATAAAAACACTTATCTGCAAGTATTTGTTTGAAATTTGTACTTGAATTTGCTTTCATAGTGTTCACGCCCTCTATAATGGGTGTTTATCCCACCCTAGCCTAGAAGGGGTAGTGAGGCTGGATAGGCCACAGCTGAGGGGAATTAGTGGCCTAAGTCATCCCCTGAATGATGATGCAACCCAGATCAGAAGGAAAAGAGGGGGTAGTATAATGCCTTCAAGCTGGTAGCAGAAAGGGGCTGTTGAGAAGGAAACCGTAGCCACTCTGTGGACATTAGAGCCGGTGTAGGAAAAGGCTCAGGCTACGTCTACACTATGGGGGGGGGGATCGATTTCAAATACGCAAATTCAGCGTAGCTAAATTTGACGTATCTGATCTGACTTACCCCGCTGTGAGGACGGCAGCAAATCGACCACCACGGCTTCCCCGTCAACGGCGCTTACTCCTACCTGGGCTGGTGGAGTACGTGCATCGATTCGGGGATCGATTATCGTGTCCTGACGAGATGCGATAAATCAATCCCCAAGAGATCGATTTTCTACCGCCGATCCGGGCGGGTAGTAAAGACCAGCCCTCAGGGAACTGACAGCAAGGTTTAAGATGGTGCAGAGTTTAGCTGATTTGAATGTTCGTGATCTGGAACTTGGAATAGAGGTTGGGCCTGGGTTCCCCTACTAGCCACTGGAGAAGGGAACAAACCAAGTAGTGGAATAGAAGACTGCCTAGGACAATCAATCAGTCAGTGGGACTCTGGTTATCCTGGAAGGAGAGGATTATTGTGACCTGGTAAGAGGTCCAAGCCATGAAGAGAGAGCACCCTGAATTGCACAGAGAAAGGTTGGGAGGAAAAATCAGGGGGGACGTGAATGAGCAGCAGAAGGGGGTGTTGGACCTGGAGAGAGCTAATCCCCAGAGCAACCAGGACGAGTTGCCCTGGAGGTGAGGGGATCCTCTCACATTCAGTCTATAGAATAAAATATTTGAAAGGATACTCACTAAATAATAATGAAGACATACAAGAAAACCAATCAATCATCTGTTCATGGAATTCTTTGTAAATAATTACGAAATGAATCCTAGTGTGTTTGAAATTTAATTGTTTATAAGCAAACAATATAAAAAAAGAAATAATAAAAAGGTAAGCAGTTCCATAATATGTGTGTGTGTATATAGCAAAGAATGATATCATTCTGAAAAAAAATATTGTGTCAATCTTGTGTCTTGCCAGACTTTCAAGGGAATAGATGGATCAAATGCTGCTATCGACATGTTATGGCTATCCCCTTGGAAAAGGTACAGTATTTCTCTTAAAATTGAGTACCTGTTTAGAGCAATGTGAGACAGATGTTCTGTTTCAGTGGTTTCTATGACAGAGGTTGTTTGCTTGTCTGTGTGCTTCTGTGCTGATTAACCTTTATGCTATGCTGCTGAAAAAACAGGCTCTGGGAGCTCAGAATAGATCCATAAAATAAAGTTTTGCTTCTTGATGCTATAATTGAAAACAAAGATGGACTCAGACTAGAGCACTAGATCAGTCCTCTTTGACAAAGACTAGCTCTGGGTCTGAACTTGTTGACTTGGGGTTCATCTCCACCTGAAAGAGAAGAGGACATACACACAAAAATGATTCAGTGTCTTTATTTTCTTCTCATGGCAAATTAGCTCATTAGGGGGTCCTGCTTCAGTTTAAGCAGATAATTGACTTCAATGGGATTTAAGTATGTGATTAATAGTGTATTGAATTGGGCCTAAAAACAGTAGCAATATGCAATCTCACAAAATTTTCAGTCTGATTGCTCACCTGCAGTCTGTGCTGCTGAAAATAATGGTATTTATTATGTTGTTCAAAGAAAGTGGTGGTGGTGGTGTTTTTAATCTTCAAAGCTTAAATGTGACACATCTGGGCCCAGGCCTAATCTTAAAGGCAAAAACAAAAGTTTACCAAATTAAACTAAGAACAAAGGAAACTAAACATATCTGGCGGAATAGGCTCCTATATAAGACAAAGCCCCAAATATTGGGACGGTCCCTATAAAATCAGGACATCTGATCACCGTAGTATCCCCCAGCGCCCCATCGTATAATAGGGATAACAGCACTCCTCTACCTCACCGAGGGGCTGTGATGTGAGGCGCTCAGATACTATGGTGCTGGGGCCACATAAGTACCACAGGAAGAGTGGTAACTTATCTATATCACTGCTATCCCTTCCCTAGGTTGGGACCCTTCTTTTCACCTACCCCCCTCGCATCGCCCTCTTTTCTGAATGTAAACTTGGTTCAGAGGGCTTGGCTGCATTTCTTCTGAGTCCCCTGCATTATCTCTTCAACACCTTCCCTCCCCACAGGGATTCCTGTTTTACAGGTTCATCTAACGCTTCCAGATCCTTAATTTAATTGCCAGCCCTCTTTATCTTAATCACCCTGCCTCTGTTTGTAAACAAAACACTGACTCCCAGCCCCAGGGTCACAAGCTGGGAGAAGCACCTCTCTGCAGAACACACATTCCACACTAACATTGTCAGGGGCGGCTCTATGTATTTTGCTGCCCCAAGCACGGCAGTCAGGTGGCTTTCGGTGGCATGCCTGCGGGAGGTCCGCTGGTAACGCGGATTAGGCGGCATGGCTGCGGGAGGTCCGCCAGTCCCACACCTTCGGCGTACCCTCCGACGAATTGCCACCGAAACTGCAGGACCAGCGGACCTCCCGCAGGCATGCCGCTGAAGGCAGCCTGACTTCCGCCCTCACGGCAACCGGCAGGCCGCCCCCGCGGCTTGCCGCCCCAGGCACGCGCTTGGTGCACTGGTGCCTGGAGCCACCCCTGAACACTAGGTAGGTAAGAGCTCCATCTGGGAGAACACCTCCTGTATGAAACTCAGGCTGGGGTGGGAAACCCCACTCCCCCCCCCCAATTAGCACCCTTGACACTGCCTTCCTTATAAAGGACTTTGCCTTCATGCTGGGCCGACGTATACTGTCCGCTTGCCTGTATCAAACATACTAGCAAGTTATAGTGTCCAAATTTTAGGGTGCTTAAAGACCATTTAAATACACAAGATTTAACCTCAGCTGAAGACAAGTGACTGTCCACTGGTGTCCGGGCCTTGTCGTGGTGGGACAACTTTCATGCTCTAATGATCCCCTGAGTCTGTGTCGGCAGAGGCTTTTTTTTGCCAGATTGGTCTGTGGGAGAGGAGCCAGACAAAACAGACACCCTCGTCCTCCTGGTTGGGGGTTGGGCATAGAGCTAATAACCCTGTCCTGCAAAAAAACAAAATATGTTACGAAAACAGAGATGGAGAAATCAACCATTACTGTGTGTGATGGCCTTCAGGAGTCAGTGACCCCTGTGACTGCCAATGGTGAAAGCTGAAAGGAAGCCACTGGCATGAAGACTGAAGTGCTCAACACCAAAACAGAAACCAAACGTGTTTTTTGGAATGTATGGACAATGTACGAAACAGGGAAGCTAGATCAGGTCACAGCAGAGATGAGACTCTACAGCTTACGCATCCTGGGTGTCAGCGAGAGCAGATGCACAGAATCAGGAAGATTAACAATAGCCTCGGGAGAAACTTTTCTGTATTCTGGATGCGATGATGGACAACACCGTGAGGGTGTTGCCATCCATTAGATGAAGGGAGTGGAGGATTTCCTGCTTGAATGGAAGTTCATCAGCAGCAGACTTATGAGAGCCAGACTGAAAGGGAAACACAATAATATCACCCTGATTCAGTGCTACACTCTGACAAATGACAGTGATGAAGAAGTAAAGGACAAATTTTACCTTCTATTACAGGCAGAATTAGAGAGAGTACCATGCCATGACCTAATTATCATCATGAGAGACCTGAACGCCAAGGTCAGCAAGGGGAGGACATGGGTGTGGCACCATGAATGAAAACAGAGAGAGGCTTGTTGATTTCAACATTGTGAAATTCACAAGATGACATTGTGTTCGCTAAATGGCAGAGATAAGAAACAGATTGACCATATGATGATCAATTGCAAATGATGACACTCACTGACAGATGTGAAAGTTAGAAGGGTGCAGATGTTGGCAGTGACCAGCACTTCGTGACAGTCTCCTTCAAGCTAAAACTGAGAAGTGTGGTTCCACCAAACAAGGGACATAGACATTATGACCTTGACAAGCTAAAGTCCCCTGAAATACAGAAAGCTTTCATTCTGCAACTGAAGAACAGGTTTCAGGAACTTGCAGATCTTGATGAAGAGGAGGGGAATACAGATGAAGAGATCAACAAGACGTGGGACAAAGTAACAGCAATTTATAAACAGAGCAGTGAAGCCTGTCTAGGCTACAGGCAGAAAAGAACGAAGGAGTGGATTACACTCAGCACTTGGAACGCCATAGAAACCAGATGATAAAAAAGTTTTAGACACATAATCCCAGAAGCTAAAGGACAAATACCATGAGCAGTATAGCAAGGTACACCGGGAGGTCAAATGCTCTGTGAGAGCAGACAAATGACATTATATTGATAATCTGGCAACACAAGCAGAGGATGCAGCTGCCCTCAGTGAACAAGGAACCATCTACAAAATGACACGCTTATCAGTGGTAAACGGCAGACACCAACAAACACTGTCATCAGGGACAAACAAGGCCACCTCCAACAACAACAAAAAGAACAAGAACTGTGCTGTACAGAGCATTTCAAAGAATTGCCAAACAGGGAGCCACCTAAAGAGGAAGCAAACAGTCAGGCGGCAGAGGAAGATCTTGATATCAACACAGATACCCCAACTAAGGAAGAGATCATTCAAGCCATCAAATCCTTAAAAAAATGGAAAGCTCCTGGAAAGGATAACTTGAATGCAGAATTGTTCAAGGTAAATCCTGAGTTAGCAGCATCTATCCTGGCCCCTCTATTTACATCAGTCTGGGAAAGGGAAAAAGTGCCAGATGAGTGGACCAATGGGGTTATAGTGAAGATACCAAAGAAAGGATCTCTGTGATTGTAATAACTGGCGTGGTATTATACTTTTATATGTGCCAAGCAAAGTATTGTGTAAGATCGTAGTTCAGCATATATCAGAAGC
Organism: Malaclemys terrapin pileata; assembly: GCF_027887155.1. Classification (NCBI taxonomy): domain Eukaryota; kingdom Metazoa; phylum Chordata; order Testudines; family Emydidae; genus Malaclemys; species Malaclemys terrapin. Next base: position 95,634,161 of record NC_071509.1, read on the forward strand.
AGTTAATAGCGTTCTCAGAAAAGAGCAAGCTGGTTTTTGGAAAGGGTGTGGATGCACGGACCAGATCTTCACTCTACGAAATGTAACAGAACACTGCTTAGAATGGCAATGGCAACTCTACATAAACTTCATAGACTTTTAAAAGGATTTTGATACCATTCACAGGAACAGCCTATAGTGCATTCTGTGGGCATATGGAATCCCTCTCCATATAATCAACATAATCAAAAGCTTCTATTTCAACTTTACATGCAGCGTTGATCACAGTGAGCTCAGTTTTGAAGTCAAAACAGGAGTACATTGGGGTGTGTCATGTCTGCAGTCCTCTTCAACATTGCCATTAATGCTATAATGTCATTGTAGAGTATAACAGAAGACATGCCAAGAAGTATTAAATAGAGACCCTTTTCATCCCTTGAAGACCTGGACTTCACAGATGATCTCACTCTCCTACCACATACCCAACACAATATACAAGAAAAAAACAACTCGACTCAATGCATACAGCCAGCAAATTGGACTGAAAATCAAACGTGGTAAGATAGATATCATGACCTTTAATATTGCCTCACCATCCCCAGTATGGATAGAGGATCATGTTCTTACCAATGTAGAAACATTCACATACTTTGGCAGCACCATCAGCCAGAATGGTGGAACAAGCCAGGACATCCGGAACAAAATCAATAAAGCCAGGAACACCTTCAGGAGCTTAAATACAGTCTGGAAATCATCAAAGCACAACACCAAAACCAAACTCAAGATTTATCAGTGCTGCTTACTTTCAACATTATTTTATAGTGCAGAATGCTAGGTAATGAGAAAGTGTGACATGTCCAAACTGTCTTCATTCCATACACTCTGCTAAGGAAAATCCTCTGTATCTTTTGGCCCAGAACAATCTCAAATCAAGATCTAGTGACACAGTGCAGCCAAGAGGATCTGAGCACCATCATTGCCAGGAGGCATTGGGGATGGGTTGATCATGTGCTTCGGATGGAAACTGATTCTGTCACCAGGGTATCAAGAAGGACACCGGAAGGTAAGCAAAAATAAGGCTGCTTGAAAACGACATGGTGAAGAGCTGTGGAAGCTGAGCTGAAAAACCTGGGGCACAGCTGGGAAACCGTTGATAGAATTGCCAGAAACAGACAGGAGTGGAGGAGCTTTGTCGCTGCCCTAAATGCCAGAGGCGTAATGGGAACATGATGATGATGAAGACAAGTGAATAGATTCCTGGTTTAAATTTGCCAGAGACCTAGCTCATTCATGCCTAATCACAACAGGAAGAACTTTAATATGGTTTTGTCAAGATTTTGTGCATCTCCCACCAAAGAAGAGTCCATTTATAAGTATATAATAGCAGAAACCACTTTGAATTCTTTTTCTGCATAAAATCAATAAAAACAAAAGGGATTGTTGCTCACAGGCACTACCTATAAGCTTATTGCCCTCTAGATTTTTGGGGTATCTCAGATGGTTTCCAGATTTAAAACATCTGCTACTACAATTTTATATATATGTTGTGTTTATAATTACCATGTTATCAAGGAGCAGTCATAAGTAAAATGAAGACTTCCTTTTCTTTTCATGCTGAAATATTGCAAATCATGTTCACTGAATTTTCATATGTTAATGGAAATTATATATATGAAACTGACTACTTTCTATTTTTACAAGACAAATTAAGAGCATGGATTTCAGAGGTTAATTTAGAGTTAAATATGGCTAGTTCTTATTTTTAGATCTAATTTAAAATATAGAATGTGTATATTAACACAGTCTAGTTATTTAAATGATGCACAAAGTAGGCTTATCTAGCCTAAACTCTAAAATGAATAAAGCACTCTTTTCCTGTTTCTTTTCTTGACTGCAATGGTGGAAAAGGACAGAAGTGTTGGTGGCATAGTGTATCCCTTTCTCTACATGATCAGATTTATTTTTGACATTGTTCTTCTTCTGATTCACTGTGCTATAAAATTATTTGAATGGACTTTTTTTTAAGGCCTCTTATAACTTTTTCCTCATTTTCAAATGTTCATATAGTAAAAGAGGCTATAATCTGTGATTCATGTATTGTGTATAGAATGTGGATTAATCTTTAAATGTTCTGACTTTGAAACTGCCAAAAATTCTGACTAGGCTTTTGCTGCAAATTAGAACAAGACGAGACCAATGTCAATCTATGGAAAAGTCCCTTAACATCTCTCTTAAGTTGCACTGCTTATTGCAAAATGTTTTGCTCTTTTTTTCCAAGGGTTTGTACTATATTCAAGGATTTCAATAAATTATTTTTAGAGGTAATTGTAGTTGTCCAAGGCAACTTGATACTTCATGAAATTTACTAAAAGGTTTTCATTTATTTGCATCCATTGCTTAAAATAAAGTTGTAACAGAGTATCTCAAGATTCTGTAGTAATTGTAAATATATATTCTTGCAAGGTAAGTTAGGTGGAACCATTGTGTGTTGCTTGTATAAATAGCAATTGTTTACTGTATGTGATCAGTATGGAACAACCTGATTAGAAAGTAAATGGAATTTAATCTTCAAACTAATCTTATGTTCTTCAGCTCTGTTTGACATATTTAGTTGTACTCACATACTTGCATCTTTTCATAATAATAAAACCTTCATAGCCATCCATTTTTATTATTAAAGCGGACAGACTACTGAACTAATGGAGGTTAATAAAAGCCCTAATATTTTAGTCAAACTTTCACAGTCTTGAAGATGAAAAATTAATTAAGTTGTGTTTGCTACAGGTGCAGAAACTTCATAAAGGGCACATATTCATTTTCCTACCTATGAATAATTTATTTTAAAGAGAACAAATGATTGTTATCTTTGTGAAATCTGGGATCATGTGGGGCATAATGAGCTCCTTGTAATGCAAAACATATACCAAGGTGTTACAGTGCTAGAACACAGTAAAAATTTAGACCCCAATTTATTGTATGGTGTGGACTTGAAACTGTTAACATGGTATGGTTCTCAAATTCAATACTTATTAAAGAGAAACCTGTGTTACATAATTTCCTGTGGAATGTGTCTAATCTTGCACTGCTATATTCTGTCAACCAGCTTTGAATGCTAGTTAAGACACTAATGAGACAACTTAGAAATATGATTTCTGTAATCAGTGATGCTGTAAAACTGGCTTAATCGAAACTTGTGAACATACTCAAATTTAATATTACAAATCCAGTTCTGAATTTTTGTAGTTTGTTCATCTCTATTAACAGAAATAAGATCTTTAAGCAGAGGTGCTCTCTTACTCACATACATTCTATTCTTATCTTTGAAGAAACTAAACATTCAGAATTGAAAATAAAAAAAATGTTATGGTTTTAGTAACTTAAAATTGAGTTATAGTATACACTGTATCTTGAACATATTCAGTGGATCTAAGATACTGAAAGAGAGCCTGCAAACTGCAGTACACAGGCCCAAGGAAATATCTTTAATCTCTGGCCATATTAGTTACAGTAACTGTAGAAAATCTAAGATTACTACTGTGTGTTGATTCACACATTACAAGTTTGTTTATTGTTAAAGATCAATGCAGTGGTCAGGGTCACAAAGAGAATGTATGCGCTTGTCAAGGAAGGAGAATTTCAGCAGATCTACCTCTACTTTGCTAATCTCAGATTTGTATAGGCAGGTTTGTGAGAGGAGCTGAATGAGAGAAGGCATGGCACAAATGTGATGCATGTGGACTTCTGCTTACCTGTCTTTAGAACAAGTTGCATACCATTTCCTTCACATAAGGAGAAAATGTTCTTTCCTTATTTGCATACCTGTTTTTCTTCATCCCAGGGTGCTGAATACCAAGAAACCAACACTGGGTGCAATTATAGATTCTTCTGGTATCAAGCAATCCAATTTACAGTTTTGTTTATTGTTAGATGCCAAGAGGCTATAGTTACATAACTGCAGGTATTTTGATCGCCGTTTTCTAGAGCTGGGGTTGATCCAAGTATTTCAGTCCCATGTCATCTTTATTCATTTTCTTTACTCCTGAATGACAAAGCAGATAGGATTCTTTTAATGACATTTTTTTGGTATCTGTTTTCATGGTTCAACATTATTTACTGATCCTTCCAGAGTAGGATTATCTAGTTAGAACTACTCACTTTTGTTTTATGATATCTAATTTTCTGAGCCAACTTTCCTCTTATTCCATGACTCCTGCCCCTTAGATGTTGTCATTAACCTCAGATATGGAACTTTGTCAAAAACACTTTCCAGAGTGGAAACAACTTTGTCATTTCATTAGAAAATGTGCAATTGTGTTCTGAAATATTTCTTAGTTTGATCATCAAGGTTACTGTATCTTTCAACTGTGATGTGAAAATGTAACCATTTAATATCTGGCTGGAATTTGCAATAATTTTCTCCTGCCCCATAGCTCAATACTTAGCTCAGGTGTTATGTACGCCATGCTCACCCAAACCTTGTACAGTATATAATTTTTAAGCCATATAGCCTATCAGAAATGGTGCATGTGTTTTGGGGAGGGTGGTGTTAATTAAACCTCTGGGCACAAGCATTAAATCATCACATTACAATTACCATCCTATCATTTCAAAAATCATTATCACCTCCTCTGCCTAAAGATATGAAATATAATGTTTTGCCATTTGGTTTCTTGTAATACACATTCTATGCTTTTCTGTGATGATTTTAGTTGGCTTTTGAGAGTGAGCCTAATATTTTCTAGTCAAAACATAAAGCTGCACCTGTTCCACATTTGGACAAAAATGTGGAGCTCAGTTTGATATGTTGCTTTAAACATGACAAGAAAATTAAAACATTGAAAGCCTGGGTACACAGAAGCTCTGGGAAGTGATTTAAAACTCAAAATCTAGTGTTTCAGTATAAAATATATATTACAAAATATCTCAAGTAGTATCAACTGGAATAATACATTACTTGTCAAAATTCCTCAGGTTTTCAAATCAGTAGAATGGTGCAACTGGAGCCATTATCTTATGTTGCAAGACATGACCCCCTTACAGAATCCGAGATAGCAGAAATCTGTTCAACATTAACTCAAGTAAAGGGTTCTCAAAAAAGTTCACAAACTCTCATCTTGGCCAGGTCAAAATAGTTACAAGTGATTCCATTGAAAAATGGATAATGCAAATGGGGAGATCAGAAATGGTTAGTGTTGAATGCTCTCCAGCCATACACAAGCAGTTTTACTGGATTTTGATACGGGGGAGGGGGAGAATTCTTCACTAAACACCAGGGCCCTGTTCATATCCTGGTGTTTAGTGAAGAACTTTGTCATGAACTTCAATAGTAACAGCATTTCACCTCTTACTATCTGTTAGTAAATATTAATCCTTTTAGTCCTTTTCTTTTTGTATATTTGATTCATTTGTATAGACGATTATTTAGAATATTTATGACATTAATAAAGATTATGTTGAATTCTAAGGCCTAGAACACTAGTCCTTGACCAATAAGTAACCCTATTTAGGAATTCTGTGGGTTAGACTGTATCCAATAATCCAGTGGTTCTCAACCAGGGATCCGGGACTGTGAGCAGGTGTCAGGGGGTCCGTCAAGCAGGGCCAGCATTAGACTCACTGGGGTCTAGGGCAGAAGGCCAAAGCCCCAATGCATGGGACCAAAGCCCGGGGTCCTAAGCCCCGCCACCTGGGACTGAAGCCGAAGCCTGAGCAACATAGTTTTGTGGCGGCATCTGTATCAAGGGGCCCCAGGCAATTGACATGTTTGGTACCCTTTATACCAAGCCCTGTCTTTTATATGTAGAAAACCAGCTGTTGTGGCATAGGTGGGCCATGGAGTTTTTATAGCATGTTGCGGGGGGGGCTCAGAAAGAAAAAGGTTGAGAACCCCTGTAATAATCCATGCTGTCTATAAAACTTCAGATCGTCTCAGGGACCCCTCCCCCCCATATACTAAAAAATGCTTACATATGCATATATAAACTGATAAGGGACAATTGTTACAACAGATAGGGAAGATGATTATGGGGGAAGAAAGACCGACCGAAAGATATTATCTTGAAGAATTGTTAGTCCTCTCAGATGTAAATAATTATGTCTTCACACATAAATCTAGTAAACTGAGAATGTTTAGAAATGACAACACACCATATGTTTCTTTTGGCAATGAGGGTGTCTTTGTTTGAAAACCCTATATAATGACACTGGTGTTGGAACTTAGTTGGGGAATGAAACTGTGCGCTCCTCCAATTACAATGAAGAAGAGACACAGCTCTTTATCCGCAAAAAGAACAGGAGTACTTGTGGCACCTTAGAGACTAACAAATGATACAGACTAACACGGCTGCTACTCTGAGCTCTTTATCCAACATCAAAGGGTGGGAATGGAGCTATTCTTTCTATATGGTGCTGTACTAATTTCTGATAAACTTTGATTACATAATTCTTGTGATGGGTTGGCTCACAGAAACCCCCCTGGGAGCTGCCAACTGATGTGCCAAGACTACCCCTGTTCTTATTTTTCCTGCAAGTTCAGGACTCCAGCACCCTGTCTTGCTGAGTCAGACTCTCCCGTCTGCTCCAACACAGACCCAGGGACTGAATTACTTGCCCCAAAGCTGCAGATTTACCTGAAAACAGCTCACAGAAGTGTGCTTGTCTTTAGCACTCAGATGCCCAACTCCCAATGCGGTCTACACCCAAATAAATCCATTTTACCCTATATAAAGGTTATGCAGGGTAAACTCATAATTTGTTCTCCCTCTATAACACTGATAGAGAGATATGCACAGTTCTTTGCTCCCCCAGGTATTAATACATACTCTGAGTTAATTACTAAGTAAAAAGTGATTTTATTAAATACAGAAAATAGGATTTAAGTGGTTCCAAGTAGTAACAGTCAGAACAAAGTAAGTTACCAAGCAAAATAAAATAAAATGTGCAAATCTATGTCTAATCAAACTAAATACAGATAATCTCACCCTTAGAGATGCTTCAGTAAGTTTTTTCCTCAGACTGGACACCTTCCAGGCCTGCGCACAATTCTTTCCCCTGGTACAGCTCTTGTTCCAGTTTAGGTGGTAGCTAGGGGATTCTTCATGATGGATCTTCTCTCCCTTTGTTCTCTTCCACCCCTTTATATATCTTTTGCATAAGGCGGGAACCCTTAGTCCCTCTGGGTTCCCCTCCCCCCCACTGGAAAAGCACCAGGTTAAAGATGGATTCCAGTTCAGGTGACATGGTCACTGCAAGACTTCATTACCCACTTGCCAGCACACACATATACAGGAAGACTCACAGGTAAAACACAGTCATCTGCAGACAATGGTCCTGGTTAATGGGAGTTATCAAGATTCCAAACCACCTTTAATGGTTCACACTTTGCATAATTACAATAGGCCCTCAGAGTTATATTTTATATTCCTAGTTTTAGATACAAGAGTGGTACGTTTATACAAATAGGATGATCACACTCAGTAGATTATAAGCTTTGTAATGTTACCTTACAAGAGACCTTTTGCATGAAGCATATCCCAGTTACATTATATTCACTTATTGTCATATTTTTATAAAACCATATATACTGTGACGTCACAATTATAATTTAGCCTGTTCAACAATCTTGAGTCATCATTAACTCAGATGCAACACACCGCCACTAGTTAATCCAGCAAGAAAATGGAGTTGCTCCTTCTAAAAATAGTGGCTCCCAGCATGCAACAACTTTGTGCCAGGCCAATGCTTCAGTTTTTTTGATTATATACATTCAAACTATTTTTTTCAACTGGTTCCTTTTTGGTTGTTTGAGACTTGATACACACTCAATGTATCATACATGTGTATGTATTTCAGGTCCTTAACTGCTTGTCAGTCATTCCTTTGGTAAATGATGATGTTATGGTTCCCAAAGCATGCTTAATAGTGCCCTAAAATAATTGGTAATGAATGTTGGTGGTTCTGAGAGATGTTCAAAGCAGAATGTTATGAAGGAAAGGAGCAGAAAGGTTCCAGTATATTTATGAATTGGAATCTTAATGTTCTTTTTAAAAATTGATTTCTTTCATTCCCTGGAACAGTCAGGCAATCCCATCTAGCATTCACTTAAAAGAGCTTAATTGTTTTTAATTAATGGGAAATGTTATTCTTTAAAATGCCATGTTTCTTTAAGAGATGTTTTCAGTGTGATCCATTGTGTTAGTAAATTGTATCAAAAGGGTTAGCCAGTCTTTTGCCACTTATGTCCCTCTGTTTCTCTTCTCTTGCACAATGATTAATGATCTCCAAAGAAAACTAAACCTAAAAAGAAAAACAAGTAAATTAAAATGTGATATCACATTCACAAAGAGAAGACCATTAAAAATTATGAAAAGCACCTTATGCTGATGAACAGGCAATACTATTACTTGAAGAGAGTCCTATTCCCTCTCAACATGAGTTTGTCTGCTTGATTTTTTTCCAGCTGATTTTGAGACAGCTCTAATGTAATACCAGTTTGGTGAGTGATCTTCTGCTATTCTCATTGTTTTTTAAAAAAATGCTATCCACAAATCAAAGCACTTCAGTTAATAAGTTAGATTCATGATAACAAAAGAATATTATGATTCAAGATACAGTTAGACAGGCAGAATATCCAGCTATCACAGTAATGGCAACCAAGAGAATATGGCCTTGAGTTTATTCTTTGTAGTGTGTAAAACTTATAATTGGATGAAACCAACAGTTTCCTTTTATAACAAGGATTAATAAATAATAAGGATTCAGGTTTGTGCCTAAAAATTACAGCTTTAAATGATATACTGGTGGAAGCCAAAATTGCTCTGGGAATTAAAAAGGGTCTCCTGAATCTCCATGTCATGGGTTTGACCTTATAAAATCAAAAGTAGTAATCAAAGATCTCCTATAGTGAGCAAAAGATGTTGGAGTTTAGTAAGCTATTGATTTGTTGATGCACAGAAGAAGTAGTCTTACTCTCATTCAATTATGTTTGCTCTGTAGAGGTACATCAGTAAAAGATTGCATTGAACAAACCCGCTTTGCCCATCTATCCGCTACACTATGCCACTATCCTAGCTAGGGCAGGAATACAAGAGACAGGCATGTGTGTTTAGCATGACTATAATTGTATTAACATTATCTTGGAAAAATCCAGTAGTAACTCTCCCAGAGAAGGTCATACTTCCTTCCGTAATGTGTACCACCTGGGGAAAAGCTCACCTCAGCCCCACCCCCTTCCGCACAAGTAATCTCTGTAGTAGGAAGAAAGCCTGAGACATAAGCCCTTGTATCAGATGCCTGGTGTGAGGCAGGACCTGCTCACAGAATTTGGCAAGAACAGGGCTGATATTGCAAAAATACACATTCCTAAGAAGTGCTAAGCATAGAGTACTCACGCAAACACATCCTGATATTAAGTGGTACAAAAACATACCAATATTAAGGATGATATAAAAACATTCCCCAAGTATAACAGGAACGCACTGAGCCCTCCTAAAATAGAGGGTCAGGATAACCATACATAATAGAGATGTTTTGATTGAACCAACATATACAAGGTGATGGGTGATAACTAGCACCATCAGGGGGCAGTAACTATGTCAGAGGCAGTACACAACTTGTTTGTATGAGGGTATAAAGATGTATGTCAAAGGGAGTATCTTTGTCCAGTCCAGGGGGGAATGGAGTGCCCCGCGATTCACTGAGCTGATTCCATTGTCACGGGCATACAGGTCTTTGTATCCTTGTAGAATCTTCCAGGTGCTATTACTGTGCTTTGTTGATAATAAACCTGGCCTGGTGCCTTTGTACCTTAACAGATCTTGTGGTCACTGGGCAGCTCGCTTGAGGTCTGTTGTGATGGCTGTCTCCGCAGAGCTGGGGCAGCACACAAGGAGAACATACACATGCAGCCGAACATCCTCTAACACACCATGTGTGTGGTTTAAAGGAAGTGGGATAGAAAGGGCTGTTTTATCACTGTACCAGACATAGGATCCCCATCACCACCTTCTTTAGCAGAGCTGTCTGAATCCACTTCCAAATGTGGAATCGGATTTTCCCCACTCCCCTGCATTCAATGATTACCTACACTGGGTGCCTGCCAAGTTGAAACATGACTTTTATGACCTAACCTACCCACCAGGTGCCTGGGCTGCTGAAGGGAATACAAAAAATCCAAACCTCTTAGCCAGGCTAATCTGGGAATGAGCAAAAAATTTCTTGCCAGCCCCAAGAAGGCAACTAGCATGATGCCCATAGCAAGGCCTCCAAACCCAATCCTACTAATTCCAAGTTGAGGAGGGGAGAGTATTTGCTCAAGATGGAGAATGGCCCCAAGTAGGGGGAAGGGTTTTAAGCCATATTGCATCTTTCTGTCCAGCCAAAGAGTCCCCCACCCCACTCAAACTCATGATGTTGTCTTCATGAAGAGTTTGAGTGCCATCAACTGCGGGGGTGGGAAAAGGAGGGGAGGCAATCTTTAGAAAACCTATGGCTCCACTTTCTCCTGCTGGACCAAAGCAAGCCTCCTCACTTCTGAGCCTGTTAGGCAGGGGGCAGCGGGTAAATTGCCTTAATTATATGGATCTGTCCAAAGAATATAGGTATAGGAATATTTTCATATTAAGGCCAACTGTTTTTCCAATCTAGATGCACCATGAAACAGATTCCTAATGCTCACAACTCTTAAATATTATTATTCTATCATATAATGAAAACAGACCCATAAGAGAGCAATTTGTATTTAAAAAGATGGGAGCTTTGTCAGTATACAGGTATAAATCCTACTGCTAGTTAAGAAGCGCTTAAGAGTATTGATCTTGAAGTATTTTTACAGACCAGTGTTATGTAGAATCATCCCATTCCGTCTGTCTCCTCTTTTGTTCTCTAATTTTTGTAATGCATTTATTAATTATTATGATGAATATTAGCTTTGTTCACTAATCCCTCATGTAGTTTCCCTCTTTTATGGTGCAATTTCATCTGATTATTGCTGCTTCATTTTTGCTTCTCAAGAGACTAGGTCACTTTTTAGCTGTCAATATTTATTCCACAAAGGAAACCGTGCAAGTATTTTCTTTCCATTATTTACCTTAATGAATAAATATTGCCTGATAAGAAATGTCCAACCTCATGGGAGATGCTGGTGAAAGTGACAATCTGGCTAGAAAGTTTTTCCTTCAAAAGGGGCAATATTTTTCCACTGTGCAAAAACTAAGTTACAGACACACAATAGTTTTCCAGGATCATGTTCAAATGGATCAGGTTCTGAATTATGTCCCACATAGATATCTCTACAGTCTGATTCATGAAAAGATTTATGAGCATGAGTTCATTGAGAAATGCACATTGTATTCATGGGGAATCCAATTTTTCCCTTCATGTTAATTTAAATAACCCACATAACACTTCCACAGCAAAGCAAAAGAGCAACAATGCTGAGGAATAATGGGTGTCTAAAATGTACTCATGCCTTCCATTGACTCCTCTTTATCTTCCTTCCACCTAAAAAGTGTTTACATATTGATAGTAAAATAATACAAGGACACACTTATACATATTCATATTAAGAAAATTTACTGTATGCTTATGGTTTGTAAGGATGCTTTATGAGTTATGATATGAACTATGGATCTGCTGCAAATGAGGCAACAAACTTATTTTTAGAGATGAAAGGAGATGACTGAAAGAAATTGAATGGAAAGCAGAGATACAGTATTCCCCACAATGTTTCACCAATATGGCCTTGGCGACACTTGTGAGTTACAGCTCAATAAAGCAGCCCCGGGCGCCCTAGCTCACTCCCCGTCCACACTGGCAAGGCACGTAGAGTGCTCTGACTCTGCAGCTACAGTGCTGCTGGTACTCCACCACAGCGAGTGGAATAACGTTTGTTGTGCCCCCGCTGGAGCACCGTGGCGCCAGCATGAACGAGGTGTTACGTTACTGTGCTGTGATCAGCCTCCAGAAAAGGTCCCATAATCCCCTTAAGTCAAGTGGCCACTCTTGTCATTGTTGTGAAATTGGCTGCAGGAATGCAAAAATGCCCTTCAAAGCTCCATTTTGAAGAAGCCAGCTGCTTATCAGCTCCAAGAAAAAGCAAACATTTACTGTTTGCTTTCAGTGAGTGAGTGAGGCAGGGGAGGGGAGTCTGAACTTACAAGACAGCATGCTGATACACTCTTAGCACCCCAAAAACCTACTCTCTCTCCCCCCACATACACACAACACAGTCCCTGTCACACTCCACCCCACCCCCTCATTTGAAAAGCATGTTGCAGTCACTTGCATGCTGGGATAGCTGCCCATAATGCACCGCTCCCAATGCCACTGCAAGTGTCGCAAATGTGGCCATCCCAATGCGCTTGAAACTGTCAGTGTGGACAGACTGTAGTGCTTTCCCTACTGCGCTCTACGAAGGTGAGTTTAACTCACAGTGCTCTACATCTGCAAGTGTAGCCATGCCCTCAGTCTCAGCTCTGTGTCAGTAAAGGGAACACCACTATGGGTGGAAGGACTGTACAGACAATATACCCATCTGGTCTTAGGCTGTTAGTTATTAGCTTATGTGATTATTTTGTGATGTAGACAGTTTTCAGGCTTGAGAACAGCCAGCAGCTTGTCATTTTCATTCAAAAGTAAACTGGGCTAGATTGGAAGTTGGTGAGCTAGCAGTGAAAGACTCCACGATCCATTCCCAAATTCTTCGGCTAGCCACCCATCTCCCAAAAATGAAATACTACTACTAATTATAAATGGAATCCTTCTGTCAAGAATTTTGAACAGTCAACTGTCCGGTATATATTATTGTCACACATCCGAGGTATTTTCTGTCTAAATAAAATGGCTTGAGTCCTCACCTAGAGACATTCACAAAAAAAAGCAAATCAAATGTAAGAAAATCAAATAAATAAAACCTGGTTTACGGAAAGGGTGATTACCTCCTCAGCAAACAAAAGGACAGAGAGAGTTAAGATCTGGAATTAAATCAGAGGGTGAGTGGGACAGAGTGTGAATATCCCAAGGCTGATTCACCAGTCTGTGCACTTTAGAAGCATCCCCTCATAAGGTAAATTGAAAGGTAAATGTTTAAGTATTAAATGATTAACTAATTAGCTAGGTGATTTAGCTGGAAATGCTAAAAGAAAGGCAGGAAAAGAACAGAGGGGAAAAGGCCAGAAGGAGGAGCCAGAGAAGCCCAAGAAATCAGAAAGGTGAGATTTCCTGCATTCGATTGGTAGTAGGTAAAGACTTGGGGGAAAGCCTTATGCTATGGGGAGCAAATATTGAGACCTTGTCTACACCAGCACTTATGTCAGTATAACTTATGCCACTCAGGAGTGTTAATAAGCCACCCCCTTGAGCAACATAAGTTATACTGACCTAAGTGCTGGGGTAGACAGTACTATGTTGTCAGGAGAAGTTCTCCTGCTGACATAACTACCGCTACTGCACTAGCAGTGCTACAGCAGTGCTGCTGTCAGCTCTGTAGTATAGATGTAACCTTAAAAAGCCAAATGTAAATAAAGCACTTGATGTTGAACTTGCTACTGGTGTGCATGAGGAGAGGGAATAAAGCACAGTCAACCAGGGCAGACCAAGAAATAGAAAATTCTACAGTTTTGACTGGAAGGTCCCTGCTTTCGCTGCTTCTGTTCCCACCAGGTGGAGACTCTGGGTGGCTTTTCTGCAATTTTTCTCTAAGGCCACATAGTGCAGAGAGGGCAGGCATCAACTCTACCTTAGTGTCACCAGAGTGTGTGTGGTGTTGCCCCTGAACAGCTATGGGGTGGAGAGGTGGAGAGGTGGGTGCCAGGGGTGGAGAGGCCCAAGCTGGGTCCCATTTTATCCTGTTCCTCCCAGTGCAGCAGCCCCTGCTTCAGCTATTGCTGGTTCATCCAGTCCTGCCAGCTGCCTATTTGTCTCACCATTCTCCTGCAGGGACACTCATATAGCACTTTTGCCTAAATAAATTTGAGAACCCTTCTTATCATCCTCAGCAGAAAAATAGGATGAATTTCACTTCTCTGCTTCTTTCCCTCTATAAACATTAGCTCCTATTTTAGTAAGCAGTTCCCTGTCCAGCACCACAGTTGCTGATGCAGGGTGAAAAGGGAAGTGAGCTCCAGATAGGCACAGTTTCTGCTTCGGATGGCTGCTGTACTTGGTAATTCATCAGTTTCCTTTCATTCCTCTAAATCAGTGGTTTGCAACCTTTCTTCATTTGTGGACCCCTAAAAAAATTGAATGGAGGTGCAGCCATCCTTGGAAATATTAGACAGTCTGTGCACCTCCCACCCCCATGGCTCTGGACCACAGGTTGAAAATCACTGTTCTAAATCACTGATTTCATATGTTCCCTGAGGTTCCAAAGGGGCAGAAGGAAAGTTGTGTCTTCCTGATAATATTAGAATTCTGTCTGTCACACATAACTGTTCTGGTCCCAGCCTATTCCAAAAAGTGGATAATTTTTAAACCAGCCCCAGGTGGAGCAGAGGGCTATTTACTATGTGAATAGCATTACAATGACTCCATGTCAAAGCAATTCCCGAGCATTCCCTGCCACATTTGACATATATGTGGGTGACTATGATGAAACCCCTCCTGAAAGAAACCCCTTTTAATACACTGCAGTATAATCCTAGGGTATTTGCATGTGCATTCTGTAAACTGACACAGTCAGAGAGCTCATTTTCACTACAGGACTTGCTGTGTTCTTATTTATTTAAATATATAGGTCTTTATTCTGTCCTCCTTTAATACAAATACAAGGTGATTATCAAAGACAAGGGATTTAAAAGGAGGAAAGAGATGATGGTAAATAAAAGAGAAAAGGAAGAGCAAAGATGACAGAAAAAATCAGAGAAGTGGAGGAAAGCAGAGAGAAAGAGATTGAGGAAATTATAGGTGTGATGTTTTTAATACTTTGAGCCTTTTTTGTCGTCAATTACTTCCATGCAACCTCATTGATATCAGTGGAGATGGACAGGTAGAAGTGAGAGTTGAAAAAAATCCACCTGAGTAATTTCCCAACCTTCTTGACTCAGCAACAATAATAGTAATAATGAACAATGATATAGGGAGCTTTTCATCCATTGATCTCAAAGCACTTCAAAAAGGTGGGTACAGTAAGTATCATTCTCCCCTTTTTACAGATGGGGAAACTGAGGACCAGAGAAATTAAGAAATTAGCCCAATGTCACACAAAAAGTCAGTGGTGGGGTCAAGAATACAGATGAGTTTTCCAGATTCCCTGATCTATCTGCAAAGAATCATGGTTTCCTAACAGAAACCTGAGGGAAATGACACTGAAGTGCTGCAAATTTTTACAAGTCCTGCATAAAAAATACAGCAACTTTAAATGGCAGAATGAAAAGTGACAAGGTGGCTGACATAATATCTTTTATTGGACCAACTTCTATTGGTGAGAGAGAGATAAGCTTTCAAACTTGCATAGAGCTCTTCTTCAAGTCTGGGAAATGCACAAAATGTCACAGCTAAATAAAAGGTGGAACAGATTATTTAGCATAAGTAGTTAACAGGCCACTTTACTTGAATGATCCCTTGAAACATGTGTTAACAGAACTCTAGTCATTTGAGGGAGAACGTGCTGGGGAAAGTTGAGTGATTTATAGACTGTTATAAGAAGTCATAAATCCAGTATCTCCATTAAGCCCATGATTTTTAGTATATAGAAAAGTTATGAATTTACGCTCTCAGGCTTGTCTTTTGAAGGTGTTGTTCAAGTTTCTGACTAAGAGGTCAGATACACAGTGATCACTTTGTGAAAAGTGTTCACCTACAGGTATAGGGTGTGTTTGTTTAAGGGGAAATTTTGACCACAGGTGCATGAGTCAACCACAGAAGTGTCCTGGCAGTGAACTGACATATATAACAGTTACATCTAAGGTTAGTCTGCTTGCTTGCCTATATATCTTTTCTTATAAGTTTCTTATTTTCTAATGGATTTCATTATTTGTTTTATAGGTTTATAGGTTTATATTAGAGTATATTTTGGCTGTAATGCAAGGGACCTCCAGGCCATTTCCTGTATGTTGAGCTAAGGCAAAATTAGCATACATATGTTTGGGAGCTTTCACCTAGATAGATGGTGATGAGCTAAAGCATAAGGTTCAAATATGGCTGCAACCTTTAACATAGAGGATGCGTTGAAGTAGGTTGACATAGGGGTTTCCTAAATTCATACATTTTTACCTTTAACAGATACACCACAACTTGGAGCTTGGAAATAACCAAAAGAACTGGTTAGGACAAAAATAACAAATGTGATTGCTAACCACAAAAGGGCCATGGTAATGAATTGACGTATATAATAATAAGTTGAGATCACTGATATACTAACCTAGAGAAAAAAAGACACCCCAACATTAATAAGGTGAGAAAATACAAATAAGGAAAAGGGGGAAAATCCCCTACTGAATATGCATCGATCTAAAACTATCAACGTAACATATTAAAAAAAATGTGGCATCCCACCCTAGGGGGTTGGTAGGAGAAGGAGATGTAGTCCTTGGGAGGTGCCAGAATGATGACCAATGGTGATGATGGGGAAGGTTATGATGATGAGGAAGATGATGGCTAACACTTCAGGTTGTTCTGCAAGGGATGGTGTCAATATTGATGTTCAGATGTGCATTCTGCAGTATCTCTATCTACCTTATTGATTTAGAGCGTTTGCTAAATGTATTAAACTATATTTGTAAATATAAAAGAATTCCTATAGTGTGAGTGTTGCAACTGTGCACATCGGGGTTCCCAACTATATACTAATTTGAATAATTTGGGGCCTGAACTTGGGGCAAGAACCTCTCAACCCTCAAAGTGATAACTGGGGATTCTTAAGTAATCAATATAATTAATACATAATCTAAAGATCGGGCAACATTCTGTGGTATCTGAGTGCCTGGATGAAGATAACTGATTTCTTCTTGTGTTTGGAGTGGTTACTGGATATGTGAACATTGGTGTGATAATCCATGAGTTTCTTATATATATTTGTCTGTAGGAATTCATTGTTGAAACTGATCGTAGTATCCAGGAAGCGGACGCTAGTGGGGAAGTGTTCTAGAGAGAATTTAATGGATGGATGGTGGTTGTTGAAGTTGTGTTGGAAATCTTAGGGAGTTTAGGTAATTTGTCCAGAGGATGAAAATATCATCTAGGTATCTCAGTTATACAATTGGTTTCATGGTGCATTTGTTTAGCGGTTTCTCTTCAGAGTGGCCCATTAAAGAGGTTCGCATATTGGGGAGCCATTCTAGTATCCATGGCTGTTACTATGGTTTAGACAAAGTTTCGTTGTTGAACATATTGTCATGGGTGAGGATGAAATGAATGATTCTGACAATGTGTTTGGGGTGGATATCTCAGTGTTGTCCATTATCTTGTAAATATTGGAGGCAGGAAGTGATACCCTCATTGTGAAGGATGTTGGTATATAGGAACAGGACCGACTTTAGGCCGATTCGGCTGAATTGGGCCCCGCGCCAAGAGGGCCCCACGCCACAGCTCTCCACCCTGCCCCTCCACAGCTCACTTCCTCCTCCCCCTCCTCCCCTCCCCTACACGCTCCTCCCCCTGCTCCTCCCCCGCGCCTGCTTCCCGCGAATCAGAGGTTCGCGGGAAGTCTGAAAAGAAGCAGGGGCGGGCAGACAGGCTGGCAGCACCAGGTAAGCTGGGGTGGTGGGGGGCGTGAGAAGGGCTCCGGGGAGGCGCGGCGCGGCCCAGTCCAGCCCCGGCCGAGCAGCTCCGGCCCCAGCAGCTCCGGCCCCGGGGCGCCGGCCCGGCCCGCTCGGCTCCGGCCCAGGCCCATGTCTGCCCCCCCAGCTTGGCTCCAGCCTGGCCCCCACGGCTCAGCTCGGCTCTGTCCTGGCCCCCGCGGCTCGGCTCTGCTCCGGCTCAGGCCCCGCAGCTCGGCTCCGGCCTGGCCCGGCTCGAGTCCAGCCCCCGCGGCTCGGCCCCCCTGGCTGAGTGGCTCTGGGTCCAGGTCCGGCCCCCGCGGCTCGGCCCCCCCAGCTGAGCGGCTCCGGGTCCGGCCCCCGCGGCTCGGCCCCCCCGGCTGAGCAGCTCCGGCTCCGGGTCCGGCCCCCGCGGCTCGGCCCCCCCGGCTGAGCGGCTCCGGGCCAGACCCAAGCCCCACGACCCCGGCTGGAACTCCGGCCGGAGCGGGGCCCGATTCCTGGGGGCGGGGCTTGCAGCAAGCCACGCCCCCAGGAATCAGGCCCCGCTCTTGCTAAAGCCGGCCCTGTATAGGAAGGTAACATCATCATCACATTCACAAACAAGGTTGCTTCCCGCCATCCCAATGACTAGAAAGGTGTTAATGGGCCATTTCACCTTGATTGGTCCCTTGAAATATATGTTTACTACTTATGCTATTAGCTGTGTTTGTATTTCACTCTGACACTGAAGGCAAGCCTCTACTACCAAATTAAGTCAACCTAAACTGTCATCTCTGGGGAAGCTGGACTCCAGCTGTGAGCCCCGCGCGGGGCTGACACCCAACAGATGATGTAAGTAACACACTGTCTACATAGAAACAGCATCATCCTAACTACATCAGACTACTTCTCACGATTTACGTCTGTGTATATTGGGCAACTTACATCGGTGGGAGCAACATTGTAATGTATACACTTACAGAGTTCAGTTTATGTAAGCTGCCTTATGTTGATGTAACTCTGTAGTGTAGACCAGACCTGAAGAAGAGTTCTGTGTAAGCTCGAAAGCCGGTCTCTCTCACAAACAGAAGTTAGTTCAATAAGATATATTGCCTCATCCACCTCTAATATCCTGGGACAAGTATGGCTACACAACACTGCATACAGAAATGAAGAGTGATGGATTAAGATCTGCTTCCTCTTTTGAGTACCTGTCTGGCCATGCCATCTTTAATTCCAAATTGCAATGTTTGTATGGGTTTATGTCAGAGCAATAACATTATTTGAAAGTAATTTGTGTATTTAATATATTTACTTCAAAAATCCCTGGCTACGGCATAAGAATAAGTGAGCTGTTTAGAGATTGCTGGATCTCTGCCAGTATATTTGGCATCCATTAGAAATTTAATTGTTTTTTTTTTGTGTGTGTCTTTGGCAGTTGATAGGCTATGGTAATGGTTGTCTCAGATCCAATAGGGCTTTAAAATCAAATGTAATTGATTTGTTTTAATAATAATAAAAAGTGACTGACTTTTTAAACTTCTTAAGTGCCCTGGATGTACAGCAGAGTCACTCATAGTGCCTTGTGAATTTGTACTGTATGACCTAATGAGTCACTGAGGAATATGGAATTTATACTGTATACAGAACAACAGACACACTGTCTTCAGCTTTATACCAGAAACAGGAGGATTGCCAAGAATTAAGAGACATGATCTGAGAACTTATTTCTCCAGTGTCATGTAGTGCACCTATAGCATGCCAAAAGCAGGCAAAATATGGCATGAAGATAAAGATTTGTACATGAACAATGTGCAAATAACTATTCCTTTGTCTTTCCAGGAAAATCCATTGATTCATGAATGTTTTTATGTTATCCCAGGCATTCTGAATTGGATATGCATTATAGTTTTTTGCATAAATTAAAAAGTTAAACAGGAGGCCTTTATTTTTAAAATAATTAGTCTTATTTTCTTCACATTTCATTTGCAAACTGTAATGCAGGACAAAATTAGTGTCACCTATTAATTTATGGCAAGACATTTATAAAATTCATAGCTGTAGCCAATGAAGAATTTCGGTGGTTTTCAATCAGCAAGATTGTAACAGGCTTTGAAGAAGATTTCAGAAGAAAAAGTATGAGACCTTGTCTACATTACAAAGATAGATTGACACAAAGCAGCTTACGTTGATGTAGTTGTGCATGTATCTATACTTATATTTGTCTGCCAATGATGTAAGCGGCCCTTTATGGCAACTTAGTTACACCACCTCCCCAAGCAATATGGAGCCACAGTTGGTGTTCTTAGGTTGCTGCAGTGCAAGGGTAGACACAGTGCAAGGGCAGTCCCTAGCCTCTGTTTGCCAGAAGCTGGGAATGAGTGACAGGGAATGGATCATTTGAAAATTATCTGTTCATTCCCTCTGGGGCACCTGGCATTGGCGACAGGATACTGGGCTAGATGGACCTTTGGTCTGACCAGTATGGCCACTCTTACATTTTTATTACTTATGTCAATCCTAACTGTCCTCCAGCAGCTGTCCCACAGTGCCCTACGCTGACCACTCTAGTCACTATTGTGAACTCCATTGCCCAGGGTGCACAGAGATCGGAAGCCCTGCTGCTCCCTTTTAAAGCACCACAATTGTTTGAAATTCCTTTTCCTAGTTGCCCAGCTTGGTGAGCACACCTAGCAGCTCTCCATTGCTGAGTGCAACTGCCCAGCTGACTATGCTGGCTACACATTCCAGATCTGCTTGTGCCTAGGGTAGACAGGAGATATTGGTTCTCCTGGTCCTGTGGGGGAGAAGAGACTGTGCAAGGCACAGTTCCAAAACAGCTGGAGAAATATCAACATCCACAAGCAGACTGCTTAGGGAATGCAGGAGAAGGTATATGACAGGGACCAGCAGCAGTGCTGTGTGAAAGCCAAGGAGCTGTGGCAGGCAAACCTGAAGGCCAGGGAGGCCAACAATAGATTCAGTACCAAGTCGCATACCTGCTGCTTTGACAAAGAGCTGCATGCCATACTCAGGGGAGACCCCACCACCACCACAAACAACACCATGGATACGTCCCAAGTCACAGGCCCCTACCATGAACAGCAAGGAGAAGATGGTGGTGGATGAGGAGGAGGAGGAGTAAGGGGAGACAGGCAACCAGAGGATCGAGCTTTGGAGCAAGCCAGGACCTGTTTTTGACTCCATAGCAGCCCAGCTAGTCCTGCCAGTCAAGCACAGGGGAGCCCACTGCAGGGTTGGGAACATAAGTGTGTAGACACATTTTCAATTATAGGGAAGGCACCCCCAAAGTAACAAGATACATCTTTTGACTTTTTCTTAATTTACTTGTTCTAGAAGAAGTGGTAGTACAATCAGGAGAGGCAGAGTTGCTATCTGCTCTTAATTCCCCTCTAGAGTTAGGCAGGAGTGTGTGGGGGCACATGTGAAGCAATTTGTTCATGTACTCGGGGATGTCCCTTAAATTTTCCTGAAAGACCTTTACGAAACTTCGATGGAACTACTCTGCAATTCTTTGCAGAAGGTTTCTATGGAGGGCTGCCTTATTTTTTTCTTGGTGGTAGAACACTTTCCCACACTACTCAGCAATAACTTCAGCAGGTACCATTGCAGTACACAGGCTAACAGCATATGGACCCTGGTGACTCCAGGATGCCAGCAGCAGCTGTACTCTCACTGCCTTTGTTACTCTCAAGATTGCAATATCAGCTAAATTCACCACCACCTGTGGAAAACTGTACCAGTATTTAGCACCATTGGCCTAATCTACTAGAATCATGCAACCACACAATTTCCTCCTTGTTTCCCCAAACCCCGGTGGTCCATACTCACCGTGGCTGATGCTGTGATTGTACCACGCACAAGCAGTCCCAAGTAGAAGTGAGAAAGTAATACTTACAACTGTGGGGAAGCAAGGGGAGTGAGTTCAGCATCTTATGTTTTGCTTTCTGTAGTGAATACACTTACAATGGTACCTCTGAGTGAGTTTTATATGCTGCTGCTGCTGCCATTGTGGCCTTCAGGATCACCCCCTCAACACCAGTGGAACATCTGAACTGGATAAGGAGGAGAAAAGAGAGGACTCAAGATGACACATTCAATGAGATCCTGCAAGCCAGTGCTACATCCGACCATGAGCACAGGGCCTGGAGGATGAACCTTGTAGACAGCCTGGAGAAGGAAAGAGTTGAAAGCAGAAAGTCCCAGTAGGAAAAGGAGAGGGAGATGCACCAAGATAAAATGGGCATCTCAGGCAGCAAATAAAAATGCTGCAGACTTTGGTGGACCAAAAAGTTCAACAATCCCATACTCTCTTCCCTCTGCAGCCCATTGAGAACTCCATAGAGCAACTTCCCTTACCCACCCTCCCGCGCCCACATTCCAAGTGGCATCAAACGTCACTGTACTACCCCTACCACACCATCCCAGGGACATTAAAGGCAATCACAGCTTCACATAAACTGACCTGTAAAAGCCATACTTGGTATGTACGTAGCTGAAACGGACATGAATGAGCTTTTCTCTTCAGAAGTTCCGTTCTCTCAGTTTACTACATTTGTTGTAATATTTGCGTTTGTTGTAAAATTGCACTTTTTGTTTGCACTGATTTTGTTACAGAATACAATTCTTATTTGGAACATAATTCATCTTTATTAATTCACAACATATGCTGGTGAGTGCTCAGCAGTTCTGAAAGCAACCAATTACCTGTTACTGCACAATATCACACACCACATAGGATCATTCACAAACTAAATTAATAGGTGCATTGACAATGTTATATTCTTACATGTAGAGCAATCACCACATGATTCCTACTATGCCACAAAAGAGCAGAGCCAGGTAGAGTACACTACAACAACTCTGTCTCACTGATAAAATGTTCTTGCAAAACCTTCCTGAACCGCATAGCTCAGCGTTGAGCTCTTCTAATAGCCTTTGTATCTGCCTGTTCAAATTCAACAGAAAGCTGCTCCACCTCCACGTTCCACCCCTGCAGAAACTTCCCCCGACTTTGCTTCACAGATATTATGCAGGACACAGCAGGCAGCTATAGCCATTGGGATATTTTTCTTACTGAGGTCCAATCTTTGAGTAAACAATGCCAGAATCCCTTCAAATGACCAAAAGCAGATTCAGCTGTCATGATGCTCCTGCTGAGTCAGTAGTTGAACTATTCCTTGGTGCTGTTGAGGTTGCCGTTGTACAGCTTCAAGAGCTAGGGGAGTAAGAGGTCGGCTGGGTCCCCATGGCTCACTATTAGCATTTCAGCATTCTCAATGGTAATCTGCCCAATGGGAAAGAAAGTCCCTGCTTGTAGCTTTTTGAACAGGCCTGTGCTCTTAAATATGCAAATGTCATACACCTTAACTGACCAGCCCACACTGATGTTGGTGAAGCATCCCTGGTGATCTACCAGTGCTTGCATAACTGTAGGAAAGAAGCCATTTCTGTTGATGTACTCTGTGTCAAGGCCAAAATAGGGATATATACACCATTTATTGCTCCACCACAGTTTGGGAACCCCATTGCTGCAAATCTGTACATTATGTCCTGCACATTAGCAACAGTCGCAGATCTGTGACAAGGAAATGATTAATGCCCCTGTATGCTTGAATCACAATAGCCCCCACAGTGGATTTCCTGACTCCAAATTGATTCCCCTTTGACCAGTAGCAATCTGGTGTTGTGAGTTTCCTCACTGTGGTCACCTCTCCCTTCTTCAATGTCATTGCAACTCTCATTATGATGTCCCGGTGCTGGAGAGCTGGGGTGAGCTCAGCGCACAGATCCAGGAATGTGGCCTTGTGCATCTGAAAGTTCTGCAGCCACTGCTCATCATTACAATCCAATCCCACCAATCAGTGCTTGTTGCCCAGGTAATATGATCCAATGTTTTATTACGCTCACTGTAAAAAATATGTCTTTTTCCAACTTTGAACTTTGCTGTCTTCAGCTTTCAGCAACTTGGTTTTACTATGCTTTTGTCCACTAGATTAAAGCCCTCCAGCGTTTTTAAACCTGAATATGCATTTCATAAAAAATATTTTCTGGAAATTGTTTTTGTTTCTTTGTTAAAATAATTGATTTATTTTTATTAACTGTGATTTAGTTTAGAATTGATAAAATATTATATATAAAAACTTCACTGTTTTCATAAGTGCTGGATGTTGGTCTAATTATGTTCCTATTCAAGTCAATGGATGTTGTACCATTGCCTTCAATTGGAACAGATTGTCCCAATCCTAAGTGTTTTTGAAAATCTCACCCTTAATTTTCTATCTGGGATCATATTCTGTTCAAAAGAAAATGATTTTGAATGCTTATGGTTCAAAGTCCTAACAGATAAAGCACAAGATGGGGTATCAGTTGATGTCTTCTACAGCCCACCAAAACAGATTAGAGCAGGGATCGGCAACCTTGGCATGCGGCCCGTCCCAGGCCAATGGGGGCTGTGGGAAGTGGAGTGGGCCTAGGGATGTGCTGGCCACCACTTCCTGCAGCCCCCATTGGCCTCGAGCAGCGAACCACGGCTAGTGGGAGCCGCGATCGGCCTAACCTGCGGACGCTGCAGATAAACAAACCAGCCTGGCCCTCTGGGGGCTTTCCCTGATGGGCTGCGTACCAAAGGTTGCCAATTTCTGCATTAGAGGACAGGACGACTTATTGCTAATGAGTAGGAAAAAAAGGCTGTATCAGAAGGGGGGGATTTCATTTTGAATGACACATGCTGGAGGTTTCATACTGCCAGTAATAAAACATTCTTGGAGTTTCTAAATAGCATATATGACAATTTCATAACTCAAAGTGTTGCATCCAACATGGGGGAAATCTATATTAGACTTTGTCTCGACTGATAAAGAGGAACTAAAATTAAAAGATTAGGCACAAGTGATTGTGACTTGATCATTTTTATAATGTGCAAACAGATTAAAGTCCAGACCAGTTATATATATGCTTGTTTAAAAGGGCCATTTTCATAAACCTGAAAACAACTATGAGTCAAATCTGTTGTAAGGAAGAATTTAATAAGAAAAATGTTAATGATAATTGGAAATTATTTAAGAATGCTTTACTAGATGTCTCAAAAGTCACAATTCTACAGTTGAAGAAGCAAGTATTGGTTAAAAAACGGACCTGTTTAATGGAGAAGTGAAGGCAGCTATAGATTTTGTGTGTGTGTGTGTGTGTGTGTGTGTGTGTGTGTATATATATATAAAGATATAACAAATAAAAGAAAGAGTCAGTTGAGAGGACTGAATATAAATCAGAAGTGAGGAATCATAAAAAATTGATAAGGGAAGCAAAGAGATACAAGGAGAAATCTATGGCAAGCAAGGTTTAGGAAAATAAGGAGTTTAAGTATATTAGGAATAAAAACATTGCTAACAATGGTATCGGTTCATTATTAGATGAAAATGGTAGAATTATTAATAACTAAAAAAAAGGTAGTGTTCAATAACTTTTTTGGGGGAAAAACAGATGTTAGTCATATCATATGATAACACTCCTTCTATTCCACTACAACCTCAGGAGGATGTTAAACAGAAGCTACTGAAGTTAGACATTTTTAAATCAACAGGTCCAGACAACTTACATCCAAGAGTTTTAAAAGAACTGGCTGAGGAGCTTGCTTGACCATTAATGTTGCTTTTCAATAAGTCTTGGAACATTGGGAAATTCCAGAAGACGAGGAGAAAGCTAATGTGCTAATATATAAAAAGAGTAAACAGGACACCCAAGTAATTATAGGCTTGTCAGTCTGAAATTGATCATAGGCAAGTTAATGAAGCAGCTAATACAGGATTCAATTAATAAAGAATTAAAGGGGGATAAGATCATGTAATGGATCATCACTGAATGGATTAAAAGATGTCTAATTGATAGGCCTTAAAATTTAATTGTAAAATGGGGAGTCCTCACTGAGCAGGTATGTCTAGTGGGGTCCCCCAGGGATTGGTTCTTTGCCTTATTCAATTTAATATTTTTATTAATGAGCTGGATGAAAAGATGGAATCATCACTAATAAAGTTTGCAGAGAAGACAAAAATTGGGGGCAAATTTGGTAAATAATGAAGTGGACAGGTCACTCACACAGAGCGATTGGGATTGCTTGGTAAACTGATCTCAAGCAAAATATGAAAATATGTATCTAGGAACAAAGAAATTGTAGCTCATACTTACAGTACAGGGGACTATATCCTAGGAAGCAGTCACTCTGAAAAAGATTTTGGGATGTGGATAATCAGCTGAACATGATCTCCCAATGCAACAATGTGGCCAAAAGGGCTAATGAGATCCTTGCCTGCATAAACAGGGGAATCTCAATAAGGAATAGAGTTTATTTTACATCTGTATTTGGCACTGGTATGACTGTTGCTGGAATACTATGTCCAGTTCCAGTTTTCACAAACGAAGAAGGATACTGATAAATTGGAGAAGATTCAGTGAAGAGTCACAAGAATAACTAAAGGATTAGAAAATATGCCTCATAGAGAGGGACTCAAGGAGCTCAATCTATTTAGTTTAACAAAGAGAATATTAAGAGGTAACTTGATTACAGTCTGTAAATACCTACATGGGGACCAATATTTGATAATGGGGTCTTCTAGCAGAGAAAGGTATAACACAATATAAAAAAAATATGCTCTAGGAATTATTTTGGGGAAGTATTATGGCCTGTGTTATACAGGAGGTCAGACTAGATGATTACAATTGTCCCGTCTGATCTTGGAAACTATGAATATATGTATAGCTGATTAGGGCATCATACGTATGGGAACAAAATATCTGAATAGCACTAGTCTCAAGTGGGAACTAGTCTACGATTTGCATTTAAAAAGCACCGAATACAAACATTCCAAATGTATGAAATCTCAGACTAGTTACTCTTTAATTTCTCTCAAAAGTATTAGACACAGGATAACTATCAGTCCCTTCTAGAAATACATACATAAGCAGCCCTCAAAACTATTAAGTAATCCAAACACAATGATTCATTCTGTATTAAACTTCATTTAATGTGCTTAATCCAACTTCATTATCTCTACCCCTCGTTCCCTTTCCGTGCTGTTGATAACAAAGTTAATATTAATAAACCAATCAGTAAATCACACAGATGCTAGGGGGAAAAAACCTATTAATTATTTTCCCTATTATACTCTTCTTTGTTAGCATTCAAATCAGTAAAAGTGACCCCTCCTTCCCCCTCCCAGCACCATTCTCAGCATTAGGTAGCATCAGCAATGTCTACGTTTGTTTTACTGAGAATCACTTCAAATCCTTAATTGCACCAGAAGACACAATAATAATTTCTAATGGTCAATAATAATAGCAATAATAATTTCACTGAAGTCAGTGGGATTGGGCAGGGAGCTTGAAAGATTGTCTTATATTTGTTACGCTACCTTGCATTTTTATTTCTTAGCTTGAATCAACATTCAATGAGAATATATTGAATAAGAAACCTGATTTATAGCATGTATGACTAGAATAAAAAAGAGGTAAGGTAGCATATCTAGGAATCGGAGGAAGTAATTCAATATCAAACTGATATGTGCTTCTGACAGCTCTCTTCAACTCCTTCAGAAGCTTGTATCCTTGTATCTTCAGTCACACAGCTCCATACTCACACAAGAGACTCCTAACTAAAGTCTAGTGCTCCCTATCTCTCTCCTTCAGAAACAACCACACTTATTTTGGGAAATCTGCTAGCTACATTGGCCATGCATCGGAGTGTTCAAAAATACAGAAACTTTCAACCACTTTTTAAGGCAGGTGAAAGTCAGGGGAAATTTTTTTTTTTTTTTTCAAAAAATGAAATTTCAAAACTTTTTGATAAGTTGTACTGCTCATTCTGTTATTATCTATATAGCAGCTATTCATATTGTAATGGACTGTACATTTGTCTATGCCCATTAGTGTCCTGAGGCCAATTAAGTGAGAATAGCTTTGTGTGTAAGTTATCCCTGTTGAAGTAAATGGGAAAACTTATATGTTTATGTACCTTGCTGAATAGGGGTCTAAGTAAATTCCGTGGAATGGAAATAATTTTCTTTGTTGGAATACTGACGAATTGAAAAGGTCTGTGCAAATCTTCTAACACTATATAAATTAATAAATAACAACACAATCTTTATTTAGCCCCAATATGAAAATGCATTTTTTAAAAAAGTCTCATTATTTGATTTCATAATTCTGTACAATGTAACATGTTAACACGCAGATATAGTACACAATATAAATGATCTGCCCTTTTCTGTAACCATATTAGAGATGCCTGCATGTAGTACCTTATACCATATCCTTAAACTAAATTTAATACTGCTTTTCTAGTAAAGTTGTGTAAATCATTACTAATGATAAAACTACTTCATTTCATATGTGAGACACACATAGATTAGGTAGTATTTTGTTATTACTGTATATGAGAACATGTAAGGAGAGAACTTGTTATAAGGGCAAAAGGGGAAATGTTATGGCTGTTGAATTTCTTAAGTTTGTGCAATTAAAATCTCAACCTTAATGTTGTATTAACATATTTTTAGATGCAATCTAACATTTAGATTTTCAAACTATATATTTTTGACAGATTTACACAGATAAACATGTTAAAAATGGTTATTTTGAAAGATGAACTATATCCAAGGATAATTAAAAATATAAAAAACTGCTAGCATCTATACTTCTAAAACATGAAATCATACAAAGTATAATAAACAAATATTTTCAATTTTGCACTATTCTTCTATTAACATTAATATATTTCATGAAATTTATTTAAATAGCAGCCGTTTGTGTTAATTTTGATGGAATAAATGTCTGAGAGAATGATGGGTGCTAACATGACCCTCTCACTGTACAATACTAAATAGCTAAACATGGTTCTGGGTTTTCAGTACATACTCTTCAGCCTGCCTAGTCCCTTGCAAAACACACCACTAAAAATATTTTGAATGTTTCATTAAGATGAAGGAAAAATGTTAAAGCATTTGAAATGTAAAATATTAAATATCGTTTTAATTTGGACAGTATCCTTTATTCTCTTTTCCTTTAGCTGTAGAGAATTTGAGTTCGTCTACACTGTACACTCCTTACAGCAATGTGTACAGTACATATAGTGCATGCCCCCTACCAAGGTTATAAATAGCAATGTAGACAGTGAGGCACTGCTTAGGTGAATAAAGACACTCCTGAACTTGAAGATTTTTTTTTCGTAGAGAGGGTGTGCATAGCACAATTGTAAAACAGGTGCAGA
Source organism: Malaclemys terrapin pileata (assembly GCF_027887155.1). Classification (NCBI taxonomy): domain Eukaryota; kingdom Metazoa; phylum Chordata; order Testudines; family Emydidae; genus Malaclemys; species Malaclemys terrapin. The sequence goes on from NC_071509.1 coordinate 95,663,093, forward strand.
AGTTGCCACTCTTAAGCAAACTGCCTCCAGTGCTCGAAGGCATTATGCTTGTTCCTCTGCTGTCTCCAGGGTTCCTACCCAAATAATGCTCCTCCCATTCCCCTTCCACTACAGTTCTGATACAATAAGCCATATTTGACCCCAAGGAGAACAATTCAGTCTCTGCATTTATTATTCATTGTGGTCATGGCTGTGATGAGTAATGATTGTTAAGATAGTTACAATTGTACCTAGAGTTCTGAAAGCATTTGGTAATCAAAATTAGATCTCAATAGATGGGGATAGCCACAGCCAAAACATTTAAATCAACAATGAATTTTAAATCACATAAGTTACTTACAGATATTTTTAATTGTTTAAGACAAAACTATGGAACATAGGTTAAAGCAAACTAATATTTTGACTCAGGGTACTTTTGAATCGGTGGCTCCTTTGCTTCAACACTTTTTAGACCATTTCTGTAAATTAAACATTCAAATATGTAAGCTCCCAATAGATCATAAAATAAAAGTATAGTGGTACATATTTTAGTAAATATTAAATCTTTCTTCAGGGCTTCTCACATAATCAAAGTAGAAGTACAACAGCTGACCCAACTAGTGTTGGAGGGAGGTATTGGTGGTTCATAATTTGAATAAACTATTGTACAACAACAATGTAGAATAAATTCTGTGCCTCAAGGGCAAAACCAGCCTCACTGTATAACACATTTTAATGACTCTGTTATGTTTTTATGCAGAACTAAACTTCAGTGTCTGCTGGCTAAATGGAAAACAGTCAGAACATAAAAAATATTAAATGGCAACCCCTAATAATCTACACATATTTATGAAATTGTTATTTTTCTCCTGTTGTATACTGTCTGGAAGTACAGCCTGAGGCTTCCTCTGATCTCTTGGAAAGCATTAACATTCAGTGGCCCACTGTAAAATTATGTTATTTAGGCATAACAGGTTAATTTTATTCAGTTCTTTGAAGCCTTCTGTTTTATTCAGCTCTTTATAGTTACTTTGCCTGAGAAGAGCTTCACTTATCAGTATTTAACACTGTGATTTGGATGTTCAGGAATGTCCCAATCCCCAGTCTCCAACAGGCCACCACAGATTACTGGATAAGGAAATAATGGGCCTTCTATCAGAGGGGTAGCCGTGTTAGTCTGGATCTGTAAAAAGCGACAAAGAGTCCTGTGGCACCTTATAGACTAACAGATATATTGGAGCATAAGCTTTCGTGGGTGAATAGTCACTTCTGACATGCATCTGACATGCATCTGACGAAGTGAGTATTCACCCACGAAAGCTTATGCTCCAATATGTTTGTTAGTCTATAAGGTGCCACAGGACTCTAAGGGGCCTACTGTGGGCTAAGATAAAAAATGTATTTATTTTGAATTGTTTTAAGCAGTGGTTCCCAAACTGGGGTTCGTGAACCCCTGGGGGTTCACAAAATGTTACAGGGTGTTCTCAGGAAAAAATTCCCTAATGGCGGACAGAACTGTCCATAAGGACCCCGGGCGGCACGGGCCAGCAGCCCGGAGCCTTGGGGACATCCAAGAGCTAAGCAGATCAAAGCAAGCATATCTATCACGCTGAGGAGATTTAAACTTCAAGTCTTCTTTTACGAAATAGAAAGGGAGATGGATATTTTTTTGCTGTTTTTAAAATTAAATAGGCTGCTACTGTTGTTTTTAAATTATTATGAAGAACAAGTTTAAGCTTTGTTGTAACGTGCATTGTTTACCTGGACTGCTCAAGACCTGAATGCTTGTGTAGGAGGAACTCTTTGAGTTGGCTTCTTAAATACTGTTTCACATCTGATACTCCTTGATGAAACATAGGAGTCAGAGGCGCCAGTATGGGGTGTGATAAGGGTCACATGATGCCACCACATCAGCAAGCCTCCCTGTGGGTCCCTGCCCTTTTTTTCCGGTGGCCTCCCTGGGCCCCCCACTTTTCTGGCAGTGCCCCCCCCCCAGTCCCTGTGGTGCATGGGGGCTTTGCTCCCTCACCCCTTTTTTCTACTGGCACCTCTGATAGGAGCCTTGTGTAATAATTAATAGTGTGTATATGTCCAAGATCAATGCTTTTATAATTTATGCTGAGGTAAGGGAGAAAATCCATGGAAATGTTCATTTTTAGGAGGGGGTTCACGAGACTTGACATTTTAGTGAAAGGGGTTTGCGGGTTGTTAAAGTTTGGGAACTACTGGTTTAAAGGGATTCTTTCATTCTGACATGGGGTTAGGAGCCCTAGAGATGGGAAGAAGTCATAAAGTGCTATATCTGGAATTTCTGATTGTTTAGTACTCTTAAATTAACACCAAATGTCTCTGAATTTGCCTATCCCTCTAAGATGAAACTTGTTTGGTATTAGAATTGATCAAACTATTGGTTATTAATAGTATTTTTTATCAGCTGGAGAGCAAGAGACCCTTGATGTAGATGCAATGGTGAAATGAGGCCAGACACATGCATGGAATGACATGGCAGGCTGCAACTTTTATTAAACTCTATCACAGGGCAGGGGCACTCCCTGTCCATAACCTCTGCTTTCCTATATCAAGCTTTTAATTGGTTCCAGTGTGGGGGTTACAGGTCTTCTTACCATATGACCTACCACTTGGGGTAAGCTATCCTCAATCTATCTCATAGGACTCAGCTCTCTCTGAGTCCTATCCCCCTCCCCTGAGGGGGACAGAAGGTGCAGAAGGATGGGGCCCTCTGCCTGTGAGGACCACAAGGTCTGAGCTATCTCATGAGTCCAAGACCTATCACCAAATCCCAGGTCTTTTACTTCTGGGAACAGTTCATTTTATCCTTTTAACCACACTGGAAACTGGCCAGCAATTATGAAAAATTAACAACTTAACCAAATTATCTCAGTGAGGTACTAGATTCATTAACCCACTGTCAGCTGAAGATGCTCCAAGGAAGGCAAAAACCTCAGGTTCCTCTGCCAATTGGCCCATGGGTAAAAAAAATCATTCCTGCCCTCAAATGGGTGATCGACTAGACCCACAGCATCCATCAGGTTGGGTTCCCATTCCTAGTTTGGGGTGGGTAGGGTAGAGTTGCTAGAATGGTTCTGAAAGAGGACCCACATGGTGCCTACTCCAGGTTGAATTCTGGGAGCTGGAGAATACTGGCCAATCAGCACCCCTCTTCCCCAGCTTACCAATGGGTGCCAGATATTCCCAGGGAGGGAGGAGCTACCTGGTTTCCCTCAGTGAAAGACACCATCCTCACTGCTGGAATAGTCCTCCTTCACCACCAACCCCATCAAGTTCCCCCACCCATTGAGGTATGTGGGAAGCATTTCTGTAGGCTTTCAAGGGTGGACATTACAAGTACTCAGGAAGCCTCTTCTGTTGGATGAAGCAGATTCTACATCATTCTTGCACTTTTCATGTGTCAAAGAATGATTGTGATTCTATGAGGTACAATCTGTCCCTAAACTCCCTCTGGGGTGGTGTGATTCCACAGTACACACAGCAAGTCTGTGCCTTAAATACATGACTTAGCTGTTTATGTTGTTTTCTAATATTAATTTTGCCGTGCCCGGAAACATGGTACACTGATGCTAGACATACAGGGTGAAATCCTGGTCTCACAGAAACTGAGGGAAGCTTTGACACTGATTTCAGTGGAATCAACACTTCACCCAGATGTAATTTGTTTGATTTTAACTCCCTACATCATTTAAATATCTACTTAAAACAATTTTTCTACATGTTTTGCTTTTTTCTACGACATTTTCTAACCAGCTGGAAAATCTTTAAATTACCCTTTTTCTACAGCAGGTAATGTAGGGGTGGTAGCTAACCATCGCTTTTCATCTAACATTGATTCTATAACTTTTTATCTCCTCCATGGCAATTAATTTGTCATATCATTCTAGGGCTTTCCAAAGAGCTGAAACTTTTATAATTAGAGGGATGTATGCTAGAGATCTGGAGATTGATGTTTCATTTTAATTCATTTGGGATATAGGAGTACCCTATATCATTAGACAAATATTAATTTTATTTGACCATAATTGAAACTGCTGACAGCATCAGTTTTTGATGTATAAAATAAGTGATTATATTTGAAATCCCAGTGCTATAGATACATTACAGGTCAGATTTAAAAAAAAATAATAAAATCTCAGCATGCACAATTGGGAGCCATTTTCAAATTTTAAGATGTAAATTATAAATATAAAGTTTTTCCATAGATTTCTCCTTCCACATTTTCCAAGAACTTCTATTTGTCTTTCTATTTTAAGGTTTTGTGCTGCCGGGCATTACTGTAGTGTTGAGTGCCTTCCATGTAAAATCAATAGCAACACTGAGGTCCCTAGCAGAGTTCATGGAGTCTCTGGCACTTCGTTTTTTGGGGGTAGGGAGATCAAAAGTCTGTGTGGAGCAAGGTTTGTAGGTGTGTGTGTTTTGTGGGAGGAATATGGTAGAGGACTGGGAATAAAAGGGGGTTCAGATTGGGTCATTTATAGTAGAAAGGTTTTCTCAAAATTGGGGGCCTTGCAATATTTCCTAAAGATGGTCAGACTCTGGATTCACCTGCTGTCTTCAAGAAGATTGTTCCACAGCCAGATCCCCTCAACAGACCTTGTCCCCAGCTCTCACATGCTTCCAATGTTATCCCAGCAGAATTCAGCTGTTTGTGGTTGTTCATAAGTCAACATACAGTCTTTGATGTAGCAAGGGCTTGATCCATTAATTGCTTTGAAAATTAGGACCCTGGTCTTAAATTGGCAACAGAATCTGACTAGGAGCCAGTGGAGAGAATTAAGCACCTGTCTGTTGTGCTCACAGTGGCCTGAGACATGCAGAAATCAGGCAGCTGCATTCTGAACCAGCTGGAGCCTTTGCATCTTCATGTTCAGTTTCAGATACAATAAATTACAGTAATCCTGTCTGGCGGTGACAAATACATAGATTACCATGGCCAGGATTTCATCTGGGAGAAAGGGACAATGTTTCCTAGTAAACTGAAAGACAGCATTTTCAGAAAGTGATGCTAACTGTTACCCAACTTAGCAAGAAGTCAAATAGGACCTCAAGGCTTCCCATCACTTTGATGAATGATAGCTGCATTTCCCCTTCCTCCCAATTACTTTGGCCTTTCCTGGGTTCAAGACTGAGTCATCTGCTAATCCAAGAGATAATTTCTTGTGGCCATATTGACATTTTAATAATGACAGTGGTAGCAGCGGTTGAGAGTGAGGTGCACAGGTGAGCATCATTAACACATAGACTGCTAAGCCTATGGTATCTGTCATTGCTTGCAGTTTTCTAAGGTAGACATTGAAGAGAAGCAAGGATAGTATAGATCCTGTGGGGCTCCACAGGTAAGGGCCTTTGGAGAGGAGGAGCAGGAACTTATCACTGTTCTCTGATTTTTTTCTGAAGAAGGAATGAATAAAGCCATTGTAATGCTGGTTTATCTACTCCTGTCATGCCACATAAGCATGCTAGTAGTGGTCAACTGTATCAAATGCTGCAGTGATGTGCAGAAGTGTGAGCATGAAAATTTTTGCCTGCATCCATGACTATAAGGAAGTAATCTTTTAGTGACACCATAGCCATCTGTTGGTTGTGTCCCAGTCTATACCCTGATAGTGAGGCATGCAGGATCTTATTTTATGTCACAATGTAGTTGGAACTTGGTGGTTACATCTTTTTTCGTTATGCTACCTAGAAATGGGAGGTTGGAGATGGGACAGGAACGTCACACCTTCCATTCTTTAGATTATGATTTAATGTTTGTCATTGCTGGAATTTTAGAACCCCAGAAATATTCTGTCCAGTCAGTTGAAGCTATGTTTTTTATGTGCCTAGATGTGGTACAATGCTAAATAATCATTACTCTGAGTTCCCCAGATCTGAGTACGAGCTCTGTGTAAGCTTGAACCTTGTCTCTCTCTCCAAAAGAAATTGGTCCAAATAAAATGTATCATCTTACCCACCTTGTCTCTAGATGTAGAACCTACATTTTAATGAGATTCCACTAGCATTACCTGTTTCCTTCCAGATTAAATTTTTAATCTTTCAGTTTTAAACCTAATTTTGATCTTCAATACTATCTGCTTTTTATTTTACAATTAATTTCTATGTGTCACATTCTGAGATTATGGCACTTACAAATGCACTTATATTGCTGCAGTTCAGATGAATATTCTAACCTGAAAAGGGAAAAAACAGGGAAATTGCCACTTTGTACATACATCAAGTAGCTGATTCCATATTTACAGCCTTATTAACCTGACTGGGAGGAGTGGAATAGCCAGCAAATCAAGTGCAGAATTGAAAATGTCAAAGTTGTGGAGCATAGTACTATAATTACCAAAGTACATCAGGTATTATTAGAATTTTGATAATTCCCTCTTGTGACAAGTATGGTAATAAGAACAGAAAATGTACAAAATTAATTTATTTTCATTACAAAAATAGTAATGAGGTGAGATGATGGCATAGTTCACATTCTCAAAATTGTCATTTCCTGTTGAATTGGTCTGGTAATCTTAGGGTATGTCTACACTACGAAATTAGTTCGAATTTATAGAAGCCGGTTTTATTGAAATCGGTTGTATACAGCCGATTGTGTATGTCCACACAATAAAATGCTCTAGGTGCTCTAGTCGGCAGACCGCGTCCACAGTACGAGGCTAGCGTCGACTTCCGGAGCATTGCACTATGGGTAGCTATCCCACAGCTATCCCACAGTTCCCGCAGTCTCCGCCGCCCCTTGGAATTCTGGGTTGAGATCCCAATGCCCGGATGATGCAAAACAGTGTCGCGGGCGGTTCTGGGTACATGTCGTCAGGCCCCTCCCTCCCCCGTCACAGCAACGGCAGACAATAGATTCGCGCCCTTTTATCTGGGTTAGTTACCTGGGTTACCTGTGCAGACAACATGGAGCCCGCTCAGCACAGCTGAGCTCACCGTCACCATATATCCTCTTGGTGCCGGCAGACGTGGGACTGCATTGCTACACAGCAGCAGCTGCTAACTGCCTTTTGGCGGTAGACGGTGCAGTAGACTGGTAGCCTTCATCGGCGATCTGGGTGCTGGCAGCCGTGGGGCTTGCCTTTTGGCAGTAAATGGTGTATTATGACTGTTAGCCGGCCTATTACAAGTCGGGTCATCGCACATTAGCAGAGTCTTCCCTGAGCAGCAGCTCGTGCAATAGGCCTGAAGACCATCGTCATACACCGCCCCGTATTTGCTGCCAAGCACCCAGAAAGATGCCGAGGGCTATCAGTCACGCTGCACCGTCGTCTTAAGATGTAAAAAATAGATTTTCTCTGTATTCATTTGCTTCCCCCTCCCTCCGTCAAATCAACGGCCTGCTAAACCCAGGGTTTTCAGTTTAATCTTTGGGGGGGACCAGTCTGTGACAGTTGTTTGTGTCTCTCCCTGATGCACAGCCACCGTTCTTTATTTTAATTCCCTGTGCCTGTACGCCATGTCGTCACTCGGCCCCCCTCCCTCCTTCCCCTAGGCCGTCAGATACTACGTTTGCGCCACAGCTCGAGCCGCGAAGCGGTTCACGCCTTTTCTTTGAATTCTGGGTTGAGATCCCAATGCCCGGATGATGCAAAACAGTGTCGCGGGCGGTTCTGGGTACATGTCGTCAGGCCCCTCCCTCCCCCGTCACAGCAACGGCAGACAATAGATTCGCGCCTTTTTACCTGGGTTACCTGGGTTACCTGTGCAGACAACATGGAGCCCGCTCAGCACAGCTGAGCTCACCGTCACCATATGTCCTCTGGGTGCCGGCAGACGTGGGACTGCATTGCTACACAGCAGCAGCTGCTAACTGCCTTTTGGCAGTAGACGGTGTAGCATGAGTGATAGCCGTGGGGCTGGCAGCCGTAGGGCTGCATTGCACCAGCCCCTTCCAGGCGATGGTATATTATGACTGGTACCCGTCGTCGTCGTACTGGAGTGGCTGTCAATCATGGCCACCTGGGCAGACATGCTACTGTCTCGATGATGACGGTTACCAGTCATAATGTACTATTTTCTGCCAATTGCCCAATATTGTCTGCTAAGCACCCAGAAGAGGCCGAGGGCGATGCTGGGTGCTGGCGGACGTGGGGCTGGCAGACATGGGGCTGCATTGCTACACAGCAGCAGCCCCTTGCCTTTTGGCAGATGATGGTATATTATGATTGGTACCCATCATCATCATACTGGTATGGCTGTCACTCATGCTGCAGCGTCGGCTGCCACCTTAAGATGTAAAAAATAGATTTATTCTGTGTTCATTTGCTTCCCCTTCCTCCGTGAAATCAACGGCCTGCTAAGCCCAGGGTTTCCAGTTTAATCTTTGGGGGGACCATTCTGTGTGACAGTTGTTTGTGTTTCTCCCTGTTCCTGTACCTGTACGCCATGTCGTCACTTGGCCCTCCCTCCCTCCCTCCCTCCCTCCCGCCCTCCTTCTCCTGGTCCATCAGATACTACTTTCGCGCCTTTTTTCTGACCAGGCGCCATAGCTAGCACTGGGATCATGGAGCCCGCTCAGATCACCGCGGCAATTATGAGCACTATGAACACCACGCGCATTGTCCTGGAGTATATGCAGAGCCAGAACATGCCAAGGCGAAACCCGGACCAGGCGAGGAGGCGATTGCAGCACGGCGACGAGAGTGATGAGGAAATTGACATGGCCATAGACCTCTCACAAGGCACAGGCCCCAGCAATGTGGAAATCATGGTGTCACTGGGGCAGGTTGATACCGTGGAACGCCGATTCTGGGCCCGGGAAACAAGCACAGACTGGTGGGATCGCATCGTGCTGCAGGTATGGGACGATTCCCAGTGGCTGCGAAACTTTCGCATGCGTAAGGCCACTTTCATGGAACTTTGTGACTTGCTTTCCCCTGCCCTGAAGCGCCAGAATACCAAGATGAGAGCAGCCCTCACAGTTGAGAAGCGAGTGGCGATAGCCCTGTGGAAGCTTGCAACGCCAGACAGCTACCGGTCAGTCGGGAATCAATTTGGAGTGGGCAAATCTACGGTGGGGGCTGCTGTGATCCAATTTGCCAGGGCAATGAAAGACCTGGTGATAGCAAGGGTAGTGACTCTGGGCAACGTGCAGTCAATAGTGGATGGTTTTGCTGAAATGGGATTCCCAAACTGTGGCGGGGCCATAGACGGAACCCATATCCCTATCTTGTCACCGGAGCACCAAGCCACCGACTACGTAAACCGCAAGGGGTACTTTTCAATGCTGCTGCAAGCCCTGGTGGATCACAAGGGACGTTTCACCAACATCAACGTGGGATGGCCGGGAAAGGTACATGATGCTCGCGTCTTCAGGAACTCTGCTCTGTTTCGAAAGCTGGAGGAAGGGACTTTCTTCCCGGACCAGAAAGTGACCATTGGGGATGTTGAAATGCCTATCGTGATCCTTGGGGACCCAGCCTACCCCTTAATGCCATGGCTCATGAAGCCGTACACAGGCAGCCTGGACAGGAGTCAGGACCTGTTCAACTACAGGCTGAGCAAGTGCCGAATGGTGGTGGAATGTGCATTTGGACGTTTAAAAGCGCGCTGGCGCAGCTTACTGACTCGCTCAGACCTCAGCGAAAAGAATATCCCTATTGTTATTGCTGCTTGCTGTGCGCTCCACAATATCTGTGAGAGTAAGGGGGAGACCTTTATGGCGGGGTGGGAGGTTGAGGCAACTCGCCTGGCCGCTGATTACGCGCAGCCAGACACCAGGGCGGTTAGAGGAGCACAGCAGGGCGCGGTGCGCATCAGAGAAGCTTTGAAAACGAGTTTTGTGACTGGCCAGGCTACTGTGTGAAACTTCTGTTTGTTTCTCCTTGATGAACCCTCCAACCCCCCCCCCCGACCCGGTTCACTCTACTTCCCTGTAAACCAACCACCCCACCCCACCCTCCCCTCCCCCTTGCAGAGGCAATAAAGTCATTGTTTTTTCACATTCATGCATTCTTTATTAGTTCCTTACAGAGGTAGGGGGATAATTGCCAAGGTAGCCTGGGATGGGTGGGGGAGGAGGGATGGAAAAGGACACACTGCATTTTAAAACTTTAACTCTTATTGAAGGCCAGCCTTCTGATGCTTTGGCGATCATCTGGGGTGGAGTGACTGGGTGGACGGAGGCCCCCCCACCGTGTTCTTGGGCGTCTGGGTGAGGAGGCTATGGAACTTGGGGAGGAGGGCTGTTGGTTACACAGGGGCTGTAGCGGCGGTCTCTGCTCCTGCTGCCTTTCCTGCAACTCAACCATACGCTCGAGCATATCACTTTGATGCTCCAGCAGACGGAGCATTGCCTCTTGCCGTCTGTCTGCAAGCTGACGCCACCTATCGTCTTCAGCCCGCCACTTGCTCTGTTCTTCCCGCGATTCAGCCCGCCACCTCTCCTCTCGTTCATATTGGGCTTTTCTCATCTCCGTCATTGACTGCCTCCACGCATTCTGCTGTGCTCTATCAGCCTGGGCGGACATCTGCAGCTCCGTGAACATCTCGTCCCTCGTCTTACGTTTTCTCTTTCTAATGTTCACGAGCCTCTGCGAAGGAGAAACATTTGCAGCTGGTGGAGGAGAAGGGAGAGGTGGTTAAAAAGGACACATTTTAGGGAACAATGGGTACACTCTTTCATTACAAGGTCGCATATTTCGGCTTGCAGGCAGCCATCGTAGGCCACAGTGTTTTGGCTTTTTTAACCTTCTTAACATGCGGGAAAGGTTGCAAACAGCAGCGCATTTCCCATATCAAGGATGAATTGGGTTGTCCATTTAAAATGGGGTTTCAATGTAAAAGGAGGGGGCTGCGGTTTCCCGGTTAACATGCGGCACAAACACAAGTAAACCACCCCCCCCCACACACACACACACGATTCTCTGGGATGATCACTTCACCCCTCCCCCCCACCGCGTGGTTAACAGCGGGGAACATTTCTGGTCAGAAGAGCAGGAACGGGCGCCTCTGAATGTCCCCCTTAATAAAATCACCCCATTTCAACCAGGAGAGCTTTCTGGAGATGTCCCTGGAGGATTTCCGCCCCATCCCCATACACGTTAACAGACTTGCTTGCTTTTTTTTTGTAATGTTTACAAATATTTACAAAGTTACACTCACCAGAGGTCTCCTGTGTGCCCTGAGGGTCTTGGGTGAGTTCGGGGGTTACTGGTTCCAGGTCCAGGGTCACAAACATATCCTGGCTGTTGGGGAAACCGGTTTCTCCGCTTCCTTGCTGCTGTGAGCTACCTACAGTACCTCCATCGTCATCTTCCTCGTTCCCCGAACCGTCTTCCCTGTGTGTTTCTCCAGTGAGAGAGTCATAGCACACGGTTGGGGTAGTGGTGGCTGCACCCCCTAGGATCGCATGCAGCTCCGCGTAGTAGCGGCAAGTTTGCGGCTCTGCCCCGGACCTTCCGTTTGCTTCTCTGGCTTTGTGGTAGGCTTGCCTTAGCTCCTTAATTTTCACGCGGCACTGCTGTGTGTCCCTGTTATGGCCTCGGTCCTTCATGGCCTTGGAGATCTTTTCTAATACTTTTCCATTTCTTTTACTGCTACGGAGTTCAGCTATCACTGCTTCATCTCCCCATATGGCGAGCAGATCTCGTACCTCCCGTTCGGTCCATGCTGGAGCTCTTTTGCGATCCTGGGAGGACTCCATGACGGTTACCTGTGCTGATGAGCTCTGCGTGGTCACCTGTGCTCTCCACGCTGGGCAAACAGGAAATGAAATTCAAACCTTCGCGGGTCTTTTCCTGTCTACCTGGTCAGTGCATCTGAGTTGAGAGCGCTGTCCAGAGCGGTCACAATGAAGCACTGTGGGATAGCTCCCGGAGGCCAATAACATCGAATTCCGTCCACACTACCCCAATTCCGACCCGCAAAGGCCGGTTTTATCGCTAATCCCCTCGTCGGAGGTGGTGTAAAGAAACCGGTTTAAAGGGCCCTTTAATTCGAAAGAAAGGGCCTCGTTGTGTGGACGTGTCCAGGCTTAATTCGGTTTAACGCTGCTAAAGTCGACCTAAACCCGTAGTGTAGACCAGGCCTTAGTGGCTTAATTAAATCAGTTGTTATAACTCCTCCTTTCTTGTTCAGAAAAAAAAAATGTTAGGAAAGGACCATAGTGGTTCCACAGTGAAGGTTGCATTGAGATTTGCACTTAAAGCAGGGATTAAAGATTTTACTATGACTACATCAGGTTTGCTTCCTCCTTGCTCTTACATAAGTGCCTTTTGACACTTCAGGGGATTGAGAATTTCCTTCCAGAGGACATCTCAGCAGTTGCCATGTGAGGTTTTCTTCCAAGGTTTTGTTACCTACAATACATGGTGTGTCCTCTATGAGGAGCTCTGTGTTTCTCTGTTTTATCTTCCTAATATAATAACCAAAATTATTCCCCCACTAAGTAGTGTAAGACCTCAGATGGTGTACTTCATTGAGCTATACTGATTTACACTAGTTGAGGATCTAATCAAATAATGCACAATACGTTGACATTATTAAGCCTCTGTTCATATCACATATTTACTGGTGTAATATAGACTGGGTGCATTGTAAAGCATCTGACTTAGTCCTTCATAACATTCTGATTTAAACAAAATCATTACCACACAAAATAAGTGTCCACCATATCCAACGGTTCTCAAAAAGTAATTGTGATACAATAAGAAAATAGATCACAAAATGTAATTGTCAATGGGAATCATTATTCAATGGGGTATTTCTAATTGTGACCCCCAATTATTTGGTCCTATATTATTTGATATCTTTATGAGTGGTCTGGAAGAAAATATATCATTACTGATAAAATGTACAGATGACAATTGATGGAGAAGTAAACAATAGTGGGGATAGATCAATTACACAGACTGGTCTGGTTTGCTTGGTGAGGTGGACTCATCTGAACAACATGTATTTTAATACAGCAAATACAAGGTCATACAACTGAAGAAAGAATGTAGTCACCCTTATAAGATGCAGGACTGTGTCCTGGAATGCAGTGACTCTGAAAAGGATTTGGGGTTAATGGTAGATAATCAAATGAACATGAGCTCTCAATGCAATATCGTAGCTAAGAAGGAAAAAGTGATCCTTAGATATATAAGAAGCAGAATTGGGTATGAATTGGTATCAATGGTATAGGAAGCATGAAAACTATTGTAACAAATTGAAGATAAAGGAGAAAATTAAGACACCAAATATCTGGTGAGGTCACTGGGCCAGTAGCTCTATTCATACAAAAAAACACCACACAGACCAACAAAACACCCCCCCCCCCCAAGCAAACCATAAAACATTCCCAACAACTTGGAATGAGTTATTAGTAAGTGTTTAAAGAGGGGAGAGTTTTTAAACTGGGATATCTTTAGTTATCCCTTATTTGTGATAAGGCATAGTACTCTAGCTTTCTACCTTGAATACTGAGGCTATTTGAAAAAGAAGAGGAGGGGGAGGAAACAATAATATATAAAATGTTTAATGATCAAATATGTTTGTTAGGGATTATGTGTTTTTTGCGCTGCTGTAATTACGCTTATGTAACTGAACTGATGTAGATGTATTTCTCTGCTGTAAAACATGGGGCTTACCCCAGACACAAAGAAAAATTCCTAACAGAGAAACTAGCTGAAAGCAATGCTGCCTTTGACGCAGTTAACTGCATGCTAATTAATTACATTATATTAAGTCAAGGGGATATTTAACATCTACTTAATATCTGACAAGCTCTACAGTAACTAATAAAATATAAATATTAGATATGGTCTGAAACCTTATCTGAACTCTTGAGACATACAGGCTGCAGCTTTAGCTTTATAATTTTTCACACTTCAAAATGATTATATATATATATACACACACACACACACACACACACACACACACACACACACACAATAAAAGTTGTGGGAGTACATCAGAACTTTAATGAAAACAACATGTAGAGCTTCAGCTTATCTATTAACTTTCCATTTTCCCCACAAAAATTGTTTCTGTCAATATTTTATTATGACAGGAGCGAATGGGAGAAAGAAGTGAAGTCTAATCTAAGCAGATGGTTGTCAAAAACTGCACATGGCAATTGAGAATATAAACAGAAATCAGAAGCAGGGAGTTTTTTCTCCCCTGTTTCATTTTTATGTCATGAATAGTAAATAAATGTTGCATTATAAACAAATGGAAAACTAGTAAAAAAAATAGAAAATTAAAGAAAAAATAAGAAAAGGTTGTTGAAAATATTTTTTTAGACGTTGACTTAGGCTGCAATTACTGTTAAACCTTAAGTATCAATGAATGCTGATAAGACTGAAGACAATAACAATCGACATATTCATGAATTGATTATCTCATCTTCTGAGATATTACAAGGGTGATTCATTTTGACAGGAATAAAAGAATACTTTCAAGATGTTTGTTGGTTACTGATAGATGAAATATGTTACAACTTGTTTTGTGCCAATATGCGGAATGAAAATATTCAGTTGGTGCTAAGTGGCAAAGCAAGTTATGATTTAGTAAGCTTATAAAGGCAGATCTTTTGCTTCACTTTGACCTCTGTGAATAGTTCTAAACCTAAATTTTAAATAGAGCCTGCAGACTTCAATAGGACTTAAGTATGTGTTTCACTAGTTTCTGAATAGGGAGGGATGTAAGCATATACTTGAGGTTAAACAGGTGCTTATATGCTTTGCTGAAACAGATATAAATCATATTTCAAGATGTACATGTCTTGTTCAGCATATGCACTTTTTACTATTGATTACATAAATGTACATTATAGTGAATAAAAGCATATTAATCATGGGCTAAACATTAAATTATACATTGAGCATGTATTGAATGCTCAAAAAAAGCAGGTTATCTAGAAAGGTAAGATATATATGTATGTAGAAGGATATAGTCTTACATTTTGAAACTCTGTCATGTAGTAATGAAGAATGTAAATTAGCTTTGAAATCAAGCATAAACACACAAACATTAAGTATTTCAAGTTAATTTGTATCTCATTTTCCTCTTAAAAAATGCAGGGCTACATTTCTCATCTCTTGTGCTACATTTATTCATCCCATCTGTCCGACGTCCTGCCCTTATCCCCTGCAATGCTGGCTGTTGCTTCAGTCCACACATTGTTCCCAAAATACTATTTTAATTATGAACTCTTTTTAGTAAAAACAAACAAACAAACAAAAAACAAAAAAAAACCCTTTCTCTACTCTTACTGAAAAACAAAGATAAGTTCTGGCAGCAGTTATCAAATATAATTAGTTTTCCATTTTGATAGTCTAATTTGTCTAAAACTTGCACTCAATTTAGGTAACTCATCAGTAGATCCCTTGTAAACTAATTTATACTACTAGGATCATATTACAATGTCTATTAATCGTCATGCTTCAGGTAACTTAGCTGATTGCCAGCAGAAGTGTGGATATTCTGATATATTATTTTGTCACCAGGAGAGCTCTCTTCCAGCGATAAAGTGCGGCCACACAGCGCTGTAAAGTGTGCTGTGTAGCCTTAGTTTGCAGTCCCAAGACATTTTAGCCAACAGACCACAAAACTCTCTGGCTTTTTCCAGGGTCACACTGTGCTCACAGGCAAGTGCTAGGATTTCTTGTTCTTTTGCCTCTGCCTCTCTCTCTCTCTCTCTCTCTTTTC
This sequence comes from Malaclemys terrapin pileata, assembly GCF_027887155.1. Classification (NCBI taxonomy): domain Eukaryota; kingdom Metazoa; phylum Chordata; order Testudines; family Emydidae; genus Malaclemys; species Malaclemys terrapin. The sequence goes on from NC_071509.1 coordinate 95,678,738, forward strand.
GTTTGTCCTCAGATTCCCTGTGTTCTTTCACACACCCAGGACAAAACACCTGGTAACAATACCCAATCAAACCCTCCACCCATTTGCTAGCTTCTGGGTAGACTTTATAAGGCTTTGTTTTAGGCGTGGTCCCTTAACTATCTCTTACAACTATCTAAAATGAAGGGTACAGTCAGACATCAGCTTGAAGAGGTTTTAACTTAACATATAAGGTTTTGCCCAGGTCAAAACAATATAAAGTAACACCGAAGCAACAACAATAATTGCAGCCACTACATCTCATACAAATACATTGTATGAATGGTACACCAACACTTCGAATGCTGCGTGCAGTTCTGGCAGTACCATCTCAAAAGTGATATATTAGAAATGGAAAAGGTAGCTTCTATATAAGGTGAGATTAAAAAGACAGTCTATTCAGCGTGGAAAAGAGATGACCGAGGGGGCATATGATAGAGGTCTATAAAATCATGAATGGTGTTGGGAAAGTGAATAGGGTAAATAATGCTTTCTATTTACAAAACAAGAGGACTAGAGGTCACCCAATGAAACTAAAGGCAGCAGGTTTAAAACAAACAAAAGGAAGATCTTTTCACATAACACATAGTCAACCTGTGGGACTCCTTGCCATGGAATGTTGTGAAGGCCAAAAGTATAACTGTGTTAAAAATAAAAGATAAGTTCATCAATGGCAATTAGACAAGATAGTCAGGGACTCGGTCCCCTATTCTGGGTGTTTTAAACCTCCAACTGCCAGAAAATGGGACTGAACAACATGAGCTGGATCACTTAAAACTGCCCTGTTCTGTTCATTCCCTCTTAAGCATTTGGCAGTGGCCACTGTCGAAAGACAGGACAGTGGGCTAGATGGACCATTGGTGTGAAGTATGGCTGTTCTTATATTTCTATGCTCCTACAACATACCTTTATTTTCATGAGATAAAGTATAGAATAATGGCTTTAGTGTATTCATGGCACTAATAAACAAACTGGAAAGAAGGTCTTCATTTTTCCACAGTAAGTGTAATTAGCTATTAGAACAATTTACTAAGGGTCATGATGGATTCTCCATCACTGACAATTTTTTAAATCAAGATTGGATTTTTTGCCCCCCAAAAAGACATTCTGTAGGAATTATTTTGAAGAAGCTCTGTGGCTCGTGTTATACAGGAGGTTATACTAGACATTACAGTGGTCACTTCTGGACTTGGAGTCTATTAATCTGTAAAAATAAAATATTCTTAATACCCCAAATTATATTCTTTATAAATTGTTTACTGGAAAAAGATAAGGGGATGGAAGGGAAGAGAGTGAGTTTGGGGTGGGATGGGGACTAAAGAAGAAAAAGTGAGTGGTGTAAATTGCCTCCTCATCACTTAATTACTAAGCTACACAGTAGCACTTTCCAACACTTGTAAATCATTTTCTAGGGTAAAAGCTAAACTGGAAACTGTTCAATATATAGTATGTTTTTGTTAAAAGTAGCTGCTGTGTGAACCTCTTGCTGAGAGGGCCCATGTGCTGCAGGAGATGGGAAGAAAGAGTCCAAATGGTCCACAGAACCCTAAGAAAAAATGTTTAACCACAAATATATTCAAAACAGTAGGGAAAGACAGTATTTATAAATTATGTACCTCTTATTTTCTAAATTAATTAGGAACTACTTTTCATAGCAGAAGAAGATAATGCATAAACATATTGGGAGCGTCTTATCTGGGTGGTTTCACCAATTAGAGAATGGATATAAAGCTCTGAGTCTCAGTCACTTTCCTGAGGATTTTAATTCTCTCTCTTCTGCCCCCACCCCACCCCAAGGAAAATCAGCTGAACAACACTGGACAATAATTCCCACAGAGATTTCCACTACTTTAACTGGAGAGAAGGGCCAAACCCTCCTTTGACACAGCTTCCCCTTTCTTCTATATTCCATCCTGGGCAGTTGTGTGACCTGCCAGGACCCATTAACCCTTTACAGGATGACTTACCTTTACTTTGTCACACACATATACAACAGCTTTTTTAGAAATGTTTGTTTTAACTGAAATGTAAATTTAATGAACCCTAGTGAGCAATAATGGATCTATTACAGGAGAGGATGGGTGAGGTTCTCTGGCCTGCAATGTGCAGGGGGTTAGAGAAGATGTTCCTGATGTTCCCTTCTGACCTTAAAGTCTATGAGACTAGAAGAAGAATAAGTCACAGCAGAGTGTGAATTCAAAGGCTACTGGTACACATTTCAGGTAGGTAAAGGCATTTAGGATTCAGCCTTGTGCCTCAGGATGAACCTGAGGCATCCACCAATGTTTATTAATGCAAACTTTGTCATGACTTACTGCTAAAATAGTACCTCTTGGGCATTTTTTATGGATTGTTTCCCTCTCTTGTTTCATGAGTATGTTTGAGAAGACATCCCTCTTAGATTAAGGTCCAAATATCATATTTTTAGCTCTCTCTCACCCCACAATGCCTTAATATGTTTCCTGGTTGACTGTCAATAAGCATACTTTCTTATAAACACTGGGCCAGATTGTTAATTGGTGAAAAAACTGATGTATATTCAATGACTTCAGTTGAGCTACATTTACAGTGAATTTACATCATCAGATGAGGATTTGGTCCACAACATTAACGTTATTAGTATATCAAATATAAATACGAGACAGGAAGCAACGGAACATTGTAATCCTTGTGAGAAGATCCTATATAGTAAGTTTCCTTGGGATTCTTTTTATTGCTATCCATTTAGAGGTCTAGCCTTCTTAAGAGATCCAATTAATCAACATTTCATTAAGATTAACTACTGAAAGAATTAAGGAGAAAAATGTTAAGTTAATGTTTATGATATGTCTGCCTCAGGCAAAAGACATCTGTACACTTGAGTTTCTGCAATGTTCTAAAAATGATTGTTCCTTTGTGAATAAGATTCAAGCATTCATTTAGATTGAAAAGATATAATGGCCTCACCTTAATTTATGTTCCACATATCCCTAGGGAGAACAATTGGAATTTGAAGGGTTTTTTTTGTTGTTGCTTTTGCGGGGGGAAAGGGATGTGGGCGCATGATTGAATTATGTTGTTCACTTGTAGTGTGTCCATTGTTTTCATTTCTGTTTTTTGATCATAAAGGCTGTGTACAAGTCTAGTGCATTAGACTGATGTACAGAAGGAACACATGTAGTTACAGAAACATCTGACAGATGGAAAGTGCCTGAGGGATCTGAGGTCAGAGGATAACTGATTCTTCATACACAACCAATGAAAGGAAATAAATAGCTCACACTTCAAAAGATTCCACTGGTCTTCTAGACACTATACAGGTCACTGGGTCTGGATAGTTTACAAATATCTAAACAATATTGTAAACGTTTTAAGATAAAAGGGATTAGTATATCACCTTATTCCCACACAGCTTCTACTATATGATATAGTTTAAATTTAAACACTTGGTGCAATATGATTTTTTCCCTCAGAGTTAATATTTTATTGATTTTGAACAGACAACAAAACAGGATATTGGGTACATAATATATAAGTCTAACAATTATGGGTAAAAAAGTTTTAAAATTAAGAAACAATATACATTTTCAAACAACAACACATTTAATTTCTCAAGCAAGTGGTGGGTTCTTTGCATGAGATAATATTCTTAGGGGATTTGCTAGCTATTTTTGAATAATATCTATAAAATATATGTAAAAGGAAAGTAAAAAAAAAAAGTAATGTTCTGTGAAGAATGTTTTTAGTCAAATGGACACAAAACAGAGACAATCTATATGAAAGAGAGACATCTATATTAGAGCTAGAAGAACATTCTTTCCTTCACTATATTACCACATTAAAAATCCTGCAGAGTGTGATCATATTTTTGTTTTGTTTTGTTTGTATTGGAATATGTAAAGGTAAGAAATATAATATTAAAAATAAAGAGTAACATAACTCTTACTCCCCTAGCTGGAGCACAGCATTGGTGGCGCAAGGATCAGTGGAGACAACCTTATTGGGGAGAGAGGGGGAATGAAGTTTAGGAGTAGCTGAGACAGTGTTCCATGTGCCCTCTGCTTTTCTCATCCTTTCCATCCCTCACCCTTCACCTGCAATGTGTGGGGTGCTGCTTCTCCTCCCCACTCCCCATGCTGTATGGTATGTGAGTGGGGAGGGGGTCATATTTGCATTTGGGTCCTGACTTGGGGGCTTGTCTCACCCACTACCACTGTTCTTTGGCAGTGGGGCTATGACTGGCTGATATATATTGTAGTCTCCTTGTTTCTGACCCACCCTTCATCTAATTGCTGGATCTCTGGAGATGCCAGATGCTAAGCTGATCACCAGTTCTGGGGTCCAGAGCAGATTTTTCCCGTATAGTAAAATTGGTAAACTGCCTAAAGTTTACTGGACATATTGATATTTAACTATCAATGAAATCATTGTATTCAGTGTTGTAGCCATGCTGGTCCCAAGGTATTAGAGAGACAAGGTGGGTAAGATCAAATCTTTTTTGGACCAGATTTTGAGCTTGCACAGAGTTTGTCTCTGTCACAAACAGAAAATGTTGCAATAAAAGATATTACCTCACTCACCTTGTGTCAGTGAAAGAAATGTGCACTTTTAGGGCTCAGTCCTGCAGATGCTTAATAACATGCCCATTTTTACACACATGCAGTCTGATCTTGCTCTCATAAAATTCAAAAGCAAAACTCCCATTGACCTTAGCGATCCTGGATTGAGCCCATGAAAAGTCCCATTGACTTTGTTATGACTACTCACATAAAAAAGTAATGAATATGCTTAAAGGTACTCTGTCCAAGAAGTGGAAACAGTTGAACACTAGATGAAGTTTATTACCTGTCAAATTTGGCATTATTTTTGCTAACATTTGTTGGCATCATATCTATAGGTCTTCAAAGACCTCTTTGTGTGTGAGCCTGTGATGTTGGTATTGAAAAATAGCATGTGAGGGGAGAAAATAAAATAAACCACGTTGACCTTTGCAATCCACCACTAGTTGTGATTTATAGGATAAGAATATATACCTAATATAAACTATTTCATAAAACAAGAAGCTTCATGCTACATCTCCAGTGACATGGAAGTATTGTAAAACTTCAACACAATCAGTTTTTACATCAGATTAAAAATTCTTATGGTTTGTTAAAAATATTACAATATGATGATGCCTTATTATTGTCTATATTTGAAGTAAGAAACTGTTTATTTTTAAAATGTCAACATAGCACCTAACAATTAATAAAATTTTGATAAAATCCTTGATAAAACAACCTCTAGAATTGCAAACTGCATGTTGAAGGGGGTTTTGTTTGTTTTGTCACTTGTAATACACCTTTAATAACAAATGGTGACACAGGATAGCAAAAGCTGTGATGATGTAGGTTATTTCAAGTAAAATCTACCCTGAAGGTACTTTTATCTTTCAAAGAGGGGGGGGAGGGGAAATCCCAAACAATTAAATAATGCATTCACTTTATGAGGCTGATTAGAAGCTCTTCAAGTGCCTCAAGTGATGTAAAGTTTTAAATCTATTGATTAAATTTGCATCTCTTAATTTAGAAATGATAATCCATGTGGAGTGCAACTAAACAGCAGAATATTTCACTACTTAATTATTGATTTTTAATATGTCAAATGTACTAATTAAAATTGATATTTTATAGATTGCATTTTAAAATATTAATATATGCTTGATTTGTAACTGCCTACATCTGTGCTTATCCTCGACAATTATGCAGGTCATCACATGCATTTTCAGTAAATACTTTACCTTCACTTTTTTTCTGTATTATTTTAATAGAGACTACTGTGAGATTTATAAACTTAGGGCTGGGCCCACAAGATTTCTGTAGGCTAGGCTAAATGGAATGGTCACTTTGGGTATGTCTACACTGCAACAAAACAACCATAGCTGGCTTGTGTCTGTTGACTTGGGCTTTTGTAAGATCAGGCTGTGGGGCTATACAATTGCAGTGTAGACATCCAGGCTGAGGCCCAAGCCTGGACATCTTCACTGAAATTTTATAGCTCTGCAGCCCAAGCTCCTGTGAGCCAAATGAGCAGACACTGGCCAGCTGTGGGTGTTTCCTTGCAGTGTAGACATATCCCTAAAGGCTATTCTACTAGTCTAGGATCACTAGAGTTCAACGTGCTCTGGCCATGCGCCCTCCTACCTCATCTTCAACAGTTCCCTCCACTGTGGAACTGTTAAAAATACATGAATGTGCTTGTGAATGGAAATGGAAAGGAATCCCAATGATACTGATAGTACATACCAGCTCCTTTTTAAATGAATGGAGGCCAGGAAGTGGATATGGTTGGTCTGACTTGCTGACCCTGTAACTCTTCAGATTGCTGCTATTGTCCTAGGTCTTGAGGGCAGTGCAAGCAGGGTTTTTGCATCTGTCTCAAACCTGTGAGGAGGGTAGGAGGCAACAGCATGATCTTCAGTCCTCATTTTCAGATCAACAGAGCTGCAGAGGATCTGCCAAATTTGCAGGGAGTAGCTGTTCCTCAGAAGCTCTCAGATCAAATGAGGTGTAGACTTCAGTAGCACTCCAGCCCTTTGTCTTCACACCAGGGGGACAGGAGCTCTGACTGTTCCTTATGCTGAGACACCAAATTTTTCCTTGGCACAAGTAGCAGCTCTTACTGGGTGTCCTTTCATGAGTTTCAAGGGAAAGGGTATGGGCAGGCAATCAGCCAGGATTTCTCCTGCAAAGCTGTAGAAGGGCTGAAAACCTGTAGCTTATGGGGAAAATCCTTAGGGTTGGAAGGTTTAGATTCTTCAAATTCTGAACAACTCCCAACATGTCTGGAAAGTAGGGATCAGATCAATAGGAGGGAAAGGTTGTTACTCTGCTGAAGCTCAAGCTCCAATTATAAGTTACCATCCTCAGTCATGAAGTAACTGAATGTTTCTGTTAAAATCATGAGCATGAAATAGTGAGTAATGTGGACTTTAAATCATCACCAATATTCCTCTAAATTAACACACAACATTGAAATCAACATAAAACATCTCTCAAGACTAACTAAATTGGCTTTGCTTTTCATTGGATTTGCAAAGGCTTGGGGAAAATCCTACTATTATGTGCTCTAATCATCATCAGCTATCCCTTGATATGAGTATGATGTCTGTTAGGGGGAAAAGGCATTGATGAGACTTAAGATGGCTGAGGAGTCCAATCCGTGCTGTACAGGTTTTTCCATGTATATGACAGATGGTTGCTTGGCAGGAGCACAACTGCTGGCTGGGATGCTGTACCCTTTCCTTCCTCCTCTGCCATTTCTCAGCCTCTTGAGCAAGGTGATTCTCTTCAAAAGAGGCTGAGGCTTGATGTATGATGCAACTCTATTGCAGTCTTTTGCCAGCCAGCTCTTCCCAATTCATGGGGTCAGTGCCACCCTTCTTAAGGTATACTTTCAGGTTGTCCTTGTAGAGTTTCCTCTACCCCTCTGAGTCCTCTTATCATGACTAAGTTGAGAAAAGAAGACTTGCTTCGGAAGATGAGTATCAGCCATCTGCAGACAATGGCCAGTCCAGTGAAGTTGTTTCAGAATCTTTGCCTCAACTCTGGTGACGTTAGCTGCAGAGGGAACGCTGGCATTGGTGTAATAATCTCCCCATCTGACACAGAGAATCTTCCTAAGGCAGCACTGGTGGTACCACTCCAGACGCTTAACATGGCTTTGCTATGTCACCCATTCTCGCACCCATAAAGAAGAGTGTGGATGACTACTGCATTGTAGAACAGGATCTTCGTTTCCATCCATGGATCTTTGTCAATAATGTTTCCGAAGGATGTGCTGGCACAATGAAGTGTATGTTTGATCTCCATATCAAGATTGGCTGTCTGTGAGACATGGCTACCAAGGAAAGGTGCCTGAGAAAAGATCTAGAGTAGATTGCAAGGCAGCCTTGCTGTGAGCAAGGATAGCACCATTGCCAGCATACTGAATGTTGGTAATAACAGTCCTGGTGGCCTTTGTTTTAGAATGAAGATGCTGCAGGTTGAAGAGCTGGCTGTCCATGTGATACTCAATCCCAATTCCAGAGTAAATGTGGTCATGAATAACAATCAAGATCATAATAAGACGGATGGCAAAAAAAGGGTTCAGACAATAACAGAGCCCAGATTAACACCAGTAGATATGGTGAATGGGTACATTTCCAACATATTACAGAGGACGGCGGTAATCCCATTATGAAGTAGCCTGATAATGCGAATGAAATTCAGTGATAGCACCTTCCACAATGCGTCACGACTGATGGAACCAAAGGCCTATTTAGGTCAATTAAAAACTATAAGCAATGGCTGGTATTGTTCGCCACACTTCTCTTCAATCTGTTGTGCAACAAAAATCATGTCAGTTGTTTCCTGAGATGGTCTGAAACCACATTGGGATTCTGAAAGGAAGTTTTGGCAGGAAGGAGGAGATGGTTCAAAAGGATTCAAGAAAAGATCTTCCAAGCAATGGAGAGGAGGACAATGGCTTGGTAATTTCCGAACATTGACCTGTCCCCTTTCTTAAAAATGGTCACAATATTGGCATTGTTTAGGTCAGGTGTAATTTCCTCATTTACCCAAATTCTAACAAGTAACAAAATCCATGTATGGGCCAAACTCAAGCAGCACAAGCCATCTGCAATCTCAGGATAGCTCCACCCTTCTTAAGGACAGTGTAGCCCTCAAGCAACATTGGAAGGAGCAGTTGGAGACTCTATTGAACCATGAATCTGAAGTCTCTGCTGCCATCATCAAGTCCATTCCTCAGCATCCATTAATAGAACCTATTGCTCACACCCGCATCTTCTGAGAAAATTTGCTGTGCCATCACTCAGACTAGAAACAACAAAGTGCCAGGCCCAAATGGCATCCCCGCAGAGCTGGTGGAATATCACTTTTGCAAAAAATTGAGTGCTCTAGTAGCAGCTGCTGCACCTCTGTTCAGGGACTCTTGTCCCGTACTTCAATGGAGTGGCAGATCTACAAAACACGCCACTGAACTGCCTTTGCCACCCATCTGGATAGAGTCTCTATATGGTCTCCCTGCCCTTGCAGAAAAACTATGGCAGGTCTGCCTTGATTAGAACCTTCCATTCCCATTGAAGGAGCCCTTACAGGATTTGGACCTTACAGCTATTATTTCATTCTGTCTGCAGATTGAGCAAAACATCAGCCCATGTTAATAAGCATGAAAACTTCCCTGATGATAAACCTGTGTATTGAGCAATCTTTTTCCCTGTAAGCTTATCAGGAGCTATTGGAGTCAAAGATTACTATCTTCTCTCACTCTCCTCTAATAAATACCTCAACTTTCATGATGGGTACTAGTGATAAACAGGTTTTTTAATTCCCTTGAGAGGTCACTCTTTCTGGCCTGAATCTATTGGTACAGTCATTTTCTGAAATAATTCCTGTCCTCTACACACTACCAATGGTTTAGAGAGCCCTCTCTGAGGCTTCACAGGACCATCAGAGTAGAGAAAATACTTGAAAAAATTGGAGAAGTAGTAGTCTAATGAGAGGGCACATATCTGATATATGTGATTTAGCTTTGTTTACATGCACATAGTCTGATGCCTATGTTCACCCGCAAATAAAAATACTTCATCATGTTGGGGTATGCTTATGTAATATAATCAATTTTATATCTTAGTAACTAAGAGCAGTTTGTTATGGCTATTTTTGTGTCAGGTGGTGCCGAGAGCAAAATAGAGGAGAAAGCAGCATGTTTTAAAGGAGCATGAATAGCCAAAACTCATATCTTTTCCATTGTATTGATTTCTGTGAGCTTTTTTTTCAGTTTCATGAAAATATATTTTCTATTGAACACCTTGAGATTTGACAAAGAGCTACATAAGTATCTGAATCAAAGGCTGATCTGTCCCTGCAACCAGCAGCACTTATTTGTCCTGTTTTTTAATCCAGACAAAAGTCCTTGGGCATTACCATCAAGCAGCCTCCAATTCTAGATTCCAGCCAGCTCCATAATAACTTGTCCAGATGAGATAATGAGCAGGCAGCAACTATCAAATACTAGGGAAGTCATAGACAGTGCTGGAGGATCTATGAAAGATATGAATGCTCACATGGCGCCATCTACCATCATGCTCCAGACTCTTCAGTGCCCTCTGTGGAGAGGTCATGACATGAAGCTATAAATCTATAGAATCATGGGCATACGGACTTGACTGTATGGCAGCAAAATGTAGACATTGGGGAAAGCAGAAAAGCAGCAGACTGGCCTTTGTCAGATGCTTCATATTGAGTAGCAGGACAAGATCAGCAATGAGGATATCAAAATCAAACCCAGCAACAACCTCTATCAACACTGGTTTGATTTAAGCAACTTTCTTGGAATGCCACATTCAGTGATCACATGGTCATCAAAAGCTTCAGTAGTGTGATAAGATCTCAATGATGGATGTAGACTGAACATCAAGCCAAACCATCTTAAGGGCCTAGATAGAGATTGATTCGAGTGGTGCTCAATCTGCAGGGATGATATGTCGCTTTGGGATTTGCCTTGATGAGGATCAGAATCTGCTCTAGAATGGTCACATATGGTTTAAAGCCTTGATTGTGCAATTGAATCCAGAAGCATGGATCCTTCACCCTATAAGGGATTTTACTAATTTCAACAAAATCTACTTGAGCATAAATTTGTGTGCTACTGGATCCAGCCACAGAATTAGGAACAGAATCAGAATTAAAAAACAAACAAAACAAAACAAAAAACAAACAAACATAGGCTTAGATTCTGCACTCACACAAGCAATGACTTAGGCTTGTTCGTGGGATGTAATGGCAGAATTCAGATATATTGCATGCAATAGTCACAGATAAAACTATTATTTTTAAATGCACAGAAATCCAGATTTCAACCAAACAGATTCCACCAACAGCTGTAACCTGAGATGGATTTTCTTTCAAGACAGAGCTTGGTTGATGATTTGCTTTAAATGCAAGAGGAGAATTCCTCCTATATATTAACATTCTTTAGTTTCAATGAATAAAATACAGTAAGCATGTTTGAGTCACAAAAAGATGAAAAAGCAAAGTGCATAAAATACTTAAATCTCAAGGGTTACAAGAATTTCTGTGCAAAGAGTTTGTGAGATTTTGTGCACCTACTTGTTAATAAAACAGATAAATTCACTGTACCACAACCTATAACACATGGTGTGTATGTTTCCCACTACAGAAAAATGAAACAGCATAGTGCAATATGGTACTATGAACCACCACCACATTTCTTTTTTTAACACTTTACAAAATGAGTCATGGACCATATAATGCAAGCACTGAAGATGGGGAAAAGGATATTGTAATGAAAGAGAGAGTTACATTTAGAGCAAACAGCAATCTGTAAGAAATGGAATAGGAATGTAGATCACAGGTGTGACTGCTAACTAGAGAGCAGAAGTTGGCTATGTGAGCACTTTCATGATTATGTAATTAAATGAAACCATTTTAAAATGCTAATAGTTACATTTTGAATTCTTGTACAGTGCATTATTTTTTCCTAATTTTAGAAAACAAAAAACAGAAACAAATCAAATACTGTATCTGTTGAGCTGACAATTTACAACCCTGAACACTTTACCCAGAGCTGAATTAAAAGCCTTGAACACACAGAAGTTTGTAATAGACTCAGTTTACTGTAGAATTATAACCTTTTGCCAAAAAAGCAATATTTGTCAGGGAAAGGACTATATATATATACACACATATAGTGGTTAGAGTAGGGAAATGGGAGTCATGACTGCCCAATTACGTTTCATTGACAAGGTCTGTGAATCTGGGCAAGTGATTTATCCAGTCTGTACATCAGTTTCCCTATTTACAATATGGGTTTAAGATTTACCTAGTATAACTAAGAAATAATTAATATTTTAATATTTGCGAAGTGCTCTGAGATCCTCAATGGAAAGGAGATGTGCAGTGAATTATGATATTTGTTATATTGTACATATTTGGTTCTTGTTTGGATATTTGAAAAATCCTCAGTTAACATAAGGTGCAAATATCACGATTGCTTTATACTCTCCCTGTACAGAAGGGTACATTTAATTTTTGAAATTAGTATAGGAAGTGTATATTGCACATTAACCACTCTTGCACATAATTTTCAGAGTACAACTTACTAGTACTTTGTTCACTTGTTACACAATGGATAACAATGAGGTAGGATGGATGATCTGCTTTAGATTAAACAAGAACCTAACCTAAACCTTAAACTAAAGCATAATTGAAACAGAAGAAAACCATTCTGAACTTCAGAACAACAGTTTCTTCTAGTTTCTTCCTCTGGAAAGTGCAAAATCTTCCAACAATGTTTCTAAGGACAAATTCCGCCTTCAGATGGAACATACTTAGCTCCCATTAGAAGAAATGTCAGCAGCACACATGTACACAAGGGCAGAACTGGGCCAGTATGTTCAAGAGACCCCAGCACCCAACAACTTCCATTTAGTCACCTAGCTGAGGTGGATAGATTTTCAATAGTGTCCAGTGCCCACCACTCCCATTAATCTCAATGGGAGTTGCTGGGTGCTGAAGTCCTATTGTTGTTTTTTTACATCTCTCATTGACTGATAATAGTAATAGACTGATTATGATGCTGACTAAATATAGATTCTTTTAACAATGGAAAAGCTCACTTAATATTTTCTTTTTGGAAACAATTCTTGGTCCCATCCAAAACAGAAATCTGAAATGCCAGTAAACTGCAAAAAGATGTGTTCTCACGTTAATTCTGATCTAACTACGTGCAAAAAGTATTGAAAGAAAGCTTGTTCTCAAGAGATTTCCTTTTAGTTTGGGGCTGAATATTTCAGATAAGCCGCCAAACGTTTGGCTGCTTATCCAAACTGAGCCTTCAAAGAATTTAAGAGAGTCATCAATCATTAATTCTTAGTAATAGTCTTTGAAAGAAACAATTTTTCAGGTCATATGGCTTCATGCTTTCTTTATTTCACTTTTTTTTAATTTTTGAGTTTTATTCCAAGATCAAAAATAATTTTGTAATGGAGTTGTTAGTAACAATATCTCCATAAACAGCTGCCTGTGAACAATAACAAAGAAGCTGATCCGTTTCTGACAGTTTTGTGATTCTAAAAATGACACAAGAAAATAAGTATGACCAGGTCAAATAGATAAGCCTGCATGCTTTAATTACATTTCTAACCTTTGCCTCTATGCATATGTATTTAAAAAAAAAAATCTTTTCCCCAAGATTTTCATGTTAATAACCCAGACACGATATTCTGTCAAATTGTTATGTTTAAAAAATGATATATATATTTAAAGAAATGTGCATGTTATACTACTCTGGATACCATAATCATAGCAATCTCAGTAGTGGTAAAAAAAGAATGCTATTTTTTGTGCTGTGTTCTGAGATGGAGCAATGGTGGCGGTCAAGAATCAAAATACAAGTTCTTTTAGATAGATTCATTTCCAGTACAGGGAATATAATGCTTCTAGTAGGCTAAACAAGTATCTTGTAAACAATTATTCCTACAAGGCCCCACATGTAGTGCATACCGCTAGTGAAGTGATACTCATATGTATTAGTAAAGGGCAGGTATGATTAGGTTTGCTGGCACAATCCACTCAATAAGTAGACCATTGGGACAACCACATTTAAGCCTAAAAATGTATTCTGTTTTTGTTCTAGTGACTGCTAAATTTTGGCTTCATTCATATTTTGTCTGAACAAGTTTGCCCAGATGCAAATATAGGTTCTCATGGTCGAATTTTCAAAAGGGGAAAGGAAAATAAGGAACTATCTGGGTTAAGCGATCATTGAAATAGCTAATTCATAAATTTCATGGTAATAAACTATTATAAAAGCATCTTCTATTCTAGGCCTTGACATACTTCAACTTTTAACTAATGTTGAATCCAGTTACCTAACTACATGGTTAAAACTTGATTAGTAGCCTTGGCAGTTAATAGAATTTCACCTTCCCAGATCCCTGTATGGAAATATGTCTGTGTTGCCGCAACTGGATGAACACACTTTTTTTGTGTGCAATGTGGGCAGATCCCCCGACTGTTCTCTGTAACCAGTCTAGCAGTACTCCTTACTCCCAGATTTATGTGACTGGGCATCCCAGCTTGCTTTCCACCACATGCTGCTGGTACTGCTCTGGTCCTTGGGGTGCTGCATCTCTGAAACAGTATCCAGTGTTTCCCAAAATGTACTACTTATACAAACATTGTTAGGGACCATGGCAGCTGCTAGGAAGAAAAGCAGCTTTGTAAACAGAATCCTGCTTCTGCAACTGGATATGTTAACCATGTCTCTAACTGGTTATAAAGTCTGGACAAGCTGTTAGGCTAAGTTGTTTTAGCAGCTTATATTTTAGACAATAACAAAATAGTCTAGACACCTAGAGTAGCGGATTGTGTAGACTAAATCCTAGATCACTGTTTTAGACCCTCTAATTGCCTGGGGTGAAATCCTGGTCCCATGGACTTCAATATGAAAATCACATTTATGCCTCCGTTATATACAGCCCACAAAGAGACATTCATAGAAAGACTATATGCTGTGCTATACTATGTGGCCTGACTCCACATTGCAATTAATAGGAATATATATATATATATATATATATATATATATATATATATATACAGAGAGAGAGAGAGAGAGAGAGATAAATGGTATGGTTTTAGGCATGTGTGAAAGCCCTAGGCAAGTCTCCAGGTGCTGAGATCCTATTGTGAGGAGGCCACGTGAAAACTTGCATAAATAGACAGATGAAAGTGATTTAAAAACAAGGCATCAGAAATGTGTCCTTTGTGATACATTACTGCTTTTTAACATGCCACCCCACTTGCTGTTCGTAGATTTTGAAACCTGCAGTATATGAATAATGCAGATAAGATGTTGCACAGCTATGTTGATTTAGTAACACTTCATAAGATCATTAGCTAATGTGTATTATAATTGAACTCTTACACGTGACAGCCACATGATTGCCAAATGAACGCATTATGATTAATGCTGTTACAATTAATATCAAATGATTTTTTAATGATTGAACACTGAACATTTACTGTTGATTCTATGGCATGCACAGTTTGAAAACTCTAGGTGTCGAGACCATTTTGTTATTGTCTAAAATTCTTTTAAGAATCAGATTCAAAGTGATTATAAGAACAGCTGCTTGTATTTTGATACAGAATGTTGGTGAAAGGTCATTAGGCTCAGAGAAGCTATGCAGCTTTTGTTTTATACTGTTGAACAAAGCAACAGAGGAAAAGGTTCTTTATTCTAGGAACTTCCAATGAACAATGACTTGAAAGCATGACGTTTATAAGATTCACTCATTCAAAATTTCATTTGTTCTGATCCAGGTCACCTTCCCCTATCCCTTATACAAAGCAGCTGTGATTATGTCATGGTGTGTGTGTGTGTGTGTGTGGTTGGGGGAGGTGTGTGGGGGGGTAAGTGTAGAGACAAAAGACTGTCCTCCATTTTGGAAGATGGAGCTCTAGACTGCAGGGAGCTGCAAGCTGCAGTTAAACACACCAGCAACCAAAGCCAGGTGTTGAGCTATGTAATGTTTAAATGTTAAATACACGCTTTCTGTGCTTTAATGAAGAGAACTCCACTCCCTCCGCCTTTATCAATCTTCATGTTCTGTTGTCTAAATCAAGGACTCTGCTACTGCCACCTTGTCACATATTTTGAGCAATATGTATTGTATAAGTGAGATCAATTGAACTACTCATGGAAGTGCTCACCAATGAGTGTAGGGGTTGCACAACGTAGCCTGTATTAGAGTACTACTGAACATGAGTAAGCATAGCAGAATAAAGCCCTTAGGTTATGAAAAATTCAGGGAAGGGAGTCAGGAACTATGAGTGAAATCCTGGTCAATAGGAGTTTTATCATTGACTTCAATGGAGATAGGATTTCATCCTATGTCTTTAAAAAAATAAATCTCTGTAAAGTGCTGTGCAAAATTGAGGTGCAGTGTAAATATTTATTAACAATTAACTATAATGATAAAGTGGGATTATTCACATATGTTAGAACAAGACTGTTGGGTCTATGGCAGCCAGACTGTTCATCGGAGTCTGCAATATGAAGAGTAAAATCACATTTAATAAGTAATAATTGAGGAGTGTGAAAGATGTTATAGACAATGGCAATACCATCACCATCTCAGTGAGAGAAATGTCTGATTAGAATATCATGGGGAGAGACAACTTCCAGGGCTATCAGAGTAGAGGGGAAGGGAGCTGCAGGGCTTGGCTCTTCTGGAGTCTTCTCCCCTCCCTCCTGCTGCAAAGGCATATGGTGATTGTGTCTGGGCCTGCCCTACAATGGAGATATAGTTTGAACTCTGTTTCCAAGAAGCTGTGGGATCATGGGTTTGGGGGATCAGAAAGGATTTTTTTCCTTTGTGGCAAAATTGGCAAGTGTCTGGTCAGTATTTTCACCTTCTTCATAGCATGCTTGAAGGCCAGTTTTGGGTTAGTAGGGATAGGGTATAAAATTGTAAATTATAAGTGAGTTTGTAATGTTAAATCAGAACTTGCTCTGGTGTCCAGTGAGGGTGAGGTTCAAAGGAGCCAGCTCCCATAGGCAAGCATGAATGAAACACCCAGGAGAGGACTGCACAGCCTATTTGCCTGTTAGAAGAGGAGAACTTAAGTCTTCACTGACTCTTCTGAATGGGGGCAGGAAAGAAGCTTCAGAGTTGGGATGAATCCTTGGGGTTAGGCTGAAGGGGCCAACCCTAAATATTGGTTATTTGTCAAAGAGATCATTTAATACCACACTAGAGACAAATGCCTGTTTTGTTTTGTTTTAGCACTTTAAAAATCCTCCCAATAAAATTAAAAATTCATAAAGTTGTGATTTTCTGCTCTAAAATCCACCCCTGTGTCTGTAGCATTTTTCTGCATGCCTTGAATTATTACATTATTCCTTACAGCTTTAGGAGCTGATCCTACAAAGTGCTGAGGGCCATCAACTCACCTTGAAGTCAGTGGGAGCAGAAAGCTCTCAGCACCTTATAGGATTGAGACAATAACGATTTCCCATTACAATAGTGCCCACAACTGCATTAAGATGGCAGTTTCAGTTTTCTAAATAAATGGAATAGGCAGAGAAGATATTAAAGTGATCTTTCTTACACAGTAGAATATCATAAAACCTCACTTCCATCAAATAATAAATTACTTTTTCTCTCAAACACTGTTCAATAGTAAGGGGAAAGGAAGTTTTTATTTAACTATCTTTTTGCATTTTTTAAACAAACCAGTAATATTTTTAAGAAAGTCTGCTGATGCTATTTTAAAGCTAACATTTCTAATGAGATATTGATTTCAAAATCCTTATGGAATATGCATCAAGATTCTGTAATTTTTCCATATACTCAGAGAATCATCAAAAATAAAAAATCCCCTATTTTTCAGGGCCAGATCACATCCAATTCTCAGAATTTTTAAAACAAGTTTTAGGAAGTTAATACAAGTTATGCATGCTCTAAAAATTGTGTCTCTACAGCTTGAAGAACTAAAAATGCTTATAGTAGACAAACACCGTGGAGTAAGAACTGATCTAGCCTGTACAGCACGAGGGAGAAAACGGGGGAAAGCAGCCTAGGCAGGAATGTACACAATATGGGTGGCCAGAGGGAGTTCTGCCATGGAATACAGGACTATGCAAGTAGGTACTAGGCGCTGCAGCATCACTGAATGGGCAGCACAATGCATAGTTTCAGGGCAAAACAGGGGACTGGGCTGAAATCCAAAGAACTCATATATTGCCATACACAGTATGTGCAAGTCAGCACTGATTATGATGCTTCTGTCAACAAAAACAGCTTACAGTGCCCCATGACATATCCCTACAGGCATACTGTTTTAAAATGGATACATTAAATAATCAAATCAGGATTTTAAGGACTGTGAACTGAAAGCTACCACCTTACCCCAAGACAGATATGGCAATACATTTTTTCATTAAGACAGACATTTTTATCATCCAGGTCATTCATCCTAATGGTTTAATTGTATGTTTCAATATGATCTTCAACAGATCCTAAAAAAAATCACTTTGAATACCTGCATAGTTTTAATTGCTTCATACAATCTTTTAAAGCGTTCGTAGTACTATATTTCATCTTGATTATCAAAATGTATTTTCTGTTTTTTTATATGCAAATAAAGAAGGCTGCATAGACAGCAGGTTTTTAGCAGCTTGTGACACACCTGGAATATAAGTCATATTTTTATATAATTCTGTGCTTTTAGAGGATTCCTGTGGGCTTTTTTCCCTATAGCTATCAGACTAACTCTTCACTATAGCACAATGTATTTTTCTAAGTTGTCATTTCTTTGTTTCATTCTTTGTTGTTGTTTATTTGGATTTTTTAAAACGTTGATTTAAGTAGTTTTATCAAAGGAAACAGAAGGGTGGGACAGAGTTCTGTTAGCACATATCCATGCAGGTCAGATAGCTTGTACCCATGAGTAAATGCATTCGTGCTGATTGCTGATTAAAATCAGCAGAGCAGCACCTGCATCTTAGCCTCGGGATTTGTCTGGCACATCAGAACTCACTATCTTGAGCTATTTTAATACATTTTTCATTGCCATACACTTTTAAATAAGTAGAAGGCATCCAGTTTTATTTCTTTATATTAATAAGCCATTTTTGTTATCATTTATTTCTATTATAGTAGCATCTAGAGATCCTAACTGAGACTGAGGCCCTATTGTGCTAGGCATTGTACATAAATCTAGCGAAGGCACACCTTGACCCAAAGAGGTTGCAGTCTAAACAGAGAAGACAGACAGAGGGCTGTAGACAGGATATATGGTATCCCTAATTTTTAGAGATAAGGAAATGAGGCACTAACAGATTAAATAGCTTGCCTAATTTCACATTTCAAGTCAGTGGCAGAACCAAAATTTATTTATTCTTACACTTGTCTAGTGCCTTAAACAGAAGATCATTTTGACTAACAGGGAGGAATTGGTTTAGAGTCTGAATATGGAAGGCAGCTTGGGTGAAAGTGATAAAAAAAAGTGACAGGCTTCATGATTCTAAGGAAAGGAAAGGAGTGAGAGCAGATAATGGACCTCAAAAAGCCAACTTTAACAAACAGAGAACTAGTAAGTAAGGTCCCCGGGAAGAAAATTTGAAGTATAGAAGGAGTGCAAAAGAGCTGGCAACTTCTCAAAGAGACAATATTTAAGACACAACAGCAATTTATCATGATGCAAAGGAAAGATAAGAAGAATAGCCAGAGGCCAATATGGCTACATCAGGAACTCTTTCATGAAGTGAAATCAAAAAAGAATCATACAAAAAATGGACACATGGACAAATTGAAAAGGACAAGAACAAAAGAATAGAACAAACATGTAGGGACAAAATCATGAAGGTTAAGGCACAAAATGAGTGACACCTAACAAGGGACATAAAAGGCAATAAAAAGAGGTTCTATATACACATTGGAAGCAAGAGAAAGATGAAGGAAGGTATATATCCACTATTTAGGGGGGAAGGAGAGTTAATAATGGATGACACTAAGAAGGATGAGGTGTTTAATGCCTATTTTTGCTTTAGTCTTCACAGAAGAAGAAAAAACCCTCAATGTAACCAGATGCTTAACACAATTAATATTAACAACAAGAGATAAGGAACACATGCTAGAATCGGTTAAAGCATATTTAGATGTTAGATGTATTCAAGTCAGCAGGGCTCGACAAAATCCACCCTTAGTGAACTAGCTCAAGCAATCTTGGAACCATTAGTTATCTTTCAGAACTCATGGAAGATTGGTGAGGTACCAGCGGATTGGAGAAGGACAAACATTGTACCTATCTTTAAAAAGGGGAACAAAGAGGACCTGAAAAATTATAGACCAAACAATTATTAAACAATCAATTTGTAAGCACCTAGAGGCATAGGCAACGAGTTTCTAATCTGCAGGGGGGTGTTCCCCACAGGCTCTGCCTAGGCCACACACCCCCCACTCCTCCCCAATTCCCCACCCCACCCAGCTTCTTCCCATTCCCGCACCACCTCTTCCCCACCTCTTCCCCACCTCTTCCCACCCCCGCACTGCCTCTTCCCCACCCAGTTCTGCCCCCTCCCCAAAGTGTACTGCACCCTCGCTCCTCCCTGCTCCCACCCCAGCGCCTCCTGACACCACGAAACAGCTGATCCACGGCAGGCTGTAGGAACTGGGAGAGAGGGGGAGGCAGTGATCAGTGGGGACCACCACTGGGCAGGAGGCACTGTGGGGAGGGAGAGGTTCTGATGGGGGGCTGCCAGTGGATGCTAAGCACCCACCATTTTTCCCCATGGGAGCTCCAGGGCTGGAGCACCCATGAAGTCTCGGCACCTATGCCTAGATGATAATATGATGATAAGAAATAGCCAGCATGGATTTGGCAAGAACTAATCAAGCCAAACCAACTTAATTTCCTTCTTTGACAGGGTTACTGGCTGGGGAGAAGGATAAGGGGCAGTTGACATGATTCATCTTGATTTTAGTAAAGCTATTGACAGTGTCCCACAGACTATTTTCATAAGCAAACTACTGAAAAGTGGTTGTGATGAAACTAATATAAAGTGGATGTACATCTGTTAAAAAAATGTATCTAAAGAGCAGTCATTAATGGTACGCTATCAAACAGACAATGTATCTAGTGG
Source organism: Malaclemys terrapin pileata (assembly GCF_027887155.1). NCBI lineage: Eukaryota > Metazoa > Chordata > Testudines > Emydidae > Malaclemys > Malaclemys terrapin. The sequence goes on from NC_071509.1 coordinate 95,699,450, forward strand.
GGTCCCAGTGGGATGTGTTGTGGGTCTGGTACTGGTCAATAGTTTCATTAATGTCTTGGATAATGGGGCAGGGAGTATGCTTATAAAGTTTGCAGATGACACCAAGCTTGGAGGGGTAGAAAATACTTTAGAGGACAATTAAAATTCAAAATTATCTTGATAATTTGGAGAGTTTGTCTGAAATCAACAAAATGAAATTCAGTTCAGAAAAGTGACAAGTACTAAGGTTAGGAAGGAAAAAGCAAATGCTCAAATACAAAATGGGGAAAACTGGCTAGCCAGTAGTACCACAGAAAAGTATCTGGGTGTTAAAGTGGATCACAAATTGAATATGAGACAACAGCATCATGCAGTTGTGAAAAAGCTAATATTCTGGAGTATATTAACAAGAGTATCATATGTAAGACTCTACTTGGCACTGGTAAGGCCTTAGCTGGAGTAATGTGTCAAATTTTGGGCACTACGCTTTAAGATAGGTATGGGATGGGATAAAAGGGAAGGTCCTTTCATGGATTAAGAACTGGTTAAAAGACAGGGAACAAAGGGTAGGAATTAATGGTAAATTCTCAGAATGGAGACAGGTAACTAGTGGTGTTCCACAAGGGTCAGTCCTTGGACCAATCCTATTCAACTTAATTATAAATGATCTGGAGAAAGGGGTAAACAGTGAAGTGGCAAAGTTTGCAGATGATACTAAACTGCTCAAGATAGTTAAGACCAAAGCAGACTGTGACAAACTTCAAAAAGATCTCACAAAACTAAGTGATTGGGCAACAAAATGGCAAATGAAATTTAATGTGGATAAATGTAAAGTAATGCACATTGGAAAAAATAACCCCAACTATACATACAATATGATGGGGGCTAATTTAGCTACAACAAGTCAGGAAAAAGATCTTGGAGTCATCGTGGATAGTTCTCTGAAGATGTTCACGCAGTGTGCAGAGGCGGTCAAGAAAGCAAACAGGATGTTAGGGATCATTAAAAAGGGGATAGAGAATAAGACTGAAAATATATTATTGCCCTTATATAAATCGATGGTACGCCCACATCTCGAATACTGAGTACAGATGTGGTCTTCTCATCTCAAAAAAGATATACTGGCACTAGAAAAGATACAGAAAAGGGCAACTAAAATGATTGGGGTTTGGAACGGGTCCCATATGAGGAGAGATTAAAGAGGCTAGGACTCTTCAGCTTGGAAAAGAGGAGTCTAAGAGGAGATATGATAGAGGTATATAAAATCATGAGTGATGTGGAGAAAGTGGATAAGGAAAAGTTATTTACTTATTCCCATAATACAAGAACTAGGGGTCACCAAATGAAATTAATAGGCAGCAGGTTTAAAACAAATACAAGGAAGTTCTTCTTCATGCAGTGCACAGCCAACTTGTGGAACTCCTTACCTGAGGAGGTTGTGAAGGCTAGGACTATAACAGCGTTTAAAAGAGAACTGGATAAATTCATGGTGGTTAAGTCCATTAATTGCTATTGGCCAGGATGGGTAAGGAATGGTGTCCCTAGCCTCTGTTTGCCAGAGGATGGAGATAGATGGCAGGAGAGAGATCACTTGATCATTGCCTGGGGCACCTGGCATTGGCCACTGTCGGTGGACAGGATGCTGGGCTAGATGGACCTTTGGTCTGACCTGGTACGGCCGTTCTTATGTTCTTATGACAAATTGGAGAGAGTACAGAGAAGAGCAACAAAAGTGATAAAAGGTTTAGAAAACCTGACCTATGAGGAAAGGTTTAAAGACTGAGATGGGACCTGTTAACAGTCTTCAAAATAGTTAATGGTCTTGTAAAGAAGACAGTGATCAACTGTTCTCTATGTCCATCAAAGATAGGGCAAGAAGCAATCAGGTTAATCTGCAGCAAGGGAGATTTAGGTTAGATATTAGAAAAAAACTTTCAAACTATGAGAATAGTTAAGTACTGTAATAGGTTACAAAGGGAAGTTGTGGAATCCCCATCAGTGGAGTATTTTAGAAACAGATGCCAGGGATGGTCTAGGTATGCATGGTTCTGCCTCAGCAAGGAGGGATGGACTATATAACCTCTCAAGGTCCCTTCCAGCCCTATATTTCTATAATTCTATGATTATGCTTTTTCTCCCTGAGCTACTCTAGACTTCATTCTCACAAAATCACATTTAAATTCTGCTCAGTATTGCATCTTATTTGCTATACTTGCATTAATGGAATGTGCCATATTTTGCAAATATTCAGTTTACTGTAATGTACTATGGGCACCATGGCACACTGATGGCATATGAGCATATTTAGAAATACTTTTGTTTGGAAATGTTAACAAATACCAGAAACTTTCCCTGATACAGCCATTTTTGTTTGTTAGCTCAAATTTGTCAGCTGTTCTGAGATATTCCTGTGAACTATAAAGAGGTTGCTTTTCTGGTATACAGTGCCACCAGTCAAACTGGTGGATTTCCTACGCTGGAACCTCTCTCTCTCAATTACAGACCAGATTCTAAATAATTACCTATATTGTTCTTTCAGAACCAACCCTCCTCCCATTAATCAGGGCCTTGCTAACCAGCAGACAATGACTTGGTTACGATCAAGTTTTGTTTTTTTTGTTAAGGAAATTAAGAAATGGCTTAAAAATGTCAGTGAAATAACAATGAAGTTATTAAACTACCATCCTTTTCTCATATCTCCATGCAAACAATATGCCTTCCTAAGAGTTTGGCAGAGGTCTTCTGAAGATTCTGGTGGACTCTTTTCTGACTCCCTGCACAGGACAAGGGGCAGATTGTATGCCTGGATTGTATAAATGTTTTACAGGTTTTGTTTGTGAATGCTAAAATAGGGGAAGGGTGGGAGCAGGCTACCATGAATGTCCCCAAGATCAATCCAATCCTGTTTCTCCCTAGAGAAATTACAAAGGTGCACCTATTAAAATATTTCTTTACACAGTATTTGTATATATTATGAACAGTTACAAACAAATTAAGCTACAATTTTTCTGTGCACACTTAATTAGCTGCTATTTCATCTGAGGTCTCAAATACTGTTTACCCAGGCTTAAGTACCTATTGTCCTGTGTCTGTTTCTGAATAATCTTTCCCTGACTTTGTTTACCATAATGGAGATGTTGTTTACCCCTATGCTATGGGGCCAATTTTTTATGGCATGCTTTTAATTGCTTCCTTGGGAAATACACACCAGGTAGATGAACAAATGAATCTTAAATGTTTTATGTTCTATTTTTCTTACTCCCAATTTCATTTTTAAGGCTACAGATCACTCAGTACACTGTGATACTTAACATTACAGATGCAGAACCTGCCAGCTCTGGTTTCTCTACAAAATCAACACTATCTGTCAATGAGACTTTAGTTCTTGGAGTCCTTCTGGTAAACTTTATGAAGAGAGTTTGGAATCTTAACACTCATTAATTTTTGAAGTTCTCATTACTTTATCTAGGCATCTCTCTCTTGCTACACACACATATACCTATGTACATATAAGTGTGTAAACTATATAATACAGACAGTATAATTTCTATTGATCTTACTAAATTAAAAATTACATTCCTGCATGCCTGGAACATCTACACATCTTTGCTTTGCTAAGGGCCAGATCATGGCTTGTTCTGCATGGCAGAACAACAAAGAAGAGAGGGGAAATACACCATTGTGATAGTGCACTGTACACTCCTTCCTGCACATAGTGGCAAACAGGCTCCACAGAGCCACTATGTGCCTCTTTGTGCAGATGCGTGAAAAATAATGAAAGGATGAGGACTGAGCAGAGACATAACACTACTCCCCCATGTACCTGGGGTGAAGTTATGTAAATGATGTGTATACTGCGCCGGGTATAGACTGTTTGCATTTTATTCCCTAACCAGAGAAAGGGGGAGACGAAAAGGGATATTAAGACTCCCCATGTTATAATTTCCCTCCCAGGCTGCTTGAAGCATGCTTTCCTCACTATGGGATAGATCAGAAAAAGAAGATGTAGCCTTAAGCTTGATCAACTATGGAGGCTTACATTAGCTATATTTTTAACCTGCCTTCTGATCTTTTACCAAGCTCACCTTTGCTAAACTGGAGGACCTAGCTCACTATCGCTAAAATATAACTTTCTTTAAAGGGAAAGTTATATAATCACTGTCTTCCCAACTATAGCACCTCAAATATCTACTACAATTAAACAACCATAAATGTTCATTTTCCTTTCACATTACAATTTTACAAAACTCTTTTATGACTTCTGAATTTGATACACAGAAATATACATAGTCCAAAACCAAACACAGTATCATTTGATAAGTAAAGAAGTACAGATTACGTTTCAGGCAGTGTAAAAATGTTTTAAGTGCTTGCTATGGACCTGACCTTACATTCCTTATTCATGTGAATATTTCTTTATTGAGACTATGTGTGATTTTGCCTAAGAGCTATTCAACGAATAGGAGTTGCAGGATCAGGCCTGTACCTCTTTTAAAACACAATCTAATTTTGCCAGTAGGCCACATCAACACATATCAGAAATGGAAAATCCTGATGCAAACTGAACATTGAATTTTCACAATAAGTCAACAGCACTGGAATAAATTCTGCTCTCATTTACCCCTAACCTTATACCGTTTCATTGATGCTATTCAGCACATACATTTTTGTAGTTGCAGAAACCAGAAATATATTAGTTTTAATAACTTTAGACTTTCATCAGATGAGTATAATGACTTAGTATTATAACACCAGGCTGTAATATTAAACATCAGAATATTGGCTGACAAAACCTGGTATTTAGCTTTAAGCTCTAAAACAAACACGGAAAACATAAACCAGATAAACACCCAATTCTCTGGTTTCTCAGTTTATCCCTGTGTACTTTACATGTTTTTTAGGAAAGTATGCTTTGCAAATTGTCAGAACAATGTATTAATAATGAAGATAACCTTTGAACTTTACATGTTGTGATCAAATGCAGTACCAAAAAGCCACTAATGTACACCACATGGGTAACTCTAGGATGCAGTATGTCATCAATTCTGTATCCATAATGCATGCTTCCCAAAGGGCACATACACACTGTCATCTATTTGGACATTTGTTGTTACCAGTAGGTTTAGAAATATTTTAACAACTGGGCTTCTCAATCTAAAAGGCCATAGAAGTGTGTTTGTGAATTTAATTGTTTTGAGTCACAATCAGAGAATAAAAATTCATACTTTCTACACAAAAGTGACAGTTTAATTATATAAATAAAATTTTCATTCAGAAGTAGACTCATCTTCATTCAAAAGTCCATGATCCTTAAAGATTCTTACAATGAATCTGGCATGAGTTTCACGTTTATAATGGAATACAAAGCTGTGTGATTTGGTTTTTACCATGTATATTTCACACAGCTATATTAAATAAGAGTGAACACCCCCCCATGCTTGCTGATTGGGGTTAGATTTGGCACTGTTCCTTATGAGCTTGACTATACATCTCCTTTCTTGGTCCTATTCAAAAATACAAAAATACCGCACAGTGCAGTATTGCTCCAGTAGGAGGCGATGCACATACGTGTACCCACTGATATATCCCTTGAGGCTGGTTCTTGGAGGAAGGATCATGGCCTCATTTCCTCTATACCAGTGTCTGTCTTTTTTTGGGTGTTTAGTGGCCCAGGGGGTATTAGCAAGAGCATAAATACCTATGCCACAGCTATGATTCTGGCTTATCTTGGGCTCAAATTTCCAGTCAGTTCTGATTGTCTATTATTGTGACAGTTTCCAGAAGCAGGTTTTTAAGCTGATATATTACTTTAAGGAATAGAATATAAACATATGGCAAGCTCATCAAATTAGAATAGCCACAATTACATGATGGCAGGTATTTTGGGATGTCAGGATATCCAAAGGCACAAAGGGTTATCAGATATCTTCACTTTGACCCCTCTTAATTTCTCCGTAGTAGTAAATCAGACATAGAGCATATGGTAAGCTCACATGAAAAAACATGATGGACTTCCATGTGGCAATTCTTAATTACCACTTCATTAGTGCTCAGGCGCTAATCTTGTTTAGCAACAGCTATGCCAAAACGACCTGGATTTTTGACATGCCAAATAGAATCATATGTTTAAAGTCAATCTGTATGTTGATCTTCCTAACAATGATAACAGGAGATAGTGCCAGCAGTTTTGTGACAAAAATGACCACACTGCACCTGAAGGGGGGGGGGAACATTGTCTGAGCTTTCCAAAGGAAGGCAGCAGTGCTTTATGGCTGAGCAGGGGGAGGGGAGGAAGGAGGTCAGAAACTGCTGCAAAAGGTGAGTGGTGGTCAGCTTTGGTGGTAACTCACCCCCCAGGAATGTGAGGTCAGAAGGCTATAAAGGTGCAAGCCCTGGGCATTGGAAGCCCTTTTTCAGGGCAGTTTGAATGGAGTTCAAGGGCTAGAAGGGGACTCAAGGGTAAGATCATTGCAGCAGGGACAAGGAGCTGTTACCAGGACGGAGGTTGGTGAAGCCCAGGGTGGTGTGTTGGATCATCCCAGGCAGCCTCGTGGACTGAGGGATGGGGATGCTTGCTTGGTAATTTACTTTGTTCTGTCTGTTATTACTTGGAACCACTTAAATCCTACTTTTTATATTTAATAAAATCACTTTTGCTTATTATTGAACCCAGAGTTAGTGACTAATACCTGGGGGAGCAAACAACTGTGCATATCTCTCTACCAGTGTTATAGAGGGTGGACACTTTATCAGTTTACCCTTTATAAGCTTTATACAGAGTAAAATGGATTTGTTTGGGGTTTGGATCCCATTGGGAACTGGGTATTTGGATGCTAGAGACAGGAGCACTTTCTAAGCCGTTTTCAGCTAAGTCTGCAGCTTTTGGGGGATGTGGTTCAGGCCCTGGGTCTGTATTGGAGCAAACTAGCATGTCTGGTTCAAGAAGACAGGGTTCTGAAGTCCCAAACTGGCAGGGGAAATGGGCTCAGAGGTAGTCTCAGCACATCAGGTGGCAGTCCCAAGGAGGTCCCTGTGATGGAACCCACCAACTAAGGATAAAATCCTGAGAGGGAAATACGTGGACGTATTATCCCACTTGCACAGGGAGATGCTGACAGAGAGTAAGCATGGGCAGAGCAAGCAGAATAGGGAGTTTCCCAAGTGGCCAAGGGTGCCTAGAACATGGGAAAATTGGGAGGCTGCCTTCCTTATCTACCCAGAGGGAGGCCGGGGCTTGTTTAAGGATATGGACATAAACAGGAGGGCATGTCCTGGTTTAATTATGATGAACAGTTTCGATTGAGGGCAGCATCACAACCTGGGATCCAGTAGGACATACCTCATCACACACTGTGATTGGAGTGGATGACGCCAAGGGGGTCAGGCATTCACAGAGACAGTGGTTTGTTCGTACCACAGCAAGCTCAGGAGGGGCCTGAGTCATGCAATAATATTTGTTAGGCATTTAATGATGGTGGAGTTGTTTTCACAGCACCTGTAGATATGGGCATGTTTGCAAGACATGTTTTGGGACCCATTCAGCCCGTTATTGCTAGAGCGGTAAGAGACAATCACAAGGAGGAAACAGGACTGGGGGCGGCTCAAGTGCTACCCGCAGGTTTGGCGCGGGTGGAGCAGGGTCTGGGACATAGAGCACAAGCTGCGGGAGGGGAGCTCGGGGTGGTGCAATGGGCACGGGCTCTAACACCAGTTAGATTACCCTAACAAGGCAGATGGGGCAACTTTATGTGTGTGTGTGGGGGCGGGGGAGTTACTGTGGGATTTTGGATCTCCTTGTGGGAAGAAGGACTCATGTGATGTCAAAAAATTTAAAGTCAGTAACTGGGATGGGACATATTGTTTAAGAGAAAATTACACAGGAATCAAAGGAGGGCAGGGTGGCTGGGCCATTTGACCAATTACCCATAAAATCTTGAGGGCCCCACTGGGCTTGGTCCCCAAGAAGACTCCAGGGACATACCGATTAATTCATCACCTGTCCTACCCATGAGGTGGCTCTGTTAATGATGGGATAGGCCCAGTGCTATGTTCTGTGCGCTATTCCTCCATTGACAAAGCCATTCGTATGGTTAGGGCGTGTGGCCCAGGGGCACTAATGGCTAAAGGCAATATCAAGTCTGCTTTTTGACTTCTGCTGGTGCACCCATTGGACTTTGACCTCTTGGGTTTCCTTTTTGAGGGACAATTTTATTTTGACAAGGCTATACCCATAGGCTGTTCAGTATCCTGTTCAGCATTTGAAAAATTTAGTACAATGTTGCACTGGGCAGTGGTGCGGGCAGTGGGACTATGCCATGTAGTGCATTATTTGAATGATTTTTTTGTTTGCAAGAAGAGCCAGGTCACATGTATGTGTTCATTTCAGGTCCTGGCTAAACAGTTGAGGGTACCCCTAATGGAAGAAAAAACAGAGGACCCCCTCCACTACATTGGCCTCCCTGGGGACTGAGCTAGACATCAGGGAAGGCATATTGTGGCTCCCACAGGATAAGCTTCAGGAGCTATTGGGATTGATCAGGAGACCAGTAGGAGCCAAAAAACTCAAACTGTGAGACCTGCAATCTATTCTGGGGCACCTGAACTTTGCCTGCAGGGTTGTTGCCCCGGGGAGGGATTTTTGTGCCTGGATGGCAGTGGCAACACCAGGTATAGCCAAGCCACACTATTACATACAAGTCACTAGAGCAGTGGTTCCCAAACTTGCTCCCACCGCTTGTGCAGGGAAAGCCCTTGGCAGGCCAGGCTGGTTTGTGTTTGTGTACCTGCCGCATCCACAGGTTCGGCCGATCGCAGCTCCCAGTGGCCGCGGTTCACTGCTCCAGGCCAATGGGAGCTGCTGGAAGAGGCAGCCAGCACATCCCTCGGCCTGCGCCACTTCCAGCAGCTCCCATTGGCTTGGAGCAGCAAACCGCGGCCACTGGGAGCTGTGATCGGTAGGTAAACAAACTGGCCCGGCCCGCCAGGGGCTTTCCCTGCACAAGCGACGAAACAAGTTTGGGAACCACTGCACTAGAGAGATGAAGAAGGATTTGAAGGCGTGGGAACATTTTTTCGGTCATTTTTTCAGTATCATTGTGGAGGGAGGAATGGCTATTACAAGAGGGTTTACAAGGGGGTGCAGGTTTTGGGGTGTTTTATCAAGGCAGGTGGTGTGCCCAGAAACGGCCTGCCATCTGAATGCAAAATGGGGTTGTGCATGATATGACTTTCTTGGAATTTTTTCCCATTTTAGTTGCGGTGGTTATTTGGGGACCGGAGCTGTGTTTCTGGTGCGACAACATGGCAGTGGTACAGGTTATCAATCGCCAAACTTCCAGAGTACACAAAGTTATGAAGTTGGTGAGAGCATTTGTTCTACAATGTTTAAACCTCAATATCTGTTTTTCTTCCAAGCGTGTGCCCAGCATAGAAAATGGCAGATGCCTTGTCTCGTTTCCAGTTTGACAGTTTTTGTGAGCTTGCACCAGGAGCTAGCAATGAACCCAAGCAGATGCTGCTGGCTCTATGAAAACTTGGCATATGATGTAGTCAGTGACATGGAGATTCTTGACTCCAGGAACTCAGCTGAGCTATACAAAAAGTTGTTTTTTAATGAGTTCTTTCAATTTAAGGATGAAAGTGGGGCACCTATACTGCCCACTGCAGAGTGCGGTAGTTGCGGTACCTGGTCAAGGACAACCCAGTTGCTGGTGCCCTTGATTATCCTTGCATGGTGCAAGGGACAATGGGATCTTCTGAAAGAATAGGGCTTCACCTATTGGGACTACTATACAATAGGCCATTGGGAGATGTCTGAGAACCTGACTAGGTGGGGGTGGGGGAACAGGGAGGCAGCCAAGCAAATTGCTGGCCCTCCTTGTGGCAGATGTCTACCCCATAGGGAAGCATCATTAAATGGAGGTGCTGGATAATGAAACAGAATGGAGGAAGGGGGACTGGGGACACATTGTTAGGACAAATGACGAACAGAACTGAAATCTTCTACTACTGTATTACAAATATTCTGCTTGTTATAGTCATTTTTTCTCACTCAAAATTTTTAGATAATGTACCTAAACTATGTTTGCCAATATGTTTGACAAGACTAAGTGCAGCACTGCTTCCAAGCAATCTCTATTCAGTTTACATAGTGACACAATTAGAAGTCAACTTCTACTAGGTAAGCTTTTGAAATAAAATTCACAAACATTGATTTAGCTGGACAGAAAAATTATGTTTCTTATGATTTACGTTTTCCTCATGTACATTACAGAACATGAATTATAGGATGAGTGAAAAATAACCAAGAATTCCTGAAATATTAAATGTATAATAATGTCAAGGAAAATAATGCTCTATCTAATCCACAAAGTTCACTTGCTAACTTTCTCTACCTTGTTCTTCTAAACCATTTTACAAGATACACTGTGAGTACACATTTGAGATTTAAAACAAACAAAAAACCTACTGTAAACAGAAATGACGGTAAATCAGTCTGCCGATGAAATACCCGAGATTTACCAAGTGAGAAGAGAAAAGACACTTTCTGCATAAGGTTCCATCTGAAATGCTATGCTCCCCTTTGATTGACAATGAACATACAGAAAGGATGGGCTCTACTTATTCATAGTTAAGTAAAACATGCAGAGAAGGAATTAATGGATATTGCAAGTGGTAACAATTAATATGGTTGGAACAAGACAGTTGTAGCATGTGGAAAACTGGAATGCTTCCTCCCTCCATCCTTCTCAGGTCATGGTCAACAGTGGAATGCATAATGTAAGGTAATTTAATTTAAACCATTTTCAATTCAACATTAATAAAATCTTGCTGATTTTTTTATGACTGGAATAGGAAAAAAGCATTTAGAGCTGTGCAAATATTAGCAATGAATAAAATAAATAAAATTCAGGCAGGGGAACAGAACATAGCTAAGGTGACTCTAAAATTTTATTTTGACAAATATTAGTAGCATTAAAACTTGGTTGCTTGAATGTCCAGCAAAACAAATACAAAAGGGATATAAATATTAATTTCAATTGGAACTGATAGTGTGTAGCATCTCTGAAAATCAAGTCATTTCTGTTTAGATGACTAAATATGAATTTAGAAGTATAATTTTAGTCTCCCACACTTGAAAATTATAGCATTTGTCCATTACCCACGCTGATTCCTCCTTTTCTATTCTTATCTAGATATACCTGCACCATCTACATGGTTCTAATATTGTGGTTTGATTATTCACAAATGCATCTTTTTTTTTATTTCCTTTAAACCATAGTGATAAGACTTAGCTATGGATTTCTTTGGGTTTAGTAGACTTTGTAACAACCTTGGCATTTCAAAAATGCTTTTAATAGCTTTAATGGATAAAATATGCAAGGTCACTTAGACATTTTGGGTGAGATCTTCAGCCGGTGTATATTGATATATCTCTGAAGTAAATTGTTATTATTAATATTAATAGTTTGACATCACCTAGAGGCTGAAGTTGGGAACCCTTTGTGCTAGACACTGTACCAGCATATATTGATAGAGTAAAGGTAGCCCACTCCTTCTGGGTAGAATGGAAAGAAAGGTGACCAGTTGCCCAAGAATATAATCTTGAGAGGTTTCTCAAAATCTCGGAGTGGTGACAGTGGTAGCTGAAGAAGGCGAGGGAGATAAGTTTAAAAGTCTATTTTTTCTTTTCCCTCTCCTTGGCTAACACTAATCTACCCTCCCCACACCCCACCCCGACTGTTGACTGAGTATTTTTGCTTGGTTTATTCACCCCTTTTCCTTTTCCAGCACTGATTTTTTTTTAACTTCACATCTGTTTGCACTTCCTCCTGAAACCAGAATGACTGTGCCAAGAGCAGTATATTAGGCTCTGAAACTATAGCGGTCAAAAATAAGGAGACCAAGATTAGTAAGCAGTAGGGTGACCAGATGAGGGGAAGAAAATATCGGGACAAATGGGCGGGGGGAGTACCCGCTGACTGAGCAAAAAAAAACAACAGTGCTGCCGGCGGATATCAGGACAAAATGCATCCCGACCAAAGATCGGGACAGACACTGAAATATTGGGACAGTCCTGATTTTATCAGGACGTCTGGTCACCCTTGTAAGCAGTGATTAACCCATTGATGACAGAGCCAGTAGCCATCTCATGATCTCTGAACAGATGGAAGAGACTGCCCTTGGCTAAGGATAACTTTGATTAAATACTGAAATTAAGAGCCATATTTATTTGTTTTGGTTTCCTTGTGCTTACTTTTCAGTGTGGTTGCCAAAAATATACTACAAATTATTCAAATGAGTTGTGTACTATGTTGACCAAAATATTATCGTGTAATAGAGCTGCATGCCATGCCAATCTAGTCTAAGTTAATCAGAAACTACAGGTGGTTGAATAATGCATTGCATGCACTACTGGTTGGTCTTTATTTTACATTGAATATTATTCATGCATAAGTGTTTTCTTTATTAAGACAGCTCTTCCAGAAACCATTGTTTCCATAGGAAGCAGATGCAACCAGAAGTATTAACTCAGAGTGATGAAAGACCTCATTAGAATACGATAATACTGCAGCTTTACTTACAATAGTATTCTCTTGTTATTCACTTAACATTACTTTATGCAGATACTCAATTCTCTTTCCTCCCTCTCCGTAGATTACTGAAGCAGTAACTCATACAAAGTGTATACAGAGCTTTAAACACATTTAACAAGACTGGAGAATATATAGTCCTTAATCAGAGCTGCAGCAGAACAGTGGGTGAGACTGAAGGTGAACTTGCAATACCTACAAACGCAGGAGATCAAGTTAAGGACAAAGCTAAGTCTGATTAAGTACAATTTCACCCTCTGCTCTCAATTTTCTTGCTACTGGGGGATGGGGGCGGTATACTCAGGTTTTAAGTTATTTTTATTTAACTTTCTCTGTATTTTTCCTTCATTGTTCTTACATCTTAAAATGTATCAGCAACCAGATAATTTTTGTACTCAACATTGCAAATGTTTTTTGTATTTATAGAAGATATATAAAAACATGTTTTGGCACATGCAGTAAAGACCAGGTCCTGGCAACCACTAAAACTATATTATTGGTTTAGTGATTGCTTTGTGCTTTGAAGACCTTGCAAGAGAGATGCCCTGATCCCACAAAAAGTTGCTGAAGAAGGAGCGCTATCTGTCTCTGAAGGCAGCAAAGGTAAATAAGGGTCGGGAAGTACTTAAATCCAATGAGAGAAATGGGGCTGTTCTCCTTGGAGGTTCTCCTTGTGAAACTGTTGATATTGACTTTTTATATTTAACAATGATGGTATTAGGAATCTGGTTTGCAAAGTCATCCAGTCAGGGAGTAGAAATTATACAATGTACCATTCACCCAGAATGAATATTAAATTTAAAATATCAAGTACTAAGAGCAAGTATGAACAGCAGATGAAAACTCAGAGGGCCAAATATTTTTCATAAAATTATTAACAATTATACTCATATTGGTCAAATTCATGATTGGTTTATGGACAATTTGTGTACAAAAATGGGGCCACACCTGACAAAAAAAAAGTATGCAAATATTTGTTTAACCAGGTCTGGTATTTATAAAACTACACATCTATTGGAGCATTCAAATGTGGGACTCTGATGTCCCGTTAAGTAATATTTTTTGGATAGATAACTGAAATATCATATGTTGTCTTAATCACCAGCATAGAAAAGATGGGTGAGTCTATTTTATATTCAGCTTGGTTATAAATTGTAATGACAATCCTGAAATGCTTTGTTATGGTGTTACATTTAAAAATTGTGTGAAGAGAGCCAAATTCATCCAAAGGTGTGAAACACCTTCCAATTGGCACCGTGGCTCTATTATACATACTCAAAGACTCTGAGGGAAAAAAAAGTTTAAACTTCATAAAATATGGAAAGTTTGTGATATTGGCTCAAGTAGAAAAATACAACTGCCCAAGTACCAATGTGAAATATCATTTTGTGTTACATTTATGTACAATCTAGTAGTAGAGACACTAGGGTAAAAGGACAAGTTATTCATGGATAGAGTGGACAGTAGAGAAGAAAAAGTAATATGCCTTATGACAACAAGAGAAGACAAGAACAAAAAACAATCAAGTTGTGGTGACGAGTGATTTCAGTTTTCCAATATAAACTGGAAAACTTCTGAAAAGCTTGACACAATGAAAAATAAAATTATGGATGAAATACAGAATTATTGACCTACTATGTCAGAAACCCTAATACGACTAGTCCTATCCTATTTTGGAGAAAATGTGCAGTTAGTAGTTTAGAAAAAGCAGCACTACGTGGTTCAAGTGACCTCATGATTAAATTCAATATAATTTAGAACACTGAACAAAATGCCATATCAAACAATTATATGAATTCTCAAAGGTTTACTCTAAAGGCATATGGAAAAGGAACTGAGGAATAACAATAGAAGACACCTCAGCTCAAGAGGAAATGTTTTGCTGGCATTTCTATGATGTTGCCCTTGGAGAATGAAGGTAATATTGGTAAACTTTGAATGCGGCTGTGTGAAGTTACCTCCTCTCCTTTGATATTTAATTTAAAAGTCTAAAGAAGATATAGTTAGCTATTTTTCATTGTTGTTGTTTTCCCTTTAACTGCCACTAATTATGACATATGCAGTGTCAGTTTTTAATATGTTAATATATTTGTATGGACAACACAAATTACATTGGAGAAGATTATAGACATTTTGTCAGTTAAGTTGGGGAGGGGGCAGTTGGGGCATCTGAAGAGGTCTGAGGAAATATGGATTGTGGAATGGGTGCATTGACAAGATGTTTCTGCTAAAACGTTCAGCACTGAAATTGTTAACAGTGACGTTTAAATTGTCACCTTTAGATTTTAGACTTGGCAACCTATTGAGGTAAATTCACACTTCTCAGAGGTATTGTTTCTAGGCCTGGTTTGATATGAATAATTGGACATGGGCAAGGCCTCATTTATTGAGAGACAGGATTATGGAGGTAAATTAATCATCAGTCTGGAAACAGAATATCTGTACTAGCTAAAACCCCCAGGAAACCATTTACAATGGACAAGAGAACAATGGAGAAGATACACCTGGAATGTAAGATGAGGTAAAAAGTATGTTGTTGGTGGACAGTGAAGCTGTCACAAAAATTAACAGCAAAAATATTGTTAAATACATCAGAAGCATGAAGCCTGCCTGTAGTGGGGCGGCTCCCCCACTCCAGGCGAAAAAGGGTTAAAGTCAGCCCTGGGAGAAGGTTGTGGGTGAGAGCTACTAAGCTGGGCTGATTGCGGAAGTGGCTGCAGCTGGGCCACGCCCTAACCAGGCAACAGCTGGCCTGTATAAAAAGGCTGTGAGCCAGAGGTCCAAGAAGGCTCTCTCTCCAGTTTGGGAGAGAGCAGGGCCTGGCTGCCTGCGAAAACGGTACTGGGAGTGAAGCAGAGCTGGGGAGAGCCAGAGGAGCAGGGAAGCTCCAGGCTGTCAACTCCCCAGGCTGCAGGTCCTGGTCCAAGGTCCATAGAGGTACTGGGAGGCAGAGAAAGGCAGCAGGTCCAAACCCCCTTGCCTATGATGAGTGCTTTTACACTGCAGTCTGCCCCAGGGAGTGGGGACCTGGTGATGACTGGCAGTAGCCCAGACTGAGGCAAGATGGGGATTAGAGGGTTGGGTGGGTGGTTCCAGAGAGGGGAGACCCATAGAAACTGGTGGGGGTATTGCCAGGGGGCAGCCCCAGGGTAAAGGGACACCGGGGTCCGGGAGGGACATGGGGCCATCTACAAGTGGGACACCAGCCCTGCAGAGGGCGCTCTGAGGCTGGAAAAGAGCTAATTCCCTGAGATGACAAGCAGGTGGCACCGCAGGTGTGAGTCCCGCACATTTACTGGGGCCACTAGACGATAAAGGTGCTGAAGGAGCACTCAAAGAAGATAAGGCCATTGCAGAGAAGACTGTTTGGCATCAGTCTTCACTGCAGAGGATGTGAGGGAGATTCCCACAAGTGAACTATTCTTTCTAGGTGACAAATCTGAGGAACTGTCCCAGACAAAGATGTCAGTAGAGAAAGTTTTAGAACAAATTGATAATTTAAACAGTATTAAGTCACTAGACCAGATGGTATTCACCCAAGAGTTCTGAAGGAATGCAAAAATGAAATTACAGAACTACTACTAACTGTGGTATGTAACCTATTGCTTAAATCAGCCTTTGTACTAGATGATTGGAGGATTGCTAATGTGATACCGATTTTGAAAAAGGCTCCAGAGGTGACCCTGACAAGCCTAACTTCAGTACCAGGCAAATTGGTTGAAATGACAGTAAATAATAGAATGATTGGACACGTAGATGAATGCTATCTGTTGGGGAAGAGTCAATGTGGCATTTGTAAAGGGAAACGATGCATCAGCAATCTGTTAGAAATCTTTCAGGATGACAAAAATCATGTGGGTAAGGGTGAGCCAGTAGATATAGAGTATTTAGACTTAAAGTCTTTGACAAGTCCCACACTAAACACTTTAAAGGAAAGTAAGAAGTCGTGGGATAACAGTGACGGTCTTCTCATGGATTAATAACTGGTTAAAAGATAGGGAACAAAGGGTAGGAATAAAAGGTCAGTTTTCACAGTGAAGAGAGGTAAATAGTGGGGTCTGACAAGGATATGTACTGGGACTAGCACCATTTACTCCTTTTTCCAGATCATTTATGAATGTGTTAAACAGTGAGGGAACAGTTTTTGGATGATACAAAATTAATCAGGATAGTTAAGGCAAAGCAGACTGCAAGGAGTTACAAAGGGATCCCACGCAGCTGGGTGACTGGGCAACAAAATGGCAGATGGAAGTCAATGTTTATAAATGCAAAGTAATGCATATTGGAAAACATAATTCCAACTATACATTCAAAATGATGGGGTCTAAATTAGCTGTTATCACTCAAGAACAATCTTGGAGTCATTGCGGATAGTTCTCTGAAAACATCTGCTCAATGTGCAGTGACTGTCAAAAAGGCTAACAGCAGGTTAGGAACCATCAGGGGAGGGATAGATAAGACAGAAAACATAATGCCACAATATAACTCCATCGTACATCCTCATCTTGAGTACTGCATGCAGTTCTGGTTTCTCCATCTCAAAAAATATTAGAATTGGGAAAAGTACAGAGAAGGACAACAAAAATGAGCAGAGATATGGAAGAGCTTCCCTATGAGGAGAGATTATGAAGACTGTGACTGCTCAGCCTGGAACAGAGATGACTCAGTGAAAATAAAGGTCTATAAAATCATGAATGGTGTGGAGAAAGTGAATAGGGAATTATTTATCCCTTTGCAAAACACACACATCAGAGCTCTTCCAATTAAATCAGTAGGCAGCAAGTTTAAAATAAAACAAAAGAAAGTACTTCTTCACACAACACAACCTGTGTACCTTGTGAAGGCCAAAAGTTTAACTGGGTTCAAAAAAGAATTAGATAAGTTCAAAGAGAATAGGTTCATCATTAGCTATTAGCCAAGATGGTTAGGGACACAACTCCGAGCACTGAATATTTTTAAACCTCTGACTGGTAGAAGCTGGAACTAGATGACAATAAATTGCCCTGTTTTGATCACTCCCTCTGAAGCATTTGGCACCGGTCAGTGCTGGGAAACAGGATACTGGGCTAGTTGGACCATTGTCTCACACAGTATGGTCTTTCTTATGTTATGATTGGTGCCTACAAAGTGACCAAAACAATCACGAATCATGTATGTACAGTATAGTAATTATAATGTGTACATCACATAAAAGAAGAGATTTGCTGTGTAACTTTGGATGTGCAGTATGGGGTCCTGGACAGATGCCCTACTTGCTACCCCTTAATGCTGGCCCTGGCTTTTAATCTACTGGATATGCAGAAAAATAGTTGCTAGGGCACAGGTAGACCATGGAGTTTTTAATAGCATGTTGTGAGGTGTGTATGTGGTGGGGGGGGAGGGTGGCAGCTCAGAAAGAAAAAGGTTGAAAATCTCTGCTTTAAGCTGTCTCTGACTTACAAAGATAACAGACCATTGGTTTGCATTCAGTCACAGTTTCATGTTTTGTTTTTTTTTGCCACTGTCAGAGTAAAAGATGACTTGAAATGAAAGCTTGGATTTTGAACCACATTTTTATGGCAAGGGGTGGATTCTGTAGCAAATTGTATGACCAGAGAATAGCAGAATGTATGGGGACCTGATAAGTTTTGTAAAAGTTCAGATTGTTCCCCAAACCTATTGCTTCATTTATTGCATTGTAGGCCAGTATTGTTAAAAGGAATATAATGCATTTTGGCAGCATCAGAGAAAGTATTTCACGTGTTAAAGCTTTTCTGTTCTTTGCCTATATAGGAAATATTACAAGTGTTTATGAAGAATTAGACAAGTCATTCAAAACAGTATATGCTGAAGTCAGTTCAGTTTTTATACTTTTTTTTATTCACCCTCAATGAATATTTGAGCATTTTTTATTAAAAAAAGATCTGCACGAAGTGTCAGTGTGATGGATACTAATACAAAATGAGTATTTACATTAAAAATGTTTGCACTGTTATTTTGATATCGGTTGGAAAGCCATCACATCAGAGAGCAGACACATTATGCTTTGTAGCTGGTAACGTAAATCACAAAAAAGGAACTTATGAACAGCAAATTTACTAAGGAATAGTCACAGGCCCAAATCTTCAACTGATATAAATTGACGTACCTTCCACTGACTTCAATGGAATGAGCATTTACACTGACTGAGAACCTCACCCCTACTGAATAGCTCACAAGCAGTCAATTATGTGAAATATTTTTGACAAACCATTCATCACCTAATTTTCAATAATTAAGAAATTCATAAGTTAAAACTTGTAAATAATAAATGGATTTAGCCTATTTCCATTAAATATATTACATGGTGTCACTAGCTTACCCAGTTCTAGATATGACTAATGTGAATGGAATGCATTGATTAATTAATTTGTATTATCAAGTAAATATTAGTTAAATGAAGAACTTGGTTTAAAAAGAATTCAAAAGGATTTTGATGTGATATGTTACTTTGATTTGACAAATTAAAGTTTAAATACAGACTATTAATATAAAATAACTCACTTTGGCAGCAAGTGCAAAAATATTCTAAATTGGATCTAAGTGTAGCACAAACACCTTGAAATGAATGTGGCAGTAATAGCGGAATTGCAATGAAACCAAGGGCTAGTAAAAGGCAAAGTGTCAAGATACACATAGTGAAAAAAACAAGTTTTGGAAAAAAATGTGTTGAGTACTTATAAAATGAAAGGACAGACCTCGGCTCAGACTATTCTTTTCCTCCTCCCTCTGTTTTTCATGATTAAATGGAATGTTCAATGAGTAAAATGAATCTGAATTCTAAAGGAAAACTAGTGGGAGAAAAGGGGAACACTCAAAATCCTTAAAAATGCAGATAAAATCTTCGTAACCTGTTGCCACTTCAATACACTTTTATGTCACGAAGAAAAGGCAGAACTAGTAATTACTTACTGTGAAGTGAGAATAAGTAAATTGCAAAATGACTGAGTGCATGAAACACATTACTGACCTTAATCTGAGCAAATCCCATTTTTCCATCATTAGCAGACAAACAAAATCAGCATTTTCCGGCTGGCATTTTTAACTGTAAAATAGCACACAGGCACACAGAGGTGTTAGAATAAATTCCTTAATACTTCTGAGGTACTTTTATTATAGAGGTAAGGGCCACATATGTAGTACTGCGTGAATAATTGATTTTTTTCATTTTGCTGGCAGTTCTGAAAAATAAAAAATCAAGCAGGTAGAGACAGAGTGGCTAAAAGAGGAGGGAACAGAGCACAAGATAAAAGCTCAATGGAAAGTTGAGAAAAGAGTAAGGGAGGGAAAAGAAAAGGCACAGAATGTATTTTATTCAAGAGGAAGGAGAATGTCAGGAATAAGGCTCAGGTCGGAGGAGATGGGGAAAAAATGGGAAGATCATTGGTCTGAAAGAACAGATGGAGAGGAATGAGAGAATTTATTATACTAGTGTCTGAATTACTTCATTATCTCTAAGCATGTGATTTAATGAAGGGATTTGTACACAGATTGCATCTAGAAAAATATTTTAAAATTAGGAAAAAATTAGGAGTCTGAATATAACTGAATTAGCATTCAATAATACAATGGAACTTCATGCTACCTCTAAAATAATAATCACAATGGATATTAAGAAGTACCTTGGGGACGTGTGGCTTATTGGTTTGCTTATTATTAGACTTCTTGGCAGGGATTCTTCAAAGAAGCCTAAGGGAGACGGGTAAACAAATCCCACTGACATTCAGTGGGAACTGACAGCATAATACCCTGAGGCTACTTTGAAAACCCAAGCCCTTTTCTGTACCCAAATCAATATCAGCAGCTAAAAAAGTTCCTGCCTGAAACACTGTTTTGGAATTCCAGCAATTATGCGCAAGGGCTTTCTGGCTGCTTTTTGACAGTGTATTTGTACGGTAGCTCTCAGCATAACAGATTGAGAGGTTCTCTACTTGTTCCGTTTGCAGCTTAATATCTGGAATGGCTAAAGGACGGCACATTCTGAGTGCCACATACACAGTGCAAGCTGAACATATGTAATGCCATATGGTCTTTCAAGGGTGATGGACTTTCTTATTAGAGAAACTACTATGGGTAATATCTGTGAATTGGTGTACATTCCATTCTATTGTGTCATCAAAACAAACTAAAATAAAAATAATCAAAATATAATGTTACATTTATGAGTCTGTAGAACAGTTTGTAGTGGCTGTGATCAAGCATGTAAAGGCTAACAAATTAGAAGTCTAGATAGAACACATATTTTTACATTCTCTATACCCTGGCAACCATGAGGTGAATGGCAAATTCATGTTCTTATTCTGTAGAAAATAAGAGATGGCTTGTTCTCAGGGTTTTCTTATGATGAACTTTATAGGCAGAATGCCACCACAGAGCACACGTTGTCCCCCTCTAGAAGATTATAATACAACCATTATCCTGGCCTCCTCAAAGGTAGCCTCCTAAGGTTTCAGGCTCCCAATTGTCATCTCTCTTGGGTGTAAACCTGGGTCTCTCTCCCAGATTGGGGATTTCGGCTTACAGTCTGTCTGTACCTCACTGTGATATCCCCAGAGCTCTAATTGGATTCAGGCATCTGTGGTTAACTATTAGCCTATACAGCAAGGTTATCAACCAGCCTTCACAAAGCAAAATACATATATTCTTAAGGTAAAAGCATGACAGAGAAAACATATGCAAGAATAAAAGTTTCTATAGCCATGCCAAAAGCTTAGCAGAGATCATCTATCAGTCTCATGGGGCCCTTTCCAACCCTTCCACAAAAGTTGAGGCCCTCCTTAGACAGAAGGTCCTGTCTGTTTGCTGGATCAGAAAGTAGGCCCTGAGTCTGTTTAAAAGCAACCTTTTTATGCCAAAAGCCCTTTCTTTGTCTGTTGGTCTCTGGAAAACTGAGTCTGAATGAGTATATGCAAACCTCCCAAGGGGGCAGTATCTCTCTGGAAGTATTTACAACTTGATTGATTCACTTTAATCACCCCCACACAAACTGTTTTTAGTTCCTGAAGGAGCTGTGGTAACCCTCCCAACTAGTCACAGTGATACCTAAACCATTCATAAACTTAACATAATATGCACCCCCAAAGATACTATATGCAGCTGCAATATCCATCACAATAATCTTACCATTTCCCACTTTGTTATTACACCATAAAAGATTTGTTATTATCCCATATACCATAAAATAAATATATTGTATGTGCATT
Source organism: Malaclemys terrapin pileata (assembly GCF_027887155.1). Lineage (NCBI taxonomy): Eukaryota > Metazoa > Chordata > Testudines > Emydidae > Malaclemys > Malaclemys terrapin. Next base: position 95,721,243 of record NC_071509.1, read on the forward strand.
GCTGGACTAAATTTAGCTATTTGTAACTGCTTGATTTTTTTTTAGTGTTTGAGCTTGCATTTTTGCATTTGACTAACTTTCCATTTCTGCTAGTTGTATTTAATATTCTATTTGTGTTTTCCATTTTGCTTCTTCTAATATATGTACCTCTGCTAACATTACTACTAATGACTTTCTCTCCTTTTCATCAATAAAACAAATATGCTCTAAAGTGACAGTCAGATCATGTGCTAAAAACCAATTCAATGTTTATAAGACAATATAAAGTAGACAGGAAATTTGTTCATGACCAGCAGTTGCAGCATCAGTTCACAAGGTAGAGGTGGGGGGTGGGAGAGGGAAAGACTTCTTTCTTTCTTTGTTTATAGAAAGATATTTTTTCAGTTGCTGGAGTGTAAAAAGCCATATTACCATAAGCCATAATAGGTTCATTTTGCTGTAATAGTTATACCAAAAATGCATGAAAAACTGAAACACAAGATAACAGAAGTATTTTGATAGGCAAAATGAAATAGGCCCATTGAGATGTGAGCTTATCCTCCAACAGTTTATTTCATGACCAGAGATTATTTATAATAGAAGTATTTGTGTGAGGAGCTTTGGCAAAAACCTGTGTGCACTGACAACTGAAAAAGCAGTGTAAATGACTAGCTGGGTCTAGGGGATGTGCATGGATATCTGAAAATTTATCTAGGTACCTCTACAGCTGCCACACTGGATTCCTGGAAAAACTTGCAACAATAAAACAGAATCCTCAAATATAAGCCAACCCCTTCATGTGCTCTGAAGAAGGTGAAAAGTAGAACTGGTCAGGAATTTTTCATTATTGGGTAAGGGAGGGAGATGTGAGGGATGAGGCTTGGGGGGAGAGAGAGAGACAGACAGAAGACAAACAGACAGACAGACACACAAAGTCTGTCTCTCTCTATCTACCTCCCTCTACCCTTATCCTAGAATAATCCTTTTCTTCGTGGTTTGGGCACTTGCCTAGAATATGGAAAAGACAGGTTCAAGTCTCTGCCCTACTTTGAGCTGGAGTGGATTTTTTTAATCCCCCAAATAGTTTTGAAAGGTCTGTTTTATCTCAATGAGGATTGGGGGGAAAATTGAAATCTAAAAGATGTTCATGAAATGGGAAAATCGTTTCCCACTCAGTTCTAGTGAAACTACATCGTGCCAGTTTTGCAATGAGGAAAAGTCTGTCTTAGCTCTGAAAAGGGAAACAGCAAAGCCCAGAACATGAAGTACAGAAGCCTTTTAGGACTCATCTGCATGGGAAGAAAGCTTGACATATCTTGTGTGGAAGAGCTGCTGTGTTTTAAAATCACACACTAGCTATTTTGCACCAATGTCTTTGTGAATTATATATGTACACAAGCCCTAACTTGCATGGAAGGAAGGGAGGGTAGTGGGTGACTAAAGTGGGAGCTGACTGGACATTCTATATATGGTTGGAGACTTTAAATGATACCTTCCATCCCCTAATGGGCAGGGAACTTGGCCAATTGAAACCCTTGTGGCATTGGTTGATCTACTTGTGGGAGAGGCAAAGCAAACCTGGCCCAAGCCAAAACCCCACCTATGCCACAGAAGGTTCTGGGGGCAGTGAAGGGGGCAACACTCACTCCAATTTCAGCCAGGACCCTTGGGGTGCCCTTTTCCTACTAATCTTATCAAACCACCTCGGCACATACTCCTCTCTCCCCCAGGCAAGTGTCGGATTGGAGGGCTGCATTCACTCTCTGTGAACTCAGATTCAGAATTGCTGATATATTTTACTCTGTTTCCCTCAGCCTGATGTATGTGGTGGTTATTCATACACATGGGCCCAGGCTAGTTTTATAAAGATAAACAATTATTTGCTTCTGAACCCTCAACCTTTTATATGTCACAACAAAAATACTCTACATATTACTGCATCCCATGGCTGATATTTCAGCCAGATCTTAATAAGAAGCCTCATTTTTTATTCTTCTTTTCATTGCATAGCTCCACTGAACCCATCAAACATTACATTATAACAAGTTCCCACCATTCTGCCTCCTCTTGACAGTGCTGTCAGATTCATATTGAATGCTAAAGAAATCTTTAATAACTGGACACAATTTTCCTTACCAATTCAGAAATATGAATGCCCTCATAACCTACTGCAAATGCTTCCCATGAGCACTCAAGAGCAACGGGTATGACAGGGTTTGATGGGTGGAGTGTACTTTTGCATCTGTTATCTTTATAGAAATTCAAAAGCCTTTTTGTCACAACTGCCATGATATCATTATTCTTGGGCCTTTAATGGTTCAGTGAAGAGCTACTACATGCTGCTTAAATGGGCAGAGTGAGGGGTTGCTCACTATGATTTTTAGATCATTTACCCTTTCAATGCTTGTCTGGCATACACACTCCTATTCTATTGCTTTCACTGCAAGATCTATAATGTATTTATTTTATTTTATTTATTTACGAGATAATGCCAACACATTCTGCAGACAAATATGAAGAAGAAGCCTTGCCCCAAAATGTTTATTAGCTGAATAGGTTATTTGATATATCAATAAGCTGAAATCAATAGGATCAGGAGTCAGACTGATCCATTACATGTCAGTACAATGTATACACATTTCTTTGTTAGCTTCAGTCTACCCTTGCATGCAGCTTCATGCTTGCATGACCCAAACCAAGTACTATGGCAGTGAGAAAACTGTGGCAGTTTGGGATTATCTTTACAAGATAGTATCCTTTGTGTGTGTCTATATGTGTGTGTGCATGTGGTTCATGTGAAAACAAGACAAGGGCTTACCTTGTCTGATCCAATGCATGATCATTAAAATAAAGCTTCTTGAAGAAGGCTGGCACTGGATATCTACTAAATCTCTCAGAATAAATGATTATTTTGATATTTCAGTGTTGCAATATTTTTTGTTGAAGAGGCACTTTTTTAATTGAAGCTACAGATGAGCAATACAAAAAAAAATCCTCTATCTACTTTAAAACTTAAGTATGCAACTGAAGGAAAAACGTAACACAATAATAAAATATATTTCAGAAATTCTTGAACAATCACAACATTGTAGAGGTCCAAGATATCAGATGGGTGATCTCATTAAGGAAGGAAGTTCATAAGAGAAGTAACCTTAGTTCAGTTGTTTCTTTAAGTAAATTTAATTAATTGAAGCTCAATCTCCAAATATTTATTGTACAAGTCCATTTTTAAATTAGTAATTTCCCATTGAAAATACCTTTTCTATGTTCATTGTAAGGCCTCAAATCCTTTATTAGGCTCTATTAATGTGGTCCCATGTGTCCATCCAGAGTCCCATATATTTGGGATTTCTCTCATGCACAGGCATAATTGTTAATAGATTCTGATGGGGCCTTAGAACTTTACAGAAAAAATGAGCCTTTGTGCTGGAAGAGTTAAAAAAAAAATTATTCAGAGAAAAGGATAGTATTTGTGAAAGTTTGGATATCTTTAATAGAATATTTGCTAGAATTTGTTTTAGAAATAGGAAAGTTATAAATATTGGAATATTGTGCGGTACACTACATTAAGAAGCACACTCACAAATGTGGAGTAAAAGATACCATCATAACACCAGCATGTGTTGCATCTCACAAGTGAAATGTAGGTGCATTTTGTCAATGATTAGATATTTACAGGTTCAGGATAGTCTGTTCTAGCCTATGATTGTTTGAAATATGCACATAAGGAATTTGCATGCCTTGAACGGGGGTAAATAAAACAAAAATAGCAGCACCATGTGCAAAAAACTATAGGTCTTCATTAAAAAAACTGTTGTGTTCAAATTCCAAGCAGACTGCACTTGCAAACAAACATGTTCCACCTTTGCAGAATTCGTTTCACTTAATTCTACCCCAAATTAATTGAATTTCCAGTTTATCAACACAAAAATTAAAAAAAAATTGTTAGCCCCGCCCCCCAAAAAATGAGGTTAGCTTAAAGATCATGAGAAGAAAAAAAAATATGTTGGGAGTTCTTTTTAATTTGTTTTATTGAACGTTTAGCATTCATATTTTCAAATTTTCAACCACAAGAGCTAGTGTGACAAAGTGCTAGGAGCCTATTTAGAGTTGATCCAGCATTCTGGTCATTAAGTGTATGTCTACACAGCAAAAAAAATTAAGCATATGTGTCTGGCCCTGGTCAGCCGACTCAGGCTTGCAGGGCTCTGGCTACAGGGCTGTAAAATTGTGGTGTAGATGTTCAGGCTTACACTGGAGCCCAGGCTCTGGGACCCCATGAGTCAGTTGACATAGGCCAGCCACAGGTGTTTAATTGATGTATAGACATACCCGAAGGTGCTAGCTATTCCCTCCTCGAGTGGACTTAAGTCGGAGATGGGTGCTCAATGGCTTAATTAGGCAGGAGGCTGATAAGCTAATGAGAATAATCAACCCATTAGCTGGGAACAGTTAAAGGAGAGAAAGGAAGTACAAAAGGAGGAAGCTAGGAGGGGTTAGGGGACACAGGCTCTTAGGATGAAGGGAGCTTTTCCTCCCCTTCCCCAGAGAATGGGCTAAGAGGGACGTTTATGTTTATTTGTATGTTGCTGCACAAGGCTATACTGCTTAACTGGTAGAGGGGACCTAATAAATAAATTGGTGTTTATAAACCAGGAATGCATCTAGCCTATTGGTGGAGGCCCAAAGGGTATAGAAGATAGCCCTAAGCTAGGCAGAAACACAGACATATATGTGTGTATATATATATATAGAGAGAGAGAGAGAATTCCAGGAGCTGTAAGAAAATCAACAAATATGGGGAGATTCACAATAACATCATGAAAACTGGCAACACTTATGCTGGTATAAATCCATAGTAAAGGCTGAAGTCAACAGTGTTACTCTATATTCACACTGACATAACTAGAAATGGAATTGAACCTGCATATACCCCACTGTTGTCCAGGGCTATGGGTCATTCAACCATACTTTAGGCTTGGAAATTGTTATGCCTATGTGATAGGGTGCATAAAGCCTGGTGGACAAGGGGTTAATAGGAGCCTGAGAGCTCATTTAGTCCCTTCCTTGTACCTGGAAGGGTATCAGGCTTAATTCCTTATCAGAACCAGCTGGGGAGGAGCTGTGCTGGTTTCATGAGGGAAAGTGTGATGACTAAACAGGGAGGAGGGAGACTCAGGATGTAGTGTGGTAAAGTCTTAGGGAGATGAGATCTAGGAGAAAGGGGGACTAGAGTTCCTTGTCTCTAAGAAAAGAACTACAGGAAGCCCCAGGAAGATAGTTAGCCCTATAGTGGGCCTTGAAATAGGGGCAAGGCTCCACGGAGGCAGTACTTGAAATAGACAACTGGGGGGCAAAATCAGGGGGATTACAGGATCAATCTTGGGATGGACAGAAATGGTTTAAGATGTATTTGATTTTGTTAGGAGTTGGAGTCCTGCTGGGGAGAAGCTTATGAACCTACTACTCTGAATGAAGAGTAGGATTGAAAGGCAACGCAGGAGAGATGGAATATGTATTATTGATGGCCAGTATTGTTTTGGACACTATTTATTTGAGACATTGATTCCCTGGAATGGGTGAGACTGTATGTGACCTGAATGGATGGGAGAGTCACTAAAAGTATTGCTGGCAGAGGAGATTACTGGGGGAAGGCCCTGCAATTCTGTGTTTAGCCATGAGGGAATGTGCCAAATGGTGAGTTACTCTGCTACAGTCTATTTCTGGTTTTAAACTAAGGGTAACCAATTTAAATTACTTGCATTCACGAGATACTTCTGCTTTTGACACAGTAAATCCATCAGTTTTGTAATAATGGTCTAACACTTTGCTCATATTCTTTAAGCACAGATGGCCCAATTCTTTTGTCCAGTGTAAATTTGGAATAACATTACTGATATCAGTGGAGTCATTTCAGATTCTCACTGATGTGAGAGAGAACAATGTGCCCATGAGTCATTAAACGAAATCCATGGAGAGATGGGTGCACCTTAAATATGGCCTATTATAATGAACTAATTTTTCATATCTTTAACAGTTTTGTTACAGTAAGACTTACAACAGACTGAGGTATGTTTCCCACAGCAGCCATAACTTCTGAATTTCTTGACATTTATGTATTTAAATTCTTAACCATTATATTACCTTAATGTAGTTGCACAATATGAAGTTGATTTAAAGGTATTTGCACATAGTATAATATATACTCAAAGTGTAAAAATCATAAGCAATAACAAGATGTAAATTGGAAAAAATATTCTGCACATTCTTGGCATATATACTAGCTTTCTGTATAGATTCCTGATAGTGTATCTTGCTTTTGTAACTAATATCAAAATGATCCTTAAACTTAAAAGTGATTATTCATGACTTTCAAAGGTGTAAATGGGATATGTCAGGCACTTAAAATGTACCATTATAAATCTTAAAATTAATCTTGTCTTTCTTATACTATCTTTTGAAAATATTCCTCACAAATCCAACCATAAAATGATTACACCTAGTAGTGTCCAAAATCAGAAATGATAGATAATGACATGATCAAGTTTGTAAGTATATTAGAAAAAAACTCATACTTGTTAATATGGAGAAAGTTGTCAGATAATGGTGCACTCTGAAATTTCCACAAATAATTGCATTTGAGCAATTTACATTACCCCATTAGACACAATTGGATTTGAAGGTAACCTACATTAGATATTTCAGGAATCACAAATTGTACCTAAATCTATTTTTAACAACAAACTACACAATATCTACCTCTAAAAAGAAAGTAAAGAAAACCTTACCACTTCTTACTCGTATCGCACCTCTGTATAAAAACATTAACTCCTACCTCAAAAAATCAAAATCAAACCTACATTCTAAAACATCCCAATGTGCTCTAGTGGATAAAGAACTAGACTACTATCTAGGAGGCCTGGATTCTGCTACTGATATTTTGTGTGGTCGTAGGCAGGACCGGCTCTAGGCACCAGCAAAGCAAGCACATGCTTGGGGCAGCACAATTCCAGGGGCAGCATTCCTGGCATTCTTTTTTTTTTTTTTTTTTTTTTGCTTAGGCAGTTGCACTCTCGGAGCTTGGGGCGGCAAAAAAACTAAAGCCGGCCCTGGTCATAGGCAAGTCATTTCACTTCTTTGAGCCTCTCATGCTTTGCCTCTATTAGATTGTAAAATCTTCAGGACAGGAACTGTCTCTTCTATGTCAGTGCAGTGCCTAGCACTATGGGCCCTGGTTTTAGTTGGGTATCTAGGTGCTACTGTGATACAAAAAGGTCTCCTGCATGGGGAATTATCATGAGTTCATTCAAAAGACTCATTCCACATGCAATGTAGTAATCTTATGAGAATCTGGTTATATTCCTGGTCTTTGCTTCCTCAGAGCAGCTATCCCCAAATCAACCCTGTTGTCCACAGGGTCAGCACTATGGAGGCTGCCTTTAGGTAGGGTTACCAGATAGCAACGGCGAAAAAACATGACAGGGAGTGGAGGGTAATAGGTGCCTATGTAAGAAAAAATCCCCCAAAATGGGACTGTTCCTGTAAAAACGGGATGGATGGTCAACCTACCCTTAGGATAGGGTGACCAGATGTCCCGATTTTATAGGGACAGTCCCAATTTTGGGGTCTTTTTCTTATATAGGCTCCTATTACCACCCACCCCCATCCCAATTTTTCACACTTGCTGTCTGGACACCCTACTTTAGGATTACTCTATTACTGACTGAGGGGAACCAGTCTTCTAGAGGCCCCAAACCCACTCGTCCATAACCATTTAGGAAGTCTTTATATTCTATATAGGTTCTTTAAATATATCTTCTATATAGGTCCTCATCACCACAGTATCTGAGTGTTTTCCAGTAACTCCTTAAGTGACATGACTAAGATCTCTTATGTGGTTCATTCTCTTCTTTATCCTCTCCCCCAGGAGAGGACTATGTGTGTAGTGTTCTATTTTGTTGGATTTTGTTTTTTTAATGTACTTAAATATTAGTGAAGGCTGAAGTGTTGAAAAAGTGTGCCTTGTAAGTGGAGCAGAAAGTGGTGAGGTTTGTGACAGTCCTCAGTTCCCATGGGAGTTAATTACACAGTTTCCGACTGTGCCCTGAGAAAGTCTGGTCTGTTGCACAGATGAGCTTTACCCTTATGACTGAGAGTTCCATTGTGCCAGAGCAGTGGAGTTGCCCATTATGGCCATCATTCTGGACTCAGTATGCCTTCCAATGCTTATCACAGCTCACTTGCTGGCAGAAAAAAGCTGTGCCTGCTCTCCAATAAATAGGTGACAATCTTACCCAATCTTGGGTGAGATGACAGTGTGTGGTAGTTTGGATTTATGTTGATGCTACAGTTAAATTCCATGAAGTGGCATACTAGAAAGAATCACAGTCAGGGCCGGCAATAGCTTTGCGGGGGGGGGGGGGAGGGGGGAGGAGGGCGGCCGGAACCCTGGAAGGAGGGCGGCGAGCCCCAACCGGGGCTCCGCTCTCCCCCCGGCGGCCAGAGCGCAGGGGGCAGGGCGGCGAGAGGGCGGCAAGCCCCACCCAGGGCTCGCCGCTCTCCCCCCAGCGGCCGGGGGGAGGGCGCCGGGGGGAGGGCGGCAAGCCCGGCCGTGGCCCCGCTCTCCCCGGGGGCCGGAGCGCCGCGCCGCCCCCCTCCAGGTGCCGCCCCAAGCACAAGCTTGGTGGGCTGGTGCCTGGAGCCGGCCCTGATCACAGTACATCTTTATAATGTCCTTTTTTTTTGTATTGAATCTGTCTGTTGTATTGGGGATGAGGAAGTTTGTAGTGTGGAGCAGCCTAGGTACATTTTTTGAAGAATTTAAATACCATTGTTAGGCTTTTCTTATGACTTCTTGTTAGTTTAATTTTATTCTTTGGCAAATTTGCTTTGTAACAAATTATAGTTGTAATATAGGAAATGCTCTAATATATTGTGTTCTAATACATCTCATAATGTGGCCTCTGTGTGCTATTGTGTACATGAACACTTGCTAATGCAGTTATTCACTATCACCTGCCCATTAAACCTGCAAAATATTTAATATATTGTTCAATCTTAAAGATTTCATAAATTTTCAAAGGTGCACTGCTTCAATATGTTTTACATTTGAGCTTGTTGTTCTAGCTTTATCTACTCTTAATGGCATTAGATTTATATACTCTTAGGTCTGATTATTTTTTCCAGAGGCACTAAATAGTCCACAGTTCTCAATAGCTTTAAATCAAGTTGTGGGTGCTCAGCACTTCAGAAAATCGGCCATTCAACAGCTATTTCAATGCTACTGCTTTGTTTCAAATGAAGCAAGATGACCCATTAAAATGCTATAAATCATTTTAAACAGTGACTTACTAATGTGGAATAGTGGGAATTGATAAAATCTCTATCTGATAACCAGCAATACTGCTTCTGATTAATTTGAGTTTTGTATGTCTTCTAAAATATCTAGGGGACTAGATACAATTAAGAGATATATCTGAAGTGTTTGGGGAAGGAGTTCTAGCTGAAAATGTTAACACATTTTCATAATTCTTTCTATTCTAAGTACTTATGTGCCCCAATCATCATAGTATCTGAGCATCTCACAATCTCTAATGTATTTATTTCCATCTCACACCCCTGAGGTAGTGAAATGCTATTATTCCCATTTTACAGATGGAAAACTGAGGGAGAGACTAAATGACTTGTCCAAAGTAACACAGGAAATCTGTGGAAAAACAGGGACTTGAATCTAGGTCTCCCAAATCCTGGGCTAGTGCTCTAACCACTGGACTTATGGACCATTGTTTAGGTTATTTTAATAGTTAGTCCTAACTACCCGTTAGCTTAGTTCACATTCACATTATAGAAAGTACAATATTATTCTGAATTGCCCTTTGGAATCATTTCTGGATGTTCTATAAATTCCAACATCACATGCTTTTATGATATAGTCATAAAATAAATAATCAATATAACTAGCATAAAATATTTCACAACAAAAATAAAAATAAAACTATTCTGTTTTACAGTAGAGACCTGTATGTATGATTTATTAAGGCAACTCTCATAATGTGGCCTCTGTGTGCTATTGTGTACATGAACACTTGCTAATGCAGTTATTCACTATCACCTGCCCATTAAACCTGCAAAATATTTAATAACAATTGAATATAAACTGTTTACAAATGCAAATTCTAAAATGTGAATGCAAGTTGTACCCAAAAGTGGAGGCCAGAATGAGACTTTTAACACTGAATCTTATAGGAATAGGACTACGTTGTGAGGTGACTATACATCTGCACAGGGGAATAAGAATGCCCATTTGACCCTTTTTGGGTCCTGGTATGGGAGGCTAAAAAGGCTTACAATACTTGCTTACTCCCATTGCCTGGAGAAATTGGGTGGAAAGTAGGAAGGAAGGGGCCAGGAATGGGCTGAGCTGTAATTCTGTCCCCCCAACCCTCATCATGCCAGCCAGCATGTGAGGTGTAGTAACTTTCTGTACATTGCCACTCCACGGAGTAAGATGGGAGCTGGGAGAAAGCATATGTCTACCCATCTACCGTTAGGGTGGAACAGTTCATGCATGTCATATTGCCCAAGGCTGTGCCTAAAGCCAAAGTGCACCGCATACAGAATAAATTTTCACATGTCAAGTTCACACAGTATGTTCACAGGTCAAGAGTAAAAGTTACATGTACAGGGCAAAAAACCAATCCTCTCAATGGCTAAAAGATGAAGGGATATAAGCTTTTTTAGCTTTAATCTTGACAGTTGAAAATGTAATAATACTTTGGATTGATTTTATTATGATCAGTACTGAAGAACTAGTGTTGTGTTATTTGTATGACCAAAAACATGCAAATAGGGAAGATAAATTGATACTATCGCAAGTAATGTTCAATAAATGATCAACATACTAATATTTCCAGGTATCTCATTCAAAGAATCATCTATATAAAATACACTGAAAACAGAAGGGAGTTCTGGTAACAAATATGGCTTCTGAGTTATCTGAAATTTCTATTCTTTTCAACATCCTCCAGAAGACAGTCTTCATGTTAAATTACCACACTCTTTGATGGGAAATAAGCAATTGCTTGAACTTGCAGTTGCTTGGTTGAATGAGTTTAACAAAACATGTTAAATTACATTGTTGTTGTACAGTACAGGGGTGGAGCACAGCCTAACAAAATACTTAAATGTTTATAAGCTGAAACATGTTTCAATACAATTTGATTAGAAGTTAATATCATAGGTGATCTATCAATATCAGTGTTAAATGAATTATCCCAGCTAAAATCATAAATTTTGTTTTACTTGCATTTAATAGCAAACATGAATCAGAAAGTGTTTCTGAATTTTATTAAAATTCTGTTAGAGCTCATTTATAACTGAGGACAATGAAATGCTTATAGAATATAAAATGGTATAATCAGTGAAAAGATAAAGAGCTCCCAGCAACCTGTTCTATATTGTTAATATAAATGGAAAATAAGATTGGTCCAAGATAGAACTCTGCAGGACTGCTTTAGTTTTATTTCTCAACAAAATTTTATTGCTATCTGATTTGACACACTGTTCATTTTGATTGAGGGTCTCATCTTGAAGTCTTTACTCAGATACTGCAGAGGCAAAAGTCATTTTGACAGCAATGGGAGTATTTCTAAGATGGACTAAGGACTTCAGAATGGGCCCATAGATATATCCAGAACTGACTCAGATTGAAAAACAAAACAGAAAAATGAAAAAAGGGGGGGGGGGTGTTGATTTCTTGGGTTTTTTCTTCTTTTCCTTTCCTTTCTCCCCTTTTTTCTTCAATTTTTCCATTGGAAAAGGAGTGAAAAGAGGAGGGAGAGGAGGACAAGTTATCAGATATTAACTAAAAATCTACCATATTTTAAACATACCACTTTTAATCTCTACTCCAATATTTTCCTATTCTATTAATGTTTTTTGGGGGGGTAGGTCTCACCATACACCATAGCGTAGTAACTGTTGGCAAATCATGACTTTCAGTGGTGACCAATGTGCCGTGGACTAGAAATGTTTTTGATTTAAATCCAAACTTTACAGTGCTGGTCCATCTCTACTATTGATACTGTCCTTTTTGGAAAATTAATATCATATGCATTTGATAACACTTAGATTACAAAGTCTTTGTTTATTAACAATAAGAGCAAGAACTGGTTGGGAAACAAATGTTTTAGCTATGGGGAAAAATGATAAATGAAAACTTTCTTTTTTTCATTAAACTTTCTTCAAAAATTTCTAGGCATTTACTGAAAACCAAACCCAGAACATTTTAAAATTAAAAAAAAAAGGAGTGTGGGGAGAATCTCATTGTTGAAAAAAGGAGGGAGGTTTTCACTGAAAAGATTGGGTTTTGAGAAACTGGTCTTTCCTGAAACTTCCCTCTTGGTTGAAAAAGCTATTTTCCATTTAAAAAAAATGAAGTTTCTAACCTGCTCTAGAGAACTACTATTCTCTATTCAAAAGTGTTCATTCACTTCATAAACCTGAGTTGTCTTTAGGTGTGCCTGAAACTCTTTTGAACTAGCTTTCCATGAGCAAATTTCTTGCACAATATACAGTTGTCTTTCAGTATGCAGTGAGCTGAGATGCCCCTGGAGACTTGGGATGGCTGATCAAATGCAAAGAAATTACCATATGCTTGTTGACATTCTACAAGCAGTTAAGGAGGGCAAAATTGTGGAGCAAATTACTCACTGAAAATTATTCACTGAACTTAAGTAATAAATCTATGAGGTCTTCTACCTTGCTCCTGAAGAATCTTGTCCTTTGGGGATCAGGCTGCTTCCAGATAGCTAGTATTGTGGATGCAAGCATGAGGATGAGCATCTATTCTGAAACGCTTAAGACAGTTTGCTTTATTATTTGAGAAACAGCTCACTCATGCATAATTATTGTAGGCTATATTTACATATTTTTTAAAATGCAGAAGAATGCATTTTAGTAACTTGTGTGCTGTTTGATCTTTGGTTTTCCTGAACACTTAGGGATTTCCACAATATTCTGATGTAGCTGTAAATGGATAGTGTTCATTTCAAGAGACACTGCAGTGTCTCATGCTGGTGCAGGAGAGAAAGGAACCAGGTGTATGTCAACTGCAACTGTATTCTTAGTTTAGAATAAACAAGTTTTCTGGACTAACCAATGCAGGGACTTTAATAGCAGAGTCCTAGGTGAAGAACTTGAAAATATAGCTATACATTTTGTTTGCTGGAACTGTTTGTCTATAAAAAGCTCTCAACCTTCTCAGGTAGATTTCTGCTTTTAAAACTACCTCTGTTGCACTGGCACCAAGTCCCCTTACAAACAATGAGCTCTCCAAAAGTTAAACACCTAGAAGTGTAGTGTGACTGCAGTCTGAGTAGTAACTTTGAAGCCTCAGGGATGTGGGGGAAAAGAGAAGGGCAGCAGGGTGTTTAGGTCTGGAAAGTGTCTTGATTTTTGTGTGTTTTGGAAATCTTCTCTATAGTTTGATTGTTTATTACTTCCCTTTGCACTTTTCCCAATATAACTTACATGCGTGTGCATGGCTTGAGTTGCCAATCCTGATTGTGGCATAGTGATTCCTGAGAGCACTGTTTAAGACACTATATATGTAAATTCTTTTTAGAGGTAAGGGAGCACCTAGAGTGCATGCCTTCCTTGAGACTGGCAGTACAAAATGCAAAAGATAGTATTGATCACCTATCACCACTTGCCCTAAAAAAGGATGATACTGACGCTATCAATTGGTTGAAACCTCAAATATGAAACAGTTAGTGCCACCTACTGGAATATAAGTTACTTATATTTCCCAGTGATTTCTCTTGCCTAGTTTTACATGACACAAGGAATAAAACTTCCACTACTCTCGCTGAGAGATTATTCATGGACTAATAGACCTCACTGATTATTTCTTTTTTCCAGAGTCAGTCTAAATCATAGAATGCCCCACTGATGAAATAACAGAGTTTGTATGTGATAGACACAAATGGGCACAAAGATGCTTAAAATATTTTTTTTAAAATAAGGAAATTAAGGAGCTGGTATACTATGCTTTGTCTGTCTCTGCTGCCAATCCCTTTTTAAATTATATAACTCTTTTACATGTTGTCCGAGACCAATACAGGCTCGAATGAGGATTCAAGTGGAAGAGGAAAATTGAGACAGAGGCAGATTGTAATTCAAAACAAGTGGCCATTTATTAATGGGGGATATATCACAACTTGGGCTGGGGAGGAACACCTCTACCAACTAACAATACAAATTCAATTGAAATAAGAACAAATAACCAACCAAAAATATCACCAGAGCAGTAATATAAAACAGTCTATGTACACTTAACAACAAGGAATCAGATAGTTTACAACCAACTATTTACTGACAAACCAGAACAAACATACTAAACAGAGTAAACTGTAACAATTCGTCCTCTATACCAGGGGTCGGCAACCTTTCAGAAGTGGTGTGCCGAGTCTTCATTTATTCACTCTAATTTAAGGTTTCGTGTGCCAGTCATACATTTTAACGTTTTTAGAAGGTCTCTTTCATAAGTCTATAATATATAACTAAATTATTGTTGTATGTAAAGTAAATAAGGTTTTTAAAATGTTTAAGAAGGTTCATTTAAAATTAAATTAAAATGCAGAGCCCCCCAGACCGGTGGCCAGGACCCGGGCACTGTGAGTGCCACTAAAAATCAGCTCGCATGCCGCCTTCGGCACACGTGCCATAGGTTGCCTACCCCTGATCTATACACTACACATGAGATTTGGTACCAAGTAATAAAGAAAAAGGGCCTAACAAACAAAATATCTACAAAAATTAACATATACATACCACACTCCAGACGCAGCTGACCAGCAGTACAGACACCAGGGACATGATGAGATGTAACCCGAGATGACACGACACAAGCCGGGTAAATCCGGAGGAGATCCTGGCTGAAAGGGTGATCAGGCCTTCCAGCTAACACACGGACACTCATGCGGATTTAGGCAAGGGACATAGTTTTGTTCGAAGACCCTTGCACGTGCTAGCATCTAATTGGTTCCCCGCTCCTACACTAACCAGGCTCCGAGCTGGTGCCCTCTACCTAAACAGACACTGCACCCGGCACGCTAAGCTTATGTACATGGCACGCTGGAATTGTAGCACACGGTACCAATGTGACCCACAATTGACCAGGTGGAAGGTTTGAGAATGGACACATGGCCCCAATGTGTTGCACACGACACCAAGGCGCTTCACACGGCACCAAGGTGCTGCACACGACACCGATGTGACCTTCTGACCGACAATTGGACATCCAGAGGCCATGCCAGAGCATAGGGCTGCAACACATGTTATAAAGGAAATGTATAGATTCAGGGACAAATAGTCTTTGACTAAGATTAAATCCAATTCAGGATCATAATGCTCTGCACTTTATCCATCTCCAGAGCTTGACTATTTTCTGTGAACCAAGCTGAACATATTTTATGAATAAGCATGTACTAGATTTTTTTTTCTATGGTAAAAAAAAATCTAACCTCTTCCCCATGTGCTCCTGGTTTAATCAGGTTGTACCTAAATGAATATGTAAATCTGGTACTTGAAATGCACAATATACAAGAACTTTTGGAATTCTTTAGAAATGGTTGAATTGTGTGTCCACATGGTGCAGGTAACTGGACTCTCAAAAATATAAGGGTTCAATATGATGTTCACTTGGGAAGATTTTCAGAGGCACAAAGGACAGATAGGGCCCATTCCTATGAATGATTTCTTGCATTTTAAAATAACTAAAATTTCATATTCTGTATTTTAAACAATAGAAAATAGAATACCTTTGGGGGAGGGATAAGCCTGTATTTAATTTTGGTGAAATAAATGAGCCCAAAGAATTAAAGGTGTTAACATAGCTCTGTCAGTGTCCAACACCGAACAGTTTTAAGCATGGTTTAACCTGCTTAATACCATGGTGCAAACACCATTATTTTTAACCTTTTTTATTAGATACACAGAAGAAGGAAAAACAGTTAAAGCATTCAAAATGTAAAGTATTAAGAGTAAAGCTTTCACTTTAACAACATCACTTGTTCTCTTTCCTTTTAGTGTGAGAGTTTTTAGAAGGAACCCTCCTCTTTCCGATCCCTGACAGTCTTTTAGATAAAAAGAAGAACAGGAGTACTTGTGGCACCTTAGAGACTAACAAATTTATTAGAGCATAAGCTTTCGTGGACTACAGCCCACTTCTTCGGATGCATATAGAAGTGGGCTGTAGTCCACGAAAGCTTATGCTCTAATAAATTTGTTAGTCTCTAAGGTGCCACAAGTACTCCTGTTCTTCTTTTTGCGGATACAGACTAACACGGCTGTTACTCTGAAACTAGTCTTTTAGATAGTTTCAAAGGTAGTAATAACTGTCCTATATTGGGAAAAGAGAACAAGTTAGTTGAAATGGGCTGGAGCAAACTTGTACCAGTGTTGGGCTGTTTAGGGCATTGCTTTTAACAGCCTCTCTCTTGGTACAGGCTTATAGCAATGTGGCAAAATATATTGGTTTGGCCAGCTAGGCCAAACTCTTATTAGACCAAAGAAAAAAGGAAAAGGATAGTAAATAAGATACAAGATGGGGGGGGGGAGAAAAAGCACACATGGGGTGTGACAGTCTTAATTCCCATGTAAAAATTGGGGTTTAGCTGAAGCTGGTGGATGGTGATAGTGATAACTAGGTCCCTTTCTGGCACAGTCTGGTCAGGATATCTTTTAGAATCAGGACAATGATAAATAAAATAAATAAATATATGGAGATATACCTATCTCATAGAACTGGAAGGGACCCTGAAAAGTCATCAAGTCCAGCCTCCTGCCTTCACTAGCAGGACCGACCCCAGAACCCCTGCCCATGACTGCTCCCCACCGCCCCATCCACCCCCCCTCCTTCCTGACTGCCCCCCAGGACTCCTGCCTCCATTCAATCCCCTGTTTCCCTCTGACCACCATCCACACTCCCACCCACTGACTACCACCCCAAACTCCCCTGCCCTCTATCCAACCCTAGCTGCTCCTTGCCCCCTTACTGCACTGCCTGGAGGACCAGTATCTGGCGGCGCTACAGCCGTGCCACCTGGCTGGAGCCAGGCCGGGCCACGCTGCCACCACGCAGCACAGAGCACCGGGCCAGGCCAGGCTCTGCAGCTGTGCTGCCCCAGGAGCTCACAGCCCCACTGCCCAGAGCATTGTGCCGGCAGCAGAGCGAGTGAGCTGAGGCTGTGGGGGAAGGAGGACAGCCTCCTGGGCCAAGAGCTCGGGGGCCGGGCAGGATGGTCCCATGGGCCAGATGTGGCCTGTGGGTCATAGTTTGCCTACCTCTGTTCTAGATGGTATAGAACTCTCTGCTCCCCTCTGTTGATGATCAGAGGGAAGAGCAGCCACAGAGCTTCCTCATCTGCATAAACTATTTACTCCAGAAATCAGGATGGACAGCATCTCCAGAGGGGAAGGAGATCTACACCCCATCTATTGATGAGTGGAGGGAGTATCTCAACAGAGAGCTTAATTTGTAGGAGCTTCTACCTTGAATTCCTCAAGTGACGGTCTGGGAGTCACCATAATTGTTCATAAATTCAGAATTGGTTGGGTAATGGAACTGAATGTAGAGAGGAGAGAGCAGCAAGGGTCTTCTACCCTTTTAATAAGAAGACTATACCAGTGGCAAGGTGTCCTATCAAGGATCCCCTCCACTGCATCATTGGGAGGACTCTTTTATGGGTGATGATGCAGAGGTGATCCCAGGAAAGGGCATGCTGCAGAGAAGCCTCTTCATGGAAGATGCAGAGGATAGCAGCAGAGTTGAATGAACACAGACACCCCTCCTGCTGAGCCACCAAATAAAGCTAAAATCACTATAGCTGAGTCAGGTGGGGAACCTTCAGGACAGAACAGACAGTACTCCCAAGGGAGTGGAGAACAGCCAGGTTGTGTGGTCCTCAGGACTCTGGGACTATGCTACCCACTGGTACCAAACTATGAAAGTAGTTTAGCAAAAGTGGGAAAGTGGTGTGGTAAAGAGACATATGCCCATTGGATGTTCACACTGGTCAGTTTGGAATGAAGATAATGGACTACTAAAGTTTCTCTGGGCAAAATTTATAATTAATATTAGACATCATTGCTGTGCTTCCCAGGCTAATGTTTCCTTATTTCTTAAACAGACTCAATGCTAGTTAGTGGGAAAGCATTGTCTATTAAGTGTAACCAGGGAAGATATTTAGTGGTCCCAGAAATCCTGGTTGGAGACTTGAGCCAATGATTTTAATTTTCAGAGGGACCCTTAGCTATTTAAACTCAGCCCTTGTTGTTACCAACAGTACCTGACAGAAGGGTTACAGATGTTTAACCAACAGAATGATCCTTTTATTATCATATTCAAACCAAGAAGCCCCTGTGATGGGGTGCCTAACCCCACAAAGGCATAGAAGGGGTTAATCATGCCTTGCCTTGGAAGGAACAATGAAAGTGAGTCCTCTGAGCAACCCAGAGAGGCTGTGTGAAGCGCAGCCAACCAGGGAGGAGTTGTAGGGAGCAACCTCTCTGGACCCGGCTGGCTCAGATAAAAGGGAGCTGTGGGGCAGTGTAAGGTCAGTTGCTGCTGGGAGCCCAGGGAGTAAGGACTTCGTCCCTGGAGGCCTGAGAGAACTGTAAGCACCTTGGACAGCAGTGGCTGGTTCCTGGGTGCTGAGCAGCTGAGTGCCCTGAGGTGAGGGGGAAGACGGTGCTGGGGCCATGGGGAAGTGATCCCAGAAATATAGCAGCATTGATAGAGGTTACAGAGGAGAAGCAGGAGGCTGCTATTTACAGGGTCACGGGGCTGTGGCCCTGAGTAATGGGTGGCCACCCACCCACCCCCCAGCCCACTCACCACTGGGGAAGTGGCTGGACCATTGCATAGAGATACCCACCTCACCCCCAAGAAGGGGGAAATCTGGCTGGTGGCTAAGGGCTAAGTCACAAAGAGGATGCTGCAGTTCTGGGAGCTGAGACAAGAGCAGAGACAGAGTGATGGTGTGCAGACCGTGGACATGGCGTCAGCCTCAAGCTAATCCCCAGTACAACCAAGAGAAGGCACCAGTCTGGAGATGAGGGTGGGGCTGTCATGGGAAGCCAATCAGATTTGGGAACACATTATTGTAGGGATCTAAAACTACTGATTAATGTATGGTCTGAATTTGAAGAAAATGCAGTATAAATACAATCTCCTAGTCAGGCTTTGGGGCAAGGAGAGAACCTACTCCTCTGTTAGTTCCTGGTGTATATAAGATGGGTGCATACTATTACTTGTAAGTCCAGCATAACTGTGTTTTTATATAGTTTGAAATAAAGAGTTTTCAGGAGAATTCACCTGCTGTTACCTGGGATTTTTCTATAACAGTCCTAGGTGAAGAAAATTCAGAACTTCAGCCATAACATGTGTTTGCTGAAAGAGGCTAATAAGTTCTCATTAATTTGGTATAATTGTGAGTATAATTATTTGCAGTCTGCACATTGGTATAGTATCTTCCCTTTTGATCCATGATTTATTTAAAAGGTTGAGCCTTTTTTCAAATTTAAAATTCAAAAGTATTGGATTTTCAAAGGTTCCTATAGGACTTAGGCATTCCTATTTTCATAGAATTGACATAACACAGCAAAGACAACCACTGTCAATAGGAATCGGACAGCTAATTTCCTTATTCACCCTTGAAAATCCCAGATGCAATATATAAATAATTTGTTTATGTATGATTGAGGAGAAGATTCTACATCAAAACTTTGAAATGATCAAAGTAAATCAAAATAAATATAACTAATTAGATATAAATTGTTGGTGCTCATCTAATTTTTTTCTGTGTAGATTTATTTCTAGCTCTGGAGGTTGGCCTTCAAATAGTTACTGGCCTTTTTGCAAAACAGTGCTCTTCTGGCTCTGATCCAGAATTTAACATTGTAAATCCTGCAACTCAGATCAGTGTAGTTTTGCCCCCTATTCTAGATTTATGATAGACCACAATCAAGGTACATTTTATATGCCCAAACAGGGAATAGTTAAAATGGTCATTTTCTGGGAAGCCAACAAAGAGGCTGCCACAGCTATAGTATTCTGTTGTTAATAAACAGAAACATCAATAGCTGTAGTTAATTTGACCTGTCTCCTGAAAACCCTTTTGGAAGCCCTACAGAGCTAATGAGTGTTCTTGACAGTGTGACCAGGAAAGACAAGGGAATCTGACTGTTTGTTTGTGGAGTGTGTGTGTGTGTGGGGGGAAGAGGGCGGCATTTAATTTTCCTTATAACGAAGGAAGGAGGTAACAAAATTACAGAAAGATGCACTTTGTCAGCAATATTTCCATCTTTTTTCCAGAACAAATATTAAGAAGGAATATTGTAGTATATCTCACCAATTAATTTGTATAATCTCATGAGGAAGAATAGAGGTACTGATCTTGTAAGAGAAAAGGGGTTTATCTTCAAGATTCTTTTTACATTTCTAAAAGTGAATAACCATATTGATCCAATCCAAAGGCCAAACCACTTGCTTTTCAGAAACAATCCTATCTGAGATATGTTAGCATGTTGTAAATCTTCCCTTCATTACAAATGCAGACTTTTAACTTAGGGCTTTCAGAAACCCACAAAAACATCTTCTAGCTCTCCAGTGTATCCACAGCTACCATTCATTAGAGTTAAGATTTTGCATTCATGTTGGTCGTTTCAGCAGAGAGGTCAACAGTATCCTTATCCTGAGACCTGACCCTTAGAAGCTGAGGTTAGAGCACATTGTTGGGGTAACATGGGAGAAGTTTCACAGCTTTATGTCTTCCCTTTTCTAAACATGTATATTATTGCTTCAGCAAGTACCGAAGAACCTCCGGGTTGTAAGTTACAGCAAACCCTTGGATATTATATAGAAAACTATTATGGCTGGTAATTAACCATTGGTTCTACCATTAGTAGTATCAAAGCAGTTGAAATTCAATTACAAGGCTGGTCAACTCATAAACATAGCTCCAAGTTTTCCAACTCACTTTGAACAACACAGCTTTTTATACACGAACATATTCAGATAGCTTGCAGTAATTGCTGTAATGTTGGATACACAAGATTCTTGCTAAGCCTATTTTCCAAATACAGTTCTCAAGTTCTTTCAGAGAACATTTCAGTCACTCAGTTTTTGTTTCAAATTTGAATTTCTAAGACAAAATTATTAAATGCTTCTGTGTACTTTATGAATTCCAGCTCTGCGGCTTCCAAATATACAATGTTTTGTAAAACAAAAAACAACAAGGCCCATTCAAACTGTGCAAGAAAATTGGAATCATGATAGGATCTAGCCCTTTTTGTTGTAAGGATTCTGGACCAGGTCCTTTCTCTTTGCAAGATAAGTGTGGATATAATTCTGATTGATTTATACTATTGTAAATGCAGGAGTAGCTGCACTGAAGCCAATGGAGTTATACCAGTGTAAAAGGGCTGTGTGTTTTTATAGTGAGCAAGGATTGGTTATAGACATTTTAACAAAACATTGAGTATTTTCAGTCTATGTATCTCTCAACATCTTGTTCTTATGTAACTTCTGACTTTTAACGATTCCCACTGAATATCATAACCTAAAAAGTCGTCTTATGCTTCTTACTTTTTGGAGCTTTCCAGCTTCTACTTGTCTTTGTTTGGCAATATTAGCTGTTAATGTTTTGTTATCAAATTGTTACTAGACAACTAGTAAAGGATTTGGTCAAATTAACACTGCAGATAGAATTTCATACATGTATACAGGGCATGTGTCAAAGTCAATGGGAGCCTTTTCTTGATTTCAATGGGCTTTAGATCAAGTCTTTAAAGCATTTTCTGCACTGGCAACTGCATTGCTCATTGTTGTTTTCTGCAACAGTCACAGCACCTTTCTCATGCACTATTTTTTTTTAAGTAGTTGCACCAATGTATTCATTTTTTCTGGATTTCACAATTGTCTGGCTAATTATATTAGAATTTCTATTACTCAATTAATATAGGGGATGAAAATTTTGTCCTTAAATTTTCCAAAGATGTTGTACTTGATGAGATATTACTTGCAATTTTTTAATTTGGATACCTTATACTCTTATCCCGGGTTTTGCCATACACTCTACTCTCTGCAACACTTTATTATATGTATGAAACAGCATGTTATCTCTCTCTATATTACTGCACTCACTAGGAGCTGTGATTGTAAATAAGCTCCTGCAGTCAGATTCTCACTTGGTGTATATTGGTTTGGCTCTTAAGGTCAGTGGAACTATGTAACCTTGTGTGAGTTGATGATCTGGACTCTGGAGTGTATACTTTAATTATATTACTGGATACATATTAACAAAAAAAAAAGTAAAAAGGAATTTGATAAGAGTGCAGTGCCTTTCCCAGAACGTGGTGTGACGAACATGCTGCACTGCACTAAACATGACCTCAGAGGATTCCCCTGAAGGTGATTGCTGTAGAGAGTTAATAGCTATAGGCTGGCATTTGAATTTAAAACCTCTACATCTATGGACTCTGTGACTTTATTAATACAATATGTTGAGCTGGTAATTAGGATGTTTCCTGTTTGAATTAATTGGTTTAGTTAGCAGGAAGGAAACAGAATGAATCAAGGCCCCACACTACAAGAAGGATGTGGAAAAACTGGAAGGAGTCCAGCGGAGGGCAACAAAAATGATTAGAGGGCTGGAGCACATGACTTATGAGGTGAGGCTGAAGGAACTGGGATTGTTTAATCTGCAGAAGAGAAGAATGAGGGGGTATTTGATAGCTGCTTTCAACTACCTGAAAGCGGGTTCCAAAGAAGATGGATCTAGACTATTCTCAGTGGTACCAGATGACAGAACAAGGAGTAATGGTCTCAAGTTGCAGTGGGGGAGGTTTAGGTTGGGTATTAGGAAAAACTTTTTCACCAGGAGAGTGGTGAAGCATTGGAATGGGTTACCTAGGGAGGTGATGGAATTTCCTTCTTTAGAGGTTTTTAAGGTCAGGCTTGGCGAAGCCCTGGCTAGGATAATTTAGTTGGGGATTGGTCCTGCTTTGAGCAGGGGGTTGGATTAGATGACCTCCTGAGATCCCTTCTAACCCTGATATTCTAGGATTCTATGAAGGTAAGTTATTTTTCCTCAAAAACTTGAGGGTTGTTAAGAGACCATGTCACTGTGGGAAAAGGCCCGTGTCCACCTGAGATCAAAAGAATGATAGCAGTTTAAAAAGACACACTCTCCCTCTCTCTAAGGGGAAAGTTGTTCAGGAGAACAAGAGAAACACAGGAATGTCATTCAGGTGTCTGAAAAAGCTAGGCCTGACTAGCTTACCATCACAAGATAAAAGTGTATTAGGTAAGATTGACCTGTGGACTGTTTTTTAAAATGCTTTTTTCTCTAAACAATACTTTGGCTTCAAAAAGTCTCTCATGTCACTGTACACCACTGGTTACAAACTCCCAAAGGGAAGATTAACTGCTGCTGAGCCCCATTGCATCTGCTGTGTAAGCACAGCCGATCCATAGGGTAGCATACCCAGGGATTGGTATAAAGGATGGGAGAATCCTGGACTCCCATCCTGGGATAGGTAAAGGCCGAGGGACAGACCCATGAGGGGATACACTTAGAGGCCTGAAGGGGGATACAGGTGCAGCTATCCCTGTACTGAGACCTTTATTTTTTTTCCTCTGTTTTTCCCCCACTGCATTTAGGTCCTGGAAGCTTAAGCAGACTCCACACAGGGGCCTGACTGCAGAGAAACATCACTACAATATAATACTCTAGGCCAGGCTATTTTAGCACCATAGTTAAATGCACACTTAAAGCCTTTTTTATTCTCATAACTATATCTGTTCAACATGTAACCATCTTTGCTTAATGACATGCATTAAAACAAGATACTTACAAAGAGAAGCCCTCGTCATCTGGCAAAGAAAACTGTAATAATCCCCCTCTTCGTGACCTCCCCTCCCCCATTTTAATTGTTAATATCTTTTCAGCATGCAGGAGCAGTAATCTCTTACCACGCTAAAGCAGTCAGCTTAATTGAAAAGAAATACAAGTCATCTAGAGCACAACTGAAAAATTCAGCTAAAATGCAATCTGTCATTATCTTTATAATGCCAATTTTATATAGGTATTAAAGTAAATGGGTGAAACATCTTCTCATTTCTCCTGTGGTATCATTTCTCTTCTCTTCACAGAAATCCCTAATCCTCAAATGAAGATTCTGCCCGATACCTAACAAAACACTCAATACTCAGCCTCAAGTGATTTGGAGGCTGGATCCAAAAATAGAGGAATAATTTCCCTATCATGAATTAATCACATTTGAAAATGATTTTAAAAATATGGCTTATGCAATGCAAATCCCTGCTCCCAGAATAACCCGTATTTCTGGTTGTTATGCCACAGTCAGGAGATAAATTACTGCTCAGTGAGCTGTTCCAGACTGGCAACGTGAACTGCAGCTAGGATTAAGGAAATTGATAAAGCATAACATACCATGAAAGAAATAACATTTTACAGAACACATGGGTATTATTGACAGGTTTCTACTGTCTTTCAGATACAATGAGCTCTTTCAGCAAGAGATCCTATTTGAGAAGTATCCTGTATTAAACACAATCGTAAACCATATCAAACAGTATTTATACTTTTAGCCCCAAATAGTCTACAAAATGTATTTTCAATTTGATTGGCACATGCTGTGTTCTGATAATACATATTCTTAGTGGAGATATTATTTTAGGTCAATAGATTAAATTAGATTGATTTTGAAATTTTGACATCAGCTTTGCAATTACAAATGCATAGTTCTGTGTATTTAGGATACACAGAAATTATCAGCATAGGCCTTATCCAAAGTCCATTGATTGCAGTAGATCATGTCCAAAAAGAGATCTTGCTAAAGTCAGTATTAAGTTTTTACTAGGTTCTGTCTTCAGAAATACAAATTTAATTATCAAATTCTTCAGACTTGTATAATCTCCAAGCCTGTAAGGAACGCAGGATCTGTAGCACTCGCTGAACTCTATGGGAATTGCAGATGCTTAGTACCTCTCAGGATTTGGTACATTGTAAATTATCCACACATATGAACTTGACATAACAAAAATTGAATTTGAAAATTCTGTTCTAAAACAATCATGGAAATGTTGTTTTTTAACTTTTACTGAGGGGCTGAAGTACGTGGTGAAAGGTCCAACCAGATTGGACACATCTCTCTAAATGAAACAATTTCACATTGGCAGGAAATGGGCCAGCTATGACATCTGATTTCTATTATTCTATTTCAGCAATTTGGTTCAAAAATTGGAAAGTTTGTTAGTCGATGTGTGGCCGTGATGAGACACGTACTGTAATTTTGGATACAGAGTGCAGAAAGGAAAACAAGAAATAGGACCAAACAGAATCCATTCCTAATGCTTTCCATTTATCTTTTTGAACAAATTCTATTTGTATCAATATGAGTTTACTGTATAAATCTAGTATAGAGTATTGTATAGAGATGTCCACTTTAGCTAATTTTACCCTCTGTAAAACTAAATGCATAGTTTATAGCAATCCACATCCAACTATGATTTTCATGCCCTTATTCAGCAAATTATTTTAAGGGTTTATTTTTACTCTGCAGTGTTAGCTTAAGGTATAATTCAGGTGTTGTCCCTAGCCCAATTCCCAGGCACACATGCAAGTCTCTAGCTCAAGTAAACTCCAGTTATCTGGCCAGTCCAGGGTGTGGGGTGAAGCTTCAATGCTGCTGATGCTTAAGCTAGTAATGTAGTGGGTACTCAGTTACTCTGTGCTGCTAATCTGATTTACGCAGCTTGAGTGTTTTTTCTTTTAAATGTGACCACTCACTCCAGTTAGGTTAATTTGAAAAGTATTAACCAGAGTGTAGATTACTCAAGCTAATGCTGCAGAGAAGACCAATCCTAAAACTCGTTAACCTTGCAATAAGATAGAATCAGTGTTTCAAACTAAAATGTTCATGGAAATAGGTATAGGCACTATTATTCTTGGACTCTGGCCCTATATACCTCCTAAACCTAAAAGCACCAAAGCTAGTAAGGTAGAACAAAAGTTTTTCATTCTTTTCTTTTTCCGTCAGTGTCCATTTATATTGAAATTCACCCATTGCAGAGGGCTATCACAAGACCTTTTACCACTTATATCCCATGAATTTCACATTTTAGATGAGGGTATTTCTGCAAATGCTTAAGCACATACTTAGCTTTATATGTGGGGATAGATTCTTTGAGATCACATGGGTAAGCACATGCATAAGTGTTTTGGATTTTCCCTCTGACATTACTGTACTTATGTTAAAGGATTGATCAGAGTCATTTTGACAAGTAAAAATGTAAGATCAAATTCTGGGGTAAGTCACTTCAAGTCTGACAGATCTCAGAATATAATTGTAAACAAGGAATTGTCAAGCAGGTGTGTTTCTAGTGAGGTCCTATAGTAATCACTTCTTGGCCCTATGCTATCTAAAACGTCTTTATTATTTATTTATTTATTATTTATTTAATGGCCTGGAAGAAAACAAAAATAATTACCAATAACATTTGTAGATAACCCAAAGATAGCAGGAGTGATAAATAATGAAGAGACCAGGTCACGGATACAGAGCAATCTGGGTCACTTGGTGAACTGGGCTCAAGCAAACAATATTTTGATATGGCTAAATGAAAATACATACATCTAGCAAAGAAGAATATAAGCCATACTTACAGGTTGGGGAAATCTATCCTGGGAAGCAGTGACTCTGAAAGACATGATATCATGCAGAATAATCAGCTAAACATGAGCTCCCACTAAAATGCTGCGGCCAAAAGGGCTGGTGTGCTCCTTGTGATTCTAAACTGGGAAATCTTGAGATGGGGCAAGGAGGTTTTAGTACCTCTGTATGTGGCACTGGTACAAGAAGTCCTGGAATACTGTGTAAAGTTCTGATGCTCACCGTTCAAGATGGATGTTGATAAATTGGGAGAGGATTAAGAGATGAGCCACAGGAATGCTTACAGGATTAGAAAACACGCCTTACAGTGGTTGACTCAAGGGGTCAATCTATTTAGCTTAACAAAGAGAAGGCCAAGAAGTACTCAGTCTGTAAGTGCCTACATGAAGAACTATATTTCATAATGACTCTTCAGTGTGTCATGAGCCAATGGCTGGAAGTTGCAATTAGACACATTCAAAATCGAAATAAGATCCACTACTTTTACCAGTGAGGGTAACCAACTAGTGGAACACCTTACCAAGGATTGTCGAGGATTCTCTGTCACTGGGAATTTTTAAATCAAGATTGGATGTTTTTCTAAAAGATATTTTCTA
Organism: Malaclemys terrapin pileata; assembly: GCF_027887155.1. Taxonomy (NCBI): domain Eukaryota; kingdom Metazoa; phylum Chordata; order Testudines; family Emydidae; genus Malaclemys; species Malaclemys terrapin. Next base: position 95,748,578 of record NC_071509.1, read on the forward strand.
GTTCAAATGGAAATTAATTCAGGGAAATCCTATAGCCTGTGTTATGTAGGAGGTCAAACTAGATGAACACCGTGGTCCCATCTACGAATCTATCAAGTCAATGATGTAATAGCAGTTGGAATTAAAATAAGGAATTCACTTCAAAGTGTGTGGGGCAAGGGGAGGAGAAAACTAACAGCATAATATGAGAAACTTATACATCAGCATAGGCAGACAATACTTAGGCACTTCTGCTGAACAATTAGCTTACACGTGGTGGTGAGCTCACTACTTTACCACTGTATGTAAAGGGTGCACCATCATTCCTTTTGCTTGCAATCATGATCACTGGTTGTAAACTGAAAGAAACAGCTCACTTAGAGTTCATGTTAAAAATAAATGGATTACAACTTTAGCAACTTTCTAAAAATAGGTATAATTTGTTTGTTTTTTTCTTTCGGTGGCTATCTTTGTGCTGAAGATGGGGAAATTGGCAGCTTGAAATTCGACGGGGAAATTGGTAAGTGGCATAAAGCTGCTAATTGAAATAGAAAAAAATCTGACTGAAAATGACCATGAATGTGAACCATAAAGAATAACACACAATTTTCAACACCATAGGCCAGAATCCAGAGAATTTGGTCCTTCAGGTATTCTTGATCCTTCATTTGAGTGTGGATGAGGGGATGGGAAACAGATCCTTTCTTTTTTAAAGTCCAGAGATTAATAAAGTATTTCATGTAATGTATGTAGTTTTGCTGTGAGACTGCACGTGGAATATGAATTAGTAAAAGAGAAAGAAATAAAACAGTATTTAGACAGGCAGTGTTTTGCACAGATTTTATAACCAGCAGATGAAGCCACTGAACACAGAAGAGATTTTTTATTTCCCACAAAATATCAGTGAATACCTGGTATTTTGGAAACTATACTATACTAGATGTCATCTTATTATGTAGGAGAGACAGGCTTTAGTTGGGGAAATCAAAATAGTAGCAATTTCTCCATATCTAGGATGTCTGCTTTTCAAAAGCTCATAACTATTTAATTCAAAGAGCTCAAAGACAGAGGAGTAATGTTTTATTGACTATGACACTAAGAAATGCCCATGTAGTAGTTCTCAGCCTGACTGGGAAAACATTTTTTTTGGCTGACCTGTAAAAACATTACTTAAAAAAAAACCCCATGAATATACTGGACAACTGGTCACAAACTGCTCATTCTAATCTACTCAGTTCTCTTTAGTTTCTTATGCCATACCCATAATCATAGTATCAGCCCCTTAAAGTCAGACCACTACTAGTATTTCATGGTAGAATTAAAATTTTATTTGAAAATAATAAGTTGTAAATATTAATCCTACTCTCGTACAATACTAAGAACAGTGTGTTTTAAGGCATGTTCCAATGTGAGTGCCATATAAGAACTTAAGCAGAATAGAAATGACTAGAGCTGAACTGAACAAATATGGTTCAGTGGCTGAACAGAAGAAAAAATCCCCCCTTCCCAAAAGCAAAGTTTGTTTGGAATTACAACTGAACATTTTTCAATGAAACTAAACCCAAAATAACTTTGCTGAGTTGATCAAGATATTTCAAGTGTCTCAATTCAAAACAACATCTGTTTCACAAATGTCATTTTTAATTGATATTTCATTTTAAAAGAGTTTATTTTTCAAAATGGTTGGTTTTAATACTTTCAGTATTTTTGGGTGAAACAATTTGCCAAATCTGACCCAAATTCAAATAATTTTGTACCCTAAAATTTTGCCTGGCTCTCAATAGAAAAAAATCATACTAATTGTCCAGAATATATTTACCAAGATCTTCTGGAAACAGTATAAGTATCTTATTGCAATTTTTAGAGTTGGATTAATATTAAAACATTGACTTGTAAGTGTTCTCATTCATAAAAATGCTGAATATTTTTTTTTTGCTGCTGTTCATGATGTCATTATCTGTTCACAAGTATTCACAAAACCATAAGGCATTTATTAAAATGTTAAAAATTCATAGTAAAATGTCTTATTCACTATTTGTATCTTATTCACTCATCACTATTTGCATGGCCTGAGATCTTTATGTACAGCAAGGGAGTAAAGCAATGGGATACTCACAACTTTGACTAGGCTATGGGGGAGGCGCAATGGGCAGCAGGGAGATGAGAAGAAACCTCTCTTTCTCTTATGACCCCTATCCCCATCCAGCCATGATCTTCATGTATGTTCTGGGAGAGTGGAGAAGGGTCAGGAGCAGCCAAGCCTTCCCTTTCTCCTTCTGTCCCCCGCCACCCCTCACCTTAGAGCCCCAGTGGTTTTCTATCCCCAGTTGGTCTGATCTAACTTTCCCAGCACTAAGACAGAAGTTAGGACATGCTCCAATTTACAAAGTTTCAACTATTCAGTTGTGGAACAGAAACAATATTGTGTGACATAACGGATCAATCACCACAAATCTAAGTAGTGAATAATAAAAACTGAACAGTTCAAACAACCAACAGTCTTAAAGATGTTCCATACTGTTTGAAATCATTGAGGATGAAAATGGGTATACTTCTTGGGAATGGTAATAGGATTTAATTGCCAATTCTTTTTCATGGAATTGAAACCCTCCTGGATATGTCACAACATACATTGATGAATACACTTCATTTAAGTTAGATTCTTGATGCAGAAATCCAGCTTAGTTTTGTGTTGTGACAAGAACTAATTTTGGGGATGTACAGCGCTCCATCTGATGAGGGGCGGGGACCCATTAGACTCTACATCAAATATGTGTGGGTCCTGTGTAACACCTGCCAATTCTCTGTGGTGGTGTAAATAGGCACAACTATTTCAATGGAGTTATGTCCACTTTCAAAAGCAAAGAATTTTGTGTTGTTTCCACCTCAAAAATATCTGAATAAAATGAACTCTTGATATTCTCCTGCCTTATGTTTTTATTAGGATGTTACCATAATATCTAAGCACTTCTAATAGTCAAATTTTATCAGTCTAAGAAGACCCGTGTTACTCAGTTTACACTTAGGTGACACTGAATGACAAAATTTGACCATTAGAAGTGTCCTAAACACCATATTAATTCACTGCAATACAAATATATTTGGATAGCCCAATATAAATGTACCAGATTCTTATTTTGTTTAAACTATTGAAAGTCTCATGAGCTTCAAAAAACAAGATGGTAGTTGAACCTAGCTTTAAATACAAATCAGTTACTTTGTTTTAGATATTGGTTGATCCAACTAACACATCTTGGGGGGGAGGGGCGAAATACATCATAAAGGATATCATGACAAATGAACCTGGTCTTTTAAGTAAGTTCACACAAAATCTCCTGTTTTGACAATTAATGCAAAATATTCCCGTCTAAAGTTATCTGCCACAAAAACTACCCTACTGGTTCCATTATCACCTACAGGACATGTCCCAGCTGCAGCCATTTATTGGCTTAGTCAAGTGCTTTAGTGTAGTGTGTTCTAAATATGTCAACTTTGATTCTTCCTGTGGCTCAATTGCTGTCAAACACTGTTAAATGCAACTGGAATCAGAACTGCACCTAGGTTTTCACTAAGCCAAAAATGAAAATCACTTCTGTAGATATGTTAGTATACTATGGCACCAAGCAGTCACTTTGGTAGAGTGGAACCCCTTTCTACGTGAACATCTTATAAGAAGAAAAACTAGACTGATACTTGATACCTGAGATGTAGAGATCTGAGCTCTAGTGCGTAAGTCTGATTGAAAGCTTTGACAGCAATCTATCACCCCAAAATGCCACTGTATCTATTTGCATGACTTATAAACAGGCCACAAGCTAGAGCACATTTTGAGACTTGGATTGGGAGTATCAACATTGATTGCCTGCTGTGCTATCTGCAGTGTTTAGCTAAGTATTATCTAGACTATGGGCTAGATTCACAAAGACATTTTGGCAATATTCAGTATCATCATGTCTCCCCTAGCTTTTAGGTGCCTAGAAATCACTCAGATTTACCAAGCCTGAGTTTAGCACTTAGGCTCCCTATACAACAAATGGAGGGGAGTGAGGCATCTCAGAATGAGATTAACAAAAGCCAGGAGTTAGGCAGCATCTTGCCTAAACTAGCCAATGGGAGATGCCACTCTGTGGGAGGGGTGTGCTAAGCCCTGATCCCTCTTGGAAATAGGGGCCTAAGTCTGGGCTTCAGGAGAACACCACTGTGCTGGGGATTCTCAGATGCAAACACTCTCTAGGAGTTAAGTACTTCTGTTTGAAGAAGAGGATGACCTTCCTCTTAACTTTTCAGCCCAGTGATTAGAGTACTCAGCTGGGATGCTGGGAGGCCCCTGAGCCAAGTACCCCTTTTTGGATGGAAGGGATAGTGGTGGGGGGGGGGAGGAATTTGACCTGGGATCTGCCACTTCTGAGAGCCCTCACCACTGGGTTATAGGCTATTTTGATGTGGGGGCTCCCTCGGTCTCTCTTGCTGAAGCTGTCCTGATCTCTGTCTTTCCTTAGATTTCTCAGAGATCCCTGGAGAAGGAAGGGTGTTTGAGTGTTTGAACAGCAAGAACATAGCAGGCAATATTGTAAATATAATAAAGACTTTTATATAATTCCTTATACTGCGATATACTAGAGATGGAAAACTCTAATTAAGTTTGAGTTTAGCTGTTAACCATGGGTTCTTGGAAACTGAACCTACACTTCCCTTCATAGTCCGGGAATGGAGATCTGTAAATACAAGGTACTTCGATGTCATCAGATCAAGTATGCTTTGGAACATTGATGATTTGATTCTCCATTTCCTTACACTTTGTGTATCTACATTTGTGCAAAGTGGTATAAAACACCTGAGAATTCTCCATTTATTTATATCATTTATAGTAGTTAATGCTTAATTTGCTCAGGTGTAAATGACTAAGCAAGGACAAAGTAGTGAAGAATCTCCCCTCCCATTCTTTGATCTGCCACAATATTTAACTTTGAGTTCAGACATGAATGCAACAATTCAAACAAGGTGAGGATCTGTTCTCAGAACATTTACCAAATACAAGTAGATACTGCAACACCACATACACGAAAATATCATGTCAGCTACATTATATTACCTACAGAGGGACAGAAATCAGATACCAATAATTAAACATTTTAAAAAATTAATGAAAAACCAATATTGGATTTTTGCAGATTTATCTCAGTTTATTTTTGTAACACCTTTCAAGTTATGTTCACTCTTATTCTATAGCAACGAGTGGAATCCTTACAATTGCCTTGCTACATATATTAAGGCAGAAGCATTAACTTCATTATATTTCATTAATGAAGAAAGCATTGTGCATAACTAATGGCTTTTATTAAGGCTAATAAATGTAACAGCAGGAGCAGTTGGTAAACCAAGGGAAGATTTTTAGTATGCTTTCTGGAACTAGAAGTCATTGAAAGGTAAAGGAATAAAGTTCGACACACTGAATAACTGAGTAACTTTTATCACTGGGCGAAGACACTGTGCTGGATAACTGTGGGGCTAGTACTATGGTGCAGTAACAATGTTTGACATGGCTGGGACACATCGAAGAGGGAGAAAGTACACTGACAAGAGAAGTGCTGAAATGGAATCCTAGAGGGAAAACAGTTTAGGATGCCTGCTGCCATTTGGGAAATTGTGTTAAACAGATCTCTGAGAAGCTAGTCACTCCTGGAAAGGAGAAGAGGTGCTGACAACGGATGACAAATTAAGAGATATTGCTAACGCTGTTTTTGAAAGAAGTGAAAGGAAAGTGTCAGCTTCATGGAATAGCACATTTTCTTATCATTTACCTTGTTGTTCCCTGTTATGAAATTTGCTTTGATGTGAAAGTTGAACACTACCCTTTCATTGTCTATAAGCATCATTCACTTTGCTCTGGTCAAAGTTCATCATAGTTATAGGTGAAGTCTCAGCTTCTTTCAGTCTAGTTATTTCCTTTCAGCAAAAGAAATCCAAGGCTTCACTTCAATAGTGAACTGGTGAGTAGGGGAGAGGAAGGAAGCAGAACTTTATTGTAAAATACAGTAGAGTGCTCTGGCTTCTATTTTTCAATCATTTTCAACCATAGTTGATAATACTTTCATTGCAGCATTTCCCTAAACATTGCACGCAAAAAGGAAATTTTTTAAGTTTTTAAAACTGCAGTCAGCCCCCATTAGTGAAGTGGTAGATTTCCACCCACACAAGTGTTGGTAGCAGATGGAAATTTCACAATACAGTAACAGCAACACCATCAGTCTCAAACACCTATTTTACTTGAATGCTTAGTTAACATCCCCAAAAGACTAGATAAATCACCACCTCAGCACCTTTCCAAGGTGATATATACTGCAGATATAGGACAACTTCTCTTCTTTCAGCTGTAATCCTAACTTCAAATGTGGTTGGGACCATTCAGTTAGTATTTTAAAAAGGTTAAACTAGTCTGCCTGCTCCAAAGAGCTGTTTTAACACAGCTATCCAAAATATCCTTGTTTAGAGCAGATCTGGGGATCCTACAGCACCAGATATGAGATAAATCAGAAAGGTGAAGCTTTCGGTGTCCAACATTGAAAGACTTCTGCAAGGCTACTGAGTCCACTACTGTCTTATCAACTCCAAAGGTAGTCACTTTCCTTCATCCTTACAGTGAAAGTGCTGGTGGCAAAATGGCCTTCAGTGGGGAGGAGAACAGGAATAGTGTAAATAAGTCATTCAATAAGATACCAAAAGAAAAGCAAGTTACCTTTGCAACTAATATTTGCTGACCCACAAATTACTTTTTTAAATGGTTGGTTCCAGTACAGGCTTTAACTGTGGTCAGATGTTCTGAATTTCCAGCCACCTTTGTTTAATATCTTTAAAGTTCATATGCAACAGTTACTTTTACATCATACAAAAAACATAAGCAAAATATTTTAAGAGGTTTGGAGCCATATTAATTTTTCTGTACAAAAGCAGAAGTTGTGCATATAGAGTTCATCTGTAAGACATCTGTACTGCTGCCACACTTGATGTGCCTCATGATATGTCAAGCCATATTTACAATCAAACTATTAAAGACAAAATGAGAAAAGAGAAATTTCTTCTATTTTATTCCATCAGTTTCACATGCTGAATCTAATATCACAACTAGCAATATCAAAATATAAATCTTGGGAATGACTGACTCTGCTGCAAGAGATTAAGCACCCTAAACTCCCATTCTTAGATTATAAACCCAGAAGGGCCACTGTGATCATCTAGTCTGACTTCCTGCATAACACAGCACTTTCCTGAATTCATTGCCTTTTGAACTAGCGTAATGGTTCTCAACCTGTTTACCATTTTGGGCCACATATGCAGCTCTCTATGTGTTATGTGGGACACATGCACTAATATATGTATATATGTAATAGCTGTATGGCTCTGAGGATGTCACATGGGCCACAGCTGTGTGCTGATTGCCACAGGTTGCAAACCCCTGAACTACAGGATATCATTTGGAAAAGCATCCAATCTTGATCTAACAATTGGCAGTGGTGGGTTATTCCAATGGTTAATTACCTTCGTTGTTTGAAAATGTAAAGCTTATTTCTAGTTATCTATATCTGCTAGATTGAACAGCTCTCTTTTATTGAACTTCTGTTGTCCATATAGGTAGTTATACACTGATCAAGTCACCCCTTAAATGTCCCATTTTTTTAGACTGAAGGAGCTCAATATATTTAGTTTATCATTGTGAAACATGTTTTCAATACTTTAATCATTCTCATGGCTCGTCTCTGAACCCTCTCCAATTTATCAGCATCTTTCTTGAACCGTGGACTCTAGAACTAGATACACCATTCCACTAGTAGTCTCACTAGTGCCAAATACAGAGGTAAAATAGAATCCCTATTCCGATCCGAGAGTCTCCTATTTTATGCATCTAAGCTTTGCATTAGCTTTTTTGGCCACAGTGTCAATCTGGAAGCTCATGTTCAGCTGGTAATATTCAGCCTGATCCCCCAAAGGTTTTACACAGTCACTGCTTCATAGGACAGAATCCCCCATTCTGGAATTATAGCCTACATTCTTTGTTCTTTAAAGTATAACTTTACGTTTTTTCACATTAAAACATTGTATGCTTGAGCCCAGCTTACCAGGTGATCCAGATTGTGCTGTATCAATGATTTGTCCTCTTCATCATTATTTATGACTCCCCAATCTTTGTGTCATCTGCAAACTTAAACTTTGTTTTCTTCCAGGCCATTGATTAAAAATATTAAATACCATTAGGCCATAATACCACTAGAAACAACTGCTCAATGATTGTTCCCCATTTATAGTTGCAGTTTGAGACTGCAATTAATCTGCATTTAATCCATTTAATGTGTATTTTGTACCATTCTACTTTCTAAATAAAATGTCGTGTGGTGCCAAGGCAACACATCACAGAAAACTAAGTATACTGCATCCACATTTATTTTAAGCAGCCATACTGCTCATAAAAAAAGTTACTCTGACAAGATCAGTTTTCTATAAACCTCTGTTGATTGGCATTAATTATATCATCTATCTTTAATTATGTATTTATTAATCTAGTCCTATATCAGCCATTCCATTACTGTGCCTGGGATCAATTGTCAGGCTGACAGACCTATAATTACCTGGGTCAGTATAGTTACTATTTATATTTTGGATCAACATTAGCTTTCTACCAGTTCTCTGAAATTTCCCCAGGGTATTAAAACTTATTGAAAATCAGCAATAATGGTCCAGTGAGTTCTTCTGCTAGCTCTCTTAGATGCAAGATATCTGGACATGGTGGTTTAAAAATGTCTAACTTAGTAGGTGCTGTTTAACTTTCTCCTGAGTTATGGATAGAACAGAGGGTTTTATCATCATTATATGAATACATCATCTGGAATTTTCCCCAAAAGCAAAAGATAAATTGAAGTTATTTGCCTAGCTGTATTCCTAACACTTTAAAAACTCCTCCTTATTGTGCTAAATCTTGCTAGCCATTGGTATCCTTTTCTTGACATTATCAATTTTCTCTGATTCCTACCTTTTAATTTATAACAATGGCTATGCATTTTTTTAAAAATAATTGCTTTAATTTCTTCTCTAAAGCAGTTTGGTCTTCTTTCTCAGCTGGGTGATTGTGTCTTTTAGGACATCTAATAAAATGTTCTTAAACCGTTTCTAATTGTTACTTATAACTTTTGGTTTAAATTCTTTCTACCAGCTGATTTGGCTGATGATTGTCCTCAAGTTTGTGAAATTGGTCCTTTTTAAATGCTGTGTGTGTGTCTGTGTGAGTGTGTGTGTAATTACTGGTTTGGATTTTATTCTCCTTGCACATAACAAATGTAATCACAGCTGAGCAAATAATAAATTTTTCATTTCATCTCATGAAACGATAAATTTGGGGAAAAAATCCAGTTTGAATCAAAGCAAATAATTTTTCCCAATATTTTTCTTTTAGTTGAACTCAAACACTTCAGTTTTAGCCTGAGTTTCTTCTTTTGATTTGGTTGGTTTGGGGTATTTTTCAATCTTAGCATTTTTTGTGTTGTTGTTTTTTTTTAATTGGCTAAATTTAAAAATAACATATTGCTTTGAAACAATGTTTCACTTTTAAAAAATTTAATTTGACTCTGACTTTTTAACGTTTTTTTTTTTTTTTTTTTTTTTTTGATGCAACTATTCTTTTGATTTCAGTCTGAATTCACAAAGAATTTGGGAGCCTCCAGAACATCTTGGTGACATTTCTATTCCTTGAAAAAACTTCTTTCTGCTCTAGCAGACAAATCATAGAATCCTAGAATATCAGGGTTGGAAGGGACCTCAGGAGGTCATCTAGTCCAATCCCCAGCTCAAAGCAGGACCAATTCCCAACTAAATCATCCCAGCCAGGGCTTTGTCAAGCCTGACCTTAAAAACTTCTAAGGAAGGAGATTCCACCACCTCCCTAGGTAACCCATTCCAGTGCTTCACTACCCTCCTCGTGAAAAAGTTTTTCCTAATATCCAACCTAAACCTCCCGCACTGCAACTTGAGACCATTTACCCCTTGTTCTGTCATCTGCTACCACTGAGAACAGTCTAGATCCATCCTCTTTGGAACCCCCTTTCAGGTAGTTGAAAGCAGCTATCAAATCCCCCCTCATTCTTCTCTTCTGCAGATTAAACAATCCCAATTTCCTCAGCCTCTCCTCATAAGTCATGTGCTCCACCCCCCTAATCATTTTTGTTGCCCACCACTGGACTCTTTCCAATTTTTCCACACCCTTCTTGTAGTGTGGGGCCCAAAACTGGACACAGTACTCCAAATGAGGCCTCACCAATGTCGAATAGAGGGGAATGATCACGTCCCTCGATCTGCTGGCAATGCCCCTACTTATATAGCCCAAAATGCCATTGGCCTTCTTGGCAACAAGGGCACACTGTCCACTCATATCCAGCTTCTTGTCCACTGTAACCCTTAGGTCCTTTTCTGCAAAACTGCTGCTTAGCCATTCAGTCCCTAGTCTGTAGCAGTGTATGGGATTCTTACATCCTAAGTGCAGGACTCTGCACTTGTCCTTGTTGAACGTCATCAGGTTTCTTTTGGCCCAATCCTCTAATTTGTCTAGGTCCCTCTGTATCCTATTCCTACCCTCCAGCATATCTACGACTCCTCCCAGTTTAGTGTCATCTGCAAACTTGCTGAGAGTGCAGTCCACACCATCCTCCAGATCATTAATGAAAATATTGAACAAAACCGACCCTGGGGGCACTCCGCTTGATACCGGCTGCCAACTAGACATGGAGCCATTGATCACTACCCGTTGAGCCCGATGATCTAGCCAGCTTTCTATCCACCTTATAGTCCATTCATCCACCCATACTTCTTTAACTTACCGGCAAGAATACTATGGAAGACCGTATCAAAAGCTTTGCTAAAGTCAAGGAATAACATGTCCACTGCTTTCCCCTCATCCACAGACACAGTTATCGCCTCATAGAAGGCAATTAGGTTAGTCAGGCATGACTTGCCCTTGGTGAATCCATGCTGACTGTTCCTGATCACTTTCCTCTCCTCTAAGTGCTTCAGAATTGATTGCTTGAGGACCTGCTCCATGATTTTTCCAGGGACTGAGGAATGGCTGATTGACTTGTAGTTCCCCAGATCCTCCTTCTTCCCTTTTTTAAAGATGGGCACTACATTAGCCTTTTTCCAGTCATCTGGGACCTCCCCCATTGCCATGAGTTTTCAAAGGTAATGGCCAATGGCTCTGCAATCACATCCACCAACTCCTTTATTACCCTCGGATGCAGCGCATCTGGCCCCATAGACTTTTGCTCATCCAGCTTTTCTAAATAGTTCTTGTCATGGACTCATAGATCATGCCCACTCATGGCCCTGTGCAGCCTGTGGGTGGTGCCCCTTTCAGTGAGACAACGCTTCTCAGGGGTCCACTCTCTCTCAGGGTCAGGCCCCTCCACCTCCTGGAGCCACACCTCTCTGACTCTTAGCCTGTCTGTCTCTCGCCGTGGGCCCCCTCAGGGAGTCCACTTGCTCTGGATCCCCCGGGCCTCCACCCGCAAAGGGGACGATGCAACCCTGTTCTCTAGACCGGAGTGACTCTCAGCCAGCATAAAACAGGAGGGTTTATTGAGCATTGAAGACAGCACAGGAAACTCTCTGACGCACAGGTCTGGCCTCCCTCCACACAGCCCATCCAAGTCTCTTCCTGCATCCAGGTGGGCTCTGCCTGATCCTCGTCTCTATCCCCAAGCCCCTCTGCTTCCCAGCTGGGCATCTGAGATCACCAGCCCCAGGCCCCAACCTCTGTCCATTATCTTCTCTCCAGGTAAACAGGGTCGCCTCGGCCTTCTGTCCTCTGGCCCCTTCTGGCTGGAACCGGCTGGTTAGGTCATGGGGTCCTCTCTTTGCAGCCCATTGTCTTCCCACTGGCCAGAACCGGCTGCTGGGTCTCCGGGTCATCAAGTCACCAGTCGCTGGGGTGTCCCTCCTTCAGGCCATCGGCTGGAGTCCCAAGTTCCCTGTCCGGTCCTCTGTAACATCAAACTCCCTCTCCCCTCACTTTGTTAAACCAGTAACACCCAGGGAAGCTGATTCCCACCCTCTCTGCACGCAAACCACTGGAAAACAAGGAAAAAACAAGAAAATCCCCGACTTCGTCACAGTCCCGAACCACTTCTTTCTCCACAGAGGACTGGTCACCTCCTCCCCATGCTGTGCTGCCCAGTGCAGCAGTCTGGGAGCTAGCCTTGTTCATGAAGACAGAGGCAAAAAAAGCATTGAGTACATTAGCTTTTTCCACATCCTCTATCACTAGGTCTCTTGCACCCTAGCAATCACTAACATTAGTTCTGAGATCAATTCCTTTTCCTCTTTTAGAATGCAAAACTTCTTAAAGTTAAGGAACTGTCATCTACAATATTAGAAATTCTGAGGATGTTTTCACAATTAGACTTCCAGTATTTGTCATGCAGATTGAAGTCCCCCATTATAATGCAACTTCCCCCCCTACATATTATGGATAGGTGCTCTAGGATCCAGTCATCATCCGGTACCCTAAGATGATTTGATGGACAGTAGCAGATACCAGTTCACACGCCCATCTTGTGCTTTATCTATTTGGACATTGATCCATAAGCATGGAAGATGATTTGCTTCCAACTTATACCAGTGACTCAGAAACAGGTAATGCCATTTTTGACAGAGTGGCATCACTCTTCCTCTCTTGCCGAATGGATCTTTCCTACATAAGTTATAATAATTGATCTTAACATTCCAATCACGAGAAACTTCCTAGGAGGTTTCAGTAATGTCAACTAGGTCAAATTTATGAGCAATTCCTTTGGTCTTTGTTGTTACCCAGATTCCTATTACTGGTAAAGAGAGATTTAAAGAAATTAATCTCTTTACATCCCTTGTGCCTTAAATAGTTTGGTTCTCAACATCTTGATTTATTTATTTTTCTAAATGAGTGCTTGTTATCTACCGTTTAGTTGTTTGTTGATATTAACCAACCAGCCATTCATCCCTGGCCTGATCCAAAGTTCATGAAAGATCATGGAAAGAGACATATTGCCTTTATTGGGCTTTTGGATTAGACCTCCAAACAGGAAACAAACATTATGTGATGTAGGTGTTCAACAACTGAAACTAACAAATAATACAAATACTTAGTATCAATGGGAGTGGAGAGTGCTCAATGTTCCATAGGATATGGGTTTGTGGAAAAGTATGCTAAGAACTAAGCAATAATTATTGATAAAGTTGTAGTCTCAAAATCTGACTATAACTGGTCATTAATTCACAGTGAATTCCTGTCCAAACCTATTATTGAAAACCATTAAATTATTTTTAAAAACCACAATAATTACCTTTTCAAGTGTTGGTTCTGTGTATATAATTGGTCTTTCTCCTAGCAGTTATAATGAAATGTTATGTTCTTCAAATCAAGTGGTCTCTTTTCAAGACTTCTCTTGTCATTCGGCCAGTGATAAAACAAACCAACTAAAAACAGTAGGGTGTCTTTATCATTTTTCCTTTACATATTTGGTAATAATAATATTCTCCCATTTCTTTCACTCACATGAATCATACTACATAATAGACCTTCCCAAATTATCTTGTCAAGTAGATTGTCCACACATTACTTCTCAATATTAGCTAGTTTATTTAACAGCAGGAAAAAATTAGGCTATTAATACATAATATCATATATTCAAAATGAAGATATCAGAAACAAAATAAAGATTTTTATTACACTAAATTTGATATTAAATAATACATGCCTCTAGTACATCTTAGATAATCTATTATGAATCAACATTTTCTCTTTTTGTTCACATTTTATCATGTATTGATAGGATGTAGATCCCATCGCTTGTTGTCAATCCCCTTGATCACTTGCTTGTTTTGAGGTAAATTGTGCATACCACTGCATTTCAGATACAACAGATCTCCAGTTTCCTAAAGGACCAGAAACAATCTTTACTTTGTGAATCAAAGTTCAGAATCACATCGCAAAATACAGACCTTGATCATGTGTTCTTATTCAGTTAAATTGTAGCACAAATTAATTACATGTACGTTTGTACTTTTCTTAAAGCTGCATTTTGATATGGTGGTCCCCCACTGAATGATCTTGGTCAATAATAAAGTCACATTAACAAAGGTATAATAACTTACAAAAAAAAAAAGTTTATATGTGCTACAAATGTGAATTGTGCTTCATTATCAGGCCACAATGCACCATTAATATGATTCAGCTCAGAAGGAGATTTTTCCTAATGCTAACCCATGTTTACATGAGGTGCTTTTTTGGTGCTTAATTGAAAATGTTTAAAAAGCTACCCACACGTCTTAGCAATAACACAAATGAATGATACTGTAAACTATTTCCAAATCTGGAAAGAGTACACACAAATAACAGTTTGTATAAGCATGTTCTACACAGAACATAAAGTGCAGTCACTTTGTTTATAAACACAACCTAAAAAGAACCAGAGCTATCGCTCCATGTATTAACATATAAAATTCAAAATTCCTTTAAGATAATGATTCCATGATAATATAAGAATTTTATAAACAGCTAAATTTCTCATGCACAGGAAACTTTAATAACTTTACAGCATTACAGAGAGAGTAGATACTTGAATAAAAATAATAAATAATATGGAAATTCATATCTGTGGCAGTTGCTATGAGATCTCCCATGTCTTTTAAGCAACTGAGATACGTATGATATAGCCAGAACACCCAATGGTCTCTGGTAATATACCATAGTTTTAAGGAAGTGAAAAGTTTATCATTAAAAAAGAAAATCACCAATTCCACTTCAAGTCTCAGGTAAGTAGCCCACACTGTAGAATCAAAAAGAAAATTATTATATGTTGTTTTAAATGTTTGGGTTTATAGACATCATTATTGCATAGTACCAGAAGGATACTGCTCAGGGAAGGGCAGTGTGAAATGTTCTTACATTCACATTCAAGGTCTGCTAGTAGGGATTAGTGTGAGCCTTATTCATAGAATTTTAAATATTTACAATGCTATCTATTTGTACAGTCTCACTTAAAGAAGTTAAACACTCGTTTAAATACCCATGGATACTCTTAGTGGTTCATTACAATATTATTTTAACAATTAGCAAATAAGTGGAAAGACTAATCAATATCACTAAATCTGAGCACACAAAAAAGTATCTCCCAGTAGCTACCGTCTGTGTTAGTCAAAAGCATTTATAATTAGAATCAGCTTTGTCTGGGCACAAGTCATTGGTTGGTATCATATTAACTAGTAATGGGAGAATCTCAACTGGTTTGGTATGGCAGTTTCTGGTTTGTTCAGATGGTCCAGCAATTGCTTAAAGGTGAATGGTGATTGTTGTTGTTGGTTGTGGTGGTGGCAGTTTGTTTATTTCAGAGGGGAAAAACCACCCCAAATATCAAATGTTTGTATGTGGTTCCAAATGCTGAATGGTCTGATTGGCTGAGGAAAGTGCAGACACCAAGAGCTAACTTTTATACCCATTTTTTATCATTGACTGGCCTTAATATGTTAATTACATTTATATAGCACAATACAAAAAGTATTTAGCTAGGCCTCACTTTACTTGCTTTGCATGCTAAACATTTTCTCAGTTTTAGGGTTAGCCTCTTGAGAACTTAATATATCTGTTTGCTGAAATTATGCTCATTGACCCTCATCCATTTCTGCTTTCTTAACTGTAAAAGTTCATGCACTCAAGAAAATGCGGAAAATGATGAATATCCGGGAGATTAGAAAGAAAATAGCCCTCTACTTTTTTAAAATGGGCAAAGTTTTTACCAATCATGGCACACATTTCAATTTCTCACCTTCACACTATGAGATACCAGGCTGTCAGTGACATGTGTTAGAAATGAGAAGAGTTACTTCCACTCTGATGCTTTTGTTAGTGTACCCCAAAGGCACTTTGTGTTAGCAACTGGAATTTAAAGACTCATGAACCCAAGTTGAAAATTCAGCAAGAGGCACAGACTATTTTGCTGGGAGACAGTGACTGAAATTTGTTTTTAAAATTAAGGTCAGCATCTGGGTTTCCTCCTCACCCTCATCTCCACCTCTGGGCACATGCTTTCATGATAGGCAGTGGAATTACTGACACCTCCTAAAAGTGAAGCTAAGCTTTTTAGAGATTCCATGCAGGGTAGTGAACGGGAGAGACTAGAAGTCATGGCCAGTGTGTCTATGTACAAAACTGAGGTGGAGGAAGGTACCTCCATTCATGTTTTGATGCCTGAAGATGGATCTCATCTTCTTTCTACCTTGAAAAAGAATCAATTATTAGTCTCTCTCAGTGATCCTGGGAGAACAAACTACCCCAAATGGGACAGGATGAATCAAGAAATAGTAGTTAACTAGTCATTGAGGTGAAAGGTCACTGTAACATCCTTTAGAGTGTACTTCATAGAGCTCCATAGAGTTGGGAAATCTAGGGAATCCCAACCAGAGTTTCCTCCTGCTCCTTAAAATAAAACAGTTTACAAAGTACATCACTTGGCCACTTACTTGTATGGCACATAACTACCAAGGTTTTCTGTTGTTGATGTCTTGTATAAAACACTGCTTAGGTTTAGCTGCCTTTGCTTTAACACCTGTGCCAACATATTGCAGTGAATATATCACTTTTCTCTCCTACCACAACTGCAGCACAGCAATGCTTTTAAACAGACTTAATAATAATTCAAAAATAATACAGAGATAAAAGAACAGGAGTACTTGTGGCACCTTAGAGACTAACAAATTTATTAGAGCATAAGCTTTCGTGGGCTACAACCCACTTCTTCGGATGCATATAGAGTGAAACATATATTGAGGAGAAATATATACACACATACAGAGAGCATGAACAGGTGGGAGTTGTCTTACCAACTCTGAGAGGCCAATTAAGTAAGAGAAAAAAACTTTTGAAGTGATAATCAAGGTAGCTCAGTACAGACAGTTTGATAAGAAGCAAGTGTGAGAATACTTACAAGGGGAGATGGATTCAATGTTTGTAATGGCTCAGCCATTCCCAGTCCTTATTTAATCCTGAGTTGATTGTGTCTAGTTTGCATATCAATTCCAGCTCAGCAGTCTCTCGTTGGAGTCCGTTTTTGAAGTTTTTCTGTTTTAAGATAGCCACCTGCAGATCTGTCATAGAATGACCAGACAGGTTAAAGTGTTCTCCCACTGGTTTTTGAGTATTATGATTCCTGATGTCAGATTTGTGTCCATTAATTCTTTTGCGTAGAGACTGTCCGGTTTGGCCAATGTACATGGCAGAGGGGCATTGCTGGCACATGATGGCATATATCATAATGGTAGATGTGCAGGTGAACGAGCCCCTGATGGTATGGCTGGTGTGATTAGGCCCTATGATGATGTCACTTGAATAGATATGTGGACAGAGTTGACATCGGGCTTTGTTACAAGGATAGGTTCCTGGGTCAGTGTTTTTGTTCAGTGATGTGTGGTTACTGGTGAGTATTTGCTTTAGGTTGGGCGGTTGTCTGTAAGCGAGGACAGGTCTGTCTCCCAAGATCTGTGAGAGTAAAGGATCATCTTTCAGGATACGTTGTAGATCTCTGATGATGCGCTGGAGAGGTTTTAGTTGGGGGCTGAAGGTGACAGCTAGTGGTGTTCTGTTATTTTCTTTAAAAAAAGAAGAACAGGAGTACTTGTGGCACCTTAGAGACTAACAAATTTATTAGAGCATAAGCTTTCGTGGACTACAGCCCACTTCTTCGGATGCATCCGAAGAAGTGGGCTGTAGTCCACGAAAGCTTATGCTCTAATAAATTTGTTAGTCTCTAAGGTGCCACAAGTACTCCTGTTCTTCTTTTTGCGGATACAGACTAACACGGCTGTTACTCTGAAACTTGTTATTTTCTTTGTTGGCCCTGTCTTGTAGGAGGCGACTTCTGGGTACTCGTCTGGCTCTGTCAATCTGTTTTTTCACTTCAGCAGGTGGGTATTGTAGTTTTAAGAATGCTTGATAGAGATCTTGTAGGTGCTTGTCTCTGACATCAGGAATCATAATACTCAAAAACCAGTGGGAGAACACTTTAACCTGTCTGGTCATTCTATGACAGATCTGCAGGTGGCTATCTTAAAACAGAAAAACTTCAAAAACGGACTCCAACGAGAGACTGCTGAGCTGGAATTGATATGCAAACTAGACACAATCAACTCAGGATTAAATAAGGACTGGGAATGGCTGAGCCATTACAAACATTGAATCTATCTCCCCTTGTAAGTATTCTCACACTTGCTTCTTATCAAACTGTCTGTACTGAGCTACCTTGATTATCACTTCAAAAGTTTTTTTCTCTTACTTAATTGGCCTCTCAGAGTTCATGTTCTTGCTGTTCATGCTCTCTGTATGTGTGTATATATTTCTCCTCAATATATGTTTCACTCTATATGCATCCGAAGAAGTGGGTTGTAGCCCACGAAAGCTTATGCTCTAATAAATTTGTTAGTCTCTAAGGTGCCACAAGTACTCCTGTTCTTTTTGAGGATACAGACTAACACGGCTGCTACCCTGAAACAGAGATAAAACTGTATTTTAACTTACTAAGGTTATATGTATTGAAAACTGTGCTTAAACCTACTATTTTATACTCACCAAAGCAAGGGATTTGTAAGAGCATGATCTGATAATAACTAACCCCTGAACTACAACATCAATCTCAAGTTATACAGCTCACCCAAGATGTCTCTCTCCTTTTTTAAATAACTGATTACATCATTTGCCTCATGTTGCTAACAGAGTGGGACCCAAATAGCAAAATATAACTGTCTCATTTTCTCTTGCCCAAATACTCATGTAATGATTATAAGAGCAAAACTTGTATTTATATGTACAACTGCATACTCAAATGTATTTTTTGGCAAGTAATTATCAGTTTTGTTGCTTACATTGTGCTTTCAAAGACCCGTAGAAACACAGGGTTAGAAGGGACCGCAAGGTTCATTTAGTCCAATCTCCTGCCAAAATGAAGGATTTTGTGTGTGTAAGTTTTGCTGGAAAAATTAGGCACCCAGATTTGAAAATTTGTCCATAGATGGAAAATGCTCCCCTCTGAAACAAGGCACACTGGAGATGATTTCACCAAGAGATGAACTTCCATACAAAATACATTACTTTCAGCAAAAACATAGCATCCAACTGCCAGAGTCAATAATCCCATGGGGAAGTTTGTCTTGCTTGAAATACATTGCTCTCATTCTGGGTTCCTGTCTCTCACCTGTCTCTTTAATTCATTCCACAAAGAACCAAACTTGGTGCTCTCTGAGGAGTAGTAACAGAGTGAGAATAGACTCTTATTTCACTCTGAAAATCAACTTTAAAAATGGACATCACATTGTATTCTCTCTTTGACTGAATAGATCCGATGGGGGTGGGGAATCGATGTCTTAAATAATAGACCTCTCACCACATCCCTGAGGAGAATATTCCATAATCAAATTCCACATGTATTGGAAGAATTATCCTCATAGGAATACTTAGGGTTACTATCTTATTATTTCTTCTTATATTTTCTTGAATGACACTAAAATATTCCTCTACATTAACTACATTAATTCCTCTCCATGCCACTAAAAATATAGTGAGGCTGAATTCAATTACTCTTTCCTAGCCTCATGTGCTCTCACCTTAGGTCCTGATCAAGCATCCACTGAAATCAATGGGTGCTGAATCAGTCCCCATATCCCTTTTCACAGTGTGTAACACGCAACTACAAAAGTTATTCACCTTGCTCACTGCTATGACCATATTCAGTCCTTATTGTAGTGCTCTTGCTGGCTCCCACATTATACTGAACTTCTCATTCTCACATTCAAGACCCTTCAAAGTTTAGATCCCTCCTCTTTTTTTTTCTTGTTTTCATTCCCCACGCCACCTCCCCTCCCCTGTGTGTGTATGTGTGTGTGTGTGTGTGTATATATATATATATAACACATACAGAGTTGGGTATGGGAAAAGGACACAAAAGGGATCAAATGAATATCCTGGTCTGAATTAAACACACACATGCAATTGATATATATAGAGAGAGAGAGAGAAAGAGAGAGAGAGAGAGTGTTTAATTGTTTAATGCAGACCAGGATATTCATTTGACGAACCCCTTTGTGTCCTTCTCCCATACCCAATTCTGTACTTTTTCATGCTATCCCTTATGCTAAGAACCCTTTTCCTGGCCCCACACCCTAACGTCTTTTTTATGTTCCTCCCTAAATCTCATTTCTTTGGGGATGATTCTAGTTATTATTATCTTTAAATAAAAAATAACCTGTCATAACTATAAAGGGAAGGGTAACAGCTGTCCTGTGTACAGTACTATAAAATCCCTCCTGGCCAGAGACTCCAAAATCCTTTTCCCTGTAAAGGGTTAAGAAGCTCAGGTAACCTGGCTGGCATCTGACCTAAAGGACCAATAAGGGGACAAGATACTTTCAAATCTTGGGGGGGGGGGGGGAGAAGGCTGTTGTTTGTGTTCTTTGTTTGGGAGTGTGTTCGTTCTCGGGACTGAGAGGGACCAGACATCAATCCAGGTTCTCCACATCTTTCTAAACAAGTCTCTCCTATTTCAAACTTGTAAGTAAATAGCCAGGCAAGGCGTGTTAGTTTTCCTTTGTTTTCTCAACTTGTAAATGTACCTTTTACTAGAGTGTTTATCTTTGTTTGCTGTACTTTGATCCTGAGACTAGAGGGGAGTCCTCTGAGCTCTTTAAGTTTGATTACCCTGTAAGGTTAATTTCCATACTGATTTTACAGAGATGATTTTTACCTTTTTTTCTTTAATTAAAAGCTTTCTTTTTAGAACCTGATTGATTTTTCCTTGTTTTAAGATCCAAGGGGTTTGGATCTTGATTCACCAGGAGTTGGTGGGAGGAAGGAGGGGGGATGGTTAATTTCTCCCTGTTTTAAAATCCAAGGGGTTTGGATCTGTATTCACCAGGGAATTGGTGAAGGTTTTTCAAGGTTTCCCAGGAATGGAATCCATTGAAATGGTGGCAGCAGAACCAGAGCTAAGCTGGTAGTTAAGCTTAGAAGTTTTCATGCAGGCCCCTACATTTGTACCCTAAAGTTCAAAGTGGGGATCCAGCATTGACATAACCCCACCCCCAAAATCCTTATTGAGCTTCCAAGAAACTTGAGTCACTCACTATGTGAAAGCATGATCTTACTGTTGCAATTCTTTCCTCCACTCTCTACATTCCTGCTTGTATTTAAATCTCTCCTCTATATGTGTGTTTTAAACTAAACAGGGCTAAATCCTATCACACAGCTGAACTGTGTACATGAGTAAAGTGAGCAGGACTTGGTTTTTAAATTGTAAGCTCTTCTCAGACTTTTTTGGGGGGAAAAAGTCATATGGTCAGTCACCATATATTTTCCGAGTGGACTATTACTTTTTCCTTTTACTGGATTTAACTGTTAATATGCTACATGTCAGCAAAAATGAAAAGGAGGGGAAATAAGTTAGGGTCTTGATTAGCGGAATGTTATTCTTTTGTTTTATTAATCATACTTACAGTAAATAAGACTGAAACGATTCTCTAAAAATGTTAGTTGAATGGTTCACAGAAAACAGATGGAAAAGTTCTCCTCACTCTGACGGATGATCCAAACAGATTAGTCTGGCTGTTAAATGTACTGTAAGTTTCCCAAAGAAGACTTAAAAAAAACACATTGAGAGGATGGTCATGTGCATTCCTCTAACAGACCATGCAGTGAAAATATACACTGTATCACTCAGGATATATTTGTTTGTTTTGTTTTCTAGAAATATATTGAATTTACAAGCTCAAATGCAAGTCACAAGTTTACAGTGAATTTAGTCTGAACATTTTAGTAAACACTGGAATTAATTAAAATATCTTCTATGCCACAGAAAGAATTCACTGAGCTGACTAATTAGTTTTGCATATGAAATGAATTCAAACAAGAATAATTTCTTGGGAACCAGAGGGTGCAAATATAGCATCTGCAGTTAAATTTAGGATGCCTGTTTCTATAGTTGGGTAAATGATGAAACTCATGGCATTGTTGACAACTCCTTACAATTTCAGAAGGATTTTTAGTTTTTTTCTCTTCCACATTCCCAAAAATATTTCTATATTCTCTGCTTTTATCTCTTGCTAACAAAGTTTTGTATCATGGCCATTATGTATCAATGATGCTCCTTCATCAGCCGGTGTACTTACTTTAAGGAGCTGAATGCACCACTTCCACAGCACTCCCAATCCTTGTCAACTCAGGGAACCAGATCACCTGCATATCCAAACACATTTTTTTAAAAAGTAATGAAGCGTGAATGTTCAATGCAAGAGATGTACATAAATTATTTTGAGCTCTCGTTAACCAATGTTTTGAATCATATTCAGACCTGTTTAATGCTGAAACCTAATGTGCCTCCATACTTAAAATATAAAATTAAAAATAAGTTGAGAACTGCTGGGACCAATCCTCAGCAGATGCAGTCAGCTTTATAGACTTCAGTTGAGCTACATTGATGTATAACAACCAAGGATCTGGACCCCTGAATGTCCACAGTGAATCACTAAAGAGTTATTTAACTCAGGTGTTCGAATGGTGGAACAATTAGAACATTTCCAGTGTTCAATGAATATTTAGCTCACTGCGTGGTATTTGTGGTCTGCTGTTAGCATGGTGGGTTCTTATCATATATAATATAAACCACCTAAAAATACTGGGTCAGTGCCTCCCAACCAGTTTTATTAAAGGCTCTACAGCTGAATTACTCCCTCTGCATTTTTCCTACTATATTGTATTTTTTTTTACTTTGTTTTTAAATAGGGAAGGAGGACTCTAATTCATATTAGATGCATTTGTGAAAGAAGCAGAGATAATAGCCTTATTTCCTACCAAACTGGTGGTGAAATGTAACAACATATTGTATCAATTCTGGGAGACAAAGTGTCAAGAGTCACTGTGCTTTGATACTTTTAAAAGTGTTTTTTAACAATAATCTTATTGATGTAATTACAAAAGCAAAAGAAAAATAAAAAAGCCACATGCATAAAGCTCACAAAGTGTGGAAGAAAGACACAGAAAATAGGCTGACTTTGAAGACAAAAGGCATTCTTCTGATGTACTACAGTGTGCACCCATATGCATATATAAATAAAAGTGAAATTTAAAACACAATAGTGATATAATGATATAAGGATCAATATTTATAATACTCACTAAAAGACACATTTATGTCCTTATTAACCATCTGGTTATTTTCATTACTTTTAAGCTTCCAGATATCAGGCCTGATTCCTCACTGTCTTTAATTTGTATAGTCATCTACACCTGTGCAAAGTAGTGTCAAATGCTTCCATTTATAATGTTTACACTTGGCACTCACTCTGATAGGTATAAATGACTGCAAGAGTGGGTGAGCAGTTTGGGGTGAATGAGAAGCTCCATAAGAGTTACATAGGCTCAGATCCACAAAGAGGCTCCAGCTCTGTGAAACAGAGCACCTGATATGAGGATTGTGCTGAGATTTAGGCTGGATAGAGGCATGAAGCAGCAATGCACATACCCAGAGGCAGAAACTTAGATGCCTAATTAAGTTTTACAGAGAAAATTTAAACACAGAGTGAATTTAGGAACCTACAGAGTTAGGCAGCTGCTGGGGTGGTGGTAGAGGGGTATGGATCATGGTAGTGGCTAAATCTGGGATTTATGCATCTAAATCCCTATGTGGATCTCGGCCATACTGTCTTCACTTTAAATTCATACATACAACATATATCAATGTAGTTTCAAGCACTGATAAAAGACAGTGTATATTCTGAAGTGTTACTCCTTTAGGGTTTTTAAAAAAACAGTACTCTTCAATTGTTCTGTATATTGTTTCTTGAATGCACTCTAAATAGGAGTCTTTAGGTCAATTTGAATTCTGCAGGTTACTGCTTTTAAACCTGTTATACTCAGGCACATCTGCTCTGCAGCTTATCACAACAGATTAAGTGATATGACATTTTTATAGGGCTATAAAACAGAAGTAGCTTGCTAACATTTTTCCTTTCTGAGGGAGCACTTTGTAGCACTTTCTAAAAAAGGGGCCTATGGTATGTAAGTAGGCAAGCAGATGGATTAAGAGGGTCATAGGCTATGTTGCAGGAAAGCTATAATGGATTCAGAAAGAATTACTTAGATGGTAATACCATCTGTTACATCTCCTTTCATATTCTTTTAACAAACAAATAAATAATAAAATTAGCATCATTACAGCCCAACTGCTCCTTGCTTTACCTAAAGTGTATGTTATCATTCACTTAGATTGTAGTAGTACTACACTAATAAGACATTTTGTTTTTTAGTTAGATGTCTCTCAGCATAGCAGCCATGAGTTATGGGTCAAATGTTTAATTGTCCAGTTGGTAACTCTGCACTTCAACAAGCATGAGAAATATATCAAGTTTTCAATGTCTAAACATTTATTCTTACCATCACTAGTTTGTTCACTGCATATGGTACAGTGCTGGAGCTTGATAATTAATGCCTGCTTATAACACACACATTTTTATTTTGTGGGAATTATTGCCTCCCTCCCATGTGAGGCTACTGATTTCTGTGTGGTGTGCCACTTTTTAACAAGTGGTCATCCATGACAGTGGGCAGCTGACATCTGGGTGTAGTATAAAAGAAATGAACATGTGATTGCTACCCACCAATTTAATTGCTGGGAAATTTGACTGGTTCTGCAGGGTGCCAGACAGCTTTAGGATAAAGGGAAAGTGTAGACAATAATAGGCCCCCTCATCATCATCATTGACTGGACAGAGAAATGCAAACCAATTGGCTCTTGCATCCCACAATCTCTTATTTAAACCCTGGACTGGGGTTTCTCTGGCATCTTGACCCACTTTTTCAGTTGGTGCTTATGATTCCTACTACATTGTCTTTTCTTAGTTTGTCATGATGTCTGAGGGGGCAACTTAATGAAGTGGGCTAGTTCATATGGCAATACTTTGTCACCACTGTCTCTTTGCTGAATGAGGAAAAGTTTTAGTGTAAACCTGGTAAGAGTTAAAGTTTCTTTTTAGGTGGGAAAAGGGAGGATATTGTTTGTTTGTTTTGGCTAGGAGAATTGGTTTTCTTGTCAGTTAGTGTGATGTATCAGACTAACTGTAACTTGAACAAGCTTTAGTTGTACATGACTTGATGGTGTAGCATGCTACTCAATGCAATGCAATGTTGGGGAGAGTTGAAGCCCCACATATGGATATTTCCAGTTCTCCAGCAAGACTGATCCCTCACTTTAAGCTGTGTTTAGAAAATTTTTAGGATATGCTTTCCAGAAAACAGTATCAGCAAAGGTGAGATGGCACCTCTTCCCCACACCATTCACCTCAGTGAGATATGAGTATTGGAGATTAATTGGAACCATTCATATTGCAGCACTACTTAGCATAGACATCCTTTCCTCTCTCCAATTTTTTAAACAAGTAAATTAATGTAAATGTTACACATCTTATCATTACATTAATGTTCATTAAAATCCCTTAAGCTGAAAAACTAAAATAGTCAGAGTACTAACAATAATGCACTATTGAATGAATTGCTTATATACAGTATCTTCTATGTCTGCATTTTGAGTTAAAATGTGTACCATAATACATATGTTATAAAATGTTTAACATATCAAAGCATGGAGGACATGTATTATGATTGAGTTAAGATTATTAACCTTCATATTTATCTTTTACTTATGGTGATTTTTGACTACAGTTCTAATATTACATTAATAAATCTATTTTTTGCATTTAATGAGAATATGCAAATATGAAAGGTGTGTGTGTGTGTGTGTGTATAATGCTAGCAGTGAGTAATCAAATAACGTAACTTAGTCTAATTCTTGTTGCAAGCCCATTGACGCCAATAATTATACCAATGATAATTTTACCCTCTTATGTCTAATCAACTCAGTATACTAGGCAAAGTCTGATATGGCTATAAGAACTTAATTTCCAAGTAAGTGCTCAGTAAGATTTAGAGGTGTGAATCATAGTATAATTCCTCATATATGTCAGTCAATTTTCATTGCAAGACTCTAAAATCTTTAATAAAGAATTAATCACTTCCAATCTTTATTAATATAATTCCTATTCTTCTGATCTATCCTAATCTTTCCTCCCTGACACTTTAGTGATCCATAATACTGTAACCAGACACTTCACAAAGTTGAATCTCATGTCCACACTCTTAAACTACACTTATGATAAATATTCCTTAATTCCATACACCTACCTCATGCCTCCAATAATTGCTTCCTTTTTCCTTGTGAGAGTTCTTCCATTGGAGTTACTTCACCTCTCTGGAATTATTTCCCTTTAAACTAATTTGTCATTTCTCTGTAAATCTCACCTTAAATCCTCCTTTTTTCTTTAATTTGGTGTCTTTTGTGAAATTGTTTTCTGATACTGTTTTGCAAGGATGTTCTGTAAAATAAATCACAGATGCAAATCTCCAAAATATTGTGAGGGAGTTTTCAGGAAATGCTCACATTCTTTGAAATATTCTGATGAGAAATATATCAGACAGCTGTGTCTTTATGGTATTGTAATTGAATACAAAAAGTTCAATACTATTGTATCTTAACTTTTTGTGTGTATAAATAAATGCTAATGATTTGGGTTCAGAAGGAACTGGAAACTGATGAAAGAGTGAAATACAAAGCGTTTTCATTAAGCTATTATCCACAGGTCATACTTTGCAGCAGTTATAATTTCATTGGGAAAAAGAGAAAACAATGCAAATATATGTCTTTACGATTTGCCTACAGGTAACTCTGACATAAAAAGGCTGATTTTATTCACAACCATTAAAGACCTAATACCTTATGATTCACTTTTCTAATTCTTAAAAGGATGTTAATTTCCTGTAGCTATACCCGTATTTGCCTAGTTTACTCACTTGATTAGACATAAGAGGCCAAATCTATCCCTTGTGTAGCTTCATTGACTTCTATGAGCTTACACTAGGGAAGAATTACATTAATTAAAGTTACATGATTACTTAGCATTAGATACTAAGGATGGTGTGTGCAATTCTGTGTCAACAGCTTTAACAGATTGGTTTGGTTATTGCTAAATAAGGAATAAGAATGTGAATTTTGAGAACCACATGCTTCTTCCATGGTTACATTTCCTGATAGAAATTAATACCCTACACTCCCAATTCACATCCTATTAAAAGCATTCTCTAAGGCTATGTACTCTAGGAAAAAGCCATTCAGAGTCAAACAGATTTCCTGGGGGAAGTCAAAGAGCAGTAGAATAAGAAAAGAGGGGGTGATGAAATGGTTAAGCAGCAGTAATGTTGGGAGCTCTTGTGAGGTTTTTAGGGATAGGGCTTTTAGGATGCTATAATTCTTAGGTTACCCCCATTTGTTTCTGCTATGACACCAACAGTAATTTAGGCCCACGGTTTTTCTGATGAAAACTTTGTTTTACTTGTTGTAGCAAACAGTAAAAAATAATTTAGTACTAAAAAGATATACAAGTAAAGACAAAAGAAAAGATCAAAATATATAAACATAAAAAATAAAGTCTTCCTTTTAACAAACATCCTTATTCACCCTCTAGAAATTTTGAAAAATGTTAAGTGGAAAACTCTTCCTTGAAAGTCTCTTTGGACCAGATCCACAAAGCGACTTCAGTGTTGTGACACTGAGCATCATAGCACCTAACTTTTACATGCCTAGAAAATCACTGGAACAAAACTGGGATCCACAAAGACTGAGTTTAGGCACCTAATAAGGGAGATGTACATGAAATTAACAACCAACTGAAGTTACTAGAAAAATCCCATTATCTTCAATGACCTTTGGATCAATCTCCTTAAAGGTATCAAATGTCCTTGTTCTAGAAGGGGAAAAAAGAATCAGATTTAGATGTACCTCCTTGAGGTCTCAGGTTCTATAGCTAAAGTCCTGTCCTGTTACTGTTTAAGAAAAAAAAAAAAAAAACTGTACAAACAGGACAGAGAAATGAGACCAAAATATCAAGTCAGCAGATCCTGATGAAATGCACCCTCCGGTATTTAAGAACTAGATGAAATAATCTCAGAACCATTAATTATTATCTTTGAGAATTCATGGAGGAAGAGTAAGGTCCCAAGGACTGAAGAAGGGCAAACATAGTATCTACCTTTAAAAATGAAGACCCAGGGAACTATTTACCAGTCAGTCTAACTTCCATACCTGGAAAGATACTGGACCAAATTATTAAGCAATAAATTTGTAAGCACTTAGAGGATAATAGGGTGATAATTGATGACCAATATGGATTTGTCAAGAACAAATTATGCCAACCACCTAGCTTACTTCTTTGACATCATTACCTAGTGGATAAGGGGAAACTGTAGATGTGATATATCTTAATTTTTAGTAAGGTTTTTGATAGTCTCATATGACATTCCTAAAAGCAAAAAAGGGAAATGTGGTCTAGATGAAATTACTTAAGGTTGATTTGCACTGGTTTGAAAGACCATACCCAAAGAGTAATTGTCACGGTTTGCTATCAAACTGAAAGAACATATCTATTGTGCTCTTGCAGAGGTCTGTCCTGGGTACAATACTATTAAATATTTTCTTTAGTGATTTGGATAACAGAGTGGAGAGCATTCCTATAAAATCTGAGGATGACGCCAAACTGGGAGAGGTTGCTAGTGCTTTTGAGGACAGTATTAGAATTTTAAAAGACCTTGATAAATTGGAGAATTGTTCTGAAATCAACAATCTGAAATTCAATTAAGACAAGTGCAAAGTCCTTCACTTAGGAAGGAAAAAATAGATGGTGGTACTGTTGAAAAGGATCTGAGGGCTATGGTGGATTGCAGACCAAATACAAGTGAACAATGTGATACAATTGTGAAAAAGGCTAATATAATTCTGGGGGGTATTAACAGGAGTGTCATCTGTAAGACTTGTCCTGCTCTACTCAACAGTAGTGAGGCTTCAGCTGAAGTAATGTGTTCAATTGTGGGAGTCACATCTTAAGAAAGATGTGAACAAATTGAAGAGAGTCCAGAGGAGGGCAACAAAAATGATAAAAAAGTTTATAAAACCTAACCTATGAGGAAAGGTTGTTGTTGTTTTTTTTAAAATGGGTGTTTTTAGTCTTTAGAAAAGAAGACTAATGGAGGACGTGATCAGTGTCAAATTTGTTAAGGGCTCTTATAAAGAGAACTGTGATCAATTATTCTTCATGACCACTGAAGATAGGAGAAGAAGTAATAGGCTTAATCTGCAGCAAGGGAGATTAGGTGTTAGGAAAATCTTTCTAACTATAGGGGTAGTTAAGCACTGGAATAGGCTTCCAAGGGAGGTTGTGGAATAACCATTATTGGAGGGTTTTTAAGAATAGGTGAGTCAAACACCTGTCAGGAATGGCTTTAGTGCAGAAAGCTAGACTAGATGACCTCTCAAGTTCTCTTCCAACCCTACATTTCTATGCTTTTATGATAAGAAAATGCAGCGTGTGTCTGATGCTTTTACTATAAGGTCACAGACACAACACGTAGCACATGACCCAAATCTCTTGACAAAAGTCAACTTACATCTCACTACTCCCAGACATGGGCCTTATTCACAACACACAGTTATTTTATTTTATTTTATTTTTGGAAAGGTTTCTTTTGGGATAATTGCCTCCATTGTATTCTATTTCTGTCTGAGGGTCTATGGGCACTGTGAAATCCACTCTTGTGAGTAGTAACTTTCACAGCCACTGGGTAGTGTATGGGTTACTGCAAAGGGAGATAGCTGGTTGCGCATTTCTGGTAGAGATGGTAAAAACATTTTAAATGAATTTGCTTAAAAATACCCTTTTTAGAAATTGGAGACTTTCATTTGCCCAAATGGTTCACATCTTTTATCATTTTTTTTACTAGCTCTAGCTCCTAATTAAATGGTTTGATCAATGAGGGCTTAGATAACACTTGTTTGTATACAGAGTCTTGACAAATTGGCTATATGTATAATTTGTTTTCCCCACAGCTGCCTGATGGTGTAATTTTAGTGACATCCTATTCACGTTCTAATTATGTGAGTAAGACCTCAAATAAACATCACTTACCTACCCGCTTAATTTGACCATGTTTTGCATGTTTGATGAGATAAAAAGAAAAGCTCTGATAATGATACCATTGTTGCCAAGTTCAATTATCCCGCCATAGAACCAAACTCCAGTGCTCTCTCGGTTGTGTACAAGAGATCATATGTCATCTGTATACGTAATCATAATATAGCAACTAATTACAGTAAGTGTGTTGTGCAGAAAGCACCAATGTAGTTATAGAAGGTAGGGTTTTAATATAAGAGCTGAATAAATATAGAGTGTTTATTAATGTTGCAGGAAATTGTTAACAATTAATAAATTATTAACTTATTATTAACTGGGAATAATTAATGTATATACATTTTTTGAGATTTAAAAGTGTAAATTATATTAGCTGATTTTAATAGTGCTCCTAATTGTCCAGTCCTTGCTTCCTCTGCTTTACAACCAGGGTTTTCTTTTTTAATGGATATTAATTGTTGATTAAAAGCTTCTCTCCCCTCCTCTTCTCTTCCTTATTCACTCACATGATATAATGTTGAGCTTGACTTTAAAAAAAAAGTCAAATAGGACAGCTGTATATTCCAAAAATTCAGGCCTCATGTGCAGCTCAAACTAGGGACCTCTCCGTTACTTTGTAAATGTCTAGATATATTTTTACCAGCTTCTGTTTCAATGGTTGTAACTAGAGGCATCATATATATTTTCATTTGCTACTGATGACCATTCACCAAAGGGCCTCAGAACTTGAAGTCTACGTGCTCATCAATGAACCAAAATGGATGATCAAATCAGATTCAGCACAACTGGGTCTCTACTGAGTTGAGTTATATTTTAGGGAAATAGTATTTGATAGAGAATGATGGGCCATATCAACACTTAACTGAAATTCCTGAATTAAAAAATCTCACTTCCCTTTAGTCTCTATTCCAGAAAAAGTACATGCAAAGAAATTATTTTCACATGGTTAATCATCTTATCCTTTATGCTGATGATAGCTCTTTCTCTATCCTCCTTCTCCTTGATATCAGTGAAGTCTTCAGTAGTGTGGACTACTCCACCCTCCTAGATCACTCTATAACTATGCTACATCTTGTTTTTCCTGTTATGTTTCCACTGCTGCCTATATACATACTTTTTTTTTCTCTCTCTCAAGAACTGACTCCTCCTCTGTATCAAGATCCCCCCTCCCCCATAGATTCCCACATGGTTTAGGTCTCAGACGTCTGCTCTTTTCTATCTACTCTTTTCATGTGTCTAGTCTCTACCTTTAAGTTTAGCTACAGTAGATGGAATGAAAATTTGACATTCTCTTGTCACACTGATTAAATTCCTTGTGATATTGTCTCAGCAATAATTGCATAATATGAATAATGGGGCTTCACAAGTGTGCCCTCTTCTCACTAGACTTCTTTCCATACACAAAACTGTCATAACTATAAAGGGAAGGGTAACAGCTGTCCTGTGTACAGTACTATAAAATCCCTCCTGGCCAGAGACTCCAAAATCCTTTTCCCTGTAAAGGGTTAAGAAGCTCAGGTAACCTGGCTGGCATCTGACCTAAAGGACCAATAAGGGGACAAGATACTTTCAAATCTTGGGGGGGGGGGGAAGGCTTTTGTTTGTGTTCTTTGTTTGGGAGTGTGTTCGCTCTCGGGACTGAGAGGGACCAGACATCAATCCAGGTTCTCCACATCTTTCTAAACAAGTCTCTCCTATTTCAAACTTGTAAGTAAACAGCCAGGCAAGGCGTGTTAGTTTTCCTTTGTTTTCTCAACTTGTAAATGTACCTTTTACTAGAGTGTTTATCTTTGTTTGCTGTACTTTGAACCTAAGACTAGAGGGGAGTCCTCTGAGCTCTTTAAGTTTGATTACCCTGTAAGGTTAATTTCCATACTGATTTTACAGAGATGATTTTTACCTTTTTCTTTAATTAAAAGCCTTTTTTTTAAGAACCTGATTGATTTTTCCTTGTTTTAAGATCCAAGGGGTTTGGATCTTGATTCACCAGAAGTTGGTGGGAGGAAGGAGGGGAATGGTTAATTTCTCCTTGTTTTAGATCCAAGGGGGTTGGATCTGTATTCACCAGGAGTTGGTGGGAGGAAAGAGGGGAATGGTTAATTTCTCCTTGTTTTAGATCCAAGGGGTTTGGATCTGTATTCACCAGGGAATTGGTGAAGGTTTTTCAAGGCTTCCCAGGGGGGGAATCCATTGGAAATGGTGGCAGCGGACCAGGGCTAAGCTGGTAGTTAAGCTTAGAAGTTTTTATGCAGGCCCCTACATTTGTACCCTAAAGTTCAAAGTGGGGATACAGCCTTGACACACACCATATATGATAATCAGACTACTGGGAATAACATCAGCACATGCACTCAGTACGTCAGTGCCTCCTTTCCTGTTTTCTCAGGAGATGAGCTCTTCCCTAAGTGACCTATGAGAGTCGGTCAGAGAAAAATCCTAAAACACTATGTGGCTAGAGTAAATACATGTGGCAAAAGACTCCCCAGACAAACATAGATAAAAGAAGGAAGTCCCACAGCTGGGCACAGTCCATTTCTTTGGAAGTAGCAGCAATGCTAGGACACACTCACCCATTTACCTGGAGCAATGCTGCTCCATCCCTGACCACTGAAAGGATGGATTAAGTAGGGGAGATATCCTGCATGTGCTCACATGTACACACACGTCGGTGCATATTGGTATTTCTTTTAGGAACTCGGTCAGGGTCTAGACCTCTCTTTTCCAACTGAAAGCATAGGGTAGAGGGAGCTAGGGAGAGAGGTATGCAGAGAACAGGGGTTAGGAATTTTCTCCATTCCAAATCAGAATCATAACTGCTACATGCCATGAATCTGGATGGATACTTTCATTTCTCTACATCTCCCAAAGAGGTCAATCTGATGTTGTCATATGTGGCCTGCTGGGGTATATGCAAAAGAAAGCTATATAACTTTCCTACTTATTAGCCCCCAATTACTATATATAATAATGTGAGGCTCTTTTCAGACAATCAAACCTTCTGAATCTGAACACTCTTGTTTTTAGCTTTCAATTTTGTTAACCCTCCCTATAGCACTTAACTTATAGTGAACATATTTACAAACTCAGCATTCACTGTCCCAAATACCTGCAATAACTGTAGTAGTGAACTTCTTATATTTGGAATAGGAAAATACTGCAGTACTGGAATCAGTGTTAACCAGACTCTTGTTTTTAAAATGGTGCTTATTTTATGACAGACAGACAAATAATTTCTCTTCAGTTCTAACTCTTCTTTCTTTCATGTTTATCTTTTGCTTCTGTGCCCCCTGGGTTATGGTTCAAAGAGTAGCTATTTAATAAGGGAATTGTTTCATTCAGTTCCCTCATCATATTTAATACAGTGATAACTTTATTTTAACAAGAAAAGTTTCTTTGCCCTGAGTTTCCCTTCAGTCTGAGCCTTCCATTAGGAATATATCAAAAAACCTTACCACCTGCACTTACTAAAAAGGAATATTAAATAGATAATTAAAAACATGCAACTTATTTAGAGCAATCTCATCACCTTTTCAAGAACACCTTTAGAAACATTAAATAAATGGTGAAGAATTGTTTCTGAATCCATTCTTTAATGTTTGAATAATTGTCTTTCTTAGCATTTTAAATGTACTTGTAAATTACTTAATGTGTTATCTAGCTTTAAAAAAAATATAAAAGCATAAACGTTCAAGTCTGAAATCAAAATCAGATCTGCATTGTTTAAAAATGTGGAGCTAATGGTTTCCTATAGAGGAAACACCTGTTACTAGTCAAGAATTAAAGCAGTGTTCCAGATCCCATGAAAGTGAATAAAGAGCTCACGGCACTGCTTAGACAAAAAAACCTTCAACAAAATTCAACAAAGACTATCAATCATGCCAGAAAGCCTTGATGAAATGTTTTCATTACTGGTGAACAACAAAAGATATCTTTCTGGAAAAAAAATCCTTGGGGATATTTCGACTGATTAATTATACAAATAGAGTGCCTCTTTAGTAACAAAGTGATAGCAAACAACATTGTAAATACAAACTTTTATGTGTCTTTCAAACTTCAGTATGTAGGGGTTTTGAAGATAGTCCTTTGCATTTAAATTTCAAAGCTGAATCATTTTTTTTTTAATTGAATGCTTTGGATAAGTATGGAAATTAGGGGGACACATGATTGTCTTATTCATATAGAGTCTTATTCTGTGGCTCCTACTCACACTGAGTAATACCTTACTATATGACTCATACCACTGATTTAAATGGGATGACTTGCATAGTTAAACATTCCTAGACATAAATAAGGTGCCAACTGACCCATAATTAGCACCATCCAAGTCAATGCAACTACACAAGTACATCCGCTAACTATTGTATCGGATGAGCCCTTTTGAAACAAATATAAGGATTTTTTAAAACTTGCAACAGAATACAGTGAAACCATGGCAGTAGCATAAGAAACCAACCAGGGACAAAAAAAAAAAAAAAAAAATGTTGCTTAACCAGAGGTATCCTAATAAACGTGGAGTAGAATAGTATTCATGGATTCTTTTTTTTCCCCCATAGATTTTAAAGCTAGTTAGGACTTCCTGTGTAAAACAGCCCATAGAATATCACAGAATGATTTCTGTATTTAGCCTATAACTTCTGGCTGAGCTACAGCATATCATTTAGAAAGACACTCAATCTTGATTTAAGGAGGTCAAGTGCTAAAGAATCCATCCCCTTCCTAGGTAAGTTGTTCCAGTGGCTAATTACCCTACTGTTGAAAATTTTTACTTTATTTTTGCCTGAATTAAAAGATTAAAGAGCTTCCTACTATTGGAACTTCTCCCTGTGCAGGTACTGATAGACAGTGATCCAGTCTCCTTTAATCTTCTCTTGAACAAATTAAATAGATTAAATTTCTTTAGTCTCATGGTAAGGCAGATTTTTTTCAGACCTTAAATCATTCTTGAAGCTCTGAACCTCTTTCAGTTTTTTCAATATCCTTTTTGAAACAAGGACACCAGAACTGGACATAGCATTCCAGTAATGCCATATATATTAGTAATACCACCTTATTATTCCTACCCAGTATTCCCCAGTTCATACATCCAAGGATTGTACTGATTCTTTTAGAGACATATTTAGTGTGTTTAGGGACTCTTTGATAGTGTAGAGGTGATCTCGTAAGACATTAGAATGCCTTATATGTCTGGTCTTCAAAACAATGTATTAAATCTACTTATTAAAAGATAGAGAAGGAAATGTGTAATACAGTAAAAATAATTCAAATTATTTCTAAACATACACTATTATTGCAGGGCAGATTTGAGGTTGTTCAGTATCTTAACTGTGCAATTCTTACCTTAACATGTTTGGATTTCTTTTAAGTGCAATTTTAATTCTGAATTAACTGGATTTGTGATTGTTGGGTTTTACCATGTGTTTTTGTTTTGTTTTGTTTTACCATTCAGTTACTGATGCATACAGTCAACCTTAACTCCATCTTAACATAGCTTTTTGTCTGCTGTCATTTCTCCTATTATCACAACAGTCTACGCTTCCTTGTACTAGAAGGACTTGATCTCACTTGGATAAACCCATTCTGGAAACTATGGATCTTTGAAAGTGGGTTACTACAGCCCTAGAGTAATAAATATGTAGCACCAGCACACAAAGAAGAATAGGGCAATTAATTAAATGCTGGTCATTTAAACATGTTAATCTAGCCCTTTAATAGCTCTGAAATTTCTTAGTTCAAAACTGTATTTCTCTGTTTTCACTCTTTCATTCTGATCTTGACTGTCTTGAATAGGCCAAGCCTGCATGTTGCACCTGCATGCAGTCTTCTGAAGTTTCTGGATTCATATACTAATAACATGTCTGCTGTACATGGCCCATGGAAACTGCTGCAATAGTGAAATTAATAGACCCAACTCTGAATGGTATCATGTAGGGATGCATAGCTCCCGAATCGCCAGTCCACAGGCGCGGCAAACTGCTCCCATGGCTACGAGGCAGGAGTGACCTTCAATCCAGCGTTTGTGTTTGGGAAACTTATTTGGCTGATTTGATTGTACCCTCGCAGCTGGTGTTCACGCGCTCAAGAGATGGGTTCGTTATCTTATGTGCATGTATACTGCCTGGCTCTTCTATGCGCAAGAATGTAACCACTAAGAAGAGTTGTAAACAAAGTAAGGAGAGAAATAAAAACCCCAGGAAAAGTTTTCCTGGGAGGCTTTTTGCAAGAGGCTTGTAAAGCTCTCTAGCTACCACAGACCTGGCGTTCTGTTTCCTTTCCTGCGTCGTCACCACAGCTGGTGACCCCGACGTGATACCCCTCTACTCACCGGCTGGATACGCCGAGCGCGCCCGCGGCTGTTTGCCGCCCCTTATTCGTGAGTATGGGGGGGAAACTTTCCAGTGCCCAGAAGGAGCACGCAAGAGAGTTACAAGAGATTATACGACAGCGATCATGTGTCGCTGTCCCGGTCGCTCATATTGAGGACCTCCTAAGGGAAATAGATCGCCAGTGCCCCTGGTATCCAGACTGCGGGTCATTGCAGCTTTTTGATTGGATACAGATTGGGATCACCTTGTATAGTAAACCCCGTGCCCCAGTTCAGTGCCTGCTGCTCTGGCAGCGTTGTAAGGAGGCACTGGAGGGGATCGGCCCCAACAGCCCCAAGCCGGTCCCCCTTTTGCCCCCAGGTGATGGGCCACCCCCCTCCTGCCCACAGCTGACCCTCCCTGCGCCGCCGCCCGTGGCGGCGCCCCCCTGCCTACCGGTCGGGCAGGGGGGCGCTGTCGCCGCGGCGGTGCGGCAAGCGCGTGAGGCCGGTCTCTTGACCGATGAGGAATCCAAGTGTGGGTTCGAGGCGTTTCCCGTCTCTTGGCGGGATAATGGAAATGGGGGGCAGATAGTGGACTGGGAGGCTCTCCCCTACTCAGTTCTGCGCGAGCTCCGCAAGGCAGTTCGTGAGACCGGGGTGCGGTCCACTTTCACCCTGGGGATCTTGGAAGGTGTGTCAAACGGTTACTTCTTGCTCCCCCAAGATTGGAAAGACATGTGTCGCATGGTGCTGTCTCCCGCGCAATACGTTGTGTGGGATAGCGAGTACCAGCGAGAGGCGCTTGCAGCAGCAGCGCAAGGTGGGGGGGCTTATCTTGCTGAGCAGTTATATGGCACAGGGCAGTTTTCGAGCATCCCCGAGCAGGCGGCGGGCACGCCCCGGGTAGCTTTCCCCATCATTGGCCAGTGTGTCCGTCGCGCGTTCCGCAGGGTCCCCGCTGCAGGCGAGTCCTCTAAGTCCTTTGCGGTTACTCGGCAGGGTGCCACCGAACCATTCCACCAGTTTATTGACCGCCTCCAAGAGGCAGTCCAGAGGCAGATTGATAACCCGCAAGCCCAGACTGAACTAATGATAAAATTGGCTTACGAAAATGCCAATGCAGACTGCCGCCGTGCCATGCAGGCAGTGGTCGGGCGCCCCGGGTATACCCTGGCAGAATTGCTGCAGGCGTGTGCTGACGTAGGCACTCAGACCCATCAGATGGCCCTGCTGGCAGCTGCCCTGCACAAGGGGCAGAAGCCTCAGGGGAACTGCTTTAACTGCCAGAAGCCCGGACATTTTTGGCGGGAGTGTCGGGCCCCTGCGGGGGGCATGTGTAAAAACAAACCCAAGCCCCGGACAGACCAGAGGCCCCGCACGCTGTGTCCGAAATGCAAAAAGGGCTACCATTGGGCTGCGCAGTGTCGCTTGGCCGGGGGTGACAGCCGGGTCTTGGCTGCTAACCGAGACAACCCCCCGGGAAACTAGTAGGCGGGCCTGCGACCAGCCCGAGACCCAAGGCCGCGCCCCTCTCCGTGCACGACGCCCCCGCCGCCACAAGGGGCAGTGCGGGGATTGACCTTGTTAATCAGGAAAATATGGATATCACTCTCCCCGGGGAGGTCCTCCTCATGCCGTCCCAGATTCAGGGCCCGCTGCCGGAGGGCATGGTGGGCCTTGTCCTACCCCGCTCGTCCGCCAGCAAGCAGGGCCTGTTTGTGGTGCCTGGGGTGGTGGATTCGGACTATGGTGGAATTATCCATGTTCAACTGTGGAGTCATCTCCCGAAACGGCTGTTTCAGGGAGATGCCTGGGCGCAACTCATACTTGTGCCCTACTCCCTTCCGGCAGGGGGAAGAAACGTTCCCCGAACCGGAGGCTTCGGGTCCACCGACCAGCGCACTATTCACCCACAAGTGGCAGCAGTTGTTAAAGACATTGGAGCACCCCAACCCAAACGCATTTACTGCCTCAACGATCAGCCGTTCGAGGGTGTTATCGACTCTGGGGCAGACATTACCGTCATTGCCGCTGCGCAGTGGCCCGCCCATTGGCCCACAGAGCAGGCTCCGGCAGTTTGGGGTGTGGGCGGGGCACAGGACTCACAACGAAGTGCCCGATGGTTGGAGGTTAGGGCGCCCCAAGGCATCCGCCGCGCCCGTATCCGGCCTATCATTCTCCCCGTCCACCTCAACCTGTGGGGCCGTGATTTATTGACACAGTTCACTGCCACCATCCATATCAATGATTAGGCATACGGCCCTCCCCCTCCGTTGGCTCACTGACGAACCCGTATGGGTTGCGCAGTGGCCGCTTCCTTTAGAAAAGCTGGAGGCCCTCCAGCACTTGGTTAATGACCAGCTGAAGGCAGGACGTTTGGAGGAGTCCACTAGCCCCTTTAATACCCCCGTGTTTGTGATTAAAAAGAAATCTGGCAAGTGGCGCCTCCTGCAGGACCTTCGCGCCATTAACAAAATTATACAGCCTATGGGTCCCCTGCAGTGTGGTACCCCTAATCCCAACCTTATTCCCTGTGATTACCGGTTATTTGTAATAGATTTAAAGGATTGTTTTTTTACCATCCCCTTGCACCCTGAGGACCGGGTGCACTTTGCCTTCACTGTTCCGGTTTTGAATCACTCCCAGCCCACTCCACGCTATCAGTGGAATGTGCTCCCTCAAGGCATGTTGAATAGCCCCACCTTGTGTCAGCATTTTGTTGCGCAGGCCCTACGGCCCTTCCGCGCAGCACACCCAGATGCCTTAATTTACCACTACATGGATGACATCCTGGTGGCTCACCCCGTCCTCCCTGATGACTGGCTGGACGAACTGCGCCACCAGCTTGCGGCGTGTGGCCTGGTTGTGGCACCGGACAAGATCCAGCGTCAGCCACCCTTTTTGTATCTTGGTCACCACATGCTCCAGTCATATGCCCGTCCAGTTTGTCCCGAGTTGGTATTGCCCAACCCTCTTACGTTTGTACAGCTTCAACAGTTATTGGGGTCCCTTAATTGGATTCGTCCTTTTTGCCCTCTGACTACCTCCATGCTGTCCCCTCTTTTTTCTGGCCTTCGGCAGGGCCGTCTCCCCGGAGATATCATTCCCGTTTCCCAGGAACAGCGCCAAGCGGTCACCCTCATTAACCAGACCCTGGCCCAGGTGTGGGTCGACCGCCGAGAAAGGGAACAGCCCCTTTTTGCCATTTTGCTTCCCACACTCTCACAACCGACAGCTGTCCTCGCCCAGGAGGGGGCGGCAGCGCGTCTTCGTTTAATTGAATGGATTTATTTGACCCACTCCCCTCCGCATACTATTCAGACACTCCCTCAACAGGCCGCAGAGCTGATTTTTAAAGTGCGAGAACGGTCCCGTACCCTCTTGGGTTGGGACCCCGTTGCCATTATTGTCCCCATCCCGGCTAAAGACTGGGAACGCACTGTCTCTTGCAGTGCCACCCTCCAATTGTCTCTTGCTGACTATGTTGGGGAAGTTAAATATCACATTCCCCCTGACCCCCGTCTTTCATTCCTACAACAACGTTGCCTTCACCTCCGGCCGTCCTTGTCAACCGTCCCCATTAAGGATGCACTTACCCTTTTTACGGACGGCGGCCCAACACGAGGTGCGGTCAGCTGGCAGGTGCAAGGCACTTGGCAAGTCCGCTTTACCCTGCCTCAGCGCTCCCCACAGCGCGCAGAGTTGGCTGCTGTCATCCTGGCCTGCCGATGCTTCCAGGATGACCCTTTTAATTTGATTACTGACAGTCTTTATGTTACTAATGTTCTTAAGTCTCTTCCAGGTTCCTATGTGTCGCCCTCCTGTGATGACAATTTGTTGGCCCTTTTTCTTACCCTGCAACAGCTCCTTTCCTCCCGCTCTAGCCCACTGTTTGTGGCACACATTCGCAGTCACACCACACTACCGGGCCTATTAACAGAAGGCAACACGGTGGCCGACCAGGCGGTCAAATCGGTGGCCTCAATTTTTTCCTCCCCAATCGAAAGCCACGCCTTTTTTCATCAATCCGCCAAGGCCCTTGCCAAGCAGTTCACTCTCCCATTGTATCAGGCGCAGGCCATTGTTCGCCAGTGTGACCTTTGCGCTTCTCTCTCCAATAGCCCGGAGGTAGGGGTTAACCCTCGTGGAACCTCGGCCAACCAGCTCTGGCAAATGGATGTTACACATTTCCCTCCCTTTGCCCCCTGGCAGTATCTTCACGTGTGTGTAGATACCTTTTCCCATTATGTGTGGGTCACCCCCCAGAAGGGTGAGGCCTCTCGTCATGTTATTAATCACATGATTCGCGCTATGGCAATCATGGGTCACCCATCCCATCTTAAGACCGACAACGGCCCCGCCTACTGTAGCTCGGCCTTTGCCTCCTTCTGTACCACGTGGGACATTGTCCACACGTTTGGTATCCCGTATAACCCCACAGGCCAGGCCATTGTGGAACGAGCCAATCGTGCGCTCAAACAAGCCCTGGTCCGCCAAAAACAGAAAGGGGGGATTCCCGTAGGCCTTCCTCCCCGCCAGGAATGGCTGGCTGCAGTGCTTTTTACCCTGAATCATTTGAATTTGACTGACAACTACTCTGCAGCAGAATGTCATTTTCGCAGCTACCAGGCCTTGCCCCGCCCCTTTGTTAAATATCGCAAGGCCCCAGACCCTCAGTGGCATGGCCCAGTGCCCCTTATAACGTGGGGACGAGGGCATGCTGCCGTTTCTCTTCCTACAGGTCCGTTGTGGGTCCCGGCGCGTAACGTCCGCCCGTGGCACGGCGATGGCCTGGCACCAGGGACTATCGAACCCCATTCCACAGTTCAACCTACATCTGCAGGATCCCGAGCGTCCTCGCCAGCGCCCCCCGCGGGGGCCCCCGCAGCGCATAACCTGGGGACAGGTTAAAGCCCTTTCATTGCAGGCCGAGCAGCTGCGAGTGCAGCAGCAGCTAGAACCTACCGCAGAAAATTACCTTGTGACATTGTTAGCTTGCCTTAATGCTAATTCACTCCTTATTTTGTGTGTATTGGGGAGTTTCCTGTTGGCCCCTAGCTGCCAAGGCGAACCCCAGATGGAGCAGCGGCTGCAGTTTAACACCTGGGTCCACCTGGCAGAAGTATTAAATCAATCTGATTTCTGCCTGGCCGTTGCCCCGGAAATGCAAGGTCTGTTAAGTACCTGCCTTGTTCCTGTCTGTAAACCACCCAGCAACATCTGGGGTGTGAGACAGTGAAAGAAATGTGCTGTTTTAAGCTTGCTGATAATAGTTTTGTATGCAATAGCAAATTGATATGCTGAAATGCTATGCTTAAGTCATCCGCCAAGACGTTTTTCTTCCTTGGTAGGATTATATTTAGTTATAGCCACCCTTAGAGTGGATGAAGACCCTTTTATAGTATGGGGTCCTAGTTTTGATGTTTGACGTTTTACTTTGCTGCTTTGTTTAATGTATACCCAATCTAGTGGCATTGTGTATGCTACCCTGCGAGAGTGTTTTGTTTAAACACCGCATTTATAAAATAAAACAGGGGGAGATGTAGGGATGCATAGCTCCCGAATCGCCAGTCCACAGGCGCGGCAAACTGCTCCCATGGCTACGAGGCAGGAGTGACCTTCAATCCAGCGTTTGTGTTTGGGAAACTTATTTGGCTGATTTGATTGTACCCTCGCAGCTGGTGTTCACGCGCTCAAGAGATGGGTTCGTTATCTTATGTGCATGTATACTGCCTGGCTCTTCTATGCGCAAGAATGTAACCACTAAGAAGAGTTGTAAACAAAGTAAGGAGAGAAATAAAAACCCCAGGAAAAGTTTTCCTGGGAGGCTTTTTGCAAGAGGCTTGTAAAGCTCTCTAGCTACCACAGACCTGGCGTTCTGTTTCCTTTCCTGCGTCGTCACCACAGCATCACATGGCTGAGAGGTGTGAACTCAGGCATAGTGAATTGAGGTTTAATATTTGGTAAGTCTGTTCTCTATCACGCCTGAGGTCTTCAAATGCATTTCCATTTTTATAGCATCCTAATTAATCAATGTAAGTGCATTCTGCTGCATAACCTATGTGCAAAGTCAGTTTAATGTGTGCTTACAAATTTCACTGGGAAGTTAGCATATCTTTACCCCTATTACACTTGCTATTTCATATTCTTCCCTGCTGTACTTCCTGCTTATTGTAGGACTAAAACCAGAAATTCTAAAAGAAAAATTGTTTTCTTCTGGTTTCCAGCCTCCTTTTGTACTCTCAGGAGGTTCAAATAATTCTGACAAATTTTGAATACGCATCTGAACCTCTAGGTTTTTATCTCAAAAAAATCAGAGGCTCTGTAATTTTTGTTTTGTTTTGAGGATCATTTGTTACTAATGCAAACTACACAGGTCCCTTAAGTTTTCTCATTAGTTAGAACATTACTTCCAAATTGACAGCACAATATAGTCTTAAAGTGGAGCTGCACTGGGGCTACAATAATAGTTTTGCCATCTGTGAGTAGTATGATTTTGGCTCCTGCTGCAGCCAGTCTCGGGAAGGTCTGCATAAAATGCAACTTTCAGATCTGCCAAGTGGAAAATCCCATCTGAAGGGCTGCCTTACCCACTTCTCTTCCTCCTAGATAAGAACAGACAATCACTGCACTAAGTGTAGATAATGCTCTCCACCCTCAGTAATGGACAAGTTTGCAGTTATGGGAGAGTAAGTGGGAGCATCTAATACCATTTTACAAGAAGGAACAACAACAGCTAGGCAGTAGGCAAGGCTGAAAGCTGCTTAACAAGTCTTTGATCCCTAATTTGAAGAGCAACTAGCCAAAGATTCAAAAAGAAACAGCAAAATAAAATTAAATACATCCGAATCAGGAAGTGTGCTAAACAATCAGTTTTCAGAGTAGCAGCCGTGTTAGTCTGTATCCGCAAAAAGAAGAACAGGAGTACTTGTGGCACCTTAGAGACTAACAAATTTATTAGAGCATAAGCTTTCGTGGACTACAGCCCACTTCTTCGGATGCATATAGAATGGAACATATATTGAGGAGATATATATATACACACATACAGAGAGCATAAACAGGTGGGAGTTGTCTTACCAACTCTGAGAGGCCAATTAATTAAGAGAAAAAAAACTTCTGAAGTGATAATCAAGCTAGCGCAGTACAGACAGTTTGATAAGTAGTGTGAGAATACTTACAAGGGGAGATAGATTCAATGTTTGTAATGGCTCAGCCATTCCCAGTCCTTATTCAAACCGGAGTTGATTGTGTCTAGTTTGCATATCAATTCTAGCTCAGCAGTCTCTCGTTGGAGTCTGTTTTTGAAGTTTTTCTGTTGTAATATAGCCACCCGCAGGTCTGTCACTGAATGACCAGACAGGTTAAAGTGTTCTCCCACTGGTTTTTGAGTATTTTGATTCCTGATGTCAGATTTGTGTCCATTAATTCTTTTGCGTAGAGACTGTCCGGTTTGGCCAATGTACATGGCAGAGGGGCATTGCTGGCACATGATGGCATATATCACATTGGTAGATGTGCAGGTGAACGAGCCCCTGATGGCATGGCTGATGTGATTCGGTCCTATGATGATGTCACTTGAATAGATATGTGGACAGAGTTGGCATCGGGGTTTGTTACAAGGATAGGTTCCTGGGTTAGTGGTTTTGTTCAGTGATGTGTGGTTGCTGGTGAGTATTTGCTTTAGGTTGGGGGGTTGTCTGTAAGCGAGGACAGGTCTGTCTCCCAAGACACACCACACGATCCATTGTCTACAGCCAAGCTCTAAGATATAACTGCATTTGCTCCAATCCCTCGGATAGAGACAAGCACCTACAAGATCTCTATCAAGCATTCTTAAAACTACAATACCCACCTGCTGAAGTGAAAAAACAGATTGACAGAGCCAGACGAGTACCCAGAAGTCACCTCCTACAAGACAGGCCCAACAAAGAAAATAACAGAACACCACTAGCTGTCACCTTCAGCCCCCAACTAAAACCTCTCCAGCGCATCATCAGAGATCTACAACCTATCCTGAAAGATGATCCTTTACTCTCACAGATCTTGGGAACAGAAAAACTTCAAAAACAGACTCCAACGAGAGACTGCTGAGCTAGAATTGATATGCAAACTAGACACAATCAACTCCAGTTTGAATAAGGACTGTGAATGGCTGAGCCATTACAAACATTGAATCTATCTCCCCTTGTAAGTATTCTCACACTTCTTATCAAACTGTCTGTACTGGGCTAGCTTGATTATCACTTCAAAAGTTTTTTTTCTCTTAATTAATTGGCCTCTCAGAGT
Source organism: Malaclemys terrapin pileata (assembly GCF_027887155.1). Classification (NCBI taxonomy): domain Eukaryota; kingdom Metazoa; phylum Chordata; order Testudines; family Emydidae; genus Malaclemys; species Malaclemys terrapin. The sequence continues at coordinate 95,793,267 of NC_071509.1, forward strand.
TGGTAAGACAACTCCCACCTGTTTATGCTCTCTGTATGTGTGTATATATATCTCCTCAATATATGTTCCATTCTATATGCATCCGAAGAAGTGGGCTGTAGTCCACGAAAGCTTATGCTCTAATAAATTTGTTAGTCTCTAAGGTGCCACAAGTACTCCTGTTCTTCTTTAAACAATCAGTGGGGCCAGTGGACAATTGAGGTGATAATGGAGCACACAAAGACGATAAGGCCATTGAGGAGAAACTAAATTAATTCTTTGTGTCAGTTTAACTGCACAGGATGTGATGGAGATTCCCACAGCCAAAACATTCTTTTTAGGTGACAAATCTGTGAAACTGTCCAAGATTGAGGTGTCATTAGAGGAGGTTTGGGAACAAATTGATAAATTAAAGAGTAATAAGTCACCAGGACCAGATGGTATTTACCCAAGAATTCTGAAACAACTCAAATATGAAATGCAGAACTACTAACTGTGATATGTAAGCTATCATTTAAATCAGCTTCTGTATAATATGTCTGGAGGATAGCTAACAGGTTGCCAATTTAAAAACAGGCTATAGAGAGGATCCCGGTAATTACTGGCCAGTAAGCCTAATTTCAGTACTAGGCAAATTGATTGAAACTATAGAAAGGAACAGAATTATCAGACACATAGATGAACATGATTTGTTGTGGAGGAGTCAACATGGCTTTAGTAAAGGGAAATCATGCCTCACCAATCTATTAGAATTTTTTGAAGGGGATCAACAAACATGTAGCCAAGGGTGATTCAGTGTTTATAGTCTACTTAGACTTTCAGAAGGCCTTGACAAGGTCCTCATCAAAGGTTATTAAGCAAAGTAAGCAGTCGTGGGCTAAGAGGGAAGGTCCTCTCATGGATCAGTAATTGGATAAAAGACAGGAAACAAAGACTAGGAATAAATAGTCCATTTTCAAAATGGAGAGAGGTAACTAGTGGTGTCCCCCAGGGGTCTGTACCGGAATCTGTTGTTCAACATGTTCGTAAATGATCTGGAAAAAGTGGTAAACAGTGAGGAGGCAAAATTACTCAGGATAGTTAAATTCAAAGCAGACTGTGAAGAGTTATAAAGGGATCTCATAAACCTGGATGGCTGGGCAACAACATAGCAGATGAAATTCAATGTTAATAAATGCAAAGTAATGCATATTGGAAAACATAATCTCCACCATACATACATACAAAATGATGGGGTCTAAATTAACTGTTACCACTCAAGAAAGAGATCGTAGAGTCATTGTGGATACTTCTCGGAAAACATCCACTCAGTGTGCAGCGGCAGTCAAAAAAGCTAACAGAATGTTAGCAACAATTAGGAAAGAGAGAGATAATGACAGAAAATATCATAATGCCACTATGTAAATCCATGTATGCCCACATCTTGAATACTGCATGCAGATTTGGTTGCCCCATTTCAAAAAAAGATATATTGGAATTTGAAAAGATTCAGAGAAGGGCAACAAAAATGATTAGATGTATGGAACAGCTTCCGTATGAGGAGAAATGAATAAGACTGGGACTTTTCATCATGGAAAAGAGACAACTAAGGGGGGATATGATAGAGGTCTGTGCAATCTTGATTGGTGTCGGGAAAGTGAATAAGGAAATGTTATTTACTTCTTCACATAACACAAGAACTAGGAGTCACCCAATGAAATGAATAGGCACCAGGTTTAAAACAAACATAAATAAATACTTCACACAACGCATAGTCAACCTGTGGAACTCTTTGCTAAGGGATGTTGTGAACTATAACAGGTTCAATAAACAACCAGATAAGTTCATAGAGAATAGGTCCATCAATGTCTATTAGAGCATGTGTTGCATCCATGCCCATTCTGGCTGAGTGTCCCTAACCTCTGTTTGCCAGAAGGTGGGAGTGGATGACAGGAGATGGATCACTTGATGATTGCCTGTTCTGTTCATTCCCTCTGAAGCAGCTGACATCAGCCACTGTCAGAAAACAGGTTATTGGGCTAGAAGGACCATTGGCCTGACCAGTATGGCTGCTCTTATGTTCTTAGCCCAGCCAATCAGAACAGCACCTTATTCCCCTCAACTGTGACAAGTGGCTTGGCTTCTATCTACTTCTCCCTTCTCCTCTCCTCTCCTCTCCTCTCCTCTCCTCTCCTCTCCTCTCCATCAGTGCAACACCAGGCCAGTGAGCAGGAAGAAGAGGACCATGCTAGAGCCAGCAACTCACACTCCCCAAGCAGGGCCAGCTCCCGCTTATCAAGCAGGTGCTTGGGACAGCCACTTCAGAGAAGTGTGGCACGTCCATCTGTTTGGCGGCAATTCGGCGGACGGTCCCTTACTCCTGCTCGGAGCCAAGGACCCCCTGCCGAATTGCCGCCACAGATCGTGATTGCGATTGCGGCTTTTTTTTTTTTTTTGGCTGAAGCCGGCCCTGTCCCCAAGGCAGGGGGTGGGGTGGGGTGGTGAAAAAAAGCAATAGGCAGAGCAGAGGTGTGTTGGGGGGTGGAGGGAATCAAGGGGCTGATGTGCTCAGGGAGGCATGCAGCAGAACTGTGCATAGCTGGGTGGGGAGAGTTAATGAAGATCTGGGGACTGAGGTAGATGTAGAGCTTGGAAAACACAAAACTGATTGATTGGGAGCTGGGCAAGCAGAGTTGATATGATGTTGGAGGGGCATAATTGATGTGGGTTTGGAGGGTGCACAGAATTAACTAGGATTTTTTTTGGGGTGGGGGGGAAGAAGCTGGAATCCATTGGTAACCAGGTAATGCTTCATATGAATGTGTATAACTATATGCACATTAAAAGATCTTTTTGTCACAAGATGTGGGCATGGATTTTTGAGAAGCAAAATAAGTTGGGATTGGTGTGTGTGACAAAGAGCTAGGTCACACACTGGAAGGAATTGAAAAATCAAGATAGATCAAATAAAACATGATGTAACTTTTTAAAAAAATCTCATTATGCTTGGGTATCTCTCATGATTTTGGGGAATATGATTCTTTTTTTTTTAATAACTTTTGGGGGTTTGCAATATTGAGCAATGGAGAGAATCTTTTTTTCCTGAGAAATGTCAGTATAGCTATGCAGGAGATTTTCAAAAGCACCTAAGGGATTTAGGAGCACATGTCCCAGTATCTGAGACTAATATAAAATTCTCATTCTGAAAAAAATGTATGCACGTGCTTAATTTTAAGCATGTGAAAAGTGTAATTTAACTTAAATATAAGCATGTGTTTAATCCTTCACAGGATTGGAACCTTAGTCTTGCAACATAGGTATTGTGGGTTTGGATTTCAAAGATAATTTTGGAAAAAATATTGGTCAGGAGAAGGAGAATGGGGAATAGGAGTATAACATGAACATTTAAGCACCTGGTAAACTTTATGAACTAGGTAGGATTACACACATGTATAAAATTAAGCATGTGAGTAAGGATTTGCAGGATCAGGACCTAGATTATGAGCTGTGAAGATTTTTAAATTACAATCTTTGCTAATCAGGATTAAAGGCTAGATTTCTAAAGGTATTTAGGTACCTAACTCCCATTAGAATCAATAAAAGTGAGGTATCTACATACCTTTAAAATATGGCCAATTAAATTATTTTAATATTGATTATATTTGATCTACAGTTGACAAAATAGATGCAGCATGCCATAAAGCATAAAGCATGCCATAAAGATCAACAGAACTGGGCTACTTCAGGGGAGGGCTAGAACTGGGGATTATTACCGAGTTGAGAACTCTTCACAAAGAATTGGGGTATGCCTTTTCAGCAGCTTTTTGTCTGATAAAGCAGGAAGTTTTAATTCTAACACTTTAGCTAATTGAATCTCTGTCTCTACCACAGCAGGGAGAAATGTAGTCTCTGAAATAGACTAGTCCTAGGTCATTCTGGGTTTTATAAGCCAGCCTGCTCCCAGAGAACACAACAATCAGTGCAGGTCATTGGGAGCAGATATAATGTGCTCCTGGCTAAATCTATACACTGTTACATAATGCTGTACAGATGCTTATGAATATAAATGAGCAGATCCATAGACTGAACTGGATTCTGTTAGCAAGAACATGTGATAAGTGCTGCACATATGCTACATTCTGTACATTAGTGGAGAAAAACAGATGCATATTTTTGGATCTTCTATTGATCTTACACATTTGGTAAATTACCCAAACATCAGATTCTGCAGTCCCAAAGCTGCAGGAGATCAGCAATGACCCTTTGAAAATCTATTACAGTACACCTCTGAGCAGAGCATATATCTTTTGCTTTATGATATAAAAAGCCCTAAGTTTGTCCATTACACTGACCCTGCGTCTTCTACAGTTCTCTGTTACATAAAGGAAGACAACCAAAACAGATTAAGTCCATATTCCTCAAGAAAAACCTCTTTTGAAAAACAGTCAACAACAATCTTTGCATACATACTGTACAGAAGATTGAAAACTGAAAATGCTAAGATATGCATAGATCAATAGATAGCTAATAGACACCTACTTAATCTTTAGTAGTAGTACAAATAATACATAATCATAATAGTAATAAGAGTAAACATATGTGGCTGTCACTACTGGGAAATACCTTTTTTACATATCACTGAATTATTGCAGATGCTTCCAGTGTCATAATCCACCATATGAGTAATTTTGTAAATGATCCTTGAATGATTTAAGAGAAAACTGATTAAAATAATTTTGAGAACTGTTTAGAAAGGGTCAGAACTAATGAAGAATTGTACATGATTTCAAGGAAATAAAGAATAAAATCTTCTACAGACAATAGGATCAAATTCTACATTCTACTCAAGCAGACCTCTTTCCTCCCAAGAACAAAGAACATAATAAATTAAGTAACATATAATAACATAGCTGTTCTTATATTCAGATCCATATGTATTGTCTTTTGAGGAAATGTAATCTAAGTGCAAACCACTTTTCTTTGAAAATATTCACATTACATCACTGTAAATAAAATTATAAAAACAAACTGAATAGTCTGAAATCAAACAAGGTGATAAACTGTCAGTCTTATTTTCCCAAAGGAACCCCATGTCTCATCCATCAGGCCTTCTGTCTATGTATTTCGTTTTCCAAACCTTTCTGCTCAAATATTGCTATGTATCAGGATATGTTCTATAGCTCATATTACAGACCCTTCTTAACTGTGAGAGTAATATCTGGCCAATAGTTAAATGGATACTATCAACTACTGTGTTTGGGCCAAAAATGTAGGTTGTGCAAAACAAAAACAAAAAACAAAAAACCATCAGCTGTGGGGTGGAGACAGTCAGGAATTAAGCATATGCTTAAGTGATTTCCTGGACCAGGACCTTATTTATTGTGTAGGAGCCACACATATTGCTATCTTTAATCTTTGTGGAACCATTTCATTTTCATCAGTATGTGATCCATCAGTATAGATCCAAGATTGTGTGTCCCTGATTTTCTAGTCTCAGGCTCCAGATTACACAAAAAAATGCAACCAAGAATGAGTGTGACAACCTTGACCTAAGTAAGACAGTGAAATCATTGTATTTTAAAATATTGTTTAAAGATTAACAGTGTCCTTTATGTAAATCAGATATTTGTTCTCTGAAGCTAAGTTCAGAGCTCTTTTGGGGCACTTATCCTAATTAGTTGTCTAGATATCTCTTTCTTGTTTAAATACACTTTCCAGTTCAGAAGGGGAAAATAATGTGTTGGATCATTATCCCCTTGATAAATGAATTCAAAGCAGCTGTTTTCCAGAAAGAAGCCCATGACGCAAAGGTGTGTTATAGTGCACTCTGCCTTCTGCTCCCTAAGTCCTTTTATTTTCTGATTTTTGTTGTTGTTCCCAGGAAAAATTCCAACCCATTAGTTAATTCAAACACACCCTTTGTTTACCTGTTCTTCCCTGCACTCATTAAAAATATATTTTGATTCTACTCAAATAATAACAAATAATCAACCTCAACTCATATCTAAGAGCAAAGATAGAAATCGGTGACATGTAGAACAAGTCCTGGCCATATCTCTTTAGGGAACTTATATCTCTGTAGTGTCTTAGTGCACTGATTTACATTGACATCCATTAATGGAAATGGTAGCCTTTCTCATGATCTACTGCATGATACTTAAAAAAAATCCTTCAGTATCCAAAAAAGGTACACTTCCTTGAACTGAAATTCTGCCTCTCCACCACCACTACTGTAATGAAAAGGGGAGAGGCTGTAAGAGAGTCATTTACAGAACTGATACCGGTAGTTAAAAAGAGATGAAACAGCAGAGAGAGATCTCCTTGCACTATCCAAGATGCAGTGTGGGGATGCTGGTTACTCAAGTTGGAAGAGAAGTGGGAGGTCCTCCCTTGCTTGGCTCTGTTCTGTGTTTGTGCTAAGAAGTCTTGTTCCATGGAGTTTCTCCACAGCAGCATGGAGATAAGGGCTGTGTGTGAAGTGGTAGGTGGGCAACTGAGTTGCCAAAAACTTGTGTATAGAGAGTATAGAGTAAACCCTGGGTCCTAGTACTACTCTGGCTTCAGGTTGTAAGACAGAATTTTGTCTGGGTCAGCTCATGTGGTTATCCCCTGAAAAACATCTTTTCTTACTTAGCCATTAGAGAATTCAGTTTTTTAGACATTCTGAGGCAGAGCTTTGGTTGAGACAGGGGATGAGACCTACTGGAGTGAAACAGACCTAGGCCAGATTCTCCAGTTGTCTCAGGTCTCTGAGGCACCTTATGCCTGTGACATAAGTTTAGGTCACTCCTGTGCAGCTCTAACTTGCTACAGGACCATGTTGCTGTAAATCAGGCTACCTCTACTCCTATCACTATACCCTATCTGACTTCTGGTTCAATAGATTGGAGACGCTAAGCCCATAGAGTATCATTTCCCAAAAAAATCAGCTTCATGTCACTAAACACACTTAATGAATATCCTTTACAAACAAAAATAAATAAAGATGTCTCTCTTTACTCTTTTTAAAGAGAACAGATCCTAGGTATATCATGATACCTGGTATACAATGGGAATTTGTCTTCTTTTATTTATCCAAAATAACCCACAGATTTTAACGTATTAATTCTTGTGTTCAGCAGTAACCAATCTGTTGATTTATAGTATCAAAGCAGACAATTGGCCTGCCTTTTTTTTTTTTTTTTTTGCTATGTTAGACAGCCTGGAATACCATCTGGTACTGGGATTCTTATCCTTTAAACTAGATGTGTAATTCAAGTATACAATACAGTTTTGTACTTCTGTCTTTTTAAACTGAACAGCTGTTGGGTAAAAAAAAAATACTCCAACAGGGTTGTTTTAAGTATGTTATCTATTAAATATCAATGAAGTTATGCTTGTTTAGCACCATTATCAAAGATGAGATTTTTCTCCAAGTTATCACACTCTGGGAAATAAACAATCTGTAGCATATTTGATGGCATCCAAACCAAGGTGTGGAATTTCATTAGGCTCTTGGGTGTCTCTAACGTTTTCATTTATCAAAGCTTACAAAACAGGATGATTCAATCTCTCAAATTGGGAAGTTTCTGTATTTAAAAGTGAGAGAAATACTCAAAAAAATTAGTAGAAAAGATGCTGCCTATTTGGAATGCTGGAAATTATTGCTCCATTAATGTTTAAATTGATATAAGTAAGGAGCGGATTCCCCCCCCCCACACACACTAGTTATAGTTGAATTGAATTGTTATCTCAGTGGACTATTTAAACCCAGAGATCGTCTACAAACAGATATGCAGTTGTGTCCCTATCTACCCCCCTCTTCACCTGACAACTGTTTCATTTGAAAACATCTTTTGCTATAGCAGGTGTTTGGTATAAGAAGAAATAAACATTTTGAATGGAACAAAAAATACTGGAGTTTAGATGGCCTTGTGTAAACTACACTACAATACTTTAAGCCTTGATAGGTTATGAGAAGCTCCATCATTGAGAGACCTAGTGTAAACACATTACTGATATACTGAATCATAATTTTAATATGGATATATGTTTAATTTTACTATATTAAGTGCTTGCTTCCAGAGAAAATACATAAAGGAATAATGCATTGTAGAAAAGAATGACTCATTTTTTAGATGTATATGAATCTTCTGGGTTAATATCTCTGGTTTGCTGGAAAACATGGTCCACACCATCCTGTACTTCCTACAGAAAGACCACAGGTCCATCTCTTTGCAGAGTTATTTCCCTATTTTTTCAGAGGGAGGTGTTGGGAGTTGCTCCCACAAAAAAGGCCACAGGGCCAGTCTGCAAACTTGAAAGATCTCCAGGGATACCCCATGCTTGGGCTATTCACATGTCCCTGACACTACGGCTCCATTTAGCAAAACTAACAGGGTCCTCCCTGGCTGCAACTGCTTCTAGTATTCCTAGGAAGGGGAGGCCTTATAGAAAAAATGAGGCAGTGTTGGACTGTATTATATTTTTGCCAGATCTGTGCAGGCCAGTGGAAGGATGATATGTATCCCCTTGGCATCACAGCTGAGTTGCACATTCCTCCCCATACCCTACCTTCTTTCCAGCTTATCTAGGTACTTATATGGCCCTGTGATGGGGTGTTCACTCCACACTTGCCCTGAAAGGGTTAATGCAGATTGATAATGGGGCTTATTAACCCAACAAGCCACAGCTGAGGGGAATCAGGTAGCAAAATAATTGCCTGGCTGAGTGAGGGAGCACAGCTGAGGAGGAACCAACTTGGCTGGATTTATAAAGATAGGAAAGCACACACAGTGGTGCTGCTGGGAAAGTCTGTATTCACTCCTTGAGAGGAGGGTTTGGCAGATGTAGAGACAGGTACTTTGTGAGAGGAGAGAGTTGGGAGGCTGGCAACCCCAGAAAGTGTAGCATACTAGATGGTAAGGAAAGGGTTTGGGGAAAGGCAGTAAGGTCTAGAAGGGAACAGATCTTGGCTGCTGACTACAGGGTCCCTGAGCTGGAACCTGGAATAGTGGGTGGACCCATGGTTCCCTGGCCAGCCATTGAGGGAGTGGCACCATGTGGCAGTGAATGGGGAGACTGCCTAAGATTTCTGGGGAAAGACTTTAAAGGACTACCCTAGAAGGGGAAAACACAGATAGTAACCTTGTAAGAGGGTTGAACTATGAAGAGGTGGCAAGCAGCTTGTGGAGTGAGAGAGGGGCTGCAGTCCTAGAGAGGGAGGTAGAGAGATGGCATGTAATCATGTGTCAACCTTGTGTGCTATTCCCCAGAGTGACTAGGAGAAGGTGCTATCCTAGAGGTCAGTGGAGCACCCCCTTCACCATAATAGCTGAGTGCCTCAATCTCTTAAATGTATTTCTTCTCACAACGCACCGTGAGATAGGCAAGTGCTAGTATCCCCATTTTATAGATGGGGGAACCGAGGCACAAAGGAACTAAACAATTTGTCCAAGGTCACACTGGAAGACTGGAGTGAAGCACCAAATTGAATCTGACTTTCCTGAGGCTAACCCTTTAACCACTTTCCCTTTCCTCATACCCAGAATCCCAGACCTGTAGGGTTAGTTCTAAATGAGTTAGAAAATTAAAATAAATTAATTCTATATCTCACACTAAAACACGTTGTTTATCGTTTGTATTACAATGGCACCCTGGAACCTTGGCAATTGTGTTGGAACCAAACAAACACAGAGTAAAAAGCTAGTTATGTACCTGAAAGAGCTTAAGGCTGAGATTTTTTTTCAAAGTAGTCTAAAAGAGTTATTAAGCACTCATATCTGACTGAATGTCAATGAGTGTTGGACAGCTAACTTAACTCCCTTAGGATTCTTTGAAAATCCCTTCCTAAAATCAAGATAAAACAGCTAGGTCAACAATCTGATGGGGGGCCTGCAGGAAGGACTGCATAAGAATAAAGTGAACATATTTTGTGTAGACTAGTTGTGAGACAAACCTATACATGGCTAGAAATTCACATTTATGGATTTGATTTCAGTGTTTAGGCACATTTGAGTGTATAGAGTATGAGTTATCTTCTCATTTGCACTGATACAATGGTCCAGTCCTGCACTTTTGAAGGCAATGGGAGTTTTGCTATTGATTTCAGTTAGAGCAAAGTCTGGACCCACATGAGTAACTCCATTAAGGAGCTGCACAAAACCTGTATGAGAGGGAAAACAGATGTCCCATCATTAATGGAGTGCCACAGTAGTGGCAACAAACATTCTCCTTGACTTCAGTTTTAACATACCCTAAGGAAAACTGCATCTCACAGAAGGAGCACAGAATGCAAGCTATACTAATAACACCATAATACTGTCTAGTAAATATGTATTCATTCTTTAAGGAGAAATGTGATTCTCTCTCTGTCAGAGCTGAGGCATAGGCAGCCAGGTCTTGTGATTGGAGCAGGAGTCAGAGTCGGGAGTCAAGCCAAGGGTCAGAGCCAGATTTAGAGTCCAGGGAAAGGCTCAGGAACAGCTCATGAAAGTAGGAACTAGAGTTCAGGAGTCAGGCAAGAAGGTAGGGCCCAACGTAGAGCCCAGTTGTACAGACAACTTCCCATGCTTCACTTTGGGTTTAAATAGGTGGCCCTGACCAATCAGATTTCACAATGTTTCGGTCTTCACCGAGAAGTCTGAAGGAATGCCTAACATAGTGAATGCTAATGGGAAGGGGGTAGGTTTAGCGGATAAAATAAAAAAAGAACAAGTTAAAAATCACTTAGAAAAGTTAGATGCCTGCAAGTCACCCAGGCCTGATGAAATGCATCCTAGAATACTCAAGGAGCTAATAGAGGAGGTATCTGAGCCTCTAGCTATTATCTTTGGAAAGTCATGGGAGACGGGAGAGATTCCAGAAGACTGGAAAAGGGCAAATATAGTGCCCATCTATAAAAAGGGAAATAAAAACAACCCAGGAACCTACAGACCAGTTAGTTTAACTTCTGTGCCAGGGAAGATAATGGAGCAAGTAATTAAGGAAATCATCTGCAAACACTTGGAAGGTGGTAAGGTGATAGGGAACAGCCAGCATGGATTTGTGAAGAACAAATCATGTCAAACCAATCTGATAGCTTTCTTTGATAGGATAACGAGCCTTGTGGATAAGGGTGAAGCGGTGGATGTGGTATACCTAGACTTTAGTAAGGCATTTGATACGGTCTCGCATGATATTCTTATCGATAAACTAGGCAAATACAATTTAGATGGGGCTACTATAAGGTGGGTGCATAACTGGCTGGATAACCGTACTCAGAGAGTTGTTATTAATGGTTCCCAATCCTGCTGGAAAGGCGTAACGAGTGGGGTACCGCAGGGGTCTGTTTTGGGACCGGCTCTGTTCAATATCTTCATCAACGACTTAGATATTGGCATAGAAAGTACGCTTATTAAGCTTGCTGATGATACCAAACTGGGAGGGATTGCAACTACTTTGGAGGACAGGGTCATAATTCAAAATGATCTGGACAAATTGGAGAAATGGTCTGAGTTAAACAGGATGAAGTTTAACAAAGACAAATGCAAAGTGCTCCACTTAGGAAGGAAAAATCAATTTCACACATACAGAATGGGAAAAGACTGTCTAGGAAGGAGTACGGCAGAAAGGGATCTAGGGGTTATAGTGGACCACAAGCTAAATATGAGTCAACAGTGTGATGCTGTTGCAAAAAAAGCAAACATGATTCTGGGATGTATTAACAGGTGTGTTGTGAGCAAGACACGAGAAGTCATTCTTCCGCTCTACTCTGCTCTGGTTAGGCCTCAGCTGGAGTATTGTGTCCAGTTCTGGGCGCCGCATTTTAAAAAAGATGTGGAGAAATTGGAAAGGGTCCAAAGAAGAGCAACAAGAATGATTAAAGGTCTTGAGAACATGACCTATGAAGGAAGGCTGAAAGAATTGGGTTTGTTTAGTTTGGAAAAGAGAAGACTGAGAGGGGACATGATAGCAGTTTTCAGGTATCTAAAAGGGTGTCATAAGGAGGAAGGAGAGAACTTGTTCACCTTAGCCTCTAAGGATAGAACCAGAAACAATGGGTTTAAACTGCAGCAAGGGAGGTCTAGGTTGGACATTAGGAAAAAGTTCCTAACTGTCAGGGTGGTTAAACACTGGAACAAATTGCCTAGGGAGGTTGTGGAATCTCCGTCTCTGGAGATATTTAAGAGTAGGTTAGATAAATGTCTATCAGGGATGGTCTAGACAGTATTTGGTCCTGCCATGCGGGCAGGGGACTGGACTTGATGACCTCTCGAGGTCCCTTCCAGTCCTATAATCTATGAATCTATGAATGTTCCTCCAGTCAGGTCCAAGAAGGGGTTCCTGATATAACTTCAGGTTTCACGGTCTCTCCTGCTCAGCTAGTAGAAGCTGGTAGGTGAGAGCAGGGAGGTGATAGTCTGCTAAAACCCAGCAGACCCAGGTTTGAGACCTTCAGGATCATGGCACATGCAAGGTGACCTCTTTCTGCCACTCTCATATATAACTAAGCAATAGAATTGCTCATTGGAACCCTTTAAAAAGTGAGTTTAGCAATTGCAGGACTTCATTCTAGAAGACCCTGAACTCTGTTTCCCTATCACAGAGCCTTCAGAAGTAAATTTTATCTGAGTACAAACAATCAGTGGAAGTTACATCTGCACTGAATTTTCACTTCTTTTCAGTATTATATGTTGGCACTTTGTAATGAATTATTAGTCATTTCCCTGAAAATACTATAACTAAATTACAATTAGCAATATGAAGGCAGCAGGGGTGTTTGCTGAGAGCCACTCTAGCTAAGAAAGAAGGCAGTTCTTTGCAGCCAACCAGGATATTAAGAAGTCAAGTTCCAGCAGTGGCTTTTAGGCTTTGTCTACACTACAACATTTTGTTGTCAAAAACTGTTTTTTTGCCGAAAACCAGGGGAGGTATACACACTACACCGCTACTTGTGGTGGCAAAGCTCTGCTCTTTTGCCGACAAAACAAAACCACCTCAACAAGACCTATAAAGCTTTTTGCAGCAAAGTTAAAGCGATGAAGCGTCAGTGTAGAAACTGCTGTTTGTTTTGTCTACATAATTGGCTTCCACCAATATCCCACAATGCCTGCCGTGACAACTCTGCTAACTGTTTTGAGCTCTGCTGCCATGCAGGCATGTGCCCCTCTCCTTTCAAAGCTCTGGGATGTATCTGACAGCTGAGCAAGCTGCTCCATTTGGGGAACAAAGAACAAACCATTAGCATGGAATGCTCCTATTCTGCCCTGCACTGGGAACACAGTGGCAGGGAGACTGCTGTTGCAGGGAGCTGGGTGGCAGGGGTGGAGGCTGCTATGCTACTTTGACATTCCTCAGAATAGAGAGCTCACAGAGCTACTCAGGATGCTGTTTCAGGAAGGTAAGGAGGCTGTGGGAGAACTTGGAGGGAATCACTGAACCATAGGCATGAAGGCAGAGTGGGCTGCTTTGGGAGAGACCGCTGTGCTGAGCAGAGGCGGGGGGAGGGGGTGGGCTGATGTGAGGGGGATGTCCCCCTCCAGCTGCCTCAGGATAGGTCGGTCAGCCTGCTGTCTCCCCCGCCTCAGACATGCCACTCTCCTCTCCCTCCCCCACAACACTTCAGTTGAAAAAATAGCTCACAATCTACTAGGATGCTCCTGGAATGATGGTATTTAGAAACCTGCATCATGTGACGCTGAACCTGCCTCATGAGGCACTGCAAACGCTTTCCAAAACACCCCGCGGCCAGTTGCACAGTGGAATAGCTACCACAGTGGACTGCTCTCTCTGTCAATGTAAGGGCTGTTAGTGTGGATGCACTCTGCTGACACAAAGAGCTAGTGTGGACATGCAGCAGTGGTATTAAAGTGCTTTAATTAAAGCGGTATAACTTTTGCTGACAAAACTTTGTAACGTAGACAAAGCTTTAGTGTGCCTGTTCTGAAACAAAGCACAGAGCACAACTCAGACACTCTTGGAATTTCCTCAGCCTATCCTGCACTAACCCCATTCCTGCAAGGTTTATGGCTAAAATAAGTTGGACTTCCTGCTCCTCTAAAGTACTAAATATGACTTCTTAACTGAGAAGGGAAAGGAGGGGGAGGGAGGATGGGTTTTGCTTTCAAAAAACAGAGGCTTGCTTAGACGCTAATATTCTGACTGTCCATATCCCTGGTGGTGCTGTGATGAAAGGTTCCCCACACGTCAGCAGAGCAGCATTCTTCATTTCCTTCTTGCAGGAAGTGAAGCAAGCTCTGAGAACAAACAAAAACACTCTCATCTGGGCTTTACTAGTGACAAAGATGTGATAAGTGGTCTCAGGAAAAAATTGGCAAGATGTTAAATATAGAAAAACAGGAGTCCCAGGGTTTAGAGCATAGCACCACCTCTGTCGGGATTAACTCTCAAGTGGAGCTTTTAACCACCTGTAACGTTAGTGGAAGGGACAATGCACTGCCGGTGCTTGTTTCCCCATCTCTTCCCTTTTCTATTCCAGTTCAATCATTCAACTAGACAGGAGCACCCATTTGGTCAAAAAGGAAGGGACAAAGAAGTACATCTACATGATCCCTGGTTCTGAGGGGAAAATTTGCTTTCATTTTCTTTCTCAGCAGAGTGGGGGCAGTTGAGCCAAAACTATGTCTCACTCAGACACAATGGGTGTTTTCTAGACAAGGGTTTTATGTGTTTAACAGCAGGTCAGGAATTAGGTGATCAGCTGGAGAATATCATTACGACAAACCCAAATAGCCTGGGTATAATAAACAACAAATCTTTAAATCCAGAGGACCCCATTAACTGTTCAATGTTGCTTTAAAAGTATTAAGGCCTAACATAAACAAAGACTGTATATTTTAGATGTAAGATATTCAAGAGTATTAGGCACAATGCCAACATAAGAACCTACCATGTGTTAAAGATTATCCTGCTGTTTGTCACATTCAGACCACCTGCCTTTTCCCAAGTAGCCTGAATGTTATGGTGGCTAATTGTAAAGTCAACATAATAAGAAGACTACAGTTGTGTGGAGGACAGAAGCTCCATTTTACGAAGGATCTTGAGATTTAGAAATTAAAAAATGGAGTGAAACAATTTCTGTGAAGGAATTTTTTAAAAATGTTTTGTTTCAAAATGTTCTGATGTTTACTTTATATAATACAAAATAAAAAAGGAAAACAAAATCATTTGCAAATGAAAACTTTTTTTTAAAGAAAATGTCATTTTGATATTGTCAAACTTTTTTAAAAAACTATTCTTGTCAAAATAGAGGTGATTTTTGTGATGTTTCAGTTTTGACAGAATAATGTATTCTGATAGAATATGGTTTTATAAGAGTTCCTCCTACTAGTGCTAATCAAGGTAACATAAAACCTCAACATCTAGCAGACTAAAATATTTACAAACATATCAACCTGAAATAAAACACAAACAATAAAATACCTAATTTTCTCCCATCATAACTTTATTTGTGGTATGTAAATAATCCAGTATCATTTCCAGCTCCATGTTTTCACCAATAGATTGACTGCAATTTCTACAAGCATTGCAGTACAGTTTTAAAAGACAAATGAAACCTTCTGATAAACAGGCTTCAAATGATGAAGGGAGCTGGTTTACCAGCTCAGAAAATATTACATTAATGTGCTCAAACTCCTAATTTTGACTAGTTCCAGACTGGCTGGCTTTACCAAGGATGTGTTCCGGCTTAACATCCAGGAAAGCAGTGAAGAGGAGAATTACATTCAGTGTCAAGACTGGCAGCTTTTTAAAAGGGATACTTTCGGGGTCTTGACAATGTTGTAGTGAAGCTATGGGAAGTATAGGTGCAGACAGCATAAACCTGGGGGCACAATTACATTTTTTGATTAATCCATAGTGTGGTTATCTGATGGTTTACAGTGTTGTATTACGTATTTGTGCATTATTTCAAGCAAACATCCATTTCTTTATTAGCTTGATTTTTGGTTGTCTTACTGTAAGCCATGCTGGCTTAGTGTGGCACTCCTCTAATGGTGGCTAGGCCAGGTATAGATAGATGAGCCTGCTGCACAATTGGTTGATAGATACATCTCTTAGTTCAGGCCCTCAGGCAGTAAAGGCTCATTAATTAACATCAAGAGGTCCCAGGTTGGATCCTTGCTCTGGATGACTCACACAGGGTGTTGGTTCTCCATTACCTTGTGGCCATGTTCAAGTTCAAAAGTTTGTTTATGCTTCAAGGCATAACCAAACCTCTAACTCAGGGGTCGACAACGTTCGGCAAGCGGCCAGGGTAAGCACCCTAGCGGGCCGGGCCAGTTTATTTACCTGCTGACGCGGCAGGTTCGGCCGATCGTGGCCCCCACTCGCCACGGTTCACTGTCCCGGGCCAATGGGGGCGGCGGGAAGCAGCACGGACCGAGGGATGTGCTGGCCGCGTCTTCCCGCCGCACCCATTGGCCCAGGATGGCGAACCACGGCGAGTGGGGGGCCGTGATCAGCCGAACCTGCCGCGTCAGCAGGTAAATAAATTGGCCCGGCCTGCTAGGGTGCTTACCCTGGCGAGCCGTGTGCCGAACGTTGCCGACCCCTGCTCTAACTGATAAGACTTTCTAAAAAAAACATTCCCTGTGGGCAGATTATTCCATAACTGCCTACTGCAAGGCTTTCTGAACCTTCCTCTGAAGCCTCTGGTATTGGCCACTGCCACAGGAAGGATACTGGAGTGGCTATACCTGTGGCTTATATAGCAGTTCTTGTGTTCATAGGTAATAGATTACATTTTCTATGTACATTTGATCTAATGATAAAAAGTAGAAATATGCTGAACGTTTTTAGGAACCATCCTATCTGTTAATAATTGTAAAAGACTAAAGGAAATGGATCATTAATCTTTTTTGTGAAAAGAAACGCATATTATAAATTAATAGCAGTTTCTTCCATTTACACAAATTTTGTAAATTTGTGTTTTCTCATTCAATGTCAGCTATAGCATTTCTATAATTCCATTTATAGTAATATTATGTCACATCTTCTTATTCTGTAAGACAAGGCCTAATGTAGCATAATGGAAAAGTGTGTGGATCTGTTTATACAGCCACGTATTCCTTAATGTCTATAGACAATACATAAAATATCATCTTATATAAGTGTACGTGCAATTAGTCCTTATAGTATTTCTAATTCCAGTCATTCATGAGTGACTATTTTCAGTCTCTGGAAAAAAACAAAAACACATTTTTTTCCCAGGTGGGGTATCTCCAACTTACATAGAGCTGCAGGGCAGTACTACTGTACTTAGCCCTATCACACCCACCAGTCTAGAGTTATGTTGGGATTGAGGGAAGAGTGTGCAACAGAAGTGACCTAAGGAGGAAGAAGTTGTGGCTGGAATGCAGTGCACTCCTGCTAGTCTATGCATCCTATATTCCAAATGGGGCCATAGGTACCAGAAAATAAGTTAGAGAAGTTTCTGGGCTTGCAACAGAGGTAGGCCAGGTCTGCAAATGCTGAATATCTGGAGAACCTCTGAGGCACAACATTGTTTTGTCTACCCCATCCTTGTGTTAAGCAAAGGGTAGGAGGTTCTCAGAATTGGGGCTGTAGAGTATACATACTTCCGCATGTACCATAAATTGCTGCAGTGATCTGAACGACTGACTAAAGTGACCCTAGTGACAAAAATCCTAAGAGAGATTTCTATTTTTAATTTTCTCATGTAATAGCTGTTAATGTATTTGTACCCATCTGGAAGAGATTAAGGAAGTTGCTCAATAGGTACCAAAAATTAAAATCTACTCATTCCGATTATTTTTATTTAGAATTGCCTTTTTCCACTCTTTTATACATTACAACTATACTAATTCAAACACTACTGGGATTATGCATATTTCCATTTAATTGACTGTCAGAATTCAGGGAATAAATTTGGTATTACTGCGATGCTACATTTAATTAAAGTCATTGCTATCCTGATCCTTAGTACCATGGATTAGTACTAGTCTCTCGGATAAAATGAAGCACACTAATTGTAAGCTGATTTATCGGTTGTCTTCATGCAACTAGATGGCACTGCTATTTACACCAAATGCGGTCAAGTATCCTTTTAATACAGACATGGATTACATGCATTAAGCACACAACAACATAATCCAAAAGCACACTAAAATGTATCAGAAAGACTGACAAAATCTCAAACAGCTGTTGGGTAGCTGCAAATTAATTCGGCCTCTATTCCTAAGAGTTAGTGAAATAAATAGATTGCTAAAAAACAACCACACCAACAACAAAAACATTGATGACAATTACAATAAAGTTCAGTATTTTAAATATTGTCAGGATGTTTTAAAATATGAACACGTGTGTAAAGAGAATAGTAGTTCCTTAAAACATAATAGTGCAAATGTGTGGATAAATTACTGTAATGCTAAACCATTTGTGGTTTATTTGGCTCTTTGCTTCTAAAATGTATTGTTACAAATATATAATCTTGGAATTCTTGGGGAATAAATCCTGGAATTCACCAGTGTAACACTCTAATAATTTTCTCAACCATTTTTGGAGGTATTTATTACGGAATTTATTTTGTTGCTCATGTCCTACTTTTTGTCACTTCCTCCATTACACAGAAGAAAGCAAGACACACAGGATATCAGCTAGCATGCAAAACTTAGCACTGTCACTTTTGTGTACTACTTTTCCTTTTTAACTGAAATTCAGGGTTTGAGAAAGTACATAAGAATGTCCATACCAGGTCAAACTAATGGTCCATCTAGTTCAGTATCCTGTCTTCTGACAGTGGTCAATTCCAGATGCTTCAAATTAATGAATAGAACAGGGAAATTGAGTGATCCATCCCAGCATCCAGTCCTAGCATCTGGCAGAGTCCTTGGGAGTACCCAGAACATGGGGTTGCATCCCTGACCATCTTGGCTAATAGCCATTGATGGACCTATCCCCCATGAACTCTCATAATTTTTGAACCCAGTTATAGTTTCAGCCTTCACTACATCCCCTGGCAATGAGTTCCACAAGTTGACTCTGCATTGTCTGAAATAGCAATTCCTTTAATAATAAAATAATAATAACTAATAATACAATTATTAATTTAATTGGATGACCCCTGGTTCTTGTGTTATGAAGGTGTAAACAATAATTCCTTATTTGCTTTCTCCATCCAGACCATTCATGATTTTATAGAACTTGATCATATCACCTCTTAATCATTTCTTTTCTAAGAAGATACCACTCTTTAATCTCTTCTCATATGGAAGCTATTCCATAGCTCTAATCATGTTTGCTGCCCTTCTCTGTATCTTTTCCAATTTTAAAATATCTTTTTCGAAATGGGGTGATCAGAAGAGCACACAATATTCAAGATATGTATGTACCATAGCTTTATATAGTGGTATTATGATGATTTCAGTCTTATCTATCCCTTTCCGAATGGTTCCTAACATTCTGTTAGCTTTTTTGACTCATGCTGAACATTGAGTGGGTATTTTCAGAGAAATATTCACAACGACGCCAAGATCTTTCTTGAGTAACAGCTAATTTAGACTCCATCATTCATATGTAGAGTTGGGATTGTTTTACAATGTGCATTACTTTGTATTTATCAATGTTGAATTCATCTGCCATTTTGTTGTCCAGACACCCAGTTTAGTGAGAGCCCTTTGAAACTCTTCATAGTCTGCTTTAGACTTAATTTTGTATCATCTGCAGACTTTGCCACCTCACTGTTTTACCTCTTTTTTCCAAATCATATATGAGTATATTGAATAGCGTTAGTCCCAGTACAGATCCCTGGGGGATACCACTAGTTACCACTCTCCACTGTGAAAACTGACCATTTATTCCTACTCTTTATTTCCTGCCTTTTAATCAGTTACTGATCCATGAGAGAACCCTCCTTCTTATCCCATGGCTGCTTACTTTGCTTAAGAACCTTTATTGAGGGATCTTGTCAAAGGTTTTCTGAAAGTCCAAATACAGTATATCCACTGGATCTCCTTTGTCCACATAGATTGCTAAGGCATGATTTCCCTTTACAAAAGTCATGTTGAGTGTTCCACAACAAATCACATTCATCTGTCTCTGATAATTCTGTTCTTTGCTATAGTTTCAAATCAATTTGCCAGGTACTGGAGTTAGGCTTACTGGTCAGTAATTGCCAGGTTCACTTCTGGTGAACCTTTTTTAAAAAATCAGCATTACATTAGCTGTCCGCTAGTCATTTGGTATAGCAGATGATTTAAGTGATAGGTTACACTTTGTTGTCAGTTCTGCAATTTCATATCTGAGTTCCTTCAGAACTCTTGAGTGAATACCATCAGGGGTCCTGGTGACTTAATACTGTTTAATTTATCAATTTGTTGCAAAACCTCCTCTACTGACAGCTCCATCTGGGACAGTTCCTCAGATCTGTAACCTAGAAAGAATAGCTCAAGTGTAGGAATCTCTCACATTCTCTGCAGTGAAGACCAATGCAAAGAACTCAGTTAGCTTCTCTGCAAGGGCACTGTCTTCCTTGAGTGCTCCTTCCTGCTTCTGATGTATTTTTTTTTCTGTTAGTTGTGGGTTTTTTGCTAGCTACTCTTTAAATTCTTTTTTGACCTCCTAATTATAGTTCAGTCAGTTATTGTAGCTTGTTTTTTTGTTGTTGCTGAGTAAAATGGATGACAGAACTTTAAACAGAGCTGAACAACTTGACACTTCTAAAAATTCAAGTACTTCTGAAAAAAAGGAGTGACTGTCAGTGGTTTCAGAGGGTACTAACATGGTTAGTAATTGTCTTTCCTCAAACCCATTATTTAAAAAAAAATGTTTCTTAAGTACAGTTTAAGAGAAGGTGGGAAGTGGAAGTGCCCCACTGATGCTTGTTTACCACTAATACAACTGTCCACTGTTGACTATTCTCTCTTGATATCTTAATATTTAATTTGTAGTTCTGAAATAGTTTACATCCTTTCTGATCTGACATAGTATATCAAGTTTCTTTCTTGCTTTCTTTCTTTGCTAGAAAGTGAAAACATGGGCACTGACATATTCCAATGACAAGGACCATAAACATACCAGATATGGTATGGTGAACAGATAAATAAATAAGTAGGCTTTTGTAGCTAACGGACCAGAAATAGTATGCCACATCAGGCCACTGTCTCTAGGCAGGGGGCATATTGGAAATGCATGTTTTGTTTTGGTGTATTTATATTATTGACATAATAAGTTACAGTCTTATCCATCAGCCCTTACATAGGTACAGGCAAACATTCTACTGACATTAGGACCTTCATCTGAGTAAAATGTTGCAGAGTTGAGCTTTTAATGTAGTTAAGTTTCAAAGTCCTTTGGCATCATGGTAGCAGCAATAGCTGTGCTCTGACTCACAATGGTCACTTTTTCTCTTCCTCCTTAAATCCATCTCCTTTTGCATTTTAGGAACTATAGATCATCCTCCTTTCCTGCTGCAGTTATGTAGCACACTTGAATGAATCCACCCTCTGGTAATGATGGAAAATATATTATTCCACTATAACTGAAAATAAAAAACTCTTTGTCAATAGAATGACTATAACTAGCACTTCTCTCTGGGTTGCATACAGACATCATGGTCTGTGAGACACTTGTAGTTTACCTTCAGTGAGTCAGCTTTTAAGTCCCCTAGTGACTAAAGACTGCAACCTTGCCATACTCACCCCAGAGGCTAGCTTACAGAACAGACTTTGTATTATGCTGCAATACATTATTTGTAAAGAATATATGCTTCCTCTTCTATTCTAGATTTTAAAAAAAAACCATTTTTTATCAGAATTTTTCTAAACAACTTGTTGATGATGTCAGTGTATTTTGCAAAATTCAGAAAAGGAAGGTAAATTGATAGAATGTTTTATTTTTACCAAATTCAGTCATATTTTCAATTTATGCATGTGCAAATACATTTTTGCAAAGCTTTTTAGACATGTATAGCTGTGTACCTGCAGTGCGCTTATCAGTCAACTACACACTTACTCAGCAACACTAACATAGCTAGTAGACCATAAATTAGACTGTCACGACCTAGTTTTCTGCACAAAAATCCTGCCCTAACTCCCACATATAACTGCTGAGCAATAGACAGTAATACACTATCAGAGATTGGATACAGGGTTTTGTTTTGTTTTTTATATGGGTCTACTGCCAAATTTGCCTACAAAGACTGTAATTCATGAATTATTAGTATTTGGCATCAAACATTTCTGTGTTGTGAATGTTTCCTGTGTCCACATCTTTTATTATTCAAAATCTTATCCTGTACTAAAAGTCAGAGGGGGAGAGACAGCTCTGAAATAGCGACCTCCTCTAGTAACTCAGTCTCCAACAAGATTCTTACAAAAGATAAATTTGTGAGATAATCAGAGATGCTGCTTTTGTAAAAATCCACAAGAACAGTGGTCAAATAATCCACTAGAAGATAAAACACCTATTACTAGCACAAAGTGTAAGTCCCTCTAAGCAAGGTTTTTGCCTGTGTGAATGACTGATACCATCTGGAAGCAGAAGATTGACAAGCAAGAAGACAGTTGAAGATAACAATAGGGCACCTGAAAATCACTGAGGGGATTTATCACTCTCACAGTGTATGATAAGTAGAACACTGCAAGTATTTGGGTTTTTTATTCTTATACATTGTTTTAGAACTTGTTTCATGTACAGCTGAAGCAACAAAGATACTTTTTGCTGTAGTATAATCTTATTGATTTTTAAATATATTTGATGTATTTTTACTTTACACAGCTGAACAAATGAAATGCACTCAAACTGTGATCACTGATGTTGTCCAAGTCACAGTAAAGGAAATGATAATTAAAGGACATGCCATACTCTGCAGAATCAAACTAGATTGTGACAAGGACTTGCCAACTTCCAGTAGATATAGTGTGTGTATTTTTTAATAGTTTATCATGTTCCCAATTAGGGGACTATCTTCTTTTTTTTTTAATTTTGAGATTTGTATTAAACTATTAATCTGAAAAACTCATGTAAGAATGTGTTCTACTTTTCCGTGAATACATAGAAAAATGAAAGGGCATTGTGGATTGAATTCACCCTTGTGCAGAAGGTTAACAAGACATATGCACCCATTAACTCTCACTTCAGCACTCATAAGGCATCACAGGTGGAATTAAACAGTACATATTGTCACAGACTAGGGATATGGCTGTAAAATTATTAACTCCATGTTTAGTGAACCTTGTTTCTTTTCAGGGTCTCTACTTTCTACTGTAACCTTCATTTTGGTGTGTGACTTTCATATTGTATTCCTTTGCACCCATTTTGTTGCAGGGGCTGGTTACATAGTAGAAAGACTCTCTGAGAAGCGATGATATAGCCATCACGATCAGTTAATGTTGAATGACTCTCCTCTATTGGAACAATGGGGTTTCTACTGCTAGGGCTATTAACTGTATTCAGAAGTCATGGAAACACGGTAGACCAGAACTCTCTCAGCTAGAGCACATTCCCCAAAGGAGAACAGTGTCTTAAAAGAGGGATACTTTTCTTTTGAAAGGGACCACATCCTCAGGCATATGAAATAAGACCAGGCTAAGGAAGGTAGGAAAGTTTCCCTAGCCTAAGGATACTGACTAAACCCAGGGATCATTGGTGAGATGAAATCAGACTTGGACTACATTCAGAATTTTGTTTTTAAAGCTCTCTACTCTTAAAGTACACCAGGGAGTTAGTGTCTGTGAATAAGAAATTTCTTTGCTAAGCCTATGTTCCTTTCTTTCTTGGGACATTATCCCTGAAGGAGTTAATTTAGAAGCTCAGAACACCCACTGTGAGGTTGAACTCTGCGGGAGTTATTACAAAATAGGAACTCATCAGGGCTGGGGCACAAGTTCCAGGGTCTAAGGTTGCCAGATGGGTCCCCCTTCCTGGGTCCAAAGGTTGCCTGAGACACCTAGAGCTAAGAACAGTGACCAGTCACTACCCAAACCCAAGGGTTTAGAATCCTACACAGAGGTATGCAACAGAGTGGTGTCCCACTAGAAAAGAGGACAGGGCTAGGTTGCAAAACACTGGGCTTGTGTTAGCTGTCTGCATTCAGACAAATTTTACCAGGTATAAATAAAATACTAGTAAAACCAAATAGAAACCATGGACCAGATCTTAATTTGGTGTAAATCAGCATAGTTCCATTGACTTCAGGGAGAAGAGTTACTAACACAAAATAGTGTTTTATTATATTCTCATGTACATAAAAGTAAATTTAAATTTTAAAATGGGGGAAGGGGAGAATTTAATAGGATGAAACCAACTAGGCTCCAGTAATCAACAACAATGAAACAGGCTTCTATAAAAATTAGTTTTACAACTACAAGAGCCTTATTCTCCATCATCCTATACCTTGTGTAGTCATTGATACCACTTTTCACGATTGTAATTGATTACACATGGTGCAGGGTAACAAAGAATAAAACCCAGATAATTGAATTAATATATATTTTAAGGCCAGAAGACACCATTATGATCAACTAGTCTGGCCTGTTGCATAACACAGGCTAAAAAACCGCACCCAATCTGCAACAAGCCCAAACTTTTATTTGAGCTATAGCATTAAAGGAGAATTGTATCTTTTCTCTAGAATGTTTAAATGACCCTGTATAATTTAAACCCCAGATTGTCTCCCTCACATATTGTGGTGTACACTGGAGGGGAGGTGTATAAAGCGAGCCTAATTAAACCCTCATAAAAGCCAAGTAGAATTGTCAGTGTAGGGAATTTTAAAGCTGCACTACATAAAAGGGTGTAGTAAAGGACACAGCTTCCTGCAGTCAGAAGGCTGAGGCATTCAGAATGCCCCTTGATGTTCCTAGTGGGGTAGTTTGGCTCAGTATCAACTGCCAACACAAGACTGACTTGAAGTCAGAAGTGAGCCCTTAATAATTATGTCCCTGCTATAGAATTCAATAGGTTGGCTTACACTCTGGGATTCTATAGGACTTTAGCATTAGTATTGTCTGTGCAACAACTTGGAAGCAGGTCTGGAATGCTAATACTCTCTAGACAGTGCATTGAGTTATGTCAGAGGGGCAGTACACACTTACAAGCATCTTGGTGAAACTCAATGAGCTATTATTTATTAGGAATAGTGTAAGCAGGCTTACCTTACATAATGGACCTGTAGCTTACCAGAGTCAGGATGTGAATGGATCTGAATGCTGATTCCCAGAATTCTGTTTAGTAGCCATACCAACTTTTAAAGAATATGATCCTTCACCCCAACTATATTTAATTTTTTTTTTTGTATTTTTTAAAAATACTTTTTCCCCACTTTTTCCCAACTGTACAATTTTAAGGTCAAATATAAAGTTACATATAGACATGTAGGAAAAGCAAAAGCAAGATGGACATTTTGTGTTATTTTTGTGTATGTATGTAAACAGCTTAGAGAATGTTAAGATTGCAAAGTCAAGCACATGCCAATGTTAGCAAATGCTAGAATTAAGGCTATCCTATCCCCAACCCAGTCTGTCCCTATCCCCTTCTCCTCCTATTACCACCTTTCTGGCTCCTGCCCATTCCCCATCTGTTGTTATCCTCTCTACATTCCCTGGCTCTTGCTTGTCTCCTTCCCCTACTTCCTGCCTAACTCTGTCCATGCCCCCTAATCCTTCTATATCCCCAAACTCTTGCTCTCCACCATCTTTTCTCCTATCCTTACTCCTATTGCCCCTCCTTCCCCTGAGGATGCATCATGAATCGCTATATTTGCAATTACATATACACTTCCATATAGTACTTGATGTTTGAAGAGTTGAGATAATTATGTCTGGCTCTTTTTCTTAGCTAACCTTAGCTGCCTAGTGGAGCTGCTTTTTAAGTTCAGAGTCAAAGCCCTAAAAAACCCTGGATATTATTTGGTTCCTGTGAACTCTATATGGTTGTCAATTAAGGAGATATAAGTGTAATGGCTTGCAGTTGTATCAATTTGTGCAGAATTTATGAAAAATAATGGTACAGCACAGTGGCATCCCTTATAACGCAATACAGCAGACAGAACAGGGAAGGAAGGAAGAGAGAAAAGTGAATCGAGTGAAAAAACCCCCAAAGGCACTGCTCTGATCAGAAAGGAATAGAACACAAAGAGCCAACTGATTTCAGAATATTGTATCAGAATGGAATTGTATAAGAAATAATTACATTTGTAAAAAAATCCTGATTCTTTGACAAAATTCAAGTTATTTTGATTTAGGGTTTCAATTCTTTAGATTTGAATTGAATAACGTTCTCATCAATGAAGAGAAACTATATATCAGCTCTCATGTTGGTCTCTCAGCAAGCTAGCTAATAATTCCATTTTTTTTACAGGAATTCATTTGAAAGAATTTCATTCAAGACTTAATCATCTGAAATAAGAAAATTCTGAACTAGGCTCATCTGGGACTTCATGTTTTAGTGAATTGGAGACATAAGTGATCAAAAAACCAATTTAGGATGCATCTACTTACATTTTATATGTGATGTTATACATTTTCTTGGTAATACACAACAGTTTGAAATGGCCAGAGATAAATTAATGGTACAAAGTGGCATGACACTTACAATACATTGTAATTTATTGAGAAAGCAATGAATGTACACTGGGAGTTTGTACATAGTAAGCATTTGCCATGGCAAAATCTTGAACAGCAGATGTGTCTTGGGAGGCAGATAGCCTGGTATGTCTAAACACAGTAGCTAGTCTGATTCCCTCCCATTTGAGGAAATTCCTTGTTATTTTGAGGACATGACTGAAATTAGGTATCTTGCTTCTGTGGTAACCGAACAATGTTTTGAGGGAACAGGGGGCCCCTTCTTCTGAGCTAGAGTATCAGATAGTGATGCTCACAGAAGTACTGGAGATGTTGAGAGAAATGTGTCCAATAACCTATGCTTTGGATCTACATTCTTCCTGTCTGGTGAAGAGCAGCAGGGAAGTACTGTGTCCATTGCTCATGAAGAATGCCTCTCAAAGAAGTGGGCTGCCAATTACTTTGAAGTAAAAATTGGTGCAGCCTTTGCTGAAGAAGTTATATAGTTAATGTATTGACCAGTCTCTCATCTTCCCTTCTTGGGTAAGATTGTAAGAAGGTTTGTGGCAAGACAACTCTCACAATATCTACATGTCTTTGATTTTGTTGACTGTTGTTAGTCTGGGCATAGACCTTGTTTTGGCACAGAGATTGTTGGTCACGTTGGCCAATGATCTCCCTCTGATGGATGAAGATAAGTTGTCTATCATACTATTGATAAATATATCAGATGCCTGTGATAATGAGGTATTGTTGACTTGCCTTCAGACCCTGGGGTAGCTTCTTTCTTTTTCTTGGAGATATCAACAGGTAGTTGTGGGGAATTTTTCCTCTTCCTAGAACTGTCAAGTGTGGGGTCCTTTAGGGAGCCAAGCAAACACCCCTTCTGTTCAGCATGCATATGGGGCTGTTGGGGGGCCAATAAAGAGACATGGGGCGCAGTGTTTTCAGTATGCTGATGACTCCCACCTGTAAGCCTCTATCTCTTCTGACTTTGAAGTTCAGCACCTCTGAAGTTCAGCCAGTGTCTACTGAAACTAAAGGATAGATGAGAACAAACTTGCTGTGGCTCAATTCAGACAAGACTTAAAGTGATGGCAGTGGGGTGCGAAAAGTATATGGAGGACATGGGGACGAGGGGAAGGTTACATCAGTCCCTTTGATTGAAGATATCTGTCTGTTTGTCTACTATTAGTTACTTAGGTTTGCAATTTAGAAATGATTTTAGACCACTAGCAGCTCTTTGACATTGGTATTAAAGCCGTGACCCAGTCAGTTTTTTACCCTCTGTATTAGATACGGATGTTGACTTGTGACTCTTCCTTTCAGATGCAGGTCTTGCCACTGTTATCCATAATTCTGTTACCTCAGGATAAGGCTCTAGCAATTTGCATTATGTGAGGCAATACTGTAAAACCATTTGGAGACTGAAGCTGGTGCAGAATGCAGTAGCTCACCTGCTGAGTGGTGCATCTCACTGGTAGCATAGGACACCAGTGCTCCAGAGTGTGCACTGACTGCCCACTGGTCTCTAGGTAGAATTTAGGGTTTCAATTATGACCTGTAAATCCCTGATTGACCTAGGACTGGCCTTTCTGAGGGATTTTCTCTCTCCTTTTGCCAAACTGCCACAGCTACGGTCAACAGGGCCACACAAATTGGACCCTCTTCATTATAAGAGTGAGATCAGCTGGGAGGATGATACTGGTGACGGCTCTGACATGGTAGAACTTGCTCACCTACTTGCTCTGAAATAGCCTGAATTGGTGACCTTTCAGGTATGCTTCAAAAGACAGAGATTTTTGGAGAAGGTGAGGGTATGCTTGCTTATTAGAATAATGAAGGGGCAAAAAGAAGTTTCTGAAGGTGGCTGATGAGTTCCTGCTGCCTGGTTGCCATACAAATAAACAGTGCTAGAGAGTTCTGTCTCCTATAGCGCACATTTTTATTTGGCTGAAAGAGCTCTGCACATTCACAGATCTAGTGTTGGAAAATAAGGGTGTTGGTGTTTAGTGTTTACTTTAGAACAGGTTTAAAAATAGTGATGAGAGCTAATCTACTAATGGGAGAAAGTATGTGAATAATTATTGACTGAAGGGGAAAAAAAACACAATTCACAATGCATAATATTCAGGCAATATTTGTGACCAGAGAGCTGGTAGAATAATAAAAAAAAGTGAATAAAATTAACCACAAATATTATTTTCAATGAATTATGCAAACAGTTCTCAGACCTGTCAAGACCTGAACTCCTTGATACAATCAAAAGATAAACTTGGGCAACAGTTCTGTAAGCAAAATATGATATTGGTGCCTCATCACTCTAGCCACCTTTTTAATATAATAACTCTTAAGATTTATATTAGAGGTTCCCCCTTCTGCACACTTCATAAGGAGGCTGATCCAACCCATTAAAGGCAATGGAATGATTCCCACTGAAATCAGACAGAATGAAAACAAATTTTGAAACGTCAGAATTTTTCATGGAATGGAAGTGTTTTCCAGCCAACCCTACTCCTGGAATCTATTCCATCCTGACTCACTTCCGCGATCTTAGACAAGTAATTGGACCTCTATGTAGCCTCAGTTTATCCATCTGAAAAACATTTAATTTACCTTTCAGAATTTGTTGGGATGACTAATCAATGTTTTAAAGAGTTTTGAGATCCCTGTTGAGGTGATATTATTTCTAGTACACATTGTTATCATTATATATCTATAGTGAGACAAGCATACAATAAGTGTGTAAGGGTGGCAAAATCCATAAAAAAATTCCAACATATTTTTCTCAAATGTTTGGAGCATGGTGGTAATTGTGTTCAGAAGCCATATCAGATTTCATCAACTCTTCATGAATGCATCTGCACAAAATGTGACATAACACAACAGTATTCTGACCCAATACAATATGATTTTGACATGTGCCATGTCTCCAGGGGGGCTGGAAAACAATGAAATTATGAATCTCTGATGTACTTGTTTTTATTTTAGAAAACAAAAAGAGAAGTTTGTTTATAGTTTTCTTGTTAGAAAGAAGGGACCACATTCACAGGTATTGGGGCCAGTTAATCAGGTTTATGTCTGCTTTGAATAATGAGGATCACCAAAAAGTAGCCAAAGACTATTTGTGAATGCAGCCCAAGTATCTCACTCATTCATATACACACATGGATTTTACAATAGCAATTTTGCTGTTTGTTTTTTTCATTGTGACGTGAAAGGAAAAACTTATGAAACTACACCAACTTTTTCATCTTTTCACAAAAATTATCCAAAAGCCAAAATTCATCAGTTTCAATTCAACTTTTTTTACTAAGCTGTGTTGAACATGAATCTGCTAATTTTACATTATACAGTCTGACATTTCCCTCAGTAATATTTGAAAAGTAGATATCTGACTGAATACTTTCTAACACAAGAATAGACAGATCCATTTCAGAGGTTTCATGCATATCATAATACCTCTATTGAGCTTTCTATTACTCAGTGGATTCATAAGTTATCTCCGTATTATGCAAAATGCAACATGCATCAGAGGTGACATATGCTATTTTGGGCTTTATTACAGTATACCTAATAAACTGGAAGGACACTCATGTCAAAATGAGATTT
Source organism: Malaclemys terrapin pileata (assembly GCF_027887155.1). Lineage (NCBI taxonomy): Eukaryota > Metazoa > Chordata > Testudines > Emydidae > Malaclemys > Malaclemys terrapin. The sequence continues at coordinate 95,823,338 of NC_071509.1, forward strand.
CAGAATATAAAATATACTCTCCAACCAGTGGCTCATCTGACATAGTATTATATGCTTGTTCTGTTGCATTTTGAAGATGCCTCGTGAGAGTCAAACATAAAACAGAACACTAAGCAAGACTCTTAGTGAGTACTGCCTGTACCTTTGTGAGTCTAATCACATTTTAAGTGTCACTAGCAAATTGAGTCATGTGCTGTGTGGATAGCCTCTATCATCTGCAACAAAATATGCAGTTAAATAGTATACGAATCACATATGGCAAAACACATCTAATACAGCTAGATGAAAGTAGATGCTTATAAGCTTGCCTTCTGTATAATCTCCTTTTTCATCTATGTGGCTTGAAGTATCAATGTTCTTAGATTACAGTTGTTATGTTAAAGGTGATGGAATGCCAGCACTGGAGACTGAAGTCCTGTGTTTTACAGGTCCATTACGGACAACAGCCATAAATGATTTATGTTGTTTTTTTTATATATAATGATTCACTATTCACCCAGGATTCTCAGCAATGACCTGGAGGGACCAGCTCTTGGGTGAAGAGGATAGTGCAGTTTGCACTATTCAATGAAACTGCCAGCAATAGTGTTAGTTGTGAAGTGGACACCTGCCTACAGTGAACTACACTTGGACTCAGACCAACTCACTTCACATAGAAAACCAAACACCTCTCTGATGGTAATAACCCTCATCTCATAATGTTTGGGCAAGATTTTAACCAGTGACATACACGTGGAAGGTTCTATGTCCTTATAACCTTGGGATTAAAATATTTTCTGGGTTGAAACATCTCCTGTTAAGTAAATTTCTTTTTGGTAAGTACTCTATGTATAAGATCGGAAAGGCAACGAAGGAGAGGAAGGAAGCATTTAATCTAGCTAGTTTTTCTACTATATATTATATAGTTTATACTTACAAGAGTTTAACGCATTGTGTCTAATCTCAGATGTACCAGAATGAAATAGGATTAACTCCATTGTAGCTAGTGCAATAATTTGTATGTATATTGGTGTAACTGAAAGCAGATTTTTATCTGGTTTGTGTTGTACTGGAGATGCTTTACTTTTTAATTTGTTTTTTTGTTTTGGCAAGACAAATCATACATCATGATCCAGTCAAAGAGATTGGGATTTGGGAAAAGCATGGAAGGAGAGGGAGGACAATCATTTCTGAAGTTCAAGTACGGTCTATTTCCATAAGCATAGAACTTCAACTGGCATTTTAGAAGAAGGCAGCAATATCTTCCTTAGACTCAACAAAAATACAGGAAGAGCCAGCAATCGAACCAGCAGGTTTTAGGTAGTAGTAACTGTAAACTGTGCCACTGCCAAAGAAACATCTGTAACAATAGAAGTAGCAGACCACAACTTAATATAGAATTCTGTATAATCAATGCCACATATCTGGCTGAAAGGAATTCAGGAAGGTTGAGGAGCATGATACAAATTCAGGCAGAGTGAGTGGAGGACCTGACTACAGAATGATGTGCTATACCCCCAGCCCTAATTGGTACCATGCAACAGAGCCTGCCCAAAAATGATACAAAGGGAAATCATACAGGTCAACAGGCAACTTGTCAACTTCTTTGAATTTAAAAGAAGAGACTGCTTTACAATCTAAGAAGGTACAAAACATTTATAATTAGAAACCTGGATAACACTGAGTACTTTAGTAACAGAATCATGGATTTAAACACAGCTGATGAGTTAGTCACACTTGAATCTGAATATAAAGCACAGTCCCTCCGCTATCTCCCTAGTGCACAGGGATGTTCAGAATGCTGCACCATCTAGTAGGAAGATTCTACCTGTGATTCACTATGTGCCTAGCTTGTTCCATGGGACTGTGGGGAGGGGCCAGGATCTGTGTGTTGAGTGGGGGTGGGGCTGTGGTTTTCCCTTCATTATGTATCCTTTGGGACAATGTGATCCCCTACAGGCTCATGTAGGAAGTAGTTATTGAGGACAGGAACTGTGATTCTGCCTGTCTCTTGCATGTGGTGTGCAAGGGTAGGAAGAGGCCTGCTTCTCTCTCCCTTGTGCACCCACAATTACAACTTGGCCCCAAATGCTGACTTTAAATGACATTTGGAGAACAGAAACTTATTCATATTGAAGTAAGTAATTTAAAAAAAAAGCCAGTTTTATGTTAATATTTGTACTTGCATCTATTTTTTTTAATAGTTGAATGAAAAGGAGGAAGTTGTGGAGCCACCCATATTATATAGAAAAAATAAGCAGAGGGCTTGGAGCCAGGAAGTCTCGAATTTTATTCTGCACAACACCCCTGTGAACAAAGTAGAGTAAATGTTATTGATCATTTTAAATCAATCTAGTTCCTTGACTTTAGTTGATCATTGCTGATTTATCCCAACTGAGAATCTGTCCTTATATTTGTAAGAACACAGCTTCTGATTTACAAGTGTCTGTGGTCTCAATCCAGCAACAAATGAATTCCATTTACATCATTGGATGGTTAGATCAGGTCATGTGTGAGCTATTACTGAGCATTTGTTCTTACCCTTTCTAGAACAGCTATCAATCTTTTTATTCTTTACAATATAAACAGACAGAATATTGTGATCAGAAGATTTTTCTCACCACCATCATTATATCTAACTCATGCCAGGTTCATGATTCCTTTTGTACTTGCTTTTCAATGTGGCCACTACCAGGATACCATAAAAGATTAATATTGGTGTCTATTGTGTTCTTGTTGATTGTTGTCAAATGGGAGAAACTGCTAGTACCAAACTTGTAACTAAGTGTTTTTTGGTATGAATAGTACAATATATATATAAATTCTATTCAATATACTATGTTTAACATACACTATGTTATGATATGAAGGAATTGTTAAATCCTTCTTGATTGTATTGTATTTAAAATAATCTCTTACTCTGCGCAGAAGATCACACAGACACTGACAGACAAGCTCAGGCCAAAGCCATAGGCCAATTCACTTGTGTGTTAATAGAGATAAAAGGAGATGTTATTTGAATTGTTTTTGCTTATCTATATCTTGTTGTTTACTATTACATTATATTTATATTATTCATGCCTGGTAATTAAATAATCTTAGATCAAAAAGTTTGCAAATGTAACAATGTATTCAAGTGTTAGAAGTTCATGAAAACTATATTGTTTTCACTTATCCATTCCTATTGTAATGGCAAGGATTTACATTTTATATATATAATGTGTATATATATATATATAATGTGTATATATATATATATATATATATACCTGTGACTAAATAACTCATCAAATGCAAATTAAGTGAATACTAAAGTCAAAGCAATTGGCCATTGTGTGGGTAGAAACACTGATCAGATTGTTGTCTGGAGAAGAAGCTGCAAGTACTGATTCAAAGGAAGATCCTTTATCTATAGACTGTTTGGATTCTAACAAGGCAGAATAATTTATCGAGAAGATAGCAATCCCCAGAATTATTCTGGGTAGTCCTGGAAAAGACTTTGGGAAACTGGCAGATTACACTGGTCTACAATTTTTGAGAAGTCATCTGCTTCAGAGATAAAATGTGCTATTTATTATGTATTTTCATGTGCTGAATTCAAATCTGACAATTAAAACAACTGATTGGCTACTGTTTCTAAGATATTTAAGTTTTTACATTTTATGTCTATGTATATTGTGTGGATAGTAGAGTTTTAATCATAAATTGTAAACCTAGGTCTTTTCATGTGTTTATGTTGCTTTACATGATAATATTTCACCTGTCCTGTAACACTTTAAAAATCAGCAAAAGGGTTATATAAATAAACTTTATTATGAAACAAAAGGCAAAAAATTATTATGTACATAGTTTAGTCCTATTCAGTGTCTACTCGGCGCTTCTTGACTTCTCTCTTGTATTCATTAAATGGAGCATCTCTTGTTACTGTCCAGCATAGTCTGCAAGCATTGATTGGCTCCATTTGCCCTAATAGCGTTTCTCCATTGTTGAAATGGCCTGGTGAAATCGCTCGCCGTGCTCATCGCTCACTGCTCCGCAGTTCGGTGGAAAAAATCTAGATGAGAGTGCAAAAAATGTATCTTTAGTGACATGTTGCAACCAAGGCTTTTGTATGCCTTGAGAAGGTTTTCCACCAACAATCTGTAGTTGTCTGCCTTGTTGTTTCCGAGAAAATTTATTGCCACTAACTGGAAGGCTTTTCCTTGCCCCACAATGCATGGTCAAATGCATCATCTTGAAGTTCACAAATCTGAGGACCAACAAAGACACCTTCCTTTATCTTAGCTTCACTTAACCTTGGAAATTTTCCACGGAGGTACTTGAAAGCTGCTTGTGTTTTGTCAATGGCCTTGACAAAGTTCTTCATCAGACCCAGCTTGATGTGTAAGGGTGGTAACAAAATCTTCCTTGATTCAACAAGTGGTGGATGCTGAACACTTTTCCTCCCAGGTTCCAATGACTGTCGGAGCGGCCAATCTTTCTTGATGTAGTGGGAATCTCTTGCATGACTATCCCATTCGCAGAGAAAACAGCAGTACTTTGTGTATCCAGTCTGCAGACCAAGCAAGAGAGCAACAACCTTCAAATGGCCACAAAGCTGCCACTGATGTTGGTCATAGTTTATGCACCTCAAAAGTTGTTTCATGTTGTCATAGGTTTCCTTCATATGGACTGCATGACCAACTGGAATTGATGGCAAAACATTGCCATTATGCAGTAAAACAGCTTTAAGACTAGTCTTCAATGAATCAATGAACAGTCGCCACTCATCTGGATCGTGAACGATGTTGAGGGCTGCCATCACACCATCGATGATGTTGCAGGCTACAAGATCACCTTCCATGAAGAAGAACGGGACAAGATCCTTTTGACGGTCACGGAACATGGAAACCCTAACATCACCTGCCAGGAGATTCCACTGCTGTAGTCTGGAGCCCAACAGCTCTGCCTTACTCTTGGGTAGTTCCGAATCCCTGACAAGGTCATTCAGTTCACCTTGTGTTATGAGGTGTGGTTCAGAAGAGGAGGATGGGAAAAAATGTGGGTCCTGTGACATTGATGGTTCAGGACCAGAAGTTTCATCCTCTTCCTCTTCTTCATCTGACTCAAGTGAGAATGATTGTGGTGCATCAGAAACCGCCAGTCCTTCTCCGTGGGGTACAGGGCGTATAGCTGATGGAATGTTTGGATAATGCACAGTCCACTTTTTCTTCTTTGACACACCTTTCCCAACTGGAGGCACCATGCAGAAGTAACAATTGCTGGTATGATTTGTTGACTCTCTCCAAATCATTGGCACTGCAAAAGGCATAGATTTCCTTTTCCTGTTCAACCATTGGTGAAGATTTGTTGCACAAGTGTTGCAGCATATGTGTGGGGCCCACCTCTTGTCCTAATCTCCAATTTTGCAGCCAAAATAAAGGTGATAGGCTTTCTTAACCAGAATGGTTATACTGCGCTTTTGTGATGAAAAGTCACTTCACCACAATCATAGCAGAAGTTATCTGCACTGTTGACACAAGTACGAGGCATCTCTGCTCACTTTGGCTAAACAGAAATGTGTCCCTTTGCAAAATCAAACACTGACAAATAAGAGAGCACGGCACTGTATGATTTCTAGAGCTGATATAGGGCAATTTGTTCAGCAGAGTGATGTAAGCTTCGTTATGATTGCATCATCCATGATTTCTAGGAATAACATGATGCAATTTATATCATGTATGACACAATACCAGCTTCAGATTGCATCATTCATTGTTTTGCCTAAAAAGCAAGTACTGTCCAAACCCAGTCATTCATAGATCCAGTCAAAGATGTATTTTAGTCATTTCTGGTTTAAATTGAGATCCCTTCCCTTTATAACTCACTTATCCTCCGCCATTCCCAAGTCAAAGGTCGTATATACTGACCTAATAGCATATCTTGAAAACTAGAGCCAATCAACAATTTTAAGCATAATTTTCGTTCTCAGTGACCCAGAATTAGCAAAGTTTGACTACATTTATTTCAGAAGCATTTTGGCTGTAGAACAGTGTTACTACATATCTGCTATCATTTTGGACTTACAAACTTTGACTCACCTGTTGTTATATTTTACCTGCTTTAACCTCTCAATAACTCTCATTCTTTTTTTCTTAGTGAATAAACCCAGTTAGTTTACTATAGAATTGGCTGCTAGCGTTGCCTTTTGTTGTAAGATCTGGAGAATCAATTGTTCTGGGGTAAGTGACTGGGCTCTTGGGACTGATAGGTGGTGTGATTTTTTTTTTTTTTAACTTTTTATGACGAAGTTCAGTTTGGGTGGCAAAATAGCATGGAGAGGCTAAGGGGACTGTCTGTGTCTCCATGATAAGACTGATATAGTGATCCAGGAGTTCACATGTGTTACTGGGTTGGTGAAATCTAATGATATGCCCTTTTTTTCTGACAGTCTGCCCTGAGATAGGTACTCACAGTTGTCCAAATGGTATGACACAGACATTCTATTTTGTTGCTGTTTTAAGCAACAAATTGGTAATATGAACTATAGTGATTTTATGCCAAATTATCTTAAAATATCAAAGCTTTTTTTTCTTTTAATTTTTATGCTAGTAGTTTGATATGACTTCATGAGAGAGAATTGGGACTTCAGGCTGTCTATCACAGCAGAGGATGCATCAAAGATAAGAATTTTGCCCTGCTATAGCTTTATACAGATATATTTAATTAGAGTTTTTTAATAGTTATTTATAAACAGAAAAGGTGCATGCTAAAAATAATTTAACTTAAATGAACTGTATATTGTGAAGTTTTTGATCCCCTATGTGTTTCAGGGCATGAATTCCTAGCCATGCTTATATACCGCATTGGTAGGTGCCATGGAAATACCTCTGATAGATAAGTGAATGTCACATTTTTTTCAAAATAAGCTTGTAATATTTTTGAGAACACAGAAAGGACATTTCTGTAGTTATGTATTAGCTCCACTAAAGACTAGTGTTTTGGAAAAGCTGTAGACTTGGAATCATTATTTTATTCATGAGTGTTATGGAGATAACTTTGATTTTGACAAAATCTCCATGATCATTCTAAAATTACTTAAGTGTCTAAACAGAAAAGAATTGTAGATGATTCCAATAACTTTCCAGGCATGTTTACGGTCCACGATCCAGTACCTCTTTAAGAAAACAATTCTGCAGTAAGTTAAAAAATTGAAAATGTGTTTTAAGCAATTACCACAATGTCCCAGCACTTCTATTTTCATAGTTCTCCTGACAGCAGCAGGCCTTTCTGTTTTCACCAAGTGTCTTCTTTCATAACCATCTGGGTGACAGACATAACTACAGACTAAGGAATTTATGTTCTGTTATATTTGGAATCAGAAAATAGGATATTTTTTTTCCCTTAAGAGTTTCCCCAAATGTCACTGCATTTTTGTTAGCAATGAAAGACTTGTCCTCTTGATGGTGATATTTTTTGCAAATGGGCTGCAAAAAAATATTGTTGAGGAAGGGAACATTGCACATAAATTTAAATGCTAATTAACTGGTCCCATTGTTACTTGTTTTATTTTAAAATGTATTCCACCCGGCAAATGGAAAAGACATTGAGACATCACATAGCTTCTTTCCATCCCTTCTGCATAATATTAGTAGAGATGGGTTGAAAGATAGGAGGGGATTCTGATTTGATTACTTTACTGTATTTTTTACTGTACTGATAAATGCACACTTATTTTTAGATGTACAGATCATTATCTGAAAATGCCACTCTAGAAAAAAAACTTGTCTATCTTATTTTAAAACTACCTAATTAAGTGCTGTTCTTATGAAGTGCAGAGTGCCTGCAACTCCCTATGGCCTCAATCCTGCAGTGAGTTCCATGCAGGCAGATCCCTTCTTCCTCACAGACACCCAATGAATTCAACGCAGCTCCACTTGGATGAAGGTGGTCTACCTACCTATATCTTGTTACAATATCTGGGCCATTGACATCAGTAGGAACTGAAGAGAAAAAAAGTGAAAGAAGTAGAAAATTACTTGTGATATTGATGCTCTGTATATTATAAGGCCTGTGTAACTGTAATTCACCACCTTACCTGCCCCCTCATGCATTTATAATATATTGTCTTTAATTACATGCTCAGTTACTAGTATTTCCACAGGCCCCCATTTTCATTCAGTGTACAGTATGGATGGTGCTCAGTGAATGAATGCCAATGGTGGCTGGCCACTGAAGTTCTGTGCTCATGTTAATTGGGGGACAAAATATGGAGAATCTCTCTCTGATCTCCAAAAAGCTCAGTGAAGATATGTTTTTGTTACTGTTGCTGAATATTAGATTTCCCTGAGGTTGCTCATTAAAGAAAAAGTATTTTAAATTAACACTTTGTATTTTAACCATTCAGTATTTTGGTTTTATCCACAAACTGCTTGCAGTGCAGTTATCCTTGCTTAAGCTTTTATTTTTCATTCATTTAAAAAAAAAAGAATTTAGTGTCTGTAAAAAGTGTCAGATGGATAGAAGGCTGAAATCTTCACACAAGATGTACAGTACCAGTACTATAAAGTCAGTGGCATTAGAACTCTGCCCTTCTCTCTTCCCTTGTCTCGCCTAGTGTGTCTCAATAGGTTCTGGAAGGAATTTACCATAACTGGTTGGGTATTTTAATTCTTATCCATACTAGTTTAGACCTTGGTTTCTTCACCAAGATTGCTAAATAGTGCCAGTTATGACATTTTCAAAAACATTTCACATAGACTATTTGTGACAGGGTGCTGGGCAAACGATTGCTGATTCAGCTCTCTGGCACAGCAACTCCCATATAGGGGGGTAGATTAGAGCTGGCTGGAGATGACCTGATCCTAATTGGGGAGGCAGAGACTGCTGCCACTAATTAGCCTGGGGCTGTATAAAAGCCTCAGGGGAAGGAAGCCGAGAGGGAGCAGAAAGAAAGGGAAAAGGCAGGGAGTGGAAGCAGGGAGACAGCTCTTCCCTCCTTGCAGATGGTGAAAGGCCAACTGTATATGGTGAAACGGTGGTGGAAACAAGCCTGTGAATAAACTGCACCAGTGGTTACTAACCCCAGAGTCTCAGAGCAACTTTGTGAATCTAACAGAGACAGGAGCCAAAGACCCTTGCCACACTCTGCTACGCTACTGAACAGCCATCTGAGTCTAATAACTTGTGATAACTATTGACCCTGACAAGGTTCAATCTAGAGGTGAAATTATCTGAATTTGTCTTGCTAAAACACAGATTAATCCATCTCCTTTCTCTGTCTGGTATTTGTATGGTTTTAAAATAAATTTTCTTAAATTTACAGACACCTTTTGTTTATAGCTAGATAAATGTCACTGGTTGGTTTACTTGCTTAGCTTTAAAATCCTGATTTTTTTTTTTTTTAGTCTGGCCAGAGATTATTTTTATTTTCTTTCAGTTTCTGGGGATATTGCCCTAATCTCTACTGCCCTCTGGTGACCAGTTTAGTTAGGTAGTTCAAAAAGAAGCTGTCATCCATTTCAGGATCAGGGATAAATGGATGACAGAATACGGGGGAGGGGAATAATAAGATAGTAGGAAGAGTGGGCAGTGCTGATCTTATAGCATCACTTTAGTCAAACAAATATATTTTCTGAATTGCAAAGTTGGAGTAAATTTGCAGATCATACATTGAATCAACACCCAAAACAATGGGGCCCTGATTCTGATTGAGGCCTCTGAGCTCTATAGTGAAAGTAATCAAAGTAGTGATTATGACGATAGAGTCCATGCTAAAAATAAAATTAAAAACAAAAGGAAGAAATAACATTGCTTTTATGGTGGGATATTCTTTTCACTTCCTCCCCTAAAGAACTGTTAACTGTTGCTGTGAGTTATTAAACAGCTACCATATACTAGTCCCAAAAGTGACTGCACTTCATTATCAGAGGGGTAGCCGTGTTAGTCTGGATCTGTAAAAAGCAACAGAGAGGCCTGTGGCACCTTTAAGACTAACAGATGTATTGGAGCATAAGCTTTCGTGGGTGAATATCCACTTGGTCAGACGCACTTCATTAGTAGATAAAGGTTTTGAGCACACTCAACTGCCATTGATTGCACTGGGAGTTGAGCACATTCAGTGCCCAGGATTGGGCCTTAATATCCTACAGCCATCTGGCCACCATGAAATTCAGAAGTGCAAATATTTCTTTAACCCATTCTTCAATACACAGCTCAAATAACATTTCCACCACTATCAGGCATGTGTGCCTTTTTTCCACCTCAATTCTTGGTCAACCAAGATTATTGTTTAATTATGATTAAAGATGGTCAAAATGACTCTAATTTCACTTTTGACAAAAAATTTAACCAAAAGTGTTGTGGTTTTTTTTTTACAAAACTCTCCCCTGAACAATCCTGATAAAAAAAAAATACATCGATTTCCCAACCCCCTCAATTTTTCTTCAGCTATAAATCTGATCAGAATGATTGGATTTATGAAATTAGGAACATTTTTGGGGAAAAAGCAGTAAAATATTTGGAAAAATCATTTTTTTTTAAACCGGTTTTTCAACCATCTCAAATTATGGCAAATGTAAAATCCACTCTCCATTCATGTATGAGTTCTGCATCTTTCCTGCAACATCCAGGAGTATGGCTACAATACAACATTCAACTTTTTAACAACATTCCCCTGTAGTGCTATAGGAAAGGAAGGTTGTGGTTAGAGCATTGGAGTAAGACTCTGGAGAGCCCTGTCTATTTTCTGTCTCTACCACAGGCTTTGTGTGATCTTTGGCAAGTGATTTAAGCTCCCTGTGTCTCAGTTCCCCTATTTCTTGTCTTGTCTATGGAGATTGCAAACTCACCAGGGCAGGGACAAATCTCTTACTTTGTGTTTTGTGTAGTGCTTAGAACAATAGAGCCCCAGTCTTGTTTGGGACCTCTAGGCTCTACTATAAGATTAATAATACTTATGTAGTAATACTAGTAGTAATAAATATGTTTTGCTTAGAAATGTTCAATAGCAGCATTTCCGTTCATTTGGAATAACTAGAAAACTAATTAAATTTCCAAAATGAAGTAAGGTTTATATTTGAGGGTGTTGGGCGAGGGTGGGGGGGAGAGGGGAGAGGGCAGGAAAAGTATCACATTGGAAATATAATTATGGAGGAAATGAAGTCATTTATCTGCATAATGCTATGAAATTAGCCCCTTTCTGGGTCTGATACAGAGTACTCTGTAGCTCCTGTCTAACCTTTAGAGTGTGCAGTTTTCTGCATAGTTAGTGCCTTATACATTTTCATTATGTGTCTCTGATTAACCTTGCCACCGCTTCCCCTGCAGCCTCAGAGGTGGGGAGACTTTGTCGGGACTAGGAAGGGAAAGAAAACCATTAGCTTCTTAGTGACTGCCTTTCCTTTCTCCTCATGGGCCCTCAGCCGCATCGTGGGATAAAGGGGGAGAGGGAGGATGTTCCTTTGCTGATTGCTGGACAGAAGAGTGTAGCATAAGCTTATTGCATCTCTGCACACAAGAAAATATTTATAAAACCTTTACACTTCCTGGGTGCCATTCTGCACCCTGAGAAAGAGCTGGGACTAGAGCAGGACTAGATTTTGGGCTATGCTGTGGGCATCATGTTAGTTACATTTTGGTGGTAGGAAGGAATTTTCCCTCACTGACAGATTGGACTGGGTGGGTGAGTTGTTGAGTTTTTTTCCCCCCACCTTCCTCAGAAGTCCAAGACCCAGTGGAGAGGTTAGGTTGTAAAATTCATGTTGTTGCAACTTGGCAGGTGTCCAGTGCAAGTACTCAATCAGTAGGGGTTCAGTTCCTGGATACATTGGAATTGGAAGCAGAGTAGGAAAGGGCATCTCCTAAAGAAGTTGGCAATGGGGTTTGGGTCCTAATGTCTTGTGCAGTGAGGAGACAACCTTCCTATTTCCCCGCATTTAACGCTAATATGAGGGGAGGGCAGTGGGCTCCCAGCAACGGTGCTGGGACCAGGTTAACGGGGTGTGCAGTGGAGGGCATCCCTTCGCCAGGTGAAACGGATTACAGAAGGAAGGATGACCTGCACTGGACAAGTTATTCACTGAGCGTGCCCAAATAAAGTTGTGGCCTACATAAACAACATTCCCAGTGTCCTGTCTCTTCCAGTGGTGAGTGGAACAAATGTCCAAGATACTAATGCAAATATTTACAAACTAGATAAAAAACTATCCTAATCGGTAACAAATAAGTAAATCTGTGGTTTCTAGTAATATTCAGAAAAAATCTGTTTTTGCTATAGATGACTATAAGATATATACAACACTCTTTCCATTATCTTTCTCTCTCTGTCTCTCTCTTACACATCACACAAAAGCAAAATGTAATTTTCCAGGTATCTTTTTTATTAATAACTATCTATGGACCAAGGCAGGATATCTTAGTTATTATCCACAGATTTCTTATAATGCTTACAGATAATAAAATACAATTGTAAAACCTGAGTTTGCTGTGGCTCTGTCAATGGAGGTTGTGTACATAGATATCACGGGCCAAACTGCTGTCCATTGAGCAAAACAATTGAATCACTGCCTGTCCTGTCTCTTTAAGAACCACAGAATTAGGCCCCAAATCATATACTAGCATGATCTAAAAATGGGGCAATGGTAATGACTTCACTTTTTTGTTTTTGTGCGTGGTAAAATTTCAGATATGTGGGTATGAATAGTTTCCTACTCATTTTTGTTAACTTGTTTTTATTTTTCTTTCTGACTTTTTTAACATAGGAGGAATATAGTAAATATAATGCATTATAATCAGATTGCACTGTGTGTGTGTGTGTGTGTGTGTGTGTATGTGTATATATATATACATCATACATGAGGATGTGACGTGGGATAAAATTTTATTTGGCACAAATTTGGATGAATAAATCACTCACAAGTGTTAAACTATGAGTGAGTTATGCAGGTCAACATAAAAGTACAATTCTAAAACTTTCATAGCATTCTTATACCCCCACACATTGTGTACCTCTTTATATAACTATCTTATGGATATTTTACAGAGTTTATACAAATATATATAAAGACTAATATTTGTAGCCACTTATCTGTGAAACCAAGTGTCTACTTATACAGAGCTCAAATACAAGTCAGAGGTATGTGCTAAAAACAATTTATCAAACATTCCTCTAAATTATGACATGGCCATTACCTTCAGGGATATAATACACAGTGTGTATGTACATATAATAAACTCTGACTAAATGTCTTCCATTTTTATGTGTCAATTAAACTAAAAGTATTATAAATTGATCACTGGTACCATACAAAATATAACTATTATTTTAATTATATCAGTGTGTCTTTTGTACTTTTTCAAGATCAGCAGATTAAGCTATCATACTGTATATCTTTAAAAATAATGGACCATATTTTCTCAATTTCCTTGCTTGTCATTTAAGCTAAAGGTGATTTTCCCTAAATTTGTCAGGTCACTTAACTCTGTGAGCCATTCTGCTGCGTTTAATCCCTGTGCAGATTTCCATTTCCACAGTATCATCCCTTTAGCAATTGCATTTGCTCTTGATAGGAATTTCTTTTGTGATTCATTTAAATTCAAGGGACTATTCAGGTCACCTAGTACAAGTATTTCTGGATCACTAAAAATGTCACTGTCCATAATCATATTCACTCTATTTCTTTCTTTTTCTCAAAAGGAATACTATGGGACACTGCCATAACATATGTAGCACATTCCCATTTTCTTTCCTACAATTCCAGCAGCTGTCACTTTTATGCCATATTTCAGCCTCCTAGTTGGTATCCAATATGCCCTGAAAATGACTTTCTGTTGAATAAGTTTTAATATAAAGTCTCATATGGACTTTTAAACTATTCCACCATATTTTGCCTACTTCCTGATCTCATTATGATTGCTTATAGCCCTAGTCTATTCAGTACTTATCTGTGAGTATTTAGAAAATACTAAACAGCAAACTATATATTAATAATATCTGAGTAATAATTCATAAAATTTTATTTTGTTCAGTGATCCCCCCCCCTTATTTAAAAGTATTCAATTAATGTCTTCACTTAATAAATCTTGATCTTCATGTATTAGGAGTTATAAACATTATGACTAAATATTAAATTTAAAATCTGTGTAATTTGTTAGTCTCTAAAGTGCCACAAGTACTCCTGTTCTTTTTGCGGATACAGACTAACACGGCTGCTACTTTGAAACCTCTAATTATTGTGTTTTTTCTTTTCCTGGACCTACATAGTGAATCAATAAAGCACAAAATGTATATGTTTAGATACATAAATCATCCAGTCAGGTATTAGAAACAATAATGTGTGATTTACATAACACAGAAGGAATTGCAAATTTTACAATCAAATATTCAGTTCAAATATGCTTTTGGTGAATATTAGGAATCCATACTAAAAAGTTGTCATCAGTGTTTGCACTAGTACAGTATAAGCTCTTGAATGGTTGTGGAAAGGAGAAACAAGTGTGTCATGAGCATCAAGTAGTCATTATATAAATATATAATTTGGTGAATATATATTTCTTGTATTGATTTAGGTCAACATCATTATTTTCTATTTAAAAAACTGGGTTGTCTCAGATAGTGACTTACTCATGAAAGACTGGACTAAATTTGAGGAGTATTTTTGTAAAGTGAAATTTGTGTGTTTCCATTATGTTTGAAAGGGAAAAAAAGTTTGTGCCTTTCATTTTAACACACGCTGCCTAATAAAACAAAAAGCAAAAGTGGTTTCAGACGTTCTACCTCAAATCCTGCTTATCCTGGTATTACTTTATTGGTCACCTAATTCTAGTTTTCCCAAAACATATATTCCCTTTCTGCCAATGCACACAGCCACCACAAAAAGACAAAAGCACACACAATTTATGCTTATAAAATCTCTTCTAATTGTTGTCATCACAATATCTTTCTGGTTAGGAGGGTACTCTTTTGTTATGTTTTACAAAGCGACAAACATCAGAGATCACTGCCTATGCAAAGTTTGTAACTTTTCTTTGTGTCAATGAAATCATCTCATCTCCACTTTCAAGAGCTGCTAATTACATACAGCATATTAAATCAAGTCCACTTGGGGATAGGTTTCCTTAATTAATTAATTCAATTAGCAATAAGACAGAAGAGGGAGATGTGGTTATCAGGAGATAATCACACTCTTGGGATGTTGCATTGCAAAGATGAGCTTTGCTTATCTTTGTATGGTAGTGGGGTAACTACTTTTATGTAGTTTTAACAAGTGACACCTGACTGCAGTTGAAAAAAAACCTTGAAATAGTTGAGGTCTTCACATACATCTTTTGAGAGAGCCATCTATAAAATTTCCGAACTGAGGCACATGGACTCTACAGCTCACATCTACCAAGGCATTTAAGGTTCTAAATATCTTAAGTGACTTGCACAAGGTCATACAGGAAGTCAACAGTGGAGGTAGAAATATAACATAGGATATCTTATTTCCTATTCTTTCAAGGAGATATAGGATCACATCCTAAATTCTGAAAGGAATTTGAGTGGTTTATGCAGTTGACAGAAACTTCCCAATGTAACTAAATTTCAGACCCATGATAGCTCAGACTACCAAGTTCTGTCTGTCCCTGCCGTTTCCATTTTCCTCATCTATAACTTTTCTCCTTTCTGCACTGATTCTGTTTCATCCACTCTCCTCTGTCTGTACTGAAAGAGTGACTCTCACTTCCACCACTGTGGCCTTACTGCCACAAGAGTAACTTTACAACACTATCCAGAGCCAACTGAGCAAACCTCCAACTGTGCTTTAGTTTGAATCAAATAATTCACAAAAATGTGACAGCACTCTATAATGAATTGTGAGATTTTTGTCACTTGTCAGGTATTTCACAGTGCAATCTCTGTATTGTCATCCAAAGGATTTTAAAGTAGAGGTTCCTCTTCCCCTCACAATGGTACTTATTTTACCCCAGTTAGGCAGATTCTAACCTTTCTTGCTTATTTGCTCCATTGAACCAAGCAATAAGGTAGAAGTATGTGGCCAGTCAGTTCATATCATTAGGAGCTTTATTCTCTTCTTAAAAGCACAGTGCTGTGTGTAATTCTTATTAACATTATCGGGAGATTCAATACTTCATGTGCTTCAAGAAGAGACAAGACCACTACAGCAGATTGCAGATGCTAGCCAAAACAATATTGTTTTGGTTTCTCCTTTTGAAAAGCTGGTACGATTTCTTACTTCAAGAAAACTATTTATATATCTTGCTATTTGAATTCCTTTTTTTAAAGTTCCCCATAAGCTAACTGAATGCGTGCCTACAGAACTGCAGAAAACCAGAATGTCCTGGGAATGGCCTCCAACTACCATGAAATTACAATCTTCAGAGCGTATCAAATAGGCTAGGTCATTATAACTTCTCACTCTAGTTTCACTCTTGGTCATGACAATGAGATGTCATGAAATTTTAATGCCTGGTATATTCTGTGATTGATGCTATTTTGCTTACTCCTTTAACCTTTTAAATATATTGTCCACCCTTCTTGATAAGACAATTAAGTAAAATAAATAAACCTTCAAGCAAGGAAGAAGCCATACTGGAAATTGTTTGAACTGGTTACTTTATATGGGACTATATTTTGTGTGTGTGTGGTTCTGAATTTAAGTTAAAAATGTATTTTTGTTAGAGAATCAGGTTGAGAGACAGCACCTCCAGTTCTGTTTCCTCCTATTACACATTACTTTAAAGCCTAGTAAATACTCTGAGAATGATTTACAGACCTTTCAAACTGACCATTCTTTACTAAATATATTTATATCATTTATATTATATACAATACATTATATCATTTCAGTACTTGATTCTGAAAATCCTTATTCCTATGAATTATTTTTTTGCTAATATGTGTAGTCCCATTGTATTCAGTGGATCTATTCTTGTGAGTTTGCATGATCATATGGTTATGGTAGGTGTCAGTAGGTCCTGCTGTTTCATATGGTCTTCAGATTTTTTTTCCTTATCTGAGTGAGTTTTGACTCTTGGCAAGATATTCTGTGGTGTTGTGAGTTTGGGATTATGCAAGGTTTGGTGCAAAGGCAGTTGAAGGAGAGAGAGAGCTGTGTGAGTAGCACAGAGTTTATTTGCCTGGGGCTCTGATTCAAGTCAATTATTGAGGCAGAGTTCCTCACTGGGGACTGGTCAAGGATTTTGAGCTGAGATTCCTGGAAGAATAGGTTACCCTGAGTACTGTTTCACCATCTTGTTCAGGACTGGTGTTTATGTGTAAATAAAGTAGGTTATAAACACACTGTGTCTAGACTCCTTGTCACTATTTTACTTCCATTGGGAAGCTGACCTGCAGGGCCCCGACATATACCACCCCTCGGCAGAGAAGCAACATTGTCATCAAAAGTGGACACAATACTTTACAGTAAATAAATACATCTGTGATGAAGCAGCATTGTCATTGTGCTTAGGGTCATCAGAGACACCAGATCAAGTCCCATACTGTGTACAAAGTGAGTGGTTTACTCAATTGTGCATTAGTTGACACTTAGTTCCCTGAATAGTACAATACAGACTCTACGTTCCTGAACTCATATATTGCAGGGTACTGTTTGATTTGGGGTCCAAAGCCAACAGCTGCTAGGGTTCTGGCCCTATACTTGATACAACTTCTAGCTGATACTTGATTGACCAGTTAGAAGCACTACTATGACTGCTCACTGCTTAGAAGTGCTGTGAAAAGAGCAGTAGGAAAATAACAGCCACAGAGCACACGTCCATCTCCTGAAAACCCATATCCCAGTGCTGTAGCCCACAGGTACCAGCCACAAGCAACAATGTGGTCTGGATCCACAGAAGCAAGAAATAACCATAGCAGCTCCACCTGACTAGAAAGGCAGGATATTCCAATAAAGTGCCCATAAGAGAGATGCTGGTGTCATCAAATGACATCCATTCTTGGCACAGTTTTTAATTATTTCCCTTATTATTAGACATCAGACCAGATTCTCAGCTGGTGTATGTAAGTATAACTCAACTCACTTCAATGGAAATGTGCTCATTAGCACTAACTGAGGATATGCCCATTCAATTGCATATCACAAAGCCCACCAGGAATCCATCTCAAGTGTGTGCATTTTGCCGTGTCTATGTGTACAGTTCTCAGTAGTGATAGTACATGATGTTATTGTATACAGCTGGATTTCTTTTCAGTTGCTTCCCAGAGACATGTTGTGTAAGCATCATAGAACAAAAGGACAAGAGTCTGATAATAGTGATGATAATGTACTGGATTGCATCATTATTGCAAATTGATGCTAGTGGGCAGGCTCATATGAACAGTTACAACTGCTTGGGGTTTCACAAAACTATTTTCCTCCAAGCTTTCCTAATTCTAAAGGTACAAAGTAATGGTTACCTGTGGTGCATATTGGACTGGCAGCAAATGGAGGCTAGCAGGGTGATTAAAGATTTGGAGGGTGCTTTTGGCACATTCTTAGTCTGGATTAGACTTGTGTTTATAAATTTAAGCACATGCTTCAATCCATTGATTTCAGAATTTAGCATGTGTTTAAATGTAAGCACAGTCTTAAATACTGTTTAATTGGATCCCTGTAGTGTCGAGTATCTGTCTCATTCCTGTTATAAATCAAACATTGTGTGTGTCCCAACATGAGATGAGAGCCACTGCTTTACAGTAGGGCTTGTTCTTCAGAATGGGAAAGGTGTGTAATTCTATTAATACAGTGTGTCTGTGTATTGGGGGGACGGTGGGGGATGTTAACTGTTTTAAAGCAAAGATATTTTGTCACTTTAATTTAGATCCTCCACAATGTTTAAACTGGCTTCTTCTCCCTCCCCTCCCCACTCCCCCCCCCCAAACTGCTCCCTCTGTTCTATATGTTTTTCTCGCTCTGACTGCTTTCCTCTACAACTCTGTTTATTTTTTACTAAAGCAATCAAACATTATGTAGACTAATAATTCACAAGGCCTATTTTTGTTTCAGGCATTAACTCTGGCATCTTTGGTACCCTTCCACTTTCCACAAACCTATCTATCTATCTATCTATCTGAATATGAATTCATTTTATAAAATTAACACCTTAAAAGTCTACATCAATCATATTGAAAAGCTAGCAAAAATGAAATATAACATTCATTTTATTCAAGTTTATGAAGAAAAATGTCTTTTCAGAACAAGAAAATTACATTTTTATATAAACAAAAGTCTGGTCTAAAGTGAATTACCAAGGTATTTGTGAGATTCTCTGTAACAAAATTTCAGGAAGCAATAAATTCCTTATAGCATAATTCCAATTCTGTGAAATGGTCCAAAATTATTGTAAACATGCTTTTTACTTATACAAAATATAAGATATGCAAATGATTGAATGTCCATCTCTTGAAGAAGGGAGATACGTTTTGGATAGTAATTTTCCATTTGTTTATTGTAGGTAGCCATTTTTTCAGAAAAAATACTTCTATCGGGTAATATATGCATTAAAACCTTAAGAGAAGCATTCAGAACATGTTAGAAAAACACACAAACCTAAGTCAGCTTCCTACCTTGATTCATCTATTAACCTCCAAATTATTTATAAAGCCCACCAGTTCTCTGTGTTTTCTGGAGAAAGGGATGAGTGGCTGGCTGGAGATAGCAGGAGAGTTGTGTGAGAGAATGAGCCTGAATTACTGTTGTAATTTTGTAATATTTGTATATGGTCCCAGAGCATTAATGGAGTTACAGGTTTCATTCATAATGAATAGAGGTAACCTTTTGGCTGTGTATGAGGTACCCACATTAGGCCAGAGAGTAGCCTGGCATTGTATGTGTTAATTTCAAGCAGTAGTCAGTGGGGAGCTAATTAACTCAGCCTATTTAAGCACAGGCACTTAAGGAGGGACTGGATTACTTAAAGATTAGGAAAGGGGAGTAGTTAAGGTGGAGTCAGCATAAGGAGTGTTGTTTCTGGGGAGTTTACTGTTTGTAAAGGTGCATGGAAGGGCATTTGGTGTGGGAGATCTTTCACGTCTGTATCTTGGGCAGGTTAAAGGGAAAATGACTGGCTATTGCTTAGTAAATCCTAACCCACTGAGACTGCAGGGAGCAGAAGTAGGGTTTCTTAGTTGAAGAAATTCAAACCAATGGAGAGGAGTTTTGCCTAGTTGTTTTTCAACTTTATTCACCTCCGAGTCCCTGATATAAACCTAAAAGTCTAAGGAAAGTTGATAGTGTCCAAACTGAGCTTCAAGCAAGCTCATTCTTTTTTTCTTTTTCTCTTTCTTAACACTTTAGTCTGCCCCTGCCACATCTGTACTTTTTAAAAAGTGAAATGAACAAATAGTTATGTGAGTGGTTCAAATAATTCTGTATAATAGCCTGAAGCCTTTACTTAGGATTTGATTGTGTCATTTAAAGATGGTCTACAGTAAAGTGTAGTGCAGGGCTGAATTATCCCCCAAGGAGGCAGAATTCCTCCTTGATCAGTGGTTATGTTCCTGCTAGTTCATCTCCTGGGGTACTGATTACTTCCTCTTCAGAGCAGCCAGCCAACTCAAGCCTTGCTGCCCTCTAGCCGCACTTTCACTTCTCTGCAACAGGCTGTTTTGGAGCACCCTGCAGAAGAATAGGGTGGAAGCAGTCTGTGCTCTCATGAGACCAGACACCAGAACTCTGCCTAACACAAGGAAAGGGAGAGGCTCCAAATGCTCCATACACACCCCTCAGCACCAATTTAGAAGCAGACAGAATCAGTTTTTCACTTAATTGTTTGAAGTATTGAGAAAAATTTTTGTATGGATTTCAAGATTTGGCTGAGAAAAATATATTTTGCAGAAAAATATCAGATTTACAGTAGGGCTGCCAATTAATTGCAGTTAACTCATGCGATTAATTAAAAAAAATTAACCATGATTAAAAAAACTAATCACAATTAATCACAGTTTTAATTGTACTGTTAATAGAATACCAATTGAAATTCATTAAATATTTTAGATGTTTTTCTAAGTTTTCATATATATTGTATTCTGTGTTGTAATTGAAATTAAAGAAATTGTATTTTTCAGTTCACCTGCAATCTCCTGCAGTTCAGTACAATCACTTTATCATGAAAGTGCAACTTACAAATGTAGATTTTGTTTGTTTGTTACATAACTGAAGTCAAAGAGTACAACAATGTAAAACTTCAGAGCCTACAACTCAACTCAGTCCTACTTCTTATTCCGCCAGTCACCAAGATAAATAAGTTTATTTACATTTACAAGAAATAATGCTGCCCTCTTTTTATTTGCAACGTCACCAGAAAGTGAGAGCAGGTATTTGCACGGCACTTTTGTAGCTGGCATTGCAAAGTATTTACGTGCCAGATTTTCTAAACATTTTTCGTGCTTCAACCACCATTCCAGGGGACATTTGTCCATGCTGATGACGGGATCTGCTCGATAACAATCCAAAGCAGTGCGCATTGAGGCATGTTCATTTTCATTATCTGAGTCAGATGCCACCAGCAGAAGGTTGATTTTCTTTTTTGGCGATTCAGGATCTGTAGTTTCTGCATTGGAATGTTGCTCTTTTAAAACTTCTGAACGCATGCTCCACACCTCATCCCTCTTAGATTTTGGAAGGCACTTCAGATTCTTAAACCTTGGGTTGAGTGCTGTAGCTATCTTTAGAAATCTTACATTGGTACATTCTTTGAGTTTTGCAAAATCTGCAATGAAAGTGAACAACATGTGCTGGGTCATTGTCCGAGATTGCTATAACATGAAATATATGGCAGAAAGCGAGTAAAACAGAGCAGGGGACAGACTATTCTCCCGCAAGGAGTTCAGTCACAAATTTAATTAATGCATTATTTTTTTTACCAAGCGTCATCAGCATGGACACATGTCCCCTGGAATGGTGGTTGAAGCATGTAGGGACATAAGAATCTTTACCTCATCTGGCGCATAAATATTTTGTGACACTGGCTACAATGGTGCCATGCGAAAGTCTGTTTGCACTTTCAGGTGACATTGTAAACAAGAAGCAGGCAACATTATCTCCTACAAATGTAAACAAACTTGTTTGTCTGAGCGACTGGCTGAACAAGAAGTAGGACTGAGTGGAATTGCAGGCTCTAAAATTTTACATTCTTTTGTTTTTTAATGCATTTTTTATGCGTAATTGTATATTTGCAAGTTCAACTTTCATGATAAAGAGATTGCACTACTGTATTTATAATAAATAAATAATTAGTTAATACTAAAAATGTTGGTATGAAACAGGGACTCTTGTCTATACTATTTTCTCTGTAACTGCCAATATAAAGTCTTTCATTTGCATATCATATTTTTCATAAAAACAAATTTACATCAAGAATGAATGATTATATCTAGTGAAGCGGAAAATTCAAAAGGTTTGTAGTTCAGTTAATTTCAGTAAGCACCTGGAAGTTTGGATGCTTATCTGGAGGGTCTGAAAAGTCAGACTGGGAATCTGATAAGAAGATATTTATCTTGTGAGAGGAAGGTTAGCCCAGTGGTTAGGGTGTGAGCTGGGGGCTCAGGAAACCAAGGTTCCATCGTTACTATACTGCAGATTTTCTGTGTGTGACTTTGGGCAAGTCACTTAGTATGTTTGTGCCTCAGTTCCCTAGTTGTAAAATGCGCATAATAGTACTTCCCTGTCTTCAATGGGTATTGGGAAAATAAATGCATTTAACATTGTGAGGTGCTCAGATGCTATGCTACAAACACCATATGTGTACTTCAGAATGAAATATATTTCTCTCTTCCTGACCCCTCAATGAGATAAACAAGCTTCAAAACTTTATTTCAAACCACAAGGGATCTATTTAAGTTTGGTTGGAGTTTTAGGTACAAGTGCAGGGGTTTCTTGATTTCCCCCCCTCTCCCCCATATTTTGTCAACAGTCCTTAATTATGATGTAAGGTGGGGAATACACAGTAGAAACACTGGATGGTAACAGAGGCTACTTTATATTTGTTGAGAGATATAATCTTGGAAAGCAGATCTGGCAGAGTTAGTGAAAGCCAGTTAGATATAGTTTGAAATGAGATAATATAGAGGCCTGGAGGGCAACTCATGATTTTGGGCTACATGGGTTGTTGTGATAATTCTCCACCAGAGTCCTAAATCTAATAACCATTGTTTGCAGATAAAACCTTCTTAAAGAATTGTAGTTAGACAAGACACCTCAACCAACTTAATCATAGAGTAGGGATTTGATAATCCCAGAGAAAACATGACATTCAGCACTGAACTGTAAGACTGTAGCCTAAATTATATGAATGTTCCCCAAAGTAACTTCTACGGTCAGTTATAGCAATCCTCTGGTGCCATTCCAAGCTTTATGCACAACATTACGTCAGTCCTTCTAAAAGAAGGAATAGAAAGGAAAATCTAAGTAACAAAGTTTATATATATATATATATATATAACAACCTTTAAGATGATCAGGTGAATTGCAAGTCAAGAATACAATATCTCATTTGCTAGGCATTTCTGGGGAACTCTCCAATAATTGAACAGAGCAAACCTGTTTATTAAGTTGTAACAATGAATGTTTATTATAGTGAAAGCTATAACAAAGGCTGTGTAAGTACTTTCATTATAACCGTGTCTCTTCAGTCACTCATAACTTTCTGAAACATTCTGGCATTTTTACGGCCTGGTGTCAGACTGCAGGTGATTATTTATAAAGCTGGAGCAAAAATGGTTCAACCATTTTTTTTTTAAACGTGGAGAGTTTAAATACTAATTAAATAAACTTAAAATAAAGTAAAACCCTTCACCACTTTCCCTATTATAATTAGAGAGAAAGAGAGACTTGTAACTCTTGTAACTTGACTCAACTCATTGATAAAAATGTAGCTCTGAATGTTCTGGTGGCTATTGGTTTGGTGCTTGCTGATTATTTGGGTTTAAAAATCAGTCCACATAATCTCTTCTCTTCGGAATGATTTTTTAGCCCCATTAGCCAATATTTTAAGTAAAAGAAGACTGTGCTGTGGATGTTTGAATATATGTGTCTTAAACTTTTTCAGAAAGTGGTGAGTGATTGTAAATAACGGTTTAAACTGAGATCTTCTTGATTCACTGCACAATAAAGGCCTGATACTGCCCCCAATAAATCAATGGTTTTGCCATAGACATGAATGGGAGCAGGATATGGCCCTTTTCAGGATGGGATGCTGTGAGGCTTATTCATTCCACAGGAGTTCTGCCTCATTCTCTGAACAATAAGGGCCGTATTGCTTGTAAAGATTTGTTCCTATAGTTTTAACTTTTTCTTAAATATTTTCCCTTTGGGACTATATCCATCTGTGAGTACTCTCCTATTGTCTCAGATACTCTGCACCACTTGTGGCTTACAGAAAGACTAATAGTATGTAAGTAATTCCATTGTTCAAATAGCAGAATGCATGAGATGCTGCCTATAATCTAAAAGAAAAAAAAAACCTGTAATTTGCTTTATTTTATGCTAATAAGAGAAGCTGTCATTACTTACCATTTTAATCAATATAGGTATTTTGGGTAATAGCATGTTTTCAATGCTGTCATATTTTCTTAGAGGAAAGATGCTAATTCATAAATATTCAGACTTCTGAATTCATTTCCATCATAAAAGCATCAATGCCTATGGTATTTACATTGAAAGTTATATCATTATAGATATTACTCGCAAAATGTAAATGCCTGAAATATTTATTAGGACTATGTGTACAGTATCATAACCAAACTTTGGTTGTAAGGAGAAAGATTGTAAAGGGGGAAATTTCAAACTAAAAGCTGATCTAGTAAATAATATATATGTTTTCATTGATGTGTCCACTCATGAGAGGGAAAGGGAAAGGGGAAGGAAAATGAGGCAGCCCATGGTCTCCTGTCTGAGATCTTCATCTCTTTCTCCCAGCGCCCTCCTGAGAGGGAGTCTTCACTACACCAGTCCACAGCCCTGCTAGGGGTGTGATTATTTTAAATATTTTTCAATAGAAAAGGCTAGCCATGTGCCTGGCAGTTTAGGAAATGAACTTGACTTCTCAGCTTTCTTGTCATGTCTCTGAATAAACATGAAGGGTCTGATTCTCATTTATTCTAAGCCACCTTTACACTGCTTGTACACTCACACTCACGCAGACCAGAGTAAATGGGCCACAGTGTAAACAGAACCAGGCCCAAACTGTAATCGTTGTAGGAATTCCTTCCTTCCAGGTGTTAATTGTAACAAGAAGTTTCTGTTTTCAATTTTTAGGAAAAAAAAGAATGTTTTTAAAAATATTGGGCTTCATTTAAACAAAGTATTTGCAGCTACAAACTTAAGGAATCCCCCAGTCTGCCTTTGCTTCATTCCATAAAAGCTAATTAGGCATTCAATGCTACCTCTTCCTCTGGGAGCAGAATCTCTGATTGCTCAGGCCATTAGGTTCACATAAGGTATAGCTTTGTTCATGACTCTTGTTTCTAACATATGCACTCTACATAAAAGTTGTGTCAAAACCAGAATCTTGAAACTAAGCACCTTTTTAATATCAAAGTGAGTTAGACAGGTATTTCAGATTGAAGTCTTCAGATTCAAACTCATCCCTATGGTTTGATATCTAGTTTGCATTAGATTTATTTTGGGGTTTAGATGCAGCCAAAATGTCATGGGAACAGCGCATTGTCACTAGATTTGGGGCCAGAATTGGAGTAAACTTACAATAACAGCTGATCTCAAAAAGATTACCTAAAAGCTCTTCCATTTTGAGCAGAAACTGTTTAACAACAATTTAATTTTAACATAATATTTTATTTGGACACGAGTTCTTATCTAGTTGGGATCCCAACACTTCTTCTTTGTCCCTATCTACTTTTATCTCTCCATCTGTCTACCTTAGATATCTAAAACATATATTTCCATTTCCATGCTTGGCCTATGCAAGTTTCAATAAAATATCTTCTGCCACTTTGGAATTAAGGGGAAAAAATACACTTTTCTCATTATAAAAAATAATTCCAGTTACATGCATATTTGAACATGAATAGAAAAAATGTCTGAAGCTTAAAATTTGACAAGGACATGGGATTTTTTGAGTACTTTTCATGGTTTATTAGATAGAAAATATAATTAGTTGAAAAATCAGTACTAAGCGTGTTGAGTTTGTAACTGGTAAGATTTTTAGAGACGCTAAAAAGAAGTCCCAATTCCTTTGTGATATCTCTTCACATTCTCTTAGCCTCGGTGCTTAGACATGGTCATGAGCTGCAGCTTGGATAACATTTGTGAGGAATGTTGTTATAAATGTATATGAATCCAGATACTGATCATCACTACAGATAGAGGGAATGTGAGAGAGATCTCTGGATTTACAGACAAGGTTACAGGATGAAACATGAAGGAGGATTTATACAATGAAGGGATGGAAGCGAAGGACTGTAGATGAACAAAGAAGGAGTATGGAAGGTAAAAATTGGAAAGCTCATTCATATGAGCTCTCCACTGCTATGTCAACTTCACTGTTTGCTTGTTTTTTCAAAATTGTTATGAACTTATGAGGCATGCCCACATTGTGACCATGTAGATCATCCTCCCACAGAGCCAGAACATGCTACTTTTCAGACATGAAAAAGTCTGAGCTGGAAAGACATGGATATTTACTTCTGAATACAGGCCTAAGGGTGTTATTGGTACTCCAGAATTTCAGTTCTCAGAAGAAACAAGAAGTGTTTAAAATAAAATACAATAAAGTAAAATAAAAAAATAAAATAAAAAAAAAAACCTTTGTGGAGGAACAGGTCCATTTAAAGTGATTTTGAACTGACTGAACAGATTCTCTTGAACTGTCCAGAATGAGTAATGAACGTGATAACCAATCTATCACCGTTGTATTGTATTTGACATAAAAGCCTCTTTTTCTTATCCAAACTCCACAGTGGCACCATATTTGATTTGAATATTCATATGCTGCACTCTAAAATTATTAATTTAAATATATTTTTTTTCTTCATTTGATATTGTAAGAGGATTCACAGTGGGAAATTATGGAGTATGAAATATAATGAGCAGCATCAGCCTGATAAATTATGTAGGAAGACATCACAAAAGAAAACCCCACATAAATCAGTTTTCTCTTCATTTTTTTTTTGTGCCACATTTACCCATATGAGACAGGAAAAAGCTAATTTATTAGCTAATCTTGATTATCTATATGTATATAAAATGAAAATATGAGATAGATAGCTTATCTATCTTATCTGTCTTTGTTTAGATGGTACAGAAAATTCTGTCTGCCTCTTTGTTATGCTTCATATTGGTATGCCAAAAATCCACAACTAAAAGTGTTGGGATTAGTAGTCTGCTGAAGGCAGCTTGCAGAGAAGGGCTAGCCTGATGTGAATTTAAGATAATATAGCTTCATAAACTGGATGCTCGAAGACTGGCATCCTTGATGGCAGAGATAAGGTTGTGATGTATGCTCTGCAGTTTACAATAGTTGTGGTGTAGAGACAGTTAAGGTACGTTTCTGGGTGGAAAAGTAGAAGATATGTACTACAAGATAATTTAGCTTTTATTTTCCTTGTTTTCATGGCTTTTTATCAGGTATGTTATGTGTGCAGCAAGCTGTGATGGGTTGTGTACCTCCACAAGGGCCCTAAATGGGCTAATGTGGGCCTGCAAAGCCAATTAACTTACCAGGCCACACCCGGAAGGGGAGACAGACTTAACTGATCATGAAGCCCAGCTGGACAGGAGCCAGGCCGGCCAACAGCAATTCCAGGCCCCAGGGCCATGGTCGTCCCTGGGGGGGGTGCAGGACTTGTGGCGGAAGTGATGAATCTGTCACTTCCAGGACCGACACGTCCCTTCCGGGATCGACTGTGCTGCCAACTATGCCGGCCCTTGGGGCTCACCAAAGCATGGGTTGCCCCAATTCAGTGTACCCTGGAGATAGATCTGCCCAGGGCAGAATAGTCAACGGGCCTCCTGGAAAGGTCTGCCCTTGGACTGTCCCTGAAGGAAGAGGGCATGTGGGGAAGAGGAAGACTCCTCCTAAAGCAGGCCTGGGAGAAGAGAGGCTTCCAAGAAGAAGCCCTGATCATCTATGGCTCAGGAAGAGCTGGGCGTCTGGGGAGAAGACCCTAGGAAGCAGTCATCTGTGATAAAGTGAACTCTGCAGAGTCTGGGAGTGGGGCAAAAAGGATTGGCACTGGGAAGGCTAGTAGAGGTTTTTTTGTTCCTTTTATTTGAGACATTATTACTTCAGAAGGGGACTAAACTGTAGGTGACTTGGCTGGCAGGCTCAGCCATGGAAAACCCAGCAAGAGTCAGACAGTCAGTAGGAGGAGCTGGAGATGAGGATCCCTTGCAGCATAGAACCTAGACAAAGGGCCCACTAATGCATACACTAGCTTACACAAGCTTAATTGTTTTACAGCTTTGGGTGTCTGTATTTGTATTAATTTAAAATCTATATTATTAGAGGCATTTCTTTTTTTTTTTTTTTTTTACTTTTTAACAATTTAGCTTTAAAAATGTTAAATTTCCCTGTCAGTAAAGTCAATAGAATATTTCTCTGTAACCTGCATTGAAAAATGAATCTACATATATATATTATAATAAAATTGTTAGTAAACAGCCACTCTATATCGACTGACAAGTGAGTGGTCTGAATGGAAATTAGTGATTAGACTAATAATCCACATATGTTCAGGAACTTAAAAATGTTATAGAGAATAAAACAGAAAACACTCTTCATTTAACCCCCACCCTTCACCCCCAATTCCTTGGAAATAATTGACACACAAATTTGCTCCTTTTAATTTCAAAATTTTCCTGGGAAAACAGCTTAGGAAGATATGTAGAGATCTGTCATTAATTGCATTTGTGAGTGTGGTGGATGAATGTATTTGAAGAATAGTAGGGAAAAATAATCCTAAAAGTAGTGTGCTTTCTCTAAAGTGGAAATTCACATAGTAATTCTTTTTCATTTTAAAATTGATTCTGCACCCCTGCTATATGACAGCAGTCATTTCTCAATGCAGCTAGCCCTCTTAACCTCATTGTTGCATTTGAAGGATAACAGTAAGTCCTATCAGACCAAAATTGATTAGTGAGTAGTAGTCCAGATATAACGTGGGCTGCACATGAAACAGCAATCTTTAGTCATTATTATACATGAGAGTCCATACAATATTTCTATTAAGAAACTGTATTTATTTTGTATCTCAAAATGTATAGATTAAGGCCTCAATCCTGTAAAGGGGTGCACATAGGCATAGGGCTGCTGACATGAATTCCTTTGCAGGATGTCTAAGAGGGGTCTAAGAGTTTATTTTACATTTGAAATCACATTGCTAATATTTCTAGGTAAAAAAAAAAAAATCCCAAACATTTCAGGTGCAATTAATTCCAATCATTATGATGTGTAAATAATCAGCTATTAAATGTACTAGGTCCAGTTATGCTTCCATGTAAACAAATATAAACAACATAATTAAGATGTTACACTTGGTGAAGCTGAGGCTAAGGAAGCAGGAGAGACAACAGGTGACCTAACCTTTCTGTTCCCCCAAACCTGGAGCCACTGCATGGGCTCTGTGAAGCATCCCTTCCCTCTCGCAGACTTGGCATTCCCCAGCATAGCCAGCTGAGGGCTTCCCTGTACAGGGAAATAATGTTGGTTGGCAATTTTTTGACATTTTTTTGTCAGGAGAAATTAAAATAAAACATTTCAAAATTGGTCCAACACTTTGTTTCAATTTGATTCCTCCCCCCACCCCTATTTTGTGAGATTTTCTGACTATTCTTACTCAGGATGGATTTTTTCCCTCCCAAATCTCAAATTCTCATGGGACAGGAAAATCATTTTCCATACAACTTCACTTAGACTTCTCAGTTGCCTGTTTGAGGAAGCTTAAACTGCCTTCCAATCCCAGCATCTCAAAGGGAATTTAAGAAGGACTAAGGGTCTGGGGCTTTTAGTTTACAGATGGATACAGATATCAGATACTGGGAGAAAATTCAAACTTAAATCCAATGTATAGGAGAGCCCCATGAGATAAAAGAAACAGAACTCTTTTCCCTTAACATTATTCAGATCCTTTCCTTAGTTTAAGCAGTGCATATTGTTAGACATTATTGTCAATTCCTGCCTAAGTTAGTGTGCAGCTATAATTCATGAGTATATGTTTGTTTAAAAAATGAATGAGTGACTGGTTTCCTAGGAACTATACCGACTTTGGATTTGAACACAAACTAACAAAAAAGGTCAAAATAGTTTCCATGATGCTTCTCAAAAATAGTAACCCAGATATTAATGTGTTGAAAAATAATTTAGGACAGACAATAACTGCCTCTCTTCTAACTCTCCTGCAACAAGAAAGTTGAAAAATGAACACATTTATGTAAGTTCATTGATATTTTTCCATAAACCAGCAAGCTTCCTTGCAGAATGATAGAAACCAAATCTTTTAATTAAAATATTTGAACAATAATAAAAATGTGGAAGCAAATTCATGATAGGCTGGCTACAGTTCAAATAGCAAATGGCTAAGAATATGCTTGGAATAAAAATTTCATAATGAAGAAACAGCCAGAGATCATTTCCATAGCACAACCACAGTAAAACCAGACAATTTGAAACAGTATAAGGATTAAGGGTCCTAATCCTATTGAAGTCAATAGCAAAACTTGTCTTGGCTTCAATGGAATCAGGTGCTATGTTTAGGCAAAATTCTCTCTAGCCCTATACATATAAACAAAGGGGAGGGAAGAAGGATTCCCCATTGTGCATGAGTAGCCACAATCTTAGCCATTGAACTCACTGCTGTTACTAAGCGTCCTTCTCAACGAATGGGTCAGGGCGGGGGGGGGGGGGGGGAGGGAAGAGGAGGCTGAGGTAGGGAGGAATTATTCCTGAATTCCCCTTTTCAAAGGCCAGCAAAGATGGCTCTGTGTGGGAGGGAGCACACTCTCTACAAGTCTGTTAAATTTTACAGTGGTTCTCAACCAAGGGTATGGGTTTGCCTGGGGCTACTCAGAGGTCTTCCTAGGGGTACATCAACTCATGATAGGCTATATAAAAAGTACTAGTGAAGTCAGTACAAACTAAAATTTCATACAATGACTAGTTTATACTGCTCTATACACTGAAATATAAGTACAATATATATTCCAATTGATTTATTTTATAATTATATGGGGAAAATGAGAAAGTAAGCAAATTTTTCAGTAATAGTGTGCTGTGACACTTTTGTGTTTTTATATCTGGTTTTGTAAGCAAGTAGCTTTTAAGTGAGGTGTAACTTGGGGGTATACAAGACAAATCAGACTCCAGAAAGGGATACAGTAGTCCGGAAAGGTTGAGAGTCACTGTCATAAAAGGGCATCCTTCCTGTGCTCTGAGAAGCATTGCACCTGCCTGAAGGATACCACCTATGATGGTTCATCTCTGCACTGTCCCTACAGCAGCTGTATCCATAATCCTGTCTTTTATTGAAGGAAAGAATGAATTTTAAAAATCTAAGTAAGAAAGTGTTTTGGAATTTTTTTGTAAAATATTCTGAAATTTTGCAGAAAAATTGAGAGCTCTATAGACTGATCAACAATTTTCAACCCTTTCTTTCAATTTTTTTTAAAAATACCCTATTTTTGACCAGATTTTTGAGCTGTAATTTTTTTTCAAAAATTCAGATTTTTGTCCAAAAAATCCCAAAACTATTCCTGTATTTTTCAACCAGCTCTCCCCAGGTTAAAGTCCTATTAGAGTCAATGGCAGTTTTACCTAAATAAGAAATGCAGAATCAGTCCCCTGTTTTTAACATAATTAATATGACATTTCTGTTTCCTTCCTTTTTTCATGCATTGGTATCTCCCATACTTCCAGCACAGTTCTGATGATGTATGCTAGTTTAGTAAGTAACTTCTGTTCCTTCTGCTGTCTGTGGAAGAAAAAAAAAACAAAACGATATATTAGAATATTGTACTTAAACAAGGACTATGAATTAACTTTTCATTTAATATCTAAAGGGAAAAATAGTTTACTATTTAAAAGAAGATATACATTTATCATCCAAAATGTATCTTCCTCACTGGTGTGTAACAAATTTTGAAGACCTTTTGTGTTAATCATACAATATTGGTGTGTTTATAAAATGAGCAAAGAATTATGGGAGGAATCACATAGGATCTGTTGTGGAACGTTTCCACTGAGATAAACTTTACCTTACAAGAATGCTTACCGAAGGATTTAGACATAATAACCATAAAAAGATACTGAAAACTTTAATAATTATTTTCATGTGAAGATATCTAATCTTTTTCAATGAACTAAACCTCATCGTGACACTACTGCAGTTAAGTAGTATTACAGATAAGGGAATCGAGGCACAGAGAGGTTAAAATAAAGCCAAAACTTTCAAACTTGGATGAAAGTAAACAGAGGGGGGGAAAAAAAAAGCAAACAGAAAGTTGGGAATCATTAAGAAAGGGATAGATAACAAGACAGAAATATCATATTGCCTCTATATAAATCCATGGTACACCCACATTTTGAATACTGCATGCAGATATGGTCACCCCATCTCAAAAAAGATATATTGGAATTGGAAAAGTTTCAGAAAAGGGCAATTTTTATTAAATTATTAAGGGTATGGAACAGCTGCCATATGAGGAGAGATTAATAAGACTGTGACTTTTCAGCTTGGATAAGACACGACTAAGGAGTGACACGATAGAGGCCTATCAAATCATGAGTGTTGAGGAGAAAGTAAATAAGGAAGGCAGCAGGTTTAAAACAAACAAAAGGAAGTATTTTTTCACACAACACACAGTCAACCTGTGGAACTCATTACCAGAGGATATTGTGAAGGCCAAGACTATAACAGGGTTCAAAAAAGAACTAGATAAGTTCATGGAGGATAGGTCCATCAATGGCTATTAGCCAGGATGAGCACAGATGGTGTCCCTAGCCTCTGTTTGCCTGAAGCTGGGAGTGGGTGACGGGATGGATCACATGATGATTACCTGTTCTGTTCATTTTCTCTGGGGCACCTGGCATTGACCAGTGTCAGAAGACAGGATACTGGGCTAGATGGACCATTGGTCTGACCCAGTATGGCCATTCTTATGGATGTCAAAAGATAGCCACCTTAGTCCATATGAGCCGCCAATGTGATGTGGCAATGAAAAACGGCTAATACAGTCTGAGGATGTAGCAGGCGAGGTATTTCCAGATGAGATAGTGAAGTGTGAGTACTATTATACAAGGCACTGTGAGCCCTCATCTGGAATACTGCATACAGCTCTGGTCTCCCATGTTTAAGAAAGATTAATTCAAACTGGAACAGATACAGGGAAGAGGAGTGGGTGGGTGAGGTTCTGTGGCCTGCAATTTGCAGGAGGTCAGACTAGATGGTCACAATGGTCCCTTCTGAGTCTTTGAGTTTGCAAGGTCCTCCAGGTCTTCTTATATGATGTTCCAGTCCTCCTCCATATTCGCAATATTTCCCAACTTTGTGTCATCGACAAATTTTATTAGGACACTCCCACTCTTTGTGCCAAGGTCAGTAATAAAAATCCTACTTATTAAATGCAGAATAATAATTACTGATCCCAAGACCGATCCCTGAGGAATTCCAATAGTAACCTCTCTCCAGCCTGACATTTCAACTTTCAGTACGATCCATCATAGTCTCTCCTTTAACCAGTTCCTTATCCACATTTCAATTCTCATGTTTGTTCCCATCTTTTCCAATTTAACTAATTTCCCATGTGGAACTATATCAAATGCCTTACTGAAATCCAGGTAGATTAGATCTACTGCATGTTGTTTGTCTAAAAGGTTAGTTAGCTTCTCAAAGAAGTAGATCAGGTTGGTCTGGCAGAATCTACCTTTTTAAAAAAACATTCTGTATTTTTTTTCCCAGTTACCTCTACATGCTTAACTACTTTCTCTTTCAAAATTTGTTTCAAGACCTTGCATACAATTGAGATCAAACTAACAGGCCTGTAGTTTCCTGGATCACTTTTTTCCCCTTTCTTAAAAATAGGAACTATATTAGCAATTCTCCAGTCATAGGGTATGACCCCTGAGTTTACAAATTCATGCCTTCAGCACAATATCATTCGTGTCTTATATTAAAGAGATTCTGTGACCGTGGCCTCAAATTGAGCTGATATTCAACAGCATGGCATATCAGCCCTTTCACAACATTTCATTCAATTACACACCAATCACACTTCTTACCTGTGCACAGACTATACTCTACAGTGTTTGCTATATGTGCTCACATAGATGGAGCTCTTCCATTGTAAATAGTTATGCAGCTATTGATTCACCCTCAGCTCAGTGACATAACTTCTCTGCTCCCCGGTATTCACACAGAAATTGGAAGCAGATGAGCTAGGCTGCCAATGAGCTAAGTGAGGAACTTTACCATCCACTTTCCTTTCTTGGGGAGTATCTGAAGTAAGAGGGTACAGGAGGAGTTCTGAGATAGAATAGGAAGTTGGGGGATGTATTAATTGGGGGTTCTGAGTGGTGAAATATAGATTAAAAGGGTGTCTGAATGGGAGACAAAAATCAGCACTGGATACATGCAGTGACACACAAAATTAGAGGACAGTGAAGAGTAGGACAAGGGAAGAACTATGAACAATAGAAATTAGTGCCAGTCACACAGTAATTTACCTATTGTGTGTGATGCATGATAGATAACTGCTAAAAACAAGTTAGTGAGTTAATATTCCATGTCAAACAAAAACATTCTGAGGGTACATCTACATTTGAGCTGGGAGCTCTGATTTCCAGCTTCCGTAGACATACTCATCAAGCTTCACTCTAACTAGCAGGTTAATGATAGTAGTGTATCTGGAGCAGCATGGGTGGCAGCTCTGATTAGGAGTCTGAGTACCAGGGCCGGCTCCAGCATTTCTGCCGCCCCAAGCAAAAAAAAAAAAAAGCCACGATCGGCGGCAGCAGTTCAGCGGCAGGTCCTTCGCTCCTAGAGGGAGAGAGGGACCTGCTGCCCTCGAATTGCCGCAGGTGCTACCCCTCTCCCTTGGCCCCCCCAAGCACCTGCTTGTTAAGCTGGTGCCTGGAGCCGGCCCTGCTAAGTACGTATCCACCCATTAGCCCAAGACACTTCCCACGCTTCCCTGGTTACATTGCTATGTTTAGTGAGATAGAGCAGATATGTCTACGCGAGCTGGGAATTGCACCTTCCAGCTCAAACGTAGACCTACCTTAAATTGAATGTTTAGGGGGCGAAAAATCAGGGTCTCATAACTTGATCAATTTTTCCTACCTGCATAAAAGTTTCCACAACTATATTTGTTTTTAAGATTGCAAGCTCTTTGGGTTAGGGACTGTCTCTACACAATGGGGCCCCAATCGTGATTGGGCTTCTGGGCACTACCTCAGTAAAGATATTACTAAAATTTCATGATGACATAATGTACCTTAAGGATAAATCAGAGTATCTGCACTAGTCTGTATTTCTTTTTAGCTTCTATCAGCAATAATAAAAGTTAGGCACATGAACTGAAAGGTAAATTGACTTCCAAAAAATGTAACCAGCAAATGTTTAGTGTATAGGAACTGGACATAACTTTTTAAATAGTTTGTGAGCCCTCTAGTGGTCTTCATTGTCTTCTATGTTCCAGAAACCACAAGAAGCAGAGCAGCAGAGAATATATGTAGCTAGCATTGAATGCGGTATATAGTTAGTAAACATGGCTATTTGGCCCCTCAGCCCATGTGATTCTTTCATATTGGTGTAACCCTTCTGCCCATCTAAGTTGGCAGCAACAAGGGCCGGGTTCTGTATCTAGGGGTTCCGTTTCAATAACGCAATGCAAAACCGGCTCGAGCCCCCACCCAGTGACCTGGGACAATTACATACCACCCCCTGGGTGCCTCTAAGAGGCAATACTTCCCCTCTCGCAAGCACAGAGTCTGAGTGTAACAGAAAATGTTTAATAACATGAGGTAAACGACATCAGCGTTAAATTGGAAAAACACCACAAACAGGCTTCATGAGCAAAAAACTCACCCCAGCAAATTGGGCTGTGTCCTTTCCCTTTGGTTCTTGAAACCAGCAACCCAAGGATCACCAAAGTCCCAAAAGTCCAACAACCCCCCAAAGTCTCTTGGGTCCAGCAACCCAAGGATCACCAAAGTCCCCGAAGTCCAACAACCCCCCAAAGTCCCTATCCCTGGTCAGTGCAGCCCCAGAGTTCAAGCAGGGGGGGGGAGGCACGCAGGGTGTTAAAGGGCACCTTACGTGATCCAAGGCCAACCGGCTGCCTCTCCATGGGGTTCCGCCGCAGCCTTCTCCACGAGCCGCTCCACTCCACCAGCTGTCCCATGAGCCGCTCCCGCCGTCCACGAACTGCTCTGGCAGCTGCTCCGCTCTGCTCACCGACCTGTGAGCCACTCAGCTCTGCTCCACTTCAGCCGTTCCTTGGGCCGCTCCCACAAGGCTCCGCTCTGCTCGCTGCTTCTCCAGCCGCTCCGCCCTGCTCACCGACCTGTGAGTCGCTCAGCTCCGCTCCAACCGTCCCCAAGAGGCTCCACTCTGCTAGCTGCTTCGCCAGCCGCTTAGCAATATAGCTTCAGGCTCCCCCACTAGTTAACACAGCCTCAGTGATCTCAGCTCTTTTGTGATTTCAGCTCATAGTAGGGGAGCCCCAGTACTAGTGCACCATTGTCCCAAAGTGAATTCAGCTCAGCAGTCTGTAATTAGACTTCTAATGGAATCAAAGTTAGCTCTGACATTCAACAGTGGAGAGAGGAGGTAGTGCAATTGGTGTTTCAACCCCTTGGGGAGGGGGCCATACCATTAGGTACAAATACCTGTCCCCATCCTCTCTCTATTCACTGGGTTTTGTAACCCATGCCCCTTGTCAAGCAAGTGCTACTTAGGTAATGGTGATGGACTCACTCAGTCCTTCTGTCATACAACAGGTTCACTGCCCTTGATTCACAGAATCAGGGTAACAAAACTTTATTCTTCCTGCCCCAATAACAAAGAAACTGGGGATCCCACACCAGCCAAAGTAACCACTTTGAGTTGCTGTTGTTTCATGCCAGGCGAGTGGGTGTGCCTATGCAAACAAGATCAGCCCCTGGAGTTCTTTTCCACACTCGCCATAATTCACCACCAGATGTCAGGGTAAAGCTCATCCTGACTCTGCTTACATCGGGTAAAGAGCAAAAGACCACAACAACATCCTTTCAGGTTGCATTATATTACTAAGACAGCCAATTCATTGTGAATGTCAGTTCTGTATATAAAAACCTATGTTAGTAGGCAGGCAGTTCTGACGGTTTCAGCATATGCACTAAGACATGTAGGGACTAAGATTCCAAGGAATTTTTTCCCCCAGAATTAGTCTGACCAATTTGGAGAACTTTTTTTTCCCCTTTCTCTCTCCCTCTTCCCCCTACCCTCCTCCCCAACCTTTGCCCCCACTGAACTTGCTCATCAGATGGGGTTTCCTGAATTTTTACAGTTTTAAGTCACAGGCAGGAGATTAACTACATGCTTTTAATTTTTACAGTGATTTTTCTATTACACTAACAGTTTAATACAGGGGTGGGCAAACTTTTTGGCCCGAGGACACATCTAGGTGGGGAAATTGCATGCAGGGTCATGAATGTAGGACTGGGGAAGGGAGTAGGATGCGGGAGGGGTGTGGGGTGTACAAGGGAGCTCAGGGCATGGGGGTTGGGGTGGAGGAGGGAGTGCGGAGTGCGGGAGGGGGCCCAGGGCAGGGGGTTGGGATGCAGCAGGAGGCTAAGGGCAGGGGGTTGAGGTGCAGCAGGGTGCTCAGGGAAGGGTGAGGGATGCAGGAGGGATTTGGGGTGCGGGCTCCAGCCTGGTGCTAATTACTTGGAGCAGCTCCGGGGTGGCAGCGGCACGCACCGGGGTCAGGGCAGGCTCCCTGCCTTCCCTGGCCCGCGCTGCCCCCGGAAGCGGCCAGCACCTCCCCTGAAGCCAGGGGTTCCCCGTTCCTGGCCAATGGGAGCTGAGGGGGGCGGTACCCTCTGGAGAGGGCAGCGCACGGAGCCCTCTGCCCCCCCTTCCAGGGGTCACAGGGACGTCGTGCTGGCCACTTCCAGAAGCAGCGCTGGTTCCGAATGGGGGTGGCAATCCCACGGACTGGATCCAAGGCCTTGACGGGCTGGATCTGGCCCATGGGCCATAGTTTGCCCAACCCTGGTTTAATAGCTGCCTGAATATATTGTTTCCTAGTGCTTACATTTATTCTCTCATTAATCTTGCCATCCAGTGCAATTCATCTCCTCAGTAAGTTCCCTCCCCCCCACACACAGCATCTTAGTTATTTCCCTCCTGAAAAAGGCCATTTTCTTTCTCCATTTCCTTTGCCATAATTATTGAGCTGTGGTTGTAATGCCATAATTGAGCTTGTGACTAGCTTTCCGTTTTAGGATGTAGTCTATAATCCGTTGAGAAAGCTAAATGCTACATCAAATTTCTCATGCATATTCTCTGCATACTTTCCTCCCTGCATTGTGGAGATATGAGAATTTGAAAAGTAAAGGGTATTTTGTTTGTGGAAAAAGTCTTTTACAAACATTTTGGAAAAACACATCTCAATAGTGTATTGATCTAGAAACTCCAAATTCATAGAGGCATAGATTTTTAAGGCCAGAAAGGACTATTATGATCATCAATCCTGCATAACACATTCCTGGGGCCAGCTCAAAAAGGGACCTAAATGCAGAAGACAATCTGCACTGCAATATTATAGGTCATGGAAACATTATGTAATGGGTTTCCATTGTTATGGTTATCTGATGACACATTTACATTATTATATAGCTAGGGTGTTTTTTTTTCTAGTAATACTATCACAAAATGTGTTAAAAGAAAATCTTCTGAAGTAGTATTGTAGGTTGTATAACTAAAATGATATCGCTAAGGATTTTTCTTCTACAAAAGAGTGAGCCTTTTTATATGCTAGATAAAAAACAATTTAAATTAGAAGTTATATTTAGAAGAATGTTATAATCATACAGATTTCGTTTCACCCTTTTAAAATATTTCTCCTCTTCTCTCGTTCCCCTCCTCAGATATGAAACATAATTAAAACGGGTCTATTAACCTACAGTAAAACATCATTAAGTAATGATTAAAACTGCAGGAAGTATTTATTGTTGGCATAATATTAACTTTTAAAACCTAAATTCATTGGCCAACTCATAGTTCTGGCAAGCAAATGATTTGTGAATCAGGCCCAAAAGTTAATCCTAGCTTTAATATTTTTAATTAATTAACCATGGCTACAGCAACTGTAAACTGCAAAGCAAGGGATTGTGTGACTTATCTGTGAATAAAATACATCCATTATTTGAATTAAACTGTTGTCTAAAACTTACTAAAGCTTTTAAATCATGTTTAAATAAAAGTTTCTCCAAAAAGCCTATTTAATTCTCTTAAAAAAAACTAAAACCCACTCTTAAGTAATAAAACCAACTTTAAACGCTATGAGATCCATTTGTGTCTTTACAGACAAGCATTCAGAGCAATGTTTGGACAGTGGGATAAAGGATTTTTTATACAAAACAGATTTCCATTTCATTTTGCATCCAGTCTCCTATCTGTTTTAAGTATATTTGTTGGTTAGCTTTATTTTGCTATCAAACCAACTTAGCCAGGTTACTACTGATCTTTTGCAATCAAGCAGTTCCACAAAGAAAGGAGGTGACTTTGCATCTGTAGTGAAATCAAATAATTTAAATAAATGAACTTGTAATTTGTTAGTGTCACAATTCGAGTCTGTAGGCAACCTTATACTAAATAGAATAAACTTTGGTTTGCATTAACTTATTTCTCAATGCACTTACATCTAAACCCTGAGGAGTGGATTATTTGCCCATCCTCTACAAATTCTAGCTTCTTCTGATACAGTAATCTGTTGGATGGATAGCAACAAAAATATTGATTTTAAGAGTCACAGCAAAGAGACTTCTTCCATGAATTTTTTGGTATTGTTGTTTCCTGTTTATCTTAATAATCATGGAGTACTGTTATTGCCTGTTCTTTCTGAGCTACTGTTGAAGAGACAAGAAGTCTGTGATCTATATATGTTAAAAAAAAAAGTGGTTCAGAAAGAAAGCATAGAACAGATGAAACAAGATTCTAGAGCATTAGGCAAGCAGCTCTGACTGACATTGGGAAGGTGAATCCCATGTGGTACATTTCCATCTTTAGATATTCTGGTGAGGGTTGCTTTAGAAACTTGTATAGATAGAAGTGAGATTTGTGTGTGCTTTGACAATAGTGATAGATTGGTCAGACTTTTTGCAGATAAATAGGTTAGATTTCCAAAATAACTCTTTAATGTATGAATAAGCTCTATTACTGAGCTTTCTGAAAAATCAGGGCCCAAGCACCAAAGTTGCAGTCACTATCTTGGAAAGATTAATGACAGAAAATGTTGTGGCTACTCTAAAACTGATTTAGAATAAACAATGTTTAAAATGAACTGTTTATTCTAAAATTGAGACAAGTGCTTGAAAGAGACAGATTCCACAAAATCATGGACACTAGAGAAGTCGCTGCAATATAAAGCTGCTCACTCTGGGTCCA
This sequence comes from Malaclemys terrapin pileata, assembly GCF_027887155.1. Classification (NCBI taxonomy): domain Eukaryota; kingdom Metazoa; phylum Chordata; order Testudines; family Emydidae; genus Malaclemys; species Malaclemys terrapin. The sequence continues at coordinate 95,863,899 of NC_071509.1, forward strand.
ATGAAAAGCCCATTTAAATCAAGAGAAAGATCCCTATGGACTTCAGTGAGCATTGGATTGAGCTTTTTGTAAATGAAACAGCACATATTAGTGACAATTAGCAACACCCAGAATAGCACAGAATAATAAATTTGCTTAAAGAAAATATATACTAAATGCTGATGCATTCAGATTCTTTATCTGTACTGAAATTGTCTTCAGTGACTATCTGATTAATGCATAAAACCATTACACTAATAAAAATCTTACTTATTAAATGCAGAATAATAATTACTGCCAGATGCATTAAATGATTTAAATCTGCTCTGAGTCAATTTCTGTTATAACTAGTTATATGGTAAAAATCTCTTAAAACAATACTTGATCAGCTTCAAATTCAATGCTACCCTGAAAAGTTGTGTAAAAGTAGTATTTCTTTACCCAGCAGACCTACTCCCTGTATACATTCTGAGTTCTAGCCTCTTACTTCAGTGATTAAAAATAAGTTATTATTGTTAGTACTGCAGAGACAATAAACTATTAGAAAATTATCTGGATTCCACTGACTTGCAATTCAGAAACAGAATCAAAGTCCAGTTTCTGGGCCAAATTCTGTCCTTAATATAACATGGTCAACTCCTCTTACAACCATGGGGCTTCAAGTGTTACTGTGTTTCACATATCAGAATCTCTTTTACTGATGATGAGGCAAGGCATGAGCCAGAAAGAACACAGTTTGGCCTTCAGATCCCAGGATGAGTATGGAGGTCTCTTCATACACTATCTGCTCTCCTATACAATGATAGATTAGTGCATCATCTCTGTAATATCTCCTTATACAACTCCACTTGCTCCTTTTTTAATTTCTAGCCACACCCTCTCCCTTTACTGCCAGGCCCAGAATTATCCTGTGCGGAGGTATATATCATGTGACATATAGTTGATTATGCTGCCTTTATGCCATTATGAGATTCCCAAATAAGAGAGGAATCTTCTAGTTGCCCTTTCAGAATAAATTTAAGGCAGAAATCCTGACTTCTTGCTGCTGGAGTGGTGCAAAGAGAATTTAACATGGGTTCAGGATCTGGCCTTATTTGCATTAATTAATTTGCAAGCTATTTGCATAAAATGATTTCTCCTTTTTAATACTTTGCAAGAGGGGACTGACTCTACTAAAAATTGATGAAAACAAACAAGTTAATAAACATTCATTTTTAAAGAACAGTTTGTACATTTTTAGTCACTATTTGTGAACATTCAAGAAGACATTTTTTATTCACAGGTGTGAGGGAATGTCTGTTCTTCATATACATAGGATAGAAATGTAGGGCTAGAAGGGACCTTAAGAGGTCATCTGGTCCATAAGCAACTTGCACTGCGGCAGAATTAAGAATACCTAGAAACAGTGAATCACAATTACTCCTGAGGGAGTTCTGTTCCACTGCGCACGTATCCCCTGCAGATTACTATTTTCCTCCACAGAAAATAGATTCTGCTGGGGAGGGGCTGCAATTACATCTCTCACCAACTAGGGGCTGCTGTGCCAGCAGAAGAGAAGCAGCCAGCTCAGGGCTGGGGCAGCCAGTTGCAGAGAGGCAGTGGCTGCCTTGCCCATGGGGCCAAGTGAGGAGGCATGGGATATGATGGGGAGGGATGGAAAAAGTGGCTGCTGGGGCAGCTGCTAGGAGATGACATAGACTGGGATTCAGAGGGCTAGTGGGGGGACAGACTGGGATGGGGGCATAGGAGCTAGTGATGTAACAGCATTAAGGCAGGGGCTGAATGAGAGTGGGGGTGCAAGGCCACATGGGGGACAGAGGGATGGGGAATGCAGTGACATATGGGCATGAAGGGTGGCTGAGTGGGGTGCAGGGACACGTGGGGATGGGGGATTAGGATGCAGAGACACTCAGGGGTGGGGCAGATGTACCTGACTGAATGGGAGAGGCTAGGAGTCTGAATGGGAGAGGTTCGTGGTGAGCCAGGGTCTGCATAGTTGAGATTCCCTAATAATTCCTCTCTCCCACTCACACCCCAACAACCCTCCACATTTACTCCCAGCCTCCTTCCCAGCAATTACTAACCTCTCCTTCAGCTCCTCTATTACCAATGACCCCCCAAGCCTTTGCACTGCTTCTGAGGGGTGTGGGAAATACATTTCTATATTGTACTTTAAATAAATTATTATTTAAAGTTCTGTATTAATATGCCTATTAAAGGAATCTATCTGTCAAAAACATTTCCTAAATCTTTTCTGTTGTCTGTATTGTTACAAACATATTTGCTGACAGATATTTTGAAATAAATTACCAAAATAATTGAAACTGGCATGCTTATATTATTTTGACAAATAAAATATGCAGAATTTTAAAATATTGTGCACAGAATTTTTATTTATTTATTATTTGGTGCAAAATTCCCCCTGGAGTAAACAGTGATGGAAGAAGACTTTTTTTATTTGTTTCATAAAACTGAATTATTTTTTCTTCACTATTCATCATATGCAAACATTTCCAGTCTTACAGTTTGGGTGCACAAAACATAATATATGAATATCAGGTGATTCAGAAACCATGAATAACAAGAGCAAATACTCAGTGAACAGTTCATGAACAAGCTATAGGTTGAAAATTATTAAAACTATTTGGTGAATACAATGTCTACAAATTTGTAATTATTCACCAGGATGACTGTAAGAAAAAATGAGTTTAATGCCACAGCTAATTAATTTATAATTAACAATTTGCCTTGCTCTCTAATCTGTACTAGTGATTTGCTACTCAATTTATGTTTATTTTTTTTCTTTCTGCTTATTTAAAACAGAGAGAAACTTCTTTTGTATAATCAATATAAATTTCTAAGCAAAGGATTTTCAAACATACTACACAGAATATCAGTATATACTTAAAATATATTTTCAGAAGGATTGCAATAAATTGTCTCATTGTGGGTCCCTGAAGAAATGCAACATTACCTAGAAAAACCTCTAGAAATGTTTAAGTGAGCCCTGCTTGCAATTTTTTTTTATCCACTCAGGAGAGGTGATTGAGCATGGATGGAAATTCTAAGATGGTAGCAAGAGAAATGACTGTGGACCCAGTAACTCATAGTCTGTGGAAAGTTGACAAGAGTATTCATTAATGCACTCAAAAGTGATGCTTTTGAATGACTATTAGGAGAGATCTTTCTAACAAATCCCCTGTTGGTTGGAGAGAGAGAGAATGCCAAATATCCACAGCGGGTTGGAGTAAATCTGATAAACAGAAGATGATATAAAAATTGCATGGCTTTTGTTGAGAAGTTTTTCTGTACATGATATTAAAAGTAATTTACTTGCATTTTCATTACATAATGATAATGATTTTATCTGTAAACCATAATTAATACATGTTGGGGAGATTCCTGCAGTTAAAACACATTATAAGCCATCAGAGCTAAAAACAAACCCAGCATTTTTTTTCCCCATGCAAAGATACTGCCTTCTGGCTATGCATTTTGCAGTTCTTCAAAATAGCTAGAGTTGGAGGTGTCACAGTCAAGAAAAGCACATTTCATTAACACAAGACATGCAACATTGATGAAAGGGTTCACTTGAGTGAAGGGGACAGAAGGAAGGAGGACATTTTTTATCACTTAAGATAAATCAGAATAAACTACCTCTTGTGCTGCATTAGCAAATAATCTATATCACTTAAATATCATAATTCTCCATTACTCTTTGAAGCAGTAGTGCGTGTACTTTAAAAAGTACTGGCTACTATGAAAAGACTTATCATATGGCTAAAGTACCCTGAGTATTACAGAGTCAAACAGGTATAATTTACTCCTCTCAATCTGCTGATAGCAGTACATGAATTTGTGTATATGTGTCAGCACATTTGCTCCTCACTTTAGTGATTGTCAGAAATAATCAGCTCACTGTCTCACATTTACTCAGGTGCAAATACAAGCCACGCTTGCCATGTGAATGCCAAGGGATGCATCTACATAGTACTAGCCATTTAAATCAAAGTACAATAAATAGACATAGCTGAATGCAGTTGTGTAAACAAATGCTGTGTTCAGTCAAAACTAGGTAAATGCTGATTTGGTAATTGGCAATTATCTCACATATTTCCTATAAATATTAAGAGGAAAATCTCATTCTCAGTAGTGAAAATTGATTTTGTGATCTGAGTGATAAATACCCAAAAATGGTGATTATCCATTTAGTAATGGTCAGATACTCCTAAGTTTTTCTAAACAGAGAGTAAGGCTAATTTGCCATAGTCTTCTAGAACTTTAAATAATAGGTGCAGAATGCATGCAATAGTAATCTGTCTCCAGATTTGTTTATCCAAACTAAAGACAATGGGCCAAATTATTATTATTTGCATGGTAGTGCCTGAAGGTTCCCATGCTGGCTCAGGAGCCAGTTGTCCTAGTCTTCACACTACACAATCAAGCCAGGCAAAGGCTGAGAGAAAAGAATTAGCATCTTCTAATGGGGTTTACAAACCCTATACTGAGCATAGGCAGAAGGGAGGGGAGAGTCTTTCTTTCCTGCTTACAAGCCAGCCAGTTTGATTATGCTTCACAAGCTGCCAGAATGGCCAATCATGGGGACAGAATAATGAAAACATAACCTCCTATAAATGGGGGAAAGAACAGAGAGGAAGAAAAGCTTGAGATAAAAGGGTGATAGTCCTATAGTAGCCTGTCTCTAGAAAACAGAAGGCTGTAAACCCAGGAATTGAAGGGCTGATACTCAATTTAAGTTGAGTGCTCATGAACTCGTCCAACTGAAAACACACTGAGGAGGACCAGTTAAGAGAAGCTGGGACTCCTAAATAGATCACACCAAAAGCTGATGACACATCCTAATTTCACAGGATGGGGAATGAGGCACAGAAATGAAGGGTTCAGTTCTGCTACTAGCTGAGCATATTTACTCCAATCCAGCAAATTGCTTAGGTAAATGCTTTCTGGTAAACTGGCTAAATTTACCTCAACTCTCTGAAGGTTCTTCTGCTCTGTGTTGCTTGTTCGAGAGAAAAATTGGCTCTGCATACTTTGCATGGATTTTATTAAGATGAATAAATAAGCAAATATTAAAATCCACCAAACAAATCACTATTGTTAAACTACTATAGAAGTTACTAAAACCAGGAATTAAACAAAACAACTGTCAAATTAAGGTCACAATTGATACTGATTTGCTGATTCAGTGGATTAAAAGTAATATTGGATTAAATTATCAATTGGTTAAATCACCACATTAATACAGCAGGTAATCAAATCATAAGGTTAATACAACCAATAATCGCTTTTTAGCAATCCTACCGCCTTTAACCTAGTTTAGTCGTTTGCTTAATAACAAATTCAGTGTAGAAGCCAAAACCATGGTAGTTCCTTAGCACTTAACTGTGTAAAAGTTTCAATATATAAACCAAATTGTATTATCTTTAGGTTATAACCTTAATTCCAGCTTCCTCCTTAAATCTTCTTGTTGTTATGGTGTTATTTCCCCCCTTCTCACACATATACAAGATACAGGCTTTACCAAGATACCATTCTGGAAATAAACTTAACTAGGCCATGACAGCTCATCACATCCTTTCATTAGCAAGAAAATTAGGGCATTAGTCATTGTGGCTTAACTGTCTGAAAGGTTATGGCAGTAGTTCTCAAATTCTTGTATTGGGGAATCCTTTCACATAGCAAGCCTGTTAGTGTGACCTCCTTCCCCCTTATAAACTAAATACTTTTAAAATATATTTAACACCATTATAAATGCTGGAGGGGTTTTGGGCGAAGACTGACAGCGAGTGACGCTCCATGTAAATAACCTTAGGACTCCCTGAGGGGTCCTGACCCCCCAGTTTGAGAACGCCTGGATTATGGCTTATTTCTAGTACTGTTCATTATAAGATCAACAAAGCTACTGAACATTTCCTTGTCATTGGAAGATTTTAAGAATAGGTTAGAGAAACATCTGTCAGGAATGGTCTAGGTATACTTGGTCCTGCCTCAGCACGGGAGGATAAACTAGATGACTTCTTGAGCTAGCACTACATTTCTATTATTCTGTGAATTCCATTTAATATAAAACAACTAGCATTTATACCAAGCCTGTGTCCTCATCTAGACTATTTCTTGCACTTCCTCAATTTTTAGCTTGGCTTTGTCAGGTTGAGCCCGGAGTGCTCAGTAACTTGCAAGACTGAGCCCTAAGTCTCACAGGAAGTCTGTTAAGATCTGCATATTGAATCCATCTCTTATAAGTCCCAGTCCAGTGCCTTAAACACAAAACCATTCTTCCGTAGTGCTCATGTAAGGACCACAGAACTTGGCTCATTGCTGTTTGGGACCCTATTGTGATAATCTTTGGGCTGCTATCCTATGCAAATGTCACATGCACTTCTATTAGATAGAAAAATAGAAATGTTCTCCTTGGTTTTTCATCTTAATGGTATGTTCAAAAAGAAAGAGTGAGGAACTCAGTAAACCAAGCAGAGATTGAGAACACTAAAAAAGGAACTAAATAATATGAAAACAAATCAAGCCTCTTTATAAAGGATCTTTTCTTTTTTTGAAGAATACTTTCTTGAGGATTGCATGGCCACAGAGCAACTGGTTTAGCATACTGCCTAACATTGTTCTACAAACTTAATTTAATCCTTCAAAAATTAAAATGGATTTTTATGATCTTTCCATATAAAGACTCAGTGTGGTCCTTGTGCCAGGATCTGTGATTACTTATTATCATAATCATCCAAGTATAGAGAGACATGATTTTGAGAAGTATAAAAGTGCATTGGCTTTTGGGTACCTGTCAAAAAAGTATTATCTATACTGATATGTATCAAAATAACAATAATTGCAGCCTCAGCCTGAATTGACCAGATTATAGACATTCTTTCACTCTGTACCATAATATTTGTTGCTGCATTCTATGTTGCCAAACACATGCATCTTTGCTTCTGAATACAGAGTGAACAATAGTGATTACTTTGTGTGGATGAAAAGAGTATTTTATGTCCATATTTCAATTCTGAAGCAATGTATATGGTTGGCAAATATTCCCCTTAAACTGTGGCAGCATGAAGTTGGCTTACATTGGTTATTTGTGCTAAATATCAGATACAAAACACATTTCTCCACCCAAAAGGGAGAAAGAACATTAACTGTGTACTACGCCACATGATCAGATGAAAATGCAACTAGGATCAATGGGGTTACTTCTGGAAATATCAGTGAAGATGGTATCATCAACCAAACATGACACCTCTAGGACCAACCTGCAGAAAATTATTAGTCTTCAGGTAGTGTCTGAGTAGCCGTGGAACCCAATTGGTGAATTTGAATTCCAGTCAATCACTTCTGGATATGCATTCATTAAACTCTCCATGGCAATTACATTTTAAACCATTCCAGAAAAAAGCTACAGTATCGTTTAATCAGACAGTACAGTGTTAGCACAATAGGGCCCTGTCCTTGGTTGACCCTTAAACATTACTGAAATTATTATTGTAACATCTAGGAGCCCTAGTTATGGACGAGGACCCCACTGTGCTAGGTGTTATGTAAATATGGAGGAGGGGAGACAGTCTCCGCCCCCAACGAGTTTACAATTTAAAGATTAGAGATGACAGATTAAAACAGACTGCTGGGGGGTGGGGGGAGTGCAAGGACTCAGCGAAACAGTATTGGCCTGCATGATAGGTAATGGTTTCAGCACATCAGCAGCCTAACTGTTGTCAAGGTTTTTTACGTAGAGCAGAACCAAAGACACACCTTGCATATTTCAGAATTTGTCCAAGAAATTAGAAATTCTAAAAATTTGATTTATTGAAATAGCAAAACAATGCTTCCCTTGTTTAGGTGTCATGTACTGCAAACCCTAAGGAGAGGTGTCTCCCTTGACTTGCTAATGACGTAAAAATCTGTATCAGTTTGGAATCTAGCAACGGATTATCCTCCTATGCCAGTATACCCTTAGAATCTATCTTTAGCCTTTCAGAACATTGGGTGTATCCTCAGGAGAAGCAGTTCTGAATGGCTGCATAGCAGCCAATGAACAATTGAGTTGACATAAATTGGCCCTAGGATTTTGAGCTCTCTTTTGTTCCTAGCACCATTACCCACCCACAAGGCAAATACCAGAGGTTATCATTTATTTGTAACGTTATCCTGTTTGTTTTCATTTATTAACTTTTGAATAAAATACTGAATTTGCCATATGAGTGCCTTTTACGCTAGCTTTATTTTTTTCTCAAAAGGTTTGAAACTTAAGAAATATGATCAGACAAGGTAGATATTATATTACTAAGATTGTAGACAATTAGTCCTAGTGATTTTTTCTGAAATACCTGTGCTTACTGTGCTTACAAAATAGTTGCAGGCATGAGCTTTCTTTCCTTTAAAATTTCAATGAAAAGAAAATTCACTGAAGTCCAATAAACAATCCAGCCTACAAAGCTAGCTTTCACAAACTCCTGTGGCCTAAACGTCACCCTTCACACCACAACACACTGTCACCTTATTATGCTGCAGGGTATGAGTAACTCTATTAACTACTCAGAGCCTGCATTTGAAGCACTGGAAACTCTCCTAAGAAGCATTAGACTGATTTGAAACTTGGATCTATTATTTATTTGAACTCCACAATCTCAAGAGTATCAAACAATATGTTTAAAATGCTTAACCTATGTTAAGCATTAAGGATCCTTAGTAATGATGAACAAATAGTGCCACTGAAATCCAGAGGAACATTTGTGGCGTAAAGGTGCTAATTGATTGTAAGAGTATCAGAATCTAGACCTAAGTGAACATGACACATTCACTCCTTTACCAGTGACTTACACTTAACGTGAATACTGTGATCCAACCCACATAAGAAATCTACCATAAACACATAATTTACCAATACCTTAACTTTGAAGTACTTACTTAAATGGGGCAAAAATAATTAATAGCTAATAATTTCCCACCACTGAATTATCTTGTGATGAAATTACTTAGCAAGCATGTTCTAGAGATTACCAATTTGTGGTGTCAACAGCTTCTATATCAGTGGTTCTCAAACTCTTGTACTGGGGAACCCTTTCACATAGCAAACCTGGGAGTGTGCCCCCCCCCCCCCCAATAAACTAAATACATTGTTTTTATATATTTTACACCAGTATAAATGCTGGAAGCAAAGCAGGGTGTTGGGTGGAGGCTGACAGCTTGCAACCCCCACCCAATAATAACCTCCCAACCCCCTGAGGGGTCCTGACCCCCAGTTTGAAAACCCCTGTTCTATATTTTCTTTCAGAATGTGTAATGTACAATTTCAGGTTTATCATAGATGGACATAACAATACCTGCATCACATGCTGTCTAATGCTCTTCTGACAAGACCTAGCAGACACATTTTTTTTCACATTTTTCCAATAAGGTGTGGCTTTGAAAGGAGCAACACAGGAGAACAGGCCCAACAGTTGGGACATGGACTGTCACTTATTCTATGTTTGTACAGTGTTAGCACAATAGGGCCCTGTTCTTGGTTGACCCTTAATCATTACTGTAATTATTATTGTAACATCTAGGAGCCCTAGTTAGGGACCAGGACCGCACTTTGCTAGGTTTTGTGTAAATATAGATGGGGGGGAAGAGTCTCTGCCCCCAAAGAGTTTACAACTTCAAGATAAGAGATGACAGATGAAAACAGACTGATGGGGGAGTGCAAGGACTCGGCAATGGTTTCAGCACATCAGCAGGCCTAAATGGTTCTGCTCTCCTAGGTAAAAAACCTTGACAACAAAGACACAGCAGGTTTTAATGGACAAAAAGTAGTTTTTAAAAAGAATGAATATGTAATAAGTGCAAGAGTCAGCATGTGTTTACAGGCATAGTTTCTGCTCCCTGCCCCCAACAGTACCCTTCTCATCTTATCTACGCCCAAGATGTAAAGTAGATATCACCCTATTATAGATGCTTCTTGTGGGCAACACAGTTCCTCACTATTTCTATGCCATAAAGGAAACAAAACAGGCTACCTGAGTTTTTGTAGATACTTTTTGTAGAACCATTCTATTTTAACAGAATTTCTTATCTAGATCAGCTCTTCCAGCTGGATGACGTGCCTGTCTGTCGTTCTCATTTCTCTTACTGTCTAACACCGAGAAGCAAATATCGAAGAGAGGAAAAATGCAGTATGTTATCCCATGTACAACACAGGCACAACACAGCAGAGCTGATACTAGGAATGGAAACTTTAAGTGGGGTGTGTGTGTGTATGTGTGTGTGTATGTTTAATGTTGGTTGTGTGTGTGTTTGGAGGAGTGGGGTATGTTTGGAAAAAAGTCCCTTTCATGATGATGATTTGCATTGTATTGTAAATCAACCTTTTGGTAATTGTTTAACTCTTAGACTAATCTAAAATGCTAATATTTAATATATTAAGTGCTTTAATATAAACAGATTTTTAAGAACTGTTATGAGCATATGGATTTTTCCATCTGATTCACATGTGCATATATGCACATACAAAACTCCTTGTTCAAATCAGCTTCCATCTGTGACTTGCAGATAGACGAATGAAAAACATTTTATCCTTTAAAAAAAAAGGTGACATCTGACACACACAGATGGATAAACCCAAATATATCATTATCTTATAGCTAGACCTGGGGCTTTGGGATATGGGGTGTGAATAGCTGTACTCATCAAAGTGCTGTGCTATAACACCCTCCCCTCTCTCCTCCCCCCCAATGTGGATGATGTGGGTGCAAACTAAAAAGTTATTAGTTCACATTAGTGTATTGCCCCTCACCACAAACTAAGGGGTCCAGCTTAATGGAGAAAAGGAGTTGCCACTTTAATTGCAAGGGTAGCTGAACTGATAGAAAAGCAGTCATTGCCCTTTTATGGCTTCCCCTCTCCCCCTACTGCCAAAGAAGATTTACCTGCTCCATGTAGTGACTGGACCCGGTGATTAAGGAGACTCCTTCCCACCCCCTCACTGCAGGTAGTATTTATACTAGAGCTGTATCAGCAAAGCCCCCTTTTATATGAACCAGCACCCACCCTTCTACCCAGGGAAGTAGTTAAAATAACAGGTTTCACCATGATCTGCTGTGGGCATCATGGTAGCTGCCCCTTTCTTGGGGAACTGGGAAGGATTTTCTTTGTCACCACCAGATTGGCTGAGATGAGGAAAGTTAAGGGCCTAGTGGGGTAGGAAAGGGTGGTTAGGCTACAATGTTGCCATGCATTATGTAAGTGTGAGGTGGATGCCAAGTGCAGGTACTCCATGGGGAAGGAGGACTTTGGTAAAATTGATTGGTAAAGCATTTAAAGGAAGCATTCTTGAAATGAGTGGGGAAAGATGGTTCAGGGCTCCTGCAATTGGTATTGAGAGGAGTCAATGCCTCCTCCTTTACAGCACCTCCTTTTATCCTCCTGAGGGGGTGGTGGCTGGGTCCTAGCAGCGGATTGGCTAGGGACCCGGATGTGTAAGGGGACAGCCCAGCAAGTATATGGAAACAATTATGTAATCACTGGCACTGTACCCATTTATCATCTGGGTACTCCCAGATATTTAAAAATAAAGTTGCAGTCTAATTAAAACTACATCATTGTGTCCTGTCCTTCTTCCAGCATAGGGGGACAATCCAGTTTGGGTAACTATGTGCTCTTCTGTATAAAGGTGAAAGCAGTACATGCAAATATGCATGTTTTTATTTATCCCTAACAGTCAAAAGCATTTGGACCAGTATGTAAATATTTGTAAAACCAGCTGGGTTTGAGTTTGAATGGTTTTTATAAATCTATAAAGAGAGTTTTTAGGTTACTAGTGACTGGTAAATTTTCAACCCTCTCCCCCTATGACTGCAAAGCAAATCTATGTGAACAGCCTTTAGTTTGCTCCCCCCCCACCCCGAAATCCTGTGCATTTTTCCCCACATCCCTCCTCACTGGTCCTGATCCATGGCCCAGTGAAATCACCTGCAGTTTTTCCACTGACTTCAGTGGCGTTAGGGTCTGCGTTTTCAGGACAATTCCCCCTTATGTTAAGAAAACACTGCTAACTTAAATCTGTCAGATATTTTTGACTAGTGTTATTCCTTGTAACATCTGAGATCACTATAACTGAAATAGTTTGTTGGGATTCCTTAAGAGATCTGTTGGCTTATACAGAATACCTTGCCCAGTTCTGGGAGAACATCCAGTTCTCTGGAATCCAAAACACTCAGCTTGACTCCACATTTTATCACTCAGGTTCTTTTATTTTGACATATAACAAAGCTATGCTGAGTAGATCATGGTCAAGTATAGAGGGTGGATATAAGATGTATCACACAACCAAGTTACACAGAGACCTTCTCCTTTGATATACATTTACACATTATTGTATTTATTATACATTACGTAACACACATTTTTTGATTGGTTACTTTTCAGGAACTAATTCCGGTGCAGCATGCTCTAGGGCTCTACCTCCTCTTTACATTCCTAATTTATCTTGTCCATTGCTAGTAAATGGTTCCCTGGTTGTTCTCCCTCTTATCTTAGCTGGCTCAGACATTCTCTCTTTTTCAACCTAATGATCTGTTTACCTCCCTACTTCTATCTTCAAGAAATGAGGCCTCCCTCCAGGTGTTAATTACATTTTTTTCTTTCACTTTATGCATTTGACAATTCTTTGGTACACTTGTTAAATTTTCAAACAAGCACCTTTGTGTTTTTTCCCATGCTTCTTGGGAGAAACTCCCTCTAAACAGCTGCAAAACTAACTCATTTTCCTCCTTCCAATCTTTCCTTTTCTGTGATGGCTCCAAGAACATTGACAACAGTTAGGTCATTAATGTGCAGAGACCACTGCTGATCATCCTGAACAATAGTCCTGTTGTTGCCTTGTATTTACCCATCAGTCTGTCTGTATTAGATTTTAAACTGTTTGGGGAAAGGACTCTCTTTTGTTTTGTTTCCATACAGAGCAAGTACAGTTTTGATCTGGTTCATGACTAGGGCTCCTAGGCACTGGTAAATAATAGTCCCACTATTTCCCCTGTTTGTTTCATAGCAACAGAGAAAAGAACAACATTTAAACAGACATATTTGACAGGACAATGACCAAACTGGGAGGGGGCTCTGGGGAAACTACATTAAACTTCTAATTTTACATTGATCATATTCCAAGTTGTTGGTGTCCCCTTAAGCAATCTTTCTGTATGGAGAAGCCAAGGGCTTGCAATCCCCCAGTCTCTGATGTTTGGAACAGGGAGGGAATAGCTCTTCTCCTGCAGTATATGATTGGAGCAGTCTGTTGTAATAGGCTTTTGGTTGAAGGAAGATTGTGTGCCTCCTGACTTACAAACAACCTTTTAGAAGGGTTTCTGCATGTGCTCCTGTTCCTACCAACTAATTTAGCCTAGGGCCTGAGTTGTTCCAGATTGCAAAAGCATTAGTCCTGTGGTCTGAGGATAAGGCCTCAACAGGTGCATAGCTTTACAGGATGTTAAAGAAGAAGGAAGATGGTCTTAATGTTAAAGGACTGGTTAGGTTCAGTTTGTGGCTCTCCCGCAGACTTTCTATGTGATCTTGGACATATCACTTAATTTCTCTTGTGCCTAAGGTGCCCATCTGTAAAATGGGAATAATAATAATTCTTCAACTATTTGTCTCTCTTGTCAGAGTATAAGGTCTTTAATGCAAGATGTTCACTTAATATGTGTAAGAACAGCATATAGCGCAAAAGGTACTGATTTCAGTTGGGCATCTGGACACTACCGTAATGCAAAAAAAATTCATAAAGTGCACAAAATACTTTGATTTTGCTATTTTACAAGGCATTCAGATCTGTCAGGCAGCAGTAGACAAGTGTAAGATGCATTATTAGTATGAAAATTAATAAGGAAAATAATAATGAACAAAAATTAGGAGAAAAAAGTGTATGTGTGAGAGATAGAAGACCACAGACAGATGTATTTTATCTATGATGCATCATTGTTACAAATATTAATTAATAACTGCTTGAAGTAACAAGATTAAAACTTGACAAAATCATGCCAAGTGAATTTCAAGCCATATTACTGATGACACTTGTCCCTCATATTTCTGCCTAATGAGGCAGAAAGGTAGCATGGATGTGTAATTATTTATGTGCATATGTAACTATATTTACACTGTTGGATAGAATTAGATGGAGATATTGCACAGCAGGGCACTTCAATAAATGGTACGGAAAAGAAGAGGACAAAGAGCAGGAGGGAAATGGAGATGGAGGACACTAGCGTGGTAATTGACTTCACTGAATGTGAAAACAGCCCATAATTAAGCCATGATCTATCAAATCACAGGCACATATATAACTTCAAGCACATGAGTAGTACTATAGCCTTTATCTGTTTCATCAAAATTTGAAACCAAAATGCAACTAAATATAAAAATGTTACTTAACAACAAAACAAAAACATTTGCCACCAAAATTCACACATGTGCTTCCTTGAAAATGGAGATGGAGGAATCTATGATAAAAGAATGGAGGGTTATTGATAAATGCAGTTCATTTACTTCGATATTTTCTATAGTATACGTCATACTATCTTACTCAAATGGAATGTTTTTATGTTGTAGATGGAAGTGAAAATAAAGAAGTGAATGCCTAACAAAAAAGAATGAGGGAAGTAAACCAAAACAGTGCTAGAAAGAAATTAACTAAATGTGATTACTTGTGTCACTTATTTGATCTGGATTTGATTCCTTGAAGCGATTGAAATAAGTCAAAGGACATTGGAAAGAAAAGTGTCAAGTACCTTTCCATCTATGCTACTAATAATCAGGTGGCATTTTCCACCCAAAAGTTAAATCTTTTAAAGTTTTCAGCTCTACCTTATCAGGAAATAATCAAATCTGACGGGAGCTAGAATTAGAGAACATATTTGTACTAATGTCTGCCATGTTGATGTATAGGTGAATGAAGTTGTCAGATTCCTAAAGTGTAGTAGTATTAGATAGCCATTACTCCCTTGTGAAGATGCAATATGGAATCAGTCCAGGGGAGGGGGGAACCCTGAACTTTTTTCATGCAATCAGAAACCTGCCAAATTGGGCTTTCTGCATGTTTTGGGAAAAGACAAAAAAAAAATAATAATAATCTGAGTCAATCCAAATTGCAGTGTTACTATTACTTTTATTTCTTTATAAGTGTGGCTGGCAAATCTGCTTATTATTGAAGTTGCCCAATATTTCCAATTAGAAAGCCCTGTTTTCAGCTGCTTGTAACTTTAATAAACTTTAACCAATTGGGCTTTATAATTTCAGCCAAAATGGTTCAGCCATTTTCAGGAATGAAGCTAGAGAAAAATGTGTGTTGCACATGTTAAATTTTCTGATGACCTGTTCTTTCAGAAGCTCCAAGTGTCCTCCTCCTTTGGAGCAGGGACTTGAAATTTGGGAGAAGAGAAGTGGCCTTTGTGTCAGGGATATGCCTTTTGGTATTCCTGTGAAAATCTGGCCAGATTTGGCTAAATTGTAAAACTTTGGAAAAATCACACTTTGCACATGCTCACTAAAGACTAAATAGAACTTAAAAGTTAATATCTACAAAGATTCTGTATATAAGGAGCATTCTCCAGCCCAGGGCTGAGCAGGACTTTCCCTGAAATTGCTGCTGTGGTCTGTGCCACCACCAGACCTGAGAGCAACGAGCTTGCGTGCTGTCAATGACACCCTTGTGAGGGCCAGACAGCATGGGGGAAGATGTTTCTTGATTTGATGTAGAGGGAACAAGAGAAGGCCAGCAGCTGGGGGTACAATGGGAGTAGAATGGTACAAGAAGCCTGGAGGAGAGATTTGGAGTGTGATTAAAACCTCTGTCATAATATTAAGTATTTTTATTTATTCGATTTTGAAAAGAGCCCACCAACTTAAAGATAGCAATAAAGACTTTTGTATTAGTAAGTCTGACATCAGCTGTGAGACTAACCATGGAACACATGTTAATGGTGTGGTGGAACAATTCATAGGAAAACAGGATGACTAAGGAATAGGAGGTCAACTTTAACCTGTTGGATTACAGGATATTACTACCATGATAGAAAAGTGAAATTGAGTAGATATAGGAAACCTACATTTCGGGGAGGGGGGATTTGATAAGGTGGTAACATTAGATTAATGGTTAACGTAAAGAGTCATGCAATATATAAGGTAAATGGAATGCTGGATAGATAAGTGATTTAACAACTGGATACAAATGGAGAACAGATAGGAGATAGTAATAATTGGAAAGGGATTATAAGTGAAGTACCTCAAAAATAAGATTCAATATATCTGATTCTTATAATACATAAAATGACTTGGATGAGACTACTAAAACCAAAATCTCCATGTTTGCAGTTGATATTTGTTTTACCTGTAAATTTAATGAAGGGAATGATACAATTATATTTTAATTTCTTAGATGGTTGAACTGAAATTCCCATCTGTTGGCCTAATGTAGATTACTTTATGTATTTCTGATAAGACAAATGGTATACTCATTTATTACAACAGTGAGGAAAAGATTTTGGTGGCTATTCTGAAAGAAGAAAAAACTTATTGAAACCATCAACCCAATATATAGCTGCAGTAAAACAAAATGCTACCATAGGTTGTATTAACAGAAGACTAAAACATTCAGCATAACACCTGATACTGTTACTGTATAAAGAAGTTTTTGACTTAGGAAATTGTCATTTATAATTTTTAGAAATTCTGAAGATGCTTTTAGTACTAGCAGCATGAGTCTGCCAGCGTGTATCACTCAGATTGAAATCCCGCATGATTACGTATGATTCCTCCCCCCCCCCCATGCATTATAGATAGGTGCCTAAGAAGCCCATCATTCTGTTCTTTCATGTGATTTGATGGTCAGTAGCAGACCCCAAGTAATATGCTTTATCAGTTAGAACATTGCTCTATAAGCATTCAAGATCATTTTGCTTCTGAATTGTTGTAAACATGTAATACCACTTTGCCTCTCCTTTTTGCCCACTCGGTCTTTCCAAAATAGATTAATAATAATTGATTTGAACATTCTAATCATGTGTAGCTCTCCACCAAGTTTCAGTAACGCCAACAAGATCAAATTTGTGCTCATCAGAAGAATTATAGTTACTTATTTATTTATTAGCAGGTCTCCTAGCATTGGTGTCTTCTCCATGTCCTTTGGTGTCTTGATTAATTTTGTTCTCAACATCTCGATTTTGTTCTAAATGATCTGTGTTTTCACCCTCCCCCTTTGTTGTTAAACACCTTCCTATTTAGCCAGCCTGTCCCCTAGAACAGTGCTTCTCAAAACCTGTCCGCCACTTGTTCAGGGAAAGCCCTTGGTGGTCCGGGCCGGTTTGTTTACCTGCTGCATCTGCAGGTATGGCCAATCGCGGCTCCCACTGGCCGCAGTTCGCTGCTCCAGGCCAATGGGGGCTGCGGGAAGTGGCGTGGGCTGACTACCCTTCCCACAGTCCCCATTGGCCTGGAACGGTGAACCACGGCCAGTGGGAGATGCGATCGGCCGAACCTGTGGACGCAGCAGGTAAACAAACCGGCCCGTACCACCAGGGGTTTTCCTTGAACAAGCATCGGGCCGGCTTTGAGAAGCACTGCCCTAGAAGATTGCTTCTCCTGAGCTAGAAGCCATACAAACTGTACTGCCTCCTCTCCCTATAAGTGGAACAATATTCCATAAAACCCAAACCCTCTACCTTACAGCACTTCTCTTGCTAGCACTTCATTTCCAAAACCTTCAGTCTTCCTTTGGTTGTGGAACAAGAAGTATATCTGAGAAGATCACTTGGACATTGTTCTCCTTTAGCACCCTTCCATGTTCTGTGAAGTCCTCTGTAATCTGTGAGGTATCCCATGAAACTGTGATGTTTGTGGCAATGTGTACCAGTGCCAGTGGAGCCTTGACCACTGGCTTCAGAAGTCTATTCAATTTTAGATGTCTTGTGTTTTGGTATTGAGAGGATAACACCAAGGGAGGGAGGGATAGCTCAGTGGTTTGAGTCTTGGCCTCCTAAATCCAGGGTTGTGAGTTCAATCCTTGAGGGGGCTGTTTAGGATTCTAGGGGGAAAAAAAAAAGTAGTTGGTGTTGGTCCTGCTTTGAGCAAAGGGTTAGACTAGATGACCTCCTGAGGTCCCTTACAACCCTAACATTCTTTTTCAGGGGTGGGATAGCTCAGTGGTTTACACATTGGCCTGCTAAACCCAGGGTTGTGAGTTCAATCCTTGACCCTTGATCCCACTTAGGGATCTGGGGCAAAAATCAGTACTTGGTCCTGCTAGTGAAGGCAGGGGGCTGGACTCAATGACCTTTCAAGGTCCCTTCCAGTTCTATGAGATGGGTATATCTCCATATATTAATATTAATTAATTTTCTCTTATCCACCTCTCCTTTGCTCAAGAATGGTTCATTGGTTAGGTCTCTAGCCTAGGACTTGGAAGAGACAGGGTCAATTCCCTGCTTAGCCACAAACTTCCTGTGTGAAATTGGGTGAGTCACTATGAGGTCTTTTAGCGTCTGTACTTGCTCTTCCAATACAAGAATCTTTTTTTCCAGTACAGCTACCAACTTGCATTTCATATGCAGGAAGTACCTTCTGGCCTCAGGCAGGAAAGAAAATATGACTTGTTAATTGCAGATTACAGTCACTGATCTGTTTAAGGCCCTCCTGGTACTAAGCTTAGAACTGAACCTAGGAAAAAAGTTCCAATAAACTTTCACAAACTTCTTCCAAAATTGCTGTTTGCCTTTCCAGGATTCTTGGCAAGTTTGTGACCTCATAGGAATTGAACATAAAAGTACAAATTACAGTATCATATGATTAAAATAGAATTTAATGAAACATATGTACCATAAAAACATCCACATGATTTTACTATCTGGCAGATTCTAGGATCATCTCTGTTGAATCACCCTGACATTAGGTCTTTGCAAACTACAAATATTTACAATGTATTAATGGGTGTGGTTGGATTTTGTTAGCTCCTATCAATAGGAGAGGTTGGAGTATCTCTCTTGGCAAAGTCAATGGGGGTTTTGGGTACAGAAAACCTTCAGATCAGCCAAGTTGAGGAGGAAAGATGTCTGGTTATTTGATTTACTGGGAAGGGGGAGCAAAGTTGAACATATTTATGTTTGTGTGTTCTATGTACAGAGCAATATAGAAAACACACAAGTTTAACCTATGAATATGAAGATCAATTCAGAAGTTGCAAATGTGAAAACATGATTGTTTGTTTGGAGTATACAACACGACAACATACTGAATGTACCTTAGTATAACATCCCATAGTAGTTTGATTTTTCACTGGCATTTATTTTGACATTTTAATTCTGAATCTTTCATAAAAAGAGTAAATTCATCTTTTTTTTCATTTTTTGTTTTGTTTTTTCTTCCTTTCCTTCAAAATAAAAATGCATTGTATGTTTCCTTCAGGGATTCTGTCACTATTTTGCTCCTAATTTTTGTGATATGTTATCTTTTCTAGTATGACATTCTTTTAAAAGGTGTGAATTAGCATATAGCTTTTATAGAATCAAAATTCAAGATTTTCCCTGTGGACTCAGGATACATAGGGCAATGTAGTGGGGAGTTTATTATTCTGAGCTGGGAAAATCTGACACTGTCTTGGCTGTAAATAAATATAAATTTTAAAAATCCACATTATTTCATAGCTCTGAAAAACAAACATTTGAAAGCAGGAAATTCAGAGACAAGCCAATCCAAGTTTTCTTATTTCATTAAATGTATGAGGGATGTTTCAAGGCTTCTTGGAAAAGAAACAGCTAGTTGGTTTCTTATTTTTTTTTCTTTCTTTTCTGGAGTTGGGGGGGGACTCAATCTGTGTTCACCAAAATTTAAGGAGCAAATGAGACTTGCCAAGGTTGCTAAACTTAAAGATGACCAGGTAGCATCATTTTCCAAAAAAATTCTTATCACTTCCAGTTTACTAGGAATTTGTTCTTTCCTCCCAGTTGAGCATCTTTGACCACAGTAATCATTGCACAGGTTGAATTACTGCAACACATTGTATTTGAAACTGAAGGTGAAGATGATACACAGGCTACAGCTGCATGTCTTCTCCATGGCTCAGGCCACTGAGCGCACATCAGGCCTCTGCTCAAGTCACTCCACTGACTCCTACTCCATTTCCTATGACAGTTTAAGGCCTTGGTCCTAATTTTTAAAGCCACTAATTGAACAAGTCCCAGCTATATCACACATGGTGTTTCAGTCTTTGAACCATCATTCACTCCTATGCAAATCACACAATGCCACATGTGAAAGCTGGAGACAAAGCACTATTGGTGAAGAGGATCCAGCTATGGAACAGTCTTGTAGAGGAGACCAGGTGAATCTGAAGTCTGAGGAATATTACAAAGCCTTCCTCTAAGAAATCTTCTACCCATCAGTGACTCTCACAATATGAACATCCCTTCTGTTTCTACAACCCTATGGGGAAAAAACACCACAAACCCCTACCCCACAGAGAGTTTTGATCACAAAAAGGCAGAAGAGCCAGAAACGACTTGGGACTTTACTAATGCTGTTGATTTTGTGTAGAAGGCACTTGGATATTACAGTGATGGGTTTCAGTATTGAAACCTGAGGTAAATAGCGACTGAGAAATAGATAGAAGTCCTTCAGAAAGTATATACATACTACAAAATAGTTGTCTCCCAGCCACACCTTTCATCTTATCTCTAAGTAAATATCACCTTGCCATAGGTTGGGGGGAGAAAAAAAAAAAGAAGCAGAATAGCCATGTTTTTGTGTCTGTTGCCATTGTTAGTGAGTTGTATTCTGGTTGATACTCCTATTTGCCTTTAAAGAGACAGGGCATGAGTTTTCTTATCATTCCTGAGATGATGATGATTGTATTATTGGCAGATTAATGCTGGACTATTTATGGAAAAGGCCTGAATTCAGTATATTATCACCGTCAAGAAAGAAAGAATTCGAAGTGAATTAAAACACACATGAAATGTCTCAGCAGATGTGACAGTTATAAGGATGTCAGAATGCTGCTGAGCTCCATTAGATTTTGATGACTATAATTTACATTGGAATTTCTGTAGAAGGACCTCGTCTGTCATGCTCTTAAAAACATAAACATTATTTTAAAAGTAAAGCTGTGAGAAAGAGATTGCCCACAGAGCAAACTAAAAAGGTAAATTTTAACAATTGGTTTTGAGACTTCGGAAGGAAAAGTATCACATTTTTCTCAGTGCTATTCCACTGGCATGTAAACAGCTCATCATCACCTATCAGAAGTGGGAGCTGGAATTGAAGTTCAAATCCTAGTTTTCTGTGTTACAGGGCCTCCAATCTTCCATAGGGGGTTATTTAGCACACTTATTAAACAGTGTTGTATTTCACACACACCTTCCAAAAAAAGATGCATCTTGGGGGGCAGGAAGGGAAGTCAATCAACTGTTAATGTGTGTGTGTGTATCATAAATATATATATATTTAAAAACCCTTCTGTTTATAATATTTATATGATGTCTTCTAGCTTAGATTTTCAATGCACTTTACATATCTTAATTGTATTAGTGTTCTAACACCTCCATAAAATAAGTATCTTTATATCCCTATTTTACTGATGAGGAAACTGATACAGAGAAGGAATATCCCCAAGGTCACCCAGTAGAGCCAGGAATACTACCCAGTTCACCTGGCTCTGTTCTTCATTTTTTTTTCTAAATGATCAACCTTATCCCTCTTTGCTGTTATAACTTGAAGTTAGATTTATGATTCTTTCTTAATGAAAACAAAGTGGTGGGAAATGAGAAAGCAAGATGGTTTTAGAGTCTTTGAATGGAGAGGTAGAGGAAGAGAAGAAAATAGACTCCTCCAATGGTCCATATTCCTCTCACCATTCATTGTTAAATATAAAACTGTGCAATAGTTCAAGGGGAAAATATTGCTTGTTATAGAGTTGCAAAACATCACTGCATGATTGGGAAAACATAGAATCATATATATAAAAGGCTGGAGGGGATCTCAAGGGAACTCCTGCAATACTGAAGCATGATTAAATATACCTAGACCATTTATGATGAGACACCCATACTTCAGTACATGTGCAGAGTTGTGATTAAGAAAAATAGTACTATCTAAAGACTGAGGGTAGAATATGAGCCATTATATACTCTATTTTTTACTTGCTAATCATGAGTTTAGTAATATATCATACCTATAATATGTTGCAGGTATCTTTTCTCATGTTTAATATGAACAGATTCAGAGACATCTGCATGTGTATTGGAGTTCAGGAGCAGAGGAGGTGAACTGAAATTTCACATAGCTCCATAGAACAAAACACTCAAAACTTTGAGGGAAATGGAGGATGAAGGATAGCCTGTTTTTGCTACCTAGATTATAAGGAAGAAAATCAATAGTTCACCACAAACAGACCTTTAGGTGTATATGAATACATGTAACAGATGGCCAATACCAGCATGTGTTATGCTACCTTGACATTTCACAATAAATGCAAGTGCCAAATGCCATGCTCTTTTACTAGTTACCTCCAGAGGAAATGGTGCTAAGCCAGTCCTCCTTCTCTGTCTATTAGAGGAATTTCATTTATAATAATATTAGAATGTCACAATTCTCTGCATTGAATTGAGTTCTTTGTCTTAAATTCGAAGTATGGTACCTTTTAAATATCACTGTCTAAAACTTTCTACTGAATCCATATAACACTTATGTTGCCCAAAATGTTCCAGTGGTGGGAGTTGCTGAATTAATTTGATATTGATACATTGTATTTTAAACCTTTCAGCACATTTACTATGAACATGAGTTTTATTTTCAACCTGTATTGACATCTCAAGTATCACATGCTCTTGCTTACATACTGTAATTCAAGATATTCTAACAGTACTATATTCCCCAGAGGTGAAGTGTGAAGAATTTAGTTCTGCTTGGTTCAACTGGTCATGGCAGTCCCATTGATTTAGATAGACTTTATTTACTTGTTGGTATCCCAACGAGCAATTTTTCAGAAATAGCTGTTGCTAATTCCACAAACATATGTTTAACAGATGCTTAGTTTAATCTGTCAAAATGCTCACTATTAACAAATAAAGGTCTACTTTTATCACCTCAGCACTTAATGAAAATCAAACCCAATATAATTTTGATTCCAATGTATGTGCCTAATCTTGTAAACATAAATATGAATAGTTTTATTTATATAAGCAGTCCCAATTAGAGCTTCTACATTTAAAAAAAAAGAAACACAGTTATTTCCAATTTCAAAAAGCTGTCACATGTGTTACAAAATATAATTTAAAAGAATATGTATGGGGAAAAAAATCTAGCTAATGCTACTCCTAATACAATAGAACAACATATGCATAAATGTTTGCAGAATTAAGACCTTAGTAAGGAACTGTTAGCTTTCATTTTCTTTAAAGTAATAAATATGATTTGAACATGTACAGAAATGAAATTGTGAGGCCCTAAGATATAGCCCCTCTTATAAATGAGTCACTGGCAGTGTTTAAACAAAAAAGTAAAAGAGGAACAGCTCTATTCTAGTGACTCTTGCATTGAAAGATTTCCCAGCTTCCCAGATTTATTTGCTCATGCTATGTCCTCTTTAATCAATTAGCTGGTTATGTTGTCTCTGAACCCCATAGTTTCTTGGCTGCCAGTGCCTGCTGCATCCTTACAAAATAAGGTATAAGTAAAAATCTCCAAAGACTTTGTCCAGTGCACAATTAATAATGAAGTGTTTTCTTTTGCTAATAGAGTATAAAATCAGGAGGTGCTTGAATAAGAATAAGGCTACATAGCAAAAGTAAATTGAGACACAAGCAAATGCAAACAAAAAATCATTTTTCCCCAAATGAATTTTTCATAACCTCTACTCTGTCCTCCTTCAAATCCTTTCAAAGGAACCACCATCTACAGTGATTCCCATGGTTGGGTGCCTAATGATACTTACTAGGCAGATGGTTTATTAAGTTTCATTAATATTTCTTGTACATTTATGTTAAAAGTTCTCCCCTTTCTTACTTGAAATCTTAATTACGAATAAATGCAACCTTGTGTGCCTCATCTTCCTTCTCCTGCTCTGTTGGTTGATGCTCCTTATTGCATCTTGACCCAATTATGGCCCCAATCCTGTAAATGACTGCACATGACCTACTGTTGTGCCCATGAAAAGCCCCATTGACTTTAATTGGACTCTGCACAAGAACAACACAGTGCCCATATGGAGTAACTTGCAGTATATGGTCCTATGACCATAAGCTATTCTTTGCAGGAACTCTTTTTTTAATTGTGTGTTTGTACAGTGCCCAGCACAATTAGGCCCTGATTCTGATTGCAGTCTCTGGCTGCTATTATAGTAGTAATAATGATTAATACATTGATTAATGTCTGAGATCTGTGCATGGATGCCACTATAGGAAATGCAAAGTACTTTTATTATTAGGTTATTATAAATTGCTCAATCTTAGGTAAAGCAAAAGGGTATATATTGATATCTAGGAACTCAGCCATCCCTCAGATCTAATTTTCTTCATGATCTCCCTATACTTAGTTTGAATAAAAGTCAGATATTTGCTTAGTAAGAAAAGTGGGATGCGGTCACTTTAGACTTATCATCCTCAAATCTCGCACAAGGGAAGTGCTAAAGCCTTTCTTGAATTAACTTTAACACAGCTGGTCCTGTAAAGGAGTTTCTGGGCTACTGTTCCAAAACTGAACTCAGGTATTTAGTATGAGTGAAATAGGAAATAAATTATAAATATATAGGCCCCTTCTGATCTCAGGCTAATATAGTCAGAAGTTCCTTTGCCATGTTAATGAAAAGGAAACCTGCTGTCAGCTTTAATATCTTGCCGAACATAGGCAAAAGTAAATCTACTGTGTGACATATACTCTACATAGAAAGCAGCCAGAGTTCTTCTTCCATTCCTGTCTTCTCTTCTGCTGATGAGATGTTACATCTCTGAAGCAAAAACCTCCTGCTTGTGTCTTTGTTCACCCCCAGTGCTTTGCCTTTGGTATTTCAGGGTGTGTCCATTTAAATTAATTTAAAAAAAAGGTATCAACCATATGTGTCTTTTGTAGTGTGGTGTATTCTGGGGCATGCCATGTTGGGCCATTCTTTTATTATGCAGTTACAAGACAAATAAGGTACTCTCATCACTAGAGGGAGCACTTGTCCTAAAATACAAGAACTTCATATTGCATAGATCTACATTTCCTGTTCGAGAATCAATCTGATAATAAGTAACAGAGGGTCCTGTGGCACCTTTAAGACTAACAGAAGTATTGGGAGCATAAGCTTTCATGGGTAAGAACCTCACTTCTTCAGATGCAAGATAATAATCTGATAATGTTACCAAAACAGTTTGGAGTGACCAAGGAAATGGGTCCCCGAGAGGATAAGGATCGTAGAGAGGAATGAAAGGGGACAGGGAGAGAGAGGTTTATGGGAAGATGGCAGGGAAGAAGTACAGCTTAATGTAGTTGACTCAACTTGCAAACACTCCATGCAGCAGTACTATGGGGAGCTAGGGTGACCAGACAGCAAATGTGAAAAATCAGGACGGAGTAGGGGGTAATAGGAGCCTATATAAGAAAAAGACCCCAAAATTGGGACTGTCCCTATAAAATTGGGACATCTGGTCACTTTATGGGGAGCTGAGGATTGTGATGGGGGTGTATGGTAGGAGCATAGGGGAATGTGAGTTGCAGGGAAACTAAGCAGTGCTAAAGTGGGTGAGCAGAGCTTTATGGCAGTGTGAGAAGAACATCAGGAAGCTGAGCAGATATGTGGGGGAAGAGGTTTGTGTGCTGAGAGAGGATTGGAATATGGGATTTGAGGCTGTGAAGGTGTGTGAGGCTGCAGGAACAAAGTTCTTTGGTGCTAAGAGTTGGGAACTGGAATGGCTACTCAAGGACAGCTGTTTCAGAACTCTGTTTCACTGAGGTAGCAGTGCTGCATGGATGTTCTTGATGCACCAATGCCTCCCTGCACTGACAATCTGTCCTCTTCATCTTCCTTTCTCCCACATCACCGAACAACACTAGCTGCCTCTCTCGTTTCTTTTATACCAGGGGGTGAGAAGCTATGGGGAGGGGAAACTGTCAGATTTGGACATGGATGTCTAATTTTACCTTTGATTGTTTAAAATAGCTATCTTGACTGGTCAACATAAATATATAAAAAAAGCATTCTATTACACCAATCATAACAGCAATAGCTAGAAATCACCAGCGCTGTCAACTGGATTTGACCAGATTATCTGTTAACCTGCCTGTGCATGTGAGGTCCTTCTCCTGATTTCAGTGGCTGCAGAATCAGGCCCTATGTACCCATCCATATATCTTTCTGGTGAAAATCGCTAGTGGGGACTTGGATGAGCATTTAAAATGTGCATCCCTGGTGAACTGGTCAGTCATTTAAAGAAATGTCTTATTCTGTCACTTTATGTTCATTCAACCATACAAGATCCTATTTATAGGAAGACCTCCATATTCATGTACATGTCTTAACTTGTAGATAATTTCTCTCTCTGACAAAAGTTAAAATGTTTCATTTATTTCTATTTCGGTCTCACACTTCCTTATTGGTAAAAATGTTTTAAAACATTTTTTTTTCAATTTAGAGTTCTCATATAACAGGAGAATTTATGCATAGATTAAGGTTCATTGCTCCCTTATTGGTAGTTTATTCTTCATATTGAAAATGAGAGCATTGCAGAGGGTTGGCCTAAGGGAAAAAAGTTGTTCAATTTAAGAACAACTCTATTTTCTGCCCTGGGCTGCATTATCTTTTCCATAGAAGCTCTGTAGGATCAGAGAGTGCATATGTACCACTTCCTTCCGCATCACCATTCCCACTCCTCTTCCCCTCTAACATCCAGACCTTCTCTCTGTGCAGATCACAGATATTAGAATAGGTGTCTGTGGGATCCAGAGGTGGAAGACAGACACCTCTGCTCACTTGAATACAATAGGGGGAGAGCCACACATGAAGGGTCTCTCTGATTGCAGATATGAGGGGAGGCACAATCTGAGCTGATGATTTATTTGTTTTTATATATTTTTGAAATATACTGTAGTTCTTTCCTTTCTGAAGGAATTGAGGGTGTTTATGCTAAATGTACTGAAGTGATGGTAAAAACAAAATCACTAGCAGCAAAATAGTGATGCCTAGTGGGACATTCTACTTAAGCGTGTTAAGTCTTTGCCAGTTGCTTTATTCCTTTAACATTTGCAAAGTTTTTGTTTCTGTCCTCACGAGTGCAGCTGTTTTCTTGTTCAAGGCTGGAATGGGTAAATGTTGGTGCAAACTCATTTGCATCAAAAATACCAAGTTGATCAGAAAGTAATCTAAGAGCAAATACCCAAGGATCCAGAACATATATTTGGCTATATTCTCTTTTAATGCATATTAAATGAGAGTCAAAGCCTTGTCCTAGTAATTAAGAGACCACTAAGCTCCTCATGTTTGGTGTTAAACTGTGAGGTTTTTATATTAAGGGCTTGGAGGTATTTTTAACTACTCATTATTAACTGCTGGAAGATAGTTTACCTCAGGTTTTGTAGTCAGGGTTTTGTTTAATTAAAAGTAAGATAAGCTTAAAATAAAACCCAGCTCCAAACATACTTGAAGCGATTCTGAATCTGGATTTTATGGTTGGATTTTTGTCTGGTTGAATTAGAACCCCAGATCTGAATACTCCCAATTATAAAGTGAGATTGTAACTTGCCCTCTTCACCAATGCAAGGAAGACTAGCAGCATAAGGACATAGTGTAGCTTTGGTGTGGAAGGTTAAACAGAACAGCCTTCATGGAGTTGCAACCCATGCAGGTGGGTAGGGGTGTGGAATGGCTGGAGTCTTTGTATCATCTCCACAATGTGCCCCCCACCATGGAAGGGAAAGTAATCTGTGCCAGATAAGGGACTGGGACAGATCGATTTTTTCCCTAGAACAAGTGTCTGCTCATATCATGCTTTGTGGCAAAGCCATGACTGCCCATAATGAGTGGAAAGAAAGTGTTGAACAAAAGTTTTCAAGCAAGCCATGCATATTCTATGTTGCACAAAAGCATTCACTGAACTTTTAGAAGATAACTAATGCATTTCTTATTAAGAATCAGTCTGTTTTCAGATAATTGGCAAACAGAAAAGAAGGGTGAAATCAATGCCTACTCTGGTGCGGATTGATGTAAGTTGTTGGCCCACCAATAAGGCTGACTCTAAATACCGGAAAATAGACAAAGATAGTGGTTTATTCTAGATATCAAATGTATAGCATGAGGAATAAAGAGAACAATTTTTCTAGTAAGAGACACATAGTAGGATTGATTATTACACTTTCTTTTTAGGTATTTCCCCCACACACACATACGCACCCTGGATTACCTGAGAAATGAGAGTAAATTACCTCACTTCAGAAAGAAAAGAAAACCTCATCAGGGCTTCGAGTCACATTAATTTTAAAATATGCTGTGAGAAAAGATGTAGTTAGTGATAAATTGACTGTGTGGGTGGATTTTAGTCTAAATCCACTCTGAAAGGATTTCTATATGATTTATTAAAATAGCAAATATTTTAAAATGGTAATGTATGGCCTGACTGTACGTGCAATTGAAACAAATCATTATAAATTCTAAGTGTGAGGAATAGAGTTTTGTGTCATTGTTGGAATAACTTGTTAATGGCAAAGGTGCTTTTGGAGTAATCAGTAATAAATTACCCATAATCTGCTATTTATTATTTTTATTATGGTAGTATAATGTAGAGATCCCAGCTGGCATAAGGGCCCCATGCTAGGTCCTGTACAAACACTTGATAAGTATTCCAGGGAGCTTGCAATCTGAATGGACAAGACAGATAAAGAGTGAGGGAAAAGATATATTATTTTCTCCATTTTACAGATGGTGAATTGAGGAATTAAATGAGTTGCACAGGGTCATACAGTAAGTCCCAGGTTGGGGGTTTAGTTGGGACAAACATGAAATTGAGGTTAGGCTATGATGTTACAACTCATTATGTAAGTGTGGGACAGATGTCCAGTGCAGATACTCCATAAGGAAGGAATATGGTGATCAGATAAAATGAATTTGGTAAAGCATTTAAAGGAAATCATAGAATATCAGGGTTGGAAGGGACCTGAGGAGGTCATCTAGTCCAAGCTCCTGCTCAAAGCAGGACCAATTCCCAATTAAATCATATTATATTTAATATTATTTAAAGCTGTGGAAGCCGGGGGGTGTTCAGAGCTTCTATGATGGCACAGCAGGGAGTCGCTCCCCTGAACTCTCATTTGAGATGGGAGGAAATTGGCAGGGTCCTAGCAGTGGGTTGGCTAAGGATCAGGATGGGTAAAGGGGAAGGACAGACAGCAGTGCCCCCTCCCTGATATGCAAATGATTATGGAATTACCTGCACTGTACACCTTTTTATCTGCCGAATACTCCCTGACACTTAGGAATAAAGTTGTGGCCTAATTAAACCTCATTTTCTGGCACCAGCCTTGCCTATGAAATCCAGACTGAAGCGCTGCAGAAATGTCTCTTAGGGTGAAGGATAAAGATGGAGTTTCTCTCTGTTCCTCATATTCCCAAAGGTATATTTTTGTCTTACAAGTCAGGAAGATGTCCTGTGGATTCAGGGGGTGCAGGAATTATGTAAATTCTCCCTCTTTCTGGAGTTCAAGATAACCCTTGCTGGTTCAGCTTGATAGTTTTGTTTATATCTAATATATAAATTGAAGTAAACCTTTGTTAAAGATGCACCTGTTTATCACCTTGATCTCTGTGAAACTGTCTGGTCTGAAACATGTTATAGTAACATGTTACAGAGGGTAGTCGACTATTGACACCGATGGGAGAAACCCACCTGCTGACATAGGTAGTGTCTTCACTGACGTGCTGCATTTGTGCAGCTGCACAGCTGAAACATTTTAAGTTTAGACATATGCATAGCAAGAATTCATAGCCAAAATGTGGCTGTGTTACAAAATATGATTTCACACCAGTTTGAACTTACTGAATGATATATTTCCATTTATTATATATATATATATATATATATATATATATATATATTATAGATGACCTCCAAAAATATGCATATTACTAGAAGGTCATCTAAGCCACAACCTATCATCTCCCATTGGTAGGATGATTCCCAAACCTGGTGAGAGCTTTCACAATTGTGATGTGAATACTTCTGCAGCTAGTAGGGTGTTTAGTAAGAGCATTTTCTTTTTTTGAACTTCATTGCAAGCCAAATTTTGCTAACATGAATATTCATGGAAATTAATAAAAGGGGTCAGAAATTCTGTTGAAGTGAATTCATGGCTTTTATTCAAATGAATGTTCATAGTACATTTTTGCAGTGTTTGCCCAGCTCATCTCATGATTCAAAGTATTCATACAAATAGTACTGTATAAAAATAGCCCTTTCTACTTTGTAAATATTGTATGCATGTGAAAGACTGAAATTCTCCAGCAGAAATTGCAAATCATGAAACAGGATGAAACTGTGCCCTTTTACATCAGTCAACACAGCTAATCACTCTTGAAATACATAAAACTCATTTTATTTTTACCCCCAAAACACATTTTGAATCCAACAGGTTGGCTCACTAGGGCCCTGATCCAAAATACATTGAAATCAATAGAAGCCTTTCCACTGACTTAAGTGGGCTTTGAATCAGGCCTAAGATACTATATTTTGTGATCTTCCCTCTCTGTTCTGCCAGTTCAGTGTTTTACATAGAAGATGTGACTGCTCTTTCCACTTTCTCTGCCAGGCACATACTTTCTCTTATCTGTATTACCACACAGTTGGGTAAACTAGAGTCCTGTAGGATGTGACCAAAAGACAAGGCAGAAGAATGAATAACCTCCTAGCAGATGAGAGAAAAAGCAGATGTTTGGCTGATAATAGAGAAAGGACAATCACATAAAGAGTACAAAATATTGAGTTGGAAGTTGTAGCAGGGTGGTCACCCTGCTCCGGCCCTGAAGGGGTTAAAACAGCCCTGGAGAGGGCTGCAGCTGGGAAAAGCTAGGCTGATGGAGAAAGCAGCCACAGCTGTGGCCAGCTTAATCAAGCCACTGCTGGCCCTATAAGAAGGCTGAGGGCCAGCGATTGAGACATACTCTCTAGCTTCTTGAGAGAGAAGGACCTGGCTGCCTGGGAGTTGAGAATGGTACCTGAGGTGGAGCAGTGCTGGGGAAGGGCAGAGGGAGTTGGGGAGCTCCAGACAGGAAAAAATCCAGGCTGCAGGCCTTGCTAAAAGGGCCAAATAGGTATTGGGGCTGCAGAGGGGCAGCCCAGAAATAGGCAAAGGCAGCAAGCCCTAACCCCATTGCCGATGATGAGTAGTTTACAGACTGCATTCGGCCCCAGGGAGCGGGGGCTAGATGATGACTGGCAGTAGCCATTGAGGCAGGGTGGGTTTAGAGGGTTGGGGGGTTCCCTAGGGAGGGGAGACTTAGATTGGGGGTTACTGCTGGGACAGAACCCCAGGGCAAAGGGCACTGGGTCCGGGAGGGACATGGGGGGCTAGCAGCAGGCGAGACACCAGCCTGCAGAGGGCACTCCGGGCTGGAAGAGCTAATTCCCAGGACCAGCAGGTGGTGCTGCGCCGATGAGTCATCGCCCCGCCACAGTAGTACTGAGAGAAAAATAACAGGATGCCTAACAAAGGTATCACATGAACAAGAGAACTATTTTGAACCTCATGATGGATAAAGATGAATAGAATTAATAACTGGTCTGGAAGCTGGTGGTTGTCGAGGGACCAGTGATCATGACCTGACTATGGGCAAACAGACAACAATCCCAACCACTTACATATACAGATTCAAATTTCAAAAGATTGAGGAAAATTATGAGCAAAATTGACTGACAGGAAGAACTTGGACAGAAAAAAATGTGAATGGAAAATTCTGAATTCTTTACAAAAAGTTTTAGTAGTTCAAAAAACTGATTCCACAATAAAAAGAGGACAGCTTTGGCTAAAAGCACATCCCAGTTTAGGGACAAAAAGAAGGCTGTAATGAAAAATTTTAAAAAATTATAAAAGGAAAAAGAGGGAAGAAAAAGCAATTGATATAAATTAGAATTTATGAAGTATAGCAAATGATCAAGGAAGCTAAAGACAGTGGGGAAAAAATCTATGGCTTCAGGGCTCAGGACAATAAGGAGGATAGTTTTAAAGTGGTTTATGATTGAGGCTACACTTATGTCCTGGAGATCATGGAAGTTATGGAATCTGTGACTTCAGAGACCTCTGTGACATTCTCTGCTTCAGCCCTAGGGACTGTGGCACTCGAGCTGACAGCCAGTCAGGCCCTGGCAGGGTTCTGGCAACAGGGCCTCCTACAAGGCTCCAGGGACAGGTGACAGACTCTTGAGGGAGCCTTCCTCAGGGTTCGAGGAATGGGTGATAGCCTTGTGTGCGGGGGAAGAGAGATACCTTGGGTAAGTGGCTGGGGATGTCGCATTTTTCTCTCTGGGAAATATGGTCACCCTGCAGCTCCCAGCCACCATGGGTGGAGCATGTCTCCCTCCACCCCCCAGCTTCAAGCTGCCCTGGGAGTAGGGGGAACCCCACAGCAGTTACCAGCTTTAGCCATTACTTTGGGGGTTGCTCATTTATTAGGGTTACTTTTCTGCAGGGCTAGTGAGGGGATGGATTCTGTACTTCTAACAATGTACTGATTGTGTCACTTGTGTTCTCATAAGAAATTCTACTTCTTCCTGCCGCAAGTTCCCTCCCAATGGAGCTATCCTGCAGGACCTAGGTTTCCCAGAGCTGGGTGCTTTCAGCCCCAGAATGAGACAAGAACACACACACATATTAACAGAGAACATCTGAGAGGACCTGGTTAATCAGCGTTCCCAAGCTGACCCCTTATAGGTCCCTGGACTCAGCAGGCTGGGTCGAACAGCACCTCCAAGTTGTCACCCTCATATGCCAGAATAGATCACGCCTGAGCATTTATACAATTTATAAATTGTATAAATCTCAAAAAGTAGCTGTCATTGGGGAGTCATCATCCAAAGGGAACGTTTCTAGTATGGTTCTACAGGATTTGGCACTATGGCTGATATTATTCAGCATGCTCATCACTGATCTGGAAGTAAATATAGCATCACTGTATTGGGGAATGACACAAAGACTGAGTGTAAAAATGAGGACAGGGCAGTGTACAAGAGTTTGCCGGGGCTCGACCCTCTCCGGGTGCCGGGGAGCCACACCGACTCACTACACACCAGGAATGGGCACTCTGTCCGGCGGCCGGGTTTCCCCATCGGTCCTTGCTGTCCTGAGAGACACGATAAGTCCAGCCCGAGCTTCGGGCAGACACCAATGTTATGTCAGGGCTCAGACCCTCAGTCCGGGCTGAGCAACGGTATAAAGTCTTTAGGCCCAGGCCCTAGGGCAGGGTGGGGCAATAAACGCTGGGGCAGGCGCTCAGGCCCTCAGGCAGGGCTGAGCAACGGTATAAAGCAAGCCTCCACAGGCCTTGGAGAGGGGGAGACTGCCACCCACGGGTTGAGTGGCAGGGGGGACGCAGGCCCTCCCACTCCACTGCGTCCCCATCCGGGGCCCTAGCAGTGGCAGAAGGCCTGCTGCTTAGTCAGTGGGGATCCTGGCCACAACACACTGACATTGGCCCCCAGGTAGGCCCAGACGGGGAGTGCAGAAGTAGCCCGGGGACAGCCGACCCCAGTCTGGGTGCAGCATTGCCAGAGCCTGTGTCAACCTCGGGGGGGTCCTGGACCAGGAGTTCGTCAGAACAGGCGTCGTTTGGTAAGTCCGGCAACTCCTCCGGTAGAGGGCGCAGGGCGGGCCCGGCAGCTCCTCTGGGTAGCGGGCGCAGGGCAGGCCCGGCGGCTCCCGGCGGCTGCCCCGGGCCACAGAGGTTTCCCAATCCCAAGCAAGGCTGGAGACATCTGGTCTCTTCGGTGGCTGGGACCAGCCTTTATACTTCCGGGTCGCCACCTGACCCGCTGAGGGGCGGGCTCAGAGCTCCCTGGATCCGTCTACTGCGGCCTCCGGATGGGCTCTTCCCCCTCCGGGGCGCCAGGGAGCCACACCGACTCACTACAGGCAGTCATACAGAACAATCTGAATATCCTGTTTAATGGGGCCTATTTATATATATATATATATATATATATATATATATATATAAAAAAGTGTTTTAATACAGACAAATACAAAGTTATACATCTAGGAATTAGACCAATACTGGAACACTATATCCAGTTCTGGTGTCCACATTTAAAAAAAATAAAATTAAAAATTACGGTGCAGAAAAGAGCCACACAATGATTCAAGGGCTGGAGAAAAGCCTTAAAGTGAGAGACTTAGAGATCTTTCTGTTTAGTTTGTCAAAATGAAGTTTTGAGAGGTGATTTAATTACAGTGTATGAATACCTTTACAGGGAGAAAATACTTGGTGCAAAAGAGCTGATTAATCTGGTAGACAAAGGCATAACAAGCACCAAAGGCTGGAAGCTGGAATCAAGCAAATTCAAATTAGGAAAAAAGAAAAAGAAAGAAGACAATTTTTCAACAGTAAGTGATTATTCATTGGAACAAACTACCAAGGAAAGTGCTGGATTCTCCATCACCTGATGCCTTCAAATCAAGACTGGATGCTTTTTATGGAAGGGATGCTTAAGACAGCACTAGTTATTGGGTTCAATACTGGGATAACTGAGTGAAATTTAAGGTCTGAGATATATATGAAGTCATACTCAGTGATCTAATGGTCCTTTCTGCAGTTAAATTCAATCTATGAAGATCTAGTTAGGGCTAGACTGTGCAATTAAAGTATTCAAAGCAGTGTGGGCCTTCACAGGAGGAAGGCTTGTATGTAAGAAGGAGTGCAGAGGAGTTCCATTGTATGTAAGAGAGCAGTATGAAACCGGAGAAAAGCCTGTTGAGAGTCTTTGGATTAAGTTTAGAGGCGAGAGCAACAAGGGTGATGTTGTGGGGGGTGTGTGCCACCAGATCAGAAGGATGAAGTAGATGAGGCTTTCTTTGGACAACTAATTGAAGTTTCCAGATCACAGGCCTGGTTCTAATGGGGGACTTCAGTCACCCCGATATCTGCTGGGAGAGCAATACAGCAGTGCACAGACAATCCAGGAAGTTTTTGGAGAGTGTTGGGGACAACCTGATGGTACAAGTGCTGGAGGAACCAACGAGGGACTGTGCTCCTCTTGATCTGCTGCTTACAAACAGGGAAGAATTGGTAGGGGAAGTAGAAGTGGGTGGCAGCCTTGGCAGCAGTGACCATGAGATGCTCAAATTAGGGATCCTGACAAAAGGAAGAAAGAAGAGTAGCAAAATACGGACCCTGGGCTTCAGAAAAGCAGACTTAGACTCCCTTTATGGAACTGATGGGCAGGATCCCCTGGGAGGCTAATATCAGGAGGAAAGGAGTCCAGGAAAGCTGGCTGTATGTTAAAGAAGCCTTATTGAGAGCACAGGAACAAACCATCCCAATGTGCATAAAGAATACCAATATGGCAGGTGACCAGTTTGGCTTAACAGTGAAATCTTCGGTGAACTAAAGCTCAAAAAGGAAGCTTACAAAAAATGGAAATTTGGACAGATGACTGGGGGGAGTATAAAAATATTGCTAGAACATGCAGGGGTGTAATCAGTAAGGCCAAGGCATGTTTGGAGTTGCAGCTAGCAAAGGATGTGAAGGGTAACAAGAAGGGTTTCTACAGGTATGTTAGCAACAAGAAGAAGGTCAGGGAAAGTGTAGGACCCTTACTGAATGGGGGAGGCAATATAGTGACAGATGATCTGGAAAAAGCTGAAGTACTCAATGCTTTTTTTGCCTCGATCTTCACAGACAAGGTCAGCTCCCAGACTGCTGCACAGGACAACACAGTATGGGGAGGAGGTGAGCAGCCCTCAGTGGTGAAAGAACAGGTTAAGGACTATTTAGAAAAGCTGAACATGCACAAGTCCATGGGTCCAGATCTATTGCATCCAAGGCTGCTGAGGGAGTTGGCTGATGTGATTGCAGAACCATGGCCATTATCTTTGAAAATTCATGGCAATCGGGGGAGGTCTCGGACGATTGGGAAAAGGCAAATATAGTGCCCATATTTTAAAAAGGGTAGAAAGAGAACCCGAGGGACTACAGACCGGTCAGCCTCACGTCAGTCTCCAGCAAAATCATGGAGCAGGTGCTAAAGGAATCCATTTTGAAGCACTTGGAGGAGAGGAAGGTGATCAGGAACAGTCAACATGGATTCACCAAGGTCAAGTCATGCCTGACCAAACTGATTGCCTTCTATGATGAGATAACTGGCTCTGTGGATATGGGGAAAGCGGTGGATGTGATATATCTTGACTTTAGCAAAGCTTTTGATACGGTCTCCCACAGTATTCTTGCCAGCAAGTTAAAGAAGTATAGATTGGATGAATGGACTATAAGGTGGATAGAAAGCTGGCTAGACTGTCGGTCTCAGTGGATAGTGATCAATGGCTTGATGGCTAGTTGGCAGATGGTACCAAGCGGAGTGCCCCATGGGTCGGTCCTGGGTATGGTTTTGTTCCACATCTTTATTAATGATTTGGATGATGGGATTAATTGCACTCTCAGCAAGTTTGCAGATGACATGAAGCTGGGAGGAGAGGTAGATACACTGGAGGGTAGAGAGAGGTTCCAGAGAGACCTAAACAAATTGGAGGATTGTGCCAAAAGAAATTTAATGAGGTTCAACAAGGACAAGTGCAGAGTCCTGCACTTAGGAAGGAAGAATCCCATGCACCACTACAGACTGGGGACCGAATGGCTAAGCAGCAGTTCTGCAGAAAAGGACATGCGGATTACAGTGGACGAGAAGCTGGATATATATCAGCAGTGTGCCCTTGTTGCCAAGAAAGCCAACAACATATTGGGCTGCGTTAGTAGGAGCATTGCCAGTAGATCAAGGGAAGTGATTATTCCCCTCTATTTGGCACTGGTGAGGCCACACCTGGAGTACTGTGTCCAGTTTTGGTCCCCCCGCTACAGAAAGGATGTGGACAAACTGGAGAGAGTCCAGTAGAGAGCAACAAAATAATTAGGGGGTGCTGAGGGAACTGGGCTTATTTAGTCTGCAGAAGAGAAGAGTGAGGCGGGATTTGATAGCAGCCTTCAACTACCTGAAGGGGGGTTCCAAGGAGGATGGAGCTAGGCTGTTCTCAGTGGTGGCAGATGACAGAACGAGATGCAAAGATTTCAAGTTGCAGTTGGAGAAGTCTAGGTTGGATATTAGGACACACTATTTCACTAGGAGGGTGGTGAAGCACTTTACTTAGGGAGGTGGTGGAATCTCCACCCTTAGAGATTTTTAAGGCCCGGCTTGACAGATCCCTGGCTGGGATGATTTAGTTCGTGTTGGTCCTGCTTTGAGCAGGGATTGGACTAGATGACCTCCTGAGGTCACTTCCAACCCTAATATTCTATGATTCTATGCCCAAGCAGGAGAATAGTATGCCTCCCTGGGCTCCTAGGTGCACAGAGTAAATGTTCGCCCTTTTACAAAGTGCAGCAGACTTTCCACATGTATTTGGCCAGCACCTGTTGTGGATTGGAGCCATGGCTCTGCCTGCTCTCCACTTCATTCTGCTGTTTCCTACACCCTTTGGTTTGAGTAGTTAGGGATTAATGTGCTTATAGGATGAAGGCTCCTTACACCTTTCCTTCCCCCAATATGTGCACTGTCAATTAGGGTTAGGCAGAGTTTGGCCCTTCATTTGCACCCATGCTGGTGTACATATCAATATCCCTTGTTCTTATTACAAGAAATCATAATTCCTTAACATAGAAAGCATGGCTAGCATCTTGTACAGATGTAGAAAATATCAATTTGATAGGGTAAAGATTCTACCTGCCTCTAGAATCCAGGGCTACTTCACACCATTATGGAATTTACTGGACCAACTAAAAACTACTGAAAAATGTTGAGGGACATGTTCCTCAATATTCTAAATCAAAATTGTTTAAAGACTGGGAAGAAGCTAAACTACTAGGCACAGTTGATAAAGGACCAGAAATAATTTAAAACTATAACTCATCCCTCCTTAATCAAGCCTCAGTAAGTTTGCATTTTGGCTATTACAAATAATTATAGAAGGCTTTGGGAGGCATAATGCACCATGCAGGACTTGTCTGTCTGATTTAATACACTGATACATTATCCATACATCATAAAAGCAATGTCACTTCTATGAAATACTGTTTCTCAGCAAGATCAGCAAAAGCCATCATTCAAGGCCATGATTTGAGACTGTTTTTTTTTTTGTTTATAATTTTATTTATGAAAAGTTTATTTAATAAATGAATTGTTAATCCAGAGTAAGAAGATAAGGACAGTTTAGTTTAGTAACTTTTAATTCTCTTTCTTTTCTCTACATGCTTATTCATAAAAGGTTAGGAAGAAAATCTATTGAAATAATTGTTGTAACAAAGAAGCATTCTGAAAATATTCATTCTATGCTTACTGATGACTTAGGACATTTATATAATAATTCTACAAATGTTCTATTAAATCTTTTCTTGTAGTATGTGAATATTGTATAGGAAAGTGTGTGTGCGCGGGCACATGCACGCAGTGATCTGTAGTCTAGCACATGCTTGGCCAGAAAAGTATGATTTGCTGCATGCTCTGATGTAGAGGCACTGAGTTCCACATCTGGGAATGCTGCACTGCAATGCCTGCCGCCAATCCCCAGACAAATTCATTGAAGGACTGGGAGTAGTAAACACAACATGATGATACAGAGGGAGAGCCATCTTTATGGTTGCAACTTCTCTGCACATCTTCATAATATTAGTACATTGAACTGGATGAATATTTAGAAGAAAAGAGAAACAGTTTATCTCTAACAGTCTCCTATAAACCTCACAGTTATTCATGAGATGGCATAGAAATGGCATTACTTGAATTGGTAGACAGCTATGGAAATGGACAAATATTCTTGTTCATGGTGCTAGGTCTCTGCTTAATTCCGCAGCTCCAATTCATGCTAAGGAGTATTTATTCACATGAATTAATCCCATTGAAGTCATTAGGACTACTGGTATGAACAAGTACTACTTAACATAACCTAGGAATGTTTGATAGAATCACCCTTGTGTCTGTGGAGAATATTAGGATATGTGTTTGCATATATTTTAGGTACATGGAAGGTAAGGTATGTGGGTGGAAGTGAGGTTACAAACCACCGTCTAAGGACTCTGTGAGGGTCCATTGGGTTGCTAGGAGCCATCTCAGAATGTTTGTTTGAAAGTTTGGCAGTGGGAAGACTACACTGGTGGAGGGAGTGTGGAGAGTTGCTATCTGGAGATAGCTTGGTCCAGGCTTGTTGGTGTTGTCAAGAAAGGTCTCTCCAGACTCCAGAGATGGGTCCATCAAGACTGGCCTGTCAAGAGTGGGGGCAGTGAGACCAGATTGAAAGAACATCAGACTCCCTAGGGGCATAAAATAAGATTTTTCAGGGCTTGCATAGGACACTGGGAGCTTCCAGATTATCAGTATCAGAGTTTGTCCATAGGTTTTACTTCTTAATAATTGTAAATTCATTTATTTAGTCTGGGGTGGGACTGTGGTGAATGGAATTTTCTATAGCAGCCTTCTCAGAACACCTACCACGCCTGTCAGGGGACTCTTGCTGCTAGGGATGAATCCTTCTGACAAGGGAGCAGAGTGAGGGGTGCCTTGAGGTAAATCTTTCAAGGGAGAAGCTTGGTGGAGGCAACAGTTATCCAAGACTGAGTCATGAGAAAACCAGAGTCATCCATTGTACTATTACATTTCGTTAAACCCCTTGAAGAGAATTTTAAGCTGATTCCAAGGCCAGAAGGACCACTGAGATGATCTAATCAGATGTCCTCTTCTATAACACAGAGCTATAGAACTTCACCAAAATAATTCCTAGAGTATATCTTCTAAAACACAACAAAATCTTGATTTAGAAAATTGGTGTTGAAGAATCCACTACGACACTTGGTAAATTCTTCCAATGGTTAATTACATTCACTTAAATTCAGGCTGGAAATATGGAATACATGTTTATCTACCTTCAATTTACAGCCAGTGTATGTGAATCTTGTTCCTTTTTTCTGATAAACTGAAGAATCCATTCTTAAATATTTGTTCCCCATGTACGTACTTATAGACTGATCAAGTCACCCCTTAATTTTCAGTTTGTTAAGCTATATTGAGTGAGCTCACTATAAGGCATGTTTTCTAATGATTTGTTTAGGTCTTCTCTGAACTCTCTAATTTATCAATATGCTGCTTGAATATTTGACACCAGAAGAACATCGTATTCAGCAGTAGTCACATCAGTGCTAAGTAGAGGTAAAAATCTCTCTACTCCTCCTGGAGATTCCCCTTTTTATGCATCGAAGTATCTCTTTAGCTCTTTTGGCTAGTATCTCACTGGGAGCTCATATTCAGCTGATTATCTACCATGATTCTCAAATCTCTTTCAGAGTCACAGCTTCCCAGAATGCATCCCCCCATCTTGTGAGTATAGCCTACATTTTTTTTTATCCAAAATAACTTTTTTAGTATGGCCAACTAGAACATAATGTTTGCTTGTGCCCAGCCCAGCTTACCAAGTGATCCAAATTGTTCTGCATCAGTGACCTGTCCTCATTATTTATTGTTCCCTGTCACAGTTCCCAGGCTTAACAGAGAGAGGTAAATAGGGGTGTCCAACTGGGATCAGTACTGGGACCAGTGCTGTTCAACAAATTCATAAATGATTTGGAAAAAAGGGGTAAACAGTGCGGTGGCAAAATTTGCAGACTATACAAAATTACTCAGGATAGTTAAGTCCAAAGCTGACTGCGAAGAGTTACAAAGGGATCTCACAAAATTGGGTGACTGGGCAAAAAATTGGCATTTGAATTTCAATGTTGATAAATAGGCAGTAATGCACATTGGAAAATATAATCCCAACTATAGATACAAAAGGGTGGAGTCTAAATTAGCTGTTACCATTCAAGAAAGAAATCTTGGAGACATTGTGGATAGTTCTCTGAAAACATCCACGCAATGTGTAGAAGCAGTCAAAAAAGCTAATAACGCTAGGAACCATTAGGAAAGGAATAGATAAGACAGAAAATATCATAATGCCTCTATATAAATCCATGGTATGCATACACTGTGAAAACTACATGCATCTCTGGTTGCCACATCTCAAAAAAGATATATTAGAATGGGAAAAGATACAGAGGAGGACAACAATAATCACTAGGGGTATGGAAGAGCTGTCATATGAGTAGAGATTAAAAAAAAAAAAAAAAAAGGACTGGCACTGTTCAGCTTGGAAAAGAGGTGACTTGGGGGATATGATAGAGGTCTATAAAATCATAAATGGAGTGGAGCAAGTGAATAGGGAAGTGTTATTTACCCCTTCCCAGAACACAAGAACCAGAGGTCACCCAATGAGATTAATAGGCAGCAGGTTTAAAACAAACAAAGGGAAGTACTATTTCACACAATACACAGTCAACCTGTGGAACTCGTTGCCAAGGGATGTTGTGAAGGCCAAAAGTATACCTGGATTCCAAAATAATTTGATAAGTTAATGGAGGATAGGTTCATCAATGGCTATTAGCCAAGATGGCCAAGGAGGCAACCTCATGCTCTGGGTATCCTAAGCCATTAATGCCAGAAGCTGAGTCTGTTGGACAGGGGATAGATCACTTGATGATAATTGCCTTGTTCTGTTCATTCCCTCTGATGTGGCATTGGTCATTGTGAGAAGCCAGGATACTGGGCTAAATGGACTATTGGTCTGACCTTGTATGGACGTTCTTATGCTAAGGGTTGCCTCCTACTGGACAGGTATTGACAAGTTCTTAGGCAGAGGGAGGTGCCCTAAATAGGAGTCCCTATGACACAAACTGGGTTAGATAGTCTGTGTTGTTGGGGATGGGGCTCTTGGATCCTATTCCCGTAGTCCTTTTTGTCTATTCTCAGATTTTCTAACCCTAAAACAGATAGAAGGTAGCAGCACCAACCACCTACTTGGCTCGACCTATCTTACTCAGCCAGTATACCAGAGTCACTGTCTCCTTGTAAGCATGGGTGGGAAGGCTGGTAAATGGTCTTCCTGAGGGAAGTTTCCCTGAAGGCTTCCAGAAGCTGTGGAGCCACCAGTCACTCTCTGCCAGACTTGCCCAGCAATTGCTGGAACTTCTTGTTTTTAAGCCTTTATTCCACACTTGACATGATTGACAGGGCTGGAGGTGGAGGGCCAGCCTTGGCCACAGCAACTCCTTAACCCCTTCATCTACACTGAGAAGATTATACACCCTGTCACACTCCCCCAATTTATCAGTAATAATTTTCTTTTTCCTTCCAGGTCATTGATACAAATATTTAATAACACTGGGTCGAGGACTGATTCCTCCTTGACTTCACTAGAAACACACCCACTTGATGATTCTCATTTATTGTTACATCAGTGAGGCAGTATTTCATCCATTTCATGTGTGCTATGTTAGCGTTGTACTGTTCTAGTTTTCTAATCAACATTTCGTTCAGTACCAAGTCAAATACTTTACAGAAGTCTATCACAAAACATTTACTTTGATCGTTATCAAGTATGAAATTCTAAATGGTTAATACATCTGTGCAATCTTTAACAGACTCCAGACTGTTTTTGGACAAATATCATAATTTGGCATTTTCTTTTGTATTGGTTCAGGAAATGAACATACAGGCTTCATATATCTTTTTAATGGATAAAGAATTAATTGACATAACACAGGAAAGCCTGAAGTAATACAAGGAAAAGTATTAGCAATAACAATGTAAGTAGAAAGACAGGCAGAGAAGTGCATCCAGAAATAAAGGTGATCGACACTATTGTGATGAACTTGAGATAAAATGCTCAGAGGCTAGATGCAAATATAGGATGAGATTTCTTTGGGATATGAAATAAAGGCTGCCGACTGGTACAAAAAAAAGACATCAATGGATTTCATGGGTTTCCTTTTGCTTCGGAAAACTCCAATACTGACCACTAACCAAATCCAAATGTGCTTAGCTGATAGAATCTGATAAGATTACAGGGAGTACGGCTGCAGGCCAGTAATTTTTTTATTCTCATCAAGCATACTCAAATGGAAAGATCATCTGCTTTCCAGCAATTAGATACTCCCCTTTCAATTATAAGGTACTATGTGTCACATAATTTAGTTATCCCAGGATGACTACATACATTTGCAATGTGGAAATTGGGTCAGTTGAACCTGGCTCAGGAAAATGCAATGATTCACCTATCTCCTGTTTACTCCAATCCCCAGCAGCACAGCTAAACGATCATTCTGAACATTCATGCTTACCTCTCCCTCTTCCAGTGCCTAGGGACTAGTGTACACAATGGAAAGTTGATATGGCTCACTTTCATGAGAAGTTAACCAGACCCATGAAAAACTGGCTTAAAGTTATGTGCTAGCCCCAGAAGGTTTAAACACAGCTCACCTCAGATGTAAGGTATTGATCCTAGGTTATATAGAAACTTGGCAGCAGTGAGAAGAAATACATGGCCCAACAGACATTGAATGATGGCAGAGAACTTGAGAATTCAGAAAGCAACATTAAGCAGTATGTGTGGAAGCTAATAGAAAGTAGTTTCCTAGTGGTCCAGGAAGCAACAGAAGGGAACTTTGCAAGGAGAAGGATGCATTTACTGTAGGATAAAGAATAGCGCTGGAACATAGTTTACACAACATGGATGAGAAAAGACACATAAAGGACTCAGGCTATTGGCAAATTGATGAGGGAGGACTCTGAACCATGAACACTAACTAATCCTCCAGCAAGTAGCTAAGGCCATAATTCTGAAACTGTTTATATATAAAGATAAAGTATAAAGCTGTTATTATGTCAGAAATGTTAAACTTCTGTACATATATGTGTAAATTACACAAAGCATAAATGGAAGAAGTATCAGATTTCTGTCTGAGCTAAAAAAATCAGTGTTTAGATACAGTTAAATTGTTGTGATGATTGGTTTCATTCTTAATCAAATTAAATTTTCCCATAAATTTGAGTTTCACCTCTTTCTCTGCCATTTTCTCTACTCCTAAAATTATCCTCTATAATACATTTGATTTTTTTGTGCCGTTAGTTCTCTGTGCGTTCTTCAGGAATTTGAAAGATGGTCAGAAACTCTGGTGATGGAGGAACACCTGAACAGATTACATTGTATAATGCTGTACAGGTATTCTATTGAAAAGATAAGGAGGGTTATATATATATATATATATATATATATATATATATATATATATATATATATATATATA
This sequence comes from Malaclemys terrapin pileata, assembly GCF_027887155.1. Classification (NCBI taxonomy): domain Eukaryota; kingdom Metazoa; phylum Chordata; order Testudines; family Emydidae; genus Malaclemys; species Malaclemys terrapin. Next base: position 95,908,246 of record NC_071509.1, read on the forward strand.
TATAGAATGGTGCTTATCCTGCCTAAAAGATGAACATTATTTAGAGGTTACATACAGTTGCTGCATGCTTCCTTGCAGTTGAAAAACCAATTAATATCCCTTGCTGTTATTAACATGCTTAAAGCTGGGGCCAAGTTTTCAAAAATTGGCATCTATGTTGCACCTGAATCATTTTGAATGCTCCCATTATGCCGGTGAACAAGCATCTGTGTATGAAACAGTAATTGCTTGTGTAAGTGTATGATGTGACTTTTAGCTAAGAACACAATTTGCTACAAGTACTATTTTAATTTAGCTGAAGATACATCTGAAGTAAAACCCTAATCCCAAACCCATATAGTGTGAAGAATTTCTGACACAAACCCAAATCTAATCTGTATTCTGCGGGTGCCCATTATCTCTGTAATGATCTGAATCAAACCTTGTATCTGAGCATCCTTGCAGTTTGGAGAAGCTCAGACCCAGATAACTTGGACTATTTGGGCCATTCTCAGACCCATTTAGTGTTCACTTTCTGTGAACATTTGTGCAATCAAATTTTACTGGTTAAAATATTCCTGGAAAATGTGAATGTTGAAATCAAATATTAAATTTTCATTTACAAATATTTTTGCAGGAAATATTATCCTAATAGGACCACCAGAAGGCTTATCTCACTAATCAGAATTAAGCATCACTCTTCAAATAGGACTGATCTTAAGAATTGTGGGGTCCCTTTTGGGAGGGACTAAATATAACTGGCTGCCACTGAAGTTAGTCTACCAGAGCCTCAGAAGCTATCAGCATAGCTCCACTGAAATCCATGGAATTATGACAAGTGATGGTATGAACTGGAGACCATATTTCTGACTATACCTATTACTGTATTATTTCAGAGACAAATAAAAGATTGTGTGTGTGTCCTGTTTTATGTAAAAATGCATTTGTCCACAATACTATTAACAGGGAGAGTAATTGTGAAGATTACACAATTGTAGATGTACATGTGTGATCATGAAGTACTATAGTAGCTTATAGTTCCATTAAGAGACTGGATTTTAAAGAAAAGAAATAGAATATGTAGCCTTATTGCATCATTTTCCATCTGTTCAAAAGTTAGATGTTGATGTTAATTCCATAGGCTCATGATTTAGCACTCTCTCGCACCTGATGCTTTGAATTCGCCCTCAGGTAACCATCAATTGCAGTGGAGACTGGAATTTGTCTTGCTTTTGGTGAAACATAGTGATATTTACTGAAATATTAAACAGGAGAACAGATTGCAAAACCCCAGGGTAGACATCACAGGGAACTTCAGAGACATCTTAAAGGCATTTTTTCTACCTCCCTTCATAAGTAGGATAAGGTAACACCTATCCTTTATGAGCAAACATTGCTTCATAGAAACTCATAGGCAAGACAGAGAAGAAAGGTAAACCTTAATAGAGATGTAATACATATTGGAGAATTACACAAGTTTACTTAAAGTAAATTAGTTCATTTTCAAGGTATTCAGTAAGTTTACTTCCCAGGCCTCACTTTGAAAATATGTTCCATTTAAAATTTCCAGTAAAAATTTATTTCTGGTTACAACCTAAAGTGGTTTCTTGTTGTAATCTTAAATATTAACAATATGATAAAAATTTTAGGCTGAAAATGGTTAAAGTGTTTTGTGTGTGTGTGTGTGTGAATAGAACTGCTTACCTTTCCGATTGTCTTCCTTAGGGTCATCTCTTTTATTTTGAATGCTTCTGCTACATGGCCCGTTAGCCTGAGACCAAGGATGAAGATTTGAAAAATCATAATCAGCCTTCCCTCTCCCTTCCCTTTGTGACGGGTTGGATCACAGAAACCCCCTTGGGAGCTGCCACCCGATGTGCAAAGACTACCCCTGCTTCTGTTTTCCCTGCCAGCTCAGGACTCCAGCACCCTGTCTTGCTGAGCCAGACACTCCTGTTTGGCTCCAGACACAGATCCAGGGTCTGAATCACCTGTCCCAAAGCTGCAAGTTTACCTGAAAACAGCTCACAGTAGAGTGCTTGTCTTTAGCACTCAGATGCCCAACTCCCAGTGGGGTCTAAACCCAGATAAATCCGTTTTACCCTGCATAAAGCTTATGCAGGGCAAACTCATAAATTGTTCGCCCTCTATAACACTGATAGAGAGATATGCACAGTTGTTTGCTCCCTCAGGTATTAATACATACTCCGAGTAAATTACTGAATAAAAAGTGATTTTATTAAATACAGACAGTGAGATTTAAGTGGTTCAAAGTAGTAACAGACAGAACAAAGTAAGTCACCAAGCAAAATAAAATAAAATGCGCAGATCTATGCCTAATCAAACTGAATACAGATAATTTCCTCACCAGTTCCAGAGTGCTCCCTTTTACAGGCTAAGCTCCTTTTAGCCTGGGTCCAGCAATCACTCACACCCCCTGTAGTTACTGTCCTTTGTTTCAGTCTCCTTCAAGTATCCTGGGGGGGGTGGAGAGGCTCCTTCTTTAGCCAGCTGAAGACAAAATGGAGGGGTCTCCCACAGGTTTAAGTAGACTCTCTCTTGTGGGTGGAGACCTCCCTCCTATGCAAAGCCCAGCTCCAAGATGGAGTTTTGGAGTCACCTGGGCAAGTCACATGCCCCTGCGTGACTCAGTCTTTGCAGGCCAACGCCATTGTCCACATGGCATCTTGCATGTCTCCAGGAAGACTTCTTATGTGGATTGGAGCATTCCAAGATGCATTGTCCCCTAAGTGTCTCCTGATCAGGTACTTAACCTGGCAAATTCCTTCCTAAAGAAGCTGACCAAATGCCTCACAAAGCTTACTTAGAAATCAGGCAAGCATACAGCCCATATTCTTAACCTCGAGTAGAAAATGATATATATGTACAAATAGGATGAATAGATATAGCAGACCATAACCCTTACGGAGATATGTTACATGGCACAGGCAGCACAAAACATATTCCAGTTATGTCATACGTACATTTATAAGCACCCCCTCCCCATAAAGCCTTATGGGGTACACTGTCACACCCTTTTCCTTCATTACATTCGCTTATCAGTTCTAATAGGAATGGGAAAGAATTCTAAGATGATGAATAGTGCTTTGAGGTAGGGCTGGCTGGAAAACAACAATTCCATTTCATGAAAAATTCTGAGATTTCAAAACTTGATTTTGTTCTGCATCGCAACACAGTCACATTTTTTAATGTGACCCTAATAATATAACTCCATCTTCAGTTGAGAACAATCCCTATGCTGCTGTTTATACTGTTTCTCCAGCTGGACAGCCCACGTGTCTTTGATCTACATAATAGCTTGATTCTGGATACAGTACAAGCTATTTCCCTTTATTGAATATTTTCATGTTTGTAGCACATGCCAAATTCATTTTTCTGATATTATTTGAGTGTGATTTTTTGGCAGGTCTCCTACTTTGTACATCTCTACCTTGCTCTTCTTTTCCACAGTTGGCATTTGTTTGACATTGTTTCATACATGACCTAAAATTAGAAATGACCTCAAACTGGAATATCTGCTCTGAAACACATTCTATCACCTCCAAACTCTGTTGAAGTTCTTATCTGATCTAAATGTCATGGTTCACTCATTCTCTGTAATAACCATGGTCTGAAGCCCAAATATCAAACACCCCAGTTATGGGAGTTCAGATCCAGAGAAGCCATCTACAGCTGAACTTTTCAGCTCAGGTCCAACTTTATCCCAACAGAGAATTGAGATACAGAACTTGATCCTACAAAGTACTGAACACCTCTGTGAAGTCAACTCCCTCTGACTTCAACAGAAATTTAAAGTACTCAGAGCTTCACAAGATTGACCTCATAATGGACAATCCTGTACCCTATGCCTCCAAAAAGTAGAACAATTAAAAAAAATCCTATCAGCATTTCTTGCCTGTGGTTGAAAAAGTATATTTTAAAAGCAATATTAGTAGCCCCAAAGAAAATAACAATAAAATGCTGTATAAGTATCTTGAGTGTTATTAAATTATTGGAAGAATTACTATACAAGTGCATTTTACACTCATGATCAACTGTCCCATCTGGAATTTCTGCAGCAACCAGTGACAAAATATACCTACAAAATCTCTTATTGATCCTTCAGTTCAGAAAACGACCAAAGGTGAGTTAAATCTCAACAGATAAATGTATTAGTAATCTGAGATGTATACATTAAACCCATAATAATGTTGGAGAAGGACAAAAACAGGTGGTGATTTTGAGAAAGACTCATTGAGTTAAGGAAAGCTTGCAAAAATCAAACTAAGAGGTAATTTGAATTTAGCTTGCTTTTTATCCAAATCCCCAGTTTCTGGTCCAGAAGTGGCGGATCTGGGTTTAGCCCTTTCCTCTTTCAAATAGTAATTTGGGGAAGGGGGACCACCAAGGTGACTTGAGTTTTTTTCCAAAGATCTCTGTGTGAGATGTTATTTAAAAAGGTAATTTGGTTCCACATGCCACAGTATGAAAGTCATAAAACACACACAACTCTCACTGGCTCTTTCCCCTTGGCCGGAACTGGGCCTGAAATCTGGTGGAATTTTAATAACTTTTTCTTGTGGGCCCATCTCTAAATTATAATCATATTATATTGGGGGGGGGAATGAATTTAAAAGAACATTAAATCATTAAAGCATTTTAAGTTTAAGAAATGCCAGAATTAAGAGTGCCTGTGCAACCTTGTGAGTATGCATATGATGCATGAGCACATACTGAATGAGCCCATACTATTTTTTCCACAGGACCCCATCTCAGCCAGGGCACAGGATAAGTGGTGTTCACTGAATTGGTAGTAGTTATTCAATATTTCTTATCATCAATCATCATCATCATCATCCAGTGCATGCCCCCAGGCCTTGTTTGCAGCACACCATTCCTACCTTACTCTGAATACAGGATTATTATTATTTATTTAATCATAGTTTTTTTTCTAGAATCCTCTTCACCCTAGTATCTGAATGGCTCACACACATGAATTAATTTAGCTTTGCAACAACCCTGTGAGGCAAGATGATATTACTATCCTCATATCACAGATACGAACTGAGGCACAGAGATATTGAAGTCAAAATTGTCAAGTGTTAAAAACACATTACACAGCATATTTTTAAAAGTAATATATCCATATAATTGGATGGATGAAAGATAAAGCTTTTTAGAGGCATCCAGACCGATATTATAGCACATTTATTTATATACATAGTATTTCCTGCCCTCATTCTTTCATGTTAGAAGTAAGAAGATATTTTCTCTGTACCAAATGGGAGCTATCAAAACATCTCTGCTTTACTGTAACCACTAAAATACCATGATTTCTGCTATGAACATTTATGTACTGCAAATACATTTGATTAAATGAAACCCATCATCACGTAAGTGTTGGCAAGACTATCATTCTTCATTTTACAGATGACTGATTAATTTATTTCCCCTTCTACCTATAGTAAAGGTGCATTGTGCAGATCTGGCTTCAACTGTGCTTTGTGGAGAAGGGTGATTGCTTTGCTTGTGATTAAATGTAATGATTCAGGGAAGTTAGCCATTTTACCTTCTTCAAGGTCCAATGTGAAAAATACCCTCCTTTTGACTTTTTTCCCACATGAGAGAGAGAGATGGAGAGAAACTACTGTTCAAGATAAAGAAAATTGCACAAATTGAAGCATTTACTTTTAATATCAGCATTTGAAAAAGGATTCACATTATGCAAATTTAAATGTTATCCCTTTTGCATGAAGAACAGAGAGGAAACCTGAATACTGACTGGTTTGAAGTGCCAACTATTGACAGTGGAAATGGGAGAATGGGTCATACATTTTGGAACCATATGTCATTTCAAAAGATTAGGCCCACACTTTTGCTACTTTACAATAAAGAGGGATGACTGAAAATTAGATCAATAGACACCCTCTATATATGTAGTTCTGAAGATTTCAATTATAGTTTTGATGAATGGATAATTTTATTAACCATTATAATAAGCTTATCTAAAATGTTTTTGGAAACATTTTTTTTCATTTATTGTGAATGTTTGTTTTACTTGTGAAATGCCATCAATATTAATTGATCTAAGTTCAAGCCCTGCAACAGTTTCCCTGAAAATAAGCACACATTAAGTGTTTGGTTGCATTATTGGGAGCCCATATCCTCATTGTGTTACCAGATTTGCCCATTACTGTGGGGTATGCTCATTTATTTGGGTTACTCTTCTGGGGGAGGGGATTCTGTAATTCTATCAATGTACTGCTTGTGCCACTTGTGTTTTCATATGGAGATCTACTTCTCCCTTCTGCAAGTCCCCTCCCAATGGAGCTATCCTGCAGGACCTAGGTTCCCTAGGGCTGGGTTTCTCCAGCACCAGAACCGGATGAACACACCCACACATACATTAACAGAGCAAGTCTGAGCGGACCGGGTCAATCAGCACTGTCAAGCTGACCCCTTATATGTCTCTGAACTCACTGAACTGGATGAAGCAGCACTTTCAAGCTGCCTCTCCTTATATGCTCCTGGGCTCCATGGACTGGGTCAAGCAGCACTTTCAAGCTGTTACCCTTATGCGTCCCAGATTCAGCAAGTCCCTATACCCACTCTCACATCATAATTGTACTGGCAGTAACCTACTTGATGAGCAAACCCCACAGTATTTTGGGTGCTGCAGGGATCTTTAGCTTAGGTAAAAGAAGTGTTGCTGCAGAGTAAATGGGGGAAGCTAAAAACACAAAAGAGTAAAGTTCAACAAGAGAGAGAGAAGCAACCAAGTTAACCATAAAAGTTATTTATTGAATAATAGTGATAACTACACAAGAAGGGCTAAATCAACATAACATACATTATTAAAGGTTAATATCTAAGGTAGAAAGGAAAACAGAGAGAAAGAGAGAAAGAGGAGGATCTCACCCACTCCATAAGGTTCCCAGGTGATGGTGGTAGCTCAGGGTCCTGAGTGCTGGAGACAGGCAAAGCCCCCAGCTCGATCAGTCAGGAGAAGATGGAATCCCAGTGGAACTGATGCATAGTTTGGATCTAAGCATCAGAACACTGACTAGAGGGATTCATTACTAGAATTGGTCTTATAATTGCTGAGCTGGGTTTGTGCAGGCATAGGTTCATTAGCATCTGGAGCAGAGATTCCCATGATGCAGTGCTTCCCTGGTTTTTCTGGTCCCAGAGTTCAGTGTGGTTCTCTGTTCTCCATTCTGTATGCAAATTGAGATGTCTCCCTGTCCAATCTTTCATGCAGATGAGGCTAGGGGAGTTGTCTCTCTGCTTCATTCTGTATGCTAATGGAGATGTTTTAATCTTGTCACCCTTGTCAGGAGGGGTCTAGGTGTGTCTCCCAATGCCCTTCACTGCTCTCTGCAAGTTTTTTTTTCCCTCTGATGGGTTTTGGTTTAAGCAGAGGCGGGGTGGGGGGGTGTCTTTCATGAGTCAGGCTGGATACTGCACCCTGGTTCCCCAAGAACACAGAGCTGACTGGTATCAATTGCTCATGATTCCACACAGAGCCCATCACACAGATTATATGTACCAAAAAGAAGAAATGTGTAAAATGTGGCATAGCTAAGTTATACAATGTCTGTGGTGGGGCAAATCCCCCCGCCCCCAGTCAGGCAGGAGTTGAATTGCTCCTTTGGCCACAATCAGTCTCAACCCAGTGCATCTGTGAGAGTTGTCAAACTTGGAGATTGATAGGTCCTTAAAATGGAGGATCCCATCTCACTGAAGGGCAGCCCTCTGAAGGAATAGAATTGCAACTCAGAGCTCTGGAGAAGTATGGGTTGCTGACCAGAGAAATGGCTTGAGAGCCTTGGCTGCTCAGGACTCAGCAAGGAGAAGATCTGTTATCCTCCTTCCTCCTCCCCCCCACCTCATTTTTGGCTTCTTGAATGCCTATATGAGACTGTTCTTTGTAGGCTATAGAAGTGTACTGATTTGTTGGGCTACTTTAACTCCCTCTGAAAGAATGCAAATGCTTGGAACAGCACACCAAGAGGTTTCTGTCCTGGACTTTGAGACAGGAACAGTGTCTGCTCTCTTCAAGGGGTCAATAGAGAGGTGTAGCCTACTACAATGATTATCACCCTGGCATCTATTGCTCAGGACCATATAGCAAGACACTCAATGTGACTGCTTATTTAAATGCATTCAAACTTAATATTTAATGTAGACATCTGTCACACCAATGTGAATCCTCATTCAGGGTAGGACTTTCAACTATGCTGCGCCTTAGCCTAACTTTTTTTTTTTTTTTTAATCAATGGAAGATAAGTTAGGCCAATGATGGATACCTTTTTGAGGGTCACATCTTAAATATTTTCAATACTCATATTAAATAGTTATATTTAAATGCTTCTGGAAAATCTTTAAAATATTATCCCTTCTTCATTTGTTCACACTTCATCTGGAAAAAGTATCATTCATAACATGAGAATTGTGTGATACACAGTCTAATGTGGGGAATAAGCCACACATATCATGAATTATATTTCATTGATACAATTTTTTGTAAAATAAAACTACTAGTCAAGAAACAATTGTGGTTATTAGTGGATTTGTTTGTACATGGGTTTAAGATAAAGGCATATGCTGAGGAAAGTATTAATAAGTGAATATTGGAGAGTGAGGAAAGATTAAGAGAAGAGAGAAGAGATTGGCAGGAAAGAGGACAAGATAAATATGACCATCTTTAAATATATGAGCACATGCATACACATGCAAACACAAACCTACTGATAGGGATCTCTGGCTATCATGTGAAGGAAACTGGAACAATAACTTTGACACTGATAGTTTGATATGACATTCATACTGATATGACATTCATAAAGCACCTGCATTTGCAGTGCTCCCTGCAGTATTTCACAGTTTGCTAAGGATAGATCACTTTGCACATCGGTGACATATCAGTCACCTCCAAATAATTGTGCACTTTGGGGTGTCAGGATGGCTTTGTTAATTGAGTTTGCTGTTTGGAGCCCATTGCTGTATTATCTAGGTGTATGTCTATACAGCCTATGGCAGCAAGCCTCCCGCCCTGAGTCAAAAGCCTTGAGTTAGCACTCTAGAAGCAGCTGTGTGGACAGTGCTTTGAAGACAGTGCTCAGGATGGAGCTCACGGTCTGAAGCCTAAGGAGGGAGGCCCGCAGACACAGGCTATGTAGATGTACCTTCTGTGTTATCTATACAATCAAAGGCTTATTCAGTTTTATTTGCAGTGCATCATTACTTTCTTTCATCATCCTAAAAGTCGTCACCTAAATCAAGATAAATCTAGTTGGTAATCTCTTAGGAGAGTGAGGGGCAGAGCCGTTCTGCATATTCCTTACCGGAAGAAGACTTGGAGGTGAGGGCTCTCCCCTGGGAATTCCCTGATCCTGACATCGCAGACCTGGGGAGCTATTTGCTGAAGCGTGTCTGTGAAATGCAGAGAGGAGTGTGGAGAGAGTTGTGGTCTGAGATAGCTCAGTAATATTAATTGAGGGCTTTAAATAAGAAAGGACCAGGACATTGAATTGGAGATGGAACTGGACTGAGCAAACATAGGACACAGAGCACAGGAACAATGTGCTCTTATTAGTCAGCCTTACTCTGAAGGCAGTGACTGGGTGTTGAATCAGCTGTAATTTAAATCTAGTTTGCAAGGTAAAACCCTTACATAGCTCTCTCTGGTTTTGTCCTTTTCTGAAAGGAATTGATTCAGTCCTAAGAAACATCATTCTTTCTTTTCTCACCCTGAGTCTTGCTTTATTTTACTTTGAAGAGATTGCAGTATCCCTAGTGAAACCAGCTTTGGAACTTGAGTGCAATCTTTAATTATGTGACATTTAGATACCACAGAAATAGGCACATTAGGAAAATCAGAGATGAATAGCTGGCTAGATAGATAAAATAAAGATAGACATTGTTATAGCAGATGTAACATGAAAATTAAAGGCCTTATCCTGCAAGAATTATTTATGTAAGTAACCCTTTAGTCCTTACTCCTGCATGTAGTCCAATGGGCCTCAATGAGACAACTTGATTGAATAAGAACTATTTGTGTGAATACGGGTTTGTCGTATCAAACCCTAAAATTGTACCAGACTGTTTTTAAGAATCTGTGTTAGTAAATAGAATTTCTCTTATTAGTTGAAACCTACTGACACCTATTTAAATTTTACAGGGCTATGTCACTAATACAGTGGGGGTTTAAAATTGTTTTTCTATTTAGAAAAAAATGTAACCCTAATTTAAGACCACCATTTTATTTTCTAAATGTGCATCATAACAGATTGTACAGATACATGGGGAAGTCCAGCATAACTTAAGTCATTCTAAAATGAAATGACTTGCCACATTTATAAAATAAGTCATAGTTTTGCTAAATTTCTCCAATTCATGTACTAAAACTCAACAACAATAATAAATTAAAAGTTTGTGTCAAAACAGCAGTTGAGATTAATGAGTATAAACTGAAACAGAATTTTGCCTAAAAATACTTACAGCTAGCATCCGTGTATCATGCTGGTGAAGACAGTAAATATGTTTGCTTACATTTGTGGGCATCTTATAATTAAAATAATACAGCATACTACTTCTGTACACTACCTCAAATCATGTGACACGTTTTGATTCTGTTAGTCATGTTGTATGCAACTTTACGCCACTTGTGGTCCCACTGGAAGCAAATGGGACCACTTGAGAATTAAGGTACTACACAGTAAGAGGACATCTATCAGAATCTGACCCATAATCATTACACATTGGCTATGATATATTTTTCCTTCTGAAATGATCTTATTGTAATGGATTCCACACAATGTATATAGTATAAAATAAACCACTAGTTACATGTCTGTCAGACAGTGGCATTATGCATTCAATTGTGGTTGATGTAATGTAGCTAGCATAGCATTATCTTGTATACAACCACTCCTTATAAACACAAATATATACCGTATGTGGTGGCTTTATCTGAGAAGAGCAATCTTTTCTAGAACACTGAGGTATGTTACATATTTTTTCAAGCATCTTTAATAAAATATTTGCCATGCACAACGATCAGATGTGGATTTCAGCTTTGTTTCCCATCTAGCAAATATGCAGTGTTCATAGAATTATAGAATATCAAGGTTGGAAGGGACCTCAGGAGGTCATCTAGTCCAACTCCCTGCTCAAAGCAGGACCAATCCCGAATTAAATCATCCCAGCCAGGGTTTTGTCAAGCCTGACCTTAAAACTTCTAAGGAAGGAGATTCCACCACCTCCCTAGGTAACCCATTCCAGTGCTTCACCACCTTCCTAGTGAAAAAGTTTTTCCTAATATCCAACCAAAACCTCCCCCACTGCAACTTGAGACCATTATTCCTTGTTCTGTCATCTGCTACCACTGAGAACAGTCTAGATCCATCCTCTTTGAAGTCCCCTTTCAGGTAATTGAAAGCAGCTATCAAATCCCCCCTCATTCTTCTCTTCTTCAGACTAAACAATCCCAGTTCCCTCAGCCTCTCCTCTTAAGACATGTGCTCCAGCCCCCTAATCATTTCTGTTGCCCTCCACTGGACTCTTTCCAATTTTTCCACATCCTTCTTTTAGTGTGGGGCCCAAAACTGGACACAGTATTCCAGATGAGGCCTCACCAATGTTGAATAGAGGGGAATGATCACATCCCTCGATCTGCTGGCAATGCCCCTACTTATACAGCCCAAAATGTAGTTAGCCTTCTTGGCAACAATGGCACACTGTTGACTCATATCCAGCTTCTCATCCACTGTAACTCCTAGGTCCTTTTCTACAGAATGGCTGCCTAGACAGTCGGTCCCTAATCTGTAGCAGTGCATGGGATTCTTCCATCCTAAGTGCAGGACTCTGCACTTGTCCTTGTTGAACCGCATTAGATTTTTTTTGGCCCAATCCTCTAATTTGTCTAGGTCCCTCCTATCCCTACCCTCCAGCATATCTACCACTCCCCCCAGTTTAGTGTCATCTGCAAACTTGCTGAGGGTGCAGTCCACGTCATCCTCTAGATCATTAATGAAGATATTGAACAAAACTGGCCTCAGAACCGACCCTTGGGGCACTCCACTTGATACCGGTTGCCAACTAGACATGGAGCCATTGATCACTACCCATTGAGCCCGACGATCTAGCCAGCTTTCTATCCACCTTATATTCCATTTATCCAGCCCATACTTCTTTAACTTGCTGGCAAGAATACTGTGAGAGACTGTATCAAAAGCTTTGCTAAAGTCAAGGAATAACATGTCCACTGCTTTCCCCTCATCCACAGACACAGTTATCTCCTCATAGAAGGCAATTAGGTTAGTCAGGCATGACTTGCCCTTGGTGAATCCATGCTGACTGTTCCTGATCACTTTCCTCTCCTCTAAATCCTTCAGAATTGATTCCTTGAGGACCTGCTCCATGATTTTTCCAGGGACTGAGGTGAGGCTGACTGGGCTGTAGTTCCCTGGATCCTCCTCCTTCCCTTTTTTAAAGATGGGCACTACATTAGCCTTTTTCCAGTCATCCGGAACCTCCCCTGATCGCCACGAGTTTTCAGAGATAATGGCCAATGGCTCTGCAATCACATCCACCAACTCCTTTAGCACCCTCAGATTCAGCGCATCTGGCCCCATGGACTTGTGCTCGTCCAGCTTTTCTAAATAGTCCTGAACCATTTCTTTGTCCACAGAGGGCTGGTCACCTCCTCCCCATGCTGTGCTGCCCAGTGAGCAGTCTGGGAGCTGACCTCATTCATGAAGACAGAGGCAAAAAAAGAATTGAGTACATTAGCTTTTTCTACAACCTCTGTCACTAGGTTGCCGCCCTCATTCAGAAAGGGGCCCACACTTTCCTTGACTTTCTTCTTATTGCTAACATACTTGAAGAAACCCTTCTTGTTACTCTTAACATCTCTTGTTAGCTGCAACTCTAACTGTGATTTGGCCTTCCTGATTTCACTCCTGAATGTCTGAGCAATATTTTTATACTCCTCCCTGGCCATTTGTCCAAGCTTCCACTTCTTGTAAGCTTCTTTTTTGCATTTAAGATCAGCAAGGATTTCACTGTTAAGCCAAGCTGGTCACCTGCCATATTTACTATTCTTTCTACACATTGGGATGGTTTGTTCCCGCAACCTCAATAAGGATTCTTTAAAATACAGCCAGCTCTCCTGGACTCCTTCCCCTCTCATGTTATTCTCCCAGGGGGTCCTGCCCATCAGTTCCCTGAGGGAGTCAAAGTCTGCTTTTCTGAAGTCCAGGGTCTGTATTCTGCTGCTCTCCTTTCTTCCTTGTGTCAGGATTCTGAACTCGACCATCTTATGGTCACTGCCTCCCAGGTTCCCATCCACTGTTGCTTCTCCTACTAATTCTTCCCTGTTTGTGAGCAGCAGGTCAAGAAGAGCTCTACCCCTAGTTGGTTCCTCCAGCACTTGCACCAGGAACTTGTCCGCTACACTTCCCAAAAACTTCCTGGATTGTCTGTGCACTGCTGTATTGTTCTCCCAGCAGATATCAGGGTGATTGAAGTCTCCCTTGAGAACCAGGGCCTGTGATCTAGTAACTTCTGTTAGTTGCCAGAAGAAAGCCTTGTCCACCTCATCCCCCTGGTCTGGTGGTCTATAGCAGACTCTCATCACAACATCACCCTTGTTGCTCACACTTCTAAACTTAATCCAGAGACTCTCAGGTTTTTCTGCAGTTTCATACAGAGCTCTGAACAGTCATAATGCTCTTGTACATACAATGCAACTCCCCCACCTTTTCTGCTCTGTCTGTCCTTCCTGAACAGTTTATATCCATCCATGACAATACTCCAGTCATGTGAGTTATACCACAAAGTCTCTGTTATTCTAATCTAATCATAATTCCTTGACTGTGCCAAGACTTCCAGTTCTCCCTGCTCATTTCCCAGGCTTCTTGCATTTGTGTGGGCCTAAACCTGCTTTCTCAGTATGAGGCAGGAGTTCTCCCCTCTTGTGCTCTCCTGCTCGTGCTTCCTTCCAGTATCGCCACTTACTTCAGGGCTTTGGATTCCTTCTCCCAGTGAACCTAGTTTAAAGCTCTCCTTAATAGGTTAGCCAGCCTGCTTGCAAAGATGCTCTTCCCGCCCTTCGTTAGGTGGAGCCGGTCTCTGTCTAGCACTCCTCCTTCTTGGAACACCATCCCATGGTCAAAGAATCCAAAGCCTTCTCTCGGACACCACCTGTGTAGCCATTCGTTGACTTCCACAATTCGATGGTCTCTACCCGGGCCTTTTCCTTCCACAGGGAGGATGGATGAGAACACCACTTGCATCTCAGAATCCTTTATCCTTCTTCCCTGAGCCACGTAGTCTGCAGTGATCCGCTCAGGGTCATTCTTGACAGTATCATTGGTGCCCACATGAAGAAGGGGTAGTGATCCGAGGGCTTGATGAGTCTTGGCAGTCTCTCCGTCACATTGTGAATCCTAGCTCCTGGCAAGCAGCACACTTCTCAGTTTTCCCGGTTGGGATAGCAGATAGATGACTCAGTCGCCCAGAGGGAGGAGTCCCCAACCATCACCAATTTGCCTCCTTCTCTTGGGAGGGGTGGTCATTGAACCCCCATCCTTAGGACAGTGCATCTCGTGCCTTCCAATTGGTGGAGTTTCCTTCTGCTCCCTTCCCACAGATGTATCATCTAGTCCACTATCTGCATTAGTACCTGTAGAGAGAACATGAAAACAGTTGCTCACCTCTATATGCATTGCTGGTACATGGACGCTCCTCTTTCTTCTTCTGTAGGTCACATGCTGCCAATTTTCTTCACCATCCTTCTGTCCCCACTGCACAGCCTGCTCTGATTCTTCAGAATGTTGTGCCCGTAGAAGCATATCCTGACATCTGTCCAGAAAATCTTCATTTTCTCTTATGCAACATAGGGTTGATACTTGTTTCTCCAGACCTTGTACCTTCTCTTCCAATATGGAGACCAGCTTGCACTTTGTACAGACAAAGTCGCTTCTGTCCTGTGGAAGAAAGACAAACATGGCACATCCTGTGCAGGTCAGAACAGCTGATCGCTCACCATCCATATTACTTTCTTTCTAAGGACTTCCTCAACTGTTGCAGTAACTACTCAGAGAAGCCTGCAAGATGAAAGACTCAGTGGGCTCTCCTCAGGCAAACTCCCAGTCAGACTCCCTCTGTTAGCCTCTCCGCTGTTCGCCTCGCAGCTGACTGCCTTTCTATAACAGTCATGCCCACTCAAGGCCCACCTGGAACAAAGCACTCCCAATTCACACTTTTCAAACAATCAAGCACACAGTCAAACTGACAAACTGTCCCTGCAAGAGACACTCAGATGCTCAGCAACACAGCCCCCCTAATGCAGCACTTAGCATACCTCCTATTGGACAGATTCCAGTCAAACTCCCTCTGTTAGCCTCTCTGCTGTTCACCACTGTTGTTGTAGCTGTGTCGGTCGTGGGATTTTAGAGAGACAAGGTGGGTGAGGAAATATCTTTCCACTTTCTCTCTCTCATCTTTGAATTGTTTCAAAGATAGGAGTACCTTTCCCTTCTGGCTTATAAACACCGAATTAATCCTTGGTGTAGTCAGGCACAACTCCATGGATTTGTGCAATCGAAGAATTAATAAATGGTAAGAATCTTGGGGTAGGGACTGGCTTCTTTACTGTTTGTACAGTAGGCATAGTGGAGCTTCTTTCCTAATTCTCATATCTGATTGCTTCTGCAATATATGTTCACTACAATAACTACTACTAGTATAACATTGTCTCCAATTACTCTTTGGGTGAGATCTTTACCTCTACTTCACCCTCTTTACACCATCTATTAGGGCTAGAGTGATATAAATAGGCTCTAAAGGACAGTGTGACACTATAGAAGACAGCCATAAAGGGGCATGCAGACTTTGGGGGCAGGGCTGGAAACAGGACAAGTCTGTTATGGAGAGCAGGTTCTGACAGATTCCAGGCAGCCTGGGGTGACTACTGTAATTTCGACAGGTCCCCAGACGTGGTGGCCAGTATCCTCATTAACTCTTAAAAAATAAAGTCAAAAACAGATGTTCCTCCTTCCTGCCAATGTATTGAATTTGAAAGGGTTGCTGTATATTAGCATTAAGAGTGCAAGTAGCTTCCATTTATCTGGTGTTTGGCCTTTTGAATAGAAAAATACAAGATGAATTTTGAATTTGAAGGCGATCCTCCTACAGATATGTTGATAGAAAAGAACCTCTAACTTGCAAACTTCAGACTTCAGTACAATGAATGAAATGTAAAAGAAAATGTGAGCAACATTCCTTGCAGCAAAGGAATAGATGCCATGGATAATATTTAAACATCTCGGGCAAGATTCTGATCTCATTTATACTGGTTTTAGACTGATGTATATCTATTAGGTCAGGTCTCAATGGGTCTGTCCAAGGAGCCTTAATGCAAATTGGGAGGGGTGGGAAGCAGTTGTGTGATTCCTAGTCTCTCCAAGAGACCATTACAGCAAGCAGCTAGGGACACTCCATGTCTAATTGGCAGCCAGTATCAAGCGGAGTGCCCCAAGGGTCGGTGCTGGGGTTGGTTTTGTTCAATATCTTCATTAATGATCTAGAGGATGGTGTGGACTGCACCCTCAGCAAGTTTGCAGATGACACTAAACTGGGAGGAGTGGTAGATACGCTGGAGGGTAGGAATAGGATACAGAGGGACCTAGACAAATTAGAGGATTGGGCCAAAAGAAATCTGATGAGGTTCAACAAGGACAAGTGCAGAGTCCTGCACTTAGGATGGAAGAATCCCATGCACTGCTACAGACTAGGGACCGAATGGCTAGGCAGACATTCTGCATAAAAAGACCTAGAGGTTACAGTGGACGAGAAGCTGGATATGAGTCAACAGTGTGCCCTTGTTGCCAAGAAGGCTAATGGCATTTTGGGCTGTATAAGTAGGGGCATTGCCAGCAGATCGAGGAACGTGATCATTCCCCTGTATTCGACATTGGTGAGGCCTCATTTTGGGCCCCACACTACAAGAAGGATGTGGAAAAATTGGAGAGAGTCCAGCGGAGGGCAACAAAAATTATTAGGGGGCTGGAGCACTTGATTTATGAGGAGAGGTTGAGGGAACTGGGATTGTTTAGTCTGCAGAACAGAAGAATGAGGGGGGATTCGATAGCAGCTTTCAACTACCCGAACGGGGATTCCAAAGCGGATGGATCTAGACTGTTCTCAGTGGTAGCAGATGACAGAACAAAGAGTAATGGTCTCAAGTTGCAGTGGGGGAGGTTTAGGTTGGATATTAGGAAAAACATTTTCACTAGGAGGGTGGTGAAGCACTGGAATGGGTTACCTAGGGAGGTGTGGAATCTCCTTCCTTATAGGTATTTAAGGTCAAGCTTGACAAAGCCCTGGCTGGGATGATTTAATTCGGGATTGGTCCTGCTTTGAGCAGGGGGTTGGACTAGATGACCTCCTGAGGTCCCTTCCAACCCTGATATTCTATGATTCTATGATTACAAGGGCACAGGAATGCCTAGTCATACCCCTTTTCCTCTGGCCGTGCTTCCTCTGCTGGTTACAGTAGCTCTAAGAACACAAGAAGCTTACTACATTGGGGGATCCTTGTGTGGCTCATTAAATCAGCTTTATAGTAGCTTCATGACATCAACATGATGCAAAGCTTCTGAAGGATCTGTGTCATTGACTTCTATGTACTGTAGTTTACTCTTAATTGTTCCCAAAGTATAGTCAATTATATAGACCACTCAATTTAGTATCTTAATAGTATGTGTTCTAGGCATTCAATATTCACTGAAATGTAAAGTGTAATGAAAGAAAAGGCTTATTTTTCTCCCCCTTTTTATATATGTTTCCATGTATAGTAGATCCAGCTTATCATGAATTTAGATCTAGTGTATCTCTCTTTATAGAGGAGTATAATGAAAGCCCCGCATTGTCTCAGTACTTTGCAATGTGGTATTTAGGTTGCAGTGACCCTAAGTTTCTGGTGAAGATTTTTTTGTCGAGCATTCTATGAATAAAAAAATAAACAAGCAACCCCAAACAGAATACCACAGATAGTTCAAGGGAAAAATACAAAATAAAAACCTTTAGCGGGTTCTGAGCAGCCAGTATTTCTGCATGGTTTATGTTACAGCCTTTAGTCTTAAAAAAAAAAAAAAAAAAAAAAGGACTACTACAACTAACTTTGCATTGATCTACTGTTCAACTGTTGAAAAATAAATGTTCAGAAGCCCTCAAAAGTTTTCAGTTTTAAGTCATACTGGAACACTCTAGTAATTGCACTATGGAATTCTGTATAAAACCTACAGTGAGGGAAAAAAACTTGGCTCATAACTTTTTGAGATCCTTTTTCACACTGTGTTGATGTACAAATACAATACATATTTCTGAGTTTATAGTGAGCCTTTAGGAGACAAAACAAGTTTTCAGAATACATTGTTACATTAAAAACCACACAAATTAAACACAAAAACAACAAAGAGTCTGGTGGCACCTTAAAGACTAACAGATTTATTTGGGCATAAGCTTTCGTGAGTAAAAACCTCACTTCTTCGGATGCATAGCTATGCATCCGAAGAAGTGAGGTTTTTACTCACGAAAGCTTATGCCCAAATAAATCTGTTAGTCTTTAAGGTGCCACCAGACTCTTTGTTGTTTTTGTAGATACAGACTAACACGGCTACCCCCTGATACTTGACAAATTAAACACAGTTTCAAGAGGCAACAAAAATACAGTAGACCACCCGTGGGATTGGGATTATTGCCAAAACTCAGCAGTAAAGCATACTCTAACAGCTGAAAATATGATTGTTAGGGATGCATCTGTAATATACTTTACGATTAGATCTAAAATTATATGAATAAATGTGATTCTTCCCCTTCAAAAACATAATGCAGGAAAAGTTAACTATTAAAAGAGCAATCAGGTAGTGTGGCAACAATGGTTCCCCAGCTGGAGCTATATCCTGAAAAAGGATTGCAGACATTTAAACGGTTATAAAATTTCTGGGAAATGCTCACTGTTGGTATAAGGAAGTGCAGCTCCTCTGAAGTCAGCAGAGTTGAGACCAATTCCATCAAGAGTGTATTTGGCCAACTCTCTCAAATCTTCAAATTCATATTTCAAAAGTGGAATTTTGTCTATTAGGTTTACTTTCACGCTGGACTTTGAATATATATATTCTCTTTTACTTTGTGGAAAAGAATCTCATTTAACCAAGTTAACTGTGAAGGATTTGGAAACTTGCTTCTAAATGTGCACTTTTTAATGCCTGCAGATGACATTGCGGAGAAGTTATTCCTTGGTTTAGTGAAACTGTCACATATAGCAGCAGTCTAATATTTTTATATTATTGTATTTTATGTGGTTATGATGGCATAAAATGACTCAAATTTGAGCTGTTTTCATTCTGTACTTAAAAAGTTTGAAAACTTAAGTGAGCTAAAGGCTGATTTCTGTGCAACTTGAGGGTTGGAAAACCAAGTGGTTATTCAGCAAGAGGACTAGAAAAGGAACTTGAAGAGACTGTTCAATACCCAGTCAAGAATCACTACATGATATCCCCTCATTTACATTTGCAGGTTATAAAACATCCAAGGAGCGAGGCTGAGAGAATATTTTAGAAGGATTCAAGATGCAGAGGGACAGATTCTGTTAACCCCTACTCATTTTGATTATTTATATTATGCCTTGAATAGCCCCATTCACTGACTGCTGGAGTTACAGTACTGCTCAGTTTGAGTAGGGTATCAGAATCTGGCCCAGACAGAATTAGATGGTGAAAACTGTAAGGGACATACTAAGAATCTAGGAAGAAGATCACACAGCTTATGATCTGCCTTGAATTGGTTTCAGAAAATTAAATGCTGCTTCTTTTCCTAAAATTCAGATTATCATTGGAGCTAGACGCAGGTTTGAAGCAAGTCCTTCTATTACCATCTTGTAAACAAATGAGTTGAGTAATAGCTGAACAAAAACTGAGGCACTGGAAGGTAAATTATGACAAAATGTCTCAATCATGTGCCCATACCCCCAATATCTAGTTAACCCTTAAAACAATCCTTGTGTCTGATGAAGTGGGCATTCACTCACGAAAGCTTATGCTCCAATACTTCTGTTAGTCTTAAAGGTGCCACAGGACCCTCTGTTGCCCCTTAAAACAAGATTTGCAACAACTTCTCTTAAAAACAGGACATAAGTTTTCCTAAGCACCATTCTCATATTTTAACTATTGGCAACTGTTAACCTGTGCTTTCCTTTTCTCTGTTATTGAGGGAAAGGCCGTGCAAAGAGTTGAGTTCTCCTGCATGAATTAAATGTAGCGAGGCTTGTATTCATCTGATCTTCAGTGATGATTTCAGTATGCTTCCTGATTGTTCAACATGTAAATTATTTTGTGACTATTAAAGTTCAAGTTGAAATGGCTACATTTTGCTTTAATTTGCAAAGGAAGTGAGTGCGCTTTGAGAACTTAAATCCTAAAACTAGCAAAAATAGTGCACAGTACATTTAACAAACTGGAATGTAAAACTGTATGAACAAGAATTAGCCTGACAGTAA
This sequence comes from Malaclemys terrapin pileata, assembly GCF_027887155.1. Taxonomy (NCBI): domain Eukaryota; kingdom Metazoa; phylum Chordata; order Testudines; family Emydidae; genus Malaclemys; species Malaclemys terrapin. The sequence continues at coordinate 95,928,791 of NC_071509.1, forward strand.
TTAAACCTTTCATTTATTACAGGGACATGTGAAAGCTACCTACTATGTATGTGATACCTATTAATTATAATTTTGTTTGGCATTCTAGCCAAATACCAGCCCTATATACTGTGCTAATTGGCTGCTAGGAAATCTCATGAAATCTCCAACAGCATAATCATGGCCTATTAAAAGGCCTGTCTGTCATCATGACTGAGGGGGGTGGGGAAAGTAGGAGGAGGCTGAGATCATTTCCTCTTTCAGTGGGGCATTATTTATGATTTGTGGATGAGACTTTGGAAAACTAGTTGGCTGTTCAGGTCTGCCTTGTGATCATATATTTTGCCATGGGTATTAACTTCATGATTGATTTCAAGCACAGCACACTAAGTAAATCCATATGCAAGTAGAACTAAGCCATGCTAACTGGAGCTGGCAGAAACTGGGAATTTTTCACACTCAAATTTTCAGGGAAAACCCCCATTTGAAGTTTTCCTGTGGTGGGAAAAAATATTATATATATAAAAAGAAAGGTTGTGGGCAGGGACTTACTTTTCCCTTCTTTTTTATTTTTTCCATCTTTTGCCAGTTTGTCAGGTTTTCTCTGTACTCCTACTTTCTGACTTTTCTAACTGAAAATGTCAGTATTAATTTCTCTCAGTCAAGGAGAAAGAGAGTGTTTAAGAAGTGAGAGAAAGTGTGACTTTTAAGAGTGAAAGTATTACTTTGTCTTTTAAGGAGCTATTCAGTACTTACCACTATTAAACACTGGAAGATTTCTGTTTAAAAAGTAAAAAGTAACACTTTTAAAGAATGAAGTTATTCCTCTATTTAACTTTTCTTTAACCCTTCCCCCACTTTTCTAAGGGTATGTCTACACTCCAAAATTAGGTTGATTTTATAGAAGTCAATCTTTAGTAAGCTATTTTATACAGTCCATCATGTGTCTCCCTGCTAAGCACATTAGGTCGGTGGAGTGCATCCTCAATACTGGGGCGAGCATTGACTCATGGAATGGTGTCTGGGTGAGGAGGATATGGAACTTGGCAAGGAGAGCAGGCGGTTACACAATGGATGCAGTGGGGATCTGTACTCTAGTTGCCTTTCCTGCAGCTCCACCAGACGCCTCAACATGTCCGTTTGCTCCCCCATTAGCCTCAGCATCTCCTCCTGCGTGTTCCGATCACGCTCAGTATAAGTTTTCCTGGCCTCTGCCACTGAATGCCTCCATGCATTCAGCTGTGTCCTATCAGTGCGGGAGAACTACATGAGCTCTGAAAACATGTCATCGCGAGTGTGTTTTTTTCGCCTTCTAATCTGCAATAACCTCAGGGATGGAGTTGATGCGGGGAGCATAGAAACATTTGCAGATGCGCGGGGGGGGAGGGAGAGTAGAATTTAAGAAGAAACATTTCTGAGAACAAAAGGGTGACTCTTTCACAGTGAATCAAGCAAGTCACATCAGACAGCACATGTGTTTTAGGTACAAGGTCGCATTTTGCCTTTTATATTGAGCACCTGCCGGTATGGTGACACATCACACATGGCTGGGCAACAGAATTTGGTTTCCAGGCAGCCATAGTAAGCCAAAGGGTATGTGGGGTTGGCTTCTTCTGTGTTCATAACATGTGGGGATGGTTTCAAACTACAGCGTCCTCCTTTCCCATAGCAACCAATGCCGGTTGTGTTTGCCATTTAAAAGTGGGGGCTGCGGTTTTGGGGTGAATGTGCAGCACACCCTTCCCCCTTGTGTGGCTATTCTTCAGAATGATCCCTTTTAGCAAAGCGCAAATAGCCCAGCATGACCGGGGTCTAATGTGTCAGGGATCACCAAACAGAGGGGATTACTGGTCCCTTACAAAAATTCCCCTATTTCAACCAGGTGACCATTAATGATATCACTCTCCTGAGGCTGACACAAAAAGATAAAGACCAAATGTTGCATGAATGTGACCAAAACCCAGGACCATTTGCTGCCATGCTTTGTGCTGCAATGATTCCAGACCACTTGCTACTGGCTTGGTGCGGTAAAGTGTCCTACTGTGGAGGAAAAAATAAGGCAGCCCTCCTCAGAAACTTTCTGCAAAGGCTTTCAGAGTACCTCCAGGAGAGCTTCATGGAGGTGTCCATGGAGGATTCCTGTTCCATCCCCAGGCACATTAACAGACTTTTTCAGTAGCTGTACTGGCTGCGAATGCCTCCCAATTGTTCAGGCAAATCAAACATTAAAAACGATTTCTTTTAATGTAGTGTCATTACAAATGTGCACTCACCAGAGGTGCCTTCTCTGCCTTCAGGGTCTGGGAACAATACTCCCTGGGAGGGTTTCAGCTCCAGGGTGAAGAAAAGATCCTGGCTGCCAGGGAGAATGGATTCTCCGGTTGCCTGCTGCACATTCTCCTCTTCCTCCTCATCCACAAAATCCTCATCTGTGTTCCATGATGCTGCCACCTTGCAGGTGTCCACAGAGAGTGGTGGGGTACTGGTAGGGTCCCCCCCTAGAATGGCATAGAAGCGGCATATCTGGGGCTCTGACCTGGAGTGACCATTTGCCTCCTTTGTCTTTTGGTAGGCTTGCTTGAACTCCTTTAATTTCCATGCGGCACTGCTGTGTGTCCCTGGTGTAGCCTCTGTCCACCATGCCCTGTGCGATTTTTGGCATATATATCAGTATTTCTTCTGCTGGATCAGAGTTCTGCCTGCACAGATTCTTCTCCCCATACAGCAATCAGATCCAGTGTCTCCTGTTTGCTCCATTCTGGAGCTCATTTGCAATTCTGGGGGGATTGCATGGTCACCTGTTCTGCTGAGCTCGCCATGCTGACCAAACAGGAAATGAAATTCAAAAGTTCCCGGTGCTTTTCCTGTGTACCTGGCTAGTGCATTGGAGTTGAAAGTGCTGTCCAGAGCAGTCACACTGGAGCACTCTAGGATAGCTCCCGGAGGCCAATACCATTGAATTGCATATTGCTGCATCTACACTACCCCAAATTCGACCCAGGAAGGTCGATTTTACTGCTACTTCCCTCATTGGGGAGGAGTACAGCAGTCAATTTAAAGAGCCCTTTAGGTCAGCGGAACAGGGTTGGTTGCGTAGATGCATTCATTATAAAATTGACCTAATGCAGCTAAATTCGACCTAACCCCGTGGTGTAGACCAGGCCTAAGAGAAATAAATTAAAAATTGAGAGAAGTCAGCATTTTCCCACAGTTACAAAATGGACAACTAGGAAAATACTCATTGGAAAATACCCTTAGCCTACAACATGGCTTTTCCGCAAGAATGTTTGTTTTGACATTTGTTTGCAATGAACATTGAAAACATACACTTCCAAAATAACATTTTTTTAAATGAAACTCCATTTGTAAACAACTAAAACAAAAAGTTGGATTTGTGTTTGATCAGCATTATACCCCATTGAGAGGGTTGGGGTGTATGTTAATTTGGTAAGTGCATAGCTTGTCATGGAGCTAACTTGTTTCCTCACTAATGATAGTTTTTTTCCCCCTTGTCACCTGACAGACATTTCTAATCACTGCTTCACTTCTTGTATTCTGTAGAACTGCTGACCAGCAACAACTTGCGTTCCTGATAATGAACTGCACTCAAACGTACTGTTTTCAAAGACCAACTATATCTGATCTCTTCCTTAAGCTATTTTAGATGATGTCTAGGATATGAGTACTCTGCTGATTACCTTCTCCTCCACTGTTCTGCTCCAACGAGACTGTGTCTACTTTCCGTTTTCCACTTTCTAAAAGGAACTATAAGAAAGTGGATGCATTGTCTTTCAGTTCTCTCCGCCCCATAGTTTTATCTTGTTTTCCTTATATTTTTCACAGCAGTAAGTGCACCGGGTTAGCTGTTCTTGCCCACTTGGTCTCTCTTATAGCAGAGTGAGTAATTATTTTGTGGGTCGGTGGCTCAACTGACAAAAATATTATTTACCCAGCTAAAAATGTTTTCTTGGGGAGGGAGGTTCTTCACTGAAACAAAAAAGCTGAAAAAATCATTATGATCAAGTGAAACATCTTGATTCAAAATGACTGACGTGACATATCAGTTCAAACAAAAAGGGTCTTTTCAAAATTTCAAAACAATGTTGATATTTCTGATTTTTTTTTAAGTTTTTTTTTTTTTTTGGCTGAAACTATTTGCCAAATTCAGCCCAAATGAATACATAGTTTTGGTGACCCAAAATGCACTTTTTGGTGAATTTGCTGGGGGCAAGAGGTGAATGGTATCCCAAATCAGCTCTGCCCCTTTTGGTGCCAAGACATTTCACTGGCTCAGATGTTCATGTGGTGTTGAGCTCTATTTGATGCAGAATCCCCATTCCCCGAGGGCAGGCTAGGACCAATGTGACACTCAGGCTAAGTTTAAACAGCTTTAAAATATCTATAAATGTTGCTGGTGGGGATCAGCCAGAGTGCACTCTGGTTAGAGCCAGGCTTGGTATATGCTGACTCCAGCACTATACCTGGTTGAAATGCCTAGGTGACCTATTATGGCAGATTTGCATCCTTTTAACGCTATTCTACTTCTCTCTTAGAGAAACTCTCCAAGTGCTCCTACACTGCTATTATTGCAGATTTATGCTCAAATAGTACAATCAAATATTCCCTTTCTATGATTTTTTCCTTTTTGATTCCTCCATACACTGTATGTATCTACTACTAAATTAACATTTAAATCAGTCAATCAGTTTCACAAGTTCATGTGTTCTACGTATTAACTTGGTCAGGGCTTAATTACAGGGTCGGGCAAGTAAACAACTCCAGCAGTCCAAAAGGAAAATTAAAGTAAGATTCTGAGAATTTTTTTTTCTTGATAAACATTGGTGGGAATATCAGAAGCTGAATATAAAACGTGAAAGACTATTGCTGAGTAGTCTGGGTAAAACAGAGGAAATTTTATGAACACAAATATTTGGGGCCATGCACATCACAATCACAGTACATTAGCATTGGTAAAGTAAGGGGGGTACAGATAAAATAATATAATAATCATTATCCTCCCCCCTCTCTTTACCAGTGATAATAACGTTGTTATATATATAATAAAACAAACACAGTAATCATTTCCCCTCTTTATTTTACCAATGCAATACACACACACATCCCAAAAGTATTAACAACAGTAGAAGAAGGTTCAGCTTTTGGCATGGGAAATTAAGCTTTTATAACTTAGGACCAGATGTGCCTGATTATTACATGGGTCTTCACTGGGGGCTATGGGGGGTCAGTCACAAAGATATCTCTCTCCTTGCATGGCCTGCATAATGGCCAAATAGAATTCTCCATGCCCAAGGGACTGCAGGGACTACTCTTCCCCTATCCCACCCCCCAGAGCTATAGAGCATCTCTCATACATGCTAATAGATCAAGATTGACACCAGTGGGGGGCAGAAGTTGGTGTATTCCCCATGAATGTTGGGGAGTTCAGACTCAGCGCACCTTTGAGGTCAGTGCAACTTTGCACCACCCCTTACTGTGGGTTGTGCCTCAGATTTGATGTCAATGTTTTAGGGACAAGAACATAATAATCTCACTCAGGACCAGATTGTGACTCTCTCTTTCACATTTGTGAACAGTTGCACACATGAGCAGTCTATTGAAATGAACAGTGAGTCAAAGGCAGGTAAGGAGGTCACAAACTGGCTCTAAGCAAGTACACCTCTCTTTTAAAATGCATTGTAAACCAAACTGTTCCATTATTCTAAATCAAAGAGGATTATGCAGCCAGTTAAGAAAAAGTGAAAATTAACTTCTGTGCTAATTGGACTAATGTAGAAATGCCTTACAGTATTGTAAGGGGAATGGCATATATTGGAGCACAATGTCTATGTATAATTCTCAGCTGCATTTCTGGTGTTACTTGTTTGAAGTGGCTTGTTCAGACACTAACAGCTGTACCACACTTGAGAACAGCTAATGATAAAAAGATTTCCTGGCAAGCTAGTTTTTTTTCTGTTAAATGGGGAATGTGATGTGTTTGGCATGTATAATTTAGCTAATTCGTACAAGAAACACATTACTTAACCAGCTGTAGATTCCACTGTTGCATGATAAAGATTGCAGCACATTAATCAATTTATAGACATAAATACATTATCACTCAAGAAAAAAAAAATCGCAAAAATTTAAACACCATTGAATCAATGAGTATAATTAAAACAATGGTGTGTTGCAGTCATTTATTTGATTGTCCTACAGCTGTCTAGTGAGATTATTGAAGTGCAGAGCCAAACAGCTAACACTGCATTTAGTTTCCTTTATTGAAATAATGAAAGTGTATTAATGATAAAGTACAAAAGTGTGTAATAGAAATTAATGTAGTGTGAAATAAAATTGTGTTTGGAAATCAAGGAGAGTACAGTAAAAGTTTAAAAGTCTTTAAATGAACATTGTATAAAACACATTTGGAAACAGCTTTTTATTGTTTTAATAAAATGGTGACTGCAAGCTACATGCCATGAAAAAATAGGAATATGTTCTAGATACAAGCTAAATTAAATCAAAATAGTTTCATGAAAAAAAAATCTAAACTTGCTTCTTGCAATCATAGCTGTAGATGTTTATATTGACTTGGATTTGCATTTCAATCTTTTGTAAGCAAATTCCATGTACATTAGCAGTCCCATCTTGAAAAGTCTTTCAGTCACTTTCAGTGGGTCTTTGTGTGTGAATGGTAACTGACTAGTATATTAAAGGCATCCTAAAATAAATACACATTATAACTTCAATTTATGAGCAGATGTGAATAAGTTAGAAGAACAAGTAATCAAACTGTTCAGTCTCTTTCAAAGTACTGTATTAATGAACAAATAAAATAGTTTTTAATAAAAAGGGTTTATAACTCAACAAAAAGAGTACAATGACATTAAATTATTGGCTGATTTTGAAGACGATTATAGTTTACCAATTGACAAGTACAATAAAAAGATGCTGTCCATTTGTCATCTAATTTACTGCATAATGCATACTAAACACCACCAAAGAAATAATATGCCAGAGTGTGCAAATATGTAAGATAATTATAACAATGCTATTGGACATGTCACATTCTGAGTAAACTCTTTAGAGCTTATAATCATTAGTTCATCTTATCTGTGTTACTAACCATAAATATTAAGATAGTATATAAACCTAGGCTAAAGTGGGGCATGAATTAAGCCATACTCTCTGCCTGATTCTCAAAATGCTGAACACTTTGATGGCAATGGGAACTGGGCACATAGCAGGTGCCTCAATACTTAGCAAAACGTTAGGCTCAAGCTCCTTACTTTCAATAGTCTCGGTTTAGTAAATCTTTCCTCTTAAAGGTGTGCTGAACAGGAAAAAGAGGGTAATTGTATCTTTCTTTAAAATATACTCCTCCTTCCCCCACCATCACTCTGCCATGATTTCTTGGTCTGGTTCCAAATATTACAGACTACTTTAGGCAGCATATCTCACATTATTTTCTTACATGAATAGTGGTGGTAGGATATACAACATTTTGATGTATTTATTAAAGACATGGAACTGCTCAGCATTTCCAAGAAATAATTCCTGTAAGGCAGTATTTCAATATCTTTTTAATATTACTATGATAGTGATGGTAATGAGTATGATGATGGGAGACAGTAATAATATAGGATCAATGGAATATGACAGAGGCTTCAAAGATACTGCTAATAACTAACCTATCATATATATGAGTAACTGGTAATTCTATTCTATCATTATCATTTTATCTTACATGGGAGTTTTGATTGCTGTATTGTTGGTCCCTGAAGCAAAATGACTTAAGTATTTGGCCTGTTTGAAATAGATGTGTTGGAATAACTGAATCTGATGCATGCAAATAGCCCTGCAAAGATGCACGAAGCTTATTCATACTCCATTAAAGATACACTTTATGTAGAACTGTTGCAACTTGTTAATGTCTCAGGTCAGAAAAACTACACAATTATTATCTTTGATGGCTAGTAAAGTAGTTTTTGGGGGGGAGCAATATTACATATGTTATGTTTGTAGGGAGTGGCACAAGACTTTTAAATTTTTGAAAATGTAACCCCACTCTTGATAATAATTTTCTTTATTATAGCTCTTTTCCAAGGTTGGCCTATTAATGGGAGCATTCTTCTGTGGGGAGAAAGGATGGTCCAGTGATTAGCGCACTACCATGGATTTGGGAGACTGGGGTTCAATTCCCTGTTCTACTGCAGACTTCCTGTGTAACCATGGGTAAGTCACCTATTTCTCTGTGCCTTGATACCCATCTGCAAAATAGTACTTCCCTATTTCACAGCAATGGATAAATGTATTAAAGCTTGTGAGGTTCTGAAATACTATGGTCATGAGGGCTATGTAAGTCCCTAAGATAAATGTCATTGTCCACTACAAGGCATATAATATTTTATAGTACCACACATATATTAGCATGTAACACAAATCTAAATACAATCTCACAAATGGGAAAACTAACCAGAGAGAAATTGTATTACATGCATACACACACACACACAGTTAAGGAGTGGAAAAGTGAAGAGTTTAAAAGAAGTAAAGAAAAAAAAAAGACTGATGTGACTAAACAATTGTGGAATATTGTGAACAAAAATGAAATTAACAATTGAAACCATTGCAATTAATGAATCCAGAAAAATTGAAGCAAAGACTAGGCAATTAGCATGACATGAATCCAGAAATTTGAAAGAACAGAGTGTAATTATTTCCATTTTTCAAGCTCATGTATAAAATGTGCTGCACAATGCATGCCCTGGGCTACTAAGGCCTTCTGCAGCCAAAAGTGGATTTGCACTAATGACACAAAGGAATGTTTGTACCATCACATTCCAATGTGGGTTCCTCTGGAGGAACCCGTGCTGTGACGTGGGCAGTATAGACACACTTTATCGCCGGGGAGAGCTCTCCCAGTGATAAAAAACCCACCCCTGATGAGCAGTGGTAGGGATAAAACGCTATCTATATTGGTGCTTTTCAGAGCTAAAACTTTTGTCGCTCAGGGGTGTGTTTTTTCATAGCCCCGAATGACAGAAGTTTTAGTACTGAAAGTGGCAGTGTAGACAAAACCTTTAACTTTGTGGGTGGAGCACGATACGAATCCTGCTAATACAAACTGCTTGGGAGGATGTGCTGCTTCAATATTAGCAATGGCCATTTTGGGGCACTGCACCCCATTGGTTGCAGGCTCCTTGGTAGAGTCATGGTTTTGAAAACGTTAGATCACAAAAATGCATGTCTCGGAGAATGTTCCCACACTCCTTAATTACACTGATTGTCACTAACATGAACTGGAATTGACTAGAGGCCCATTTGTTCAACTGTATAAGCCTATTTTGATTTAAAAATAAATTAAATACAAAATAAAATACCAAAAAGTTTTAAAACTAAGATAAGAAGAAATAAAGTTAAAAGACAAAAATTAAACCCAGGAGAAAAATAAATGAGAATTGAAGCTATCTTTCTATCATGTTTGTGTGATATAATTTATTATTATTTATTATTTGCATTTTAATAAAGACTTAAGACACAAATCAAGATAGGAACCCTCTAACCCCACTGGCACTGTACACATACACATAGGTAAAGACACAATTCTCCCCCCCCCCAAAACAAAACCCAAACAAACAATTATATTGTCAAGTTATGAAATTGCAAGAATACTAATTGTGGTATGTAACCTATTGCTGAAACAAGCCTCTGTACCAGATGCCTGGAAGGTAGCTAATGTAACACCAATTTTTAAAAACAGGCTCCATAGAGATCCTGGGAATTTCAGGACAGTGAGCTAATTTCAGTACCAGGATTACTAGAAACTATAGTAAAGAACCTCTATCAGACAGATAATCACAATTTGTTGGGAAAGAGGCAACACAACTTTTGTAAAAGGAAGTTATGCCTATTACAATTCCTAGAGGGTGTCAACAAGCATGTGGATAAGGCTGATCCAATCAATATAGCAAACCTGGATTTTCACAAAAAGCAGTTGACAAGGTCCCTCTGTGATCAGTGGTGGATTAATAATTTTGCCGCCCCTAGGCCGGGAAATAATTTCCGCCCTGGCCTCGCCCTGACTCTGCCCTTTTCCCATCCCCATTCCAACCCCTCCCCAAAGTCCCCACCCCAACTCTGCCCCCTCCCTTCCCCTATTGGATCCCTTCCCCAAATCCCTGCCCCCGGCCCTGCCTCTTCCCCCAGTGCACAGTGTTCCTCCTCCCTGCCCCGCGAAACAGCTGTTTCATGGCGCAAGCGCTGGGAGGGGAGAGAAACTGGATGCGACGGCGCGCTTGCAGAGAAGGCGCAGGTGAGCTGGAGCAGGGGGGTGGGGCGCCGAGGGGAGCTTCCACCCCTGCAAATTTGCCGCCCTAGGCCTAGGCCTTGTCAGCCTAGGCAATAATACGGCGCTGTCTGTGATGTTGCACTCTATATGATTTTATGAAAATATGCTAATGAGTGTGAATATAATGTAACTGGAATATGCTTCATGCAAAAGGTTTCTTGTAAGATATCATTACAAAGCTTATAATCTACTAAGTGTGTTCATCCTATTTGTATAAATGTATCATTCTTGTATCTCAAACTAGAAATATGAAATATAACTCTGAGGTCCTATTGGAGTTATGCAAAGTGTGAGCCATTAATGATGGTTTGGAATCTTGATGGCTCCCATCAACCAGGACAATTGACTGTGGATGGCTCTGTTTACTTGCAGGCCTTCCTGTGAGTCAGGCTGGGAGGAATGAGGGCTTGGAGTCTTACAGTGACATGTGATCATGTCACCTCAACTGGAATCCATCTTTAACCTGGTGATTTTCCATTTAGAAGGAGGTGTTTTATTTTATTTTGCTTGGTAATGCACTTTGTTACATGGAACCACTTAAATCCTACTTTTTGTATTTAATAAAATCACTTTTTACTTATTAATTAACCCAGAGTATGTATTAATACCTGAGTGGGGAAGGGGACAAACAGCTGTGCATATCTCTTTATCCGTGTTATAGAGGGCAAACAATTTATAAGTTTATCCTGTATAAACTTTGTACATAGTAAAACAGATTTATTTGGGCTTTGGACCCCATTGAGAACTGGGCATCTGAGTGCTGAAGAAAGGAGCACTTCTTAATCTGTTTTCAGTTAAGCCTGCAGCCTTTTGGGGGACTTGTTCAGACATGGGTCTGGCTTTGTAGATGGCTAGCATGTCTGGCTCAAACCAGAAAGGGCACTGAAGTCCCAAGCTGCCAGGGAAAATGGGCTTAGAGGTAGTCTCAGAACATCAGTTGGCAGTCCCAAGGGGGTTTCTGTGATCCAACCCGTCACACCCTCATCCAAGGTTCTTCAGTAAACTAAGTAGTCATGAGAAGGTCTTCTCATGGATCAATAACTGGTTAAAAGATAGGAAACAGAGAGTAGGAACAAATGGTCAGTTTTCCCAATGGAGAGCGGTAAATAGTGGGGTCCTCCAAGGATCTGTACTGAGACCTTTGCTGTTCAACATGTTCATTAATGATCTGGACAAGGGATTGAATAGTGAAATGGCACAGTCTGCAGATGATAAACTATTATTCACGATAGTTAAGTCCAAAGCTGACAGTAAAGAGTTACTGGGGATCTCAGAAAACTGGGTAACAAAATAATAGATGAAAGTCAACATTGATACATGCAAAGTCATTCACATTTGAGAAAATAATCCCAACATATGCACACACATACTTACATATATATGGGGGGCTTGTCTACACTACCAAGTTTTGTTGATAAAACTTATGTCAACAACCAAAAGTCGACAAGACAAAAATTAACAAAGGGTGTTCACACTTGCTCCCTCTGTTAACAGATCATGTCCACATTGGGGACAATATCACCGACAGGGTGAGCAATGCACTGTGGGTATGTATCCCACAGTGCAGTGTTGTGGGAAGGAAGAGCTGATCGCTGCACATCTTGGGATTCTCTCCAAATTCTCCCACAGCCCACTCAGCTGCCAAGAGCAGCATCATGAGTAGCTCTGTGAGCTCTCTGTGCTGAGGAATGGCAAAGCAGCACATCAGTCTGTCCCCCTCCCACTGCAGCAGCCGTCTGCCTGCTGCTGTGTTCCTAGTGCAGGGCAGAACAGGAGCATTCCAATGATTTGCTCTTTGTTTGTTCCCCAAATGGAGCAGCACACAGATACTTCACAGAGCTTTGAAAGGGGAGGGACACATGCCTGCAGGGCAGCAGAGATCAAAGCACTGAGCAGAGCAATCAAGGCAGGCATTGTGGGATACTAGGGGAAGCCAGTTCTGTCAACAAAACAATCAGCAATGTCTACACTAGCTCTTTGTTGACAATAAAGGGAAGGGAAAAGACAAAAGTCTCTTGTAGGAGTGGGAATTTTTTGTCACCAAAACTGGCTGTTTTTCGCGACAAAAGTCCCATTCTAGTGTGTATGCTCTTGCTGTTTTGTCGCCAAAAGGCAGTTTTTGGCAACAAAACTTGGTAGTGTAGACAAGGCCTAAAGGTCTGCTACTGGCCACTGTCTGAGCCAAGATACTGGAGCTAGTTGATGCACAACTGGATGGCTCCTGATCATTTTTGTATAGTTTTGCATAGTTTTATATAGCAATAAATGGCAAAATGACAAAATGTTGTTAGTGAAACATTATATTTGAGATTCTCAGATGCCACAGTGGTGACTGAAAAAAGAAGTACCTGCGTAGAATAGAACTGTAAATGTAAATATGCTCAAAAATGAAAAATTAAGCTTGAATGTTCTTTAACTTATTTTCCTTGTTGGATATGCAGTAAAAGTGTGTTCTCTCACATGGAATAGGTCTATTCCATGGAAGTTTTGTGGAAAGGATAATTAATTTGCTTTCTGTATCAGGGGTTCTCAATGTTTTTCACATTACAACTACCTTAGCAGGACCCTCCACAACCTAAAGGGACCACCTACCACTTAACAATTTTGGAAATGCAGGGCAGTTGCAACTCCCTAATACTTGTTTGCGATCTCTGGGTTGAGAGCTTCAGCTTTACCTAAATATAATGTGAACCTGGTAAAAAATCTTGTACTCATTAAATGACTGCAGGGTGTGCTAGCAACTTTTTTTTTTTTCAGTAGAATGGCCAAAAAAATCCTGAATGTACCCTTATAATTCTTCAAGAACTCATGGAGGATGGGTGAGGGGAAGGGCAGACAGTACTATCTTTTTAAAAGAAGAACAAAGAGGACCTGGGGAATTATAGACAAGTCAGCCTAATTTATATACCTGGGAAGATACTGGAAGAAATTATTAAACCATTAATTTGTAAGTACCTAGAGGATACTTATTTACTAGTGATAAATAATAGGCAACATGGATTTGTCAAGAACAAATCATGCCAAACAAACCTAATTTCTTTTTTGACAGGATGATTGGTCTAGTGGACTCAGGAAAACTGTATATGTATACATCTTGACTTCAGCAAAACGTTTGACTGTCCCCCATGACACACTCATAAGCAAGCTAGGGAAAGGTGGTCTAGATTAAGCTACTATAAGGTGGGTGCATAAGTGGCTGAAAAAAACATACTCAAAGAGGACAGCAACAAATAGGATGGAAGTGTGATGGGATCCCTGAAGTGCAGCCTGGGACTATCGGACCACTGTTTCCCCTTAGCTCTCTCCAGCCTGGGTTGTCCCTCACAATACTTTACGAGTGACAAGCAGCAAGCCCTCCAGACGCTGTTATAACACAGGACAACTGCATGTGAAGGCCCACACCCAGCTAGATTGCATGAATGCTCCCTGAGCCACTCATGAATCACACAGAGAAAGGCACCAGCAAAATCCCCTCAGCTCCCAGTTTTGTACCTCAGGAATATACCACCTTGCACTGCTCAAGATGAGCAGTGCGAATTTATTAATTGGTTCATGACTTCATCAATGGAAAGTGGATATACATCAGCCTTTGCAAACCTGAGCAGTTTTGCCACACACTTCAGGCAAACTCACTGGTAAAGGTAAACAGTAAAACAAATTTATTGACTACAAAAGATGGATTTTAAGTGATTTTAAGTGATAGCCAAAAAGTCAGAATCAGTTACCAAAAGAAAAGAAAATATAAGCAAGCAGTCTAAACTCTCAACACTATTAGACTGGGCAACAATTAGATTAAGCAGTTTCTCTCACCCCACTGGATATTGCAGTTCTTAATATACAGGTTTGTCCCTTAAACCTTGGCAGTCTCCTCTGTTGGAGTCTTCAGTCTTCTTCTGAGTGTCTTTGTTGCTTGCAGCATGGGGGGGGAGGGAGGAGAAAGGTCCAGCACGGGCCCTCTGTGTTCTGTTTTATTCCCTCAGGCCCATGTGCTTGGAGAACACAAGTCCAGGCATGTCTGGTGGGCATTGATGAGTTCCCAGGCAAGGTTGAGCAATTCCCCTTGAGTGGCCTTATACAGGTGAGTCATTGAATTGTAGCTCCCTTGCTGGACAATGTCTGTTGATGGTTGGTTGATTGCATTGGTTACTTTCCTTGCTGTTGTCCCTGGGGACCTAATATCTGGCTGATTCCCCAACTTACAGCATGTTTTAATTACAACCATACAACACAATCTCATAACTTAATATGCACTGAAGATATACATATTTAGATAGAACAGTGACTTTCAGCTGATCATAGCCTTTTCCTTGATAGCTCAAATGGCATGCTTAATTCACAATATGACAATTATACACAGATGAGGAATATGAGGGTTACAGTGTGCTCCCCCAAGGTATAGAATGTCACAGGAAGGTCTAGAACTCCTTATCTATGAGGAAGATTTTTTTTAATCGTATATGTTGTTATGAGAAAAGAATACTGAGGAGGGACCAAATAGCAGTCTTCAAATATGTTAGAAACTGTTATAAAGAGGACAGTGATCAAATGTTCTCCATCTCCTCTGAAGGTAGGACAAGAAGTAATAAGCTTGTTTTGCAGCAAGAAAGATTTTGGGTAGATGATAGGAAAACTCTATAAAGATAGTTAAATACTGAAACAAGTTACCAAGAGAGGCTGTAAAAATCTCCCGTCATTGGAGGTTTTTATGAACAGTGTAGACAAACACGTGTGAGGGAAGGTCTAGGTATACTTGGCCCTGCCTCAGGGTGAGGAGGATATACTAGATGATCTCTCCAGGTCCCCTTCCAGTGTTACATTTCTATGATTCTATGAATGATTTTAACAGGCATTGTCTGGCTACATTCAGTACAGTTCTTTGGAGGGAAAATGTTTCAAACATATTGTTTAGTGTTTAAAATAAGGTCATTTTTTATTGTTAAACAGCAAAATGAAATCAGTCTTCATCTCTGAGGGCTTGTCTATACTTACGCGCTGGTTCGGCGGCAGGCAATCGAACTTCTGGGTTCGATTTATTGTGTCTTGTCTGGACGCGATAAATCGAACCCAGAAGTGCTCCCCGTCGACTCTGGTAATCCTGCTCGACGCGAGGAGTACGCGGAGTCGACGGGGGAGCCTGCCTGCCACGTCTGCACCGCGGTAAGTTCGAACTAAGGTACGTCAACTTCTGCTACGTTATTCACTTAGCTGAAGTTGCGTACCTTAGTTCGAATTGGGGGGTTAGTGTAGACCAGGCCTGAGTCTATGCCCGCCTGGTGCTAGTGCTACAAATGATGCCCCCTTCCTCAGTATAGCAATGTTATACTAGCATCTTCTCAGAAAGCATATGTTAATCAAAAGCTTATATTGTATTTTCATATGATTTCCAGTTTCTACCTGGCAAAGAAGTGCTTCTGCTTATGTGAACTTTCACAGCACTGCATCAAGCGTAATGCTGCATGCCATTGCAGTGCAGTAGAGGAAATTACAAGTTTTTTGTTTGTTTGCTGCATTGCTGTATGAGTGCCGGTTTTGTGAAGGGGAGAGGGTGTCTTTGTTTTTATTTATTTATTTGTTTGTTTCTTTGTTTGTTTTGTTTTCTTGTTGCATGCCTTCCAAGATAAGCAGACCATGAAAATCTGAGAAATAACTTGCAATGAGGCTTATTACGCTTGCATAAATCTGATTTGTATGGTGCCCTAACCATGACTTTCACTTATTGAAAGTAACAGTAAGAAGCTAATGTGAACTTGCAGGTGGCATAGCAGGCTGTTGCTGTAAAGTATGTTATATTCTTTACTTCTGAGGAAGGTGCTGAAGACTTTGGCGGTTAAGGTGTATCAATGCTGTGGTCCTACTATTCATTTTCAAAAGGCTGGAGAAAAGATTTATGGAGCTCCAGAAAGCTTCAAAAATAGAAAGATAATTCTTCATTAGAATTGTAAGTGATTTGTTGGAGGATGTCATAGAATCATAGAAGATTAGGGTTGGACGAGACCTCAGGTCATCTAGTCCAGCCCCCTGCTCAAAGCAGGCCCAACCCCAACTAAATCATCCCAGCCAGGGCTTTGTCAAGTCGGGCCTTAAAAACCTCTAAGGATGGAGATTCCACCACCTCCCGAGGTAACCCATTCCAGTGCTTCACCACCCTCCTAGTGAAATAGTTTTTTCCTAATATCCAACCTAGACATTCCCCTCTGCATCTTGAGACCATTGCTTCTTGTTCTGCCACCACTGAGAATAGCCTAGCTCCATCCTCTTTGGAACCCCCCTTCAGGTAGTTGAAGGCTACTATCAAATCCCCCCTCACTCTTCTTCTCTGCAGACTAAATAAGCCCAGCTTCCTCAGCCTCTCCTCGTAAGTCATGTGCCCCAACCCCCTAATCATTTTTGTTGTTCTCAGCTGGAGTCTCTCCAGTTTGTCCACATCCTTTCTGTAGTGGGGGGCCCAAAACTGGACGCAATATTCCAGATGTGGCCTCACCAGCACCGACTAGAGGGGAATAATCACTTCCCTCGATCTGGTGGCAATACTCCTACTAATGCAGCCCAATATGTCATTAGCCTTCTTGGCAATAAGGGCACACTGTTGACTTATATCCAGCTTCTCATCCACTGTAATCCCCAAGTTCTTTTTTACAGAACTTCTGCTTAGCCAGTCAGTTCCCGGGATTCTTCTGTCCTAAGTGCAGGACTCTGCACTTGTCCTTGTTGAACCTTGTCAGATTTTTTTGGGCCCAATTCTTCAATTTGTCTAGGTCACGCTAGACCTTATCCCTACCTCCCAGTGTATCTACTCCCCCCCCCCCCCACCACCCAGCTTAGTGTCATCCACGAACTTGCTGAGGGTGAAATCCATCCCATCATACAGTAAAGGGAAAACCTGGAGATTAGTTCTATCCATTTCTAACAGACAGATGGTTGAAATTGAAATACTCTGAAAGCTGCATAAGAGATATGGGTGTTCTTTTGGATCCCAAACTGACAGTGGCACACTTAAATAGAAATAGGAAAGCACATTATAACTATAAGGAGAAACAATGAAATAGCTTCCAAATATATTCCTAAAAGGTAATTTACTTCTGTGCATATTGAATATTTGTGCCCAAGTTTTACCTTTAGATACACATACACATCTCCCATTAAAGTCAATCATAGTTGCACACATACCCTGTGAAGTTGAATGGATTTATAACTTACTTTCTGAATGTAAATCTGCCATTTTCATTAAATTGGCTCATTTAAAGTGGATCTCTACGTGTATGTAGCTCAGGCACAAATTCTTGATCCTAGCTGTTCAGTGTGCATAGCTCATATTATGGTCAATAGGATAAGTGCCTGGGAAAGTCTTCAACATTCGGCTACAGCAGTATATCACATAGCTGCTAAAGTTCAATGTCAGAGCAATACACTTAAAATTATGAGCGAGTCTGAGCTATGCTTGAACTTTCTAGGATAGATATTTTGCTGACAGAAGTGTCTGAGAAAGGCAGAGCTCAGACACCTCTGCTGACAGTCATCATCATAGGATAGATTTTGTTTGATTTTGTTTTAACTCCTTTACAGTATATTCTTGTAAAGATATAAAAAAGTGACCTATAACAGATTTAAAGTCAGAATATGGGTTGATCCAACATGGGAGAACTAGAAGGGAAACAGGGAAGGGTCCCTTTGCGCTCTATCAGTCCCCCAATATACCAATTCAGGAAACAACCATTTGTTCACTAAGAAGTACAATAGTGAAAGTGGTGTCACAGCTGCTACACCTACTGGGGAGCGTGATAGCAAAAGAAGTCTATACCTTTCATGTAGATGTAACAAGGCCCGCTGCTCATCTGTCACTCTTCTTGCCCCTGACAACATTATACTTAAACTTGACATACTGATATGCAGGTTTTTCTTTAACTAAATGTACTACAAACCTCAAGGGTCAATGCACTTCCCACTACTATAAAAAGGCTTCTAAATATAAGTATTTATGTTTATTTGAAGGGAATAATGCCAATTTTTCTCCATATGGGTCATTCATCTGTCCCTTTAAGTGTTGCTAGATGAAGGTCAACAGAACCCACTGTCAGGGACTAGGATGTGGGTGGCCGGGCCCAGTGTTTGTAGCAGAAGTCAATAGCCAGGAATAGGAACCAAGGGTCAGGAACTGGAATCAAGGGTCAGAGTTGAGTTACCTGGAGTGAGGCAAGGCTGAGGTCAAGACTGGAACAGGGTGGGAGCAATGCTGGGAACAATTAGGCACAGGAGTTAAAAAAGCCAAGGACAAATGTTTTGAGCAGTTATTAGCCAAATGCTACTTCTGGGCTTAAAAGTATGCCTGTGGATTCCTCCAGCCAATTGAGTGGTCTAGCCAAAGAGGTGAATCTGCTGCAAACCAACTGTGTTCATCTGCCAGTCTTCTGTTGCTCACTGGGAAGGTGGAACTAGCTGGTCCCAGGCTCAGATGCAAGCCCTATTTCCTGACACCTTCATGCCAGACTCTGAATTCACCTCTCCCTGTGAAAAGGCTCTACCTTGTATAATTTAAATCATATACATACATAAAACATACTAAGACAAATGCAAAGCACAAGGGACCAAATTCATTCCTAAACTAACTGCAGAGATGTCAGTGAAGCTACACTGGGTGATTAATTTTGTGGCTTGGGGACATTATCAGTATTTCAATGCCTGGATTTAGATCATTTTGTTCCTATTCCTTAAAGTTTGAACAGTTAAGAAAGTTAAACAGGGGGCTAATGCACACAATGGATTATATAAAGACACAACTCCTTCTACATGCGTGGAGGAGGGGGGAATGTTGCTTCTTCAACATCACCCCATAGGCTCCCAGGGACGTATGCCTGCAGGAGGTCCTTATGTCAGGAGATCTGTAAAGCTCTGGAGATATGGGACTGGAATGGGAGGGTTGTGACAGGGGTTGACACTGTCCCCCTGAATCCACTTGTGGAATACATCTCAGAACTTCAGGGAAGTAGTGAAGGACCTCTCTTCATAATTTTGTATTGCAGACTTTAGGTTACTCAGGAAACATGTAGGATTTTATTTTGTTCTCTAATTTTCAGTCAGTGGAAAAAATGAAAAGAGAAATACTCTAGAGAGGATCAGAGGGGTAGCCGTGTTAGTCTGAATCTGTAAAAAGCAACAGAGGGTCCTGTGGCACCTTTGAGACTAACAGAAGTATAGGGAGCATAAGCTTTCGTGGGTAAGAACCTCACTTCTTCAGATGCAAGTCTGAAGAAGTGAGGTTCTTACCCACGAAAGCTTATGCTCCCTATACTTCTGTTAGTCTCAAAGGTGCCACAGGACCCTCTGTTGCTTTCTAGAGAGGATGACACCATCTAAGCATATGGTTGCTCTTTCAATAATAGGAATATATTTTAGAAATTCATCTTAGATATTATGCATATCAGTTTTCTCAAGAATTCTTCTGTATGGGTGCCCTCTACTCCTTAGGGGATTTCTAGTAGTCAAATTGTATTGTGGTGTGATCTATTCTTGAGGTTACGTTTTTCCCTGAGGAAGTTGGTTTCCTTTCCCAATTTGGTGTTAACGTTTTTCAGTTTTAACCTGCTTTTCTATTTCATTGATTCTATGTTCCACTTCAGCTACTCTTCCCCCAAATCCTCTGTGTATGCACACACACACACACGCACACACACACATTTTGTAATTCTCTTTTATCTCTCCCATTTTTTACTTTCTATATATATATTCCTCTGACTGCATTTAGTATTTTTCTGCTAGATGATGGATGGTTTGATTTCACTTCCACTTTATTCACGGCTGGCTCCCTAAATCATGGCCTATTAGAGAACATAGCTATGAGTTGTGAACTATCCCTTGGCACTAGAAGTGATGGCGTGTGGCTGCACAAGGAGAAACAGGATGTAGTGAGTCATGCAGGAAAGTGCACACCCTGCATGACATGGACCTTTGTTCTGTGGCAGCCCTCTCCATGGGAGTGCCAAGGAATTCGGCAGGATGCTATCTAGACCCTTTATGGCCTCTTTGTGCATACACACAGAGATGGAATAATAAAGCCTCAGAGTCTCGGGGTTGGATAACTCCAGAGCCCCTCTGTGTACTACTAGGATGGATTCCCTCCATTCCTGAGCACTAGCTTCCCTGCAGATCACCTTCGCACAGCTGCTCAGGGTGGGCTTTAAAAAGAAGATTTAACTGAGGGTTCCGCCTGCCTGCCAATATTTTGGGTCATAATTGTAATTTCTTCCTCCTCAAATCTTCTTGATGGTAACTCACTTCAGTGAAATATTGCCACACAACAGTAACAACATTAATACAGATAGAGATAAATAGTTACTGTGCTGTAAGATGGAGCTGTCCTTTGGGTCACAAGAACTGTGTTATCTGGGTTTTGTTCACATAGCTAAAGAGACTGACCACACCTAAAAAATAATTAATGTTGTTTTAGAGATGATTCTCTGGCTTTGTTTCAGAATGTTAGAATTTGTCCAGCCTACTTAACAATAAGAAAATGGTTTTGATTTGGATTCTGAAAATACTCATGCATTTGAGTCATTTAACTTATATGAGTGTTTCCAATGAAGTCAGTGAGACCATTTACAGTAGTAAACACTGTGCCTGGTGATATTTGTGAATTTGCATGCAACTCACTCAGAAACATCCTGTGCTATTAATGAACTCCTGACTGGGGCTTCAGGATGAATCAATTACAATCATAAACAATAATAATAATACTCTGAGGTTCATCTATATGTGATGTACCAAATATTTCTTATGTCCTGAACTGAGTTAATATTTTTATTCAGCAAATGTTATGATATCAAACTTTTACATTTTACATCCTACAACCTGTTGTATATTCATTGGATTGATTTGAGGGAAATGAGGGAAAATTTGCCTAGGATTTTAGGAAGAACTCAGATTCAAACCAACATTTCTGTGGATGTGAGAGATGTGCCTGAACCATGAAATTATAATTTGGATCTTGAACCCTTCAAAATTTAGATGTGTTTGGATTTAGTTCAGTACATTACAAAGATAGGATCCAGTAATTTTGATTTGTATTCTGATCTTCTCTCTTCCCACAAAGTTTGGGATGGCACATCTCTGATTTTGTTTCAGCTCATCTCCTCTAAAAAATAAATATTCAAGAGCCAAAACACAGACTAGATTTTTCTTGGTATATGGAAAGACATAAAGTAAGTCAAATATGGCATTTTCTCCTACAAACATTTTCATTAAAGACTTACAATTGTGAAAATCTCGACATGAACCCCCCGTGCATGGTACCTTTCAGTTAGTGATGACCATTCCTCAGAAAAGTCAGATATTTGATTTTGTCATAATAAGCCCCCAAAAAACAGTTTCTTCATGGAATAGTTAGTATTAGTAGTAGCCAGTGGGAACAAGTGTCCCTGGAGTGGTTTGCCAGTGTGGTTTAGCATAGGAGGGGAGGGAAAACAGGACAGCCCACTCCCCCCTCTCCCTGGCTGACTGCTAGTTTAGCATCATTCTCTTCTGTTCAAACTATCTGTCCCAAGACCATCCCAATGTTTTTCTCTCCTGATACTTGAATCCCTGTTTTGGTGGCATTCCATTTTCTATCTTGTACAAATAGTTGATCTCTTTAGCTTTGATACAGTGAATACTATTGTTTTTCCACCTCTGAACCACCTTCAACCTCCAGCATGCTCCAACCATTGCTGATATTGCCATTGGAGTAGTAGAAGAGTCAACTTCAAGGTAGATCTGATCAAGTATGTTGGGACCCAATTTGCGGCTGTATTCAAACTTGTATATCCAGGGACTTTCTCAAGTTTGAAGAGCTCCAGAATGCATTGCATGACTCACCTAGAGAATCCTAGATATAAAGTGGCATTGTTATCAGACTGTTCCCATTTTGAACAACTTACTTTCGTTTCACAACTCTGATTGAGAGAGATTCCCTGTAAATAAAATAGAGAATACTGCTTGAACCAAATAGAGGGGATGATTTAAGTGTAACCTCCTGCAACACATTTTTTTTTACTTAAGTTCTGTTTGTTTGTTTGTTTGTTTGTTTGTTTTAATCCATGTGACATAATGGCACCCATAACTGCAACATCTGGGTAAAAGATAACATGTATATGTTTCACATAATTTAATGGAACTTATCCTAGTGTCTCCTTAACTTCCCTGGGAAGGGCTCTCATCTTTCTCGAGAGTAAACTCCTTGTGGAATGGACTTCTCTGACTGTCTAGCATTTTTCCAATAAAGAGCAAATATCCCCCAGGCAAGTTGAAAGGCACAGTCGTCCCCTCTCATTAACTCCCATGTGTCTCACTGCAGTCAAACAGTCAGATCCAAGTAGATAGTCTTTCTATTGACTTCAGAGGGCTTTGGGTCTGTCCTCTGCATTCAAAAATAGTGTTACTAACTCTGTTATTACACATAAGAGACAAGAAATAGCTCACTCTAATGGAATGATAGCTTCCATTATTACTATACATATACAAACCCTTAAATAAAAAAATGCCTCTTTTTTCCAATGTCCAGCACATCTCATCTTTAATTGTAGGGATGCAATATGTACATATAAAAATGTTCTTTGAATGTACAGAACTATGTAATTCAAAACAAATGTGTGTCTGAATTCTTGTGTCTTTTCTGTACTGCTTACCATTTACAAGTATTTATTTCCAATTGACATTCATAGTTGAAAACCAAATGTTTAGTGCACAGCAGACCATATGGTATTGCTGAATATAATGATATGCTTCAGGTGCAAAGTGAGGCACAAAATGATGCGGAGCTCTTCCAGTATGCTGAAGAAGTACTGTGTTATTATTCAACCTGGCTGCACTGTAGAGAGTGTTTTAATGTGACTTTAAATGTAGAAAATGTTGAATGTAAATTAAGAAGAAAAAGAAAAAAAATTAAAGGGGAACTGTCAAGATAAAATTATGTAGCAGATACTCAGTATAAATCAGCATAGCACTATGAGGTCGCACTTTGGTTATGAGTGCCTTATAAAAACGGAGAAAGGAAGAGTCAGCTTCTGATGTTTTGTTATGAAAGCAGATCATTTCTGTAACTCGAAATAATGGACCCGTTCTTTCAGCCCTTACTAATGAAAATAATTCCACTGATAACTATGTGAACACTCACAGGGGTAAGGAGTGCAAGATCAGTCTTGAGAGACCAATAAAGCAACATTATGTAGCCAGCACTGTAGCATTTAATTTCAGAAAGGGGAACTACACAAAAATGAGGAGGTTAGTTAAACAGAAATTAAAGGGTACAGTGCCAAAAGTGAAATCTCTGCAAGCTGTGTGGAAACTTTTTAAAGATACCATAATAGAGGCTCAACTTAAATGTATACCCCAAATTTAAAAACATAGTAAGAGAACCAAAAAAGAGCCACCATGGCTAAACAACAAAGTAAAGAAGCAGTGAGTGGCAAAAAAGCATCCTTTAAAAAGTGGAAGTTAAAACCTAGTGAGAAAAATAGAAAGGAACATAAACACTGGCAAATGAAGTATAAAAATACAATTAGGAAGGCCAAAAAAGAATTTGAGGAATAGTTAGCCAAAGACTCAGAAAGTAATAGCAATTTTTTTTAAGTACATCAGAAGCAGGAAGCCTGCTAAACAACCAGTGGGGCCACTGGACAATTGAGATGCTAAAGGAGCAATCAGGGACGATAAGGCCATTGCAGAGAAACTAAATGAATTTTTTGCATTGGTCCTCATGGCTGAGAATGTCAGGGAGATTCCCAAACCCAAGCCATTCTTTTTAGGTGACAGATCTTAGGAACTGTCCCAGATTGAGGTAACATTAGAGGATATTTTTGAACAAATTGATAAATTAAAGAGCAATATGTCACCAGGACCAGATGGTATTCACCCAAGAGTTCTGAAGGAACTCAAATGTGAAATTGCAGAACTACTAACTGTAGTCTGTAACCTATCATTTAAATCAGCTTCTGTACCAGATGACTGGCTAACGTGATGCCAGTTTTTAAATAGGGCTCCAGATGTGATCCTGGCAATTATGGGCCTGTAAGCCTGAGTTCAGTACCAGGCAAAATGGCTGAAACTATAATAAAGAACAATAGTGACAGACATATACATGAACATAATTTGTTGAGGAAGAGTCAACATGATTTTAGTAAAGGGAAATCATGCCTTCCCAATCTAGTAGAATTCTTTGAGGGGGCATTTGAAATTCAGTGTTGATAAATGGGAAGCAATGCATGTTGGAAATCATAATCACAACTATAGCTACAAAATGGAGGGGTCTAAATTAGCTTTTACCACCCAAGAAAGAGATCTTGGAGTCATTGTGGATAGTTCTGTGAAAACATCCACTCAATGTGCAGCAGCAATCAAAAAAGTGAACACAATGCTGGGAATAATTAAGAAAGGGATAGATAATAGGACAGAATATCATGTTGCCTCTATATAAATCCATGGTATGCCCACATCTTGAATACTGTGTGCAGATGTGGTCGCTCCATCTCAAAAAAATATATATTGAAATTGGAAAAGGTTCAGAAAAGGACAACAAAAATGATTCAGGCTATGGAATGGCTTCCATATGAGAAGAGATTAATAAGACTGGGACTTTTCAGCTTGGAAAAGAGACCGCTAAGGGGAGATATGATAGAGGTCTATAAAATCATGACAGGTGTAGAGAAAGTAGATAAGGAAGTGCTGTTTACTACTTCTCATAACACAAGAACTAAGGATCACCAAATGAAATTAATAGCCAACAGGTTTAAAACAAATAAAAGGAAGTATTTATTCACACAACACACAGTCAACCTGTGGAACTCCTTGCCAGAGGATGTTGTGAAGGCCAAGACCATTGAAGGGTTCAAAAAAGAACTAGATACATTCATGGAGGATAAGTCGATCAATGACTATTAGCCAGGATGAGCTGGAATGGTGTCCCTCGCCTCTGTTTGCCAGAAGCTGGGAATGAGCGACAGGGGATGGATCACTTGATGATTACATGTTCTGTTCATTCCCTCTGGGGCACCTGGCATTGGCCACTGTCAGAAGACAGAATACTGGGCTAGATGGACCTTTGGTCTGATCCGGTAGGGCCATTTTTATGTTCTTATTAGTTTACACTAGCTAAAGATTTGGCCCCATATATTAAACATCCCAAAGAGTATCATTGCTGTAAATGTTTAAACTACTAAAAGCAAAACTAAAATTCAATTTATTTTTCAAGTGTATGTTTTTTGTTTATCTTCTGTATATTGCTCATCTTGTGTGACATGCTGGTTCTTATACATTAGCCCTATCATGTTATACTTGGGTTTCTAACACCATAGAGAAATGTTGAAGTTAAACAAGCAAACATAATTCTATTCATTTTGATTCAAAGAAAAATTGTGAACATACTACTATTTACACTAAATTTTATACCTTTTTGAACGGATATTTGTAATGTCAACATAACTGAAATAAAAATACAGCAAAATATTTTTCAATATTAAAAAATAAGTAGATTTGTTGTATTTTAAGATCTTTGATACAGTGCCGTTGCTATCTGCTAGTTTCCAATGAGGCCCTGTTTTCTGATAAGAATGCTTGCTTTATTAATTCAGCTGAGAAGGAACATAGAGAGTGAAATTGTCAAAGGAAGGAAATTAAGATGAATGGGGAAATTTGGATAAAGGCCTTTGGTGTGATGATAACCTGCATTTTCACATTCAGAAAACAGAACAGATATCTCAGAATCAATGGATTATATTTAATACATATTTCCATAGTAATAGGAATTTTAGGTATACCATAAGTATATATTCTTTTCCGGGTTCTTTCCAGCTATTAGTGGTGCCCTGAACATGGGGAGATGAAAAGAGTTTAAAAATAAGGGACCAAATTTTGGACTGCCGTGCACATAGATACAGACCATAAAAGTTGTAGCCAGGAATAGAATAACAAGGCCAAAATATTCAACCATAATTCAAACTCACCTCCAGACATATGGAAATACCACATTCTGAAGATCAGCTGGAGTTTCAGCTGTGTTCTAGAGTAGATTACAGGGATCAGAAGCATTCTTTGCCTCTAGAGTTATGCATATTTCTATTAAAAGAAATGTGTTTGCAAAGGGATGTGAAAAGGCCCACAGCCAGAGGGCTTGATGGAAGAGGTGTAGAGTCCAGCAGCTGCTGCAGAGGCTACTCCTTGAGCTATTCTGACTCATTCAACCTATATGCCTCAAGGGACTCCTGCTGCTGCAGAGGCGTCCTTTTCCTCACTCTCTTCTCAGTATAACCCTCCAATTTATTCAGACAAGACTCCCATTGGAATCAATAGCGTGAGTATGGTCAGAAGAATTTAGCCCAAAGACAGACAAGTTATGCACGCAGCATGCTACTTTAAACTTCAGTCTCTCCAGCTTACATTTAGTGAGACAGGCTGGCACTATGTGCTGGGAGTTGATGTCTGAGTGCCCATGGCATGGTGCCTTCATATAATTCTTTTTCATATATTTTCTCATATTGGATAAAGAACACAGAGGGTTAAAATGAACAAATATTACATGTTGACTTTCTTCTTTATGGGATAAAAGTGTGTAGTTGTGTTTACAGCAGCAACAAACTAACACAAACTATAAATGAATTTTCTTTTTCATCCCCGGTTTTTATTGAGTTTCATCTTCCTGTTCACTGCCATGGGATATTATTCTGTACACTTGCAACTCAACCTGAAATGTAATGAAAAAGAATCAATCTCAGAAGAGAAAGTTATCATCAGCTAATTATATTGGGTCACTTTCATGGGCTTTACAGTATTTCAACCAATTGCCAAACACCTTACTACTATAAACTCTAGATAGTATCCTCAACTGCTCTTGATATATATATATATATATATAGAGAGAGAGAGAGAGAGAGGGTTCATTAGGACAGCATGTGAAAATATGTGTATTTGTGTGACCATGATAATTTGTCTAAACTTTGATGGACAGGGAAGAGAACAACCATTATTTCTTGTATAGTTGGGTAAAAATTCCAAACACATTCATATTCAGAAATAATGTATTCTATGAAATTTGCCTGCTTTCCTTGTTCAAAATTGTCTATGATCAGATTGTGATTTTTCTCAGATTAAGTTGTTTTAAAAATACTTAGTCATTGGGACAGAGAAAGACAGATTGACTGTATAGCCCAGTGGTTGGGACAATTACCTGGAGTTGGGAGATCTACATTCAAGTCCTTGCACATTTCAGGCAGAGTGGGGATTGAATCTGGCTTTCCCCACCCCAGCTGAGTGCTCTAGCCACTAAACTATTGGATATAAGATGAGAGGGGCTCATTATTACATCCCCCTATTCTCTCATTAGAAAGGGCTGACCTGGGCTAAGTGTCTAACTCCAGGAGATGGCTGTGAATCAGGAATAGAGGGAGGTGCCTCCTTCTGTCCTGGAGTTAGGTGCCTAATTCCCTTTAGTCCAGTACTGCTCCTTCCTTTGCTTGGTCTCTATGTGGGGTCTGTAAACCCCAATACAGTTCCTCAGAATGGGATTCACAGAAGCCAGCATGCTAGGTGCCTCACTGCCTAAGGTGCCAGGGAAGGAGTGTGTCCTAAACCATACACTTGTAAAGGAATTTGACACCTAAATCTGGGCTAGAGGGAGGTTAGGATTCACTCAGTGGAGTCACTCTGGTTTACACTTGTTTAACTGGAACAGAATTATGTCTGGTATGTGTGGAGATATTTTAAATCAGTCTTTTAAACTGAGATCTTCCCGAATAGTGTGCTCTCTTGTAAAAGTTTCCTTGTAAAATCAATGTGGGCAGGTGGTTGCTTTGCCCCAAATTCAATGATTATATACCAAAGGTATGAGATCCAGGAACACAGAATTATTATTTTTTATCTTCACTGACTGCTGCTAGTGTTTCAGCCAGCTGAACTTCACAGCTGCTTTGTTGTTTTAGGGCCTTTGCCAGAACATGGTTTCTTTTCTTCTCACATCACCTCCCATTCTATTCTTCCTCTTCTAAAAGCAACATCACCAATCCAGTGACAACATGTTCCAGCAAGGGACAAGACTTAGGGTATGTCTACACTACGGGATTAATTCGAATTTATATAATTTGAATTTGGGAAACAGATTGTATAAAGTCGAATGTATGTGGCCACACTAAGCACATTAATTTGGCGGTGTGCGTCCATGTTCCGGGGCTAGCGTCGATTTCTGGAGCATTGCACTGTGGGTAGCTATCCCATAGCTATCCCATAGTTTCCGCAGTCTACCCCACCCATTGGAATTCTGGGTTGAGATCCCTGCCTGATGGGACAAAACACATTGTCGCAGGTGGTTCTGGGTACAGCCTCACCCCTCCCTCCCTCCCTGCATGAAAGCAACGGACGGCAGACAACCATTTCACGCCTTTTTTCCTGGGTGAACACTGCAGACTCCATACCACGGCAAGCATGGAGCCCGCTCAGCTCAAGACAGCAGTCATGAACATTGTAAACACCTCGCACGTTCTCCTGGAGTTTATGCTGAGCCAGGACCAGAAAAATGAGGCGAGGAGGCAGCGGTGGCGGCAGCGCAGCGACAAGCGTAATGAGGACGAGGACATGGACACGGACATGGACACGGACACAGAATTCTGTCAAACTGTGGGCCCCAGTGCTTTGGAGATCCTGTTGTTAATGGGGCAGGTTCTATCCATGGAACGCCGATTCTGGGCAAGGGAAACAAGCACAGACTGGTGGGACCACATAGTGTTGCAGGTGTGGGATGATTCCCAGTGGCGGCGGAACTTTCGCATGCGTAAGGGCACTTTCATGGAACTTTGTGACTTGCTGTCCCCTGCCCTGAAACGCCAGAATACCAAGCTGAGAGTAGCCCTCACAGTTGAGAAGCGAGTGGCGATAGCCCTGTGGAAGCTTGCAACGCCACACAGCTACCGGTCAGTCGGGAATCAATTTGGAGTGGGCAAATCTACTGTGGGGGCTGCTGTGATGCAAGTAGCCAAAGCAATCACTCAGGTGCTGCTACGAAAGGTAGTGACTCTGGGAAATGTGCAGGTCATAGTGGATGGCTTTGCTGCAATGGGATTCCCTAACTGTGGTGGGGCGATAGATGGAACCCATATCCCTATCTTGGCACCGGAGCACCAGGGTACCCAGTACATAAACCTCAAGGGGTACTTTTCAATGGTGCTGCAAGCACTTGTGGATCACAAGGGACGTTTCACCAACATCAACGTGGGCTGGCTGGGAAGGGTTCATGACGCTCGCATCTTCAGGAACACTACTCTGTTTAAAGGGCTGCAGCAAGGGACTTACTTTCCGGACCAGAAAATAACTGTTGGGGATGTTGAAATGCCAATAGTTATTCTTGGGGACCCAGCCTACCCCTTAATGCCATGGCTCATGAAGCCATACACAGGCAGCCTGGACAGGAGTCAGGAGCTGTTCAACTACAGGCTGAGCAAGTGCAGAATGGTGGTAGAATGTGCATTTGGCCTTTTAAAAGGTCACTGGCGATCGTTACTGACTCGCTCAGACCTCAGCCAAACCAATCTCCCCATTGTTATTTCTGCTTGCTGTGTGCTCCACAATCTCTGTGAAAGTAAGGGGGAGACCTTTATGGTGGGGTGGGAGGCTGAGGCAAATCGCCTGGCTGCTAATTACGCGCAGCCAGACACCAGGGCGATTAGAAGAACACACCAGGAAGCACTGTGCATCAGAGAAGCTTTGAAAACCAGTTTCATGACTGGCCAGGCTACAGTGTGAAATATCTGTTTGTTTCTCCTTCATGAAAACCCGCCCCCTTTATTGACTCATTCTCTGTAAGGAACCCACCCTCCCCTTTCCCCCAGCTTACTTTCAAACCAAATAAAGTCACTATCATTTAAAAATCATTTATTCTTTATTAATAGATTATAAAAAGAGGGAGGGAACCCGGGTGGGGTTTGGGAGGAGGATCGGCGGGAAGGAAAAGGCCACTAAAAAAAGGTTTAAAAAATGACAGCCTTTTGCTTGGGCTGTCCACTGGGTTGGAATGGGAAGGTGTACGGAGCCTCCCCCCCCAGCGTTCTTACACGTCTGGGTGAGGAGGCTATGGAACATGGTGAGGGGGGAGGGGGGTTATACAGGGGCTGTAGCGGCACTCTGTTATCCTGCTGCCGTTCCTGAAGCTCCACCGGACCCCGGAGCATGTCTGTTTGCTCACGCAGCAGCCTCAGCGTTGCATCCTGCCTCCTCTGATCTTCCTGCCGCCACCTCTCATCTCGAGCATCCCTCCTGTTCTCACGTTGGTCCCTCCTGTCCTCACGTTCACTGGCTTCTTTCCTATACTTTGAAACCGTGTCCTTCCACTCATTCAGATGAGCTCTGTCACTGCGGGTGGATTCCATGATTTCTGCGAACATCTCGTCTCATGTCTTCTTTTTCTGACGCCTTATCTGTGATAGCCTTTGGGATGGAGGAGGGAGGCTTGAAGAATTTGCAGCTGGAGGGAGGGAAAAAAGGAGAGAATTTTTTAAAAAGATACATTTTGCAGAACAATGCTTATACTCTTTCACGGTGACCAACACTATTCACATTACATAGCACATGTGATTTCTGTGCAAGGTCGCATTTTGCCTCTTAATATTGAGTGCCTGTGGCTTTGCTGCTAGAGATCACAGACGCAGGTCCGGGCAACAGAATTCAGCTTGCATGCGGCCATGGTAAGCCATGGTCTTTCGGCTTCTGCGCCCTCCTTTCCAACATACCAAGCAAAGCCTGTTGAGTGCTGCAGTTTTCCTGTTAACATTCAGCAGCAGAAAACAAACTAACCACACCCCCATCCAATTCTCTGGATGATCGCTTTATCCCTCCCCCCACCGCATGGCTGGTATCAGGGAAGATCCCTGCTAGCCAAACGCGAAAAGCTCTGGGCCAATTCCCCACACCCCCCCTGCGCTTGGTTAACTGCAGGGAAGGATTTCTTTTCAGCCACAGGCAAACAGCCCAGTAGGAACGGCCACCTCTATCCCCTTAATTAAATTCCCGTATTTCAACTAGGTTACCATGAGCGATATCACTCTCCTGAGGATTACACAGCAAGATAAAGAACGGATGTTGCTTGAATGCTAGCAAACACCGGGGCCATACGCTGCCAGGCTTTGTCATGCAATGATACCAGATTACTTGCTGGAAACATGGCGCGGTCAAGTGTCCTACCATGGAGGACGGAATAAGGCTGCACTGCCCAGAAACCTTGTGGCAAGGCTTTTGGAGTACCTCCAGGAGAGCTTCATGGAGATGTCCCTGGAGGATTTCTGCTCCATCCCTAGACACGTTAACGGACTATTCCAGTAGCTGTACTGTCTGTGAATGCATCCCAAGTCCTCAGGGCAAAGTAATCATTAAAAACGCTTGCTTTTAAAAAAAGTTTTATATTTTAAAAGGTAAACTCACCTGAGGTCCCTTCCATGGGGTCGTGGTCTTGGATACTGGGTTGGGAGGGTACTTCAGTCAGGCTGAGAAAAAGATCCTGGCTGTTGGGGAGAACGTAGTGCTGGGTGCTCTCTGCAAGCTCGTCCTCCTCCTCCTCCTCTTCCCTGTACGCAGAATCCTCAGGTGTAGCTGATGAGATTATCCCTGCCTCGGAATCCATGGTCAGAGGTGGGGTAGTGGTGGTGGCCCCCCCTAGAACTGCATGCAGCTAGTCGTAGAAGCGGCATGTCCGCGGCTCTGACCCGGAGCAACCGTTTGCCTCCTTTGTTTTTTGATAGGCTGAACTGAGCTCCTTGACTTTCATGCGACACTGATCTGAGTCCCTATTGTGGCCTCTCTCCATCATGCCCTTGGAGATTTTTTCAAAAGTTTTTGCATTTCGTCTTTTTGAACGAAGTTCTGCTAGCACTGAATCCTCTCCCCATATAGTGATCAGTTCCAGTACCTCCTGTATGGTCCATGCTGGTGCTCTTTTTCGATTATCGGCCTGCATGGTTACCTGTGCTGATGAGCTATCTGTGGTCACCTGTGCACTGCATACTGGGCAAACAGGAAATGAAATTCAAATGTTCGCGGGGCTTTTCCTGTCTACCTGGCCAGTGCATCCGAGTTCAGATTGCTGTCCAGAGCGGTCAGAATGGTGCATTGTGGGATAGCTCCCGGAGGCCAATACCATCGAATTGAGGCCACACTAACCCTAATTTGAAATGATAAAATTGATTTTGGTGCTACTCCGCTCATCGGGGTGGAGTACAGAAATCGATTTAAAGAGCCATTTATTTTGAATTAAATGGCTTCGTTGTGTGGATGGGTGCAGGGTTAATTCGATTTAACGCTGCTAAATCCGAATTAAAGTCGTAGTGTAGACCAGGCCTTACATTGCATTTTAGACAGTAGATGGTGAAAGTGGCATAGTGTAAGAAAGAGGGATAATTGAGTGGCTTGCCCCAGAAATATAGGACAACGTCTGACAATGTTTCCTGATTTTGTTTCAACAGAACAACATGATTTTTTAAAAACCACAAAGAATTATACCAAGCATTGATTACAATGATAGCTTCATTGGTATAGCATATCGCTTCACTGGTGCAAGCCCTACAGCAAAGTGCGTTCCAAATACCTCTTATACAGCACACTCCTGAAATCTTCTTTACATAATGAAATACAGTTTATCTGGGATAGAGAAATTTCCACAGGACACACAATAAAACGGTGTACAAAACAGTAAATCTGCTTACTGTAATGTACTTCTTTATTTTGTAAAATAAGTTGATGCTATAAGATTATTTTTTTTTGTGACAGTATTAACAGATAAACAGCTTTTTCCAGATCAGCATTAAAAAAGAAATAGCAAAGGTACATATGTGCATTGTGCACTTTGATTAGTCATTTCTCTCTCTCCATCCATGACTGTCTGTTGTGTCTTTTACCCTTTCAAGTTTTTGTAACTAGATCAATACTTGGTCTAATTCTCTGTGTTTTTTTTTTTTTTTTTTTTTTTTTAATACTGTTCTTGTTGAAATAAAATCAGGAAATGCAGTTAATCAAGTATCTCAAAAAGGTACCATTAATATGTAAATTTCAGATGTTACTTTTTAAATTGTCCATATTTTACTTTACAATACACCAGATGACTTCTCCATATGTGTTTATTATTAAAAATTCAATTTTCACATTGGTACGTATTCCCTTTAGTGTGCTCTGTTATCCAGTCTTCATTTACTTGGCTATAGAAAAAAATGTCACCTTGTTGCCATTATGGCAAGCCCTTGCTTGTAGAAACAGAAGGAGAGGCAGTAGGCAAAAGAACAGCATAGCAGGGTTTCTTGAAATCTTTGTAATACTGAAAATGTTATCCAAGACAACTCAGTAATGTGCTTCAATAATGTGCTCCACTTTTTTAATTAAGACAGTAAATGCTTTCTGATTCACATCTTATTCTCATCCCATATTCCTTTCTGAGGCTACTTAGTGATGCCTTCAGCTTAATGAGCTACCATTTGGCAACCACTAAACAACTTTGATTTAGTGATGTGCCACTCTCAAAAGGAATCTACAGTAAATATGTTCAGAGCTGGCTGCCTGCTTTCTGGAATGATTGAAGGTACAGTCTTCAAACAAAAGCAGTTGCTTTTCTACTGTCATGAAACTTCACATTATTTTGTATTAGCTATATTGTATGTCAGCCTCTGTCAGTGTGGAATATTTTATCATTATCACAGAGCATTGTCCTAATATGCTGGATTCCATTCAAATTTTTAAAAGATATTTCTTAGAGAGGATACCTGGAATGCAGTTTAAGATTATGGCAGATATTTAATGATGAATCCAGAGTTATCTCTAGAAATATTTCCTCCAAGTACCATTTAGGCACTTACACATCTTAGTACTTTGAATAAACATCTTCACCATATGAGATACAAATGAAGCAGGTGGAGACAGAGGTTTTGGAAGCATCTTGAATTATTTAGGAGGTTGAAAATTCAGCAAACTACAGTATTTCAAATTTGCAAACTTTTCTTAATTTAAATCCATACCTCTTTTCTGTAATGGTGATGCAATGTAAAACAGAACAACTCTCTCTCTCTGTTTTAGTTATCAGGAGACTGGAAACTGTGTCCTGTATGAAGGATAGAATAAGTCATTCCAAATGCTGGATACTTACATATGAAGTATTTTTATCAGAGTTTTCTGTCTCTCCTTTTCTGTATCTTTCTTCTGTTTCTTTTATTTTTCATTCTGTCCTCTCTCATCTTAACATTTCAGTTTCTGTGTTCTTTCTATGCCTGCTCTTTTCCCTATTTCATTTTCCTAATTAAGAAAAAAAATGCAAGCTTAATGATGTTTAAGTCAAACCTTTAAAACATTGGCTTTTGTGTTAGTTCAAAATGAAGCAAAATAAGTGTGCCTATTCCTAATCATAGAAATAACTATTTTTGTTCCTCATGAAACAGACTTTGGGCCACCTCACAAATCCCTTCGCATATGATCAGTGAGAGGCCCTGGCCATTATCATGGAGATCCTAAGGCTCTGGGCAAGATCTAGTTCTCTGGCAGCCTGCACACTTGGTTGGCAATATAGCTCCAACTGAACCATGCTGAAATGGCTCCTACAGCCAGAGGTTGCCCTGGGACGCTCATTTCCCACCTCCACCATTTAAAGGGGTGTTCCTGGAGCAGTGGTTTCCACAGAAAGACAATACAAACTAAGGCTTTACTAACTTTTTCTGGAGAACTCCATTATGCCCATGGGGGGTAATGATGCTTTTGTGCCCACACACTCCATCAATTTTTACCCAATTCCCTGTTCTCTTTCGCTCTCTCTCTCTGCATATATTCAGGATATACGGTGTCTTAGGGCTGGTCCACACTAACCCCCCAGTTCGAACTAAGATACGCAACTTCAGCTATGTAAATAACGTAGCTGAAGTCAAAGTACCTTAGTTCGAATTACAAGGTACTTACCGCGGGTCCACACATGGCAGGCAGGCTCCCCCGTCGACTCCGCGTACTCCTCTTGTGGAGCAGGAGTACCAGCGTCAACAGCAAGCACTTCCAGGATCGATTTATCACGTCTAGACAAGACGCGATAAATCGATCCCAGAAGATCGATTGCTTACCACCGAACCCGGAGGTAAGTATAGACGTACCCTTATAGAAGACAGGGTGACGGACAATGCCAGATAGATGGCTGAGCCCCCTTTGCATGAATGGAGGGAGCAGAATCTGATCCTTTGCTTTTAAAATACTTCTACTTAAATCTGTGCAACTCCATTGACTTCAGGGGACCTGCACCAGAGTAAAGGCAGATTTTTTTTTCCAGAATATTTTCTACAGGCATATAATGGGACATAAATATAGGGGAAATCTGACTGAAATTTCTGATATTTTAAAACAGTACTTTAAGCCACTTTGAATACATTTAATATGGAAATAAATTATTTTTCTTCTTTCATTTTTCTTAGATTTTTATCTTCTCCTGATAACAATGCAGTTTAAAGGTTTCAGAGTAGCAGCCGTGTTAGTCTGTATCCGCAAAAAGAACAGGAGTACTTGTGGCACCTTAGAGACTAACAAATTTATTAGAGCATAAGCTTTCGTGGACTACAGCCCACTTCTTCGGATTCATATGCATATGCATCCGAAGAAGTGGGCTGTAGTCCACGAAAGCTTATGCTCTAATAAATTTGTTAGTCTCTAAGGTGCCACAAGTACTCCTGTTCTTAATGCAGTTTAAAGCAAAAGAAGAAGGGTTAATATTGGGGAAAAAACCCATGCTGAGTCTTAAATGATTGCTCTTTTACAGAGGGGAGTATTATACCACAGTACATAGGAGAAATATTATTGCATCAGTGCCATTCATAAAAAAAAATCTTTATTTAACCATTTCATCTGACATAGCCTGAATGACTCTGCTTTTGAGTAGAATTACCTGGCTGAGGCTCTATCTAAAGATGACTGAGCTAATGCATTTGGTTTGGATATGGAATTGGAAGCAACTGGGAGAAGATATAGAAGTTTTTATATATCAGATCCTCTGATTATTGCCTTCTGTTTCTCAGGTTCATAACCTAGAAATCTTATTGGGTCTGCATATACTCTGAGATGATTAGATGGCAGCTCTTGCCAGATTAACATTACCATCTCTGTTTTGCAAAAAAAAAAAAAAAAGTGTGAGTTTCTTTGATGTGCAGCCCTCATGACCAATATGCATACTTTTCTGACCTCAAGCTTTCGAAGTGCTCCATTCAGGGATATCAGATTCTGGAATGCTATCCAGACTAGTGAGGAGTTGTGTCCCCACCTGCCCTGCAACACTGAGTGCCTCACAGTGCTCTGCTGTTGTACCTCACAACATGAGTCCATCATAAACAGCATGCAGTTCACACACTCAGTATCTGTATATAAGTGCCAGCAACACTCTGGCTTCCATCAGCCTTGGTTACCACTTGCAGGGAGACTCCAACACACATCCAGTCCCAGATTTTCCCAAAAAGCATGTGTTCTGCACTGTGTATGCCTCTCCTGGACAATTCAGATATTAGAGGTCCATGGCCCCTGAAAGGAGTCAAGATACAAAGTTTGCTACTTTAATTGGAGTTATCAAAAATTTAGTTTAAACACAACACTAGATTAATATTTATTAAAGAATAAACTATTTATTTAACTACAAAGAGAGATATTTTAAGTAAGTACAAGGCATTAAAGACAGAAATGGTTACAAGAGAAATAAAGATAAAACACTTAACAGTAGCTAAGATTTAACAAACTAGACTTGGTTCAAGGTAAAATCCTTGCCACATGTTCCCAGCTGATCAAATTCTCAAGTAAGGATCTCCCACCAAAGTCCAAAGGACTCATCTTAGGTGAAAGAGAGACAGAGAGAGAGACTGCAGTGTTTTGCTGCTCACTTTTAAAGTCCACTCCTCTCCTTTGAAGTATTTTTTTCTGAGGATTACCCCTCAAAGTAAAGTTTATTCAAACAGTAAAAAAGGTGATGTGGAATCTGGGAAGAAGGGCCCGATAATCTTTCTTCTCCTCTGTGTATGCTGAAATACAGATTGAAGGAAAACACACATTCTTTTGTTTAAGATAGACCTCCCTAACCACCCCTTCCTAATCAGGGCTACGTGGGTTTGAACATGTGCTACCAACATCATACGGAGGGAATTGATAACTTTATGTATAATGTGGCTACATACATTTCAGTGATACTATTGACCAGTGAGTTATTAGTTTTCAAATGACACCTTACAAAGCATATTTTGTATAAAGATTATTACAATAGTGTGTGTAGGGTGTGAATACAGGGATGCACTCAGTCACAAGGGACTATTTTTTAATTTGACTAGCACAGAATTCAACTGCTTGCTGGATAATGTGTCTCAAATAGAAAACACCAGTTTTCCAAACTCTGCACTGGATGCCATCTAGTTTTCAGATGGAGTTTCAGGTACTGATTTTGATCTCCAAAGTCCTAGATGATTTTGGTCCTACTTACAAAAGAGGGTGTATGGGTCATAGTGAAGTAAATGCAGTTGTGATCAGAAGTATTTGAACTAGAGCCCATCTGGTATAAGAGAGAGTGAGCTGCTGCCTAAATTTGTTTCCATGATGGGCCCTCAGTTCACAGCTGATCTTCATGTACATA
Organism: Malaclemys terrapin pileata; assembly: GCF_027887155.1. Taxonomy (NCBI): domain Eukaryota; kingdom Metazoa; phylum Chordata; order Testudines; family Emydidae; genus Malaclemys; species Malaclemys terrapin. The sequence continues at coordinate 95,966,728 of NC_071509.1, forward strand.
CGTGACTTTTCTCTAAGCAAAATTGTAGGTTCCTGATGACATGACATTGCAGATAGCTTTTGACTTACTAAATATGGAGTGATGTGTGGCTTTGCCTTGGCAATAACACCTAACAGCAAGAATGGTGTGATTAATGATTGCTCTATAGAAATCCAACTTTTGTAGTGGTGTGAATAAAGATTTACACTAAATTTCTGGTGCAAAGAGAAGATTTCCTTTATTCTTACACTTTTCAACAATCTACTGAGGGGGCGTTGATTTTATTCAGTTTCTCTTGTGCATTATAAAGTCTGAAGGTTATCACAATACAATTTTCAATAGGAGTTAGGCTGCTTAGGATTTTGGACATGTTACCATTGGTCCCAAAGACATATTTTCCTGTGTATTATGGTCAGTAGGAAGATGATTCAAATAATAGGCCACATTTTTAGCTTGTGTAAATTAGCATAGTCCCATTGAATTCACTGTAGCTCTGTCAATTTATTTTGGTGTACTATTATTAATAATTTATTCTCCTTTGAACGCCAAGTGATTTGTGTTCTCTGCATATAACCTAGCATAAAACTATAACATTTACAAAAACTGAAAGTTAGATTTTTGAAAGCTTTCTATGTAGTCATTTAACTTAGCTCTAGTGTAACACAGACAGACCGTGTTCGTCGGCGAGTGGGATCGAACCTTGGACCTCAATGCATGAGCCTCTACTGCATGAGCTAAAAGCCATATGTCTCTTAGCTAAGACTGAAGAGTAGGCTCATTAATCTCTCTCTCTAAGTGGTCACAGTGCCGCTACATGGGAGAAAACACCACACCCTGGAGGTGTGTGGGTTACACTAGCACAATACATTTACCCCTTTTTAGCATAGACTCCTCTTAGAATGCAGAACTTATGCATTCCTTCTCTCTCAGGTAGTTGTATATAAATAAAAGCAGTTCCTTCTAATGTTGAAATTAGCCATGTACATACTAGAAGACAGACCTTTAGCAATATTACATCTTTTACATATCTTATCCCAGATAAAAGTGAAACTTTGTCTAAAAGGTAATGTTTTGTTTTGTCCTGTCCTATCTGGACAAAGAAATTTCACTGGATTTTGAACATCTCTGCCAGATCATGTGGCTACTGTAGTTCTCGATGTGAGTGACTCTGCAGAGTGGAACCAGCTCAACAAAGCAGAGTGTTGCAGCCCATGATTACTGATAAGACTAGTGCAGATGAGACCCCCCGACTACCATCCCAACCCCCCATCCCAACCCCATTATAGCTGGCTCAACATCAAAGACCAAATTAAGCAGAACCGCTCCTTAAGATTCCCTTGAGACCGTCAGCATTTTCTTCACCACCCGCTGTACCTATCAGGCAATTGTTCATTAAATGCTTAAAAAAAAAGAAAAAAAAGAAACAAAAAAAAGAACAAGAACAGATTGAATACATTCTAGACAACAGAAAAGACATACATAGTATATGCACTAGAGAGATGAAAGCAGTTCACCTTATCCCTTGTTGTGCCCACAGTCAGAGTTGTTCATGATTTTTTTAAAATTAAATATTTTTACCTCAGAAAATGCCAATTCATCTAAACCAACATTTTTCACAGAAATGTATTTGTTTTGATAAACCTTTTATTGCAAAGTTTTCTCAGGTCCAGAATGGAATTTCTAGTCAAATCCACTGGGGGGATCACCAGAATCACCTAGTGGTTAGCCAATACAAAACAAAAACAAATTCTGAAACTTGACATTTTTTGCAACCTAAATTATTGTTTTCCGGCCAGCCCTTCTCACACTGCCCCCAGTGCAGTCATATAGTGATACTATCCTTCTTTGCAAATGAAAATTCTGTGCTATGTTATGCCTTACTTATTCTTAGCCTGTGAGTAGATTGCTGGTTTGATAACAAAATTTTATATTTCTTTTTCTTAAATATTTTCTTTTGTTTCACTATACTGTTATATTCAGTTCTCCTTTTATAATGAGAACATTTTGTGGTTCCTGGAGTCTGATCACTAGCCCTAACACAGTACAATATAATTATTTTGTTCTTATTTTTCATTCTCTGCTCTTTGTTTCTTGCTTTTCTGCCATCATGTAACAAAGATTCACCGTAATCGAAAGCAGACTCTGCAATAATTGCCTGTTATGTTTTTACTTAATGTAGTGTACAAAATTAGACAAGGGTGAATGTTCCTAGATGTAGGAAAAATCAGTGTGTGTCATTATTTCCAGTTGTTATATCTTTATATAAAATAACAGTAAAAAATGTTACCCAAAGGTAGAAAACAAGCTGAATTTCTAAGGGTCAGAGGTTTTAACTGCTTTTATCCCTTCAACCCTTCCTAAAGGAGTCAAAGAAAGAAAGCAAAGAATAACGAAGCCCCAAAACCTGGAGCAATTTTGTTTTCAGAAGCATTAACTTATTAAACAGATTACTGAATATTAATGATGGAAATAACTTCCTGAGTATACATTGTAGAGAAATAATTTCCTATACATGAGATATTTAAAATTCATCTTCATATCTAGCCATTTTAATCAGAGGCACAAATAACTAAACTAAGGAAGGGAACATCTTCAGTGTTAATTTTAAACATTTATTACAATCCCAAATCCTTCTATTAATGGAATTTTTGCATGCATGCTGAAATCTATAATCACTGTGAAATGTGCATTTTAATTTGTACACTGCTAGGCATTTTGAGAGAATGATTATTTTACTATAAACACTCTTCTATGTGAATATATGTTGTATACATTCTACCAAAAGAAAATGTGTGTTACACTTTTAGCCTGTATGTAAAAATCTCTAAATCTATTACTTTCATTCTTATAGTCACGTAATCCAGATTTAGCTGTGATAGCTTTGATCCATAGCTATATTTTAGTAGTATCTGCACGCCAATTGGCATTGCTTTGCTAATCTGAATGTAAAGCAATCCTGTCTAGGTTTATTAATTACCCAGTGCTAGCTATCTTTAGTATTCAAAGGCAAGATGCAGAATAGTGTGAATTGATTTCTCCAATTTCTACAACTGTATTTGTTTACTGTATATCAGTATATTTAAATCCTCAAACTGAGATATGTTGTGTTAAATGTACACAAAACTCAAATAATTTTTTTGTCTTCTGCTATGACAAAAAAGTATAGGTTTTGTTGCAAACCTAGCTTCAGAATATACTCTGAAGAGAAAAGATGTCTCTTTAGGTAAGAAAGCTACAAATATACTAGAAAAGCTGCCAGGTAGACTGACATTTAAATCATCAAGTGTGAATTTAATATAGGAGTGGTGAAATACTTCTAGTATATTTAAATTAGACTTCAAGGGCCTACTTTTCAAAACTTCAGAAGCTCAAGTCTGTACAATTATCATCACTGCATATACCTCAAATAAGGAATAGATCCATACATTGGATTTATAACAATGTGCTTAGACTTCATGAAAGGCTTGTAAATTGCTGCATGCTTTAATCTCACTTATAATGTTTCGATCACATGATAACTTAAGTTTTTGCTTTGTAACTGTACAACATGTTCTGAAACTGGGAACCCAATCAGCAAGGATCATCTCCTAATCATCAAGAAGGCCTATCAAAACTAAATGGGCTAATATGGGACATCAAAATGCAAAGACTTTGAGAATTGCCTCCTTACACTCCTGAAGAAGCTGCATGCAAAGAGACTCGTCCCATAAGCTTGAATTCTAGAAGAAGGACATAAAAATAGCTGACAAGATAATTTTTTCACATTTTGCTGTTTGGACGTGCACAGGACCTGTGCTCTGAAACAGAAGCAGTGATCCCCAGGGTTAAACTGGGTTTGCCCTAAAAGAAAATTAGACCTGACAGATTACTAAAATTCTGTCACTTCTTGAAGCCATAGATTGTAACTCAGTTGTGTATGTACATTTGCCTGCTTTAACCCTGTAATAAATCTCATTTCTTTTCTTAGTTTATAAATCATTAGATAGTTTTCTATAGGATTGGCTACAAGCATTGTCTGTGGTGTGAGAGCTAAGGTACAAATTGACCTGGTCTCTTGGGACTGGTAGCAACCTGAATATTTTGTGATCTTTGGTGTATGGCAACCATTTACCACTAAGTCCAGCTTCCCTTGGTGGCAAGATAGACTGGAGTGTCCCTCATAAGAATGTTATAGTGCTTTAGGAGTTTACACATTTTACTGGGTTGGTGAAATCTAATTATAGAACATACCAACAGTTTGGGTTTTCTGCCCTGCTTTTTGACAGTCTGTGCTAAGGTTGGTACTCATGGTCATGAGCCACTCCAAAGAGCATGCAGGCAAAAGGGAGACAGATATGACTCCTTGATTCTGGGGGACACCCACAGCCTTAATACCACTCAGAGCTGCTTTCTGGCAGCTTTAAATTGTGCCACTGATGTAGCATTTTTCATGGACCCAAAGCCAATGGAGGATTACCATAGCTCTGCACAACTCTACCATTCCCACTCCCCATCCCTGACATGCTCCCACACCAAAGGTGTATGGCACTGATCTGGCATAGATATTCTTTGCAGAAAGCTTCTTTACATTAGGAATTTTCGGGTGAGAATTTGCAGACTGATTACAGCTCCATTATGTCTCCTGAATGCAACAAAAAGGCCTGGATCAAATTAACAAACCTGGCCTTTAGTGATTATTATTCCTTCTTCTGGGTGTTTCCCTTTCAGAAAGTGCAATTACTTTTGGACCCCAGCACTTTCCACATCTTTACTAATGACCAGCTTCTTCCTTCCAGACCATGCCCTGGAATTCCAATGGGAGGGTGATGTACTCATTATATAGCAGAATTGAGTCCTACAAATTTGCTTTGGTGTTTTTTGCACATATAAAAGGCAACAGACATATTGGCAATGACATTTAAACTTTATAGAGTTCCTCAATATTTAATATTCCAACATGATGGAAGAATAACATAGTTAATAGAGTTAACTCAGAATCCTAAAATTCTTTCAATAGAGAGAAAAGAAACTTTATCTTCCTAACAGAACAATAAAATTAGAATATATTGGAATATTTTAGGCTATATACCAATGCTACTGCTCAGTGCTGAATTTTAACATTTCTTTTAAAGGTTTTCTCCTGAGATGCTGTTAATGAGCTATACCGTCTCCCCAGCTCTTCAAGGAGATGAGAATGTAAAATGTACTGCTTATATAGGAAAATGTTCTGTGAAGTACTTACAGAATATTTTATTCTGATTCTTCAAGACTTTTGGTCATAGCAATTTTTTTGAAAACCCAGATCTATTCCCACCTATGAAACATTTCCCAAGTTTATCAGACATTTATAATTAATAGGAAATCTTATGATCTATCTTCTTTCTAATTTATAACCTTGCTATAGGTTATTTGGAGAAGGAAGAAGCTTGTTCTAGGCATAGCTGCAGGAGTGGGGTGGTGGCAGAAGCCAACAGAGTGTGGTTACTTCCATCAGGCAGACTAGTGATGTAAGAACCTCAAAAAGTTTAGAGTTTGGGCTTGATTCAGGTAGGGAAAAAATGCCTGAAAGTCTCATGAAAGTGGGCCTTACCTGGGGAATTCTGATAGATTGTTGGTCTGGAAGTATCTCTCTCCTCCACCATCTGCAGCACAAAAGGTAAGAGAGCTGTGTCTGAGCCAGAAGGGAAAGGAAAACCTTTGGTCCATTTAAAGATTAACATTCCTTCCCTCCTCATGGCCATCTTGCCTGGGGCACCATTCTGAGCGAAATAGAACAGATCAGGGAGTCTCTGATTAACTCCCCCTCCACACACAGGGAGTCTGAACTGCTGTGAGATGTGGTGCATTGGTCAGTCTTGTGGATACCAGTGTCCAGAGAGGCAGAGATTTGACCCACCTCTGGTTATTGAAAGCCAGCAGAAACTTCCCTAGGCAGTTTGTTCCATTGTCCTACTGTTCCTAACTGTAAGAACATTAGGACAATGGAACAAACTGCCTAGGGAAGTCATGGAAGCTCATTCACTCGAGGTTTCAAAAAGAGGCTGGACTAATAGATTTTGGGGTTCACAGGCAATTCCAGATGACACACACACACACACACACACACACTCACACACATACAAATTACACCACACATAAACTGATCAGCTTGAAATGAAAATGTTCATATTTTCTGGTGAATTGAAATGTACAAAAAATCATTTTGGGTTGAACTAAACATTTTGTTTTGACAAAATTGACACATTTCATTTTGATTTCAAGTTTCAGAGTAACAGCCGTGTTAGTCTGTATCCGCAAAAAGAAGAACAGGAGCACAGGAACAAATCCGTACAGACACATGCCTAGAACCCCGACCAGGGGTATTCTATTTGCTACCCAAGATCCATAAACCTGGATATCCTGGACGCCCCATCATCTCAGGCATTGGCACCCTAACATCAGGCTTGTCTGGTTATGTAGACTCTGTCCTAAGACCCTACGCTACCAGCACTCCCAGCTATCTTCGAGACACCACTGACTTCCTGAGGAAACTACAATCCATCGGTGATCTTCCAGAAAACACCATCCTGGCCACTATGGACGTAGAAGCCCTCTACACCAATATTCCACACAAAGATGGACTACAAGCTATCAGGAACAGTATCCCCGATAATGTCACAGCTAACCTGGTGGCTGAACTTTGTGATTTTGTCCTCACCCACAACTATTTCACATTTGGGGACAATATATACCTTCAAGTCAGCGGCACTGCTATGGGTACCCGCATGGCCCCACAATATGCCAACATTTTTATGGCTGACTTAGAACAACGCTTCCTTAGCTCTCGTCCCCTAACGCCCCTACTCTACTTGCGCTACATTGATGACATCTTCATCATCTGGACCCATGGAAAAGAAGCCCTTGAGGAATTTCACCATGATTTCAATAATTTCCATCCCACCATCAACCTCAGCCTAGATCAATCCACACAAGCGGTCCATTTCCTGGACACTACTGTGCTAATAAGCGATGGTCACATCAATACCACCCTATACCGGAAACCTACTGACCGCTACACTTACCTACATGCCTCCAGCTTCCATCCAGGACACACCACACGATCCATTGTCTACAGCCAAGCTCTAAGATATAACCGCATTTGCTCCAATCCCTCGGATAGAGACAAGCACCTACAAGATCTCTATCAAGCATTCTTAAAACTACAATACCCACCTGCTGAAGTGAAAAAACAGATTGACAGAGCCAGACGGGTACCCAGAAGTCACCTCCTACAAGACAGGCCCAACAAAGAAAATAACAGAACACCACTAGCTGTCACCTTCAGCCCCCAACTAAAACCTCTCCAGCGCATCATCAGAGATCTACAACCTATCCTGAAAGATGATCCTTTACTCTCACAGATCTTGGGAGACAGACCTGTCCTCGCTTACAGACAACCCCCCAACCTAAAGCAAATACTCACCAGCAACCACACATCACTGAACAAAACCACTAACCCAGGAACCTATCCTTGTAACAAACCCCGATGCCAACTCTGTCCACATATCTATTCAAGTGACATCATCATAGGACCTAATCACATCAGCCATACCATCAGGGGCTCGTTCACCTGCACATCTACCAATGTGATCTATGCCATCATGTGCCAGCAATGCCCCTCTGCCATGTACATTGGCCAAACCGGACAGTCTCTACGCAAAAGAATTAATGGACACAAATCTGACATCAGGAATCAAAATACTCAAAAACCAGTGGGAGAACACTTTAACCTGTCTGGTCATTCAGTGACAGACCTGCGGGTGGCTATATTACAACAGAAAAACTTCAAAAACAGACTCCAAAGAGAGACTGCAGAGCTAGAATTGATATGCAAACTAGACACAATCAACTCCGGTTTGAATAAGGACTGGGAATGGCTGAGCCATTACAAACGTTGACTATCTCCCCTTGTAAGTACTCTCACACTTCTTATCACACTGTCTGTACTCGGCTAGCTTGATTATCACTTCAAAAGTTTTTTTTTTTTTTTTTTTCTCTTAATTAATTGGCCTCTCAGAGTTAGTAAGACAACTCCCACCTGTTTATGCTCTCTGTATGTGTGTATATATATCTCCTCATTATATGTTCCATTCTATATGCATCCGAAGAAGTGGGCTGTAGTCCACGAAAGCTTATGCTCTAATAAATTTGTTAGTCTCTAAGGTGCCACAAGTACTCCTGTTCTTTATTTTGATTTCAGCGATTTTAAAATAACACGAATGGAATATTAGAAATAAAAAGTCATTCCAAACCCAAAATTGAAATATTTCATTTTGAAAATGTAGGATGAAACGTTTTGATTTTTTCTAAATTATTTTCTTTTAACTGAAAAAAATTGACTAAACTGACACAAACTTGTAAAATGTTTTTCGTGTCAGCAAAACATTTTACATTTTTTACCAAAAAAGTTCCATCTAAAATTTTTTTTCCACTTCTAGTGGTGATTTTATCTGTTTCCCTCTCTTTAAATCCAGTCTGTTCAGAATATGTTTCAAGCCCAGTGTGATATTAGGGATCCCAGCATCCTGGCAGGTAGTCTCAGTTATAATGGTGAAACTAAACTTCTTCCATTTCACCCACTCTACTGTCCAGGTGGGTACTTTAATAACCCCCAGATACACAGTGTCCAGAAAAAAAGTGACAACCTCTTTCCATTAAAATTAACTAAACAACTATATTCTTGATGATTTCATCTATATTTCCCCCCATTTCTAGAATATTGCAGTTCATTATCATGCCAATCCACGATCCACCAAAAACCTCAGGCTCTTAAATAATACTTCTACACTAAACATATCCCGTTTGTAATAGGGTAACTGTCCATTAAATGAAAGCAGACTCTAGTCTCCTATTCCAGTCTAGGTACTTCTAGTTGGGCCAAATAAGAGAGGGAGGAGCACCTTGGGGGGTTACGAGAGTTCTAGTGAGAAAGAGACCCTGATAGGGGAATAAAAGTATTGCTGGGATTTAATTGGAGAGCAGGTGAGAAAGTACTGCTGATGCTTTATAGAAGCATTAATAAAATCATAGATTATGGGTGCCCAGCCTTTAGTTATTCATCCAGATTGGAGCTCAAAAAGTTAGAAACAATTCAAACTCAAGTGCTTGAAACTTTATGCGATGCATTCTTACGACATCAGTGTGTGTAATGCCTGGAGAATGCTTATTAATTTAACAATGAAAATGTTAGATCTGACATTTTTGACCTAAGTCCAGTGAAGTAGTGCAAATAAGAATACTGGACAAATATATGAGAAATATTGGGAATTAAATGGACAAAATATAGCCAAACAACAACTTCCCTCATGCTCTTAGGGTTAAAATGTGTGTAAAAGAGTTAAGTGAAAAGAAACAACTAGAAGAGATTAAAATATATAATTATGGGGCAGTAAATTATATCTGGAAAATGGTCTCTCTGGATGTGTATTTAGAATTATGTAATAAAAATAAAGCGAAAAAAAGAGTTATCCTAAATGACAAATAAAGCTTATGAGGTAAATTGAGTCACCTTTGCTGAATATATACTGACAGATCTAAATATAAAAAATGGGTAGAGTAGGAGCAGCCTTTTGCATCTCTGAGATTAGAGTTCAGAAATCTGAAAGACTATCTAATTTGGTAGCCATTATGACACCTGAATTGGTGGGAATAATGTTAGCATTAGATTGGATAAGGAATGTACAGCCTATGGCATCTTTTATCTTTTCAGATTCATTATCAGATATAAGGTTAATTAAGAGGGGTACCTCAGAAAGCAAATTATATAATAAATTAAATATTGTTTTTTATAACAGAATTAGTATGTTCAGGTGTGAACACGGTACTAGCATGGATTCCAATACATGCTAGGATACTTGGCAATGAAATGGTGGATAAAGAAGTGAAAAATACTTTAACACATGGAGAAACTGATATAAAGATTCCTTTGAGTAAGTAAGAATTTTGAAGAACTTTTCAGGTGACAGAATATACTATGAGGTGTTTAGTGAAAGTACTGGGAAAGTGGGTTAACATTAAAAAAGCTCTACTATATTTTGTTTTTAATGAGATAGAGCAGGGTAAAAGAGTTTAGTGGCATGAATGTACGACGACTATAGTAGGTGGTGGTTATAGACTCCATACACCCGTTTGCTTCATGATAAAGCAGAAGATGACACTGAAGAAGACGACGACCCAGGGAGCATAAACTAGTTCAGTCAGGAAGGACAGGAGATGAGATCTGCCAGAGGCAGAAGGTGGTTCCTAGGAAAGAGCTGAAGACAAGAAAACAGCAAGAAAGGTTTGCTCACTGGTGTTCCCAAGCCAGAGAGCCAGGACCAGAGACAGCTGATGGCAAAAGGAGTAGCAGATGGAGATGCTTGCTGGCACTCAGTCAGAGAGCCAAGGGCCAAAGAGGGCTAAAGGAAGTGGGAGCAGTCAAGGGGTTTACCTGGTGACGTCTGTTTGCCAGAGAGCTGGGCCCCAGAGGAACCACGAGAGGGCCAGGCGGAATGAGGGATGCTTCCCTGGCAAGGATGCTCCCAGCAGAAAGACTGTGGGAGTTCCCACTGAGATGAATGGGGTTGCATGTCAGAAGGAAGGACTGTGTTGGCTGTCTTGGCAGAGGGACAAAGTAGGACTGACAAAGAATCTAGGTATGGTGAGAACAAAGTTCGGTTTTAAAGACTACATGCACTGCGGGGGGAGGGGGGGAATATGGAAAATATATCTATGATGATCTTAATATTATATATTTAGTTCAGTTTATTTCCATATGGTATCAAAATATGACCATAAAATGATGTTACTATAACTAAAATAATAAATTATGATTCGACAAAGGACAGTTAATGGGGTTAAGATTACTTTGACCATAAAAATACTGTATAAATATGTTACTGTTGTGCTTGGGGAATGATGATGGGAGATGTTTAGAAAAGCTCCAGCTAGAGACAGAGAAATCTAATAACGTTTTATTTCATTTTAAAAAATCATGATAAAGAGGTTTTTCTCATGTTTCATATATATTAGTATAAACTTCTGGTCACTTGAATAAATTACTTCTCTTTTGGCCTATACAGGAATTTCTTGCAAAAAATGATGCATTCCAATTATGAGACAGGAATAAATTCAGGTGACCACAGCTGTCAAATCTTGGGGTTCATTAAATAACAAATCAGTGAATGAGAAAGGAATACAACTAACTGGAGAGCATCGTTGGTGAACAGCTATGCTGTATTCCCAATCCCCGCCTCCAGGGCACAGCTCCAAATTCCTATGCTCATAATACTGTCCCCTAGAAGGGAGCATCTCTAAATTATAATTTTCTACAAACATATCTCTACAACTGCTGTAGTACAAAGACCATTAATTTCCTGAGTAATATGAGTGCAAATAGCATCAGTATTTTCCAAACTTCACTTAACCCTCTGTTTACTTAAGAAAAAAGCCTAAGAAATTCCTTGCCTGCCCAGCTTTTATCAAATATATCTTATGAACTCCCTCCTTAAAATAAAAAGGGCATCCTGGTACTCAATAGTGAAATGACATCATATAATAATAATCTAATAATTCAACCCCTCAGGAAATTCTTAGGTTTCCCAAGAACTGCCTCAAGGCCAGCTGATTGTACAGAAGTGTGTGGCAATAATCAGCCTGTTCCAGCCAGTTTCCACAAAGCCCTGACTGAAGAAGGAACAGATAGAGGAGTTTCCAGTATTAGCTCACTTCCTCAAGGTCATCAAACACTCCGTGGAAGTTTTAGATCTGCTCCCTGTAGTTTCTAAATTCCCAGTTACTGACAGTTTTGAGTATCAGATAAATGGCTTTTTATTGTAATAAATACAGTTTTAATTGGCTGGCTACAAAATTATCTTTGGTCTATTATAGAAACTGGTACTATTTTAATATATTAACTATTCTAATCTGGAGTAATTCCATTGGTGTCAATACAGATACTCCTGATTTACACTGGTGTAACTGAGAGCAGAATCTGGCTCATTAGCTATAGTTACACATCACACACAGTACTGTGTTGTTTTTCCTACCCATTATAGGGGGAGGAGGGATTGTTGGAAAGGAAGAGGTGAGGGTGGGAATGAAATAGATGAATAAACATAAGGGGTTTCATTTTGATCTTACCTTCATTTGAGATTCATGCTAACTAGATGGATGTTTGCTCTTTGAGGATGTAAGCATGTTTTTACTTGTCGTTTTGAGGCAACTAGCATATTTTTGGGTACTCAAATGTATAATAATATGATCCTGATTTACACTGGTTTGAGATCAAGATCAAGCCTAATGTATTGATTTGTAACAAAATCAATATTTCATGTGGAATTCTGGTTTTATTAAATAGATATAACTTTGGTGTATTCTCTAAAACTAATTGATTTTTTTTTAAAAATAGTTTATTTTTAACTTTAAAAACTATTCTGCCCCACAGTAGAATTTAATTAATCGTGTGTTTTTAAGTTTCACAGATTTGATGCTTTATTCTTATGATATGTGACACCAGCCAAGTGAGCCCATTCTGTTATGCAATGCAACCTTACGGTCATCATAACCAATGAAGTGTCAAGACCAGAAAATTTAACAAGACAGTTCAGTAAAATTATTCATTGCTTTGTTAGCAACAGGACTTTTTCAGTTTAAAGTATTTGAGTGTAAACTCTCTAGTAAAAACGGAAAAGAAAATATTAAGTATTGTGCAAAGAGAGTCTTGTTGCAAAAGCCTGCTTGAAAAGGTATTTGTTGGGAAAGAATCAAAAAGGTTTTGTACACATCTACAAAGTGATTTTCCCTTGCGTATTAGTGTGAGTGATGGATATGTATCTGTATCCAAATTGTGAAATATATGTGAACTTTAGTGTGTGCAGACTCTTGCTTGTTCCATAGGTGTGCTTCTGTGCAAAAGTCTTGTTGCATGTCCACATATGCTACTATGTACACATCTGTTTGAAAATCTGAGTTCTAATTTACAGTGTGCTAGCAGTTTCTGCTCAGAAGGACCTGCCTCTATGACCGTAAGAAATCATGCAACCATATATAAATGGTTACCCATATGTAGAATTTGTCTAATAGCAATGGGTGAAAATTTGATCTTAATTACACCACTGTAAATCTTAAGTAAATGTATTGCAGAAAACAGAGATACTCCAATTCACACTGGGGTAATTGAGATCACAATTTATCCCAAAGACTGAACCTCTATATTGAACAACTTTAATCCTTTTAATCAAAAAAGCAAAGGCTAATTTCAGTTGTCACACATAGATGAGTAATCCCCATTTTTCTTTTTTCTAAGTGACATGCAGAAGGATGGCTTTGGCCCTTTATCTTTATTCAGTAAAACACTGTATTTGGTAATGTCCATTAAAAATACCAGTTCTGATTTCCACATGTCAGATCTAAAACTTAATCTAAATTCAGGAGCCTAAAAAGTGATCTCTCCTTTGACTGTTGTAGCCCTATGATTAATTTGGGGCGCAAAATGCACTTGTCATGAATAACAGGTTCTTTCTTTGGTGGCTGATTAGAGATTAACTAAGAAGATGATTGGTGAGACACATGTAGAGACTTTATCAGTTTTACTAGTACTATGATCAATATAAGCAAAATCACAGAACTAGAAAAAAGATAAGAACAACAACAGAATCCGCATCACATATACTCACAAATCTGTAGGACGGTGATTTCTTCCCTTAAAGTGAGATTGAGACTTAAGGTTATCACCAACCTTCTATCCCAAAGTCCTGCTGAAGATGGATTTGATTCCATCTTTATGCACCTATTCCTTACACCCACATATTTCCAAAACCATATCTGGTTAAGTCTTGGCCTCTTGCCCATATTCACCATTCCTGCTGTCCATTTTGGGGGTTCCAACAATTATCATAAGCATTTGCACAGAGACGACATACGAAGAAGTTAAGAAAGTCTGGCTGAATAAAGCCTTTACAGTCTAGATAGTTATCACAAGATATTTATTGCTAAATCTTCTGACCCAAGTTTATTTACTAATACTAACTTCTATTAGATTTAATGTGGCCTGGTGCTAACTATTACTACCACTAGGCCTCAAGTTAAATACTGCAAATCCCATTTAAATAAAAAAATTAAAAAATCTTTGTTTCTTTGCTTACTCCTTTACATAATAGCTGTAGTTTCATTTGCACTAATTTAGCAAGCATCGTAACTGTTTTAAAGATATAAATGATGATTTACTTGATTACCTGTGCTCAGTGTCACACTGTCTGGAGTGGCTCATGACCCATGAGTGCCAACCTCAGAGCAGACAGTCAAGAAGCAGGGCAAAAAACCCAATGATGATGGACAAAGCCGCAAAGGTGTCTTGCAGAGAGGCTTTAATCTCTTATGCTTCTGACATAAGTCACAACTCTTACAGTATTTTTTTTTTACAGTCTCAAACATGTGAGGCCAATAGAAACTGTGTTTTAACCTGTCACAGGTTCTCTCCATTACTAAGAATCCAGAAAAAATGGGTAATCATGATCTAATTGCAGCAACTATGTTCTGTATTTATCAGACACAATCGCTTGCAAACCTCACCAAGATGTCTTTCTCCCTATGGGAACCTCTCTATATAACAAGCCTCCTTCAAGAAAAAGAAAAAAAAAACTACCCTTCCCTTCACCAGGCAGGGTATTGTTTTCAGCTGGAACTTTCTTGGTCCATGGAAGGGACAGCCTGTTGAGCTTCAATAAACTCCTTTTGAGTTTCATTTGAGTTTAGAGCAGACTCTGGCAAAGCAGTGGAATTTTCAAATTCCTCCTTTGAGGACAAACTGCTACTCTCAATTGACAAAGGACTGTGGGCATTCCCTCTCCCCACTCCCCACCCCCACCCCACTCCACCCCAGCTACTCTCCCTGCTGTCCACAGACAAAGAAGGCGAATTAGAGACATATTCTTTGTGGCTGCAGGTAATGACATTAACATGCTTAGACATGGTTAGATATCAGCAGGAAGCCGGTTTCTGATGTCCACAATAATCACTCTTTTAAAACCCTCCCTCTCAAGGTGGACCTTAGCAAGAGGCACAGTTACAGAGAATTCAGTCAAAGCTAATATAGTTAAACTCTTACCAAGAAGTGTATATTCTTTCCTTACCAAAATTTCCTTGACTAAAGTGACTTGAGATGCTCTGTCCCTCCAGTCCTTACAATTGATGCCATTTACTTTAGCATCCTTAATAAATTCTTCACTACCTTCCCAAGACTCAGTCCTAACATAGTTCACTGGCTCCTGCAGCTTCTCTAATGCTGCCTCTGGTACCATGGTAATAGTACTCACATTCAGAGTTGTGGATCATGGAGTCACCTTAAGTTTTGTGCAATTTGGTTTCATATGGCCAGGAGTCCACAATGATGGCAGACTATCTACCTTTCCTTTGTGTAGGGGGTTTTAAAACGTGGGTTCCTTTGGGTTTTTTTATTGAAGTTGGGAATAGGTTTATTATTTCCAGATCCCTTCTCCTTCTTAGCCTGTGGGACAGGGGAATTTCCTTTCCCCTGGGATTTGTGCCTTCCCACACCCCCAAATGAGCCCTTGATTCAACATATCTGTTAGCAATTTTTGCAGCTTCCAGAACTGTGGAAGGTTTTTTGTCACAGATGGCTGCCTTCACCTCACCCATAACAATTGTTCCTTGGCCAACAAATCAACCAGTTTTTCATAATCACCTTCAGCCCATGCCCCCATTATCCATTTTCTCATAAAATTACACATTTTATGCACATATTCAACATGAGTGATATTGTCAAACATGTTGAGATTTCTTTCTATACTTCAATAATTAGGAATCAGGGGTAATCTTAAACCTTTTCAATACATTTTCTTTTGATTTCCTATACCCTCCTCCCAGTCACTAAAAAGTTGTCTCATCTTTCCAATTAATCGGGCCAAGAGGATAGGCATCCACTTATTCTCTGGGATCTTGTGGATCCCACACAGTCTCTCAAAGATGGATAGGGACTCTTCTATATAGTCAGTCTCTTTATAAATTGTGCAGTCTTTCTCTCACTCCCTTCTACTCACTGACTGGGGAAGCTCCTTCTGCTGCTCCAGTACTCGGAGCTGCAATGTGTGAACTCCCTCCTAGGTTTCTTGTTGTCCCATGCGTCTTTGGTGGGCTATCTCCTTTAACCACAGTTCTACCATCAAATTGTGAGGTACACCCCCCCAAGGAGGTGTGGAGGAATGTTTTGGGGGGGCAAGCGGTGATGCCAGGCAGCTTGTGCCAGCCCCACACAGCAGGGTCCAAGCCAGCCCCCAGGGGAGCAGGAAGGGAGCACGACCTCCACTCCCTGACTCACCTCAGTGACACCCAGCTTCTGGGTCACATTCTTCTTGTACTGCAATCAAGCTAGCTTCTTTGCAATTGTCTCAGGCACTATACAGCCTTAACATGGACTCACAGACAGTCCCTTGGGCATTCCGATCTATCTTGCCACCGAAGCAAGCTTGACTTTGTGATAGATGGTCACTTTACACCAAAGATCACAAAATATTTAGGTTACTCCCAGTCCGAAAGGACCAGTCGCTTACCCAGGTCTATTTGTACCTTAAATCTCCCACTTGTAGCCAATCCTATAGTGAACTGACTAACGATTTATTAACTAGAAAAAAGAAATAAAAGAGTTATTTACAAGGTTAAAGCAGGTAAGCATACACACAAATGAGTTACAGTCAGGTTTCAAAAGGTAATAGCAACTTCTATAGTAAACAGTCTCTGTATACCATTTAGAGTTAAGCTAGGAAAATATCTGGGGACTCCTTATATAAGCTTAGAAATCAAGCAGCAAAGGAATAATAAATTTTCCTTAAAAGGCATTTTTATTCCCTTCCCCCAGCATTCAAGCTGCCATTGGATGAGGGTTTGGACACGTACTGTCTTCAGGGCTGTGGGGAAACAACCAACAAACTCTGTTGTCCACAACGGCTTGTCAGACCTTCTTTTGTTGGGGAGGAAAAACACCTCTTGTGTTGAACTGGTATTTCACATTTGGTAATGCTTCTCCCCTGATGATGGGAAATTCACAACCTCAGCAAATATTTTTATAGTTACAGAGCAAGCATTTAAACATTAGCTTAGAACAGAGGTTTTCAAATTGTGGGACACGCCCCCAGGAGAGTGTGGAGGAATGTTTGGGGGGGGGGGGGGAACGTGATGCGAGGCAGCTTTTGCCAGCCCTGCACAGCAGGGTCCAGGGCAGCCCCCAGGGGAGCGGGAAGAGAGCACCACCACCACCCCCTGACTCACCTCAGCAGCACCCAGTCTGTGGATCAGTGTCAACATCTTCTGCAGCAGCGCCAATTTCCACTCCCAGAAGCCTCCATGTCCAGCACTGGGTCGATCCCTAGAAACCATAGCACATGCCTTCCCCCACGATGAAATCCGTGGGGGGGGGGGAGAGGGGCAGTTATTGGCCATGCCCTAGCAGTGCATCCCGGTTACAAGATAGAAGCAGTCCACTGCTGAGGATGTCTTGGATGTGCCATTGGTAAGTATCTGTGTATTTGAAACTTCCAGGTGTAGGTAATTTAATTAAAGTTGTATTAAGGTCTCTGTTAGGTTTATGAGTAGTCTCTCAAGCATACTTTTGCATCTGCCCCAAGGAGATTGATTCTGATTTTACTGAGGTGAAGATCATCCAAACTATACAGCACTATCTCCATAGAATGTATACTAATGTTTCACAAAACCAAAATCCTACACCACTTACCTAGCCAGCAGTTCAATTCTGAGAAAATTTTCCTCAGAGAAAATCTTTTAGACATAGATGATGACCAGGCAAGTACTTTTAACATGAATGTTCTCATTTACATGCAAATAAACATGTTCACATTCAAATTCAACATGAATATTTGAATAAATAAAAGCTCTTCCCCAAACCTATATGCAAACAAAAGTAGTTGGATTAATATGTATGGAAAATTGTACAAAATGAAGGTCTGAACATGGACATATTGAACCATTAAGTGAGTTTAATTTGAATGTATATGAATATATTTTTTTACTCTTCACTCAGCTCTACTTAAAATATTCTATATGATTTGATGTGGTTCTGGACACAGATGAGAATTTATTTTTTTCTTCACTTTGGATAAGGCCTTTGAAGAAACACCTGACAAGTGCCTTAAAAACACCTTATATGGGTGAGTGTAAGAACTATCCCTATGACATATGTTATATGTATACAGTGACACACATTAACCCCATATGTTTAAGAGATTCTAGGTGATTTTTATACAATATTAAATTTAGTCATACACTGACAATGCAACCTTTTGGTCAAGTTTACCTACAGAGAGGGATGCTAATGCTATCTTGTTATCATATGATAACACTGCTGTTACTGCATGACCCACTTCATATCATTCACACATAACAGTGGCATGAGGCCAACATTTTCAAAGGGAGTCAGTTCTTACCAGTTTCTAGGGTTTTGTTTTTGTTTTATGTTATTAACAATTCATGAAGCACTTATTGAAACTAATAAACTGATTGCAAGCTAGAAAAGTGAATTGATTAATAAGAAATGTAAAGTGGAATAGTGATGAGCTCATTTCCATTGTAAATAATGAAAAAGAAATCCAATAAATGTTGGCTCTCTGGGGAGCAAATGAAATAGACTGATTTGGTGTTGCGCCTATGATATTCAATGATGACTGAGTTAAAAAAGAGATTTAAATATGACACCACATATATGGCTTCTGATTTCTAATAAGTCAGGTAAGCACTTTTTACAAAATAAAAGTTAAAGGTTAAACAGTCTTGTGCCCAATTTTGATTTCAATTTATACTGATTTATATTGACTTCATTGGAGTTGCTCACAATCTACACCAGCGTAAGATGAGACTTGGGGCCCATTGCCTTTAAAATAAGAGGCCAATCTAGGAAACACACAAATTAATTACTTTTTGGATAGGTCTATATTTGCAGGATCGAGCCCATAATTTAGAAAAATGTTCTGTCTTGTCTGCTTAAAGATTCTTTTGAAAGATTGGGAGGATATTTCATACTTCTTCTAAAAGAGACTCCTACAGCCTCTCATACTATCCATGCTGAAGGACATGTTGACGCCAAAGGCATGCTCACATAAGTGGCTTTAGGCCTGATAAAATTTCCATTGATGCACCTGGTCACACCCAACCCAATGAGGAGAATGAAGGTTAGTATGAGTGGCTTATTAGTGCTGTGCCTTCCTAAGTAGAGACTGACTGGGCTCTCTGTGCTTTGCGTGGTGGAAGAAATTGAAGTGTGATGGTGCTGTCCAGTGCCCCACTCCAACTGGATGTCACATAAGATTATGAGGCATGGTGCAGTCATCTCCTAGTAACTGTACGATATTAAAGGGTAGGGAGTCATTTGTTCATCTTAGGTATCCTCACCACAGAGGACTCTGGGAACTCCCTGTTCACCTCTGCCAATATTTCCTCTAGCAGGAAAAGCAGTGAACCAGTTCGATTGGTTTTGCCTTTCTGCTTCTCAGGCCTGGTCCCCACTAAGTCCCTACTTCGGACTAAGGTACGCAAATTCAGCTACGTTAATAACGTAGCTGAATTCGAAGTACCTTAGTCCGAACTTACCGCGGTCCAGACGCGGCAGGAAGGCTCCCCCCGTCAATGCCGCGTACTCCTCTCGGCGAGCTGGAGTACCGGCGCCGACTGCGAGCACTTCCGGGATCGATCCGGGATCGATTTATCGCGTCTTAACCAGACGCGATAAATCGATCCCAGAACATCGATTGCGTGCCGCCGGACCCTCCGGTAAGTGAAGACAAGGCCTCAGTTGATCATAATAAGGCTCTTTCCCTTGTTACACTGCTCTGGGTTACAATACTAGAGCCTCAGAGAAGAGGTTAAGCTTTGTTGCTCAGAAGCCCCTACACCAGTCTCCACCAGTAGGGGAACATGAGTTCCATGCTGTGATTCCTCATTAATTTTCCTTATTTAGGTTTTCTTATACCCATAGGTGCAGAAGGCAAAAGGACTTACCATACATAAACTATCTTTGGGTTTGCTGGATGAGTTAAGTCCTTTTGGACTTCATTCTTATGGAGTCATTGGTTCCTTGTCTTGTTTGTCTTGTCGCCTCAATTTGGCCTTGGAAGTCATAATAGATCAGTCTCCAAAGGGGAATAAATGATGGTCTCCTTTATATAAATATCCATCCTGCAAGGGAGTGAGATCTAACCACCTTCCTGTGTCTACTGACTTGTCTTCCCAACAGTTGTAGTCCAGTAATACACTGTCAAGGCCAGTAATAGAGGAGAAAGAGTCTAAAGTGTCTGATCAAAAGGTCAAAAAGACTCACATCAAGTTCATCTTTCCCAGATGACTTGGAGGGCTCTACATCACCTCCCCTCTTAAAGCAAGTCCACTGTAAGATACGAACAGTTTCATTCTCAGAAAGGTTTGAATATTTTACTATTACTGACATCCAATACTCTGGATCCACAAATAAAGGAGAAAATGCTAGAAGACTAGAACTTTTGTGAGGTAATGCCTATTCCTCAGACCACTGCAGAAAGGATCATGTATGACTATTACAAGTCGGCCCAAAAAGGCTCCGTGTGAAGCATTTGAACCAAGGATAATGCAAAGACAGTTTGCATCCTTTCAGAACTGCAAGCAGAACTGGAAGAGAAAAAAAGACTGTTTAAAGGGATCAGAGCAATATTATATAGAATTTGCTTTTTAGAAAATATGCACAAAAATGACACTCTGTAGAAGAAACTGGAAGCCAATGTGAAGAAACTGGAGGATTCTGTGAAAAATCAGAATCAAAACTAAAGTTGCAGACTGAAAAAGTACTTATAACAGAATGGCATAGGGATAAAAGAGAACAGTAAAAAAGGTGTTCAAATATGCAAAGATTCAAGGTACAAGAGGTGATCCAATGGTAAACCTAGATGAAGGAAAATTAAAACTGTTGGAAGATCATTTGCAACCCTCTTTTCTGCTAAACTGTAGGGGAAGGCACTGTGCTGACACTTGGACAGCTCACACTAGAGTGAACATGCTCAGGATAGAGAGAGATCTTGCTCAGGTGAACAAGAATACTCAGTTCAGTACAGTTAAGATTCTATGGCAGCTGGAAGCAAGTAGGAAATAGTCAGGTGTGAGGTGAAGGTCTTGGTTGACAATGGCTCTGAGAAAGTGTGTTTTAGATGTCGGAAGGGTTTTGTTTTGTTTTTTGCAACCCAATGATCTGCTGGTCCTGCTACTGTCATTGCCTTAGACAAACTCCATGCTATCCTGATGATTTTGGTAGTTTCTGAGACTTGGTTAGCTCCACTTCCTATGACAGTCACCAGAATTGGGAACAGTGAGTTTTGCTGGTTTGTTAGATACAATATATTCCTATTTTGTTTTCCCACAATTGACTCTCAGTTTTAAAAAAATGTTATAAAAGTGGTAGTTTTTAAGCCCATATCTTCTATATTTAAATTTAATATTTGTTGTCAATTCTTTAATTAAAGAATCCTTTTATCATTCTGGCTCATTTTTCTGATCGCTGAGAATTTATTAATGGTAGAAAGAATTTGCACTATACCGAGGCAAAAAACTTTAGTTTCTACATTGAATGAAGCAACTGGATTATGTGCAACTTCATGTGCCTCTATTACATGACAGTACAATATAGATAAGATAGAACCAGGAAGGCAAATAAATCTTGCCTTCTATTTCAGATTATCCAGAGACAACAGAGAAAAATAAGCAAGTTAATTACAGTAGAAAAAGATCTGCAAAAATCACAAAGGATCCAGGAAGACTGCTGGCAAAATGACTCAAAATCATAGGAACTTTTTGAAGAGCAGAACACCTTAGTACCATTCCAAATAATACAAGCCCTTGTATGGTCCTTTGAAATATGTATTAATTACTTATGCTAAACAATCTGTTCCACCTTCTATTTAGCTGTGACCCTGAGTAAGTTTCTCAGATCTGAAGTAGAGCTCTGTGTAAGTTTGAAAGCTTGTCTCTCAAACCAACAGAATTTGGTCCAATAAAAAATATTACCTCACCCACCTTGTCCCTGGCCTCTGTTTGCAGAAGCTGGGAATGGGCGACGGGATAGATCACGTGATGACTATCTGTTCTGTTCATTCCTTCTGAAGCACCTGGCATTGGCCACTGTTGGACGACAGGATACTGGGCTAGATGGACATTAGTCTGACCCAATATGGCATTTTTTGTGTATGAGAAAAAAAGTATGGGGTTGTATTTATTAGCCATTGGTGGGTTTATAAAACATTCGGGAAGGGGAGGTAATGATGTGTCTCTTTCAAAGCTCCTTTAGTGCTGTAAAGTGAGAAGGATAACACTGCTGGAAGTTAGTCTAGTACAGAGCTCTTAGTATGCAGAGCAGCCTGCTGGTAGCCTGTGCTAATAGCAGAGCATTAATCCTGTACTTTTGTTTTTCCCTGGATTTACTTCTAAAAGACATTACAAAGGTGTATGTATGTATAAACTCTGAAAAGCAATTTGGTTTCTGCTTGCTGTTTGGGCTGGGATTCGGACTGATTTTTTGTTTTCCATCCCAAGTTGACTAGTCATGCTTCTGATTCAAATCAGGACTAGGGATTGTAACGTAATCATTTAAACACATCTTCCCTGTAGTTAGATTCATTATCTGCTGATAAGTCACCTTCTTCCCCTAAGAATTATTTCAGTAATCTATCCCTCTAGTCAAACAGAACTTGACATACATCTCTTCAGAAACCATCAACCATTGTTCCTGAAATGATCAAAGGCTTCACTACAGTGTAACAAGAGATATTTTTTCACCACAGGGGTTAAGAATGCAGCCACTATATTGTTCTAACCTCTTGAAGTACATGGGCAGAAGGACTGTCTTTTACTCCATATAATACACTGTATTAACCCCCAGTGGATTTCAGTTAGTTGGCAGAAAAAGTAACAAAATGATAAAAAATAGCCTAATGTTCCCAGTAAGTTATCTGCTGAATTCAGGAAATAAATAAAAGAAAAGAAAATGGATTAAAAATGTACAGAAGATACTTCATTAAAATATGGAAAAGGTTAAATCAAATTCTCTCTGTCAGTAAGGCCTTAGAATATGATGTTACTGTATTCCTTATTTTACACACAAAACAATTCCAAAACGATTCTCATTTTTTCTAGTGCTAGATGCCTTTAATTAACAATAATTTTATCATAAGTCTATCATCTCTGATCTATTTTAATGCATTAGGATGTATTTCCAGGGCACCAGACCAAAACTATAAACCCCTTGAAACTTCTCCTCAATCTCCCCATCTGCCCCAAGAATATATACATCCACAATAGTTTCAAAACCACAGAGCTAATGTCTTTAATAAATAATTCTCCTCTCTTACATGAATACATTACTAATAGTTTTAAAAATATATAACCATAAATAAATTAGCACCTTGAATATCAGTTCATAAACATTGTAAAGACCTTCATTCCCTACATTAATCTGGCTGAATGGGTTATGTCCCATTCTACTGCCTAGATCACAAAGAATGAATCCCAGATCCTTAAAAGTATTAGGAGTCAAGCACCTAAATACCTTTGAGGATTTGAGTCTAAGAGCTATTTCTGAAACCTCCAAACTAAGCTGTACATTTAGCTCAACTGATAGATACTTGGCCCCAAGTCCTCAAAGGTATTTAGGCTCCTGACTTCTATTGAAATCAATGGAAATTAGGAGACTAAGGGCTTGTCTACACTTAAAACACTACAGTGGCACAGCTGCACCACAGCAGCGCTTCAGTGTAGACACTACCTGTGCCAACAGTAGGGATTCTCCTTTCACCATAGTTAATTCACCTCCCCAAGAGGTGGTAACTTGGTCAATGGAAGCAATCTTCCATCTACCTGTCACAGCCGTGAGCCTGGAGTTCAAGTTCTGACTGCTTGTCGGTCACAAGTGTACCATGTGCAAAGAGAAGAACAGGAGTACTTGTGGCACCTTAGAGACTAACAAATTTATTAGAGCATAAGCTTTCGTGGACTACAGCCCACTTCTTCGGATGCATATAGAATGGAACATATAATGAGGAGATATATATACACACATACAGAGAGCATAAACAGGTGGGAGTTGTCTTACTAACTCTGAGAGGCCAATTAATTAAGAGAAAAAAAAAAAAAAAAAAACTTTTGAAGTGATAATCAAGCTAGCCGAATATATTACAACAGAAAAACTTCAAAAACAGACTCCAAAGAGAGACTGCAGAGCTAGAATTGATATGCAAACTAGACACAATTAACTCCGGTTTGAATAAGGACTGGGAATGGCTGAGCCATTACAAACGTTGACTATCTCCCCTTGTAAGTACTCTCACACTTCTTATCACACTGTCTGTACTCGGCTAGCTTGATTATCACTTCAAAAGTTTTTTTTTTTTTTTTTTCTCTTAATTAATTGGCCTCTCAGAGTTAGTAAGACAACTCCCACCTGTTTATGCTCTCTGTATGTGTGTATATATATCTCCTCATTATATGTTCCATTCTATATGCATCCGAAGAAGTGGGCTGTAGTCCACGAAAGCTTATGCTCTAATAAATTTGTTAGTCTCTAAGGTGCCACAAGTACTCCTGTTCTTCTTTTTGCGGATACAGACTAACACGGCTGTTACTCTGAAACTTGTCATGTGCAAAGACACAAGCGTGCTGGGGGGAAAAAGACGTGCCAGGTGCAGTCCCCAGCTTTGCGTACAGGGCACCAGTCCGGAACACAGAAGGTGAAGGAGCAAGGAACCAATCTGACACCGATACGAGCTAAGTGTCCCCATACAAAACCAGAAGCCCGCGCCTAAATCGGGAGGTGTGCCCACGTGTTAGCCGTATGGACTGATCACCCTATCGGCCAGGGTCTCCTCCAGATTTTGCCAGCTCGTGTCATGTGTTTTTTCCCTTCTTTTGTACTTTATTTTTCAAAACTACGTCCCACATCTCTCTTATGTACTCGGTATCCATACTGCTGGTCAGTTGCATCTGGAGTGCGGTACGTATGTTTTAAGTTTTAGTACTATTTCTAGTTGACGTTTTACCCTCTTCCCCAAGTAGAGTTGTAAAATTTTTAAGTTAGATACCCTTTTTAATTGATGAATTATCTTTCCCACTTGTCCCTTCCCAATCCAAGTTGTAAAGCGTCCCATGTTAATAGTAATAAAGCAGCCACTTGGCTTTAAATCACAGCCCGTTGCATCCCGTTCCTTTCTCCTCCTCCCCCATTAAACCTACACCTGAACCTCGCTTGTCTTTGTCACCACCTAGTGCTGTCTACATGGGGACTTAGGTTGGCTTAACTATGTTGCTCAGGGGTGTGGATTTTTCACATCCCCGACTAGTTTTCTTGTGTAGACCAGGCCTAAATAACTTTAAGGATCTGGTCCTTGGTTCTTTGGTGCTTTAGGTCCTGGTGACTCACAGAAGTGATAATGGGGACAGTGCTGATTACACAGACATAAAAGCAATATATCTGCCACCTACTATCCTTAACATAAAAAAATACCATATGTAACTACATAAATTGACATATTTCAAATTATCAAAGGTATACTTTTCAGCAAGGCAGCTTCAGGGGGTTACATTTGTCCAATCAACCTCTGGAAAAACAGTACAAAGTGAAAATCTTTCATTATTTCATTCCTTCAATACTCCACTCAACTGATAGTCCAGCATCCTAGGGTTTTCTCTCCTTTGTCAGCTTGGATAATAAATCCACAAATACTTCTGCTTATTAGATAAAATCTTTAGTACCAGACAGGTACTGTGCATGATTTAAATCTCTATTTAACTATATTATTGTACAGCCTCAGCCTCCCATTTTTTGAATGCAATAATTTCAAAGTTTCCTCTGAAAAGCTCAGACCTTTTTTCTTTTATGGCTTGTTTCCTTCACCGCTTCCACCTCCAAACTCCCTACATGGTCTCATGAACAGAATGAAGATTGATAATTGAAGTAATGTGTGCCTTCATTTAATATATTTTTAATACTCTTTTCTAAGAATTCATGGATGTAATTTTCATTCAATATGAGAAAGGATGCAGGAAAAGGCACTACAATAATAAACTATGCATTTTATAAACTATGGTTCAAGGATATTTGTGGTAAACTTACAATAACGAATCCTGATGTTGTAATATGTGGTACTGGAATATCAGTGGCATATTATCCATTCTATTTTGTGTATTCATTTAAAACTAAATTGAAATATAGGTCCTAAAGCTACAACTAGCTCCACACAGGTACAGGATTCCATCGGCATAGAGCTGGTTATAGAATCAGGGCCTATGTCAATAAATAGCTAAATATGTTAAATGTGCATAGAACTTGAAAGCATCAAATCTTTGCTGTTGGATCAAGACTTTGTTTCAGGGACAGGGATCATATGTTCCCAGATGTTTGTACAGTGCCTAGCATATTTTGATGTTGGAATATCAACAGGAATAATAAAAAAATAGCTTTAGGTTGTATTTGGTTTTAAGGAAAAACATTTATGTTTACTTAATCTTTTATCCAAACCAGCAAACTCATCCCTAATTTAAACTGATTGCAATTAACAATATACCAAAAAAACACTGTATTACCTAGAATTAGATGGTGGGTATCTCAGTGGAAGCTGACATTCTCTAAACTTTGAGGAAGTTGCCAATCCACATGGAGAATAGGAGTGAGATTCTCACCTTCTTCCAACCCCTTTACACCTTTAAAAGGACCCTAAAAGTCTCTGATCTGGCTAAATGTAGGACCTGAGGATGATACTTGTAAGTCCATCTTCCAAGGACCTCATTGAAAGCCCTGGCACAGGTTAAGTCTGAGAGTGGGAGGGGTGTGTCAGGCTGGGGCCTCAACACTCAAAGCTGTGGAGATTTGGGGCAGTGCTGTGGCCCATAGGTAGCTGTAACTAGGTTGTTTTAAGGCACACCTTAGGACTGTTGGTGTTACACAGGAGGCTGTAGAGCAGCCCAGAAATGGGAGGGCAGAAAGGTGGCTTAATGCCACCACAGACTTCCCTTCTTCCTGGATTGTGAATTCTGTGTGATGCTTGTAGGATCCATCTACACTTACAATTGTATATGGTTACTTGTGTGTTGTTGTGTCATAACCCCACTGTTGCCACATCTGAAACCTGAAGCATGTTTCAGTGTGTGAAAGCTAGTAGGAATGAAGGGTGTGAGTATGTACATCTCTGAGCTATAATAAGGCCCTGGATCCATTCTACAATGTAGTGTGTACAGGGACAAAGGGCTTGGACCAGATCATGGGTCGATAGTCCTCCAGGGCCATTAACCCAATGCATTGATCCCTTTGCTGCCTCTGAGAGCAGCTGCTTGGTCTCTGAAGCACACACAGGAGCTGATCAATATGTGGTGAGAGTATGCCATCCCCCATGTATTTGCCCAAGTCAGCAGGAACATTCAATTGTACTGGGACATTTCACAGAGGCTGGAAAAGCATGGCATTCACTCAACTCCGACCCACTGCTTGGACTGCATGAAGCACTTCAGTCTCCTGTTCCCCAGAGGGTAAAGGACTCCAACAGTCACTCTGGGAGGGCAGGAATGGGTGCTCTCCAGGGCAGTGAGTATGGACCTTTAAATGACTCATGACCCTCTACTCAACCCTGATGGCCTCATTGTATAATGGGATACTGATAAGGAGCAGAGTAAGGAGGGAGTAGGGACCTTGGGGGGAGTTTTGGGGGAAGCCTTTGGAGACATGGAGGAATAGAAGCAAGTGATTCTGCACTTGTGCCTGGTGGAGCCAGTGAAGGAAGCTCTCCTGAGTAGCTTAGGGACCTAGAGCCAGGATCCAGAGCCACTGCAGGAACCAGAGTCTGACACCGGTAAGTTTTACAATGGACCCCAACTTCTCTGACAATATCCAATCTTGCTCCAGTGCGACATGCCTGAGCCTGGCCCTCCCACCACATTCCACCCCCTGTCTACCCCCACATGGTCCTGGAGCAACACATGGTTTTATTGAATTAAATTAAATTAATGGTTTTATTGAAATCCCATGAACCACTGTAAAGAATTTAGCAGATGCTATAACAGGTTATTAACAACCCATCACTGTACTCCTGTGTCTGTGCATTTCTTGGTCAGCACTGACAACAATAGTCCCTAGACCACATGAAACTGCAGGGGAAGGGAATGAGGGAGGAAGAGAGAAGGTGGGTTTTAAAAGGGACCATGTAGAGAGAAAATAGTTTCATGACACTCACGGTTGTGCCAAGACCCAACACCACCCCTCTTCACTCCCCATTTTTCCTTCCCCTTATGAACAGGTGCTGTGAAGAGCAGGGGTAGGGGTTGTTGGTGGCTTGTGTGTTGGCTCACCTACATCCCAGGAATGGAAAGGGTACCATTTGGTTGTCCAAGGAAAGTCAGAGCAGTCCATTCTCCCTCTGACTCTTTCAAATGGTTTGTGCCATTCCCATTCCCTTGGTGTCTATCCTCTCCTCTCATGGAACCACTCTGCAGAAGCTGGGAGAAAGCAGGGGAGTGAAGCATCTGTTCTGGCAGTTGTACAAATGTCATGCCATATCCTTTAGCAGTGGAGAAGCAACTGGCTTGTGATGTTAATCCAAAAGTTCAGGAAAGAAAATACACTTTTGGCGTCACTTTCAGTTTCCTGTCCCTTTCAGTGCTGTTTGCTGAATGCTACCCTTGTCTTTGACTCGGCAGGATATTGCAGTGTGGACCATGAAACCATTCTGGTGGTAGGGAACAAGCAGCACCACAGAGATAACATAGAAAGATGCAGAAGGACCCTGGAAGACCTGCTTCATGACATAGATAGAAGGAGTCACGAACAGCTCAACTTTCTTAGGGAAAGGGAGGAATGGGCTCTTAGGCAGAGTGAGGCATTCCTGAAAATGGAGAGATAGCAGAGGCAATGGGAACATGCACAGAGGGAATGGGATAATGCACTCAGACCCTAGTGAAATTGGTGCCAAATGCTTTCAGGGCCCCCTCACAGCCATGGACATTGCTCCTGTACAGGAACAAGCACCATCCCCTTCTTCTTTTCCTCCTCCTTCAGTTGCTGTCCAGATTGCTCCTGAGGCAGTGAATCCCACTACCACCCCTGATGGGAAGAAGCTTGCTGGATGCCTGGCTCAACATCATCCACAGGCACCTGAAACCCCTCACCAGGGAACCCCTCCCCCAGCATTCAGGAGGGAACTGATGAGCCTGATTCAGGCTCTGTAGCCCTGTTTGTGTTCATCCCCCAACCAAGCCTCACACTGTAAACACCCTCATTTTTCCCCATGCACAACATTCCACAGCCCTTATACCCTTGTCAAGGAAAGGAGAAGGGGAAGAGTGAGGCGATGTATCCACAGACATTAATATTTGCCCACTTCTCAGGGAATTTGACCTTGCAGTTTTGTTTTTTTATTTGTTTTGGGTTTTGGTTCAATTGTTCCTGTTAAAAACTGGTTTCACTCAATGTTTGTTGTGTGTATATAAATAAAAGCTATTGTTTATTTTACTGTTCACTTTACTCGTGTGTCCACCTTGTTTTCCAAGTATGATCACTGAGATACTGCTCAGAGGTTTGGGAGGATATAGCAGAATTCAAAGCACATGAATGTGTTTTCTTTAAAGTCTGGTGACATGGAAATGGAAACAATTTCACCTCTCCCACACCCTGCCAGCCCCTGGCCATGAATTTGCTATTTTTTTTTAAAGGTTCATGACAATGGTATGCTGTGAAATAGCTGTTGCTGTCCATCGTTTTGTGAACAATTTAAGTGATAATACAGGCAAGGGAAACAAAATTAAATTAATACTGAAGATATCTGATACTGATAACTTGTGCTTTTCCAACCCTTACCTTCCAATCACCACCAAAATTCACTACTGGAAACCATGGGAGTATATATGTCCTGGGAGTAATCATGAATAGCACCTGATAAAATGCTGTGTGCAATGGTGTCAGAAAACATTATGAGGAAGGAGTGTATGAAAGCCCTACCAAAACTGTACAGAACTTTTTTTCAATTACTTTAACAATGCTTAAGTGCTTCACATTAAGCGACCCAAAACAGAACAATTAACATATAATAAAAACATTGCTCAATGGTCCCCTTAAAGTGCATTAAAGCTTCCCTTAGCACAAAACCAGGGCCAAAGGTGTTAACAGGGGAGGACCCTCAAGATTCTATACTTTCAATTAGTACATTAGCTGCAGGAGGTTGAAATCTAGGGAGGTGTCTTGCAACAGAAGTGTGTGGCAATACTCTAATGAGCTTTTCCAGCAGCACCATAGCATCAAAATAGAGTCCATTAGCACAATCCTAAGTCACCTTCTGGCTCCTCAGTGCTCCATGATGTATGAGCACATAGCACCACAAATTTCCTTGGCCTACTGGGAAGCAGGACCAGTCTGCACATGGGCAGGATCTGGCTGCCTGTAAGGCTTTGAAAAACAGCTCTGTTCTGTGCCCATTCCCTGTGGAAGCATTCTCATTTAACAACACAAATGTTATACAAGGCACAGCAAACCATGATAATTCAAACTGCATTTGGCACATTGGCATCTAGATGGGTCCAGAGACATCGCCAATGGACTTTCAGCTGCCCAAAGACACACTCCCCATTCATTGGGTAACTACTCAGTCTGTAGTTGAACTTCCTTTTTCTTTAAAAAGCAACAGAGAGTCCTGTGGCACCTTTAAGACTAACAGATGTATTGGAGCATAAGCTTTCGTGGGTGAATGCCCACTTCGTTGGATACATCTGTTAGTCTTAAAGGTGCCACAGGACTCTCTATTGCTTTTTACAGATCCAGGCTAACACGGCTACCTCTCTGATACTTGACTTCCTTTTTCTTGGGTTTGGCACTATCACACTGGGGCTTCATGAACCACGGTAGGAGCAGATATGATATTGGCACAGAAACACCATACACAATCACATTGTTTGGAGGAATAAAGTTCCCCTCCCACCAATGGCACAACCTTGACCTCCTGAGCACCCTGGCATCATGGACCTTTCCCATGTGTAAATTGTTCATGTTCATAAACCAACCCCTGTAGTCCACTAAGCCTTGGATAACCAGTGAATAGTAATATTTCTAGTTAATGCATTCATTGGCCCCTTTTGGAGGACAAAAGTACAGGTATTTGTGTTTTGTTGATGCCCCCTGCATAGTTCAGAAAACCCATCCACTGAAATTCTGCAATAACTTCAGGGACTTGGGTTTTGGCAGCCACTCTTGGAAATATCACAGTGTTGATACTCTGGGAAATCTGTACAACCACTGTTCCAAGGGTAGACTTGTGAATGCTTAACTGGTTTTCAACTGACCAGTAGGGGTCAGATGATGCCAGCTTCCAAAGGGTGATAGCCACCGGCTTATGCACTGGTATGGGTTTCCAAACTAGAGTGGACTGGCACTGGAGGGTTGGTGCAAGCTGCTTGCACAACTCCATGAAGATCTTTTCCCCTCATTCTGAGTGTCTCCAACCACTGGTCATCATCCCAGGTTTCCAAGATGATGTTGTCCACCACACTGTGCTGGTTCTTTGGGAACAGATGTGGTGGTTGACACGTAGGCACACCATTCTGACTTTTAACATATGTGTTCCTTGGGACCACAGTGTTTTTTATTTCTCCCCTGGTCAGCCATTTTTGCTGTATCAAATTTTTATGGACTGATTCCGTCCAGTATCTGGTACTTCAGCTCATGAACGTTTGTCCAGTGAGCAGTAGCAGGAGCAGAACCACATCAATATGCACTTGCTCCATATCACCAGCACAGTTTGGCATAAAGGAGAGGTAACCGGGCACAGCCATCACCATATGTGTGAAGGTGGCATACCAATAACATGCAGTAATGCACTTTCCAGAGTAGATATTGTGACACACATGACTGGGGAATACTCTCCCTGAAGTGGTAGTGCTACTGTCAGGTACCAAAAAGCGGTAGTGTGGATTCAGGCGTATGCTTGTTCACAGCGTGTATCCATTCCCAGCTTAGCATATGTGGGCATTCGGCATAGATACAGAGTACATGTGCTAGCAGTACATATACAAATACACAGGTAAGCATGAACATGTAGACATAGCCTTAGAGGAACAGCTCAGAATCTCCCCTATATACATTTTTAGGGTTCTTTAGTTAAAGTTTTGATATGACATAATTACAACAAAACAAAGTGCTCTGACACTGATATAAAGCTGTAACAATAAAAAAAAATATTTAACCTTAGAAATAAATGTCAGTATCATAACAAAAGTTACCTCTTATCAGTATTAGCACATATTACAGTTAGGTACAACATGACTGTTATTGGTTCATTGTATTCCTCTTTGCAGTTTGGTTTTACCCAGGAAAGTTCACCTTAGATCTTTCCTCTAATTTCTAAGCCATCTCCATTAGTTGTTGTGGATCTAACACTGCAGCAGTTCTCTTGGCTGTTACTAAAATAGATTATGCATATCCACTGAGCTCGTGGTAAAAGCACAGCTGGTGCTAAATAGGCAACTATATGCTCTTGTCAATGCTGCTGAATTAGTGTGCATGGAGGAACTACTGTGCCAGATGCCTGTAAATGTTATTTGTATATTACTTTAGTGCCTAGACACCCCAAACAAGACTGTAGTAGGCACTGTATAAATATGTTGTGTATAATAGTCTCTGTACCAAGCATTATCATCCCAAACTGGTGGAGAATTGAAGAATAAACAGAGTTTGTAATACAGGAATTCCATATTAGAAACACGACTTTAACTCAGATCTCCTAATCCTAGACTACTCCCTTAACCTCAAAAACCTTCCTTTCTCTGGGAAGTGTTTTATAAGCATTTGCATTGACACTAAGGTAAAAAGAACTTGAACAGCTTGCCCATGATTATCAGAATATAAATGAGTGTTTCAGCCTATAGTAGATTATTACTCAGAAATTTACCCATTCTGAGACCAAGATTCCCTTCTTGCTAATGCTGCCGTAAATCAAGAGTAACCACATTCAAGTCAACGGAGTTAAACCAATATAAATCTGGTGTGAGATGAAAATCCAGCCGTTGGTCTTTTACTACAGCCAGTAGGTTACAAGAACCCCACAAGTGTTCCTAATACAAGGGTACATTTTAATTTGACTTCACTCAACAATGCTAATAAAATAGCACTCTAAGGCAAGAATTTAAAATGATTAACTCTGAGACTTTAAAATACTAAAAAGAATCTCAGTGTGTCACTTAACCTCATGGGGCAAAGAATAATGCAAATGAAATGCACACAGGAGTGAGTTTTATATTGTCAATGATAAAAGTGATAATCGCTTCAAGTCAAAGCAAAATGACAGATGAAAGAAACCTATAGAACAGCCTGGGGGAGCTCCTGAGGCTAGAGCAGGATACCAAATATACACCTGTTAGACTGATATTTAATGAAGCTTTGTTGGTTCTATAATAAATGTTCAAGGTCTCTGGCGCATGAAATACCATTTAACACTGCTACAAGGAAATACCCTCTTTGGGTTGTGGTTTGTTTTTGGTTTCTTTTTCCTCCCCGGTGGAGGGAGGAATCTTTTCTACACTTTGTCACCTATTTCAACAAATATCTTTCATTTGGAAGACAAGTGTGAGAAAGAGAAAATTTGTCTGGATTATGTATTTGTAACCTTTATATTTATGTAAAACAGAATAGGAGATAAACATGGAGCTGAATGTGGGCAGTAGCAAAGTGGCTATAAGCTACTTTTGAATTCCCTCAATCTTAGGGCCAGTTGGAGACCAAGATGGGTCTTTGTGTAATGTGGAGCAGCCTCCAGACTCCTTTAAGATATGAATGGTTGTCCATGGTCAGAGAACTGAGGGACACAAGGAGGGTAAAATAGAACTGCAACACTGGTCCTATAGCATGTACTGACTCTTGCTACACCAGGGAAGTGTCCAGTTATCAGTTCCATTAAAGCAGGGACTTCAACATAACATAGAATCATGGCCAGTGTGTCTAGAAGTCCATACCACAGTACAGTGAGCTACCAGGCAAAATTTCCATTTTGTGTTGATCTGATCAGTTCATTTACATAGTAACCTTAGATCTCTCCAGAGAAACTTCCTACAGGTTAATCTCACTGCATCAGATTCAGCCCTGGTGAAAGTTCAATACGTTTGCCAGAGTTATATCAGAGCTGAATTTGGCTCCCTGTTGTTGGTTTTAGTGCTGCTGATTGCAATTAGCATGGAGCAGTTTAACCAGCACATGGAGGATTCTTTCCCCAGCAAGGTACAGAATGTCATTTATATCTCTAAACTGTTGTGGCAAGTTTTATCAACGTTGTGAAGTGGTATTACTAGCATTATACCCCTTTCCTCATTTTTGTTACTGTCTCCAGGCAAACAATGGGTTAAAGGTTCAAGGGGAAAACTCCACTGGTAATTGGAGTGGTTCGCTATTTGCGAGGGTCAGCTGAAGTTCATTATAATGAGATGAAATAAAGTAGGATACACACCTGAGGAGAAGCAAAGGCCCTAGCTATATATAGACAGGTATTTTGCTGTCTTTTGACTGTTTGTATGAATAGGGAAGGGAAAGTTTTTGTCAGTATGGAGGTTAGAGTTGAGAAAAGCTGCATAGGTGTTCCTACTCTAAAGCAGGAGACATAAACTGAACTAGTTGTTTGTACACTATTAGTTATAAAGTTTGTTCTTCTGTAGACTTTTTTTGTTCCTGTATCTTGTATGTTGAAGTAAATCTATTTACTTTTGGAAACAGTTCCTACATTCATCTACAATAAAGACTTACTTCAATATTTGTGAAATTACACATGGAAGTGGGTGTACCAAAAACTGATATTTTAAGCCAATTAATTACCTTATCAAGCTAATAGAAAATAGGATATTTGTTTTTATTTGTTATACACATTTGTCAGATATGAACACTCTTTTGAGTGCTTATTTTCAGGGAAAATGGAGTAAAGAAACTTAAGCATTCAAATGCTTAGAATTTATAATACAATCTCTCTTTGCAGCTCATAATTCTCTGTTGTGCCAAAGTGGTCAGAAAAAAAGTAAAATGCTCTTAAAAATGAGGAAATATATTTTAGAGAACATTTTAACACTCTTGGGTATGTTGGCATCAATTGCCACCTCCATGGATCAAAACTTGTTAATGATCTGTCATGTGATGCAATTCAGAAGAGAAATATGACCGACTGATTTCTGTAGGCTCCGTGTAATTGTGGAAGTTTGAAACATCAGTGAGCAACATTACCCAAAGGAATACTGCTATCTGAGACATAAATCTAAAATAACAAACTGAAAGTAAAAGATTAAAACAAGCAATTAGTTTGGTCACTTTCTACCTGAAATTTTTGATATTTTGAATTACAATATTCCAGAATCTTCATCAACAGTTTAGGCTCTGAACACTGTGAATAGATCCTAGTTACCAGTCTATTGCCACTAGGCATGTCTCTATATATAGATCATTAATGAAATCTCATGCCAGAATAGGTAAAGCTAGGGCTCAAAGAAAGAGGGAATGTAACTCCCTTCTCCTCCACCTGGCTTGGCTAAGCAACTGTTCTTTTTCAGTTGGTGCATTGACAGTTTTCCTTATCTTTTGGTGTACTTTAACCACTGTGTATAGCTCCATTAGGCCTTGTATCAGTGTAACACCCTCTTGTGTATTATATGTCACTTTAAGTGATGGTTGACATTTTGGCAGACACTAGTGATTGAAGTGGGCACCTCCAGAGTTAAAAGTGTGAATCTCTACAGCTTGAACTAAAAAGCTAGGCTCTATGGCTGGGGATGGAACAGACTTTCATCTTCTGTGAATCATATACAATAAAGATACATAATGCACACTGACCAATGATACAGCTTCATATGTGCTAGTAGGAGCATGGTTGTGCTATATTGTTGCCTCTGGAACAGCAGGGTAAGGGAGAGATTGACATCACAGCCACAGAAAAAAAAAAAGTTAAATTGCAGCTGTCCGGCCACATCTTCATATCATAAAATGTAGAAGTTTTCTTCAAGCAATTGTCCCATGTAAAGGGAAACTCACGAATCCATCCTATGTTAACTTAAAAGAAAAGTGCCCTAGCATCTATGCATTGCACTTTATGAGGCAGCTGCTGAATGAATGGTAGAATCTTCCTAGTGTGATGAGATCTAATATGGGCACTGGCTCACGGAGCCAGTGATAGAAGAGAAAGTTCATGCTTTGAGCATTGCGTAGCCACGTATGGTTCAGGAGAAAGAGAGAGAAAATACAAAGTGTCAGATCCCCATCTAGCATACATTCTGCCCTGACTTATACCCCATTGATCTAAGACAGGTGTGAGTAAGGGCCAAATTTGGCTCATGGTAGCACAAGAGAGCAGCTGATCTTGAAAGAAACAAACTAGTGTAGGTAGGAGTGGCCGGTGCACAGCGCACTGGTGAGGAGTGCACATAGATTGCCAGAGATGTGATTCTCCAAAATCCACTTTCATTGGCATTGCCAAAAGGAAATTGTGGGTATGCAGAAAATATTCTGTAACTTCCTAAGAGTCAAAGTGAGGAATCTTCCACCACAATGGTAACTACGAATGACAAGTAGGACAGCTTGGATATCCCAAAAGATGAGACGGGAGGAACATAGAAATGGCCATACTGAGTCAGAACAATAGTTCATCTAGTTCAGTATCCTGTCTCCAGTCAGTGGCCAATGCCAGTTGCTTCAGAGTGAATGAACGGAACAAGGCAATTATTGAGTGATCCATTCCCTGTCGTCCAGTCCTAGCATCTGGCAGTCAGATTTTAGGGTGATTCAGAGCATGGTGTTACACCCCTCACCATCTTGGCTCATAGCCATTGATGGACCTTGTTGTTAGAAGCTACCGGGTGTGTGCTTCTGCTTTCTCCTGTTGATATCACTCGGCTGCGTGCATGCGTTCCCTCTGTGTGCTGTCCCAGCTCTGCAGATAGCTGACACAGCAGACCCGACGAGAACCCCCAATGACCGCAGAGTCTAGTAAGGTACAAAGGCACCTCGGCCAAGTTTATTGCAATCTCGGACACAATTGCAGTTCCCTGTAGGTTTCTGAGCCTAATTCAGGGCATACTACGAGAAAATTGCCTCTTGGCAAGGACCCGGCTCAGTGGCGGGACTTTCCACTGCCCCCGTGGCCGGACAAAGATATCCACTCAGGGATACATTCTTATACACAGATACAAACAAGTTACACATCACTCCTGACGTATTGAGGTGCAACCCCTCTACGCAGCAAGGTACAACCCCTCTACGTAGTAAGGTGCCGCCTCGCACCTTGTACCTGTTGGTTAGATCAAAACAACTCTATCCATCATTTTACCCTTTTGCCCCTGTCATTGGGATGGGTCGGTCTGTTCCCTGTTATCTGTGGAATGTTCCGGTATAGTGTATCTTGGTACCATGTTTATACTTTAACTATGCGAGGTGAATATATATTTATGCAACATCAGCCCTTTTCTTGCCAGCTTCTGTGAGCAGGGCCTGCCTCTTGCTCACAGCTTAGCTTTGCTTTATGTTAGCAAAGTCTTGACCATTACTTTAGTTTGGTTCAGGCCTCATACTGGGCCTTCATTAGGGCCTTCACTTACTACATTCTCCCACTTTTTGTCTTTTTAAGGGGAGGATGTTTACTCATCGTCCCGGAAAAGCATAGTGCATAGACTAAAGATAACCCAGTGGGCTAAACACTGTTAGGTGGTTACCTTATTTTGCTATCCATACACTTATGCCCCATCCGTCTGTTTAGTCTGCACATTCCCTCATACGACTGGCAGACAGATTTTATTATTCAATTTTATTTTTAGTCCCTTATGGTGGGCCTGGGAATGTTAGGCCCGGGACCATGACTGAGGAATGTAGTATTATGATTGAGCCTTAGAGGCACTCCCAAATAATTAATATATATGAATTATATGGATATGGCATATATATTTGTAGTGTGTATGGGCATATATGTATAGTATGTACGTGTACATATGACATCACTTTATATTCAAGCATAACTATGTTTTTCCAGTTTGGTGTTGTACTCTGGTCCTTTTACTTTGGTAACACTGATAGAAACACACTCCTATTAGGGCAATTCCAGTTATCACCTGTCTCATCATTAGTAGTAGGCTGAGTGTTTTAAAATACTGGATAGGGATTGTGATGGTGTGTCCCACAGTGCTATGTATATGAGAAGAAAAACAGAAATTTGGAGTAGTGACACTACCACTGAGGCCTTTATATATAAATATATTGTAATTAGTTACTACCCAGTACTGTCCATTCATGTTATAGGTTACCCTTACTGCTAGTTGTCACCCTCTGGTTAGCTTCACTGGGCAGGAAATAGAAGTGGCTAGCTTCTCTGTTCCATTGGTTGCACGGCTCTGCGATACACCAGTAGTTGACATAGATCCAGTTGTTTCTTATGGATGCTGTCTTCCAGATAACCTACTGAATGGACAGTAACCAATTTATCAAATAGTGCTGTGTCAGGATGTAGTATTGGTACCCAGACACTGAACAAGATTGTTTTGAATAACATGTGCCTCAGTTAGGATGCAGTGTCACTGACCCAAATTATGACTGGTACTAACAGGCAATTTGTTTACCCAATTTGTCGTTACTGTGTAACTTTTTGTTTTGTTTTTTCTTTGCCTTCACATTGTTTGCTGCCATTTGTTTGTTGATTTTTACCTGTGTGTTGGTTAAACAGTTTAGCAAGGTTATGCATATTGTAAATGTTGTACAGCAATAATACAGTTCAGCAATAAGACAACAGTACAGCAATAATACAGTTGTTTTACATAGTAACCAAGTTGAAATTAAATGATGGTTTATCCTGGTCTAGCTAGTGGTTTTTAGCTGGTTGTTAACTTAATTGTCCATATATGGTAGATAGAGGTATATTTAACCAGTCTCTTATTTATAAAGCACTTCATTTTTCTGTTCTTGATGCTTGGGGGTTTCTTCACTGTATACTGATATCATCTGGTGTCTTCAGGGTGTGATATTTTTTGGGGTCTTTGGTCTGTGGGATGCAACTTAAACAGATAGTTAGTTAACATAATAAAGGATTTTTGTTTTTCTTTTTTGTTTTTGTTTTCAGTAACCCAAACGTAATACACAGTTTAACTTAATTTGTTTACAATGTAATAAGAACAATGTAATAGGGACTGAGCCTTTTATAACACAAGCTATACTTTTGCAATTGTTGTATAGACATTCATTTTAAGTGTATTACTAATATTTTTATACGAAATGTAATGTTTAACGGCTAAAATAAATGCTCACAATCTTCCATGAGAAGGTGTATTGCTTTCCCGTGCTGAACAATTTGTTTCAGCAAAGGAGTGAACAGAATTTTTACCAAGCTTTTTAGAGTTAATTTGCTTGTGATACCAATTTCACTTTTGTTAACTGTTTAGAAGCACAACTTTAACAACTACTGATTCCCATTAACATAACATAACAAAAGAAAAGCATAAAAAATTAAACCAACTATAAAATTAAATCAAAATAAATTTTAAATACAGTACTTTGAGGGTATTTGAGGGTATACTTTCATGATGCTTTGCTATGTTTGGGAGCCAAAGGTGGAAACCTGTTCAAATTGTTTGGTTAGCTTTATGCATAAATTGTTATTTTAAAACATTTTGGTTATGATATTCTTATAACTATATTTAAAAGTGCAAACAAGTTTATAAAAAGCCCAAACAAGAAATTAACATTTTGTTAATATTATTTTTACCTTAATGTTGAGGTTTCCCCTTACATTTTTTCTTGGAATAACAAAAAAAGAGAAATCTTAAAAAACAAAACAAAACTGTGATTGATAAAAGAATATTTTTTGTTTGCAATTGCATTATTTGTTGAGGCAGAAATATATGTACATATATTTGTAACTGAAACCTTTTTGAACTTTGCACAAAAAATTGGTGCTTATAATGCTATGATTATACCCAACCATGATCTTAAAATAGTGTGGTACCACACATACATAATTTTTTTTAAAGGGTATAAAATTGACTTTTGTTGCAACAAAATAAAAATAATAAAAAATAGTCACGTGACCCACACAACATACAACACAAGACAACACACATGACATACAGGACAAACTTACAATTAACAACAAATGGCGCCAGAATTCTATTCATAACTATACAAAGTAAGGCAAACAAAAATAAAAAATAAAAAGGGTTATATTTAAATAAATAAATTATTACCTTATTTAAAACTTGTTACATAAATTGTTAAAAATATATTAATATTTGCCAAATGTATTGTATTAATTTGGTACCAAGGAATTTTGCATTACTTTTTATTTAACATTATTTCAAAACTCTGCTATATGGAAATAAGAAAAGTCCATGTTTCAAATATTAGTGAATGGTTAGGATTAGAAGCAGAGTGTGCATTTCTGTTGCTTGGCAACCATATCTTCAAGAAAGTTAGGAATAATTCTAGCTGTTGCATTCCTGAAGGGTTAAAATACTTAATTTACTGGGATTTATTTAAAGAAAAGTTTTTACCTTGTTTTCTTTTTGTTTCTTGTTTGATTCTGTTTTCAATTGCTTTATCTTTTGGAGGTTTCTGTAAAAACTATAACTTTTAACTTTTAAAACAAAAAGAGAGCAGAATTGAGGAGAGGCAGGGGAGAGAGCGGGGGAGTGAAGAGCAACCTAGGAAGGTAGTGAGACCTGAGCCAAGAGAGATTAACTCTATCAAGATATTTGAAAGTACAGGCAGCAGCAGCAAGTTTAGCAAACTAAGAAAGCATATAAAGGACAAAACTTAACCAGTATGTAAAAATATTTGAGAAAGACGTTTATATTTTCAGATATGAGTGCGGAGTGTGGTTCCGTGGGTCAAAGCAGTTGGGAACCTGCACAGTTAGGAACTGCGCCCCTGTTTTTTATCCTGGCTTTGAGAGGAGAATAGGGGTAGTTACCTGCTCTTGTAAAACTTGAATTTGTTCCCCCAATGTCTGTTGCTTTTGTGTGCATGCCAGATGGATGGCGGGAGTGCCCTTTTTTGCTGCAGTTAACTGGTTTTGGGCAACGCCATGTGTTAATGCATCAATTCTAGGTGTTAACACATTTAATTTTGGTTTTTTACTTTGAAATGCTTTTTTATTCACTCCCCTGCGATCGAGTCGCAGCTCCTGTCTCCTAATGTGCTCTGTGAACTGTTCCATATTTTCCGTCATTTGATTTACCAATTCTGTGAAAGTATTATGTGCTACTCTTTCCTTCTGTGCACTTACTTGTCCCGTTCTGACAGGCACCAGTCTAGGTCTCAGTGTAAGTTTAACTGGAATCTGGCTTTTATCATAAGGTGGTGGTTGCAATGCAGTGGACCCCGTTTCATCTTTTAATTTTACTAGGACCACCTTTTTCCACTTCTGTCCCCATTCTTCAGGCACAGGGTAGCTACCTGAAGCCTGCTGTTTACCACCAATATTTATAACAGGGGACGGCACTTTTTGCTTCTGCAGGTTTTCTACAGCTGTTTCCAATTTTTTATTTTCCTGCTTCACTTGCTCGAGCATATCATGAGTTTGGACCCCCTGTTGCTCTGCTAACAGAGCTTGGGCTTTCCAGTGCTCAACTGCCCGGGTTACCTCTTCTACTTCTCCTGTTTTTTCTGTTACTTGTTTGGCCAGCATTCCAGCATGCTGTCTGAGCCATCTCACTGCCAGAGACATGAGTTGCAAAATTCTTGCTTTTTTACTCTTATTACTGTTTCTCAGAGCCTCGGTTTCTACCATCGCTCTACATAAGCTAGTCCATGTTTCCCCACTCTCTTTTTTAAATTCATATGGACCCCCCTTACTGGCAATGCAGCGGGTCCAAGACTTATCAAACTCCATGGGGATCATAAGGGAGGGAATAAGGGGGTTCCCTAGCTCGAGGTTTGCTGCCATGTTAGATAGCGATTCTTACCACGGCAGTTTTGCTTACTCACCAGATCAGTGGTCGGGGTCACCAGTGTTGTTAGAAGCTACCGGTGTGGTGCTTCTGCTTTCTCCTGTTGATATCACTCGGCTGCGTGCGTGCGTTCCCTCTGTGTGCTGTCCCAGCTCTGCAGATAGCTGACACAGCAGACCCGACGAGAATCCCCAATGACCACAGAGTCTAGTAAGGTACAAAGGCACCTCGGCCAAGTTTATTGTGATCTCGGACACAATTGCAGTTCCCTGTAGGTTTCTGAGCCTAATTCAGGGCATACTATGAGAAAAGTGCCTCTTGGCAAGGACCCGGCTCAGTGGCGGGACTTTCCACTGCCCCCGTGGCCGGACAAAGATATCCACTCAGGGATGCATTCTTATACACAGATACAAACAAGTTACACATCACTCCTGACGTATTGAGGTGCAACCCCTCTACGCAGCAAGGTACAACCCCTCTACGTAGTAAGGTGCCGCCTCGCACCTTGTACCTGTTGGTTCGATCAAAACAACTCTATCCATCATTTTACCCTTTTGCCCCTGTCATTGGGATGGGTCGGTCTGTTCCCTGTTATCTGTGGAATGTTCCGGTATAGTGTATCTTGGTACCATGTTTATACTTTAACTATGCGAGGTGAATATATATTTATGCAACATCAGCCCTTTTCTTGCCAGCTTCTGTGAGCAGGGCCTGCCTCTTGCTCACAGCTTAGCTTTGCTTTATGTTAACAAAGTCTTGACCATCACTTTAGTTTGGTTCAGGCCTCATACTGGGCCTTCATTAGGGCCTTCACTTACTACAGACCTAACCTCCTGTTAAGGCTGGATCCCCACTTTTAACTTTAGGGTACAAATGTAGGGGCCTGCATGAAAACTTCTAAGCTTAACTTCCAGCTTAGCTTTGGTTTCGCTGCCACCAATTAGATTCCCTCCCTGGGAAGCCCTGAGAAACCTTTCACCAGTTCCCTGGTGAATACAGATCCAAACCCCTTGGATCTTAAAACAAGGAGAAATTAACCATCCCCCCTCCTTCCTCCCACCAACTCCTGGTGAACACAAATCCAATTCCCTTGGATCTAAAACAAGGAGAAATTAACCTTTCCCCCTCCTTCCTTTCACCAACTCCTGGTGAATACAGTTCCAACCCCCCTGGGATCTAAAACAAGGAGAAATTAACCATCCCCCCTCCTTCCTCCCACCAACTCCTGGTGAATCAAGATCCAAACCCCTTGGATCTTAAAAACAAGGAAAAATCAATCAGGTTCTTAAAAAGAAGGCTTTTAATTAAAGAAAAAAAAAGTAAAAATCATTTCTGTAAAATCAGTATGGAAATTAACCTTACAGGGTAATCAAACTTAAAGAGCTCAGAGGACTCCCCTCTAGTCTCAGGTTCAAAGTACAGCAAACAAAGATAAACACTCTAGTAAAAGGTACATTTACAAGTTGAGAAAACAAAGGAAAACTAACACGCCTTGCCTGGCTATTTACTTACAAGTTTGAAATAGGAGAGACTTGTTTAGAAAGATGTGGAGAACCTGGATTGATGTCTGGTCCCTCTCAGTCCCGAGAACGAACGCACTCCCCAACAAAGAACACAAACAAAAGCCTTCCCCCCCCAAGATTTGAAAGTATCTTGTCCCCTTATTGGTCCTTTAGGTCAGATGCCAGCCAGGTTACCTGAGCTTCTTAACCCTTTACAGGGAAAAGGATTTTGGAGTCTCTGGCCAGGAGGGATTTTATAGTACTGTACACAGGACAGCTGTTACCCTTCCCTTTATAGTTATAACACTTCCATAAACTTCTTTGAACCTAGTTATACTTTGGGTCTTTGCACCACCCCCTGGCAACAAGTTCCACAGGTTGACTGTGCATTGTGTGAAGTACTTCCTTTTGTTTGTTTTAAACCTACTGCCTGTTAATTTCATTGGGAGACCCCTGGTTCTTGTATTATGTGAAGGGGTAAATAATACTTCCTTCTTCACATTTTCCACATTCATAATTTTATAGACCTCTTGAGGTGACTTGTTGAAAGATCTCTGAGCATGACATGCATTTTATTTTATTTTTTATTTTTTCTGTCTTGACAAGTTCATATGTATATACTATTCATTAGTGACCTTCCCAATTGGACTAATTTACTAAAATCAGGAGTCAGAAAACATCAATAAATATAGCTATTCAGTATAAAAAAAGTTTTCTGCATAAATCAATAAAGGACTGTGTTAATCATTTTGTCATAGAAATCATGTCAAATATTTTTGATACACCTCTTGAAAGTGGTTCTCCTTCCTCTGCTTGTAGATATTTGGTTCCTAGTTATAGTGTATCTGGCAGGTTTATGCTGCTAGTACAGCCCAGATAAAGTATTATTGGATTGCCTGCCAAACCTATTAAGATCTCCCTGGGTAAAAGCCAAATATTGAGGAGCCAGTATCTGGGTTTTTACTTGTTTATAGCTCAGCAAGGCTTATACATTTAATTAGTGCCTGGATATAAGGTCAATAAAGAAGTTTTGAAACATCTGTTTATATTGCTGAGATGCAAACTACATTTAAAATATACAACACACACCTCTTCCAAAATAGATAAAATTCCCTGAAAGCATGGAAATGCATAACAAAGGGTCAATACACCAGTACTGGGGCATAATATAGGAAGCAGATGGATAATAGCAGGAATGGCATATCACCCTGACTAGTCATTAAA
Organism: Malaclemys terrapin pileata; assembly: GCF_027887155.1. Classification (NCBI taxonomy): domain Eukaryota; kingdom Metazoa; phylum Chordata; order Testudines; family Emydidae; genus Malaclemys; species Malaclemys terrapin. The sequence goes on from NC_071509.1 coordinate 96,011,385, forward strand.
ATTTCTTGCCATTGGAGCTGGTTGGAAATTAGTAAAGATTTTTCATGAAAAATTTCAAAATAATCTTCCCTCTGCAGTTTTTGAAAAAGAATAATGTTCAGTTTTGAAAGTGTTCAGGTTTTTGGGTTTCCCTCTTTTTTTTATTCCCCACTGACTTGCCTTGTCCCCCTCCCCTTTTTTCCCATTTTGCCACTGAAAAAAAAGAGGGGGTAAGATGGGAAGGAGTGAGAAATGAAATATCAAAACTCATTTTCAAGTTTTGTTAGGTCCATCTCATTGTGACTTTTACCAGGGGTACCCAGGGCTGTGAGGCACCTGATGACAACCTGCCCTTAGTGTGAAGTGCCTGCATGGTCAGCTCCCTGACACCACCAGCCACAGGCAACACAGCCTACATAGGCTCTGTTTTCCCTCTGCAGGTTAGCAATTGGCATGCTCCAACCCTCAAGCCTTCTCACTGGAGAGTTGAGCCCCTGTTCCCTTTGACACTCACATAATTCACAGATTCACTGCTCCCAAAGGAACAGTATACCCCAGCTTATAAGTTATGCAGCAGATCACCACTCCGCTTAGCTCACAGCACTTAGATATATTTATAGTGAAAATAAGCAGAAGTTTATTTAACAACGCGATAGCAAATGATAGCAAGTAGAAATATTGGAACCAAATGAATTCTAGAACCTAGACTTATTTAACAAGATACTCTTGTATCTTTTAGAGAAAATTCACCCCAAAGTCCTGCCAGCATTTTTAAGCCAGGCCTGTCTGTGATCTTGTTTTCATGAGACTGCCAGTTTGTCAACAAAGTAAAAGATGCTGGCTATCTCTTGGTACCTTTAGTTATATCAGGATAGTTCTTTTTCATAATGAGGATATCTCCTGCTGATTGTTATCTTTTCCTGTGGCCTCCCTCTCATGTCAAATTTGCAATCTTTTAATCACCATCTGGTTCTGTATGCAAATAGGCTACATTGTGATACACACACACACACACAATGACCAAACAGGGAGATAAGCATTTGTTACCTCCTGCTTGAAAGGAACCTCTGTAAGATATGTCACAACTGTATTAACTTAACAATGAGATAGGGGCACTATACTCATCCCCTCTCACACACCAATCATTTAACATGATCCAAGGCAGTGCTACTGAGTTCCTACTATATAACCAATAAGTTGTTTAAACCCTCTTCATCCCTAGGACTTGGTTCACTTCTGAATCCTCTTACTCTGCTCCAAGAGGGGAGGTAGAGGATACTAAGAGGACCTCAGTGTGCAAAGATGTCAGTTTTCCCTTTCTTGTAGGCACTGGAAACAGCTCAATATACCTCCACTATAGGGAGGGTAAAAGGAGCTGCAGTCCCAGCAAGATGGTCCCAAGATGCCCCTGAAGGTTTAAATTTGAGTGGGAGGGAGAAGAGCCAATTGCTCCCCTCTTTTCCCTCTGGCTAGTCAATTGGAGGCCCTTCCCTTCCTCCAGCCACATGCATTTTGAAAAACAAGGAGGGACTAGACTCCAGCATGTCTGGGCAAAAGTGGCATTTCATGATGCAGGGTGTGCTGAATTCAAACATCCCCTATCTGTCCTTTTGATGATAAACACAGTGATACCCATTTGAGTGCTTGTAAAGAGACTAGGCAATGTATCCATCTGTTTTCCACTTTAACCACAAATACTTTCTCATAACTTTGGCAATAAATGATGACACAACCTGTGTACCTTTCCCATGGCTAAATACTAGGAAACTAAGAGAAGGATTGTGCTGTTACTTATTCTCTCTTCTTGAGCTCCTCATGGAACAATGCAGTTCGGAAGCTTCCACAACACAGGTCGATGCCTAAGTAGCAAAGTCCAGGCTGTAATGGATACACATAGGAACCAATTGAGCATTTCACAGATTGAAAGATATAAAATGATAAACACATTTCAAATGTTACAGGCAATTTAATTAAACAGTTATGAAATAATAACTTTCAGTCATTGTTACTACAATGGGTTGAATAGAAACTCCAAGCATAGCAGGGGAAAGCCTGTATGCCATTACAACAACCTGACACATTCAATCCCTTTGGTGATTTTATATTGTATGCATTATTTCCTTAAAAAATATTCTTTAGATTTGCCCTCCCTTGTATTCTTCTGCTGGTGTATTAGTTCCCCTGGAGGCAGTGACTAAAGTCACAAGGAAAAGAAACGTTCTTCCCAAGAGAAGAAAATATGCAAAACCAATATACTGATGTCAGAGTGCTATCGGGAAGGGTTGCATAGTATAAAAATGTGAAATTTATCAAGTCCCAAGAAGCAATTCAGTCTGCTGTAAATTTTTCATCTAAAATATATTACATTCTGAAACCTTCATTTCACTTTGAAAGAGCAATGTTGATTTTAAGGAATAAAACAGAGGAAATCCTAAATGCAGAAACTTTAGACTGCCTCTGAGGACTTGCAGGGTCATATAATGAACTCAAGAACTGTGTGTGTATGTGTCTGCATGTGCTTGCAAGGAAATAAGCAAAATATTTGTCATACTTTAAAACCAATATGCCACATTCCAAAGTGTAGTGGTGCTCTGAAAAGTGTCTTTGGAAAAATAGCATTGTGAATTTCCATGTTTGTCTTTCAAGGAATTCCACATCAAATTTGCTTAATTTGTAACATAACAGTTGCTTTTCTAACATCTCTGCAAACTCTACTTGCGCTGGAAATTCAAGTTGGATTCTTTCCTTTTCCAGCAGCATTGCTAATATTCTTCAGGGCACATTTTGTCCTTACTGTCACCTATACAAACCCCATTTGTATTCAAATTAAGCCCCACTAGAATCTGCAGTGATAGCTTCAAATACACATACAGAATATATAGAATAGGAAGGTGATATTTCAAAAGTCACATTTAGGTTAGAATTGCACTTTAAGGTGGTTTGAAACTGATAGAACTGTCTGTCAAGAATTTTTGCATTTTTTAGTACTATTAATGTGTATATGGCTGTTTATGAAAATTGTGCCATTATTTAGACACATGCTATTAGGACTTACACACTCATGTAAATTAGGAGTATCTATCTCAGTTGAAGTCAATGGAGTTACACTAGTATAAAACTGGTGATGAGAGAAGAATCAGGCCCCTTGATTTTTCTGAAGCTTAATGGCTGTATTTTTTCTCTCTCTCTCTCTTTATTGAACCCCCACACCCATATCAGTGGCATAGCTAGGAGTGGACCCTATCCCTGGTGGGCCCTGACTTTCAGGTGGACAGGCAATAACAGACTGTGCTAGCTCAGCTTCTCCACCAAAGCCACATCATCTTCCTGGCCCTGGTGCCCCCAGACAGAGGGTTTCACCTGCCGAGCTGGGCACGCACATGGGCAGCTCAGAAAATAGCAAGGCAGAGCTGTTGGAGAGTCACTTTCTGAAGGGTGGACTCATAGCTCTGGCCTGGATTTCAGGTGCCCAAATGATGCTCTGGGCTGCTGTGGCAGCACTACACCCCTGCTCAGATTTGGGTGGGCCTGGATGCTAAGTGGGTGGGCCGCAGCCCACCCAGGACTGCCTGTAGCTACGCCCCTGTCCCATATCAAAAAAGGGTTAGGTGTTAGTGACAGCCTGCACTCCTTTGGCCCCACTGATACCAAGGAAGTCTCTGTGAGTACACAACGGTGTGGCACTGCATAGATTTGGAGGCAGAGCTACTGGCTAGAGAAGGGACAGCTGCTCTCTGTGTCATGCTGTCCTGCAAACCCAGTGGACTTGCCATGAAAAAAAAATGGATTGGGACTTAGAGCTACTCCTAGGTGCATTAACTCCTGGTGGGCTCCTCCCTGGATGAGCAATGGCAGGGACAATAAAATTCTTTTAAGAACCATAAATTAACAACTGGGGGAGGTGAAGGAAGGGCAGAAGGATTAAGGCAGCTATGTAGAGATGCTGGATATTCAAGTGCTTGGAGATCTACCAATTTATGGAGCTGAACTCCCTTCCTATGTCATGGGGTCGTTCCAGCTGATGGAATGATAAGCAGAAACTTCTGTGAGCTATATCTTGCATTTTTCTGCTCACTATGTGGGTGTTTAATGTGTGGAGAACAATAAAGCCCTAATAATTCATTTTCTAATATTCTTAACTTGTTGCATATTCAGAGAGCTGAATCACTCAGATATTTTAAATCCAAATCAAATGCTTGTTTGATATTGCTTTTTAATTATATTTGAATTGCAAAGCAACCTGTGATGCGCTTTGTTAAGGATGCTGCACATTAGTATTATTGTTGTCACTGTTAGCAGCAATAATGATCAAGGACTAGTTTCTCAAAATGTTGCATACTACATTATTTGTACATGTGTAAATTAAAAAAAGTTGTGCATGAAAGTGAATGCTCAGACTGCGGTGCATGAAATTAGATGCCCTGACATTTTCAGACAAGCAGCAGGTATAGATACGGATATCTGTACAATCCTTTTAGTGCTGCCATTGATTAGGAGTGTATAGAGATACAAATGCATTCACTAAAGTTGAAATTTCAAAGTAGTTTTGTAGGTAGCCAACTTCCATTTGGTCTGATCAAGTTCAACCTTGATTAAGTAAAGTAAGACTTTTATAAAATTACCAGAGAAATACCTTTTGCCTAGAAAAAATGCCTCTAGTTGATTGTGTAGCAGAAAAAGCATTACAAGGATCAGTATTCCATGCAGGTAAATTGCTGTTTATGAACAGAGTAGCTGTTCGTTTTAAGACTTCCCAGGAGAACACGTTTTAGATAATTATATGACAAAAAAAACCTTTTAGGATCCCTGAAATAAACCTCTGAAATGTCAAATGCATAGAAGCCATACTTCACCTGTAATGATAAAAACTATGCAAGCTGTAACCTTTTTAGCAGCAGACTTACTAAACACATTAATTGAGTTTTATGGCACTGTAATGTCCAGGGTACTGTACAATTGGAGAACTGTGATAAACAAATATGAGAATTCCTGCAAGGATCATGCGGGAATAATACAGAATGTTTCAGAATTACACAATATAAAACTGGAGTAGCAAGTGGATTATAATTAGAATGTGATAAAATAGGTGGATTTTAAGGAGTTTTTTGAAGAAAGAGTGAGGAAGATTTTTGTGTATTAATTGGGAAGCTGTTCCAAGTTGCTGTTCTGAAGGGTAGTACTCACTATCTGTTTTCATTGACAGCTCCAGTTACAAGTCAAGCCTAATTTTAATGCATGATGCTCTACCAGTTCTAAATTGAAGCCCTATAGATATCTTCCTCATACTTGTAATATATTCTGTCAAGCTAGAAAAATCTTAAAAATATATAGAATTTGTGATTTTAACTGTTATAATTTCAATGTGGGAGCAATGTATGAGCTAAACTCAGCGGACAAATTAAGCTGTATTGTTTACAAGCTATTTGAAGACAGACAACATAAAGAAAACAATAATATTTTTCATATAGTTCAACAAGGATTACAGTGTCTAATAAATATCTACATTTCATTTTGTCAGGCACATACTGATTGTTATGACACAGTTGGGGTTCTTTTCCTTATTCTTCAAAGCACATTTACAGTTTTGCTAATGTGAATACTTCCACTGACTTTAATCTACTCCAGTGGGTCTCAAACTTTTGTACTGGTGACCCCTTTCACATAGCAAGCCTCTGAGTGTGACCCCTCTTATAAATTTAAAAACACTTTTTAAATATATTTAACACCATTATAAATGCTGGAGGCAAAGTGGACTTTGCAATGGAGACTGACAGCTCGCGACCCCCATGTAATAACCCGACCCCCAGTTTGAGAACCCCAGATCTACTCCCATGAATAAAGTTATGCACATGCTTAAATGTTATGGAATTGGGGCCTAATTCAGTACAATAATGGAACACCCTGCAAAACATTGCAGAGGGCGTTTTAGTCTAGTCAGGTCTATACTCTTATACCATGATCATCACTGCAGTATCTGAGCACCTTCCAGTAGTGTGTTAGTAAGGTGATTATACATCTGTCATGCATCTCTCATCCATTCTTCAGGAGGAGAAGTGTGTACAGTGGAGTATCTTTTTTAGTAGGGTTTAATTATCTTTGTTAATTAAATCAATATACACGTTGCTATAAGTTTGTTAGAAAAAAGCAGGTCAAAGAAATGCACATTGCACTTACCATGCAAAGTGGTGAGGTTTGTGATAGCCCTGAGTTCTTGGGTACGTCATTTCACTGTCTTGGACAGCTCCCAAGAAAGAGTTCTGTCTCCCATAGGGACAAGTTTTAGTCTTACTGCACTGTGTTCCATTGTGGCAGAGGAGCATAGTTGTCAGTCAGGGCTTCATCACAGAGCTTTAGATGATCTTTTAGATATCCTGGGCCCAGGCCATGGAGCTCTTTGAAGATAGGATTGAGACTTTAAAGTTTGTTTAAAATTCTATGGGAAGACAATCTAGAGAGACGAGAACAAGTCTGATGTGTTTGTGGTACTTGTGTTGCTGAGAAGGGACACTGCAGCATTCTGTACTAGCTGGGGTTTCCTATGTGCTGAAGGTTTCATGCCCAGGTATCTCATTGCTGTAATCCATTTGAGAGGTGATGAAGTCATGAATAACTGAGGACAGGCCTCCATCCTCCAACATAAGATGGGGTCTCCCAGCCAAACAGAGATGGTAGCTTCATGAATGCTGCTATGTGAGAGCTCAGCATCAATGAGGAATTCAAGAGAACTCCCAGACTACGGGCTGAATTGATCAGTTGTAGGTGTGTATCTTCAACTTCTTACATATGTTAGTAACTTTCATTTTAGGAATGCCTGACTAATAACTGACAGAGGCTTTAATCTTGAAACCACAAGTATATAACAGGGTACACAAGATCTGTTTATACATTCACATAAGTGTGAGTGGAGATGATGTATATGGGCAAGTAGGGTGAAGAGAGAGAGAGAGAGAGAGACATAGCCTCAAGCCCCCTGCTCTCTCCCCATTTTTTACCCAATCCCCTTTTTTCAATAAGGGTTAAAAAGTAGATAGACATTAGGCAATAGGCATTTATTAAGAGATGGGAGCTTAAGTTCAGTCATGCTAATAAAGTACAAAACTATGTCACCTGTTAGTTCCTACTGTTGTCTAACAGCAGAAGTTTCTTGGAAGCCATACAGCAGTGTTCTCATTAATGTAAAATTTGAATCCCCTGCTTTCCTTGTGTCTTATCCACTATCCATTCAACTGAAAGGGAATCTTAACTTTACTCATACACACTGCTTCTTCACTGTGCAGGATCAAGCCCAGAATGCACTAATCAAATGCAGCCATAATTCTTAATAGGCTTTGAAAATCATAAGGGGAACTAAGATTTTAATATCAGTTACATTTTATATACCACACATTGCATAATCATAATTATTAGCATATTATAAGAATGACCTTGATTATTACTTTTGTCAAATTCATGACTCTATGAAGTCTGTTCTGACCTCAATGTATGCCCATAATTTCCATTAACAGTAATATGCCCATCTGAAACTAAAGCAGTTTTCTAATATATGCACGATGTAGCCCATATTACCTATCTTAAAGGTATGATCCTGTGAGTAGTTTAGCACCTTAAAGGTGCTGAGCACCCTCATGGCTCAATCCTTTGAGAAGGATTGGCCCCTAATTGCTCCCACCCTTTAAAAAAAATCTAGCACAAAATGACAAGAGTATTGATTCAACCTTCAAATACAAAGCAAGATAGGAAAATAAACTTAAATATTTTAGCTGCATTGGGAATTGTGACTGATTCATACTTAAAATCCCTGTGACACTCAAATCATCAAAAGTTTATCCACCTCTGTTTTCCAATTTACTGCTCTCTGAATTCCCATTAACATTACACTCATCTAATTTGCAATTGCTGGTTTGCTAGATGTTTTTGTTCTACTGTATTATCCAGCAATGTTGCTCTTTACATGAAAAAAAAAAGGTTTGACTGACCACTTGGAAACTCTTTTTAGTTGTGTGTAATGCTGCCAGTTCTGACACAGCCAGAGGGACAACTTTAAAATGTGTTATGTCTGGCTGGGATGAGAGCCAGATTATTAACAGGATGACTTGTTTTGTGAGAGAGCAAGTGAAAAATTCAATACCACCTAGGCTTTCAATCCTTTCTCTCAATTTTAATGCCTGGAGTCTTTGAACTGATATTTGATTATTTATGAATGTATAATAACCGAATGGTGGCACTAAATTGAGGGCCATTATGTTCATGGGTGACATCAAGGCTCCAAAACAGTCCATTTCTCAATTTTTTAACACACTTGAATGACAAGCTGCTGATAAAAAATAAATACTTTGTGACAGAGGAAGAAATATGACTTGAGGGTGTCAGTGGTGGAATGAATATCATAGAGGTCTTCCATCACAGCTGTTAAATGTGGAATGGCATCTAAAACTGCACAGCTCAATAAATGGCCACTGTGTAGTCTATGTTTGTAATCAGGGCATGCAATCTGAGGCCTGATATTTGTGTATTTCTATGTGGGTGAAATACATATTTCTAATATTTAAAATTTAATCCACCTAAACCTGAGCTTCGAGATCAAAATGAATGGCTTTTAACTGTTACCTCACTATAATTTAAATTGTTTTTCAGATTGTATACAGTGTTGTTCTATACAGCATTGTTTAACAATTGGTATAGTTTATCATTTTAAATTATTCTAGTATATGAAATCATAATATTTTATGTTATATCTTTATGTGTATTCTGTACATTGTAAATATATATGACTTATTATAAAGATAATATGGCATGCATATGAGAAGTCCTACAATGTAGGTAATAAACAGAATTACCTTTCTGTACAGTTACCAATTTTCACTTCACAAATACCAGTATTTATAGGAGAAAGAGAGATTCTTTGCATATCCCAAAGAATTCATGAATTCAAACGGAGGATATTAAATGGCCTGTGACATGTAAATTCCTCTTCTTCGATTTCTTTCAACTTTGAAGTAAGTTTTGTGATTTTTTTTTATGTTTTGTTTGTTTTAAAAATGACCCCTATTAAACTCATTAATTACCTGTCAGTCTGTGCCATCCCTTTTTAGTCTTCACTTGTCTCTAATCTCTTTTTGATTTTAACTTCTTATGAGGATGTATTTCAGTTATGTTTTACTATTTGAATCATATTTTATATTGTAGAGTACTCACACTGCATCTGTATGGGATTTGAATTATTATTATCAATACTAATATTAATATTAATACTAATATTATATTGATTATATTACCAAGTATCCTTTTATATTAATATTATGACATTATTGGTGTAACTGAAGGTGTCACCCAGGCACTTTTATAGAGCATGCTCCAGATAGAGATGGAGATTTAAAGGAAGCCAGACAGCTCAGGAGGGGGCTGACAAGGCAAGAAGAAGGACCTGCCCTGGGAGCTCCTGAGAAGGGATGCTGTGACAGCTTTTCTGGGAAAAGAGGACCCTACATGCTGGGTCCAGACAGACTGAAGGTCCAGTTAGTACTTTTCCTTCTTTACCTTTTTGCTACAGACTGCAAAATTTGGACAGTAAAGTAGGAGGTAGGAAGTGGCCCAGGGAGGGCAGCTTCAAAGTGCCAGAACTTGGGTAGTCATGACAGGGCCCTGAGTCAGAGCCTGGTGGAGTGGGAAGGCTTGGACTTCCCTACCAAACCTCTCCACAGTAAGAAAGGACTGACCCCTAACCACTAGGTGATGCTTCCAACCAGTATCTACATTTACAATCTGTATCACAGTTAGGAATATATTGCAATAGTATTGAATGGTAAGAAAATAACAACCTTTACTGAGAGTCAACATATCGTTATGATCTCTTCTTTCCTTTCCCTTTTTAAGGTTACATATGTACAGTAATGGGCTGTACTTAAATGTAGATTTTATTTGCATAAAACTAACATAACAGCTGGTGAAATCTCAGTACATTAAAGCCTGTAATCTCATATTCCATACTGAAATCTCATAGAGTTCTCTTTGTGAGCTGTGATGAGCAAAGGGCACCCTGCAGAGTGATAATGAATGCCTCCAATAGAAACCCATTAGAAATGAAAAAGGAAATGTAAACAGAAATCTTGCTGACTACTTTTTTTCTTTCACTTGCAGCCTAGTTTTAAAATCTGGTATTGCAAATATATGCAAAATATAACTGTGTATTATATATAGTCAGACATCGAAGCATAATGGAAAAAATCTTGTTTCAGAAATTACACTGATGTGTATAGTTAAGTTTATCTACTCTGTTTTCATCCTATGGAACATGAGGATTGATGGACTTTGTAAATCTAGCCCATAGAATGTACCTGCAGGTGCTGTTCTTATTCATATATATATATATGTCTAATACTATTTTATTTTAAAATTCCCTAAGCTACCTCAATAATATCCTGTTGCAGGGAGCTTCACAAGTTTACTACACATTGGGCTTGATTCTGACTTCACTTACCCAAATGTAAATAGGAGTAACTCCTTTGATTTTAGTGGAATTTACACACATGTAAAACTGGTATGCCAGAGCAGAATCAGGATCTTTGTTTAAATGAGAAATTATTCCTCACTACTCATAGATATAAAAACATTGTCCTGTTTGGCCTGTGATCAGGTCTGCTTAAGGAACTATCACTACAAGAAAAAAACAAAACAAAAACAAACTTTGAAGGAAGTGGACAGTGTCTCTGAGACACTAGAACCCACTACTTAGTGCCTCAGTTACTAATGCGGTGCTCATGCCATTGGATTTCTCCCTTTAATAAAGAGATTAAAGTACCAAGCATCGAGTATAAAGTGTCTCCAGTGTGGGGAGCTTCTAGCTTCTGTCAGGACAGTGAAATTGCCTATCATGCCTGAGATATGAGTAGAGTTCTTCCACCTCTAGGCTGTCATATCTCATATAGCACAGAGTTCTTTTGGACATGAGAGCTCACTGGTTCACTAATGTCCTGCTCTCCTTTCCCCCAGTTCTCAGGAATGACAAATGGAAGGCTACATCCCACATAGTTTTACTTGTCCTGGATTGATATCAGAGGAGTCACCTCATATAGAGCCCAGCTAAACTTTCCATGTTGACCTATGTACCACTTGGACCAACTTCTATGGCCCACCATCCTATCTGTGTCAACAAACACCTTTTCTGGGTCTAATGAGCATCATGATCGGATGCCTTAACCCAGTCTTCCATTCATCCTGCAGCACCAGTTCTATTTACCAGAAGTGGCCAACTAGGTGCGCACATTCCATACCCGGCTCCATGCCATAGAGTCAGGCTTCTTATCCATTTACAATTTTAGAATAGGTTAAGACTCCTTCAGCCACAAGTCTTTAATCATTCACTTTACCAGATCTAAGTGCAGATATGGATGAGTGCCAGATAACAGAGGGAAGCTTCCATGGGAACCAGCTACTACATGGTTTGGTTAGTCTTTTGACCCTGTATTCTGGTTGGATTACTGATTATGACCACTGTGGACTTCTACTGGAATTTCCTCTGGCTTTTCCCTGCCCAGGCATATGTTCATTTCCAGTTCGCCTCTTCTGAGGAAGAGGTGCACAGTTCATTGAAGCTGGCCACTCTTGGTGCCATATTTGTGGCATCATATCTTCAGGGTGCATCATCACTATAGAGTGTTTGACATCTGCACAACACATGAAGTGTCCAATGACACACAGAATAGTTTGGTAGAATGCTGGAACCTGGTCAGTGATGCTTCTCAATCTCAATCTGCGAAGAGTCTATAGAATGAACATAAAGAACACAAATCTCGAAGAAGAAGAAGAAGAAAATCCTTAGTTGTCTGCTTCTAATCTGTGCCTGGAAGCAAGGTGTTACCTTGAAACCAGAGGGGAGCTGAGCCCTGGAAGGACTGACACCTCAGAACCATATAGTCAATTTTTTCTTTTTATTTTAAATGTATTAAATACAAACTAAAATATTTATTAGGTAGAACTAGAAACTGGGAAACAGAAAAATTAGCCTGAAGTGGTTGGAAGCCATTTGGCATCTCCTGAAGAGAGCATCTTTGCTGCCCACATTCAGGGGGAGGGAAAGACTGGCTGGAGAATTCTGTGTCCTCTGAGATATCTGTTTGGAGCACTGGAACAAGCTTGGTAACATTATTCTTAAATTAAGAGAAGTGCCTGAGAAACTTCACTGGAGGCAAGCATAGAATGTATTATACCTCAGACTGAGAACTCTGTTTCACCAGATCTTTTGCTAATTCTTATATTGTTCAGATAAAATCTAGCAGAGATTGGGTAATCTGATATACCATACTTCAAAACACTCAAACTTGTAGATCTCTCTCTCATAATAAGTCACTCACACAACATAACATTTAGTATCTTATGTTCCTGATTACACAGACCTCTACCATTACATTTGGCTAGACCACTGTGAACCGATAAGTCCTCAAGGGACATTGGAAACGTGGCAAAATGTATGGAAATTTGCCACCACTTTACCTGACTCCCTCCATTCTTTGAATTCTGCAGATAATATAAAATATGTGGACAACTCTATATGGTTAGGTATGTATTTAAACACATGTTCTACAATGCATTTCTCCTTCCCCAGTTGAGGTCTTCCACCTCTCCCCTAGTGAGGAGAGGAAATTAGGTTGTGCCCCAGGATCTCCTCTTCCCGAATCCAGTCAAAGTTTGGGGACCACACTGCAACCTTTGGCTTCAATGGTGTGTATATTGCTTGATCCTAAAATCCTAAACCCCTTCCCCTGAGTGAGGATTTGAGTATCAGAGAGGGAGGGAGGAAAGTTGAAGAGAATTCTTCATGCAGTATGAAAATGGCATTTTCCACAGAAGATATGGCAGAGATTTTTAATGGCTCCAGAAATGACTTTCAGGATGTGACAGTACATGCTGATCAGAAGGATTATCTGTCTACAGCTCTATGCTAGCTAGGATTATTGTTTGAATGCATTTAATCTGTGATAGTTTATTTGATGTATAATAGCATGATATTAATTACATGAATGAAGAGAAAAAGGATAGTTTGTTCTACCTTCTGTCTATCTCAAGTAAATTTTACTGCAAATGTAAAAGACCACAAATGGGTTTCCAGAAACAGATGAAAGAATTAGCCTGGCGGTAGTTAAATGTGTTTTCCACACCATGTGAATCCTCAAACTGTGGAAGACCAGTCCTGTACAGGTTTCAGCCTGCTCCATCTAAAAGGGGGCTTCACTCACAGGGCTACCTCTTTTAAATCCTCCGCCCATCTGGTTCCCGACCCCGCTGTCCCCTTGTCCCCTTTTGCAGCAATTTTCCTCTTCCCCACCACACCCCCAGCTATAAAGCACTGGTGTGGTACAATCATTCTGTACAGGTCAGAATGATTCATTTAATACTATTACGATAAAGAGGGAATTATGATCTATAGTATTGGATATCTTTTTTTTTTTAAAGTCTCCACACTGTTTTCTTGACCCTAACTAATATCTCTTCAAATGAATGAGAAAGTTCTGTTTTAAACAGTAGGTGCCTATTCTACCATCCTGACATTGAGTGCTACCTAATTCTGCCTTTGATTCTATTGACTTCAATGTCATTCTGCAGGGTAAGGAACCACTCAACTTGAGAAAAGGAGGCACAATCTGACCCTAAGACATACAGTACATATGGAGATAAGCAGAGCTCTTCAAATAGTGTTATAAAGACAGCTGTTTGAAAAAGGGAATTTTCCTTCTGTGTGAAATTTCAGCATTTCAAAATTACTTTCTATTCTGCATCAGAATGAAAAGTCAAAATATTGAAACCTTTAAGAAAACAAAGTCCATATTTTCAATAAAAAACAAAACAAATTTGATATGTTGACTCGTGACAACTTTTTTGGTTCAAAATGGCATTTCTAAATGGCACTTTTTTTTCAATAAATCTCTAAACAAACAATATCATTTCAAATTGACATTTCAAAATAAAAAGTTTGTTTGGAATCAATATTTTAAAACAAAAAGATGTTTTTTTGTTTTGAAATATCAATTTGAAAATGAACATTTTTGTTTCAATTCTCCTTATCAGAAAATCATAAAAAGTAATCAACATTGATATTTTACCACAAAACAGGTCAATTAAAATTAAACCAGATTTTCCAATGGGAACAGTTTTCATGCAAAAACAAACAAACAAAAAAATCTATCAGCTCCAGTTAAGAGCAACAATATTCATAAAAGGCAAAGTGACTTCTATCATTTTTGTCTTGTACTTGATTATAGTAATATTTAGCATTCATAAGGGCTATATTCTCAGATTGAGTAATTCCTTACACCAGGAATAGTTTTATTTTCTTCAATTTTAATGCCCATGGAATAGTATCATTTAATATCAGAATCTAGCCCTTTATGAAAAAAGGGGAAGAATATAAAGACATGTGAAAGACAACTGAGAAATATGTAAGAATTTAAAAAATAATAGCCATGTTCGTAATAGGCTGTTCAGTGAGAGATTTCCCTTTAGCCTGCTTACAAGAGCTGATACTATGAAACACAACAGGTATGTTTTAAGTTTTGGCTTCAATGGTGTTTATAAAGCCTGATCCTGCAGTCCCAAATCTCCCATTGAAATCAATGGGAGGGTTTTTTCCCACTCTATGAGTAAGGATTTGAATATCAGTTCCACAATGAATTCAGCTGTGGTAACAGCTGAGCTAGTGTCCTCTGCAGTTTCACTTTGAACAGATACCTCTAAGATACCTCATGTTATGTCTTATTTTCATACTAATTGAGAAACTGATGCACTAATTTTAACCTGGGTTTTCTTTGGATGTAAGAAGTGCTTTATACACCACTGTGGCAGTGCCTTGAAGTTTATTATGAACAAATGCTAACAACTATGAGATAAAAAATTGAAAATTAAAAGTAAAAATGCTTAGTAATCAACAACAAAGAAACCAAAACATCTTATCTGTATTGTACCGTCAATATATGGAATTCATAAAACAATAATCTTATACTTCTAAAGATGCCTAGTACATTAATAAATCTAAAACATTTCTTATGTCCTCTTCAATCAATTTCTAGCTATTTCTCTGAGCACAGAATCTTGCTGACATTTCAAAATTACAAGTTTACTGAGACTCAAATAGTATTTTGGTGTTCTGTCAAAACATTCACTACACAAAAGTCAGAGACATCCTAAATATTATTAATATTTTGCTGTGTTGTTTGGCAACATATATTTGGCAAAAAAAAAAAAACAGGAGTAATAAGCTTTGAAGTCGATGCATGTTTTGAGGAAGGATCTTTCACAGGTGCTGAAGCTGTATGGGTCTCAGATGTTCTTAAAGATCTAAGACAACAGAATCTCTCTCCAAGCCATTAAAATGTGAAAAGCAAGTGAACAGATGTTCATTTCTTTCACTTGATATTTCAGACAGCTGTGTAACTTCACTGTGTGGTTTTTGCTTTTTTTCCCCCTAACATTTAAAAACTAAACTGGGTTTAAGGTCAAGCCTGATGACTGTCTGAACTGGTTCTGACAGCTGTTTAAATGTTTGTGACATCAGTCTCAGAAGCTGGGACTCATGTCTTTCTTCTGCCTCAGCTGACAAATAGAGAATTTTCCTTTTATGTCATTTCCCCAGGCAGCTTTTCTTTGTGAAGAATTTAAGAATCAGGGAACCATGGAAAGTTTCTGAATATCTTAAACTGGATTCTATGGCTTTAATATACACATGTATATTTTCATGCTAAAACATGAGTTGTTATTGCTGAGATTAAATTATCTTTGACTCATTCTTTTTTCAATGAGCTGAAAGACAGATTAGTCAGCCCAGAGATATCTTGAATGATGACACTGTTTCTGCAAAGAGATCACAGCCTTTGTAAAGGCAGATTGACAGTAACAACCTAAGACTCAAATTAGCAGCAGCCCTTCAATTTTTGTGTGTTTAAAATTTCTATCTGCCTCTAATTGTGTATGTGTAACTTGGGATCTCACTGAAAACATCTTAAATATACAGCACTAAATATGCAAAGATAACTAGTAAATCTGGTGGGTACCAAATGTGAGTCACCTTGAAGGGGCCTTATTTTCAGAGGGTTGATGTTCAGGCCTTTCAAGACTTGTCAGTTTAGGCAGGGATTCTCTGTGCCTCCATCAATGTCATCTGTAGCACAACGGCTGCCATATATAGCAAGTAGATGGGACAGAAAAAAGTCTCTGTTGCTGGGGAGGAGTTGGGTGACTGCCTAAAGTGGGTGCAGCCATATCAGGATACATGGTGTTGGGATTCCCTGAGACCTCTTCCACTTGCTTCCCCAAGAACTCAGTTTGACTCCATATCATTACTTAGGTTCCTTTATCTGGCATACAATGAGTTGATTAGACTCAAGTATAAGGGGCAGGTATAGGCCAAAGTTACATGGCAAACCTCTTACTTTATATACAGAGCTCTTCATCAGTAATTTTCCTTCTGTTTATACTCACATCTTCTTGTCAACTGTTGAGAATGGGCCACATCCACCCTGATTGAATTGGCCTTGTTAGCACTGACCCCCCGCTTGGTAAGGCAACTCCCATCTTTTCATGTGCTGTATATTTATACCTGCCTACTGTATTTTTCACTTCATGCATCTGATGAAGTGGGTTATAGCCCATGAAAGCTTATGCCCAAATAAATGTGTTAGTCTCTAAGGTTGCCACAAGGACTTCCCGTTGTTTTTACTGAAAGCTTAGTTACAATGAAATGTGTGGTATGTGATGCATAAACATCTAAAAAAATCTGTTTGAAAATGGCAACCCTTCTTGGACAAAACTGAAAAGGATTTGTCCAATGGTTGTTATATTTTCAGTAAATCCTTCTTTCTGGTATAATTAAATTTTGGCATCAAATTGATCCCTGAAGTCAGTGGGAGTTGCACCTTATTTCACGGATAAATTTGGCACTTGATTAAGTAAATGTTTTAAAGAGAAGACATATGACTGAACAAATCATAGAGTATTAATCCATTGTATTATAAATATAGAAGAAAATATGCCATAGTTTTAAATTATTTTTGTTTTGTTTTTGTATTATTGTATTGCAGAAATGAAACTTACGTTTGATTTTTTTCTAATTGAAGAAAAATCATTTCCATTGTATGGATGGGAACAATTTTCTACCTTACAGGAGGATAAACCATTAAAGTTTTTGATGTTCTCAGATATTTCCTTGATCAACACCATAAGAAAGCCAATAATAAAATAAATAAAAGCACCCTCATTTTTGTTCTGTATAATATGAAATGACAATGTGCAGTAATTCCTATTCTGCTTTAAGTACATATATATATAAGGTACCCAATTTTTTACTCTTGTCTTGTCATGCCATTTGTCATTAGATATTTTACTCTGGTGATTTGAAATGCATTTGGAGAAACTATTTTCTGCAGATTTGTATGCATATGCTTACACAGAGGGAAATGCATGTAAATGAGGAAGTATTTGCACTGATTATAGCAATTTAAGCAAAAAAAAAAAACACAGGAGAAGCAGAATTAAACTGCATGTGACATTGCTAGGAAAGGATTACAGTGTCAAAACAGAGGAAGATAGATTAGAGTATGCCTACATAACCTAAGAAAAGGAAAAGCTGGCACATTATGAGCAGTAGCTTCTGATTTATAATATATATTTATACACATACTCCAACTTATTGTATAGCTTGAAATCTGGAAAAAATAATAATTGTATTTACTATATTCTTTGTAAATCTGACTGAAAAAGTGAGGTCAATAAGCAAATTAACTATTTTGTATATTTGTATTTTCTGCTCTTCCAGGGTGAGAAACAAATAAAATCCAAAATACAATGTCATTTCCCTTTAAAGACCTCATAATTGTGTCCTTGTAATGTCAGGTAGAAAGAGATACTGAAATTATTTTCTGCCAATTCCTAGAGTAAATTAAGAACTGAAGGCATCTTCAAGTTGTCTGACACTAGCATAGAATATATTGTTTACTGATACTTTCCATCTTTGACAGCTGGAAGCGAATCCCACATATAACTCTTGTGTCCACATACTGTACTGTAATCCATATTTGGATATCTACCTAGGGGGTCTGATGGTTTGAAAGCCAGAGTATGTGCTATGGTTTCATTTTTTGCGTGTTGGAATGTCGGACTATCAGAGGCACCATATTACATAATGTCTTCAAATTATGTGAAACATAACATCATCTAAAATACTTCATTCATAAAATATTTTCATCCTGTATTTCACAATTTCAGATATTCTTAAATTTTCCAAATGAACCTCAGCAAGATGTTTATGAAAGAAAAGATATTTATCAAATGTAAAGAATGGTATTGTGAAAGATACCCACTATTTACATGCTTGTGCTATATTAGGGTTGAAGAGGGTCTGTGCTTATTCTTTGTACACACTAAGCTGCTATTAGAATTAAATCTCAAGTAAATTTAATAGCTAAGTATACTAACCCTCTCCCACAGTTTTGAAAATAATTGGATAAGAATAGTTATCATAGAAGTCTTTTATCTAGTGAATCAGAAACCCTGCTACAAATCTTCAAAATATTAAATAAAGGAACTGTAATAACACATCAACAATAATTAATGCTAAAAAAAGTCACTTGTACCTAGTAATCTAGAGTAGAGTGGTGCAATAAAATTCATCTGCAGCAAAACCACATGATCTATAAAAACCCACTAACAAATTGTGAAGGAAACTTCAAAACCTGTAGCTACTGGAAAAATAAACAGGCACACTATTTTTCTTTTTGACTGACTTAAGGAGAGACTGAACATAAAATGCAAGCACTGAGAAAATAAGTCAGAATGGCTCCTGTTGATCCTCCTGAGCATACAAAGTGGTCATTGCCAATCAGAGAACCAGGAAAAATAACACATCTTCAAAAATTCAACTTCCACTATATAATCAAGCCAATTTTCAAACTAAAAATTTAAAATGAAATGGCAAATGCTGCTTCAGAATCTTCAGAGACATCTGTAGAGAATCTAATTAATTAATTAAAATTGTGAACTTTGGGAAAATCCCCATTGACTGAGAAAAAAATCACATTTGTAGAAATAGAAAAAAATCATTTTAAATTTCACATAACTGTACACTCTCTCTCATGAAATCACATCAAGGGAAGATTCCCCTAATGGAATTGAATCTTTTGCTGTTACGTCCCAGATCTCCTCCAACACTCTTGTTCTATAATACTGGAATCTTAAGTTGTAAAGATCAGAGGGAGAGAACAAGCTCGTCTTCAATTTCTAGTATTACAACTGGTCTTTATGTGGGTTCAGGGAACACAAACAATGAGGGTTAGCTAAGGTGATAAAACAAAACAAAACCATGGTTCAAGGTTAGGAACCAGCAACTGGTTGCTTTGGAGTTATCTGATTCTATAGTGCAATGCCTTATCTAAGAGATTTAGATAAATGACACTATATTCTTCACATATTTTCAAAAAGTTGAATAATGTATTAAGGTTCTCATCATAGTTGAACATAAACAGATTTTATTGAGCCAGAAATTCTAGTAGTACTGATATTGTATTAGAGCTGGCATATGCATTAGCTATATGTTATTGATATTTTGCTTTCCATTTCTTGTTCCTTGAATTTAAAATGAGTCTCAAACAGAAGTTCAGCTAGCTTCACATTCAAAATTGATCACATGCTAAAAATCTAAATCATAATTTATTGCTTAGGGTTTTCTGTCTTGGTAACTAAGACAAGTTGCTTTTCAGAAAGATATAATGTAGGGATATAAGTGGATGGACCTACACAATTTGAGAAAAATGGTTGTGTGTTACATTTTTACTCATAGTACCAAATATGGCCTCAAATTCATGGAGTTGATATTATCAGATATTTTATTAAAATAAATAGTTTCCCCTCAAATTGTATTTCCACTTTAAATAGGAGAAGTAGAACTGAAATGATCTGCTCTCTAAATATAGTGTACCACCAATCCAGAGAAGAGGAGCAGAAAATAACTGCCCCTTATCTATATGTCCCACTACTTTGCCTGGGAATAAGAACAGAATTCCCCCTAAAGTGGGTTATTTTAACCACTTATTTGTTGCATATTATGCATATGGTAGGTTCTGAAATATCCAGCGCAACAACTGTAGGTATAGTATCTCAAACATTCCCTTCAAGTAACTGGTAACTTCCAAAAATATCTAAGTTGTGTGATTCCAAAATTTGTGTTATTTTAAAATCATCTACCTCATCTGAATCATAACTATATATAGGTTTCTATACATGGTCTTTAGTTTTCCTCCTTTTCATACATATTTCCAAACATATTAAATAAATATTAAAATGTCTTGTGGAAAAAATGGAGGTCACAATATTAGATGTAGGTTCAGAAGATTATCCAATTTCAAAATCTGTTAATGAGGCTCCATTTTCAGAACCATCAACCAGAAGCCCCTTAAGTAAGTGTATATACCATCCCAGATTTGTCATGAACAGACATGAATGAAGTGCCATATTTAATGCCAGATCTATATTACAAATGTGAAGGACCGATCCATCTGAGAATCTGATCTTCTCAAAGGACAGAGAACTCCACGTTTGGTGCATAAGCTGCTTCACTTCAAATGCATGCATTGTCCCATATTTCAAAGATCTGCAGTGTGGATCGGAGGCAGGCCTCCTTAAGAGCCTGAGAAATGTGAATTACACACTTCTTGTTTCTTTGCCAAGTAATATCAAAATATCCCAAATATAGAAAATTAAAATACAGATTTAGAACAGCAATGTTCTTGCATTTGGTATTTGTGATGTCACTCTCCCCCCTGGAAAAACTATGAAGCCTGCAACTTACATTTCTCCAGATGTAAAGGTAGTGGTACAGTTCTCAAATTCTGTAGAGATCCAGTGCTAATTACATTTTCCAGCCAGGGCCATCTCCAGCATTTCTGCAGCCCCAAGCAAAAAAAACCAAAAAACAAAAAGCCGTGATTTGCCGCAGGTGCCGCCCCTCTCCCTTGGCCGCCCCAAGCACCTGCTTGTTAAGCTGGTGCCTGGAGCCAGCCCTGTTTCCAACAATGGCTATTTAACTTTCTCCTCATTTTGAAACTTACAAAATAATTATAGAAATTTTCTTTATCCATATAGTTAATTTTTAATTAAAATACACAAACAGCATTGTTCCATAACATACAAGTCACATGAAACGATCTACACCCACATATGTAACCTGCAAGTGCAGTATTTAAAAAGAATTGTATGCTGGACAGCAGGACACAACAATGATGCTTATGTGTGTTTCTGGATTCTTCATTTCGCACATAAGATATAATATCTTATGCTTATTGCACAGAATGTAGTTTTGTATTAAATGTTTTATTTTAAAGACATAGAAGTTGTTTGTTGTTGCATTACAAAATATGAAATTCCATTCTCATCATACCCCATAATCAAACATGTTCATAGACACTGTCACATTCTGCCATGCACATTCATAATCTCTTGTTGATAGTCATATTTATTTCCATTTACACTGCTTCACTCATGCTCATTCATCCTGAATAAGGCTTTGTGCTTGGTTGATCATGGTGAATCAAAACTATTCATTTCCACTCTCTTTTATATTCATAACCTGTTCTTATTTTTTATTCATATTCACTTCTTCACACATGCATTATCCTTCACCTTCAGATATTTTCATTCTGCATAGCTTTAAATATTTCCAATTTAGGGGGGACATCTATGAATCTCTTACATTTAAGAAAAATCCAATTGCTGGATTTCCTTGTATGTTTTTTTTTTTTTTCTTAAAAGAAATATTAAAGGTTTTAGTGATCAGGAAAAGTATGGAGAAATGGCAAAGTAGGATATTTGTTACACAGTTTGCCAAGCGATAGAATCTGCCACCCTCACATTGCGTAGTATCAATCTGTATAGGTAGGTCCACTGGTCTACTCAAGGTATAATGTACATCTCAGTGTGAGTAAGGGTTGCAGAATCTGGCCACTAGTGTTCTGAGATGCTCAGTTGAAAGGTAAGTTAAAGAGTGAGAAGAAATATATATCCTATTGGGGTTCTTAAATCATTGGGAAGAAGAAACCTATTTCAAAGGAGATATTTTTTTCAGTTTAAATAAATAATACAGAAAGGTATATGCTTCAGCCCAGGAACAGTGTGAGAATAAAACATGCTACAACACAAAGAGCCTGATTCTCAGTTACATAAAAGCAATTTCACACCTGAAAAGGGGCCTTAAATTATATATGCACCCATGTGAAGACCCCTTTACACTACTAGAGTGGTGAACAGTGGTCTTAGTGTAAATGAGAATCAGGTCCAGAGATAACATGAGCCATATTATTATAGCCCTACTAATTCCAAGACTATGACTTCACAACAAAAAATACAGATGTATTCATTCACATCAAGATAGCGAACTCAAGGGCACAGGTACATTTTAATTCATTGTAGATGGGTGAATTGAACACTGGGGAATGAGGATAGTGCTGACCTTGACTAGCTCCAATGAGGTTAAAACTACAGTGCCTCTTCACCTCTAAGCTTTTACATTGAGATAGCTATCTTGAGTTAGTTATCTCAATAAAAAAAAACACATCTTTTTCTGTGAAAACACCGCCTGAGTAGCACTCCATCTGTAGCCTCACTGACATATGTAAAGTACTACACAACTTGAATAAGGGAATCAGAATCTGTTCTTACATTACCTATTTTTTTCTCTTTCTTTCTATCCATGTTATTTCTAAGGTGTGTGCTTCATTTTGTATACAATATAATCTATTCTGTTCAAATAGGTACTAACAGATGAACTGTAATGTAATGGAAGAATAGATTTATATGTGATATTTGAAATACAGTCTTTGTAACAGCCATTAATTTGTTCGAAATTCATCATGCAGTTAAAATTTAATTTTTATATTTATGTGAATTTCTATTACACAAACAGAAAAATAACAAAATTAGAGTGATGGGTACTTTCTACTTTCTTTCTATGTAAATACTTGGCATAGAAACTGCAGTTGTTGCACATAAATAGAAAAAACCCCAAACATTCCCTATTTCAGATTTCAAACTTCTCTCACTGCCATATTGCCTGCCTGACTTCTTCCTCCATGTCTTTTTATTCTCTGGTTTTCCTACAATAGGGAGCTTAGTGGATTTCTCTTTCCTGCTCAAATCTGGCTGAATTGAAAATATAGTGCAGGAGGCAGGAAAAGGGGGATCTTTCCAAGTGGAGGTCATTTGCAAGGACAACAGCATGGCTCACTTTGCTCAGGTCTTTTCTCAGATATTTACCACGGAGATCAAAATTTCAACAGTGCTCAGTGGTGGGATTAGGACGGATACTGAGCATTTCTAAAAATTCCACCTTTACTGTGAAAGCCAGGATGATAGGAAGCATGAAGAAGCTTTCAGATGTCTTCTCTGTGTGGCCAACTAAAGAGTGGAGGTGCAGGGACAGAGATTGGCAGAAGGGGCCTGTCACAGGGCGTGACTCCTCTCCGGGCTTCTTCCCTGAAGAAACTGCACAGACTCCATTGGTGGTGCCTTCACCGTAGTCTTTTATTCCTTTCACCATTTACACAACAATCCCTGTGTGCAACAGTCTATTTACAGCATCAACAGTGCTTTTTGGCCCTCTCCCTAGGAGCTGAGGGGAACAAGGTTTCCCTCCTTTCAGTCCTCTGTGTAACTAGGCTCACCTCTCTCTCTCTCTCTCTCCCTCTCCCTTCCCTTGGTACTTCTTTATCAGCCTCGGTCTGTTGGGCTTAGGGTTACCATATTTCAGCAAGCAAAAAAGAGGACGGGAAGAGCCCCGCCCTAGCCCCGCCCCTGCCCCTCCCACTTCCCGCCCCCCCAGAACCCCCAACCCTCCCCCCGTTCCTTGTCCCCTGACTGCCCCCTCCTGGGACCCCTGCCCCTAACTGCCCCCCAGGACTCCACCCCCTATCTAAGCCTCCCTGCCTCTTGTCCCCTGACTGCCCCAACCCTTATCCACACCCCCACCCCCAGACAGACCCCTGGGATTCCCACGCCCCATCCAACCACTTCCCACCCCCTGACAGCCCCCCCCCCAGAACTCCCAACCCATCTAAACCCCTCTGCTCCCTGTCCCCTGACTGCTCCGATCCCTCTCCCCACTCCTGCCCCCTGACAGCTCCCCCCAGAACTCCCAACCCCCCAACCCCCCCGCTCCTTGTCCCCTGACTGCCCCCTCCTGGGACCCCTGCTCCTAACTGCCCTCCAGAACCCCACCCCCTATTTATGTACAGGCGTGACTTCCTGCCCTTTCCTGGTTATTATACGCGGCCAGTCCGCATCCACATCCAGTAGTTAAAAAAAAATAATAATAAAAAAAATAAAAATTAAAAATTAAAAAAAGACTCCCTGTTCCTTGTCCCCTAACTGCCCCCTCCTAAGACCCCTCCCAACTCCCCCCCAGGACCCTACCCCCTACCTGTACCCTGACTGCCCAAAACTTACTCCACTCCCCCCAAAAAGCACCCCCCTGAACTCCCGACCCCCCCCGTTTCTTGACTGCCCCCTCCAGAACCTCCCTGCCCCTTCTCCTGCCCCCTGGCCCCCTTACCCTGCCGCTCAGAACATGGTGTTGGGCTCTGTGCGAGCCGGACACGTGGCTGCGCTCCCCAGCACAACACACAACCCGGTCCCTGCCCCTGCACTGTGCTGCCGGAGCGGGGCGCTGGGCTGCCGGGGAGGAGGAGCTGCCGGCTCAGAATGCAGGGAGGGAGGGAGGGGGGGAGGAGCTCCTCTACAGCTGCTCCGGAGTCCAGCCCGTGACTTTCCTGCAGCCCTCCCAGCCGCTCGCTCTGCTCTGCCTGGGGGGGAATCCCGGACATTTTGAGTGATTTACAAATTCCCCCCCGGATGCTATTTTTAGCACAAAAAGGAGGACATGTCTGGGTAAATCCGGACGAATGGTAACCCTAGTTGGGCTAGTTGTCTCCTTATACCATCTGGCCAACCAGTCTGATTGTCTAATTACCTCCATCAGCTTTCTTAAGGGGAAGTATTTAACATTTGAGTGATTAGGGTGCAGGCTTCCCGTTCAGCCCCTGCACTTTGTCACAGGGCCCAAGCATATTTGTGAGAAGAATATCATCATAAGCAGCTGCCTTGCTGAGCTCCTAAACCTTTTTAATGCAAATCCCAACTCTGGCAGGAGGGGAGATTATATGGAGGATATAGGAAGCAGAAGAGGAGTGAAAGTGCAACAGAAACTGTGTGGACATGGGGAAAGCTGCAGGAGGAAGCATCTGCCATGTGAAACTCCTAAACAATGGCAAAACAAATACTGCCCTGATAAATCACCCATGATTCCTAGTTTGCTTCATCATTAGGGGCCTTTGCTGTTTACACTAGGTTTAATATGTCACATAGTATGTGGGTCCTTGTTTATTATATGCTCTTTCTCTAAAGTGTTTCATGTTATCATGTATGAAGGTCACAATATAGCAATATAGTTCTGCATTATACTTTATTGAATAACCAGCATTAAAAAGGCTTTAGAAATTAAATTAACCATTGCTTACACTTGTAACAGTTTTAAAAGGCCTCTTAAAACCTCTAAAATAAAACAGCAGCTGTTAAGAGACGTAGATAGTCTATTTGGAATTTCAGTGCTTTGTATGCGTGCCAGGGGATAAAGAACAGTATACTTACACATAAACCATTCCATGGATCATTCAGCTCCACCTAATGTTAAGGTGCAGAAAATTCCGTACAGAAGTCTTTTAGTTTATGATAATAGACTGGTACACACATTGTGCCAGATCCTCAACTGGAGTGGAACTATGTAGCTCAGTTGGTGCCCATGGCAATTTACACCAGCTGAGGCTTTGACCTGCTACTATAGTGTATACTTTTAAGTCACTGCATAGGAGTAAACAGTAAGTTTCAGAGTAACAGCCGTGTTAGTCTGTATCCGCAAAAAGAAGAACAGGAGTACTTGTGGCACCTTAGAGACTAACAAATTTATTAGAGCATAAGCTTTCGTGGACTACAGCACACTTCTTCGGATGCACATAGAATGTTCCATTCTATATGCATCCGAAGAAGTGGGCTGTAGTCCACGAAAGCTTATGCTCTAATAAATCTGTTAGTCTCTAAGGTGCCACAAGTACTCCTGTTCTTCTTTTTGAGTAAACAGTAGTTTCTTAATTACACAAAGCCCTTTACTAATTGTTTTGTACGGGGGTGGGGGGAGCAGGAATTGAGAACTTTTTTTTTTTTTTTTAAAACAGTGATATCAAATGCGACATTGTTGTCCCTCTTATGCTGTCTATAGTTAATGCACTTCAGACTTTAACCAAATGTGGGTTGTCAAACAGTTTTTACAGCTCCCAGAAGTAAACAGTTCAACTAGCTTGTCTGAATAATGTTTGTAAATTTGAGTAATCGAGCTTCCTGAAAAACAATGTCTTTTTCTGCATATGTCCTTTTATTACCTCAAGCTCTTTCATCAGCCAACATCTGTTCTTTGATTCAGCTCTTTCCTTTTTTTCCAATGCTAATAGCTGTTAACACTAGACCTGCCTGTTACAGTTCAGGCTGTAAACAGCATGAAAATACGTAGCCTTTCCAGTGTCAAGAATCTTTAATGTAGTTTTATACTTTAAAGGGTACATGCAAATAAATATGAGATCAGCTTTCTGTCATGTTTTAACTTGACATCATGAGACAGCACAAATAACCTACTCAGTTGTGAACTAAGCACAAAGTGCAATCAGGCAACTGATGAGAACTCCATTTAGTGTAAATCAAAGAAGTGCATGAGACCATTTTTCATGTTGATTGTTAATCATTTTATATATACACATTATTTTTTGGTCATGAATGCTCAGTTTCTTGAATGATTTTTCCTCTTAAGGAAAAAGATGCATTTTGTAATACCAAAAATTCAGAGTTCTCTTCTTCCTATGCATTCATCTGCCTATCCATCTGGTGTGCCTATCATTACTGAGCCACTTGAACTCCTGTATGCATTTATTGCCATATGTAGCTGGTTTAAAAGACACTTGATAGCCAAAGTAGCACTAAAGCCACTCCAAAGAAGCTTTGCAGTTGACCTCACTGTAGTATTTAGGGCTGTACTCAAACAGCTTGCTTGAAGATTGGGGTTAAAGAGCTAAGTGACATGTGATTTGGGATCACAGCATTTGCTGTAGGGAGATGAGAGATAGCTGTGGATTGTGATGGACCAGGGTAACAAGATCACAAGCCTGCAAGAGGAGGTAAACTGGGGTGGTCCTTAAGCAAATGTTTGATATGCTTTTATAACAACAACAAAATATCTGCAGGGAGACAAGTTATAGTAGCAAAGTGCTCTGTACTCTATACAGCCAACATTGTGGATATATCTATACTAGAGTTGGAAGGTCTAATTGCAGCTCAAGAAAACAAGCTCTGATCAAGCTAGTGGGCTAAAAATAGAAATGTAGCCACAGTGGCATGAGCAGCAAGAGGGGCTAGCTGCCCAAAGCACCTCCCATCCAAGAACTTAGGTATGTACTTGGAGCCCTCTCCTGCTGCTCACATAGATGAGTCTACATTTCTAACGCAACTGAATTTACACCTTCCAGCTCTAGCGTAGATATACCCTGTGTTTCAAGAGAGTTGAAAGTATTTAATTTCTTTTAGTTTTAGTTCTGGATTTGTAATGCAGTAGTTTGTGCAGAAGTTCCAAACTCTCAACCCCTGTTTGTTGATATCTGTGATGTATTGAGGATTGTGTTGAAATTGCAAGTTATCACTAAAAGAGTGGGGATTCCTAGTCCTGCTTCAAGACTAAGGGGCTCTATAGCAAAGCAGGAGATTGGAGTCTGCCTAAAAAGAGCCATCTTAAAGCATGGTGGGATAATTTGTGCCCATCCGTTTTATTTCTTTCTGGTTTGGGGTTTTTGTGTGTTCTGAATTCTAATAAATAAAGTTGTACTATGTTGCAACCTTCCAGGAAGAATATCTATGTTTTTATTTACTCTCTCTATTTGTAGGCTGTGAAACATAGCAATGTTCAAATTATGTCTCATTTTCTGATCACATTTTAGTCATTCAGGAAAACTCTCAAACCTTGTCTGATCTGTTTCTAGAAGCGCCAGAGTAGTGCCCTGAATTATATGAGATCTTTCTATGCCAACTTCTTCTAGTCTTTTTTACACCTAACATCACATGGTAGTTATAAAGCATTGATACTTTGCACATATACATTACAAGAACCACCAACAGGATAATAAATGATCAATGTGAAGATAGCCCTGACTGTCCTCTCACACCTTTTTTATATCAATGTAACTCCTGATTTTCACTAGTGTAAGAAAGAGAGGTGTCAAGTCTCCTACTTTGGGGAGCGGGGCATGATTCTATTAGTTTTTGAAATGTATTCCTCCCTGTTTTTTGAAAAAATAAATAATGTAATTCATTTAATATACTGGCTCTATGTATTCACTTGTTTGTCTGTAAACCTCAGAGAATCTAGTCCTTTTACGTTCACAAATCTTGTAGATTCTAAAACATGAGACTATACGTCAAGAACAAATAACACTTTCTTGCTCTGTTTATATTCAGAGAGAGGCACTTCCTATCTTGCCAATGATTTGAGTTTAAAATCACAAAGAATAATATTGTGTCAGAATGAAATACTGTACTTACTGAAAGTAAAAAGCACATCACTTTAGATGCAGATAATGAGCAAATTTAAATGTTGTTAAAGAAAAATAATAGAATGTTAGAATAGAATAATTAATTGCTATAATGGACGTTTATATGACATCTTGCTCCAGATTATGTGCAAGCTTCTTGTGTTCCTTAAGAATATCTTGAGCTGCTCTGGTAGCCCAAAGTAGCAGCTTATCTGGATAATAGATGATCCCCTTTTGTGGGTGAATCCTTGGGTCAGGTAGATCTCTCATAGTGTCAATGACACCACCCTTCATTCCTGGTCCTTTTTGTAGAGGACATGGTTCAAAGAAAGAAGCAAAAGAAGGGTGTTCTTTTGCTCTGGTCACCCTGGGGTGCTGCAGAGACCTTTCTGGGGGCTAGACATCCCAGGATTTGGGGAATCTTGGACCTCTCCTGTCTAGATTTGGGGAATCTTGGACCTCTCCTGTCTAGCACAGCTTGGTCACAGTGACTTTATGACTTTATTAATGTTACTGGGACAGATTCTGACCTCAGATAAAGCATTATAAATGAGATCAGAATCTGGTTCATCCAGTTCTTACTAGTACATATCTATTAAAATGCAATACCCTTAGATCCCATATTTCCAAGATACTATTAGATTTACTTTTTTTCAGAATAATATGCACAAAATCTGCTATCTAACCAAAGAACTTCCAGAGCTCTCAGTATATAAGTTTTTTTTTTTTACATTATAATACCAAAAATTCTAATTGGAATATATTTATTATAGGTGTGTAGTTTTTAACGAATGCCAGTTCAATAACTTGCTTTTTTATTAAACTTACATTTTCCCCCTTTTCATTTTTTAATAAATGAGTTATTGCACTTAGCTTGAGTGGGAAATGAACTGTGTATGTTTTATGACATATTTTGTTTTTTTAGCTATATTTGTGGTGATTGCTGACAGTATTTCATTCCTCAAACAAAGTAGATTCACTGATATTACTTAGTTTTCATAAAATCTGCCAATACAAATTTAACAAATACCATAGAAGCTGAGGAAAGATATCTAGTATGAAAGAGAAAAATAACTAACCATGAAATCCTTATTGTCAAATCACCACTTTGTGAAGTTTAAGTGAGGGCTCCCTTTTGGTCTGGTGGAGTGGAGAATATTTAGAGATAAATGGATCTAGGTGGCTTTCACATTTGTCTGTGGAAGAGTATTGTTTATATAATAACTAACTAGGATATCAATAGTAAAGTTTATCTTCTCTCTATAACCACTGGAGAGGCTCTGAAATGTCCCTTCTCCCATTGCATTGTCCTCATAAGTCACCTTGATTTGAAGATTGCAGCAGCAGATCATCATTATAGCTTGTTGCTCCAAAACCACAGGCAAGACCTAGTATTGTCACTTATCTCAAATAGTTCCTCAGGAGCACAAGATGTTGACAGGGGGCACTACATCAGGTAGTGTTCAAGTGTTTGCGTAGGCTCTCGACATTCTTATTTGGGGTCCTTTCACGTGGTCATATTGTCATCAGATTTTGCCAAGTCAGCTCTTGCTGAATGTAAAGTACTCCAGTATTTTCATTTGAGATCATTGTTGTTCTGAAGGAACCAGGTTCCCAGCAGTAGAGGATGGGGAATTGCAGGAGTCCAGAGATCTATGGTTGAAATACCTGCCGCAGACCAACCAACTGCAATGCAGATTTTGATAAAGTATACCATAGCTACGCTGGAGGCAAAGCAGGGCTTTTAGTTTGTTTATTTTTTGTTTTTGTTTCTTTTTTGTGTGTGTGCTAACCAATAGGATGCTCATGATTTGAAATCTATATACAGGCTGTCTGGTTAAACTGGGTTTACGGCTGCTTTATATAGCTGGAATGCTGCAACAGTAGTCAGAATGTCCTGGTGAATTTGGCCCTAAATCTATAAGAAGTTTCCTACTGTACACAGGTTTCATTTGTTGGCGTGTGGATAATGGTTTGCGGTAATTCCCCATCATCCTTTAGGACATCTAGCATCTTTATTCTAATATAATTTATCCTGGCACCAAGGAGGCAGCATACCATTCTGGCACCTGGAGTCAATGGTCAGGATTGAGTAGTTTTTTTCTTTCTGGTGACTGCTTTTCAATTCTCAGATCATGCCAAATAGATGATCTGCTGACTTTACCTTGATTAGAGCAAAATACTTCTTACTGATATCATGGCAAATTATTCTGTATTCACTTTCCTTCTGTTCTTTATATCTGGCTAGGTATTTATAAGTCCCACATCACCATAGCATGTAAATACATCACAATCGTTAAAATTAAATTTATCCTCACATCAACCCTCTCAGGAAGGAAAATTTTCTCCCCATTTTACAGACAGGAGCCTGAGGGCATATGCAGATTAAATGACTTTCCAGGGTCTGAAACTAGCCCTCTCAGTTCCAGCATGGTGTCTTAAGCAAAAAAGCATCCCTCCTAGTCTTTCTACAGTATCTATTATTCCTTAAACCCACTGTTTCAATTTTTCTTTTATTTTGTCTGATGTTTGTTTGCTGTGCCTTTTATGTGGGTCATTTATTTTGGGATACATATTACATTTAGGCAAGAACATATATATTAAAAATGTTATTTGTTCAACTATAAGATTTTAAACAATTTTAAAATGTATTATTTCATGATATTTCTGATCATTTAAAATTTATTTATCAAATTGCTTAACCATTAGACTAGCATATCATTAAAAATAAATCCCTTTTGAATGTGTTTGTGTGTCTTGTAGTAAATTAATATTTCCCCCACTCCCCGTAGGTCACTATTCATTGAATTTTAACATATCTAGGAAGAATACAGACCAATATGTAATATGGAGTTGTGACATTAACAGAGTTTCTATAGCACTACAGGTAGCAACATAGACCAACATTTAACCAAACATTAATAACATGTGTTTAATAAAAAAAACCCAACCATATCAATAGCCACATTTCTATCATTGTTAATCAAGGTTTATAGTGATAGTGCTGATAGATCCTTAATGAATAAAACATGACAGGCATTTCAGTTCTGGGCAATTACAGCTCACCTCAGGTGTTGTTATATGGCACAAAACTAAATGACTATACTCATCCAAGAAGTCCAGTAATCTTACTGCAATGCTTTGGTTTGAGTATCTATTCCCTGTCTGGAAATAAATTTGACACATTAAAAATAAAGAAAGTTAGACCCTTCTAATATACCAGGCATCCTAAATATGCATATGATATCAATGACAGGCAGTGAAAAAGCTCTTAATGTGTTCAGTGTTGTAAGTTATTTCTTAATTAACTATAACAGTGCTAGTAAATGCCAGGCTAATTAATGTTCTTTCCAGTGTATTAAGTGAATCTGGTGTTTTAATAGGCTGATGATATTGTTCCTCTATCTAAACAAAAACATTTTCAGACAAAATTAAGAAAAGCTCTTGAATCAGTATAGATCACATCAAAGTAACTGCCAATTCAATAACAATCAACTAATAACTGAGAATTGTTTTCATAAAAGCATAATTATGAATGTTTCTAGACCAACTTTACCACTCAGTACTTTGGAAAATCCATTCTCCAAAATCCTATAGTGTCTTTGAAAAGTATGTTATTAGCAAAAATACATTATCATCATGACTTTTGAGGCAAAATCATGTTCAGTAAGTATTCTGTAGAGACTTCAGAATTCATACTACACAAAACAAATTAACTTCAGTGGGAGTTGCATTCAGGTATTTGAGGGAAGAACTGGTCTTTGGTATCTTCTACGGGGCCTCAGGGAAGTAGAGGAAGTCTTCCTCTTCTTTCTGTGTCTCCAGAGGCATAATAATCTCAAAGGAGTCAGACCAGAAGTTGGGCCTTAACCCTGCCCCCACCTCCATTAACTTCAGAGTGACACATGCCAACGGATGGTTCATTTTGTATATCCTCAAGCTGCTTCTAGTTTCTTTTGATGGATCTGAATTCTCTGCAGAATAATGTCTGATCATGATTTTGCTGCATATATTATTACTATTCATGTTGTATGTCAGTTGGGAAGCTGAAGAAATACTGAGCCTACTGAGTTTCAATGTCTCCTGTATCTGCTTTTGTCTCACGCAGCTCTACTCTTTCTCAAATGCCACCATCTGGTCCTACGTCTACATATGAAGTATATGAAATAGAAACCATTTCTCCAATAGCCTTCATTAAAACAGTGAAATAAAGATAACTATAGTGATTAATATCAGTGGTTGATATAAGTGTCAATTAGTGTGTTTGTAATTAATATCTAATTAATTTACTCATAGCTGTCTCCTTAAAAAGTCAATTAAATGCTTGAACAGACATTCCATATTTAATAAACTAATAAAAATGATTCATTTATAGCATAATAATTACCCAGCAGCTGTTCTTATCTCTAATAATGTTATTAAATCTCAGAAATCCATTTTAACAATTTAATATTTAAAATGCATCACACTGAAATTAAATGTTCAACTATAGTGCTATAAGTGTTGTTTCTTTTGAATCAGTTCCTCCCTGTGCATTCACCCAAATTCTTCTGTCTATAACATATATACAACTTCGCTGTAGTTGCATGTAAGTGAGTTAACTTGGGACCTGATTCTCCTCTGCCTTACACTTAGTGTAGTTGTCATAACTATAAAGGGAAGGGTAACAGCTGTCCTGTGTACAGTACTATTAAATTCCTCCTGGCCAGAGACTCCAAAATCCTTTTCCCTGTAAAGGGTTAAGAAGCTCAGGTAACCTGGCTGGCATCTGACCTAAAGGACCAATAAGGGGACAAGATACTTTCAAATCTTGGGGGTGGGAAGGCTTTTGTTTGTGTTCTTTGTTTGGGACGGTGTTCGTTCTCGGGGACTGAGAGGGACCAGACA
Organism: Malaclemys terrapin pileata; assembly: GCF_027887155.1. Lineage (NCBI taxonomy): Eukaryota > Metazoa > Chordata > Testudines > Emydidae > Malaclemys > Malaclemys terrapin. Next base: position 96,044,900 of record NC_071509.1, read on the forward strand.
TCAATCCAGGTTCTCCACATCTTTCTAAACAAGTCTCTCCTATTTCAAACTTGTAAGTAAATAGCCAGGCAAGGTGTGTTAGTTTTCCTTTGTTTTCTCAACTTGTAAATGTATCTTTTACTAGAGTGTTTATCTTTGTTTGCTGTACTTTGAACCTGAGACTAGAGGGGAGTCCTCTGAGCTCTTTAAGTTTGATTACCCTGTAAGGTTAATTTCCATACTGATTTTACAGAGATGATTTTTACTTTTGTACTCTTTAATTAAAAGCCTTCTTTTTAAGAACCGGATTGATTTTTCCTTGTTTTAAGATCCAAGGGGTTTGGATCTTGATTCACCAGAAGTTGGTGAAAGGAAGGAGGGGAATGGTTAATTTCTCCTTGTTTTAGATCCAAGGGGATTGGATCTGTATTCACCAGGAGTTGGTGGGAGGAAGGAGGGGGGATGGTTAATTTCTCCTTGTTTTAGATCCAAGGGGTTTGGATCTGTATTCACCAGGGAATTGGTGAAGGTTTTTCAAGGCTTCCCAGGGAGGGAAAAATTGAAATGGTGGCAGCGGAACCAGAGCTAAGCTGGTAGTTAAGCTTAGAAGTTTTCATGCAGGCCCCTACATTTGTACCCTAAAGTTCAAAGTGGGGATCCAGCCTTGACAGTAGTGATTTTCATTTGTGCTAATTGTCCCAATTAGATTTAGTATCATTTTACACCGACTCTTCATAAGTGTAAATGACAACACAAGATGCAAGGCAATACAGAACCATGGCATTGTCCTCTCAGCATCTCAGTTTCCCTTTTCCATCTTTATAAGGTACTTTCATATCTATGAAAGAAAAGTAATATGCAAGTGATAGGTCTCTCTCCTATATTTCTGGGGAAAATGTATCAATTGCATTTAATTGCCACCTACTTAATCCATTTGACTAATAACATAATCTAAAAAATTCTTGTATTGGTTTTATGTTATATTGTCTTACAACAATTATAAAATATTTTATCTTGGTAAGTAAGGAAATGTAAACAGTATGAGGAATCCATAAAATATCTGTAAGCCAATCCTGTGTTCAATTAATAAGATATGGATGCCATGGTTAAAATATCAACTGTTGGAGAATATATATTTTGTCTTCTCTCTCTGCATTTTAAGGAAACAGAAGAATAGGAGCCAATTTAAAAAAAAACGCTGTAACCATAACCCACAATCCTTACTCTTGCACAACTCCATGGAAAGGATTACAGGTCTGGGCTCAAAGTCCAGTCACAAGAAGGAGGCAAATGGGTAATATTACAGGCAAAGAATGTTTTTTTCCTAAGGATGAGAAGTTTAAGGAGGCATACTAGTGTATGCACAAGCGTAAAGTGTGCATACAATCAGTCTGTGTACTGGTATATTTCTGATCAGTACAAGCCCCATGTGGACCCGGGCTTTCATTTGTGTTCACATGAATCAGTTGTGAAGGCTTTTTTTGTGCACCAACATTTCTGCATGCAAATGGTAGAATTTAAATACAAAAAAGAAACATTTGCAAATTCTAAGTGACCTCAAAAACTTTGCATGTGCTACTTTGGTTATTTGCATGTGTACATTATAATATGCAAAAGTTATATTCTCAAATGGAGGCTGGATATGGCATGCTATTGAAAATGCTTCCCTAAGTACAATCTGAGACCCCAATAGCAGTAGAAAGCAAAGTATTAAATTTTGTATATTAAAGAAATCTGATTAATCTCATCATTAAAGAATGTACTCCAAATTGTCAATGACTTAACTTCTTACAGATTTTAAAGTTTCGCATTCTCTCCCTCCCCACTTTCCAAAAGTCACAAATGTCTGTAGTTTATCCAAACCAGGTTTATTAGAGCTGAAAAAGAATGTAGAGGTTTTATTACTTTATTTTACTATTTGTTGATTAAAAACACATCAAAAGGAACTCTCTTGGGATTTAAAAAGCAAAATTGTAAATTAATAAGAAAAAAATGTCAGAATTTTGTCAGTTCAAATTGCTTTTTTAAAACATTGAATTTAGATACTGGTCGCTTTCTGCAAAAAGATCAATGCTTTCAGTGGTTCATATTTTGAAACAAACCACTTTACAGTGCTGTTGTCAATCTGTTATCATAGAGGTTTACTTTTAGGACGTAACCCAAACTGACATTAGAACATCTGTAGGTTCTAACAAATTGGATGATATTAACAGACTCTCTGATGTTCAGACAGTAACACAAGCTTTATATTTCTAATAAGTTGGCATATTTACTATTGATACACTTCTGTGTACGATGATAATTACAGATCATTGGTATACATAGATTTGCAAGTGCTTTGTTTAGATGTTGAGTGAAAGTATGACTAAGAAGTAGAGCTAAAATAAATCTCTCCATCATTTATTTTTATTTTCTTTCCCAATGCTAACTATGTAATGATGCAGAAAGATTAAGTTAATGCACTGTCTCCAAGATTTTTCTGAGACTGCAGATGCTAAAGTTTGCTCTTCATTATACTGTTCAGGATTTAAAGGATTCCTCTTTCAATTAAACACCTATCCAAGCCTTGCTAGCCCCAGTAAATATACCATTCTGAAAAATGCACTTTGTCCTTGCCAACCAATATTTTCATGATTTATGAAATCAGTCAGTGAATACATTATACAAGTTAGTGTGATTAGTGTTTTTCTAAAATATATTTATTGCAGCATAAAAATAATAGTTATAGACTTAGATGTATTGAAGCTCTAGGCAAATCATTCTTTTTTGTGTCCTATCAACCCCTCTCCCCCACTTGAGTCATCAAGTTACATTCTCTGCCTCTTTCCTTTCCATTCCATTGTGTCCCCCTTCATCTCTTTTCTTTCCCCTGGTGACTCATCAGTCTCATGTTCTCCATAGATTCCCCAAACCTTTTACCTTCCCTGACTTCTCTATTTTGCCTTCATATCTGTGAGCATCTACCTGTCATTCTTACCACTTTGCCAATATGAGCAACTTATCTTCTGGTTAGCCTTACTTCTGATGCGGTCAAAGCATTAGTATGGGATTAATTGACCAAATGGATTATTCCTAGTGTAGAATCCTGCTAGAATCATGGCACTCTCCTGAAATGTGGTTCTTGAGGTGACCATCTACCTATCTTATTATTTGAAGTAGTAGTATACTTGGAGGACACTTTCAAGTTCAGCATCCCATTTTTCCTCCTCAGAATAGGACATAAGGGCATTGACAGAAGAGAAAGACCTCAGCCACTCTTTGAGCTGCTCAGATCCTCCTAATTGAGATTTTCCAACCCCTGTAGTGTAGATCAAAGCAAGGAGCCATCATATGTAACACTTGATTATTTTTTGAAGTTAAATATGTCACCACACAAGTGATGACAATTTTGAAATTATGATCACCTTAGTATTAAATCTCAGAGTTTACTACAAGATAACATTAGTCCTAATATATATGAAGAATTTTGATTCAATCTTTTTTGAGGGGGGGAGGGGCGGGGGAATGCAGGAAGTATAAGGCAGACTGAGGTGATACAGGAGATAGACTGAGAAGGAACAGGAATCTGGGTGGCAAAGGGGACTGGGGAACCTGGGGATAGCTCCCCACACCCCAATGGTTAGGAGAGGTTAAGTGGAGTCATCTTGAAGTAGTGAAGAGGGGAAATGCATTTTTGTGTGTAAATTTAAGGTTGTTCTTTTACCCTGAGATAGTCAGATAGAAATTGGGGGTTGGCTGCTTCCCCTCTAAAAGTGTTTGTGCGGGGGAATCAAAAGTAAATCAGAAAAAAAATGTGTTGTTTTTTTTTAAATCTCCTTATGCAACACAAGGTGGGTGAGGTAATATCTTTAATTGGGCCAGCTTCCGTGGGTGGAAGAGACAAGCTTCTGAGCTACACAGAGTTCTTTTTCAGATGTGGGTCAGGTTCTCAAGGTTGATCTACACTAGCAATGTATGTTGGTATACTGTGTAGCTCAGGGGTATGGAAAACCCACACACTTGAGTGATGCAGTTATACCAACCTAACTCCCAGTACAGATAGCACTGGTGGGAGAGAAAAGGTGGAGGAGTATATAAGAGACCAGTATGATTGCTCAGAGCTCCAGTATGAAGCTGGAGAAAAGCCTGTTGAGAGTCTTTGGGTTAAGTTTAGAGGCGAGAGCAACAAGGGTGATGTCATGGTAGGCATCTGCTATAGACCACCAGAACAGGAGGATGAGGTAGGTGAGGCTTTCTTAGGACAACTAACAGAAGTTTCCAGATCACAGGCCCTGGTTCTAATGCGGGACTTCAATCACCCCGACATCTCCTGTGAAAGCAACAGCAGTGCACAGACAATCTAGGAAGCTTGGAGAGTGTTGGGGACAACTTCCTGGGACAAGTGCTGGAGGAACCAACTAGGGACGGTGCTCCACTTGACCTGCTGGTCACAAACAGGGAAGAATTGGTAGGGGAAGTAGAAGTGGGTGGCAACCTGGGCAGCAGTGACGATGAGATGCTCAAATTCAGGATCCTGACAAAAGGAAGAAAGGAGAGCAGCAGAATATGGACCCTGGACTTCAGAAAAGCAGACTTAGACTCCCTCAGGGAACTGATAGGCAGGATCCCCTGGGAGGTTAATATGAGGAGGAAAGGAGTACAGGAGCTGACTGTATTTTTAAGAAGCCTTATTGAGAGTGCAGGAACAAACAATCCTGATGTGCAGAAAGAATAGTAAATATGGCAGGCAACCAGCTTGGCTTAGCAGAGAAATCTTCGGCGGGCTTAAACACAAAAAGAAAGTTTCCAAGAAGTGGAAACTTGGACAGATGACTAGGGAGGAGTATAAAAATATTGCTCAAGCAGGGGTGTAATCAGGAAGGCAAAAGCACAATTGGAGTTGCAGCTAACACGGGATATGAAGGGTAACTAGAAGGGTTTCCAAAGGTACATTAGCAACAAGAAGGTCAGGGAAAGTGTGGGACCCTTACTGAATGAGGGAGGCAACCTAGTGACAGATGATGTGGAAAAAGCTGAAATATTCAATGCTTTTTTTTGCCTAAGTCTTCACAGACAAGGTCAGATCCCAGACTGCTGAACTGGGCAGCACAGTATGGGGAAGAGGTGAACAGCCCTCAGTGGTGAAAGAACAGGTTAAGGACTATTTAGAAAAGCTGGACATGACAAGTCCATGGGTCTGGATCTAATGCATCTGAGGGTACTGATGGAGTTGGCTGATGAGATTGCAGAGCCATTGGCCATTATCTCTTAAAACTCGTGGATATCGGAGGAGGTCCCAGATGATTGGAAAAAGGCAAAAATAATGCCCATCTTTAAAAAGGGGAAGAAGGATAATCTGGGTAACTACAGACTGGTCAGCCTCACCTCAGTCCCTGGAAAAATCATGGAGGAATCCATCATCAAGGAATCCATTTTGAAGCACTTGGAGAAGAAGAAGGTGATCAGGAACAGTCAACATGGATTCACCAAGGGCAAGTCATGCCTGACCAACCCGATTGCCTTCTATGATGAGATAACTGGCTCTGTGGATATGGGAAAAGTGGTGGACGTGATATACCTTGACTTTAGCAAAGCTTTTAATTTGGTCTCCCACAGTATTCTTGCCAGCAAATTAAAAAAGTATGGATTGGAAGAATGGACTATAAGGTGGATAGAAAGTTGTCTAGATCATCAGGCTCAACGAGTAGTGATCAATGTCTCGATATCTAGTTCTCAGCCGGTATCAAGTGGAGTGCCCCAGGGGTCGGTCCTGCGGCCAGTTTTGTTCAACATCTTCTTTAATTATCTGGATGACAGGATGGATTACACCCTCAGCAAGTTTGCAGATGACACTAAGCTATGAGGAGAGGTAGATACGCTGGAGGATAGGGATAGGGTCCAAAGTGTCCTAGAAAAATTGGAGGATTTGGCCGAAAAAAATCTGATGAGGTTCAATAAGGACAAGTGAAGAGTTCTGCACTTAGCAAGTCAGTCCCCAGCCTGTAGCGCTGCATGGGATTCTTCCTTCCTAAGTGGCAGTTCTGCAAAGAAGGTCCTGGGGATTATAGTGGATGAGAAGCTGGATATGAGTCAACAGTGTGCTCTTGGTGCCAGGAAGGCTAATGGAATATAGGGTGTCATTAGTAGGAGCAGTGCCATCAGATTGAGGGAAGTGATTATTCCTCTCTATTTGGCACTGGTGAGGCCACATCTGGAGTATTGCATCCTGTTTTGGGCTTCCCACTACAGAAAGGATGTGGACAAATTGGAGAGAGTCCAGCTGAGGGCAACGGAAATGATTGGGGGCTGGGGCACATGACTTATGAGGAGAGGCCAAGGGAACTGGGCTTATTTAGTCTGCAGAAGAGAAGATTGAGGGGGATTTAATAGCAGCCTTCAACCTGAAGGGGGGTTCCAAAGAGGATGGAGATAGGCTGTTCTCAGGGGTTACAGATGACAGAACAAGAAGCAATGGTCTCAAGTTGCAGCGGGGGAGGTCTATGCTGGATATTAGGAAACACTATTTCACTAGGAGGGTGGTGAAGCACTGGAATGGGTTATCTAGGGAGGTGGTGGAATCTCCATTTTTAGAGGTTTTTAAGGCCCAGCTAGACAAAGCCCTGGCTGGGATGATTTATTTGGGGTTGGTCCTGCTTTGAGCAGGGTGTTGGACTTGATGACCTCCTGAGGTCTTTCCACCCTAATCTGAAAGGACCAGATTGTTTAGTTTAAGTAGTTAACACATATTTTAAGGGACCGTTTAAGGTGAAGTGGCCCATTAACACACCTTCAGTCATAGGCCAAAAAAGGATGTGTGATGCTACACCTCATATTCTTCATGGAAATATGGTTATGTTATGGATATGACATAACTGAAATGTACTTTATGCAAGATGGCTCTTGTAAGATATCATTGGAAATGTTATAATGTACTGATGAATGTGTTTATCCAATTTGTATGCAGGTATCACTTTTGTATCTGAAGCTGGGAATATTGACCAGGTCTCTGTATTTCAAATGTGCTACATTGGATGAGGCCAAACAATGTTAGTGGCTTATTGAAGAAATGCACACAAGCATAAAGATCACCCCAGGAACTGTGTGCTATAGAAACCTCTCAGAGATAGTTTGACACAATGGGAACTCTTTGACCCGGGTCACAGCAAAAAAATGCTTTCCAGCAAGTGGGGGGAAGATATAAAAGAGGAACAATGACAACATGAGGGGTCCTCACTCTCCCTACCACAATATACCTGAAAACATCTGAAGAACAAAGACTGAACAGTGCGAAGTGATGGTCCCAAGCGAAGATCTTTAGTCTCTGTAAGAAAACCTGGGAAAGCCAAGGCAACTTGTGCCGTAAGAGTCTCCCAGCCTGTTCATCACTCAGGGTGAGAATTTGTTTATTTGTATCCTACACATCTAGTGTGTTAAGCTCAGTCTGCAGCTTTTATTTACTAAAGCAATCTGCTTTGTTCTGTTTGCTATCTCTTTAACCATTTAAAATTCACCTTTTGTAGTTAATAAAACTATTTCTTGTTTATAATAAAACAGTTTATGTAATTTCTAACTGGGGGGAGGGCAAAACACTGAGGAAGAGGGTGGATTTTTATGAGCTTGTGCTGTACAGATTTTTCTATACAGTGCAAGTCAGTGTTATTTTGCATTTATCTCACAAAAGGGGTGTGCATGTGAGTGCTGGGAGAGTCCTCTCACACAGAGCTGACTTCAGTCTGTGGCTGCAGCTGGGTGTGACCCTATCTGTGTGTTTGTGCTGCAAGAGGACATAAAGCCTAATTCAGCAAAACAGGGAGCGGGAACCCAGCTGGTGGAGCAGGTGACTCTCAGTGAAATCCCAGGACATCAGGTGGCACCCCAGAAGGGGGTCCAACCTGTCACAGGGTGTTTAGTCCATTACTGGTTAATGTAATAAGACATAAATCCAGTGTCTTTATTCAAACCATATTTTTATTGTCTAGCAAAATTATGAATTTAGGCTCCCAGCCTTGTCTTTTGAAGGTATTGTGCAGGTTTCCTTTGAGGATGAGGACTGAGAGGTCAGATATGAAGTGATGATTTTGTGAAAAAATGTTTGTCCATGGGTGATATGGTGTTTTTTGTCTTTTATAATTTTTCTGCATGAGTTCATTCAAAAGCATAGTGATTGTCTGGTTTAACCCACATAGTTGTTGTTGGGCATTCAGTTCACTGGATGAGATACACCACATGTTATGTTAAGCATGTGTAGGACCCATGGATTTTGAAAGGTGTGTTATGGGGATATTGATCATTGTAGCCATGGAGATATGTCTGCAGGTTTTGTATCTGTTGTTATGGCATAAATATTTATGCCTCTCCCTGCAAATCCCACCATAGAAGGTGTGTTGAGGGCAAGACTGAAGTCCATGCCACTAGAACCATTTTGTGCAGCTCCAGATTGTGAAGTTGATGACAGGCCAGAAAGCCTGGCTTTTATCATTTAAAGCAGTTGCCTACATTATGTCAGGAGCTGCACTGGCTCTTGACTAGCCCCAAATCCCTCTGAATTAACAACTGATTTTCAATTAATTCCCATGGACTACCTTGTCTTATAATCAATGCAGGTAATCATTCTGTTCTTATGCACTACCTCTCTCCAGATGGTAGGGGTAGGGGGAGAGGAGGAAGATTGTGAATGAAGGACATCAGGTGGTGGAAAAATTGAAGGTCTCGGGGAATGGCTTGAAAAGAGGTGGGATCTTTGAAAGAGTAGGTTGAGCTCCTGAGGGTAGAGAAAAAATGGGTGAAGACCTATCATAGCAAGAAAGAGTGAGAGAAATGAAAAATGGTATAGAGATGGAATCAGATAAAAAAGAGTGACATAAAAATGGGAAAAGGCAGGGGGAAAGCAAGACACGGACAAAACTTTTAGGTTAGTACATTTAATTTATGTTCCAATATTTTATTATATTTTCCTGACAGCAAGATGTCCAATTTGTCTCATTTTTTTAGGAAAGGTTGGAATGACTATTGTAGCCATTTATAATGTATTAGTATTTCTTGCTGTTCTGAATTCTATAATATAAATGGAGAATAAGACAGAGAAAATAAACTCAAATTCATCAGGATGGAGGCCTAGAAAATCCAGTTCTCTGCTTACTGCATTTGGGGGACTGTTCCATGCCAAATAAATTTTGACAACAATTCATTGGTGGATTCAATTTATTTAGCAATAGAGGAGTCTTTAGTAGGTGACTCCAAATTCCCCACATTCCTCTTTTAAAAACGGTAAATTATGTTTCTGAGAATTGAGCAAAGAATCATGTAATTGGCTCTGCAAGAGTTCCTCAAGTTAAGAAAGAAATGTATTTTATTTGCATCCTAAAGTTAACCAAAATCAAAATTTACAAAACCAGTGTGGATGGTAGTGTAATACTAAACTCCTCTGACTGACACTTGCTTTGTTCATTTAATCTTTTTTTTTTTTTTTAATTAACAGTGTAGCCGACATATGGCTTGCATAAGGCTGCTGTGAGTTGAAACAGCCCCTGGGGCTGCTCATTCCAGGGGCCAATTTGGACCCCACAACTGCCCAAATTTTAGGTAGCAGAAATGTGACATAAATCTGCTCTTGCCCCCACTCCTCCTGGACAATGTTGAGCATCTCAGGAAATGCAGCACAGAATCTAGCTCTTTTTAAAATGTATAAGCACGTTTAACACAAAAGCAGGGATAGTCCTTCTAAAATGAAAATGCAATTCACTTGCCTTATAAATCTGTTCTTCAGCAGAGCTTTATTCAGACAAATGAAGCCATGACATGTGTCTTGCTTTGCATGACTGTTTCCCTGTTATCTTGCTTTTATTGGCAAAATAAGTCACAAAACACAGAATTGTAATTCCACTTTTTTCTGCTGTAGCCTCAGATGCTTAACACTTTAAAATGCTTATTAAAAAACAAAAACAAACAGCCTTCTACTTAGTTGATCCCAGTAGCTCTAGCTGTTACAACAAGATTTCACTGAGCTGCTTGTAGTGAAACCATTTTCAGTTTTTAACCTTTAAAAAAAAAAAAAAAAAAAAGATGACCTGCAATGGAAAACGTATGAGTTTGTGTTTGCTTATTTATCATGTATAAAAAATAAAGTCTGAAAGTTGTTTTTGTCAAATAAATGCTTTATTTTCCCCATTGCATTCTTTCCCCATTAGAAAAGCTTTTACTCCTCTGGCTATGGTGACTGCAGAGCTAGTACAATTATGATATTACAAAAAACAAGACTAAAAACAGAGGAAAGGAAAAGGAAAATGAATTTTATTTAGATCATTTTAGAAGCTTGTTTTGTTAATCCATGTTTAACTGCAATGCTTAATGATCATTTTGGAGACTGGATGGCAGCGGGCCTCTGCAAGGCCTACACAGTCCTTCTAAAGTGAGGTGAATTTCACTTTTAAGAAAATCAGTTATGACACATAGTGTGAACTGAAGCAGTCTACCCTATTCCTTAGCTTCCTGTTGATGTTTATTTTCTTCTCAGCCATCCTCTTCCCTTTAGTAAATTTTCCTACTCTATTGCAGGGCTGTTTTTATAAGTGGCACCTTAAAGCTTTTACAAAATTAGGTATTCACATGTCTGTGAAGGAGCACATGATACAAACTTCAGCAGCTCCTTTCTCCTTATGCCACTAAATCAAGTACCCTTTTAATTTCCATTGTGTTTTCAGCATGGCTTTAGTTCATCATTTGTCTTCCTTACTTTAGCTCAGTAAGGGTGCTTTTGTCTGGCCTTTCCTTTGAGATCTTTTAGGCTATTACTAAACAGATTATTACAAAACAATGAGTAGTTTAAAATGACTATACAGAATGTCTGTTGTTTGAAGGGTTCTAAGGAGAAGTATGGAGAGGATGATTTAATAATAACACGATTGTTTTCCTGTGCTGTTGAAGCTAACAAAAATAATTCACCTTTCAAACTAAGCCATTGAAAAAAGACTAACTAAATGACACTTCACTGGTTGGGAGGCCTAGAGGATCTGCTAGAAAAGCTGTAATTTCATCCAGGCTGTGAAAGAGCTGTAACACCCACTCATTGAGACTTTCTCAACACAAAAATTAGTCTGTCTCATACTCCCAAAATAGAGGCAAAAAGCTGCATTCCAGTTATTTGCCTTTTATATTATTTGTTTAGAGTTTTCTACTTTTTCTCCATTTTTAGGAATGCAATTTTACCTCTCCTGGACCATGACAAGAAATGAGGCTCAATGAACCTGTGGATCCAAAGAATAGTTTCTGTGGCAACAATTACCACTTGACAGCTTTCAAAACGTCCCTCTGCCACCCTTGACTTGTTACTGTCTTAGTAATACATATAGTAGAGGTTATCACACTGTGGATGATCAGTACTTATGAGGAGTAAATAGACAGGTATCAAGAAGGTTACATAAGTAGCAAATGAGAAAAAATACTCTAACTTTCAAATGCAAACTATTTTTGACAGGAATCAATCTGTAACTGAGCTGTAAATTTCTGAGTAGACACTAGCAGACAAATTCTACTCTCACACTGGTGTTTTTACTGGTAACAACTGATCGAGTCTGAAACCTAATATAAAACACAAATTACAATATTCCAAAAAGACAAACCTTGTGTTTTAGCATTTCTAGTAAACTCTGTAACTGTGTGCAGGTGCACATTCAATTTTACTTGTATTTATTTACCAGTCTGACTTTATTTACATTCCAGTACTGGTTTTTCATACAAGTGTCAATGAAATTCTGCTCCCATTTAAGTCAATGACAGAACTCTCATTGACTTCAGTGGAGTCAGGATTTCATCCGATGGGTAAAGTTGACTCTACGGGTTAAATGTTTAAAACAGAGTGATTGAGAAGCCTAAATCTCACTTTCAAAAGTGATTTAGATCCTTAGAGCAAGATCTGGGGAGTTTAGGGGCTTTGAAATCCCACTAGGTGCCTATCACCATCATTATGCACCTAAGTACCTTTAAAAGTCTGGCCTTTAGAAACCTAGGTCTCCCTGAAAGGCAGGGAACTTTGACTCCTATGTGTCTGTCACAATAGATACTTTTGAAAAAAATTCCCTATACCCTTTGTTTGAAATATTGATACAAAACTTTTCTTATTTGTCTTTGATGCTATACTGTACTTTTTCTAACAAAAATACTGAACAATAAATTATATGCAATGCTGTATTATTTTTCATCATTTAATTTATCTACACTTCTGTTAAACTAGTGAAACTCCCTTAATCTCGAACAAACTGGGTAAAGGAAAAAGATATATATGCACTGTTGACAAACACAGAGAAGAACTCTTTCATAACTCCTTCCCCCCCCATACACCATAATAAATATGGACATCTTTCATTGATAATCCTTAAAAGTTTATCACCAATAGAGAATTTGTTTCAAGCAGATGTTTCATGCTAATTGCTGAAGTTTAATCAACCAACATTGTCTTTGGAGAAACAGTTGTGATTTTCCCAGAACATTAAATTACAATGATTATTCCAGCCTGGATTGAAACATTAATGGCAGGAGAAATCATGTATTAGTATTTAGTAACTTTGCTATTTCAAAAGCCTGTACATGACTGATTTGAAAGCTGGTTGAACAAGACTTGAATGATTAATGTGTACCTTTCATCCATTGTCTTTACAGGTAACTCAGCTGGTGATTTTGCAGTGTTTTATCAGATTGCTTCAGAGAAAACATCATTAGTGACCCCATCACTATGAGATCTGGTTTATTCTCACTTGGGAGCAGTTAATACAAAATGCCACGGGAGTTTCTTGGAAGGGCTTGCAATGCCTCATGGGACATCCTCACAGGGGGGACTGGGAAAAGGTTCAAACATCCCATTATGTAGTTTTCTCCCTCCCACCCCTGATTTCAACTGGAATCCATAATATGTTGTGCCTTTTCAAAAGGCTGGCATAGCTGTGCATATGCCATATCCCAAGAAGCATAAACCCTGCTCAGCTGTGAACAATTGTTGTCCGCATTACAAATATCACATCCCTTATTCTGCAGTATTTCCAGAGCCATGAGAGTCCTTCAAGAAGCCCTGCTGGAAGCCATAGAACAAAAAAATTCCCGGTTGCTGCTGGCAGTAGTGCACCAGCTGAACATGGTGGAGAGCCATTTCTGGTCCCAAGAAACAAGCAATGACTGGTGGAATTGCATTGCTATGCAGATGTGGGATGACAAGCAGTGGCTGCAGAACTTTCATATGCACAAGGCCACTTTCCAGGAACTGGGTGTGCGGTGCTCTCTCCAGCTCTGCAGCACAGGGACACTAAAATGAGACCTGTTCTGACAGTGGAGAAACATGTGGCAATCTCTGTGCGGAAGCTTGGAATAACAGACTGCTACTGGTCAGTGGGGAATTAATTTGGAGTCGGTACATCCACCATGTGGGCTGTTGTAATCAAAGTATGCAGGGCCATTAATCACCTTTTGCTAAGAAGGATTATGACTCTGGGCAATGTGCAGGAGATTCTGCATGGTTGTGCCACAATGGGGTTCCCTAACTGGGAGTGGTGATAGATGGCATGCATATCTCTATTTTGGCACCAGACCACCTTTGCAAAGATTATCTAAACAGAAAGGGATACTTTTCAATGGTGTTGCAAGCGCTGATGGTTCACCGGGGCTGTTTTACTGACATCAACATGGGATGGTCAGGGAAGGTGCATGACACATGCATCTTTAAGAACACAGGTCTGATCAGAAAGCTGCAAGCAGGGACTTTCTTTCCAGAATGCAAAATAACCATTGGTGAAGTTGAAATGCCAATAGTAATCGTGGGAGGCCCAGCCTGCCACTTACTCCAATGGCTCATAAAGCCATACACCTGGAAAGCAGCAAGGATCGGTTCAACAATAGACTCAGCAAGTGCAGAATGGTGGTTGAATGTGCCTTTGGCTGTCTAAAGGGTTGCTAGAGCAGTTTGCTTACTAGGTTAGACCTCAGTGAAAGCAATATCCCCTTCGTTATAGCTGTTTGCTGTGTGTGCCTCATAATATCTGTGAGGCAAAGGGATAGAAGTTTCCACAGAGATGGTCTGTGGAGGGGGATAGGCTAATTTTGAGCAGCCAGATACCACAACAATAAGAAGAGCACAGCGTGGAGCACTGTGTATCAGGGAGGTTTGAAAACCCATTTCAGTACTAACCCACAGAAATGTGTGCTGCTGCTTTGTATTGTGCCTTCCCATAGTGTGAACCTTACTGTGACTGCTGGGTTTTTGTCTCCAGCACATCCGCTCCATTGCCTCAGTTTCCCTGTCCCACCCATTCCCCCCCATTTAAAATTAATAAAGATGAGTTCATTCTCAAGACATGGACTTTTATTGAACAAACACACTGAAACTTGAAGAGCACAAATAGAATTTTACCTTGGGCACACTGTGGAATAAAATTGGTAGGGGAAAACATATTTATCTTGTCTTTAAAAGCACAGTAGCCTTGCCTGTCACACATCATTATTCTTAGGACCCTCCCCTGGGGGTGAGTGGAAGGGATATTGCAAAGCCCACCCCCACCCCATCTCCTGGAAAGTTTAGGAGAGATGGAGGGGGAATACAGCGATGTTGGAATGCATTCGTGCAGGGACTGCAGAGGAAGTCTAGCCTCAAGGTGCTTCTCCTGGAGGTCAACGGTTGACTGTCAACCAGACACCTCATGTCAGTTTGTTCCTTCAGAATCCCCAGTATCTCTTGCTGCCTGCCATGCTCACTCTCATGGGCTGCTCTCCTGCCACCATGTCCAGTTTTTCAGAGAGCAATCCACCACGCTCTGCTTAGTGTCCGCTGTCTGAGAGGCATTCATAATCTTGTTAAACATGTCATCACACATTCTCTTTCATCTTCATCTTATCTGGGAGAGCTTCTCCACTGGTGTGGAGGAAGAGCTGAAGGCTGCACTTTCAGCTGTAAGCCATGGAAAGCACAAAGCAACCATTGTCAGTACAGACCCAGTGTCTAGTGAAGAGTTGCTATATAACAATCACTCCCCTCATGGAAGTTTAAGGCAAAACATTTTCATTTACACAAGATAGTCACTGAACTGATTTGCTGTCCCAGTCATGGTGAGTATGATCCTAGGGCATGGGCGCTGGACCATCAGCAGCATTGGATGGGCAATCCATGGTGGGACCAAAGGGGAGCAGGGAGACATGCCACCTTCCCTTTGTAACATAACGGTCACCCTCCCAAACTGCAAGCCTTGGCAGAGGCCGCATGGGGGGAGGAGAAGGGGAGGAGAATGTGCTTGCAGTGGCAAGTGGGGACCACAACATTTACATCCTGTCCCACCCACTTCTCATCACTTCTAGCCATTGCCTAAAGCTCGCAGTTACTAAATGTCAATGCTGATCCTGGCACCTAAACTACAGCCATGTTTTGGAAACTGTGGGTGAAGGGGCAGAAAATCACAAGGCAGGGGGGAGTACAGACACTATTGTTTGTGGTCCAAGCAATTGAAATGAAAACTACCACCATCTCCCCTAGGTGTGACCCTAGCTGATATCACTCTCCTGAAGGAAACAGAAGCGGTAAGGGAACTGATGCTGCATGTGTCCAGGTACAGAACGGTTTTGTATGCTGCTATCCTGTGTACTGAAATGATGCCAGCCAAATTAATACTGAAGTAGCATTGGAAAGTGTTGTGTTGAAGTGGAAGAAATAAGGCAGTCCTCCTAGAAATCTTCTGCAATGGATTGCACAGTACCCCCAGAAAAATTTCTTGGAGATCTCTGTAGAGGATTAGCAAGCCATCTCTGTGTACAGTGTCTTTTTCATGGAGCACCCTCTGCCTAGCTGGTGCAGCCACTGGAAAGGATAGCCACTCTACCTCACCTTGTTAATTTTAATAAAAAATAGAATATAAGAACATGTGATCTCAAGATATTACTTGAAATTGCATACTCACCAGAGATTCCTTACCCAGCATCACGCTCAACCATGATGCTGTTCTGCGACTGGCTGGACTGCTTGGGGGTTACAAACAGTTCCTGGCTCTCTGGGAGAATGGATCCCCCACTCACCTGTCTCTCATTCTCTTCCTCCACTTCCTTGTCCAAGACCTCCTGCTCAGTGTTACCTGTGCTGGCTGGGACTCCAGCTCCTCAGAGGTATCCATGCTGCTCTTGGGGGTCATGATGGGTCGCTTCTGAGAATCGCACGCAGCTCCTTGTGGAAGAGACATGTCTGTGGTGTTGAACCAGAATGATTGTTTGCCTCCCTTGCTTTCTGGAATGCCTGCCACAGTTCCTTGATTTTCACACGGCACTGCTATGTGTCCCTAGTGTATCCCTTTTCTGCCATGCCCCGCACGATCTGCTCAATGATGTCTATGGATCAGATCTGTGCCTGCATAGCCTCTTTTCCCCACAGATCAAGAAGATCCACTATCTCCTGTGTACTCCAGGCACATTTGAAGCATGAAGCAGCCATGATCAGCTGTGCAGGAGATCTCTCCATACCAAAAACCAGGAAATGGAAAGTCAAAAGTTCCAAGTCCTTTAACCGGGGTGGGGATTTTTCCCGTGTATCTGGCTGCTGTGCAGCAGAGTTGAGAAAGTTTAGCAGAGTGGTCACAGCAGAGCACTGTGGGTCACATCCTGGAGGCCAGTTAGGTTGATGTAAGCAACACAGTGTCTACATTGCCGCTATGTCAACCTAACAACATTGAATTAAGTGCTACCACTTGCGGAGGTGGAATAATTAAGTCAAAGTAGTAGTTGAATTACATCGGTGGAAGGGACCTGGTAGTGTAGACATGTTCATTATTAGGTCTGAGCTTATGTAAACCTATCTGCATAGTGTAGACCAGACCTGAGAAGAGGACTTTTTATTATTGTATTTTCATTTTATTTCTCTGATAAAGACCTGATTCAACCTCACAGTTACATCCTGGATCTCACCAGCTTTGGTTATACTGAAGAGTGATCCCAACATACACCCAATCCCAGATTTTCTTTCAGAAATGTATGTCCTGTACTGCCCAGCCCACTCTTGGATACTAAAAATATATTAAATCCATTATTCCTGTAAGGGAATAATATGGCAGATTATTCCCTTAAAGAGAGTTACCAAGATACTTCATCTTAAACATGCTGGTTTAGATAAAACAGTAAGTTTATTAACTACAAAGATAAAGAATTTACATGAGTACAAATAATGAGGGATAAAACTTAGAAATAATTACAAGAAACAAAGATAAATCACTTAGTAGTGCTTAATTTAACAAATTATATTAGATTCAAGCAAAATTCCTTCACCACTTGTTTCACCACTGACCAAATGCTTCAGGATAGGACTCCCAACTCACATGATCCAACAGCTGTTTTCCTTCATCTCCTTTGGTGCAATGCAAGAGAGTGGTGTCTTGGGGTGTTTGTGCCTGCTTTTTATAGTTCCAGACCCCCTCTTGAAAAACATTTCCAGCTGAGACCCAAGACACAAAGAGTCTATGTGGAAGTACCGGTATGTTCCCTGCGGCTTTTTCACCTATTTTAGTTTTCTTTGTTTCCCTTCTTGCCTGATGACTCTATTTATTGCTTAAATGCAAATAAAGGCAAGCACACATTCCTTTGTTTAGGACAGACCAGTTTGCTGACTTCTATCTGGGCAGGGCGGTGGGGCTTGGAACATGTGTTAATAACATCATATAGGGGAATCTTATACTCCTCTACCCCGATATAATGCAGCCCGATATAACATGAATTCGGATATAACACGGTAAAGCAATGCTCCAGGGGCGCGGGGCTGCACACTCCGGCGGATCAAAGCAAGTTCAATATAACGCGGTTTCACCTATAACATGGTAAGATTTTTTGGCTCCCAAGGACAGCGTTATATCAGGGTAGAGGTGTAACTACTTTTTCAGTGTTGCCACAAATATTTTATGAGGGCAATACTGACCAGCAAATTCTGAGTTTTAAAATAATACTTTATAAGGCATACCTTGTACAAAGATTAGTACAATAGTGTGTAGGATGTGAATATAGGGGTGTATTCTGTCACACTCCCCCACCTTCTCTCTCTAATGTCCTGGGACCAACAGGGCTACAACATTGTTAATTGATACACAGTTGTCTTCCTGCACTTGCATTCAGCCTCAAACAATGATTATGTGAAATCTGAGCTGCCCCATTCATCACATTGTGGTGATAACTGAACCAGAAATGACAATTTAAATGTCAAACCGTGTCAGCTATTTCACTGTTAATCAGTTTAGCAGCAACACCCAGCTGATGTGCTTATTGTACAATACTTATCTCATTGTCATTCTTCCTCAGGTGTTTACCCTCCAGCTTATTCTTGACAACTTTAGCATTGCAGTGTAGAGTAACAAGTACAAAAATATGCAGCACGCAAGAAGCAAAAATACAAAGACATTGCCAAAGAAATTGAAATTAATATGAAAGAAACATGGCACTAGTTATGTCAGTAACTTCTCATTGGTGTGAGTACGGTGTTCATAATCTGGCCTAAAATAAACAACAAAGGGACTACTATACTGAATATTATTCAATATAATAATTAAAACTCAACAAAAAAAACTTATATTTTTAATTTAAATGAAGCTGCCACAGAGTTTCCAGTCTTCCAATTTCCTCCCTGCAAAATGTAGGTGGAACTTTGACTAGATGATCTAATTATCCCTTCTGACCTTAAAATCTGTAAACCTCTTGTCTAACACAAGCCATGAAATTTCAGAACTTGTAGCAGAGTATACAGGACCTTGGTTATAATGACAGCATCCACACTGTTCGATGTTATTGAGAAAATATTGCCTAAAACCTTCATGCACCTTTTTTTTTTCACTGTCCATGAATATTTGGGTGATTTAGTTTTACTGTTGCAAACATTCATGCAAGGAAAATTTAAAATCTCAGTGTACAAAATTCATGGATACCAAATTTTAAATTCTCACATCAGAAGTTATGCTGAAAGCTCTTGCAAAGACAGTTAGTCAGGAAATAGAAACAATACCATTGTATTTATTTGAGCATTATAAATTAAGGAACACATTAAATAGTCACATTAAATTCAAATAGTTAAATATTCAAAATATATTTGTGTAACAAACTTGAAAATTCAGTAAATTCAAGGGTTTCACTATTTGCTCAGGGATATTCCATGAGTAGAAAAAGAGGCTAAATATGTTGAATGAATCATTCATTATGTGTTGTTTTCACAGCTCTATCATTTAATATCATTGGCCAACATATAATCTTGTTAGTAAGGCTGAGTTTGTGTGAGGCCACTGAAACCAAAGGGAAGCTTCAGGGTTAAAACAGAATGCCACTTTAATGAGTAGAATGCTAATACCCTTCTCATGTGGGAACTGACTCATTTGGTATGTTTCATAAGTAAATCCTGGTCAAATTTACAAAGATTTTTATAATATATTTGCCCTTTTCTTGGTCTTTTCTAATTGTATAATAAACACAGCCCATGAAAAAAAAATTGGCATTAAAGGGAAGGGCAAATTCTGCAGCTGTAATTCCATGTTATCATCTACAATACTGAATCTAAATCTGTTTTCAGAGGCAGCATTACAAGTAAGGATTGTAGTGGGAAGTTTTGTGAACTGCTCAAATTTTGGTCAAGTTTCTAGAACTTTCTTTCCTGTACCTTACATACATGCTCCCCCCACTTATTCATTTTCAAATCAACATGTTTTTTGAGCTGAAAGAGATCATGTAAAGTAGCAGGAATAGATAAACATACCAGGAATGATAGCAGTTCCAGTCTGGGAAATCTGTCTGTGTAAATGTTCTTAGCTCTATCTGATATGAACACTCTCTCTCTCTCTCTGTAGCTATATCAAACTACCAAATGCCATTTTGTTTTCTTGCACATTATTTTGATTATAAAACTATTCTGTGCCTTCACTGCTGTGTAGCCTTCATATTGAGCTGAAAGGTGTCAGGAGAAATTCTTTCATCAAGCAGATGTCTAACAAGAAAGGGTAATTAAGATTAATAGATTCCATAGCCAGAATGGACCACTATGATCATCTAGTCTCATCTCCTATATAATACAGGTCAACGTCCTGTAAAAGATAATCTTGATGAGTGTCCATTCCAGATGGACACCTTAGAACAATGGGAAGGCTGGAGCCTAGGAGATTCAGTTTTACCCAGCTTGTCTGCAGTGAGTTGCGTCTGTGGGGAGGAGAGCAGTGGAATTACCCCTGAAGGGGAACACAAAGACTGAGCTGCTATTACACTTTTTTAAAAACACAGCGGAACTCAGAGATGGGCACCTAAAATGAGATCCAAAAGCCAGCATAGTAGGTGCAGAACTGGCTAAGCTAGCCCATGGGAGATGCCAATAAAAGGGTGTGTGTTAAGCCCCATCCATCTCATTCAGAGATAGGCACCCATGTTCAGGCTGCGGGGTGGTGCCTAGCTCTGTTTATCAATCCATGAATAGGAACCCATCTCCTGAAATCAGGCTGCTTAGGCACCTAAATCTGGGGTTTAGGCATTTAAGTATCTTTGTGCTTCTGGTTTTCATATGCTTCATGTTATGCACATGTTTAATGGCTTTGCTGAATTGTAGTAAAAGCTAAATGTGGTAATAGGCATTTCATGATTAAATTGGGACACAGATGAGGCAGGTATTTGGGAAAAAGTCTCACGCCTAATATCCAAGGATTGGAACTGGTCAGTTCTGCAGAGCTACATGTTGCTCTCTCCTCACTAAAAAGACACCTGGGCTCCCCAGCTGTCAGTTTACGGAATCCTGAGAGGCTGATGAGCTGATGCTCAAGACAGAGCTCTCCAGCCCATCCAATGTTTAGCATGTGACCCGAGGCAAGTACAGGTTCTTTGTTCCTTCTCTTGTCAAGGATCAGGCTTTTGTGCAGCCCAGGATAGATTGATAACAAGAATATAAAACACTGAGAGCATAGCTGCAAGTAAATTGTAGATTAAAAGAAAAGTTAAGAAGAGACAAATGAAACCAAAGAAGAGTAGTTTTAGCTGGCAGATTGTCTTAGTTAAATCAGTAAGAGTTAGGAAAAATAGTTAATTAGAGGGAAAAGGAGGAGCAAAGTTCCAATTTTATCCAGTTAATTAATTTCCAGCTGTCTCCTAGAGCCTTAGAGTTTCAACTGTTAAAGTTAAGAAGAGAAAAGAAGAGACATCCATCAGTAGCTTCATCTGGACAGCATCAGCCAGAGGAGACAGACTGAGACCTAGATGCTCTGGGTAAGTACTTGACTTCATTAATTGTGAAATCAGTTCAGGTAATACCAAAAAATCTATCACAAAGTGGATTCAATGTCATTGAAAATTAACACAGAAAAAACTGAGATCATTTGAAAATGATAAACTTAGATTCTCTGTGTATGTTCTATAATCTTGTGTGAAACAAAATAAAATCAGAGAATGATTCTGTTTTCATTTACACCAAAGTAAATCAAGAATAGCTCCTCTGAAGTCAATGGCATAACAGTAGGGTAAAACAGTAGGGTAAGAGTAAAGCAGGCCCCTAGTGAACAGATTTCTATTCCTTGATTTCTTGCTACTTATTATGCCTAACAACAATGGGTTGAACTTTGTTTTTAGCAATAAGTATCATCCATCAGCTCAGTGAGTACCATCTCAGGTCCATACCTATATTAAAATAACACAATCACAAAAAAGTCAAAAAGTACAAAAAGTTAGTGTTCCAACATTGATCATATATATTAATTTCTGTCCCTGTTTTGGATTAAATTTGTAGTTTAATGTACAGTGTTTATATATTAAAATACACACTATACGATATACCAGTGCAGAATGTCTATTGTGGGCACATTGTTGGTGTTAAAACATTAGGGGGAGATGTTCAAAAGCACAAAGACCTTAGCTTTCTGCAGTTTCTGATTTTCTGTGATTTGACTGTGCCACTTTACTATTGCATTAATTTAATTTGTTTCCATGTAATATCCAGTAATAGGATTTTTCTTATTTCCTAAATTCAGGTCTCTTCAAAATAGGTTATGTGATTTTCTAATACTTGATTTCTAACTATTTGTAAATGATTTTACTATGACCATTAATAATACTACACTTCATCCACATGCAGATCATATTCTGGAAAAAAAATGCCATCTGCTTCTTTCAAGAGCATTCTAATAATAGTTATATATGGCTCCAAGGAGGGACTTCCATGAGATTAAAATTTTAGGATTGTCATAAAATGGATTCATTTTTGTTGCCATTTTCTGATCTCATTACATATTTGGCATAGAACAGAATGGTTTCATGTCATTTTCAGCTAGTTACAATTTTTTGTCACTGATAATGTGCCATAAAGATAAGTTTACATAAAGTATTGGAACTGTGTGATAATTCACTCTCATGGTAAAAAGACAGTGACTAGAACAGCAAGTGCCAAAAATCACTCTATTCCTGGACATAAGTGTAATGGAAATGGGACATTATAAGATTTGTTTGTTTCCCTGATAATCTCATGATCATCCTTAGACAATCTTAAAATGATCTTAGGTCATTCTTTAATGTAAGCAAGGCCATATTTGTTGTTTCTTTAAAAAATTCAAAGTGAGTTGAGGAAAAGCTTTTTCTTTATGTATTTATTTAACACCCAACATTGCACTATTTGAATGCCTAGCATAATATCCACACCACACCTGTGTGAAGTAGGGAAACATAATCCTCATTTTGCAGATGGGGAACTGAGCCACAGAGAGATTAAAGTGATTTAACCAGTGTCACAAATGAAGCCTAGGATGGAGCGGGAATTGAAACTAGAATTCCTGTCCTGTGTCTGGACCCCAAGACTATTCTTCCCTTCGTACCCCTGGTCCTGACAGTAGGCTACTCAAAAACCTCTGTTTCATTGTCCTCACTCTGTAGTGTTTGCCACCAGTCAACTCCCTCCTGTCCATCATTTCTGTATCCCATACCCATATTTAATCAGAGAATAATCCTAAATTTCTGTTTCCCCTAGTTTCTTCTTATCCTGGGCTCTGGAGAAAAGGAAGCAGAAGGGGGAGATTTTCAACCTTAATCAGATAGTATCATGGTAGAAACTAAGCCACTGTCTCCCTGAGCTGAGGGGTGGATAGACACATACATCAATAGGTTATATACATACTAAGTTAGAAAGAAGAGCAAAGCCCAGACAAAATCTGCCTCTATAGAAAGTAGAGACAAGATCTCAAAAATGGAAATTCAATATGAATGTATAAAATTACATGTAATGATTAAGAATCTCAGGTTGGCATTTTACTATGAATGACCTTCAAATATTTGTAAACTAAATCCAAGGACAACATCCATCCTTTAAGTTTTATGATGAATTGAGAAGACCCACGCCAATACAAATGCTGAAATTTATGTAAAAAATCCTATCTGGGAAAGAAGCTCAAAACCAAAAAGTAACAACTAAATAAGAACAAAGCATGTTTTTCCTCAGCATGACCCAGCTAAAATCCTGAACGTTTCAGTATCAGTGCAGCTCTAATCCAAATGCACTACAGAAAGGAACAATGCAAAATCATTCATGCAAATTGCCAACACAATAAGATGACAGCCAGAAAATGTTTGGAAAATGTTACAATGATTTCAAGTGTTACAACCCAGGGCTTTATAAAAGCCTCTAAAATGTTAATGTAAGAGTTGCATAGTCGGGGGTGTGAACCTCTGAAAATGAAAGTGATTACATGGAAAATATGTACCTTTTCTACCTTTTTTCCTTCTTTCATGTTTGTGAATCTGGTGCTATGGAGTCAGTTTCTATCTTCCCAAGACCAATATAGTTAGTGTTTAACACATCAAAGCTATATATATGTGATGATAATAGACGTGATCAATTGTATTTATGGTATACCTTTGGAACATCATATGAGAGATTATATGTAATATAACATATTTCTAATTTAACAGTTGACTGCATAAATACCTATGCAGTAACTACTTTAATATACTTGAAGGTTTGACATTTTAGAATCTGCCCCAGGAACATGAACTAACAGTCATAATTCTGATGGGATGGTCAAAGTTTCCAATAAATTCATTTATAACATCTCACACCACACTCTTCTTTAACTTTCACCTTCTTATATATTTTTCTAATTCCACAGCATGTAACTTAGCCTCCTCTAAACACTGTTAGAGTATGTTGATCCAAAGCAGGGGTCGGCAACCTCTGGCACGCGGCTCGCCAAGGTAAGCACCAGGAGGAAGCCACAGCCAGTACTTTCCTCGTCCACGGTGATTCCCACAGCCCCCATTGGCCTGGGACGGCGAACCGCTGCCAGTGGGAGCCGCGATCGGACGAACCTGCCGAGGTAAACGCGGCAGGTAAACGAACTGGTCCAACCCACCAAGGTGCTTACCCTGGCGAGCCATGTGACAGAGGTTGCCGACCCCTGATATAAGGTATTATGAGTGTAAGGAAGTCTAAGTTAATATAAAGTGGTCTCACTTGTTCCACCTTATGCATCACTTGTGTATTTGGTCTAGAGTCATAGTACAGACATGGAGAAATATTATCAAGCAGAACTGCAGATTTTGGTTTGAAAACGTAAACTCAAAGCCATGTGCAGTTGGAAGTCTCCAATTGGAGCTACCTGTGTATAGCATTAATGCTGTATTTGCTGCTGATCCATATTTGTAACAGGAACTGTGTGCATACTGTGAAATGAAAAACTCTGATAAGTGGATGCAGATCCAAGATATTCCTTTCTAGTCTTCCAATGAAGTATTAATATACTACAGAGACTCTTCCATAACCTCTTAGAAGCTAGGACAATAGGGTCACAGCCTTCTTGATTTATCAGATAAATGTTGATTTTAAAAAAATCATGGTAATTTCTATGACACTTACGTTGATAATTTAAAATAATTGCATGGTTTTTTTTCATGTTTACTGGAATCCTTTATTTGAAGACTCAATGTATTATAATATCTCTCTGTGCAATGCTGAAACACATAGGTGCAGACTCCGTGGGTACCCCAGAGCTGGAACACCCATGGAAAAAAATTAGCGGGTGCTTAGCACCCACTGGTAGCCTGCTTCCGCCTCCCCCACAGCATTTCCCCCTGCCAGCAGCCCCGCTGATCAACTCCTCCCCATCCCTTTCAGTGCCTCCCACCCACCGCGATCAATTGTTTCATGGTGTGCAGGAAGGGAGAGGAGTGGGGACGAGGCAAGCTCAGGGGAGGGGGTGGAATGGGGCAGGAATAGGTAGGGTGGGGACTTGGGGGAATGGTTGGGGTGGGGGCAAGGCCTGGGGTGGAGTGGGGGGTTGGGTATACCCCGGGCCTGGATGAAGCCTGCGCCTATGCTGAAACAGTATTTGGCCACCACACAACCATGTAAAGTGGTGAACACTATTAAATTAAAATTACCCTCACTATCTGCTCAAGATTAGTTTTAGTTACAAGTCTGTAGTGTTGAGTAAGAACTTTCTCTTGACACCCTTTGATGTCATTACTTTAAATAATGTAACTACAATATAGTTGGGATAAAAGCTACTTTTCTATTGATTTTTGAGCAAGGTTAAAATTTCTAAATACAAAAGTTTCTAATGCATGCTTTCACATTCTTATAAGTAAATACTGGCTTTACCTGATTGTTGAGCTGTCTCCACCTGGGGACCATTTTGGGGGCGAGATACTGAACTAGTGTAAATCACTGTTGTTCGAATTATATTATTTGCATCCTCTGTGGATTTAGCTCTTTGTGTGAAATATGTCTGTGTACTAGTATGAAAATGGCTATTTAGGCTGTGAATCTTGTGCAGAGAAAAGGAAAGCTGAATATTATATTTTAATCCTTCCACTCAAAAAAGGCTAGAATAGAAGTCAGCCAATGGTATTTCCAAACGAACAGCCAAAAATGCTGATTTATTTGAATTTCCCTTATTATGGAAGTGATAGTACACCACTGATGTCAATGATAGTTTCATTATTGGTTTAAATGGGAACAGGCTTGGGATGTATATGCCTAACTCTGAATGTTGAGTACTCTCAAGCCTTTTGACCCTAGTAGGAGGTGTTTATAAAAGTTTACTAACCAGGAGCACTTCCCCAATCTGTGACAACACTGATCAAAATAATGTATAAAACAATATGATAATTATTGGATTGTTATGGTTGTCTAATCTCAAGCTGCACAGTCTGGTGTTCAACAAATGTCTCTCTGCAAGCATGCTCATTTAAGAAATTTTACAGTTAGGATTTTGTACCAAGTATTTTGTACTTTTGAGGTTTCTTTCAGACAATACTTTTCTTGTGATGTGATACTGCCAGTTGCATTTTCTCAGGAGTCCAGACAGATTAAGTTCTGTGTCTGTGTCTCTGAGTCTTTCCACCTTTAACAATGTCCTTTGATAAAAAGGTATCTGGCTCTCTCTGAAGCAAGTCCTCAGGAGTGTTGATAGTTATCGTCAACTGAGTGCTTTCCAAGGTTCAAATTGTAAATATTTAACAAGAGCCCTACTAATTCTTTCTTTCTTCCCTTTAATAATATTTACTAGAGTAAAGGTTATATTTTAGCACTGGACAGTGTGTTCTCTTGATTTTCTTCTGAGTTTGAGCACACTGGTTCTCTGCTGATACCTATTGTGAGGCCATGTTACCGACACTTTTTACCTCTTATAATTTCTTCTTCTCAACAAAGATTTATTTTAATATTTCTTTTTTCATGAAAATAATAAAATTAAAAGAAGTGCTTCTTCAGACTGCTTAGAAACATAGGTTCTCCATGTGTTTATATAATTCTCATGCTGTCCTCTGGTTGTCACTTCTGCTGGTAATTACTTTGCCATCAGTTTACTTGTAGCACATCTCTTTCTGACAGTCAATTGTTATCATCTCATCTACTTTTTCCTTTAGGAATTTCAGGATCATGCTGTGTCAAGTTTCTAATCTCTACTCTCCACCAATTTTTTCTTTTGGTTAGATATTTTGTTCAGCTTCTCATTAACATATTCAAATAGTCTAAACCTCACCTGCTAATTGATAGGCAAGTTTAACAGTCTTTCCTTTGTCCACAGGGTATCATGCACACCTTACTCATCAGGAAACTATTATGTTTACAATGGTTCACTGACAAAACATAGTCTAAAACAGGCCTAAATGTGTTGTGACATTCAGTTGTATTGAACACTAGTTTAAAGGAAGAAGAGACTTAGGCCTAGATCCACAAAAGTACTTAGGGGCATACAACCCAGACTTAGGCACCTATATCTCAGTTTTAAGCTGTTTTGCACCATGGATAAATATTTAACTAATCATTGGACTGGAGAGAGAAAGAATTACTTTACAATCGGTGGTTAGGACACCCCTGAGAGGTGGGAGACCCCTGGCTCCAATTAATATTTAATTATTTATACACAGTGGAACAGCTTCAATGGGGAGGTTGAGGGAGCCTCCCCCACACATCAGAATATCCTGTAGCTCAGTGGTGACAAAACTGCACTGCTCTCCTGTCGACTCAAGTACCCCACTGGAATGAGAAGCATGAGGTAAGTCAACAGGAGAGTGTCTCACATCGACACAGCATGGTGTAGGCACTGTAGTAAGTCAACCTAAGCTACGTCGACTCCAGCTACAATATTCACATACCTGGAGTTGTGTAACTTAAGTCGACTTACCCCCATAGTGCAGACAAGGCCTTAGTCAATGCAGTTTTAGAAAAGGCAGATCTGTTGATCACAGATACAATCTGGGTTTAAAATAAACATTGGTAACCAATTGTGGAATGGGTGACTATACAAAACAGAGGAAACCCATTTATCCAGGCACTTTTCAGACCCAATCTGGCAGCCTATACCAGATCTAAATAGTTCACTGGACTAGAATGCTAGGGTTCTAAAGGTACAGGCACCATACAAGGGCAACACTATCACATTGAATGGCTGCTTTCAAAAGGGCTTGATCCTGCATTCAGAAAAGTAAAGTTCCCATTGACTGAAATGCTGTAGGATCAGATTTGTAATCTCCTAGGGCTTTATCCAGCTCCTATTGAAGTGGGATCAGCTGCCAAATTAGTAAATGGGAAAGAATATCTAAATCTAACAAGAAAGTTTCTGAAGTGTGCTACTGGACTAAATATTTTGAGGGGATTTGGAGAGTTAATAGGCCTGACACTGGTCTTCACAAAATATAATGATTAATTATGTGACAGGAAAACTGATTTTTATTAATTATTTTATGTGTAATTTTATCCCCATATGTGCACATACATTTAGAAAATTGTGGACTATACACTTGCACACTTTACTCTTTAAAGACCTCTTAAATACAGTACACGAAACAGGAGACAGCATCAGTCAAAAATGAGTTCTCAAAAATTTGTTCCTTCTAAAGTCATTGGGAATCCTCAGGTTAAAAAAAAAGGTCCCTAAATTAGTACATAGCATGTACTGGACCCCCCCAAAACCCTAAATCCTATTGCTTCAGCAGCTTCTTACATAGTTCATGCCCCCAAAGAACTCTGAGCTACATACTTCGGAAATGCTCCCAAACTAGTTTACCCCAATAATGACATGCAGATTGTGGCAACAATCTGTCTTGTTCATTCTTAATTCATATCCTCCATTGCTGCAGCATTTCTGCTCTTTTTCCTTTTTGGCCACATGAGCAGTAAATCATCCATAATAACAATGAAGCAAATGAAGCAGCACCCATTGGGGAATAAACAAATCCATTTTCTATTGATCTGTATGCTTCATATGTTCCCCTTGGAGTGCTTTTAAATTCATCTTTTTCTATATATTTTGGCCAGGATTCTGTTGATGAAAGAATGCAACTTTACAGTTCATCCTCTGAGAGACACTTGGAATTTGTTTTTTACATGTAAAGAAGGCTTAGAACCTGTTGCCTTGTGCTCTCCTTTGTGCAGTGATTGATGCTAACCTTCTCCCTGCCCCACCCCCAAATAAAAGAATACTTCTGTAGAAGAAAAAAAATCACAAATATTTTAGATACAATAACTCATAGGAGGAGTATAGGGTATAGGAATATGACTTATAAAGGGTGAAGAGTATCAGATGCTTCTGTGCTAGTGTGGGTTTGGTAAATCCATCAGCCAGCCTCAAGAAGTGAGAATTCCTTTGGTATGGCCCCAGTTCAGCAAGGTACTTAAGCATGTGTTTAACTTGAAGCTTGTGAGAAATCCTGCTGAAGTGCTTCAAGTTGGGCACATGCTCAAGTAACTTCTTGAATCGGGGCCTGTGTTAGAAAATCCCATCTCTAATTATATTCCATTTTTGGCCACTTTTTCATCCTTTAGGCTGTTGTCATTACACAAGGTTACTGTATAGAATTTCTAATTTCACCTTTGATAACATTACCACAATACCCTTGTTATTCCTTATACTATAAGGAGCAAAAATTGGAATACTATGATAACATTATTACCTAGCGACCAAGGCCATGACAACTGAAATGTTTTTGAGAACAACCATTCACTGTAAATCTCAGCTAAAGTGTAGATAGCATATTAGAGCTTGTCAATGAGTCTAGTATACTCATTACTTCAAAAGTCTAATTATTGCTAGAGTCTTTTGATGTCTAGGAGTAACTTATTAACAAAGGATTTATAGTAAGTTTGAATTGCTTTCAGAAAGGTATATCATGTTTGCAGCTGGCACCCAGTGTGCATAACAGCTGTCCCTACAGTGTCCTTGTACTATACTGTGTCATCTTGGCAAAATAGCTAAATCTTAAAGCATCTGTTTCACATTTAATTCCTGTACTCAGATGACTTATCTGCATTACGTTACTGTAGAGTGTTTCATTTATTATTTATTGTACACAGATGCTTAAAGAAAACAGCAGCTTTGCATATGCCACCAATATCACCTGTGGTATTATCTATTCAGAAAGCAAATTAAAACAGATATTTTGGTAAACCACTTTAGTGGGTTTTTAAAAAAAACAAAAACAAAAAACAGTTTTCTCTCTGAGAATCATATTGCACTGATGAGTGGATTAAATGCCTGAAACAACTGAATTTCATATTGAAAATCTGTTTTATTAAAGTCCTGTCATTGCATAATATGGATTTGATTATAATGCATCACTGAACTCTGGGTTCTGAGTTCTATGTTATTCCCACCACTCTGACATGGCCATTGTAGGGATGCTAACAGCAACCAATGAGCATCGACTTCATTATTGTTAAAAGCAGTGATCTTCATCCAATGTTATTTTATTTTTAAAAAAAGAACATCTGGTACCAACTATGGAATTTCAGAGAGAATGAATAAAAAAAAATGTCACCTTGTCAGCTGATAGTGCAGATAAATCTGAGACACATTTCCACTTCCAGTGTATTTCACAGAAAGTAATTCTGCAAGCAAACTGTGATGTGATGGAATTTGATTTTTGAAAGTGCCTTTTGCATTACTTACAGATATGGGCTGCACATGTGGAGGAAGAGGGGTATTAGGGAAATAGTGTGGTCAGTTTGCAAAAACAGAAAGCTTGATGTTGGCATGTTAGCTGAAGTGACAGGGGGCACCATAAAAATTCTGAATTAGGTACACCTTAGCATCACACCATTGCACTATGAATAAATCCCTGGTGTTTCTCTCATAGTACTAAATTGAGACATGATATTTGTACATCAGGATTAGATTAATTTTACAAATATTTTTGTGGCTACAGATACCATTAATTCCAGACTCACTCTGGGTCACCAGCTTTCAGTCTGACCCTGTATCATACCCTCTGCTGGTGATGTCATATGACAGAGTCCCATTGGGTAAGACCTATAGAATAAAATTTATCCTGTTTGCCTACAGCATGGTGTGATATTTTAAATTAAAATTAATCAACAGCCACCAGGTAAGCAGTCTATAGATAAATTGCAAAGCAGTTTCTATTATAACCCTTAGTTTTTACATACTCATAACTTTCAAGCACTTATAGAATTAATTTCTGCATGCTTGGTTTCTGCCTCAAAGCTGAGTGAAACACAGCAAAGCCTGTCAGGTGGTCCTCAGGGACTATCTCCCTCTTCTCTGCTGCTTCAGGAACTTCCCCTTGAATTCTATACTTCTACACTTCGAGCTTGGGGTGTGATTCCCAGCTCATGTAGACATACTCATGCTAGTTATCACTGAGCTAGTATGCTAAAAACAGTAGCGTGCCAACAGTAGTATGGGCAGCAGTTAGTGGTGGTATGTGATAACTATCCTGAGTACAAATCCACTGGGTACTCTGGATGGCTAGCCTGTGCCACTACTCACCAGACCCTTGTTACAGCAGCTAAACTATTATTTTTAGTGCACTAGATTGATGAGAGGTAGTGAGAGTATGTCTATGTATCACATCCCTATCTCCAAGTGTAGATGTTGTCATATATTCATGGATTCCAAGGCCAAATGGGACCGTTGTGATTATCTAGTTGGACCTCCTGTCCAACATAGGTCATAGAAATTCCTCAAATTAATTCCTAGAGCACATCTTTTAGGAAAATATCCAGTTTTGATTTTAAAATTGCCTGTGATGGAGAATCCACTATGACCAAGTAAATTGTTCCAATGGTCATTTACCATCACTGTTAAAAAATATATTTTATTTCCAGTCTGAATTTATGTAGTTTCAACTTCCAGCCATTGGATCATGTTATGCCTTTGTCTGCTAGATTGAAGAGTCCGTTATTTGTTTCTCATGTAAGTACTTATAAATTGTGATCACCTCTTAACCTTCTTTTTGTTACGCTAAATAAATTGAGCTCCTTGAGTCTATCACGATAAGGAATATTTCCTAATCCTTTCATCATTCTTGTGGCTCTTCTCTTTTCATATATTCCAAAGGCCAGAAGGGATATTGTAATCTTCTTGTGTAACCTCCTGTATAAGACAGGCTATCGTACTTTCCCCAAACAATTTATAGATCATATCTTTCAGAAAAACATTCAATATTGATTTGCAAATTGTCAGTAATGGAGAATCCATCATGACTGTTGGTAAGGTGAACCCTTTCCAATTTATCAACATCCTTCAATTTACCAACATCCTTCTTGAATTGTGGACACCCAAACTGGACACAGTATATCTAGCAGTGATCACACTAATGAGAAATAGAGAGGTAAAATAACCTCTCTGTTCCTACTCAAGATTCCCTTGTTTATGCATCCAAGGATTACATTATTCCTTTTGGCCACAATGTCATACTGGGAGCTTATGTTCAGTTGATTATTGATCATAACCCCCAAAACTTTTTTAGAATCATTGCTTCCAAGGATAGAGTCTCCAATCCTGTAACTATGGCCTCCATTCTTCGTTCCAAGATCTATACATTTACAGTAAGCCATATTAAAATATATACTATTTGCTTGTGCCAAGCGTACTAAGTGACCCAAGGCATTCTGTATCAGAGTGAAATGTTGTCTTCTTTATTTACCACTCCCCCAATATTTTTTTCATCTGCAAATTTCATCAGTGATGGGGTTTTTTTATTCCAGGTCATCGATTTAAAAAAAAAAAAAAAAAAGCATTAAATAACATAAGGCCAAGAACTGATCCCTGTGGGACCTCACTGAAAGCACATCCACTTGATGATGATTCCCCATTTACAATTAAATTTTGAGACCTATCAGTTAGCCATCTTTTAATCCATTTAATGTATGCCATGTTAATGCTGTATCATTCTAATTTTGTAATCAAAATGTTGTGCAATACCAAATCAAATGCCTTACAGAAGTCTCAGTATATGATTACCTTTATCTACCAAACTTGTAATCTCATCAAAAAAAGATATCAGGCTAGTTTGACAGGATCTGTTTTCTCTACCCCATATTAATTGGCATTAATTATATTACCCTTATTTAATTCTTTATTATTTTAGTCCTGCATTATCTGCTCTATTATCTTGCTCAGGATTGATATCAGAATGACATGCATATAATTACCTGGGTCATCCTAATTATCTTTGTTTTAAAAAAGACATTAACACAACATTGCCTTTCCTTAAGACACGAAGACAATGTTGACATTGTTTCTTTGTTCCCAGTTCCTTGTTGAAAATTTTAAAAGTTAATCATGGGAAAAAAAAACATTAACATGTTTACACATTTCAGTCAGATATATGAGAATGAATTAGGTAAGAATATCTAGTCACATATTTAAACATATATTTTTATGCACTCAATCCTATGTGATGTAACTGCCTCTTCACTTGAATCAAGAACAAATTTTAGGATGTATGAATGTTGTCTTTATAATTGGTAGACCATTCTGAAGATTCCAGGCCATCCAAGTCCCTGACTTATAGCTTAATTTCTCTACAAATAGCTTCCCCATGTCACCTCTGCCACTGTCCCCATCCCCTTCCATTTTTAAATTGGTCCTTGAACAGTGAACTGGGTTTGACTTGCTTTAAATGGCAAGATAGTTCTCAGATCATCCCAAGTGACACTTTTCTATGACTGTCAGACCATTCATAAGAGCCTGTGATATGCCACCTTATGATCCAAAGCTTCATTTTTCTGTTAAACATTAGTCTATCTCACATTTCAACCCAACTCATCTATTTTGAAAATATTCCTTGAATAAGTAGGTATAAAAATCTATGAACAAATAACTGAGTTTGATGTGCTATAAATGACAAAATACCTCTCAGGTCACCCAGAATGGCACCTTTCCAAGTGGAACATTCAACGACACGGAAGTGATTGGGACACGCTAAGTTACATTTTAAAAACATTTAACAGAAACCTTCATATCAAAATATTACACTCAAATTAACTTAATGTTTGAATATAGATACATCCAGCAATATAACAAGTATGGGTGGTGTTATGCAATAAGCACTTTAAACAGCATCAGGAAATAAAGTCCTTACAGAAGAACATACAACCTAAAGGCACAAGCAGGTAGAAATAACTACTATATAGCAATATATTACAGTTGCATGGAACAGAAGTTGATCATGACAAGATTTCCCTGTCTCTGGTTGAGTTTTTTATTGCTCGTCGTCATACCAAACCCAAAGATGACTATTATCCCTGACACACACAGCAACTTCTCAATAACTTTTTGTCCCTCCTCTATTTGGAAGACACAAAGTGGTGGATATTTCAAATCACTATCCACAGGGGAGAATACTCTCAGACTGATTGTCTTTTTTTCCCCCTTCTTCTGCCTACCCTTGAAAATTACTTAATTTCCTGGCTGCTCAAGAGCGATTGCCTGGGCTGCATGACCCTGCCACACCAGCACGGGTTACACAAAATATGAATATAGAAAGAGAGATGAAGCTACTACAGGCAAAATGAGTCCAGTAGCTGACGCTGTTATTGCTCCATTTACTGGGCCTTCCTGTGGACAACCAATGGGGAATGTCATTGAAGACTTCATTGGAACTTATCATTTATCTGATTCTTATGGGACCATAAAATAGCTCAGAAGTAGCCTGGGCGTTTTTTAGGGATAGTAAGGGTTAGGAAGGAAAACAAGGGAGTCAATAATTAATCCTGCTCCTGCGAAATTGGGTCATTGCTCAAACTATGCTCCCCTCCCAGAAGAGTTAGATCTACTCTGAATCTTTTGTGCACAAATGTTTGAAGGCCAAAACACCTGATGACAAAGTGGTAAAACTCCTGATATACAATAGTTGCTAAGCACCAAAGAACTTAATATAGGCAGGCTGTATAAAAGACAGATGCACAATATCCTAGATACTGTCATGTCATGTACTGTATAAAATAAATTGAACCTTAGTTGCTAAAACCCTTATGATCCAAGCCTGTTATCTGAGTGCTGGCAGGAATAAGACAGGAAGACGTGGTTGTGCCTTCAGGCTGATCAGCTGCAGGGAAGTTGGAAGTAACAGTAGCTACTGAGAGACATCTCCCCTGTATGCATATATCACTGTGCTCTTTGAACTTGTTGAGTACATTGGATGTAATCAGTGTGGGCTACCTTCTCCGTAAGGAAAGAAAATACCTGAAAGATTACAAGGAAATAAATGCACTCTGAAGGTGCAGAACTGTAGGTATGTGCTTTCTGTATGATCACATTTCCATGTACGTTGTAGGTGGTTTTTAATATTAAAACAAAGAGAATCAAGTGTAGTTACCTGAGTGCAAAACTAGTACCTTAGTGTTTAGAACCTGTGGTAATGGGATCTACAAGAAAAACTCAGACAGATAGCTATATCATTCACACAGAATCCGAAGCCCAACATCAATCTTCCCCCCCTCCCACAGTGAATTCAAGAACACATTATATGAATTTTGCCAGAGCTTTACAAATAATTTCCATTGTGCTGAGCTCAAGATAAATATTTCCCTAAAAAGTTATAGACACCTAAAGATAGGCGCTTGGGCCATTTTTTTCTAGAGCTTTAATTAGGTATATAAATCCATATTTAGGCACCCAGATAAAACTTAAATCAATGAGAGCTGAAAGTACTCAGTATGTGTGAAATTCAGGCT
Source organism: Malaclemys terrapin pileata (assembly GCF_027887155.1). NCBI lineage: Eukaryota > Metazoa > Chordata > Testudines > Emydidae > Malaclemys > Malaclemys terrapin. The sequence continues at coordinate 96,080,277 of NC_071509.1, forward strand.
CCTTTTGGTTTAAGCACCTGTCTTTAAAATTCTTTGAAATTCTTAATCGGTCTTGTACAGAATTCCTATGACAGTGTTATAATGAACAGGATATATGTGTTTGTTTGGGACTGTCATGATCCTATTTTTTATGTATGTGCCTTTACAATTCCAGCGGATGACTCCTCTCACTTACTGTGCTTTTACAGTGACATAACTTCACTGAAGTTAATGATGTTACTTATAACTCATGCTGGTAAGAGGAGACTAGATTTGCCCTACAATTCTGATGGGTGTAGAGTCAGCTGCCTTATTGCAATGAAAAGTTGTTGCAGCACATTGTGGAGGCAACATACACCACATTCTCTCAAAAATACTTACTAAAGCTGCTTGGAATTTTTTGAAAAGTTAGGCATTTTGATAAGAAAACAAATCTGCAGAATTTTTTTTGACATGTTGTATAGCTGGTTGGAAATGTTTGGAATTTTAGGAAAACAAAGAAACATTTTTCTGCCAAATTTTTCACATTTCCCCCCATTTTTGACCAGCTCTAGGTCCCAGTCATAGAAAGGTACTAAAACCAGCTGTGACACTGGCCTGGCAGTCCAGATTCCAGCTCATGCCAAGGTCCCCGTGTCTCAGTTGGACACTAACAGATACATATCTGGAATCTGTCTGACTTACTTATGGTTTAATAGTGATAAATTAGGTATTAGATTAATAAGAAACTGTTAAGTGTTTAGACTGTATTGAATAAGTGTGAGTTGCTGAATGCATGAATCTTCTTTGCAGTGATGCAAGTAGAAATAATTTCTTACCGGTATGCTGCACCCATGGGAGGGCCACAGAGATGTGTGAGGAGCAAGTGACCTCCCCACGTGACCCCCAATATGACTTCTCCCTGCCCCGCCCCCCAGCCCAGGGCCCCTACCTCTCCCCATGATCCACATCCATCCCATGTTACCTGGAGGGGGTCTGTCCTCCTCCCACTGCGCCAGAAATTTCACCCAGGCAGGAGGACTCAGGAGATGCAGCTGCATGGAAGGCCTGGGGATCGGGCTGGGGGCAGTACAGCTGCGCTGGAGGAGCTGCTGGCATGGGGCTGCCCGGCAGCCCCACGTTCTGCTCCTTTCACTGCTGCAGTTTGCTGGAGACCCCTGAACCACAGGGCTTTCCCCTGAACCGCAGTGGCGAAAGGAGAGGAACATGCAATTCCTCCAGTATGGCTGTACCACTCCTCAGCCCTTTCACGCAGCTGCGTCTCCTGACTCCTCCTGCCCGGGGTCTGTACAGCAGCCCCACAAGAGGTCAGGGCTGGGGGTAGGGCTGGAGGCAGTACAGACATGCTGGAAAAGCTACTGGCTGGGGCTGCCTGGCAGCCCCATGTTCTGCTCCTTTTGCTGCTGCAGTTCCCAAGATAACCCTGTGGTTCTGGGAACCACAGCAGCAAAAGGAGCAGAACGTGGGGCCGGCAGCTTCTCTGGCTGCTGTACAGATCCCAGGCTGGACTCAGGAGATGCAGCTCCATGGAAGGGCTGGGGGTGGGCTCCTCCTTTGTCTTTCAAGTACGCCATACCAGCTATAAATATCTTACTGGTATTGTGTACCTGATCATACCACCGTACTTGAACCACTGCTTATTTGTAATATCTGTGTTCCCTACTGCAATGTAATATTTAAACAGTTGCATTGTATGCTTCTGGGATTATATGCATTTCCATACAGGAAGGGGACATTAATTCATGTGAAGGGCTGCTCTTCTACAGGCCCTCACAAAAGAGGAGACCCATTCATACCAGATGGGTTATGGGTGGATCTTACAATGGGAAACTCCATTCATCTGGATGAGAAACTGTCAACAAAAGGATTAAAGATTTATTGTTGTTCTGCTCTCCTCCCCGTGAAGATGAGTCATGCATTCCTCCTATCAGCAGAGTTTCCTACTCAGAGTACATGGCAGGAGTGGGATTAAAAAAAACTAAAACATGGGAACACAGGGTTTCTATGCTCCTTGAACTCTGGGGGGACAAGGTGTTTCTAGGCATAAACAAGAGATCCCACGCTGATCAGCCTGGGTTACCCCTAAAGGACAAATAGAACTTTCTGATTATAGAAGCTTCTGTGACCTTTTGAAACCTAAGACTGTAACTCATTTGTGCATCTGTATTGGCTTGCTTCAACCTTGTAAATAACTGTCTAATTTCCTTTTCCTATTTAATAAATCTTCCTATGGTTTACTATAGGATTGAACACCAGTGTTGTCTTTGGTGTGAGACCTAAAGCACAATTGTCCTGGGGTAAATCACTGGTCCTTTGGTATTAGGGGTAACCTGAATATTGCTGTGATTCTTGGTGTAAGGAGCCATCTGTCATAGAGATATGCTCACCTGAATGGCGAGACAGAACACGCTGCCCAAGCGGATTATCTGTGGCTCCATGTTAAAGCTGCTAAATTCCTGAGGAGTTTACACTAGGTTTAGTTGGTTGGTGAAATCTAAGTTTAGAACTCAAAAACCACAAACCACAAACTACAAATTGGTTGTAACAGTCTGCCCTGAGGATGCTACTCATGAACTTGTGATCACTGTTGAGAGCTTCACAGAAGGTATTTAATGTTAAACCCTCTGAGTATTCCCAATTAAATCAATGGTATACTCTAAGGGTGTTAAGTTAGCCCCTGTATGAATATTTGCAGGACCAAGTCCTTGGTTTTTATTTTTGTATTGTACTGTTTTGTGATTTCTCATAACATGAAATAAAAGTAATTCCTACTCAGAGTGTACCGTTGCTCTATAATGTATATGGACACTATAAGAGTGACTGTGACCCACAACCTGATCCATCTGAAAACCCTTAGCACATTCAAACAATTGGGTCCTTGATGTTGGAAGGTGGGTGGAGAATGAGAGGTGAAGGTAATTTAAGTTTAAAGAAAATTCAGGAGGCCCTAAATTAAGGAAAGAGGACATGAAAAGGATTTTGATAAGTATAGAGCATGACAGGAAGTCAGGATACATGTTCTATTCCATCCTTGAGTACTGGAAGTATATTCTATAGGTGCTATATTTTAGCAATTAATGCATAATTTACCTTGGAACTTGCTATTAACCTACTGTCTACTAAGTTTTCAAGGTAAAATCAGGCCATTTCTCTCTAGTTCAAGGGAATGCTTTCAGTCCGGTTGTATTTTCCATATTTATAACTTAAAAGAATCTAAAAGCTAAATCATGTGTTGAGGATGTGCATATGCAGGATGAAGGTGGAAAGGAGGGTCAGCTATCTCAGCATTATCATTTTTGGAGGAGAGCCATCTGGGGATCTGGATGAGGGGAGGCAGTTGATAATGACTGGGAGCTGAAGAGAATGCAGTGATATACTAGAGATACTTTTTTGAGGGGGCGGGGTGCAGAGAGGTTGCCAGAAGCCACTTGCTAATGTTCTGCCATTAGAGTTATGGATTTTACATGCTATCTGGATGCTGCTATATTCTAAAGAGTATTTATTTGCCTTTGGGATGAGCCAATTGTCGAAGTATTTAAAAAAATATCCCAGGAATTCTCTCCCTGGAGAACCCACACAGTCTTCAACTCTACACTGACTCATTATAGAAAGTAATCTATGTGCTACTCTAACTTTATACTAAGGGGATGACTCTTGGTCACACTGAAGTTAATTATAAAATAGCCATTGACTAGGGTAAGGATTTTAACCTGTACACATCAAAGAGTATCTTAATGAAAATCTATTGTCCTAACAATGTTGCCTCCAACCTGGGTTATGGTTTTGAGGAAGCATTCAGGATTCCAAAGACTCTCAGACCTTCCCATCTGAGAATCATCCTTGCAACACAGGGTTTATCACAGGCTAAGGATCTAGTGGTTTGAGCATTAGCCTGCTAAACTCAGGGTTGTGAGTTCAATCCTTAAGGGAACCAATGAGGGAACTGCTAAGGATCTAGGTTTACTTGGTCCTTCTGGAGTGCAGAGAGCTGGACTGGATGACTTCTCCAGGTTCCTTCTAGCCCTACATTTCTGTGATTCTATGTAAAACTCACCAAAAGATGGTGAGAGCTGCTGCTACTTTCAGAACTATTCAACACTTTCCATTAATTTTTTAGTGTTGGTTGTTGCCAACTCTAGCAGTATTTTTGTGAGTCCCACAGTTTTGAAGAATTTTTACTTACCTCATATAATATTGAAAGAACTTCCTGGGAGGTCAGGATTTGTTGCTAACTTAGAACAGAAGCTGCAGATCAGGTTTCCACCACTAGATGCATTGGGTGTCTGTTCAGATTGGCACTGACATGCCACTCCAGAGCTTGCTGCCTGTTGCAGAGTTTGCTTCACCACTTTCAGTCTATGCAGACCAGGGAAATTACAGCCCAGAGGGCAGACAGAGAAGCAGGGAGCTGGCTTGGGCCAGCCCACAGGCAGATCCTACCCACCCCCTTTATTCATCATATAGTGCTCCACTGGGAAGGAGCAAATGTGAATAATAGGAGGAGTGGAGAAAGGACCCGAAGCCCAAATGCCACCCCATCCCATCCTGTCTCAAGCCAAACTGCACTCTCCCTCTTCCTGCACTGCTGCTAAAAACTAATATAGGTGCAGGGGTGAGGTAGCTGGCAGAGGATAGGGACAGTGGGTGGTGAGGAGGTACCTGGGCAGAGGGCAGGGACATTCTCTAGAGGTGGCAAGGGATCTGGGCAGGGACAGACTACAAGAGAGGGAATACAGCAGGGATAAAGCTGATGGGCACTGGGAAATGTTTGGGATGTATCTTTAGCAACAGTCAAAAGTAAAAGAGGGTCAAAAGTAAAAGAGAGGAAGTTTCGTGTGTGTGTGTGTGTGTGTGTGTGTGTGTGTGTGAGAGAGAGAGGTTTTTTCAGGCTGTTTCCTGACATCCACATACACATAAAGGGGTGATTGCCCCTGAGTTAAAAAATCAGGTTTTTCTTTAAAAATAATTATTAAAAAAATCATTTTAAGCCATTCACATGATTTTTTTTTATTATTCTTGTCCATCTCACAATTTTTTTAATTTGTGCAATTGGCAATATAGTACTACTAAACCAAGGAAAGAAGGAGTCTCTCTCTCTCTCTCTCTCTCTCTCCTTATGCATGTAGACATTTCTATATCACTCAACAATGTGGTATGAGAGCACCATCCAGATGAACACTTTTCATAAAATCATAACTGACAGACACCCGCTCAGAGCAATGGAGAATATCAAGTAGATAGAAAATCCCTTATTTATCTTCCATAAACTAAATTGTCTTAAGAAATATGGAGCCCAATTCTGCCCCCAGTTCTGTAGGCACAGTTCCCAGTGATTTCATTGGTGTTTGCATGTGTGAATATATGAGGGCAAAATATGGCTGTATATTTTCAGCTACAGTGTTTGTAAAATGTTGCTTGCAATTAAGCTGACATATGACAACTTGCCTCAGATGAATTTGGCTATTGTTCAATATGAAGAACTTAATATGAAGAATTCTACTAAATTGATTAAATCAACTAACGTGACAGAATGGTGGAGATGAACAATGTTTTTTTGTGATTTTCCAGCATGGTACTGCTCATGCTTGTATTCACCTTGATAACAGGTGCAAGAGACTCACTGCTAGAAGGTATCAGAGGGGTAGCCGTGTTAGTCTGAATCTGTAAAAAGCAACAGAGGGTCCTGTGGCACCTTTGAGACTAACAGAAGTATTGGGAGCATAAGCTTTCGTGGGTAAGAACCTCACTTCTTCAGAGGCAAGTAATGGAAATCTCCAGAGGCAGGTATAAATCAGTGTGGAGATAATGAGGTTAGTTCAATCAGGGAGGGTGAGGTGCTCTGCTAGCAGTTGAGGTGTGAACACCAAGGGAGGAGAAACTGCTTCTGTAGTTGGATAGCCATTCACAGTCTTTGTTTAATCCTGATCTGATGGTGTCAAATTTGCAAATGACAAATGCTTGAAGGACTGCTAGACTGGTAGAAGGACTATTTATAATCTGAATAATATTAATTACTAATGTAATACTTGTCTCTTCTATGGTAACTGGGTGATGCATCTCTGGATGGTATGGGAAGAAGATGCAATACATGAGAACTGAATTAAAAGCAACAGGTTTTATTGAAATACAATATTGTATTGTACTCACATTGGAGAATAACCTAGCAGGCAATAGTCCCTGGCATTGTAACTAACCAAAAAACCCAAGGGACCCACTCCGGTGACATGGGCCCTAAACCTGGGCAACACAGTAGGCCCTCGTCCATTCCATATGCTCTCCTCACACCCTTTTAACACACAAATTGGCAAATCTGGGGAAAGGAGACCACAATAACCAGCTTCCTCACAGAGCCAGAATCTGATTTCATTTACTGTGGCCCAAATTTGACACAACTGCACTGACTTCAATGTAAATCTGTTTAGTAAATGCCCCATATAAAAGGGTGAAAGCCCAATAATCAGTGTTTTATTGGACTATGTCACTGAATACACCTGAAAACATTACCTGGATCACTACATACAATAGGTGTTATAAATGTGCTCTGACATGAAAAGCATGTCACGTGAAGTGTCATTTGGGACACGTGATACAAATATTTCTGTCATTTTCAACATATAGTGGAATAAATTAATGTGTTCAAATTATTCAAGAGTTGCCAGTCTCCATTATAACTATTTTCTCAAATCTCTGCAGCTACAAAAAATCTTTTAACTGCTATATTTTAATAGCTACATTTATTGTTGCAAGCTGTTTTCAACACAGATTTCATGAGTGAATGCAATTCCACTATAGGTGTCCTGTGTTGATGAGACTACAGCTGTTCATGGGGAAGTGATATGGCCTAGTGGGAGTAGGCTGTGGACTGGGAGTCAGGAGACCAAGACCACAGTTCTATTCTCAGTCTTGCCACTCATGTTGGGTGGGGTAGTCTGTGCCTCAGGTTCCCTTCCCTTGTCACCAAACCATCAGGAGAGCAGCAAGCACCCAGTTCTTTGAATAAGCCAGTATCTTTCTGATTATCTTCTTGCTGTGAATAGTAAAAGAAGGCATGTGAGCATGAAGCTTCAAGGCAGAGACCCTCACCTCCTCTCTGGTATGGCTCTCTCCTTCTGGGTCTAGTTGAACTAACTGAAGAGTTTGGCGCTTTTTTTTTTTTTTTTAAGATACTTGGGTGTGGAACTGTCCCCCACCATTGAAGATGCCCTACTGAGCATGCTCCAAGGGTTTGTGAACTTTTTTTTTCCTGCAAGTCCCAGACTAGCTGCAGTCAGTGGACAGCAGCTCCACTCTTCTGGCAAAAGAAAACAAAAAAAAGCCTTGATTACTACTGTTTAAAGGCGCAACAACAGAAACATGGGTTACTGAAGCACTGTAGGGAATGAGACATAGCAGGAATCAAGGTGACTTAGGAAATTCTGAATCTTTGCATGCCATCTTTGTTCTAAATAAAGTGCATCATATTTGGCTGTGTATTTAGAGCCCAGAGATAAAAATACCAGGGTTTCTTCTTGGCTGATGGAGAAGGACTTAGTCAGAAACACTGGGTATCTAGTGGATTTTACATACCGCGCTCTTGTGTGTGTGTTTGTGTGTGGGTGAGAAGGGGGTTCGGAAAGTTCTTATGTATTCCCCTCTCCCCCCCCCATCCTGTAAACAGCAACACAGATCGGTGTTCTGATTCTTCAAAACATTTACACTGGTGTAACTGAACGGACTTGAGTAGAGTGACTACAAATTTACACTAGTGTAAATGAAAGGATAATCATGCTCATTACTTCATACATTTGTCAAATGAATAGAATGAATCTACTGGTCTTCATTTTAGGTTATGCTATCACAAATCTTTTATCACAACTGTATTCACATATATGTGCACAGTGCTATATACAAAAGTGTGGTTACCTCATGTTACCCAATGGTCCCAGAAGCATAATTATGGCCTGGTTGAGAGGAATTTAGGAAACTGCTGTGTTAATTACTGAACTTCATGTTCTATCACCATTTACGACCATCTGTACCAGTTCCAAAGAACAAAAGCACTTCAGTGTCACATGAGTAGTCTTCAGTGGTTCTGTGTTGAGGTGCAGAGTTGTTTCCATAAGGCAGTTTTCCCTAGGGACTGATTCCTCCAAGTTAATGTCTAGCCATTCTGAATAAAACTTGCATTTGCTCATACTTTGTTCAGTTTGATGGTGAATTTCTTTATTTTGTTTGAGAAAGACTGTAATTTTTAAATACTCGCCTTGTCTCTTCTAGCCACCTAAACCACTCATTGATGTCTGAACACATAGCCTTCTGACATAAATGCAAGGAGATGGGTGGAAAGTCCTTCACCTGGACATGAAGGTGTGTGTTCACCATGCATACTCATATTTGTACAAACAAAAATGCTTTACCATACATTTGTGTGAACAAATAAATAAAAAATAAAATGAACAATTCCTAAAAAGTATGAATGCTTGCAAAAGTTAACTACAGAGCGTATAGACATAGTTGAATTGAATTATGCTACTTTTTGCCAATATGTTCATGAATAATTTCCCCCACTATTCTTGTAATTCTAGTGATACTGGTCAATAACTGAGTGTACCAGTATTTGTGTGTGCAAAGTTGTGCATGTGCAAATGGAGACTTGGCAGAGACCACTTTAAAATATGGCTTAATATTTCAAGCACTTATATCTATTCTCTGCATCTTACATATTTTCATGACAAAATATCAGTGGAGGCATCTTCGGGCAGTGTCTTCTATGTTCTGAAGCAGATACTCAATAATCTTTATCTACTGCTCTAAATTGCCTTTGACAGACCCTTTACATGATATTTTTGCCTACTCACTTTGAGATATCACCGGGCACCACTAGAGAAAAAAAGGAATGCAATAGAAATTCCCACACATCTGTGACTTATTTGTCAAGAGATTACAACTGTTTCATGCACATATTTACTCTGTTATTAAACAAAAATCAGTAGCTGCCATAACAAATGCTATATCATATGGTACTGCGCTGCTCATATCCAAGGGTTATTTTTAGGAATGCTGAGTGTTTTCCCCCTAATTGTTCAACTCAAATAAGGAAAATACTTTTTGTAAGGGTTAAGCTGTTAAGCATCTAAGTAATAGAAAGCTACTGGAACATTCTCACTGCATCCTTAATAATAACAACTACAAACAACATACTTTTAAATTATGTCTTGGACTATAAAGCAAGTCATGGCATAATTTTGGTGTACTGACCAAAAATTCAGTTTTGTTTTATAACAAGTGCCTTCGCCTGTAAAGAACCCATTGCAGAGCTGAGGCCTGAGTCATTATAAAAGTGTTATTTTTCATGTTGAGGAAGGTTAAGTGTTCTTGAAGGAGATGAAATTTTCACTGGTGTTAAGTACAGAAGATAAAATTCCTCTTTTTCTCCACCAACCTCCCAAGACAGTTTTGTGGTACTTTAATTGAGTTAGCATTCTAGTTCTATATTCAAGAAGGTTTCCTCTAAATTCATATTTTTACATAAAACCTGATGCCTTTGTGTTTGCTAGTATCTCATGGGACATAACACAATGTCTGAGATAACTTAAAATGACATCTGAGTGCAGATATAATTTGGTGTAACTGAAAGAAAAGTATCTATCTTTCCCCTTTTACAAACAGATTGGGAATGGAGAATGCTGCACCACAGAGTGGCATTCTGTCATTGCAAAAGTACCCTAGGGAAACACAGCAGTGCAATGTACAGTGTGTGGAATAGTTGTAAGATCTGGTAGCCAGAGATATAAATACTGTGCCTTTCACATTCAACACTTCGGTGCTAGAAGTCAGTATTAGTTGATCTAGAATGATGTGACACTAAAGATGGGTGCTGAATACCTACAGTAACTGAATGAGCTAGTCATAGTTCACACTGTGGGATCATAGCTGTGAGTCTATAGTGACAACTGTATTGTGCTTTTCCAATTCAGATACCTTGCAGAGAGGCTTTTTTCTTCAAGACCTTAGGAAAGTATATCCAACTATTCTATAATGTAATTGCCGAAAGGACCATGGTTTATGACATGTATACTTTCACTGGGTCTCAGAAATAATAAATATCTCTAAAAAGATTAACCTTTAGTTGAACCAGTCAAAAGAGAACTGTTAGATCATTCTTTTAGAGTTATTTTAGCAAAATAAGATTCACTTGTTTTCTTCTTAAGGACAGAATTTTGTTAGGCAGAGTTGAATATGGTTTATACTCCAAATAGTGTAGCTAGATTATATTCTTGTTTTAAATCTTTTTTTTTATTGTTCATTAAATATTAAAGGTATTGTCTCCTTTAATTTCTTGAATTAAATGTATTACCTCTTTCTACAAAGCCTCCCATATCCTTTCTATTTTATAAAAAAGGACATAAAAATAGCACAGAAACTTCATGATAGTGCACTGTTTTCACACAGGAGACTTAATTTAATAACTTAACTAAATTTGTAGGGAATACATTGCTAAGTGTGGTTCAGCACCATTAACCTAGCAAACATGAAACTCTATTGGAGACAAAATGCAGCTCGAAGAGAATAAGCTTAAAGCAATTTACAGAGCCTGTTGTAAGACAACAAAATGCACACTTGTGGCACTTTAGCTTAGCAGAGAGCTCTATGAATGTTCTTCAACATGTTGAGAGTTTTTTGTAGGATTTCATTCAGCCAAAAGAATGGATTTAAAATTATCCAAACATGGGCAAACATTGCTAGGTTTTGCAACGAGCATTCTTAGAGGAATACAGTCTCTCTGTTTTTTTTTTTTTCTTTGAAGCTCCTAAAGGAGGAGTGCTTATCTTGAAGGGTTCATGCACAGACTACTAGAAATCTCTCACAAGTAATTACTCTTTCCAAGCACTATATCTTTTGTAGGAATATATTAACTTCCCTTTCCTCTTTGCACTGCAGCATTGGATTGGCTTAAGTTGAAACTGCATTCTGCTGTGCTCAAATATTTTGGAGAGTGGTATTTCCTCACACAATTATGTTCTAAGAAGTTGTAAGGTATTTTAACCAATTTACAAAAGCAAAGATACACAGGAATAAGAGTTCTACCCACTCTTTAACTCACCCCATTTTTCCAAAGCTATATAGAGGCCTCATGTTCATGTGCACTGCTACATAAGACTAATTAAGGATAGAAGGAAGACTTTGCATTAAGGGTTGCAGAAGTTTTAATACTACTTTTTTATTACTCAAAATGTTTTCAAAAAAGGGTGATCTGCAAAGCAAAAGTTAATACAAAGTTAGCTACAGATTTATGAGCTTAATCAGGCTTAAGGAGTGTCCTGGGAAGGCAATTTGACAGATAAATAAGCTTTAGCTAACTCTTTTAAAATTCCTTTTCCTCCCCACCATCCCCATTAATTCTTTTTTATTAATTCCTGTTTCACAGAAGATATATGCAACATCAAGGGCAGAAGGGACAATTGTGATCATCTAGTCAGACCTCTCATATAACACAGGCCATAGAACTTCCTCAAAATAATTCCTAGATCATATTTTCTACGGGGGGAAAAAATCCAATCTTGATTTTAAAAATTGCCAGTGACAGCAAATCCACCATGACGCTTGGTAAATAGTTCCAGTGGTTGATTGTACTCACTGTTGAAAATTTACATCTTATTTCCAATCTGAATATGTCTAGCTTCAACTTCCAGCTATTGGATCATGTTATACCATTCTCTGATTGAAGAGCCCATTATCAAATACTTGTTCCCCATGTAGGTACTTATTGACTGTGATCAAGTCACCCCTTAAACTTCTTTGTTAAACTAAATAGATTGACTGCCTTAACAAAGAAAAGGGGTGACTTGATCACAGTCTATAAATACCTGCTTGAGGAACAAATATTTGATAATGGGCTCTTCAGTCTAGCTATAATCTATGGTATTTGTGATGTTACAAAATTACATTCTGCAATACCTTCAGTGAGTTATCATATCATAAAGGGAAAAAAGAACGAAACAGATACATTACAAAATATTTCTATTATTCTCCTATTTCTATTATTATATTCTATTTCTTCTCAGCCTCATGTGTGGAAGTATCCTGTGCAGCAACCTTTGTTTAAGTCAGTTTATATTTTTTGATTTGCAGTTTATCTTTAAAGTTAATTCAGGGCTTTTGAAATTTGGCACAGTGATTGCACTGGTTACTGACCTCCTCCAGAGCAGAATAAGCATAAGTAGTGACCTACATTAATTTTGCTTCTCCATACTACTCCATTATCTTGCCTCAACCCTTTTCTGGATGGATAATCTCTACAAGTGCAAATGATTCATGGTAGTGTTGCTGTGACACTAAAATGGAAATACATGAGCATTAGAGCTAATGTAACAGATCCTAGAGAGTGTTTCTTCCTGGTCACTCACTAAAACTGCTGTGTGGTGAATCCAAGCCCTTGTGTTCTGTATCTCAAGAATGTTTCAAGCTCCTGAAGCCTGAATGGCACCTAGCTGTGGTCCCAATCTCAGAGTCCCAAGGTGCACACTCAGGGCATAGACTTCCAATCTGGCATCCCCTTCTGAATGTTGGAACCCACTGTCTAGCCACCTAGCCCCCTCTAGGTGTAGTGTTGGCCCTTCATACTTTCTGGTGCTTAAACACACCTCTCTCCCTGAACTCCACCCAACAGGTAGGAAGCTTCTGATTTACAGTTTAACTCTTTTTTTCATGGGCACACAGTAGTTACAAAGCAGTCAACACACGTGAACTTTTTATAATCTAACAGCTTTTACAGTAATATATTTAACCATGTAAAGAACAGGAAGAGTGCAGATCATGCAAAGCAATAAAACAGCCCAAATGAAATGCCCCTCACCTAACCCTAAGCCTCTCCTTTCCCTTGGCAATCCTTGGAGTATAATTTGTGTTCCTGCAGGGACGCAGGGTCTTCCATCCTCTTTCCTACCCTGCCACTACAGCAGCTTTCCTCACCTTACTCAGGTTCAAAATGGGTCTCTCTCCAAGGTCCCCAATAAGTCTCTTAATGGACTCTTGCTGGGGTACCTGCATCTTTTGTCCTGCCTTTTGGTAATTTCCATTACCACCTTCCTTCAGACAAGCGACATTCCTTGAAAATACTGATAAGTAAACACAGAGAGGGAGAAGACAAACACTGTCCAGAGTGGGCCTGATTTACCCTAGTCCCCACCACCACCATAGGGGGAAGTGCTAAGTCCAGTGAAATGGGGGAGGTGCCTTGCCACACTATCAATGGATGCTTGTTAGGAATAAGAAGATTTCCTAGGTTGATGGGAGGATGGGATGCTTGTAAGAGAAATTGTTAATATTAGTGAGGGCTACCAATGAGCGAAATCCTGAGTTTTTACTTAATCCTTACACAGGCAAATTCCCACTGATCTGGAAAAAAATATCTGATGGAGAACTTCAGGATTTGCCCCAATATCATTAGTATTGTTTGGCAAGAACACTGATTTACAAGGAGTTGGAAAGGATTTGTTTGGACAACCCAAAGGAGAACATCTAAAACACTTTGATTCTGTTTCTGAATGGGGAGGAAAGAGGCTGTTATCTGAATAATATTTGGCTACCCATCTGTTTATCCTCAGTCCCATATATTCCAGTGAAATAGCCCAATGTGTTCTCCTGGCTTTGTTCAACCATTTTATCTACTTGTTGTATTAGTTTATTTAAAGGGAGCATGCAGGGAGACAGAGGAATCATCTGTTCACCACCTGGGAGCATCACTTCCCATTTGAGTAGTGAGGCAGGCTGCTCATGTCTGCAGTGTTTCCCTGAAACTCTCTTTCCACACTGCCCATACATTAAAACACTAGGCACCAGGGCTTGCTGCAATCGAACTGGAGACCCTACTACAGAATTAATCATTTCCCCAGGAAAGGAAGGGAGTTGGCCCTGCCCCAGAGAATGGAATGTATCACTACACGCTGAACCAGGTTGAGTACCATTGCAGGAATCTGGATTCTACCTGTCTTCCCTAGGATGGTCTCCAAAACCTTGCAAAATACTGTACCCTTACAATGCAGGCCTAAAACCTTGCATGCTGGAATAGTCAGGAGACACCTTTCCCTGCCTAGAGTTGTCACTTGCCTGCTGTTGGGAACACATTGAGACATTATACCTGCCGAACTCCTCCCACGAGCTAAGGTAGCTGGGTGCCAAAACCAAGGATACGCAAGACAGATGAAAAGAAAAGAGACTTGGATGTTGATATGGGATCCATATAACAAACACTCCAACCCCTTTCCAGCCTCAATCCTCCATTCTTCTTCCAAAAAAAAACATTTTTCTTTGGCTCGGTCCATGACATAAATTTGGAGTGTGTAGGTGGCCAAGGCACTCGAATAATAAATTGCCAAAAAAGTTAAGAATCTTTTCAATAATTAAACAGGGAAATTTCTAAAATTCTCCAACATTAAAATTCCTTAAGTTATTTTTCCATTTTTCTGGAATTTTCCCAACGAATTAGATCTCCTCAAAGATATTATGTGACGACTCATGTAACCAGTGAAAGATAGAAACATTACTTCATAAGAACAAGTCACATTGGCTGATTATTATTTGTTAAGAAAAACAAAGAAACAAACAACAACAATAACATTGGTGAACTAGCTACATAACAGAGTAACTGGCAGTGCTTACATAGGAATAATAATTCTAATGTGTTGATTATGAGATAATACACCATGATTTAATATCCAATGCTTCCTGCTAGCTAAGCTGTGTCAAATCTAGAAGCTGACAAATGTATTTCCTCCTAACAGTGAAAACAAATATTGTATTTTGGATCTAGGGTGTTGATCTATGTCTGCAAAAGGATTAATTGTCACTCTAATCACACAAATTAGTACGTCACCATCTGTTTTAGATACCCATACAAATGATGCAGCCATTCACTGTGAGCAACAGAGATTATGCTTCTATTTGAGCTGCTCATTCACAGCATCTCCCCTTGCATAAGGCACTGATCTAGCTTTACAGAATTTTGTAATGGCTTCCAGTGATGCATGTAGCTCCTTGTAGTACATTGTTTTCAGTTCCCGGTTTGAACAAGCAGATTAATTTTGTATGCAGGTTCTCTGCTTATATCAGTAATCTGGTTAACTCTTGGCGAATCTAAATTAAGCTCCTTAGTTCAATCTGACCAAATAAGGAAACCCCCCCTTTTTTCTTTTAATATATCACCTCTTACATTTACCACCTGCTCCAGACATTTCACTTTCCTTGCTTTTTCTAATTGCTGTGAAGTCTTTGAGTTCAGGACCAAATCATAAATCCTCAATATTTCAATATTGTACACATTTCTTGTACAATATTTCATATATAGCAGACAATTTTATCTCTGTGTTTATTTCCATTTTGATTATTACATAATTACAACTCACCATTACCATATTTGGTCTAGCATATTCACAATTTATATTCATTGTAAAATTCTGTATACTTTTTTACTGTCTCTAATTTACCATTGAATGGATTTAGGAAGGCAGATGATTAGCAGAAAAGAGTTGTCTGTACAGTCACTGTTAGACATATTGTCTCATTAGTGTTTCTGAGAAGCAATGTTTGAGCGCAAAATACCTGGGTGATAACTCTGCTAGGTTTCCCATTATTGCAGATAATCCACTATTCTGTCTAATCTATCTCTGTCTATTTATCTGTAGCATTTATAGAGTCCTAGTCATCATCTTATTTCAACACCTGATCCTACAGGCTCTCTAAATATATATATCCACATAATGAACATTGTCTGTACTGATAGGTATTAAACCAGGAGCCTGGTGTTGGAAAACTTTTTAATCAAATAGTAAAAGCAAATGTGGGGTTTTCGTTTGTCATTTTTCTTTGTTTTTTAGGGGGCTGTTTATTTTCCCATTGCTTTTGCTTGCTGTCTTTTCTGTGATCTTATGATATCATATATACTGTTCCCTTCAGAGAGAATCCTTGATCTGCCAACCAGAGCTCAGAGAGGTTCAGAGAAGATATATATTTTTTCATTTCAAAATTATTCTCAGTGTTCAGATTCTTGCTTCACACAAATTTCCCCAAAGCTTGCACTCAGTAGCTCACTGTGCAGTTTCATGTCAGTAATTGATCATTGCTCTCCCATCTGTTATTTTAATTGAGTGCCAAGTTCATAGAAACACAGCTTTATCTGCATTGTTGTTATTCCTTGGATGTGTTGTTCTTTTCACTTGGGTGTGGTCTATGGTCTTGAAACTGTTTTTCAGCTAACAGACATTTTTCTTAGGTGAATAACGGTTTCTTAACATTAAACTCAGTTCTCCCAGGCTTTATTGGTGCTAGAGGTCTTTCAGCAGAGTAAACAGTTGGGGCTAACTAGGAATACAGCTCTTTTCCTGCTTTCCTTTTGTTATTTGCTTCCAAAATCTCTTGTAATCATTTGTCATAAATAATCTTTGTTGTTTATCAAAGTCAAACCCACTGTGGCTGCTGAAACAGGCCACTTTCATTTCCTATTTTTTCTTTCTTTTCAGAAACAATAGTCTAAAATATCAAGATCTCAGCCTAGCCACCAACTTGTGTTTAGAGTAATAGTAAAAGTTCAGCAGTGAACTAGACATTTGACACTAAGTGAAGTTTATTAAAAGTTAAACTACATAATCAAGATAGAGATGTTAAGCTTTCCATTGTACTACAACTGTAAAGCCAGCACAGTTTAATAATTAAACAGAAGATAGAAGCATTGTATCATCGGAACAATTCACATTGGCTGATCAGTGACCCTCAGTGAATGATATTATAGACTACCAACTTCTGGGACCTCTTAATTAGCTCTATTATGGACATTACATAGACTCCCACATTGCAATTGGAAATGTTCTCAAACAGCCTTACAAAACTTTATTTGCCTTGACAGGTAATTTAATTTTTTTACAGCTAATTTTCACTAGTTTTTTCATTGTGTGGTATGTGTGGACAAACAGACTTTGTACTTCAACATGCACATTTTTATGATGTATTTTAAAGACTACCTTAGACTACTGCTTCTGGAGCTTGGAGTCAGATTTTGTAAACTAGGCCAAGGGATTGTTAAAATGAACCCCCAAACTTCAAACAATCTAAGCTGAAAACACCTAAACTAACTTGAGTACTGCCCATTCTATTCAGTAGGTCAAATTCTTACTAAAGTGATAGAGGGAAGGGGGTAAGGCTGGTGCTAACACCTCTGGTGGATGCTGCAAATTTGTAGAATTGGTGGTTGTTACTAGTGACCACCTGCTAGGTTTAGAGATGGAAAAGCTATGGTGGAAGGTCATTACAGTAGGGGGCGACCAGAAAAGAGATTGATAGAGGGATGGTGTGTGGCAGATCACTGGAAGGTCAGCTGCTGAGTGCTCAAAGTTAGCAATGGATCATGAAAACTTCTGAAAATTCTGCTAGGCTGTCACCACTATTCAGATATAAATAAATGGATTTACTTATATCAGTGGTTGGGCCTATACCCTTGGGAAACACCCACTTCCAAGGTAGAATAAATGCAACATACTAAGTAAAAGACAGTGTGTACCTACATACCATTCAACATATATGTCAATTACATAGAAGATCCAGAATTAAGCCTGTGATAATGGCATGTGGTTTGGGAAGAATCACTAGAGGATTTTAGATCACTAAATTAGGGATCTTATTCCATTCACCTGCCTGTCCCCTCCACATGCCATTATCAGAGATAGCACATGAGACTTTCAGCACCATAGTACAGCGCTTCACCACTTTAACTACAAGGTTACTGAAAATACCAATCTCAACAGAAACCTGATGACGGGTTTCAGAGTAGCAGCCATGTTAGTCTGTAGCCGTAAAAAGAAACAAAACCCACATAGGCCCTAAAAAACATCTAATCACATGCTGAACTTTAATTACCTGATTAGTCCTGATTACTTAGCAATCTGGGTGTTGTAGCAATAATCACAATACTACTGCAATTTTGTAATATGATAGACCACTTGATCCAGCTAAGGACAAAAAAATATGTTCATAAAAATTAGTGCTGCTTTTCTTATTTCAAAGTTCAAGTTAATATTTTGTGCTTAATAAATCTAAGCCTAAAATACAACATTTTCTGTGTTTGACTGCCTACATATTAAATCATCAAAATTGTAGGCACTGTCAATTATACATCGTGATTGTAGTAGGAGCATACAGGCCTTTAAGTATTAATTGACTGAGAATGTTCTTTTGAGACTATCCGATTCTGTGTTTTGTTGGAAAATTGCAATGGGACCCAAGCAGCTCTTTATTGTTAGTAAGAATGCCTATATGAAATCATCTATCCCACTTTACAAACAAATTACGATTCCAAGGCCTGAAAGGACCATTGTACTCATTTAGTCTGATTTCCTGCATAACACAGGCTACAGAACTTCCCCAAAATAATTCCTACAACAAATCTTTCAAAAAAAACCCCAAACATCCAATCTTGATTTTAAAATTGCCAATGATGGAGCATCCACCATAACCAAGAATATTGTTCCAATGGTTAATTACCCTGACTGTATAAACTTGCACCTTATTTCTGAATTTCTCTAGCTTCAGCATCTAGCCATTGGATCATGTGACACCTTTGTCTGCTCGATTGAAGAGCCCATTATCAAATATTTGTTCCCCATGTAGGTACTTTTAGAATTAAGCTAAATAGACTGAGATCCTTGAGTCAGTTAAGTCATGTTTTCTAATTCTTTAATTATTCTCATGGCTCTTCTCTGAACCCTCTCCAGTTTTTCAACACACTTCTTGAGTTGTAGACACCAGAACTGGAAAAAAGTATTCCAGCAGTAATAGCACTAGTGCCAAATAAAGAGGTAAAAACCTTTATACTCCTTTTTGAGATTCCCCTGTTTATGCATTCAAGGATGGGATTAGCCCTGATGGCCACAATATTGCATTGGAAGCTCATGTTCATCCGATTATTACTATGACCCCCAATCTTTTTTAGTCATTGCTTCCCAGGATAGAGTCCCCCATCCTGTAAGTATGGCCTACATTCCTTGTTCATAGTTTTATAAATGTGCATTTAGCCATATTAAAATGCATAGTGTTTGCTTGTGCTCAGTTTACCAAGTGATCCAGATTGCTCTGTATCAGTGACCTGTCCTCATCATAATTTATTGTATCATCTACAAACTTCATCAGTAATTATTTTATGTTTTATTTCAGGTCATTGACAAATCTAGGGCCAAGAACTGATTAGTGCAGATCCCACTAGAAACACACCCAGTCAGTGATGATTCCCCGTTTACAATTACATTTTGAGACCTATTAGTTAGCCAGCTTTTAATCCACTAAATGTGTGCAATGTTAATTTTATATTTTCTACTTTTAAATCAAAATGTCATGCAGTACCAAATCAAGCACCTGTAGTATTCTAAGCATATAATATAACACTGGAGGGAGGGATACCTCAGTGGTTTGAGCATTGGCCTACTAAACCCAGGATTGTGAGTTCAATCCTTGAAGGGGCCACTTAAGGATCTGGGGCAAAATCAGTATTTGTGAAGGCATGGGGCTGGACTCAATGACTTTTTAAGGTCCCTTCCAGTTCTATGAGATAAGTATATCTCCATATATTATTATATTATAAACACTGCTACCTTTAATCAACCAAACTTGTAAACTCATTTTAAAAAAGGTATGAAGTTAGACTAAATCTATTTTCCATACATTTATGCTGATAATTTATGCTGATTGGCATAAATTATTTTACCCTGCTTTATTTCTTTATTAATGAAGTCCATTAGTCTGGGAATGGTTTTCTAACCAATTAGGCACCCACTTTACAGTACCGCCATCTAGCTTATATTTCCCTAGTTTGTTTATGAGAAAGTCATGCAAAACAGTATTAAGTATCA
Source organism: Malaclemys terrapin pileata (assembly GCF_027887155.1). Lineage (NCBI taxonomy): Eukaryota > Metazoa > Chordata > Testudines > Emydidae > Malaclemys > Malaclemys terrapin. The sequence continues at coordinate 96,100,127 of NC_071509.1, forward strand.
GTCAAGTTATACTACATCTACCACTTCCCCACTATCCACAAGTCTCATTACCTGTCAAAGAAAGCTACCAGGTTGGTTTGCCATTTGTTCTTGACAAATCCATGCTGACTGTTAAGTATCACCTTATTATCTTCTAGTTGTTTGCAAATTGATTGCTTAATTATTTGCTTCATTATCTTTCTGGGTGCTGAAATTAAGCTGACTGGTCTGCAATTCCATGGGTTGTCCTTATTCCCCTTTTTATAGATTGGCACAAAATTTGCCCTTTTCCACTCCTCTGGAATCTCTCCCATCTTCCATGACTTTTCAAAGATAATTGCTAATGGCTCAGATATCTCCTTAGCCAGATCCTTAAGTATTTTAGGATGTATTTCATCAAGCCCTGGTGACTTGAAGGCGTCTAACTTCTCTACATATTTTTAACTTATCCTTTCCCTACTTTCGCCTCTGATTTTCACTGGCATTAATTAAGTTAGATGCCCAATTGCTACTAACCTTTTTGGTGAAAACTGAAACAAAAAAGTCATTTAGTACTTCTGCCATTTCCACATTTTCTGTTATTGTCATTCCCCCACCCCCGCTTCATTGAGTAATGGGCATACCCAGTCCTTGGTCTTCCTTTTGCTTCTAATGTATTTGTAGGATGTTTTATTGTTACCCTTTATGTCTCTAGCTAGTTTAAGATTGTTTTGTGCCTTGAGCTTTCTAATTTTGTCCTTACACACTTGTTTTATTTGTTTACTTTCATCCTAATTCGACCTAGTTCCCACTTTTTGTAGGACTCTTCTTTGAGTTTCAGGTCATTGAAAATCTCCTATTTAAGTCAGAGTGGTTCCTTGCCATACTTCCTATCTTTCCTGAGGAGTGGGATGGAATGATACAGGATAAATATGAGCCACAAATGGAAGAAATATTGAGAGAAAATATGAGTGAAACAAAACCTGAAGCAAGTACAGGAAATAAAAATGACTTGTTGATGGAGATAATGCAGGGTGTAAGAGACAATAGTGCTGGTTGGTGCTCAAAGTATGAAATCTATAGACCAGCAATGATTTAATTGTATGGTGCAAGTTTTGAAAGAAGCATTAAAGGAAAATGTAAGACCGACAAGTATTAGCCAGTTGAATAGTATAATTGGCTTAACATCAAGCCAGCAGATTTGAACCACTGGAAAACTCCCTATATACAAATCCTTAATGGATATTACGTTTAAAGCAGAATATTAACCTTTTTTGTTGAGATATCAATGTATTGGATGAATTTGAGAAAAAATCATTTGAAGAGAAAACAGAAATGAACAGGCTTGGGGATAAAATATCACTTGCATGAAAAGGATGTGAAAATTGTGAAAGAGCAATGTAAACAAGCATTGCTCACACTGAGTCATGGGCTTGAAAGATATTCAGCACAAAGCTGTCACTATCAAGACAAAAGATTGTTCATGAAATCCTAAGAGATTCTTTGATCAGATCAATGTTAAAGGCAGAGGAAAAAGTAAAGCTAATAAATAATGTGGAAGAGTTCAGTGCTACTGGGAGGAAATCTGGTCTGAGGATGTTCAACATAGTCAAACAATAGACTGGATGAAAATGTGAGAGAAAAAATTAAAACAAATAGAGGAATACATAGGAATATCAAAGATAGAAATAGATCAAGTTCTGAGAAGAATGAAAATTTTTAAAGTGCCTGGAGAAGAAATATGTAACAACTCTCCATGATTGTTTACTAGAACAACTTAATCAGTGTTTGAAGAATGGATGTTCAAGATGGATTAGGGTGACCAGATATCCTGATTTTATAGGGACAGTCCCGATTTTTGGGTCTTTTTCTTATATAGGCTCTTATTACCCCCCGTAAATAGTTTACATAGTTGGTAAACATGTGATCAATATATAATTCATTGGATCAATACAGTCTTCTTTCTTTTTTTGTGTGAGGATGGTTCTCTCTGTCACCATCCATCTTTAGGGTGACCAGACAGCAAATATAGAGGCTCTTATACCTCCTGTCCCGATTTTTCATATTTATTTACCAACTATGTGGAAACTTCTAATGGTAATTCTGGTGAAGAAGAGGTGGAGAGTGTTATGTTGCAATAGAATGCTGCCTTCTGAGCAAAAAAGACTGCACAACAAACATCAAAGGGACAAAAGACTATTTCAGGCTGAACAGAAGTCTCACAGAAGATGCAAAACAAAAAAGGAGAAAATTTAGGGATGGTGTGGATAGACTACCAAAGCACATACAGCATCCCACATTTGGGGATCATCAAGAGATTGACAATGCATAGAATTCACCCAAATCATTTCCTTTGTCAGAAATTTATGGTTAATTGGAAAACTCAACTCTACCTGGAAAGATTCTCACTGACAAGGTCCAAATTAAGAGGAATCTTTTAAGATGATCCCTTATCACCAATGCTGTTTGTGATAGCAATGCTGCCACAAATATGGATGCTCTGTGAAGTAAATTATGGTTATCATATCAGCAAAGAGCAACAACCAGTTAACCTTTTGTTATACATAGATGATCTGAAACTATATAGATGATCACAAAAGGAGATACAGAGATTGGTAACATGTAGATAAGTTTGGTGAAGATATAAAAATGGGTTGGCTTGTCTAAATGTATGGTGACATCTGTAAAGAGAAGCAAACTGGTACAATCAAATGGCATACAAAATCCAAGATATATCACAGCATGGCCTCTTCAAATATCTTGGAATCAGGAAATTGTTAACACTACAACAGAAAGTAGTCAAAGAAGTGAGGAAAGAATATTATAGAAGAATAAGATCTACTCTAAAGACAAAAGTCAACTAAAAAAAATTGATCTGAGCCATTAATATGTGGGCAGTACCAACAGTATGGTACATTCCTGGTGTGATCAAGTTTAATCAGCAGGAATAAAAAATGTGACATCCAAAAAAGAAAGCTTCTGGTGATTCATAAAGTAATGAATATCAATTAAGACATGGACAGGATGTACATTGGACACTCTGATGGAAAGGTCTGCTATCTGAGGAGGAAACAATTGACAATGAAGCATATATAAAGTCAGCCAGAGTAAAAGATCATCGGGTCATAACAACAAGTTATATCTAAGCATGCATCACAACCCAATAAGGCATAAAGAAAGGAGAAAGCAAATTGCCAAGGAAAGACTTAAAAGATTTATGCAGAAATCAGTGAAGAAATCATGGTGGAGAGAGACTGAACCCATTTGTTGGCAAAGATTAACAAATTCATGGCTTGTGGAAGGATACTTCAAATGAGAGACAGAGACCCTCATTATGAGTGCACAAGAGCAGTCCATAAAGCTTGATTACATGAAAAATAAAACTGACCAACAGAACTGCTCCCTGAACTGCAGAATGTGTTTTGAAAAGGAAGAGATAGTGGACTATGTGTTGAGTACCTGGCTGAGAGACAATATATTAACAGCCTCTTTATCTTCAGTGGTTGTAATACCAGTGGTTTTAAATCCCTACTTGCCACAGAGGCTCTACTTGATGCTGTCATTGAGTCTAAGATGGTATGGGGTCTGACAATTGGTATGGTATGGTCTCTAAGTGGTATTACAACCACTGAAGATAAAGAGGCTAAGATGGTATGGGCTCTATTTGTCACAGACCAAATGGTATATAGCTTTGGAAAAGAAAGAAGACCATGTTAGTTGACCTTGTTATACCAGCAAGTGGAAACATAAAAAAGGAAACAAGAGAGGATAGCAAAATATGATCAACTCTGCCATGAAGTAGAACAATTATGGAAAACAGGAACAAAGACAATCCCAGTGATCACTGGAGCACTTGGAGTGATACTTAAGGGTATGACTGAGCAGTTCAATAATACATTAGGAGTGTAAAATGACAGGATCAGTGACCTCTAGAAGACAGTGCTCTTAGGATAGCAAGAATTTTACGGAAGGTCCAAGGAGAATGAGTGCATCCAAACACCTAAAATGGAGGAATTCTACAGAGGGTTTAACAAAACTCTGACTACTCAAACCTACGGAGTCAATCCGTTTCTGGTCAGAATTTATTGGGGATTTATAGGGATAAATTTTAGACAGTAGCTTTCCCCTTTTTATGCTTAAAGACCTTGTATGTTGTGAAAGCTGTTTGTTTCTTTTAAATGTCTCCATGACATAATACTGAGAGATAATCATAATACCTTGCTCTTATACAGTCGTTGTCTTTATCAGATCTCAAAGCGGTTTACAAAGGAGGGCAGTGTCATTATCCCAGTTTTTACAGATGGAGATGTAATTAATTTAATCATGTCCACTTATTAACAATGGATCTAAACTAGAGATGTCCTAGAACATAAAAAGACTTTGTTCCATAAAAAGCCTCTAATTTAAATCTAATTTTTAGCTTGAATTATCTCTTTCACTCTTCAGAGGTACAAAAAGAACTAATAATTGTTTTTTAAGGATTTCCCCCTAACCACTAACCCAGCCATGCAACATTTCCCTGACAATGTACCAGCCATACTCAAAATCTATTCACCCATTATTTTCCAGGATGAAGAAAATGGGGGGAAAAAAACACCTAACTACATTGTTATCAGAGGGACAAGATTCCACATAAAGATGCAAAGGTCTTTTATTTATCTATTCTGTTAGTAGGTGTTCATTTTCAGAACCCTGTAAAAAGCCACTGAGTCAATTCCGGTGATCAATTGTGGCAGTGGTGGCTTGTTAATGCCATCAGGTTAAGAAAATTTGATACTGTCTGTTCAGCGAGAACTAGTGGAAGAGATAGGAAGGTCCTGTAGATAAAAAAACCTAGGAACAGCCAGACTTAGACAGAAAGCATGGACTGAAGTTTAAATTCTGTGTTTGTTAGACTTTTCACTAAATTCAATCACAAAGGGTGATTTTATACAGCTTGTGTAGACTTTATTTGGACTCGGACTGGAAATGCCACCTATTCCCAGATATTTTACTTGCCAGTCATTCTTCATCCCAGCTGAGTAGAATTTTGTTAAGCTTGTACTAATCCTCCATGAATAGTAGGACTTAAAAGGATATGGAACACTTCATCCTCTGGTGCAAGTGACTCAAACTTAGTGTTAAAGAGTAACCTGGTCATATTCAGGATTCTAGTTGCCATTTCAAACATGCCATTTCCTTCTTGGATTCCCAACGTTTTAGAATTGTGTGTTTGAGATTGCCACAAGCAAGCATTTTAAAATAGCATTCTCTTTATGATACTCTATAGAGTTTTGTATCAGAGGGGTAGCCATGTTAGTTCTTAAGGTGCCGCCGGATTCCTCGCTGTTTTTGTGGATACAGACTAACACATTTATTTGGGCATAAGCTTTATAGGTCTATAGAGTTTTGACACAGTCAGATTCAGGATTAGGTTGTGCACCTAAACTACAGCCTACCTTGAGATTGGCTCATATTCACATGTCCCCAGAGAGAACTGGAAAAGGCACTGTCCCTCTCCAAGTATGTTCAGGGAGTGACCAGATGACTAATCCTGTTTTCCCTGGCCTTTGGAATCATGACCTATGGAGTTCATGACCCCAATGTCCATTGGAACAATATATAACTTTGGGGCCCTGAAAAGAAGCAGTGCTCATGTTACCCTAAGTGCATGACTACAACTGTTCTTTTCCCTTGTGTAGGGTCATGCAAGGAAGAGAGGAGGGCACATTTTGCCCTGGCCCAGGCCCTGATGCCCATACAAGGATTAGAAACAATTTGTCCCTCAGATTTTATACAACGTTCACCATAAATTTGGCATTTGTCAGCCTAATGTCTAGTAACAATTGACAAATGTTGACTTTGTAACGATGTCTGCTATAGCTTCATATTGTGTGCTCAGTGGTCTGAACGTTCCCTTCTGTCTTCAAGTTTATCTTTAATTTTGCAACTTGTGGAGTAAATTCCTCTAACACAGAGTCAAATCTCCTCTATGAATGTTATAGCTATCAATTCTATACTTAAATGTAGGTCTGGTTTGACATGAATAATTAAAAATTGGTGAGGCCTTATTTCTTGGAAAACAGAATTAGGGAGGTAAATAGATCAGCAAGTTGAAAACACAGTGTTTGTTAATTAAGATGGGTAAATGGGTCAGTGAGTTAAGAGACAGAATGTAGAATGTCTGAACTAGCTAAGATAAGGAGAGGGAACACTCAGGGAACCACTTACAAAGACTAAGATATTAATAGACAAGATAAGTCAGGAATATAAAGAGTAGGTTGAACATGGACAGTATGTGGACAGACCATAGTGATTGGTTCCTACAAAGTAACCAGTAGCCAGTCCCTGAATGAGTTATGCAATATATAGTATGTGCAATAAGAGTGTAACTGTATATAAAGGGGGAGGGTTTCTGCATAACTTTGGATCTCCGATGTACCCTGCATTTGAGTCTAATTAACTCAGTGACATACAGCAATGCTATGCTAAAGATACCTGAGTGACACATTCTGGAGTCGAACTGAGTTCTTGAGAAGCTGAATAGAAAGAGGTCTAGGAAGGAATCCCAACATTAAGAAGCTTTAATAGATATTTTCTCCCATAAAAGAAGAGCGAGAGATCTCTGAGAGAACTCCCGTGAGAAGGCACTTCCCTTACTGCTCGTAGATTAGACTTCACCATAGATTTCAATGGCTAATTCTGTGTTGACTCTATTTTGAAGCCATGTCGGTAAAGACTCACACATTGTTACTACAACAAGCAATAGAAAACACATGTAAACAAGGGGAAAACGTTATTTGAACATATAATAAGTCACACAAAAGCCTCTTGTTCAGAATTTACCCACAGACCAGAAAAAGAGCAGAGTAATAATAATAATAATAATAATTAATAATATCATAAAGAACTAAAGAAAGTGGAAAAGATACTACTAATTCCAGCAGTGTTTATTAAAAAATTACCCTTACACTGGTCAAAATTAGAGATGAGCAGAGACCAGATTTTCCATTTAGTAGGAAATTCCATGATTTTATTTTTTTTCAAATTTTGAAATGGACTGAAAAGAAAACAAAATAATCACAATTGCCGATGGAACAAAATTTTTTAAAAAAAGTTTGCTTCTGGCTGATGAAAATGTTTTGTTTTGATTTAGACTTTTTTATATTATACATTATAATATAATGTTATATTATCTATTAAAAATTGAAACAAAAAGCCTTTTTCAGATTGAAAATCAAAACATTCTATTCCAAAAGGTTGAAACAGAATACATTGTTTATTTTTAAATGAAATTTTGTCAAAGTTGGCATGTTTCCACAAAACATTTAGCTTTCAATGAATTGGCATTTTTTTAATGGAAAAATGTTCCGCTGGAAAAATTCCAACGACCTCTAGTCAAAATGACGGGCAAGAAAATCCATCATCTATTCAGCAGAGATCATAATGAAATCTAATAATTGTACCATTGATACATCAAGCAGCAAGCAATGGAACAGCTTAACCAAACTTCCCATTCACTGTCTTTTTTCCCCCTTCGTTTGTCTCTTGCAGTTACCCTGCTCTACTCCCTTCCCTAACAAGAATTTATGTCAGGAAAGGAGCCTCTGTTAAATAACAAGCATTTGAAGCAGTCAGCTGAAGCAGGGAAACATCCTTTTATTTATCTGTGATATGTTATCTGTATGACACAGGTACATGGAAAAAGAAGAAGAAATTCCTTCACCAGGAGAAGGGAAGGGAACCTACCCTGTCCTATAGAGGCTGCCTGAGCTGTCAAACAGGGAGGCAAGAATTCCAGATGGAATTTTATTATGTAGCATGCATAAATAATGGGCAATTTTAAGATGAAAAGTAGATTGACTATCTACTGACCTAGTGAAAATTTAGGGTGTTGGATCTAGAAGCTGAAACCCAGAACATCATTTAACCACATAAAATAACCACAGAACTTCAAGTAATTTGAAAAGGAGAGCAATCTAATTAATTTCACATAGAAGGTTACATATTAAAGAATAAGAGAGAATCTTAGGACCAAATTCAGATCTGAATCAAGTGAATGTAACTCCTTTGACTTTGTCTGAATTTTGCATTGAAGTTGAGATTTGCAAAGATGCTTTAGGGTACTAAGACACACAATTCCCTTTGAAATGAATGGGAGTTGTGCAGTTAAATCCTCTCTGGTGACTTTGAGAATCTCAGCTATAATGTCCAATAAAGATTTCAGATCCCAGTACTTTTAAATACTTTCTTTGGGGTGCATAAATCATGCAGCCCTTCTTTAAAATAAAAACTGGTACATAATGATATTCATCTGTTGTGTTACATATACTGAGAAAAGCCCTAAATACAGATCTGACTTTCAACTACACCTTCAAATGAACAAGTGTCTTAAAGTGAACCTTTGCCACATACCCTCACAAATCTTTAATGTTTATTCAACTGCATATGTAGCATGCCCTGTATGTGATATTAAGATTAAAAGCTGTGGGTCTACAGCTCCCATATTGGGACTTAAACTCAAAACTCAATGCTGTCATGTACTAGATGGCTACTCCTTCAGATCAATGATGTTGAGTCATTATAGCAAGGTCCCTTCTGCCTGGATAGCCACCAGAGACTGATGAAAGCTAAAAGATCAAATGGAACTTTTCAAAAAGGGAATAACCACAATAATCAGGTCAACATTATTCCCTCTCAAAGTAAAACAAATTCTGTTACTAAAGGTAATATGAGAACTATTGTCATGGTATGGTTCCAGTTTTAATTCATTGGTCTGGAAAATATTTTGGAATATCTTAATCTGAAAAACCATCTATAAACCCAAATTCTATTCTAATTCAAAGCACATTCACACAATCAATAATTTGAAATAGAAACCAAATCTGACTATCCTATGGTATACTGTCCCTTTACCATTAAAAACAAAAGCACAAAACATTGCTAACATACAAACACAATCATCTCTGAAATATAATATTTGACTTACTCTGTTTTCACATTTCTTACATGAATAAGTACATTCTGTTTCTAGTCTAAGGGCTTGTTTTCATTACCAGGGAGATCAATGCTGCTGCAATCAATGCAGCAGGTGTTGATTTAGTGGGTCTAATGAAGACCCGCTAAATCGATTGCAGAGTGCTCTCCAGTTGACCCGAGTACTCCAACTGTCTGAGAAGAGTAAGGTAAATCAACAGGAGAGTGTCTCCTGTCAACATAGTGCAGTGTAGACACCCTGGTATGTCGACCTAGGCTACATTGACTCCAGCTATGTTATTCATGTAGCTTCTGTGCATTGAAATTAGCATTCCAAATGTATAGCAAGTATCAGGGGGTAGCCGTGTTAGTCTGTATCTACAAAAACAACAAAGAGTCTGGTGGCACCTTAAAGACTAACAGATTTATTTGGGCATAAGCTTTCGTGAGTAAAAACCTCACTTCTTCGGATGCAGAAGTGAGGTTTTTACTCACGAAAGCTTATGCCCAAATAAATCTGTTAGTCTTTAAGGTGCCACCAGACTCTTTGTTGCAAATGTATAGCATGACCCTGTTGGCAAGTACAGAAAAAAAGCAACCATCAGGGTACCTGCTATAATGCTGCTCAGTGGATTTCAGAATCCTAGTTTAACAGATCTCTGGCCTACTGATTGAACTGTGGACTATGAACTCAGGTCCACTGTCAAGCTGTATGTAAAGTAGCTGTTCATCATTTTGTCCTGCGGCTTCTTTTGTAAGGACAAGAGTTTGTCACATGTAACCTGCCACTTGTTGTTTTCCTGTGTGACTTCTAATTGAAACATAATGTCATTCCCACAGGTATATGAGGGGGCTGTAGTTATAAATCATAAATATAGACCCGTGTATGTATAGGCTCCTGTGTGAGTGAAAATGTCTCAGATACAATGTTGTGTTACATGTCCAAGAGTAAGGTCTTGCTACTCTCACATTTCAAGTAAAAAGATCCACAGTGAGATGATGTAGAGCTCTGTTTATGGAGACAATATTTATTTATGCATGCATTTGTTTAGATTTATAAAAGGAAAACAGCTTTTACAGGTGAGCCAATAAGCCACTTTAAACAGCTTTTATGTTAAATGGTTTGCACATGTTATGATAAATGCTATTGGACTAGTTATAACATTTTAAAAAGTGCTTAAATTTATATCTGTGGAGATTTTATAAATTGAGAAATGCTCCAGTAATTTCAAATAAATTGAATACAATGAAAGGTGTTAGTAAGAGCTTTTTATGCCTACTTCAATTAGGAGTGCAAGCAGAAGTCTTGAGTAATAGCTCAACTCACAAGAGTACTGATTTCGGAAAAAAAACCCTGTCAAATAGGAAATTACATTTAAAAAATCTGCTAATGAAATGAAAATATGAAGATTGATATCAAAGGGGAGAAGCTGGACCAACCATCAAAGGCCATGAAAACTTTGTGAGGTAGGAACTCCTACTTGTTTCTCTCATCATACTTATATGAAAGTGGAGCAGTATTCTCACTATTGCCCACATTATAGATCATGGTCAGCAGTGAGAGCTGTCCCTCAGATTAAAGAAAATCAGACAAGAAGATAAATTCTCCCCCAATCTCACTCCCCCCCATCTGCCCTCCTCCACCCCAAATGGAAAAGAAGACAACTGCTTCAGATTCAGATTAACAGCTATGAACGTGATTGTGTTAGGCCTTATAAAAAAATACACAGGGTTGTTGAATGTATGAGCTATTTCCATTGTCTTTTAATGTTGCCAACAGCTTGTTCATTTCCTTTAATAATAACATTTCAGAGTCTCAAAGCATTATGCAAACACTGATTGACACCATAACCTTGTGAGATACATAAGAACTACTAATTATTAGACCAGGGTCCATGTTCAGATCCAGAAGCAGATCCAAAACCCTCTAAAGTTCACAGAGCATTTGGAGAGAGAGGTTTGAAGTTTGGATGTCAATCCTAACTTCCCCCAAGTTTAGATCTGATGTTCCAGTATGGGCCCAGTTCTATTATTTTTTTATCTTTTTTTTCCAGATGTCAGATGGTTGATAGAAATTCGGAAGCCTTTTTTTCTGCCAGACAAAATGTTGTCCAAAATGTTTGAGTTTTATTGGTCTTTTTAATCTGAATTAAAGGAGAAATCTAAAATGACCAGAAACAATGAGCTCAAATTATTCTGTTGACTTCATTCTTAGTTACACAACATACTCAAATCTGAATCTTAATGTGGATAACGGAGAAAATTCTGTCCATTTTAACTACTTTGAACATGAGATATTTTAGTATATTGTTTGTATATATTTTAAGTTTTACTATTTGTGCTGCTGCTAACTCAGATAGACATTAAGCAGACCTGTCATACCTATGTATATATCAGAGGGTTTGCTTTTGATTTCAGATTTTAAGTTTTATAAATTGTTTGGCACTTTGTCTTGCTTTCAGATTTTCCTTTACAAATAAAGATACACGTTACTGTATAAATGCAACCACGTTTGGCTGGATTCTTTCATCCATACTCATGTTGAGTACTAAAATACTTCAAGATTATTCTCAAAACCTGCCCTGCACAGGTCTCATCACAAGCTCCAATGTAGGGATGGGGTGAAAATAAAGTGGGGCCAGGCCAGAGTTTGGGCCATTGTGCAGAGTGCTACGAAGATTCTGTGATAGCTATGAGTTGCAGACCTGCCTATAGAGAGTGCAGGCATGGCTGGTGAAACTCGGAGCAACTCCCTACATTGCCTAAATTACACTGAGGCCATTTGAACTGTCCAGGCAGTCCAGAATCCCAAAGGCACAGAGTTATCTTAAAGGGACTTTGCCACCTTCCTTGGATTATCACAATCATACCCTATGTCCCTGCCCCTGTCCACCTCTGAACTTCCATCCAACACTGCCAGCAGAGTTGCATATATGGCTCAATGACTATTTTGTGACTGCCCCTTACCAGGCAGTTGTACTCATGACACCACCAACGAGGTTCACAAAAGTGTTATTTACCCCTATACAGAGTGCCAGCATGAGGCCTTTGCAGTACTCACTTCCCACTTCAGCCACTGGGAGACTTAAATGGTGCCTAGGCCTTGAGCTGGCTGTGCACAGTGTTGAATTTCACCCTAAGTACATTAGGGAAGTTAATAATGCTCGAGGAAGCATTACACCATTTTCTGAGGAGAACATGTCTCTCCAAAGAGCAGTTCCCCAATTCCCTGCTTTCTGGTTGATCATTTCTTGCCCTTGTTCTCATGGCACTATTCATTTGCATCCTTCTTGCAGAAGAGCTTGTGAAAGGTGTACTGCATACTATAGAGCCATATTTCTCATCTTCATGCTTTCTCCAGGATATCTATAACTTTTTTCCAGTCTGTTCCCCTCCACACAGTGGAATATAGAGCCACAAAATATAACTTTTAATTGTTCAATTTTTTCCAGCAAAATGCTGTTGAAATTGTTTAGGATTAGTTATAATTGGTGATAGTCTTATTCACATTATGTTTGAAGATTTGAATTTTAATTAAATTAAAATGTGAATAGACAATATAGGCAGAAGACTTTAGAAATCATAGATGCTTTTCTGAGCAATTTTTTTAAAATATTTTATTTTAGTTAATGTTAAACATAAAATCTGAAACTAGCTTCACTCACACTATCCCTCAACTATTTGCATGTCCTTATTTATTTAGATAGGGTGCCATTAGAGATGGATAGCATTTCGTTTCTACATCTAAATCCATATTTGCCAAGTTTTCAACTTGCAAAGCTGGTTTACAATCAGTTTATGCTATAATTGATGGTAGTATTGCTATATTTTTAATCTTTCTGAAACAAAAATATTCTGAAATGAGAGACATCTATCACTCTATTTAAACAACTATAGGGAAATAGCAAAAATGTTTAATCAATGTTTCCAAAATTCAGTCACATAATCACAACATGTTTTTTCCCAATCATTAACAGGCAATTTAATAGTTTTATCACTCAATGCACCTAAAATACAATCGACAGAATGACAAATCTTTGCATGAGAAGTCTGAGTAATATCAAATTAGCCACACAGGGATGTTAACAACATATAACCTGCAAAGATGTAACATCTTTTTCATTTTATGCTTTTCATGTTGTGAAATTCAGGTAGTGCTGTACAGATACAAAGATAGATTGTCTTTTTGATTTTACACTGTTCTTGTTGTTATCACCTGTGCAGGACTACATACTTAATTTTAAGTCAGGGAAATAAATTCATATGATATTTTAAATGTAGAATGTGAAAACATACCTGACATAAATTAATTTATGTGAAAGACTGGGCCATTTATTATATACAGTCAACATCTCATTGCTCAATCCTACAAAATCAAAAGACTTAAAATCAGGAGCCCTGCAATATGTCCTAAATGGAGTGCTAAATCTAGACCTTATGAGAAGCTTTTTGAAATGAAATCTCTCCGAGCTATTTGGTGTGCTCTGTTGGGATGATAGTTTGACTCCTAGTACGACTTGCTTTGCTCCAGAATAAACATATAAACCAACAAAACAAAGCATGAAAAATATACCAGCATCCTTCTTTTCCTCAAACATTTCTCAGATATGCAATTAAAACAAAATGTCCATCTTCATTATAACTTATTGGGAAATAAGTCTTTCTGAACACACTGCATACCAAGGTTCATATTTTGAAGTAAAGATACCAGTCTGAGGGATGATAAACTGACTTTGTCAGATCAGTTTCAGAGGAAGAAGGTAAGCGTTTGCCTGATGGTTCACATTTATGGACATAACTATTCTAACCTCTAGCTGTACAAGTAGCCACTGACGAATAAGAAGGAAAGTATAAAAAATGCTTAGAAACTAAAGAATAAAACTGCATTACTGATTAGTGAAATATGATCTGAGTGACTTAAAATATCTCAAAGTAAGTTTAAAGTCATGCCATTCCTTTCCAGAGTATTGCCTGCAGAAGCAATACCTCTGGAAACTTAAGCCATGTCAGAAAACATTGATTACTAACTAAGTACCTGATCCTGAAAACTCTCTTGTGGGTGCTTGAGGTTAAATATGTGAACAGACTTTTAACTTCACTAGGAGAATTCATGTGCCCTAGAATTAAGTGCATGTTTATTTGCAGGAGTGGGGACTAAATGGACATTTTGCCCGAAAATATATTTTTCTAAAGATGGCAGTACTTCAGAGAAAAACATAAAACAATGCTGTCACTTCCACTAATTTGAAACAACCATGGGTAGGAAAAATATTCTGGGAAATGCATGGAAAAACAGCCAGGACAGAAATTGTTTCTGGCCAATTTCTAGTTTTAAACATATAATCTTTTCAATAGTTCAAATTTCCCAAATGCCTTTAAATTCTGTTTTGACCTGCCACACTGAATCATCATTTCTGGATAATTTATCTCTGGGAATAGCTGTACTGTCAAATATCTGCCATAACTTTGAGTCAATGTGCACCCCATGTTTGAAAGCTCTTGAATATTTATTGGTATTTCCCAAAATGTGTCCAATATTTTAAATTTTAATATTTAGGGCAAAGCTCAAAGTTCTCAGATGATCCTTCATATTTTAATGAATACCTTAAAACAGACAGTACTTTTTAAAAGTGTAAAAAAGTGACAGCTGTAAACACTTCTGCATTTGTGTCCTGAAATTTTGGTTAATACCTAAAAAATCACACCAAAATTTATAGGAGGCATTTATTCTGGATCATGCCTTTGAGGAGGAGCAAGACAAACCTGCAAGCCCAGCTCTGGCACTTCATGGAAGAAGGCATCTATACCCATGTGGGGTATAGTCTTGAGGGAAAGGATATGTGATGATATGTTTACCTCACAGATCCTATATGAGTTAATATGTTCTGCAAGGCCAAGTAGCATAGCTGGCATCATGTGGGAGAGAGAGAGACAGCCAGGCTTAATTGATGAAGCCCAGCTGAGGAAGGAAGGCTGGGTGCATGGAAGCCAGGAAGTAGAGAGCAGAAGGTACTGCCAGGGGAGAGATTCTGCAATTACTTTCTGGGAACAGAGAGGTGGTAAGGAGGAAGCCCAAGAGGGAGGATAAGCACTGGGAACGTAGCCTTGTCAGAGTTGGCTTGCACACATTATAAAGTAGCCACTGGGGTGGAGCAGGATATGAAAAAAAGACAAGATTTGGATTTCCAAGGGGAGACAGCTGGGCAAAATTGTGACCTGGCCAGAATGCTGAGGTATGGGAAGAGATGCCACCACATTGATGGAACATCATATGGAGAAAAGCTGCTATGCCACACATTCGCATGAGATGGTGCTCCTGCAGATCCTTCAGATCCTTACATAACACTTTTCAAACCATAGCTGTCAAGTGCTTTACAGATGAGGAAATTGAGACTCAAAAAGGTTAAATGACTTGTCCAAGATCACATAAGTCTGTGGCAGAGCTAGGAAGAGTATCCAAGTCTCCTAAATTCCACTCTGCATATTCAGTTGGTCCACATTTGGACCATTACATATTAGAGGGCAACATAATATATTTATCTTATGAGAGGTAACTATAATTTCCTTTTACAGGACTAATTCCATACAAAAAAGTGTTAAAAGAATGTTAAAGTTGCAGTGTCAAACATTCCAAATTTAGGAAATGCCAGAATTAAGCTTGCTTATGCAGCCAGTTGAGCTTTCTTAGGCAAATTTAATTATGGTGTCTTGTGCATATGCATTAGAATACCATATTTAATTATACAATCACATACCTTGTTTTTTCCAGAGTATCCCTACTTCATTCAATGTACATGGTGGACAGGTCTCTGACAACAAGGCAAATTTGAAATTTCTTTTTATCTTCATCATTCAATGCATAAACTCATATTTTACTTACTGTTCACTATTCAAAATCTTCACTGAGTACAAAATTAATTTTCTTATGGGATTTTCCAGGTCACTCATTACTGTAGTATCTACACCTAAGAAATATTGATGATTTTATTATTGCAACACCCCTCTGAGTTTGGGAGGGATTTTACAGATGAGGATCCAAGGTACAAGAACAAAATTAAGGACAACATTTGCAAACATATCCACTAATTCTGTGCATCTCAACAACTGGGCACCCAATGGGTGACATCTAGATGCTGTATTTTCAGAGTACTGTAGATAGCATTTTTATAGCACTTTATAAGCTCAAACATTATATGCTCAGACATTAACTAATCCTCACAGCTCCTCTGGAAGATAGGTGGGTAAGCTTTATAATTTTCATTTTGAAGATCTGGAGCATCTAAGACAAAAGCAAAGTGAGAGTTTCTTTATAAAGAGAAAAACAAAAATCAACAATTTCAATTATGTATGACTGTAAGTCCCTCTACCATCATCATCAGTCTAAATCCTGGGTCTTCACCACTGTAGCATGAACCTCTAATATTTTATTTAATAGATTAACCTAGGATGTTGGTATCTGTTTATCATCCATTTGAGGAGGAGGCAGAGCACATCAAACTTACATATGCTGGAATAGACCATTTTACTGAGAGTGGCCAAAAACACAGAGTTTGCCCAAGGGGTTACTTAAATAGTTTGGCTGAGACATGGGTCTGACATATTACAAAGATATTGGTTTTATGCAAACTCTTCTGAGCAAATCAAACAGGAAATGGTGATCTCAACAGCTTATATTCAAGCAAATCTGAATGGATTTTCATGGATAAAGTAAATAGCCCCTACTTGACTTCAGGACTATCCCTCTGCCAAATTACAAGCTCATGCCACACACCCGGTAGGTATTCGAGCTCTTAAAAAGAAATGGTCAGAAAAAAAAAGTTATAATGAAAAATGTTAGGGCAAAGTAAGTGTAGGGGTTGCTATTGATTCCCCTACTATTATTAGTCAGATCCTGCTCACGCTGAAGTCAATGGCAAGGCTTTTGTTGATTTCACTTTCAAATCCAATATGGAGCCAATAAAGCAGTCCTTTAAAATTGTTTTTAATGGACATGTCATTCATTTAATAGAACATAATTTTGAGCCAGATATGAAGTTTATGGTAAGGAGGAGATGAAGTGACAAGTTCCACCTGAATTTAACATTCTAGTTACAATCGTCATAAAAACATTACTATTGCCATTTGTTCTCTTTTCTGTTTATGAGCTGTTATGAAAATGAAATATATGTTACTTGATTAATTTATATCATGTTAATTGAATTATGAGCAATTTTAATATAGTGTATGGAATGTTGATATTATTATTGTTCTGAGCTTTCTATTTCATCCTAATTTATGATCATTTCCAGTGGTGTGAGGTAACTAGTCAAACCATGATTCAAAATAAAGACTCAATAGTACAACAATCTATTAAATTCATAGCAATAGAGAGAAAAGATGATCCAGTGGATAGGATGCTGGCTTGGTACTATATACCTTGATACCATTCACTACTCTGCCACAAATTTCTTGCATGATCTAGAAAAAGTCACTAAGTCTCCCTGTGCCTCAGTTGGAAGTAAACCTATCAAAAGGGAATAATATTTCCCTTTATCACAGATAGTTAGTCATTTTTTCCCCATCAAAACTGTTTGACAGAAAATTGGGGTTTCAATTAAGTGAAATTTTTGGTGAAAAAAATGTCTGCTTTTCATTGAAAATTTCATTTTTACATCAAAAGCCTCTTGGTTTCAGTCTACCTCTGATAATTTTTGAGTTTTCATTGAAAACTTGAAAATTTCCATAATAAATTTTTTGGGGGGGGGAAATGTTTTTGTGTGTGTGTGTGCGTGCGCGCATGTGTTTCCTCAAAAAAATTGTCACAGGCTTTTGACCAGCTCTTATAAGTACATTAAATATTATGAGGTGCTCAGATACTGTGAAGTATCAGAGGGGTAGCCGTGTTAGTCTGAATCTGTAAAAAGCAACAGAGGGTCCTGTGGCACCTTTGAGACTAACAGAAGTACTGGGAGCATAAGCTTTCGTGGGTAAGAACCTCACTTCTTCAGATGCAAGAAGTGAAGAAGTGAGGTTCTTACCCACGAAAGCTTATGCTCCCAGTACTTCTGTTAGTCTCAAAGGTGCCACAGGACCCTCTGTTGCTCAGATACTGTGGTAATATGGGCTATATATAGATATCTCTTTGGTTATATAGGCTCTGCAAAAAAGTTCCTGGATCTCCTTTGACTTCTTAATTACCTCCTTGAACTGAAGCAGAATTGTTTGTTCCAACTTGGGAGGGCAGATATTCCTTCACAAGAGAAGACTGCTCCTGCACACTTCAGCTCAATTTTCTTCTTCCTTTGACCCAAGGACCCTCACTGTCCCTTTTTATCAGGGGTGACCATCA
Organism: Malaclemys terrapin pileata; assembly: GCF_027887155.1. Lineage (NCBI taxonomy): Eukaryota > Metazoa > Chordata > Testudines > Emydidae > Malaclemys > Malaclemys terrapin. The sequence continues at coordinate 96,118,368 of NC_071509.1, forward strand.
TGCTTCCATTTTTCACCAATTGTGAAGGGATTCGCTCACCACAGGCGTGCCTCCTCGTGGCCGTATATCGCTGAGAGGCTCTTTTCCCATATGGTGTGCCCTGCCAACAGTCACTTAATCACTGCTGTGTTCTCTCTTTCCATAACTCAGCCCTCCAGCTGGGATACAATTTAGTCCATCTCTTCCAGGTCTACTCTTTCCTGGCAGTCCAAATCCTGCCTATCTTTCAGGCTTCATCACCAGATCCTCCTCCATCCCAATGACTGTTTTATGGCTCACCAACTCCTTGCCAGCCCCTTCTAATCGGGCTAGGATCCTTTGGCATATTGTCCCCCTTGGGCTTCTTCCTCATCACCTCTCTATTCCCAGAGAGTGACTGAAGACACATACTCTCTGCACTCAACTTCCTGGCTTCATAATCAGCTCCCCCGCCCCTTCAGCTGGGCTTCATCATCAATTAAGCCTGGCTTTCACTCTTGCAGATGCTGCCAGGTGTGTTAATAAGCCTCTCAGGCCCACATTATCTCATTCAGGACCTGTGTGGGGTACAAACTACATTACAAAGGGCCTGATCTAATGTCTACTGATGTCAACGGGAGACTTTTATTGACTTCACTGAGAATTGGATTGGGCCCAAAATTCAGTGCATGATTATGTTTTGACATCTATTCCTCCTAGTTTCATAAGCAAGGTATCTAAGGTCCACATTATTATAGAAATGTACCTTAAGAGAGTCCTTGCAGAATCCATCTCTGCCTAAGACAAAATACATATCTGTCAGTTTAAATCATTTTCTCCTCTTCTATAATTCCAGCCACAAACCACTACATGACAGACTGAACAAATATTGGTATTTGTTCATGAGTGATGATGTGACTCTAAAGTTGATTTGTATTTGTGCACAAATAAGGTCTATATTTGTATGTGTATTTTAGGATAATGTTCTTTTTGCCCTTCCCTTAAATATGTTATTAATTGTTGAGTCTCATTCTTCCTTTTTTTTCCCATGGAAAAAAGATTGGTTAGGCACAAAATGCATTTGGCAATTATTAGTATTTATTTTGTCCTAAATTACAGTGGATGTTGTCCTTCTCTGTCTGGTGTCCTGAATTTATATAGTAAATCATGAATCATAGGAAGGGCATGCTGCAGCCTTGAAGAAACAAAGCCAATTGCAGAGATTACTGTAAATAACTCCAGCATCATTAGAGAAAGGGCCAGTGCCACAGTAATATTTTTCTGGAATTGATTTAATAGGTAACTTTAAAGTATTAAGTTAACATGACAACTTGAAATATATTAATTCTTTTTATTCTTTTTGTATGTTAAACTTACTTTACTCTTAACATTTCATATGAAAGTTTCCTTTAATAGCTATTATTATATAATCCATAAGTAGTATTATTTCCCCTTTTTTTTTATTTTTTCACATTTTATTAGTTGAAGAAGCAAAATGGACCAGATTCTTTTTTTTCTTCACACTGTCATTTAATTTTGTAGTAACAAAATTTCACTTTTTTATTTCTGAAAATTTGACTTGGTGAAAGCTTTTTAATAATAATGATTTATAGGTTTTGTATGGAACAATGTTTGGATATAACATTGTTATATGAGGGTCCCTTTTAATGGAATTAAAATGATTTTGTAAGAATATTATTAGAACTAGAACATAGCTATTTTATGTTGAAATGATTGTACTGTATTCTAGTTACATATTTCCAGTATTCACATGCTAAATAAAAGAAGGCGGAGATTATTAGGATTAAATCCCACCCCCCATACTCATGGAGGAGCAGAAGAAGGAACAGCTCCCTCATCACTTTTAGCCCTGTGGCTCAGGTACTTAAAGAGTCAGGAGACACTTCCCTTCCCCCTTCTCCTTCCATCCCCCACCGCCGACACACTCAAACATGCACACACTCTCTCTCTCTTACTCCCACTTCTGCCTGAAGTGGAGAAGAAATCTGAACAGTAATCTGTCATCTTGAGTGCCCTAGCAATATGCTATGGGATATTCTGATGTTAGCCTCCCTCAGTCACTCCTGTTGAAGCTGTTCCATTGTTAATAATTTAAGAGTCATTGAAGCAGTGCGACTGAATTCTGGGTCTCCCACATCCTTGGTGACTGCACTATCAGGTTGTAGAGTCAGCCTCATGCTTTCTATCTCTGGTCCAATGACTCTGAGTGTTGTAACTCCCAAGTTTCTTTTGGAATCTAGCCCTAAGTGTACATCATATGCTGATATTCAGTTTCCTCCACTGTGCACCATCCCTTACATATGCCTAATATCTATGTCTAATATAGAAAATATGTCTAACATCTTTGTAAGCTCTCAGGGTAGAGACTTCTCTTTCACTTTTTCCACCAAGCCTTATTCACACATTATTATCACAGCCCTCCCATGTCTCACGTTTATCTAACATACTGTAGCTAAGGCCTGGTCTACACTATGACTTTAATTCGGATTTAGCAGCTTTAAATCGAATTAACCCTGCACCCGTCCACACAACGAAGCCATTTATTTTGAAATAAAGGGCTCTTAAAATCGATTTCTGTACTCCACCCCGACGAGCGGACTAGCGCCAAAATCGATATTGTCATTTCAAATTAGGGTTAGTGTGGCTGCAATTCGATGGTATTGGCCTCTGGGAGCTGTCCCACAGTGCACCATTGTGACCGCTCTGGACAGCAATCTGAATTCGGATGCACTGGCCAGGTAGACAGGAAAAGCCCCGAGAACATTTGAATTTCATTTCCTGTTTGCCCAGCGTAGAGAGCACAGGTGACCACAGATAGCTCAGCTCATCAGCACAGGTAACCATGCAGGCTGATAATCGAAAAAGAGCACCAGCATGGACCGTATGGGAGGTACTGGATCTGATCGCTATATGGGGAGAGGATTCAGTGCTAGCAGAACTTCGTTCGAAAAGACAAAATGCAAAAACTTTTGAAAAAATCTCCAAGGGCATGATGGAGAGAGGCCACAATAGGGACTCAGATCAGTGCCACGTGAAAGTCAAGGAGCTCAGACAAGCCTATCAAAAAACATAGGAGGCAAACGGTCGCTCCGGGTCAGAGCCGCGGACATGCCGCTTCTATGCCAAGCTGCATGCAGTTCTAGGAGGGGCTGTCACCACTAATCCACCTCTGACCGTGGATTCTGAGGCGGGGATAATCTCATCAACTACACCTGAGGATTCTGCGGAGGGGGAAGAGGAGGAGGAGGAAGAGGAGGACGAGCTTGTGGAGAGCACCCAGCACTCCGTTCTCCCCAACAGCCAGGATCTTTTTCTCAGCCTGACTGAAGTACCCTCCCAACCCAGTATCCAAGTCCATGACCCCATGGAAGGGACCTCAGGTGAGTTTACCTTTTAAAATATAAAACTTGTTTTAAAAGCAAGCGTTTTTTAATGATTACTTTTCCCTGAGTACTTGGGATGCATTCGCGGCCAGTACAGCTACTGGAAAAGTCTGTTAACGTGTCTGGGGATGGAGCGGAAAGCCTCCAGGGACATTTCTGGAAATCATCTGAAAACACTTGGAAGGTGGTAAGGTGATAGGGAACAGCCAGCATGGATTTGTGAAGAACAAATCATGTCAAACCAATCTGATAGCTTTCTTTGATAGGATAACGAGCCTTGTGGATAAGGGTGAAGCTGTGGATGTGGTATACCTAGACTTTAGTAAGGCATTTGATATGGTCTTGCATGATATTCTTATCAATAAACTAGGTAAATACAATTTAGATGGGGCTACTATAAGGTGGGTGCATAACTGGCTGGATAACCGTACTCAGAGAGTTGTTATTAATGGTTCCCAATCCTGCTGGAAAGGCATAATGAGTGGGGTACCGCAGGGGTCTGTTTTGGGACCGGCGCTGTTCAATATCTTCATCAACGACTTAGATATTGGCATAGAAAGTACGCTTATTAAGTTTGCGGATGATACCAAACTGGGAGGGATTGCAACTGCTTTGGAGGACAGGGTCATAATTCAAAATGATCTGGACAAATTGGAGAAATGGTCTGAGTTAAACAGGATGAAGTTTAACAAAGACAAATGCAAAGTGCTCCACTTAGGAAGGAAAAATCAATTTCACACATACAGAATGGGAAGAGACTGTGTAGGAAGGAGTACGGCAGAAAGGGATCTAGGGGTTATAGTGGACCACAAGCTAAATATGAGTCAACAGTGTGATGCTGTTGCAAAAAAAGCAAACATGATTCTGGGATGTATTAACAGGTGTGTAGTGAGCAAGACACGAGAAGTCATTCTTCTGCTCTACTCTGCTCTGGTTAGGCCTCAGCTGGAGTATTGTGTCCAGTTCTGGGCACCGCATTTTAAAAAAGATGTGGAAAAATTGGAAAGGGTCCAGAGAAGAGCAACAAGAATGATTAAAGGTCTTGAGAACAGGACCTATGAAGGAAGGCTGAAAGAATTGGGTTTGTTTTGTTTGGAAAAGAGAAGACTGAGAGGGGACATGATAGCAGTTTTCAGGTATTTAAAAGGGTGTCATAAGGAGGAGGGAGAGAACTTGTTCACCTTAGCCTCTAAGGATAGAACCAGAAGCAATGGGTTTAAACTGCAGCAAGGGAGGTCTAGGTTGGACATTAGGAAAAAGTTCCTAACGGTCAGGGTGGTTAAACACTGGAATAAATTGCCTAGGGAGGTTGTGGAATCTCCATCTCTGGAGATATTTAAGAGTAGGTTAGATAAATGTCTATCAGGGATGGTCTAGACAGTATTTGGTCTTGCCATGCGGGCAGGGGACTGGACTCGATGACCTCTTGAGGTCCCTTCCAGTCCTAGAATCTATGAATCTCTGAATCTCCATGAAGCTCTCCTGGAGGTTCTCCAAAAGCCTTGCCACAAGGTTTCTGGGCAGTGCAGCCTTATTCCGTCCTCCATGGTAGGACACTGGATCACGCCATGCTTGCAGCAAGTAATCTGGTATCATTGCATAACAAAGCCTGGCAGCGTATGGTCCCGGTGTTTGCTGGCATTCAAGCAACATCCGTTCTTTATCTCGCTGTGTAATCCTCAGGAGAGTGATATCGCTCATGGTAACCTGGTTGAAATACGGGAATTTAATTAAGGGGACAGAGTTGGCCATTCCTACTGGGCTGTTTGCCTGTGGCTGAAAAGAAATCCTTCCCTGCAGTTAGCCAAGCGCATGGGGGCGGGAATTGGCCCTGAGCTTTTCGCGTTTGGCTAGCAGGGATCTTCCCTGTTACCAGCCACACGGTGGGGGGAGGGGGTACAGCGATCATCCCAGATAATTCATGGCGAGGAGGAGCGGGGGGGTTAGTTTGGTTTCTGCCGGGATCTTCCCTGATACCAGCCACGCAGTGCGGGGAGGGATAAAGCAATCATCCCAGAGAATTGGATGTGGGGGGGTTAGTTTGTTTTCTACTGCTGAAAGTTAACAAGAAAACCGCAGCAGCAAACGGGCTTTGCTTGGTATGTGGGAAAGGAGGGTGCAGAAGCCGAAAGACAATGGCCTACCATGGCTGCATGCAAGCTGAATTCTGTTGCCCGGACCTGCGTCTGTGATCTCTAACACCAAAGCCACAGGCACTCAATATTAAGATGGAAAATGTGACCTTGTACTGAAATCACATGTGCTATGTAATGTGTATAGTGTTGTTCACCATGAAAGAGTACAAGCATTGTTCTGTAAAATGTATCATTTTAAAAACTTCTCTCCTTTTTTTCAACCCTCCCTCCAGCAACTGCAATTTTTTCAAGCCTCCCTCCTCCTTCCCGAAGGCTATCTCAGATAAGGCGGCAGAGAAAGAGGACACAAGATGAGATGTTCACGGAAATAATGGAATGCACCCGCAATGAAAGAGCTCATTTGAATGAGTGGAAGGACACGGTATCTAAATTTAGGAAAGATGCCAGTGAACGTGAGGTCATGAGGGACGCTCAAGATGAGAGGTGGCAGGCTGCAACGCTGGGGCTGCTGCGTGATCAAATGGACATGCTCCGGCGTCTGGTGGAGCTTCAGGAACGGCAGCAGGATAACCCGCTGCAACTGCTGTATAAACTCCTTCCCCCGTCACCAGGTTCTATATCCTCCTCACCCAGACGTGTAAGAATGCGGGGGGCGGGGAGGCTCCGTGCACCCTCCCACTCCACCCCAGTGTACAGCCCAATGAAAAGGTTGTCATTATATTGAATTTTTTCAGTGGCCTTTTACTTCCCTCCTATCCTCCTCCCAAACCTCACCCAGATTACCTTGTTGGTTCTCTCCCTATGTTTATAATCAATTAATAAAGAATACATGAGTTTTAAATGATAGTGACTTTATTTCCTTTGAAAGCAAGCTGGGGGAAGGGGGAGGGTGGGTTCCTTACAGAGAATGAGTCAATAAAGGGGGCGGGTTTTCATCAAGGAGAAACAAACAGAAATTTCACACTGTAGCCTGGCCAGTCATGAAACTGGTTTCCAAAGCTTCTCTGATGCACAGCGCTTCCTGGTGTGCTCTTCTAATCGCCCTGGTGTCTGGCAGCACGTAATCAGCAGACAGGCAATTTTCCTCAGCCTCCCACCCTGCCATAAAAGTCTCCCCCTTACTTTCACAGAGATTGTGGAGCACACAGCAAGCAGAAATAACAATGGGGATATTGGTTTGGCTGAGGTCTGAGCGAGTCAGTAACGATCACCAGCAACCTTTTAAACGGCCAAATGCACATTCTACCACCATTCTGCACTTGCTCAGCCTGTAGTTGAACAGCTCCTGACTCCTGTCCAGGCTGCCTGTGTATGGCTTCATGAGCCATGGCATTAAGGGGTAGGCTGGGTCCCCAAGAATAACTATTGGCATTTCAACATCCCCAACGGTTATTTTCTGGTCCGGGAAGTAAGTCCCTTGCTGCAGCCGTTTAAACAGATTAGTGTTCCTGCTGATGCAAGCATCATGAACCCTTCCCGGCCAGCCCACGTTGATGTTGATGAAACGTCCCTTGTGATCCACAAGTGCTTGCAGCACCATTGAAAAGTACCCCTTGCGGTTTATGTACTGGGTATCCTGGTGTGCCGGTGCCAAGATAGGGATATGGGTTCCATCTATTGCCCCACCACAGTTAGGGAATCCCATTGCAGCAAAGCCATCCACTATGACCTGCACATTTCCCAGAATCACTACCTTTCGTAGCAACACCTCAGTGATTGCTTTGGCTACTTGCATCACAGCAGCCCCCACAGTAGATTTGCCCACTCCAAATTGATTCCCGACTGACCGGTAGCTGTCTGGCGTTGCAAGCTTCCACAGGGTTATCGCCACTCGCTTCTCAACTGTGAGGGCTGCTCTCATCTTGGTATTCTGGCGCTTCAGGGCAGGGGAAAGCAAGTCACAAAGTTCCAAGAAAGTGCCCTTATGCATGCGAAAGTTTCGCAGCCACTGGAAATCGTCCCACACCTGCAACACTATGTGGTCCCACCAGTCTGTGCTTGTTTCCCGGGCCCAGAATCGGTATTCCATGGCTATAACCTGCCCCATTAACAGCATGATCTCCAAAGCACTGGGTCCCGCGGTTTGATAGAATTCCATGTCCATATCCTCATCACTCTCACCGCTGCACTGCCGTAGCCTACTCCTCGCCGCCTGGTTTTGCAGGTTCTGGTTCAGCATAAAATTCACGATAACGCGCGAGGTGTTTACAATGTTCATGACTGCTGTCTTGAGCTGAGCGGGCTCCATGCTTGCCATGGTATGGCATCTGCACTGTTCACCCAGGAAAAAGGCGCGAAACGGTTGTCTGCCGTTGCTTCCCTGGAGAGGGGGGAGGATATACCCAGAACCACCCGCAACAATGTTTTTGGCCCCATCAGGCATTGGGATCTCAACCCAGAATTCCAATGGGTGGAGGAGACTGTGGGAACTATGGGATAGCTACCCACAGTGCAGTGCTCCAGAAATCGACGCTAGCCCCGGTACATGGACGCACACCACCGAATTAATGTGCTTAGTGTGGCCGTATACATTCAACTTTATACAATCTGTTTCCAAAATTCGAATTATATAAATTCAGATTAATCCCATAGTGTAGACATACCCTACCTCTTCTTTGCCTGCTCCTTTGGCTGTGCCAATACCTCCTTAATTCCCTGCTATAGCTTTGAATCTCTGCATATTGTCACAACAATAATAACCCTTAAGAATGACACAGTTAAAGATAATGAAATGAAATAGAGTAAAAAAATATGATTAATAATTTGGGAAAGTATAGTCTGTTCATCTTCAAGAACTCTTTATTTCTTATTTATTGGTAGAGGGTTTTAAGTAGAAGGGGCAAATACTGGGAATATAATAATATGGAGCATAATGAAGAGTTCATGTAATGTGTTAGAAGAATAGTATCAAAAGAGCCTTAATCTTTTTATTGTTCACCTACTAAGAGTGTCACCTTTTTTGCTCAGCTTTATTCACCTTATGCATGCAGAGGGCTTGTAATGAAACAACCCATAAGTTTTTATTAGGAGAAAGCACTTTCAAAATCCCTGACACAGTAAGGGATAGTTTCGGAGTGGGGAAGAAGGAAACCTGTTTTAGAATAAAGATCAACATTTCTCTGTGTATTTAAATAAACAGAAAGAAAAAAAGGATTCTGTAAAAAATAATGAAGTCAGAAAATAATACTTGTTTTTTGCATTTTTATCATTTTACTTTACAATTGGCCAAAAAAAAAAAAAAACCCACCCCAAAACATTCTGGCAATTTTGTTAATGTTTATCTCCCATTTCTTACGATGTAATGCATACCAAAAAGCACCAGAACTATTTTAAATAACAATGAAATGCAGTATGTATTGCATATAGTACTATAGAACACAAATGTGACATACTACATTAACCTGCCAAGATATCATAATAACAATTACTATTTATTTTCAACTTTTGATTTAAAAACTACAAAGAGTCACAATTCAAAGCCTAACTGGATAAAAAATTACTTTTATATCAATGCTATCTCTGGGGATACGTTTGGAATTGAAACGCTTGTTTCTTGAACACTGACATTATTGCTCACTGAAATGAACATGAGAAATTGTTCATCAAAAGTAGAGGGAAAAAATAAAAAGGATTAGAATCTTAAACCTATCCCAGGAGCTTGACTTAAAATTGAAGCAATTTCATAGCTACGGTTTAAATTTAACTCCTTGTGGATTTTAAATGAGAATGGCTTTTATACTGGTTGCACAATATAACAACAACAACAACAATAATAATTAATTAATACTTGCCCTATAGGTTTATGTTTGGGAGACTGGAACTCTATGTGGAAATGTTAATTCAGTAAAAACAAGTACATTCCTCCTTATTTTTGCTGATATTTATTATTTATCCTTCCAAGAAACTGCTTTTGACATGACTGTGGAATTCTGTCACATTGGCATACTACTGTAATTTCTTTTATTCTAGCTTTTCTTTAATCCTTTCTTCCATTTTCGTGTCCTTTCTTCTTTCTTATCCTGTCCTTTCTTACTCACTCCCTCATTTTTCCCTTTTTTATCTCTTTTTCATAGTTTTTTTTTTTATAATAGCAAGCAAAAATCCTATAACCCTTAAGAAGATTTCAGATAGATCATTACTAATATAATTACAGAATGGAGAGCATAGTGATGTTTGAATGTAAATTACAATGAGTTTTTACAGTTCATTAGAAAGACTCACGGATTGAATTTAGTTTAATGAAAGCTTGAGTGCTTCTCGTATTCTCAGCACATACACAGCGAAAAAGCATTAATATAGTTTTGTGGATTAAAGATGTATGTCATACTCTCCATTCATTTAAGGAAGTCCACATAGCATGCATCAGAGGCCTACCATGTGAAAGCATAATGGAGTTGAACCAAAAGAAAAAAAGTATACAACACATTAATTTACAAATGAATATATGTTTATTCAGTATTCTACTTTCTGTCTGCAATCACTCTTCCAGCATATAAATACAGGCCTAGATTCTCATCGCTGATCCTGCTCCTTTGAACACACAGATTGTGCAAAGGATCCAGATTCTAGCTGTAACTAGCCAGCTGAGAAGTGTTACAGAGATCTCAGCTGACGTAAAGCTTGCAGAGCCAGGTCCAGCATCAACTGCCTCCTCACCCACTCCAAAGTAGGGGCATGTCAAGGGAGTGAGGTAGTGTGTCAGGGGTGAGGGTTCTATGTGTTTTCAGAACTGGGAATGAAATGTGAAAGAAGGCCTGCCCACAGAATGATTAGACATGTATGAATCAGGTCAGATGAGATAAGAACCTCCGTCAGCCATGATCCAAAACTCAAACTGAGTGGGATTAACTTTTTAAATTGTTATTATTAATTTCCTTTCATGTCTCTCTCTACTTCCTTGTTCCTGACAAAAACGGAAATGGAAATGCCAAAACATGATTAGGGAGGCAAGTCAAAAAGTATAATGTATACATTAATGTTGGAAAAGGAAGTGACACAGTTTTCCTTGTTGTTTAATCTTTTGATTAAAGCAAAATAGATTTTAGAAGAATATGCTTCGTCTATCTTAATATCATTGCATTATGGTATACCATATTGTAGAAGCCTAAAGACCACTTCACTCTGAGAATCTCTTCTCCAGCGCTTGATAGCAAAGTGCCTCCATCCAATGGTAAATAATTCTGTTGTCCCACAAAAGATGCACCCATTTTAGCCAATCGTATAATATATGTCATTTTCTGAGAGCTTCAGTTAAAGTATCAATTTTCCTGCCATCATCTGAGGCAGAAGATAGTGACAAGGGTGATATCACAAGATAGTGATAGTGACAACATGATCCTCATGTTAGACTGGCTCTATGAATAGCACGCTGCTCATCATGACATTTCCCTGTATGGGCTGCCCACATAGACTGTAGCTGGTACTTTGTTTGGTCAGACAGACCAACGAGCAGGATTCTGTATAACGTCTTGCCTGATTTTAGTGGGGATGGTGCTTTTATTTGCCATGTCATTCCACTGACCTTAATATGGACACAAAGACCAGTGCACTACTAGCTACAACAACAGCGATAGCATCAATTAGCATGCCCTGTTACATATGTGTTGATTTAAGAACTCACATGCTTCCAATCATATTGTTTCAGAATCTTCTTCTTCTATATATTTATTTTGAGAATCCTCACTCTTTATTTTACAGATGTCTGATACAATTCTCTTGTTCCTTAGTGTCTCAGCATAAATTGCAAATTCTAGTTACAGTTTGGATGAAAAAGTGTAAAGCATAATATAAATGATGGTATTATTATTCACAATATCCACTCTTTTGGCCATAAAAAATCTTGAAAATATTCCCCATAACATTGTCATACAGAAGCATCAATGAACAGACAGAGTCTTGTGTTTAGAAACGACTGTCTTCAACCACTTGGAAGATCTCTTGGAAGTTGTTAATGTGTCTGATCAAACTGACAGTTCCTTCCTCATCTTGCATTGTTCCCAAATGAGATAATACTGATTTCTACTCCTCGTTGTGAGAGATTCCAAGTGCCATTAAAAAAGTCTGTAGTGTCAGAATATTAAGAGACAAAGCTTAGTTTCTTAATCAATGATATTGAAGATCTCAAAGTCACAATTCTTTGGTTTGAGATATGTGTGCCCCCAAATTATGTGTGCATAGATCTCAGCTCTTATCTCTACAACAGAGCTGATTATACGCTATCTGTAACTAAAATGGTTATGATTTTCCTAAAACCTTGCAGCTTTCCTTTGCTAATGGAAACCTACTTTCCTAGCTTTTGTTTTTACTAAACATCCTCTAATTACACATCACAAGTGTCTACGTCAGCAAGCACCACATGTAAAAACCTACAGAAAAATGATGGGTTTGAATACTTTTCTTTCTTTAGCTTCTTCCCACTGCAAAGTTTCATAGGCAAGAGACAAAAATAACAAATCAATCAGAATTTACTCAAAATTCACCTTTGAAATTAAATTCAAATACATGAAAAGCCGTTCAGTTATTATAGCAATAAACAAAAGCCAATTTCATGGGCTTTATTTTCAAAGGTTCCACAAACATTTGACCCCCTTAGATCTGCAGAAGAAGCAGTGCTGGAATTGACTTCCCATCTGAGCTTTATTAAATAGCATTGGGCCAAGAACATATCCTTGCAAACTTCCACTAGAAAATCTTGATTGGATGATGAGTCTCCATATATAATTATTTTTGAGCGCCATTAATTAGCCAATTTTTAATTCCATCGAATATGTGCCTCATAGATTTTGGATAGTGCATATCTTTCCATTCGAATGCTGCGCCATACTAAGTCAAATGCCTTACAGAAGTCAATGTATATTGACCTTTATAAAACACATTTGTAATCTCAACAAAATATGATATCAAATATCAGATTTGTTTGACAAGACATTTTCCACAAAGCTATATTGATTGGTATTAATTATACTGCCATCCTTTATTTTTTTACTGGTTATCTGTCTTTCCATGTTTTTATTGAGAGCGGCGTGAGGCTAACTCGCTTACAGTTACCCAGTTTATCCCATTACATTTTTTAAACATTGGCACATCACTAGTTTTTTTTTTCCAGTTTTCCAGTATTCCAAGGTTTATTAAAAATTAATATCAGTTGTTTTCAGAGAGCTCTTCAGCCAATGTTTTAAAAACTCTCTCTATTTTTTTATGTCTGATGTAATTTTCAATAATGAAACAGAGAGGACACCAAATTAGTCCTGAATGTAGGTAACTTTGAGACCAAAATGAGTGATATCCCCTTATCTCTTGAGAGAGATGGTTCCAGTTCATCAGGAAATTGCAAGGGCTGCACTGCTGATATTCTAATGAATGAAGGAATAGGAAGAAAGGGGAGTTATGGTTCTCTTTCCCTACATACTTCCCAGTGGAATTGGCTGGCCCTACCAGGGAGGCAGAGAAAATAAGCTGCACCCTGAATAGGCCTGTTATTAATTATTACCATCCCAGTATAACCAGGGGTTCTCCAGAAGGCATTGTGTTTTCTGGGGATCCTTCTTGTGTGGGGTTGCTATGCACTGGCCCTTACTCAGGGGTATTCATAAAATACATAGCCCAGAATGGGCTGTGTTTTTGCTTTAAAAAAAAAACAAACCCTGAGTGAATTTGTATGTTCAATTTATAAAGCCCTAAAAATAGGAATTCATAATTGAAAAGTTAGCAGATCCATTTATTATAGGGGAGAAAATAATGCCACAGAGAGATGTAAATATAGCCTAATTGTTATTGTTTTTTAATTTCATTTTTTAAACAGCCAGCTGGCATAATGGCAGATATGGGATACAGGTTATACTGTAAGCAAGAAGACTTACAATAAAGCATTGTTTAAATCTTACAGTTTTGCCTTTCTTGGTTAAAATAACACTCGTGGAGTTTTTTACAAGGAAACATGTTTATAAGAAAGAAAAACAAAACACAGTAAGTATGAATGTCATAAAGCAAAGTAGCCCAAGAAATGAGTGTATTTTACCATTAACATTTTGAAAATACCTTACACAGTACCATATAATTTAATTGTGATTTGTTAGTCTTGTAAACTCTCTCTAGAAAGGAATGTCTTGCCAATCAAGGACTGTTCCATTCAGTTTATTTTTGGTAGCAGGCAAACTTTAGTCAGTTAAATAAGACATTTCAGAACTCTGATTTCTCAGGGATATTGGATCAAATTCACCCACAGGAGATTTAAACATAAAATCCTATTTATATGCAAATTCTTCAGTATTTCATGTAAACTGGCTTTTATCTATTGACAATTCTATTCTGTTAGTCATCATGTAGATACAATATCTTTAGTAATACTAAAATGAATGAAACAAATATAATCAGTATAGCTCTGAAGTTTTACAATAGATCCTGGACTTTCTCAGGGTATTCTGTCCAAGTCCTGTGAATTCTTGAAGTGTAGAGCTGTAAAGTTGTATTTCATAAAGGACCTGGGAAAAAGTCCTCAAAAAAGGCTCTTCTGGGCTATTTCTAATCTTAATTGCAGAGATAAGTGGTACTTGAAAAAATGAAGAAATTGTCTATAAGCCATATTATCAAAGAAAATGAAATGTAGTTTTTACCACAACAATCAAATCCTCCAGTCTTTCTCAAGATTACTCTGGCAAAATTCTCAGTGTTGCACATACAAGAACCTATTGTCTGTGTTGCAATCTTTCTGCTTTTTGCTATAGGTTACCTTTTAGGATGGGACAGAGTGTTTTGCTGTGAGAATATCTCTAGCTGTAGTCAGGGAGTGGCTTTTCTTCTTCTGCTTGACCTCTTGGTTGGGTAGTTTTCTGATCATTCAATCTGGAATTTACGAGGCTCCAAGACTTCTTAGGGTGCATTCCCTGGTGGTGATTTTCAACTCACCTTGTCATGTTAACAGAGGTTTTTACTTCCATCTGGAAGAAAAAGGGATCTGACTAGAATAAAAGCATGATTCCACCATGTCTTTTATCCACACCTACTCTAAAGATCCACTCTATGGAATGACTGACTGTATATTTGTATGTGTGGATTCAGTGCTTCCTTTGAGAAACCTAAGGTGGAGAATTTGCCTAGATTTTGGGCTATCATATTGGCGATGTCATCCCCAGTGATGCTGAAGTCTCCAAAGATGAGTTCTGTGAACTTCATCACCATGTCAGACAGCATGCATTCTAGAAACATTTGGGATTTAAGATTTAATAGATTAGCAGAATATCCAAATTAGTCTCTTTGGTCACAGATTAAATGAATGCACTGGATGGATTTTTATTCAAGTGAGCTTTTTTCTGCATCAAGCCTGGAGGAAAATAGAATGGCTGTTTCACTTCCAGAATTGATTTTATGGAGTTTAGCTGTACATTGAACAGAGTATCATATGGGCTGAGGTAAGGAAACACTGGTGCAGCAACCAACAAATCAGATGACTCATCAGCAATAAAAGCATAGGATCAAGAACTCTAGGTACTGTCTTGATCAGTGTGAGGTCATGTTCTTTTGACTGTTTGAGCCCCTTTGAAGTAACTGTTAGCGACATCCAATTAAGTAAGCAATCTATCTTTTTTTGTTGTTGTTCCAGGCTGGTGTTTTTTTGGATCATTTCTTCCTACAATACTGGGCTCAATATCAACTCTTTAGAAATAATAATAATGATTAATAATACACTACACAATGGAAGTAATTAGGGATCTGAAACTATATTTTAGTAAGTGAACATGTAACATAATTTTACATAATTCAGTTTGTAATGCTAAATAGTACATAAAATACATATTAGTATGAGTAGTAATTCCAATTGCAACACTGCAGAGATAAATAAATATGATCTCAAAATGTTTTCTGCAATAAATTTTGATAGATTTCTCTTCTGGCTCCTTTTGGTTTTCAAGAGTTTTGTGGAATCAGGCATTCAGAAATTGAGGCTTGTGAGGAAATAGAGTAGTTACACCTATTAGCGTTTGCTCAGTAATTCAGTGAATATAATTAGCAGTAGACCAATTGCTAACCAAATGAATACAGAAGGTTGTCTTCTCTCTCTCTAGAAATGTGACACAAATGAGAATAAGCATTCATAGTGTGTATTCCAGTATTCAGGACCTCGTTTTTGATGGGTACATATTTCCTGTTGTAATAAAGCAGAACAGGAATTATCATCAGCACACTTCTTATTTCCTTTCTCTGATTGTCCCAGTCCATTTACATATATCTATGATATGTTTAATTACCTTGTAATATTTTGCCAGAGCATAAACTTATTAAACAATTAGATAGCAATCATATTAATTATGGTTCAATTATATTTTCCTATCTTACAGTCTCAAATATCATTAATAACCATCAGTGATAGTGTGTAACTGGACAGCAAAGGGTTAAAGAGCAGTTCTGGGCTCAGGAGGCCCTGCCACTCTGCCCTTGCAAAGCATGCTCCAATTGGTAGCAGGGGTTAAGAAGAAGCTGGCCAGGTCAGTTGGGGATGGACAGAGCAGAGAGAAGGAATTGCTCTGGGAGCTCCAGAGGAGGACATAGCCAAATCCAGACTGGCAAAAGGAATGTCAGTGAGTGGCAGTTCTTGTGGCCCAGAGTGGGGTACGCAACCTGTGAGATAGAATTTATAGGGACAAATTAGGTAGCATGCTGCAGTTGGTCCCTATAAGCACTGTAGGAAAAAGGGAGATAGGAAGTGATTCAGGAAGGCTGACTTCATGTGCCCCAGGATGGAAAATGTCGGACAGGCCTCACAGGGCCCTGAATTAGAACCCGGTGAAGCAGGAGGGCACAGGTTCCCCTACTCCTCCTACTGCAACCATGAGTCGGGGTGACTACCGGCAACTGCAACCATTAGGCAGGGCAACTACTAGGTGCTGATTAGGCCTCAGCTAGATTACTGTGTCCAGTTTTGGTCACCAGTGTGTTGAAAGGATGTAGAGAACCTGGAAAGAATCCAGAAGTGCAACAAAGATGATCAAAGGGGTGGAATGCAAGCCATATGAGCAAAGGCTGAAGGAACTGGGTATTTTTAGTTTGGAAAAGAGGAGATTAAGGGGACATGGTAGGGGTCTTCAAATACTTGAAAGGCTGCCATAAAAAAGATGGAGAAAAGTTGTTCTCCTTTGAACCCATTGCCTCTTGCCCTGCTCCCTGTGGCAAACTTCAGCATAACAGATTTAGATTAAATCTCAGGAAAACTTCCTAACTATAAGAACAGTAGGACAAGGAAACAAACTTCCTAGGGAAGTTGTGGAAGGTCCTTCACTGGAGGTTTTCAAAAAGAGGCTGGATAGCCATCTGTCTTGGATGGTTTAGACACAACAAATTCTGCATCTTGGCTAAATGACTAAATGAGACTAAATGACCCTTGTAGTCCCTTCTAATCCTATGATTTTATGATCTTTTTACTGTTGTTGTTGTAGCTTGGAGTCAAACACTTTTATTTGTAGAAACCTATTTAATACAGTAGCTAAAAATGATGAACTCACTCTTTTCAACAACTGCAAGTTACACATGGCTATAGTGTATGTACCTGTTTCTCTTTCAGGTACCTGTTACTCAGAAGTATAACTGGCTGAACTAGTCACAGCAAACAATGTTTTTGATTAATGCATATTTTGTTTGTTTGTTTGCAAATTGAATGAAAACAGTATTCAGTTTTTACTAATTGGTTCGGTATTCACAATTGTTTGACACTTCAATGAACAAACATCAACATATGGATTTTTCATGCACTGTGTGTTGTATTCAATAGTCATTTCCTATTCTAACTGTATGATTGGTCATTGAAGATACAGCCTACTGTACCTCCTGACTGATTGGATGATTGTAACATTTATAGTTTTCAGTGCAGACATATGTTGTTGTGCAAATATACAAATTGAAATATGAACATGCATATTCATATGGTAATATTCTAGTCTGACATTAAAGTTTTCTGAAACATTCATTGGACAGGTTTCAGAGCAGCAGCCGGTTTAGTCTGTATCCGCAAAAAGAACAGGAGTACTTGTGGCACCTTAGAGACTAACAAATTTATTAGAGCATAAGCTTTCATGGACTACAGCCCACTTCTTCGGATGCATACATTGGACAAAAACTTGAATGTCCAAATGTTTACTAACAGCAAACAAAATTAATATTTATTTATTTACACACAATCCTGAACCCTTTGGCAACATCTGACCACATCTTCTCAGAGGAAGCACTTGCCAACTGTGTTCAAGACAACCAGCATTAAATTACTTTCTATGATATTTCTGTTCTAAGCCCAAATCCTGCTTACCTTGCTCAAGTGAATAGTTCCACTTACTTCAATTACTTTTTCCAATTGAATTCTGATGAGATTTTAGCAGCTATTATTGTATATAGAAAAATGCTAAAGCTAGAAATTAATACCTTCTACCACCTGTAAATAACTTGGGTGTCCAGATTTCAAATGGCATAAAGCCATTACTCTCACTCTAAAATTTCATGAGTTACCAGCAGCTAAAATCATTGAGAATGGAGGGGTTGGGGAGAGAGGAGGGGAAGAGAGTGGAGGAAGCAACATGAAATGATTTTAAGGTTGAATGTAGGTAATCATTTATTTCTTGGTTGGAAGTACAGGTTACAAGACACTAAAAAGTGTGGTAAATCTTCCATTTGGCCAGAGCTAAATGGACAAACACATTGTTTAACTCTTCTTTATAGCTATAAAACATGTAGCAATTTGGAGGTAATGACATTTAATGGTTTACTGTAAAATTAACTGAAAGTTTAAAACACACAATCTATATCTCTACATTTAGTACATGCATACAATTCTGTCTTAATATGTATTGTTTAATATTGTTTACTCAGATCAATTTTGATAAAAATAATAAAATACCATAAAAAGAGAGAGGACAGATTCTGCTCTCAGTTACATCAGTGAGTCTCAGGAGTGACTTCATGGAATGTGAAACTGTTACTCTGGAAAAAATGACAGCAGAATAGGCCCATGTTTTCTTTTACATTAGAAATGTACATTTCAGAATTATTGTTATCAAACTAAACATAGAATTCCTTTAAATAATCAGACTTGGTAAATGTAAAAGCTTATCTGCTGTTCTCAGATTTAATTACAATATATTCCTGATCTCCATTAAGTCTATAAACAGAATACTTCTCTTAATTCTTGACTCTCAGGATACAAATGAAAATCAGAGATTAAATGAAGTCAAAAACTAATCAGTAGCACAATATAATACAAACTAAAACACAGACAACATCCACAATTATTTTGTATTCAGACTTCACTTTGTATTGTGTTCAAACACTAATCCTTCCATTTACTTTAAAAGATTAATATAACAAAGGGGTGACTAATTGTAAAAGGGGCACAATAAGGTTCAGGTTGGTGCTCTTTTGTATTAGAGAAAAATAGTATGTTTGAGGTGGAGAAATTAAATTTTCTGGAAGAGGTCAGCTTGGGAATCAAATGAATCCCTCTGATTCATGCAGAGTCATGCATTAACCACTTGAGATTTGGAAGGAACAGATTTTAAAGCTTTTTTTCTCCTGTACAGATAATTGCCTTTAATAACTAAGTTGCTATTTTGACTTCAGAATATAAACTTTCTAAATTAGTTGAGTTCTGCAGGTGCTCCAGAGCACAAAATCTCTGATTAAACACTTTCTAAAGTTCATTCTACTGGTAAAAGTGGAAATTCTATTACTTTAGCAAGAGCAGACATGTCAATTTTATCAAGACGGTAATAGGATTGGGGTGGGTTGGAGTTAAGGTATTTATGGCTATGATAACTCACAATCAAAGGACACAAAAGTTATTATAAACCCTATTATTACATAGCAGAACAATGAAATGAAGCCTTAAATTACTGTGAAACATGTTGAATCAAAGTTATGATGAATTAACTAAAGGGCGCAATATTCTTCTAGCAGCTGCAAACTTTAAAATGATTGCATTTTCTATGACATCAAAGTCATACAAATATGATTCCCTTTGGCAGCTCTTCACAGGACTGAATACAGAGTAAGACCTTGTTTATTACCTGCTTCTCTGAGGCACTGCAACTTTGGAGGGTGGTGGGGCATAAGCCACCTTTGGGTCTCTTGAACTGTAGTCCCAGGGACTCGTAAGTTACAGCCACCTCAGAGGCTGCCCTAATTTACTGGAGATTCAAACAGTCTCCTGTGCGCCACTCCAGAGTAGCTAAAGCACAATGTGTTCCAGCCACACATAGCCATTACACATCTGGCCATTCCCATGGGGCCCATGCAGGAGGATGGTGTAGGGCCAATATAATGTCCCTTTAGTACTTGGGAAACCCCCTCAGCCAAGATTATTCTCTGGGAGTCAATTAAACAAGCTTTGCAGTCTCTTTACAGTGCCTTAAAAAGGCCTAGAATGGAAGCCAAAATCTGTGCCTAAATTTGCACTAAATGAATGGTGGGATGTTTTGCGAATAACTCATGGATAATGCACAGTATTTAATTTCAGTAATGAAGCTGACCTACAAGAGTATATTTGCAGTGTTGTAGCCATTTTGGTCCCAGTATATTAGAGAGACAAGGTTGGTGAGGTAATATCTTTTTATTGGACCAACTTTTGCTGATGAAAGAGACAAGCTTCTGAGCTTACACAGAGCTCTTTTTCCTAGACATGAGGAAGAATTCTGTGTAAGCTCAGCAGTTTATATCTTTCACCAACAGAAGCTGGTCCAATAAAAAATATAACCTCACCCTCCCATCCTTGTCTCTCTACAAGAGTATGACAGTTGGATAGCCAGTTGTAGTATTTCTTCTCCAGAGACAATAAGTAACACTGTGACAGGCATTGTTTTCATTTTTTTCCTTAAGAGAAAAATAAATCATTAGGCAAGCGGGGCGGGGGGGGGGGGGGGGGGAGAGGGGGAGGTGGCAAGAGAAGATCATTCTGATTATATTGCTGCTAACTGACTTAAGAAAGGCCAACTGCATAGCTATGACAGATCCAGGAATAAAATCCATGTCTTCTAATTCCCAGTGCTACAAAAATTATGAAAACAGTACCTATTACTCAGAAATAGAGCACATTGTTACTTAGAAGTGGACTTGATGTAATTCAGTTGGACACAGAGGGGTAGGGTGCAGAAAAGTTGGGCAAACCCTGAGCATCACGGAGTACAAGGCAGTAGTAGTCCCCAGAACAGGTCCACAGAGATAAAACAGGAATTGGAATGGAATAGGAAAGGATAAGGCGTGACTAAGCAGATCCAGTGGATAAACCTCCAATGTAGGGTTGGCACAGAAGCTGCAGAGAGTACTGGGCTTCAGCCACAGAGTGGGGTGGGGACAGCAGTTTCAAACCCAGAAAGCAGCTTGCATAAAGCTAGTTTTTGTTCAGGATAGGAATTTAGATCTTACCCACTAGAAAGGTTTTCCTCATTATTCCAAACCCCCTCGGACTGATGGTATATGATTTACTGATGTAATCTCAGAAATATAATGCACTGTTAACATATGACAAGCCTAATTTCTGAAAAGTTGCAGCTAAACCAAACCATTAAAATTGCTTTTACATACAATAATGTCTTACCTTTATTGAAGAAAAGGAAACAACCATACATATGCATTGAAAGACCAAGAGGAAAATAAACAAACAATTGTTCCCCCCTCCATGTGAAACAAAGTAAGTACCAGACAAGATTTTGGCAAACAAAATGAATCTTTATCAATTTGTTACAGACAGAGTTAGATTTGCTTATAAGCAAAATAAAAAGCTTATAACAGGGAAAATGTGTCACTGTGTTTACAATACCATGAGCTTCTTCTGTCTTTCAGGATAATTTGCAGCATGGATTCTATTTCATCTTTTCACTGATGCTAGATCTAAAAAAAAAATAGATCTAGAAAAAAGGAAAAGGTCCACTTGGCTAAGGTGCATACACCAATTACATTTAAAGTAAACACAAAAATCCCTGGCAGAGATTTACATGTGACTGTGACAAGTGAATTATGTTCTATGTCCTGTGTTAGACAGGAATAAGTAAACTTGTCTCCTATCCCCCTGAGCACAGCTACAGGTTATCTTTTACATTATTTTGTCATGTCATGAAATCCTCTTTCTTGCTATGAAAGAGTTAATTTATTTAAACCAGGGAAGATAGTGACCTAAATGAGATTTCCCATCAGAAATGACCTCTTTGTGACTGTTAGGACTACAGAGTAAAAAATAACAATATACCTGACAGAAGCAAAGATTCAATTGCTTAACAGATCTTGCTATTCACAGAGGGCCAAATTCTATAACCCAGAATGCTAAGGCAACTGGAGTGTGTGGTTAGTATCTTCACAGGAGCTGGAGAAAAAGAATTTTCCATCACCACAACCAAGACGGTAGAATTGCTGAATAAGAACTATTGCAGCTCTGTAGTTGCAGTATATCCTGCAGCATTTTCATTCCTTTTTAAAAGAATAACTAATGTGACTGTGTAATCACAGATCTGCCGACCCTTCTCTCCAGATTGCAGACTGAGGAACTTTGCTTGTGTTGCACATTGTTACCATAAATGGTTTGCCTAAATCCTTTTCCAGATTACACAGCATATGGGGTTGCCAGTAGCACAGTTAACATCCCTGTCCTTGTTAGATTTGATTTGGAGAGATCCTGTGTGGTGACGTTGGGTAGCATAGACTATTTTTGTACATCTGAGAGCTCCACTTAGTAATTGGGTAGAACTATTCACATCTGTGTCCAGTTCCCCATCACCATAGTATTTGAGCACCTAAAAATCTTTGTATTTATCCTCATACCACCCCATGAGGAGTTACTAAAATTGTGACAATTTTACAGATGGGATACTGAAACACAGAGAGACTTGCCCAAGATCACCCAAGAAGCCTGTGGTAGAGCAGGGAATTGAACATAGGTCTCCTGAATCTCATGCTAGATCTCTGTCATCCTTCCTCCCTATGTGCTTTATATTCATGTCTCAGGTGATGTTATATTTCATGGATTCCCTGGATTTTTCCATCCATTCTTCAGAAAACCTGAGCTGGTTCTGCTGGATCAGGGGTTCTGAGGCTGCAGAGGGAGGACAAGATTTTGCCCACCACTTTTTACATCACTTTTATGATAGTGGTGACCCGAATATTTTAATTAGTCTTTAATTAACATTATTGATTGATTGGTGTTAAAAAATGAGCTCAATTCTTTTATGTTTTGTACAATATTGAGGCCCCATTCTGATATGAGGATGTGCCGGGATAAAAAAGGCAAATTCACATAAAGGCCACTCATGCTTGCCAAGTGCTCCATTGTTGCACATTGCTCCAAAAGGATTGGGGAGGAGATGTGGCTATGACCTCTCTCTCACTCCATGCTGCGATATGGAACAGTCAAAGTTCAATACATCCTGCTGAACAGTACCCCTGCCACATCCTAGATGTACATGTTATTCTTCCCGAACTCCCCTGGGATATGATGACACCATCTTTAACCCTCGCCAGTGGCTAAAGGCACAAATGTTACATCACCTTGCCCCTAGACAGACGCAGCTTGAGAGAAGTGTTATGAATTGATGCAACAGTAGTGACTAATATAAGCCAGGCTTTCCTGAACATGTGAATGTTCTATCAGGCTGTTACTGTTGTTTCAGTCTCTTTTATGTGCTAGGTTTAGTGTTTCCTTAGGGAATATTTACTCTCATCAATGGTATAAGAAAGCCCTGGTTAAAGCTCTGGGAGAGTATTTTGGACAAAGTTTTCCTCCTGCCTGAGCATTTTTTCCTCATTACACTAAAAAATCCTAAACTCTATGTGCCAAATTTAAGTGGAGAATTAGACTGTCAGCAAATAATCCTGGGTATGGATTTAAATTATTGCAGTGTTATCACTGTTTGAATACCATAGTGGCTCATCATATTGGTCACCATTAAATTCACTAATATGAAAGCAGTTAATAATATCATGCTTCACATCACTAGTAAAATAATGTTGACATACTAATGCTAATATGGTGTGGTGTGTTACTTAAGTTTTCTGTCAGAAGGATTATGAACATATCTTTCCCAGAGCTTCCCAAATGAAAATATATATATAATGAAAGAGAGAGATAAGGTCTAAAAGTTAATGTTTCAAAACAGATGAAAATGTTTCTGAATTATTTTAAACATTTATCTCTGTGTATTTGAAAGGCCAAACATTCAGAGTTTGTGGAAGCAGCAATTATACTTTCTGCCTGCCACCCATTATTATTGGTTTTCAAGTGTAACAATTATCTGGATGTAAGTTTGAGCAATAGTTTAGAATGTTTGTTTCTTTGTCCATTAATATCTGTTCTGCAGAAGATAATCCTTCTATTTGTGTTTTTTCTAAGTTGCAACAGTCCAGATGTGGATCTTTGTTGTCATGTTTGGCTTTTTCTCAAAAGATTTCTTACCTTTACAAATGGGAATAGTCTGCATGGATTGATAGTGTAGGTCATTTTGAGACAAACATCACAAAAGGAAAACATTGTATTTTGTTATTGGGATATCATAATAAAGAATTATGAAATAATAGTAAAATAAGTATATATTGCATTTCTGTAGTGCCATGTGAAGATATTTCAAAATTCTGTACACACATTAATTTAATTTAAGCACATAAAATATCTCTGAAATTATTAAGTATTTTGAGACATGAGCCAACAACCACTGACATTAGTGGTTTATAGTAATGGTGTTTGGAAATTTTCCATTGGAACAATTTTCCATCAAAAATGCTGATTAGTCAAAAGTAAAATATTTCATGGAAACATATCAACTTTAATGAAAATTTGTTTAGGAAGAAGAGAGAGGGAAAGAAAAAGTCAAAACATTCTGTTTCTTTTCAGAATGGAAAGAATATTTCCATTTTTCATTTTGAAATGACCTTTTATTTCATTTTTTTTAAAAAACTCATCTTATAAAATATAACATTTTAAAAGTTAAATTAGGAACAAAACTTTTTGACAAACCCAAAACATTTTTTTTTAATTTTGGTTCACAGGAACCTTCAATGAAAGATGCCAGTGTTGTAGCTGAAAGATAAGAGCATCACTAGCATGCAAGGTATCTCTCAGTTAGGGAAATATCTTGACTGTGCAAAGTGCATGTAAGAAAATGGGGAAAACTAATAACTCCATCTTATAAAGATAGTTGAAGCCTATTAACAGGGACAACTGAGTGACAGAGAAAATGTCCCCTTTATTAGAATGTCTCTAGTTAACCAGATTTGATTTTGGTGTATCCAATTGTGACCAGGTACTGGGCAAAGGGTGGTTAATTCAGCCCTCTGTCATGCCAGCTCCCATTTAGGGGAATAAATGAGAGCTAGCTGGAGGTAACCTGACCCTAATTGGGGAAGCAGAGGCAGTTGCTGCCTAATTAGCCTGGGGCTGTATAAAAGCAGAGACAGTTGCTGCCTAATTAGACCAGGGCTGTATAAAGGAAGCCAGGAGGAGCAGAAGACAAGGAAAAAGGCAGGAAGTGGAAGCAAGGAGGTAGCTCTTCCCTCTGGCCTGCCTGCAGATGGTGAAGGACTAACTATACATGATGAAATGGTGGTGGGAACAAGCTTGTGAATAAACTGCACCAATGGTCACTAATCTCAGGGTCTCAGAGTGACTTTGTGGACTTAGCAAAGGCAGGAGTCAAAGGGGGCCCTGCTTTGCACTGCTACACCAATGCAATAGATACAATTTGTTCCCTCCCATTAAACCAAGCAATCATTATTCTTCACAACTTTTTTTCACTAGAGCATTAGCTTTAATTGTGATTAACAGAGAAGATATACATGTGTTCCTTTTCTGGAAAAAACAACAACATTTAGATTGAACATTTTAAAATCCCAATCAAGATGTTCTGACACTAGGTCAAATTGTGATAGAAGTATACACAATAAGTTGATTCTCTAGTCTACAAATGGTAGGAAAGATCTGGTAGATATATAGCTGAGGCAGCTCCATTCCCAAGGTAAGAGAAGGGCAAGGCTGTTCTAGGAACAGGGCATGGGACAGAAGGTGGTGAGAAGTAGAGCTCTGCTACGCATAATCCTCCTCCACTGTAAGGTCCATTATGCCAATAGTAGAAGTTAGAGCACATATCCTGCTATCCTAACTTCCAGGGCTGGGTGGCTACAGATCAGAGGTCCACAAAAAGGCTACCTATGGCTGCTATTTTCTACTATGTCCAAGCATGGAATTAGAACCAATATTTGCACAATCTCTGTAAAGATATTTAGTTAGAGATGGTTGGGATTTTTTTTGACAAAATGTTCTTCCATCAGAAATTGCTGATTATCCCTGTATTACAGATTGGGTACTGAGGCATACAGAAATTAAGTGAAGTGACCAAGGTGGTATAGTAAGTCAATGGCAGGTCCAGGAATTGAATTTGGATCTCCTGAGTCCCACACCACCAGTTGCTAACCACAAGAGCAAGATTATTCCATGCAATTCTCAGAAAGAGCAGTTAGCCTAAATCCCTTAAATGTAAATTGCTTAATAAAGACAAATTTACAAATTTGCATTCCAGTCCTGCAGACAAAAACACTTTGTTGCTTGTGGGTACCTAAGGGTCAGTGAAGTACCTGTCTTGCAACTGGTTGCATGTGGAAGAACACCAGTATCCTCACACAGCTCTACCGGTTTCAGCTCCATGCAGATGAAGAGGTCAGCGTACACAGATCCAGTTACAAGACTGTGGCTTTCCTCATCAGTAAAGTCAAGTCCCACCTCTTCTCCCATTCTAGTGAAAATACTGAACACCTAAAAATTATATTATTTGAATATTGTTATATTTTATTTTAAAACATATAGATGTGGATGGTATACCTTAGCACTCTCCCTAGGCCCAGTTAGTTTTACTATGTTTGCAAAAGGCAAATATAGGTTCTTCAATACTCTTCTTGTAATGTCACGCTCATGACACTATTGTCAAAGCCAATTTGGTGATTCCATTAGAAATCTCATTTTCAAGGGCTTCTGACTAATCCATCTAAGGTTGCTTGTTTGTTTGTTTTTAGGAGAGGAACTGTAAGAAGATCTGTATGGTAAGTTTCATCCAGGAACAATCACCATTATAGTTTGTTTAGTTTAAATACCAACTGCTCAAATTAATTGTTGGTTTTTTTTCGATTGTTTCAATGAGGTTTTTAACATTGTCAAGGATCGTGTCCTTTGATATTTTGATGGCAAAGGCAATGGAGAAGTTTAAACTTGAAAAGTGCCTATCATCCATGTTAGCATATAAGCCTGTTTGTCAGCCTGAGATAGAATTTTGGGTTTGACTTTTTGATACTTTCATATCTTTTACTAATATGTGTAAACAAAGGACAAAGATACTGTGTTACATCTGCCCACAAGCAGATGGGGTGAAAAGAGATGGAACTAAAGTGTTACAGGGCATGGTGGGAGTGTAATATATGAGCCTACACTGAAAGCCTGCCTGGCTCCTTTCTCAAGCCAAGGTCAAGCAACCAGTTAGCAGGGGCAAGAGGGAATGGTGGGGAGGCATAAGACACACTAAAAGCCAAAGAAAAGCCTAGCCTTGGCTAGAACACAACCTCACTCCTTACCCCTCCCATGGGATATAAAAGTAGTGGGATGAAGACCCCAACTCACAACCCTCTAAAATGAAACATGACCATAAGTCATAAGAGGTGTGACTAGGGGTGTGTACTGAAGGTATATTTGGGCCTGCTAAGGAGGAGGAGGTGGGAAGTGGGAATAGAAAAGAGGGAATGGGGACATAGCCAGGGCTCTGCTTAGAGCTGGGAAGAGGGACACAGGGAAAACTCTCTACGGTGTCAGAGCTGGAAATGGAACACTGGGAAACAGACTCTGAGGGCATATAGAGCTATGAATGTTTGCTTGGAACTAACCCCAATAAACATCGCATTGTCTGCACTTTGGACTTCTGGTTTTCTGCTCTCTGCCTGCGTGAGAAGAACTGGGGAGAGGGTGAAGGGAAAGCCCTCTAACAATCTATACACATCATTTGCTTCTTATAGTTGTTTTCATGCATTTTAACAGCAAAGTTGATAGCTCACTTTGGGAAAATTAAGAATATACTTTGAAAGTGGAGCAGGTGTTTATGAGGCAAAAGCTATTGTTGGTGAATCTCAATTTCATGAATGTAAAATATGTATTTTATTAAGATTGTTAACCAAATTATATCATAATCCTGCCTCCATTTACAGCACTTATCAACTGATTTGTTACCAGATACAGAAAAAAATGCAGTTGATGTGCAAACATTCTGTTCTGAACTATCAAGCGATTTTGGTCCTTATTACTATAAAAAGCTTCAGGGCGCACAAGGTCTGCCACTGCATCATAGAATTGTATGTAAAAATGGAATATATAGACACATTCACTGAACATTTAAATGGCTTTCATATTCATCATAAAACACCATTTATCTAATTGTGATTTTTAGTGGATTGCATCTTTTCAGATAAATACCAATTCAAACTGAAAAGTTTAATAGCTCACTTCCCTTCAATTTCATGAAACAGGCTCTTAGAGTTAGTTAATCTTTTAAAAAATGTATTTAGTTTTTTTTTATCAAGGCTATGGACTGGGTGTTGGTACTATTGTCATAAATTAGTTGGGTGTCATTCATATGTACAATTATATACAATAGAAACAGTGCCTGACTGCAAACAATTTCTACCGTAAGTCAAGTTACTACCATGTTACAAGTTGCTACTTGTCATGCAAACTACCAGGAGTAGTCCCATTGCCAGTTGCGAATGTTCTTGATAGCTAGCAATTCACTCAGTACTAAGTGCTTAGAGGATCAGGTCTAAAAGTATTGCTATATCAGACTAAACCAAGGGTTTCTTTACTCCTCTGACTTCAGGGGTCAATGCCAGATGAACCAAAAAGGTTTCAAATCTTTTATAATTAACCTATAATGATTTTACCAATTATTTATCATGGGGCATATGAGATTTCTTCCTGATAGCTGTTAAACAGTTTAGGCAGTGAAACATAAAGATCAATAACTCTTGTTATGTTAGCACAAATAATTAGTGTAATTGCATAAAATATTTTTATTCACATAGTGAATAATCCCTTTTTAATATAATTATAAAGCACAGTACTTCTGACTTGGGGTGGAAGGGAGAAAGTAATAAAGGAAAAAGTGAATGTCTCCAATATTATTTCATTTATTTTCTGTGTGAAAACAAGCTGGTCTCAATAAAATAACAGACATCTTTTTAGGAAATAAGATGTTTAGGCATGCTAGACATGCTTTCTTATCACAAGAGCATTACCAGTTTTACTTATTTGAGTGAGCATTAGACAGCAGGTAAATAAGGTAGGATAAAATAGAAAGAGATCTTACATTTTAGGACAACCACTGTCAGAGATGCCCTACAATCCAGTAGTGAATGTTACAACGTGTTTAACTAATTACACCTCTACCCTGATATAATGCGACCCGATATAACACGAATTCAGATATAACGCAGTAAAGCAGTGCTCTGGGGGGGTGGAGCTGCTTGCTCCGGTGGATCAAAGCAAGTTCGATATAACGTGGTTTCACCTATAACATGGTAAGATATTTTGACTCCCAAGGACAGCGTTATATCGAGGTAGAGGTGTAACTCAAAATATAAACAATGCAACCCAAAGACTTTCTATCTTCTTACAAGATATACTAGGTAAGACTCTGTCCAATAATTAATTAACAAAATGCCTGAAATAAAAGAAAGACACATTTTAAAATCTTGTTGAGAGGACTAAGGTTCAAATTCAAGTTAGTAATGGCTATTACCAAAGACATGCTAACGAGGCATATGTTAGGAACCATTATGTAAGTTATGGTATATTTTCTCCGAGTTGTTTTGATAGAGTCACCCATATCATGATAAAAATAGAGAAATAGAGAAAAGCTGCTCAATAATTCAAAGTATCATTCACTATACTTTCTTCTATTCTACTTACACTCTTCTATAAATACAGCATAATACCCAGACCTCACTAGCAAGTTTTTCAATTGAGTTATTATACACCAGCATCTATATGCCCCAGGTAAGAGGAGGGCCCCATTGTTCTAAGTGCTGTATAAACACACAGGAAGAGCCCCGACAAGTTATAATTTACATGGTTCATTTAAATTAATGCCTACATTTTCTGTTATTGTGCCATTTTATTTTTAGCTGTGCCTTGATTAAACAATTCATTTGAAATCATTAACTACATCCTCTGTGTTCAGTCAAAATAATCTGTTGAAGTTTGGATACAGTCAACAAGCAAATTTTCTATTATAAAAGAAATCTAACAAATTGTCATTAAAAGCCATTCACCTCACGCACAGGTGCAGCAGCTGATAAAAGGATAAACTAAAACAGATGAAGACATTACTACTTCCCAGGATAACTGTTAAACTGGGGAATCTTCTAAATCACAACTACTCTTGTTCATCAATCAAATCATCCCAGAGATACTATTCAGTTGAATAATCATTCCCAAACTAAAGAATTTAAAATAATCAACATCATCATGAATATGAATACATCTATTTGAAAGGATTTCATACTGATTCTGTTAGTTTATATTGTTTCTTAATTTATGTTTCCAAACAAATAAAATGTTACTTGGTCTCAAAAATATTTAAAATGAAACTCTGGGTTTGAACCTCATCCAGTTGAAATCAATGGCAAAACTCTCATTGACTTATTTTCCTGCAGGATCAACCCTAATATAATAAAATTTAGCCCACTGCATATAGCATTCTGACTATACTCAGTATTTAAGGAAAACTATTAACCTTTTTTTAGTTCATATTTATTTCCATCAGCTTACAGTTAACTTTAATCTTAAAACCTGTAATGTGATACATCATTTGTATGAAACAAACAATAAAAGAAACTATAAAACCTCTCAAATTGATCACCCAAATAATTCATCTTACTCTTTCAAATAATATATTTTCCAGAATTAATAATTACACTGCCAGAAAATACAGTATGTGTCAGAGTGTTATGAAGAACTATTTGTCAGCTCTGTTGGTAACAGAGATATAAAATAGTATCTGCTTTGCAGAGACAAAGGGCCTTTAACATTCTTAAGAGTTGCAAAAGACTAGCTTCAAAAAGTGCAATGAAATATTTTATATTCATTCTTGCACTTATTAATCTTGGGGATTTATCAAAGGCTTAAACATCTTAACCTAGAAAAAATAGGGAAGCAGTGACTGGTGTTCTTCCTGACTACAGATTAAAACCAAATGAAAGTCTAGGCTTAGACCCTTTTTGTTTTAAGTCTGTTCTTTCTTGGGAGAGTGGATTGCCATACACCAAAATAACAAATACATTGATTGTGTTCCTGCCTGACTCACAGGGCACTCTAAAACTAGAAAATAAAAACCGGAAAAAGTCTGTTTCTTTATAGCAGAAAGTGGTGAAATAACTAGTCATAAAATCTACCCTAATAACTTGAGTCAAAGGCCAATGAATGAGCCTTAATAATCTAAAAACAGCTTATATTGTCAATTCTTCTTCTTAGTTTTAGTCAAAGCTGTTATGGCCAGATTTTTTTTAAGTTAACTATACTGATGAGTATAGTCCTGAACTCACTTGTGTTTGAAAGTCAAATTGGTAATTGAATAGAACCACAGAATATTGTTAAATCTGAAAGATAAAGATTTAGTTTGATCAATTATATCAATATTATGATTTTTCCCCCCTTTGTAATACAGTTACCAGTTAATTCTCATTCTGTTTAGTCTTCTGTTCATGTTTCCAGCATATCTACATTTCCATCCAGGACCAGAAAGATGTTTCAGTGCATTTAAGTCTTGTCTTCATAAACATACCTCTAATACAATCTACCTATCAACCAAAATAATTAAAAAACTGTATAGTCTCCTTATTTAATGAAGAAAATATGAGTATAATGTTGCATAATTCAAATATAAGTATAATTAAAAAAAACATGTTCACACTCATTTATGCACGCAGATCCATCCTTGCTCATCTAATTTAAAAATCTTAATACCAGTTACTTGATTTTGTGCATGAAATTGCCATTGCCAACTTTGGCTAACAAACCAAAGTATGTGCAATGTTGCATATATTACTTTCCATTGCACTTTAACAATTTCACATTTTTTTTTTTAAGGTTGAGATTTTGATCATGCAGGAGTTGGGGAATTCAGAATTAAGAAGGTTCTCATACCAATCTTAATTCTACCCTTTTAGGCACTGTAGCAGGGTAGTCACCCCACTCCTGCCCAAAGGGGTTAAAAACAGCCCTGGAGAGGGCTGTAGCTGGGGAAAGACTGACTATGTTTTGGCTTCTTGTTAACCAGTGTGGTGATACAGGACCTCACTTTTGTTACTGGCTTGGTGACCTCTAATGATAGAATAAACCACCAGCTGCAGGGTGTGTCTGCCCTATTTCTTATGGTCTATCCTGGATTTGGCATTCACAGCTGTGACCCAAAATAAGCAGTGTAACAGTCTGGTTCTTTCATCTGTAGCAGATAGCTTAGGGTATATCTATACAGCCACTTAGAGTGAGGCAAGCTGGGGTGTAAATCTAAAGTCTTGCATTAGGTGGCTATGTGGCCCCTGCTACTGGGTACTAAAAATTCCATCATGCACATTGATCTACTGCAGTTAGTAGATCAAAGTGTGAAACAGAACTTATAGTGCATTGTTGCAGGGTTCACACAGCCAGTTAGTGCAAGACAGGCTGATGCACTATAGATTTACAACCCAGCTTGCCTCACATTAAATGGCCATATAGATAAGCCCTTAGTCCTTCTCAATTTTCAAACACATAAATTGTGTGAAATGATATTATCAAATTACTCAATTATTATCTTCTTACTTTATACTTCACCACACCCAATCTCTGCATAAAGAGTACTTTTGGTTTGTTTGCTGTCTGTTTTTTTACTCAAGTCATCCATCCTTTATCTAAATTGCCAGTAAAGCACTCTTTGCTAGAAATAGATAAGAGCAAAATAAAGTAATAAATACAAATAAACTATTCACATTTCCAACAGCATTCCTACTTGTCTGTAACATATGCTGAAGAAATCTATATACCACTTCATATACACAGAGCCTGAGGAAAGAGAGAATGCAAATGAAAAATATTGTTACAGAACCCTGAGGTATTATTCCCAGATTTTACCTATGTAAAGCTACTCAGTGTGAAACAAACCTTTTGTTGTACCAAGAAAGAATAAAGATATGGAATAAAACTTTCTGTAATTACTCTGATAATACAATCATAAAGGAATATAAATAAGAACACAAATAATTAGAGTGGAATCAAGAGGAATAGGGAGTAAACCACTCAGAAGCACAGTTTATGAAACTGGCACAATGGTCATTCAGGGAAATGACTGTCTTCCAGAAACTTCTGTACTGCTTCTCCCCTCAATTTAAAAAATGCTAATATAGAGCTCCTTTTTTTTTTTTTTTTTTTTTTTTTTTTAATAAAAGGCAGTGTTGTATGGTTTGTTTCAGTTTCCCCTGTTGGACAGTCACCAAATTGCAATAAGGGATCTGAATGCTGAATACCATGTGCTTTTTGCTTGCTGGGTTTGGGCAGAGTTTAGGCATTATTACTGGCTTCCAGCCTGCACACACTCCACATGCAGACCTGATCTCTGATATCTCTCGTGGATGGAGACACCTCTCTGATTCAAGGTAGTGGGCCCTGAAACTAGTTCCTTTTCCCCAAAGACTTTTTAGCAACTTGTATGTTCCCCAGGGTTCCACCAAAAGTAAGTCTGGTTTACAATTTCACTTATACGACATGTGATCGTGAAAGCCAATAGACACAAACACATTTTGCACAGGATAGTGTAACACCCTTACTCTTTACTTTATGTTTTTTTATAGATCTGTGTATTTATCATAGACAAACACCAATACGCATTTCCCTGCCTCAGTTTCAGCGAAGGTAGCTTTCTCTGTTCTTGGCTGGTCCACAGTTAAACAAAAGCATGCCCATTTTTTCCCCTCTCCTACCCTAAGATTTCTGTTCTTGTTTCAGTGAGTCTCCTCAGTTTATATGTCCCCCTTCCAATTCCCATTTCCTTTGTTTTGCTTCTGGCATTTTTCCACCCTTCACTTCACCATCCCCCGACAGACAAGCTGGAGGAAGTGGCTTCTACCAACTCCCGCCAACCTCCTTTGCATACCAACTGTTCAGTCCAGAGTGCAGTCATAAATGTTAATCACTCTCCATTGTAGATGGTGATTACCACTTGTCAGTAAATGTTGCATTCCATAGCCACATTGATGCATCAATTTTCATAATACCATTGTTGGAACGTCAACCAAAATTCATAAGTTGTATAGACAGATTTCCCAAATCATCACAGGTAATAACATAAATTCCTTAAAGGCAAATAAAACTAAGAGTGACACAGAGAAATGGGGAAAAAACATAATGATTTCCATGTTCCAACATCCATTCGCAGGGATAGAAAACAAAAATATAAATTCTTTTGGACCACAGAAATAATCAAATACTCAAAAAATGTACCACAAAACTAGAAGAGGAACCCACACAATTAAAAAACAAAGAAACAACAACAACAACAAAATCCAACGAAATAGAACCATGGCAGCATTTATTGAACAAAATGATAAAGTTATATGTTTAAAGCTATAATAATAGAACTAAAACAACACATTAATTACCAAAGCACAGGAACCAAAAAGACTTAGGTAGGGGGAAGAGAGGGAAAGATGCTCCCTGTAATCCTGACCAGCCCCTCTTCTGAGATGACAAAGTGCAAAATTTAGAACTGAATTGATTAAGATCTACCATTAAAAACACTCAAAATACATGAGTTAACATAAAATACTACATATAAGTATACAAATGTATAATCTGTATATAAATTATAGAAGGGGAATTGCATAGTCATAAATAAACAATACACAGTTCACCTCATTAACACACTCATGTTTTCCTTTAAAGTCTCACACATTGGTATTGAGTAGGCTCAATCTAGCATAGTTTGAGATCTCACAAGACTACAGTCTGTGCCTTCAGGTTTGTGATATCTTGCCATTGTAATCATTGAAACCCTGAGGAATAAGATAATAGGAGACGGAATCAAATGTAACTGTATAGGGCCAATTTTAGCCATAGCTCAATGCCTGGCATCAGTAGAAGTTTTCACTGCTTACATGCCAGCGCAGTTTGGTTGAAATGTCACTACCGTGACATGACAATTTAAGGTTTATAAACAATATCCATTGTATTCAGGAACATTTAGGAAATTAAATTTATTTTAGCTCTTTTATTACCTATAATTCCTTCTATAGCGATTAAGACATATAAGGACACATAAACAAAGACCAGTTGTTCACTCAAGGGAAAAAAACCTTGTTCCTTAGGCTCTTGAAGCTTATGCTTAACTGGATTTCACTGCTAATTAAAATAAGAGTGTTCTCTGGTAATCTGCATTTGATTGGATAAAAGTATTGAAGAAGGAAAGATTTATTTTTGTCAGTTTATTGTACCTTTATATGCTACATGAATTCTCTTTCCCTCTACTTAAAAGCTGCAAATACTTAACTTTTAGTTCTTTAATACTGAGGATACAATATACTAAATGTTACGTATAACTATAATATATACAGCAGTTGATTAAACGACATAGGAACATAGGAATTGTCATCCTGTATCACACCTGTGGTCCATGGAATCATAGACTCATAGAATCATAGGATTGGAAGGGACCTTGAGAGGTCATCTAATCCAGTCCCCTGTACTCATGGCAGGACTAAGTATTACCTAGCCTATCCCTGACAGGTGTTTGTCTAACCTGCTCTTAAAAATCTCCAATGATGGAGGTTCCACAACCTCCCTAGGCAATTTATTCCAGTGCTTAACCACCCTGACAGTTAGGAAGTTTTTCCTAATGTACAACCTAAACCTCCCTTGATGCAATTTAAGCCCATTGCTTCTTGTCCTATCCTGAGAGGTTAAGAAGAATTTTTTTCCCCTATGCCTTGTAAAAACCTTTTATGTACTTGAAAACTGTTATCATGTCCCCGCTCAGTCTTCTATTTTCCAACACTAAACCATTTTTTTCAATCTTCCCTCATAGGTCATGTTTTCTAGACCTTTAATCATTTTTGTTGTTCTTCTCTGGACTTTCTCCAATTTCTCCACATCTTTCCTGAAATGTGGTGCCCAGAACTGGACACGATACTCCAGTTGAGACCTAATCAGCGTAGAGTAGAATGGAAGAATTACTTCTTGTGTCTTGCTTACAACACTCCTGCTAATACATAACAGAATGAGGTTTGCTTTTTTTGCAACAGTGTCACACTATGGTCCACTAAAAGGGTGCTGGCTAGGAGATCCAAGACATGCCGCTGTTAGCCCAGCTCCACTTAAAAAGGGGATTAGTTAGGACTGACCACGCTCTAATCACCTGAGGGGATGCACCTGCAGGCCTCAGTGGCCAGCCTGCTATATAAAGCTGGCTGGGAGGAAGCAGAGGGAGGAGACAGGAAAGGGAGGAGCAAAGAGCTCTAGATCCTTGCTGGCAGGAGAAGCTAGCGGTCTCCCAGGGTGTTGGTCTGTAAGATATGTAAATAGTAGGTGGTAGGGATAGGCATGAACAATAAAAGAGCACTGGTGCATATACTTTGGAGCGGTTTCCGACTGAGTTTGTGGTGGGGCCAGGAGAAGGCACCGCTACAGACACCCAGATCCCTTTTCGCAGTACTCCTTCCTAGGCAGTCATTTTTTTTTCCATTTTGTATGTGTGCAACTGATTGTGCCTTCCTAAATGGAGTACTTTGCATTTGTCCTTATTGAATTTCATCCTGTTTATTTCAGACCATTTCTCCAGTTTGTCCAGATCATTTTGAATTTTAATCCTATCCTCCAAAGCACTTGCAACCCCTCCCAGTTTGGTATTATCCGCAAACTTTAAAAGTGTACTCTCTATACCATTATCTAAATCATTGATGAAGATATTGAACAGAACCAGACCCAGAACTGGTCCCTGCGGGACCCCACTCATTATGCCCTTCCAGCATGACTGTGAACCACTGATAACTACTCTCTGGGAACAGTTTTCCAAACAGTTTTGCACCCACCTTATAGTAGCTCCATCTAGGTTGCATTTCCCTAGTTTATTTATGAGAAGGTCATGTGAGACAGTATCAAAAGCTTTACTAAAGTTCAGATATACCACGTCTACTACTTCCCCCCATCCACAAGGCTTGTTACTCAAAGAAAGCTATCAGATTGCTTTTACATGATTTGTTTTTAACAAATCCATGCTGACTTTTATGTATCACCTTATTATCTTCTAGATGTTTGCAAATTGATTGCTTAATTATTTGCTCCATTACCTTTCAGGGTACAGAAGTTAAGCTGATTGGTCTGTAATTGCCTAGGTTCTCCTTATTTCCTTTTTTATAGATTGCACTATATTTGCCCTTTTCCAGTCATCTGGAATCTCTCCCATCTTCCATGACTTTTCAAAGATAATCAATAATGACTCAGATATCTCCTCAGTCGGCTCCTTGAGTATTCTAGGATGCATTTCATCATGCCCCGGTGACTTGAAGACCTTTAACTTTTCTAAGTAAATTTTGTTCTTTTCCTATTTTAGCCTCTGATCCTACCTCATTTTCACTGACATTCATTATGTTAGACATCCAATCACCTCAAACCTTCTTGGTGAAAATCGAAACAAATAAGTCATTAAGCACCATTTCCATATTTTCTTTTATTACTTTCCCCCCATCATTGAGTAACAGGCTTACCCTCTCCTTGGTCTTCCTCTTGCATCTAATGTATTTGTAGAATGTTTTCTTGTTATGGTTTGTATCTCTAGCTAGTTTGATCTCGTTTTGTGCCTCGGTGTTTCTAATTTTCTCCTTACATACTTGTGTTATTTGTTTATATTCATCCTTTGTAATTTCCACTTTTTGTAGGACTCTTTTTTTGATTTTTATATCTTTGAAGATCTCCTGTTTAAGCCAGGGTGGTCTCTTGCCATACTTCCTATCTTTCCTATCCAGTGTCTCTGAAAAACTGCCAATTGTCTTCAATTGTTTTTCCCCTTAGACCTTCTTCCCATGGGATCTTACCTACCTACTCTCTGAGTTTGCTAAAATCTGCCTTTTTGAAATACATTATCTTTATTTTGCTGTTCTCCCTCCTACCATTCCTTAGAATCATGAACTCTACAATTTCATGATCACTTTCACCCAAGCTGCCTTCCACTTTCAATTTCTCAACCAGTTCCTCCCTATTTGTCAAAATAAAATCTAGAACAACCTCTCCCCCAGTAGCTCTCTCCACCTTCTGAAATAAAAAAAATGTCTCCAATACATTCCAAGAACTTGTTGGATAATCTGTGCCTTGCTGTGTTATTTTCCCAATAGATGTCTGAGTAGTTGAAGTCCCCCATCACCACCAAGTCCTGTGCTTTGGATAATTTTGTTAGTTTAAAAAAAAGTCTCATCCACCTCTTCTTAATGGTTAGGTGGTCTGTAGTAGACCCCTACCATGACATCATCCTTGTTTTTTACCCCTTTTATCCTTACCCAGAGACTTTCAACAAGTCTGTCCCCTATTTCCATCTTAACCTCAGTCCAAGTGTATATATTTTTATTATATAAGGCAACACCTCCTTCCTTTTTCCCCTGCCTGTCTTTCCTGAGCAAGCTGACATCTAGTGCTGTCTCTGATAGTAGCCAGATGCTTTGGAAGAAGGTACAAGAGCATCTGCAGTAGATCTGCCCACTCCTTCCCCACCCACCCCATCAGGTTCCCTCCCAAATGTTTTAGTTAAGAGATTGACTTAACTCATAAAGCATGAGGTTTAATATCTCTTCCAACATTTATTTATTAAGTATTTTAACTCTGGATATTCTTTTTATCCATTTAAACATTCAGTTCCTTTTTGGATCTTCCTAAGTTATTGGTCTCAATGACATCCTTTGGCAATGAATTCCATGGTAAAATGTATTTCCTTTTATTGATTTTGAATTCTTATGTTACGTGACAGGGAAATCAGAAGCTCCCCATCTTATCTGGAGCTGGTGACTTCAATTCTTTGTAAATTATCATATTTTCCCAACATTTATTTTTCTTCTGATACCTCAATCTCTGATAGTACCTCGTCTTTATTTCCAGAAAAGTCCAGGGCTTTGGTATGCATCTCCCCATGTAGGGGAAAATGCTTTAAAGATTATCATTAAATTCTCAGCAATGTCCTTATCTTCCTTAATTGCCCCTTGTAGCCATGTGGACTAACATGATTTTTCATGATGCTATTGATAAAATATATAAAAGTTATTTTAAAACACTGGAGCAGATATTCAGCTGTAAATTGACATACCTCCACAGCTACAGCAGATTATACCATCTGAGAATCTAGCACAGTATGCTAAGAGAATGTTACAGTCAAAAATTAAAGTACTTAACAGTCAGGAAATGCCAAATTTAAGTTGCATATGCAATCTTAACTCTGTACCCTTTTGTGTATGAAATGTGATAGCCTTTGATTATATTTGTTTTATTTCTTCTTACCTTAAATTACATGTATTTTCAATTAATCATATGATCAAAAGTTATTAGTGCCACAGGATGCCTGCTTCATTCAGGACACAAGTTTAAGGGTGCTCAGTGAATAATGAGTGGATCCTGTGGATCCATACCTCATTCAGGGGCAAATTCGGTTTACACTTACATCAGTCTCCTGATCTTAACTCTGTAACCACCTAGCCACCAACCATGCTTCTCACAGGTATACACTTATACTACGATAACAACTTTAGGGTCAGACCTTATAGGGGAAGGGAAGGAACTAGAAGACTCTTATTACTTGTACCCCTCTGCAACAGTAAGGTACAATTGCTGGGGCAGCACAGTTCTTGCTTCTTGTGAATATCATTTGGATTGTAAGACTCACTAAAGGAGTGAGGCTAGCAAGCAGATGCATCCTTCTCACTTGGTCAGCGAAGCTAGTTAGGTGTGCAGATTGGGATTTCTCCACACTCTGAAGGGGAATATGAGTTAAATACTTTCCTCCTTTGTGCCAGTATGTTATAAGGGAGATTCTGCTTCCATCAGACCAAATTTGGTTCTGAGTTTTCTTTGGAATGGTAGAGTTCTGCGCTATTCCCAACATGAACCAGTGCCTGTAAGGAAGCCCTTATCAAACTTTAAATAATTGACTTCAAATAGAAATTTAATATAATCTCCGGAATGACTGGTGACTCTTCCCTCCATTACAATAAATAAGCACCATACTAGTAATTGAAGTACTTGTACTTGACGGTCTGTGACCTAGATGTGTAAGGTGGATTTAATGTTGTCTATGTTTGTGGACTGTCTGGCTCAGAATGTCATAATGAAAAGGGAACAGAGTATGGTAATATTTCCATTCTATATAATGAGCAGTTTTAGCTATATGGCTATTCAAAAAGAGCGTCACAAGATTTTTTTATAATGAAAAAGTGTGCTTTTCTCCACTCTGTCATTCAAAAATTAATGACGTTTTTGTTCAGATTTGTCAGAAAGTTTGAACTTTAGTTAGAAATAAAATGAATACAGTATTTCCATCCCTAAAGGCAAATGTTGCAGAGTTTTCAGTGGCTTTAAGCAGGCGGTTAATTATGGAGTCACTTGGAACTTAACTATAGCTAGTTACAACATCTCCCCACTGTAACCCAGTAATATCACCAAAATCCTTTATTTGAATTATAGATTGGTAGTACAGGGTTTCTAATATATTATTCTTATTATATTATGGTGAATATAAAGGGAATAAATCTTATACCAAGTTCTAAGCTATAAATTCTATTACAACACATGAGATTTACACTAGGTCTAGTTAGGTCCATTGAATATACTAATGGTTGGAAAGATATGTTTTCAATAGCCATAAACGGACGAACTACATACTTTATTCTTTTATTCTTTCTTGTCATCTGCTAAGCACAACAGCAGTTTTTTTTTTTTTTTTTTTGGAATTTACAAATTTTCCCAAAAAATAAAATAAAATAAACTAACACTGTATGTACATGTGGAGAAAAGTATTTAATAAAATAAGAAAGATAATGTACTTTCAGCATGTTCACCAGTATTGTAGTGCAAACAACCTAGCAGTTTTATTTATGTGTGTGATTTCTGCAGTGGAGGTTTGTGCCACTGGGACAAATGTCCTATGTTCTTCCATAGAAGAATCTGCTCTTTTGTGATTGAGCTTATTCCTACTGCCTTAGATTTCATTTCAGGAAGCCTGTCCCAACTTTTGTAGTTCCTGGGCCAAAGTCTAATGCACCTCATCCAGAGCACCACTGTCCATAATCCTTCTTGGACAGAAGACAGCAGGCTAGAGATCCCATAATCAGGGGAAGGTATTTTACCACTGGGCCTGATAGTTTTTTCAGAACTTTTCAGGATAGTGGAAACCATTTCTTTTTTTGAGAGTAGCAGTCTCATTGCTCAAAGCAGTTTCACACAGTTTGAAGAAATCAGTCACAGGTTCAATCATGTCATTTGCCATCTAATCCAAAATGTCTAGAAAATGAGCTTCTGAATGAAAACTGAAATAATCCTCCATACCTCCTCATTGGTTCTCTTTGAGATCTGCAACTAATTCTTGACATTTTCAGAAACAGTCCATACACAAACATCCCACTTAAGAGGAGGTGTATCCTTATGACAAAAATAGAGGAGGGAGGGGAAAGTCAGTTAGTACTCATTATTTACTATTGCTGGGTGTGAATGTGTCTCATGTTGGGAGTTCTCAGAATATTAATACTTCAGAAACTCACTCAACATCATCATTGGTAAATAAATATAAGTAAACAAATAAGAAAAATGAACAGAAAAGAGAGTGTTTGAATATATTATTATGAGGCTAAATTATGCTCTCAGTTACCCAAGTATAGGTCTGGAGTAGTTGTTCTGAAGTCAGAATTTACTCCAGATATATACCAGTGTAACTGACTGCATAACTTGGTCCATTAAAACAAAAATGTTTAACCATTCTTCAAATTGCTTTATGTAATTCAGAACACATTTCAATTTCATATATGCTGATATTGATTGGTATCCTGACTGTACTTGCCTTTCTAGAGATATCTTATGACTTTCAAAGTGTGAAAATATTATTTCAATAAATAAAAAAAATATATATTATCAGTGAATTTCTAATCAGCCTAATATGATAAATCTCATTTCCCACTCTGAATCAGGGTGGAGGAAATACAGTAAGCAGCAACTTCTTCTTGGTCATTTACAACTCATAATGAAAATTAACTTTATATTCCCACTTTCTATCCCCTGGAAATAAGTACTTGAATTCTCTTATCAGAGTAGAAACACGTATAAAATGGATGGAAAAAATTCATTGGGATAAAGGATACAGTGCAGAATGTTATGCTCCTATTAGAATAACAAAAATAACTGTTTGGTGTTATGAATATTGGGAACATGTCTTAAATTCCAGATTGAAGATATTTGGGAATGTTTTAAAACATAGTCTTTACATTCCAGTAAGTCTCCTAGTAAAAATACTCTGCACTACTGAAAACTCAATCAGACCAAAGTAATCCTGAGCCCATCTCTTCCCCAAACTGGAAACAGTATTCCTTTATCATTAGTTTTTTTTTATTATTTTATTTTATTTTATTTTAATTTATTTTAATAGTGCAAGTGCCTGGCAAACTCCAGAAACAAGCCGAACTCTTTTCCTTCTAAAGCTTCAGGACATGACTGCCCAACTGCCTTAACATATCTGGACTCTCCAGAGGTATTTTATTGGCCTGGGTCTTCTGCATTTTTCTGAGTTAGCCGGTAGGCCATCTACCTTCCTTAACGTTCCCTGCACCCATCCATGCACCTTTTAGAAATATATTAAGAAAAGTGGGACTGGGAATCATTCCTCTGGCCTGTTTAGCAAAGAATCATTTTCCTTATTCCCTTCTCAATGTCCTATGGATGTGCAGGGCAGGAGCAGGACTCTAAAAGCTGGATCCTTCAAAATGAAGGCAGGGGTCACAAAGCTACAACATGAAGGTAACAGGAAAAGATAGCCAGTTGCCCACACTTTCCAGAAGAAACCTGTTAGTAAGAGGGAATCACAGAGCTTGTTGGGCTTAGGAAGACTTGTTGTGAACGGAATTGTGGAAAAAACTTGGTGGTTTCAAAACAAAGCCATCAAGTTACACTGCAAGTTTTCAGGTTTATGAAAACCTACAATTTCAATATCTACATTTAAATTCAGTTTATTAAATGGCTACTGAATTCCATCTTTGCCTCTGTAACTGAGCTATATAAATACAGTGTGAAGAAGGACAATTCAGTTTATGTTTCAGTTACTTATGAAGTAATTTAAGCAGGGCAAAACAGTCCCATAAAGGCAATTGAGAATCCAGTCAAGATTGGATGAGATTGGTGAGATTACTTTTCTAACAGGCTCCATTATTGTATCTCTCTCTCTCTCTCTCTCTCTCTCTCTCTCTGTATATATTTGTTTGCAGAAGTGTCTTCTTAACAACTAAGGTTTAAATCTATCTGAAACCAGGATGGATGCAACTTCTTGGCAAACCTATGAATTTTCACAGACCTCTGCTGGCAATTGAATGCTTGCCACTTAGGAATCCTAATCTTGTTGTTATTATTATTTGTATTACTGTAGTGCCTAGGGTGACCAGATGTCCCAATAAAATCGGGACTGTCCCGATATTTAACTCTTTGTCCCATGTCCCAAATGATGTACGATCGGGATGCCATTTGTCCTGATATTGTAAGATTTCCAGGCGTCCGGTTGGTGTGGGGCTGGCAGGCTCCTACCCAGCTCCACGCAGCTCCCTGGAAGTGGTAATATCTCCCTCTGGGTCCTAGGCACAGGGATGGCCATGAGGGTTCTGTGTGCTGCCCCCGCCGTAAATGCCTGCCCTGCAGCTCACATTGGCTGGGAACTGTGGCCAATGGGAGCTGCAAGAGCAGTGCCTGCGGGTGAGGCAGTGCGCATAGCCACCTGGCCACACTTCCACCTAGGACCCATAGGAAGATGATGTCACTTCCAGAGAGCTGCCTGAGGTAAGCACTGCCTGGAGCCCACACCCCAACCCCAAACCCCCTCCCGCACCCAAACTCCCTCCTGGAATCAGCATCCCAAACTCCCTCCCACGCTTCACCCCCTACCCCAGCCCTGAGACACCCCCCCTTGCAGCGGGGGCTGGAGCTGGCACCATATACCCTCAACCACCCCACGGCTTGGGAGGGAGAGCCAGAGCCAGGTCCGTACGCTCTTGATAGACCCGCAGCTTGTGGCGGGGGCTGCTGTCATGTCTGTGCGCGCCCAACCCACAGCTTGTGGCGGGGGCTGCTGTTGGGGCCGTGTGCCTCTGACCCGGGGCTTGTGCTGGGGGTCAGACGCAGGGTCATGTGCTCCCAACCCACAGCTTCCTAGGGCTGTGCGTCCCCCTCCCCCAGGGCTCAGTAGGGGCTGTGAGCCTGTGACTGCACCCGTGCATGTGTCCTGATATTTTATTCTTGCAGTCTGGTTACCCTAGTAGTGCCTATGAGCTCTAGTCATGGACCAGAGCTGTGTGCTACTGCTGTACAAACAAGTGTAAAAAAAGACAGTCCCTGCTCCCCCAAGCTTACAATTTAAATATGAAAGAGACAACAGATAGATACTGATAAGGGAGTGCAAACAAGCAATCAGACAATTTGTCTTTTTTATATTTCTTGGCCTTTAAATATTTACTCACAAACAAACAATCTCACACTGTTTCCAGATCCCCAATATGTTTTTTGTATATTTATGTCTTCCTCATGTCTTGCTTTTCAGAAGTCTACATTCACACCTGGTATAAACCAGTGGGTCTTAATTTAAATCAGGTGAATTATGTTCACTTACATTTGGTCTGAAAGTGATTTAGAAATGTAAATGTCAACCGATGAGGGATATATAAAACCACTTTCAGTTCTCCATATGAACTCGTTCTATTCTAGATGGACAGCCATTCCTTTGTCTCTCAATAAAGATATGCATTGTAAAAGGAGGGGGGTGAAATGGGGCAGGAAGGAAACCAAAAGAAAATAGGAAAATTTTCATAAAGGTGCATATTTAAGTAACTGGCAACTAATCTAATTTTGCAGTTGGTAACTCTATTCAAATAAAAGTACAAAAGTAGACTTTCATTTATTTTAATATAACCCTGGATGAAATATTTTTACAGCAACTTATTTTCGCTTTGGTTTGACATAACACCAATTCCAGCACTTTGGAATAGTGAAAAAAATATTTTTTCTCTTATATTTGACAACATGCTTTATTTAGCTTTACTTAGGTTTATAATTGAATATTTCTAAGTGCTGAATGTTTTAGGCACTAACAATGTTTCTTCCAGCTCCATGTGCATATATCAATACTTCTTTTAGTAGTTTGTTTCTTTTCTTTTATTTTTATTCCCCAGGATTTCCCTGTTGG
Source organism: Malaclemys terrapin pileata (assembly GCF_027887155.1). Classification (NCBI taxonomy): domain Eukaryota; kingdom Metazoa; phylum Chordata; order Testudines; family Emydidae; genus Malaclemys; species Malaclemys terrapin. Next base: position 96,163,296 of record NC_071509.1, read on the forward strand.
GCACCAGTAGAAGAACTTTAAATATTAATTCTAGCTTTCTTAATAATTTATTCTTCATCTATTGTATATGAAACTCAATATATGAAGAACTGAAAGATATGCCTTACATTAACTCATTCTCCCAAATATGTGCCACAAAAAACATTAGCACTGAGCCTTTGATATGAGAAATGGCAGCTTCATAATTAGTGATTTTCTTATTGAACTAGCTATGACTCACTGAAATTATATAGCCAGATTTTTTTATTCATCCAGCATGTCATACAGTCATATCCTTGGTCAAGGATAAATGGAAAGAAGGAGGGCTATTTTTATATTGAACTATGAAGATTCCAGTGTATTGAAAGATTATTATTTTTTAATAAAAAGCATGTAGTGTTCAAGACGAAACCTTCAATCCTGTGAAACTCACCTAAAATCACATATTGTTACACAGTTGACACCAGAGCTTGTTGGTTTTCTTTTCATTTGATTTTTTCAATGGAAAAATAACTTTTTCAAAAACAAATATTTCCCTACAATTTTTTTTTAAATCCAATGTTTTTAATAGAAAACAAAAGCTTGAAAACATTTCAGTTTTAAATTGAAACTGGCACATTTTTGTTTTTCAGGTTTTAACTTTTTTTGTTTGTTTGCTTGTGTTTTCTATTTCCCCTTTCTTTCCACTCCTTAAAAAAATTGGCAGCAGCTTGGGTTTAGGGTTTGTCAGAAGATTGACTGATATTATGAACCTTTTGAGTACAGCTGTTTGGGAAAAAAAAAAAACTTGGATGGAACCATTTTGCACTGGAAAATCCAATTCCATTGAAACCGAAACTCTTCTCGATGCTTCCCAAAATTGTGTCAGTTTTGCCAAATTTTGTCAAAAATTTGTGTTTAGTTCTGAATCAAAATGAAAACAGATCTGAAATCTCAAATTCCTTTGGGAAATGGAAATGTCATTCTCTGCCCATCTCTGCTTTTGGTCTTATCTGAGCTCAATTTTGAGTTGATATAAGTGTAAGTAAACATTGCTTATAAATGTTGGCCAACATTTTTAGCCTTGTCTACCTATTGGTGAGACACTTCAATCCACCTTTAGGCATCAAAATAAAAATGCTTGAATTTCAGAGATGATGATCACCCACAACTCCCATTGACATAATTCAGACTTTAGAATAAACACACTATTGAGAGAAAGGCAATTTATATATCAGCAATGACTGTCACTCTTGATAATTTTAGAAAAAACATCAAGTTAATAAGTTTACCCTACTTTTGTTTCATTCCAGACATTGATAATTTTAGAAAAACATCAAGTTAATAAGTTTACCCTACTTTTGTTTCATTCCAGACATTGGGCCAAGACAGCAATTTATCAGTTGTTGGTGGAGTTCAAATTCTGTTCTCAGAACTTAAAGTGACCAGGGTTATGAGTGGCAAACCTTAAATATCTCCTAGATACCAAAAACAACCTCATATTCCTGGATGCCAAAACCCTCACTTGTGTCCTACACTGGTATGAAAACCTCCAGCTTTCACATATTCAGTCAATACAAATTTTGCAGCATGATTAACAATTAAAATTTGAGGACAGCATAAAAATCAATTAAATTTGATAGTAAAATATATTTAATGACACAAGAAATGTTATACAGATTGGAATAGATTTGGTGCAGAAGGGCAATGGGAAAAGCCTTGAGAGAGACTGATGCATAACTTGAGGTTCCTGCTGAACACTTTTTATAACTTATGTGCTGCATAGAACATGAGGTAAATTATATGGAAAATAACATTTCTTCCCTAAAAGCCTATTTTTACTTATATCTGCTTTACAACTGCATAGAAGTAAAAAATTCAAACAAATAGTTAATGATTTAATTTTAAAACCCTTTACTATGAAATTAACAAATATAATTTAATTGCAATTTCTTGCATGATTAATAGGTTAGATTTTCATTCTTAATTCCATCAAGCAGTCCGTTAAATATGGCCTTTTTGTTAAATTATTTTAATTTCCTGAGAGATCAAGTTGCTGTTGCATGCAGACTGTGTTATCTGAACACCTCATATTATTATTTCTAATTTTCATATCTATTTGATTAATGGTTTACTTTGATCAATCTTATGCACTAGGAGACACAAGCTGATAGTCTTTATTTCATCAAGTAGAACTGCTTAGACTGAGGGAGCATGCTGATGTATTTCAGAATACAAAAGTGTGTTGATGTAAAGTACATGAATTATACATTTATGTGTGATTTCAGACTCTTGCTACCAGAAACTGTCCTTGCTAAGAAATCATACCATATCATGAACAAATAAGTTGGATCAACTGCCAAGTGAAGAGGTAGTTTGGTGATTCTGCAAGTTTTTATTTTCTTATATATACATATATATGATTTTAGATGGGTGGGGGAGAAAGGGGGTTTTACAGGAGAGACTAAGAGTTTTGGACCTCCATCAATTAGACAACTATCTTTGAAGCCATGCGATTGACCAAACTTCTGATTCACTGATTTTGGTTGCTTGTTTTCTTACACACACACACATACACTCACTCTCCTTCACTCTCTCTCTTAAAATGGGTTTTCATTTTTCTTTTGATTTTTTTCCCATTCTCCCTCCTCCCCCAAACCATAGCTGTGTAGTACTGGAAAGGATGTCAATAGGTAATCTGGGCGAGTCCCTCACTGCAGTTTAAGCCCATTACTTCTTATCCTATCCTCAGTGGAGAAGAAGAACAATTTATCATTATCCTCTTTATAACAACATTTTATGTACTTGAAAACTGTTATCATGTCCCCTCAGTCTTCTCTTCTCCAGACTAAACAAAACTAGTATTGCTCTTCAATCTTTCCTTGTAGGTCATATTTTCTAGACCTTTAGTCATTTTTGTTGCTCTCTTTTGGACTTTCTCCATATTGTCCACATCTTTCCTGAAGTGTGGTATCCAGAAATAGACACAATATTCCATCTTAGGCCTTATCAGTGCTGAGTAAAGTGGAAGAATTACTTTTCATGTCTTGCTTACAAAAATCCGGCTAATATATCCCGAAATGTTTGCTTTTTTGCAACAGTATTACATTGATGACTCATATTTACTAAGTGATCTATTAAACCCCCTAGACCCTTTTCTTCAGTACTCCTTCCTAGGCATTCGTTTCCCATTTTGTATTTGTACAATTGGTTATTCCTTCCTAAGTGTAATAGAATCATATCATAGAATCATAGAATATCAGGGTTGGAAGGGACCTCAGGAGGTCATCTAGTCCAACCCCCTGCTCAAAGCAGGACCAATCCCCAACTAAATCAATAATAATTTGTATTTGTCCTTATTGAATGTCATCCTATTTATTTCAGACCATTTTTCTAATTTGTCAAGATCGTTTTGAATTCAAATCCTGTTCTGTAAAGTGCTTGCAACCCCTTCCAGCTCTATATCTTGTGCAATCTTTATAAATATACTCTTTATATCATTATCTAAATAAATTATGAAGATACTGGATAGAACTGAACCCAGGACCCCACTTGATATGCCTATCTAGCTTGATTATGAACCACTGATAACTCTGAGTATGATTTTCCAATCAGTGGTGCAGTCCCCTTATAGTAGGTGAATCTAAACTATATTTTCCTAGTTTGCCTATGAGAAGGTCATGTGAGATAGTGTCAAATGCCTTAGTAAATTCAATATAGATCACATCTATTGCTTCCTTCCATGGGTGGCGGGTGAACCGGCCCTTGGGAGAGCCTAGCCTCCAACCCCTCCCCTTCTGCCTGAGGCCATGCCCCTCTCACTCTCCTTCTGTCCTCCCATCCCCACCAGAGCACCCCTGCCACAGCCACTGGACTCCCACCTCATCCCCGGGTTGCCCGAGGGCCCCCAGCCCTGGACCACCAGGTGGGCGGACCAAGTGCCCCCAGTCATGGAGTGCCAGGTGGGTGGCCTGGCCGCAGCACCCGCAACCCAAGCCCTGGAGTGCTGGGTGGACGGCACATGGATAGGGCCATGCCGAGCTGTTTGGGGAAGCTCAGCCTCCCCCAGCTATGATACCTACTGTCCATGCTTCTCCTCATACACAAGTCTTGTAACTCTGTCAAAGGAGGACATTAGGTTAGTTTGACATCACAGGCGCTGCGTTCTAATTTTCCCCGGGCTGCTCAACCCCCACTCAGCCCCAGGCCTTGCCCCCACTCCACCCTTCCCCCACACTGCTACTCTTGCCCTGCTTTTTTCTGCACCCATTCTATTCTGCCCTTACCCCCACTCCACCCCTTCCCCCAGGTCCCACCCCTGCCCCACCTCTTCCCACCCCTGCTCCACCCTGCCTCACCTCTTTCCACTTCCTACCCTGAGAGCGCCCCATCCCCGCTCCTCCCTCTCCCTCCCAGCATCTTCTGCACACTGCTAAACAGCTGTTCCATGGTGTGCAGGAGGCGCTGGGAGAGAGGAGGAGGAGTTGATTGGCGAGGGGCAGCAGCGGGTGGGAGTGGAGCTTGGCTGCTGGTCGGTGCTAAGCTCCCATTAGTTTTTCTCCATGGGTGCTCCATGTTTGACATTATTTGTTCTTGACAATTCCAAAATGACTGTTACTTATCACCTTATCTTCTAGATGCTTACAAATTGATTATTGGCTCCATTATCTTTCTGGTTACCAAATTTAAGCTGACTGGTCTTTAATTCAGTGGGTTGTCCTTTTTATATATGGGTTCAATATTAGCCATTTTCCATTCCTCGGGGATCTCTCCTCCATGAGTTCTCAGACATAATCACTAATGGATCTGATGTCTTTAGCCAGTTCCTTAAGTATTCTAGGATGTATTTTGTTAGGTCCTATGGACATGAAGACTACTAACTTATTTAAGCAATTCCAAAGTTGTTGTTTCCTTATTTTAGCCTCACCTTATACCCTATTTACACTGATGTTCAGTATGTTGTCCAATCACTGCTAACCTTTTTGGTGAAAACTGAAACAAGAAAGACTTTTAACACTTTGTTCATTGCTACGTTTTTCTGTTTTTGTGTTTCCCTCTTCATTGAGTAATGAACCTACCCTGTCCTTTGTCTTCCTCTTGCTTCTAATATTTTCTTGTTACCCTTTATGCCCATAGCTGGCATAAAGGGTAACAAAGGGTAATAAAGATGCTTTGGCGTTTTCTAATTTTGTACTTGCTTGTGGTTTTTTATATATATATGGAAACTAGGTCAAACCATGAAGGATTAATATATAGTTTTATGACCTAGTTTCCATTCTTTATATGATTCTTTTTTTAATTTCATGTCATTGAAGATCTCCAGGGTAAGCCAGGGTGGTCTCTTACCATGCTTCCTATCTTTCTTACACAAGGTGATAGTTTGCTCTATTGCCCTTAATAACAATAACTGCTAACTCTCCTGAACTTTTTTCCCCATAGATTTGCTTCTAACAGGATCTTACCTATCAATTCCCTGAGTTGGCTAAACTCTGCCTTCTTGAAGTCCATTGCCTTTATTCTGCTGTTTTCCCCCACTACCATTCCTTAGAATTATGAACTCTATCACTCCATGATCCCATTCACCAAAGCTGCTTTCCACCTTCACATTCTCAGCTAGTTCCTCCCTATCTATCAGAATGAAATCTAAAGCAGCCTCTCCACTACTAACATTTTCCACCTTCTGTAATAAAATGTTAGCTCCAATGCACTCCAAGAACTTCTTGGATAATCTGTGCCCTGCTGTATTATTTTCCCAACAGATGTCTAGTTGAAGTTCCTGATCACCAAAGTCCTGCATATGAAGCCCCTTCAACCTCTTTTTCCTGTGGTATGTAGTAGACTCCAGCCATGGCATCAGCCTTGTTTTTTTTTTTCCTTTTCTTCCTTCCCAGAGACTTTTAACACATCTGCCTCCCACTTCTCTCAATCTTAGTGCAAGTGTATACATCTCTGATATACACCTCTTCCATTTTTCCCTGCCTGTCCTTCCTGAACAAGCCTTCTATACTAATATTCCTGTCATGTGAATTATACCACCGAGTGTCTGTGATGCCAAGAATGTCATAATTGTGATTATTCACTAGTATTTCTTGTTCTTCCATACATCTCCATACAAAGAGAGTTGTGTTCCATATTCCCAAAGGACTCTGAGTGATTGTAAGTAGGGAATAATCAACTGCAAAGGCATCAGCAAAAAAATATTTTAATTTCCCAAAAGTAGGTGTGTGGCCTGGGGTGGGGACACAAGCAATAGTTTTATTTATTTTAGAAAAGGGACCCACACATTGAACCCGGTCCTTGTTGCTGCCATTGCACCTGGCAGAATGGTGACTTAAGAATGCAGAACAACACACACATTACTGGAAAAGGGCAGGATGGTAAAGGAATCATTCTGTACAGAATAGCAGATCTAGAGAGTGATGAAATCATCAGTGAAGTATCAGTTTCTTTTTCCTCCTGTTTATGCTAATTGTAATGGTGATTGTGTAACTAAAGCTTCACAAAACCCCATCAAACTAAGAATATGTTCTGAAAAGTATTCTGATTAAATGTTGCTCTTTTATTTTCAGTTTCATTTATCTAAACCTATTTTTCTTCTTTTAGGATTGTTTTTAGAAAAATGTGTACTTTTTTAGTAATATTTTAAAATGCAATTATCTTTTAGATTTTTAGATTTCACTCTAACATATATGAAGTAAGTGACTAATTTTGTCTGTTAACAATGACTTTTTCATCTCTAGGAGAAACCTGGAAATTAACTTATTGAAAGGATTTCAAATGTTTGTCTCTTTCTTCTATGCTATACTTCAATATCCTGTCATTAAATTTAAGTCAGGTTAAAAACTGAAAATATATTTTCTAGCAAAACGTTAAACAATATGATCTGTGGCTGGCTGCAAACACTGCTGATCCAGGCTTACAGTATTTTTATGTGGTAGATATGATCTAAACAACTGCCTTTTAATTTCACCTCCTATTTTCTAATGCCCTCTTGTCCGTGAACTTATAACATTTATAACTTTTTATTTCCAAGCACACATAAGCAGTTGTTCCAGGTTATCTGTTTTCAGACAATCTCTACATTTCTCATAAAGTCTGTAATAATAACCTCAATGTTCTCCTAAAACTGGACTTGCTTTATGTCTGATCTTGCTTTCATTAGCAATTTTCCAAATCCATTCTGTATACACATTGTTGGAAAACAGCTGAAAATGATGCTTCATGGGTAGAGTCATAAATGGTAGATGTGTTGAACTCTAAACTTCTATAGTAGTTAACTGTAACAAGTAGGTTGTAATAACATAATTTTTAGTGGTTTCTTCTAGTTCTGATTTTAAATGGTAAGCCATTTTATATTTTGCTTATATACTACATTTAGTACTACAGAATGGAGGCTTTACAAAACAAGACGAGTCTCTTAAGGCAGCAATTGTTAGCGTGACATCACAGCAGTCCTTTAATAGTACATCTCTGGCTGATATATTTGAACTAAAGATATAATACCAGTGAGAGGCAGACACATGTTTTATGAGCTAAACAAGGCCTCAAGTTTATATATAAAAACAAGTAAAGGCAGATAATCATTATTCTGTGCCATATTGTGGACACCTGAACATACAAACAAAAATAAATGTGCCAGAGAGGTCTAGAGTTCAGTTTTGACTTGATTGGCCCACACAGCTAGATACTGATGTTGGTCAATACAATTGGCTGAATTAGTTATTGTAAACCATAATCCAAATAACACAATTTTACTATGCCTTTTTGGATTTATCCTAATTTTTGTTTAAAATTTTCAAGATTTGTGGACAATTTAATGAACAGATTGACTTGTCCTTTTTATTCATGAAAATATATATGAATCCATTTTACCATTCAGCCAGCTCTGTCAGTTATACTGTATATGACATTCCCCTGGGCAGAATCATCTCCATTACTTTATGTATCAGAGCATAAAGCATGCTTATAAACTGTTTGTATTGTTTTCATGATTTAGATTACTAGATCAGGCTTCATTACTGAATGTTAGTTTACCTTTTCTTCTTCTCATTTATATTCTAGTCCCAGTTTCATACTAGGTAAGGGTTTTTTTAATAACTGTATGTTCCAGTATAAGCAGAGTAGAAAAGGATAATGCTACAGAACTGAAGTGAAAATATCTTATAATGAGTACCTGAAAAACTAAATTAATAACATCATGACATTCACTATTCATTGGCACTCTGACTGTGTTATTATTACACTTATTTATACAAATAGTCCCATAGACTTCAATAGGATTATCCAAGTGATGGTAAACTCTCAGGTCGGGCTTTGCACTGCTAGGGTGGTGCAAAGCAGCCAGACAGCGAACCTAACTGGCTCCCTGAGGTGGTGCAAGGAAAATCCCTGAGTGTCATAGTGCAACTTTAGCAGGTCTATGCCACACAATTCATCTCTCTCAGGACAGGGGGCACTTTAGAAGGGTGGACCAAGAACAGCCAGATATAATTTAGAATAGCTCTGGGTCTGGTATATGTTGTTCCGGGAACTAGACAGCTTTGACTGGCCCAAGGACAGGAGAACACAAAGGTGGCTTAGATCTTTCTGCCATGTTTCCTTACCTCCACATCTCAGATGCATCAGTTTTACGTTGGCCACAGCTGATGATATTCTCCATATAAAGAACTACCTAGTGTGAATAAAGATGGAAAAATCAGACTTACAGTAGGAAAAAAATGATGTTCTATAGATTTTTGTTTAATACTAAGGAAAAGTATAACAGATGCATGCTAGATTAGCCAAATAATATGTGTAGGTTGTTAGACTTTTTACCTTACATTTTATGATGCAATTGTAAATTTTGTTCTTTTTTTACAATTTGTAATTAAAAGGTAGGACAGATGTGAATGCTCAGAGTGATGTATCCATTAAGATAGGATTCTTACAAGATATTGTTCACTATATATAATGTGGATTTTTTTTTCTATTGAAAGACTTTAGTTTAAAAAAAATAAACAGGGACTTAGGAACACCTATTGTGTTAGACAATTCAAAGGAAAAGAGCTCTACTGTATTATTGTTTCATTTTCCATTGGGGAGAACACACATACATCTTTCTTTTTTTTTCTCAGAGCAATTTTAATACAAAGGGCACTTTTAAAACTTGGTAGATATTAAAAAAATGTTTTGAAGTGAAGGAATTTGAATCTAACTTCAAGATGTGCTGGAGCTCAGGTGTCAGTTATATTGGGGGAATTATATATTTATTAGTTTCAGCTTATACTTTTTTTCTCACCAGAATCTTTCACTTGTGAGTTGACCTCCCAGAGCTTCTTTCACTTTTAATCAATTAATTATATAGGGCCATATCTGCATGGCAATTAACAGGAAAATAAAGTAAAGAAAGAAGAATTCATAACATAAGGTCCAGCTTGTTCTTGTGCTCAGTGCCTGTGCATTGGAATGGAAGATCACAAAGAGATAACACACAACATGTCTCCAGAGATGGCACAACATGTCATTCCTCCTACAAAATACTCTCTGGATGGATTGTTCTCCAGAAACAAGAGACAGATTTCTGATCTCACATGAATCATTGAGATTCAGCAGTAACTCCACTGAAGTCAATACTTACACCAGTGTAAAGCTGTTGTGATAGAGTAGGATAAGGATATTTTTGAGTCTGCATTGTTCTGTATGGAAATGTTGGACACTAAGACTACACAAGACTGGGCACACCCAAAGACAACCTATTGTACTGCATTATAGATAAATGCCCAGCCCAGGAATGGTGTTAGTCCTTCAGTGAAGTGTCAATCACTGAGAAACCATCAAGACTGCAATCTAGGTCATCAATTTTGATGGTCTTTAAACTACTGGCCATTGCCCCTGGCACAATGGGAATTCTACACAGGGGCCACATGGAGGATGTGGCAGGCATCACACGACAGGGGAGGAGAGTCCAAGTGGAGAACATGCTAAACAGAGAAACTACTTAGGAACTGTGTTCTGCTCTGTGCAGAAGGGTCAACTATTGCCACATACACATAACCAAAGGACTTGCAAGAAAGTGAGAGCTAGCAGGACTCTGCCTAGCTTGAATTGCTGACACACCTTGAACTGTCGTGAAGGGACGAGATTAAACAAAGGGAGGGTGTGTCTCTGGACACATTTTTTTGTTTTTCAAAAAGCTCTGTTTTCTCTGCTTTCCTTGAACGGATTAAACTAGAAGTCACAGCCTAGGTGGAGCACTGGGGAAGTGTGTGTATGAGAGTGGTGGGGAGACTCAAGAAATCTCACACAGTCTAGAAAGCTGCCCCCCATTTCTCAAAGAAGGGTGTCAGACAAGAGGTCAGAGCCTAGAAGTGTGTCCTATATTCCCAGAGCCAGAAACAGCGAATAGACCCAGTTGGTATAGATGCCTGTGGGGCTCAGTGATTGGGTACATTCGCAACTGACTTGGGACCATATATTGGAGTGCAGGGCCAGATTCTAACAGATGGCATAAGTAAGGTCAGAAACTGGCCCATGTCATAGACAAAGACAGGTTGATGGTGCGAGTGATGTCCCTGTCACTATCTGCCTTTTTTTCAGTGCTCTGTGTTCTGTTCGGTAGCTAGAAACACTGGGCACTTTCAGCATCTCACTCAGTCTGGTTCTCTGTGTCTCTTCTCAGATGTCTCTGGCATCTTTCTTAATCTCACTTTTGGATGTAATTCTAGTAATGGTAGCTCCTTTATATTCAGATCACTAGATGAGAAAGTGGGATGTATTTTCTAATTTTATTTTTTTTTATTTTGAAAGCATTACCAAAATCAAACTAAAATTAATCTTATATATAAAAGTCTTTTAAGAGTTTAAAACAAGAAGGTATTAATCATACATTTCAAAGAAAGATGATTCTAATTCCTTATTTTTTTCTCTCCTCATTTAAATAGAATAATGCATTCTTAAATGATCCATTTTAAGTGGGTTAATTTTTGTATATAGCTTCTATTTTTTGGAAGAGACAAATAACTCCCTGAATGGGAGTTTGAGCCATCAGTTATTTTCAGGTGGTGCGAAAAACCACAGAAATTGAGATTGTTTTTGGCTAATTGGCTTGTGGGTTGCTTGCTGGCTAGGTTTCTGCTTGTAGCTTGTTGGTTGTTGTAGCTTGTTGCTTCTTTTTTTTTTTTTTTTTTTAATCGGCAAGCAGGGGGGTGCGAGGGGGCAAGCAAGTGAAAGAGGGGGAGAGAGTCAGAGGTGCACAGTAGGCCCACCACAGTCCCTGACTACACACCGGGTGGATCTAGTTACATAGAGTGTTGGGGTTCTTAGGGATTAGCTTGTTTTGGCCTTGTTTTGATTTTTGGCTTATTGTGAAAGTCAGGGTGCTTATTTACCATGTGAAAGCTGGCAACTGTGGTCCTATTCTCACGATTCTGTGCATTATAAAGAGTATATTTTGTGACATGAGCTAAACTGGGGATTTTAAAATCTAATATTCTCCCAGCCTACTTACTGTCAATCAGACATAAGTTCCTAAGTGCCTTTTGAAAATGCAACCTCGGGTCCTATGTCACTAAGGTACTTTTAATTTTTGTTTACCATACTTGCTGACCAAAGCATCTGCAGGGAGACTTTCAAAGTCAATGAGAATTGAGATCTGACTATTATATCTATACACCCGATGGTTCCATTAACTTATGTGGTGATGGTGGTGTTTAGTTTTTAATGATTTTGATATTTTAAAACAACATTTTTGTGTGTCTCAAGAACATAAGAATGGCCATACTGAGTCAGACCAAAGGTCCATCCAGCCCACTATCCTGTCTGCCAACAGTGGCCAATGTAGGGAGTGAACCTAACAGATAATCATAGAATCATAGAATATCAGGGTTGGAAGGGACCTCAAGAGGTCATCTAGTCCAACCCCCTGCTCAAAGCAGGACCAATTCCCAACTAAATCATCCCAGCCAGGGCTTTGTCAAGCCGGGCCTTAAAAACCTCCAAGGAAGGAGACTCCACCACCTCCCTAGGTAACGCATTCCAGTGCTTCACCACCCTCCTAGTGAAATAGTGTTTCCTAATATCCAACCTGGACCTCTCCCACTGCAACTTGAGACCATTGCTCCTTGTTCTGTCATCTGCCACCACTGAGAACAGCCAAGCTCCATCCTCTTTGGAATCCCCCTTCAGGTAGTTGAAGGCTGCTATCAAATCCCCCCTCATTCTTCTCTTCTGGAGACTAAACAATCCCAGTTCCCTCAGCCTCTCCTCATAAGTCATGTGCTCCAGACCCCTAATAATTTTTGTTGCCCTCCGCTGGACTCTTTCTAATTTTTCCACATCCTTCTTGTAGTGTGGGACCCAAAACTGGACACAGTATTCCAGATGAGGCCTCACCAATGTCGAATAAAGGGGAACGATCACGTTCCTCGATCTGCTGGCAATGCCCCTACTTATACAGCCCAAAATGCTGTTAGCCTTCTTGGCAACAAGAGCACACTGTTGACTCATATCCAGCTTCTCGGCCACTCTGACCCCTAGGTCTTTTTCTGCAGAACTACTACCTAGCCATTCGGTCCCTAGTCTGTAGCAGTGCATGGGATTCTTCCGTCCTAAGTGCAGGACTCTGCACTTGTCCTTGTTGAACCTCATCAGGTTTTTTTTGGCCCAATCCTCTAATTTGTCTAGGTCCCTCTGTATCCGATCCCTACCCTCTAGTGTATCTACCACGCCTCCTAGTTTAGTGTCATCTGCAAACTTGCTGAGAGTGCAGTCCACACCATCCTCCAGATCATTAATAAAGATATTAAACAAAACCGGCCCCAGGACCGACCCTTGGGGCACTCCGATTGAAACCGGCTGCCAACTAGACATGGAGCCATTGATCACTACCTGTTGAGCCCGACGATCTAGCCAGCTTTCTATCCACCTTACAGTCCATTCATCCAGCCCATACTTCTTTAATTTGGTGGCAAGAATACTGTGGGAGACCGTATCAAAAGCTTTACCAAAGTCAAAGAATAACACATCCATTGCTTTCCCCTCATCCACAGAGCCAGTTATCTCATCATAGAAGGCAATTAGGTTAGTCAGGCACGACTTCCCCTTGGTGAATCCATGCTGACTGTTCCTGATCACTTTCCTCTCCTCTAAGTATTTTCATAATGATCAAGTGATCTCTCTCCTGCCATTCATCTCCATCCTCTGACAACAGAGGCTAGGGACACCATTCCTTACCCATCCTGGCTAATAGCCATTAATGGACTTAACCTCCATGAATTTATCTAGTTCTCATTTAAACCCTGTTATAGTCTGAGCCTTCACAACCTCCTCAGGCAAGGAGTTCCACAGGTTGACTGTGCGGTGTGTGAAGAAGAACTTCCTTTTATTTGTTTTAAACCTGCTGCCCATTAATTTCATTTGGTGGCCCCTAGTTCTTATATTATGGGATCAAGTAAATAACTTTTCCTTATTTACTTTCTCCATATCACTCATGATTTTATATATCTCTATCAGATCCCCCCTTCATCTCCTCTTTTCCAAGCTGAAAAGTCCTAGCTTCTTTAATCTCTCCTCATGTAGAACCCGTTCCAAACCCCTAATCATTTTAGTTGCCCTTCTCTGATCCTTTTCTAATGCCAGTATATCTTTTTTGAGATGAGGACACCACATCTGTACGCAGTATTCAAGATGTGGGCATACCATAGATTTATATAAGGGCAATAAGATATTCTCAGTCTTATTCTCTATCCCTTTTTTATGATTCCTAACATCCTGTTTGCTTTTTTTACTTTGGCTGCACACTGCGTGGACGTCTTCAGAGAACTATCCACGATGACTCCAAGATCTCTTTCCTGATTAGTTGTTGCTAAATTAGCCCCATCATATCGTATGCATAGTTGGGGTTATTTTTTTTCCAATGTGCATTAATTTACATTTATGCACATTAAATTTAATTTGCCATTTTTTTGCCCAATCACTTAGTTTATGGTATTTCGTGTCATAATGAGATAGCAGCAGTTAATTTTAAGAAGGGATGTAAATGAGCTATGTCCCAGCTTGGTAAACAGGCTTACTCCATTTATTTCAGTGGAGTTACTCCATAGTTTAGTGCTATTAACTGAGCCCAGAGTCTGGTCCATAGACTTAATTTCCAGTACAACAGTACTTTCTCCATGCAGCTGAAGGAACTTTCCCCACTTCTTAATTAGCCTCTGTATTTCATTTAATGCCACTGAAAGGAGTGTTGAAAGATGGGTCTGTGAAACTTTAAATTATTTGCCTGATTTTGAATAAATTCTCTTAGGAGCAAAATACCATGGAAAGTACAAGGCATTTTATCTAAAGGAAAGGTCACATTAAGGTAAACATCTTCAAAATCTCACATTTTCAAAATAAAATAATAAACAAAAATACTATCCTGTATTTGTGGAAGATTACTATAAGGAAAGAAATCCTTTGACTTTTCTAGCCTTCAGTTACAAATAACCTGCTATGTCAACTGAAGACGATTAACAGATGGAAGAGTTACAGCTAGATGTTAATACCAACAGACACCTTCTGTGTCAGAGCCTTCAAGAAAAAGCAGTGCCTGTGGCCATCTTCTTTGGATGTTATGTTACAATTAAATGTTTCTTTAACCTACACCAAATATAACCCAAGTGCTATTATATTTTCTTCCACCTGATACTAAAGTGGTTAAATTTCCCATGAGTTTGTGTCAAAGCCTGAATATACGGGGGGAAGAACAAAAGGGTAGATATTTCGAAACAAGGGAAATTAAATAAAAGATCAAAAAGTTACTCAGGGCATGTGACAATGCTGGGAAGGAGAGACAAGTGCACATTTTGTTTTTATGTCACTTTACTTTGCTCTCGGCTATGAGAAAAATCACACAATCAAGTCACTTCTTCAACCTGAGTCAGCACAGCTTAATTTCACAGGGAAGACAGCCGTTAGTAAATATTGCAGACAAGTATGCCAGTGTCCTTTGTTTCAGTGTCACAAAGACATGACATTATGAGCTATATTGTAGACATGAATTAACCATGTACACACATCGTTTAAAAAGAGAGAATATAAATCAGTATGAGTGCCTCATCTGCATTTCCACTTTGTACACCATAAAAATATATTTAAAAAAAATAAATATTGTATTAATGGCAACACAAAAACAAAATTATTGATAACATTTCAGGTAATAGCACAGTTAGAATTACTAATTTCTAGTGGATCTCAAACAGTAATTCTTTGGATAAATGACATTGTTAATTGTTGAACTAACTAGAAAAAATGTAAAGTGGAATGGTTATCAGCAAATTGACCTAACTTTTACAATAACAGTATTTACACGTACTAAACTTCTGCTGCCTCTCTCTTTTTGACATTGCTTGCCTAACTGAATATGATCATGGGTGGCAGAATCAGGCCCTCTGTTTATAAGAGAGAGAGAGAAAAGGTTCACAACAGAACACGGGGAGGAATAGGAGAAGGAAAGGACTACACCAATCTAACTTAGGGTTTTATGCTGCCACCCACCATTATATTATCTGGTTGCAATATCTGACCACTTTTAAAACAAATTCATGTGTCTTAAATACCAAATAAACTTCTTTATATATATATTTTTTATGATTAAGCCATACCTACAAACAAATGTGCATGTAAAATAAGAGTTCAAGTTGATGCCCTTTTAAAAATCAGGTCAAAAGGTAGGATCAGGTCAGGTTTTCCAATGGATTTTCTCTATTCCACTTGCAGCTGTCTTGAGACCACCCCTAAATAGAATTTTAATACATAGTCAGTAGAACCAATCAAATGTATACTCTATTTCATGTCTGTTTCTACTTAGATTACATGACAGGATGGGTGGTTGTGTGTGTCAGAGAGAATTTCATACCCAACATGTTTTCAATCCTTTATGTGGTGTTACTAGCAAGGGAAAATAAAAGCACCCATTTAATATCCTTGTACCTTTTGGCTTCACTCTCTTTTTATCTGGAATCAGTGCTAATAAGCTTTCCTTCATGGTCTTAAAAGCATTGCCAAAAATGTTAGATGTTTACCCCTTTGTTATTCTATTTCTCTGAATGGGTCTACAGTGCACACTCCTTACTGCAGCGCGTAGAATACATACATTGAATGTCTCTCAAGCAAGAGTGTAGATGTTGAGGTACTGCTTAGGTGAGTAAAGACATGCCTCAACCCTTCAGGCATGTCTACACAGCACACACCGTTGGTGGCAGCATGTACGGTATGTGTAGCCACACACTGCAGGAGGTGGACGGGAAAGGCTTCAGAAGCAGGGAGCTGCCATTGCCTTTTCTCACTCCCTCCTGCCTGCCAGCGCCTTTCACTACCACACCATACTGTGGAGGAAGTCTGTTTTTCACTGTGGCATGTACCTGTGCAGTGTAAATATAGCTTACAGGTGTGTACTTATGATTAGGCTTTAATAACAGTAACTAGTACAACAGAGAAGACATGGGAGAGATATTTGAAAATAAGTAAATATAATGTATATATCAATTAATATAATCCCCTTTTACTTAGTATTTACTTTTACTTGGCAACCTTTTAACTGTCAGGAAAATCCATGTGTCTTTGGCATCCACTAGCACATTACATTAGAAAATATGATTATCCTCTTGTTTCTTGCCATAAGTTGGTTCTTTGTCAAAAAGAGAGTAGACCATTAGTGCTGCATAAAGTTCAATGGAATTGCATGGAGTATAAATCAGGGAAGAATTTCCCCCCTCTCTCATTTTATAAGAGGACAAAAGCCTCTTTTAAAATTGCATGATGGAAGAAATACTGAAAGTGAGTTTGCCTGCCATTTAGAAAGCTTTATTAAAATTTTGCAAAAAGGAACACCACAAAGATCACCTATTGCTAGTTGCTGAAAGAGGATTTGAGTCTCCAAGGTAGCATATGTATGAAGAGGGGCTGCTGCTATTCTGGTAAATGCTGTTTTATAATTGAACTGCAAAGTAAATAGTCAAATAAAAGTCAGAATAGAAAACAGCTTCTGCCCCTGAACAATTTTAACTGAAACTTATTTGGAAATATTTGGATGTTTATTCTAAATCATTAACCAGTTTCAAACACTGTAGTTGCTGTGCTTTTCAGCATCAGTAAAGCTTCTTTTTCATATTCCCTCACCCTCAAAAACAAACAAACAAACCTGTAAAGAGTGGGTATACATACTAGTAATTTAAGGATAAAAATCATTTTACCCTTATCACTTTACCCATTTATAATTAACCTAAAACTAGCATTAGAAACCCAAGAAATTCAAAATTAAGGTTACACTTCAAAGAACTCCAAACACATTAAGGTATGGAAATGCACAATTGATACATCCTAACAATTTTAACTCTTCCCTGTAGTAATACCATGCAACAAGCATGCAATAATGATTAAGGGACCTGAGTGTTTGTGGCTCCAGATATGCTCTTTTATTTCAATTTTTCACCTTCATGATGTCACTACAATTTGGGTGTTTTGGGAGTCTAACTGTTCATTTCCATACCTTAGCATGTCTGAATTTGTTCTAAAGTGTATTTCTTTGGAGTCAATTTTCATTGACGTCAATTAGGATTGGATTGGACCATGAGTGCATAAAAGAAAAGTCACACTTTGCACACATTAGTAAAGCTTGTCTATGGATTACAAACTCAAACAAACTTATCCAGAAAACTATGAGCCAAATACTCCAATAAGCTATGGAAATAATTTACTAACCAAAATGAGAATAACAGTCCTTAGAAAACCTGGGTTTATTTTCATTTTCCCAAGTCTTCACTGCTTGTTACTTGCAGATGGTCTAATAGTAACAGTTAACTGGAAATTATACACCACTCTAAAACGAGTTACTTATTGAAAATCTTGTATATGCAATTGCTATGCAGAAAATAAATTTTCATAAAAGAATAGACTTGCTATATCATGAAATGTGGCAAATATAACAACAAATTTTTGTTCGTTATTTCCAAGTTCCATAAATTTTTAGGTAAAATTCCATTAAAAGATTTCAGATTTTCAAAATTTTCCAGTTTACGGTTGAAACTGAAATTTTTGAAATTTGTTCTTCTCCTTTCCTCTTTCTTTTAATTTTTTTGCCACTGAATACACTACAATCAAGAATATCTTCAATTTATTTTTATATTTATTTTTCTTTCTTTTCCTATTTCCCAGTCGGTTACTATTCAAATCTGCAGCAACTTTGGAAAAGTTATAGAGTGGCTAATGGAAAAAAATGAAACTTTGCAATTGTGTCATCCTGCAACTTAGCAAAAGGGGAAAATAAGTGTAACAATCAATTTAATTCATTTTATTGCACTCAGTGGCAAAATGGGAAAGTAGGGAGAAATATAGGGAGATATGGGGAGAATGAAATATTTAAATTACAAATATTCTAATTTCTTTGAAGTATTTCATGAAAAAAATACAATGAATGGAAAAAACTGTTCCATTTCAAACACTGCAAAACAGAAACAACTTTGAATTTTTTTTTAAATGTTGTGATTCTTCCCACTCTCCTTTCCCCTTCCTCATTTTTTTTATTAGCTCTAATGGCAACTGTGAGGAGGTATGCTTCCCCGCACTAACCCTGCAAGAGCTGAGTTAAGCTAGGTGGGCCTAATCAGCTACTTATGCTGCAAACAGGGGAGCTTTAGACTAAAGGCAGCTAACAAGAGAGAAGCACACCTGCCAGGGTCAAGGGGGATTTCTACAAAAGACAGGAAACTGGAAGCAGCCAGGGGCTGCTGGTAAAGGCTAAAGTCCATCTCTGGGAAGAAGGAAGAGTGTTTGAGAGGCTGCAGAGAAGTTGCCTAAAGTCCCTCCCTGGGCAGATGGAGTGAAGAGACTGCCAAATCTATAGGAATAGGGAAGCCCAGGAGGTATGGAAGTGACTCAGGGAAAGGCACCAAGGTGCAAGGACTGGACCTTAGCTGTTGTGTAGAGGGTCTCTGAACCAGCACCTGGAGTAGAGGGTGGACCCAGGATCCCATGCCAGCTACTGCCTGAGTGGCACAGAGAGGCAATGAAATGGGGGACTGCTGGAACCTTGATGCACTTCCCCCTGAATGAGGAAGCCACAATAGTGACCTGGCCAGAGGGTGGAGTCACAGAGAGCACAGCTGCAGCTCCTGAGAGCAAGAGGAAAAACTGATGACCCTCTTGAGCGGTGAGTAGAGCAACCTCATCTCAGCAACCCATTTTGGAATATGCTAAGAGACCCTGAAGAGTTTAAAAAAAAAAAAACAGCCTAACTTGTCTCATTTGCACTATGTAAAACTCCCTCTTTCTAATGTTCACTTTTGTCTTTCGTGCTAACAATGTATTTTATATCTCTTATATAATTATATATAATATATATATTTTGTCTTGATAGCAAATGAGTGTATTGCAATGAAGGCATTTCTTATTTATCTATTTCAGTTAGAAATATAGATGTACTTAAACTGTTAATGGTAGATGTTTGCTGCACTCTTTACAGTCTTTTTTCTTTTGGGCTTGTTTTATTTGTGCCAAAGAGAGAATGATATTTTGTATGATTCAATTACTTATTTTATCATCTCTGATAGATACATATTTATAAGAACCTGACTACCATTGCTGTATTGGCTTGAAATAATTTCCTTGATTTCAATAGGCTTTGGGTCTGGGGCTGTTTGTGCTGTCCTTGGTTTCTGTTTTCCCTTAGCATAACCTGATGGCCAAATTCCACCACTCTTGCTCACATGTAGTTCCATTGATCTCCATTAGGCTTCTTGCAGAGTAACTTAGAACTCAGTGTGAACAAGGGTGGTAGAATCTGGCTCTAAACAACACAGTGTTGTTGTTGTTTTATAGACTAAACACAGTGCTTTCCTGCTTCCAAATTGTCCTGCCTGTGCATAAAAAGCTGAAAAGATGTAAGCTTTTGAAGGCAGGCATCTATATTATAATGATGCTCTCTGCGTTTTGTGGTTCAAAACATCTATGTAAATACTATTCAAATGCCTGGTTAGCTTGAGGTGTGTTTCTGCTTCTCACTCAAGTGTGTGAAAGGGGAGCAGTCTCGGTGTTTCAGTCTAGGGATCATGTTGGAATGGCAGCATTGCTCCTTTACTGGAAAGCATTACCAGATTCACAGAGGTGTTCCTGTGCTAGCATGGTATTAACAATATCTGTGCAGATCTGTGTATGAGTTCAGCACTTGGCTAGAAAAACACGTTGCAAACTCAATATTGTCAAACATGGTGCTGCATGTCCCTCTCTCACGTTTTTTAGGGTTTGTATGCACAGAGCAAGCTTTGAGCATAACACACCCACTTCTACACTGGCATTGTCCTGTTCCTTGACTATATGTGATGACTCATGAAGAAAAAATTCACCTTAATTTTGGCATATTTGGGATGGAGCATATCTCATCATAGATTCATTTTTAGCAAGTGTGTGGCACTAAAGCCAAAACTTGGCCTAGCACCTTCTGCGTCTATTTACCAAAGTAAACTGCAAGTCAAGACTGCAGAGAGTGATTAAATTATCCCTGAATCTGATACAGGAAATGATGTAATTGTCTAATTGCTATGGACACTTTCAAAAAGTCACCTGTTTCTTTCAAGATATTTGAAATGCTTTTTTGGTAATAAGGATGTTTAAAGAAAATATATATAAAGGTAACAGCACACACAGGTTTTGTATAGTGGGGATGCTGAGCCATTAAACCCTGTATATGATGGAAACAACTTCAAGTTAAGGGGTGAAGCAGCACCTGTAGTTCAAGCACTTATAACATCACATCCTGTGTTTAGGAAAAATGATGGTCAAAACAATCAGGTAGTCACTTGGTATTTTGAAAACAAATAATTTTGGACTTGGTTGTGACATTCTATGTGGTCCTGCAGGGTATTATTGAGTCATAAGCTCCCTAACACATGCACATTAGGTATCAGAGCTGATCTGGGTACAAGGAAAGGCAGTATACTATATCTGGCAATACAGAAGCTTAGAATTATGTTTTGAGCCACAATTCCTCCTGGGATGGTGTAGCTAAATGCTGTCTCATATCCTGGGCTACAAGTAAAAACTTTATGTAGCCCTTTTTATTTTTAAAGCTGGTGTAGATTACTGCTGTAGAAAAATAAAGGTTTTAAAATACTTTTGAAAAGGGTAATTCTACTTTTGTAGAACAAAAGTAAGTACAAATATTACAAGAGAGCTTGAACAAAGGCAATAGAGGCTGAGAAAACATCACTTTGTATTTGCTCTGAACATCTTCACGTTGTAATAAAGAACACTGGGCACAATTCTAATATAACTTTGTTTAAAGATAACCTCTGGCATTCCTTGTCTATCTTCTTTGTGACTTCAGTCTGGTGGTTGGAAATGCATCCACTTTTACCTCTAAGCACTGACTAATTTGGGTACAGAAAGAATATACATTTTATAATTACCCTCTTTATAACAATTATACCCTGGATAGCATCCACAGTGAAATGGAGGGTCATGACAAAATCTTCTGTGCTTCAAAGTAATCTTTGTTCAAAATAACAGGGTGGTGAATAAGGGCAATTTGGGATAAGTAGCTCTGGTAACAGAGAGCCAGATCAAGGTAACTTACTTTAGACTCTTTATGTAAAACAATGCAAATCATGCACTCAGCTGTTTTGGCAAAACAGCAGCTAAAGCAGTGATCGCTCCAGAATTCACATTTCAATACAATGGTAAATGTAAACTTAATATTGACCAACTGGTAAGATGTTGCAGAATTCTTTGTTCGGCTCAATAACCAAAGGAAATGAAAAATCAGTGACTACATTCTATAAGTAAGCAACACACAAAGGAAATGCACATAATACATAAATATTAAATACATATTTTACTCATAAGTACAATATCTGTATAATTATGGTTATATGTTCAACCAACCAGAGCATGCAGTGTAATCCAATGGGGCACAGTATGATGGACCTTGATTTGGTCTATTGTGTTTCATACAAATTGCACTCCAAAATGCTTTATATAATAATAATTTAATGATAGAGGAAGAGATAAATTAGAGGACAATGGAGAAAGGATATGGATATGTTTTCAGATGAGATTTGAAAAGAAATGGAGAGTTGATGAGGCAGAGATACAGGAAAGCTGTTCCAGATGGCAGAAGCAGCAGAGGAGAAAACTCTTACCCCAACAGCAGCCAGACAGTGCAGAGTGACAGCTATGCAACAGAATGTGGTCAAACAAAGTTTAAAATAAATCACAAACATTAATAAAGGCAATGGAAACCATGTGTACTCAATACATGTACTACACCTCAGATAACAGTGGTCTAGTATGTATATTACTTTTTATAAGAATTGGCAATTTACTACAGACTTTTGAACAATAAGCCTAGAAAAACTTATTTTCCTAGCACAGAAAGAGTATATATTAAGCACACCATTGTGCATAATGAGTGGGAGACCAGTGCAAAACCATTTCTGTTTTACACTGAGGATTACTTTAGGCCTTATAGCTCTAACAATTTTCAGTTCTAGGTGGTGCAATTTGTAGTTGTTGATCTCTTCCTTGGCATAGCTCAAGGACTAGAGAGATTATTTTACATGTGTAGTTCATGAGACCACCGCTGGAATACCGTATCCAGTTCTGGTGTCAACAATTCAAGAAGGATGTTAATAAACTGCAGAAAGAGCCACAAAACGATTAACATGTCTTATAATGATAGACTCAAGGACCTCAATCTCTTTAGTTCAATAAAGAGAAGGTTACTGGGTAAGTTGATTAGTCTAAGTATCTGCATGGAAAACAAATATTAATGGTCTCTTCAATCCAGCAGAGAAATGTATAACATGACTGAATAGCTGGAAGTGTAAGTGGGAACTGAATGAGCTCTCCCCAGACATCTAGTGATGAGCAGAGGGGAAAGGACTTCATGAGAAGACTGTAGTTGCATAAACACACCTACTCTGCCTAGGTGCTCAGCATGATGGAGATGCTTAACCAAAGTGATCAACTTTTGGCTGATGTTGGGTTACCAATCATTTTTAGCATTGAATGCAGGGGTAATGAAATGTTATCCTTATTGTCTGAGTAAAGGGTAGCAGAAGAGTACTTAAACTGCCCTTAAACTGAACCTCACTTGTTAAGCAGGCAGGGGGTAGGGATGTCAAATCCCAGTGAAGGGAAGAGAAGGCGGAGACAGGTTTTCCTATCCCGTGGTGTGGGCTCTGCCTAAGGAGTCCTAGATACCCCTCCCTTCCCCATTGTTTAAAGATAGAGCTGATTAGACTCAATTGAGTCCTTATTTTGTTCAATGAGCACTAGAATTGAAATCACTGATAACCAGGTACTGAACCTTAGACCTGGTGTGGGACTTCCTTGCAGTGAAAGAGACTGCACAGCCTGCACTACTAGTTAGATTCCCCCTGAAATCACTGAGAGCTGGGTTCAGTGGTGGATCCTGAGCCTGTGACATTGCAGCAGTGATGGTGGCCAGCAGCAGCAGAAGACCCGCAGAAGCTGCAGAGTGAATGGCAGCAACTGTGAGCCAGCAGTGCAGCCACAACAGCTGAGGTGTTGCTTGATGACTCCCACTTCACCCCTCAGGGTCGGAGGTGAACTTACATTAATGCACCTCTGAATTCTGGGACTCTGCTGACCTAAGGCAGCAACTGTGAGTGGGGTGCAGTGGAGGGAGAGATGACTGGGTGGTTAAAGGAACATTTGTTTGAATTTTGCTTCTTTGTGGTGGGAAAGGACACTGCCTGACATACTCTGGGATGGGTGTTTGCTCAGGGTTATATGCTTTTGAATTGTGGCTGTGGTGTTTTCCCAGACAAATGCTGGATTTCTTTTTCCGTTTATTAAGAGTTGTTGTTTTTTTGTTTTTTTTTTTGCTATACACAAACTCCGTGCTTGTAAGAGGGGATTTCCTCTTTGAAGTGCCCTGGGGTTGTTTAATTTCCCCAGATTAATGGGTACGGTCTCGAGCTAGTTCTGTTTTTTATTGTTGAGAGGAGCCCCTAGCTATTGAACCAGATCCTTCTTGCTGCCAACTCCACCTGCAGAAAGGGTACAGAAGCTGAAGATAGACAAACTGAAAACAAGGGGTGTATATATATATATATATATATATATATATATATATATATATATATATATATTTTTACTGAGTAATTAGCCATTGAAATACTTTACTAAGGATTGTGGTGGAGTCTGAACATTTTAAAATCAAGATTGAACATTTTTTTTTTTCTAAAATAAGCTTCAGGAATTGTTTTGGGGAAGTTCTATGGCCTGTATTATGCAAGAGGTCAGACTAGATTATCACAATGGTCTCTTCTGGCCTTGGAATCTATGATCACTCCGATCTGCACATTAAATTGAGCCCAGAAACCCACTTGTGGGTGTATTTCCCAATAGCTATGTCTACCTCAGGCAAGGGTTTATTCAGTAGGGAAGAGGGCAAACATTTTCCTTAGATATTATAGATATTCTGATAAGAAATGTTTTAGAAGATGATAATGTCCTTTTGAAGAAATAAGCAAAAGAATCAATGCTTGTTTAAAAAAAAATTCTAGAGTCCACATGTAAGAGAGGATTTTTGGTAGCCCAGAGTCCAGTAACATGCTCAGACCACTGCTCACAACTGGATTACCAATTGTTATGCTTGTAGCTGAAAGTATCTAAAATGAGGCCTTTCTGAAACTTTAGCACAACTAACAGAGCAGGCGGGGAGGGTGAAATGAGTGACCACAGAGTAAAGGTGACCCTCTGCCCTCCTGCTTAGAGTTGTTTTTTCTGAAGCATGCAGGTTTGCAAGATGGAAAGTCTGGCTATAGTTAACTATTGCTATACAGCTGGTTAACTGATGGAAAATTCTGCACCTGACAAGCTGGAAATCTCCACACTTAACTTAGCTTCTGCTCACCAGTTTTTTTATGAGCAAGATATGTAATGCTCACAAATGGGGTATATAAAAAGAGGAAGACCTCTAAGCTCAATGGACGCTTGAACACCAAGTTCCCCTACAGATGGAAAGCTGGCCCCTGGAAGTCTAGTCTCAACCACCTCAACGCCCTGGGTAAATATGAATCTGGGTGCTCTACTAACCTGTTGTGGATGTTAGTGCTGAAGACTAAAGTAGAAGCTTTGAGTGAAAGCACTTTTGTTTGACTGCTTGCATCACCTATCTATTGGCCGGATGGCTGTGTCCCCATTGATTTATTTCCTGCCACCGCCTTGTAAAGAGTAAAGTTTACCAAGAGGTTTGGGTTCAGCAAAACCGCAGGTAACACATGCTCCCCCAACACCACCAGGAGGGAAAAAAGCCATTGGATGTCATTACTGTACTGTAATTGAAATCTTGAAAAACTAGGGTGACTGTAAATGCCAAACAAAATAAAATCTGGCATCCAAACTTCAAGATGGCAAAGGCCAACTCCATAGGCCAGTAATGGTGCTCAGCTGCCACTACAGGATGCTCACATTACTTAGACCATAAATCCAGAACTCCTGTCTCTTCTGTTCCATAGCGGATTCTGATCAGGATATTATTGCACGGGGTAGACAATCCTCCGGTAAATTCACAGATATTCCTATTACCATCACATTAAGGAGTTTGTCCTTTCTCTGCATGGCTTGAGAAACAACACTACTACATATTCAAGCCTGTGTAAAGCTATTTGCCCTAATCTAACACTTAACTTTACTTAGTCCTTCCATATGTGTCTGAATAACAGCTCCCTTTGAATTCCTAAGTAGTCCCTGTCTGTATGTTGTCCAATATATGTGGAAGTTTTCAGTTCTCAGGTAGGTGTGTATGTGTAAAACACTTTAGAGCAGGGACCATTATTTTGTTCTGTTTTACAATGTTTTTAACTGCCTGATTTAATACTTATTTTGTTCTATTTCAACATCTGCCTCTTTTTTTTTCCTTTTTTTTTTTTTTTTCTTTTTTAATGAATTGCAATCCTACTGAAGAGAGATCTTTTGGGTAAAAGGATAAAAACAGGCAAGGAAACTGTTCTAGATGTCTCGGTAATGCATTTGTTTTTCAAGCTAGTCTCAGCATGTTCCTTTTACACAAGAGAAAACCTTTTTTAATTATAAGATTAATCATTTTCCTTATGAAATTTCCTGAGTAAATTAATAATTACTTTGAGTAATCAGTTTTACAGATAATCATGGTTCTTTATTTAAACCATAAAAGCAGAGGATCTTAGGAGTAAAACAGGCAAAAACCCCTTTTGGTTTAAATAAATATAAAGTCAATGTGTCATGGGGTAGTTACACCCTATCACAGGGTGTCAGGTCATGTGTGGTCAATGAAAGGGCAAAGCAGTACCGCAGCTGGTTAGGTCACATACTGATGATCCTTACTATAAAATATGGTCCTACTGCCTAGTGACTGGAATCAATAAAGTTGCCCTTCCACACAGGGCTGCATGGCCCAATGGCTAGAGACAATAGAGTGGCCCTTCTGCTCAGTGCAGCGTGGCCTAATGGCTCATTGGGGGCGTGGGGTGCCACACAGGGATATGTGGTGCATAGGCTAGGGGGAGTCAGGCTCTCCCTGCTCCTCAGAGTCTCAGCCCAGGGCCCTGGCGGTGGTGGGGGCTCTTATCACAGAGTCAGCAGGGATCCTCCCAAAACACGCTGACTGGTTCAATCACCAGAGAAAGGTCTAAGTCCCCTGGCCTGCTTCCTACCCTTTCTCCCTCAGCAATGCTCCATAGTTCCTAGGGTTACCATATGTCCTCTTTTTCCCGGACATGTCCGGCTTTTCGGCAGTCAAACCCCCGTCCGGGGGAATTGCCAAAAAGCCGAACATGTCCAGGAAAATGGCGGCTCTGCTCCTCCCCGACTCTTCGGCTCTGTTTAAGAGCCGGACTGCCCGAGCGCTACCGGCTTCGGGCAGCCCCCCGTGCCTCCAGACCCTGTGCCGCCGGAGCCCGGGAGGGGAAGTGCCCGGCTGGGGGCGCAGGGTCCGGAGGCATAGGGGCTGCCCAAAGCCCGAGTGCTACCGGCTTCACGGTTTGCCAGACAGCCTCCAGACCCTGCGCCCCCGGCTGGGCGCTTCCCCTCCCGGGCTCCAGCTGCGCTGGGGAAGCGCCGGCCAGGGGCACAGGGTCTGGGGGCTGCCCGGCAAACCCTGAAGCCGGTAGCGCTGGCGCAGGCCTTTCCCAGTGGCTGGGAGTGGGAGGGAGGAGGGGGCGGAGTTAGGGGTGGGGAAATGGGCGGGGCCAGGGCCCATGGAGGGTCCTCTTTTTTTATTTATTAGATATGGTAACCCTAATGGTTCCCCCCTCTGGAGTCCTGAAGTGGCATAGCTCCTGCCAGTGCAGTCTCTTCTCTGGGCTCGTGAGGCAGCCTGGAGTCTGTCTGGAGCTCTGTAGTCAGGGCCTGTAGCTGCTCCCAGAAGAAAGTCTGCTGTCTGCATCCTCCCCCTTCAGCAGCCTGACCAGACTGAGTTGAGCTGGTTCCTTTTATACAGTCTCCAGCAGAGTCAGAGGGGCAGGGCTTCCTCAGCCTCCAAAGCACAGTTATGCTTTTGGAGCTGGTGTGTGGTAGGTACACCATGTCATACAGTGTCAAACTATTTCTTCAAGCAGACAAGTCTAGTTAAAATCTTACATCTTCTCTTAGTAAATAATAATTTATGCAATTATTCTGTTTCTCATGGTCAATGTATGACACAACACAAGGTAAATAGCCCAATCCTGCAAATTGCAGAACACTCTCTTTGAGTATGAAACACCCTGAATCCAATGGAAAATGCCAAACAGAAGTGACTCAGCACCTTGGGGTGACAGGCCTCGAGTAAATGGCAGAAGATCCATTAGTGTTTGGGAGGCACTTGTATACTATGATCATGGCAAACTATATGAACACTTAGATAGATGAGAAGATGGGATAAATGTTGGAAAGTCATGGGGCAATGTTGGGACCTTCCCAGCTACACAGTGTAAGATCCATAACTGAACTGTCCCAAATCCTAAACAAGAGATGGATTTGGCTTGGAGTAGGAGTGCAGGATATTTTAACAGAACTACTGTGCACATAAGGTGGCTTGTTCAAAGTCTCTCTGAAACTATGGCAGAATTTAATCCAGATCTCCAGAGTCCCATTTAATTCACTTACCCTTTCCCTTCTAGATCATTAATGCTTTTCTGTGGAATCAGGTGGTGATCTTCATGTGAAGGAACAGTAGCAGAACATGAGAAAAACTGAACACATTAAAAAATCTGTTTTAATGATTTAAAAAGTATAAACATTGAGGCTGTGGTATCTGGCAGAAAGGCTTTTAGTTGCATCTAACATCACAAATTTCCTGTCCATCAAGTTAATTAGGAAACAATCCCATCTGAGGACAGCAGATCTTGTTGAGAAGCAGCAAAGAGAATTATTAGTCTTTGAAGTGTATGAAAATAGGAGAGGGAACATACAGAAAACGATGGGAGAGAAGCATAAGGAAATAATCAGGCGAAGGACTTATCAAATTCCACTGAAACAAATGCCTTAATGGGTGTTTTATTCTGCCCCTAATGTAAGGAATGAGAGAGTCTACTAGAATTAAAAGTTATAAAAATGTTGTGTATACTATTTGCTACAACATGGGTCAAATTTAGCCATCGTATAAGCAGGCACATTTCTCCATTTCCTTGTATTCACTTATTCCACAGCTGAATTTGACTCTGTATATTTTCTTTGTATATGCTGTGTTTGTCCCTCAGCTACAACATTGTCAAAGATAATAAAAGCAGCATTACAAATTTATATCTATAAATAAACTTGGTTGATCAGGAAAGCTTGTTGTTAGCAGAGCATTATTGACTGAAACTAAGTAGTCAGCTACACAAATCCTCTCCTTCTGACCCACTCGAATGCATTAGGGGTGCATAAGCTACTGATGATTCAGACCTATAATATTGCCTATGGAGCAGCATTATAGTTATTTCATAGTCAAAAGGATGGGCTCCAGTATATAACAAAGTATGTTGTCTGTATTCAGGAGGATTTGAGCCTCCAAACAATATCAGAAGCAAGACCATCTCCAAAGTTGTCATGTCAGGGTTAGGCAAAGCAGACAAGATAAGAACTGATTTAAAATCTTTGTTCCAAACACTCCAGTTTTCGTGAGATTGCATTTTTTAAAAAAAGTTTGTTTATCCTTTTTTTTTCCCCTCGCACCCTCTGCGCTTCCTGGGCCAGGACAATATGCAGAAGTACAAAAACACTGAAATACCATGAAGCTCCCTGCACTGCAGCACTGAATTCAATACTCATTCTAGTGTCCCACCATCTCTCAGGGCCTGCCTTCACTATGTTGCTAATTCTAGCTATAACTTGTTTTTTGCTCTGAACTTGACCACGTATAAAAATATCTAACTCACTTAAAGTAGTGCTTTAAGTTTGAGCTAGCTGCCCTGTCAGGATTGCAGTTTGAGAGATGATGTTCAAGCTAGGAAACAGTGGGGATGCTACAGCTCCAATTACAACAGCTCATCGGCTGCTAATCCAATCTGTGCTGCTCAGCTAACCTGTGTAGCTCAAGTGATGTTTTGCAGTATGGTCACTCAGTCCATGCTCACTCGAGCTAGGCTTTCAATTGGAGTTTGATGCCAAGGCACTTTTGAAAATTCCACTAGATGCTAGCTGTATCTTTAGATACCTAAATACCTTTGAAAACCTGGCTCTGACACTCTGGCTCCATTTCCACATGTGTAAAATGGGGATAATGCTTCCCTAGTTTACAAGAGTGTTGTACAGATAAATATATTAAAAATTGGAAGGTGCTCAGCTACTAAGGTACCATGAATTTTTTTGCCTGTATTATAGGGGAAGATCCCACTTGTTTTTCTTTTGCAGCAAAGGTACATAGAGGTGAGAATGTTATCAATAATTGTAGAAATGCATAATAGTGGAATAGGCAGAAAATTGACCATTAATGAAATAACACTTTGAAACGTACTATAAGTCAATATTTCTTGACAGTTGTTATTCAGAATGGAATACTGATTACTGTTAAGAGCAATGGATCTATCAGATATTGAAACTTTAAATTCAGGAGAGGAAATGACAGTCCAATTTTAATGTTCTCCCAGCAAACAGACATGTTTTTTGTTCAACCCAGTGCTTCTGCAATACATTTTCATGTTTCTATAATATAGATCCAATAATTTAAATGGAGAAATAAATAAACAAAACAAGCAATTATTGTTTTGTATGCAGTTTTAGGGTTACCATACGTCCGGATTTTCCCGGACATGTCCGGCTTTTTGGGACTCAAATCCCTGTCCGGGGGGAAATCCCAAAAAGCCAAACATGTCCGGGAAAATCCGGCGCCGCTGGGCCGGGGGCTGGCCCGGGGCCGGCGGTGCTGGGCGGCGGGGGTGGGTGCGCCGGGCCGCCGCCCAGCACCGCCGGCCCCGGGCCAGCCCGGTGGTGCTGGACGGGCCAGGGGTGCTCGGCCGGGGGCCGGGGACCAGCAGTGCTGGCCAGGCCGGGGCTGGTCGGCCAGGCCGGGGCCGGCACCCCAGGGCCCGAGCCGACCCAGGCTGGAAACGCCGGGGGGGGCCAGTCTGGGCCGCGCCTCCTCCCCCCCACACCCGCCTTACCTGCTTCAGGCTTCCCGCGAATCAAATGTTCGTGGGAAGCAGGGGAGAGGGCGGAGACTTTGGGGAAGGGGCGGAGTTGGGGCAGGGGCATGGGCGGGGCTGGGGGCGGGGGCGGGGCCCTGTGGAGTGTCCTCCTTTTGGAGGCACAAAATATGGTAACCCTATGCAGTTTTACATTTATTTGAAATCTACCTTAATTCCTAGTGAGTAAAATAATTCCAGATCATTAACATCAAAAGAAATTTGAGTGGGCACTATTTTATAAAGTTAGATGCCAAAACTTGTCACATGTCAACAGTTGGGTTTTTTTTTTTGTTTTGTGTTTTTTTTTTTTTTTTTTTTTTTTCTACACACTTATAATTAATTATATTTTCAGAATAGCTTGGGGCCTTATTCATATCCATTTTATAAAGTATTATTAGGAAATTATGCTTTGTGCTTCCGTTTATTTAAAGAATATCACTGCTGAATTCACAATAAGCAAACTAGTTAAAGGAGAGCCTTTGGGGAAATGTAGTGCATTAAAACAAAAATGAATGGAATATGGAATTTACAACCAGAAAATCTCATGAAGGATTGTGCATTTCCACATTGATATAAATCATAAGTTCTGTAAATATGTATAGCATCATGAATAAATGATTGCTAAATGCAAAGCTAAGTAAGCCGTGTTACTATAGCTTGCACAGCTACTCTTTCTTGGTTATAGGAGATGCTCCTGCATAATAAGTGAGGGTTTTGGTAATTACTGCAATGAAATAATTAGATTGTGAAAGGAATTAAGCATTACTTTCCTTTGTTGTCCAAGGCCCTGATCCAAAGCCATCAAAGTCAACGGCAGTCTTTTCATGAACTTCCATGGCCTTTGGATCAGATCCATATGCAAATTATGCAGGATTGTCGACTAAATTCAGCCTTGCTATAAGTGTACACAATCATATTGACTTAAATGAAGTTGCCCCCACTTCTGCTTGGGATAAATATGGTTCCAGAGTGAGTACTACAGGGTGAAAACCTGTATATTAAAAGCTGGACCAAACTGAAGCCAATGGGGTCATATCAGGGATGAATTTAGCTTATTTTTAATATAATTAGATTGCTGAAACAATTTTCTACCATGACACAGCTTAGTATTACAAATATTAGCCTTGATTTCCTCCTATTGAAATATATCTCTGGAATGAAGTAGAAACATAAGATACATTCTATTTGTCTCAGTTTTTTATTTATTCTGACCTACATTTGTTTCTTAAGAAAATAATCAGATACTATCCTCTAGAATACCAGTTGCTGTAATACACAGCATTATTGTTGACTCACCTCTTATGGACATCCTGTGAAAAGTGAGTCAGAAGTTGGGACTTCAGTGCTGAGCATTCAGTGTAGTAAGGTTGGTAGACCATAGAAGGATGAGTACTCAAGGTATGTCTACACTACAAAATTAGGTCGATTTAATAGAAGTCTATTTTTTTAGAAATCAATTTGATACAATCGATTGTGTGTGTCCCCACTAAGCGCATTAAGTTGGGTGGAGTGCGTCCACAGTACCGAGGCTAGTGTCGACTTTCAGAGCGTTGCACTGTGGTAGGTATCCCACAGTTCCCGCAGTCTCCGCCGCCCATTGGAATTCTGGTTTGAGCTCCCAATGCCTGATAGGGAAAAACATTGTCACGGGTGGTTCTAGGTACATGTCGTCAGGCCCGCCTCCCTCAGTGAAAGCAATGGCTTCACTAGCCTCTGGGACGGAGAAGATACAGGGAGCGTTGAAACATTTGCAGCTGTGGGAGGAAAAAAATGGAGAGTGGTATTTAAAAAATCACATTTTAGAGAACAATGGGTAGACTCTTTTACGGTGAACCAAGCTGTTAACATTACAAGGTTTCAAACAGCAGCACCCCCATTTCCCATACCAAGCACCTGTTGGTTTGGTCATTTAAAATGGGTTCGCCATTTAAAAGGAGGGGCTGCAGTTTTCAGGTTTACATGCAGCACAAACCCAACTAAACCCCCCTCACACTCTATTCTCTGGGATGATCGCTTCACCTCTCCCCTCATCGCGTGGCACACAGAGGTGGTGATTTCTGTTCAGCCACAGGCAAACAGCCCAGCAGGAATGGCCACCTCTGAATGTCCCCTTAATAAAATTCCCCTGTTTCAACCAGGTAACCCTGAATGATATCACTCTCCTGAAGATAACACAGAGATAAAGAACGGATGTTGCTTGAATGCCAGCAAACACCGGGACCATACGCTGCCATGCTTTGTTATGCAATAATTCCAGACTACATGCTACTGGCCTGGTGTGGTAAAGTGTCCTACCATGGAGGATGGAATAAGGCTGCCCTCCCCAGAAACATTTTGCAAAGGCTTTGGGAGTACATCCAGGAGAGCTTTATTGAGATGTCCCTGGGGGATTTACACTCCATCCTCATACATGTTAACAGACTTTTCCAGTAGCTGTACTGGCCATGAATACATCCCAAGTCTTCAGGGCAATTTAATCATTAAACATGCTTGCTTTTAAACCATGTACAATATTTACAAAGGTACACTCACCAGAGGTCCCTTCTCCACCTTCAAGGTCCGTGAGCTTGCCTTGGGTGGGTTGGGAGGGTACTGGGTCCAGGGTGGTAAACAGTTCCTGGCTGTTGGGGAAAACGTTTTCTCCGCTTGCATGCTGTGTGCGATCTTCAAAGTCCTCGTCATCATCATCTTCCTCATTCCCAAAATCTGCATCTCTGTGGCATGAGAATCCATTGACAGAGTCCATGCATAGGGGTGGAGTAGTTGTAGGGGCACCCCCTAAAATGGCATGCAGCTCATCATAGAAGCGAAATGTCTGGGGCTCTGACCCGGAGTAGCCGTTTGGGTCTCTGGTTCTTTGGTAGGCTTGCCATGAAGCTCCTTAAGTTTCATGCGGCACTTCTGCGGGTCCCTGTTATAGCCTCTGTCCTTCATGCCCTTGGAGATTTCTTCAAATATTTGGGCATTTTGTCTTTTGGAATGGAGTTCTGATAGCATGGATTCGTCTCCCCAAACAGCAATCAGATCCAGTACCTCCTGTTTGAGCTCTGCATGGTCACCTGTGCTGATCAGCGCGCCACGTTGGCCAAAAGGGAAATGAAATTCAAAAGTTCGTGGGGCTTTGCCAGTCTACCTGGCCAGTGCAACGGAGTTGAGAATGCTGTCCAGAGTGGTCACAATGGCGTACTCTGGGATAGCTCCCGGAGGCCAATACCATCTAATTGCATCCACACTACCCCAAATTCGACCCAGCAAGGTCGATGTCAGTGCTAATCCCCTCGTTGGGGAGGAGTACTGAAATCGATTTTAAGAGCCCTTTAAGTCAACAAAAATGGCTTTGTTGTGTGGATGGGTGTAGGGTTACATCGAACTAATGCTGCTAAATTCGACCTAAACTCATAGTATAGACCAGGGCTCAGTGTTTAGAGGGGAACAAGGAGGAAAAGCTCACACAGATGGCGTTGAGAGAGACCAAAATTCAGGGTACTATGACTGGCATTTGATGCACCATTTATAGATTTTATAATTTATAAATCCCTGTTTGTGCTGCATACATTAATAAATATGTTGTCTTATTCCCTTGAAGTTCTCTGCCTGAGATTTTCCCTTCCTGCCTTCTTCCTTGTGACTTCCCCTGACCGGGATCACAAAGTATTTCCTGTGCTGTTCCTGTGCTGCAGCCTTTGAGAAGTAGTATGAGAAAAATTCCTCCAGAATGAGAACAGTGCAAAGGATGAGTGGTCACAAGACCACCTGAACTTTCTAGTCAGATCCTGGATTGTACACGGAGGGGTCTCTCTGAGGTTTACTGCCCAGGATGGAGTAAGAGTCGGCAAGGAGCTGACTAAACTATGCACACCTTGTGGGCATACGGAACTCTGTGGGAGACAGTGTGGAATGTTGGAGTGCAAGAGTATGGAAGCATGTCACAAAGAAACACCCCTTAAAATAAATGGAGGGGCTGTATGATAACTTATAACAGGACAATTACATCTCTTCATAGTCTGAGGAGAAAGCAAAGCATAACTGCAGGCATGCTTAGCCAGTCTGACTTGGTAGGGAAATCACAGTGTAGGCAGGGAACTGTGTACCCTGGAAAAAAGTCAGGTGGGAGATAGATACAACCTCCACCCAAGAGAAATGTTGGCTCAGGAGCTGGGAGCCTAGAGTGAGTGTCCTTAGTGGCCCACTGAGGGGAAATTCAAGTATAGCTACCCTGAACTGTGACAGTTGTTCCAGTTTTCAAGCAGCCTGAGATCCGAAAGGCACAGTAACACCAAAGCCACAACTTATTTCCCTAGTTTTATTTCTTTACCAATACCAGGGAGGTTGGCATGTGAGCCATTTAAGATGGCTCAATGCCACAAACAAATTCCCCTTCAGAGAGGCACAAAGCAGGACTCCCCATTACAGCAAGTCACTAAGAAGAATTTCTATTCTAGGGCGGTTTAAGACAGCCTTAACAAACCGAAGGATCTGGCCCATCAAGCATAATGCAACCTGAATGTGAAACTTGCTTTCCTTACTAACTGGAGTTAAAAATTCAGCATTTGTTGAATGGTGCTAAAGATTAGCCCACAGGACATTTTAAGTGAGGGTTTTTTTGTTTTAAGAGTCAGACTAACTTTGTTTTGGTAGTTGCAGCCAGTTCTGCACTGGTGACTATAAAACTCAGATCTTCATGTGTTCTGTATGCAAAATCATATTTTGTTTCCCAGAGCATCTATTTGGAGTGGGAGATATATTCCAGGATTCAGGTTGTTCCTTTCCCTGAGATATTCTTGACCCACACTTTGAGGATACTGACCATTCCTGAGACTGTGTTCCTTGAAAAGGAAATATATATATATTTTGACAGTTGCTGACTGTAGGGCAACTTTGATGCTGACTTATGCCCTTTATTTTTCTCTTTTTTGGACACTCTTCCTTCAGGATTGTTCCCCCCCCCCCTCCTTACTGTTCATAGATTTCTCTGTGGCTGCACACACTTGACCTTAAAGTCACTCTGTGAGTGCTTGGTTAGCCTGCCACCAGGCAGTCAAAAATTGACCATCTCTGTGCTAGCTGACAAAAGCATATCTCAAAATAGTCCAGGATTTGAAATGTCTTTTTGGCCTTTTCATTGTCAGATCAGAACTCAAAACAGCTTAAAGTGATTTACACAATATGTTCCTTCTTTTATACTGAGGCAACTCCTGTTGACTTCAGTAGGAGTTTCAGGTGTTTGTGACAAACCTCTCTACATTTGACCCTCTGGTAACAATGGGTCCCACCCGATCCACAGCTCATCCTGTGTCAAAGCCATGTGGCAAACTATCAAGAAGAGAAATAGTATTCTTTTTCCATATATAACCAAGTTATCTTAATGAATTTTAGCAGATTCTCTCACTCTTGGTCTATTCCACTCAGCCTATATATTGGATGTCAAAATACACTGTAGGCCAACCATGTGTTACTAGAAATACTGAAAGAATTACTGGGTGAAGTTCTATGGTCTGTGCTACACAGGAGGTCAGATTAGATTATCACAATGGTCTTTACTAGTCTTAACATTTATGAATCTATCAATTTCCTCACACTTCAGTCATTCCTAGGATTGTAGTTTGGCAAAGGGAAGGTTTCCAGCCCTCTTCCCCAAAGATGAATTCCTTCACCAAACATTATGGAGGTTTTGTACACTCTATCACACATTCTTTTACTTCCCTCACTCACAAAAGACTCTAGAATAAATAGCCCTTGTCTAGTCCCTTGTGGGTACCCAATTCAGTGTAAAATTATCATTTGGAGCCTAATCCTTCCCTCCCCTCTCCCACCCCCATTTTTCTCAAGTGAAGGAAGTACCTGAAATATTAGACTTTCCCCTCTTTATTAATTTCTCTAGTACTGATGATTGGGTTGCCTATCTAAATAAACAGTTAAGCAAGTAAAGTAAAAGACAAGAAAATCACCACCCGACTCTTAATTTGGCAGGTACTTCAAGAATTTGGATGTGCTTACACTTTTTATATACTTCATCTTAGTGTCTTACACATCAAAAAGTTAGTGTTCAATAGTTGCCTTATTCCTGAATTGTTACCTGTACTCCCATCTTACAATGATAACTTACAAGATTTCAGTAGAGACTTCACATGATATCCTTCATGGATAAATAGCATGAAAGCCACGTATTAGGTGTAGTAAGTTTTTCAGGTGTGTGACAGAAATTGCTTGTAAAGAACAGTGAATCCTTTGCCCAATAACATCAATGTGTCACAGCTTACATGAGGAATTTTACACTTTCTGCCATCTGCAAAAGTAGTTTGGAGCGTAGAAAATGGCCTGAGAACCAGGAAAAGGGAGAGTATATAGAACACACCCCTCCAGTCACAGCCTTCTTTCACCACAGATCAGCACCTACCATCCAGGGTGTCAGAATAGGAATGTATTTTTGTGGTCTCCTATGGGTTAGTCAACTTTGGGGGGGAATAGAAAGGATTTTTCCTCTCACTCCCAGATTGGTTGGAGTGAGGAAGGTTTGTTTTGTTTGTTTCCAACAGCAGGTTGGGGACCTGGGTGGGTAGGTTAGGAGGTATGGTTAACGTTACCATTATTTATCAGATGTCAGGAATCCAGTGCAAGTTCTCATTCTATAAGGGTCAGGTTCCTTGATAAATTGGAGTAGGAAACAGACTTATGGGAAGACATCCCCTGCAAAGAAGCAGTGGAGGGAGGCCTCTGTCCCCTTTGCCCTCATGTGAGAGGAGGGCAGGAGGGTCCAGCAATAGCCTGGGACCAGGCTTGTTGGGGGGAGGGAATGATGACCTGCACTATATATATCTATAGATATATCTATATAGATATAGATCTATCAGATAAATCCTAGCTGAGTTAATAAAGTTGCAGCCTAATTAAACCATATCTCTTGCAGTTTGTCTTTGTTCCAATGGCTGATATTTTCTCAAAGCTGTTTACTCAATCAGGGATTACAATCTACATGTGGTATGTGAATTTCTCTCAAGATCACTTCCTTTTCTGTAACCACTTGTCCCTACCTGGCAGAAATCCATAGAACCCTGATTATCTGGTCTCAACCATGCTGCATTCTCTTACATGGTAAGAGCTGGGATATCACCAACTGTGGAGCTCAGCATCAGTTACTGTAACACTAAGTGGATTCTTCCTGAAAACTGTTCTGCCCACAGCAAAAGAGTCGAGCTAATGAACTTTTCTATGTAGTTTAACATAGACTATAAGCAGAATCCTGGGGATCATTACAGTTGTCCTTTTTATTATTGAGTTAATTCATATGTAATTCCCCCTTTCCTCCCTGGGTAACTCAGGGGCAAGCAACACTCACAGTAAAGTTTGTCAGTGCAATGGGTCTAACTCAAAATACCAATTGTATACAATATGCACCCACTATACACTTAGGCTATGTCTTCACTACCCGCCTGAATCGGCAGGTAGAAATCGATCTCTCGGGGATCGAATTATCGCGTCTCATCGGGACATGACAATTGGTCCCCGAATCGACACTTGTACTCCACCAGCACAGGTAGGAGTAAGCGCTGTCGACAGGGGAGCCGCGGAGGTAGATTTGCCGCCGTCCTCACAGCGGGGTAAGTCGGCTCGGATACGTCGAATTCAGCTACGTTATTCGCGTAGCTGAATTTGCATATCTTAAATCGATTTCCCCCCCCCAGTGAAGACGTAGCCTTAGATTGAAGCTAACATACCTTTACTAAAGTAAAGATAACATGCAAAGACAAAAATGCAAAATAACGTGCAGTGGGAATCATAATCCCAAATATACATATAACTATTGGGGTCTAAATTAGCTGCTACCACTCAAGAAAGATCTTAGTCATTGTGGATAGTTCTCTGAAAACATTCACTCAATGGGCAGTGGCAGTAAAAAAAAGCTAACAATGTTGGGAATCATTAAGAAAGGGATATATAGTAAGACAGAAAATATCATATTGCCGCTATATAAATCCATGGTATGCCCACATCTTGAATATTGCATGCAGGTGTGGTTGCCCCATCTCAAAAAAGATGTATTGGAAAAGGCAGAGAAAAGGACAACAAAAATCATTAGGGGCTTCCATATGAAGAGACATTAATAAAACTGGGACTCTTCAGCTTAAAAAAGGGATGACTAAGCCGGGATATGCTAAAGGTCTATAAAATCAGCAAAGAGTCCTGTGGCACCTTCTAGACTAACAGACGTATAGGAGCATGAGCTTTTGTGGGTGAATACCCACTTCTTCGGATACATGCATCCGAAGAAATGGGTATTCACCCACGAAAGCTCATGCTCCTATACGTCTGTTAGTCTATAAGGTGCCACAGGACTCTTTGCTGCTTTTACAGATCCAGACTAACACGGCTACTCCTTTGTCTATAAAATCATGACTGGTGTGGAGAAACTAAATAAGGAAGTGTTATTTATTCCTTCTCATAAGAACCAAATGAAATTAATAGGCAGCAGATTTAAAAAAAGAGAAGTATGTCTACATATAATGCAATCAACCTGTGGAACTCTTTGCCAGGAAATGTTGTGAAGGTCAAGACTATAACAGGATTCAAAAAAGAACTAGATAAGTTCATGAAGTCCATCAATGGCTATTAGCCAGGATAGGCAGAGATGCAAAATTATGCTCAGAAGTGTCCCTAGCCTCCATTTGGCAGAAGCTGTGAATGGGTGACAGAGGATGGATCACTTGATGATTACCTCTTCTGTTCATCCCCTCTGAATTGCCTGGCATTGACCACCATCAGAGGAGAGGATACTGGGCTAGATGGACCAGTGGTCTGACCCTGTATGGCTGTTCTTAGGTTCATGATACAACAGGTTGAGATTAAATATCACCACTAATTTAAATCACCAGGGGGCAGTTCAATAAATCAATTAAATATAGTTTAGAGTAGTAAAAAACTTGCATTTACACTGTCACCATTTATCCCACCCCCTATTATACACTCTTCTGGATTTCAGAGTTCTAAACACTTGCTTGTGTGGGCAGGCTCTAAGATCTTAAAGCTGGAGATAGCACTCTGGTGAATCAGTCCAGCCCAGGCAACAAGATGTACACCCTCTGAAGACTGGAGTTGATTTAACCAAATGTCAGCAGCCCTGAGTTCTGGTTAAATGAGAAGACCATTCTGCCTCTTCTTGGACACAGATTACCCCTTAAAGTCTCTTTGCTGTCCCCCCTTCCCTTGCAAATACTTTCCCAAACAAGGGTAGTGGTTACTCACGCTGCTGTCACTTCAGGCCCACCTCAGTCAGCTCTAGGCATGGCAACGGTCTCTGCTCTGGTTCCAGTGAAGTCACCAACCACCTCTGAGGCTCCATGCTTGATCAAATCCCCTGCAGGCTCTCAACAGCAGCTTCTGGCTTCCTAAGAACAGTTTAGCAACAGCTCCTGGTATGGACAGAGCTCCACAAAAGCAATCTCTTCTTCTCTCCAAAGTGGAGCCCAGCACTTTCTCTGAAGTCTCTCCTCCCCAAGTCATCATGGGAGTTGTCTCCAAGGTAAGATTTCAGCACTCAGGATCGTCCTACTTGGAACACTCTCAATTAAGTTCAGAGGCCCCTCTAATAAAGGGTGCCTGTACATTTAAAAACCATTGACTTCCTTAATTTTTGTAGTCAACAAATTAAAAGTGACATAGTCACCACTTTTGAGGCCTGAAAAAATGAATTACTGTATCTTTTTCTCCCTCTTCCCCCTTCCCCCCGCAAGAAGTTGTGGAGACAATGTAATTCTGTTGATTCTCAAGTATTGGAACTAATTGGCAAAAAAAAAAAAAAATAATATTGGGAGAAGACATGGTTTAAAGTCACAAAGTAAAAAGTCTTCACCACCACACTGTTATATATATATATATTCCTTTTCTCTGATCCTACCAAGCATCTCCTAGTCAAACAAGGCCCTGATGCCTAGGAGGTGAGATCTTAGGGCTCAGTCCTGCAATGTACTCACAACTCTATCCCTGGTCCAGCAAAGTATGTCAGCATGTCTAGCTTTCTATAAAAAAGACCATAGGGGTCAGTGACAGGACATGGGACAGTAACCTTGAAAAAAGAGACTGAAAAGAATGTAGGGGTCATGGGTGGCAATTAACTGAACATGAACTTTCAGGCAATCTCTACATGTGAACTGGGAAGTGAGATTCCCAGATTATGTAGCTGTAAGCATGCTAGTTCTGCTCAAGATAGCATGCTAGAAATAGCAGTGTAGCTGGGATAACACAGGTGGTGGCTCAGGCTAGCCATGAGAACATACCCACCAAGGCCCCCTAGGTACCTACTCTGAAGATTAAATCAAGCCGCCACCTGTGCTACCCCAGCTACACTGATATTTTTAGTACACTAGCTTGAGCAGAGCAGCACAGATAAATCTACATGAGCTCGAAATCACACCTTCCAGCTCAAATGTAGATGTAGTCCCTGTGTCTATGCCAGGCACCAGAA
The DNA here is from genome assembly GCF_027887155.1 of Malaclemys terrapin pileata. Lineage (NCBI taxonomy): Eukaryota > Metazoa > Chordata > Testudines > Emydidae > Malaclemys > Malaclemys terrapin. Next base: position 96,204,318 of record NC_071509.1, read on the forward strand.
AGATGCAAGCATTGTCTTAAAGTGGGGAGGGGAAATACATTAGATAAACAAGAATTTGATGTACTTTTGTGGATGGTGAAGTTTTAGGGGACAATGCAGCCAAAGAAGGAAGTTACTAGGACATTATTTTAAGAACTATACTTCCTGACAAATAAGGCAAGTAACAGCCTCGAGCTTTAATCGACTCTTAACTAAATGACTTAAATCAAAGAGAACAATTTCTCCCTCTAATCTTCCTGTAAAATGTTAAGAAATTGTTTTCCTTAATTTGTTCATTGTAATTTGATTTAATTACTGATTATAGTAATTGGCAAGCCAGATAAATTTAACTATTGACTTATTGACATATAAGTCAATTGTAAACTTAATTTTATCATTGCATTCCACCATGGTAAATTAGGTTAGAAAAATAAATTAATTTAGATAATATTTCCATTTAAATTTCTATTTGTTTTATCACTATTTGCTTAATCTTTCAATAAATATATAAAAATTACACTGGATTGGTTTATTTCTCAACTTCAACACAAAGTAACCTATATATAGGAGAAAAAAATCATTCCTGAGACTGTTGCCTGATGATTATAAATTGATATTGGCTATATTGATTTCTTAAGAATCCCCAATTAACAAATTAAGCTTCTGAGGGTTGACACGTTCTAGTCCCTCAATCAGGTACAATAATATTAGAATTACTGTTTGATTGGGAAACCTGACATGCATGCTCGCAGTGCTCATGCTTAGAAAAAAGTTTTTGAGTTTGCAATAGTTTTATTAACACAGGTAGTACAAACACAAAGGTTCTGATCCAAACAAGAATGTAGCACTAGTGCAATATTAATTTGAATTCTGACATCATATTATATATACATACAATTTTTGTGGAGACCTATTTCCCTTTTTGTGGGAAAGCAGGTGGAAGTTAATGGGTGTTCTGTCCTGTCTCTGGTGTGCTAAGCAAATCCAATGGTAGAGGTCTCATATGCCTACATTCGGGTTGGACCTTTTATAGAGTTTGATGGCTGCCATAAATATTCATATGTGTGTTCAGCCTTCTTCACACTTAACTAACATCCTCACCCTAATAATATGTGGGGTGTCCTTGTGCTATAGATTAGTATATTAATTATCTCACACATATTGGTTTATGTCAATTATTTACTATGGCAATCTTGCAGTTATGTATCTGCTGATGTTCCTATCCCCAAATACCCAAACTGGCATCAACTGTCTTCTTGTGGTTACCTGTCAGCATTTTATGCAAGATATCAGCAAAATTATATTTTGTAAAATATCTTATGCCATCTTGTTTCTTAGGATCATTGCTGGTTTGCTTATTTATGCTAAGGCTTATAGGTCTAACTTCCTTAAACTAACTGTTTAATCTTACAGGCTTGGGCCTTTAGGCTCCTTGCATTATTGCCATATTATGTCTTATCTCTGTTCCTAGATTTTTAACTCATAGGCCACAAGACCATTCTATATTTTTATTACTTAAAATAACAGCCTATTATTCCCACAAGAGCTACAAGAATGATTTGAAGACTGGAAATCATCCCTTACAGTGAGGGGCTTAAGACGCTCAAAATCTATTTAGTTTATCCAAGAGAAGGTTAAGAGGTGACTTGATTACACTCTAGAAATACCTACACGGGGAGAAAATTTATAATAATGCTGACAAAGGCATAATATGATTCAATGGCTGGGCGCTGAAGCTGGACAAATTCAGACTAGAAAGAAGATGCACATTTTTGACAATGACATTAATTAACCATTCTAACCATTTACCAAGTGCTGTGGTAGATTAGATTATCTGTCATTTCAAGTCTTTCTAAAAGAAATGCTCTAGCTCTACCATAACTTACGAGTTTGATGGAAGAATCACTGGGTGAAATTTTATGACCTGTGTTATACAAGAGGTCAGACTACATGATCAGAATGGTCCTTTCTGGCCTTTAAAAGTCTATAAATCTAGGAATCATCTAGCCAAATATAATGCTAACAAGACACAAATGTATAATGTTCCATGCCAGGATGTCTCTCTTCCTTGCATAAGAACATAAGAATGGCCATACTGGGTAAGACCAAAGGTCCATCCAGCCCACTATCCTGTCTATCAACAGTGGCCAATGCCAGGTGCCCCAGAGGGAGTGAACCTAACAGGTAATGATCAAGTGATCTCTCTCCTGCCATCCATCTCCACCCTCTGACAAACAGATGCTAGGGACACCATTCCTTACCCTTCCTGGTTAATAGCCATTAATTTATCTAGTTCTCTTTTAAACCCTGTTACAGTCCTAGCCTTCAAACCTTCTCAGGCAAGGAGTTCCACAGGTTGACTGTGTGCTGTGTGAAGAACTTCCTTTTATTTGTTTTAAATCTGCTGCCCATTAATTTCATTTGGTGGCCCCTAGTTCTTATATTATGGGATCAAGTAAATAACTTTTCCTTATTCACTTTCTCCACACCACACATGATTTTATATACCTCTATCAGATCCTTCGTCTCCTCTTTTCCAAGCTGAAAATCCTAGCCTCTTTAATCTCTCCTCATATGGGACCCGTTCCAAACCCCTAATCACTTTAGTTGCCCTTCTCTGGACCTTTTCTAATGCCAGTATATCTTTTTTAAGATGAGGAGACCACATCTGTACGCAGCATTCAAGATGTGAGCGTACCATGGATTTATATAAGGGCCATAAGATATTCTCCGTCTTATTCTCTATCCCCTTTTTAATGACTCCTAACATTCTGTTTATTTTTTTGACTGCTGCTGCACGCTGCGTGGATGTCTTCGGAGAACTGTCCATGATGACTCCAAGATCTTTCCTGATTAGTTGTAGCTAAATTAGCCCCCATCATATTGTATGTGTAGTTGGGGTTATTATTTTTCCAATGTTCATTACTTTACATTTATCCACATTAAATTTCATTTGCCAGTTTGTTGCCCAATCACTTAGTTTTGTGAGATCTTTTTGAAGTTCTTCACAGTCTGCTTTGGTCTTAACTATCTTGAGCAGTTTAGTTTCATCGGCAAACTTTGCCACCTCACTAAATTCTCCAGATGATTTATAAATAAGTTGAATAGGATTGTTCCTAGGACTGATCCTTGGGGAACACCACTAGTTACCCCTCTCCATTCTAAAAATTTACCATTTATTCCTACCCTTTGTTCCCTGTCTTTTAACCAGTTCTCAATCCATGAAAGGTTCTTCCCTCTTATCCCATGACAACTTAATTTACATAAGAGCCTTTGGTGAGGGACCTTGTCAAAGGATTTCTGGAAATCTAAGTACATTATGTCCACTGGATCCCCCTTGTCCACGTGTTTGTTGACCCCTTCAAAGCACTCTAATAGATTAGTAAGACATGATTTCCCTTTACAGAAACCATGTTGACTTTTGCCCAACAATTTATGTTCTTCTATGTGTCTGACAATTTTATTCTTTACTATTGTTTCAACTAATTTGCCCAGTACTGATGTTAGACTTACTGGTCTGTAATTGCTGGGATCACCTCTAAAGCCCTTTTTAACGTTGGCGTTACATTACCTATCTTCCAGTCACTGGGTTCAGAAGCCGATTTAAAGGACAGGTTACAAACCATAATTAATAGTTCCGCAATTTCATATTTGAGTTCTTTCAGAACTCTTGGGTGAATGCCATCTGGTCCTGGTGACTTGTTACTGTTAAGGTTTATCAATTAATTCCAAAACCTCCTCTAGTGACACCTCAATCTGTGACAATTCCTCAGTTTCATTACCTACAAAGAACGGCTCAGGTTTGGGAATCTCTCTAACATCCTCAGCCATGAAGACTGAAGCAAAGAATTAATTTACTTTATCCACAATGACTTTATTGTCTTTAAGTGCTCCTTTTGTATCTCAATCGTCCAGGGGCCCCACTGGTTGTTTAGCAGGCTTCCTGCTTCTGATGTACTTAAAATAACATTTTGTTATTATCTTTTGAGTTGTTTGGCTAGCTGTTCTTCAAACTCCTTTTTGGCTTTTCTTATTACATGTTTACACTTAATTTGGCAGTGTTTATGCTCCTTTCTGTTTATCTCACTAGGATTTGACTTCCACTTTTTAAAAGATGCCTTTTTATTTCTCACTGCTTCTTTTACATGGTTGTTAAGCCACAGGGGCTCTTTTTCAGTTCTTTCACTGTTTTTTTTTTTTTTTTTTTGGGGGGGGGGGGGTCTACATTGAAGTTGGGCCTCTATTATGGTGTCTTTGAAAAGTGTCCATGCAGTTTGCAGGGATTTCACTCTAGTCACTGTACCTTTGAATTTCTGTTTAACTAACTTCCTCATTTTTGCATAGTTCCCCTTTCTGAAATTAAATGCCACAGTGTTGAGCTGTTGAAATGTTCTTCCCACCATAGAAATCTTAAATATTGTTATGTTATGGTCACTATTTTCAAGCAGTCCTGTTATAGTTAGCTCTTGGACCAGATCCTGCCTCTCCCCTTCTGTGTTCCTGTACCAGCTGCTCCAAGAAGCAGTCATTTAAAGTATTGAGAAATTTTGTCTCTGCATTTCATCCTGAGGTGACATGTACCCAGTCAATATAGGGATAATTGAAATTGCCCACTATTATTGAGTTATGTATTTTGATAGCCTCTCTAATTTCCCTTAGCATTTCATCATCACTATCACTGTCTTGGTCAGGTGGTCAATAACAGATCCCTATTGTTATATTCTTATTGGAGCATGGAATTACTATCCATAGAAATTCTATAGAACACGTGGATTCATTTAAGATTTTTACTTCATTTGATTCTACATTTTCTTTCTCATATAGTGCCACTTTCCCCTTCCCTCTCCTGCCCCGCACGACCTATTCTATCCTTCCGATATATTTTGTACCCCAGAATGATTGTGTCCCATTGATTGTCCTCACTCTACCAGGTTTCTGTGATGTCTATTATATCAATATCCTCCTTTAACACGAGGCACTCTAGTTCACCCATCTTATTATTTAGACTTCTAGTAAATATAACTCCCATTAGTGTCAGTGGGAGGTAAGTGCACATAGGAGCATAAGGACAGTCCACAAATGATAGGTAGAAAATAAAAATGCAATTGCGATTACGTATTTTCTTGTCTTATTTTAGACTGTGAAACCACATCTTCAAGGATGGCCACTTAAAATGTGCCTATAAAAATTGTGTAAGCACACAGTCACTATGTACAGTGTGGATATAGATAAACAAAAAAAGGCATTTTCGTGCAAAAACTTGAGATGTGTGCTTACCATTGTCTGTCAACAATTATTAGTTATGCATGCACAGATTCCTGTTTCCACAAGCAAATGTAGAATTTTCATGCACAACTCACAATGTGCAAATGTATAAAGGGTGCAATTTAGACATACTATTTCAAAAATGTGTCCAAGATTGTTCACACTATGTAGTCTTTTTATTAACTGGTCTTTCATCTGGTTGTCAAAAAGATGCTGTCTACATTTGCTTTATAGTTTAGTAATTGTTGTGTCTAATGGTTTCTCTATAATTCCGTCTCTCAACTGAGGTCCTAATAGGATATTAATTTATATGCAATGAACTGCTGATCATTTCTTTATTGCATAAATATATTCTTTTATTTGGTACTTTTGTTTTTGTTCTTGTTTAATTCATTCCATGCATAGTTTTGTTTTTTTTCCCTCTCATATTAGCCATAGCATTTGGGGCTAATTTATACTTTAAAAAAAATGAGCAACACCAAAAAAGATGACAGCTTGCTTGAGTGTTGTATCTGTTTTCCTCACCCTTTTCCGTGTTTTGAATTTGCAGATTTCAAATTCTTCAGAGCAGGAACGTTCTTTTATATCTGTACAACACCTAGTGCTACTAATCCATAATAATATTGCTCATTATAAAGCTTATAATAGTTATTCATGAAGAAGCAGATATTTTTTCTTGTTTTTGTAGGAGTGTGTGAGAGAACATTTGGGTATGTGTTGTGTGATGCTCAGTCTTTGCTGGTGCAAGGTGCAGAGCATTTCCAGCTGGTAAGTGAGAGTGGTGGTCTGTGACAGGAAGGCTACAGAGGGCTCCATGCACTGCTGCAGGAGAAATTCAGCACTGAGTGGCCTCCCACACAGTGTGTGTGTGTGTGTGGGGGGGGGGGTCTTCCTCCTCCAAGGGTCTCTGCTCTGCTCCACCTGGACTGCAGCCTTCACAGCTATTTGTGCTTGGAGGGATCAGGTGTCACTGGCCCTGAAGCAGCACAAGAAGCCCTCTGCTGCTCAGCTGTCACAGACCCATTCACTCCAATGAAGGGCTGCAGGGTCAGTGACACCTGATCCCTCCAGGCATGCTGAAGATTACTGATTGATATTTTCAGTGTCAGCCGAAATCGATATTTATGGACCATTATCAATTAAAATTGAATCCTGCCAAGCCTAGTTATACAGGAGGTTAGGTAATCACAATGGTCCCTTCTGGCCTTATTATGTACTAATCTATGTATTTTCCTATTGGGTTACAGAATGCAAGTGCATATATTGTTGTATGCCAGGAAAATATATTGCCACCTTTTGACAAGTTTTGGGGGGTTCTACATGTAAATGTAAGAATGAATGAGTTAGAATAAAAAGTCCCAAACATGCATATGCATAGACAGATCCTTCATGTGTCTCAATATTTTCTTCCCCTCATCTGGTCACCCTAGTTTTTTCCCCCCTGTGTTTAAAAAAAAAAAAAAAAAAAAAAAAAAAACAACACACACACCTCTAGGAACTAATTACATGATGTTAGACACTTAAGCAATAAATAAATATCTATTGAAATGATCTCAATTTCAACAATATTAATGTACAGAATAAGTGAAAAATTAGTATTATAGAATTGATATTGTATTCTCTAATTGCTTATATTGAAAATTACTGTGGTTTTGGTTAGTTTACAACAACTATAATTTTAACCTCAATAACTTATTTTATTACAAATGTTACATCTTTTTAAAATCATGATGAATGATTATTTTGATTAACCAAATATTAACAACTGATCATCTGTGGAGGACTTTGGGATCCTGTGGGATGAAAAGCACAACATAAATGTAAAGTCTTGATAACATGAATTTTATAATACATCTAAATATGGTAGTGGTGTGCAATCAAGCGTAGCTATTTCTTTAAGCAGTGAAGGGTGGGGGCATCTAATTCCTCAATGTAACTGCATTTTCCCCTTGGACAGATACTGCATACTGTTGATTACAGCTAGAAATCAATGACACTCTAATAAATGAACTTTAAATACAAAATGTCTTCTTCCTGCATATGTCATTTCTTCTTAAGTACACAAATACTTTATGATAAATCACTAGTCAAAAGAATGCAATATCTGAAGTATTGCTAACATATTCTAGTTTTATGAAACATCATCCTATCATGTTTTGAGTAAAACTCCAAATATAAAAATGATTGTTTACTTTATTTTGAAGTGAAGGTATCCATTTAGATGTTTGTTGGTTTATATGAAATATATGTTGCCAAAGACAAAGGATGGGAAATAAAGGAGAGAGAGAAACTGGCTATTTATGTTACTTGGGGGACCAATGTATAATTAAAGTTTATATAGCCTTGTCAAGAAGGCATTCCAACATTTCATAGAGCAGGATGAGCCATTTGATTTATCAGAAGCATTCATCGACAAATCAGCTCCTTAACTTTTTACTTCTAGATATAATTACTGACATTTGGCCAATGCCAACACTAATAAGATCTGAAACATGATTTATTATGGTCACTATAGAATTCAGAAAAGTATGTGAGATGCTAAATCATTTAAATTACAGAGCAAAAATAAATATTTATCATACATCACTGAAGCATCCCAAAGTTTGCCATTAGCTCTAAAATTGTTTAAAGTCTGAACTCTGTTTTGATTTGTGAAAAACACATTTGCTTTTACTGAGACTCAAACTGTTATGCAAAATCCATATGTCTGAATGGATTTTCTGCTAAGTTTGGGAATTTTAAATGAGGCTGATTCCCAGAGCTGATTATTATATATTTATTTCACTGTTGCATACATGCCATTATGTGACAAAATCTAGAGGCTTTACACTCTCATGAGACTATATGGAAATATGATATACTGATCTAAATACTAACTGTGGTATGTAGAAATGTTTGTATAATGTCCAACACAGAAATTTTTGTATTAACCCACACAGAAATTTATTCCTAAGTTATTAAAGAACATACACTCATGGTGGTATAGTGGTTCCCAAACACTGGTGTACAAACCTACACTGGTACTTTCGGCTTTTGTGATCTGTAATCACCCCCACTCTGCATCTACCTTCAGGTGAGATTGTTGTTCACTCTTTGTGCCAGCCAATGATAGTATGGGGTATAAGGCACTCATCTACTATGTAGGCTACTCATTGCCCAAGTAGAGGAACAGTCCTTGTGGGGCTCTCTCGCATGCAGATGAAAGAAGGAATAGAGAGGAAAGAAGGATTAGAAAAGAAGGGTTGCTCAGTGGTTAGGGTGATAACCTGGGAGTTGGGAGAGCCAAAATCAAATCTGATTCCCCTCCCCCTGACTTCCTGTGTGGCTTTGGGAAATAACTTAGTCTCTGTGCCTCAACTGCCCATCTGTAAAATGAAGATAATAGTATTTTCTTACTGCATCTGGGGGTAGTAAGAACAAAAACATTAAGGATTGTGGATACTCAGATTCTATGTAATGGGAGTCATACAAATAGGTAAGATAGATAATTGGTAAGGGGCAGACTGTGGAGTGACTGGGGCCTTGATTTTGTTCCCTCTTCCCATGTGTCATTGAGGGAGGGTAAGCAGGTGCTGCAGTGGAAGTAATCTGAGCCACTATAGGGTCCTTCGTCCGCTTCTCGGGCAGCACAGTCATTAGAATCATAGAGTTTAAGGCCAGCAGGAACCACTAGATCATCTAGTCTGGTCTCCTGCATATCACAGGTCACCAGCATCACCCAGAACCTGCACAGTAAACCCAACAATGGAAATAAAACCCTCAAGAGACTAGACTATTATGTGCCACTGACAGAGAATAGGACAGACCAAGGTTTATGTATTCTCTGACCCTTACTTGGGCAGATTGTTGGCTGACAATCTTGCCTTTAATGATGAGCTTCTGTTCCAGGCCCCAGTGGGCTGCTCCTGCTCACGTCACTTGTGAGTGCTCCCAATAATTGAATTTTAGTTATTCTCATATAGTAGCTATTTTGTAGTGATTTTCTACTTTCCATTATTAATTTGTGAACTCATTTTTTTGCTGATACCTGCAATACTCATGCAAAAGGTGGTTAATTGTTTTTAAACCAGCAGAAGGGCACCTTGTGCCAGTTTCACTGAATGCTTTCTACACTGTTAAAAATGAGACTTAGGTGTTGCCATGCTGAGCAGAGCAATGCCTGTTCCTGAGTGTTTTGCTGAAGTGTAATTTTTGGCTTGACATGGGTGAGGCCTCATTTATTGGGACACAGGATTAGAGAGAGAAATGGATCAGCAGTCTGGAGACAGAATGTCTGTACTAGCTAAGTTAAGGAGGAACAACCAGGGAACCACTTACAGCAGACAAGATAACAATGGATAAGATAAGTTGGGAACATAAGGACGAGGTAAAGAGTAAGTTGTACATGGAGTGTGTGTGGACAGAGCATGCTGTAGGGACTGGTTCCTACAAAGTAACCATGCCAATCTGAAAATATGTAATTCAGTGTATAGTAAATTCAATGTAATTTGAAAATATATATATGAGATTTGCTGTGAAACTTTGGAAGTGTGATATGCCCTATACCCACCCCCTACACTTGAGTCTGATCAAGGCAGCATAGCTCTGCAATATGCCAAATAAAAAATCCTAAGTAACAAAATTGCAGTAGACTGAGTGTGACATTGTGCAGTCTATATGGATTTATAAAAACATAATAAGTGAATATAATGTAACTGGAATATGCTTCATGCAAAAGGTCTCTTGTAAGATATCATTACAAAGTTTATAATCTACTGAGTGTGATCATCCCATTTGTATAAAAGTACCACTCTTGTATCTAAAACTAGAAATATGAAATATAACTCTGAGGGCCTATTGTAATTATGTAAAGTGTGGGCCATTAATGATGGTTTGGAATCTTGATGACTCCCATTAACAAGGACCATTGTCTGCAGATGGCTGTGTTTACCTGTTAGTCTTCCTGTATATGTGTGTGCTGGCAAGTGGGCAATGAAGTCTTGCAGTGACATGTGATCATGTCACCTGAACTGGAATCCATCTTTAACCTGGTGCTTTTCCAGTAGGGGGGGTGGAAACCCAGAGGGACAAAGGGTTCCCACCTTATGCAAAAGATATATAAAGGGGTGGAAAAGAACAGAGAAGGAGAGAAGCCATCATGAAGAATCCCCTAGCTATCACCTAAGCTGGAACAAGAGCTGTACCAGGGGAAAGAATTGTGCCCAGGCCTGGAAGGTGTCCAGTCTGAGAAAAACTTAATGAAACATCTCTGAGGGTGAGATTATCTGTATTTAGTTTGATTAGACATAGATTTGCACATTTTATTTTACTTGGTGACTTACTTTGTTCTGTCTGTTACTACTTGGAACCACTTATCCTATTTTCTGTATTTAATAAAATCACTTTTCATTTAGTAATTTACTCAGAGTATGTAATAATACCTGGGGAAGCAAACAACTGTGCATATCTCTCTGTGTTATAGAGGGTGAACAATTTATGAGTTTACTCTGCATAAGCTTTATACAGGGTAAAATGGATTTATCTGGGTTTAGTCCCCATTGGGAGTTGGGCATCTGAGTGCTAAAGACAAGCACACTTCTGTGAGCTGTTTTCAGGTAAACTTGCAGCTTTGGGGCCTGGGTCTGTGTTGGAGCAGACCCTGGGTCTGTGTTGGAGCGGACAGAAGTGTCTGGCTCAGCAAGACAGGGTGCTGGAGTCCTGAGCTGGCAGGGAAAACAGAAGTAGGGGTAGTCTTTGCACATCTGGTGGCAGCTCCCAGGGGGGTTTCTGTGATCCAACCTGTTACACTAAGTTCTTGTGGAAGAGGTCTTGGGGAAACCCCAAATCTAAGATCACACAGGAAGACTGGGGGTAAGGGGGGGGGGGAAACAGGGAATTATATGCTGGTGTACTTGTGATCAGCTAGAACCCTAACCACTGGACCATCCTTCCTCTCTCCAGTCCCGATCTTCATTGGTTTTTTTTCATGCTATTATAACAAATGATCTGATTCTAACAGATATAATGAGAAATTAAAAAAAATCCCCCAATATGTGTCCACATGATGAAAATAAAGATTAATATTTTCTTCCTGTAGGGTCTATTGCTATTTACTGTATAAGTTACCAACGATATTCTATTTAACTATGAAGTAAGAACTCCAAGGCCAAGAATAAGGATTGGACCTTTGGAGGTTAGGTTAAACATGCTCCTAATGCAAATAGAGTTTAATAAGCTCATTTTAATTAATATATTTCTCTTTAATTATTCCCTACAGTCATAGGACAGACAATTCCACCTCAAATTGTCACACATTGCTATTACAATGAAGTCTTCTAACTGCATATATTAATTAGTTGCAATGTAGGCTATAGCCTATCTGAAGTAAATGACACAGGGTATAATTAAGAGTAAACAAAGCTTGTCCCTAAATTCTATGAGGCCATGTACTCTCAGATTATAACAACTCTGTTGGGCAATAACCTATTTGCCTACTAATTGTGCCTCATAAAAGCAATATACCTACACTGATTAATTTTACTTGGAGAAAATACGGCAGCTTAATTAAATGATCCATTCTAAATAAAGACAGCCTTTTTAAAGTAACCCTGCAGGAATAGAACTGTTCAGTCTAAAAGCATCAGCCAAACACAATATAAGTGAGGTTAAACCACACAAAATCCCTGTTGACCACACATGGAACAATTACAAGCACTGAGATGTACATACTTTAAAGTAAATCGAAATGTTCTTTATTAACAGGGAGACTACCCCCCCCCAGCCTTTTAAGTATCAGAGTATTGCCACATGATTAGTGGTATAACTTCTAATCTTTATTCTGAAATTTATTGCTGTATTATTGCAGGCTGGCTACTGGTAGAATTGGGTAAAACAAGCAGCATTTCCTTATTTGGATATTTGTTACTAATATGAAACTCAACCTGATTTCTCAAAATGAGTTTGCCATGAGTACCACAGTTACCAAAGAGGAAGACCACCTATTCTATAACCACTTCACAAGGTTCACAATATTTCAAGTGAATCCAGGTTCATTTTCACATGAACTCAAGCTACTATGTACAACTAAAATGTTAGATGAACTGAGAGCAAACTCTCTTCCCCCCTCTTCCCCCCCCCCCCCGAATGGACATGCTCTGGAAAAGAGGAGTGATAGTCTGAACATTATTAGAGGATGATAACAATGTGTTATGCCCATGGGAGTTAGGGGAAGGGGCCAATAATATTGACCGCGCGCCCCTCTCTCAATTCTATTGAAAGTCTTGTGGTATTTGGTGTTTTTCCTAAAATCCCTGCTCCTGGAATCAGGTGACTACTGGAGAAATCTCCGATTTGGGGGTGGGTGGGTGGGAGTGCGTAAGCAAATTTCTTTGCCTCATAGTCATAGAAAACCTTGGAAAAGTGAACCATAAAGACTTAAAAAACAAAAGAAACATAAAAAGAGCCCACACTTTATTACTTTTCAAATCTTATGACTTTGTGGGGTCCTGACTCATGATTTTTAAATGCTACCAGTTTGCCATACTAATACAATCAGAACCTAAAATATGTACTCAAGGCATGAGTTTGTGCCAAAGCTAGATTATTAATTAAGGAATTCTGAGTTCCCAGATCATTCTGAAATTTTGCTATAAACATAACAAGATTCTGTAGGAGTTTGTCTGGCACACTGGTTATGTGTGTTACAGGAAATGGTTGCAAACAATTAAGACAAGAAATGTTGGTAGTATTTATAACTCTATATTTAAATGGCAGAGCACTTCACAATTTCATCTAATCACCAGAGCATCATGTTCTGTTGAAAATAATAGTTATGTGCTTCATTTCTTGTGCTGAAGGGAAATTGTTGTTCAATTTCTGTTATAAAAAACATTAAGTTTGCCCTATAAACTCTCCCACAGATTAAAATAAGTCAGATAAATCAATTGTTGCTATTTTTAATTTGAATCTTAACTTCTTAGAAGGACACAATACAGAACTAATGCTAATTACACATAATTAATATTTCAAGTAAAGCATTGTAAATGTAGCACAACAGAACAAAACTGTTGAATTGTCTTACATTTATAGTCCATTCATTTTCAGCTAACTTGATGTCCCCTTTGCACTGCAGCATGGCACAACAGGGGTGTTAAGCTGCCCCAAGAACCCTACAGTGTCTGTACTCTAACCCCTTCCCCATCCCTCCTAGAATAGAGGTTTATTAGAATCATGATCTGAGTTCCTTGTAGTCCAACCAATCTGCAGCTGTGTAACAGCCCCCATCAGGGTGTAACTATCTGGTATAAGTTAGAGGAACCCTGAGACTTCTCTGACTCATCCTGGAGGCTAGCACTAGGAGATTGCAAAGGTGACTTTAAGACACATCCCAATCCTGCTCCTGCTTAATATTTCATCTGTAGATTGTAGTTGGCTTTTAAAAAGGGAAGTAAGTGTAATCTCTATTTGTGTAGTTTGATTTATATATTTGCGGGGGTGAGGCTCAGTGTGGGCATCTGGAGAGGGACTTTGGGTGGGAGTGCTCATAGGGGTGGGTGTCTCGATGTTTCTGGAGGGTCCAGATGCTTGAGGGTTGGGCAGGCGGGGGGAGGGGGAGGTGCAGCTCCCCATACAGTGACCCTTCCCCCTTCAGCTGAGGAGTGATGTGGGCAGGAAGGGGGGTGGAGCTTCCTGCAGCTGGGGGGAGGTTCCTGGGAGTGGGTCTGACTCAGTCCCTGCTGCTCTGTGCTGGGGAAGAGGAAGTCCCATCCTTCTCCCTCCCACCCCCCAGCCGGGATTAGCAGCTGATCCAGGCACAGGATTCCCCCAAGAATAATTCACTCTGTCCCTCACCTGGGCTTGACACAGTCAATGCTGTATGCTGCACAGATGCTTTGGAAGAAGCTCAGCTCCCTGGATCTCCTCATTAAATATGGACCCACGCTAGAGCCCTGCTGTGAGGGTTGATACTCTGCTGCCCTCCCCTTACAGAGTCCACATGGGGAAACTGATCCGCAGGCACAGAGCACCTGGTATCACCCCTTGCCCCTCTCAAAAATTCCCCCATGCCCCTCTGAGGGTTGAGGGGAGGAAATGGCAATACCAGGTGCTCTGTGAATGGGGGTCAGTTTCCCCACGTGGGCTGTATTGTGAGTTTTCAGGAGCTGCTCTCCTACCCTCCCCTAACACAGACAATATGGGAGAAACTGCTGTGCACGTGCAGAGCTCCTAGCATCACCCCTGCCCTGGGCCCACTGAACATTCCTCTGTAGGACAAAGCAGGGCTAACTATGAGAGAAATTTGGATGCTTCCCCATGTGTTGCCTCTGTGACATATCCTGTTTGGGGTGCGGGGAATTCCCCCACATACACCCGTCAGTCTCCACCAATGTACTAAAGTCCCCATCCTCAAAGGTATTGAGATCCATTGAAATAAATAGGAGTTCAGTGACTACATACCTTTTTACGGATATGGGGCTAAGTTACTTTTTAAAATGGGACTCAAGCACTTTTGAAAACAAAGTGACCTGTCCATGATCATTCAGATAATTACTGGCAGAGCTCAGAAAATAAATCTAGTCTTAGCCCAATAACACTGCTCTACAGCCAAAATGCTTCTGAAATAAATGTAGTCAAACTTTACTAATTCTGGGTCACTGAGAACGAAAATGATGCTTAAAATTGTTGATTGGCTCTAGTTTTCAAGATATGCTATTGCGTCAGTATATACAACCCTTGACTTGGGAATGGTGGAGGATAAGTGAGTTATAAAGGGAAGGGATCTCAATTTAATCCAGAAATGGCTAAAATACATCTTTGACTGGATCTATGAATAAATCTATGACTGGGTTTGGACAGTACTTGCTTTTTAGGCAAAACAATGACTGATGCAATCTGAAGCTGGTATTGCATCATACATGATATGAATTGCATCATGTTATTCCTAGAAGTCATGGATGATGCAATCATAACGAAGCTTACATCACTCTGATGAACAAATTGCCCTATATCTGCTCTAGAAATCATACAGTGTCGTGCTCTCTTATTTGTCAGTGTTTGATTTTGCAAAGGGACACATTTCTGTTTAGCCAAAGTGAGCAGAGATGCCTCGTACTTGTGTGAACAGTGCAGATAACTTCTGCTATGTTTGTGGTGAAGTGACTTTTGCATCACAAAAGCGCAGTATAACCACTCTGGTTAAGAAAGCCTATCACCTTTATTTTGGCTGCAGAATTGGAGATCAGGACAAGAGGTGGGCCCCACATATATGCTGCAATACTTGTGCAACAAATCTTCGCCAGTGGTTGAACAGGAAAAGGAAATCTATGCCTTTTGCAGTGCCAATGATTTGGAGAGAGCCAACAGGTCATACCAGCAATTGTTACTTCTGCATGGTGCCTCCAGTTGGGAAAGGTGTGTTAAAGAAGAAGACGGGGACCGTGCATTATCCAAACATTCCATCAGCTATACGCCCAGTACCCCACGGAGAAGGACTGCCGGTTCCTGATGCACCAGAATCATTCTCACTTGAGTCAGATGAGGAAGAGGATGAAACTTCTGGTCCTGAACCATCAATGTCACAGGACCCACATTTTCTCCCATCCTCCTCCTCTGAACCACACCTCATAACACAAGGTGAACTGAATGACCTTGTCAAGGATTTGGAACTACCCCAGAGTAAGGCAGAGCTTTTGGGCTCCAGACTACAGCAGTGGAATCTCCTGGCAGGTGATGTTAGGGTTTCCATGTTCTGTGACCGTCAAAAGGATCTTGTCCCATTCTTCTTCATGGAAGGTGATCTTGTAGCCTGCAACAACATCGATGGTGTGATGGTAGCCCTCAGCAGCGTTCACGATCCAGATGAGTGGAGACTGTTCATTGATTTATCAAAGACGAGTCTTAAAGCTGTTTTACTGCATAATGGCAATGTTTTGCCATCAATTCTAGTTGGTCATGCAGTCCATATGAAGGAAACCTATGACAACATGAAACAACCTTTGAGGTGCATAAACTATGACCAACATCTGTGGCAGCTTTGTGGCGATTTGAAGGTTGTTGCTCTCTTGCTTGGTCTGCAGACTGGATACACAAAGTACTGCTGTTTTCTCTACCAATGGGATAGTCGTGCAAGAGATTACCACTACATCAAGTAAGATTGGCCACTTCGACAGTCATTGAAGCCTGGGAGGAAAAGTGTTCAGCATCCACCACTTGTTGAATCAAGGAAGATTTTGTTACCACCCTTACACATCAAGCTGGGTCTGATGAAGAACTTTGTCAAGGCCGTTGACAAAACACAAGCAGCTTCCAAGTACCTCCGTGGAAAATTTCCAAGGTTAAGTGAAGCTAAGATAATGGAAGGTTTCTTTGTTGGTCCTCAGATTCGTGAACTTCTTCGAGATGATGCATTTGACCATGCATTGTGGGGCAAGGAAAAGACGGCATGGAAAGCCTTACAGTTAGTGGCAATACATTTTCTCGGAAACAACAAGGCAGACTACAGGTTGTTGGTGGAAAACCTCCTCAAGGCATTCAAAAGCCTTGGTTGCAACATGTCACTAAAGATACATTTTTTGCACTCTCATCTAGATTTTTTTCCACCGAACAGCGGAACAGTGAGCAACGAGCAAGGCAAGCGATTTCACCAGGACATTGCAACAATGGAGAAACGCTCTCAGGGCAAATGGAGTCCATCAATGCTTGCAGACTATTGCTGGACAGTGACAAGAGATGCTCCATTTAATGAATACAAGAGACAAGCCAAGAAGCGCCGAGTAGACACTGAATAGGACTAAACTATGTACATAATAGTTTTTTGCCTTTGTTTCATAATAAATTTTATTTATATAACCCTTTTGCTGATTTTTAAAGTGTTACATAAACAGGACAGGTGAAATATTATCATGTAAAGCAACCATAAACACATGAAAAGATCTAGGTTTACAATTTATGATTAAAACTCTACTATCCACACAATATACATAGACATAAAATGTAAAAACTTAAATATCTTAGAAACAGTAGCCAATCAGTTGTTTTAATTGTCATATTTGAATTCTGCATATCAAAATACATAATAAATAGCACATTTTATCTCTGAAGCAGACGACTTCTCAAAAATTGTAGCCCAGTGTAATCAGTCCACAGCTGGGCTCTCAGTCATGCAAGTGGTCCTGAATTTAAGATATTACAGGACTAGAGTTCCAAAAGACAGCATTATACCACTTTGTTTCTCTCTTCATAGGTATTTCATGTACTGTGTGTTGGCTAATATAATGAGAGGACTCCACGTTTCTAAAATTAAACTGGTTCTATATAAAGAGAACTATTTACAGAGATGCTACAAGGGCAACTAGCCTTCTAACCATGACCCAACAGACTGACTTTATAGTGCTTCCTCCAAGTTCTTCTTTCCTCCAATTTTTGCTCTTTTGTCCAGGTTCCACGAAGGATGGTACAACTGGAAGCTCCCTGAAGTGTTCACATATCAGAATACTTAGTATAAATGTCACTATTGTAACTTTGTCACAAACATAGCAGACAGTCTGAGAAGGAGACATGAGCATTCATGCCTACAAACTGCAAGTCAGCTGCTTCTCTAATTTTAGGCCTACAACCCTTGATAGTGTCCATTTTGTAAACAAACATTCTCTTAATGAATTGAAATCACATGCAAATGACTTTTGCATATCAATGCTACTATAAAAAACACTGGAATGACTTACAATGGATTAATCAATAACATAATGGTTCCATTGTTATGGATAAGAATATACTCTGGTGAGCAGTTTAGGCACCAAGCTGTGAAGTGAAGCTGAGATGCTTTGGTCCCTGAACTTATATCAAAGAAAATATGCACTACCTCTAAGATAAATGGATAACTCCTTGGAGAGATAATAACACTATTTCACTAGGAGGGTGGTGAAGCACTGGAATGGGTTACCTAGGGAGGTGGTGGAATCGCCATCCTTAGAGGTTTTTAAGGCCTGGCTTGACAAAACATTGGCTGGGATGATTTAGTTGGTGTTGGTCCTGCTTTGAGCAGGGAATTGGACTAGATGACCTCCTGCGGTCTCTTCCAATACCATGATTCTTTGAAAAGCCCCTGGAGGGCCCTTTGCACCATCTAAATCTCTTAGTGAGGCTGTTAGGACAAGGGTCATGTCTTCTTCAGTATCCCTCAAACACTGTGGCTTCACCGTTGAGATTAGCATGAGGAATGATGACTAAGCCAGACCAGCCTAGGGGCCATGACATCTATATTCCGGTGTATGAGGAGTCCTAGCACCTGGTGGACAAGTGGCACAGAGAGGTTGTAGCTACTCCTCTATTGCATAGTATGGAACAACTGTCATAAGGCATCTGGGCTTCAGCTTCCCATCTAGGACTAGATGGGGGAGGGTGAAGGAATGTATTTCAGCTCCTCATCCCACCCACATTTCACCCATGTATAGCCTGATTGTTGGGACTTATGCAGGCAGAATAAATTTCACCCTTATTCAATAAAATCAAATTTTATTCAACTTGAAAGTCTCATCTCTTTCAGCTTCTCAGTGACAGCTGTCAGAACCCATCAACATTCAGCACAAGATTATAAAGCTAATAGTCCTCTTGTAATATCAAAACTAAATGGACTGGTGAAACTCAAAATGAAATACTATTACTGAAAATATTTTTATCTGGTGCTTTGTGCAGTGGGGGAAAATGGTTTAAATCTTGACTCTTTTAAATGTTGTGTTATAAATGAATGCTGACAAGATTAAACAAATGTACTTTTGACTTGAACCCCCCACTGGCAAGGTTTTCTTCATTTCTTTTTGATGTCTCAAATTTATATTATTCAATATTCAGCACAAAGATTCCTTGAGTGTAGGTTCATGACCCAAGGCTGGGTTGGTGAGCAGGAGAGGAATACGGTACCAGTGGGGTAGTAGCTAGAGTTCGGAGTTCAACCCTTGCTAATGCTGCTGAGTTTTAGCCTGCCGTCCTTTATCAACTGATATGCTGCCTGTATGCAAGCATGCCTGACCATCTCAATAACAAAATTGTCACAGTCCTGGGAATCAATGCACCTCTGTTCCCTTCATGGACTTCTCAAGGTTCCTTTAGGACTCAGGACTATAATGGTCACCTTTCCAGAGTGAGAACCTACTTCATCTCTCTCCAGATCAGAGTTTGGGGGCTGCAGGACCCTTGCAACTCACTGTGCTTATCCCAGTAGGTCTGATTTTTGGCTCGCCGAACAACGTAAAACCATGCAATGTTACTTCCCCACAAGAGGCAAACCTCCAGAACCAGCACAGGGAATATGCATTATTTATTTCTAACTCCCACCCCTGTTGACCCTAGATTTCACAGGAAACACACACACAGATCCAGGAACACAAAGATACATGTACCACTTATTGTTACAATATGAATATCCCAGTTGTGCATAGCATTTGGCACATCTCAATATCTGAATACAATAGTCTTTGAATCTCACAACTGCCACAAATACCTAGGTCTTGTCTTCAGTAGATCTCAAAGAGCTTTGCAAAGGAGTCCCTATGCATGTACTCACACACATACACGCTCACCTGTGGGTGTAGCCAATAAAAAAAAGTTACTTTTATGGACATTTGCAGCCAGCCTGTGTTGGGCCAGAGAGCTCACTTCCACAGTAATTGGATCAGCAGGGAGGGATAGGAACTAATTTGTTGCAGCTGTCTCTGGCACATCACTGAGACTGCTGACCACTTGTGATTCTGTGCAAGCTAAGGTTAGGGAGCAGGTGAGGCTCCTCAGTAGACTGTAGAAGCAATGTTAGCATTTTAGGGTGATTCTGTTAAACAATTACTTTACTCCTGCAAAAAGTAAAAGACTCCATTCTATGCATAGTGATCACACCACTTAACAAAGCAACAACTTGAAGACAATGGGGAGGGCTAGCAAGGTGGTTCTTTGGAATATTGCCCAGCTGTAATTTATATTCATTATATAGAAAGAGCATGTGAGTAGTAGTATCCTTAGGTCCTCCAGCACCACCTTCCTGTACAAACTCATCTGGGATCTTCCTCAAAGTGCAGGAATGTGTAGCTATGATTTCACATATCCCAGATCTTGGGTGGCTGACTTATGAACAATGAACTTTATGTTCAGCAAAAGTTGGTTTCAATTGGCTGCTTGATTGTGGGTAGGAAACATGGGATGCCTACTCAATGGGCTCTGGATTAAAAACATTTACATTGTACCAAACTGGGAATAATATGACATTAACGCTTGACAATGTTGTCATATGATCAGCCCATGAAATTTTATTTCTAAAAAATTAGCTTAATAATTGTTATCTTTGGATTCTGATTATTCAGAGCAGCTGAGAGAGGCTTTAAAAGTTCTGGTAGATTTTTGCCTTAATATACTGTTCTGAAATATGAGTTTTGGCTTTAGATTACTTGAAAAATGAATTCATCTCATTGGGGAAGATTAAATCTCTTTCTAAGCAGCATTATGGCACATATAGATACACTTTGTTCATTAAAACACGTATAATCTTTACAGAGTATTTTATTAAATAAAATTGATTTATGCAACACTGAAAATATTTAATACAGTATTGCATACTTCAATAGTACAATCACACGTGTCTTATCTATAATTGAATATTAGTAATATTTTGAAGTATGAGACTGATTTTGTTATACCAGACTTATATTGGTATAACTGTACTGATTTTGAGTAAGGTGAATAGGCTCTGTTGTCAATTAAATTTAAAATATTCCCTTTCCTCCAAAATGTAAATAGAGCTTCAATCTCAACTGTCCTAACCTCCCTTTTATCATTTTATTCTCTAATAAGCTTTTTGGCATGCTCACAAAATGCCGCCTTGTAACAACTGTCTTAGAAGAAATTTTTAACTTCCTTCTTCCAGATCCCATTCCCAACTCATTTGTTGCTGAGACATCCACAAAATATCATCCTTTATCACAGGACATAGTGCAGTTGTGACTGGATGGTATAACTGATGTGGAGGTTTTCAATGAATGGAAAGAAGTGTTGTTAATTAAATTGTGTTTTAGGAAGGAATTTTTAAATTTTACCATAGCTGTGATTTGATATTAGAGAATTATCTGTTTGTAGGACTCGATAGAATCATGAACTTAGAATCAGCGTCTAAATGTGACTGATCACTTTTTATTTCAACTCCTTATGTACATAGACTTTAAGGCCAGAAGAAACCATTGTGATCATCTAGTCTGACCTGTTGTTTTAATATTCTTGGATGACAATTATCTGGGGGGGCCCAGTTTGGCCCCATTAAGCTGTTTTAGTTTTATTTCCACCTTGGATGTGGTAATTTCTCCTTTCATATCCTTATTTCCAGTAGTCATCCTGCCACTACCCCTAAGCTCCTCGCTACCCTTATTAAAAACTGAGGCAAAGGATTTGTTTAGGTTTTGGGCCATACCCAGATTATCTCTAATCTTCACCCCATTGTCAATGTTTAGCAATCCCACTTCTTTCTTTTTACTTATATGGCTATAGAACCTTTTACACTTCAATTTCCTTTGCAAGGTCCAACTTTGCTTGGCTTTTGACAGTCCTCAATTTTTCCCTACATTTTTCTGACCTCCAAGATCCTTGGTGATCTTTTCCATCTTCCATTCCTTATCGGCTTTATGCTTTTTCTTAACCTGTTTTGAGATGTTTGCTCATCCAGTTTGGTCTGCAACTCTTCTCTTTAATTTCCCCTCCTTGCTTGGGATGCAGGCTTCAGACAGCTTCTACAACTTTGACTTAAAATAACTCCAGACCTCTTCCATATTCAGATCCTTGTTCTTCAGTCCAATCCACTTTCCTAACTAATTCCCTTAATTTTTTTTTAAAGTTTGCCCTTTTTGAAATCTATAACCCTAATTGTAGACCTATTTTTGTTTCTTTCCATTTAGTTTAAACTGAAATAGCTCATGATCACTCAAACCCAGGCTCTCCTCTACAACCATTTCTTCTGACGTACTCACTACTTACCAATATTAAATCTAATATGGCATCACCTCTTGTTGGTTCGGCGACTATTTGGTGAATAAATCTGTTACTATCACATCCAGGAATATTTGGAATCTACATTGTTAGTAGTACTTGTCCTCCAATCTATATCTGGAAAATTAAAGTCTCCTATAATCACACAATTTCCAGTAATATTCCCAGTAATATTTATTTAATTTAAATTATGAAGGAAGTCTCTATCCCTATCCAGGATCCACCCTGGGGTCGGTAGCAGACCCCTAGCATCACAGTGAGTCTTCTGTTTCCTTCCTTCCCCACAGTGATTTTGAGGTAACAGATAGTTTTTAGGGTTTTTTTTATCTATTCCATCATTTCTTATTTCTTTAGTCTATGTCATCATTAATATTCAATGTTCTTCCACCACCTTTTTCTCTTTCTTTCTTTCCTGAAGAGCACATACCTCTACTCTAGTCATGACCACTGTTCCACCATCTTTCATTTATCCCTAAAATATCTGGTTTCACTTCCTGCCCGAGTTGTTCTAGATCCTCCATTTTGTTACCCAGGGTCTTTGCATTTCTGTACAAACATCGTAGTTGTTTTTGCTTGGATTTACCCAGCTCTCTCACTGATTTGGTAGAGTCATTCTACTACCAGTGTCGCCTACCTGTCTGTTAGTGTCATTTGTATTGGCACTATCTTTCCTTTTGATGTCCCATTCTCCTACCCTCTGTTCCTTTCTCAACTGTTGTTGTATACTCTTACTTGATTTTCCTCCTGCTCAGTGTTAGAATGAGGTGTAGAGATTACATGAGTATCTCTCAACCATGTCCCCTGAATTGCTAGTTAAAGCTCTTTTAATTAGTTGTACCAATCTCCATCCCTGAATTCTATTTCCCTCCCTGCTCAGGTGGAGTCCATCCCATAAGAACAGTCCTCTGTCCATAGATGTCTCTCAGTGATTGAGCATCCCAAAGCCTCCTTATAGCTCCACTGCCTAAGTCATGTGTTGATCATCATCATTATCATCATCTTGCATCACCTATAATCTTGTCCAGTAGGGACAGATAACATCCCACTGAAGATAATTTCTTTAAGCATCTTCCCCAGCCTGGTATAGTCTCCCATGATGCATTCCAGCGATAATCTATCTGTATCATTTGTTCCCACATGAAAGACAATCAGTGGACTCTTTCCACTTCCCATTAGGATCCTCTTCAGCCTAAAGTCCACATTCTATATATTAGCTTCTAGCTGACAGCACGCTCTTCTATTCTCTGATTTGTTCTGGTGACAGGCCTGTCTGTTCTTAGTAGGGAGTCCCCAATCAAGTAGACCAGCCTCTTCCTGGTGTTGGTGCAATTCTCCAGCCTTCCATATTCTGCACTGTTCTTTCTGGCTGCAAGTCCTTTTGTTCTCACTTGAGTGAGAGTCATCCTCTATCCTTCCTGAGCTCTGACCTCTAGCTATCTCCATCTTCTCTTTTTGTGGAGGAGATAATTGGCTGCATTCTGTAATCTCATGTGTAGTTGTTAAAAGTACACATCCTCCTCTCCCACTTCTCACTATACTAATGCATTTGAATTCCAATGCCCTTTGATATTTCAGAGAGGTAGTGTACAGTTGATGACTGTGACATTGGCAGAATAGGTGCCAGCTCATGCCAAGGTTCTCCATGTCTTCACTGAACATTGACAAATTCATAGCTGGAACCAGTTTGTCACCTGTGTGTTAATATTGTTAAGATAGGTATTAAGTGTGTTTAGACTTAATGGAATGTTTGTAAATTGCTGCAAGCATTAATCTCACTTACATCATCTGTATGCCATATTATAAGATAATATTTGAGCATTTACATTGTAAACCTCAGTAACTGTGTAAATCACCTGCCAAGACAGAGACATTAATTAATGTGGAATGCTGGTTTCCAGCAGATGGTGTTCAGTCCTGCCCATCAAGGAAGGCCAATCAACCCCAGACAGGGTGTATGAAACATTAAAGACTTTGTTTACTCATCTTCATGGGGTAGGAGTGGTGGGAAGAGTCATGCAAGCTCAGAGCAGGAGGAAAGGGAATCTTTTTTCATACAGCGATAGTAGAACAGTGAAAACAGCATGACTACAGTTGGATCTTAAGATCTTTTATATCTTATCCAATCCAGAATAAAAGTAGACATGTGAATGGCTATGCCGCTTCCAGTATGTACATAAATTGGATGAACCATCTCTGATGTATCTGACAGTTTGCACCATGCCACAATCCCAGTTTGGCGATTCCCTCACTTTCCATCTATGGAATAAGTATGCACATCTTCCACGTTGGGTGTCGATATGGTTTAGACCTGTCCACTCACACCATGGGGAGGAGAAGCCTGGCACTTGGACAGTTGTATTGTCTATTAGATTATTGTTTTGGTACATCGGCAGCCGCCCAGGCTTGAGACCATATTCTGTGAATATCCTTATCTTCCAGAAGCAGGGCTGTGGCATGAGATCAGAAGGGTTTTCTTGATTTTTAGCCAGGGGCCAAGGGGGTGTTCTAGGTCACGGTGGAGTGATAGTGTGCTATTTGCCATGATCTTTGTGTTCCCTGTCACAGCGTCTTGTTAGATATTTGCTGGTGCAATGTTAGACAATACCAATAGCCCTGGAAGTAGAATTGATATGAGAATGGGGCTAATTATGCACAGAGCAATGTTAATTTCAGTGTCTGCTAAAATGGTGTGTGTGCTTCCACTTCAAACTGGGGCACAATATTTCACTGTGGAATGGATCAGGACTAGTGTTGATGTTTGGAAAGAGTGAGAGTCACTTCCCCAAGATGTTCCTGCAAGTTTCTGTATGATGATGACCCTTGCTTTCATTTTCCTCTTGTTTTGCTCAAGATAGCGACAGAAGCTGAGCATGCAGTCCAGGGTTATCCCCAGATACTGAGGCTTATGTTCGTGCATCAATGGTGACCCACATAAATTGATGTTTAATTTCTTCTTGGCCTGGGTATTATTCAAATGGAAAGTGGAGACCACTGTTTGTGAGGCATTTGGCTTTAAATACCATCCCTTAAAATGGGTTTCTAGTGTGTTTAGGTCCTGTTCCAGAGTCTTTTCTGAGGTTTCAAATGAGGAAGCCTGTGTAGCCAGCTCGATGCCATCTGTGTACATGAACTTGTATGAGGATGTTGGTGGAATTCCACCGATATGTAGGCTGAAAAGTGCTAGAGCTAGAACGGACCCTGTCAGGAGTCCATTGTTCAGTCTTCATGGGTTGCTGACATCACCACCAAGATTCACTGTGAATCTATGGTTGGTCAGCATTCCTGTGATGAACCTAATTGTATGGCAATAGAGCCTGGCTATTGCAAATTTTAGTAGAAGTCTTTTCCACCACACTATATCATATGTTGAACTAAGATCAATAATGCTGTTGCTCTTTATAGTTTGTGTCGGTAGCATCTTCTATATAGCTGGTCCATGGAACAGTTTCTGACTGTTCTGAAGCCAGCTTGTTCTTTGGAGACTAGTTCCTCTAGAAATGACTTACTTCTGTAAAGTAGAAGCCACGCCAATAGCTTATAGCAGTTACTGCTATAGGTCTATAACTTTTCACACTAGTTGCAGCTTTTCCTGATTTGAGAACGGCAATAATTTTTGTTGCTTTCCATTCTTTCAGTATTCTCCCTAAAGAATGGATGTTGGTAAAGAGAGTCATTAGCCATTTTCTTGCTCTTGGGCCTAAATGCTTTAGGAATTCAGGGAACATGCCATCAAGCCCTGCTGCTTTCTCAGGCTTAATTTGGGTGATGTCACTATCAACCACCTCCACTGAGTAGGACAAAGAAAATTGGGCAAATGGTTGGCATCATTTGAGGGCATTACAGAGTTATTTATGGACTTTGTACTTGGTGCTTTTGTCAATGGGGATTTTTGAGTTGGCAATTAGTTGCTCAGCTATGGCATCTGGGCTCACCTGCAGGCGTTTATAGACTGCAGGCACCACTCCACCAACGGTGTGGATGGAAGGGAATAAAAACCCCTAACAAGAAGGAAATGTATCTTTATACTGCTTGGAATCCTGGGGGTAATGTTTACTAGGCATAAGAAAAAGATCCCCAGTGCTTAGCCAGGGTTAGCCCTAAAGGACACACAAAACTTGCTTATTATAGAAGCTTCTATTATTTATGGAAACAATATTAGAACTCATTTTTATCTCTCTAAAAATGTTTACCTGCTTTATCCTTGTAAATATATTTCTCGTTTCCTTTCCCTATAGATAATGTATAGGTTTGACAAAAGCATTGCTTTTTGATGTGAGAGCTAAAGTGTATTTGACCTGGAGTAAGTGATGGGGTCCTTTGGATGTTGCTGTGATCTTTGGTTTAAGGCAGTGGTTCTCAAAGCCTGTCCACCGCTTGTTCAGGGAAAGCCCCTGGCGGGTCAGGTTGGTTTGTCTACCTGCCGTGTCCGCAGGTTCGGCCGATCGTGGCTCCCACTCACCGCGGTTTGCCGCTCCAGGCCAATGGGGGCTGTGGGAAGCAGCACGGACCGAGGGATGTGCTGGCCACTCTTCCTGCAGCCCCATTGGCCTGGAGCGGCAAACCGCGGCCAGTGGGAGCCACGATCGGCCGAACCTGCAGATGCGGCAGGTAAACAAACCGGCCCGGCCTGCCAGGGGCTTTCCCTGAACAAGCAGAGGACCGGCTTTGAGAACCACTGGTGTAAGGAACCATCTCTCACAAAGGTAGGCTTACCTGGGTGGCAAGATATATCAGAGTACCCACGACAGTTTTAGTGACTGAAGAGTTTATACTTGATCATTGGTTGGTGAAATCTAAGTTCAGAACTCACACAACTAATCTTGTGTTTTGTTCTCTAGTTCTTAACAGTCATGGTTTTGAGTCACTGAAGGACAGCTTGACAGTGACTCCTACTGTGAACCCTTATATGTGGTATAAACCACCTTGTCATATCATTTTCACTTGAGATAGGTGAGAGAGACAGGAGAAGTGATGAGAACGAGAAGTAGTATTTAAAGTGGCAGTTTGCTATTATTGCAATTGAAATTTTTAGGTGAGTAGAGAAAGAAATTATATAAAATGAAGTCCTCTAAGTATAATAGCCATAGACATTTGAAAATAAATGGATATTGAATTTTCCCCTTTCATTTACATAAATATATTAGAAATTGGAATAAATGAGCAGCTTTACTTGCCAGAGGTGGCTGTCACAAGTCTCTGTATTAAGTGAAGTGGGGTTAGCAGACTCTTGCTGTAAAATTCCCCATGGTATGTGTTTCACACAGAGGCATCAGTCCATTTTCTTATCCTGTAGGAAGGAAGAGGATCAACCTCATAATGGACACTTAAGGCAGGAAAGGAAGTTGTACCAAGATAGAAATATTGGCCTCTGTTTAGCTACCACTGCAACTACTTTCCTCTCTGCCCATTCTTGAAATAGAATATACTTAAAACTTCATTTGAACTTCAGTGTCCGCATTCTATATCCTTCTGATTGTTTCTTTAACATGCCCCCATGAATGATATAGTAATGTGCTACACAGCTTCAACTTGAATAAAATGGGAGTTGAGAACACTGCATTTGGCAGAAGGCTTTGGTATCTCATAGGATCAGGTTCAAAGAACACTCATACCACTCCTAAATTCAATTACTACTGTGACTCAGATAATTCCTTTAATAGGCCACAACTGCTGAAGCTACATGACTCTCCACACAAAAACACTGGGCTTGATTCACTGGTTTTAAATCCATGTAACTGCACTGACTTTATATGAAGTTATTCTTAATCTACAACAGTTAGGTAAAATTAAAATCAGGCCTGCTGGTGTGGTGGGGGTTCTTTATTTTCTACGAGGCAGTCTTAGGCTTCTCCAGTTATGTGCTGCACTCTCTGTGACCCATTGATGTATTATGAAAGTTGCTGAAATGACATACAGAGGCATTTTCCACCTTTGGGTAAAACTGTTGAGACAATTTGAAAGTAACCACAAAATCAGAACCATCCCTAATGAAATATGACAGTCGATTGCCAGTAAATGGTTGGTGACCCCTGCTGGTGACCTCTGCCATAGGGGTGTACAGTTCTTCTTTAGCAAAGGAGTCAATTATAAAAGGACTAAAACAAAGTAAGGCGAAATTTCTGACATGCACAGAGAGAGAGAGAGAATAATTTCAAATGTGCATATGTGTTTGTGTGTTATCTGTGTATATAATTGGTAAAGTCGCTTTGCCTAATTTTAACCTCATTTGAATTTAATGAATTGAAAATGTAACATTCTCAAATGTTACTGAGTTCTTCCTTTGCTATGGAGAGACCTGGGAGGGAGGGGGACAGCAGAGATGGGGGAAGGAGAGAGAGAGAAAAAAAACCATTGAAAATGTAGAGTGAACAAAAAAGGAAAGTGTGGGCCGAGTAAAAACTAAATAAACAGAAACTGAAAAAAACAGGATGAAAATTAGGTGCATAAAAAGGGGAACATGCTAATGAAAAGGGCCCATATACACGTGCCCAGCTTGAGCCAGTTTAGATTTTGTGTGAATACTTCTATCCCAAAACCATAATATTCCTGTTAACTGTAATAATATTTTTGGATGCAGACATGGGGGGAAGGGGGAGGGAAATGAGACCCAAACATCAAAATATGCTTAAATGCAGATGGTACCTTTTTTTTTGTTTGTTTTTGTTTTGTTGTTGTTTTGTTTTGTTTTTTTGTTTTGTTTTTTTAAATTATCTAGCTGGGGTAACCACCCAAACTACCCAGCAGGGAGGGTCTAGTGGGATTCTCAAGTTGTACCAAGAGCCCTGGTGGATTATAAACTTGAAGGTGAATGAAGGCCATGTTCCCTGCCCAGGGAAACCAGAGTCCTGACCCACTCCTCTTCTCCATGCCAAAGGTAGGTGAGGTAAGATGAGGAGAACCACAAGTTGTGTGAAACTTCCAGGCCAACTTCCTCACCGCAAAGTTGGTTAAGTTTTAGGATTTCTGTCAAAACAAGTTACAGTTTTCTTTTTCATTCATTTTTTTCTTTTCTATCTGAAAGATTTACATTTACCTTTTCTATGGAGAAGGTCACAATATGATGGATTAAGCAGTAAGAAGAGTCAGAAAGGATAGTTTAAAGACCAAAAAAATACTGGAAATGAATCTTTTTTTGAAGATGTCTGAAGATAGTGAGTTTCTTAAAGAGTAAAATGATCTCATTACATGCGAAAGATAACAGTAAAAGAAAACCTGTGGTGCTTGAGTTTGAGGTAACGTACTAGGTTTCCAGAATTCCAGCTAAAATACATTTTAAAATATAAAACTTTATGTGTTTGTTAGTCTTAGGGTTTATCTACAGTTTGGAACATGTAGGAGTGAATAGCAGTGTTCAGCAAAGTGCTGTGCTGCAATTCCCCCAGATGGACACAGAGTGTGAACTAAAAGATTCTTAGTTTGTCTTCAGGACTACATTAATGAGGAAAAAAGAGCCTTTTGGTTCACACCCAGAGTGTCCACATGAAGAAATTACACTGCAGAACTTTTGATATGCACTACTATTCACTCCCCCATAGTCAGAACTGTGGTACAGTGTACACATAACGTTAACCTACCATCTAGTGCAGTGACTCTAATATTCTGGGTTATTTCTGAAGCTCAAGAACTATCACCTCCCTGCTCCCATTTGGAATCCCATAATTTTCCATTGGAAATTAGGCTGCTCAGTTATATGAAAACAATGTTAGGATAATGATGCATACTTCATACACCTTTCAGAGTAACAGCCGTGTTAGTCTGTATCTGCAAAAAGAAGAACAGGAGTACTTGTTAGTCTCTAAGGTGCCACAAGTACTCCTGTTCTTCTTTCATACACCTTGATATTGTCTTCCGTATTGTCCCTTAAGCATGGAATACTCTCCTTGGACTAGTCCAACAGGCTACTACTGTCTGCTTTAAACTCCTCCACAAGACCAACATGCCTGCAAGAAAGTAATTATTCACAGTTAAATAGATGCTATCTGGGTATAGTTAATATTTTTTAAAAGTGACTAGGGATTTTTGGTTATCCAACTTAAAGGGGTCTGCTTTTCAGAGGGTGGATGTTCAATGCATTCTGAAAACCAGGTGTCCTTAAGAGTCCAAAGTCCAAATTACTGAGGCTTTCATAATCTCTCTCTCTCTTGCATATTTCACCCCGACCCAGCTCTACATTTCTTATCTTCTGAGAAACTAATCAAATGTCCATTGAAATGAATTCGATCAGGACATTGTATCATCATCTCTTTGAGGCAGGGACTTTTTGTGCATAGGATCACAATGGATCAGTTAATTTCATCTGGTAATGAAACCTCACAACACTCTGGAGATGTAGATATGTTATATTGTACTCATTTATTATTTTATATAGGTAAGCTAATTGAAATTCAAGAATGCTAAATAAATGGTTTCACAGAGTTACACACGAATATTGAATCAAACATAACTTTTGTCAGCTGGTCAGATTGAAAATGAGGTAGGATCAAAGGCTAAACTAGGGAAAAAACAAGTTAAAAATTACTTAGATAAGTTAGATGTCTTCAAGTCACCAGGACCTGGTGAAATGCATCCTAGAATAATCATGGAGATGACTGAGGAGATATCTGAGCCATTAGCGATTATCTTTGAAAAGTCATGGAAGATAGGAGAGATTCCAGAAGACAGGAAAGGGGGCAAATATAATGCCAATCTATAAAAAGATAAATAAAGACAACCCATGGAATTACATACCAGTCAGTTTAACTTCTGTACCCAGAAATATAGTGGAGCAAATAATTAAGCAATCAATTTGCAAACATCTAGAAGATAATAATGTGATAAGTAATAGTCAGCATGGATTTGTCAAGAACAAATCATGAAAAACCTACCTGATAGCTTTCTTTGACAGAGTAACAAGCCTTGTGGATGGGGGGAAGTGGTAGATATAATATATCTTGACTTTTTAGTAAAGCTTTTGATACTGTCTCACATGACCTTCTCATTAACAAATGAGGGAAATGCAGCCTAGATGGAGCTACTATAAAGTGGGTGCAAAACTGGTTGGAAAACCAATCCCAGAGAGTAGTAATCAGTGGCTCACAGTCATGCTGGAAGGGCATAAAGAGTGGGGTCCCTCAGGGATCAGTTCTGGGTCCAGTTCTGTTCAATATCTTCATCAATTATTTAGATAATGGTATAGAGTACACTTATTAAGTTTGCGGATGATACCAAGCTGGGAGGGGATGCAAGTGCTTTGGAGGATAGGATTAAAATTCAAAATGATCTGGACAAACTGGAGAAATGGTCTGAAATAAATAGGATGAAATTCAATAAGGACAAATGCAAAGTACTCTGCTTAGGAAGGAACAATCATACAAAATGGGAAATGACTGCCTAGGAAGGAGTACTGTGGAAACGGATCTGAGGGTCATAGTGGACCACAAGCTAAATATGAGTCAACAGTGTAACACTGTGGCAAAAAAAGCGAACATAATTCTGGGATGTATTAGCAGGAGTGTTGTAAGTAAGACACGAGAAGTAGTTCTGCTCTACTCAGCATTGACTAGGCCTCAACTGGAGCATTGTGTCCAGTTCTGGGTGCCACATTTCAGGAAAGATGTGGAGAAATTGGAGAAAGTCCAGAGAAGAGCAACAAAAATGATTTAAAGATCTAAAAAACATGACCTATGAGGGAAGATTGGAAAAAAAAAAGGGGGGGGGTGTTATTTAGTCTGGGAAAGAGAAGAGCCAGAGGGGACATAACCGTTTTCAAGTACATACAAAGTTGTTACAAGGAGAAGGGAGAGAAAAATGTTGTTCTTAACCTCTGAGGATAGGACAAGAAGCAATGAGCTTAAATTGCAGCAAGGGAGGTTTAGGTTGAACATTAGGAAAAACTTCCTAAGTGTCATGGTGGTTAAGGTATGGAATAAATTGCCTAGGGAGGTTGTGGAATCTCCAGCCTTGGCAATTTTTAAGAGCAGGTTAGACAACACCTGTCAGGGATGGTCTAGATAATACCTAGTCCTGCCATGAGTGCAGGGGACTGGACTAGATGACCTCTTGAGGTCCCTTCCAGTTCTATGATTCCTGCATCACCGGTGTTATTTTAGTTGACAACATTCTTGTTTGTTTTAACTTAATCTTATTAATGTTTGTTAAAAACCTGATCCTGTATTAATATTTTACTTTCTCATTGGCCAAAACATAAAGGAAGTTTACTCTTCAGAGTGTTGTGCCAACTTGCAAAGAATAAAATGTATGTGCCCCAGAAAATCAAATATGCAATCAATTGATATAACAAAATACAGCTATTGCAACAGACTGTCACAGGATCAGTCTCTTCTAGTTTGACTTAGGCTTAACATTTAATTATGAGAAATGCCAAGGTAAAGCAGAACAATACCATTGTCCTATGACAACATTCTAGTTCTGATGTTCTCTTATATAAAAGAACATTTTTATTTACTTATCAGCTTACACAGAATACCATTCATATTTGCGGTATTGCAGCAGTAATAACTAGGTGTCATGGACCTCTATTATTGGAATGTATGAAAAATTATTATAAGGAAGAAACTAAGTACAGCATGCCAGACATGGCACCTTGTCCATGCCCTTGCAAGTTACCACAGAGATGATCCTAAGTTTACTCAAAGATGGTTCAAGCTTCAGTCAGGAGCTAGATAATATGCAGGATAACTTCATTTCTCTGATCTGTTTGAGTCTGATGTTTGCAACATTGGACGCTGATACACATATAATTTAATACCTTAAGCAACCACCTTTTTTCCTCAGAAGGTTCTATATTTAGTTAATGCCATAGAGGAAATCTGAAATTGCATTAAACTTTCCTGAGATATAATTCCTTGTCAAAGTTAAAAACTTTAAGGGATATGGTTTTTTAATGCATCTCTACATTTAAAGGTCTAATATTGTGTGTCCATGTGTTTACCCAGGAACTCTAACTACCTACTTTTATACATGCACATGATAGTTATGGGTGAATATGCATGAGTTTAGATGTCTAAAACTGTGTGTGCAAAATTTTGAGCATACAATTCTGGTCTCAGAAATGTACAACTCAAGTTGAGTCCACATGCAAGGATTGTCTTACACAAACATCCTGTGGAATTTAGTAGGCATGAAACCAATAGGATTCTGAATATATTATTCTAAAAAAACCCCAAATAACTCACTAAAGAAGTCATACCCATCACAGTTTTATTAGAATCTACAGAATTCTATGTAGGGACATATTTACATGTTATATTCTGTGGGATGGTTCAAAACTCTATAAAATTATATTTTTCTATTAAATTCTTCAGAACTTGGCCTTAAATTTTACATTACATAATCCTAAAAAGGCCTATAACTAGGCAAAGCATTTTTTTTCTTTTTTTAAGAATGATTTTTATTTTGCTACAAATAGTCCAGAATATAATTTATGCAATTCAGTCATCAGGGCCAAATCCTGTAGTTCTAATTCAGTCAAAATTCCTTTTAATTTAAGTGGGATCTTTGCCTGGTCAATGACAGTCAAATCCAACTTCCCTAACACACACAAGGGCCATCTCTCATGCACAAATCCTACCCATATGCTTTGAAGGGATTTATGAGTTCTGGGCAGGTTTCAGAAGTTTAAGTGACCTAGACTTACAAACTCAGACCTATAGCCATCCAGGTCTTCTGTGATGAGCTGAAGAGTATCTGTGGAACCAAGCTCCATGCCTTTCAGGGTCACCACACTACCATCCCATTAATCTAAATTTAGGGTGGGATTTTCAAAAGCATTGGCCTGGCTTTTCTTCTGTTTAAACTGATGGGGAAAGTATCATGGACTTCAGTAATACTTCAGTGACAGCAGAATTAGATGCCAAATGCTTTGAAAATCCAACTCTTTGTGTCTAAACTAACTTGAAAGGACCTGATTAATCTTGTCAAAGAAAGCTGGCTCGTGAGTAGGAAAGTATATTTCTGAATTTTCTTTAAAGTGTGTGAGGGTATTGAAATTAACCATTAGAAATGCATTTGCTGTCATAAGCCTTAAATCATACCACTATAGTGTCACTTAACAAAACTGTACTGCATGCATCTGTTTATTTCTATGTATGCTTGTTGGTGAAGTTTTGTGTGTATATTGTTTTGCTCATGCATCCTCCGAAATAGCAAATAACCCATAAAAATTAGGCTGTTTTCTTCTTCATTATTTCAGGACTTTCCCCAGAAAACTGACAGTACACATGCAGAGAGTCTATTACATTTACAAGCAGCACAACCACTAGCTGAGGCCTCAAAACTCTTATTGCTATTGAAATCTTTTTTAATTCAAAAAGCAAAACTTGACTTCCATGTAATGAGAGTACAATACCAAATGATGAAAAGATTTAAAAAAAAAAACAACCCCTATTTATTTGTACTGCTTTGAAATGATTGAATACTTGAGTAATATATCCCGGAAAACAAATAGCATTGATACACTCTTCACCAGTGACTATGTGCTGTCTTTCTTCTGTGTTAAATTGCTTTGATTGTCTTGTTCAGATTTGCCTCATTAGACCTTCCCAATTGAAAACTAGCTCTTACTCTGTTCAAATGCTGCCTTAAGATTCTGTGGCCATGATTCGGTGAGGCACTGAGAATCTGTGATAAAGTGCTAGAAACAGCAACTGATGCAGCACTCTGGTCACCGAAACTACAAGTAGCCCTGATTAGGAAAAAAATGTGCCTAATTAGTGGATTGGGATGGGTTGAGGAGAGCCCAAAAGGCTAATTAACCTTTACCCAAGAGGAAGGGAGAGACTGGCAGACTGTTCAGACTCACAGCCATGTGAGATCTCTTATGGAGGAAGATACCTTTTATTTTCCTTCCTCTTTGACCAAGTGAGCTAAGGATTGTATGATACTGTAAATACGGAGCTGCATAAGTTTGTATAGGTGGTGGGTAGAACACTGTGAAATAAGCAGTTTGTTGCTTGAAAAGAAACAGCAGTGGGATCCACCCTTTCCTGGTGTCCCTGTCTCAGTGATTTGAATGGAAGTGGAGGGTGTTCAGCACTTTGCAGGATTTGTCCCTGAGTATATAGCAATTCAGGAGATATCTACAATCAGTATGTTTTGCCTAACACTGAATCAGGGGGACCTTGATAAGAGGGAGGTTGTTTTATCTGAAGTGATCATCATATATTAGACAGAGTCATGTGGTTATGTCCTACTCCTTGTATGATTTCAGTAACCTAGAAATGGCAGAGATTCTAAGCAAATTCAGCAGCCCACAGCACTTCTTTTTCTGTGAGGATCACAACTGTCAGTGTAAGTCAAAGTAATGCCAATATCACTTAAAAAAAAAATCTGTCATCATCTGCATCTCATTAGATGTTTGTCTTTTAAATGATAAATTCCTCAAAGGATAATAATAATAAATGGAGATATCCCATCTCCTAGAACTGGAAGGGACCTTGAAAGGTCATTGAGTCCAACCCCCCTGCCTTCACTAGCAGGACCAAGTACTGATTTTGCCCCAGATCCCCAAGTGGCCCCCTTAAGGATTGAACTCTCAACCCTGGGTTTAGCAGGCCAATGCTCAAACCACTGAGCTATCCCTCCCCACTGCTTAACAAATAATCAGTGAATCCGGTTTTCCAAAGTGGGCACCTAAATGCTGCTCCAGTTGCTTAGTCAGGCACTTACCTGTTTAAATATGGATTTAGATGCCCATGCTTGAAAATTTATCGCAAGAATAACACATAGTTATTTGCTATCACTTTTCTGACCCTCAGTAATTTGTAACTGCAAGAATTTAATTGAAATTATACAATAAATGTATATTTCAAGTGTTTGTTTTAGAAAACTGTTTTTTTCTTTTTCAATGTGTTGTAGTGTCAACAGGTCTGTAGCGCATGTGATGGATGATTTTTTTTTACCAAAGTAAAATGTGATATGTGTCAGAATGCCTTGCTTATAGACTTTTGTAAGCAGTGTTGTTTTTCTGATGTCGACACATGTCAAGAGGAGAAAAGGCCAAGGAGGATGAGTAAAAATATATACGGCTGACATTGAAATTCCTCTGTTAGTAGAAACTAACTGAGGCTAAGATTTAAAAAATGCCACTGTACCACATTTGCCATTGCATTTCCAGTATCTAATCATTAAACCTCTTAAATAGAGATAATTATCACTTATATTTGTGTGTATATGATTATTAAACTTTGAGCATAAACCACTTCTACAAAATGCTGCTATAAAGCATGAAATCTTAGTTTAGCACCTAGATACTGCTAATTACAGTAACAATAAAATGAAAATCTATGGTACAGTTGAGGCTTTTCTCATTAATCATATGAAAATGTTTTTCAATTTGTATTTAATTTGAAGCTTCAATCTCAAATTGAATTTTCAATTTGAATTTTCATTAAAATATCAATAACAACTCTGCAAAAGCAATTCTGATATAGATAGAGGTGGTAAAATCTGTGTCAAAAATAAATGTGTAATGAGATCCATGACAGATTTTCAGGGCTGTTGGAAAATCATCAGCAAAATAATATTGTAGATTCCATAGTATTCAGCAGGCTCCATGATTTTCTGTTTTTTAGCATTTCAATTATTAAACCTGCCATTATTATAATAAACCTGCCATTGTGCTGCAGTGCAAGGTGTTGAACAATGGAATTAGAAGCTGCTGCCATCTTCATGAATATTAGTTCCGATTTCAGTTTCTAGGAAATGTTAGGCTTTCCCAGCCCTGCATGATCGAAAAGCCCAACATATGTCATTGTTAGTTTTAACAGTAGAACAAAAATAGAAATGAGAAAGAGAAGTGAAGAAATAATGCAAGTAAAATGAAAAAATATCATTTTAAAAAGATCAATGGGATTAGGCAGAGAAAGGAGAACTACATTAAAACACCAGAAGATCAAAAAAGAAAATTGTAGAAGTGATCATCTAACAAGCTTACTTTTTAAAATTAATATGTCAATCCTCCTGATTTATTTACACCACAATCTAAGGGTTTTCCAGTGGTGCAAAAAGAAGTTGTGGTAGATATAGCAAAAAATAATCCCTATATATTTATGGTAAAAAAAGGGGAAAATACACCTCTACCTCGATATAATGCTACTCAATATAACACGAATTCAGATATAACGTGGTAAAGCAGTGTTCCGGGGGGGCGGGGCTGCGCACTCTGGTGGATCAAAGCAAGTTCAATATAACACGGTTTCACCTATAACGCGGTATGATTTTTTTGGCTCCCAAGGACAGCGTTATATCGAGGTAGAGGTGTAGTACCAATAATGATGTAAATTAGTGAGAGACACTCTGGCATTCATCAATCCTCCTTCAGTCAATTGAGCAACACATTGATTGGGTCTTCTTGGTGCAAGTTACTTCATTTTAAATTCTGAAAGCTAATCCATTCTTGTTTTGAGTTTAAAGCTGGAATCCCATATTCCTCCACAGATGCTGTGCATGGAAGCTGAACTGGGACATTCTAATGTCCCCCTCAAGCAACACTAACATTCAAATTGTCTCTTAGCAACTAGCTCTTGTGGAAAAGTCACATAGAATATATGATTAAATCAGAAAAGATCTTTATAAATGCAAGACTTAAAATAATCTACAAAGTGTAAAGGAGGAATATACCCTTCAGGCTTTTTTTCTGAAATATATTTTAGAATGATATAGTTGGGATATAACAAGCAGGGTTGAAAAGAAAAACCTATAGAAAGATTAACATTTTCTATTAAGGAACGCTAACTTTAAATCACATGTGGGTCTTAAAATGTTGTCTTACCATAGTTACAAATCACACATAAGATTACTATTACAAAAAAAAGACATAAATAGCTTTACTTTAAAAATGAGTAAAGTTTAAGTAGCAAAAATGGACTTGTTTACAAAATTGAACCAAAAAAAAAAAAAAAAAGAAGAGATCTAGGAAGAAGATGGCTGAATGCTTTAATTACTAAAATTTGGGGACTGAAGTCAAGTTAAATAGTATCCCAAGATGATTCCTCAGGAGGATATTAAACCCATTTCTGAGCTAGGAGATCTAAACACTCTGTGAATGGGGAGTCTATGAATATACACATTTTGAAAGCATGTTTCTCTAAGAATTTTCACAAGTAAATATCAGGCTATATCCTGATTCCAGGATATTTGTTGTACCATCTAGCCCAGGGGTTGGCAACGTTTGGCATGCGGCTCGCCAGGGTAAGCACCCTAGCGGGCTGGGCCAGTTTATTTACCTGCTGACGTGGCAGGTTTGGCCGATCGTGGCCCCCACTGGCCGCGGTTCGCCGTCCTGGGACAATGGGGGCAGCGGGAAGCGGCGCAGGCCGAGGGATATGCTGGCCGCGGCTTCCCGCCGCCCCCATTGGCCCGGGACAGCGAACCACGGCCAGTGGGGGCCATAATCGGCCAACCTGCCGCATCAGCAGGTAAATAAACTGGCCCAGCCTGCTAGGGTACTTACCATGGCGAGCCGCATGCCGAACGTTGCCGACCCCTGATCTAGTCAATTCTAACCCCCCAATGATTCCCTTGCCAATAGGACATCACTGCTCACTTTTGAAAATGGGTTATTCTGAATTACTCAATTTGTGGGTATCTCCTTAAAAGCATCAATGGGATCCTCTTTAAATATCAGCACGTTGCAAGATAGAACCATATAAACCAAATCAGCTTGAATATCAATTAGCCAATGTGAGCAAGAAAGTGAAATTTATTTAGAAAATTAAGGGGTCAGGTTAAACAGTAGACACTATTTACATATACTGAAGCCAGTATATCTTTGCATTAATCTTTGTGCTGCTGTCATACTTCATAGGAAGACACATATGCACTGAAATAATGTTGTTTCACATACTTCAAATATAGAAGGAAAAATCTTAGTCTATGCTAAATTCCTTTTAGTCCATTCTGGACATAAGAAAAACATCTTAAATACTGTCCCCAAAGTAAAGGGATCCTCAGCTAGTTTTAAAGCTGGCATAGCTAGCTCTGGGCCACGCCTTCTTACTGCACTCTGGTGTAGGGGTTGAGAGGAGGCGTTTGGGGGACTGGATGGGTTGGTCAGTTGTGTCAAGATTGCAATGCTCCATTCCTCACCAAATAATGGCACTTAGTGATTGTGGATGTGTTCAAAAATGGCCTTTATATATCCCCATCCTCCTCATTTGCTCCAAGTTCTGCTATAGATATAGCCAAAAGATTTTTGTACAAAATAAGAAGGGAGGGAAGAGTAATGGAAGGGAGGCTATAAACTTATTTGAAATAAAGTGTTAGTAAATGTGAGTGTGAGGCTATAGTTAGTAAAAGTGAAATTTGGTCAACCAAGGATCTATTGTGGTAGTTAGTGTTTGTAAGTTTTGAGTACAAGTGAAGATAAAATAGATAAGAAGTGCAGCCTGCACTCACTTTTTTGTGAAGATTATTCTGGGTTTGTGAAGTTTCTCAAACTAACTTCTTCCTTCCTCTGTTTTTTATACTTCTTTTTAAATGGGCTACTGATGCATATTAGAATTTAATTACACCAATTAGTACTGCCACATCAAACATATGATGTGCCTTCAATTAGGAAGTACCTAATGGATATTAGTACAATTTAGCTTTGTAATTAAAGTTCTAAGAGCAGTGCAAATTAAACATTATGATTACAAAACATTAAAACAACATGGATGGCATTAAAATTGCATATTTTTAGTGACCTTATAAGCTAATGCTTTATAAAAGAAGAAAAAGAATGGGATGTGTATTGTGCTCTGTGCTGTTGCACGGAAAAGATGATGTTGCTGTTCCCATTGTCAGAGCCCAATTTGTAAGCCTGAAAGCTTTTTTAAAAAATGTCCTATATATCTCTAATGCTAGACTGTGCTTTTATGGCACGGTTCATGCTAAAATATGGTGTGGAGCTCTGCTACCACATACCAGAGGCATTTTGCAAATTCAATTTTCTTCTGTTCAG
This sequence comes from Malaclemys terrapin pileata, assembly GCF_027887155.1. Taxonomy (NCBI): domain Eukaryota; kingdom Metazoa; phylum Chordata; order Testudines; family Emydidae; genus Malaclemys; species Malaclemys terrapin. Next base: position 96,244,498 of record NC_071509.1, read on the forward strand.
CTCTTGGACAAATGGGGCCAAGTTTCTTTTCCTGTGTGGAGGGGGAGGAGAAGGGGCACCTCTCAAAAAACTAGGGCCAGATTTTTTAAGGTATTTAGGCAGCTAAAGATGCAGATAGATACCTAATGGGTTTTTCAAAAATGCTATGTCACCTAACTCCCATTTTGGCAATTAGGTTCCAAATGTGCATCACACCAGATGTGCATCTTTAGATGCCTAAATACCTTTAAAAATCTGGTCCTTCATGCTGGCAGTGGCATTATATCCATATATTCTTTGTGCTCTCTGAGTGAAAAGGTTGTGATTAAAAGCTTCTCTCCTCTGGTGCATAAAGGGAGAAAGGATCTTTCCCCCTCTTCCCATTCCCAACAAAGCCCAGTCACTATCTAGCCCACAATTTAGTAATATTCAATTATATCTTAGAAGTTAGTCTTGATTGTTACCTTTACTCCAGAAAGTGGAGAAGAACCTGATCTGTCAAAGCTCTCTGTGGTGAAGAGATGGTATGTCACCTTACTGATATTGTGATTGCCTATCCACACTCTATGGGGGAATCCCCATCACCAAGGCTCTATGGAGTAAGAGCATCATGGGGTTTTGACAGTATGGCTAGGCTGGTGGGGTGTGCGTGAGGCAGCAGTAGGAAGACCAGGACACCAGATGACAAGAAGCAACAATGAAAACTGTAATTGATAGAAAAATAGAGGAAAAGTTGAAAGAGCACGATTCATTGTTCATCATATTCCTGTAGAGTAATATAGTAGTAGAAGTTTTGCACCAGACACTCCGTTCCAAAATAAAACTCTGCCCAGTAACTTTATCACAGAAAGGATTTCACAAAAAATGTTTAGTGAAACAATTAAAATTTTATAGTGGCAATAAAAAGATAAACATCATCCCTTTATAAAAAAAAAAAAAAAAAAAAAAAAAAAAACCCTGAAGATCTTCCATTCCAAATTTGCTTCTTGGTGCTGCCTCAAAAGAGGCAAAGCACTAGGTAAGCTACTCTGAAAGAGCAGGTGAGGATTTCTGATAATACAGGGGACTCCTTAGCTGCTGTAGAACTGGCCTAGACTAGTCCACATGCTTTCACCCTTACCCCCTCCCCGCCACACACCTTCCCAATTTCTGCTGTGGACAGGTTGGGTCAAGCAGTGGCATGCCAGGGAAAAGGAGGGTATGGGGACAAATGTTTGTTCCTTAATCAAATCATCAGACAATACTACCAGAATTATTCAGCCCATTGGGCTGCTCAGTGTTATGTTGGGGACTATTTTTGCTCCCATCTTGTCCAGGAACTGGGAAGTAGAAAACTGTAAACTTGATGAAGCAGAGTTGAGCTCAGAGTTCATGTTAAAAGGTTAGATGCACCAAAAGGTAGTCCTACAGCACCTAATTTTGTGAGTGGTCTTTACTCATAAGCATGGTCCCATTTTCACATAAGAATAGACAGGATTCACTAGTAGCTTTTTGTTGTTGCAACATTTCATGGTGACATGGAGCCAGGATTCTCAAATAGCAGCCTGTTGCTTGAGATTGAATTTGAAGTTGTGCTTTGTAATTATGATATAATTTATACTTTTTTCAGTCTGGATGTGACATAAGCATATTAAATTACCTTGATGTACTGCAATTTATCATGCTCATTAAAACTGAGAAATCCAAAGTGCTGTTGGTCATTAATCATGGCCAGTAGTAAAACAAATAAATTGAGTGTGGTATATCTTGGACATCCATGAAACAGGATTAGTTTAAATTTTCAATGAGATCATAAAATAGATTAATGCTAATATACAAAAATGGAGAGTAGGCAGGCACCTGACATGTATCCTGTTCCATAAAATGTTGAATTTTCTAGGAGTGATATTTTCTATGTCAGCAGTTGTTTGGGGAAGGGGGATGTTTTTCATTAGAACTTATATTGATACTATGATTCCATATATAATTGTTTGTACTATGTTAATCATATTGTATGCAATGGCTTGTGTGACATTAGAGAGGAAGTGTGAAATACTTATTACAATATTCTGCTGGGTGTCAGGTTCTATTCCTGATTTTGCAATGGATTCAGTATGTGATCTTTGGCTGAAATCACTTAACATATCTGTGCTCGGTTTCTTCATCTGTAAAACGGGGATAATTATATTTACCTATCTCAAATTAATATTTATCAAGCACTTTGCCACCTTTTTCCTGACCATCTCAATGACATGGACATGAAAATAATGAGATACAGACACAGCAGCGTGGTTAAATTCAAGGGCTGCAACTTTATTAACTTAAACTACACCTTAACTGGAGTGAACAGAACCCCATACCTAGCTGGCGTGGTCATTCCAGTGAGGATGGTAGGAGGCAATAATGATGGCAACAGGAATTATAATTTTTAGCCAAGTGGCCTAAACTTTATGAAACCTTTGATTTAAAAAGATATCTCTTTGAGGCATCCAGTCCTGGCAGCAGTGAAAAAGCGGGAGACTTCTGCTGCCTTAAGCCTCCATGGGTCTTCCCCTTGTCTGTTGCTTAAATCCCAAGAATCCTAACATTTCCTCGGTCTACCTAGTGCACATTATGCCAGTGAGTACTGAAGCCTGTAGCCATTTCAAGGCCTGACCACTGTATGAAGTGACCATAAGGCTTCAAACAAGTGCCCATGTCTCCCTGTGAATCCATTCCTACTCTCAAGTTTGCGTGGTCTGTTGCCCAACTTGCAGAGAAGGGCATTATCCCAATTCTTGAGCTCTGAGACTGGGAGCACCAATCACCACCACTTATGTATCCCTGCTCAGGGGAATCCAACCCATGTGGCCAGCACCAACCACCTCAGTTGTGATCAAATGCAAATGAATTGTACCAAATAGACACAATTAATTACCAGTAGTTGGTGCCTGTTCTAGCTGATGCTGCTGAATCACTTCAGGGTTGTGATGTGTTTGTGCAATTCCGAACTATTCAGTCACTTCATAGTCCAGTTGTGTCCATGCAATCCCATTTGTCCATAATAGAAAAACACAACAATTTAGTCATACATTTTTTTTTCTGAATTACTGAGTTATTGTTCAAGAGACAGCTGCACCTTACAGAAAAGAAATAATGCAGTGCTAAAATATCAACTGCAAACACCAAATTTAATACACAAGGACTTTAAGTACTAAAACATTTTTGTTTTGTTTTGTTCTAAACCAAAGATTCTCATCTCTGGCTACAAGCAAACAAAGTGGTAGATATTATATAGCACAAACATCCTTTGGGTATTTTTGCAATACTTGAAGTATTGCTATGGTCTGTATCCCACTGACCAATTTAAGTGAAGACAGCTTTTGTTAGGAGCTGAAGGCTTGGTTTAAAGGATAACATGACAGTGGCTGAAAGTACAAGTTTGTATAAAGGGGTTTTGTTGCATTGTCCTTTCCCTTGAGGGGAGAGATTGCTATGGATGAGACATAGCACTGAAGCATATTTTTGTGCAGGTATTGTATAAGCACAAAGAAGAGGTTGTTTTCTAAATGGTGAGATGTCATCTTTTCAAAGCACATGAAGTCATTTGTCTTTTTGAATTGTACCCAATGCAAAACTATGTCATGTAGAAATAAACAGAAGTAGCATCAGCCACATTTCAGACATGAATACATGATGTTCTAAAGTAACAGCTGTTACTTGATGAAAAGTTGATGGGGAAAATGGCCAGCAATTGCAAAGGAAAAAAAGAAAATGTTATCACCCCTTCAAGAATTGTTGGGGACCAGATGTTGAAATCTAGTATAGTCTGTTTATTTCAGTTGAGAGTGCTGTAAAAAATGTTAATCAAGTATTTTTATGAGCATTATGTTATATTACACTATTTTATAGACTGGTGTTCTTGGTTTTAAATCATTTTACACTGTAACTAAAATCACTGCACAACAAGATCAATGTAAAAGTAACAGTTATTATAAAATAAATAAAAATATATATATACACACACAGTATAACGAGCTATAATTATTAAATAAAGGATAAATATAGTAAGAAGATTTTTAAATCTATTTGTAGTGTTGTAAATATAAAATATATAATTGGGAATAAATATTAAATTGTCCACCCACATATTGACAGTAATGATTCTTTGACCAAGTTGACTGAAGCTAACAGGGTGGGAGGGAAATATCCTTGTGTCCTAACCTCCATACATAACATCTTAATAAAGTGGAGAAAAAAAGGTACTGTATAGTACAGTACCCAAATTCAGATCACAAAGTTGTACCAGTGTAAAGCCTGAGTAACTCCATTGAAATCCATAGCACTGCTCTGGATATATACAATGTAACTGTGAACAGACCTTAGCCCCTGATTCTGTGGAGGGAAACTGGAAAATATATGAAATATGAAAGGAATCCCTTCTGGGGAAAAAACCTCTCAGACAATTAGCTTAGGAAGCCTTCTTTTAAAACTTACTGTTTGGCAGAGTAATGCACACTAGCCATTGTCTTAGCTGCACAGGAAGAAAAACAAAATGCAAGGAATGTGGTTTAATTAGCTCACAGCTTTATTAGTTTAACTCATCTGGGAAAGATCCAGCACTATCTTCTACAGAGCAGGTTATGAGTCCTTCCTTAATCACTTCCACCTGGTGGAGAGCTGCTGTCAGCCCTCCACAGCTGGTCGCAGCCCATTGCTGGGGCCCCATTGTTCTCCCCCACATATGCGTGTTAAGAAGCTGGAAAAGTGAGGTTGTCTCCTTGCTGTATCAGGCATTAGGAACTCCAGCCTTATTCTCCAGCTTCTTTAGGAGATGCCTTCCACTAAGTACGCTTCCAGTTCTGGGTGTTAGTGAAACAGACCCCTATGACGCTTCCCTACCCAGGAATGCATTCAGATAATGTTATTGATAGGCATAACCTGTTGGGCTCCTATTCTAAACTGTGCTGCACATTACCTCTCCAATCCCAAATGAATGAGATTTCACTTTACCAGGCAACCTCAACAATACACAGTCTTTGACATCACCATTAATTGAAATTTCCTTTTCTGAGGTAACTCTCTTCCCCACCAACAAGGAATGTCCTGGCATCCACATCCTCCACACTAGGCAAGTCTATACTCAGGGCTGGATTTAGGGGCAGGTGATCACCTGAGGTACCAGGGTTGTGGGGCACCAGGCTAGGAGTGCTGGTTTTTGTTGTTAGTGACAAACAGGAAAATAGAATGTCTGAAATAAAATGTTTCAGTTATGTACATTCATTTTTCACTACCCTTCTAGAATGTTCTGGATCTTTGTACAATCTTGTGGAACCTTCTAGGCTTTGAGAGCTATATTTTCCTCTTCTTGAATGTTGTCAGCCAGGCCTTCACAGGTATATAAGAGGCAGTGTGTTGCCAGTCAGTCAATGAGATATAAGAACAAACTGAAGTGAAGTGGGATCCCATCTGCAATATTGTGCAGCTTGTTTTATTGTGTAATTATGAAAATGTACTTGTGTTTTAAGACTTGAAGAGTGTAAGTAGCAACTAATAAAGGACATATTTAATGAGATGTGAGAGAGATCTATCGAACCCTTATCTATGCAACAATATAAAAGAAATACTGTTACTACTTTTCCCATGTTTGATGACTTACTAAGACTGTGGAACATAGATTTTTTTTTTGTGCTCTCTAATACTGTCTGCTTTTCCCCCATAGGAAATAAACTATGCCCCCAAAAGGAGCTCAATATAGGAAGCAAAAAGCTCAATTGCAATCTAGTTTGCAGCAAGGAGCAAATTTGATTGGAAAATATCTGAAACAGAACAACCAGGATAATAGACCAGGTTTATTATCTCTTATGACAGGGATAAATCATGCATGCAAATCATGCATTAAAGTCATGAAACAGGCTACAAATGCAATAAAAAAGTATTCAAAAGTTTAACAAATGGGTGGGAGTGCTGAAGATGCTCCTCATCTAGGCACCATTTGGTCTAAGGCCACCTCTGTTGATACTGGGTGGGCAAACACCAGCTTCCACACATTATTGTATACCATCACTCACCTTGTAGACTCTCAAATTCATAGTGTTAGATTTCTCTCCACCAATTGCTGTTTCCTAAACTCCACACCCCATCTGAATACTTCCTTGCTGCCAATAACCCGATGGAAACGTTCCCTCCAATAGCGTAAGGCCTGGTACCAGGATTCTGATAATGTGCTATCCTTTTGCAAAGTGTGCTGCTCAATAAATAACCCAAATTAGCCAATGTGACAGCCCACAGTAATTCATTCTCTGCTCAAGTGGAGCTGAGTATATTTCTTCACACTCCTAATATTCACCTGCATATGCAAAGTGGTGGTCACTTTATACCTAAGGCAGAATTGGTCAAGAGATAAGACTGTAGTGGTTTAGCTGTACACAGATGGCCTCCTCACTGTTCCCGGCATCAGCTTTCAAAATCCACCCACTTCATTGGCTGAGTGACTTGGAGAACTGGTCATTACCAATATGGACCACTGCCTGGTTTATACTTCAGAATCACCTCTCTTGCTCCTCCCAGATCTAAGGAGGGCCACTTGACCTGTTGGATACCCCAGGCATGATGCTCTCCAGTGGAGATGATTAAGCTTCCAGGTCCAACTCTGGCATCCAATCCTCCCTTAAACAACAATCCTCTTGCTCCGATTCAGGAACTGTCCTTCACTCAATAAATCCTCCATCTCTCAATTTGCCCTTAATAAATTAGGTCTAGTGATGACTGAGTAGGCAGTTGACTGCCAAGAGCAAAATATCCATCACAATGATGCTTGCTAGGGTGTGAAACTGAAGATGGCCAAGCCTGTACTTCATGCAAAGTAATCCTCTTGGATGCCCCAACCCTCCTACCTAAAGGGAGCAGGGGGAGCTCTGTTTCTTTTTCTGGCAATACTCCTTGCCTACCAGCCAACTTGCAATGAAGTCAACAGACTTGTATCCTCTCTCAAACCCACCCTTGATGCAAATAAGGGTATGCATCTGAGGGGTATAGGGATTTAAGTGTCTCAGGTCCAGGTCCTCAAAGTTATTTAGGTACCTATCTTTCATTGAAATCTAATGCTTCCAATGACTAAATATCTTTAAAACTCTGGCCCTTAGTGACTTGCCCAATGCCTCAGTAAAACAGTGATGATGTAAGGATTAAAGACTGGAAATCTGATTTTCAGTCAATTGCTCTAATCCCTGAACTACCCTACATGTAAGCATAAACTGTACCAAAAGTTCAGGGTAATGTCCTAAAACAGGTTCCTTGATGTGGTAATTTGAAGAAGCATGCGGCACTGCATTCCAGTTTTACTTGTTCTGTGGAGAAACAGAGGATTTAATGGCTGTCAAGCCAGTGCTCTTATACCAACCAGAGACATTACCACATTCTTTTACTTTATTTATTGTTATCTTCAACCTTTTCATGATTGTTACTTTAACATTGTCCCCATGCTTTAAGCAGAAAAGAGCTACTTTTAGAGATTCTGCTGACAGTTTTCATATCTCTAAACTTCCATAGAAGCCTTTGTTAATATGTCATGATTCATATTGAAACCACAAGCAGATGTTAAGTGTTACCACTGAAAAAGAGAGTCGATAATTCATGACTGTTTGTTTGTTTGTTTGTTTTTTAGCAACATTCACCCCATTCACCTTCTCTTGCACTTTGAGAGCTCTAAGATGCCGTGTAGAAGTCCAGTAGCAATAGTCCTTCACCAGCTTTTCAATGGCCATCCTCATGAACCCAAGATTAGATAAAGGGCAGCAACTGGAGAGATCATGTGTTATGAAATACAGCTTTTTCTGCATCAATCAGACTATTACATGGTTTGAGGTGAATGGGGTGACAATCTCTGTCAGCATATGACCTAGTATCTCTTCACTGTATTTTACCAGCTCTGCTTGGCAAAGATCAGAGTTGTATGTGGTGGTTCAAACATCCTTTAATGCTTTCAGAACTTTGACTTTGAACCAGTAGAATGGTGGTGTCTGTATGGAACTGTTGGCCTTCTCCTTGAACTCATAAATTTGTCTGAAAACAGCTTTTTCTCCTTACAAGTTTTTTGCTATTAACATTGTGAAAATATAATGTTGGGAAATGAACAAAAAAGTTTGCAGCAGAATTAAATTATTATTTGTAAGACATTCTGAGATATTGATCTGCTTCACTTATAAGTAATTCATGGAGTTTAGAGTTGAACAAAAGGTACAATATCAAAATTGCTGTGGGGCATAACTTGTAGAATAATTAAAAACTTAAAATTACTTCTTTTGACTTAACACCTTCACTTTCACTTCAAAATAACTTTACATGACAACAGTATAATGGCAAGAGGCTTATGGAGGAAAATTAGGAACGGATTCCTATATCAAGGTTAGATTTTCTCTATATAATCTGATCAATACTTTTCCTTCTCCCTTTGACTTTCTCAAACTGTAGATAATTTGAAATTAGAAATTTAGAAGAAAGTACCATGAAAAGACCAGGACTTATAAATATTCAAAGTTACCATGATTGTAAAGTTTTGGATCAAGTATTGCCTTCATACCAAGTGAGAAACTACCCGATACATGTTTCCACCCCCCAAATTTAAACAAGAAGGAGTCACTAAAACACTCTCTCCTTTTGCTTAAAATATAGTTAATCCAGATTGTTCTGTTTGGTTTTTAAATGCACTTTTGCTTGGGATAAATATGAGGGGCATAAATAAAAGGGGTGATTTTTGAGGAAAATAGAAAGAAATTACCGCAGGAGTGTTTTTTTTTCAAATTATCCACCCTAAAGGAAAATAAACTAAAAGGTCAAATAGCCAATACAAATTATACCTAATTTGTGCTTTAAACCTGCGATTGACATTTAACTTAGTCACACCAATCGCGTAATCTTTTTGGCCTTGGAGCCAAAAGATCTTTTAATGAAAAAGATATAAATGTGCCCCCATGGTCATCCCTTAACTCTCCAGTCTTCTTACATGTGCTTTTAAAAATATAATCCCCTTAGTTCCTTAGAGAAAAATTCTGGCTTTGGTACATCATGGCACAGAGCTCAGGCTTAGCTGAACTTGGCACTGAGGGCCCCCTGTATTTAATTTAGGGAGGTTGGGAAGGAATGCCCATCTTTACATCTGCCCATAAGCAAAGTCCGGGACCCTGCCTCAGATGGGTAAGCACATATGACATAAAGTTGGTAGTACACAGTGATTCCTCTATGACTGAGTAATAGGTTGTTAAGGAGGCGCTTAAAGAGGCCACATGTTAATATTTTTGACCATAATCAGTGTGAATTAGATGTGAAATCTTGACTCTATTGAAGTCAGTGTTAAATTTCCTAGTGATTTCAACAGGGGCCAAGATTTCATCTACATTTCCATAAACTTGAACAAAATTAGAATGCATCAGAGTATTTGTATAGTTTAGGAAATTGCTATACCTTCTCCCCACCCCCAATTTTATACCTGAGTGCTTATTAAACATCAGTAGGTGGAGCTCTGTCTGATGGAGAAGATGCAAAGGTAGATTGTCAGTGTGTCAAACAGTGCATCCCTTACTTCCAGCACCACCTTTTAAAGCACCTATCAGTCCTGCCTGGTCCTTGTAAGGAACCACATGATAAAATTTTGGAGGAACTGAATCATTAGATTTTTCATTTCTACTCAGTAATTTATAACATTAATATATAAATAAAAACAAATATGACAGCCTAAAGTTAAAGTTTACAGAAACAAAACAGAGAAAGAAAAAAACTGTTGAATAATCCAGGTTAATCTGGGATTTCCTGAAAGCACTTTTTTGTTCTATCTTTGAAAGAAAAACATTTGCACTTAATAGACAAAAACAAGTTTGAATTTACCATACCAAATAATTGTTTTGTCTCACAATTAAAAATAAATATTAAAATCCAACAGTTTTTCTCAAATATATGTTCCATACACCATATGTTCAGAGAGATTCAATTAATTATCTGGAAGAAATATATGTTCTTTAAATTCCATGTTTTCACTGAAGCTGACACAGTATATTTTCGTGAGGTCCATTGAGTCACACTAGACTGATGCCTTGGGTTTAAATTCTGATATATCTAATATCATAAAGGTATTAATAGGAAATAAATGGCATCATCCAGAAGTTCTAGTGCTTGAGGAAAAACAAACCTATCTATGAAGAGCAGCTACATCAATCTCAGTCTGTGTAGAAACAGTGATCACTATACAGAGTTGGCTAGAAGACTTCTAGACTCTGACGAAAGACTTCGATTAAGTTCAATGGACTTTGGTCAAGATTCACTTTCTACAGTGTGCCTCTCAATCAAGGCCATAATAATCTGATATTAGATTTAGACCTCTTTATCCAAGTGTTCAGCACCAGTTTAAACTACTGTAACTCACTTTCTTGGGTCAGAACTTTAGTTTAAGTCTGTCTATCCACAGACTAAGAGAGGCAACACCATTACATTGTATTTGTAATGTTTTTTTCTCAACCATGGGGTCTAGAAATTACTATTTATTATTATTCCAGGAAATTTACAGATCTACAGAAATTGATAGCCCCACGAAACAAGAAATAGGTCAGTTCCTTTTGGCCCATGTCACTTGTAAGAGCAGTAAGAAGCAGATTTAGAAGAAGGCTGTAGAGATAAACATAAGGAGAAGTCAGAAGAGAAGGAAAAGAAGACACAGGATAGAAAGAGATTAAAACAGGAAAAAGATACAAGCAAAAAAGCTAAAAGGGAAAGGAAAAGGACTTAAAGGGACAGACAGACACAGGCATGGGTGATGTAAAGAAACTGAAAAGAAAAAGAAACCTGTAAGAAATGTAAAATGTGTAGAGGAAATGAAAGACAGACACCATAAAATGTTACCATCCGTAGAAGAAAGGAAGAATGAGGATTCCTGATTAGTAGTAGTTATGTTGAGATGATGGCAGTCTGGGGTGCTGAGAGCCTGTGAATTATGTATGTGCTGAGGTAACATCAAAGGTCTTTTTTTTTGAGGTGTAGGGACACCATTTTTTTTTTTTTACATGTTTCATCTTGACTCACTTTAGCATTCTCTTTCTATATATTTCCATGACATTTTTCTTATTCTTTTGCAATATAAGAATATATGCTGTGTAGATTTGCTTTGTTAGTCATAGTTGGACAGCATTGTCTGCTAATAAAATAAATATATAAAAGAAACCTATTAACCATTCCATATATGTTTCATCTGAGCAAGTCAATATATTGAATTCAGACATGGGCCTATGTTGATATTTGCTGAGGGAACAGCCCTTATTTTAACTATGCAACTGCCAAAAGTTACACAATATTGTGCCTTTATCAGTTTGTGTTTATAAACAGATAAAAGCCTCTGATTATATTTTTCTACGGCTAAATGGAAATATTACCTAAATTCCAGAAAAAACTCCCTTTCCTCTTCTTTTGTTTTACATATTGAGGATTTTAAAACCACTAAAGATCATTAAAGCTTAATGGTTTCTCTCTAGATTTTTTTTTTCTCTTTAACAGAAGATCTTAACAAGAAAGTTAAATTGCAATTTCTACTTATGATTCATATTCATTATGAATAGTATCTATCCATCCACCTATCTATCTACCAGCCTATTTAGTTATACATGCAGTGGTGTTGTAGCCCTGTTGGTCCCAGGATATTAGAGAGACAAGGTGGGTGAGGTAATATCTTTTATTGGACCAACTTCTGTGGGTGAGAAACACAACCTTTCAAGCCTAGGCAGAGCTCTTCTCCAGACCCAAAGAAGAGCTCTGTGTAAGCATGAAAGCTTGTCTCTGTCACCCTCAGAAGTTGGTTCAATAAAAGATATTACCTCACCTGCCTTGTCTGTTTAGTTATTACATCTGACTTTCATTATATTTCATATTTCTAGAAATAAAATATTTTACTATCTTAAAAAACTGGGGTTTGGAATGTCCTCAACATCACATCATATAACATTTCTATAGGATAATGTCATATCTGGACCTTTTAAAGATCCAGATAAGCAGCTAGTCATTCTTAAAAGTAAAGTAGCATTTGAGCCAATCGTAGATCATGGAACTAAAATAGTAAGCGATAGCATCATAGTGATTTTGTAAAGAGGCATGCTGAGAAGTGTACAACTATGAAAGTAGGACCAATCCCGCAGTAAAGGGGAAGATCATGTTGATCATATTAAATACCAGTGAAAAGTGCCTATGGGCTCCTGCTACCCATGACAAGCCCTCTTCTACTATGTGATATTTAACATTAGAACAAATAACTAGTCAATGCTGGTCATTTCTAAGATAAATTAAATCTGGTCAGAGATCATGTGGTTTTGTATGTCTGTATATGGCCCTGCACAAAGGGGCCCCACTCCTGTTTGGGGTTTCTAGGCATTACTAGAATGCTCAGTTAAAAAAAGAGGAGGGTTGGTGTCAGGCTGGTAGCTGTGACAAAGAAATGATCCTTGTATCTGAGATAGGAAGACACAGTGGAAGAGATGCAGTGTCCATGTCTGAGTACTACTGCAACAGCTGCTGCATCATTCTGGATGGATGCGCTCAAAGAAGAGAGTCCAGAAAATAAGATATGATAGTACCAATCTTGCATTTAAAATGATTAAATCAATCCATCCTCCCTTTAGAGGTTAAAGAATGGGACTTGTCGATTGGACTTTCTAGCCATCATGGGGAATTCTTCGGTATCCATAATCCTTTGAGATGCATAGCTACACATACCGATTTTCCTTAGCACTAATGATACTTTTTGATTTCTGCTGGCCACCCTCAAATTCTGCTTCTCCTCAGCTTCCACAGTTCTTATAAAGCTCATGGCAGTTTTAGTAGCTCCCCACTGGGAGCAGAAAGTTTCAGTAATTTCCTCTCTGAATAACTGACTTACAGATTGAGGTTATGAACTTGTTCTGAACTTAGTGTAGCTAAAATAAAAAGTAACAGCTTAAAATTATGAAGTAGAAGATCTAAATGAACTTGTGAGGCCACTATCATGGGACAATAGATGTAGACTATAAACTTCAGAGTTTTTAATGTCTTTCCATCTGAACAATTTCCTTCTTTTTTACTACCTTAGTAAATCACTTATTAAAGCAGTATTAGTACAAAATCCACTAAAAGCCCTAAAAAATATGATCACATAATAGTACATCCCTTCAAATCTTTTTGTGCATATACTTTACTGATTATAATGGAACTGATATGTCACAACAAATTTAGGATTTCACCTATTTCTCTCACCATTGTGCAAAAGTGTTGAATCAGATACTGGACTGATCTTAAAATTTCAAGACAATACATTTTTTTTAATCTCTGGAGCCCCAATAATGCATAAGCAGCCACTGATCTAGACCCATGACATTATGCCGAGTCTCACTTATTTCCTACAAGGTACAGGGATCAATGCTAGATGATCCTCATACAGGATCAGAGGCTTCTCTTGTAAGCTGTTGGGGCAGGGACCATGGCTTCTTTTATGTATGGAAAGATCCTAGCATTTTGTGGGTGCTATGGGAAACAAATAGAAATTACAATAAGTAATGGTCTCAGGCAAAAGGATAAAAATTCCTTTAGACTGATTAGAAATGTCCAGGAGATGCATGGTTAGAGCTAAAACAGTGGCAGAGCCCCTGAGACCTCTTCAGCTTCTATAAATGAAAACAAATTAATGTCCAAGGCTCTATGAAACTTACATGACTGGGGTTGTGGTGCAATGGATAAATGAAATGATACAAGGATTAGGAGATGACAGCAGAAGAGAAAGCAAGAGAACTTAATTTATACAGCTTGGAGGAAAAGAGATTAAGGGGATATAAAACTGTATGAGTAACTTCAAGGATTCATGGAAATAATATCAAGGAAGGGGATTTTGTATGGTCTGAAAGTGGTAAGAAAGTAGTAGTATCCTAAAGTTAAAAGTTGAAAATGCTGGTTAGATGCTAGCATAAACCTTCTTTGGTCAGAGAGTAAATAGAGTAGTCTAGCAAGGAAGGGAGGTGAAGTACATGGAGGGGGTTCAAGAATACAATAACTAATATGCTACCGCTGATAATATAGTGACGTGCTCAGTACAGTGCAATGTCTGCACCCATCTCTGATTCTACTGAGGGTAGTAGGCTCAAGGGCTTCATAACCAAAGAGAGCTTTTCTGGCCTTCTCATCATAGTCTCTGACTTCTCCCATAGCAGAAGTATGTTATATTTTGTGTTGTGTTTGGTTGCTTTTCCAGGAAGTAGGATATTCATGGGATATTTGGACAAACCCAGACTCTTGAGATTTTATTACAAGTTTTGCAATATTTGCTGTTTATCATAAAGAGAGAACTCCTGCATTCATGTGAATCTCAGAATTTCAGTTTTCATTTTAAAAATAGCAGATTCCAATTTCTCATGGTTGTCAGGAAGAGCTTGAAACATGACCCAAGTGCACCTTAAAAGGCTCAGAAACAGGAAGCCAAATAAAATTAATCTCAAATTTACCACCATTTAAAAATCTCGTGATTTTTTTTTTTTAGGCCTGTCTCATGATTTTTAAACATCTGGGGATGGCAATGCTGCCAGCCCAAATAGAATAACTTTACCTAACTCTAGACATACTTTTATGCACCTTTAAATTCATGAAAGCAATAATTGTTAATGGAAAATAATAATGATCTTAAAAATATGTGAGGAAGGGGTAATACAGCTGAATTTATTTTCTCTTTCTCTATTGTAGCAATTTGATTATATTGAAAAGTAAGCTATTTTTCACTTAATTTGCCTATGTGGTGGACCTTTTAGATAAATGCTGAGCATAGATTCTTTACTCTAAATCCATCAAACTTACCTTAAGTGAGGGAAGAGGGGGGAAGGACCTTCAGTATATTGATCTTTCTGTTTAATTGCATGTTTTGAATAATACATTACATAAGTGACAATATTTTTATGTGTTGGTGTCAAACATCATAACTAGTACCACTGCTCCAATGATGTATTACCTACACAGTGGAATGAACCAGAAAGATAAATGCTGGCATATGAGCATACATGTAGTATCCATCTAGAAATATTTTAATTTCTACACAATCTAAAACTTTATACAAAAAAAAATAAAGGAGTGTGTATCTGGTATAGACTGTATATGTTGGGTGGTGTGAGAATACATTTCTTTAGAAAAAGAGAAACTGGAAAGCCCTACATTTGTTTTAAAGTCACATTCTTTGAGTAAAACTTGATTCTCTGAACCAAAGAAATTCACTGAGGCAGGTAGATTATGCATCTTTTCCAAACCACTAGCAGACCCTGAATCAGCATGAATAATCCCGTACTTTACTCAACAACTTTACTTTCTATACAAGATGACAGTAGGCTTTGCTGTTAAAAATTGTTTTCAGTATCAGTACATTGGTGTCCATGAATAAACCATCTTTCACAGCTCTCTCACATTTTCTATCCGTGATATTTTTAGCTTCTCTGAAACACAGTACCTATCCTATGCTTATTTTTTTTTCCTGTTTCTCCAGGAGCATTAATAGAATTATATCATTTTCTCATTCAGATTATGAAGGTTAAAAGCCATTTTGTGCCTGCAAACATATAGAATTTTTAAGTAGCAGATCTTGTCAGTTGAAACCCTAACATACTCTCACAAATCATGGGTTTGGTATAAGCATAACAGGCTACTTTTTAAATGGTACCCATCAGTGCTACAGTGTATCTATTTTATTACTTTTCCCCTTATGATCTGGACAGCTATGAATTCTGAGACAAATGCTAGATCAATGTTATCAGTTTTGTGACTTCAATTTCTCCAAAATCAAACAGACAAAAGAGAAAACGAGATTTCATCTTTGAAGCAATATGGTAGGTGTTTATATGATAATTTCTCAGTTGTGTAAAATAAATGCTGTATGTTTTCTTTGCTAAAACATAATAAACTTTTTTTAACTAACATTATGTATGGTTGATCAACACCAGTTTCTAGAGTATATAGATTCCAATCATATAACAAGTGGATTATAACTGGCTTTGTAATTTGAAGCTTTCCCTGCACTTTATGAAAACAAATAAATACTTTCTTTATGTAAATAAATAAATTTTAAGAACTAAGGATGAGATGCACTAGATAATATTTAATTAACCCATAAACCACAACACTTATTCCAGACTTCTTGGCCTGACTTTAATCTATATCCGTACCTTACTTTTCTGAGGTTCAAAAGTTTGTTTTTAATATTTTTTCAAGTGCACTTATTATTTTGGATTTGAATCAGGTCTGGCTATGGAAATACTGCAAGAAATCTCATTCTTGTACTATTTCTAACTTAGTCAAATCTAAAAGTACAGGTAATAGGAAAAAAAACATTGGTTCTTCTGAGATTTACAGTCTGATTTTTGCTGCATTTGTGCATCAATCTTCCAATTCCAAGAGGGAAAGAGAGAGTTGTACTCTTCATTTTTTAGATGATCATTCTATTTTATTATCTCCAGAGTTACGTAGGCAGCCGAAATGGAGACCAACAACAGAAAAAAAAAAAAAAAGTTAAATGAAACATGGTCTGTCTAGAGAACTTTTGACAATTTGGAAAATCAGTGAATGTTTGAGTAGCATCAGTGATGCCAGCTGATTCATCAATCATCAGTGCACAGTACTGGGCACTAACAAGCTGGTCTGCCAAGTGTCTTGCCAACATTCAGTCAATCAGATGATATGAATGATAATGGAATTTTTCAAATTCATTATACCTTTCAGATTTTGTCTTGCTTTGTAGCACAATATCATTTCAAATGATTAAATACAGTACATTCGTTATTGCAGAATCTGCGAAAGATTTCGTAACTTGTTTATCACTTGACAAATGAGAAGAGAGGATGGCTTGGAACATTTCTGATCAATAAAACACAGCAAGAAATAGCCATGTTGATCTTTAGTACCAGGACTCCATAGTTTGTGGTTTTAACAGAGTACTGGTGATTCTGCTGGGTATTTTGCAGAAAACAGTCAGATTGCAGAATTTGTAAAATCATATTTTCATGCTTAATTACAGCACTTGTAGCATCAGCACAGGTTAAACACAGTGGCTCTTGAGTTTCCAGCATTAATCAGAAGAAAACAATGATGTTCAGACCATTAGGCTTTCAATTCCCTTTCCTCATATTATACCATCATTTGCTTTTTCTGTAAAGATTTTATTCTGCTTTTGGCTTTTTATATCCAGCCCTATGAATGATTTGAAATAAAGTATGTGTATGATAACTTGTAACAAAACTGAAACTCTGTGTACATTATAGGTTCTATTGGAAAATTATATTGTAAACATGGTGATGGTGGTTGTTAGGTTTTTTGTTTGCTTTTATCTATCTAATCTATTTATCTAATTAATTAATTTCATATTTCAGTCCCCAGAGGATAATAAAATGTTTTAATTAGGGATGCCCATTTCTGCCTGCGAAACTGAGGGGATAATTACATCATTTATATGCTAAATGGGTAATTTTCTCCTTGCTCTTGAGCACTCTATCCTTTCTATTCATTTTCCTGTGTCTCAACCCTTCAGTGTTCTGCTATTCAGTTTTATTTTGGATAATCTGGAATAATTCTGCCCCCTCTGTCATTTAGCTTCAGCCGCAAAAGAGAGTTTTAGTTCAAAAATCAAATTACTCAAGTTCCACCCTTCCATCATGTACCCCTCACTCTTTTATTTCATACTATAGGAGATTTAAGTTGGAAAAAAGAAAAAGGAAATGACATTTGCATTCTTGCAGTAATAGTTGAGTGCTTAAAAAAAAACATTCTATTTAGTGCAAGAAAGAGAGAGTTGAATTACAGTGAAAATATATACTGTTCAGGTGAGGAAGAAAAAAGAAAACTAAAAATGAAAAGGAGCAAAGGAAAGATTAATTAAAGGATCCCATAAAAACTAACATTAAAAAACAGTGGCCCAGGCAGACACAGCAAGATTGGTAACAACTTTTCATTCTTCTGAAGGAAAGAAATATGTCTGTATACTTCAAGGTCAATAGTAATTAGGGCTGTATGAGCTAGTGAATTAGAATAAGAACTGGCCTCTCTCTGCTCATTGGCAAAGCATTGCAAGGGAGCTTGAACTGCTGCTGCCTGTGCTGTATCTGTCCTGTGGATAAATAGATTTCATTTTCTAGAGCTGTCAATTGAATGTATTTCATACACACATACATTTATACGATAATTATTTTGGAGAAATAATTGGACTGAACCATCATTTATGACTCTAGTCAAAATAAAGCAGATTTGTTTGGTATAGGTTTGAATTTAGTTCAGCCAAAAGTTCCTTCCCTTCCCTACTTCTGGGCTCAGTCTTGAAAGGAGCTGAGAACCTTCAACCTTATAGGTAGAGGCAGTGAAAGAAATGCTATATTTTAGTAGCTCTTATAGTATCAAAACTAGACCTTGCACTGTTTACCACACTGGCCTTGCAGGACCAGGTCCTTTTTTTTACTGGCAGAAGATCTTTCTCTCCCTCATACATTTGCAGTCATCTATGGGATTTTCCTGATATTAGTATCCAAAAGTGCACTTGGCACCTGGAAATTTCCAAATGCTGCCTGTTCTGAGGCATCACTAAAGAGGAAGCCTCAGGCCACATGAAATTTTAAAAAGGCAGGAGAGGCAGCAGATACCACAACTTGCTTCAGTTTCTTCTGTTTTCTAAGCCTTCTTTCAGAAATATCTACTGTTGCTGAACTAGAGGATGCCAATACGTAAAGAATTGTCCTGTCTGGAGGAAGTCCATTATTACTGCTAACAGGAGCAGGTTCCACGAAATCATTAACTAAAATTTCAAATTTGAATGAAAACTATGGGCGGGGGGGGGAAGGGGTGGAGTTTGCCCCATTTTTTAAACAGCTTTGTTTCTTTGGTTTGAGGTTAGCACTTACTTTTGGCTAGCATCAGGAGCTGTTTTATTGCTTCTGTCTTCAGAGGCTATTTTCCATTTAGGGTGTTCTATTGCTTCCATTACAATGGTATCTGAGACTGGAACCATGTGTGTTTCAAACTGGTCAATTATTTGTGCAAGTAGTACATTGCAAGCACAATCCTTGATCATGCAAATCAGGGCTGTGATTCAGCAAAGCACTTCAGCATGTTGATTGGTCTAACATGAAGTTACTGTCTCTCCAGTTTTTAGACAGAAAAGCTTCTTTGTATGTTATATACAGTTTGATTTACCTGAAATGAAATAATTTTTTCCCTCTTATCATTACAGCTAAACTGAAATATGACAATTTCAGAATTAAGGTTTTTGACAAGTTCACTTCATTTCCCTCTTTAAATTTGTCCTCGCCTTTATATTTGTAGGTTATATGGCTGGTATGTCTAACACCTTTACTCTGAATAATGAGAAACTGGCCCGCTACTCAGCTCAGATTCTAATTATCCAGTCTCCAAGGTTAACTTCAATGTGGAGCTGTACACAGATTAATACATTGTGTTCAAATAAAGAAAACATTTACCGAAAAATCACCATATGGACCCTATTTAGACAGATGATCTAATTAACATAATTCCCAATGAACTGCTAC
The DNA here is from genome assembly GCF_027887155.1 of Malaclemys terrapin pileata. NCBI lineage: Eukaryota > Metazoa > Chordata > Testudines > Emydidae > Malaclemys > Malaclemys terrapin. The sequence goes on from NC_071509.1 coordinate 96,263,997, forward strand.
AGGAAAGGTTTTTTTTGAGGAGGATGCTACTTTCTGGACTTTGACCTCCAGTTTTGTGCTGCTGCAAAGTCAATGTTGCTCTTTAAAATCCTGTGACCAAAATTTTCTCATTTTACATGATGAAAATTGCCATTTGTAATATTGGAGACCTCCTTTAATTGCAAATGAGTTTCAAGTTCCAAGGAAAGTTGCATTAAATAATGAGAAAAATAAGATTGCTAATTATGACTGAAGTTGTAATTCTGTGAAACAAGCTGTTTTAAGAGTGAAAGGAGAATGATTATAACATTACAAGTGTCAGCCAGATGTGTGTGAATAATCCTAAACTGTTTGTGAGCTGATCTCCTTAAAATCTGGGTCTAAATTGTGTTCTCAATGACTCCCCCCCCCCCTCCATTTTCATGCGTTCACTCATGGCATCATGCACAGTTCCCCTAAATAGGCAACAGAACAGATACTGTAGGTTACTAGTTATTTTTAGTGTTCATCAACTTGCTCATCAACTTGCTAAATTATATAGCTCTGTGTGAAACATTATTGTTTGTAACATTTGATGAGTCAAATTGTTTTCATGACCACAATCTGCCTTTTTCCACTGCTTAAAACTAGCAAAAACACTCTGTCCCTCCAACCTCATAAACCTGATACACAATACATTCATAATATAAACATATCTATGGTGCTTTTGTTCCTCTGATATTTTTAGCCAATCCAGAGTCAAAAAGTATTTAAATGTGCCAAGGGCTAGTGAGTTCCCATGATGTTCTAGCACAGCGGGCTAGCTGACTACTAACATGTTGTCTTCATAGCAAATATCCTACTATTTTCATACATCTAAGGGCTTGTCTACACTTAAAACATTGCAGCACCACAGCTGTGCTGCTGTAACGCTTCCAGGAAAATGCTACCTATGCTGATTGGAGGGGTTCTCCCATGGGTTCATCCATCTTCCCGACAGGTGGCAGCTAGGTTGACACGCGAACTATACACCAGGGTAGGTTGATTTAATTGCGTTGCTCAGGGGTATGGATTTTTCACACCCTCAATTGATGTAGTTATACTAACCTAATTTTGTAGTGTATACCAGGCCCATGTGCCAGCAGCAGTTGTGATTATTGTAGGCTGAGATAGTAGGTGTGTCTATAGTTAAAGTTGCCTAAGGGCTTGTTACATGTAAAGTTGTCTTTCTATAGTAAAATCAGTACCCCCGCCCTAGTTTGAACACAGTTATGACAGAATAAAGGTGCTCACACTGGTGCAGCTTATTTCCATAATGGAAGTGGAATAAGCTGTAATAGTATAAGGCACCTAAATATATCAGTGTAACTGAGTCCATACTAGTGGGCTATTTAACTATTTTAGTAAAAAGTTACACCTTTATTGAAATAATTTAAAAACTATGTGTAGACAGGCCTAATGCCTTCCATAATAAGTCCTTGTTTTTCATTGCTAATAATGTTGCCAAGCTTTAACCGTACAGGTTGAAATTTTCCATATTAAGTGTTTGTCTCAAGTTGATTTTTTTGAAGTGATTCCATACTTTGGAACAGAGACTTGAAATTTTGCTGAGGGTTCATCTGGGGAGCAAGAGAGCCCTTTTTGCTGTCCCCATGAAAATCTGCCCAAATTTGACTAAGTTCAAACCTCTGAAAAATCATAGTTCACCCGTGTTCAGTTGAGGTTTGTTAGCATTTGACAGAGAAATTATTCAAAGATTCTGTCTGCTCTGAGCATGCTCCATCCTCACAAATCTCCTATATGTTGACAGTACTGAGCAGGTACCCACCATCCCCACAAAGCAACTGAGCATGTTTCATCCTAGGGGTGCAGAGGCTGAACCAATCTATTCCTGCAGTTGCTCTTCCCAGATGCTGGGGGCTGCTGTGGTGCCAAACACCAGAATTGAGAGTGGAGAGACAGTGTCTCTGCTCTCAGTGCTTCTCCTGCTGTTGCCCAGGCAGCAAGGAGGAAAAGAAAGAAGCATGATAACTTGGATGCAGAGGAGTGAGGAGCAGGGGAGGCAAGAGCAGAAGCTAGTAGAAATGGGGGAATATGTGCAGGAGCTAGTGGGACCAGAGGCTTAGGGACTGGGGACAGGAATGTCGGGGAGGATGGAACAGAAGTAGTGAGTGAACTTTGATTGAACTCATCAACAGTTTTGTCATCGACTGTCTTCAATGGGAGTGGCTTTGACTCCTAAATGAATGTGAAGGATGGAAGGATTCATCATTATCTGAACTAGCAACTGAATTAGACAAATGTAGTGCAGGGGCAGCTAAAAGAAATAGAATAGGACTTTCACATGACCCTGAGGTACACATAGGAATAGATATTTTCTTGTCATTTTAGCCAAGTCTTGAAAGAAGGAAAACCTTGGGGTAATTATAATTATTATTATTATTATTATTACCACTGAAGACAGTATCAGAGAATTTGAGACAATAGATTTATAAAAACTGTGAATTTAAGTGCTGCTGTCAAGAGTTTGAAAAATGGAAAACACAGAACAATATTAGATAAAAATATTTAGTGAAAACATCTGTGTGGTAAAGATCAGCTGTAAAAGTGAGACTATCCCAACTTCCCAAGGTAAATTCCACATATGACCAGGAACCTAAGGGCCCAAGCCAGTTTCCCTTGTATTCAATGTTAATCTTTCCATTGACTTCAATGGGGGGTGGGAAGAGTGGATTCAAGTCTGTAGCTCTGACCCAGCAAGGCCCTTCAGCTCACTGATAGTACATAAGAACATAAGAATGGCCCTACTGGGTCAGACCAAAGGTCCATCTAGCCTAGTATCCTGTCTTCTGACAGTGGCCAGTGCCAGGTGTCCCAGAGGGAATGAACCAAATATGTAATCAAGTGATCCATCCCCTGTCACTCATTCCCAGCTTCTGGCAAACAGAGGCTAGGGACACCATTCCTGCCCATCCTGGCAAATAGCCATTGATGGACCTATCCTCCATAGAATCATAGAATATTAGGGTTGGAAGATACCTCAGAAGATCATCTAGTCCAACCCCCTGCTCAAAGCAGGACCTAATCCCCAATGAAATCATCCCAGCCAGGGCTTTGTCAAGCCTGACCTTAAAAACCTCTAAGGAAGGAGATCCCACCACCTCCCTAGGTAACCCATTCCAGTGCTTCACCACCCTCCTAGTGAAAAAGTTTTTCCTAATATCCAACCTAAACCTCCCACGCTGCAACTTGAGACCATTACTCCTTGTTCTTTCATCAGCTGCCACTGAGAACAGTCTAGATCCATCATCTTTGGAACCCCCTTTCAGGTAGTTGAAAGCAGCTATCAAATCACCCCTCATTCTTCTCTTCTGCAGACTAAATAATCCCAGTTCCCTCATCCTCTCCTCATAAATCATGTGCCCCAGCCCCCTAATCATTTTTGTTGCCCTCTGCTGGACTCTCTCCAATTTGTCCACAACCCTTCTGTAGTGGGGGAACCAAAACTGGACACAATACTCCAGGTGTGGCTTCACCAGTGCCGAATAGAGAGGAGTAATCATTTCCCTCTACCTGCTGGCAATGCTCCTACTAATACAGCCCAATATGCCATTGGCCTTCTTGGCAACAAGGGCACACTGTTGACTCTCATCCAGCTTCTCATCCACTGTAATCCCCAGGTCCAGAATTGCTGCTTAGCCAGTTGGCCCCCAGCCTCTAGTGGCGCATGGGATTCTTCCTTCCTACGTGCAGGACTCTGCACTTGTCCTTGTTGAACCTCATCAGATTTCTTTTGGCCCAATCCTCCAATTTGTCTAGGTCACTCTGGACCCTATCCCTATCCTCCAGCATATCTACCTCTCCCCCTAGCTTAGCGTCACCTGTGAACTTCCTGAGGGTGCAATTCATCCCATCATCAATAAAGATGTTGAACAAAACTGGCCCCAGGACCGACTCCTGGGGCGCTCTGCTTGATACCAGCTGCCAACTAGACATCGAGCTGTTGATCACTACCCGTTGAGCCCAACAATATAGCCAGCTTTCCATCAGCCTTGTAGTCCATTTAATCCAATCCGTAGTTCTTTAACTTGCTGGCAAGAATACTGTGGGAGACCGTATCAAGAGCTTTGCTAAAGTCAAGGTATATCACATCCACCACTTTCCCCATATCCACAGAGCCAGTTATCTCATCATAGAGGGCAATCAGGTTGGTCAGGCATGACTTGCCCTTGGTGAATCCATGTTGACTATTCCTGATCACCTTCCTCTCATCCAAGTGCTTCAAAATGGATTCCTTGAGGATCTGCTCCATGATTTTGCCGTGGACTGAAGTAAGGCTGACCGGTCTGTAGTTCCCTGGGTTCTCTTTCTTCCTTTTTTTAAATATGGGCACTATATTTCCCTTTTTCCAATAATCTGGGACCTCCCCCAATAGCCACAAATTTTCAAAGGTAATGGCCAATGGCTCTGCAATCACATCAGCCAACTCCTCAGCACCCTTGGATGCATTAGATCTGGACCCATGGACTTGTGGATGTCCAGCTTTTCTAAATAGTCCTTAACCTGTTATTTCACCACTGAGGGCTGCTCACCTCCTCCCCATACTGTGTTGCCCAGTTGAGAAGTCTGGGAGCTGACCTTATCTGTGAAGACGGAGGTAAAAAAAAGCATTAAGTACATGGATTTATCTAGTTCTTTTTTGAACCCTGTTATGGTCTTGGACTTCACAACATCTGCTGGCAAGGAGTTCCACAGGTTGACTGTGTCTTGTGTGAAGAAATACTACCTTTTGTTTGTTTTAAACCTGCTGCCTATTAATTTCATTTGGTGACCCCTAGTTCTTGTGTAAACAACACTTCCTTATCTACTTTCTCTACACCAGTCATGATTTTATAGACCTCAATCATATCTCCCCTTAGCCGTCTCTTTTCCAAGCTGAAAAGTCCCAGTCTTATTAATCTCTCCTCATACGGAAGCAGGTCCATACCCCTAATCATATTTGTTGCCCTTTTCTGAACCTTTTCCAATTCCAATGTATCTTTTTTGAAATGGGGTGACCACATCTGCACAAGTATTCAAGATATGGGCATACCATGGATTTATATAGCGACAACATGATATATATTTATATAGAGTTCAATGGCACAAGTTGTTTGCTTTAAGTTAAGCACATGGTTAAATGCTTTGCTGAATCTGTGCGTACAAAAGTGATTCAGCATGAGCTATAATACATAATTATGAAAAAATGAGAAAAAAAAGTAAAACAAAACAAATGGTGGAAAAAGGATAGGTTTCTGCTCTTCTGCATGAAAACCATTCCTCACACCAAGGAGAGATTCTCCATTTACTGGACATTCTAAATAGGTGCTAGTTTTCTATCATAGCTCAAAGAGAAGTAGTTGTAGTATGATGAGGATTTTGTTACTGAAGACTGCATTTACCACTTCTTGGGGGATTTTATGAGTGGCCTTATTTTCAAAGGGCATTTTTGAAGGACCAGGGGGAAAGTGCTGTTTTCCCCCATCTAAACAACTATGTTTACTCCATTATTTAAAGTCTCTTTCTGGAGTACCTGAGTGTAGAGGAAACATGTAGCATCTCAAGACTTGATTTTTTTTTTTAATTTTATAGATGTTGCTATCTTTTATAACACAGGAAATATTAATACTATAGTAAGAATAGCTATAGAGATCAGATCCTTGTTTCTGAAAATATTATAGAAATCCTGTTATAGTAATGTTTATATACATGTTCAATATACTAACTTCATCAACTCTATTAAACTTATATATAAGTATCTGAGATATTTGCAGGAGAAATAATTTGTTGTCTGGACTAGTCATTTGTTTTTAAACTAGCTTCATGGAGATTCTCAAAGATGCTCAAGTTTTAAATGATCACTAAAAAAAGAATGAAATAATGGAGAAAAGCACTAAATGACTTTTTCTGTTTCAACATTTGCCAGCTTGCAATGCCCTTTACAGAGCTCATTGTACTAAAATGCTATTTCACAAGATAAGATGATTCACAGTAGGGAAGCACTTTTGTATATTATTTTCATCAAAGAGAGCTTATATTTCTTTTTTGCCCATCTGAATATTGCCATTAGACTACTAATTTACACTTTGGTAAAAGGGTCAGGAGTACTCAATTTTTTCATGACTTCATATTAACTGGAAAGGGAATTTTTAATAACTGCTGTAATTTGCCAATGTAATTCCATCATCCAGTGCCTTTTGAATTATATATGTTGTATAAGAAAAAATGCCACTAAATTGAGGTGTTAAATTCTTCAGCATTCTGAAGCATTCTTTTTTACTTCCATCAAAACTGAGGGTTATGGGGTTTTGGGGGGGGATGTTCTTCACTGTTTTACTATATGATATCTCAATGATCAAAAGATTTTGTCCTTGAAAAATCAGCAGTCTGTTCAAGTAAGAATGGGGGGAAACAATGCCCCTTGTAAGAAGTGCACTTACTTATAATAGTGTTAATTGTAAACAAATCTTATATATTTCAATTCATTCCTCCTCATGACCAATTTCCAAAAATAGTTTTTAATTTATTTGAAACTTTTAATGGTCTGGGGAACAACAGGAGACAAGGTAGTAGTGGTGTTCCAAAAGGACTGTAGAAGATAAGTGGCTTATGAACTGTCTCATTAGGATCATGTCTCAGAAGGACTCTATCTGATAGGAAACTCTATAGTGATAAACTTGGACCAAGCCACACATGATCCAGATAATTTCTCCTGACCCCAGAGACACTTTATCTTAAGAATGCTGGATATCTTAATGATGAATATAATGATGATGATAATATTAATGAGAACAATTATGTAAATTTTCAGTTTTGTACAAATATTGTGTCAGATCCTTAGCTTGTGTAAATAGACATAGTTCGACTGATGACAGTGGACATATGCCAATTTACAACAGCTGTAGTTCTGGACCATTCATTAGTTAATCCTAAAGAATGGTGAGAGATACACATCCATTACACTTCAAATAGAAGCAAGCTCAGAATTTAGAATTCATGTGCCTCTGTTTTGAGAATTTGTTTGGATTAGAGAATATCAGCAGCAGGGATGCAAATTTGCCCTGCTAGTCATTTACAGTGATGCTCTTTTACCATGCTCTCACGGTGTATAGTAGTTTTAAAGTCAAGGTAAATGTAAGTAACATTCACTTTAATGTTCCTTTACTTTGCCAGAATGATATAAAGGGCTCTTAGGAGTAATGAAAGTTCAAGTCTCTAGGTTCAAAATTAGCATGTCATAAAAGCCATTTTTTTCCTGTGAGAAATTTCAAATGAAAAATCTGGATTCAAATATTTTGGTTGACATTTTTTTTTTTCCATAGAAAATTTTAAAAACAATTTGAAATAAAAAATTTCATTTTGTCTCATCTTAGCATTCTTTCATTTAGGTATTTTGGTTTTAAAAAATTGAAATGAAACAATACTTTAGATTGAAATTAAATTAATGTTTTTTTCTGTTTCTAAATTTTGATGCACAATTTTGTTTTGTAATTTTTCTTTGGGAAAACTGACATTTCTCATTAGAATTGCCATTTTCCTGCCAGTTTTTTTTTTTTTTTTTAACAAAATCATATTTTCCAGCTGGAAACATTTCTGAGCAAAAAAATGTGGACCACCTTTACTAGCAAGGTTTGATATGTGGGATTTAAATTAGATAGGAAAGAGAGAGAAGGAGAACTTTCATTTAACTAAAATAATTTGGTGTGTACCTTCAACAGAATTAAAGTAGAAGATGGACTTCTTTTGAAACAAAGATGAACAATAGGAGGAATGACCACACCGCACCTAAAGTGGGGGGAAGTAGGTGGGTGGCATTGTTCAGGCTTGCTGGAGGAAGGCAGTAGTGCTTTATGGTGTATGTGTGGTGGGGGAACAAGTCAGAAACTGCTGTAAAAAGGTGGGTTGTTCAGCTTTGCAGCACTGACTCACCCCCTTGGAATGTAAGGGCAGAAGGCTTTAAAGGTGCAAGCCATCCAGTGACGAGATAAATGGCCTGGTAAAGGACTTTAAAAGGAGTTGCTGGTTAAAGGAATGGAATGGTGTGGAGTCTGGGGCTCCGATTGTTGGAACAACAAGGAGCCAACCCCCCTTTCTTATAGCCCACCTTACCCCTCCTACGAGGGGGGATGATGGTAAGGCCTCAGCAATGGATTTTCTGGAGGGACCTGGATGGAAAAAGAGAGGGAGCTGGTATCCCCTACCCCCTTGTTATGGTGAGGTCCCAGCAATAGATGTGCTGGAGGGACATGAATGGAAAAGAGGGGGAGCTGGTGGAAGCACCCTGGATAATTGCAGAATAAATCGGGGTTACATGCACTGTACGCTATTATCTGCCGGGTAGTCCCAGACATCTAATAATAGAGTTGCAGCCTGATTAAATCTATATAAAGTATCTCCTGTCCTTCTTTTGGTATAGCTGGACAATATTAAGGTTCTCAAATTTTTGTACAACAGCAAGAGCCTTAGAGGAAAAAAGCAATCAGAAGCGTAACTGTTATTGAGTGATGGAGAAGAAGATCTAGCAAGCAAAACTGATATCTTATGGCCTAATTCTCATACCTGGAATGTGTATACATATGGATATAATTGATAAAGGAGAGATAGAAAAGGAACTGGAGGTTGGGGAATATCTCTATAAGATAAGATATTTATAATGACAGCAAGCTACAATACAACGAGGAGTGTCATGGTGAATTCTTTTGAATAAGGATACAAGTCACTACAGTGATTTTCTCTTACAACCTGGATCGGGGAAAGTGGGAATGAAGTTAAATTCTTGCAATATTCAGTTGAAACACAGGATGCTATATTCATGGGTGGCTGTTTATTAGCTGAAAAATACCTATAAGGTGACAGGTACAGCCACACACGTATGGTGAAGAGGCTTCTTATGAGCCAGAAAAGTTATGAAACAGAAATAGAGACTTCAATCTCAAGAGGAGACCTCTACTCTTAAAAATGTCTAATGTGAATTCTGCTTCCCACCCAGCTAGTTTCCTTAGGTGGTGTGAAATAGGTGGGAATTCTTGCCCTGTCTACTCTGAGGCATTATGCCCTGAGGCATTATGTATCCCCGCTTTGCACAAGTTAGCTCTGACTCCCTTGTGACATGAAAAACTCTCACTTTCATTTGAAAGGGAGATTACACATCATTTTGAATCTTGCATTGAGCTAACAAGGGCCTCTCAAAGCAGTGTTCTTGGGCAACATTTCAAGTTCTCAGTATGGTGCTATTCACATTTGAGATTATACAGGGAATTTTACAGGGCTACAGAAAGGAAATTTCTCCCCAAATCCTAAATGTTTTTAAAACTGGATCAATTAAAATGCTTTTTGGCCTTGTATTCATTTTAGTAGAAACCTATACAATATACATCCAATTGGTTTTAAAACTGATTCAAATTTCAGGGGAAGGGAGAGAACTTTTCCCTATGTACACATGTCTAATATGATCGTTATTGCAGTGTTTCTGGTTCTTCTTTGGTTCACTTGGATAACTCTTCAATTCCACCTCAGTGAATCATTTCTTTCAGTCAGTGTTTCCCTTCCCTGATCCATCTGTCAATATCTACAACTCTTCTTTCCTCAGCCTTTGACTGGCTTGCTCTCTTCTGATATCATGCTTCTTCCTTTACCACCCTGATACACAGATTAAGTCTATAGGTACCATTTGGCTCTTAGACAAATGATGACAAAATTGTGCATGAGTGAATCTGTAACTTGAAGACTTTCTCTGTAACTTGAAGTCTTTAAATCATGATTTATGGACTTCAGAGGTTGTGGGCCTATTACAGGAGTAGGTGGGCAAGGTTCTGCGGCCTGCAATGTGCAGGAGGTCAGACTAGATGATCATGATGGTACCTTCTGGACTTGAAATCTTTGAGTCTCTTCTTTGAATCTTGATATAAAATCTTTCTATGCTCTTTTGATTACTGAAACCCTTTGTGAGTCTCTATGTTAAAGACATTATATCCAATTAAAAAGGACACTGTTTCTGGATTTGCTAGACACTGGATTGGAGGTGGCTTGGTTTCTTTTACCGGAAACCTACTGACCGCTATACTTACCTACATACCTCCAGCTTTCATCCAGACCACATCATATGATCCATTGTCTACAGCCAAGCCCTAAGATACAACCGCATTTGCTCCAAAACCTCAGACAGAGACAAACACCTACAGGATCTCTATCAAGCATTCTTAAAATTACAATGCCCACCTGGGAAGTGAAGAAACAGATTGACAGAGCTAGAAGGGTACCCAGAAGTCACCTACTACAGGACAGGCCCAAAAAAGAAAGTAACAGAATGCCACTAGCCATCACCTACAGCTCCAAACTAAAACCTCTCCAGCGCATCATCAAGGTTCTACAACCTATCCTGAAGGACAACCCCTCACTCTCACAGACCTTAGGAGACTGGCCAGTCCTCACTTATAGACAGCCCCACAACCTGAAGCAAATACTCACCAGAAACTACACACCACACAACAAAAACACTAACCCAGGTACCAGTCCCTGAAACCCCGTTGCCAACTCTGTCCTCATATCTATTCAAGGGACACCATCATAGGACCTTACCACATCATCCACACCATCAGGGGCCAATTCACCTGCACATCTACCAATGTAATATATGCCATCATGGGTCAGCAATGCCCCTTTGCCATGTACATTGACCAAACTGGACAGTCTCTATGCAAAAGAATAAATGGACACAAATCAGACATCAAGAATTGTAACATTCAAAAACCAGTAGGAGAGCACTTCAATCTCCCTGGCCACACAATAACAGACTTAAAAGCCATTGTTCAACGAAAAAACTCCAGAACCAGACTTCAATGAGAAACTGCAGAACTGGAATTAATTTGCAAACTTGACACCATCAAATTAGGCCTGAATAAAGACTGGGAGTGGCTGGACCACTACAAAAAATAATTTTCCCTCTATTGGTACCCACACCTTCTTGTCAACTGCTGGGAATGGGCCACATCCACCCTAATTGAACTGGCCTTGTTAGCCCTGACCCCTGACTTGGTAAGGCCACTCCCATCTTTTCATGTGCTGTATATGTAAACCTTCTTAATGTATTTTTCACTCCATGAATCTGATGAAGCCCACAAAAGCTTATGCACAAATAAATTTGTTAGTCTCTGAGGTTCCACAAGGACTCTTCATTGTTTTTACTGATACAGACTAACACGGCGACATCTCTGAAACCTTTGTACTACTGATACTGAAAGCCCCAGTGAAAAAAATTAACCAAAGAAAAAGTGTTCTTAAGCAGCTGGCCCATCGATAACATCAGAGTTCAAGAAGAAATCTTATTGGTGGTGATGATGGTATTTGAAAGGGATAAAGACTTTTAGAAAGGAGGGCTAGATTGTACCTGGTGTAAATGTACTGGAGCGATGTGTACAGCAGCCTTCCTCCCTTCCTCTACGTGGCTGCATAAAGCAAGTCATATTTGCATTCTCTACACTTAGGTAGTTCCCTCCATGTAACCCTCGGGGCATAAGGGGAGATCTCTCTCTCTCTCTCTCTCTCTCTGCAAGCCCTGGGATGCAAGGCATCCATCCCAAATGAGGTGGATCACCCTCCTTGCATTGGCCTCATACAGCAGGCCAGGAATAAGGCTAAGATTTTGTCAGTTATTTTTAGTAAAATTTAGGGATTGATCACAGGCAATAACCAAAGAAGTCATGGAAGCCCGTGACCTGTCCTGACTTTTATTAAAAATAACTATGACAAAATGGGGAACAAGGAGGGTCCAGCATTGATTGCTGCTGGGGCTTCAGGGTTCCTGCTACCCATGGTGGCTGAGAGTGCAGGGTCCCCCTGCCATCTGCTGTGGGACTGGGAGTTCCTCCATTGCCAGCAGTGGCTGCTTGAGGCTTCAGAGGTCCACCCATGGTGGCAGCTTGGGCATGTGGGGATCCCCCTCCCCCATCCATGGCAGTGGCTCAGACCTGCTGACAGCTCCAGCCATGCTGCCCTGGGACTGAGGCAAAAATGTCATGGAGGTCTCTGGAAATCATGGATTCCATGACTTCCATGACCTCTGTGACAAAATCATACCAGTGAGCTCAGTGACAGAGCAGTTGGAAAGGAGCTTTGAATATTCCATTGCTGTGATATGTATCATCCACAGAGTAATTCTCTCAGTTTCCTCATTGGCCTTCATTTTGCATAGTCATTGATACCAGTGCAAAGGAGGTGTAAAATGTTACCAAATCAGAATGATAGCATTTTACACCCACCTTCCATTCGGTAATGGTGTAAATGATAAGGACCATGACAAATCAGGCCTTATATGTTTAAAAATGTTAACACATTGCTCTTGATACCACAGTCACCTATCCAACTGATCATGGCTTTAAAATGTGAGAGCAGTACAATAGGTTCCAACACCTATACAATTTGCACCACTGAGTCTTTTGCATATGAATTGTAACTCATATGCTGCCATCATCAACAGGATCCCACTTATAGATAGTGCACAGTATATATAGGGTTTCTGATTTTTGGTTTTAACCAATAAACACTGATAAAATACCCCCAATGCAATAAATAAAAAAAAATCAGTATTTATCTAATAAACATTGGGAAAACACTGTAAATGATTACTTGTATCAGAGCTTGTAATGTATTCTTTTTGCAATAAAGGTGCCAGTTATCAGCCACTGAGTAAATGTTTCAAATAGTTTAATAAGAAGTAAAAATATATTAATTCCTCTTTGGTGATAGACATGTCAAAGAGAGAGACCAAACCCTTACTTGTTGAAATAAAAACATAGTTATTGTCAACTGGCTGGGAGGATTCTAAGAATGAAGATAGGCACAGACTATGAAAAAGAAGTTTCCATTCTATAAAGATTTAAAAGTATCTATTAATTGTGTAATTTAATGGATAGGTATTGCTATTTTAATGTGCATGTTAAAAATTTGACTCTGTATTTATCCCACATGGCTTGATTAAATTGTACAAAATAATTGTGCCTAGATAAAGGTTAATCTTAACTACTGATTCTTCCTTGAAGCAAAGTAAACTCATCTTTGTTTGACATATTGCAACTTGTCCTACCTCTGTATCCTTGGACCTTGGCACATGACTGTTATGAATAAAAATTAGCATTGCCATGATCCAAGATACAGTTCAAACCTCTATCATCCCCATTAGTTTCCCCAATTGTGTGTCATGATTGTCTTTTCAGTGCGCATTTAGCAGGGGATAATCTTGTTATCCTGTAGACAATCCTATTTACTGAATATGCTCTCTGCAGTACAATCTTATCCATAAACCCTGTTAAAAATCACCTCACACTCACCTTTTGTCCATTTTGTTAAGTGGATCATATAAAATTTCTGTCTGCAGCTCCCCTTTCCTGAGAGTGATTATGGCTGTACTATTCAGCAGTTGAAATACCTCATTAACAGTTTTCAGATTGTTGGATCTCATCCCCAAAGAAACCATTGCTATAAAAACTGATTAAGTAGCATCTTTTGGGGGGTGGTGTGACTGGGGTGTTAGCAGCACAGGCATTGCCATTCACCAATGGTCACCAGTCCTGTTTGTACTAGGAGAATACCAGATGGTCCACAAAAAGGAATTAAAACTCCTGGCTAGTTGTAAAGTGGGTGGAAGTTGCCCACTGACACAGTGGAACCTTGGTCCACCAAAGTCCCAAGCCTCCTCCTCCTGATCCAATAAAGCACCTAAGCAGGCCTGTTTTAGACAATAGGACTGCACACATATTTTGAGGCCAGAGGGCTTGCACCTTGCAGGATCAAGCCATACATGACCCTCTTGTGCCTGCTATTCTTGGGCATCTCTTGAGTAGGTATCATTATTGGTGCAACAATTTATTATATTTGTCATTAAGGACACATTTCTTGGTGTATTCTTTATGGACTAGGGGTCCAGTGCTCATGGGATTTTATGTGAAATAGGGTTAACATAAGTGGTGTTAGTGTTTAAGTAAGTGTTTCAGAACATATGTTCCCTAAAATGTTCCAGCAACATAGCTTTAAATCCCAGTAAAAGACAAAGCCTAGGAATTTTGTCACTGACTTCAATGGCTACATGATCAAGCTTTAACTTTGATGGTTTCTCTGGATTATATATTTAGATTTCTAAAATAAATCTGCTAGATTCTCTTTAAAATTATTATTTTCAATAAATAGTTAATAAATTTGGATTATTAAAAGCTATAATTTATTATTTCAAAACTTTTAAAAAGTAGGGAAAATATGCACTTTCCCTTCCTTTCATCTGGCTCCTACACAAATGTTAAGCAGTAAGTGTCAGTACTATATAGGGCCTCAGTAAATCCTGAAACTTTTTTTTGCAACTGTAAATACGATTATTTGAATTTCTAGTATATTTAATTATATCACATTAGACCAATTATTAAAATGTTAAGAAGCTGAATAATTGATTGAAACCAAAGCCAAACGTTGTCTTAAAGTTATGCAACAATCCCTATGCAACCTCTAAGCTTACCTAGAATCAAGCTAATTATGTCTAATTTTAAGAAACTTTAACATTTTGTTCCTTAAATTTGAAATATTCATTCCCTTCAAGATGTTAGGCCCGTTTTTTGCTGTGAATGTGAGGTGGATTACAGAAGGAAGTGTCTGCCTATTTCTGAGTTAAAAATGTTTATTTGGCTGTAAGAAACCAAAGCAAAGTACTACAGATATGTACAGAGCCTAGTTCATGAAGCTAAGGTATTTAGAGAAGAGAAACAGAAAAGTAGATATTCTCTGTGCATAATGAATAAGTGAATACTATAGAGTAAAACTAAGAGAGAGTTCAGGAAAAGGAGTAGTAGACTGTTAATGGTAAGGTGGATCATTTCTGACATTCGTGCAAGGTCTGTTTCCTCATCAGTACTGCAGCCTTGTAGGAGTAGTGAAATATATGACCACCTATAAAGTATTCAGCTTTTGAAACCTTTTTTGAAAAAGGTGACTTTTTTTAAACTACTCCACAAGGGTCCATAATCCAGCTGCAAATTGTCAGTGAGGAATTCCTTTGTTGTTGGGAGCTCTCTATTGACCCATTCAGGTTTCTGTGTGGGGATATGTCAGGTGTTGCAGTGTGTGTGGCAAAGTGCTGCTCATCTTTACCAGTTGACTTAATGGATCCTAAGCCAGTGGTGAAATTAAGAGCTGCTTGGAAGCAGCTTTAAGTGGTCTCAGGGCCAGAGCTGTCTCCATTATGTCTCCCTGATAGTCCCACCAGTGAACCAAGCTTCTCTAGCATGTTTAAAAGGGACAAATAGTATATGTGTTTAAGCAGAGTGCCTATTTTTCATATTCTGACATTTAAGAAAGGTTACAAACTTTATGCATGCTAATAATGTAGTAGAAATCAAGCAGAAGACCAAAAAAATGGTTTTAGGTTATTATTTATATGGCAATGAACAAATTCTGCTTTCGTTATTATTTATTAATCTGTATGTCCACGATATCTAGGAACCCCAGTCACACACCAGGACCTCATTGTGCTAGGCACTGTACAAACACTGAACAGGAAGACAGTCCCTGCCCCAGAGAGTAAATGGAACAAATCCTGCATTCATATCTCAGGCAAATCTTCCACTGAAGTTCACTGACTGCACATGCAATATACAAAATGTTTACATTACACAGAGCCCAATCTGCACTCCATACCCAGGCAAAATCTCATTAATTATGTATAATGAACAACACAATCCTCCAAAATCAACCAAGAGTCAGAATAAATGTCTAATGGTCTCAGGCTTAGCTCCTCACCGACCACACATGATATTAAAACTTCTATTTTTATTTACACAAACATGCAGGGAAAACATCACGTTACTTCATCTGTGTTTAACTCTGTTATATAATGGAAAATAATCCACACTGATGTCAACATTGTGTGCTATTTTCCATTGATTATTTGCAATAATGTTGGGAGATGGTAAATAAAATAGCCTGAAGGTACAGATTTTGGCCAACCCCTATATGGGTAAATAAGGTGCTTCCTTACCCTTCTAGTGCCTCATGTAGGGACAATCTACAACATGGCTGTGGAACAATGGCCTTGAACACACTCCTGAAGGTCCCAGTTGCTTGAAAGCAGATAGAATGGATGGTGGTGGTAGTGGTGTATTTGTCTGAATCCACAGGAAAAAAGAGTAATGGCTCCTTTAAGAGTCCTCCCCCTGGATGGCTGTGAGTGGGAAGGAAAGGTACCACCTGAGCTATTGGCCATGCCATTGCGGGCTTATGAGGAGTCCACTTAATCAGGCCACAGGATCATATCCAAGACCTTTCCCTAGGGATGACTGGCTGAAACTGGTCTGAAATGCTGCAGCAGAGGGTATGGCTGTTTTACAAAAGGACTGTTCAGTGCACCAGGCAGTGCAGTGCAGGCTTAGAACATGTTACTTTTGTTCAACTATATAAAGTGGAGGAAAGCACCCACTAACTAAACAGGAAGTAAAGGAGAAGGGGAGCATGACTCCAACTCATAACACTGAGTAACTCATTTAACCCCTTGTTGATCATTTTACAACAGGCAGATACCTGCCAGACCTCCACAGATGGGCAAGGCCAGAAGATGTGTGAATCATCCGAAACAGAGAGGATTGATAATTACATACCAAATGTATTTGATAGGAGTTATTCAGGGAATATGGGTACCTCTTTGACTGGGGAGCAGATATATTTTTGGCTGATGTTAAGGAGGAATTGTTAACTATCTGGAAACCTGGATAAGGGGAAGGGGGAGGCCTCTGTTCATAAATATTAACCCTTTCAGTCCTTTTCTTTTTGTATATTTGATTAATTTATAAGGCTCTACTTGAATTGTAAATGATTCGGATGATTGTAAAAAAACTGTGGCTGACTTGTGGACTCAGCTGTGGAAAATTGCAGAAAAGTAATAACGGACTGTGTATATGTGTGTGTGTGTGTGTGTGTATGTCGGGGGGTATATATCTTACATAAGCGTATATAAAACAAAGAGATTCATGAGGGATGATTATTCCAGCAGATATTTCCTAATGAGGAAGAAAGATTATGGAGGAAGAAGGACCCTTTGAAAGATATTAGCGTGAAGAACTGTTGGTCCTCTCACCTGTAAACAATTATGCCTTCACACATCAGTCAGGTCAACTGAGAGTGTATGTATATTAAAAGTAATATCAGAATATATGGTTGTGGGAGAGTATTTTTGGCAAAGAGGGGTCTAAAAGCCCTGAATAATGACAGAAGTTATGGAACTTAGTTGGGGAAGTAAAGAAGAGACACAGAGCCAGTCCTTTACCGTACATCAAGGGTGGAAATGTATCTATTCTTTCTGTATAGTGCTGTCCTAATCTGATTGATAATCTTTGATTACATAATTCCAATTGAGCCTGTTATTCAAAAAGCTCGAATCGTCCTTAACTTCAGAAAGGCAACAGAGCCAAGTTAATTGCTTGTGCCTACTTGTGGCAGATGTCCTATGCAGGCCAGTTGGAGTCTGGTTCACTGATAAAATGGATTTGGAAGTGGATTTAGGAGAAGGCATCCCTTAAAGAAGCTGGAAAACAGGATTGTGGCTTCTAATCTTTGGTACAGAGAGGAAGCTACCCTTTCCCCTAAACCTTAACCTTCATGTAAGGAGACGGTGGTGGGATCCCAACAGTGGGCTAAGGCAGCCCTACACCAGGTGGAAATAAATAAGGAAGAAATGACGGCCTGCACTATTTTGAGTTATTGGTGGACAGTTCCAAGATGAATTAATAAAGTTGCAGCTCAATTACACCACATCGCTTACATAGGATAAGAATAAGGGAAGGGGGTAATCTGCTCCAGTTAGTGTAGATGAGAATTCACACTTCTAATGACTTGCCTACATAATAAACACACTGAAACACTAACAAGGCTTCCTACCAGTTCCCATGAAGATCTAAATTAGACACCTGTTGGACACTCAGCTTCCTTTATTTTAAATAAGTGAATAAACTAATTAAGAGTGAATCAAATTCAACCATTTGATTGACAGAAATATTCACATTATTTGAGAAAGTCTTTCAAGGGGGAGGTTGTTTAGTCTTTTCGTTGGCCATCCTTACTATAGCAATATATACTACTCATCTCGTCTTGTCAGTACCAATTTTATCACTCTCCCTTGGGTTTCCTATGGCATTATAGCAAACATGGACAGTAGAAAGGAGATAATAGAAAACAGCAGTTTTGTTGCTGGCCAAAGCAAAGACAATTTGACATCACACTCCAGTTCAGCTTGAGGAACTGCTGAATTATGACTCAACAATTTTGCGTTTATATGTTCTGAACTTTTGAAATGTGAATGGCAGGGAGCAATTTACACACTCTGTGAGAGGAAGCAAGTTATGATTATATGTCACAGGAAGAAAGAAAGATGGATAACAAATATAAAAATTAGAGAGGTGGGAAATCAGGCTAATTTTGAGAATAAAACAAATGCCTGTAAATCCTGATGTCAGTTTTGATCGGGAAAGTAATTACTAGTTTGTGCTGATAGATGAACATAAATGGAGAAATGCCACTATACTCAAGTCCTATGACACCACTATTTTACTATACTGCCTTGATTGCCTGGGATACGGGCTCTTTTGTTTTAGCTTCCTTGTACCTCACACATACAGAAAGGTGCTATCACCTACCTTATTGTTTATCTCTTGCGGGTGATGTTATTTATTATATAACCTCTGGCTAAAATATGTTTTCATACTAGGGATTGGCTGAGCTCCACAGATACCTAATGCATGTTAGTTTTTCTCCAGTATTTACAACACACTCTCCTTTCACTACTAAAGTACACATTGTGAATCTCATATTTAATAAATAGAAGATGCAATTCTAACAGCTCCACTGAAGATGTAATTCTCATTACAGAAAAGTGTTTTGATAGCTATGTGCTCTAGTATTTGCATGTTTTACTAATTCCAACTATTTGCTGTCATAAATGTTGTGATAATTTTTTTGATGCCAGATTTTTTTCAGCTTGAATGCATTTGGATAACCTGTCAAGAATCAGATTTAACTAACCTATCAAGTCTCATTAAAATCCTTGTTGTGCCCAGTTTATATGCCAATAATGTGTCTATGGATCATATTTGCAATGGTCCATTAACTAAGCTTCTGATTACTTATGTCATATGTGTTGCTGTTAATCTGCTTTTATTTCTTTTTCATCTACTGTTGTTTTAATGAGGGAAAAGAAGACACATTGAAACCTATCCAAACTTGGTGGTTTCAGATATTTCAAATGACAGTCCAGCTTTCATGGGCATCACACTACTGAAAGATACTAGTGGCAGACCCACTGAGAAGGAATTTGGAGTAGTCAAGGTCTTATATGGAAAGAGCACTGTAGTTTGAGGGCAATTTGGATCAGTTTCAGAAGGAGCATGGCTAACTTCCAAATTTAGTATGTAGAAAGGAGAGACACTTTGAATTTCTGCCACTGTGTCCATCTGAACATTGCTATATCTCTGGAAGTAGCCATAACTGTATTGTGAACATTCTCAAGCCCCAAAGCACTATATCTGGTACTGGGAGATGGGAAGAAGATCCTCTAGTGGATATGGTGATAGAAACAGGGGTCAGTCTTTTATTGGACTCCATACTCCATTCTGAACACTTGACGCCTGCACAATAAACACTGATCAGAAGGGGGCTGAAGACTTACAAGTTATTGTTCTCCAGTAAGTCTGGACATACCTCACTTGCTGGGTTGAGATGGAGCCCAAAGCTTCCTTTTGTAGCTCTCCTTTCAGAACCCCTGGGAAAGGCCTTCAGAACCTCAAAGGAACTCAAAGATATGCTGAAGTTTGGGGTAATTCAGTCTGTGGGGATCACCCTTTGTGCTGGTACCTAATAAGGATGGGACTATCAGGATCTGTGTGAATTGTAGAAAGTTTAATGTCATCACAATGTCTCACCTGTATCTCATTCATAGGATTGATTGAAATACAAGACAAGTGTGTGTGCGGGTGCTCAATATCTTACCATTATTGGCTTCACAAACAGATATATGCAGGTGCCTTTGGGTAGTGATGCCAGGCTTAAATCCATCAACATTGGGCGGCACCACTGTAAGCACTTTAGTGTAACTGCTCTAAGCCAACAGAGAGAGTTCTCCTGTTGGCTAAGCTGCTCCAGCCCCTGGGAGTGGCAGTAGATAGGTCAGTGGGCGAAGGTGTCCACTGACATAGCAAAGTCCACATTGGCGCTTATGTCGGTATAGCTTATGTTGCTTGGGGGAGATTTATTCTTCCCCCCCCCCCCCGTGATTGCAACAAAAATTATGCTGACATAAGCTGTAGTATAGACATAGCCTAAGATTTTGTCCTCTGAAATATAGCTGCAGTCCACTAAAGTCTGCTAGACTGGTTGTTATATGGGATGACATTTTTTGCCCTGGCATATATAGAGGATATCTGTCTCTTTAGTCAGATCTGGGTGGACCATGATTCCCATGTTGAAGAGTGCTCAACTGAATTCAGACTGCAGAACTGACTGTAAAGGTGGAGAATTGTAAAGGGGCAGACATGATCTATCTGGGCCATAGTTCATACTCTATCTGTATCAAGCCAGAATACGCAAAGGTGGAGGTTATTAGGAGTTGGCCGTCCCCCAAGACCAGAAAACAGGCACCATCCTTTATTGGAATGCCAGGTTATTACAGGAGATTTGTCACTCATGTTAGCTCCATAGCTGCTCCCCTCACTTAACTGCATAAAAAGGTTAAGCCTAAAAGAGTGGATTGGATTGAATAGTGTTAAAGGGACTGTTAGTCTTAAAGGTGCCACAGGACCCTCTGTTGCTTTTTACAGATTCAGACGAACACGGCTACCCCTCTGATAAAGGGACTTGTGTAAACTAAAGGAAACACCTCAGTAAACAGCTAATTGTATTAAACCCACACTTTGACAGACCCTTCAACATTCTCACAGATGCCTCAGACACTGGGCTAGGTGTTGTACTGATACAAACTTATGCAAAGGGTGAGAGGCATCCAATATTGAGCAAGAAATTGCTCACCCAAGAAAAAAAAATAGGCACCTATTGAAAAGTAGTGTTTTGTCATTGTGTGGGTCCTTAAGAAACTGAAGCCAAATCTATCTGGGCAACATTTTACTGTTGGCATTGACCACTCATGTCTCACCTGGTTATATCAAATAAAAGAGTCAGTAGCAAAATGCAGTTTGGTGTTCCAAGATTGACATACTGGTGATTCATGTTAAAGGGTGTGCCAATATAATGGCATTTGCTTTATCTAAGAAGCAGATGTAAGAACTTCCCTTGGGTAGTTAATGGGTACCCTGGCTTTGTATCAAATTATGATTTCCACTTGTGTACCTTGTCTTTCAGTGTGCTGACCACCATTCTGTATTTTGTGTAACCTTGAAAAGTTCAGTCTTTTATGTTCATGCTAGCTGTTTGATCCAGGAAAGGTGGTTGACACCTACTTGAATGACTATGACAAAGAAGCCATCACAGCACAATCAAGGGCCATCAAATTTGTCCCTTGACTGCTGGCCCAGCTCCATGGATCACAGAAGACTAAGGCCAGGTTACACTACAAACTTACATTGGTATAACTACATTGCTCAAGGGTGTGAAAAATCCATACCCCTGTGTGACACAGTTATACAGATCTAGTCCTCAGTGGGCGAACTTCTCCCATCAACATAGCTTTTGCCTCTCCTGGACGTGGATTAACAATGCTCTCCCATTGGCATAGTAGCGTCTTCACTGAAACATGACAGTGGCACAGTGGCGCAGCGCCACAGTGTTTTAAATGTACATCTGCCTTGACTGGAGGAAGGAGTAGAGATTTATGCCTGGGCATATGGCAAAAATAGTGAAAGGCTATATTTATAGGAATGCACTCTGTGGAGGAGAGGTAAGTCTATCATCACATGCCAAAAGAAAGGGCTTGAAGAAGGGAAACTCTGCCGAACCTGAATAATGGATTAGACCTTGGAGTCATGGAAGGGATATGATCAGACTAAGGAGAGGTGGGGCAGAATGTGACTCAGAATATTTATTGTTCTCAAAGATGTATACCTGTTTTGTGCTTTTTAAAAGTAAAGTGAGTTAAGTTAAAAATTTCCTTTGCTAATCCTGTTTGTTTTCCTGCCATGTTGTCCCTCAAAGCTGTTAAACTAAAGGCACAGTACCCACAGCCAGGTGGAGTTCTGTGGGTTCACAAAGATAAGGGTGGCTAGTTTTGAAGCCCCGTGACCCAAGGAAGGGCTCAGACAAGAGCCCTGTAGTGCACAGGCAGTGCACTGTACAAACCTAGAGTCAGAAACAGTTACTGGACTATATCCAGCCCCAGCAGACTTAGAAGCATGTGGGACCCAGGATTGGTTCCACTTACAACAGATTGGTGCCTGTCTAGAAGAGAGGAGTAGGCCAGACTGAAACACACTTAACTTCTTCAACTGCCTTTTAAAATATGATCAGTTTGCAGATTTTCTGTGTGCTGCTGCTTTTAAACCATTTAGCACATCTCAAGCTGGTATCAACAAATGGGCAACTACATTAAAAGCAATAAAATGGCATTAACCTTATACTTCTTTAGAGATAATGATAATAAATGAACTGCAGCACTGTACTAAACAATTGGCTACCACAAGATTCTAGTCTAACAGAGACAAGATTTTGTTTCTGTGAAAATTCAATGCTACAGCTAAATTTAATTTTTTTTTAAAAAGCTGTAGTGCATTTTTTTTATATTTTTAAAACTATGGGATTCTAGAAACAGTAAATTATCATTATACAAGCAATTCAATTAAAGTAATCTTTTGAGATTTAATAACTATATTTGGTAATGATCATAATAGTCAGAGAAGATATAAAGTGTTCAGTTTTATTACAATCTTTTACACTCTGTTTCACTCCACTGCCCCACTAATTTATAAGCTATATATTTGGGACTCAATAAGGAAGGAAAATCAATTATAAACTATGCAGCACAAGGGATATGCTATTTTACATTTATTCTGGTTTGTGAATATAGGAAATGATGCATTTATAAAAACCCAAGCTGGTTATTTAGGGCCAAACTACGCTGCCTGTGTAAAGACCTAGGCGAGACTTTGTGCATTATGGTAAATGAACCTACATGTGAGGTGCAGGGGTCTACCCCCATGGAACCACTTGTCTAGAGAGAAAATGATTCAACAGTTCAGTGGTTACAGCACCTCATTTTGGAGATGGGAGACTCATGTTCTAGTCCTCCTTTGCCAATAAATATTTCAGTTATTTATACACAGTGGAAGAGCTTCAACAAGAGAAACCGAGAGAGCCTAGTTGTGAGGCACTCTTCTGGGAGATGAGGGATAAAATTCAACTCCTTGATCCAGAGCAAGCAGAGTTGGGGGTTTAAACCCAGGTTTCCCATGGCCTGGGTGAGTGCTTCTCTGATAGTGTATTTTGTGTGGGTTTAGGTGTGCTCTGAGGACACCTATTGGATTGGGCCCTAAAGGCAAGAGAACACCTAATTTGTGAATAGGTTACTGAACGGTGTCAGGATTTAGGCAGCTGTGTGCATACACAGCCACTGAAATTTAGGTACATTGGGGTCTTTAACAGTGGAAACTTAGGCACCTAAGGACTCTAAGTGCCTACAGAATAAGGCGGCAACTGAGTGTTGATTTTGTGGATGCCAGTAGCACCAAATGTTGGAGTTAACAGCCACTTTAAGCATCTAAGTGCCTAAGTCCTCCTTATGAATCTAAACTCAGGTGACCTTAAAGAAGAGAAGACATTGGATTTGTTCTCTCAAAATAGTCCAGATCCAACTCATAGTAAAGGGAGCTTATTTTCTTATTTCTTCAGAAATGCAAATCCAGCAATGCAAATATACACACCCACTCATAACAGGTATGCACTGTACAATAACTACATATGCCTCATCAGGAATATTAAAAACAAACAGAAAATAAAGAATTAAAAATGAACAGAAAATCAAAAACAAACAAAAGCTAAATCAAATAAATGTGCTATGCTATGCACCTTGCTCTAGTGTTCACCAAATGCTGGTTTCAACACACCAGCAAGGTAATTTCAAAGACATGGAGTGAAATCCTGATCCCATTGAAGGTAATGTAAGTTTTGCTATTGTCTTCAGTGCGGCCAAGATTTCACCCATGAAAAAATCCTTGAGAGATTCTGAGTATCCACAACCTCTGTTGAAGTCATTGGAAGTTCCAGCACTTCTCAGGATTGGGCCCTAAATAATTTTGGTTTTCTTTAATGATTCAACTAAATAATGCATTTGGTAGTTAATATTTCATTTACTTTTGTGACCAAGTTACATAATGCATATTCCAAGTTGCACAGCTTGCTTATTTTTCATTGACTTATGTACATATTTTTCTAGTCAAATTGTTATGCATGCTGCTGATCAATTTGCATATTTTAATAATCAGGATGCATAATTTACTACTTTATTTTGCATATTTTATTAATGAAGATCCATGTTTTGTTGATCCCTTTCTTCTTTTAAAGATTCAGTTGCCTGCACTTTCTAGATTGAGCTACTGTATACACATTAACTGTTGAATTTTACAATGCTTTCTTTAACAAGCTGCATATTTCAGAAATTGCATTGTCACATATATGCTAATTAAGCTGCATACTTCACTAGGTGAGTGTGCTTTGCCAACAGAAATGCCTATTAGTGGTTGAGGTTTCATGTACTTTGTTGCCCGAGTGTACATTTCAAACTAATTTTCACATTTTTTGTGAAGATGCCTATTTTATGGATCTAGATTGAATTAAATATGGGAGAGATGTCATGTATTTATCTTATATCAGTTTCCTCATTACTGCTTGTATTGTTTTTTATAATAAATTGAATTGATTTTGTATTGCTTCAGACGGTACAACTACTATACTATTGATATTTTTTTTTATTTATACCTGAGTATTTTTCTGTAAAAACTACAATTATAACTATATTTTTTCTCTTAGGTTAAAAATTTCAAAATCCTGCGTCCCATGTTCAAAAGTTACTTGGGATTCTAAATCTCACTGAAAGTCATGTAGACTTTCATAATTTCAAAAGATTATTAATGCAATAACAAATCAAAAGATGTGATAGCTAAAGAATCCAATCAATTATAAATTAAATCAGTTTTCCACAAGAAATCTATTTACATAGCACACAGTGTATAATTGTGCAAGAGACCATAAGACATAAAAAAATTCTACTACTAAACAAACCAGAATTAAATCATACACACATACACCTATCTGATAGTAAATACATTTGCAAAAAAACACACTCTGTTTATGAACAATTTCCATTCAAGCTAAGAGGCTTAATTCAGCTTTATAACGTTTCCCCCCTTTCTAAGTGTAATACATTTCAGATTCTCATCTTTGCCAAATTATTAGTAAGTGACAATATGCAGCCTAAGCTGCAGTCAGTTAGTTAAACATCAAAGGAGTCTCTACAATAAGAAATTAGATTGTAAAAGTATATAGCTTAAGTCAACCGTTAATGCATATGAATTTTAAACATTGGTATATTCATTAATTAGCAAGGTCCATCCTAGATCAGTAAAATTATACACAAATTCCACAATAAATGGATGTATACTGTAAATTAGTGGGGCAATAATGTGAACTGATGTATAACAGTTTGTACACTTCATATCTTCTTCTGTTAATATTATAATGATTAAAGGTGGCACATTAGTAATTACATCCCAGAATATTACTTTCATTAAACAGTTTTTTAAAACTGATGATATAATTTTTCTAGCATGCTGTGGTTTCAAAAATTCGTAGTACAGTAGCCATTATACTCAGTTGTCAAAAAAAGAAACATATTGACATACAGGTGAGGGAACAGTTTTAAAATACTATTTTTGTAATATTGTACTGTCTCTTTAAAGACCAAAGCAAGCTGCAATGAAAACAGGGAGTTGTGAGACAAATTATTGTAAAAAGAGTGTTCATTTAAACATATTGATGTGGCCTGAGTCTTTACATGATAATATGAACAAGAGCTGGTCAAACCATAGAAAAACAGTGTTTCAACATTCATGTTCTATCCAAGAAGAGCAGGGTGAGACTCACAGAGTGGCGGTCCTGATTGCCAATAATGCTTCTATGATTTATTTTGATATGAATGTGCCAAATTCTAGAAAGGAAGTGGTTGTGTTTCTTGACTCATATTTCTGGTATACTATGAGGCCTGAGTGATCTTTTCTTTGAAATAAGATGATTGTTTCTTGCAGCAGAGGGTGCTGTATCTGAAGCTGAATTCAGGAATTCTAGGCTTATGAAGTGGTTTAAAGTCCAAAATTTCTTTGGTAACTCTTTAGCAGAGGAGAGGTAGGCCTCTTTCAAGGAAATGACATAGGTTTGTAGAAATTCTGAGTCAGTCTGTACCAGAACATATTTGAATACCAACACTCATATTTTTTTACTTCCTGTTGTTGTTTTTTAGCAGGTCATCCAAGAATCATGTATCAGAGGGGTAGCCGTGTTAGTCTGAATCTGCTCCCAATACTTTTGTTAGTCTTAAGGGTGCTACAGGACCCTCTCAAGAATTATGGGAAGTAGGGTGGGAGAGGAGAATTTGGTGTGAGACAGCATTATTGGCAGTAGTCAGGGAGTGGTTGTAGTGCCTCACTAATTCTTCTACTCCTTGGTTTCTTAGGTAGAGTCTTCTATATGAACATTTTGGGATTTGGAAGGATTCAAGAGTTTTTGGTGGAGGGATCATGATGATGGATTCCTTTTGTCTCTGAAGGGAGAGCATTGATCTCCTCCTGGAGGAGAATTGTTCTGATAAAAAGAGGGTGGGTGTTTCTTATGTATGTTCTGTCCACATCCAGCTCAAGAATGGTGAGTTCTGAGGGTGAAAGGGTCCAGAGATTATCAGTCAGGAACCTAAAATAGAGAGTTTCACAAGGATGTTTTGACTCATCAGAAGCATCATCCACATGAAGGCGGAAAGTCTCCCAAGTCTCATGAACTTCATCACAATTTCAGGTAGTGTTCTCTTGGAAGCCCTTGTCATCTGATGGTTTCTAAAGTAACAATGCAACTCACTTGAAAATGAAGGTTAAAAACACATGAAAATTACAGCTGGAATATCATGTATCAAAAACTTGGCATGAACACGTAACAGTACCTTTTATCTACCACCATTTTCTCTGTGTTTGAATTGAATTAAAAAAACCTCATATAATGTATAATGTCTATTCAGATTCTTATACCATACTTACCACCACATTATCTGAGTGATTAAGGGCACTTAATGAGCTACTAGTAGGACTGCTCTATAGAGGCTGTTTACCTGTCTATAACTCAAGACATTGGACACTCTACTTGGACATTGCAGCTAAACACAGATATAATTTTAGGCATGGGAGACAGAGCATTCTTGATGACAGGACATGGCTGTCGTATAGCTCACTACCAGAGATCAAGCTGACTTAGAGAGTGCCCAAGTTCAGATCTTACTGCAAGACTCCCCCTGTGATAAGTTTTTTCTCCAGGAAAGCCATGGCCTCCACTGGAGCTCTGGAAGGAAAAAAAAAAAAAGAAAATATGGGGGAAAAAATGCCTGGAATGTGGAGAAAGAGTAAGCTGAGATGCCTTTGGGCAGGATTATACCAATGCCCAATGCTGAATGTAGTTTCATACTTACGGTGCCTCTGACTGTTGTATTATCAATATAATAGGTAAAAGATGATTAACAGACAAACTATGCAGAGTTTATTTTAGCTGTTTCCACTTACTTGGAATGACTGGCTTTCCAGTAATGTGGCTAAATGAATAGAGAATGTCTCAAACATCACACCGCTCCATTAATTTTTGGAGAGAAGTGACTTCAACAATACACCCCCATCATCACTACCACCCAGAAGTATTTTTTTAGCATGACCTTTTTTTAAAAAAAAAAAGATGCTGTTTATTATTGTATGTTTTAGTCATATTCATTTTGAATGCCTAAAATATGCAACTTAGAAATTGGCAGGCACAAAGAACTGTGTGATCTAGTTACAAATGATTGTAGGAATAAAGTCATAGCAAGCCTCTGCAGCTGGCTTGGATGTTTTGTAGGTGGATAAAGGTTCAGATCCTCTCTTCCAGAACAAGAGCTTTGGGGGAAAATGAATGTGTTTTGAGTCTCAGCTCAAGTACTTTTTTCAAAGACTTTTCATGATCAGTCTTTGTTTGTAAGTATGGTGTTGGGCTCTGTTGTCATGCCAAATTTTTTATGTAAATTAGAATGAATGTACTGCTTTATTATAATCATCCTATTCTTCCAAGAATTGTTAAATTATTGCACACACAGTAAAACAATTGAAGAAGTGCCAATATACATGAAAATAAGTTTTGGACTTTCAGCCAGTTGATCTCTAAAACATCTGTTGAAAATAACAAACAAATATTCTGACAGGAGCAAAATAACAGCATTAAAAAAACAAACAAAAAAACCCACCAACAACAAGGATTCACATTACCAAACTTGGTGAAATGCTTTTAATTTATGTCTAACTCCTTTCCATGAGCAAAACTGAACATTATACGTGATGAAATGAAAATTGAAAACACTTATCCTCTCCAGTTTCATAGTCACTCCTACAATCAATTATGTAATATTTTCACAGTATTAGTTTAGGAGACATCATAGTCTAGTAGACTGATCAAAAACTACAGGTCACAATCTAATACCATCTCAGCTTGTGTGACTTTCAGCAAGCAATTTGACTGTGCTGTGTTTTTATGTTCACATCTGCAAAACAAATAAGGGTGATAATATTTATCTACCACAAAGTAGTATTGTGATGATTAATTCGTCAATTAATGCTTGTATAGCAATTAGAAGAAGTATGGTAAAGTAGAGTATGCAAAAATTATTACATACATTTACTAAGAGCTTTCCTCATACCTGGGCTGAACTTCATAACACATACTGTGGTTGTTTTCCAATGCTGAGAAGGATCAGTCAAAAAAGAAAATAAACAAAGTAACCTTCACATAAAAATTATTGAAAACAGTCTAGAAGTCCTTACATTAAGGTGTATTAAAACATGAACTACCAACATGTTACTATGATAAAGGCAGAAGGGCAAATTCGGAGGTAAAACTAAGGACATATGTGTTATGCATTATAATTATGGGGCATGACTGCAGCTTGTGTAGACAGTTGTGAACTAATTTTAATCTAGCTAGCTCAGGAACCAGAGCAGTAAAGCCATGTCTGAAACTGGTGCTGCTGTGGCTTCACTGCTCTGGTACCAAGCTAGCTAAAGTAAAGCTGTCTTGGCTATGTCTGCATGAGCTGCAATCACACATAATGATTGCAGTATAGACATAACTGAAGTAAAGATGGAAGGAATTTAGCGGATATACTATTCCTTAGGAAGTAATGAATCTGTGAATATTGTCCAGTGAAACACGGGTTGGATGATACAGGGAAACAGTTGGAGGATTCAGTGCTTTGAGTGTGCCTATTGCTAACCTATATAAAGAGAACAGGGCCTGCGTACGCCTAGAGGGGAATGTTTGTGTTGCCTGTGTCTGGTGTAGTGGGAAGCTGACTCCAGGCAGGCACAGACAAGACTTCTTCACTCTAAGAGAAGGCCACAACAAGGTGCCTCAGAACCCTGGGAAGCGTCACACCAGCATTCTGCACTGTATGTCATGGTTGGCCTAATCATGATCTTATACACTTTTCTCTTTCGTTTAGTTAGCATATTCTTATTGCAGAGAACTCCCTCAGTTTGCACCAAATGCTCTTCATGCTATTTCTCACATCCACATTCACATTCCGATCATAGCTGAACACTGAGCTGAGGTATTTGAATTGTTGGGTGAGAGGGATAGCTCGGTGGTTTGAGCATTGGCCTTCTAAACCCAGGGTTGTGAGTTCAATCCTTGAGTAGGCAATTTGGGAACTAGGGTAAAAATCTGTCTGGGGATTGGTCCTGCTTTGAGCAGGGGGTTGGACTAGATGACCTCCTGAAGTCCCTTCCAACCCTGATACTCTATGACTTTAAATCTATACCACTTATGATATGACCTTATAATATCGCATGTGTCTTACTGTAATCATAAGTTATACTGTCTCAACTTTGTTCCTGTGTAACTGATTCACTTTCTGGAGGTACTGTAATAAAGCCCTTTTTAAGAAGATAAAGTCAGATCCAAATTATCAAACTTGTCTTGTGAAAAATGTAAGTGAAGAGAAAAGAGAAAGAGATCTGAAACCAAGGTAGTGATTCACTTTAAAATTGGCTTTGCAGAGTCATCCTGGAGCTGTTTGCAAATTCAGGACTGCTGAATCTTTCATACATGTGCCAAAAGACAGAATGATTAATCTAGATATGGTAAAATGAAAGGGCAGAAAGGATGTGTTGGGCTTTGTTTGGTAATGTTCAAGGACAGGGCATAAAATTACCTATCTTTGGGTGAAATCACAAAAGTTAATAAGGAAAGTTTAATATAGACTGGTTTTATAAAGAATTATGGGTGATATATTTTTAATTAAAGGTACAAAGAATTGTAGTCAGTACAAAACAGAAAACTTCTCACTCTTTGTGGATAAAACATCTGACCTCCAAGTACTGTAGCTGCTATTAGTATATTAAAGATACTTAGTATGTTTCATATATACATAGCAACAATAAATATGGGTCACTTATGTGCTCACTGCATACTACTTTTATTGGGATTAATACATTTGCCCTAATACCAAAGATATGACAGTCACAACTTGTATCTAACCCATGCAGGAAATTCACTTAAAAGTACTTTCAAGACACACTATATAAAACATGCAATATAAATGCAAATACAATATAATGGAAAAAATATGTGCTACTAGCTGAGCCCTTTGCAGTGATACTGTAATAGCTATTATTACAGATGAGTATACTTTCCCTAGGTAGCTATTGAGGTCCTTGACCTTGTTTCCATTACTTCAATTTTATATGCTAAAATATGGCACTGTAGAAAGTCTTATTGGGAGCATCTATTCTTTTTTTAAAAAAGGTTTATAATGCCTTTTTTGTAGGCTAAGGGGATTTGTTCACTCGCTACACAGGTTGACACTATTATTCAGCCTTAGAGGTACAACTGATGCTGAATTATATGAAAAAGAGTTCCCGAATGACTAAAAATGATCAAAAATTAGAGGAAATGAAGCTCTTGCAGTTTTTTACAATATTTAAAGACATTCTGAATAAATATAAGAAAGTATGATAATCACATTTAGCACATCTTGCATGTATTATTTAATGGAGAAAATATGGAAAACTATAGAACTGATGGAAACAAATGGAAAGAGGAAAAGACTAGCAGATAGAATCATCTAACAATTGAGGGTTTGATTCAGCAAAGTAGTTACACTCACCTTGAGTTAACTTTACTGGGAATTTACTTCCACTGGATCACACATGATTAAAGTGAGACATCCTTAAGTTCCATTATAGTAAATGAGCTTGAAGTTTGCTGAATAGAAGCCATAGTTTATTACCTTTTTTTGGAGATATATCACCCCATGAAAATTAGGAAAGCAGGCAGATCTGTGGCAGACTGGGACAATTGTTCACAACAGTGAAGGCTGCTTTAAACTTTGTTTTTCAGTTCATTATTTTATACACACGATTTTCTCAACTCTTTCATCGAAAACTTATAACAAGCATTTAAGGAAGCTCATGACTCATTATGTTTTGGAATTATATGTATTCTGAATTTGTGTCACCTCATCCCACGAGTTTAAATATATTTATCTTCAATCTCTATTCCTTTGCCACCTTTTAGTTTTCATTTCTGATGGCCTTTTTTTCCCATTCTTAGATTATTGTTTTGTTTGTTAGTTTATTCTCAATTTTATTATGGGCCTTCCTTGCATTTTTCTCTTCAATAGTTTGTCTCGTTCATAATTAAAGCATGATTGTGATGCTCATTTGAGAGAGTCTAATTTTTTAAACTTTGCTTTTGTTACAGAATCAATAAATGCCTTTTGAATAAGACATACACTTCAAGAATAGATCTAAAGCTGGAAGAATAGCACAGGAATGACCTCATTTTAAGAGAAAATAACTCCTTTGCATGCTGTCTATTTTTTATATTTTCTGTCAGCCATCTCTTTGTCATAAAACTCCCATTCCTGGGTGCAGTTCCTTTTGTACCTTCACAAAATAGTCATCTTATAAACCTCCCCCCCCCCATTTTTTTTTTAATCTTTTAAAACCTATTTCTTTTGATGAGGGATTATATTGCACTGAGAGTCACCGGCCTGCACTTTAAGCAAGGTAGGGGGGTTGTCTGGCTAGTCAGGAGAAGAGGGCAATGCTTTCTGGCTTGGGGAGAGGAGGGGAAATGTAAAACTGCTGGAAAAGCAGTCAGCGTGGTGGCTGACTCACCACCTAGGAATGAGGAGTTTGAAAAGGTCAGGGTGGGCCTGGCCTCTCCCCTCATCACTCGGAGCAGGCTAGGCAGCACCCTCCCTCCCTCCCTACTTAGGAAACATCTGTATTTTGAATTTTCATTTTTTTCATTGTCCTGTTCTCAGAAGGAATGTCTAAAGTTCATTGTCTTGATGGTGCTGGAAAGTGCAGGTTTTGCAGTGTGTGTGTGTGTGTGTGTATCTACACACACACACACAATCCCCAATTCGATGCATTGTTCACGTGATTGAATTTTTAAAAACTGAAAAATGCTGGGCTTGATTTAACTGCAGTAAATTAGGAATAACCCTGTTGAAGTCAATTGAGATAGACTAATGTAAAACCCATGTAAGAGAAAATCCAGCCCTAAGCCCTTTATCCTTTTAAAATATTGAATCTACAGCGGGGGTGTGCAAACTATGGTCCCCGGGACCGTCCTGTCTGGCCCCTGAGCTCCTGGCCTAGGAGGCTAGCTCCGGCCCCTCCTCTGCTATCCCCATCTCCCCCGCAGCCTCAGCTTGCTCCGCTGCCGGCACAATGCTCTGGGCGGTGGGGCTTTGAGTTCCTGGGGCAGCGCAGCTGCAAAGCCCTGCCTGACCCGGTGCTTTGTGCTGGGTGTTGGTGGCGGTGGCGGCAGTGGCAGTGTGGTCTGGCTCCGGCCAGGCTGCGCAGCTGTAGCGCCACCAGCCACCAGTGCTCCAGGCAGCGCGCTAAGGGGGCAAGGAGCAGGGGGGGTTGGATAGAGGTCAGGGGAGTTCGGGGTGGTGGTCAGGGGGCAGGGGTGTGGATAGGGGTCAGGGCGGTCAGAGGGGGAAATGGGGGCAGGGAGTGGGGGTGTGTGGATGGGGCAGGGGTCCCAGAGGGGCCATCAGAGAATGGGGGGGTTGGATGGGGCAGGAGTCCCGCGGGGGACAGATAGGAGGTGGGGGGTAGGGCCACGATCTCCTCCTCTAACTGACCCTCCATACAATTTACGAAACCTGATGTGGCCTTCAGGGCCAAAAAGTTTGCCCACCCTAATCTACAGTAAATGCTATAGTAATCTGTGGTTATCGCTCATCATCATCTGAGTTCTTATAAGGCAGCATTCATTTTCATAATCAATCTTTTATAATACCAATGTAGTTATATTTCCTACAAACAGTTGACTGTCACAGGGCCAGATCGAACTGCAATTTAAGTCAACAGGTTTTGTATCCATGCACAAACAGAAAAGAATTGTTGATATTGTGAGCTGTGTATGGCCTAGACATAGGCCATAGTTGGAGAAGGAATCCCTCTGATGAACTAAATAATAAAAGTACCATATAGTTCATAATTTTTTTAGTAAAAAAGGGAAGCACCAGAGAAGGGGGGTCGGCTTATGAACGGGTGTAGAGAGGGAGAGGTGGGACACAGCCCCTCCCCCCAACAGAGTGAGCAAGGAGAGGTAGCACAGCCAGCAGAGCCAGAAGGGAAGAGGCGGGGTCAGAGTCTCTCTGCTTCTGGCTACGCTGCTCTCCCCCCAGCCTCCGAAGCAGCTGCAGCTCCAGGGCTGGCAGGCTGCAGCCATGCCGCTTGGCCCCACCCTCCAGAGCAGGCTGTGGTTGCACCGCCTGGCCCACCGGAGCACACTGCAGACGTGCCGCCTGACCCAGCATGCTGAACATGCTGCGGCTGCGCCGCCCGGTCTGACCCGCTGGAGCAGGCTGCGGCCATGCTGCCCAGCCTGCTGGAGCAGCTCCAACCAGGCCAGAGACATCCTCCCCTGGCCCTCCCCAGATAAGGTGGGAAGGGATGGGATGGAGAGAGTGTGGGGGTCCCGGGCTAGGAGTGGAGTCATGTGCGGGGGTGGTCACAGGGGTTACTCCCCGATTCCCAGCTTCTCCCTCCAAAAATTTTTCCCACCAGTTGCTTTCCTGGCCTGTCAGGGTAAGCAGCTGGCGCACCGAGACACTTTGTTTACTTAGGTTTACCTCTGTGCCTGCAGACGCTCGAGGTAAACAAACCATCTTGGCCCACCAGCGGCTTATCCTGATGGCCCAGGAGCCAAAGTTTGCTGACCCCTGAATTATAGGGTCAGCTTATGAACGGGTCATACAATTTTTCCATTTTTACTTATCCATCTTGGGAGGGTCGGCTTATAAATTAACCGGCTTATGATTGAGTATATACGGTATGTTCCTATATTCTACCCTCAATTTCACCTATAGAGTCTGGTTAGCAGCAATCAGGTAAAAACTGGGGCAAAAGTTCACTTATCACCTTTAAAAATACATACTCATTTTGTAAACACATTAAGCCATTTCAGACCATGAAAAACATTAACACTGATAAATGCACACCTTTGCCTTGTATTTGTAGCACAAGTAGATTAATTAGCACTCAACACAGACTATTCTCTGCAATTTCTTAGGTAACAAAGGGATTTGTCGTTTTGTTCTCCTCATTACCCTGCTTTGAATCCTGGGTTGCATAGTTAAAATAAGTTCTTTTGTATTGTGGAGTTGTTGGGTTTTTTTGTGATCATGAGGGTTGTTTTTACGTTTTTCCTTTTATTCACATTTATGCTTTATTTAACAAAAAAGTAGTGTTACAGGTACTCAATCTGCATGCTGTTTGGTAAATGTATTGCTCTCCAAACAAATATTAGCCATTTCTCTATATCTGACAATATATGTAACAGGTAACTGAACAAGCCACATCTCCAGCTCTGACTTGTATTAAATATGCACTACAAACAAAATAATTACTTAGATTAATATTTACTAATGTTTTATGGACATTATTTTTTTAATTAACTCAAAATATTGTGATCTAAGAACTCTTCCACACTACTAAGTAACTTATAAAAAAATATAAAATAGAAAATTAATGTAAAGGTCACTGAGATCTCAGAAGAATAGATGACCTTTGATGCTGGAAATCATGAGAGGTTTCTTCAGCTTGTGCATAATGTATTATGCATATCTTTCCTCAAGAAGATTTCATGCTAAAATAAGATTTTTAAATAATAAGGCATGGATAGAAGTAGTACCATTATACCATTTACAAGATTATTACTATTAAAAGTATAGTAGATGAACGGTACTGCATGCATAAGAAGATATTTTTCCACAATAAAAATGCCTTTAAAGTAATCATAGATGTTTTATTTGTTTGAATAAACTTGAATTGCTGTGTAACAAGTTGGACACAAAGCAATGAAAACTGAACTCCTCTCTTTAGCCACAGAAGATGTACTTGTAAATAGGCAGCATCTGTGCAAGATCCTCTATATGGCTTTACCTCTGTACCTCAACAATGACCAGAAAAGGGTGAAAGCAGGATTGTTGTGATTTTTTCTCAAACCCTGAAAAAAATATATATTTTAAGGGTGAAAACACAGGAGGAAAACCATGAGGACTTTGTTAAATAAAACATAATCCCTATGTGAGATGGTTCACTCCATAAGTATGTATTTATAAAAATCCCTTATACTCTTACAAGATTATTACTAAAAAAGCACACTTGTGCAAAAGGAAAACTTGAAATTTTTAAAGTACAAGAACACAATAATCAAATCCCCAATCTACTATCTAATTTGGATTACTACTCTTTTGGACCTTAACAATCAATACTCTTTTACAAACTTCTCATTGATTAATCAATCAGGGAAACAGAAGAAATACCATGTACTTTTTACCTCTTGACAACTCCTGGCTCAAAACTCAAGATGCCTATGAAAAACTGCATTGAAATGTCCATGGATATTCAATAGCGGCAAATTGTTATTCCAATATCAAAGATATTTTTGCTAACAAGAACAAATTTTGCATGCAAACTTTCACATTTAGTAAAGAAGCTAACAATTATGCAAATTTCAAATATTATTAATTTATTGTTTGAATATTTTAACCAGCTATAATGACAATTGGCCTGGAAGGATTTTTTTTGTTACATTTCCAATCTTATATCAATAACTAGAGCATATCAAAATATTTGGGTTTACTGTAGTGAAATTGCCTAATTTCATAAATCAATGTATCTTGTTTGAAATCATAAGACTCCTCAAAACAATACTTTCTAGACTATTTACTTGCAAATGCAGGCCTGCTTTAAATTATCTCTGCATGTCTCCATAGAGGAGGACTTGAAAATAAGATTTTTGCCATTAACTTCAATGGAGTAGGAGCAGGCCCTTAGTTGCTTGCTTCCAAATTTATAATTTTTTTTTTTGTAAGGAAAGGCTAAAGAAGTCACTTATTCTCACATGAGAAGGGCAGCTTCTAAATGACTGAATAGAAATATTCATACTTATGAATGAATATACATACTCTCCATACACCCTAGTGAAAGTTTAGGAAAACTGAACACAATATATAAATGAGAAAATTTAAATAACTAATGCAATTTAAGTTAAACTATTTCATTTAGCACTGTAAACACATGGGATAAGTGTGTCAAGTTAAGTAAGCAAAGAAATTATGAATGAAAGTAGAGGACAGCTAACCATTTTTTTGGAGACAAAGAATGAGAGAGACAGACTAAAAGTGTGCAGTGATGCAGATATGTTCAATTGAATTGATTTGAGGAAAATGCCCAAGCCCTTCCATTCTCTGTCTTTCTTGTTACTTTAAAAAGTATCAGAGACCTTGTGAAAGAAGATGGAGAATGAATGAAAATCTTACAAATGAGGGAGATGAAGAAGAGGTATTTCCAGAGGAGCACATACCATTTATAGGACAAAGGAAGTCCTTTCCTGTTCTTTAGATCTTTACCTAAGATGGACCTGATCTAAGTCCATTGATATGATTAATTCATACATTCTCAAAGTTTTTACCTGAAAGTTAATTTTCTGTTAGAAATCACTTTGGTTTGTACAATCAAGTGAACTCAGCTATAAGGTAATTGAATTCTTTCAAAACTGCAAGCAACTTTTACTTTATTTTACCAACATATTAGGTCTGCCTGTTCCTGTCAGACCTATATCAGAAAAGCTATCATCTTAGTGCATTTCTAACCTCCATTTCTTGGCTGAACTTATGTTTAAGGTTCAAAACAAAACCCATTCAACCAAAGCTGTGACAACAGTAGTAAGCAGCCTCAGGGTCAGAGGAACTATCTGGAGTTCATTGCATGCTTTCACTAAATATTTTTGCCTCACTGTCTCACTGAGTCTATTTGAGGTTGGACATATCACAAGGTCTGTTTATTTTGCTTGAATACCTTCTCTCTCTCCAGCTTTGCTCAGGCCTCTGCCATCTGTTTAGGGATCTGTTTCCTTAGATTGTACTGCTTGGTGAATGTGCATGTTTGTATATATGCACAAGCAACTTATTTTGTCCTTGCTTGTTCAAACTTATTGTTTTATCCCTAAAATCAATAGGGTGATTTAAAATATTGATCTATCTGATGTGCTACCTCTTGTTCCTGGACTGTGTATGAGTAGCAAGCTGGGTTTCTCACTTTTGCTCAGTGTTTCTTTAAACTTTGAGTCACTGAGGCAGCACCTCTCTCCTGATTTTTCCTGGTTTTGTTTCAGCTCTTGGAGGTGGGGAGGAAATCCTGGCCTTATTCAAGTGAATGGGAGTTTTGCCATTAACATCACTGAGGCTGGGATTTCACCCTTGAGCTATGGATTACTTTAAGAATTATTGTGGTGGTTGGGTTTTTTAGCCTCTTGTTGCACAATAACAACATGTGGCTCCCTCCACAGCTAAGATTCCAATTCTGTTGTTCTGCCTGTGGAACACCAGTTGAAGTCAAAGGTACTATTGAGGGCAGACTGATGGCAGGATCAGGCCCACAGCAAAAGAACATTCATAGCTTGCAATTGTATCTGTCTTTTCGTGTGACAGGTAAAGGTTTTAAGTTATACTATGTTTTCATTAAAAACTCCATTATCTTTTTCTTCTAATTAGAATATCTATAGATTTGCTGTAGTAGCAGATCAGAATTACCATGCATTTGACTGAGGATAAAGCCAATGCTGGTGCAGAGTTTAATAGGGTGTTTAATAGGGAAGGGGTGAAAACAACTACAAAACATAGATAAGATGTGCTAAGGGTTTGATTGTAAATGAACAATGTAGATGCTTAGCTTGTTAGTATGATATAATCACAAGTTAAAGTCGACTTTTCTGGGGTGCTTTATTTTTTACCATTACAATTAATTGTGATCAAATGTTTTTCTGAAGAAAGCAAACTAAACTAGAAATAGCATGTTACATTTTTTGGCGATATATGGACAAAAAACAAAATGACTAATATAAAAATATCACTGTTGGCCCAGTGACTTATTAATCAAAATGCACTGCCAGGAGCTGTTGGTAACTTATGCCAGAGGCTGATGAAAACTGGGAGTGGCACATAATTAATATAGTCTATCACTGCTGGACAATGATGGTCAAGGGGAATGCCTTTTGTTGCTCAAAAATGATCCATATGGATGGTTAAAGAAGTAGCATTGCCACTTATCTGAAACAGGTTATAAGCACAACGTAACAGGAACAACTCATGCAGCTGGCAATTTGCCAAACTCTCATAATTTGCTGTAATTAGTATATTAATAATGCTTGACACTTTTCATTTTCAAAATGCTTTACACATATTAATTAATTAATTCTTACAATACCCTGGTGAGGTAGGGAAGCACCATTATTCCCAGTTTATAAAAGGGAAAACTAAGACATACATATTTTATATGGGGAACAGAAGTACAGAGAGACTACTTGATTTGCCCAAGGTCATACAAGAAGTATGAGGCAAAACTTGGAATTAAACCCAACACTGGCAACAAATCAGAGTCAGAGAAGGTTTAGATCTCAGAAATTCTTTATCCCAGTTCTTTTCTAAGGCCATGGTTCATTTTGATTATGTATTTAGTTATTTCAACATAGGTAACCGATATTATATAAAAGAATTAGTCACAATAATTGTAGAGTGATGGAAAGCCTAGAAAAAGCATAAAAGAATGACTTTAAAAATAATCTGGAAAAAAGAGAAGAAAACAAAATTAGAAAGCTGGAATTATTTCAAGAAACCTGTTGCCCCAAATTGCTCTACTAATTTTGCTCAAGAATATCCAAATGTTCAGAAACTTATTCAAAATGAACTTAAACTTAAGGCTTGGAGTTTATCTCATCGCTACACCATATCTTTTTGTTCCTCTCCCAGCAGTAGTCTCCAAACCTATGTTTATTACAAGCTGTTATATTTTTTCATGTTAAACATCCTCCTATTTTTAACTGACCATGGCTATGTATGCAGTGTTGTCGTAGTTATGTCAGTTCCAGATTATTAGAGAGACAAGATAGGTGAGGTAGGTGGGTTATTGGACCAACTTCTGTTGGTGAGAGAGACAAGATTTAGAGTTTACATAGAGATCTTCTTCAGGTCTGGGAAACTTCAGGCAAGTGTACACTTAAAATGTTCCATTGGTGCAGATGCACAGTTTTAATGATGACTCTTTAAGCCAACAGGGGATAACTTTTCCATCAGCAAAGTTAATCTACCTCCCTGAGAGGCAGTAGCTATGTCAGCAGGAGAAGCTTTCCCACTAACATAATGCTGTCTATACAGGGGGTTAGATCAGTATAACTGTCACTCAGGGGTGTGAATTTTTCACACCCCTGAACAATGTCGTTATGCTGATATAGGTCTGTAGCATAGACTACACCAGGGATCGGCAACCTTTGGCCCCCGGCCTGCCAGGGTAAGTGCCCTGGCGGAAGGCCGGTTTGTTTACTTGCCGCGTCCGCAGGTTCAGCCGATCGCCGCTCCCACTGGCTGCGGTTCGCCGTCCCAGGCCAATGAGGGCTGCAGGAAACATCAGCCAGCACATCCCTTGGCCCACACTGCTTCCCGCAGCCCCCATTGGCCTGGGACGGTGAACGGCAGCCAGTGGGAGCCGCGATCGGTCAGACTTGTGGACCCAGCAAGTAAACAAACCGGCCCGGCCCGCCAGGGCGCTTGTCCTGGTGGGCCGCGTGCCAAAGGTTGCCAAGCCCTGGACTAGACCTAACTTAGGCTATGTTTACACTACAGCCTATGTTAGCAAAACTTATGTCACTGTGGGGTGTGAATATTACATGCCCCTGAGTTACACTGACATAAGCATTCGTGTGCACGGTGCTATGTTGGCAAGAGAGCTTCTCCTGCTGACATAGCTTATGCCACTCAGGGAGGTGGGGTTTTTTATGCCAACAGGAGAGCACTACTGTTGGCATAGACCATCTTCACCACGAGCTGCAGCAACACTGCTGTACGGGTACAGCTGTGCCACTGCAGCCCTGTACATATAGACATGACCTTAGAGTGCCACAGCTAAATACAAGATTGTCCAGATTGTTTAGCATAAGTAGGTGAAGTGGCCCATTAATAACTCTTCAGTCACAGGAAGGAAAGGAAGGGGGAGTGGTAAGCAGCTGTGGGGGGGGGGGGGGAGGAGGGGGCATTACTAGTCGGTTATAGATTAGTGTAAATAAATCCAATGTCTCTCTTCAGTCCATGATTTTTAGTGTCTAGCAAAGTTATGTTCATCTTTTGAAAGTGTTGTTCATGTTTCCTTTGAGGGTCAGGACTGATAGGTCAGATATAGAGCAATTGCTTTGTGAAAAGTATTCACCCACAGGTAATAGGGTGTTTGTCTTTTATCATTTTCCAGTGTGAGTTCATTTGAGTGTAGCGATTGTCTGCTTTCACCCACAAAGTTGCTATTGGGACATTTAGTGAACTGGATGAAGTACACCACATGTAATGATAGGTATGTGTAAGATCCATGGATCTTGAAAGGTGTGTTGTGGAGGGTTTTGATCATTGTAGCAGTGGTGATATGTCTGCAGGTTTTGCGACTGTTCTTCTGGCAGAGTCTGGTGCCGCTTTGAGTTGGTGTGTCCTGATTTGTGGGGAGCTTGTTTCTGATGATGAACTTGGAGACATTGGGAGGTTGTTAGACTACATCTTCTGGAATTCAATCTTAAAATGTTCCAGAAATTGCCTTAAACAGATTGAAAGGAACAGTAATTAGAAAGACATCTTAAATATTAGCATAAATATTGAGGCTAATGTTCTCATGTTTATATTTGTAGTTCTGTAATGATAATGTGGGATATTACTCACTTGGGAGATAATGGTCCTTTAAGAAGAATATACAAGATGCAGACATTAGTGTTCAGGAATGATTGAGAGAGGCCAAGAACAAAAATAAAAGTAAGAATTAGAGCTGGTTATGTAGTGTTCAGTGATCATTTATTCATTGAATTTTGTTGGAGTTTTTTAATACCTTATGTTCATTCTTCACCCAGTACTTAGAGCTGATAAATAATTTGTGTGTGTGTGTTAATATATAAGAATGTCATGATTTTTCACACATTCACTTATTATTATTATTATTTATTTGTCTAGCTCAGGGGTTGGCAACGTTTGGCACGCGGCTTGCCAGGGTAAGCACCCTGGCGGGCCGGGCCAGTTTATTTACCTGCTGACGCAGCAGGTTCGGCCGATCACAGCCCCCACTGGCTGCAGTTTGCCGTTCTGGGCCAATGGGGGCGGCGGGAAGCCGGGGCCAGCACATCGCTCGCCCGCACCGCTTCTCACTGCCCCCATTGGCCCGGGACGGCAAACCGCCGCCAGTGAGGGCCGCAATCGGCCGAACCTGCCGCATCAGCAGGTAAATAAACTGGCCCGTTCCGCCAGGGTGCTTACCCTGGCGAGCCGCGTGCCAAATGTTGCCGACCCCTGGTCTAGCTTTTGCAGGCCATACAGACTGCTGAATTACTCCAGTTTGTTTCCATATTTCTCCCACTTCAAAAATAGTTCCAGTTTCAATTTTGCTGTGAAACTGTATGAAATGATGTTATGGGGGAGGGGAGTTAGTAATATATCTAAGAGCAACTAGGCAAGTTG
The DNA here is from genome assembly GCF_027887155.1 of Malaclemys terrapin pileata. NCBI lineage: Eukaryota > Metazoa > Chordata > Testudines > Emydidae > Malaclemys > Malaclemys terrapin. The sequence continues at coordinate 96,306,298 of NC_071509.1, forward strand.
TAATTTACTGAATGTGAGGTATAATTGTGAGATCAAGCTTATAAAGGAGAGAGAGTGGAAGTGAAGCACAATGCTGGCAGACAGCTGAGAGTGACACTTTTGTCTGGGCTGACCCTGAATACCTGCGGAGAGTGCAGGATAGAAAGTGGCAAAAAAGTAAGTGTGAGAGATGTCACACAATGCTTAAGTCACTGCTGAAAATGGGATTTAGGTGCCTAATTGACTTAGGCACCTTTGAAAATTGTACCCTCAGATCCCAATATAGGAAAGCACTTTAAAATTAAGCATAATTTTAAACACATGAGTAATCCCATCACTAATCAGCAAGGAACTGAATAATGTGATTAATACCCAAAAGTTTGTGCTGAATTGCGGACTAGAATTCTAATGAAAAAAAAAAAGCACTTTGGGTGAAATACTGGCCCCATTAATGTCAATGAAAAAAAATCACAGTGATTTCAATAGTGCCAGAATTCCAACTGTTCGTTTGTTGTAGACATAACAGTTACAGTGAAAAGATTTGGAATTTATAAAATAACTTGGTTTAGTAGCCTTCAGCATTGTCTCTAAAATGTGTAATGCAGCCTAGAAAATGTCATATTTTAATGATTTATTATTATTGTTGCCCTGTCCATAATTTGTTAGGCAATTTCAAAGTACTTATCATATTGCTTGGTACTGTATGCCTGGCAACTCAGTTTATGGGCATATCACCAACATCTTGCCTATTTTATTCCCCTCAGTCACTGAACTGATTGTAAATGTGCATATATTTCAACATTCCTCTATATAAAAACTTTTAAGTATTAATATGTAGTGGGTTTGATATGTTAGAAATAATCCATGTGGAAATGCATTAATAGGCAAAATGGAAGCAAATCAATCAAAAGTACATAATTATTTATATTTTATATGTCTGTATAATATACCCAATGTGTGTGTGTGTGTCTACACTATCAACTGGACATACGTTCATGTGTGGGCATGTGCCCCCATTGTCCACACTGAACCCACTGAAATATGTGTTTCAAGGCAAGCTAGCATGCTTGAGCAGTGTGGGTAAGTATATGCATTACATACCCATGCCAATTTGCAGTGTTAGTGAGAGTAAGGGGCAGGTACCAGGTGTCCAGTTTCAATAGTGCTCTACCCCCATTCCCACAATGCACTGAACTCTTTTCTTCCTGACCTTTATACGATCTATATAGGTCCTGTCCCTCATTTTCACTGACCACATCAGTATAGCTTTCTGTGGCATTCCTTACAGATGAATATAGGTGACAATGGATACAGCTCCAAGAGCAGCTGCCTGTCACATCAAGAATACTTGGGTGCTGATCAACATCTGGGTGGAGTATGTTGTCCTCCATGATTTCAGCTGAATCAGCAAGAAAATTCACATGTACCAGGAAATGTGATGGAGGCTGGATCAGATGGGCATTCAGCAGGCTCTGTCCCAGTGGCAGAAACAGATGAAGAGCCTGAGGCTCCTATACAGGAAGACGAAGGACTCAGTCAGACGAGGAGGGCCCATCACACATGCCTCTTCTACTAGGAGCTTGACTGGATGCTATCAAGAGTCCCCAGTGCTGAGCCCAAAGTGTCTCACACTGTCCTGATAAACGGGAGCTGGCCTCATTGTCCAACAGGAAGCAGCAGGGACCATGAAGAATCTCCTAGAAAACACAGAGGATGAGGAGCAATTTATTCTGCACCTTACCCAGAGGTCCACTTTGCAGAAACCCCTGACAACGAACTCCAGGAGGACCTGGTGCTACAGCAGGAACCAGAACCCCAGTCTGGTAAATTAAAATGCCCTTCCCTCCAGTATCCCCTCCTGTTGTGATGCTAAATTCCCAATTTTAAAATCCCTGGCATTTGAAGTAATGTGTGTGTATTTTTCCTGCCTGGATTACATGCCTTGCATTGCTCTGTGCCTCTGTGTGTGAAGTGCAGTGCTGAAGTCACCCCATTGTCATATCCTATCCCCTTACCGAATTCCTTGAACTCCTCACCCCCGGCCCACTTCATCCAGCCACTGCCTTCCTCCCCAATTAGGTCCTCAAGAGACAATTATTTTATTGATTCCTGATGAACCACAATTACAGGGCCTATGCCTTGGCTTCTAAAGCTATTTTTGATACCTTTGAAATAAAAATTAGGGTGCCCCTGTTCTGTGTATTTCTCAGAGCACTGTCAAGTAGTGAGGGTTCCAGGACATGTTGCCCAGGAGGGGGAATAGGAGAGGAGTCCTGCTTGAAGAAGGGAGAAAAGTTGTAGCAAACTTACAATTGGATGTCTATGGCACAGTTACTTACAGCACTGTTTTCTCCCTTGGAAGTTTAAATGTTTCTGTCCGAGCTCTATGACCTGTCTTCACAGACAACCAAGCTGCATAAATTGGAGGAGACAGCGGGGGAAACAGGTCCAGTATCACAGTCATAAAAAAAGCAGTGCAGTATTCCTTTCCAGTTACCTGAGGTAAAGGCTTATGGTGCTGAGCTGGATTTTCAGGCAACCTAATAAAATTATGGTGTGTGTGTGTCTCCTTCCAATTGTTAGGCAGGCACAGGAGCAGGAGTTTCTGGTAAAGCTGGAGGCAGGATAAGGGGGAGGGGTTTCATGGTTCAGATCACGTTTTGCATGAAATCGCCTCACATAGGCCTTGGCTACACTTGCAGATGTACAGCGCTGTGAGTTAAAGCTGAGTAGGGAAAGCGCTGCAGTCTGTCCACACTGACAGCTGCCCAGCACACTGTCGTGGCCACATTTGTGGCAATTGCAGCACTATTGGGAGTGGTGCATTATGGGCAGCTATCTCACAGAGAACTTTTTCCCATTCTGGCGCTGTGGGTTGTGGGAAGAGGGCGTGGGTGCAGGGCATTCTGGGTCCCATCCCAACGCCCCGGGATGCATCGCTTCACATCCCAGAAATCCCTTTGTTTCCGTTCACCTTTGGCGCCATCTTTCAACGGTTTCTGTGTGTGGGAAATGGAGCCCGAACTGCTGAAGCATATGCTGACTTACCTTGCCAGCACGTCACATTTGGTTGTCGAACTATTCCTTAAGATCCAAAGTGACAGTGAGAGTGAGGAGTCCGACGATGCTATTGAGCCGCGTAATGCGTACGACACGAAATTGCTTGTGGCATTCATGGACATGCTCAGCACCGTGGAATGCCGTTTTTGGGCTCGGGAAACAAGTACCGAGTGGTGGGATCACATCGTCATGGAAGTCTGGGATGACTAACAGTGGCTGCAGAACTTTCAGATGAGAAAAGCCACTTTCATGGGATTGTGTGAGGAGCTTGCCCCCACCCTGTGGTGCAAGGACACAAGATTGAGAGCTGCCTTGCGAGTGGAGAAGCGGGTGGCTATTGCAATCTGGAATCTGGCAACTCAAGACAGCTACCGGTCGGTCTTAAACCAGTTTGGAGTGGGAAAGTCGACTGTTGGAATCGTGTTGATGCAAGTTTGCAAGGCCATTAATCGCATCCTACTCAGAAGAACCGTGACTCTGGGTAACGTGCAGGAGCTTTGCACAAATGGGGTTCCCTAACTGTGGAGGGGCGATAGATGGGACGCACATTCCTATTCTGGCACCACCCCACCTAGGATCCGAGTACGTTAATCAGAAGGGGTATTTCTCTATGGTTCTCCAGGCGCTTGTGGATCACCGTGGGCGTTTCATTGACATTAACACAGACTGGCCTGGAAAGGTGCATGACGCACGCATCTTTCGGAACACTTGGCTGTTCAGGAAGATGCAGGCCGGGACTTTTTTCCCAGAGCGGAAGATCACGGTAGGGAAAGTTGAAATGCCCATTGTGATCCTTGGAGATCCCGCTTACCCGTTAATGCCATGACTCATGAAACCCTACACAGGGAGCCTTGACAGCAGCAAGGTATGGTTCAACTACAGGCTGAGCCAGTGCCGAATGACTGGAGTGTGCCTTTGGCCATTTAAAGGGGCACTGGCGATCTCTGTATGGGAAGCTGGACTTGGCCAAAAACAGCATCCCCGCGGTTATATCCGTGTGCTGTGCCCTCCATAATATTTGTGAAGGGAAGGGTGAAAGCTTCACTCAGTCATGGACCTCCGAGGTTCAACACCAGGAGGCTGAATTTGCACAGCCAGAGAGCAGGGCTATTACAGGGGCCCAGCATGGGGCTGCAAGGATTAGAGATGCCTTGAGGGAGCAATTTGAGGCTGAAAACCAGCAGTGATATCTGGTGCCCTGCACGGGAGTGAAGTGCAGTAGTTCTAATCTTTAGGAATCAGTGTCTGCTAAGCAGACAAGCAGACTTGCAGTGCCTGTTTATTTCCTGAGCTAAGGAGTCTTTTACTTTATGCAATAATAAAGAATGTTTTTAAAGCCAAAGAATCCATTTATTGAAAAGAAAAAAAATATATTTATTAAAAAGAAACAAGGGGGTGGAGTGGGGAACAGTACAGTCATAGATTCGTGTATGTCCTGTCTGGTGTGCTGTGCATTGAGTGCTGTACTTCAGGATAGCTATACTGCATGGTGATGAGGGTTGAATGCAGAGGGTAAGGGTCGTGGTTTTCAGGGCTGGGTGGTGAAGATACTGGTGTTGGAGGCAGCGGGTGGCGTGAAGAACACAGAAGTTGGGGAAAGTGGGTTGGAGGTGATAGTGGGGCACAACGGAAAGAGTTTTGGGACAAGGGCTGTGGGAGGGATGGCATTTGTGTTTGCGGTACTACTCCTCTTTCTGCAGGGCTACGAGCTCCTGGATAGCATCTGCTTGGCGCTCCAGGATACTTATGAGCGGATCCGTGCTTTGCTGCCAGTGCTCTGTGCTTTGCCACTGGTGCGCTGCGTTTTCCTAGCGGATCCTGCTCCCTCCAGTTCTGTGCTTTCTCATTCTCTCTTTAATAGATTGCCGCATCACTTCGTGCAGCATGTCTTCTTTGCTTTATCGTGGTCTCTTCCTGAGTCTTTGCAGTCTCTGAGCAGGCAATAAGAGGGATGGCTGAGGTCTCAAGGTTGATGCTGCTGTATAGGCAAAATGCAACATTTAACAGAGGCAGCATTGTTTATACCAGACAGAGTAATGATTCCCCCCCCCCCGCACTTAAGGAGTAGAAAACACACAGGGTCTACACAATAGCATAATTTCCCCGTCCGAAACAGAGCACACATATCCCACGGGAGCCTCAAAATGGTGAGTAAGGGGGACTGATTGTTTCAGGGCTGCACTGTCCTCTGGGTTTCTGTGCCTTGGGGAGAGCCAACAGCTTCAGGGGGCACCTACACTGAACACTGTCCCAACATTTTCCACAGGAGTTCGTCATGGACGATATCTCGCTGCTGAGGGTGACCTGGGAAGCAAGGGAGGGTCTTCTACTGCACTTCGGCTTCCGCCCTGGCCCATATGCAGCTTGCCTGTGTGCAGCAATGGTCCCCCCGCCCCTCGCGGCACAGTGGCGTGGACACGTTAGCCTGGCTGGGACAAGGACCACGGTGGCTCTCCAGCTAAACCTGCGCAAGCGCATTGCACACATTCTGGATGAGGCATTCGAGGAGATTACCGAGGCCGATTACCGCGATGTGAAACCACATCAATGCACTATTCCGCATCTAGGCATGCATGCCTAACCCTCCTCTCCCAAAGAGCCCGCACCGAAAAAATTCCTTCCCGAAAAAAAAAACCGCGTACCGGGAACCTGCTCTTCTGTTTGTCCTCCACCAAGTACCAGCCGCTCTGACTGGCTACCTTCCTCCTGGCTCAAGAAGAGCTCCTGGCTGCATGGTTCCAGGGATTCCGGGGTGTCTCCATCCAGCCCACCATCACTCCCGTTTTCCTCCTCCTCCCACCCCCCCACTGGCTCTGAAGTGTCCAGGGTGGTGCTCGGAGTGGAGGTGGGGTTAACCCCAAGTATCGCATCCAGCTCTTTGTAGAATCGGCAGGTCGCGGGGGGAGCACCCGAGTGGCTGTTTGCGTCACGGGCTTTGTGGTAGGCACTCCGCAGCTCCTTCACTTTAATCCTGCGCTGCAGGGCATCCTGGTCATGGCCCCTTTCCATCATGTCCTTTGATACCTTCCCAAAGGTATCGTAATTCCTACCGCTGGAGCGCAGCTGGGACTGGACAGCTTCCTCCCCCCAAACACTGATGAGGTCCAGCAACTCGCCATTGCTCCATGCTGGGGCTCGCTTGGCGTGTGGAGGCATGGTCACCTGGAAAGATTCGCTGATTGCTCAGCCCGGTGTGGGGTGGAGTGCTAACAGGAAGGGGATTTTTAAAATTCCCGGGGAATGTAAAGGGTGGGTCACATGGTTGGTTACCTGAGGTCAGGGCAGTAGAGTTTGAACTGATGACCAGAGTGGCTAGAACAGGCATTGTGGGATACTGCCGAATAATTCTGGAGGCCATTCACAGCGCATTGGGCGGCCACTGGCACTGCAGCAGCAGCACAATACTCGCTATTCCTCTCAGGGAGGTGGAGTACATGCAGCGCTGCAACCACAGAGATACAGTGCTGCAAATGCCTTGCCAGTGTCGACGGGGAGTGAGTTACAGTGCTGGGGGCGGCTTTACAGCGCTGTAACTCGCAAGTGTAGCCAAGGCCCTAGATCAGAATGCTAATTGTAATTGCCTCCCAATTACCCTTTCAAGACAGATAAACATTTTAAATTGTTAAAAAAAACACTGCTAAATTTGTCTTGCTATTATGTGCCTTTGCTCCTTCCTCAAGGGCTGCAATGGGTTTCTGAAAAAATGAGGCTGTTCAAAAAGTTAAATCCCTGAAATGATCAAAAACATCAAAATTGTGCCCTTCAAAAGCAAAGTTATATTATGTGGGGGCATTTCTCAGCTTGTTACAAAGGCACAAAATATAAGGCTCTCCTTCTTTTTGAATTGGCATAAGCTTCAGCCAGAATCAACACCCCAGAGAGGGAAGGAATAGGAGAAAAGGGGCCCTACAGGACCTGTTTATAGTATAGGAGAAACCAGGAGCAATTTGAGTTCATCAGGGAAAGAGATGAGGGGTCTCTCCTCAGCAGGAGGAGAATATTGGACCAGTTCCTCAACAGGACATTGAGAACCTGAACATTCCCTAATGAAATGGTAATTGGATTGGTGACAGAGTGCAGTGTCTGCCTGCTTCTGAGGTCCCAGAACCAGCCCATCAACTGCTTCCTCTTCTTCCTATGGCTGCTTCTTTAGAGCCTGCAAATCCTCATCAAGGACCTCTCCAACCAGCCAGAGGAGGAACATTGGATCTGCATGTACTGTCCTCCAGAAACCCCTTGCACAAAACATTCTTAAGTTTCATTGAGAGCTATTTTCCCCTATTGTTCATCCCTTCTGATGGAGGTGGGGAAGGAGATGGGAGCAAAGACATTAAAACATACTCTAAAGAAAAAATTCCAAAGTCAAGTTAACAATTTATTTTGTATATATCTTGCCTCAATTGTTCTTTGATTAATTGGTCATGTATTTCTAGGAAATAAACCTACCTCACAATTTTAGTAAATGTTATAATTTGTTTACCATACTTAGGAAGAAGGATACACAAACAGTTAAACTGAAAGTGTTTTGGTGTGGAAATAAGCCCCAAGCTTTGCACCTCATGTAATTGAGTGGTGTGTGAAATTTTGGTGCCATGACAGTAGAAATCTTTTTGAGTCTCCCTACAAGGTTAAGCAATATCTGAAGTCCTGTGGATACACTGGATGGATGAGAAAAGCAGAGTATATGTTGTCTGTGCTGTGAAAATCACCACTGCTTTTTAATATATCAGATGTCTTACACATAGGCAGTAAAGGATGGATCACTGTCTTTCTAAATGCCTTTATAAAACATGACAAACCAAAATAACAATATAAAATATACAGGTAATCACACAGTGTCTGCCAGTACATTATAATGAACCCCCTCCCCCCCCAAAAAAACCCCAAAAATAAAAAACCCAAACCTTTAAGCACTTTCAAGCAGACCTGAGATTAGTGGTCTCTAACAGCTGTGAATTGATTGTTATAAATCACTAAATTAACACAATTACTTCATATCCCCTCCAGCAATGCCTCAAACACATTAAAAACATAAGTGCTCTAAACAACAAGGATTTTAAAACAGGTGTGAATTGTGTCAGACACTTAAGGCACTGAAACATTATGCAGGTACACTAATGACAGCATTTGTTGCCTTGATTGGATGGGGATGTGGGGGGAACATACCTTAAACAGTTCTTGAAAGGCTGAAATTACAGGTTCCATTCAGCCTTGAATTGTGTTATTCAGGTAAGTACTTTGAAAGTCAGTATTTCACAAAAGAAGTGCAAATGCGTCCTTCACCCATTCAAAGCAAAACCAAAAACAATTCTGTAAAGTGGAGTTCCCCACAGAGTTGTAAATGGGTTAAGAAAATGCAAAACAAGAAACAAGTTATATATAAAAACAATGCCTGAAACTGTTACCATCATCAGATCCACACCACTCTTTTTAAAATGAATCTCAATAGATGAACTGGCTTACATTTAGGTGTTAACAGTGAAAAGGACAAACACATTGAACAATGTATGCATAACATGGTCCCCTCCTGCCACAGCAGAAACCCAACCCCAATCTGTTAACATAGTGTAGACACCCAGAAGTAATTGGCTTTAATGCATACCATGTGATACACAGGAATGGATACAACAAGGAGTCTGGTGGCACCTTAAAGACTAACAGATTTATTTGGGCATAAGCTTTCGTGAGTAAAAACCTCACTTCTTCGGATGCATAGAGTGAAAGTTACAGATGCAGGCATTATATACTGACACATGGAGAGCAGGGAGTTACTTCACAAGTGGAGAACCAGTGTTGACAGGGCCAATTCAATCAGGGTGGATGTAGTCCACTTCCAATAATAGATGAGGAGGTGTCAATTCCAGGAGAGGAAAAGCTGCTTCTGTAGTGAGCCAGCCACTCCCAGTCCCTATTCAAGCCCAGATTAATGGTGTTGAATTTGCAAATGAATTTTAGTTCTGCTGTTTCTCTTTGAAGTCTGTTTCTGAAGTTTTTTTGTTCAATGATAGTGACTTTTAAATCTGTAATAGAATGACCAGGGAGATTGAAGTGTTCACTTACTGGCTTGTGTATGTTACCATTCCTGATGTCTGATTTGTGTCCATTTATTCTTTTGCGGAGGGACTGTCCGGTTTGGCCAATGTACATGGCAGAGGGGCATTGCTGGCACATGATGGCATATATGACATTAGTGGATGTGCAGGTGAATGAGCCCCTGATGGTGTGGCTGATGTGGTTGGGTCCTCTGATGCTGTTGCCAGAGTAGATATGGGGACAGAGTAGGCAACGAGGTTTGCTACAGGGATAGGTTCCTGGGTTGGTGTTTCTGTGGTGTGGTGTGTAGTTGCTGGTGAGTCTTTGCTTCAGGTTGGGGGGTTGCCTGTAAGCGAGGACTGGCCTGCCTCCCAAGGTCTGTGAGAGTGAGGGATCATTTTCCAGGATAGGTTGTAGATCGTGGATAATGCGCTGGAGAGGTTTTAGCTGGGGGCTGTATGTGATGGCCAGTGGTGTTCTGTTATTGTCCTTGTTGGGCCTGTCCTGTAGTAGGTGATTTCTGGGTACCCGTCTTGCTCTGTCAATCTGTTTCCTCACTTCCCCAGGTGGGTATTGTAGTTTTACGAATGCTTGATAAAGATCTTGTAGGTGTTTGTCTCTGTCCGAGGGATTGGAGCAAATTCGGTTGTATCTTAGGGCTTGGCTGTAGACAATGGATCGTGTGATGTGTCTTGGATGGAAGCTGGAGAAATGTAGGTACGTATAGCGGTCAGTAGGTTTCTGGTATAGGGTGGTGTTTATGTGACCATCACTTATTTGTACTGTAGTGTCCAGGAAGTGGATCTCTTGTGTGGACTGGTCCAGGCTGAGGTTGATGGTGGGGTGGAAATTGTTGAAGTCCAGGTGGAATTCTTCAAGGGCCTCCTTTCCGTGGGTCCATATGATGAAGATGTGAAAACGCCATCCTGGCCACCATGGATGTAGAAGCACTTTATACCAATATTCCACATGAGGATGGACTACAAGCTGTCAGGAACAGTATCCCTGATGAGGCCACAGCAAGCCTGGTGGCTGAGCTTTGTGACTTTGTCCTCACCCACAACCACTTCAGATTTGGGGACAACTTATACCTTCAAGTCAGTGGCACTGCTATGGGTACCCGCATGGCCCCACAGTATGCCAACATTTTTATGGCTGACTTAGAACAACGCTTCCTCAGCTCTCGTCCCCTAGTGCCCCTCCTCTACTTGTGCTACATTGATGACATCTTCATCATATGGACAAAAAAACTTCAGAAACAGACTTCAAAGAGAAACAGCAGAACTAAAATTCATTTGCAAATTCAACACCATTAATCTGGGCTTGAATAGGGACCGGGAGTGGCTGGCTCACTACAGAAGCAGCTTTTCCTCTCCTGGAATTGACACCTCCTCATCTATTATTGGGAGTGGACTACATCCACCCTGATTGAATTGGCCCTGTCAACACTGGTTCTCCACTTGTGAAGTAACTCCCTGCTCTCCATGTGTCAGTATATAATGCCTGCATCTGTAACTTTCACTCTATGCATCCGAAGAAGTGAGGTTTTTACTCACGAAAGCTTATGCCCAAATAAATCTGTTAGTCTTTAAGGTGCCACCAGCCTCCTTGTTGTTTTTGTAGATACAGACTAACACGGCTACCCCCTGATACTTGACAGGAATGGATAACGAACTTCTGGGGAAATCTCAGAAACAGTGCACTCTTTAAGAAAGGCACTCAGTCACTCACCGTTCACCACAGCAGCTCTGAGTCCTGAGTCAGGCTGTCCCCCCTCTGCCCTACGGAGATGGGGTACAAGGGCAGGGGGGAGGGGGACCCCCTGACATCAGCACCCTTCTCCCCTCCCCCACTCTGCACAGCCAGCAGGAGGGTCCGGGGGAGGAGCAGCTGCAGGTCTGAGCAATGTGGGGGAAGGGAACTGAACACATGCTGCTGGCTGTGTGCACTCTGCTAATCAGCTGGGCAGTATCTGAATCTCTCCCTGGCAGCCCCCAAGTGCGCAGCTTACAGGGAATACAGATTACATCATGTGCATTTAAAGCAGCTTCACAGAAAGTGTTCTTCAGCATAAGTACAAGGCCGACATCATCCCTTGTCTCCCTGCTGTGCCAGGATATATGCATATATGACAGCCCTAATTCCCCTTGCCTGCTGGGATCCAGGATCTCTATGCTTGTGTGCAGGACTTGGTGGTCTGTACAGAGTTTGCCAACCAGATGTGTCCTGAACCCACTTGGGATGAAAATACTTGACCCTACCTCACAAATGTTGTTCAGAGTACAGCAGGCCCCAATCATACAAACCCATCTGATTGCCAATCTAATGTGCATTCCATGAGCATTCTGCAGCTGCATAGCTTGAAATTGAATTCTCTTTTTCTAAGGCCAGTGATGTCAGGGGCTATGGTTCTATGAGCCAAAAATGGACCAGATTTGTGGGGGAGGGAGTCACCCAAAATAACATGTGACCCAGACATGCTATAGAGAACAATTTTGTTTCTGGGGAATAAAGGCCTTTCTTCACACTTCAAGTATAATCCTGATTTCATCCACATGCTGGCATAACAAAACTTTTCAGTGTTCCCCATTGTTGACTGTGACATGCTCTTGGAAGGTTTAGCTTTTGGATTAAAATGTAAGATATGTGCTAAGAAATGCTGAAATTGCATTAACAGAGGGGAATAGACATTGTTAAAGCTTCAGAGTAACAGCCGTGTTAGTCTGTATCCGCAAAAAGAAGAACAGGAGTACTTGTGGCACCTTAGAGACTAACAAATTTATTAGAGCATAAGCTTTCGTGGACTACAGCCCACTTCTTCGGATGCATCTAATAAATTTGTTAGTCTCTAAGGTGCCACAAGTACTCCTGTTCTTCTTTTTATTGTTAAAGCTGTAATGCAAGTAGGAAAGCAAACATAATGTCTATATTAGGCTTTGCTAGAAGACAGACCACTGTACACCTCATGTTAAGTTAGCACGTGTGTTTGTCCTAAGGTCATGAAATGTAGTAATATATGCTAGACCTACAGCTGGCAGGGTAGCCAGCTTTCATGGTGCAATACCAACCTGCTTCTGAACCAGTATGGTTTTCTTGAATCAAGTGTTCTTGGGCTGGAGGGTTGAAGCGAGCATCTCACCAGCTCCCTGAAGATCTGTTTCCTCATTTGCAAGTTCTAAAGTCATCTTGTCAGTCCATGTTTCCAAGACTATGTGATCTCTCCACATCTTGCTGATTCTTCTGCACCCAAATCAATGGTGAATCAAAGGGCATAATATGGGAATAGTGGTATTCAATGTATCTGTCCACTACGACATACATGAATTCTCATTGTGCCTCTGGGGGACTGCCATTTTCAATGAGTCAGAAAATGCAGCCAAAATGCTATGTAGTGTCTTTCATAGCACCTATTGCAATGCATGAAGATTGGTAAATCTGCTAGTGTATTGCAACCCAATTTTCCAGAACTGCAAGTGCCTTCAGCACATGTCTGAAGGCAGGGAACAGTACCAACAACACATAAAGTGGTTCCTAGATCATCTCCCTGGGAAGAACCCTAGGAAACCATCCATGAATGGTAGCTCTAACCTCACATAGCTAGGGTGACTGCATAGACAGCGCATGACTCTTGCTTTTAGAGAGGCTTAGCATGAGCATCAGAAGCTCCCTAGAAGTGGGATGGGCCACCAGCAGCCAGAATACAGCCCTGCCCCCACTCAGCTCCTTTCTCAAGGCCCTGCCCATGCACCACCCATGCTCTGGCCTGAGGCCCATCTCCCATTTGGCCCCTTCCCACAAGGCTATTCTGGCAGGTAGGGGAGCCTTGGAGGAGGGGGTTGAGATGTATGAGTGGCAGGAAGGGTGAGCCTCGGGGGAAGTGACACAGTGCAGGGAGGGCCACTGGTGAGGAGGTGGAGCGTAGGCTGGGCTATGGTCTTGGCACTGGTGGCCCCCCCCACACTTCTCGAGAGCTTGCAGCAGTGACGCCCCCAAAAGCAGTGTGCCACATCTGGCGTTTCTTGCCCCATTTGGAGAGGCTAAGCTTCCCCAAGTCTCTTATACCTGCCACCCATGAGTGGCAATATAGATGGGACTAGACGTGTGTACAAACATTATATCTGTGTCCAGCACAGGTATGGGGAGCACACACAAGCATGAAGTGATCCAGTAGTTGGGTATGCACACCAGTGTAGACATAGCTGCCTTCCCCCCCCCCCCCACCCGTAAATAGAGACACTCAAATAGTCATGAACTCAAACCCTGCTTTTAAAGTACCACAGTGGGCAAAAATAGGGTTTTGACTGAAGAGTAACACTTTTTTTTTTTTTTTTTACACTAAATATATTTGTGTGTCATAGGAGATCATACAGCATTTTTAGATGAGGCTCTGGGTTTATTTACTGAGGCCTAGAATGTCATCAGCTTCCAAGGCTGTAATTAATAAGACACTTTTAGGCACTCGTGAGTTCTTAGAAAGAGCACCAAAGCACCAATATGAAAACAGAGAAACCACCTGGCACTTCTTATAAAATCTCAGTACAACACTATGTGCTGTATTAGTGTTTCATAATTCATGAAGGAACACAATCCCCTGCTGAGCACTATAACCAGTTGAGGTAACAGCAAGAACAATTGGTAAATCTGTTAGTGTGATTTCCTTCTCCTCAAGGGTAAAGACACTAAAGTACGAAGCTGCTGGAACATATATTCAATATGTGATTGATACAGTGTCATGATAAAAATGTCAGGTACGTTAATGGTAAAATGGAAGCTTTACTTCACTTCTTGTCTCAATTACAACAAGTTTGGGATATAGATGGGAATAGTGAAAAAGTGAAGATAAATTTATCTCTGCCTATATATTTAGGGTTTTATAGACACAGAAGAAGGAAGGATGATCTTATAGTTGAGGCATCAAGAAATCCGTGGTTTGACTCCTGACTCTGGCACAGATTTCTTTGGTAACCTTGAGCAAATCAATTTACCACTCTGTGCTTCAGTTCATCATATATAAAATGGTGATAAACCTAGCAGACAGTGTGAGAAGGAAATGTTATTTATTGTTTGTATCACAGTCGCAGCTAGGAAACCCAGTCATGGAATGAGGCCCATTGTGCTAGGCCTGGTACAAACACAGAACAAAAAGGTGATCCCTGTCCCTTGATGATGAGCTTACATTTTAGATTGTAAATTCATCAGGGAAAGAACTATCTGTTACTAGGTGTATGTACTGTGCCTAGTAGAGCTGGGACCAGAAAACATTATTGTAATACAAATAAAAAATAATAAAATACCCGAAGAAAGAAGAAAACCCTATAAATATAAAAAACCACGGTTAAATAAAGAACTTGTGTGTGTCATAGAAGTGAGAGTTTGAGTATATATTTCTTTGTATAGTGTAGGATGTATTGTCCGTTACATGAGCTGCTCCTACATAGAGGGGAGGAAACTACATTTGCCCTCCCTGAGTTTCCAATATATTCTTCCATTGAGCACAGAGATACATTGGCCTCTGGTCCTCCTAGCCTCAAACTCATTACTTTCCATACCATAGCATCCATTAGCAACCATAAAGAGACTTCCAAGTTTTCACAGGGATTAATGTTATGGAAGTAACACTGCCTCTTTAATGCTTTTACCTTCCAGTTTTTGTTTACCCTAAGAAATATCAACCTGTATATAAAAAATGACTGACATTTGGGAAAATTACCATAGCAGCTTATCAGTAATTTATATATTTTAAAGAGGACAACAGGAACAAAATTCTTTTTAGATGTCACTTGTACCATGTGGGCTGAACACAATGGTCCTTTTTTTTTTTTTTAAACAATTGTTCTATGGTTTTAGATCCAAGAAAGCCACTGTTTATTTTGGGCTGCCTGTGTAGAGGCATTGTATCATGGGTCAGGCAGATTAATAGTTTCTGTATACGTAGCATTGGCAAAACTACACATTTCAGTGCATCTCAACAGTAGAAAAATGTTACGAAATTGTAGAGAGTTCAGGGAAGGCCATCAAAATTAATTAATAGCCTGGAGAGGCTGATTTATCAAGAGTGATTAAAAATAATTAAATATGTATAGCTTAGAACAAGATATAGCCAGTATTTAAGCTATAATTGTGTGGAAACAGTTTGGTGGGAAAAAAAACCAACATTTTAATAATGATCAATATACATAGCAACTATTTAGATAATCCACCATAATATTTAAAACCAACTATGAATGTATTGTTCGAAAACTAGAGGGGGTGGGTGGGGGGGAATACAACAGCACCCCCACCCCCCAAACAAACAAAACCCACCAAGAGCTGTTTGAAAAACAGTCATTAATTTTTGCAGAAAATTTTGAAATATTTCCATACTTTTTTAAACTTTACAGTTAAGCATGTGCTTAAGTGCAGTCCTGAACAGAGCTGGTCAAAATAATCACCAAGGAACCTTTTTTCAATGAAAAATGCCATTTTGTCAAAAACAAAATGTTTTACCAAAATTTATTGGTTTTGACAAAAAAAAAAAAATTACTGGGAAGAATTCTTCGGCACAAGGAGAATGAGAGAGAGCCTGACCCCAGGATAATCAACAGCCCAGTGGTTAGGGCACTGACTCTGACTCAGGCAGTGCAGAGATTTTAACCTTGGTCTCCCACATCCCAAACAAGTTCCTAAGCACCAGGATTGGTTATTTTGGGGAGTGGTAATTCTCAGGCATTTTTTTCTTTGGGAAAAAAAAAATCAAAATTTTTTCTCATACAGAACAAAACCAAATTTTGAAACCTTGACATTTTTTGCAAAATGGACATCTTGTTTTCTGGCTAACCATAGTCCTGAATAGTGATGCTTGAATTGGGCCACATACACGACTAAGCTACTGAAATTCCATTTGTTACGATTCACTACCCATGAATCTTTTTATGGCTGTTGTATTTATGAATATCTTTGTGAAATTTGAAAGTTTAATAAAACTTATGTTAGAAGAACACTCTGTGCTATTTACTGTTTGCTGTTCACTTTCTTGAAGTGAAAAGTTTCAAACAGCTAGGTGGTGATTTGGAACAGTACCACATAAACAAACACACTCCAGCGATAAAGAACAACAAAAATCAAATAACTTCTCATGAACAGCCTATCGTATGAATAACATTCATTTGAGTAATTTGCTGAATACATAAGAATTCTGAGTACATTCACAGTTACCAGGATTGATTTGTGAACAGGGCAGGAAAAATTATATTTGATGAATGTTATTTTACCATCTCTACTGATTTCTGTGGTTCTATGGACCAGACTGTGACCCACTAACTCTCACCAGTCAATAGATAATGGCATAGAGAGTACACTTGTACGGTTTGTGGATGATACCAAGCTGGGAGGGGTTGCAAGTGCTTTGGAGATCATTAAAATTTAAAATGATCTGGACAAACTGGAGAAATGGTCTGAAATAAATAGGATGAAATACAATAAGGACAAATGCAAAGTACTCTGCTTAGGAAGGAACAATCAGTTGTACAAATACAAAATGGGAAATGACTGCCTATGAAGGAGTACAGAGGAAAGGGATCTGGGGGTCATAGTGGACCACAAGCTAAATATGAGTCAACAATGTAACGCTACTGCAAAAAAAGCAAACATCATTCTGGGATGTATTAGGAGGAGTATTGTAAGCAAGACATGAGAAGTAATTCTTCTGCTCTACTCTGCGCAGATTAGGCCACAACTGGAATATTGTGTCCAGTTATGGGCACCACATTTCATGAAAGATGTGGAGAAATTGGAGAAAGTCCAGAGAAGAGCAACAAAAATGATTAAAGGTCTAGAAAACATGACCTATGAGGGAAGATTGAAAAAACTGGGTTTGTTTAGTCTGGAGAAGAGAAGACTGATAGGGGACTGTAGTAGGTTTGGGCCGAGGTTCGGCCCTCAGCGGGGCTGTGGGGTGTCCCACTGCCTCACTCTGGTCCGGCGGTAGTCCAGGACAACAGGCACACAGTTAGGGGCTCAGGCCCATAAGTAGGGGCTGTCCAAAACCCAGCCCTAAGCAAGGTCTGAGGCAAAGTCTATAGCAGCCCAGGCCCTAAGTCAGGGCGGGCAGCAAGCAACTAGTCTGTCAGGTACCCAGGCCTTTAAGCAGGGTCTGGATCAGTTTGTGGCAGCCCCCAGCCTCTCTAGGCCAGGGAAAAAGGGGGGAGTCTGCCACCCAAGGAGTGGGTGGCAGGGGGGACGCAGGCCCTCCCACTCCATTGCGTCCCAGCCCGGGGCCCTAGCAGCGACGGAAACTCGCTGCTGTCAGTGGGGATCCTGGCCGCAACACACTGACATCAGCTCCGTCAGTGCAGCAGCCAGACTGGGGTCGGCTGCCCCCGGGCTACTTTCACACTCCCCCTCGTATGGTACCTGGGCCGTCTTGGTGTCGTCGGTGGTCTCCAACAGCATTGGCTCCTCTGGGCAGGTAGCGAAGGGCAGGCTCGGCTCGTCCTCAGGGTAGCTGGCACGGGGCAGGCTCGGCCAGTCCTCCTCAGGGTACCGGGTGAGAGGTAGGCTCGACCAGCCCGGTGACTCAGTAGGCCGGTCGCGGCCTGCGGCTGTTTCCCAAGCGGGAGCTTGGCCACGGATGTCTGCTCTCTCCGCCAGCCTGGGCTCCACTGAGCTCTGCAGGCAAGCTTTTATACTTCCGGGTCGGGGCTGTGACCTCAGAGGGGCGGGCGCCGGACTCAGTGGCTCCGCCCACATTGGGATTAGGGGAGATTCGGCCCTCAGCGGGCTGCGGGTGTCCCACCGCTTTGCTACAGGGACATGATAACAGTTTTCGAGTACATAAAAAGTTGTTACAAGGAGAAGGGAGAAACATTGTTGTTCTTAACCTCTGAGGATAGGACAAGAAGCAATGGGTTTAAATTGCAGCAAGGGCAGTTTAGGTTGGACTTTAGGAAAAACTTCCTGTCAGAGTGGTTAAGCACTGCAATAAATTGTGTAGGGAGGTTGTGGAATCTCCATCACTGGGGATTTATAAGAGCAGGTTGGACAAACACCTCTCAGGGATGGTCTAGATAATACTTAGTCCTGCCTTGAGTGCAGGGGACTGGACCAGATGATCTCTCGATGTCCCTTCCAGTTCTATGATTCTATATCCACATAGGCAATCTTACTGAAGTCGCGTGACTCCTGATGGTTCATAATCCGGCTCTAAGCCATCTCCTGGAACCCTAAATATATTTACTCCTTCTAACAACTATAGGAAACTCTTGTATCAAAACAAAGAAAGATTCAAAGTTCACCTGATTTGGCATCACACTATGAAAGCAAACCTTTTCAAGTTCTCACAAATCTTTGACTCAGAGGTTCTTTTAAAATGTTCAGACCCCTCCTCAGGCTACCACTTCCCCCAAAAGACACTGACTTGCAATTGATCCTGCTGATTTTGGCTAACCAAAAACATTTTAATTGGTGCCAATAGGTTTTTGTTTTTTTTTCCTCCCACGGTTTCACTTTCAATTCACAAAATATCATTTTATGTTTAGGAGAAAAATGATATCTCTTGTCATTAATTTGTGTTTTACCTCAAAAGTATATGCATACAAGACAATATATACTATATAGAGTATTAGCAAATACATTGTTATCCAATGCATTCAAATATTAAAAACATAGATTAATATTTTTAGCATAAAATGGGGGGGTCTCTCTCTAATATTATTGCTAAGATTTTATATGGTTAGAGAAAAACAAATTTCAGCTGTTTTATTCTTATATTTGGCACATTATTTCTGGAAGATAGCTGAAGTTTTAAATAAAAGCATGCATCTTATGTTTAGGTTCTGGTATCGTCACTAGATTTGACTGACTAATTTTTCAGATGTACAAGATAAATTTCCACTTCCTTGAAACTTTAAAAAGGAATCAAATATATTAGACCTACCTGGAGTACAATACCTCTGACTCAAACTTTCAAAATTCAGTCCCTTACCCTTATACTTAATTCCTGGTTTTGGTCCATAATAATAAAATGTGTGGCTTTTTGTCCCTGAAAGAACTTAATATTTCTAATAAGTAGTGTATGGCATGAATTTCCCTTCTGCACCAGTTGTTCACTAGAAATCAAAGAATATACTGTGGGGAAGGAAAGAATCCACCTTAGAGTATTTTTCCACCATCTGTTGTTTCTTAGAGATGGCTGTCAGATTAGTTTCAACAGACTCACAGCAAAAACACCATTCAATTTTTCATCTTTACCCAAGATTAGGATGGGGACATCACAGCAGGTTTAACTGTAGAAAACTCACCCCATGGGGTTCCTTCTAAATGTCTTTTTTTCCCCTTTTATCCAAGAATTCACAGTGTTAGAGAATAAAGCATTTGTTTCCAATGATTTTCTTTGTGACAACTACATTATTAAATCTTTTTAATAGCATCAATAAAATTTCAGGAATTATTCTTTAAAATATAGAGACTTGGAACTCAATCAGATTCTGAAGAGTATGATGCTTTAGTGATGTGATCCAGGACTTCAAGATTAATAAGTATAATGCTTAAAGATCTAAAAGATGGTGTGAAGAGTAAGGTAGAAAAATTTGCAGAAAATGCAAAATCATTTTCAGCAGTGAATATTAGGCAGGATTATGCTGAACTCCAAAGAAGGGGACTACTACTAACATATAGTGTTGACAAATGCCAGACATAGCATATCTGCAGAATTACTGAAACTATTTATGCACATTGAGGGATTCTAAATTGGCTATAGTAACCTCTTGTGGGAAAGGATATGGGGTAAAATCCTAGCCCCATCTAAACAATGGGATTTTTGCTATTGAGTTCAGGGGGGCATGACCCCTTCCCACAGGGTCTGACTCAGATATCAGTTACAATGGAGACACTCCACAGATAACAGTTACTGTGAATTTACACCTGTGTAACTACTAAGGTTACCAATTTTGGTTGGACGTATTTCTGAGGTTTCATCACAAGATTAATCTGTAATTCTTGGAGACTCCAGGACAATCCTGGAGGGTTGGCAACCTTAGGAACTACAGATATGTTTAGACAGCAGATGGGAGCACACACATACACACAGACATGCACTAGCAGCATGGTCGTGGGTGCACAGGTTGCAGCACAGGCAACAGGTTGGGCTAGCCACCTGAGTACATAAACAGGTTGGATGGACTTGTACTCATTGTGTCCTGTCCATGCCGCCATAGCCCAAGGCTATTTTTAGTGCACTAACTCAAGCAGAGTTAGCACATGTCTGTCTACCTGCACCAGGAAGCGTGCTAATGGCTGCTGTGTAGACATATCCCAAGAGGTCACTGACTAGTAACTGGCTTCTAGTCCATTCTAGTCAACAAGGATAATTCAGTGAAGATGTCCACTCACCATGCAGCAAAGAATTTTTTTTTAAAATGACTTAGATGTATACTGTATTCAGAAGGGGCTAGAGAATATTGTGCAAACATTGATTTTCTGGGTTGAATGGGCCAAATTCATTTGTGGTGTAAGTCCATTAATGTAAACGGCATTACACAAGAGATTACATTATTTTTATTTTTAACTATTATTTCTTAAAACACTTACAATATGGCCTTTGCCAAAGCATTGAAAAGTTGGTCCATTAGCACACAAATTGGCTCATGGTATGTCATTCTGTTTTGTTTTCTTTTTCACAAATATGAAGTACTAGAATGTTAGTGACTCTTGTACTAATACTAAGCTCTACTACTTTTTCAGTGTTTTGCACTGTGATTGGCATTCCTAATCCCTTTTATACCTTTGGCATCCTGTGAGAAAAGGTCTGGCCAGGTAATCATAATGCATAATATTGAAATGACTCACTAGTACGGCCAATTACTGTTTCTCACACTGTATATGTATTAAAATTCTACTCTTATTTCTGTGACAGCGATTGTAACAAGAATAGGAAATGATAAACCATGAATCTGTTATCATGATGATGATTATAATGAGAAAGAGAAAGAGTGCAATTTTCACCTATTCTTGTTACATTTTTAACACTATAAAACTGTATTCAGGCAGGGCTCCTCAGGTGCGGTACAAGGGAATCAGTTATGTGGGGAAGAAGTAGAAAAGTTCTGTGATTTAGAATTTATAAAGTTAGCAGATACTTGAAAATATATGCACATATATAATAAAACCATGATTTTTAATTACAATAATATCAGAGTTCATATCTATTGAAAGAGTGAGCAACATTAGGTTTTGCCAGCAGAAATCCAAAGTAATCCATCATACGTGAAACTGTCGCATTGGAGCAGAAACATTTTTTTCTGTGCAATTTTCTGCTTTAATGGACAAGCTCACATTACATACTGGCTCATAGGTTTCCAAGCTTCATGGGAATATCATGAGATTTATTGAATATGATGTGGTGTTTCATAAGCTTTTTGTTTCAGTTTTAATAGAAATTATTTTCCAGCAAACCTGTAGTTGTAAATTATGTCTATCTACCGAATTTCACTTTTGCTGTCTTAATTAGGAACCATGTTTTAACTGAAAACAACTTTCCAGACAAACAAAGAAGTAAGAGTGATAGACTGTTGTTGTTACAAGTGAAACAGGTCATGTAGCAATACATGTTACTTCTGCTTAATGAACATCAAATGGGCATTTTTCATTGTGTATGTTTGGTTTGCTTAGCTTTATTGCTTTCTTTTTTCAGTTGATAAAACGTTATATGTTGTTGCTTCCACCTGAAATACAGCAATGAATCAAGTCAAGGGTAACTGGGGTAAGTGTCTTCTTAGTTCAATGACCAGATCAGAAGCATTTGAATTATTAGTGAACTTCAATCATCTATAGTAAAGTTATAATCATCCATTTTCCATTGGGCAATTAGTAGTACAAGTATCAGAGAAGTACCAGCTTTTATAACATTTTAAAATGTATCTACTTTTACTTGCTTTTACTACAGGATGTAATTCTGCTGCAATGCAACAGTTACAGAAACACCAACGTGAATGAACACTTTTTCATCAAACAACTCAACTCTAAGCACTTTGTCGTGTTTCTTATTATGTCTATCATCTAATAACCATTCAATTCAGTAATAAACATGTTTCCCATGTTTTCCTGTGATATGACCAATCCAGTCTGAACTGACTTCACTGGAACTACTTAGACACTTAAAATTAGGCACATGCTTAAGTACTTTGCTAAGTGAGGACCTAACATTTTTCATAATCTTCAAAAAATCCTTCAGTTTAGTTTGCTCTCTTGTCCATTGTTTACTGTCTTTTTTTCCCTAAAAGCTAGCATATACTTTTTCATGCTTTTCTGTCCTACTTTTGGCTCTTGTATGACTCCCTTAATAAATGTTATACTTCAGTTCTGTGTAATTTGTATTTGCATTTCAAGAACTATAAGGCCAAATTGATGAGTGGGTAGTCTCATATAGTTCATTTGGATATTCAGACTAGCTTTTAAGGATATCACTTTGCATAACATTATTGCAGCAACTCTTTACTTCATTTTGTACAATAAAACTTTATTGTTTTGTTTAACATAACAGACACTGATATCAGATGTACTGTAGCCAAATCTTTAAATAGTAGGGCCCGTATCCACAAAGGTATTTGGGATTTTGACTTCCATTGAAATCAATGGCAATTAGGAGCTGTCAAGGCTGGATCCCCACTTTGAACTTTAGGGTACAAATGTAGGGGCCTGCATGAAAACTTTTAAGCTTAACTACCAGCTTAGCTCTGGTTTTGCTGCCACCATTTTCCTCCCTGGGAAGCCTGAGAAACCTTTCACCAACTCCCTGGTGAGTACAGATCCAAACCCCTTGGATCTTAAAACAAGGAGAAATTAACCATCCCCCTCCCTTCCTCCCACCAACTCCTGGTGAACACAGATCTAATCCCCTTGGGATCTAAAACAAGGAGAAATTAACCATCCCCCCTCCTTCCTCCCACCAACTCCTGGTGAATCAAGATCCAAACCCCTTGGATCTTAAAACAAGGAAAAATCAATCAGGTTTTAAAAAGAAAGCTTTTAATTAAAGAAAAAGGTAAAAATCATCTCTGTAAAATTAGTATGGAAATTAACCTTACAGGGTAATTAAACTTAAAGAGCTTAGAGGACTCCCCTCTAGTTTCAGGTTCAAAGTACAGCAAACAAGGATAAACACTCTAGTAAAAGGTACATTTACAAGTTGAGAAAACAAAGGAAAACTAACACGCCTTGCCTGGCTATTTACTTACAAGTTTGAAATAGGAGAGACTTGTTTAGAAAGATGTGGAGAACCTGGATTGATGTCTGGTCCCTCTCAGTCCCGAGAACGAACACACTCCCAAACAAAGAACACAAACAAAAACCTTCCCCCCCAAAGATTTGAAAGTATCTTGTCCCCTTATTGGTCCTTTAGGTCAGATGCCAGCCAGGTTACCTGAGCTTCTTAACCCTTTACAGGGAAAAGAATTTTGGAGTCTCTGGCCAGGAGGGATTTTATAGTACTGTACACAGGACAGCTGTTACCCTTCCCTTTATAGTTATGACAGGAGCCTAAATACCTTTGTGGATCTGGGCATAGGTGACTAAAGTTAGATTCCAAAGCTCATAGTTAAGAATCTAAATAAGTGCCTTGATTTTCAAAAGTACTGAGCACCTGGTAGCTTCCATTGAAGTCAAATAAATCTGCAAATATTTATTTGAAGTGTTACGTGAGTTCATTTCAGCAGTATGCACATTTCTTTTGTGTTCATTTTCTGCAAACATTCCTGTGATTTAGTTTTATTCTTAAAATGAACTTTTCATGCAATACTTTCAATGTCCTTGCAAACTTAATTTTAAAAGTCCTTCTCATGAGCATTTGGACTAGAAACTCAATGATAACAGTTACGTGTATGGAACAGACTATCAGACTAATCACAACTAAACAAACACAGCTTGAATTTGGTAATTTCAGCATCCTGGTCAATAAGCTTGAAGATATATCTTAGGATGTTACAAATTCCTCTCCTGACACAAAGGCCTTGTGGGTACTAGAATTTTACAGACCGAAAGACAAAAATGTAATACTACTTCTACAGACTACCCAGCCCCAAATTCCCTTTCCTAAAGTTGACTCAGTGGGAGCTCATTATTATTTTTGTCAGACCTCATATTAAGGTTCCATTTCTAAATAATTCCTAAAATGATTAATATATGTTTTAATAAATAGTTAATATATTGTTATAACAATGGCTTATAAAGTTCTACTAATATCTTATATCCAATTATAACCCATACTGCTTATGTATGTAACATGTCTCTAGTGTTTTTTAACGCCTATAAATTATTTATAAGTGGAAGTTAATATAGAGCATGACTAAGATTATTATGATTTATTACTTTGCATTACAGCAGCACCTAGAGCTGTGCTAGGTACTGTATAGACTCACATGACAAAGTCCCTATAAATAAATATCAAAATAAAATGGAATCGAGTACTTTTTGACAGTTTTTAGGTGACAGAAAATCTGTAGTCATCAGATAGACTGCTTACAAATATGGAGATGCACTTGTTAGGAATGCAACAAGGCTACAATTGGAGTTGATCTCTCATAGAAAGAACTAATGAACTTGGACTAGTACCAGCAGACTCAAAAGTGCAAAAGCCACATAACTATCTACTCAAAAACTGAATAAATCCAATGGCAAACCAAGCCCTAGAAACTACAGAAGGTGGTAGTGATTGCTATTCTTATTTAAAATAGCAAAACCATTTGCAATAGTTTTCTTGTTCTTAAATGAGACAGATCCTATTCCACATCGTGATCCTTTCCACTGCTCCAGTGGCAAAAAAGGGGTTTAAAGGTGCCTAGGAGCCACCAGTATGACACTCAGTTGTTGGAAAGCTGGCATAGCTGAAGCCCTACCCAACACTCTTGACTCCCCTCAGCATAGAAGTTTGTGCTGGTTAAGACTTGTTGTAACCAGTGCCTCAGTGGTCTTTGGACAACGCAATGGAATCTTGTGGGCTATTACAACCAGGTGTAATTTGAGCAGCCTTGAGGCTATTCTAAATTATTCTGGGGATTGGTGACAACACATTAAAGCCATGTAGTGAGGCCGTATTGGTGAACCGGGAAGTGGGCGGGCTCAGCCGCCCACTACTAAAGGCCCTTCCCCCAGCCTAGCGGGAGGGACCACTGGACCCAGTACCAAATGATTACGTGGGACAACTAATAAAAAAACAGGGAGCGAGGTGATGGTCAAAGGTTCAAAATCAGGGAACCAGATGGGGACACCGAGCAGAGAACCCCGGACAGCGCCCACTGCTCCTCGAAGGTGGCAAGGGAGCCAGCGGACGCTGCCCAGTGAAACTCCGCACGGAGACGTGAGACCAAAGAGGTATGAAAGTAGGCCCCACAGTCGCAAAGCACCCCCTCGTCCAACATCTTCTCCCTGGTATTATAGATGGTGAGTTTGGCCAGGGCCAGGAAGAGGTTGACGAGGAGGTCTCGCGACTTAGTGGGGCCACGGATAGGGTGTGCATAAATAAACAAGTGCGGGGAAAAGTGTAGCCAGAACCTCAACAAGAGGTTCTGGAGAAGCCGGAAAAGGGGCTGCAGCCTGGCGC
The DNA here is from genome assembly GCF_027887155.1 of Malaclemys terrapin pileata. Lineage (NCBI taxonomy): Eukaryota > Metazoa > Chordata > Testudines > Emydidae > Malaclemys > Malaclemys terrapin. The sequence goes on from NC_071509.1 coordinate 96,331,940, forward strand.
ACTCAAGGTAAGCGTGCGCCAGGGTCTCCCTAATGCCACAAAATGGGCAGGCCTCAGGAATAGGGGTGAACCGTGCCAAGTACACGCCCGTGCTCACGGCCCCATGAAGGAGCCGCCAACCAATGTCCCCGGCGGGCCTTGGAACTAAGGTGGAATAAAGGCTGGCCCACCGGGGCTCCTCACCCTCCACAGGTAGCAGATAGTCCCTCCACTTGGTGTCGGGACGGGACACGAGGGTGAGGTGATGAAACGTGTGAAGCACGAGCGTGTACAGGTAGTCCCTAGGCGCGGTTCGAAACCGGACCTGCTGCAGGGCGCGCAGCCTGCTCGGATTATGGGAGCGGGGGAGCCGGGGGGGCTCACGGAACAGGGGCCCGATAAAAAGGTCCGGAGGGCCCGGGGTGAGGGGTGGGCGGGGAGCGCCCTCCCGCAGGGCCCGCCACAGGAAGCTGAGAGCAGGAGGTGACAATGCAGCGCCCACCTCCTGGAGTACACGCAGAGGGGTCGCGAGGGTGGAGAGCCCCATGCGCCGACCAAGCGCGCGGGGATCCACCCAGTCCCCTCTGGTGTAGTCCAGGAGGTCTCCGACCCTGGTGGTTTCCGCCAGGACCAACCTCCGGCCCACCGAGGGTGACTCCGCCACCTGCACACGGAGATCGGGATTGTGCAGCAGGGGCTCCGCGAGGAGATCCGCGCCCTCGGTGGCCACAATGGACCTGGTCGCCGAGAAAAGCTTCCAGGTCCGGAGAAGGTCCTGGTAGAAGACCGGCAGCTCCGAAAGGTCTCGCGGAAGACCTCTCGGATGAAGAAATAGGAGCTGCGGGTCGTATCGGAGCCCTCGGAGGCGGCGGAGGAAGGCGTGCGCTAACGTGCTCCATGCCGGACTACCTTCACCATAAAGGAGCCTCTGCAGGGCCTGGAGGCGGAAGACATGGACCTGGCTACGAAGGCAGACCAGGCCCTGTCCCCCCTCCTCCAGGGGAAGACTCAAAACCCCTGCAGAGACCCAGTGCAGCCCAGGCCAGAAGAACTCCAGGGCTATCCTCTGGAGCCTCCCCCAAAAGCGCCTTCACGGCCCGGAGGACGAGATGGAAGTCCCCCCAGCGCTGAAGGGCGAGCTGCACCTTACCCTGGGAACCACGGGAATCCGATAGAAAGAGGCGCAGCTCATCCCGCAGCGCGGAGGGGGAGGCAGCGGCCAAGCCGCCGCCATCCTCCGGCGGGGCCCCTGAAGGGTCCTCGCGGCCCACGGTGACGGACAAACAAGGGGCCGAGCTCCGGCGCTGCTGCGCTGGGCAGCCCGTCCCCATCCCCGGCAAAGGAGAGAGTGGCTGAGGGAACAACGCAGCCCCAACAGTGGCAGGAAGGGGAGACACGAAAACCGCCCCCTGAGGGTTGTCTGCAGGCAACGGAAATGCGACAACCCCGGGGGTGGCAGTAACACCAGAGGTGGCAGAAGGAGACACCTCGGGGACAGGATCTGGGGCAAGGGTGGGAGTAGGGGCGGGGCTCGAGGCGGGAACAGGGACTTGGGCAGGAGAGGGGACAGGATCAGGGACGGGAACGGGCTCCCCATCTCCCGCTGCCAAGCCGCTAGACCGCGGCTCCCCTCGGCCAGGGTCTGCATCCGAGGGGACGGGGGCAGCAGGGACAGGGGAAGCCGCAGGGGCAGGGACGGCGGAAGGGGCAGGATCGGGGGCAGGAACCGGACGCTCAGCAACGGCCGTCGCCCCGAGGGGCTCGGCAGCCGTGCACGAGATGGTAGTCGCGGCCGGGCTGGCAGGTAGGGCTAAGGGTTCCCCCAGGACTAAATCGGGGGCAGCAGAGTGGGGCGAGGAACCGGGAGCAGGAGAAGGGGGCGGGACTAAGCCAGCACCCGGATCGGGGCCCGCTGGTGAAGGGTCGTCCTCCCCCTGGGTAACCGGGGTCAGACCCAGGGCCTCGATCTCATCAAAGATGGAGGCGAAAGCGGTCCCCTCGGCCCCGGCGACCTCCCCGCCAGTCACAGAGACAAAGGCCGCCCCGGCATCGGCGGCGGCGGCCGGGGGTACAGACGGAGCAAGGGCCGGGAGAACCGCTACGGAAGCCTCCTCAGGTGTGGGCCCAACAAAAGGGACAGAAGTTTCCCCAGCCGCTGCCACGGCATCCACGGTCTCCATGGCCGGCACCTCCTGCTGGGCACCGTCCGGGGGCGCAGAAACAGAACTAACAATGTCGGCCCCCCGCGGCATCTTGCGGGGGCCTGCTCTCCCTCCTCATCAGAGGGGAGGGAGAGAGCCCACGACCTGCGGGCGCCACGCTTCCCCTGGACGGTCACCCAGCCCCCCGAGGTGGAGGGCCGGTCAGCAGGGGCGGGGCCAGAGGGCAAGGGCGATGGCTTTGGGGCTCGGGGCGGCAGGGGCAGAGGGACAGCAGGGGGGAGGGAAACCTCCCCCTGGGGCGGGCCCGTCCCCGCGGCCGGCGGAAGCCGCCCCGCCCCCTCCTCCACATGCCCCGCCGATCCAGGGTCGGCGACGGCAAGGCCCGCCCGCTCGGCCGTCTCCACGGCCAGAGCGGGAACCGCGGCAGAAGGAGGAGGGGCGGCGGCAGCAGCAGTTTCCGAACCGCCAGGGTTGCCGGCGATGACAGGGCCGGCACCCTCCCGGGCCCCGGGGGTCTCGGACGCCCCTCCGGGCCGGGCCAGGGGACAGTCCCTCCGGACATGCCCCGGCGCCTGGCAGAGGAAGCACCGGGCCTCCCCCGTCGAATAGTGGACCCGGTAATGGGCCCCCCGGTAGGGCACCAGGAAGGACCCCTCGAGCGCCACTCCGGCACCCGCCGCCGGCGGCAGCTGGAGCTGGACCTGCCGGCGGAAAGACAGGATGTGCCGGAGGGCGGGGTCCTTACAGCCCAACGAGAGAGGGCTTAGAATAGAAATGGGCTTCCCCAGGGTGGAGAGGACAGACAACAGGGCGGCGTTAGGGAGGTAGGGCGGGACGGAGGTCAAGAGCACCCGTATGCCCAGGTCCTCCAGGGGTTCCAAAGGCACAAACACGCCTCCCACCGCCAGGCCTCTTTCCACCGCCTCCTGCGCGGCGGCCACCGACGCCAGGAAGAACACGGCCTTCCCGTACATCTTGGAGGCCGCCACGATGGCCGTAGGCCCCACCACCCTCGCCAACGCCCGCACATAGGTCTCAATGTGGGGCGAGGCAGGCACCAAATGGCAACGGATGCCATGCCTCCTAGTCAGCGAGGGGAAGGGGCCGTGGTCACCAGGGATGGGTCCAGAGGCGGCGGTCGGGGCGGACGGCGCGGCGGCACACAAAGAGGCGGCGGCCACCTGGGCGTATGCTCTGGGGGCCGGAGGTGGAGCGCCACCAGAGCTGGTGGAAGGGACGGCAGGAGAGGGAGGGGCCGCGGCCGGTGTCAGGGCCGCGGCGGGGATCGCAGCCCCGCCCGCAGGAGGCCTGGCTCCATGGGCGGGGCCCTTGCCCTTCTTCCTCCCTTGGCCCTTCCTGCCGGTGGAGGGGGCAGCCGTGGCAGCGGCGGTATCCGGGACAGGGCCAGCCGAGGGGCCGGCCACTGGGGTGGGCGGGGACAACAGGGCAGGGGCAGGGGCAGAGTCCCCCGCCATTACAACCTGCAGCCGCTCCTCCCCTCTAGGCAAAAGACAAAACGAGGGAAAGGCAACCACTCCCCCCCGCTAGGCTGCAGGCTGAGGAGGAGGGTGCCAATGGAGAGGGCACACAGGAGCGAAAAGAGAGGGGTGGGGCACAGGTGCCAAAAAAGAAAGCCGGCTCCCCCGGCTACACTGGGGCGGGGGGGGACTACAACAACAGTAAAGGGGGGGTGTGAACAGTGCAAAGGTGGGGGCAACAAAACGGGGGCACAAGCGCACGCGGGGGGGTGAAGGGGGGGGGCGCACTGGAGCAGCGGCTCAGAAACAGAATGGAATGTCCAGCCAGCTGCAGCCCAAGGACAAGGAGGGGCAGGAGGAAAAACTCCAGCCAGCCGCAGCCCAAGGACAGGGCCGGGAACACAGCCAGCAGGCTAGGAACCGAGGGTGGGGGGGCGGAATGGGCACCAAAAAATAAACCGAAGGGGCTCAAAAGGAGGGGGGTAGGGTAGGGCCAACCAATACAGAGGGGGCTACAGGGAGGGGACCCCACCAGCTAAACGCAGTTGGGGGGCAGGAGAAGTCCAGGGCGGGGGAAAGGTGCACCCACAGCACTCGCGAAGCGCAGGCTCTGCCGTTCACTGCTGCAAGTAAACAGTCCCGGACGATGGAAATGGCGGGGGGAGCAAACAGCCCCGCCGAGGGGCGAAAAGCAGGTCCAGGTGGCACGCGGGGCGGTGGAGGGGTTGTCGGCAGCTGTCGGCGGTGGGGGTGGTGGCAGAGGGGGAGCAGATGGACGAAGGGGGGGGGCACCGCTCCCCCCCCGCACCCCCTTCAACAGTCCACTACGGGGGACGGGACAGCAGGATCCCAAGTCGACCTCGGAGCTTCCTGGCAAGCGACGGCTTCCAGTCCGAGGAATTACGAGCAAGAGGGCCTGGGCCTGCTAACTCTGTTCGGGCTCAGCCTGCAGGAAGGTCCTGAGCCCCTGAACTATTGTTTGCTGCCCCGCCCTGACTGAGGGCCTGGGCTTACTAACTTTGTTAGTCCTCCGCTCCCGTGACCCGGATCTGAACCCCCAGGACTATTGTGTGCTGCCCCGCCCTGATTGAGGGTCGGGCCTTAACTCCTGACTTTACTGCTCAGCCTGCAGGAAGGTTCTGAGCCCCCCAGGACTATTGTGTGCTGCCCCGCCCTGATTGAGGGTCGGGCCTTAACTCCTGACTTTACTGCTCAGCCTGCAGGAAGGTTCTGAGCCCCCCTGGACTATTGTGTGCTGCCCCGCCCTGATTGAGGGTCGGGCCTTAACTCCTGACTTTACTGCTCAGCCTGAAGGAAGGCTCTGAGCGCCCTGGACTATTGTGGGCTGCCCTGCCCCTGACTAAGGGCCTGGGGCGTCCTGAGTTTGTCAGGGCTCAGCTCCTGATCCACGGACCTGAGCGCCCGAACTATTGTTTGTTGCCCCGCCCTGAGCTAGCGCGGGGGCTTGACTGACTTTGTAATCCCCAGCTCCGGCAGTGAGGACCAGAGCCCGGACCTGAGTTACTGCCGAACCCTGACGGAGAGCGGGAGCTCATTGCAGAGGCCGTGTACCTTTGGCCTAGCCCCTGCCAGAGGGGCGAAACCCCGAGACCGATCCAGGCCGTGTAGTGAGGCGGCCTGGCCCCCGACGGCCCCTGAGAGGGCCCGACCCCCGCACCGGACCTTTACAAGCCACCTTTGCCACTGCTTTTTTCTCAGCTGCCCTGAGCAGAGCTTCATCACACCTGAAGATTTAATCCAACTTGTCTAGGCTGACTGAATACAAAATTTCATTCTAATGAATATCACAAACATTTATATTTTATTCTGAAATGATATGTTGTGGAATGTCTCAGAGTAAATCCTGATGTATGCTGCTAATATTAAAGCCTTAAAAGATATATTTTACCTCCCCTTAATCAGTGGTAAGATGGAGCCAGTTCGCTGTGGTTCACGTGAACCAGTTGTTACATTTTGAAGCCATTTTAGAACCGGTTGTTAACCCACTTCCCTGCGAGGAGGCACTGCGGCTTTGATGGGCTCCGGCCGGGAAGTGATGTAATTTCTCCTCCGGCCGCCGGGGGCGCTGCGCTGTGGGAGCCATGTGGGCCGCCGCTTGGCCTTGGACACGGGCCCTGTTGCTGTTGCTGCTCCCCCGACCCCTGGCCCTGGAGCTCCCGCTGCTCTGCTAGGCCTGGGCTGCGTCATGCTGATCGGGCTGCTCCGAGCCACTCTCCCCGTGAGTACCCGCCAACCTGCCTGCAGCCAGCCCGCCTCCAGCCAGCCCCACGCCCCCTACCCGCAGCTAGCCTCTGCTGCACCCCCTGCCCTGCCCTCACCAGCCCTGCACCCCTTGCCCTGCCTGCAGCCAGCCCCTGATGCACCCCCTTGCCCGAAGCCAGCCAGCCCCGCATTCCTCTGTCTCCAGCCAACCCCTGCCGCACCCTCCTGCGGCCGTGCCCGAAGCCAGCCAGCCCCACACATCCCTGTCTCCAACCAGCCCCACACCTCCCGTCTTCAGCCAGCTCCACACCCCCTGCCTCCAGCTAGCCCTGCCCCATGCCCCTGTCTGCAGCCGGCCCCACATCCATTGGTGCCCTGCAGTTCCCAGGGCAGTTACCCTGCACACCTGCTTCAATGAGAGGGGCAGAGAGCAGCTGGGACCCACACATGTGCACACCCTAGGGTGACCAGACAGCAAGTGTGAAAAATCGGGATGGGGGTGGGGAGTAATAGGAGCCTATATAAGAAAAAGACCCAGAAATCGGGACTGTCACTATAAAATCGGGACATCTGGTCACCCTGATTGAGCACACCCCCAGGGACTGGCGGGGACCCACACATGTGAAACAGAGCTCATTTCTAGTTCAGGCCGCCCATCTTTTTAAAAAAGAACTTTAGGTAGGGTTAACATATATCCGTATTTTCCTGGACATGTCAGGCTTTTTGGTTTTTAAATTTTAAAAATTCCTCCCGGGAAAATATGGACGTATTTTTTATTGTTAAGTATGACTCCCAATGACTCAATACATTGCCACTTCTTATGGAGAAAAGTACAAAAATACATACTGTGGCACATCCCTTAAATCAGAACTTTTTATAGGGAACCGGTTTTTAAGATTTTGGCAGCTCATCACTGCCCTTAATGTATGCTACTTCTGTCAACATTAGTAGGAGTTATATTCTGTCACTTGATGCATACATATACCTCTTTAGAAGCTCCTGTAATTAGAATATTACACTATTCTGAAAGCTCAGAGATCTTATGGTTAAGTACTGTACATCTTTGCAAGTTTTATTACTTTCTTGGTTGAAAATGAAAAACACGTTTTTCAGCACTTCAAATGTATGTGAAAATGTTTTAACATTTTAGATAGCTTTAAAGTTGTATCACATAGAATATTTCAAGAATTTCTGGGGTGAACTCACTATGTAAATAACACGATAAATTATATTTACCTATTACATTTCACTCTTTAGTATTTGGAATATTTCCTGTGGCAAACAATTAAAGATAAGTATGTATATTTGTGAGTCTCAATCCTGCAAGGATTTACACTAATACTTTAAGCAGATGAGTGATCTCTGGGGACATCAATGGGATTACTCAGATGCTTAAAGTTAAGCACATGCATAAATCTTCAAAGGGCCAAAGAAATAATTTTTAATTCTCTCTTATTCTTGGTGTGTGATATACTGATATCATTTTATTGTAATAAGATAAAATGATTTGATTGGAATATCTAATATTATATTCTATTTTGAATATTTTTATTTCTGTTAAAAGTTCTAATATGGGACACTATGGAATATTCACAAATGTTAATATGAAAGTGTTAGCCTTTGCCTTTCAAAAAATACTAAAAAAGACGAGTTGTAACTATAAGGGAAAATGACAAACAAAAGTCAAATGAATTTCTGAAAGGAGACTGTCCCCTCCTTCACAATCAATCTTTACAATGACTAATATTAGCGAGACTTCACATTGAATAAAAGATATTATAGACTGATAAGAAGGCATCACTAAATATAACAACTTTTATATGTTAGCAGATTTGCTAGTCTACCACAGACAAGTTATGAGCTTTGAGATTATTTAAGTCTATAAAAGATATATGATGGACATTCACTGCCCCACTGAACAGAGATAAATAATTAAAATACTTTAGAGACCTGGATAGCTGTAGAAGTACTAATGTAAGTAGTGCTTTGGAGCTTTGAAGAACTGAGGCAGCTTGTTCACATAAACTGACAGGGTAATGAAAAGGACAGAATAATATAATACATATATTATCATGAAAGCTTGTCTCCAGGACAAGATACACTAAACTGGAATTTATTATTTATGCTATTTGTGTGGATTATGGGGCAGCACTTTCTGATTAATTACAAACAACTCAGAGATATGCATGAGACACTCCGAAAAAGAAATAAAACTGTCAGACCAATCATTTCTAAGCGTTTTTTGACCAATATCAAATATCAAGATTGCAAACACTGCTCCTGTAAATATCATTCCTTTTTTTATTATGCAGTACAAACTAAGCCAATTCAGCCTTTGTTCTTCTCTTCTCAAGAGGGTTAGAAATTTAAATCAATTGTCGTTCAGGTATACGTTGACATTTTAATAATCACTTCTTTATATCTTTAATATGTTACCACTAAAGGGGAATATTTCTCATTGACTGAGTCATTCCCTCTCTTATACCTTATGCACCTAGCCCTCGGAAATTCATTTTACAGATATATGCAAATGTATTTAATCTATCCTATTGCTTCACTAAGCTACAATAGATTATTAGGCATTTCTTAAAATTTTATTAGAAAGATATTCTGTTTATTTCCCCATGATTTTGCAAGTCTTCCTCTAACCAAAATGCAGGGGCTAATTTAAATATTTTGAGTGCGTTTGGGGTTGGAGCATGTTAAAATTCATTTCCATTTAGGTAATTTTCTTATCAATTATTTCATTAAAAACATTTATTTATATACAACAATATTATTCTCACTGAGAATTGAACTAGAGAGAGGTGCATTCTCCTGTTGATGCACTTACAAATCAATAGTCAGATATCTGGGACCCCCAATCCAGACTGATGTCTCTGGTTACGCCTGTAGTATAAATATTAACTAATAGTAACAGAAAGTACTGGGTTTGGTTACTGGTTCCCTAAATGAAGCTTATAGTTTTGCATCCTGGCTGGAATGTGCATCCTGTGTTTTAAGTTTATGATCATATTCACATTTTGTACCAAACAATAAATGCATTTTAAAATGTTACAAGTTCAGTCAGACAAATCAGCCCAGAAGGAGAAAAACTCCACACAGAAAACCTGAGTTCTTCCACTGAGGGAGAAAGTGCATTGATCCCCTTCCAGCCACCTGGTAGTTTGGCTCAATTAGATCTGTGGTGCCAGATCTTCCCTGACTGCAGGATGCCTCAAGAACCTTCTGTCATAAGCTAGTCTGCCAACCCATGTCTCTTCTTTGATCCTTTGTCTCCTTTTATGTAGGTCTGACTGCAGCCTCCTATTAAACACCTATTGGGTTTAACTGTCCCCTCTTGACCATGGTCCTATATGGAGAGTAAGGCTCTACAAACTAGATCTCTTTCATGGTTGAGGGCTTTTGTTCTTTTTTGGTACAGCTTGCAAGTAATTATACAAGCAACCACCTACAGCTCATTTTAATAAAAAAGATTAATTAAAAATAAAGGAAAAAATGGTAGAAAGCACATATGTATTTGGACATCTCATAAACTAAACCTGATAAGGCACACTTGCTTAATTACAGAATAAAAAAAGAAAAATACATTACACTTCTGGAAGTCAAGGCCCATTCTCTGACAGCAACAGGCTGTCAACAATTCCTCTTCCTTCCTTCTCTCCCAGACTCTCTCTCCGCAACCAAGTCCGTTGTCAGACAAATCCCTTAGAGTTCTTTGATAGAAGGGACTTTCGAAAGGACTCAGTGTTAGCCTTACTCTGCTTGCATTGAAGTCTTGACCAGTCTCAATAGGATTGGTTTATTAGCCTAAATACCAATCACTATGTTGTTCCTGATAATTTCTTTATCAGAGAGCCCCGATCTGTATCTTGTATATAATATCTATGGTCTTTAAACTGGTTTGGAGCTAATCAATTTTTTTTTCCTCATGGAAAATTTCAACTTTGTCAATATTATTTAACGTAAAGTTTAAAAGAAAAAAAATCCATGGAAAGCACTTTTCAGGGGAAAAAAAAGTTTTGTGGAAAACCCAATTTTTAGCCAAAAACTGTTCTCAGGACATTTTTTGATTGGCCTTGATAATTAGGTATAGGTTTTAATTCTCAGGGGAGAACAGTGTTGAAAATATAGTTTGACATGTTTAGTCCAAGAAGTTTTTAGTTCTGGATAGACAAAAAATGCTGGAATAATTTTTAAAGGGTGGAAAACTACCCATTATCTTGAAAAAAAAAATAGACGACTTATTGTTTGATTGATCTTAAAATTTCAACAGCAATACCCATCTATATTGTTCTGATCATACATATTTTAGGCAATATTAAACTGTGTTCCCTGCAGGAGGTCTAGAGCATTGACAAACTCTACATGTGAATAATATTACAAAATGAGAAGATCTATTATTGTGGAAGTAATGGTCATACTCCATAGTTAGGGTTATGTTTCATTTTGCATGTAAAGCAGGAATTCAACCTAACTTTAGTGTCGAAAATAGTGTTTTCTCCCCAAATTTACAGCAGTAAGTTTGTGTAGAAAATAAATTCTCAGACTTTACAAGTAAATCCATTACTTTATAAGTTTTAAATAATTAAAAACTAGATTCTTTAAGAAATTTAGAATCTGGCAGCCTTTTCTTTGTCCAGAATAAACTTAACAACAGAACAATATAGAGACTTCAAAGTTTCAGTTAAAATTAATCAAAATCTTGTGTGCAGCATTCTATATTTGAAGAAATTAAGTTGCAATTTTTTTCTAAATTATTAGCAACATGTCAAGAGTTCTCAAGGTAGATGGTCTGGTTGGACTGTCATTGCTCCTTTAAGATTCTATGGCTGCATACTAGTTTTGGACATCAGTGTTTGAAAGGATCACCATGGCACTGCTGCCTTAACTTCACTGTACATTGAGGCAGCACTGCTGTGGAAACTGAGTCAGGAGTACAGTAGGTACCCTTATACCACAGCTATATAGAAACTCAGAGACTGGGCTCTCTCTGCCTCCCAGTCACGTAGTGCCAGTTTCATTAACAGAACTATCTAAGCCAATAAGGCAAATGTAAATGTATTCGCTGCAACCTCAAAAGGTTTATATGGGAGGTTGTCTGATCAGCAGGAAGTGTTGGGGGGGTCCTTTAAGGGTTTTCCCCCCTCCCCCAGGTTGGGATGGAGGAGGCGAAGCATCACCTGATCTGGGGTGTGGCTGGAGGGTCCCAGGGAAACCACTAGCTTCTGCACACCTGGAGGAGAGTGTTTTATATGCCCTGTCCCTCCAGATGGAGCTCTCTCTCAATCCTGGATCAGCAGCCCTGACCATCCCAGAACTGGATTTTGTGGCCTTCTCTGTGACATGATTTAATTTAATCACATTTTTGAGACCTGTAAGGAATTATTCCCTCACCATCAGATTGGCCAGAGTGGGGCAAGTTTTTTCATCTACCCCATGTCAGATAAACTACTCAAGCTGGATAATTCAGAGATGTCAGTTATCCAATGCAGGCACGCATTCCACGAGGGTCTGATTATCTGATACCAGGAGCAGGAAGTGGATTTAGAAGAAGCATCTCCTGAAGAAGCTGGAGAACGGGTTGAGGCTCCAAATGTCTAGTATTTTGAGGAGACAACCCCCTTTTCCCAGCCCCTAACCAATAAGAAGGGTGGTGTATTCCAGCAATGGGCTGGGACCAGGTTGGGGGGTGGGGCTTGGGGGCTATGTGTGGTAAGTGGAAATGAGTGAGGAAGGAATGATGACCTGCATATATGCCTAATTACCAGATAGGTCCCAAGTGAGTTCATAAAGTTGCAGCCTAATTAAATCACATTCCTCATATCTTGTCTTTCTTCCTGTGTGGCCAGGACAAGTAAGAGACAGCTTCATCAGTATGTGTCTGCTGTTTTATGCTTCTCTGGTAATGCCTAGCAAGTGTAAACCCACCTTAACATAAGAACGGCCATACTGGGTAAGACCAAAGGGCCATCTAGTTCAGCATCCTGTCTTCCGACAGTGGCCAATGCCAGGTGCCTCAGAGGGAACGAACATCACAGGTGATCAAGTGATCCATTCCCTGTCGCTCATTCCTAGCTTCTGGCAAACAGAGGCTGGGGCCACCATCCCTGCTTATCCTAGCTAATAGCCATTGATGGACCTATCCTCCATGAATTTATCTAGTTCTTTTTTTGAACCCTGTTATAGTCTTGGCCTTCACAACATTCTCTGGCAAGGAGTTCCACAGGTTGACTGTGAATTGTGTGAAGAAATACTTCCTTTTTTTTGTTTGTTTGTTTTAAACCTGCTGCCTATTAATTTCATTTGGTGACCCTAGTTCTTGTGTTATGAGAAGGAGTAAATAACACTTCCTTATTTACTTTCTCTACACCAGTCATGATTTTATAGACCTATATCATAATCCCTCTTTCCAAGATGAAAAGTCCCAATCTTATTAATCTCTCCTCATATGGAAGCTGTTTCATACCCCTCATCATTTTTGTTGCCCTTTTCTGAACCTTTTCCAATTCCAATATATTGTTTTTGAGATGGGGCAACCACATCTGCATGTAGTATTCAAGATGTGGGCATACCATGGATTTATATAGAGGCTATTTTCTGTCCTATTATCTATCCCTTTCTTAATGATTCCCAACATTCTGTTCTCTTAACTGATCAATGTGCTCTAACTGGTGAGCACTGCTTTACTGTACCAGTGAACCTGTCCTTAAAAATTATAATTAATAAAATAATAATAATAGTGATATCTTCCATTAATTAAAAATGCATTATAGAATTCTCCTTGGATGTTTTGTTAAGTGTGCATGGAGGAGATTTAAGATGCAAATTAAAATGAAGGAAATTCCTAGACAAAAATCAGAGACCAAAAACTTATGCAGCATTTCCAAGAGACTTGGAAATAAGTGTAGAATATGGAGCTTATATCTGATCCAGCAAAGCACTTACGTGTGTGATTAACTTTAAGATGAAGTCAATGAGATTACACATGTGCTGAAAGTTATGTATGTGCTAAAGAGCTTTGATAGACTGGAACCTTAGCAAGAAGCACAAGGATTTAATCAATATATTTCATTCAAAAGATATTTAACATAGCAAATTTCCATCAGCAATGGAACAGTAATAGGCACTTAGTGTGTTCAAACATATATATCAAAAGTTATTTCACTGTTTCTTTTTGGTATAGGAATTCTTCATTTTTTCATTGCAAACATGGCAAATGCATAACTAATAGGTGGCGATGTACTCTTTTCTTGTACTCAAACAATTCAAATTCCTTGCTGATGTAAAATTGGCATGTACCCATTGAAGACAATTGAGCTACACCAATTTCAAAGATAGAACTGAATGGTATATTATTTAAACACATTATTCACTGAATTTCACACATTAATTAAATACAATTAAATTAAGAGTATTTACCAACTATACGTTTGAATAATAGAAAACAGTATTTGGTGAATATATTACAATACCAAGAATTCTCTATCTTTATCAGTGATGACGCTCTTATAATTGACTTCCATTCCATGGTGAGCAGTGCTGCTCAAAGAGATTTGTGTGGAAAGAAGGGGAGACAGTTATTGGTGTTGAAATTATTAATTTAATCCCTACAGAGAGAGAACACAATGTAAATGGAGTTCTCTTTGTTACACATTTGCCATTCAAGTTCTGAGCAATACTGTAGATCTAAGACTATCCCTGTGGAAGAGATGGCCCACTAATAATGACATCAGCCCATTGACACTATGCTTTATTTCACAATGTCCAACATTTTTTCCTTTGTTTTGCCACTGTACTTATTCTTTGATTATACTATATTATTCAAAGACAGCTAAATACTATGTAGTACGAGTACTGTCAGTACACTCTTTCAAATAGAATATATTCTCAGATGTGGAATTCAACATAGTAATATATAATAACGATGAAGTCAGTTCAGTCAAACACTATTTTCTTCTAACAACATATTAAGTAAATATATAAATTATTCAAAACATACAGATATGTGCTATAGCTAGAGATTTGAACTTGAAAAGTCACGAAGAACCTCAGAACTTCTGAAATAGTTATTGCTTTAGCCATTCTTTGAAGGATGTTGGTTTAGTAGAAAATTTACCTGCAAGGTATTTTTAATGAGCCACTCAAAATATTTTTGGAAAAAAGTATTTAATAGCAAAGACAATTTGTCTCACTAATTTACATCTGTTTTCTATAGACTCAAGTTGGATGCACTTAAATATTTATGCAGCCTTTATGTTTCCTTTTGGCTACAAATAAACTAGGTTAGACTTTTCTAAAAACAACTTTACTAAAAAGATCTGTGTAAATTTCTCATTCTCCCAAATAACTGTTCACAAATAGTTCCTTAACTTGCAGTTAAACACTTCAGGGGAGCACAGAAAAAATGAAGCAGCAAAATCAACCTAGAAAAAACATTTCTAGCTCCCGGGATAATGTTGAGCTGATTCTCAAAGAAAATGTTTGAATTTTTAATATAAATGCAGATCCACAGATTAGTCCAGCTGGAGTAAAAGTAATATGTTTATCAGCCCCCAGTTCAACTGCTTTTCACCATATGCAGTATGAAAACAATTAAACAAATCTCTCAGTGTGAACAACATTGTGTTTCAGTTATTTCTGTTTTCAATATAATCTAGACCATGTTTCAAATTTCATAAATGTGGTATTATCCCAAACCTACAGTCCATATAGTCAAAGTTCTCAGTGAAGTCAAATGGAGTGTTGCTCACCTAATGACTAGAAAAGCAGTATATTTTTCACGAATCCTGCATTACTACTTAGGATGTTTTGCAACAGCGTTTTAATAATAATCTACTTCTTTTCTTATGCACTTGTGAAGTAAATTCCTTATACAGTAACAGGAAATCTATCTGCAAAATGTAAGGATATGGCATTATTCCACATATTTTAATAAAACAGTAAATACTGCATTGTATTAACTGTACTCCTTGCAAGTAAAAGGTAAAGCAAGGTAAACATATTCAAAATGTTATCGTTCATTTTTTATATTATAGTAAGGCTAAATCTACTACGAGAGGCCTACATCAAGATGTGAAATCCATTGTGCTATTCACTGTACAAAGGGGAAAAAAAGTCTCTTCTCTGTACTGCAACTTTTGTTCTTCAAGCTATGAGTACAGATGTGTATTCCACTCAGGTGTGTTCGCACCCAGCACATTAAAGCTGAAGAGCTGCCATAGGGTCTGCGTTCACATCCTGTGACCTTTACCCTCTCCCCAGGCTATTTAAGGAAGGTACTGCCTCCACCTCCCCTGTTCCTTTGCACCTAATGTTGTGAGTAGAAACTCCTATGCAGAGGGGATGGAGGGTGGGTCGTGAATACACATCTGCACCCACATCTCAAAGAACAACAGTTATTTATCTGTACTCTGTTTTTTCCCCCCTTTTTTTTGAAAGGTTGCAGATGTGTATTCCACTGAGGTGTCCTACATTGATACAGCTGCAACTACACTTGGGGCTAGGTCGGCATAGCTACGTTGGCTAGAGGTGTGTTTTTTTCACATCCCTGACCACTGTAGCTCTATTGACCTAACTTTTTAAGTATAGATCAAATTTTCCTCTCTTTGTTCTTAGGTGTGGACTTATATTTCCTTTGCTACGATCCCTCATTAGCTGCCATTGCAATGAGAGAATTAGGGGCTGGATGAGAACAGAATCACTCAAAACCTTGCACAGGAATATAAGGCTGCATGTCAGTATGCTTGCTGTAGGAGTCAAGGAAAGCTAGGATATGCTAAAAAGTTTTAGCAGATTCTACAGTGCTTCATTTATAGGGAGAGCCACTCTTCCCGGGGCTGAGGACGGAAGAATTTCCAGCAACTTGTACATATTTTCCTGCACAAAAACTCTGCCTAAAAACCCCAGGCTGAAGCCATTCACCTTAGGAGATCCTGATGTGACTTAAAATCCTTAGCCACTGCAGAGAAAGAGTCTTGTACCACACAGTCATCTGGTAATGAGGCAAATGTAAGAAGCAGAGCCATTGGAATGTCTTGAACAGCACAGATCCCTGCAGCTCAGGCTCACCTGCTCCGAGGAAGAAGCTTCCACTTGAGTCTGCAGCACAGTGGCTGAAGTGAGGGATACCACAGGCTGGCTGAGCCTTATAAGTGCTGCTGAGCCTGAGGAGTCATCCCTCAGCCTGATTACCTGAGGGCTCCACATCAATCAACCAGGGCTCAGCCAATCCACAAGCAGAGGTCTATCCAGGTGATCCCAAGGCCAGCAATATAGGCTCCCAATGAGAGCAGCCATTCTAGTCTGCTCAATGTTGCTACCTCACTGGGAGGAAGGAGAACACTGTTTCTTCTTCCTGGGGGGAGACATCAGAGTTTGGCCAAGGAATATTGGTTTGTTCCAGCTCCAAATTTGTCTGAGGGGCCGAATGATCCACAGAGGTACCCAGTGCTGAACTGGGCCTTGTGGCCTGCTTCACAAGTTCCTAGCCACCTGTGTTATTTTCTTGAGAGATTTGCAGCTAGAACACCTGTCTTTAATGTTCTCGTCTCCCAGGCATAAGCATCATGTGTGGGCTAGCTAGCCTACATGACAGACAAACTCTGGTGATTGCATCCCACCAGGATAATTATCTACCCTAAATAACCCTAAACTAAACTAAAACTAAGGTACCACTAAGCTAACTAATTATATACAACAAAATCCCAGAAAGACTGAGATAGAAAAGTGTGAGGTAAATACCACACAGAATGTTCTGATTCTAGCGGTAAGTGATGAAAATGAATGGTGAGTTATGACAATGCTGCCATTAAATAGCTGGGGGGGGGAAAGAGGAGGGGGAAGAGTGGAAAGCTAAGGGCCACAGGTCACGAGCACTACCTCTACAGGTCCTGCTTGGCAAAGTTCTCTGGCTTTGGTGCACTTATCACACACACACACACCTGAGTGGAATACACATCTGGAAATTACTTGAAGACGAACAGATAGATATATCCTTGTCTCCAAGACCTTACAGTCTAAAGAGATGTCTACACTACAATCATGGACTGTGACTGCAGTTAATGTAGACATACCCAAACTAGCTTTAATCTAGCTAGCTCGGGTATTGGCACAATGAATCTACTGTAGCGTGACTTCATCATGGGCTGTACAAGCCTACCCAGAACCATGGGTAATCACTTTTGAAGCAAGTCTACATTGAGTCCTGTGCTGTTGTGCCGTCACTATATTTAAACTAGCTAGATCAAAGCTAGTTCAGGCATGTCTACACAAATTGCAACCACACTCTTGATTGCAGTCTAGACATACCTGAAGACCCTGATCCTTCAGTGAGCTTTGTGCCTACATGGTGACCAGAGTCATTGCTCACTGCAAAACCATTGTTTAAGAAATGCAATGGAAATCAATACAATTTACTTTTAAATTTGTTTTAATCACATTTTAACAATAAAAGACTAAGTGCAACAGGTAAAGGAATGCATTCTATCTTTGCTTGAATAGAGGTATTAACAGACAAAACACTAATAGCTAGAATGGAAGCTTTTTGTGAATTCATTTGGGTTTTTTACTATGCTCAGAACTCAACAGGCTTGTGAAAAAACAATTACAAAATACCAGACTCATCATAGTGTGTATATTAATATTCACTTAGAGTACAGTTCATCTAAAAATCATTTTATTTACACTCTGATTATGTATTTCTATATTACATCAATGAGATAGAAAATCTATTGAAACGTCTGTAGAAATTCTCAATATTGTTTCCTTGGTATTTGTGTAAAATGCAAAAGTTTACAAATAACTAAATATGAAGAAAACTTCAAATATTTTATAGCAAAAACTAGACATTCTGTTTTTAAAATTGTGTCTGTAAAGTTAGCCTTCTAAGGATATGTCTACACTATGAAATTAGGTCAATTTTATAGAAGTCGATTTTTAGAAATCAATTTTATGCAGTTGATTGCATATGTCCCCACTAAGCACATTAAGTCGGCGGAGTGAGTCCTCACTACCATAGCTAGCATCGACTTACGGAGCAGTGCACTGTGGGTAGCTATCCCACAGTTCCCACAGTCTACACTGCCCATTGGAATTCTGGGTTAAGCTCCCAATGCCTGATGGGGCAAAAACATTGTTGTGGGTAGTTTTGGGTACATGTCGTCAGTCGTCCTTCCCTCTGTTAAAGCAATGGCAGACAATCATTTTGCGCCTTTTTTCCTGGGTTACCCATGCAGACGCCATACCACGGCAAGCATGGAGCCCACTCAGCTCACCGTCACTGCTGCTGTTGTGGGCAAGTCTACTGTGGGGGCTGCTGTGATCCAAATAGACAATGCAATCATTGACATTCTGTTATCAATGGTAATGACTCTGGGAAATGTGCGGGCCTTTTTAGATTTTAGGTGCATCATATTCCTGTCCTTTGTCACTGGTGAAGAAGTCTTGCAGCCGTACATTCCAGTCCGGTCGGTGCCGTAACACCCCATAGCACTTTTGTGGTTGACACATGTAACAGCTCTAGAGCTCTTGCTCTTTTGCCTTGGCTGAGGTACCTTGCCCTACCAGGACCTCCAAGCATTCGACACAGAAGCACCTACAGCAGCTGGCATTGCTACGCACCAGCAGCTCCTTGCCTTCACAGAAGATGGTGCAGTAGGACTGGTACCCGTCCTCGTTGGACATGTAGAAGAGTTCCAGGAATCGATCCCTGCAAGTCTCGCAAAGGCCCCCCCTCAAACAGCGGGTGGAATGTGGCTGGGTTTTTTCTCATTTAAAAGCGCTCTGGCGCTGTTTGCTGACTAGGTCAGACCTCAGCGCAACCAACATTCCCATTGTTATTGCTGCTTGCTGTGTGCTCCATAATACCTGTGAGAGTAAGGGGAAGATGTTTGTGGTGGGGTGGGGGGGAGGTTGAGGCAAATTGCCTGGCATCTTATTTTGAGCAGCCAGACACCAGGGCGATTAGAAGAACACAGCACACCAGAGAGGCTTTGAAAACCAGTTTCATAACGGGCCAGGCTTCGGTGTGACAGTTGTGTGTGTTTCTCCTTGATGCAAACCCATCGCCTTTGTTGATTTTAATTCCCTATAAGCCAACCACCCTGCCGCCCTTTGAAATAAAGTAACTATTGTTTTGAAACCATACATTCTTTCTTTATTAATTTTTTTTAAAAGATAGAGGTAATGGACAAGGTGGTCCAAGTGGGGTGGGAGAGGAGGAAAGGACAAGGCCACATTGCTTATTGTAGCCACATTAAAAATCAGAGTGTTTGAATGACAGCCTTCTGTTGCTTGGGCCATCCTCTACAGTGTAGTGGCTGGGTGCCCGGAGCCTCCCCCTCTCCCCCCCCTGCGTTCTTGGGTGTCTTAGTGAGGAGGCCATGGAACATGGGGAGGAGGGTAGGTGATTATACAATGGATGCAGTGGGGGTCTGTGCTCTTGTTGGCTTTCCTGCAGCTCCAACAGATGCTTCATCATGTCCGTTTGTTCCCCCAACAGAAGCTTCATCATGTCTGCTGGCTCCCCCATTAGCCTCAGCATCGCATCCTGCCTCCGCTCTTCACGCTCACTTAATTCTTTCCTGGCCTCTGCCACTGAATGCCTCCATGCATTAAGCTGTGCCCTATCAGTGTGGGAGGACTGCATGAGCTCGGAAAACACGTCATCACGAGTGCACTTTTTTCACCTTCTAATCTGTGATAACCTCAGGGACGGAGATGATAGGAGGAGTGTAGAAACATTCTATGCTCTATGATTCTTGGGGGACTGCATAGTCACCTGTGCTGCTGAGTTTGCCACACTGACCAAACAGGAAATGAATTCAGAAGTTCCTGGAGCTTTTCCTATGCACCTGGCTAGTGCATTGGAGTTCAAAGTGCTGTCCAGAGCCATCACAATGGAGCACTCTGGGATAGCTCCCGGAGGCCAATACCGTCGATTTGCGTCTGCACTACCTCAAATTCAACCCAGCAAGGTCAATTTTAGCGCTACTCCCCTCGTCGGGGAGGAGTACAGAAGTTGATTTTAAGAGCCCTTTAGGTCGACGGAATGGGGTTGGTTGTGTGGAAGCAGTCATTTTTAAATTGACCTAACGCGGCTAAATTCGACCTAACCCCATAGTGTAGACCCAGGACTAAGACTATAGTTAAGTACCTAAATAAGATGATTACACTGGTCTACAATTTTTGAGAAGTCGTCTGCTTCAGAGATAAAATGTGCTATTTATTATGCACTTTGATGTGCTGAATTCAAATATGACCATTAAAACAACTGATTGGCTACAGTTTATAAGATATTTAAGTTTTTACATTTTATGTCTATGTATATTGTGTGGATAGTAGAGTTTTAATCATAAATTATAAACCTAGGTCTTTTCATGTGTTTATGGCTGCTTTACATGATAATATTTCACCTGTCCTGTTTATGTAACACTTTAAAAATCAGCAAAAGGGTTATATAAATAAAATGTATTATGAAACAAAAGGCAAAAAACTATTATGTACATAGTTTAGTCCTATTCAGTGTCTACTCGGTGCTTCTTGGCTTCCCTCTTGTATTCATTAAATGGAGCATCTCTTGTCACTGTCCAGCAATAGTCTGCAAGCATTGATGGGCTCCATTTGCCCTGATAGCATTTCTCCATTGTTGCAATGTCCTGGTGAAATCGCTCGCCGTGCTCGTCGCTCACTGCTCCACAGTTCGCTGGAAAAACATCTAGATGAGAGTGCAAAAAATGTATCTTTAGTGATATGTTGCAACCAAGGCTTTTGTATGCCTTGAGGAGGTTTTCCGCCAACAACCTGTAGTTGTCTGCCTTGTTGTTTCTGAGAAAATTTATTGCCACTAACTGGAAGACTTTCCATGCTGTCTTTTCCTTGCCAAGCAGTGCATGGTCAAATGCATCATCTTGAAGAAGTTCACGAATCTGAGGACCAACAAAGACACCTTCCTTTATCTTAGCTTCACTTAACCTTGGAAATTTTCCATGGAGCTACTTGAAAGCTGCTTGTGTTTTGTCAACGGCCTTGACAAAGTTCTTCATCAGACCCAGCTTGATGTGTAAGGGTGGTAACAAAATCTTCCTTGATTCAACAAGTGGTGGATGCTGAACACTTTTCCTCCCAGGCTCCAATGACTGTTGGAGTGGCCAATCTTTCTTGATGTAGTGGGAATCTCTTGCACGACTATCCCATTCGCAGAGAAAACAGCAGTACTTTGTGTATCCAGTCTGCAGACCAAGCAAGAGAGCAACAACCTTCAAATCGTCACAAAGCTGCCACTGATGTTGGTCATAGTTTATGCATCTCAAAAGTTGTTTCATGTTGTCATAGGTTTCCTTCATATGGACTGCAAGACTAACTGGAATTGATGGCAAAACATTGCCATTATGCAGTAAAACTGCTTTAAGACTCGTCTTCGATGAATCTGTCTGAGACCAATACAGGTTCGAATGAGGATCAAGTGGAAGGGGGGAAATTGAGACAGAGGTAGATTGCAATTCAAAAACAGGTGGCCATTTATTGATGGGGAAAAAAATCACAACCTGGGCTGGGGAGGAGCACTTTTACCAACCAACAATACAAATTCAAACAAGTAACCAACCAGAAATATCACCAGAGCAGTAATATAAAACAAGCTATATACATTTAACAACAAGGAATCAGATAATCTACAATCAACTATTTACCAAAAACCAGAACAAACATGCAAAACTGAATAAACTGTAACAATTCGCCCTCTATACACTATACAAGAGATTTGGTACCAAGTAATAAAGAAAAACAACACGATATCTACAAAATTAATAAACGCATACCACAGTCCAGGCGCAGCTGACCAGCAGTACAGACACCAGGAACATGACGAGATGTAACCGGAAATTACACAACACGAGCTAGCTAAATCCCGAGGAGATCCTGGCTGAAAGGGTGATCAGGCCTTTCAGCTAACACGCGGACACTCCTGCTGATTTAGACCAGAGACACAGTTTTGTTTGAAGACCCTTGCACGTGCTAGCATCTAATTGGTTCCCCGCTCCTACACCAACCAGGCTCTGAGCTGGTGCCCTCTACGTAACAGGCACTGCACACGGCACACTAGGCTTATGCACATGGCCCGCTGGAATTGTAGCACACGGTACCAATGTGACCTACAATTGACCAAGCGGAAGGTTCGAGAATGGTCACATGGCCCCAATGTGTTGCACACGACACCAAGGCGCTGCACACGGCACCAAGGTGTTGCACACGACACCGACGTGACCTTCTGACCGACAATTGGCCATCCAGATGCCATGACAGAGCATAGGGCTGCGACAGAATCAATGAACAGTCTCCACTCATCTGGATCGTGAACGATGTTGAGGGCTGCCATCACACCATCGATGTTGTTGCAGGCTACAAGATCACCTTCCATGAAGAAGAATGGGACAAGATCCTTTTGATGGTCACAGAACATGGAAACCCTAACATCACCTGCCAGGAGATTCCAGTGCTGTATGCAAAAGGCATAGATTTTCTTTTCCTGTTCAACCACTGGCGAAGATTTGTTGCACAAGTGTTGCAGCATATGTGTGGGGCCCACCTCTTGTCCAATTTTGCAGCCAAAATAATGGTGATAGGCTTTCTTAACCATAGTGGTTATACTGCGCTTTTGTGATGCAAAAGTCACTTCACCACAAACATAGCAGAAGTTATCTGCACTGTTCACACAAGTACGAGGCATCTCTGCTCACTTTGGCTAAACAGAAATGTGTCCCTTTGCAAAATCAAACACTGACAAATAAGAGAGCACGACACTGTATGATTTCTAGAGCTGATATAGGGCAATTTGTTCATCAGAGTGATGTAAGCTTCGTTATGATTGCATCATCCATGACTTCTAGGAATAACATGATGCAATTCATATCATGTATGACACAATACCAGCTTCAGATTGCATCATTCATTGTTTTGCCTAAAAAGCAAATACTGTCCAAACCCAGTCATAGATTTATTCATAGATCCAGTCAAAGATGTATTTTAGTCATTTCTGGTTTAAATTGAGATCCCTTCCCTTTATAACTCACTTATCCTCCGCCATTCCCAAGTCAAGGGTCGTATATACTGACCCAATAGCATATCTTGAAAACTAGAGCCAATCAACAATTTTAAGCATAATTTTCATTCTCAGTGACCCAGAATTAGTAAAGTTTGACTACGTTTATTTCAGACGCATTTTGGCTGTAGAGCAGTGTTATCTCCTCGTGATTGTCACTAAGCACTTTTGGAGTCAGGCATCTTATTTAAGTGCCCAAATATGGTCTTAGAAGGCTAACATTAAGTATCTATTTTTTAAAATCTTATTTTATACTTCTAGAAGATTAAGAATGCTTGATTAAGTGCTTTGTAAACCACTAGATAAATTCTAAGGATTGAGAGATTGGTAACAATAGTCATGAAATTCCAAAATTATGATTGCACACAAAGCTTTAGTATATGCATTGTGATCAAGTTATGGAGGTTAAAAGGAATCATTTTAAAAAAAGAGTATCTCTTTCCCTTGCTCAAAATAAAATAAAAGATTTAATTAATTGCAATGTAAACAAGTGAATTACTATAAAACATTTTCAGAACACAACACTCCAAAATGAAAATGACTATAAAGACCATTTGCCAGCATCTTAGCATGTATACCACATTTATGATTTAAGGTCCAGCTGCACACAGCTTAAGGTCTGCCTAAGCAAATTTCTTGAGATTACACAGATCATAGAGAAGATAAAAAATTTTCTATGCTTGCACACATTACCATATTTTGTGATATTAAGGTGTTGGCTTTGATTTAAACTTTATCTTGTGTTGTTACTTTTAACTTTTGACTTTTAAATTGAAAAAAAAAAAAAACACCCAACAAGTAATTCAATGATCTATAAACTACAATGGCCCAGTGTTTGTCATAGTTAGGTGGAAGTAGTTTCCAGTTCCTTTTTTAATTCAGCCTATAATCGTATTCTATCAACAGGATTATATTTACATTCAGTATTATCTTAGCAAACTAATAAGAACAATTAGCCTGTTTAAAATTTGTTTGATAGAAATGATGTCATTACTCAGAATAGTAAAGATGGATGACACAATAAAGATCCAACAATAAGTTTATTTCTGTCTATTTTTTTATCAAAGTACTTTATTTTAATGATAACTCTTCCTAAATTTTCCAAGCTGAGACCATTTGGATGTCAGGAAAAGAGGAAATAAAAATCAATCTTTATATGCAATACTTATTCAATCCAATGACAACTCTCGGAGTGATATGATGAAGGAGGTTATAATTTTATCTTAAATTCATTTCTAATAAAGTCATCAATATTTCCTTAAAAAAGAGAGTGTGTATATGTGTGAGTCATGGTATGGCATATAGTAATCTAAAACTACCTGCATCATTCTAAACAATAATTAGTTGGACTGAATTTGACATACAAAATTTTACACCTTTTTTTTTTTTTAACTGAAAGGTGGTGATTAGCAAGTTGATCACATATGCCAGTTTGGAGAAAAGTAGCGAGAGGGGAAGTACCATTTGCGGTAAATAGAGGAACAGTGTGATCCGCATACATAAATATATTAGATTTCTGTTATTTGCTCAGTAGCTCAGTAATACTAAGAATGAAATTAAGTGACCCAAGCACTTTGATCTTTGAGGTACTTCAAATACATGATGGAAACATTTCTGGGAAGAAGAAATGTAATGAAATCCTTTGGAAAATGATGTATGCAAGAGACATAATTAGAGCCAGCAAAAAGAAACCGTGTTTGACCATTTGTTTGATTTTTAGATAGCAAGGCTAAAGGTTCAACGAGCCAGAAGGGTTGGAGGTGTTTTGTTTTAATATTACTGGAAGACGACAAAGTCCATTTTTCTGAACATGGGGACTTTAATAATATGCCAAAATCCCATATTGGTGCTTTGGACTATAAATGCTTGTATTGTGAGCATACATTTTGATCTGAAATTTGGGCCACAGTATCTAATGCTAAACAAACTTGAACAATACATTCCAGACATGTTTACCGAGCTAAAGAAAAAATAAAATCATATACTAAATAATGACTGATTATCCTAATTTTAATCTCTGAAGAGGTTAATGGATTTTTAAAAAAATATAATTTTCATTGGAGTCCAGTCCTTATATCTCAGGCAGTCACAGAGTCCTAACTTGTCTCTCAGCCCAGTACATTTCCATTTCCAGAGCTGCTCACAAGGCCTCTTTCAGGGATTTAGGACTGTGACACTGCATCCCAAATTCTTTATAGTTTATGATTATGATATGATCATGACAATTATGATGCATTTTGTACAAGCTATGTCTTGTCGAGTGCCTATGGAAAAGTTATGATGTGCTGAATAGAATTAGCCTATTCGTATGTATGTATTTATTTCAAATGTAGTTACACCTGGGTGACACCCACTAGGCAAGATGCTTCTATCTAGACAGCTGGTTGTGAAGAACCTATTCAAGGTAATGGGCCATTCAGGGAAACAATAGGCCTTAGAAGAAGCTTATTCTCCACCTGGTGAACCTTCATGAGAACACTCCAGACAGCCTTTGGATAATGGTTGCTATGACTCAGCAAGGCATGCAAGGGCACATGACCAGACCGCATGACTCTGAACTCCATTTTTGTACCTGTATTTTTCCCCAAACTGGACTGGGAACTGAGTTTGGAACAAAGGGTTTATGCCATATGGAAAAGCTATATAAGGTGGGGAGTGGTATCATCTCGGGGTCTCACTCCCCACACAAGAGAACACCTAAGGAACAAATACTGACCTGGGGGAAGAGCTGTAGGGGAAGAGCTGGTCCCAGGCTAAAGGGATTTCTACCCTGTATATGGGTAATTCAAATCCTATCTATGCAGTATATTAGGCTTAGTTTGTGTTTTGTTTGTTTGTTTGTTTGTTTATTTGCTAGATAATCTAATTTCATCTGTTTGCTATCACTTATAATAACTTAAAATCTATCTTTCTGTAGTTAAGAAAGTTGTTTTATGTGTTATCATAACTCGTGTGTTTTTGTGTGAAGTATCTAGGAAAATCTCAGCTCTGTACAAAGGCTGTTCCATATCTTTTCCGCATTGAGGGGGAAGCAAATATATTAATGAGCTTGCATTGTACAGATCTCTGTGCAGTGCAAGATGGCATAATTCTGGGTTTATACTCCAGCAAGGGTGCAAGGCTGGGGAGCTGGGAATTTGTCTGTCTATCCTTGAGTGGCTTAGGTAAAGCACTCAGGTAGCTCAGTTGGGAGTGTAGCACCACCTGCTTTTATGTTGGCTGATAACAGGCCTGGAGAGCCTGGATGAATCACCAGCAAAGGAGTGTGAGAGAGGCCTGCCCCACTGGGAGATTAGGGGGTGCTGTGGTTCCCACAGCTCCCAGATTGTACCTCACGTTGATAACCCATCACAAGGACCCCTTAAGTTTCACCTGTATCCACAGATATGAGTCATCAAGCCCATCACAAACTGTTCCAGTAACCTCAGCTCAATCATTTCCCAGAAGTGTTTGGATAAGCCACCTATAGGTCTATTCAGGCCTAATTTTTAAGCCCAACCTGAATCAGACCTGAGACCGACCAACCCAACCCAAGAGAGTTGTGTCATTTTCCAACCTGCCCCGATCCTTCCCCTGATACTGAATCAACACTGGCATCACCTCCTACTGAGGAGGAGGAGAGTTGGCTCTCCTCCTCCTGCCTGTGGGGGTCATTGTGATAGCATCCGCATGCCCTGTTCCTACCAGCGGCTGCCCCCTGCTGTACTGTGGAGTGAGAAGTGCTATGAGTCCTTGCTACACTAACTCTTCAGCACGAACAGTACAGTGAGGTGGTGGTGGTCAGCATGAGCAGGGCACACTATCACCACCATACCAACACCATGGATAAGAGAAGGAAGAGATTGAGCCAACCTGATTTGACTCTACTTCATGTCCAGAACTGAATGCAAGCAACTTCTGTCTTCTTCTCCACCTGAAACCAATAGCACAGGCCTGACACAGTGCCTGGAAACTGCAACACTTAGCCAGGCTGATAAGCACAAGAACTCATCAGGTTTGTGGCCAAATATGCCTCCTCTTCTCTGACCAGCAGTTCAACTTACACTTTGAAATAGCAAGTATCAGGTAAGTCTCCCAGCTCAACTTCCCATCGAATGTGTGTGCCTTCTGCCTCATCTGGGCCACTGCTGACCTCCATTGTTTTTACTGTCACTGGAGTGGACTGTATCCCTTCTCCATTTCCTCTCTGACCCTCTCAATTGCTGGGTGACCCCCCACCCCCCAGCCTCCCGCTGTTTCTTTCCTAACCTTTCAGAAGGGCTCCTGTCTCTGCCTCCTCCTGTTCTCTTTATAGCCTGGCTGTGCCCTGGCCTAGTCCCTCTTGGATCTTCCCAGTTGCAGCTGAGGCAGCTGCTCAGTATACTCTGCTTCTCTTTGCCAATGTGGGCTTATTCCATGACCCCCCTGCAATTCTGACACCAGCATAACATCAGAGGTATCTGAAAGAATGAGGCAAGACCACATTGTGCAAAAATCCAACAAACTTTTAATTCAGCCAGAGCCCTAACACAGCACTGGCCTTCCTCCCTTCGTACCCAAGACTGCACCACCCACAAAAAGAACACTTTCCCCCCCCAATCCTATTCCTCCCACCTCTCTCTCAAACCACATTCATCCACAATTGGGAGAGAAAGCCAATACAATATACATGGGAATGGCTTGGAGGAGGGAAGTTAAAGAAATCATAAGGCTTCCAAAATTTAATGTGAGCCATATTTCCATTCTTTTTCTGTGAATTATCATTGTTGGCTTGTAGTTTTCAGATTGGAGAAGTCTGCTGCTTCATGTGGTAACAGCCTAATAGTTATGTTTATTGATTTTAATATTAATTCATAAAAAATAAAACAATATTTACTTTTAAGGCAGCTTTAATTTGCTATAAACAAGCAGTTCTTATCAACCAAATGCAATCAATGATCAGTACAGGCTTTGCATTTTGAAATTCTAGCCTGAATCCCTGTAGCTGATGGGCCACAAAAGTCACCAATTAATTTGTAAGCACATTGTTTCTTTACAACTAGAGCTGTATGCACTGGTTAACTTGAACTGTGAAAGTAGCCATGCTTTATGCAGAAGCTGCATCTGCCAACTAGAAGTGTTTTGCTCAAATTGTATTCATGTCCACAAAGCCTCCATAGAAGCATTTGGCTCCCTTTTGTGTTCTATATGGATAGCTCTATATTTTATCAGGTTGCTGTTTGCAGGGTTCAAGCCTGGGGATACATCATATGGAGTCAGTCATCTGGCTTTCTTATGTGTCCCTCACTGACTGAGCCCTTCATATGTGACTAACTCAGAAGCAGCTTTTTTCCACTTGATTCTTCACGGGAGACTGCAGTTTGACTAAGCTATCTGAACCAGCAGGAAATGCAAGTTTATTTTTCTCCTAAATCTCATGTGATGGCATGCAGTGACCTAGTACATTAACACCATATGCAGTTCCCCCAGTTATTGAGAACTATGATTGTATATTTTTGTTCACATAAATGCTACGACTTGGCTTTACAAGGTGGGGTTTTGTTTCCTTGAGATCAGAGTTTTGTTGTTGCAGAAATGAGGTCCATTGATGTGGACACAGCAGCAAACCTAGGACAGACATGCATGCAGCAGGCCACAACTTTTATTAAACTTTAACACGGGTTGGTTGCTCCCCACCCATCATCCACATTTTCCTATACCAGGCATTTAATTGGTTCCAGTGAGGAGGGTTCAAGGGCTCCTTACCATATAACCCATAACTGGCATCAGGGTTACCCATAATGTGTGATAGACTTTTCTCATTGCCCCAGGACTCAGTTCTTTTGAGTCCTAGGACCCTCCCGCCAATGAGGGAGACAGAGGGTGCAGCAGGATGATGACCATGGCCCGTAAGAGCCATAAGGTCTGACTTTGGCCTGCAAAGACTGCAAAGTCTCACACTATCACATAAGCCCAAGGTCCAACATCAAAATCCTATGTCTTTAACCTAATTTAATTCTCTCAACTGCACTGGGAACTGGATGCAAGTTGTAATGAGTAAACAACTCCACCCTAGTACCTCAGTTAGGTACTAAGCACATTCCTACTAGGCACTGTGGCTTGAAGGTTCTGCAAGGAAGGCAAAAAAAAAAAATCTCCCTGATCTTCTGCCAATTGGCCCATGGGAGAAAAAAATCTTTCCTGACCCACTAAACAGGCAACTGGCTAGACTCGCAGCATTTATTAGGATGGCTTTCCATTCCTAATTTGTATGGTTAGGGTGGGCTGCTGGAACGGAGCTTAAAGAGGTACATCATAAATCCTGGGAACTAGCTTGTTCCTTGGTGAGTGTCTCCCTCCCTGGCTACTGACTGACTCCCTTTCACCACTGACCCCATCAAGTTCCCCCACCTGTTGATGGGTGGGACATTGGCATGTCCCATTTCTGATTCCAAGGTGAGTGTATGTTTGATAAATAGGCATGAAACCAAAGATCCTGCACTATGCCTACAGGTTCACCGTGATATTTGATCATTTAAATGCAAGCATTTTTAACCCCAGGGCCTGCAAACCCCTGAAAATAAACTTGGAAGGTTTTTTCATAGCTCTTCGTATCAGCTTTAAATCATATCACATTTTGCTTTCTCCATTTTTTTTTTCTTTTCAGTGATTCATTGCTAAATGATGTAATCTTCTTAGCAATACAGTTTAATTATTTTTCTCTCTAAATGATTGCTAGTTCTGACAAATTCACTTGGGAAAAAATAGCAAGTTTCATAGACATTGGCAAAGGGAAAAACAAGAATACTATTTTGACCAAACTCATCTGTTACCTTGTAATCAGTATCCAGATATCTATCCGGGAAGTGGGGGAGAGGAGGGAAAACAGAATAGTTATCAAAAGAACTAAAACACCAAAATAATATATAGTTTTTCTGTAGAGAATTAATGCTTTTAAAATAGTATTGAGTCCTTTGGTGTTCTAGGGACTTTTTAAACACTAAAATGGAATATATGGTGTACGTTTCTGCATTCTTTGTATTTTCTCCAAGTATACAGGTCTAACTGTACAAGGTGCTGATTGCCATCAACTTTTACTAACATGAATAACCTGAAATGCCACTTAGAATATCCCAATTGGTGCCCAGCATCTTGCCGGTGCAAGCCTTAAGTGAGAATTTTCCATTTCATATATGAGATATAAAGTTGGTGGTCATATTTTGGAGCAACATAGATTCCATTATTTTGGGGATGCAATGGGCCCATTTTAAATTGCATATGTATATTCTTAAACACACACGGAGCTGGGGGGGGGGATAGATAGAGCCTTTTTATAAGTCTTCATTTTACCACATAAATATTAATTTATGATTAAAATGTAAAGAAAACAAAGCCAGAAGTGGAGGATTAACTACTAGGTATGGCAGCACAATTGGATATCCAAGTAGAAATGAAATGCACTCTAAAAGTCAACGCCTGATCCATGTGCAAAGCTCTGCACAGGGACTCTCAGTGTGGATAAAGGGGCATGTAATTCTTCCCCTGTTTTTTTAAAGGGACTGCTCAGTGCGCAAGAAACACACTCTACTTACAGTACTGCAGGCTGGGAATGTGTTCCTTTAGTCTACTATACAACAAATGGAGTGGAAGAAATAGTAACTAAACAGGAAGTAAGGGAGGGGCGGAGCATGACTACAACCCCTAGTACTCTGAGTAATCCAGTTAATACCTAGATGACTATGTTTTCTATGCTTAAAGTTTACAGTGTGGTCTATTGGGGACTGTGTGTTTGGGAATCAGCGGCTTATTAACGGAGTCTGCAATAAGAAGGTTCTAGATTCCTGCCCATTGATGCTTTGATCCACGATCATCCTCAATCATCCTTGTGATCACTTTTCCCCTGTGTCTTAGCAAGGGGGTGGGGCTGACCTTATAGAGGAGGTCTTAAAAGCCAGAAGTTAAGCAATCAGGGGGAACTAGTGAATCAGCATGGTTTGGAAAGGCTCCATCGCCAATGACAACAATGCTTCTGGCTCCTCCACCAGTACCCACGTCCAAACAGAGAACCCAACCTTTACCCAGGTCCTGGTATGGATTTGCAGAGACTGTAGCCTGCATTTCCCCATCATAGAAAGCCAGCATGGGGAAACCATCCATGTGAGAAACCATCCAGTGTGAGAAACCCCTACTTGTAGAATCTCTCAGGAAGGAGTGGTAGAGCCGCAGAAGGAGGAGGCTAGGATGAGAAGTATCTGTGCACATGAGAAATTCATTGAAAACATGTGTATGGAAACCTCAAAGGTTAAGAAAACAATCCAACTGGAGAGGAATGCAGTAGCATCACCAGGGGAGAAGGAAATGGCTTCTAGTTACTTCTGGCAGCAGGAAGTGCTTCACCCCTGCTCCCAAACCACAATCAATATATATATATATAAAAACAAAACAAAACAAAAAAAACAGTATGCTGCCCTGGCATCATGGGATGAAGAATATCCCCCAAAGGTAAAGGAGAAGCCACGTACCTCCACATCTGGGAGGATCGCGGCCACCACTTCCAAGAGTAACAAAGGATGGTTTTGGTCATTAACTCCCTTCAAAGTGGGATGGAGAAATCCATCTGCTGGCCTGGCATCCTGGGAGGTGTGCTTCCTACCAGGGCCCCATATCCAAGACATTACAGAAGGATTGCCAAGGATCATCCAGCCCTCTGCCTACTACCCCATACTGTTCATCCACATAGACATTAATGATACTGTAAGGTATGACCCTGGGAAAAGTCAGAAGTGACTATAAGGCTCTGGGAATGATGGTGAAGGAGTTGGGGGTGCAGGTAATGTTATCATTGATCCTTCTGGCCTCAAAGGTAGGGGCTCAGGCAGAAACAGATGCATCCCGGAGGTGAATGCCTGGTTGTGTGGATGGTGTTGTCAGGATGGCTTCAGCTTCCTCGACTGTGGGATACTATTCTGAGAAGAAGTACTGCTGAGCAGAAAGGGGGTTCACCTATCAAAGAAGGGGAAGAGTATCTTCAGATATAGACTGGCCAACTTAGAGAGGTGGGCTTTACACTAGGTTTGACAGAGGCAGGAGACAAAAGCCCACATGTAAATTCAAAACATTGAGACCCGCATGAAGAGTCAGAATTTGTTGGGGAGGGGGCAGGAAGACATGGGCAATCATAGCAAGGACAAAGGAGAAACAATAGGAAGTATAAAGGGTAAAAATCTAAAGAACATCTTAGATATCTGTATACTAATGCAAGAAGTATGGGGAATAAACAGGAAGAGCTAGAAAAAGCTGCTGAATTATAATTATGACATAATTGGCATCATAGGAATTCATGACAAATATTGGCGTGATGCTGTGTATAAGAAAGATGACCATTTCCATCACTGTTACTACCACTGTCATAGAATTGCAACAAATCTTGTACAAAGTATGTCATGTAAAATGTTAATGGAAACATGATTTGCCAAGTCTGATTATCCTGTGTATATGCCTGTATCATCTTTGTATCTGAAGTTATGAATATTGACTATGTACTTGTATCTTAAACATGTGTTGTATTCCTGTGTGGCACCCCTAGTTACAATTTACACTAGGGCTAGGCAGCTATGTGTTGATGGCCTATCAAGGCACTCCAATCTCATAACGGGCCATTGAAGAAACTCATCCGATTCAGATAGCTTTTCCTGAGGATGCCTCAGACAGCAAGAACCCAATGGCTACCCTCTTGTGATTCAGAAAAACATGTAAAGGCACGTGAAATGCTCATGTGATCCTGGACTCCATCTTGGGCTAGTAATTTTCCACATACAGAGGCTGTTGGCTTTGTTTGGGACAGTAAATGTCCATGCAGATGCAAAGGATATAAAAGACTACAGAGAAACCTCAATTTTGCCTCTTTCCTGCTCCAGTTCTCTGAACTGTGGATTTACAACTAAAAGGAGTATCTTGAACTATGGACTGAGAACCTTCCAATCTTTCAGAAGTTATTAGAGAGACTTCACAAGGCAGCAGTCCATTCCATCACTGCTAAAAACTTGACATAAGGACTTTGCAATCATTTGTATGTATATGAGCGATTAACCATGTATAAGTCTTCCTTTTATTTTATTATTAAATCTTTAGTTAGTTAATGAATCGTTGACAGCATGATACTGGGATTAGATCTGAGATTCATATGGACTTGGGGATGTGTTTCTGATCCTTTCGGGAACCTGGATGGGAACCAAGGGCGGGAATGCGTAAAGGGGACTGTGTTTGGCTTCTGGTTAACCAGTATGGCATAGCAGAAGCTTTTTTATTGCTGGTTTGGTGAATCTAATTTTAGAGTAAACCACCAGTTTGGGGGATTGTCTGACATATTTCTTGCAGGCTGCCCTGAGTATGACATTTTCATTGTGATCTATGACATTCACCCGCTCACACAGTTTGGTCAGGAAGAAGGACAGACAAAGAAACAAAGGAGGAAGTGTTGCCTTGTATATCAAAATGTATACACTTGCACTGAGGTGGATATAGAAGTGGGAGGAAGACCTGTTGAAAGTTTATCCCAAAGGATGAAAGTGGTCATAAAACAAAGGTG
Source organism: Malaclemys terrapin pileata (assembly GCF_027887155.1). Classification (NCBI taxonomy): domain Eukaryota; kingdom Metazoa; phylum Chordata; order Testudines; family Emydidae; genus Malaclemys; species Malaclemys terrapin. The sequence continues at coordinate 96,365,426 of NC_071509.1, forward strand.
ATGTCATGACAGAAGACTACTATAGACCTCTTAACCAGGAAGAAGTGGTGGATGAGGCTTTTTTAAAGAACCAATAAAATCATCCAATGAGATAAATTGTGCTCCTTAGTCATTGAGGACAGGATAAGAAGTAATTGGTATAAATTGAGCAAGGTTAGACATTAGGAAAAAAATCCTAACTGTAAGAATAATTAAGCATTGGAACAAATTACCTAAGGAGTTTGTGGAATCTCTGTCAATGGAGGTTTGAAAGAACAGATTAGACCAGGGGTCGACAACCAGCAGCACACATGCCAAAGGCGGCATGCGGGCTAATTTTTAGTGGCGTGCTGCTGCCAGCCGGGGTCCTGGACCCCGGACCAGCAGCAGGATGAGCCGCTCTGGCACGCAAAATCTTTTACTGGCACGCAAAATCTTAAATTAATGAAGATTTGGCACACTTCTTCCTAAAGGTTGCCGACCCTTGGGTTAGACAAATACTTCTCAGGGATGCTCTAGGTGATATTTAGTCCTGCTTTAGTGTGGGAGACTGGACTAGATGACCTACTGAGGTCCCTTGCAGTCCTAATTTTCTATGACCATCTTACTATACCCTGCATGCATGCCTGTAAAAACACACACGTGTACACACAGAGTAAAGCATTATCTTGGGGCTGCAGTACTGTTCATTTACTGTATCCTTTCCCTCCATATGGGGTATTGGCCAGACAATCCATGTAGTTGTGGATCATTGACTTTCCCCTAGCGTAGTGGCATGGGACCGCTTGCCACATGGAGCATTGTTGCATGGTGCACAAGGGGACCATAGTCCATCTGCATGGAACAATGGCCTTTACAGATGGGAATCTATCCAGCGTAGATGCACCAGGTTTGGAATCTCTGGAGCATTACTTCAGGCCAGAGGATTTGGCCCAATCCCTATTAAAATGATTGTTTGAATATGTTGTCCCAGACAAACAGTGGAAAAAAATCCAAAAGGCTGGGTTTCAAATCTCAGACAGGACCATTCATAATTTGGCTCTTTGTCCCATGGGGCCTTAATAATTTGGACACATAAGACAATCATTTACAGCTTCATTATATAGCTATATCTCCATATATATACCTATATATATATATATAAAATCCAGAATATTGAAAACATATTAGACATTTAGCACACTTTCATACAGTGCAAATGTACATAACTGGAATCAGGTGCTCATAGCATAAAATGCAAGTGTTCAGTGCATATGCATACATCATACTTTTTATATCCAGCAGTGCAAAAATTAGTCATAAAAGCAACAGTCATAACACAGCACAGTGATCAATGACTCTTATACAATCTGTGACTACTTGCTTTATTCATAAAGTTAATGTTGGCCAGAACCCTGGCACTATATTCTGCTCATTTGGAAACCATAATATGATCTTCAACTTCTAATTGTTACTGTTGACTTAACATGGAAGATACCTCAGTTTAATTTTTCTCCCCACGGACAGTTTCTGTAACAATATAACACTTCTGAGTGCAGTACTGCAAATAAACACTGGGAATGAGCTAGTGTCCTGTGGCTATATTCAGCTCTTATTTGCATGTGTGAAAGTATATTGGAGTTACTCAGGTAAACTGAAATCTAGAGTTACACTGTGTTTAATGTAGGACAACTGAAGAAACAACTATTGTGGTAGTTGAATCCATGTGTGAAATTCCTGCCTCATAAGCAATACGGATACTTCATCAACAAAGTGCTACAGGCCATGCCAACATCCTTGGCTTCCTACCACTGCTTCAGTTAAGAAACAAGCACTCTAGTATTCAATTTCTGTTTTCATTCTTTTCAGAATTCTACTTCTTTTGGACTATAGATTGCAAGTAGCTCCTATGTTGATGATATAGTACACAATATTTAGTTGTTAAAAATGGCAAAAACTTTTCACAAAAAATTCAAAAAAGAATGTCAAGAATTTTTGGCAAACTTGGAAAAAATATTGTCCAGCTCCAATATTTAGTCTATTGGGAGGCAGATCTTCTGCATTTTTGTTGTTTTGTTTTACTATCGATTTACATTTGTTCCAGATACTGTGTATGTTAAGCTGCACAATATTTACGGGAAATTGCAGAGATTGCTAAAGGAATAAAGAGCTAAAGCACCAGTCCAGTTTCATTTCAGTATAAGTCACCAGTTCAGTTTCAGGTCCAAGTTAGTAGTGGCCAAAATAATCTCATGGGAGTTCTGATTCATGGCAGCTGAATAAGGCCAATGGATTTTTCATAATATCTGTCAAATGAGTGTGTTGTTCCATCCATTTCCATTTAAACAGATGTCTAGACAAACAGCATTCTCACAACTAGCACACACTCTTTGGCAGTCTGAGCAGAAACCAAGAATTGATATGGCATGTAGATTTTTTTTCATTTTATAAGTAAATTAAGGCACACTGGTAATGCAACTGGATTGCATGGCTGCTGCTTGTGATATATTTTTTGATTCAAAAATTAAAGAAAAGAGATATTCTATAGTAGTAACACTCAGGGAGCCATTACTGCAGCTATTTATTATGACACTGTCTTGTTTTGCTTTTTATTATTTCTACAACTGAAATGTTTAGCCTACAATTTATGCAAACTGTTACTGAAAAATTAATGACATGAGATTTAAGTGTTTTCTTTCTAGTTATCTTAATGTACAGTAGAGCAATCCCGAAAGGATACAAATAAACACTGCATGAGCTACAAAGAGCAAACAAAACACAGGATGAATGTAAATGGTAAAATAGTAGTAAAGCTTTATGGCATACAGAGTTGTTGTTGAACTAATATCTTCATTTTATCAAAGCTGCTATTTCAGTTCTTAAAACTAATTGTTGATTTACATTTCCCACTGTAATTTTTGAATACTGCCCATGAAACTCTATGACAAATGTGACAGAATAGATATGTTCTGTACATTGGAATTTTGTATGCCATTATGTATGATGGCACTGGAAAACTACATATGAGTTTATAATAAAAAGGTCAAAGTCTATCTGTGCATTTGAGAGTGCTGGGCTGAGTAAAATATTGAGACGAGCTACTTAAACCAGATCAATAACCCGATCTTCCATTATCTCAATGGCAAATATTTTAAAGCATAGCTAAGTTTCTTGTCCACACATAAGGGATAAAAAATTAAGCCCTGAGTTTCATTTACACTAAGGTCCCCTGTACAGGGCTAAAACTAATTTACATTCTCTTTCTGGCTCTTTTAAACTGGAAAGGAGCTGTAATGTTAATCAGGCCTTTAGTTCACAGCACATATCAAATTAAGCAACAACTTCCCTTCCACCACAGCAGGAAAGGGGTTTATTCCAAAATATAGAGATTTTAAACCACTTTGTCAAGAGAGCTTGAAAGTGTCACGTGATTTGGTATACCTCTCCAGAGAAGGCATGGGGAAGGAGGTTGAGGAATTCTGTGGGTTTAAATAGGGACTACAATAAGACCATAAGACTAGCCATACTGGCTCAGATCAATTGTTTATCTAGCCCAGTGTCCTATATTCTGACAGATATTTCAGAAGGAATGAACAGAACAGGGCAATTTATTGAGTGATCTATCCCCTGTGAGCCAGTGTCAGCTTCTGACAGTCAGATTTAGGGACACCCAGAGCATGGGGTTGTACCCCTGACAATCTTGGCTAATAGCCATTGATAGACCTATCCTCCATAAACTTAACCCAATTATACTTTTGGCCTTTACAACATCCTCTGGCAATAAATTCTGCAGGTTGACTGTGTTGTGTGAAGAAGTACTTCCTTTTGTTTTAAACCAGCTGTCTATTAATTTCATTGCATGACCCCTGGTTCTTCAGTTATGTGAAGGGGCAAATAATACTTCCCAATACAATTTCTACACAGAATTCATGATTTTATTGACCTCTATTATATGGACCCTTAGTCATCTCTTTCCCAAACTGAACAGTCATAGAATCATAGAAGTATAGGATTGGAAGGGACCTCAGCAGGTTATCTAATCCAGCCCTCTGCACTGAATGCTGGACTAAGTTATAACTACTATATCATTCTTGACAGGTGTTTGTCTAACCTGTTCTTAAACTCCAATGAAGGAGTTTCCACAACCTCTCTAGACAATTTGTTCCCACACTTAACTGCCCTGACAGTTAGGAAATTTTTTCTAATGTCTAACATAAACCTCCCTGGCTGCAATTTAATCCCATTGCTTCTTGTCCTGTCCTCAGAGGCTAAGGAAAACAATTTTCCCAGTCCCAGTCTTTTTCATCTCTCCTTATATGGAAGCTGTTCCATACCCTTAATCATTTTTGTTGCCTTTCTCTCTACCTTTTCCAGGCCTAATGTATCCTTTTTGAGATGCGGCAACCAGAACTGCACGCAGTAGTCAAGGTGTGGGTGTACCATGGATTTATGTAGTGGCATTGTGATATTTACTGTATTATTATTTATCTGTTTCCGAATGGTTCTTAACATTTCATTAGCTTTTTTTGACTGCCACTGTACAGTGAGCAGATGTTTTCATGGAACTATCCACAATGATTCCACAATCTTTGAGTGGTAAGAGCTAATTTAGACCCTATCATTTTGTATATATAATTTGGATGTTTTCCAATGTGCATAATTTTGCATTTATGAACATTGAATTTCAACTGCCATTTTATTGCCCAGATACAAAGAGATATCATAAAACTGGGTAACTCTTTGCAGTCTCCTCTAAACTTAACTATCTTGAGTAATTTTCTATCATCTAGAAACTTTGCCACCTCATTATTTACCCTTTTCCAGATCACTTATGAATATGTTGAACAGCACAGGTCTCAGTACAGATCATTGGAGGACACTGTTATTTACATCTCTCCACTAAGAAAACCATTTATTCTTACTCTTTGTTTCCTAGCTTATAAACAGTTATGGATCCTTCAGAGGATTTTCCCTCTTATCCCAGGACTGTCCACTTTGCTTAAGAGCCTTTGAGAAGGACATTGTCAAGGCTTTTGAAATTCCAAGTATACTATATCCACTGCATCACCTTTGTCCACATTTGTTGACCCTCTCAAAGAATTCTAATAGATTGGTGATACATGATTTTCCTTTATCTAGGCCATGTTGACTCTTCACTAACATATCATGTTCATCTATGTGTCCGATAATTTTTCTCTTTACTATAGTTTCAACCAATTCGCGTGGTATTGAAATTAGACTTACTGGTCTGTAATTGCCAGAATTGCATCTGGAGCCTTTTTTAAAAATTGGTATCAGATTAGCTATCCTCCAGTCATCTGGTACAGATGTTGATTTAAGAAGTAGGTTACATACTACTGTTAGTAGTTCTGCAATTTCATATCTGAGTTCCTTCAGAACTATTGGGTGAATATCATCTGGTCCTGGTGACTTATTACTTTTTAATTTATCCAAAACCTCCTCTACTGACACCATAATCTGGAACAGTTCCTCAGATTTGTCATCTGAAAGGAATGGCTCAAGTATCTGAATCTCCCTCACATCATCTGCAGTGAAGAATGATGCAAAGAATTCTTTTAGCTTCTCTGCAATGGCCTTTCCTTTCCTGAGTGCTCCATTATTAACTCCATTGTCCAGTGGCCCCACTGTTTAGCAGTCTTCCTACTTCAGATGCTGTCAGTTTGCGTCTCTTTTGTTAGTTGCTCCTCACAATTTTTTTAGCCTGCCTAATTATGCTCCTTCCATACTCAAATGTCCTTCTTAGTCATCTAGGTGTATCTATTTATATTTAAACACATTAAGAACAGTGTTATATCAATTAGAAAAAAAATCATGTTAATGGAATGACCAAAAGTAAAGACCAACAGTGAATCAGTGATATAAGTGTATCTGTGAACCTGAGAATCTGTTACATAACATCTTCAAATTAATGTGACCAGTCCAGAATTATGCATATGTTGGTGAGGATATTATTAGAGTACTTGTGGCACCTTAGAGACTAACAAATTTATTAGAGCATAAGCTTTCGTGGACTACAGCCCACTTCTTCGGATGCATATAGAATGGACTATATGCATCCGAAGAAGTGGGCTGTAGTCCACGAAAGCTCATGCTCTAATAAATTTGTTAGTCTCTAAGGTGCCACAAGTACTCCTGTTCTTTTTGAGGATACAGACTAACACGGCTGCTACTCTGAAACCTGATATTATTAGAGAAATTTCAAATCCATATTGCATTCATCCTAGGATCATTTGTGCATCTCTGAAATGTTTATTTGTTTTCTATATTTTATCCACCCAATCCATCTCAACATCAGCTTAGACTGTGAGCTCTCAGGAGTAGAGTCTGTCTTCTTGTTACTTGTCTGAACAGCACCTAGAACAGTGGGGTCCTGATCCTTGATTTGGGCCTATAGGCTCTAACATCATATTGCTATAAACTAGTGGCTATGGCACAGCAGTGGGAGACAGGAGATGTGGGTTCTGATCCTGCCACAGGCACCAACTTGATGTATGATCTTATGCAAGTCATTTCACATCTGGTATTCTGTCAGCCCTCCCCCTTTTTGCCTGTCTTGATTATTTAGATTACAAACTCTTCCAGAAAGGAGCTGTGTTAGGTGTTAGTACAATGTCAACTGCAAAAGATCCCTGATTGTGGTTGGAGATGTTAGGTAGTGCTATAATAAATAGTAACCATTAATTATGTATGAGATGAAAGACTGCCCAGTAGTTAGGGTAGCCCAGAAGCTAGGTGACAGGTTCAATTACCTGCTATTCTAGACTTCTTAGGTACTCTTGTAATTTTATCAGAAGCCCTGCATTTTACTTAGGAGCCCAAGTCCCATTTTTCAAAAGTAACTTGGGGACAGATTTTCAATGGTATTTAGAGGCACATAGGTGCTTTTGAAAATATATCTAGGCACCTAAGAAAGCCCTGATACCTATCTGCATATTAAAGTGCCTGAATACCTTTGAAAATGTGGCCCTAGTTTCCTAAGTTACTTAGGGTAATATGTTCAGAAGTTCTTAACTTTCATTGAAAGTCTGTGGTACTAAGTCACTTTTGAAATGGTCCTTAGCTATACACTTAGGCCTTGCAATGCTTAGTGAAGTAACTCCCACATATCTTTACAAATCTGATCTTCTGGAGAGAATACTACTTTTCTAGATCATGACACTGTTTTTAGGATAAACACATTAAAATCTGTGAAACACTCAGCAACTAGACGTGGAGGCATTTAAGTATCTCAAATAGAAATTACATGATGTATATATTTCCCAGCCCTTCAATGTTCTAAATAAAAATGTGCTGATCCAGCAGGATGGTTTTAAATCTCTGAATTGCACAAGAACACTAATCAGTTGTGTTTCCTAATTTGGGACTCATGTTCTTCTTCCATGTTCACACAATGAATTTGTTTCTACTGTGCAATTAAAAAAAAAGTAAAGATGTGTTAATTGCCCTGCCAGTTGCCTGTTTTGATTAGATTTACCTGACTGTGATTTCAGCTGCACATTGACTGTGAAATGGGGGTGACTTCTGCACCTCTGCCTCAAGGCACCTTTTATTAGCTGCACTGGCAGTCTAGAGATGCATTGCCATGAGCTGTCCTTTTCTGTCTTAATTATGTTACTGGTTTACATACACTTTTCAATCCCCAGCCAGTTCATGTTTCACTGTAAAGGTATAAAATAGCATTATAACTTGCAATCTCATGAAATCACAAAATGTTTGTAGGCTCAAAGGAATTAGATTTTTATCAGTAATGTCAATTTCACCACACACAAACCAACTGAAAAATATTTCCTCCCATAATAATAGAAATTTACTTGCAGGTAAAGTAAGACTTTATGGACACAATCCATTGAGTTAGATTTTTGATTAGGCTTGTTACAAATTGAATAGTGAATGAATAGTAAGAACATGTATTTGTTGATATAAGGATATTTACTTCTCAATTTTGAAAATGTGTGTTTTAGCAGTTTATAAAGCTTTAACTTTTTGAACCACAGTGTATCCCCCAGCCAAAAATGTACTTGGATTAAAAAAAAATGCTTCAAATAATTGATATGTGGTAAAATTATAAAACAAACATACAACTAGGCTTAATTTTTGGCATGACTGGTTGACATTTAGTAGTTAAGTTGTAAAATTTACTAACAGATGACAACTCTATGCATCTAAGAACTATTATTTTGTGAGAGTGGATTGGTAGTCAGGACCAATTGGTTCTAGTCCCTATTTGGCCACTGACTCACCATGTGGCATTTGGCAATTCACTTGAAACCAACATGCTAGGTAAGATGGAGAGATAGCAAAATAAACTATTTTAAGAAAGTGTTGTGAGGCTTAATTAATTGATGTTATGACATGCTTTGATAGCCACAGATGAAAAATGATATATCATTTAGTTCAAAGTACTCTATTATTGTGTGTTTGTATTCTAAGAGTTTTCAATGGAATTTATTGACACATTATGTGAGAATTTCTCAGTCTTTTCATTGTCAAGCATTGGCAATTAGATAATTATTTCAGAGCTGTTTATTTTTGAAAGTGGAGAATTATTTAGCAAATAGTTTAGATTTCATTTTTTTTTTGTTAGTGGGGATATTCTATAATTATTATAGTTGGGAAGAAATGAGTCAATAGGACTAACAGAATGTACAAATATAAACAAAATTTTAAATTCTATGAATAATGTAAGAAGAATGACACTTCTGTTATGCTAGGAAATCCTATAGCACTTCTTTCTTAGTAGATTTATGACTGACATTTGTTTGTCCTTTAGATGTTTCCTTTAATTGGCTACTGCCTTGTAGGAAGTAATTCTTCAGATACTCAGCCAGATGTTTTCTTGTAATATCTAAAGTATCTAGAAGTTAGCCCTACAGGTGCAAAACTACAGCAGTGAAATGGCCATTTGTCTGTCTATTTTATTATATTGCTGCTAGAGTGCCCTTTTTTTTTTCTTTTAACACAGTATTATCAAAGTACCATCGATAACTATGGACAGGTAGGGAAAATAAATACTGTATTTCAGTGTTCCTAGGTAAAAGCATTCAAGTCTATTTATGTGATAAGAGCATTAGCTGTTATTCATATAAGCCTTAGGCCTGAAATATAATTGCCCCATTGAAATCAGTTTGTAGGATTGGGATCACAGATTAGGCTTCTTAAGTTTAGCTATTTATTATTATAATTGTTATTCTTTCATATAATACTGAAATTAGAACATTAGAAATATGTACTTTTATACTGTCATTTAAGCATAATACACCACAGTAAAGAATCATAGAAGTGTAGGACTGGAAAGGACCTCAAGGGGTCTTCTAGTGCAGTCCCCTGCACTCAAGGCAGGACTAAGTATTGTCTAGACCATCTCTGACAGGTGTTTGTCTAACCTGCTCTTAAAAATCTCCAATGATGGAGATTCCACAACCTCCCTAGGCAGTTTGTTCAAGTGCTTAACTACCCTGACAGTTAGGAAGTTTTTCCTAATGTCCAACCTAAACTGCCTTTGCTGTAATTTAAGTCCATTGTTTCTTGTCCTATCTTCAGCGGGTAAGGAGAACAATTTTTATCCTGCCTGCTTGTGACTACATTTTATGTACTTGAAAACTGTTATGTTCTGCCCCCCAAAAGGTTCTCTTATCCAGACTTTAAAAAAAACAAAACATTTTTTTTTCAAATCTTCCCTCATAGGTCATTTTCTAGACCTTTAATAGTTTCCCATTTTGTATGTGTGCAACTGATTGGTCCTTCCTTAGCAGAGTAATTGGCATTTGTCCTTATTGAATTTCATCTTATTTACTTCAGACCATTTCTCCAGTTTGTCCAGATCATTTTGAATTTTAATCCTATCTTCCAAAGCCCTTGTGACACCTCCCAGCTTGGTATCATCCACAAACTTTGTAAGTGTAATCTCTATGCCATTATCTAAATCGTTGATGAAGATATTGAACAGAACCAGACCCAGAACTGATCCTTGCAGGTCCCAACTTGATATGCCCTTCCAGCTTGATTTGTACCACTGATACTCTCTGGGATCAGTTTTCCAACCAGTAATGCACCCACCTTATAACAGCTCCATCTAGGTTATATTTAACTTAGATTGTTTATGAGGTTATAGGAGACAGTAACAAAAGCCTTACTAAAGTCAAGATATACCACATCTTCCACTTCTCCCCCATCCACCAGGCTTGTTACCCTGCCAAAGAAAACTATTAGGTTGATTTGACATAATTTGTTCTGGATAAATCAATACTGATTGTTACTTATCACCTTATCTTGTAGGTGTATGCAAATTGATTGCTTAATTATGTGCTTTATTATCTTTCCAGGTACTGAAGTAAAGCTGACTGGTCTGTAATTCCCCAGGTTGCCCTTATTCCCCTTTTTATAGATTGGCACTGTATTTGCCCTTTTCCAGTCTTCTGGAATCTCTCCCATCTTCCATGACTTTTCAAAGATAATAGCTAATGGCTCAGATATCTTCTCAGTTGGTGCCTTGAGTAGTCTAGGATGCATTTCATGGTGACTTGACATCTAACTTGTCTAAGTAATTTTGAACTTGTTCTTTCCCTATTTTAGCCTTGGATCCTACCTCATTTTCACTGGCATTCACAAAGATAGATGTCCAATTGCTACTAAAACTTTTGGTGAAGACTGAAACAAAAAAGAGTCATTTACCACTTCTGCCTTTTCCACATTTTTTGTTGTCTCCCCCTGTCCCCACTCATTGATTAATGGGCCTACCCTGTCCTTGGTCTTCCTCCTGCTTATAATGTATTTGTACAATGTTTTCTTGTTATCCTTTATGTCTCTAGCTAGTTTAATCTCATTTTGTGCCTTGGCCTAATTTTCTAATAATCATATCCGGACAACAATTTGGCGAGGTATATCAAATCAATGCATACCACACTTAAAAAGACACTTTATAATTTATTTCTAAAGTTGTGACAAGCTTGTATTAGATATACAGTAGGGTGACTCACTTGGTATAACGTAGGTGTAAAAACAAATAGACCTTTGGTTGAAAAGAATTATTTTCAACATGCATTGTAACAAAACAAACACTTGGATAGAATACTTGAAGTGGAAAATTTGCAAAGAGATTAATCATTTGAAGGAATAATGCCTTTACCCACCATATAATACTTGTGTATAGTAGCTAATCACAATGTTCATTAATAAAGTGCACATTTAAAGCCACAGCATACCTTTGTGACAGTATATGCAATTTATTTATGGAACATTCTGCCTTCTGATTTTTATTTTTAAACAATGAAAATACTATAAATGTTTAAAGTTTCATTTTCTAAAGCAGGTTTATACATTAACAGTTATTTAAACTATTGCAGGGGTGGGGGGAGTTCTTAACACAGCCTTCCTTTGTCATCATGTATCTGGGGAGGGGATTTAGATTAATCTGAGTAAAATAGAACTTTTAGAATATATATTGATTTTCTTCATTTATAATGCTCCCATAAATCATAATCATCATGTGCCAGGCCTCTGTGCCCTTGATTCTGCTGGCTATAATCTAATCTTATAACTCAAACTCTCCAGAAAAACATTTTTCTTATTCTTTTCTTCTTATGCATTTTCCACTGCTTCCTCCATTTTATTTTTTATTTACCTACAATATTGCTAGCTGTACTCAGGATAACATCTCAAGGTCATCAAACTGAACTGATGAATAGCAGGATTTGTATGAACCTTGGCATTCCAACATTTATGGATAGAAGGCTTTTAAAAAAAATAAAAATAGGAAAAACTTGCTGGAAAAGTTTTCCAAAATGACTAGGATCCTTTGCTTTTTGTTTTGATTTTTTTTTAAATAATGCACATTAGGTCTTTGAATCACTTGGATTGTATAAGCCAATTAATTCATATGCACTTCAGACCATAGTTGCACAAATATCTAATTTCCTGAGGCTTCAACTGAAACCTGACCTTGCATTATTCAACGTATGATTGAGCTGAGAGATTTTACAAATTGTAATTTTAGTTCTCTTACACTGATTGCATTCAGAAACAGGGTTACTTCCCGATGTTCACATTCCTCTTTTTAGTACATATAAAAACAAAATGGCAGGCCCTCTGATATAGACTAACTCCAAATTATGGGTTAGATTGTAAGATTAAAAGCTTTCCTGATGTGAGTGGTGCAGAGATGCACCAAAACATCATTATTTGGTCCCTGGTTTCCCACTCTTTCTGGCGCAATTTGTGCCATCCCTACATCAGATGTAGCTTTCTGCCCCCTTTGCACTGGTTCACCTCTGTTGGCTGGCATGCTAAAGTTGCAGTAAAGGCTACTCCTATTCCTAGCCCCACCTAACATACACCATGTACATCTGTGCGGGGAGCTGGAGTAGCCTCCTGCTTCTCACACCACTTCATGGAAGGCTACCCTCACTCACTGCAACCTAAAATTTGCCTTACCCTCTGTGGGCAAGCACATTGGACAAATAACCTAGCCCTTGGATAGCCCACCTCATATTCACTACCTTGTTATACTGTCTGAGGAATTTGCAGAAGCAAAGGCTTATTGCTACTGTTCAATCTAAATAAATCTCAGCAGTTTGACACCTTTTGTCTCACAAACTTTGAATTATATAATAGAAATATCATGACATTATCCAAAAGTATTCACTAGCTGATCTGAATTCAGTAGGCAGAAGCTGAAGACAGCACCCCCATGGGAATTTGAACAGCGAAAGAGCTTTTTAATTTATGCCCAGACTAAAGCATGATTTGCTGGCAAGTCAAATTGACCAAAACAATTAGGGTTTTATTTTATTCTGCAGAAGAATTGTTTGATGGAGCATTACTTTTTTTTTTTTCAGTGTTACAATATTCATTCATATTTGAGACCTGGAAAAGATTCATAGATCAAAACTCAAATCTGATAAGGTTTCTTTCATTTTATTGTGGTGTAATCAAAGATCTGAAATTATAGTGTATATTTTCAACCAGTTGACTACTAATGCAGGGCATAAGTACATCATAATGGCAAAATTAGGTCAGACCAGTGATCCATCTAGCCCAGTATCCTGTTTTAGACTCATAGACTCTAAGATCAGAAGGGACCATTATGATCATCTAGTCTGACCTCCCACATGATGCGAGTCACAAAAGCTGACCCACCCACTCCTGGAATAATTCTCTCCCTTGACTCAGCTGTTGAAGTCCCCAAATCATGATTTAAAGACTTCAAATCGCTGAGAATCCTCCAGCAAGCAACCCCTGCCCCATGCTGCAGAGGAACGCGAAAAACCTCCAGGACCTCTGCCAATCTACCCTGGAGGAAAATTCTTTCCCAACCCCAAATATGGCGATCAGCTGAACCCCGAGCATGTGGGCAAGATTCTCTAGCCAGACCCTCTGGAAAAAGTTCTCTGTAGTAACTTTTAATATCCCATCATTGACCATTGTTACTAATTACCAGCAATGGCACGTTATTGACCTATTGACTAAAATCACTTTATCCCATCAAACCATTCCCCTCCATAAACTTATCAAGCTTAATCTTAAAGCCAGAGAGGTCTTTTGCGCCTACTGTTTCCCTCGGAAGACTGTTCCAAAACTTCACCCCTCTGATGGTTAGAAACCTTTGTCTAATTTCAAGCCTAAACTTCCCGACGGCCAGTTTATATCCATTTGTTCTTGTGTCCACATTAGTACTGAGCTGAAATAATTCCTCTCCCTCCCTGGTATTTATCCCTCTGATATATTTAAAGAGAGCAATCATATCCCCCCCTCAGCCTTCTTTTGGTTAAGGTAAACAAACCGAGCTCCTCGAGTCTCCTTTCATACAACAGATTTTCCATTCCTCGGATCATCCTAGTGGCCCTTCTTTGTACCCGTTCCAGTTTGATATCATCCTTTTTAAACATTGGAGACCAGAACTGCACACAGTACTCCAAATGAGGTCTCACCAGTGCCTTGTATAACGGAACCAGCACCTCCTTATCCCTACTAGAAATACCTCGCCTAATGCATCCCAAGACCGCGTTAGCTTTTTTCACGGCCACGTCACATTGCCAACTCATAGTCATCCTGCGATCAACCAGGACTCCGAGGTCCTTCTCCTCTTCCGTTACTTCCAACTGATGCGTCCCCAGTTTATAACTAAAATTCTTGTTAGTCATCCCTAAATGCATAACCTTACACTTCTCACTATTAAATTTCATCCTATTACTATTACTCCAGTTTACAAGGTCATCCAAATCTCCCTGCAGGATATCCCGATCATTCTCTGAATTGGCAATACCTCCCAACTTTGTGTCATCCGCAAACTTTATCAGCCCACACCTACATTTGGTTCCAAGGTCAGTAATGAATAGATTAAATAAAATCGGACCCAAAACCGAACCTTGAGGAACTCCACTGGTAACCTCCCTCCAACCTGACAGTTCACCTTTCAGTACGACCCGCTGCAGTCTCCCCTTTAACCAGTTCTTTATCCCCCTCTGGATTTTCATATTGATCCCCATCTTTTCCAATTTAACCAATAATTCCTCATGTGGTACCGTATCAAACGCTTTACTGAAATCGAGGTATATTAGATCCACCGCATTTCCTTTATCTAAAAAATCTGTTACTTTCTCAAAGAAGGAGATCAGGTTGGTTTGGCACGATCTACCTTTCATAAAACCATGTTGTAATTTGTCCCAATTGGCATTGACCTCAAGGTCCTTAACTACTTTCTCCTTCAAAATTTTTTCCAAGACCTTGCATATTACAGATGTTAAACTAACAGGCCTGTAGTTACCCGGGTCACTTTTTTTCCCCTTCTTGAAAATAGAAACCACATTAGCTATTCTCCAATCAAATGGTACCACCCCCGAGTTTACAGATTCATTAAAAATTATCGCTAACGGGCTTGCAATTTCTCGTGCCAGTTCCTTTAATATTCTTGGATGAAGATCATCCGGTCTGCCTGATTTAGTCCCGTTAAGCTGTTCGAGTTTGGCTTCTACCTCGGATATGGTAATGTCAACCCCCACTCCTTTATTCCCATCCGTCTCGCTTACTAGTGATATAGACTTGGGCTTTTAATAATTTTAATCTTATCTAAAACAGCCTTTCCAGCAGCATAGTGCCCCCTACCACTCAGATGAAACAAACACCCACTGACTCACCAAAACATTTCTTTCCGCTCCTAAGTAGTCTCCCATCCAAGTACTGAACCAGCCTAATGATACTTACTCTGTAAGCACATTATAGAAGCTATTTTAAGATCCTTTTAAAAGCTCACTCTTCACCACCCCCATGCAAACATCACAAATGTCAGTACATATGCAACTACCTACTGTTAACAGTGACTATCAGTCTTCTATAAGAATTGTATAATTCCAAGGATTCTAAAAAAATAGTCACTCTAATAAACTACATTTGTTGACCTTACCTTGTTAACATTTTCAGCTGCAGCAGAAGGGTTATTTTGCACTATTCAGTAGAAACCAAAACTGTTTTGACAAAAATTCATGTCAATGAGCTCTGGAAGAAGTCTTGATTTTGGTTTGAACAATGATAGCTGCGATGTGGGATTTTAAAATTGAAGATAAAATACTTAAATATAGAAGTGATCCTTAAAGATTCCATGACAGATGCCAAGCACATTTTTCCTCAAAATAAATAAATAAACAAATAAATAAATAAAGGCTTACAAATCAACAGGTCATTAACTTTCAATACAATATAGCAGGTGAATCCCAAGTTGGTATGACTATACTAAGAATGCATTAAATTTATACATTTCCCATATCTTTGTGCAATCTTAGTAATTTAAAATAGGCCCTGAGCTGCAATACCTAATACAGTTTATTGAAAGATAACAGTGTGCTTTATTACTTTGACCTTTAAATATTTTGTGTTTTGATTGGCTGTATATTTCACCTCTACCCTACAGGTTAGTGAGGCTTTAACCTGGAGAAGGAGTGGAATGGACACAGTCAATCATAATACAGTAAAAAAACCTGAGAGCATGCATACTATAATTCACAGGGTATATGACACATCCAAATTTTGACAACTCATTCTCATGACAGAGATTGTAACAAGAAGTGAAAATGGCAAAACATCAATCTACTTTCATGACAAAGACTACAACTGGAAGGAGAAAAATATGCATTTAACCTCTTTTGGGCAGCTTCTTCCATCTAGGGATGGAGAAAGTACTTCCATATTTCCAGATAAATTCCTTAAAAACATTCAGGAATCAGATGAGGGACAAATGGTTTGTGGGACGTGACTCTCATATGAAGCATAATGAATGAATGAATCTTCCAAAAAATAACAACATCCACTGCAAAATCTAATGCAATAATGATATTTAGGACTTGTATTGTCTTTTCCATCTAGAAATCTCAGTGTTTACAAAGATGGATAGGTATTATTCCTATTTTAGAAAATGAATACATGAAAAAGAGTTAAAGTGACTTGTCCAAGGTCACACAAAGTCAGTGGCAGTGCTGGTAACAGAGTCCTGGTCCCCTAATTCTAAATATGGCATTCAACCCATGATCCCAACATTTCCTATCTGTACTGTGATTACGTTGTTCATAACATTATTAAGTTTTAAACGTGTGGGCGAAAGTTCTCCATGTTGCGTGTCTGTTTCATGTAACATTTTGGGGGGAAGTTTCAGCTAAAATAGTTCAATCATTTCCAAGAATAAGACTAGAGGAATATGTTGTTATGAAAAAAATCTTTAACTGTTCCACTGAGAAGTTCTAGTGCCTCCACATTTTGGAGCCGGGATTTGAAGTTCAGCAGGTGTTTGCTGTCCTTGCAAAAATCTGCCCAAACATGGCAAAGTAATAGGCCTTTTGAAAGATTTGAGTTTGCATATGCTTAGTAGAGACATGTTAGAGTTTGTAAGTTCTCTGAAGAGCAGAATCTGCACTGAGCATGCTCCAGCCCTTCACAACTCCTACATCTGATTTCCAAGAGCCTGACAGGTATGAGCATGCTGTAGTCTGGGCCTGCAGGGACTGAATAGAAATGTCACTGCAGTTGCTGTTCCTGACTATTGTGTTTGGCACACAGCACTGTAACTGACATCTGGTGCCAGGCAATTTGGAGGTGAAGGAGCTAGTGACACTGGAATTCAAAGTGTTGAGAAATAGAGTGGTAGGAGGAGATTATAGGAATTAGAGGGTGAAGGAAAGCAGAAAGAAGGGGGGACAGGAGCTGGTGGATGCAGTAGGTAGGAGCAAATGAGGCTGGGAAGACATATAGGTGCAGAGGACAACAATAACCAGGGCAGATAGGATCAGAAGGGGAGGGGAAGAGGAAGGAAGGTGCAGTAGTTAGGGCACCAGCCTGGGACCCAGGGACCTGGATTCAAGTTCCTACTCTACAACAAACTTCCTCTGTGTTGTTGGACAGATCACTGTCTCTCTGTGCCTCAGTTCCCCATCAGTAATAGGCAGACTATAGCACTTCCCTACCTCACAGGGGCATTGTGAGGAGAAATGAATTAATGACTGAGAGACCCTCAGTAATGGGGGACATCTAAGAACTTAACATAGCTAGATAGAGGGGGGCAGAAGCCAAGAGCTGAGTGCAGGAGGTTTGGAAAGGGGAAGGTGAGCAGGCTGCAGGCACAAAGTCAGATTTATCTATAACCACTAGAGAACACTACCCTACAGAGCCTGGACTTGAGCACAGAGTCCATGGTCTCTATAGTCCACTCTGGTCAGAAATGGCTGTGAAACCCACTATCAAAATGTGTCCTAGCTAACACAGTAGATAACATTCTACTACTGCTACAAGTTACTTCATTAGTTTGAGTGGTAGTTGTCTCTGCTGTAATCTAAAGTTCCAAATCCTGCTGATCACCCAAACTGGGAGCCAATATGGTTCCACATGATGGAATCAGTTTTTTTCACTTTTTTAAGCATAAGAAGTTACATTAAAAGAATATTAAGTTTGCAAAGGTGAAAAATGGTATGTGATCATGTAATTAAAGACTACCATAATGCTATGCAGGAGGCAGCTGACTTTAGGTTATGCAGGCAACCTTAATTCTGGCATTTCCTAACTTTTAAGTGCTAGATTTTGCAACCTAACAATTGTGTAATGAATAAAGTTTTTACATTTTTTTAAAAGAAGCTAATAGTGTGTATGTATGTGTATATACACACCCCTCTCCCTTTGGAAAAATATAGTTTACAAAAACTTATGTAAGGGTAAGTGAGAAGGGAGATTTGGTCGTCTTGACACATACTTATTTTTAATGATCATAGTTAAAGCTTAAAATCCGTCAATCGTTTGACCCAAAAATGTAATGTTGAAGAGATGCTCTCTTATTATAGCAGGCCGTTTCCCATTGCCAATATACACTGTATTCTAGATCTGCTCATTATACACACACAGGCTGCTCTGTAAATGAGACCTTCATTTTTTCCTGCAGATTAGCACCTGCAATCCTAGTCAAAGCTCTGACCCCTGGCATGCTTCCTCCTCCCCAATTGCCTAAGGGTGGTGATGGAAGCTTTTAAGTGACAATCATCCAGCATATTGTGCCTGGTAACTCCTGCTGCTGCTAATTCTTCCCTTTACTGCAGCTGCACAGGTAAGTGCAGTTTAGAAGCAATGGTAATTCTGCTTTTGTGGCACCTGGGTTACTGCCTCACTAAAAAAAATAAATGACAAAGATCAGGATACAATACATTTACCTTCATCCCAATTCTGCCTGTCATTCACAGCTGTTTACTGAACATGTCACACTTTGTCATTCATATGAAGGATCTATGTACCTCAGATTGTATAGTGCTTATCTCAGAAAAGAGCTCCAAAGCAGCAACAGCTAATCAGGGGCCTACCCTTCATGCGACAACCAAAGAACTGAAGGATGTTCCATTGAGATCAATGGGATTTTTGCTCTTATTTTGATAGGAGAAGGATCTGCCCTTCAGGGGTAACTAAAGAGGGCTAAAGCCTCACCTAAAGTTTTGACTTAGAACTATTCCTGAGCAGAAGTTGAACAATAGCAGGTTTAAGAACAGGAGTGGGTTGGTCATTCTTAGACCACTGAGTTTAGAGTTGCGTCTGGCCTCTGTGTGCCAAAATCCCTAATTCAGATTGGTGAAAACTAGGAGTAATGAGAGTAAATTAATAAATGGAAGTATGACATGGTTTCAGATTAATACTATTTTACCCTCCTTTCTACTTCTTAGGGAAGGAAGGACTCTAAGGGAACTGCATGGTAAAGAACAGGACTTTGTTTCATGTAGGGATCTCTAACTGTGGAAATCCTGCAGGGAGAGGGTGCAAAAATCCAGTTCTTACTCCTTCATGATGCTGGGCCATTCCCGTTTAATTTTATAGACTCTCCCACCCTGAAAAAAAACTTAGATACGTGAATGCATGTGATAAAGTATGAAAAATGTATACTTAACTAGCCTCCTTTCCTGATCTTTAAATTGCTGTCTTTTTAACACTTTCCTAGAGCAGAGAGGAAAGTGTCCTTTTACTTTTCCCTGTCTTAAGACTTAAAGGATGATTAAGCAGTGCAGCATGGCTGCAGTTCAGCTCAAATTGGGATGTGAGACTATTGTCTCCCAATGAAAAAGAGGGGGGCGGGAAGAGAGAGAGAAGAGATCTTAGGTCATTTTTCGTTGTTTTGTCTCACCATTGTCACAGAGATGGAAATGCTAGCTTAACAGGTGAGGAAACCTCACATCTTTACTATACTTATTACTGCTGCACTTGGCTGAGATTTCTCTATCTGCTGAGGATGTGTTACGGATACAAGGCAGGCTGCACCCTAGAGAACCTGGACTGGTGCAGGGACAATCTCACTAGGACTCAGTACCAAAAAGAACTGCCAGTCACTGCTGTAGGAAAGTTCTCTGTGGCAAGGCTGGCTCTGTTGTGGATCTGTTGCTATGAGGATGGTTGCTGTAAAGATAGGTGCTGGCAGCTGGTCCTAGAGTGTAACGCCAGCAGGGACCACAAGATCATCAGTCTGACCACCTATATATCACTACCGCCTCCACCCAGAACTTGCACAGTAAATCATACAACATAAGACCAAAATATTACAGCCTACAGGAGACTAGATTATTATGTGTCACAGGCAGAAAATAGGAGGGACCAACGTGCACCAGTGTGGCCTAATGACTGGGAAATAATACTCAGGTAATTCTGGCAATTTACCTGTACCCACATGCTGCAGAGGAAAGCAAACTCCCCACAAGATCACTGCCAACCTGACCTAGGGGAAAATTCCTTCCTGACCCCACATATGTCAGTGAGCAGTTAGACCCCAATCATGTAAGCAAAGAACAGGCAGCCAGACAACTCCAAGAGAGAAAGCTTGGTGCCAGCTCAGAGCCCAGGTCCATTTGGCCCAATGTCCCACCTACAGCCACGGCCATCCCTGGTACTTCAGAGAAAGGAGATAAACTCTCCCAGAATACAATGGCGGTGGGGGGGTGAGGGGGTGGGGGGAAATCTTCTGACCCGGCCACTGGCTGGCTGAAATCCTGAAATTTGATATTTAGGCACTTAAGACATAAACCAGAAATGATCCCAAGGGCATTTGAGCCCTGCCCCATCCATCACAAGCAGCCATGTCATACAACTGCACTCATTTGTCTAGCTCTCTCTTCGAACTAATTAAGTCGTATGCCCTCACAACTCCTATTGGAAGGCTGTTCCAGAACCTCAACCTTCTGATGTTTAGAAACTTTTTTCTAATTTCCAGACTGAATTTGTTCCTGGCCAGCTAATATCCATTTATTCTTGTGCCAATATTGTCCTTTAGCCATTTACCACCCTAATGTATTTATAGAGAGGAAATCGTATCCCCTCTCAGCTTTCTTTTTGCTAGACTAAACCAGCCAACCTCATAAGAACAACAACATAAGAATGACCATACTGGGTCATATCAATAGTCCATCTAACCCAGTGTCTTGTCTTCCAACTGTGGACAATTCCAGATGCTTCAGAGGGAATGAATAGAACAGGGTAATTATCGAGTGATGTCCCTGGCATCCACTCCCAGTCTCCTCTTATAAGATAGGTCCCTCCATTCCCTGGTCCTTCTAGTAGTTCCTGTCTGCACTTTTTCTAGTTTAAATTAATCTTTCTTGAACTTGGGAGACCAGAACTATACACAGTATTCCAAATAGGGTCTTACCAATGCCTTGTGCAATGGCATACTTCTGTCTCTACTGAAAATTCCTTACCTAATACATCCTAGAGTTGCATTTCCCTTTCTCTCAGCTGCATCCCATTGGTTGCTCATGGTCATTCTGTGATTGAGCCACCCATCTCTCCTCCTCTGTTGCTTCCAACTAATAAGACTCCAACATACAGCAGACATTCTTATTATTAGACCTTAAGTGTCTGACCTTGCACTTGTACTATTGAATTCCATCCCATTTCTGTCACTCCAGGTTCCAAGGTCATCTAGACTTCCTGTATAATATTCTGATCCTCCTCTGTATTGTGATGCCTCCTAGCTTTGTGTCATCAGCAAATTTCATTAGCACACCTACTTTTTGTGCCAAAGACATTCATAAAATAATAATAAAGAAAAGTTTACTTTTATCCACTGTACTATGCTTGTATTGATCCTCATCCCCATCTTCTCTCATTTAATTAATAATTTCCCATATGGTACTGTGTCAAATATTTACTGAAGTCCAAGTATATTAAATCTACTGCACTGCCTTTATCCAAAACAAAGAAAAAGTTAGTTTATCAAAGAAGGATATCAGTTTAGTCTGGCATGATCTCCCTTTGGTAAAGCCATGTTGCATTACATACACTTCATCTCTATAAATTAAATTATTCTTTCCATCACAAAAATTGTTCTAAAACCTTGCATACTACTGAAGTCAAATTAACAGTTCTGGAATTGCCCACATTACTTTTTCCCTTTTTTAAAATATAGGTACAACGATTAGCTATTCTCCAGTCATATGGTACTGCACCAAATATATAGATTTATTAAAATTCTTGCTACATGATTAGCAATCTCATATACCAGTTATTCAATATTCTTGGATTGAAACTATCCAGGCCCCCTGATTTGAGCTCATTAAACTCTTCACTACATCTGAGGTGGAAGAAATATGCAATTTCCATTTCTGGACACTCATTTGCATCAGCCATACTGGCTTCACTCACATGTTCCATATGATTGCCTCAGTTTTCAGTAATGACAAAGTATTTATTTAGTGTTTGGGCCATACTGTAGTCATTCAGATTTGCAATGCCGCTGCCAAAAAAAAGGCAGATGGCCACATGAAATAAAATATCCTTTGGTGGGCTCCTGCTGGAGGCCCTTTGTGGTTGTGGGGAGACAGGATCTTGAAGACTATACAGAATGGCAGGAGTATCAGGAGGAGGAAAGAAAAGAGATTTCACAGTAGTGAAAAAGGAGAATGAAGGCAAAAGGTTGCTGGTGCTTCACTTGAAGCAGGAAAAAGCATCTAACAATCCAAAGTAGAGCTCTGTGGGGCTTGAAAGCTTGTCTCACTCACCAAGAGAAGTTGGTTCAACAAAGAAGATAATACCTCACCTACTTTGTCTCTCTGATATCCTGGAACTAACACGGCTACAACTATATTTCATAGTATGAAATATTATGGAGTAATGCATGTGCACTAAGATCAAACCTGTCTCTAAGGGGAAAGTAGAGCAACCTACACAGTAGAGTCTCCAAACTGGGTGATGAATGCTTATGAAAATAGCACAAGTTTTTGAAAAAAACATAAGTTATTTTGAAACCTTACAGTTGCACTTCTCCTTTATTCCCCACCAATAAAAGTCCAATGCTTCCCATATCACCCCTCTAAGCACAGTTCAGATTTCCCTCGTAGTCCTCTCCCCATACAGGGCTGCCTTGCAAAACCCCAGTTGCCCCATTCTCCCTCATATCCCCTCTGTCTACCATAATCTCCTCCCTAACAATTTCTATTTTAAAATATCAATACATCACTGTGGACACACATCAATATGTGAATGGTTTGGTAAGGTAGAACGGGCATGCTGAGGACTGTGCATGTGAGGCAATATGTGGGGGAGATAAAGTTTGTGTGAGGAAGGTGACTGTAGGGGGGCTCTGGGAGACAGGGAAAATAGGAGGGACTGTAGGTGGTAAGGGGGATGGTAGGCAAACAAAGCTTTGATGGAGCATATGGAAATATGAGTTGTGTGTGAGAATGGGGAAGTGTTAGACCTCAAGCTGGAGGATCTGGAGCGGGAAAGGAGGAGGATGTGCCTGCAGTGTCTGAAGTAACTGAATGTATGGATGAAATTTCAGGTGGACCCAAAGAAATGTGGGGAAAGCAGCAAAAATTTCACAGGAGGCATTTTAATCACTTCCTCTGAAAAATATATATATAATTTTTTTTCTGAAATATTACATCAAAAATTCAGTTGTGCTCTGAAGCGTTATTGTGCCAAGTTAACATATGTGAACAAGTATTTTAGTCCTGGTTGGAATGCAAATCTCAGCACAACCTTAACTATGAAATTATAGTACAACTCCAAAATCAACATTCAGTAAATCTAAAGCTTTAGCATACTGAAAGGGGTGCAGAATATCTTGCAAAATCAAAGCACGAAAGGGTCAAAGTTCTGCAACCTCCTCCACACCCAGTAGTTAAGTGGCTTTTAAACCCCTTTAATAAATATTCCTATTCTCTGCTAAGTAAACTTTTCCATCAGCAAAGGATTCTAATATAGCTATTTTAAATACAACCTGAAATCTAATTTATTAAAATTCATGCATACATTTCAAAATATATTCATTAGCTACCTGTGCAGCCCCATATTGCTCATGAAATTGCTCTCCACTTTATTCATACAGAAAATAGATAGTACTATCAGTGAGAGTGAAGTTGCAGCTCTCTCCTCATTTGAAATGAGACAGGATTTCTTTTGCTTTCAATAATTTTGAATATCTAAGTGGGGAGCTATTGATATACAGAAATATACTAAAATTAGTATCAAGATGATCTGAGTCACAATTTTTTTATGGGTCAGCTGAAAGCTTTACTTTGGGAAGATACCACTGCTGTCTGACCTGAATTAGCTCTGACTGGCTAAAGACCAATAGTCTCTAGGAAACATGCAAACAATCTTTAGCTCCGAAGTTAGTATTTGCAAAGAAGCATGGTCACATTACTCAAGGCTAGCACAAATCCACTGCTCACCATTCATTTTAAAATTACTCCCCTTGTTTCTACAACAATCTTTTGACTTTTTCTAGCCCATGTCTTACACCTTTTCACTCTACTCTTCTTAGCATTGGACTCCTCTATATCCTTGTGATGGGGTGGATAAACCGTATGCTGGAGAGTTAAGAGTGCAGGAACAACTCTGGGCTCAAGAAGCCTCCCCCCAACAGGCCTGATGGGCATGCTCCAGTTGGTAGAAGGACTTAAAAAGGAATCTTTTCAGCATAGCAGGTTGATAGGTGGAGAGAGGCAGACCTACACTTACTACTGCAAAGGGACTGTGTCAGGAAGGCGTTCCCAGGGGGAGGGCTGCTACACAGAGCGAGGCTCCCTACCCCTCCGAGACCTGCAGACCAGTTCATTATGGACAACCAACAGCCACGACATGCCCCAAAGGGAGGAACAAAGCAGAATGAAGAGATCGAGAGAAGAGCATTAGCCAGCCACATGCAGCTGACTTCTGCATTACATCCTCAAGAGGGCCCCTGGAATGGGAGGGGTTGGCTTCCCCCACCCAATAACCACTAGGTGTGGCTGCTGCCGGACTGCTACCGCTAGGCAGAAGCACTCCTGCTTACAGTTCTAGATGCAAGTAATTTCTGCTCTGCAAATTCTGTGATATGGATCAACTTTCCTATATCGCTCTGCTTCATTAACTCCTCATCTCTTTCAAATTTCACTCCAAAATGTATTTTATTCTTCTCCACCAAAACTACATTTCTTTCTACCTCTCCTTTTATTTGTTTTTTAATTTACAGCCACAAAGATGGAGAATATGTGGAGTTCCCCCTTCTGTGCTTTTTAGCTTGGGAGAACTCAGCTCTCTTTAAGCCTCCTCCTCATGCCTATGTCTGGCTGGTATAATAAAACATATGAGGTAGGAGAATATGATGTCGGCGTATGAAAAGGAATTGGTTCCTGAATGAGGCATTTATTGGTCTCAGTTACAGTGTGCCCCCAAGCCTAGAGGAAGCAATGCAGGGGGTCTTCATTTCTGATGCCCTCAGCGACCACTTCTTTGGCCTTGTGATGGCCTTTCCAGTCTGTGTTTCTCCCAAGTCTCCATCTGGGTGTCCTGTGGTGTGGTTACAAATTCCAAGCCTTCCCACCTGTAGTTGGGATAACATCGTCTGATAAGAAAAAAAGAATTGTCTAACCTAGAAATTGCCTATCAGTCCCCATTTTTATTTTAATAAAAAAAAATATATATATATATATCCTTGATGGCTGCACAACATGGCCACCATTGGTTGGCTGACTTCTTGTACATGTTATGGAAGACATGGGCTTCAAGGAGTATTTGGAGGAGAAAGTAGTAGAATTCCAGTTCAGATGTCAGGTGTTGCAGGCTGAATCATGATTCCCTTATTAATGCTAAATGTGGAAAAATTCCCCTTTTCTAAACTTAATCTCCCTGCTTGGTTTCTAGCATCAGCCTCTGAGAGACAAGTGGGAAGGTTCATTTAAAGTCCTCCTTCACTCTGCCTTTCCTGCACTTGTTTTACTTATTGTCAAAATAATAAATTTTAGATGTCTTCTGGCCCTTTACAATTCACTTAGGTCCATAGATTCAGGTAAGCATGTAATGTTTAGTGCATTGGCACTGACTCCGTGGGTGCTCAGCACCCACTGGGGGTCCTGCCAATCAGCTCCACCTCTTTGCCCCCAGCACCTCCCACCCACCGTTGATCAGCTGTTCAGCAGCAGGCAGGATGCGCTGGGTGAAGAGGGGGTGGAGCGGAGGCAGGAAGATGCAGAGCGAGAGTGGGGCATGCTCAGAGGAGGGGGAGAAAAGAGGCAGAGCAAGTGTGGGAAGGAGTGGAGTGGGGGCAGGGCCTTGGGCAGAGCAGTGGTGGAACACCCCCAGGGAAAATCAGAAAATCAGCACCAGAGCTTCAGTGGCCTTCCAAACTTCAAAAAATTTGTCCATCAAAACAGCAACCTTATAACACTATGAATGCATTTCAGCTCTACAGCGATCAGATATATACTATGATGCTACAATTGGACTATATGAAAGAAGAATTTGTTACATACTTGGAATTTAATATTTTGTAGGTAGTTCAATTAAAAAAAAAATAAGTGTCTACTTCACACAGTTTTTTGGCTCTTATAAAACATGAGGTTTAAAAACGTATTTTAACTACTTTAACAATTTTAGCAGATGTTTACACCATGTATATTGCTATTTCATTTTCACTCTTCCATCCTTCACTCCTACACACTAGCAGTCAGCTAGTATTTTTCTCATTTTTCTATGGACTGGCACTTGGAAACACCCACTTCATTCCTTCACAGCTTCACTCACTGAATAGTTTTCAATTGCGTTGAGGCAAAGTCTAGTGCACAGATGAAAAAGTCATACAGTACCTAGCAACTGCGTGACTGCTTTTCAATTTTTTAAATCCATTTCTTAGGTTTCTGACAGACTCGAATTGAATGTTTTTAAAGGAAATGTGAAAACTGAACTTCTGCTTTTAATAAGATTCCAATATAGGCTGTAGTGTCAACATGCTTTGAATTATATTTCTCCTTTAAAATATATGGTGCCAAGACAAAAGTAATGGCTCTTTTCATTGTTTGAAATCACATTTAACTGTATGTAGCAACTCAAATGGTCATGTACAAATTATACCCCCTGTATGGCATGTTTAAAAGAATTGGCAAATAGAAAAATCATGTGTCTTTACAATACATACTTGTAAGTACCCTACTAGGAAATCAGAGGACACAGAATAATCAAGTGTACATAGCTGCCTACGCTCAGGATTTGGAGTGAATTTCTCAGGCCTTCAAAGATGTCTCCAAAATTCAAGGATTTTCTGGGGTTTCCTAGTTTGTGTGTCACAAATATGAAAGTGACACTGAAAAAAATACAGGGGGAAAAACAGACAGATCTTGTCTGCACAAGTTGCAAAGCTTCCAGTTTTTAAGCCTCATCATTGTCAAATTCACCTGTAGTAGATGATGTATCATTTATGTTTTGATGTATTTTTTTAAATATCAAATACTGAAGCTTGTGGTGTGTGCAAACAGAGATGTACAGGCTTTTAGGTCCTTATTCAAGAGAGAGAGAGGAATTAACCACATAGTTTTCTTTCTTTATAAAATGAACCTTCCATCTCTCTCATCAGGTAATTTCATATCCACTTTTTGATATTTGGTCGTTAATAATATTTTTCTATAAAATACATGCTTAAATATCTGTAAAAATGCTCACAAAACAATACTTAAAACTAACAACAGATACATGGGAGAACCATAGGCATGAAAGTAGTATGCACCAACTCTCACGCACATCCCCTCCCCCCCGCATCCTTCATCCATGAAGTTCAACTATGTTGTGCCAATGAAGTTTGTGTTCAAAACTCTCAGCATTAAATTTTGCTGTTTATAATATGATTTTTTATTACACTATTTATATATAGAAGTTTTGATTTATATATGCATCCAAATATTGATAAATCTGCTATTTTCTGTTAGGAGAATAGAAATGTTCCTGTTGCAGCATTATGAAAAGATGGCTCTTTAAGTCTTTAACCGGTGTCCATGCATGTTTTTTGCTGCAGCCCTATGTGCATCTGTTAAACTACCACAGCACAGAAAAGTAATAAAAAATGTTGAACATTTTACACATTTTTACAGTAGATGAACACAAATATTATTTAGCACTATATACCTATGATTCTCCCTAGCACTAGGCCAAGCAAGCAGATACTGTAGCCAAGTTCTTTAAAATATCATTAAAGCACTACAATAAATATTTCAGTTCCATTTCCCTGGAAAATAAATACAAAGATTAAAGAAAAGTGATCTGATTATTCATTAGACACTTTCTCCTCTTTGCCTGGGTGAAGGTAGCTACTGCATTTCATAAATTTGGAAAGATTCACATACAAATACATCTATTCATTCCCACACACACAAATATAAATGCAAATAATTATAACAGTGGTGTGACATAATTAACTTCCCCCATTCACACTAGAACCCAGATTCCTGAGTTCATGGTTTGGTCTACAATTAAGTTATATCATCATAGCTGTGTCAGTCAGGAGTGTGAAAAAACCACAAACAATCAACATAGCTATGTCAACAAACCCCCCATTGTAGATATATCTATGTCAACGGATGAGTGCTTTTGTCAACCTAGCTCTGGTTGTTAGAGAGGGTGGTGTTCAAAAAAACCTCATTTTGGTCTAGGCTGTGTCTAAACCAGGGAGCTATGCTGACGCAGGCTCTGTAGAGTAGACATACCCCCAATCCCTTGTCTTCACCACAAGATCATCCTACTTCCATGAGTAAGGACTACTCAAATGAATAAGGGTTTGCAAGATCAGCCCTTTTGCATATGGGGCAGTTTTGCAAAACCTTAGCAGAAAAACAGAAGGAAACTTAGGATATCTTAATTTACTGCCACTAGTACACTGAAGGTGAAGAATTTAGTAGCAATCTGACAATTAATAAATTTTAATTAAAAAAAAATTCTAGACATTTCAAAGTAAAAATACACTGTTCTTATATATGTACATGACTTGTGAAGTAAATGCTAGCTATGTAATATATACTACTACATCTTTCAAAGTGAAAAAATACAACTGAAGCAAAAGCTACAATAAGAAAATACACTGCTGAAAAAAAATTACCAATAGCACTCCTCTCTCCAATAATCTTTCACATTTCTCTCTTCCTTTATATTTCTCATCATTTCTGAAGGATTCTCAATTAAAACTAAAGGAAAAGTTTAATATGGTATGAAGACAATTGTGCTAATAGATTTGAAGTGAGTCTATTCTTTAAAAAGGCAAAATACTTCTGTGCCCGAATTTGAGTTTAACAGGCACACAATCAATGATCCATCCAGGCTTATACATTTGTTTTCCTTTTCTAAGCCTACATCTTGTGTTAAAATGCACTTATTTGTTCCTTCTTTAGTGTAGGTGCAGCAGCCTACAATGTATTCATTTGTAAGGTCATACTCCTAGTTAGCCTTGTAACCTTCCACAGAGAAAACAAATCTTTAAGATGGAGACTCAGTGGATCTGTGCACCCTTGTTCAGAAGTTTCTATAAATCTACAGATTTCATGCAGTGGATTGAATGTCCTCTCTATTTGTTTTCCAAAATCATATCTAAAACTGTGTAATTAGTTAATGTGCTGGCATATGACACAAGAGAAAAATAAGTACTGTATTATTTTTTTTTAATAAAACATTTTAATGTTGAGGCTACTGTAAACAGGGGCAGCTCTAGCTTTTTTGCCGCCCCAAGCACGGCAGTCAGGCTGCCTTCGGCAGCATGCCTGTGGGAGGTCCCCGGTCCCACGGATTTGGCGTACCCGCCGCCTAATTGCCGCCGAATCTGCGTGACCGGCGGACCTCCTGCGCTGGTTCCTGGAGCCGCCGCTGACTATAAATGCATAGATATTCCCTGTGCTAAGAACATAATGGCCATACTGGGTCAGACCAAAGGTCCATCTAGCCCAGTATCCTGTCTTCTGACAGTGGCCAATGCCAGGTGCCCCAGAGGGAATGAACAGCTAACTAGGAATCAAACTTAACATACACATTGATAATAATTGCAATAGTCATTTAAATAAATATTAGGAAAAATTCTCTACACTCCAATTCTATTAGATCTACTAAAAGAAACCACCAGAAGCTAACTGAAATGGTTACAACAAAATTAGAGCTACAACAGTTACTTTCTTTGTCTGATGGAAATTCTAGGGGAGCAAGGTGCATCAAGTGACAGCCTTTGTAAATGTTAGCCTCTTGAACTTTTTTGACCAACCCCTATTTTATATCCCACATTTTGTATGCAAATGGAAGCTCATCTGAAATCCTATGTTCTATGCCTCAAGAAAAAAAGTCTCCCACCTACTTGTTTTGTTCAGGCAGCAGTCTCAGTGGGGCCTCACTGGAATTTCCTTCATGCAGTGGGAAGAGGGGAGCTCCTGGAAATATTTTTTTCCCAGTGTTTCAGGATCTTACAACCAGCAATCAAACCCCTCAAAAAAGAAAAATGCAGAAATGCACAAGAAGGGGCCCTTAATCAGAGAGAAACATATACTGTATTAATAACTGAAAATGAAGAGGTTAGAAATGACTTGGCAAATGTGAGCAAAGGAAGATAGCAAAATAGTCTTCTAAATACATGCATTCACAAAACATAAATTAGCTTATTGGGAAAATAAGGAGAGTATCCTTCTCCGTCTATACTGTACTTGTGAATTTCTACTATCAGGATATGTTTGCCTGGACATGAGCAAAATACGGCCAACAGAATTTTTAATGATATAATTGTCAGCATATAAAATACATATCTTTAGTTTCACATACATCTGAGATACCTGCAGAAGAGACAGTATTGTTGAATTGCAGCAGGGGGTCTGAGAAGGAGCATAGAATGCCTTTCTCGTAAGTGTGTGTTCACCATACTGTAACCTCAGAAGCTCAGTACCGCTGGATCTCTCTGCTAATAACAAAGCTTAAGTCCCCTACTTGTGTGTGACTGAATTTACTTCCAGAAGATACTATGCTCATTACACACAATGAAGCAGGAGAAACCAGCACCAATATTGAAAGAATTTTCTCTTTTTCTTGCTGGATAGTGCCTTCTGGCATGTGCTGATCAGAATAGACAGACACAGGAAGGAGAGTAGTATGTACAGAATTTCACATGATAAAGCAGCTTGAACTGCTGAGTTGGACTCTCCCCCTCTTTCCTCCAAGCATGGGGCAAAAGAGAGCCAGCTTCCTCTGTGTGTGGGGAATATGGGAGACAAGAACCTCCAGGTCATCCTGGCATTTAACAAAGGAGCTGTTTCCTCTCTCCAGCTACACCGTTCCTGTCCAACAAATGGCAGAGGGAATGATGAGACTTGCCAGCTCCCAGGGAGAAGATTACCAGTCCTCCAAGCCTACACTCCCCCAGCCTGGAGAAAAGAAAAAAAACCTATTGCCAGCCCTTTCTGGAAAAGAATCTCTTAGACTAAATGAGAGAGAAGGAGATGGCTGCTGGGGTGGGAGTGAGCGAGAAAGGGAACAGCCTGGGAGCAACAGTGAGTGATAGTTTACAGCTCCAGAATTCACCTCCAACTTTCTGCAGTCAACACCACTACAGTAAGTTTAACTTTATTTCCCCTTATGTGTGTATCTGGACAAAAAAGACAAGTTATCTTTTCGGAAGTACAAGAAAATAGCAAGAATCTCCTTAATCAGTGGTGAGTTAATACAGTAACATTCATCTGTTAAATGCTGAACACATAATTTTTAGGCAGTTTTATTTTGCATATGAATTAAGAGGAATAAAGTAGATGGGTTCCTTGATGATAGCTTGTTACACAGTGGTAAATCTCATCGTGTTTGTGGTTATCAATTTAGATTGATAAGACTCCATTAATTATTAACAGGGCTGGAAAAGGCATGATGCTATAATACAGATGTCATTTGCAAGTCCCATGCAGTTTATTCTGCACTAGAATAGATCATGCTGGTAGAGTGAATGCCCTAGAGGCTGAGGTGCATTGCATCCACTTTGTGCTGCAGTGCTGGCAGTTTCTGAACCTAAACCCATGTAGCTGGCCACCAGGGGTCCCCCCAGTGTAGAGTCAGTATAACAGCTCATCTGTCACCCCACCTTTTCACTGCTGATGTAGGGTGCATGACTCAGGCTTCCGTAAGTTCTGCTGAGCCCTGGCTACTGTATCTGTCCTTTGGAGTTGTTTGTAGCCATGATAACTTAGACCAGCCAGTCCATAGTCAGAGGAGTGAAAAGGCCATCTCTGCACACATATATGCAGAATCATGCTGAGCTGAGCTGTGTTGCACATCCCTTGACCAATCCAGGTGTCATGGATTGGAAAGTGGTTGAAAACAACAAGCTAATAGTAAGTGTGAGCAGTGTTGGAGTCCTAAAAAAAGAAGTACCAGAACACAGAGCAGTGGGAGGCCCCAGGAGGAAGCAGAAAATAGTGGGGGAAGCTGGGAGGAAGATAGGGGCAACTGGGGAGCTGGGGGTGGCCCAAGGGAGCAGAAGGTATCTCCTCACAAAGCCCATCTCATCCTCACCTCCCTTGTACCTATACGCACCTCCTACTCCCCCTATGGGACTCCATTTTCCAGAAGGCCCCACTGCCTGGTTCCTGATATTGCCCAGCTCTGGTTTCACCCTGGGCTCCCAGAGGCTCTGGCCCCCACGCTGCCATGCCTGGTCTTAGATGTTCTGCAATGTTACTATGAACTTACATATGAGTAAAACTTGTTTTTCAGTAATTTCATTGCAAATTGCATTATAGGCATTCAAATAAGGCCACGTGGACAAGACTTCAGATAAAATAGAAAGATATTTACAAAATCAAAATATGAACATCAAGCCGCTTCTAACCCTTGGATAAAATGATCATGAATTCATATGGGATATCAGCATGATGGCTTTACTCAGTGACTAAGCAAAATTCAGAGTTCAAATGCTATCTTAATTGCAACTCTGTAATTGAAATTAAATGACAGCTACACACTAATTACTTCTTTCTTCCTTCATTTTACTTTTTCTATGATTGTAAACTGTTCCTGGAATGTTATGGTCAATTCCGCATTTTTGGTTCAAAATTACCTTTTTTTTTTCCTTCTGGAATCTGGAATTTTTCCTTTATTGTGAGGTCTAAAATACCTCTTCCTTTGATGAAGTTGCCTCTTATTTGGCTTAGGGCAAAATATTAAATTCAGCATTAGCAAAAAGGTCCTTGATAAATTGTATTCTTATGCCATAACAAATCAAAAGAGAAATGTAATGAAGTTCATTATAGCAGACAAAGATAACAAAAATAAAATGTTGCTGGACTACTGCTTTGCTACCCTAAGTATTTTCTTCTTATTTATTTTGCTTTAACTAATTTATCTTTAAAACTGTGAGATAATATTATTATACTGTCTTACAGTGAAGACTGATTTCTGTCATATCATCTGGAAAAGAAGAAGAATGGCGTTGAGACGTAGGCATGAATTAGTAGAATACTAGCAGCTAGGACATACCTCGGAGGTCAGCTGACACAACCAACAGTTGACAGTCAAATGTTAGTGCCAAAACACAAACATGTATAGAAACAATGCCTTGGGCCAAATTCATCCTTGTAACTTAAGTTCTTCCCCAGAAATTCTAAATTAAGCAAATAATGGTAATATATTTAGTTTGGTTCAGAGAGACCATTGATAGAGAAGCACTAAATACACCTATCATCCCATTCCACGACTACTTTGCTTAGTGTGGTCCCAGTTACTTCCAGTGATAAGCAAGATAAGTTGATTAGCACAATGAAGAGGTCAAATAAGTATCACAGCTACTTTTTTACAACTGGGGGATATTTTTCACTGGATAATGGTGGTTTTCTGTGCTGCTCATGTAGATCTGAAGTGCAATAGGTCAGAAAAATAAATACTTGGTCTAAGTTAGCCACCTCCTTACAATTAGGAAAAGTGAGACATTATAGGACCTGAAGGATTTTTACTACAGTGATGGTGAAAAACCTAAATAGACTAAGTAGTTGACCTAAATGGCTAAATTTAGAGTAGAACTGTAGCAGAAAAAGCATATTGGGTGAAATCCTAGCCTCTTTTTTAAGTCAGTGGCAAAGATCGCTCTGACCTCAGTTGGGCCAAGATTTTTCACATTGTTTTTGTCTGCATCCAAGGTAGTATAGCAAATTACATGGAGTCATGTCATATTATTGCAAATCACGCTGTATTGCATGATGTATGTAAATAATAAATTGATCTTGTGAGCTGAAAAGTCATTTCAAAAGCATTCAGAGCAAGAATATCACTGATGCTGATCTGCACTGTGCCCTTATGTCTAGTTGTTTATACATATTTTTCCAGATCATGTGTCTCATTAGAATTAACATCTACCAGAATTTAAAATGACTAATACTTTCAGCTAAAATCTCTACTATAGTTAGGCTGGTGACACAGATGAACATTGTTTCACACAAGGTAAACCCCCTCCATCCATTTCACATGGCAATTTTCTTCTTTCAAAGTAGGAAGTATATGCTGATATTTTATGGACTGTGTACACTAATTGAAATAGCCTAACTAGCACTTTTCATGTACCAGCTAATAGGTAACTATGGAAGAATTATATATATATATATAGTCTATGAGGCATTCAGACATAAAATCTTGAAATGACAATCACAGTGTACATAACTCACGTTAGTTGTCCAAAATCACTCAAGCTCTCTGTTGTTCCATGTGCTGCACACTCTGGTGCCTCAGGGTCATAGATGTCCCCCCAGAGAGCTCTCAATTCAACTGGCAGCTGTGGACTCAGAGCTGTCTCAGTGGCAATTTTTCGTGTCAAAGAGAGGCTTACAAGATCTGTCCTCACCCCAGCACTACTACCAGTAAAGGAATGGTTTTAACCTGCTTGAAACATTTCTGTCACTGGAGTAAAGATGGCATGGAGCCATCCCTTTATCAGTAAAAGTCCACTGTGGGTGAGCAGGGGATGAAGGGGGAAGGCAAAGCTTCTCAAACTATGCTCCTATCAAAACTAAAGGGGGTCTCACTGCAACTCACATTGCCACGCTCATCTGCCCTAATTTAGATAATATATATTTGAATGTTTGATCTTTTCAGAATCTCTTATCTAGCACCTCCACATCACCTTGCTTCTTGCTGAAATGCAAACCTGGGTTCAGATGTAAATGCCATGCTGGTCCCTCTCACCATCCTGGGTGAAATTTATAACACCGAAGGGAGATGAGGGAGGTTTAGGGTGACTAGACAGCAAGTGTGAAAAATCGGGACAGGGGTGGGGGAGGTAATAGGAGCCTATGTACGAAAAAGACCCAAAAATTGGGACTGTCCCTATAAAATGGGACATCTGGTCACCCTAGGGAGGTTGAAGGGCAGGATTCAGGGTTTAGTTCTGTATCCACATCTGAGTTTTGTGGCTCTGGTACATCTCTTATCAAAACTAAACTGAATTTCTAAACCTTATGTGGTTATCCCATCTCTAATGCAAGTAAGTTGCCACATTACCATATAAGGTTACATAGCAATGTGACATCATCATGGTGAGCAAATATTACAATAGAGACAGAGGAGCTGGAACCTTAGCTGAACCATGCTCCATTACTACCTGAAGTTGTAGGGTGAAATTCCTTATTTTGCAACATATATACATCCAGGAGAGCTTAAATTGGTGTGGCCATTTTAACAGTTGGTTTCAAATTCTCAACTTTAATATTACATTTAAAAAAGGTTTGCTAATGTATGTGTGGTGAATAGGAAGATTAGATAAAATAAATTAGATAAATAATAGGATTTGATAGAAAATTGTCACATTTTTAGGTATTCTACACCCAGGGAGGACAACCATGAGACATATACTACTTGAAATTACTAAAGAAGTTTTCCATGCATGTGGCAGGAAGTGGCACTGAAGAGACACTGCTTTCCATGGTTTCTGACCTGAAATGATGGCAAAAGAAAATAATGTGTCCTAAAGGACAGAGGGAAATAATTAGTCATCTGGTCTGGGATTGGGATTAACAATCAATATTGCGAGTAGACAACAAAAAGCTATTGAAATGGCATTCATGGGAACAGAAAATTAGGTGGGATGGAGTAAAATTAAAGACATTACACCTGATTCTAAAATGTAGATTTGTATTTGAATATGTACTATGTGAAGGTAGTCAGCTTTTTACAAGATTTAAAGAGCTGATTCTGCAACTCTCACTGCAGTAGAGGACAATGAGATTGATTTCATGTTTAAGGATTACTCATGTGAGTAAGGGATACAGGATTGGATCCAAAATATTTTATCACTTGTACCAGGATGTGTCTTACAGTGGAAGAAATTATATCTGCATGAGCCTTTTGCATACATACAGCAGTGTTAATCGCAAGATATTTTCATGATCACTTCATGGCTATTTATGTGAACAGTATGATTCTTATTATATTAGTTCTGTGTTTATTTATACTGCATTTTGTACAAATTGAATTTTTCCATGCAATACTATTTTAAGTGTTTTTATGTCTTATTTGTTCTTGTAATGGCATTGGGAAGATGTATTATGTAAATTTTAAGGCTTCTTCAGTGGAAACCATTTGACTAAATAAAGAAAGAATTCAGTCATGGAAAAAAAATACCTTTGTATCACTAAGTCATATGCTAGCAGAAAGAATACATTCATTTAATTCTTCCAGTCATAATAAGCCAACGACAACACTGTTATATTAAGATTTGCTTTAAAAAGCTATGAATGTGGAGTAAGGAATGAATGCAGGTTTTCATACCATCAATAAATAAATAAAAACAATGGAAAGCTTTGGGGCACCATTCAGGAAAATAAAGTGTTCTGGCATGACATTTCAGTATTTAATTATGAATAATTAATTAATTTGCAGAAAATTCATGGTATACAATATTTCCATTAAATTATATGCCCTTCATTACAGCTAGTGGTGGGCAACTCTTTTTATAGGTTTTGATCCAGATTGTATTTTACCATGCACAAGAGTACAAGCTGGGGAAAAGGGTCCAAGTAACTGGGTCCTAGTTGAGGGCTTAAAATCATACTGGGGACCTCATATGCTACTCTGTGCTAGATGCTCGTAGTTGTGCTTAGACTAATTTCTTGTGATGTTGAAACTAATTCACAACTCTTTAGTACCTGAATAGTTTAATTTAGTTTTTCTGTTATATATTACTTGTGCTTGTTTTCATTGAATTTCATCTGCCATTATGCTAACTAGTTACAGTAGCTCTTTCTGGAGTTCCACACAATGCTACTTAACTTTGAATAAGCTAAAATTGGATCAACACCAAATCTTGTCACTTAACTATTCATCCTCAAATCCAGGTCATTAATAAACATTTTCAACAATGTTGGTAGAAATGTGATATCTAGAGATCCCTAGAATTCACTAAAATATATCAATTTCAGAGCCTCTTAAGTGCCTTTCCAAAAAAGCAAAATTCATTTGCACTTTTTTTTCTCTTTTACGATTTCATTTAATGGAAGAAGCTTGGCAAGATTTAATACATCTGCTTCAAATGACTTTTTTTTTTTTAAGTCAGTGCTTTCAGTTTTAGTGAATCATAGTTATGCTGCTGATGGGAGTATCCAGATTTACTGGACTAACATTTTTCTACAGTGAAATGAATTATTCTGTTGTTCAAATACATTATTTGAACTAAAGAAATATTCATTTTACTTTTACAACCAATGAAAACAGCCACGATTTATTTCCAGTGTGAAAGTAGCCCTTAAGTGATAGGAAAATATTAACAAAGATACATAAAAGCAATAATGAAATACGAGGATATAATTTATTCAGTGGGTCCTGGTTACATCATAAACCATGGGAGCAAAACTTAAGTGGCCTGTCACCAGATCACAGAAAACAATATAAATTTTCTTTGTATTACACTGTCACATCTATTATATTTTAAAATGTAATTTCAGAGGTTATAAATACTATCTTGTAATCTCTTTTTCCTCTTTCACGTTCATACTTCAAAATACATATCACTAATGATGTGGCATATTGATTTTAGTATGACTTTGGACTCAGGCATTATATCATTTTCAGAATTCATTACAAATAATGCTTCTGCTTTATGATGGTTCAAATTTCTGGGACTTCCAGCTATTTCTTATTATCTTGCTTAGCCTGAAGATTTCTATCCTTTGGATTAGGTTAAAGACGTATTTTGCCCCTTTGAAGCCATTGATCCTGTAAATATTTTGATATTATTATTACAAGCATTATTACAAGGTACCCATTTTAGTACTGCCTGGGTCTACTTTACAAGGTTTAAAGTAAACAGAAAAAGCATTTCCAAAGTTTAGAAATTAAATACCAGATGACTTCCAGAAGTGTTGGTGTTACCTTTGGGGCAGTTATCCTAAACATTCCAGATGGTGTGATATGATGGATTAGAAAGAGAAAAGTTATCCTTAGGCCAGTCAGTTATCCTTAAGGCCAGTCAGTAGATGTAAACCAGATTCTTCATTATAACCTGAATATTGAATGGCAGACATACAGACAGAAGAGCACAGGTGAAAGACTCTGGCCAGCTCATCTTGCTGATGGTGCATAATGTAGCTACCTGCATAACTGAGATTTAGACTGGCTTACATGGTTAGTCCTAGATAGAACACATTACTGTTGTTTAGCTTGCCTAACAAATCATAGATGACCATGGCAAGGTCTGCATATGAGAGGAATGAATACAATCTTCTGGCCAAATGAAGGTGGGAAAAAATCTGCTTCTGGCCACTGTTGCTCCCCGTAAGTTTCCAAACACTGTGACAAAGGACAGGATACCCCCTGTACTGTAGGAAACTTTGCCACCTCGTCGTAATGCTTCCCTCTGCCAATCAGCTTAAACTCAATCCAGAAAAAAGAGAAGCTAAGATTGCAACTTGGTTGTAAAGAACAATCTCTTCCAGACACTGGGAAATCATAGAGACTACTGCTGGGTCTGGGTATGAAGAAAGACATTTGGAATTGATCTAATCAGCATATCGATGAGACTAGCTGTAGTCTATACCACCTCACGATCCCCTTCAGTGACCTCACAAAGTTTGAATGAAAGAGATGACAAGATTGAACCTTTTGAGATTCTGACAGCCCTTCAGAAATAAGAAGAGATGCCTGGCACCATCCACTGGGATCAAGTCAGAAGAAATAAGCAGAATCACGTTGCTGTTGTGTCAATGGCACCTCGTGGTCAGTGGCATCAACACACACAAACAGCAGGTTGTCTGACCTACTACTGGCCTGGGAAGAGTGTTGATTATCAACACCTATATCCTTTCCAGATCATATCCAGATTTGAAGCCCAGCTGGTTGATGTCCAGTGAAATGGGGATGAGATGCTTTTAAGGTTCATGCAATAGCTGGTAGAATTTTCTCAAAGATTTTCCCGAGAAAAGGTATGGTAGAGACCAAGGCAAGAACTTTAGTACCAAGAAATAGCTTGAGAAATGTTTGAGGGTTGTAGGCATTTTTAGTATTAGTGGTTACTAAGCACATTCAACAGAACTTAAGAAGTGGTAAAGGAAGCCACCGATATGGCAGAGGCATGATGTGGCAGCTCCACTATAAAAATACAGACTACATTTTGGCTTCTTTGGTCTTGTAAGTCAGAGAGAAGAGACTTCCAGAAGAAAGTTAGATTAGCACAGGCTCATATTGTATCTTAATGAGATGTATAATCAGAAGTGTATATTTAATTACAGTACATATGCTACTATAGAACAAAATTTAGAAAGGAACTCACTATTTAGAGACTCTGGGTCTACCTTCAGAGTGAGGTAATAATGATGTAGATACAAGTTACTTTTTTAACTCTATAATGACAGGACTAACTTTAAAAGATGTTGAGAAATATTGAATTTCCAGAATGCTGCCATCAGTTTTCATTGTTCTTGTTTTGTGTAAGATTTTTTCCATTTCTGTTCTGAGTTATTGTACTACCTATAAAATGAAATGGAAGTAAAAGAAGGTTCTTTCCCAAATGTCAGTACTTCAGAACAGCTTAAGAGAGAACCAAAAGTCAGCTAAAACTACTAAATAAATAATTAAGGATCAGATCCTTATTCAGGCAAATCTTCCACTGACCTGGAGTATATAACTATCACTTCAGCTAATACACAAAACATGTTCAATGGAGGCTTGATTAAAATTAATCAAGGGAAAATCTTGAACAACAAGCTTGAACAACAAGCAGTCAAGAACTAAAAGATGAGCTATCACAACAAGATTGTCACTAGGGGAGAAAGGGGAAGGATTTCTGGGAAAAGCCATTCCTCTGAATGGTGTTTTAAGAAAATAAGACATAATATTGGTAAAGAAACTGTAAAAATATTGAAGGCAGGAATACAGAAACAATAGAAATTATCTGACTACCTATTATTATCCAGCCATCTATCTGCATACCTTAGAGAAAGTAAGTCCAGATGAGGTGGCAGATACCAAGAACATTATTATCGTAGAAGAAAATATTGCCCTTAACGCAGTAAACTTAGCTTGGTATCATTGAAACTCACAAAACTATTTTATATTTGTATCAGTTTTCAGCCATGTCTATTCAAGATGGACTTCCTTATCACCTCACCAGCATTCTGCTCACTAGTCCATCTCTGCTGAGTCTACTTCTGATATTCCAAGCTTTTCAGTCATCTAAAATAGTTGCCATATTTACAAAATTTGCCATATAAGTGTTTCCATCTTTCCTCCAAAATTTACTGTGGTTCAGGATGAATTAATTCATTCTTAGACTAGTGATCATATTAAGGTCCAATGTTTTATTACCAGAGTTGCGTGGAAACTGCTAAATGTCTGAGTATTCACTCAAATTTAAAAATGAGTTCCCTTCTGTTGTGCTTGCTCTGCTTTTGTGCTCACTTTTCACATGTGTTTGAGTAACTGAGTTTCACTCACATAAAGAAAGCATTAAGCTTGCATGCTCAAGTACTCGTGGATAATAAATTTTAAGTCTAACTATTCACATCAGCCATGCTCAGACAGCTTTCTTTTAAAAATCACCTTGGGGATGTGGGAATGATCAGGGAAGAATGGAAAAACAAATCAAGATAAATGCCCTCAAATTGGAAGCTGATGCTGGGGGTTGTCTTACAGCAATTGCATAAGCTTAAGCTTTCCCCATTTGGAACCATTTCCAACTTGTGGAAGAATCATGATGGTCATTCACTTGCTAAAAGCATGGATATGTGATTAGGAATATGTCCACTCTTGGTTTACCTCTGACACCAGGATCTGCATATGGTCCTGTATGCTTTAAATCCCCTGCCTAGGTGGGAATCACAACCTTCTTTGATAAATTCTCTTTGATGTATACTGCTTACTAAAGAGTACCAGAAGATGCTGTGCATAGGTATCTAAGCATGTAGAAAAATAAGCAAATATGTTAGAGAGAGCAGGTGGTCATGTAATTAAAGTGATCTTATAAAAGTTGCTTGCTCAAGGCACCTAATATATTTTGTAAGTAAATAAAATATAAATTACTTTTCATTATTATCCCCTTCATGGCAAGGTTGTGTGGGTTGAACTAAAGGCTAAATTCTCTCCTGCATCAGAGCTCTGCCTGGGCAGTCATTAGGGAGGTGGTGATGGCACTGTGATTCTGAAAGTCTGCTGGGCATTTTATTGAGGCCACAACTGGTGATTAGCTCCTTTCAGGTCTGATGCTTGCTCACACCACATCCCCCTTCACTGTCCCAGTTTGAAACTCAACCCTCTGACCATGTCACTGTATAGTCCTCCCCGCTCTGGGGTATCAAAACCCTGGTAGATCAGACAGTTTTCTGGTCCAAGACCACTTTCCCAGTGGCTAGTAGGGGAAAACAGGCCAGCCTACTGCCCAGGTGCCAGCCCACTGACCCTATATCCAAAAGCTATGGTCTGCTTGCTCCTAGAACCTGTTGCTGTTTCTCTGAGATACTTCCTACCACACTTCTCCAGCTCTGTTCCACCTCGGGGTTTACCAGCCCAAGCTTCATCTTCTCCCACTGCCTATTTCATCCTCTTCAACTTCTTGTCAGACTCAGTAACTCTAAACAAACCTCCCTTCTCCCAGGAGGTGACTGCAGTCTACTTGCCCTTCAGCCCCTGCCTTTTCTCAGTTTCAGTCCTTTATACAGGCCCAACCTGCTCCTTCCCAGCTGAACTTCAACTTCCATTAGGCCTTTTTGAGCCCTGGCTCTCCTCCAGGTGGAACATATAAGGTAATTTAACTTACTCTGCCTTGTGTGG
This sequence comes from Malaclemys terrapin pileata, assembly GCF_027887155.1. Classification (NCBI taxonomy): domain Eukaryota; kingdom Metazoa; phylum Chordata; order Testudines; family Emydidae; genus Malaclemys; species Malaclemys terrapin. The sequence goes on from NC_071509.1 coordinate 96,407,399, forward strand.
GGTGGTCCATCACAGGGTCTGTCCTGCAAGTGCTAAGTTCAACCACTGGTATAGGGTCCTTAATAGGTAGGATCTTTAACAGATCCTACCCCAGTGAAGAAAAGGGATATCAAAACACTTCCATAAACCCCTGACATATCCCTATACAGGGGACATCGGCAAGGCCTACTTGTGGCACTCTTGCATCAGTAGGAGTTGCCCTCCAAAGAAGGAGGACTTCTCTTACGAGTTTTGGAGGCTAAATCACAACCTCTGTGTGTTATCTGTGTGGGACAAAGGACTTTAGAGAGAATCTGGATTTGCATTTTATTGCTAATTTATGAAGCAGTTGGGGCCAGAGTTAATGTTGTATAGGCAATCTTAAAATTGGCATTTCCTGACTTTTGAATTTTTGCCCATGCGATCTTTGACCCCTTGATGCGTAATGTCTACCCTAGATCACTGTAGATAGCATTAAAGCCAGGGGGATGCTGGATGGTTGCAGGGACTGCGTTAGCAGATCCTGATGCAGGAAGACGACCTTAATGTTCTTTTAACAGGTTATTTGGTGGGTTATTTTTTGATTGAATATATAATTGCACTAAAGGGCAATGGAACTCACTTGATAAAGTAATAACTTAAATTAAGAAATATCATATGCTGGATATCCACTATCTTGCTTTGTAAAAGGCACTTGGCTTTCAGTCTCATTTATAACATTGCACTTCAGGCAAGTTGCTAACAGATGTAATTTAAAACTTTCTCATGCATTTTAGCCTACATAGTCCAGTGCATATATGGGAGTATCTAGATAGGTCTATTTTATCCACCCTAATGTTATCCAGAAAAGCTAAGCAGATATTATCATTTGTACTACACTAGTGCTTCTAGGTCCCATCCATTATTGAAGCCCCATTATGCTGGCACTACACAAATATTAAGGACTGTCTTTCCCCTAGACCTTAGGAGTGTAACATTTCTCCACAAATCTACACATATATGAATGTTGGTTTAGTGTAGTATGTGCAAGCAAATGTTCCTCTCTAGACGTGTATACGTTAAAAATAAGATTACATCGGTTCAGCTTACACTGCCTCCTTAGTTTTCCAACATTTCATTGTTTAGTATTAATTTCATATCTAACTTTTTCTGTAAACTATGTAACAGTGAATAGTTTCTTCTTCAAGTATAAAGAAGATTTTTGAGAACATCACACCTTGTAGTTTTTTGTTACCGGGTGGCTGTCCCAAGCAATATGGGGGAACATCTGACAACTGCATTTCTCACATATTTTCTTTGGGTTCCCAGTCATTGTGTTGTATTCAGAATGTTGGCAGCAGCGATTGAAGCTGGCTTTAAAGGCAGTGTTGGTGGAGAAATTAAAGTTACCACCACCAACAAAAGTGAAATAATTTGCCATGTTTTAGAGCTGCATTATAATGTGTAATAGACTTTTTAATAATATGAAATGAGACTGATGTATAAATCTTTGGAATGGCACCTGAAAAGGACCCAGATAGGCTGGTGAAAAACAAATGGCAACTAATGTATCTTTCACGTTAGCTGTGGCAGTGATTTACTATGTTGTCTGTGATGCTAAATATACATCATAAATCCCTCCAACAGAAGCCTTATTATATTCATCCATCTCTTCCCTATGAGCCGCCACTTTTTCCTTTTATAAGCCTTATTGTATAAAAAGGGAGCTATTATATGAAATAAAATGAAAGCTAAAGCCAGTGATCTTACATTAACCTAATGAGGACTTTGTCTAAAAAGTGTCTAGTGAAGATACCCAGTCGTTATGTTATTGTTAAGGACTATTTATTGAGTGACAATGGGCAAGCTCCTTTGTGTAACATAAAATGATACGCAGCTCTTTATAAACCTACCTCAACTGACCAGTTTTCACCCTTTGTAGAATTTGTGAAGTCTATCGAGTAATACACATTGGGAAAGAGATAGAGATCTGAGAAACATAGGAAGAGTAAGGTGAGGTTGTAGGCAGTTTAATGAGATAGGGATTCAGGACAGGAAGCAGTACAGGGGGGAAATGAATCCTTATTGGGTAGTTAATGTTATTGTAGAGGGGGACTTCTTTGGATTACTTATCTGTGAAAAGCTGGACAACCTGAAATTCCACTGCTCCCTCTATTTGTTTTTTTTTTTTTTTAATGCATGATCACCATCACCCTGGTATCTAAGATACCACTATCTTGTGGGCAGTCCCTTCTCTGACAGTTATTTCCAAGTTCCGACCCCTTCCTTGCTGTAATGCACCCTTCTACAACCTTTGGGGAGACAATAATTAACTCATATCATTCCATTACCACTATCAGTAAGAAATAATCACCTTTATCAGCAACAGTCACTTTTGCCTGCAAACAATCACCTTTAGCAATTATCCAGGTGCCCTTCCAGCATCAGTCCCTCAATCACCAATCAGGAAGCCAGCTTCCCTTTGTGCTCTGACTGATTCTTGCATATGGTACAGGCTTACAGTGGGCACCCAGACAGGCCCTTCCCTTGACTTGTCCCCCAGCCCTGACTGAGACTTTCATCTTGCTATGTCCGTGTCTGCAGGGCATATGCCTTTTCCTACAACTTGCACATGTCCTTCTCAATAATATCCCCAATCCTTCAGTCAGAGGACAGCTGTCAACCGGAAGTTGGACTTAGATTTCATGCCAACCAGGGAGTTACTGGCCCTTTCACACTATTGCTATGTGGAGTGGGGGCTCTACAAGTGCAATATTTTCACCACCCTCTGTGGTTGTGTTTGGGTGGGATAATTATTTTGTATTTCCTCTTTTTTTCTTCCTACTGCCTTTTTTCCAATTTCCCCATATGTGGCTTGATCCTGTGAAGATGTCTCCTACTGGGCAAGTAGGGTTTTTCAAAGAGACATTTGGACCTGAAAAGATCAGTGTCAGGTTCAATCTGGGGTCCTTTGGCAAGTTGTTACACAACTGGGTCATTTCTGAAAATACTCTATCTGCCAAACCACACTCACATCAACCCTTGGTGAAGGTAAAATGGAGAATTTGGAGGGAAGACTGTCCTTTGGAAAACAGGTCCCCAAAATGGGATTGCTGGGGGAAGAAGGATGAAGAATAGAAAGGAGAGTCTTAAAATTGAGGGGGACCAGAAGGATGAATCTTACAGCAGAAGAAAGGTCCTCTTTTTGGAGACCCTTTGCCAGTGTTCCAGCCCTAGAGCATGGACCAACATGTCTACAGTGGCAGGGTATCACTGCACCAATCAACTGCCTTCTGGATCCACTTTTGTACAAGGCAGGGAGATATATGTAGTCCTGGGGCCAGATGGACAGTAACTGATACAATGTTGAATGGCCTGCTGGACTAGAAGATCATCAGTCTCACCACTATCAGTGAGAACAAGAATTGGACTAGAAGACAGTACCAGTCGGGGGGAGGGTGGAAGGTGAGGGTGCAGTCCCAGATGCAATAGCAAGAGAGTGGAGAGGTGTGTTTGACCACTAAGTGGCATATGTGAAATATGTGGCTTGCCTCGGAACAGCCATTTTCATAGAACGAGATTGTGGTTAGGAGCTTGAGGAGGCCCCAACCTCTTCCAGCTTTTTCTCTGTTGGACTAGGTGGCAGATGATACCCCGTGATCCTGGACTACACATTGTCCTGTTCTGCCTGTTCCTCCTCCTCTGGCTGGTTGGGAAGCTTCTGCTACTGGTCAGCAGGATTCCTCTGATGATGATAAGGCTGCTCCTGGTCATGGTCAGCAGAATCCTAATTCTCTTGTGGCACCTTGTGCCTGCTTTGGCAAGGCAGAATTGGATGAACAGGAACTCAGAGTTATCTATTTTTATATAAGTTTTGTTAAATTTTTACTTGAAAATATTAAAAAGTTGTAAAAACACTACACATCTAGTCTTTCTAAAGTATTGTTTTCTTTGTTTGTGTTTATATTATTCCATGTCTCTTTTATAGGGAGAACTCACATTTTTGAGTGAAGGAGTTTTTAAATGTACTTTTAAATATATATGCCCAGATGTTATTGGTAGGGAAGATTGCTAGCTGTACTGAGGAATGTTTTTGTTTGCTTTGTTAATGTGAGGGAACCAACAATGTTTTCAATAGTGAGAGTAAGAGAAATGCTGTATAAATTAAAATAATTTGTCATTTGTCAGTGAAAGCAGAATAAGCATTGCAGTTATCCACATTTATTTTTTGTTGCTTGGGGTCAGATTTAAAACAATTTAGAAAATACAAATTTGCAGGAATTCTTCGTAAAAAGAGAAAGACATCTGATTATTGGGGCCTTTACGATACATCTCCAGTTGATAGATGGAGATGATTAGAAGAAATTTCCTCGTCCTAAAGTGTGTCCGCACCTTTCCCTCTTTAAGTGATGAGACTGATTGTCCCACCAGGATTGCTTGTCGTTGTTTGTTGTGTGTGTGTTTATGCATATGTGCAGTGGTTATCTTAGTCAAATTCCAGTAATTCCAGGGCATTTGATTGCTGCATTCCCCTATCTGGCAGCCTGTCCTCAGTGGACTTTTTCACAGGAGCCACTCTGTACAAAATACTTCTATTGCTTGGACGGAGAGGGATTAAGCATTTTCAGAGCTGCCACATAGTTCTCCTTGTACTCCATCAATCTCATTTGAATGAAACTGTCCTCTGCAGTCTGGACAAATTTTTGGCAAAGAGTATAAAAGCCTATTTCCTTTCGCTCTTTTATAGCTCACCATTTCTACCCTTCTCTTCTCTGTTGTTTCTTTCGAGTAGAGGAGAAAAAGGGAAAACAAGACAACAGAAATTACATATGGGTTCTTAACTTGCTCTTATTTTACTTCCTCCTCTGAACACCAGCTTGTCTGTTATTGCTCTCTTTTCTCCACTTCCAAACTGACTGGTTTTAAGTAAAGACATATTAGTAATGGTGACTATTTTTATTTCTTTGGCATTTTTCCTTTGTTAAGTGGGAGGAAAAGGAAGAATGTGACAAATAAGTAGATATTTTTTCTCTTGTTTATATTTTCTCTATTTAATTAATGAAGCTAGGCTGAGTGTGCACAGCCATCACTGCATATTTTCTATCATACATTATCAAATTCTCTGAGTTAAATTCTCCACATACAGAGCATCTACTAAATCCTCTCCTGATTAAGCCCGTAACACAGGGTTTAAATAATGGATGCTTTGTCCGGGCTTTTTGCACTATTAGCATTATTCTAAAGCTAGAAAAGAATCACTATAGCCAACATTCAGTTGCTTTTCACTGCAAACCACCTACAGAACTTATTTGGAGACAATCTCAAATACTTCATCTTTATATGCACATATAACATACTGACATACACACCCAACATACTACTATTTTGCAATCTACTACAGCATTTTTGGCTTTAAAAACAAAACAAACACAAAGACAAATCCACAAAGATTAGAAATACCCGACTAAGAGAGGCTAGGCTGATTTGGGTGCTATACTGCTACTTCCACAAATAGTTATACATTCAGAACACCAATGCCCCCCAAAGGATTTTATAACAGCAGCAAATTGTATCATACTTAACTGTATTAATAAAAGCTCCAAAGGGAAGGGGAGGACATTTTTAACATGTTAAGAGAGAAGGAGGAATGAGGGAGACGGTTGGAGGATAGGGTGGTCTGATTCACTAAACTCCATAAATTACAACACATGTACATATATACGATTAGAAATTGAATAATTTGTATGAAAATTCAGAAATATGTGCAATACTAATCTGTGCATCTTCACTGTCGTCTTGTCCCTCCAACCTTGATTGTTCATCCACCTGTCTTATAAATCTAGTTTGTGAGTTTGCTAGGGCAGGGACAATATATGTTTAAAACAGTTATAAAGCTATCATCACAGTGAGGTCCTGATTACAGTCGTCTACAATTTTTGAGAAGTCGTCTGCTTCAGAGATAAAATGTGCTATTTATTATGTATTTTGATGTGCTGAATTCTAATATGACCATTAAAACAACTGATTGGCTACTGTTTCTAAGATATTTAAGTTTTTACATTTTATGTTTATGTATATTGTGTAGATAGTAGAGTTTTAATCATAAATTATAAACCTAGGTCTTTTCCTGTGTTTATAGTTGCTTTACATGATAATATTTCACCTGTCCTGTTTATGTAACACTTTAAAAATCAGCAAAAGGGTTATATAAATAAAATTTATTATGAAACAAAAGGCAAAAAACTATTATGTACATAGTTTAGTCCTATTCAGTGTCTACTCGGCGCTTCTTGGCTTCCCTCTTGTATTCATTAAATGGAACATCTCTTGTCACTGTCCAGCAATAGTCTGCAAGCATTGATGGGCTCCATTTGCCCTGATAGCGTTTCTCCATTGTTGCAATGTCCTGGTGAAATCGCTCGCCGTGCTTGTCGCTCACTGCTCCGCAGTTCAGTGGGAAAAACATCTAGATGAGAGTGCAAAAAATGTATCTTTAGTGACATGTTGCAACCAAGACTTTTGTATGCCTTGAGGAGGTTTTCCACCAACAACCTGTAGTTGTCTGCCTTGTTGTTTCCGAAAACATTTATTGCCACCAACTGGAAGGCTTTCCATGCTGTCTTTTCCTTGCCACGCAGTGCATGGTCAAATGCATCATCTCGAAGAAGTTCATGAATCTGAGGACCAACAAAGACACCTTCCTTTATCTTAGCTTCACTTAACCTTGGAAATTTTCCACGGAGGTACTTGAAAGCTGCTTCTGTTTTGTCAATGGCCTTGACAAAGTTCTTCATCAGACCCAGCTTGATGTGTAAGGGTGGTAACAAAATCTTCCTTGATTCAACAAGTGGTGGATGCTGAACACTTTTCCTCCCAGGCTCCAATGACTGTTGGAGAGGCCAATCTTTCTTGATGTAGTGGGAATCTCTTGCACGACTATCCCATTTGCAGACAAAACAGCAATACTTTGTGTTTACAGTCTGCAGACCAAGCAAGAGAGCAACAACCTTCAAATCACCACAAAGCTGCCACTGATGTTGGTCATAGTTTATGCAACTCAAAAGTTGTTTCATGTTGTCATAGGTTTCCTTCATATGGACTGCATGACCAACTGGAATTGATGGCAAAACATTGCCATTATGCAGTAAAACAGCTTTAAGACTCGTCTTCGATGAATCACTGAAGAGTCTCCACTCATCTGGATCGTGAACAATGTTGAGGGCTGCAATCACACCATCGATGTTGTTGCAGGCTACAAGATCACCTTCCATGAAGAAGAATGGGACAAGATCCTTTTGACGGTCACGGATCATGGAAACCCTAACGTCACCTGCCAGGAGATTCCACTGCTGTAGTCTGGAGCCCAACAGCTCTGCCTTACTCTTGGGTAGTTCCAAATCCCTGACAAGGTCATTCAGTTCACCTTGTGTTATGAGGTGTGGTTCCTCATCTGACTCAAGTGAGAATAATTCTGGTGCATCAGGAACCGGCAGTCCTTCTCCGTGGGGTACTGGGCGTATAGCTGATGGAATGTTTGGATAATGCACAGTCCACTTTTTCTTCTTTGATACACCTTTCCCAACTGGAAGCATCATACAGAAGTAACAATTGCTGGTGTGATCTGTTGGCTCTCTCCAAATCATTGGCACTGCAAAAGGCATAGATTTCCTTTTCCTGTTTGACCACTGGCGAAGATTTGTTGCACAAGTGTTGCAGCATATGTGTGGGGCCCACCTCTTGTCCTGATCTCCAATTTTGCAGCCAAAATAAAGGTGATAGGCTTTCTTAACCATAGTGGTTATACTGCGCTTTTGTGATGCCAAAGTCACTTCACCACAAACATAGCAGATGTTATCTGCACTGTTCACACAAGTACGAGGCATCTCTGCTCACTTTAGCTAAACAGAAATGTGTCCCTTTGCAAAATGAAACACTGACAAATAGGAGAGCACGACACTGTATGATTTCTAGAGCTGATATAGGGCAATTTGTTCAGCAGAGTGATGTAAGCTTCATTATGATTGCATCATCCTGACTTCTAGGAATAACATGATGCAATTCATATCATGTATGATGCAATACCAGCTTCAGATTGGATCACTCATTGTTTTGCCTAAAAAGCAAGTACTGTCCAAACCCAGTCGTATATTTATTCATAGATCCAGTCAAAGATGTATTTTAGTCATTTCTGGTTTAAACTGAGATCCCTTCCCTTTATAACTCACTTATCCTCCGCCATTCCCAAGTCAAGGGTCGTATATACTGACCCAATAGCATATCTTGAAAACTAGAGCCAATCAACAATTTTAAACATCATTTTCATTCTCAGTGACCCAGAATTAGTAAAGTTTGACTACATTTATTTCAGAAACATTTTGGCTGTAGAGCAGTGTTACCGACTGCTGTCCTCTAGGTACAATAATAATAAATAATAAAACTAGTAGCAAATTTCAAAACCTTGTTTCAAAATTCTACTTTTCCATTATGCCCATAAAAAAACGAAAACAGTTAGGCTGCTGATGTTCAGAGACCATTGCTTATCATGCTGGCCAATATTGTCTCATCTCATCTGTATCCATCTGTTGTTTCTTGTCTTGTACTTAAATTATAAGCTCTTTGGGGAAGAGACTGCCCTTTTGTTCTGTGTTTTTACAGTGCCTAGCACAGTGGGGGCTCCTAGGAACTATGTTAATGCAAATAATAAAAATTAAAATAATAAAATAAAATAGCAAACACATTTGTGGATAGTCTTGGAATTAAAACCTGCTGATTCACTTTGCTACTATTCTTAGCACTACTTATTTGAAAGTATACAGGTGAGGAATTTTTATTTAGTAAGAATGTTTGCAGAAAGCAAAGAATAAGAGTGCAAATAAAATATTTTGTAGGAGAATTCACACTGAAAATAGTCTCACAGCCATTTGGGTTGGTTCCCCACCTGACAAGAAGACTATCAAACAGATTTGTAAAATTCCAGATCTATTTGTGAATAAGTTATGAACAGTAAAAGGGACTTCACTTATTTATAAGGCTGAGGAGGTCATATAAAGTAAGAACATACACACAACCTCTTCATGTCTAATCATATGGGATAGTAGCAAATCATGTATAGTGAATTCTCACAGTGAAAATTTGCGAACAATCTATGAGTTAAATATGTGTTTACCTATACCATTTGTCAAACAGATACAACTTACAAACTGGTAAAAACCACAATGTGTTTGTGGATAATTCATATATTCATATAATACAAATAGGAAAAAGGACAAACATCAGAAAATATTTGCCAGGAATAATTGCTTTAGTCTATATAACTGCCCTCATCTGAGGGTGTTAAAACACTTTTTAAAAAAATTGTATTTAATACTGTTCCTGTGAAGAAGGGATTATGTCAATTTTACAGCTTGGTAAATTTAGGCTCAGAAATGTGAAGTGTGTTGCTCTTGGTTACTGAGCAAATTAGTGGCAAAGATAGGAATAGATCCAGAAATCTTGATTCTCTATCCTCTAACCATTATATAGCATTAACTGACTCCTCGAATTGTAGTTAAACATTTCCACTATTAAAAAAACACACCCAAAAGGCATAGTTTATATATTTATGTTCTTATATAATTGAATCATACGATTCAAACACCTCAGAATTTCATGCTTTAAACTCATCTCTGTATAGTATATATGAGATTACAAATTCTGTTCCCTTCCCGGCTTCACCAGTGATTAATATACAAGATTTTTTTTCTGTCAAATCTTTAGCTGTGTGAACTCTTCAACTCAATCAGCAACAATATTCAAAGTCTGCCTATGTTCACATTTAAACTATTTCAAACAAGAAATTGTGTGCTTGGGTTTGGGTTCAAGATCTGTTCTTAGAAACTTTTTTGCATTTTTTTTCTTTGTTACCTGTATATTTGAACCAGGCTGCTATTCACAGTGTATTTAGAGTTCAATATTGATTAATTGGGACAGGTTGCACTGGCAAAGCCAAACCCTCATAAACAGAGGAATCTGCTAGCAAAATTTCTCCGTGGAGTTTCATTTTAGTAAAGATCCATTTGGAAAAATCAGAAATAGTGGTTTTGCACTAGCCCCTGTGTCAATAGCCTGCCCTGTCAGATAGTGCAAAAGCATTAATTCTCATAGCTGTTGATTTTATTTTTGTCTCATAATTATTCCAATCTTAGAAAAAGATTTTTTTCCTGAATCAGAGGTCTCATGTTGCTTTCAGGAATGAGCATTATCCTCAGTGTATTCCTTTCAGAGATCCACACACTGCATTTGAATCTGAAGAGTTGTAAGACCTCTGGGAAAAATTTACCAAGTAAGCTAACTGGCTTTGCTCACAAGCCTAAAGAGAGGCATTAATTGAAATCTATGGAGAATTCAAGAAATAAAAGTTAATAAAAAACTATCAGAAATTAATGCTGCCTTTGGAGGTAGCCAATGTGTCCTGCACACATTGTCTTCTATTTCTATTGAGATCACTTTGTACTTTTAAGATGTTAGTACAAGTACACACAACATCGATTTTTACTGATTTTCCTGTAATTTTTTTCCCTCAGGTGTATAAAAGGTACAAAACTTGGATCTTTGTTATTTTTTAGAATTTTCAATTTTCTCCCTTTCATCAGTGTCTGACAGGAAAACAAAATGGTTATGAAAGAATGCAGTGTCCACTGAAGGTGCTATATAAATAATAAAATGCTAGAATCTTGTCTCAGTGTATTTTTTTCTCTTCTCCGATATAAAAAATGGAAAATACTGGGTGAGATTTTCAACTGCTGTAAATCAGCGCAGTATTCAATGAAGCTACATCAAATTTATACCAGCAAAACATTTGGGCCAATATTGCCATTCATATGGCATAAAGAGATCATAATTCAGCTGCAAATGACTGCAGTGGACCCTCGTTCTCCTGCTTGGAGGGAGGCCACTCGTTCCAGTTGCCTTTGGGCTTGGCCAGCCAAGGCACGAAGCTGCAGACTAGTCTAGGGCCCTTGACTCCACCCGAGGTGGAGCAAGGCCCCCCAGGTCCTCTGGTTTCCAGCCCCACAATAGGGCTGGGCACCAGTCACAGCCAGGATTTAGCCTGGGCTTGGGGAGGCTTAAGCTGGCAGCAATTAAACAGTCTAAAAGCTGGCTTTAGCCTGGGCGAGGCTCAGCCAGCCAGCAAAGCAATCGTCTACAGGTGGGCTGGGCCTGGGCTTGAGGAGGCTCAGGCTTCCAGCAAGCAAACAGTCATAAGGCTGGCTTTAGCCTGGGCAGGGCTCAGGCAAGGAGCAAAGCAACAGTTTATAAGGGAGCTGGTAAAGGATGCTCCTTTTTCAGAACAGGAGCTTCCCTGCACAGTGTACGGAGTCGGCCACCCCAGGTGGGGTCGCAGGGGGATGCAGGCCCACCCTATACTCCACTATGTCCCAGCCCAGGACCCTGGCAGGGGCAGGATTGGCTGCCCCTGCATCAGCGGGGATCCAGCTGCAACATGCCACCTGAGTCACACCTGGCCCCGCAGCCGGCTGCTCCGTGGCTGAGTCTGGGTCACTTCCCGCCTCCCCAGGGTTTGGTACCTCTCGCTTCTAGGGCTTCTCGGGGTACACCACGGCCGGTAGTCTGGGCCACTCCTTGTTGGAGTCTCCCACTTCTGTGGCTATTGGACGGCCGGGGTTAGGTTCTCCTTCTGGGCACGGCAGTATGGCCGGAGTGTCCTTCTCCTCCAGGGATTCTGCCCCAACTGGGCTGCAGGGCCTTCCTCTTACATTTCCAGCGAGGGGGGGTGGGGCAGGCTTGGCTCCGCTCACCAAGGGGAGTGTAGTGGACCCTTGCTCTCCCACTCAGAGAGAGCCCTCTCAGCCTCACTACATTCACCAACAGAGAAATCACCTGTATGAGGCACAGTGTGCTTGAACAAGTTGATACGACCTCTTTATTAAGATCATTTTTAAGGAAAAGAAATGAAGCTACTGATTATGAACACCAAAGACTGATGCCAGTTTAGAATAAAGCATAAATTTCACCTAATGATGGAGTACTGCATCCAGTTTTGGTCACCAATTTATAGAAATGATTTGGAGAAACCTGAAAGGATCCAGAGACTAGCGACAAAGATCATCAAAGGGATGGAATGCAAGACATACGAGCAAAGGCTGACGGAACTGGGTATGTTTAGTTTGAAAAAGAGGAGATTGAGGGGGGACGTGATAGAGGTCTTTAAATACTTGAAAGGCTGCCATAAAAAAGATGGAGAAAAGTTGTCCCCTCTTGCCACAGAGGGCAGAACAAGAGGCAATGGGTTCAAACTACAGGACAAGAGGCAATGGGTCACACTACAGCATAGCAGATTTAGATTAAATCTCAGGGAAAGCTTCCTAACTGTAAGAACAGACTGCCTAGGGAGGTTGAGGAAGCTCTTTTGCTGGAGATTTTCAAGAGGAGTCTGAATAGCCATCTGTCCTGGATGGTTTAGACACAACAAATCCTGCATCTTGGCAGGGGGTTGGACCAGATGACCCTTGTACTCCCTTCTAACCCTATGATTCTATGATTTGTGCAGTTCCAAGGATTAAGTAGAGTTTAGGTAGGTGTCATGAATAAATGAATAAACCTAGTCCAATGGGATAAGCAAGGAATATTTGGGGAAGTTCTCCCATGTGCATGAACAAGAGTGTTCACCATTTACTATTAGTGTTCATTATTCTTTTGTTTCAAAAGTTTTAGTCATGCAATCAGAAAACATGGAAAAAACCCAGCATCATGGGACTGATTCTCATTTTACATTAAGATGCCTTGTCACTGCTCTGGGGCTCTGAAGTGTATGTAAATTATTTCTTTGAGAAGAAGAAGAATTAATATTTTTATTCAAGTAGTTTTATTCAGGGTATTGCCATGTTCTTTTTAGCCTCCCATGGCCTTTTTCTCTTCATGCATTTCATTTCAGTGCAAGAGCTTCAACTCAAAGTGTTCCACAAGACTTAAGTGGTGCAGGGAGCCTTGAGTGCACCTCCTGTACCAGAGTGAACTTCATCTCAAATCAGAACTACCAGTTAATTGGTATTTAGAAGGACATTCTAATTAGCAGATAAATAATTTTTTTAAAAAATATCAAACAAAACCCATGAGGCATGGTTCTTGGGGTGGTTTGGGGGAGATTAGCAAGAGAGGAGCTGATGGGACAGGAAATAATTTGTTAGATCAGAAGCTGTTCAAGTTAAGGAGCGTGTTTTTGTCTAGCACAATGGGGCCCTAAACCTGGTTAGATACTCCAGATACTACTGTATGCAAATATTAAATCCTCCTCCTCCTCTGAAGCCATCCTCCTTTATTGTAGTGAATGATCAAAATAAAAATCTTACAGGAAAACTCACTTTTGTATTATTTTTGCCTAACACTCACATTTTTTAAAAATTGGGCCTGTAATATTCTGGTGGTTTAGGAATATAATTTTCAGTGGGATTAGTATGATCAGTATAAGTGTTTTTCAGGGACTTCAAGAGCAGCAGGAAAAGCTCCATGTTTCACTCATTGCAAGATTTGCCAGGCATTTTTCCCAGTGGTGCAGGCAGTAATAAGAACCACAGATAGGTTAGTGCCGTCTCTGCCTCTCTCTTTAAACTACTTAATGATTTAGGCACGGAATAATTTAAAGATCACATGAAGCGTTGAATAGAGGCCTCCTGTCAACAACTCCACTGCTTTTTTCTATCACAAGAGTAAAGTTAATTGGCCTGGAGCTTTCTTGGGGGCTTGTCCAAGACTCTTGAAAGAACTCACATAAAATCTAAGAACTGCCAGAAGCCTCACTATTTCTCATTCCAAGAAGCACTTCTTTGACCTTGTCTTCATTAATATACATAACACAGTGTACATAAATTAAATACAGAAACAAACCTGTATGCAATATTCTTCTCTGGGGAGAGGAAGGAAGGAAGGAAGAAAGAACCATATATAAAAGATGTTAATCGTGTCATTTAGTGCACTGTTGGAATGTACCCAAATACCATGGGTGTGATATAAGAATGTGAATAGAGTAGCAATGGAGACAATTGCTTTATTAGTAATAACATCTAAGTGGCACCAATAGTCAGCAATACTTCTGAGTGTAGTGAGACCAACATAAATCAACTTTTTAAGTATCATCAAGCACAAATAGGAGACACTTATAAGTTTGACTTTTTTGTTTGTTTGATCAAAGCTGGGCATCAAGGAAACAGCTCACTGAAATTAATATTTAAATGGAGGATAATGAGTGGAGAGGTGTGAAGTTTCACTGTGGATACTCTACTTTTGAATTTCTCTTTATTAAACTCTGTTTAATAAATTATGAAGCAGGACATGAACATTGCTAAGCAGACATCTCTTTTGCTTTAAAAAAGGTTTCTTCTGATGACAATCCCTGAGTATCAGCAGCAGTAACAGTCATGACTACATCAAGACTATAAATGTTGTGTCCCAAAGAACAAACCCTAACTCAATTTTACAACAAATAAGCTACAAAGGGCCTCAGAAACACCTATAATGCTGCAATATTGATGGGGAGAAAAGTATGTAACTGGCTCCCTTGAAAGCCTTATGAGATCACAAATATTAGCTCACATAAAATTGTCCAATTAGGAGGAAAGCAGGGAAAAGAATAATTTTCCCAAAGGTTTTTGTAGTTAAATATTGTCAATACAATTAATACTCTCGACAATTATTACTGATGTAACTCATGATTTCTGTGATGAAAGCATCTTCCTGATGAACAAAAATGCAAGACTGCAGCATTGCTAACTATTTTTCTAGGATTTTCCATTTTTCACTGATGAGATTAAATTATTGCTGTACAGTACTTTCTCTTCCTAGAACAGCAATATAATGTGAATACTGGTGAAAACCTGAAAAATCCACAAACTTATTTCACAGGGGAAAATATGTATCCTTTGATTGTGACTATTTGCATTGGTTGAAATTCACCAGAGTGCAGGGGTGCCATAAAACACTAAGGGCTTGATCCCCCTGCCCTACACTTTGGGAAGTCACTTATAGCCCTGCAAAATTTAAGAAAAATGAATAAGGCTTGGTCTTCAGACATGGGGCCAGATTTTCAAAAATATTTAGGTACCTAAAGATGCAGGGAGGCACCTCATGGGATTTTCTAAGGTGTCTAATTTGTTTAGGCACTTAACTTCCATTGAAATTAAAAATCCTACCTGTGTATTTAGGTGAGTAAATATCTTTGAAAATCTGGCCTAAAGTTCTTTGGTTTAATGAAAAGAGTGATTTTAAAAAGTTAGTGTTCCATTAGTGCATTTTTGAATGTCAACACTCTGAAAACAATTTAAACCTGACATATCAGTTTAGCTTCCCCCTCTAATTTACAGGTGCCTTTAACCCAATATAAACCAGGGTTAAAATGATATAAGTGTGCCCACACAGACTTCATACTTTGTATTTTAAAAGAGATTTAACTTTAAATTAGAATTATATCAAAGCAACTTCCATTATGGTTTATTATGATTTCATATCCACTTTGTGCTGGCATAAGTAATTATGGAAAGAATAGGTAAATGGTGAATTGGGCCCCCAAGGGTGGCTTAAGTGGTGCCTAGTGCCTTGTGGACCCTCTGTTCTTTCAAATAGGCTGCAAGTGGAGTCTCCATAATGCTGCTTCTGACAAATCTTTTCAAATAATCTCTTTATTGTACTTTTGTTTACACTAGGTTATGTAATGGAGTATATCAACTTGCATTCAGTATTGACTTACCTACCATACAGTAGGTGGCTAGTAGTGCCCACAGTAGGAACCCAGGAACTGCCATAATGGATCTGATTGTGTGCCATCTAGTTCCAGTATCCTGTCTCCAACACCAATATGTATGAGATGCTTCAGAGGAATATGTAAGCAATCTGCAGTTGGCAGTTATAGGATAGCCTGCCCCCTGGGTTATTTCTCTTAGAGAGTTTTTGAGCCATGGCAATACCATGTTTCTCACATTATGACTACTTAGTTTCTTTAGTAGCCTTTTGAAAGAAACATTGTCAAAGGTCTTTTGAAAGTCTAAATAGGGATGTCAGCTGAGTCTCCGGTTAATACAATACAATGGTGGCCATTAAAAACTGTGCAATTTCCCTAAGGCATCTAGATATTACTCACTCTCTGCTGTATTCTGCTGTACTTAATGTTGGACTGCAATTCTGTAAAGGCCTGATCCAGCTCCCATTAAAGTCAATGGAAAGACTTCCATTGACCTTCCATCGGAGTTGGATAAGGTTGTAAGGTACACATTTTTAGGACCAGATTGTGGACTCCTTACTCACCTTGATGAACAGTTACTCACATAAACAGTCCCATTAACTTGGTGAGTAAAGACAATCTGCCCCTTCATTGTGACAACTGGCAAGTTTTTAAGAGCCAAACATGTACAGATAAGGTTGCAGCAAGACCTTTGTTGCAGTATAAAACACCTTTTCTCATTTTCTCCAGCCTTTCTAAAAAATTCACCTTTGGATGAATTTTTTCATAATTTTTTCACAGATGAATGGTAAGTATGTATTTTTAAAGTCTGACCAAAATATGCCTGGCCATTTTTGAGTTAAGGATACAATGTAATCCCATTTTAAGTTACATTTAGGACATGTTTTTGCTCAGCCTTGGAGAACTTATATAGGTTTGTTATTTTAAATAAAGGAAAGATCTATCTGAATTCTATATATTTAAAAAAATTGGTTTTATTCATGCAGAGTATTTTTTTTAAACTTTGGACACTACAATACTATTTAGCATTTTAACTGGTTTGCATCATAGCTTATGTCAACACAGAAAGTTTTTAAGATAGAAAAGCTTTCACTTTATGCAAATTTTAGTGGAGAAAAATATTTGGCACTGAAATCTTTATCCTGCTGTTGTGTTTAGGAGCTCGTTTCCTGCAGGTCATCAGTATCTGATGACATTTTTGGTGGCTGATGTGAAATGAGTCATCATACTCATTTGACCAAGTAGACCTGGTCAAAAAGGGATTTTGCTAAAGATTTCAAACTTATATCAGTTTTGCAGGGTTCAAAAGTGACCAATTTACTGGGGGTGGGGGGTTGGATAATTTTTAACCAATGTTTTTGTCATAATGTTAATAAAATTATCTTTGACATTTTTAATTTATTGAAAACCACTCTCTTATTGACTTTGATACAACATCAGTAAACAATTAAAACAAAACTGTGGAAAATTTAATAAAACAAGTTTTTGATAATGTCAACATTTTTTCCATGAAAGACACCTTTTTAAAAATATTTTTCAATGAAAAAAATTGTGAGTGAAATTTTTTGACCACTTCTTCATCCTACATGACAGGATTCACCATAAGAACATAAAAATGGCCATTCTCGGTAAGACCAAAGGTCCATCTAGCTCAGTATCCTGTTTTCTGACAGTTGCCAGTGCCAAGTGCTTCAGAGGGAATGAACAGAACAGGGCAATTATCAAGTGATCCATCCCTTGTCATCCAGTCCCAGATTCTGTTAGTAAGAGTTTTGGGAACACCCAAAGAATGAGGTTGCATCCCTGACCATCTTGGCTAACAGCCATTGATGGACCTGTCTTCCATGAACTTATCTAATTTTTTTAACCCATATATACTTTTGGCCTTCACAAAATCCCCTGGCAATGAGTTCCACAGGTTGACTCATAAGTAGTAGTAGCTTTCATGCTAGTTTGAAGGCTTAGGAAAGAAGCTAAGAACAGGGAGGACTACGCAAAACAATGAACTACCCTCTAGCTCAACAGAGAATTTCAGCTTAGTCTCGCTTCTTTCACACAAATTTAAGCAGACAATAATCTGGTGGTAGAACACTTCCACACAACAATATTTCCCAGTAAAAGTATGTTTTCTATCACACACTCACTCTGTTCCACAATTTATTCCTTGTATTATGATTACAGGAGACTATCAAGCAATGTTACTCATCTCCTGTAAGTGCATTTAATCTATTTTTATTTTAAAGCATCAAGCTCAGATCAATCAGCTGGTATAAACTGCTATAAGTTGGCATTTGTTTCAATGGAACTATGTTGATTTACACCACCTGAGGGTTTACAATATCCTTTTGGCAGAGCAAATATCCACTTCCCAAGGCTCAGTAGAGACTTGTTAACTTAATGTTACCACATCATTATGTATTTTTCTTGCTATACAAATAGTTGTTATGCATGATATGCTGAATTTTCTTATATGTATTTTCCTCTGAACCATGGTGGTGTATAGCTTAAGTATTAAACAGCATTTTATTTCTATATTAAAATATTGGCTTTGAATATATACAAAAGAAGTCACACATATTTTCTATCTCTGTCTTCTTGAATGGTGGAGGACCAGGAGATGTTTCACAGATTTCACATAAGCCTGTTGCATCATTCCTACTAGCATAGCTTCCACAAGCCATAGCTTGCTAACGACAGCTTCAGAGCCTGCATTTCCTGCAATGGAGGCTATTTATTCAGGAATAATGATGCAGGGCAAAGGGACATGGTGAAGTGGGTCCGAAAATATCCCAGTGTTAAAGGTATTAACTGTTATATGAAATTCACCTTCAGCTATCACCTACTTTGCACCCACATGAGATGAAGAAAATCTAATGGCAAATTGTAACACTAAGATGTATGACATATGTACATGGATGCCACTATTGTGGATAATGTACCATATAGTTCCACCATACAGGCACTGAAGGAGTTAATCACTTCTGAGTTACACCTACTTCTCTAATTATTTTCAAAATGGTTTTCATTAATATTTCAGTCAATGCTAAAGTTTCTTTGAAGTTCATTGTTTCCCACGTCATCTATCTCTCTGGGGCTTTGTCAGTAATCTGTGAAGCAAGAGATTCTTTAACTCAGATGAGATAAAAAATGAATACAATGGAAGATGAGTTTATGTACAGCTCATTTTTATTTATTTATTTAGATACAAAGCTTGTACTATGCCCTATTACCTATTTTTGCATTCTTCATCTCTTCATAAGATTCAGTTAAAAAAAAAAACCTATTTTAAGTATTGTTTTTGTTTTAGGGATCTTGCATTATAACATGAATTAAGCCATAGAAATTGCATGCTGTTTACTAGAAAGCATGGACATTGAGTTATTTCAGTTTTTAAAGAATCCATTTACATACCGCTAGTTATGGCAAATTATCAAAAAAAATATATCCAGTAGTGTTACTATAGATTGATGCTGTTTTGGGTTCTTTTTTCCTCTCTCACTTTGAGGATGCAGCATCAAAATTATCCAACCAATAGGAAGTAATTTGTCAGCCAAACCACATTAGACTAATTATACCCACCTGGTACATGGGAACTGTGCACATGTGCTAAGAGAGGTGAAATGAATGTGCTGTCTTTTTTAATGCAATCAACAATAATATGATTTTGCTTGCTGCTGTGTTGCACTAGCAGATTGGCAAAAACAAGGTTTTCAGTTAGAAGAAAAAAAACTAACAAAATTCACCACACCAGAGAGAGAGCGAGAGAGAGTCAATGTAACAGGCTAATTTAATTCAAATAAAACACATGATTTGTACATAGTTATGCCGAGTGCAGGACAGTTACAAACAAGAGGCTATGAACAATATTTTTCTGACCCATGAATGCACATACAGTTGCTTATTTAAATCAGGGAGAAAGGCTTCTAGTTCAAAACATTATTTACCAGATGATGGGGGCCAAACTTTTTCACCAGAGCACTGGATGTCAATTCCAGTATTCACCTACCACATTATCTCACCTGAAAGCTGTTAAATGTCATGTAGACATCTGTGTTGTCCTGCAGGTATGGGAGTCCAAGAGGGCTGGCATGTTTTCAAAATAATTTGCTACAGAAACATCATTTGGAAACATGATCATTGTAACTATAGTTTTGTGGTCAAACTATCCTTCAGCATTCCAGACTGTAGGAAATGAAAGGTTGTCATTAAATACTGTACGACTTGAAAGCATGAAAAGAAGTGTATTAAACTAACCATTCAAAATTTGGGTTCAGTGAAAAGGCTTTAGTCACCAGAGCTGCTGTCAGCTGTTGGCTAGCTATCAAGCTAGGCAAACAATCCCTTCTAAGTTTGTGAGGTAATGTCCGTGTCCTTCTCGCAGTAGGTTTCTTCTCTGCTAGACTGCAACTGTCTGCTAGGCTTACAGTGATGAGTGACCCTGAAAAATCTCTCACACTAAATAGTGCCACTAAGCTGCAGGGAAATTTCTATCATTTCAAGAGTCAGGTGTGAAGCACGGGTACAGTTAATCAAGTAACATCTATTGGGAATTCAAAACTTGCTGTCATTAGGGGGCCATATAGAATGGGAGAGATGCATGTGACCAAATGCATTGCACTGTCCGGTGGCATGTAGAGCATATGGTATAAAAGGGTTTGTATTAGTTCATTCTTTTATTTCACAGGCCAGGGTTTTTGTTTTAAATTGTGACCTGGGTTATTTTGAAAGATACATGTGCTACCTGAATCACAGAATAATTGTGGAAAAGAGCTATGTATAAAAGTGTGCTGTGCTCTTATGGATGCTTGAGTATCAAAGAGCTATTTCTTTAAAGGTTTAATGTGAGGCTAACTACATACATGGTATTCTAATCTATGCATTGCTTGTCAGAAAGGCACCTGCCTGTGCTGTTGTGGTGATATATGCCATCATGTGCCAGCAATGCCCCTCTGCCATGTACATTGGCCAAACCGGACAGTCTCTCCGCAAAAGAATTAATGGACACAAATCTGACACCAGGAATCATAATACTCAAAAACCAGTGGGAGAACACTTTAACCTGTCTGGTCATTCTATGACAGACCTGCGGGTGGCTATTTTACAACAGAAAAACTTCAAAAACGGACTCCAGCGAGAGACTGCTGAGCTGGAATTGATATGCAAACTAGATACAATCAACTCAGGATTGAATAAGGACTGGGAATGGCTGAGCCATTACAAACATTGAATCTATCTCCCCTTGTAAGTATTCTCACACTTCTTATCAAACTGTCCGTACTGGGCTAGCTTGATTATCACTTCAAAAGTTTTTTTTTCTCTTACTTAATTGGCCTCTCAGAGTTGGTAAGACAACTCCCACCTGTTCATGCTCTCTGTATGTGTGTATATATATCTCCTCAATATATGTTTCACTCTATATGCATCCGAAGAAGTGGGTTGTAGTCCACGAAAGCTTATGCTCTAATAAATTTGTTAGTCTCTAAGGTGCCACAAGTACTCCTGTTCTTTTTGCGGATACAGACTAACACGGCTGCTACTCTGAAACCTTCCTTTATCTTAGCTTCACTTAACCTTGGAAGTTTTCCACGGAGGTACTTGAAAGCTCCTTGTGTTTTGTCAATGGTCTTGACAAAGTTCTTCATCAGACCCAGCTTGATGTATAAGAGTGGTAACAAAATCTTCCTGGATTCAACAAATGGTGGATGCTGAACACTTTTCCTCCCAGGCTCCAATGACTGTCGGAGTGGCCAATCTTTCTTGATGTAGTGGGAATCTCTTGCACGACTATCCCATTCACAGAGAAAACAGCAGTACTTTGTGTATCCAGTCTGCAGACCAAGCAAGAGAGCAACAACCTTCAATGGCCACAAAGCTGCCACTGATGTTGGTCATAGTTTATGCACCTCAAAAGTTGTTTCATGTTGTCGTCATAGGTTTCCTTCATATGGACTGCACGACCAGCTGGAATTGAGGCAAAACATTGCCATTATGCAGTAAAACAGCTTTAAGACTCGTCTTCAATGAATCAATGAAGAGTCTCCACTTATCTGGATCGTGAACGATGTTGAGGGCTGCCATCACACCATCGATGTTGTTGCAGGCTAAAAGATCACCTTCCATGAAGAAGAATGGGACAAGATCCTTTTGACGGTCACGGATCATGGAAACCCTAACATCACCTGCCAGGAGATTCCACTGCTGTAGTCTGGAGCCCAACAGCTCTGCCTTACTCTTGGGTAGTTTCAAATCCCTGACAAGGTCATTCAGTTCACCTTGTGTTATGAGGTGTGGTTCAGAGGAGGAGGATGGGAGAAAATGTGGGTCCTGTGACATTGATGGTTCAGGACCAGAAGTTTCATCCTCTTCCTCGTCTGACTCAAGTGAGAATGACTCTGGAGCATCAGGAACTGGCAGTCCTTCTCCGTGGGGTACTGGGCGTATAGCTGATGGAATGTTTGGATAATGCACAGTCCACTTTTTCTTCTTTGACACACCTTTCCCAACTGGAGGCACCATGCAGAAGTAACAATTGCTGGTATGATCTGTTGGCTCTCTCCAAATCATTGGCACTGCAAAAGGCATAGATTTCCTTTTCCTGTTCAACCACTGGCGAAGATTTGTTGCACAAGTGTTGCAGCATATGTGTGAGGCCCACCTCTTGTCCTGATCTCCAATTTTGCAGCCAAAATAAAGGTGATAGGCTTTCTTAACCAGAGTGGTTATACTGCACTTTTGTGATGCAAAAGTCACTTCACCACAAACATAGCAGATGTTATCTGCACTGTTCACACAAGTACAAGGCATCTCTGCTCACTTTGGCTAAACAGAAATGTGTCCCTTGGCAAAATGAAACACTGACAAATAGGAGAGCACGACACTGTATGATTTCTAGAGCTGATATAGGGCAATTTGTTCAGCAGAGTGATGTAAGCTTCGTTATGATTGCATCATCCATGACTTCTAGGAATAACATGATGCAATTCATATCATGTATGATGCAATACCAGCTTCAGATTGCATCAGTCATTGTTTTGCCTAAAAAGCAATTGCTGTCCAAATCCAGCCATAGATTTATTCATAGATCCAGTCAAAGATGTATTTTAGTCATTTCTGGTTTAAATTGAGTTATAAAGGGAAGCGATCTCACTTATCCTCTGCCATTCCCAAGTCAAGGGTCGTATATACTGACCCAATAGCATATCTTGAAAACTAGAGCCAATCAACAATTTTAAGCATCATTTTCGTTCTCAGTGACCCAGAATTAGTAAAGTTTGACTACATTTATTTCAGAAGAATTTTGGCTGTAGAGCAGTGTTATTAGTCTCCTAAATATTTACTTTTCAAAGTAATAACTGCTAGTGCTGAAATGGAACATGGAATGTGTGTTGACGTGGTTGCTTTAGAATAGTGGAGAGGTACTCACTGTTTTTTAAACCAGTGGGTGGCAAAAGAAAAAGATATGGCTCAGCTCTATTGCCGAACAGGAGTGTGGTCTGAAGAGGAGACAGCCTGACTTCTAATTCTCTTTTATTTATCTAATTATTACGTATCAGTGCCTAGAGTTGCATTGTTTCTATTGTCTCATTTTTTCCCTGCTCTTGGGATCAAGGGTGTTGTAAGCTTGTTTTAATATTAAGTTGAAGTGGGATGGCATAAGCATGATATGTTTAGATGGATTTAGAAGGTTGGCTAGACAGTAATATACAATTTCTGCCACTTTCGTATTTATGTATTGTATTACATGTTGTGCTTATGTATTTGGTGCTGTTGCCTGGCAACTTCCTTATATAGTTATTTTATTTTACGTTCTTCAGTAATTTATTGTGACACTTTTTCTTAAATAAAAAGAAAGGTTTGAATGAAAGATTGCCTGCTTTTTTAGCTTAGAGAAATCTAAACAAAGTCAATAGCTATTTTAAAGATAAACAGAGATGCAATATATAAAATAAATTGCTAGTTGTATCTGAAATAAGTGTTAAAAGTACACTTGTCATTATTGATGCAAGTGTTGGGAAATATGTAGGACAAGGCATACTTTGTCTTTTTTTCCCCACTAGTATAAGAGCCTTCAATAAGAGCCTTGATATATCACCGTACATGGGATATACATATATAAGTAAAACGATTGATGGTTGAAATAAAGATAGAGATCGAAAAGGTATCTATATAGATAGTTCTATATATGCATATCCATATTTCAGTATGTATATGAATGTACAACCATCTACACACACACACACACAGTGTGTGTTTGTATATCCCCATCTTTACATATAGATAGATATATCAGAACAAACTCATTCAAGTGCTTATTGTGAGATTTTCCATTTCTTTTAGGCTCCTAAAACTATTTTCTTTTTGAGGAGTGGAATTTTCAGGAGAAAAATAATAATTAAAAGTGCTCTTTTATCATGTATAAATTTTTCATTTGTTATACCCCTCTTCCCCCCCCCCCCCCGCTCAACTCCCCTCCCAAATATATTATGTGCTAGAGATCAAAATAATATTTAAAAAAAAATCTTATCTTCCTGGCTAGTCTTTGCCATCATAAAAGATACACACTAGGTCAAATTCAGATAGCATTTAGGGGTTCATATATATATCACTGAAATCAATGAAAATCTCCCATTATCTTTAATAGGAATAGGATTTCACCCATTGCATATAAAACCATCCTTACCTCACATTAAAATGTACCATACACCAATAGGTTTGAAATATAAGGTTGTGCCAATAATCCTTAAGTGATTTTTTTATTATTGAACTTACTGTGGATCTCTTGTTTTTCCTCAGATCACTCCCCCCCCCCCCCGCCATTTTATTCAACTTTCCTCCCTTGTCTGCTTGTTTCTTTTCCTCTGTTTTTCTCTACAGATAACTTTCTTTCCCCTCATTCCAAATCTTGCCCTTTCAGATATATTTATTTTGCTCATTCCAACTCTTACTCCCAGCCTGCTTACCTCAACACTTCTATGTTTTATCACCTATTTCTCCTTCTGCTCTTTGGTCCATGTTTTATTCTCCCCTGTTTTCTTAACACAACAGGGTTCATTCTCTGCTACATTGCAGTGGGCTCATGTCCCTTTCTATCCTACGTGTTCTCTCTTCCTGCTTCAACTACTCGCCATATCCTGGTTGCTCACTTGTAGCATCCCAAACCTTTTTATCTCCACACCTCTTCTTCCCATCTCTTTCATACCTCCATACAAACCACCTTCTGCCTCCACACCAAACCCTTTCATTTGATACTTTGCTTGGCCCAATTCACCAACCAAGTGATCATCTGTTTTCCCACATCCATTGGTTTTCTGGCACTATCCCATCCCCTTCAGCCAATTGATCATCTGCCTCCTCTGAGACCTCCAGAATAATAGATACTATGCCTCCTTTACTCCCCACAAACTGATATGGTGTCTGCCCAATTTTTCTGAGGTCTTCCTCCCAGGCAAGGGGTGGAGGTGTATATCTGTAAAATACCCAGTTGAGTAAAGAATTAAGTTTAGTTTTGACAATTATAAAGGTTGTTCCGAGAAAACCATCCAGGCCAGCAAATATCCCCACAGGAAAATTGGAAATAATGTCAATAAATTCCTTCTGGTAATTTTTTAAACTGGGGAGGGGGGGAACCAAAATACACCTTAGATATTGCAAGTAAATTTTCTAACTCCTCGGTGTGTATTAAACAATACAGATTTTGATTTTATATACATATTTTTCACACTCAAAGTAATTGCTTTGCTTTGTTTTCTTCTTTTGGGATCCATGAATAGGAAAATCTTTAAATGTATCTACAGGCTTTTCTACAGATTGTGTTAGTCAGCACCAGTGGGGTGCAAAGAATAGTCTGTACCAGCATACTGCACAATAACTGGCCCATGTGGACCCTGCCAGTACTCACTAAAAGCATCGTTATGCATGTTAATGTAGTCCAGTTTCAAACAATAGTCCATTAATGTGCACTAGGGAACTTTTAGTGTGTGCCAGCATGGTCTATACCAGCCAGTCAGTGGCTGAGATGCTGGTGCAGACAAGAATTTACACCTCTCTGATGCAGATCAATGCGCCCTGCATATAAGCCCTAAATTGTTATTCTGATTTATTAAATTAAGAGGCGAAAATGCTCTTCTTAATTCAACAACTTAACTGCATCCATTTTATGTTTCATTTCAAGGCTTTTTTTCTGATTTGCTTATATAAAATAGTCAGTGAAATTATTTGCACATGCAAATACTATATTTCAACATCTAGCAGCCTGACTGGGTCTGCAAATCAGGTAGTTAGATACTGAGACCAACACCAGCATTCACTTAGTGCTTGCAGTGCATTAAGGACTAAGTGGTCACACTCCCGGGAATGCAATTTCTAAAAAAACAAGCCAGGTTACTGAGGGTCATACATTTTTAGTAGCACTTGGGGGGGCGGGGAATCACTCTGATTGGTTGCTTTCCCCTCTTGCCTACCTCCTAAGAAAGAGCAGCTAATCAGGGCTTCTGCAGGAAGCAGATAGTTTCCCTCACAAGATGGGAGGGGGAAGAAGGGAGCAGAAAAAAGCTTGTCCCTCCTCTACCCTCCCCCTCTTGTGAGCAACAAGACGGCTCCTCTGCTCCTTCTACATCTCTCCCTTCAACAATTGTCTTGGGAAGGGGGAAGAGGGGACCCCACTGCAGTCTCCCTCTCTTAGAGAGGAGGCAACAACTCCAGGAACTGCAGAAGGAGTGTACGTGAGGCTGGAAGTAAAACTGGTGAGGGGATGGGGGGCAGAACAAATGTGGATACAGAATTGGTAGGCACTGGAAGATGAACAGATATGGGGACAGAATTGATGAGGAGTAAGGGGGCAGAACATGAGGGAAAGAATTGATGTGGGGATGATCGGCTCCTGGCAAGCAGGGCAGCCGGGGGGGGGGGGGGGAGAAAAGGGGGGAGAGTCTTTATTTGTATATAATAAACAGTATTTATTTGGGGGTTGAGACAGAATTAATTGTTCGGCATAGAGATAGGCAGGCGCTCCTTCTGGGAAATGCCTGTGTGAAATTACCCATAAACAAACAGTCATCTTAACAAAATAAGGTTTATTAAAAGCAAAGAGAAAATGAGACAGTTTAACATAATCTATGTTTACATGTCTAGTAAGCTAGACTTGTAAGGCATTCTTAACTGAGCTACAGAGAAAAAGAAAAGAAATAAATGAATAGCTTACATCCTTTGAAAGCAATCTACTCTCTGACTCTCTTCTGGTCAGACTGTCAGCATCACTTGCTGCCCAGTGACAAATTCTCTACTATATCCCAGAGATGCCTGTCTTTGCTGTTTCCAAGACCTGCTTATCAAACTCCCCTACAGCTAGGTAAATTTATGTACCCAGACTTGCCTCTCCTTGATTTCCATACATCTCTCATGTGTAAGAATTGAGGTGTCGTTAATATTTATATAAATGGATGTTGGATTAGAATACCATTTCGGAGAAAGACTGCATGATTATTGTCTCCATTACCATGGGAAGGTTCCCTCAGCCTTCTTGTCCTGAAGATTAGTGGATCAAAAGCCTCAACAATTTCCATTTCTTGATACTATATTTGCCAACTTTTGATCTGTTCCGTGCTATAGGACCTAGCTCACTCTCTCTGGGCTAAATATATTCAGTCTCCATCTCTGCTGAACAAAAAAAAATTAGTTTGGATATGAGCCTTTTTAAAAACATTAATTTCAATTGCTATAAAAGAAGCTATTGACAGACCATATATCCTTTTTTCACAGATACCTAATTGCTATGTCTTTCCACCTGCAGTTAATTGTGCCTACCTTTCATCTCCCACCAAGTCACAATTGGACATATTTAAAAATATACCTTTATTTTATTTTAGTCCAGATTGTGAACCCTCAAGCTTAATAGTACCTTACTCTGCAATTAGTCTGTTGTATTGTTTTAGATGGCAAATATAGGCTCAAAGAGGCAAAGGTGTTAACATGACCCTGACACTGTCCAGGATTAAACAGTGTTAAACAAGGTTTGAGGTTTGGGTTGCAGTAACTTCAGCCTGCTTATTACTATGGCAAACATACCATTAAGGGCATTAACCTTTTATTAATCATATAGAAAAGGGAAGAAAAAAAGGCTAAATCATTTGAAATGTAAATATTAAATAAGGCTTTCACTTCTTGGTCCCTTTCTCTACCTGAAGAGAGCTGAAGGAAAAGCCTCTTTGTTTGACAGCCTTTTAGATCGTAATAATTGAACTTTTTGGGCAAAAAAGAAAAAGCTAGTTGAGATGGGCTGGTGCTGTTGTTATTAAAGTCCAATCTCCTTTTACTAGAAGAGAGAACAAGACAAACACACACAAGAAGGGAGAGAAAGAAGAGCAAAGATGAAGAGAAGAAGAGAAAATGCAGCTTGTGTTTCTGGTGGTGACTTTCACTTGCAACCACACTGCTGAAAAGAAAAAAAAAAAGTCACAGGACTTATCAGTCACTCCGCGACCCAGCATATTTGTATCAGCGTTGGTTGTTTAGGGCATTGTTTTTAGTTGCTCTCTGCTCACAGGATTACAGCAATGTTGCTAAATACGTAGTCTTGGACAGCTAAACCAGACTCTTATTAGACAGAAGGAAAAAGAAGAGGGATAGGGAAGAGAAGAAATAAGGGGAGAAGAAAAAGGAGACCTGGGAAGGACTGACAAAGTCTCTCATCCCAGGTGGTATTTGGGAATAAGCTGGTACCAGTGGAAGTGGCAGTGTCACCTGGAGTCGCTTTCTTGGCTCAGTCTGGTCAGGACATCTCTCAGGATTAGGATGAAAAAGGTCTGTGGTCCCAGGAGACAGTGGGGGTGGCAGCCATGATGGTGAAGCTCACTCCTTCTCCTATTTTTCAGTCAAACAATGTAGCTGTTTGTTTGCAATTTCACCTCAAACACATTTTCTTTTAAGGATCCCAAAAGGGAATGATGGCAGAATAGATTGTCCTTTCATTTTGTCTACCACTTAGGCATAATTTCTGACATACCAACGGTGGGTCATTTATTTCCAGTCCTACACTTTTTTTTGTTCACGAGCCATGATCTTGAACACACTCCTTGAGTGATATTAGTATGCCTTTCTTTTTGGATTAATTTCAGGCTTTCCGGGTTCTTTTCTAAGATGTTCAGTGCCTCCACCCAAAGTGACTCCTCACTGTGCCCATGATTGGAACATTTTGTATACTTGTATCCACTTTCCCACAGTTGGGCTCCCAATTAGGGTAAATTTGTAGGTCCAATTATTACAAGTCACAGGGAACCAGTGTTGAACAATGTACTAGTAGGACATCAGAAGGGTGCACTGTCACAAAATTGGCCCTTTATTTATTGCAAATAAATTTTGGATACCATATGTACAATGTCTAGTACAATGCCGCTGATCCTAATTGGGGCCACTCTGTGCCAGCTACATAAAAAATAAATTATAATTATATCAAAAATGCTCAAATATTCATCATTAAAAGTTCTCCAATGATACAAAAACTTATATCAGCGTTAAAAAAAATTACCCTGGCACTTTTACTGACATGCATATTTTAAACTGATTTTACTGGCAACTTTTGATTTTTTTTCCTTTTGTCTGACTGTAATTGCACTGGTAGTTGGCAACCAAGTTCAAAACTAGCCTGCCTTTTTATTTTTTGTGCGCTTTTTGGAATTGTTCTTGCACTTATGGAAGCATCACCACCATTTTTTAAAAAAAGCTATTGCACTCTATTTTAAAAAGTGTTAAATATCAATGTCTATAAATAGACATATTAAAAAGAAGAAAATGGAGGAGTAGAATATTTCAAGCACTACCATTGCTACATGCTGTTTATTAAAACTCAGTCTATTAATACAGCAATTAGCCCTACAACAGGGTGTACTTTAGAAGGATATCACTTTTTTTCAATATGTGTTGTGAGGCACTGGCTTTTTATTAACATTCTTGAACTTTCCTTCCCTGCATGACTGCTTGCATCCATTTCATTGTGACTTTTGCAGGTATAAGATTGTTTCTATATGGAAGATACATGAATAAACATAATATACCTAAGCCTTCATGCATCTGGCATTCAGGGATGTCAGAGATCCTTTTATTGCCTTTCAAGTCATCTTAACATTATTCTTGTGTTTAAACCATGAATCATGAATTAAATAAAATAAAGTGTAGTAAAACAATAATAAACCAAAAGAGGATATCCTTTATTACAGAAATAGAAACAGGGATGGACTCCAACTGCAAAATTTGAATCCAAATTGTACAAAAGCTCACACAGCTTTGAATCTGAGCTTTTAGGCGTAGCCCAGTATAGAGGCTGAGGCTAGTGATAAAAGTTCACACCTGAATCCAAGCTTTTTCAAAGTTTAAGAGTGTTGGATCCAGCGATTTGGCTGAGACCCATCTCCAGATTTAACTAGTAATCAGTACTTTAAGAACACTTTTTTAAAGGAATGCAACAGACAACTGCAAAACCCCTGCCCTAATATATAAGGTCTGTGTAGTGTTGTCTGGTTTTGTATTGTCTGATATTGCAGCTTTGACAAGTTCTAAAATTGCATATTTGAATAATTCAATGGAGATCCCATAAAAATGTGGCATTTTGAAATATACATGTTGTAAGTCATTTACCTTTTTGTACTTTTCATTGTCTGTCTCTTTATGAAAATCAATAAAAATCCACCCCCCAAAATATACCCCACATTTATATGTGCAAATGGGCATTTGCACAGATATACTGTGTAATTGCATTTGCAGATCAATAGGTTTGGCAAACAAGTACTTGAGCTGAATATGCAAACATCTGTGTACACATACTCAGATACTATTTTTTGCAGGAGCAACTTCTTTGCAAATGTGAAGCGCTGGGAACTTTACAGAAAGGAAGTCTAAATTTGTCAGTAGTGATAGCACTGATTAGGCACTTTAATACTACATAGTGTATACAGCACCTTAGATGTGCATAGCACTTTATAGAAACAAAGAAACAAAGTTCCTGTCCTAAAGAGTTTATAGTCAGTTAAATCTATTCAAATTAAATAACACTGTATACACACAACGAAATGTTGTTTAGATGCAGTGTTGTAGGAGTTTATTCAGATCTGATTTACAACACAGACAGTATTTCCATCAATCCCTAAACGAATTCTACATAATTTATTGCTGAAGCCAAAACACGCAATCACATATTTTTTTTATTTTATATATATTTGAAATGTGTATTTTCAATAAAAACACTAAACATTTTGCCTGTAAACTTCATGCATGATTGTTGGTGTTACACATTACCTAGGCACATGGAAGTTTTTTACTTGGGCTTAACTGAACCCAATAAATGCACCAGGAGAACAGAGGATGCAAGAAACATCCCTGTCTTTGCACCTCAGCACAGCATTCTTTTATAATCACAATTCTTGTGCTCAGGTGAAGGCTAGCACCACCACTGACTCTAACCACTACAGAAATAGTGGACTTGGCTAACTGTGGATGGGAGAATATGTTTCTCTCTCTTAAAGGTGTCTCAACACAGGGTAGATCCTAAAAAGCACAATCCATATGCTTAATCACAAGACACTCCTTCAAATCCTTTGTAGAAAAAGAAAACTGTCTTTTAGAAGGCAGATGTACCCTGTTGAAGAAAATATTAAATGCAGCCAGCATCACCAAGAGGTTTAACCACAGTGGTATTTCCCCTGTTTTGGGCAGATCTAAATTCAGCCTGTGTTCATCACATCATTTTATTACTAAAAGTTTCGTCTAAAATAAACCTTATATCAACATGGTCTTCTTGAAAGTCTATTATCTGAACATGATTGTTTTAAGTAACTTCTTTTTATGTAATGCAGGAAACAAATAATTCCATAGCTCCCAGAAGGTATGCTATTTTTCAGTATTAGTGCATTGCAAGAGTTAGGGGACCAAAGTTTCTCCATTTCATGAATAAAAGGCATGTAATGTCATTGATCTTGTATTGCAATTCATAAACTATTTCATTTGAAACTGAATATACATTTTATTGTAATTCCATTGGTCCACCACACTGCACTGATTGTGATGGGTGGATTTTCAATTGAACTCTCAAGCTGAATTCTTGTGGAAATCCTATTACATTTCCTAGTGCCATCATCATCAATCAATGCTGCTTTGCTTTATTGTATCTCATGTTTAAACCACAGTTGCCAACTTTCATGCGGTAAAATAAGCACCCCGACTTTCACAATAAGCCAAAACCAAGCTAATCTCATTTCAAAACAAGGCCAAAACAAGCCAATCCCTAAGAACCCCAACACTCTGTGACTAGATCCCCCAGGTGTGCAGTCTGGGACTGTGGTGGGCCCTGCCTCGAGCAGATTAAAAAAAAAAAAAAAAAAAGGGAGCAGCAACAAGCTACAACAAGAAACAAGCTACAAGCCAAACAAGTAGCTTACAATCCAGGTAAGCCAAAAATAAGCACATTTTTTTCCATGGGTTTGGCATGTCTGGTTTAAACTATCAAGAAACAACAGCGCAAGTGCAATGAGGTCATGTGAATTTTCTAGGAAGTGTCCTTTGCAGCCTGATATATATTGCATTTTTGTTATTGGGATGAGTCAACATTGATGAAAACCAGGGCCTTCTTCTACTGTTGAGACTTGATTAAAGTACAAAATGCAAACAATAGAACAAATATCACAAAGTTTATTTGGGGAGGTGGACAACATTAACTAAGGAATGCCCAATCTTTTCCATGTATGAAACTATAGTGCAAGCAGAAGATGCATTCTCCTCTCTCACAGAAAAATCTGTTTTTTGCTGAAAGGGAAATGCTTCAAGATGTATATTGGTTATATGTAATTTAATATCATGACTTCCATCTCTGGGCTTCCAGATGTGAATGAATGAAGTCACAGTGTCACTTCAACCTCTTACAAAAGAGGCTCATTTAGTGTCTTTCTTTTGAAGTATGATAAAGTTTTGAGGTACTTTACTATAGATTGATACTGTAGAATGCGGGATTAATTCAGTCTACTTAATGCATTAAACTTCCAGGAGGCAGAAGACAACTCTGTATAGTGCACTAGAAGTTCAGTAAGTTACAAGACTGGGCAAAACAATGTAACAAATATTCACTTTAAGAAAAAGGGTCTGAATTTACTAAGTAGGTTTATTCATGAAAAGGCTGAGATTTAATGTATTTGTTCATTATTGGTAAATGTCCAACAAATCATTTGCACAACAAATTTCAACCTATAGCTTTTCAGGAACTGGCTGCTATGGGTTGTTGATGTATCAAATAACGTGACTGGTCACTTCAGTTGTTTCCTGAGTGGATGACCTGAGCTTTCTAAACTGGAGGTGGGCCTGGATCTCAATGGATCAGAGAGAGAGAGAGGCAAAGACATAGCAGACCAAATAGATTTTTGAATATTGAACACCTTTTTCTGACCTTTTGCATACAATATAGCTTGCTTTGTAAATGGCTTTTCTGTGTATTCCTACTTTCCAGATACGACATGTACTATTTCATATACCTGCCAAGTACATCCACTGTAGGATCTTTCTTTCATCAGCCACTAAACACGGTCACTGAGTGCGTACACAATGCAGATCTATTTGCAAAGGGTGCAGTCACCCATCTTTGTTTCAATTTTTTGACTGTTTGCCAGGTCTTTGGATAGGGAGGTCTGAGGAACTACCATTTATTGTTAAACTTTCTCTCCCTAGACCATATACTATACAACATATCACAGAGCTGCCTGCACTGCAATTATCATTGAACAAACAATTTGGGGAGGAGAGGCATGCATGCACTCAGTCCCAGGTGTCCAATCATCCCATATTCAATGCTATTTCATATATCTGCTAAACTCATTAATTGAATGTACTGATCTCCAATTTCTGCCATTTAGCACCACTTACTTCACTCTCTGTCACAATAAGTTTAGTAACCTGATGTATGCTTGGGATGCTAGCTGGAAAAGTCATGGTCACACATTTCTTTCTCTCTCATTCAGTTAACTGAATCAGTGCAAGGCCTCTGATCAGGTATATTTGAGGAAAAACTATTTTTAGTATACCTCTTCTATCTCATCCATAACATGTTTCACATATGTGCCAAGGACATTTTTTCAATATACTAGTCACCATTTCTATTCACTATCACTCTTTACCATGCAGTGTTGTCAACCCTTGTGATTTTATCATGACTCTCATATGTGTTTTTTTTTCCCTTCAAATTCCAGCTCCTGTAGTTGTGTGGTTACATGAAAATCTCAGCTTCCATTAAAAAAAAAAAAAATAAAGCAGTGTCTAGTACCTCATGGTTGTGAAGAAAAGTATGGAAACGTGAACCCTAATGGCTTTTTTTCTTGTTTTGAGCCAACACTTATTTTTTCTAAATCTCATGATTTTTAAGCCAAACTCATGACTTTTTGGTCCTGATTTTTAAATGTTTGGGGTTAGCCACACTGCCACAGTCATTTCTCACACATTTCAGCCCCCTACTCTGCTGCCACAATCTTCTCCAGCTTTTTCTTGACAATCTTTGCAATGCCGTTATGGGAGTGTGAAATCAATACAAAAATCTGTGACAGATAGAAAATGTGAGGTCAGCACAATATGAATGGAAAATAATATTAAGATAAATAACACAAGGAATACTATGCCAGTTGTAATATTTGTTAATATAGTAAGAACATCCTCTTTCATTTACATAAAGCTGCTACTGAATTTCTAGTTTGCTGCTGAATTCAACATTGTAGTGCTTCAGAAGCCAGGATAATTATCAGAGTATTCAGATGGGGCTTACTGTAAAGTACACAGGGCCTTGTCTATCACACCTGGAACATTATCAATAGAGTGGTTGTTATGGCAACAAACATGACTTTTGGTACCTGTGGAATATATGTGATTCCAAAAGCAAAACTGTTTTTGTTACATATAAATTCCATGAAAAAATACAATGCAAGAACAGCAGGTATCTTAGCTGAGGCCAAGATTTTCAAAAAGAAACAACTTAATTCAGTTACAAGTGGAAGAGCCCAAGCATGAATTTAGCCTTTTCCAAATCAGAGTTTTCATACCAGTCTAACTGTGTTGGTCAGGATGTGAATTTTTACTGATAAAACCTTGGTAGCAACAAGGGCTGTGTCAAATAGTTAGGGGGTCCCTCTTAAAACTAACACAACGGGGGGGGGGGGGGGGGAGAGGGTCCCCACTGGCCGAGCAAAGAAGGAAAAAAAAAAAGCGGAGTCCCACCGGCAGAGGGGGGAGGAAAAAAAAATAAAATAAAAAAAGGCGGAGTCCCGCCAGTGGAACAAAAACAAACAAACAAAACAGGAGTGTGAAATATCGGGACAAATTGCATCCTGACCAAACATCGGTTGGGACACGGGACAAACCCCTAAAAATCGTGACAGTCCTGATTTTATCGGGACATCTGGTCACCCTAAACTAACACCACTCCCTTAAAGCCCCCCAGAACGTCTGGGATCACTGAATACCTTTGATGGGCACCCTTCATAGACAACAATTCCCTACTCACTATCACTGATTCTGTACAAAACAAGGACAACTTTATTTGCAGGAAAGGAAACAGCATTAATTTAGGGAAAATATGGCAAAATATATCTATAAGTAAAACACTTCCCAATGGTAATTGAAGTAATTTGTTAAAATGGTTCCCCATCCACTATTGTGAATGTTCAATAGGCAAATGTCCCTTTATCACATCACTTTCCCCTTCCCCATTTGCTAAACCCCATTCACTGATTCGTGTAAATGGATAGCATTGTCCCAGCATCCTGAGGTACACTCAAGCAGACTTGTCTGCACTCCCTGTGGAAATGCTGCCCAGCCCTATCATGAGGCTCCACTACCTAACTCAGTTATGGTGATTTTAGCTGGATAGGTAAGAGAGGTGTCACTATAGTTCATTCATATCTATATCATCTCTCACTGTGAAGACCTCTATTAATTGCTCTTGCAGCGAAGTCCTCACTGCATTATCGCTCACCATAAAGTCCTCTCAACAGCAAAGAATTTTTAGTTTCATAGTGCTCTGTTAAGCCTGGAGAAATATGTTGAGTGAGACTGTTTAAAACTCTTTGTATTATACATAAATGAATGAAGCAAACTCCTGACAAATGGGACAAAAGATTCTCTTTGGCCTTGATTCAGCAACATGTGAATAATTTTAAATACATGAGTAGTTCCACTGACATCGGACAATTCACTTGCTTAAATTTATGTATATGTTTCTGTAGCTTGCTCATACCTTTTACTAAGGCTCAACAACCTCTCTCCTTCCACTGCACTCAAATTTCAACCTCCTATGAAATTAATATTCTACTACTTGTCCAGATCTCCAAAGGATTTTCTTGAAAGTTGTAAGATTGGGACACTTGATATTTCTGATTTTAAGATTAAAAAACACCAGAAAAATAAATTGGAATAAATGTTGAAAATATTATTGTACCCTGTAAGGGAGCAGTAAAGGGCATGAGGAAACTCCCATCCCTTTTGCTGTTCAACATTAAACATTCTGGTTATGCAGAATGCAATGAAATGGTAAGAGACAATTAAGATCCACTCTAAATAAGGTATTATATGTTACCAGTCAATAGTTTTACTTTTCAATAAACGAGTTCAGAAATATTGCTCCATCTCAACAACCGTTTCATTGATAAAGATGCCTGGGATATTCATAAGACATGCACAAGCCAAGTACTTGCTGGTCTCTTTTTAGGTCTAGGCATATACTCAGATTGTTACATCTACCCTTGTCAGTTGAACCCAAATCAACATTATATCAGAGAACATAGCCTGCAATTGTAAACCTGAAGTTCTACTTCAATGCACCAGTAAGTTTTCATCTACCTATAAAGTTGAATATCTTAAAGTATGATATATGTGCAAGCTAGACAGCAGATACAAAAATGCCATCCTATTCTTTCTAGCTTGCATGTACAATAAGTAATGAGTTAGGCCAGTCTGTAAGTTCTGTTCTTTTAGAGAGGATACTTTTATTTAAATTATCTAATTATTGCATGAAACAAAAATAGAGTGCAAACACTTTGACAAAATAAGTAACTGTTGGACCAAGAAGGAAAGACTAGTCTTCTGAGAATGGTCATATTCCCATTGAATGTTTGCATTTTCTGTTAAAATATGAATGTTTCATGTGCTCAAGTATACCTAATACTAGCCCCAATTCTATAAACTCAATCTTTAACTTGACTCCAGGTCTGAATGAAGACTTGTAGACAAGAGGAATGAAGAAATTATCAAGATAATCATTATGTATATATGTCACTGTTGTCACTTAAATTGTGCAAAGTGAATGTAAAACTATATCACTAGTACAAGTGGAGAATTCTGATTTGATAATGATTTATATCCACTGTTCACAGGAATAAATGACAACACAGGGAGTACATCAGTGGAGATACAAGTACATTGACTGTGCACATGCACGCGCACACACACATGCATATATGGACGGATGATGGATGGATAGATGGACACAGAACGTGTGCATGGATTCTATAAACATTTTAATAAATTCCACATCCTTTCTATCAGGCTTCATTCAAATTCATTTGCAATCTCCATTTTGCAGCCTTTTATATAATATGTACTGTTCATGCTATGTTTTGCTCTCATGCTTTGACTCATGGCTATTTAATAGTTTTTAAGGACAGAACAGACCAGTGATCATCTAGAGTTATATTTGGCATCGTCAGAGTTGATGGGAGCTTTGCCATTGACTTCAATAGTGACAGTATTCCACCCCTTGTTTTTAAGTTGATCTTTCCAGAAATTGAATATGGTTTAAGTTCATATCTAACTGTAATGTAAATAGTATATTTACCTCAACTCCTGAACTCCTAATGCCTTTTCTATTGTATTTCTGGAAGGTCATCACTAGTAGTGACCTTCACAAATCAAATCATCCCCACTGTCTCTCTCTTTATTGGGACACTTTTTCCAGAACAAGGTAACTTTTTCTTCAAATTACATTGATCCAGAGCATTTATGTATGTCCCCTTTTATTGCATTGACTGTCACATTTGTGCATTTTTTGATCTTTTAGATCAAAACCACACTTTTCTTCTCTGTATTGGCATATGCCCTATTTTTTTCACATGTACTTGACTGACAACTCCCCCCCCCCCCCAAGTCCTTTGCTGCAACTTCCATTGATGTTGCTATACCAATGTCATATGCCAGTGTTAGTTCTCCAGATAACAGCCTTCCTTGAACAGAGTTACTGTGCATGCCTATTGGGAGCTATACCAACATACAGTACGGTTTTCAGATGCTGCTTAATATAGTTCAAACTCATACCTGAAACATTTGCTCCATTATTCAACGTAATTTGTCGCCTACTCAACAACTTGGAACATGCTTCCCAACATGGGTAGCCAGATACATTCTAGCTCATCACAAAGAGTGGTGTGGCCACAGCAGCACAGGCAGTGGCACTGGCTAGCAACACAGTTATGTACCCAGAGAGTTAGGTGGGTTTGTACTCAGGTGGCTATGCCAAGCCACCGCAGCCACACTGCTATTTTTAGTGCACTAGCTCAAGCACAGCTAGAGGGCATCTGTCTGCCTATGCTGGAAAACATGGCTCCAGCTGTTGTGTAGACATAACCTCAGAGAGGTGCTGAGTTTGGTTGCTTGTACCACAACATTATAATCATTTTAAATATGTCTTGGTCTCAGAGGACAAACTGGAGAGCTTTGAAGGATCCCAGAGTTCTATGAAATTCTGGTTGCCATTGGATTTACCCTTCTCATAGCTGTTTAAAAGCCCTGTTTTCAGTGAAAGAGCCCATTTGTGCATATCTTGGGATAGCTTCAGCATAAATGGGCATTTTCAAGTGGAACCAAAGCACAAAAAACAAAGGGACAAATTCTCACTTAATTCTTTTTCAATACTTAGGAGGCACAAAGTAGATGGAAACTGGTTGCAAGTACTCAGCCGAGAATTCCTCTGGCATAGGAAAATTCCCTGCTAGTGCAAGTATGCCACATCTGTTCACCATCTCCTCACTCTCAGTCTAGGGGTCATGTTGGGGCTGGGAGAAAGTGTTCTGTGGCTAGGGAGAGGTAAGAGTGATGACAATGAGAAATCAGGAGTGTGTGTAGCCTGCACTGTAGCATAAGCTTCCTATGCCCATAGTGCAACATAAAGCTGCCTGCCTAGGGCTGGCCCTCAGAATCATGGAGCCTGAGAGGCTGACAGACACAGACACCTTCCTATGTTCAGAAGAGTAGTGGCGCAGGTCAGAATCTGGCCCAACATGTATAAAGACTCGAAAGTGGCTTATGTTTTGGGCTTCAGATTTTATGCAGATCATATCCAAGGCCAAGAATTTAGAGTTAATCAGTAAGATTTTATGTCAAGCAAATTCTTTGAATACTTAATAAACCCTTCAAAAACATACATCACTACTGTTAATTAGAATAATCTTGTCATTTGTTCAGTATTAAAATTCAAATGGGCAAGATGTCTGTTTTCTTACATCATCCACAATAAACTTCCTGTCTCCCATTATAACATTGATTATACACTGCAAGGTGGCAGGACACTGCAGGAAACATTATTTTATATGCTTTGCAGAGCTCCTAATACAACTGGAAAATGGAGTCTTCCAAACACTGTGTGCAAATAGAACAGTTGAATATTTAGCTCTCAATGCTGAGAAAAAGAACAAGCATGGGGGAAGCTTAACCCATAAACCAGTTTTTCGTTCATCTTCCAAGATATTCCTGCATTCTACCAGCTACCCAATTTTTCACTGACATCAACTAAGGTGAGACAATAAGGATGACACAGCCATATACTACAGCGAAGTTATTTATGTTTTCTCTTTACTCACTACCTATATCTTTGAAATGACAGATACATGCATGGGAATAAGTGGCAGGCTGGAATTTTTTTTTTTTTTTAAACTTTAGCACAGAAGCACTACCTACTCATCACCCTCATTTTCCTATACCAGACATTTAATTGGTTTAGTGCGGAAATTAAAGGTCTCATTACCTTATAGCCTATTGGAGAAGGGTCTCCTCAGCCTGCTCCCAGGACTCGGCTCTCTCTGAGTCCTAGCAACATCCCACCTGCAAGTGAGGTTGGTCAAGGGGTAGGGGTGGAGGGGGAATTATTGTTTAAGGCACCAAAATACAAGTTCACCCAGGGTGCCATTTTTCTTAAAGCCAGACTTGAATCCATCACATGGACCTCCTGTATAAAGGGTTCAGGATCCCTTCCAGGAGGAATGCATTCCTCTAACTCTCCACAATCCACAAAGTGAACTGTCCTGGCCAAGGGCCTTGCAGCCTCCCAGCTATTCCCCTCGTCTTGCGACTCTCCCTCTGCATCACTTGGAGACCAACCTCCATTTCTCTGAAGACCGAACACATCCTTCCCCTAGGGCGGCAATCCCAGGCCCTCAATCCCCGAGCAAAGCTATCTAAAGCTATCTGCACCCATCTCTGAGGTCACCACTCTCAGCACCTCTATTAGGGCAGGGCTGGATCTCTCCAGTGCCTGTGGGAGGGCATCCCGACTACATATGCCCTGCTGCCTCACCCAAGGGAGGCAGGGAAGGGACTGGTCTTTCTTCCTAGCTCCCTCAGAGCGGGTTCAGGAGCAGGCATGTGCAGACCACTGACCCAAGCCCAGGAGTCCTTCCCTTACCTACCCTCCCAAAAGAAGCCAGAACGGAGGGGAAGAGGGGGGAGGAGAATATCAGGACACAAAGAACAGTGAGTGCCCACAGCCTCTCCTCCCACATGGGGGCCATAGCAACAGACCCAGCTCTGTCAGGAATGCCTAGAAACATTGGGCCCCTTCCTGCTGTGGTAGTGACTTCCCATGACCCCCTTACCGCTAACTGGCAAAAAAGCTCAGCCCCAGGGGGGCCATCCAGGGACCAAGCACCATTTCCAGCTGTCATACTGGCATTTTGTGACCTCTAACTTTCCCAAATGCAAGCAAGGGTGGGGCTGCAGTTTCTGACCTGAGCTGCACTGCTCTTGGAACCAGTGGCCCTCAGCAGTGTGGAGCCAGAAGGCAATTCCTCCCTAAGGTAGATCCCCCATGCTGGAACCTCTCCCAGGCTCTGGAATTCTTACTTGCTGTATTCCTTTAAATCTTGATGAGGGCTGCTGAAATCCAGAAGTAACTCAACTGCTGTAACACAGCCAAAAAGAGATGCCATGTGGTGCCCACTCCCGGTTAAATTCTGGGATCTGGAGAACGTTGGCCAATCAGCACCTCTTGCCCCCAGCTGTCCAATGGGTGCCAGAGATTCTAAGAGAGGGGAGGAGCTACCTAATGTCTCTCAATTACTTTTCTCTCCCTCACTGTTGACCCCATTAAGTTCCTCCTCTGGTTGAGGCAGATGGGGGTTTATATGGACTCTGGCCGATAGGCCGCTCTACCCCGCTCGAAAGGGGGTTTATACCGACTCTGGCCGCTAGGCCGCGTTATCCCATTCGTCAGGGAGGTTATATAGACTTCGGCCACTAGGTCGCACTACTGTTCCAGACAGGGGGACAGTAGAGAGGAAGGCCTAGAGGCCGTAACAGGCCGCCCGCAGAGGGGCGGCCACAAGGACTGTAGAGTGGTGAGGCACTGACACCCCATCCTACCCCTGCCACAAGGGGGGGCTGCAGTGCCAGGCCTGCCACAGGGGGCATTCTCTCACTTTTAATTATACATTGGATATGGAAAGTGATTTTAAAATAATCATCACCTCTAATTTCACAGGCATAATAATGCATATACAATTGCATTGTTGTGCCATTTTTGTGTTATTTGAATATATTATAATATTTTATTTTCACCTCAGAAGTTTCAAATACTGGTTTTCACTACAAAAAACAAACAAACAAACAAAAAACACACACACACACACACACCTTTTAAACATCTTTCTTTTAAACTTACTGCCTGGCATGGACACTGTCCCTAATGAGAACTAGTGACTTTGACATAGTCCAAAACTAAGTTTCTTTAACTAACACTGATGTGTGTTTAAAAATAGCACATAGAGCTTGTGAAGTATATCAAAGTATAATCTCTAAATATTCACAATGTTAGGTATTTAATGAGATTATTTGGAGAAGAGTACAGAAACTTTTCTAGACTTCAGACAAGAAACCTAAATTCAGTTTAAAGAGTTTCTCATTTTTACTCAGTGAGCAAAGGAAAAACTCTTTTGTAATGCACACAGTTAAGGTTGCCATAGGAACCTTAACTCTGAATTTTTTGAACTTGATGTTGCATTAATGTTTTTGCATATAATTGTGTCTAAAACTTACTAGCATCTTTATTATTACTTAAAATTGTGATCTGTGCATGTACTCATTATATTTCTGCCAATTAATCTACTGTGAATTTATATGAATGCATATTTTGGTAACCTACGCAAACTCACACATTGAATAGAGATCTATTCTCCCTTGATGCATGTGCTTAACTTCCATTAACGCTAATAGCACTTATAAACACAGCTTGAAGAATGTATTCTAAATTTTGTTAAAGACCATTGTGCAACATACTGTAAGCATTTAGAATCGAATTCTATTTCAGACTGAAAAGCCATATATTGTTCAGATTATCTGATATGCAAGTAGAAAGAGCTATGTATAATTCAGGAAGAAAGACACTAAAAATAAAATCAAATGTAATTTACATTGGCACAGCCGCCCAAATATGCAAAGGTATTGTCTCACACATAGAAAACCAGACATGCAAGCAAATATATATCTATACATAAATTCTCAAATGCTTTCACTCAGATTCTCTGCTATACCATGGAGATTTAAACATCAGCTACATTAAAATGAAACTGTACTGATCAGAGGTGACATCTCTAAATTCAATTTCATTTAGGAATTCCACAAGAGTTGTGCTGGTGGTCCAATGAAAAAAGCAGCCATTATAGGTGATAAATTCATTTAGACATAAAATATCTTTTTCAAACAGAATATGTAGTTCAAAATGACACAAAATACTTTATAAGGAGTACAACAAAAATAGGCAACTTGATATGCATTTATAAAAAGGAGGAGTGGGTGGAGGCTCTAACATTTTTGTTCTGCAAGTAAATAAGAAGTATTACTTCAGAAAAATACTCGGGCAACAACATACACACACACACACACACACCAACCACTGATTGAAAATCATGCATGACAGTTTAAAGAATGTTGCTAATAGAGAATGATGCTAAGC
Organism: Malaclemys terrapin pileata; assembly: GCF_027887155.1. Classification (NCBI taxonomy): domain Eukaryota; kingdom Metazoa; phylum Chordata; order Testudines; family Emydidae; genus Malaclemys; species Malaclemys terrapin. Next base: position 96,450,316 of record NC_071509.1, read on the forward strand.
ATGAAGGGGTGAAAAGATTTTCAAAGGCACAAGTTACAGTTAAATATCTAACCACTATTTGTACTTTAGAAAATTTCCCTCATGGTAAATATTACTAATAGTACTAAGAAACAGTGATTTCTGTAGGATTTTGCCTATGTGAATAGTGCCTGAATGGACTTGGGAGACACTTATACATATCAATAAATGTATCATTCACGTACAAGTAATGAACACATTTCAAATGGGTCAAGGATTCATATATGCCCCTAAAGTCTGACTGCTTATCTAATCCTTAGAAGAACTTTTTTAGCTGTCTTCTCTCCCCCTCCTCCAGCTTTTTCTACATCCCATAATTTTCTTCTCACTGCCCTGATAAAGGAGGAGATCTTAATAAAGACCTTGGGACTGATCCAACTCTTCTATAAGTTAATAGGAACTATGTCATTTTTGATGGCAGTTGGATGAGCCCTCTTTAAGACGTTCTATACAATCCAATCTGGTATGGTGTTGAATGCCCCATCTAGGGTACTGAGAACAGTTGTTCAGAACATCTTTGACAAACTGAAATTTTGTATTGCATACAAATACATTTATTTATTGGAATATCTGAGGGGGGAAATTTCTAGATCCCCCCCCACACACACACTCCCCCAACAGAATATCCAATAATTTTCAAAGCTAGCCAATGGAAGTGAGGAACTCTGGCTGTGTTATATACTGTTTATACTACAATAGATCAAACAAGATTGGGATGCATTATCCTAGGTGTGATATGTAGACTTGATTAAAAAATAGTCCATGTCCCATATAAATTACCTTACAAAAGGGGACCTGAAAGGGAGAAGTTCTGGATTCTGACACATCCCTGCTCTGATCTCTGGGTCCAGGATGAAAATGTCCTTCTTCAAGTGAAGGATGTATTGAGAAGAGGCAGAAGCAAGCCATGAAATATGGTCAACTGATTTGGAAGGAGAGACGTAGTAGAAGACAGGTAGGTAACAGATTCAGGATAAGATTGCATATTTTGTAGGTAATTCTGCAGAATTGAGTTTTGGGGAGTAATCTGAATGACACAAGGGTGAAGACTTGACAAATATGGTGGATTTTGGAAGGGCATTGCCACCATAAGTGCCACCATGGAAGAAGGCACAGAGAAATTTGAGAGAGGTGACAAATGGCGTACCCATCGTCAGTGAAGTGCAAAAGACAGTGAGTTGAATATACCAGGGGACCAAGCCAGTAGAGGCCCTGCTCAGATACAAAATTTATATCCACAGATATAAATCAGTATCCATGGAACTGCAGGGCTCTACTAGGAACTGCAGCAAAAGCAGCAGCATTTCAGGCCGCTGCTTGATGGAGCCAGCGCCCCACACCGGCAGCTCCTCTGCCATGGCTATTCTGCCCTCAGCCCCACTCACAGAGACATGCACCAGTCTCTCCAGCAGCTGTCCCTGGTCACGCTAGTGGGTGCAAGCAGTTCACACGCTCCTGGACAGGCAACACAGACCACTGTAAGGAAGGGTCTGGGAGCACGCAAGCCACTTGCACACATTAGCACAACTAGGGACAGCTGCAGGTGAGCCTGGTACATGGTCCAGTGTGCGGGGCTGGGGGCAGTACAGCCATGCCGGAGGAGCTGCCAATGCAGGGCCCTGGCTCCTGCGAGCAGTGGCCCAACATACTGCTGCTTTCACCGCTGCGGTTCCCGGTAGAGCCCTGCAGCTCCGCGGACACAGGTATATAGCCACGGATATCCTTATCCATGGATATAAATTTTGTATCTGTGCAGGGCTCTACAAGTCAAGGATGTAAGATCTTGTGAACAATGACTGGAAGTTTGAACATGACAGGAAGCACAATAGGATTAAAACTTTCTCTTAGACATGAAAGTTCACTGCTTGCTCCCTCTCCTCACCTGATATTATTTAAAAGCCCAGATGATAATGTATCTGTAAAGGATAATGTGTCTTTATAACTCTCACAGGCAAGGCAAGGTGATCACAATGCCTCTTAACTCTAAATCTCACTGTTGCTGTTGCATTCATACCTATACCTCAGTGTTTTCTGCTCTGTGAAAACTTGCTTACTGCTCTTTTTCCTCCTAGCTAATAAAGCATCCATTTGCAGGTTCCTGTTTCTGAGCAAATAGTGCCATCTATATTCTCAGGATGTTTTCACAGTCACTGCCTGAAAACAATCATTCTGACTATCCTAAAAGTTGGCCACATTATAAAGCTGTTCTTTGTAGGACCAAACGGAGCCTGAGCTCAGTGGAGGGAAATGGATACAGGTTGTGGACTGAATGTGTGGTCCCAAAAGAAAGTATGTGCCTTAATCTTGGACCAAGGTACCGTAGTTGGAAGGCAGTCAAGACTATTTGATTCTGAGGGAATTATAACTCCTTTAAGCATCTTGGATTTGTGTTGTACTCCTATTAATAGTTCTTTACAGTGATACAAAGGTTCTGGTCCTGCTAATAAAGGTTTGGAGATAGATCTGCGAATTGGAGGAATTACTGGATAAATTTCTGCCTCCTGAAAAGTGGTAAGAGTTTGGAACAATATAGTAGAGAGGGGAGTCCCCAAAACAGTAGTTGAGATACTCAGTGCGCCTTTTGGACAAGTCTGTACTTAACCATTACACAGATGCAAAAGGGGCAATGCACAAGGAGCCTTTTCCTCTTGCAAAGTTCACATAAAGGCCAGGTACAACTGCAGTCCCTGTGTTCAGAGGAGTGCAACGACTGTCCAGCACCAGGTCACACAAGCAGGACAGATAAACTGGACCTCTGGATTCAAAATTCCTTCTAATGTTTCCTCTGGGATGAAAGACTTGTTCCATATTCCAGTAATAGAAATAGTATGAATCAAATTCAGCTTAAGTATAAATCTTCTTTGCAATTCTGTTTTCAGTTTTCCAGATTAAAGCAATGGTAAAAAGAAGAGGTAAAAAAATGTGTCCAGGCCATTACAAAATCACTCCCTGCAGTAAACATTTGAGTGTTTTTTGTTGTTTTTTTAATGACTTCCCTACAAACATCATTAAAAATTGTTTCCTTATATTTAGTCTTTTTTTTTCTCAATTTAATCCTATTCTTCATTGCTCTATCTCCTTGGACATTCTACACCCATTAAACGCCAGTCACAGAGTGGAGTTTCTCTCATTCCAATATTTTTACATCATCTCCTCTTAATGGAGCAAATTATGGAGTAATTGAGCATATCCAACAGAATCCTCCAGATTCACCTGGACCCATAGTAATTGCTTCAGTTCACTTCCTAAACTCCAAAAGGGTTTTTATTGACAGGGCATTCACAGAGTTAAAGGTCCACCAGCGATGCCCTGCTCCCTCTATGGCCAGCACCAGTCCCACTTCAAATGCTTTACACCGCACTGGGGAGCACAGTCCCCTTTGCAGAGTACTCCTTTCTATGGCCTGTGGCAGTTTGGCTACATTAAAGGCCTGAATATCTCCTGAGAAAGATCCAAAGTTTCACAACATGAAGCTAATTCCCCATGAACAGCACTAAAGTGTAATCCTCCAACAGTCCAGTTCTGCTCTGTTTGATTTTGTACATGTGCAGATTGAGCTGGTAAATGATGTTACGCTGCTAAGCCAGCATTTCTCATGCAGGGTCAATAAGTTAGGGCAGAACTTTAACTTGCATTAAAAAAATCCAAGTCCTTGTAGTTGCACAGTAACAGTGGAGTCCTATTTGCCTTTACCTGTGGATAGAAGTAAATGTTCTGACAGAAGTGTGAAGTGCATCCATTCTCCTCAATTTGCTGTTAACTCTGAAACCTAATAGTGATCATTTTAACATAATTAACTCTTTCTTCCACATTTGAATAGTTTTCCTTGTTTCCCTTATCTGCTCAAAAATCTGGTTTGCTTATGCTTAGAAAGACTATACATAAAACAATTTCATGGCTGATGTTCTTTTTTTCTCTAAATTGGCTTTTTATGTCATCTGTGATTATAAATGCAATATAAGGTTATTATCTTTAATATAATAGTTACTTTGTGGACATGTTATTTCCATTTAAATTTCTACAGGTCACAAACCATTTGCTAAAATCTTAGTTTCACGTAACAATGAACAAATGAAGTATCCAAAGCTTATTACTCATCTTGCTTGTCCCACTTAGAAGTCTGCTGAAAGAACAGGCTGTATTTCCTCAGACCAGCACTATTTTTAACATGAACATTTGGTTTGAGAAACTCCATGTCTAAAAGATTAATATACTTTTTAAAAAGTACCATTAGCTGTGACTATCTAAAAATCATTGCTGTGAATGATTTCTTCTTTGGATCTTCAAAAGAAGATGGATTTCATCTACCGCCTCTGGATTAACTCACCCATGAGTTTGTGACAATGATCCCACTAATGATGCTCCATCAAAAATCATCTAATCACTGTGGGGTGGGTGATTTAAACACAGTTCTCCAAGTGGGGTGCTTATAATCTCTTGCTAAGAGTTGCTTGCTCTATCTGGTCTCCAGGAATTTTGAAGTTGCTCAAAGCTACAGACTTTATATTGTACATACCTTTTACCTGTCCTTCATTAAAGGGCTTGCCATTAGCCTTAGATCTAAACACCACACACATTTTTTCTTCTTCTCTGTAATGTCTAACGAATATTATAGAAGTGAAAAGCTTGTATAGCAGAGAAAGAATAAAGCTAAGAGTGAACCTGCAAAACAGAATATATCTACAGTCTGATGATACACAGCACAAGCTATAAGAAAAATATTATACTGTGTGTAAAATTTTGCATAAGGATGGATCACCTATACCACACAGCCAGATGAATAAACTACAGTTCAGAGGATAAACAGTAGGCTGAACAAATGGGCCATGCTGTACTCTATGCACTAATGAAGCAATTTATACACAAGGTGCATTCTTGTTTAATGAAAAATACTCTAAATTTTAATGACCTGAATTAAGTCTGACATCTCTCTCTATAGTCAACTGGATCCACAGGTCATTGGCTAGTAGTTGAGTTAGTCAGTTCAGTAATACTATACTCTTTCATTCATTCAGCTAAAATGAGAAGGTTGTTTTACAGCAGTTCATTTATTTGGGCCACTATTCCCCTATCCCCATGCCCATTTTCTGATGCCATCAAGCAAATTGCCTTTGCCACAAATGAATATTTTGCAAAATTTTGCTTTGTTCCACTTCTCAGCACTTTAAAAAAGGGACAATGTATGCAACTGGTTGGAATGTTTTCTTTTCTGAGGACAAACAGCATTCTCCTCTTCTCTATTATTATTATAATTAAAATTTAATTAGAATTTTCATTTTTTAAACATTTATGAAATAATATACAATTCTTTCAAGAATTAAAGCTCTACAAAAGGCCTGTCTGCATACATGACCACTCATAGAATTGGGGTTGTGGCCAGAGCATCTGAATTGTTTCTAGTGAAATGATCAGTAATGAAATACTTGACATCATAAACTGGAATAGTTAGGCTGCAGAACTAACATCCCAGGGGGATGAATGGGGCTTAGTTCTGTCTTTCTTAGAGATATTCATTCTGTTTTCTTATTTAATCCTTAGATACCATGATGAGAGTGCCCTAGAAATAAAAGAGAAACATTTGCAGATTCTGGAAGACAGTGCATTCACACTGAAGATTTTGTTTGAAACTATACAATTTTAAAATGAAAGTTTAATTTTTGCAGTAATTTATGGAGTCACCAGATGAGTGCTAGGAAAACATGCCACTAGATACCAGATTAATTTAACCCTTTCCCAGCAGGCCCCTCAACACACATCTTCCCAGACACAGCATCATCCACTACACCACACATATATATGTAGCAGTGATTTCCATGTGGTAAAACAATGCATTTGGAATGCTCATGCAGCATCTTTGCCTCCTCTGTACAGTAGCTATCTCATCTGAAACTCCTGATATTTCAAACTCTTGAGCCACTTTAGTCACCATTCAAAATATAAAAATAAAACAAACCGAAATCTGATAGGTTCTCTTTTTTTCTTCAAATGTGGAATTTTCCTCCCATAATTGCACCTTTCCAAGGCCTAATATAGACTACTTTCAATCCTTCACCTATATAATTATATTATGACACCACAGGAATAGAAACAGGAGTTTTATACCATTGAAAGAGAAAATGTCTATCTTTGCAATGGATCAACAAATTCAACTGGAACCAGTAAAACAACCTTTGTCTAAATGATGCAGTCCCACAACAAAACATTAATTTGCGATAACTTGCTTAAGTCATGAACACCCTCAATACTAGGAGTAATCTGAAAAATCATGCATAGTGTTGTCAACTCTCACAATTTTAATCACAAGTTTCATGATGTTTGGTGTTTCTCTTAAATCCCCAGCTCCTGAAGTTACATGATAAACATGAACAGGTTTTGTTGGTTGGTTTGTTTTACCTTCTGCACAACACAGACTATACTACTTTCCTGAATTAATTTCTGTTTCAAGTTGAGCACATCTTTTAGGAAAACATCCAATTTTAATTTAAAAATTCCCAGAGATGGAGAATCCAACAAAGCCTGATTGCAGAGAAAATCTTGAAAATGTGAGGTGAATACCCTAAAGGCTCAGAAACAATAAAAGCAAATAAAAAGAAAAAAATTGGCTTAAAACAAGAAGATTTTTCAAAATAATCAATCTCAAGATTTTAGGGAGGTTGACTCAATGTTTGAATGCTTGGTGTTGGCACTATTATACTGATAAACATTTATACTACACCACCTCAAAACACATTTCCAAATAGGATAGCCTCTTTATATTAGCTATTATCATTAAAATATAATCAAGATGACACTGGAGAGATAATGTTTTCTTATAGACATGCTGACAGATGGCTACCTTTCTGCTTTTATGAATTATCATGTTGGTTGACATGGTATTATCAGGATATTATTAGCTTACTATTTAAAGTATTGCCAGTGATTTGCAACAGACCTAAAGACATTTAAAACAGTGTCTCTGATCTTTCCTTATTCAAATCCAACTGATCATCATAATGAAGCAGACTACACATATTGATAGTTTATAGACATGTGTGGCAACAGATTTAAATGTAACTGGCAATGTTCAGAAAGAATTTGCCAAAGCCTTGGCAACAACCTGGGGTTTTATATAATATAGTTTTCAATTAAAAAATTGAAGACATCTTATTAATTAGGAACAGTTTTTCTGCAAGCACAAATCATGATGTTATAAAGTTTAGCAGGCTGCGGTTTTGGTGTAGCGAGGGGAAAAAAAACTAATGGATTATCATATCTAGTGGTCAGCACACAATGGAACATCCAGCCTGATAGCTACTGTAGACAAAATTTTGGCATGAATTTCTATTAGTCAATACTGTTTTAAAAATAGTATTTGCCTTTATTCAGTGCATTTCATCTGAGACTGTCATAATGTTTTAAAATGCAAATTAAATCTTACCACAGTGAACAGCCTTCAAATGTTTCTGCCAGTTGCAGAGATATTGCTAGTTTTTAAAGAATTCCCTATTTTAAGCATAGGGAACCTCTTTCAAATATTCTGTTTCTGAAGAAACTTAAGTATGACCATTGCATCCCTTTGAGTCCCTGATTCAGAAAACCACTTAAACATGTGCTTAAGCACAATGGATTTACAGAATTATGTAACGAGTCAGTGTCAAAGCCAGAAATAGACTCCAGAACTCCTAACTCCTCGACTCCTTCGTTTTAAGCATTAGAACATACACCGGACCCTCGCTAGAACGTGGGATTTGGGATCCATGGCCGCAACCGCGTTATATGCAAATTCGTGCTATATAGACATGCATTCTAGTGAGGGTCCAGTGTACCATCCCCATCCATAGACAGGCTGATTTGAAGCCGAGTTTCATTCAATGTGGGTAAAATTCTGGCCCTACTATGAATTTCACCATTTGTGTAAGGTGCCGGATTCACTTGTTCAGAAAAATCCGTGTTTCTCAGAATTAGAGTTGTGCTCAGAAATCCACAGGCAATAAATGTATTTTGGTACCTGTGCTTCTTGTTGGCCACATATCCATTTCTGAGGCCTCAGTGGTGCTTAACTGAATCTAATCCCAGTACTCTAGGCATTGCCAGATTCCATTATTTTCATCACCAATACACTAGACACATAAAATGGACTTGGTGGGAAAAATCATCTAGAAGTGAATATACTCTACCCTTTTTATTGCTTATAGCCTTTGATTCAAAATGGAATGGCACAAAAGTTTGATGGTAAAAGCATGTCTGGGGTATAGGTTGCAAATATCACTCTAGTGTATTTGCTTTGTCCCTGTAGCAGCAGACACTGGTGCCAAACAGTCTAGACTGCAGAATAGAAACACACACATACCCCTGTGTTCCTTACCATAAACCTGCATATACTTTCTTCAGTATCTTTTGAAGATGGTGCAAAAAAATTTGAGGGAAACATCAATATTTCTCTTTCTTGAATAGCATGAGACTATCAGTTTAGGGTACCTAAGCAACCAGTTATTAGATAGTAAAGATTTTATACACACAGGGCTTGATCCAGAACCCATTAAAGTCAATGTGAATCTTTCAAATGACATCAATGTAGATTGGATCAGGCCCTTATGATCTGTTATTAATCCAAATGATCATGATAGTACCTAGTGGTCAACTGAGAAGGAAGCCCCATTGTGTTAGGCCCTGACAGGCAATGCCTACGCTGCAATCTAGAGTGTAAATTCCACATAAACTCTGCTTGTGTGCTAAAATAAAGTGTAGCCACAGTAGCATGAGGAATGTGAGGGGCTAGCTAACCTAGTACATACTTAGTGCCTTAGATGGGTATGTATTTTGAACGGCTAGCCCCTCCTGCCATTCATGTTGCCACGGCTATACTATTTTTAGTGCATTATTTCAAGCAGAGCCTATGCTGATATGGCTTCTTGAGCTGTAATTTCCACTTTCTAGACTTAAATTGTAGAAATACCCACAAACACAGAACTTACTCTGAAGAGCTTACAATCTAAACAGATGAAACAGACAGAGTAGGGAAAAGGAATAGAACATGGAAGCAATATGATGGCTGCAAACCCCATGTTAGGATAAAGTTGGAGCGGGTGGTTGGCTTTGTTTTGTTATTTAGATCCTTCCAGAGGGATTACAGTAGAAGGCTATTAGCTAGATGGAAAGACAAAGAAGGGCTGGGGAGGAACGTTGGAGGTGGGAGGGTTGAAAAAGAGAAGCCATTAAACACAGGAAAACATTCAGCAAGAAAACTGCAAAAAGCAGGCTGATGATATCATCAGTGTCTGTTTTTCCATGTTAGAACTGTTTTGTGCAGATTTCTACAGCTTCATGTAAATTACATGACCGATATATGGAGATATACCTATCTCATAGAACTGGAAGGGACCCTGAAAGGTCGTTGAGTCCAGCCCCCTGCCTTCACTAACAGGACCAAGTACTGATTTTGCCCCAGATCCCTAATTGGTCCCCTCAAAGATTGAACTCTCAATCCTGGGTTTAACAGGCCAATGCTCAAACCACTGAGCTATCCCTCCCTCCTCAGATTAGCCAGTCCATCAATGATTTGATTTTTTTAAAAAGAAAAACGTATGTAATGTCCCATCACATGGTATGTCAAAGAACCATAGCACATATTTATTTATACCTTTGATTTATTTTTCTCACCTGTGTCTGTTTCATCTGATAAATAATGATGGTCCACAATGCATAATGAATTTGGGTGGAAATGACCCCATGAGACTCTACATTGTAAATGCAGTAGGCTGGCTAACTATCAGAAGGCCTATGAAGGACCAGAGGTTGAGAGCAGCAGCTACTGTGATTTGTTCTTTAAACCTTTATAATATAATCCTTCTCCAGATTTCAAGAGTTTCATTTGATAGTGAGATTTTTCCCAGGGAAAAATGTTAGGCGGGGTTGCGCACACCTTCTGTTTGATAACAGCATGCGTGTGCAGTCTTCCCACTCACATCTGTGAAGATCTATCCCTTCACACCTAAAAAAAGAAAACCATCTAGTGGGAGGAATCCATAAAATGTTAAACTAAGCATTAATCATTGAATATAAATAGCCTTCCAGGACAGGCTGCTGGCACAGCAGCTGCTACTCACCCCTTGGCGGCACCTCCTCATGACTTATCTGGGGAATTAGCTCACCTCTGCCCAAGCCCCATCTGATGGTCACTCAGCCCTTTGCTCCAGTTGCTGTGCAGCTGCTCTCTTGCTAGTATGGGTTTAGCCCTGATCAAGTCACCATCATCCTCCCCTTCCAGAGTATTATCAGGGTCTCCTTCCTCAAAGTATGAGGAGGTCTCCATTTCCACTGTGCTGACTATACCACTCTCACAGTGCCTGGTAGGAAAATCTGGGCCCGCCCTCTACATGGGGTCTTTCCCTCTCAGACCTGCTCCTTCCCAGGACTGCTTCCTACCCTGCCTTTTCCATACGCTTACTCTCCATCTGACCCCTTGTATCAAGAAGTGTGACTGCAGTTCATCTCACTACAGCCCCCTCTAGCCTCAGATCCTAGGTTTTATAGAAGCCCTATCTGTTCCTGCCTAGGTGAGCTTCATTCTCAATCAGTCTGATTGCCCCTTAGTTCCCTAGCAGGTGAACCTTAAGACAAATTAGTCTTTCTTGCCAACTTAACATCATCCATGCTGGGGTGGGGTGGGTGGCCCATCACAACTGCACAGATCCTTCAGTTATAACATCCCTTTAATTTTAATGTAATAATGAAAGCTCTTTACTGCAAATATGATTTCAAGCTTATCAGTAAAAATGCCTGGAATTTTCATAAACATCTCAACAGTCATTGTAGACTTACTTTTGGGCACAATTTTCCATTTATTATTCACCCACAACTTCTATAGATAACAAGAGATTTGGAACTGAAGAACTGCAGTCCTAAGTACAGTACCTAGTTATCCATTTTTCATGCAAGCACAGCAAAAAAGTGGGGAGGGATAGCTCAGTGGTTTGAGCATTGGCCTGCTAAGCCCAGCATTATGAGTTCAATCCTTGAGGGAGCCACTTGGGGATCTGGGGCAAAAATCAGTACTTGGTCCTGCTAGTGAAGGCAGGGGGCTGGACTCAATGACCTTTCAAGGTCCCTTCCAGTTCTAGGAGATGGAATATCTCCATTAATTATTTTTTATTATAATTCTGTAATGTATTCTGGTAATATTGAATGTTCTTCCTCACAATAGTAAAATATACACAGCCAGTGATGGTCCCTTATATATGGGAATCCTGCTCTAGTTAAATTTAAAGAGACATTTTCAGTGGTGGTAGATAGAAAATATTACCTATGGCTTTTTGTCCTTAAATGTGTTCCCATAGTGCAGGAAAACAGTCCTGTCAATGCACCTGACTTATTTTTAAAAGAAGAACAAGGCTTGAAGAACACTGAGTCCTATTCTTAATACCTGATCCAATTTATCACATGGAAATCACTTCTACACAGACACAGAGAGAGAGAGAGAGTTATGAGCTGGATGAAACCTTGTTATGGATTGATTTAAAACCTTGTTAAAACTGATGTACAACATAAGATAGTTGTAAGAGACAGTTAAGGGGCCACACCTAAAACAAGGGGTGAGTCTGCCCAGCAACTAGTACCATATGGGCAGAGAGTTCCTCTGGCTACTGTGACCACGGTTTGTGTGCACAAGGGGACACAGAAAGTGGGATAGACCCTCAGACAGATAGAGAGCTGGAAGGAGCAGCTGAAAGCCCAGTGTCTGACTGTAATAAACCAAGGGAGAGGTTTTTGGGTCGGGGTGCAGGCTGAAAAGCATATTCTTGGTGCTATGCACAAAATAAGTTGTTTTCGCCTATTTGATTCCTTCTGCATTCAGAGACACAACACTTTGTACATTCTTTGTAAATAAAATGACATCAAATACCTGACTACTGCCAATTTCTTCTCCCACCTGGAACATCTCCAACACCCCAAATTTTGACTAGCAACTCAGGTTGAAAAGAGGCAGCAATATATATGCATTTGTGTGCATGTGCGCGCGTGCACACATGTACAGTCCTGGAACTCCTAAATTGTATTCCCACCTCTGTCACTGGATGGTTTAACTGCCAGTAAGTATGACCAGGCACAAGTTATATAGGATCCACCTAATCAAAAATATACACACTCCTTTTCAAGAATTAGAAGGCCACATTTCTGAAGCTTCATTCTGACCTCTTTGAGCCATTCAGCTGATGTAAAACATTCTAATCCAGCCTCATTTCACCATCAGAAAATTCCCTGGCTGTGGGAGAACTCCTTGCTCATGCATCTGTGCAGTTGCCAATGAATACAATTTTGTCCCCTCTTCTCAGCCTAGGGACTGTGTGTGTGTTTGGGGGGGCGAAGGGAGAGTGTCAAAGCTCTATTCTTCTCCTAAAAAAGCTTCATTAAGTACCCAGATGCTCCATTCCTGCTGTGGAGCTCTGTTACAGTAAAGAATTGGCCCTAGAATGTGTATATAGCTTTATTTGTAGTTTTTGGAAGCATCTGCATAATCTTCTTTGTCCATTTTACTTATAATCTATTTTTATTCTCATGAAACAACATAATTTTAGAAGAAGAAAACATTTTCCTTGAAGCTCTTTCTTAGACTGTTAATTAGATTTGTGCTGCTATTTTCTTCTTGGTAACATAATTCTATATAACATAATTAATACACACTTGGGACAAAATTCTCCTCTGCAATCCACAGACTGGATCAAAGTGGAGAATTTTGCCTTGTGCACTGAAACTTGAAAATGCTTTAATTCATATACATTCTAACAAACATTCGGTATGATAGAGAAAAGGTGAACACGTGTTATAGATGATTTTTTTCACTCTGCTTTCTACCAAAGAGGCTTAAAGCAAACAAACAAATGCTTATTTGAAGAACTGTGCAACTGAGTCAGACAAAAATCATTCTGAAGTACATTGCAAATTATTCCTTTCCTGGGGACTGCACCTTAATGCACTGGGAAGGCCTGTGTGTTCCAGTGACCCTGAGAACTATGCCAGTGGAAGCTTTAACACCCAAGCCAGATAGATCAAAAGGAGAGGAAAAGAATCCACTGCTTCTCCAGATTTGGAGTTGAACAACAGGCCAACAATGTATCCTCATAATAAAATAATAATAATAAATAATAAAAAAGTTATAGAACCACAACAAGGTAACCATTTGTTCAGGGATTGCTCTAGCAACATTGCACAGGATGGGAAGGATTCACATGCGGTCATAACTATAAAGGGAAGGGTAACAGCTGTCCTGTGTACAGTACTATAAAATCCCTCCTGGCCAGAGACTCCAAAATCCTTTTCCCTGTAAAGGGTTAAGAAGCTCAGGTAACCTGGCTGGCATCTGACCTAAAGGACCAATAAGGGGACAAGATACTTTCAAATCTTGGGTGGGGGGAAGGCTTTTGTTTGTGTTCTTTGTTTGGGAGTGTGTTCATTCTCGGGACTGAGAGGGACCAGACATCAATCCAGGTTCTCCACATCTTTCTAAACAAGTCTCTCCTATTTCAAACTTGTAAGTAAATAGCCAGGCAAGGTGTGTTAGTTTTCCTTTGTTTTCTCAACTTGTAAATGTACCTTTTACTAGAGTGCTTATCTTTGTTTGCTGTACTTTGAACCTGAGACTAGAGGGAAGTCCTCTGAGCTCTTTAAGTTTGATTACCCTGTAAGGTTAATTTCCATACTGATTTTACAGAGATGATTTTTACTTTTGTCTTTAATTAAAAGCCTTCTTTTTAAGAACCTGATTGATTTTTCCTTGTTTTAAGATCCAAGGGGTTTGGATCTTGATTCACCAGAAGTTGGTGAGAGGAAGGAGGGGAATGGTTAATTTCTCCTTGTTTTAGATCCAAGGGGATTGGATCTGTATTCACCAGGAGTTGGTGGGAGGAAGGAGGGGGGATGGTTAATTTCTCCTTGTTTTAGATCCAAGGGGTTTGGATCTGTATTCACCAGGGAATTGGTGAAGGTTTTTCAAGGCTTCCCAGGGAGGGAAAAATTGAAATGGTGGCAGCAGAACCAGAGCTAAGCTGGTAGTTAAGCTTAGAAGTTTTCATGCAGGCCCCTACATTTGTACCCTAAAGTTCAAAGTGGGGATCCAGCCTTGACATGGTGGTAGAGCGGTGGGATCATTTTAAACCCAAAAGCCAGTGAGATTTTTTTTTCCTTCTAGCTGCTTGGAAAGCCGAGCTGGAGGTAGATAGATGCATAACTTATCTCTCCTTGCCTGAAGGCAGAGGTGTTAAGTTTTTTTTAACAAGGTCCTTTGTTAAGAGAAGTGTTCAATGGGCAAACAAAGGTAAAGGGAATTTAGAAGCTGAATTGTTTTTTTTTCTTTTTACATCCTCGGGAGTAGCTAGTTAGAAAGTCTCTGTTAACTCAGCAGCAGCCAGAGCTGAGAGCTTCCCAGTTTCAGTCAACTTCAGAGGGGGTGACCCAGCACAAGAAAACAGGAAAATGACTACCAAAGAAGAAAAAGCCAGAGAGGAGGCCCACAAGAGAGCTATGGAGCTGAAAGAAAAAGAGATGGAGGAGAGAGAAAAAGAAAGGAAGCATGAACTGGAAGTAGCAAAGGCTAAGCAGGATGCACCAGCCAATGCTAACAACCCCCCTCCAGGTACCACTTCCCATCCCAGAAAATTCCCCACCTACAAGGCAGGCGATGATACTGAGGCCTTCTTAGAAAATTTTGAAAGGGCCTGCCTTGGATACAGCATCATTCCAGACCAGTACATGGTAGAGCTGAGGCCGCAGCGCAGTGGACCCTTAGCAGAGGTGGCGGCTGAAATGCCTAAGGAACACATGAACAGTTATGAACTTTTTAAAAACAAGGCCAGACTCAGAATGGGGCTAACACCCGAGCATGCCCGTCGGCGGTTCAGAGCCCTAAAGTGGAAACCCGATGTGTCATTTACCCATCATGCCTACCACGTTGACAAAAATTGTGATGCCTGGGTATCAGGAGCAAATGTTAAATCTCTGGAAGATCTGCTTTCCCTAGTAAAAATGGAGCAGTTTTTAGAGGGTGTTCCTGAGGAAATAGAAAGGTACATCCTAGATAGGAAGCCCAAAACTGTAACTGAGGCGGGGGAGATTGGAGCCAAATGGGTGGAGGTGGCAGAAAAGAAAAAAACTAGTAGCAGTTGGAGTGAATATCAGAAGGGGCAAGCCGAAACAAAACCTTACCACCGGGGACAACCCAAGGCCCCACCCACATCCCAAGGGAAACCCCAGACGCCTTCTCACCCCACCTCACCAGTCTCCACCAACTAACATCGTCCCGGTGATACCTTAGCAGGGCGATGTTTTAAATGTAATGAACTGGGACATATAAAGGCTTACTGCCCCAAGAACCCCAACCGATTACAGTTCATTACACCCCAATCACACCAAAGATCCCCAAACCCAGATGCCTCTCTCATACCCTCGGAGCGAAGGGAAACCTTGAGAGCGGGCGGAAAGAAGGTTACCGCTTGGAGGGACACTGGGGCTCAAGTGTCAACTATCCACCAATCCCTAGTGGACCCCAAACTCATCAACCCGGAGGCTACAGTGACAATTCAACCCTTTGTGTCACAGTCTGTAACCTTGCCTACAGCCACGTTGCATGTCCAGTACAAGGGCTGGTCAGGAATGTGGACTTTTGCAGTCTATGACAATTATCCCATTCCCATGCTGCTGGGGGAAGATTTGGCCAACCATGTGAAGCTAGCCAAGAGGGTGGGAATAGTCACCCGCAGCCAGGCTAAGCAAGCTTTCACCCCCATCCCTGCTCCTGAGCATTCCACCAGGGCCGCGTCTGTGTTACCCGAGACCCAAACAACGGTGGTGGAACCGGATCCCCTGCCAACGACTGCAACAGCCACAGTGGATCCAATCCCAGAGACCCTGCCAAAGCCAGTCCCAGAACCGGAACTGGCAACGCAACCAGCACCAGAACCATTGCCAGCACGGAGTCCAGCGCTTGCAAACCCGTCTACAACTCCAATGCCAGAGGGCACCAGCGAGCCTGACCTGGCAGAAACAGCAGATAACCCTACCCAAGAGGCTCAGCCAGAGCCTGAGATACCACATAGTGCACCAGCGGACAGTGGATCACAGTCAATGGAAACAGCCCCAGCACCTGCATCGCTTCCAGAGGGACCAAGCCCCAGTCCACAGTCCAAGGAGGAACTGATGTCTCCAGCATCAAGGGAACAGTTCCAGGCCGAGCAGGAAGCAGATGACAGCCTTCAGAAAGCTTGGGCGGCGGCGCGGAGCACCCCACCACCTCTCAGCTCTTCTCACCGATCCCAGTTTGTTGTAGAACAAGGACTTTTATACAAGGAGACTCTTTCTGGTGGGCACCAGGAAGACTGGCATCCTCAAAGACAGTTGGTATTCCCACTAAGTATCGGGTAAAGCTCTTGAGCTTAGCCCATGATCATCCCAGTGGCCATTCTGGGGTGAACAGAACCAAAGACCGGTTGGGGAAGTCCTTCCACTGGGAAGGAATGGGCAAGGACGTTGCTAATTATGTCCAGTCTTGTGAGGTGTGCCAACGAGTGGGAAAGCCCCAAGACCAGGTTAAAGCCCCTCTCCAGCCACTACCCATAATTGAGGTCCCATTTCAGTGTGTAGCTGTGGATATTCTGGGTCCTTTCCCAAAGAAGACATCCAGAGGAAAGCAGTACGTACTGACTTTCATGGATTTTGCTACCCGATGGCCGGAAGCAGTACCCTTAAGCAACACCAGGGCTAAAAGTGTGTGCCAGGCATTAAAAGACATTTTTGCCAGGGTAGGTTGGCCCTCCAACATCCTTACAGATTCGGGAACTAATTTCCTGGCAGGGACCATGGAAAACCTGTGGGAAGCTCATGAGGTGAATCACTTGGTTGCCACCCCTTACCACCATGAAACCAATGGCCTGGTGGAGAGGTTTAATGGAACTTTGGGGGCCATGATACATAAATTTGTAAATGAACACTCCAATGATTGGGACCTAGTGTTGCAGCAGTTGCTTTTTGCCTACAGGGCTGTACCACATCCCAGTTTAGGGTTTTCACCATTTGAACTTGTGTATGGCCGCGAGGTTAAGGGGCCATTACAGTTGGTGAAGCAGCAATGGGAGGGGTTTACGCCTTCTCCAGGAACTAACATTCTAGACTTTGTAAACAACCTACAAAGCACCCTCCGACACTCTTTAGCCCTTGCTAAAGAAACCCTAAAGAATGCTCAGGAAGAGCAAAAGGCCTGGTATGATAAACATTCCAGAGAACGGTCCTTCAAAGTAGGAGACCAAGTCATGGTCTTAAAGGCGCTCCAGGCCCATAAAATGGAAGCGTCGTGGGAAGGACCATTCATGGTCCAGGAGCGCCTAGGAGCTATTAACTATCTCATAGCCTCCCCCACCTCCAACATAAAGCCTAAGGTATACCATGTTAATTCTCTTAAGCCCTTTTATTCCAGAGAATTAAACGTTTGCCAGTTTACAGCCCAGGAAACAGATGACGCGGAGTGGCCTGAAGGTGTCTACTACGAAGGAAAAAAGGATGGTGGCGTGGAAGAGGTGAACCTCTCCACGACCCTTGGACATCTGCAGCGACAGCAGATCAAGGAGCTGTGCACAAGCTTTGCACCAATTTTCTCAGCCACTCCAGGATGGACTGAACGGGCATACCACTCCATTGACACAGGTAATGCTCACCCTATTAGAACCCCACCCTACCGGGAGTCACCTCATGCCAAAACTGCTATACAAAAGGAGATCCAGGACATGCTACAGATGGGTATAATCCGCCCCTCTAAGAGTGCATGGGCATCTCCAGTGGTTCTAGTTCCCAAACCAGATGGGGAAATACGCTTTTGCGTGGACTACCGTAAGCTAAATGCTGTAACTCGTCCTGACAACTATCCAATGCCACGCACAGATGAGCTATTGGAGAAATTGGGACATGCCCAATTCATCTCTACTTTAGACTTAACCAAGGGGTACTGGCAAGTACCACTAGATGAACCCGCTAAGGAAAGGTCAGCCTTCGTCACCCAGGCAGGGGTGTATGAATTCAATGTACTCCCTTTCGGGTTGCAAAATGCACCCGCCACATTCCAAAGACTTGTAGATGGTCTCCTAGCCGGATTGGGAGAATCTGCAGTTGCCTACCTTGATGATGTGGCCATTTTTTCTGATTCATGGGCAGAGCACCTGGAGCACCTGGAAAAAGTTTTCGAGCGCATCCAGCAGGCAGGACTAACTGTTAAGGCTAAAAAGTGTCAAATAGGCCAAAACAGAGTGACTTACCTGGGGCACCAGGTGGGTCAAGGAACTATAAATCCCCTACAGGCCAAAGTGGATGCTATCCAAAAGTGGCCAGTTCCAAAGTCTAAGAAACAGGTCCAATCCTTCTTAGGCTTGGCTGGATATTATAGGCGATTTGTACCCCACTACAGCCAAATCGCCACCCCGCTGACAGACCTAACCAGAAAGAAACAGCCAAATGCAGTTCAGTGGACTGATGAGTGTCAAAAGGCCTTTAACCAGCTTAAGGCAACACTCATGTCTGACCCTGTGCTAAGGGCCCCAGACTTTGACAAACCGTTCCTAGTAACCACAGATGCGTCCGAGCGAGGCGTGGGAGCAGTTTTAATGCAGGAAGGACCGGATCAAGAATTCCATCCTGTCGTGTTTCTCAGTAAGAAACTGTCTGAGAGGGAAAGCCATTGGTCAATCAGCGAAAAGGAATGCTATGCCATTGTGTACGTGCTGGAAAAGCTACGCCCATATGTTTGGGGACGGCGTTTCCAACTACAAACAGACCATGCTGCGCTACAGTGGCTTCATACCGCCAAGGGAAATAACAAAAAACTTCTTCGGTGGAGTTTAGCTCTCCAAGATTTTGATTTTGAAATACAACACATTTCGGGAGCTTCTAACAAAGTGGCTGATGCACTCTCCCGGGAAAGTTTCCCAGAGTTAACTGCTTAACAATTGTTCTTGGAA
Source organism: Malaclemys terrapin pileata (assembly GCF_027887155.1). Lineage (NCBI taxonomy): Eukaryota > Metazoa > Chordata > Testudines > Emydidae > Malaclemys > Malaclemys terrapin. Next base: position 96,469,305 of record NC_071509.1, read on the forward strand.
TGAAACATTGTTAGTTTTTATATAATCAGTAGTATGTCTAAAGGTACATGTGTCTTATTAACTCTGTTTTCTCCTAGAACTCCAGGAAAAAATCACAGCCAGTGTGGAACCGAACGTCCAACACTATCTGTGATTTGGGGGGCGTGTCATAACTATAAAGGGAAGGGTAACAGCTGTCCTGTGTACAGTACTATAAAATCCCTCCTGGCCAGAGACTCCAAGATCCTTTTCCCTGTAAAGGGTTAAGAAGCTCAGGTAACCTGGCTGGCATCTGACCTAAAGGACCAATAAGGGGACAAGATACTTTCAAATCTTGGGGGGGGGGGAAGGCTTTTGTTTGTGTTCTTTGTTTGGGAGTGTGTTCGTTCTCGGGACTGAGAGGGACCAGACATCAATCCAGGTTCTCCACATCTTTCTAAACAAGTCTCTCCTATTTCAAACTTGTAAGTAAATAGCCAGGCAAGGCGTGTTAGTTTTCCTTTGTTTTCTCAACTTGTAAATGTACCTTTTACTAGAGTGTTTATCTTTGTTTGCTGTACTTTGAACCTGAGACTAGAGGGGAGTCCTCTGAGCTCTTTAAGTTTGATTACCCTGTAAGGTTAATTTCCATACTGATTTTACAGAGATGATTTTTACTTTTGTCTTTAATTAAAAGCCTTCTTTTTAAGAACCTGATTGATTTTTCCTTGTTTTAAGATCCAAGGGGTTTGGATCTTGATTCACCAGAAGTTGGTGAGAGGAAGGAGGGGAATGGTTAATTTCTCCTTATTTTAGATCCAAGGGGATTGGATCTGTATTCACCAGGAGTTGGTGGGAGGAAGGAGGGGGGATGGTTAATTTCTCCTTGTTTTAGATCCAAGGGGTTTGGCTCTGTATTCACCAGGGAATTGGTGAAGGTTTTTCAAGGCTTCCCAGGGAGGGAAAAATTGAAATGGTGGCAGCGGAACCAGAGCTAAGCTGGTAGTTAAGCTTAGAAGTTTTCATGCAGGCCCCTACATTTGTACCCTAAAGTTCAAAGTAGGGATCCAGCCTTGACACATGCAGACTGCAAATTATTATATTAGAGATATGGACATAATGTGTGTATATGCTTGTAAAAGACCAGTTTCTGATTCCCTTATTCACCCCAAAGATTGCAAAACCCCTCAAACATATCAGGAAAAATAATGCAGAATAAAGGGTGTCTGGAACTTGATTCTCATGTGAGGTTTTGGTCAAAGAGCACAAGTCAAAGGGGTCCAATCTCAGATGATGTGTCATGTGCAGGACAAATCAGAACAACAGATGGGGGAATGTTTAAGGACCAACGAGGAGCTGAATGTTTTAAGGGACGTACAATAGATTGCATTGTAGTCATCTAGGCTCTGTGTAACAAGAAAGCAGTATTATGATTGTCAGATCATCATGTGAGATATGTCCAAGTCTGGTGACCTTTTTCAATTAATGATCTTGCACTCCCAGTGAGGAAACAAAAGAAAGTTCAATATAACTTGTTACTTTCACTAAGACTTTCTTATCACAATTTTTTTTTTCTTCAAGACAATAACTTTTCTAGAACTAAGTTTTTTTAGAATGAGATTTCAAGATAAAGCACCTCCCAACTTTAAGATGTATTGCTGCACAGATTTGTTGCAAAAAATGGTTATTACTTAATACAGCTTTCTTGAGTTGTTAAATGCAGTTTCACCTAAGTAAAAACCAATCCTCCTGATATGCCTTTCAGCATCCTAAGCTTTAATGATGCCTAGCACAGCAGTGTAATTAACAGTATCAGTGATATATAACAATTCTGTGCTTTCCAGTGGTAGAAACAGAAGGCTAATGCCAGATTGCTTGTTAAAGGTACACCTGGTTGCAAAATACACCAGATGAGACAATCCCCCAGTAACCACATAATGAGGTAAAGACATCTGTAAGATTATTTTAGAACTTTGAAAGTGAAGATTTAAAGTCTTTGGTGACGCTGCAGATGGAATTATTGTCATCCCCACAGACATTGTCACTGGAAATAGATCAGCCCACCAATCAAACTAGACTGCTAATAGTTCCAACCATGTTTTTCTTTAACAGAGTTAGCACATAGCTATCCCCAAGTTACCCAATGCAGCTCTGCCTAAAGTTAATAGAATCATTCAAAAATTTCTATCCTGCAATGTATAGTTTATTTTGAAATTGTTGCCTAAGCCAAGCTATGCCAATTTATGATTTAGGAATATAAAACAAATAAGAAACAATAAAAAGTGTGAATTCTGCTCAAAACTAACATAACTCAGGATACGTTTGCAAAAGGAATACTAGCTCATGTAAAACTAACACGTGCACTGAATGGAATGCAAGCTGGATGGCTATTATAATATTTGTGGAGAATCAACTAACATAACATTTAAATAAAGTTATAATATGTTTTCCTTCACACATGATGAGAGAAGCAACAAAGGTAAAATAAGCAACAGAGTCCTGTGGCACCTTTAAGACTAACAGATGTATTGGAGCATAAGCTTTTGTGGGTGAATGCCTACTTCGTCAGAGGCATGGATATTCACCCACAAAAGCTTATGCTCCAATACATCTGCTAGTCTTAAAGGTGCCACAGGACTCTCTGTTGCTTTTTACAGATCCAGACTAACACAGCTACCCCTCTGATACTTGAAAGGTAAAATAAGTTATCTGCCAACATCTGAAAATATTTTGTGCGATTACAAAGCAATATTTTAGACTTAAAAATATCCCTGAAATAAGTTTGTTATTGTTGTGTTTTCACATTATGGTAGTTTCACTACACCCAGGGAAGTAATGATCACACACACACGTTGGGCCTGAATTTCGTTTACTCTAATGCCACTTTGCATTGCTTCAAAGTGGTTGTAAATGTAATTTACATTCACTTAAAGGCCTCTTTATGCTGCCAATATGACGTAAAATAACCTTAGTACAAATGAGAATTAGGCCCTTCATATAGAACAAATTAAACCTACCAGTAACAGTTTCACAAAAATAAACAGAAATCCAAATACCAATTGACAAGGAGATGAATCCTCTGAAGTATAAGTCCAGCAATGTTCTCATTTCTGTCTAATAGTGGTAAGTAAGGTTCCAGTTAACTGTAATGATGACCCTTTTTTAATGCCATAATGAAACTCAAGGAACAAGATCTTTTTCCTTCTGAAACTACTTTCTGCCACATATATCACAAGTTCATTCTGGAAAAAAAGTATTTTATTGATGTAAAGGACTGAAAATGACAAGTGGATTCACCTGTCTAGTAGTAAAATTAGTTCTCAGTAGTATGTACTATATCTGAATTCAAATTACCTTAATGTGGGATATTTGTAGGGTAATTCAATAACATGGGGGCTTGGATTCAATGGTACTGTATACGCATATACATTGCAGAATTAGGGTCTGAATAGACATTTTCATCTAGAAAAATATTTGAATTATTCATTGGATTTGGATCACAATATTATGTACAGAGCTGTGGTAATGACCCCCGTAGTTAAGACTGTGACTAGAGCGGAACGAATATTTATAATGACTAAATTATTCAACACATTTCCTCCCTTTTTATATCTGCATATTATCCATGAAAAAAAAAAAAAGTTATTTTCTCAAATTTGTTAATTACTTGAAAGGACTCCATGAGTAATGTACCTGATTCTCCAGTGCCTTGCACTTAGTGTAGGCATTTATACCTCCATAAATTGATTCTGATTTGGTAGTATTTTACCTTCACATTGCACTCGTTTTGGAACAAGACAGTGAAGAATTAGGTTTCAGGAAATATTTGAAAATAATTCTTCTTTTGCAAATTGCTCAGAAGAAGTTATTTGAGCATTCTATATTTGAAATATGAGCTGTTTTGCCTGGACTCATAGTTCAAATAGTCTGCTTTTGTTCAATGATTGGATTAACATATTTCTGTTTCCAGTCCAAATATTCATGATTGCAAATTTAAAACTCACTTATTGTATATAGAGAATTCATTCTTAAAAGTCTGAGAATTGTGTTAGATAATGCCTTAGATAAAAACAGATAAGGTTACCTCAGTATTTATGCTAGTCAAGGTATTTTCTATAGTATGTATAGAAGAGTTTAGGAAATATTTTAAGTAAAAATGTAATTATATATTTTATACAAGATAAAATAGGCAATTTTTGATGGCAAACTGGTTGGAACACTTTAGCTGAAATCAGACTCTATAGCTTGGTGATCAGAGTCTTTGTCCGGGATGTGGGAGACCCAGACTCAAGTCCCCAATCTGCCTGAGTCTAAGGGCTGGTCTACATTACTGCTTAAGTCTACGTAACTTACACTGCTCAGGGGTGTGAAAAAGACACCACCCCCAGAGTGATGTAAGTTACATCAACCTACGCACTGTCCACACCAGACCAGATGCTCTCCCACCAACATAGCTTCCACCTTTCAGCATTATCATCATTAAATGATAAAGTAGAAAGAGTGTTGACATTTTTTCTGGATTTTTATCTTGAAATCATCATGTTACCACAAAATATTTCAACAAAACTAATTTTTCTGATAGAAAACTATTGAAAATTTTCAACCTTCTATTCAAATAGCAAGAAAATGAGCCCAAAATTTCTAATGACCCATTAAGTGTTGAACAAGGAGAAGCACAAAAATAGAACTGGCAGAAAAAGGTACCTGGAATAATAAATCCCCAAATCACAACTATTCCATGTTCATGTCTTTGGTGCTTGCAGTTTCAACTGTTTTCTCTAACAGATTATTTCATATTCTAGTGATATTTTGAATGAACAAGCAATCCCTAGTAACTAGTCCAAATATGTCTTACCCGATTTCTCATTCAGAATCACCAATTTATTACTGTTATCCACCCTATAATGAAAAGAAGAATTCTCTGGTGGCCATATTATATACATTTATAAGTATATCCAACATTATTTTGGATTATTTTCCTAAGTATATGTTTTTTCATGAGGGGTTGGAATGGAAGGGAACATACAGACTCACTTGTATGTTCCATAAGGTCTTCAGAAAAATCCTGTAGCTGAACTGCATTTCAAATACAAATGTTTTTCATTTAAGTCCTGACTTGAGGGCAAAAATGTGTATATTCATTTAGATGAAGCAAGCTATTATAATAACTATCAATCGGTGAAAATCTAGTTTCCCTGTTACAATTTCATATATATATGAACACAACCTTCTACAAAGGGATGTAATAAGACTAGACTCTCATGAACCTTGTTTTCTTTTACAATGTTCTGAAAGAAAATAGATACTCCTCCCCATGTGATCTTTTTCTGAAGGTCTAAGGATCATTTTATAGCAAAGTTTTGTAAGAAGTTTTATACAAACCATTTTTGACATTTTCCTCATTTTCTGTTTTTGTAACAGATTTTTCTTAATAAAAAGAAAAACCTACATCACAGTGAATCATAGAATTAGAAAAAAAAAAAAAACCATGAACATTCCACATAAAAAAGTAATAATGAAAACTATCTTGCAAGTCAAAAAACATTTATGGGAGAATGTTGACTTCAGTGGAGCTTTTTGATTTACACCAACTGAGGATTTGACTCTCGCATATTCTTTGAAAATCTTGATCATAAAAGGTAACAGAGTTCAAAAGCTGATAGACATTACAATTCTAAAGAAAATACATGTTCAAAGTTAAATGCTATAAAAAAGGATAACAGGGAATGGTTTAGTTTGAATAGTAGAGTTTATTCTATGGGTTGAATCCTATTCTTGGTGTAAAGGGGCCTGAATCTACCCCTTAATGCTTATGGCAGAGTACTCATTGACAGCATTGGAGACAGAAGCAGACTATTTATCCACTCAAGAGTGCACAATGTAATATTGGTAGTGCAAAAGTTCCCCACTAATGCACATGTGTACCATGTGTCTGAATTTTATTATCTAATTTAGGACCCAATCCTGCAAGCTGCCCAATACTTGGAAATCCCGCTGACTTCAGCAGACGTTCCAGAAGGCTTGCAAGATCAGATACTTACAGAAGGAGAAAGAAAGATTCACATTGACTTAAATGTGTGCTGAATTAGTCTATAACCTTGCAAAGAATAATACATGTGCTTAGCTTTACGCACCTTGCTTTCAATGGGATTACTGTGTGCATAATATTAAGCACATGGGTTATTCTTTCTAGGGTTGAGGCGTTAGACAGTAAGCTCTTTGGCAAAAGGCTGTCAGTACTAAACAAGTAACATACACACAAAAATAAAACACATGGAATCATTTTGAACATTATAATTCTAAATGAGTGAAAGGCATGCAATATAAAAATAGAGAACATTTATACACAGCAAGTACAGCTGGACTGAACATGGTTTTCCTGTCCAGTGAATATTTTCAGAATTTCCAAAAAAATTCTCATTCTGTGTCAGGATCACCCCGTGTCATTTTTCATTTAAAAAAAAAACAACAACAACAACAACAAAAACACCCTTAAGAGAGAGCACAAATAGCCAGGGCACTCACCTGGGATGCAGAAAACTTAGGTTTGAATCCATGCTCTGCCTGTTTTAGAGAAGAGACTTGAACTCAGGTTTCCTACTTTCCACATGAATGCCCCAAACACTATTTTGCCTCAGGCTATTTTGTGAGTCTCTCTTTTGATCTCTACTTTCTGTAAAAGAACATTAGACCAAGGATTTGAGCCCAGACTTCTTACATCCCAAGCAAATACTCTAACCACTGGGCTAGGCACCAGTTTCTCTATTTCTGGCCCAATTGCCACCAGACTATTTGGCGTGCATGTGTGTGTAATTTAATCTGATCCTTTCCTGTGAAAATATTCACTTTCCACAAATCAGCATTTTCCCCACATAAAACACTTTGTCAAAAAATTCCCAGCCAGCTCGAACTACAAATGATCTAATGCACATTGTTTGAGGGAAAGAGCAACTATTCATAAAAGTCTTTTAGTGAACTATTAAGCTTTAGATTGGTTTAGGGTTATATTTTAGACATGATGCATGGGGCTGTATCTGCTCAACTCCTTGTAATGTATATTGGGCTAAGAACATAGTACATTCCTTAATCTGAGAAAAGAATTAATTAATAGCTATGGTGGTAATGAAGAAGAGGGTTGAGATACAGACAAATTGAGCCTGCACAGACTCTTCAGGTGACTAATTATCAGAACAGAGTGTTAGCAAAAGAAACATAGCGGCATATCCACCATTTCTTCACTGGAGATCTTTTAATAGGAATTATAGAATTGGGAATAGGGCTCATTAAGAGGCTAAGAAGTAAAAGTCTCTGATGTTGTTTGCCTTAGATATTTCATTAAAGTAGGACTACTGCACTCTAAAAGTAACAGCAAGAAACATCATTTACCGAATATAAGTGGAACACTGCGACACTGTTTTACAAGCTGCCGTGTGTTATGTAAACTGCTATATGTATGTATCTATCTATCTTAGTCAGGCAACATTCAAGAGGATAGTCTGTGCCAAATTTTGTGTCAGGATATTATTTTCTATTTATTAATTGGCTATTTTGCTCTGATCTCCTCTAGGCACTCTGCTTTCAGCTTCCCTCTGCCTGGTGTCCATGCTCCTTGCCAGTCTTCTCTTCCTTTCTCCCTATTTTCAATGTTCTTTCTTTTCCCTGGTCCTTCCCATTCTCTTGCTTCTATTAACTCATCCTTTTCTCTTGAAAAAGATAAGAAACAAACAAAAAACAAAGTAGAACTAAAATGCCATATGCCAAATATAACTGCCTTTATGTTGAATCTCTTTCTCCCACCCTTTGTCTGGCTTGTCTATTTAAACTCAAGTTCACCTAATTAAGTCAGACATGCCTATAACTAAGCATATTCTTAAGAAGGTGATTTTCAAAGTCTAATGAGCTTTCTTATCTTCAGAATCTCACACATGCATTGCTGAATCAGAGCAATAGACAGTAAATAATGAAGGGACTGCCTCTTATGTATTTGCACAGTGCCTATCACAAGGTCTCAATCCCCTTTCGAGCTTCTGAGTGTTACTATAATACAAACAGAAAATAAATGAAATTAATAGTTACACTGCACTAAAGTCAGAGTTACTTTAGATTTACACCAGTGTGAGAGCAGAATTTGGGCTATAATGTCTTATAAATTATACCGCCTGTGTATGAAGATTCATATATTTGCTTTCAAACTAAGTTCCCTCTTGCCTTTAAAACTGTGCTTATAATTAGCAGGGGCATAATACTTTAATATACAACAAAAGGCAGTTTTCCCATTTCCTTTTTCTGCTTATAATATTATTTTCCCTCCTCCTCCTCATCTCTTCCACCATTTGCTTGACAACATTCAAAAACTCAGCAAAGAAATCAATCCTTCCATATTTTTAGAATCCTTCCTGTTTACTTGTGACATTTGGCATGAGATTATTCTCATGTGAAAATTCCATGACCAAATACGTTTCCCAGAATGTTCAAAGTAAAAGAATGCTTTGAAATACTGGAGATTACCTGCATTTAGGCCAATTCCTAGTTCCCTTTTTGAAGAGTGAAATTTTGGGGAGTGTATCTCAAAATTTGCATCTACAAAATGAACATCAGACTATAGGCAACATGTCTCATAGAATCAGACAATTAGGGGTGGAAGAAAACTCAGAAGGTCATCTAGTTCACCCCCTTCCCAAAGCAGGATCAACCCCAACTAAATCATCTCAGCCAGGGCTTTGTCAAGCCAGGCCTTAAAAACCTCTAAGGATAGAGATTCCACCATCTCCCTAGGTTAACCCATTCCAGTGCTTCACCACCCTCCTAGTGAAATAGTTTTTCCTAATATCCAACCTAGACCTCCACTGCAACTTGAGACCATTGTTCCTTGTTCTGTCATTTGCCACCACTGAGAACAGCCTAGCTCAATCCTCTTGGGAACCCCCTTCAGGTAGTTGAAGACTGCTAGCAAATCCCCCCTCAATCTTCTCTACTGCAGACTAAATAAGCCCAGTTTCCTCAGCCTCTCCTCATACGTCACGTATTCCCAGCCTCCACTGGACTCTCTTCTATTTGTCCACATCCTTTCAGTGATGGAGGGCCCAAAACTGGACGCAGTACTCCAGATGTGGTCTCACCAGTGCCAAATAGGGGGAATGATCTCTTCCCTCGATCTCCTGGCAATGTTCCTATTAATGCAGCCCAATATGCCATTAGTCTTCTTGGCAACAAGGGCACATTGCTGACTCATCCAGATTCTCATCCACTGTAATCCCCAGGTCCTTTTCTGCAGAACTGCTGCTTAGCCAGTTGGTCCCCAGCCTGTAGCATTGCATGGGATTCTTCCATCCTAAGTGCAAGACTCTGCACTTGTCCTTGTTGAACCTTAGATTTCTTTTGGCCCAATCGTCCAATTTTTCTAGGTCACTCTGGATGCTATCCCTACCTTCCAGTGTACCTACCTCTCCCCCCAGCTCAGTGTCATCTGTGGACTTGCTGAGAGTGCAATCCATCCCATCATCCAGCTTATTAATGAAGATGTTGAACAAAACCATCCCAAGGACCAACCCCTTGGGTACTCCACTTGATACCAGCTGCCAGCTAGACATCAAGCCATTGATCACTACCCATTAAGCTCGATGATCTATCCAGCTTTCTATCCACTTTATAGTTCATTCATCCAATCTATACTTCTTTAACTTGCTGGCAAGAATACTGTGGGAGACCGTATCAAAAGCTTTGCTAAAGTCAAGGTATACCATGTCCACTGCTTTCCCCATATCCACAGAGCCAGTTATCTCATCATAGAAGGCAATCAGGTTGGTCAGACATGACTTGCCCTGGATGAATCCATTTTGACTATTCCTGATCACCTTCCTCTCCTCCAGGTACTTCAAAATGGATTCCTTGAGGACCTGCTTCATGATTTTTCCAGGGATTGAGACACTTTTCTTCAGGTACTGGTGCTAGAGGATCAAGCACCTGCAGTATCCCCCTCATCTCCTGACTAATGTTCACAATAAAAAAATTATTAATCACGTAGAAAATCACTTGTTTTCTTACCCATCTTCCAAGCTCCTATAACTCTTATTCCAAAACCCACAAAGAGAATCTAAGGTCTTGTCTACATGGCAAGTTACTGTCCAGCAAGCCAGGGTGTGAATCTATAGTGATCCAGCTTTCTGGGCAGTAACATCCTATGTGGATGCTGCTACAGAACAGTGAAAGTTCCAGACTGTGGTGTAGTACGATAAGCCATGCTCCATGTAGACAAGCCCTAAAATAGTTACATCACACTTTTAACAGGAGTGCATTTTTTTCCACAGGAATAAGAACATCTCACAAATATTTATACAAGCAAAATCTTGCTTGCATGAGTGGTCACAAAATGAGAATTAAAAAGGATGCAATGAACAGTGCAATCAAAGACAGTGCACAATTCAATAGAACTGGTCAAAAAAATGAATAATTTTTTTCACAAAACATTTTCAAAATATTTCTCAAAACAATCAAATTTTCAATTTTTTGAAAAATATTTAGCACTCAATAAACTGGTTGAAAACAAATTTTTGAAAATTAAAAAAAATATATTGGTTGACATTTTGAAAATTTCAAAAAAATTATGCTGTAGAATTCAGCATAATATTGTTTGATTCCCCCAGCCTTCCTCCGCCCAACCCATTCCCTATTACTTCATTGCCATTTATGTTCACAGTCCTGGGGTATGTCTACACAACAGCCACAGAGCTGCAACACTGCAGCTATGCCACTGAAGAACCAGTGTAGACGCTTCTTACATCATCTGAAGGAGTTTAATGTCAATGTGGTAATCCACCTCTCCAAGGCAATATCTAGGTTGACCGACTTAGACTAGGGGTTCGGTTAATTTAATTACAGTGGTAAGGGTGCAAAATTCATCACAGCCCTGATGACGTAGCTAAGCTGACCTACGTTTTAGGTGGAGACCAGGCCATTGTAACCTTTGGGAAAAGAACCTTCTCCTTTACAGTCTTCCTTTATACTCCATTTTATTTCAGCTCTCAGCTGAAAAAAAATCCTTTCTTGTCATCCCTGTGCTGCTATTTAATATTAAGCTCTGTAATTTATTAGATACAGTAACTTATGTATTTTGTGAAACAGCCTATACTAAAAAGCTATGTACAATGAAATTATCTCATAACATGCTTCTATACGTACACACGGGAGTAGCTTTCTAATGCATAAATCAACATCAGAATCATACAGTACCTCTTATATACAGAGTACTTTTGAACAGAACAAGCACAGCCATGTATGAAGTCCTTGCCCCAGTGAAGACAATGGGAATTTTGCCATTGACCAGTGTGGCCAGGATTTCCCCCCTCCAGATTTGTTACTGTTTTCTAGAACTCGTAAAACTCGGAATTACTGTTTTGTGGGACACTGACATTTCAAAATTTCCATTCATCCTGAATCCAAACAAAATCTCCTGCTAAATGAAATTTCTGAACAATTTAATATAATCTAATAGTCAAAATCAAACACTTTATCTTTATCAAAATGAAGAGTTTTGATAATTCTCTGTCAAAATTTTTGAAAAATGTCAATATGTTCCCATGAAATATTTGATTTAGCATTTCTGATGGAAAACTGTTCTGTCAGAAAAATTTTGACCAGGTCTATCATTCTCTTTATATACTTTATAGGATTGCAAAATACTTTCAAGAGAAAAACAGAATTAAAAGGAGGAGAAAACATGTTTGGCAAAGGAGTAATGTGATGCTCTGGGATTACACCCAGAGCAATAAGGGGTTCTGTCACTGCCTGCCCTGTAACCCTGCGTGCTTCTCTGCTATGCAGCTTTCGCTCAGAGCCATGACACCAGCCTATTAGTTTAATACAGAGCCTGTTAGTTTACCTGAGGATCTAAACTTTCAGTTTAATACACAGCACTGAGATTGTTTTGTAATAAAACAAGAATAAGTTTATTAACAAAGAACAGATATTTTTGTGTAAGAAGTATGAATAAAAGTCACAGATATGGTTACAAGTAAAACAAAGTGTAAGAGAAGGAAAGCTGCTGGAGCTGAATTGAGTGATCAAATATATTGTTTCATTGATTTAGTTGGGGATTGGTCCTGCTTTGAGCAGGGGGTTGGGCTAGATGACCTCCTGAGGTCCCTTCCAACCCTGATATTCTATGATTCTATGATTGTCCAATGCTTCTCCGGGGAAAAGAAGAACACCTGCATTGCACTTTTTTTTTTTTTAATCAATGAGTGTCCTTGGCATTAAGTCCTACATGGAGAAGAGATTTATCAACCCATCGAGGCCCATTACATGTTTTGATTTATCATCAGTTTTCATGAATATTCCCATCTGCTTTATAGCCTGGCCTGCACTATTAGTTCCATTCAGAATTAACATTAAGGTATCAAAGACATGCCAGGCAAGCTGCTTGGAGATACAGTCCTGTATACAAAAGGGGTCCAGATGTTTTTATGGATTTCCTTTTAGTAATTTCTGTCTTTCTAAAATAAATGCTCCAGCTCAACCAGAAATTATGAGCTTGATGCACGAATTGCTGGATGGAATTCTACATCTTGTTCTATAGATGACAGCAGTTTAGCTGATAAACTAGTCCTTTCTGACCTTGCTGAAGTCCTGGCCCCACTGGAATCAGTAGGTCTTTTGCATTAACTTCAATGGAGCCAGAATTTCATCCTATAAATCTTTTTTTCTTTTTTCTTTTTAGTCGTAAGTTTGAAATAAATGTTTACAAAATGGGACAAAATTGGTTGTCCTCCCAACCCCAGATCGCCCAAGATGCACTGTGCCTGTATTTCATAATATACTATATTTTACGCTAAAAAAGTTGAAGATTCTATTTTTAAAAATCTGCACTTTTTACTTTTTTATATTTCATTTTTATTTTGATGACTGTTCCTCTGAATTTCACACATCCATTTATTTTATCTCTCCTGAATCTCCACTTATTTATTTTTTTCCCACTTGTTATGTATTGTCTTTCAGACTGTAAGCTTTTTTGCAGCAAGGGCTGTCATGTTTTGTATATTTCTACGGTATCAAACACAATGAGACCCTTCCCTCATTAGCTCCTTGGCAACATTGCAATGAAGTTGTTTAATAAATAAACAAACAAACAAATAATTAAAAACAATAATAATATAAGTATGGTATTTGATACCACAGAATTCCATTAATTGAGAAACTGCTGTGACAAAAAGGGGGAAGTCTCTGTTAACTAGACAACTCCGATAACAGGGGAAAAGCTTCAAGAAATATGGTATAAGCAGAAAATAAAATTACATTTAATAAGATACAGATTTATAAAGAGTTGGCTTCTAAAGTACTTAAATTGTACTAGCTCTTTACTTGGACTGTGATTGAACTTTTATTGCATGAACTTTTATTTAAAATAATTAAAGCTGTGCTGCATGGAACAAATGTATTCATGCAGAAATTTCTGAAAGTGAATGAAAAGAACCATTTTAGAGCCTCTATGAAGAATACACTTTAAAATTGCCTTTGCACTTTAATTCCACCTCAGTTGTACATAGAAATTAAAAAAAAAAAATGCATTCCAGTTATTTTTCACAAGGTCCCAGAGGTTTGTCAATGAAACTCATTTTAAAGCTTATTAAATTCATTGCAGGAATAGTATTCCCAGACACACATCACAGTTAAGGACTATATTCTGCGTTCAGGTCACACCCACACAACCCAAATTAGGACAACAAGATTTCATGGAAAAAACTGAAGGCAGAATTCAGACCACACTTTGTGGCTTGTCATAGCATAAACACAAAAGTTACTTTTAAGAAGTTCATTCCATTTTAAAAGATTCTAGTAGTTGGAGAGAGATGCTCTATACTTAAAATGGGAAATACTGATGGAACTCAAAATCTCTAAGAAAAAGAATTGCTTTTGTTATTGCGGCCACTGTGAAAAGATAAATTAGACGAGTTACCTCCAGACCCTTCAGGGTATCTATAGGTACAGTGCTTTTCTCAGAGGTATTTTCTAAGTTACCTGTGACTGCACAATATTATCTAGGAGTTCAATAGAGTATCTTAGCATAGCTAGGGGAGATTCTTGTATGTTTTTTTTTCCCCCTGCTAGTGCACAGTAGACAACCAGTTAACTATATTCCCTGTTAAATGGTGCTGATTGCTTTGTAGTTTAGCCATCTGTGAGGAAACAAATGTTTAATTCCCTCCAGTGCAGTTTCTGGTCTGTTGAAAGCAATGAATTCAGTTTTTACACCACCTTTTTAAAGTTAGATTTATAAATATAACCCAAAGTGGCCTGGTGGCTAAAGCACAGCACTTAGACTAAGAAGGAAACATGGGTTCTGAGAACTGGCTCTGTCACTAACCTGCTGGGCAACCTGGGGAAAGACACTTCCCTGCATGTGCCCTAGTTTCCCCACTGATGAAATACAGATAGTGATCTCTTTTGTAAAGCATTTTTAAGATCTATGGATGAAAAGGCTGTATAAGAGCTAGGTATTATTATTGTTATTACGTGCTCCTTCATCAATTTCATCAGAAACAAAGCAACTCACCATTATGCAAAGTCATAGCGCCAAGAAAACATTTTGAAATAAGGGCATATGCAAATCTCCTTCTCTCATTTGAAATGAGTGGCAAACCTTCTTAGACACCAGGTAGGTTAACTGTTAATAGGAGTTTGTAACAATTTATGTAGGTGCTGCAGAGGTAGTTTCTGGACACACGCTTACAGAGGCAGGGGTTTTGCACAGAGTGGCAGATAAACGGAGTTAAAATACTACAGTGGCTGACTCGTAGAGTTTGGTGAATAATTTACTGTGAACAAGTTATTTGATGAATTAAGCCATTTGTCTGTTAATTATTTTTACAAATTTGTTTGTTACAGTTATCTGATGAACAGACTTACAGTTAAGTGAGCAAGCGAGGCTCTGGTTACTAATCAAATGAGTCAATACCTTTTAGTCATAAGAATGTTTATGGCTACGTTATTGTTTATTATCCAATCTCTAGTTACAAGCAAGAAAGATAGTTTACTCAAGATTGCAATCTACTTTAGACTGAACTAAGAGTTACAAAGGGATCTCAAAAAACCGGGCAACAAAATTGCAGATGAAATCCAATGATGGTAATGCGAAGTAATGCGTATTGGAAAACATAATCCCAACTACACATACAAAATGATTTGTAAATTAGCTGTTGCCACTCAAGAAAGAGATCTTGGAGTCATTGTGGATAGTTCTCTGAAAACATTTGCTCAATGTGCAGTGGCAGTCAAAAAAGCAAACAGAATGTTAGGAACCAATAGATAAGGGATCGATAATAACATAGCACATAATAATGCCACTATATACATCCATGGTATTCCCACATCTTAAATAGTGTGCAGAATTGTGGTCACCCAATCTCAAAAAAAGATACATTAGAAATGGAAAAGGTACAGAGAAAGGCAATGAAAATGATTAGGGATATGAAACAGCTTCTATATGAAGAAAGATTAAAAAAAGACTGGGACTGTTCATCTTGGAAAACAGATGACCAAGGGGTAAGATATGATAGAGATCTATAAAATCATGAATGGTGCGGGGAAAGTGAAGGATGTGTTATTTGCCCCGTCACATAATTGAAAACCAGTGGTTACCCAATGAAATTAACAGGCAGCAGGTTTAAGACAAACAAAAGGAAGAACTTCATACAATTCACAGTCAGCCTGTGGAACTTATTGCCAGCAGATGTTGCAAAGACCAAAACTAGAACTGGGTTAAAAAAAGAATTAGATAAGTTCATGGGGGATAGGTCCATCAATGGCTATTAGCCAAGATTGCCAGGGATGCAATGTTCTGGCCATGTTCTGGGTGTACCTAAGTCTCTGGCTTCTGGAAGCTGTGGGGCCAACAGAGGATGGATCACAAGATAATTGCCCTGTTTTGTTCATTCCCTCTGAAGCATCTGGCATTGGCCACTGTCAGAAGACAGGATACAGGGCTACATAGAGCATTGGTCTGACCCAGTATGGCCATTCTTGTGTTCTTAGATGTATTTAGCTAGAGTGGTGTGAAAGACAATGAAATTTGAAAACCTCAGAAATTAAGAGCATATCTTCCTTAGTTTTATCATCTGTGGAAAATGGTGCAAATAATACTTATTAGAGCTTAGTGAATACTTGATCTTACAGTTTGATTGACAAACTGGGGATGGGATGGGAGACAGAGTTAGTTTCAAACCAAAACTGATTTTTTTTTTTG
Organism: Malaclemys terrapin pileata; assembly: GCF_027887155.1. Classification (NCBI taxonomy): domain Eukaryota; kingdom Metazoa; phylum Chordata; order Testudines; family Emydidae; genus Malaclemys; species Malaclemys terrapin. Next base: position 96,485,500 of record NC_071509.1, read on the forward strand.
AGTTCTCACCAAAATAAACTGAAAGAAATTCAAAATGAAATGTCACTTTGAAATAATGTGTCAAAACAGGTTGTTTCAAAAATGTTAAACCAACCATTTCAGATTTTTAAGGCCAAAACTATTTGCTAAATTTGACCAGAATTCATGAATTTCAGTTCCCCCAAAATGTATTTTTTCAGGTGAATTTACTATTCACCAAAAAAAATATTGCCCAACTCTACCTATTACATTATGAAGCCTGTGTGAGGTTTTGTTAGTATTTGGAAAGAACTATACAAGTTTTGCAGTAGGTATTATTTGCAGCTGAGCAGTAACAGCATTGGAAATCTCACTAGTAAATCTATTCTTGAAAGAGTTTCAGCTTAATTTCTAGACCAAAGAAGTTTGAACAGCAATGAATAAGCAATTATAGGCACTATTTATAAGTGTGTGTTTCTGAAAACAAAAGTTGTCTTCCAGCCTTATGTTTATACACTCACATTGGCAGATGGTGCATTTGGATATCAAATGAACCTTCTTAGAACTAAATTGCCAAACTCATTGATATTTATGGATACTTTAAACAATACTGTACATTTAAAATAATCTCTTTATTAGTTAAGTCATTTTTTAAAAGTACATTACAGTCCATCTTGGAGGCTCACTGACTTTCAAAGAAGAGCCACATCTCAGTTTGAACAGTAAGGAATAGATTCTGATCAATGTAGTCCTATTGAACGGCACCTTACTATATGAGTAGATCCATTGACTACAAAGGGACCAATTATGAAGTAAAACACTAATCAATAGGAATAAGGATATCAGAATCTGACCCTTTATATAAGCAGTATGTACTTGGTCTTTTTTCATCGTATATCTGCAACATTCCAGTGCATGACCACAGATTTCAGCAATGGCTCTTTAAAAATAATGAAGTTCCATGTAAAAAGTTTGGTAGCTGATATTTCCTAATTCTAAGCGAAGCATCACACATACAAATTGTCTGGCTATACCGAAAGAAGGAGAGAAGACATTTGATTTGGGTTTAATCAGGCCATAACTTTACTATTAGATGTCTGGTGCTACCTGGCAGATAAAAGTGTATAGTGCAGGTAACCCCATGTTTATAACATAATTAGCCAGGAGGCTTTGAACAGCTCCCCCTCTTTTTCCATTCAGGTTCCTCCAGGAAATCATTTGCCAGGACCTTCCCATCCACCGCCCTCATAGGGAGGGTAAGGTGGGCTATATGGGGGTTGGCTCCCTGAGGTATCAATCATAGGAGTCCCCAACCACCCCCCATTCCTTTACTGAACACCTCTTTTTAAGTCCCTTTCCAAGACATTTATCCGGTCACTGTATACCTTTCCTATGAAGTACCTGCACTGGACATCCGCCCTAAACTTAATGTGTTGTGACATACAGCCTAACGCCCTTCATGCGTGAACAGAGCCCTTCCTGAACCCACTGTGGGGAAGGCGAAAAAAACTCAACTCCACCTAGGCCAACATGGTGGCAAGGGAAAAATTCTATTCCCAGGACCTCTCAATAAAGGGGCGGCTAGCATAATATTTTACCACCTAAAGGGGAGGGAGGGTGGGTGCCGCCTCAACCTGCTCTGTGAAAAAGGGAGGGTTAAGGCACAGGGTTGCCCCTTTTAAACTCTGCATTCCCAGGGGATGAGTCAGTGACTACACTGGCCCTTTTACAGTGGTTTTCATCTCCTCCCCCCAAGCCATAAAGCACAGTATCCTTCATTTGACCAGCCAGCCAAATACACCCCTTTTTCTTAAAGGTGCAGAGCAGTCGGTAGCAAACCCAGAAAGCTGTAGTTTGGCAAATCTCTTACACTTGGACAGCTTGAAGGGAATATTTATCTAATAAAGATGTGCTTGGACTGGAATATTCAGTGTCCACTTCTGCCAATTGATAGTGGAAATGTTCTGAAATGTTTTTTTTTTTAGTGTGCTTGACATCTAAATAGGAAAGCTCTGTCTTTGGATTGTTTCCCATTTGTGATCAGATAACGACCAGGGGCACAACAATTGGTTAAGGAGAAAAACTAAATTAGAGAAGGTTTTTGTGTTTGTTTTTTTCCGGTAACTACCTTTGAATGTGATTTAGCACATTCCAGCACTATATGCAACTTGTAATCACACTCCAAGCCATGTTCTGACCAGAGTTATACAGGTACAACCACACTAACTTTAACAAAACTGTGCTGAGACTTAGCTATGGCCTGGTCCCCACTAAGTCCCCAAATCGGACTAAGGTACGCAAATTCAGCTACGTTAATAACGTAGCTGAATTCGAAGTACCTTAGTCCGAACTTACCGCGGTCCAGACGCGGCAGGAAGTCTCCCCCCGTCGATGCCGCGTACTCCTCTCGGCGAGCTGGAGTACCGACGCCGACTGTGAGCACTTCCGGGATCGATCCGGGATCGATTTATCGCGTCTTAACCAGACGCGATAAATCGATCCCAGAACATCGATGGCGTGCCGCCGGACCAGCCGGTAAGTGAAGACTAGGCCTATGTTTTCACTTTGTCTGAGATGTAATGTTATGTTTTGCCCAGCTCTGGCTCAGACTATCAAATACAGGTTAATGGGGCTTATTCTCACCATAAAGTGAGCATGACGGGTGCTCAGGTTGGGAAGGTCCAGAGGTCAGAACTATGCATGTATTCCCTCCAGATCATGAAAGGAGTGAGCGAGCAAACAGGCGAATGCTGTCTCCTAGAGAGACACTTTAAGCCTGCGCTATTCTCAGGCACCGTCAGTCAGCCAAAAATTTTTGAAGCTACTGTGGCTGCTAAGGTATTTATTTATAGATCATCAATCCCAATATAAGCATTGACCTCATTTAAACCAACTGCTGGCAGACACTCCTTGTGAGAGACTAAGGGCAGGGAAGTGTGATTATTTGATGTTTGGGGGGGAGTGTCCTGCCTTCTTACTTGCTTTATTGCCAGCTATCCCCACTTCAAGTCACATCTCAAGGGCTACCAGCTATTGCTGTTTGCTGCCCTCTCTGGCTGGAGCTAAAGCTCCAGAATGCCTAGACACTGCCACTACCTTGTCTTCACCTGGGCTGCTTCTCATCCACTCCCGTCCCATGCAGAGCCAGTGGTAGGCATGAGCAGACTAAACTGCTTAGGACCCCAAGCAGCAAAATGGGACACCTGTTCTCTTTTTAGTATGTGTTGTATGTGTATGTATGGGGGGTGGGAGGATATTCCTGCTTAGACCCCCAATGAGCTAACACTGCCTCTGTTCCCAAGTTTGCCTCTACAGTGAGTGAGTGTGTGGTGGGATGGTATCAGAAGAGACCTAGCATCACAATAAAACAAGTGTTTTTTATGTTTTTAAATTACACTCCATTAAATAATCATCCATTATTAGAAAACAGCTTTCATAACTTTGTTATTTTTATTTTTTGTTAATAAACATTTTCCTGTCAACAAATAAACAGCTGTAAATACAACAGTTCTGATTTACCATCTGCTAAATGGGCCCATGAATCAGTACACTGCAATATAAGGAAATTTGCACACCATTGTTTAAATGTTCTGTTGCAGTGGTGATACACTCCATAAGAGGTGTGCAGGCTGCTTTGCACAGGGTGTTGTAACACAAAGAGATAATTCACTGTGACATGTAGAAAGACACTTGAATGATCTCCATCACTAGCTTGGAGGATAACATTCATTGCCATTACTAATACACTTAAGTAAACAGCATGTTTAGTCTTGTTCTGAGGACAAGAGTTCTACACTGAATCACTGAAACAAAAAACTTTATACTGAATAATTAGCAAAGCTCCCAGAAACATTGAAATGACAAGTAAATGTCATTGTCTTGCCCAAAGTGTAAAACAGATGTGATCTTAAGATCACATGAAGCAGAACAGGGGATGCATATAATAGAGCTAAAGTGTATAGTTGATATGCTCGTTGCAAAAATTTAAAACAGAAAAGACCAAAAATATAGCATCAATGTAGAAGCCACTGTAGAGAGCAAACCGGAACATTAAAATCCATTAAAGTTAACTATTATATTAATTAGGCTCTTTGTTTAGTTCTATCTATCTATGTTTGTATAACCAAGCCTAATGCTATGGTACCTCTTTTAAAATAAAATAAAAGCAAGTCAAACTAATTTCTTCACAGGTAGATTCCCATTCAGTGGGTTTTTTGTTGTTGTTGTTGTTCTTTTTTTCTCCTTCTCTCTCCTCACCACCCTTCTTCCTTTTCTTTTCTCTTCATCTCCTTTTTTGATGGTTTATTTGGCTATGGGAAAGGAAGTCAAACAAGAGATTTTGCACTTTCCTCTGAAGGCATCCTTTGGTCATTCTAATCTCCTCTACTGTGAGTTCCAAAACCCAGGACTGATTGCAGAGAAAACATTCTCACCTGAGTTGATAGTTTCATAATTTCTCAGAAATACAGTAGTCTAGGAAAGTCATAATCATGAAAAAAAATCCTCTTATTTTAGGTCACTTCCATGAAGAACATGCAGATATTAAAACCCACAACATCAAACTACAAATTCATCACCATAATCAAATAGACTATCCCTGATTCAACTAATTACCCTTCAAAACATAATCAAAAGTCCCATAACCAGCCCTATATCACTCCATAACCCACATTAATACCAGTCTGAGTTTTTGTTCTATTGTAGCTAATCCATGTAAATAATGTTATAAGTCTGCTACTGATGTCAAATCTAAAGCCATGTGTCTCTACTGCTGGAGGTAACAGATGTGATCATTTAGCTCAAGCAATAAGAGCTCACCTATTTCCACAAACAACACACGCAGGGGGCCAACACACAAATGGACCATTTGTGCTAGTAGTAAACTATCTATTAGAGTAATTAGTCAAAAGTTCTCTAAATTTCTATGTAATCTAGCAATGAAAGGAAGACAAAGACTGATGTGGAACCTCCCCCCACCTTATCCCCAGATGTCTGGGAAAAGAACTAAACTTTGCACAAGACGGGTAGAAAGCATTAGCAGCATTGCCATGGAAGAACTTACTCTTAAACTTACAGTAGACAGTGACTGATCCCAGTACTGCTCAGTAGTATACAATTAGTAAATATTGTTCCAAGACACTAACCTGAATGATGATTATTACTGCATCACTTCTACCAAAGGTATCAAAGGAGAGTGACTAAATAAGAAGGAAAAGAAGGAACTAATGAAATGTTAAATTGTAGTTATTTGTGGGGGTGCTGGGAGATTAATAATTGGTTATATTGGTTAACAGACAGAAGTTACTAAATCATACAAGTCATTTCTAATTTTTTTGCATACTTATTTTCACAATTCCCCATTAATTGTAAAATCTCTATCCACTATCATTTTTATTGCCTTTTTGCACTCCTAACCCATTTTTAATTGAAGCACTACACTCAGATTTTTTTTTTTACTTTAAAACTGTTCATAACCCTATTCCCAGATTGCTTCTAAGCTATTCCCTGTGGTGTCTTTTTGTTGCTTTTCTGGGTTTGTCTGAAAGATATGCTAAAATTTCTGTGTACTTTTGCAGCCCCATTTCAGAGAAAATAAGTGAAACAATCTATAACTGGATCAATTAGACTTTTTGACTTTTCCAATGGAAAAAAAATCAGGCAGACATTTTTGTACCATTTTTTTTTCTGGAGGGAGAATGTACAGCTCTGCTAAAGATGAAAAGGTATGCAAGGTCTTTGAAAGTTTCCTTGCATACTATGAGGAGGTGCTATACCACACTTTGAATAAATAGCTTGAACTTTTCTGTAAGATACTTCAAACAGTATGGATTATATTTTCAGGATACAACAAATTTTCTGCTCAAAGTAGACGGGGAAGAGTATGTATAGAAACAATGTGAACTGTGTTTTTTTTACCTATATTACTGATAGATGTGTAACATACCTATTTGTTATAAATCCTACCATACTCTGTGGACTGGTTTGCCTTGATAGCTGACATGAAATGAAAGCAAACACAGAAGTGAGGCAGGACTTATATTGAATACTTTTTATAGATAGAAAACAGTATTGAGCAAGCCCATTGTATTCCTCTGGATACTTATGAGAGATTTTACAAATTATTTCTCATAAATAGTCAGTTGGCTGAAAATGAGGTACCATTTCACTCGCACATAGGATTTTACGCATTCACATGAGCAAAGTTGCACAGCATTCATCACTACAGACATAAAGAATACTTATGTCTCATTTACCTAGCACCACCAGAGTGATGGGGACTTTAAAGTTAAAAATAAAAGTAGCTTCCTGCCTCAAGAAAGCAATATTCTAAATTGACAATGATATTTATCACTAAACACTTATATGCGATGTTCAAAGTGTTTAAGAAACCCCTGCAGTATTCATGTAAAACTGAAGGGGGGTTCCTAACAAAAATATAGGGGCTTGGGCAGGATCTATAGCTCCACCGGACATCAGGGAATGGGATGACCTGCTTCCTATGAGCTTGTGGGGAAGGCTCAGATAGCTATTATGTGCCAAAATATTCCCATTGGACCCAGGGGACTGCCATTAGACATGGCAGGCTGGTGTGAAGAAAGAGTGAGTGTGCGGAAGACCCAGCCAGGCACCTCACTAAAGAGCCTGGGAGGGGTTAGAAATCCGCAGGACCTCCAGTGAGAAGGAAGGTTTAGAAAGGCAGGGCCTCAATTTGGGAGGCAGGTTGTGCATAATTTCTATTTGCAAAATTCAGAAATGACCCCAACTGGACACAAATCACAGAAGACCTGATCTAGACTTAGTGTTCTGGATCTCAATACCAACAAAATTCAGGCTTATTCAGACCCCGACTTCCAAATTCAACACGTGGTTCTGCTTTTGTTAAGTCTCAAGAAAAACAAATAAAGAGACAGCTATTTTTTTCATATCATATTTTCATATCGTTGCATCTCACTTGGTCAAGATGAGAGCCTGACCAGGGAGGTCATGCTCCCAGTTTGAGAATTATTGTGTGATCTGTTTTATACTAGAGAGTGCAACTGCCCCTTCAAACTGGCAGACATCTTGTACTCTAATGATGTGTGTTAAATTCAGTACAAAAGTTAAAAATTGCCTCAAACCTTGATCGGTGTCCTTGAATTAAAAGGTGATAAAAAAGGGGTTACTTTTATTAGGACAGAAAGACTTATACCATATCCTTGTATCAGAGGGATAGCCATGTTAGTCTGTATCCACAAAAACAATGAGAAGTCTGGCGGCACCTTAAAGACTAACAGATTTATTTGGGCATAAGCTTTCGTGGGTAAAAAATCCACTTCTTCAGATGCATATTCTTGGTTTCCCCTACCACCCACAAACAATTTTTCAGTTACTATATGGCTATTACATATCTAAAGGCTTCTTCCTTTTGCACTATTACCCATTTACATAAAAATATGTCTCCACTATTTTTGCCCCATATGTTGTCAACCCATACATCTCTCTCCACATATATATATATATATATACACACACACACACACACACACACACACAAGTGTGCCCATACAGTTAATATGCTTTGTTATTTCCTTAACACAGCACTCTACGTTGATGTGTAATCTGCTGTCTCTCATCTGCTTTGTCAGTCTCAACAACTAGCATTTGCATTTTCTAAAACACAATCATTTGTCTGCAGAATGGAAGATTTCTTACCAGTTATCTCCATTCTGAGTCTCCCACAGTTCTGAGACATCCAGCCTCAACCTCTCCACACTACAGCTCACTCAGGCAGTCCGAAGTTCCAGTGCTACATGTGCCGGCTGTGCCTCCTTGCTTCTGCTTGCAGCCAGCTTGCATTCCAAATCTGTGTAGAACTACTAGAAAGACGTTAGTAACTTCAATGGGAACACAACAACTATGTGTAATTGGCATATGGCCTGCATCATAATGATCCAACAAAAATCAAATTTCTGACTCTTAGGCAAAATGCCATCCAGGCTGGGTAGAATTGTGGGAGATGCTGTTAGGAGAAAGGAGATCATTAGTAAGAAATCTTCCATAGCCTTTGTGAATTGGAGTGGGGAGCCACCTAGATATCTCAGAATTGTGGAAGATGCTGGGGGTGCAGAAAGACCAACATCACAATGGATAAGCTAGCACACTGTATTACTCCATTATGGATCATCAACTTTATAACTGATAGTAGATAGTCCTTAAATCTAGCAGACAAAAGGATAACAAGATACAATGGTTTGAAGTTGAAATCAGCTCAATTAAAACTGGAAGTAAGATGAAAATTTGCCAAGAGGATAATTACCATTGGATGAGATTACCAAGTGATGCAATATATTTTTCATCGCTTGAACTCTTTAATAAAGACTGGGATGAAATCCTGGCCCCATTGACTTCAATGGGACCAGGATTTCACTTCAGATTTTGTTTTGTTTTGTTCTGAAGTTATGTTTAGTTCAACCACAAGTTATTTGGCTAGAAATAAGAATCACTGGGCAGAATTGTATGGCTTGTATCATGTGGACCTCAGACTAGAAGATCACAAGGGTATCTTATTGGCTTTAAAAGCAATGAATTTAAGATAAACAGTATACCCAAAGTATCACATAGCATAATAATGCCAAATTAGAGAGACAAAGTGGGTGAGATAATATCTTATATTGGAACAACTTCTATTGGTGAAAGAGACAAGCTTCTGAGCTTACACAGATAAAAGATATTATTCACTCACTTTGTCTCTCTAATATCCTGGGACCAACACAGCTGCAACAATACTGCAAACAATAATACCACATCATTTAAAATTTTGATAGACCTGCTTTTACCAAGAGTTTTGTGTGGTATCTATTCAAGCAATATTAAATGTTGAGCAAAGTTACAGAAACATATAAATATATTGATGTATGTAAACTTATTTTCTGTGCCCAGACAAAGTGATGTGTATTGTAGATCATCAAGATGATCAGAAGCTACCTGCTTGAATAAAATGCTAAATCTTTGAATGCGGAGGTGGTGAATTAGCATTTCTGACAACCATTTTCTCCAGGATAGGAAGATACAAAGGTTTACAAACATCTATTGTGCATATCGCTTCAAAGGACTACTCGGGGAAAAAGTTGGGACATTGAAATGGGCGTGTCTGGTCTAAAAGCAAACTCTAGAAAACCCCTAAACATCAAAGGCCATGAGACCTGAAAAACTCATTGCAGATGGGGGTGGGGAGAGAGAGAGAGAGAGAGAGAGAAAAGTTAGATGCAGATGGGAGAAGGTGTCTCTGAATGTCATGACAATACGAGAAAGACAATGTCAGTGAGACAATATCTTCTATTGGACCAACTTCTGTTGGTGAGACAGAAAAGCTTCCAAGCTTACACTGTGCTCTTCTTGAGGTCAAGAATGGATTTATTTCAGTGATTAAATATTTTCTTTTCTTCGTTTCTATAATTAAGTTTAGAGTGCCTTATTCAGTTCAACTCATGAGAAGTTTCAATATAGGTAAATTCTGCAAATCAAGTCTCTGGTTCTACTACCATTTTTTCTCTTTATTTTTATTAATCTTGTTTTTAAAACAAATATTTGATTTGCAGAGTAATTTTATGCAGACTGCCCCTAAGACAGCAAGTCTCCTCCTCATCAAGGAGAACTAGTGAAGGATAACAGGGGTCTGGAGCCTTTATCACCACTCAAGATCTCACTCTTGGACAAAAGTCTGTCACAGAGAGCTAGGGGCAGGTATAAACGAGGGGAGAATCTCAAGGATTAAGAAGGAGGAGGACATGTTGGAAAGGGTAAATTACAGTGAAGATCCAAACAGGGAAGCAGAATGGGTTGCAGCAATTTCTGTCAGATAGCTTTGCATCTTCTTGAAGGGAAATATGCTACAGCTACATAGCCATGACTTCTCTTAAGAAAAATAACAGCAAAACTATACATTTTGATGTATATTTTCAATGAATTTGCATCTCTAAGCACAAGTTGTATTTCTCCTATACATGGTGTTACAAAACAGTTAAATAAAAGGAAGAAAACTGTACTTTATTTGGATTATACTTTGGTTATTTGTTAAATGAAATATATTATCCATATTGCATTACAGATGAAGAAAAAAAAAGAAAAAATGGTTTATGGATTGGTTTATGGACACAAAGTCTTCCAGTCTGTTAGTGTGTGACACAAATCCATGTGATCTTTCAAGTGCTAGATTTTGCATTTGGATCTTTACATTAAAGCTACATAAAATCCCATATTTCACATATCTGAAAACTCATCTATTATATTTATTAAAATATGTATCTAGAATAATTTACATTTGAGATATATGAAGTGCTGATTAAAACAAAACTAGAGTTAAGTTATTCATAGTTGGTCATTTCTAAAGAATCATTATTAGATGATTATTTCCCCCAGTTTAGATCTTAGTTGACTTTACTGAGATATTTATTAGCTTTACATAAAACTATACCACTAAACCAATTTAAGTCTCCACACAGAAGTTGGCACTGTTTTAACTGTGCATGTTTGTGCATAGATCAATCCTGATACTGTATCTGTGTCTAAATGTAGGCACTGTTCTAATAACACAGTGTTACTTGCAGTAGCAACTATTACCTCAAGACTTTCTCCAGCATTGACATTTTAATGATGTTACCAGTACCCACATATTACAGTGATAGACATCTTATAAATTCATTAAATAATTATCATCATCATTATACTGAATTTTGCCAGATCATATCATGCTTTTTTAGGCAAACAAATATCCAATTAGAGATTTAGTTAGGGCCGCTAAAGTCCATTTCCCAAAATAAACAAACAAACATGCTAATCAGATAAAGCCTGACAAAAACATGTTTAAAAGATGAGTCCTTTAACCACAGGAAAAAAATAATTAATTACTGTACATGATGTTCTCTTTCTTACTCTGTGCTCAGAGTGCCACTAATTAAACAATTCATTGCTTTGCACTTTTAATATTTGGTTCTGCTAGTTTATAAACAGCATTAAGGCAGCTCACATTCTTTTTTTTTTAGATGGGAAAGAGGGTGTCTCAGAGATCATGAAATAGCAACACTTGATATTTCAGCTTCCAAGCCAGAGGCTGGCACAATTAGTGCTAGGCATGCTATGCATCTAACTTTTGAAACAAAACAATTCAAATGTATGGCGGAAAAGATCTAAAAATACAAAATATATTTTATCAGAAAAAACCCTGGCAAGAAAATCTTATCTATCTCCCCCAAAAGAAGAATGGAAGAAATCCAGTTTAAAAAAAAAAAAAAAAAAACCCTCTTCCCTACACCCAATAAAACAAAACAAAACAAAAACACAAACAAAAACAGAGCATCAAAAACAATGAAAGCAAAAACATTCAGTGACTTTGTTAAACGTTCACATCATATTGTGACAGAAAATCACCGAGGGCCCAATCAGCAACATACTTTAGTTCATTTTTAACTTTGATGGGAACTTCAATGGCAGTTGAGTTCAATGGGAATTATGCATGTGCTTAAGTATTTTGTTGAATTGGGGTCTGAATAAAAATACCAGAGAGAAGCACATCACCTTATACTTTGACTGACCCAAATTACCATAATAAGAATTACATTTAAACACGTCTATACAAGTCTAGATGTTTCATAGGAACCTGAGTGCATTTATGCATGGAACCACGTTTGTGTGACTAGGGGGCACAATGCTTTTTTGAAGATACCAGTTCAGCGGTATTCCTCATGAAAAGCCTAGTTCTGTAATCCTTATCCAGGTCTAATTTGCACTGATAAAGTTAGTAGATATTTCTATCCCTATTGAAGTCAATGGGAGTTTTGCCAGATAAGGACTCAATCTTCCCACATGTCACCATCAGATTTGTATGGTGTCCTCAGAGGTTAGTTATATTCCTCCTGTTATGTGATTTTTTTTCTTACAAAAACAATATTTCCTCTTGTGGATGCCATAGGCTTACATGACCAACCTTTATAAATCATATCCCACATTTTGACTAGAAGGATAATATAGAAACAAGGCTCTGGACATTTAAAATCAAGTTTGGAGGAATTCCATGGAGCATTGTTAACTGAAGTAGGACTTGGGCCTAAGGTAAGGAGTATAATATATTTAATAAAGGGCTGGTACATCACACTACCACCCAGTAGAAAAAGAGAGCTCTGTAAGGGTGTCTTTAGGGCACAATTTCTTTTTGGTTAACCTCTTGGGATTGTGCAGCAGCGTGTCACCCCATACTCAGGGATGTGCCTAAAGACCAGTGGCGCAATTAAGTCGGTACAGTTAGGTACCATTAAGACATTTATTGCCGGTACGCTGTACTGGAAAGACACATTTTCAAGAATGAATTGCAGAGCCCTGCGTGGATACAAATTTTTACCTGTGGATGTGGATATCTGTGGATAGAAATCGGTATCCACAGAACCGCAAGGCTCTCCCGGGAACTGCAGCGGTGAAAGGAACCAAACGTGGGGGTGCCACACCCAGGAGCCAGTGCCCTACGCCGGCAGCTCCTCTGATGCAGCTGTACTGCCCCCATCCCTGCCCTCCAGCGGGGTTCTACAGACCCCAAACAGGAGACTCAGCTGGGTGGAAGGGCTGGCAGCAGTACAGCTGTGCTGGAGGAGGTGCCAGCACAGGGCACTGGCTCCTGGGAGTGCCGCTCCCACATTCTGCTCCTTTCGCCGCTGCAGTACCCAAGAGAGCCCTGGGGTTCAGCGGATATCAATTTATATCTGTGGATATCTGCATCCACAGGTATAAATTTGTATCCGTGCAGGGCTCTAGTCACGGAACATTTTTTGAGAGGGGGAGGTGGGGTTGAGGGGTCAGTACTGTACCAGAAAGAGTTAAAATGTACTTGCACCACTGCTAAAGACACTGTCTAGACCTGAGGAAGCAGGCAAGAAAATATTTTGCTTACTTCCCAATTATAACAGGAATACCATACAGTAATAATATATAAACTATTTAATATTGTTGTATGTAAATAGGATTTACGTATTTGCATAGTGATCTACTTTGAAACTTCAGCCCCACAAACTTTTTGTCTTGTTCTGCCCCTTAAGAATATTTACCTTTCTGAAAAACAAATTCAATACATTTTCTTTAGATCATTAGATCATATTATACAGTTTGATTTCACTCTGTTTAAAATTCTGGTTTCCATATTACTAAACCAGAGGTGGGCAAACTTCAGCCCACAGGACCCTCATGCCCGGCCACTGAGCTCCTAGCCCGGGAGGCTCTTCCTCCTGCCCCCCCGCCACTGTTCCTCTTCCCCTGCAGCCTCAGCTAGTCCTGCCGCCGGTGCAATGCTCTGAGCGGCGGGGCTGAGAGCTCCTGGGGCAGCAGCTGTAGTGCCAGGCAGGCGGCGCAGCTCTCCAGGCAGTGCGGTAAAAGGGAAGGGAGCGGGAGGGTTTGGATAGAGGGCAGGGGGAGTTCGGGGAGGCAGGCAGGGGTGTGGATAGGGGTCTGGGCGGTCACAGGGCGTGGAACAGGGGGTTGGATGGGGCAGTGGTCTAGGCAGGGCTGGTTCCAGGCACCAGCTTACCAAGCAGGTGCTTGGGGCGGCCACTTCGGAGAGGGGCGGCATGTCCAGCTGTTCGGCGGCAATTCGGCGGACGGTCCTTCACTCCTGTTCGGAGTGAAGAATCTCCCGCCGAATTGCCGCCGCAGATCACAATCGCGATCACGGCTTTTTTTTTATTTTTTTTTGTTTGGCTGCTTGGGGCGGCTAAAACCCTGGAGCGGGCCCTGGGTCCAGGGAGGCAGTCAGGAATGAGGAGGGGTTGGATGAAGCGACAGGGGGTAGTCATGGGCAGGAGTTCCAGGGGCAGTCAGGGGACAGGGAGCGGGGGTGGTGGATGGGGCAGAGGTTCCAAGGGGTCCATCAGGGAACTATAGAAGTGTCCCTACTCCGCTTAAAGTTAAGCACTTGTGTAAGTGTTATCAGGATTAGAGCCTGCAGTGCTAGGAAATTATGTAAAATTAAAATTAAAAAAAACTTTCCTTATATTAATATTAAAACTTTGCTTAATAGCTAATTTTGTGGGTAGAATTATGTGTGTTGCAAAATGTATCTGTAGGTTTCCTAGGCATGAGATGTAAACAACAGGTGCTAAGAATAGAATTTGGGTCATGAAAGTAGAGGACAGAATCCAGGTGTTTATGTGTCTCAGCCATCTAGTTCCCCTATCTCTAGTCCTCTTGGCCTTATTTGTTAAAAAGAGTGCCATTTGCATGAAGCAGGGGGAAATTGTTCCCTACGGACATAGGTTTTCTCTTCTATGTTTGGACCAGGTTAACATTTCCTTCAGGCCAAGTATTTTGTTGAATGTCCACAAAAATCTAAAAGAACACTGATAAGAAAATATGTCATAGTGGTTCACATCTTGTTCTTAAACAAATACAGACTTGTCCGTGGTGGATGTAGAGACTCCAGTTACAATAAAAATTTGGTAGTGGTATTACTACTTAAATTCAAAGTGCAATTCAGACTGAGAATGGCCTAGAAGAGGCCTGATAGTTATCGATGAATTCTTTATCTCTAATATATAACCTGGATTTCAAAGAGAAATTAAATCCAAGCTGTCATGGGAAGCTAATGCCCCTGTTCTATGTACAAATACTATAAATTATCCTTTCCTGGTGAATATACAGCTTGCCACTAGTTATGAATGGCAGCACTTGCTGTTCAAATTAGTTTTTACTGTTTGCTAAAGAGCACCTTTGAAAACAGTTGTCACCAGAGGTATTAAAATGCCTTATAAATAGGAATTTTAATATAAATTCTACAGTGCAGTATGGTTACCAGAATCTTAAAAACCTAAGGGAATGTTAGCAGAGGATGGGAAAAAATGAGATATTGCATGGCAGAGTACTGAAAGACTTCATAGCTCAAGGATTGTTAAATTATAGAGTATTTCACCTCCAGGACACTGGTTCAAATCCAGCCCAGGTTGGTAATAAGCAATAGTTACTGCCATCTGTTGGCTGTTCTTAATTGTGGCCTATATGAAAGAAGACTGTTCATTTTGGTCTAATTCCTAGTGGACACGTATCCACAGCCCTAAAACTAACACAACCACAGCTGTCACTGATTCACAACCTTTCCAGCACTCTTAATGGAGAGCCATGGAAGCTGAGCTACCCTCTCTCGCTTTTGGGTCAGGTTGAAGGCCATTGACATTGTAAATTTGCACATCCATGGAGGGAGATATCACAATCTGGTTTATAGATTCATAGGCCAGAAGGAAACATTGTGATAATCTATTCTAACATCCTGTACAACACAGGCCACAGAATTTCCCCAACATAATTCCTAGAGCATATCTTTTAGAAAAACATCCAATCTTGGTTTAAAAATTCTCAGTGATAGAAAATCCACCACAACCCTTGGTAAATTGTCCCAATGGTTAATTACTTTCACCATTAAAATTGCATGCCTTATTTCCGATCTAATTTTGTCTCGCTTCAACTTCCAGCCATTGGATCATAGTATACCTTTCTCTTATAGAGTGAATAGTCCATGATTAAATATTTGTTCCCCATGTAAGTACTTACAGAGTGTAACCAAGTCACCTCTTACTTTTCTCTTTGTTAAGATAGATATAGTGAGCTCCATTAGTCTATCGCTATCAGGCATATTTTCTAATCCTTTAATTCTCGTGGCTCTTCTCAGAACCCTCTCTAATTTATCAACATCCTTGTTGAATTGTAGAAACCAGAACTGAGCACAGTATTCCAGCAGCAGTCACACCAGAGCCAAATATAGACATAAAATAACCTCTCCACTTCTACTCCTGATTCACCTGTTTATGCATCCCAGGATTGCATTAGCTCTTTTGGCACAGGGTCACACTGGGAACTCATGTTCCACTGATTATCCACAATGCCCCAAAATCTTTTTCAGTCACTGCTTCCCCAACCTATAAGATGCATACATTTATAAGATACATACATTTATGTTTACCCATCTTCAAAAGCATACTGCTTGCTTGTGCCCAGTTTATCAAGCGACCCAGATCGCTTTGAATCAGTGACCTGTTTTCTTCATTATTTATCACTCGCTCATTTTGTGTCACCTCCAGACTTTATCAGTGATGATTTTAGGTTTTCTGCAAGTCATTGATAAAAGTGTTAAACAATGAAAGGCCAAGAACCAATCCCTGTAGGACCCTACTGGAAATATACCCACTTGATGATGATTCCCTGTTTACAATTACATTTTGAAACCTATAAGTTAGCCAGTTTTTAATCCATTTAATGTGTACCATATTAATTATATATTGTTCTAATTTTGTAACCAAAATGTCATGAGGTACCACGCCAAACGCCTTACAGAAGTCTAAGCATATTATATCAGCAATATTACCTTTATCAACCAAACTTATGGTCTCATTAAAAAAAATAAAGTTAGTCTGACTTGATCTGTTTTCCATAAATCCACATTGATTGGCATTAATTACATTATCCTCCTTTAATTTTTTATTAATCAAGTCCCTTATCAGCAACTCCTTTATCTTCCAAGGATCAATGTGAAGCCAACAGGCCTCTTATTACCTGGGTAATCCCGTTTTAATAATTGGCACAAAATTAGCTTTCTTCAAGTCTTCTGCAACTTTCCCAGTGCTTGACAATGTACTGAAAATCAATGTTAATGGTGCAAGGAGCTCCTCAGCCACCTCTTTTAAAACTCTTGGATGCAAATTATCTGAACCAGCCGATTTTATAATGTGTAACTTAAATAGCTTCTGTTTAACATCCTCCTGAGATAGAAATGGAATGGAAAGACTATTATCATATGATGAGACCACATCATATTTTTTCCTCAAATACAAAACAGAAATATTTATTGAACACCTCTGCTTTTTCTGCATTAATATTGATAATTCTATCATTTCCATCTAGTAAAAAACTTTTACTGTCCTCAACTCTGCTGGCCATAATGGATTTCTCATTGTGTTCCTTTCCTACCTTTATTTACTGGGATTGTCTCTCTTTTTTTTAAAAGGGCAGTCCTTTGGAAATCAGGATTTTTGTCAATTTTTGTCTCCATAGAACTCGCTGATAGGAAGTCTGGCCAGTGATCTCTTTATATTAAATGTTGACAGCAGGTGATGCCACTTCTTCATACGATGGATCTATTTGCCAGCTGACTGCTTCCTTATTGAATTACCTATGAAACCCTCTATTTTAGATACAACAGTATTGCAATTTTCAGCAGTGAATCTCAGAAAATTCAATCCCCTAGCACAGCCACAAGGCTGGGGAAAATCAAAAAGATATGCATTATTATATTTGAAAATTAAACCACCAGATAAAATGCTGAACATTGTCCTTCTCCTTCTGAGCCCTAACTGCAATCACTGGAACCACTGAGGTTCAGTTTCACAGAAAAGAAGTACTCCCCTGCATCAAACTCTGCTCTGTGGTACTCTGCATTGATGCAACGAGAGGCAAGTAGCCTACTGATACACCAGTATGCAGATCTACAGGCCTAAAACATTCAAACACACCCACCCATAAGCTGTGCTGGGACACCAGAGGCCACTATCAAAGGTGTGTAAGGAGTAGAGTTGACTGGAAAACATGGGAGTGTCCGGGAACCACAAACATGTTCAGAATTTTTTTCTTTTTTTTGTCTAAATTCAGAACATTAACAATTAAAATTTCAAAATGTGAAAAATTCCACCCACCCATATTAACAGAAAGGAGTCCCAGGTATCCCCATGGTTTGGGGATAGAAATCCCTTCCTGTAAGACGACATGGGTCCAGAACAGGAAATGCAGGATATGAGGCAGGCAACACTTCCTCATTGTCACCGAGATATACTGAGAGGCTAAGCCTTCCAGGAAGTCTAGCCTTTGGGGGCATTCGCGATAGCCACCCATGATTCCCAGATCAGCTGGCACTCTCCATATAAACCAGGAAGTCATTTCTGGGAGTTGTCTGAGCAAAGCAGATCATCAATGTGCTTCTGACTCAGACATTGCTCACCATTTCTTGCTGTTACTACCCTGGATCCATCAGACTCAGCCCTGCTCCTGACCCTGATCTGGTTTTACTATTTTCGGCTTTGGACCATTGCTGACCCCTGGTGCAAGAAACTGGCCTAACCTGAACCCAATTTTTGGGACACTGACTCTGTGGTTTTGACCGCGCCTAGCACTGGACTGATCTTCAATTCTACACCCCAATACCGAGCAACTAGTCACAGGCTGCCCACCGACCATTCTTAGTTCATATTTACTCAGGCTTTACACAGGGAAAGGGGCAATATTTATCCTAAAGAAGATGTACAATAAATGACAGTAACTCAAAGGAGGGAACTATATACAATTATTACCAACAGCACATATATCTGTTAGCTTCCTCCAAACAACACTTTTGAATACCATTTTCACTCCAGGTGACAGGACTCATTGTCATAACCACTTGAACCTGTTCTGTTATTTCTGTCAAATTTAATAGTGAACATATAAAAACTGGTGTTGAATTTGAAATGTATTTAACCTTTGTCTCACGAGGCTATTAATTACTGACTCAAGGTCCTTGTGCAAGATTTATCACTGGCAACATTGGTAAAGGCTACTTTAAAAACATAGCTTGGATAGATAGTTTGAATAGTCACAGCAAGACATGTAAACACCTTGTGCTTCACTTACCTGTTCTTAATGTTTTATAGTAGCACCAAGCAAGATGGTGGGCAACACTGTGCCAAATAAAATACAGAGACATAGTAACAGAGTGACTGCTCAAAGAATGTATACTCTATATAACAGCAGACAAAAAGTACTGTTATCTCTATTTTGCTGATGAGAAACTGAGGCGCACAGATATTAAGTGAATTACTTAAAGTTACATAGAAAGTCTAGAACTGAGCCAGGAATTAACCTTAGCTCTCCCAGGTCCTAGTCCATGGCTTTAACCATGGACTTCACACATATATTTATAACCTCTAATTGTTTGCCTCTCTTTTATAAATTTCTAATATTTATCATTATTCAGCATAAAATTACAACATTAGCAAAGGACTGGGAAGCAAATTCCTATTTGTAAATGCTTGGTAATTATACTTTCTTATTGTTAAAGACACCCTTACCTGCATGTGCTTCTTTGATTGTAATTACATAAGTATACAGAGCTAGTACAAGAGTTTTTGATGAAAAAAAATTTGAAAATGACATTTTGTTGAAAATTTGATTTTTTTCCTGAAAAATGTTTTCAACAATATTTGGTTTGGGATTGTTTTTTTATTTTGTGTTTTTGTGTGTTTTGAAATTGTGGAAAAATGCCACCTACTTTCAGTTTACTAGACCCCCATGCAGCAGAGAAATCTATTCCCCCCACACACTAGAAAGGGGGAGGGGGGAGAGAAAGTAACATGTTTCTCTCATTTAAAGAGCGTTAAAAGATGACAGAATCTAAACAAAGTGGATATTTCCCAATGCCACATCTTTTTTTCTTATTACTGTTTATTAAAATTTCCCCTTCCTCCGCCTTTCTTAGTGAGGAAAAAAAAAAAAGGTGACTACATTTAGAGAGAGAAAGAGGGAGTCCATTTCAAAAATGTTAATCAAAAATTAAAATGTTACAAGCTTTGAACAGAGAAAGACCAGTTTAGGGCTGGGTGGTGATGATGGCCTGAGATATACAGGAGGTCATACTAGATGATCTAGTGTTCCCTTCTAGCCTTGTACTCTATGACTAACTTTTGTGAGAGAGATTGGGTGCACCATTTCGGAGCCCCTACTGAAAGCAGGGAAAGGGTGCAGAAGAATCAGATTGATTACAAAATGCATGCTGTTTTTACCAGGTAGTGGCTGTCACTGCAGCATGGCACCTCCCAGAAAGAATTGTGGCAGCATTGGACAAGTCATAATTTCTCCAAAGAGGCTCCCTGTATCTCCAAACCTTTTCTAACATGGGTCATGGCTTAAAAGTCACAATATAGCCCTTTATGACTTCAGGAAACATGGCTGTATCTTCGGTGCCATAAGGACCCTCTATTATACAGGAGTTGGTACCTCTTTTCGCTAATTCCCTTTTATCTCTGCATAAACATTCTTTTACTTAGCATGACCTTTCTTTGGACTTAATCATTGCTCTTCTTTGGCTTTCTGGGTTGATCTCTGGCAGGGAGAGCATCAACACATTTTTCTGATCTGAATGCATTTCATTCCAGCTCTGTTGCATCCAAAGCCTGGATGAAGTGAGCTATGGAATATGATTTTTTTTTTAACCTACAGAACTGAATTTGTTGTGTTCTAATGTGTAGCAAATATTGCACTGCTGCTCTAACGATATGCATAACAGAATACATGGAAATGACTAATGTGTAGAACAGGGATCGGCAACCTTTGGCATGGGGCCTGTCAGGGAAATCCGCTGGCGGGCCGGGACAGTTTGTTTACCTGCAGTGTCCACAGGTTCGGCCGATCGCAGCTCCCACTGGCCACAGTTCACCGTTCCAGGCCAAAGGGGGTTGCGGGAAGCAGCAGCCAGCACATCCCTCAGCCCGCGCCGCTTCCCACAGCCCCCATTGTCCTGGAACCAGGCCGCGTGCCAAAGGTTGCCGATCCCTGGTGTAGAACAACCCAATTTTAAATTAGTTTATAAATCAGGGAATAAAATCACATTGCTTTTCAAATATGCATAATCACCTTTCCTTTTATATCTTCTCAGTTGTGCAGAAGGTAAGTCCAAAGAAACATCTAGAAACCCATATTGTTAGGGTTTTTCTCTAGGGTGGCTGTGATTTTTCCTCAACAAGAAAAAAATACTGATTTTCTTCTTCCTTCAAAAATAAACCTGGAAAAAAACTTTATTTTTAAAATATATTTCATTCACAAACTGAAATCAGAGTCCAGTGTTGGTATACCGCCCCCCAAAAAACCAAACACACAATCCCTCTGAAATATGTTATGTGAACGTAAATATTTCAGAAACATGAAGTAAAAAACAAACACACAGCAAAACACACCATTTTCCTTCACACTATAGTTTTCACAAAACTACTTATTTTCCCCTCTTATTTGATATCTTCACTGTATGTCTGATGTATTGGGCGCATTGAAGCATGTTTCAACAACAGATGTGTTTCATGGCAGATATTCAGATAAAAGAAAAAAAGCCTGCATTCTAAAGATTATTTTGTCTTTGACCCTGACTTCACATCCATGGACCTCTGATAATGGGATGGATTCTGAGACCTTGTCTAGATGGCCTCTACCTCACCAGATATCTGTCTAGGTATAGCACTCCAATGGCTCCTGTCTGTGATAGGAGACATTCACCTACTGGGGTAGTAACCAAAGTATCACAAGACCGTCTTCCTTTTTCCTTCTTGGAAAGATTTGATTCTCATGAGGGCTTTGTTGCTCATGGCACTTCACCCTTCTGTTCTAACTGCAAAAAAAAAAAAAAAAAAGAGTCAGTCCACCCAGGCTCGTCTTGCCCAGGGAGTAGATTCCCCACAGCAATCAGACTGTCTCCCACAATATCACCCATTTCAGGAATGAATAGACAGATGCCTTAGGACTCACTCCAAGAAACTCCACACCCCCTGGAAGATTTGCTTCATTATTTTTCATATTCTGTTAGTCAGCTATTCCATTTCTTTAAACCAGTGCTTCACTCTCCCCTCCCCAGTACTGCAGAGAATACCAGCAAGTGTAATGGAAGACAAGTCAATGAAGTTATAAAAGAGATCAATTTCAGCCTGTATATCTTTATTCATGACAGATAATTCAACTGTTCTGCCTACTTGATTAAAAATATATATTTACCTTTAATTTGCCTAGAGAAAGAAATGCACAACCATCTTGTTTTATACTATCAAATGGCACAATTCTAAAGTGTATACTGCATCACATAATGAAACAAGCGATTAACAATGTAATCGTGCATATGTATGATAAAGAAAGAACATCCCTCTCTAGAAAACCGAGAGAGAGGAGGAGAGTAAAAGGACCAAGTTGAACTGAAAAGGGGTTTTAAGAATTTAGGGTTAATTTAAACTCCAGATTTCTTAAAACCTGCACATCTAACTGAAATTACACTCCTTTAAGCTTCTAAGTTATTACCTTGTAAGCACAGCCCTTAAAACTGTCTAAATGAAATTCATCATAAACCTGACATTTTCTGACTTGAGAAATATACTTCTTGTGGTGATAAACTCACTGCTAAGAAATATCAACTGTCACAAAAATATCCCTTAATGATCCTGAAAGGTCAACTATCTTGCTTTTTTACCCAACAATTCTTCTATGGTCTTCTTAGTTCACCGTGGTTCTTTAAAAAATGTACATCTGTCAAGTTTTCCAGTTTAAGCATTTACTTTGACTCTCTTCAGGTGATCCTCATTGGAGATTATGTTAAAGACAATACCAGAAGAAGTAGCTGAAGTATCTTTCATAAAACAAGCCAAAAATGTCCAATCTGGTTAGTTTCTTTTCAAGCCTTCTGAGTGGGAGTTTTATTTGTTTTTGTCTATTGGTGCATGCTGTCAGTTTACCTCTACTGCCATCAGATCTACAGAGTAGAGTCTATTTTATGTTCTAAATACTGGGCCTGATCCAAAGCTCTCTGCAGTCAGTGGGAATTTTATATTGTCTTCTGCTTTTTTTTTCCGCCCAAGCAAACCTCCCATTCTGTTCAGAGCTCTGCCAAGATATTCAATGCAGAACATGCAAGAGACTACATATAGAAAATTAGCACAGTGCAGCACATTGCAGAGGGGTAGGATAAAGAGGTGTATATCCAGAATACTGCCTTCAAGGTACAAAAGCCCTTCCTTTAAGGGAATTCTTAAAGTGCAATGACTTAGTAGAGGAAAAAATCCACTGGGTCAAATCCTCTATAATCTGACCCAGCCACAACTCCATTTGTTCAGCCACACCCCATATGTCAGAGGCCGAGAGGGGCATGATATCGAAGCAGCTTTACATCACCTATGGATTTCCCAAAGCAGGAGGAATCCCTCCACTTGCGGTGTATGGCAGCTTTATTCTACTTTGAGTTATCAAAGCAAAATAGGCAGATCAGACCAGAGGATAGAGGGTGTCACTGATTTCAAAGGCCTTATCTACATAGGAAAAGATTTTCCCCCCCCCTGGAATAACCTAAGGTTTGAATTTAAAGTGCTATAGCTATATAAATATAACTTCCTCTATAAGAGGGCCTATTTTAGTTTAGTTTCTCACACTTTGGAAGGGGTTTAAGCTAAACTAAAAAAAGCCACTCACGTACAAATGAGACTGTCTACATGTGTCATACCGGTACAACTGGTAAAACTTTCAAATGCAAACAAGGCCTAAGGGTCAAGGGAAACTCCCTACATAATTTAAACAAACAAATATAAAAAATACACACAAGAAGAAAACTGACTCTCTAACTTAATGAGGTGAATTTTCTGCTTGAGTGTTTGTTCTTCAGATATCCTTTTTACCTAACTGGTCAGAGACAGTATGTATCTCTTATTTAAGGTAACCAAAAAGGTTGCTAATCTGTTTAGTGAATATCACCTGTGTAATTAATGGTATTTAATATATATTTAATTTATTCATTTATAAATTTTCAGGGAAAATAGGCCTGTTTATCATCTCAACCATCCTGTAAACTCAGGCTATGTCTACACTTGGAGCTGGGGGTAGGATTCCCAGCTGAAGTAGACACATTTGTGCTTGTTCTCAATGAGCCAGCACAGTACAAACAACAGTGTAGTTGTGGTAGTACAGGCAGCGGTGGCATGCCCTAACAGTCCCCGGTACAAGCCCACCAAGATCTTGAGGATGTACAGTCAGGGTTCACCGCTGCCTGTGCTACCATGGCTACTATTTTTAGCTCAATAAACTCGAGCTCAGAATCACACCCCCAGCTCCAAGTATAAATGTATCCTTAGTATCATCTTTTTGCTTTGAGAGTTTTAGGAGCCACAGTATTTTTCCAATACATTTGTAATTGGAATGAAATCTGTTCCATTAATGCTGTGTCTGGCTGCACAATTATTTTCTTTGACTGAGTATAACATCTCCTTTGCCCCACCAGAGTGCAGTCCTTTAAAAAAAGACCTGATATCTCACCACAACATGACCTAAAGAAAGTGTGACCCTTACAACTTTAACTAACATGACATGAAGCTGGAACAAACACACTTTACATTCTTGGGCCTTTCATCAGGAGCATAACCATTTACATTTTAGTTGTGTGTGTGTCAAAGGTTATTTATTTACTTATTAAGTTACCTTCAATTCCAGTTTGATTTTGAATATCTAATTTAAGGAGAGATGTCTTGATCATAGGAGACAATTCTCCCAAAGTCACTTTGAAAACATCAAAACCCCCACCTTCAACAAATACTAATTTAATAGAGAAGGATGTTGCTACTTAGTCTCAGCCACTAAAGTTCTTAGGGACATTTATATTCTTTATGTTTGCTCTATAATTATTCATTTGGAGTTTTCTATCACAAAAACCCATTTATTTATATTTTCCATACTCCAGCCAGTGTATTATGCCAACATCTACAGTGATTCCCAAAAACAACAAGGAGTCCGGTGGCACCTTAAAGACTAACAGATTTATTTGGGCATAAGCTTTTGTGGGTAAAAAACTTCACGTCTTCAGATGCATGGAGTGAAAATTACAGATGCAGGCATTATACCATGACTCCTAATAAGAAAAACATTCAGCAGGATCCACTCTAAAGCCTTTGGTTATTTTTTGGTTTGTTTTTATCGGTAGAGGAAGTCTGTGACTACTTTCAGAGGGGAAAGACTTATAAAATAGTCTTGAACATTTTTCATGGGTGTACATACCATTTTCCCAAGGTCACCCTATCTATGAAATCTTTCAGATGAACTTGTATATTCCAAAGTTTTAAAAGTTTCATAACAAAAAAATCTCTGGAGAAATCTCTTTACACATATATTAAAAACATAGTCATTTGTAATCTGTGATCCATCATTTAGCAGCATCATTATGAGTTATCAAAGAAATGAAATATACCTAGGGGACCTGGAGTTAAAAAACTTTCTATTAGCAGGTATAGAGGTATATATACACACACATATACACACATATACACACACACACACAAGGTTAAGTAGGTTAGCAGATTCACCACCTACCAGCAAATATTTAGAACAGGAAGCAAACCAACATTTTCACATTTTGGTGCTTAACATTAGATACCTATCCTTAGTTAGATATCTATCCACAATTCACATATTTAGACTATCTAAAATACATACATATATGGGAACACTGCTCAGAAGTACTCAAGGGCCCTAAGATACATTAACCCATCACATGCCAACGCAAATATCTGTTGCAACCTATGTGCAGAGGGGGGAAGCAGCAAGTTAAAGTGATTCTGAGTTGTTCTGACTTGCTTCCTTTGTATATAGGCAGATAGAGACAGATGATATTGATACACCTACATTGTTTTAGCTGAGAGATAAACTGAATAAGGGATTCAGTCATGCCTTTTTTCCCTCTAGTAGTGAGAAAATAGTGAGCAAATGTTGCAGTAAACACCTCTTCCTTCCCCTACTTTTACTCTTGATAGGATCCTAGGGTACTGCAGCCAATTAGCTGTTTATATACAAAAAGCTAAACATAGTATGAGTGCCAGATTAATTGGTATTAAGGAGACACATGTACTGGGGCTGATATCAGTCTTATCGACCAGGAAATCCTTGGACTGGGTTCTTGTGAGTGTCTTTCCCTAGGAGTAGGAGATAGATTTACTGTAGCAACTCCCAGACTAGGATGCTATGGAAGTATAATGACTTATGGCTTCTTTTAACCTGAACTCCAGCAGGTGGGGCAGGGTTAGATGGTTTCTTCCACCAATGGACTGCTTTAGAGCCATCCTACATTAGGAAGACATTATGAAAGCCTTTTCTTAAGGCATCACATAATAAAGAAGTTTTTTTAATCTTACAAGAGAAGATTTGTGGTCCCCCAAAAGGCTTTGATGGCTAATGGATTGGGGTGAAAGAAGTGGAAATATAGGAGCCTACAAATTACTTGGGGATTTTATTCATAGACTTTACTAGTCCTGCGAGGAGTTAAAAAAGTCACTGATTTGTACGTAGGATGTTCTGCAATAGATTTGATAAGTATGTATTGACCTGTCTGTCTTTCATCTTTCTTATATTTTTTAAGGACACCTTTGCAGGAAAGAATATCTTGACTTACTACTGGTTTGCTGAGCTACTACTACAAAAAAAATGGGAACAGGTAGCAAGGTAGTATCTGACTTGGTAGAAACTTTTAGAGAGAGTTGAATGTACAAAGCAGACAGAATGACTAGACTCACATAGGGAGAATTGCCGAGAAGAGCCACACTAGAACTGGATAAAATTATTCCAGCCAATTTTTTTTAACAATAAACAAAAATAAATATGAAGATTTGGGTTGACTGAAAATTCACAGATTCTGGTTAGTTTTGACAAAGTGTTTCAGTTGACAAAAAGATTTTTTTTTAAAAATATTGAAGTTAAACATTTCAACTTTTCATTTCAGAAAGACATTTTGTTTCCAGTTTTTAAACAGTTTAAAACCCACTCAAAATCATAACAAAATGTTTCATTTTGGGTCAGCCAATGTAACATTTTTCAAAATTTTGCTTCATCAAAATGTTTGTGTTTTGGATTGATCTGAAAAATCAGCTCTTTGCACAGCTCTAAACCAGCTGTGGTAGATGTATATAGACAAATTCATTAATACTCTTTAAAATGCTCTGTGTCAGCAAATTTAGCTCTCCGTACTGTATCAGATTCTTTGAAGAATACTGTCACTGAAATGTATGCTCAGTGTCTCCACTCCAATACATCAATATTAAGTTACTTAGTTCTTGGTATTGCTGCATTACTTTCCATTCTGCCCATCTAGGAAGAAAATAATGATATTAATATGGTAATTGGTTAATACAGTACATGAAGAGTTTTATATGGTTAACGACTCTTGAATGTCCAAGGAATTTCTTTCAAGCTGTCAAGTGGCTGTTAGAATACTAAGGGAGGAAACAAATCTTGGATTTTTTAGTTTTATACATTCTTGTTCTGACAATGAGTTTCAAAGTAAGCTTTCCAATTTTGAAGATGATATTCACTTTGTATCTAGGGAGCTAGGTACATCAGCTAGTTGCCCATTTATAATCAGATAGGAAAGAGTATAGGACTAATTACAAAAGACAAAACTAGACAATGCCAAATAAAAGTAGAATGAAAAAGAATGCAAAGAAACAACTACAAGTGGAAATAAATTAGGAAAAGGAAAGCTGAGGCACACAGTAAAATGATTTGCATTATATTCTAGAAGAAAAGATCCCCAAAGCCTTCCCAATGAAGTGCTGCTCTGAGCTAGAAGCCCAGCACTATGTTAATCCTTTTTTAAGTGAATAGCATTGTATGACTACAACAAAATGTTAACTTCTTTCCAAAACTACAATTCCACCAACAATACATTTTTTCCCAATTTTCTTATCTTTCTAAACAAAATTGACAAATGCGCTGAAGAAAACTTCCCAAATTCACAGTAATAGAAAAAGTGTGACTAAAATTATGCTTTTCCATATTTTGCCTATTAAGTTCTCAGTCCAGTTCACATTAAGATATGAGTAGAAAATATAAACAGAGAGATGGAGTATCCAAAGGGACAAAATTGCCATTATTTTAATGACAAGTAAATACAACTTGGAAAAAGGGAGTCTAGACAAAGGACCAAATCTCTCCCCCACCCTGTAGTAAAAGGAGCCTGTAGGGAAGGGTACGGGGCAACAATTAGGTTTCCCTCATGATGTTTCTTTCTAATCTTTCTGTTGTGTCATCAAGGAAAAAGCAGAAGGTCCTGTCCCCAAACCCAGCAGACCTCAGGGAATCCAGCAAAGGCCAATGTTACCCCTGCCAGCTTTCTCATACACCTGCAGTCCTGGGGGATACACGTGGAGGGAGATTCCACTGTGTGGGCAAGGAGATGATAGCACTAAAGTCTTTGTCTCTAAATAGAGAGATGGAACATCCAAACAATGAACTTAGACTTGGTAAAGGCACCTTATCACCATTTGGAGTTTGCTGAAAGTGCCTGCCATCCTCCATGTAGGAGGCAGGAGAAAATGTGTGCACAGACAGTCCTCATCCATGTGAAGATCTAGAGGAAATAATCCTTCCCAAATAATTACAGGTTACACCATGACAACATCCTCATAAACATGAGCATTTATTCTTATATGCATGAGAATACGTATTTTATCTACCCAGTGATTTCATATATTTAAAATTAATGAAACACTAAAAACACAGAATAATTTAATTTCTTGTTAAACACTTCCCTCCACCAGATGCTTTTTACCTATATTCCTCCTTCCCTCACCTCCCACTTACATTTAGATGGCGGGTGGGGGGGGGATCCTGCTGCTTGACTTCATTAGTGCTGTGTACTGTTTTGTTCCCTCCATGTTATTTACTTTTTACTAAATGTCAGACATTAAAGGCCACCAATATCTATTAATTAACAGTTTAATTGAAACTAGAAAGGAATTAGATAACTGGATTCCTGGCCCCGGCTTTTCATAGACATACTGAAAATTAGATGACAAAAGTATAACATAGACCAAACAGATGTAGCTTTCTGTTCTTCAATGAGTCCAATAGATGTATTAATAAAAAACATACAGGGTGGGGCACTGTCCCCATTCTATAAATGGCAAAAATACCCATAGTTTCAGTGGGGCCAAGATTTTACCCCATGGATGGGGGCTGTTCATTACCTAAAGAGATCTGCAGTCAGATCACCTCAAACTCTTATGTACTCATATGTCATGTAAACAAGGTTTATCTGGACTAATTCTTGAATGAGACGTTAGACCAGTGAGTCTCTACCTTTTTCATGTTGAGAACCACTTCTTATGATAGAAGTCCTCACATCCCCTTCCCAGGCCTCCAAATGTTTA
Source organism: Malaclemys terrapin pileata (assembly GCF_027887155.1). Classification (NCBI taxonomy): domain Eukaryota; kingdom Metazoa; phylum Chordata; order Testudines; family Emydidae; genus Malaclemys; species Malaclemys terrapin. The sequence goes on from NC_071509.1 coordinate 96,514,416, forward strand.
ATCAAATAGTAATACAGTATTAAGAAGATAAAGTACAATTATTTCTCTCCAGTTGCTTTCATGTGGTGCATTACCAGGAGCTGACACTATTGAATCTCTTCTGATCACTTGGAAGTTATGTTTTGTCTTGCATGTTTTCTACCATTCCAGTTTAGTGTTTTCCAAAACTGCGATCAAAATTAAATGTACGTCAAAGACACACCCAAAGAAGCATCTATGCAGAGTATGTAGAAGAGAGAATGAGACTGTGTGTTTATTTAGTCCAAAGGACCTCTAAAACCCCCAAGAATTCTAGATTGGATTAGCAGGAATCATCACTGATTGCTAACTGTTCATAATCATTGTGACAAAAGCAGCTCTGCAGAAGACACGAAGAGCACCAGATTATTAGATAGGCCCAGGACCTACATGGAGAAAAGGATTTTGGAGTTCTCTATAGTCCCCAGAATAAATTGATGTACTGGGAGGCCTATTCCACTGAAAATGGTGCTATTATCATTGGTCACAGCTGTAAAATAGCAACTATATCTCTGAAGAAAGGTAAAATATCTACCTCTACAAATAAATAGAACTGGTTGGACTATTCTTTACAGTACTAATTTAAGCCTTGATACTGGAAAGGGATAAACACTCTCAGAGTCCCACTGAAGTCAGGCTTAAATATTCACATTGGATAGATCCCTTTTCAGAATTGGGGTTTTAGCCCCATCTTTGGATAGCAAATAATTCACAAACAAATCCTGATTTATTTTCAGATAAATTCAATATTCTTAAGCATTTGCAAAAAAGTTGCAAATACTTTTTATATTATAAGTTGTTCATGAACTATTCGCTTACCATTTGCTATTTGCTATCTATGTTTTGTGGTCAGTCCCAGAGTCATGAGATTTCTTTCTGCCCTTTGATTGGATAAACATGACTTTAAAAACAGAAGAACAGCAGCGATCACATTGTCTTTTCAAACCAATATTCATTCATGCCAAAATGTGTGAACATGTTTGGAATTCATGAAGTTTTTTACAAATACATAGTAGTTTTCCAACTATGCATGAATAATGTGACACAATCACATCCAAATGTGATTATTTTATTCCAGCAAATATTTGCAATATTTGTTTTCGATCTCTTTACTTTACTGTTGACCAGATTTACAAATAAAATGGAACCAGAAGACAACTTTATTCCTAAACACTTTAGTCCCTGAATGGAACTATGAAAGATCTGACCAGAAGGTAAGAAACTTCTTCAGAAGTTTGAGGAAGAATCTCTGCCTTTGAAAAAGAGCAGGAGGAGAGTAAAAGAGAGTCAGATTTCCAGGTAGTTTAGGGAAGAGTAGATAAATTGATACAAAGTTGTTTATTTAGATAGACATTACAGTAGGGATAAAAAACAAACTAAAAATACTAACTTTTGCAAAAAGGAAAGTTAGTTGAAAAGTTCATTACAGTTGAAGAAGGAAAGGATAAAAATTAAATTCTTATAATGTAAGCGAAGTTCAATTTCAAACAAAGTCTCAAAAAGCAGCACAGCTGACATCTTACTACCACATAATCAGAGAAAGCTCTAAGCCGTGCAGAACATAATGCCATCCACAGCCTCAGGAACAACTCTGACATCATCATCAAAAAGGCTGACAAAGGAGGTGCTGTCGTCATCATGAATAGGTCGGAATATGAACAAGAGGCTTCTAGGCAGCTCTCTAACACCACATTCTACAGGCCATTACCCTCTGATCCCACTGAGGGTCACCAAAAGAAACGACACCATTTGCTCAAGAAACTCCCCCAAAAAGCACAGGAACAAATCTGCACAGACACACCCCTAGAGCCCTGCCCAGGGGTATTGTATCTGCTACCCAAGATCCATAAACCTGGAAATCCTGGACGCCCCATCATCTCAGGCATTGGCACCCTGACAGCAGGATTGTCTGGCTATGTAGACTCTCTCCTCAGGCCCTACGCTACCAGCACTCCTAGCTATCTTCGAGACACCACTGACTTCCTGAGGAAACTACAATCTGGCCAAACCAGACAGTCTCTACGCAAAAGAATAAATGGACACAAATTAGACATCAAGAATTACAGCATTCAAAAACCAGTCGGAGAACCTCCCTGATCACTCAATTACAGACCTAAAAGACACAATTCTCCAACAAAAAAAAAACTTCAAAAACAGACTCCAATGAGAAATTGCAGAATTGGAATTAATTTGCAAACTGGACACCATTAAATCAGGCTTGAATAAAGACTGGGAATGGATGGGCCATTACACAAAGTAAAAACTATTTCCCCATGCTAATTTTCCCCCTACTGTTACTCAGACCTTCTTGTCAACTGTTGGAAATGGGCCATCCTGATTATCACTACAAAAGTTTTTTTTTCCCCCTCCTGCTGATAATAGCCCTCCTTAATTGATTAGTCTCATAGTTGGTATGGCAACACCCATTTTTTCATGTTCTCTGTATATATAAATATATCTTCCTACTGTATTTTCCACTGCATGTATCTGATGAAGGGAGTTTTAGCCCACAAAAGCTTATGCCCAAATAAATTTGTTAGTCTCTAAGCTGCCACAAGTACTCCTCGTTCTTTTTGCTGATACATGGCTACAACTCTGCAACTTGTCATTCTCTGATTCCCATTCTCAGGGAAACAGCAGATTTCAATCAAATGGAGTTTAGTATTTGTTCTCTCATGCTAGGAGGCAGAACAAGTATTTTGGGGGCAAGACTGATAGTAGTCAAAAATCTTAATTCTGGCTATAGAAATTCTAGGATTTTTATCCAGAAATACTGTTTGGAGGGAATGCACAAAAAAGTTCTTTATATCAGTAAAGCTGAATACTAAATATCATATAGTATGGGCCTGACAGGGCCTGTTTCAGTCTGTACGAAAGGGTGCAATAAAAGTACCAGAAGCATTTCCTTCAGCTCACTGTGCAGCAGCCAGGTACAATGACTGTCCTATGCTCCCCGAAGCACAGAGGCTTCCCCTGGGCTAGAACCCCTGGAGCTGTGAGACATGCTTAAAGGAGGACACAAGGATGGGACGATGTCCCAACGCTGACCTGGGCAAATGCAGAGAAAGCAGTACACTTCACCATACTAATGAATTCCGCAGCAGGCATGATCCCACTGCATGCTTGAAAACTCTGGGGTGAAGACGCATATGAAAGACTGCTCAGATTAGTGGCTAAAAACTTCAGGTGTGTGCTTAATAGTCACATCCAATATTGAAATAGGGAATAAATAGCTTTAAAACGGAATTAAAGCTGAATTTCATTGCTTATATTTTGCTGCTGGTCTAATTAAGGTGTGAAAACTACTGAATTGAAAAAAAATATATATGGAGATATCCTATCTCCTAGAACTGGAAGGGACCCTGAAAGGTCATTGAGTCCAGCCCCCTGCCTTTACTATTAGGACCAAGTACTGATTTTGCCCCAGATCCCTAAATGGCCCCCTCATGAATTGAACTCACAACCCTAGATTTAGCAGGCTAATGCTCAAACCACTGAGCTATACCTATCCCTATAACTTTACCAGTGTGTCATTGCTGGAATTGTGACCACATTATCTACCACTCTACTCTGGGTCTGAATAGCTGACAATCCAAATCTCAGTGTTCAGTTTGGTGGACATGCAATGGATGGACACATCTCACTATAATTTACAATGACTATTGAATTATATACATGGCATTGACACTCAACTAATGTCAATGGCAAAATTCCATTATTATAGTAGAATTTTCTCTTGTATTTAAAATGTAATTCTACGTGTTCATTCTGCAAATATTGCTTTACAAACTTATAATTATACCATTACAAAGTTTACCCTGAATTAGTATATTCCTATGTCATAAGTAGCACAGTTGTACTGGAAATTTAATTTTGCCTCTATCAAGATTTTGAAAAAGAGCTAGCTAGAAAGATGCTAATTTGTAAATAATAAAATGCAATGCACTCAGGAGGGAAAAATGAATGATTTATGAGTCAGAATTAACAGATTAAGAAATTTCACTATCTCTCCCCACCCCTTCGCCCGAGTTTATAAATATCAGCCATTACAATCAAGTTCTGTTTTGCTCATTAGGATGATCTTTACTGATGCTGACTCAGCTGATGCTAATGAGTTTTAAACATTAAAGTTTGTTGATTAGCTCACAGCATTAGGTCCTATTATTCTTGCTGGCAGACCAGCAAATTTTGGTGATTTTTTCATATTCATATTTTTCATATTCAGAGGCAGCAAGCTAATCTCTAGAGTCATCATAGAATCATAGAAGATTACCGTTGGAAGAGACCTCAGGAGGTCATCTAGTCCAATCCCCTGCTCAAAGCAGGACCAACCCCAGCTAAATCATCCCAGCCAGGGCTTTGTCAAGCTGGGCCTTAAAAACCTCTAAGGATGGAGATTCCACCACCACCCTAGATAACCCATTCCAGTGTGTCACCACCATTCTAGTGAATTAGTTTTTCCTAATATCCAACCTAGATTTCCCCCACTGCAACTTGAGACCACTGCTCCTTGTTCTGTCATCTGTCACCACCGAGAACAGCTTAGCTCCATCCTCTTTGGAACTCCCCTTCAGGGTATTTGAAGGTTGCTATCAAATCCCCCCTCACTCTTCTCAAAACTAAATAAGTCCAGTTCCCTCAGGCTCTCCTCATAAGTCATGTGTCCCAGCCCCTAATCATTTTTGTTGCCCTCCGCTGGACTCTCTCCAATTTTTCCACATCCTTTCTGTAGTGGGGGGTCCCAAAACACTCCAGATGTGGCCTCACCAGTGCCTAATAGAGGGGAATAATCACTTCCCTCGATCTGCTGGCAATGCTTCTACTAATGCAGCCCAATATGTCATTAGCCTTCTTGGCAACAAGGGCCCACTGTTGATGCATATCCATCTTCTCATCCACTGTAATCCCCAGGTCCTTTTCTGCAGCACTGTTTCTTAGCAAGTCAGTTCCCAGCCTATAGCAGTGCATAGAATTCTTTCATCTTAAGTGCAGGACTCTGCACTTGTCCTTGTTGAACCTCATCCAATTTCTTTTGGCCCAATCCTCCAATTTGTCTTGGTCACTCTGGACCCTATCCCTACCATCCAGCATATCTACCGATTTATCCAGCTTAGTGTCATCCGTGAACTTGCTGAGGGTGCAAGCCATCCCATCATCCAGATAATTAATGAAGATGTTCAACAAAATTGGCCCCAGGACCGACCCCGGGGGCACTCTGCTTGATACCAGCTGCAAACTAGACATCGAGCCATTGTTTACTACCCATTGAGCCCAACGATCTAGCCAGTTTTCTATCCATCTTATAGTCCATTCATCCAATCCATACTTCTTTAACTTTCTAGCAAGAGTACTGTGGGAGACCGTATCAAAAGCTTTCTAAAATCAAGGTATGTCACATCCACCACTTTCCCCATATTCACAGAGCCAGTTATCTCATCGTAGCAGCCGATCAGGTTGGTCAGGCATGACTTACCCTTGTGAATCCATGTTGACTGTTCCTGATCACTTTCCTCTCCTCTAAGTGCTTCAAAATGGATTCCTTGAGGACCTGCTCCATGATTTTTCCAGGGACTGAGGTGAGGCTGTAGTTCCCCGGCTTATCCTTCTTCCCTTTTTTAAAGATAGGCACTATATGAGATGAATACCTCCTTTCAGGTTCTCAGAGAAATCCCAAACATCATCAAACATAAAAACAGGCTGTAGAGGTCTAATTAAAAGGAAAGATACATGATTTCTCTCAGTATCATAATGAAATTTTTGGACTAAAAAAATCCAATATAAACAACATTTTCCCGATCATTGCATCACAACATTGGATGAACCCCCAAAGGTTCAGAGATTTGGTTCTGATAAACAATTGAATGTTAGGATGCTCATCTGAAGCTCAATAAAACCTCTGAACACCTGTTATGATGGTACATTCTCTTTCATAGCCAATCTGTGCAAACCTTACAGCTCTTTTCTTTGTAGTGAGGCCCACAAACTCTCTTTCATCTAGGACAATGGGATTTCTCAATATCCTCTACACCTTCCTTCCTTCCCAATGTCTCTACTAGCTGTGCAACTGCAGACCAGAATCTCCAGGGCTCTCAGCCAATAGAGAGTTGTGTGTGCATTGGCTCAGTTTTAAGACATAAATATAGCACTTTAAGTAGTTAAGGTTTGTAAAAAGTTTTGTTTTGGTTTGGTTTTAATTTACAAACACCAATGTGTATGGTAGTTAGGTGTCAATATCCACTTTTTACAGGACTTATAAGGCACCTACATAAAACGTCCAGTGTCTCCACTGCTTCTATTCACCCGCCTCAAAATTGTCAGCCATCTACATGCATCATGCTGGCTGCTCAGCGGAAACCTGATTTTGCACGATTGAAGTCAATGGGAGTTTAGTCCCAAATGTGCTAGTTCAGCCCCAAACAATGAGCTTGTAGTAAGCTTGCAGTGGTCCAAATGCTATTACCAGTAGCCTGCATGGCACTGTTTGCAACATCTGTGAAATGATGTGGAGTCTTTCCAAAAATCATAAAACAAATTGCTATTTTCCAGACCCCAAGGATTTGAAGGGACAGTGATGATCTTTGGGGCTGAAGATGTGGCTTCAGCTTTGGGTTTGTTTTTTCCTAGTGATCTATTTGCATCAATTTACATTTTTGAGAAAAAGAATTAAACATTTGCTATAAAAAAAGGGCCAGCCACAGTCTCAATGCTGGTGCTTTCCTCAGTGCAGATATTGACCTGTCTAGAATTAAAAGGTGTGAGCAAGGTGGATGCAAGTAATAGCTTAACTGGTCACCCAAAGAGACAGAGGAACACCTCCTTAAGATTCTCCTCCGGCTGAGTGCCCAGCCGGGGCTCCGCTTTCCCCAGAGCTGGAGCGCCGTACTGTGCCGCCCCCCTCCAGGTGCCGCCCCAACCACAAGCTTGGTGGGCTGGTGCCTGGAGCCGGCCCTGTATACAGCCTGGTCGTTCAATGAGACAGGTTTGTGAAAAGAAAAGTTACTATAATGCCATTAATTGATTTTTAACTATGCTGATGCCAATTGATACAATAAGGTAAAATTATATATCAAGCAATTCCTAGATTTAGGAGAAGATACAGGGTCATTTCTTAATTGGGAATGTAGAAAAAAATCTTAATACCAATTTAGAGTGCTCTAAACCACTAGAGACTTCTGACAATGGGAAAGTGTAAGAGGTGTCATTATTTAGTTAGATTTGAAATGAAGAAGAGAAAATAGAGAATTGAAAGGGAGAAATTAAATTAGATATGAAAATGTGACTAGTTTTTTGGAAACTAGTAAGGAAGGGGTGTACATTCATACAGTAGACTCTGGTTTTGCATACCATCTAGCAATACGACTGGCGGTGGGGATTGGATTCCCAGCATAGATGAAAAAGACTTGCATAATGCAATCAAGGACAAGAAAGTAGCATATATGGGTTAGTTTGGAATGAGTTCATGGGTCATAGATTTTAATGCCAGAAGGGAACAAAATATCATTTAGCATGACCTTCTGTATAACAGACCAAAGAACCTCATGCTGTTCTCTGCATCAAGACCACAACTTCTGTCTGAGTGACAGCACAACTCTGAGAAAGATATCCAGTCTTGATTTAAAGACTTGACATTATGGATAATTCACCAGATGCCTATGTAAACTGTTCCAGCTTCAACTTTAAAAATCTGCACTTATTTCCCCTCTGAATTTGACTAGCTTCAATTTCCAACCGTCTTTCAGTCTTTCTGCTAGACTGAAGAACTGTCTGCTATAAGAAATCTCCACTGCACATAGGTACTAGCAGATTGATCAAGTCAGCTCTTAACTAAGTAGGTAGAGCTTCTTAAGTCTCTTACTGAAATGCAGTTTTTTTCCCCACAGACCGCGATTCATTCTTGCAGCTCTTTTCAGAATCCTTTCTAATTTCCTTTTTTAATTGTGGACCCCTGAATTGGACGCAGTATTCCAGCATTGGTCTCGCTAATGATGTATAGAGATGATACCATCTCCCTATGCCTACTAAATATACCCCTGTTTATACTTCCCAGGATTAGGTTCACCCTTTTTAGCTGTGAGTTTACGTTTAATTGGTTATCTGCCATAGCCCCTTAGTCCTCAGGGACTAACATTTTGGCACCTGCGGAAGGGAGCTCAAATGACGCCCCCATGCTCCCTCACTTGGGCCAAAACTTTGAAAGGTCTCAATTCTGCCTTCTTCCTGTTCTACTCCTCTCATGGTACTGCTCTGCTACTTACCCCAATAAAGGAGAACTAACAATTTAAAATGCCTTGTTCAAAACTTAACTTTCAAACACCTGAACAGCAAATGTAACTTTTCTTGTCTGCAAAGTAAACACTGGCATTTTTATCCATTTGAATAATCAAAGTGGTGCTTTCCGTGCCTTCTTGGGTACAAAGATTTGAACTGCTTGCTGAAGGTCCATAGTCTGGGCCAGCTCATGCTCTATTGAGATGGTTGCAAGGTCAACCAGCCTCTCTTGTGTCATTGTGGAGCGTAGATATGTTTTTATTAACCTCAGCTTGGAGAAGCTGCGTTCTCCACTGGCAACTGTTACAGGAAGTGTGAGAGGTATGCACAGAGCAACAAAAGCATTTGGAAAGAGGGTGGTCATCTTATTTGTGCACATATATTCCAGAACAGCCTTTGGAGTTGATCCTGCTGAAATGTATCTTGATGGCTTTCAGTTCATCACCTAAATCACTCGCATCAATATTGCATGTCATCATGTCTCAACACTGTCTCTAGTGCCCTGCATTGCTGGTGCAGGTCTTCTTCAGGAATAGTGAGGAGTTTTGGAATATCATACAACATCCCAAATATACTGCTGTGTTCCTTGAGCTACATGAAACGTTCTTCAACTGACTGTATTGCACTATCTAGCACCTGGTTAAAGAATTCAACTTTGAATTGTTGTTTGGGGTCTCTTACGGAATTATCCTTGCCTCATAATCAAAAGGTCTTCTTCGGTGACTCTTGTATTCTTGAATGGGTGGGAAAATAGCTTCAGTGTGAAGTTCCTCTACCAACTTCTGTGCACTCTTCAGAACATTTTGAAATCCCTCATCTGACTGGTAAGACTGTGGGTATGACTTTGCTTTGTCCAGTTGTTCCATTGCTCCAGATATATCAAGGTCAACACCTTGGAGTCTCTTGCTTACAACATTTATTTCAAACAGTATGTCATGCCACAACACTAAGCCACACAGAAAATTGAAGTTATGTATATTTCTGGTGACTTCATTTCTCTCTGCCACTATTCTCCCACAAACAGTTCCTGTCATAGCATTATCCTCCATAATGGCAACTATGGCATCATCTATCCTCCCAATTTAGTGTTTGATAGGCTTTATCACCTCCACTCGACTTTCCCATCGAGCGGCACTCAGTGGTTTCAGTATCAGAGAGGATGTTCCCAGATGTTGCTTCAAAATTTGCCATGAATGAGTTGATGCAGAGAAAAATACATTGATGCTTTGAATTATATTTAAAAATTCAGCAGCCTCACTAGAAGCTGATGCTGCATCACTGACCACCAAATTCAATGAATGAGAACTGCGTGGGACAAAAAAAGCTTGAGGGTTTAACTCTCAGATCCATGTCTGCACACCTCTCTTCTTTCCTCTCATGTTCGCACCATTATCATAGCCCTGACCTCTTATGTCAGCTTTCACAATTCCCGTATCTTCCAGCTTTTTAAAAAGCACATTTGTCATACTAGCTCCTGTAGTATCATCAATGTCAATAAATTCTAGAAAAAGCTCTGACAGTCACCATTGCAGAGACATTTTCACTAGGTTCTGTTGTTGTTATAAAATGCACCATTAAAGTCATTTGTTCCGTATGGCTGATATCAGGTGTGCAGTTAAAAATAACAGAGTAATATCTTGCTGACTTCAGATCTGCAATGATCTTCTATTTGACTTTTGTTGCAGTAACTGTATGATCTCATTTTGAATTGTTTTTCCAAGGTAGTGGTGTGTGTACATTTTTTGGGTGGTGACTCTTCTGGAGTACAGCATCAAACTCAGCCATCAGTTCCACAATTTTAAGGATGTTTCCATTGTTTGGCACATACAGCTGATCTGAAGTGCCATGCAGTGCTAAGTTTTGGGTAGCAAGCATTCTCACAGTGGCAATGAACCTTTTCAGAACATTTTGCCAGTAAAGAGACTCTGATGCAATCTTCCCTTGGTGCTGATCATCTATGGTTGCCTTTAATCTTAGTCTCATCTCAAGCTCTTTCCACCTATGGAATTCTCTTTGGTGATTTGCTGCCTTCTCATGGCATGCTAGATTTCTAGCCAGATTTTTCCAGTCCTTTGTTCTTGTAGAATCCAATGTGGCTGGAACATTAGACTGGAAGAGTTTGCAAGAAAAACAGTATGCAGCATTATGGATTTTTGAGTACATAAGTCATAGCCTCTCTACTTTGTCACCATTGGGGATTTCACGCCAGTAATGTGTTGGATGGAAACTTCTATTTTTATTGTCTTTGGGGAACATGAAGTTTTTCATTTGCTGTGGTCCATGCAGTACAAGGAAGTCCCTCAAGCTACTGCTCAAGTGGGTCCAGAGTCCTGAATCATCTAGACTTAAGGAACTAAACTCAGCAGCAGCTGTTTCTTGCGTCTCCACCACACTCTTCTCTGATCTACACTTTTCTTCAGGAATGTGCATGGTTACATCCATTTGTAATGGAGATATGGATGCTGCAGTAGCTGCCAGGTCACCTGCACTCTGACTAACTGGAAGATCAGGTATCTCCTCACCACTCACAGCCTCACTGGGGCCGGAAAACTCACCGTGAACATTTGTGTCTATGCATCTCAGGAGAGCTCCTTCTTGCTTAGATAGAAAACAAAGGAAGCTTTTCTTTCTTTTTCTGAATTCTGCCCCAGAGGGGCGTTTTCTTCTTTCACTCACAACTGCTGTTCTGTGCCAGCTATAGTGGCTCTCAACACTCAATTGAAGGGGACAAATAAGCAGGCTGGTAGCAGGGCCTGAGTGAAGGAAGATATCAGCGTCTTAAGGGCCTAACTGGCTCCAGACTACTTCAATTGACCTCCTGTTCTCCTCAAGTGGGTTCAGGGAAGCAGCAGGAAACAGGAAGCCACCCTGAGAAGCTGGTGTTAATCAATCCAGGCTCCTGGGGATGCTAGAGAGGTACATAAAAGGCTCCTCCTCCTCTCTCCCTGCAGCTCCTGCTGCTTTCTGTTATTCCCGCTCAGCTTTTCTTCTGCCTGCCTGTTATGTCTCTTGTGCCCTCCTTCCTCCAGCACAGCACTCCACCATCTCTGTGCATCTAGATCAGAGAGAATACACATGCACCAGCAGCAGACAAAAATTTCTACACTCTGGGTCCTAGTGGCACCCTGCGGCCCCGCTCCAGTCTGGCACCTGAGGCAGCCTCCGCAGTTCGCCTTATGGTAAGGCCAGCCCTATTAGTCCTTTTCATTATCATGTCATTCCAGGATACAGCCTCCCATCTTGGAAGTCATGCATCTACAAACAAAGAATGTAGAACACATTTACATTTGGTTGTATTAAAACTCACATTATTCAAATCAACCCACCTTACTAAGCAATCCTGATTGTCTGTATTGACCTGTATTCCTCATTATTTACCCCAGCATCTACAAGCTTCATTACTAATTATTTTATATTGTCTTCCAGATCATTGAAAAAAATATTGAATACGATTGGGCCAAGAGCCAATCCCTGTGGAGCCCCACTAAAAATACCTCCATTGAATAATGATCCCCCAGTTACACTTACTTTTTGAGAGCTATCAGTTAATCCATTTTTAATCCATTTTAAATTAGCTGAATTGATTTTACATTGATTTTATAAAGTGCGATTTTTTTTTTCTCGTTAGGGTCTAATGTGAACATTTCAAACACCACTCAATTACTTCCAAGCAAGTTCAAGGTGAAGCAGTTGAAATCAATACAATTTTGACCATTTAGTGTTAAATGTGACTCGTGCCCTGGTTCTAGATACTTTATTTCATGAGGAAGGAAGGGACTCAGTTTTCCCATATTAGTCAGTGCAAAGCTTTGTGATTATTACTAGAAGAGTTAAATGATGACTGAACATTCTTCTGACCCTTGGGGGAAGTCCCTCTGAAACAGGTATATTGACGGAGTAATGTTGAAGAGAGGGAAGATTACACTGCCACTGCTAAGGCTGAATCTGTTAGGTGAATAAATAAGAGATTTTAATCTCCAGAAACGACAATTCAGCCTCTTTCACAAGCACTAACTTCACTTGAAATAAAGGTTAAAAATCAGAAAATGGACTAATGAATTGCAAATGTAATCACACGCAAGAAAGCATAAAGGTTACGATCTGAAGGTGAAATTCACCCATCCCTCGACTAAGCTGAAGGCTAAGTGTAGGGCATTAAGTGGTCATTGTTGGAATGGAAGCCAGCCTCCCAAACTACAACACAGTCCCTTCACTTCTGCTAATCCAGCCTCTCGGCTGGTATGGAAGCAGTAGTCTACCTCACTAGTTTGCTAAAGTGATTAGCAACAGGATCTGTGTAATCATGGAATCAGTGGCCCCTTCCCCCATCCACGCCAAACCTTCCCATTGTGGGGTTTACGTGGAATGAAGAGCCATGTGCCAATGCACCACAATTGAATTTCATCCTCAGACAATGACATGTGTCCAAATACAAACAGGTTAGATCTTCAGTCATTCCCAGAAGTAGAATAAAACAACAAGTAGGGCCATTTGTTTCAAATAACGACCCTCTATAAATCTTTTTTAGAATTTTTCTCTCTCCTCTTTCACTCACTGTGTCTCCTTGAGTGATTCAAACTGACTGCAGTTCAGCTAAGGATCAAATACTTAAAACTATACTTTCAAACATCAGGCATTAGACGTGCTTATTAATATTTTTCAGATAATTTCTTTCTTTGCTGCTAAAAAGTTCTCTCTAAAGCTTTCTTTGGTGGGGAAAAAATCCAGATACAGTACATTAGCAAGTAACCACTATGAAATATTTGAAGATAATTGTATGCTAGGATGCCCTTGAGAACCAAGTATTTGTGAACAATCTACATTCAAATAGTTTAGTGCTGTGCCTTGAGCAGCCATCATTAAGTGCATGGTTGGTGGTCTACCACATATTAAATAAAGTAGTCGTTTCATTCTAGTTCCTATCAAACACTGTCCACATCATAATAAACAGCACTGCACCATGCAAGAGACTTGTGACTTGCAGAACTGACCTCTCAATCCTAGAAGTGTTCCTTCTGAGGTTGAGTTAGGAGACTGTGGCAGTCTGTACCCTTATGTTCACTCTTTTTAGAAGACTATGATAAATTTGGTACAAAGTATACCTTGTGAGGTATCATTTGAAAACTCATAATTGCTGATTATTATTGTCCTGGTAAAATGTGTGGCACCATTGTATGCAAAGTTATACAATTCTGCTGTATAACATTGTTGAGACATGGTCCAGTTTAGAAATGCAGGGACAAGCCAATTCCTCAGACACAAAAGGCAAACTGATGCCTGAGTCAGGTGTCAATGAATCAAATGGACCATCACCTGGTTAAGCGGCCATTCTTTGGCAGGGAAAAGGGTATGAGAGAAAAATTTACATCTGGGCAACGAACCGCTGAAGGTTCCTATTTCCACAAACTGGCTGTCTCCTGAACATCAGCTGGAGATGATTTTCAAAGAAAAAGAGCCATCAGAAAGGAGAACAGGGACCCCCAAATCTCTCTCTTTCTCTCTTCATCTCTATTCACAACATCAATACCTGAGGCACAAGGTAATTAACACTGAACTGGAGGAGTTGAGAGGAGTTCAGCCAGTAAGACCGCTACACCATGTGGTGAGAGAGACTCTTTGCTTTGAATTCACTTAGCTTGTTAAGTCAGTGTTGGTTGTGTTTTACCTTTTATTTTGTAACCAGTTCAGACTTTTATGCCTCATTTCTTGTCATCACTTAAAATCTTTCTGTAGTTAATAAACTTGTTTTAGCTAAACTTGTGTGTGTTTAAATTGAAATGTTTGGGGGACTCTATTTGAGATAACAAGTTTTGTGCATATCATTTTTTATTAATGAAACAACATACTTTATATGAGCTTGTATTGTCCAGGAGAGTTCTGGGCTATAAAAGATGCACATTTCTGGGGGAAAGTCTGGGACTGGGAGTTTGCTGGTATTGGCTGCAATGTAATTCATGAGTGTCTGGCTATAACACTTGTGCAGTATATCTGGAAGTGATTTACATACTGGAAACCGTGTAAGCAGATCAGGAATGGTTGCTCTCACAGCAAAACAGTGTAAGAGGCACCCCAGGTTGGTGAATTGAGGAAATGCAGCTGTGCATCAGTCCAGATTGTACACTGGTAAAGGTCACAGAGACAGTGACACATTATGTGGGAAATGCACAGTTAAACATATCACTGTTTCTGGTTTGTGGCTTAAGAGAGGACTTCCGTCTCTAGTAGTGGAATGGTGTTCACTCTATCTTGTGCCACTAACTCCTTCACTCTCTTCATTCAAAACCCTGTTCAAAGTTTACACCCTCTAGAACATATGGCAGACTTACTCTGTAGACCCTTGTTTGTGTTTAGTAACCACGGTGATGGACTTGGTACAATAACCTAAAAAGACAGATTTGCAGACACTATTTGTTTCAGTTTTTAAACAGCTCTGCTGTCTCAACCATTTAATGATCCTCTTGCCTACAGAAGTTGAGCCTAGATAATATTCTTGGACTGCTCTGAGTAAAACATGGGATCAGAATAAAAATAAAAATATCAGAGCACTGTCTCACTCAAATATCTCAAAAATGTATTTTTCAGAGGCCAGCACCCATCTCCTATCAGACCCAGCTTTATTCTTGCTGGGTCGTTTTACTCCCTGGGATTAATTCCATCTGGGCTTTCTACAAGGAACCCAGAAAAGCTGTTTTCAACAAAGGGTAGTTGCATTATTTAAGGCCTCTCAACAAAAGAATCAAATCCTTTCAGACTCTTCACTCAAAGTCTGTGCAAACAAAGTAGTCCCTTTCCTAAGTCTCTCACACCAGTAAATCCAGTAACTGGCTTTCACCTCAAACTCTCAGTACTAATGGGCTCCAAACAGTCTACCCTCCTGTCCGTTGAGTTTTTCTAGAGTAATTCCTTGTCTGCAGTAGCTCCAGTAGCTATCCACTGGAAACAATACCCTAGCCCCTGAGCTAATTAAGTTCCAGATCTTTCTCGGGTGCAGCAGGTAGGGCTAAACAGACAGATAGTTAGCCCCAGGTCTTTGACCTCAGAGGACTGGTGTCCCTTATACCATTACAAGGATCCAAAAAACTGAATAAGTTACTATTTAAAAATAAGTAATAAACTCTTCTCCTCTCTCTCTCTTTTATTACTTTTTATTAATTACTACACCATCAATCATCAGAAGTGGTAGAGACATGAACCGCAAGGCCACTGAGGCAGTACCAAGAGGGGCACATTGATGTTGTGGTGTACGAGTAGAAAGGGCAACTCACTGCCATACTGAATTGTGCCTCAGTTCCATGTGTATGTATTTGGAAATTTCATACTAATAATTCTTCAGTGTCTGTGAGGCTCAAAATATGTGCATATCCTAAACCTTCAAAAACTACACACCCCTTCATTTGAATGTAACCTAATTATCACATATAGCTCTTGAACTGAACATTGCAAAGCATTAATCATTTATATAAATAAAATTAATAATTCAATGTTTAGGAGAAGTAAACACAAATAAAATCACAATAAAAACAATGAGCAATGATTGGGCATCATTTGCTTATTTCCATGAACCATGATATTGTGCTACATTGTGTGTGCAGGTGCTAAGCATTTAAATACTAACTTTTTGTTGAAAACTGAAGGTGACACACAGTTTCAGTAAGAAAAGCTGCTGTCAGTTCTTATAATGGCTTTTCTTATCTGAAATAGTACAGCAGACCAGAACTGTAGAGAAAAATGAATAACATTTTGAATTAAAGTAGCAAGTATTATTAATCATAATAAATGATTAATAAGAATTGCTCTTTTAAATGAATGATTACACAATGTGTTGGGATGTGTTGTAGAGAGGCAAGTGTAAATAACTATGTTCTCCAATATACAAGTGTTTTATAAAAGGAGCTATAACATCAACTATTGCATGTAGTATTTTGAAATCATGTCTAACATCATTATAGGCCATACTTATTTTAAAAGGCCATTTCTATTAATAATTTAGTCCTTAATATTAAAACAGACTTTCATGTTAATTGCTGCTGAAGAATATGTAAGTATGTGAAGGCCATGGAGGTGCCAACAGTGAACATTTTGCAAGTGTGACAACTGGTTTAGATGGGATGGTAGCTTTTGTTAACATCAGCGAGATGGGGAACAAAAGATGGAAGGCATTGAAAACCACACAAAATTTAATCTAAACCACTAGAAATTCAGCTTCACTCAGACTCAGAGTAGAGACAGTTACAACACTGTTGTCACAATTATTACAAAGGTGACTACCAGAAAGTAAAATTAACAAGCGTATCTGAACTGCAGAATGAACACAAAGTATTTAAGTGTGCCATTTAGGCATAGCCCTTCATTGGGAGAGGGCAGAACTGTACTGTCCCTATGGGGAGCACTGAGAAACAATCTGCCTACCAGTTCTTGCTGGAAGCATGCCTGCAGCTACACGCTTCTTATTCTTAGGATTATTATTTACCATTTATATTGTGGTAGAACCTAGAGGCCTCAACCAGCTTGTGCCACATCATTCTGGGTGCTGTACAAACACAGAAAATGACAGAGTTTACAGTCTAAAAGACAAGCCATACTGGTAGATGAGGCAAACAAAGAGGGTCAGGGTAAGGGCAGTGGAAAATGGGGTAACAAAAATAATAGGGTGTGCACTACTTTTAGCCAGTCAGAAGCAGAATTCATAGCTTGCTACTTGCCTACTCATGATCAGGTTGCAGTTCACTTCATGTATTACAAAAGAGGTGAATTTTGAGAAGGAAACTGAAGGATAAGATAGTGATTTTACAGACAATGGTTGGGAGCTTTTCTCATGAACAAGGACTACCCCTTG
Organism: Malaclemys terrapin pileata; assembly: GCF_027887155.1. Classification (NCBI taxonomy): domain Eukaryota; kingdom Metazoa; phylum Chordata; order Testudines; family Emydidae; genus Malaclemys; species Malaclemys terrapin. Next base: position 96,531,538 of record NC_071509.1, read on the forward strand.
ATGGGAGAAAATGCAAAAGTGCCACTGAGCTGATATTGTTATTGGACTGGAAAGAGGAGTTGATGTGACTTGCCCATTCCTCTATGTGTAGCTGGGCAGTTCTGCTGGCTGATACCTGAGTGTGTGCACTATGACCCAATCCTCTCCCTGACCCTGTTATAGTGCTAAGTTTTCTTCAGAGCAGAAGGGCTGAAATTCTGCCTGATCTTTATGCAGCTTCACAGGCCCTTTTTAGGAGGTAAATACTGTACCAGTTGCAAACCACCAGTAATGCCTTTTCTTGAACTTCAGTAAAAGCACTAGATCATTACCTCTGCTGATGTAACTTGGTATAGCTCAATTTCTGCAATGAACCATGACAATTTACATTAGCTGGGAATCTGGCCCATCAACTATAACCCAATTTGATTTGCCAAAACTTCATAAACGATTCCTGAGTCCTATTTCTTTTGGTCTCAAACTTAAAACTAGTGCAGTTTTGGAATTTTTCTTTCAGAATTTTGAATATGTTTCAAATGTCAATGATTTTTGGGGTCAAAATTTCACATTTTGGGGTGGGAGGGAAAAGGAGACTGTTACAAAAATAGGAAAATATGGGATTTTTTGTGTGACAAACTATGTTGCATAGCAACAGAGAAGGTTCAATGGGACATTTTTTGAGCTGTCAGAATGATGCAGCCCAACTCCCAAATGCACTGGCTCTCTCAGTCTTGGTCAGCCCCAGCATATAATTTCGAAGGCTCTACAGGCCAGCTCCAGTCGTCAAAGAGAAGCAGAAATTGCAGGAAGCTTGAACTACATAATACTGCCCCTTTTGACAGATGTTCTGCCATCAGCAGCTTAGATTCCAGGAGCTGAATGAATCAAGCTCCATTTCCGAGTTTTGTTTTGGAGAATAGATTTGTACATGTGATACAAATATAGTATTTGTGATTAAAGCTGAGTACAACAAAAGTAGAAATCTTATTTTTATTCATTTTCATATATATCCTCCCCAGGAAAGAAAAAAAATAAATTCTAATATGCTAAATTATAGCTTCTTGGGCTTATTCATTCATTTGATAGCATGAGATAAGCAGCTTTTTTTTTACCTCTGTGTGTCGTGCAATAGCTGTAGGCTGCACACAAGTTTAAGTGGTTTCAACTCTGAGTCCAAAATTCTTATACTACTCTAATTTTGCTTTAGGAGGCTTTGTCACATAGGCAATTCCTTTGCTATAAGGTAAGTCTACACTGCACACCACTGTCAGTGGTGTGTGGGGTATGCATAATTACATGCTACAGTGAAAGCAGGGTGCAACCATACTGAAGTGTGAAGCTACTGGAGTCTTTCACCACAGCCAGATCTTTTCCCTGCAATGGGAAAATATTCCCGCAGAGGGGAGGCATCAGGACACTACACTGCTAAAAATAGCAATGTAGATGGGGGAGGCCCAGCTTGTGCATATAGAGAGCTGTGTAGGGTACATACCCTAAGTGTTCAGGCATGTCTTTCCTCTATTCACCTAAACAGTGCCTCACTGTCTACATTACTATTTATACCCATGCTAGGAAGGCGTGCAGTTTATGCACTCTGCAAGCTGCCATAAGGAATGTGCAGTGTAGACATACCAATAGTATATGGAGAATAATAGAGGAAAAATTTAATAATCAGACTATTTTCTGAGTATTTCATGAGATGCTTTCATTGTAAAATATAGAGAATTGTGGGGAAAGGAATTTCAGTGTAACTGAAAACTGAAGAAACGGTGTCTTCTTGTAGATTTCATTTTGCTGATAAAAATTTCTCAGATTGTAAGGCAAATTACTCTTATTCAGATAGTAAACACTTACTCTGACTTGGTGAGTAGTTATACAAACAAGTATTCTTCCTAATTCCATAGGACTAGACATTTGACAAGGACTTTCCCTTTCCACTTTCAAATTCTTCTGAAATCAACTTGCCCCAAAACGAGTTTGTTCTTTACACTGCACTTACAACTCTTCTGACTGACTGCAAGCTAGAGCAGATCAAAATTTAATTTCCATTCTGTAGAAAAGTCAACATTTTGAAATGTGTTGTTGTTCTGAATAAGAATGAAAATTGTAAGTTTCCTATCAAATTAATTTTCTGAACATTTTTTTGTTTTAGGTCAGTTGAAACATTTAGATTTAATTTAGACTTTTATATATTTTTATTTTTTATATTTAATTTTATATTACTTCAATGTTTTTAAATTATAATGTATCAAAATAATTGGTACATTGATATTCTAAATCATAATTGGTATCACAATAACTATTCTAACTGGTCATTGGTAACTGGTATTCTGTTGGCTGGGAGGAAGGATATAATCTAAAGAATGTGAATGATAATTAGGAATCATTTAAAAACACTTTACTAGATGCCTAAAAAGGCACAATACCACAACTGAGGAAGGCTGAGGAAGAATGATTAAAAAAACAACCTGGCTTACAGGGGTTGTTATAAAAAAATAAAAATTAATATGTAACATATGGAAGAAATGGAAAGTTGCTAATGCTGAATATAAATCAGAAGTTGAAAATTGTAGAAAATTGATGAGGGAAGCCAAGGAACATAAGGAGAAATAGATGGTCAGTGGAATTAAGGCAATAAGGGTGGGAGGGAAGAACCCTGACAATGGTACTGGTCCATTAAAAGTGGAAATGGTAGAATTATCAATAATAATGCAGAAAAGGCAGAAATATTCAATAAATATTTCTGTTCTATATGGGGAGGGGGAAGGAACACAAATGAAGAAGTCTCATTATTTGGTGAAGACAACACACTTTCCATTCTACTTGCATCTCTGGAGGATGTTAGAGAGAAGCTTGGTTGATAATGGTAATAGTGTTGATGTAATATACTTAGATTTCTGTAAGGCATTTGACTTGGTACCTCACATTTTCAAAAAACTAGAACCATATAAAATTAACATGGCATACATTAAATGAACTAAAAATTGGCTAACACATAGGTCTCAAAATGTAACTGTAACCGGGGAATTGTCATCAAGTGGGCGTGTTTCTAGTGGGGTCCAGCAAGGATCGGTTGTTGGCCCTATGCTATTTAACATCTTTGTTAATGACCTGGAAGAAAACCTAAAATCATCACTGATAAAGTCTGCAGACAGCAGAAAAATGGAATAATTATTCTTTTGTTACTGATATCACTGAGAGCTTCATCTAAGATTCAAAGGGAGTATTTGGCCCTGTATAATAGTCCCTAGTATTTCCTAAGAATTGGTAACGTTCCTGTATTCTTAACTCTGGCAAAACTCACATTGACTTCTCTAAATAAGGAAGACTATGGAAGACTATAAATGGGAAGATTTCATGTGTATGAAGAAATAGTTTTAAACATTATGATGTGTTGTTCGATAAACATTTCTGAAGCTTATATTATGGCGTGCAAGGCAATAGGAGTTTTGGTTGAATAAGAATTTCAGGGATCTTTTGCTCTTAATGCTTCACAAAGCTCTCATTGTCAGAAATGGGAATTGTGTGTGTTAGACCAAGTGCAGTATATGGCCTACTGAGCTTAAAGAAACCATTAACCTTTCCCAGTGTTCTGCAAAGTATCAAAATATACGGACCAGCAATACCTCTGACTAAGAATGTGGCATCAAGACATGCTGATAAAAAAAAAAAGTGTCTTTTGCTGATTAAAAAATAATAATTCTAATGTAAAAGGGCATACTATTTTGTTTGTAGGTTGCACTTTAATGTGAGCTTCAAAAGTGTTTATGAAACAACGTATCACACAGTTAAAAACCAATTCTTCATGCATATGAAAATCTGCCTTATTTATAGTCTTTGAAGTGAACCTTAAGGGAATATTCTCATATGCACCCCTAATGTCGATTATTTTATCAGCCACAGGAGCAAAAAGTGCTTTATCACAAAGACATTAATTAATACAAAAACAAAAAGCCCTTAACTTTTATGTCTGATGTTGAAAGAAACTCAGTTACAAAATAATTAATGAAAAATGTAGCTTCTCTGATTCACATTGTGGGTATACACTCCCTGATGTTTTGTAAAGAAGTGGTCTATTAGGATTACAAAGAAAATGTGTATTTTGTTTTTTCTTCTACTAAGTATTGTATGCATATTATTATCCTTTTCCATACAATCCACAGCTGCACAACAACATTTGAGGAAATACATGGAGACTATGCTTTAACAATGATAATAGTGATTCAAATACTGCTAGAATGAAGCAAGTAATGTTTTTTTTTTTTTAATGCTGTTTTAACACTGTGCACATTGTTCAAGGTTCTCTCAGACAATATAGTATATAAATACAAAATTTGAATATGAGTAATTCTTTACCTTAAAGAGGATTTCCAATCAGGGGAAATATAAAAGCTTCTGAGAGGTAAATGCAGTGTGTACTTTTACTTACTACAGCCAAGATTTTCAAAAATGGGTACCTAAAGTTGGGCTCCTAAAACTCATAATTAGGCAAACTTCAATAAATGATTTTCAAAGATTCTGAGCACAGAGGAGTTCTGACTGAAATCAGTGTCAGCTGAAAGGTGTTCAACACTTTGGACAAATCAGAAAACAAACCAAATTCAAAATTTATATGAACATAATTGAGCTAATTCAGATCCTAGCAATACTTTAAGGTAGTATTGTGTTATTCCAGTTGGACAGGCTCAGAGGAAAGGGGAGACAGATATACCCACAGTCTTTCGCATTTCGGCCCCAAGGGAACTTGAAGGACTCTGTGACAGTTTACGCCCCTCGTCACAGGGCAGCACGGCCTAATGGCCAGAGTCCAGGGAATTAGCCCTTGGTTGCAGGGCCACACGGCCTAGTGGCCAGAGACCATATAACCACCCCTGGTTGCAGGGCAGCAGGACCTTACTGCTGGCTCAGCGGGGGGGTCCTACCAAAACATGCTGAGGCTTGCCGGGGGCAAGGTACCAGTCTGTCACCCCCCGGGTCGGTTCCTACCGGTCTGGGAGTCGGGTTCATCCACAAATCCCAGGGTCCTCCGCGGGTCTCCGGGGCCATCGCCTCCTCTGGTTCCTCCCCAGGTAGGGGTTCGTGCCAGTCAGAAGAAGCCTCCACTCCGAGCGGCTCTGAGAGCGTCGGCTGGTCCTCTGCAGGAGCTGCCCGGTTAGGTCCTTCTCCTTCGGCCGCCAGCCCAGACTGAGCTGAGTTCCCTCCTTTTATACTCACGGAGCATTTGGAGCATGCCCAGTATGGGCGGGGCGGGACTTCCACTGACAGAGCTGCCTGTCTGTCATTTCCGGGGCTAGTGCGGGGCGGAGCTGCCCTGTCACAGACTCACAAAGATCATGTCCAGTCCTAACTATTGAAACAGTTCAAGGCACTCCACTTTGAATGTTGGGAACCAAACTCACCGGGTTTTAAGAATCATGGTGGTGGTAGCAGCTTCTTTTTCATATCATCATGTTGTTATTAAATATATATATACCCCGTGTCAGCACCTAGAGACCAACCAGATTGAAATTGATTGTGCTAGGTATTCAACACACATATAGGTTGTTGCAGTCCCACTCCCAAAGAGCTTATAGTCCAAAACCTTATATCATAGTTGTCCATATTTACACTTCTGTTTTGCCTTGGGTTGTGCAGTCAGCCTTGCTGGGATTGCCAGAACAGCAAAACATTTTAAAAACTGTTCCATTCTAGAAATCAGCCTGAGATAGGAAACAAGTGACCATGTGACCCAATGATATGGGCTAGAGGGAGCCAGCCCCACATACTACCACTTTACTCTTTAGTGAGTGAAAGGAGGATCCTGTTGCACTTCCCAATAGTAATGAGTAGCTTCCTCTTCTTGACTCTCTTGTTCTCTATACCTCGGTATTTAGAAGAGGAAGAAGGAGCACGCCCTGACTCCCAGATCATCTTTTTATATTTTTGTTTTAAACACACAGACCTTAGACTAGAGCTGCCTGTTACCCCATTGCCTCCTGATCAGGGAATTTACTCCCATGGGCAGCACAGCTCCAACTAGAGGGAGGAACAATCCATAGAATTGGGCATTGGAGTGCAACAGAATGGAAACTCCTTTGCCTGACTTCGCCGTCTTCAGCAACTCTGGCTCTTGCCATTGCAAAGCTGATTTGTTTTGGTATCAGGTGTAGGCTGACCTTTCTCCCTGAGTGCGGTGGGATAGCCTGCTTTCCTTAAGGTGATTGGAAAGCCACTGATATATTCTCTCTCTCTCTCTCCCCCCTTCTCCCTCACCCCCCAAAATTTTAATTTAAAATTCAAATTTGAAATAGAGAGCACTCACTACTAATCTACTCATATTCAAGCTGGATAAACCCTGCTCTCCAAACCAGCATGCCTTTTGCTGATTTACAAATACGCTTGCAAGGCTGGTGAAGTTAATTAAAGTTAATGGAGAATTTTAAAGTGAAAAGGAAAAAAATAGGGCAGTAAGAAAAATTAATTAAAAAATGATCTATCAGCTGAAAGCAGCAGAAGGGGCTGTGTTCTCACAGGGGATACAAATAACTGCCATTTTATAATATAACTTCTTCCAGACAGTACAGAACAACAGGCTCATCAGCTGTGCCTGTGTAATATCTGCAGACTGATTGAGTTTATGTTACCAACTAGGGATTTCCACATTCATTACCCTCAAAATACCTACTGAGGCTCAAAGCACTGTATGCCTTTTTTTCTCTCCTCATCTTCTGCAATCTATCAGAGAGGAAGGATGGATACAGCACTGGGAGTCAGGAGATCTCAACCCTTTTCCTGCCTCTGTTATATACTTGGTCTGTGATCTTGAGCAAATCACCAGTACTCTCTGTGCCTTATTTACCCATCTGTATAATGGAGATATCTCTCACACAGAGATCTGAATAATAATTCATTCATATGTTTAAAGTGCTTTGTGATCCCCAGAAGTAAGGTACTACAGACATTTAAAGTCTTATAATCATGTTATTGTAGTTTGTGCAGTTACAGAAAAGTAAATGAAAAGAATCATTCTGTACCTAATATAAACATAGAATGCAACTGCAAAACACTGATGATAAATTTGCAGAATTTTGTTTCTTAACTTTTTTTCAATTTATAACTGTATATTAAGTAGCTGGTGACTTTTATACAGAAATTTAAATGAGATACTACAACTGAAATTCCTCTGGTTGAAGTATAGGACTGGGAATCAGTAAATCTGTGATTTATCACCTGCTATACCATCAATTTCCTCTAAGCCTTGGACAAATCACTTAACTTCATTGTGCCTCCATTCAACCATCTGTAAAAGGGACGTAATACTAATCTTGCATAAGTGATATGAGGCCCAATTCATTAATATGCTTTGAGAACATGTTCAATGTACTATTGTACTATTATACTAATACCATAGGTTCACACAATCCTATCATGGAACTTTACTTGTAATTAACTAACTTTGGATGGGACCTACAGCTAGTAAGCATCTCTGAAAATAAAGCTACATCTATTTAACAGCCTAATATGGATTTACATAATGGGGATTTAGAAACCTTACTTTAGGCACCTAGTTTTCAAAAAATTGGGCCCATTTTTAAAATATATATATATTCTTTATTTCATTGAAGTGAACAATGAAATCTAAGAAGCTGTGATGCTGAGAATCCCACTAGTTAACTTCTGCTGAATATTGAATACTGCTTAAATTCCATTTCAGCTCAGATTTTTTAAAAGATTTAAGGAGAGGGTCTTCTCATCCATACTGAAGATTTGTTCTCCCTGGGCCAAACTCATCTCTAGTGTAAATCAGGGCTGAACTTGGCTCCCTATCTCCTCCATGTCGAGAAAGAGGAACCATTCAACCACTTTTTCTTTCACCAGAAAGATAAATATTTTTTCTCCTAGAACTCTCAGCCAGTTTCTCCTCTTCTCTCTTTCCACCCTACCTTCCTGAATGGAAAGTAGCTCTTTGTGGAGATTCATGGACAGATATGGCTTGAGATCACACAGCAAATCAGTGGGTCAGGCATCATTATAAGCCAGAAACTTTCCAATTCCAATCTTTTGCTGCTAGCTCATCATCACTTTGCTTCAAAAATATTTAAGATGGATTCTATTCATAGTTAACATTTCTAATAGTTTAAGCATAGAAATTTATTCTCTGGCTTTTTAACTTTTTTTTTTTTTTTGGTAGATTTCACTATGTCTTCTACAGCCATTTTGTGAACAAAAGGTGCTCCCACAGTCAAAGTGAATTAGTTAACATAAGTAGATGACTAATTATGGGAAGTTTTTGCAGTATTTCCCTGCTCTAATGAAACAAAAAATCTTCAATACTGACCTGATTATTTTAAGGTTCAGAGAAATTATTGCTATAAAAAGAAAAGTGAAATTCTGTAATTCAGAGAACAGAATCTCACATTCACAACACTGAACAGAAAAATCACATAAATAAATCACATTGAATATCTACGAAAAATAATGCCAGCCAAATGCTTGATGCATACTAGGAAAAGCATGGATGATTTCAGGTCACTTATTTTTCAATTTCTATTTGCAGTGTCAACATGCATCAATCACGTGTCTCTGGGCACATGGATATAATTTACTGAAAATAAATATACAACATCTAGTTGATAAACACATAAATATGAAGAGATTCAACTCTGTGTTTTACATTTCAGCACAAATATACCCTATAGTTTGTCTTTTCAGGCAAAATCACAGATGGGCTATGTACCATGATCTGAGGATAAACAAAATTGAACAAACTGGGGAGTAAATACTAGAGGTGAAAGTCCTATGTGGAAAGCATACTGGAATGGAATCACTCAAATGCTATCCGTTCTTCTTTGCCAGTGTCCTCAGTCAGTGAAAAAACCTCATGGTCAACATTATCAAAGGCTGAAAGAATGACTATAGATATTCTGTACTTTGTCCATCACTAGGAAAGGAGCTTTGTTTTCCCTTTTGATTCCAATGATTTTTATATGTAGTTGGTTTTGTTCTTGAACTAGGAACAGTCTTCCTTTAAATTCAAAAGTTGATTTTTTTCTGAGCAATTTGTATATCAGATAGACAGATTTTCCCACCTAACAGCAACCTTTCAGCAACGTGAAAAATCTCAACTGAGAACACTTGACGTGGAGTAGTAATATCCAGTTCTCTCTAACGGGAAAGATGGACTCTGAAGCCTTAGAATTAGGGCTCAGCTCAGGTACAAAAGTTATGGATAGTGGTCTAGAGAGTTGTCAGCCACATTAACTTTAGCCAGTAATGTTTTGAATACTCTGAGGGACTTTGGCAAGATCTAAGGAACAAGCTTTCTGCCAACAGGGCTGACACAAAAAGTTATTGGAACTACTAGAGGACATATCTCCCAGGGCATTCCTTTCATAACAAGAAACTCTTTTCCTTAGTATAATTAAATGTTAGTATTGAAAGCAAACAAAATGTAATGGATTTCTGTATGCATGTGTGGTGATACCTTACGAACAAGTCTCATTTACCATGTCCTCAACCACCACTCATCACATCCACATTCTCAGCATCCAAGAAAGGCTGTTTTCTCTAACCAAACTCATGCTGGAGCATCATTGTTTTCAATTTCCATTTGCTCACCTTTATCCTTCTACTTTCCAGCTTCTTCTACCCAGCATCTATCATCCCACTCTTCAAAGCTTGTCCTTGCTATTTTGAAACTGGAAAGAGAAGTCTCTGTTCTGCGGTATGAAGCACATGTTTCTTCTTTCAGATGTTGCTTGGATTTCTTCCTCAACATATCTAACCCCTGCTAGCCTGAAAAGTTAGATACTGAGTTCAAAAAAGAAAGTTGGATCATCCACACAGCTGTGCAGTGCACTACCTCAAGGTTGGCCCAGCTTTCTCTTCTACTCTCCTTATTACTTATTTATCCTTTGCCATTTTTCCAATATCTTCTCCTCAACACACACACAATTTTCTAGGTAATCTGGTCTCTTTGCTACCTCCTGATTCCTACTTTTGTGTGTGTGCAAGCAGACAATCCTGTCTGTGACTGGTGAGACACTGTTTCAGTCATGATCACTTTTGTCTGTCTTTCTTTGTTTTATCTGGTTTACACTTTTTTCCTGTTGATCTGAACATGAAATATAATCTCCACACTAAAAATCAGAGTCATTTCTCTAAACCACACAAAGTAATGTGTCTAGTTTACATTTTTCATAGTTTGTGATAAATAAAAATAACATTAGTCATCACTGCAGACCAATGACATGAAAAAGTTTAACCGCTATTGGTTAGAAAGAGATATTAACATTTGTACAGAAAAATAAAAAACTATGTTTATATAGAATTGCATGTTTCAACCAAAATTAGATTTGAGATCCAAATGGTAAGTCCCAAAGAAGGACTTTATTATAGAGAGGTTGATATGTTTAATGTCACCATAATAGAATGGGACAGACAGATTATCAATGAGAAATTAATTTTTTCAGATACCTATAGCAGCACTTACTTCATCTGCCACTAAGAATTAATCATTTTCAAGTCCTAGTACTGTATTTATTTTAGTTAGTAAAGTTGCAGTATTTTGATCAGAGTGGCAAAGTGTTGCAGAGCAAATTAAATTACCATTATGTCTGTTACTGTTAGGTAGTTATTCCTGTGGTAATGTTATTTAATAAAATAATTTTACAAAAATGAATATTAGGATTTAGTTGAAAAAATATTATGTTTATACAAATGGAAAGATCATCAGAAATATTAATCAGTTAATTTGATTTAAGTGTGTGCTTGTAAAGGAAGACTAAAATAGTGTGACTTATTTTTTTGCAGTTATAGGCTTGATATAGTGATAGTGCTCTGATTCCAGTTGAGGTGCCCTTAGAGTTTCAGGTTCGTGAGAACCTAAAACTCCAATATGGGATTCACAAGGGGGACTTACTTACCTAATTGCCAGTTTTAGGCAACTGAGCAAAATGTAGATTCTCAACACCCCTACTCAGATACCATGTAATCCTGTAGGTGTCTACATTTCCATGGGTAAATTTTCTTTTTCCTGTTACTGGATGCACAAACAGCTGCATTTGCTCTGACACCACCGATCAACATGATGCCTAACTCACTTCTAAACCCCAACGGGATTCACAAACTAAGTGTTCCCCCACTTCTCTCTCTTGCAGGGCCCAGTCCAGGATACATTCACAGACACTGCTTAGAGCATGCCTACTGGATCATGCGCACGCAAAACAAGGAGGAGGTGATGATGTTAGTGGTTTCCTCCACACCCAATAGCACAGTGGTGAGAGCACTGGGATGTAGGAATCCTGGTTTCAAAGCTCCACTTTGCCTGAGAGAAATAGGAACTTGATCCCAGTTTATAGAATCTGTCTCTGGTCCAAAAGAAAAGTGAGAGAGATGCCCCATAGTCCAGTAGTTAGGCCACTCACCTCGGAGATAGCAGGCCTGAATTCAAGTCCCTGCTTCTCTCAAGCAGAGTTGGGATTTGAACCCAGGTCTCCTATATTGTGGGTGAGTGATCTAATAAGAGGAGGCAGGAGTAATCACTGTCTATTTGCTTTTTCTTGAAAAAGGGTTGACCTGGCTTACACGCCTAACTCCAGGGCTCCTGGCTGTGATCCTGAGAGGAGGGAGGGGTCTCCCTCCAACCGCTAGTTAGCACCTAACTCCCTTTTAGGGTCAGGGCTTAAGCCATAGTCCTCTCCTCAACATTTCCTAATGGCTAACCTAGGCAAATCCCCACTCAGCATGTTGGCTTCTATGAACACCTTTTTAGGCCCCTAATTCTCACCATGTATTGTATAGGGAAACCTAGGTTGTGTGGGGAAGAGGGAGATCCAGGGCTGCCATCATTCAAATCTTCTGATGTTCTTAAGAAGTCTTTCAGATTTGCAAACAGCTTTAAAGAGGTTTGGTCTCTAAGAGGTTTTTGTATCATAAGTTCACAGTAGACAAGTTTCATCTAAGTTCCAGTTTCAGTACAAATTGTCCTCAGGGAGCAACATGTGATTTGATCATTTTAAAAAAAATGGATACAAAAATATATGAATGAATTAAAAGAACATTATGGGCATGCAGGTCATACCAGTCACCTTACTGATTTAAATGTGTACCTATTTGATATACACTGTACAGACACAAGACTTTCCACTTACTGATATCCAGGCTGGGGGGGGCGGGGAGGCATCCAATGTGAAAGGTGCCTGCTGGTGGAATCTCTCAGGCAGCAGGCGGGAGAGCTACAGGAGGAGGTGGCTAGGTTGAGGAGCATCCGAATCCACGAGCAATTCCTGGACAGTGTCCATGTGGAGACAGCTGAGGTACCTGTCCCAGGTACACAGGACTGCTGACACACCACTGGTGGAGGAGGAGATGGCTCAGGGTGGACAATGCTGCCTGCCGGGGGCCCATAGCCGAAATGTTACAGAGGCATTGTTGAGGATTATCCAGCCCTCTGACTACTATCCCATGCTACTCATCCATGAGGGCACAAATGATACTGCGAGGTGTGACACTGAGCAATGAGGGCTCTGGGAGTACGGGTGAAGGAGTTTGGAGCACAGGTGGTATTCTCTTCGATTCTTCCTGTCAAAGGTAGGGGCCCGGGAAGAGTCAGATGCATCATGGAGGTGAATGCCTGGCTGCGAAGATGGTATCGCCAGGAGGGCTTTGGCTTCCTCAACCATGGGATGCTATTCGAGGAAGGACTGCTAGGCAGAGATGGCGTTCACCTTTCGAGGAGGGGAAAGACCCTATTTGGACACAGACTGGCAAACCTAGTGAGGAGGGCTTTAAACTAGATTCGACGGGGACAGGTGAGCAAAGCCCACAGGTAAGTGGGGAACATGGAGACCTGGGAGATGGGTCGGAAACAAGAGGGAGCATGGGCTATAATGGCGGAGAGAAAGGAGGGTCAGGGAAAAACTGGGAGGGAAGATCAAACCAGTATCTTAGATGCCTATATACACATGCGAGAAGTATGGGTAATAAGCAGGAAGAACTGGAAGTGCTAATAAATAAATACAACTATGACATTGTTGGCATCCCTGAAACTTGGTGGGATAATACACGTGATTGGAATGTTGGTGTGGATGGGTACAGCTTGCTCAGGAACGATAGACAGGGGGGAAAGGAGGGAGGTGTTGCCTTATATATTAAAAATGTACACACTTGAACTGAGGTGGAGATGGACATAGGAGACAGAAGTGTTGAGAGTCTCTGGGTTAGGCTAAAAGGGGTAAAAAACAAGGGTGATGTCATGCTAGGAGTCTACTACAGGCCACCTAACCAGGTGGAAGAGATGGATGAAGCTTTTTTTAAACAACTAACAAAATCATCCAAAGCCCAAGATTTGGTGGTAATGGGGGACTTCAACTATCCAGATATAAGTTGGGAAAATAACACAGCAGGGCACAGACTATCCAATATGTTCTTGGACTGCATTGCAGACAACTTTTTATTTCAGAAGGTTGAAAAAGCTACTGGGGGGAAGCTGTTCTAGACTTGATTTTAACAAATAGGGAGCAACTCGTTGAGAATTTGAAAGTAGAAGGCAGCTTGGGTGAAAGTGATCATAAAATCATAGAGTTTGCAATTCTAAGTAAGGGTAGAAGGGAGTACAGCAAAATAGAGACAATGGATTTCAGGAAGGTGGATTTTGGTAAGCTCAGAGAGCTGATAGGCAAGATCCCATGGGAATCAAGACTGAGGGGAAAAATAACTGAGGAGAGTTGGCAGTTTTTTAAAGGGACACTATTAAAGGCCCAAAAGCAAGCTATTCCACTGGTTAGGAAAGATAGAAAACGTGGCAAAAGACCACTTTGGCTTAACCGTGAGATCTTGCATGATCTAAAAAATAAAAAGGAGTCATATAAAAAATGGAAACTAGGACAGATTACAGAGGATGAATATAGGCAAACAACACAGGAATGCAGGGGCAAGGTTAGAAAGGCAAAGGCACAAAATGAGCTCAAATTAGCTACAGGAATAAAGGGAAACAAGAAGACTTTTTATCAATACCTTAGAAGCAAGAGGAAGACCAAGGACAGGGTAGGCCCACTGCTCAGTGAGGAGGGAGATACAGTAACAGGAAACTTGGAAATGGCAGAGATGCTTAATGACTTCTTTGTTTCGGTCTTCACCGAGAAGTCTGAAGGAATGCCTAACATAGTGAATGCTAATGGGACGGGGGTAGGTTTAGAAGATAAAATAAAAAAGAACAAGTTAAAAATCACTTAGAAAAGTTAGATGCCTGCAAGTCACCAGGGCCTGATGAAATGCATCCTAGAATACTCAAGGAGCTAATAGAGAAGGTATCTGAGCCTCTAGCTATTGTCTTTGGAAAATCATGGGAGATGGGAGAGATTCCAGAAGACTGGAAAAGGGCAAATATAGTGCCCATCTATAAAAAGGGAAATAAAAACAACCCAGGAAACTACAGACCAGTTAGTTTAACTTCTGTGCCAGGGAAGATAATGGAGCAAGTAATTAAGGAAATCATCTGCAAACACTTGGAAGGTGGTAAGGTGACAGAGAATAGCCAATGTGGATTTGTAAAGAACAAGTTGTGTCAAACCAATCTGATGGCTTCCTTTGATAGGATAACAAGTCTTGTGGATAAGGGAGAAACGGTGGATGTGGTATACCTAGACTTTAGTAAGGTATTTGATAAGGTCTTGCATGATATTTTTATAGATAAACTAGGCAAATACAATTTAGATGGGGCTACTATAAGGTGGGTGCATAATTGGCTGGATAACCATACTCAGAGAGTAGTTATTAATGGTTCCCAATCCTGCTGGAAAGGTATAACAAGTGGGGTTCCGCAGGGGTCTGTTTTGGGGCCTGCTCTGTTCAATATCTTCATCAATGACTTAGATATTGGCATAGAAAGTACGCTTATTAAGTTTGCAGATGATACCAAACTGGGAGGGTTTGCAACTGCTTTGGATGACAGGGTCATAATTCAAAATGATCTGGACAAATTGGAGAAATGGTCTGAGTTAAACAGGATGAAGTTTAACAAAGACAAATGCAAAGTGCTCCACACATACAGAATGGGAATAGACTGTCTAGGAAGGAGTACGTCAGAAAGGGATCTAGGGGTTATAGTGGACCACAAGCTAAATATTAGTCAACAGTGTGATGGTGTTGCAAAAAAAGTAAACATGATTCTGGGATGTATTAACAGGTGTGTTGTGAGCAAGACACGAGAAGTCATTCTTCCACTCCATTCTGCACTGGTTAGGCCTCAACTGGAGTATTGTGTCCAGTTCTGGGCACCGCATTTCAAGAAAGATGTGGAGAAATTGGAGAGGGTCCAGAGAAGAGCAACAAGAATGACTAAAGGTCTTGAGAACATGACCTATGAAAGAAGGCTGAAAGAATTGGGTTTGTTTAGTTTGGAAAAGAGAAGACTGAGAGGGACATGATAGCAGTTTTCAGGCATCTAAAAGGGTGTCATAAGGAGGAGGGAGAAAACTTCTTCACCTTAGCCTCTAAGGATAGAACAAAAAGCAATGGGCTTAAACTGCAGCAAGGGAGGTTTAGGTTGGACATTAGGAAAAAGTTCCTAACTGTCAGGGTGGTTAAACACTGGAATAAATTGCCTAGGGAGGTTGTGGAATCTCCATCTTTGGAGATATTTAAGAGTAGGTTAGATAAATGTCTATCAGGGATGGTCTAGAAGACAGTATTTGGTCCTGCCATGAGGGCCGGGGACTGGACTCGATGACCTCTCGAGGTCCCTTCCAGTCCTAGAATCTATGAATCTATATAAACATTAGGATATTCATACAGATCTTCATGCTCATTGAAATAAAGGTGCACAATCAGAAACATCAATTTTGTAAAACTGCTACTTTCCTTTGATTAGCAATAAAGGCATTGTTGGCACATTTTATATGTTTCTTTTTCAGATAAATTACCATTAATTTGAAAGCATAAGAGATTTAAATTGCATGAAAGAGGCTATAGGTCAAAATTATATATGTATTGGCCTATTTCTGTTGTTTCTATTTTACTCAAATTTCTCAAGTATACATATTTAAAACTATTCTGGGCAAAAGGAGCAATAAAATAATTACAGTTAAAAGAGAGTACAGATATAACATAAATTGAATATATTTCAATTTTCTTTTTGAATGCCATAAACTAAAATGAGGATGAGAGATTTTTGTGAGGGGTTGAATAATACTGCATGGTAATTCCAAGGATAAATTTTATCAGGATGACTTAATGTTGTTTCCATAAATGTGATGTAAAGCTTTCCTTTGCTCTTATGTTATATTATTAAAAGTAAGCTATTGTAATTAGTTCTGCCCCATCTTCATTAAAATCAGATGATGTTAAAATCTGAGTCATTTCATTTTCTTAACATAAGCAAACATAGGTTTTATAGCGAATTTCTCATAAAGCTGTGTGCCTAAACATTATAAAGATTATTTAAAGGATGGAATGTTCTAAATAAAACAAGTTATATTATTTCTAAAAATGTCAGTTAATAGTATCCACATAATCAAATTAATCTATCTAATGTATTCCCAGGGATATTATGAATTGGGTTTAGCACTTCTGGAACTATAATGCAAAAATGTGAAAGTGTCAACTAATTGAGTCAAGTCAAGTTTTAACATGAATTTTCAACACTTGCTTATGTGTAGCATGCATAAACATGAAAATTGCAAATTTACATACAGAAGAAAATATCTGTGATAAAAAGCTGAGTTATGTGTTGACAAGCTATTAAAAACTGTCCAGATGCTTTGGAAAAACACATATTTTCATAGAACTCTATTATAATTATTTTAACTGGAAATCTTCAATGTCAATATATCGCTGTGCAGTAAGCCCATTCAAAGCCCACTTGAAGTCAATGGAAGTCTTTCAAGTGCCTTCAGTGAGCTTTGGCTCAGCCCTAATAAAAGCAACACAATTTATACCATGTCCTGCTCCAGTCATGTTTTGCAGACTATAGCTGTAGCTTTGGGCAGTTTCCATATTTGTGCCTATGTCAACTGTGTTCAATATCTACCCATACCTACTGTCTAAGCCTGTACAGGTCTGTATTACAGCTGAATAGACCTTGCAAGGTTCAGTTCATGTGAGCTGTACACACTATATTCTGCGGGGTCTTTTTCCTCTTGATACCAATGAGTCCTTTGCTTTCTTCCTCAAAGTACTTTAATCCACTAGTCCTTCCCAGACAGGTAAGGTACGACTTGGCTGATATGGTAGCAATGGAAGCCAATATAAGAACCCAGGTAGATAAATTGTTCAACTAGTACAAAACTTGAATTTGGTAAGATTCTGGCTACTTTGTTCACATAGTCCTAGTATCTATCTAGTACTAAAAAAAGAATTTAAAAAATCCATAGATAGAAACACTGCAAAGCATGGAATTATTATTCCCACTTTATGGATGAGGAACTAAGGCTTAGAGCAGATTAAGAAACTTTCCCATAGTTACACAAAAAATTTAAGGCTGAGCCAAGAATTGAACCTCTTCTTAGTTCTAGTCCAGTGTCATGTCCCCCTCACCATCCACACCTACTGAAGTGGGACCCTGGATGGGGAATACAGGTTCAGTTGGCCTGAATTGTGATATCTTCATCTTTGGTAATGTCACAAATCTATACAAAATATTTATTTAGTTTGTCTTTTTGTATAATGTAATTTTGTTTGAAAGACTCTGAGGCTGTAAAATAGAAGTAATTTCCATAAATATACTCTCAGTTCTCTGGAGAACAAACAAAGCAATAGTTTTGGTCCTTGTTAGATATGATTTTCTCAATGGCTATCTAATTTAATTTATGTGACTATTTCTGTCAGTTCTTCTCTTCATATTGTAATACAATGAAAAATATATTGTTTTGCTGCAGAACCTCTTTTAAAAGCTTTTATTGTTGTGTTAAATCAATTGGCATTGAGCCAAATTTGTGTAAGTGGATTTTCTCTCAAACTCCTGTTCTCTCTCTTTCTCTGTTACAGCTCACTGATTAACTTCATGATGAGAAAAGTAAACTGCAAGAAGAATGCATTCTTGTCCACAAAATGTCCCAAGGGTTCTTTCAGATTTCACACAATCACTATGCAGAAATAGATCAAGGAACATGCAGTTGATACTAATAAATAAATCTTTTCTAGTTCAAGGTCATAATATGCTTACTTCAAAAATGCTCTGGGACAGCAAATGTCCCTGCTACAGCCTACAAGATCTCTCACATAAAAGAAGCTCTTAGAAGACTGGAAGTTTCAGAGGATTAGTAGGGAAACAGTTATGGAATATTTTAGCTCTGAAAGTGACACAAATGCAGTCCATGTTGGCTAAACCTCCATCTTTATCACCATCCTCTTTTCTCTGTACATCCTCTCCCACTATAGGTGGGAATATTCACACAGTTTCAGCTACCAACTATATATAGATGACTCACAAGTCTGCCTCTTGACTCTCACATCACAGACTGGTTCTGACATCTGAAATTCGGTCTCACTATCAACTTAAACTTATGTTCAAAACGTAAGTTGTGGGTTATATTTTCTGGACTAGCTGATGATCACTTGACATGAATCTGGAGAGAGCTATGAGACCTGGCATTGGTCCAGGTTTTGGTTTAAATCAGAGACGCCTTAAACTTGAGCTAATCTATGGTGGCTGTCACAATGGGAGTCCCAGCAAGGCATACAGGGGCACTTCAGACATGCTTTCTGCACTGGTGGTCTGGAGAGGGAATGGTGTGGGAATTGCTACAGCAGCTCTATGCAATATGAATATTCACCTCATGACTAGATTTTCCTAGCAACACACTGGAAAATTGAGACTTGCATCTTTCTTGCAAAACTCTCTCTGCTGCCCAGTAGTCTGCCATTGCTGACAATACCACCATCATAGCTGTGAATTAGATTCAGCTGCAAGCCTTCAATGTCTCTCACTAGGCATATGCAAGATTGCACCAAATTTTCCACTTCTTTCTCCATAATATTTCTAAATCTGTTCTTTCTTTCTGTCCCGGAAACAAGAACTCTGCCCAGGCCTCCCTCATCTTAAAACTCCTCTTCTCTGACCTCCCAGATACTCACATTGCCCCACACTAGTCTACAGCTAGTCAAAAGTTTTGAAAATTTTGATGAATTTTGAAAATTTTACACAAAAAACTTGTACAGTTATTACAAGTGTTGTGCATCAGTGTCAAAGAAGAAATATTGAGTGCCAGCTGAAATGACTGATTTTCCCTCTTCACTAGCTTTTTTAAAAAATGAAGATTTGTGTTGATTTAAATATATATCTAATTGTCATACAGTTACAGAGGGTCTTGTGGCACCTTTAAGACTAACAGAAGTATTGGGAGCATAAGCTTTCGTGGGTAAGAACCTCACTTATTCACATGCAAGACATACAGTTGTCATACAGTTCGCTCTACTGACTCACTCATCACTTAAGCACCTTAACTTAACCCCCATTATCTCCATCACCTCCAAAATGGGCTGTGTTACATGCTTCTTGCTAATTTCCTACTAACATTTTACACAATTTTCAAAATGACAGTTGATTAGAAAATGTTAATTTGGCAAAAATATATCTTGGGGATATAATTTGGGACAAATTCTTCAGTTCTGCTGCAAAATCTTCTAGATAGTTCACTCTGCTTTTCTTTCCATATCAGAACCCCATGGACTCTTTGGTCATTCTTTTTATGCAAGAATTGACATTTCTATTTTGCTGATATAAAACACTGAAATATTTTAAGGATTTGAGATTATGTTTCTCAAAAATTAAAATACCAGTCTTTTTCCTATAAAAGAAGAAGAATCCGGGGATGAAAGAAAAGGAGCTTTAATTTAGACATAGTTATTCTAAAGAACAAAAACAATATACGAAACAATTGAAAATGTCCCACGAATTATGAATCACCAATATCATACACTGCCATAGCTAGCATAGAGAGATCTGGTTTAATCCCTAGGGTTTTTGTTTCTTTGAATGAATTTGGTCATCTAGAAGACACAAACATTGGCAATGTGAGCTGTGACTTTGTTTTAGAAAACATAAGTAATGGATCCAACATGGTAATCAATCACATGTGTAACTTTAAGAACATGAGTAATTCAACTGAAGTAAATAGGAATACTTTAATGTGTTCAAAGTTACACACATTTCAGTAGCTGGCAGGGGCGTACACCAGGAGAGGCAAGCAGGGGCACAGAGCTTTTGTGGGTCTGGGGCCATGGCGGGGAGAGTGAGCTCCTCTGGCCCTGGGAGGGGCAGAGAATGTTCACCCTCCAAAAGTGGTCAAAATTACATTCCTGCACATGGCCCTGGTAGCTGGTGTAATCAGGGCTTTAATCATAAATTCTAACATTTTTCAGAGCCCAACACTGATCTTGGGATATTCATCCGTGTACATCATAATTCTAGTTCATGAGATTTTTCAAAATATATTAATTCAGAAAAATTACCCAAATCTGCTCTCAATGTAGTCAATGAAAATTTTGTCATTTATTCTGATAGGAGCAGTCCCCTAATTTTGATACAGAATTTCCAGAAAATAATCTATACAGAGCTGATTTGAAATCCATTGAAGTCAATAGGCCCTACATTAACTTTATGTCACCACTGAATGCCAATTACCAGCATATTATACAGTAAATATTTTGCTATGAAATACAATTAATCCAAGTGAATGTTGAGTGACCTAGTCTAATCAGTTCCATCACAGTATTGAAATAGCTTAAGTTACAAATATCAGAGGGGTAGCCGTGTTAGTCTGAATCTGTAAAAAGCAACAGAGGGTCCTGTGGCACCTTTAAGACTAACAGAAGTATTGGGAGCATAAGCTTGCATCTGAAGAAGTGAGGTTCTTACCCACGAAAGCTTATGCTCCCAATACTTCTGTTAGTCTTAAAGGTGCCACAGGACCCTCTGTTAAGTTACAAATGTCATTAATACTATATTCCATAATAAAGAGACTTAATTAAAATGATTAAAAGCATAACTATTGAGCAGATTGATAGCAGTGAAGGGTAAATAGAAATAATATGATATAGATAAGTACCGTATATACTTCTGTGTAGCAAAGAACCCCGGGATAATTTATATTTTTAGCTGATTAAACTCTATTCAGGGATCTAAATATTTATGATTGCTCCAGGAATGATACTGCCATTAATAACACACAAATTCATATAGAATTACTGAAGGGTGTTCTTTAATGCAATATGCTTATTAAGCTATCTCAGAAATTCAAATAATGAAGCTTGCCAAATGAAGATCTTTTTTTTCTGAATTTTACAACCTCTGATTGCTAGATAGAAGTAGCCATATTTGTGCACAGAGAGAAAGAATACATCTACAGTAAGTGATGTACACACTTTATTATTTCTTACTTTCTTCTGTTTTTTTCCCTTTTCTACGCACATTTAATAGTTTTACTTAACTGTTCTCATAATTTTGATAATTTTAAGGGACTAATATTTTGAAGTTTATTTTTAAATTTTTATTTTTAAATTTCTGCTACTGGAATATATGAAATTCCAGGAAAACTAAAAAATCCCCTATTACTCATCATTCCTCCTCCTCCTTTTTGTTTTTATTATACACATAATGTGATGTGTGATGTTATGAGACTATTCTCATCTCATATACCACCCTTCAGACATTATAGTCTTGTTTTATAAACTCACTGAAATACTTTTTTTTTTTTTTAAATGCTTATTTCAAAGCCTGGTCCACATAACATTGGAGGCTTTTTTCCTTTGTGTTAATGATGGATAAATGATTAGGATACTGAATATTGCTGCTGTTGACTTTCAAAAGAAATCATCATAGATTAAGGGTCCAGTCCTGTTATTTAAATACAGGCAAAGCTCCCAGTATATTGAATGAGAATGTTGCCTCTTTAGAGACTGTATAATCAAGCAAATACATCAAGAATCCACTCATTAGTACCCTATCAGTGTACACCTCCAATGCTTGAATGGGCTACAAATGATCCTCAGGTGGATTATTGCTATTAGGTTATGGATGCTTAATTTACATTCCATTTCAACAGTTTAAAAACATTTTTGAAAAGTTTAAAATACAGTATGGACCTGACTGAAAGCCTACTGAAGCAATGGAAAGACTGCTCTGGAAATGAATTCAATGTGCTTTGGATCAGATCCTAAATCCTACGTTATAGAAGAAGAAGAAGGGAGAAATAATATGGAAAGGATTATAAAATATTTCCTGTATTATTTTGAATATATTAATAGTACATAATTTAAGAACCCTCTTCACCTTTTCTTCTCGAAGATCCCTGGCCTTAGAGGTCCTCTTCTCTGACCTCAAGCCCCACAACTGCCCTTTCAATAGATTGTGGTCTAACCACCACTTTCATCTCAGTTCTATTGAGAATCTACACAGCTTCTAATTTTGTTTTATTTTTTAAAAGTAGTGAGTGATGAAGAGACTGAAATTTCATACCCCACTGACCTTTCTCTTGGAGGACACTGTGCACCATATAACTAGGTCACTGATAGTCTGTGGCTTCTAAAAATGCACAGGTGGGTTTGAGTGATCCCTTCCTTACTCTTGGAAGGGTGTTTTCTTTGGTGGTTGGGGGGCTGCTTGGGAGCAGTAAGGCTATGGAGCTCAAAATATCTATCTAGAATAGCAAAAGAAAGAAGAAAAAAGTATGGCTGTAATAAGATTACAGATTAATCAGGGAAGATTGGTGAATGAGACTAGGACATATCCCATCACTGAATCCTCTTGTCCTTCCCTACCAAGGCAGAATAAGGGTACCTTTGAGGGGGACTTCAATCTTTGAAGATTTAAGGACCTAAACTGTTTCCACTAATATTCATATAAACCATTATAAAAGTATCTGTTGCATATGTAAGACTTTCAAAAGAGGTCATGGATTTTGCTTGGTATCATAAAAATGACTTATAATCATATTTACATAGCAATTGTTGAAAGTTCTCTGTTTGATGTCACTATGTAGCCACTATATGTCTATTTTCTTCTCATAAAAAGAAAGGCATCTTCATTCTTCTGACAGATGATCCCCCAAATGTTCAGATGTTCAATTCTGATAAGCATCTGATTACCTGAATCTTTGAGTGCTCTCACCAGGACCTGCAACCTTAATATTTCACTCAACCCTCCTCCCACCAAACACTCCTGTTCCCTCTGATGCACCTGTGTTGCCTTCTTGAGGGATGTCTAGCAAAATCCTCCACACACCACCCACCACTGCTGGGCCTACTTCTGCGGCTAGCAGGCACACTCCTCAAATAATTTAGTATGGAGCCTCACTCATTTTGAGGAGCAACCAGTCAGCCCTCACTTCCTTATAGCATTGATATCGTTCATCTATGAGGATTAGTCAGAGGGCTGAATTATCATGATAGTGCAGGACTCAATAACCCCACACGTAGGTCTTACTGAAATCATTATATTGATATTTAATAGTCCATCTGGAGTAATATATCTCAAAGCACCATGGCAGTGTGAAACCTTGGACAGTGTGGCTTCCTTCCCTCTCTTTTTCCCCAGGAGATTAGCTCCTACTGGCGGGAGTGAACAGTTTAGTTTCTCCTGAAGAGGCAAATGAGAACACAGCAATGTTTAGGAATAGGGGAGGCAGGATGAACACGCATTATCCAAAAAGGAGTCAAAAGACACCCTTTGGGTGTCTGTTGAAGAAGTGATCTACTTGCAAAGTGGATCCACTGTGACAACTATCCTAAGGGGACTTGCTCCTGCAGAGGCAAGGAATGGTCACTGGGATAAGAGACACCCACAAAGTACTTCCCAAAATTCTCCTCTATAGCTGTTTCTAAGCTAAGTTTTCCTTTCTCTATTTTACTGATAGGACTATCAAAGAAGAGGTCTGTGTAGCTCGAAAGCTTATGTCTCTCACCAGCACAAATCGGTCCAATAAAAAATATTACATCACTGACCCTGGACTATTGTCTAGGACTATTGAACAGTCTATTCATTTCACAGAGGTTTAATGGAGTGTATAAAAAGAAATGAACTATTTTTTCACTGGAAAAGGGAAGAGAATTTTTCCTACCAAGGAAAATGAGGAAAAGCTGCATTTCTATTTGTTTTTCCTTAGTTTACAAAGCAAATTACAAGTATTTTAGAATTCATCACCCCTTCTACTTTTTGTAACACATAAAACTGATTTCTGTATAGCATGAACATTACATGTTTATTCTGTAGCTACAAATACTAATATTTTTCTTAAATTTTGAAATGTAGATGATTGTTTCTTTCACACAAAGATATAGGGCTTGCAATGTGAACCATTTTTTTTCTCCAATGCAGGCTGCAATTTTCCAAACTCTTAAAACTAAATCCAAGATGTTACATTAGGCCATGTATTTCTGGCAATGTGCAAATGATGTATCCCTGCCATTAATTCTTAGTGAAGCATTCTAGAGAGCACAGGTGGCCAATATGTATTAGTGCTTATCATAGCAAGACTGACTCCACCACAGGAAATATATTATATAACTCATTAGAGCTACAAGGCCATATTGTATGAGAATTTGCAAAAAAACAGTAAGCTTCTATATACAAAAAATAAAGGAAATGTTCATTAGAGACATGCCAGCATGCTGAGGAACAGCCATTATTGCCATTCGCAATGCCAAGTGGCAGTGATGAACTAGATGAGTTGAAACAGACCACAAAATGTTTGTAATAAGCCTAATATATAAGACCCATAACCAAGGTATATGTGTTTTGTGGGATAAGTACAAAATTGTGTTTTGGCACAGGACTATTTACACAAATCTTCCTACAAACTTGCGCTATTTGAAAAATTAGATGAATTTTTGGTGAAAATTTTCATGTTTTTTTGGTCTAAAATTGAAAATTTTCAACTAGCTCCACTAAAAACATTATTGGGAGGATCCATTTCTAATCTCATCTGAAAACAGTGTCATTGCACTGGTATAAATGAAAGCAGAAATGGGCCCAGAACAGTTTAATATACTATTTTACAGATGTTTAGGCTGAGCAGTATAATATATTGAGATAGGAAGTAGTGAGATAGACAGTTTTGTACAGTGTGTTGAGGACAACATTTGGTCAGACTCTGAGCTGTGTTACATTGGCATAAATCTTCACTGTGACTTCAGATGAGTTACTCCAAATTTATACTGGTACTGTATTACTGAAATCAGAATCTGGCCCAGTATGTTTTGACCAAGATACAAGTTTGCCTCGTTTTACATATAAGAAAAATGACACCAGCCTATTATAGCTATTGTTCTAGCACATCATCTCTAATATAGAAAGTTAGATTAAGATTTATAAAACTACTAACTGGAGGACCAATAGTCCATCTGTAAAGCTGGTGGATATGTTGTTGCAATGCTCTGGTAGATTGTAGAACTCTGACACCATTGTCACTCCCACCTTTAGTCAGATTACTAAAGGATTATTAAAAAGAAGTTTTGTTAAAATTCCATGTATTTACATGAACAATAGTCTTCAGATTCTTCTAATGAACTAAAATGTGTTTTTATTCATATTGATTCTAAAATTATTCTACCAGTGAGTACTGTGAAAATACTAAAAAAAAAAGCAATAGTTCAACAGATCCTAATCATTTTAAAGGTGATGTGGTAATTACACTGAAACAATGTTAGGTTATGTGATCATCCATAGATAATAGAAAATCATCATTTTTTAAAAGACCCACATATCATCACTACTAGTTTTAAGTGAACAATTTCCCACATTTAGACAAATCCATGAGGCAAGACAGAGGTGACAATTATCAGGGTGATAGGGATCTTCATTAAAAAGTCCTTATTGTTTTTCTACATATACACCTCTTTCCTATTCTAAACAATGTTGGCACTATAATACGAATAATTATAGTGCCAATAACAGTTGATGTATTTGACTCCAGTTAAAATGCACCATCTTCTATATTCCCTTCCTTCCATGGAGGTGGCATCTTTCTCCGAACTAGAGAAATATTCACTTTCCTTCACTGCTGAGGAGCCCAAGAATAAAAACCTTATCAAATATACACTCAAGTCAGATCAGACACAAATTTGATGTCCTATTGGCTAAAATATCATTCTGAGAGCCAATCAGTGCAAAACCATTGTGAGAGAGGCTAACTAAGGGCTCTTTACAAAGCAACACACTGTCACTTATCTGACTAATTACCCACAAAAGAAAAAAAAATCTCTTCCCACTACTTTACATATAAAAAGGTTGAGTGCATCTCAAGAAGCAAGGTCCTTCCAACTCAAATCTGATTCTTTTAACTTCCTCCAATGTTTTTTCGATTAAATGTATCACCTCACAGTGGTCCTGTAAAATATATGGTCTGCTAGATATCAAACTCCCCTTTTTGTATATCTCCTGATCTCTTCTTCTGAATTGCCGCTTACACTGCATACACACAAGCGCTTTCCTGAAATTAACCCCAAAGATGCCAAAATTGCAGTCAGATGAATTACACCATAGCATACTGTGACATAGAGGCCCACTGGCGCCAATTGGCAAAGACTTCACTGTTCTTTACAAGCAAATTCGGTCTCAGATCTGATGAACTCACTAAGCCTAATATATCACTTTCATGGTATTTATTCATACAGGGTAGCACATGAGGTCTCTACTGAAAGCTTGCAACTTATTGATAATCATAGTGAGATGTGTATATGGGTAATATTTAAGGAATAATGTTAATGTTTTGAAAATTATGTCCTTATGATCTTGGAGTGAAAGTCAGTCACCAGCGTGAAAGTTGTCACCCTTCCCTGATTAGCTGGTGATGTAATTCAAGGCTCAATTGTCTACTGTTGCAAGAACCCAGAAAAGTCAATGGAGAACTATCAAAGACAAACAATGAACATCAAAGCTACTTGGCCGCGGAAGGAATGATAGGACATAGAGGGGATGGCCCTGTCTGTGCATAACAACAGACTGATTCAGTATATCACAGAGTGGAGAAAGACACTCTCCCTTCATTCACTGAGGAGGCAACTTGATGAGGGTGGAGTCCTTCATGAAAGATTGGGTTTTAACTCCTTAGGGCTAGCAAATGCTGCAAAAATGCTTGGGGTGGCGGTGAGAATCTACTTTATTAGCTAGGAAAGGTAATTCATTATAATTGTAGGGTCTAGTTTGGATGTTATGATTTTGTTTGGTATGTAACCATTTGTTTCCCTCAAACACACTTGTTTCTATTTGTATCTTTATTTTGAAATAAATTTCCCTTTTTTTTTTTTTTTTTTTTTTTTACTGTAACTGAACTCAAGTGTAATACACTTTTACAAAGTAAAACTGGTAAACTGGAGTATGTTGTTCCTTTGGGAATGGAGGATCTGGGATTTCTATGGATATCCAGTGATCAGGGGCTGGATATCACAGGGATACACTCTAAAGGGACGCAAGGTCTGGGGTGCATCTGTTGTCTACGGGCGGTGCTGATATAAGTCACAGGAGTGGCTGACACTTTGGTTTGTGTTAGGGAGCTAACACCCAGCTGGCACAGGAAATGCTCCCTCATGCTCGAGGCAGGTGGCAATAAGGTGACTCCGCCCTGGGTGCCCTGAGAAGCTGTCAAGGCTGTATCCCCACTTTGACCTTTAGGGTACAAACGTAGGGGCCTGCATGAAAACTTCTAAGCTTAACTACCAGTTTAGGTCTGGTCCGCTCCCACCATCCCAATGGATTCCCTCCCTGGGAAGCCATGAGAAACCTTTCACCAATTCCCTGGTGAATACAGATCCAACCCCCTTGGATCTAAAAACAAGGAAAAATCAATCAGGTTCTTAAAAAGAAGGCTTTTAATTAAAGAAAAATGTAAAAATCATCTCTGTAAAATCAGTATGGAAAATAACTTTACAGGGTAATCAAACTTAAAGAGCTCAGAGGACTCCCCTCTAGTCTTAGGTTCAAAGTACAGCAAACAAAGATAAACACTCTAGTAAAAGGTACATTTACAAGTTGAGAAAACAAAGTAAAATTAAGACACTTTGCCTGGCTTTTTATTTACAAGTTTGAAATAGGAGAGACTTGTTTAGAAAGATGTGGAGAACCTGGATTGATGTCTGGTCCCTCTCAGTCCCGAGAGCGAACGCACAACCCAAACAAAGAGCACAAACAAAAGCCTCCCCCCCCCCCCCCAAGATTTGAAAGTATCTTGTCCCCTTACTGGTCCTTTGGGTCAGATGCCAGCCAGGTTACCTGAGCTTCTTAACCCTTTACAGGGAAAAGGATTTTGGAGTCTCTGGCCAGGAGGGATTTTATAGTACTGTACACAGGACAGCTGTTACCCTTCCCTTTATAGTTATGACAGAAGCATCACACATTTCCTAAATATTGTCTTTTAGCTTTTCCCAGTGCTACAGTTCCTAATACTATCATAGTGGGATCAATCAGTAGTGATATAAACACTGGTGTATTTTGAGCAATCCGGTGACACCATCCTTTAT
Source organism: Malaclemys terrapin pileata (assembly GCF_027887155.1). Lineage (NCBI taxonomy): Eukaryota > Metazoa > Chordata > Testudines > Emydidae > Malaclemys > Malaclemys terrapin. The sequence continues at coordinate 96,559,948 of NC_071509.1, forward strand.
CTAATGATATCCACATTCAAATAAAATTGATAAATACCTACCCAACTAGGAACCAGTAGGATTTTAACAAATGTTGATGCAAGGCCCTCACTACAGCTGTGGTGTTTGCTAGTTACCATCTATAAGAGAATGCATGGAGGAATAAAGTTCTCTGAATGGATTTTACTGCCCTCAGTAAGATTTTTATTTGAATAACAAGACCAGCTTTTGAAAAGCCTGGGGTATCCTGATACATTCGTGAAGGTTGCATGTAAGCTCGATTACGGAATGTTTGGCAGAGGACATCCAGGTGTCTGGACACTTCCCATCAGGAGGGAAATCAGAGATTTGCCCTTACATCAATTCTCTTTCAATTCTGACTAATTTAAAAATAGCAGTGTATTAAATCAGAGTATTTTTACTGCTGATTTTATATCGATAATATTTTAGATAGAGATGGTTGCAAATGGAAATGGATTATGGAAAATGTGTTACAGAAATGGCCCATAAAATCTGTGTCACCTATACCAATTATTGAAAAAGCTAGAAAAATCCTGAAATTTGGCAAGAAAACTTTCTATGGTTACTTGAAGTCATAGATTCCAGCTCCCTGGGAATGTAGAGTGCTTACAAACTTGAACTCCTAGATCACCCAAAACAAAAGTTGTGCATGATTACCAAAGCAAGAAACAGGTAGACAAATGGATATTGCCCTGACACCCAATCATTGGGATCCTAGTCCCAGCTTCATTACCCTACCATTGGGGAGAAGTTATTACAACTGGTGCAACTTTAACACTGAATCATTTATCATCTACCTTTCTCTTCTGCTTCAATAATTTTGAAACATGCAATATGAAGTGTTTTTCAAAAATAAACAAAATTTGCAGTAATACTGTAAAACCATACACCAGAGCCAAGAGAACTGTTTGATTCAGGAAAAAATGTGGACCATAATGCAAGATCTTTATTTAAATGGGAAAAAGTATAATACACTTTCATGAAAAAGTAGACATATAGGAAGCCTTTCTTTGTAAATAAGGGAAGGAAATGCAGACTAATAGAGCTTTGAAGCTACTATCGTTGATGTTTTGCATGTGTGTGTATGAAAATGAATTTTATTTTCCATGTAAATAAGCCTGACTGGAAACTGAAGTAAAACTGTTTAATTTTCATGAAACATGGGAAAATAAGATTTTATGACTGATTTCAGAGCAATAAGAATTTTTTTCTCCTCACAGTTTTACAGGCTATTCTATTCTATTTCTTTCAGGTCCTTTTTTATATTTAGACAACGATCACTGCATCTCAGAAAATATAGACTTCTAAATCAGAATTTCCTGAGGTGCTTGAAAACACACAGCTCAAAAAAGCAACTAAGGCCTCAGCGACAGCTACACAAACTACAAAATATCCCAGTGCTCCCTCTTGAGAGGCAGCATAACATATGGTTAGCATGGGGCTTTTCTCATCAGCCCAGATTGACGTAAAATTATCCAGTTAGGGTCAATCTTCATGCACAATATTGGAACCAGGTCTCGTATGACTATATATTTATAGGCTGGAAGAAAAATCATTTAGAACTTTGGGAAATGAACAGTTGGCATAGTAGACAGCTTTAGCTGTACTTAAGTCCCATACAGCTTCTAGCTTATTCTCAATAAGGCATGCAGGGAATTAAATATGGAATTCCAATTATTATCAAAGAGAGCTGTCGGCATGATTCTCTATACACCATGCTGAAAAATCTACCCTCTAGTAGCTAATAGCATATATTCAGTGCTGCAGGTGAAATGCTGATTACTGAATTTACATCCAAGCAATTTTGAAAACCTCCTACTGTATATATTTTGCATATCTTGCTTCTCTTCCTCTTTAGATGAAGACCACTGGAAAATCCTCTTGGCTACAACAGGGCAAGTGACACAACATATCAGCATCACACTATGTTTAGTATAATACACTACAGTGCAATACAGTGAACTTCACAATAGTCTGTTCAAACACAAACAAATTCTGCCAGTGGATATGTATATGAAACTCCCATTGACCACTATGGAAATGGTATGCGCATACCCAAGGGCAATTCAGCCTTAGATTCTTTCATTTATCTTATTATTTGTGGATTAAAGAGAAGTCAATGGCACTAATTGGAAAGTTTTACATAAAAGAGTAGAGGGAGAAGAATTGCTGCAACACATTGAGATTGACACATTCTCTTGAATAAGGCCACATCCTCTATGATACATTATCCTCAGACAGGACAATCAATATTTTCAAATAAAAGTAAAGTTCATGACCTCCTGATAGTTGGTTGCCTATTCTCTTGTCAATGTTTTAGGTGTAGTTAATGTGTCTATCAAGTATCTAGACACAATTTGAATTTATGCAGGCAATTAAGAGGCCTGGTTGCAATTTAAAAGGGTTACTATGATATATGGGGGTGAGAGAAACAGTTGCTGTTCTCAGTTTGATGTTGTCTTTTCCATAATTTGGTCATTAACTTAAGTTTGACTCCTGTAAGGCTAAACAAAAGAAAACAAAGCCAAGAGATTTTAAACTCAAAATTTGTCCTTGGTTACATGTGTGTGGTGAGGGGGGGGGGGAGGGGGAAATGACAGATTGCTGAGACACCCACTGAATTTTTCTCTCTATAGTCTTTCATAGTGTCCATTGCCATATTATTTAACTTTCCCAGGTAAACTAGTCCCGCAAGGCAAGATCTCTAGAGAACTTCATGTAGTTTTTGGCCTTTCTTTCTTCCTTGATTATAAAAAAGCTAAATAAAATGAGTTATGGTTTGGCAGTCCTTCCCATAGAAGGATTTCCCTTTTTATTAGTTTCATTTTTCATGTGTGTCTACAGTGATGTTTTCAATTTCCCAATCAGCAATCTCAATGCTGATTATCTGGAACAAATGCACTAAGTCGTAAGTGATCAGGTATGGTCAGGATTCAGCAAAGTCATTGACTCCTTTTCTTCCTTCCTACTGGTTCCCCCTCCCCCCCCATCTCTTGCTTTTAAAACAGGAAAAACTCCGTTTATATACAGGTAGTTAGTAACTAGCCAGATGCTATGAAAAGTAATTGGTTAGCAGACTAAGTTACATAACTTATTCTCCACACGGTTGAAGACTCAACTTCATTGGCTTTACTAAGCAGTGCAGGAATCACGTAAAGAAAGTATGATCAAATTAATACCTTTCAGGGACCATTTGCCACCACCACAACTTATTTTATAATTCATCTGCTTTCAATGGTATCTGTAGTGATACTATTTCTGTAAAGTATTACAGTAATTTCAGTCCACTACTCATATTTAAATGTTAATAGAGTGAAATAGCTCACATCCATATTTTAATGGGTTTAAGTATGTGCAGTTCACCTACTTTTGGAAAGAAAGGTTTCTCAAGATGTGAAAAACAAAGTCAACCAAATTCAACTGAAAAATTAAATATGAACAAACTATACATGAACAGCTATTTAAATTGTTATTTTCTCACCTTATATGTACCCCAGGTTGTTAAATATTTGGGAATGTTAACCCAATTCTAACCCTTAGCAGGCTCCTGCTTCCCCCCCCCCCTTCCCCTTCCCCACTGCCTCTTCTTCTTCCACTATCCCCCTCCCCTCACTCCTACATACCCATCCCCCTGCCCTATCCCCCTCATTCTTTCCTCATTGGCTCTTCCCCTGCCCCCTTTGCCTTGCCCACCGCGGGCACTCACCATTGTACAGAAACCAGAATGGTGGCTATGAAGGGTGCCCAGCACACACAGAAGGTGAGGATGATCAGCCCTAGGACCCACTGGTGTCTAGGACACTGGTGTCCAGCTGCTGAGTCAGCGAGCTGCAGAGGGCATCTCAAGAAAAGGGGGGGTTCTGTTTCGGAGGGCAATGTTTCCCTATTCCCTCAAGTACATTCATGGGTGTCCCCAGCCCTGCCCCACCGCAAGCTGGGAATTGAAGTCAGATCAAATAAACTCATGATAGTGATACTGACCTTTATCTTAAAGTTATTATTTGATTATTGTTGAACACAATAACCAACACAAGAGACAAACATGTGTCAAGTGGATTACACCAGGTTCTACAGGAATAACTTAAAATGTCAATGTTTTTCTTCATATTATAGAGTGTAAGAGTAGGTCTGGATATTGTTTGTCTTTGAGCGTATCCATGCTTGTGGCCATCTGAAGTGGTATGCTGAAAAATAATTAGGCAATATCCAACCATTTCTTGTAAGAGCAATATCCAATAGTTATAAATAAATACAAACAAAGACACAGTACTTTTCTACATGCTTAGACTGTTGCCCCCCTCATTTTATACTCAAATAGTAAACCTATTGATCTCAGAGGAAAGTAGGATCTCTGTACCAAACATGGAGGATCTCTCAAGTTTAACTGGATGTTGTGATTATGAATCAGATCCTATATATTTTCCTGCAATGGATGGATGGAGGATTGGCATTTTTGATTATTTTTTAATTAATTCCACAAACTCCCTCTTTCTGCTATATTCTTCATCACCATCAGAAACTGTTGTGTGTGCAGCAGACCGCATAGCCTGCTCTTAACTTTTGGCTGGTGTATTCTGCCTTCAGAATGTTAATTTTATTCTACTACTATAGACAATTCAAAACATGCCAGGGCTATTGTATACAAACTTTACACACTTGTCTCTAGCCTACCTACCTCACTTTTCTAAGGCTATTTTTTTTTTCGTTTTTGTTCTTTTTTGCATTCTCCAGCTCATTGCTTGTATATTGCCATTACTTTTAGTTGTATTCTGTTGAAATTGGACTGAAGGACATCATTGTATGATTTTCTGCCTGTTGTTTGCTAAATATAAATGTTTGTTGCCCAGTAAAGGGTCAATATTCAAACAGTTTACTACTTTACTGGAGTTACCAAACAGTTCTGTTTAAACGAATATTGGATTGGTTTAGATAAAAAATAAAGCAAGTTTATTAAGAAAATAAAATAGGATTTTAAGTAAATTCAAGTATCATGTATTAAAGAAAAATAAAGACAAAATGCTTTTTAGTAGCAAAAACGTAACAAGCTAGACTTGGTTCAAGGTTAAATGCCTACCACATGTTCCCACCAATTAAACTTTGAAATGCATGCTTCACGGAGGTGGATAGGGCAGGGCTAAAATGGATTTTTTCCAACTTTCATAGATTTGTAAGGCCAGAAGGAATTATTGTGATCCTGTAGTCTGATCTGCCAAGACCAGGCCCATACAACTTAGAAATTCCTTCATTAAGCCCCATAACACCTGTTTGAGTGGCTATAGCAAATCTTTTGGAAAGCCATAAAATTTTAAGATTTCAAGTTAAACAGTGAATTATCCTCACTGTTATAATTTGTATCTTGTTTCCAGTTTAAATTTGTCAACTAACAGTCTCTGGATCATGTTATATTTTGTCTGCTAGAATGAAAAGGCTTCTATTATCAGGTATATTCTTTCTTTGTAGGACTTCAGACTAATTTACACTAACCTGTGGTTATTTGGTTGAAACCCTTTGAATACATGTTTCTATATGCTTTCATAACTAGTAGGCATAATCAGCTGGTAACTTTATCTTTTCCATTTTAATCCATAAGGTACATACAAGAGTGTAAATCATATGGGGATAAATCTTTCAGCTTTTTGTCCAGGATCCCTGGACGTGGAATCAGTAAAATGAGGAGATTTTGGGGTCCATGAGTCCACTATTAGACTAATTATAAGCATATCATCTAATCTTCCTGCTGCCTTGGGATGCGCTACATAAGGCAAGGTGAAGTCTTTTCCACCATTTAAGCTCTAGTAATCTTTATGGAGCAGTTCAGCTACATCAGAGGTGGATTCCATTCCCTGACTGCATGTATTTGCCAAGAGCTTAACCTTGGGCTAAGTACTGGACTCAGGAGTTGCTCCATGAAGAACTAAAGAACCTATCCTTTTGCAGCTTCATGCATTAAACTTCCAATGAAGCCAAAAAAGAGCCCCAGATGTAAAGCTGTGGCAAGTTCAAGCTTCCTATAAGTTTTTTTTGTTGTTGTTTTAAATTATTCCAGTTGGGATCCAGAATTTGACAAAGACCATCCAGAGCTATGTAAACTGATGGCTACTAGCCACTATTATGTATTACATTACAGCTTAATGAATTTACCCAAATTTTAGTCCTCATTTATTTTAAAAGGTTTAATCATGGCTTGTAACTTGTAGAGGAAGATTCAATGTCTTATAAACTTGAAATAGATAAAAAAATATTCTTTTACTTTGGGGTAGAAATTACATTATATTATATAACAACTAGATTTCATTACTTTTCTTTGTTTTAAATTCTACTGTTTCTATGAACCACTAATGCTTTGAAAAAAATAAAGCTAAATGAAAAAAAAAAAAAATCCACCAAAGGTCTTTAATCTATATGAAGGACCAAAACCTGGCAGCTGCTAAGCAGGAACAATTGAGTATATGCATTTCCGCTAGACAGCGCTGAATTGATAAGGTAAACAGATTGTGAAAGCAAGATCTTTTTCAAGGAAAATAAACAGGTGCAAGCTTTCTAACATCAGAAAGATATCATCATTTCAGATTAGATGGATCAATTCTGTGCTATATCCTCTTTATGAAACAGTGTGGACATCTATCAGCTTTTGCTAACAAACCTTTAAGAAAAAAAGATCAGTACCTCTTCTCATCTTGTCTTATGGACAATATAATAGTAAGACAAATGGACAAAAAGCATATTTACATTTTTTAAATAAGCTCAAACAAAAGAGAAATGCATTAATGAATGTCCTCATGTTTTCATCAAGGGCCCAATCCTCATAAATATCTCCAACTTTCATTGAATGTTTGTTGAAGACACTTAGTACATCAAAGGATTGACCTCAAAAGGCTGTCCAGTTAAACCCTTTTCCTACTGAATATATTTACTGACAAAATTTAAATTAAATAAATAAAATCCATCATACATTTAGACTACAGCACAGTCTTCTGCACGTAAAAGTATCCTTGAAAGAAATTTGATTAGCCATTAACTATCTTTACAGTAGCTACTGTACTCCAGCCAACAAATAGCAAAATGAACAAGAACTAACAGAATGTTGCTTTAAGTAACAAGCAGGATGAGTGTTAAAATAGGACTCGCACACTGAGCAAGAACAGTAACAAAGGAAATCACAACACAATAAAACAAAGAAAGATATTTTTAACCTTTAAGTTAGGATTCAACACTGCAAAATATGAGAAATATGGTGGGTAGGTAATATCTTTCATTGAACCAGCTTCTGTTGGTGAGAGATACAAGCCTTCCAGCTTACACAGAGCTCCTCTTCATGTCTGTGAAACATACAGTACTTAGAGCTTGTCTATGCTAAAAAATGTTGCAGCTGGTCTACTGTAGCACCTCAGTGAAGATGCCATATACAGGAGCCTGTCTCCTGTCGGCATAGGTAATCCACCTCCCCAGGAATCAGTAGCTATGTCGACAGGAGAAGCCCTCCCATCGTTGTAACGCTGTCTACACTGGGAGTTAGGCAGGAAAATCCATACCCCTGAGCGACGTAGTTATACCAACATAAGGTGCTAGTACAGACCTAAGCTTCAGAGTTTCACAGCTAAATACAAGGTGGAACAGATTGTTTAGCATAAGTAAACACATTTCAAGGGACATTCAAGTGACAAGTGACATAAGGTGAAATCACAGGGAGAAAGGGAAGGGAGAGAGATAGAAGAAAGGTAGCTGGTGAAGGGCAGCGTGTGTGTGTGTGTGTGTGTGTGTGTGTGTAATAAGCCATAAATCCAGTGTCTGTTCAGTCCATGATTTAGTGTCTAGCAAAGTTATGAATTTAAGCTCCCTGGTTTGTCTTTGAAGATATTATGCAGCAGGTTTTCTTTGAGAATAAGGACAGATATAGAGTGATTGCTTTGCAAAAAGTGTTCACCCACAATTTTCCTGGGTGAGTTCATTCAAGAGTGTAGTGATTTCACCCACATAGTTATTGGGAAATTTAGTGCACTGGGTAAGGTTCATCACATATTGTGATAAACATGCATAGGACCCATGGATCTTGAAAGGTGTGTTGATCATTGTTGCAGTGGAGATATGTCTTGAGGTTTTGCATCTGTTGTTCCGGCAGGGACTGGTGTGCTTTGAATTGGTGTGTCCATACTCGATGGGAACCACATCTTGAAATAAATCTTTCCCAAACCCCCGCTTCTGGCCTCCAAATAATCCCCCAACTTCTCCAAGCACATCATCAGAATCAAGATCCCCACAGACCAGGACACACCAACTCAAAGTGGCACCAGACCCTGCCAGAACAACAGATGCAAAATCTGAAGAAGAGCTCTGTGAAAGCTCAAAAGCTTGTCTTTCTCACCAAGAGACGTTGGTCCAATAAAAGCTATTACCTCACCCACCTTATCTAATATCCTGGGACCAACACAGCTACAACATTTCAAAATGTACAAGTCTTAACACTAATGGCTAAACTCCCACAAACCTGTGGGTAAAAAAAATTATGCAAGACACTCTAGTTTTGCAGGCTTTGCAAGTATATAACTCCCACTGACAGGTGTGTCAGAGTGGAGAGAGAAGGTGGTTGGAGTAGTCTGAGCTCCAGATATTCTCAGCTTTCTATGTTCCCTGCCTGGGTGAGGTAGGGCTACCATACATCCGTTTTTTCCCGGACATGTCCGGCTTTTCGGCAATCAAACCCCCGTCCGGGGGAAATTGCCAAAAAGCCGAACATGTTCGGGAAAATGCGGGCCGGGCACTTCCCCTCCCGCGGTGGCTCTGCTCCTCCCTTGACTCTTTGGCTCTGTTTAAGAGCCGAGCTGCCCGAGCGCTATGGGCTTCAGGCAGCCCCCTTGCCTCCGGACCCCAGCCGCCGGCTGGGCACTTCCCCTCCCGGGCTCCGGCGGCGCAGGGTCCAGAGGCATGGGGGCTGCCCGAAGCCGGTAGCGCTTGGGCAGCTCGGCTCTTAAACAGAGCCGAAGAGTCAGAGGAGGAGCAGAGCCTCCGGCCGCGGCGGCTCTGCTCCTCCCCTGACTCTTTGGCTCTGTTTAAGAGCTGAGCACTACGGGCTTTGGGCAGCCCCCATGCCTCCCGACCCTGCGCTGCCGGAGCCCAGGAGGGGAAGTGCCTGGCCGGGGGTGCAGGGTCTGGAGGCATAGGGACTGCCCGAAGCCCAAGTGCTACCGGATTCACGGTTTGCCGGGCAGCCTCCAGACCCTGCGCCCCCGGCTGGGCGCTTCCCCTCCCGGGCTCCAGCTGCGCTGGGGAAGCGCCAGCCGCGGGCACAAGGTCTGGGGGCTGCCTGGCAAACCGTGAAGCCGGTAGCGCTCGGGCAGCCCTTTTCGCATGGCTGGGAGAGGGAGGGAGGAGGGGGCGGAGTTAGGGCAGGGTTGCGACGGGGAAGGGGCGGAGTTGGGGCGGGGCTGGGGGTGGGAAATGTGCGGGGCCAGGGCCCCGTGGAGGGTCCTCTTTTTTTATTTGTTAAATATGGTAACCCTAGGGTCAGGGAGTATCAGGAAGTCTTAATTGGTTATTTCTTCTCAACTTCTCATGTTCCTCTCTTCTGAAGTGATTAGGTGGCTGTGTGTGGGATGGGTGTAATCTTTTGTGAAGCATTCCCTGAACTGGAGCAGAGCCAGTCAAGCGCCTACCCTGTTCTCTCTGGGGTTCCCACAATCCTGCTGTGAAGCAGACAATATAGCAGGGGTAGTCAATAGGCAGACCATAGGCCAAATCTGGACCGCAAGATGCTTTTGAATAGATCCCAAAGTCTTTTTATTTACTTATTATTTTTCTTTTCTTTATTATTATTATTTTTTCTGCAATTTGGACCTTGACCAAGAAATTTGGACCTTCACAAAAAATAATTAACTACCCCTGCAATAGAGCATCCAGAGGCAGTCCCTCTGTTGTTCCTCTGCCATGCAGCAGGCAGGCTCTGACATTTAGGGCTCACATCAGAACCGGAGTTGCAGCAAGGGCCATAAGGTTGTCTAATTCACGCCTTTTAGTTTTAAAATTGTAGAGTGAAGACCAGGGAACACATTTTCAATTCACTTATCACATACAAATGTTCTTTTTAAAATCACAATATTCAGAAACTTCAGAGAGCTATACCAGTGTACACAAGCTGCACACCAGGCCTCTGGACTTCAAATTATTGAAATGACACAAATAAATCAAACATTTCTGAACTGGTAATGTCAAAAGGTCATTCTTAGGCTTCCATATACATTATTGGGATATTCTAGGTCAGGAAAATATGTTAAATTTAATTTTAAACCCTTTGAATTGGAATCTGATTTTCAGGAAACTTGAAAATTGGAGAAATGCAGCAGAGCTGCACCTAGAAATATTCATAAGGATCCGTTTCTATGTTTGGAAAATTTGCACTGGTATAATTAGATGATGTTACTTGGTGTAAACCCCTGATGTAGAGGTATTGCACCAAAGTAAAGCAGAGCTTATACTGGTACAATTTACCTGCTGGGTTCTTTCCCAAATGTACATGAGCCTGACACCTCTGTTCAGACTCCTGGGGGATGAACAAGAGACTGGGCCGGAGCCATCAAGGGTACTGTGTCAGGCATTCTCTCAACCTCTCTTAGTGACAGGGCCGGCTCCAGGCACCAGCCCACCAAGCTTGTGCTTGGGGCGGCACCTGGAGGGGGGCGGCGCGGTGCTCCAGCTCCCGGGGAAAGCAGGGCCACTGCTGGGGCTCACCACCCTCCCCCCGGCACTCTGGCCGCCGGGGAGAGCGGAGCCCCGGCCGGGACTCGCCGCCCTCCCCCCGGGGCTCTGGCCGCCCTCCCCTGCCGCGCTGGGGGGGGAGGGGGGTGGCCAGAGGCTTTTTTGCCTGGGGCGGCAAAAAAGCCAGAGCCGGCCCTGCTTAGTGACCCATAAGTGGAAACTGTTAAGCACTGTTACAAAGGGCCTTCTTCTTGCCCTGGGTAGGTAGGCTCTGCTGCACAGATAGACACCCTAGGCTGAACTTACCTGCTCTCATATATAATACAGAAACACTAGGCTAGTGGCTGATCCAGATAAAGTATTAATAATTATTAAAGAGCACCCATACATTTGTCAGTATTCAACATGTCTGGGCAAGGCAAGAAAAAAATTGGTTTTCTATTCTGAGTCACTACTCATGACACATTATTTTGAGATGCGGCTATCTGGTGTCAACGAAGTAATAGTATAATGAAATGGAATAAGTGCCAAACATTCCTAGTACATGTGATCAAACATAACATTAGGCCCCAATCCTGCAATTTATTGAAAATGTGTGGCCTGCTATCTCATAAAGCCAATGGAGCTCCACCCAAGGAGAGAAATCTGCCCACATGCAACAAATGGCATGATCAGGACCTACACTCATCCCACATAAAACCATTTAGCTTAGGCCTTAAAGCAACAACTCTTCCTCATTCAGGAAACTTGTTTCCCTCCCCCTTTCCCCTGCAACAAAAATCCTACAAAATTAAATAAAACAATGATAACTGTTACTAACAGGGTCTTAAAGGTTCCTTATTCAGCCCTCTGATCCCCCCCCCCACACACACACACACACTTCACTGAACAGAAAAGTCTCAAAATTATTCACAAAATAATCACAACTTCTTTAGAATTTCACAGAGATATCACCATACACAAAAGATGCTGCTTTCTGTAGCCAGTGAAAAGACATTATACAGCAGTGTTCTCTTCTGCCATGTTCTTTCAATGTTGTGCTAGGTAGGGTGACCAGATGTCCCGATAAAATCAGGACCGTCCCGATATTTCGGGTGTCTGTCCCGCGTCCCGACCGATCTTTTTGTCCTGATATCCACCGGCAGTACTCTGTTTTTTGTTTTTTTTGCTCAGCCGGCAGGACTCGGCCTTTTTTTTTTTTCCTTCTCCTGTCTGGCATCCCCTCCTCCCCCCATGTGTCCCGATATTTTCTTCCCCTCATCTGGTCACCCTATGCTTAGGTAGGTGTGATATACCTGTTCTATTGGGGTGGGAACTTGACCTGTGAGTATTAAAATAAATACTTTATCTGCGCTCTGTACTGTGCAGAGATTTTGATCTGTAAAGGGACAAAAAAATGAAACTCTTTCATGTGATCATTTTATAACATCAGTGATTAAATATGAAATGGAAAGAATTTAATGAATATACAATCAAAAATGTGCAAGTGGAAAGAATTAAGACTGTTAGGGAAGATTTGGGATCGAGTGTAGAAGAAGTCAAAGATTATTCATATTTCCCCAATCTCCCAAAAAAATCAGTTTTATTTTGTATACTTTTGCACCATTTAAAAAAATCTCTCTCTCGCTCTCTCAAAAAAAAGCATTAAGAACACTATCCTACCTAAATTTAAAGAAGTCCCCCAAAATACTTCATGCAAATAAATTTGATTCAGTTCTATTTTCTACACCACTAGTAAATGGACTAGTGTGTTGTTACCTGCCTCATAAAGGTACTATGAGGCCTACTTAGTTCCTGTAAAACACTTTAAAATCCTCAGATTAAAAGGCACTGAAATGGGTTGATTTTTATTACAAATTTTATAATCCATGCTGGAAGGATGAACTAGTGGTTAGAGCACAAGGCTAGGCCCTGCGAGACCCGGGCTCTAGTCCCTGCTTTGCCATAGTCTACCTTGGTAATCTTGCACAAATCACTTAGGCACTCTGCACCTCAGTTCCCCATCTGTAAAATGGGGACAATGCCACTTTCCATAGTGGAGCATTATGAGAAGTGCATTAAAGTTTTGATGCACTCAGATGTTATGATAAAGGGATCATCAGTACATCAGAGAAAGAAAACTTATATTAGCTTCCCAGTATTCTCAACCAAGTACCTCAAGAGAATTAATAGGATCTTAGATTCTTCAAATACATCAGAGAAAACTTTATGAAATTCTATTGCTGATTTTCAAATTATGTGCTCTTTTAAATTAGAATACCAGTTTTATATATATTACCCATATAATTCTACATTAGAAGTGCAAAATAATGGTGGACTAAATCCTGAAATCTGTACTCAGTAAAATTCCTTCTTTCTTCAGTAAGAATTGTATTCAAATCCAGAAAGTGTAAGGACCTCAGAGTTTAGTCCAGTGTTATTAAAAGTTTCACTTTTCTTAAAGTAACACTGTTAGTTGGGGCATATCATTTAGAATAGTATGAAAAGCGATAATCTACAAACCTTCACTGTCTTGTTTCCCCCTAAATTGTCTTCTACAAAGTTAAAATATTTGCACTAGAAACATTTTAAATATTGGTGCATGTTTGTATTTATGGAGAATAGAGAACATGCATTTTGGCATAAGTTAAAACATTTATCTATAAGGTTAATTACAGGCAACGGACACCCCTAGTACTAGCCTATAGCTCTACATATGCCTTTGTGTCTGCTCTTCTGCCCAATTTTATTAATAATGACTTTCATTTTAGTGAAGTCAGGGGAACTGGGGAGGGGAATATTCATTTAAAATAGAGATCCAGGTTAATGAATATTTCATATCACTTAATACGGCATGATTCCTGTTTACCACCAAAGAATTAACCTGAGGATACAACTTCTAAATTTACATATGAAATGACTTTTCCTTACAAATACTTATTTAACCTGAACAGATTTATTACTTCATTGAAATGAAAAGAAGAAGAAGGATATTTTCAATTTTTAGGTATTAAAAGATTTGTAAAGATTTGCTGGACAGATTCCCTCCACCCCAAGGGGCTGGAATACAACTGAATCAGCCCATGCCATGTAAAGTCAAAGTCACCCAATCTCTGAAAAAGAATATAGAGGAAATAAAGGACATTTCAGAGATGGGCCAGGAAAATTAGAGCAATTTTTGTCAACTGGTGGGTCATGATTAGAGCTGAGTGAATAACAGATATTTCAGTTTGCTGGCAAGTCTGAAAAATTGGGGAAAAAATAGTTTTAGGCCAAAACTAAAAACAATTTTTTATCAAAATGTCAAAAATTACACTGAATGAAACATTTTATCTGACCCAACATGAAACACTGTTTTGTTTTTAGCATTTTTAATGTCTTTAAATTAAAAATAAATAAATGAGAATATTTTTGAAATGAAGTAATTTAGAATAAAAAAAATCAAAAGATTGTTTCAAAAGTATTGAAACAAAACATTTTGATTTTTTTCAGATGTTGAAATTGAAATTTTTGAAATTGAAATTTTTTTGGCAAAATCAATGCAAATTTATTAAATATTTCAGTGTTGTCAAATGTGCATATTTCACTGAAAAAAGATTTTTGGTCAAAACATTTCACTCAGCTCTAGTCACAATTCACAAAATATTGTGGAAGGTAATCAGGAGCATCACAAGACATTAAAAGTTTTATTATGAATTAATATGAAGGAAATCTGACTCCTCCACTCCCCACACCCTCTTATCCTTAAATGTCAGGTATTTGCAGTCCACTTCTTGAAACACACACACAAATAAAGGTATAGGTTTATCATTGTTATCAATGATAAATTTTTTACTCTTAATTTTATAGTAAATGTAAAAGGTAATGAAAATTTGGCTTTGAATAAGGGGTTGCCAACCTGAAAATTTTGAGACACACTGAATAAGACACATTGAAAGACTTTTGAGAGACGCTGAAATGAATGGAATGGTTTAGTTTAGAGAGAGGACAATGAGAGGAAATATAGTAAAAACATACAAAATAATGAATTGTATAGAGAATGTAAATTGGACACTCTCTGTTTGCCTTTACTAATAATACAAGAACAAGGGGACATGCAATTTAGCTGAAAGGCAGCAAATTTGAAGCTGACACTGTATTGCTGACTCCAAACATAAGTCATGCCTCCAGAATTCTGTGATGGGCTTAAAAACCATACGATTTTAACAAATGAATGTTAGGTTCTTTTTATTGGCCTTTTCATCTTTGACGCTAAAGGGTTCATATTTTCAAGTCTTTCCACATAACCATGAGAGTTAGGAACTTACTTAAAAAAATAAAGCTGAGAATCTCATGTAATTATCGGAATCCTGGAGTTGGGCCTTAAGGGATATGATTCAAATGTTCAAAAGTGTCTATGGGACTTAGGCTGATAATAGACCTGGACAGAGATTGGTACGTCTGTTTTGCAGAGAATTTAGAGATGTCAACATTTGGTTTCATTCTGATTTTGAACAAAACCTCAAAATTTTGAAATATCTACAAAATGAAGTTATCATTCTCTGCCCAACTCTATCAGAAGCCCAATCTCCAGAGCCACCCAGAAGGTTGCCAGGGACCCTGAGCTGTCAAGAAGGCAGGGGTTCCCAGGGCATCTAGGCTCTCAAGATTCGCATTACTCCACCAACTGAGGAGCTAGGTGGGCAAGATGGCAGGAAAACCTGCCTTGTTTCCAGATTTTCATCAGAATTGACATGATCCCATAGAACATTTGGACAACACAGTAAATTCCAAAGAAAAATTGTTTGCCAATATTTTTACGACCAACTCTAGTTGCTAAGTCACTTAGGCATTTTTGAAAATTTTACCCTACACCAAATATTGCAACCTCAAAATAAAATCACAAGAGTATGCAACACTGCAAGAGAATGCTTTTTTCCCCCACAATGCATAAATAATTCAGTGACACAGGATATCACTGAGACCAATAACTTAGTAGGATTCAAAACAGGATTAGATGTTTAGGTGGAAAATAGGTTTAAAAATGAAGGGAGAAATTCTCATGCTTCATGGTATAAATCAAATTAATTTTACAGCGATTAGGAAGAAACTTCTGTATGGGGCATGTTACACAACAGTTGTTCCCCACCAGGTTTTTTCCTGAAGCATCTGGTAATGGGTCATGGTCAGATACAGGAAATGTGACTAGATGGACCACTGGTCTGATATAGATAGGAATTTCTATACTGTAAGAAGTCATTTGATGCTACTTCTAGATCCTTCTGTTAGTCTTTAGATACAAAAACATCACTGACAATTTCACAACGTCCTCTCCCCCTTTTAATAAGCAGTTGAGGTGATGCCTTTTCCAGTTAAACACCCAGCAGTAATTGGAGATTGTAAATTAGTCAGAAGCCTGAGTCAAACTAAGTATAATCCCCACTGGGGATTAAACAGCCGCAGAACCGGTAGGTTTTAATCACAAAACAAAGCACATTTGCTTTAAAGGAAAGAAAAAAAAATCAGAGCAAGTGACTCACTCATAAGTGTTGATTGGCAGAGTTGAAACAGTAATACACAGAGCATGACCAAAGTAGAAAACAAAAAACAGTCAAATAATCTAGTAATTTCATTATATAAAACACCAAACCTCCTTGTAGATAGGATATGTTTAGAATTTGCACAAACAAATGCCCATTTTTTTAAAAAAAATATAGAAATTTTAGGGTGGTAAACCCATATATTATGAACAAGTGGCAACATATTAAAGCTTGGTTGCCTAAAGTTAGAAAATGTCTGGAATCAGAGTCTGCTGCTTTGCCTTGCCCTGCCCTGCCCAAGTGTCCTATAGGGGCTAGGGTGAACATTCAAGGCTTGCAATTGTCAAATCAGAGGTTACAAATGCATAGATCACTGTGGCCAGGCTAAGCCCAGAGAATAGGACTGACTTCTAGCCAAATATGGATGGCAAGCCAGTGGTTTTCTGCAGCCACATCTATATGGGCATTCTGTAGCAGGACCCCAAGATTACAATTTAATCTGACGGCAGAAGATCAACAGAGAGTGATGTTATGAATGCAGTAAGAGCTTTAAAATACTTTCACCTTAAAAACCAGTAGAATCTCCATTTTTCCTGGCTTCAACTTCAGCCAAGTGTTAACCTTGGCTAGGCACTGAGAAAATAAAGTCAATAGGGTGTAATAATGGAGGGACAAGAAGAACTGGAACGTAAGTCACTGCCTCTTGTGTGACATCACCATTAAGCAACAGAGGGTCCTGTGGCACCTTTAAGACTAACAGAAGTGGAGCATAAGCTTTCGTGGGTAAGAAGCTCACTTCTTCAGATGCAAGTAATGGAAATTTCCAGAGGCAGGTATAAATCAGTATGGAGATAACGAGGTTAATTCAATCAGGGAGGGTGAGGTTCTCTGCTAGCAGTTGAGGTGTGAACACCAAGAGAGGAGAAACTGCTTCTGTAGTTGGATAGCCATTCACAGTCTTTGTTTAATCCTGATCTGATGGTGTCAAATTTTCAAATTTCTCTTTGGAGTCTGGTCCTGAAGTTTTTTTGCTGTAAGATGGCTACCTTTACATCTGCTATTGTGTGGCCAGGGAGGTTGAAGTGTTCTCCTACAGGTATTTGTATATTGCCATTCCTGATATCTGACTTGTGTCCATTTATCCTCTTGCGTAGTGACTGTCCAGTTTGGCCAATGTACATAGCAGAGGGGCATTGCTGGCACATGATGGCATATATAACATTGGTGGACGTGCAGGTGAATGAGCCGGTGATGTTGTAGCTGATCTGGTTAGGTCCTGTGATGGTGTTGCTGGTGTAGATATGTGGGCAGAGTTGGCATCAAGATTTGTTGCATGGGTTGGTTCCTGAGTTAGAGTTGTTATGGTGCGGTGCGCGGTTGCTGGTGAGAATATGCTTACGGTTGGCGGTTGTCTGTGGGCGAGGACTGGCCTGCCTCCCAAGGTCTGTGAAAGTGAGGGATCATTGTCCAGGATGGGTTGTAGATCACTGATGATGCGTTGCAGAGGTTTAAGCTGAGGACTGTAGGTGATGGCCAGTGGAGTTCTGTTGGTTTCTTTTTTGGGCCTGTCTTGTAGCAGGAGGCTTCTGGGTACACATCTGGCTCTGTTGATTTGTTTCTCTATTTCCTTGTGTGGGTATCGTAGTTTTGAGAATGCTTGGTGAAGATCTTGTAGGTGTTGGTCTCTGTCTGAGGGGTTGGAGCAGATGCGGTTGTATCTCAGCGCTTGGCTGTAGACGATGGATCGTGTGGTGTGACCGGGGTGGAAGCTGGAGGCATGAAGGTAGGCGTAGCGGTCAGTGGGTTTTCGGTATAGGGTGGTGTTAACTTGGCCATCGCTTATTTGTCCTGTGGTGTCTAGGAAGTGGACCTCCTGTGTAGATTGGTCCAGGCTGAGGTTGATGGTGGGGTGGAAGCTGTTGAAAGCATGGTGGAATTCTTCCAGGGTCTCCTTCCCATGGGTCCAGATGATGAAGATGTCATCAATTTAGCATAGGTAGAGAAGGGGCGTGAGTGGATGAGAGCTGAGGAAGCGTTGTTGCAGGTCAGCCATAAAAATGTTGGCATATTGTGGGGCCATGCGGGTGCCCATAGCAGTGCCACTGGTCTGGAGGTATATATTGTCAGCAAATTTGAAATAATTGTGCATGAGGATAATGTCACAGAGCTCAGCAACAAGCTGTGTTGTGTCATCATCAGGGATACTGTTCCTGACAGCTTGTATTTCATCTGGTTCATCAGGTTGGAGAGTTCTTTCTTGATGTTTCTGGAGACTTTCATAAATAACCAACCCTCCACACAAATGGACATTACTAAAATAAGACAGGAGATCTACATTACACACTTCACCTCTCTACAAAGGAAAAAGGACTGTAAGCTGTCTAAAATCCTACCTGCCACATGGGGCCACAACAATTTATCCAGCTACACACTCAACCCAGCAGAAGAGTCTGTCCTATCTTGGGGACTCTCTTTTTGCCCCAGCACCCCCATGAACATGACACTGTTCTGCAGTGATCTGGAAGCCTACGTTCGCCGCCTCTGACTCAAAGAATACTTTCAAGATAACACTGTATCCCTGATGATGACACAGCACAGCTTGTTGCTGAGCTCTGTGACTTTATCCTCATGCACAATTATTTCATATTTCAAAACCGCAACTGCTGAGCTCCGGTTCATTTGCAAATTTGACACCATCAGATCAGGATTAAACAAAGACTGTTTATGGCTATCCAACTACAGAAGCAGTTTCTCCTCTCTTGGTGTTCACACCTCAACTGCTAGCAGAGAACCTCACCCTCCCTGATTGAATTAACCTCGTTCTCTCCATACTGATTTATACCTGCTTCTGGAAATTTCCATTACTTGCATCTGAAGAAGTGAGCTTCTTATTATTTTAGAAACCGTTGTTTCTACTCTGTTAATGTATTTATAACATACCCATTACTATGGCATTATTAAGTAACATAGGAATCAGCATAAGGGAAAAACATTATTTTTGTTTATTGTACTGGTCACCTTTGAAAAAATGACACCAGTTGTCTCATCTGCAACAAGTGACTCTGAAATATCAGTGGCAGCATGGGTAGGGGTAGGAAACAGCTGTTGTGTGCTTATTACTTCCTGAAGAGCCTTCTCCTGATGTACCAGATCCTGATTTGAAATAGAACTCTAAAGAGTGCTGTTGTTGCCAGGAGATTTTCATTTCTTAGGTGAAACATCAGCTAGACCGATAATTAAAGAGAATATAAGCAAGTCTGTCCAGTGAGAAAATGAAATTTTAATTCTGATCACAATTCAATGGGAAAAATCTGTCTACGGCTGAAAGCAACCAAGGGTTTAAAATGCTGTATGCAGCAATCTAGCAGCCTCAGTCAGCAAATCCTCCAACTTGGCATGACCGTAGAAAAACCCAATCAAAAGTTCTCTCTATTTCTGAGTATCGCCACTCTATCAACTCTGGGTATTATGAATGTAATGTCATATCAGCTACAAACCAGCCGCTGAGACTGAATGCCAAATGTTTATCTATTCAGAGTCAGCTAACCTCGGAAAATTAAAAAAAAAAAAAAAAGATAAAATCCCTCTCTCTTACAAGATAAAATCTACCATCCTGACTGCCATAAGGTACTTCAACCATTACCAGAACTCAGGACTCACCTTCCCCATCACCACACACAACAAAAAAAACCCCATGCTGTTACAACCATGATCAAAGCATGACTATGACCAATCCATGTTATTCATAGACCATGAAGCTAAAAGATCAAATAGTCTGACCTAGTGCACAACAGTGGCTCATGGACTTCCCTCAATTATTTTGTTTGAACAAGAGCATCTCTTTTAGAAAAAACATCCAGTCTTTGAAGGTTTATTTTTGTCTGTATGGCAGAAAAACAGAACATGTTATAATCATGTCAAAGGGCCATGTCAAAACTCTGGTAAATAACTAGACTAAAACATGACAGGAGAGGTCCCAGAAGACTGGAGAAGGGCTATCATAGTGCCCATCTTTAAAAAGAGGGAAAAGGATGAGCTGGGAAACTATAGATCAGTCAACCTGACTTCGATATAATGAATTGTATAAAACATTCAATTTGTGAATACTTGGAGGATGAAGGAGTAATCACTAGTGGCCAACATGGATTCACAAAGAACAAATCATGCCAAGCCAGCTTGATTTCCTTCTTTGACAGGGTAACTGATTTGGTGGATTGTACATAATATACCTGGACTTTGACAGAGCTTTTGATACAGTCCCATATGACATTCTGATAAGTAAGCTGGAGAAATGTGGGATTGACAGAACAACCATTAAATGGATACATAATTGGTGAAACAACCACAAAGAGTAACTATTAATGGAATGATGCCGGATTGGACAGAGGTCTCAAGTGGGGTTTCGCAGGGTTTTATTGAGTCTGGTGTTGTTAAGTATCTTTATTAATGACCTGAATGTAGGTAGAGTTGAAGGGTCCAGATCCAATGCATCCAAGGGTGCTGAGGGAGTTGGCTGATGTGATTGTAGAGCCATTGGCCATTATCTCTAAAAATTCGTGGAGATTGGGGGAGGTCCCGTACGATTGGAAAAAGGCAAATATAATGCCTATATTTAAAAAAAGGGATGAAAGAGAACATGGGAAACTACAGACCGGTCAGCCTCACTTCAGTCCTCGGAAAAATCATGGAGCAAGTCCTCAAGGAATCCATTTTGAAACACTTGGAGGAGAGGAAGGTGATCAGGAACAGTCATCATGGATTCACCAGGGGCAAGGCATGCCTGACCAACCTGATTGCCTTCTGTGATGAGATAACTGGCTCTGTGGATGAAGGGAAAGCAGTGGATGTGATATATCTTGACTTTAGCAAAGCTTTTGATATGGTCTCCCACAGTATTCTTGCCAGCAAGTTAAAGAAGTATGGATTGGATGAATGGACTATAAGGTGGATAGAAAGCTGGCTAGATTGTTGGTCTCAATGGGTAGTGATCAACCGCTCGATGTCTAGTTGGCAGCCGGTATCAAGCGGAGTGCCCCAGGGGTCCATCCTGGGGCCAGTTTCATTCAACATCTTTATTAATGATCTGGATGATCGGATGAATTGCACCCTTAGCAAGTTTGCAGATGACACTAAGCTGGGGGTAGGGGGAAACACACTGGAGGGTAGAGATAGAGTGCAGAGTACACCTAGACAAATTGGAGGATTGGGCCAAAATAAATCTGATGAGGTTCAACAAGGACAAGTTCAGAGTCTTGCACTTAGGAAGGAAGACTCCCATGCACCGCTACAGGCTGGGGACCAACTGGCTAAGCAGCAGTTCTGCAGAAAAGGACCTGGGGATTACAGTGGATAAGAAGCTGGGTATGAGTCAGCAGTTCTCCCTTGTTGCCAAGAAGGCCAATGGCACATTGGGCTGTATTAATAGGAGCATTGCCAGCAGATCGCGAGGAGTGATTATTCCCCTCTATTCGGCACTGGTGAGGCCACACCTGGAGTTTTGTGTCCAGTTTTGGTCCCCCCACTACAGAAGGGATGTGGACAAATTGGAGAGAGACCAGTGGAGGACAATGAAAATTATTAGGGACTGGGGCACATGACTTATGAGGAGAAGCTGAGGGAACTGGGGTTATTTAGTCTGCAGAAGAGAAGAGTGAGGGGGGATTTGATAGCAGCCTTCAACCATAAATGCTGACTCCGTGGGTGCTCCTGGGTTGGAGCACCCATGGCGAAAAATTAGCTGGTGCCCCGAGCGAAGCCACGTCCCCGCTTCTCCTCCTCCCTCTCAGCGCTTCCCCCCCCCGCCACCTAACAGCTGTTTGGCGGTGCTTAGTTCTTTTTCTGGAGGGAGGGGGAGGAGCGGGATGCAGCGTGCTCAGAGGAGAAGGCGGAGCAGGGGAGGGGAATTGAGGGAAGGGCGTGGAATGGGGGCAGGGACTTCACGGAAGGGGTAGAATGGGGGCAGGGCGAGGGCAGGAGCAGGGGTAGGGGAGGATCGAGCACCCACCGAGCAGAGGGGAAGTCAGTGCCTATGTCTTCAACTACCTGAAGGGGGGTTCCAAAGAGGATAGAGCAGATTGCCTCAGGAAGTTGTGGGAGTATTTTCACTGGAGGGAGGTTTTCAAAAAGAGCTGGATAGTCATCTGTTCAGGACAGTTTGGACTCAACCAATCCTGCATCTTGGCAGGGGGTTAGACTCAATGACCCTTGAGGTCCCTTCTAACTCTATGATTCTATTCTATAATTATATGATTCTCCAACATGTTCTTTTTTCCTCCTCCTATTCTCACAGGCAAAAGTAAACCATATTATAACATGGCTTACCACCTCCTTTATTTCACAGCCATATTTAACCATTAATTATGGTTATTTTTATATTGCAGACAGGTTCATTACAAAGAAACAAAGATGGGCAGCCCCAATAAGTCACTCTTTCTTTGCAAACCATATAAGAAAATGAGAGAGAATATGATGATACTCTATTTGGCTTTGTACAAATGATGAAATTTTCATTTGGGGAGTGTTTTTACACACCCCAAATGGAAGTTGTTTTCCAGTGATGATTACAGAAGACACCACACACACACACACACACACACAGTTAAACATAGGATTTCTTGTGTGACCCTGGGCAAGTCTTTTAGCCTCTCAGTCCCCCATCTGTAAAACGGAGATAAAAATGCTTGCCTACCTCACAGGAGAATAAACAGATTAATAAACAGACTATGAAGCATTTTGATATCTACTGCTGAAAAGTGCTATATAATAAATAGGCATTATTATTTTTATAACAACACTAACAAATACCAACTACTTCATGTGGTCACCATTATTAACATTGAAAGAATTAAGTAGAGCATTTGGTGCCAGTATGTATTAATCACACACATTTAAATAGTAGATAAAAACAAACTATTTATGGTGTTTGAACTTTTAATGCTTTTCTTAAATCATTTCTTATTATCCTATTGACAGATTTTCCAAGGCCAATCAGTGGTAAGTACTCAATTCACATAGCAGCAGGACTCTTATTTGTATTTTCTAGCACATAATTAATGGGTCAGTTACCAATAGAAAGCAGGTTGTGTTTGTATTATCTAAAGACTGTTCAGAATAGCAGGTGTTTTACTACGACCTTACATCTATAATCATCTTTGGCTTGATGCTTTAACGGTTGAAACTACATTTAATGTCAGTTCTTGTTGTGAAAATACAAAGGACACAAAGCAAAAGAAGATATTTGAAAGATGAAAAGTATAATTTAACAATATTTATAGAGCAAAATGGGAACACTTAAAAATAAGGATAAAGAAACTTTTGAACCAGCAGCTACATTTTGGGAAACAAAGATGAAAATAAATATGATGAAAACAAGACATTGTCCAAAAGTTCTCAACTCTAGAAACCCCACACCTGGAATTGACTGGGCTAGCCTACCTAAAAAATGTCATTCACTAATGGTTATTTATTTATTTCTTCCTTTTTTCCCCCCTCACTGCTTTCCAAGCCTCTCTCTTTTTTCTATGAGCCATAGGTCATATCTTCTCAATCTCTTTCTAAAACACCATCCCATTATCTCTGCTTCTACAACTCCAACTATTTGTCTGCTTAAGGCAGATGTGGATGAGCCATACAATCCAAAAGATTATTTCATTTCCATGGAACCTACGGTAACATTGTTCTGGTCTTCTCATATGTCTCCTTCTTGGAACCAACCTTCTCATGTATGTTCCCAGGAGTGAGAGAACTGAGGAACATGATAGAAAAATTAGAAACATTTAAATAATGGAAGTAAAATGAGTTTTTTCTTCAGTTCTTAATGGTTTCTCTCCGCTCTAATCCTTCCAGGGTGATAGCATGATGCTTTTCATATGATTATAACATGATAATAAGTCTATACATATAAAACCAAAAAGTTTGATATAACACAGTTAGGTTAGAACCATGTTGTAACTGGGTTCCCTAATATGGTTGTAATTGTAGTGTGTGAATAAGTTCTCTATCTGATTCTGGACTTCTTATACCTTTCTCTTCTGCATCCATTCTTTCTGATTCTTGACTTCTTCCAAACACTACCAATCCCAAAGTCACCCTCATATATGATATTAATATCTGCCCATGTTACCTTCCTCTTAACAAGGCCTTACTCTCTCACATCACAGAATCCAAGAGAGACACTTGAATCCTGTGGTAGAAGAATAAGACACCAAGTAGTACTTCCCATTCCATAAGAACAGCAAAAGGGTATGGTATTGCTACTTGAAATAATTGTCACTCTTTCTTAATGGGTTTTTGTAGCATTTCCCATCAATAGCAATCTTATCATAAAGATAATACTTGGAAGTCTTCAAAAAGCTTAGTTTCATGAGTACAACCTACTACTTCCTAGCCTAACCAGTTGTGCAGTATGTGTTGCTAAAAAGTTACTCAGTTCAACCCCAGAGATAGGTGCATTTAATAGTGCGTGATATATATATTTTATATATATAAAATTATTGCATAGTAATAATATAGAATTGTTTAGGATCCAGTATGATAAAGGGTAAAAATTTAAGTTATTAAAGTGAGAAAAATTCAGAACCCATGGAATCCCACACATCTCCCCCTTCTCACTTGTGTGTATTTCAAGGGAAAATATGTCTAATGTGTAGAATGACACCATAAACGTTAGCAACATTATCAAATGCTGTGCTTGTTAGAGTCTTAGGAATTTGCAGTGTATTAAGTTAAGGACCCATGTCACTGTCAACAAAAATAGCCTTTATTAACATGTAAGCACATGGTCAAAAGTATTGATTCGAGCAGTAATAAAGGGCTATAGCTTCAGGTGTGCCTTAGATGTTAAACTTTACTGAAGGAATAACTCCCCTTTGGTTTCTCGCTTGGTTGCCCAAGACACTAATTCTCAGCTCAAAAGATTATCTCATACTTCACTAGCTTTGGTACCTTAGTATAATCATCTGCTGTGAACTTTTTCTGCACTTCACAGATACACTGCAGGGAACAGAGCAGTCATAAAAGATAAAGAAAGCTATAAAAGGCCACAGCCAGTTTCATCATAATAGCTACTGTTTTCTTTAGATTTCAGACATACTTTCACAATTTTTATTTTAAGCATTATTCAAGGTGAATATAGATAAGAAGTCTAAGGAATAGATCATTTTTGCCTACTCTCTTGAGGCAATTCCACAAGTCCTTGCAAGGTCAGATACCATGCATAAAAATGATAAAGTCTCTTCTCTAATTGTGATTAATGCAGCTCAATCATCATGCAATAAAACTTACTTTAAACATTCATAGTAGGAGATGCATATTATATAGCAATTTAAACATGCACACACACCATAAAACAGTACAGTCATTCAATTTAATCACGGTTTAAACTTTAGATTATTTATATGATTATTTTCAGAGATTACTGAAAATATATCATTATCCATTTGCACCAGTGGTCAATTGTTTTAATTACTTTTCCTTTTAATAAAGATGCTGTTTAATACCATAAGCATGTATGTAGTATGCAAGGCAAAATTTTACGCATGTTATATAACCACTTTAGTGGAGAAGAGGCTCAAAGTAGCCTCTTGCGCCTTAGTACAGACACACAGCTTTAGAGCAGGAAATGGGTCCCTGCAGTAGAGATCAGCAGGTGAAGGTTTGACTATCAGCCTCCCTGATACTTATAGGCACCACAGCAAACAGTCAGGTCTTCAGTCCCTTTGTGTCTATGTTGTGGAGTGCCATCAGTGTGTAGGATTGTCAATTTTGGTTGAACGTATTCCTAGACCTTTAATCACATGACAATCAGTCCTGGAGACTCAAGGCCAATTCTGGAGGGTTGGCAAATCTACCAGCGTGTAACCTATTAAGTATTCCCCTTACCTGCTGTCAGCCATCTTGCTCCAGATCAGCAGGATGGCTTTGAACTTGCCACACAATTGACACTAACTTCTCTCCTGCCTTATAAAATAAAGTTTTAAGGACATAATTTTAATGTTGAGTGCTCATGATTACAGGCAGAGATTGCCCATGTGTATATACTTTATGTGCACACACCAGTCAAGAAATTGGCCAGTTATGCACCAAATTAACTATGTATACATGCAAATACATTCAGTGTGGGCACATTATCAAGTCCATGCACACAGAAGTGAATCCATGGCAGTCTATACATGAAATTATTCACACTTTTACGTTGAAACTATGGCCTTTAAAGTACTACAGTTTACTATGTTATTGCATTAGGGTGACCAAATAGCATGTGTGAAAAATCGGGACGGGGTGGGAAGTAATAGACACCTATATAAGACAAAGCCCTAAATATTGGGACTCTCCCTATAAAATCAGGACATCTGGTCACCCTATATTGCATGGACTATAGTTATAGGACACCCGTGGAATATATATAGTCACAGATACTGTAAAACTCTCAAGATACAATATAGCATATAAATATACATGTCTTCTGCACTCCAAAAATCAGACAGTCTTTGCTGAATTAGGCCTTTAATGTTGAACATTTGCACTAATAGGAGGTTGGATTTGATGGACTAATCTTCAACTGCTATAATTCTGTTTTTATTATCACACTGAAAATTCCCCCCTCCCAAAAAAGAGAACCCAGATTTCATATCTTGAAAAGCATACATGTGTCCTAGACAATCAGAATAACACTACACTAGAGAAGCAATCATCTAAATTGCTCAATATAATGTTGACTCGTTACCACATACTGTACCTTTGTGTTTTGTTATATATTTGCTTTTGTAGTTCTAAAGTGTTATATGAAACAAACACACAAGATTAGATAGACAGAATTTCAAAGCCTAAGGAAAAGGCAGCACATAACTGCATTGTACCAGAAGCAGAGTTTGTGTACAGGCCCCATTGACATCAACAGAGTGGTAGTGTATATATGTATGTATGTAATTGTTATGATTTTGGTTTCTAGGTACTGCACTTTACGTTTCATGGAGTCAGCTGATCGAAGATGTCAAGTTGTGTTCAGTTCACATAAAGCCTGCTAGAAAGCAGACACACACTGTACTCTCACAAGTTTCAGAGTAACAGCCGTGTTAGTCTGTATCTGCAAAAAGAAGAACAGGAGTACTTGTGGCACCTTAGAGACTAACAAATTTATTAGAGCATATGCATCCGAAGAAGTGGGCTGTAGTCCACGAAAGCTTATGCTCTAATAAATTTGTTAGTCTCTAAGGTGCCACAAGTACTCCTGTTCTTCTTTTTGTACTCTCACAGAAGCCTTACTTTTGTTCTGTACCTGTCTTGCTATTGACAGGTTGCAATCCAGCATGAGTAAGGGCAGCACATAGTTGCACTGTACCAGAGGCAAAGAAGGGACTGAATTGTCTCAAAGTAACAATTTGGTCCTTGCTTCCCCCTTGCTCTATGGAGAAAGTAAGGTGCACCAGCCCCTTTTCTGGTGAGGCTAAGCTTTGCCAGCTCAACATTGGAGGAGTGAAAGCAATGTTCCACCCAATCCACACACCTGCTTAGACACTCCCCACCTCCTGTATGAACAGGAAGTATCAACCCAGTGGCAACTGTTTTCCCTGGTGTGCTGTTACCTGTGATATGGGTTGCCTTCGCAGAGAGGTAAAGGTAATATCTGGGGAAGTAAATTCCTTTCACCCCTTTAGTTCTCTGACTTAAAGAGTAGGCAGGTCATAATCTTGTCTTAATATAAAATAAAGCTAATTCTTGTTGAAAAATATGTGGTTGCTCTGGGCAAATGGAAAAACCCCAACAGTCATGCATGTTCAATGTGGAAAGAAATTTCGTCCCACATACTGCAAAGGTTAGAGTTCTAGTAAAATATACAAACCTATTAAGATTTGCTCTTGTGGCTAACTTTGTCATTAGAACAATGCCTTAAATAAATAAATAACCACCACCAAATAATCCAGCCCTGTTTTACACAGATGCGCCTATATTTTCTCCCTTTTTTGTTCTATCACATACATAGCTCTTATTCATTCTAATTAATATATCCAGGACAGAATAGCTGGGCGAACATAAATACCATGATTCATTAAATGTACAAATACTGCACAGGGGGAAAAAAAATCAAAAGTTAAAAGTACCTAATTTTACTGATCCTACTAATAGTGTGTGAAAATGAATAGTAAAAGCAGCTTTGTAATCTAGTCTAAAAAATTCCTTGCTATGGCAGGGGTTTCAGAAGAGATGCTTCACATAATTTATCAGAGCAACATCCCTAGTGCGCACACTTCATTTTCTCTCTGATTATCATAATATCTGCATGCTTAATTCACTAGTCGCAACAGCAGATTAGTTTCAGAAAGCAAGAAAATAACAGCATACAAAGTGAATGCTTTCAAATCCCTTGCCATTAAAATCAATAAACTGACCAATTTTAAAGCTGAGCTGTTTTATTATGCAGTAATGGCTTTACTTAGAATTTTGGCAACCACATTATGGCT
Organism: Malaclemys terrapin pileata; assembly: GCF_027887155.1. NCBI lineage: Eukaryota > Metazoa > Chordata > Testudines > Emydidae > Malaclemys > Malaclemys terrapin. The sequence goes on from NC_071509.1 coordinate 96,588,593, forward strand.
CTGGGATTTACCAAAGACTCAGAGGCAAAGACTTTTTGTAGCTCTTTACTAACTAACGATTCTGCAAATAGGGGTATTCACTTTTTTTATTTCTGAAATACATAGGTTCCTTAACCCTGAATGGGCTCCCTTTCATCTGACAGGGTGGAAAAAAAAAAAAAGATGCCATTTCCTTGTTCTTAGTTTTTGGAGAATTACTGCATGGAAAGTTACCCTCAATGTCTTGTCTGCAATCACTTTCAGGGCAAACATCATTTTTTTAAAGGCTTGATTCTTTAATTCCTGGTCAAGTCAATTCTCCCTTATTAGCATCACAGGCACAAATTATCTGAGGAGTGCCAAGTATAGAAGCAGTATGGATACACCATTTCTTTGAACAAGTAAGAGGAACTCCGGTGCCTGATAACTTCACTAATGGGAACATTCTGAATTCAGAGGATCCAGCTCTCATCCAGATATAAAGATATATTAGATAATCTTAAGAGACAGCTGAAATCAAAATTACACCATTTCGATATGAGTATCAAAACATAAAAATGCACACAATGGTATAGTATTTTTCAGTGCATTACTTTAGGAATGTCTGTCTGTTGCCTCATGTCTTCTACTTAAATTGCAAGCTCTCTGGGGCAGGGACTGTCTCTTTGTTCTGTGTTTGTACAGTGCCTAGCACAATGGGGTCCTGGTCCATGACTGGGCTCCTAGGTGCTGAATAAAGAAAGAAAGAATATCACATCAGAATGGAAAAGCCCAAATAACTGCCAATAAAACCAAAAACATCACTTATTTTGACAGAGGGGTAGGGGGAGGAACAACCTACTTTAGAAATATTTTAGACTATCTAGGTATCACTCTGGCTGTAAAAAAAAAAAAAAAAGGTTCTTTTCTATCACAATTCCAGCTACATTGACCTCTGTGTAGGGTGAAAAAGTAACTATTTTAAAAACTTTGAAACACACACATGCACGCAACGTATGTCTGTAAGAGATTATTTTAAAATTCAGAGTGTTTTGGGATCTTCCAGGACTAATAGCAGGTGTGTCCCACTGGAAAGTCAGGACTCTCCCTTCTTAGAGATATATAGCTTTCATTTCTCATCTTTAAGGGTCCCAAGATAGCTGTCTTTGGTCCAGAACTGGTGAGCCAACCTGGATCCAAAGCTAAGTTAATATCTGGGGAGGATCTTCCCAAATTTGGAATTAATATTTCTGTAGCAGCTAGATGGAAAGGGGTATCTGTTTACAAGCTCATCATGTGGCAACAATCCCTAGGGAGTGGGAAATTTATCTCTGTGTTGGGGTGGGGACTGAGTACCATAACACTGCCCTTCCATGTCCCCTTTGGAGCACTGTTCACTCAGGGGCACATCAAGTGAGCAGTCTACAGTTCCCTGAGCTCATGGTCTTCAAACTTGATGAGCCCTTGCAGTAGTCAGTCTCTGGTGGAAGGGTTTCTCCAAGACTACCTTTCATAATCTGTCCCAGTAGTAATATAGCCAAATACCAGAGTTTTGGAACAGCAGTAGGGCAACATGGTATTACAGAGAAATCATTTGTTTTACAAAACAAAATCTGTTAATACAAAGCTCTGTAGTTGTTTGTTTGTTTCTCTTCAATTGTATATAACACTAGCGGCCCTTTCAGTTTTGTTTTGAACTTTGATGATTATTTGGATACATAACTATAATAGCCCCTTTGTTTACATCTGTACATACATAGTCATATATTATAAAAAGAGTGAGTAGTCATTTTCCAGTTTCCCAGAGCACTCTAGTTCTTCCTGTATTTGCTTGCTGCTTATTGCACTGCTTGCCTTCCTTTGCCTCATTAATTCCTTGCTGCAATGCTTAGCGAACAATGACATATGGTCTGTAATCATCCACTCTCCCCTGCAACCTTTCCAGGTACACCTAACAGACAGAAAGAAAACTAATTTGTTTGTAGGTTACCTTTGGTAGAATTATATTCTCTTCTACAGACATGCAAATGATGTTTGTGAAATATTATATATTTCAGTTTCATCACAAAATATTTGGTCTAGGATATACTCACTGCAATATAGTAGAACCTCAGAGTTATGAACACTTCAGGAATGGAGTTTTTTGTAACTCTGAACAAAATGTTATGGTTATTCTTTCAAAGGTTTACAACTGAACACTGACAATACAGCTTTGAAACTTTACTTTGCAGAAGAAAAGTGCTGCCTTCAACCATCTTAATTTAAATGAAACAAGCACAGAAAGTTTCCCCACTTTGTCAAATCTTTTCTTTTAAACGTTCCCTTTATTTTATTAGTAGTTCACATTTAACACACTACTGCACTATATTCGCTTTTTTTGGAAGGGAGGCGGAGTCTCTGCTGCTACCTGATTGTGTACTTCCAGTTCCAAATGAGGTGTATGGTTGACTGTCCAGTTCGTAACTCTGAGGTTCTACTATATCTGCATAGCAAATATGGTTAAGGTACTCACACCTCATCAGCAACATTGTATATAGTATGTATTCAATATGAAAGCTTTTTTCAGTTCTTCTTGTGCAATCAAAGACATTCTGGTTCTGATTCTCTGTTCCAGCTCAGCTGGGAGGTACAGGGTGCTTTTAAAAATCTGCCCACTTCATTTAGGTGCCTAAATGGGAGCTGAGTTCTTTTGATCAATTGTCTCCCATTGCAGGTGCTGAGCCCTTTTGAAAAATCTGGCCCAGAACTGTTAAGAACAGAATTACGTGTTCTGGGAAATATACAAATATACTGCGATTTTACCCTGCTTTGAGCCTTCTGGGGTGCCTATATTCCAAAAACTTGTTCTTTTGCAAAGTTCCTTATTTTATCAATTTTAGCTGGCAAAAGGAGATTTTCCTTTAATGTGCTTGTTTCTTTTAAGCACGGTGTTCTCAAATTTTAAGTGCTCAATTCTGTCCTTTCCATGCAATATTTGAGTGAAAGCTCCATATAGATTTTTGAGAGACAATAAATCTGTTCTCATTTCTATTTGATTTGAAAGTCCATTTGCTTGTTTTATTTCCTTAAACTCTTTAAAAGTTAAATGCCTCTCAAGAAAGACTTTCATCTCCTTTTTTGGCATCTTGCTCTCCCTAGCAGAAATAACCCTCGTATTGTAGAATTTTCATGGCCTTTTAGGGATCCCATTACAAACTACTGTTCCATTCCATGTATAGCAGTTAAAATTATCTTGTCACTTCTTACTACAGGTCCAATTCCACAGCTTCTGTGCATGCAGAACTCCCCGATGAGTTCAATGGCAATTTCAGGAAAGGAGCTGCTGCAGAACTGGATCCTAAATATCAGCTTTCATCAACCATGCATATTTTAAAGACATGCCTGTTGCTTATATAGAAGCCAGATCCTCAGGAATAGTCAATTGACACCTGTATGTCTGATCCTTGGGTTGCCAGGTATATGCATACCAAAGGGGAAGGGAGAAACAAATATAGGGTAACTATGGGAAGGGACAGGCACAGAGAGAATGGAGAAAATATGAGGGGGATGCCAAGATGGATGAAAAGACCTGTCAGGGGAGGGGAACCATGGGACTTAGGGAACATGCCAGGAGACATCAGTAGAGGAGACACAGGAAAGTAAAGGAGGAGACCACTAGAGGAAAGTGACATTGGCTCAAGGATAGGGGCAATGAGAAGTGATGCCATGAGGAAGAGACAGGGGATCCTGGGAGTAGGGGGAAGTAAAGGATGATGGATGAAAGACAAGGCATTTGGAGTTGTGAGAGAAGTCACTGTTAAAGAGTCTTGAGATATTCGGGTAAGGAAGGAGAGAGTTGGACAGGGGGAGGATCTTGGAGAAGGTGAGAGAGGGATTATGAATGAGGAGAGACTGCAGGCTGGAGAAGGATGTTGAATTTAGAGAGAAAGAATTGGAGAGAAAAAAGAGATTGGGGAATGGGATCTGAGTAAAAAGAGGAGAAATAAGAAGATCAGGTTAGACAGATTAGAGCAGGCCTGCACAACATGCAGCCCAGGGGCCGCATGCGGCCCACATGGGCTCATTGTGCAGTCTGTGGGGGGTGAGTAGGTGGGCTCACTGTGTGGCCCGCAGGGGAAGGAGGGTTTGTTTCTATGGTGCAGGTGGCGCTGGGGGGGGAGGGGTTGTTTCAGGGGGGCTGAGTGGCACTGGGGGGAGTGTTTCTGTGGGGCGGAGGGTGTTGTGTTTTGGGGGGCTGTGCGGTGCTGGGTGTGGGGGGGGGAGTTCAGCGGGGCTGGGGTGTTTCAGCCCTCAGCTGTTTTCTTTGGAGTAATATGGCCCTCGCCGCTTTACGAGTTGTGCAGACCCTGGATTAGAGAGAGACTAACGGATATGGGATCATGGAGAAGAAAGTAAAGAATTTGAAGAGAAGAACAACATACTGAGGGTTTGAGGGGTGGAAAAGGGGAATGAAATAAGCTATAAAAACTGAAGTGTCCAGTCCACAAGAGGATGCTACAGCCCCCCAACTACAAGGTTCATAATGTAATGTAGTGACTCATACATTTAGTGCTGCGGGTCTCCCAGCAGCTTGACCTAGCTGGCAGCTTTCACATTTGAAAGGAAGAAAAGGAGCAAAAAAGATGGGATTTTGAGAGAGAGAAATATAAGAGGGAAGGTAGCGGGGAGAGACAAGGAAATAACACTGGTCTACAATTTTTGAGAAGTCATCTGCTTCAGAGATAAAATGTGCTATTTATTATGTATTTTGATGTGCTGAATTCAAATATGACCATTAAAACAACTGATTGGCTACTGTTTCTAAGATATTTAATTTTTTACATTTTATGTCTATGTCTATTGTGTAGATAGTAGAGTTTTAATCATAAATTGTAAACCTAGGTCTTTTCATGTGTTTATGTTGCTTTACATGATAATATTTCACCTGTCCTGTTTATGGAACACTTTAAAAATCAGCAAAAGGGTTATATAAATAAAATTTATTATGAAACAGAAGGCAAAAAAAGCCTATTATGTACATAGTTTAGTCCTATTCAGTGTCTACTCAGTGCTTCTTGGCTTCTCTCTTGTATTCATTAAATGGAGCATCTCTTGTCACTGTCCAGCAATAGTCTGCAAGCATTGATGGGCTCCATTTGCCCTGATAGCGTTTCTCCATTGTTGCAACGTCCTGGTGAAATCGCTCGCCGTGCTAGTCGCTCACTGCTCTGCAGTTTGCTGGAAAAAAATCTAGATGAGAGTGCAAAAAAATGTATCTTTAGTGACATGTTGCAACCAAGGCTTTTGTATGCCTTGAGGAGGTTTTCCACCAACAACCTGTAGTTGTCTGCCTTGTTGTTTCCGAGAAAATTTATTGCTACTAACTGGAAGGCTTTCCATGCCGTCTTTTCCTTGCCACGCAGTGCATGGTCAAATGCATCATCTCAAAGAAGTTCACGAATCTGAGGATCAACAAAGACACCTTCCTTTATCTTAGCTTCAACTAACCTTGGAAATTTTCCATGGAGGTACTTGAAAGCTGCTTGTGTTTTGTCAATGGCCTTGACAAAGTTCTTCATTAGACCCAGCTTGATGTGTAAGGGTGGTAACAAAATCTTCCTTGATTCAACAAGTGGTGGATGCTGAACACTTTTCCTCCCAGGCTCCAATGACTGTCGGAGTGGCCAATCTTTCTTGATGTAGTGGGAATCTCTTGCACGACTATCCCATTTGCAGAGAAAACAGCAGTACTTTGTGTATCCAGTCTGCAGACCAAGCAAGAGAGCAACAACCTTCAAATAGCCACAAAGCTGCCACTGATGTTGGTCAGTTTATGCACCTCAAAAGTTGTTTCATGTTGCCATAGGTTTCCTTCATATGGACTGCATGACCAACTGGAATTGATGGCAAAACATTGCCATTATGCAGTAAAACAGCTTTAAGACTCGTCTTCGATGAATCAATGAAGAGTCTCCACTCATCTGTATCGTGAACGATGTTGAGGGCTGCCAATCACACCATCAATGTTGTTGCAGGCTACAAGATCACTTTCCATGAAGAAGAATGGGACAAGATCCTTTTGATGGTCACGGAACATGGAAACCCTAACATCACCTGCCAGGAGATTCCACTGCTGTAGTCTGGAGCCCAACAGCTCTGCCTTACTCTTGGGTAGTTCCAAATCCCTGACAAGGTCATTCAGTTCACCTTGTGTTATGAGGTGTGGTTCAGAGGAGGAGGATGGGAGAAAATGTGGGTCCTGTGACATTGATGGTTCAGGACCAGAAGTTTCATCCTCTTCCTCATCTGACTCAAGTGAGAATGATTCTGGTATATCAGGAACTGGCAGTCCCTTTCCTTGGATAATGCACAGTCCACTTTTTCTTCTTTGACACACCTTTCCCAACTGGAGGCACCATGCAGAAGTAACAATTGCTGGTATGATCTGTTGGCTCTCTCCAAATCATTGGCACTGCAAAAGGCATAGATTTCCTTTTCCTGTTCATCCACTGGCGAAGATTTGTTGCACACGTGTTGCAGCATATGTGTGGTGCCCACCTCTTGTCCCGATCTCCAATTTTGCAGCCAAAATAAAGGTGATAGGCTTTCTTAACCATAGTGGTTATACTGCGCTTTTGTGATGCAAAAGTCACTTCACCACAAACATAGCAGAAGTTATCTGCACTGTTCACACAAGTACGAGGCATCTCTGCTCACTTTGGCTAAACAGAAATGTGTCCCTTTGCAAAATCAAACACTGACAAATAAGAGAGCATGACACTGTATGATTTCGGGAGCTGATATAGGGCAATTTGTTCAGCAGAGTGATGTAAGCTTTGTTATGATTGCATCATCCATGACTTCCAGGAATAACATGATGCAATTCATATCATGTATGACGCAATACTAGCTTTAGATTGCATCATTCATTGTATTGCCTAAAAAGCAAGTACTGTCCAAACCCAGTCATAGATTTATTCATAGATCCAATCAAAGATGTATTTTAGTCATTTCTGGTTTAAATTGAGATCCCTTCCCTTTATAACTCACTTATCCTCCGCCATTCCCAAGTCAAGGGTCGTATATACTGACCCAATAGCATATCTTGAAAACTAGAGCCAATCAACAATTTTAAGCATCATTTTCGTTTTCAGTGACCCAGAATTAGTAAAGTTTGACTACATTTATTTCAGAAGCATTGTGGCTGTACCTCAGTGTAATGTGAGGTTTGGGGGAATAGAAGAAACCAGGGAAACTGGGGAAACATTTGAAAGTGGTAGGAATCAGAGTTAAGAGGGAAGGAATGAGGAGTTAGAAAGAGAGGAAGGAGAGACTGGAGAATTTGCCAGAAAGTAAGAATGTTACAATGAGTACACTATAAGAGTCTGAGTAAAACAGAGGAAGGAGGTGGTTTGGGGGAACAGTGAGGAATGTCTGATAAAAGGAAAAGAAGATGGAGGATTTTAGAGAGGAGAAAAATCTGTGGAGTGTGAGGTAGTTTGGACAGGAGATTGTGGGGGATTTGTAAAGGTATATGACAAAATGAGGGATTTAGAGGCAAGAAAAAGAACGAGGGTAGATTAGAAAGACAGAGGGAGGCTCTGACAGAGAAGAGTTGAGAGGAGGGGAGACTGGAGGAAGTAGGATAACCTGGGGGCCTATCATACGGAAAGTAGTAAGGAAGGAAAAAAATGAACAAAATAAAAGCATTGATGGGAGGGCTGAAACTTGGCATACTGTAGGCTACTGCAGCATTGAATTAGATCCAGTTCAAAGATGACACTACAGGAGAAGAAATAGAAGAGGAGAGACTTATTAAGGGAGTGGGGAGAAAGTAACAAGTACATTTATTTCTGGTGGCAGGGGAACATGTCTGATTCCTCCCACATATGCACACACCCATTGGGGCAATTTACATCACCGCCATCAGACGCTATGCAGCAACATAGAGCAACCTCTGGACTGCTCTACACTGCATCAGCAGCAATTAAAACTGTTACAAAAGCTGGGGATTGCCATAGTGCATGGATGCTTCCTCAGCAGCACTATCTACAAAAAGGCACAGTGTAGAGCCAGTTACACGTGCTGTGGGAGGAATCCTTTAGGAAAGTGGAACCCCCAGCACCAATTACAATTTTTTCCTGGTCTAAGAATAGGAGAAAACAATCATCCCTGAAGAAACACTGTGGTAACTGTTGGCAACTGGCAAGTACTGTCTATTTTAATGGTTCCCACTGTCATCACTAATTATGCATGCCAGGGATGCTCCCACTCTTCATTTTCTCAGAGGAGCAATTCAATAAAAGAATATATTTGAGATGGTTAAAGTGTGGTAAGTTTCCTAAATTTTGACCATTTTAACAATTCAAAAGGCTGCTGATGTTAAGCATTAGAAATATTCTGAACTTTAAGTTAGAAAAAAGTGTCATGGCATGAATTTTATTCCATAATACAATGACTATTTTCTATAAGCACATTCACCTTTGTGTGACTGAAGGAACAGATTGACAAAGCCCTTGACCTAACACTTCAGTGCCGATTTTGTTAGCAAATTCTTTCCCCTTAGCTTTCCTATGACAGTTACAAATAAATCACAGACTGGATTCCTGCACACACAAGTCTAAAAAGCTATTGGGAAAGGCAGATAAGCCCTATACTACTAAAATGCAATAAAATCAAAGCAGTAAAGGGGCATTATTCAGGCAGTGCCACTGTGGCACCAGACATTTTACTAAGGAAATTCCCATCAACAGTGTGAAAGATTTTTCGCACTTCTAAAAGCAGTGGCTGTGCTATTTACACTCTCTGCCTCAGGACTTTCAGTCAAAAGGATGAATACTGTATAGGAAGATTTTGGTTTCCAGTTAATAGACATGTTTTAAAATGTGGTTACAGCCAGAGAACTGACTGTAGAAATGGCACTTTAGTACTGTACTTACATGATCCCCACGAGTCAAGGAAAGACAGAAAAATAATGTTAACTATTTCAATGTAAATTAGATCAGGCCTCAAAACTGATGAGTTGTATCAACTTCACACACACACACACACACACACACACACACACCCCTGCAATACTAATAGAATTTCAACAAGCAAGCGGAATCTGGGTCTGTCTAATGCATTAAAGTTGCCAGCTCGTTTCGGATTCTAAAATCTTTATTGCTGAATCACAAAACTCAACATATCTTGAATTTTGGGTAACTGGTTGAGCGTGCAGTCAGAAAAATCTTGATTTGGCTTGTAATTTAAGCACATTTGATACAGAAATAAGAACTGAAAATAAGATTATATTTTACTGTCACTTTACTGAACAGAACTATGCATTAAATTTGAAAATTGAAAACTTCTGCTTACAGATATTCAGTAGAATAGAAAATAACCAAATGGCATTTTATCCAGAGGGCTCTTGTATCATCTCTCCTAAAGAAGCCCCTTTTTTCCAAATCCTAACTTTCCACTATTTTTTTCATTTCTTTGTACCCTCCACTTTCTGGCTAACATAGGCTGACTGGAACTCCCTCTGGAGCCTAATTAGTGTCACTCAATCAGCTAAATGGACCACTACTCATTTTATTTTTATTTTCAGCTCAACAGGCTACCCTTCCACAGCCTTCCAATCCAGAGAGTGAAACATTAGCAAGGTAAAGTCAAACCTGGGTTTCTTGCACTGAAGTGACAAACACAGACAGAATGAAATCAGAACAAGCAACACACACACACACGAAACTTCCAAGAGTAACTAGTGTTTTAAGCGTACAAGTCCACTGAAAGTCAATAGGAGTTGTGCTCCCAAATCTCTTAGTCCCTACTTACCCCCTGTACTCCTCATACTTTTATAACATTTCACAAATAAATACTTCAAGTGTGTGTGACTGGAGGGAAGAATTGACTTGGCAAGTTCACCTCATTCAGTTTATGTGTTTGTAATAGCCACTGTAATAATTTAATTCTTGTTGCTCAATGCACGGACAGTGAAGTCAATATTAGTCTTTCCGCTAACTTCAGTGGGCCTTGAATCAGACCCAAGATTGACCAGTAGAAAGTTCCCTACTGGCCTAATAAGTCTCCTCCATGACAAATCTGGTCACCTAACGTCAGTCCACAATGCTTACCAGGTTTTCTGTTGAGCAGCCTGATGTGGTATTACTATATACAACCACACTGAAAAATATTGTTATAAATAGTGGTAATGAAATAATTTACACTATTTTTAAAGGTACAACATATCTTGTGCCATCTCTTTCCTGCCCATCCCCCAAACCACAACACAAATGTTAGTGTTCAACTAAATTAGTGGTATTCTCTTTCTTGGTCACACAATACCTTACCCTTGTACTGGGTCACAGTGTGGAAGCTCAAGGGAGCTGAGTTGAAAAAAAAAAATATTAGGCTCTTTGTGCAGACTGAAAATCACTTTTGTGTTAACTATGGTTAATTTAAATATTTCTCATATTTCCCAGTAATGAAGCTGTATTTAGTCCCCTTAAGCTATTCTGATTCTGTAGCAGCATGTTCTTTTGGGATATTATGAGAGATTTTTTTCTGCAGGATTCCTCAAAATGTTCCAATGGAACATGTCAATTTCGACAAAACTTCTGACAGAACCCTGGCATCTTTCTGATGGGAAACTGTTGGGTTTCCTGACAACTCACCGGCACAGTTGCCAGGCTCCCAGAAGGCCCAACTGGCCAGGAGATTGGCAGCCAGGACTCCCAGTCATGATGACTCCTTGGCAGCTCACCTGGCAGGCTACCACAGAGCTTCCAGGCTCCCGAAAAGCCTGGCATCATGGGGCACTTATTTCATTTTGGAAACACCAAAACACTGCCGCCACTGGAACATTTAGGTGTTTCTGAAACTAAATATGTAAAATTTCAAGGTTTGGGCTTTTCATCCCAATTTGGGATAAAGAAATTCCAAAACCTCAAAATTCTTCACAGAAGTGAAATTCAGTTTCCCGGCCAGCTTTAGATAGAACCGTTGCTCTCTTTTGTGAATGGCAATATATCAGAGTGTTATCCAGAAAAGGCCAAGTTACCCAATTCTATTAGCAGCAATGGGCCCAGATACAAACTCCAGAACAAAACATTTGTGAAGTTTCAGAAGTTTGGATCCAACTCCAAAAAAAATAAGCCTGGATGCCAACATTTGGGAACAGATCCAATTCCAAAATTTTCCATTCAGGTTTAATCTCTTAATCTGTATAATTTGTACACAGGTTACCTGTGGGATTTATGAAGCTCAAAAAAGGATGTATGTTTGCTCCAGGCTTGATGTGGCAGGATATCTGTTTCCAGGAAAAAATTGTCACTTCAAGCAATTGTGATGGTGTAGCCCTGTTTTTCTTATGCTGTTACAAATGGCAGTCAGGACTAAAAAAAGTGTAGGAAGGTTACTCTTTGCTGTTTTATAATGAAGTTTATTAAAGCTCTTATGTTTCAGAAAGCAGACTTTTATATGCTGATTCCCAACAGTTCCTTTTAGTGGATTAAAATCAGTGCTAGCACACACAGTCTTTGTCTATTTTTTTTTTTTTAATATTATAGGACTAATGTGGTATAACTAGTGAATGAATCCACATACAGCTTTCACTTTCTGATGCTAACAAGAGAACAGGTTAATTTGCCCTGTTTGGGGTAAAATAAAATAAAATAAAAAAAACAAGCATTGAGCGATAACTCAATTTCAGGTGAGATGTGTTTTTGAAAACACTAATTATGGAATATGTCTGCAAAAAAACACAATAGCAGCAAGAGAGGTAGGAAGGTCTACAGTGAAGGAGCTAGATTTGTACTCAGAAGGCTGATGCTAAATTTCTAGCTCTGCCACAGATTTCCTATGTGACCTCAGGCAGCTCACTTAGGCATGGCGTACACTTAAAAATAGATTGAAATAGCTATGTGACTCAGCGCTGTGAAAAATTTCATGTGCTGAGCACCATAGTTAGGTCCACCTAACCACCCATGTAGATTTGGCTAGGTAGATAGGATTCTTCATGACCTGGCTATCACCACTTGGAGATGTGGATAATTACATTGATGGAAAAACCACTTTCCACTGATGTAAGAAACACTTGTACTACGGTGCTATTGTGGCACAGCTGCAACAAAGCTGTGCTGCTGTAGTGTAGACATACCTTTAATCTCTTTGGGCCTCAATTCCTCTTCACAAAAATGGAGTTACTACATTTTGCCTGTCTTGTCTATTTAGATTGTAAAAGTTCTGGAACAGAGATTACCTTTTAAAAAACAAATATGTTTACATGCTCCCTGGAATGATAGGGCCATGATCTCAGTGTAGCACTGATGTACTCTTGTAATAGTAATATAAATAATAAAGGCACATATCTGAGATTACAATCTAGCTATAAGAGGCCAAGCAATTTTTTTTAAATCTTACTTTAACTGATTCACTCAGGTTTAATCTTTTAATAAAATCAAATTATTTATGAATACCTCTTTAAAAATAAAAGCCAGCAAAATATTCTGGTTAGTATATCAAGGAGTCACTCAGATTCTTAGAGCTGCCTAAGGTAAATGGAATAGAAGAGTGCTCATTTTGTAGTTCATATGCAAAATTTTGACCTTAGTGCTATTTAAATTTTAGATTATGCAGGAAGACTGCAAATCTTATCTTTTTCCAACATGATCTGTATACCTGCAGGCTAGACTGATTTTTTAAAGTACTTTATCTGAGACAAAAATGATCTAACAATCTCTGAACGACTTCGCAACTCTCTTTGAAAAGGTGGACTAAAAAGCAAAGGGGTAACAGACTGAGACCTCATTGCAAAGCACCGAGTGATTCATGTATGATGAGGAGGCTCTTATGTGTGCAGATTCTACTTTGGGGAAATATATATGCAAGATTTGTAACTGTGCACAAAGCATTTACTGCATCTTCTAGACAGGGTACTTAGAAACATACAAGTCTTGTCACATTTATAATGGTGATCAGAGAATCTTCAGAAGTTAATTTCAGGTAATCATCTCAATGGTAAGAAGCTTTATCAGAATTTTTTGATAGTCTCTTCTGTTGCCCACTTTTCCTGTTCCTCCACTTGCTGTGGTGATTCTCCTCCCGCTTTCCTCATCCCTCCTCCTCCTTCAGTAATCTTCTGAGAAACAGGGGACATCTTCAAGTGGAGACTATGTCACCCTCTTACCCATCCCACATACAAACCTTAACATCTTAGAGTGACCAAATGTCCCGATTTTATAGGGACAGTCCCAATATTCAGAACTTTGTCGTATGTTGGCACTTATTACCCCCCCCACCCCCATCCCAATTTTTTACACTTGCTGCCTGGTCACCCTGTAACATTCAGATAATAACTCACCTTCCATTTCCCCTCTCTCACACACCTGTAGTTTGAATTTTCCTGGGCTCTAACACATAGAATATGCCACATTCTGGAATGTACTAAATCATCTTATTTACCTTTAAAGAGATTGGATGACTCAAAGTATTAGTAAGGGGTATTAGAGCCTTTTGCTTATAGACTGAGTTTTCAAATCTGAATCAGGTCAGGAGTAGCCTTAAGTCACTCTTATCTTATGGTTCTGTCATGGCATTAACAAAGTGAGTTAGTGGGCTTGTTCCTACAATATAAAATAATCAGTTTGCCAAAAAAAAAAAAAAAAAAAGCTAACACAGCAGAAAAATCTAAGAACTGACCAGTCATCAAGATTATGCTGCACAGACACCCCTACAGTGGTCAGAACAGGGCTGAGAAATATTGGTGGAGAACTGCAAAGGGGCATGCACAAGGAGGTGCAAGCAGGGGCACCAGAAGTCTTTTGGCCCTAGGGGGAAGAGGGGGAGAGCCAGCTCCTCCAGCTGCAGGGCTGGGAGCGGGGGAGGAGGGAGGGAGGCAGGACATAGAAAGTGCTCTTCGAAAAGCAGCCAAATTTTTATTCCCATGCCCCTGACTGTGAAAAAGGTTTCACTAATTCTTCATGTTCTTTATCTGTGCTGCGATAGAGGACTTTTGATTCCAATGCTGTCCATCAGAAGCACTTAATTCACTTAAAACTAGAACAACATTTTTTCTTGGATAAATAAAATAAATTGCATATCTGGAAGGAAAACATGAGCAAAGAAAATATCCACAATTCTTCATTGTATCATCCCCAATAAGGCCCTCAGTTGTCAGTTTACTTATTAATATTTTATTAGAGAGCAACACTGGTTTCTATCCTACATCTCCATGTGTGTTGGTCTCTGCACATAGAGGCACTTCTCAGAGTTTAACAGGCCCAGTAAACTGATGGGAAGTCTTAATAAAAAACAAAACACAGCCATAGGAAGAAACTACTTCAAGCAGGAGAAAATGGTTCTAACTAGAAATCACTACAAGGTACCATTAGCATAAAGAAAAACCACTACTTTTCAGATATGCTTTGCCTACAGAGCCTGGGAAGGAGTCTTTATCTTCCCCCACACATTTCTCCACTTTCGCCTCTACAAGAGCCCTTCTCACATTCTTTCTTCTGAACTCCTGGAGAAGGGAAAAGAGAATGAGAAGGGAAGCTGGAGTTAACCACTTGTGTGCTGAGGAACAAAACCATATTTTTTTTCTGATGCTAACTAAAAGCAGACACATTATTTAAATTAGAGAAAATGCCAGAACTCTCCTGAGGAAAGAATATGAATAACTCAACTGCCTCAAACCAGACTGAGAAGTGAAAAAGATACATTTTTATTAGATCTGGATTACACTAGCAGTTATCCAGGAGGTTCAATTGCCTAACCACTGGAGACAATCAGAAGCATGCAAAGATCTCCACATAATGAACACAAATATCCCTTCAAACAGAAAATCATAACCTACTCTGCAGTAATCAACTCTGTATTGTTGCATAAAGAATTTTAAGCAGTTTAGGAATAGGTACTATAGGAGAAAGAGAGGAACCTCTTTTTGACTATTTCTTCAAAAGCATACTATGTTAAAACTTCATTATTTGGTTAAAAGTGATTAGATGTGATAATTTGTCTCTAGGTCAGTTCACTTTGTTCTCATAAATAAAATTCCAACAGTAGTCTTTTTTTTTATTAACACATATTTAAACTAAACACTTTAATAATTTGACAGTGGCTCTAGGATTCAAGATGATAATTTTTGTGATTCCCTCATACTGTACATAATAAACTGACTTTATATGAGGGCTCTGCACACCGTTTCTATGGAACTTAGAACTCACCCCAAATCAGGGACAGTTTGACTTCCACTGCCCAACTCAGATGCCCAGGTGAAGGATGCGATCACCAAAGCTGGTTGGAAGTTTTTGTAAAGCTCTCCATTCCCACTCCACAGCACTCCCCTATATCTACTCCCTTGAAGCAGTTTAACTAAGCCTCAACTAAAGTCATTTGAATGAGAGCTGAATCTTTAGGGTTTTATTTAAGAGTTAGTTTTTTTTTTTACATCTAGCTATAGTACTGTCTAATGAACCCCCAACTCCCACTGCCACTCCCCGTGTACAGACCATGCAGAGACCCCACAGCTCTCATGAAAAGTTGTACAGAAGGAAGTCAATGGAATCATGTCCCCTGACTTCAATGGGTATTGAATTACAGCCTTAACACACTATTATTGGGCCATGTGACAATCATGTGACTATATCTCAAGTAGCATTGACAGCCTCACTGAGATAGCTCCGCATATTTTAGTATTATTTTACACTTAGTTGAAATAGAATGTCAGGCAATTTCAGTGATTAAGTCTACCATTGATCTCCCAGACTTTTGGCAAAGCATATTATGAACCAGCCAATGCCACAGAGAAATCAAAAACAACGACCATCAATTCAGCAATGCTTTTAACTGAATGGCACAGGAAAAAAAATGTACATTAAGATCTCTCATTCTGTGTATGCCAGAATCATAAACTATTTGCATTTAGCCCTTGGTTTCATAGGAAATAATGGTCAGTGCCAGAAGAGAACAATTTAACCCTACATTTTCAAAAATGTCTAGTGATTTTGGGTACTTCAATTTTTGGTTGTTTGATATGAGACATCTTAAAGGGGCTTGATTTTGAGATAGAGCACCCACCTCCTGAAAACAACATTTCTGAAAACATTGCCAGACAACTCTCCAATACCAAATTCTACAGGCCGCTTTCCTCAGATCCCACTGAGGAATACACTAAGAAACTGCACCATCTACTCAGGACACTCCCTACACTAACACAGGAACAAATCAACATACCCTTAGAGCCCCGACCGGGGTTATTCTATCTACTACCTAAGATCTACAAACCTGGAAATCCTGGACGCCCCATCATCTCGGGCATTGGCACTCTCACTGAAGGACTGTCTGGATATGTGGACTCCCTACTCAGACCCTACGCCACCAGCACTCCCAGCTATCTCCGTGACACCACAGATTTCCTGAGAAAACTACAATGCATTGGTGACCTCCCAGAAAACACCATCCTAGCCATCATGTGTAGAGGCTCTCTACACAAACATCCCACATACAGATGGAATACAAGCTGTCAGGAACAGTATCCCTGATGATGACACAGCACAACTTATTGCTGAGCTCTGTGACTTTATCCTCACGCACAATTATTTCAAATTTGGTGACAATATATACCTCCAGACCAGTGGCACCGCTATGGGCACCCGCATGGCCCCACAATATGCCAACATTTTTATGGCTGACCTGGAACAACGCTTCCTCAGCTCTCGTCCACTCATGCCCCTTCTCTACCTACGCTATATTGATGACATCTTCATCATCTGGACCCATGGGAAGGAGACCCTGGAAGAATTCCACCATGCTTTCAACAGCTTCCACCCCACCATCAACCTCAGCCTGGACCAATCTACACGGGAGGTCCACTTCCTGGACACCACCGTACAAATAAGCGATGGCCACATTAACACCACCCTATACCGAAAACCCACCGACCGCTATGCCTACCTTCATGCCTCCAGCTTCCACCCCGGTCACACCACACAATCCGTCGTCTACAGCCAAGCACTGAGGTACAATCGCATCTGCTCCAACCCCTCAGACAGAGGCCAACACCTACAAGATCTTCACTAAGCATTCTCAAAACTACGATACCCACACAAGGAAATAAAGAAACAAATCAACAGAGCCAGACGTGTACCCAGAAGCCTCCTGCTACAAGACAGGCCCAGAAGAGAAACCAACAGAACTCCACTGACCATCACCTACAGTCCTCAGCTTAAACCTCTCCAACGCATCATCAGTGATCTACAACCCATCCTGGACAATGATCCCTCACTTTCACAGACCTTGGGAGGCAGGCCAGTCCTCGCCCACAGACAACCTGCCAACCTTAAGCATATTCTCACCAGCAACCACGCACCGCACCATAACAACTCTAACTCAGGAACCAACCCATGCAACAAACCTCGATGCCAACTCTGCCCACATATCTACACCAGCAACACCATCACTGGACCTAACCAGATCAGCTACAACACCACCGGCTCATTCACCTGCACGTCCACCAATGTTATATATGCCATCATATGCCAGCAATGCCCCTCTGCTATGTACATTGGCCAAACTGGACAGTCACTACGCAAGAGGATAAATGGACACAAGTCAGATATCAGGAATGGCAATATACAAAAACCTGTAGGAGAACACTTCAACCTCCCTGGCCACACAATAGCAGATGTAAAGGTAGCCATCTTACAGCAAAAAAACTTCAGGACCAGACTCCAAAGAGAAACTGCTGAGCTCCAGTTCATTTGCAAATTTGACACCATCAGATCAGGATTAAACAAAGACTGTGAATGGCTATCCAACTACAGAAACAGTTTCTCCTCTCTTGGTGTTCACACCTCAACTGCTAGCAGAGCACCTCACCCTCCCTGATTGAACTAACCTCGTTATCTCCACACTGATATATACCTGCCTCTGGAGATTTCCATTACTTGCATCTGAAGAAGTGAGATTCTTACCCACGAAAGCTTATGCTCCCAGTACTTCTGTTAGTCTCAAAGGTGCCACAGGACCCTCTGTTGCTTTTTCATTTCTGAAGTTCTCAGGCGGGTCACCCAAAAATTCTATTTGCATCACATATCAGTTGCATTGTCATAATTTTTGTTTTGCTTTGTTGGTATCATATGACTACACAGGAAACTCGTGGAGCTGCTGGGTCCCATAAGGACAACATTTTCAAAGGTAAAGGAAGGTCCAGTGGAAAGCTAGGAGCAAGGGTTCTTCTATGTAGGGATCAGTGATTTTTTTTCTATAAATCATTTATTCACCAAGAAATGTAATTTAGGTGAACTTGAAACTATTTGTGAATGAGACATAAATTCACCAAAATAGTCTGGGACAAATAAATATCTATCTATATCTATATCTTTTTTTGGCTAGATTTACAAGGCAATTTTGATGCAATTTCCCTCTCTGCCTGACATGGAGCAGGGACTTGAACTTGGGTGTGACTCCGGGTCAGTGTCCTAATCCCTGGGCTATAAAGTCATTTTAACTCTGTCCCGATGACTATTCAAGTATATTAGGCAAGGTAGAACAATTGCAACAGTTAAGCCTAGATGCTGGAACTGCTGCACCCCCTGGTTTGAAGTGGTTTCCATTATAAACAGAGTTTACAGTTTGGTTCAATGGCTCTCAGCACCCACACTATAAAAATTGTTCCAGCACCTCGGCAAGTAGGATTTTTCTACCATCCCTGTAAGGTGTTTGAATTTTGTTCGGTATCTTTGCTATGTGCATGTAAACTAGGACCATCCTATAGACTGAGAAGCAACCTGACAATACTGTCTGTTTGTTGGGTTCTGTTTGCCACTGAATTCAGGCTTTGACCCTGCTGAGGTCTGCATCTAGTCTGGAGCACATTGGCTCAGAACAGATGACTTCTTAGTTTGTTAGCAGCCAAATCCTTTAACACTGTTTTCTTTGCAAGGATCTCAATAGAAGCACATAATAATAATTATGCCATATTAAGTTACTTATTGAACCTTTATCTCCTATGCACATGTATGCATATGTGCAACTCATCTCAAATTAATATTAAATATTATCTAGGGAGAATTACACTTTTTTTTTTTAAATTGTCCACTACCTTTTAGACCAACACAAACCAAAATGCAAAAATACTTTTGGGGCTTGGATATAGTTAACTATAACTAGAATTTTGTACAGTGAATACAGAGGAGATGAACTAACAGAAATTACTACATTTTATTATAGATGGTAAGAATGCCTGATGATTTATACAAAATCTGCCTGCCTGTTTTAAGGATTTGAACACTGGAAATAATCTTTGCTGTGGACTTATGGCTATAGGAAATTTTCAAAACAATTTAAAAGAAGAAATATTTAATAAGGACAGAAGACTAACTATACACCAATTGTGACATTCCTCTGGTGTTATCTGGACCGGTGATCTGTTAGGTCACTCCAATCTGACTCTGGGAGCCAGCCTTACCCTACTCTGCTGTGAGAGCCCCCATTCTCAGGTTGTTCATGCACCAGCTACGTGAATGAGCACTTTTGGACAGCCGCTGCTTGGATTGTGCAACCAAATGACACTAGCTAATATCTCTGGTCCCAGACACAACCCTAGGAACCTCCGTCTTGCAGTGTCCAGTTATGCCCGCTGGACATGCCAAGCTCATATAAGTTTGTCAATTTAACAAATAAATTGATATGTACCAGGCTTTGTTATCCCAAGGGGAGTCTCTGACACGCTTCAATCCAAACACACTGCTTTAGGTAGAATAAACAAACATTTATTAACTACAAAAGATTGATTTAAGTGATTATAAGTCAAAGCAGAAGAAGCCAGATTTGGTCAAATTAAATAAAAACAAAAACACATTCTAAACTGATCTTAACACTTTCAGTGCCCTTACAAACTTAGATGCTTCTTACCACTGGCTGGCTGGTTTCTCTTCAGCCAGGCTCTCCTCTTTGATCAGCGCTTCAGTTGCTTGGTGTGGTTTCTGTAGATAGAGGTGGCAGAGAGAAAGCATGGCAAGTATCTCTCCCTTTTATCATGTTCTTTCTTCTCTCTTGGCTTCCCCCCCTTCAGTGTCAGGTAAGCTCTACCTCATTGTAGACCCAAACTGACCAAGGGAAGGGGGGTGACTCAATCAAGAATCCAACAGATCCTTTGTTACTGCCTAAGCCAGTGTCCTTTGTTCCTGTGAGGCTGGGCTGGATTTGTCCAATACATGCCCTGATGAGGTGTGAACTCTCACTCTGCTCCTGGAGAGTTTCGCCTGGGCTTGTTTTAAGCCAAGAGGACACATTTTCAGACTGATAACTATATACATGAAATTACAACCTAACATTATGCACTGAGTTGTTATAGTAATGAGCTTTCCGAAGACACCCAGCATGACAAACTTTGCATTGGATACCCCACAATCATATTATAAGGATGAACATGGGGGCGCAGGGTGTTCCCCTGAGGTACAGTGTCTCTCACCAACATTTTCAAAAGTTGGAGCTTCAAGTCAGGCTTCTAAGTCACCTTATTTTACATATGTTAGTGAGTAACCTCATAAGTTATGAATACATTGCAGATCCCACTGGAGTTAGTCTCATTGATAACTTTGGTATCTTGCTAATAAATTCAAACCCCAATAATGCGTTTTGACTCTACACAGTATATGGACTTTGAAAGTACTTTGGAAAAGGTGCTTCTCTCACAAGGAGTTTCAAGAAGATGTATCTAGAAATAAAGGGATCAAAAAAAGAAAAAGAGGAATTTTGTCTGAACACAACGACAAATGCTCTAATAATGAGAGCTATCATACTCTGGAATAGTTTCCCAAGGAAAATGATGGAAGTCCCATCACTTTAGTGATTTAAAAACAGAACTAGGGAAAGCATTGAGAAAGATATACCATAAAGAGCAATACTGCACTGCTAGGGGTGAACTAAATGACCTCATAAGTATTTTCCAATTCTAATTCTGATGACTATGAAAATGTGGCATTTTAAATGGAAAATGCATTGCAAATAGTATATAAGCAGCTTAATAATTCACTATCTGTTTGTATGTTGCTTAAACAACTTAGCATAGCATTTCATTGTTATATGCAGATTCCAAGAGAGACCAGCAAACACACAAAATCACTTTGCACTTCATGAATATAATAGCTATTTAAAGCTATAAGACACAAATGCAGAGTAATAAACAGCAGTGGATTATCTATCCTTCACAGCATAGACAGAGCTCAGCTTTCAGGAGGAAAAGATGTACACCAACACTTTTCCTTTTAAAGCCACATAAGTGATATTTTAGAATATGTGAAGAATACTAAGAGGAGAGAAAGAGGAACAAATTCAGATATTTGGAAACTCAGCTGATATAATTTGGTGTATTGTCTATGAAGTCTTATGGAACACTGACTCTGACCACTGTAACTGGAATATTGTACTGCATAGGCAGTGAATAGAATCTAATTAATAGTGTTTTAACCCATCTGGAGCAGATATTGAATTCTTTAGCATAGGCAGCATGCAGGCAACTCAGTATTTCACACAGCTCCATGAAAAAGGCAAATAGTTAATGGTGACCAAATACTTAACACAATAAACATTAACAAGGGGAATGCTTGCAAAGACAAAACATGGAAAAACAGTTTAAAGACTATTTAGATAAGTTACATGTATTGAAGTCAGCGAGGCCTTATGAAATTCATCGGAGGGCTCAAGAAGGGCAAGCATAATACCTATCTTTAAAAAGGGGAATTTAGACAAATCAGCCTAACTTTGATACCTGAAAAGGTACTGGAACAAATTATTAAGCAATTTGTAAGTACTTAGAGGATGATAGGATTATAAGGAATAGCCAGCATGGATTTGTCAAGAACAAATCACACCAAGTCAAACTAATTTCCTTCTTTGACAGGATTATTGACCTAGTGGATATGGGGGAAGCAAGAGATCTGATACATCTTGGTTTTAGTAAGACTTTAACAGACCCACGGGACATTTTTATAAGGAAAGTAGGGAAATGTGGTCTAGATGAAATTACTAGAACGTGGGTGCACAACTGTTTAAAAGACCATATTCAATAGTTTGCTGTCAAACTGGGAAGGAGTATCTAGTGGGGTCTGCAGGAGTCAGTCCTGGTGCCAGTACTATACAATGTTTTCATTAATTACTTGGATCATGGAGTGGCATGTATCTGTATAAAATTTGTGGATGATACCAAGCTGGGAGGGGTTGCAATCACTTTGGAAAACAGGACTAAAATTCAAAATGATCTTCACAAACTGGAGAATTGGTCTGAAATCAACAAGATGATATTCAATAAAGACAAATGCAAATTACCACACTTAGGAAGGAAAAATCAAATGCACAACTACAGAAAGGGGAATAACTGGCTAGGTGGTGTACTGCTGAAAAGACTGGGGGGGTTATAGTAGATTACAAGTTGAATCTGTCAACAATGTGATATAGTTGCAAAAAAAAGTTAATATCTTTCTGGGGTGCATGAACAGTAGTATTGTATGTAAGACATAGGAAGTGAATTGTTCTGCTCTACTCAGCACTGGTAAGGCCTCAGCTGGAGTACTGTGTCTAATTCTGAGCATCTCACTTTAGGAAAGATGTGAACAAATGAAAAGTGTGTTCTAAATTATAAAAACCTGACCTATCCTCCCTTTCTACTCCCTTTTACCTGGGGTAGCTTTAATGTAAATTAGATCAGCTTTCAGGCTGCTCTAAACACCACCAGGTTGTATTGGCCTCCTAGGTGCCATTATGCTTGTTAGGGATAACCATGTGTCAGTGTGTTCTGCCCATGGTTCATCCGACCCTCAGCATACCTCTGGGAGACATAGGCAGTGGCACAAATCCAGGGGAATCCTTAGTTTATCATTTATATTGGGCTATCTAGTATACCTCACCGAGTGACTCCCTTCCTCACTTCCGGGGCTGTCCCCCTTTGCCTCAGACACCATCAAGTTCATCAATCAATTGAAGTGAGTGGGTAGATTTTAAGGCAGCTTCATGGTCCCTTTGTGTTGCCAGAGCACACAAAAGGGATTATACTGTGAGCCATAATCTGCCCATATTATTCCTGCCTTAATTTTAACATCTTTTATTACTCAAGATTTTATGTTTAAAGCTTTACCATCTTTAAATTAAATATAAAACATCAAAAAGCTCAATATGACATACGCACAGGTATTTTTTAGGATGAATAAACTGTGTGAATCACAGAAAGAGAGCTGGCACAATTTCAAGGGCAGCATTCCAGACACCCTCCCCCCCCTTGGGGGGGGGGGGGGGGGGGCGCTTCCGTAGTTGCGCTCCCGGAGGTTTTTAGAGCCAGCCCTGCACAGAAGTCAGGGTTTATAACTTTCCATGTGTGTAGCAACATGAGCATACAATTCAGGAAGGAGAAAAGAGGCATCAATGAGTTACCCCTAAACATTAAGTAATACTTAAGGGGAATATATAAAATGTAAGGCCAAGAGTCATTCCCATACCCTAAGTCTTAATACAAATGATTTGTGGAGATCATAGAATCTAACTGAACCTTTTGATTTATATAGTTATCAGGGAATACAGAAAAAAAGATTCTTGTTGTAAACTGTTAACAAAATCTCATTACACTAACAAAAGTGTATAGATCATTTACTTTTTAAACAAAATCTGAGCCACCTTTGAGCACAAATTTTAGGGGTACAGATTTACAAAAAAATCAATTGAACCACTCCATGCATATCACACAAAGAAACACAATGCAGCCTAAGGGCATTCCTCTCTTTATAAAAAGAAAAAAAAATTGAAAATAAATATATATTTTAAAGGTAGTCCCCATTGGCCATAAGGACCCTCAGAGAACATCACTGCTCATATGTACTCATACACTCACTCTCCAGATGCAGAGTGCTTAGATAAAATGTGCACTATGCTGCAGCTCCAATTTTCAAACCAAAACTGTGCCACCCTGAGCTAGCCAACCTGGCAGAATGCAGTTTTGACAAATAGCAATTTCATGTAGAGACTACCTCCTATTCCTTGGATCTCTAATAGCTCCTTCTTACAAGAATACAGATTAGATATAGATATTTTTGGTGGCAGTGGCACTGGAAGATCTGATGTGGAATGTCTACTCTACAGCCAGCAACTTCACAAGCTAACACAACCTTCTGTAGCCCCTAGGTACTGGGTTTGGGATAGTCTCCTTATAGAAATCAGTCCTTCCCCCATACATACTTTCTCCACCACTCCCCACCAACATACATTGCTTTAGAGACAAGAGGGCAAGGGCTAAACCCCTAAATGTGCATTACATTAACTTGCTTTAAATTTAGAGATGCATGAACATAACAAGCATATAAGACTTGGTCTCTGGGGGAACATTTTATACTGACACAATGTTCTACTTTCACTGTGGTACATCTCTGAAGGGAAAGCCAGTAATTTTGCTTAGCTCTAACTTGATAGCATACACTTATAATTAAAGGGAAATATTTAAAATAGGACTCAGAAGAATAGAATAAATTAAAAAACCTGTGCATGAAATAAGCCTATACTGAGATACATGCTATTATGTAATTGTAGATCTATCAAGACATTTAACAGAAAAACTTTTAAATACTTTTTTAAGTCAGCATTTAACTTTACACACAGTTAACTGTATTGTATTTAGTTGAAGGGTATGCAGAGGTTGAATGCCATTGAATAAAGTGAGAGAAGCTCACAGGCTCAAACGGTCAAACAAATTTATATTTTGGTTTAAGGCTAAAATTTCCACTGGGCTTGCGTTACCATCACATTATTGGAAATCCAGCAAGTGGCTCGACTAGATATTTAACAGGGAGGAAAAAGATAACCCTCTGGCTCACTTGGAGAAAGTTTTTGAGCTTGCTGTATGTTATATTTTTTTAAGTGAATCCACTAGGCATGGCATAAAAAGTAATCTTGGAAACTGCTAATTATAATGTCACAGTTCTCACAACATTATAGTTAAGGCTGACATGGTGCTTCCGTCTCTGTTTTTCAGTTGCTTATAACTTTGTCAGAAAACAACCTTTTGGGCTGAAACTTCTCATGCTTGTCTCATCCCAGCTGATTTCTTTTTTATTTATTTTAAGAAAAGAGGAATTTGAGGAAGTAGAGAAATAATAAACTTCATATTGATTTTCATCCATTAGGAAACATGTTCAGACATTTCCTTATGCTTAGACACCTTAACAATGGGATTGGGTCAAATTCTGTCTTATTGTTAGCTATACAAACTTCCTGGCTTCATATGAAGGCAGAATTTGGCCATTTGTTTTTAAACTTCGCATGTCTGTAAGTGCTTTATTTTTTGGCTTTAAAAATGGTTATGACATTTTAAAAATACTGGGCATTTAAAACCAGTGAATTCAGTATGTGGATTACATGACATTCCATATATCTGAAGTATGCCCTTCTCTTTCTCTGCCCTTCTCTGGCTTACCAAAGTGAGACCGACCCAAATTTTGGGTCCATGTCTGACATGGAGTATAGCCCTAGATCTCCAGAGCAAGAATGTGTGAAAGGGGCTAAGGGAGACATGAGTGGTATCCTTGTCTGGGGCACTGAATATATACTCAGGGCAACAAAATGATGGCCTTTCTAATCCAAAAACTCTAATCCTGTCTAATTTTAAATGTTAAATAGAGTTGGTTAGTATTTGTATAGGTGACCACATAGTTGACCATATGAGAAATGATTACTCTTATGCCACAGTTATACACCTGAAGTCAATGGAAGTTTTATGATTGACTTCAATGGAACCATGATTGAGTCCTTAATGAATTAAAGATCAATATTGAGCCTTGTGCCATAGAAAAAATGCTATTTAGTATTATGCAGGTTAGTTGGGTTTGATATCTCCCTCTCAAGACATAAGCAAATGCAACAGAAAATGACCAGCCTACAACACTACTTCCCAGACACTGCTATATTGCATATCTCATCAACTAGAGTTCAGGGCAATGGAACCTGTATATGGCCAGGGACCCCTATCTCAGCTGCTACTTAAAAAAAAAAAAAAAAAAAAGTTGTAGCCCTTAGGATCACAGCCCTGAAACTAGAAACCAATACAAACAAATCACAAGGGACTGAACAATGCAATCCTGGTGCTGGCACAAATTCCTTGACCTTAGTCAATGAGCTTAATATTTCAGCCTTCACATCCACCTCAGTAAAATGGAGATATTAATACTAATTTGTCTCAGACATGTTGTAATGTTTAATTAGATAATAGTTATACACTGCCACTGCAAGTGCAAAAATTGACCATGACAGAAACTAACCCACCACACTGGCTTGAAGTCTGGACTCCCCAGGTTATTTAAAGAATCATCCCCTGGGGGGGGGGGGGGGGGAAATGGCATTTGTAAAAGCTGGCAACTGTGCTTAGTTCCCAGTTCAAGCCCAAAAGGTCAAAAAAGAAATTAAAGCAGATAGATAAGGGTGATTGTAGTATATAAAGGAAATTCAGAACCATTTCCTGCCATAGAATGTTGACATTAGCAGTGCAAATAAAAATAACTGTAAAATACTCATTGCAATGTATTTCTTACCTTTACTGCAGAACAAGTAGGTTTGTTTTCTATCAATTATCCTTTTTAAAAGTAGCTTCAGATATACAGTATTTTATATTAATGCATTCATGTTGTGATATTGTGAAATACAGTCCCCCACTGCAATGCATGCACTCCAGTGGAGAAGGGAAAATCAACTGAATTTCCTGACTTTTGTATAATTAAATTATCAATTTCAATGCTCTCAATATCCATAAATTTGATACTGCTATTGTTTTATGTGAGTGAGAGACCAATTAGTGAGGAAGAAAGTGTTTGTTAGCCACCATAAAAAATAATGCACATAATTGCTTAGCTATATTTCAGCAAAATGTCAGTACTGTTTTTTATTGAACTTTCCACTTTATTTAAAAAGGTATGGTGTTGTTTTAAGAAAGGGGTTTTGTTTGTTTGTTTTTTGCATTTGTTGTGTTTTAATGAGTTTTCCTCTCTTACCAAGAACTTTTTCAACTTAAAATGTCCTTGACTTTAACCATGTTCAGAGTTTGGAGGTTTTAATCAAATTCTATTTTCTTACAGGTGGATGTGAAATTTAAAAGTAACATTATAAAAGTAACCATTGTCCATGTTTCTCAGCACTGGAAAGATATTTTGAAGTTTACCTCCCTCCCCCCCCCCCCCCCATGTACATTATTTTTTGTAAAAATAAAGTTGGCTATAACAAAAGCATTAGAAGCACAAGATCAATGTACAACATGAATACATCTTCAATAGTCTGATTGGTATAGGATATATGGATATAGCCTCAGTAAAAAGCTATATGACTAACAAGAAGAAAGCAGATCACAGGGGTTTTTTAAAGATGCTTTTATGCATTATTCCTTTAGTCTCCCTCCCCTTCTACATTCACTAACTACACATTTCCACGGTCACCAGATTCTTGCAGGACAAGAAGAACCCAGCTACACTTCATTTTGTCTCCAGCTGTGGGAAAAGCAGGGAGGAAACACCCTCACTCCACCAGAGATGAAGCTCTACCTACCACACAAGGCTCTAGCTGAGAGTGGGAGCAGATCTCAAATTTACTAGGACACCAGAGTTAACATTATTATAACCCTCGAAAGGATCCTTCCTAATGAAAAACAATCTCCAAGTGGGGTATGTGGATATTATGAATGATCCATAATGCATTAAAATGGGGAAGGAGCAGGAGAGCACATAGAACAGCTATTTTATTTCAAAGTTGCATAGAGAGGATGAGTTATTTCTTGAGGATAGAATTTAAGAACTTTGAACCCAAAGATATCTACACCATGTTAAACTGCATAATTTCCAGTGAGTGGTTATGTTATTGCTTGCTTAAGAGAAGCATTAATTAGTGACAGAAATTAAACATATACACAGGTGGCATGTTAAATTATTCACAGAGCCAGTCTGGTGCTAAAACTTGCTTGTATCATTACCTATGACCTTATACTGCTTTGACCTCATCCCTATCCATTTGCTTGTTTCATCCACCTCTAGTGATTTGTCATGGACCATGAATGTAAGGTCTCTGAAGCATGGAATTGTGCGAAGCATGCACTATTGTTATGTAAGGATGTTGGGTATGGCTACACAGACCAAAGGGCAACCTCTGTTTCTGGAGGTGGGGGAAGAGTAGTCATTGTTCTGTTATGTAATGTTTTAAAAAAATAACTTAAGTGTAAAACACCAGCTCTTTGTGCCTTAAAAAGAACACAGGAGTGCCTTTTTTACAACATATATGTAAAGCACAATACGGTCCCAATTTCTGACAGTCAGATAACCAGTAGCATGCAACCAGTGTTTATTACTAATTTTATATTTTAAAGTGATTCCTTTCAATGCCTAATTTATAAAAGACTGTAGGGGGAAGTATTTAGAGGGATGATTTTGTATAGGTTGGATTATTTTGTTATTTAAATACATGTTTAGGAACTATATTTATTGGAATCCTGAATTATGTGTTGCTGGTTTGGTGCAGGCATTTCGGGGGAGACCAGAATAGAGAACTTGGGAGGTGCAGGGGACTATAGTTCTGAGTCAGGAACTTAAGTCACACTACTGATCCTACTAAAAATGTCATGGGATCTTAATGATCACAAACGGTCATGACCTTGACTTTAACTCTTCTGTGAAAGTACCCAACATTATGCCTCTCGCCTTCCTCCCCCGCCCCCCAAAAAATACAGTATGGTTGTTCAATTGTAATTCAGAAGGAAGGCTACTACTTACAGAATGACATGACCACATTTCGCAACCACTTGGGTTTTCCTTTAAAGTTTTTGATCCAAGAACTGAATAGGTACAACACTGCTTTGCTTGTGAGATCTGACAAAGCCACTGTGTGAGGTAGTAATGCATGACATTAAAAGAACACTTTAATGCATATTGACTAAGAGCAAAATGTCCCTCAACTTATTGGGGTCCTCTATAATAAATAAATAGCTTGAAGAACCAATTGAAGAAAAGGATGACTTGATAATGTGATAATAATACACACTGCATCAAAGTCTGTTAATTAAAGGTTTGCCATGACCAGTTAATAATGCTCATTGTAAACCTCTCCAGAAAAATAATACCCTGCTACAAGCAGAAAGTGATCATGTGGAAGAAATTGTAAAGGAATGGAAATTAGCGGACTTTGCACTACACATCACTAAAATATAATGGTGGTTCTCAGAGCCTAGGATGACAGACTAATTTTCCAAATTAGACTGGTTATTTAATTGCACACTTGAATATGCTGAACATTTTTGAAATAATGCTAAAAATGATCAGAAGTTTTATATGGAATAAAAATCATCCCAGAATCTGTTAGCTTGAAGAGAGATATGCACCACACTGAAAGAAGCTAAAAGTGGGCTACAAAACATAAATGCTTTCCTGTGTAGCATAATAGTGCACCTGTCCTAATCCAGACAAATTTAATTTCAACTACCGAAACTAGATTGACCAGTTCTAGTATGAAGAATTGTGCAAACAGTAACAAATCGGGGGAAATATCATTATCTGGGGTCTTAGATACTT
Organism: Malaclemys terrapin pileata; assembly: GCF_027887155.1. Taxonomy (NCBI): domain Eukaryota; kingdom Metazoa; phylum Chordata; order Testudines; family Emydidae; genus Malaclemys; species Malaclemys terrapin. The sequence goes on from NC_071509.1 coordinate 96,618,091, forward strand.
AGGAAGTATAAGGACTCTGTGCTGTAAACACTGAAGAACTTGTACAACTTTCACTTGAACTCAGTGGGGACTATTTGCATAGGTAGAGTTACACACATGCATATGTTTATGCAGGACTGGAGCCTTAGATACTCTCTTATCTCAGTGTTAATGAATGCAAATATAAAAAGATGCAAATCCACTGTCTTTGCCATTGCTTCTATCAGTCTTCCAGAGATGGAGAGGTATCATCACTCTTGTAGTTAAGGAGAGTATTTGGAAATGTTAATGTGGTTTCTCACAACCATTTTATATATAAAATTAATGACTTGAATCGTCTGAATTCAGTTTGATTTTTGGAAGAAACAACAATTGCACATTGAAAGGACTGTTTTAAATTAACTTTAATAACTCAAGAAAGAGATTTGGACATCACCATGGACAGCTGAACAAAGAGCTGGAGTCGTCAAAAAAGCAAACAGTTACTATACATATGGAATGGGATGAGGAATGATACTGAAAATACTAAGATGCCATTTTATGAATCAATAATGTATCCTCCCTTGGAGACAATAACCAGATCTGAAATGGAGGTAGCAGAAAAAGAAAGGGTTCAGAAATGAATGAGGAGAAGAAGGGGAGACTTTGGAAAAATATCCATATGATGAGAGACTGAAAAGCTTGAGGCAGTTCACATTACAGAGACAAACAGAGAAGACATGGTAAAAGATATACAAAATAATCAACAGTAAAGAGAATGTAGTTTTGACACTTCTGTTCACCATCTCATAGTACAAGAGGATGGGGACATTCAGTGAAACTATAAAAAGAAAAGACTTATTCACACAATGCACAATTAGCTCATGAAAATTTTTCCCACAAAATATAATTGAGACCAAGAGCTTAAGAGGATTAAAAAAATGAAAGCAAATGTGTATGGACAATGAAAAGATCCAGAGTTATAATAGCAACTTAGAAAGCATCAGGATTAAACCAAACAAGAAAACTGTTTTGGAAAGAACAGAAATCCTCAAACTTCAGGGCATAGGCCAATCTCTAACTAATGGGAGCGAGGAGGAAACTTTCCATATGAGCAATTTATTCTGTAACTGACTACTATAACGTACCTTGCATCTTCCTCAGAAGCTAATGGTGTTGTCCACTGTTGGAGAGATAATACTGCACCCTTTGGACTGATACAAGTATGGTTATTCCTATGTTTCAGTGAAGGGGTGGTGGCTTAAGATGGGTAGACAATCCATGCCTAGGAGTTGGAGTAGACAAATAAATGGAAATAGTTGTGGGAGAAATGGATGAATGGAGATCAACAACCAAGGCTGCTATATGCATGCATCTGACAATCTGATCAAGAAGTTAGTGGGTTGATGTATTTTTCCCTTACCAAAAGCTCTTAAGCAAACTAAACAGTCATGGGATAAGAAGGAAGGTCCTCTCATGGATCAATAATTGGTTAAATGACAGGAAACAAAGGGTAGGAATGAATGGTCAGTTTTCAAATTGGAGAGAGATAAATAGTGGGGTTCCCCACTGAGATCAGTTCTGTTCAACATAATCATAAGTGATCTGGAAAAATGAGTAAACAGTGAGGTAGCAAAGTTTGCAGATGATACAAAATTACTCTCATTAGTTAAGTCCAAAGCTGACTGTGAAGGGTTACAAAGGGATTTTACAAATTGGGTGACTCGGCAACAAAATGGCAGATGAAATTCAAAGTAATGTATATTGGAAACCATAATCCCAACTGTTCATAAAAATGATGGGGTCTAAATTAGCTATTACCATTCACAAAAGGGTTCTTGGAGTAATTGTGGATAGTTCTCTGAAAACATCCACTCAATGTGATCCACAGCAACAGTCAAAAAAGCAAACAGAATGTTACGAACTATCAGGAAAGGCAGTGGCACTGACTTTCTAATATGCTGGGGGGTGCTCAACCCCCCGGCTCTGCCCCAGGCCCCACTTCACCCCGCCCCCCTCTTCTCATCCCTGCTCCACCCCCGCCTCTTCCCCCAAATCCCCATTCACTCCTCCCTGCCCTCTCCCTCCAATAGCCCCCCATTATAGCCTGTAAAAAGTGATGGGGCCATGGCCCACTGGCTACCCCTGTTCCAGCACCCTTGCTCCTTGACAATTACACTCTTTAAATACTGGTGCTCCCCCCATCCACCAGTACAACTCCCTGCTAGTCATCACTTTGTCAAACTGTTATTTTTACATTAAGCTCTTTCCCAAGTATTAAAGTGCAAGTTTTAAAGTGCAAAATATACAGTATCATTCAGGGAGCTGCTTCCTATTACATTTGATGGGCATGATGATATGGTAGGGAGCCTCCGAAGTCTAAGAGCAGTCATGATAATAGCAAGTATAAGATGGCTGGGCAGATGTTTTGAATACATGACATCAAATTAAAGTTTAGGCTGATGTATGAGGCCAAAGCCTTTTACCATCTATTGTCTTTCCCTGTTTTCATTTTGGAACTGTGAGGTGGGATGAAGGATAGAAAAAAAATGCTCAGGGATTGGCAATTTTGGGTAATATTTATGGAAAGTGATTATTTTTTTTCTTTCTAGACATTTTTAAATGGTAAATATAGCCTTTAATTTGAGTCCAGACACAGACCAAACCAGGAGGCCAAATTGGTTACATTTTTATGGGGGTTATATAACAGTTTTGGGTACCATGATAAAGGAAGAGTCTGTATATCTGTAACTAAAAATATACCTAATATCATCATGCATTTTATAAAAAATTTCTTCAAATGTGTAAATTTACACATTACTCACTGTAGCCTTCTTAAATGTTGTCTTTACATCTAGTAAAAACTATGTGTTTTATTAAGATATCTCACCTATTCTGGCTTCATTATGTTAACTGTGTGTATGACAGGTATAATTTCATATAAGAAATTGTGAGCTAGACTGAATAAAAAGTGAATTTCTCCCTCCTACCACTAGCATTTATAGCATCCCCTATTTAACACTTGAAACTTAACAGGATGAGAGGTATGCTGGAATATTGCCATGACAGACTCTGTTCTTCATGCAAGAAACACCTGACTGAATAGCATACATGATATTCTGGAACAATGAAGGGTGGAGTATATGCATAGGGAAAATGCTCAGGAATGGCACTTTTGGCTATGTTTATTAATGCTGTTTTCTTTTTTGTTGATGATTTCTCTATGCATAATCAAAATCTGGACTCAACCATGTTACAGTTCAAAAAGGTATTCAACAGACAAGCCTTTCCCGTGGTACCTGCTGACCCAGATAACTGTTCTTCCACTGAAATCATCCCATGGCACAATCTGCTGTGTCACTATCACAGTTCAAGTTGTGAGGAACTGTCTAAGATAACAGAAAAACAGCCACAAGAAAACAAATTCCAGATATCTAACACCTATACACTGCACAGGAATACTACTTCAGCATGGGCCAAAAAGAGACAACACAAAGTGATGCAAACTAAAATTGATGCTAATCAACTCCACTAACAAAAACAAAACAATCATATAAGACATGAATTCATCAGCAACGAAGCATCCATTATAGCCTGAATCACTTAGACCTGCCTGGCTGACATTTTGAACCCTGTGCTAGCCCATTTCATCCCCGAAGGATACTCAATACTTCACAGACCCAAACAGGATAAGAAGGAAGCATCACATTCATCTTTTCTGCAAACATCAAATCCAAGACAGGTGCCTCAGATGAGATGGCAAATTCATTATTCAGAAAATACAGCCAAAGCCAACTATATATTATGCTTATTTCCAGATCACAACAGACCACAGAATTTCTAAAGTAGCTCACTGATACCGTCTCTGCAATGGGGGTTAAATATTGCAGAATTGTCACAGGAGATTTTAAACACATACATATTGACAAGCTACAGATGCTAATATCCCATCTCCTCATTTGCCTCCCTGGGAATTTCACAAGATATCTCTAGTCCAAACCACACAACCAGTCACACCCCAGACCTGGTCTTTGGCCGACATGTCAAGATTGAGGAACCTGCAACCACTGCACTGTCTTGGACATTAAGGCAGTGGCCAGACACATTCCAGTGCCTAACCAATACGACACACCAATGATCCTGAATTGACCATGAAGACTCAGACTCCAGCACATTCCAAAGCTTGCTAAAGAAACACACTCCACTACAGGACAAGGTGCCAAGGAACTGGTCGATCATTATCATTGTACGATAATCTTGATCATCAATATGCTAGCCTCCAAATGGCTCCTTCCTCCCTATTGCCCAAACAGATCTCCTTGGTTTTCTGACACCTGGTGCTGGGTGGAGAGATAGGGGCATAAACTTTAGCACATAAAACAAAGGCTAATATGGACAGCACATAAGTGAATTCCTCAAAGCCTATGCAGAGACCATACTGTAGACCAAGAAAACCTTATCGGATTCCACTGAAGCTGCCAAATCCCACCCCAAGTCGCTATCCAGGATGGTAAACTAATTCATCAATCCTGTACACTACAACCTGCATCAAAACCCAGCACCAAATGCAACAAAGAACTCTCATCCTACTTCACTGAAAAAATCATGCACATTTGGGAAGCCTTCTCAACATCATGGATCCAATCTGTCTATACCCACCAACCAACCGGCCATCTGCATTCCCAAAGTTCAATACATTTACTCATCAAGTAGTTCTGGACACCCAACAGAATCTCAACCCAAGACTTGTTAATCTGACCCAGGCCCTTCCTGGCTTGTGAAAGAATCATGAACAATTAGTACCACTCCTAACTGAAATAGCTAACTCCTCATTCAGAGAAGGAATCTCCCCTTCCTCCTTTAAATATGCAATAGTCTAACCAGCACTGACAAAACTTATTTTGGGTATATCCATTTTAGCCAATTACTGCCCAATGACAAACCTCCCATTCCCAAGCAAGTCCATAAAGAAGGTAGCCAAAGGTCAACTCTAAGTCTATCTAATTTAAGCTAATATTCTGGTTTAAAGCCAGGATATGGGATGGAAACTGCTTTAGTGGCACTGATGGTGATCTGCTATTAGTGGATAGAGGACAGATATCTATTCTCCTGGACTTCTCAAAAACATTCAGTGCTGTTGACCCATGAGATACTGTTATATCACCTGAGAGTGGTGGCAGGGGTCCAGGGCAACACACTAAGATAGTTTGAGTCCTTCATGGCAGGATGCACCCAATAAGTAGTGAAGAGAACCTGTATCTTTACCACCAGAGCCCTCACTTGTGGAGTCCACAAGGATCAATCCTCTCTCTGGTCCTTTTCAAAATTCACATGCAAACCTAGGTGAAATAATGTCAGGATCATAATTCAAAATGATCTGGACAAATTGGAGAAATGGTCTGAGTTAAACAGGATGAAGTTTAACAAAGACAAATGCAAAGTGCTCCACTTAGGAAGGAAAAATCAATTTCACACATACAGAATGGGAAAAGACTGTCTAGGAAGGAGTACGGCAGAAAGGGATCTAGGGGTTATAGTGGACCACAAGCTAAATATGAGTCAACAGTGTGATGCTGTTGCAAAAAAAGCAAACATGATTCTGGGATGCATTAACAGGTGTGTTGTTAGCAAGTCATTCTTCCGCTCTACTCTGCTCTGGTTAGGCCTCAGCTGGAGTATTGTGTCCAGTTCTGGGCGCCGCATTTTAAAAAAGATGTGGAGAAATTGGAAAGGGTCCAAAGAAGAGCAACAAGAATGATTAAAGGTCTTGAGAACATGACCTCTGAAGGAAGGCTGAAAGAACTGGGTTTGTTTAGTTTGGAAAAGAGAAGACTGAGAGGGGACATGATAGCAGTTTTCAGGTATCTAAAAGGGTGTCATAAGGAGGAGGGAGAAAACTTGTTCACCTTAGCCTCTAAGGATAGAACCAGAAACAATGGGTTTAAACTGCAGCAAGGGAGGTCTAGGTTGGACATTAGGAAAAAGTTCCTAACTGTCAGGGTGGTTAAACACTGGAACAAATTGTCTAGGGAGGTTGTGGAATCTCCGTCTCTGGAGATATTTAAGGTTAGGTTAGATAAATGTCTATCAGGGATGGTCTAGACAGTATTTGGTCCTGCCATGCGGGCAGGGGACTGGACTCTATGACCTCTCGAGGTCCCTTCCAGTCCTATATTCTATGAATCTATGAAAAATTGTCAGACAACACTAACACAAGTGTCAGCAATATTCAGACAACATACAACTCTACCTATCCTTCACCACATACGACCACACTCAGACCACTAAGATGACCAAAATCATCTCATGGATGAAGAACAGCTGGCTGAAACTGAACAAGACAAAAGTGATACTGGTGGGCTGGGGAAAGTATTTTGAAGAGTTTTCAAGCATGGTGTTGTCTCCTTTGGTTGAAGATATACACTCACAGTTGGTCAATTTGGTCTTTAAATGTAAGAGTACTCTTGGGTTCCTCGCTGATGCTAAGTATTCACATAGCAGTATCTGTGCAGAATGCTTATGATCATCTCTGGTTGGCTAGGAGACGCCTGAGGGACAATGATTTGGCTTCTGTTACTCATGCCTTTGTCACCTCTTGGCTGGGCTACTGCAATAAAATATACCTGGGCACAAAGCCTTCAACACTTAGGAGTCTCCAACTAGTACAGAACGCTGTAACATGCCTCTCCAGCAACACGGGCTACTGCAAACATATCATACCTATCCTCCACTCTCTATTCTGGTTTTCCATTGAATACCAAATCAAGTTCAAGATCTCATTCCTTATCTTCAAAGGTGCTCCATAGCCTGGACCCATGGTATCTAAAAGACTGTCTAAGACCAAGACTGGTCAATAACTTTGCTGCTTGGGCACAATTGAACTCTCTTTAATAAGAGTAAAACTTATCTGGGCAGGCAACAGAAGGGGGCTCGTCTGAGACTGTGGAACGATCTCTCTCAGGAACTAAGGACTATTACACACTTCACTAGCTTCCATCCCAAGTGCAAAGCATGTTACTTTGACTTTCCTTTCTCTCTCAAACACATATCACTATGTATATTTAAAAAAAAAAAAATCCTACCAAAAACAAAACACTCGATTTCATACACTTCTCTCCCTGGGGAAAGGATGAGAAAACAAACAACACGTGACAGATGTTAGTCATATCACTTACTGCACTGCTGGAAAGTGCACAGATACTATGGTGATGAGCATAGTATATAAGAATCTACATTAAACAGAAAATGTTGATCATAAATTGTTTCTCTGGAAATACCCTTAAATCCTTCATAAATTGTTTTTAGGCAAATGTAATTACAAAAGAAAAAAAAAAACAATGCAAATCAGATTTTAAAAACAAAAAGCAGCCTGAGCTTTTACTTTAATTTTGTAACTATTACATACAGTGGTTTAACTAACTTTGGCTCTTTTTCTTTCAAGTTTCCTTGCTTTTCTGGAACACAGTTTCTCTTGTTTGGCTCCCTATTCTTGGTTCTCTCTTTTCAACTGTCCCACTACCTGGCACATCTCTCGTAGCTAACAAATATTTTTCACTTTAAAATATTAATTTTGTAATTTGACAATTCCTTTACATGCTACAAGCAAAGACTGAAACACTATAGTACAATTTTTGGCTGTAGTGCCTTCTGCAGGATAGTGTGTTTAATACAGGAATATCTTCTGAATCAGAGAAATAATAATAAAAAAAACACACCACTCTAGTGTCATCTAATTTTTTCCTCTGCCAGAGGATTCTTATCTTACACAATATGATTCTGATCCTGCACCAAGTGAAGTCAATGGAGATAGAGCAGGTTGGGAATTTTTCCAACAGAGCTTTTTTTCCATCAGAAAATGCCAATTTGTCAAAATTGGTTTCTCACGTCCTGGACAGAATTTCATTTCAAAAATAAAGAGAATGAGTATGAGACCCAACCCTATAAAAGCCAGGTGATTACGGCATTCACCTTGGAGGTGGAAGACCCAGCTTCAAGTGCTGCGTGATTAAGAGCAAGAAATTAAAAAAAAAAAAAAAAAAAAAAGCTCTCTCTTCCCCCCCCCCCTCCCCAAAATCTCTTTTCCAGCCAGCCCTGAATGGAAAGGCTGCTAAGACCTGATACTGAACCACTGAAGTTAACGGGAGATTTTCCATTACTTCAATGGGCACAGAATCATACCTGTAGTCACTCAACCAGGGGTCCAGGGCCCCGTAGGGGGGGAGGGGGGGCACAAGCAGGTTTCAGTGGGGCCGCCAAGCATGGCAGGCCTTAGATTCTCTAGGGCCCAGGTCAGAAAGCCAAAGCCCCACTGCAAGGGACTGCAGCCCAGGACCCTGAGCCCCACCACCCAAGGCTGAAGCTGAAGCCTGAGCATTTAGCTTTGCAGTGCCCCTGTTGTGGGGCCGAGCAACTGCACTGCTTCCTACCCCTTAACTTCGGCCCTGGCTTTCATATGCAGAAAAATAGTTGTTGTGACACAGGTGGGCCGTGGAGATTGTATTGCATGTTGGGAGGGCCTCAGAAAGAAAAAGGTTGAGAACTCCTGAGTCTAGTGCAATGTCCAGTCAAGCAATGGGCTTGCTTAACACAAAATGCTATTCAACTATCTCAACTGATAACAATCTGGAGGATGAGGACACACTTCCTAGAATGTATTGATTAATTAGAGCTGTAGGTGGCATTCTAAAGAACCATAGTTAAAAAAAGTGGATTCGTGGTACAAAAAAGGGCTAAGTGCTCCAAGCCTCTAGATAGGGGATTTGTCAATGTTTCTAACGTACTTATTGAAATAATCAAAACAGTAGATATTTGACAATTTATCACTTTTTGTATTGAATAATAGTCATAAATATATATTTATCCAGCCACAGGGACAAAACAGAAGTGTGTTTGTGGAGGACAGGGCAATCTTGATGATGGAAGTAGGTAGAAGCATTTGATGGGGAGATCTGTTTTACCAACTTCTGTTGCCCTATGCCCCAAAGCAGCCCCCCCAAAAAAATCAAGAATGGAAAAAACTTATTGGCTGGCTTCTAGCTGTGCTTGTGCTGATCTGATTGCCTACTTGTCTAACACAGTCTGCATCTCAGTAGAGAGCCCCCAGCAACTGCCAACCTTAAGTGCCATTCAAGGATGTTTTTTTTTCCCCAAGAAGTCTCTGCATGCTCTCTCACAGTGTGAAAGATATCTCAGTAAAGTTCAGACCTAGAGAAGATACTATACAAAGTTATTGCAAAATGCACATACCCATTTTATCATGTATGAATTTAGTTTGCTAAATTAGTTTGCTAATCTAATCCCAAATTACCAGGCCATAATTAATATTCCACTTTTACGGATTCATTTCGTTTTCTTTAAAGAATATGACAGGATTCAACAATACCAGAACTGTAGTTTTGGGACTATACATTTTTGACATAAATAACAAAGCAGGAGCTTCACCGAGGTTACATGTGACAGACATCTCTGTTCGCCATGCAGTCTCACATACTGTACCATACATGCAGTGATCTCTAGGTTGAGCAAAGGGGCAAGTTTAGATAAAGTACTCTATCAACTTTTAGTTTACATTTCCTTGTCTTTATCAATTTGTGTTACTCTCACAAGCAAACTGTTATTCTTTTCAATTTAAATATTTATGAATATGGTACAAGGTTTACCAAATGGCATGTTTCAAGATTATAGCTCATAAATCAGTACATTGGGACTGGACAATATACTTCTGTATAGACAAGATAAAAATAAGTTTATCATAGTACTATATGTCTAAATATACAGCAACCTTATATCCCCTGCCCCATCCCCATCCTTTTCTAAGTATATAGCAGTAAAATAATGATAGAACTCCGGAAAATGTACCAGAACAACATTTACTCAGAAATAACTTATATCAAGATAATTACATTAATGCTAAATCAGTAAGTAGCTGATAGTATCTCCTGAAGGGTTATGTTGCCATCTATTGGCAATGCAAATGTGTGCTAACTATTTGAGTTTAGAAAAGATAATTCCTCACGGAAAAGGCTCTCTCTATAGTACAGATTATTCAAAACAAAAATATAACGTTCATCTCTGTCTGATGGTAAACGTATGAAAGTAACCAATTTGGATAGAATAATGTTGACAGTATAGCATAGTAAAATAGTATTGCAACTTTTAATTCATGTAGAAAGCTGTTCACTCGTCAGTGAATACAAAATCATACCAAATCTTTTTATTTGTTGTGCATTTGATTCACTATATTTTCAGAGCATGTTATGTCAGCAGTCTTGTTGCACTGCATGCACAATATCCAACAAAATAGGCATCGTGGATCATTTGGATAACAACAGTAATTTGATATAACAGACAAATGAATAAAAAGGTGCATGCATTATAACACAAGGGAGGCATCTAACTGGTTTCAGCTAAAAGTCATAACTGGGCAATTAGCTGGTGACCAGGGAAAACTACAAAGGTTGTGACTTCACCCTTCTTGCAGTAATTGCACAGAGAACCTTTAGTTGAATACAAATATTGGGCAGGGAGGCTAACTTCTCAAACTAGTCCTGCTATTGGCTGCCATTTCCCTCATGGCAATGGGTATCTGATGGATAAAAGTGGCATAGGATGTTTTACATTAATTACTCCTAAAAAAAGAAAACAGTAAGCATAGTCATATAAGTAATTTATTTGAAAGCTCCTGGTACTGATTTTGGTGATCCATGTTCATGTCAATAAGAACAGGAACAACAGCTGGCAGCAGAGTAAATGCCAGAAAATTCGCAAATTGCAGAGACTATGTGCTGAAAATGTGATTATTATCCAAGTCAACTAAGTCTACAGATGTCAACAGGTTCTTAAAATCTTATTATGGAAGAAAAAATGAAAATCAAGTATAATTTCAAAATCAATTTTAAAAATTGCACTGTCTTATACTAAAAAACTATTTTAAAATACTTTTCCCATTTTAAATATTTGATATAGGCGGTCACACTTTTATATAATCATACAGTTTGCTAATGAAGGATCAAACATGCCCCAACCTTTTGGAATAAATTGGAGCTGAATTAGTGGCTCAATAATATAATATGTTTTTATTTTATTGATTTATAATTACAATTGGAAAAAACATTTGGGTCTGCATTTTTGTTCATCATCCTCTTCCTGACAAGGCTGAAATAGGTAAATATTGTGTTTAACTCTTGTGTAGTCATTCAGCAGTAGCCCTTCCATGCACACACACTGGAGTTAAATAAATGCATCATAAGTAAACGAGTTTAGATGATTTTTACCTATATTTAAAGTGCATGTATTTTCAAAAGAACCGTTATTCTGCATGGGAGCTGCCTGACACTGAGCTCCTTTGAAAACCTAGCCACTTCATTTAGGTGCCCAAATGATAGTAGAACTACATTTTCAAAAGAGCTCAAATAGAGGGTGCTGAATACTTGAAACTCTGGCTGATACATGCAACTGAAGGGGCATGTGGAAAGGGGAATCTTACCAGTTAGCAAAAAACTCTACAAAACAACGTTTCACCAAAACCCCACATAAACTCTCATACACTTGTATATTTCCCTCCACATTATAGCTGATTGCTTATATAAACACAAAAGCATTCACTAGTGCAATCCTACTCAGCCACCTTCCGCCTAACTGGTTTTAGTGAGGTCACAGTCCAGAGACATGTGTATGGTAATAATTAGAAGAGAAAGGAAATATGTAAAAAAGATACAGGAGACTTAAGAGATTTGGTAAAATAATATTTTCTCAACCTTGTGAGGCAAGGGCTCTTTAAAGCCATTTTTTGTCCTCTGAATGTGCACATTGCAATTCATTATTATAAAGCATGATAGGGAATCTTATTTGATACACTTCATTGTATTTTATATTAAAATTCAGTAATTCTAAGTCTTTTTAATGCATAGAAATGTGAAAGAATTTGCATCTTCTACTTTAGTAATCAGCCATGTTATTGTCTGTTACCCTTAGCTGATTCTAATGTCAGAAACAATACTCTTATCAATCTAGCATGGGGACTAAACCGGCAGTCCTTACTCAGGTAAAACTCCCATTGACTTCAATGCCCAGAGACTACTGCACATGTGGTATGAAAGTTTGATATGAGATCTCTGTCATCATTCACTCAGTGTGGCACAACCTTGCTTTTATATTTGTTATAATCTCAGTATTATTTAAATAAGTTTTTGATGTATGAAAATCCTCTGTTATTGACTTCAGTGGGAGTTTTGCTTGAGTAAGAATTGCAAGAACAGGCCCTTTGTTTTCATGATGACTTTTTAATCTGATTTAGGTTTCAGTTGAAGTGATCCTAGTCTTTTCATTGACATCACAACAACATCTGGCATAATGTAGCATGATTTCTTCAAGAAAACTTCTTTTAAAATTGGACCAAGTCCGGATCAAAAGGTTGCTGCGGGTCAGAACTAGAGAAATAGTCAAGATAGTTAAGACCAAAGCAGACTGTGATGAACTTAAAAAAGATCTCACAAAACTAAGTGATTGGGCAACAAAATGGCAAATGAAATTTAATGTGGATAAATGTAAAGTAATGCACATTGGAAAAAATAACCCCAACTATACATACAATATGATGGGGGCTAATTTAGCTACAACAAATCAGGAAAAAGATCTTGGAGTCATCGTGGATAGTTCTCTGAAGATGTCCATGCAGTGTGCAAAGGCGGTCAAAAAAGCAAACAGGATGTTAGGGATCATTAAAAGGGGATAGAGAATAAGACTGAGAATATATTATTGTCCTTATATAAATTGATAGTACGCCGACATCTCAAATACTGCATACAGATGTGGTCTCCTCATTGAAAAAAGATATACTGGCACTAGAAAAGGTTCAGAAAAGGGCAACTAAAATGATTAGGGGTCCCATATGAGGAGAGATTAAAGAGGCTAGGACTCTTCAGCTTGGAAAAGAGGAGACTAAGCAGGGATATGATAGAGGTATATAAAATCATGAGTGATGTGGAGAAAGTGGATAAGGAAAAGTTATTTACTTATTCCCATAATACAAGAACTAGGGGTCACCAAATGAAATTAATAGGCAGCAGGTTTAAAACAAATACAAGGAAGTTCTTCACGCAGCGCACAGTCAACTTGTGGAACTCCTTACCTGAGGAGGTTGTGAAGGCTAGGAGTATAACAGTGTTTAAAAGAGAACTGGATAAATTCATGGTGGTTAAGTCCATTAATGACTATTAGCCAGGATGGGTAAAGAATGGTGTCCCTTGCCTCTGTTTGTCAGAGGATGGAGATGGATGGCAGGAGAGAGATCACTTGATCATTGCCTGTTAGTCCACTCCCTCTGGGGCACCTGGCATTGGCCACTGTCGCTAGACAGGATACTGGGCTAGATGGACCTTTGGTCTGACCCAGTACGGCCATTCTTATGTAAATATGAAGTGTCTTTCTCTGCTGTGCCTAATTCTGAGAAGTGTTATCAGTCCTGTGTTGTCATGGACACTAAAATCCTTTAAAAAAAAAAAAAAAAGTAATTGGCAATCCTTAGATAAAAGGCACAAGGCAAATATTAGAGATGGGTCGAGGAAGTTTGACATTACATTCTGCAATCTCCAAACATTTGGAGGAGAAGAGGTCAGTGCATAAGTCCCAACATGTGGAAGATGAAATGCTGGTCACTGCAAATGTTGCCAATGTGTGCTTCGTAGGGAAGTCAAGTGGTATTTTATTCTGAAATCTTAAGAGAACAGATCAAACAGGTATACTTTCAAAGCAATATATGGGATGAAGCTTAGAAAATACTACTCTGTCTGGCAGATTCTCATACATTGTATTTTATTTTTGTCCTTACCCAGTTTGATGCCTTTCTTCTCTTTGGTGCCCCACCACATTCCTTATTTGGAGTCTCTCTTCTCTCCCTAGCCAACACTTTAGAGTTATTCTTCTCCCTGTTCTCTCTCTCTTCTCTTTCCTTCCTTTCATTTACCTATTGGTAGCAATGCTCTACTTCCATACATGACATCAAGACATACTGTGTTCCAGAGCCATGTTAGTCTGTATCAGCAAAAAGCAATGAGGAGTACTTGTGGCACCTTAGAGACTAAAATGTATTTAGCCATAAGCTTTCGTGGGCTAAAATCCACTTCATCGGATGCATGCAATGGAATATATATATATCCATGTATATATATATATATATACACACACACACACACACACACACACACACACAGTGTGTTGCCATACCAACTATAACAAGACTAATCAATTAAGGTAGGTTATCAGCAGGAGAAAAAAACAAAACTTTTGTAGTGATGATCAGGATGGCCCATTTCCAACAGTTGACAAGAAGGTGTGAGTAACAGTCGGGGGGGGGGGAAATTAGCATGGGGAAATAGTTTGACTTTGTGTAATGACCCATCCAATCCCAGTCTTTATTCAAGCCTACTTTAATGGTGTCCAGTTTACAAATTAATTCCCTTTCTGCAGTTTCTCATTGGAGTCTGTTGAAGTTTTTTTGTTGGAGTATTGTGACTTTTAGGTCTGTAATTGAGTGACCAGGGAGGTTGAAGTGTTCTCCGACTGGTTTTTGAATGTTATAATTTTTGACGTCTGATTTGTGTCCATTTATTCTTTTGCGTAGAGACTGTCCGGTTTGGCCAATGTACATTGCAGAGGGGCATTGCTGGCACATATCACATTGGTAGATGTGCAGGTGAACGAGCCTCTGATGGTGTAGCTGATGTGATTAGGTCCTATGATGGTGACCCTTGAATAGATATGTGGACAGAGTTGGCAATGGGCTTTGTTGCCAGGATAGGTTCCTGTGTTAGTGTTTTTGTTGTGTAGTGTGTGGTTGCTGGTTAGTATTTGCTTCAGGTGGGGGGCTGTCTGTAAGCGAGGACTGGCCTGTCTCCCAAGATCTGTGAGAGGGAGGGATTGGCCTTCAGGATAGGTTGTAGATCCTTGATGATGCGCTGGAGAGGTTTTAGCTGGGGGCTGAAGGTGACGGCTAGTGGTGTTCTGTTACTTTCTTTGTTGGGCCTGTTCTGGAGTAGGTGACTTCTGGGTATTCTTCTGGCTCTGTCAATCTGTTTCTTCACTTCAGCAGGCAGATAGTGTAGTTTTAAGAATGCTTGATTTCAGGGTTTAACTCCCCCTCAAGATTAATGTTTTGAGCTCTAGGTCCAGTGCTTGGAGCCATCAGGAAATCCCTCTGAGAAGGCTGTGTATTTCAAACCAAGCTCATTTCTGGAGACTTCAATATAATGTGTGATGGCACCAGCTTCCTGTTGCATTACAAGTTGCTAATGCATTCCTTTGAAAAAAACATTAGGATAATAGCATACTATATACCACCACTTCCCACTGCAATAAAAATAATACTTCATGATCAAATTTTAGCAACTTTTTAGAGCCTTACTGCAGCAGCCTTTTTGCTTACTTGACTTCCTCAATAGGACTAAACTTTCAATTGAAGATTCAGTTATTACACATACTTATTCAAAATGTTATAGAATCATAGAAGATTAGGATTGGAAGAGACCTCAGGAGGTCATCTAGTCCAATCCCCTGCTCAAAGCAGGACAACTAAATCATCCCAGCCAGGTCTTTGTCAAGCCGGGCCTTAAAAACCTCTAAGGATGGAGATTCTACCACCTCCCAAGGTAACCTATTCCAGTGCTTCACCACCCTCCTAGTGAAATAGTGTTTCCTAATATCCAACCTAGACCTCCCCAGGAGTCTACAACAATTTCTACAATTTCTTCTTGTTTCAGAGTATCAGCCATGTTCGTCTGTATCTGCAAAAAGAACAGGAGTACTTGTGGCACCTTAGAGACTAACAAATTTATTTGAGCATAAGCTTTCGTGGACTACATCCCACTTCTTCGGATGCATAGAATGGAACACACACACACACACAGCATGAACAGGTGGGAGTTGTCTTACCAACTCTGAGAGGCCAATTAAGTAAGAGGGAAAAAAAACACTTTTGAAGTGATAATCAAGATAGCCCAGTACAGACAGGTTGATAAGAAGTGTGAGAGTACTTACATGGTGAGATGGATTCAATGTTTGTAATGGCTCAGCCATTCCCAGTCTTTATTCAAACCTAAATTGATTGTGTCTAATTTGCATATCAATTCAAGTTCAGCAGTTTCTCGTTGGAGTCTGTTTTCGAAGCTTTTCTGTTGTAAAATAGCCACCCGCAGATCTGTCATTGAATGACCAGACAGGTTAAAGTATTCTCCCACTGGTTTTTAGGTATTATGATTCCTGATGGCAGATTTGTGGTCCATTAATTCTTTTGCGTAGAGACTATCCGGTTTGACCAATGTACATGGCAGAGGGACATTGCTGGCACATGATGGCATATATCACATTGGTAGATGTGCAGGTGAACGAGCCCCTGGTGTGATTAGGTTCTATGATGACATGGACAGAGTTGACATCGGGCTTTGTTGCAAGGATAGGTTCCTGGGTTAGTGTTTTTGTTGTGTAGTGTGTGGTTGCTGGTGAGTATTTGCTTCAGGTTGGGGGGTTGTCTGTAAGCGAGGACAGGTCTGTCTCCCAAGATCTGTGAGAGTGAGGGATCTAGTAGTATTCTGTTATTTTCTTTGTTGGGCCTGTCTTGTAGGAGGTGACTTCTGGGTACTCGTCTAGCTCTGTCAATCTGTTTTTTCACTTCAGCAGGTGGGTATTTTAGTTTTAAGAATGCTTGATAGAGATCTTGTAGATGCTTGTCTCTGTCAGCTGGACACGATACAGGTGGTGTGGCCTCACCAGTGCCGAACAGAGGAGAATAATCACTTTCCTTGATCTGCTGGCAATGCTCCAACTAATACAGCCCAATATGCCATTGGCCTTATTGGCATCTAGCGCACACTGCTAACTCATATCCAGCTTCTCGTCCACTGTAATTCCCAGGTCTTTTTCTGCAGAACTGCTGCTTAGCCAGTTGGTCCCCAGCCTGTAGCGGTGCATGGGATTCTTCCTTCCTAAGTGCAAGTCTCTGCACTTGTCCTTGTTGAACCTCAGATTTCTTTTGGCCCAATCCTCCAATTTGTCTAGGTCATTTTGGACCCTAGCCCTACCCTCCAGCATATCTACCACTCCCCCTAGTTTAGGGTCATCTGCGAACTTGCTGAAGGTGCAATTGGCTGCCTTTTTATAAGGCTGCTGGTTCAAAGCAAGTGGCCTGGCTCAAAGCCTTCCCTCCAATCAACCACTCAAGGCCCACCTGGAACAAAGCACTCCCAATTCACACTTTTCAATCAAATACCCACGTGGTCAAACAGTCACACTATTCAAACAAACAAGCACACAGTCAAACAAATGGTCACAGCAGACAGACACTTGTTCATAAAAGTAGTATTTTTTTCCATAATTTGTTTAGTCCTGAATATTTTTTTAAATTTTAAATTACCACTTTGGGTAATTAAATATTATAAAAGCATCAAAAATGGAATCTCACTTATAGCAAAGACCATGGATAGATGTAAAGCTGGTCATACATTTCCCATTGAACATAACAGCCATACTGGATCAGACCAAGGGTCCATCTAGCCCAGTCTTCATACAGTGGCCAATGCCTGGTGGAGGGAATGAACAGAACAAATAATCCTCAAGTGATCCATTCCCTGTTGCTCATTCACAGCTTCTGGCAAACAACTGAAATTGCTTTTTTTTTTTAAATATATTCACAAAAAGTGATTTCTGATTAAAATTTAGATCTTTTGTCCAAAAATCAAAATATTTTGGCTGGAAATTGAAAATTTCTCTTTGGATATGTTTCCACTGAGCTTCATGGGATTTTTTGTTCCTTTGTATCACGTCTCAGTTCTCCTCTATGGGCCAGGCTCCCCAGCTTGGACTAACTCAACTGGGATGGACTGCGGTCATGTAACTTCCATGGTACAATTCAGAGAGAGGGGAAACTGTGGTGCATCAAAGAGAAATGTACTGTGAACAGGAAGCCTGGCCTACAGGGGAGAATGGGCGCATGAGGCACTCAAACTAAAATTTCCATGAGGTCCTGCGGCATTTTGCAAATGAAATATTTCAATTTCTGATATTTCCTTAAAAAGTCAAAATTTTCAATGGGGAAAAAACATTTTTCAACCAGCTCTAGGAAGAATACATTGTCATACTAAAATATTACAGAACTAAATCTCTCTCTCTCTCTCTATTTAGAGATACTCTGTTGGGATGAGGAACACCTATTATTGAGAACAGTGTGATGTAATGTAATAATAATAATAATAATAATAATAAAGTATTTCTTGGAGCTCCCAATTTTCTTTCACCTTTACTATAAACAGAAATAGAACAAATGGGGAATTTACTTGTCTTTGGATCTAGTCCTTCAATGGAATCCACATAAGTGTACTTACACCTGGAGTGGTGGTGTCCCCACAGGGCACAGTCGGGCTCCACAAAAGGGCAGGAATCTGATTCCACAGATCCCATGCAGGATTAGGGCCTTTGGTAATAATTTTGAACGTGCCGTTTAAAAAAAAAAGGGAAGAATGATGCAGCTTGGATATTAAGCTTTCACCTCCATTAATGGCTGTCTAATTTTCAGGTGTATTATCGATACCTCCTGTTTTACAACGTGGCCCATGGTGGCACCACATGTTAGCAATGTTATTTTTTTCTGCTTTTATTGCTTCTGTTTTACACATTGTACTTGATTAGAAGTTTGTTTAAAATATGGGAGAGGACTATAAAGGCATTTTCATTTATTTATGCAAACTCTCCCCTACAACAATAATATTACTACTGTAAAATGTAGCTCTGTTAAGGGCCCTGCCAAGAGGCATTTTTTAATCACAGCTACACAGTTTCATTTTTGGAGGTAAAACCTTGGGATAAAATGTTTTTTCTTGTAGAGTTCTCTTCCACACTAGAAACACAGGAGTATATGTTGTAATATATTTGTCTAAAAACATCTATTTCCCTTTGTGTATTTTCTTCCAACACTAATATAAATGTGCTTTTTAAAAAAAATATAATTGTCTATTGTTTTTATGGACGGGGAAATGTAAATGACCTCAAACCTTGTGGAAGGTGACTGGAGATTGTAGCCAGCTCTTTTGTCCACATAACAGGAAGAGCATAGCTTGGCCAACAGTGATCCCTATTTCCCCTTCATCATCCTCAACCAGAAGGCCCAACCAATTCAGTCTCCATGGTCTCTCTGTCCTTTGCCTCTGTGCAGAGACTGCTAATTATCATCATCATTATTGTACTTATAAGAGTACAGTTTTATAATGTATTATTGTTGAGCACTGCCACTGTACAGAACCCAAATGAAGACAGCCCCTACTCTTGAGAAGTTTATAATCTAAGAGCGATCCATTAGTGCTTAATGTGATGTTGACATCTGGCCATTTCAGCTTCACTAATGCTATCAGTTCATTTCATGTAGGCCAATAACACAGCCTGCAAATGGTAAAGAGTTTTGGCTGCTACAAACTAGTTATTTTTAGAACACTGACCCGGGGTGAAAGGCTTTGTATCTAATTTCCAATCCCTTAGGACTGTTGAATTCCCCTCCCACCATTTGGTTACTGTAGACATATGAAAGGTCATACATCAAGAATTACTGGACTGAACTGTCACCTTTTCAACTTATGTGATTCCCCACACATAGCAGTACTCTTGTAAGGAATTTAATGTGCTATGTGTCCTTGTGGACATCAGCTGTATAGCCTCATCTGATAACTGCTAGACATTTTTATATTGTTCTATGTAAATCAAGGGTGCTATAAATTAAAAGAGATTGGCCCCTGAGTATAAATGTTAAAGTTCAGCACTGATGGAACTAATCCAAGTAATGTTAAAAAGCTGCAGGCTTTTAGGAAACAATTAAACCCATCACTCCATTTTAACACTTACTTCTACACAGAGAAGAAAATAGGAGCATGCAGCGGGACACAACTGTGACGGGTTGGATCACAGAAACCCCCTTGGGAGCTGCCACCCGATGTGCAAAGACTTCTGTTTTCCCTGCCAGCTCAGGACTCCAGCACCCTGTCTTGCTGAGCCAGACACAGACCCAGGGTCTCAATCACTTGCCCCAAAGCTGCAAGTTTACCTGAAAACAGCTCACAGAAGTGTGCTTGTCTTTAGCACTCAGATGCCCAACTCCCAATGGGGTCTAAACCCGGATAAATCCGTTTTAACTCATAAATTGTTCGCCCTCTATAACACTGATAGAGAGATATGCACAGTTGTTTGCTCCCCCAGGTATTAATACATACTCTGAGTAAATTACTAAATAAAAAGTGATTTTATTAAATACAGACAGTAGGATTTAAGTGGTTCCAAGTAGTAGCAGACAGAACAAAGTAAGTCACCAAGCAAAATAAAATGCGCAAAACTATGTCTAATCAAACTAGATACAGATAAGTTCCTCACCAGTTCCAGAATGCTCCCTTTTACAGGCTAATCTCCTTTTAGCCTGGGTCCAGCAATCACTCACAACCTCTGTAGTTACTGTCCTTTGTTTCAGTTTCCTTCAAGTATCCTGTGGGGGATGGAGAGGCTCCTTCTTTAGCCAGCTGAAGACAAAATGAAGCGGTCTCCCACAGGTTTAAATAGACTTTCTTGTGGGTGGAGACCCCCCTCCTCCCTCCTATGCAAAGTCCAGCTCCAAGATGGAGTTCTGGAGTCACCTGGGCAAGTCACATGTCCCTGCATGACTCAGCCTTTACAGGCCGAAGCCATTGTCCACATGGTATCTTGCATGTCTCCAGGAAGACTTATGTGGATTGGAGCATTCCAAGATGCATTGTTCCCAAAGTATTTCCTGATCAGGTACTTAACCTGGTGAATTCCTTCCTAAAGAAGCTAACTAAATGCCTCACAAAGCTTACTTAGAAACCAAACCAGTGTACAGCCCATATTCTTAACCTCAAGTAGAAAATGATATACATGTACAAATAGGATGAATAGATATAGTAGACCATAACTTTTACGGAGATATATTACATGGCACAGGCAGCACAAAACATATTCCAGTTATGTCATACATACATTTATAAGCACCCCACCCCCCATAAAGCCTTTTGGGGTACACTGTCACACCCTCCCCCTGAATTTACTGCCAGAGACTTGGACACTGTCCATGGCAGAGGCAGTACCTGTAGAATTTCTGTTTGTCTTTGGTCACACTCATTTTTAGTACCTTGAAAACATGTCATGTCACTCCTAGGGGTTCTAGCCTGTTTTGGGGTTCCTGGTCCCCAGATGCTTGCAAACAGGTTGGGATGTAGTATTGCTAACAGAATGCAGACAGCAATATCTGTTAAAGTGGAGGTGTCTTGGCATTTAACCACCAATGCCATGAGGTGGTGTGCCTCAGTTTCCCCTTCTACACAGCAGCATGGGCCTGTTATGCTTTTGCTGCTTTTTACAGGTATGGGCTGTAAAGTAACATGCTGGTGGGGCTGTCTTGTCACTGTCCCCAGCATGTACAACAGCTTCTTCCACAAATTAGGTATGTCCCATATCTTTAAAGCGTTAACCACTAGTGTGAATTCTTTTGTTTTATCCCATAGGTGAATTAGCAAAAGACACAAAGTTAACAGCAAAACTACAGTGGATAGGCTTTGTTCACTTAATTTGTCTTGTTTAGCATCTATTACATTTTCCCGGTTCTCTGTGCCCTCTGGTAGACACTGATGCAGATTCTTCTGCCTCTTTGGGGAAGACTTCTAGTTTGGGCATGTGCTTGGGTCTTTGGCCAGGAAAGGGTGTACTACAACCATGCTTGCCCTCGGCCCCTCCCTCTGGAGTTTCTCTGGGCTGGACCCCACTCCCTTATGAAGTTCCACCCATGCAGAGATTTCCCCCCTCCCCCCAACTTTGAGAGAGAGATTTATCTCTTGCAAGTGTAGCAAGAACAGCATCTTTCCATGGGGTGCTCTGGACCCCTTTGGGCACCCCACTTTGTTCTCAACAGGTCAGCTGGATAGACCCACCCCTCCAGGAGACCTGACTTCCAGGTCTTCCTTAAAACCCGATCTACAGGAGAGGGGGCTGGTATTTTGAATGCAGACTTTTCACCCTCCTCCTGGGAAAGCCCCTCCCTACAAAAGGTGGGCGGACTCTCTGGCCCCCCCGACCTTTCATCTGGGCTTTCCTCTTAGGGCTCCCCTTTGGGTCTGACACTCTTGTGTCCCCCAAAAGGGAAGGAGATCCTGCCCCAGCTGTGAACTCACAGCTACCAGCTAGGACAGACCTCTCACTGGCCAGCAAAATCCCCCCCCTTTCACTCGGGTTGGGCTGGCACCCAGCTACAGAGTCCTTGGGGCCTGTTCCCACCGCAGCGGTCCCCAGGACCCCAACTTCCACCTTTGGGACACACGCCTCTGTGCACCCCAGGGCAGGTCCGGCCCCCTGCTGACCTGCAACATTCTGGCAGTCAGCAGCTGTGGTGGCCTCCTTGCTACAAGGTGGTACATCCCCCTCCCCCGGGGAGATGATTACCGGACAGGAGCTAGCTTTGTCCAGCTCCTCCCTCTGGAACTTCCCTTGAGCCCCGGGGCTATAGGAACTAGCTACAACCAGCCCTGCCCCCAAAGCGGCATCCTTTACTGCTGCAGCAGAATCTAAGAGACACTCTCCTATTCCCCCAGCAGTCCATGTGACTTCACACACACACACACACACACCCGGGGCTTTTAGCACAAGATTCCTTCTCACTGCTAACCAACCCTGGGACAGATTCTGCCACACTAAAGAAATCATTCCCCAGTAGAAACAGTGCAAAATTGTGTGCCACCGTTGCAACAGTCAGCTCAGCCTGCAAATCCCAAGTTTACATGTGTACTTTAGCTAAAGGTGCAAGGACTTTGTAACCCCCTACCAGCTCTAATTCTGCCATTTTACCCGGCAACAAATCCTTTTCTTGGATCAGGTCCCTCCTGACCACAGAAATCTCAGCACCCGTGTCCCCTAATCCATTCAATTTAACAGCATGCATATGCTCATTGCTTGGTTGTGTGGAAGCAAGCTTTACAAATCCTGTGTGGAAAGAGGCCACAGCCTGGCTCTGAGAAGCCGCAGCTTCACTCAGCAAGGGACACTTATTCCTCAGGTGCTCAGTGGACTTACAATGATAGCACCACTTGGGCTCCTCTGCTTGCACAGAAAATTTGGGATGATTAGCAGGGGAATGGGGAGGTGACCGCTCAGCCTCTTTTTTCCCCAGACCCAGGGGTAAAACGGTGATTCTGCTTTCCCCCAACCTTATACCCCTCTGCCAGTGGTTTGTGTTTGATTGCAGCTTGTGCTTGCTCATAAGAATCTGCATACCCAGCTAATTCACCCACTGCATTTACCTTTTTGTCCCACAAATACTGTTTTACCTCATCACTGCACATATTCAGGAAGTGTTCCTGAGTAACCAGGTCACACATCCCTTCATAGCTTGTAATGCCTTTCCCCTGCACCCATTTATCTACCAAATCTCTCATTTCATTGGCATAAGCCACATTACTTAATCCAGGTCCCCTCTTAAGGCTCCTGAATTTAACCCTGTAGGTTTCAGGTGTAACCTGAAACTGTTTCAAAACCAGCTCCTTAAATTTACTATAGTTTGAAGCATCATCAATAGGCATCTTATTGAATATGTCCAGAGCTCTGCTAGTCAATTTTGCTATCAATGTGGTCATTTTTTGATCTTCAGGGATGGCATGGAGGGTGCACAGTCTCTCAAAGGTGATGAAATATTCGGCGATTTCGCTGGACTCGTCATAATGTGGATATAGTCGCTCCCATTTGTGGATTTTTGGGGAAGTGAAGCCAGCAGGGGGAGGGTTTTGTCTCCTCAACTCCATAACAGCCAGTTCATGTTTCTGGGCCTCCCTAGCCCTCTCATGGGCAGTTGTCTCTGCCTCCGCCCTCACTGCCTCCGCTCGCTCCCTTGCTGCCTCTGCCTCCATAGCTCTCTTGTGGGCAGCCTCTTCCCTTGCATTTTGTGCCTCCACAGCACTAATTTCTAATTGTCTAAGTTCCAGCCGTCTCTTATGTTCATTTTCTCTCTTTTGCTTCCAGTTTGGCCAGCTTTAGTTTATTAGCAGTGTCACTAGTACTCATTTTCCTGCTTTCTTGTGCTGGGCTACAACCCCTCTGCAGTTCACTGAAACTGAGATGCACTCAGCTCAGGGGATTCTTAGTGAACAGAGACTTTCACAGTGCCCAGCGTTCAGCTTTTCTGGGCAATTTGTACCCTGTGCAGTTTTAGTTTCTTCTGATCTTCCATCTTATTTTGCTTCCTTTTCTGTCCCTACTTCCCTTGCCCAAAATAAGTAAGCAGAAAATAAACCAGTAACCACTTTGTCTGTTCTCCAGTCACCTCACTTAAAATCACTACCAGTATCTCAAAGCAATCAGCTGTGCACAGACCCTTCTCGACTACGCCACAACTTCCTCTCCTCTACTAAAATATCATTCTCTCTCTCTGGTTTGGGGGAGCCCATCTCCTCACCTTTATTCTGGATGATTAAATGAGGTTGCACCAAACAGGTGAATGTGGAATAGGAGCAGCAGAAGCAGCTGGCGGATGGCTGAGGATTTTCTTTTCTTGTCTTTTTTTTTTGGGGGGGGGGGGGGGGGGGGCAGTGACTCCTGTGTCTTTCCTATAAGAAGATGGCTGACACAGTTGCTCTACAAGTCCATTAGCCACTGCCTATCCTCAGAAAATAAGGTCTGTCCCACTTGCTAGCTTTCCCTTTACCCTCCAAGGGCAGAGAAACATCCCTCTGGATCTTCTTCCCTTTTTTGCATCAGGTACTTCAGTGTTTCTGAGGAATTAGCCAGATCAGACCTCTAGTTTTACCTTAATATAGTTTCTCCATTCTGGTCAAATTTGACCAATGGTTTTGATAAGAATGATATTGGGGCGCCCCATGGCTGTGTCCCTATCCAGCTCCATGCACTGTACACACAGGAGCCTTTGGCTAGCTGGCTGTAGGCCTGTTTAGGAACATTAAAATATTTCATATCCATTTATTTTCATGCTCCTTCTCTTCCCCTCACTGCATCCCATCACCATAAGATGATGGAATGCTGCATTACTATATAGTATTGAGACCCATGAAAACAGCCACCAAAATTGGTGAGCTCTAGGCATTTCATCTACTTTTACCAATGCTTTTAAGTAGCTATTGTTGTAACAAATCTTAACTTCAGATTTGATTTAAGTATGAATTCAACCTATAAAAGACATTTTACTTTATTTTCTCTAGATACATATGTATAGTGCACCACTCACTGATTGTGTCAAACACAGGTATTTGCAACCTGCAGTATGGTCCTGATTGTGACAGCCACAAGGGTAGCGATTGGTCTGTTAGCATTCAGTTAAGCCAATCATGTGACATTTGGTGAAGAAAAAAGAGCAATAAAAGGAGCAGCCATGCATCCAGGAGCCTTTATCATCCATGTGACTAATCAATTTATCATTGAGTGCAAAATGTGCTAATGTAACACCAACAGACACTGGTTGTTGGCAGGTGGGATCAAACCTGGGACCTAGAAAGCTTAGTGTATGAGCCTCTACTGCATGAGCTAGAAGCCATATGGCTCTTAGCTATAGAGCAAACTCATTAATCTCTCTTTCTAAGTGGTCGCTGTGCCTCTGGAGAGGACAGAACACCATACCCAGGAAGTGTATGGGTTACAGTAGCACACAGCTTCTGGTTATGTAACCCTATCCATGGTGAAACATGGGTAAATCAAGCACACAAATATAAAGAGATGTCAACAAGCCGATTAACAGGGTCATCCACACTTTAGAATATCAATTCAAGAAGTACAGCCAACTATGGATGAAAGAAGCCATGAAGTTTGGAGAATCAGAAAAAGCCATAGCCTAGCAAATGAAACTTAGCTGTGTCTATAAAAAAAAAAAAAAAAAAAATTAATGGAGATATCCTATCTTCTTGAACTGGAAGGGACCTTGAAAGGTCATTGAGTCCAGCCCCCTGCCTTCACTAGCAGGACCAAGTACTGATTTTGCCCCAGATCCCCAAGTGGCCTCCTCAAGGATTGAACTCACAACCCTGGGTTTAGCAGGCCAATGCTCAAACCACTGAGCTATCCCTCCCCCCCTAATAGTCCTTGTAGTGAGTTGGGCAAAACATCATTGAAACTGATGGATGTAAGTACCATTAACCTAGCTGTAAGAAACAGTTAGGCTGGTTTATGAAATAATTGTAGTCTTCCATCCAAACACTGGTACATATCACTGCCCAAAACAAGAATACAGGCGAGTCTCCTCAGAAATTAGAACTATGTAGGCAGGGGGGTTTCAACTGGGTATTGTTTTGTGGGGACATGTATGTTTGTGTGTGAGAGAAACACACAAAAGCAGACAGAAGGCCAAACTAACAGTAATAGAGAGAAAGCTTTTTGGGAACAGAGTACTGGCTTTAAAGTCAGATATGGTAAAGTGAGCAAATAAACTGTCTCCTTATGTTTGATTCCTACTGCATTCAGGGAAACAACTTTATATATGACCTTTGTTTAAAAAAAAAAAAAAAACATAAGAAAATACCTGGCTCTATCATCTATTTCTCCTCCTACCAAAAAAACAACCCACAGGGCCTCAAAATTTGGTTTACTGCTTGAGTCAAAGGAGTAACATTATATTTTAAATCTCTGATAACTATAACACCAATGTTATCAGACATTTTACATTATTTTTCACACTACTACATCTGATTTTCTGTATTCACATTTGATACCCAAGAATATGAGCAAGTACAAGATGATGGCTTAAACACCAAACCAGTGTATTTATCATATCCTTGTAGAAACCAAACAAAATATCTGTATAGTATATGAACTTACAGTTATTATCCATTTTATTTCATTCCGCCAGAAGTATGAGATCTGCCACCATCCTTGTAGTAGAAAATGAGTTCTGAAAGAATTTAAATTGACAAGAAAACCCATCCCTAACACACTTGCAAAGCGGCCAGAGCTCAAACAGGCTTTGTATCATATGTAATCATAAGCAAGCCTTAAAAATAACTTACTTTTATCTTTAAATAATAGTTCTACATTTATAAACTGGATCACTTGGTAAACTCAGTCCACTTAAACAAAGTCTGTTTTGATATAGACAAATGCAAGATCATATGGCTAGGAACAAAGAATGGGGGCCATACCTAGAGAATGGGGGACTGTATCCTGGAAAACAACGACTGAAAAGGATTTAAAGGCCTATAGCTAGGTCTGGGTGTTACCTCTCACCCCATCTAGCACCCTCTTCTGCATTTGCTCACACTGCACCCCCTATCTCCCTTCAAGACTCACTGCAGAGTGAGGACGGGGTGCATTTGGGGGAGGGGGCAGAAAGGGGCAAGAAGAGGTAGGATGGAGGTGGATGTGGAGCCTTGGGGAAGGGATGGAGTGAAGGAGGGGTCTGGGGTGGAATGGGGGTCAAGCACTCCCAGGGAAATGAGGAAGCCGGCGCCTGTGCCTTCCAGGGTAAAAAAGTCCCACCAGACATGCTATCCAGGTGCTGCCTTAGACTCTCTTTTGTTCCAAGTCACCAGATCCTGTGTCACTTCCCTGTGGCTCATAGTGGAGCATGGGACCACCCACGACTCTGGGTTCCAGCCCAGCAACCGTATAACTTTTAATCCAGGTCTGCTTAGCCTCCTACCTTTTTGCTGTTTCCCCATGCTCCTTCCTACCCCACCTATCTCCTTGACTATCTCTGGTTTACCTCCAAAGATTCATCTGTTCCCTGTGACTATTCACCCTTTTTAGCCTCTTGCTGGACTTCCCAGTCTAGGACAGGATCCCAGGGTTTACTGTCATCCTGGATCTTCTCCTTGTCTCTGGCCAACTCCATTTCTCTCTAGGAAGTGACTACTAACCTCTTCCCTGCAAAGTCTTCCTGCTCTCACTAATTATCTTATAATCCTAGCCCAGCTCCTCCCCCAGCTGGGCTTCATCTGCCATTAGGCCTTATTAGTCCCTGGTTATAAAGCATATAAAATTAATTGGCCCCTTCTGGCCTACAGGAACCTGCTCAGGGCTTCTGTGGGGGTAGACACCCCATTGCAGCATCATAATAGAAAAGTAATTCAACAAACTCCCAGTGCACTGCTGTGTCATGTGTTATACAAAAGGTTAGACTAGATTAAATGTTTTTTTCAGGCTTTAAATATGTTCATAGAGTGTGTTTCTTCCTAAAAGGCCCACAAATATGTCAGCAAATCTTTCTGAGCAGCTAAAAACATAGTCTAAAATGATAATACAGAGCCAATGCTACCACTGCCCTTTCAGAACCAGAACTGAGTTTACATCAAGAATACAATCACATTTGGATTACTTACATATATATATATATATATACACACACACACACACACAATATATATATACACACCTCAAATTTCAAAGGATGATGTAAGTGTGTGTTTCAGTGAAAGATTCAGCACTGTTGCCTTCCATAGGATAGATTTAAAATAATTAACAACAAATCAGTCTTTCTTAATCAGAGAATTTTTAAAAGGATTTCAGACCCTGAGTGAGACTGAATTGAGTGTCATGCTGATTAGATGAAGTACTAGAGAATTCCATCTCGGCTGAATTATTGGAAATGGAACTTTGTTTTCCTAAAGTAATTTGCTTCGTATTCTGCTGATTTGGGGCCTGATTCAGCCACCCTGACTTGTGCTAAATAGTATATTTCTGCACAAGTTTTTTGAGTTATTTCAGTGGGATTATTCATTAACATACTACTTAATGTAAGAGTGGTAGAATGAGGCCCTGGCACAGTTAAAAGAAATACTCTAGAAACCCACTTTTGCCACAGTTTAGAATCAGTGCTACAGATGTGAAACATGTTTTCCAATGGACATTAATGAAGCTGAAAAACAGAATGTGAATCACAAGAGATACAACGTGGCAGTCTTGTTTAATATTAAAGGGAACTGATATTAGCAAATAGAGTCATACATAACTACTGAGGTATTTTTCTGTCCAGGCCAGCTAGTGAAACTTAAACCAGGTCAGCAATGACTGAGGGTCATATTTTCAAATACTCTTGTGTGTACATGTATGTCTAGATTCAAAGTTTTATAAGCACACACAGGCATACTGAAATTTAGACTAGAACTACGTACTGCCAATACATTTTTAAAAGAAAGTGTCTTTTAGCTTTCAACTTAGCTTCATCTGAGACAGTGATATAAGGGTAAAAACCCTTACTATCTAATTACCAATGTTATAAAGAAGATGAGATTTTTTTCAATGACTTTTTTGGGCAAAAAAGTAACAACAAAACATTTGCAAATGTGTGTCAATTTCAATTGTTTTGGTCAAAAAAAAAAACAAAAACCAAAACTACTTTGAAAAAATTGAAACATTTTCTTTCAACATTTTGGAAATATTTTGATTTTTCAATTAAAAATGATTTTTGCTTTAATATTTTAAAAATAAAATTAAACATTTCAAAAGTGTGAAAAAGTAAATAAAATCAAAACAAGACACTTTGTTCAACCTGATTTTTCTTTTTTTTTACTTTTCTATTCACCAAAAAAAATGTTTTTGACTACACTTGAATTTTTTTTTTTTTAATTTTTCAGACTAGCCAATGAACCAATAAGTCCATTATGCACCCAGCTCTACTTATAACAGGCAGATTTTTTTTTTCTATTCAATTACTTCACTCAGTGAATTGCCATCTGCTAGAAATGACTGGACAGAACTGTGATCTTTTGAATCTGCATGGTTAAGAGATTTTAATATGTAGGCCTCCTCTCCCCTTTAATTGTTTACTTTTTTGGACCAGTGGCTAAAAAAGCAGCTAGTGGGGGCCTCCTCCATCTGTACTTTCTGGATTTCCCCTGCCTGACCTAGGACTATCACATATATGAGCCTTGGTGACCCCCATACATTTCTGAAAATAAGTATTGCAAGTCTGCCCCCAAGGCTATGCCCATAATCCACCCAATTTGTGCGAATCCATTCATCAGCATGCACCCATCCTGCGCATGAGTTGCCCAGACATTCCATATGAACATCCTATGTTTTCATATCTCCTGCTTATCTACAGAGTTAAGTGTTCGTATGAAGATTTGAACCTTAGCAAACTTTTGAAAGTGTTGCTCTAAACATCTTTTATTGTTACCCTCTCATAGCTATTTGGTAGTCTCTGTACACTGAGCAGGTGCTTTCAAAACAATGTGTAGTGGACAAACGCCCACATTACAGAAACTACCAAACCAATTGGAACACTTGTTAGAAGTCCCAGCAAGAGACTGAAAAAAAAAAGGGAACAGGCAAGGGTAATAATAAAAGGTATATATTGAAAGGGTATAGGAAAAGGTTTGTTCCTGGGGGCGGGGTGCTGGAACATTTTCTATAAAAATTTTATGGTGCTGAAAGCTATTGAACCAAACTGTAAACCCAGTATATGATGGAAACCACTTCAAGCCAGGTGGTGCAGCAGAAATCCTAGCACCAACAATTCCAGCACCTATGCCCGGGGGTAATAATCTGCTCCTTGACCTTACCAGTAACAGACAGCTAGCCCTTCCCATGCCAATTTAGCTGCAAAACCTAGTACACTATGGGAGATGTAGCCTAAGGTCCACCTATTCTCCATCCCTCTCTGTCCACTCCACACTCAACTGCTTGCAGAGTGGAAGTACAGAGCAGAAGCCCCTGCCTACTTCCCCCCACAGAGGAAAAAATCAGGGATGCTATGTGGAAGATTTAGTGTGGTTTTACTCTCCTTTTTACTCCTGTATGGCCACACAGGCCAAGCCACAATGTATCCCTATGTGGTCACAAAATGATTATAACAGTAGTTCCCCAATTCAAGTTGTTTGTTTTTTGGCATTACTATAATATAAATAATAATGAAAACCACATAAGATGGAACTGGAAAGGAAACTGCAAGTTGGTTCTTGCACTGCCGCCTGTCTATTCTATAGCTATTGTATAGATAAAGAGAGGACTTCAATCTCTTCTCCTGTCAATCTGGTACCTTTCATAAGCATTAAAATTCACTTTAAACTTTGAAAGAGCTAGGATTGCTGACCCCTCCATACGGATAAAAATAAATAAATGTCAGTCACTAGTTTATTCACACAAGTATAGCAAACTTTAAAAAAAAATGCATTGAACAAATCTATTCTCCAAGCAAATCAGAATTCAAATGGTACAGAAAGCAAATGTCACTCTGCTACACTAACATCCATCAGACAGAATGATTACATCTACATCAATCATTTGGTATAATAGCTGTAAAGTCATTATAACAGAACATTGTCAAAAGATCTTGAATCAGTCTCCTATTTAGCATTCTGTCGTATAATATCTACAAGATTATTTTAGAGGCAGCATCTCTTGCTTTGAAAATAAAAGACATCTCCCTTCAGCATTTACCTAGCAGCAGGAGACTGTTATTATAGGGAAGTAGCATTATTTCTTTGAGATATAGTTTTACGTAAGGGAGCCATTACAGTTTTTCTGCCTTTAAACTAGAATTATTTAAAATTAAACAATTATATTCTATTTAAAATTTT
Source organism: Malaclemys terrapin pileata (assembly GCF_027887155.1). Classification (NCBI taxonomy): domain Eukaryota; kingdom Metazoa; phylum Chordata; order Testudines; family Emydidae; genus Malaclemys; species Malaclemys terrapin. Next base: position 96,649,590 of record NC_071509.1, read on the forward strand.
GAAACTCTCTCATTGCATCAGAATGTGCCATTCCAGTTTACAGATCACACTAGAGTTCAGACGAGTCACACTGTATTGCATCATGGATAGAAGACAGCAGAATATGAAGAGTCCTGGAAAAAGATAGTTCACCAACCCTGCAAAGTTGTGTTTATTTTTGAGGGAAGATCATGTGCAAGAGAGATCCCAAGACCCATATAGGGTCTCCCCCTTGGGATTCAGGTCTGGGCATGGATGGTGTCATGGAGATGGGTGACAGATCCTAATGTTGAGGGCGCTTTCCTAAATTGGAAAAGGAAGGCAATGAGGAAAAAAAGGAAGGAGGGAGGAAGAAAGAGAAGGTATTCCCTTTACTCCTAAGAGGCTTAAGGGATAGGGAGAATTTCAGCATCCCATTACCTCAATCATTTTATTTCAGTTTTCTCCCTCTCGCTCTCTTTGCTGCTTTCCACAATTTTTTGCTCAGACTTAGAGCTGGGCAAAATTTTTGACCAAAACTTTTTTTTCAGTGAAAAATGCAGTTTGAACAACACTGAAGTGACTTTGGTGCAAAACGAGTTTTTGTTTATAAATTTCCTTTGATTTTATTAAAAATAAAAAACAAAAAATGCTAGAAATAAAAAAAAAGGTTTTGTTTCAGGTTGTATTAAATGTTTTCTTCAACCCAATTTTTTAAACTGTTAAATTTGCTGAACATTTTTGAAAATGTCCATATGAAACAATTGTTTTTCAACTTTTCAAATTGCCAATGAGCCAGAAAGTCTGTCCCTCGAAGGAGGGGAGCTCCTGGTCCATGTGGCTTAGTAGGGAGAGCATGCTGAGAGCTATTAAATAATAACACTACAATTTTGGGACAAGTGTGATAAATAAGATCAACTTGTAAAGTCCTGTATCTGACATAGGGCCAACCATTTTTGCAAATAATAATTATTGTGTATTCATTTTTTCTGGTTGCAAATAGCTCATGCATCAATCCAGCTTACACTGAACACGATTTTTATTTTGATGTATTCCCCAAATTGCTTCTGAGATCATGTCAACAACTGGCTTGCTCATAAATTATTTATCTGTTCATCATTCCTGATTAGAGACTAATCTCCTGAGTTGTGATCCTCCAGGCAGACCCACTGAATTCTATGCACCCATAACAATCAGCCTGTATGACTGGGGTTTAAATAAAAGTATTGTTGCTTTTTTTGACTGAAGCCCTGACTCCAGATTTCAGTGGGACTCACGCAGGCATTTAACTTTAAGCACATGCTTATGTGTTTTGCTGAACTGGGGCTTGAATTACTAACAACAGTTTTAAAAAAGCAAATGGGGCTAGCATGAATGTTCAAACAAATAATAATTTATGATAAAACTGGGCAAATTTTCAAGATTTGCCAACATTTTTGTAAACACTGAATGCTCAGGAACAATATGACCCCATAGAGAGTGAACCAAACTCAACCCGGATATTTGAAAAAGTACACATGAATTATCTATGTGAATTATCCATGTACATTTAATCCTAATTGTCTCAGAAGTCATTGCCTCTTCACCTTGAACTCATGCTGCAGCAAGTATTATCACATAGGTAAGACAATCTCAAAAATAAAAAGCCCTTAAACTCTAACTTTCATCTCCTTTCTAAAATGTTAGTTTAAAAAAATCCCCAAACTCCCTGTTACTCTTAAGAAATCTGTGGCCATTACAGAGAAAAACAATTTTAACATTTTTTTAATAATATATTCATTAGTCAGTATTTAAACCTTTACAAACACTTTTGAACATATTTAACGCTACATCAGCAGTTGAACAGTTTTCTCTACGAAGTGTAAGAATACCATGACAATGTTATCTACTTGCAGAGGTAAAACTGTTTGTCAAGGTTTGAATGGTGAACACTGTATATTGATTTCACGTTTTGGTGAACATCAAGGTTTATAGTTCTTTGAGGCAAAAATTGACTTTGGCTTTACCTCAGTCAATATTACTTCTCCATTAACTATATATTGATGCTTGCCTCTAGAAAAGTCAATGTCCTGTTAAGGTACATTACTAGAATAACATTTTAGGGATTTCTAAAGAAACCAAAGTCAGAGAATTACACATAGTAGGGCCAAAAGGAACTACATGGACCATTCTATTAAACTTCTGACATTAGCAGAATTAATGCTACATCATTCCCAGTAACATCTTGCCCAATCTCTTCTTTAATCATTGCAGGGATGGTTCCTCAAACAACTCCTTTGGTAGTGTGTTCTACTGCCTAAATGTTTAGTGTTAATGATTTATCCCATATCCAACTACTGCTCTTTGCCCTAACGACTGTATATAGTTCCTTCCTTGAAATACATTGTTATTTCAAAGGTACTTTAGATTACAATCTTGCTTTCTCTTTGTTTTCTCTCTTTATTTCTAGGTCCTTCAGCCTTGCCTCCTTTTGTTAGACCAAGATTTCCAAAATGAACCATGGGAGTTAGGCACCAAAATCTCATCAACTTTCAAATGCCAAATATTCCAGGTATGGTTGTAGTAGCACTACTTTTTGGTATCTAAAATTACCACAGTTTTTCCCTACAGTAAGAAAAGGTGATATAGATTCATAGACTTCAAGGTCAGAAGGGACCATTATGATCATCTAGTCTAACCTCCTGCACAACGCAGGCCACTGAATCACACCCACCCACTCCTGTAACAAACCCCTAACCTATGCCTGAGTTTTTGAAGACCTCAAATCGTGGTTTAAAGACCTCAAAGTGCAGAGAATCCTCCAGCAAGTGACCCGTGCCCCACGCTGCAGAGGAAGGTGAAAAACCTCCAGGACCTCTGCCAATCTGCCCTTGAGGAAAATTCCTTCCCGACCCCAAATATGATAATCAGTTAAACCCTGAGCATGTGGACAAGACTCACCAGCCAAAAGAATTCTCTGTAGTAACTCAGATCCCACCCCATCTAATATCCCATCACAGACCATTGGGCATATTTACCTGCTAATAATCAAAGATCAATTAACGGCCAAAATTAGGCTATCCCATCATACCATCCCCTCCATAAACTTATCAAGTTTAGTCTTGAAGCCAGATATGTCTTTTGCCCCCACTACTCCCCTTGGAAGGCTGTTCCAGAACTTTACTCCTCTAATGGTTAGCAACCTTCGTTTAATTTCAAGTCTAAACTTCCTAATGTCCATCCATTTGTTCTTGTGTCCACATTGGTACTAAGTTTAAATAATTCCTCTCCCTCTCTGATATTTATCCCTCTGATATATTTATAGAGAGCAATCATATCTCCCCTCAGCCTTCTTTTGGTTAGGCTAAACAAGCCAAACTCTTTGAGTCACCTTTCATAAGACAGGTTTTCCATTCCTCGGATCATCCTAGTAGCCCTTCTCTGTACCTGTTCCAGTTTGAATTCATCCTTCTTAAACATGGGAGACCAGAACTGCACACAATATTCCAGATGAGGTCTCACCAGTGCCTTGTATAAGGGTACTAACACCTCCTTATCTTTACTGGAAATACCTCGCCTGATGCATCCCAAGACCGCATTAGCTTTTTTAACGGCCATATCACATTGGCGGCTCATAGTCATCCTGTGATCAACCAATACTCCGAGGTCCTTCTCCTCCGTTACTTCCAACTGATGTGTCCCCAATTTATAACCGAAATTCTTGTTATTAATCCCTAAATTTATGACCTTGCACTTTTCACTATTGAATATAATTCTATTACTATTACTCCAGTTTACAAGTCATCCAGAACTTCCTCTATGATATCCCGGTCCTTCTCTTTATTGGCAATACCTCCCAGCTTTGTGTCATCCGCAAACTTTATTAGCACATTCCCACTTTTTGTGCCAAGGTCAGTAATAAAAAGATTAAATAAGATTGGTCCCAAAACCAATCCCTGAGGAACTCCACTAGTAACCTCCTCCCAGCCTGACAGTTCACCTTTCAGTATGACCCGTTGTAGTCTCCCCTTTAACCAGTTCCTTATCCACCTTTCAATTTTCATATTGATCCCCATCTTTTCCAATTTAGCTAATAATTCCCCATGTGGAACCATATCAAATGCCTTACTGAAATCGAGGTAAATTAGATCCACTGTGTTTCCTTTGTCTAAAAAAATCTGTTGGCTTCTCAAAGAAGGAGATCAGGTTGGTTTGGCACGATCTACCTTTTGTAAAACCATGTTGTATTTTGTCCCAATTACAATAGACCTCAATGTCCTGAACTACTTTCTACTTCAAAATTTTTTCCAAGACCTTGCATACTACAGATGTCAAACTAACAGGCCTATAGTTACTCAGATCACCTTTTTTTCCTTTCTTCAAAATAGGGACTATGTTAGCAATTCTCCAGTTGTACGGTACAACCCCCGAGTTTACTGATTCATTAAAAATTCTTGCAATTTCATGTGCCAGTTCCTTTAATATTCTAGGATGAAGATTATCTGGGGCCCCTGATTTAGTCCCATTAAGCTGTTTGAGTTTGGCTTCTAACTCTGATGTGGTAATATCTACCTCCATATCCTTATTCCCATTTATCATCCTACCATTATCCCTAAGCTCCTCATTAAAGACTGAGGCAAAGTATTTGTTTAGATTTTGGGCCATGCCTAGATTATCCTTAACCTCCACTCCATCTGCAGTGTTTAGCGGTTTCACTTCTTCTTTCTTTGTTTTCTTCTTATTTATATTGCTATAGAACCTTTTACTATTGTATGATAAAGACCGACAGACATTGAACTTTTAATAGCTTCTCATGTAAACTATCTGCCACCAATCCTAAGTCTGTCAAACTTGTTGCATTGCAGATAGTTGTGTCATTAACCTTGAGCTTCTATTTTTTGCTGAAAGGAGATATTACACATTTTTGCATCATGAATTGCTTCAAAAAGGTGATGCTTGCCAACATTCAGATATAATTATTCTAATTCTGAGTGGGCAAAGCAAAACCAGAACTTTGATCTATCTCTAACCTTATGTTCTTGTTAGTGGGATGAGACTAATGTGTACATGAAGATCATACAGATTCATTATTTAAAGGTGGCTTAATAATATGTTAATTAGCAGGCCAAATTCTGAGATCTTTGCCTGAGGCAAAACTTTCATTTGAAGTAGTTATTTAACACGGCATCAAAAGTTTTCTTTTAAAAAAAAATTCTTGTATATATTCCTTCTTATCTAAAATATTGCTGATCATGCTTTTTGTCATGTTCTTGTGTATTAAATATGGACACACCAGAGGTGTTTGTTATAAGATCCTTTCATGCCTTTCATTCTGACTAGGACAGAGATGGAATTTAAGCCCACTTTAAATTACCCCTTAGAATGTTTCAAGTAAAAAATTATGATTATGTGAGCCAGATCTTAGAAGTTTTAGTTCTTGTCATGCCCCTTTCAGTCTTAGCAGGAGCGGGGTCTTCCCTTCAGAGGAATGGCCACTCCTCCGGTTGCAGAAAAAATATACCTTTAGCATCAGGAACCTTCTCCATCCCACTTCCTCTGCCCAGAGTGCACATGGGACCTGGATGGGGGTGTTGCGTGTACAAAGTGGAGCAAGGCTCATCTACTGTAGCCACTAATTGGCTACAGTGAACTCCAACCCCCATCTTTGTGTCTTTAAGCATTCTTAGGGTATGTCTACACTACTGGATTAATCCGAATTTATATAATTCGGATTTGAAAAACAGGTTGTATAAAGTCGAAATGTATGCGGCCACACTAAGCACATTAATTCAGTGGTGTGCGTCCAAGTACCGGGGCTAGCGTCGATTTCTGCACCGTTGCACTGTGGGTAGCTATCCCATAGCTATCCCATAGTTCCCGCAGTCTCCCGCGCCCATTGGGATTGTGGGTTAAGATCCCAGTGCCTGATGGGACAAAAAACATTGTCGCAGGTGGTTCTGGGTACAGCCTCACCTCCTCCCTCCCTCCTCCCTCCCTGCATGAAAGCAACGGACGGCAGACAACCATTTTCGCGCCTTTTTTCCTGGGTGAGTGAACACTGCAGACTCCATACCACGGCAAGCATGGAGCCCGCTGAGCTCAAGACAGCAGTCATGAACACTGTAAACACCTCGCGCGTTCTCGTGGAGTTTATGCTCAGCCAGGACCAGAAAAATGAGGCGAGGAGGCAGCGGCAACGCAGCGACAAGCATGATGAGGACATGGACACGGATACAGAATTCTGTGAAACCATGGGCCCCGGTGCTTTGGAGATCATGTTGTTAATGGGGCAGATTCTATCCATGGAACGCCGATTCTGGGCAAGGGAAACAAGCACAGACTGGTGGGACCGCATAGTGTTGCAGGTCTGGGACGATTCCCAGTGGCTGTGGAACTTTCGCATGCGTAAGGGCACTTTCATGGAACTTTGTGACTTGCTGTCCCCTGCCCTGAAACGCCAGAATACCAAGATGAGAGCAGCCTTCACAGTTGAGAAGCGCGTGGCGATAGCCCTGTGGAAGCTTGCAACGCCAGACAGCTACCGGTCAGTCGGGAATCAATTTGGAGTGGGCAAATCTACGGTGGGGGCTGCTGTGATGCAAGTAGCCAAAGCAATCACTCAGGTGCTGCTACGAAAGTTAGTGACTCTGGGAAATGTGCAGGCTATAGTGGATGGTTTTGCTGCAATGGGATTCCCTAACTGTGGTGGGGCGATAGACGGAACCCATATCCCTATCTTGGCACCGGAGCACCAAGCCACCGAGTACATAAACCGCAAGGGGTACTTTTCAATGGTGCTGCAAGCACTTGTGGATCACAAGGGACGTTTCACTAACATCAACGCGGGCTGGGCGGGAAGGGTTCATGACGCTCGCGTTTTCAGGAACACTACTCTGTTTAAAGGGCTGCAGCAAGGGACTTACTTTCCGGACCAGAAAATAACCGTTGGGGATGTTGAAATGCCAATAGTTATTCTTGGGGACCCTGCCTACCCCTTAATGGCATGGCTCATGAAGCCGTACACAGGCAGCCTGGACAGGAGTCAGGAGCTGTTTAACTACAGGCTAAGCAAGTGCAGAATGGTGGTAGAATGTGCATTTGGCCGTTTAAAAGGTCGCTGGCGATCATTATTGACTCGCTCTGACCTCAGCCAAAGAAATCTCCCCATTGTTATTTCTGCTTGCTGTGTGCTCCACAATCTCTGTGAAAGTAAGGGGGAGACCTTTATGGCAGGGTGGGAGGCTGAGGCAAATCGCCTGGCTGCTGATTACACGCAGCCAGACACCAGGGCGATTAGAAGAGCACACCAGGAAGCGCTGTGCATCAGAGAAGCTTTAAAAACCAGTTTCATGACTGGCCAGGCTACAGTGTGAAATATCTGTTTGTTTCTCCTTCATGAAAACCCGCCCCCTTTATTGACTCATTTTCTGTAAGGAACCCACCCTCCCCCTTCCCCCAGCTTTCTTTCAAACCAAATAAAGTCACTATCATTTAAAAATCATTTATTCTTTATTAATAGATTAGGAAAAGAGGGAGGGAACCCGGGTGGTATTTGGGAGGAGGATTGCTGGGAAGGAAAAAGCCACAAAGAAAAGGTTAAAAAAATGACAGCCTTTTGCTTGGGCTGTCTACTGGGGTGGAATGGGAAGGTGTACGGAGCCTCCCCCCCCCGCGTTCTTACATGTCTGGGTGAGGAGGATACGGAACATGGGGAGGGGGGAGGGTGGAACAGGGGCTGAAGCGGCAGTCTGTTTTCCAGCAGCCGTTCCTGAAGCTCCACCAGACGCCGGAGCATGTCTGTTTGCTCACGCAGCAGCCCCAGCGTTGCATCCTGCCTCCTCTGGTCTTCCTGCCGCCACCTCTCATCTCGAGCGTCTCTCCTGTCCTCACGTTGGTCCCTCCTGTCCTCACGTTGGTCCCTCCTGTCCTCACGTTCACTGGCTTCTTTCCTATACTTTGAAACTGTTTCCTTCCACTCATTCAGATGAGCTCTGTCACTGCGGCTGGATTACATAATTTCAGAAAACATCTCGTCTCGCGTTCTCTTCTTACAACGCCTTATCTGTGATAACCTTCGGGATGGAGGAGGGAGGCTTGAGGAATTTGCAGCTGCTGTAGGGAGGGGAAAAAAGAGAGAATTGTTTAAAAAGCTACATTTTGCAGAACAATGCTTATACTCTTTCACGGTGACCAACACTATTCACATTACATAGCACATGTGATTTCTGTGCAAGGTCGCATTTTGCCTCTTAATGCTGAGTGCCTGTGGCTTTGCTGCTAGAGATCACAGGTCTGGGCAACAGAATTCGGCTTGCATGCGGCCATGGTAAGCCATTGTCTTACAGCTTCTGCGCCCTCCTTTCCCATATACCAAGCATAGCCTGTAGAGTGCTGCGGTTTTTCTGTTAACATTCAGCAGCAGCAGCAGAAAACAAACTAACCACCCCCCTCTCACCATGAATTCTCTGGGATGATCGCTGTACCCCTCCCCCCCACCGCGTGGCTGGTATCAGGGAAGATCCCTGCAGGCACCAAACTAACCACCACCCCCCGCCGCCCCCCTCCCGCCATGAATTCTCTGGGATGATCACGGTACCCCCCCCCACCGCGTGGCTGGTAACAGGGAAGATCCCTGCTAGCCAAACGCGAAAAACTCAGGGCCAATTTCCCATCTGCGCTTGGCTAACTGCAGGGAAGGATTTATTTTCCGCCACAGGCAAACAGCCCAGTAGGAACGGCCACCTCTGTCCCCTTAATTAAGTTCCCGTATTTCAACCAGGTTACCAGGAGTGATATCACTCTCCTGAGGATTACACAACAAGATAAAGAACGGATGTTGCTTGAATGCCAGCAAACACCGGGACCATACGCTGCCAGGCTTTGTCAGGCAATGATACCAGATTACTTGCTGCAAGCATGGCGTGGTCAAGTGTCCTACCATGGAGGAGGGAATAAGGATGCACTGCCCAGAAACCTTCTGGCAAGGCTTTCGGAGTACCTCCAGGAGAGCTTCATGGAGATGTCCCTGGAGGATTTCCGCTCCATCCCCAGACACGTTAACAGACTTTTCCAGTAGCTGAACTGACCGCGAATGCATCCCAAGTCCTCAGGGCAAAGTAATCATTAAAAACCGTTTGCTTTTACAACAAGTTTTATATTTTAAAAGGTAAACTCACTTGAGGTCCCTTCCATGGGGTCAGAGTCTTGGGTACTGGCTTGGGAGGGTACTTCAGTCAGGGTGAGAAAAAGATCCTGGCTGTTGGGGAGAACGGAGTGCTGTGTGCTCTCTGCAAGCTCATCCTCATCCTCCTCCTCCTTCTCTCCCCCATCGGCAGAATCCTCAGGCGTCGCTGATGAGACTATCCCCGACCCAGAATCCACGATCACAGGTGGGGTAGTGGTGGCAGCCCCCCCTAGAATTGCATGCAGCTCGGCATAGAAGCGGCATGTCCGCGGCTCTGACCCGGAGCGACCGTTTGCCTCCTTTGTTTTTTGATACGCTTGTCTGAGCTCCTTGACTTTCATGCGGCACTGCTCAGAGTCCCTATTGTGGCCTCTCTCCATCATGCCCTTGGAGATTTTTTCAAAAGTTTTTGCATTTCGTCTTTTAGAACGAAGTTCTGCAAGCACTGAATCCTCTCCCCATACAGCGATCAGATCCAGTACCTCCCTCACGGTCCATGCTGGTGCTCTTTTTCGATTATCAGCCTGCATGGTTACCTGTGCTGATGAGCTATCTGTGGTCACCTGTGCTCTCCACGCTGGGCAAACAGGAAATGAAATTCAAATGTTCGCGGGGCTTTTCCTGTCTACCTGGCCAGTGCATCCGAGTTTAGATTGCTGTCCAGAGCGGTCACAATGATGCACTGTGGGATAGCTCCCGGAGGCCAATACCATCGAATTGCGGCCACACTATCCCTAATTCGAAATGTTAAAATCGATTTTGGCGCTACTCCGCTCGTCGGGGTGGAGTACAGAAATCGATTTAAAGGGCCCTTTACATCGAAATAAATAGCGTCGTTGTGTGGACAGTTACAGGGTAAATTCGAATTAAAGCTGATAAATCCGAATTAAAGTCGTAGTGTAGACCAGGCCTGAGACACACAGCAGCCTGTTGAAAGCTGCCCTTCCCACCCTGCTCTATTGGCAGTGTACTTATCAGAGGTGATTTTCTAAGCTTGCTGTGGATCTAACCCACTGAAAGATTTTTTTCCATCTAGATAAGATTGGCAGAACATCTGGTAATTTTTTCCCTTCAAAAGCATCCTGGGAGCCTGATAGGTGGGGATAATAAGGAGAAAATACAGTACCCTTTAAAGTAATGAGGAGAGGGGAATAAATGTCAAATGTTGTCACATGTGTCTGCTGTCTAGTGAAGGCAAGAGGCTTCAAGGAGCCAACTGTTGGGTGTAAATCTGAATATAAGACCTGGGAGGGACTGCTGGACTCTGTTAGCTATGAGGCAAAAGGAAATCGTGAGTCTTTGCAGACTAAGCTACCCCTCATCTGTATCCTCACATGTGGAGATGGAAGTCAGATGTGGTCTGAATTATGAATCAAGTGGAAAGGTTTTGGGGGCTAGGGGGCAAGCTCCTTCCCCCATTTAATATTTAAGGTAACAAAGTTTCAGGCTGCTCATTTATATGTCTACATAGGCATTCTCTCACAAGTCCTGATCAGATTACATCTAGTTTTTCAATGACTCTCTCTACAACAATAAGCATCAATTGCTATCTTTTGCTTCAATTCCTCATGCTCCTGCTTTTCATATTAGTAATTTCTCCCTCAAATTCGCTACCACAGGTAGATGCCAAGCATTATGCTGTCAACATATTTTTCCCCTTCTGACATTTAATTTAATTTAACCTATTATCTGTGTCACATTAATGATGTTGCTCATATGTAGAGCACTCAACTCCAAAGGGACTCGATCTTTTGTACTTACTAACTCACTGGTATGAATTGAAACAAATGAAGTCTTCTCATATCTTCTACACTGTTTTTCTCTCATTATTCTCTGATTCACTGAACATTTCCCTTAATCATTTTGAGTGAAATTTTGACTTCAGTGGAGTCAATGGGAAATTTTGGTATTCAATGGGGCCAGGTTTTCACCTTTTATTCTTTGAAAAAAGTCTTCACACACTGTTTATAGTGTCTCCCCTTTTTCTAATGACTGCAGTGTAGTTGATTTGGTGTTAATATTTCTATGGTGCCACACAACAACTTTATAAGTCTTACAATGTGTATCAGTAAAGAACAATCACTAATTATTTTGAACAGTTTACACTGGATACACACTGAAAAGAGAATACTAGAGAAAATAGAAAAAAAAATCACTCTTTAAGGCTGAATTCTGAATACACTAGTGAACCTACTGCTTACTAACCATTAATTGTGCCACAAAATTATTACAATGATTAGCAATCATAATTTCTGAACACCACCAGAATGTTGTCAGAGTTATATATCGCAGTACTAATTTTTTAGCTAAAAGTAGCTCCTGGGTTAAAGTGAGCAGTGTCTTGTACCCTATAAAAAACTAGGTCAGCAGCAGGAAGGCTACAACATGGCATGAAATCCTGGCAAAAATAAATGACTTCAACATAGGCATTTTATCCTCACAACAGTCTTGTGAAGTAGTACTGTTATCCCCATTTTACAGATTACGAACTGAGGCACAGAGAGCACCTATGTCTGTGTTGGCTAATTAGTTATCATGGCTTTACAAGGCTTTACAAGGAAAAAGTTCATGATCATGTCACCAAAAATCTTCCCAGGCTCAAACTTATCTAGCTTTTAAAAGATGTTGATCCCTATATCTGTGTATTAATTTATGGGGGACAAATTATTATCTTAGTTACACTTTCCACTCTTGAAACTAAGTCAAACATGCAACTGTTGCATATATGCTTACAATATTGGAATATCCTATTTTGATTTAAGAAAATATTAGAAATTAAACATTTTTTCTATTCTGTGAAGCTAAGGGAGAAGTTTCTTCATTTTGCTGGAGATTTCAGCCTCATGAGAAATAAGTGCCACTAGGCTTTAGCTACTCTATTATACTTTCATTTGCCATGAAGACATAAGCCCTGGGAAACAGTAGTTAAAGGTCATTTTATTAAGAGCAAGATTATCATAAACAAGTTGTGTTATGTTTATTGAAGTTTTGCTCTTTCAGAAAGGTAATAATGGGAAGAGAAATATATTTATAAATAAGAGTCATACACTTGATGAATTACCCTTCAAACTCAATTTTATTAACTTTCTTAAGCAACTCTTAGAGTGAAAGTGCCCATTTTCCAGCACCATACTTATATTAGAATGAAAGATATGGAAGTGGGCCAATCACTTAGAAATAAACACTTTTCTGGAACAAGGTGTGCGGTTGGGATTTTGTTTTGTTTTTGTTTTTAAGATATATTAAGAGAGCAGAGAACCAGAATATTCACATTCACATCTGGGACAGATTTTTAGGAAATCAAATGGAGTGGATGTTGTCAACCAGACAGCTTTCTGAGGGGCTAGCGAGTGAAGTTGGCTCAGACTGATAGTGAACTAAAGTAGTTATCAGTTGATGGCACTGGAATGGCCTATTTGAAATTACTTGGTGGCCTCAGAATCCAGTTTCAAGCAGGCAAATGTCTTTAAACAGCTACTGCTGCCATTGACAGTAGTATATTTAGCACCCCTGAAATTTCAGCAAAGATGCCAAGACTAACTGGGAAATGGGAATACAAATGTATAGCTACAAATGGTCTTTCCAGATTAGGGGTGATGCATAATGGTGAGGCCATGTAAAGGAGCTCAAACTTGGACTGTCTGCACTTCATGTGGTTCTGTGAATAAAGAATGTCAATTTCCCAGACTGTCAATCCACAAGAGCTAAACCTTTCACAGTCAACCTTTTACCTAATCTTTCACCTTTCAACCTTTTACAAATGCTAAATTCACTTTTTAAGTACCTTAGGAATGAAAATTATCCTCTATTCAAATAAGCAGAAACTGCCAATTAAATCCATAAAGTATGGACTTTTTTTCCCTATGTGCCCTTTTTATGCAAAACAACATTGTAGGTTGCATGCAATACCAACATGTTGATCATTTTAATTATTTCCGTGTATTTCTCCACAGTACATTAAATTAATACAGTCTGAACAAATGGATATTCAGTCATTTGTAAATTGCATTTTGCTGTATTCAAGGTTTGTTGGTATTCAAAAACAAACAAAAATGCAATATAAATGGGTAGATGAGGTTTCTCTCCACAAAAAGATGCTGTGATTTATTTTCATAAAGCTGAAAAGTTCATGGAGAAACAGAGTTAAATATAAGTTAGAAAAAAATAAATCCAGTTTATTCTACATTTGTATGCATATATTTTACGCAAGAGGGGGTTTTTTTTGAGAGAGAGAGAGAGAGAGAGAGAGAGAGAGAGAGAGAGAGTGGGTGAAGACGTTCCAAACCAGGAAACTTTTATAGTGGGTCTTTTTTTTTTAATTTAATTTTATCTACCTTTGGTACCTATATGGCCCCTGTAGTATGTGAGCAACATTCAGTCTTTAATGAGTTTATCTTCACAACATGTTAGTGACATGGGAAATATTGTTATCCCCACTTTATACATAGTGAACTGAGGCACAAAGAGATTAATGGCTAGATCCATGAAAGAGACAGACTTAATATTGCAGCACCTAATTTTAGGTGCCCTGCTCCTCAGTGGAATGGACAGCTCCATTTTAGATTCACAGGCTCCCTATTTAATGCATGGGGAGAATTAGGCACACAAGAATGGGATTTACAGAGGCTTACAAGCAGAGTAGGAAATGCTGTGGAGAAGGATGTGGCCTAAGACCTGTCCTTCACAGGGAGTTGGGCCCCAGAGTCCCAGCCAGAGGGGGCGCCTATCTCCACTTGAGATTCAAAGCAGTGAACACTTTCCTGGAATTAGGTGCCTAAGCTATGTCAGGCCTTTCTTGGGGGAAAAAATGGTTAGGAGCAGGGATTTAAACCCAAGTCCTCCACCTGCCAGCTTAGTGCCCTAACCATGGAATATTCTGAGATGGAGGACTCTCAGTTTCTCCTTTTGAAGCTCTTCCCCTTCGTATAATTACTTAAGTATTCATTGGAGAAGTGACTGGAAGCTGGGTCTCCAAAAGTGAGTGCATTAAAATTTCATTCATACACATTTTCACTCTGTCTGTCTGGTCCAATGAATATACAAAGTTGAAACTGGTCTATAATTCCCAGAGTCATTTTCTTTTCCCTTTTTAAAGATACATTCTACATTTGCCCATCTCCCGTACTCTTGGACCTCATCTGTCCTCCATGAATTCTCAAAGGTAATTGCTAATGGTTCCAATATTGCTTCAGCTAGTACTCTAAGATAATTAATATTAAATTGTTAAATATCTGGTCACCATTAACCTTTAGAGTGAAGACTGAAGCAAAACAGGTATTAAACACCTCAGCCTTCTTGATGTCATCAGTTATTAGCTCTCTTTCCTCACTAAGTAGAAGACATATGGGTTCCTTCATCTTTCTTTTGCTCCTAATGTATTTACAGAACCACTTCTTATTGTATATTGTACTGTCCAATTAGTGTTTCATCATGCGGGCCAACCCATTGAACTCTGTTATAGGAGCTACATTATCCCAACAATTAGGACCCCATAAACAACTCCACCATTGTGTCTTCTACTCCAGAAAGCCAAGCCTGGCTAAGTGGAACAATGACATTTGCAACACAGTGGTGTTTGCAATTAAGGATTTTTTTCAGGAACAGCCTCAATTCCTAGTTCAGCTCTTTTTGGACCACAAAAACCTGGAGTACCTATGTACACCCAGAAACATAAACCACGCCAGATCTGTTTGTCCCTTTTTGGGGGGCCAATATTGTGACACATCTTCCAAGTGCAAGGAACAGGAAGGCAAGATGACCTGTCCCTCAAAGATGAGCTTGCCAGGCATCTTATCCAAAAACCCTTTCTTTCTCTGATGGTCCCTGGAGAATCCAATTTGAACTATTATATGCGAATCTCTCCAGGAGCTAGCTTCAAAAGGCTCATAACTGGAGGAATTATATGAGCATACTCAAAGTGACATACAATTTCACAATAAAACAAACTGCATTTTTCATACAATGGCCCCCAAAATATTTAACTTAATTCAGTAATGCCTTTCTTAAATCCATAAGCTTTGTCCAGGATACTGCAGGATATGTCACACACAGCACCCCCAAAACTGCCCGACTCTTTCTGAACACATCTTCTGGATCCACAGACTACTAACTGGAATTGTGTTGGACCGATTGGGTAGAACTCCTCCACACATCGTCCACAAACCAATGGCAGATGGATCAGGCAAACCAGATTCTCACACAGTACCTCTGGTGCTTCTTGAATTACCACCAGAAAGACTGGTATCCCTGCTCCCATATGCCAAATTTGTTTATAACATGATTCATGCCCTATTCAGTGGAGCCCATTTTATGCCAATTATGATTTCTACCCTCGCTTACACCAGTGCTGCCTATGAGCCCAGCAGTCCCTACAGCACCTGGTCACCCACCTGCAACATGTACAAGAGCTCATAGAACATCTAAAAGTGACTAAAAAGCTCTATAAGCAGGATTAGGATAAGACCATTAAGCCACACTATCAGGGACAAGGTCTGAATGTCTATTTGAAACCTCCAGTTTCCCCAGCCTTTCTTGCAACATGTTGAAAATGATCCATTAAAAATATTCTTTCCCAATTTTATTTTTCTCCTTTAATAAATGTCAGTGTCTCATTAATCTTAATAACATACACAGCTAAACACATTTAAGACAATTTGATACGTTAAAGTGCTACCCCTGAGAACTCTGCAGATGAATACAGCTGCAAGAGCAATGCTACTACTGTCTTTGTAGACTCTGTATTCCTTTTGTTCATAGTTCATTAATTTTTAGAAGTTGCTATCACTGATTACAGTAGTACCAGATGATAGCTATTAGCTACTTTGATGGCAAAATAAAGGAATTCCAACAAGATACTATGTGTTCTACAAAGTGAAACTATTGAAAAATATTAGAATGATCATCTTTAACATTTATCTAATAATTTCCCCAAATATTACACATATGCTAAAGAACCATAACAATAAATGCTATTTGCTTACTGAGTTGCTGAAAAGTACCAGTATGAGATGATGTTTTTCCCATATAGTGGCCTTGAAAATGAAAACCGTTAAAGGTGTCTATTGTGCTGTACATCCCAGTTAAATCATCCATCCATTCCCAATTATTGCTACTAGTTTTATGATGCTGTGATGGCAACTAGGAATTGTTCATGTTGTTTTAACACAAACTTCTACCAATATGCCACACTTCGGCTTTGTGATATTCAGAAACTTCTATGTATCATATTAATGTCTGGGTACTATTCAGTTTGCTTTCCTCCCCATGTGTCCACAATAGTCCTCATCTGCCCTCTTGAGACAGTGTTTGGAGAGTAAGACCACAGCCTTTTCCATGCTCTTGTTCCCACCCAGTTGCCTTCTCATTTCTCTGTCTCACCTGGGATGCCAAAGTACTGTAATTTGTACTGTCTACAATTGTACCAGCTAGGAACTCTCTCATAAAAGTTTCCAGATCTAATTTCAGTTACCAAACTATAACATTTATTTGATACTCTACATAAAAAGAAAGATAAAATATAAGCCTGCTTATTTTTAAGCTAACCATCACTCTGAAAAGCATCATTTGACAGGCACTAAACTTAGTTACAGAATACTGAAATATCTGGAACCTCACAGAAGTCCTCTTCTCACTCATATCTTTCTAGATACTTAGAGTCTATAGAGAGGGGAGCCTTCTTAGTGCCAGTCCCTTTTCATGTCAGCTTCTGTTTCCCAATGCCTTCCAGAGTACAGGGATAAGCCCTCAATGTCAATTATAAAGACTCTTTTTTTCATATGGAAATGCTCGGCTTTTCTTCCATGAGAGAAGCCTGCTCATTAAGAACAAGAAAAAAAAATGTCTCTTGCTGAATATCAGTTCGAGCTAGTTAACATTTTTCTCTGACCAAAACATGCATTAAATATAGGCAATATTGTCTAGAGTTATTTCCCCCATTCAACTCTAACACTAGATTCCCTTCTTTCCTTTGTATCTCATTAATCCATCATCCACTCTAAATGATTCCAAAACAATCACCTTAACATTCCTTAACTGATTTCACCAACTCTAAGAGTAAAACATTTTACAGATTACTTAGGGTGTCAAGTAGAAATTATGTAACACATATCATGCAGTTCATAACTGTCCAAATTAGACCTGCTTGTCACAGGCTGATAGATTCAACCCTTATGCCAACATCATTTGTCCAGACCTGTTCTGCTTTGAAATTCATTCATAAATGTAATATGCAGTTTAACTAAAAATAAAATAAATTATAGGAGATACCCTATCTCCTAGAACTGGAAGGTACCCTGAAAGGTCATCAAGTCTAGCCCCCTACCTTCACTAGCAGGACCAAGTACTGATTTTGCTCCAGATTCCTAAGTGGTCCCCTCAAGGATTGAACTCACAATGCTGGGTTTAGCAAGCCAATGCTCAAGCCACTGAGCTATCCCTCCCCCCAAACAAATCCAGGGTACTAGCAAACTCGTCATTCAGGTCTCGATTCCAAGGCTGGTGGCCAGAGCCGTAACTAGCTATTTTTGCGCTCGAGGCAAGAATATAAAATTACGCCCCCCCAGCCTCCTCCCCCCGAAACACACACACCCAGTGCCACCCAGCCCCATGGAAACAATCCACCCCCAGCGCCGCCCACCGCACGGAAACAAACCCATCTTCCACTATCCTTGCCTTCCCAAATCACTGACTAGATAAAGCCATCAGCTCACAAGGCTGCCTAGGCTCATCCAGACTTTCCTTACCAGGCACATTGCCACTCCCAACAGATAAACTGCTGCTCTTCTCACTACACTGAGCTACTTCCAGCAAATCACAGTTACCCTTTTCAGGTTCACTTTTACAAGCTGTACTAGCCAACAATCCATCACCCATCCAAAATCTACCCTTTCCTTCCTCAGTTAGGGCATTCACCTGACCATCCACTTTAATCTGCTCCTGAGAAACATTTTCCTGACTAATGAGATCTTTCTGCTCTTGATCTAACTTCAGATTTACTTCTGAGACATTAGACAGACATTCAGAAACTTCATTTACAGACAAACAGCTCTTCTCCTCAGACAAACCTTTGGAGAAACCCTCTCCAGGCAAATCATTGCCCACAATAGATACAGGTTTAAGATCATTCCTGTCCTGTGACTGGCTACCTGGACTGAACAAAGCTTTAACATTTTCCCCAATCAAAAGATCCTTAGGCAATAACTTCTTTACACCAGCTATAACTTCATGCTGAGTACCATTCCATTCAAGGTGGATTCTGGCTAAAGGCACACTTACAGTAAACTCATAGAGGACTACAACATTCACACTCTGATTTGGTAAGTAATCTTCCTTTTTGTATATCTGATGGTCCTTAATAGGCTATCAAGCAGGCTAGGCAGAGCTGACACCAGCTTGTCTGGGATGTCACCCAGAAGCATAGCATAAGTTTGAAATACAGACAGTATAGAGACAACCTTCATAACTTCAACTACAAAAATGACACAGATAAAGAGAGCATAATCATAACCAGCAAACCATAACCTTGTTTTAGATACCTCATTTGACCACCTTTATACAAGATTTGGTGCCACTACAGGACTTCGGTTGCACCCATGTTCTATACTGTCCCAGATTATGTCAATAACGTCATAGCCGAAAAGGAAAGTTTGGGGGGGGAGGGGGAGAAACAGCAGGCATAGGGTGACCAGATCACAGCAGTAAAATAGGACCCACCCCCTCCCCGCTCGGCCCCACCATCACACCCCTCGTCACCCGCTAGCCCCCCGCTGACTTGCTGTGTCCCTCCTAGTCAGTCCCCCACCCACCACTTGCCTCCTTTCACCTTCTCCCTCCCCTGCCAGAAACCCCCCATGGCCACCCCTAGAACCTCTACCGTCTCACTGCTCACCTCTTTGCCCACCCACCGCTTGCCCCCAAGTCGCCGCTCGGCCCCTCCCCCCCACCCCCAGTATAAAGCCTCATTCAAAGACCCAGGGGTCACTATATTACTGCACACAGCAGTCACTCAATGCAGTTGTAGATAAATCTCTGCATTATGCATTTTTGTATAACTTTTATATGACTTTGTATGGAACCTTGGTAATATGTTATAGCAGGCCCCTAAGGTAGTATAATTAAGGTAAAAGAAAAATGTCTTTTTGCTAGAAGTAGAATAAGATCTTCCCCCTACTTTGTAATCAAGTGCCCAGTTGAATGAATGAGGTGTGAATGAGGAAGGCGTGGAAGGCAGGCACCTCCAGAAAGCTGCAACCCTTGGAAAGGGGATGGGAGCCAGACCAAGGTCAATCAAACTTGTCAAGTTTCAGAGTAACAGCCGTGTTAGTCTGTATCCGCAAAAAGAAGAACAGGAGTACTTGTGGCACCTTAGAGACTAACAAATTTATTAGAGCATAAGCTTTCGTGGACTACAGCCCACTTCTTCGGATGCATCTAGAATGGAACATATATTGAGGAGATATATATACACACACATACAGAGAGCATAAACAGGTGGGAGTTGTCTTACCAACTCTGAGAGGCCAATTAATTAAGAGAAAAAAAACTTTTGAAGTGATAATCAAGCTAGCCCAGTACAGACAGTTTGATAATAAGTGTGAGAATACTTACAAGGGGAGATAGAGTCAATGTTTGTAATGGCTCAGCCATTCCCAGTCCTTATTCAAACCGGAGTTGATTGTGTCTAGTTTGCATATCAATTCTAGCTCAGCAGTCTCTCTTTGGAGTCTGTTTTTGAAGCTTTTCTGTTGTAATATAGCCACCCGCAGGTCTGTCACTGAATGACCAGACAGGTTAAAGTGTTCTCCCACTGGTTTTTGAATATTTTGATTCCTGATGTCAGATTTGTGTCAAGTGGGCTGACTAGAGGGCCTCCGGGGTTAGAAGCAAGCACCTTCCTTTGGGAACACCCTCTTTGCAGCATTGAGACAACCCCCAGCCCAGAGAAAAGCAGCAAAAAGGACCAACAAACACAGTCCCAGATTTTGAATCTGGGAGATTTGCCCCACTCCAGCCACCAACTCGCCGCTTGCCTCGTCACCCCCCACCAAGTATAGAGCCTCATTCAAAGACCCAGGGGATCACTATATTAATGCACACAGCAGTCAATCAATGCAGTACCAAAAATTTAAATACTGAAAATGGATGCCTCCCTCCATCCACCGACTTGCGTCCTCACCCCCCCCTCCAAATATCAAGGGCAGCAGGTTTGTAGAAATTTTGGTGGTGCCCAGAACACTCAGAGCCTGCCCCCCCAACTCTGTCCCCCACCTGCCTAAGGCTCGGCGAGGGAGTTTGGGTGGGGGGAGGAGGTCTGGGGTGCAGGACCTGGGTTGGGACAGGGGATTGGGGTATAGGACAGTTGAGAACTTGGGCTCTGGGATGGAGTCTGGGGTGCAGGCTCTGGGACAGAGTTTGGGGGCTGGAGAGGAGGTGTGGGATCTGGGAGTGGTGGGTGCTGGGTGGGAGGGAACTGCCATCACATGTGGCTTCCTTCCTCCTCTGCTGCCCCTTGCCATAGCCTCACTGGGGGTGGTGGATGGGGCTGCCCCTTGCCCAGTTTGCAGGAGTGATGGCTGGGGGTGTGTGTGCGTGAATCACAGTGTCAAACAGTCACCGAAGCCCCAGCAGCTGCTCATGTGATGAGTGAGGTCCACTGCCAATGATCCTGTCTCCCACCGGCAGCCCCCTCAGCGTCTCCTCCAAGTGAGTGCCGGGGGAGGGGAAGGCTACGTCTTGGGAGCATGTGTGTGCCTCTGTCCTACCCCACCCCTTCCTGACTTGCAGCAGCCAGCTGCTCGCTCGCCCTCAGGCTCAGATCTTGAAGATTCAGAAAGTTCTAAATCTACGTACAGTATAAATCAACTATTTAATTTGTGTCAGGAATCAGAGCCTACAGCACAAGCAGTATCTGTGCAACCTAACAAGCACAGGTGGTCTATAGCAAGCTGTCTGTCTGGCTTCACTGCCATATTGGTAGGAAGTCTGGAGACCAGCTCTTAAGCCCAGCAGCAGTAGAAGTTCAGCAGCTGCTCAAAGTATTCACCCATGGCTGTTGTAGCCCTTGCCTTGTTCCCAGCCTTGCTAAACTCCAGGTCTGACCCTCAGCTCCAGTTCCTAAGTTCTGACTCTGATTCTGACCCTTGGCCCTCATTCCTGACCTCTGACTCTGGCTCTAACCACTAGACCTGATTCCAGCTCTAATCATAAGCCCTGACCACCCACATTCCAGTCTTTGACAGTTTATACATTAAATGATTGGACACTATTATATTATTTTTGATCAAAGACGATAAGACATTTGATTCTTTTACCACAAGAAAGGAGAAAAATATTGTGATGTAAGAGAAAATAATTTTCCTGTTTTGAAACAAGTAGAATTATATAGAATGATGTGTCAAAAATTTCTGTACACATTTTTCATCCAGTATTTTCCATTCACCCCTTTCGGTTTGCCTGAAAAAAATGGTATTCAAATGTGTGAATTTATAATAGGTATCTATTTTTTGAAAGTACGTTTCTGACATGTCAGATTGTGTTATGCTTTTTACATATACTTACTTTGTATCATGTCATCAGCCAACAAGATGTGACCTAATCTAACACTTCAGAAATACAATTTCATTTGAACAAAAAAGAAGTACTTGCAAGGGAATACATTTTTTTTGCCTCCACAGCAAGACATTTAAGCTAGGCTTTATAAAGTGTTAAACGAGAACATGTAATAGTTCAACATAACAGGGCACTGCAGAATATTATATCCCACTCTTGCAAAATATCACACTACATTCTGTAATCTACTCTGATAAAAAGCTAACAAGGAGATAAAATTTTAACTTTGTTTCAGAAGCAATGAAAACAAATTACACAAGCAATTTGTATAATTGTGATTTAGGTGGAATTCCAATGTATACACTGAATACAGCTTTACCTGCTGTTTTTATTTTATTTATTATTCTCTTTATTTGTATGTAAAATATAGTATTTCAGGTTAGAAATCAAACAATAACAAGCTCTATTCATATATATTTGGCTAACATTTATCATGAATATTTTAGATCATCAACACTTGTGCATTAATATATCTTCATCCATATTGGTTATTGCTACCTCTTAATGTACAGCATAAATGCACCTGCTTAGAATAACTGCTAGAGAAGCTTACAATAATTTACAGCTACAACCTTAATTTAATGCTTTATTTGCCATCTGTCATGCAGATAATTAATAGATAAGGTTGCCAACTTTCTAATCTCACAAAACCGAACAGCCCTGGCCCGCCCCCTATTCCCAAGCGGTCCAGCTATATTCACCTCTTGGACCAGATCCTGTCCTCTACTTAGGATTAAATCAAGAATTGCCTCTCCTCTGGTGGTTTCTAGGACTAGCTGCTCCAAGAAGCAGTCATTTAAGGTGTCAAGAAACTTTCTCTCTGAATCCCATCCTGAGGTGACATGTACCAAGTCAATATGGGGATAGTTGAAGTTTCCCATTATTATTGAGTTTTTCATTTTAATAGCCTCTCTAATCTCCCTGAGCATTTCACCGTCATTATCATCATACTGGTCAGGTGGTTGGTAATATATGACTACTGCTATAGTCTTATTATTTGAGCATGGAATTACTATCCATAGATATTCTATGGTATAGGTTGATTCAGTTAACATTTTTACTTCATTTGATTCTATACTTTCTTTCACATATAGTGCCACTCCCCCACCAGCATGAACTGTTGTGTCCAGCCGATATATTTTGTACCCTGGTATTACTGTGTCCCATTGATTATCCTCATTCCACCAAGTTTCTGTGATGCCTATTATATCAATATCCTCATTTAATACGAGGCCCTCTAATTCACCCATCTTATTATTTAGACTTCTAGCATTGGTACATAAGCACTTTAAAAACTTGTCACTTTTTAGGTGTCTGCCATTACATGATGTAATTGAATGGATTTTTTTTTAATTGACTGTTTCTCATCAGATCCAACCTGTATTTTATCATCTTCCATCCTCTTATCCTTACTAGGACATAAAGAATCTCCATTAATAGATCCTCCCCTAAGGGATGTCTCTGTCCGAACCACGTGGTCCTCCGTACTTGTCGGCTTTCCCCCAGCCCTTAGTTTAAAAATTGCTCTATGACCTTTTTAATTTTAAGTGCCAGCAATGGGTTCCATTTTGGTTTAGGTGGAGCCCATCCTTCCTGTATAGGCTCCCCCTTTCCCAAAAGTTTCCCCAGTTCCTAATAAATCTAAACCCCTTCTCCCTACACCATCATCTCATCCACACATTTGAGACACTGCAATTCTGCCAGTCTAACTGGCCCTGCACATGGAAATGGAAGCATTTCAGAGAATGCTACCATAGAGATCCTAGAAGTAATTTGGTTGACAAATTTACAACAACTTTTTGTTATACTTAATGGAAATGTTTCTCCTATCCTTGCACTGCTTTGTTTGATCATGAATTGGAATTTATTAAACTTAGGTGAAAGGAGATGAGCATCAATTCCAATTATTTGCAAGTTAGTGTATTTTAACTTTTATCATGGCTGTGCACATTTTCCCCCTTTTTCCAGTTTGCTAAATTGCATCTACATAAAACATATGAACAAATATAGTTAAGTGCAGAGAAATATCCCCCATTAGTTTAACTTTGGTCTATTTCTTAACTTTATTGTGTTTATTAAACTTTATTGCTTAACTTGACTGTTGATAAAAAAAAACTATTTTCTTCCCCTGTAGTTTAACTTTAATTGTGTTTACTGACTGTGACAGATATATGCTATGTTAATTCAATATGCTTTCCCCGGCATTTTAATTGTTGACTTTTACTAGAGTATATTTTTACATTTTCTTGCAACTTCAATATTCCTAATGTCCACTTGCACAAAGCATTTCAGAAGGTAATCACATTAGGCTGATCCTTGGCTACTGGCTCTACAAAATTAAATTTTCAAGATTAATGGGTTTATTTATTACTCACAATGCTTTGTGGTCACATTTTTGTCAATTTAAAGTCTGTGGTGTCTTTATTGAAAGAAAGATACCAGTGGATTGTTGTTTGATTTTACTCACATGTCTGCAAAGACATACTTCTCTCTATATAAAGTACTTTAAGCATAAGGCCCTGGCTATGCATCCTATGGGAAAACCAAGTTAGCTCCTTTCCCAAATTCACTGTCACACTGGTCTCTCTCTGACAAATTGTAAACCCTATATGTTTTAGCAATAACTGGGTAAAAATGCCATCTCCAGAATAA
Organism: Malaclemys terrapin pileata; assembly: GCF_027887155.1. NCBI lineage: Eukaryota > Metazoa > Chordata > Testudines > Emydidae > Malaclemys > Malaclemys terrapin. Next base: position 96,673,969 of record NC_071509.1, read on the forward strand.
CTCATGCCTGTATCAGAAAACGTAAAAAAAAAAATGTTTCAAGATCAAATCCACCCACCACTGAGTAATTTCAATTGGAGAAAATGCAAAACAAAGCCTTACAAACAGAAAGTTGTTACAGATAATTAATTGAATATGTATATATTGATTAAATTGTGATCTACAATATCAGCTCCAGAAGGCTGAAAGTTGTAGCTACACTCCTTACAAATAAAATCTGCCTTTCCCCAACTGAGGTGCCTTTGGATCTTTTCTTTAGTTCAATATATTCTTTGCTGCTGAATGATGTAGTCTCTTTATGTAATAGATACTCTAACCTGGCCTGGAGCATTCTGATGCTATCATAACCCATGAACATGAGTAAACATTTATATCTTCTGTCCCCATTACATACACCCAATCCTCTGCCACAGTGAGGTTCTCTGGGGTTGGGGAGAAAGAGCTACTGCCCTTGCCTGCTAGCAGAAGACTAGGTCCATGAAAGGGAACTGGGTCTCCTCTGTGGAACAGATGCCCATTTTTGTGACCTACAGTACAGAAGGATAGTTTGTGGATGGAGCGTTGCGTTAGGATATCTGGATTTGATTCCCAGCCCTGCCACAGGCTTCTTGTGACACTTTGGGTAAATCACAATCTCTCAGTGCCTCAGTGAGGATAATACCGCCTTTCTCTCACCATTTCTGTGTTTTGTATCCTTAGATTGTTTGAGTAATTCAATGCAGAGACTGCCTTTTACCATCTATCTGTGTACCATATCTAGCACAATGGACCCCCGATGTCAGCTATAGTTTATTGGTGATACTGTAATACACATAATAATGGCATCTTTCAAAAACAAAGTAAGTAAAAGCCACTTGTATGTCTGATTAGACATGCAACTGATGTTTCCACATAGATAAGAGAAGGGTGTTTTCAAAAGTTATCTATGCAATCTGCATAATTGTCTGACAAGGATTTAAACAGCTGGGATCCATACAATATAAGGGCAGAAGCTCTACTGCTTGGACTTTAGAGCAATAGAATCTGTGCTAAGGATTTGTCAGCTGGAAGTAACTTCAACTCCACAGACTTCCACTAAAGTCAAAATATTGGACCAGTGCATACAAATATTAGATAAGTTGATTTAGGAGAACGTGTGTTAAATGGGAAGGTACAATAGACTGCTTAGAGGGATTGTTTCTATTTCTAGATATAATAGATTGCTGGAAATCAATGAAGAATAATGGACATGAAAAGAAAAGGAACATGCTGTGAGAGCGCTTACTGCTCCTCTCTTTGACCTACACTCTTTTTCCTCCCAGTATTTATGATACTAAGTAGTTAAGGAGAGGGTTTGTAGCCAATCATTGTGATTAACTGACATCTTAACTCTTATTGCATGGGTAATGCCTGGAAGATGAGGCCTCTGGGAGTTGTAATACACATCATAAAACACTGTAAAGCCAAACCATCACTTTTTGTTATCTTTACACTGAATATCAATAAGCCTGGCACTAGGATTGAACTTACTTGGTCACTTACAAGATTTAGATCTTGACTGTGAAAATCTCTCTGAAATTTGTGCTATCCTGTTTTTATTGAAATTATAGTTTTCAGAAAAAAATGTAATAAAGGCAATAAAACAAATATTTCTGAAAATAAAAGCTATTAAGTAACAGACAACAGTATACATATCATGTTGATTACAGCTTCTTGAACATATAAATAGCATTGCTTCACAGGAGAATATTCTGTTCTCCTTTACTAAGAATAAAGCATACATTAAAATTGGAAGGTCAGAGAGAATTAGAAGCCATAGTATTTAGAGAGTGGTTACTCAAATTAGGTAAGGCTGGTTTACATAGTATTTTTTCTGAGCATAAGTCTTCTTAAATCTGTATTCAGTATTTATTGGATTTACCTAGTGATCTGCATTTAATTAACGCTGCATCCTTCCCATGTGTCATAACTGCTTTCAGCTCAGTGGTTAAACAAAAGCATATTTAGTAGCTTTCTCATTCAAGAGTCCCTATTAGCTGTTAACATGTGGATTTTAAGTATTGATAATGAGAGTAGCACAGAGAGGTTAGTTATATCATTAATCCTGTCAAATACTTTGCACCAAAAGTCATGAGTTATTGGACAATTAAATAGCATGCAGACTGAAATGCCAGATTCAGCTTTACATGAGAAGCAAATATAAGATTCTACACTGGGATATAGGTGTGAGAACAGAGAGACAGGAGTGTGCAATTTTTTGCATTGATTTTGAAAGTGGTATTTTACTACAACATTCTGTGTACCAAATTTTGTATAAAATTAAATGCAACTGATGTTAATGATATTAACGTTCAAAAATCAAACATCCAAAAGCCAGAAAATCCCAATGTATCACAATGTTAACTTGCCAGTGTTTCACATCTTCTATTTTATAGCATACTGTACATTTATCTACATAAACAGTAATATAGAAAAGCAGGAATGAGCAAATCTCCTGGAGTGTGAGGTTTTGCAAACTACTATAAGAGTTTCAGATGTGCAAGGAATGAAGGATCAGGATAGTCTATTTAAGAAAAACCCAGCAAGGGCAGACTTGGTCTTTATTTCTCTGTGTGTATCTTTATTAAAGATATTGCTTAGTTATCCCTAATTATGAATCAAATTGACCTTTTACTAACATGGCTGTTCTTAAACAGATATCACATCCATATATGGATAACTTATTATTTATTTAATATGACTATTAGAAAAGAAGTGTTTAGGATCAGATAATTATTGTCTAGTAGAGGGTATTTTAGTAGTTAGCTGATTTTTTTAAAACTAAAAAATGTTGTTTTGCTTCTCTTTTCTGATTCCTTACACTAATCTATATCATCTTCTAAATAAGTAGCCTTGAGCATATTTTCTTTGTTCACTGCTTTCTGATTCAGTGTTCAATACTGATACCTGGTGTTATTGTCCTCACGTACTCCATCATATTATTAGAAATAAGTATGATTGGTTTTTAAGAAGATAAATAAGTAAAGAAATACAATAGAAAGGCTAGCTGATGAAATGGGCATATCTAAAATTTCTTGCTGAGGTGTTTGTCCACTAATAGAAAATAGAAATCTCCATTCCAGGCTTCTGTGGTGAGGATAATTTATAATCCATTCCGTTTTGACAAGATATACATACACAGACACTACATTTTAATAATAAGACTAACACTCTCTGCATTTCTAATATATAGTAGGGTACAATATTCTACCAAAAAGCTTTGCTGAGCAAGAATTGGATAAAGGACTTTGTGAACAGACCCATAGTGCAGAAGGCTGTCATTTGAACTTTCAGTTTGTAGCAGGGTGTTTGTGAACAATGAGCATAAAGGTCATATTTTATTTCAACTCACCACATTGCTTTTTAATCTCTACCTTCATTACGAATCTGTTTTCCATATATCTCTATGTTCTAGTTCAGTTGTGTTTAACTCTATCACTTTTAACACTTCCTAATTTTTTTCCACTAAATATCTTTCTGGTAGTATGCATGTAGCCGTCCAAAATCTTGACTGATGAAAGGAGACGTGAGAAAGTCAGTCCATCAGTGGTGTTTAGCAATAATATGGGGAAAGAGCCCGATGTACGAGCAGCAACCCTGCCCACAGTGGCTATAGGTCCACTCAGCAGATGGAAGTTGAAGCATACTTTTGCTTCCTGGCTCACCTGCGGGCCTCAGCCTGGGCTCTCTGGTGGCTCTGATCCATGTTGTTATTTAACATTTAGAAAGGCCAGACTGCATCCCTTGTGCTAATCAACAAGGCAAAAAAGCCTCCTGCCGCCCCCCCCCAGCCCCCGGTGGGGAGCGCGGCAGGGGAGGGCACCGAGCCCGGCCACGGTCCTGCTCCCCCCGATCGGCCAGAGCACCAGGGGGAGGGCGGAGAGCCTGCTGCGGCTCCGCTCTCCCCGACTGGCCAGAGCGCCAGGGGGAGGGTGACGAGCCAGCCGGGGCTCCGCTCTCCCCCGGTGGCCAGAGCGCCGGGGGAGGGCGGCGAGCCCGCTGTGGCTCCGCTCTCCCCAGCGGTGGGAGCGCCGCGGGGAGGGCGGCGAGCCTAGTCGCGGTCCCACTCTCGGGCCAGAGCGCTGCGCCGCCCCCCTCCAGGCACTGCCCCAAGCACATGCTTGGTGGGCTGGTGCCTGGAGCTGGCCCTGCTAATCACTGTACAAACACACTATTAAGGACCTGGCATTTTGGACTAAGCAGGAGAGAGCCCCCAACCCCAGATAGACAGACTTGGGCTAGTGGGACTCATGCTAGTGCCCTAAAATTAGCTGTAAAGAGAGGATTTTGAAGTTGTGGCTCGGGCTCTGAAGCCTAGGGGGTGGGAGAATGTGCAGTTTGTGTGTGGGAACAGAAACAACGAGCTATCTTGTGCAAAGGCCAGGCAGAATGCAGTCCCACACAGTAGATCACAGAAGGATTTGGAAGAAGAGAGGAGGCATTATCAGGACTCTGCCCCTCCTTTGCACCAACAGAAGAGCACTCATGTATGCTTGGAGAAAATTGCAGTGCTCTCCCTGCGTGACAGGTATCCCTCTTGGGTTGGGGTGACTCACCACCACCACTTATTTTGAGCAGCGCCCTAATTTAGTTCTAACAAGTACATTTACTTAAACTATATGGCTTGGTTCATTGACGTATTATAGTACAATCACCCAGTCATAACTGATCTTTACAGTACCCTCCCCCATCCATGGTATTACTGCACATTATTCATCACTCCTGCAGTCCTTACCATTAAAACTCCTATTGACTTCCCTGGATATATGTACAGAATGACTATAGGATTGAGCCTAAATAAGTCATGTCTCCTTAATAAACATTTAAACCCAAAATTACCTACCTATGGTGTCTGAGAAACTCCAGTCATTTTGTGTTCTAAGGACAGAGAATTGCTGCAATATCTCTAAAATCACTTTGGGTAAATATAGATGCTTTAATGTTGGCCACTGTACATGAGAACTTTTTTCCCATAAGAATGTTCTGAACCAGAAGAAATACATATTCATCCTTTTTGTCCATCAGATAGCCACTTTTTATGTCTGAACATATGCTACTACTGTTAAGTAGCACAACTTACTTCAGTTTGGCATTTTATCTGGATACATTTCCTCTCAGAATAATGTTTTTTCCAAAAACATTGAAAGATGCCTACTTCATTACAAATTTTTCCTTAAAATAAAAGTTTTAGGAATATGAAATCTGTTCGATAACACCAGAGCACCATAAATAGTGACGTTCCAAGAGTTTATGTTGCCGCTTTCAGAACAGGACCAGATGAAAAGACCTGTATTACCATTTTTTTGGATTTCACTACACTTTGAAAACCCTGGTGATTGTCTAATACTTTGTTCAACTTAAAGCACTCAGGAGAACTGCATTCAGCATAACATAATGCCAGTATTTTATATATTAAATGTAGGTGTCCAGAGGGAGAAACAAAATGAATTGAGGACAGGCTTACTTATAATAAGATCATTTCACTTGTACCGCAGATCAGTACCACACTGTCTGTATATAAAGCAAAACCTGACAAGTTTCCCCTTTTGACTGTTCCATGATATAGTCAAAATTGTAATAGAAAACCATGTGAAAGGTTTGCCTTGTGGCCAAATAACTACATGAAATACATAAAAACTGTGCATCACAGTGACCCAAATCATGACTCCTAGATTCACACATGAAGGAGAAACAATGACATGCATATCTGCCTACTACCACACAGAAGGGCCACCTCTCCAGTGCCTTTCTGCCTCCCCTGCTAGGCCCTCAATCTCTCTTTGGAGGGAGTGTGTTGAGTCTGGTAGGCCAGGGTGGAGTGAATGATGAAAATTCCTGGTCAGTATCTCTCAAGACCAAACCTTCTCAAATAGAATTTTTTACCATGGCCATTAAGTAAAACATTGGGTTTTTATTTGTAGTAAATATAAATTAGCATTCTGAGCAAGTGCGTGATATCCTCTCTCTGAAAGTGATTAACTGCTGCTAAAACCCCCTGAATACAGGGCTTTAAATAAAATAGGCCTCAATTTGAGTGTGTTTAATGCTTTCTGAAAAGTCCTAAAAAACATAGGACTGTAGCTTATGCGGCAGCAAAGAGTGAAGGTGAGGCACAAGAAAAGGGAGTGCCATAGTAGTTACACAAGTTGTCCAGTGTTGCCAATTCTTGTGATTATATCACAATTCTCAAAATATTTGGTGTTTTTGTGAAAGACTCAGCTTCTAAAATCAAGTGAGATGTTCAAGCTTTAATTTAAAAAAACAAAACAAAGTAAGCTTGTAGAGGAAGGGGGGAGGGATAGCTCAGTGGTTTGAGCATTGGCCTACTAAACCTAGGCTTGTGAGTTCAATCCTTGGGGGCATTTAGGAATCTTGGGGAAAAAAAAAAAAAAAAATCTGTCAGGGATAGTACTTAGTCCTGCTGTGAAGGCAGGGGACTGGACTCCATGGCCTTTCAAGGTCCTTTCCAACTCTATGAGATAAGTATATCTCCATATTAAATTAAAGGAAATGTCTTGGGAAGAAAAGCTGATAAATATGACCTGAGTGTACACTCAAAAGGTTCCAAAACCAGGCAGGACAGACAAAGAATCCAAAATCTATTAACACAGTTTTTTTTTTAGGCTGGACTTGTGATTTCTGAATGCCTAGGGTTGGCAGTACTGCATCACAATAACAGGTGAATGAGCATGTTGAGCTCAGAAAAGCCATTTGTTACAGGCCTATATATTCTTGTGCCCAGGAAAAGTTTGAATTAGTTGAATCTTTCTTTTTTAAATCTACGCTTTTCCAGAAACACTCACCTCTAATTTTAACAACAATAGAAATATTTCCTCTTATGAAACAACTGTATGTGTGACTCTGTTGTATAGCTGCAGTATAGATGCTGACTGAAAGTCATTTAATTTGAAGTGTCACATATAACCTGCCCTCCAACCCTTTGCTTTGCACTCCTTCAACAAACTCCTCACTTTTCTGTCCTAATTTCAAACTCCATTTTCTGAATCTGTATATTAAGTCTCTTTTAGATCAATGTACATATTGTAACTGATAGAAAAATAACTGAAGCATAAAGGTGGACCCTGCAGAGGCTGGAGTGATTTGGGACTCTATTCTGCAATTTTTTTTTCTTTTTGCAGCAACACATGCACATTTTCTCATCCCTGCTGTGACAAAGACTGGTTCTACATGGTAAAATTAGGACTCATGCTGTGAAGGACAGTTAGGAAGGCAGGCTGTGGAAGATACAGGAGAATCAGCTAGGATGTTTTCTAGGAAACTAGCCACTATCAGAACTGCTAATTTCATTTTGAAGTAAGTGTAGTCACATTACATGACTGCAGCTTCAATCCCAAAGAACCATTGTCAAAACACCCATGTTCTGTCCAGTACTTTAGACCTAAATTATGTGGCAGAGACCACAAAGTGATGTAGTACTGTCCTCCCACAGATCCTCTCCCTGTCATTTCCCCCCAATCTGGTATTTCTTGTGTAATTTATTTTAATGTTAAAGGCAATTTATTTTATACACCAAATATTGCTGTAGATTTTTGTATTGACCATGACCATTGAACATTGCATAAGTTGTCAGAGGAAAGCTGGAGGTTGTGACGACTGGGTAAAAGACAGCTGAGGCTTTCAGCACTTAGGAAAATGTGGGAGGTGATTTTGATTTCTAGTATTCAGGAAGCAGTTGAGGCTCTTGGTTCTGGGAGGGAATGCATCTCCATTTTCCCCTCTTCCCTTTGGGCAGGAGCTGAGGACATTTTAATTTTGGAAGGGTTCAATTTTTCATTTCCCCATTCTTCGAATGCTTGACAGTACCCAGCTACCCTTCTCTTCCCAACTCAGTGTCTGCCTGAACATTGATAAATGAGAACAATTGCTCAAAGCTTCTGCTTAAATGCTAAGCGGGGTTAATACTGACATTTAAATTCTCATTAGGCACTAAAGCAGAGCTGGTTGGAAAATTTTCAGCTAAATAGATTTGCATCACAATATGCTGTTTTGTCAAAGCCAAAATCTTTCATGGAGATGCAGCGATTTTTGACTAAGTTTTCACCAGGAAGGTTTCTGAGGTCCAGGCAGACCATCCAGTCACTTACAGAGAGAGACTATCCCCTCTTTCCCCCCTGGCCCCTCCTCCCAAATTGAAGATCTGACCGATGCTAGTGTCTGAAACAATCAATGTGCATTTGGGTGGGGGGGGGGGAGAAGAGGGAGGCAAGGAAATGTAACTGTTTCATGTACTAGCTATGCTGCAAGTGGATGTATCAGGCTGCAATTCTTTCAGGCTCAGGTTGCTGCTCAAGTGCCTGTACCTTTGCTTAAAAGGGGACAAGCAGAGGCAGCAGTGGCAGCGCAGGGCAGTCCCAATGGAGCCCAAGGGCTGGAAGGGGACCCAAGGCAGACAGTATTGCACCAGGGGCAAAGGGGAGCTCACAAGTACGGGGCCTGGTAATGCCCAGGGTGGTGTGTTTAATAACTCAAGGCATAACCCAGGGCAGCCTCACGGACTGAGGAAGGGAAATGATTGAAAGGAAGTGTCCACGCATGCAGGTGGGCAGGCTCAGGCTGTGTGCATTAATGGGACAGTCAGCAGAGCTGTGCAGCAAATGGTGTCAGTGAAATGGTTTCTGAGGTTTTCTTCACAGCATTACAGCGCTTCCAAAGGGCACAAAGTCACCCATAACCAGGATGTTCTCTTCCACCGAACACAAGGGATGGCAATAATGCTAATCCCAGGGGTGAGTGTGATCTGAACCACACAGAGGTTGGGGGCATGGGTGGCAGAGATGGTATCCGGCCTTCTAGCCTGGCAAGGGGTGGCAGTGGCAGCTGGCAGGTGCAGGGATGATGCTCAACCAGTCACTGAGTGACTTCACCTGAGGGGGACAGGAGTCAGCCTATCTGGGCCCAAGAGTGGGAGGTCCAGAAGTCGCACCTTCACTGGGGCCACTGATGGTATTACACAGCTGCTGCATGCTAATTTGCATTTACTACAGCAGCTTCAGGCAGCTAGGTGTTCGGGGTCTCCATGGGGTGACACCCCCAGCAAGGGTAGCGAAGGCCGTGTTGGAAATGAAGCCCCTTGGCACATGGGGACTCATCGGCCATCAGGGCATGTAACCTCCTGGGACAGAGTAGAGACTCCCGGGGGTCTCTGGGGGAGCAGGGCTCTGCGGAACTCCCTCCATGCAGTCCTGAGTGTGGTTATGCCGGGGTGGCTGGCCCGATGGGAGTTCACCTACTCAGTACAACTAAAGATAAAATCCTGAGAGGCGAATACATTGATATATTATCCCTAGTGGAGTGACATGGGCAAGGCAAGCAAAATAGCGAACTGCCCAAGAGGCCAAGTGTGCCTAGAACATGGGAAAATTGGGAGGCTGCCTTCCTCATCTATGTGGGTGTTATAGTACAGGTTACCCACAGAGGAGCCCTGCCTTGGTTAAGTATACAGATATAATTAGGCAGGCACACAATATGTTTGGGGGCATGTTCTGCTTTAATTATAATTAGCAGTTTTAATTAAGGGCAGCAACACAAACTGGGATAAGGTGGCATTACACACTGTGGTTGCAATGGATGACACCACAACATACCACATACCACAACAAGCTTGGGAGGTGCTGTAGCGAAGCAAAGACTCACCAGCATGGCGCCTCCTGCTGATTGTCCTGGGAATTAGCTTGATTCCAGCTTGGAGCACCCTCTGCTGGCCAATGGCTCACCTGCCTCAGGCCCCCGGGTCCCTCCAGGACCCCAGTGCCCTTTACCTCGGGGTTCTGCCCCAGCAGTAACCCCACACTCTGGGTCTCCCCTCCCAGGGAACCCCCAACCCTCTAAACCCACCTTGCCTCAGTGGCTACTGCCAGTCATCATCCAGCCCCCATTCACTGGGGCAAACTGTAGTCTATACTGGCCACTCATCATTGGCAAGGTGGTAGAACCTGCTGCCTTTGCCTTTGCAGGCCCAGTACCTGTCGTAGGCCTTCGCCAAGGCCTGCAGCCTGGGGGTATACCAGGCTGGAGTTCCCCGGTTCCTTTGCCCTTCCCCAGCACTGCTCCACCTCAGGTACCTTGCTCCCAGGCAGCTCGCCCTTCCCACTCCAGGGCTAGAGTGAGAGTTCCCCAGCTCCTGGCCCACAGCCCTCTTATCAGGGCCAGCTGGGCCTTGATTGAGCTGGTCACACCTGTGGTCAGCTATTCACTCAGCTGATTTCACTCTTTTCCCAGCCGCAGCCCTCTCCAGGGCTGCTTTTAACCCTTGTTTACTGGAGTGGGGCAGCTGCCCCACTACAGGGCCCCAGGCACGTAATAGTATTTGCTGGGCATTTAATGATGGTGGTTGTTTTCGCAACCCCTGTGGATACAGGCATGTTTGTAAGACGACTACTGCTGGCAATTATATTTGGACAAGGCTATGCCCATGGGCTGTTCAGTATCCTATGCAGAAATTCAGTACAATGTTGCACTGGGCAGTAGTGCGGTCAGAGGGACTAAACCAAGTAGTGCACTATTTGGATAATTTTTTGGTTTGCAGATGGACACATTTCAGGCCCTGGCCAAATAGTTGGGGGAACCCCTAGCGGAGGAGAAAACATAAGGCGCTTCCACAACATTGACTTACCTGGGCATTCAGCTGGACACCAGGGAGAGCGTATTTCAGCACCCTCAAGATAAACTTCAGGAGCTATCAGGGTTGCTCCAGAGAGCTGTGGAGACTTAAAAAAAAACCTCAGGCTTCAAGAACTGCAGTCTATTCTAGGGCACCTGAACTTTGCTTCCAGGGTTGTTGCCCCATTTTATTCCTGGCAGACAACAGCAACGGCCAGCATAGCCAGGCCACACCATTACATACTAGACATATGAAGGAACACTTAAGGGTGTGGGAAAATGTTCTGAGTCGATTTAATGGGGTATCATTGTGGAGGGACCAATGGTTATTACAAAGGGGGTTAAAAATCCTCTCACATGCGGCATGGGGTGCAGGTTTTGGGGTGTTTTATCAAGGCAAATGGTATACACAAATGGCCCACCACCTGGACAGAAAATGGGGTTGGGCGTGACATGACCTTCTTGGATTTTTTTTCCCATTTTAGTTGCGGTGGTCATTTCTGGATCGGAGCTGGCTAATATAAGGGTGCGCTTCTGGTGTGACAACATGGCAGTGGTACAGGTTATCAATCGCCAAACTTCCAGATCGCACAGGGTTATGAAATTGGTAAGGGCATTTGTTCTACAGTGCTTAACCTGCAACATCTGTTTTTCTTCCAAGCATGTGCCGGACATAGCAGATGCCTTGTCTCGTTTCCAGTTTGACAGATTTCGTAAGCTTGCAACAGGGACTAGCAGTGAACCTGAGCACATGCCGCGGGCTCTCTGGAACCTCAGAATGTGATGTGGTCAGCGGAATGGAGATTATTGGCTCCAGCTTACAAGTTGTTTATTTCGTTTTCTTTTGAGGAGTCTTGTCAATTCAAGGATCCAGAGAATGGGTTGCCTATGCGGTCCTTCGTGGAGGGCGGTTGTTGCAGTACCGGCTCAAGGACAATGCAGCTGCTGGTACCCCTTAATGATCACACATGGGACAATGGGTCCTTTATCCCCAGTAGGGCTGCTAGGCAAAAGGCCATTTAGAGATGTCTGGAAACCTGGCTGGGTGTGGGGAGGAGGCAGCCAAGCTAATGGCTGGCGACTCCTTGTGGCGGATGTTCAGTGCAGGAACTCCATAAATTAAGGCACAAAAAAAAATGGAAAAATGTGTTGGAATAGGAATTAAGGAGAGGTGCTTGGTAATTGAGCAAGCCAGGGGCAGTTGGGGACTCCTATGATTGGTACAGCAGGGAGCCAACCCCCCCATCATTATAGTCCACCTTAACCCCTCCTATGAGAGGTGGAGGGTTGGTAAGGTCCCGGCATAAATAGGGGGCAGCTGTGGAAGTCCCCTTACCCTCCCCCTCCCCCCCAAAATGTCTGGAATTGGTAAGGTCCCGGCAGTGAATCTGCTGGAGGGACATACAGTACACCTGCACTGTACACATTTTATCCGCCGGGTTAGTCTCAGACATCTGTCTAATAATAAAATTGCAACCTGATTAAACCCATATCTAATGACTCCTGTCATTCTTTTGGCATAGCCAGATAACCACATATTGCAATTCCTTTGAGTTTATAAAAAAAAAGGTGTTTGAAAGAGAGAAACTGGGTTAGGAAAGGCAATGAGCTTAAGGAATCAAAAACAGATTCAGTCTTCCTTTTGGAATGTATTGTGGATTTTAATTTTTGTTGGTTTTCAGAGCACTTGCCCACAACATTACACATTATTGGATTATTCAGTACATATTTGCATTAACGCACTAAGATCCATGCACGAAATTGAAAATATCTGTGTATGGAATTAATATTACTGTGCATGCAAATCAGGCAATTGTATGCATGTATTTACATATACATTTTTGTTCACAGACCTCTGGCTTACCTTAAAGAAAATTTGGAGTGTAAACATCTGCAGTTATCTTCAAAATATGCAGTTAAATTAAAATAAAATGCAATATGCTCACATTTCAAGGGGAAAAAACTTTGTCTCATCCTTCCCTCACCTTTTCCCTTTGTTAAATGACATCATGGGTCATATATGTAAGAGCTATGCACACTGTTTTGGACATTTTGCATAATTGATATTAGCAAGATAAGGAGAGTGCACTGAACTAAGGTATTAGCTTAATTACCCACAGCTATTCTTTAATGACAATTTTTGTCATAAACCAAAAGTAACAACATTTTGGAAAGTCAACAACAGAAACCTGGTAATTATGCAAATCTTGCAGTTCAAAATCATTGGATTTGATCTCCATAGAATAGATTAAGGGCTGAGTTCTACCACCCTGACTCACATTGAGTGATAACTTACTGGTCACATAGTCCCATTAAATTCAGTCGGACTATGCACTGAGGAAGAAAGCACTCAGCATGAATAAGAGTGGTAACTCTTTATGAATAATTTGCTTTCCTATTCCCTGTGATTTGACTGCAAAAATATTAGAATGAGCAATCAAGTTATACCAGTTATTTAATATGTAATAATTAGTGTAACTTGACAGGTCATTTTAATATTTTGCAGCCAAGCCACAGTGCCCATCCTGGTTGTATAATTATCTATCTCTATCTATATGTAACTTTTAAAAACAGTTTAATAGACAAGTTTAAATCTTATATTACTCCAGGCAGCCTTTACATGCCTCACTGGCTGTTACATGACCACTAACCTAAGCTAACACTGGCCCTGGCAGCATTCCAGGTGAAACAGTTACAAAAGGAAGACAATTCACTCCAATGTATTTAAGGCACAGATGGATTTTTCCAATATCAGCTAGAAATATCTTCTTGTTCTGACCATTTATTTTGTTGTTATTGTTTCTGAATACCTTGTAAAATGGTCCATTTGGTAGCTCTTCCTCTGAGTACAGTGCAGTTAAGCCGCTCATTCTGAAGCACATAAACTCTCTGTGGAGACAAAAGACAGTGCAAACATTTGAGTCCTTAAGTAGAAATTCTAGTATTATTAAATTACCATCTCAGAAACACTGTGGCCCACCAGCAAAATGACAGGAGTACAGGAAGAAAGAAACTGCATTTCAACCACACCCAGGAGTTGAAGCACAGCAAGTATGGCTGGCCAAAATGTCATCTTCCCCTTTCCATTATTTTATTATTTGTATTACAATAGTGCCCATAAGCTCAAATTAAAACCAGTGCTCTATTGTTCTAGGCCCTGTATATAAGCAACAGTCCATGCCTCAGTGTGCTTATAGTCTAAACAAGTAAAACTGATGTGATGACGGAAGAACAGAAGTACGATTATGTTCATTTTACAGCTGGAAAATGAGGCACAGAGATATACAATTTGCTAAAGATTGCACAGGGATTCTGTGAAAGAATCAAGTACAGAACTCAGATCTGCATCCCAATCCATTGGGGTAATTACAAGACTAGCCTTCCTATCAATTAATCAATTAACTTGCCTCAAAGGTACTATATTAATCCCCTTGGAAGCATCAACATCTAAACTTAATTAATATATATAGGGTGAGATTTTCAAAAGCATTTAACACATGACTGCAATAGGAGATTTAACACCAACTTCAATAAGAAGAGAGTTAGGTCAACAATGAGCACTTTTGAATGTCCCCCCACCCAGATTTCAACTTTTACGTCAGCTTTGGTTCACACAATTAAAGTGTTTGCATTAACTGCAAGGTATTGGTAAGTTTCACTTCCCTAATAAAAAGCCAAAGCTGAAAGGCCATTTATCACACACACACACACACACACACACACACACACACACACACACACACACACACAGGACCCCACCGCCACCCTTATAGATTATAATATATTTAACAAAAGTCATATTAGTGTGTTTGGTAAAGTACAGATATCATTATCATTCTCCTTGTATATAAATGATATCAAAGATAATAATCAGTCAAAAGTTAGGAAACCCACATTAATATATAACTATTATGTACTGTAAACTACTAAGACACATTTGAAAATGAAGTGCCATATCCTAAATGTTGTTTATCGCCAGGAAAGGAGGAATCATGCTGTGTATTTATGCCAGAAAGGCGAATGAAGGCTGCACTGATTATAAATCTTTAGTTCCAAACATGAAGTACTCAAAGCCATAGTCCCCAACCACATCAAACACAAGAACAGTTCACGAAGGGCCACACTAACCCTGGCTGGACCCAGCAGGAATTCATTAATCTGCAGAGCATGTCTTCAGATAGAGTGAAACGAAGAGAAATCAGTAAAGAAAACAAGCCATTTATAATACACTATGAAAAATCACTAAAACAATAGCTTTTGGAAACCTTGCATTGCAGAAAACCTTCTGGGCCTGAATCCAATACAAACCTGTCAGAAAATATTGATGAAAAATGTGCATTTACTATTGTAAATAAAACATGAATATGGAACCTGCTCCTAAATTCAATTTTTCCAGAAGGAAAGTAAGGCTTTCTTCACACTATGTTATTTAGTCAAAATGATTTAATTAAGACACTGTTGTTGGCAAACAAAATTACCTTTGAGCTAAACCACTGAAATAATTATTGACAAATAACTTGGACATCAAAAGTCCATTACTATACTTATGTGCTTTGCTCTTATAGATGTTTTCAATAAATTACTGTATGATAGTGTTATGAAAACCACTTCTCAGAATAGAAATGTGATCAAAGCAAATGTCAAATGGCATAAGTCCAGCCTTTTATATGCAGTACAATGTATTCTTTCAACTTTGTCCTGAAGGACTCTTTGATGCACCACTGCATGTTCCCATCCAGGACTGAAGGTGAAAGGTTAGAATCAGCACTTAGTGCATGGACATAACTCTACATGTTAAAAATGATGAAAGATACATCTATTTTTCATTTACACACTATCATCTTTTTTAACCTGCTGCAATAACAGCGAGCACATAATGGAATAGATTCTGAAGCCTTTACAAAGATGCTACCAAATCAAAGTTATAGACACTAGCAGCACTTCAGTACTATGGTGATCTTGCAGGAAATGTTCAGATTAGACACATCACTCAGCTCCTCAGATGGTGTAAATTGGCTGGTGTAAAGTGAAATCAATAGAGCTACACCATTTTACACCAGCTGAGAATCTGGCACAACACTGAGTAAAGTAAGATAACTAGGTAACATTGGGGGGGAAAAAGCATGTGAGCATTAGCCAAATGTGCGCGCGCACACACACACACACACACACAGTGGACTGATCTCCATTTCTAATTCTAAAATTCAGCCCACTATCTAGTAATATAGTGGAGTGGTACTGAAGAAATAATCCCTAAGTAAAATATTTACAGTGCTACTTAAAATACTTTACTTTATTTGAAGTGCTACATTTCTTGCTAGCCATTCTTTGAAATAGTTCATGGAATCATTCATACTCTCAAAATACATGATCAATGTAGGTATTCACTATGCATTCATGCAGTTAAAATTGCTAGACCCATTTCAGTCTAAATAGCAGTGGAGAGAGAGATGATTTTTGACGAATATTCATGGCGCGATTAAAGTAATCTTTGATAGACAAGAAATATTTATCTGGATAGGATTTCGGTGATCATGTTATGACTTTTAGAAAGGATTGTATTTGTCCATGCTACACTAAGTTTTAAGGTAAACGTGTATGACTAAGTCTGATACTGAAGACAAGAAAATGCACTTAAAAAAAAAAAAAAAACTACCGATCCATAACATGATCCTGTTATAAATGTGCCTGTTATAAATGACTGGAAAAAGACACAAAATCAGATTCCAGGGTCATTCAGGGACTACGCAAAAATAAAGTAAGACCACTGCCTATCATGCTGACCAATATTGTTTCATTGTTTCCTTGTGCTCCCACAGAGGTCTGTCTGAATCCATCTGTTCTGTCTTGTCTTACTCTTAAACTGTAAACTCTTTGGGGCAGAAATTGTCTTTTTGTTCTGTTTCCACATCACATAACACACTAGGGTCCTGGTCCATAATTAGGATTCCTAGGCACTGCATAAATACAAATGTTAATACAAAAAAAGATAGCCAGTTCCAGGCCAGAATAAGATAGTATAGTTCCATTGAAGTCTACTGATTTACACCAGCTTACAGTCTGGCCCAAGTTTGTGGCATGACCAAATTAAGCTGAAAAGGGGAGAATTCTCCATCCCAAACCACTTTAGAAATGTACATGGACATCACATGACTGAGTCAATAGTAATCAGATTTACCATGAGCAGCACTGGGAAGCAAGACAAGTCATTTGAATGGATGAATATATGATTATGGCTGCACCGTATGGAATGCACACTATAAAAGAGAAAACACAGTTTCCTTGCTAGCATATATCCATTGATTTAGACATGGAAACAATGAGATGTAGATATACAAAAATTGCCTGAATGCAGAGGGCACAACTTCATTCAATTTGACCAGTAAATTAATTTGGGATAAAACATACCCACAACAAAATACCCAACAGGAAAGTTCCAGTGCAGATTTCAGCTGATCCAATGCCCAAGGAAGTGTAAGAAAGTGGTTTTTGAGGTTGGGAAGAGAAGTCCATCCATTGCATGTACAGGGGTTTAACATCTTTTCTCATGTGAGGTAGGAGAACCTCAAGCTTCACAAGAGACTAAATCTTACTCCCCCAGTTTCCCATATGAATGCCTAAAAATTTCCTAGGTTAAGCTAAGGCCCACCAAATAGAGCCATCTTGATCTGCAATCCACATTGGAAATCAGCCACAGAGGGTGATCATGTGATTAAGTCAATACTAATCAGATTCCCAAGACCAGCGATGGAAGCAGGACAAACCATTGGAATGGGTACTTGTCTGAAGATGGAATCCATACTATAAGAAATATACATCTTTGAAGTTTCTTTTTCAATACATATTCATTTCTTATGACTAACTGTTTTAAAATAAGAGGATGCACTTTGTGAAACTGTTAATGGGAAGCTCCACAAGGAGAAAAATTAACTTCTTCAGCAATTAAATATCCAGAGTTTAGAAAGGTGCATAGTAGGATAATTTTTGAAGTCTATGAAATGATTGTTTCTCTCACTAGGAGATAAATGAGAAACAAGTTAGAATTAAGATATTAAAAAAATATATCATAAGGAAATTTGAGAAGCTGTATTGGAAACATTAGAAACACAAACACATTTCTTTTTAGGCAAGTGCAAGTAATATTTTGTCCAGGAGGATTTTTGTTCAGTTTAAAAATCTTTTAATGCCCATTTCCCTTGCCACCCTACAGTAAAATAAAAATGAAGTTAAAAAGCTGTAAAATAAAATACTACTGGGGCCATGGAAACAAGCACAGTATTTTATAGGCTTTTTAAAGGTTAAAGAGCTTTTTTAACTTCCACTGGGGCAGCTTTTAGAGTCATTTTTGTTCCTCTTGATACTTTATATAAAGGTCAAGCCAAAGTGCTTCTTCATCAAGTCACAACCATAGCAAATCTGAATCACTGTTAGAAAAGGTCTATTTCTTTGGGTAACTGTTAGTTAGGTTCCTCTGTCTACTGGTTCATCTTCCTTGCCAGAAGAATAGAGAGTTAACAGCATCAGTACCTATATAATCTTTCTGTTCACTATTGCACCAAATCACCTTCTTGAAGTTAAGACAGTAAAGTGCAGCGTGTTCATTTGCCATGGCAAAACAAAATACTCCATTTGGGTGAGTCACCATTTTGTTTGGTTTAATTTAGTGAATGCCAGGCATTTAGGTAACTAGTTGTGTATTTTTTTTTTTTTAGTTTCCCTTTTGTTATAATAATTTGGCTATTAAATGGCAATTTTTTTGTATTATTGGCTTCTGTTATTTCATTAAAAGTAAAAACCCCAGTGCAAGAATCACATAGTAGCTCTGCACCACAGCAACAGTTTTTCTATTAATAGGCTTAAAAATATCTATGCCTGTTTTGAGGTCTGCAGCTGTCAAGAGAAAGAAATTACCAGACTGGAGGATGAGGCAGAACTATGGTAGAGGAAGAGTGCCAATCAGCTACATTTCTATGTGCCTGGAAACTGAGTTGACAGGCCATTTGTCCCCACTTCTAAGCTCATGCAGGACCAAGGGAGAAACAAGAAACCCCCCATCAATTCTCTTTTCCTGGAAGAGTGAAGAGTCTGTCCCCTCCCTCACTCTGTCCTTCTTGAATGAAGGATAGTGATGATATCCCCTCAATCCTGGATCTCACCCTCCTTCAATAAGACTGAGATCATCCCTGAGCTGCCTTCTAGTGGCTTTCTCTAAACCCATCTAACATCTTTAGGGTGAATCTGGCTAGCTCATTTCTCCAAACGTGGAGGAGGTCATTTTCCTATCAGCCTAATGCATTTGAGGTGGCTATACCTTAGGGCCAGTTCTAGGGGGAAGCAAGGAGGGTATTTATTTTGGGTGCCAACTTCCAGGGGGTGTCACACTGCTAAACTGCTTGTTGTTGTTTGGGAGGGTTTCATCTCTGTTTGTTTGCACTTCTCCCAACTGGCCGGCCTCAGAATGGCTAGGGCTGCTTCTATCTGGACCTCAGAGTATAAAAGGCCCAGTCAAGTAGCACAGTGAGGAGTTTTCCTGGGCCTACTGCTGGGGAATATAGGAGCAAAGCACCAACACTCTCAAGATACTAATTTGGATTCTTCCTTATAGACTTTAAGGTCAGAAGGGACCATTATGATCATCTAGCCTGACCTCCTGCACAACGCAGGCCACAGAATCTCACCCACCCACTCCTGCAACAAACCCCTAACCTATGCCTGAGTTATTGAAGTCCTCAAATCGTGGTTTAAAGACCTCAAGATGCAGAGAATCCTCCAGCAAGTGACCCATGTCCCACGCTGCAGAGGAAGGCGAAAAACCTCCAGGGTCTCTGCCAATCTGCCCTCGAGGAAAATTCCTTCCCAACCCCAAATATGGCAATCAGCTAAACCCTGAGCATGTGGACAAGACTAACCAGCCAGCACCCAGAAAAGAATTCTCTGTAGTAACTCAGATCCCACCCATCTAATATCCCATCACAGACCATTGGGCATATTTACCTGCTAATAATCAAAGATCAATTAATTGCCAAAATTAGGCTATCCCATCATACTATCCCCTCCATAAACTTATCAAGCTTAGTCTTGAAGCCAGATATGTCTTTTGCCCCTACTACTCCCCTTGGAAGGCTGTTCCACAACTTCACTCCTCTAATGGTTAGAAACCTTAGTCTAATTTCAAGTCTAAACTTCCTAATGTCCAGTTTATATCCATTTGTTCTTGTGTCCACATTGGTACTAAGCTTAAATAATTCCTCTCCCTCCTTGATATTTATCCCTCTGATATATTTATAAAGAGCAATCATATCTCCCCTCAGCCTTCATTTGGTTAGGCTAAACAAGCCAAGCTCTTTGAGTCACCTTTCATAAGACAGGTTTTCCATTCCTCGGATCATCCTAGTAGCCCTTCTCTGTACCTGTTCCAGTTTGAATTCATCCTTCTTAAACATGGGAGACCAGAACTGCACACAATATTCCAGATGAGGTCTCACCAGTGCCTTGTATAAGGGTACTAACACCTCCTTATCTTTACTGGAAATACCTCGCCTGATGCATCCCAAGACCGCATTAGCTTTTTTAAAGGCCATATCACATTGGCGGCTCATAGTCATCCTGTGATCAACCAATACTCTGAGGTCCTTCTCCTCCTCTGTTACTTCCAACTGATGTGTCCCCAATTTATAACCGAAATTCTTGTTATTAATCCCTAAATGTATGAGCTTGCACTTTTCACTATTAAATTTCATTCTATTACTATTACTCCAGTTTACAAGTCATCCAGATCTTCCTCTATGATATCCCAGTCCTTCTCTGTATTAGCAATACCTCCCAGCTTTGTGTCATCTGCAAACTTTATTAGCACATTCCCACTTTTTGTGCCAAGGTCAGTAATAAAAAGATTAAATAAGATTGGTCCCAAAACCAATCCCTGAGGAACTCCACTACTAACCTCCTCCCAGCCTGACAGTTCACCTTTCAGTATGACCCGTTGTAGTCTCCCCTTTAACCAGTTCCTTATCCACCTTTCAATTTTCATATTGATCCCCATCTTGTCCAATTTAGCTAATAATTCCCCATGTGGAACCATATCAAATGCCTTACTGAAATCAAGGTAAATTAGATCCACTGTGTTTCCTTTGTCTAAAAAATCTGTTGGCTTCTCAAAGAAGGAGATCAGGTTGGTTTGGCACGATCTACCTTTTGTAAAACCATGTTGTATTTTGTCCCAATTACCATAGACCTCAATGTCCTGAACTACTTTCTCCTTCAAAATTTTTTCCAAGACCTTGCATACTACAGATGTCAAACTAACAGGCCTATAGTTACTCGGATCACTTTTTTTTCCTTTCTTCAAAATAGGGACTATGTTAGCAATTCTCCAGTTGTACGGTACAACCCCTGAGTTTACTGATTCATTAAAAATTCTTGCTAATGGGCTTGCAATTTCATGTGCCAGTTCCTTTAATATTTTTGGATGAAGATTATCTGGGGTCCCCAATTTAGTCCCATTAAGCTGTTCGAGTTTGGCTTCTACCTCAGTTGTGGTAATATCTACCTCCATATCCTTATTCCCATTTGTCATCCTACCATTATCCCTAAGCTTCTCATTAGCCTCATTAAAGACTGAGGCAAAGTATTTGTTTAGATATTGGGCCATGCCTAGATTATCCTTAACCTCCACTCCATCCGCAGTGTTTAGCGGTCCCACTTCTTCTTTCTTTGTTTTCTTCTTATTTATATGGCTATAGAACCTTTTACTATTGGTTTTAATTCCCTTTGCAAGGTCCAACTCTACGTGGCTTTTGGCCTTTCTCACTTTATCCCTACATGTTCTGACCTCAATAAGGTAGCTTTTCTTGCTAATCCCTCCCATCTTCCACTCCTTGTAGGCTTTCTGCTTTTTCTTAATCACCTCTCTGAGATGCTTGCTCATCCAGCTTGGTCTACAACTCCTGCCTATGATTTTTTTCCCCTTTTTTGGGATGCAGGCTTCTGATAGTTTCTGCAACTTTGACTTGAAGTAATTCCAGGCCTCCTCTGCCTTTAGATCCACAAATTCTTCAGTCCAATCCACTTCCCTAACTAATTTCCTTAATTCTTTAAAGTTTGCCCCTTTCAAATCAAAAACCCTAGTCCCAGATCTACTTTTGTTTATCCTTCCATCTAGTTTGAACTAAATTAGCTCATGATCACTCGAACCAAGGTTGTCCCATACAACCATTTCTTCTATGAGGTCCTCACTACTCACCAAAACCAAATCTAAAATGGCATCCCCTCTTGTTAGTTCTTCAACTACTTGGTGAAGGAATCCATCAGCTATCGCATCCAGGAAAATTTTAGCCCTATTATTATTACTAGCACTTGTCCTCCAGTCTATATCTGAGAAGTTAAAGTCTCCCATGATCACACAATTCCCATTAGTGTTTATGTCATTAAAAAGATTCTCTATTCATATCCAAATCGGATCCCGGCGGTCTGTAGCACACCCCAAGCACTATCCCATGGGAGGCTCTAGTAGCTTTCTTTCCCAATGTGATTTTTGCCCTTAACCTCATCAACTTTTCTATCTGTCTTTAGACTCTGAGCTTCTTGGAGCAAGTACCATCCCTTCCTGAGTGTTCAGACAGCTCCTACAACAAATACATACAAACTGCTCTGGACAGAGGCCCAGAATAAATCCCAGCTCCCAACACTCCTTAAGGGACTTCCTTTTTGCTCAGTGGTTGCACAGCCCTTAGCACAATGGTGTCCTGGTCTATGGCCTGGGCTCTTAGGCAGTATGATAATACAAATAATAAATAACAATATTACATAATATTAAAGGCTCAAGTTAGTCTATTTTTTCATATCTCCTTTAAAACAGCTATAATCCTTCAAATGGCTGTTTCAACAGTGACACGAGGCTAGAAACAGCCTCAAACCAAAAGTGAATTGCATTGATGCAGAGAGCAAAGTAACAATACTTAATGGCAATACTTCCAGCAAATCATTACAATGGACACATTACAGTACTAATATAGCAGTATACTGCAACATTTGCTAAAACAGAGAACTCCTCACTCAAACTTAAAAGAGTGGTCAGATATCAATACAATTTTAAATCTACAGATGACAACATGCCTACTGTATATTGCATGACAAAATAATATTTGCTTTTTTACTTTGTGAATTTTCTAAGAGAATTTCAATGATTAGTGGAGAAAAAAGAATTATCAAAAGACGTGGAGCTTTTATGCAACCAAACCTAATCTCTCACTGTTTCTAATAAACATTCAAATCAGTTCTCAGATCTCAAAGATAATACAGAAATCTATATAGAATTTGTAAACAAAAATATAATATTTAATCATTGTAGGACAAGTTTATGGAAACAAACAAAATCTGTATATTCTTCACACAAAGAAGGGATAAATTGTGACCAATTTTGTAAGTACTACTAAATCAGTAATATACTTTCAACTTCTTAATTATTCAGAGTCATATGGAAGAGGATGATAGGATTCTTGATTATTATCAAGAAATTCAAATACCATGCACATCAGAGCCAGATTTTGAATCAAACCCAAACTTCCTCAAAGTTCAGGGATGTTTGGATTTGATGTTCCAGCTTTTGTCCAAGCCATGAATTGCTTTGAGATCCTCAAATGCAAAATGCTATCTTATTAAACTTTCCCAAAGATTTAGGGGCTTGCACTTGGCATGCTTGACTTATTGTGAAATATTAACATTTGCATAAATCCTATTTGCTGAAATCAGAAGACTCTAAGAAACAAATGTCCATAACATTCATTTAATCCAAATTTCTGCACCCACTCACACAGGCCTAAAAACAATGGAGGAATAAAAACATTCCATAAATTAATTTACCTATATCTTACTACAGTATAAGGGAGAAATTTCTTCCTGATCTAATCTGATGATGACATAGTACACCTCTACCTTGATATAACGCTGTCCTCGGGAGCCAAAAAAATCTTACCGAATTATAGGTGGAACTGCGTTATATCGAACTTGCTTTGATCCACCAGAGTGCGCAGCCCCCCTCCCCCCCCCCGGAGCACTGCTTTACTGCGTTATATCCGAATTCGTGTTATATCGGGTTGCGTTATATTGGGGTAGAGGTGTACATTGAAGCATGACTACTGAAAGCCATTCTAATCTAAGTACCTAATGATATTTCACATGCTATTCTTATTCATATAATTGTATCTGTTTGTAAAATTTATTAAGCTGTTTGCCTTAGTAGTATCACCTGGAAGTGAGTTCCATAGGTTAATGTATTGCACAAAACATCTTTCCATTCATTCTCAGATAGATGGTGTATAATTTAAATTGAGTGCTCAATGACAATTCACCCTCCCTTCCTCTTTCTCTCTTCCCCCCACAAAAATAAGCCATATGCAAATACCCAACTATAGCCAAAGAGAATAATAACCTGTTGTCTTTTTTATCTTACAACCATGAAACATCTCTATCAAGAAAGGGAGCAATATGTCCTTGCTGCTGCAAATTCAATCTGAACTGTACTACAGCATTTGTAAACCTCTGCACACATTTCTTCGGATGGTTAAAAAAAAAGAAAGAATTGTGGAAGAAAAGTGAGTAAAACATTGGTAATTCATTTAGCTGGTGATGCAGGCTGTTCTTCGATCAAATTTTGTTTCCCAAAGGAAGGTATCCGTTTTAAATTACCTAGCAAGCAGGCCAAAGAAAGGAAACAAATAATCAAAACCTTCCCAGGAGGGGAAAGAATAAGGCAAGAGCTCCAGACATCCTATTTAATAAATAAACACCTTCATTTCTGTAAGTTAATTTCACCACAGAAAATAAGTTTAGTTTTAATTATATTGCCTTATGTCATGTTTTATAAAAGGTACATGAGCTCATTGACTCTCTCTTATTAAAGCTTTTACATGCTGCAGAAATGTTGCATGTAGATTAAGTCTCAGTAGAGCACTATCAAAGTGTACAATTATGTAAGGTGCAATATTTTTATTGTTATTGCACACCTGTGCCAAATAGAAAGATTAAAAACAACATGTTGCATTTAATTTTTCCAAGAAACAAATCAGACATCAGCAAAATATACACAATACATTATGCAACAGCAAGGTAGACAAAATGATTTGATTTCTTTGCTGGCTTAAATGTGGAATATGATGGTGCACAATAATTAGGGAAACAACCCAGCCATCAGCTTAAAAGTTCATCTAGGACTCTCAAAAATATGTCTTTAAAAATTCATTTTCCAAAAGAGAAAATTCAGAGTCTGAATATAAACTGAGCTTTCAAAGTTTAGTCACATCCACTGAATATGTATTTTAAGAGCTATGTGAATGCTGGCATGGACTTCCTTAAGCCTCTGGCGAAATTTTCTATAATAAACCTCCCAGTTAGTGAATATAGCTATGGAATGGAAACTCTGGGCACTCTATGTTGAGTGTCTTAGGACAGGAGCTAAGAAAATAAACTTTAATATCACTGCTTTTCTTTACAGTGGGCAAACTAGTGTTATGATACCATCAATTATTTTGCTGCCTGACACAGCTAATCTCATCCACATCTTGTTTTGTCAGACTTTGGAACCTAAGAGTCGAGGGCCAAAAATGTACTTGCAGCTAGTGATGGGAGAACAACAAATATTTCGAAACACTGAGAAGTATTTGCTAACCTCCTTCTGGATTGACCGCGTAGTTTGTGCTGCAACCTGCTGAAGGGAAAGGACAGAGAGTCATATGACCACCCAGAGGTTAGTGTAGGTTTCTCCCTACTCCCACTCCACAGGGCTGCTGTGGAGAAGATAGCCCCTGGGCAGTAATTTCTGTGGCTTTTCTGGAAGGAAAGAGGGATAAAGTGGAAAGTGAATGGGAATCTGATTTACATACTATCCCACTCTTTCCTCGGTCAGCTCTATGGAACCAGACAACGGAGAGAGGATGTACTCCCCTGGCCATGGACCTAACAGTTCTCAGGATCATATGGACAGTGCAGAAAGGAGCTAACCTCCTGACAATTTTAAGCATTTATAGTGTATATTTTTCACACTCCTCTCTCTGCCCCATCCAGGTATCGTTAACATCCTCAGAAATAGATTTTAAAATGTTTGCCAAAATCCCTAGCAGCCATTCTCCAACAATCTGCTCCCAGTTGTCCATCCATATCTAATTTCCACATATAATTTCCACAATTGAAAATACACGAATTAAACAAATAAATAAAATTTCTCTTTGCCAAACATCCTAACACCCACTCCAGTAGATTTTCAGCCCTGCTCCAATTCAAAAAGTCAGGGCTGTGATTCAATTTTTATAGGAAAATATTAAAAAAATATTTTTTGTCCCTCTTGCTCACCTCTAAATAATCAACAAGTTACTGTGTAGCCCCGAGCAACAACAGGATCCAACAGTGAGGCGATATTTTAAAGAGAGTTTGACAGATGCTTATAAAATGTGGATTGATCAACCTGTAATCACATCATATTTCAGAAATGTAAAGGAAGTCCTGTTTTATTAGTACCAGAGAGGAAAATAAAGAGTAAGACACACAAGATAAGCTTTCTGTTACTGTGCTGTCCAAGCAGAAATTTCAATGTACTTTTTTTGTGGTAGTGAGTGCTATTGCTTTTTTGTATCTTTCAAATTTTAGACATACTTCAAAATCCTATGTTCTTCTGATCTCCTCCACAAATGCTCAAATCCCAACCAGTCCTTCTATTTTGTTCCATGCTGAAATTAAGGGGGCAGCAATCAGCCTGCACAGAGTCACTTACAGGAACAGGGACAATGCCGGTAAAAAGGGTAATTAAAGTCATTTTCTTTCTTATTTTGTGAATTCTGAGCACTGTGATCCAGGTGACTGGACAGATGAGATAGTGGGCCAGATCCTATATTCCTTGTGCACTCAAAATTCTCTGTCAATGAGAGTGTAGGTGTTTCAAAGAATGCAGGATTAGAGCAACTGCAGGTAGCTCTTGGCAGTTTTGCCTAAGTAAGTGTTTCAGGACCAGGCCCCAAGTGATACTGACCATTTCTTAAAAGTAGATATTTTTCCTATCTGCTGCCTTTATATAGTGATTGTTCTTCTGCTGATTCACTTAATTCAGTTACCTGGAGACTGTAATTCTTCTCACCACTGACTATCCCTTCAACTAAAACCCAGCATGAGTATTTGAATAACACAGTTTTGCTTGCATTCAGTATTTAATATTTAGACAATACTCCACTGAAGCTCACTAGAGGGGTTATATTACTTTATCAATACAGATTTCCAGGATGGAGGATGTACTGTTACTAGAGAACAATATAATAAATGGAAGTGAGTCATTGTAGTCACTATCTGCAGTTTATTGTGAAATAACTTTAAGGTTGCAACATTTTGAATACTTCCTTCCCTTCCCTTTTAGCATCTGCCCCAAATGCTTCCAATACACTCTGAAATGTAGTAGATTAATATTTAGTTAGCAGTTATGCAGCCAAAATACACTGACAGAGGTAATATGTAGTCTGGGACAAGAGACTGAATGTGAACAAATGTAATAAATCATTTTGTTTTTAAGGGCTAGATTGTGTCCCTAGGAAAAGCCCATAGTAAGGAGTGACATTTGTTATACCACCCTAGGAGCAGTGCAGTTAGGGAATTGTGGCTCAGAGAGAGAATTCTCGGTCTTCCTCCCTCCTCACCCATATCTTGGGGGATAATAATTTACTAGTGGCCATTGCTAGCAGCAAATACTACTCCCTGTGCAGTGGCTCAGCTATGCTGGCTGCACGACATGTTGCATGGGGTGGGTGGGGTCCAAGGCTCCATTCATCCCTATCCCCATCCCCTTCCTTTTCCTACCCACCTACCTAGGGGGTGTGCAGTCCCCAATAGTCCTGCACACCAGATTCAAGGTTTGGGCAGCCTGGGCAGACAAGTGGGAGGAGCCTTACTAGGATTTATTCTCCATGGGCACACAGTTCAGTTGAAAAATCTATCCTTAATTCTCGTCTTCACTAGGCAATATGTCAATGTCATAACTTGTGTAACTTCACAAGCCGCAACGTGACAGATGGTAAAATCAGTTGGGTCAGCAAGGAGTATCCTGAGGTGGGTTATCTGGGCTACACTTCCTTGCCCTCCACACTGTGGCAGGATTAATTCAATTATTCCTAAATTGTATCTAATAGATACTGTCCAGTCTAGGCTTGAAAGTGATTACACAAACTCCCCTGGCTGCTTAATCCATTGATATCTGTTCTGATAACTAGAACCTTTTTTCATAGCATTTAATCTACATTTCTTCTGTTATGCAAAAAGAATGAGTGCTTTCTGTTAACTTGACTCCTTTTTTTAAACAGAGAATAACTTTTCATATTACTGTACTGGGCATGATTTTAGAAGTGGCTTTTGTGAAAAAGAAAACTACTGCAATTGTAATCTGTGGTATACTAATAAAGAACAATGGAATAAAGGCAATTTGAGAATCCAGGAGCAGTTTCCTAGATGGCAAGTCTTAATTATAACCTGCCTATATCTTAATTCAGGAATAAATATCACTGGAAAGGTCATCAAGTCAGATATTTTCTTACATATTTGCGAATTGAGAAAAGAATTTTTTTAAAGTGACATTATACAACAGTTACATGCTTCAAGGGTAGGAGCTAACAGCGATGTCAATATTAACATTGTTTTCAAAATAACTAAGATGCCATCATCTATTTTATGTTAAAAAAAAATAAGACTGTTCCCCAGGCATCTGGTTTGTTGATTTTCCATGTATGAAATGACCAAGAAAATACAAGATTTACAATGTCATGACCAGTCAACTGTTCTAAGAGAAAACAGACCTGGTAAAAAGATAAAATATTGCTATAGTGCAGAATTAAAAATCTAAATTAATACAGCCTGTTTTATTTTAAATAGCAAAAGTATACAGACTTCCCCCTCAGCCCCTTCTGATAAGATTGATAGGTAACACGCTAGCAAACAAACAAAATAAAGACATTAGGGGGCCCAGTGGCATAATGTCATTACACAACTCTCCCAAAGGGAAATTTCAGCCTCACAAACAAAATCAGGAGCAGTGGGCAGTGGAAAGTCTCCTGGTCACAGATTGCATTATTGTGCTCTGGCTAATGGCAGAGTGGAAGATACTGAAAACTCATTCTTAGTATCCCCAAAGATTATAATTTTAGGTTCCAAAGTGATTCATTTAAATTCAACTGGATGGATAGCACTGTATATGCAATCCAAATTGCTAGGAGGGGTAGGTTGGAGCAGCTTGTTTGAAATAGTTACTAAGGATAAGTTCAGGCAATGTTTGCACATCATTTTAATATCCAATAAAACAAATTGATATCCATAGTGAAATGATTGAGCTTTCTCTATGGTATGGTGCTCAAAACCCATCTTATTCTCATTTAGCAATGTATGTTGCAAAAAGACACTATGCCATGCTTCATTAGTTTAATCACTGCTTCATTGTACAATTGTTTAGCAATCTGTATATGTCTTTTTGCTCTTATTAGAGACAGCATGGTCTAGTGAATGGAGCTTAGGATAAATTTCCTTGAGTGGTAATCCTTGTTCTGCCACTGAATTGTTAGGTAGTTTTGATATATCACATAAACTTTCAGTTTCCACAACCAAAAGGTGAGGATATTTGTTTACCAACCTCAACAAAACCTTCTGACGATCAAATAGAAAGTGTACAACACCACCATATTATTCATGTGTAACAGGCATTTCTGCCTGAACCAATCTCTGCACACATTGGGCCTGATTCTGTTCTTATATCCACCACTGCAAATGAGGCATAAATCTAATGAAGTCCACAGAGTCACTCTAGTGCAAAACTGATACAAGACCAGATCAGATCCATTTTCTACCCACCAACTCTAACTCCTTCTTTGCCACACAATGTAACATAATACTAAATTTTCAGTTTCATCTTATATCATTCTGTTCCATATTAGCCTAAAGCAATACAAATTTAATAATTTTAAAATACAGCTCCTTCATGATACCTGATTAGCCTTTTATCATATGCAATGTATAAAATATAATAATAGCAACAGAGTGAAAAGTTTTGCTGACAGAGTGAATTTTTCACTTTATATTAGCATTTAGCATTTCCATTCTCAATAATAGCTGTAATAGTCAAGGGACTATCCACATTTCTTCTCTTTTAAATGCCATAACTACTATATTAGTAGTAGTAGAATTTATGTGTCTTTCATTTCAGACAAAAAAAATGAGGCACTTCCTATAGAAAGTGAAATATCTAAAGTGTTTACAATGATTTGCAACCAAAGCTGTCCAAAAAGCTTTGTAGGTAATGTAAAACCAATGACTTAGCTCTTCCCAATTTTTACAAAAGATTAAATGAAGTCACCCAAAGAGTGGTTCAGTAGTTAGGGCACTGGACTGAGAGATTGGAGATCTGGGATATATCCCTGATTTTGCCACTGACTTGCTGTCTGACCTTGAGCAAATCATTGTGCCTCTCCTTTCCCCTCTCACCTTTTGTCTATGTAGACTGTCAGCTCTGTAGAGTAGGTACTGAGTACTACTAGTAATATACTAAGTACTAAATATTTGTAAAGTGCCTAGAAAATAAAACCCTGTTCTCATTATAGACATTATGAAAATATAAAATAATATCTTGTGTTATTTTTTTCTGTATTTACCATAAAAATATGATTTTGGCCAAGGAAATTGATTCGTTGACGTCAGCGAAAATATTTCTATCAAAGCAGAGAAACCAGGTTTGCAATTTAAAGGGTAAATTACACCAGGTGGGTCATGTTTTCATGGGCTAAATCTTGACCCAGTACTTAAACTCTGAGATCAGAGAGGGAAGTATTTTATGAATATGCTCATGTGCCACAGGGATAATATAGATGTTTATTCTTGTAAGGGACCTCCCTACACTACAGAAACAATTGTTTTCTCAAACTTTCCCCCCAAGAAATAGTTTAACTGATATAATTGAGTCAATAGTGAAGATTGGACATAACTTTGTTAAAATGGTTTTGTCAATCTGACTTTGAAATAACTGCTTTTCTCATGAATGGTGAAGCAACAATTTGAGTTATGCCCAGCTAAAATGTTTGCCAATACAACTTTTAAACCATGGTTTTAAATCTTCATGGTTTCTGTACATGCCTTATATTTATTTTAGTGCAGCTATAACTGTTTTGTTGGTGCTATCTGTGGTATCTTTTTGCCCATAACATGAAATGGACTTCATACCCTGAGCCCAATTGTTTGTGAACTGAGCCAGATTCCCATTTCTAATGATTCACAAGATCCTGGACATCACTACACCACCATGTATTTTCTCTTTGTCACATTTGAAGGACTTTTCACTATTGTGAAAAATTCTGATCCTTTCCTAGGCAGGGCTGGCATTAGGCCTATGCAACCTATTTAGACACACAGGACCCCAGGCTATTATGGGGCCCTGAAGTGTATACTCAGCACTGTGGCAGCCGCTGCCTGGATTTCTGCTCCAAAAGACTCTTGCCTTCAGGGACTAGTCGGCTGAGAATGCTGGTGCCTGATGTCCCTCTCCCTGCCTCAGTCCTTCCCTCTGTTTAAGATGCAGCAAAAAAAAGGGAATACAGTACTCAACAAGTGTCTCCTAGCTGCTCAGCACAGTGGCAATGGTAGTAGCTGACTCCTTACCATCAATATAGAGCTAAAGTATGGTGTGTTGGGGAGGAGAGGAGGGTATGTTATAAAAATTGAGACGCAGACAAGGTGAGGTAATTTTTTTACGCTATCCACCTTGTCTCTCTAATATTGTGGGACCAACACTACTATAACCAACACTGCATATAACAATTTCTGAATATTGCAGCCTACTGTATCCCATCAAGTGGACGTGTCCACATTCCTCTTCCCCCTGCCCCAATCTTTAGCCCCAGGCAGAGTCACTAAGAGCTGTCCATCCTGGGAGTGATAAAACAGATTACATCCAGGAAGTGGAGAAACAACTTCCTGCCAGAGGTGCCAAAAGGGCTTCTCATGACCGTGGATCTCTGGTGACCTGATTCTCCACTGCCTTGCACCTCATGTGGTCATCCAAATCTGGCACTGTGAGTGAAAAGGATGTGGATAGCACTTCAAAATCAGAATGGTAGCCTTTTACTCTTTGCACAGGTGTAAACGTCTTCACCTGGTGCAAGCTTGTAGAGAATCAAGCTTAGCTTAGCACTGGCAACCCACCAACAATCCCAAGAGTTCACACTACAGTGACAATGGAAGAGCAGATGCCCTCCAGGAAGATCATCAATATTTTGAATTGCAAAGTGTTTCTCTCTTCCCACCATTATCACCAGCAATTCCAAATCTCTCAGTCTCCAACCAAATAGTTATTAGAAGAATTATAACTAAAAGCACTGATTCTGGAGGTGTGCAATGATAAAAGTAGGAGAAGCAGTTGCATCACATAGACTTTACTATAGTGTTTACTAGCCATTTGTAAAAGCAGCAGTTTTACAGACACCTCATTGACCAGTGTTTGCTGTAGCACTAAGCAAACTGATTTCCAGGGTCTTCATTGCTAAGAGGTACTTGAATAACATCTTAAGGCATCTCTGCACTGCACCTGGGAGCAAGCCTCCCAGCTCAACTGCACAACCTTGTGCTAGCAGGACTCAGGGTAGCACACTAAAAACAGTAGAGTGGGTGTTGCACTTGAGCTAGCTTGGACATGGGAGATCAGATAGACTTGAGAGCCTGAGCTACCACCTGAGCTAGACCATCCATACAGCTATTTTTAGCATACTAGCTGGAGTTGAGCTAGTGTGAGTCTGCCTATCCCAGCTGGGAGAATCCCTCCCAATGCACTATAGACATATCCTTAGGTGTCAGCATCCAAGTTGTTCTCAATTATTCCTCAGCTATTATTCCCAAATGCTGCATACATCCTATTCATTAAATTCTGAGAGAAAGAGGAAAGGGCCTTTTTAAAAATGTATGTTTGCTTCCTATGCAGTCAGTTGATGCTCCCGGTGGAAATCTACTAAATGTCTTTCTCTCAGGGGCCATACTGAGAAATAGTGTAGTCCAGGGGTCGGCAGCCTTTCAAAGTGGTGTGCCGAGTCTTCATTTATTCACTCTAATTTAAGGTTTCGCGTGCCAGTAATACATTTTAATGTTTTTAGAAGGTCTCTTTTTATAAGTCTATAACATATAACTAAACTATTGTTGTATGTAAAGTAAATAAGGTTTTTAAAATGTTTAAGAAGCTTCATTTAAAATTAAATTAAAATGCAGAGCCCCCCGGACTGGTGGCCAGGACACGGGCAGTGTGAGTTCCATTGAAAATCATCTTGCGTGCCGCCTTTGGCATGCGTGGCATAGGTTGCCTACCCCTGGTGTAGTCTAATAACAATAGCTCTAGCCTAGGACTCAGGAGACCTGAGTTCTATTCCTATTTCTACTACTTGTGTACCACATGAGAATGGGTCACTTGGTTTCCCCGCCTGTGGAATGGGGATAATTATATATATATAGTAGTGGAAAATTAGAACTTCCATCCTGCAGAAAATTCTGATATTTTTAAATTTGTGTTTGACCTAAATCTGAATTTAGAGTCAAACTACTGAATATGTTCATGGAACAAAAAGTGCCAAAAAATGTATTCAGAAATCTTGAAAAGTCTCAAGATTTTCAACCAAGATGAAACTTTTTGAAATTCCCAAACAAATGTTTTCTTTCAGTCTGGTTCAGCACTGAACTGTGTGCCTCTGAGCTGTGATGTTGCTTCATGGGCCTGTTTGGGCTGGGCTCCCAGGATGGCTATAATTCTCATGATGCACCGTGGACATGGGACTTCCATAATGCAGCACAGGCAGCAACGTAGCTCAGGCAGAGACAGGTCAATGAAAAATTCACTTGAGACAAAAAAATTTGGTTGGTTTGGTTTGGTTTGGTTTGGAAAACCCAAATGTTTCAATCTGGATCTAACCCGACCCAAAATGAAATATTTCATTTCAATTTCCCCATTAGAAAAATTAAAACATTCAGCACAATCAAAAATAGAAATTAGAAAAAAATCTCAATTCTACAGAAACTGCATTTTGCATCCAAATAAAATATTAACAGTAAATGTGACCAACTAATATTTTCTTTCTTTGTATAGCTCTATAAGGACTGCTTTATAAGAGCTAGCTATTATTATAATAATGTCCCTAATGTCAAAATTCTGCTGAGGTGAATCTTGCAAATGCAGTATGTGTAGGTTTCCATTACACAACATGGGAAAAGAGTGAGATACATAGACACTGAGAAACAGTTCACAAAGATACTTGGATGTTGGGGTTTTTTTTTCTCTTGCAAATTATATTATGGATATGGCAAAAACTAAGAATCATTTTATTAATCATTTGAGAAAGTCAAACACATTCAGCTAAATTGTAACTAAATCACCACTGATAATTATTTCTAGGGATTATAGACCTTTTAAAACAGCACGGTCACCCCCAAACCATCAGAAGTTATAAAGAGATTCAAATGTAATGGCAGGGTTCAGCATTAAGGTGAATCTGTTTTTGCATTTGTTGCAAATGTAAAGCTAATAAATGAATGCTGTGATTTTGGGAGCAGTGAGAGATACCATGTTAAGTGACAGATTAACATGTGAAGTAAATGAAACTGTCATACAGCAATGACTGCTAACTGAGCCAAATTTAGATTTAAATCAACCCTGGAAATATCTCTTGCAAAAGCCTGAACACCTAAGAACTCATAACCTTTTTAGAGGGCAAGAGATAATATATTACAGTAAACCAATCAGCTGTGCCCCTCTGCCGAAGTACAAGAAATGAAGAGCTAAAAGTAAAAAGAACTTAAGAGAAAGGGCAAGACTTTATATCTAGGAGCATGGGTCATGTCATTTAAAGATAGTGGCAGCACTATTCCTGATGAGTGTACAAAAACAAGCCCAAGGTGATCCATTACTGTCAGAAGAATCAGAACTTAGTGGCACACCACACCTGTGTGTGTATAAATGTATTTGTTAAATCTTCTATGGGTAATCATTTCATTTTTCCCCCAAAAGAAAATCAATCTATTGATCTATCTCAGGTGTCTCTTTGGCTTACCAGGATGCTAAGATAATGTGTGGTGTCCAACTGTATGAAAAATTATAAACAAAATATGAAATGTTTGAAAACTGGATTTCAATTTTGATTTTGAATATTTAAATGTGATTCAGCATACCTTCCGTCCCCCAAAAAATCACACATTTCACTTGAAAATAAGATGAGTTGAATGGAACTGAACATTTTGAAAATTTCATTTGTGCAAAAATCGATTTGTACAAAACATATGAGAAACTTTGAAAATTAAATGTGTTTTTGATGTGAAAGTGATAGTTTGAGGAACTTTTTTTAATAAACTTGCATTTGGGTCATGCAATGATGAGTAACTGAGGTTTTGCAAAATATGTCATGAAATTTGAGTAGCTCGGGTTCTTGCTGCCAATGCAGATCTTAGAAACTATTTACATTTATATTGTGATAGCTTCTCTAACTGCAATATTTACCAAAATATAAATTATTATCTGGGCCTCAGTCCTGCACTGTGATGCACAATGGTGGACTACTGCACTTCCATGGGCCCTCCCGGAGACAATGATCCTCTGTGCAGTCACTGCTGTCCACCTGCACAAACCACAGTGTAGGATCAGAGACTAGGTTTAATGAAAAATTGGAGTCACATTCTGCCAATGCTTATCTACATGCTTAGCTTTACTCCTGAGAATAGTCCTTTGAAGTTAAGCAAATCCAGGAACCAATCCTAATTTGTAACAGGTCACTGACTCAAAGTGATCTGGATTACTTAGTAAACTGGACTCAAGCAAAAAATGTGTGTTTTAATCAGGGCCGGCTCCAGGCACCAGCTAAAGAAGCAGGTGCATGGGGTGGCCAATACCAAGGAGCGGCACTCCGGTTGCTATTGGGGCGGCATGTCCGCGTTTTCAGTGGCAATTCGGCAGCAGGTCCCTCAGTCCCTCTCAGAGTGAAGGACCTGCTGCCGAATTGCTGCGAAAGAGTGGAGCGGCGCAATCGCGCTGCAGCGTCTTTTTTTTTTTTTTTTTTTTGCCGCTTGGGGCGGCAGAAAACCTGGAGCCGGCCCTGGTTTTAATACAGCTAAATGCAACTGTATGCATCTAAGAACAAAGAATGTAGACCATGATAGGGGACTCTATCCTGGGAAGCAGAGACTCTGAAAAAGAGCTCAAGGTTGTGGGGGATAATCAGCTGAACATGATCTCCAAATGTGATGCTGTGGCCAAAAAAGCTAATGCGATCCTGGGATGTATAAAAAGAGGAATCTCAAGTAGGAGTAGAGAGCTATTTTAACTCTATATTTGGCACTGGTGTGACTGCCGCTGGATTATGTTGTTCAATTCTTGTCCCCACAGTCAAGATAGATGTTGATAATCTGGCAATGGTTCAGAAAAGACACATGAAAATGATGAAGGATTAGAAAACCTGCCTTATAGTTTTAGACTCAAAAAGCTAAATTTATTTAGCTTAACAAAGTGAAGGTTAAGGGGGGGACAGGATTACAACTGTAAGTATGTACATGGGGAAAATATTTAATAATGGACATTCAATCTGACAGAGAAAGATATAACACAATCCAGTGACTGGAAGTTGAAGATAGACAAAGTCAGACTGGAAATAAGGCATAACTTTTTTAAAAGTGAGAGTAATTAACCAATGGAAGAATTTAACAAAGGGTTGTCATGGATTCTCCATCACTGACAATTTTTAAATCAAGATAGGATGTTTTTATAAAAGATCTGCTTTAGGATTTTTGGGGAGGAAGTTCTATGGCCTGAGTTACACAGGTGGCCAGAGTGGTTGATTACGGTGATCCCTTCTGGCCTTGGAATCTGAGAGTCCCAGGGAAGTTTCTGCTGTGCATCACAAATGCTTATAGAACTCTTCCATAAAGTATTTCATTCAAGCATCTATACTATACAGCATAGATGTTGCCCAGCTCATGAAAGAAATAATGTTCAGGTACATCACTTTTCTGTGGAGAGCCATTCAACGCTTTAAATATTTTGGGGATACAGAACTGAAGATGTAGAGGAAAAAATGGATTCCTTTCATTGAACACTTAGACATCTTAAGGCCCGGACCTTGCTTTGGGGTGTTTTAGAGTTGATTGCTGTGCCCAGACAATTGATTTCATTACAACTCTGCATGGGTGGGGACATCCATATTGTCAGATCCTAATGCCTTAATATTTGAGTCTTTTGCTGTATTTGATAAACTATCATATGTGTGATGTTTGGTATTGTTAAAACATAAATAAAACCACTTTTAAAAATAAATCAGCTAGATTCCTGAGTGGAGAGGTCATTAAAACATCTGCTCCATTTCGTATCAACAGCAAGAGAAATGGAAACGTCAGTTTTTAACTCTTTAACTCCCTCATTTACTATATCTACAATCAGAGAGGTTAAACCAAATGCAGTTTGCACTCACATGGAGTCTTACTAACTAATATACTGCTGAGACTATGGATTTTTCAATCCCAAGGAGACCTTGACAAAAAACAAACTCTGAGCTATTTACATGTACAGCCTACAAACAAAGCACCCATGAATTTGTACTGTTGTGTTCTGTTCCCCGCTAGATTTTTTAGATTTATATTTTAAGGGATTTGATTTGCATCTAATTAGAAAAGTTTAGGAAGATATTGCAATATTTGACATAAAACAGGAGGTAAAAATGGAATACAATTAACGATAAGCATATGTGGAGCAATCTAATAAAAATATAATTAGACTGGACAGGTCCTCATTCCTTT
Source organism: Malaclemys terrapin pileata (assembly GCF_027887155.1). NCBI lineage: Eukaryota > Metazoa > Chordata > Testudines > Emydidae > Malaclemys > Malaclemys terrapin. Next base: position 96,711,424 of record NC_071509.1, read on the forward strand.
TGTGCTACTCCAAAAGTGAAAAGGGGATTGTAAAGCTGCTTTATGAGAGCAATTGAGTATTTTCCCAGTTTGTGGGAGTCCTCAAGCAGAGTAAACCTGGACAGCTTCACATCACCTCTAACCTAAGGGTATGGCAAGAACAGGAGGGAAAGTGGCAGGAGCATGTTACATTCTGGCAATGCATAATTGCTTTAATGGTCCCTGGGCCATTATAAGTCAATGCAATTTACAGCAGCTCTAAAAGACCAGGTGCCAAATTATCCTGCAGCCCAGGTACTGGGGTAATGGTAGAAAGTCCTCTCTCTCCTCCATGACACACAAGAGGATCAAGCCTATGAGTGTATCTCTTATTCTAAAAACAAAATAGGAATGTGAGATTTCCCCTGAGAGTAGGAAGAGCAGGGCAGAGGGGAGGGCAGGACTGTAAACATGATATTCCCTAGAAATTATTTTGGGGAAATCCTTTGGCTTGTTTTATACAGGAGGTCAGATTGGATTATCACAGTGGTCTGTTCTTGTCTTGGAACTCATGAAACTATAAGAATACTATTTCCACTGTTGTTGGTTGAGATGTCAACTTGAACATTAATTTAACCAATGATTTCTCCATTTGCTTTCCAGTTTTACAGTGTATTAAATAATAGCAAAATATTTAATTCTATTTTCCATACATTGAAAAATCAAAAGCAGTATTACTTTGGACCCTGAAAGTCATGCATAAGTGATCATGATTAACTTAAAATTATCCCTTCATTGATCACAGGCTGCTGTTTTTGATTAAATTAATGAAACTAATAATTCCACTGAATGTGAGTTACACAACACAAACTAACAGAGGCAGAAGCTTAAATTCATGAAAATGTTATTTGTTTTTCATGTGTAATATTTTCTATACATTCATTTTCCCGATTCACATTTATGATAACCACTTACAATGACAAACAGTGAGATGATAAGTTTGTGATAGAGGTAAATTTGGGTCAAAAATGAGTAATACCATTTAAAATCAGTTGCAATAAGAGGTTTGACAGAAGTATTATTTAATATTCCATAGTCAATACAAATATCCTAAAATTCCATTCTATGCAGGAGGAGAAAACATTACATTTTAATTCTGAGGTCTTGAAAGGATAAGTTTAAACAAAGCAGGTTGTACATACTTCTCACTTGTAAAATTCTTGTTCTTGTGATTTCACTATTGAATTATTTCATTTGCTTAAGATGAATTATCATCCAGTAAATAAGGTAATTTTAACAAAGTGTTTTAAAGAGAAAAATCTTTCCACGGGATTGCAGTTTCTCTGTTCTGTATAAATTCCTTCCTGTCCTCTGTAAATATCATCTTGTAATTAAATATGGCTGTAAGAAATGGCATTAAAGTTATTGACAATCTGTTTTAGTTTGTGTCTCTCTACAGGGCCTCTTGTTATGTGAGCAGATTGTCTCGATGAATAAGGGGCTAAGGGCACTGAGCAGACTGTGTGAACAGATAATCACTCTTAATTTAAAAAAAAAAGATATGCTGAGCACAGCTTGTGAATGGTGGACATGTTCTAGGGTAAGCAGGCAGGCCATGTGATTCATTATTTGATATCACTGAGAAGTGGTAGCCACTGTCTTCCTGACTTCTCTCATATATCCTATAGGGTACATTTAATTGAATTATAGGATCTCTCACAATCATACTGCCTGGAATGCATAACAGAAAGAGAATGTTTTGTTCAGTTGCACAGCCAGGATCCTCCAGGAATCATATAATTATATCACACTACAATATTTCACAAAAAGAAAGTTACATTTTTCTGTGGAGTTGATATAACTTTTTAATGTATAGAAATACCATTAATTTAGCCTACCTCCACCCCATGACTCAAACACTTAACAAAAACTGAAGTGGAAGGTTTCAGTGTGCTTTCCACATAGTGATTGGTTTTCTGATACACGTGAGTTATCCTATACATTGAAATAAAGGTATTATAATGTCCAGCTAACGTGGAACTCAGATTTGATTAACATCTTTATTTCTTTGGAAGGAACAACATAGCTCCCACAACTGTACTTTTGAGAAGTAGTAATTAAAAAGAAATCTGTATTGTATTTAAAAATGTTGCATTGCATACTGTGCCTTTAGGCAGTTTGGTTTAAGATGTAAAAGACAAGGCTCCTAAACATGATGCATACCCTGCTGCAATAAATAAGGCAACTATCATAACTCTCAGTTCCCTATTTTTTTTTAAGACAGACTAGCCATTCTTTATAGGCAGTAAGGAAGAGTTAAAATTACCATAAACAAACAAAAAGAAGAACAGGAGTACTTGTGGCACCTTAGAGACTAACAAATTTATTAGAGCATAAGCTTTCGTGGACTACAGCCCACTTCTTCGGATGCATAAACAAACAGATTTTCTCATAAAGAAACCTAAATTAAACCATCAGTATTCCAGTACATCTACTCTAAAATGCATTCCTAAGATTCTCCTGGAAAGGAGTACTATTCCACTGGAGGTTTGTCCTGTGCAGAAAGACAGCTAAGGCTGTGTATCTTGCACAAAGCACAGTGGCTAAAAGGCTTCACATTTGTCAGTTGACCTCTTTCCTCAGTCTACACTTCTGGAGATTCACTTTTCTGGTCAGCAGAGAATTAACAAGTGTTTCAAGTGGTGATATCTGCTACCTTTCTCACTAAAGCAATTTAGCAAAGCTGCAGTCTGTAGTAGGCCTACTGTCTTTCCAATGCTTATTTCTCCATACAACAAACTTTGTTTGTCACAAACAGCCCCACCTGACCTCAGGTGCAGAAGAAGGAACATAATGCTGTGAAAGCCCCTATCATTTCTATATTTACCAATTCCAGGAAGTCTAGGCACAGATGCCTCAAAGACAAGAAGGAGAAGCACTTCAGATTCCAGGATGTGAGTTAGAGACCAATATGTATTTAAAAAAAAGATCAGAGCAGAAGACCAACCTGGCTATAAAATTCTCAATATTATGCCAGAGCAGCAAGTACTCTTTATGGCCTCAAATCAGAATAGCATGCCTATTCAGGCACATGCAATGGGATTGTGCACCTATGGAAAACTTCACTGGTTTCCCATCCTTCAGATTTACAGAACTCTGAAATTCTTCATGAGATTCTCCTACAAGGCTGCAATAAAGAAGGATGCATTCTTAATTCTTAATCGAATGAGCAGCATTCTAATTTATTACCTATTCCACCACACTCCCTCCTAGTGTGTATATTACACTCAGGCGATGGACTGGCCAGAACCCTTTTATTGATCTTACCACACTAGGAATTTAGAACATGGTTTCACTTAATTCAATTTCTGTTTGACTTCCCTGTAATTCTAAAGAATCTGGATAGAGTGATCCAATATGCAGGGAGAGTGGAGGGCCAATGCTGTAGTCAGGGATCTCTGATGATCATTTGTTTCCTGTCAAGGAGTCTTTGCCAAATACACAATTTCAGTAAAAGACAGGCAAGCTTCTGCTTTCTGGATGGAAAAGTATAATAAATAAATCACACAACAGAGGTTGTAGAGACTTTACAGAGAGAACAAAGTCAACAACATTGGGAATTAAAAGCACCTTTCAAGAGTGAAGCATCTATACCTGGATTACTTGGCCAGAAATGTGACAGATGGTAAATCTACTGTCCCTATTACGACCAATAGTTCTGCAATCACATCCATTTTCCCTGGGTTCAGTGCAAGCAAGGAATTTTGCATGCTAGTCAGGGTTTCCTCCCAAGCCAAACTAATAGGACTCCTAATGGGATATTAATATTTAGTTAAATCATTTAGCTACAATTAACAACTTTTCTTTCAGCATCAAGAATTTGGCTGCTAAATCGGTGTCTATCCTATTCTATAGAAGTTCTTATACTGCCTTCATCACTGTGGTATCTGAGTGGAAAACTTTGATTCATACAAAAACCCAATTCTCCAAAGGGAAAATGTTTCATTCAAAACATTTCAACTAGTCCAACTGAGCACCTTTCATTAATGCTCTAAGCAACATGACCAACATCTGTCATGTGTGGGTTACTTTCTCTCTTATCTTCGCTATAGGGGGAGAACTGTGTGTTGTCTTTTCTTTTGGCAGGTTTTTTTTTTTAAATAATATGTACATGCTGCTATGTGTTTATATTAGAGAAGTGTGTCTTACACTTGGAGCAGAAGGTGATGAGGTTTGTGATGTTACTTAAATCCTATGAGTTTGTCCCATAGTCTAGGAATGGCCTCAGAGAAAGCATTGTCTCCTGCACAGGTTTATCTCTTAGTCCTATATATATATATATATCCCAATCAATATATCTGAACTGGCTTTCCCAAATCCCAGTGAAGCTTGGATGGTAAATCAAAATTTATGTGTGTCTGAAATCCTCCCTTCATGGATTTGCCTGTACTGTACACTTTTATCTGCTGGGTAGTCCCAGATATCTAATAACACTGGTCTACAATTTTTGAGAAGTCGTCTGCTTCAGAGATAAAATGTGCTATTTATTATGTATTTTGATGTGTTGAATTCAAATATGACAATTTAAACAACTGATTGGCTACTATTTCTAAGATATTTAAGTTTTTACATTTTATGTCTATGTCTATTGTGTAGATAGTAGAGTTTTAATCATAAATTGTAAACCTAGGTCTTTTCATGTGTTTATGGTTGCTTTACATGATAATATTTCACCTGTCCTGTTTATGGAACACTTTAAAAATCAGCAAAATGCTTATATAAATAACATTTATTATGAAACAAAAGGCAAAAAACTATTATGAACATAGTTTAGTCCTATTCAGTGTCTACTCTGCGCTTCTTGGCTTGTCTCTTGTATTCATTAAATGGAGCATCTCTTGTCACTTTCCAGCAATAGTCTGCAAGCATTGATGGGCTCCATTTGCCCTGATAGCGTTTCTCTATTGTTGCAATGTCCTGGTGAAATCGCTCACCGTGCTCGTCGCTCACTGCTCCGCAGTTCGGTGGAAAAAAATCTAGATGAGAGTGCAAAAAATGTATCTTTAGTGACATGTTGCAACCAAGGCTTTTGTATGCCTTGAGGAGGTTTTCCACCAACAACCTGTAGTTGACTGCCTTGTTATTTCTGAGAAAAATTATTGCCACTAACTGGAAGGCTTTCCATGCCGTCTTTTCCTTGCCATGCAGTGCATGGCCAAATGCATCATCTCAAAGAAGTTCACGAATCTGAGGACCAACAAAGACACCTTCCTTTATCTTAGCTTCACTTAACCTTGGAAATTTTCCACGGAGGTACTTGAAAGCTGCTTGTGTTTTGTCAATGGCCTTGACAAAGTTCTTCATCAGACCCAGCTTGATGTGTAAGGGTGGTAACAAAATCTTCCTTGATTCAACAGGTGGTGGATGCTGAACACTTTTCCTCCCAGGCTCCAATGACTGTCGGAGTGGCCAATCTTTCTTGATGTAGTGGGAATCTCTTGCACGACTATCCCATTCGCAGAGAAAACAGCAGTACTTTGTGTATCCAGTCTGCAGACCAAGCAAGAGAGCAACAACCTTCAAATCGCCACAAAGCTGCCACTGATGTTGGTCATAGTTTATGCACCTCAAAAGTTGTTTCATGTTGTCACAAGTTTCCTTCATATGGACTGCGTGACCAACTGGAATTAATGGCAAAATGTTGCCATTATGCAGTAAAACAGCTTTAAGACTCGTCTTTGATGAATCATGCAGAAGTAACAATTGCTGGTATGAGCTGTTGGCTCTCTCCAAATCATTGGCACTGCAAAAGGCATAGATTTCCTTTTCCTGTTCATCCACTGGCGAAGATTTGTTGCACAAGTGTTGCAGCATATATGTGGGGCCCACCTTTTGCCCTGATCTCCAATTTTGCAGCCAAAATAAAGGTGATAGGCTTTCTTAACCAGAGTGGTTATACTGCACTTTTGTGATGCAAAAGTCACTTCACCACAAACAAAGCAGAAGTTATCTGCACTATTCACACAAGTACGAGGCATCTCTGCTCACTTTGGCTAAACAGAAATGTGTCCCTTTGCAAAATCAAACACTGACAAATAAGAGAGCATGACACTGTATGATTTCCAGAGCTGATATAGGGCAATTTGTTCATCAGAGTGATGTAAGCTTCGTTATGATTGCATCATCCATGACTTCTAGGAATAACATAATGCAATTCATATCATGTATGATGCAATACCAGCTTCAGATTGCATCATTCATTTATTGCCTAAAAAGCAAGTACTGTCCAAACCCAGTCATAGATTTATTCATATATAAATTCATATATCCATTCAAAGATATATTTTAGTCATTTCTGGTTTAAATTAAGATCCCTTCCCTTTATAACTCACTTATCCTCCACCATTCCCAAGTCAAGGGTCGTATATACTGACCCAATAGCATATCTTGAAAACTAGAGCCAATAAACAATTTTAAGCATCATTTTCATTCTCAGTGACCCAGAATTAGTAAAGTTTGACTACATTTATTTCAGAAGCATTTTGGCTGTAGAGCACTGTAATAAAGTTGCAGCCCCATTAAATCCATATCAAATGTCTCCTATCCTTCTTTAGGTATAGCTGGACAATATTACTGTGCAGATAAGATGGGGGAAGACACTTCCACACACTAAAGCCATGAGTGAAATCTTTGTCCCATTGAAGTCAGTGGGAGTTTTGCCATAGGCTTCAATGGGACCAGAATTCCACCTTATATGCTCATAAGGACATCAGCACATTAAAAAAAAAAAGGTATACTAAAACTAATAGTAACAGTCTCTGGGGTATATATCCATACATATAAAATGTCATTGGTTAAACAATACAGCCTTTGAAAATACGTAATTTCTCCCTATGGCTTTGGATCATATTCTTACACTAGTATAGATTTTGTTTCTATTTCTCTCTAGCCGGTCACTGTTTATATAATATACATATTTTATGTGTCATGTGTTTGGCATGAGTGCATTACTCACAAGTGGCATGTTTTCCCAAAGAAATATGAATAAAATTTTATAGCATTTCTCACTATCATATATTTTGTTTATGCCACCTATTTTGTTAGTTTTTAGTCTAATCTGCTCTTCCCCTTTGAAATACATTAGTTACTAAGGAAACGGTTGTATGAGCAAAGCTTAGTGGAATCCACCAGTGTCAGATAAAATCAGGTGATGGAACGGTTTGAAATGCATTGTTCAGTTCATCTGTTGGTTATAACCAAATATGTGGTATAAATATTGAAATGTCATAAAGAGCGTACAGTACCAGTATTAATAATCTAAGTTCAGTAAGATGAGTGTGCCAAGCCATATGTAAACAGTACATTGTCTATGTTACAAAACTAATTTAAAAGTCGGAAGACTTAATTTTAATTGCTAAAGAGGCTCAAAAGATTCACCTTTTATTGCATATACTCATATCACTTCTAACCCCAGTAATTCCTGCTCATTTTCACCCTAGGGCCAATGCAGGCTTAGCCGCATTAATATATATTACAGAAATGTTTCTGAAGTCTTAGAATTCTTTTCTGGGTTTGGCCCAAGCCTAAATAATCAATGTCAGGATGTTTGCAAGTTTTCATTTGCTAATATATACACCGCTACCTCGATATAACATGAATTCGGATATAACGCGGTAAAACAGTGCTCCAGGGGGGCCGGACCGCGCACTCCGGTGGATCAAAGCAAGTTCAATATAACGTGGTTTCACCTATAACGCGGTAAGATTTTTGGCTCCTCAGGACAGTGTTATATCGAGGTAGAGGTGTATATAAAACAAAAGCCAGATAAATTGGTCGGTTTGATGTAGTGCAGCTTTTTTTTTAAATCTTACAGTAATAAGTTATCTTTATTCAGGATAAGGGCACTTTATGCTATTACAGACTTTATGGAATTCTATAAATGTGTATAAGCCACCCCTCTTTCTTTCAGAACTGCAGAGACCCATGTTGAATTTGACCACTCAGTCTTCATGCTGCTTCTTTAAAGTGCCAGGAGTGGCTCCAACAATAGCTTTTCACATCAGTGATTTCAGCTGATTTTATTCTATAAGATCTAATTAGAAGGTTAGTAAGAAATGTACCTGAGAAAGATGCACCCTGAAACTCTCAATGCTTATGTTGGTTTTGCAGATGATGGAAGTCCTTCATGTGCAGAAATCAGAGCTAACCGCTCACATGCCAGTAAAAACAAGGCGAAAGATCCTTTGATGTCACATCATTGTGCATCACACAACATATTCCCAAACTGCTGCACTAATGGCCTACCCCCTTTAGACAATTAATGACTGACATCCTACTGATAGGTATCACTTTAAACATTTTTTTCTCTCTCCCTAGACCCATCTGGGTTATATTTCTATACTGTTCTATTATTTGTTTCACCCTGGAAATACTTTGCGTAAGATTACTAATTATTATTTGTACTGAACAAAAATAAATTATCCCATTGACTTCAAAGGGCTTTGAAGCAGGACGATTGGGTTTAAGTAGGATTTAATTTATACCTAGGCCCCTTGTACTGACCCTCTGAACATGGGTGAATTTCACCTATGCTGAATAAACCATGATACAAATTAAATAGGCCAAGGGTAAAGAAAAGACATTAATTTATTTTCAGTTTGAAAATATAAATGACGCATGGATTTGGAGGTTACATTAATCATTCAAATCCATTTTTACTTAAAAAATTTCTTAGGTTAACAGTTAAAAAAAATCAAAGAAATATTTTCTATATAGGCAAGTTATTTTTGAAGTGGTAGAGAACATTAAATATAACACTCTGATTAAAGAAATTATATTCATTGTCACATAAGTGACCTACTTAATGTAAGTTTTAAGAGTAGGCAAATCAATAAAAATAGAAGGGCATAAGTCAGAAAACAATTATCCACCTTAGCTGAGGGAGTTTTACAGACTTAATTAAAAAAAGTACAGAATGCATTACTGTCAATTAGAGCACACCCTCTGCAATTCATTAAAGCCCTATCCCCTGTGAAGAAGTGACCAACACTCTGTTATGCCCTAGAGAAATGAGGAAGCACACAAAGGGGCAATGTCAGACTAAACAGGGATTGACCTGTTCATAGCACAAAATTATGTTATTCAAAAATGGAGGAATCTGGATGAAAGGGATGGAACTGTAAGAAAAACCTGACCAGGGAGAGCTCTGGTTTGTTTACCGAATAGTGAGGATGGGGATTTGCTATGTTAATTAAGCTATTATTCAATGACAAAAAAAGCAATTACTAAAGAAACCCCACTGACACTTGCCCTGAAAAGATACATGCCTTGCTGGAAAAAATAATGAAATAAACAGCAAAACCAAGGATTTGTTTAAAACTGTTGCTTAATACAGAATTAAAAGCACATTGATCAGAAAGAAGAATGTGACAAAGGGTTTATTAAAAAGAAAAAGGCAGCAAATTTATTAAATACATTTCTATAAACTATGATTCACTAAGTCAGCTCTGTTAATCCATCTGCTTCAGTCATGCCACTTTCCTCTCATCATCTCCTTATCTTTTTCTTACTAGATGGGAGTACCTACTGCAGCTACCATATCTATGGCAACAAGAGACAATGTTTTATATACTGGGGAAGCAAATGCTGCCCCCTCTCTTTGGCCAGAGCGGAGCCAGTGTGTTCTGCCACATGCTGAGTGAGAAGAGACAAGAGTGTAAGAGGTTGGACCTGTTCTTTGATTCAAGCCCATCTCTAGCAGAATTTTTTAAAGTGGCAGGCTCTTCAAGGTATGTGTAAATGTAATTGATATGATTCCAACTCTTATGTGCAAAGTTTGATTTAATTAACATTCTTTAAAATGTTATGTTAGTTAAAAAATGAAGATAGAGACAGAATAATAAAGATCACATCATTTAAACAGCAATAGAAAAAAAACTAAGAACAACTACTAATCTTGATTATTCTTGTTTTGCTGTCAGATACTGGGCCAGATTCTGGGCCCTACTAAAGTTACTTTGACATCCAGCATGTATAAAGCGACCTTATAATTGTTCTAAAGGAGTAACTGAGAATTCTCTCACCATAGGGGAAGGTCCAGCTGCCATAACACCAGAGTGCAGATTCTGTGCTAGATCCTAGTTCCCCCTATTGCACAGGAGGCATCATGAAGGTTAGTGGGGCAGAATGCACAGCAGTCTAGCAATCTTCACTGATGTAATTGCACCTGTGACCAACTGGAAATAGCCTGTGTAGCTGAACAAACTTTATGCATTTAAGTTAAACTATTGAATTAGGTTAAACCTTATTGATTTAGGTTTATACCTTTGGAGTATATTATATTAACATGCAATTGTGTATGTGTTATTGAAGAATTGTACATACCTTCTCTAGTAGGGAAGGGGATGCTAATGTAATTCCTCAGTTATCAGCCCTTGAAAGCCATGCCTTGGAAATGTACTCAGATAATAATTCAAACTGGATTCTCCAGGGACCAACAGACAAAGAAAGGGGATTTGGATAAAGAGCCTCGTGTAAATTGGCTCAGGGCTTTCTTCCTATTCTAGCAAATGAACAGGACATCTGGTCCATGGAGGGCCCGATTCTTGGGGGAGGGTTGAAAGGACTGGGCCTATGAAACCATGTTAGATGGGGTGCTTGTTCTGAGCTGAAGCTGTGAAAAACTTGTAGCCACAAGGAATCCCCTTGGGTGAAGGGGATTCTACTCCTGCTAGAATCCATGCTAGGTTAACTCTGGTAAGCTTGTTAGCATGTGTGTATGTTCCTTTATTGTTTTTAATAAATTTTCTCTGTAATGCTTTTCACCTTAAGAATAAAGTAGGACTTTAATAGTAAGTGCTCTGTGGTACCATAATAAGTGCTCTCGGGCAGCCTATCTCTGCTGTGGATAACACAGTGTGGGCAGGGAACTAACTGTTCAGCCTGAAAATACCCCAGTCAAAAGGGAGAAGAACACATCTCCATACAGGAAAGGCAACAATGGGAGAGCTGGAAGCCTGAGAATGGGTGCCCACTCAGTTAACTAAGTTCCATTTGAAGGGCCAGGTTCTCTCATCAGAAATCAGATTGCACAGTAGTGTCCAAATGCTAATTTTAAGATAAAAAGCTTGATTCTCCTTTCAACAGAGTAAATTAGGATAACTCAAATAAATGAAGTGGATTTATGCTGATGTAAACCTGGTGAGCATTCAGAAACAGACCAAGTGAGTTTGCATAGGTGAAGTGAGGGCAAAATTTGGTTGGCCTATACAATTGCGGATTCAGATTGTGCCTCTGCCAATTTATTATTTATTATTACTGCCTATGGTGGATTCTCTCAATGGTCGTATGTTTTCACAAAGTCAGGGATGAGCACATAGGGAGGGAGCAGGGATTGTGGGGGAAGTGGTTTTTCTTTTCTTTTCTTTTCTTTTCTTTTAGCAGAAATCAAAGAGATTTTTGTTCAAACACATGCACATAACATAAAGCAGGCACAGCAAAGCAAGTGTATAATATTATCATTTACATATCTTTCTACAACCAGATGATAGCCTAGGGTTGTCTTCCACCACCAATATAATAATCAGAGCCACAGATACAGTTGCTGACATCTGAAAACAGGTCTTAGTCTGCAAAAATCAAATTCAAAGCTTCTATATTTAACTTCCTCAATCCTATTCCATACATAAAAGAATCAAGGGATAACAAAAAGCTACAAGTATACATGTTCAGGGAGCCAATGCATTAGAATTCTTGGCCAACATTTTCAAGCTTCCTTGCTCAAAGTTATTCACATAAATATAAGTAGCCTCCGTTTCAGAGGTGCTGAACATTCTCAGATCCCATTGATTACCTCCCACCCTGACCCCCAAAAACATATGTTTGTGGTGTGGTGGGAGTATATTTAAAACACAGGCATCTAAGAAGACACGTTGTGCTGGGATCATGTGATTTTTGTACATTCATTGCACCATCCTCCCACCCCCTCCAGCTCTAACATCCTGGTGGCCGCCATTTTTCAGCATGTCCAAGTGAGAGTCAACATCTATAGTAAAATCTTAGGCATCTGTCTAGAATTCCACTGACCAATGTCTTAATCCAGTACATTCAGTCATATAGGATTTTTCTGTAAAGTTCAAAAAAGCTTGTTCCATCTTTCTAACAATCTTCCTTAAGCCTACTAACATTCAGGTCAATTTCATGTCCACTTCAAATTCCTCATAAACCATTACCTACATTTGATGACATTTTTAAAAGCTCCAAAGTGACTCATTTCTGCTTAACTCTTCTCAGAACAATTGCATGGCAAATAAATAAATAATACATAAATAAATAAAATCAGGCTTTGAAGGTTTTGTTCAAACACTGTTTGGTCATTTATTACAAAAAAAATAAAAAAACAAAACAAAACAATATTTTTTTACATCAGCTATTTCCTATGCACCATGAAATACTCCAGCTAGATGCAAGCTGAGAAGTGTTATTTTAGCCTTCAGAATACCTGTGCTTCCAATTAATGCAATCTAAATTTATGTAGAACACCTGAAAGATGTGGTAGAAAAACGAGTCCTCACTCTGAGTTTGGAGCAACAAGCTAGAGGCAGGTTTATTTGAGCGATTGCAATATGCACGGGAGAGTACACATAGCAGGTCTCCGTTAGGTAAACAATTAGGCAAGCTTCTATACCTTTCATTACATACAATAATGAGCAACAGTTGCATTTTGTTATACATTTCTCTTCCTGATAGCTCACTTTTCTCATTAATTTCTGCCACAGTCTACATTCCATTCTTATCTAACACAAGGTCAAAACAGTATCTCTTACAGTCTGTTCTCATTCGCTTTCTACTTGCCTAGGCCTTCAAGTCTCGCGTTATTAGAGTCAGTGTCAGCCTGACTTTGTTAGCCTGACTCTTGCTCTATTCCTAGAAACTAAGTTCTCTATGTTCAAATTCCCTTTATTCCTTTCTCCACTTCCACAAAGATTATTAAAAAAATAGTATTAGGGATATAAAATTCATATTGAATTCCCTAATTCATACCATAATCTCTGTTTATATAAATGCCATGTAACTGGGCAACTAGAGTTATCCCATAACCATGTCTAGCTCAAATCAAACACTGAACAGGTTCTTTGGACACTAGCAAGATTAAAGGTTGCAAACTCCAAAGCCTGTTGGAGAGCCAGCTAGTTCCCTGATTTAGGAACCAAAGAATTCCCACGGTGGATCAGACTCAGCAGTAAACAGAGAAATAATCTGCCCTCCACATTAGGTCTCATCCTTATTTAATCTTCAGGTTTTGGTGGCAATTATTTCCACAGTTTAATTACACACGGTGTGAAAAAATAATTTCCTTTTCTTTGTTTTGAATTTGCCAACTTCTCATTTTATTGAATGTCTCCGACTCTTGTGTTGGTAGATTGGGAGTTCATTCTCCCCATCTCATTTCTCTGTATCGTTCATTGTTTTCTATACTTGCATCACATATCCTCTTATTTATCTCCTTTATAAGGTAAACAATCTTTTCTTCATCCAAGAGTTTTTCCAGACACTTGATCATTCTCATTACCCTTTTCTGAACCCCGTCTATCTCTGCAATATCAGTTTGGAGACGGATTAACCAGCACTGCACACAGTACTTCAGGTGTGCCTGCATCAATTTATATATAAAGACATATCATGTTTTATATATATTTCACCATCCCATTTCTTGTGCATGTTAACATTTTATCTTTTTTTAACCACAGCTACAAATGTCCCATTCTTGAGCTGATGCAGCTCATTTCAAACCCCATGAAGTGTATGAATTATTTCATTTTTTTCCTCCAACACGCATTACTTTGCCTTTATCGACTTTGGATTTCGTTTGCCATCATGTTGCCCATTTACTTAGCTCATTTTGGTCTCTCTGATATTCATCAGTCTTCTCTGGTTTATAATAATCTAACGAACTTTATGCCTTCTGCAGCTTCTGCTATCTCCCTTCTCAATCCCCTTTTCAGATTTTTAATAAGTATATTAAACATGGGATGTGGTATGGAACCTTCAGGCTCCTCACTGTTAACCTTTTGACATGGTAAAAATTGACTGCTTAGTCTTACTCTGTTTTCAGTCACCTAGCCAGCTTTTGATCTATGACAATACTCTGCCTCTCACCCCAGGACTACAATACTTCTTTAGTAGCATCTTGTATAGGACCTTGTCCAAAGCCTTTTGAAAGTCTAAATAAATTATGTCAAGTGGTTCTTATTTATACACTATTTTGACATGTTCAAAGAATTCTAAGACTCTGTTTTCCTTTGCAGAAATCATGCTGGCTAGCCCTCATCAGATCATGATTTTCCAGCTGTTGTTGTTATGCCATTTAATTTCAATTTCCATCAATTTGCCAGCTGCAGAGGAAGGCCCATTTGGTCTATTATTCTCTGGATCACTCCTCAATTATTTTTAAAATATAATACAACATTTGCTACCCTCCAGTCCTCTGCAACAATACCTTTTTAAATGTGAGATTGCTTATTTTTGGTAGCAAATCAGCTCATACCTCAGCTCCTTCAGAACTCTTGGTAGTATGACATCTGGGCCGGGTTCCAATTGCATTTTAAAAAATTAAGTTGCTCCTGCACCTCTTCTTCTGGCATCTTCTAAATATCTTAGAGTACCTCAACTTTATTACCAGAGAAGAGAAAGGCCAGGGTAGAATCTCCCTAACAATTTCAGTGATGAAGACTGATACAAAGAAATCATATAGCTTCCCAGCAATGTCCTTATCTTTTCCTTAATATGTCTCTCTAACCCTGGTGAAACAGTAGACCTACCAGTGCTTTCAAAGCCTTCCTGCTTCTGATATTTAAAGTGTCTTGGGCTTCTTTTTTTTTAACATCTTTAGCTATTTGCTCTTCAAAATCCATTTTGGCCTTTCTAATTTTCCCTCTTACTTTAATGCCTGATGTGATTTATGCTCCCATGTATTAGCTTTCCTAGCATGAGATTTCCAGATTTTGAAGGATTTCTGTTTGGCTCAAATACCTTCTCAAACCTTGCCATATAGCTATATTGGTTTACTTCTTGCTTCTCTTTTTGTTCTGTGGTTTTCAGTTTTCAGACTCAGTTTTCTTCTAAGACACTTTTTTTAAAAAATAACATCCATGCCATATGTAAGTGGCAATATACTTAGGTTCAATGTCCGAAGGGCAGGCTGATTACCAAGAAAGGAGCTGAGCCACTAGTAACAGTCCGATAAAAGATATTACCCACCTTGTCTCTCTGTGTCACTTCATGGTACTGTACCTGTCCCTTGGATGTTGAACCCAAGTATTTTGTGCTATTACTTAGTGACTCAGCCGATGTCGCTTCTTGAATTAGCTCCTGTGTGTTGCTTAAGACTAAAAACTGCCTCTCCTCTTGTGTGCCCTAGAACTGTTCCAAGAAGTGATCAGTTCAAGGGTTGAGGAATTGTTTATCTAGACTTTGTCCAATTGTGCCATTTGACCAGTTTATGTATGGGTAATTGAAGCCCCCAATTATCATTTTGTTCATTTTTGTTACCTCTGATCTCTCTGAGCTTTGTACACTCAATTCTCTTTCCCTTTTCCAGAGGCTGAGAACATAGCCCTATTAATATATTTACATTATTACATATTGGGAATTGTACCCATATAGATTCAACAGTGTAGTCTTCTCCATTCAGTTTTTATATTGATAGATTCTATGGAAACCTTTAGATACAGTGCTATTCCTATACCTCTATGGCTCAATTTGTCTTTCCTGTATAGTTTGTAACCAGATATTACAGTATCCCACTGGTTTTTGTCAGTCAACAATGTTTCCATAATGCCCCTGAAGTCCTCTTCAATTGCAAGGCATTCTAATTCACCTATTTTTGCTTTTAAACTTCTTGTATTTGTTTAGAGATATTTATAGTTTTGCATTCTTAACTAGGTATCTTTTTATTTAACTAGTTAATTTGACTCTACTGATATTTCAGAATTTAACTCTGTATTCTTATCCTGCCACTGTTCCATTTCAGTTTTGATTTGCATCCTACTCTGTACTGGATACACATGTACAATTGCATTACTTACATCTGACATGGGTCTTTTTCAATCTCACTTGCTGAACTTGTTCCAACGGTAGAAATAATTAAAAAGTCATTGGGCCAGAGGGACAGAATAATTGTATAACTCAGTAGTTAGGGTACTCACCTGGGAGGTGGGAAAAGCATGTTCATATCCTGTTCCAATGACTAGTTATTTATACACAATAGAGCAACTTCAACCAGAGCGACTGAGAGTGGGCTACATCAGAAGATCTCATAGCACACTGGCTAAGGCACTGTACTGCTGTGTAAGAGACCCAGTGTCAAATCCCTTCTCCAAATCAGCCAAAGTGGGGAATTAAATCTAGGTCTCCCATATACCAGATGAGTGCCCTAACTTCTGGGCAAAAGCTTATAAGGGAGTTACTGGCACTGATACTGCCCTCATCCCATTATGTAAATCTTGCCCTTTAAACATACCCAGAAATAAAAAAATAGTTATTTGTTCTGCTCTACCAATGAGGCCCCGGGCCATAGCCTTCTAACTAGTGATCTAAATTTGGCTTCCAGGACCTTTCTCCTACATTTTTCTACATCACTGCTCTCTCTAGGTACAAGGTTTTATTATTATAAGGGGTTTAATTACATAGTTTTCCAGGATGCAATAGTTAAATTTAGTGCCTACTTCCCCTCAGTGCCAAGCTCCAACTCCATCCTAACTTAGCTATGCTGACTTCTCAATTTATTGGGACCCTTTTCTCTCTCAAGAGTGACCTCTTGCTAACTAGCTGTGTATGTATAGAACCATGGAACCAAACCCAAAGGAATTCTTTCCTTCCACCCGCTTAATCACTGGTAAATTAATCTCCTGAAGTCTGACGCCAAAGAGCCTAGTACAATGTCTAGCTCAAAGAGTAACTGTAAAGATATTAAAGTCCTTTAATATTAAACGTAAACCAATTTTATAATTGGAGTTTGACTGCCTGATTGACTGCTGTTATTTAACTGCTCGTATAACAGTTGTGGCCCTGGCAAATAGTTATTGCCTCTAAACCAGAATCTAGCTTTTATCCTCCAAAATAAACTCTCATCTTGAGTGTAAGCTTCCAGCCAAAGTAAAGACAACTTACCTGAAGGAACTCCAACTCCATCCAAACTCCCCTATGATCACTCCCTCTGTTGCTTCTCCCCACTCTCTTAACAAAAAAATATCTTTTATCTGATTTCAATCTTCAAAAACACTAAACTCTCCTACAATCTTTCTCTGTATAACTTATACTCTCCTTAGCTTTGACGGGAATATTTTTATACCAATGTACCTCAGAAAATAGGTTTGCAGCCCTACTCAAACAAACAAAAAGTATCCTAAGGAGGATGAAATACCCTGGCTTTCCTCCCACTCATAGAATGGAAAATAAAACTTGCATCTACACTTTAACGGAAGAAATCACATTATCAAGAAAGGGTAACTGAGGCCTACTCACCAAGGACTTGATCCAAAGCCAATTAAATTCACTGGTCATCTTCCCATTGACCTCTATAAGATGTAGGGCTTGTGTATACAGGGAAGTTAGTGCACAGTAATTTAACTCCCTGTGTGGACACACCTACTTTGCACTAAAAGTGCCTTGAAGCAGTTTAGCTTAGTACACCCCCAAAATGCATTAGTCTAATATGCACAAAGGCACTCAGTGCACAGTAATGGTGTCCACATGGGGAGTTAGCACGAAGTAGCTAGGGTGCACTAACTAGCGCAAGTTTTTTCCCCCACGTACACAAGCCCTTAGATCAGGCCCTAGATCTCAGAAGATGGTTCAAGGATGTCCACTTAAGCATCACTTGATGAAATAAGCCCAGGATCTTTATTCCACTGGATCCACATTTGGTAGTCATCACCCTTACCCCTCCTTTACATCTGATCCTTCCACTACCATGTTCTTCAACCCCTCTGCCCAGCTCTATCACTATTCTTTACTTTATTTCTACTTCTTTACTCTCATGAAGAACAGGATACATTATATTTACATGCTCAAAAGGTGAAATCTATGCATCTCTTGAAACAACAAAATTGGGTTTGGAAGACTTTCTTTATTTTCATGGGGTGCTCAGAGTTATGAACATTTCACAGTTATGAACATCCTCCATTCCTAAGGTGTTCATAACTCTCAGGTTCTACTATCATTCTTGTGTGAACTGTCAAGGAAGAAAGGTCTTCTGTTTCTTTAAATACAAAATGTTATCTTCTTCATCCAAATTATCTAGTAAATCTCAAAAAGTGTTTATGATCTTGCTCTAACATGCCACTGAACTTAGTTAGCTGAAAAATATAAGCAGCAAAGCTCAGTATGCTAAATTTGTATCATCATCAGTGTGTGGCTAACAAAGCATGTAATTTTTACCTTCATCAGAAAGAAAAGCAAAGCAGTGGCTAAGATGCAATTTAATCACTAAAGCATGTTAAAATAATAAGCTGCCAGTAATGCATGTATTTCATTCTACAAAGTATACAATTATTTAATACTAATGTAAAAGACTACAGTTTGATCAGTAAACTATGTATCTTGCTCTATTAATTGTATACAATCTCTGCCAGCAAAATATATTAGGCAGTTTGGTTAACAATACTTATTTTAATTCATAAAATGATACAATTCGATCCTGTTAAATGTTGATATCAGAAAGTGAAATATGCAATTTCCTCTCATACTCATATATAGTGCAATCTACAGCATATAACTTGGGTCCCAATACTGAAATCCTTGAGTTTAGGAATCATGGGTTCAATAAGGAATAGAGAGTAGGGCCCTAAATCTGTACAATATGTAACATTCTTCTAAAGAAAGAACAATGTGCATGTATCAGCAAAGTATCCATCATAATGGCAACAAATAGAACTCCCCTACTAGAGTACAGAATTTCTGGAGGGGATTGGTGGGAGTTGGGGTGGGGGAATGTTGTGAATACATTAACTGAACACAAATTTGCCCTTTACTTGTTGACTCTTCATTTTTAAAATGCCAGGTATGCATTAATTAATGAAAGTGATCCATACTTTTCACCTTTAGATTTAATGACTGATACCATATCTTTTTTACTTGGTGCAGGGAATCAAATATATAGATAGGGACTGCCTCATGAACACTTTTGATAAAAGTATTTATGGTAAGTTAAAATTAATGGGAAAGGGTATGGTGGCACAATTTCATGTTTCATGAGTAACCCGACTCTTTATTCTTTTCTAAAGTTTGAATTTAATGGGAACATTTCTATATCTCCTTCAGTTCAGTTCATTTCCATATATTTCCCATAAATTAGGTTAAACAAGTCTTATTTCATTTTGGTATGTAGAAGGCATTACATTCATGTTACAAAAGATACACTTATGTAGACCTGTATTATAAACTGTCTGTGATTCCATGGAAAGTTTATTCCTGCCAGAGGCAGAAGTAATCTGCATGAGATATAGGAACTATTATGTCCAGGAGCATCTATATTGAAGTGCATTGACCATGCTGATCTGGTTAACATTTCCATTGGATACCAGGGGTCTCCCCCTCAGTTCCTATTTACATATTCTCAAAACCATACAATTATTAGTTTCTATGCTGCCTGAATGACATTCCCAGTTTGCTATTTCAGCATATGTGCCAAAGCCATTGAAATAAAGTGTGCAGTAATTTTTTACTATTTGGATAGTAAATTGACCTGTGTTCATATCTGCTGGATTTAATTCAGCCCCACAGAAGCAGGGATGATGTGCTACGAGGGTTGTTCACAAGGTAGTGTCAGAGCATGAGTGTTCTGAGCTATGTCTCTTCTTCCCAGGTGCTTCTAGGCCACACCCTCGCATCAATCTGTGTCACTCAATTTGAGTCTATTCTGGGCAGCTGAAAGACCCTTGGTGAAGCAGGGATTGTAGTGCAAGGTGTCCACAACTACTGGAATTTCTGCTGCTGGGAGACATTTTCCCTGGTTCACACCACTGGCATAACTAAGGGTAAATCAATGCTTGTGGGTTTTTTTAAGAGCTCAGTTCATTGGGTATTAATCACTGGCTTCTGGCAGGAAGTCACAAACTAGCTGTTGTTTCTCAGCCAAGCTATTTACTCCAAATCTCAGCTAGATATTTTAAACATACTCCTGTCAATAAGGCTGAAAAGCCTTCCCTCTGCAGTGAGAGAATAAAGACTCACTGAGAAATAAATATCTATCCTGAAGGTTACTTAAAAACCTAATGCACTTCAAAATCAGAGCATGAATAATCTCACTCTAGGCTCCTCCTTCAGCACCAGTATTTCAGCCTCCAGTTCCATTCCCCAACTTTGAAATAGTCCTCACACCCTCCTCAGTTCCTCCTGCAGTCAACTACTATCATCTTACTTCTACATCCTACTAACTTCCTAACCCTCATCTTCCCCTCCCCGTTGGCCAATATTTTTCTTCTCATATAATTTGCTTTTTTCACATGGCGATGAGCACAGAGCACCAGGTGATCCTTCATTCCCCTGTTCTAGTTCTGTATCTAGACAAAGAAGCCAGATTGAATATTAGTTGCAACAAGGGATCGCGTTCTGTATATTCTGGCCCTTCTGGCCAACAGAAACAGTACAATTATTTTGGACTCCAGCTTAGTACAGATGTATAAACTATCTCCTTTTTTAAATTGGGCTAAAATGGAACATTGTGAAAGGACATACCTAACAATATCTAATTTCTCTCTGTAGAAGATGAGAAGTTTAATACTTCAACCACATTTTTAGGTGTAGAAAACTTCACTGTGACTTTTAATTATTTCTTGCAGGCAAAGGCAGATCATAAATTTGAAGCTAGTTGTGAGAACTTCTGTCATCTTCAGTCACTTATTATTTATAGAAATGGCATCTTATGGCTTAGAGGTTCTTTTGCAGTGCATAGTATAAAATGGCTGCTTTGCTGGGGTAGACTTCACAGTGATGTAATCTACATTACTGTTTCTCACTACCCTTGAATAATGACCATTATCTCAATTAGCTCCAGGAAAAACAGTCACAAACCTTATTAAACCATCGTGGACTGGATTTAGAAGTCTTTTGGCAAACTTTCAGTCTCTGTAGAGCTTTGTCTGCCTGAATTTGAGTGATTTGCATATTGCTAATCATTACATTCAGCACTGGAGTTTTCTTTGTAATTAGTTCTTTTAAGTGCATCAAAGCTTTAGCGAACATATATTCATTTGACAGTTTGTTAATTGCTTTTTATGTTGTCATCTTTATGGCAAAGCAGCTTTATGATCTTAAACCTCTGAAACATTTTAATTTCCCCTAGAACTTGATATTAAAGGACTAAGAACTATGGTCAGATTAAACGAGTTGCACTAATTTGAAGATACATGAGGTCTTTTTGACGCATCAGTTCAGTGTTAGACAGTTTTAACCCTTCTTATGAATTTTAAAATCTAGAGAAAGAAAAGTCCTATATGATTATCCAATCCAGCCCCCTCATAGTAAAGGATTGCTCCCCATTTATTACTGTTTTGTTCCACAGGCTTCCACTGGGAATTTATTTCACAGATTAGTAAATTGTCAAACAGATTTTCCCAATATTCAGGAGAAATTACCTTTTTCATTTTTAGTTTAGTCCCATATTCTGCTACGATTGTCCCCTCTATTCTTGGTGTTTGTTCTCAAATATTCATGGGTCATTTTAATGTATCCCCTTAGTTGTTACTTGGCCAAGAGTAGACCATACCTGACAGGAGTTCATCTACTCTGTTTTTTAAAAAAAAAAAACTCCAGTGACAGTGATTCCACAACCTCCCTTGGTAATCTATTCCAGTGTTTACCTATCCTTATAGTTAGAAAGTTTTTCATTATTTCTACTCTAAATCTCCCTTGCTACACATTAAGTCCACTACTTCTTGACCTATCTTCAGAGAACAATTGATCACTGCTCCCTTTATAACAGCCCTTTACATATTTGAAGGCTATCAGGTCCCCCTTGAGTCTTCTTTTTCAACACTAAACATGCCCAGTTTTTTGTTTTTTTACACCTTTCTTTATAGGTCAGGTTTTTAAACCTTTTTATAATTTTTGTCACTCTCCTCCAGTATCTCTCCAATTTGTCCAGATCTTTCTGAAAGAGTAGAGCCCCAAACTGAACACAATACTCTAGCTGAGGCCTCATGAGTGGAGTGGAACAATTACCTCTTGTGTCTTACTTAGGACATTTCTTTTGCTATACACCAGAAAGATGTTAGCCTTTTTTACAGCTGCATCCCATTGTTGACTCAAATACAATTTGTGATCCACTATACAACTTTTAAATCTTTCTCTGTAGTACTACTACATAACCAGTAAACCCCCATATAATATTTTTGCATTTGATTTTTTCCTACTAAATATAGTACTTTGCACTTGTCTTTATTAAACTGCATCTTGTTGAATAGATATCCTGAATTCTAATCCTGTCCTCCAAAGTGCTTGCAATCCCTTCCAGGTTGGTGTCATCTGCAAATTTTATAGTTATGCTCTCCACTCCATTATCCAAATAATTAATGAAAATATTGAATAGTACTGGACCCAGGACAGATCCCTGCAGAACCCCACTTGGTATGCCCTCCCAGTTCAAAAGCTAACCACTGATAACTATCATTGCAGTATGTTTTTTCAATCAGTTGTGCACCCACCTTCTAGTAATTTCATCTAAACCACATTTCCCAAGTTTGCTTTTGAGAATGTCATGTGGGACTGTGTCAAAACCTTTATTAAAATCAAGATACATCATGTCTACTACTTTTCCCCTCCACCCCACCCCACCACGCACACACACCCATACACTAGTCAAGTAATCCTGTCGAAGAAGGAAATTCGGTTGGTTTGACATGATTTGTTCTTGACAAATCCATGTTGGCTATTCGTCATAACCATATTATCCCCTCAATGTTTACAAATTGAGTGTTTAATAATCTGTTACAATATATTTCCAGGTATCAAAGTTAAGATGACTGATCTATAATTCCAGTGGCTCTCTTAAAAAAAAAAGTTAGGTACTATGTTTTCCCTTCTCCTGTTCTCTGGGACCTCACCTCTTGTCCATGAGTTCTCAAAAATAATCACCAACTTTATCCTCAATTTCATTGTGGTGTTGATAGTTAACATTTGTGAAGAGAAGGTTCTATTTAGAGATGGACCTAAACTGGGACCCTAAATCTGAGCCACCTCTCTGCTCTGCAAAATCTGGGATATTCCAGAACCTAATTTCATGGTTCAGGTCCAGAGCTGGTTCATAGAGGCTTTTTTTATTCCTTTAATTGGTTAAAGGATTATATGAACTCAAATAGTCTTTTTCCAAAAATTACAGCAACACATTTGTGTATTCAGTGGAAAATGACATATGAATATGAGTACAGATCAAATCCTGCAAGATGTCGAGAAACTGCAACTGACTTTCTCAGTACCCTGAGAATTTAGACATAGGGGCATGTTGTTTAATAAATATTGTATTTTTGACATATCTGTGGAATTTGCCACAGAATCTAGCCTGGCCATAGAATTGTGCTGTTATCAGAAAAGAGACATGGTTTTTTCTGTTCATTTTGCTTTATGAAATTAAAATAGTTGTGTATCTAGAGTACAGTTCTGCTTCCATTCAAGTCAATGGAAAAGTGAGAGACAAGATGGGTGAGGTAATATCTTTTATTGTGCAA
Organism: Malaclemys terrapin pileata; assembly: GCF_027887155.1. Classification (NCBI taxonomy): domain Eukaryota; kingdom Metazoa; phylum Chordata; order Testudines; family Emydidae; genus Malaclemys; species Malaclemys terrapin. The sequence continues at coordinate 96,735,105 of NC_071509.1, forward strand.
ACTTCATCTGAAGAAGAGCTCTGTGTAAGCTCAAAAGCTTGTCTCTCTCACTAACAGAAGTTGGTCCAGTAACATCTATTACCTCACCCACCTTGTCTCTCCAGTATCCTGGGACCAACATTCTTACAACAACAATGGAGATTCAGCTGTTTACTGGATACAAAGACTGAGCCCTTGTGCAAAAGTACATCCAAACTAACTTTGCGCATTTAAAAACTTTTTCACAGCATTATCAATTCTTTATTATTATTTTATTGGCATAACCCTGTAGTGAACCTCAATATGCACCTGAACAGTGTGTGTCATTGATGTCTGTTGTTTCATTTTATGCAGGCTACAGCAGTTGTTTGTTGATGCTTCCATTTTGTTGTTTCTCATTTCCAATGGTACAGCACAAATTTAACTGATACATGAACTACTCGATGCAAAAAAACTACTCACAACAGTTCTATTTCTTTAATATATTTATGCCACATATGAAATCATTATGTATTTAGAAACAATGAGATTGTGAATAATTGGTTGTGATACCTTGGATCCATTATTTATGACCTGACTATACTGATCACTAATACATAAATCCAATTACATGGATGGGACTGAATAATTTGTCTTTTATCTTTGTGATGAATAGTGTTGCAATAATGATATCCATTCTTCAGTACCAATATTCTCGAAAATCTAACACCTTTTGTAGAACCTAGATTTTGATATACAGTAGTTATGCATGCAAACTACATAAACATAAATCTCCAGTCTTCTGAAAGCTGTTTCCAAGAGCCATTGTGCACTTTCATAACCATCAAGATAGCAGCCTTTCTGAGAGAAACTATGCAATACATTCATATTGACTGGGAGATATCTACAAATGTGTTTCTCACATGTCAAACTTTCTTGACTGTTTAAATTTTAGTCTTTACATTGACAACTGAATTACAACTAGACTTAACTAATTCTTTGCATTCTGGTTGACTCATTTTTTGTTTCCAGGCAAAATGGAAAATTGAAGATAACTAGTGGTCACTAAATTATCACACTGCAGTAATTTTATTACTGAAGTAATATCATGCCTCATCACATGACAGTAATGAATTCCCCAAATTTCCACAAAGGAATTTACTCTATATTGAATTCTCTTGAAAATATCCAACATTATCCACAGCATACTCACAAGACTGCACATAAAGAAAAAGCAAGTTTTATGTATTTATGAACAAAACCATTGTATTTGCATACTCAAAAATACACAAATAATAAATTACTCTATCACATAAGCTATTGCTGGAATAAGTAGTGTATGTTTTTCCTAAAATACAATTAAAAAAAAAAAAAAAGGTCCAGACCTTCAGCATGGAGCTACACAAATTTACACCACCTGAGGATCTGGCTCCAAATGTAATGCTCTCATTCATAACAAAGCAGGAAAATGGTTTTACAAAATTAACAGTAAGGGAGCAGAAAATGATGGATGGACGAACAGAAAGCAATCCAGCATTCATAACTGAACAAATGCTAAATTACTTTGAAACACGTTATGGTCATAAATGTTAGTTGTACATGAATCCCAAATGAGTGTATTACAATCAGAGCTACTGGAATGATTAAAGTAAAGTGTTACTAATATGCTCAATGACTGTGATTGCAGTTACAAAAAATTGATGTTTCGAATCCACTAGAGATAAGGTTTTTAACATAATAATGTGTCTAAAGCCTTTCATATTATGACTTTTACAATATTGCTAATTAATATTCTTAGAGAAACGAATTGAATACCATAGGTAAAACAGCAATAGTACCAAAAGGCATGATCTACTTCAGTGGTAAAATCCAACACCACCTGTTTTAACATATAATGAAAAAAAATGTATCAACAGTAAGATAATTGACATTTGGCTATTTTCACTCAATAAAAATTCTGTAAAGGAAACTTGAAAATGTCAGTAAATTAGCTAATTTCACATTTTTTTTCAGTAAAATATTTGGCTTAATTTCTACAGTACTCAAGAAATCAAATGCACCAGTTTCAGAATTTTACTTGTCCTACATATGAGCTATAAAAAATAAAAGTACACAGACACATCCACACCCAACCATTCACACCCACCAACCCTTGCAGGCATACCAGTTAAAGATTAATAGTATAGTTTAATGGAAAAAACATTAAATTTGTAAGATGAAAAAAATTATATAATTCCATAGGAACTTCTGCCTGAGGAACAAGGCTTTTTAGTTACAGTGTAATGTGCAATTTTTAATGTAAATTGTGAGACAGATGTTGCAATCCCAAGCAATATCTTTGGGGACCATATGATATTAAGTTTATGTATCAATATGAGCCACAGATTGTATGCAACTCCAAGGGCTTTTGGCATAAAAAGGCTACATTTAAACTGACTCAGGACTTTCTTTCTGATTCAGCAAACAGACAAGAACTTGTATCCAAGGGGAGCCCCATCCCTTTCAGAAGGGCTGGAAGAATACTGGCCAATGGGGCCCTATAACACTGATGGGTGACCACTGGTAAGCTTTTCGCATATAGGATTTTTTAATATTTTCTCTGCCATGCTTTTACCTTAAGAATAAATGTGCTTGCTTAGAAAGGTGGTAATTTCTAACTGCTAGCACTGCACTGGTCTAGCCTTTGAAAAGAAAGCAAAACAAGGTGGGCTGGACTTTAGGCAGACTGGCTTGCTGGAGATATTATAGCATGAGGCAGTAGGCTGTTTAGCCTTAACTCCACCATGGTCAGAAGGAAGTGGGACAAGGACCTCGGACCAGAGAAAGGTGACAGCTGGATACCTGAGACTGACTGAGCACTGCTGGAGTGGACCATGGATAAACAGATAAAGGGAGTTGGGGCAGAATACAATTTAAAGATATTTAAAGATACAATGATTATAGACAATTTTTTTTTAAAACTGGAAGTTATCCTGAAAGAGAACCACCATGCTGGAACTATGTGTAATGGATATAGTCAGCAACCAACTTTTCTGTTTCATCTAGAGTTTTTGCATCAACTTCATGTAGTGTTAAATGCCATAAGCATTTCAACAGATAAATTTATAAACAACAATCATCATACACTAGTTAGGGGTATCACCTTTTGTGTGTCTGGCTATGCTACTACCCACCAATGCATCAGGCAGGCCATTTCTCGAGTTCAGAAGTTCAATTATCACTTGTTCTGACTCTCTTCCCCTCACTTCTTTGTAATGCTTGTGTTGGAAGAAATCTTCCCATCAACCCATTAGAAGTACATCGACCTTTCGTATAGGCCCTTTACAAATACTAATGCACCTTACAGCCCAATACATAGCCTCTAGAGTTCAGCCAGATCACCCACATACTTGCCAACTCACTGGACATGCCCCTGATCTGCTCCCAAGATCTTCCCTTCCCAAGATTGCAGAAAAAAAGGAAGAGACCGTTCACAGAAGTTTCCCTGCTTGGTCTGCGCTTGCCCTGCCCTTCTCCATGCAGTGGGATTGTATTGACTCATTGATTTTGGAGTCTTCCAATGCCTTAATGTGTGCAGAAATATTTGCCTCAAATTGTCCACGCCAGTTAATTGCATTGCCTGGGATGTACTGTGATCTAGTGGCTTTGGTAGAATACTGGGGGACAGGAGAATTGGGTTCTAATGCTGGTATGATTTTGAGCACATCACAACTTCTCAAAGCCTCTGCTTTGGTTGAAATGGGATAAAGATTCTACTGAATAATGTGTATGCAGTGCAATGACAGTTCAAGTACTAGTATGACCAATATGACAGAAGTGGAAACAACTCAGAATCTCCAGCTCCTAACTCTATGCTTAATCCAGTAGATCGTAGGGTACCTGTCACTACCTCCACCATCACCACCATACAAAGTGTGAATTTTCAAGCAAAAATAGATTTTTCTCTCCCCCTCCCTTCCCATAAACATCCTGATAGTGAAAAATATTTTGCATGGTATTTCCTAGAGATATTCCCAAATTTCAGAATTCTGCTTCATTTTCATAGCTGTTACATAAAGTCCAAGGGTATATCAATACTGCCACTGGGGGCGAGCATGCTTCCGAGCTCAGATAGATAAACACATGCTATCTCTGCTCAAGCTAATGAACAAAAAAATAGCAATGTAGCCAGGGCTAGCATGGACGACAGCTTGAGCTAGCCACCTGAGTACAAACCCACCAGGATCCCCTTCATACATAGCTAGCCCGAGCCACTGCCCATGCTACCAAGGCAACACTACCATTTTTTTGCACTAGCTCAAGTGGAGCTAGTGTGTCGGTCCTCCTGAGCTGGGACACATGCTCCTATTTGCAATGTAGACATACCCTAAAAGAGCCAAATTTCAGCAAGCTAACTTACTTTTCCTAGGAATATTTTGTTCAATCTATTTTTATTGAGGGTTGACAGTAAAATGATAGGCTTATACCACACAGTTGCATTCATAAATGCAATATATAGCTGATCACTACTGTGGTCTTCTTCATAAGGGATAAAGGAAGTTATATCTTTTGACAAGTGAAAGTGATACCTGATTCATGACCAGAAGCAGAAGGGTGATGTTGTCCACAACTGTTCTGGCCTCTTTAAGAAGCAACAGAAACACTATTCCACGGGTCCTCTGCACAGGGCCGGCTCCAGGTATTTTGCCGCCCAAAGCAAAAAAAAAAAGCCGGAGTGCTGCGGCCGAAGCAAAGTGCCGCCCCTTGAAAGGTGCCACCCCAAGCACATGTTTGGAATGCTGGTGCCTAGAGCCAGCCCTGCCTCTGCAACAGAGCCACGGAGGGATTTCGGGATGTGGTTTACACATTTATTTACACATTCCTTTTTCAGTCAATGGCTTCCACATCTTTCATGTACAGATGTTTTCTGCTCTTAGTGGGAGTAGTCTGTGCAAAGGGTGTGTGCATAGGACTGAGTAAGCTAGGATACGTGGGCATCTTAGCACTGTTGTTACAGGATGTTTGTGTGTATATGTCTGGGAAGCCATTACTTCTGTTTCCAGGCAGTAGTCAGAAATGTAGCCAATACAGTATGCTGAGCACATGCAATGCATATTTTTTCCTCTCAGTGCTCTTAGGTTTCAAATTGCTTTAGATGACAAATGTGAAATGCTGAAAGTGCTTGCAAATTGCAGGAACAGATTTTGAGTATGCTTAAAGAGCTGCTTACATTTATGGAAAACTTTGAAAAATATTTTGTTTAGACTTCTACTCCTATTCCTTTCCCCTCACACTTCATTAATGATCTTTCTTCTCTCTAAAAAACTTTTCCTACATATGCCCCATCTAAAGTCAGAATTAAAGCTGTGCAGGGGACAGAAACTCCATTTTGTCAAGGATTTTGACATTTCAAAATCTGGCTTCATTCCAAATTGGAACAATATCCCAAAATTACAAAGTCTCCACCAAAGAAAATGCTGAAAAAATATAGTTTAGGATCAAAACATTTAATTTCAATTTAAACTTTGTTTTTATTTCATATTATAATTTAAATATACAATAAAACATTTGGAAATGAAGTCAATACAAAACAAAAAATAGAAACATTTAATTGCACAAATGTCAAAATGGGACATTTCAGCATTCTTGGAATTGTTCGGTGTGGTTTTTTTCTTGATTGTTCTCCAAAATGAAATTTTAGCAAGCTTGACACCATTTTTCCAAGTGTTTCAATTATGGTGGAAAATTGTCCTATCAAAGTTTTTCTTAGTAGGTCTAGTTATAATCCTGTCACTTTATTACCATTTCCACAGTAAAACAGTATGATGTCAAAATAAGGATTATGAATTCATAGGGTTAGTGGGTGAAATAAGCATACAATCTCTAAAAAAAAATACTATTTTTCTGAAAATGTGTGCACATGAGAGAAGTGAGAGAGAGAGAATTGTTTATTATTATTTAGAGAGACTGACAAATGAGTACGTAAATCTGTATCAGCAACCCGGCATTTATGAACAACCCTACAATAACAAGTCAGTATTCTATGTGAAAGAGAAAACATATCTGTAAAGAAAGATTTCAGCACCAACTTTGCAAGAGAGTTATTAAAAAGAGTGCAGCTTTAAAAAATTACATATGGCAAACATGTCAATTAAGTACTTGTAATAACTTTTGAATTGTTATGGTGGATTAATGAGATGACAATACATATATCTCAGGGAAAATAGCACATGGAAATATCTCCACACAGATTGTACGTGCACATAAAATATATTTATATTTCCTCAGTACTATAGAATATTTGTGAAATAAAGTGACAGGTACAAAATAATTGTATATAATTATAATAATTTTATCTGCTGTGGAAACAGCATGGTTCCCAGCAGTAAATGGAAGTACAAATAATTATTTCTTGCCAAAACAAATTCAGCTTTACATTTTATCATTCCAACAGTTTTATTAACAAGATAACAGCATTTTGTCCCTACAGCTTTGAAAGCAGAACCATGTGAATTAATAGCTAATTCAGATTTAAAATTAATGAGCTTTCCTTCGTTGATTTTCCCCCCAATTTTCTTGAACAGTATTTCCTTTAAATAGTCTTTCACATAATGCACAATCTTAAGTCCCAATTGAGTAACAATGAAGTCTCGTTAGTCTTTGTCACCTCATAATCATTCATGCTGCATTTTAAACACGCAACATAAATTGCTGCCTTGGGAAATTATTTTGGAGTTATGGAAGAAATATGTGCCAGTTTAACTCTAGTGTGTTTCTGTAAAACATTTTATACTGGAGAAATTTTACGGGCCGTACAAAAGTCTTTTCTCATTAAATTACTTTTTTTTCCCTGATAAATGTAGGTTACTTTTCACATTTGTTAAATGCTAAATTGCCTAACTATATTATAAGAGCTCCATGTGCAAGAGTGTGTTTCTTCCACAAAGGTCATTATGTTAGACATTCTTTTAAAGGGAACAACTAATGTGGTATGAAATTGTTCACAGAAAATCAAGAAGTAATAAATCTGATGGAGAAATAATTGCATAACTTTTTTGTTGGTTTGTTTGTGGCTGGTATTCATTTCTCCACTTCATGGAGACAGAATCTGAACCTGCACCACGTAAACCAAATGGCATTTAGACAATGGGATGGGAGCAAGATTGGGCCTGAGGATACTGAGCTACCAATTAAGCCAAGTTAACACCTAAGTGGGAATTCCAGAAGAAATCTTATGCACCATTGAAATCCCTCTTAAGCCTTACTTTGAAAGTTTAAGTGGGATTTATGTGGCACATATGCCTTTGCACAATTTAACTTTTTATGGATACCAGTTTAATTTTACTTTGAGACCTCATTTTCTGCTTCTGTAATATGCCTTCACTCCTTTGTTGTATACAACATACTCCTACTGGGGTTGATTTTAATGTTATAGGGACAGATTATTCTCCTCCATGTGTAGATCTCAATCCTCATCTACAGAAGAAGAAGAAGAAGGGGAATTATCAACATTTGTCACACCATTACCCCCTGCCCACAGTCGTATGGGAAGGCATTTTCCAGAGAAAGCATCTAGAAGGTGGGAGGAGACTTTGTAGAGTCCTGGACTCGGTGGGAGCAGGGGATGCACATAACATCTCACCCACTCCATACAGATTCTCCAAGAAAAGCAATAGAGTTAGGTTATATTTCCCCCTCAAAGTGGAGATTGCCATCTGGATTAGTACCAAAGCCATACTGCCAAGAAGAAGCAAGGGGAATGTTGATGAAGATAACAGGCACAGAAGCAAAAGACCTTCATTCAAATAACCAGTTTCCTGCAGACCCCCTGATACACCTACATCCCTGAAGATTGTACAGTTTAAGGGCCAGATACTACAACTTATTCCAAGGAAGAACAAACTCTCTGTAGGAAGGATTGGGGTAGAATGGCACAAGAAGGTTATTACATAAATTTCCTTTCTCTAGGTCATGTCAGTGTGTTTTACCAAAGAAGGTGTGAACTGGCCCATAACTCTTTAAGTATTGGGGATTTAGTTCTCAAAGAATAACTCTATTTTCTGTCTTTTATTTGTTTTAGTTCTTAATATCTTTCAGTTTGTACAGGTCTTTGAACAGGTAAAGTCCTATATAAGTACCAGATATTATTGCTGAATTAGTATATTGATTCAGTCTCAGTTTAGTGAGGCAATATTTGTAATGGTTTTGGATCCATGATTCCTTGCCATTAGCTTTTGGGTTTGAATCACATAATCCTGGGTCACATTTATTATTTATATTACAGTAGCAACAAAGTGCCCCAAATGAGAGGGAGTCCCATTGTGCCAAGTGCTGTGCAAACATACAGTAAAAGAGCTCACAGTTTTAGGGTCCATTCCCACAATGTGCCGTGCATAAGCATATCTTTGCCCAAGTTATGCTGACTTCAATGACGATTGTGGGATTAGGGCCTTTGTATGTTTCAACCACCTGTTACTTCTTGTCTTAAACTAACAGGGTAGTGGGAGGAGAGAAAGTAGACCAACAGTAATACAAGCATATTTTTCTATGGACTAGCTAAGTGTGCAATATGGAGGTTTAGAATTTCCTCCAATTCACTTTATTCCTTTTTTGGGGAAAAACATGTATCATAAATTTGACAGAACTAAAGCTGCTGAACTCCCCCTGTTATAAACTGGAAAAGATAGGAAACTGAGCCTTCTATGCAGAGAACATGTGACTTTGGGATGGTCTTCATCTCAGCATTTAGAGTATTTCCAAGGTACCCTTCCAACCAAGACTCAAAACTTTCCTCTCTATTATGATATATACTGTGGGTTTGTTACTTTGATGTTTAGTCTGTGGTTTTCTAGCTTTCTTGTGTCATAACATAGGTCTGTCCACTAACATGCTGACAAGAATTCAAGTAATAGTTTGTGACCACCATGAAGTTCTGACACTGCATGCAATAGACATAAATCTCATACATTAAATAATTATTATAATTAAATTCTTCCAGAAATTAAATTATATGAACTATCCCAAAACATATGCTTATGTCCTCACCAGCATATATTGACTTCCCTTAGACTCAACTGATTCACTTCAGGTGACGTTCAAAATATAAAATACCTACTCCACTGGGCAACATAACTCAGATGCAAAAAAATTTTGAAGGCAAATCCTGAGTTATAAAAATTCAAAAGTATGATTTGTTATTACCAAGTTTTCTGTTTCTTCAAAAGATTTCAAGCATTTCTGCCCCCTTACCCAAGCCAAAATCCAAGAGTAAATGGGACAATAACTAATGAAGTGAAAAGAAAATGTCAAAAAAGCTAATGTAATAGTAATAATCCAAAACCTTGTAATAACTTGATTGTAAACTGTTGGTATATGTTTGAACCATTTTAAAGATGAATAGAGCACAGGAATCAGTGTTTAAAACTCTCAGAAATGTAAATAGGAAATTGGGCAAATCTTGGGATCTACTTCATCAATAGTTTTTTAAGGGAGGCAGAAAATGTGTCTTTTAAAGTCCTAATAATGAATCAGTATATTCACCTATCAGATGAACAGTGATTGATGTCCATTGATCCAACAGGAACAGCTGCCACCTTTCCTCCCACCTCCCCCCTTAAAAAGCAAGAGGCAACAGCTGGTCATTAATGAAGGGTTACAGATGTATGATTGTATGGTAGCTTGATTTAGTAATATATATGCTTTACATGAGTTTTTATGTTTAGTAACTTCATAATAATAATTAGTTTAAAATTTGTGTTCAAATGATGGCCAATTTGTTTTTATTTTTTGTTGTTGTTTGTAAATAATACATGGTATTTGATAACAAGGACTAGATACCAATCCTAATGCAACCCAATTAATATATCCATAGATTCCAAGGCCAGAATGAACCTTTGTGATCATCTAATGTGCCTCCTGCATAGCACTGACCATAGAACTTCCTCAAATTAATTCCTATAAAATATATTTAGAAAAACACCCTTCTAATGCACCTTCTAGAATCTCAAAGGGAGGAGGCTTGTAGGGGGGCTTTGTCTGAACCAAAGGGAAAAAATGTAGTGGCTCCTTTAAAGGTTCCCACCTTTTCTCCAATGTTGGGAAAGGAGGGTGGCCTCACTTGAGCTGGAAGGCAGACCGGTGAGGTTCAGGTAAACCTATGCACCCAATGGACTGTGTAAAAACCCCTGTCCCTCCACCCTGAGCCAAGATAACTGTTGGTGCCTCTCTGTGACAGGTGTCCAGTAGCAGTTCTCATTTTATAGAGGGTCTGATTCTTTGAAAAAACAGAGTTGGACAAGGATTCCGGAGAAAGGCATCCCCTAAAGTGAGACAAGCCACTTTCCCCAGTCCCTTAACCCTCATATGGGAGCACAATGGGACAGGATGGGACAAGGAGTGGGGGTATTGGGTTTGATGGCAGCCATTCACCGGGTGGAAATGATTAAGGAAGGAACAATGGCCTGCACTGTATGAATTATTGCTGGGCAGCTCCCAGATGAGTTAATAAAGTTGCAGCCTAATTAAACCACATCCCTTGCCTCTTCTCTTTCTTTCAGTGAGTCCAGGACAATGACCATGAGTAGGCTAAACCTTGATATATAAAAGTAAAGAGGTACCAAAGTACTTCTTTGCTCAGGGAGCTGGGAGGACACTTCCCTGGAAGGAGATTACTCTATCTCAACCTACTGTAGGTCTTCTTACTCTTTTCTCTGAAGCATCTGGCGCCGACTACTGTTAGTGACAGGATACTGATACTGATGGACCCCTGGTGTGATCTAGTATAGCAATTGCTAAGTTCCTAAGCACTTTCAGAGGAAAACTTTCAAGACTTCTTATTAAAATGTCTTTGTAAAAGAGAAATACAGTATCTTTACATAAGACTTTGCAATTTTAATTGGCTTCATTTTTAATTAGTTAATGATCCAATTCAGCTGTGATCAAAGCACAACAGCTAGATAATTCAGGATAGAAAATTGAGTTAATTTACTTAGATATGATACTACTTGCCTAATGACTTTGTATTTCAATGATGTTTCAATTAGTTATTAGGTTATTTTACTCATTAGAGCAGCATAATGTCTTCAGGCAATTAATGTGTCACTCCTGGTGAAAACAGCATATACTTTTTTTTCATGGTGATATCTTTAAGATTTATATTACTTAGATTATGAAAGATCTTTATGGACACAGTAATTAAATGCTAAACTCCAATGAAATGGGCCTTTATATTTATTTGGAGGGGTTTTATTTAAAAACAATGCTCTCAGGAAAGCTATTCTCTGATACAGCATCTCACTTTCCGTGTGAGATACCATTTGGAAGAGATTAACAAAGAGATCTATTGGCTGGTGAAAGGTTCAAAATCCTCAGTTTGGACCAGACTGGAAATAAAAAAAAACTTAATTTTCCATGATTATCAAGGCATTTTCTCAGATAACTAAGCCACAAAGCCACCTCCTCAAGCAGCTAAGAATCATCAGCAATAGTTAAAGAACTCAAGTTAACATGGTGGTGACTTAGTCAGAGTCTGATCTGAAACCAGGGGGAATTTTGGCATTAATTCATTGAGAACAGGAGGAGGCCATTAATGGGTAGGGACTCCATAGCTAAGCTTGCACTACCCCCTTCCCCCCCCCCCCCATTTTAAGTCTATTTTCATGCCTATTAACCTTCTAAACAAATACTTTTGACAATTTCTCAATTTGTCTGAATCGAGGATTTTTGTGGTTTAGTTCAGCTAAATGGACCCTTTCATGATACACTGCTGTTATAAACTTGAATAATTTCAACAGCGGCAATGTAGATATTTGCTACCATTTCCAGGAGACAGTCTACACTAGACAGCTTCCAGAACATAATTACATGAATGTTCAAGAGCAAACTCTCTTTCCCGCTTCCCCAAGTATCCAAAGTTGGATGATTATATTCCCTGTGTATGGGCAAAAGGGAAGAATTATAGAGCAGTGGTGAATAGAGTATATTTTTCTGACTCTGTCCTCAACTCATCTTCAAAGTACTAAAAGACAAAAGGCCTATTCACTTTTGTCTGGCCCTGATCCAATGCCCATTGAAGTCATAAGAACGGCCATACTGGGTCAGATCGAAGGTTCATCTAGCCCCGTATCTTGTCTTCTGAGAGTGCCAAATGCCAGGTGCTTCAGAAGGAATGAACAGAACAGGTAATCATCAAGTGATCCTCTGTTGCCCATTTCCAGCTTCTGGCAAAATCCTGGAAAGACTCCCACTGAATTCAATGGGAATTGGATTAGGGCCTCTATGACCAAATTCTGGACTTATGCAAATAAAAGTAAGCCCTTAGATAGACAGCGGATCTTCTGATTCAGTCAAAATGTAGGGGCTGACACTTTTACTCTTTTGTTTATTTCTGCTTTTCTGTATTCTTTACTGGTGTGCATTTGAAGGGCTTAGGAGAACAAAAAATAAAATAGTAAATCAGCTTCATCTGACAACAAAACAATGCAACTTTTTCCTCTTTGCAGTGTCTGTTAACTGAACAGATTTGGACTTCAATTTGTGTCAAACAGACAACAAGCCTTTTGCAGATCAAAAATCAATGACCTTCTTAATGATAGTTTAGAAGTACTTAACTGGGAAACATTTCCATTTAATACATGTCTTTAAACAGCTTATGAGTATTTCTGGGCTGAACCAATTTGTAAAATTTACATATCTTTGTTACCTCCTTATGTAATAACTGGTGTAAACTTTTTGTTATTTGATTATTATATAACAACCTTAGACCCTCTTGGGACTGCCACCTGATGTGTTGGGACTACCTCTGAGCCCATTTTCCCTGGCAGCTTGGGACTTCAGTACCTTGTCTGGTTGTGCCAGACACGCTAGCCTGCTACAAACACAGACGCAGATCTGAGCCACATCCCTCAAAAGCTGCAGGCTTAACTGAAAACAGCTTAAGAAGTGCTCTTGTCTCCAACACCGAGATACCCAGTTCCCAATGGGATCCAAACCCCAAATAAATCAGTTTTACTCTGTATAATGCTTATACAGGGTAAACTCATAAATTGGTCACCCTCTATAACACTGATATGCACAGCTCCCCCAGGAATTAATACTGGCTCTGGGTTAATTAATAAGTAAAAAGTGATTTTATTAACTATAAAAAGTAGGATTTAAGTGGTTCAAAGTAGTGACAGAAAGAACAAAGTCAATTACCAAGCAAAATAAAACACAACAAGCAAGTCTAAGCCTAATACAGTAGGAAACTAAATGAAGGTAAATCTCACCCTCAGAGATGTTCCAATAAGCTTATTTTACAGACTAGACTTCCTCCTAGTCTGGGTCCAGCAATCACTCACAACCCTGTAGTTACTGTCCTTTGTTCCTGTTTCTTTCAGGCATCTCTTTGGGGTGGAGAGGCTCTCTCTTGAGCCAGCTGAAGACCAAATGGAGGGGTTTCCAGGAGCTTATATAGTCTCTTTCTTGTGAGTGGAAAACCCTCTCTCCCCCTGTGTAGAATCATAGCTACAAGAGGGAGTTTTGGAGTCGCATGGGCAAGTCACATGTCCATGCATGACTCAGTTCTCTACAGGCCAACACCATTGCCCACATGTTAGCCCAAATGTTCCCAGGAAATCTCAGATGTGGATTGGCGTCTATCATGGTCCATTGTTAGCCAAGTACTCCCAATTACTTGAATAAACCCTTCACACTATGCTGACCAAATCTGCCTTTGGTGCTTTCTACAGCAAACACTTTAAATACAAGAATAGAGCCAACGCTCATAACTTCTGATATAAAAATGATACATGCATACAAATAGGATGAATACGTTCAGTAGAACATAACCTTTGCAAAGATATGTTACATGGCATATGTAGCATAAAACATATTCCAGTATGTCATATTTACATTCAGAAGCATATTTCTATAAAGCATTTTGAGGTGCATCACACATAGTCCACTAGAGGATTGTTTCTCTGGGCCCAGATTTTTAGAATCTCCCATTTAGGTTCTAAAATAAGTGGCTAGATTTTCAGAAAAGCTGAGCATTTTGGGTGCACATTAGATGCATCTTATCTGATAATTTGGCCCCTAGCACACAAAGCATTCAAGACTGCTGTAATTCTCTCCAGTTGTTGTACTTGGATGTTGCAATGTGAAGATATTAAATATTTTCCAGCATATGCTTGCATGGTAGTGTTTGCAAGACTGGAAATTGTCTCTCCATACATCACTTAAGTATCTGGGCATTACATACAGAATTATGATAAACAAATTTGTCTACTAGGACCATTTATCTCCTTGATATAGCTGCTACTGGTTTGTTTCCAGGTTGGAAGAACACAACACACAACACAAAACTACTTATCCTTGGATATGTTGGTACTATTATTAGCTCTGGTCTAGCCATACCCATTTTTTACAGAATTAATTGTTTGGACTACTCAGCTAAATTGGCCCTGGAAGAGTTGGACCTAACAGGGACTGGAAAAGTGCAGAGTAAATAGTCATAAGAGAAGTAGAGAGAGTTTATTGTGTCCATAGGGAGCATGAGAGATGAGATCACATAGTAAAAGTCCACAGAAGTGGGCCAAAGAAACTCAGGGGAAAAGTAACAGGACTGACTACCAATTTCACTGGGAAAGGCACATGGTCAGCAGGAACCTGGTTAAAGGTTTCCTGCTTCCAGCCATCACCTCTCTTGGGCAGAGACCCATGTCTCTCTTTCTCACTGGGGGTTCTTTAAGGCTGCACAGTTCCCTGCATATTTTGTGATATCCCCAGCAAGCCAGATTGCCTAAAAGGCAGCTGCAACACTTTACTTTCTCTACAGAGATTATGAATAGTGTATTTGCCAGCAGTTCTAAGTTACCACACAACCCTTTTTAGCAAACACATTTACTCTTAAGGTGAAAGCATTACAGAAAAAAAAAAACATATTAAACAATGAAAAGAACCTGCACATATGCTAAAAAGCTGACTAGAGGTCATCCCCAGCTCCAAATTTGGGTTCTGATAGGTATCAGTCCTTCAAAACTCACAAATAAGTTTCCCCTGTAGTTACAAGTTCATAACTATCTCAGATTCAGAACCAGAACCCGAACCCAGCTTAGGCAGTTCAGCCATTTCACTATAGTGCTCACGCCTTTGATCACCAGTCTCTGGGAACAGGTGATAAACAAACAATGACCCACTCCTCAGGGACCTAACTTCATAAAGCTGGGTTTTTATATAAGTGGAGACAGAGAATTTTCATTAACTTCTCCCTAAGTATTCCCTAGGAAATCCACTTAACACTTATTGTCACAGAAGTCCCATTCTTTTTTAGCACATTTTCAATACAGTCCCTTGAACTCCCAGGCGTCACATTGCATTTCCTCCATGGGGAGGTTACCATACAATCCCATCCCACAATAATACATAAACTTGAGATAGTATGGTATTTCAAGGATACTGCAGGAATTGCCCTATCTGTCACAACACCACCCCTCTGTTATTTAGGGTGAGGCAGGGGGTCAGTTCAGAGAGGTTTTAATCAGTGAAGCCACAGGGAGGATTGCATAATTCTCAAAGGCAGGCAAGTATTTATGTCTCAAAAGAAAATTAATCCACATATCTTTCTGTAGGATTATCCATTATCCAATAATTCTGTTTTACAGTCGGTTTTAAATAGAAAATTCTTTTTCCATTAACTCAGAGCACTTGACATTTTTTGTTTTAATAACTTTAGATTTTGAAAGAAACCACTGCTTTTGGGCCAAACTGACAATACAGTACATTCTGCGATTAGACTATTCTTAGCTCTATTACTCTTGTACTTCTCCCTCTGCCACTCAAAGAGAAGCAGAAACCTGGAATATTGCAAACAAACTAATTCAACTTTTTGATTTGTTTATTTTGATCTATATTTCCATATTAGATACTATGGAATTAAACTTGCTTGTATTTTTCTAAGGAGTCTTGCTGGGGGAGGGATTTAGTTATAGCTGTCAGATGACTAAAGCGGAGGAGCTGACAAGAGGTTTGGGGGAAAAAATGAATATCATTTAATTCCTTCAGAAGCACTGGCCTGGAATTAGATTGGCCTTTCCATCTGAAGTGCCTAATGAGCCAATTTATTTGGCCTTGTAATCAACTGCATTTTAAAAATATCCCTGCCCTGAATTTTAAAAGTTTCAATTAAGTCTTAAGTACTTATCACATTCATTTTACCAGCATTTAGCATTTGGATAGGACTGACATTTTACCCTTTGGGACCCAAAACAAACAAAAGTAGCTATCTATAAAACTGTTTGAAAAATAGAAAGGAATAAAATGACTGCACACATAGCTCTTAAGTGAACTAGAACTAAAGAACTAGAGCAGAAACAGGGTCCAGTGGCTAGGGCCCTAAACTGGGATATGGGAAACCTGGGTTCAGTTTCCTGTTCCATCACATACCTCCAATATGACCTTGAACAAATTGCTTAGTTTCCCTATCTGTAAAAATAGGACTAATACCTCCCTATCTCACAGGGGTATTGTGAAGATAAATACACTAATTATATGCTGAAATACTAATTTAATGAGGGCCAAATAAGGATCTTATCTAGATAGAACTGAACAAGTTAATTTAGACGGAGAGAAAATTAAAAGTTATAGACTACACAAGAAATAAAATCAATGAAAACATAAACAGGACATTAAGAATTGCACTTTAGAAAGCACACACACACACCTTTGTGCATGTGCATTTCCAGCATGCATATGTGAATGGCTATTTTAAACAAGAATTCATGGGCATGGACTTTTTAAAATCTAATTCCTAAGTAGTGAAGGCCATGAATTGAGCAAATAAGGTACCATACAGTACAATCTTTTCCTATAGTTTCTTCCTTTAGGAAATCACAAGATGATTTAGGTGCATTACAAATAAATAAAAGGAAAATATTTCTGGTGAAATTCCCGAGAGAGTGATTCAATGACTTGGATGAAGGGGGAAAAAAATCCATTTGTGTGGGATGGAATTTTTGAAAGCACTTCGCCTTGGCCTAATCCTTCTCAGATTGAAATCAGCAGTAAAACTGTCATTGGCTTTAATCAGAGCAGAGTAAGGCCAGTGCTGAACACTTTTGAAAATCTCAGACACGGGGCAGTGCAATTTCAGATGGACCAAAACCAGAAACATTTATCTAACCCAACTATGACCTGAAAACATTGATGAGGCTCTAATAGTTTGGGTTTATTTCAACTAAAACCTTACCAACAAAGATCTGTAAAGCCAAAACCAGCCTGTAGCCTTTTTACCCATCTTTGTTTACAATACAGAAAGGCCACACTGGAACCAGTTTTACCATCCTCATCTTAAACTCTGACCCCCTGAAGTTTCAAGTTCCGAATAAGTATCCAAATTATTGGGGATTTCCACTTGAAGCTTTTCAAATATGTCATTACATGTCATTATGAAGGTGTCAAACTGGGTTGGATATGGAAACTGCTTCAATGCCATGCACTGGATATTCAGTGGCACAACAATAGCTTTGTAGGAAGAGGAACATTCCATGCATCTGTAACACTGACACACCCCAGTTGTCATTGGGGGGATTGAACCTGGGACCTCTGGAACTTAGCGTATGAGCCTCTACTGCATGATCTAAAAGCCACATAGATCTTAGCTAAAGCTGTAGCAGACTCATTAATCGCCAAGTGGTCTCGGTGCCACTAGAGGGGGACAGAGCACCACAACCAGGTGGTATGTGGTTTACACTTCTCAGCCTCAATAACCCATTATTTTTATTCAGATAACATTAATATTCTACGGTCTTAGTGTTAGGTCCATTTTTGGCCCAAAAATAAAAATAGCAATTGAAAATGAACAACCACCTTCCGATCCATAGTACTTAATTCCACCCTCCCCATTGTCCTCCCCTACAAACCATTATGTTTAGTTGTCTTGAGGGTAACTTGATGTCCTTTTATTCACCCCCTTCCCTGTCAGGTAATTCCTTCCTGGAACTTTAGGAGGCAGTTTTGCTCGTCCCATTCATTTGGGAAAGACGACACTAAACCCACTCCCTCTCTAATGCCACATTTTATCATCTTCTTGGGGGATACAACCTGCCCACTCATGCCATCGTGAAACAGCATTAGAAACACCTTTGAGTCTCAGCAGCTGCTCTTTCCTGTCCTTTAAAGCATTGTAGGGATGAGAGATACCTGAAAATTCACCATTTATGTGGAAACCCTGGTCTCAATAGCAGGGTATGAGACATTCTTGCTCTGATGGTTCAGGAGGCATCAACAGGTACCATAATTTCCCCCTCCATTCTGAGTCCAAGAGACTCGGGTGTTTCATCTCTCCCACACATTCAGACACCCAGGTTGGGAAAAGGGAGGGCATGCCCAGACCATCCCAGGTTGATCTAAGAGCCCTGATGAAAAGCTTCTTGCCCACTACTACTGCTGATAAAAAGACATTCCAGTCACTATCTGCATTAACAGGAATGGAAAAAGAACATTCCCCAGTCAAACATTGCCTGGATAGCTTGAGAAATATTCAGATCACCAGAATGCAAGATATTCATGCTATTTAGTGAATCAATTGTTTGTTTCACCTGTGACTTGCAGACCCTAAAAAAAACACAAGCTACATTTGGGACAAACAAGATAATTATCTATTAGAGGTTAAATATGGGGCAAAAGTTTGCTTGAGGTCTTACATCAAGTGCTGAAAAACAACTTGATGAATTCCTGGGAGAAAGAATACACGAGAAGTCAAACACAAAGCTTTAAAGTACACACACAATTGTGGCTTCATTAAAAAGTAAACAATCGTCCTGATTACAGACACAAAGGTGGTTCAAGAAGCTGAAACCATATAGGCTGATTATGACCCAATCACAGCAATAGTCTCATTAGTTTATCATGCAAACTAGGGTTTATGGTTTCATTTTCAAATCAGATCTTAGTTAATTAGAAGTGATTAATTATTCCCTGCAAGTGAAAGATTATCATCATCTTGATGCTTCTTCCTTAATATGGATATTCTGTGTCTCAGTGGTGGTGAAAGCTGGCTCTTTTAAACATATATTTTATGAGCAGATTGAAAAAAAATAAATTAAAAACATTGTATTGAATTGCTGATCAATAGGAATTATACTGGATGGATAAAAAAAATCTAGTTCTTACTCGGTACAGATGTATAGCATATAAAATGCAGATTCAGTTATTTGGAGAAGAAGAGGAGGTGTGTTTTGAAAGTAGATTTGGGTTACAAACACAACGGAAGCAGAGCTGAAAGTTGTAGGTGATGGTTGCATTTCCTTGTTTTAATTAAGGAAGTTCTAATCCGCACAACAATCCTGGTTGGGGCTCAGTTGTTTAGTAGGTTTTAGATAAATTGGATCAAAATTCCTGAGAAATCTCTGATTCAACGTTCTTCAGTGTGAACTGAATTTTAGGAAACAAACAATCTCTGTCAGAGACGTGCTGCTGGAGGTGGCATAGTTATGATTAATGCTTAAAGGGTAACATTTACCTCCATGCAGTGGGCCAGAGTCCAAGACATATGCAAAACTTTCATCTATAAAGCTCTTTTGACCTTTACTTTAAGAACTCCCTATGAAGCAGGTAAATAAGAATCACCAACCCCAACTTTACAGATAGGAAATAGTGGCAAAAAGGCTGAGTAACTTACCTAAGGGCACAAAGGGAGTCAGTTGTCACTGTCAGGAGTTCCTGATTGTCAGACCTCTTACAGAGTACATCTCATTCTCTGTGAAAATCATATCCATGCAACACGAGGCCTATGCACTACCTAAATCCTGCTTAAATCTAGTTAGCCTCCACTACCAAGTCCTTCAAGTGTGGAGTCTAATTTTAGAGTCCTTACCCCGTTAAATCACACATTGTGTCTTCAGCCACATTTCAATATATTTCCAAAATACAAGTAATAAAATGACACTTTTCAATAATCACCACTTTATCTCATCAATTACTCTTCATTCATGCTTCTAAGCTTTGTAATTTTTAAATCTTGCAGGAAATATTCTTAATTATGAGAATACCTAAAACATCCTTTGCTATGATAAGACTGAGGATTGGAAGTGGGAAAAAACAGATGTAGGCCCCATTTCCTGCAATTGGGCTGAGAGGAGCAGGTACTTCACTGGAGAGCTCCACAGGCACAACAGTCCACCCACTCTGAACCCACTGCAGTATTAATGCCTCAGTTCTCATAACCAAATTCTCATGAATAAAAATGAAGTTGAGACTCTGTTTTTCACATCTTGTACAAAGAGGATTATCCTCTACAAAGATGGGGCTCTTCTGTACTGTTCAGACAAAGGTATGCTCAGGGCACTTGGCTAATAGCTCCAAACCAAACACAGTTCAATAATAAAAGATAAAACCCAGTAACATTAAAATAAAGAACTCTCAAGTTTTCAAAGGGAAAAACCAGGCACTTAAGGTTGTTGGTACCAAAAAAAAAAAAAAAATTGTTTGACAAATATTAAGCATAAAAAGTTTACTTTTCAACAAGAACTTCTTCTAAACATAGGCCCCCCAGCTTAGTTCCCCTAAGTATATGGAGTAATGCAAATATAAAGGCAACATTATCTAGACGAAAACAGGCAGGTGTTTAAGGTAAACCACTGTTATGTTTTATTGTATTATGGAAACTAAGGAGAAATATAAAAATACAATTGGAGTTCAGGTTTGCAGGGGGCTGGGGGAAATAATGGACAGAAGAGATAGGGCAGTATAACATAGTAGCCTAACCTTACCTCTTTCTGGCTGCACCCTGTAGAGGAAGATAGCTGTCTGTTTGAAAAAAAGAATTCAAAATGGCAGACAGTGTACTTATTTAATAAGCCCCCCCCCCCCCCCAGAAAAGTATGTTAATTAGGGGTGGGGCAGAGAAAGGATTTTAGATATATACCTCTGCCTTTGGAAGCAAGCTGCTTGGATAAACTATGGGGGATGATAAAGCTGAAAAGGCTTAACATTTCTATCTTAAGTTGATTATTAAAACTGTGTATCTTTTTATATATCTTTTGTATGTACAGCTCTATTTCTTGTTTTAATCACTCTCCCTTTGCAATCTGCAGCCACGTGTTTGTAAAAAAATTTAACAGATTCTGTTCTTTGCTACAGAAGAGGTTTGTTCCACTATTAATACAGAGAAAGAATATATGATCTTTTTTCAATGGTATTAATAAAGCTAAATAAGAAACTAGACCTTGCTCTAACCGTGGGTGTGTTTGTGAGTTTCACATCAGCAATGTCTTTGAATATATTGACCAGAATAAGGCTGGTCAGCATGATCAGCAAGAATTTTTATATGGAGATTTCTGATTGCATTGAAAGGATTATGGTATACATTTTTTAGAGTTACTCTGAAAGCCCTGGACTCTCTGGTGCATTATGTTAGGCCTGGTCTACACTGCGGGGTGGGAATCGATTTAAGTTATGCAACGTCAGCTATGTGAATAATGTAGTTGAAGTCGACGTACTTAGACCTTACTCACTGCAGTGTCTTCGCTGCAGTGAGTTGACTGCTGCTGCTCCCCCATCGACTCTGCCTGCGCCTCTCATGGCAGTGGAGTACAGGAGTGGACGGGAAAGCACTCGGGGGTCAATTTATCACATCTAGACTAGATGCGATAAATCGATCCCCACTGGATCAATCTCTGCCTGCCGATCTGGCGGGTAGTGTAGACATACCCTTACTTCCTATGCCACCCAACTCCTACTTCCCCAATCATGTGGTTGACATGGGCAAAGTAGCCAGGGTGTTGGGTGACCATACGTCCTGTTTTGGCCAGGACAGTCCCCTTTTTAAAACCTGTTCCGTCCGTCCCAACTTTTTTGGCAAATCTGGGCATTTGTCCTGTTTGCTCTTGCCAACTGAACAAATGCACAGTTTTGCCAAAAAAGTGGGGTGCAACCCTAGCAGGGTGCAGAGGAATGTGCGGGGAGGAGGGAGGTTCAAGCGGCAGTGCCAGTCCCACATGGGAGGGAGGGCTCGGGATAATGGCTTGGGCTCAGGCCGGCCCCTGCGCACGGACTGCCAGCCCCATGCAGTGTTCCAGTTTTCCTTTGGAAAAATATGGTCACTCCACCAGGGTGTCCCTGTGTCCCTTCAATCCTCAGCTGCTGTAATCCCCCTCTGGAGCCACTGGTAGCAGGGGCAAATTAGAGCAACTTCCAATGTTCTAACTAGCACTGGGTCACTGGACAGGCACAGAACAGCTCCAGGCTTTCGGGAGTGTAAAGCTGATTTAAATAGGGTGTCCAAATAGGAAGTGTGAAAAATTGGGACAGGGAGTGGAGGATAATAGCTGGCTATATAAGAAAAAGCCCCCAAAATTGGGACTGTCCCTATAAAATCGGGACATCTGGTCCCCCTAGATTTAAAGCCATCTTTGCACTTCTCTCTTTCATTGAAACAAGCACTGCTCAACTAAACCTCAAGATCTAGTCCAAATTCTCCTAAGAATCTTTGCATGCAATATGAACTAAAAGAGAACATAAGAATAAGATGAAAGTTGGGGAATGCAGAATAGAGCTGAGAAAGGTGTTAGACTTGAACCACAAGAGTACCAAACCAGCCTTTGGTTTTAGTTCACACTGTGTCCACAAAAAAGCAAATTGTATTAGTGCTGATAAACTAGCCATAGATGCATTTAAGCTTTTGGAGCCTCTTCTTTCCCCCACTCTACTTTTGTAAGAGGTTCATGTTCCCTGCATATTTTGAGTTCAAGTCTACCTAGCTCTAGGTCACGAGGCAAGTCACATGGTGAAAGTCACATCATATTTCTCCTGTGTCCCTGCCCACTTCTCAGGTGAACAAGGTCAGTTCAGCAGAAGAGAGAAAACATATTTTTAAATAGGCATACATCCTTATAAAATGTGAAGGGGACAGGTGTTGAACCAGAAACTAAATGTAACTGTGGTGGTCTTTTTTATTAACTAGATTTTTAGTTAACAGTGTTTATTTAACTGGACATGGCCAGAAGTCCAGGCATGCTGCACTCAGACTTGTGTGGGTGAGACCCTGTGCCTCTCTGGTTCTGAGTGTAAAATCTAGGCCTTTGCCTTTAGATTCCCCAGCAATTTGTGAGAGAGGAAGGTCTATGACTGAAGTTAGTCCCCTCAAGAGCTGGGAGAAGCCAATTACTCATGGCAATATAAACTTGCATACAGAAAGGGTGACAAATTCAATATAACCCCCCACAGGTTTGCCAGGGGAGTTAAAACTGACTTTCAGCTCATTCTCTCAAGCAGTAAGAGGGATTTAGACTGAGATAAAAAATTAAGAACAAAATGTAGCCATGCAATTCCTTTCAGGTCTCCGTTATACTATCAGATCCACAGTCATCTTTGTTTTGCATTTTATTTTCCGTTTCTGTTTTTTGATCTATTTTTGTTCCTGTATTTTAAACAACAATATCTCCTTCAACTTATTCCCCTAAATAGTTTATATACTTTATTAATTACAGCCATCATAGGGTGTCTGGGCACACAGCATGTGTCTTAAATTAAGACAACAGATACTCTTATGTTGTCACAGGTTAACAAGTGGTAGGGCCCATTCAGGCATCATTCATGTAAAAAGGTACTTTGTGTTTTATTATGTACACCTCTATTACACATCCTTTTCCTGTACCTCAGCTTAACTGCTTGTTGAAGCATAGGCTAGAGTTCTGCATTTTCAGAAAGCATTACACAGCTTTAAACCTCAGGGCTATTGTTTGCATAACCATGAATGTAGGTGATAGCTCCCAGTCAGTTTCAAAGACAGAGTTCTACCCAATTCATAATAAACAAACATTTATGCACAAACATTTTAAACAGTATTTGGAATATTTATTAAATAACTTTTAAACAAAAGCTATTAGGTCATAAATCTACCAGTGTTTTCTTATACACACTTCTACCACTTTGATATATATCAATGTTAGGTTTCAACATAAAATTTACACTTTAGCACACACTTATAAACACTTCTGATCTTCCTTCAGAGATGATTTCTCAGAGCAGGTCTACATTTAAAATGCTGCGTCAGTACCGCTGTAGCGCATAAGTGAAGATGCTCCTATGCTGTTGGGAGAGCTTTTCCCATCAGCATAGTTAATCCACCTCCCCGAGAGGTGATAGCTATGTTGCCAGGAGAAGCTCTCCCCTCGACATAATGCTGTCTACACGGGAGATTAGGTAGGTATGACCAGGATCCCAGGGGAGCCACACTGAGATGACTTAATTAGGGCAAACTGAAAAGAATGGGGCAGACAATCCCCAAAGCTGGTGGTCATTCCAGTACTTAGATCCATGAAGCTAGCCTCAAACAGCTTCTGTAATACCTTACTGGTTACCCAGAAGCCAACAATACAGTTCCCCAGCCTTAGGCCTCCACTCAGACACCCAAGTCCACTCTACTCGGCTCTGATTAGGCTTCAACTGGAGTATTGTGTCCAGTTCTGGGCGCCACCTTTCAGGAAGGATGTGGACAAATTGGAGAGAGTCCAGAGAAGAGCAACAAAAATGATTAAAGGTCTAGAAAACATGACCTATGAGGGAAGATTGAAAAAATTGGGTTTGTTTAGTCTGGAAAAGAGAAGACTGAGAGGGGACATGATAGCAGTTTTCAAGTACATAAAAGGTTGTTACAAGGAAGAAAACTTGTTTTTTTTAACCTCGGAGGATAGGACAAGAAGCAATGGGCTTAAATTGCAGCAAGGGAGGTTGTGGAATCTTCCTGTTAGGGTGGTTAAGCATTGGAATAAATTGTCCAGGGAGATTGTGGAATCTCCATCATTGGAGATTTTTAAGAGCAGGTTAGACAAACACCTGTCAGGAATGGTCTAAATAATTAGCCCTGACACGAGTGCAGGGGACTGGACTAGATGACCTCTCGAGGTCCCTTCTGGTTCTATGATGATGATTACTGAAAATCTTATTCATTATAGAAGAAAGTTCTACCAATCCCAAAGGATCAGATACATTACCTCCCAGGTTAATGAATATTTCAGATCTTACCCAAATACACACAGCCAATTCTTATTAACTAAATTAAAATTTATTTAAAAAGAAAAGAGAGTATTGGTTAAAAGATCAATATACATACAGACATGAGTACAGTTCTGAGATCAGATTCATAGTAGAGATGGTGAGCTTTGTAGTTGCAAAGAGTTCTTTCAGAATTAGTCCATAGACTATAGTCCAGTGTTCATATTCAGGGTGATCCAGAGGGGACTGGAGATCTCAGTCTTAAGACTTAAGCCTCCCCTGCATGAAGCATCAAGTAGATCTGACATGAAAGAATCAGGTCCCAAGAGGCTTTTATAAAGTTTTCTAGCAGCCTCTTGAACATACAGTCCTGGGTGAACAATAGGCTTTGAAGTAACCTTCTATTTCCCAAACATCACTTTTCAGTTTACCATAAATTTTAAAAGAGACATATAGACAATGACATAATTTTGCCCAAGATTCATTTAAATGTTAGGTTTCAGAGTAGCAGCCGTGTTAGTCTGTATCCGCAAAAAGAAGAACAGGAGTACTTGTGGCACCTTAGAGACTAACAAATTTATTAGAGCATTTTTGATGTCTGAATCAATAGCTATAGTAATAGACAGGAATTGTTTGTTTACATGGCTAACCTCTAACAATATATAAATAAACACATATTATTAGTATCACCTCTAATTCTCTAACAATACAAGTTTGCATTTCAAAGTTCTAGCCCATCTAACATGGGATGGCCCTAATTACCATTTACATACTTTTCTAACATGTCTCTAAAGGTTGACTCTTGGTCATTTAGCCTGTGAGCTGTTTAACCTTTTCTGGCCCTATGTCACAGTAGATAGAACTGCAATGCTCAGGGGTATGGCTTTTTCCCATCCCTGAGTGAGGTAATCATACTGATATAGGTCTGTAGTGTAGACCTGGTCTCAGTCTCTCTAGTGGGGCCTTAAAACATACTAGATTCTTCAGAACTTATAAAGAAGGGTAGTAGCTCCATTCTTTTTTTTAACCTCCTCAGACACTTCAGTCTTGTCAGCAAATCAAAGTCTGAGGATTCGTACAGCTAGCAGCATTCTAATCCTTGAGCTAATAATTGACTAGTTTCCCCACTTTCCTGGAGAAACAGCAAATCTGCAGCCTGTTTCCAAGTATTACAGGTATTGAAACCCAATTCTTAGAGCAAAAACAGTTCTTGGTCCTGTATCTGTCAACCATAGAATCCATAGGATTGTCTTTAATGTCTATATTTATAACCTTTCTCCTCTTGAGCTCTAATTAGTTCAGTTACCAGATAATGAATAGATCTGGGGCTTCCAACACTGCTTGCCCTTAATGGAAACTTTCTATATAGCTTCAGAAACCACTACTGAGCATGTCTAGTAATTGCCACACCCTCCTTCTGGATGTTTCTGGGCTCTTTTAGCCAAATTGCCTGCTCTACTCTATGCACTTGTGATTCAAACAAAAATCCATGTCCCCTCTCCACTGTTTCTCTCTCTTTCTTTGGGCTTAAAAATTAAATGCTGCAGTATAAAGCATGTAGTTTACCACAGCATGGTGTCTTCCAGGCTATTTCACTAGCCCTTCTTAATTCTCCTCTTCAGAACACATATGTTTCTTCTTTTCTGGAGTACAAGCATAGCCTCAAAAAAGTAAACAGATGTTGTGCACACAGCTTCTGATACACCTCTACCCCGATATAACGTTGTCCCCAGGAGCCAAAAAATCTTACTGCGTTACAGGTGAAACCGTGTTATATCTAACTTGCTTTGATCCACCGGAGTGCGCAGCCCCCCCCCACCCCAGCACTGCTTTATTGCATTATATCTGAATTCGTGTTATATTGGGTCATGTTATATCGGGGTAGAGGTGTACATAATCTGCTTCTCCTAGTATCAGGGCAGCCTCCTCCCAACTCTAGCCCCTGGTTTCTTTTTCCTCCTCGGTATATAAATCATTCAGATGAGGCTGCCTGATGAGCTCCAACTATCTTAATATCTCAGACTTACCCCTTTCTTGCCTGGTCCATAAATCCTAGCAACAGCACGAAAGGAAAGATTTTTGAGTCTGACTCTTCTCACCTAGCCCAGCTCTGGGGTCATCTCAAGACCCAGAAAGGTTGTATATCCTATCACAGATGAGAATAGACTTTTTACTAAAAAAATCAGTTCCAATGTTGGAAGACAAAAGAAATGCTCAGGGAGATGCATTTAAAATGCATTTCTCTACTAACAGACAGTGTTTCTGTAAGAAGTTTCCTGTCTTTTGTATAAAGATGTGTTTAAAGGTGACAGAAGATCTATAAAACCATGTAATTTAGGCAAGAACAACAAGTTCATCAAAACAATAAATACTAGCCAGTTACTATTGTTTTACCTTCCCAGACTTTTGTATGTATTTTATTGTTTTGGTATTGCTAAATGCTTTAAAACTATTATTGACTGATTAATTATATGATCACGAGCACACCAACAAGTTTGCATTTGAAAATGAAATATTTTATTTCATAATTTCATGTTTTTGTACGTTTAAAAAACAACTGAGTTTTTTACTTTTACCCATGACAAAAGCATGACCTCAGGTATCTGCCATGACTAACAAGGGTAGGAAAAAATGAGTCAGCATTTATGAAAAGGCCTGATCAAACAGGTGTCAGAGTTTAAAGACAGAGGGTCCACCAAATCATATAGGTGTATTGAATAGCATTTTTGAGGGCAGCAAAGCTGGGACTTCTGTGAATTCTGGTGGAAACAAGTCCAAAGGCAGTGACTTACCACCATGAGTTGCAACAAGTTTTGTCTTTGGGAAAATTAGCTGAAGTGCACCAGTTCAGTACAGTTTGTGGGGCAGGGCAGAGATAGAGTACAGTTACTGCTCTAAGCCATGTAGGACTTTGTACATAGATTTAGATTTTAAAGGCATTTAGGCATTCCTGAGCTCAGCATTGCAACACCTAACTGAGCCCAAGTCTCATTTTCAAAAGATATCCTATCCATGAGATTTTGGCTTTTAAGTAAGCCAATTAAAATGACTTGAGACTGAGATTTAGGCTCCTAAATCAGTTAGGCGTTGCAGCACCGAGTGCAGCAACACCTAAATACCTTTAAAAATCTGAGAGACAAGGTAGGCAAGGTAATATCTTTCATTGGACCAGCTTCCAAGAATTGTTTCTTGCAGTTGCTCAGGAAGTAGATAGTGCTGCTAAGTTTTGCTTCCTGTTTCTTCATGTTGTGGAGTTTTCACTTCCGATAGCAAAATTCAATATCTTCCACTGTTGTTTGCAATGTTGTTATAGGCCAGGTTGGTCCCAGGATATTAGAGAAACATAGTGGGTGAAGTAATTAGTCTAGTAAAAGATATTACCTCATCCACCTTGTCTCTGTAATATCCTGGGACCAGCATGGCTACAACAACATTTACAATCTGGATCATATTGACTAACACTTGGTATTTTACCCAATAGCTACTGGCACCACATGAAGAATCATAGTACCTGTGTGATGTGCTCTTATCAGCCATTCAGGAGGTATACAGCTGCATTCAGTACTTACTGAATCCATGTGACTTATACAGTGAATCACAGGTAAAGTACAGTTTAGAGAGATGAATAAAGGAAGGCATGATACAAATATAATGTAATGATGGTATAAAGAAGGTCAAATGAGTGCTCTTATTTACCCTTTCATATCTTAATGGCTATGAAGGGCATTCATTCTGCTTTGTAGCCAAAATCTGAATTGGTCTTGTTCAAAGGTAATTATACTTTGATGGCATTTGGACCAATTTCCAGAACGGAAGCTTTTCCCAAACCAGTCACTATAGAGTTCTGGGGAATGTCCAGTTCATCACCTATGAAAAGACTCCCACCTCTCAGAGGCCCTGATTCAGAAAAGCACTTAAGTACATGCTTAAAGTTAAGCATATCTTGAAGTCCATCCCTATCCCCAAACACTGAAGTGAAAAAGAAGTCAGTTTGGGTCAAACCAAATAAAAAAGAATCCTAACAGTATCAGCAAATTATAAAGTCTGTTTTGGATTGAATTTAGTGTGTCACATGACTTCAAACGTGTTTCACAGACGGTTTAGAAAGAGCTAGATTTAGATCCCACATGGGTTCTGTATCTACTGGGCTAAAAGTTGTAAGGTGGATGGTAGTGACACCACCTCCTCCCCTCTGACTGTTTCGCAAATTTAGCCCCCAAAAGATTATTCTATTTATTTATTTATTTTCTGGTCAAAACTATTCAGCAAATTTGTGTCAAATTCACAAATAGTTTGGGGTTGATCAAAACTGCATTTTGAGGCAAATTTGCCTTTTTTTTTTCTGAAAAATTTTGCCCAGCCCTAACTGTATGCTCTTTAGAGAAGGGCTGTATACTTGCACAATACAGCTTCATTCTATTGGGTGGTCTGTGGACATTATTGTAAAGTGAAAATTAAATAATAATAAATGTTGAAGCATTGAAGGGAGAATATGTTTGTAATTCTAGCATGCTATTTGTTGGCAACTTATTCATTAAGTAAACATAATGCCTTTTTTTCAGAATCTAATTTTTTCACTTCTTCAACAACATAAATAATGGAAACAGAATGGAATTTCATATTCTAAATGTAGTTGTAAAAAAATGGCAAATGTGAACAAAAATTTTAGGGCAAATTATGTAGATTACAATGATGATTTAAACACATTGAACACTTTTGTTTGATTGGTATTGAAGTCACTGGAGATATGGCAATTTTACACCAGCTAAGGATCTGCCCCATGTATTATAGCAGTGCCTGGAATAAGATTAAAAGAAACTGAAGAACTATTAGGTTTTTAAATAGTGGCAGGGGATTGTTATAATATTCTTGGAATTGATCAAACAACTGCCCCCAGTGCAGACCAATTTATAGTTTTTAAAATGTATGCATTATATGCAGATAAATATTACCAGAAAGACTTTATATTACCGGATACTACTGTAACAAAAGATATTAGAATTTGGAAGGAGACATTCATCTAGTTTCTTCTCTGAATTAGATAATAGAAATTCTTTTAATGTAACATTGACTATAGAAAGGACTACACTTTTACATTTGCATTATTGGTACTTTACTCAGAATGTGTTGCAGGCAAGATACTGTTTCTCTTTATAATTGTTTCTCTTCATTAATATTGCTAATATCAATTTATAGCATTTTAACAGAAGGTCTCCTTGACCAATGTTAAAAGCAGTAATAAAGAAGCAGGCTAAAAATTAGCTATAAAGAATAGCTATAATTTAAAACTGAAATAACAGGTTTTTGCTGACCTTGTTCTCCTTGTGGTGTATAGTCACTTTAGGGTGAACACATTTGGGGTGAGCATATGAAACACATTATCTTGGGCCCAGTTCTGCCAGCTTTAGATTGGGTGATACTTATCTACACAATTAATTACACTGAAGTCACTGGGACTTTGCACACACAGAAAAAGGTACTAATGAAAGGGTGGGAGAATCAAGCCCCTAGTAAGCTTTAGTGTGGCAAGGCCCCAGTTCAGGAAAGCTTTCCTACTCAGGAAAACCCTTAAGCCTGTGCTTAAGGCCCATTAAAGTCAATGGGAGTTAAGCATATATTTATAGTTAAGTGCATGCTTAAGAGCTTTCCTTAATCAAGAGGCAAAATCCTAGCTTTTCCTTTTCCTTGTGAACCTATGAAACTATGGGTTATAGTTTTTATCGGCAGTACTGGCAATGAGAAATGTTTTTTTCATAGCTCTAGTGGGAACAATAGCGGACAATTGATCTGTAATTGCAGATATTTTATACTTAAATCTTGACTGTGAGCTTGGACAAACTTTTTTATAGTAAGATATAGGGCCAAACAGCCACATTTCCAGCAATCTCATAATTAACATACAAAAGCTTGAGATCAAAACAAAAGGCTCCAAACCTGAAAACAGTTATACACATGACTTCTCTGGTGTATATCAAATGAAGTATGTGCATACAAGCAAGCAGATATCCAGGGGGCTCCATGTGGACCTATGGATTCACTTGTGCAGATCCAACTGAAGGGTTGAGTCACAGGGCATCATTTTTTCCTTTTAATGTTGTTTCTTAAGAACATACCAGCTTTGTGTTTTATGAGTTGGACAAAATTTAAAAATATTGAAGAACATGTTAGGCTTCAAGCCATGAGGAGGAAAGCAGAGTTAGAACATTTTATGCCTACGCTTTTTGTTATTTATTGTAACAATAATAATTCGTGCTAAAAATCCATAATCAGTTAACTTGTCATGTCCTTTTATCCTGACACATTATTTTAATCACACTTTTCTTTTCAAGGTATCATGGCAGTGCAGAAATAAACAGAAAATAAGCACAAGAAATAAAAACACCCTTGTGATATTCAGACTGAACACATGGTTCAGCTTTACTTTATGTGAACCCCAACATTTTGGGAGAGATGTGACACTGGCAGACCAGGTACCAGCTCATGCCAAGGCCCTTAGGACCCAACTGAATGCTGACAAATACATAGCTGGAACCAGTCTGGCTCACCGCTGTGATAGGATTCTTAAAATGGGTATTAGACTTATAAGAATGTGTTTAGACTTTATGGAATGTTTATAAGGTACTGCATAAATTAGTTTCACTTGTAATATCTGTATTCCATGTTATGAGGTAATATTTATATGTTTGCTCTGGAATTGTAAATCACCGCACAGCAGAGAAACATTAATGAGTGTGAAATACTAGTTTCCACCAAGAGGTGTTATCTCCTTCCCAAACAAAGGAAGCCCATCAACATCAGATGAACTATTGTGGAACATCAGATTACAAATGACTGTTGATTGTTCGTCCCACTCTTGCCCCTGAAGAAGAGACATGCAAGTGAATTCCTCCCAACAGCTGAATTTGCAACTCAAAGCAGAAACAGGGAAGGAATAAAAAAGCCCTAACAAGGAGGAACTGTTTCTCTTTGCTGCTTGGAGTCTAGGGGAGCAAGATTTCTAGGCATAAGCAAGAGATCCTCACTGCTTAGACTGGCTTAGCCTGAAAGGATGTATAGAGCTTACTTATTATAAAAGCCTTTATTACTTTTTGAAACTTAAGACCGGAACTCACTTGTGTATATACATTTCCCTGCTTTAACCTTGTAAATAAATCTCATATCCTTTTCCTAGTTAATAAACCTTTTGATAGTTTTATTGTAGGATTGGCTATAAGCAGTGTCTTGGATATCAGCTCTAAGGTGCAATTGACCTGGGGTAAGCGACTTTCCTTTGGGACTGGGATTAACCTGAATATTGCTGTGATCTTTGATGTAAGGGATCATCTATCACAAAGCAAGATAGATTGGAGTACCCAAGGGGACAGTTGTTGACTATGTTAAGGCTGTTATTGTGCTTGAGTAGTTTTCATTTAATAAATGGTTGGGTAGAACTCACAACCAATTTGTGGTTTGTGCCCTGCTTCTTAACAGTCTTTCCTGAGGTTGGTATTCATGCTCTTGGGTCACTGCAAAACAGCTTGGCAGAAGAGAACTAAATCAGGCAAATCTCCCATTCAAATCAGTGGACATTATGCTCAATTAAGAACTACACGATGAAAGTCATACACACTTCCACATGCATACAGCATTGATTTATATTACTGACTACACAGATATTTCCAGCTTGCCATTTAATCATTCACTTTATATAGTTTATAAGAGTTGCTGTAGAGTAATGTCAACCACAAAGTCAAAGTCATTCCTACTCAGTCCAATTAACTCAGAAGTTCTTACCATCTGCTATATTGCTCATTATCTGAACAAAATCAAAGAATGCAAGATATATCCATGGTGGACTCCCACATTAATTTCAAACAAATCCAATTTCCATACATTACTTCTAGCATATTATTCTAAGTCACCATGGCATGTCAAGTAGCTGTGCAGTTAATCAACATCAAAGGGAAGTTGGATAGTACAGGATGATGGGCACTGCAAATTGTTGAACATCAATTGTCATCAAAGATGATGGAATACTGAGCACAGGCACCTTTTCCTTTAAAAATTATCCCTTTGTATTATTAAAATAGTGTTAGTACATTATCATTAATTCCTTGCAATGCATATCTATTTTTGCTACCAAAATTTGAATGCTTTATAAAGTAAGATGGCGATGAATTCAGTAGTCACTGAGGTCAATGGCAAAACGTTTGTTCATTTCAGTGGTATCAGGATCAAGCCCTATAGCTCATTAACTTTAACAGTAATAACTAGTTTGCATTTTGTATATTAATTAATACAGAAAACTACAGCAAAAGAACATTAAGGTCGCAAAATCAAGTACTTCAAATGTTGGGAAATACCAGAAATAAGTGTGACGTTGTGCAGTCTATATGGTTTTATAAAAACTTGATAATAAGTCAATGTAATGTAACTGAGATAGTTTTAGAGAAAATATGGTAATAAGTGAATGTAACGTAACTGGGATATGCTTCATGCAAAAGGTCTCTTGTAAGGTATCATTACAAAGCTTATAAGCTACTGAGTATGATCATCTGATTTGTATGAATGTACCACTCTTGTATCTAAAACTAGAAATATAAAATGTAACTCTGAGGGCCTATTGTAATTGTGTAAAGTGTGGACCATTAATGATGGTTTGGAATCTTGATGACTCCCATTGTCTGCAGATGGCTGTATTTACCTGTGAGTCTTCCTGTATATGTGTGTGCTGGCAAGTGAGTAATGAAGTCTTGCAGTGACATGTGATCATGTCACCTGAACTGGAATCCATTTTTAACCTGGTGCTTTTCCAGTGAGGGGGGGTGGAAACCCAGAGAGACAAAGAGTTCCCGCCTTATGCAAAAGATATATAAAGGGGGGAAGAGAACAGAGAGAGAGAAGCCATCATGAAGAATCCCCTAGCTACCACCTGAGCTGCAACAAGAGCTGTACCAGGGGAAAGAATTGTGCCCAGGCCTGGAAGGTGTCCAGTCTGAGAAAAACTTACTGAAGCATCTCTGAGGGTGAGATTATCTGTATTTAGTTTGATTAGACATAGATCTGCGCATTTTATTTTATTTTGCTTGGTGACTTACTTTGTTCTGTCTGTTACTACTTTGAACCACTTAAATCCTACTGTCTGTATTTAATAAAATCACTTTTTATTTAGTAATTTACTCAGAGTATGTATTAATACCTGGGGGAGCAAACAACTGTGCATATCTCTCTATCAGTGTTATAGAGAGCGAACAATTTATGAGTTTGCCCTGCATAAACTTTATGCAGGGTAAAACGGATTTATCTGGGTTTAGACCCCATTGGGAGTTGGGCATCTGAGTGCTAAAGACAAGCGCGCTACTGTGAGCTGTTTTCAGGTAAACTTGCAGCTTTGGGACAGGTGATTCAGACCCTGGATCTGTGTCTGGAGCCAGACGGGAGTGGCTGGCTCAGCAAGACAGGGTGCTGGAGTCCTGAGCTGGCAGGGAAAGCAGAAGCAGGGGTAGTCTTTGCACATCTGGTGGCAGCTCCCAAGGGGGTTTCTGTGATCCAACCCGTCACAATAAGATTGTATCTGCAACATTAAATTTAACCCCCCAACACTTATGCATTATAATACAGTCTTTAATTAGATGATCACACTATTTTTTTTTCTATAGGACACCAGCCCTATTCAGTGCACAGCATGGATGGTGTTCAGGGAGTGAAACAGAGCTGTGTAGTTAATGAAGCTGTTGTCTCTCTGTTGAATCTTTTTAAAGTATTTTGAGATCTTTAATTCTTTCTTTTTGATTAAAAATGACTAGGGTCATAGGATTTGTAATAAAACCTAACCACTTATTCACCTAGTGTAATATCCTGCTTTCAGAAACCAAAAATTCTTGATTCTTCAGAGGAATGTGGCCACACCCCTTAGTACACCCAGGCCAAGATTTTTAAAAATTGGCACCTAAAGTCAGACTCCTAAGTCAACCCTTGGGCACCTAAATATGTCACATGATTTTAATGAGTGCTGAGCATTTTACAGCTCCCACTGGCTTCAGTTATGGGGAATAAATTCCTACCTGACTGCTGTAAATGATCAGTTTACTCCTTGAAGACTGACCTTTGATTATCCTTATTATTTTAGCTGGCATAGCTATAAATATTATTAAAGATCTATTTTCCTAAAATTGCATCTTTCTAAGAATATCTGTCTCCCATAAATTACAGGCATCCATGGGAGCACTTTGTGTTACATTCCTGTACAAAGTTGTTCTTTCATTGTCCCAGTGAGCTGAAACAAAGTGACATCCTAAAAAAACCCACCCTTTGTTCAACATGTTCCTTCTAAAGGAGAGAAAGAAATCAGATGTCTTTGTGTTTTTTCCTAAATGTCAAACTGTTAAAAGTTTATTACCGTGTATGGAACCAAGAGAATCCAACCAATGTCAAGTTAAAAAGACTATGTTAATAAAACAAACCTGCCCCCAATTAATGTTATTTTTTTCTTATGTTTTCATTTTCTTTTGAGAATTTCCTGATACTTTCGCATAAACAACAAGGAACTGAAACATTCATAGATAAAAAGTTATTGCTTACATAAAAACAATTCTTCCTCCCCCCTCTACTACTTGAGTCCACTTATTCTGCTGGCCCTTCAATCTACTCAATTCTTCTGAAGTGGTGTGAAGTACAAGCTGTAGCAATGATCTGCCATAGAGTCCATTGTTCCATGCTCTTCTTACCATTTTCTATGCATGTCCTCTGGATGCTATCCTCTGCTGAGGCACTTTGGATAGCTACCCAGATTTTCACAGAAGGTACATATATAAGTACAGTTATGCGGCATGCTAGTTGTGGGCCTACAAATATGGGTGACACATGGTTGTATTAGGCGAGCTAGCAAGGGCCATGACAGAGCCAGACACATCCTAGTTCCTTGATGGTACTATCCTCACCACAGAACTCTTTCTGAACAAACTCTGTCACGTGGCTTTAGACCATGAACAGTAGAAACAACATTAGCATTGATGATGCACTTATGATCTGTGGACCCTCTTACAACTGCAGATACATCAGCAGGTGTATCTGAATTGGCCCTGAATTTGAGTGTGCCTGACTTCAGGCATACTGTTTGAAAAGTTTGTCCTTAATGTCTATGTCACCAGTTAAACAATCTAAATTGTTTGTTTCTTCTTTCTGATACACTACAGAGTTTACAAGAGAAAAAAAGAGTTAAAGGATAGAGTGCACTAAGATAAAAGAGCAGATTACCCTCTACAGTTTATGGTAATCATCTAGTAAAAGTGGAGCCTACGCTTTCCACAGATAGTGCTTTACAACCAGGAAGCTACTTGCCATAATTATCTGAGGGAAGTAAAATAGAGTATCAGAAATTTGCATTCTTCTACCACAGTACCAGTCCTAATGAATGGTGCTGATATTTTCTTCTCACCACTTAGTGTGTCTGAGTGGCCTGCACCAACCAATTAAAAATGACAGGCTTGTGAATTCTACTGCATATTGCAAAAAAAGCTTTGGTAGCTGAGTCTAAAGTTTCAATGCTCTTTGATTCCTGCTGTGAGAATCATTTACACACATAAGTTATAAAAAGTAGCAAGAGCTACTTCTCCTGCCCCAGTTAAAAGAGCATTGTTTTATCTTATAAAACGGCTATCTCCCAGTCTACCATGTAAACTAAAATATATACAATGATCATAAAATATCATATATAAATGATCCAGTTTAAAATTCTCCTGTCTTGCAAAGTCATAGATAGTGGGGCTGGGGTGGATGTCTAGAGCAGGTCAACATCTTCACTTCAGCAAACTATTCCCCAGAGATTTGATATGAAGTTGTGGGGATAAACAAAAGGCCTCCAGATTACACATTTATAAGCTCACAATGTAGAATTCAGCTTGGCAGTCTAATGGCTACATATATCTGTTAAAAGAAAAATAAATAGGCTTCTCGTTCATTCTGATTTTTCAGAGGTCATCCTAGCTACTTGCTACATCACAGCCCACCCCTCTATATCTCTGCTTTGGTAGGACCACAGCCAGGAGCTTTCTAATTGTAACTTTACTGAGTCCAAAGACAAACCTTATGAATGGTTGTTTAAATGGTGGTAAAACTGTTGGAGAAATGGATGAACTACCACCTGATCTTGCCAAGAAATGGGAAAGTTAAAATAATTCTTTCAGCAAAATAAAATAATAAATAATAACAACAACAACAACAATTATGAACCTCTTGAATGGGGGGAGGGAAAATGAAACTGAAACTTTCAAGATGACTTGGGGAAATCTTTTACTGTTTTCCTGCTTAGCTCATGTGGGTATGAGAAAACATCAAGTTGCAGAAGAAATTTTGTGGATTCACTATTAATTGGAACCCTGAATTGTGTAGATCAGATTAAGTAAAAAGGAAAGGACTTTATTAAAGAGATTCAATTCATATTGGCTTCTGATCATGAAACCTAGTTCTTACATAGACCTTCTAAGTATTCCCTGTAACAGAATGACAATATCCTCAACAAAATCTATGGAATTAAGATAAACTTTATTGAATTAGGTTAATGCCTTTGGGGCAAATTGTATTAAAAAGCAATTGTGTGTGTGTTGTTCTGGCACCCTATGTACCTTCTCTAAAAGGTGGTGGTGGGGATGCTTATGGACTTTCTCTGTTATCTGCCTTTGACACATCCCCTCTGGGGAAGATATGCCTATCTAGTTCAAACTGGATTCTCCAGAGACCAACAAAGAAAACACTTCTCGATAAAAATCCTGGCTTTAAGTTGACTCAGGGCTTTCTTCCTGATCCAGCAAATAGACAGGAC
Organism: Malaclemys terrapin pileata; assembly: GCF_027887155.1. Classification (NCBI taxonomy): domain Eukaryota; kingdom Metazoa; phylum Chordata; order Testudines; family Emydidae; genus Malaclemys; species Malaclemys terrapin. The sequence continues at coordinate 96,772,813 of NC_071509.1, forward strand.
CCCCAGTCCCAGAGGGCCTCAATCCTTAGGGGATGATTGGAAAGATTTGGCCTACTGCAGTACCATAAGACTGTGCACTTGTTCTGAGCTGAAGCACTAATAAACTTAAACCAGGAACCAATCCCTGCAACAAACCCCATTGTCAACTCTATCTGCATATCTATTCAAGGGACACCATCATAGGAACTAACCACATCAGCCACACCATCAGGGGCTCGTTCACCTGCACATCTAACAATGTAATATGTGTCATCATGTGCAGGCAATGCTCCTCTGCCATGTACATTGGCCAAACCGGACAGTCTCTACGCAAAAGAATAAATGGACACAAATCAGACATCAAGAATTGTAAGATTCAAAAACCAGTAGGAGAGCACTTCAATAACGGACTTAAAAGTGGCAATTCTTCAACAAAAAACTTCAAAAACAGACTTCTATCAGAAACTGCAGAACTGGAATTAATTTGCAAACTGGACACCATTAAATTAGGCCTGAATAAAGACTGGAGTGGCTGGGTCACTATAAAAAGTAATTTTCCCTCTGCTGATAATCACACTTTCTTGTCAACTGTTGGAAATGGGTGACGTTCACCTTGATTGCATTGGCCTCGTTAGCACTACAAAAGTAATTTTCCCTCTCTTGACTTTCACCCCTTCTTGTCAACTGTTGCGAATAGGCCACGTTCACCTTAATTGAATTGGCCTTGTTAGCACTGACCCCCCACTTGGTAAGGCAACTGCCATCTTTTCAGGTGTTGTAATATATATACACTGCTTACTGTATTTTTCACTCCATGCATCTGATGAAATGGGTTTTAGCCCATGAAAGCTTATGCCCAAATAAATTTCTTAGTCTCTAAGGTGCCACAAGGACTCCTCGTTGTTTTTGCTGATACAGACTAACACGGCTACCACTTTGAAATCTAATAAACTTGTAACTGCAAAGAAATCCCTCGGGTGGGGGTGATACCCTGGTAAATTTATTAACATGCATATATGGCTTTTTATTGCTTTTTTTTAAAAAAGCTTTTTCTCTGTAATATTTTGTACAATAAGAATAAAGCTGGCTTGGTTAGAAAGAACTGTGTGGTAATATATCTGTAGCAATCATTCTGTTATCAATCTCCGATGAAAAAGCAAGCAGACCTATGTAGACAGACTGCCTTTGCTGGGAAATAGAGTAAAGGCAGAGAACAATGCAGCCTGATAATACCCTGTCAGAAGGGAGAGAGATGTGGGTCTCCACCCAGAAAGATAACAGCTTGGGGCAGCTGGAAGCTCAGAGTGCATGTCTTTGCTGAACCACTAAGGGGAGAGACAGGTGAAGTAGTCCTGAATTATAAACACTCCTTCCCATATGTTCGGGGGTAAGCAACTAGTCAGCTCTGCCTCCCTCTTCATTAAGTACAAGCTGGTGGGCCTAATCTCCCAAATCCACCAGCACAAGCATCTCCCTTGGGGTAGATGTTGTCCAGCCCCATCTCATGGGAATTTGTGAATAGCCCAGAGAACTCTGGAGCATTTCCAGGTTTCATCAAAGAAAAATGGAGAGTTGTGGGAAGGTGAAAAGGTGGAAGAGAGGAATTGTGAGGCAATGGGATATCATCTGGCCCCTGAAACAAGTAGGAAAGGGAACAATACAGCTAATCTTCCCCTGAAGATCTTGGAACTAGATTCCCCCCCCCACACACACACACCTCAGTTCCCATGCTGCAAGGTACCAGCAATAGGAAGATCTTGTCTTTTGATGGAGGGGATTACAGGAAGAGGATCATGTAGATAGTGGAGAATGGGTCAAAAGAAATGGAGAGAATGGGGCTGCAGAGGTTTGAATAAGAGATTAGCATCCAAAGTTGTAGATGTTTGTGGAATCTGAACCGAAGCTGAATTCTCAAACGGTGTACAGGATTCAATACTTATCATCCCAGGCACCCCCCACTGTGATAAAACTCCAGATGGATTTACAATTGGTCTCTACTGCCTGCCCATCTCGTGGGTGACAACACTCTCTGCAAAACTGCACCACCCACATTTGTTCCCTCAGGGAGGAAATCTGGCCCCGGATTCTCAGAATTCTTATTTCATTTCTGAACACTATGCTGGTCTGGAAAGCATTTGATTGTTCTGTAATCTGATTGCTCAATTGGTATGAGTGAGTAGGAAGGCTTATTTAACTTGGCCCTTTGGGAATGCTGTACTGATTTTACAGAGGGCAGGTTTCAGAACTCAGCAATGCATATATACATAGAGAGGCGGAAGGGAGAGGGTATTTTTTTCCCCATGTCTGCAACAAAATAACTTTATCAGAAATAGTTAACAGCTCCTCAAAAAATAATCTGAAAATAATAGTTTCTAGCCATAGAAGTCATTCATTTTCTGCTAAAGTAAGTAGTAGGGCAGAAAGTCTGACACTTTATTACATTTGTTCAGCATTGTGGTTTTCATCATTTCTTTGAAATCCACAGCTTTCACGTACAGTTCATTAACACTGATCAGAGAGCACATCTTTCCAATAAGTCAATTTTTGCCATGTAATCTTTAGTAGATGTTTTACTTCATGTAATTTGTTGAATATTCTTTATCTTGAAATCTCATATTAATGTGTGGTTATGGTCATTTATACATTACCACTTCTCTGACATCTTGGTGTTCTATATTTATTCTATCCCATTCACATCCATAGTAGCTTTCTCACTTTACAAGTCAAAACAAGATTTTTATAAATGCCAACATTGTACTCTTAACCTGGCGTCTGAAAAATAAGCTGTCTTTCTGCACTGTCTGTCTCAGTTTTAATGCAGTGTTTCTTAATAGCGTAGAGGCCTAATTTTCAAAATGATCTTCTAAATTTGCACTCACAACATTCCATGTGCAAATTTACTAATGGCCATTTATTTGTACATGTTCGGGGTTAGCTGGATGCACAGTTTCTGATTTCCATGTCATAATTAAGGTTTTGCACACAAAAATTGCAGCTGTACATTTGTCTCTGTATGTAGCCCTGAGTCAGCACTGCTTCCCTGTTCAGGGCAGCACTTAAACACATTCTTAAGTTTAAGCATATGATTTCAGTCAAGCTTAAGGATTTTCTTATGTGCTATCCTGAACTGAGGTCCTTGTTAATTTAAATAAAAAAAAATATGTAGGTCAGTTGAGATAGGGATAAATATGACATGCTGGCATCTGGGTAGCAGATGATAAAAGAAAATAGTGAGACACACAAAATAAAACTGAACTGATGTTTCTTGTCTTGCCATAACTTCAGTGTGCATGGCCAAGTTCCATTCCTTGCTTTCAATAGGCCAAATTCTGATACACGTACTCCACAAATACTTCCACTGAAAACAACAGGACTATATGGGCAATATATGGGGGGGAGGGATAGCTCAGTGGTTTGAGCATTGGCCTGCTAAAACCCAGGGTTGTGAGCTCAATCCTTGAGAAGACCCCTTAGGGATCTGGAGAACAGTATTATACATCAACATAAGCAAGGACATTGGAATCTGGCCCATATTGTCTGGAAACATCCCTGGGATGGATTCTCTTCTCACTTACACCATTTATATACCAGTGTCACTCCATTGACACCAGTGGGTAAGGGAAAGCAGACCCCATGGATAGAACATCAAGACAAAAGGATGTATGAAGTATGTGCAAAATTCAAGAATTATTAGAGAACAGAAAAATCACCCATTTTTAAGTGGCAGCATTTGTTGATAGAACGGACTCCGTGTGTATGCACATGAAAGAGAGAGACACAAAGAGACACACACACACTTGCTGGAAAATCTATTTTGATTTTTCCCTGATGGCTTTTGTTTTGTTTTGTTTTTTCATAAATTAGCTACAGCCTTAGTAGTAAGGAATCAACAGTTTTATGTTTTCTAATAAACATACCAGTTGCAGATTACATGATATATATTTTAACAGTATAATAATCAAAAGAGGTTACAAGGGCTTCACGATTACAATTTTAAAATGTAGTTACAAATAATGGTGTTTATGTGCCAATTTAGGATGAAGCTTCAATTCTCTGTTTTGTCAATGGTAGAAACATATGCATTTTTGAAAGGTTGCCTAACACTAATATTTCTACCTGATTCATGTGAATTTGTGCATCTGTAAAAAATATATGATAAAAAGACTGACTATAGACTTACTTTAGAACCAGTAAAGTCTATCAGCTCCTCTAACTGCTTGCATTGTTTAAAAAAATTTGGTATTTTTTTTCTTGGCATTCAGACTTGTAGTTATGTCTAATAGCCCTATATACAAGAAGAAATACAGGGAAAGGATAGTACAGCGATTGCTCAGTAGCACCTGTTATAGTTAAGGTTACAAAACACCTTTAGTCATAATCCCATTTTCCCATGCTTATAACATTCTGAAATATTCACCTTGTAAACTGAAAATTTCCATGCTTGGTCTCTGCCTCAAGGTGATTTTTTTAAGTTTGAGCAAAATATTTCCAGTTATTGTTGAGCTTGGAGAGGATGAAAAAACAACAACAACCACCTTCTTCACAAAAATGGCTTAAGTCTGAAACTTTAAAGTTGTCATGGACATATTATATATATATATATTATTGGAGATGAGGAGAAACCTATTAGATGAACCAATTGTCTCTCTGAAAATGCAGTGTTGTTCTTATGAGTACAATTTGTAGATCTAGGTGCCAGCAGCCCCTGTTTGGATGGGACAGGCCTGAGTTTTAAATATTGGTCCCAGAGACTGGAGTCCCAGCCAATAGCTCAACTAGGGTGGCTTCCTCACTCCTTTTTTCCCCTTTTCCAGAGGAAGTCCTAGTCCACCAGCCATGCAGCCGGGAACCTCATATAAAGAATTAGTTTCTCTTCTTTCCAGCAACACTGACTCTTTAAATCAAGGGGAAAGAGAGAGAACAGAGCAGCCCAATAATTGGTGCTGCTAGGCATTTAGGTGGGAGCTGAGCTCCTTTGAAAATCTGCATCTTAATGTTTTAGTCATTCCCTGGGCTAGCAGATGGTTGAGTGCTTCAGTTCCTTGTGGAGAGGGCAATGTTTTCTTTCATTCTTCAATGCTTCTCTTGCTGGTCAAGGAACAACAATGCTAAGATGTGACAGAAGTCCATTTCAGTCCTCCTGGGACCAAGAGAAGGTTTCCCACATAGATCTTGAAGGAAAGAAGTGAAAAGTAGGAGCATGGAAAACAGACAGATCTCCACTGTCCTTGATTGAAGACCCTGCAATAATATCACCACCAAGAAAATAATACATGTTGATTTTAAAAAACATTAGGTCAATATTTCCTCTGTTTATAATGTATTCCTACATTGTAAAAAGGCAAAATATAAATCCACTATATAGTAGAATTGTTTTCCTTGAAAACCCTCTTTTGGGAACAGGGTTGATTTTAGTTGGCCACCTATCTTTGCATCAGCTGGAAGTGGTATTGCAGCAGCTCTGCCTCAGTTTCACCAGTGCCTTTTCTGGCCATAGGATTGACCTGACCCTGCAGCCAAGCCACATAACACAGGTCAGCTGCTTTCAGGGCCGCAGAGTCCTTTAGGTAATGTCCAAGAGAAAATATCAAAACAACCAAATGTTCAGTCCAGCTGGACTCAGCTGTTAACCTCCTTCTTTTCAGGCCAGATCCTGCTGCAAAAACTGAACAAAAAGCCAACCCAAGGGCCTGGGTTCAACTTCACTGCTCAGTGGTACACTTCTCCCCTACACAGAGTTTCAGGAAGGCTGAAGTCCCTGATTATCTCTTGTCTCCAGCTAGGCTCCTTGCCCCCCATAAGACAGCCTACCTGCTCTGCTTCCCCAACCAATCTTCAACTGCTGGGCTTCTCCCTTTCTAAACTCTCATTTCAAGCTTATCAGCCAACTCAAACCTAATAGTGTGTGGCTAATTAAGCCTCAGGCTGCTGGTTAATCCTTTCCAGTCGGGGATGGGGGTTGCATGCCTCATCACAGATGTCATTATCCTTAAGGCTTGAAAAGTGGTGCTTCTATTGAAACCTAAGATGGAGGGTGGTAGCATGATCCAGTGGACAGGGCAATAGGCCGGGTGTTAGGATAACTTATCTGCCACTGATCTGCTGGGTGACTGTAAATTGGGGGAAACCATTATAGAAGAGCTAGGTGTTATTAAAGCCGAGGCGCATTTACTCTCTTGTGAATCTCTGATAACTGTACTGACCTCAGTAGAGTTGTCCTGAATTCAAACAAGTATTAATGAACTAAATGAAAGTCTGTTATTTTTTATTTGGGAAACATTGGGAGGAACAAGCAATCAAACTGTTTGCACAAGATATGTAAAAAGAAATATGAAAATAAAGATTTAAAACACCACCCAGATTTTCTTCAAACAGAGAAAATTTCATTAGATATGTAATTATATTTTTGTTAGACTCCTTATGATTCAACAGTTACATGTTGCTTTTATACACCTGAAATTTACAAGAAATATTTCTTTACAAGATCCATTATGATCAATTCTTCCTAAACATATTGGAAATATTTATATCTTAGAAACTCCTTGGCTATTGAGAAAACACTTTTTATTACAGTTTGTCAGCTTGCTCAATAGGTTGGAGCCTCCTCAAATGTGTAACCGTATTATAAATAAAATAGAGTAGTGGCATGTTCTAGCTATCTAGCGTTGAGAGACTGGGGAAAATACTGGAGAAAAGATGTACAGAGATTTGTGTTTGTCATAAATGTTGGGACCAGTTTTGAATTCCAGTCTTAACACTCTAGTACTTGTAAATCAATCTGAAACAACAACCAAAAAACCCTCAACCCTGAAAGAAGCAAACCAGCTGGAAAAGGGACTCTGGGATGTGAAGACCAGACCTTTTCTGTTATTCAGAGAATAAAGATGAGGAAGAAAAAAAAATACTGCAAATGTTTATCAGAAAAAGAGAAAACCCAGGAGTGACAATAGTTCTTCTCTTGTTCTTTCTTTGGGGGAGACAAGTAAGAATAAATAAATATAGTGCAGAATCTAACTAAAACTTCCATTTATTTTTTATGGCAAAATACCACTTTAAAAATTAACTTTTAGTATGTTTGTCAGTCCCAATATAACCATGTCAATAGGCTCTGTAAGAAATACTGCCTAGACTAGACAAGAATTTTTAAGGAAGACATGGATATTTTAAAGAGTTTCTCCTTCAAATAAAATACAAGTCTCCTATATTTTGGCCTGGTGGTTCTCAGCTTGTAAGCTAGTTTATAAACAAAAAAACTAAATAGCTGGCTCCAAAACCTACTAGCCAGCCCATTATATTTGTCCTTGAGCCTATGATAGCTCTCCCAGTAAGGGAAAAATGGCTTTGGTTGATGTATTACCAGTTCGTTAACAAACTAGGAGGAAAGAGGTAGAGTCTCTTGTCAAATATTATTCAACCAGCACAAGTACTATTAACAATTACTTTATTTGATGAATGTTGTGATTTTTTCAGACTAATTATTCAACATTCTTTGTCTTGTCTGGCTCTGAAGAATACTTTAAGCATCTAAAGGGACAGGTCTGGAACAAACTTAACGTGACCATGTAGGAGATTAAAGCCCCCTCCCCAATCTATTTCTGTTAAAAATGCTGTTTCATCAAAATCATAATGTTCTGAGGAGAAGGGTCAGCTTCAATGAAAGCTTAATCATGTTTCTCATGTCCAGGATGGAATTTCTGGTCAAAATTAATCCCCAATTCAAGAATAATCAAGTGGTTAGGGCATTCATCTGGGATGTGAGATATCTAGGTTCAAGTCCCTTCTCCAAATCCGGCAGTTGAGTGAGTGCCCCAACCCAGGGCCAGCGCAACCCATTAGGCGACCTAGACGGTCACCTAGGGCGCTACAATTTGGGGGGTGGCAACCACCGCAGTATTTTGGCGGCGGGACCTTCCGCTGCCTCTGGGGGGGGGGGGGCTTTTTGGGGTGGGACCTTCCACCGCCTAGGGCGGCAGAAAAGCTGGCAGCGCTCCTGCCCCGACAATCACGATATTGGCTATTCTGGGGCAGATGGGCTGGTCTCTCACATTTTTCACAAAATGAATTTCAAAAGGTCTTGCTCTTGTTCTGATGCATAAAGAAAACAAATGGAGTTCTTGTTTTCTGGCCATCCCCAATTATGATTGCTCATGTTACAGGTACAAGTTATGTTGGGAGCACAGCCTCAGAACAGCTACTGCTGCCTCACCATGAGCAAATGGGTAAAGAAAAGGTCTGTGGAGCAGTGAGGGATTACGTCCATTCCCTCTCCAATGCACCATCCAACAGAGCTGGCTGGAAGCAAGAAAGGGAAGTAAGATGTACCATTTGTGGCTGCAGTAAATTTCTTCCCCCTTGGAGCAGGAGACAAGCAGAAAAGAAATTGTGACTCACCAAGTCACAACTCCTTGCTCCTGGGGTGGCACACCTGCATCCCCCGACTTATTGACAACTGAACCTAATCACCCATAGGTCTTTTCATCCTAGGATCTTAAAATGCTTGACATTCAACACTCATGGGAAGTAAAACACTGATTATTGAACCCAAGATAAAGCCAGTAACAGATGTGTTCATGCTCAGATCCTCAGCTGCAGCCACGGATCACTTAGCTGTGGAGGTGCACAGAGCAGCCCCTACTAGTGGATTGATGCCCAGGTCTCCTAGCCAAAACTGCTGTGCTCTCAGCATTTGATCACACTCTCGGGGGGCACAAACTGGGTCTCTATATGAAGTGGGCTGAAAATGAAATTTTGCTGGGGTGCCTTCTTACTGCTATGCTATTATTATTTGTACTGTAGCAGAGCCTAGAGGTCCCATTCTGTTCTATGCACTGCCCACAACACATGCACCTTGTTATCATAATATTTATTTGTACTATGAGTTAGGAATTAAAACACATGAGCTTCATTTACTTACTAATTTCATGAGACTTGCAAAGAATTCATGAAGTAAGACACCCGACTTTAATAAATCCACAGACGTATACAGGGGCAGGCTGGAAAATAAAATAAAGATACTGGGATTTATTTTCAGTCTTTCTATTCAATATATTGTGTGCCATCAGGCATTAGCTTTTATTGCACACAGAAGTCTCTTTAGAACATTGCCTATATATTTCTTGCAAATGGGAGACTGCTCCTCCTTGGTTATTATTTTATTGCTATAGTGCCAGAAATATACACCGAATACAGCAGCACATGCTGCTTCAATAGCTTTGTTGCTTTTAGTTTTCTCACAATTTCTTCAATTCACTCTCAAGTCCTTCTATTTGCTTCTGATCACAAAAGTCTTTGATAGTCAAGGTGCTAAACACCTGATCATTTTTTCAAAGAAGCAACTTTTTGCATGTTTTCACTTGTCCTTGCCACCATTTAATTCATATTGAAAATTAAATCCTGTATCAAGCTGCTTTCCAGAAGGGATTTCTTTTTCTTTCTTTCCTACTCCATTGTTTATCAGGGCCTGATCCAAAAACCACTGAACTCAATGGGAATCTTTCTGGTGACTTCAGTTGACTTTGGACCATGTGATTGAAAGGGCAAATCCTCCAGGACATGATGTAAGGACTGACGGACGCCCCACTCTCAACAGAACCAATTCAGTTCTACTACAATAGAAGGGAAAAACACAGAGAAGCTCTGCAGGAGGACAACATATCATCTGCATGAGTACAGCTCAACAGTCTGATCCACAGCAAGCCTAAGCTATTTATAAGATAGTTTTATACAGTGGCTCCATAACATGCAGATCTACTGACTTGAAGCCAAACACAGGGCTTATCAAAGGGCCTCAGACACCACTGCTGTGATGAAGCTGCAGTAATGGTAGCAGAGGGGCTGCACTGCGGTTTCTCAGCCTGTCCCCAAGTTGAAGGATTTCATCCCTCAAACTCTTGCATAGTTCCCATGAGCAGAACCCATTTACTTAGGCTGTAGGCAGAGAACAGAAGTTAGCTCAAAACACACAGAGCATCAATGCAAGAAAGAACACACACAAATAAAGAACCAAATTTAAACTATGCATCTATCATTTCAATAGACCCTGGTCGTCGGCAGGCAGGATTGAACCTGGGACCTCAGTGCATGAACCTCTATTGCACAAGCTAAAAGCCATGAGACTCTTACCTAAAGCTATAGAGCAAACTCATTTTAACTCTCTCTTTAAGTGGTCTCAGTGCCACTAGATGGGACCGAACACCACACCTCAGGAAGTGTGTGGGTTACACATGGAAATATTAACTCATACAACATTAGTATACAGCATGCATATTCATAATGCTGAACAGGAAAATTAAAGAACTATACGAAAGTATAACCATTCTACAATGAAACTAAGAATAAGTAATTAAATATACCATATACTCCAACAGTAAAAGGCTGTGGTGTGGATTTGCAATACACTGTTATGAGCTGGGTGAAACCTTGTCATGGATTGGGTTTGTGAACTCATCCTTAACTTAACATAACTGTCAGCATTAGCCCCACTTAAGACAAAGGATGCATGTCTGAACCCACCCCTGAGTTTTTGACTGAGTATTGTTTTGGGTAGATATGGAGGTAGTGTGTGTGCGGGGGGAGATAAGAACATAAGAATGACCACACTGGGTCAGACCAATGGTCCATGTACCCCAGTATCCTGTCTTCTGACAGTAGCCAATGTCAGATGTTTCTGAAGGAATAAACAGACAATCATCAAGTGATCCATACCCATACCCAGTGATGCATCTGAAGAAGTGAGGTTTTTACCCATGAAAGCTTATGCCCAAATTAATCTGTTAGTCTTTAAGGTGTCACCAGACTCCTTGTTGTTTTTGATCCATACCCTGTCATCCACTCCCAGCTTCTGGCAAATAGAGGCTAGGGACATCCAGAGCCTGGAATTGCATCCCTGACCTACCCTCCATGAACTTATCTCATTCTTTTTTTAACCCTGTTATAGTTTTGGCCTTCAGAACATCCCCTGGCAATGAGTTGCACACAAACATTGAGAACAAGTAAGAACACAGAGAAAGAGTGAGAGGCAAGAAAGCCAAGCAGGAGTCTACAGGCACAGTGGGACCCCGGAAAAAGCTATCGAGAGAGAGAACGCTTTTGGCTCTGACATTAGTTAAGAGGCTGGGGGTGGTAAGCTAAGAAACTGATCCTTTTGTTCTTGGTTTCTTCTGCATTCAGAGACAGGCCTTCTCACATTCCTTGTAAATAAACAAGATTGCACCAAAGAAAATACCAGACTCAATCAATTCTGCTTTGAACAGGAACATCCCTGGGGTCTCAAACTTTGACTAGCTTCTCAGTTCGAAAAGGGGCAACAATACTTGGTGGATGGGACTATTTCTGAATCTACTTCCCCTTTGAACACTGCACTGCCTTATCTGTCTAGTCAGAAAAGCACAGCTTGCCAATATCCTTGAAAGAAACACAGTTGACAGGGACATAATTTAATATTCATGAAGTACATAGTTTCAATTTCTATAATTAGTGACGTTCAGAAAATACCCCTGGTCACTTTTTGCCAGTCCCCTACAGTTTCACCTTCCCCATTCCTCCAAATGGTCTCAGTCAATAACATGGAAGCACTGCTTGGGGAATGGCTGCCCTTCTGTCCCATGTCTTTGAATGTTCCAAGCTGTGTAACTTTAATCCCATTCCCTTTTGCCTCTCACCTACAGCCAGAAGTTTATTTTCCTTTTCTTGAACAACTTGTTGTCGTCCTCCATAAGCCCCAACATCTTGACAATCTTTAAAACATATTTTATTAGGGAAAAAAAAGAAGAAAAAAATCAAATAAATGTAAAGTTAGACTTCAGATTTTCAAAGACATCTAACTTCCATTAAAAAAGTCAATGGAAATTAGGGCCAATTTAACATAACTAATTTCAAGACTATGCTGTTTCTTAAGTATGATGCTTCATATAGTTACAAAAGGATAAAGCTTAAAGTAGTTTATATGAGTATTTCTATCCCACTGCTGACAAGTCCCTCCCGAGAGCCGGAATCATATCTTGTGTTAGTACAGCTCCTCCCATTTTGTCTATGTCAATACAGCTTTTCCCATTTTGTCTTATGGTTGCTTTTTATTTGGACATTGTTAGGTGTGGTAAAAAACATTATCCTTTTGACTACTATGTCTTATATAAATACACACAATTAACATTTATATGTTTTTTCTTCTCCCAGAATGAAGTGTTAATATGGACTTAAAAAAACATATAATCATATTAAACCACCTCTCCATCTACCCTTCAGAACATTTAGCTTTTCCCCTTTTTAATCTGTGTGTGACATCTCCACATTCATATACATATTTGTCAATTTTGATTTCTCTTGGATGGTACTCAGTTTATCACAACTGATGAAATGTATTCCCTTTCAAACTTTTTTTTTTTAAATATATAACTGGAAGGGACCCTGAAAGGTCATTGAGGCCAGCCCCCTGCCTTCACTAGGCAGGACCAAGTACTGATTTTGCCCCAGATCCCTAAGAGGCCCCCTCAAGGATTGAACTCACAACCCTGGGTTTAGCAAGCCAATGCTTAAACCACTGAGCTATCCCTCCTCCTCCTTACCTGGACTGTGAATTCTACATGTGTTTCTTACCAGCCACCTAATCATGTATCATTCAGTGGGGTGTATAACTAACAACAAATTTCTGTCCTGTGTCATAGCTAGTCATGGTTGAAAATTTTCATTTTATGTGGAAAATGTTGAATTTTGTTTAAAAAAGTGAAAATGGAAAAACAAACAAACAGCAATTGACATTCTTGTTTTTCTGCCTGAAAACAAAATAATTTCATCCGAATAAAAATGGAAGTTTTAGTTCAATTGTCTCACCCTCACTTTTCTCCTCTCTGAGCCAGGTTCCTTAGCTGGACTGCATCTCCTATGATGCACCATTACCAAGGATTCCCATGATGCACCACAACTACACAGCAGGAAGAGAATCTACAGCTCATTCAAAGCAAGGGAATTTTGCACACAGAAGAGAATGGAGTCACAAGGCAACCAAACTACCACTCCCATGAGGCACCACACTGGTATTTTCAAATAAAAAAGGGTTTTCAGGTAAAAGTTTTCTGGTTTTGATTTTTTTTGCTGAAAAGTCAACATTTTCCATGGGAAAAACCCAAATATTTTCTGAACAGATCTAGCTAAGCCAATGTAATGTGAGTTAAGTCAGCGAGGTTGTAACAGAGACCAGAACACAGCTATACTTTACTCAAAGACCATTTCACCATTGTTTTTTGCTTGCATCTAGTGCAGCAGCAATAGCATGTGGCAAAGACAATACATTTAAGTAATATACATATCCATGCACAGTTTGAGCATCCTGCTTCTTTATCAAGGCAGCGTATTTGGGTGTCCTAAATGGTGCTCCAGATGTCAGGTTGGGCACTCTGCCATCACATGAATTATTGTCTGTGGCCCTCTCCCACAATCACAGCGTGGGGAGGAAATCAGGCCAAGCCAGTGGATGGCTGCAGCATCTCTGGTCAAGCCAGAGAGTAACTAGTTGTGCATGGTCCACAATCTATGATCACAATGGCCAGAAATTTACCACAGAAAGCTTGGTAGACATCATAGAGGTTGTTTTCAATTTCTGATTCTTAGTCTTTACCCACAAAATACTCCAACTTAGTTTGGATCAGATCCTACTTTGCTTTCCAGAAATTCCATGGAGGTTTCTGGAGGCCGCATGTAACTAGAATTTCTATATCTGTTGTAAGGCTTCATTGATGCTGGGATAAGGGAAACATATCAAGTACTTTATGCTGTATTACTAGTGAAGGATGCCGTTGAGTTGTTGAAAAGGCGAGGTCAGGCAAATAAGCCAAAGGTCCATCTGCTGCTATGGAAAGTGGGTGGCTGTTTGACACCCGCTCCTCTAGCCTTACTCCATCCACATCATCACCAAATTATCCAATGGTAATTATGTGAATTAAATATCAGAGGAGTAGCCGTGTTAGTCTGGATCTGTAAAAAGCGACAAAGAGTCCTGTGGCACCTTATAGACTAACAGACGTATTGGAGCATAAGCTTTCGTGGGTGAATACCCACTTCGTAAGACGCATGCTCCGATACGTCTGTTAGTCTATAAGGTACCACAGGACTCTTTGTCGCTTTTTATGTGAATTAAGTAATTACAGTAGTCTGAAGGTTCTTAGGTGGGTAAGACAGAAGTTGTCCAGTAGAGAAAAGTGAAGCTTAAGTAGACAAAATGCAAAGTCAGAGCTTGTGTTCTCTTTGTAAAAAAGATGAAAAAAAAAGACAAAGACAAATACAGCCCAAAGAAGTTGTCCTCGAATGAGGTTCTCTCCAGGGCCAGTGTCACAAACCTTGTATTGAGGTCAGCTCTCAAGATGGTGCACTTCAATATTGAGGGAATCTCAGCAGCCAAGAGGGACATCCTCCTCCAGTTCACTGTAGAACATGAAGAATACATCATTTTGCTTCAGGACACACATTCTATCACTGACGCTTAACTATCAACTCCAAGCTGTGTTGTTGTGTCTCACCTCCATCACAGGCTATACAGGCTGTCATTCTAAGGCAGAGAGGGTATTCCAGCAACTCTAGTCTAATCATTAGGTCTGTGATGGGGTGTACTCCCCCCACTGGCCCTGAGAGGGTAAATTAGGCCCAATTAACTGCCCAGTTGCACCTGCAGGAGGAGCGAAGGAGCAGGGAATGATTAATTAGACACAAGGCTCAACTGGGCAGGGACAGGTGGGGACTATGGAAGCCAGGAAGCTGGCAACAGAAGGGCTGTAGGCTGCAGTTGCTCCCTGGGAAGAGAAAGGAATGTTAGGACTATAGAGTGTTGCTCCATGGGAGGAGGGAGTTGGGAGGCTGGCAGATCCAAAGGCGGGGGGGGGGAATCAGGAAGGTAGGAGAAGGCTCAGGGGAATAGAAGCAAAAAGGAGTGCAGGCCTTGGCTGTTAACAGGAGGGTCCCGGAGCTGGAACCCAGAGTACAGGGCGGGTCCGAATTCCCCTACCAGCCACTGGGGACATGGCATCTACCAGGCAGAGGACAGTGGAGTGCCTGGGATGATTTGTTCTGGGAAAGACTGTTACACACACCCTTCCCCAGAAGGGGAAACCATGGAGTGACCTGCCCAGAGGGCTGAATCACGAAGAAGAGGCTGAGTTACTGGTGCAAGAGGAGCTGAAGGATGAGAGGATGATGGGAGAGACACCGTCAGAGGAGGGCACAGCACCTGGCAGAACTAATTCCCAGTACAGCCAAAAGGAGGTGCAATCTGTGATGAGTGAACCCCCTTGACAAGGTCCAAATGATGTTACTGAATTTCAGCCTATAAAAGTGAAGGATCTGATTCTGATCAACGTCTACAAACCTCCCCACTGCAGTATCTTCAGTGGACTCTACAACATTCCAAAGGAGGCACACACTTATCCAGGCTGGTGAAGAACCTGTTCTATTGCATCTTCCTCACCTCTGAGTTGGCCAGCTTCATTAGCAGGGATTCATTTTGGGTTCTGCCTATCTATTACCACTGTTGTGAGCTGCCTCCTCCTGCTGCTACTTGGCATTAGATAAGATGCGATGGGAGACAGGTAAGTGATTCATGCATGCTAAGAAAGAAAAGTGGTTCCCAGATTGGCAGAGGGTGGGAATAGCAGGATAAGCCTGGTCAGTTACTGAAAAACTGGCTAGCCAAGATGAGGTAAGGAGTTATTCTTCTTGCATTCTTTAAGAAAGACTCACCCATGTAGCAAAAATACAGTTTACATTGTTTTTCTCAATTTGTTTTAATGTAAATTGTAAGGGTCAAAAATTGACCTCAAACATGGGCTCTCATTGACTTCAAAGGGAAAGGAACCTGAGCATCTCAGACACTACCATTTTATGCTTGGTGACTTACAGGATTGCACATATTACATAAGCTATGTTACCAAAGCTCTTTAGAAAAGGCTATTCCATTGATCACAAGAGAGAAATAATAGAAATGGTAAAGCAGGGAATAGGAGTGCACATTTACCACTTTAAAAGGTTGCAGGCCATGTGCTTAATTCAAGAAGCTAGACAGTAAATAAAATAATTTGCATATTAAAATAAAGTTTATTTGGTAGTAAACTGATGAACTTAAAGAGTACAGTGAACCATGTGCCTTGTAAACATATTAAACCAAAAATCTCTGTTGATCATGGTGTGTTTTAGGAACACACAGGCAAAAAAAATGCAGAGGCAAGGATAAAATTTATCATGCATGCAGAGCACAGAACCTATTGTTTCAAGACATGTTCGGTACTAGTAGTGTGAGGTAAACACTTTGATAATAGCTTGTCTTCATATACAGACCTTATATACAATTTAAAATTTATATTTTAAATGGGTTTTATCTTCATTATTGTTAAAGTAACTTTTGTCAGTTTAGCTATCTGAGGATCAGCTGACCTATATCCCTGTTCCAAAATAGGAAAATTACTGTAATTGCCTTATTTGAAAGAAGAATGAGAACATTTATCTGGTTTTAGATTAGCAGATGAGAAAGTGGAGATGAAGAAATTTATCATAAGTCTGACTTAATTTTTGTTGTGCTGATGGATGAATGTCAAGCAACTTTTTTTTGTCCTAGAGTTTTTCCCATTAGTTATTTTTATAGAGGTTTTATATTGCATTTTCTGTAAATTGGTGACAGTGTCTTTAAGACATTTGACCCAGATAAAACCATACCTCAATAGTGGTCTTGTGTGTCTGGGTTTTTCATATTTGAGTATGTATGTGTGTGGAACCATATACCAAAAACACTTTGATAGGGAATATACCTAATTTTAAAGTTGCTGGCTTAAATGGGACTTTTCCAAGTTTACTTTCTAACAATGAACTAATTCAAACTTTATTGGCCCAAGTTCCATGGTTCCAAGGTAGGTTTCACACCTGATTTGTATGAAGACATTGTAAAGAGGTACTGGAAGATGGAGAAAGCTTAACTCATTAGCCATTAGAATCAAGGGAAAAACAGAGAAGTCTCGCCTTTCAGGTCAGCAAGAAAACAGAGAAGACTAATATTCCAGAATCTCTTGGACTGATGACCTTGTGAAATCAGGACACCAACAAACAGGCAAATCCAGCCTTCGATCAGTCTCTTCCTGCAGCTGTAGTTGCTCTGCCAACAGAACATCACATTCTGTCTCTTTATCTGAATTTCCTGCTCTGTGAGCTGTTAAACTTTTGCATAAGAAGGTGGTGTTAAAGCTAGTAGTATAATATTTTAGGGGAGGAGGGAGTTTGTTAACACGTAGCAACTGAAATCTAAGAAAATTTCTTTTTTACTGGCTCTAAGATTGCTGAGGTAGACATTAGGTAATAATTAGTTAACACTTTAAGCACTAAGCTATTTGACCAGATTCAAATTATAGATTTGATTGACTTTTGATTATAAATCCCAGCTAAAGAATATTAGTAATGGCCAGCCACCTTCTTAGACTCCTTCTTAGAACTGATAAAAGGATTTATTATTTTGGGTACTAATTTGATGATTTAATTCAAGCCAAATACTGAGACAGATTTGTTGATTGGATCACAATTTGATTCTGATTTGACAGTTTTATTTTAATTCTGGTGATCGGTTTCCTTGATTTTATTTTAGTTTGTTTAAGAGTTTTAATAATATGTACAAAATAAAAATGATACTGAGTCATAGTTCTTTCAATAAACAGAGTCTTTTAGGCCCTGGGGTGGAAACCATTCAGACAATCTAAATGCCTGGCCAGCTCCTAATTCTCTGGTTCTTAGAATTGGGTTTCAGTTTTAAGTCTGAATTTCCTTTGCTTTGAGGGGATATTTTATCCTTTTTCCAGCTGAATAAAATTATAGGCTTGAAAATTCAACCTAGAGTTCTAGGGGAAATATATATGTTTTATGCTTAAAACGATTCCATCTTGAAGCAAAAAGGTACAGAATGCAATTAAGTAGGATTTCCCACCCTGAATTGATTGGCTCCTGGAATCATTTGATCTTCTGGCACTGTAGAAGGATATATTCTCTGTAAGGAGAATCTTCTGATATTCTTCCAGAAAAGTCAATCTCAGCCAATTTCCAAAAGATTCTTTTGATACACTTTAATAGATTTGCCCAGCACTGTGGTAACTGAAATTCAGTGAAGTTTATTACAGGTGATATTTCCAGGACACCACAGATATGCATATCTTTACCTGGAAGTATGTGCATTTTTTTGGCACATGCAAAATTATAGCAAAATTCTACACTCTCATCTGCAAAATAGATTTCCTCATCTTCCTCCTCCTCACCGGGCAGTTCTCCTGTTTGCAATGCAGATTGCTGCTACATATTCTGCACTTGTCCTATGTGCAGCACTTCCATTGACCTCATGTAGAATAAGCACACAAAATATAGAAATGAGATCTACAGCATCGATCAGAGATCTGTAGCATAGACTAGGGAGGAGAATTTTCCCCTCAGGGCTTGGGCATTTGCCCTCCACTTGTCAGCAAATTAACGGTGTATAACAAAATGCTTTTTACAAAGTGTTTAGTTCTTAAATTATAGCACATAATTTGTGGCATGAAAAAAATGACTAACCACATAATACATAAAATTACTCACAAAAATATGTTAAAAGAACATTATTAAGGTTGCAAAGTCAAGCACTCAAAAGTAGAAAACACCAGAATTAAGGTGGCCCATGCAATCTTAATTCACCTCTTGTGCATACGCATTATGATATAGTCTTCAGTTATATCCCAGTCTCCTTGCCCAGACATTCCTAGTCTCCCCCTCTGGTCTGGCTGTCCGAGTCCCTATCTCCTCCTGTACTTCCAGTTTCCTTCCCCTCTCCACGACCAGCCTCACTCAGCCCGTGGGCAAAACAATGCATTTTGTTCTAGCCTCATTCTCTGAAACAGTTGAACAGTTTTGGCTGAAATTAAAAAAAAAAAAAAATCATCAACCTGAAGCAGACACACAGAATGGAAAATGTCAACCTGAAACATTTAGGAAAGTTATAAACCACTGAATAAGGCTCTTATAATGGGAAGTACCAGTCAATCTTAATAATAGGTGGCACTACCAGCCCTGCCTATAATAAGCATAAAATTTCAGCTGTATCCTACAATTGCTGGTATTATATTAAAAAGGAAACACTCATTACTAACTGTCTGATTCTGATGTCATGTAAACCAGATTACATTTGTGTAACTCCACTGATTTACTTACCTTGGAGTTACTCACGATTTGCACCAGCATACGTAAAGTCAGAAACAGGTCCTGATATCTCTTTCTAACCCAAATTGTCTCCAGACCTGAAGAGGTTCCACAAGCCCCATGGTTTCTACAATCATGGCAACTTCTCTCTGTTTTGGAGCTGATTTTATTCTTATAACCCACTTGCTTTTGCCCCTCTCCTTGTTGGAGTCAGTGACTCTGTCCCAACTCATTGCCATATATGGAAATAAAGCTGTAGGCAATTCTATTGAAGAAGGCATTGAGTTAATTTGCATAGGTATAATGTGCCCATTGGACTTAAAATTCTCTCTCCCATTGGTGACTGAAGCAGAAGATAAAGAGGGAGCTTCCCAACTGACTGGTTCAGTGTTGGGGGTAAGGGTTTTCCCCAAAATTACTTAAGGGCAGGCACACCAATCATGGGTAATGTGGCCCTGTTTACTTAAAGAAAGGAATTTGATTTTAAAGAAAACAAAATATTCTAACATATGGAGACCCAAAACAGATTTGAACTGAAAAAAAAAATAGATTTTTCATGCTGATACAGGTTCACATAGACAACTAGTCAGCCTCTATCTTGGAAAATTTCATCACACATACACTCTGCAGCATAATCAGTTCAGTCTTAGGGCTTCTAACAGTAAATAGCTACTCTCACATTGGCTACCAGGTGATATAAGCATAACAAAAATACCTACAACTTTACAAATGCCATAATACAAAACTCTCTCAGGTGCCCTCCTCTCCCCACTGCTGCAATTACACAAGTGGCTTAACACAACTTGTATGAACCCTAAAGGGAGTAAAGCCATAGAAAACTGCTTTTTATGCATCCCCCAAATCCTTAAGTATCTCTGCTACTTATGACCATGGAGCAGGGTTTCCTTACTTATTTACCTCTCCTTTAAATAGTTTTGTCTGGAAAGAAAGCAAAATGTGGCCTTCTGCAATGTATAGATCTTAGGAGACTATTGTATCTTTGAACTAAATGCCCCTGGTAAAGGAAGGCTCTTAAACCTTCTAGGTACTGGTTTCCAACTTTCTCACTCCAGTTTTGTGCCAGTGAATCAGTGGCGTAGCCAGGTTCTAAGAGCAGGGGGAGCAAACATAAAAAAGGCACCCCCCCTTGGCTCCTCCTCTGGTCACACCCCCTGGCTCCTCCTCTGGCCACGCCGCCCTCTCCCCCCCTCCTTGGCTAGCTCCTCCGGCCACACTGCGGCCATGCTGTGCCCCGTCCCCATGGCTGGAGAGGGAGGCTGGCAGAGGACAGGGGGGTTGAGGGGAGGGATGTAGAGGGAGGGTAGCAGGGGACAGGAAGTTTGAGGGGAGGTGAAGGGGAGGATGTGGAGGGAGGGGGACAGGGGGTTGACTTGAGGGGAGGTGGAGAGGAGGTTTTAGGGAGGGTGGCAGAGGACAGGGGTACGAAGGGAGGTGAAGGGGAGGGAAAGGCAGGGGCACGGGGTACATGGGAGGGGGGCACTGGGTATGGAGCTTGGGGAGGGGTTACCGGGGATGGGAGTGGGCTGGGATCCCCGGGGCTCTCTGTGCAGAGGGGGCTGGAGCTGCCCCCGGGACCGGGAGAGCCTGGGAGTCTGTTGCCAGCCCTTCCACTGCTTCTTTCTGGGGCCCAGCCGCTAGGCCCGGCCCAGCCAGCAGCAGAGAACAAACCCCACTGTCACTGCCTCGGAGGGGCTCGCCGCGTGCAGTGCCAGCCCAGGCTCAGCCCTGGTGCTACCCCTTGGGGTGTGGGGGCAGAAGGCAGTGAGCCCCACCAGGCGCAGTCCGAGCAAGCTGCAGCCCGTCTCACCCGCTCAGCCCGGGGGCACTGCCCTACCCGGGGCTGCTGGCGGAGCCTGGCTGTGGGCGGGTAGCGCTGACATGGCCACGGCGGGATGGGGATTCTTCTCGTCAGAAGATTCTGTTGAGAGTTCCCCTCCCCATGGCTGCTGGCCACCAGCCTGCGCCCCCCCCTCGCTCCTCCGGACACGGCTGCCAGCTGCACTTCGGGCCGCATGCCGCGACCCTCGCTCCCTTGGCCGGAGCCCCGGCAGGAATGGAGCGAAACCCCCGGACCTGCTCTCCTGGCTGCAGCGCCGGACCCCGCTCCCCGCCCTGGTTGCAGCGCCGGCCGAAGCACCGCGAGACCCCTGGACCCGGTCCCCTACCCAGAACCCCAGGCGGAGTGCAGCGAAACCCCCCGGACCCACTCTCCCAGCCGGAGTGCCGAATCCTGCTTTCCCACCAGAGCCACAGGCGGAGCGCAGAGAAACCTCTGGATCTGCTCCGCCGGCCGGGGCGCCGGGCAGAGCACGGGCAACCCCCCTGCCCCGCTCTCCCGGCCGGAGCGTCGGACCCCGCTCCCTTGGTTGCAGCGCCTGCCGCAGGGCAGCCAGACCCCAAGACCCACTCCCCCGGCCAGAGTCCTGGGCGGAGCGCAGAGAAACCCCTGGATCCGCTCCCCCAGCCGGAGCCCCAGGCGGAGCGCGGCCAGACCCCCGGACCCTCTCCCTGGCCAAAGCCTGCGCCCCCCCCTTCACTCCTCCAGCCGCTTTTGGAAAGGCGCGGCTTTGGGGAAAATGTGCTGAGGGGAAGCAGCTGCTTCTCCTGCACCCCGCTAACTACGCTACTGCAGTGAATCAGGAATCAAAGGAATGGAATTATACTGTTGAGATCTCCCAAATTCTGACTTCTGGCTTTTTAGCCCTTTTTTAAAATCAGATTGTCCTTCATCTAAATTTTTGTATCTGCTGTAAATTTCTTTCAGATAATGCACTGAAAGAGATGTTTTCAAAATTAAAGGTTAGCAGCTAGGTCCTGGGAGGACACAGAATGGAGCTACTATACAAAGCCTCTTAAATGAAGCCTCCTGCCCTCCAAGCTTTCCTCCAGAAAGATGCTCTCTCGGTCTATTTTCTATCTCCATTAGAATAATATAAACACCCAGGAATGTTTTCCTCTGAAAGTCTATTGTATACCTGGTAAGCTGTCCCTTTCTATTTAAAATTTTAGAAGATATTTACTCCTGGGGGATGTCTGTGTGTGCAAAAGTACTTAACTGAATTGTGATAGAATAATTTATATCATTTCATGGGTAGTGATGCATGTGGGTGAGCATTTGCCTCTAAGATCATGTCAACTAAAACACAAATATCTTCAGTGGCAACAATCTGTCCAAAAGTATTTACAATTAATTGCTTCTCCCTGGTACTTGTTGCACTTGCCGCAAAAATTTCTAGATTAGATGTCTGTTAACTGAGCTTTAGGTAGGAATTTTAATGTGATATTCAGGATACTGATGTGCTGGGCAGTAATTTGAACAGCAGCAAAGTTGGGAGCGGACAGTGGTTCATAAGGATATGTCTAATTATACACGGCTATGAAGTTATATAAAGAAAACTTCCTTTCTGATTAATTCATTTTCTCCTATCTTTAGTGTATAACTGTTCTATTATGAGGCTTGAAGGAAATCAGATCTGCTGTCATCACTAGAGCTCGTCAGAAGATTCTGTTGAGAGTTTCTTGACAGAAAATTGGGTTTTCAAACAAAATGAATTTTGGGGGTAAAATTGACTTTTCACAAAAAAAGTTTTCAGTCAACCCTTTTTCCCCCCCTTTTCCTTTTTGCCAAAATCCATCTCTCCCCCCCCCCCCCCACCGCCCCAAAAGAAGATTTAGAAATATCACCATGAGGTCTAATTTTGAGTTGTAGTTTGGTTACCTCATGCCCCTACTTGCCTTATGGACTACACTTGCCCTTGATGCACCATGATCACAAACTCCAAAGATGCACTGTAGTCACTCAGCAAGAAGAAGACTATAATGCTTTATATGAGAAGATGTAGTCTGGCTGAGGAATACAGCCCAGAGGGAAAAATGAGTATAGGAGGCACCCAAACAACTTCCACCTCATAATTTTCAGTTTCCAGCATTTTCAACTTTTCATTGAAAAGTCAACTTTTTCTGGCCAGCTCTAGTCACCACCTAGCTAAGGTGTTCCAAGGAAGAAGTTAGCAGACTCCAAACTGTATGGTCCCAGGTGTCAATGCGTCCTGACAATATCAACTCTGGTTTATTTCCAAATCATGAGCTGCCTTCAAGTTTACTTTTCCCAGGCTTTCTTTGCAAGGAAAATGATTAGAAATTTATCTTACAAAGAAAGGGGAAAAAGTTACCATGCGCCTTCATCTATTTTAGTTCTTCTGGACCAGAAGGACCAAAGAACACAAGCTTCATTATCCTAAAGGTCAGCTCTAACTACAAGACTCTATCCATCCTTTTATCAATTTAAGAGTCCAAACTTTAAGTTTTCTCCTTGTGAAACTTATTTTGTAATCATAGTGAATTTTGTATGCAAGAAAAAATAAACCACCACCCACACCCTGCAACACAAGGCCCTGCTTTCAGATACTGGGTCAGCCTCAATTTAGCATCATTTTGTACTATATATCAGGGGTTCTCAATCTTTTTCTTTTGAGCCCCACCCTCCCCCCAATATGTTATAAAAACTCCACTGCCCACCTGTGCCACATTTTTTTTTTAAATATAAAAACCAGGGCTGGTATTAGGGAGTAGCAAACATGGCAGTTGCCTGGGGCCCCATGCCATAGGGGGGCCTGCAAAGCTAAGTTGCTCAGGCTTCAGCTTCAGTTCCAGGTGGCAGGAGTCAGGGTCCTGGGTGTCAGCCGCACGTGGTGGGGCTTCAGCTTTCTGCCCTGTGCCCCAGTGAGTATAATACTGGTCATGCTTGGTGGACCCCCTGAAACCTGCTCACAGCCCCCTCGGGAGCCCCAGATCTCTGGTTGAGAACTACTGCTATATATATACACAATTGTAGTGCAATTTAGAAGCAGGCCAGTGCAAAATTCAGAACTTTTAATAAATTGAGAACTAATTTGGGTAAAAAGTTGTTTAATTTAAAATACCTCCACCACCAAGTTGTACAAAGGAAAATATCTCTTTTATCTCTCGCTTTGATGAATCTGGCCTGTGATCTCGTGTGCTTCTGAAGATGATCAAATTGAGCACAGAACCAGTGAATCCAAACACAATGCTCTGAGTGGTTTCCCTAATGAACACAGTATGAGATATTTAGACCATCTTGAGGGTGACTGCTTCAGTCTAGCTACGGATATCTTCAAATAGCTATTTAGGCATCAGATGCCATGGTCACTAATTGGTGCACTCATCTGGTAACACCTCCTCCTTATGAATTAGCATTGACCTCAGATATTTTATGGTGCCTGGCAATGTGCTTGTCATCAAATACTGTAACTATTTTATTTCATTAAAACTTATATTGTGATAATATTGCAGTGAAGCAAAGAAAGAAAAATAAATACCATACATAGTGACCTAAGGAAGTGTTCTGTGAAGACTGAAAGCTTGTCCCTTCCATCAACAGAAGTTGGTCCAATAAAAGATATTACCTCACCCACCTCGCATCTCTCTCATCCTGGGACCAACAAGGCTACAACATTGCCAAATACCATAGAGTAATAGTATTTATAGTATGTTTTAATATTTCTATTCTCTGATTATATATGCTTATTTACTCATAGTATCAAGTTATAAACCTTAACAAATAAAATGGCTGCAATAATTGACAAAAACAAAGTGCCACATACCAGAAAACATAGGAGTTCAATATTAATGCTCTCACCCTGCACAAAGCCTAAATAAATAGCCTTTCCAAATGAGAGGTGTGGGGGGATTGGTGGGGGCGCCCAATTTTGACTAGTGGTTTTACATTCATGGACCCGCTGGGCAAGCCTTTACTCCAACTTCCACCTATGTGATGATGCCAATTGAACCCTTGAAGAGGAGTGCTCTGCTGTGCAGGAAGTGAAGAAGTCCACTTGCTTGGGCTCTCTGTGTCTGGGAACCTGTGCAGCAGAACAGTACTTATTCTGTGTCTTTCTGGCCTTACATACCTGTGAAAGGTGAATCAGGGGTCAGATCACTGAAATCAATGGAAAGATTTAAATGAGATTTGGAGGAGACCTTTGGATTTCAGTTCTTACTTAAGTACAATTCCCATAGTCTTCAATGGGAGCTTTGCCCGAGTAAGGACTGAGTGATGGAGCAGGATTTGTCCCATAGGAGGCATAGGCAGCAACCTCTGTCTTTAGGTTGCCTATCACTTTCCCTTACAAAGGAATCTTGTGACCATTCCCTTGCAAAGTTCTTCCACCTTCATTGTTCGTTTGCAACAGGCTTTTGATATTTGGCAGAGGTATGTGCTTGGGCTTGCGGGGCATCTTTTTTTGTTTGTTTCATTAAATTCCTTTAAAGTTTTACTGATATGTAAACTGTTCAAGAAATGGCATTTCCCTTCTCTGACTTGCATTCCCCAAGAAAATGTTGATAGTGTTTAAATATAACAACTGATCACCCAAACATTTTAAGGCCAGGCTTATACTGGTACCAAAGCAGCATCAGCATCTGACACCACTGTACTGGGAACACCTGGGATCTTCTAGAGCAGCTGTAGTTGTTGGAAGGAGAGGTGAGAGCCACATTGGTATCCCCTTGCCATGGTGCATTGACCACATGGGGACAAGAACCAGGAAAAGTTTCTTCATTCTCCCAACCCAATAGCTGGCCTTGCCTCATCAGCACATTAACACTCCATAGCATGGGGCACCGCACAGGCCGGAGTTCCCCAATACCCGGTCTTGGGGAGAGAAAGACAACTGGGCCAGGATGAGTTGGGCTCCCCCACACCAACCATCTTCAGGACCCAGCACTGAAAGTCCATCTCCCCTTTTCTCATAACAGCCTTTTCATGCTAACAGCTCTCATCTGTAGCTTAAGCTGTGCTGAAGGGTCAATCTCTGCTAATGATCCATAAAGGGTGGCGATGTTCTACTGCTGTACATGATGGAAACAAATTCTACCTTTTTCCTATAACACCTAACCCCCAGAATATTAGATACAAAAATTACGTTAAAAGAAAGTCACTCAAATGTTCAGTAATGAGATTTATAGCTGGTTGTGCAACCAGCATTCAGACCCTTGTGTGCCTGCATTATGATACAATTTTTAATTACATGATCACATAATACTTTTTTCCGCAGGACTGTGCTCAGGATGGATACAAAAGGGGGCAGATTTAAGGCTGCATGGGTAAGTGTATATTTGGCATTTTCTGATTTTTAATTGCTTGACTTGGCAACCTACATGACATTTTTGTATGCAATAAAACAACATTTAGAAAGCATTAGTGAAACATCAAAATTCGAGAGGACCTGGATCTATTAGGTTTGCTTTCCATCCCCGGAAGTTCCCTCAAGTACTTGCATGGTCCAGTTTTAAATGATTAAAGCAATTTCCTTTCACTGCTCTACAGCCAAAATGCTTCTGAAATAAATGTAGTCAAACTTTACTAATTCTGGGTCACTGAGAACGAAAATGATGCTTAAAATTGTTGATTGGCTCTAGTTTTCAAGATATGCTATTGGGTCAGTATATACGACACTTGACCTGGGAATGGTGGAGGATAAGTGAGTTCTAAAGGGAAGGGATCTCAATTTAAACCAGAAATGACTAAAATACATCTTTGACTGGATCTATGAATAAATCTATGACTGGGTTTGGACAGTACTTGCGTTTTAGGCAAAACAATGAATGATGCAATCTGAAGCTGGTATTGCATCATACATGATATGAATTGCATCATGTTATTCCTAGAAGTCATGGATGATGCAATCCTAACGAAGCTTACATCACTCTGCTGAACAAATTGCCCTATATCAGCTCTGGAAATCATACAGTATTGTGCTCTCTTATTTGTCAGTGTTTGATTTTGCAAAAGGGACACATTTCTGTTTAGCCAAAGTGAGCAGAGATGCCTCGTACTTGTGTGAACAGTGCAGATAACTTCTGCTATGTTTGTGGTGAAGTGACTTTTGCATCACAAAAGTGCAGTATAACCAGTCTGGTTAAGAAAGCCTATCACCTTTATTTTGGCTGCAAAATTGGAGATCAGGACAAGAGGTGGGCCCCACACATATGCTGCAACACTTGTGCAACAAACCTTCGCCAGTGGTTGAACAGGAAAAGGAAATCTATGCCTTTTGCAGTGCCAATGATTTGGAGAGAGCCAACAGATCATACCAGGAATTGTTACTTCTGCATGGTGCCTCCAGTTGGGAAAGGTGTGTCAAAGAAGAAAAAGTGGAGTGTGCATTATCCAAACATTCCATCAGCTATACGCCCAGTACCCCACGGAGAAGGACTGCCAGTTACTGATGCACCAGAATCATTCTCACTTGAGTCAGACGAGGAAGAGGATGAAACTTCTGGTCCTGAACCATCAATGTCACAGGACCCACATTTTCTCCCATCCTCCTCCTCTGAACCACACCTCATAACACAAGGTGAACTGAATGACCTTGTCAGGGATTTGGAACTACCCAAGAGTAAGGCAGAGCTGTTGGGCTCCAGACTACAGCAGTGGAATCTCCTGGCAGGTGATGTTAGGGTTTCCATGTTCCGTGACCATCAAAAGGATCTTGTCCCATTCTTCTTCATGTCTGTAGCCTGCAACAACATCGAGGGTGTGATGGCAACCCTCAACATCGTTCACGATCCAGATGAATGGAGACTGTTCATTGATTCATCGAAGACGAGTCTTAAAGCTGTTTTACTGCATAATGGCAATGTTTTGCCATCAATTCCACTTGGTCATGCAGTCCATATAAAGGAAACTTGTGACAACATGAAACAACTTTTGAGGTGCATAAACTATGACCAACATCAGTGGCAGCTTTGTGGCGATTTGAAGGTTGTTGCTCTCTTGCTTGGTCTGCAGACTGGATACACAAAGTACTGCTGTTTTCTCTGCGAATGGGATAGTCGTGCAAGAGATTCCCACTACATCAAGAAAGATTGGCCACTCCGACAGTCATTGGAGCCTGGGAGGAGAAGTGTTCAGCATCCACCACTTGTTGAATCAAGGAAGATTTTGTTACCACCCTTTCACATCAAGCTGGGTCTGATGAAGAACTTTGTCAAGGCCATTGACAAAACACAAGCAGGTTTCAAGTACCTCCGTGGAAAATTTCCAAGGTTAGTGAAGCTAAGATAAAGGAAGGTGTCTTTGTTGGTCCTCAGATTCGTGAACTTCTTCGAGATGATGCATTTGACCATGCACTGCGTGGCAAGGAAAAAAACAGCATGGAAAACCTTCCAGTTAGTGGCAATAAATGTTTTCGGAAACAACAAGGCAGACAACTACAGGTTGTTGGTGGAAAACCTCCTCAAGGCATACAAAAGCCTTGGTTGCAACATGTCACTAAAGATACATTTTTTACACTCTCATCTAGATTTTTTTCTACCGAACTGTGGAGCAGTGAGCGACGAGCACGGCGAGCGATTTCACCAGGACATTGCAACAATGGAGAAATGCTATCAGGGCAAATGGAGCCCATCAATGCTTGCAGACTATTGCTGGACAGTGACAAGAGATGCTCCATTTAATGAATACAAGAGACAAGCCAAGAAGCGCTGAGTAGACACTGAATAAAACTAAACTATGTACATAATAGTTTTTTGCCTTTTGTTTCATAATAAATTTTATTTATATAAGCCTTTTGCTGATTTTTAAAGTGTTCCATAAACAGGACAGATGAAATATTATCATGTAAAGAAACCATAAACACACAAAAAGATCTAGGTTTACAATTTATAATTAAAACTCTACTATCTACACAATATACATAGACATAAAATGTAAAAACTTAAATATCTTAGAAACAGTAGCCAATCAGTTGTTTTAATGGTCATATTTGAATTCAGCACATGAAAATACATAATAAATAGCACATTTTATCTCTGAAGCAGACGACTTCTCAAAAATTGTAGATTAGTGTTATCAGACATTAACATATTGATAGACCATATAAGTGGAGCATTGCAATGAGATGCAGCTCACTAATATATTATAGTATGTTTTATGTTGACAAAGAACTTCCATTGAGATAGCCGATTCTCCGTTCTTGGAAAGCTATCATGGCACATTACAGGTAATCAATATTTAACTCAACATGTTCAATAAAATATCCCATCTCTTTTTTTTTCTTTGTGAAGTTTCCTTCTTTTTTTGTAATGCAGCTTTTACATAATTTATGACCATACAAAAAATATCCAGCCTTGCTTATCGTGAGCCCTGAGAGTGAACTCCAGTTATTCAGTTAGTTAATCTATGTAAATGGTCTGATATTTTGCTTTCCTACTCCCCCTCTTTTTTTTTTTTAAATCGTTTGTGAGCTGGAACCTTTACATTAAACTATGAAGGGAGATACTGCAACAAGTGAAGTTACACTCCCTATGAACATACTTCTTTAAATATTGGGTACTGAGTTAGTATGCAATCTGAACTGCTGAGACTGGACCTGGGCCATCTAACATGTACCCACATTAGTACTTAAATAATGAATTAGGAAGAATAGGTAGTGAGCAGGATGAAGCCTGCCTGCAGCTGCTGTGGGCAGAACAAACAGACAGGGTCTTCAGGGGTGTGGTCACTCCCAGCTTGCCTTGACCGACAAATCTGGTTCTCCCTCCAGGCAGAGTGGGGAGACCTGTCATAATGACTCTGCAGACTTTCCCTTAGAAGAAGGATGGCAATATATAACAGCAGAATAAATCCTTTGGCAGGGAATGTGTGATATTTGTTTGTAAAATGAAGCACATGTTTGCAGCAATCAACAAATAATACAGTGTAAAAATATGGTATTGCATATACCTTCCCAAATAATTTCCCCATTATTATATCTAATTCTACTGATAATTCTTTGCCAGTGTATTAGTCATTATTCATTTACAGTAATAATTGATAAATTAGAGACTTTTCTTGCTTTTTCGGGTCTTGCAAACGTTTCTTAAATGTGAGAATTAATGATACTGAAGTGCTCTGAGAAAATATTAAAGAACTATTTTAATTGTAAGTAGTTATAAAGGTAGCTTGGAGTCAGACTACATTTTCGCTAGGATTTCAAATGCTGCTAGATCATCTGCTATGATTTCATGTAAGTGGGGTATATCATAGTTAATAGTTTGGAGAATTCCACTTTACTTTGTGTTCAAGTTTCTTAACACTTATGAGGAATTTTATTTTGCCAAAAATGTTTATCATTTATTAGATGAATTAATAAACTGCTTATATAAGGTTGATTCTACTGGATAACAATTAGGGCCAAATGATGCCACCTTTCCTCATGTTAAGTAGTATTCATTTGCTTGAATGGTATTACTTGTGGAGTAAAGAATACTCTACTTGAGAAAGAGTGGAAAAAATCTAGCTCTTAATATGAAATTTATCTAGGAAGCAATCATTTAATGGATGCCAGTTTATGCCACTGGGAGACATTCAAAAGGGAAATCAGTCTGCAGATGTTCATTAATATTTTGAATCAGTTTCTCCTGATTGAATATGGCAGTTGCATTAGGATCATATAAATAATCTACTCTGAGGTATTCTTGGTTTTGATGCTTTTTGCAAATGGAAGGTTTTTGACTAGTTCTTGCTGTGAATAAGTGTTCATTGGTATCAGCTCATATTTTTGAACAGCTGATCTTATAGTTGGAGAGTAGTGTCGATAGATCTATAGGTTTAAGCAAGTATTAAATAGGCATATGAATAGGTGACAAAATCAGCCATTTGCATTTACAGTGAAATTCATGTGTAGCAGAAGACGTCACTGCCACATCCTTCCAAACATTTAAGTCCTGCATTGAGATTATGGGAGGAGTTGCAGCGCTCAACAGCTGCTGCATCCCTTTGTGGGAGAAAGGAGTCTCTACACCATCCCCCTGAGAGCAAGCATAAAAGGCAGCAATGGGAACAGGTCTGGGAATGGCCGAGACAGGACCACAGTGTCCGTGCTTACACATTGACTTTGTACCAACACACCACACAAGTGGCACAGTGACCTTCTACGCAAGCTAATAAGCTGGAATCATGGCTATGAGGGTGCTCTCCTGCAGCTTACCCCATGTCCCATGTTCACTTGTCTAGCCCCTTTGCACTTCACTAGCAAGCAAAGCAAACTAATTTCACCCAAAATGGGGTTTGAGCAGCATAGAGGACATTGTATGGCCTCCCTTTCACCCATGAAGTGATATTTTCCTGCATTTGATGGAGTGAAAAAAACTCCAACAATCCCAACACTATGATAAAACCAGAAAGAACTGGGTAGGGAAATGAAGAAATGGAGATGAGGATAGATTAAAAAAAAAAAATCACAGGCCTTTCTTTCTAAATAATATAGACCTGATTCTCCACTGCCTTATATTATGTACA
The DNA here is from genome assembly GCF_027887155.1 of Malaclemys terrapin pileata. Taxonomy (NCBI): domain Eukaryota; kingdom Metazoa; phylum Chordata; order Testudines; family Emydidae; genus Malaclemys; species Malaclemys terrapin. Next base: position 96,804,299 of record NC_071509.1, read on the forward strand.
GTCATTTTCATTCGTACAAAGGTGGTGGTATAAAAGGATACCAAAACAGAATGCTGGCATCCTACACCCACATTGCACATTTGTAAAAAATTACACAAAGTGGAAGGCAGTGAAATGTCAGGCCCTATCTATTCAAAGAGAATAGGTTCTGATACCTCTAAATATACATCTAAACATGTATGTTAATAGAACATAACCCATCCTAAAATACAGAAAAAGCGGTCAGTCACCCATCACCGTCCTTTGCATACACAGTATCTACAATTTTTCAGTATCATATGAAATTGCAGCATCTACTAAATATAATTTGTGGTGTTAAGGGCAATACTGAAACATATTTCTTGTTAAATAGGGTTAGATCTAATTGGAAGGACTAAGGGGAAGCTCTTCAGCTGCTGTGAATGAGCATAGCAGCATGAATGCCTATGGCAATATATCAGCTGAGCATCTGACCCAAATTGTTCACGGGTCACCTAGAGTGGTCTACTTCCATAGCACCATGGGAATATGGAAGTGAAGGCCCCATTCCCATGCACCCCAAGAGGAGGTGCACAAAATGCCTTCGCCAGCTGCAGAGTACCCTATTGGGACCCTTCCTCATTCTGAGAATCATAGAATATCAGGGTTGGAAGGGACCTCAGGAGGTCATCTAGTCCAACCCCCTGTTCAAAGCAGGACCATTCCCCAACTAAATCATCCCAGTCAGGGCTTTGTCAAGCCTGACCTTAGAAACCTCTAAGGAAGGAGATTCCATCACCTCCCTAGGTAACCCATTCCAGTTCTTCACCATTCTCCTAGTGAAAAGGTTTTTCCTAATATCCAACCTAAACCTCCCTCACTGCAACTTGAGACCTCTACTCCTTGTTCTGTCATCTGGTACCACTGAGAACAGTCTAGATCCAACCTCTTTGGAACCCCCTCATTCTTCTCTTCTGCAGACTAAACAATCCCAGCTCCCTCAGCCTTTCCTAAAAGTCATAAGTCATGTGCTACAGACCCCTAATCATTTTTGTTGCACTCCGCTGGACTCTTTCCAATTTTTCCACATCCTTCTTGTAGTGTGGGGCCCAAAACTGGACACAGTACTCCACATGAGGCCTCTCCAATGCCGAATAGAGAGGAATGATCATGTGCCTCGCTCTGCTGGCAATGCTTCTACTTATACAGCCCAAAATGCCGTTAGCCTTCTTGGCAACAAGGGCACACTGTTGACTCATAACTAGTTTCTTGTCCACTGTAACCCGTAGGTCCTTTTCTGCAGAACTGCTGCCTAGCCACTTGGTCCCTAGTCTGTAGCAGTGCATGGGATTCTTCTATCCTAAGTGCAGGACTCTGCACTTGTCCTTGTTGAACCTCATCAGATTTCTTTTGGCCCAATGCTCTAATTTGTCTGGTTCCTAAATTATAAATTTATGGAGATATCCCATCTCCTAGAACTGGAAGGAACCTTGAAAGGTCATTGAGTCCAGCCCCCTGCCTTCACTAGCAGGACCAAGTACTGATTTTGCCCCAGATCCCTAAGTGCCCCCCTCAAGGATTGAACTCATAACCCTGGGTTTAGCAGGCCAATGCTCAAACCACTGAGCTATCCCTCCCCCCTATATCCTAACCACTGAGCTATCCCCCCTTCTCTATATCCTAACCCTACCCTCCAGCATATCTACCTCTCCTTCCAGTTTTGTGTCATCTGCAAATTTGCTGAGGGTGCAAACTATGGCATCCTCCAGATCATGAATGAAGATATTGAACAAAACCAGCCCTAGGACTGACCCTTGGGGCACTCTGCCTGATACCAGCTGCCAACTAGACATGGAGCCATTGATCCCTATCTAAAAAGTTTGCAGGAGCCCATAACACTGCCTGAGGGGACTCTACCAATCTTCTTCCTGACCATCTAACTTGGGAATAGCTGAACTCTTTTTGCTTAAGCATTTAAAAAAGAAAATAAAATCAGAACAAAATTCAGACCAATCCTGGAAAGTCTGATCGTAAAGGATTTTTTATCGTAAGAGATGAGTGAAAGAAATGGAAAGGATTACAATGGAAGGTGAGCTATAACATTCACTCACACCTTAATTTCACATAATTGTGAAATAAAGTTAGTTTACTTTGCAAAATAACTACATTGTTTTCTTCTATAAGACTTGGCTTGGAATTGGGCTCAGGGGCCCAGAGGATTAATTAACAGCCTTTTATATTTTAGGAGAAAAAAATTGAAAAAGGAAAATCCTATAAGATATTGGGAAACCAAGGTGATTTGTGCACTAGTAATAAGAAAAAAATAAAGGTGTACATCAGTGCCAATCCATCTTGCAGTAATGTCATTTGCTTTATGTAGAGTGGCTGGGAGGAGAACATCTTTCATTAAAAAGAAAATCTACAGCAAAGTTAAGAACTAAAGTCTGAACTGCCTTATATCCCACCTAAGGATTCATACTTGTATTTTGATAAACAAGACCATCATTGTCTTCACTCACTTATCTGCTTCAACACTTTCTATATTACATATACTTTGAGTCTGCCAACACTGAACATCACTACTTGGATTCTAAGTGGGCCTGTCCCAGAGAAACATGGGAGTGGGGGGAAGCCAGAAACTTTCCCCAACTCTTGTGCACCTGAGGTCCCTTCCAACCCTGATATTCTATGATTCTATGCTTTGAGCTGGTCAGGAATTTTCTGACTTCAGGGTTTTTCCATCAGAAAATGTCAGTTCATTGGAACTGAGAAGTTTCACAAAAATGTTATGGTTCCGGCAAATTTCCACCAAAAAAAACAGACAAGGTTCTGATGAAACCCTAACTGGTTTCTTGCCAGTTTGCTTTGTGGGCTGCTGGGGAACCAAGGCAGTTCTGCCATACAGACTGTTTCAGAGTCGGGGAGCCCAGACTTTCAGGGATCATGGCGCCTGGGTAGTCCTACTGTGTAGTCTGCTTCAAAGACAGGGACCTCAGGATTTCCAGGGTTCGGCACAGCCTCACCATGTGGACTGGCTCATAGCCAGACCCTGGTATTCCTGGAAGCCCCGGGAGGAGACAGGTTCTCAGGGCTTCTAGGCTCCGCAATGTGGTCCCAGGCTTCAAGGGACAACCTGGGTTGCTCTTGACTCAGGGAGACTCCTTGGGCTACTCCTGGAGCAACCCAGGGAATAAGTCCTTGGTAGTTGTGACAGTTCAAAGAGACTCCAGGAATTGGGGCAACCTGCTGCTCTAATTTGTTTCTTACATATTTTCTCTTAAAAAAAATTCCCCAGAATTTCCTTTCCATGGGAAATTATGACATTTTAAAATTGTTCTAAATTTTGTGCAAAATGCCAGAATTTTTTGCGGAACAGAAATTTTGAGTTTTGACCAGCTCTACTTATGATAACCATCCCTGCACTCTATGCAGCACATATACTGTTTGCTGCTCGGAGCTGGATGATGAAAAGGGTGTAGAGAATGAGAAGAAGGAGGCAGGATTATGTTTTCCCTTGCCCTGCCTGCGTGCACTTGGGCAATCCTCATGTCTTGTGCAAAATGAATACCTCCCTGCACTGTGAGCAGCACCAAGAGAGACTGATCATCTGGCTGAAGCAGTCTCTACAGTGCTCCTTGAGTTGCAGCAGCTCTATACCACTCCTTAGTCAGAGGCTGAAACCAATATGCCAAACTTTAGCACTTATAGAGAGAATGTATTCATTCAGTGGTGTTATTATGAGAAAGCTACTCTGAAGAAGATTTGGCAATTTGCTCTGAAGATGCTGAGGATTCCAGTCAACTGCACAGTGAAGTGGAAGTAGTAGTTGTCATATAAGCAATGCTGTGCAATTTAACCCACATGATTTTTCCTAGGGAACATCATTTCAAGTTGAAGTTGATAAGCAAACCGGAGCTTCAATTTTTTCAGGAATATTCAAAGTGAATCAGACATTTGCAAAAGGTTTTGATGGAATGTTCAGAGCCACACACAAAAATTATTGGGAAATCACTGCCATTTTGTGAGCTAAGGCTGATTTTAATTTGCCTTGCATTTTTACTTGAATATTTTACATATTTCTACAGTATTTAAAGTTTCTGTCTTACTGATGGGACCTAGTATTAATAATTGTTGAAAACCACCTAAGTTTTATATTTTTACCTGTCATAAAAGATGAGACAGGAAAAGTATTTTTATTATAATTTTATTTGCTGTTCATCTTTATTTTAGTTTGATGACAATTATATTATCAAACAGAGATGTGCTCATCATCAAACATTAATTATAAAAAAATTAAATAGAAACCAGATTAAAAATGTCCTGCCCATAGGTGAAATTATTATTATTGTAGAGGCAGCATGGTCAAAGGACTGGGAGTCAGGAGAGCTGGATTTTACTCTTTGCTGTAATATAGTCTTGTGGTGGTAGGGGAGAATAGAAAGAGGAAGAAAAAGTATTCTTCCCACCAAAAATTATTTTTCTTCCTAGAAGTGGTGCCCCACTGACTTCCATGGGGCTGCACATGCTTAGCACCTCAGAAAAAAGTGCCACTTCACCTAAATTCAGATTTCAATGACTAACTTAAAATACTCAAGTTTGCAAATGTTGGAAAAAAGCTTTAACAAAGTTATAATATGATGTAGAATTTGCCTATTCACCTGTCAGCACCATAGCCAGTCGTCTGTGTTTGCCTAATATGCAAGTGTAGCCACTAAGGGTCTGTCTACACTGCAAAGAAAAACCCACGGCTGGTCCATGCTAGCTAGTGTGACCAGATGTCCTGTTTTTAAAGGGACAGTCTCGGTTTTGGGGACTTTTTCTTATATAGACGTCTATTGCCCCCCACCCCCATCCTGTTTTTTCACAGTTGCTATCTGGTCACCCTAATGCTAGCGGACTCTGGCTCGCAGAGCTCAAGCTGCTGGATTGTTTCATTGCTATATAGACTTCTGGGCTCAGGCTGGAGCTTGGGTTCAAGGACACTGCAAGGTGGGTGGCAATTATAGCCCAGGCTCCAGCCCAAGCCCAGAAGTCTACACAGCAATGGAACAGCCCTGCAGCCCAAGACCTGCAAGCCCGAGTCGGTTGGCATGGTCCAGCTACAGGTTTTTCTTTGCTGTGTAGACATTCTCTAAGGGCAGGTCTTCACTACGGGGGGTGGGGGGTCGATTTAAGATACGCAAATTCAGCTATGCGAATAGCGTAGCTGAATTCGACGTATCGGAGCCGACTTACCCTGCTGTGAGGATGGCGGCAAAATCGACCTCCGCGGCTCCCCGTCGACGGCGCATACTCCTACCTCCGCTGGTGGAGTAAGCGCGTCGATTCAGGGATCGATTGTCGCGTCCTGACGAGACACGATAATTCGATCCCCGAGAAATCGATTTCTACCCGCCGATTCAGGTGGGTAGTGTAGACCTAGCCTAAGTCTCTCGCTCTAGGAATGTATGTCTCTAGTATATGTGTGTATATATCTATATAAAATAAAGAAAATAATGGCTTTTATATTATGCAAGGATTTGTGCTGCCAAGAGCGGTGTGTGCTTATTTTGTGTGTATTAAATTGCACTGTATTTGTCGCCGACCAACAGATGAACAGTAATGAAATATACAAGAATATATGTAGAGAGTGAAGTCCTGGCCCCAGTGAAATCAATGGGAATTTTGCCATTGACTGTAAATGGGGCCAGGATTTCTACCATGCTCTTTTGATGAGCAAAGTCATAAAAGATATTTTATAAATGTCTAGCTTCATGCTATTGTCTCTTTTCCTTCTGAGTTTGAACAAGTTCTTCTTTATCAATATTATTTTTATTGTGTGTATATAATGTCATAGCTGTGTAAGTCATTCTACAGAAAGTAAAAAAGTGATCGCTTTCTGCCCTAATGCAGGGCTGACTCCAGGCACCAGCTTGTCAAGCAGGTGCTTGGGGCGGCCACTCTGGAGAGGGTGGCATGTCCAGGTATTTGGCGGCAATTCGGCGGACGGTCCCTCACTCCGCCTCGGAGCAAAGGATCTCCCACCGAATTGCTGCCGCAGATCGCGACTTTTTTTTGGGGGGGGGCGCTGCTTGGGGCAGCCAAAATCCTGGAGCTGGGCCTGCCCTAATGCACCTCCCACTAAAGAGAATGGGAAAATGTCTAGGAGAGTTGGACTGAGCTCTAAGAGAAAAAATAATTGACCTAACTGAGGGAGAGATGTCATGGAGGAAAGAGGAGAGACGTTCTCACTAATAAGAGTTTGGCTCAGTTTCTAACACACATCACATTAGTTCCTTTTTTATATTACATGAGTAATTTGAGGAAAGGTTATTCCTGGAGAGATTGTGGGAAGCTTTATTAGCATCTGGAAGGGATTTTCAGACTGGGATCATGTATCTCCTAAGTCTTCTCTTGTCTACACCGTATAATTTTAGCTACTTGCTTCTCCAGATATATTTATCCCCATCTTATTCCTTTTATCACCTTCGCTATAGTTTCTATAGCTTTCATGAAGGGAAAAACTGCTTACAATATTCTTATTCTTGTTGCACCAAGTCTTTCTAAAGCAGCCCTTTTATCTCAGAAATTTTACATATGATCCTCTTCTAGAGGGCCACATCCAAAGCCTATTGAAGTCCATTGAAAGATTCTCATTGACTTCAATGTGTTTTGAATCACGCCAATAGTGTTTACACCAGAGAATAGCATTTGCTTTTCACACAGTAGCCTTAAACGACAAACTCCTCTTTGGAGGCCCAGTTCAGACATTCTGTTCTTAAATCCAATTTACCCCATTTATTGACTAGTGCTAATTCCCTAGTCAGTTTCCTCTGGAGACCAATTAGGGAAATTGACAAACTGGAAAGGGTTTAGAAAAAGCCTCAAGAATGACCCTAGGTCTGGAAACCTACTTTACAGTAAAGAACTTCAATCTATTAATCTTAACAAATAAAAGGTTTAGAGGTGACTTGCTCATGGCCTATAAGTACTTATATGGGGAAGAGATTTCTAATGACGGAGGTCTCTTTAATTGAGGAAACAAAGACATAAGATCTAATGGCTTGAAGTTAGACCAATTCAGACCTAAGACTGTGGAGGACACCTTTTACCATGCACTACTGCAGCAATGCATGATTTTTCTTCTTTTTAAAATTATCTTTTTTTCTTAATTCATGTATTTTAATCAAGCTATACAGATATTTATCTTTATTAACTTTAATGAATTCACACAATATTTTAATCTATAGATTTTGTGGCTTCCTCATAAAAGTCTGACTCTGCCTGCCTTACAGTTCCTTCTCTGCAAGCCATCCCACAGAGCCCAACCTTATACCACCTCCATCCCCGCCATTGACTTCAGTGGAGCTAGTCTCAAAGTGAAGCACTATTCCACGTAAGAAAGGCAGAAGAATAAACTCGCTATGTACAAGTTTAACTAAACTTTGGCCCATGATCTCCTCTCCCACATAACATTCTCTTTCTTCATTTTTCCTTTACATTTAAAATTATGCAAAAATTAGTTAATATTTTTCAGCCATTTAGGAGGCCTCACTTGCATGTTCTTTTTTCTTGTTTTTTTGTAGTGGTCTCGTATTTCCTATTCTCTCTGTATTTCTAGAACTCTTTCATATTTCTTTTAACTCCCCTAGGTAGTATTGCATTTTGCTTTTGCTTTTTATTCCCTCCCTTGCTTTATGTCTGCATTCTTTGTCCGTTAGGTCCATCTATTCCTTTCAAACTATTCATGAATATTTTTTTTCTAAAGTGCAATGAATAATGTAAATGACTTTGCTGCTGCCTAATAGAAAGAACTCTATCCTTTAGGTCTAGTTTCTTCTCTGCTTAACTTGCCCCCCTGCAGTGAGTGGTGTCTTTTGATCGACTTTCAGCAGTCTTTACTTTCCCTTCTTTAGAAACTGAATTTAATTGACTACGGTATTTTATTAAAACAGCTCTTGACTTCTTAGCTCTAGCAGCAAACTATAGTGTCTAGCAATCACATGGTTTATGTTTTCTCATGGAAATTGCTTACATAATTTAGAGCAAGAGAAAAGAAACATTAATACAGATACAGAAATAAGCAATTCAAATCCTTATACGATCTAGCATTTCCTTTTTTCAAATAATGTAGCTTTAGCCAAGTAAAATATACAGAGCAGCAAATGTAGTGTTATACTTTAAATAAAAGAAACACAAAATTGTAGTTCATCTATTGTACTATACATCTACTATGATTGCCTTATTTGAAAGTGGTAGCTCACCTGATTGCATCTATACTTTGACACATTATACTAACAATACTCTCCACTGTTCTAGTCTCTTTCATCCAAGCATCTCAAAGTGCTTTACAAACTTCAATGGAAAGTAGGAATTGCCTTTAAGAATTATTGCTATTTTATAAATTAATGAACTCAGGCAACCAGATGGTAAAGTGACTTGCCCAACACCATACATCAAGTCAGTAGCAGAGCCAAGAATAGAATGAAGAATATTTAACTCTAATCCCATGTGCTTTCCTTATTTTAATCCTTCTACTCTGTCTTTGACAAGACCTCCATAATGTTTTAACACGCATTCTTGGACCTGTATTTGGGCCATTTGATTTATGACCCACTTCTGTCCCTTCTCCTTAATCCCTCACCCATCATATCTCCTTATGTTCTTCTCTTGTCAACTATCTGTTGGTTCATAAAAATATTCAAGTGTTTTATTTACACAATTTTCCAATTAAGGCACCTAAAGTTGGGAATGATGGATACTTAGAAAAACCTTATTGAGTGCCTAAATATGGATTTAAGTGCTGAATCTGAGGCACCCATATTTGAAAATGTTGACCTTGATACAATTTGAAAAATAGTTTATTAAAGAAGAAGAAATGAAAAGATTATTATTCCTCACTTCAAAAATAAACAATAGATCTCTAAAAATTACTGGTAGGTGAACACATGTAATGATATTTGAGTCAATGCATCACAACACAATTTGTTCAAGAAGCTTTGTATTTGTTTGTATTTTAATGAAACCTCTTCCTGTATGCTCTGTAGCATTTTAATTCTGTTTTGAAGTGATTCACTGTGAACTCTGTGATTTTATGTTATAGAAAGGAATGTATGTAATTTCATTCTTTTATAGTTCTGTTGTGCTGCAGCACGCAACTGGGGCATATTTGTGAGCACACAGCATATCACATATAGCCTCGAACATTTATTACAGAATGAAATTATTTGCAAGAAATGGAAATTTTAGTATTGAACCATGATCATCCTCAGTATTAAGAGAAGCCCAAACAGACTTGGCTCATTATGTGTGGTATATCACACACAGGAATGAATGCAGAACTCACCTGTCCATGCAGGGTTATACATTTCAGGAATCAATATTTGATTATCATCTCAGTTGAATCTTAACTTTCCATTTAAAAATCCATGTGGGACAAGCTTCATTTATGTTTTTAATGGGAAGATTTTCTGAAAGCCTGTATAATAAATAAAGTAAAAGAGATGTCTTACTATACAGGTAGGATGCCAAGGAAAGACAAATAAGCTAAAGGAAAATGAAACAGCCATCTTACAGGCAGATACATCAGACAAGTCAAAAGCTTCTTGGTTCAGCAAAAGCTTTTGGCAACATCATTTAACACATTTCAAAAACATTATAGAAAAAATGTTTTAGTGTACTTTGTAGAAGCTGCTGAATAGTGATATATTAGATCTTATTTGATTGATTTCTGTTAACATTAAGGGCATATTGGGTTGCAAAGGGAAAACTAGAATAAGTGCTAAAATAATTTATACAGTCTGTATATTGCAAGTAGTTTTATTCATTGTAGGAATAAATCTACTACTCTGTCTGAAACTATCAATTAAAATGGTGGCCATTATTCATGAAAATAAATATATAGTGTGTTATTCATGACAGGAGAATGTATCATGTATAAGTGGTCAATAAATCATTTTAGCTGTAGAAGTAATATGGGAAACGATGGCACTTAAGCTTTCAATTTTCATTAAAATTATAACTGCAGCAAGCTGTTCACCAGAGACTCAGTCTCCGCTGCACAAGCCCCCATTCAGTCTACTCAAAAGCCAGGCAAAAGTCTCTCTCCGTTCAATGTTGGGCTCAGAAATAGAAGTCACACCTTGAACCCTCCCTTTCTAATACCTGTACTTCTTGAATTCTAAGCCTGGAGTAGACACAGAAAAGAAGAGAATGCAGGGGGACTTTCCATTACACCACCCCATCTCCCCTGGTTTAGTTTTGGAACATTTATAACTGTGTGTTTGAATCTAGTGTTTATGGAGGCACTAACTAGTGAGAGGAATAGTGGAGGCAGCCACTGTGCAAAGTGAATAACCCACAAAACTTTGCTTTGTTACTTAACCTCAGTTTGAAGATAGGCGCTCAAGCTGAAATATGAACAATGCCACCTTAAATTCAATATCAATGTGTTATCAAGCTGCTGTCCCCTGCTGATCCTAAAGTCAAGGCCTCTCTCTCCCAGCATGAACTTTCATCTCTTAAGGGATTGGAAAGAAAAGGACTGTAACCGCTCTCAGGTTTTCAAGAGACTTTGACGCTACTGGGTTGGTGATCTTTGTTTGTGATTCTCCTTCCTTTATTCTCTGGTGGACACTCAGCATTTGTTCCCTCAATATTAATGGTCAACTCCAAATTCTAGATGCATTTCAATCAGATACTGTTCATTAAAAAGTCAGAGAAGAAACACATGAAGCCAAAAGAAAAAAGTTGCATTGCCCTTACGGGACAGGACTACAGATTTGACATTTCATCTTTGCTTATCTTTTGTTATAGATAAATGTGTCTTTAGTATGTCACCAACAACCTAATCCCTCTCTCACTGGAGTCAATGGTAAAGCTAGCCCACCTAACCTCCTAGTACCCTCTACATGCTACTCTGATCTTTGGAAACCTCTGGGCCCTTTGCTTCACGATAACCAAGGGAGCATAAAGCTCACTTGATTTACCAGCTGAAGATTCCTCCAACATCAGGTAATATCAGCTAACCTGACTCTACACCACATCCGTAATGTATTGGGTAATAGCATGAAAAGATTCCATGCTTGTAAAACAAAACAGTCTTTTTATTAAGAAAACTATTTACAGACATGCTGCAACTGCAGCTAGCATTCTAGCCATGTGCACACAGACTGACTTCCTGGTACCTTCACCACACACTTCCTTCCTGTAACCTGTGATCCTCCTTCCAAGTTACATGCAGGTTGCTACACCGGGCATGGCCAGAACCCTATTATGCTCCAGCTATCCCCAGTTGCCAAAACAGTCCCATAGGTAGTGGGGAACAAATAGACCATCTCTGAATCTTCTCTAAGTTGCGTCAGGAGCTGAACTATCCTTGTCCATTGGAAAGGTGTAAATGTGCCACAAAGACATCTTTTTCCTACCATCGAATGCTGCACTAAGCAATGCTCAGCCTGACTTGGGAATTACCCCAATAATTGAAGACAGAAGGAGAAAGGGGAAACAAACACTTTGTAGATCTTAAAGTGAAGTGAAGGACCCTATTTGGTTCCCATTCAGTCAGTTAGTTTCATCAGTGTTCTCAATGGGGTCAGGGTTGGGCCCTGAATTTTTTGTTTAAAACGTTTGTGGTGTGGGGTATTTTTTGCAGTTTGCTTCTTGGCCAGCTAATATGATCTAATTATATCTTCAAACAGAGTTTAAATTTTTTCTTGCTCTTCTAATCTTTTTTCTCATGTTTAATTTCTCTGTTACAATTAATCGCTCCCTAGATTTCCTTTAAAAAAAAAAAAAAAAAGAGAAGGCTTTCTTGTTTGGTGGTGTTTACCTCTTACAGCTACAGTTAAAGTGCTGATGATAAGGAGAATGTTAGCAGGTTTTTACATGATAGTTTGGCAACAGAGCACCATAGAACACCCCATTGCAGTTTACATATTTTGAAAGTTATGGTGTTTTTATTTACAATAAACTCATAATACATCATCATAAACCTGCTCTATACTAAACGGGTACATTCTCACTCAGTGAAAAGAGCTTGTTGGAAGAAATTAGACTACCACTTATAGTAATACACATTTGATCTATCTGATATTTGTTCAGCTGCTACAGAGGTAGATAAAGCTTTAGGGAAATTTGATTTGTGAAGGCTGTATCTAGCTCACACCTGCCTCCTGACCAACAATTTGACTTCTGGAGCATTTATATCACCCATCATTCCCAAGAAGTTTCAAAACACTGGGCCAGACTAGCCCCTCTCAGGGGGAACCCTGCAAAAAGAGGTAAGGTGGAATAGGTCTCTGAAGAGTTTCTTCACTATCATTCTGTCTGGGAAGTATTTGCCCCCACCACACAGAATGTGCCTCCACAAATCTGGAGCATCCTCCAGGACCAGAGGAGTTTCCCTATTGTGTCAGGTGAGCAGTGCCACCCAAAAGAGTTTAAAAATTCTAACTTCCTGAATCTCTGCATTTTTCACCAATGACATATACGCATTTTTGGATAAACAAAGTTGTAACTTTATTTATGAATTCTCAGTTATGGGTTTTTTTTCCCAGTGGGTTTTTTTTAATTCCTCCCTCTCTCCTCATCCCTAGCCTTACATCCTTTATAAAGTGTCCTGCCTTGTACTCATCTTAGATTGTGAGCTCCTACAGGAAGGTACTGTGTCTTTCCTATCTATGTAAATCCCCAGGCACAGCTATTTCATAAGAATAATGTGACAAAGGTAAAGGAACTCCAGCACATAAAGGGTTATTTGCTGATCTGGATGATATGAATACCTGCTGAAATTTAAAATTGAATTAATCCCAGTCATTCTTGGACTCCTTTTGTACTCACTTGCTCTTTGTAAACAGTCAAGCAAGCAATCATTACTTGCCTGAATGCTAGTCAAAAGTGAATTTTAACTCACAAAAGTTTGGTATTCATGTCAGAAGGCTGGATTTTATATGGGACGTCAACTACTTGATAGTAGGGTACCAAGTTTGCTAAAAACTCCTTGTCAGAGCCTTGGTACAGGGGCCATTAAAACATGCCAAACAAGGATTGTGTCCTTCACATAAGGAATGCACGTGCATAAACACTTCATTTGTGTGAAATCAAGGAGAAAAAATTAAGTGTGCACTCTGCACCCATCCAATAAGTCTTACAGTTGTTTAAAAGTGACCTACAAAATACTTTGTTGGACTTGTGCCCTTTTTTACTTCTTTATGATGCACAAAGAAGACCTGAAACCGATCTTGGATTTGCAGCAACCTGGTAGACAAAGAAGCCAGGATTAGGACTAAATACCATTGTATGTGAGGAAAACTGCCAACATGAGTGTGAAAGGCTCATGGTGAAAGAAAATAAAAAGCAATAGAAGAATAAGACCAAAAAACAGAATAGGATCATTTCCACATATTCTTCCCTATAAGAATACAACATATCATTCTACAGTGCTGGCTCTGAACAAGACTGTATACTATAGTGATATTATAGAATTTTGGATTACTACTATTGAACAAATATTTAGCTCCCTAATTCTTGTACATTGTTCACTCCTGTTAGGCACCTACTGTTACCTGGGGTTCTTAATCTCCCTATACACTACCTCCCTTTGAGAGGCGGAGCTGAGAACCCACTCCTCTCCTCAACATTTCCCAATTGACTAGCTTAGGCAGCTCCTCACTCAGAATCCTAGCTTTTATGAATCCAATTCTTAGGTATCTAACTCTCCCCATTATATGGGCATCTAACTCATGGCTGTGAATTCTACCAGGAACTAAAGTTAAGCATTGCAATGATAAGTCTAAGTCCCCTTTATGGATCTAGTCTGAACTGCCAAGTCACTTTTGAAATGGGACTTTCTACAGTAGCAGGGTCCACCCAGGCAGTTAGCATGCAGCAGGCCAGTAAGAGGCAGAGTTACTCCCAGCTTCCTGCACACTGTCTGTGTGACCCTGCTGCCATACACTACAAGTTCTCTAGTGTGTTTTTATCTAGAGGGATAGCTCAAGTGTGCACTAAATGTTTATATAAAGAAGCTCTAAGCCATAAACGTCACTTAGGCCTTGCAAAACTGAATAAAGTTATGACTAAATAGCTTTAAAAATCTAGGCCTTAGGCTCCAACTACTCTAGAAAAAAAAATTAATAACCACATCATAGCAACTTCCAACAAGAGTCCAGTTGTACCAGCAGTAGCAGTGGTGTAAATACTAGTATAGATAAGTCTCAAGTGTTTTTTGCCACCGGGCCATGGAAAATACCTGAGCCCTGTCTACATTAGCACGTTACTGATGGTGCAGCTTTCGTGCTTCTGGCTGTTACTGCAGTATGGGTACAATCTTCTCCAGTGAAGATGTACTCAGCACATACAGCAAGCCTGAATGGTCAGACTTGGGGTGAGGGAATTGGGGGAGAAAACATCCCCTCCTCAAGCCACCCCATACCCAATCTGAATCCTTAGGATTACAGCAACCCTCCACAGGAAATAATTGCAGTGGGTTAGTGTAGCAGATGATCCTCCACATTGGGGACCCCCCATTACCATGGAGGAAGGAGCAAGTTTTGGCTATTATTGGTCTGTTCCTGTGAGGTACTGAGCATCTTCAACTCCCAATGTCTCCAATGGGGGTTAAAGATGCTCAGTACCTCATAAGAAATGTTTGCAGGGTCAAGCCCTTGGTTTACACTAAATCAAATTCCACCTTTTAGTGAAACATTTATTCCCATGCAATCACAGACGTGATTTTCAAACTTGGGATTTTCCAAATATAGATGAGTTACTGTAATCACATACCACTAAAGCTATGACAAAATGCTGCTTTCCTAGTGATGAAGTAAAAGCCTACAAGCAGAAAAAAGGTTTCCCACTGTCCAAGAATGATTCACACTTGCACCAATGCTCCCTAGATTCAGACACACTCTGATGCATCCTGTGTGGTCTGTATTCATGACTACCAAAAGAAGATTAAACATTTTAGATACCCAATCAAACCTTCCTTCAAGGAAGTAAATTGCTACACTGAGAACTTCATTTCTCTTTAACAAGGATAACCTGATGAAGCCTGTTATCAAGACTCAAGACAAATTGGCAAGCAGGCTGCAGCCATATACCGTATAAGCTATGTTCTTTTATATTAATTAGTAAAACTGGAATAGCTTGTAAACTTTAATGCTAGTTAAAATAACTGTTGCAGTGGTGGGGATAAGGAGAAGAAAATTCATGCTTTCTCTACATAAAAATATAAGAAATGGAAAAACAAATGTAAGACTGCCTGGGGATTTGAGAGCACATTTGTTGGGGAAAAGAATTTGATAAAGATAGAAAACATGGTGGGGCTTTTCTCCAAATTCCCTCACTGATAAATGAATACTAATGCTTAACACTGTCTAATGAAGACCAGTTTACCATGCAATAAAGTCATCAATGATGAGCAGAAAATGGAGCATTTGTAAATACAATGTAACACAGAATGATAAAGCACATCTAATTTATGCAAAGATGTGCTTGCAGCAGCACGATAAATAATATCCGCATAATCAATTACCAGAAGAAAGACGGATTGAATAAATGGTTTTCTGGCAATTTATGGAAAACAAGCCTAGCACAAAAAGGACAATTTGACTTTAGTTTTAGTGCTCATCAGACAATCTTGTTAAAAGACTAAAGATATTAATGATTCAATGGCACAATATTTATAACTGTCTGTTTTCATTAGTGATGGCACAAACTTCCTACTTTTAATTTGAGAAGCAGGGAATAGAATGTAATGCTGGGGACATAAAATGTTTGCTACCCACTGTAGCTAGGGCATGCTATTTAGGTTTTTAAAATACCAAGAATTGCTATAAGGATTTGAATAAACTGCAGATTCATGCATGCATTTATGGTCTGATCCTTCACTCATTGAAGTTAGTGGCAAAGTTTCCATTGATTTGAATAGCTCAGGATCAAACCCTTGAGGAAATTCATAAACCTAATCCATTAGGCGAAACATGGCATAAACTGTTATTTTTTGACTTTTTCAGTGTTCTATTATTTGATTGGATGGCTATTCTTCCCCACGGCTTACAGCATCAGTATGCTAGAATGAAAAGGTAGGAAGTAGCTAGATAACCAACTAACAATTAAATAATTTTGTATGACCTTCCAGGCTATGCAGGATATTTTGAAGTCAACTTTATTTTAATATGTTTTATTACAAAATGTTTCAAGGATGCCTTGAGCCTTACTTGTTCTGAGGTTTAATGAAATAATATGCTCTTCCTTGTTATCAATCCAACATCATTGGAATCTGTTACTCTTTATTTAACTACTGAACAGACACAGCACAAGTTCCAGCAAGCCAAATGTCTCCCATCTTTTCCACAATTATATGCCACAATCCTAACTTTTACAAGATTAGAGACTACAGGTTAGAGGAAGTGTGGGAGGCAGCATGGCCCAGTGGATAGTGTGATTCAGAAGACCTGAGATGAAATCTGGCCTTACTGAGATCAGATAGGAGTTTTGCTATTGACTGTAATGAGGGTCAGGATTTCACTCCTGGATTCTACACCTGGCTTTTTTATTGGCCTGCTGGGAACTTTGGACAAGTCACTTCACCTCTCTTCATCTCAGAGTACATCTACATAGTAGGAGCTAGGAGTGTATGATTCCCAGCTCACTAAACAATCACGCTGAAAATATTCACACAGCCATGGCAGCATGGCCAGCTTCTGCAGCAGCCCAGGCGAGCTGCCCTGAGTAAGTGCCCATGGGGTTCAGGTGGGTTTGTACTCAGAGCAGGTAGCCCATGCTGTTGCTGCAGCTGCCTGTGTTAGCGTGGCTACACTAATACTTTTAGCAGACTAGCTCAGAGGAAAGCTCGCACAAATATGTCTAAGGTGCTGTGGAATCATATCCCTAGCTCCTACCGAGAGATGTAGCCTTAGTTTCACTATCTATAAAAAAGGGATAACAATACTTTTTTTTTTAAATGAGCTTTGAGATTTACAACACTTTAATCTATGTAAGAGCTAGATATTAATTATTATTTCAGTCTCCATGACCATTCATTGTTTGGCCTCTAGCAAGTCCAGTAGCTAATAACATTCCTGATCCTGGAGTCCATCTGCAGACTAAATCCGCATTTTGTCAACAGAACCGTAGAATTGACCAACAAAGTGCCAATTTGAATAATGGTCCTATTTATAGGTATTGCGGTGCACAGGCACAGCACTGAAATAACAAAGACTCATGTCATAAAGACCACACTGAACAGCTATTGGATAGTAACTTTGGCCACAACTAATCTGGGCTATAGTAGAAACCATCATCCAAGAATGAATAGCTGTGTTATTTTGTATTCCCTGCTATACAGTCTGTGTTATGATATAGTTAGGAGTAACTTATATTTTCAAATCTAAAGCATACTTTGAATGACTAATTTTCTAGAGCTACATACATTTTTCAGACCAGGGTTTGGCCAGGTGTTTTCACCTGAGCATGTAGCCACATCACACTTTTAGCATGACCCTTGTGAGGTTTGATTAAGTTGTTGGATAGCTTACATGCATCAATGTAGAGAAAATCTTGATTACCCACATCCCGAATAATTGAAACAGTTGGTTGTCCAAAGGTCTAATATTTCCCCAGAGTTTTGACATCAGTACATAACTCTTTATGCACTAGTCTGGTTTCACTGCTTAAGTGCATACAGAGTTATATACTGAGGCCTTTTTGCCTGATTCAGGACATTAAAACTTCACTGCTCAAAGATTTATATGCTTAAGTCTGGCCATCACATAAAGATGTATGAACTGAAATCCTGGAGAGCAGCTGCTGCTATCTCATACTGAGCCAAGCAGCCATGAGGAAGCCAGCTATCCATCTATAAACGGAGTGAGTCTAAAGTTCTAAGTGCCGAGTTTAAAGCTGTCTGAGTCAGCTCTACCATTATCAAAACCCCTAGTTTTCTGGTAGTTTCCAGTGTCACCTGAGATCTTTGGCTAACTCGGCTTCAACTGTAGCTGGTTTTCTTCAGTTTTGAACCAATATGATCTAACTGCCATTCTTGAAATGTGTGGAAATGGAGGTGAAAGTGGGTAGGTCTTGGAAGTTAATTACAATCAGGAAATGACCATGAGTCTAAATATACTACCCTTATGCCAGACACTCAATAGTCAAACCTCAAAACCTTTGGAGCTTCCCCCATCTCTGATGAAAACTTATGACTAAAATGAGCTAGTAATAAACTGTAAGCATTCAAATGACAAGTGGCATTAAATAAAAAACACCATATTCATTATCTTCTGAAACTACATACTGAGATAAAGCTCAGTTTAGCACAAGAAAGGCTAAATGTAGGGCTTGTTTCTGCACCATTAAAGTAAATGAGAGTTTCACCCTTGACTTCAATGGAAACAACAGTGCCTCATCTTTCTTGTGTAAACAGACATAGCTCCATTGACATCAGTGGAGCAACACCAATTAGCACCAGCTAAAGCGCTGACCCTTAGTGAATAGGTAGCAAGATTTCTAGCAATAGTATTATATTTCTCAACTGGACAAGAATTGGACAGTTGAGGTGAAAGCTCTGTACATCAAAATGAGGTAATATTACCAGTAGAGCAAAAGCTGCATGGTAAGGTTTGTAGATAGAAGATACCTCATAAAGCCCTATATGTTCACAAAGAAATAAATCAAAATGTGTGTTTGCTCTGGCCATCTTTAAAGATCTTAGAATTCTAAGTGCAACATAGACCCTAGGGGCGCCTGTTGTTTCAGGATAATCTCTACATCAACCCATTTCTTAAACCACAGATTTGTATATTTGAGACTATAAGACTCTCCGCTCAGAGATGTTATACAGGACACTATAGATTTTTGTTTTAATAACTGACTGGATTACAGTTAACAAATGAGGTTACACTTTTGGTGATCATGAACATTTCAAGCCTTTATTCCAGTATTCACGACAGTAAATGAGTAAAGGCAGTAAAAATAGAAAATACCCAATAAATAGATGTTGGTCCAGCCCCTGAATATTCAACATTGCTGAGGGTATACACACTTCATATTATTAAACCATGCTCCCTAGATGGGCACAACAAGAATCCTCCATACATATATCTTCCCTGAGGTGGAAAGGGAGGATCAGCCATCTCCATGGCACCATCCCCCACTTCCCAGTCTGGCCAAATGGAGAGTCCTCCATTGTGCTGGGGACCTCTGAATGGGGAGGGGACAGGACCATGGGAGAAACATAGGCCACGGAAAATGCACTTTGACCTCATCAGCCATCCTGGGACTCGGCTCAGAAGTGAATACAGCTTGAGGCTTTAACAACTTCTATTACAGTATTGACTTCTGAGCAGAAACCTCCTGTGCTGTGGAATCACCTTTTAAGGGGGACCTCTTGCAGCTAGCAGGATAAAGCCCTTGCAGCAAGGCACCACCCTAGCCATTCTTATGAGTGCTGATGGAGCAATTCAGGGATCTGGAAGCTACCTCTATGTGGATAAAGCTCCAGAAGACAAAACAGATTTCATGGGATCCATGGGGTTTAAACCTACTATTTGGTCTGTGGGAGGGTCAGAAACAAAATCTTTCTTCCCTTAATGGAAAAATCTATTTAAAAAAAAAAAACATACAAGGGAACTTTGTAAGTTTTCATTCCTCCCACCCTAAGCTCTTTCCAAAGAGTTTTTTCTGTGAAAGAGACAATCTGACCCAAAGTGTTTAGAAGCAGATTACACTTACAGGTAGGGGGTCTAATGTGGTCCAGTATTGTGCTGGTTTCATTAACGGGACAATGGGAAGAACAAGCTGGCTATTAACCAAAGTGTTTGACCATTAAATAAATTTTGGCAGATGCCTCCAATAGCTATGGACAAGGAGGAACTAGAAAACTATGTAGTGAATTAAACCATACACATATCTCTGTCAAGCAGATAGCAAATTCCACTAAGACTATAGTATTTGGATGTCAGTGTATGAAGGATGGAAAAAGTGCTAAAAACTTCAATTTTATTAAACTGTAACAAAAATAGATTACCTTTTTTCTAGACTTCATCCTATTCCTCTTGAAAAGGTCTACCACACAGTTATTTAGGAGGAAGAAAATAGTGAAGAAGGAAAAGGGATATTTTGTGAAGATGGATAAGAGGGCTTTAAAATTTGAGCAGATTTAGAACACGAAGGTGATGTGGAAAGCTAACAGAATCCTAAAAATGTAAGGACCATTAATGTTGAAAGAAAATAATAAGAGTCTGAAATTTCTTATGTAGTATTCAGATATCCTGGTGATGGGCATTATACTTGTTTAAGTAGCTCTTTAATAAAGAAACATGGGGCCCAATTGCTCATAGTGTTATGGTCTCTTTTACAGCAAGCACTCTGGCATTGAGAAGGGGCTGTAAAACCAGCAGATCTGGTCACATGGGAATGCCTCTAATGTAAGGGGATTCCAGAGCTAGCGCACAACCAGTGTGATGGTTCCCTGTGCATATAGCACACTGGATATGGCCAGGATACTACGGTGCTCTATTTTCCCTTGCTAAAATGGCCCCTTGGGGTGATAGGCAGCACAGTGTAACAGAGTAGCTGTGAAGCTACTATTACTTATGACAGGAGCTTGTCAGCCCCCAAACTGAGCCCAGAATACAGGAGGGGATAAAGGTAGCAGTAAGACATGAAATCACTTTCATCCCTCAATTCCTACATGAAGAATAGCTCTAGGACCACAAAATATGATACTTGGACACTGGATTATACTGTATATTGATGAAAAAATTAATAAAGTATTTTAATTTCTGCCCTTTGCGTAGAAGAGATACACATTTAGGAGATATATGCTAGTTGGTGTAGTTCAAAGACCACCAGAAAAAGCACGTATTGCAAAATATATAAAAAAGGAGCAGTCCCTGTTCAAACTGTTACAACAGGAATAGAGGAATTTTCTCTCTTTTTATAGGAGATAACAAATACAACAGCATATACGTCTCTAATACCTGTACTGTATATTTAATTAAGTGTTCATATAGTAAATTAAATGTTGATAACAGAGTAAAGTATATGGATATTGCATGTCCAAAGCAGACTAAGTTTTCCCAAGAGGATAAAGATCAATTCTTCGCATGCGTAAACCTGGAAAAAAATTCTGCATTATTTTTAGGAATACATTTAGTGTCACTGTTCAGATTTATATTTCTGCCTGACTGAATGCACAAGTTAAATCAAAGGAGGCTGTAAAGGGAGGTTAAGGAAACCGGAAAAGGTAAAACAATGACACAGATAAGACAGCCCCTCAGGTACCCACTTCAAAAGGAGTTAGGACAAGAGTTTGTACCATCCAAATTGGAGTTTTTTAAGTTTCCCAAAACTAGGGCTGAAATCAAAAGACACTTAGAGGTTAAAAAGATGCTCCCCTCCCGGTATAAAAGGAAGTGAGAAGTGGTCAGCTTAGCTGGAAGCTGACAGAGGGACACAGTCAGCATGCAATGAGGCTGACCAACTGAGCTGAGAGGCTGTAGCAAGCTAGCTATAACTTGATGCCAAGAAAGGACAGGGCACACCAAACCATATCTACTTAAGTGCTTGGGGGGAATGCCAAGCTTAGGTAAGACAGTTACAGATGCATATAGTTATTTTTAAACCTACTTCTCTCAGCTCTGGGCAAATAAATCATACTTTGTTCTATAGAAACTGCTTCTTTGTCATGTAACTCTTCCACAGACTTCCAAAAGAGAACTTTTCCCAGTTGGGCATGCTAAATAACATAGTTGACACCCAGGGAGGTGTAACCCAGAGACCCAGTTAGAAGAGTAGTGGGATTGCAGTATCTTACCCCAAAAGAAGTTAAAGCATAGGCCTGCAACTTGGAAGTGGTGCACTCTAAGGACTGGAAAAGCATTTCAGAAGGGGAAGCCTGCCCAGGGACCATGACAACCTGCTAAACATTTTCTCTTCAGTACAAGTGTATGGAAAAGGTAATAGAATGGATAGGAAAATTAAGACAGAGTAAAGGATAGAGATAGGTCTACACTTCAAAAACAGATTGAGAATATCAACTGATTTTTACCTTACACATTTTGTCCTCAGCCTCTTACTTCAGGGATTCAGTACAGGGGTTAGCGCCACTCCTCTCAGGAAAGGACTTTATAGAACCAGGTGTAAGCCAATCCTCTTTGATTGGCTTCAGTGACCACAGCTGTTCTAAAACAGTGGCACTGGACCCAACTCTGCTTGCAGGGTCAGCTACCCTAAGACAGGACCTGTTTTTTTTTTGTTTGTTTGGGAGTTTTTTTTTGGGAAGGGGGATTAAGCCATGAAAACATATTATGATTTTCATTGAAAATCTAAACTTGAAAACCAAAGATTTATTTTGGGGGGAGGAAGTTTCTGCCCCAGGTTTTCACTTTTTTTAAATGAACTCCCCCCCCCCCCCAAACTAATGATGAAAACAAACAAACAAAAAGTTCCATGATAATTACTTGTAGTTCAAAAGGCATTTTCAATTAAAAAGAATTTCAATGAAAATTTTTTCAGCTAGTTTTTCTAATTTCATTAGAACTACAAATACAGATGTTGGCTATTTGCAATTATATACATCCTAATAAAGATTACTTCTATACGGTGCATACTCACAGTGAAACAAAATATATTTCTTGCTAGCTACCTAAACATAAATACACAGATACATTGGCTCAAATTCTCCCCTGCATTCATGCTGCTGTGTGCCATGCTACCAATTCAAATTTGTCTTAAACCAAGTGTACCCTGTGCACTAAAACACCTCAGAATAGGTAAATCCTGAAATGACTAAGAGCCAGCATAACTATTCCTATGCCCAAACCATCACAGTATGGCTGGGGCTTCTTTGTGCCCCATCAGTCCCCAAACACCATAATAGCAATTTTCAGAGGAACAGCTGTATAGCTACTCTATATTGGGGGATCAGCCTGGCACAACCAGTCCCAAGATCAAGGGAGTGCTGGAAACCCTTTTGCATTCCCTTCACCAGAGCTGCACTGCATGATCATCATCAGGAGCCAAGGAGCTGGGACATTATGTTCAAAAGATATAAACTATTCAAACTTGAACGTCCCATGTAGTGTTAATTTAGAATTGTATTCTTATCCTTATTAGGATCTAAAACTGCAGTAAAGTTGCTGGGTTTAAATCTTTCATTAATGTAATATGCCTTTTTAATTTAAAAAGAAAAAATCTTCAGGAATCTAACATTCAGGAATGTAAAGGGCGGTCCTGATCTCCAAAAGCTCCAAACTAGTGAGAGTAAACAACAGTGATTTCAATGGGATTATTCATTTACTTCAAGTTAAACACATGCTCAGGTTCCTTGCTGGACCAGGGCCTAAGAGAACTGACAAGAACTAAGCATATTGTGTAGTGCAAGCAAGCCCTATGCAAGCTTGCCTACACAACCTTTGTCAGTATATTCCATTTTTGACATATAGGTAAAACATCCCTGCTAATCTAATTTGCATACTTTGTTCAGTAGAGATTTTGTGGAGGTGTTTCTGATTTGGTCAAATGTCCACCCACTGTAAAATACATAAGGAAAAGAGTAAACACATTTGTATCTGCAACTCATGTCTCTGGAGTAAAAGGTTAATTCATTAACACAGAGTATCATCCAGGCCCTGCAATTTGCATATTGTTAAAAAAGTTGATATTTTAAATTAAATGGAAAAGACAAGGGTTACTCTAGCAACTAACAAGATATGGCAATTTTAAAGAAATAGTTTTGAAAACATAAAATTGCTGGCACTAGAAAGCAGGAATGTTTTCCGTCAGAAAGGATTTCATAAAGTAAGCTGAATTCTAAAGGGATGCCGCAGTTCTGTGCCTAGTGGATTAGCATTTTAAGTACAGCCTTTAAGAATTTCCAATGTCCTTACACCAGGGAATGATGCTATTAGCGATTCAGTTTTTGCCAAATCTTAACAATTTTCATTACTTTATAACTTAGAAAGGCATACCAGTTATACAATCTCAGTATCCTGTGACTAAGTGTGGTTTTATCAGTGAAACAAACTTGACCTCATGAAATTTCACCTGCTGCTTGGCTGATTTGCATTTACATAGAATCAAGCTCTGGGACATTTTGCTTGTATATGGAATAACGGTAACATATTTTCTGAAGAATCACTACTGTAAGAGAGTCTCACTATTCCTCAACAAGAGAAAGAAGTCAAAGAACACATTGGTGCAGCCTGTACTTCACAGATCCACACAGGAAGGTTCACTAGCTACCTCCAAGTGCACTATCTCCTTATTCCCATTACTTCACAGCAGCCTTTTCATTGGCATGGGGATTCATGCAGGGAAGGGGCAAAGAATGAGTGGAGGGTGGGGCAAAGGGCAGGTATGGGGCCAGGGGACACAAACTTCTTTCCCCATTCCCTCCTCAATATCTCACAACTATTTCCAAGGAAAGGTAACATAGCCTGAAATTGTTTTACCTTTCCCATGGAGCCCTTACCCTCTGTAATGATGCTTCCCCCATTAAAGGACAATCCCTGCAGCAGCCAAGACAAGGGTAACAGAGCAAAACCTGAGCCTTTTCAAAACAAGGTGTGAAAACGATGAGTATTCAATTTCCGTCCCTCTGAACAGCTGCCATTGTCTTTTCCTGCAGCATTCACATAAACAATGGAGTGTGCTCTCAATAATACTTTTACAAAGCAAATGCAAGTGGGACACAGACACTGTTGAAGTCAATTAGTTGAGGTATGCAAACAACTGTTAAGAGAAAATGTTATAATATTCACACAGCTGCCTAAGAACAAGTCATTCCTTCTCTTTTCCACCTGCTGTCTCCTATCTTATACTTAGATTGTAAAATCTTTGGGGAAGGGATTGTCTTTTTTGTGCTTTGTTTGTATGGCAACTAGCACAATAGGGTCCATGACTGGGGCTCCTACGTGCTAAGGTGATACAAATAAATAATATGTCTTATTACTAAAAAAAACAGGAGTACTTGTGGCACCTTAGAGACTAACAAATTTATTAGAGCATAAGCTTTCGTGGGCTACTGCCCACTTCTTCAGATGCATATAGAGTGGAACATATATTGAGGAGATATATATACACACATACAGAGAGCATGAACCAGTGGGAGTTGTCTTATCAACTCTGAGAGGCCAATTAAGTAAGAGAAAAAATTTTTTTGAAGTGATAATCAAGATAGCCCAGTACAGACAGTTTGTTAAGAAGTGTGAGAATACTTACAAGGGGAGATAGATTCAATGTTTGTAATGGCTCAGCCATTCCCAGTCCTTATTTAATCCTGAGTTGATTGTATCTAGTTTGCATATCAATTCCAGCTCAACAGTCTCTCCTTGGAGTCTGTTTTTGAAGTTTTTCTGTTGTAAGATAGCCACCCGCAGGTCTGTCATTGAATGGCCAGACAGGTTAAAGTGTTCTCCCACTGGTTTTTGAGTATTATGATTCCTGATGTCAGATTTGTGTCCATTAATTCTTTTGCGTAGAGACTGTCCGGTTTGGCCAATGTACATGGCAGAGGGGCATTGCTGGCACATGATGGCATATATCACATTGGTAGATATCACACCTGCACACTTGTACTGCTTTTTGACCAGCTCTTGTATTCATTTCTGCACGTGTGCTTCCAAAACCTCTCTGAAAATTCTTTGAAGTCTGTCTGAAAAGCTTTTCCTCAATTCACAACACACAGGGTCTGACTTTGCACTTTGTACTTATGTAAAACTCTCATTGGGCCCTAATCCTGACTACAGCTGCTTCCGTACCTCTGGAGTTCACAGCTTGCCTGGGTTCTGCAGCTGTGAATGCTTCTCCATATCTCCTGGGGAAAGTGCTATGTGTGTATATATATATCTCCTCAATATATGTTCCACTCTATATGCATCCGAAGAAGTGGGCAGTAGCCCACGAAAGCTTATGCTCTAATAAATTTGTTAGTCTCTAAGGTACCACAAGGACTCCTGTTCTTTTTGCGGATACAGACTAACATGGCTGCTACTCTGAAACATGTCTTATTACTGTAAGCATACACATTTTTGGCAATATACTAGAAGTTTAAGATGGGTGAACTAGAGTCAGGGCCGGCTCCAGGCACCAGGCAACCAAGCACATGCTTGGGGTGGCACCTGGTAAGGGGCGGCCAATCTTGGGGTGGCGGGGGGCAGCGCGGCACGGCATTCCGCGGGGGGGGCACTCCGGCGGCGCAGCGCTCGGCGGGGGGCGCTCCGGCGGCGTGGCGCACGGCGCTCGGTGGGGGGGGAAGCGCGGGGCGCAGCGCTCGGGGGGAGGGTTCCGGCAGAGCAGCGCTCGGCGGGGGGGGGGGGGGCGGCGCGAGGCGCGGCGCTCGGGGGGGGGGGTGTTCCAGTGGCACAGCGTGAGGGCGGGGGTAAGCTCAGCCGGGCGGCGCTTTTTTTTGCTGCTTGGGGCAGCAAAAAAGTTAGAGCCGGCCCTGACTAGAGTGCCTTGTATTAAATGAGGCTATTGATTGAATAGGCGTCACAGAAAGTTGGTGGAATGAGGATAATCCTGGTATTAATGTGTCCCATTGTACAAAATATATTGGAAGGACAGAACAGATCATGCTGGTGGGGGAGTGGCACTATATGTGAAAGAAAGCGTAGAATCAAATGAAGTAAAAATCTTAAATGAACCAAATTGTACCATATAATCTCTATGGATTGTAATTCCATACTCAAATAATAATATAGCAGTAGGGATATATTACTGAATGCCTGACCAGGACGGTGATAGTGACTGTGAAATGCTCAGGAAGATTAGAGAGGCTATTAAAATAAAAAAAAACCCTCAATAATAATGGGGAATTTCAACTATCCCCATATTGACTGGATATATATCACCTCAGGACGGGATGCAGAGATAAAGGTTCTTGACACCTTAAATGACTGTGTGACAGGTTCGGTCACAGAGACCCTCTTGGGACTGTCACCTAACATGCTGAGACTACCTCTTGAGCCCATTTTCTCTGCCAGTTTGGGCCTTCAGAACCCTGCCTTGTTGAGCCAGACACACAAGCCTGCTGCAACACAGACCCAGCTGCAGACTTAGCTGAAAACAACTTAAGAAGTGCTCCTTTCTCCAGCACCCAGACACTCAGCTCCCAATGGGATCCAACCCCCAAATAAATCTATTTTATTCTGTATAACGTTTATACAGGGTAAACTCAGAAATTGTCCGCCCTCTATAACACTGATGGAGAGAGATGCACAGCTGTTTGTTCCCCCAGGTATTAATTACTTACTCTGGGTTAATTAATAAACACAAGTGATTTTATTAAGTATAAAAAGTAGGATTTAAGTGGTTTCAAGTAATAACCGAGAGAACAAGGTAAGTTACTAAGTAAAACAAAATCAAAGCACACAAGGCTAACTTAATACACTAAGAATCTAGTTACAAATACTAACAATCGCACCCTAGATGTTATCTCAGGTACAATCCTTTTCAGACCAACGTTGTAGTTTATGGGCTGGGTCCAGCAATCACTCACACCCCCGTAGTTATTGTCCTTTGTTCCAGTTTCTTTCAGGCATCTCTTTGGGGTGGAGAGGCCTTCTCTTGAGCCATCTGAAGACAAAAACTGAGAGACTTCCAGGGCCTTTTATATTCGCTCTCTTGTGGGTGGAAACCCCTTTGTTCTTCTGTGCAAAATCACAGCAACAAGATGAGGTTTGTAGACAACAGGGCAAGTCACATGTCCATGAATGATTCAGCTTTTTGCAGGCCGACACCATTGTTTACATGTTAGTTTGAATTTTCCCAGGAAGCTCAGATGTGGATTGGCGTCTCCCAAAGATCATTGTAGTTAAGTACTCCGAATTACTTGAATAGCCCCTTCACAATATGTTGGCCAAATCTCTCTTATGTGTTTCCTACAGCAAACTCTTCAAATACAAACAGAGCCAATGCTCATAACTTCAGATATAAAAATGATACATGCATACAAATAGGATGAATACATTCAGTAGAACATAACCTTTGCAAAGATAGGTTACATGGCATATGTAGCATAAAACATTCCAGTTATGTCATATTTATGTTCATAAGCATATTTCTATAAACATATAGATTGCAACATCACAGACTGCTTCTTGGAGCAGCTAGTTCTGGAATCCACAAGAGGAGAAGCAATTCTTTATTTAATCCTGAATGGAGCACAGGATCAGGTCCAAGAGATGAATATAGCTTCACCACTTGGTAATAGTGACTGTAATATAATTCAATTTAACATCCCTGTGGCAGGGAAAACACCACAGCGACCCAACACTGTAGCAGTACTGGACAAACTGGTTGAAACTATAATAAAGAAAAAAATTGTCAGGCACATAGATGAACATAATTTGTTAGGGAATAGTCAACACGTTTTTTGTAAAGGGAAATCATGCCTCACCAAACTACTAGAATTCTTTCAGGGGATCAACAAGCATGTGGACAAGGGGGATCTAGTGGATATAGTGCATTTAGATTTTCAGATATTAAGCAAGGTAAGCAGTCATGGGATAAGAGGGAAGATCCTCTCATGGATTGGTAACTGGTTAAAAGATAGGAAACAAAGGGTAGGAATAAATGGTCAGTTTTCAGAATGGAGAGTGGTATATAGTGGTGTCCCCTGGGGGTCTGTACTGGGCCCAGTCCTATTCAACATATTCATAAATGATCTGGAAAAAGGGGTAAACAGTGAGGTGGCCAAATTGGCAAATGATACAAAACTACTCAAGATAGTTAAGTCCCAGACAGACTGCAAAGAGCTACAAAAGGATCTCTCAAAACTGGGTGACTGGGCAACAAAATGGCAGATGAAATTAAATGTTGATAAATGCAGAGTAATGTACATTGGAAAACATAATCCCAACTATACATATAAAATGATGGGGTCTAAATTAGCTGTTACTACTCAAGAAAGAGATCTTGGAGTCATTGTGGATAGTTCTCTGAAAACATCCACTCAATGTGTAGCAGCAGTCAAAAAAAGCGAACAGAATGCTGGGAATAATGAAGAAAGGGATCGATAATAAGACAGAAAATATCATATTGCCTCTATATAAATCCATTGTATGCCCACATCTTGAATACTGTGTACAGATGTGGAAGTCCCATCTCTCTCTCTATATATATTGGAATTGGAAAAGATACAGAAAAGGGCAACAAAAGTGATTAGGGGTATGGAACAGCTGCTGTACGAGGAGAGATTAATAAGACTTGGACTTTTCGACCTGGAAAAGAGACAACTAAGTGGGGGATATGCTAGAGGTCTATAAAATTACAACTGGTGTGGAGAAAGTAAATAAAGACGTGTTATTTACTCCTCATAACACAAGACCTAGGGGTCACCAAATGAAAATAATAGGCAGCAGGTTTAAAACAAACAAAAGGAAGTATTTATTCACACAACGCACAGTCAACCTGTGGAACTCCTTGCCAGAGAATGTTGTGAAGGCCAAGACTATAACAGGGCTCAAAAAAAGAACTAGATAAATTCATGGAGGATAGGTCCATCGATGGCTATTATCCAGGATGGGCAGGGATGGTTTCCCTAGCCTTTGTCTGTTAGAAGCTGGTCGTGGGCGACAGGTGATGGATCACTTGATGATTACCTGTTCTGTTCATTCCCTCTGGGGCACCTGGCATTGGCCACTGTTGGAAGACAAGATACTGGGCTAGATGGACCTTTGGTCTGACCCAGTATGGCTGTTCTTATGTAATATCCTGAGCTGGTGTTTAATTGACATAGCTCTATGTACTTCAGTGAAGCTATGCTGATGTATGTTAGCCAAGGAGTCAACACAGTCTGCTTTTAATATGCAAATAAAATATTTTCTCAAAAGAACTTATTTATAGGTTGAATGAAATAGATGAAATGAAAGTGTATCCATTTTTAATATGTTTTAAAACAATAAGGCAAAACTTTAGTAGTTAAGAAAACCTAGATGAGTCCTATTTTTCTCTTTTTTATTGTAATAATTGTGGTAGAAAGCTATAAATACTTTTTCCTTGATTACCCACTTCTAATTCTTGGGAAATATTTTACTTAAAAGAAGTGATGTGATTTTTGAAACAACAATTACAATGAGAATAATGGATAAAAGGCAATGGGAAGGAAATGACTTGGTCACTGATCCTGTAATGAGCTGCATGTGGATGGAGCCTTTCTCCTGCACAGAGCTTATTGCAGGACTGGGGCCTTGGTCTTTTACCCACTATGGCCCTGATCTTGCAAGCACTTATAAAATTAAGCACATGCATACTAGGTGTAATCTAACTGATATCATTGGGTCTTCTGATAGTTAGAAAGATAAATACACATACAAGTATTTGTGGGGTCGGGGTTTAATGCCCTCTCACTCCCCTCCTTTCAGCATGCACACGATCCTGCAGTCAGATCTGCACAAGCAGCCCTTCTGTCTGTGGGAATCAGATTGCTTTACGCTGAGCCCAGATTTTCTTCCACTCCATCAAGGATAGTTTTGCCACAGGATTTTTCTTGCAATAGTTTTTTTTTGTTTTGTTTTGTGGTAGAATCAAACCCTTTATACCTAACCCCTGTAGCCTCCATGGGAATTATAATTTATAGCTGTGGATGAGATATCAATATATTTAAACTTCAAATCTTTCATAATGTCACAAGTAAAATAACAAATGTGTCATAGAATTATAGAATCATAGAATATCAGAGTTGGAAGGGACCTCAAGAAGTCATCTAGTCCAACTCCCTGCTCAGAGCAGGACCAATTCCCATGATTTTCAATGGTCGTTTATAACCTTCCCCCCCCCCCTCTTCTATTTTTCCTTTCCTATTAAGGCTCACCGGATTTTTTACTGTTTGATGCTGAGAAGTGTGGACATGTAAAGAAAAGATCAAAGTGTACTCCTGGTAAATAAAACTCGCCAAAAATTACTGCACAAATTCTGGTAAAAATCAGACTTCATTCAAGAATAACGGACTAGTAAGTATCAAAGGAAAACATTAAAAATCAGCCAGGAATTAAAAAAAAAAAAAAGTTGTGAAATTTGGTTAGACAAGAGCAAGGGGGAAGATGCTGCACATCATCATCTAATTTAATTTGATCATTTTCACACTTGCTTTATGATAAAGTGATCGACAGGAGATTAGAAATTCAAAAGTTCAATAGCATGCAGAGAGGTCAGTGAGCATGTCTGTTGAACATAAAACCACAATGTTTATATTAAATATGGTAATATTTCACATCTAGATTAGATATTAAAATATGGGAAAAGCAGGATTTTACCTTGAGGGACAACTGTTTTAATGGCCTCTGCTTAATAAGGCTGTCACTTGTAAACACAGTCACTCTTTTTTTTTTTTTTTAATTTAGAAAGAGAGAGCTTAAAGAGGCTCTGTTTGTATGAGTGTATTAGATGTAGGTTATGTGTGAGAGAGAAAATGTACACATAGGAACTAAGCCAAGCCACATCAGACCAGTGCAACATTTAGCCCGGTATCCACTCTCTAACAGGGGTCAGTACCAGACCAGCAACATCAGAGGAAAGGGAACAAACACCCGTACTAGACAATTCTGGAGCAACCTGCCCATGTGGGAAGTTTTTCTTGTGGTCAGATGTTTGTCTGCGTGTGTGTTCTTTCAACGTGCTGTCCCAGCTCTATGCAAATAGCGGAGATAGCAACTCTGATCAAGCGCCCCAATAAATCCACAGACTTGGTTCGTAGTGAAGGAACTTGATCAGGTTCATTGTCAACAAAGCACGGTCCTAATGCCTGGCTCAATGATTACAGGTACACTAACACATGTATGCCTGTTGCAATGGCTTAGCCCCTTGGCCAGCCAAAGATACTGCCTCTGAGATATATCATTATACACAGTTACAAACAAGTTACCCATTATTCCTGACATATGTAGGTGCCACCCTCTGATGTATTTGGGTGGCACCCAGTACCTTGGTTCGATCAAAACATCTCTATCATGCTGTCCTCCTGACTTCATCTTTAGAATGGGTCAGTGTGTTCCTGTTATCTTTGGAGAATGTGTTTGGTATCAAGGTGTTCTGGTACCACCTTTCTGGAATGTGTTTGTGTATATATTCTTAGTCCTATGTAGTGCTAGGCATATGTGTTTCTGCAATAGCAGCCCTGTTCTTGCCAGAGTCAGAGAGAGCAGAGCCTGCCTTTTGCTCACAACTTAAAACTTTGCTCATATAAAGCAAAGTTTTAACTACTTTAGTCCAGGCCTCAGGCTTCTGATACATAGCCTTATATTTCAGGGCCTCTTCCTACTACACTTCTGAACCAGCAGCTGCTACAGTTGGTTTAAGCCCTGAAATATAAGGGTGTGTATTCATTATTATAATTATACAAACATATTATCTAAATTACTGTCAATGTGCTTATTCCTAAAATATATAATCCTAGGGCTCAGTGATATCTTGTGACACTGAGCCCTGGTCTACACTGAGGTGTTGGGGGGGGGTCGACCTAAGATACACCAACTTCAGCTATGCGAATAGTGTAGCTGAAGTCGGCGTATCTTAGGTCGACTTACCTGGCCGTGAGGACGGTGGCGAGTCGACCACTGCCGCTCCCCCGTCGATTCTGCTTCCGCCTCTTGCAAGCTGGAGTTCCGGAGTCAACGGGGAGCATTTTCGGGTATCGATTTATCCGCGTCTAGATGAGACGCAATAAATCGATCGTCAATAAATCGATCCCTACCTGCCGATCTGGTGGGTAGTGAAGACCTGCCCTGAGTTCCACAGGTTAATTGTGTGTTGTGTAAATAGTATTTCCTTTTTTCAGCCTTAAATTGTTGGTTGTCAACTACAATTAAGGTATATTTTAACCCTTCTTCATAATACTAGAAAAAATAAAGTGCCTGGTTTACCTTATCTGTACTATTCTGGATCTCTGGATCTCTCTCTATCACTCCTCTAAACTAAATATTCTCAATCTTCTCAGTCAGTAATACAGAACATCTCTAATCATTTGTCACCCATTTTTGGATACCTTTGGTTTTCTTCTTGTGAGATAGGGTAACAAAGACAGAACACAGTATTCCAGGTGAGGACATAAATAAAGATTCTAGTATATTATTTTCTATTCCAGTCTTCTGCAGTATAGAAGTTTGCAGATTTGACTATTACTGCACATTGAGCAGATGCTTACTTGCAGGTGGTCTTGATCTGTACATGAAGGAAACAAGGCACAGGCAACAAGACTGGGTTTAGTGTGGCAGGTTGTAACTTTATTAAATAATGCCAAAACAGCAGGGCAGCAGCGTGAAACTTCCCAACCTCTCCTTAACTGTAGAGGCAGTTATTTAAATGGTTGCAGTAAGAATACACCATTTAATCAAGAGGTTAAGGTGATGACACTTGGATCCTTGGATTCAGCCCATGTTGCAATCCCTTGCTCTCTCCCCACATGTGGGGGTGAGTGTGCACATGAGACTGGCTCTGTCTGCACAAGATTTCAAAACACCCTCATCCCAAACCAATCCGGGTCAGTCCCAGTCCCTCCTAGGTCCTGTGCTTGGGCTTACTCCAGTATCTCATAACTCATTCACTCCATCTCTTCATACTAGACACCTGCTGCAATTTGCAGTAACATTTTGGGAATTTTTTCTGTAATTTAGTTTCCCTTTTCTCTCTCCTAACAGAGCAGCCAGATCTCCAGGATGCAGTGGGTCAAACTTGTCAAGTGGGAAAATCCCTTCCTGAACCCTGAGAAAGCTGTCTTGGTAGATTCACAGTATTCCCAGAGATTCAGCCAGAGACCTGCACACATCAAGGGTGGGATAGAGTCTGTGGGGGCTGAATGGCCTCCCATTCTCAGGAGGGGCCTTTTATTTCAAGAGGGGACTGGATCCTGTTACCCTACCACTTCCCACCCCCTGAAACTGGCCAATCAGAGACTTGCACACTACTCCCTTCCTCCAAACATATTCATTCTTCCTGCCTAGAACGGAAGGGAAGGAGGAGTTATGACCCCCCCACACACACATACACTCACACAAGCTGGTGGAAGGAAAAGGCTTAGGCATCTACCTGTAATATCCATTTTATTTTAAAACTATTTAAAAACCCTAAAAACAAATCAAAGTGTTTCATTTTGGACTGAACAAACTGTATTGCCCAACCTAAAACTTTTTTTAAATTATTTTTTTGGTTCTGCCACTGAACTGAAAAGTCAGTTATTGACTGTTCCACTTATCACCCATTTGTATTCAATTAGGAGGAGAAGGAATCATGTTCAGTTCAGATTTGGCTATATGAATTCTGATAAGCCTTTTCATCCTTACCATGTTTCAGACTGAGTTTTTAAAAAAAATGATTAGTTTTTCTACATTAAAAATGGTAATTAATAATATATTTTGATTTTTCTAACACTTTGCATTTTGTGCATTTAATCCATTTACAAGTTGATGGCTTAGACATCATTAGAAGAGATTCTTCATACATCAGCAAATGTGTTGTTTTTCCTTCATATGAGTCTATGGTTAATTTTCTGGAAATTTCAGCTTCTGTACTTCCCCTTATCGGTTTCTCTTCCCCACCCCCTCCTTTTTTCCTTCTCTGTCTACTTTTCTCTCATTTTATTTCCTCCAATTTTTTCTTTTCCACCTCATTTTTCACCCCATCAATCTCATGCAACACTTTGAAAGCATTCTCTGAAGATTGTCCCACTACCACTAGCCCATATGTTTATGAGGCATATTCATTTTCAATCCATTAAATTGTCATATGGACTACCTAAATGACTAGTGTGCAGTGACATATCCCATCTTGCTGCTCAAAGATTTTACTTGGCCAGCTAGCCCCAAACCTTACTATACCACGGTAATATGCATAAAAATTGCACTCCACTTTGCACTGCTCAAATTAGAGTTGGATGCCAGATTGCTTGAAAAAAATATACAGGAAAGTACACAGCTGTGGCCGTCTCTAACTAAATGAATAATGCAATATCAACATCTGTAGGATTTTTGAAATGCTAAATGCTAAGACATGAAGTCTCTGCTGAGGACACAGATGGTAATGATGTTGTTCTTGCAGTGGTTCCCACCAGAAACAGATTGAGTCCCGTAATCAGATTGGACTACTAATGGCTGAAACAATACACTCCTTTAACAGCACTAGCACTCAACGTATCTCAAAATGATAAATGCTTGCTTTGTGGGTTGCATTTAATTCCAAGCTTTGTTAAGCTAAAGAAATCCAGTAATGAATATGGACATCTTCAAGCATGAATACAGATGCCAACATCAATTGGACTCAACAGGTGAATTTAATCTGAAAATCCAAGTCAAGATAGAATTAAAATAAATTTTCCATTCAATTAAAAAAAAGTCTTATGTTTATCTCAGCAAAATACAATTAGGCAAACTCTTCCTATGTGCAAATAATACATTTTTATATAAGGTAACTTTTTTCCTTTTACAGTATACACCATGTCTATGCAAACAAAAAGGAAAACAAACGATAGCCTTTGAAAACAGTTAACTAAAAAGGTCCATCCATCGGTAGATGTTCTAGGATATCTATGGAAGACAGCACAGTGTCTGCCAGTCTGCTCTCTGCCCACTACCCATCCCCCCCTTTTTTTTAAACAAAAGCACAAACCACCCTTGTGCTCATAGTTTATCAAGCAACAACAAAAAGGTTATTTTGCTCAAGTGATCTGATGTCCTTGGAATCAGAAGAAAAGGTAAATAAAACTACCAGAAAAGGCAGCATGGAAAATTAAGAGGGGCTCGGAATTGGCGGTATATTACAAGAGGCTGAGGGGGGAAGTGATGGCAGTGCCAAACAGACCTATGGGGAAAAAGCATAAAGTGCACAGTTCAGCTTGTCTGGGAAGCTGTAGTTGAAACAGTTGATCCCAAATGCAACCAGTCTTTTTGGCTGCGGGTAGGCTCTTCAATAAAGAATGAGAGTTATTTATTTTGTGAATTGAGGCAGCTGAGACACATATCACTGTACCCACACTGAGCAAGAACATTTGGGAAATCTAAAAGTCCATATATAAAAAGACAAGATGCTGAAACAGGAAGTGCAGGATCTTTGTAGAAGTGGAGGTGCTGTGTGTTAAATAATCACAATCGCCAATTTTTTTGGATTAACCCAAATCAAGCACCTATTACTACATTTATAAGACCGTTCTGTTCTCCCTTTGGTTCTTGCACCAGTCTAACTGCTAAGAAAGGTTCAGCACTCTGACAAAAAGAGATCCGCCCTATACAATAGTTTCGTTTTGTATTTTTTAACTTTAGGAAATGTGTCTGGAGAGAGAGCAACTTACCTCCTGTTGGTCTTGGAGTTCACATCTAGTGGCTGTTGCAGATGTGTTCAGACTGTTATACACATGGATAAATACTTGATTTGGGCACAACTTCCCTGCTTTCCTCTCACTGTATTCTTCTGGACAGGAATTGGGTGAAGCTAGTGACTCCCTTGGTCTTGTCTTGCCAAGCACTCCATTTGATTCACATGGACCTGTGGAGCATGAGGGCGATGTGGTCCTGGGACCTGCTGGCAGAGGGGCCCAAAATAGGCTTGATTTCCTTTGGGATCAATCTCTTCAGAATTTGACTTTATCTTAAATGGCTACCCAGCAAAGGACGGGGAGGGCCCTGTCACTGTGGTTATGAGAGCCAATTAAATTCAATATGTAGATGGCCTTGAATTTATTCCTTCAGCAAAGCATTACATTTTGCCAGAAAGCCCATTTTTGAGGAGAACCCACTATTAAACATCCAGCAACAAAACAGAAGAGCAGTTTAAATGTTATTCTCTCTTCCTAAAGAGAAGAAATTCTGAAGAGCAGTTGGTGGAAAATCCTAGTGCCATTGGGCAGGAGTGAGCTTTGACTACCACAAAATCCCCGAAGGGATCCACTCATATGTAGAGAATTGCCAAATATACTTTTAAGAGACAAAGTTTACTATAAAACTGAGCTTCCTAGATCATGGCATCCTCTCATGGGAAAAAAACTTGGTAGCACTTTGCCCAGGAGATATGGAGAAGCATTCACAGCTGCAGAACCCAGGCAAGCTGTGAACTTTAGAGCCACAGAAGCAGCTGTAGTCAGGATTAGGGCCCAATGAGAGTTTTACATAAGTACAAAGTGCAGAGTCAGACCCTGTGTGTTGTGAATTGAGGAAAAGCTTTTCAGACAGACTTCAAAGAATTTTCAGAGAGGTTTTGGAAGCACACGTGCAGAAATGAATACAAGAGCTGGTCAAAAAGCAGTACAAGTGATTTTTTTCCCCTGTGAAGTTTTTCATTTTTTTCTGAATACTGAAATTACAAAATTCAAATTTTGAAATATTTCAGCCAGCTCTAGTGTGTATCTGCTTTTGCATAAGCACACATTTGATACACGTACACCCTTGGGCACACACATCTAGCGTTTTGTTCATGAAGCTTGTTCATTAGTGTGTGTTGAATGCACATGAGTAAGGACTGCAGGATTGGGCCCTTTATGCCTGACTCCCATTAGAGAAATGGAGATAGGGCATCTAGTGGAAAAATCTCTCATGACTCTAAATCAGGGGCGGGCAAATTTTTTGGCCTGAGGGCCACATTGGGTTTCGGAAATTGTATGGAGGGCCAGTTTGAGGAGGCTGTGCCCACCCCCTGCGCCCTATTTCCCCCCCGTTTCTCACCCTTCTCACCCCCTGATGGCCCCACCCCAGGACCCCTGCCTCATCCACCCCCCCACAAACACACTCCCTGTCCCCTGCCCCCAGAACCCACCCCTGACCCACCCCTGACTGCCCCCCGCCACCCTATCCAACCCCCCTCCTTCCCGACTGCCCCCCAGGACCTCTGCCCCCATTCAACCCCCGTTCCGTGCCCTCTGACCACCCTGACTCCATCCACACCCCAAAATCCCCTGCCCTCTAGCCAACCCCCCTGCTCCCTACCCCCTTACCATGCTGCCTGGAGCGCCGGTGACTGGCGGCACTACAGCCGTGCCACCCGGCTGGAGCCAGCCACGCCACCGCGAAGCACAGAGCACCAGGTCAGGCTGAGCTCTGCATCTGCACTTCCCGGCCGCCTACAGCATGGCGGCGGCGGCAGCGTGGCGCACTGAGGCTGCAGGGGAGGAGAGACAGCGGGGAAGGGGCCGGGACCTAGCCTCCCAGGCCAGGAGCTCAGGGGCCAGGCAGGAGGATCCCGTGGGCCGTCGTAGTTTGCCCACCTCTGCTTTAAATTACATGTCCATATTAATGAGTTTTAAATCTTTCATAAATGCAATGCTTGTGAACAAACAGCAGCCCTGGCTCAAGCCATTCATAGTGCATGCAAAAGCTGTATAAGCTTCCTGAACACATCTGTTAGCGCCCCTCAGTCTTGCTCTGCAACACATCTCCTATTCCAGTTCTGGAGTTTTGGGCCTCTCCTCCAACAAGACCTCTAATCATTACAAATTATTTCAAAATATGTGGTGGCTATATGATGCAAACAAGTATCTACTGGGAATAGATTTTTTAAAAAATTATATGAATAGCAAATGAGTTAAATGAGCTCTTGTATGACAAAGTATCCGTTCCCAAAGCATATGTTTCAATATATTAGAAAGCAAATCACAACCAAAGAGTTTTACGATGGTTATATATTTTGACATCTGGCAAGTCTGTCACATGTTATGCTGTAACAAAAAGTATAAGGCATTACCCAGCATAGAACTCTGACACATGCCCAACAGGAGTACTACAATTAAAGTAGTCTGGGGAACTACTTGTGCTGAAAATTAAGCATGTTGTGCTATTATGGATCAGGGTCAGAATACACGGCACCGTGTTGGATCACACCTTATGTTATGCTGTAACAAAAAGTGAATACATTTAATTTATGGTTCCTATTTTCCAAAAGGCAGAGTCAGAGAATGATCTATTCGACACACAGTGGAAAAGATTCTACCTTCAATTATATCTTTGCAATCCCAATTAAAGGGGTTGAGGCTGTTTATGTTTATTATGGGAGGGCCTAAAAGCCAACCAAGAACTGGACTCCATTTTGTATACAAACACAGATTACTAGCATATTCTCTCTGCCCTGAAAAGAATAGAGATCCATTTATGGAAATCAGTTTATAGGACTGGAGTTCCAAGAGAGCTTCAAAATATTGAAGAACCTCACTTAGAGTTAACAAAATGTTTTCTGAAACCTTAAACTATGTAAAAATCTGAGCTGTATCATATGAAACACTGGAAATAAGGATAGAATAAAGGCCAAATATTTCTGAACTGTCTCAGGAAAACTAATCCTTCTTAATTCATGCACCATTACTGGGCTCTGATATTAAAATGCCTCTTGCCTTTAGGCTGATGTATTCAGAATTACTCACTTGTTTTAATTCATATTTTATTTATAGGCTGTATGTATTTTTATGCAGCACTTACTGTGGTAGCACCCAACAATTAAAACAAGCATAAATTAATCTCTCATTCACGGACAACCACTTTAAATTAATGAACTATAGGGCCTGCCATGAAATTTAATTAGAGCCTTTAGAAAGTAAATATGACTTGCATTGTGCTCTAAAGTTCACAACATATGGCCTTTGGTAGAGTAGCCCCTGGGATCAGCGGCTATTGACCTCTGTTATATGACCGAAGAATTAAACTTTTGTGAACCTTACCCATGTTAGGTGACTGGGGACAGGAAATAATCATTACTCTCTCACCAGTCATCGCTCATTAGAGGAAGGATGGTCCCAGTGGTCAGGGTGGTAGGCAGAGACCTGGGATCAATTTCTTGCTTTACTTTCAGCTTTCTGTGTGATCTTGGGCAAGAAACTTTGCCTTTTTGTGCCCAAATCCCCCCCATATGTAAAATGGGAACAGCAGCACTTTCCTTCCTCACAGGTATGTTGTGAGGATAACTATGTTAGAGGTACTCACATACAACAGTAAGGGTCATATAAGTACCTTAAAAGGATTGGAGTGGAAACACTCCTGTGTGCCACACCTTTATAATCTCCAGAGGGAGTGAATTTCCAGCCAGAGATAACCCTCAACCACAACTCCCTGAACTTGGGAGCTATGCTGGGCACTAGGCCCGCAGCAAAAACTGGAAAGTACTATGTGGAGCAAGAGCTCCAGTTTCCTCTTTCTGCTGCAGGGGGCCAGGGCCTTGGCATGCACTAGAATGGATGAAGGGGCGGCCAACACAGGAGCTTTCACAAGCCTCTGACATCACTGCAGCTCACCCAGTTTGCGCTCCTCCTCTTGCCTCAGAAAATGTTTAGTGAGAAGTGACTGTGATAAGGGAGACGATATAGCCTCAAAGCTATGTGACTTCACTACTATCCTTTAATGAAATTTTCCTGCAGGGGAGCTTTTTTTTTTTTTTTTTTAATCCTGGGGAGGGGAGAAAAAATGCTCAGCTATCATGGAAGTGTTGAGGTAGAGGGTCATGCTGCGGGTGATTGGTGCTTCCCACCCTGCCGACTCTACCTTAAAATCACGTCCAAGAAGATATCTGATTTAACACAATTACACTAGAGTTTAGTATAGTGCATCCATTTAAATAGGAGGCTACATCTGCCCATTAGCCTTTATGTAATCCTTATTTACCTTATGCCTTAGTTCCCCCTGTGCCACTCACATCAGGCAATCCAGTTCCTCCACTGATTATGGTCGCTCACTAGTTATGGTACTTCTTTCCCAGATGATGTCAGTGCATATAACATGTCTTCTGTCAGTTCTTCCTTGGCTTTCCTCACTCTTTTTTTCCTCCTCAAGTGCCCAATTCAATGTTTGCTTACCATGTATACGATACGGAAGATAGGAGACATGTCCCAACCACCAGAGCTGCCTTCTTTAACTTAACTCTTAATTCTTCTACTGCTACCAGCAGTAACTCTGCCACTGTTACCAACAGTCCCAGTCCCAAGCCGGGATAAGAGAGAAGCGTTCTGACTTGGGTTTGAGAGCCACTCAAGTAACAGAAACAGTTCTGTTGCAGTAAACCAAAACTTGAGGACAGCAGGTGCAAATGGAGCTCAAAAATGTACGTCTGACTCATCTCAGTGAAAGGAAGCTGAGATCTTGAGACACTGAATCCCAACAACCAAATCTGTAAAAAGAGCAGGCACCTGGAATGTACATGTTTCATGTAGTATGGAGAAGCTGGCACAGGTTGCATGAGAAATGAAAGAAATATAATTTGAATATATTTGGCATCAGTAACATAAGATGGGCAGGAAGTGGCAAGATAGTATCTGATGGTGCTACAATCAGATACTCAGGAGGAGGAAGAAGAAAGAAAGACTATTGTAATACAAAGAAATAATTATTCTGTGTTCTGGACAGTGAAATTACTGGAACGGATACCATGAGCAGCCAACTCAGTGTTATAGTACACTATCAGGTTAAAAATATTCCTATAAGTCAGATTTCCTTATCTATGTCACAAAGAACACCTCAGATCATTTTAAAAATGAAAGTATTCTTGAAATGAGATTTGTTTTGTTTGTTCCATTTTTCTCAGATTGGGTATTTCAGTAGACCAATAAGTGTAATTTTTTATACATAGTCTACTTCTTGTAAATTTCACTTTCATGTTCAACGCTGCAGTGGATGTGACATAACCACTTCGTGCTCCAGGCAAATGGATTCACTCCAAACAGGTGTTTGAAAAAAGTACAGTTGCGGACAAACACAAATGAACTAGGACTCCTGGCCTGTAGGCAACTCATCTTAAACTATCAGATTCTTAGTATCTGAACAAAACACAAACATGCATCCTCACAAACTAGCCATAAGCATGACAGTCATTCTCCTAATAGCTGCTTCCAAAAGAGTGGCAGGGACGATGAAAAATCCAAATCAGCCAGAATAATTTGTCATGATATAACAAATTCTTTCCCAATTCCAGATACTATGATCAGTGCTATAACCAGTATCTCTTGGAGCAAGGGTCATAAGAGTATTAATATTACTAAGCCCAATATCTGTCCAAATACAAATGTAGCCCTTGCACTCCTCTGAAGGGAGGGAGAAGTATGGAAATAATCTCAAAGTCATTAGTGTAGTGTTCTGGAAATGCAACTAGCAATCAATAAGCCTTTTATTCTTTCCCACCACAAACAACTTGGTTCCAGGGAATCACAGCAACTGGAGATTATGAATTTGTTAGTCATGCTCCCAGCTGTAGGGCAGCCAGCCATGTTCCCAGATGTAGCCCATTCCATAGAGGTTGAAAAATAAGTGAAAGGGGGATAAGCCAGACATATAGAAGGGGGTTGCATGGCAAACATACCCTCAGGAAAGTAGAAAAGATTGGAATTTTAAAAATAAACACATAAAAATAAGGTGTTTACATAATCTAAATCCATTAGAAATTTGTCTATAACCTAAATGTGGGACCATATTTGACCGGACATGGTCCTTTTAAGTAATATGATAGCTCAGTGAAAGAGGCAAGCTCTCAAGTACTTAGATCCTAGAGAGTCTAGAGCTTTAAAACGCATAAACAACATCACTGTTAAGTGACTATCAATTACTAGTTGTCATGCCTAATTGGCATGCACCTG
Organism: Malaclemys terrapin pileata; assembly: GCF_027887155.1. Lineage (NCBI taxonomy): Eukaryota > Metazoa > Chordata > Testudines > Emydidae > Malaclemys > Malaclemys terrapin. The sequence continues at coordinate 96,846,762 of NC_071509.1, forward strand.
GAGAGCTTAGTACACATCATACAATTGAGTAGCCAATCTTTCTATTAATATTTGATTCCAGTTGTTGTACTGAATGCCCAGTTTTCAGTTTAAAGCTATTTTTTAAAAGAATAAGTCCCTTCACACAATGCAATTTATATTACATATAGAAATTCTGGAATGCATTCATAATTTAATTGTGATTGGAGACTGATAAAAATATGAGGTTACATATTGAACAGATAAGATTGAAGTATTCATTGAAAGTCTATTGAAAAACAAACTCATTACTTGGAATGGCTTTCCCAAAGGCCACTTATACTTTACTTTGACAATCTGTTATTTATAAGAATAAAAAATATTTGTATTAGGTTTCATAAGGGGAAATATTTATGTTAAAACAGCACAAGAATGCAAATCATTCTTCAACATTTGGTTCTGAAAGATATAAGAAGGAAATTGTAACCTGAAGGAAAAAAAAAGTGTTTTCTTTAAGATTATAGCAATTCACTTCAAAAATTTTACAGATGAAGCTAATATTTAATGAACTAAACAATTTATTCTATAGGTCCTTGAAGTAAGTGAAATGTTTGCCTGCTCCTTTTTCTGATTTATAGAATTTCTAAACAGTGATTTACCATCCTACTGGGGATATCCTTAATTTGGTTATTTTTGAATTAATAATTGTACCATAAAATTGTTTAATTATGCCTGTAAAATATCAAAAGAAGTCTTCATAAAGGTCACAGTTTCCATACAGAAAGAGGAACCATACAGTTTCAGTCAGAATGGCCTTTTAAGTTGAGAGAACAACAAGCCAAAAGTAAATTGTTCAGTAGACAGCTCAGTGTCTCTCTCTCCTGTTGCAGTCAGTATCACTCTGCTTAATCAAAAGGCAGCTGTCATGTGCAGACAGGAGGCTCTTAGTAATTAAATTGTACCGTACACAGGAAATAAAATCAAACAGGTAAATAGCACACCACTATATAAAGATTCATAGACAAATCTTCATTGGATTTACACCAGGCTCAAGTTTGGCCCACTGTCATTTCCTTACCACTGCTGAAATATTTGATATACTATACTTTAGAAATACACTTCTCTATAAAAATTACAGAAAGATCCTAAATAATTTCCTATTGTAAAATTAAGTTTTAATTACACACAAAATACCATTAAAAGAACATTAACAACGTGCAACCTTATTTCAGCCCTCTTGTTTATATGCTTTTTGATCCAGTCTGGAATTACAGGATTACAGACTATTTACACTGTTATTCAATGCACAAGATGGCTGGTGTTCACTTAATGAGCGGCTGGCTATTCAGTATTTTGTTTTATCTTTGTTGTTGAATGTGCAGCCCTATACCTTATTTACCAAACACTATTTGAATTCCAACCCTCCTGCCCACATTCCTGGTCCCCATTGGGTCATAGTCACAGTCTCCATCTCCAGAGTCCTCAACAATCTCAGAATTCTTTAGTCTCTTTGCTAAACCAGTTCCACTTCTCCCCATTATCCTTCATCGCCTCAGTGCTTTTCAGTCAGTCTCCTTGCCCAGCTCTTCATCTGATCTCACTTCCCTCCCAAACCTGCTGGCTCCCAGTCACCACCCCCATTTCCCTCCCTAGCTCCCAGTCTCAGTCTCCTTTCCCTCTCCTCCAATCCCAGTCTTTGCCCTTGGCTCCCAGGCCCAGTCTCTTTGCAAAGACAGTCAGAATAGGGTTTCCAACTGTCTAATCACACAAACCCAATCACCTTTGCCCCACCCTTTCTCCAAGGCCCCTCTCCCTCTGTCGGTTGCTCTCCCCCATCCTCACTCACTTTCACCGGGCTGGGGCAGGGGTGCAGGATGGGGTGTGGGCTCTGGGGTCGGAGTGCGGGAGGGGGCTCAGGGGGTTGGGATGTGCGGGGGGCTCAGGATGCATGCTCTAGGAGGGTGTTTGGGTGCAGGAGGGGGCTGGGGCAGAGGGTTGGGCTGCAGGAGGGGGGCTCAGGGTGCAGGCTCTGGCCAGGCGGCACTTACCTCAGTTGGCTCCCGGAAGCGGCAGCATGTCCGGCTGCAGCTCCTAGGCTCACAGATGGCCAGGCAGCTCTGCACGCTGCCCCTGCCTGCAAGCACTACCCCCACAGCTCTCACTGGCCATAGTTCCCCATTCCCAGCCAATGGGAGCTGTGGAGTTGGCACTCAGGGAGCGGGCAGCACACAGAGACCCCCTGGCCATGCTTCCACCTAAGAGCCACTGCCGGACATGTCACCACTTCCAGGAGTGGTGTGGAGCCAGGCAGGTAGGATGCCTGCTTTAGCCCCACTGTGCTGCTGGACTTTTAGCAGCCTAAAATATTTGGGATTGGCTTCAGTAGCCTCTGGGAAATAGAGCCTGATTCCAGGAGACTCCTGGCCAAAGTGGGAGGGTTGGCAACCCTAAGTCAGTAAGTCTTCTTCCAACCCCAATTTCTCCTCCTTCCTGCCAGCCTCCAAGTCCCTGTTTCTACCCCACTGGGCTCTTATCCAAATCAACTCCCTCTGCACTACCATCCCAGTCAGGCTCTTGTTCCCTTTGCATTTGAATCAGGCAGCTTCCTCCTCCAAGCTCTGAGTGCACAGGAAACAGTCTCCCAGATCTCATGTCAAGGGCCTGGACCTGGAATGTCCTGCAGCAGGCTACAGCTGCAATTGCAGGGAAAGTACTGCTCAGTTCTGAGATACAGCATGCTCAGTGTAGATAGAATTTTCTGGGAATTTAGCTAAAATGTAAATCTCTCCTGAGATTATGTGAACTGTGATTTTTTTCAAAGGCTTACATTTTAGCCAGATTTGGGCAATTTTTCATGGGGATGGCAAAAAGCAAATTCTCAGAAATGGCTAAACCATTTTGGTTGAAATTTTCCAGAACAATTTAGCCTGAGAAAAGCAACCAGCACAGGAAATTTCAGCCCAAACAGTTAAAGTTTGGCAAAGTTATAAGCAACTGAAAAAGGCCTCGTTTTGATAGGTCTTGGGCAACCTTAATAATAGACAGTGCTACCAGTCCCATCATTAATAGGATATGGCTCTCAGATCTTTCTTACCTCAATAAAACTCGCATTCATGTCCAGAGGAGGTTTGCCAGAGTAAGGCCTGCTGGATCAGGCATATAGTTTCAGGCATACTGTAATGCACGCTGCTCCCGTCACTACATAGTTCTCACACAGTGCACGAGTAAATAATAATGATCAGTCAAGAGAGGCAAAAGAGATGCTATACCAACAATTTAAACTGTCCTTTTCAATATTTATCATAATTAATCAAGTCTAATTTTTTCATAGAAAAAATAGCCCAATACAACCGAGCTGGCAAATGAAGATAAGGGTATGTTCTTTTTGGAACTGCTGCAGTTTTTAAGTTGTGTGAGAAATGAAAAACCATTACCCATTGCAGAGAGTAAACAAAATACTGGCTGTAGCATGCTGTGTAGATCTCTGAAAAGTGCTGTTTGCTGTATACTTCAAATACTTCGACCAAAGAGAAACAGAACAGACCTCAATGCCCCAGTTGTCTCATTATAACAGTAGCAACAGTTCTGAAAATGTGATTGTTCTATTTGTCTTTATTTTATTCCCACTCTCTCAGACAGCTGGATTTTATATGTGCAGTTCTTGAGGACAAGTAAACACAGGCAGCAGCAATGGAAGTTTCCTGAAGCACAATCACCAGGCAATATTTGGAATGATAAATATTGACTGCCTGTTGGAACAGAAGGGGAGTGCACTTACCAAGTCTATTCCTTAATCTCTCTCAAGCAAGGTAGAGCCAGTTGTGATGATGGTGTTTGTGGTGTGGATATTCATCCACCAGGAAATGGACTTAGGAAACCAACCTGTCACTAGGATTGTGCAAATAATTCTCACAGAAAATAATACTGGGGGGAGGTGGACTTTTTTTTTTTTAATTGAATAATTTTTGCTTCAAATCTTTTGCCATTTTTCATTACATTAAAGGTAGTCTCTACAAGAGAAGAAAAGCCATTTTGAGTGCCATCCGACTGAAAATGCTGACATTTCTCCATGAACTTTCCTGACTTTGTCCATGGTAAAGTATAGTCTTGCTTGCAGCAAAAAATTATGCCTACTAATATAAACAGTAAAATTCTACTCTGGGATCAAATCTGTAAATTCATCTGATGAGTCACTCCTATGCTAGGCTCCAGAAAATTCACAAGCCAAGAATTGGTCTGGTGACTCTCAGGGCAGGTATATAAGCTTCACAGGAGGAACAGAAGCTCAGTCCACTCAATGTCATTCCAGGGCTTGGAATTCTCACCTAACCTGATAATGGCAATAGACTCCCTAAGCCTTACACTGCTCCAGGCTTTCTCTTGCTCCAGCCCTGTTCCTAGTCCCACACCAGCCTCACTCCAACCCGACTCTAGCTCTGGCCCTGACCCTGACTCCAACTACTTGCACTGACTTCCGTGCTTCTCACCACTAGGAATGACCATCCCCACCCCATCACAATTTCTGACCAGCTAGGTAAGGAATGGTTTTCCCATCCCACAACAGTTTGAGATTTCACCCACCCCTGTCCCAAAATGGAATGAAAAGTTAAAGACTCCATCCCATCCTGGAAGACAATTACTTGGCTTGAAGTGCCTTTGTCACATCTTGTTGGGACTACAGCAATGCAATCTACATGGGCATGAAACTATCAATCCATAGGAAACCCCAAATAGTACAGAACACTGCAGAGTATCTCATCGCTAATATGGGCTACCAGACCTGTCTCCCACTCTCTACATTGCTTCCCATAGGACAAGTAGTCAAATTCAAGGTCTATATGATTATCTTCTAGGCATCCAGAATGGCAGGGCCCAGAATACCTAAGATTGCCTAAAGCTCTGAGATGAAGACCACCATTGATCACTGAACCAAATTACCAAGGGTTGTAGTGAATTCTCCATCACAGATAATTTTAAAAATCAAGATTGGATGTTTTTCTTAAATATATACTCTAGTTCAAACAGTAATTCAACTGGTAAATCCTATGGACTCTGTTATATAAGAGATCAGACTAGACCACCACAGTGGTCCCTTCTAGCCTTATAATCTGTGCTCCTCTGGCACAATTGCATTCTTTACAATAAGGGAGAAGCTCATCTTTGTGAGAGACAGAGCTTTCTTGGGGCCACGCCCAAGGCTGTAGAATTAATTCTCACAGGAACTAACAACAGTCTCAAAACTCCCCACTTTCCACTCCAAATGCAAGACGTACTTTTCCAGTCTTGCCTTTTCTAATAAATTCAGAGCAACATGTACATAAACACACACAAAACAAAGAAACCATACCAAATTAAACACTCAACTCTTCCCCTTGGGGAGAGGATGAGAGACTAAACCACATGTGACAGATGTTAGTCATCTTATTTAATGCATTAATGGAAGGCACTCAGATACTATGGTGATGATAATCTATACAGAATAGGCTAGAACTGGTGTGCACTGCAAAGAAAGTTGGAGTATAATAGCTCTGTACCATGTTCCAATCCCACAAGGCTGTGGTAGTATGGGGGAAGGGATAGCTCAGTGGTTTGCGCATTGGCCTGCTAAACCCAGGGTTGTGAGTTCAATCCTTGAGGAGGCCATTTAGGCATCTAGGGTGCAAAAGGAAAAAAAAAAAAACACACACACACACCACAAACCTGTCAGGGACAGTAGCTGATCCTGCTATCAAAGGCAGGGGGACTGGACTTGATGAAATTTCAAGGTCCCTTCCAGTTCTATGAGATAGGTATATCTCCATATATTATTTTTTACCTACATTAGTCTATTCCATAAGTCAGATTCATAATAATCACTGATTCATTTTTTAAATAAATTTAAAAAAAATCTGAGATCAATAGGGGGTCAGGATTGCATTTTTATAAAATAATGCATTACTCTACAAAAGTCTTCTATGTGGTTTTTATTTAGCCACACATTTCATATGAACTTTAACTGTCACAAATGCTCATTGAATCTTATATTAAGGTCCTAATGCAATATAAAAAGCTTTCAAACGGGGTCACATGGTACCTATGAGGAAGATGGCTGCCTACTCCCAGACCTCCTCATCTCCACAGAACAATTCATCTCTATTAATACTTTCCTAGAAAACTATCAATAATTTTTGTCATAAAAGTTTGAGGTTTATGCAGGGGATTAATTTTAAGTGTTGAATATAGATTCCAGTGAAAAAAGAATTAAAGGCACCAAAAGACCTGAATCACCTAAGCAATCACCTAAACCTGAATCACCTAAGCAACTGAAGCAGGAGACTGCAAGGCCACAGCAGAACCTAACCCAGGATATCACAGCACTGACATAATTCCTCAGAGACCAACTGGATTCAATCTCAAAAGATATTTGTGGCCCCTCTAAAGACAAATGTGATGTAAAATCCCAAATGGCTCACTTGGAAAATGAGCTACAAGAGAGACTGTCATTGAAATCAGTGAAATTAAAGAAGAAGAAACTGCCTCCTTAAAGCTTAGGCTAGACAAGCTGTATTTGGATTGTAACTTTTTGTGATGATTTCAGAGAGACCTTTGAAAGACAGCAGATTCATTCATCACTGCTACAAATCTGATAAAAGGACCTTGCGGGCATTTATAATTTTAACCAGTCAATAACTCTTTTCTTGTATTAATAAATCTTTATGTAGTTTACTAAAGATTGCCTGACAGCATGATATTTGGGTAAGATCTGAAATACATATTGACCTGCGGTAGGTGTCTGATCCTCTGGGGTTAGTAGAGCCTCACAAATGGTGAATTGGGTTCAGAGTAGCCTCTTACTATATTGGACCTGTTTCCCTAGGTAGGAGCCAAGGGCTGTAATGTCAGTTGGTTGACCATTGTGAGTACTACAGTGTGCCCATTAAACACAGGGAGATTGACTAAAAAGTCCAGGGTAATGGTTGCCTGGATGGGTCTCAAAAGACAGTAGGGTGCTAAGGGGACTGTGTTTGTTTTTTTGTTAACCAGTGTGGTACTATAGAAGATCTTTTGTTACTGGCTTGGTGACTAATTATAGAATAGACCACCAGTTTGGGGGGATTGTCTGCCCTGTTTCTTGCAGTCTGCCCTGAGTGTGGCATTCTCAGTGTGGCCCATCCTAGGCACTAATCACACCTTGTTCCAAAAAGGGGAACATTCTTGCCAGCCAAGAGCCCATCCACACTGAGTCCCCATGCATTCTTACGGTCCAGAACTACCTGGATACTGTAATTTCCTAAGACCTCATGTCATTGATCCATGCAATAGCAGGGAAGAAGCCCCCTCCCAAGGAATTTGAGGCAGCAACCGAGGGGCAAAACCAGCTCCAGGATAGCTTGCTGTATGTCAAGGACTGCTTGTATGTTTAACCAGGATCTCATCAGTTAGTGTACTACAACTTTGTCACAACTTGCTGTTAAGCAGGCCATCTTGGTTGCCTCAAGACCCCTTCTTTGGCTGCCCGCTCCTTTTGGTGACCCTGAATATGCATGATGATCCACTCATATTTTGATTCCTATGAGACATATGCCTGCACAGAGAAACTGCGCTTGAAACTTCTTAGCACCCTACTGCCTTCTGAGACCCTGTCCAGGCAGCCATAACCTGGACTTTTTAGTCGATCTCCCCATGTCTAACAGGCACACTGTAATCACAATGGTTAACCAACTGACAAAAATAGCCCACTTAATTCTCATTGTGTGCCTGCCCACCACAGAAGAAATGGTCCAGCTCCTGGTAACTCACTTCATCCAGGACAAGTTACAACCCCCCAGATGGGTCTGCAGTTAGGGTTTCAAACCAATTCCACAACACTACGATTGCTTGGGATCCATGCTTACACATCCCTGCATATTGCCCACAAACCGATAGTCATGCCAAGCATGTGAATCAAGTTCAGAATTAGAACAATTCTTGTGCCGATTCACGAATTTCCACCAGGATAACCGGTTGAGCCTCCTACCCCAAGCAGAGTTTGTGTTCAACAATGCCAATCATCTCTCTGCTGGGCAGAGGCTGTTCTATGCAAACTGTGGCTTCCATCAATTTCCATCTGACTATACCTGTCACCTTCTCCAATCCTGACAATGACAATTGGTTATGCCAGATACAACAAGAGTTCAAGGCACATCTGGACAAGGCCAAGGAAAATTACAAGCCAGTAATTACTTACCAGCAGTGCCAGCGAAGTCTGACATTCACCATCGGGCAAAATGTGTGGCACTCAGCCCAATATCACCACACCAACCAGACATATCATAAACTGGATCACCAATACTTTGGGCCATATTCCATCAGCTAGTTAATCAACCCAGTGACCATTAAATGTCATTTACCAAGATCTCTCAAAATACACCCAGTCTTCCAGGTATCCTTGCTAACACCCTACGTCAACAGCCCCTTCACTGACCAGGCCCAACCACTGCCTCCTCTGGTGTGGATCCAAGGACACAACAAGATACTGGACTCAAAAATCAAATGCAGCTCCCTCAGGTAACTCAGACTGTGAGGGCTATGGCTCAGAAAAGCAATCCTGGGAGCCTGCATCTCAAGTCCATTCCCCTGACCTTGAGGTAGCCTTCTACATGGCCCATCCAAACAAACCTAGGCTACTGGAGGACAGGTAACTTAAGACCCAGCAGATCTCAGACCTGGCCCTACAGAGTTGTCAGGCAGCAAACATCTCCACACCTAGGTTCGCTGTAAGCTGTGTGGCCACGCAGCAGGCTATTCAGGGCCACGCAGGTCCCCCGGCACAGCCCAGCCCAGCCCAGGCCCACTGGAGCTCCCACGGGCAAGGAAAACAATCCCCTCCCCCTCAGACCAGGTGCTGCTGCGGGGAGAGAGAGCCCCTCCTTTCCCTAGCCCCAGGGCAGCCTGCACCCCAAACCCCTCCTCCCTAACCCTACCCCAGAGCCTGTACCAATGCATGATTGGCATTGGTGAACACAAACTCTGCTTGGAGTAGGAGGCTCAACCGGTTATCCTGGTGGAAATTCGTGAATCAGCACAAGTATTGTTCTAATACTTGATTCACTTGCTTGGCGTGACTATCGGTTTGTGGACAATAGGCAGGGATGTGTCACACATCACCTCCACATTGGTGCATATAACAAAATTCATTCTGCACATGGGTGGGAAAAATTAGAGGGAACACTGCTCCACACTGCCACCCAGTGGGAGATGTAACTAGTTTGCGGTCCATTACCCACAGTCTACTACAGAGAGAGACCATGTGAAGTCCCGCCTCCAGGGGTCTGAAAAGCAGCAGCCTCGTGGCTCTTGGTTGACCCCCTACCCTATATAGGTATTTCCAGGAATTGTCCAGGCAACAGTATAGATCGCCTGCAGCTGCCATAACTATTCCTACGTTTGAACACCTGGCTTTAAACCTTGGCTTGATTTGGACCTTGCCTCCTGACTCTTATCCTTGGTATCAACCCTGGCCTGGAAATTGACTATGAACTTCTCCACTACTCTCATCCTCAGGTTACCCTTGTAAGGATCCTGACACTGTGTAACCTTGGGCAAGTCACTCTGCCTCAGTTCCATATCTGTTAACTGGAGATAGCACTTCCATATTGCATAAGAGGAATCCGAGACTCTAATATTACCGAGGCAGAGTAAGTAGATAGATTTATTATTGGTGAATATGTAGTTTGTATAATCCATTCTCATTTATACTATTCTCCTAGTATATCTGAACTGCTTTCTTGTTTTGTGTGTTATAACTACACCACCACTTTTTAACCTGTTAATATTAGAGTTTGGCCTAAGGTATAAAATGACGAAGTTTGGGATCCAAATTTTGGTGGCATTTTGATGGGGATCTTGGGTTGGGCTCATCTTTGTTTAATATGTAAAGGGAAAAAATAACTCCTTGTGCTGTTTTAAAGTATTTTTATTTTAGTTATGTGAAAAAACACTTCTAGTGGAAATACGATTGTTTATCTATGTTAAAATAGGCTTCATTTGCTGGCACTTGTTACAAAACCTTGATGAAGTGCAACAAATCTAGGTGACTATCTCATTTCTGTACCCACAAGGTTTATGTTCACATTTAAATCTGTTCCTTGCCTCACTCTTGTATTCCTGAAAGTCCTTCCCTTAATTATTTTATTGAATTTAGTGCTGTGTAAAGTCCCAGATAAAGCTATGGAGACTAAATTGTTCTATATAACCTCACAGAGAGTACAGCATAGGTAATGCAGTGAAGATTTCCCCACCAGTATTCCACAACCCTGACCTGAAGGGATTACTTGAGTAGATTTCACTCTCCACACCCATTCAATCCTCAGTTTCTTTGCTTATGTAAGGGGACTGTTGTCCCCTTACTCAGGCCTTGGCTACACTGGCGCTGTACAGCGCTGCAACTTGGTGCGCTCAGGGGTGTGAAAACGCCCTCCCCCCCCCCGGAGCGCAGCAAGTGCAGCGCTGTAAGGCACCAGTGTAATCAGCGCCTGCAGTGCTGCAAGCTACTCCCCTCGGAGAGGTGGAGTATTTACAACGCTGCGAGAGAGCTCTCGCAGCGCTGGCGGAGCGACTACACTCACGCTTCACAGCACTGCCACTGCAGCGCTGTGAATTGCCAAGTTTAGCCAAGGCCTAAGACTCAGTGGGGGTGTTTTGGTTGGCTAGCTCCCAGTACCAAAAGAAAGGGGAAGAGTCAATGGGAAATCAGGACCCTGAGACTGACAGTACCCAGGAACAATGGGGAGAGGCCAATGCTCTGTGTGGAATTGCCTGGGTCAGACAGAGTGGGGCCAAGCTAAGGAGAGAGCAGGGGGCCAAGCTGAGCTAGGGAGCAGAGTTGCAGCCACAGAGCCAGAGAGACAGCCCAGGGAAAGCAGATCCTGTGCTGGGAGCAGAGCTGCAGCCACAGAGCCAGAGGGGCTAGAGAAGCAGCCAGGGGGCTGGAGGCAGAGCAGTAGCATCAGTGCTGAGGCAGAGTGGAGCTGGGGCTGGAGCCGGAGCCAGGTGTGGTGAGCAACTGGGGTCAATCAAGGGGGGACCCTGGGCAAAGGGCCCAGTGCAGAAAGACACCCCCAGCCAAGGGTCCTTGCAGGCCAGAGTGGGAGGGGGATCTTAACCTGACAGGGGGCTGACGCTGGGAAAAAGGATCCCACCACCCAAAGCCCGGAGGTGTGTGGCCACCACCAGAGCAAGTGTCCAACCCGCAGCATCCCTGCAGCACAGCCAGGGCCTGAGAAGGATGCCTGGGACTTACAAGGAACAGATTGTGAACTGCCCTGGCATTCCAGAGACACTGTTTGTAATGTTCCCTGCCACAGAGCAGGGTGATGTGTTTTCCTTTAACTTTCCCGTTTTTCCTTATTCTTTTTTTAATTAATTGTTTATTAAATAACTTACATTTGCTTTAAATTGTATGTAATGATCAGTGAGTCAGGGAAGTGCCCAGTGCAGAGAGAGTACCCTGCAGCAGGGACATCCTACACCTGTCCTAGGTGACTGCAGCAGGGTTGGGTCGAACACCCCAGGAACCCTGGGCCCAGCCTTGTTGGGGTTACAAGGACTCTACCAGACAGGAGAGTGTAAGGGGAGTCCTCAAGGACAGGGAGGCCTCTGGGTAAAGGAAATGGGAGTGAGGACTCATCTTTTTGCCAGCCCACCTCACTGGGGTAGTGCAGAAGCCAGGAAAGTTCTCCACAACAGCAGGACCATTCCCCGCTTACACTTAGACTGAGGAAGTGTTCTGATGATTCGTTCTATTTTATTTAGAAAATGCCCCCAAAACAACAAATCTGGACACATGCTGATATCTGACAAAATAATCAACATAACATATGACTATTATTTTTATAAGAGTAGTGCCTCAAGCCCCCCACCCATGAGATCAGTACCCTATTGTTCTACTTGCTGTCTAGACACATAGTAACAGTCCTTTCTCTGCAAAGATTACAATCTAATTAAAAAAAAAAAACTAATTACCCTGAATATCAACCAACAGCCCCCAGGTAAGAGGTAGAGAGAGGAAATGGGCTTGTTACCACATGCTAAAGAGGGCTAGCTCAAGCACTTTATTTGCAGACTCCATTTCTATTTTTGCTTTGAAAGATAAGAATAAAGTGCTGGAAGGTTGTTGCTTTTTAATGATCCATTTAGCTCTTTCAGATGTCAACTTTGCATACACTTTTGAGCTATTTATCCTCAATCCAGTGGTATATCAGTATGCCTCAGTATGGTTGGGACCGGTCTTTATGCTTTAAATCAACAGCACCTTGAATTGTAACAGTGCCAGTTGGTCACATGTCCAGACATGTTCAACATCACACATGGAATCTGTATATAGAAACCTGAATAAAGTACAATGGGATCAACAAGTTATAATGGACCCAAACATGCTGAATGCATCTGATTCTCAGAAGTAATGTGCTATATGCTATCCCTACCACCCAGCCATGCATGAAATTGCCAATGCTGTTAATGAGAGTTTTGCCAAAACCACTTTTGTACATGGACCATTGGGAAAAGCAATAACTTGTAAAGCATTTTTGACTTCTTAAATCCTCAGTAAGTAGTACACACTCAGTACTTCCCTGTGTTGATTCAATGATAGAAACTATTTCTTGGCCCAACACAAGTCACCAGACAATATTTCACTTTAACTACTGCATGTGGAAGTGCCCTCATTAAAGACCTGATTTAATCCTCATGAGTGTAAGTAGGAGTATTTCCACTGACTTCCTTGGAATTTGGATCAGGCTCTAAACCACCACTGGAAACACTAGTAGTACTGCAAAATACAGTTGTTTCCAGTAAGGTCCTTGTGGTGTTACTATATAAAATATTTATAACAAAATATTGCATTTCACAGTGACTCAGTAAATAACTCATGCCTTACCCATTGCTTTCGGCCAGTAATTAAATATTTAAGGCTTTCAACAAAAAAATGCCATTACTTAATTAAAGCCAATACAGTTTTTCCACATTCAAATATTTGTTTGCTGTCACTCAGCCTCTCTTCTAGGTGCACTAGAGGATTTTTCTGGCTAATATTACTTAAAGCAAGCAATAAGGTATTTTTCTTCTGGACGAAAACTGAAAAAATCATATTGCCTTAATCCTCACACTCAAGAATTGTAATGTGTATTTATTCTTGAAATGTATAGTCCCATAAGTATTATCTAATTACATTAGAGATCATGGGCAAATTGATACACACCTCACTTTCACAATGCTTGTGTTTCTGCATTGGGATTGTGGCAATATGATCAGGTTAATATCAGATACATTAGGAAAGCATGCGTCATCTTCGGTGACTGTCTCTCACACCCTTCTCTCCAGTAGTTCTTTGCTCTATACAACGTGTGCTTATTGTTAGCACTACTGAAATTTCAAAAAGGGAACATGGCTTACCACATAGCACCAGTTATCTAATGATCCCTACAAAAGATCCAATTCTGCCAGGTTCTGAGCACACCCCTTCTTCTGCCCCCCAGTAGAGTCAGTTAAATAGGACATCACAAATGAGATTAACCCAAAGTTCAAACAATACAGCAACAACTTAAAACACTTGCATCTATGTGGATTCAGAGTTCAAAGGGGCTCGCTGGTATCTGTGATATCCCAGAATGATGCATTCTGGGTTGCTGTAGTGGAGAGGGACTCAGATGTCTGGTGTTATGGAACCCGATAAAAAGGTGAAGTTCAACTTCATGCATGTATGTATATGAATGTCTCTTAGCTTGACTTTTGAAATTCTGGAGCATTAAACACCCTTATTTAAAATCACATAACACATTGTGACTAGGAAAGCTGTTTTACAATTCAATTAAGTGTTTAGACATACACTTCAATCTTTTTATCAGGGCTCCAGTGCTTCTGCCTATTTTGAGGTAAGAAGTGGCAAGGGAAAGTGACAGTTTTACAAATAAAATTTTCTAAAAATCACTTCAGTGAACCAATAAACTTTCACAGAACAGATGGACTGGTAATGTATTTTATCATGGGTGTCATTTTTCAAACACTCACTAGTTTCAAAGCTTCTACAGTTTTAAAAATAGTCACATTCAACAGCCAGTCTTTCCATTTTTCCCCTTTTTAAACAAATGGCAGCAAAATGATAAGTCTATAAGAACATTCCCTTTTCCTCAAATGGGAAAACAATCTATATCAGGGGTGGGCAAACATTTTGGCCTGAGGGCCACATCTGGGTATGGAAATTGTATGGCGGGCCATGAATGCTCACGAAATTGGGGGTTGGGGTATGGGAGGGGGTGAGGGCTCAAGCTGGGGGTGTGGGCTTTGGGGTGGGGCCAGAAATAAGGAGTTCAGGGTGTGGAAGGGGGATCCGGACTGGGACAGGGGTTGGAGTGTGTGTGTGGGGGGTGAGGGCTCTGGTTGGGGGTATGGGTTCTGGGGTGGGGCTGGGAATGAAGGGTTGGGGGTGCAGGAGGGTGCTCCAGGCTGGGACCAAGGAGTTCGGAGGGTGGGAGAAGGATCAGGGCTCGGGCAGGGGGTTGAAGTGCAGGAGGGTCCAGGCAGCTCCCAGAAGCAGCAGCATGTCCTCCCTCCAGCTCCTATGCGGAGGTGCAGCCAGGTGGCTCAGCACATGGCCCCATCTGCAGGCGCCACCCCTGCAGCTCCCATTGTCCATCATTCCCGGCCAATGGGAGCTGTGGGAGCAGTGCTGGGGCAGGGGCAGCATGCGGAGCCCACTGGCTGCCTCTACACATAGGAGATGGAGGGGGGACATGCCGCTGCTTCCGGGAGCCACAGCACGCTTAGAGCAGGGCAAGCCCCACACTTGCTCCCCAGCAGGAGCTAGAGGACCGGATTAAAATGTCTGAAGGGCCAGATGCGGCCCCCAGGCCATAGTTTGCCCACCCTGATCTATATCCTCACGGCTACTTGTAGCCATTTTATGCATGGAAGCACGTGTTAGGTACTACAGTTCTGATAGCTAATTAAACTCTTTGTAAGACAAAGGCAAAAAAAAAAATCCTCAATAGAATAGAAAAGGGAAAATGTGCTATTTTGTCAAATGTGCAGCTGTCTTTTATTCTTTGATTTACAAATTGCTACTCTTTCCCCTAAGGGACATAGCAAAAAAATGCATCCATATCAGACCCTCAATGCGGAGGCAACTAGAATGGCTTTTCAAAATAAGCGATGGCCACATTAACACCACCCTATACCGAAAACCCACCGACCGCTACGCCTACCTTCATGCCTCCAGCTTCCACCCCAGTCACACCACATGATCCATCGTCTACAGCCAAGCACTGAGGTACAATCGCATCTGCTCCAACCCCTCAGACAGAGACCAACACCTACAGGATTTTCACCAAGCATTCTCAAAACTACAATACCCACACAAGGAAATAAAGAAACAAATCAACAGAGCCAGACGTGTACCCAGAAGCCTCCTGCTACAAGACAGGCCCAGAAGAGAAACCAACAGAACTCCACTGGCCATCACCTATAGTCCTCAGCTTAAAGCTCTCCAATGCATCATCAGTGATCTACAACCCATCCTGGACAATGATCCCTCACTTTCACAGACCTTGGGAGGCAGGCCAGTCCTCGCCCACAGACAACCTGCCAACCTTAAGCATATTCTCACCAGCAACCACGCACCGCACCATAACAACTCGAACTCAGGAACCAACCCATGCAACAAACCTCGATGCCAACTCTGCCCACATATCTACACCAGCAACATCATCACAGGACCTAACCAGATCAGCTACAACATCACCGGCTCATTCACCTGCACGTCCACCAATGTTATATATGCCATCGTATGCCAGCAATGCCCCTCTGCTATGTACATTGGCCAAACTGGACAGTCACTACGCAAGAGGATAAATGGACACAAGTCAGATATCAGGAATGGCAATATACAAAAACCTGTAGGAGAACACTTCAACCTCCCTGGCCACACAATAGCAGATGTAAAGGTAGCCATCTTACGCAAAAAAACTTCAGGACCAGACTCCAAAGAGAAACTGCTGAGCTTCAGTTGATTTGCAAATTTGACACCATCAGATCAGGATTAAACAAAGACTGTGAATGGCTATCCAACTACAGAAGCAGTTTCTCCTCCCTTGGTGTTCACACCTCAAATGCTAGCAGAGCACTTCACCCTCCCTGATTGAACTAACCTCGTTATCTCCATACTGATTTATAGAATCATAGAATATCAGAGTTGGAAGGGACCTCAAGAGGTCATCTAGTCCAACCCCCTGCTCAAAGCAGGACCAATTCCCAGCTAAATCATCCCAGCCAGGGCTTTGTCAAGCCGGGCCTTAAAAACCTCCAAGGAAGGAGACTCCACCACCTCCCTAGGTAACGCATTCCAGTGTTTCACCATCCTCCTAGTGAAATAGTTTTTCCTGATATCCAACCTGGACCTCCCCCACTGCAACTTGAGACCATTGCTCCTTGTTCTGTCATCTGCCACCACTGAGAACAGCCGAGCTCCATCCTCTTTGGAACCCCCCTTCAGGTAGTTGAAGGCTGCTATCAAATCCCCCCTCATTCTTCTCTTCTGGAGACTAAACAATCCCAGTTCCCTCAGCCTCTCCTCATAAGTCATGTGCTCCAGACCCCTAATCATTTTTGTTGCCCTCCGCTGGACTCTTTCCAATTTTTCCACATCCTTCTTGTAGTGTGGGGACCAAAACTGGACACAGTATTCCAGATGAGGCCTCACCAATGTCGAATAAAGGGGAACGATCACGTTCCTCGATCTGCTGGCAATGCCCCTACTTATACAGCCCAAAATGCCGTTAGCCTTCTTGGCAACAAGAGCACACTGTTGACTCATATCCAGCTTCTCGTCCACTGTAACCCCTAGGTCCTTTTCTGCAGAACTACTACCTAGCCATTCGGTCCCTAGTCTGTAGCAGTGCATGGGATTCTTCCGTCCTAAGTGCAGGACTCTGCACTTGTCCTTGTTGAACCTCATCAGGTTTTTTTTGGCCCAATCCTCTAATTTGTCTAGGTCCCTCTGTATCCGATCCCTACCCTCTAATGTATCTACCACGCCTCCTAGTTTAGTGTTCTCTGCAAACTTGCTGAGAGTGCAGTCCACACCATCCTCCAGATCATTAATAAAGATATTAAACAAAACCGGCCCCAGGACCGACCCTTGGGGCACTCCGCTTGAAACCGGCTGCCAACTAGACATGGAGCCATTGATCACTACCCGTTGAGCCCGACGATCTAGCCAGCTTTCTATCCACCTTACAGTCCATTCATCCAGCCCATACGTCTTTAACTTGGCGGCAAGAATACTGTGGGAGACCGTACCAAAAGCTTTGCTAAAGTCAAGGAATAACACATCCACTGCTTTCCCCTCATCCACAGAGCCAGTTATCTCATCATAGAAGGCAATTAGGTTAGTCAGGCACGACTTCCCCTTCGTGAATCCATGCTGACTGTTCCTGATCACTTTCCTCTCCTCTAAATGTTTCATAATTGATTCCTTGAGGACCTGCTCCATGATTTTTCCAGGGACTGAGATGAGGCTGACTGGCCTGTAGTTCCCCGGATCCTCCTTCTTCCCTTTTTTAAAGATGGGCACTACATTAGCCTTTTTCCAGTCATCTGGGACCTCCCCCGATCGCCATGAGTTTTCAAAAATAATGGCTAATGGCTCTGCAATCTCACCCGCCAACTCCTTTAGCACCCTCGGATGCAGCGCATCCGGCCCCATGGACTTGTGCACGTCCAGTTTTTCTAAATAGTCCCGAACCACTTCTTTCTCCACAGAGGGTTGGTCACCTTCTCCCCATGCTGTACTGCCCAGTGCAGCAGTCTGGGAGCTGACCTTGTTCGTGAAGACAGAGGCAAAAAAATCATTGAGTACATTAGCTTTTTCCACATCCTCGGTCACTAGGTTGCCTCCCTCATTCAGTAAGGGGCCCACACTTTCCTTGATTTTCTTCTTGTTGCTAACATACCTGAAGAAACCCTTCTTGTTACTCTTAATATCTCTTGTACCTACATTTATACCTGCCTCTGGAGATTTCCATTACTTGCATCTGAAGAAGTGAGGTTCTTACCCACGAAAGCTTATGCTCCCAATACTTCTGTTAGTCTCAAAGGTGCCACAGGGCCCTCTGTTGCTTTTTACAGATTCAGACTAACACGGCTACCCCTCTGATACTAGAATGGCTTTGAGAATCTGGTGATGATAGGTAGGTATTCTGTACCCCTCCACCATGGACTGTGGTTTTAAGAACCACAACAGAATTCTATTTGCAATTTAGAAGAAAAAAAATGCATAGCTATTTGTAAAAGCCTCTGTCTTGGGCCATTGGAGGGATCCACAAACAGGCATAGGATATAGCCCCATTCAACTCTACATCACTGGTTTGAAGACTGACTGGTTAATAGTGACTTAGGAGTGACTGAAAGTGGTGAGACACATTTCCCTGGATCTAGGAACTTAGCAATATAGGAATTGTCAAACTGGATCAGACCTGAGTTCCATCTAGTCCAGTTTTGTTTCCCAGATGGTGGCCAGTACAAGATGCTACAGGGGAACAATGTTTTCAGTCTTCTAGTCAGTTTCAGATCCATGACAATACTTTTCCTCTCAGCCCATGATTACTTAGCTTCTTTAGTAGCCTCTTGCACAGGAACTTGTCAAAGGCCTTTTGGAAGTCTAAATTATGTAAACAAGTTCTCCTTTATCCACTACTTAAAATTTTGATATTTCAATTAAGAGGTTAGATACTATTTTCTGTAGAGAAACTGTGCTGTTTGACCCTAACGTACGATATTCCACTTTTTTTTTCTCCTTTTAATTATTGTTTCAACCAATTTACCATATACAGATGTAAGATTTGCTGGTTTAGAATTCCCTATGTCACTCCTAAGGCCTCTTTAAAATATTGGTACATTATCTACCTTCCAATCCTTCATGACAGTAGCTATTTTTAACTAGACACTGCATATTTATTAGCCACGCAGCTCCTTCATATTTAAGTTCCTTCAGAACTCTTGATGTAGGACATCTGGGCCTGGTGACTTTCTGCTTTTCCTGTGCAGTTTGTATTATTTAAATTGGATGATATTACAGTATCCCACTTTTTTTGGAGGGGGGCATTCTACTACCTTTCTGTAATGCCTAGTCTATCAAGGTCTCCATCCAGTCACCTATTTTTGCTTTTAACTTCTTGCATTTGCATACAGGCATTTATAACTCTTATGATTGACTAGGTACCTGTTTTTATGTTCCTATTATTATCCCTATTAATTTTACCCAGTTTACCTGTGTGTTCCTATCCAGTTCCTGTTCTAGTTCGGTTGTAATTTTTACCCTTCCCTTGGTAAGATACAGATACCATTTTATTAACAATGTCTGTCCAATTTACATGCTTCTCAGCTCCTGCATGTGGAACATGAAACACTTCAGTGCAAGCTACAACTGAGGCCCTGGGCCTGAGACTTCAACCTCATAGTCTAAAGTTAACCGTATTCTAGTTCAGTTGTACATTACATCCTTCACTTCATTGGATACATAGATAGTACCATTCTACACCAGCCATGGATTCCTCTACAAAGGGACTTGCCAGCTGCTCTTTTAAAATAGCCTTAAATTCCCATTGTGCTACCACCGCAGTGCAAGAGGGTCTTAGTACACCCCAGGATTTGTACCTACATATCCACAGTACAAAAGCACCAACACCATTGTTAGTGAAAGTCTCTATACATTCTTGTTATATTTGATATTTTCCTTAAAGCCCCATGTGACAGGGCTATCTCTATAGCACCCTTAGTCACTGAGGTTCCTGCAGCATGAGTAAGACTGCAGGCTTAATTTAAGTCAATTAAGCAGTCTCTGCTGGTGATTACTGACACTTGGGTGGCAATTGTCAGGATAATAAGATAATGGGTTCAGTAACTGAATGACTATATTTGGGAGGAAGAGGAAGTCCCAGGGAGTTTAGAAGAAGAGCCTGGGATAGGAAAGAAAGCTGCATGGAAGTCTCCTCCTGCCATATATTTGTGGTATATTCTGAAAGTGAAGATTAATTTTAAACATGATTAAATGGAAACAGCCTATGCATGTTTGTAGATATGACACCACAAGAACAGAGTAGAGAGTGGGTACATAAAGGGCTACTCTAACACTACTAGTCCAAGAGTCAAGCAATTACATGAGAACCTCAGCTTGCCTCTTTAAAAAAAAAAAAGTTTCTAGCCCTCATGTTTGGAAATAAAAGGTGGAAAATGTGGACCTGTGAAGGGGTGCTTAACTCACTGATAGGATGGCACCTTCTCCTGGTCATACTGGGGATTAGCTTTGTGAGGTCAACACCTCTTCCCACAGTTGCACACCATCTTTCCACCTCTTTCCCTGGGTCTGCAGCCCCTCTCTTCCTCCATGAGCTGCTACTGCCTCTTCATGACTCAGACCCCCAGCATTTTCCCCTTTTAGGTTTCCAAAGTCTTTTTTCAGCAATCTTTGGCATCATGGGATGGTGAGTGAGAAGACTGCCTCTTCCTCAGCAGCTGGCAGGGGATTCTAGGCCCACTCTGTAGTCTGGATTCTAGCTCAGGGACCCTCCAGTCAGCAGTCAAGGTCTGTTCCTTTTAGACCTTACCACCTTTACCTGGGCCCTTTCCTTACTATCTGGCACTCCTGTTCTAGGTTTGCTAGCATTTTAACTCTCTCCTACTAGTGAATAACTTTAGGCTACCTCTCTCTGCAACCTCCAAACACTTCTCCTAGGCAATGACTACAGACTTTCACAGTCCCCCATCTGCTGCCAATTTCCTGTCTTTATAAGTACAGCCTAGCTCCTTCCTCCTGAGCAAGGCTCCCTCTTTCAGTCAGGACATTACTTTGCCACCTGATTCCCCTCATATGTGGCCTGTCAGGTTAATTAGCCCCATCTCAATCTCCATTAATCCTTTCAGGAGAAGCATGGGATGAAACCTGAAGGCTCAAAACCAGGACAGCCTATACTAAAAAAAATTAAATGCATTTTTAGCCATTCATATCTTGAGAACCCTTGAGGTTGGCAATATTGATTATTGATAAAGGCTATGTGGACTCAGAGTATACGACTGTATCACAATCAGACTCCAGATACCTCAAAGGGAGAATAGGTTAACTTCCCCCCTCTCCTCCCAAAAAAGCAGTTAAGCCAACTGTTTACATACTATATTATTTTACTGAAGAGCATATAAAGATCTTTTATGAAAGCTTGAAATGCACTGAACTTAGTCATTATTATATGTATAAAGTTATGAACGTATGTATATATGTAGAAAATTGTAATTGTAGCTTCATCATTTTGTCAGCAAAGCAGTGAAGTAATCAGGCAAGGAGGGACTACCTCCCCAACCAGACAAGACTGGCTTCAAGCACCTAGCCCTTGTCTAGCCAAGGAGAAAATGGGGAACCATCAAAGCAAATTGCAACAGCTTGGAACTAAAAAGAAAACTCCAGAAAAGGAGGACATTTTCCTCACTTTAATATCTATAGTTACTGAAGGGGAAAAAAATGCAAACCCTTTTAAAATAGAAGGGATTTGAACTGAGAATCATCCAGAACTTGGAGGAACAGTCTCTAGGTGGGAGGCTATCTGTGAACACTGGATCCTTCCTATAGCTGGGTGTACACCAGGAAACTTTTATTAAATAAAATCCTTTTACTAATATGAAAGTGTAAAGCCTGAGGATGGATCTTTATTTTCTCCATAACTTGTGTTTGTTTTCCCTATTTTATCTTTGAAACTGTGATTTTTTCCTATTAAATAAACCTTTTGTTTAGTTTTATCTCAAATATGTGTCTAGTGTGAAAAATGTATTTAGTGTTTGTGCCAAAGTCAGCTAGTAACTGGGGGATTGCTTTCACGACTTTGTGGGTGATGACCCAAACAGGAATAGTCTGTCTGGTAATTAAGAACTCAGGGAGGACATATCTAGGGAGACCCAATATTGGAAGAACTGTTGGTGTCACCCTACAAGGTAACTAGGCAGATGAGAGCCAGGGTAAGACCATATGCTTATAGGCAGGCTACTGGTGTCAGGGACTTGAATCATAACTGCACAGCACAAAGGCCCCCAAAGTTTCATGGCAGGTGGTGTTGGAATCCCTTACTGGTCTAGGTGGACTTCAAAATGTGCCACTGACCTTTAGAAGTGGTTCTTTCAGGTCAGGGTTGAGGTATATTGGTGCTACAGTTGGTGTAGAAGACTGCTCTATCACTGTGCCAATTTGGTATAAAAAGATAGAACTCTAGTACTCATTTTAGCATGCCTTAAAGGAGTGCTAAAATTACTTCAAAAATCCTCATTCTCCTTGAGTAATGCTTGTATCACAGAGGAGTGCACAAAAATGACATTTGGAGAACTTTGTACCTTGTTGAAAAAAGTGAAATATAAATGCTTTAACAGTTTCCAATGTGTGCCTTCTTCTTTCCATATAAAAAGAATGTTCTTGTGTACTTGATGTAGCCAACCCTCATCTATGATTTTAAGTTCTTTATTGCCATTGTAAAAGAGATCTTTGAAATAAAGTGTGGCCGAAGCGGTGCTGATCTTTTGCCAAAGTGGGTATGAGGAAGTTTTATTCTTTATACAGCTGTATCTCAAAATGATCTTCTTAATTTAAACTAAGCAAAGGTTCACCACCATACTATGAATGATGTTTAGAAAAACATGGCTTGGAGAAGCTGAAGTGACAGGAGTAACTTGGAGCCAAATCTGCATTACCAACAAAATAAATTATGAAGTAAGCCCCATAGACACTGATGTCATTTATTGTTAACGGTTGTGTTATTAGAACTTTGCACAAAAATATACATTGATGGTTAACCTGCCATCAAGCTTTAATCAAACATCATTGTATAACAACTATATACTTAATTTTGCACAGCCAAAATAACTATAGATTGAGTTTACTGTCTCAACTGAAAAACAGCTTATGTACTGTAAAATTAAATATCTTTTTAGGCTGAAAATTATACTCTGAAAATTTTCTGATCTCTCACAGGGACTGATTTAGTCTCAGATACACTGCAGGAACTACAGCTGGCCGGGGTTTCTTATATCCAAGATTTCAGGTATCTAGATTTCGTAAGGTGAAATACTGAACCAACCACCAAGTGTCTTGTGGACTGGTAATAGTTTTGAATAGAAGTTGGCTGGATGGTGTCTCTGTTGGTCCCCTTCCTTTGTTCTTTACCAAAAAATAGTTAAGAATTCAGATTACAAACCAGAAACTAGCTCAACACACTAGTTTTCTGCACTATACACTAGAGGGATCATCAACCTTTACAGACATGAGAGTTCTACTGGTAATTTGCCAAGAGACTTCTCATTTACATATAATTGTACATAAAGTTGACTGTTAACACACAACCATACTTGTTTGTACTTGTATCTTTGCACATTATGTCAATGAAAATGAATTTGTTATTTGAGTTCATTAGCAATACCAACCTGCAGTTGATCTGCTTTGTCCTCACCATTCAGTAACAGGAAGAGGGAAGTTGGAGCCCACAATATATAACTCAGCAGGCTGCATTTGACCCTTGGGCTGCACATTACATATCCCTGCTCTACTACGATAAGCTGAGCAATGCATGATTTCCAAGAGGGGATGTAATCGGATAATGAGATTACTTCAGTGTTCTAAATCTCAAAGGCATTATCGCAAGGGTCATTTTCCTGCCTTGGCAGATGCCCCAAAGGGAGAGGAAAATGAAATGTAGAGTTGGAAACAGAATTGTTGTATATTTCAAGGCTAATGCAAAACTGCTGATTCAGGAGTAAGAGTAAGTTAATTGCACTCAAGTGGGAATTTCAGGTTATTCTAGTACTTGCCACACTGGATATTACTTATTTAAAAGTTTATTCAATGGGACAGCCTCATGAAATGCTGCATCTCAATTCTATGAAGGTCTCAAGGACAACAGGTGAACACTTTAGACACACTGCATACATACAAGTACAATTGTTTTACAGGCAATCATTGTATGTGTCATAACTATAAAGGGAAGGGTAATAGCTGTCCTGTGTACAGTACTATAAAATCCCTCCTGGCCAGAGACTCCAAAATCCTTTTCCCTGTAAAGGGTTAAGAAGCTCAGGTAACCTGGCTGGCATCTGACCTAAAGGACCAATAAGGGGACAAGATACTTTCAAATCTTGGGGGGGGAAGGCTTTTGTTTATGTTCTTTGTTTGAGAGTGTGTTCGTTCTTGGGACTGAGAGGGACCAGACATCAATCCAGGTTCTCCACATCTTTCTAAACAAGTCTTTCCTATTTCAAACTTGTAAGTAAATAGCCAGGCAAGGCGTGTTAGTTTTCCTTTGTTTTCTCAACTTGTAAATGTACCTTTTACTAGAGTGTTTATCTTTGTTTGCTGTACTTTGAACCTAAGACTAGAGGGGAGTCCTCTGAGCTCTTTAAGTTTGATTATTCTGTAAGGTTAATTTCCATACTGATTTTACAGAGATGATTTTTACCTTTTTCTTCAATTAAAAACCTTCTTTTTAAGAACCTGATTGATTTTTTCCTTGTTCAAGATCCAAGGGGTTTGGATCTTGATTCACCAGGAGTTGGTGGGAGGAAGGAGGGGAATGGTTAATTTCTCCTTGTTTTAAGATCCAAGGGGTTTGGATCTGTATTCACCAGGGATTTGGTGAAGGTTTTTCAAGGTTTCCCAGGAATGGAATCCATTGAAATGGTGGCAGCAGAACCAGAGCTAAGCTGGTAGTTAAGCTTAGAAGTTTTCATGCAGGCCCCTACATTTGTACCCTAAAGTTCAAAGTGGGGATCCAGCCTTGACAGTATGGCAATAGATTTAGAGCACAGCACCAGCAAAATAAAGGATGTTTTAAATGTTTCAACAAATATTTTTTTTAAAAGAGATTCAATAATGTTAATGATCCATGGGAGCTTGGGAACTCTTTTCCAGCAATCACATGTGCTAAAAAAGTAAACACTCACTTACCCATTTCCCACCTAAGCTTTGCAGGTTTTAGAAATTATAGAATAGAAGTTGGAAATGGAAGACACCTGTTAGGGCATTAATCTATCCTCCTGTCAAGTCTTTGTCCAATTTTGTTTTCAATGTTTTAAGCAAAGGGCTTTCCACCACTTCCAGGAAGACTATTCCACGGACTAACAGATCAATAAAGTGAGCAAAGGGCATAGAACTTATTAAATGAAATAAAACAACAAGGAACATTACCTTGTGTACATGTAGAGAGGAAAGAGAGTCAATGAAAATGTCTCTGCAAGAAAATGCTCAAACAATTAAGTGAATTATATAACTCAGACTGATGTGTGGTATAGTCACATGAGAGAATAAAAACGTATGCAACTGATGAAGAACAACAAAAATATGAAGTACAATCACAAAGGTTGAACAATTAAATTCCTCTTATGTACACATAGGGACAAATTCTGCTCCCAACCTCTGTAGGCAGCGGGTCCTTGACGCAGTGTAAAAGTGCTGTTCCACTGCATGTGTGGGAGGGATTTGTTTGGCGAGTGTGCTTCGGTACCCTGTTTCCCCGAAAATAAGACATCCTCCGAAAATAAGGCCTACTTACAGTTTTGCCTCTCGTTGTAATATAAGGCATCCCCCCGATAATAAGACCTCCCCGATAATAAGGCATCCACCGATAATAAGGCATTTTTCATTTCTGAAAAATAAGACATCCCCTGAAAATAAGACCTAGCGCATCTTTGGGAGCAAAAATTAATATAAGACACTGTCTTATTTTCGGGGAAACAGGGTAGTATGCATTCTTCAGTCAAGAGAGCATAATTTTGCAGAAACTTTCTGGGCCCGAGCCTGTAGGAGAGATTCGGTATTGGATTTTGGTATTTCCAGTCTAAACACTAGTGGACTTTTCTCCCAAATATAAACCCACCAAATAATGATACAATGTGGTCTATATGTAGGTGTAAAACTGGCCAGTAAGCAGAGACAATCCTAGGGAAGCCAGTTATATCAAACACACAAAAAGTTTTTGTAAGGCTAAATATTAGGAAGCTACTCACATTTTTAATCCTCTTCATATTAGAGTATTACATGCCTGGGGACAATTAACGAGAAACAAAGTTTTATGCTGGGGCTTAGCTTTGTTTAGGCAGCTTTCTGGCCATTTAGCACTGACTGAGCAGGGATGGGAGGGGGCAGTAATCTGGCCTGTAGATTTTAAGGTTCTAAAGTCTCCCAATCACAGATCAAATACAACATTCACAAATAGCAATCTGCCAAAAACAGACAGCTGAGCAGAAAACACACTATCTAATTCAACTGCTACTTGTGTAGTTTAATGTAATGAGCTTAATGTGATAGGATCAGACGAAAGAGCAGCAGAGCCAGGTTTTGCAACCAAGGGGTGATGACAGGTCATGGGTGATAAGCTGCTGATTGATCCTGCCCCACACTCACTCAGCAGCAGCTCTCCACTTCAGGTGTTGCATCTTGGTGCATGGAGTCATAACACCATTCAATCCAGGGTCCCCCCCCCTCCATCAGGATGGAGAGGCAACCAGGCCAAATTTGAGTGAGTGGCTCTGCAACAGGGCCACTGACCCAACTGGGGAAGCTGGGCTCATCCCTTTGGGACAGGAGCTGCCAATGCTTGATAGCTGGGAAGTGGGGAGTGAGGAGGTGTTTGCTTGCTCTCCAGCACCAGGAGATAATGGGACACACATAAACCTAATGGCCCCCCTACTGGTTGCACCACAAAGAAAAAACAAACAAGCTGTTATACCATGACTGTCCTTTGAAAGTAAAATGAATTTCTGATTGCATTAGGACTGCCATCAAATTGTTACACCATAGGAAAACCTATTTTACCCCAGGGAATTTTGTTATGGTGATCTAATTTTATTTCCAAATCTATCTAATCTGTCATATTAGTATTTATACGGTGATAGAAGAGCACCTAAAAATCTAAACCCCTATACCATCGGGTTAGCTCTTAACTGTACATTTTCCAGGAATTTTTCCATGTCTTCTTCAACTCTACAACTCATATTTATTCAGGTGGAATTTGATTAAACTGAACAAATTAAAACTGACTACTGATTCATTTCAAAGCATTGGAGCAGAGAGGAAGGCAGTGACACTGGAACAATTTGTAACCATCTAGGAGGTTGTCAGTACTCAGTGGCCCTTGATTAGCCATTAATAATTTTGTGAATTTTAAATTTGATCTGCATTGTGTAACAACTGAGTTGAGAGTAAGACTGTTAAATTGTCTATTGCAACAAGTCTCTCAACCCACTTAGACATCATAGTACTCACTATTTTTACCCACAATGAGCAAGCCTTACCCTTGTTACAATACATCACCTCTACTTTTTCTTGTAGACATTTTCCTTCATTCAGTCAGGTGATGATTAAAATAAAACGTGATCATCTGTCTTTTAGGGACAGATTTCATAAACTGGGGCCACAGCTCTACAGACCTTGTGCATGCACATTTTCCTGATTACTTGTAATTATATTAACTGCAGACATAAAATGGGTATTCAGATTCTCTCTCACAGGGCCAATAGGAGAGAGAGAGAGTAAACAGGATGTAATCCACCCCAAAATGTGCAAGGATGGGTACAGAAAGGGTAAAACATAGCCCACCCACTGCACAATGGCTTGCCAACTGGGACTGACTTACATGGGGGTGGTGGGAGTGTTTCTCCCCTTGAAGGGATGAAGCAGTGGACACTGAACCCCCAAGCAATGGGGAGGAATTCCTCCCTGAGCTCCCCCCAAGAGTGGGGCAGTTCTGCCTCCTACTTTGGACTTTTTGCAATTTGCACAATTTAACCCATACGTAGTAAACAAATGATTCTGAAAATTGACTCCAGCCCTCAGGTGCCCAGCAAATTTGATTTGGAAAAGTGAGAGGCAAAGCATCTAGCACAGTGGAGCCATGATCCATGACTGGGGTTTCTAGATGCTACAATACAAATAAGTTATTGAAGAATAGTTATGGGTCAAAAATCTACAATTTTTCCTTTAAAATGTAAAGTGTATGCTCACAGAAATGTGAGTATGTACCAATGTTCAAAACAACAAAGAATCCAGAAAGCAGAAGGAATGAGTGAATTATCCCAAAACTACAACAAGTAGAAAATAATTAGAAAGAACCACAATGAAAATTGATCAAATAGCATAAGCCATCTCAACAAGTGCAATGGAGTGAAGGGTATAAATACAGTTTACAAATTGCCTAGGAAAACGTTGGATCTCACTGAAGAATTTTTGTATAGATATAGACACAAGAGAGAGAAAAAAAAAACCTACTACTAAACAATTTTCCAATCAAAATAAAAATGTTGCAAATATGTTATATATTTGTATTTAAGGATTAGGAGCATTCAAACAGATTAAGGCACAAGCAATATACAAATTATACTTAAGCATTCTAGGAGAAATAGTAAAATAAATGAGTTTTGCTCATGCACCAACAGAGCTATCTTCGGCATGGCTTTACAATCCCATGGTGCAAAAATATGAGTCCCAATGACTGCCCCTATAATTAAACAAGCAATTCTCAGGACCTTTGTGTTTTTCACAGTGGTATCGTGGAACTATTCCATGAATGTTGCTATAATTCAAGGAGCCAAAAAATATCCATTAAATGAGAAAAGGCCTAAGGCTAAATGACAAAATTATAGACCAGGTTGTTTAATTCTTATATAACAGAAGTTAAACTACTTTGAAAAGTCAAATGAGGATAGGGTTAGAAGAGCAAACTTTGACATAGAATGTTCTACATAGTTTCAGGACAGAATGCTAATGGAGCTATCAGTCTGTTTTGTACGAATAATTATCAAGGCTGATTCCCCACTCTGGCACTTTGCGTGCAGAATGTGGGGGTCCGCAATGATTCTAAAAAATAATACTGGCAACTCTAGGCTTGTATTAAACTCCCAACCTTCTCTCTGACCTTGGATGGGTAGATGTTGCCACCACCCAAATGCAAAAGAACCCTTTTGAAAACCCAGAAAGACACACTTGGGAATTCCTTCCTGTGGGGTACCCTCAAGCCTTTTTATGCCCTCTCCAGGGAAGAGCTAAGAAAGGAAAACAAAGGAAATCAGCTGTTGCCACTAGCTAATTAAACAACATATGCACAAACCTCATAGGACACAAAAAACCCAATCCTGTTCTTAAAAAAGGTAAATTTTATTAAAAACAAAAAGAAAGAAGCCCAAGTTCCAGATGTATTTTTTTTCCAGATCGTAAAAAAACCAATTACAAAAATTAAGCATCAAGATAGCTCTCTTGAGGGTCAGCTTAAAATTACAAGTAAAACAAAAGCATCTGGGGGTTAGCACAAAGGAGTCCACAAGCCAATAATAAATAAAAGATATAACCTAATTGCGTCTTCCTAGACATTCCCTGATTTACTTACATATCTGGGGTGTCAGATAAGCAATTCCTAAGTACAATTTGATGGTTTCTCATACCTGGCTTAAAGCTTCCTACAGCATACTTCAGCCCTATTCATGTGCTGCGTCTTCTCTCTCCAGAGAACAGACAGAAAAAGGGAAAGTTCCCCACCCATTTAAAAAAGTTCTAGCCCTCCCATTGGCTCTTTTGGTCAGGTGCCTACTCACTTCCTTTTACCTATGCATGCAGTCAGACTTTTTAACCCTTTACAGGTAAAGCAAGTAGAGAACAGCTTTCCATAAAAGGAAGCCACCCCCCTTCATTTGTCACAATAATATTTGTTATAAACTTAGTTCCATTTTTGGTTTGCAAATTGTTCCTGAACAGATCCTCATCGACTTTATGTGTATTTCTCGAGTAGTTTAGACAAAGAATTTTCAGTCTGGGGATTGTTTGTTTCAGCAATCTACTACTCCTCATGGGTTAAGGGTGGCTACTGCTACCATTCACTTATTAGTGAACAACCTTTTCAAAACAAAATAGTTAATAAATAAAATGTGTCCAATAGGAACATTTAGCTAAATTAAGCTTCCTAAAATATTTTAGGCTTTTGAGTCTTGTGAACACTGGTATGAATAGCCAATAGGTGTCAGAAGGCTCACGAATAAATGACTAGTTACTAGTATGAGCCCCCAGATCACAACAAACCAAACTTGACACTTGCATTTGTAAAAATGGTTGCATTTTTGTTTATTGCCTTGAAATGTGTTGAATACTTATGCTAAACAATCTTTTCCACCTTGTATTTAGCTATGCCACGATCTGCGGCGGCAATTCGGCAGGAGGTCCTTCGCTCCGAGCCGGAGTGAGGGACCGTCCGTCGAATTGCCGCCGAATAGCTGGATGTGCCGCCCCTCTCCAGAGTGGCAGGCCCAAGCACCTGCTTGGCAAGCTGGTGCCTGGAGCTAGCCCTGCACGCTGAGTACATTTCCCAGACCCAAAGAAGAGCTCTGTGTAAACTCAAAAGTTTGACTTTCACCAACAGAAGTTGGTCCAATAAAAGATATTACCTCACCCACCTTGTCTCTCTAATATCCAGGGACCAACACACCTACAACAACACTGTTTATTTACTATTCAATCATCTCTGGAAGCTAAATGGGTAACACATGTTTAAGGACTTTTATGTCAGTGTAGACAAATGATAAGGTGGATGCTATGGGCCAGGTTCTCAGGTAGTCTATACTGACACAGCTCCATTTAAACCAATAGAGCTGACTATATATGAGCTAAGACTCTAGCCTCGTGTAGAAAGGCGAGAGTGTGACCCATACTTCATCACTGCAGAAACTTGGCCAAACACATCAGATAGAAAATAAGTGGTTCCTTTTGAGACTATAAAGAAGTTAATTAGGCAAGTTCCCTTATTTATATTAATGACTCAGATGATACTAAAAACAGTGTTTCAAAATTTGCAAATTAAAACAAATTAGGCAAATAAAAGAATGATGAAATGTACAATTAGATATGGAACGAGTTAATATATTACATTATTTGGTTTGAAGACTGGGTCAGAGTTCAGTGCACTTAAGACTTGGTGAACAAAGCATAAAGAATGGAATTATTAGCTAACAGAAAAATAAATCAATGCATTAAGCAGGGAAAAGACTTGGGTTAACCAGCATTTGTCAAATATTCAGTTCTAGAGAAGAAAGTAAAGATTATGAAAATATTTGTGTTAGAAATAGATAATGGCAGAATGCTTTTTGCAAGATCCTGAAAAATGTTTACCTTTCAACTGTATTCTCAGTCTCTGAAATCTAATAATAATAATAATAAGTCTATGGATTTACATAGCACTTTACTAGGGTTACCATATTTAACAAATAAAAAAAAAAGAGGACCCTCCACAGGGCCCTAGCCCCGCCCATTTCCCACCCAGCCCCGCCCCAACTCTGCCCTTCCCCGCCCAAACCCCGCCCCTCCTCCCTCCCACTCCCACGCGAAAAGGGCTGCCCGAGCGCTACCGGCTTCACTGTTTGCCGGGCAGCCCCCAGACCCTGCGCCCCCAGCCGGCGCTTCCCCAGTGCAGCTGGAGCCCGAGAGGGGAAGTGCCCAGCCGGGGGCGCAGGGTCTGGAGGCTGCCCGGCAAAAAGTGAAGCCGGTAGCGCTTGGGCTTCGGGCAGCCCCTATGCCTCCGGACCCTGCGCCCCCGGCCGGGCACTTCACCTGCCCAAAGCCCGTAGCGCTCGGCTCTTAAACAGAGCTGAAGAGTCAGGGGAGGAGCAGAGCCGCCGAGGCCGGAGGCTCTGCTCCTCCCCTGACTCTTCGGCTCTGTTTAAGAGCCGAGCTGCCCGAGCGCTACCGGCTTTGGGCAGCCCCCATGCCTCCGGACCTTGCGCTGCCGGAGCCCGGGAAGGGAAGTGCCCGGCTGGCGGCTGGGGTCCGGAGGCAAGGGGGATGCCTGAAGCCCATAGCTCTTGGGCAGCTCGGCTCTTAAACAGAGCTGAAGAGTCAGGGGAGGAGCAGAGCAGCCGCAGGAGGGGAAGTGTCCGGCCGGCATTTTCCCGGACATGTTCGGCTTTTTGGCAATTCCCCCCGGACGGGGGTTTGATTGCCGAAAAGCCGGACATGTCTGGGAAAAACTGGACGTATGGTAACCCTAACTTTACTATTTCTCTGCTCTGAAGAGCTTAAATCCTAAAGTTCAAATTTTGCAAACATTTTCTACTATGCACAGTACTTACTATTGAGAATAGTCCCGTTGTATTCAGGGGACTCTTTAAACTGAGTAAAAAGTGTTTGTAGAATCATAAGATAGATAAAATAGGACTTTTGGAACTTCTGGTTAATATCACATAGTCGAACATTGAGAAAGCATGATAACAAATCATTTGAAACTGAAAACGAGGTATAGGATAACCAGATGAAACATTTAAAGTTAAACTATGCAGCAAACAAACTAAAAATAAAATAGAGGTTTAACCTATCCAGGTTTGGTGTAAGTAAGTGATAAAAAGAGCCATTGCTGAGCAGGCATTTAAGAGTCAAACAAAGGTGAGGAAAATCAAAAGCAGAGGATATGACTCTGATATGGGCTATATTGCTACTTGCCTAGCACAAGATCTCCAGTGTTTTCTCTGCTAAATGTCATCTGTCCCCCATTCAGCATCCTAATGGATTTTTATTGTTTTTTTCCACTCCTACTATGGCTCAGAAGTGTCATTTCAGCAGGAGATAGTGAAGGTCTAGATGTCTCTCTGTCTATACTTTCTGTAGCCCAGATTAAGAATTCTCTGATGGTATTGCATACATTACTATCCTGTGAAGATGGATAGCTTTTGTCAAAGTGTCCTTAGAAGGTGATTCAGTTTAGTTTAATGAGTTATTCCCCATATCATATACATTACAAAAGACATAAAACTGATGATTGGTAATAACTTTACTTATACAGTCAGTGGTGGATTCACATTTATCTACCTCCTTCCTATATCTACTGTCCTAACTTTCCTTTCTTTTCAAGAAATGCTTTTCAATAGATTTTTCAAAATAGATTTTAAAGTGACACAGTCAACTTAAAAAACAAACAAAAAAAAAGAACAAAATAAAAAACCACACCTATTTTTGAAAGAAATACTTTTGATTTTTTTATGATACAAAATTAGTAAGAAAATATATTCAGTGTTGTTGAGGCTGTGTTGGTTCAAGGATATTAATATTGTCTCTACATTTGTAAATGGTTGTTTGCTTTGTGCATTTAACAACACTTTCACTGTTTCTCCTGAATAATTGGTTTGTTTCCCCTTTTGTTTGTGTGGGTCCTTCATAGCAAGAGGAAAAACAACATGTTTTCAAAAAATAGGAAAATGTGACTAGCTGCACAAAATTTGGCTGAGAGCACCTAGTAGCAAGTAATTAATTATTTTTTAGATTGACTAGATTAAAAGTTGATGTCCTTTCAATGTTTGTAAAAGCTGTCAGTCTGACAGCCTGGGAAATTGAAATCTATTTCTCTACAGCTACTGCACAGAAAGTGTGGCAGGAACACAAGCTTCCCTGCCATTGCACCAATAAACTTATTTTTTTTCAAAGGATTACCGCCAAGGGTGAAACAGGAATTCAGTCCCTGCGCCCAGTCATTCCTTGGCCTCCATGCTGAGACCTAAGCATCAGGTTTCCTTGTCCGTGTCACAAAAAAACCAAACACACACTATTAACAGCCACCATCCAGTTATGATCCTCAAAGACAGATTATCTGCCCATCTCCACTCCATTTGTGGCTCTCAGGAGGTCAGAAAGGAGTGAACACACACAGGTCTTGTCTATACAGTTAATTAGTGTGTGGTGAGTCCTGCTGTGAATGTACAGCCCGTTAGCCTACTAACTTGCTGTATGGAGCCTTCTACCACATGCTAAAAGTTCCAGTGCACATTGTCTACACTATATAAATAAGCCATCACAAGTCTCTACTGCAGATTCTCCTGGCATGGAAGAGACCACAGCAAATGTATGGCTTGGCGCTCATAGAGGCTCTTATTTCTCCCTCCTACAGCCCCTGTGCAGGGAGCATGTCAGGGGTGGAAAGAGGCAAGGGAAGAGAGTATCTTGAATATGAGGTGTTCCAACTATCTTGGCTGCTGTATGGAGCCATAAACAGCTGGTGTTAAAGCTTTCCTCAGGTAGCTCTAACCTGCATTGCGGCGGGAGTTGAGAATCAAGGAGCCATAACTGTTGTATCAGCTCCCTAGAGAGACAAGGCAGGTGAGGTAATATTTTTTATTGGACCAACTTCTGTTTGTGAGAGAGACAAGCTTTCAAGCCACACAGGTCTTCTTCAACTTTGATGAGAGAGACAAGCTTTGGAGTCACACAGAGTCAATTCAATAAAAGATATTACCTCACCCACCTTGTCTCTCTAATATTCTGGGACCAACATGGCTACAACTACACAACATACTGACAGGTCACAGTCAATCTGCAACAAAACTTTGAAACTGACCTGAAATCAAATCTGTAACTTAGAGGCAACTGGAAGTCTCAGAGCCTAACTGGAAGATATTTTCTCAGAAAATGATCAGTAAAAGTGTCTGTTTTGCCAATATATCCTTATTCCCTCCATCAGCCTTCATGAGGATTACAATATTTTTTTGGTCCATTTTATTTACTGATAAGATAAAGCTTGCATCTTTTGGTTAATTGTTCAATAGGAGCAATGCCTCTTTAATTTAATTAATGCTGATTTTAACACCAATTTATTTAATATTAGTTATTTTACGGTTATGGGTTTCTAGTGCAGAAAAAAAAAAAGAATCAATGCTATACATTTGAAACAATCTCTAACTAGTTACGGATCCACTTCCTGAGTCTAGCTCTTTCTCTTTAAGATAAAATGGTTTCTCATTTTTATAGCAATGAATTTATAATGAAAGGCTTTTTGACCAAGTATTTTATAATCTCAGTACAATATCAGAATAAACCTGTAAAAGATGGATAGTCGTTAGAAGAAGAAACTGGTAATTAGTACTCCTGGTTTTCATTGTCATCTCTGCAACCGACTCTTGGTGTCACCAAGGGCAATTTATGTAACCTCTCTTTCTCTGTTTTCCCATCTGCAAAATGAGCATTATAACACTTACCTATAGTGCCGCCAAAGGTTATTGTGGGGTTTTATTAATTAATGCTTGCAAAGAGTTGTGTGCTCCTCAGATGAAACATGATGTGTAGGTGTGAACTATTACTTTGTCTCTCTAATAATGTACTATGCTTCGTTAAAAAAAAGATGACATTTAGTAGGTGAAGGAAAAATTATGAAATTTCAGCTTTCCATCTTTTCAAAATCTTATTTTGGCAGGTTCTTTAAAATAGTTATTTTTAGGTCATAAAATGGTTGCTTACTTTTCACAATTCTCCATTTGTCAACTTAGAACTGTCATTTACTATTTACTAACTTTTTATCCTCTGTTACTGGACCCAAAGAGAGAAAGGGTCAAATTTACAAATGCATTTGGATCCCCGGACATGCAGGAAGCACGTATGGTACTTACAAAGAGCACCTAAGTGAGTTAAGTATACGTCTTAACCTTTTTGATTCGCCCATAGGGAACATTATGAATTATTATGAACAATAATTGCTTCTGATTGATTCAGGGCTGAGAAGGTTGTAGGGTGCCATCATTTTTTGCCATCTTAATAAATAGTCAATGGGTCAATACACCAGGGTCATCAGGCTCTGGTTCTGTCCTGCAAGGGACAGAATTATTGATTAGCTTGGAGGGAATCCTTTAGGAAATCATGATGCCACCTTGTCTAAGATATCAGATTCCAGGAGGGTTGGGGGGAGACTTAGCCATGTTAACAGGCATTCTAAACAACATGCTTTAACATATCAGTATGCAGATTAAATAAATTAAATAGCATTCCCTTCAGAAAACAGTTATATGTGATCTTAATTACTGAGTGGCTGAGAGCTTACATATGCCTCCCAATATGGCATTTTGGTATCACTATATTATCTAGGTGTAATGGGGACATTGAGCAACCATTTAGTTTCCCAAGATACCAATATACAAGTGGTGTCCCTAATTCACAAATATCTGAAAGGATCACATACTTAATGACACAACATTGTGATAAAGTGACAGAGGTCTCAAAAAATCAATGTGGGCCTTTTTAATGTAGGCTAAAAATATGTGGGTTAAATCCAAGCAACTCAAAGATGATTTATATATTTGTAAATTGTCTCTAACCTACGTGGTACTGGCATAAAAGGGTATTCTTACCATGGGGAAACAAAGCTGTGAATAATGCAGGAGGTAAACAAGTGAACTAATGTTTGTAACTCCTTTCTCCTCCTCCTCCTCACAACCTACAATATAAACCATAATGCTAATGAGTGTAGGGGCGGAGAGTCACAACAAGACAAAAGTTCACTTATGATCTCCACCATCTAAATCTTTTCAGATATACCTGCAACATCTCTAATAGACAAATTCAAATAAGTTGAGGGAAAGCATAGTAAAAGCCCAAACCCTATGCACTTGTGCACACGTCTTAGCAGGCAGAAATATTTTCAAATTCTGCCCTAAAATAAATAGAGCATGTCTCCAAGTGAATTTGACAAGAGCAGAGCCAGAAGATCAACACAACCTCAAACAATGTTATCTATTAACCTATAAACATCCTCACTGCTGTGGTACTGATGTTAAGAATATCCATAACATGGAATAGGCTTTCCAGCAAATGCTTTACAAAGCAGAATTGTTAGGGCAAGCACACTTGGAAGCAGGTTCAATATACTGCAAAAGCTGACAGTAACTGTGCCAGATACATAGACCCCCCTGAAAGTTTTTATCTGCACCCAAGCTGCAGATATGGTCCGCAGATCTCCACGGATATCCACAGATTTGCGGAGCTTTACAGATACAGACAACACCAAAATGCACAGCAGATCCAAGGCAGTTAGGGATTATAGCCCTAAGCAATATAGCTGAGGCCCCTCAGGGTGTCACAATCATTGCTTTGAGTGGATAGCACCAAGTTACCTGGAATAATTTGTGCTCCTTATCCCAAACTATTTACTAGTTTTTTCCTGATGGCACCCTTCATATCAAGTTACCTGGGGGGGGGGGGAGGGGTGAGTATCTAAACCCTTACCTACATAGAATAGCCATATTTTCTTCTTTTTATAAAGTACCCTAAGGAACTCACTTGTCAAAAAAGTGGAGTGAATTTAGACAGCCACAGCAAATGCTTAATTTACAGTGCATTCTATACTCCCCCCTCTAGATCTTCAGCACAATTGCATAGCACACTTAATTCTGTCATTTCTGATGAGATTTACTACATTTTGATTTTCTCCTAACTCCGTCAGGATTCTCTCATGGAGGCATCACACTATAAAAGAAAAATGTGATATAATTTATAAGTAACTTTATGACAAAGGGACTGTGACCTAAAAATCTTAAAAAGCAGTCATTGAAATACTGAATTACATTTTTATAAGAAAGAAGTTTACATTACCAAGTAATTGACCCCTCTCATTGAATGGTAAGCAGTGACTTGCAATTATTCAGATTTATGTATTTTTGCTGATTTTTACTATAGGCAAATGTAAGTGAGCCCAGTCTGGGCTCAATAGATCTTTTCTCTTTCCCTAGGCATCCATCATTCCTCTTGTGAGGTGGTGGTAGGGAAACCCAGACCCACCCTCTCCTCTGAGTTCCAGCCCAGGGTCCTTGAGACAAGCAGCTAGGGTCTGTTTCCTATAATCCCTCAGTGGTTCACTCGGTTGCTTCCTACATTTGCCTACTTGCAGGCATCTGTCATAGAGCTGCACTCTCCAGCTTTTGCTTCCTGGAACTTCATGTCTCCATGCACCTTTATCCAGGCTGTTGCGACGGTTTGTCAGACTCCCTGTTAATCCTTTATTTGCCAGTATGGGGCATATAACCCATCACAGGGAAATTCACCACAACCATCTAGAACCCAAGTGTTCAGCCTCTGCACAGATTAACTGTGAGGAAACTGGGAAAGTGAGATTTGCTCTCCCTTCCCTTTGTTCCCTCCCACACCTTCCAACCTAGGGCCAAAGTGCAGGGCTGTCAAACTGCTCCATGTAACTGCTGCATGCAACTGCTACTCAGCCTAAGATGTGGAAGAGCAGATTTTCAATGCCAGTTGCATGAGGCACTGGGGTACATAAACATGGATCAATGTCAGTGACCTATGCTGCTCTTCATAGACCAATGTAAAGACCAAGCTGTGGAACTCAATGGTTGTGCAGACACGTGGGCATGTCCACTCAGCTGGCCAATCCCAGAGCAGCCACTCTGTGGTGTCCTCCACCTTGCACTGGTTCTCTGCACAAGTGACAAATTCCACCTCCCACACCTTTCCTTGTATTGATTGATCTTTCTATATGTTGGAAATATAAAATACACAAAATGGTAATTTTCATACTCATGAGTTCTTGCACATCTCTCCTCTTCATTTGGCTCTTCTCTCTACTGGTCAGGTCCTTTCCCACTATACTACAACCTGAAAAAGAGCTCAGTGCAAGCTCAAAAGTTTGTCTCTCTCACCAACATAAGTTCGTCGAATAAAAGATATTACCTCACCCACCTTGCCTCTCTGTTTGTATATGGTTACTTAATATGTCTGGGTGCCATTCTGCAATTGTAACTAATGGCTAAGACTGCTAGAACTTCTTGTTCAGACATTTTTATTGCTATTTAAACTTAAGTAAATAAGAATAAATAAAAATAAATACTCATTGACAAGAAAAGAAACAGAGATTAACTTGATTGGGAAAATTTGGCACATGAGCCTAACTATCTAATACACCATCGTGTTCAGATCCCAGGTTGTGTTTAGACCCGTTATACTGGGATGGGCAGCTGCAACATTTAGATCTGGATCCAAGTTTGGTTGGGAACAACCCTAGCTGGATTTGAACACTCCATCCCTCCCATAGTTTAGGGAGGTTCACATCTATAGTTTTAGCTTGGACCCATTCTAAATAAAGCAAATTCAAATGAGAAGCTACCCAGAAATAACATGGCATATCAATTTTGTATATCAATGTATAAAGCAATGGACACAGATGGTACATTCAAGCACTGCTAGAGAATTTTATTTTTTTTGGTGAATATTC
This sequence comes from Malaclemys terrapin pileata, assembly GCF_027887155.1. Taxonomy (NCBI): domain Eukaryota; kingdom Metazoa; phylum Chordata; order Testudines; family Emydidae; genus Malaclemys; species Malaclemys terrapin. The sequence continues at coordinate 96,885,761 of NC_071509.1, forward strand.
CCCTTTTTTTAAGATGGTATATTTAGTCTATATTCCATGGTATATTTAGTCTATTTTAAACACTTAAATCAAGTTTTCAGTATAAGTGAGAATTGTGTAAGCTGATCCTTGGAAGCATATGCAGCTTTAGAGAATGAATATTTTTCAATGATTAGCTCTTGGATCCCAGTCCTTTCTGTGTTGGGAGGGGAGAGGTAGGGGAGGAATAAGTACTTAGTTCCAAAACACAGACAAGTTTTATAGTTATTTGTAAAAAGCATATCTTAAATTCAAGATGGAGCTCACAGGTAACTCTTCCTGTTAATGATTTTACTGAATTACCTATAAACCAAAATATCTATACTATTATATACAAAATTCCAGTAACAGGATCTTGATCTAGCATGAATGACCTAGAATACAGAACCCTGAAGACCAAAATTCCTTTAAAGGGGATTTATGGCAACTCATTACCATCACTGGAAACAGGCCCTCAAATACCTAGCTGAGCCTCAGAAAATAATTCGGACAATTCTGGCTGGGGTGACAGTATAGCCAGGGCAACGTGCATATGTATTGATACATCACAGTCCCATGGCAGTTTCTAGTAGTGGGACTCCTAAGAAGTCCCAACTGCAAATTAAAAGGCGTCCTCACCCAGTGGACCTGCTGAGGGAAGGTGGTAATGCAGATACTGCTTACTCTCACCAGCGGTGTTTTCCAAGGGGTATTCAACAGCTCCTGTTGGTGCAGGGAGGTGAAATGTGCTTGTCCTTGCATTAGTGGGGGGTAGGGCGTGTGACACAAACCCCACCTATATAAAATTCCCAATATCCTCGCTACATTATGGAAAACATCTGTATTAAATATCCAAACAAAAAACATTATAAAAACAATTTTCCTGTATCCATCAGAGCAGGAACAATGAAATGTAAATAGGTGTGTGAACTAGGTCTATTGTGAAGTATGTCACAAAAATTCATATATTTCAAGTATGTAAATATTTCAAAAACTAGATACAGGGTTGTAAATTTGGAAATCACTGCTTTTTCTTGTAGCTAAGGCCCTAAATTAAGCTTCAAAAGATCTGGGTTTAACTGCTTGTTCTACAGTTATTCTATGTGACATTGGATGAATTACTTAATTCCTGTCTGCCTTAGTTTTCCCTTCTGAAAAATGAGGAAAATGATACTTCTTTCTCGTACTCTTTGTTTCGTCTACTTAGATCATGAGCTCTCCAAGGCAGGTTTCTACAGAGCATAATATTACTGGGCCCATTTTTCAGTTATGGACACTAATTGCTAATAAATAAATTAACAGTAATAATAGACTTGGGAGGGGAGGTAGATATGGCCTTTCTGAATTTGTACCATTTGTAAAACCACTAACCATGCCTTCTCCACTTGTAGTGTTGTGTGTGTGGTAAACTCCAGAGGCCTCCTCAATAGTAGATACAAATGTATGGAATTTTCACTGTGTGTGCTGTCCACAGATCCACTGCTTGGCCCTCCAGTGCAGCAGAATATGATGGGGTGAACCAGGCCTTCTTAGGGTTCTACTGAAAATCCCAATGCTCTGCTGCACTACACCCCATGAAACAATTCTCTGTAAAAGACAAGAGTAGCCATTTTGGAAACTAGGTGAGAGCTGGTCCCCCAGCAGCCAGAAAGGCTGGGGACTAACAGCCAAACAAGAACCAGTGGGCCAAAATATGAGGAGCTGCCTGCAGTCAGCAACTCAGTTCCTATCTGGATCCAGAAGAGTAGAGAGGGATGCTTCCTAGGCTGTAGCCAGAGGCACCAGGCCAACCCAGAGTTTAGTAATGGTCACAATGAGTGGCAGGGGTTAAGAAGGAGCCCTGCTCATTCAATTTCAAAGAGGGATGTGATGGGGTGCAACTCACCACTGTGGCACCTCCAGCTGGCTGTCCAGGGAAATAGCACTGTACACTCTTCTGGTGGTGTCTCACCTGGACCCACTTCACTCCCAGGACCATGGCATCCTCTTCAGTGACACTGCCCTCTGGCTGTACCACACTCTATGTTCCCCGACTTCCAGGGGGACCTGCAGTCCACTGTCCTGCCACTTCCTTCAGTGGCAAACTACCATCCACAGTCTAGTCACTCCCTTCAGTGTCTCCAGCACCCTCTTTGCCCTTGCATCAGGGCCCCAGTCTATAGATCCCTACAGCCTGCCAGGGGCTGCCTTTAGCTCTCTGCCTGCAGCACTTCCCTGTCCAGGGTGCTTGCTGCCCTCTACCTGCAAGGGAGCCAGTCCTCCTCCCTTCTTAAGCTACAGGGGGTGACTAACTCTGTTCTGTAGCCCTTCTTATATGGACCAGCTTGGCTCTGATTGGCTGCTCCTATAAGCCCTTCTGTGATTGGCTGCCTCCTGCACAGCCTCCCTAGGGCTGTTGTTAACCTCTTTTCTGCCAGTGTGGGGCAGACACCCTATCACAAGGGAATTTAACTGAGAAATGATAAGAAGCTATTTGTGTTTATAATTGGCCCTGAAGGAGAAGGAACTGTTTCTATCTTTGTTATACCCCGGAAAGGATTTTGGACTGTGTGACCTCGCCAGAGTAACAGAAGACCCACAAAGGCTGACTGACAGCCTGCAGTGGGTGCTGTTTGTGACAACATGGGGGCACTCAAGAGTTGGTATCAGTAGTAGTATTTCAAAATGAGCCCCCACTTATTACAAGGGACCAATGGAGGAGTTATTAAGACTTTTGGCCCAGAAGCTCCAGGACTCAGTCAAAATCCAGTAGCTACTAGTTGAGGGGCAACAAGAAGCCCAGTATATGGCTGTTATAAATATACACAGGGCAGCTGTTCTGAATTGCTTTACCTGTGAGGGGTTAATCAGTTCAATTAACTTAGTTGGCACCTGACCAGAAGGATCAATGGGAAAAGAAGATACTTTCAAATCTGGGGAGGGAAAGTTTTGTTTGTGCTCTCTTTGGTTGTTCCCTCTCTGGACGGAGAGAAGGTCCAGGCAGGAAAAAAACATCTCCTAAAAACATACCGGAAATGAGCATCTAAGATTACAAAAATTGTAAGTAAAGCAAGGAAATGTATTAGATTATCTTTTCTTTTAGTTTGTGAATTTTCCCTATGCTAAGCGATAGTTTTATTCCTGGTTTTTGTAATCGTGAAGTTGAGTCCAGAGAGGAGTCCTCTATGTTTTAAATCTTTTATTACCCTGTAAAGTTACCGTCCATCCTGATTTTGCAGGTGTGACTCTTTTATATTGTTCTTTATAATAAAGTTCTTCTTTTAAGAACCTAATTGATTTTTAGTGTCCTAAAAACCAAAGGGTTTGGTCTATGCTCACTTTGTTAACCTATTGGTTGGTACATTATTCTCAAGCCTCCCCAGGAAAGGGGGTGAAAAGGTTTGGGGGGATATTTTGGGGGGATAGGGATCCAAGTGGATTGCTAATTTTTGCTAAATCACTTGGTGGTGGCAGCAATACTGTCCAAGGACAAGGAAAAGATTTGTGCCTTGGGGAAGTTTTTAACCTAAGCTGGTAGAAATAAGCTTAGGGGGTCTTTCATGTGGGTCCCCACATCTGTACCCCAGAGTTCAGAGTGGGGAGGAAACCCTGACAATGGCACAGCAAGAAGTGATACTCCTTGAGGTGCTCCAACTGGAACAACAGCAGCAACAACAGAAGGGACAGTTCTAGGAATCGCTGATCCAGTGACTGGCTGTCCCAGCTTCCCCAAATACTCTGATGCTGGGACTTGGTATGTCACCTGCCAAGCTGGGGCCCAGTGATGATTCTAAGGCCTATTTGGTCACTATTGAATTGGTACTGAAGCATAGACTAAAGAAACCTGGACTGCTTGCCTAGCACCCTTCCTCTCTGGGGAAGCCCAGCCTGCATATTGAGCCCTGGATGATTAAATGGCTTGAGACTATGATGCCATGAACTCTGCCATAGTGGACCACTTGGGGTATCCCCAGAGGGCTTCTGTTGTCTATTGTGGTCAGAGCCTCTCCCCCCAAGTCATGACCTCTGGATTGGGCTACTCGATAGCTACACATGCTATGGCAGATATTATAGACTCAGTACTGCTAGAACAATTCTTAGATATATTGCCAGTGGCAATCCAAATGTGAGTTTGCCAGCATAATCCTAATTCACTGGCAACCGTAGTCCAGATTATTGAAGACTATTTGGTGGCAAAATGGCCCAGTAATATTCTCTGGCTCAAACTGGACACCTTGCAGACTGACTCTTGGGATAGCCTCGCCCAGTCAAGCGGGAAGGTGCCCGAGAGTTCTGGGAGGTCTGCCAAAACAAGTGAAGAACCCTCTTTGGACTCAATCAAGCAATCTGAAACCCACTTATAATGGAGCAATTACAACAGATGCACTGAGGAAGTTGAGTCAGACAGGGCCACTTAATAACCCCATTATATGTTTTGCTGTGGGAAACCAGGACACATCAGCCACTCATGTCCGATTATGGAGTGCAATTTCCTAGACTGTGGGATTACAAAGCTGTGTAGCAACTCCGATCTTAGCATTAACAAAAACTGCAGGGCCTATGTTGTCCAAGTTGAACATGAGAAAAGCAATGTGTCCAGTTTGATCAGTTCAGGATGTTTGCAGATGCTAGTCTGGGAGGTTTTGATCAACCCCAAAACACTCCACTATGATCATTCTGGTAGGTGGTCTGTGTACATAGGAATGTGCACTCACACCCCACTGCTTGGATACAAATAAAAGTGGGCAAATGAGAAGGGAAAATCCAGGTCATTGTGGTAAAACACCTACTCTGAAGATTGGGAGAGATGGGTCGCATTTTCCCTCCTTGCTCTCCACTTGGCTGGACTTGCTTTCTTCTGAGGATGTAATCAGACAACTGGGCAATATCTTCCCAATAGTGAAATCTGAGCTCTGTGAGGGGACCACCCACTCTAGGAAGTCTTTGGCACAATTCCAGAATTATAGGAAGGCCTGGCTGGAGGCCAATCTTACTGGAGAGATGTAACCACCTCAAAAGAACCATCCACCCAAACTCGACCTGGAACAATTGATAGGTTCTTGCAACCTGATACGTGGGCAGAAAGAAGATCCTACCTTGTGGGAATCATATATGAAGATAGTGGTAATTAATGGGGTTGTTACTCACGAAGCTCAAGCAGCTCAGTTTCCCCACTTCAAATTGAGGAATGACTTGCTCTATCGGTTTGCACTGGATCCAAAATTGGGAGAACTACACTACCAGCTCCTAATTACAAGGGAAGCATGGTGAGAAAACAAGCACCTCGCACATTCTATATCTTCTTTAGGTCACCTAGGCAGGGAGAAGACTCTGGACTGGTTACTACCCCAGTTCTTTTAGCTGGGGATTTATAAGGAGACAGCTAACTTTTGTGTTTCCTGTCCTTTAGCAGATACACCCTTCAAATGGGTAGGTATTGGTATTTTAGGCCCCTTGGAGAAAAGTGTGAGGGGACACCAGCACATACTAGCAGTGGTCAATTACACCACATGGTATCCAGAGGCAATCCCCCTGTGCTCAATGATGGCTGAAACATCAATGAGGGAACTATTACAGCTCTGCTTTCATATGGGCTTATTCACAGAGGTCCTTACAGACCAAGGAACAAACTTTATGACCTGTTTACTGCACCAGAATTGGACTCTAAAGGTTAAACCCCCTTAAAATCTTGGTACGCTATCTACAAATAGTTTAGTAGAAAGTTTTAACCAAACCTTAAAGGGTATATTTTAAAAAGTTAGTAAAAATGGACCTCTGAAACAGGACCAACTACTGCCATACCTGTTTGCTGTATTAGAAGTGCCATAAGTTTCAACTGGATTTTCTCCCTTAGATTTATTATATAGCCAGCAGCCCCAGGAAAGCCTCAATTTACTTAAATATGAGAAGAACATCCTTGCCACTCCCAAAAGTGTGCCACAATATGTTATGCAGATGCACAACTCCTAGACTGCATGTCACAGCTTGCTCAAGAGAACCTGGAATGGACTCAACAAACTCAGGCCTGATATTATAATAGAGAGGCCCAGGAAAGGATTTTCCAGGGTGATTAGGTCCTACTTTTACAGCCCAATATTGAGAGTAAGCTTTTGGCCAGACAGCAGGGCCCTTATGAGTTTGTACAAAGGACTGAGGAAGTGGACTACAAAAAACAAAAACAAAACAAACAAATGTATCATATAATCTATTGAAGCCATGGAGAACTCACCAGATGACATGAGGCCTCAAGTGCAGTCTACCACAAGCCTTGTGGATGAACCTATAGAAAGAATTCCCCAACACACACACTTGCAATGGCAGGCCAGAAAACTGTTGGAGTATTTTAACACTATGTTTTCCTCAGAGTTGGATTGGACTCACCTCTTGGCCCATCACATCCAAACAAACTCAGGGGCAATGCTTGAATATAAAACTGAATGGATTCCAGAGAAGCTCCAAGGGGCTGTGTACCAAGAGATCAGGCAACGTTAGAATATGGGGTCATTGAGAAATCCAAAAATCTTTGGTGCGTTCCAATCATGCTGGTGCCTAAGCCAGATGGCATGACCCAATTTCATGTTGATTTTTGAAGGCTGAATGCAGGTTCACGATTTGATGCCAACCCCATGACCTGAATCCACAAGCTACTGGACCAACTTGGGAAAGCTAAATACATTACAACACTAGACTTGACAAAAGTGTATTAGCAAATACTTCTTATCCCAGATTTGAGAGAAAAGACAGCATTCACCACCACTCTAGGGCTGTTCCAGTTTACATCCATGCCCTTCAGTTTGCACCTTTCAGCACTTCATGGACGACATACTTCATCTCCACTGACAGGTTGCGGCAATCTATCTTGATGATGAGGTGATCTTAAGCCCAGATTGGCAATCACATTTTATCCAGGTAACTTTTGTACTGCAGCCACCAAGGGAAGCCGGGCTCATGGCAAATCCAAAGGAATACCAATTTAGATTCAGAAAACCAAATATTTGGGAAATCTCATAGGAAATGGGAAAATAAAATCTCTTCAGGATGAAAGAGAGGCCCTGAGGAGAACCCCAATTCCAGGGTCCAAAAGCAAACTTGGGTCCTTTTAGGCCTAGTGAGTTATAACCATCACTTCATATCCTATTTGGCTACCTCATTCATGGACCTCATGAAGACACTTGAGACGAAAACAGCCTGGTGGACTCCAGAGTTTCAAAAAGCATTTCAAAAGATAGATGACATCTTCTATATCCAGACTTTTCATTATTCTTTGTTTTACATACAGATGCACACGAAGTAGGCTTAGGGGCCATACTTTCACAAAACCTCCAGGGAGTAGAACATCCAGTACTCTATTTAAGCAGGAAACTCCAGCAACGAGAGACCAAGTACTCCACCACAGAGAGAGTGCCTAGCCATATGGAAGACAGTAGTGGCCCTGCAATATTACCTGTTAGGTGCTTTGTTTGAGTTTTTCACAGACCCTTCTCCCTTGAAGTTGATGGAGGCAATGAAAGATAGTGCAACCTTTCATTATACAGTGGTACCTAGAGTTACAGCCTTATGCTTTCATGATACAACACTGACTAGGAACTCAAGATGATAATGCAGACTTTTTCTCCCAACTAGGAAGAGCCATTACCCCTGAATAAGACCCACACCCAGATTCTATATAATAGCGTGTACCAGGCCTTTGTGACTCCTGGATGGAGGCCCCACTGCTCTGCTGCACCCCAACCCAGGAAACAGTTATCTTATAAAGAAAAGAGCAGCCGTTCTGGAAACTAGTGAAATTTGGTCTTTCAGCAGCCTGAAGGGGCGGGGACTAACAGCCAATCAAGGGCCAGAAGGTTGAGATAAAAGGACCAAGTCTTTTCCTAGCTGGAACCAAAGGAGTGAGAAGGGATGCTCACTAGGCTACAGCCAGAGGAACCAGGCTGGGCCAGGGCTTAGTACTGGTCAAAATCTGAAGCAAGAGCTATAGAGGACCACTGCTAATCCAATCCCAAAGAGGGAATTTAACCCAGAAAGGGTAAGAAGCAATTTTTGTTTATAATTGGCCCTGAAGGACAAGGAACTGTTTCTATATTTCTTATTCCCTGGAAGGGGTTTTGGACTATGTGACATGGTCAGAGGGCTGTCACAGAAGACCCACAGAGGCAGGTGACAGCCTGCAGGGGGAGTTAATAGATGAAGGGAGTGGCAGCACTGCAACCACATGACCAGTGAGTGCAACCCACCACACAGAACCATGGTGCTTTTGCTGCCTTTGAGCTTCATGCAGATACCTGTGGGATTTGCCCCTTGGTGAATGAAGGTAACCTTGGGTTAATATCAGACTTACATTAACAAGCAAAATAAACAGATTATATTGTTTACATACATCAGGAAACTGATGATTGTAAAATCTTTGTTTATATACCTCACTGTATTTACATAGCATTTATAAATAAAGTAGACACAGCTCAGGTATAAATAAATGTAAATCACATGTTTATGTTCACAGATTGAACCTCATTTTCCCCTGAGTCTGCTGATAGCCTGTTATTCCAGTAATCTGAAGCAGGAACAATTTCCCCAAAAAGATTGAATTATTTTTACATTTACAATGCAAAATAGAGACAAACTGTATTTTCCATTACCAATTAAATGCCTGTCTGTTCCTCGACCAGGTAAATTGCTATTAACAGCCTGCTACGTTATTTTGGGGACTATTTTGAACAGAACTATTCCGGTTGCTCTAATTACAACTTCTAAAATTAATATTTAAATTTTATAATTGCTGGACTGTGGCATTCTGTGAAATAATAATTACCTGTCTGATTGCAAAGTTGAAGTGAGCTGTTACATGCATATGCTTCTTTTTAATCTTGCTGCCTGTATCCCTATCCGCTTGAACAATGTTATTAAGTTCTGAAGTTGATTATATGGGTTGGTTTGTGAGTCAGCCAGCCAGCACTTCAGGCACCTCAAAATAATGTTCTTTTATTTTGTTAAGAAAAGAAATGCCTGCACCAGTTTGAGCAATGGGAGCTGGATTTTAGAATGAATACTCAGACTGATCCAATCAGTTCAGAAATCTCACATTAAACCAAACATCGTTTGAGCTGGGTGTAAGGAGAGAGGGAAAATATTTTGATAAATATTAATTCTCTCTTCTTGATACCATACCAGCTTCACACCTTACCATCAAATCTGGCACTCTCAGTTACACCACGCTGTCTTGAAGTCTGAGACACTTTAAAGTGCAGGGCAGAGCAGTGCATTCTAAACTGGAATACAAGGTTCGATTAAATTAGCCAGTCAGAACCTAGTAGAGATTGTCTTGGATTTTTTACAGTTTGTAATAGATTATCATCAGAGGTAGAGACATCTTAAGGGGTTTGGGAAAAGGAGTTCAGTATGAGAATGTGAACGAGGATGGCAGCACATTCCAAGAACAGAGATGAGCATGGGTGAATTTATGAAACGCTCAATGGAAGAAATAATTCTCAGGAGGCATAGTTTGAGATAGGCAGTTACTACTTTACTACTTTTTGTGCCTCAGTTAAAGGGTCCTCAAAAAAAGTTGCATACTTTTTCAGATATACATCAGGAGTCACTCTAAGGGTCTGATGTGCCAGTTTACTTTCTTGTCTAGCTCTGATGTACAGGCAGAAGCTAGAGAGGGTGGTGCACTCATTCAAATGACTTAACATCTCTCAAAACCTTGTTCTATTGAAAAATAAGGCATAGCTTCTGGCGGGAGAGACTTGAAATTAGAGCTGGACAAAATTTTTTCAATAAATTGTTTTTTCCCCAAAAATGCATTTTTCGGGGCCCAAAACTGTTTAATTCAATGAATAGCTTTGATTGGGGGAAGGGGGGAATTGAAAGAGTTGAAACATTTTGTTTCATCTGTTTCAACTGTTTCATTTCTAAGCATTTTGTTTTGATTTGATTCAAAACAGCATTTCAACTTTGGCCTATTTAAAAATAATATGTGAAAAACACCCCAAACAGCCAAACTGAAATAAAACACTTGGGCGGAAAAATGTTTTGTGTCAACTGAAACATTTTCTTTGATTCAAAAGTAACTGAAAAAACAGGGTTAAAAATGAGTTTTGTTTTTTGGTTCAATGAAAAAAAAAATAGTTTTCCTTTCAGATTAGACTTTCTGTGTGCCTTCCCCCCCTCAGATTTTTCAGTTTTGCCCCCAAACTGAAACTCCACTATTTGCTCAGCTCTACATGCAGTACTCACTAACCTCTGGACTACCATATAGTAATTTCCACTACCCAGATAACCTTCCATGACAGACAAGTAATAGGGGTAGTCCTCAATATAAAATTCAACCTTTTCCTCTTCAGTGAAGAAAGTATGCCACACAGCTCGCCATGAATACCAGTGGGGTTTCTGCCTCTTCTCCAACTGAAATGCCCAATATTTTCATATTCTTGGTTCTCAATAGCTACAGAGGCACATATTTCCTGATCACCACATCTTTTTACAGTGCAGGGCTGAGAAACTCCTGCTTGTTCATATAACAGTGGCTAGTATTCTCTTAACTTGATAATTCAAGGTTTAGTCCTATGGTGACATCATCAGGAATAGGAAACTTTCACTGTTTTGCAGCAATGGAATTTGAGTTAGGAAGCCTGCTAATTCACCAAAAACTTCTGAGCAGGCAGGCCTGTCTTCCTGCCCCTCCCACTTGAAGAGATGGGGGGAAATGGTTAGTTGTCTATTCCCTAAACAGATTGGGAAGAGAAATGAGCCACTTGAAGACCCTGATTTTCGAAGCTAGATACAAAGTAGTACATACTCCTAAATAGTTAGTACAAACTGAGGGTTACATTCTGTAATGTGTTTCCTAAGAGACTCAGCTCAGAAGGTGCAGTCCAGGGACTGACTGACAAAACTGGATTTACTTCATCTTTGTGCCCTCCAGATTCAGGGAGGACTGAAATGGCTTCCATTGTAAGTTAGACCCCACATACCTCCCAGGGCCATGCAGTAGCACAGAATCTCCCATAATGCTCAGTGGTACGAGCACACTCTTCCCACCCAGGATTCAACCCACAGCAGTTTCCCTGTACAAGAGCTTACAAGCGAGTATAGCAGATGGCCATTTTTGCAGGCCCTATGCAGCTCTCCTGCTGGAGGAATTCTCCCCCAGGCCCTTTGAACACCTGCAATGCCCCTATAACACTGCCACAATGACAACTGAGGCCAGAGTGGTGATGCTGAATCAACCCCTCGGTGTTCCAAACAATCAGGTGGTTTTATATTTAGCCACTGGTACACACAAATGCCCACTTTGCAATCATGGCAACTTCATGGGCAAATTATACTTCTGTCCGCTTTTTGCTTTCTTCTCGAAACAAAATAGTAGTTGCAGCTTCTCTTCACATAGAAGTCTTTCTATGCTTCCAATAATTTTCATTGCTCATCTATATTTCTGCTGTAACCTTTTTGAGTGAGGTGACTTCAAGGTCCATGCTACTCATGTATATAATAGTATGCGTTTCTTTGTATTCATTTTAATTCTTCCAGCCAATTTTTCATGTACTTCATTTAGTTTTTACTTCTACGATATATTGCACATGCTATTAGTTTACTTGATTATACTGATATTTCTTGCTAATTCCATTGTTGTCTAATTATCATCAAGTGGAACTATATTTTGTAAAATTCTTTAGAGAACATTTTAAAGAAGAAAACAATAGAAAACATCATTTGGATAAGTCAGCAAACTGTTGCTTGAGTTATGTGTTATTTAGCTTGTCAATAAGAAGTTATATTTTCATCTTAATTACCACCCTTTGAAAAGTGCTTCCCTAATTCAAATCAGAACTGTACTGCAGAATGTATTTCATGGTTTTAATTGTATCAAAATCATGCACTGTTTTCAGTAATTAACAAGTCTCCATAATTATGGGTGCATGGGGCTTTCTGTGTTTTACTGCAAAGTGCAAATGTTGAAAGTCAAGATATCTCAGTGGGAGAAGGACATAAAAATCTTAAAATATATGCTTAAATGATGTTTTTCTTCTTCTGGTGGCGAGTTTATATAAATTTCAAACTAAAGTTTTCTTTCATTCACTGACTTTGAGAATTGCTTGCTTAACCTTGAACCCATAAATAACTAGTTCTTTAAGCATGATATACTCAATACAGTAATTGACATATTGCAAAACAGCTCTGCCACATTCCAATATAAAGGATAGGCTATGTCCTGAGACTATGCACCTTGGTTTTGATCTGGTCATGGGGTCTTAGTCAATCTCACTTTGCTTATTTTCAAGCCTGCATGAAGTACACATGGGAGCAGATGGAGGGAACTCTCAGACTCCTGACCTTCTTTAAAATCTTGCTGTACATAAGCTGTGAAAAAACAGGCCCATAAAGGCATTCTAAATTTTGAAGAGATAAGGTCAACAGGACTACTATAAAGATAGGTCAGCCTGCATTAAAGTGAGGGAGAATTGTTGTAAGGCTGGTCAAAAATTTCCTGTCAAATGTTTTTGATGGAAAAATTGGTTATTGACAAAACATTTTTTTTTTGAAAATGTGTCTGTTTTCCATAGAAAATTTAGATTTTTTGGGGGGGGGAGGGGGTCAAAAGAAATGCCTAACCTGGGAAATATTTTGGATGAAACGCTTGATGTACCTCAACTACAATTCCCAGGAAGCACTGTGATGGCACTTCTGCATTGAATTATTTTGGTTTATGGATTAATTTTTATATATATATATATATATATTTCATCCAAAAGACACAAAATTCTTTTAATTTTTGGAAATGTTTTAATTTTTGTCAGAATTTTCAACGTGAAAAAAACATTTTCCTAACGATTCTAAGGAAAAATTGATGGAGGGCAAGCTTGTTTGGTTTTGTGGGAGTTGACTGAGTTTGATGGCATCAGAATTGGTTCACTGGAGAAGTAAAGATGTGACAATAGAAATTAAATATACGTGGATCTGGAGGCATGTGATGGTGGCGGGGGGGGGTTGATATGGTGGTACAGGTATTTCTCATGCTGGACAGCTAGTTTAACCCTTAGTTAAGTAGGTGTAGGAGAAGATTTTTTTTTTTAAGCCATGTTATGCATCTTATAGGGAGAGAATGAATAACCTGTGCCTTATGATAGTGGAGAAACGCTACCTTAGACTTCACCTCAGGCCTATTCTGAATATGTTGGTGCTGTCTGCTGTCCCACATTCCATAACATGAGGTCAGGGGAGAAGGGGATCTTTTATGTTTGAGTGGGTTAAATTTCTCTTCTCCATACCCTCCTAACACAAATGCTGCTGCTATGCCTGAGGCTATTTCAGAGCCTGTTGTTTATTGCCTTCTTGAATGTTGCTGTCTTTTCTGGCCTCTGATAACACTGCTTTACAGCCAAAATGCTTCTGAAATAAATGTAGTCAAACTTTACTAATTCTGGGTCACTGAGAACGAAAATGATGCTTAAAATTGTTGATTGGCTCTAGTTTTAAAGATATGCTATTGGGTCAGTATATACGACCCTAGACTTGGGAATGGCGGAGGATAAGTGAGTTCTAAAGGGAAGGGATCTCAATTTAAACCAGAAATGACTAAAATACATCTTTGACTGGATCTATGAATAAATCTATGACTGGGTTTGGACAGTACTTGCTTTTTAGGCAAAACAATGAATGATGCAATCTGAAGCTGGTATTGCGTCATACATGATATGAATTGCATCATGTTATTCCTAGAAGTCATGGATGATGCAATCATAACGAAGCTTACATCACTCTGCTGAACAAATTGCCCTATATCAGCTCTCGAAATCATACAGTGTCGTGCTCTCTTATTTGTCAGTGTTTGATTTTGCAAAGGGACACATTTCTGTTTAGCCAAAGTGAGCAGAGATGCCTCGTACTTGTGTGAACAGTGCAGATAACTTCTGCTATGTTTGTGGTGAAGTGACTTTTGCATCACAAAAGCGCAGTATAACCACTCTCGTTAAGAAAGCCTATCACCTTTGTTTTGGCTGCAAAATTGGAGATCAGGACAAGAGGTGGGCTGCCCCACACATATGCTGCAACACTTGTGCAACAAATCTTCACCAGTGGTTGAACAGGAAAAGGAAATCTATGCCTTTTGCAGTGCCAATGATTTGGAGAGAGCCAAGAGCTCATACCAGCAATTGTTACTTCTGCATGGTGCCTCCAGTTGGGAAAGGTGTGTCAAAGAAGAAAAACTGGACTGGTCATTATCCAAATATTCCATCAGCTATATGCCCAGTACCCCACGGAGAAGGACTGCCGGTTCCTGATGCACCAGAATCATTCTCACTATAGTCAGATGAGGAAGAGGAAGAGGATGAAACTTCTGGTCCTGAGCCATCAATGTCAAAGGACCCACATTTTCTCCCATCCTCCTCCTCTGAAACACACCTCATAACACAAGGTGAACTGAATGACCTTGTCAGGGATTTGGAACTACCAGAGTAAGGCAGAGCTGTTGGGCTCCAGACTACAGCAGCGAAATCTCCTGGCAGGTGATGTTAGGGTTTCCATGTTCCGTGACCGTCAAAAGGATCTTGTCCTGTTCTTCTTCATGGAAGGTGATCTTGTAGCCTGCAACAACATCGATGGTGTGATGGCAGCCCTCAACATCGTTCACGATCCAGATGAGTGGAGACTCTTCATTGATTCATCGAAGACGAGTCTTAAAGCTGTTTTACTGCATAATGGCAATGTTTTGCTATCAATCCCAGTTGGTCATGCAGTCCATATGAAGGAAACCTATGACAACATGAAACAACCTTTGAGGTGCATAAACTATGACCAACATCAGTGGCAGCTTTGCGGTGATTTGAAGGTTGTTGCTCTCTTGCTTGGTCTGCAGACTGGAAACACAAAGTACTGCTGTTTTCTCTGCGAATGGGATAGTCATGCAAGAGATTCCCACTACATTAAGAAAGATTGGCCACTCCGACAGTCATTGGAGCCTGGGAGGAAAAGTGTTCAGCATCCACCCTTGTTGAATCAAGGAAGAGTTTGTTACCACTGTTAAGGCTGGATCCCCACTTTGAACTTTAGGGTACAAATGTAGGGGCCTGCATGAAAATTTTTAAGCTTAACTACCAGCTTAGCTCTGGTTCTGCTGCCACCATTTTAATGGATTCCATTCCTGGGAAACCTTGAAAAACCTTCACCAATTCCCTGGTGAATACAGATCCAAACCCCTTGGGATCTACAACAGGGAGAAATTAACCATCCCCCCTCCTTCCTCCCACCAACTCCTGGTGAATCAAGATCCAAACCCCTTGGATCTTAAAACAAGGAAAAATCAATCAGGTTCTAAAAAGAAAGCTTTTAATTAAAGAAAAAAAGGTAAAAATCATCTTTGTAAAATCAGTATGGAAATTAACCTTACAGGGTAATCAAACTTAAAGAGCTCAGAGGACTCCCCTCTAGTTTCAGGTTTAAAGTACAGCAAACAAAGATAAACACTCTAGTAAAAGGTACATTTACAAGTTGAGAAAACAAAGGAAAACTAACACGCCTTGCCTGGCTATTTACTTACAAGTTTGAAATAGGAAAGACTTGTTTAGAAAGATGTGGAGAACCTGGATTGATGTCTGGTCCCTCTCAGTCCCGAGAACGAACACACTCCCAAACAAAGAACACAAACAACAACCTTTCCCCCCAAGATTTGAAAGTATCTTGTCCCCTTATTGGTCCTTTAGGTCAGATGCCAGCCAGGTTACCTGAGCTTCTTAACCCTTTACAGGAAAAGGATTTTGGAGTCTCTGGCCAGGAGGGATTTTATAGTACTGTACACAGGACAGCTGTTACCCTTCCCTTTATAGTTATGACAACCACCCTTACACATCAAGCTGGGTCTGATGAAGAACTTTGTCAAGGCAGACTATTGCTGGACAGTGACAAGAGATGCTCCATTTAATGAATACAAGAGACAAGCCAAGAAGCACCGAGTAGACACTGAATAGGACTAAACTATGTACATAATAGTTTTTTTCCTTTTGTTTTATAATACATTTTATTTATATAACCCTTTTGCTGATTTTTAAAGTGTGTTACATAAACAGGACAGGTGAAATATTACCATGTAAAGCAACCATAAACACATGAAAAGACCTAGGTTTACAATTTATGATTAAAACTCTACTCTCTACACAATATACATAGACATAAAATGTAAAAACCTAAATATCTTAGAAACAGTAGCCAATCAGTTGTTTTAATTGTCATATTTGAACTCAGCACATCAAAATACATAATAAATAGCACATTTTATCTCTGAAGCAGACGACTTCTCAAAAATTGTAGACAAGTGCAATGTCTGTCTTCTTCCCCTTCCTCCCACCTTTCTATGTCCCTGCCTCTGCACCCCCTTTTCATTATCCTAAGTATAAGAATGGGTTGGGAAAAATTGAATAATTTACATAGGAAAGTGAGGTCCCCAACCAAATGGGTTTGGTGTTTATACAATCCCCACCACTGGGTATAGATCGAAGATGATCTGCAAACACAAATGAAGGTCAGGAAACGGGTATTGGGACATCTCCCCTCTCTTTTAAAGGGTGTGTGTGTGGAGGGGGGAGACTGAGAGAGTCTCCTGTCCTGACATGAATTTTCCCCAAAGTAAACATTTTGATTTTGAGAGAACTGGTATTTTCTCTCCCAACTGTAAAGATAGTAAGGATGAATCTGGAGCTAGAGGGGTTGTGGAGGGCTGGAGATCAGAGTTTGTGCAACTTACAAAGTAAAATTCCTTAACTACAGAAATCGAAGACAAGTCATATAATATTCATTTTCCAAAATGTATTAAAAATAAATACTCCAATCACTAGTTTTGTTATCAGAGATTTAAAATTGTTGAGATATGGAGTTGATCTAGCATCTTTAATAGTTCATATTTCTAGTGGCCTTCTTTGCTTCAAGTCAAGAGTTAAAGAGTATTGCAGATTTATCTTCTCTGTTTTTAAAATAGCTTCTGTCAGAGATTCAGTTTTCATCTGCAGATCTGTCTATCGTCATTCATAGAAGTACATGAAGGCAACAATGGTACATTTAGAACCAACTTTCCCTATAAAAGTAATGGTCTTTTCTTTTTCTCAGAAAATGAATTATTTATAGCTGTACATTAGCTTCAATAGTGTATATTTCTAACTCTAAGTTTTTTAAACTGTAGAGATTTGCACCTTCTACTCTTTGGTTCAATAAACGGAAATAAAGTCTTATATAGTCAAAAATCAATGATCATTTGGAACAGTTCAAGCTGTACATTTTAAGCCTGATTAGTGAGAATAACAACAGTTCCAAGGAACAAAACTGTGATTGTATTAAGTAGAAGTGACAAAAGTCCCATTAGGAAATGACTCACTCTTCTATGTTTTCCTATAATGCCACTTTTTAAAACAAAAAGTCACATTTTCTCAAGCAGCTGACAGACAGAAACTGAAATTTACCTGAATTGTTTCTGTATTTACTGAAAAAGAGTTTTATAATAAAGATTATACTGCCATCTATTGGATGACACTATTCTACAGATAAACCATCTCATTTCTCTTTCTTGATTTATAAGGCCAAATAAATTAATTTGAGTGGTTCACAAGATTTCCTTTGAAAATTTACTGATAATTACATAGCCATTCTTTTTTTAGCAATATGTGTATTTCAGGTAAACAGATTTGTGTCCAGTTTGCTACCACCAGCAAATGATCTGAAGAGAGAGATTCCACCATGGTGTCAAATGAAAGATTAATGGAAAATCACTGAAACAAAAATACCTTGGAAATACTACCTTCTGTTTTACAGAGATCATGTGGAGATGTTTTTATGCATGATCTCAGTCAGTAGAATGGCATCACTTGTTGTGTGGAAGAAAAGGTTGCATAGCCAGCAATACTTTATGTCAGAAGATTCTTTGTAATACAAAGAGACTTCATGAAAACTTTAAAAGTAATCCAATGAAGCTTAGGGAAAATGTTTTGCCCATGTGAAACTGATTTTAGTTTCTGACAGAATTTTAATTGAAAGTTCTGGCACTGCATGTTGTTTTTATCTGTCACCTAGAGCATCAATCGATATCTTAGACATGAAATGTGCTTATCTTTGTACTATCTAGATGTCAGTTTGTATAGGCACCCGGTCAATAAATTTGTTTGAGTGTTATTATAGTAGTTTAGTGCATTAGGACCTCATAGAAGTAACTGGGTGAACTAAACTGAAGGAACCTCAAAGCTTAACTGCTGAGAGTAAATTGAGAAAAAAGTTTTCTACTGCTGCTGCTCCCATTGATATTCTAGAGGCTGGGAGGCTTTAAAGCACAGTTCCATTCTCAAAAGCATGATGTAAAAATGACACTTTCTCATTGAATAGATCTATACTTTTTGTGTATTTTATGTCACACCTGCTTATTTTGACTAAAGGTGTTACTAGTTTATATTTTTTAGCACCACAGCTGTGGGAGAGTGAGATAGTCTTTTGATCATATGTAAGCTAGAGGCCATGTCTATACTACCACTTATGTTGGCAAAACATGTCACTCAGCGGTGTGAAACAAACACCCTTCTGAGCGACATACGTTTCACCAGCATAAGTGGTAGTGTGCACAGTGCTAAGTCAGTGGGCGAGCTTCTCCTGCCAACAAAGCTACTGCCGCTCGTTGGGGGTGGTTTAATTATGTCAACAGGAGAGCTCGCTCCTGTCGGCATACAGTGGCTACACGAGACATCTTATAGCAGTTCAGCTGCATTGGCACAGCTGTGCCATAGTAAGGTCTCTACTGTAGACAGAACCATATATAATCTTGTTAATTTATGATGCTCTTATTGTTCATGTATGACCTAGAAAAGAACCCAGATTGACTTTCTGGTTCTAAGTTGAATTTATAAGGCTGCTAGTTAGATTTTTTTTTTTCTTTACCTATAAACTGATCAGATTTGATCTGGAATCACTGAGACAAAATAAAGATAGAACCCCACAATGCCATTTTTACAGACACTTTGCAGGATAGAATTGCACTTTAAACTTCATTGAAAAAACGATTATTGTTGAAACTGAGAAGTTTAGATAACTTTGTACTGGAGGAAAAAAGAGCTAGTACAGGGTCTGCACTATGCCTTGTACAAGCTACTGAATCTCTCTGTGCCTCAGGTCACCATATGTAAAATGTAGATAACAATACTCCCCTCTTTCATAAGAATGTTTCGAGGATAAATTTACTACCAGCTGAGTATTAAGATTTGTTCTCAGACCCTGCAATGATCATAGTCATAGTAAAGCCTATATCTAAAAATATTAGAAAGGATTTTGCATTTATTTTTAAATGCTTAGAATCAAAGGACTGGAAGGGACCTCGAGAGGTCTTCTAGTTCAGTCCCTTGCACTCACGTTGGGACTAAGTATTATCTAGGGCATTCGTGACAGGTGTTTGTCCAACCTACTCTTAAAAATCTCCAATGATGAAGATTCCACAATCTCCCTAGGCAATTTAGTCCAGTGCTTAACCACCCTGACAGGAATTTTTTCCTAATGTCAACCTAAACTGCCCTTGCTGCAATTTAAGCCCATTGCTTCTTGTCCTATCCTCTGAGACTAACAATTTCTCTTCCCTGCTTCTCTCCCTATTAAAAAAAAGAGCTTAAAAAGAGAATGAGTTCTTGGAAACAGACTTTTCAAATAATCAATTATGGAGAATAGGCTAGGATTTTTAGACTATTATACACAGAAGCATGCTGGGACAAATGCAGTGAAAACTGCAGAAAAAGGCAAACACAAGATACACCCTTCGGCCTATGGAAAATACATAGGAGCTGATGAGCAGAAGCCATTGCACTATGTCAACAAGAATTTCACCATTCCTAAATAGGGAGAAAGAATGGTTAATCTCAGTCATGTAAAGTCACACTCACTCCCAGCTCCAGATGGCACCAGAGTCATCAACTATGACACAGAATAACAATCGACTCCAGTCACAGATATGCATTGTGACTGAAAGGGCTGTCCTTGTAGAAATGGAAATGCAATTAACTACATACCCCCCTGAAAATAGTAGATTGGTCTGCAAATCCCTGTTTTAGGGAACTAATGACACAGATGTCTTTCAGCCTCATGAACAATGTTGGATAAAGACAAGATCCATCCTAAGTAAAGGGTGACTCTGAATTTGAGATTATGAACTCCAAAGATCATGGAGGTCAATAGAAAGATTTTTTGCATCAGGCTCATGGAGCACTGAATTCTTAGACAATAACAATATGGGAGCAACTGCATCCTCACACAGCACTTGTGAATTAGGGAGTGCACCGCATATCCCTCAGTGGGAGTTTTATAGTGCTCCTGCTCTGATACTCTTTGCATTGTTTTTAAGTCTGCTTGGTAGAACTCACTCTATTTTCTCCATCCCACTCACATGGGATAATCAACCAAAAAAATAAATAAATAGATAAAAGGTGAGTTTCTATCGGGGTAGGTAAAGAGACACAGAGAGAGAGAGAGAACAGAGCCCCCCTCTCCACAACCATCCCACCCAGTCAGGATTGGAACTTTTCTATCTTAACCAATGTTTCAGTTGTTTAAAAGAAAACAGAAGTTCCTGTAACAATGATGAACCAAACAGCAAGAGACCTGCCCCTTTTCTCCTCTTTAATTCCAAGAAAGGCACAACATGAGAGACCACTGAACAGCCAGATTTGTGATTTATTTCTGTAGGAACCAATGCAAATCTTTTCTTTGAAATTAAATTTGTTCAGGTCAGGCATAGCTCGGATGTAGTGGACAAAGTCACTTTAACTTTCAATAAACTCTGGGAGTGTAAGATTGTCTGTTTCAAGGGAGATACAAGCATTATAGGCAGCGATGTGCAAAAACTAATATTTTCCTTATTATTTCCTGATGATATTTAACCAGAAGATACCTTGTCAACATAATGTTGTATGTAAAAATAACCCTAGAGGTAAGACAAATGATTTGTGCATTTGGTTTTATTATTATGAGACCTATTCTGGTGGCAGGAGGGAAGAGTGGGGACCTATGCATGCAGTTTGATTTCACCAGCATCTCAATCGGTGTGACACCATGAGCGGAGAGGAGCTCTATTTTCCCTGTGGCTGTGAGTCTATTTATTTATTTTGGTAATGTCTACTGGGCTAAAAGACTGTATTTATTTAAATGGTGTATTTCAATGAATGACAAGTATTGTGTTAGCAGCACTGAGGACTGGAATCATTTTCTTATTCACAGAACAGGCAGCAGCTTTGTAAGCTTCCCTACTCAGCCCACCATTATGCCTCCATCCTAACCTAGAATGACAGCAGCTAAAAAGGACAGGACAGTTTGAGCAGAGTGTGTAAATAAGTCATGGGTGTGAGTATGTGACTGGGTACCTGAATTCTGAAGTGGGCTAATCCATTTCATGAGCCACCCACACCATTCAAGATCATGACATACCATACTCCACAATTTTGGATTAAAATCACAATGATAATTATCAGATCAGATGAAGTCCCAGATAAAAACACTAGTGATCTCACTCCTGGAGAATAGGGCTGGATCAATAGAAACTACCAAGAGTACGTTCCAGGTCAGTAGACCTAGAAAGTCCTAGCATCTATGTTTGGAACAAGGAAAGTGTTAATTTAGCCAATGATTTTCATTTAATCAATACCTGTAGACAGTAACAAAAATATTTCAAGAATGGATATTTTCAATAAGCAAAAATAATCTACAATAGAATATGACAAACTGCATGTCTACTAGATATCAGGACAAAAAGGATTATAAGATAAACTGTTGCTTTGCCACATCTCCTGAATAAGGAGCAATGCCCAGGAACAAACTGGGAATCAGATTGGGACACTGAGCTATAGATTGCTTCCAGAGTCCCATCCTGCTCACTGGGAGGATGGAGGATAAGTAATCTGCTTAAGTCTGTACCTGGGATAGGTTACTTTCCCCTACAGCACAGCTGTGCTGGTTGGTTTGGTGAGTGGGCACTTCCTGATCCCCAACCCACAACACGTATATACATATGCACTGCAGGAGGGAGAATGGCAGACCTTCAGATGCTTTCACCAGATAGCTGGTACAGGGAAGTAAGGAGGAGACTTATGTCCATACTCTGTTTCCAACCTACCCTCCAAAATATCCCTTCATGCACCTGTTACATTCCCTATGTCAGAAGAAAGGTGTCTGAGGGGGAGGGCCAAGAGCTGATGCACTTGTACTATGGGTACAGACTGGAGGCAATGAGAGAATGGGTGGGGGGAAGGGATAGGCTGTTGGGGAATATAAGCACAGGACAGAGGGGAGAAGGTAGGGAGGGACATGCTAGGGATAGAGGCAGAAAATGGTAGACTGTGGGAAATGGGGAAGAAGAGTCTGTAACCACTAAAGAGAACACTCTCCTTCCAAAACTGGAATTGAACTCCAGATTCCTAAATCCCATGTTTCCTCTAGTGTCAGCAGATAGCTGTGAAGCCAACTGGCAAAATGTGTCTTAATAAGATAGTATTAACAGCCCACTACTGCTACTGCTTACCTCATTATCTCAAGTAGCAGAGGACTGTGGATTTAAAGGTTTCAACCCTGCTGGTAAAGATCAATATGGCTCCACCTGGTAGAACTTCAGTTTTTCAGTTTTGTTTTGTTTTTTTGTTTTGTTTAATTAGGAACTATAAGCAAAAACATTACACTAAAAGAGCATTAAGACAGAAACAATCAAGTACTCAAATATTAGGAAATGCCAGAATTAAGCTTGCCTGTGCAAACTTAATTTAGCCTGTTGTGCATATACATTGTGACACTGCCTTTAATTACATGATCACATTCTATTTTTTCCACTGGAGCCCTGCCTCATTCATTGCAATGGATTTGTGATGCTTAAGGAATCAATCAGGGTTGTGTAGCGAATAAGGCTTCTATCTTTATTTGTTGCAAAAGTTGGAAGGGGTGGAGTGAATCAGGTTGGTGACTGCAGGAAAAGAAAGGTGATGTCTTGGTTATAGGGTAGTTGAACACTTCCCTGGGAAATTAGATTTTATCACTACCTCTGCCAACTATGGGATGCTGGGCAAGTCACTTAAACCAAACTTTTCACAGGTAGCCACCTTGTGTTTCCTCATTTTGTGACTGTCCAATTTGAGAGACCTGGGGCCTGATTTGCAGAAGTGCTGATTACTCACAAGTGTAACCGAAGTCAATGGGAGTTGCACACTAAATGCATGAAAGTGTTATAAAATGCTAAGTATATCAAGATGGGCATCCAGAATTAGTGGGTACTTGACAATTGTATCATTCTGTCTCAGATTCTCATCCATACAATGGGGATAATACTATCTTACCTCACACATGTTGTGAAGATAAATTCATTGATGTTTATGAAGCACCCAGAAGCTACAGTTATGAGTGTCATAAAAAATTTTTGAGGAAGTTCATAATACTGTTTGACTTTCAATTTCACAAGAGTCTTCCAAGTGAATAGTTGGGGAGACATCATCTCAATTTTCCCAATGGAAAACTGAAATTTTTCAGTAAAACATAAATTTTTGCCATGGAAAATTTAGGTTTCAAGAAAAGGGTATTTTTCATTGGAAAATCATTCATATGAAACATTTCTGACCAGCCCTAGTATGCACTGAATAAAGCCTGGAATCACACACTGAATGAAGGGGATAATACAATATTGAACAGGTAGCCAGTTAGTGAGCTTCATCCTATCCTGCGCATAAAATGAGGTAGCGGTCTTGCAGAAAAAATAATATACAATTATATAATAAAGACTGTATCGTAATGCATACACACAAGGAGGGTGAATTGAGGTTCCCTAAGCAATCTTAATTTCCTAACTTTTGAGTGCTCAACTTTGCAAACTTAATGTTCTTTTAACATAGGGTTTGATAGTTTTTCACATAATAATGTATATATATATATATATATACACACACACACACACACACACACAATAGCAGAGACTTCTATTAGTCTCATCTATCTCTTGCTCCCCCCCCACTCTTATCTTCATTAGCCCTCCTTTCTCTTTCTTCCCAGTACTTCTCCATATTCTTCCCTGGTTTCCACTATCAGTCCCAACAATCTTTACTGAACGTCACTAAAACAAAATTGAATAACTTTTAAAGTAAATAACTCCTTGGCATTTCTTCTCGAGAAAACACAAGTGAAACAGAGATTGAGAGAGTTCATCCAATGGCACCGGCTTTTTTTATCTACTTTTTTTTTTGTTATTCTATAAAATAGCACAATGGACAGAAGGAGAGAGATAACAAAAATGACAGAGTCCCTGATATAAAGTTTTTTTCTTCCTTTTGTAGTAACCCCCCAGAGAAACCATAAAAGAAGCAGAGAGATAGAGATACTGTACCACAAAAGACAAAGTCCCTAAAGTTCAACTTACAAAAAATACTTGTTAAGGTTTTGTAGTACAGCACTTCCCCAGAGAAAGCAGAAGCAATACAAGAGACAGATTCCAGTTTACAATAGTGACACTAAGAACAGAATTTACTTTGTAACTTTTAGGTTTCATGGGCCTTATCCAAATGCCACTGAAATCATTGGCGGTCTTTCCATTCACTTTAAATGGATTGAAACAGCACAGTTTATCTTACATTTGGGGATCTGAAAAACCTTTGCAAATGTTAGTTAATTTTGTCCCACAGAACCTATAAAGATATACATTGTATTTCTCCATTTTACAGATGAAGAGAGGGTGCACAGAAAGATTAAAAAACTCAAGCGGGCATGCTCATAGAAAGGCACTTCATCCCTTATCCCCTAACCATGGATACTTTATACCCTATGGGCAAGATTCTCTAATGTGTTAGGGAGGAGTTAGACTGGTGGAGAAGATAGAGCATGGCAGAGTAGAGCAAAGTATAGCAATCCTCACTCAACTCCAACTTAGAGCAGCCCAACAGATGGAGTTGTTCTATCTATGAAGCTCTATCTACAGCCATTACCCCAATTTTATAGAAATTGCAGCAGTCCTAAAGTCTCAGATAAGTGCTTATCAAATATAAATTATTCCTGATTCTTCCTCTCCATAACCGCAAGACTTTTGATGATTTTCTATGTCAAATGATTATGTCGAGACACTGTAATGAGAAATCCATATAACATATATAAAATAGCACTACATTTGTAATTAATCGTAATAATAAAAAAAAATTTCACAGTGGACTTCGCTGACCCATCAAAACCTGGGGTAGAAACAACAAGCTTGAAAAATAGGCAGTCACATGTACATTTGTAATATAGTATTATTTATATTAATCTTTTTGGGCTCTGGTATAAAAATGAGAAATGAAATAAGATAGGAAACAAGTTAAGTCATTCTTGAAAGGAAAGAAAAAGTCACCATAAATGAAATATAAACTATATTAATCTCAGATTTAACATAAATATGTGGTTTTTCATATTGTGGTTAGAGCACTGGCACTTAAAGGCAGAAGTATAGTAACAAAGGGAAACTATCTGATGTATTGTAACTGAAGCACCAAGAGCACCAGGACTTATTTTATACCGTAATTAATTGTGGATTAATTTCATGAATTCAGGCAAATAACTAGTCCTATTTAACAGGCCAGATCCTGAGATGTGCTAAGCACTTGCCAGCACCTTTAACTTCAGTGAAGTAGCAGGTGTTCAGTATCTAGATTTGGCTAGATGTCTCTCTTTTGGCCTCAATTCCCACTAAAAGCAATCAGAGTTGATTAATATATTGTGGGTTTGGTGCTTATATGTTTAACAGATAATTTCATGATCAAGGCACAATTTCCACATACTGTATTAATGGAATTCCTAGTATGTAGAAAATTCAGCACAGTACCTAATACTGGTGTTTAAAGTGTAATGACAAAAGCAATGTGAACTGAATAAATGGAACTCAAAATGTGAAAATTACAGTTAAGACATTTGCTATTTGTATTGTATTTAGTTTCAATCAGTTTTTTAATACTAACACTGAATTAATACAGCATAGTCTATCGTATAACTATAAAGGTGGATTGCTCTGTAATTATAATTGTCTATAGTTTCATATGTTGTTTAGCTACAGCAACTACTCTCTGCCATTCTTTGGCCCATATCATTCAATTAGCCCTAATGAGTGAAAGTTTTAATGCTTAACCCAACACCTCTCCGAGCATATTCTTGTAAGGAAGTGTAATAAATAGCTGGTAATACATAGCGACATCTGATTAGGACAAATTATTTTCAAAATAGATCTGCCATGAAAACTAAAATGGAAGGTAAAGTGACAGAACAACTGCTGTTAAATTCTATTTTCAGCATTATAATTGAGATAATATACCGTAATTTATTTTAATGAGTTACAATTAAGAAATGGTTTCGAGAGTTGCATGTAATTTCTTTCAATTATTAGTTATTAGTTGTTCATGCATAAATGTGTTTTAATATTGGATTATTTGAACTGTTGTAGATGATTAAAGCTTCTCAGTATATAAATTCTTTGCTTGTAGTTCAGCAGAATTGTGCATGGCATGGTCAATTCTTGCACAAGACATAAGAAGGAGATCATAATGACACTTGGGAGAAATATTTCTTAAGTATTAGGAAGAGAACTTGTAAAGTAATATGGGAATAGTGTCAGAGAAATCCTGATATAGTTAACATTGAATTTTGTTTTATCTAACTACAGCTACAGTTTAATGGCCCCTGTCTTAATAAAATATTAAGTTAACCTGGTTGCTGAGTGACTTATTATGCTACATATTCTTTCACTTTATCAAGATAAAGAAATATTATCATGGGAGTCTATGCTAACAAGACTCGGCACAGCTTGTATTGTTAAAGAACAGGTTCACCTCAGAGGAATATGAAGACCTACAGAAACTGGTGCCCCTTTAGCTGAAAAGGAACTCTACTTATCTTAAACAGTCTATTTTGTATTAAGAATGGCTTATAAAAACAAGCATCCTCCCTATTCCCAGTCCTTCTCACAGAACTCAATACTTACTATGTTTGTTATCCAAGCGCAAAAAATAAAAACATCTGAACAATTTTATAAATAGCTGAAAAACACTGAAGATTAACCTGACATGAGAGTAGGCCTGATTTAACATGAGTAATTGGAAATGGGTGAGGCCTCATTTCATGGGAGACAGGATTAGGGAGGTAAATGGATCAGCAGGCTGGAAGCAGAATGTCCGTACTAGCAAAAATAAAGGGAAACATCCTGGAAACCATTTATAATGGACAAGATAATATTGGATAAAATAGGCCTGAAACATAGGATGAGGTAAAGAGTAAATTGTGCAAGGACTGTGAGTACTGTTCAGGGATTGGTTCCTACAAAATGACCAGACCAATCCCAAAATGTGTAATGTAATGTATAGTAAGTGCAATTTAATGTGTAAGTGTATATAAAGGAGGAGGTTTACTGTGTAACTTTGGATGTGTGGTACACCCTTAACCCACCCCCTATGATTGAGTCTAAATGACTCAGTATAGCTTTGCTGTATGCCAAATAAAGGAACCTGAGTGATGAGACTGGAGTTCAACTGCGTTCTTGGGGACCTGAGTGGAAGAGATCTCAAAGGAATCCCAACAATGAGCCAGTCCTCATATCACATTACCTCTTGACCTTGGCCTGATTCTTATTTATGCTAAGGCCCCCTTACACTGCTTTGACAATTGGTGGAAATAAAGGGGCCTTAGTACAAATAATAATCAGTCTTTTTTTGACAGAATATTCTCTCTTGGAGGCTGTGTATACATTCTACTTTCTTCCATTCATACAGAAACATATAGTCACGGTTATGTCTTTGTATTTTATTATTTTTATTGTGGTTCAACTGTAAGTCTTATTAAAATTAGGTTAAATTGTTACAAGAAACAGAGGTCTTAATGATTCATAAGCACACACTGCAGTTATATTTTAAAAATATGTCTTTTTGCAGTTATACTTAGTCAACACAACAATGGCATCTTACTATAATTAATAATTATCTCCTGCAACCATCTTTCAGTAACTTAAAAAGGAGTTATAATGTATAATACACTCCAAATTTTAAATGGATTTCATGCCAGTTCAGAATTAAACAAATATCAGTCTTAAATCTCTTAAAAACTTTGATTTATTTTATTTGTTGGGGCTGGACAAACAATTCAGAAAAGCAAAACAAAACTCACATACCTATTCCAATATAACTGGCTAAACTCAGCCCTGTAACAAGAGGGTGTAACTCTACTAAACACAATGGACTAAATTTGAGCCCATGAATTTTAATATTACGAGCTGAATCCCCCAAAAAACATATTAATTTCTGAGATAATGGGGGCTTTTAAATTATACACGTAGTATCTGACAGTGCCATTTTATTTTCTTAATTTCCATGATCTGATAAGTAAAGCACCTTGGGCTTTAGCATAGTAGCTGACTAGCGTAGGCTGCGCAACTTATGTGTGCAGAATTACGTGAAACAAGTACGAAGTCACCTGCTTTTGTTGCCCTTACATGTGAACTCAAGAAGAGAAAGGTACATGAATTTCATTCACTAGAGTACATGAACTTTTTCCCATGCAAAAATGGGGTTAGATTCCAGTGAAAACAGGAGTTTTCAAGCAAAGATTAACCTTTTTTTCCAGATGAAAATGTGTATCATTTTCAAGCAGAGATGGCTTTTGAATCAAAAACATGTAAAAATGTATATTTTCTTGCTAAATTGTATTCTTAGTCATTCCACCAAAGTTGTAAATAAAGTGAAATTTGGGGTGGGGAAAAGGCAGGGAGTAAGACAAGCTGTGAAACCAAAGGAGTGCAATTTTTCCTGTGTAATTCTATAAAATATAAATCATGAATTTTGCTCATCTCTATTTTAAACACATTTATACAAAAGAAACAGCCTACTTTTCCTTGACCACTGGATAATAATATTTAGAATATATGGTAAAAGGTACACATTCGTGGCTCTGCAACACCTTTCAGTTTTAGCGCTGAAACTGAGGTTATGGCAGCCCCTTTATGAAAACTGTTTCAGACAAGATGGAGAGATCATCAGTCAGCTGGTAAAGATTCTGTATACCACAGAGCAATTTCAGATGTTCACCAATAAGAACAAGCTGGGGAGATGGACTTGTCTGACATTGCTGATGAGTTAAAGGAACAGAATAACAGGATGTTTGATTGAGGAACGCTTTAGCAGCGGTTTCATATGCAGGTAAATTGGGATTTATATTCTGTGTTACCTAGATGTAGATTACATTATATCATGATATGTCACATGCAGTCAGGGCCGGCTCCAGGCACCAACTTGCCAAGCAGGTGCTTGGGGCGGCCACTCCGGAAAGGAGCAGCACATCCAGCTATTGGCGGCAATTCAGCGGATGGTCCCTCACTCCTGCTCGCAGCGAAGGACCTCCCGCCAAATTGCTGCCGCAGATTGCGATAGCGGCTTTTTTTTTTTTTTTTTTTGTGACGCTTGGGGCGGCAAAAACCCTGGAGACGGCCCTGCATGCAGTTAAATGGCTGCTTCAAGATATTAATTTAAGATGCTAGTTTGATTTGAGCTACCTCTTTATGAAGAAAGTTGGGTGCCCAACTTCCAATGAATTTCAATGGAAGATGAATACTAACTCCTTTAGGCTCCATTGAAAACCCAAGTCTATTTGAATTTTAGGTGTTTAATTTTAGATCTAGATTTTTATTTTCCCATGTTTGTTAGTTGGGGAAAAAAGAAGTTAAGGAATATTTTATTTTACTGTTTTTAAACAAATTAAATGTCATCTGGAAAAGACTGTGGAGATCACTGCAATGGTTTTACACATTCAATTTCTTAGTATAACAAGACTGGGTTTCCATGAGTAGTTGCTACTGTTTTTTTTCTTGCAAACAGTCTATTCTGTACAGATGCAAGGTTGGCTAAATCCCACTTAGACACTAACATACAGTATATCAGCAACACTGTGTAAGCAGAGTCACAGTCTGCATGATACATTTATTTGAGGCCTTTATTTTCCTGTACATTTTAAAGCTTTCTTTTCCTGCTTGAAGATTATATTCATCCTGAAACATTACCCTTCAAGTGTTAAAATGACAAGTGCTGATGAGGGTAAAGCTGATCAGCTCCAAGACTCCCATTGCTGAACATTATAAAGTTTCTGTTGTTCAAACAGCTCAGTTAATTATCCAAGTGTGAAGGATATTAGGAGGGGACCCGCTGAGCTTTACAGATGACTTCCAGGGAATTATCCTAATGGAGCCATTATAAGGAAATTATGACAGATACAGCATACAGGGTCTTCTCCTTACTTCTCATGAGGATTTGTGCAGGACCTTATACTCTTACAGAGAGTTAGGAAATTCCTCAGAATCAAAGGGAAATTATATTTTAAGGGAGACGAGTAGTTCAATCAGCCTCATAGTGCTTTATCACATAAACCCAGAGAGGATTCCAGAGTCACACATGTTAATTGCCTGCTGCAAAGATAGTTGCTATTGCTTCTGGTGCAAAAGACTATTTTCTCAGATTTAAGTTATTCAAATGACTAGTATGCCTTATCTGCAAATCAAAGTGCAGTCACTCCTACTTCCTTGTAAAATTTTGAAAACCACATTTTTCTCTTAAATGAGACTTCACAATGGACATGCATTTGTCTTTTTTTTTTTTTTTTTTTGTATTGGTATAATCAGCAGCTTGTGTACATATAAATTCAATTCAACAGTAAAGGGGCAGGAAGAGTGAGGTACACTGGCAGAATCCGATGAGAGATATGAAAGCTACTGCACCCTTAATTCCCACTGAAGTCAGTGGGATTTGGAATCCACTGGAGTCAGCCCTAGAAAAATCAGCCCTTAAACTGATACAACAACTGTTTGTACAATTACTGTGCTTCATAGTCTTTCATGTTCATGATCATCCAATGGCTTAGAACTGTTCTCAGAAGAGTGAAGACGTTCTGAATCAGGAGTTGT
This sequence comes from Malaclemys terrapin pileata, assembly GCF_027887155.1. NCBI lineage: Eukaryota > Metazoa > Chordata > Testudines > Emydidae > Malaclemys > Malaclemys terrapin. Next base: position 96,916,668 of record NC_071509.1, read on the forward strand.
TACTTGAAAACTAACAGTTAATTTTCTAAGTCCAACAGGGAAATAATCGTACTGGAAAGGTTCTACAGCAAAGTTCACTGACTATTATTATAATTATATAATCATTTATAAGGGGTCTATCACGATAGCATCTAGTAACCATAAATTCATAATTTCCAGGCATTTGTAATATTTCCAGACATTCAGTATCTCTTTCTTTGAAATATTGTATAACTTTAATGACAAATACTTATAAATTGCAAGTATCTGTGCCTAACAGCTTCTATAAAATAGCGGGATGAGCAATTTTGGGTGCGATAATATCACTGGAAGTTATGCCCTGCACTTATTACCATAAAGTCATAAGTGGAATGGTATAATAATGGAACAGTAATGGAAGCCACATTTCCATAATTGAGATAATCCATATTCTGTAGTACCACCGGTTAATTTGTAAAATTAATTTGATGTGATAAATGGTTATAAAGTTGTCATGCAACTATTCAGCGCTGAACCCACTGAGAGGTTTCTCTTCTATAAGTATTTGAGTTATTTTCCTTCCTTCTCCTTTCCTGCCTTTCTTTTTGGAGCCTAAAACCAATGGAAATTTTGCAACTGAATTTATCAAGCCCTTTGAATTTGTCAGTTCCAGAAGTGATGTTTAATTTAGAAAGGGGGGTAGCAGGAGCCAGTCTTGCAGTCCTTACTCACACAAGTAGCCATGTGGCTTCAAATGAACTAATGGTGAGAGAAAGGCTGTGGGAAGGTACAAATAAGATAATATAGATAAAATAAGAACTGGCATGATCTTTTTTTGCAATGTTCAAGACAAACCTAAGTTTTCTGAGGTTTTTAACAGTTTAATTGTTCTTAACCAGCCTCCACTTCCTATCATCATGTGTTTCTGATTGTCCTGATTACATCCAAGACCAGAAATGACAAAAACCCTCAAGAAAGGCTGTTATCAGGTTACCTCCAGAACATGTAGAGGCAAGTAGGCCCAAAATATTAATGCGAAACTTCATTATTTCCAGTGCAATGATGTAGTCCTAAATTGCACCAATATGATCTTCAATGTAACTACAAGTATTGCCCCTGGGATAGAGTGCAAGTATTTCTCTCTGGAAAAGGTAAGCCAGCACTCTGATCACTTAGATGCTAATTAATTCACCAGAGGAAGATGATTAGAGTATTTATCTAATCAGGCTGGCAAGCTAGGTAAGATAAAGATCCAATTACCTGATTAGCCCAAATCTGACAAAGAGGCACCGTAAGGAAGTGCCATGGGTTGAGGGAGGGAGGAAAACAGAAACAGGCCTAGCTGAGCTCAGTCACACAGAGGCCTCAGAGAAGGGAGATGTTTGTTCCCCTCAGGTTCTGATGAGAGGGCTAAAGCACTGTAGATATTGTAAACAGACTGTTGCAAGGGGACAATAGTAGTATTGGTGGAGGGAGCTTGAAATAAAAGGTCTCTGAGTGCACACCTAGTGGAGTTTCTGTAGTTTCTGCAGGGAAGAAGACCGGAGCTAAGCTGTGCCATGTTACATCCCCACTCCTCCAAGGTGGTCAGTTTGGACAGAGACCAGTGCCCACACAAATCCCCACTGAAGTGCCTGGGGGCTCCTGTCAGATACAGGGTTCGGCCTGAACAGAGCTTGTTACAGGATTGGTGCCTTTTTGTGGTTCATCCCTTGCTAATTGGAAGATAGACTGAAGGAGACCTCATGTTAAGAGATTCACCTGAAATAGTACAGCACAGTGACTGATTTGTTAAGTTCTTGGGGGTATAAATTTTTGAAATGTGGTATTTTCTGCATGTAACAGATTATTATTGCTTACTATTATTACTATGTTTGAGTGATCATGGCCTTGAACCCAGGCCCCCAGACCACAGTTGTCACCCAGCAGCTCACTCATTCCATTAGAGGAGGGGGCTAGCAAACATCTAGCTCACAAAGGGCCCAGCCCACAAATGCCTGATTGAGGGAGATGTCAAGCCCTGTGGCTGGTTGGAATGCACTACTTAAACCAGAAAGAGGGTCAGGAAGTTGTCCAAGCAAGTAGGTGAATTGCTGGCTGACTGTTTGGTTCTAGGGGGTCTGTCTACTTGCCTGAGTTCTGCCTCCAAGACTGTTCCTATCTTCCTTATCCTAGACCCTCAGGTGTTCCACTTTCCTGCTTTGCTTCAGGTCCCTGCTCTGATGCCCTACCCCTGATGATGACTCCAGTGGTGACCCCTGGTTTGACTTCTGGCTCTGACCTTTGGCTTGGCACCTGACTATGTCTCCAGCTCTGTGCTCTGACTGGACTCCTGACTCTGACACTAGCTCCTGTTTCAGGTTCCTGACTCTAACCATTAGGCAAGACCACCCGCACAGCAGTCCCTACACTATGCATCAATCCAATGACTAGCACCATGGGCCCTTAATTAGGACCACTGAGTCCAGATTAACAAAGGGATTTAGGAGTTTCAACGCCTAACTTTTAGGTGCCTCTAAAATCACTAGAACAACAATGGGACCCACAAAGCCTGAGTTAGTCACTCGGGTACCCTATGCAGCTAATGCAATCTTCATAAGCCTTTGAGCTAGGTGTGGAATGCAGTAGAGTCTTATAGAATAATTCTCACTCTTTTTCTGGCCCAATTAATATTCAATTATTTAAATAAAGTGGAACAGCTTCAACAAGAGAGATTGATTCAGAGCCATATCAGAAAATCCCACAGTCCAGGTGCTAAGGCACCCTGTTCAAATCCAGTCTCATCAGGCAGAGAGGGCCATTAAACCAGTGTCTCCCATATCCTGGGTGAGTACCCTAACTACTAGGCTAAAGGTTATAAGGGAGGCCATCTTCTCCACTTCACCAGGCCATTTTGCATGGAGTTAGTTGTTCTCAGAGATCACCTATTGGATTGGGACCTACAGGTAAGACAGGCAGTCCTCTACCTATCTTCTCAAAGGTTGTGGATCATGCAGGGCTTGGGCTGGAGATAGGCATCCAGATGCCTAGAGGGAGGCAGTTTTGTGCGTGCCCAGAGGCAGAAACGTAGGCGCCTAGGAGACTTTTATAGCAGGAATTTAGGCACCAAGTTAGCTTAGGTGCCTATAGGTTTAGGCAGCAACCAAGTGGGGAATTTTTTAATCAAAGTGATGCCTACAACTGGGATGTAGGCACCACTTTGATCCATGGGGGATCTGGCCCATTGGCCCTACCATAATACAAAAATTAGAATATGAAAGTTATGCACAAATTCACAAAATAGATATTATGCATTTTTATTTATTGATATTTGTGACATCTGATTAGCAGATAGCTCATTGTTGCAACCACTGTTATATATTTGCTGCAAATATCGTACAAAGGTTGTTGAGTGAGGTGTCTATAAAAAGGTTATGTTTTGCTGGTTATGATTATGCTATCTGTGTGCATGTCATAATTTATCAGATATGATAATCCTGTTTATATGTTTGTATCATCTTTGTATTACGAGTCACAGGTCTGTATTTCAAACTTGTGCTATGCTTCTGGGTGACACCCCCAGACAGTTTGGCATCAGCATTGCCTAGCCTGCTTCATGGTCCATTAAGGACCATCAGCTATACAACTGACCCATTGAGAGAAGGCAGCTACACCGTATGACTCAGCAAGGCATGCAGGGACATGCCTATGGAGAGAACTCTCAGGCTTCCAAGCCATGTGTTGGGCAGCTTGTGTTTGAAACAAAGGAAGCACAGGCCGCATGGCAAGAGACTATAAAAGGCAGCTGCATCTTCTCCGTTTTGTCTTCAATCCTGCTTCTTACCTCTGAAGGAACCTTGCTACAAACAGAAGCTTTGAACAATGGACAATGACCCATCCACACCGTGGACGTACTACAGAGACTTGATTTAAGCCATCAGTTTATCTCATCACCGCTACAAGCCTGAACCAAGAACTTTGTCATTACTGTATGTAATTGATTCCTTTAACCAGTTTTAACTCTCACCTTTCTTTCTTTTTATAAACAAACTTTTAAATTTTAAATACTAAAGAATTGGCATCAGCGTGATTTTTGGGTAAGATCTAAGTTATATATTGACCTGGGTGTGTGGCTGGTCCTTTGGGATCAGAAGATTATTTGATGAGACCAGTTGTAAAGAACCACTCATCTCTGAATCCAGTGTTTTTGGTGGTGATATAAGAACTGGAATGCCTGAAGAAACTGCCTTTATGTTTTCTTGTTAGCCAGTGTGGTGAAACAGGAGTTTATTGTTGTGGCTGGTTTGGTATATCTTATAAAAGAATAACCACCAGTTTTGGATTGTGTTTGCCCTATTTCTCAGCAGTTTGTCCTGAATTTGGCATTCTCAGTTGTGACCCACTAAGGCACGGTTACAATATTAAAGAAATTTTATTTAAAAACTATACTGAAGCATATAAAACAAACTGCAGTAAGGAAGAACTCCAGCTCCATCCTCTGTGGTCACAGAGGACTTCTGTATAGTGAATCTAGGGAGGTTCCCCTGCATGACAGGGGGCTGCATGTGGGGAAGCCACATGTGGGATCTGCACCTTTGTGGCCAGCACATCACTAACCAAGCACAGCTCTAACCATTACCATGGCATCTATTCACAAAAAGACAAGCCCAAAATATTTATCTTTTCCTCATAGCTTAATTTGTAGCCAGCAAGCTTAACTCCCTCTACCTTGAGCCTCAGTGTCAGTCTTATTGAATGAAAATTCAATTCTCATGCAAGGCTCTCAAGAGTAATTATAATGATAGGGAGAATAGTTCTGTACAAAGAACTCTAAATGAAATTCAACAGCAGCTTTTGTAGTAATAACAATACCCATTTCCCTGCATTTATAATCTATTCCTCTAGAAATGCAACCTAATGGTTTGTTTACCTTGCTTACAGCTGAGCAATGGACTCAGGGCTTCAGAGTCTTTCTGCAGTTGCCTGTATCTCTCCCTCCCTGGTTAAATGCATTTCCCTTTTGTAACCATACTCCTCACACATGTGGGATTCTATAGTATTACATTTACACATTCTTGCACGTGATAGCTACTGAAAACAGTCAAGGGTTGCTTCTGTGGGGTGCTGAGTATCCTGTAGTGCACATAGCAACTTGCAGGATCAGGCCAATTGTCTGTCCAATTTGCTTAATTAGAAAGTGAGCAGCTCTTTTTGAGAAATATCATTCAGAAGTCACCTTTCTGGGAAACTCAGACAAAACCCCATTATTAATTTTGTAATAAGTTCAGGGAATAGGAAAACCATTCTGAAAATGCAAAATCAGCTTCAGATTCTGTGACACACACTCCAGACAATATTTTGGGGATACTGCTCAGGAGACACTAAACCTAAAATATTCCTGGTATCATTTAGCAGAATCCTAGGTCATTTGCCAAATTCTAATAATAAATGCTATCCCCTTAAACTTGGGTCTAGGCAAATTAAATTTGATTAATTTAATCACATAGTCATCCAGTTATAAAGGTAGCAAGGAAACATCAGGAGGTGATTGGGAAATAAGTAGAACATACACTGTGAAGATGTTTGTATTGCTCAATTTTACTTTCTTAAATTTTGGAAGGATAACTGATGTTTTCTCTAGAATTTATCATATACAACAGTCCAGCAGATTAGCCATACATTTCTAAAAAATGTATTGTGGCAGCAAACCACAGGAGAAATGTGTATATTAAAATGCGCTCTACCACAGGATCTCAATTTCTTTTATTTTGAAACAAGACACTTTCAAACTAAAATGGTGATGGAGATAGGTTCAAAGCTCACAGTTTGTGTTGCAGCCAGAATAAAACAATAAAAGCACCAGTATCAGGAATTCCTATTATAGAAAAAAAGCACAATCAAATTGCACTTTTAACAAGTTGGCTGAAATTTGTCAAATTGGGAAAACAAATAAAACTCATGTTGGGCTAACCTCACAAGATTTGGATACGCACCAAAAATCCTTGATCCATATACACAGTTGAACACACTAACTTCCTTCCACCCTGCTGCAAAGCCTACCATGCCCTGGCTTCCCACTTCCTCCTTCTCATTGAATAGCCCTCAAGAAAGACTTCCAGCACTCTATAACCTTAACTACTCAAGATAATTGCTGTCCCTTGATAGGTTCCATGTTACCAAATCTCCCACCCTGGATGTTTCTACCACAGCCAAAGAGGTCTTGGTCCATACATGAATTTATACCAAAAAAAAAAAAAACTATCATAGGTTTCACCCCCATTCTGAACTTTAAAGTACAGATGTGAGGATCTGCATGAGAACCCCTAAGCTTAATTACCAGCTTAGATCAGTATGCTGCCACCACCCAAATATTTGAATCATTTGGGAAACTCTGTCTTCTCCCCCAAAATCTTTCCCTCCCAAGTACTATAACCCTTCCCTGGGTAGCCTTGAGAGACTCCTCCACCAATTCCCTGGTGAGTCCAGAACCAACCCCCTTGGATCTTAAACCAAGGAAAAATCAATCAGGTTCTTAAAAAGAAGGCTTTTAATTAAAGAAAAGAAAGGTGTAAAAAAAAAAAAAAACAAAAAACAAAAAAACACAACAACCGCTGGGAGAGAGCATACAAGCTTCTCTCACAGACAACAGATTCAAAACACAGAGGATGTTCCCCTGGGCAAAACCTTTAGTTACACAAAAGAATACCCAATTTGATTATTCCCCTAATACACAAGACAAGTTACAAAAGAAAATAAACATAAACCTATTTATTCCTTTTCTAATACTCACTACTCTGATAAGAGGCTGATTCCTTGATCTTTTCCACTTCGGCCAAAACTTAAACTGACTGAGACAAAGGAAAACTTCCCTCCTTCCTCTTGAAAAATCTTGTCCCCCCATTGGTTCCTCTGGTCAGGTGTCAACTAGGCTAGGTGAACTTCTTAACCCTTTATAGGTAGAAGAGGCATTAACCCTTAACTCTTTTTTTATGACAATACCCCTAACAAGCTATGGCTAAATTAAAAGAAAGGAGGTGGCAACGCCTCAAGTAACACCCTTTTATGGACTGGGGTGTGATCAACTTCCAGAGTCTTGAAGTATGAAAAATATTAGTCAACAAGGAATGGAAGACCAAATACACCTCCAAAATGCATAGGTAATAGGCCGAGATGCTACAGTACTATTCCAGACCCATTTCCTCAGACAGACATTTGGGGACACTGGCTCAGAGCACTGTCCCTTTTTGCACCTTTCATCACTGCTAGTGCATTTGCTTCTTGTGATGGGTGAATTTCATCTTTACTGAATATCTTCAGTACAGTTCATTCAGGGAGTTATGGAAAATACATGGTTAAAATGATAGAGACAAAGTGTGTGAGATAATATATTTTATTGGCCCAACTTCTGTTGGTGAAAGACAAGCTTTTGAGCTACACAGAGCTGTTCTTCAGATTACCTTTTGAAGGAAGAGCTCTGTGTAACTTGAAAGCTTGTCTCTCTCACCAACAAAAGTTAGTCCACTAAAAGATATTACATTAGTCCACCTTGTTTCTGTAATATCCTGGGACCAACAGGGCTACAACTACACTGCATAGTTAAAATCATGTCCATTTTATTTTGAAAACTTTACTATACTTTATTTATTTACGTAGAAATTTAGAAGAATCAGATAGAGGGAGAAAGCACTGAGGTATTAATATTTTTCCCAGCATAATTTGATTTTATATGCCCAAACCAAACACTATTTTTGCCCAGTCATCATGAGATTTTTACCAGGACCAACCCACGAATTTCTGAAACAAATGTATCTCTCCCCACACCATCTCAGTGCAGATGCTTGATCAGACTAGGAGAAAGACAAACCATGGGATCCTCAGAGAAAGGAGGAAGGGAGGGGCAGGCTTGGATGTTATGAAGCCTTCTCTGCACCCCGTCCCCTGGCCCAGAGTGCACATGGAGATAAGGCTTGGGCAGAGAGAGTGGCAAGGGAGAAGGAGGAGATTCTCTGCCTCTTCCTGCTGCCATTGGCTAGACTGTGCAGGGATGGGAGAGTTAGTTGATTGTTTCTTACATCTTCCCACCTCCTGTATCTGAAGGACCCAGGACATGGAGCAGCAGTTCTGCTGCAGTTGCTGCCTTGTCCTCCTGGTCCTAAAATAGAGGTATAGTTAGAACTTTGTTCCCAAGATGCTGTTAAGTCTGACCGATCACCAATTTTTGGAATTGGAGAGGGTTTTTTTTCCTTTGGTGTAGTATTCACAAGGTGCCTAGTGGGCTTTTTCACCTGCCTCACTGCATCCCAGAGGCCTAATTTTAGGCTAATAAGGAGTTAGGACAGGATTTAAAAGTTGTGAGCTTATAAGTGAGTTTGTTAATTTTTGCTGCAACTTGCATGCAGTATCTAGTCAGGCGACAGCCTCAAAGGGGCCAGTTCCCAGAAGTAAACATGAGAAAGAGACCTGGGAGAGGACTGGTGGATCCTATTAGCCTGTAGGAAGAAGTAATTCCCCAGCAAATGTAGAGAAGACATCAGCTCCAGTGCTGACCCGTTGAAAAACATAAAACTCTCCAGAGATACCTTGAAAGAAAGACTGGAAGAAGTACTATTACTGTTTTGTGGAACGGATTAGTGGCTAGTCTCATATGTGTCTAGAACTCTGACAGATGCAGAGACGATGTATGCACAAAAGGGATACTGGGTTGTGTATATGGATGTAAAAGATTTCATGACTTACTCTATGGTCATAGCTTCTAAGCAGAAACTGATCACAAACAACTGATTGCAATACACAAAAAGGGACTTGGAGAAGCACCACCAAGGATACAGTGACTACTTTTGAATGTACAGAAGTATGATGTAACCCTGGAGTTCCAACTTGGATGCCACTTAGTAATGGCAGACAAACTCTCAAGAACATATGCTCCATCTAGTATTACATAGCCTGGAACAAATAGTACACATATATGTGAACTTGATAAATGTCACATGTTGTATCTGCAGGCATAGGGGATGAATTGGAGACAGCTAAAGACATAATTCTGCAAGCAGTGATACAAGTCTTAAGTAAAGGAGAAAAAAAATCAGCATGTGCCATCTGCCTACTCATGCTATAAAAATGGAGTGTTCTTGAAGGAGACACAGATCACGGTTCCCACAGTGATGAGAAGGAAATTATTAGAATGAACACACGAAGGGCACCAGGAAATGACAATGAAGAAATGGTGAGTAGGTGTGGAAAGTGTCAGAAGTATGAAGATTCTCATCAGAAAAAAACAGTGATACCACACAAACAATTTGCAATTGCATGGCACAATAACACCTTCACGTGCAGCATAGACATCCCCTTTGAGAGTGATATTAATTTTTGTGTTTTTTCAGTGGAACAAATTTAGTCCTCATTTACTTCCATGCAGTCCAGTGGAGTTACACCAATATTGAATTTGTCCCAATTAGTTAAATGAGTTTATTTATTTGTTTGATAATTTTCACACCATTTTACATTTCTCTATTTGAAAAAACATTCTGTATGAATTTTTCTAAAATAAAATATGGGTGAGACAGAGAGAGAGGAGATTACAGTGGGTAAAAGGAAAGGGACAGTTTGATAATCTGAGGCCTTTTATCTCTTTAGTTTAAACAAAATTTGTAGTGAGATTTGAATTGACATTGGCAGACAGGTTTATATACAGAGGTCATAAGGCAATATTCCAAAGACATATGGAGCTGCAGCTTTACAGCCAGGAGCCTTATCGTCAGAATCTCCCACTGGCTCACAGCTTCACACCCATACAGGACAGCAAAAATAAATACATAAATAAAAAATAAATTTAAAAAGGCACAAACCAAAACAACAAATGAAAAGTAAATATATTAACATATTAAAGCTTAATAGTGTAGATGGGATCATGTCATGATAGAGGAATAAGCAATTATTTTCAGCAATTATGACATTTGAGCATTTAGCAACTGAAAAATACCGATAGAACTAATTAATATTATTATTATATGTATTTTGGTAGCTTCTAGGAGCCCCAGTTATGGACCAGAATCTCACTGTGCCATGAAGTGTATAAACATAGAACAAAAGCTTCTGCTAACATGTATTCCTTCTTGATCCTATTTTAAATTGATTATCATAATCTGCTTTTTCCACACCTTCTGCCCACTTACAGCTATTATTGAAATATCTGATTTTCAGGCATTGGAGTAAGCAAACAGCATCTTTTGAAGCTATGGACACAATATCCAGCAGGATTTTTCCTGGGCAGGAGTCGTGTGGCTGGCATATTTCCCAAGAGACCAAGCAAATGATTTCTAAAATACACCCAGTCTTCACTATCTGGGAGAGCAAAAATCTTGTGCTTGCTCTTGAAGCAAGGTCTCAAGGGCCAGCACTCTGGGCTGCCATTGTGCCATCAGACTGGCTTTTCATAGTAAATTTTCTGAAACAGAAATTGATTTTAATCAACCTTTCTTTCCCCAACTCATTCTACATTTGCTCAAAGTCCATTTTTATTTATTATATTTTAAAGTCCAGTGATTTCTGAGATATTACCCTTCACACATATAACCCCAAGGGCATTTGAAGTTCTGATGACATTGTGATCGCTAAACTTTAGTTGACTCTCAAATTCTCTTATTTATCATCCTTTGTCTTATTTCCCAGCAACATTAGGACTAAGTGTATAATAGTCTGTGCCTCTACTGGTAACTCCACAAAATGTGTCAGGAAATAGCCCTGTATTACCTCCAGGAAGAGGCACCCTTTCTTATCAATTCCATAATTGCCAGCCCACTCAATATTAGCTAATTGAAATCCCAATGATTAATGATCCATTCTTTTTACAGGCTTTCCTTATCTTCTTCTCCTTTCTAAACACTGTCTAGGAGGGCTATACCAATTTCCACTGATTTTTTTTTCTTTTAATTTGCTTATCTTTCCTCTTCATCTAAACTGTCCCTATTCAGGTGTCCAAACTACATATGCCATTTATTTCTTTTGTCAAATATCATTACTCATTCATATTGCCATATGTCTTTTTGTCCTGCCATGTCTATCCCTTTTACAATATGTATTTATCATGACATTTCTGCCTATATTCTGTCTCTCTCCAGCTATATTTGTAAAATGGGCATTGTGAAAGGGCAATTCTGCATGTCTACCTAAACTTCAAACTGCACAAATATCTGACATTACCACCCACTCTGGGACTCACAGCCAATTGTTACAAAAATGAATTTTCTAAAGAAACAGCATACTTCAAGAATTGCAGATAGGCTGGCTGTGCCTGCTTCTTTGGTCGACTGGAAGCAAGTGGCCTTTGTCTTCTTAATGGAAGCTGTGGGTCCTTAGCAGCTTTGAAAATCTGACCACTAAGGTGCCCAACAGTAGGCATCCACATTTGAAGATACTGGCCTTCTTGGTTCGGTGCTTCAATTTCCTCATATGAAAAATGGCAATAATAATTCTCTCCCACTTCACCGGAGATTGTGAGGGTAAATTTGTTATTGTTTTAATAGTCCTTTGATATTCTGGGATGGAATGTGCTATAGAGGTATTATTTATTTTCTAATAGTTGAAATCAGAGTATCTAAGAAAGCAATGCATATATTGTGTTATAACCAGCCATGGGCCATGTCTGAAATACTTGACCACTGCTAGAGTATCATCAAAATACAGTATCGGCTGTTAATTTTACCCTAAATGTGTCAAGCAGAGTATTGAATACCTGAATACAAATTTTGGGAGACAGAAAGATTTCATCACTATCAATAGTGCCATTTCATCTGAAAAACGTATTTCGAAAGTCATGTTTTGTTGATATCACAAAGTCAGTAAACACTCTCTGCAGTCAATCTCAAGCATTATAGCTTCTGCTTTACTGTTATGTCAATGCTACTTTCAGCAGTGCATGGAAACATTTTCACCTATAAGACTCTACCAAGAAATGATACAGCACTGCTAAAGCAGAAACTTGAATCCTTGAGAATACAGACTTAGCTACGATACAAACCTTTTGAATAGCTCAAAGAGATCTAGTGAAAACAAGACTCTTACATAACAATTGCATGAATACAAAAAATGAAGAGTAACTACATTTATCGAGTATCGGGGTAGCCGTCTTAGTCTGTATCTACAAAAACAACAAGGAGTCTGGTGGCACCTTAAAGACTAACAGATTTAATTGGGCATAAGCTTTCGTGGGTAAAAACCTCACTTCTTCGGATGCATAGAGTGAAAGTTACAGATGCAGGCATTATATACTGATACATGGAGAGCAGGGAGTTACTTCGCAAGTGGAGAACCAGTGTTGACCGGGCCAATTCAATCAGGGTGGATGTAGTCCACTCTCAATAATAGATGAGGGGGTGTCAATTCCAGGAGAGGAAAAGCTCCTCCTCATCTATTATTGGGAGTGGACTACATCCACCCTGATTGAATTGGCCCCGTCAACACTGGTTCTCCACTTGCGAAGTAACTCCCTGCTCTCCATGTATCAGTATATAATGCCTGCATCTGTAACTTTCACTCTATGCATCTGAAGAAATGAGGTTTTTACCCACGAAAGCTTATGCCCAAATAAATCTGTTAGTCTTTAAGGTGCCACCAGACTTCTTGTTCATTTATCGAGCTGAACTTCTTTGCTTCTATGTGTACACCTGGGAAACAAAATGTGATTTGGTGGTTGTTTCTTTAAAATTATATTAAAGGTGCTGTTCCTTGGAGATTTAAGTCCTCTTTACATTCACAACACTGGAAAATTTGTGCTTCCCTATACTTTCATGCCAAAATTCCTCGCTTCTCTGCTGGAAAAAACTACCATTGGTGTTTCCTAGTTCACTCTCCTAATTCCAATCAATCCTAAACCAGTGCTCAGAGGGTTAGCAAGGATGCCAACTGTGATGGTGGTGATATTTATGATGTGGACACCATTCTTTAGGACCTGAGATGAAACCACTAATTTATATTTAGTGTAGACCACTAAAAAGTCATTCTCTTTCCATCACTAGATTAAGGCTGACAGCCTGAAGGGAAGAGCCACTTCCCATCACCAATCTCCAGAGCCACATAGTTGTCCCAAAAAATAGGATCTTATGTTCTACTGAAATAATTGTAACAATCATCAACAACAAAAAATAGGGTGATTAAGAATACATTTTTGCAAGATTTACTTCTGCACTCCTGTACTAATTTCATGTAGACAGATAGACTGACCAATGACTACACACATCCATAGAAAGGAGAGAGATCATTCAGTGTACTGTGACTATTATGTGCTGTGCCATCATGACATTCTGGCTTTAGCGCTGGTTTTATGGACAAAGGAGCATCACCTCAGTGTAAAACACAGAGCTGATGTAGGGGCTCTCTTGCCTCTCTCCCTCCTTGTTCAGGGAGTAGCAGGGGAACTGAGACATGACCAAGATGCCCTTATGTCACATGGATCCTTGGATGCATTTCCAGCCCTCTGTAGCCAGGGCCAGTGCTACCATTAAGGCAAACTAGGCGGTTGCCTAGGACGCCAAGATTTGGGGGCGCCAAAAAGCAGTGCCCCCAATTTTTTTTTTTTACAGTGTTCCTGAGCTGGGCTGCCAGTGGCGCGCTGACACGTGCGGCTCAGACTCCCTCTCCCAGCACAGCGGCCACTCTACTTCTCCCGCCTCCCAGGCTTGCGGCGCCAATCAGCTGTTTAGTGCTGCAAGCCTGGGAGGGGAGGAGAATTAGAGCGGGGATGGCGTGCTCGGGGAGGAGGCAGAGCAGAGGTGAGCTGGGGTGGGGAGCTGCTGCACGGCTCCCGGGGTGGGGGAGCTGCCACAGGGCTGTGGGGGGGCACAAGGTGGAAGTTTTGCCTAGGGCGCGAAACTTCCTTGCACCGGCCCTGCCTGTAGCAAATGCAGCCCATGGTAAGTCGCAGCAGCCTCAAGAGACTTGCCTTCACAGAGCAGAAGAAAGCTCAGGGGACTGCAAACCTGAGCTTTAAAACACCTTTGCATATAGCCCCCAGCTTTGTCCTTTGTGAAGTTTGGCCATACCAAAGGATCTACCCTATTATAAATATTTAAAAGCTAATAAAAGTGACTATCAAATCCTAGATATTTTAACTGTGTCACAGATACTGACTATAATAGTTACAAAAAAAGTCATCATACATAAAAGTGTTACAAATTGCTAGTCATCTTAATGCGCACACATATCTTCCATTAATTTTATATGTGTACGTCACTCCCATTCAAGAGGTGAATATACACATGATAAGGTACAGCAAGGATATTGCTTTATGGGTAAGTGTCTATCATAATAGGGCCCAACCTCGTGGTGGCCTTTAGGCACTTCCACAATATAAATGTTAAGTAGTAATAATAAAATGGTATTTGTGGCCCCTTGAGTATGAGTGCAATTAATTTATGTAATATTGTACATCCTGAACAACTGTACTAAGCATTTTCCAATGTGGAATGTTTACTGCAAGGTAAGAATTTTTTTACAGATACAGGGTATTGCTGACTGATGGAAATGATCAGTGCTCTAATAATCTGGTTGCCTGGGGCTGAAAGGGGGGATACCCAGTAAGTAGAATAGCTATAGGCCAAAATGTTAGAAATAACATTGAAGTTAAAAAAAAATCCATAACAGAATGAAAACCATCCTATGTGCCAAGTATCACTAACTATGGCTTACACATACATTAGGCTCCTATTGTAGCATCCAGATTCAAAGTCCTTTTTCCAATGGTAAAAGATGTTTGTTCTGAAACCTACAAAAATAACTCCAACAATAAAATTCATGCAAAAGTACTTGCTATTATACACATATATACAGACAGCAATCAGTACAGTTCTGGAGGCCTAGCAGCAAGTTAATGAGGTTTCAGTATTCAGTAACTGAGATAAAGCTGACTCAGAGAAACAACAGAGCTGTCAGATTGTCATTTCTAACAGGCAACATAATAAACCTATACCAGAGGGCAGTTAAGAATAAATGCACAATAATCATCTGATAGGAGATAACAATCTAACAATCTTTTTCCTTATTTAAGAATGGTCCTGCCTAACTCATCTTATTGAACTGCTTGTTTATGTATTTACTTACTTGATGGATGTCTAAAAGGCTGGTAGTAGCCTGGTGTGCATGTGTGACATGGATATTTAACATTTTTCACAGGACAGTGCTCCACTCTATAGAAACACGGTCCAGGAGAATGGGTAAATTACTTCTTAAAAACTCTAAATACCTCAGGACTATGAGAACATTAACTCCCATGAGACTGATCAATATTTAAATATCTATTATTTGAATACAGTCATCAGTATTGGCATTAGAGATGGGACAACAACCTAATGTAGGTAGATAATAGTTGAATATAGAAGCTTTTGTGTGGGTATTAGCTGAATACTAAATAAGAAAAGTGGGGGTTAATAGTAAATTATCCACATCCCTCTTATCTCCCTCGGAGATGGTATGAATTAAGTGAAGGGCCAGCTCTTTGTGGAGGGGGAGGAGGAAAGCCCTGCCATAGTTTCCAAAATGCCCACCCCCGTACTCCCTTTGGGGAAGGAGAGTGATATCTCCCACTTGTGTTCCCCTCCAAACACCATTCACCGGAGGGGAATGAAATTAACCACCACCAAATGAAAAGAACATAGACATAATCTCTCACACGTGGCAGCAGTAGCCAGTAGCCCTCTACTGGGTCCTATTGCAGTAGCGCCATTCAAACTTCTCTGCATTCTGGGGTCCTACTGGACATATGTTCCAAACTGCATCATACATCTCAAAAGCTCGCAGCTTCCATTTTTTGGCTCAAAGGTTTTAGAAATGCTATGCACTCTGGGTTACAAGATACTGTCTAAACTTCAGAGCAGAGGGAATTTGAATGTAGCTGCAACAGACCAAAGTGGCTACTTCAGTGCAATGGCAGTCATTTTAGGTATTCAGAGTTTAAAGTTTATTTGGTGGCAGCTTTGGGGTTGCTCTCTTTTGTTCTCTTGTTTTTTCACTTTTCCAGTATCCATTCAAAAACTGCAGTTATTCAGATATGAAATTAATACAATTAGAGTATCTGTCACACCATTGATAGTTTCTTATTGCAAATAGCTCAATTCTCTCACCACAGAACATGAGTAACTTACATCAGTGGCATGGACCTTTTATAATAATAAAATAACAATATAATTATTATATAAACAAAGACTTTGGCTTTATACAACTCAAGTCCCAAGACACAAATAAACCAGGAGATTGCAACATTAAACATAGTAGAAGTTATTCAAGTACATTGTAATTGTGCTGGCACGAAGCATGTGAAAATTTATCTTCATATTTTCAAAGTGGCACATGAGGTTTTAGCCTCACAGCTTCTGTTAAAATCACTGGAAGTCACATGGGTAAACCCCTGTGCACTGTAGTTTTGAATATGCACAAGGTTATACTCTGAAATTCTATAGTTGCATTATATGGGGGTTCAAGTCCTTCAGGGTATTTAACCAACATAAGGGAGCGTAATCAGTGATCAACGAGAAGGTATTGTCCAGGAGGTAGTACTTGAGAGAGTCTATGGCCCATTTAATTGCCAGTGCTTCTTTCTCAATAACTGAGGAAGCTCCATCCCTGGGGAATAATTTTCTACTTAAATACAGGACTGGGTGCTCCCCATTTGCAAAGTCCTGTGAAAACACAGCACCAAGTCTGACATCCGAGGCATCCGTAAGTAATAAAAATTCTTGGGGAAAGTCAGGATTAAAAAGGATGGGTGATTGACAAAGGCTTGTCTTTCAGGTGTTAAAAGCCCTCTCAGAGTTTTTATCCCATTTGATTTTCTGGGGACTACTGCCTTTTATAAGGTCTCTTAGGGGAGCCGCAATCAAAGCAAAGATAGCCAGGCCCAAGAAGCAACTCACTTGCCTTTTTGTCTGGGTATGTAATTAACACAAGCACTTCATCAGTTACTGTTTTCAAGAGCCTACCTCCCACACAGTATCCAAGGTGGGTCACCTCTGTGGTTGCTAACTTACATTTAGTTGGTGAGACTGGCTTATTGGAAAGATCCTAATACTCCTCTCATGTGCTGCAGATGATACTCCCAAGTGACGCTATCATGAAGTTATGGATAATTATATCGTCTAGGTAGGCAGTGAAATATTGGTAGTAGGGACTGAGAACTTTATTCATGAGGCATTGAAAGGTTGCCACAGTCCCCATGCTGTCCAAATGGTATTGTTTTGAAATGAAAGTGCCCACAGGTGGTTGAAAAAGTGTCTTCCCTCACAAGGAAGGGGATAAGGGGACTTGTCAATATCCCTTTGTGAGATTGATGGTACTTAAGGTATCTCGTGGCACCTAACCCATAAAAATAGGACTCTGTCTCCCAGATGGAAAGAATGCAGGTATGCCCCTTGATTACAGCATTGTTCTTGTATCTATTGTTCCTTCCATTGAATTTCTCTAGCAAATGTACTCAGCCTTTTAAGACACGCCCTTAGGTGGATAATATACAGGGCTGAGTTGACAATACTCACATCCTGTTCCTCCTAACCTTTATGCAGCAATTTAAGATCCTCTGAGACTGATGGCCATACAATAGTTCAAAGGGAGAGAAGCCTGTAGAGGCCTGCAGGATCTCCCTTATAGAGAATAAAGAGTGGTGAAAGCAGTTGATCCCAATGACTGGGGTCAGATCTGACAAAGCACTTCAGCATTTCTTTTAGGATTTTGTTAAATCTTTCTAGGAGACCATATGTCTATGGATGATATACAGAAGTTCTCCAGGAATGAACGTCAAAAGGAAGCACAGCTCTTGCATCACCTGCACGGTGAAGTTGGTCCCTTGGTTGGTTAATATTTCATGAAGGAACCCCTCATGTGACAAAAGTTTCATAAGTCCCCAGGCCAGTTGAAGCAGGACAGTACTCATCACAGCACCTTCTCTTGCCCCAATGGGCAGCACAAGTGATGCATCACTAGTCAGCAGTATTTGTGTGGCACTAGTAATTGTGTCCTCGTTTCCAGATTGATGGTCTTGCTTAATGTGATATATGTGTTCCTTCTCAAGCACAAAATGGGGTATTTCTCCAGCCACTGAGGTTCCATCTCTCCTCCATTTTGGAGGCCTGTTGTTCATAGGCATGGCTTAATGTGGGATCATCTTTTTGTTCCTGAACAAAGTTTCTTGCTTGTACTGGGGCTCCCAACACCAGGATGGATATCTTCTCCTCTACTCTGACTGAGGTCAGGGTGTTCTCAAGATCCCTTTCCATAGGTCTGCTTTTTCCCCAAGTCCTGCTAGTCCCATGTGTTCTGTGCGAAAGGAACAGTCCCAATCAATAACCATTGACCTGACCATTCATGACCTGCCTAAAAAACATCCAGTCTCATTCTATTATTATCTGGTATGCCAACTCTCTGGCCAGAGCCACTCTGAAGGCTTCAGTGTGTGCTCCCACAATCAATCGTAAGTACTGGCAGGGGGAGACTTTTACATCACCACGTATGCACTGTTTACAGGTTGTCTCTCTTAAGGCTTCATCTTCCATAGTGAGGGAGGCCTGAACTACTATCTGGCTGCACTAGGAGTGCTTATATTGTCTTCTTTTATACCCAGACCAGTACTCTCAGTTTGTGAGGGTTTGTGAGCATGCATCTCTATGGTCCAGACCCGGGTGTATTCACATTCCATAAGGGGGCATTCCTTCCTCACATGACCTTGCTCCCTCCAGGAATAACAAGTTATTGGGCTGGCTGCAGGGGTGTATTTCTTTGTTGGAAGTAGATTTTTGGTCATGAGATGGCACTAGCATTTCCATCTGAGAACCCTGTCTCAGCCAACTAAGGTATAGAGTGGACTTTTGGGTGGGGCCTCGCCCTAACTCTACCCCATTGTTCTCCCAGGCCTGTCCCTGATCAAGCAGGTAGCTGGGCCTTCCTTTAGAGAAATTCTAAACAAGTCCACCCACAAGCAGGGGTTAAGGGCTCAGTGTCTGTGTCTTGTTTTTCCCTTTCATCAGTCCTGGGGGCCACTGAGCGTCGGGGGCCATTGATAGTCAGGAAAATTTTGTGTATAGGGATCCCTCAGCCACTATGAAATTTTCCATCAGTGCACAGTGCCTGACAAAAAGCAACAAAGAGTCCTGTGGCACCTTATAGACTAACAGATGTATTGGAGCATAAGCTTTTGTGGGTGAATACCCACTTCGTCAGACGCACGTGTATGCGTCTGACGAAGTGGGTATTCACCCACAAAAGCTTATGCTCCAATACATCTGTTAGTCTATAAGGTGCCACAGGACTCTTTGTTGCTTTTTACAGATCCAGACTAACATGGCTACCTCTCTGATACTTAGTGCCCGACAGGGACTCAGGTGGTGTCGTAACACCCACTCTAGACCTCTTGCCACCAGTAACCAGATAAATTGTTCAGTTAGAATTAACTCAGCAACCTGGGCCCCAGACCACTCCTTGGGGTGGAGCCACTGCCAACAGTGTTCCTTCAAGAATTGGGCTTTTACATGAGGTCTGGCAACTTTGAGGTAAGTTTCTGACCTAAATTGCTGACTGTCTCTCTTCATTGCTATCTAAATAGTCTAGACCCCTTTTCTACTAGAAAAATGTGTGTGCGGGGGGAGAGTAAGACTGTGTAATAATCCTTTTTGACTCATGTAAATTTAGTTTTTTTCATGGAAGATTCAATTAAAAATATTTTTTGTAGCTTAAGTCTGTGCTATTAATATTTAGCAGGGACAGGAAAACCATTCAAACTAGATCAGCACATGTTAGTGCTCTGCACATGTTAATTATATTTTTTATTAGCTTTTTCTCTCTCCCCTTCTTAATGCTCCTTTTATTATCCTCCTGTCTCTGTATTTATTTATTTTTCTGCTCCATTTTCACACCAATTTTTCATTGTTTTTTTCCCCTCTACTACATTTTGCATCAATTTCTTTCCTAAACAAAATGTAAACTAATTTTGAGTTCCAGTTAAAGTTTTCCACTAAAATGTTCAGGTGGATTTGGAATCAGGCAAAATAAATTTGCCTGCCCCTAGTAAATACAGCATGATGGCACAAAAGGAGGCTGTTATAGCACCATTTTTGTCTGTCAGAGAGTACTTGAATGAAAGCTGGATCTCTCAAGATTTCCAACCCAAAGGAGTTTAGCTTTTGAGGGATCCAAACTTTTCAATCTTTATTCAGATTTTGAGGCCTTTTGAGATTATTTTGTCATTTATTGTCTTACCTGTATAAAATTCCACCTGCTACACAGTGAAGACTCTTGCCCAGCCAAAGTTTGGGAAGGGGTAAAATGCTATTTGATGTTGTCTCTTGAATCACCCACTTTTCTCCCATTATCGTTACAAGAAAGGATGAGTGACCATTCTGTTACAGGCACTTTACTAAGTCTTAATAAGTTCCTGCTTAGATCATTGTGGTCAATTCTAGGCACACATTTAAAAATTGTATCATACTGCTTGGAAAGGTAAGGAGAAAAAGTAATTACATTGATCTCAGTGCTGAAAATATGAGTGAGCTATGAATGACAGGCTGAGAAATCCTAATCAATATAAAAAAAGAGCTTTAAAGATCATTTAATTGAAGTAGAGTAAGTAGAATCTTACACGGTTTAAATAATGTCAACAGAAAAGTTACTGTTTTCAGCTCAGTACACATGATAAGACTTTGAGAGTCATAAGCACCTAATACCATCTCAGGAATTTAGTAGTGGGTAAAGATTAAAGCTTACTGTCTCAACAGGGTGCTGAGCTCTTGATTTATGTTTTTTATAACATCAAGTCTGGATTATTGTAATACCCTGTTTGTAGGCCTCTTTGATACAGTGGTTTTCTGGGCAAAAGGCTTCAAAATGCAGAGATTATAGGAACTAGAATTCTCAGTGGAACTGAACTGTAACAACATCCTGCTAGTGCTGATTGGCTTATGTCAGGTATTAAACTGATTTCAAAAATGTGCATGCTACTTTAGTTTAGTATGAAGCCTTAAATTACCTTTTTTCCCCCCACTTTTTTTAAAAACATTTCTCATTTGCTCAGTACATGACATATTATTGTGACTCCTGATGGTACTATCAGCTTGAATCTCTATGTGACCTCAAAATACATTGATTTCAGTGGGTGTTGACAACAGTCAGTACCGCATGGGCTTAGGCTCAAGTAAATGGGATATGCTACCTGCTCTAAAAGACCTTTAGGACTCTGTCTCTCTCTATTCCAGGATCCACCTTGTTAAATTTAAATTGAAAATTTGAAACTGGTGGAGATTCTTGAGCTGGTTTTTAAATATATCTTTTACATTTGAAAAATAACTATGATTAATAGTGTGACAAAGTTCCTCCTCTATCTTGGTGGATCCTGCACTTATTGGCGGATTTTCTTGCCTCAGAGATTCACCATGTGGGTTGGGGAACAGCCCAGAGACCTTCCCCTCTGGAAGAACCCACAGTCCAGGTCAATTGGGAGGTTTGGGGGGAACCCAGGCCCGCCCTCTACTCCAGGTTCCAGCCCAGGGCCCTGTGGACTGCAGCTGTCTATAGTGCCTCCTGTAACAGCTGTATGACAGCTACATCTCCCTGAGCTACTTCCCCCTGGCCTCCTCCAAACACCTTCCTTAGTCTCACCACAGGACCTTCCTCCTGGTGTCTGATAACACTTGTGCTCCTCAGTCCTCCAACAGCACACTCTCAGCTCCTTGTGCCTCTTGCTCCCAGCTCCGCACACTCACACCACAAACTGAAGTAAGCTCCTTTTTAAAACCCAGGTGCCCTGATTAGCCTGCCTTAATTGATTCTAGCAGCTTCTTAATTGACTCCAGGTGTCCTAATTAGCCAGCCTGCCTGCCTTAACTGGTTCTAGCAGGTTCCTGATTACTCTAGTGTAGACCCTGCTCTGGTCACTCAGGGAACAGAAAACTACTCATCTAGTGACCAGTATATTTGCCCTCTACCAGACTCCTGTTCCCCACTGGTCTGGGTCTGTCACAATAGCTATGATTAAAGAACAAGGAAATAATATTTGAAAAATATGAACATATAAATCAGCTAGTTCAGTTATGTATCCTAGAATATTAAGAGAATCAGCTAATACCATTGACAATTTCCAAAAAGTCATAGAAAACTAGGGAGTAATAAATGATTGGAGAAAAATAATATATGCTAGTAATTCTGCTTTTTTTAAAATATGGAAAGGAATAATCTTAACAATTGCCATCCAGTAAGTCTAACTTCTATGCTCAATGAATAGTATGGAACAAATATGAAGAGGAAAAAAATCACTAAACATTTAGGCTTGATTTTCAAGAGAGTTCTTCATCCAGAATGAGGGCCAGATTGCAACAAGCTTATCACATTGGGTTCTCAGCTCTTGTGAGAATCTGGCCCAAGTGTTACAATGGGTGCTGATGGCCACTAAGCACTTCTGAAAAACTGTGACTTATTTAGGTGCCTTAATTGAAGCTGAGATCTTTTGAAAACCTAGATGTGATTGGGGGTGTTAAGCCACTTGGAGGGCTTGGTCCCTCACTGGGGCAAGTGCAGATGTGCAATGAAGTAGGCACAATGCCTCCTGCTGCACCACCAAGGAAGAAGCAGCAGAATTCAGATTCTTCTGTCTGCCAGCTCTTCTAGATGCTGTGGAGGATGCTCAAGTCAGAGCCCCACCCACTTCCCTCCCACCCCCATTCAAGAGGTTAGTGCCAATAGCAGAATGAGACCTGTGGCCTATTTGAACTCTGTAAGTGGGACCCAACTGAAATAAGTAGTTTTGCCATTGACCTCAAATGAGACCAGGATTAGACTCTGAATTCAAGGACTGTCTCTGGGATTGGTCCCTGTGAAAAGAATGCCAAAGGTCCTTAGGTCCTCAGCCTCCCTTATATACTTGTGTAGATTTCGCCAAACACAAACGGGCACCTCTGGAAGTTAATGGCATAATCAGCAGCAATAAGCAGCATGGTTTTATAAAGCATAAATCTTACTTGGCACATTTGTTCTCTTTTTCTTTCTTGATAGAATTATATTGTGTGTGGAAGGACACAGAGTGTGAGTTTTATGTTTAGCATTTAGTAAAGCACTGGATGCTGTGTTTCATGAAACCTTGTTTTAAAACAATTCTTATTGGCTTGGTCAGGAACATTGGCTAAATGTTTTTAAAAAGGTAATGGTAAAAATCAATGTATTGAATTTGGGGGTAGCACACAGACTGTTGTGATAGATAGGGCAATTTCCTGCAATAGCCTTGAAAGACCTTATTGTATTAAGTTTACATATTATTCTGAGCCAGGATTGTATGTAATCTCTTTAAGGGGGAGATATGACAGATATTGCGACCCCCTGGAGTATCTTTGGGGTCCACTGTTTTAAGTGTATGATTTATGTATTATTGTGCTCCACTCCTTGGGAAGGGCTACCATAGCTCCTCCAGGAACTAAAAAGAGTGGTGATGAGTAAGGCAAAATCATCCAGTTTGTAACTCCCTCAGAAAGTTACGAACTCCTTTGGAGGTTCACATATACTTGTTCAAACTAGATTATCCAGAAACCAACAAACAAAGAGAGGACTTTTGGATAAATAGCCCCTAAATTTAAACTGACTCAAGACCTTCTTTCTGATCCAGCAAACAGACAGGATCTTCTGTCCAAGAGGTGGGAAGGATTGGAAGGACTGAACCTAGTAAGGCCCCATAATACTAATGGCTGACCTCTGGTCAGCTTTTAGCAGGCATAGAGGAACTTTTATTGTTTTAATGTGTTATCTGTATTGCTTGTATCTTAAGAATAAATATGCTTGCTTAGAAGGAGCTGTGTGATAACTTATAACTATGAGCAATACACTGCTCATAGCCATCTGACAGAAAGCAAAGTGCAGGCACTGGCCTATTAAGGCAATTTGGGTTGCTGGGTATATTGCAGTGTAAACCAGGGACCTGTGCAGCCTTAAAACTCCAGTCAGGAGGGACTGGTATCTGCCCAAGAGAGGTGATGCCTGGAAGCCTAAAGTGGGCACCCTTGGTGGACTGCAGAAGGGAAATACAAGTGCAGGTATCCTGAAACTGTGAAAGTTGTTACTTCTGGTCTTACTTCATATCTTCACTAGTAATGGAGGAGGCAGTAAACAGTAAGTTAGAGTCGGCTGCGATTTTTTCCCATGTACAATTTTCCCACTGGAAAATGTAGTTTCAATTAAATTGATGCGACCCACTGGAAAATGTTGATTTCAACTACATTTTACCATTTTCACTTTTTCATTTCAACATGTCAGTTTGAAAACATTTTTCATTTTGATATTTCCAACTGAAATCTTTTCAGAAATTTTTGTTCCACAACATGTTTGGATATTTTGACTTTCTGTTCCAATTCAGAACAGAGACTAATTTTAAAATGTTGAAATTTCCTGCAGGACAAATCTTTCATTTCCCTATTAGCTCCACTGCACACTAATCAAATATATACACCAATTAATTATACAGATAGTACTAATTTGGAAGGGACTGAAATTCCCATTCTGGACAGAAATTGATTTTAAGAAGTATAGATATTAGATATGTGGGCAGAAACTAACAAAATGAGATTCATTTTGGAAACAATGTATATTAATTAGTTGTTTGGATCACTCTCATGAGTAAATACTAATAAGCATACAGATAGGTTGTACAATCAGGTACTGAGATACCAAGGTGATAAATACCTTTGATATACTGTTAGGTAGGGAGGTAAGATTAGATAAATAAATAAAGTGCAAAGTATGTAAGAAAAGACATGGATATAATGTTTTGGGGGAACATAATGTCAACAATCCATAAATATTTGAAGGCTGGAAACAGCAATGATGCTGATGAATTATTCAGTCTGGTGTATGTGGTATAATTAAGAATTCTGTTTTGAAACAGGAGGAAAAAGGTATGAGGGAAGCATCTTTGAGCATGGGACGTTTTAGGATGGAATAGTGTCATCAGAGAAGTGATGAAGTCACCAACTTTTGGGAATGGACAAAACACTAGAAAATCTAGTTTCAGGAACAATCTTCTATCATCATGGAAATTAACTGGATGACCAAATATATCATAACATCTCTAATGTCTACAATTCTATTGTATCTCTACATTTTCCCAATAAAGCTGTGAAGTCCTCGAATGCTATTTGACAATTACTTGGTCCATGTATTGAAATATTCAGTAGTTGCTTGATGTATGTACTGCAGCTGATGTGTATGTAAAACACTCTAGTATACACCTAATCCAAGGGCTTGCTAGAATATATAATTAAATGTAAAGGAAGTAAAACATGTTTTAAAATCCTTCAGAAACACTGAATTCAGAAAATGAAATGTTTATAGCTACCAACAAAACACCAGTTATGAAAGCCTTTTCCTTAGTATGGAATTTTCTAACTACAATACTAGAAATGCCCTCGAGGCAAGGACATTTTTAGCTGTAGTGATCATCATCTACTTTTCTCTTGCCCTGAGAGAAATACTTCATAATGGTTCTTGATGTTCTGTGTTGAGAATGTATGATACTAGTTAAATGTGATTTTGCTTTTGTGGAGAAAGATAAGGCATCACATTCCTGATTTTTCATTGCTAATAGTTAAAATGTAGGCATATTTCCAAGAGCTTATGTACTACAAAGCCCATTAAACCTAAATTATGTGGCAAGGCCCATGTGCGTTTGTGTAGTCTAGGTGTAATGAATTCTGTGGAAAACTGGGAATTATGCAGTAATATTAATGGATTACAGAATCCTTTGATGACCTTTCAATTTACTGAAATAAATTCTAAAAACACACCACAGTGTAAAAATATATAACTGGAACATATTATTTACCTATTCTGTAATGCAGGATTATCACTCCCCTAGGGCTTAGTAGCTCTGCAGAAGGAAAACCTTAGGTCTTTCAAGGCCTTGTTCAACCTATTACAAGTTTCATTATGAAACCAAAACATAACTGTGAAACTGTGTATTGAACAAGTCAGTTCTACCCAGAGAAAGCAAAACCTTTTGCTTTATGTTTCAATGAAAGCTTTGTGGACTGAGAAAAAATTTCACATTAAAATTGGTTTAATTGTTGTGTTTGCACCTGAAATAAACTGACTATCTCATGGTTTCAGATTTTATTGCCTAAGATTCAAAGCTCTAGTCTGAACTTTTAGTCCTCTGCTTTAATTGATATAAATACTCCCTCCCAAGGAGAAATTTTATATTTACGAGTATCAGATTATTAGTACTTCACATTAATGACTCAAAGCCAGTCTTTTCAGTACATCCAATTTATATCCAGAAAATGGCAATTCATACTGGAAAATGACTTCCAGAATCAAGTCATGATTTACCAATACAAGCCTATGATGTACACACACCTTAAAGATACCATCTCACTCTTTTGCCCAACAAAAGATGCATTATAGATAAACCAAATCCAAATTAAACAGATTTACCTGTAGTGTGTATGTATCTGCAATAGATAATGAGAGTCCACTGGGAGAATACTCACTACATGTGTCTACCCTGGGGGCAGTGGAAAAATATCTGCTTCATCCATCCATGCCTGACATTTAAGAAAATGTCCTTGGGTCATTTGGGACTATATTAAATGACTAAAAGCAGATCAAAGGTTAGGCACCTTCTGCTTTTGAACTTGTTGGAGGACAAGAATCTTTATACACCCAGCCAGAAAGAAAGCCCATGGGCAAGGGACAAAGAGAGAGAAGTTATTACATACCAGTTCTGCCACCCTTTCTTATGTTATGTAGTTTGCCAACCATGTTTAGTCATGAAAGTAGTCAGTGGGACTAGTCATCTAAGTTCATGCATAAATGTTGACAAATCAGGGCCTTAGATACAAAGACAGTGTTTGGTAAAGCTTAGCAAACAATTGATTTTTTTCAATTTGGCCACTGAACCAAAAAATTCCCCCCAAATTTGTTCATTTGGAATCAAAACTGAACAAAATCAGAAACAAAATTGTTCAGGTCCATTGAAATCAACCCTTTCCAAAGGAAATGTCAATTAGAATAAATATTTTCAAAACTAAAACAGCATTTGAAAACAATGTCAAAATAGTTCATTTTAAAATGTCAAAACAAAATGTTTAGACATATTTTAAATATCTTTTTTTTCCAGTTAAAACTATTCTCTGAATTCAACCTGAATTTGCAAGTGGTTTTGGTGACTCCAAAATTTTGCCCCCCCAAATTTGCCCAGCCTTAGTACTCAGACAATCACTTAGATACTTGATAAAACAGCCCTGTCCCCATTTAAGTTAATGGCAAAACTCCCATCAACTTCAATAGGGTCAAGAATTTGCCTAAGATCTTAAAATTCACCTCTGCCATGGTGCATACAGAATAAAATGTGTTTATTTTGCTATTACCTCATTCTGCTATCTGCTAACCTTCCTCTCGCTGTTTCATCTACCTGTTGCATCTTGTCACGAACCTATACTGTAAATTCTCTGAGCAAGTGACTTGTCTTTTTTTTACATTTTTGTACAGCACCTGGCAGAAAGGGATCCTTGATTGAGTCCTCTACCCCTTAGAGAAATACAAATAAGAAGGATCAATAGATACCAATAGATACCAATTATCCCCAGCAAAGACTCTCAGCTGGTATTTTGTTTATTTTTGGGTTATATATTTTGTGCAATATTGTTCAACACTTTCAGTTGTGGTGAGCATATTTCCCTACCCATGAGTTCAGGATCCTAACAAAAGGAAGGAAGGAGAGTAGCAAAATACAGACCCTGGACTTCAGAAAAGCAGACTTTAACTCCCTTAGGGAACTGATGGGCAGGATCCCCTGGGAGGCCAATATGAGGGGAAAAGGAGTCCAGGACAGCTGGCTGTATTTTAAAGATAGAATAGAATATATGGCAGGCGACCAGCTTGGCTTAACATTGAAATCTTCAGTGAGCTTAAACTCAAAAAGGAAGCTTACAAGAAGTGGCAATTTGGACAGATGACTAGGGAGGAGTATACAAATATTGCTAGTGCATGCAGGAGTGTAATCAGGAAGGCCAAGGTATGATTGGAGTTGTAGCTAGCAAAGGATGTGAAGGGTAGCAAGAAGGGTTTCTACAGGTATGTTAGCAAAAAGAAGGTGGTCAGGGAAAGCGTGAGACCCTTATTGAATGGGGGAGGCAACCTAGTGACAGATGTTGTGGAAAAAGCTGAAGTACTCAATGTTTTTTTGCCTTGGTCTTCACAGCTCCCATACTGCTGCACTGGGCAACACAGTATGGGGACAAATATCAGAGGGGTATCCGTCTGAATTCAGATTAGTCTGAATCTGTAAAAAGCAACAGAGGGTCCTGTGGCACCTTTAAGACTAACAGAAGTATTGGGAGCATAAGCTTTCGTGGGTAAGAACCTCACTTCTTCAGATGCAAGTCCTCACCCGAAGAAGTGAGGTTCTTACCCACGAAAGCTTATGCTCCCAATACTTCTGTTAGTCTTAAAGGTGCCACAGGACCCTCTGTTGCTTTTTACAGTATGGGGAGGATGAGCAACCCTCAGTGGTGAAAGAACAGGTTAAAGACTATTTAGAAAAACTGGACATGCAGAAGTCCATGGGTCCAGATCTAATGCATCCAAGGGTGCTGAAGGAGTTGGCTGACGTGATTCCAGAGCCATTGGCCATTATCTTTGAAAATTCGTGGTGATTGGGGGAGGTCCTGGACAATTGGAAAAAGGCAAATATAGTGCCCATATTTTAAAAAAGGAAGAAGGAGAACCCAGGGAACTACAGACCGGTCAGCCTCACTTCAGTCCCCGGCAAAATCATGGAGCAGGTCCTCAAGGAATCCATTTTGAAGCACTTGGAGGAGAGGAAGGTGATCAGGAACAGTCAACATGGATTCACCAAGGGCAAGTCATGCCTGACCAACATGATTGCCTTCTATGATGAGATAACT
The DNA here is from genome assembly GCF_027887155.1 of Malaclemys terrapin pileata. Classification (NCBI taxonomy): domain Eukaryota; kingdom Metazoa; phylum Chordata; order Testudines; family Emydidae; genus Malaclemys; species Malaclemys terrapin. Next base: position 96,945,518 of record NC_071509.1, read on the forward strand.
GGCTCTGTGGATATGGGGAAAGCAGTGGATGTGATATATCTTAACTTTAGCAAACCTTTTGATATGGTCTCCCACAGTATTCTTGCCAGAAAGTTAAAGAATATGAGTTGGATGAATGGACTATAAGGTGGATAGAAAGCTGGCTAGATTGTCGGGCTCAATGGGTAGTGATCAACAGCTCAATGTCTAGTTGGCAGCCGGTATCAAGCAGAGTGTCCCAGGGATTGGTCTGGGGCCAGTTTGTTCAACATCTTTATTAATTATCTGGATGATGGGGTGCATTGCACCCTCAGCAAATTTGCAGATGACACTAAGCTGGGGGGAGAGGTAAATACGCTGGAGGGTAGGGATGACTTAGACAAATTGGACGATTGGGCCAAAATAAATCTGATGAGGTTCAACAAGGACAAGTGCAGAGTCCTGCACTTAGGAAGGAAGAATCCCATGCATTGCTACAGGCTGGGGACCAACTGGCTAAGCAGCAGTTCTGCAGAAAAGGACCTGGGGATTACAGTGGATGAGAAGCTGGATATGAGTCAGCACTGTGCCCTTGTTGCCAAGAAGGCCAACGGCATATTGGGCTGTATTAGTAGGACCATTGCTAACAGATCGACGGAAGTGATTATTCCCCTCTATTCGGCACTCTGAGGCCACACCTGGAGTACTGCGTCCAGTTTTGATCCCCCCACTACAGAAGGGATGTGGACAAATTGGACAGTGCGCAGCAGAGGGCAACAAAAATGATTAGGGGGCTGGGGCACATGACTTATGAGGAGAGCTTGAGGGAACTGGACTTATTTAGTCTGGAAAGAGAAGAGTGAGGGGGGATTTGATAGCAGCCTTCAACTACCTGAAGGGGGGTTCCATAGAGGATGGAGCTAGGCTGTTCTCAGTGGTGGCAGATGACAAAACAAGAAGCAATGGTCTCAATTTGCAGTGGGGGAGGTGTAGGTTGGATATTAGGAAACACTATTTCACTAGGAGGGCAGTGAAGCACTGGAATGGGTTACCTAGGGAGGTGGTGGAATCTCCATCCTTAGAGGTTTTTAAGGCCCGGCTTGACAAAGCCCTGGCTGGGATGATTTAATTGGTGTTGGTCCTGCTTTGAGCAGGGGATTGAACTAGATGACCTCCTGAGGTCTCTTCCAACCCTAATATTCTATTATTCTAAGTATATATATGGAAGTATCATTACACTCAATACTGTTAAGAATGGTTAAACAGCTTGGCAAAAATCCAATATGTCCCAAGTTTCAGGATCTGGATTTTAGGAAAAGAAAACCACCACACTAAACCCAATTTGAAATTGTTTTTCACATAAATGTATGTTGGATCTGGTGCTTTCAATGAACTCAATTTTTTATTATTTCCTTGCTCTGTTTTGGATAAGTCTGTGAATTACTACACACTTTAAAAGTATATATATACTACCTATCTAATATTTATGTAGTGTCTTTCATCCAAGGATCTCAAAGAACTAAACAACTTTAATTAACTTAAAAATTAATTGATAAAACAATAGACTCCCTAATAAGTTGGTAACTATTAGTATACTCTCTTTACATATGAGTAAACTGAGGCACAGAGAAGGTAAGTGTCCTGTTCAAAGTCAGGCAGCAAAGCAGGGGCAGGGTGGGGAACATAATCCAGGAGTGGAGTCATGTCTCCAAATTTTCTCTAAACATTTCTAATTTTGTTTTTGGGGGGAATGTAATGATTTTATTCACAGCACTATTCTAAGGTGATTTTTTATTTATTTATTTCACTGACAGCGGGATTATTAACTCAGTGTATGTCTCCCTGACTTTGAAGTTTGTGCTGTGTATCTCTGCATCATTTCAGCTGTCAACACTTTTGAAAGTTGAAATGCAAACTTGATATGTTACAAGGGAGGAAAGCCAGGAGGACAGTTACTTCATAAGGATTTTTGTGAGTAATTTGTTTGTTCTTGTGTGGGATGGCTGGTGGCTTAGTTTCAACTGGAATGAAAAGGCCCAAGAGGGAGCTGAATTTGAGTCCCTCACATCCCGTGTTCTCCAGGCCAGCACAACCTGAGAGTGCTGAGTGAATACTTTGCTCCTGTGCACAACGAATACTGCACATCTCTCTTTAGTGAGCACCTGAGACCTTTTTTGACACCATCTAATGTCTTGTATGTTTACATGGTTATATCTGATAATGAGCAAGTCTGCACCTAAGACATTATTGCAGTCTGAGAAACTACAGGCAATGACCAAATTTACTGATGATATGCAGATGGCTTCTAAAAAGAACTTAACCAAAAGTAACACCCAGTATTTCTCCCAAGATCAAACTGGCTATACAGTGAAACAGAACTTCTGGGTTATTTCTAATAGAGCCATATGGTGATTCCCAACTTCTGACAAAGGCAAGGTGAAGCTTTGAGGCCAATCACACTCCTATTATACTATTCAACTGTATTTTTGTCTTTGACTTCAAGGGGAGCATAATAAGATCCTTGATGAACTTCAGAGGGAGCCATATACAAATGTACATGTAAAAAAACCCAAAAAACCAAACAAACAAAGGTTACCATATTGTGCAGCTTTGTAGGTTTGGGAAGAATTAAAGGAGAAAAACTAGGGAATCCTGGATGGCCCCATAAAAATAAAGCCTATCATTGTACTTCTTCATCAAGCAAACATAAGGTATAGCCAAATACACCTCTACCCTGATATAATGCTGTCCTCGGGAGCCAAAAAAATCTTACCGCATTATAGGTGAAACTGTGTTATATTGAACTTACTTTGATCCACTGGAGTGTGCAGCCCCCCCCACCCCCCCCCACCCCCCCAGAGCACTGCTTTACCGTGTTATATCTGAATTCGTGTTATATCGGGTCGCGTTATATTGGGGTAGAGGTGTAGTATTTCTTTATAGATAGCAAAGAAAGCTTAAAAAAAAAGATGAATATATTCAAACTAAACTGCACAGTAAGTGGAAAAAAACCCAAGCCAGAAAAGCATCACATAAAGTAATGCAATATTGTTAGTGTGTACAAGGTAAGATAATTTGAGAAGTTTGAATCTGCAGCCAATAAAATGCCTCCCCACACCGACATGGAATCTGTTGCTACTCTTGGGAATTGCTGGCTAAAGAAAGACTACTAACAGATATTTTGAAAATCAAAACATATCAAATACATGAAATACAGAAATTATAACAATACATTTTACACAGTTCTTCAAAAGAACATTGGTACCTTGCATATTGCTGGGAAAAAGAGCAAGTCGAAAGAAATTGCTGGAAAATGTGTCATTAATGCATGTGCGGCAAATAAAACTCTTAAAGTGGCACTATTTATTAATGTTTTGCTGATTTGTTTTAATTACAATTTTCAATAAATTGGGCTGACACCTATATGTCACATCAGTTTATACAGATTCATGTTTTTGAGAAAAATAAATTCACACATATGCTAGTGTATCTTTCAGGTGCCAGATATCTACCCCATTCAAAAATCTCCATTAGGTGCTAGTGTAGTTCATCAGGGTTTTACAATCAAAAACTTTGTTGAACATCAAAGTAGTAAAATACTGTAATGCTAAAGGGAATGGTCAAGAAATACTCCTGTAGAATATTTTGATACAGAGCTCTGGTTTACATTAGGGCCCATTTTATAGCAAGCTCAACTAATATGCTGAGGGATATCTGGTTACACAGAATAGCCCAAAAGTAGAATGTGCTATGGACATTTTTGTCTTTCATCTTCTTTTCAAAGAGCTTACCTGAAGCCCAAACTCATCATCAAAATTATTGGCACTGATGCTACTCAAGTAACTGATAACAAAAACCCCTAATGTCAAAAGTCATTTAATTTTTCTATCAAGAAAAATGAGTTCATCTCTAAACATATTAAAATATTATTCACTTTGACAACAGAACTAGTTCTAACACATGAACTATTTCTATATTAGAGAAGAGAGGCAATCAGTATTTTTCATCTTCTAAGAATCTCTATAATACAAAAAATCCATCATGTCTAATGGAACTGGTAAGTACCTAGAAGCCAAATGTCTTTTTTTTTTTTTTTTTAGTTCTAGTGTGAAATCTGGTTTGAAATGAGCAGCAGCAGTTAACTCACATCTCTAATACCCAGAAAAGTTTGACCAATAATGAATAAGTATTGTTCACATTTTTTTTAATGCCATGAAATTTTCATTACTGTTCTATGGCACATTGTTGTACTATTAATGAGTGATTTCTAAAACAATGTATAATCTGTGGGCTGTTCTTAATATTTAAAATGATCACAAATTGCAATATTTCTAAAGGTTTCTATTTAAAATAGATTGGCAGTTTTTTTTAAAGGAGGTATCAGTTGTCATTATTCCATTGTAGTTAAATACACTGTAGCTTTGTTCATTTTAATACTGTTCACCAAAAAATGCAGTTATTATACCTTCTCCTATAAACGACAACATCTGTGATGGATGAATAGATTACATTATATGGTAACATTTTAAGTGTGCATAGTATCAGATAACAAATTAAGCCATGTTAGTGTTGAGAATACAAACAATTCCAGGCATTTCATTATGGAAATCTTAGTTCTGAATGGGTACTAATCATCATGAATGAATTTTAAAAACATATGCAGTTATTTTTTAAAAATAAAATGCAAAACATGTAAATTGATGTGTTCAATAAATTTCAAAATTATTTACACGTTTTCAAATCCAGCAAATGCAATCAGTCAGGAATTACAGAGTACTGTAATTCTTTCGGGTGTGGCAAGTTGTGTAGGCCACCCCTTAATTCTCAATATCAGTTGTTATTGCAGTATTGCAGTATTAGCAGTTCAGTGACAATCACAGAAATCATTATAGTTATGTAATTGATATGGCAAAACTAATCCTTCCCAAGCAGCTGGACTGTTCACTGAGGATTTCTTTGAGTCTGGGAAAAACAAACAAGGTATTGACTGAGCCCTGGTTTACACTATGAGTTTAGGTCAAATTTAGCAGCGTTAGATCAATTTAACACTGCACCCGTCCACACGACAAAGCCATTTTTGTCGACTTAAAGGGCTCTTAAAATTGATTTCTGTACTCCTCCCTGACGAGGGGATTAGGGCTGAAATTGACCTTGCTGGGTCGAATTTGGGGTAGTGTGGACGCAATTCGATGGTATTGCCTCCGGGAGCTATCTCAGGGTGCTTCATTGTGATCGCTCTGGACAGCACTCTCAACTCAGATGCACTGGCCAGGTAGACAGGAAAAGCCCCGCAAACTTTTGAATTTCATTTCCTGTTTGGTCAGCGTGGCAAGCTGATCAGCACAGGTGACTATGCAGAGCTCATCAGCAAAGGTGACCAGCCAGAATTGCAAAAGAGCTCCAGCATGGACTGAACGGGCAGTACTGGATCTGATCACTGTATGGGGAGAGGAATCTGTGCTATCAGAACTCCGTTCCAAAAGACAAAATGCCCAAATATTTGAAAACATCTCCAAGGGCATGAAGGACAGAGGCTATAACAGGGACCTGCAGCAGTGCCGCATGAAACTTAAGGAGCTCAGGCAAGCCTACTAAAGAACCAGAGAGGCAAACGGCCGCTCCGGGTCAGAGCCCCAGACATGCTGCTTCTATGATGAGCTGCATGCCATTCTAGGGGGTGCCCCTCCAACTACCCCACCCCTGTGCATGGACTCCATCAATGGACTCTCATGCAACAGGGATGCGGATTTTGGGGACGAGGAAGATGAGGAGGAGGAGCAAGCAAGCGGAGAAACCGTTTTCCCCGACAGGAAGACTTGGGATGCATTCGCGGCCAGTATAGCTATTGGAAAAATCTGTTAACGTGTATGGGGATGGAGCGGAAATCCTCCAGGGACGTCTCAATGAAGCTCTCCTGTACTCCCAAAGCCTTTGCAAAAGGTTTCTGGGAAGGGCAGCCTTCTTCTGTCCTCCATGGAAGGACACTTTACCACGCCAGGCCAGTAGCACGTAGTCTGGAATCATTACATAACAAAGCATGGCAGCGTATGGTCCCGGTGGTTGCTGGCATTCAAGCAACATCCGTTTTTTAACTCTCTGTGTTATCATCAGAAGAGTGATATCATTCATGGTCACCTGGTTGAAATAGGGGAATTTTATTAAGGGGACATTCAGAAGTTGCCGTTCCTGATAGGCTGTTTGCCTGTGGTGGAACAGAAATCATCCCTGCTGTTAGCCACGTGGTGGGGGGATCATCCCAGAGAATTGGGTTTGTGTGTGGGGGGGTGGGTTAGTTGGGTTTGTGCTGCATGTTAACCCGAAAACTGCAGCACCTCCTTTTAAATGGTCAACCCATTTTGAATAGCCAACCCAAAGGGTGGTTGGTATGGGAAATGAGGGCATGGCTGTTTGAAACCATTCCCACATGTTACGAAGGTTAAAGAAGCCAAAAGACTGTGGCTTACCATGTCTGCCTGCAAGCCGAATTATGTTGCCCACCAGCCCTGCGTGTGTGATCTCTCACACCAAACCGACAGACCCTCAATATAAGAGGCAAAATGCGACCTTGTAAAGAAAGCACATGTGCTATGTAATGTTAACAGCTTGGTTCACCGTGAAAGAGTTTACCCATTGTTCTCTAAAATGTGTCTTTTTAAATACTACTCTCCCTTTTTTTCCTCCCGCAGCTGCAAATGTTTCAACGCTCCCCGTATCATCTCTGTCCCAGAGGCTAGCGAAGATTAGAAGGTGAAAAAAAACACACTTGCGATGAAATGTTCTCTGAGCTCATGCAGTCCTCCCACACTGAAAGAGCCCAGCAGAATGCGTGGAGGCAGACACTGTCAGAATGCAGGAAAGCACAAAATGAACGTGAGGACAGGTGGTGGGATCAAGATGATAGGTGGCATCAGCGTGATGAAAGGAGGCAGGAAGCAATGCTCAGGCTACTGGAGGATCAAACTGATATTCTCTGGCATGTTTAGGTGCAGGAAAGGCAGAAGGAGCACAGACTGCCACTGTAGCTCCTGTGTAACCAAACACCCTCCTCCCCAAGTTCCATATCCTCCTCACCCCGACGCCCAAGAACGCGGTGGGGGTGCCACCGGGCACCCAACCACTCCACCCCAGAGGACTGCCCAAGCAACAGAAAGCTGGCATTCAATAAGTTTTGAAGTGCAGTGTGGCCTTGTCCTTCCCTCCTCCCCTCATACACCACCCCACCCGGTGCTTCCCTCCTCCCGCACCCCTCCCGGACTACCTTTGCAGTTATCCCCCCATTTGTGTGACGAATTAATAAAGAATGCATGAATTTGAAGCAACAATGACTTTATTGCCTCTGCAAGTGGTGATCAAAGGGGGGGGAGAGGAGGGCAGTTGGCTTACGGGGAAGTAGAGTGAACCAAGGGGGTGGGTTTTCATCAAGGAAAAACAAACAGAACTTTCACACTGTAGCCTGGCCAGTCATGAAACTGTTTTTCAAAGCTTCTCTGATGCGCAGCGTGCCCTGCTGTGCTCTTGTTACCGCCCTGGTGTCTGGCTGCACGTAATCAACGGCCAGGCGATTTGTCTCAACCTCCCACCCCGCCATAAACGTCTCCCCCTTACTCTCACAGATATTGTGGTGCAGACAGCAAGCAGTAATAACTATGGGAATATTAGTTTCGCTGAGGTTTAACTGAGTCAATGAACTGCACCAGCGCGTTTTTAAATGTCCAAAAGCACATTCTACCACCATTCTGCACTTGCTCAGCCTATAGTTGAACAGCTCCTGACTACTGTCCAGGGTGCTTGTATATGGCTTCATGAGCCATGGCCTTAAGGGGTAGGCTGGGTCCCCAGGGATAACTATAGGCATTTCAACATCCCCAATGATTATTTTCTGATCTGGAAAGTAAGTTCCTTGCTGCAGCCATTCACACAGACCAGAGTTCCTAAAGATGTGAGCATCATGTACCTTTCCCGGCCATCCCACATTGATGTTGGTGAAACATCCCTTGTGATGCACCAGTGCTTGCAGCACCATTGAAATGTACCCCTTTCAGTTTATGTACTGGCTGCCTTGGTGCTCCGATCCCAAGATAGGGATATGCGTTCCGTCTATCACCCCACCACAGTTAGGGAATCGCATTGCGGCAAAGCCATCCACTATGACCTGCACATTTCCCAGAATCACTACCCTCGATAGCAGCAGCTCAGAGATCACGTTAGCTACTTGGATCACAGCAGCCCCCCACAGTAGGTTTGCCCACTCCAAATTGATTCCCGACTGACCGGTAACTGTCTGGCGTTGCAAGCTTGCAGAGGGCTATCACCACTCGCTTGTGAACTGTGAGGGCTGCTCTTCTTCTTGGTATTCTTGCGCTTCAGGGCAGGGGAAAGCAAGTCACAAAGTTCCATGAAAGTGCCCTTACGTGTGCAAAAGTTTCACAGCCACTGGGAATCATCCCAGACCTGCAATACTATGCAGTCCCACCAGTCTGTGCTTGTTTCCCGGGCCCAGAATTGGCGTTTCACGGCATGAACCTGTCCCATTACCACCAGGATGTCCAAATTGCCAGGGCCTGTGCTTTGAGAGAAGTCTGTGTCCATGTCCTCATCACTCTCATGACCGCATTGCCGTCGCCTCCTCGCCTGCTGTTGAAGTTTCTGGTGCTGCATATACTGCAGGATAATGCGCGTGGTGTTTACAGTGCTCATAACTGCTGTAGTGATCTGATCAGGCTCCATGCTTGCCACGGTATGGCATCTGTGCAGAAAAATGGCATGAAACGATTGTCTCCCGTTGCTCTCATGGAGACAGGGGCGACTGACGACATGGCTTACAGGGAATTAAAATCAACAAAGGGGGCGGGTTTTCATCAAGGAGAAACAAACACAACTGTCACACTGAAGCCTGGCCAGTCATGAAACCGATTTTCAAAGCCACTGTGATGCGCAACGCACCCTGCTGTGCTCTTCTAATCGCAAACAGCTGAGTCAGCAAACAGCACCAAAGAGCTTTTAAACATCCAGAGGCACATTCTACCACCGTTCTCCACTTGCTCAGCCTATAGTTGAACTGCTTCACGAGCCATGGGAGCAAGGGGTAGGCTGGGGTAGATGCGACTGCACGGTTCTGCCGGCTGGGAGAGCAGCCTGAGGCAAAAGCCTCCAGCTCGCATGATATTCCAGGCAGGACTGAATCTCCATTAGACGAAACTTAAAGAAGAGAATGACCTGGAGTCACACCCATTTATGTCCAGGCACCCCCAACCGACCTCACCGAGGTGGTCAGGAGCACCCATGTCGGCCCAGGCGCCCCTGACCGACCTCACTGACCGACCTCATTGAGGTCGGTCAGGAGCACCCATGAGACGATGGTTAACAGTCGTACTGCACCGTCTGCCGCTGGCAAGGCAAGGCAAGGTGATGCTGCTGTGTAGCAATGCAGTACTGCGTCTGCCAGCAGCACCCAGGAGACGTACGGTGACAGTGAGCTGAGCGGGCTCCATGCTTGCCGTGGTATGCCGTCTGCATGGGTAACCCAGGAAAAAAGGTGAGAAACGATTGCTGTTGCTTTCACGGAGGGAGAGGGGCCTGACAACATGTACCCAGAACCACCCGTGACAATGTTTTTGCCCCATCGGGCATTGGGAGCTCAACCCAGAATTCCAATGGGCAGCGGAGACTGCGGGAACTGTGGGATAGCTACCCACAGTGCAACGCTCCTAAAGTCGACGCTCGCCATGGTACTGTGGACGCACTCTGCTGACTTAATGCGCTTAGTGGGGACACACACAATCGACTGTATAAAATCGATTTCTAAAAAATTGACTTCTATTAAATTGACCTAATTTCATAGTGTAGACATACCCTGAGTTGATGATCCCATGTAAGTTATTTCAGACAATGCTGGAACAGCCTCCACAACACTTGCTCTTTCCTAGGTTGAGGAACAGCCAGTGGATATATTGGCTTCATTCTTCCCTTGTCCCCAAATAGCCATTGATGATATGAGCTTCCTAGTGGACCTGAACTCTGTGGCATGTAGGGCACACACAAGCCCCACAAAGTTCTCTATGTAGGGGCTACCTTGTATATAAAAAATTGCAGAAGAACTGCACTGATTCTGTTCCAAGGCAGCTTTCTGGACTGGCATAAAAAAGGGCAGAATTTGTTACTAATTTATTTTACAGGTATTTTAATATATTTCATGTTAATGGTTTGAGGTACAACTGACAATAATTACTGTAGTCATCACAGTTGTTAGACCAGTACCTCAATACTGTAATCTGGGTGTGTTTGGCAAATTTAAAGGGAATTAGGATTTATTAAAAGTATCAGAATGCCATGACTGAAGAACAAAAAAGTCTTTACTATTCTACAAAAATGGTAGTGCACATGAAGCAGCACTATCTTCCACACACTGGCCTGCCAACATGCCCTGTCATGACCCAGAGGAACCACTTCTAGAAGTGAGTAATTCATTCAGTCCTTACAACCAATACCCAATACTTTCATTTCAGATGTCCAACAAGAGTGTCAGTGCCAAATGCCGTGGTGGGTTTGTGATATGTTGATATGAACTAACATTTAGTTGGTGAATAGGAACTTCCATGAGATCACCAACTCATTTCACATAGGCAACTGAACTAACATCATGAACATGGCTTCTTTTTACCACTGATCAGGACTACCTTGAACTGGCTACCTAGAGGTGAGAGTTTCATTATCCCATTACAAATCCTCTGTGCTACCTAGTCCCCCTACTTAAAGATTATCTAATATCGTTTTTGAAAATGGACTTCAATGTTCACTTTTTTTGGTGTACAGAATCAAGTGTTTCATTCACTTAAAATAACCACTTTGTTTAATGTGTATCCTTTTGCAAATATGGGCACTGGGTTACAACATGTATAAATGGGAATTACAAAGTGCAGAATTAATGATCAGTTAGCTTATTCAAAGACTAGTAGCTACTTCCCTTTTTGGGTGAAAATATAAGCACACTCTGCACTGAGACTGAGCTCTTAGTTACTATGGTAATAGAGCCATGGTAGTTAATTTCCCCCCTCCCCCCAACACATTTTCTATTGAAATAGTTAGAACAAAGTATTGTCCAGTATATTTAGTTAACAGCAGATCAATTGCTTTTTTTCCTCTCCTGCCAGGCAAACTACAGGCAAAGAGGAGTCATATCGCTTAACAATATTGCTAGTGGGAGCCTGGATTAAAATAATCAATGTGGCTTTTAACAGTGGCTTTTCATGTTAAATGAAACTCTAAAATTCCAATTCTTGGATTGTCTCCTGCCACCGTACTGGATTACATTATAACTGTTATTCCCTGTAGCATCTGAATATAGAACAAAGGAATAAATATATCCTATAAAGTATATCTGCTCTTCTTCTCCTCTTCATATGTGTCTAACCCTTTTTTAGTTTTCTACTAAGCATTTGTCCAATTAGACGCACAGGTTAATGCTTCTTTGTGGGGAAAAATATTTCTTTTGAATCGCTTTTAAATTAGATGCCTTTCAATCAATTATACAGACCTCCCTCATCCCCAGAAGAACTCCCCTCCAAAAAAAAACAACCCAAAAGATTATTTTTCTTTTAAAAACAAAGTTCATGTTGCAAAAATCACCAAACCGCACTCATCAAATACATTCATTGGTACCATATTCCATACCATCCTCAGCAGCCTTTGCAGACAAGTAAAAGTAGGAACAGGCTCAAGACTGATGCATTTCAACGTGATCCACAACTGTGAGGAAACCTGCATTTCCAATAGTTGTGCTGTACTTGTCCTGTGGATAAAAGGAATAAACATAAGAACGGCCATACTGGGTCAGACAAATGGTCCATCTATCCCAGTATCCTGTCTTCTCACAGTGGCCAATGCCAGGTGCTTCAGAGCGAATGAATAGAATGTGTCAGTCCCTAGTACAGTCATAGAAATGTATGACTGGAAGGGACCTTGATAGTTCATTTAGTGCAGTCCCTTGCCCTGAGACAGGACATGATCAATCTTAAACTTTATTAAGCTCTTTAAAAGCATATTTTAAAATTTATGTTTTAAAACTGAATTAATGGGGGAAAAGATTTTATCAAAAGCAATCTCATTGGTATTCTATTAAAGTGGTGTGCAAAGATCTAGCCACATGTCAACCATTAATGTTAATAGGAATCAGGTAGATAAATCCTGCTATAAATTTATCTCAAAATATTCAACATTCTAATGAAATTACTCCCCTAATTTTAATTTCATTTCATTTCCATGAAATAGTGTACAATTTATCCTGGGAAAGTACTGGGAAAAGTCATCAGATAAAGTATCCTAAATATTTTGGAAGGGCACAAGGGCTTTGCACTCTCTCCCACTAATGGAATATATTGGCCAGATTCCCAGCTGGTGTAAACCAGTGTAGCTCCACTAAAGTCAATGAAAATATTCTGATAGAGACCATCTGAAGATCTGGCCTTTATAATTCTATCAAAATCTGCAAGTTCAGCAGTTTTTTTATTATGATTATTTTACATGATGATGGAAATCACCTCCTAATCTTGCAGTACCTGACTTTTGATGCATGTGCGAGTAAATAACCCAGAGTTTAAACAAACATTTGCTATTAATCATTCTAAGAAATAGGGGCATTGATTTATAAATGTATTAATGAGTCAGACTTGCAATAGTCATAGATGAGTAAATTAAACAGGTATTTATTCTCACTTTATTAAAGACTGCAGGAGTTATATATTCTATTCCCATGGTTTTTTTTTTAAATATATAATGTAGCTGTATACTATAAATCAGACAAATAATTACAAATAATGGATGACTATATAACAAATTCCTATTATCCAGAAGGCCAAGTTAAAAGGAAAACTTCATAAAGAGATTTGAAAACACAGCATTAAGGATAGCCTCCTTAAAATAAAGATGTTAAAATAAAAAATCCCAAAAGACACCTAATATTTCAACATATCAGCAATCCACTATCTTCATATGTTCCATGTTTTATTATGTCTTGGTCTACCAGATAGGGTTGCCAATAGTGCCTTATTACAAGGGATGTCCCTTAATTTTTTCATCTCTGTACAAGATTGGAAGTTGTTGAGTGCTGCACAAAGCAGCAAGTAATATCCCTGGTGAATACTGCTTATTTATTGTTAATAATAAGTAATAATAGAAGGGGCATGTTGCTAAGAAAACCGTCCCTTATTTTTGAAATACAATGTTGGCAACGCTAACACTGTGGTCTCTGTGACAGTAGGGTTACCAAATTTCAATACTGCAAAAAGAGGACATTCCACGGGGCCCCGCCCCAACTCCGCCTCTGGCCCTGGCCCAACTCCGCCCCTTCCCCAAAGTCCCCGCCCCAACCCCGCCCCCTATGGTGACCAGATCACCCAGGTCAACTATTGGGACGGGGGGGAGGGGCAGAGCAAAAAAACCAAACAAACAAAAAAAACGGAGGCAGAGCAAAAAAACCCAACAATCCCCCCCCACCACCATTCCTCCTCCCTCCACAAGTGCTGGAGGGAGGCCCGGGAGATGCAGGGGGAGCATGGGACCGGGGTGAGTGAGTCCGGCCTGGCCCCGAGCGCAGGAAGGACTCGGGCGGTACCTGGAGGGAGAGTAGGGGGGCGGCCCGCGGGGCCAGACAGCGGCTGTTCATTCTCTCCACCTGGGCAGCCGGTCTCGGGAGCAGCTGCTGCTGCAGCTCCCACTGCCGCGGGGGGAGGAAGCGGCCAAGCACATGGCACTTGGCAGCTGCAGCTCTGGCGCCCGGGCCTGAAACCTCCAAGCCCGGGCCTGCTGTGGGGACAGGACCCAGCAGCGCGCACGCTGCGCCCAGCCCCTGGCCAGTCGCGTCTGGGCTGGCTGCCCAGCTGGTCCAATGCCGCGGGCAGCCCCGTTCGTTCCCCTGCGGGAACCGAGCGGGACGGGGGGGGCTGGGGCCTGCTGCCCCCACTCCGGGGCCACCTGCAGGATTGCACCAGCTGGGTCCCTGCAGCAGGCTCGGGCTCAGGGGGTTCACGCCCCGGGCGCAAGAGCCACACCCGCCGAGCGCCACATGCTTGGCCGCTTCCCCCCGCGGCAGTGGGAGCTGCAGCAGCGACTGCTCCCGAGTCCGGCTGCCCAGGTGGGGAGAACAAACAGACGCCGCCTGGCCCCAGAAAGTTGGAGCCCAGGGAGGAGGTTTTCCCCTTACAATGCCTCCCAATTTTCCCGGACATGTCCTGCATTTTGGAAATTCTTCCCGGGTGGGGATTTGAGGACCAAAAAGCCGGACATGTCCGGGAAAATCCGGACGTATGGTAACCCTATGTCACAGGGATCTTGGAGTGATACAGCAAGTTTCTCATTTAGACAGGGGTTTGAGGCCTGCTGTTTTGGAAGGACTTTTTTCCTCTCCACTTCTATACATGCCATTAGATATAAAGGCCAAGATTTTCACAAGTAATTAATGCTTTTGGGTGCCTCCCAAAGGGTGCCACTTTGTAAGGAGTCACAAGTTGCCCCTCCTCCGCCTACCCCCAATTTGAGGCATCCCAAATCACTAGTTCAGAAGGGTAAGCTTTATATGAATACACGAACCCTGCACCCTCCCTCTGCAGATGAAGAGGGGTAGTAATTGTAATACTTTAAATACCTTCTCTAGATATTACCCAGAGATGATGTACAGATAATTATTTTTAATTTCTGCTTTGTAATTCATATTTGATAAAACTAATGTTTTGGGTCTACTATACTTAGGCCTGAACTCAGAATGCTTATTCATCTGGAGTTTGATCCTGCAAACTGCTCAGCACTCCAGCTTTGATCCACATCACAGGCTTAACTTTAAATATGTGAGAAATCTCACTGACTTCAATGGCACTACAGATATATTTAAAGTTAAGAACACGCTTAAGTGCTTTGCTGGATCGGGACCAAAAGGACTCAGCAACTTGCAGGACTGACTCCATAAGTATTCCCTGCTGCGGTCAATAAAAATGTAAATGAATAAGTGTTGCTGCATCAGGACTTTTGATCGTACAAGAATATATTAATTATTTTATTTAACTGCATTTTGAACTTTTCTATTTTTATTTTTGTTGTTAGAAATACGACAATGAATTTTGAATAGATTCAAAATACTTATTACATAAAGTTGAAATCTGAACTAAAGTCTGCCAAAGTTTCAGACTGTGAACTTGTTAAACAAAAAGATAAATATACTAAAATTATGAGACAAGCTGTTATCTTTTGCAACAATATTTGGAATGCTCTGCTGGTTTGCATTAATATCTTATGATGTTATTAAAAAAACCTTGCAGTGAGCTGGTTGGCAGAGATTCAGGCTCTAACCAACCAGTCCTCCCAGGCTTGCTTGGGAAAGCTGGGGAACTCACTACTTTTCGCCATAGGCTGAAGATAAAAATTAAGGGTGAAAGCTGCCAATGTTCATATATTTGACTCTGCTGTTTTACTTGAGTGCAAGACCAGCCATAGGGAAAGAAAGACTAATAGCCTAGCCCTAGAACAAAATCAACACAATTAAGTATTTTTCTCTAGTTTTTCCATTTGATTGTAATTTAAACTTTCTTAATAGCCACTGTTTTAGCTTTTAACATCTGTGAATAACTTTTAATAAAAAAGAGCATAATTTGCAATTTTTGGGGTGGTAGGAGGACGGTCTTCAGGCACTAACTGTTTTTATGTTTGTTTGTTTTTTTAATTTGTACTCTTTGACAAGCTGAAAAGTACATTATAATAATAAAAAAGGGGAAAATTAACAAACACCAACATAAAAGAAAAAAACAAATCAATCACACACATTTTCCAAAGCAGACGCTATTATTGTGCCAGTATTTTTGACCATTTGCATTTCTTTTCACATCTAAGTTTTTTGCATACGCAAAAACTTGTGTGAGCATAGAGACCATATTGGTATGCAAATTAGTTACATGGCTTATTCTACTTGATATTTGTGCCAAATGCAAATTTTCACACACACACACATCTAGATTTTTGTTCATGTAAACACTTGAGACATGAAAAAAAACATGGATTTCTGGTATATGTTGAAAATGGGCCAAGTCTTATAGATTAATCTGAGGCCCTTTTGAAAATTTGGTACACAATATTTATACTTGCATTACATTACTGAGTGTATCCACCACACTTATTTCAGGAAAAAGGGGTGAAATAGAAGACACAGACACTTATTTCTTTTTTTTTGCACTCATGGACTGATAGCCAATGGAATTCACTCATCATAAAATCCATGTATAGTAGTTAACTCTGTAATTTTAAGAAGAGGTTGCTCTGCTATTCCATAGTATTCCTGACTTAGCTAAGGCACCACCCTAGAAAGAAATACGATCATATGGACCCTTATGCCCAATGGGGTACCACTGAAGTCAACAAGATTCAACTCAAATAGACCCCTTTGCAGTATCTGAGCCAAAATAAGATTTTCTGAGATTTGGATGGAGTCAGGCTAACTTGGGAAATTCAGTATTCATGGTGATTGGCTCTTTTGTCCCGGCTTCCACTAAAGCAGTGGCAACAACATGACTGTTTAGTTGAATAGGTCCATGAACTGATCTGACTTCCCATCTAATTTCTAATTCCAGGTGCAGATCATTGCAGAAATCAAGATAGAATGTTGTTGAACAATTTTGCACATTTAGCCATATACCGATATATATTATTGGGCTTTTCACATTCCTCGAAACCATCAAGAATTACCCACAGTCAGGACAGGCTATGAGACTTGAAAGATGAGTGACCTGATCCAGTATGGCAATCCTATATACTCAGCCTTAATCATTCAGAGCTTTTATATAGCTGATATTCATTTGAATTATTGCTATTTATTAAGAGCTAATACTATACTCAAGCTTTTATAAGACATAAGGACTACATGGTCCCTGCCCAGAGAATCCTTCTACCTAAACAGAATGACAACAAAAAACTTTGGGAACATCTGAGGAAAGTTCTCTTTGAGTGGTTTTCCATTTGTTTTCATATAATGAGTGGGCCAGAGCATTTTCAGTGAATGGGTATAAAAAGGCTAATGGCCTAGTGCACTGAGATAAGGGAGGAATTCCAGGCATAGGAGCAGCATGGGAGAAGACAGGAAGAGAATGAAAGGACACAAAGGGAGAGGTGAGATGACAAAGTAAAGGAGGCAAGTCATTATAAATGTCACAGATATAGACAAGTACACTGTCCCATAGCATACATCATTACTAAACATTGCTATGAAGGAAAACAGGATTATGTCGTAGGTTCCAACTGATATTTTACTATCTTTGTTTTTTCTTCAATTCTGTAATTAAAAGTTAGTATTGTAAGAGAGAATTTACACTAGAATTTGATACAACTGCTCTTACTGCTGCATCATGCTGCTCTTTCTGTTGAATCAGGGTGAAGAAGCTTTACTTGTCTTTTTGCAGAGAATCATTATATGTAGATAAAACCTGATCTATTATTTGGCTGCACTTATTTTATGTTGTACTGATTCAGACTATACCACTAATTGATCTTATGCAATAAATAGAAAATTTCACTTAGTTGTACTATACTATGTCCTACTGGATACTTTTCTAAGCCCTTTTAAAAATTGTTTGTTCCACTAAAACAAAACTCCCTTTTCTTCTATGAATTATCTCATGCATCACTTATAAAAGACCTTGCTAGCACTGGAAATCAGCTCTGATGAAGCAGGATATAGCTGATTTCTCGAGCCAAACAATTTAAATTCTAAACATTTTCCATCAGACATAAAGGTCAAATATGTATGAGAGTCTCTAGGCACTTAGATGCATTATCTCCTTCTCTGAAGGGACAGAGTAGAACTATTAGAGAGAGATGGCAGATGAGAAGTAGAAATTAGATGCAGGCACTTCTGACTAGCAATTGATAAGACTGTGGGATGATGTCCTCCTGAGTTCAAGTCCTAAAAGATCTGCTATTTAGTGGGGTGTGATTGAAGTAAGCCTCTTGTTTAAACATCCTTCTTTCCTTAAAATGCCAATTACCTGAACTGCTTGGGTGATACCAAATATTTTGGGATAATTGGGAGCTTGGGTAATAGTGAGTCAGTAGTCAGAGAGTCAATACAATAGGGAGTAATAATGCTGACAGTTCATTAGAAAGAGTGGTTTAGGTACTAGAGGGTTGGATAATTGGGATTCAACTGTATTTTCATTTTTCAAAATAACCAAAATGGTATGTTAGTTTGAAATAATGAAGAACCAATGAAGGGTACACAGCTCATTTGGTTTATTTAAGTCTTTTTCCTCAGCTTTGTTTCCCCAATCTGTTTTGCTCCTGCTATTGGTTTGTACTGATCTCATTCCTAAATGAACCTTTTTGGAAGGCTAAATATATTTCTAAATGGAAAACAAATCAAGCAGGCAGGCAGAGCAGTGTCTGTGTGATTGCTGAGCTGTAGCATGATTTCTACCTAGGGGAGAGGAAAGAACTCAGACAGGCTAGAGTTCTTAGCACTGCTGTCAGACTGGGAAAAGTATGGGCACTAATCCAGTCCCAATTTTAGCTAGGCCTTGGCAGAGACTGGCAAATGCATACAAGCAGGAGTGTTATCACTACCAGAGGAAAATGACAAAAGCTCACAGTTAGCTGTTGGTGAGATAACTACACCATTTTCTTCAGCAATGATACAGGATCCTGATTCCAGTTTCAATTCCTGTCTGATTCAGCCATTTGGTGACATGATGAGAATCATGATTGTTGTGAGGAAGGACTGAAAAAAACAGCAATGAAGAAGGAGAATTGTGATGGGGAAAATAGCAAAAGGGAGAGTTTAAATAGTGGATGAAACTATCTACCTTTTGTTTCAGGGTCCTGTAAATGTTAGTTTTGGCGCAAATATAGAGGTGGAGATGGGGGCCTCTAAATATAGACCTGGGCCCAAACAAAAGCACAGGATTGACCCCTTTGCACTCCTGAACTTTAGGAATATTCAGACCTGGATCTTGTCTGGGATCCCTTTCTATAAGTGGCTTCATTAGTACACTGAATTTGAATACCCCCAAGATTTTAGACTGGCATCCAATTCCAGCTCCCAGTTTTGCAAATTGGGCCCATCACTAATAAATACAAATCACCTTCTCCAAGGCCTCAATCTCTTATAGATTCTCTGTGAAAAGATCAGGAGAGTTTTAAACTAGTTGACCAGATCATTGTGATTCTGTGGAGGGGAATGATATTTTAAAATATCCTTTCATCTGTTTTTCAGTTGAATCATGAATACAGTTATACATATTTATTCTTGTAGCAACAATTGTGTCCCTGCTGCCCCAAAGCCTCAAATACAAACTAGAAAATTTCTTTTACCAAAAAAACATTACACCAGTTGTTTTAAAACTTGACACTTTTGCCTTAGATAAATAGATATGGTTGCTTCAGTAATTAAAATCTTTCTGATTGTTAATGTAGGGGACACATAGACAGAAGCCACTGAGAAGTCTATAGGGGTGACCTCTGTACCTTTACTAAAAATATCCTTAATAATCCCTGTGGTCCAGCCACAACAGGAATTTTAATAAATATAGGAAAAATAATGAGGAGTCCTTGTGGCACCTTAGAGACTAACAAATTTATTTGGGCATAAGCTTTCATGGGCTAAAAATCAATCTCATTAGCCCATGAAAGCTTATGCCCAAATAAATTTGTTAGTCTCTAAGGTGGTTAAAGGAATCCTCATGGTTTTTGCTGATACAGACTAACACAGCTACCGCTCTGAAATAAATATACGGTTAAGAACGGCTTTAAACAAAGGTCAGTAAATGCCAACGCTTATCACACAATGGTGACTGCAGTATTGCTGATGCCACAGTATGGTAACCATTAACCGTTGCTATCAAGAGTCACTATCTACCAACAGTTACTGGCATCAGTGGTATGGCTGCAATGTAAAAAAACTCATAGTATATGATCATATAATTAAAGGCTATAATAATGGATACACATCAGGGAGCTAAATTTAAGAATTTACAGACAACCTTAATTCTAGGATTTCCTAACTCTTGAGTGCTTGACTTTGCAATAGGGATATCCTTGACACAAAGGCCAACGCCCCCTGCCAAATTTCAAATCCCATCTCCAAAGCATCGGGGTCCTAGAGCTTTTCAAGTATAAAGTCATCAGGATTTTTTAACATGGACAAAACATATTTGTCCCTACCCTTGTTTTTGGAAATGGCTGGAGTGTTTTGGCTGAAATATTTCTCAAAACATTCAGCCTGAGGAAGACACCTGCCATGGAAAAATTTAGCTTCAATGGTTAAAGTTTAGCATAGTTATTCATAACTGAAAACAAGGTCTTATTATACTGGGAAGTGTAGAGCAACTGAATAACAGATGGTGCTAACAGCCCCTTCTACAGTACATATGGCTACCTATACATTCTGAATAAGGCAGAAATCACATGATAATTATTTAAAACGATAACATATAGGAACAAATAATTAAAATGCAGTGTCTGGTGCCTAAGAATTTGGACTTTGGTTAAAAGTTCTATTACCTCTCAGGGTCTGTTTTTCATCATGAAAAAACCTACTGTAGGGTATGGAGAAGGGCTGAACTATCTCTTGCTGACTGAGAAACTGACAGTTATCCTATGGGGAAAAGAGCCATGAAGAGATACTTACACATACCTTAAGCAATCCAAAGAGATTTCCATTCATATTTCAAAATGTGACTGTTCTTGTAGTCCAGTAAGAGAGTTGCTGCATAAAAACTAGTGGGTAAGCAGATTCAGGGTCAGATAAGGAAACATATTGCAAAAATAGAAAGGTTCAAAGAAGAGACATAGTAAGACTTCCAAAGAAGGAGAAATTGAAGTTGTTTGGTTTAGAGGAAAGATAAATAAGGAATATAATAAAATATAATACAGAGGAAATAATGAATGGTGTAGAGAAAGTAAATGATACGCTTATGCTTACTGTTTCTCCTAATACAAGAACAAGGAACATTCAATGAAATTTTAAAAGGAAGCAAATTAAAAACTGCTAACTAAAAGAAATATCAGAGAGGTAGCTGTGTTAGCCTGGATCTGTAAAAAGCAACAAAGAGTCCTGTGGCACCTTATAGACTAACAGATGTATTGGAGCATAAGCTTTCGTGGGTGAATACACACTTTGTCAGACATTCACCCATGAAAGCTTATGCTCCAATACATCTGTTAGTCTATAAGGTGCCACAGGACTCTGTGTTGCTTTTTAAAAGAAATATGTCTTTAATAACATCTAATTAACCTCTGAAATCTCTGTCACAGATATCAGAGAAGATATGCATTTAGTAGGATTTTTAAAAGGATTAGACATATATGTGGGTAATGAGACCACATTTACGTTAGACAGGAAACATTATTTTAAGAGCTATAAAACGTCAAGCTTCTAGGCATAAGCCAGCTGCAGTAAGAAACTTTCCCTTATATGCTGATTATTCCATAATAGTCCACTGTGGCGTTTTGTACCTTCATCTGAAGCTTCTGGTATTGGCCACTGTCAGATACAGAGTACTTGATTATATGGACCATTGGTCCTATGTTTTTGCTGTCTGGAAGCATCCCACAGTTCAGCTCCATTTACAATGCCTGTCATTTAAAAAGGCAACTTTAACTATTACTACACACTGGTATCTGAACAACTGCAGTAAATTCCAACTCTAAGTACATGGAAACATTGCAATACCTCAAATATCACTGCCACTAAATACTGACTTTTTAATGGCATATACTGTATTCATAGTTGATTTGCTCACCTAAAAAGTATTACGAACACACCAAAAGACATTTTGTTGATTCTTGCTGGGTTTTGCACTATTCCCTCTCATAATCTCAAAGGCATGGCAGAGCTGTGAACAGTGCAAATATAGTACTTACTTTAGAAAGAAACTGTAAAAGGAATAGACCCTATTCCCTGTAACAAAGCTGTGTCAAGTGTTTTCCCAGCATACATATTAGTGTCTGAGCCTTACTGATAATTTCAAGATCAGACAATAATAATAGAGAAGACTAATAGTACCACAAATACGCAAGATTGAAAACAGATTGAGGCAAGAAGTAATAAAGAAAAAGTAGCATAATAAATAAATAATAATAATAATAATGGAGGAGAAAGCATTCAGTTAGTTAAAATACAATTATTTTCAGATGCTTTTTCAGGAAACCAATGACTGCTGTTCTTTATAAAATTACTGTTCTGCAGGAGGGAACCTGTCCCCCCACATTACATTCCCATATCATCAGAGATTCCATCTTCCCCAATACACTGCCACATCATTCTCCAAAGTATTGTACCGATTTAAACAAAAATAGCTTTTCACTTCCTCAATTAAGAGCCCCAGCTATATATTTTATACTAGAAGTTTTATTGGTAAATACAAAACTTATTTTTTTTTCACCCTTCTTCACCCCACCTCCCTTTTAAATCTCCACCTATACCTACTTCAACAATTGCTCCATGGACATGATCCAATGCCCACTGGAGTCAATGCAGCCTCCTACTGACTTCAGTGGGTGTTGGATCTGACCCTATGCATGGAACTCCTATGGGGATGAATGTTAATACTACCTGAAGAACAAAGATATAGAAGGAACTACAGACAAATGCCACACTCCATTGTTCATTCACATTCATGTTGCCTCCCTCCTCCTTCTTTGCATCTGTAGGTGACATGCCTAGGCTGTAACTTCACAGCAACAGAGATAACAAGGTGAAAGCCGGGCCCCAATGATGTCTCAAGAGAAAAACTTTCATCTTTTTTACACATCTTTAAAGGACCTAGAACATTGTGTTAGCTGAGAAAGAAATAAGAAGTAAAGACTCTAAGTTTTAGCAATATTAAAGTTTCCCTCCATCCCTTTCCAGTACAGAAACAACATCCTTCAAGTGAATATAGATGCAACCCCTCTTTCTCATTCTGTTCTATGAAAAAAATAAATATTTTGAATTTT
Source organism: Malaclemys terrapin pileata (assembly GCF_027887155.1). Lineage (NCBI taxonomy): Eukaryota > Metazoa > Chordata > Testudines > Emydidae > Malaclemys > Malaclemys terrapin. Next base: position 96,968,438 of record NC_071509.1, read on the forward strand.
TGTCCCTAATCAAAATGAAAAAGTCAAAATATCAGAATTTCCAATGGGATGAAAATTCCAATATTTGATCATCTCTAGTTATTACAGGCAGGGCTGGTAACACTCCCTATTAATGTTTTTGGAAAATTTCAGCCAAATAATTTAGCCATTTCTGAGACTGAAAAAATACATAGTTTTACTCATGTTAAGACATTTTGGTGACTCTTTTCCTTTGAAAAGCTGTAGTGCACCCATGATTTAGAGCAGGGATTTGAAATCTGGCACTGGGAAATGGCTTTTCTGTCATGGATGTGCTTTTGCTGTCCCTATGAAAATCTGCCCAAAATCTGGCCAATTTATAAGCCTTTGAAAAAGATCACAATTTGCACAAGCTCAGTAGAGACTTCCTAGAGTTTCACAGGGAAATTCCTCTAAGATTCATCCACACTGAGCATGTGTCAACTCAGGTTATAGGGGGGCTGATCAGGACCTTCCCTACAATTGCAGCTGTGGGCTGCTGCAGCCCAGGCCCAAATACCAGAACTGAAATCCTGGAGATTGTCTGTCCTGTGCCATTGTTGCTCCACTAGGCAATATGGAGGAGGAAGCTGCCTGACTCCATTCTGTGCACTGAATGAAGTAGGAGTCCAATCGAAAAACAATATGTGATCATGCAGTTAGAACCGCATCATAATGTGTCTGCACAAGGTAACTGAACTAAAGTTGCACAGGCAATCTTAATTCTGGCATTTCCAGCTTTGAAATGTTTAACTTTGCAACCTTAATAATATATATAATGAATGTAGTTTTGGGTGTGTAATTTGTAACAAGAATAGGTGAGACATACTAAGTCAGTAGTATGATTTTTAAATTGATTGTGACCCTTCAATGTTGGAGCAACATTACCTTTGGGAAATCCTGACTTTTGGAATGTGATATTGGCAATCTGTATTTCACGTTGTCAGTATATTGGTGTTTTTAATGTTAATTTAATTGCCTTGGTTTTAAAGAAAAAAAAACTTTGAGCTATTCATCTGGTGGACCATGCTATCTCTGTTAGCATGTTAATTTCTTGAATCTGAACTATCATGGATGGGAGTTTATAATTTATATGAACTGAAGCTTCATGCCTTTCGGAGCAAGCCATCCAAAAGACAGGCCTTCTAGACCCTGCTGACCTTAAAAGAGTTGTTGTTGACTCCGTCATTCTTAAGTGACCTATCTGATAGCATAAGTGAAATTCAAGGTAAAATCATCCTTTCCCTAAAGTAGCCTGCCTTAGGTAAGGCATTTTAAATGTGGCATCCCTTAACAAATGGGGCTTTTATTAGGAGGTTCTTAATTTTTTCTTTAAAATATGCTTGAAAAGAAAAAATGTATAAATAGAAATTAAAATCTTTATGCATATGTTAGAAGATTATCAAATGTAAACACTTATCTTTAAAACTATGAACCTGCTTTCTTCATACTTGGTTTAAGTTTGAAAGCTCAGTAAAATCTACCAGACACCAAGTTTGACTTTTCCAGGCATCTATTTCTGAGTTATCAGAATATATATGGTAATGTGTACATTTTCACATCTATATAATTCAAAAGTGACAACCAATTTTATTCAACAATTTTAATCCCCTCTGGACTGAGATGAAGAAAGGGAAATTTCAGTCCAAAAGGAAAATGTCAGAAAATTATGAGCAAATGAAAAAAAAAAAAAGTCTGTAGAATGAAAATTCAAATCATCCTAACTATAGCATAGACAGTAAGGGTTTGTACACAACAATATGACCAATAAAATCATGTGTCACTTTGTGGGCCTGTCCAACAAGGTCCCAAGCAAGATTCAGTTCTTGTATCAATGCTATTCATTCATCTGGAAGAAAATATAAAATCACTATTGTCAGAGCTTGCAGGTGACAGAAAAACTGATGGAGTGTTAAATAATAAGGACAAGTCACTTATATAGTATGATCTCAGTTGCTTGGAAAAGTTGGCTTATTGGAAAAAATTAGCAAGGGATCTTTAAATCAAAATTGCATTTGTCTCTAAAAGTTATGATCTAGTTCAGCTAGGAGTTATGGCTTGTGCTATACAGGAGGTCAAACTAGATGACTATAGTGAACCCTACTGGCCTTAACATCTATATATCTACGAACACATCCTTTAAACCGCTGAACATCAGTAACTCCCAGGGTAATTAGTGGGAGTTGAGGATGCTCCGCACTTTGCAGAAGATGCTGAGCATCTTGCAGTTCGGGACCTTTCATTGCAATTAAGTATAAAATTATTATTCTAATTTTTAATAGCTTTGACAACAAATGAAGTTGTTTCACTTACCACTTACAATCTTTTTGAAAAGTGCTGGCTGCTTCTTTAGTTCTAGGAACACACCAATTTTTTTTTTTAAAGGAACAAACGTTTCATCCAATCCAGCATGCCCTTTCCAACAATAGCCACTTATGGATGCTAAGAAGGAGCAAACCCTTTATATATAAAGCTGTTAATTGTTTAATACTATCTTTTGAGGTGAAAATTATTTCTGATCTCAACTGGTGCAGGGTTTAAGTGGGACTTAAGTGGTGCATAGGCCTTGTGCTGGCCTTCTACATAGGGTAAATTTCACCTTCAGTGAATATAGAAAGTGATTAAAGCACAGCATCCCATAAAAGCAAAGATCCAGATCTTCAGATGAAGTAAATGGGCACAATTCCACTGAAGAGTATTAAAATGTCTGGAGCCAAGCATCACAGTGGCATACTGCATAGATGTGAAAAATGTTTCATAGGACTGTGTGCTGAGAAATAGCAGAGAGATGGGACTTCATCAAAACATCTCTCTATATGAAGTTATCTTCAAGCTTAGTCACACAATCTAGAATAGCATTTTTCACAGTTCGGGTCACGACCCAGTACTGGGTCGTGGCATGTAAGGCACTGGGTCGCTCTGGTCAGCACCACTGACTGGGATGTTAAAAGTCCCATCAGTGGTGCTGCCCAGCTAAGGCAGGCTAGTGCCTACCTGTTCTGACACCATGCTGCACCCCGGAAGTGGCCAGCAGCAGGTCTGGCTTCTAGGCAGGGGGGGCACGGGGCTCCACTTGCTGCCCCCGCCCTGAGCACCGGCTCCGCACTCCCATTGGCTGGTTTCGGGGGGGTGAGGGGAGCAGTGCTTGCAGACGAAAGCCACGCAGAGCCGCTTGTGCACCTCCACCTAGGAGCCGGATCTACTGCTGGCCGCTTCAGGCACAGAACGGTCGGCAATGCCAGGACAGACGGTAAGCCTGCTTCTGCATCCCGGCTGCATCGCTGACCGGGAGCTGTCGCAGGTAAGTCCATGGCCCAACCCCGTGCCCCAATCCCCTGCCCCCAAACCCTTTCCTCCACCCCCAAATCCCTCACCCCCAGCCCAGAGCCCTGACCCCTCCCATACCCCAACCCACTGCTTCAGCCCTGAGCACCCCCCAAACCCAGAGCCCGCCTGCACCCCAACCCTCTGCCCCAGCCCTGAGCCCCTCTCACTCCCCAAACCCCTCATCTTCAGCTCCGTTGGGTCACGGGCATCAACAATTTTCTTCAATTGGGTCCCCAGAAAAAAAAGTTTGAAAACCACTGATCTAGAAAGTAAAATCTGTTTTGCTTTTCTTCATTTTTTTCCCCTATTAGCAGATATTGGCCTTGAATCTGCAAGGTCTGATAGTTTAATTTTTAAAAGCTTTTCGTATTTAATTGTACCATTTATGTGTTTTCTGCACTACTCAGTGCTGCTCAGGAAAAAAATTCTTTCTTTCTGAAAAGTTTGGTTCAAGGAGGGAGAGAGATAAAGACAGAGTATGTGTGTTTTTGTAGCAAAAGTGACAAAGATGGTGAAAATACTGTTTGGTATTTCATACCAGTAAAAACAATCCTTTTAAGTAACTGCTGGTGCTATCTCAGTACTAGTCTATTAGGGAAGAAAATTAGGAAATAAATCAACAAAATACACAAGAAGTATTCATGTCAGGGGATATGGCCCTTTACTTCCCCCCTGCCCTCCTCAGTCTTTTTCAGTCTACAACAAAGGGGCAAAAAAACTGACATATAAACTTTGTGAGAGGACCTGACTGATTTCTTTTTCACTTTTGTTGAGTTCTACCATCTGACTTAAAATAAATTGACTCATGGTTATTTTTCAGCCCCATAGACCAGTTCCTGCAACTGGGTAATGTAATTATACAAACAGAGTTCTATTTTCTGCTGTGCCTGGGGACTTCTCCAAAGTATGGTGCTGGCAAAGGGCCCTTACAGGGCTATCTGCTTGAAGAGAATCATAGGACTGGATGGGACCTTGAGAGGTCATCTAGTCCAGTCCCCTGCACTTATGGCAAGACTAAGTATTATCTAGACCATTCCTGACAAATGTTTGTCTAACCTGCTCATAAAAATCTTCAATGATGGAGCTTCTACAACCTCCCTAGGCAATTTATTCCAGTGCTTAACCACCATGACAGTTAGGACATTTTTCCTAATGTCCAACCTAAACTGCCCTTGCTGCAATTTAAGCCCATTGCTTCTTGTCTTATTGTCAGAGGTTAAGAAAAAAAAAATTCTCCTTCCTCTTTGTAACAACCCTTTACATACTGTCATGTCCCCCTCAGTCTTCTCTTTTCCAGAATAAACAAACCCATCTTTTTCAATCTTCCTTCATAGGCCATGTTTTCTAGAAGTGTAATCAATTTTGTTGCTCTTCTCTGGACTTTCTTCAGTGTGTCCACATCCTTCCTGAAATGTGATGCCCAGAACTGGACACAATACTCCAGTTGAGGCCTAATCAGCGCAGAGTAGAGTGGAGAATTATTTCTTGTGTCTTGCTTACATCCCAGAATGATATTCGCTTTTTTTGCAACAGCTTTACACTGTTGACTCATATTTAGCTTGTGATCCACTATGACCCCTAGATCCCTTTCCGCAGTACTCCTTTTAGGTAGTAATTTCCCATTTTGTATGTGTGCAACTGATTGTGCCTTCCTAAATGGAGTACTTTGCATTTGTCCTTATTGAATTTTATCCTATTTACTTCTGATCACTTCTCAAACTTTGTCCAGTTTGAATTTTAATCCTATCCTTCAAAGCACATGCAACCCCTCCCAGCTTGGTATCATCTGCAAACTTTATAAGTGTACTCTCTATGCCATTATCTAAATCATTGATGAAGATATTGAACAGAACCAGACCCAGAACTGATTCCTGCGGGACCCCACTTGTTATGTTCTTCTGAATAGTCAGAGTGCAGCAGCCATGTTCCAGCATTACCCTCAGTCACCGCTGACATGCTTCCAACCTAAAAGGCTGTCAGAGGTGATATGGAGGAGGTGATTGTGGCAGCTCTGTGCCAGCTAGGGACTTCCTCATGTCTGGGAATCCCAAGCTAGAGTGATATAGTGGTTTTCTGGCCAATGAGGACTGAAGGCACTCAGTATCCTGAAGAATTAAATCTTTACTGATAAAGTTCTTAATGAGGAAATATTCAGCTCCAGGAAGCACATACACAACACAATCAAAACCATTAGATGTGAGCATTCAAAAATTGTAATAGAATATAATTAATTTATTTTGATAGTCAATAGATTTCACTGGGATTTTCTTCCATTATGTTGTTGCCAGTGCCAGAACTATTATTTAAGAATTGTTAAGCTGAAAGTGTATAATTAAATCCTCTCCTACACACCAAAAATAGCTTGGGCTTTACTTCCAAGTTATAGGATTATTGCCAGTTTTTTTCTTTTAATTAAGCATTGTATGTTAATTCTGCTTTCTTCTCTTAGAATCATTAGCATATAAATACAACCACTGACTACATCTGTAATTCTCCATAAAAGATTAAGTTTTAGACTATCCATTGGACTAATGATTTATTAAAAATAAACATGCTTCATGAAATTACTATTGCCCTAAGGTTCTACTAATAAATGCACAGCTAGAATAGAAATTATTCAAATTTGGAGGAGACGGACAAACAAAATTTAAAATAATTAAATGGATATTTCCAATAGTAAATTCTACAACAGTAATGCAATGCTTGGTTTAAAATTTATTATCTATTTTCTTTTCCATTTCAGTCCATAAGAGAAAAACAATGTTAAGTGCGCCTTAATTTACATTCATCTATTTCCATAACAAAATCAAACTGTTAAACTATATATTATTGTTCATATTAACAGGAAGATTGTGGATACATTTGGAATCCCAGAAGCCAGCTGGAATGGAAGAAGTCTCAAAAATTATTGTCATATTGTCTGTTTAGTGATTTCATCATCCAAAATAAGTAGAAGTCACAACTTCAACTGCCAGATTTTCCTGAAGCAGGGAAATAGAATATATTCCTTTGTCCAATCCCGCTCCAGTCAGACTTCTGCATTCTTCTTGCAGCCCTGAGGTTAAACTACACCTCTCCATTTTCCTCACCATAATGCTAACCAAGAATCAGCATGACTCCTTTCAAAGCCATCTGTACTACACCTTAAAAATCAATGAGAGAGATCATTTTTGAGAAAAGAAAAAGAGCCTGTTGAACTAAGTGCTCTCCAGAGGGTTGCCTCCATCACTAACCAGTACCCAGCCAGGTCCCTTAAGCTCCAATCCCATACAATATGACAAATCAGAGACTTAATCTAATGTGCTTTGCAAGGAAATAGACACAATACAACCTCCTCCCTCCCCCAGACTGTTTTGCATTAGCTGTTGTGGGGACCAGAGGCTGTAATGCATTATCTTATAGCAGTTTGCATGTGACCATGCCCCAATTTTGAAAGGCCTAGGTTCCAATTTAGAAGTGAGAGTGGCCCAGTGTTCATTGGTATGCTTCTGCCTTCTCATCTAGCCCAGGTGGTCTCTGTCTTTGGGTGCTTTGTGGCATGAATTGGTGGACTTCTAGTTTGTTTTGATGTGTGGGGCCTAGTGATGTCTACTAATCAGCACTGAGTCTTAACTTCTTCCTTGGTTTTCCATTCTTAGTCTTTGCCAGTAGTCACATTGTATGATCAGGCTGTAGCTACTGCCCCTTTTCACTGATTGTGACACTACAGGGAAGCATCATCAATTAGAGAATCTCACCACTGTGATTTTTGCTGCAAGCAATCTACAGTGCACACTTCCTCGGCAGAGGCATGCACAGCCACTATCTTCAGACTCATTTGGTGTGCTACTTTGCTCTGAACATACACAACAGCCTCTTGCTATGCAGATACAGTTGCTCTATCTATTCAGGTAGCTTACCTTTGTGGGACCTGAGGGTCTTCCTATGCAGCCTTTGCTATAGGTAGTACATGCACAGCAACAACTTCTATGGATTGTCTAGCACTGTCTGAACCCATTCCCTGCCACTTTCCATTGTCTGCAGCAGGCCCTGTGTTGGTCTGACAAATGGTGAGGAAAGGGTGGTGCAGCGCGCAAAGAAGGCTTTACACATGTGCATATCCTGTGTGCACATCCAACTTAAACCTTCACCACCATGAAACAACATTTTCTCCCGAATATCTACATGGTATAATAGGTTTCATAAAACACCTTGTAAGCAGAAAGACACAGAATGCATTTTTATTTTATTATTGTTTTAAAATAAAAGTGCTCTCTCTTTTCTTTTTAAGGAAAGGGGCTTTGTAGAAATAGACAACAGACAGTAAACACCCCCAGACAACTCAGAAATAGGCCAAAATCATGAAGTTCAGATCTGGATTCAAACTCCTCCAAAGTTCGGGGTGTTGAGAAGTGTTGTTTGGGCTGTTCCAAGATAAAGCCACAAAGGCTGGACCCACTTAGGGTGAGCAGATGTCCTGATTTTATAGGGACAGTCCTGATATTTGGGGCTTTGTCTTATATAGGCACCTATTACGCCCCACCTCCGTCCCGATTTTTCACACTTGCTGTCTGGTCATCCTAACTGACATCTAAATTTCATCAAGTTTCAGATTGTTTGGATCCAGAGTTTCAGATCAGGCCCCTCTCTATTGCAAACTAGTAAGGATTGCTAAAAGAAAATGAAATGAAAGTGCTGTAGTGGCTGTCCTATCTTATTAGAGACTCCATTCTTTTCCCATTTAATATATGGTCATACTGTCTGAATGCTGGCCATCTGGACATGAAACAAATGTAAAAACCAATGAGAAAATATAAACAGTTTTCTAAGAAGGAATAGTAGTTGAGCAACAAGTGTTGGCAAAAAGGCTCACTGTGTTAAAATAAAGAGATTCTGCAGATCCCAATTTGTGCATACCTTCACAGTACCAGGTGATGACTGCCACTTAACAGCAATAATAGAGGAGCTGAAAGCATCTGGTTGTGACAAATGAGCTGAAGCTTCTCACCTCCACTGGACAAGCATAGCAGAGGACAAAAGTCACACTGGAAAGGGGGTTAAACAGTGAAGTAGCAAAGTTTGCAGATGATACAAAATTACTCAAAATAGTTGAGCCCAAAACTGACTGCAGAGAGGTACAAAGGGATCTTACTAAACTGGATGATTGGACAATTAAGTGGCAGATGAAATTCAATGCTGATTAATGCAAAGTAATGCACATTGGAAAGCATACAAAACAATGTGGTCTAAATTAGCTGTTACCACTCAAGAGAAAGATCTTGAAATCATCCTGGATAGTTCTCTGAAAACATCTGCTCAATGTGAAGCAGGAGTCAAAAAAGCCAACAGAATGTTAGAAACCATTAGGAAAGGGATAGATAATAAGATGGAAAATATCAAAATGCCATTATATAAATCCATGGTATGCCAACACTTCGTATACTGTGTGTATGTGTGGTCACCTCCTTTCAAATAAGGAATAGAGAAGGGCAACAAAAATGATTAGAGGTATGGGACAGCTTCCATAGGAGAAATGGTTTAAAAGACTGGGTCTTTTTGGATAAGAAAAGAGATGACTAAGCAGGGATATGATAGAGGTCTGTAAAATCATGAATGGTGTGAAGAAAGTGAATAGGGAAGTGTTATTTACCCCTTCACATAACACAAGAACCAGGGTTCCCCAATGAAATTAATAGGCAATGGGTTTAAAATAAACATAAGTAAGTACTTCTTCACACATCACAGCCAATCTTTGGAACTCATTGCCAAGGAATGTTGTGCAGACCATAAGTATAACTGAGTTCAAACAGAATTAGATAAATTCATGGAGAATATATCTATCAATGGCCATTATCCAAGATGGTCATGAACGCAAACCCATGCTCCGGTGTCCCTAAACTTCTCATTGACAGAAGCTGGGACTGGATGACAAGGGATAGATCACTTGATAATTACCCTGTTCTGTTCATTCCCTCTGAAGCATCTGACACCAGCCATTGATAGAAGACAGGATGCTGGGCTGTGTGCACCATTGGTCTGATCCCCTATAGCCATTCTTATGTTCTTATGGAAGGCCATCTGCCTTTCTTAATAATGATATGCAAGGAATTCACTTATTTTTATGGTACAACACATTGATTCTCCAACCCTAGACTGTAGTTAACCACAGTGTCACCTAAAGTAGGCTGATTTCTTCATGCATTATTTTTAACGTATTTGCTTTATTAATTATTTTAAATTCATTATTATACTTCCAAGTTCAATGGTGTCTGGAAAAGCCAGAGGAAATGCATACAAGACTAGGAAGTTTTTAAGGTTTCATAAACTTCAGGAGGCACTGTGACTTTAGATTAGCATATTTCTATCTGATGTAACCATCCTGGGATTTTCATCAGCTAGTCTTCCTTGGAAGGAAAAAAGGTAATTTTTTTTCCATTTACCCAAAGATTTACAGTAAAAATTGATAGGCTTTATAAATAATACAGCATTTTCTTCACAATAGAGTATTATAATATGCTGATGACAACATTTGAGAATATATATGGTAATATTAAAGAGGGAAAACTGAAACATTCAAATGATGTTTCAGAGAGTTGTGTGGGTTTCATTAACAAAACACGTGCAATATGTAAAACTGAACTCAAAGTGAAATTCTGGTTCCATTGAAGATAATGGATATTTTGCCATTGATTTCAGTGAGGCCAGGATTTCACCTGTGGAAACTGTAAAGAAAAACCAATGCAATGCTGTGATGGTCTTTGTTCATGGGGGGCCTTACCCAGTGGTCAAGGTTTAGTCCTTTTCACCTACAGAAGGAGTTTTGGTAGGGGAACCTGGGCCTTCCCAAACCACCAGGTTCTGGCCAGGGTTCTGTGAGAGTGACAAAAGGGTCTGACACCCTGGAGTGCCTTAAGGCTGTCCTCCCTGGACTACTTCCTACCACTTCTCTATTCGCAGTCTGTACAGGAAACATGAAGGGGGTCAGCTCAGTGCTTGGCACCTCTATGTACCGGGCGTGGCATGGTAACTCTCTCTGGGAGCAACGGCTGCCTCCTTTCATGCCTTGGCCTTCCAGCCAGGTTAGTTCCGAGTCTCTCAGGGGTAGTCCACAAACCAAGCGCAGGGAATCGAGACAAATAAACTGGATCAGTATGTGACAGTGGGAAATGCCTCTATGTACCGGGTGTGGCATGGTAACTCTCTCTGGGAGCAATGGCTGCCTCCTCTCATGCCTTGGCCTTCCAGCCAGGTTAGTTCTGAGTCTTTCAGGGGTAGTCCACAAACCAAGTGCAGGGAATCAAGACAAGTAAACTGGATCAGTATGTGACAGCGGGAAATGCCTCCCTCTCAGGGTCTATCAGAAGCTGGTCCTCCCTTCCTTAGGGAGGGATGTTCAGGGAGCTGTGGATAGTAGAGATCCTGCCTTCCCTCAGTCCTTTCTCTCAGGAGTTTCAAGGTTAAGATTCTTTATTTTCCCTGGCCTGCCTCCAAGTTAGTTATGCTCCCTTTTTACATCTCCTCCAGTCTATGCACCTCTTGCTGGTGTGGCAGAGCAGGGCTGGCTGAACCCCTTAACTTCTTATTCCCCAATGTGCGGTTTGTATACCCATCACAAACCCATTTGCAAAAGTAATTTTTGAATATAAAACACAGCTTTGTATTAATCTTGTTATGAAACCTACATAAAAACAAATATGAAGGACAGAGCCCAACAAACTTGATATGTCACAGTAGCTGGCAGTGTTGCTGGCAAAAGATGCTGTACTCCAAAGCCTCTGCAATTGTCTTTTCATCTGACCCAGCAACATAGCATGCCTTATAATACAAGAGGACTCAGATGTTGAATATTCACTTTGAAAAACTAGGAAACAAATGTGTGGGGTAAAATAGTAAAAAAATAAAAATAAAGCAAAGTCAGTTCCCATTTACTGGTAGAAGTACAGAAAGAGTGAAATGATAGGCTTCTGTCCAGGAACAATACAATATAGACCTCAATCTGACCACAAGAGAACTCATCTCAATATAACTGAAAACTTCCCTCTGTAAAATTGTGAAATACTCATCTCAGGGCAAATATCTATATCTCTATATAAAAAACAGTTCACAAAGATATTAGAGAAGGTAATAAATATAGTCGGACCACTGGCTGCTAGAGTAGACAGACACAGTGGACTATTCTTAGGAGAAAATGTTTGTTTTGTTTCTCCAGATTTGTTCAGCTGAATCATACCGCTCAACTGAAATGGAGCCTCCCAAATGATAAACCAACATAAAATAACTTCTACGGATCTGGGCTGACTATTGAGGTTTTTACATTAGTGCTCATCTCCAAAGTATCTGAGTACATCCCAAGAATAAGAACTACAACAAAGGTATTTCTCTCTTCGTTCCCTGCTGGCAAGAGGAAAGCTTAGTATCTACTATTTTAATATAAAAGTGTGCTAGTGTTGGTATTTAAAGGCATTATTAAGTGAAAGTTTTGGCTAGAAGATGGATCATGCATTTAGCTGTGGTGCGGATAATCATTATTTTTATTTCATCTGACAATGGGTTCCATAGTCTTGGTTTAGCTCCTTTGAAAATCCCATGAAGGCTGTCAGAAGTCTCCCACTATTCATCAACAAAGTCATTATTCCAATAGAATATAATTTTGTGGAAACCATGGAAAGATAACTGTGTCAATCCCATAGAGGGCCTTCAGGTCATATGGGACAGGCTCAGCCAATCAGCAGATCACAAGGAGAAATAATATGGAATCACCACCATTTTCCCATGTGACCTATCTTGGTTAACCAGGTTTGAGCTCTAATGAATCAGGCTGACAAAGTTTGCAGACATAGACAAGCAAAGAAAGAATAATAATAATTAAAAAAAACACTTCTAGAGAGTTTGCAGAGGCAAAATAACTTTTGAGCAAACCAAATTCCGGTTACACAGTTCGTATGCAGACACTGCTTTTGAGATTTAGGTCAAAAAGTTCACACAACTCTACTCCAGAGTCACAAGTACTAACTTTCATTTAAAAAGTTTAGAGGAAAAACAAATGTATAATTTTATTATATTTCAACGTATAGGTAACATTTTGTTTATGCCCATATACAAAAAATGAACGTGTGAACCAAAAGTGTAACTAAACTTTCTGTTTCATTCAAACATTGGAGAGAGAGCTGTAGATGAAATATTTTTCATACAGTTGTCAAAGCCAGAAACTAAAAGAGTTTTCTAGTTTAAAGAATACTATTAATTCTTCAATTTTTAAAAGATCAAAAGCAGATTTTAAAAACGATATTTTTCCGTAAGAAGTAGTCTTCTGAAGCAATGTCATTTGCTTTTAGCCGTGACGTGATTTCTTTGGGATATAAATGTGCAGAACCTCAGTCAGGATGCAGAGCAGCCAGTTAAAGAAAAACTTCAAAAAGAACCGGAGAAAGGAAAACTGCGTCGAAGTTCACAGTAATTTCTGCATAAAGTTCTGAAAAGGAAAAGAGCTTTGTAATGTGAGTTCTCAATTTGCAATTTCAGGTGCACTGTTCATCTAAGATGCTTTTCTTAAGACTGCTTTTTGCTTTAAGATCCAGACAGTCAAAAATTAGCCTTCTGAAGTTTTCTTTTTTTTTTTAATTCTGTTTCTTCTCACATTTCAGAAGACTAGGTCTGGGGAAATGGGTCCTTCTTTACTTAGCTTTTCAGACAAAAAGAACAGCATTTACCTGTGTCACCCTTTCACACTTTTAATATTAAAAGCAATTCATGGATCACTGAAAGAGAATGAATAATCCTTAAAAAATATGGCTAAAGAAAATGTAGAATTGTATATAGAAACAGCTTTTTTAAATAATACCCTAGCTCATTTTAATGAAATTTAGAAAGCATTTGCTAATTATTAAGAGAAAAATAAAAATAAAGGCCATACGAACTCCATGTGATGAAATTACACACCTAAAAACTGGACTTAACACTGAAGTTCCTGAAAACAAAGGCTTTTGAATTTGGTATTCCAGTTTGGAACTCTGTAGACATACAAATGAATCATAAAGGTTGGATCGAGATCTGAATCTAGGTTTGGGAGATGTGAGGATATATGTAGTTTCTTTAAAAGTGCAGCAAGAAGCCAGGAGGGAGGGAACTGGGGAGGATATTTTCTATGGTGGTTCAGAGAGACACACACACAGCAACATAAAAGATAATATGGATTTCACAAAGGCTCTTGTTTAGAATTAAAAGTTTTTGTTTTACCTTTGTCACATGACATGGTGTTAAAAATTGATTAATTTTGAGCCAACTTAAGAGAACAAGAACATGCAAAGTTCTACAAGACTTTCATTTTGATAAGCCCCCAAAATTGTCTGACAAGTGAACATCTCATATGGCTCTGAACCACAAGGAAACTTAATGCAAAGACTAGTGAGATAGAAGTCAGCTTGTTATAATAGTCACTGGGGAGTAAAGCTGAAGAGTGAAGGTGAAGGCATATTCTTCTCCTATTGAAGCCAATGGCCAAACTCCCCAAAATATTTATTGATAAGTTGGTTTCGGATAAGAAAGCAGATAAGAATAACTACAACAGTGTTCTTTAAAAGATTAATGAGCATTTCTTTCTGAAAAAGAATGTAATATATGTACATGCTTTTACCAAAAGTGCAGAATCCCAAAGAAAGTGTAGAATGGCCCAATGTAAATACGGTGTTGTGACTTTGGTATCAATAAGGAAGAATAAATAAAATATTATCTAGTAGCTGGAATTTAAAAGAAGAAACATTATGAAAAATTATGAAAAATGACAGTTTATATCAGCTAAATCATACACAAATGGGGCAATTTGGCATAGCAGAAAGAACTAGTAAAAATGCAACTCGTACAGCAACAAAACAGAAGTATGCAGCAAGAAGCAGCAAATAAAAAAAATTGCAAGGGGGAAAGAAAGCATCATAGAAAATGTCTCTTAAGAGCAGTAAGTTCCCTTGGCAGAACTTCAGCAGATGTGACAAAGGAGGGCCTTTAAAGAAGAATTAATAAGAAACAGAATAGTCATAGGACTAAGGGATAGCAAGTTTTCAGAGTCTCTTCAGTTAGACCCAAATGTTATGCTTGTAAAAACTATAACTCAATTAATAGTGCAAGCAATCTGCTGTGTAATTTATATGCTAGCTCCAGTGGAAAAACCACATAAGATCACATTAATACAGTGAAGATGAGGAAGACAAGTCTGAAAGGAGAAATGGAAGTGTGCTCTCAATGTAATAGTACTGTATCACTGCATCATAGGAGACCAAAGCAGCTTTGTAAGAGGGAAGAACAAAAAAGCTGTAGATGTGGCAAGGCAGTGAGCGACGTTTGGAAGTAAAGTCCAGCAAAGAGGGCAGAATGTAGAAGATGCCACAAAAATAGGACATTTTGCAATCGCATACAGATCACCAAGACTGGTGGAAACAATCCATAATGGAATGCTGTCATCATATAATGATCTTATATTCTCATTAGTATAGCCAACAATATGGAACACAAGAAACGTTTTATGTAGAATTGACTCAAAGTGAAGGACTTTTAGTAGGAGGTCTCTCTCTCTTTCCCTTTTCCTACCACACACACCTAGAACTATGATCGTTCATCTCTGCTCACAAAATACATAGTAAATGAGTGTTTAAAGGGACTCTGTACAAAGAGCACAGGCCTTCCAGGGAAAATGAGGAGGCAGTTTCAAGCTTATAGCACAAAACTCTGTTTACCTTCTGTGCCTATATATTCCTACCAGCCCTCTGTCATGTTCAGAGTGTATTATATTTTACGAGAAACTGAAACACAGTTCTTAGGGCATGTGAATGATAGAGGGGATAAAGGCCGTTCCAGTAGAAGTCAAAGCTTTCATTGAAATACCATCACCTAAAATGTCTGAGAACTGAGTCAATTCCCTCAGTATAACAGATGCATGGAACAGATTTGCACTTAACCAGTCCTGTGAAGGCCAAGCTCTTTATGAACCACATAAAGAACACTTTGAGTAGTTTCAAAAGCACAAGTGTGTGATTTTGCAGAGTTGCCAACTCATGACGTTATTGCAAGTTGCATAATATTTCATGTCTTTTTTTTTTTTAGGTTTGAGGTTGATGTCACATTCTGGGGTGCAAGCCAGACGAGTGAGGAGTTGTGTCATCCCCTTCCTTGTAACCATGAGTCCTTAAAATGCTTTCCTGCAGTAGGTCCTTTGTCTGGATGCTCCCAGCCTAGCATACATGGATGCACTGCATGACTGTGATCAGCAGCTCTAACTCCAGCAGCCTGCTTACACTGCTCTACAGCCAAAATGCTTCTGAAATAAATGTAGTCAAACTTTACTAATTCTGGGTCCCTGAGAACGAAAATGATGCTTAAAATTGTTGATTGGCTCTAGTTTTCAAGATATGCTATTGGGTCAGTATATACGACCCTTGACTTGGGAATGGCGGAGGATAAGTGAGTTATAAAGGGAAGGGATCTCAATTTAAACCAGAAATGACTAAAATACATCTTTGACTGGATCTATGAATAAATCTATGACTGGGTTTGGACAGTACTTGCTTTTTAGGCAAAACAATGAATGATGCAATCTGAAGCTGGTATTGCGGCATACATGATATGAATTGCATCATGTTATTCCTAGAAGTCATGGATGATGCAATCATAACAAAGCTTACATCACTCTGCTGAACAAATTGCCCTATATCAGCTCTAGAAATCATACAGTGTCATGCGCTCTTATTTGTCAGTGTTTGATTTTGCAAAGGGACACATTTCTGTTTAGCCAAAGTGAGCAGAGATGCCTTGTACTTGTGTGAACAGTGCAGATAACTTCTGCTATGTTTGTGGTGAAGTGACATTTGCATCACAAAAGCGCAGTATAACCACTCTGATTAAGAAAGCCTATCACCTTTATTTTGGCTGCAAAATTGGAGATCAGGGCAACAGGTGGGCCCCACACATATGCTGCAACACTTGTGCAACAAATCTTCGACAGTGGTTGAACAGGAAAAGGAAATTTATGCCTTTTGCAGTGCCAATGATTTGGAGAGAGCCAACAGCTCATACCAACAATTGTTACTTCTGCATGGTGCCTCCAGTTGGGAAAGGTGTGTCAAAGAAGAAAAAGTGGACTGTGCATTATCCAAACATTCCATCAGCTATACGCCCAGTACCCCACAGAGAAGGACTGCCAGGTCCTGATGCACCAGAATCATTCTCACTTGAGTCGGACGAGGAAGAGGAAGAGGACGAAACTTCTGGTCCTGAACCATCAATGTCACAGGACCCACATTTTCTCCCATCCTCCTCCTCTGAACCACACCTCATAACACAAGGTGAACTGAATGACCTTGTCAGGGATTTGGAACTACCCTAGAGTAAAGCAGAGCTGTTGGGCTCCAGACTACAGCAGTGGAATCTCCTGGCAGGTGATGTTAGGGTTTCCATGTTCCATGACCGTCAAAAGGATCTTGTCCCATTCTTCTTCATGGAAGGTGATCTTGTAGCCTGCAACAACATCGATGGTGTGATGGCAGCCCTCAACATCATTCACGATCCAGATGAGTGGAGACTGTTCATTGATTCATCGAAGACTAGTCTTAAAGCTGTTTTACTGCATAATGGCAATGTTTTGCCATCAATTCCAGTTGGTCATGCAGTCCATATGAAGGAAACCTATGACAACATGAAACAACTTTTGAGGTGCATAAACTATGACCAACATCAGTGGCAGCTTTGTGGCCATTTGAAGGTTGTTGCTCTCTTCCTTGGTCTGCAGACTGGATACACAAAGTACTGCTGTTTTCTCTGCGAATGGGATAGTTGTGCAAGAGATTCCCACTACATCAAGAAAGACTGGCCACTCCAACAGTCATTGGAGACTGGGAAGAAAAGTGTTCAGCATCCACAACTTGTTGAATCAAGGAAGATTTTGTTACCGCCCTTACACATTAAGCTGGGTCTGATGAAGAACTTTGTCAAGGCCATTGACAAAACACAAGCAGCTTTCAAGTACCTCCGTGGAAAATTTCCAAGGTTAAGTGAAGCTAAGATAAAGGAAGGTGTCTTTGTTGGTCCTCAGATTCCTGAACTTCTTCGAGATGATGCATTTGACCATGCACTGCGTGGCAAGGAAAAGACGGCATGGAAAGCCTTCCGGTTAGTGGCAATAAATTTTCTCGGAAACAACAAGGCAGACAACTACAGGTTGTTGGTGGAAAACCTCCTCAAGGCATACAAAAGCCTTGGTTGCAACATGTCACTGAAGATACATTTTTCCACTCTCATCTAGATTTTTTTCCACCGAACTGCGGAGAAGTGAGCGACAAGCATGGCGAGCGATTTCACCAGGACATTGCAATAATGGAGAAACGCTATCAGGGCAAATGGAGCCCATCAATGCTTGCAGACTATTGCTGGACAGTGACAAGAGATGCTCCATTTAATGAATACAAGAGACAAGCCAAGAAGCGCCGAGTAGACACTGAATAGGACTAAACTATGTACATAATAGTTTTTTGCCTTTTGTTTCATAATAAATTTTATTTATATAACCCTTTTGCTAATTTTTAAAGTGTTACATAAACAGGACAGGTGAAATATTATCATGTAAAGCAACCATAAACACATGAAAAGACCTAGGTTTACAATTTATGATTAAAACTCTACTATCTACACAATATACATAGACATAAAATGTAAAAACCTAAATATCTTAGAAACAGTAGCCAATCAGTTGTTTTAATTGTCATATTTGAATTCAGCACATCAAAATACATAATAAATAGCACATTTTATCTCTGAAGCATCCAACTTCTCAAAAATTGTAGACCAGTGTTATTGCACCGCAACCACACTCTGGCCTCCACCAGCCTCGTTGGCAAGATTACCCCAATGCCCCCCAGTCCTAAAAGTTCCCAAAACTGTGTGCTCTGCAATGTCCAGACCTTCCCTAGACTATTCACAGGAATAAGAAGGTGCGTTTGCTCCTCTAAAGAGAAAACCTGCACAGCTTATTGCTTTAACTGGAGCTAACTTTCAATTTTAATTCAAACTCAGCACAGGGTTGGTTTAGATTAAAAATAACACATTTATTAACAAAAGGAGATAGGTTTTTAAATGAGTTCAACTATAAAGGACAGAGTTAGAAATGGTTACAAGCAAGTGAAAGTGAGAAATGCTTTCTATAGACTAAAAAACTTAACAAAACTACAGTCCTGATTCAAGGTAAGATTCTTACCACTCTTTTTTCCAGAAAGATGGCTGCTCACCCCCTTGGTGGACCCACAAAGTTCAAAGAGCTTGTTTCCTTAGTCTTTTAAGTGAAAGATAATTTGGGGTCTTTGGCCTTCTCTTTTATAGTCCAGTGGACCTTTGAAATGGATTCTTTAGAAAGTTACCCCCCAAAGTAAACTTCTTTCAAGCTGTAAGGAAGGAGACATGGAATTTGCTGATAAAGAAATGTCATGCTGTTTTTTCCCCCCTACTGGAGTTTGCTAAATTGAAATCAGTGGTTATTGCTACTCAACTCTTATGGCACCTGGTGGAGGTGTTGACCTGCTCTTTGTCTATGAGAAACCTCATTATCCACTCCTCAGATTTCTCTGGTAAACATATTATAGTTCCATATTTCCTTCATATTTGTATGGTCCCTTCGGCATTTACCATATATACACCATACCAGAATATTAATGATCAGTGTGTTATTACTTTTCCAATTATGCTTACATGATATATCAGATTCAGTTTATATTAAGGATTTGGGATACACTGATACAATGATTTGAGGATTGGTCAAGCCAACTGAAACTCATTGCCAGATACAAGTGATCCCCTTGCTCTTGTGCAAGGATGCTAGTTGTGTAATATTTAGTGTCTTGTTTTTTAGGTTTGGGGTTTTTTTCTTTCTTTTTTAAGGCTACTCATGGTTTCCTGATTTCTGGGCTTTCTCCTGATTGCTGTCCCCCAGGTCTCTGGGGGAGGTTATTCCTTAATACGGTGAACACCTTAGTTAGCATTAACTCACACTCAAACTCCCTGCAGGGTTTAAAGAGGGACAATACTGTTGAAAATGGTTGTTCCACAACCACAGCCCCCTTCCGTTTCCCCTCTCCTAACCCTGGGTCACAATTCCAATGGAGCACATAGGGAGGGGTTTCTGTAGGATCAGAGAGGGGGGAATGCATATTGTGGAGCCACCATTCCCCTCTCTCATTGACCCTACATCCATTAGTTGCTAGATTTCACTACCTATACTCTGCTCACATAAGGCCCTGTAGCAGGGTGCTGGTACAAAAGCACTTAATTAGCCCCTGCCCAGTCAGCTCCAATCAGGGGAAACAGATTGGGGCTGATGGAAAAGGCCTGATGCCGGCCTGAGGATTGGCAACACCTGCTGGCCTGACAAGCTAAGGGCTATAAAGGCTGGGAGGGAGCCGGGAGGCAGGGGGCAGCCGGCAGCCAAGGAGAAGTCAGTCAGAGAGGGAACTGGAGGTCTCCTAACTGAAGGCTGACTCTACCTGTAAAGGATGTGACTAATCCTGTAAAGCTTGTATATAGACAGACACTGGTGGTGGGACAACCTTAAGTAAATAAAGACACTGGTGTTGCACTACCCTGAAGCCTCTCTGAGCCTTACTGGGGGCAGCAAGCAGTCCCCAGGAAGAGGGATGGGTCATGGAACCTGTTACAGGCCCTTTAAAAAACATGTAAAAGTCAGAAGAGAAAACTATAGCATTTTGCAGAACTGCTTAGCTGATTAACTATATACATTTATCTCAGATGATCTGCTAATACCATGTCTCTTTCTCAATAAAGAGGGCAGACCAAATTCAAGTAAATTTTTGTGCCAACACAAGTACTCCTGATTTTCCTAAACCCTTTTATCCAAATCGCTGCATTATCCAAATCCCTTCTTTGCCCCCCAGAAAGGATTCAGATAATGCAGAGGACCGGATAATAAAGCAGAGGAACACTGCTCCCCCTCATCGTCCCTGGGAGAGGCCAAAGTGATGCTGAATGGCTCCTGCAGCAGCGCAGGGAGCCTCTTCAGCCCTATTGTCATGGGACCAGCTGAGCAGGGCTGTGATAGCAGAGCTGCAGAGGGCTCCCTGCCCTACCACTGCTGCCTTTTGGATTACTTGAACCTCCCCATAATCCAAATTAATTCCATGTCCCCCATGCTATTCGGACTATAGTTAGGAGTATACCCGTAGAGAGAGGTTTATGAAAGATTGTGATTTGGAGATGTAATCAAAGGGATCTATGAGTAATCCCAGAAAGTTCCAACACATTGACAGTAGATGTGGACTCTGGCATTTCCCATCTGACTGATCTTTCATCATCAATGCACAAAGGAGAAACTGACAAGGAACAAGAGAACAATACAGACTCTAATGAAAGGCTGATACTGAGAAAATCAGAGAAGGAGACTGAATGTCCTGAAAGACTCATAGAGACTTGCTAACCTGCCTGGAAAAGGGGTGTTTGAGGAAAGTGAGTGGTAAAGACTCATTTGAGAGTGATGTGGTGGTAACCTCTCCTCTCTAAGTAGTTGACATACTGGGTTTATGGAAATGTACTAGATGGGTTGAGAATTTAATATATGTGTTATTAGATAGTTGTTAACCTTTATGTATATATATATATATACTATTTGATTTGTTTTTCTTTAAGAGGGAAGACGTAGAGATATGTTTATAAAAGACTGTGATTTGAAGATGCTCCTTCATAAGGAACACTGTTGGGAGTATGGGAATTTGGAGATGTGCCCTGAAGGCAGGAACTGGAAACACCACATGGCTGTGTGCAGCAGTTCACTGCAGAAGCTCTCCAGTTTGTTTTATTAACGTTTTATTCCTTTCTCATTCACTGGTTTGTTATTTAATGAACTCCAAGATCATTACAATACCATATGGCTAGATTTGCTCTTTAGCCTAAACCATTTGACTGGAATCCATTATTAATGCATTGCAATGCCTATATATTTTATTGTTGTTTCTCCCCATAACACTGTAGTGTTTAAATACTATGTTTGTGAATTATATTAAATTCAAAGAGCATAAATGCATTTTTTTAAAAGGTGAGAAGAAGTAGGAAGATGATGGAGGATGGTGCACAAATTTGGTTATTGTACAATTTATCTCTAAAATCTTGTTTGTTTTCCCTGGATCCATAACCACATAATGAAGGGACTCTATTTATCTAATTGCTATACTCCATAATTTTACTCATGAGGAAACTAGAATCTGATTCAACACTGGAGATACTAAAATTTTCCAGAAAGTGGCTGCATATTTGCAACCTCCATTTCATCAGTGAAACAAAATATATTGATGAGTTTTCAATTGTTTATGTGCTACGGGTTTTCGAGTCAGGAAAAAAAGAAAACTGGATAGCCCTGAAGCGTAATATTCATGGGGTCATTCTTACAAAGGGTTTTCAAAGTTTAATGGAACATTTTTAGGAAGGCCATTTACAGAAGGAAATTATTCAGAATGTCCATGTTTTGTATTTTTTCCAAAGACACTTTGTAAGCAACTGATACAATTATTACTGGCTTATGAATGGCTGGCCTATGTATATTTAAAAATTGGACACCAATGTATGACAGTCTTCCAATATCAACTTTCTCTGGTTTAAAATGTATATGGTAAGTCTCTCTTCCAGGTACTTGTGGATAATTTTATTTTTAGAGGCGTTTGCTGTACACCACAATAAAATCAATTTTAAACACATTAGAATAACCACATCATAGAAGGCAACCATCTAACTGTTCAAGAAATAAAACCAAAGGAACCAGGATGAGTAAAAGCAAGCACAGTGGAGAGGAAAAGATAAAAAATATAAGACCAGTCACAAAACACCCTTGGAATAAAAACATTTCATGATTTTTTAAAAAGTGGTAATATGTTGGCAGATTA
The DNA here is from genome assembly GCF_027887155.1 of Malaclemys terrapin pileata. Classification (NCBI taxonomy): domain Eukaryota; kingdom Metazoa; phylum Chordata; order Testudines; family Emydidae; genus Malaclemys; species Malaclemys terrapin. Next base: position 96,990,658 of record NC_071509.1, read on the forward strand.
ATTTCAAAGATAAGGGAATAATTCCATATCCTAGGACAGTGGTTTCCAAAGTGGGGTGACAAAGAGGATCCTTGGGGGTGCACCTGCTTTCTCAGGTGGAAGTCCGAGCGGCTTTTTTTTTTTTTTTTTTGCTTCAGCGCGGCAGGGGGTGCGTGCTCCAAAATTTTTTATAGATAGGGGTGCGCGATCAAAAAAGTTTAGAGACCACTGTCCTAGCACAGCAAACAACCAGTTGCTTACTGATCTAAGATGCTATGGTGAGACCCTTAAGCCATAAGTAGTGTCTGAGTGCAGACACAATCAGATCAAGGCTCAAGGTATGAGTCTAAAGTTTTGCCTAGTCCTATACCAGTACCGGCTTTCAAGATCAATGGTGCCAGCTGACACTGAATCTACCAGCATAATATAATAAGTATGATATAGCTGAAGCTAGTGAATAAACTTGCTGCCACATTCTGAACAAGTGGCAATTGATGCAGAAACCCTGCTGTGATGGAAATTATAGTAATCGAAGTTCATCATCACAATGCCTATGTTTCTGATGCAAAGCATCATGGCATAAACAACAACATAGCTTGGTCTTATTGTGCAACTGAAGAAAACAATTCCATATCATAGTCTCTCTTCTTTATATTGAAAGGGTGTGGTCAAAAGTGATGCCAGATTCTTGTTATTTCCTGTCTCTGAGCTGCCTTCCTGTTTGCTCACACTTAGACCATGAGTTCCTTTCTTGTATGTCTGCAAAGTGCTTAGCACATTGTGCATGCTACCACAAAATATAACATAATACTGATTAAATAATTAATTCTGGGTATTTTATAGGACTTATCTCTGACTGAGGAGATTTGGATCAATCAAGAAATGACCTCAACCTTCCATCAACATTCAAACCAAATCCAAACTTAATGCTCTCTCACCTTTGAAAAAAAACTTTTTCATGTCTTTACCTCTTCACGTCCTGGTTCTGTCCAGGACTGGAATCTGAAGTGCAGTTTTACAGCAGGAAAAGTCATCCTTTCGTTTGTTCTTGCCTGACTGTGAAACGGGAAATTGCAAAAATCTGCTCTTGTCAGCTTTCTCAGCAGAATTTTGCAGGTCCAAATACAGTTGGGGCAAGCAGCTTAATTTATGGGTGCCCATTGACCTAATCAAATGTAACTTCCAAAACCTTCATGAAGTGCTGAGAGATGGTTGTTGCTAACACAATCTTACACACAGCAAAACAATTTTAATGCCGAGATTATTAAATGTGCCTTTACTGTGAGCCTGAAAAATCCTGTAACTATAATGAGATGCATGACTTCTTTTTACACACCAGCCATGCTTTGTGATGAATGCAGCCTGGGTGATGATAACTGTACTGACACCTGAATAGCTTAATAAGTAAAGGCAATTTTATATTGCCACGGTACTATGTATTGACAGATGAATTATAGATTTTGAATTACTGTAATTTTTTGGGGGAAGTTAGTCTAGACATTTGGGGGGGGGATTTTAATAAAGAGAAAAGTGTTGGTTTTAGGAGCAGTATAAAGGAGAAATGAAAATAGAGCATAACGTGGGACGCTGACACAAAACATATGGTAGCAGTTGCAACAAAGCAATACTAGGTAATACTATCATCTACATACACTTCTCTGTAACACAGAGGCAGAGAAAGGGAGAAGTGCTAATTTATTCTCTCTCTGTTCAGCATATTCATTGCCATTTGTCAGGATGTGACATATATTTCTCTTCTATCTGGGTTAAGGCATTATGCTGCTGAATACAGAATTGAGGCATGGCAGCAGTTTACTGCTATCTGGCTGACTATGCTGCTGAAAGAAAATACTTGAGCAGAAAAAAAAATATGTCTACTGTGTTCCAAGGCAGCAATATGCACTATTATAATAATTACTGAGGTGTTCAATAGGGAACAGTAACGATTAAAAAAATTTGTATCACTGAGGGTATTGTGCAATATACTGGGGTCTTCGTTGTAATTAGCATGTTACCCAAAACTGTGATTTTAGTGTATCTGTTTTCACTGGAAATAAATTAACAAACAAGGAGTGGGAGAAGAGAGAGAATAAGCAACTTCCCTTCTAAACATATTTAAGTAAATAAATGAGTGTAATAAATCATTTTGAACTCTGCCTTTAACTATAGGACAAAATTCAGACTGGGTGTGAGTAGGAACAACTCTGCTAAATAGGACAAAGATGTGCCCACCAGCTTTGAATTTAGCTTCTGATCCTTTTGCAAATATATGCATTTGTGGAACTCTGAGGGTGTGAAGGAAAGCTGCATTTTGCAACAGAGAAAGACCATCAAATGCTCCTTCCCTTGCTCACCTGAAGATTCTCATTGGGAATGGAGTCCTCTAGATCAGTGTTTGTCAAACTGTGGTCTGCAGACCCCTGGGGTTCCGCAAGGGTACTCCAGGGGGTCTGTGGGCCCCACTGATCAACTCCTCCCATTCCTGCTCCCTCCCTCCCAGTGCCTCCTGCATGCCGGGGAACAGCTGTTCCCCCACAGGCAGGAGGCACTGGGAGGGCGGGGAGGAGCAGGGATGGGGTGCGCTTGGAGGAGGGGGCAGAATCATGTCCGGGGCCACCAGCCCTGCTGATCAACTCCTCCCTTTCCCTCCCTCCCAGTGCCTCCTGCACACTGGGGATCAGCTGTTCAGCAGTGTGCAGGAGGCGCTGGGAGGGAGGTGAAGAAGCGGGGATGGGGCATGCTTGGGGAAGGGGCAGAAAGAGGGGGCAGGGGTGAAGTTGGGGTGGGAAAGGGTGGAGTGGGGGGTAAAGCCTGGGGCTGAACAGTGTTGGGGGGCTGCAAATTTTTTAAAATCAAAATGGGGGTCCTTAGGTTGCTAAAGTTTGAGAACCACTGCTCTAGATTAATAAATCTGGGATACTTAAATGGGCATGGAGCGGACAGCTCTGAATCATGAGCACAAGACCTGCTGGTCCTCAAATCACGCACAGGCCTATAACAGTAATAGGCAGGGATGAAAAGGAAAACACTGGGACAGATATTTTGGAACAGGACCAACTCCTGCCATCCCTAGTCCCTTTCAATCATCTAGTCAGCCTTCAGACTGAGTCATGAATAGAAACTGGAGTAACTGTGGTAGTTGATGGTCTCCAATGGACAGCTGATACTATTCAATTTTCAGAGCCCTTCAGTGCGGCCAGTCACAAGGTAACAAATGCATGCCCCAGCAGGACTGGACAGAATCACCTTAAAATGGTTCAGCTCATTCCTTTCAGACCTAGAGCTGGAATAGTACAGAGCTTTAGGGGCACACTTGAACCAGGATTACAAAATATTGCCAGTAGCATGGTAGACAAAATCATCTCCTTTCTATTTAGGCCTTTAAACCTTGCTCACTACCATAGCAGCGTCTCCCAGCCCTCTGCACTACAGACACATGCCCCAGAAAGATGTGTCTCAGTGTAACATAGGAATCTATATATAGTCCATGAGTTCTGGCAATAGAAATGTCAATTGGCATTTGCAACGACTTCCAGCCCAGACTAAAATGTTTATTTCTTTTCTGTTGATGAGTGGAATTAATAATAAGACCTAACACATTCCTTTTCAAAACACAGTTTCTGTTAACTAATATTTCTTCCAGATTAGAGTCACAGAGGCATTTTGCTGCCCTAGGCAGACTACAGTATTTGAATCTCCTCTTCCCAGTTCTTCTGTTCTATCCCATTCCATGCCAACATTTAAAAATAGATTTATTTTAACATCTTGGCCTCAAGTTTTGATTAAGAAGGCATTTTTAAACTCTCAGATCTCCTTTGTAGTTGTCTTTTCTTCATTTTCCTGTCGTTCCTCTTTTTTAGTTAGCAGTTATGTCTTGGTGTATCTTCAAGTCCCTCTGTTTCCCCCTCAAATTTATATTACTATAGCATTTATTATTTCATCTTTCCTTCTTTCTTCACCACCCCACTGCTTTCTCTTCCTCATTTCCTGTGTTGTTGCTTTCAGTCTCTTCTCTCCCATCTCGTCTTTCCCATCAATCACCCTTCCTCCTCTATTTTTCCCTTTCCCTCAGATACCCCCATCACTTACATACATAACCCTGCACACACACACATATCAATTAATCACTCAAACACTCTTCTGTCCCTCTCTCTCTCTCACACACACACCCACAGTCATTGGCCTCCTTTCAGGCAGAGAACAACAAAATCACCAGCCTAACCCCCCCCACACACACACTAACTCACGTTTGTTGCCCCCTCCAAACATACAAACAAACTTGCTGTGCATACATGTTCCTTCTTTTGCGTCTCCGAAATTGAGAGAACTATGGGACAAAGTATGTATATGTGAGGGGGGGAATACAGATATGACACCCTGGCACCCCTTTATTCACCACTGTCATATAATTAGGATATGTTGTGCACAAAGTATGCCTTCTGAGGTATCATTCTAAAAATCTTGATCTGCTAGACATTAATATTTTGTTGGATTGTAGGTGCTATCATCGTATGTGAAGTTATGAAGTTTGGCTATGTATGTGTTACTGAAGCATGTTGTGAGGTTGAAAACATCCACAAGTAGCCTTTCAGGTACAACAGTAAAAAGGCCAAACAATGTTAATGGCTTATTGAGGAAATGCACACAAACACAAAGATTACTCCATGAGCTGTGTACAATAGAAACCTCAGAGAGATAGCACTACACAATGGGAACTGTTTGACCCAGGTCACAGGAAAAGAGCTTTCCAGCAAGTGGGAAGAAGATATAAAAGGGAGAAATGACATCATGATGGGACTCTCCCTACAACAACACACCTGGAAACACATGAGGAACAAAAACTGAACAGGGGAAAGTGATGGTCCGAGGCTAAAGGGATTTCTAACCTGTGTATGAAAACCTGGGAAACCCAAGCTGCAAAGCACAGGCAGCTTGCACCTTAAAAATCTGCCAGCCTATTTAGCACTCAGGGTGAGAATTTGCTAATTCATATCCTATCTATGTAGTAGCTTCAGCTCAGTTTGAGTTTTTCTTTATTTACTAGGTTATCTGCTTTGATCCGTTTGCTATGATTTATAATCACTTAAAATCTATCTTTTTTACTTAATAAACTTATTTTATGTTTTAATCTGAACCAGTGTGTGTTAATCTCTGGGGAAAATCTCAGATTGGTTACCAAGTGTGCATGGTCCTCTTCACATCGAGGGAGCGGCGGACCGGGTATTAAACCCATATACTGGCCAGATTTGACCAGGGCAGGATGGTACTGCTCTGGGGTCCTAGGCTGGTGATTAGAGAGCCTGCATGTTACTGCAGCTGAGTGTGTCCCTATTTGTGGGAATGCTGGTGAAAGTGCAAGCTTAGAGGACTTTGCAGCTTGTCACAGCAGCCCGGTCTATGGGGAAGCCCAGGCTAGTAGGTCAGAGGGCTCAGTGGTACCCAAGTTCCAGGTGGCACCCCAGGGGAAACTCATCATAACAGGGTTCTTTCTTTTCCTTCTGGATGGAGTAAAAGACATTCACTTGGCTTTTCAGGCTCAGTGCACTGATCAGACCTCAGCAGCATACTCTGATTGGTTTAGTTGTGGATAAGAGAGATGCTTCAGTTCCAATTAGAAATTCAGCAATATCTCTGTAGGGGAAGTGTGTAGGGGAGAGGGAACTAATAAGGGCAGTAGTACTGGCCTACTCAGGGGACAGGTGTACAGAGAGAAAAGTGTTAGAGGGCACTAGGACCCCATGAAGGAGATGGAAACAGCCATAGCAGTAAAAGGTTTTGCCTATTTTTCATTCCTAGTTTACGTTTATGTTGCCCCTCTATCCTGCCATCACATGTTCTGCCTATATGTTAGGGTCTGTCCCTTTCCTGTCCCTATATGGATATTAGTCAATAGTTCCTTAAAGTGCCCATTCAAAGTGGGTCCTCCAAACTATAGGCTGTGTCTGCACTAGGTTTTTTCTTCAGATGTGCCACTGTTTCACTGGTGCTATGCTAGCATAGATTGTCCGCTAGTATTTTGACCCGGTGCAGTCTCTAACCCTTGCTCAGTGTAGATTTAGAAGACATGATACAGTAGTTAAAATACTACTGCCCACTGCCAGTTTCTCTATTCTATCACTTCCATTGCTAGTGGAACTGCATTAATGGTGGGAAATCTGAAGAAAATTGCTAGTGCAGACAAGTCCACAGTAGCTTCCTCTCCTGTTGTAAGGGTAATTTCTTCTCCTCAATGTCATTTGCTAGTATCTTTAATTTTCAAATGATACTTTTGATGAACATGTTAACTGGGCATTTCCTCCAAGCTCAGTTTCCCAGACTAGCCATAAGCAGTAATACATAATTTCATGCATCCATAACAGGCTAATTTATTCTGACAAAGTGCAATAGAAAAGAAGTTATTCATATAAAAAAGAGCAAACAGAATTAAAACCGGACAAGCTGGCCTTACTTCTGACAGGCTTCAACTTGCTATGCAGAGAGAAAAAAAAAGTAATTGGAAGTAGAAACAAATCTATTTTTTCCCCTCCAAACTTTGGAAATACCTGATTGATCTTCTGGCACACACATAGAAGAAAAGTAAACTGTTGATCATGTTGTCCTGCATTGTCAATTGTAAACATGTCATGCACTGCTACAGTATTTTACAGTCACTTCATCCAGGACTCATAGGCCAGTTAAGGAACCTTGTAGACAGATGACTTTTTTTCTTATAATAAAACATACCTCACTTATTTCAGTTTTCAAAAATCTGTGTGTGTGTGTTTTGAAGGATGAGAGGGAGATAGTATATTTCCATCTCCAGTATTAAACAGCCTTTTTCCATTGGTATCTTTAGCTGTAATTAAATGCGCACTTATGAATAAACCTCCAGATAGCAGTTTCCTAACAGCAGGTCACTCACTGTCCATAAGGTAAATTCTGCAGCAGGCAAGGCCGAAACTATTTTAGTTTGTCCATCACATAAAAAGAATGGGCAATTATGTCTTCAGTTACACACTGTGGCTTAAGTTTTGGCTTCTATGTGTGCAAGTCAGTGCAGAATTTGGCTCCATCTCTCTCCTGGCCCAATTATCAAAAGGGAATCATGAGTTTTGGGAGCCTCCGTTTTTTTCATGCTTAACTAAGACACTTTAAAAGGGACCTGATTTTGAGAAATTGCTGAGCATCTGCCTTCTAAAAATCAGTCCTGTTTAAAGTATCTGAAAAGTTGGGCATCCAAAAATGGGAGGCACCCAAAATCACTAGTCATTTTAAAAAAATTGGCACTCTATTTGCAATTTTTCTTTAGATAACCAAAAACAAAATCCACAGAACCAAACAGAAAGGGGTTTAAGGATTGAAATATCCATGAAAGTGATGGGCTCAGTCTTTGTCTGGTAACAAGTAGAAACAAATTTCAACCCATACAAGTCTGTGTTTCCCTCAGACTCAGAGAATGCTTTAGAGGATGTTTATATAACTATCCCTATAATGCCTTCCCACATAAATATACACAAGTAATAATTCTCTCACTGATAAAAAGAGCCTAAGGATTTTGGTCTGTCACTTTTAATACAGTTTATCTCTGATACTGCTAAATAATTCCTGTTTGGCTCATTCATCCTCTCTAAAAGGAAAAAAATAAAAAAGACAGTTAACACATTTAACATGTAGAGAGGTGATTAAAAGTACCCTGCATATTCAGAAACCAGATTGTGTAGACCAATAATGTAGAATATAAGAGAAAATGAAACAGGGTAACAGCATTTGTGTTTCTTAACTCACTAGAGATTTTTAATCAAAGTGAAATTATTGCCAATTAACTCCAGTACTAGTACTGGTTCACACTAGTCTGGATACTTCACTAACACTTCACTAACCTTTGGTTCAGGACACGCACATTTGTGCTTAACCCCATGCCAAATACATCCATGGTTTACTTCAGACTCAGCCTGGAGTAAACCCATTGTTTATGACATAAAACCAACATGAGTGGAGTGTACGGACATGTTAATTAACTTTAATTAACTCAAGTGTAGACATATCCTAACTGTGCAGAGATGGTTCTATTTTTATTTTTTAGTTCTGCAATGTCAGCTTTACTGTAATGTTTTGCATTTGATACTCTGACTGTGCTCTAACTTTTTTGCTGCCCCAAGCAAAAAAAAAAAAAGAGCGCTGCCCAGCTGTAACAACCCCTCCCCTCCCCCCACCCCAGCACCGCAACAACAACAAAAACAAAACCCGGAGCGCCGCCCCGCCGTAACAAACCCCCACCGCCACCCCGCCGAAACAAAAACAATCCCCCAGCACCACCCTGCTGAAACAAAAACAACCCCCCCCCCAGCGCCGCCCCGCCAAACCAAAAAAAAACCCCTGAGCACTGCCCCGGCGAAACAAAACAAACAAACCAAAAATAACCCAGAGCGCCGCCCCGCCACCTAAAGATTGGCCACCCCTTACAAGGGGTCGCCCCAAGCACGTGCTTGGTTGCCTGGTGCCTGACGCCAGCCCTGTTTTAGATGGCTGTAGAGGAAATTTGGAGAAAGGTGTAGGAAGAAGGAAATTGCAACAGCTGAGACTAAATGTGACCAATAAAATAATGGGAAAAAATTGCCTATTTCTTTCCTTTATTCTTTGATGGGATTGATCTCTGCATGCTGTTTAGTTTTGTATAATAACAGCTTCAGGCCATATGAATAATTAGGGTTTTTTTTATTTTGTTTTGTTGAAGCTTTTCTTACAGCTTCTACTGTGGCAAAGATAGAAGTAGGTTTTATCTGTTTAACTCTCACTCGTGTGTGTGTGTGTGCACATACACATGCACACTCTAACTATAGACCTCCTTTTCAGAGATACACATTGTGTCATCGATGCTCGGCACCTCTTCAAAGCAGGCCACATATTAATGTGCAGTCAGATATTTAAATGAAGTTAATCTCTTACTGCCACTTGCTTCATCGACTATTTGAAATCACACAGCTTAGAAAATAGACATTTCAAAATGTCTGGCACATTTTGTATTGGTCTTGCAGAGAATATATTGCAAGTAGTCATGATGTTTGCTTTCATGGAAGCGTCTCTTGCTTTTAAAAAAATAAAATTTACTCTCAACATTTTGTTGCTTATTATCCCGTGCTAAACTACTTCCTTTCCAAAGGTTTACAAATAGTTCTATGTATTCCATAAAGGTTTATTTCTTTCTGTCAGTGCTATAATACTGAGTCTATACTAAGTCATTAATTTAAAGGAACAGTTGTATCTTATGGCAAAATATAACCAAAACCAAATGCTGCTGAACTTGGATAACCAAACAGATTCAGTATAATTGCTGCATTTCTTAATAAGTTAAACTGCTGCATACTTTATTCTGGGTAGGGGCAGAGAGGAACTGCATCTATTGAATAGGTAGGATTCCTATCAGTTTATGATGCTGTCAGTAAATATAAAACAGATGGTTCACCAGTTTGGCCATGAAAGAATACAAGTACCTCATAAAGCCTCTGACAGAGGAAGCTGGAATTTATGGGGGAGGCGCTGTACGTACACGCGTATGTGTGTGTTCGGGAGGGGGGGAAGCAATTAACTGACCATTATTCTGTAAAATCCCCTTTGATATATTGCAAGAGAGGAGACTGACATTTAAACTGTCTGAATCTGCGCTGGACTTAAATTATTTTAACAAACACAAACTAGCAGGTTTGTTTCCCCTGAGTTTTGTAATCCAAGTTTTTCTTGGAGTTTTCTGAACCCATGACCCCTCTTGCCTTTTCCACCCTCTGAAAAAAAAATCCCAGGCCCAACAGTCCCATTACCCCTTTTTACCTTGTCATCTTGGGGACCCAGTGACAATCAGCCTCTCTCTCAGCATCTTCAGGAAGCATCTGACTAACCCTCTGTCCCATGCAGAGTCTTTGAGGGGTGGGTAGTAGCCAAGCTGTCCCCCAATCTATCATTCGTACCTTCAAGGAGCAGGATATCCAGTTGTGTTTCTCCTTGTGTCCAGTTCCACAGCAGCAGGACTGGGAAATGTTCTTTTTTTACAGCCTGTTAACCTCACTCTAGGACTTTCTGTATCCCAGAATTCACCCTGCAGTAACAGAGAATGATTAAAAATGCAAATAGTATGCAAGGGAGCAGTCAATTTAGAGTCCAGACTCACTACAGAGATCCTCTGTAGGGGGAGTTGGTCAGATGGCACCCACTGAAGACATTAGGAAAAAATGGGATTACAGGCCACTGCCATCTTCCATTATAACAATTTAAGAGAAGGTTGTCCCATTGCTTGTTCTGTTATAGGGTCTGTGTGAAGGAACAGAGATGCTCAAGCAGCCCAAGTCCTCACTGGAATATGTAATCAGGCAAATTTCAGTTTTAGCATTCACATAGCCCTAACTTTGACCAATGCATACATGTAGCTTCCCCTTAGTTGTCTTCCTTGTAGCAACCTGTGCAAATGAATAATGTCTCTGGAGTAATTTGTTTCAGTTAGGAAGCACTCTAATTCCCTTCCATCTCAAGAGGTTATAATTCCAAAAGAACAAACTAGAGAGGAGATGTGATTTGCAACTTCACTTATCCGTTAGGCAAGCAACAAGCCCACCCATGATGATAAAAACACACGAGCTAGCAATCAGAATGAAAAAAACATGATGAGATGAGTAACTTCAGGAACAACAGCAAAAATATTGCAGTGAAGCTTCTAATTAGCTAGCAGACTGGAGAGAATTCTATGAAAAGCAAGGGGTAGGAAATAAATTATTGGACCTTAAAATATATACTATTAAATTAAAGGGGGTGGGGTATTACACAAGATAAGTCAAACAAGCAAATGTTTGTATTTAGAATTCCACACAATCTTTTTAAAATAAGAATTGTAGGATTTCCTAAAAAAGTTAGTTAATAAATGTTCAACCAGTTAAAATCTTTACAATTAAACAAAAATCCAGTTGATTTAAAATTTTAAAGAAAAAAGCACTTGACAAAGAAGGCAAAATTACTTTATTTGTAATCACTGAAATTATTTCAATCATAGTCTGTCTTTTCTTTAGTGACACTTTCTAGACATAAATGTGGCATATCTTTAATGAAAAATGTATGGTTTTATCAGAAGAGCTCATTAAAAGTAATTTGAGTTTATGTCTAATCTAAGTGAAAAATATCTGTGAGAAAATGACAGATTTGCTTCAATTCCTTGGTGTTCCAGCACTGCTGAGGCCTTTGTTTTCTCAGTCAAGGCATACAAGGATGAAGTCTGATGAATCTGAGTAAAGTCACTGGAAATGATTTCTAAAGTACTCTTCCGTTTGGAACAGCCTATATGAATACATTTAGCATCTCAGGATAACAAGGAAAGGAGACAGTAAGTCTGTTCCTAGTGACCAATCTGGCTTTACTAAAGAGCCTGTAATAGAAGCACACTAGTATCAGTATTATTGCAAAAAAACAACAACGTATTACAATAATGAAAAACAAAGTTTTAAAATGGTAATTGTGCTGTATAACCTTTTAAGAGCTGAGCAGCACTATGCGGGAAAGTCAATTCAGACCACTTTTCTTGTCCTTCATAATGTCTTTCTCTCCCCATGCCCCACAAATGCCCAAGGAGGGTTCTTCAAGCAAACAAAAGAAAAGCCCTCTCCCCACTTCCTTAGGGGACATTGTAGGAAAACAAAGAGAGGGAAGGGTGACCTGGATATCAGGAAGTCTTCCTGGGTCAGCCCTTTGAGTTTAATCTAAAATGGGGTCTATCTCCACCCCCTTCTATTGGGGCATTCTACTCTGAGGCTGGATCATGCAGCTTTGGGAGCAGTGGGGGCTTGCCACTGTCTCCCTCTCAACAGGCCTGGCTCAGCTGTCTGAGGAAGGGCAGCCTTCACCAACTCCCCATTCACCACCTCTTTCTATGGCAGGTTTTCCCTTTTAAGTCCCCCCCCGCACACACACACACACCCCATTTCAGGCAGGACAAGCCTTGCAGGTGTGCCTCATTGGTGCTGAACCCACGCAGAAGACCTTGTTATGTCCTCTCCTCCAGAGCAAGGGGGTGTCTCTTCACAAGCATTTATCACATTAAAACTGTAACTTTGCTAAAAAAAAAAAAAAATTCAAGCTATATTGTGAAAAATAACCTTTTAATGTGACAGTATTCTGTAGAAAGATCTGCAATGTCTTTTATCATCTATACCTAGCAAACAGGCAAAGTCTCCAAAAAACGAGCATTACATTCATGCTTATGCAGGTGTATATTTTAAAATAATGTTACTGTAAAAATATAGCTTACTACTATAAAATATGTTCACATAGAATGAACCATAATTTAACAACATATGGTGAAGTTCACAGGTCAAGGCTGGTTCAAGCACATTTAGGTTCCCCTGTAAAGCTATCTGATTGAATACAAGGTCCAATATTTAGCATGAGTTTATTTCCTCTTACTCCTTTCTCCTATTGTCCTACCAACTTACCTTGGCCAGTCCCACCAAGCAGAATAGTGAAGGAAAGGAGAGCTTAATCAGACTTGCTGGAAGATGATTAGAAAATACGTGCATGGAAACTTAATATTTAAAAGGAGGCGGGACTAACCAGGCAGGGTTGTGATTAGAGCTGAGTGAATTATTGAAAATGAACAATTCATTCAATTAATTATTCTTTTTTTCTGTTTGAAAATAATCCATGAACAGATCTCAATTTTTATGAATTTGTTTATGTCAACATATTTCAGCCTCTGGATTGCCGCTCCATGGCTATTCCTAAAAATCATCACTATTCATAATTTGTCATTTGCACTGACTGATTATTCCTTTAAGTCACTTTTATATTGATTCTGCTCCTTGATTGGATGGCTTCTAAACCAGAGAACTTTCAAGATGGTAGTGCATATACTTGCTGCCTGAATATTCAGGCAAATATTTGCATTACTATTTGCAACAGTTTCTGCTTCTAAGGAACAAAAGTTTGCTCATAAGAACATTTACAGTAAGTCAACACCAGAGGTTGTGAACACCGCCACAGTGAATTAGCTTCTTTTTTTTAATCAGATGAATGTTTGCAAGTTATTCATGCAGTATTTGCTCATCCCTAGTTGCAATAACAGCAATGCCTCCCCTCTTCCCCTGGCAGCTTCAAAACTGTGAAGATTTTGTCGCTGCCAGCTGGGAAAGAAAACCCATTGGCCCCTTTAAGGATTGCACTTCCCTTCCTTGTGGGCTTCAAGAGGGAAGGAGTGAGAGGACTATCGCTGATTGGTTGGCCAGAAGGGTACAACATACTCCTATTGGTTCCTGCACATCCAAGGAGAGGGCTTCCCCTTCCCTGCTTGCAATTAAAATAAGACCATGTTTAGGATTGAGAGTGTTGCAGTGGGCATCATGCTAGATGCCTTATGGGGGCTGCAAAACAATTATCCCGACAGAGTTTGGGTGGGTGGTTTTTTTCACCTTTGTCTCAGCAGTCCTGGGACCCTGTCAGTAAACTAGGTTCTAAAATTCATGTTGTCACAGCTGAGCAGGTACTCAGCGCATGTAAATGTTCAATAAAGGTCAAGTTCCATAATAAATCAGAGCAAGTGGAAGTGTATTCCGAGAAACATCTCCTAAAGAGAGAAGGGCATGGGATTAGATCTTCATGTCTGATACAGTGATAAGACATGCGGGGAGGGCAGTAGGGTCCCAGAAATGGTGCTGGGACAAAGTTAATGGGATGGAGGTGTTCAGGGCAGCTCTCCCCAACCCCTGTGGTATGGATTAAAAAGAAAGGATGACCTGCACCATACAGATAGTTCCCAGATGTTTGTTTAATAAAGTTATGGCCTAGTTAAACCAAATTCCTGGTGACTTGTCTGTCTTCCTGCAGTGCCGAGGACACCACCACCTTGATACTTTAGGGGTTTCATTTTACCACCATAGCCACAGAGCTCTTTGTCATCATGAAAATGAGACTGTGACTTCAAGGAGAATTCACATTGGTGCAGTTCTCCGGGGGCCTACACTATATGAGATGTAAAATGAATATAACCACAGTCTATTGGGGAAATGATATTATGAGAACTGACTATATATTTATTATAGCTGGTCAGGAATTTTCTGATTAAATATTTTGTCTTGTTAGAAAAATGCCAACTCATCAAAATCAAAACATTTTCCAGGAATACATCAGTTTTGATTACACTTTTACTGGGAAGTTCTGGATATTGTGGGGTAGAGGGGGAGGAACAGGGGAAGAGGTAAAGAGTGACAGAGACTTACCCCACACTAGTCAATTTCCTAGGGGTTAGGACATACAGCTAATGCTCTGCTCTGACTCAGTGCAGAATGGAAACTTTTCCAAACTCTTGAAAATTTTCATAGCATGAGAAAATAATTTCCCACCAAGGCTTCTAATATTTTTGTCATTCAGACTTGGAAAATCAGCTATTAAAACTTATGCCTACACTTTATCCTCTTTCATAAACATTACAGTGAAAAAGAAAAGATAGTTATTGGATGGACTTTCTCTAACACTCCAATTCTATAAGCTGTTCTATGTGGGCAGACTACCATGTAAGCCAATGGGGCTCTACATGAGTGCCTACATCTGTCTGTGTGGAGCACACTACAGGATCAGTGCCTATATTCATTATTGTGTGATCACTGCTAAATTTTGAACTATAAATTAAAATGCCACTTACTATAATTTAGCAAGAGGGGGTAATTATAAAACATACAGTAAATTCTCAATATTGTATTCTTTATAGGGCACATTCAGGTTCCAGATTCAGATTTGTTAGCTATGCCTGCTTTACAATCATGAAAATTTCTCCCCTTGTAAATACTGTGCTACCTGCTCAGTAGTATTTTTCAAAACATACACATCTTCTTTTGCATAGCAAATTGAAAAAAAATTAAACGTCAATGTCCAGATTTATCCTACGCTTTTTGGCTTCTGGTGACATGGAATGAATCAAAGCTGCTCCTCCAGAGGAGGATCATAGAGGGCAACAGTTCACTAGATATTCCATGGTTTGGATATCTTCTCCACATTCACATATCAGGCTGGCCTTCATTTTCATTTTATGTAATAGGTATTTGCAATACCCACATGAGATTCTGATTTTGTTCACTGTTATTCATATCTTATATAATTGGGTCTTAATTCTTGACCCCATTGTTTTCCCATGCCCTCCTCCATTTGTGTTTTGGTGACAGTCCTGAGGTTTCGGGAGTTTTGGCTGCTAAGCAGAGGGGGTTCCTGGACTTAAGGTGGCATCTTTGGGGGGTTATGTAGATCTCCATAGATGGGCAAGTCTGGATTCATTATTGTGTGATCATATTCTCATATTATTGCTGCTTCTCTTTGGAGAGATGGATATGATATGCATTAGGATGGGAAGCCAGACTGTTAGTGTTGACTTCAGCACTGCTGTGACATTTCTTACAGCAGGGTTCAATTGCAGGTCAATAAGTTTCATATTTACACTACCTGTACATACTGTCACACAGTATTCAACTGCTCAGTAGACAAGAGCCAAGGTGGCTGTCCATAGGTGTGAATGTCTTCTCTCTAATTGGTCCCAGATAGTTTGTGGATTATATTGTTCCTAGCCTTTATCTTGGCAGTGGTCTGTCAGATGTTTGTTGGTATGTGAGGCTACAATCCAGAACCACTCCAAAATATTTCAGTAAATACTCATGCCTGAATTTTGTGTCACAGAAGGTGGCATTCAGGTGCTTCTTTGCACGTTGGCTTCTTCGTTTCATCCAGCCCACGTCAGGTCTCCGTGCTGCAGGCTGGAAGCCCTGAGCCACCCCACTGCAGGGGGAAGCCGTTAAAAGTCGGTTCAGCTCCGTGCAGCTTCCAGAAGCGACTGTCATGTCCCTGCGGCCCCTAGGAGCAAGGGCACTCAAGGAAGCTGTGTGTGTTGCCCCCGCCCCCAGTGCTGATTCCACAGCTAATGGGAGCTGAAGGGGTAGTGCCTGCAGGCACAAGCAGTGTGCACCATGCAGAGACCCCCTGGTCCCTCTGCCTTGGGACCGGACATGCCGGCAGCTTCCAGGAGCAGCGCGGAGCCAGGGCAGACAGGGAGCCTGCCTTAGCCCACTACGCCGCTGACTAGGAGCCGCATGAGGTAAGCGCCTCCCCGTTGGAGCCCGCACCCTGAATCCCCTGCCCCTGGTTGGAACCCCCTCCACACCCTAATTCCCTCCCAGACCCCGCACCCCCATCCCCATCCCTGAGCCCGCTCCTACAGTCCAAATCCCTTGGCCCAGCCCAGATCCCTCTCCTGAACCCCAAATCCCTCATCCCCAGCCCCACCCCAGAGCCCGCACCCCCAGCCGGAGCCGGAGCCCCCTCCCTCACCCGACCCTCTGCCCTGAATCCCCCATTTATGGCCACACCCCAGAGCCTAGGGGAAGCCCTGAGCCTCCATGCCTCCTCCCCAGCGGGGCTGGAACCTTGAGCGCCAGCTCGCCCTGCTACGGGGGGAAGTCCCGAGACTCTTTAAGCCCCCACGGGGCTGTGTGTGGCCCATGATAGATTTTTTATGTGGGTCAATGGCCCCTGATTGAAAAAAGGTTCCTCATCCCTATTCTATAGGATATCTGTTCCAATGTACAGTGGCAGCCTTAGGCCTTATGCACAGCCTGATGGGACCACCTCCTCTTCCAGGGGCCATAAATCATAAGTATAAACCTGACCCAGCAGCTAAAAAGCTATTACCATTTCCCTCTCACTGGGATGCATTGTGGCACTTAGCCAAAAATCCTAAATAAGGGGAAGTTTAGAGCTGTACTAGGGAGAATGTGCCTGCCTGAGAAATAATCTCACTGGTGCTGCTCCCTGAACAAGGCAGAGTACGAATTTGAACCACCTATTAGGCTAGTGCAGAATACTCCACCGGTGCACCAAAGCAGACGGGCCACAGACTAGTGCAGAAGGAGATGGGGCTATGGCCCTGCCTCCCCCATTCTCTATCCCCTTTCAGCTAATTTGCTTTACCCACCGTGGAAGGTTGGCCTCACAACTGGACTGGGTGTGATGTAGCAGACTCTCTCTTCTCTAGAGCTCCCTGCTGATGGTTGTGCCAGGCACGTGGTGGTCTGCCTCTTCTCATGACTGGGCCTTCCAGCCAGGTCACACTTTAGTCCACCCCCTCAGAAGTAATAGCAAGTCCAACAGAAAACAATTCAATATCCTTACAGAAGTCTCGACTCTGGGCTCCATAGTCGTAGCATCCCTCGCTCAGGGCTCAATCATCTTTATCACCTTCTCAGGGGCTTCAGACTGCCTTACCAGTTGGCTGGTAGGGGACCCAGCCATCCTCTCCCCCCACCCCCATAAAGGACAGTCAGTCAAGGTTCACTGTGCCAGACTCCTTGCTACCACCTTCCTAGACTTCTTCTTACCAAGTCTTTCAGCAGGTCTTTCCCACAGCCTAAATTCACCCTTTTTTCAGATCTGGGATTTGCAGGACCCTTCCCTGGAATCCCGCAGTAAATCCCAAACCAAAAGTATAAACCTATACCAACATCTGCCCACCTTGGACTTAAACTTTCATGACTCTTAACTTTCCTCAGCTCAGACTTCTGTACTTAGGAGAGGATCCAAGGGCCAACTTTCTCCTGGGCTTCCCCCTAGTCTCTCCAGTCTCTAGTCCCAGAGAGTGACTGCAGGTTCTCCCTACAGCCCTCTTCTGCTTCATACTTCTGTCTTTTATAGTAGCTCCTTCCCCATCTAGGTTTCTTTAATTGGGCTTAGCCCACCTTTCAGGTGTGACCAGGTGGGTTGTTTGGCCTCTCCAACTGCTGTTGACTCCTTCATCACCTATGTGGGATATAAACCCCATCACACCAACATAGAAAGATTCACTACAGTGTCTCCTCATGCCTTACTGATTCATGTGTGTGTTTGGGGTGGTGGCTGGTCAACAGAACCTCAAAAACAGATGTGGGTGCCACAGGCAGGCAGCAAAAATGAATTATTTTGTGGGCACACAAAGATGATGAATTTGGTTATAGATGGGGAGGAGCTAGTTGAGGTTCTGCACATGTTAATTCAGACAAGGCTCCACAAAATAGCCTAGAGTAAACCGCAAAGGTAGAAAATACAGTCCTATATCATGTACAAGAATCAGCAGCAGATATCAAAGGTGAATTGAATTTAAATGTTATGACTGAGTTCAGCAAGTCAACCAGGCTTTGAGTGACAGGGGCTGTCATTTTCAGCCGATTAGACAGGGATGGTGTCTGGTTACAGTGTGCAAGGAAGACTGATTCTAGTAAGGTACAAAAGCCGACTCATAGAGCTTTATCTACATTTTTGTCTATATTATGTATAGTAATAATATTCAGTCTATCCAGAGAAGTCCTAGGTAAGGAAATATACCATATGTCGTCTTCTTTCACTGGAATTAGTAGAATACTAAAGAAAAAAAAGTCAAATCAGTGTATAGCTGATTGAGTACTTCAAAAATTATGTGAAAAATATTCCTGCAATAATGTAATCGGAGAATAGTAGTCAGGTAGATCTATTTCTTATAATACAATACAACTTTTTTCTGTCTACTGACTGTTGTAAGTGTCGGTTGGATATACTGCACTAAATTCTGCTTTATATAGTTAGGAGTAGCCAGAATTTGCCTCACTGTTTCTATAATTAAAGTAAAATATCTTAGAGCTGAATCTTTAGCATATTATACAATAAACATGATGAAGCTTAAGTCCCCATTCCTACAATTCTCTGTGTGTGGGTGCACCCTCATAGAGCCCTTTGTCTTCAGCTGGGCTCCTCACAGGCACAGTGACGCCACTGCATGCAGCAAATTGCACGAGTGGGGGCTTAATTTACAGTATATGCTGGACTATTGTCTCTTGAGTAGAAAATATGACTCTCAGTAGGCAATAACAGCATAATCTGCAGTTTGGGGCCTGGTATACCAATCTTGGTCACTTTTTATTTTTCAAAGCTGCATTTTTCATGATTAACTTTACCTCCAGTCACTAGGCTAAATTATGATCTCAGTTACCTCAGTGCAATTGGATTCATGGGGTAGAATTTGTTCCTATGTATTTTACAGAACACAGGACTAGTACCCCAAAGGAACCATGTCTCTCAACCACCAATAAATACTGAATAAAAACTGATAGCAACAAAAAACACCATTGTCCGTTTAAGTGGAACAATTTTATAAATTTTAGTTACAGACGTTTCACTTGTTTGTTTGTTTGTTTTTGATAATTTGCTGTTGGGAAATCTTTATGACATTCCCAAGATAAAAAGGTAAAGTACCATTTTAAAAGTGTCTGGAGCTATTTCTGAATTGAAGTAAATACTAATACAAATAAAGTATTATTTCCATTCTTTCTTAAACCACTCTTTGTATTACTCTAAAACCATAAACCTATACAGTTCTTTCAACTGCAGAAGTTTATAGCTGCCTGAAGCACATTTTTTGTTTTACTTTCAAGTAAAGGCTTGTTTTTGTTTGTTTTTTAATCATGACGATTCATATTTTTCCAAACTGCATTAATGAGTTGTTTTATGATCCATAAAGGACATCTGCTAATAGCAAATGATGCTCAGGATTCCATTTCAGAGACTCCAAGCTTCAAAAATGTTACGAACTAACCAGCTTAGCCCCTAATTCTTTTTACTTCAGTGATATAGGACATGCAGAACTACACAAAATGTGTCTGACAGAAACAGTTTCTCTCCAGGAATTAAGAGGTTTATAGACCATGCCATGCATGACCATGACATTGATAAAAAGAAGCTCTTTCTGCCAATGAACCCAGTGCACAGCCTTGGAAAAGTTTAATGATCACTTCACCTTATGCAGCTATTAAACATTGTACATGTAATTTTTATTATGACCAATAAAACCTATTTCAGTCCATTGCAGATTGGCTCTATTTAATGGTCAGTTTCCTAATGTCATCATCTTTGGTTCTACTGTGTAAAATGTAATGATAATTCTATTGCAGAGAAGAGTACAGCATCGCTGCATGAGGATCAGATTATCCAGGTCAATTGAAATGTTATTACTGGGTCGATTAAATTAGCTGAAGTCACCACTGATTTAAAATAAATCTACATATTGTTTTATTATACTGTAGAATATATATCAATTTTAGTAAAGACTAAACCAGAAACTCCATTTAAGCCATATGTGGAGGATTACTCAGAGGTGTATGAAGTTGACATAAAGTCACAGAAATGTAGGTCTGGAAAGCCTTTGAAAGGTCATTAAGTCCAACCCCCTGTGCTGAGGCAGGACAAGTAAACCCGCGACCATCCCAGGCAAGTGTTTGTCCAACCTGTTCTTAAAAACCTCCAATTACAGAAGTTCCACAATCCTTATGGGACATAGTATAGGAAGAGTAGCAAATGAAAGAATGTTATAAATAGGAAATATGAAAGTATTACATATTGTATAATTCAATCAGCAACTGGGTTAGTTTTTAATTAGGATGCAAACCATGAGGGTATAGCATAGTAAGGTGTTTTGTTCGTTTAGTTTCTTAAAGGGACTGTCACATTTCAAAGATAATATTGCATGTTGTATGTGGAAAAATGTAAACTATGATTTTGTTCTGACAGTTCATTGTCCCTCTTTACTCTTGCATGCCAGCAGCATGTGTCTTTTAATTATACGCTTGAGGGATAGGGTTAAAGTTGAGTGGACAAGAAACACAAACCTCTACAAAAATGTATTCAGCTAAAGATGAGTGTTTGCTATAAAGTGTAATTTTTTACATTAAATTAGAAAACCAAAACTCAACATAGTTTGCAAAGGGAAATTCCAGAAGGTCAATATGTCAGTGGGTCATACACCTGTTTTCCCTGGAGACGTTTATTATCTGCACCATCTCCACTTTAAATTTATCATTGCTATAGTAAGCAAGAAAAATAAAACAGACATCTAGATTATATTTGTAGACAATTCATTTTTACATTGGTATGTGCAGAGCATTTTTGGAAAATTAATCCTCTGTTCATTAGCCAGAGTTCTTGAATAATCTCTCAACTTTGCATATAGTTTACAATGTGTAAATCATTTTGTAATTCAGCAGTCTTGTAAATATGTCATGCAATGCAATCGAAGAGAAATGAATTCACCTCACATTAAGGAGTGGGGGCAGTAATCTGGCTTGTTAAAAAAGGAGTGTGCTCATTTAAGGGCTAAAGAGACAAGGAGTGACTTTCTGCTGCAGCTGCAGACCAGTCAGCATGGGGACGGAAGAGAGGGGAAAATATATAGGTCCATGCCAGTGCAGGAAAAGCCCTCTTTTACAATGGAAATACAGCATGAGCTGAGGGAGACAGGCGATAGTCAGGTGGCAGACCCCTCGCCAGGAGTTAGGAACCTTTAATGGAGAGTGAATTCTGGACACCTTACAACTCACCATTGACACGGAATGTAAATTCATGGGATAGAATTGCTGCCCCAGGTGTAGATGGGGGGCAACAGGAGGGGAATCGGTGTTAATTTTCCATTGTGTTTTCATTCCAGATGATGGCAGACAGTGGTGTAGATCTAAGTGCACAGTATTGTTTACTGGGTGCATAGGCAGGCTTCCAGGTTGTCTGGATATTCGCAGCTGGGCATCAGTAGTGACACGGTCCTGAGCTGGCATGGTGCCAGAGGCATGTTATGGGGTAAGCTAATGCCCCTTCTGCATACTGTGGGTACCTGTGAGCAGTGGCATAGCCAGGTGAAGGGAACGGGGGGGGGGGCAATCTCAAAAAAAGGCGCCACCTGCTGCGGCGTTTTTACTTACCCGGCAGTGCTTTTACTGACGGGGCGGCACTACGGGTCTTCTGCAGCACGACCTTCACTTGCTCTGCGGGTCTTCGGCGGCGAGTCCTTCACTGCCACTGAAGACACCCGGAGCTAGTGAAGGGCCCGCCGCCAAAGTGCCACCAAAGACCCAGATCGCCGTCGGGTGAGTAAAAATTAAAAAGGTGCCAAGAAATTTAAAAGGCGCCACTTGTGCTCAGTGGGAGAGCAGCCGCTGCCCCGCTCCCCCCCACCTAAGCTACTGCATGTGAGTGGGCACCGGATACAATTATAGTTCACATTGGGGAAAATGGTTTGGGAGTGTGTAAAGTTTGGGAATGCTCAGAGTTAAGAGGGAATTAGGACAGACCCTGGAACTTTTTCCCAGGAGTAAAAATTGTGTGGTGAGATATGCTGCAACATAGGGTGTGTCAGGGAGCTGTGATGTCCCCGCAGGTTGACAAGGCTGGGAAGTATGTGCAGAGGGAGGTGAACACATTTATGGGTGTAATTGGGAGGTTTGCAATTTCACATTTGGACATAGCATATGGAGCATCTAGAATTATTCAGGGTGGATGGATTATTCAGGGTCCACCTGTTAGAGCTGGGAATAGAAACATTTTTGTCCGATATTAAGGGGACTATTAGGAGATGTCCAGGAACTCAGATGGGTATGGGAAGGGAGACAGCTAATTGCTGGTGTCTTTTTGTGGTGGATGTCCAGTGAAGATACTCAATAAGGAAGGGATATTGTGATCAGATAAAGTGGTTTGGTAAAGGCTTTAAAGGAGCAAGAACGGAGGGAATTCAAAGCTCCTATGAGTGGTACATCAGGGAGCCAACCCCCTCCTCCTTTATAAGCCCTCCCGTAATCCCCATTAAGATGAAATCCCATCAGAGATTGACTGGGGACCAGGATGGGTAAGGGGGAGGACTGACAGAAGCCCTGGGTATACACTGAAATGATTATGGAATTATCAGTAAGGCTGCGTGTTTGTCAGGCAATCACAGATTCCGTGACTTTCCGTGACCCTCTGTGACTTCTGCATCGGCTGGTGCGACTGGCTCCAGGACTGCCCGACTGCTCGGGCAGCACCTGGGCCAGCCTCACCAGCTGCTGCTGGGGCAGTCTCGGGCCATCACATCCCCACCACAACAGCTATAGTTTGGATGTGGGAGCAGACTCAGGGCTGGGGCTGGGGCAGGGAGTTGGGATGTGGTGCAGCGCTTACCTCGGGGGGACTCCCCGGAAGTGTCCAGCATGTCCCTGCAGCTCCTAGGCAGAGGGGCCAGGAGGCTCTGCATGCTGCTCCTGCCTGCAGGCACCGCCCCCAGCTCCCATTGATGCGGTTCCCAGCCAATGGGAGCTGCGGAGCCCCTCATGCCTCCCCTCCCCCTAGGAGCTGCAGGAACATGCCATCTGCTTCCAGGAAACCGCGCGGAACTGGATAGGCAGCCTGCCAGCCCTGCCAATCCTCCTCCCCGCAGCACCAGTGGGGGTCCCAATCCATGCACTGCTGCCTGCTTCCGCCAGCACCAGCAAGGGTCCTGGGCCGCCCCCATAGCACCCGCAGCTCCCGCGGGCCACCCCCTCTCCAGCACTTTCTGCGCCCCCCGGCCCAAGTTTTAGATAGGCATATATAGTACAAGTCATACACAGGTCACGGGCCATGAATTTTTGTTTACTGCCTGTGACCTGTCCATGACTTTTACTAAAAATACCCATGATTAAAATGTAGCCTTAATTATCAGCACTGTACACTTTTATCTGCCGGGTGCTCCCAGACATTTAAGAATAAAGTTGCAGCCTCATTAAACCACATCTAGCGTCTTCTGTCCTTCTTCCAACATAGCCGAACAATGAATTAGTTTAGGATCTGATACCTGCTAGCTACAGAACGTGGGGTAGATAATTAATAGGTCCGTTAAATTATACATGGGTAGTTTAAGTTTATAGAGGATTTATTTCATTACCTCCATTTCTCTGGCACTGATGTGCTATTCTATCATCCCAAGTCACTTCTGAAAACTCTAAATCATATTTTAGTTTGTGATCAATTAAAAATATGGATCTACAAGTAAAATATTATCTACATGCAAAGTCATCAATAATATTCTAGTAAACTAATCCACAAGAGCAAGAAAGAACTTAGCGTGCCAGATTTAGAATTGACCATACAACCTTAATTGCACCCACTTGTGCATTCATGCCATGCCATGAATGAAGCAGAGAGTCTGGGGAAAAAACAGTATGTGATCACTTAATAAAAGACGGTATCATAATGTATACACAAGAGGCTGAATTAAGGTTGCACTGGGCAACATTAACTCTCATATTTCCTAACTTTTGGATGTTTGATTCTTACAATGTCAAAAATGTTCTTTATTTTATGTAATTTCCTAGGATTTGGATTTTTTTTTTCAAAGATTAAAAACTCTATTATGTGCAACTGTAACTATGCCCACCATTATAAACCATCATGATAGTTTGACCTCAGAATCTTTAGCACAACAACACCAACTGCTATCAATTGAACTACAGGATTAAATAGATTAGGGAGCAGCAGGACAATGTTGTTTTCCTAGAAAAAAAAAAGTAAATAGGACTTAGCCTTTTAAGTGATTTAGACACTTTTGAATATTTTATCCAAACTGACTATACACAAACTACTGTCAAATGCATATACTAAACGGAAAATACTTTTTTTCCTTAATCTCTTTTAGACTCTTTGGTGTTCTTTATAACAAAAGCAGACACAAAAATTCAGACACAAGTGTAATCTTTAAACTGATGTTGGTGTAATTTGGGGCCTAACAACCATGACGTATGCCCCTTTAAATGTTGGCAAAATTCAACTGCAGTATTGCTGCTATGTGTTTTATTTCTCTACTGAATCTGCCTGTGGATTATGAAATAGTCATGGGCTTCATCTATGGATTCATTATTCCCCATGTGTAATCTTTCCACACCAGTGACTTTAAGTATTATTAAATATTTAACAATAATTAATGGATCTCTCAAACTATCTTTCAATAGAAGGCACATGCTAATTACATTCCTGCCTGAACTGAAGCAGAGGCATATTGCATGTTGATGAGAAATCTAGAAGATCTCACTTAATATTTTGAACATCTAATAAAAAAAATCCTTCAAAATGAAATATTTCAAATGCTTGATTTCAGTATTAATTTTCTTTTCAATAATATTTTGTTTTCTCTTCATAGGCAGTAATGAAATCATACACTATATATCTTGAGATTAAGATAGCAATTAGATTGTCACGTTGAGACACTATCAATGAGGGTTTCTTGATATGTGATTACTAGCTGAAGATTTTCTAATCTGTCTTAAAAACAATTTATTAACATCAAACTTTAAAGATTTTATCTTGATGTAAGTAAGAGAAATTTATCTTTCTGTTAATATTTTTTCCCCTCAAGTCACAACCTTACTTTGGAAATATATATATGTATCAGACCCTTATATGCTGTGTAGAGAGTCAACAAATCACCAGTGGAACAGACTGTTTATAGCTGCTCAAAAATCAATTACAAATGTTAACCTGAACATTTGGTAGTGATGTGGTATCACCCAAGGATGTTTTGCATAGAATAATATTCCCCTTTCCTTGATCAAATGCTCCTAAATGAATTATACAAATCAATATTTACAGTAGAACAGGGAATCATCATATATGGCAATATTTCAGAGAGTGACATAATATCGGTCAGTTTCATTGTCAACAAAAAATAATATCTCAATAAAATGCTGGAGGAAGCAAATATTCAGGGGTTCTCTCCAAGTTATTGATATTCACAATTAAAATCAGATGATTCTTTTGTACCTGTGAAATACAGACATATACAGAGGTGTGGATATAATGTATTGGCAATCACACGTTTCAGTGTATAATTTGAGCTGAATTGTGGTGCAAATATTTGTTAATAGTTTCATGAACAAGATTACAGAATTCTGAAAAAGACCTCCAAAAGAACACGTGGAGTTCAGCCTGCTTTTTCAAATCACTGTAATTGAAGCCATCGTTTCTCTAAGTGTTCTACAAGAAGATGTTCTTGTGCAAAAAGTAATTTGAAATACATTTCTGCATTCCCTCACCAGTCAGTCATCTCAAAAGCATGACAGACACTGGCCTACTGAAATTGTAATTGTATTTTTTTCACAGTTCTGCAAGAGTCAGATACTCAGGTGGTGTAAATCGGTGTAGTTCCATTAACTCCCAAAGAGTCATGCCAACTTACGTGAGTCTAGGATATGTCCCTGGCTGTAAGCTATACCAATTCTCTTTTAGGTGGAAACCAATCAGCAAGTTTTTTCCCCCTCTATGGCACACAACTGTAATTTACCAATGTCACAAATAGTTGGTCCTATCTAAGAACACAGCTGAGGTAACATATTGAAGTTATGCATTCAGGTTTTCACAGTTCTGAAATCAGATCTCTAATTGTTATGCAAATAGTTGTGCTAGTGTAATGCAACTCTGTATGCCAGCATGGTCAAACTTGGCAGAAGTGTAATTGAAATGACACATTAAAGTTACATAGTTTGTGTCAGATTGTAGCTTTTAAGTGTGGACTACTGTGTGCACTGCAGGGAGGAGGCGGGGCTTTTAGGAAATGGCAGCAGTTCATCAGGAGACCTAGGATGAATTCTCAGCAACAAAGAGAATGTATAGTAGGGTTCCAGACAAACACATATAAGACTGACAAATTACTGTTCACTGCCTGATTGCCCCTGACTGGAAAGGAGAATGGTCCATTCATTAAAGATGGCAGAAGCATTAGAGGCAACCTGTCCTTAACTGCAAGCAGAAATCATAATGTTATATTGGAGGGGAATTGTTGAGGGACAGAGGGCCATGTGACTCTGTGGGTCACCCCTACGTTCAGATATTTGATCGAACTTTCCAAAATATGATTTTTCACAGCCTACTCACCTTTTTTAGTTCCTATCCTTAGATCCCTGTACCGTTTGCTCTTTTACTTTTTTCTAAATCCTGGGGTTTGCATGTTTGCTTAGTTTACTTCTAATATTGTACAGGTCACAAAAATCCGTGACGTATGGAAGGCTGACTGGGAAACAGGCTGGCTTCCCTGCTGTCAAAACTATAGCACTAATAAATAAAGAAGAATAGCCATGATGGCCTTAGCTTCAAACTTGCTTTCCTTGCTCCAGCTGGTTTGAAGTCACTTGCATCCTCAACTGAATCTCTTACTGGGAACCTGCCTCATCCTTTGGAGTCCAAAGATGGAAGAGAAATGGAAATTGCTGTGACAGAACCAATAGAACTGCCACATACCAATCTCAAGTGAAATTTAACATGGCCAGAATTAAGCTCCTGATCTCTCTCTTCCCAAACCATAGCTTCCCACTTCTTTCTCTATTTCCACCCTCCCTGTCACTCAGACACACAATCTAAGCTTCATCTTTGACTTGGCCCTCTCTATTTACTTTGCACAAAGGTCACATCCAAAGGTTGCCACTTCTTCCTGAGCAACATCGCCAAGATACAGCTTTCTCTCTCTGTCTACACTGCCATAACTTGCATCGACTACTGCAGTCTCCACCTTTCTGACTTCAACTACTGCCCACCTTGGCCCTTCAAGTCCATTCAATATGCTGCTGCTGCAGTTAAGATCATTTTCTCACTCATCTACCCCCCCCACACACACCTATCCATCATACCATCTTATTACAAGATTGTCTCCCACCTTTGTTCTGTCAACTATCCTCTGTTGCCCCTTATGTGTGGGGAAATGTGCATTAAAATCTACAGCGCTACCATATTACCCTTCTCCAAGTCCCTCCTTAAAAGCCACCTTTGTTGCAACGCAGACAGAAACTTGCCACATGATAACGGATAGAGAGATGTAATTCTTGCTACTGATTGTCTTACTACATGTGTAAATTGTACACACAATTAATCTGTACTCAAATATCCCACTAGCACTGCTACTTAATCCTCTGTCCCCTCTTCCTGCTTATTTAACTCACCCGCCTGTTGTCTCACCATTTCTTTGGGGCAGCGGCTGTCAATTACTTGATGTTTGTACAAACCCTGACATGTTGATGCCTCAAGACATTACCACAATACAACTAATAAATAATACAGCAGGGGAGATGCCTGCTTTGAGCATAGTTACAGTTAGTGCAGTAACTTACCTGCTGACTCCAATGGGAGCACTACTGGACTCCTTAGATATGAATGTCCCAAGTGTCAAACATTTGGTGTAAAGTCCTAGTCCCAATGAAATCATTGGCAAAACTCCCATTGACTTCAATGGGGCCAGAATGTCAACCTTGGTTTCTGATAATTTTCTACACAACAATACTTTAATTTAAAGTTAACTCAACAGAATGTTGGGGTTTGTGGTTATATTTTGTTGTCCACAGTTCTGCAGTCAGATTCATGATATTATTATATTTAAAATAAACCCACATGGCTTGGTTTAGAATTTTCTTCTTTGGTTTCATTAAAGGGTCATTTCCTTTTCTACCTATTTTATGAATCTTACAGAAGTGTTCTGATTTCATGAGCTAGATAGATGTGTTCACTTAAAGGAGGGGATCAACTGAAAAGCTTTTGGGCCTGAAAGTCTCTCACTATGACAGGGAGAATTGGATCGTGAAGTGCTTTGCTGAAACTTGTTACTTACTTTCAATACTCTTCTCTAGCTTTTAATTCTTTTATGTCTATAAGCCTAAAAATTGTAAGTGTTGAAACTTATTTGCTTTGGTTTTCTATGGAATTTTGTGAACCTTGTTAAGTGTTCATATCTGTTAATAACAGATCAACAGAGTGAGATTGATTAAACTTTATGTTCTTTATAGTTAATGGAAAGAATATTAACTATCCCTAAATTGTGTAGGCTAATTTTTCAAATGGGCCTTTAAAACTGCTCCCAAACATGTGTGGGTGTATTTGTTTGTGTATGGAAAACCCAAGTGCCTCCCTGTGATATATACATATGCCTATAAACTTTTGTGCATACAATTTCCTATTATGAATGCACAATACCTAATAAATGTGCAATCAAGGAGTGAAATCCTGGATCCATTGAAGTCAATGAGAGTTTTGCCATTGACTTCAAAGGAGCGAGGATGTCAACCATAAGCTTTTTCTGCTCTAATAGGTTCACCTCCATGTGCTGTGGGTATATTTTTAGAGGCACATGTGTAAATATGTCACCATCTCCCTTGGAAGTTCAGCTGAAATGAAAACAATAACACAAATCCTTGTATGTCCCAAATCAGTTTCAGAAGGCCCGGAGAGATGGGAGCATAGAGAAAAGGACAATGGCTCTTTCCTTGTTCTTTTACCTAGGGTAATGCAGTGCCTTTTCTATTCATTTATTTTATTCACGCGCTGAGTGTTTGTCAGTCAAATTTTCTCAGTCATTAACCATCCATTTGCTATTCTGTAATTTATTATGTTATTCGTTTTACAAGACAGCATGCAAGGTTTCTTGCTTGTCTGTTCAAGTCAGGCATAATGCTTTATACTAACCTTCACAAGTCTTACTTAACTTGTCAAGAACATTTATCATCTGACTCTCAGAGGTTATCTGCACATTTTTCTGATATTGTTCATTAGATTTCCTCCCCTACATTTTTCACACTGTAGTAAATATGGGATTTGGAGTGCATGTCTAGTGATCCATACTGTATACACTTTACAGTTGCATAGGCCAACATATGATATCAGTAGGAGCTGCTCACACATTTCCATTAACTTATCAGGTCTACTGAAATCATATTGAGTAAAAAATTGCTAAGGACATTATATAATTATGTTGAAACAATTAAAGACTTGCCACAATAACTTACAGTTATACAGAAAGCACTAATTTTATCTGATTTACAATTTGGAAAATATAAAATAATATGTACCAGGGATGATTTTGGTTTTAGTAAAACTAAAATGCAACCACTTAGTTTGGGACAAAACCAAACCCAAGACTAAGAAAAATAGGAGCCTAAGTCCCATTTTCAAAAGTAAGTTAGCTAGTTAGGGTCCCAAGTCACACTGACTTTCAGTGGAACTTAGGCTCCCAAGTCTTTTGGCATGTTTGAAAATTTTGCCACTTTGGCCTTCTCTTTAATAAGCCAAACTTGTTCTTTAATGTTTTCTTTCTAAAATAAACACCAGATATTTATGTACATTGACAATAATGTACTAGCTTGGGTGCCTAAAGTTGGAGTCCTACAACATCAGTTTTTAAACTCTGATTTTCCGAGGTATGGATTATCTGCAGCTCTCATAGACTTCAGCAACTCTGAAAATCTACCTTTTATTTAGCCTAAATCTTGTTCCTAAATAAGTTTAGGATTTAGGAGCATAATTTTAGACATCTACACTTGACAATGTTGATCTTACTTGCTATTACTACTAAATGGTATAGAAAAGTTATACAACAGTTCTTTGAACTCATCTTGACAATAAATGTTTGGCACTGAAGACTAGAACATAAATAAAACACGAAAAAACAAACTTCAACATCTGATTGGCTAATGAACCAGATAGAAATGACAATACAGGAAAAACTTCAGATATTTTTGTGAATATACCTGCTAATTTGTCTCTCTGTTATCCAGGACCCCGTTATTTGCTCATGCAGGTGAGCAAGTTTTATTAGCCAGAAATTTCATGTAAACAAAAGAGCCACAAATACAGGCATAAGAAACATTTGAGAGAACATTTGCAATGAAATTGCTCCCTCATACAATCTCTATTATTCACACAATAGATTCAAACAATTGCAAATACTCATGGATAATTTGCACACACAAACAATTACTCTTCCTGTTTATAAAGCCAGTTGTAGAACATGAATAATAAATAACATATATTAAGAAACCAGCCACTGTTAGCAGGCTGCTTCACTTTGTGTGGTCTCTTACAGTATGTGCTAACTACTTATGCTAAACAATCAGTTCCACTTGTGTTTAGCTGAGACAATCTGAGTACCTTTCCCAGACCTGAGGAAGAGCTCTGTGCGGCTCGAAAACTTGTCTCTTTAACCAACAGAAGTTGGTCCAATAAAGATATTACCTCACCCACCTTGTCTCACATATTAAGAGAGACCTCTTTGAGGATGGAGATGATTAAAATTTGTCTGTACTACATATTTGAGCAACTGAGGACAACAAACAATTTCCTAAAAATCACACCATGTTTGTGAATAATTTGTAAACAGATTGGATACATTACTCAAGTCCAGAATTAGATATTGCCTAGAAATGCATAGTACAGCCAAACACAGTGTCCCAATGGTGGTGTTATACACATTAATTCATTAATGTCACGTGCACAAAATTAGAAAGAAAAACAGCAGCATATAAAACAATACAAAAAAAAAAACCCTCCTAGAAACTAAAGGTACTTTTTGAATGTTGAAAAAACAAAAGGAAAATAATAGCATTAACAAGCGTGGCGTGACCATGAGCGTATCAGGGGTATTACTGGTAGTAGAAGCCTCTGCATACCTGAGTATCACCTACTCCACCTAGGCAGTCATTTATTCCAAGGAAGTGCCCTGCACATTTAATTGATAATGCCTAAATCTGCTACTCCAATCTCTTCCCTGTAATGTATAAAAACATGCTTTAAATAACTAACATAACTTGTGCTTGATGGGCAGTTTTAAAAATGATTTATGGCTGCTGACTTATTTAGTTCCGAGAGCCCAAAGTATGCCAAATATAGATATCATACCATTCTTCATTTCAATAGCTTTTTTCTTGAAGAAACAAATAAGGAAAACATTTAAAAAAACTGTTGGAAATATAACAACCTTTTTATTCATGCCAACTTCGTTGCCATCATTATTTTGGGATGTTAAAACATTGTGTGATGAAAGAAGAGAGGTGAGGTGGTGAGGACTGGAGTCATGTGATTTTCTTTTTCATATTCATATACACCTCTATCCTGATATAACGCGACCCAATATAACACAAATTCGGATATAACGCGGTAAAGCAGTTCTCTTGGGGGGCAGGACTGTGCACTCCGGTGGATCAAAACAAGTTTGCTATAACGCGGTAAGGTTTTTTTTGGCTCTCGAGGACAGTGTTATATCGAGGTAGAGGTGTAGCTGATCAAAGTGTAAGGGATATATTGTAGTAGTCGCCAGTCCCACAAACCTATGCAGGGAAAGCTCTCACTGAATTTTATGGGGCTCTATGTTGTTCCACTGAAGACAATGGGAGCTTTGCCCGTGTAGGAACTACAGAACAGAATTTTTCACTATCTAATTCAACTGTGGTCTACACTAGAAAATTAAATCAACTTAACTACGTCATCCAGGAGTGTGAAAAATCCACATCCCTGAGTGGCATAATTAAGATGACTTAACCCCCAGTATAGACAGCACTAGGTCAACGGAAGAATTCTTCCATTTACCTAGCTACTACCTCTCAGGCAAGTGGATTACCTATGCCAATAGGAGAACCCTTCCTATCAGTGTAGATAATATCTACACTGAAGCACTACAACTGTAGCAGATTAAATCATTGCTCAACAAAAGCAATCCAGCCAGATTAAAAAAACCTACAGAACAATCCATAAGGACTGTACTTTTACTGGGAAAGAACTAATTCTAATAAGTTACTATCCTCAACAATTCTCTGTATTTCTCAGAGAGTCCTAAAACCCAATAGAACCTGGCCTCTGGAGATGAATTCTAATGCAAAAGGAAGTTTTCAGGTAAGGTGCCCTATAAATAAAAAAAGTGTTTCTCTTCAACTTGGTATTAATTATGATTGACAATAGGAGTTGGGCACAGAAGAGAATTTGGCCAATATGTTTAAAATGTATATGTAATTTCAAAATTACTGCCCTCTGACCCCTTGATATTAAGGGCTTAGTGTTAAGTGAGTTAAATGTGAGTCACTGCTGTGTTGCAAGTAAGAGCAACACCTCTGAAAACCATACTGCTTATCAGAGTGACAAAATACGGATTGAAATGCTCAACTTTAGGCACTCAACGCACTGAAAAATTTGGTCAATTATTTTTTATTATACAATTAATTAAAATGTACTACACAGAATATATTTTTTTATACTTTTTAATCCACAGCTGATTCATGGCTATTTTAAATGTTTTAAACAAAAATAAATACGTAAATAAATACATAAACTCTGTTTTGAGGGCTAAATGGGACTTACGTGGAACATAAATATTCTAAGGGCCTTGTGTTCATGGCATAATTTTACCCATAATGCCAGATTCTGACCACTTATACGCAAACAAACCCATTTACTTCAACAAGGCAGACTTTGGCCCACACATTAACAAACAGTAATAATATATTACTGTACCTTCTATTAAATCAAACAAAACTGAATTTCCTTATGGCCGGGAAATGAGCAGATCTCATTAATGTAATAAAAATAATATATGTGAAAATTAAATGGGGGTGACAGATAATTATAGATATAACTATCATACTGCACCTGTACCGTTATTCTTTAAATATCTATTTTGTTAGCACACTGTCAGTAACTGTAATCTATCTAGTTTAAGCAATAAGTTCTTAAGCAATAAACTTCCAAGCACAACTAGTTGGAAAACTGGAGTTTTTCCCTTTAAAATTTTTGAATTAAGTTTGTATTCAAAATGTTTCAGTCCAAAAATATATCATTTTCCCACTGGACGCTTCAAATTTATTTGAAATTTGAATTTCCATTTTAAATGGAAATTTCAAATCAAAATGAAAATGTTTGTTTAAAAATTTCCCAGGGAACAACTTAATTTTTTAAGTTATGAATTAACATTTTCCACATGAATATTTTCAGTTCCAGCAAGAACACATTTTTCAGTGATAAAACTTTCCATATGAAAAATTTCATCCAGCTCTACTGCTGAGGTTATCACTGGTAAGGAAACAGATAAAAAAGGACAAGTGTTGGACAAGAAAATAATAATAATAATAATCACTATGTCAATACTATAGGTTTAATTTTAAAGATGCAACAAAGACAATCCTTAAGCAAAGGATTAATGTTGCCTGTGATTTGAATGTGACAATTCTGTTAGTTTCTTTTGGTCACTTTATAAAGTATCACTTCACCAAAGTCAATATGAAATATTAAAAAAGTAAATTCAAGTATAAAAGATAATTAAAACAATGCGTTTATCTCAGATGTTTCACTATTGATCTCAAATGGTCAACATACCTGGGAATTTTAGCCGTATAGTCCATGTCAGCCCCCTCTATTTTCATTTCTTTGCAACGTACGTATTCTCCCAGTGTGATGAAAAGGAATTTTTGCAACATGCATGGGGCCCTCCTTTCAGTGTGAACTCCGATCTCTTACAGTCAATGCAGTAGCTGAGACTCATTATTTTAATCTGTGCACTACATTTTCAGTTTAGGAAAATGGTTGATTTCATTGACTCCATCTGGCAAGTTGCTTGTCATTTTAATAGTTACTAGTTCCAAATTTCCCCAAGCCTGGAGCATGTTTGAATTCATCTGCCTCAATGGCATACCTAACAAGAGAAATTTTAAAAATTATGTAGTTTAATGAACTACCTAGTTATATCTCCATGGTTAGTATAATGTATATATAAAACAGAATGCCTAGAAAACAGTCTCCTTAAGGTTATTAACCTTTTGTTTGGAATTGTTTTTTTTTCCATTAGTTATTCCTCTGTAATCATCTGTAATGTTTTTTTCCAGTAAACTACAAAAATCTTAGATTTAGGTGAGGCCTGAATTCTCCCATTCCAAGAACCACAAATGCAAGACATTCTCAAAGTGCAGAGCTTCCTGATGGAAGTAGGGTTCGGCTGTGGCACCATCCTCCCCTCCTCTGAACCTCATGGAAGGCATTCCCCAGATTCTGAGTATATGCTGAGGGAGAGGCTGGAGACTGACTGGAGCATCCCATTCCCCAGCCTGCATAGATAGAACAGTCCCAGTGCAGTTCCCCCTCCCTGGGTGCTCTAGGGACAGCTACAGAAGCATTTATTAGTACTATTATTACAATTAACAATAACTATAATGATATTATTATTATTTGAGGTAAACAGTTTTTAATTGCCATTTAAACTATTTTTAGATCAGCTCTAGTGCTTACAGTTGCCTCTCAGATACCCCACTCACTGTTACAACTGCACATTCTAATAGATTAAGCAGAAAAAACAGACTCTGAAATGTACCAATATAGGGAAAATTCTATCTTTGTGTAGGTGTATTTCTCCTACTGATTTTCAAGAGAAGAAATGGACCGTTATTCATTCTGTGTGCATATTAGCATTGATTTAGAGCAAAGAAATATTATTTTTAACCGGCAAATACACAAGAAAAAAATACAGAAACAGAAAAAAGTAATAGAAAGAGATACAGTTTTCATGAACAACTTTTGTAAAACTACATCATGTCCCAGGTACACTATTTTACAGAACAGTAATTTGTTTCTGTAACCTGCATGCTTTATTGGCAAGCTGTTGATCTATGCAGTTGTAAATATGACAGCATCCTACATAATGATATGTGCCTCAGAACCTAAAAATCAGGTCTTGCCTTCACACTGCAAATGTTTAACCCCTCTTCCTCTCGCCCCATCCAAGAGTAGCTTAAACAAATCAGTCACACAAATATTTAGGGTGAAATGGAGCTTCATAAAACAAATGTTTGCAAGAACGTAAATGGTGTATTAACTTTTTTTATCCCATATTTCATTGTTTTTGTTTTACAAATATTCTCTGTATCAGTTTACCTAAGATTAATATATTTGGGAAATTGCAGTGTGTGTCTGTAATTAACTTACATACAAATTGCACATATTTCACTGCCTTCATTAACTTCACAGCCATATGTGTCTTTGAGATTACTAATTAGGGGAGTTAATGGGCAGTTTTATTGCAATTTGCGATCTGCCTTTTAAATTTTTTTAGTCATCCCCACCATACTCTATGCCAAAGAAGCAGCTTTTGTTTCATGTGCATTGACACAGTCTCCTCCTCCAGAATGGAGAAATCAGTGATGTTTCAGATATCAGAAAAGCTCTAGAATTATTTTCCTTCCAAAGATTTGGTCATATAAAACATAATTCAATTTTGTATAGTCCTCACTTTATTTAAAACTACTGGCAGCTTCACTAACAAATATTTAATTTCAAAACAAATACTTGTCTCATAAAGTTGTGTGTTGTGAAGAAAACTATACAAGATAATTTCCCTTAAGCCAGTTTTGCTTACAATATTCGGCCACTAACAATGAAAGAAGCAAGAGTGTTTTCATTTTCTGCAGTAACAACATAAAAGGACTCCACATTTTAGTGAACCTTCAGGGTAAAAATGCATATCAGAGGTTCTGCAAGCTTATGGTTAGATTGTGGATTTACCACTAGCCCTGAGTAAGGGGTAATATATATATTTGTACTGCCCCAGGAGCAGACGAGAGACCAAATTGCAAATCCCTTCTATACAGAGTCATTCTCACTCTCTCTGGCCCAATTAATATTTAACTATTTAATGAAAGTGGAACAGCTTCAACAAAAAAGACTGAATGAGTCCCACATCAAAGTATCCTATAACAGACTCACTTGAGAGGTGGGGAATCCATGTTCAAATAGGTTCTCTTAGTGAAGCAGAGGGGTGGAACTGAACTGGCTGAGTATCCTAACCACTGGGCTAAATATTGTAAGAGAAGCTAATGCCTCTTCCTTCCCCACCATTCTATGTGTGGGCCTTTCAGTCAAGATAAGTCAGGTAAGACTTGGTTTGAGGATTACTTGCTTGAGGCAGCAGCACATATACCCAGTGGCAGAAACTTAGCCAGCTAGAGAACTTTTACAATGAAAATGTAGGAGCTGAGTGAGTTTAGGTGCCTGCAGGGTTATTTGGCAGCTGAAAGGGGGTTTTATGGATGGCAATGGCACCTAAATCTGAGACTTGGGCACCTAATTCCCTGTGTGTGGACCTGAGCCTACAGGAATAAACACTTAGATACAGAAACTGGTGGCTGCCTAAGGACTGAGGACTTGTAACATGAGGACCCTTTTGTTTCCTGGTCATTAGGTTAAATGCAGCCAAGATCAGCAATGACTTAACTTTGCTGCAGGATGAGTCTGGTCAATGGCCAAAGTAGTGGTCTTAGTCTATTTCCCAGTGGATGGGAGTTCACAGCACAAAACCAGCCCCCCAAAAAAGGACAAATTGCCACCCTTGTTGGCAGTCTCAACAAATAAGCCATGGACTGAGTGGACCTGGAAACTCTACTTTGCCACTTCTAGAGGTGATCCTTCCAGCTCAGGACTGAGGAACACTAGTAATGTGGCATAAAAAGAATGCCTTCCTTGCCCTACCTGGACAATCCATAAGTAGTGGACTTTGGTCAAATATATCACTTTAGAATACAGGGATGTCAAGCCAGTACCTTCAATCCTTTTTGTAAAAAAAAAAAAAAAAATTCAACATCACAAAACACCGGATATTCTCTCTCCATGCACACAAAGAGAATAAGAGATATACAACATTGTAGAAAATTGTAAACCTCCTGAACACACTTATGCTCATGATCTCTAGCTGGCTATCAGTGATGTTGGTAGATCAATACAAGATATAAGCAGTTTTTTTAAGAGGGATTTTTGGCACTCATGCTCCAAAAGAGATAGAGCTGTTGCAGCTTTAGGCTTTCATCAAACGTAAATTGTAAGCTTTGGTACACAGAAGGTTAATGTTCTACAGCTTAGCCCTGGAGCAATGTATGAAAATATATAATCAGAGACTTCAGGAAACCCATCAAAGCCCTGCATGTATATTTTTCACTTCACCAACTACTCTGGTGGTAGCCAGTAGATCTAATTTCAGCAAGTTTGTGTTCCTGACAGCAGTCACATCAAATTACAGAATCTTCCAGACTTAGTTGGCACCTTCATCTCGTCCTTTCTATCAAATAATATGCCTATTGCCTTCATCATGCAATCCTTAATTATCTGAAAATCAGCAGACTGTTGCTTGTGCCAGCAAAGGAAATGAGGAAAGAACAGTATTCTTTCCAATGCACATGGCTGGACACCCTTCAGAAACATCTGATTTGATTGCCAGTAACAATATTCCATTGATGCTCATTTTTACATCTATGGCTTCAGGCTCTTTTCCTAAAGAATTAACTTATGCATGCACATATTAAAATCTGGATGATTTTTTTCAGTAACAGAGGTGCTGTGATTTTTATTTCCAGTTTTCAGATTGATGATGCTTGGTGGATGAGTATTATGTATCCCTAGTGGCAGTCTACGGTGCATAGGAAAGGTGAATAGGAGAGGGTGAAGGTTGCTTACCAAAGAGGGATTTTGTGCATAAATCTCATGGAGGTTCACACAATATTTTATTCCAATCCAGGACAAAGGTGTTCTAATTCTCTGAATCAAATGTAAGCGCCAAAGGAGATCAAGGTCAATGTAGCAAACTAGGCAATCCATCAACAACCTAATTACATTCTATTGACCCAGAGGGAATTTTAGAAGCAGCACTGCTATCTGTGGATGTTGGAACAGCATCTATCAATCTCTGGCCTCTGGATCTTGTCATTACCTGACATCCCCACTGCTAAAACCACTCCATGGGAACCTTCACCTCATTTTGGTTAACTAGAATTATTCAGACTGAATGTCAGTATCTAACCTGAACTGCTCTGGGCTAAATTTTAGCTGGTTGTATTATATAGGGGAGTTTAATACTCTACCTTCACTTAAAAATAAAAAAAAAAGGTTTCCTTTGAAATAGGTCTGTAGCACTTGCCCATTCATTGTACTGCCTTGCAGGAAAGCTCGACAGAGGAAAGACCTGAGGACTCCTCTCTGTCCTGGTATTACAAAACAAAATAAGCAAGTAGTCAAGGGAGTAAAAATAAAAAGAATAAAAATGGAAAAATATGAATAAAAACTTTTCTGTTGCTATATATGATATCTGTTCTCTGGCACTCCAGGGGTATTTTTTTATCAGTTTGTTGGCCATTCAGATTGTAAGTTCTTTGGGGCAGGGACCTCGCTTATGACTTTCTGTAAAGCACATAGAATACTTTTAGGTGCTATATGAATAATAAATAAGTAACCACATTTATATTCATGGTTTGTCTTGTGAGAGATGTGTTTTGGGAATGCCCCCCACTCCCAGGTCAGTTCTTAAAAGCTACATACCTATATGGCTAGGACAGCAGGGGGAGGGGAAAACTCAAATATATTGGTGTGGGGGAAAGAACTGTCAATACCAGAATTGTCTTTAGCTCACAGTCTGATTTTGCAGTGGTGAAGGAAGCAGGGAATGAAAATAAATTACTATTAAAATATAAAATAAATGGCACATTAGTTCAAGTCTGAGATCTGTGATGCACTATTGCTGTGAACTTTAAAAAGCACTCAGCTGCTACACCTGTACTGAACTGTACATGATGCGTTTCTTTTTTGTTTATTGCCTAATGCCACAAATAGTCCTTCACTCCAAATCTCAGCCACATGTAGGAAAACTTATTTGTGCTGCAATTTAAATGGACTACTAAGAACAACATTCAACCATTTGGAACTGAAATATTCATGAGGTACTCAAGGAACAATGAAACTGAACTGTTTCAGCTGCCCTAAAGGAGCAAGCATCAGGGAAACACAAGGTATAACTAGAAACTATTCTACTGTGTATTAAACTTTTGTTCTTTATTTCCTCCTCCTTCTTTCACGCCTATTACTTCGTGCTAAGCACCTTAATTCTCATTTAGCAGGTAATAGATCTGTCTAGTCCAGTAGCTCACCTCTGCTAATTTAAATGAGAAGTTAGTGGAATTAAACTGGAGTGAGAGTGAAACAGGGAACTTTTCTGTGTACCTGAGTGAACTTCCTGGTACCATGGCCTGATGACATACGTATGACCAAAATTTACATGAGTGTGTTTGTCTACACCTTGAGACCGAACAATTGCTGAAATGAATACTAGAAGTGTTCTAATATCTGACACTTGTTATCTCAGGCGAACCGGTACCATTTGAATCATTGAGACCTGATATGACCATGTAGTAACTTAAAGAGGAATGCCTCCTTTTTGCTCAGATCCACTGTTCTTTGTCTTGAATGTTTACAAATGGACAGGCCTTGAGAAACATAGGTACATTCCCCACTTTTCACAGTCTCCTAAAATATTGTGTCTCAGGAGTAAACATGGATAACATTCACTCTGCTTCTGTCAGGTCTCAAATCCCATTCAAAAGGGTTCTTAGGTCCAGTATGTTCTGCCCTGCCATCGGTGACCTGTTAACAGATGCTAGAACTACAAGCTCAATACTGAGAGGACTCTAGTTCTGAGATCTGACTGGTGGAACTCCAGAGGGTCCTGATTGGTTCCCTGCTTCTACTCAGAGCAAGCAGAGGAACAGGAAGTTGTCCCTGAAGTTGGGTTTCCCTGCTTAGGATTGCCTCTCTGCACTACTTGCTCCTACTGCCTGACTCTGATCTCCTGGTAACCTGACCCTGCCTGCCTCTTGACCCCTGACTCTTAGTCTGTCCTATGGCCTATCTCAGACTCTGATTTCCTGGTATCCAACCCTGCCTAGCTCCTGATACATATTGCGACCAGTAGGTCAGAGTTCCAGTCATGTCCCAGTCATGACAGCATCTTTTTGAAGTCTCCAAGGTCATTTGCACAATCCTGTTGTTGATTCCTATGTGCTGCAAGTTTCATCTTGCACCATGTTCCCAGGAACTAGAAAGCCAACACCTACTTAGCTCTGCTCTTCAGTGTCTTTGTAGCAGTAGTACTTACGTTAGATAAGTGCTCTGTACTACTTAATCACCGACTAAAGTGTTAAAAGGACAATCGATTTAGAGATTATATTTGCCTTTTTTTTACCTACTGTTGTTCCAACTAAGACCTTAAATTACTATTATTGAAAGATATTAGAGGGAAATATATATTTCAGTTTGATTACTCTATGTATATGAGAACAGTTTATATACAGTCAATTTCCTTGTTTCACAATAGCCATCTTTCCTATTTTTGTCTTTCACATAAAACGGAGGACTAAAACTTGGTTGAAAATGCAGTTGAAAATGATAAAAGGGGGGTGGGGGGATTCAGAGGCAGATGCATTACTTGAAACTATTTAAGGTTTGAAACTGATGGGACTTCAAGTTGATTGTTTCCATCAGTTATCTCACAGTGAACACAACTGGACCAAATTGGGGCCCATGCAAGTTGCTCTGCTCCTATTTGATGAAAGTACTTGGGAAAAATAAAAAGTGATATATTATTGCAGCTCATATTTTGGATTGCACCTGTATTTTTAATCTAAAGATTATGCTTGAGTCAAAGAGCAGTCTGAGAGCTGCTAATGTAAAATAGATTTGGGTAAAATCTTATTTTCCATATGCATCCCCTTAAATAAAAAATTGAATCTGCTTCAGAGGAGTGTCTGCTCTTTTGAGGTCATTTGTAAACACAAGTATTTACATCAGAAATCTGATTCTAAGAGATACATTCATCCAATCAAGGAACTGAAACATACTATGTAACCTCTGAGTCCAATCAACACAGCTCTGATTTAAAATATCAGATATTTACAAAGTATTGTATACCAAAATCTACAGGTCAAGAATTAGTAGTGGAAATATAGGGAGTAACTTCAAATAAATAAATTTGAGAAAAACATAAAAAATGAAAATATTTTCTTGATACTTTAAATATTTTGGTAATGGCAATTCAAATCAGTAATTTCTAATTCTTCAACACACATCTTTCAACTTTCCTTAAACTACTGATTCTTCAGAACTTTTTTGTTTATTAATTTTTTTACTTCATCCAAACCTTCTCTGCTATAACAAAGGGTGCAATTTCAATAAAAGCCTGATGAATCCAACGATTCTTGGGCAGAGTGGGACAAATTTGTTCTTGATGCAACTCCACAGAAGGCAGCAGAGTTAAACCAGGGATGAATTTTGCCTCCTGTGTTTGTCCCTAATCCAAGCATCACTATTGCCAGAAATTTCTGGAGAACAGGAGTTATAGTAAATAATCTGCTGAAGTCCTGGAGCCTTACAATTCCAACAGTAGTACAGGTGGCTTTTTTTCCCCCCTGGGTGATTTCCACTGAAT
The DNA here is from genome assembly GCF_027887155.1 of Malaclemys terrapin pileata. Classification (NCBI taxonomy): domain Eukaryota; kingdom Metazoa; phylum Chordata; order Testudines; family Emydidae; genus Malaclemys; species Malaclemys terrapin. The sequence goes on from NC_071509.1 coordinate 97,032,482, forward strand.
TCGATTGATTTCCTGAAACAAGAGACAGTCTTTTCCTGCAGCCCAGCTGGAATTCAAAGACACTAGGATTGCCTGCTAGAAGATGGATATTCTTTCTATATCTCATATTAAACTGCTTCATATTACATCATGACTGATGTTTGGCTCTTTAGAACCTGCATTATTTGACTCTAAAGACTGAAAGCATAGTAATAGAGATAAGGGACACTGTAAAATTTTAAAACTCAATACAATTTGTTGTGATCTGCACTACATATGGATTCAAACACACATTTCATATCCTAGACTAGACTTCCCCAAAGTTTGGAGGTATTCAGATTTAGAGTTTAGGTCCATCCCTCCGTACGCTCAGTCAAATAATCTTTTCCAGTAAATTATAAGATTTACAAATGGCTAAGCCTGTGATTCAGAGGTTTAAGTCTTTCCTTTAAAAGTATAATAATCTGAGTTCTAAATTTTGTCCCATACTAATCGGGGAAAGGGTAGATACACAATGGTGGTCATTATTATTATTTGTATTGCGGTAGGGTCTCTGGACTCCTATCATTGATCAGAGCCCCACTGAGCTAGGCACTGTACAAACATTTTGCAAAAGATAGCCTCTGCCACAAGGAGCTTACAATGTAAGAAAAGGGTTTCCTTCTCCCTCTTGATAGATGCTACTTAGTAACTCACACTGACATGTGAAGGATGGACATGGAGGCCTATTGCACTAAATTTTCAAAAAACCAACTGTGCCTGCCATTCGTTTCCTGTCCACAATCATTTGGGGTGCAATATTGTATGTGTAAATGATAAAATATAGGACGCAAATCCTCTGATCTATTCAGCGCAGCCGCAGAAGGGATTGGCAAAGAGGTGGCTATAAATAGATAACACTAGTGAGGAGAAAATAAGGGTAATGGATATAAATTCCTTCAATTCATAATAGTTATAGCAAAGCTTGACTAAACCACAAATATTCTAATTAGTATTGTTTAGAATATATATAACTTGCATCCATTCTTTGATTTAAGCCCAAGATCTGAATACATATTGTACATATGATTAAAGTTGGTCACTTAAATCAGTTGTGTACTACATGAAGCACAATACTTGGCATGTATGCTGTATATGGTACTTGCCTCTCGAAATGTAACTGTGTTGTCCTGTTGTATATAATATCTTTAAGCTACCCTTGGGCAAAATCCAATTATAAACAAGTTGGAAAATTTAGGTGGCATGGTGAGCAAAACATATAAATATATGATTCCACAATGGATAACAAAACACACAGTGCTTCCTCATAGCTGTTACTTTTGCAGACACCTATAAGTTGGCTACACCTTTCCAAGTACTTCAGATGACTGTTAAATACACTTCTTTGTTGATTTCTTAATGTAAGTATTTCAAGAGGTTTAATATTAATTTAATTTAGATCTCAGCTAGACTGGCCATGTGCTAGTGAGAGATTTGCAGAAAAGGTTAAACCCCTATTATGGGGATGTCGTGGCTTATTGAACTTTTCTAGCATATTGTGGAGAGGGGAGAAGGTTTGTCAAATATTAATGGCCAAAAATTTTATATTAAAGATATGTAAAAGGGTCTGGCTGTAAGGAAAGGAAAGCAGTAATGTTTTTAGTACATCTAGGTCTATGACAGGGGGTCCAGTGCTCAGACATGCATAGAGATTTGTAATTACTGCTGTTGACTCATTTGACGAGCTAAGTCCTATTAACAGCAAGCTACAAGCATACAAAGGATTTTGGAGTCAAAGAGAGAGAATAAACTAAGGGCAGAGGCAGACATTGGGAACAAGCAAAGCCCAGGCAAAAGTTGAAGCTGAGACTTGTATCTGTTATTTTTGCAGCTGGCAGTAAAGTCAAACCCCAGGTAAGGGTGTACCCAAGGTTTCGCTGAACCTAAAGCTCTTGGTAACGTTACTCTTTGCATGGCAGTGGCAGGAAATAAATCAATGGGGACACGGCATACCGGCCAACATATAGTTCATGCAAGCAGGCAAACAAGAAGTGCTTTCACTCAAAGCTTCTACTTTATTTAGTCTCCAGCACTTACACACATCTGCAAGAGGTTAGTAGAGCACCCCAAATAAGTTAAAGCGTGCAGTTTTCCATTGGTTAACCAGCTGTAGTTCACATAGTTTACTCCTTGTGGTCACTCACTACCCCCTCCCCTCTTGGTCTGTTAGTTGTGCTAAGGTTTCAGAAAGGCCTCCTTTTAGCTGCTTTCAGCAATAAACATAACAATTGGTATTCCAGCTGTGGGCAGTGGTCTCAGCATGGGTTAACAAAATTGCCTCCTTACAAGGGTGCAAAAGTGTGTGTATGTGCGCGCGTGTGTGTGTGTTTGTGTGTATAGTGAGAACAAAGTAAGGACTCAACTCATTCACAGGTTCCAAGACAGATTACTGGAAGTAATGAATAAAAGATATATTTGACCTTGAACCAAAAGGAAAAAACACATAGGCTATATCCTCCCTCATTATGTAACATTGTTGTTTCTTTTGGGTGCTTTCTGTTGGAATCAGATGAGGAGGAACTTAGATTTATTTTATGTCTTTTCATTTGTAATTATTCTACATGCATTTAGTATTTCCAATTACTGAGTTTGTATTACTCATTGAAGATGACTGTTTAGATGTTAATTTTCTGTCTTCTGTCTATAGAAACAGCAAATGCCATTCCGGTGAATACAAGCAAAGTAGAGAGTAATGGGTGTAACAGTCAAAAGCCCACCGTATTAGCCTAACTCTGCTTCCATTGAAGCCAATGGGAGTTTTAATATTGATTTCAAATGGGAACTAGGGTGACCAGCTGTCCCGGTTTTATAGGGACAGTCCCGATATTTGGGGCTTTGTCTTATATAGGTGCCTAATATCCTCCACCCCATCCCGATTTTTCACACTTGCTGTCTGGTCACCCTAATAGGAACAGTTAGGTCAACACTGAGCACTTTTGAAAATCCTACCATGTAGGTACAGGCCCAAATCTTGCTCACCCTGAAGTCAATAGGAACTTCGTTAATTAATCAATTGACAGCAGGATTTGGTTCATAGTAACTACAATAGAGCTGTAGAGAAGCTGAGGGGTACAGAATGTAGCTTAAAGGTTCATTGCTGCTGTTAGCAGATGCTATAGCTTTATGAGATAACCAGATACCCATTGTGGTTCTGATTCTGCTCTCATTGTAGTCAATGGTAAAATTCTCAGAGCCAGGGTGATTCTCCAAGTGGTTGTATTAGTTGTGCATGTGGGCATGCACACACATGCATGTTCACACGTGTGTGAGTGCATATGTATGTTTCGAATGTTTAGTGAAGGTAAATTATTGATGTATTACTAACTTGTTTGACTAATATATGCAATGAACTGTTTCTAGTAATTCTTTTAAAAATGATAAATGCCCTATTGCTTTTTTTGAAAAGCAAGTAGTAATGATACTTTTTCATCAGTAAATCTCAAAGCACTTTACAAAGGAGATCAGAAACATTATTCCCGTTTTACAGATGGGGAAACTGAGGCACGGGGAAGGAAGTGACTTGTCCAAGGTCACACAGCAAGGGAACAGAATCCAGATCTCCTGAATCCCAGTCCAATGCCACTAGGCTGTGCAAATGTTTTGCAGTCTCCACATCCCCAGGTCTGGTTATTAATTTAGGCTGTAACCCTCAATCCCAATGAAGTAAAACTAACCGATGTAGAATACAGAGTACAAAATGTGGCTTTGTGTCTTTCAAGCAAAATATCTGCCCTTCACATGCTCATTTATACTGAAGAAAAAAATCTAACTCTTAAAAACAAGAGATTTAAATGTGAACACGTATTTAATTCTGTATCTTGTTCTGCACATATATACCATCATATTTCATAATATCTTCTACTTTAGTGCAGCTATGACATTTTCTCATTGGAATCATCTCTCAAAGTAAAAGATAATCAGCCCAGTATTATCACATCTCATTATTTCTAGACATGTCTGACACTCAAGTTATAACAAGGAATTTTCCTCCATTCATCTTTCTGTCATTTCTGATATATTTATTTTGAAATATCATTGGCTTTCTTTTTATTTAAAATCTAATGGTGTATCAAACTCAATTCCAGCCACACTAGTTACTATAAAGAACAACAGAGCTATGTTAATGCTTACTTTGGCTACAATGCAGTCTTACCAGTGTCTTACTAGGAGACACTGAAGTCTTTAGCTATGGAATGCTATTCATGTCTTAAATTTTCATACACCTCTTTTGAACTCCTCCCCCCACCCCAAATCTGCTGACATCCTTATGCCCTGAATATAGTTATAGTACTAGTAATGTTCAGGACATGATTTATCTTGCTAAAGGAGACCCACTAACATTATTTTATTGTCCCAGGAATAGCTTAAACCGATTGGCAACCAGTCACTTTCTCTTCAGTCGTGACAGAAATTTAGACTCTTTATATCTTCCAAGAAAGAGTGTAGGAGGGCACAAGGATCCATCACCCATGCGCTGTCATGATATTTCTTTCTACTCAGGGAATGTGCAAGAATACTTTATCTGCAATATCCTGATTTGGCTGCCCATAACATCTACCTAAGAGACTTTGGGTGAAATCCCATCCCCATTAAAAAGTCAATGGGATCAGGATTTTATACTTCAAGATTACTTTTCTGCTATTTGACCTTGCCATCTTGTCAATTTAAATAAAGAGATATGCTTAAAAAAATCAGAGGTACAATATGGTCCATTCATTTGAGTAAGCTGAGAATGATTTGGGCCTTAATGTAGTACACTTAGTTGCCATGAGGCATCTCATTTAAATGACATTTATAAGAAGTTCAGGTGTACATTTGTATTATAAAAGTCATATACACATAACTATATTTAAAATAAGATAAACATGAATTATTTGTATTATTCATGCCGATAGTGTGCTCAGTGCTATACCATACGTAAGAAGACAATCCTTGGCCTGAAGAGCTTACATTCTAAAGATAGAGGATGGGAGAAAAGGGGCACAAATGAGCGTAGGTAGACGAGATGTACAGTTTTAAGGGCAGATATTTTTTCTCAAATGTATTTACTCATTTTTGTATAACTATACAACTATGGTATTTCCTTGGCAGAAAGGGGGAGCTAAAAGAAGGTGACAAAAGTCTATTTTAAGGTAGTAGAGTGGGGAATACTTGAGCTGACTGCGCTGCAGAGATTGCTGCATCTTTAGACTCAGGAAGATGTAGTAGGACTAATTTTTATTTTCCCAGTTTAAGTACTGGAGATATTAAACAATACAAAATGGAATGAAAGGAAAAGTTAGCTTAAAATGAAAGTCATATATGGAAACAGGCAAGGTTTTGCTAACATCCTAGATCAGCAGTTCTCAAACTGTCTTTCAGGACCCCAAAGTGTGTCGTGACCCTGTTTTAATGGGGTCACCAGGATGGCATTAGACTTGCTGGGGCAGAAGCCGAAGCCTGAGCCCAACCGCCCAGAGCCAAAGGACTTCAGCCCTGGCTGGTGGGGCTCAGGTTACAGGCCCTCTCACCTGGGACTGAAGCCCTTGGGGTTTGGCTTTGGTCCCCCTGCCCGAGGTTGTGGGGCTCGGGCTTTGGTGGGCTCAGGCTTTGGACCCCCTCCTGGGGTTGTGTAGTATTTTTTGTTGTCAGAAGGGCGTCGCGGTGCAATGAAGTTAGAGAACCCCTATCCTAGATTATAAACATTTTTCTTTTTTTCTGCTAACTAGTTTTCATTTCACTGTTTGGGCCACTTGTTTACTTCTTGAGTTTCACTAAAGCAGGTAGACCTACTTTAGGCAAATCTGAGCCCCCTGCAAATCCATTCAATTGGATTTACAGCCATTTACATGAAATCAGAATTTGTCCTTAACATCACAGCTATACTTGTCAATGCCTACTAGAGCCTACAGGGTTGTGTATGGCCTGATGTGAAATACATTTAGGCTGTTTCAATGCTCCATCTCATAGCCAAAATGCCATTGTGCATTAAACAGGCAAAGTTGTATGCAGCTGTGGAGCACAGGGGAGCAGTACAGAGACTTACAATTAAGGAACCACAGGAAAGACTACACTACCGGCCATGAACATATCATACGAGTGCCTGTATTCTGGACCAGTGGTCCAGAAATGAAACTAGACTAGAGGTAAGCTGTTTAACTGAGGCTCATTTTTCCAGTCATTTGAGAACTGTTATAGAATTCAGAGGGAATAAAAACCTTCAGAACTTGCTTTCAGGATACCTTAGAATTATTCTTTTCCTTTCTCCCACAGATCTAATTATAAATATATTGTAATGAGCAAAAAATCCTAGTCAGATTAAAAAACATTTTCATAAACACCTTGGCATCATTGAAAATTTCTAACATATGGCATTCATTTATATGAGGTGCTGCTGGCAGAGAACGTTTAAATACCTAAACCTGAAAGAGAAAAATAAGACAAACAATGTTCCCCACAAGATGATTAATACCATTGTGGACATCTGTGATGGATTGCTCAAGCTATGTTCTTCAGTCAAATTTCTTGAGGTAAAAGCCTAGCTAAAATTAAACTTTTAGTCATTTGGAATTTTTTTAATGGCTCCATATTATCAGGTAAAGTTGTTAGCCAATTCTGATTAGCATATATCCGTGGGTGGACAATCATGGAAGAAAAAATGAAGACTACTTTCAGACTATAGAACTTTTGGGAAAAAAACCCACAACCAATCTTCAGTTTTAAATTATATATTTTGCTTCTAAATCACAAAGAAAAATGTCTAGACACATACAGAATTTGTAAAACTAGGAAAGCTGCACTGTACAAATCCCCAAATAAAAATGTATTGTGTGTATACACAGTCCAGCAAAGTAAGGTATTATTCCATACTGTATTCCTATGAAAATCTCTATAGGTGTAATATTACCATGCTTCTAAAAACCCAAAGCTCTTGGTAACTATTACTCTTGGTGAGGCGATTGCAGGAAATAAATTAATGGAGACGTGAAGTGGCTGGCACAAACAGTATAACACAAGAGTGCTTTCACTTAAAGCTGCATTTTATTTTAGTCTCAAACACTTACACACATCCGCAACAGGTTAGTAAAACACCCCAAAAATCACTAATTACTGAAGTCTGGAGCAGTCTTCGATTGGTACGACAGCCATTCAATTGGCCAGTCTTTTCAGCTGCCTTAACTGTCCCTAAAGTATCTCTGCAGAGTTCACCTACCCCATACTTTCTCTCCTTATTTATTTGGGTTAGTGAACAATAACATGTCAAACAATTTTAAAGTTTAAGCAAGAGGTTTCCTCAAGGCATTAATTAGACAGGTATGTTTCTGCAGAGCCCGCAAGTTTTGAGGACCCTGACAAACATATCCCAAAGGGCAGATATAGATAAACTTCCTGTTTTTCTAAAACACATACATCAGCAATTTCAACAGAGATCTTATCAGGAAGGACACAGGGTGGGCTCCCCCCACAACCTCCTGCCTTCTTGCTTAGATATGCTAAGGCCATTTTAGTCATATATTAACCTTTTCATTAACCATGCCACAGCCAGACAGCAGAGTTTTTGTTATTTTGTTAATGCAGCAGCAATATTCCTGCTATATTAGCTAGGCAAAATAGTCTGCTATATATTAAATGTAGCCATTCTATACCACATTGCCAACAACTTTCCATAATGTATCTGTAAACTTGTCTAAAATGATAAGAACATAACATACAAATGGCCATTCTGGAACAGACCAAATGTCCCTCTAGCCCAATAGCTTGTCTTCCCTCATTGGCCAGTGCCAGATGCTTCAGAAGGAACAAACGGAATAGGGCAATTTATCAAGTGATCCGCCCCCTATCATCCAGTCCCGGCTTCTGGCAGTCAAACGTTTTGGGCACCCAGAGCATGGTGGTGTGTTCCTGACCATCTTGGCTAATAGCCATTGATGGACTTATCCTCCATGAATTTATCTAACACTTTTTTAGACCCCAGTTATATTTTTGGCTTTCACAGTATCCAATCAGTTCTACAGGATGACTGTTCATTGCGTGAAGTATTTTCTTTTGTTTGTTTTAAACCTGCTGCCTATTAATTAAGTAACCCCTAGTTCTTGTGTTATGTGAAGGGGCTAATAACATTTACCTATTGACATTTTCAACACCATTAATTATTTTATTGACTTATATTATATCCCCCCATAGTCATCTCTTTTCTAAGCTGAATAGTCCCACTCTTTAATCTCTCCTTATATGGAAGCTCTTCCACACTCCTAACTGTACCTCTTAGCCAATGACTGCCTATTTTGCTTAAGAGCATTTGGTGAGGTACCTTGTAAGATGGTTTCTGAAAGTCCAAGTACACTTTACCCCAGGGGTGGGCAAACTACAGCCCACGGGACGCATCCAGCCCATCAGACCTTTTAATCCAGCCCTCAAATTCCTGCTGGAGAGTGGGGTTGGGGGCTTGCCCCGCTCCATTCGTGCCATGGCTCCGCATGGCTTCTGGAAGCAGCAGCATGTCCGTCCCCCCACACGGCTCCTATGCATGGGGCAGCCAGGGGGCTCTGCATGCTGCCCCCGCCCCAACCACTGGCCTTACAACTCCCATTGGCCGGAACCACGGCCAATGGGAGCTGCGGGGGGGCGCCTGTGGATAGGGCAGCGCGAGTGCCGCCTGGCCAAGGCCAGTGCCACGCCTCCGCATAGGAGCCAGAGGGGGGACATGCTGCTACTTCCGGGAGCGGTGCCTGCAGACAGAGCAGCACGCAGAGCTGCATGGCCACACCTCCACGTAGGAGCCAGAGAGGGGACATGCCGCTGCTTCCAGGAACTGCTTGAGGTAAGCACTGCCTGGAGCCTGCACACCTGATCTCCTCCCCTGCCCCAACCTCCTGCCCCAACCCTGATCCCCTTCCTGCCCTTTGAATCCCTCAGTCCCAGCCCAGAGCACCCTCCTGCACCCCAAACCCCTCATCCCCAGCCCAGAGCCCACACCCCAGCCCACACGCTCTCCTTTATGGCCCCACCCTGGAACCTGCACCCCCATCCCAGAGCCCGTACCCCCTCCCACACCCCAACCCCCTGCCTCAGCCTAGAGCACCCTCCCATACTCTGAATCCCTCTGCTCCACCCCCAGCCCATAGCCCTCGCCTGCACCCCAAACCCCTCAAACCTGGCCCCACTCCAGAGCCTGCACCTCCAGCCAGAGCCCTCACCCCCTTCCACATCGCAACCCCCTGCCCCAGCCCTCTCCTGCACCCTGAACTCCTAATTTCTGACCACAGCCAGAGCCCGCAACCCCTCATGCAACCCAGCCTCCAATTTTGTGAGCATTTATGGCTTGCCATACAATTTCCTTATCCAGAAGTGGCCCTCAGCCCAAAAAGTTTGCCCATCCCTGCTGGATCCCCCGTCCATATATTTGTTGACACCGCCCCCCCCAAAGATTTCTAATAGATTGGTGAGACATGATTTCCCTTTCCAAAATCCATGTTAACTCTTCCACAACATACCACGTTCATTTATGTTTAATATTTCTGTTCTTTATTATAGTTTCAACCAATGTGCCTGGTGTTGAAGTTAGGCCTACCCTTACCAGCCTCTAGTTGCCAGGATCACCTCTGGAGTCTTCTTTTTTTTTTATAAAATAGGTGTTACATTATCTATCTGCTAGTCATCTGGACCAGATGGTATTCAACCAAGAGTTCTGAAGGAACTAAAATATGAAATTGCAGAACTACTAACTGTATGTAACCTATCATTTAAATCAGCTTCTGTACCAGATGACAGGTTATATACCACAGTTAGTAGCTCTGCAATTTCATATTTCAGTTCCTTCAGAACGCTTGGGTAAATACCATCTGCTCCTGGTGACTTATTACAGTTTACTTTATCAATTTCTTCCAAAATCTCCTCTAGGGACACCTCAACCTTGGACAGTTTATCAGATTTGTCACCTAAAAAGAATGGCTCCTTCACATTCTCTCCAGTGAACACAGATACACAAAATTCATTTAGCTTCCCCACAATGGCTTTCTTCCTGGAGTGATCCTGTAGCATCTTGATCATCCAGTGGTCCCCACTGATTGTTTGGCAGGCTTCCTGCTTCTGATATCCTTAAAAATTGTTGTTAAGTTTTTGTGTCTTTTGCTAGTTGTTCTTCAACATTGTATAATTACACAGTCCAGAAAACTTTTACCTTTGACTTGCCAAAGTTTATGTTTCTTTCTGTTTTCCTCAATTGGATTTGATTTGCAATTTTTAAAAGATTTTTTTTCTCTAACTGCCTTTTTTACTCTGTTGTTTAGACATGGTGGCATTTTTTGGTCCTCTTGCTGGTTTTAAGTATATATATAGTTTGAACTTCTAGTAGGTTGGGGGGGTTTTAAGTTTCCATGCAGCTTGCGGACATTTCACTCATATGACTATTCCTTTTAATTTCAGTTTAACTGACTTTCTCATTTTGTGTAGTTCCCCTTATTGAAATTAAATGCTATTACTATGGTGGTTTTCTGTGGTATTTTCTCCTTTAAAAGGATGTTACATTTAATTACATTATGGTCACTATTACAGAGTGGTTCAGTTATATTCAACTCTTGGACCAGATCCTGTGTGACAGTTAGGACTAAATCAAGATTTGCCTCTCCCCTTGTGGGTTCCAGGGCTAGCTGCTCCAAGAACCAGTCATTAGTGGTGTCTATAAATTTTGTCTCTGCATCCCGTCCTGAAGTGACATATTCCCAGTCAATATGGGGATAGTTGAAATCTACTTTATTGTTGGATTTTCTGTTTTTGTAGCCTCTCTAATCTCCCTGAGCATTTCAAAACCACCACCATCATCCTAGTCAAGTGGTTAATAGTATACTCTTACTATTCAAGTAGGTCATTTCAATCCATAGAGATTCTATGGTACAGTTTGATTCATTTAAGATTTTTACTATATTTGACTCTGCTTACTTTCACATATAGTTCCACTCCCTACTCCTATATATATTGTACCCTACTACTATCATGTCCCATTGATTATCCTCATTTCACCTAGTTTCTCGGATGCCTACTATATCAATACCATCATTTCATACCAGACATCCAACTTCACTCATCTCCATATTTAGACTTTTTGCATTTATATACAAACACTTTTACAATGTCTCAATATTTAATTGGCTGCCTTCATGTGATGTAACCGAATGGAACCAACTGACTGCTATACTTACCTACATGCCTCCAGCTTCCATCCAGGACACACCACACGATCCATTGTCTACAGCCAAGCTCTAAGATACAACCTCATTTGCTCCAATCCCTCATAGATTCAAGGACTGGAAGGGACTTCGAGAGGTCATCGAGTCCAGTCCCCTGCCCTCATGGCAGGACCAAATACTGTCTAGACCATCCCTGATAGACATTTATCTAACCTACTCTTAAATATCTCCAGAGATGGAGATTCCACAACCTCCCTAGGCAATTTATTCCAGTGTTTAACCACCCCGACAGTTAGGAACTTTTTCCTAATGTCCAACCTAAACCTCTCTTGCTGCAGTTTAAGCCCATTGCTTCTTGTTCTATCCTTAGAGACTAAGGTGAACAAGTTTTCTCCCTCCTCCTTATGACACCCTTTTAGATACCTGAAAACTGCTATCATGTCCCCTCTGTCTTCTCTTTTCCAAACTATACAAACCCAATTCTTTTAGCCTTCCTTCATAGGTCATGTTCTCAAGACCTTTAATTATTCTTGTTGCTCTTCTCTGGACCCTCTCCAATTTCTCCACATCTTTCTTGAAATGCGGTGCCCAGAACTGGAAACAATACTCCAGTTGAGGCCTAACCAGCACAGAGTAGAGTGGAAGAATGACTTCTCATGTCTTGCTCACAACACACCTGTTAATACATCCCAGAATCATGTTTGCTTTTTTTGCAACAGTATCACACTGTTGACTCATATTTAGCTTGTGGTCCACTATAACCCCTAGATCCCTTTCTGCCGTACTCCTTCCTAGACAGTCTCTTCCCATTCTGTATGTGTGAAACTGATTGTTCCTTCCTAAGTGGAGCACTTTGCATTTGTCTTTATTAAACTTCATCCTGTTTACCTCAGACCATTTCTCCAATTTGTCCAGATCATTTTGAATTATGACCCTGTCCTCCAAAGCAGTTGCAATCCCTCCCAGTTTGGTATCATCTGCAAACTTAATAAGCGTACTTTCTATGCCAATATCTAAGTCGTTAATGAAGATATTGAACAGAGGCGGTCCCAAAACAGACCCCTGCACAACCCCACTTGTTATGCCTTTCCAGCAGGATTGGGAACCAATAATAACAACTCTCTGAGTACGGTTATCCAGCCAGTTATGCACCCACCTTATAGTAGCCAGACAGATAGAGACAAGCACCTACAAGATCTCTATCAAGCATTCTTAAAACTACAATACCCACCTGCTGAAGTGAAAAAACAGATTGACAGAGCCAGAAGAGTACCCAAAAGTCACCTACTACAGGACAGGCCCAACAAAGAAAATAACAGAATGCCACTAGCTGTCACTTTCAGCCCCCAACTAAAACCTCTCCAGCGCATCATCAAAGATCTACAACCTATCCTGAAAGATGATCCCTCACTCTCACAGACCTTGGGAGACAGACCTGTCCTCGCTTACAGACAGCCCCCCAACCTGAAGCAAATACTCACCAGCAACGGCACACCATACAACATAAACACTAACCCAGGAACCTATCCTTGCAACAAAGCCCAATGCCAACTCTGTCCACATATCTATTCAAAGGACATCATCATAGGACCTAATCACATCAGCCACGCCATCAGGGACTCATTCACCTGCACATCTACCAACGTGATATATGCCATCATGTGCCAGCAATGCCCCTCTGCCACATACATTGGCCAAACCAGACAGTCTCTACGCAAAAGAATAAATGGACACAAATCTGACATCAGGAATCATAACATTCAAAAACCAGTGGGAGAACACTTCAGTCTCTCTAACCACTCAGTGACAAACCTGAAGGTGGCAATTTTGCAACAAAAAAACTCCAAAAACAGACTCCAAAGAGAGACTGCTGAACTTGAATTAATATTCAAATTAGATACAATTAACTTAGGTTTGGACAGAGACTGGGAATGGTTGGGTCATTACACTAATTGAATCTATTTCCTCATGTTAAAATATCCTCAGACCTTCTATGGGTCATCTTGATTATCACTTCAAAGGTTTTTTTTCTCTCTCCTGCTGATGATAGCTCACCTCAATTGATGGCCTCTTACAGTTGGTATGGCTACTTCCCCCTTTTCATGTTCTCTGTACGTATAAATATCTTCTGTGTGTTCCATTCTATGCATCCGAAGAAGTGGGCTGTAGCCCACGAAAGCTTATGCTCAAATAAATTTGTTAGTCTCTAAGGTGCCACAAGTACTCCTGTTCTCTTTCCTTTGACTGTCTCTTCTGTTCCTACCTATACTTTATCAACTTCTATCCTCTCCTCTTTACTATGATATAGAGCATCCCCTTTAATAAATCCTCCCCCAAAAGATGTGTCCTTCCGAACTGTGTGCTCTTCTGCACCTGTTGTATTTCCCCAAGTGCTTAGTTTAAAAACTCGTCTACAACCTTTTTAAGCGTACATGCCAGCAAGCTGGTTCTGTTTTGCTTTAAACGGAACCCATACGTCCTGCAGAGGCTCCTCTTTTTCCAAAAGATTCCCCAGTTCCTAAAAACCTAAATCCTTCCTCTGAACACCATCATCTCATCCATGCATTGAGAACCTGCATTTCTGCCTAATTAGCCCGGCACATGGAACTGCAAGCATTTCAGAGAATGCTATCATGGAGGTCCTAGACTTTGATCTGTTACCAAACAGCCTAAATTTGGCTTCCAGGACCTCTCTCCTACCTTTCCCTGTGTAACTGGTACCTACATGTACCACGACCTCCGACACCTCCTCAGCACCGCACATAAGTTTATTTAGAAGTCTCAAAAAGTCTGCAACCTTTGCACCCAGCAGGCCATTCACCATGCATTTCTCTTGGTCACCATAAACCCAGCGATCTATATTTCTAATAATTGAATTCCCCTTTACTATTACCTGTCTCTTCCTAATAATAGGGGTCCCTCCTCCAGAGAGCTATCCTCAGTGCAAGAGGATACCATGACACATTTGGAAGGAGTGGCCCAAATATGGGATCGTTTCCTTCCACTCCAGCTTCCTTGAGACTTTCATCCTCCTTAACAGCACAGAAGCTGTCAAACAGGGGGTAAGAATGCTCTACTGTGTCCCAGAAATTTTTGTCTATGTATCTTTGTCTCCTGTCGTGCAGCTATTCACACATTTGTAATTTATAAACAGATATTTATCATGACTGGGAAGTGAGTGACCTGCTATGTGTGTTGCCATATGGGCCCAGCGTCCCAAACAATTACATCAAGAGAATCAGAAGGTATATTTGGCTTTGAGCTTATTAAACTTATGTAGGAGGTGCCCTAAAAGAAAAGGCACCTCCTGCAGTATTTTGTGTCTAAGACATGACTTATTTTCACAGTTGTTTAAGGTTGTTTCTGTGCTTGCGATTGGCTCTGACTACTTGAATAATAAGTTATGAACTTATAACCAAAACCACCAGAAAGAAAGAAGTCTCGCAGATACATAGGGTGTTCCAATTGCAAAGGGCTACATGAAATGATTGGTTAAAAAATGTTAAGCAGCTTACCACCCAACCTAGTATTGTATTTGTTGTTAATCAGGCCAAAATGTTAAGTATGTCTGGTTTGAAACTAGGAACCTATGCAGTCTAGATCAGACTGAGGCTTGAGAGCCACAAGTGGCTCTTTAATTCAGCTCTTTGCAGCACATGATATTAAAACACTGTGTGATGTAATTATTAACCAATCTAAGTTATTAACCGGGATTCTTTTACTATGTTATTAACCAATTGTAGAATACTTGGTCAATCATTTTGCTGTGAGAATAATTATATATATATATATATATATATATATATATATATATATATATATATATATATATATATATATATTGTAAATGAAACAATTAAGTCACACTACTATGGCTCTTCTTTGGGGTAATGTTGATCGCTAATTTGGCTCCTGAAACACTAGGTCTGAGTATCACTGGTCTAGATCATTGATAATTGTGACATATGATAGCGAGTGGTGATACTAGGTGCATAGCTAACCACAAATAATAGAAAAAAAAATAAACAAGTAGTCTGTAAAACTATAGAATTGTAAACCACTTTGGACCAGTAGGAGCTGCAGATTCTGAACCCTGGACTGGTATTACTTTTCTGTATTGTACTGATCTGTCTTTAGTTACAGCAATATCACTTAATAAACCAATTGAACTATTTGGTTCTTGGTTATTTGATGTCTCGTTGACTAATGGTGTAAAATAAACCCATCTAACACCTGCTCCTTGAATGTGTCTTTCAGGGCCAATAAAAACAGTCCTAAATTGTTTTAAGCAGGAATCACTACAGATGCCACTGAAACATGGTCACATCTAGGAGAACATTATCCAGAACACAGCTCCATAGTGGAGAAAAGTAGCAACTTTTACCAAGGACAACTGAGCAAACTCCTATTCTCAGAACTGCTATGTGATCTTTACAGCAAAAATTTCAGTGACGGCAAGCCAGCTTCCAAATTCAAGTGCTCCAACTGCACTCACTGACAGTCTAAGAGTATGTCTACACTTACCGGAGGGTCCGGCGGCAGGCAATCGATGTTCTGGGATCGATTTATCGCGTCTGGTTTAGACACGATAAATCGATCCCGGAAGTGCTCGCCATCGATGCCGGTACTCCAGCTCGGCAAGAGGAGTACGCGGCATCCACGGGGGAGCCTCCCTGCCGCGTCTGGACCCGCGGTAAGTTCAGACTAAGGTACTTTGAATTCAGCTACATTATTAACGTAGCTGAATTTGCGTACCTTAGTCCGAAGTGGGGGGTTAGTGGGGACCAGGCCTAATTTAGCTCATAAATGGCATTTGCACACCTTGATAAGGCAGCTAGTTATCCAATTTATGTGCACAAATTTACTGCTCAAATTTAGACCACTTGGCCCTTACCAACAAAGACATTGCAAAGTTTTTTAAAAGCAACTGGAGATTTTGGGGTCTAATCTGAGATACCATCTATTACATTATTGCAAAGAATCAAAGAAAGTCACACTGAGACTTTCATTGGGGTGAAAGTGTCACTGGCAAGAACACTAGAGGGCTGTAGGCCAGAATGATAAAATATGGTATTATCTCCTACCAGAAGCTTTGTGACACACATTAGGTAAAAAAGTTTGCATTTGCTTTTTCTTGTCAATTCCCCCTTATGCCTGTGAGGCCCAGACTAAAGAAATTTTAATAAATTTGCTCTAAGGGACCTTGGACTACCCATCAGATCCTACCATGTGATTTTAAAAGTCCCTTTCAGATTCTTCACGTGTGAGCCTTGTATAATTTTTTTCCCTTCACTTGGGTGTGTATGTTGGGGAGGGAGATGTTCACAGCTGAGAGTGGGGGAAGGGAAATCAGTTTTCAATAACAAATTGTTTGTTTTGTTTTATGGCAAAAGGCAAACAAAACAGGTCAAAACCATGTTTTGTTTTCAGTAGAGATAACCCTCTACTGATTTTGCCATCAATGCAAAACAAAAAAAAACAAAAAAAGAAAAAAAAAACAAAAACAAAAATGCACTTCAACCGCTCGATTAGTATTTCATGAAATATTGGCTGCCAACTACTTTATACAATAAGGCTCAGATTAAGCAAAGGACTTAAACATGTACCCAAGTTTGTTCCAATTCAGTGAAACACTTTAAGCATATGGTTTTTTTTAACTCAAAGTACTGAGTCTTCTTACATTTTTATTATTGTACTGAAATTTAATTCAGCTTCTCTGAGTATGGAGTTAAATGGGATCTTTGGCCAAAACCAGACCCTGAAACAGAGCAATATATTCTCTGCCTCCCTTCCCGCATGACCAATTATCAGGCTTCAAACTGCTTCTAAGAGGAGTCAGCAACAAGAAAGACAGCTTCATGAATGACTGATTAACATGGAAAAGATCATTTTGTGAAGATTATATTGTATTCCTAACAAGATCAAAATCTGCACTAAATTACTGTTATGGTAATTATCCTTGGCAGAATTTGTCTTAGTGTTAAAAGTAATAATAAAGAACCTGAAGAGGTAGAGTAATTACACTTAACTGCTGTAATTAATAAGTTAATTTTGGGGCAAAAAATTATTCATATCAGAAGAATTATATAACTGCTGGCATTTAAATTCCTTCACTGATCCTTTTATACATTTTTAAAATCAATTATAAAATCTTTATTTCAGTGAGAAATCATCACACAGTCCAGTTCATTTCAGTGCCATAGGAACAGTCTATTTACAAGAGACACTGAGGATATATAGTATAGACCAAAACACATTTAATAAAGAAAACAAAATGGTCAACGTTTGCAGATGCAGCTTTTGTGACCTGGTGGGATTTTTTCCCCCCAGTGCTTGCTATTTTGTGATATTTCATTGTAAACGAAAAGGAGTTTTGTCAGCAAACAACAGTCTTGCATGTAGGTGCATGATGAAACAGAAATTACATTGTGATTTCTTCTTTCATTTTACTCAAAGATATCCCACAATGTACTTGATGACATTGTATGCCCAGTGGGTTTCATTAATTGCAATAAGATTGATGTTTTCAGTGATGTCCTACAATGATGTTTGAGTGATCTTCAGCAGCAAATGCCAAGACAATTTCAGAGATTTTTTTTAAAAGTTTAGTTGAAACTTACTTCTGAGTTGAACCCAAGGAGCAATTTGGCTAGTGGGATCATTCAGCACATATTTTATTTTCTGGATTAATTGTGGGGTTTTTTCAAGATCTGTAGCTGATCTTTAATAAACACACTAGTTTGAACTGCTGTATGTCTCTTACCTGAATGACAGCAGACCATATTCTGTTCTCAGTTACAATGATGTAAATCCAGAATAACTCCACTGATTTTAGTACTCTGGACGTACACTGGCATATCAGATCAGAATCTGGCCCATTATCTTTGCTAACACTGTGGATTCAGTGATACTAAGCACCTTTTTGGGGGAATTAATTCAGTACCAACTCAGAGTGAAGAGTGCCATCTGCACGGAGTACCACAGTATGCATCAATTTCCAGAGTGGATCTTTGTTTGACCACCCCTGATTCTAGGTTGTGTCTAAATGACACAATTGAGCCCTCAGTGTACTTTCTATCTAGGAAGTAAGTTATCTTCTTTCCGATGGTGATATGCACAAAGAACTTTACTATGCCACATCATTACATCTAAAAGATTTATTGCAAATAAAAAACATTCAGCCTGTTAGCATCCTGGTTTCGGTGGCTTTTAAAATGTCTCCTCAAAAACTGAATATGGAAACATTTCTCCCATCTTGTTAGCGCTTCAGAGCAAGGAGTCGGACTTTTGCAGTATATGTGAACAGGAAGTAAATTAAATAGTAAATTAAGTAACAAAATTAATTAAAAAAAAAATACTGAAGGAAATTACTTCCCAAAGATTCTGCGACAACCTTTGAATGGGAAGGACCTTCTTGATATCTCCAGTATCTCCAGCAAAAAGAAGAGTCTGTCTCAGACCAGGATGCAGTATTGCTTGAATAAGTACAATATAAAATTATTAATTTAAATTGCATACTACTGATACATATTAACAGAGTTGTACAAAACCAAATAAAATTAGGCATCCAATTAACAACTGAAGAATTGCCACTATCCAGTGAGTGAGGGTCTGTCGCACCCATCCTCAGTTTATGAAGGCTGTTGAATTTTGAAACGGCATTTGGGTCAAAATTAAAATGCGTTTTAATTAATGTAGTTACACTATAGGCCCAAAACTTTTAATGTGTTCATAGTGTTGAACTTATCAACACTGCCTCCTTGTACATTTTAGTGTTTTTAAAATGCTTGACAAGAGACATGTAATCGAATAAGTATGATATAATGATATTCCACAAAAGAAATGAAATATTTAAAATTTTCTACTGGATTCCTTTGATATGCTTTCTGTAAAAGGTTTGATAATTATTCATGGTTACTTATGAATGGCTAATTATTCAGCCAAGTGTAGGTACTCCACTCTGCATTGGACTCCATTGTGTTTATACAATCTGCCCTTGTAAAGGGAAGGACAATGCTTCAGAGAGGCCAAATTTTCTTTTCTGCTCCTCCTGTCAAGGTGAGTAACCTGCTATGGGCCCTTACCAGTTGCAAATTACTACTCCTTGGCTGTGTTGGGCAACACACTGGAGGGATCAGAGTCAAGACTCTGCCTGCTTTCAACCCCTCTTGATCCACTCACTAGGATAGGCAAAGGGCTGTAGGAGCTACACACTACCTGCTTCCCCCTATACATTCAAACCCAAGGAGGCCATGCAGTGGCATTAGAGCATTCTTATACCTCCTTATATCCCTCCACAGCTGTGTGGACTGAGCCATAAAATTGCTTCTGTAACCTCCAGTATCATTCAGATTTAAATCCCAGCCATTTAGTATATCATAGTATACCTGTGAGACTATTACTAAAATCCTGTAGGTCTCCAAATGTCTGGGAAAAAAATCACAGACTTCTTTCTACTGAAATAATTAATGAAATAAAAATCATTTGAAATTTTAAGTCTATATTTACTGATCCCATCATCATAGCAACATAAATCATCAGACTATTTTTTTTGTACACAAGACAGCATATCTGATGGAAGCCCTAGAACTATTAATTTTAAAATTATAGTGGTTTTACAAGAAAGGGGGAAATTTGATAGTTGTGTTGGAGGCATTTCTCCTCTTCAGGTTTCAAAGACTTGTTTTTTCCACAGAGTTTCCATTTGCAATAATTCAGTTATGCTAATCATTCTTTCATTCTTAACTTAGGCCATAATAATTTTACGATATAAAAAGTTCAATTTAACATAGGTGTTCTAACTTTATCTTTCCCCCAAAACTTACAAAACCCTCCGGTTTACTAGTTGAAAATGACTGTTGTAAAACTGCAAAAGCAACTAAGTCAACAACAAAAAAGAATATTAATTATATGCAAGAATCTAAACTCAGATAAGTGATAATTTCCATTGTAATTACAGGAATGCACAGGCCACTGATTATCAAGAAAAGCTATTAAGAATGTCCTCCAACACCATGGAATCTGGGGATCATGACAAAGCTTTCAGGTCATGCATGTCATGCAGTGACTCTCCCAATGGCCCACTAGAGGTGCGGTGGGGAAATGGAGGCTGCCGTGTCTATGTTTAAAAAAAAACTTAAGGACTAAGAGTAACTCAATCTGAGGTAATAGCTAAAACTGAAACACTTTGCATTCCAATTGTAAGATTAATTTTGTTATTCAAGGATCCAAGGAAAAACTAAAAGCAGTTTTGTTTTAAAAAACATTTTAGAACAGTGTACAATCATTGTATTCACTCTTCTAATGTTTGAACTCTTTTCAATCTATAAGGGCCAATTTTACACCAGCACTCAACTTAGGGGTGAAAGTAACTTAAAGAACTTACCGGTATACCGGAGTCCTGAGCGGGGACGTGGCCTCAACAGGAAGAAGCGTGGCCTCAACCGGAGCTCTGGCAGCGCTTTAAAGGGCCCGGGCTCCCCGCAGTGGCCGGACAACCGGGCCCTTTAAATCCCCACCTGAGCCTGGCTGCAGGAGCCCTGGGGCTCTGGCAGCAATTTAAAGGGCCAGCGGTTCCAGCCACTGCGGGGAGCCCCAGCCCCTTTAAAGCGCCACCAGAGCTCCGGCAGCGGGGCTCGGGCAGTGCTTTAAAGGGCCCAGGGCTCCCCGCAGGGGCTGGAGCTTCAGGTCCTTTAAATCCCCACCCGAGCCCAGCTGCCAGCGGTGATTTAAAGGGCCCGGGGCTCCCCACAGCGGCTGGAGTCCTGGACCCTTTAAATCATCGTCGGAGAAGCCGGTCCAATCCAGCACAGCGTACTGGCTCTTGCCGGTACGCCGTACCATACTGGCTTACTTTCACCTCTGACTCTACTTATATCTTATACCAGAAAGGATTTTGGAAACTGTTCTTAGAACCCTACAAGCCATTCTATAGGGCAAGTAACAATCAAACTATTTTATTTAATAAATATCCATAAACAAACAGTTTAGAAATATTAGAGACTTAAAAATGAAATATTTATCAGTTTAATATCAAGGAGACAGGAGTTTCCACTGTCACACCGATCACCCCAAAACTGTCTGGCCAAGTTGCCCAAGTGATGGAACCTACCATACTCTGCAAAAACACTAACACCAGCAACAGGTCTGGGCCCTCTCAGAACAGTTCTAGTCTGCTCCAGCTTCTTTTTCCTCATCTGAGGCCTGATTTTGCTGCTATTGAAGTCTATGGCAAAGTTCCCATTGAGTTCCGTAAGGATTCTAAAAATTAATACTGGCCACTCCAGGCAGGAATTAAACTCCCAAGGTTACAGCTTCTCTCTGACCTTGGATGGGCAGATGCTGCCACCACCCAAATGCAAAAAACACCTTTGAACCCAAGAAGGCGCACTTGGGAATTCCTCCCTGTGGGGTACCCTCAAGCCCTTTCAGCCTCATCCGGGGAAGAGCTGAGAAAGAAAATAAAGGAAATCAGCTGATGCCACCAGCTAATTAAACACATATGCACAAACCTCTTAGGACAAAAACCCAATCCTGTTCTTAAAAAAGGTAAATTTTATGAAAAAAAACAAAAAGAAAGAAAATATATCTGGAACGTAGGCTACTGCTAGGCTTAAAAAAGAGCAAATATAATAATTAAGCATCAAGAATAATTTTCTTGAAGTCCAGCTTAAAGGTTACAAGCAAAACAAAAGCACCTGGGGTTAGCACAGAGGAGTCCACAAGCCATAAAGAAATAAAAGAGACAAACCTAATCGCTTCTTCCTAGACATTCCCTGATCTGCTTACATATCTGGGGTTTCAGATAAGTAGTTCTGAGGTATGATTTGATGATTTGTCATACCTGGTTTAAAGCTTCTTACAGCATTGCTGCTCCATCTCCTCTCTCCGAGAACAACAGACAGACAACGTGAAAGTTTTTTCCCTCAATTTTAAAAAGTTTTAGCCTTCCCATTGGCTCTTTTGGTCAGGTGCCCACTCCCTTCCTTTTACCTATGGGCTTTTTTTAACCCCTTACAGGTAAATCAAGTAGAGAACAGCTACTAACAGGGATTTTGTAGCTAACTGGCTGGCTGGGTGTCCATAAAAGGGAGCTATCCCACGCCCCCACCCCTTCATTTATCACAAATGCTTTCTACTGGAAGGATCTTATCGTGCATTCCTTGTCCGTTATGGAGTAATTGGAATTGCAATAAATCTTTTCCAGCACCCACACTACAAGTGAAATTAAACAAAATAGCTTTACTACAAATGTTTTCATTAGAAATAACAAAACTACCATGTAAACAATAGCAGGCATTTCATCACTTTGCCTGTGCATATTAGTAAACCATTCCATTCAGTTCTTCTTATTCTCTGTACAAACAATTCTTCTTTTGAGACTATGTGGAAAGAGTCCTAAACCCCTTGCAAGCCTAGCTGAATTTACATTGAATTGGCATGGCAAACTATTTCAAGATTAACTTTTTGGGGAAGCAATTTTTGTGCTTTTTTGGCCATACTGAAGTCAGTATTTTGTCACCGAAAGCCTTCACTCTCTGAGTTACATGCAAGTACTCTGATTAAGTTGTGATGTCACCACTGACCCTAGACACAAGATTTTTCAGAGTAAAGAATGAAATGTCACTGAGCTACAACACTCGTTAGTTAGTTCATGGAAAGGGGATAATATTAAAAAAAAAAAAAAAAACTTTTTTCCTCCCTGTAAATGTCTTTTTTTGGGGTAGAAGTAACACAAAGTCCTCTTTTATGTTCATTCAGGTCTATTAAACTTATTGCCCTAATTGTTATAATGCTTGCTGCGGTGTCTGTCTAGTCTAAGACTAATTATAGGTTTGATTCTTATTACTGTTATTGAGAATCAACAGGTCTCAGAATTAACAGAATATAGAATGCAGAGCAGATGGCAAAAACCTGTGTGAACCTTTGATAGAACTTGGTTATTATCAGGGTAGCTTTTGAGGTGCAGTTTCTACCTACTGTACATATATGGACTCAGCTGTAGGCTGATTTTAACAGGATCCTGTTGTTGTCTTTCTCTGAGAGCCATCATTTGCTTTTTGTTTTCCTACAATCTATCGCCACTCTACAATCTAATCCCCCAATAAGTGGGTGACTCTTTCCATGAACAAATTGGATGCCACCCCATGAACTAGCAGTAGGTGTTTTATATAAAATACAATTTCCATTGACTTCAACAGGAGTTGGATTGGGGTCAGAGAATAGTCATCACCTTTCCAGTCCAAAAGCTATCATTTTACCTCTCAAGTCACAAGATCCAACTTTCAGATCTGGTTGCCACACTGAATGTGCCATTTGTGAATAACATTGTCAATAT
The DNA here is from genome assembly GCF_027887155.1 of Malaclemys terrapin pileata. Classification (NCBI taxonomy): domain Eukaryota; kingdom Metazoa; phylum Chordata; order Testudines; family Emydidae; genus Malaclemys; species Malaclemys terrapin. The sequence continues at coordinate 97,056,002 of NC_071509.1, forward strand.
GATCGATCTAATGTTTTCAATATATTGCTTGTTTTCTCATTAAAAACCAAGAATGAATAGTTAATGCATTTGATGGTACAAATAAAGCAGCTGTTACATGATACATGAAGTAGGTTATTACTTATATAATAAAAGGTAAGAAATAATAAAGGGTTCTCTACAGGTGCTAATTTTATTGCTTGAATTAAATTAATAAGACTCTCTATAAAACAGCAGGAGATCCTTAGATTACATGAGTAATCAGCACGAAAATTTATTGTGGTTTCACAAAGCATGAAATGTTTGTGTAATGTATGCAAAAGTGGTACTTTATTCTCTGCAGTGAACAATTCTGAGTCCTTATAATAGAAAAATATTTAATAGTTTGAAAACTCTTGAGGCATAGTTTTTAAAAGTTGTTTGAGTGTGATTAATTTGATTCAATACAAACTAACATTGAAAGAAGGGCCAACTTATTTAAATGTACAGGAGGAGCCTATTCATTAAAATAATTATATAAGGTTAAACAAAGGATATGAAGACAATTGGAAAACCAAGTTGTACTCTGGGGAATTAAAATTTAGTAGTAGCAGCATTTACAAACTGAGTTTTTTTTAAGATACAGTAATTTGTAACCAAAATTTTTCTTCATTGCCTGATATCCCCAAAGCAGCATCCATGCAAGCAGCACATTTAACATTTGAATATAAAATATATTAAATTATATCTTCCATTTCATATACATGTAGCCATGCTAATTCCTATGGGATTGTTTCCCTTTACGTTAAAATGTGATTAGATTGTGCAGTTTTGATGGCATATTTGGTGTGGATAGTTATTCGTGGACTTTTATCCTACATACTTTTCTTAGCCCTGGTCTACACTACAAGTATAGGTCGAATTTAGCAAAATTAAATCGATTTAACCCTGCACCCATACACACAACGAAGCCACTTTTGTCGACTTAAAGGGCTCTTAAAATCGATTTCTGTACTCCTCCCCTACAAAGGGATTAGTGCTGAAATCGACATCACCAGGTCAAATTTAGAGTAGTGTGGACGCAATTCGATGGTATTGGCCTCCGGGAGCGATCCCAGAGTGCTCCAATGTGACCGCTCTGGACAGCACTCTCAACTCAGATGCACTGGCCAGGTAGACAGGAAAAGCCCCACGAACTTTTGAATTTCATTTCCTGTTTGGCCAGCATGGCGAGCTGATCAGCACAGGTGATTGTGCAGAGCTCATCAGCAGAAGTGACCATGGAGTCCCAGAATCGCAAAAGAGCTCCAGCATGGACTGAAGAAGCCAAAAGAAGCCGAGTGATATCATTCATGGACCAAATGGGAGGTACTGGATCTGATCACTGTATGGGGAGATGAATCCGTGCTATCAGAACTCCGTTCCAAAAGACAAAATGCCAAAATATTTGAAAAAAATCTCCAAGGGCATGAAGGACAGAGGCTATAACAGGGACCCACAGCAGTGCCACGTGAAACTTAAGGAGCTCAGGCAAGCCTACCAAAAAACCAAAGAGGCAAACGGCTGCTCCGGATCAGACCCCCAGACATGCCGCTTCTATGATGAGCTGCATGCAATTCTAGGGGGTGCCCCACCACTACCCGACTCCTGTTTGTGGACTTCTGCAAGGGGGGAGTCTCACACAACAGGAATGAGGATTTGGGGGATGAGGAAGATGAGGAGAAGGAGAAGGAGGAGGGTAGCGCCCAGCAGGCAAGCGGAGAAACGGTTCTCCCCAACAGCCAGGAACTGTTTATCACAATGGAGACAATACCCTCCCAACCCGGGCTCCCAGACACTGAAGGTGGAGAAGGCACCTCTGGTGAGTGTACCTTTGTAAATATAATACATGGTTTAAAAGCAAGCGTGTTTAATGATTAATTTGCCCTGAAGACTTGGGATGCATTTACGGCCAGTACAGCTACTGGAATGCATTCAAGCAACATCCGTTCTTTATCTCTCTCTGTTATCCTCAGGAGAGTGATATCATTCATGGTCACCTGGTTGAAATAGGGGAATTTGATTAAGGGGACATTCATTCCCACATGTAATTAAGGTTAAAGAAGCCAAAAGACTGTGGCTTACCATGGCTGCCTGAAGCCGAATTCTGTTGCCCGCCAGCCCTGCCTGTGTGATCTCTCACACCAAACCGGCAGGCCCTCAATATAAGAGGCAAAATGCGATCTTGTACCGAAAATACATATGCTATGTAATGTAACAGCTTGGTTCACTGTGAAAGAGTCTACCCATTGTTCTCTAAAATGTGTCTTTTTAACTACAACTCTCCCTTTTTTTCCCCTCCCGCAGCTGCAAATGTTTCAATGCTCCCCCTAGCATCTCGGTCCCAGAGGCTAGCGTAGATAAGGCAGTGAAAAAAATGCACTCACAATTAAATGTTCTCTGAGCTCATGCAGTCCTCCCGCACTGAAAGAGCTCAGCAAAATGCGTGGAGGCAGGCAATGTCAAAGTTCAGGAAAGCACAAAATGAATGCGAGGACAGGAGGGTCGCGTGAGAGGACAGGTGACGAGAGCAAGATGATAGGTGGCGGCAGCGTGATGAGAGGAGGCAGGATGCAATGCTGAGGCTACTGGAGGATCAAACTGATATGCTCTGGCGTATGGTTGAGCTGCAGGAAAGGCAGCAGGAGCAAAGACTGCCACTGGAGCCCCTGTGTAACTGACCACCCTCCTCCCCAAGTTCCATAGCCTCCTCACCCAGATGCCCAAGAACATGGAGGAAGGGGCTCCGGGCACCCAACCACTCCACCCCAGAGGACTGCCCAAGCAACAGAAGGCTGGCATTCAATACATTTTGAAGTGCAGTGTGGCCTTGTCCTTCCCTCCTCCCTTCATCCACCACCCCACCCGGTGCTTCCCTCCTCTCCCACCCCTCCCAGGCTACCTTGGCCGTTATCCCCCTATTTGTGTGATGAATTCATAAAGAATGCATGAATTTGAAACAACAATGACTTTTTTGCCTCTGCAAGCAGTGATCAAAGGAGGGAGAGGAGGGCGGCTGGCTTACAGGGAAGTACAGTGAACCAAGGGGATGGGTTTTCATCAAGGAGAAACAAACAGAACTTTCACACCTTAGCCTGGCCAGTCATGAAACTGGTTTTAAGGCTTCTCTGATACGCAGCGCGTCCTGCTGTGCTCTTCTAATCGCCCTGGTGTCTAGCTGCGTGTAATCAGCAGCAAACGATTTGCCTCAACCTCCCACCCCGCCATAAAAGTCTCCCCCTTAGTCTCACAGATACTGTGCAGCACACAGCAAGCAGTAATAACAATGAGAATATTGGTTTCGCTGAGGTCTAACCGAGTCAGTAAACTGTGCCACGCTTTTAAACGTCCAAATGCACATTCTACTACCATTCTGCACTTGCTCAGCCTATAATTGAACAGCTCCTGACTACTGTCCAGGCTGCCTGTGTATGGCTTCATGAGCCATGGCATTAAGGGGTAGGCTGGGTCCCCAAGGATAACTATAGGCATTTCAACATCCCCAATGGTTATTTTCTGGTCTGGAAAGTAAGTCCCTTGCTGCAGCTGTTCAGACAGACCAGAGTTCCTGAAGACGCGAGTGTCATGTACCTTTCCCAGCCATCCCACATTGATGTTGGTGGAATGTCCCTTGTGATCCACCAGTGCTTGCAGCACCATTGAAAAGTACCCCTTTCGGTTTATGTACTGGCTGCCTTGGTGGTCCGGGCCCAGGACAGGAATATGCGTTCCGTCTATTGCCCCACCACAGTTAGGGAATCCCATTTCAGCAAAGCTATCCACTATGACTGCACATTTCCCAGAGTCACTACCCTTGATAGCAGCATCTCAGTGATTGCGTTGGCTACATGGATCACAGCAGCTTGCATAGAAGATTTGCCCACTCCAAATTGATTCCTGACTGATCGGTAGCTGTCTGGCGTTGCAAGCTTGCAGAGGGCTATCGCCACTCGCTTGTGAACTGTGAGGGCTGCTTTCATCTTGGTATTCTTGCGCGTCAGGGCAGGGAAAAGCAAGTCACAAAGTTCCATGAAAGTGCCCTTACACATGCGAAAGTTTCGCAGCCACTGGGAATCATCCCAGACCTGCAACACTATGTGGTCCCACCAGTCTGTGCTTGTTTCCCTGGCCCAGAATTGGCGTTCCATGGCAAGAGCCTGCCCCATTGCCACCAGGATGTCCACATTGCTGGGGCCCATACTTTGAGAGAAGTCTGTGTCTCATCACTCTCGTCACCGCGCTGCCGTCGCCTCCTCGCCTGCTTTTGCAGGTTCTGCTTCTGAACATACTGCAGGATAACGTACAAGGTGTTTACAATGCTCATAACTGTTGTGGTGATCTGAGCGGGCTCCATGCTTGCCGTGGTATGGCATCTGCAAGAGAGCAGAGTTGCAGCAGAAGTGGTGGCTGACGACGGATGCCACGAGAATAGATATTTATAGAGAACAATGAGAGGACCTGCGAGGTGGATTCATGAGAGCAGGAGAGCAGAGCTGCAGCGGAAGCAGGAGCCTATGACAGCCCACATGGAGAAATTCGCTATCATAAGAGCAGCAGAGCAGAGTGGCAGCGCAAGCAGTGGTTGGAAGACCAGTTTTGCAGACCTATTGCATCGTCTGCTGCCAGCAGCACCGGGACACAACAGCGGCAGTGTCCGTTAGCTGAGCTGAGCGGGCTGCACGCTTGCCGTGGTATGGCGAGACAAGAGCAGGAGACCAGAGTTGCAGTGGAAGCGGTGGATGATGACGGTCATATAGAGGACCTGCGAGGTGGACTCATGGCACCAGGAGAGCAGAGTTGCAGCAGAAGCGATCGTTCGATGACAACGGTTAGCAGTCCTACTGCACCGTCTGCTGAAAGCAGTATGGCATCCGAACAGAAAAGAAGGCGCAAAACCATTGTCTACCATTGCTTTCACGGAGGGAGGGGCGACTGACGACATATACCCAAAACCACCCACGACAATGTTTTTGCCGCATCAGGCATTGGGAGCTTAACCCAGAATTCCAACGGGCGGCGGAGATTGTGGGATAGCTACCCACAGTACAATGCTCCGAAAGTTGATGCTAGCCATGGTACTGTACATGCACTCCGCCAACTTAATGCACTTAGTGGGGACACACACAATCGACTGTATAAAATTGCTTCCTAAAAAATCAACTTCTATAAATTCGACCTAATTTCGTAGTGTAGATATACCCTTAGTTACCAATTGAATATATAGCCTTTTTATTTTTAACATCTATTTGTTTTATTTATTATACTGAGTCAGGAACCAAGTGTATTGGGGATATGGGAGACTTCATAAATATAAGGCCCGTGTAGAAATCAGTCACATTTCACAGTTTAGGCCCCAATCCTGCAAACGATAAAATAAGTTGTGTATGTGAATAGTCACACTAGAGCCAACAGGAGTACTCATATGAGGAAAGCTATGCACCTGCTTAGGGGCTTCCAGGATTGGAGTCTCAGCTGGGTACTGTGATGGGATGTTCAGGCTAGTAGTTCTGTAAGGTGAGAATTTACTATATCACAAAGTAGAGTTGCTCAGTGTCCGGTTTTCAACCAGAACGCCCGGTCAAAAAGGGACCCTGGAGGCTTCGGTCAGCACCACTGACTGGGCCATTAAAAGTCCGGTCAGCAGCACAGCAAGGTTAAGGCAGGCTCCATGCCTGCTGCGACTCCCAAAAGCAGAGCAGCATGTCCCTCCTCCAGCTCCTACACATAGGGACAGCCAGGGGGCTCCACACACTGCCCCCACCCCAAGCGCTGGCTCCACAGCTTCCATTGGCCAGGAACTGCGGCCAATGGGAGCTGTGGGGGTGGCGCCTGTGGACGGGGAAGTGTACAGAGCCACCTGGCCATGTCTCCTCATAGGAGCCGGAAGGGGGACATGTTGCTACTAGGATCTGCTTGATGCAAGCGCTGCCCAGGGCCTGCACCCATGACCCCCTCCCGTACCTCGACCCCCTGCCCTAGCACTGATCCCCCTCCCACCCTCCAAACCCTTCAGTCCCAGCTGGAGCACCCTACTACACCTCAAACTCCTCATCCCCTGCCCCACCCCAGAGTCTGCACCCCCAGCCAGAGCCCTCACCCCCCTGCACCCTAACCCCCTGCCCCAGTCCGGAGCTCCCTCCCGCACTCTGAACCCCTCAGCCACAGCCTGGAGCACCCTACTACACCCCAAACTCCTCATCCCCTGCCCCACACCAGAGCCCGCACCCCCATCTGGAGCCCCACCCCCCCAACCCGCTCCTGCACTCCAAATCCCACATCGCTGGCACCACCCCAAAGCCCACACCCCAAGCCAGAGCCCTCACCCCCTCCTGCATCCCAACCCATTGCTTCAGCCCAGAGCCCCCTCCCACATCCTGAACTCCTCATTTCTGGACTCACCATGGAACGCACAACCCCAGCTGGAGTCCTTACCCCCCTCCTACACCTCAACCCCCTGAGCCAGCCCAGTGAAAATGAGCGAGTGAGGGTGGGGACAGCGAGTGACAGAGGGAGGGGTGATGGATTGAGCAGAGGCGGGGCCTCGGAGGAGTGTCAGGGCAGGGTAAGGGTGATCGGTTTTGTGCGAGTATAAAGTTGGTAATGCTATCACAAAGGCATACAAAATATTTGGAACCAAACATAAAAACTACTAAAAACTTAATGTTTTTCCATAAAAATTGCCCGCTTTTTGTTTTAAAATAATTATATTATGCAATGTTTTCAGAAAAAGTAGTCCAGTTTCCAAGAAAAAGTCAGTGAGAATGACTTGAGGTAAGCCAGACAAAACGGACGTTTACCATTAAATTCAGTGGGAACAGGATGGGGCTTTAGAGCCCTGATTCAGCCAGGCATTTCAGGACATGTTTAGGATTAAACACATGCTTTGCTGAAAAGGAATGAGATTACTTATATGCTTAAAGTTAATCATGTATTTACATGCTTTGTTGAATCGGGACCTACATGGGCAAAATAAGTGTGCTCCATAAGATGAGAAGGCAAGTAAATCATTTAATAAAGGGTGTAAGATCAGACCCACAAATGTTAACTTGTGCCACCTATTTCACGTGCTTGGCCTAGGTTAAAATAGACAAAACTGCCTCTGAATTGCTCTCACTTATGCCAGCATCTGATTTGGCCTCTGTAGTGTATCAAATTAGTAGAGTTACATTAATTTTCTATAGCTACTAAATGCCAAAGTTATAATACTTTCCTACTTACTGTTCATCTGCTTCTAAGTTTACACCTAATGTGAAATTTACATCACCATTTATCAAATTGTTTTTGTTTAAAAATATTTTCAGATTAAGGACTCAAAATCTCCATTTATAATGGAGAGCTGACTGACAGAGATGGATACATAACTTGCTGCTGTGTCAAGACAGGACAATTAAAAACTAATATGATGTCACATTCTGCAAGTCCTCTGTAAATTCAGCATGAGTCCCTAGAATGGAAGAGTTTCATATTCTTAGCATGTGATATACTTAAAAACTTGTTTAAAATTGTAGTTTCCATTAATCTTTTTTTTTTAAAGTGTCTATGTCAACATTTTCATAATCACTTAAGATGTTGGATACTTTGATTTTTGGATGCACAATCAGACATCTTATCAGGCCTAATGTTCAGAAAGTATTGAGTACCCACCCTCTGAAAATCAGGCTTCTTTAAGGTGTCTCAAATTAGGCGCCCACAAATTGAAACTCTCCAACTCCCTAATTCTGAAAATCTTGGCCCCAATCAGAAAATTCTTCCCCCACATACACTCAGGAGGCTCTTGAATGAGAATTCCACCCACATGTGTATTTGAAGACAGAATTCATCACTAATGTTTATTCCAATATCCACAAGTCACATGCGCTACATACATAGTATTTCAATGTCCCCACAGCTCTTGCCAAAATTGATTTTATTAGTATGTTATGGAAATCTAAGTATTATGTTCAATGTTTTGCATATTGATTTGTGTAATTAATGGTATTTGTTTTGTATTTTGGAGCTTAATTAAGTGGACTAAAAGTGTCAATATCCTGCAGCTGTTCAACTGTCCCACAAATGGATCCAGATGATACTTTAACTTGATTGTTATTAATATTCCATTGATTACACAACCACAGCGACTGAATGGGTCAGAGAATTAGTGGTAGTAGAATACAGAAGCCTTTCATTTTTAGATTACCAATTCAAATTCTGAATTAAGAGTGACTTAACAGCCTGAGTTAAGAGTGACTGTAAATTATCATCTACATGGCTGTTCAAGGTCTGATGTCACAAAGGCTGGGTCAAATGAGGTTGGTAGTCACTATCCAGTTCCCTGTGAATAAGTCCCCACACCGCTAAAACCATCCCCACATGGCACCCTTGTTGGAAGTCTCAGCAAATCCATGGACTGGGTAACCATGGAGACTGAATCACTCTTTAAGCACCCTCCCCATCACAGGGCTGAGGCACACTAAGGTAAATAGTGTCAAGTATCAGGGGATAGCCCTGTTAGTCTGTATCCACAAAAACAACAAGAAGTCCGGTGGCACTTTGAAGACTAACAAATGTATTTGGGCATAAGCTTTTGTGGGTAAATCTGAAGAAGTGGTTTTTTACCCACGAAAGCTTATGCCCAAATAAATCTGTTAGTCTTTAAGGTGCCAAAGGACTCCTTGTTGTTTTTGAGGTAAATGGGTGCATTGTGTTCAGAAGATAAACTTGTTCAGAAGATAAACATCAGGACTTTTATCTCCATGGCTGTCAATCTGGCACCTTTTAGGAGTATTGGAAAAAATAACTCCAACTATAGTTTAGCTAATTTAGCTACAACTAATCAGGAGAGAGATCTTAGAGTCATTGTGGATAGTTCTCTGAAGACATCCACGCAGTGTGCAGGAGCAGTCAAAAAAGCAAACAGGATGGTAGGAATCATTAAAAAAGGGATAGAGAATAAGACGGAGAATATCTTATATAAATCCATGGTACGTCCACATCCTGAATACTGGGTACAGATGTGGTCTCCTCATCTCAAAAAAGATATACTGGCATTAGAAAAGGTTCAGAGAAGGGCAACTAAAATGATTAGGGGTTTGGAACGGGTCCCATATGAGGAGAGATTAAAGAGGCTAGGACTTTTCAGCTTAGAAAAGAGGAGACTAAGGGGGGATATGATAGAGGTATATAAAATCATGAGTGGTGTGGAGAAAGTGCATAAGGAAATGTTATTTACTTGATCCCATAATATAAGAACTAGGGGCCACCAAATGTAATTAATGGGCAGCAAGTTTAAAACATAAAAGGAAGTTCTTCTTCACACAGTGCACAGTCAACCTGTGGAACTCCTTGCCTGAGGAGGTTGTGAAGGCTAGGACTATAACAGGGTTTAAAAGAGAACTAGATAAATTCTTGGAGGTTAAGTCCATCAATGACTATTAGCCAGGATGGGTAAGGAATGGTGTCCCTAGCCTCTGTTTGTCAGAGGGTGGAGATGGATGGCAGGAGAGAGATCACTTGATCATTACCTGTTAGGTTCACTCCCTCTGGGGCATTGGCCACTGTCAGTAGACAGTATACTGGGCTGGATGGACCCAGTATGGCCATTCTTATGTTCTTATTATATTCATACGCACATACAGCACAAAACCTTTGCTGATGTAAACTGGTGCAGCTTCACTGATGTTAATGGAAGTGTGACAGTTTACACCAGCAGATAATTGAGCCCAAAAGATACATATTTAAATATTTAACTTAGTATTATTTACAGAAGTGAGCTGATGCTGCTAAATAAAAGATTATGTTAATTCTAAAGTAAGCATATGATCCCATTGTGAAAGATTGTTTCCATTCTATTCTATTTCATATAGGTTCTTATGCTGCACTCTCACCACAATGATGATCTGAGATCCTCGTGTTTCTCACATTTAATTCGTTACTCCACCATGAAGTAACATGATTCCAACAGATCACTTGTCACTGACAGGCAGGCTTTAGGGGCTAGAAGAATTTAGGCAAGGCAATCCTCAGCATCACTACACATAACTTTAGGTGCTTAGAAAATCACTGGAATTCACAAAGTCTGAGTTAGGTCCCTACAATGCAATGAGTGGGGGAAAGACAGGCCCCTCAGAATAGGATTCACAAAAGCCAGCACAGAAGATAGCTCTCTGCCTAAACTAGCCACTGAGAGATAACAAGGAAATGGGGTATGTTCTAAACCCTGCTCCTCTCAAGTTCAGCACCTAAATCCAACCTGCAGAAAGGTGCCTGCCTGGCTTGGGATTCTCAGCTGCATAGCCTCTCGTGGGGTTAGGCACTGCCACCACCACAGCAACTGTTCCCTCATAACTTTTAGCTCAGTGGTCAGGTTCATCAGTACGGATCTGAGAGACCCTCCTTTCAAGTGCCCTCTCTGCCTGAGGGGGAAAAGGGATTTAAACAGAGATCTGCCACCTCCCAGCAGAGGACTTCAATCACTGGGCTATAGGCTATTCTGCTATGGACATGAGCGAGCGTGCATGTGTGCGTGGGAGGGAGGATGGCTGGGAGGAGCTCAGTTTCGCCTGCTGAAGCTGTTCCACAGTGGGAAAATAATTTTTAAGAAGTCATGGGAGCAGGGATCCTGGGTATCCTGTCTCAGGTAAGTGTTCTAGCCACCAGGCTACAGCTCACTCATTTGCTCTCTAGCTCTCTCTCTTCGACTCAATGACTCTTTTTTTAACCCTACAGTGGAATACTTCAGTAGAAACTGAGGGACAAACTCCCACTCCCACCAGATGTTAGAATATCCCATAGCTCAGTAGTTTGGGAATGCACCTAAGAGATGGCAGATCTCTGTTCAAATCCCTTCTCCCCCTCAGGGAGAGGGGGGACTTGAACCAGCAGCCTCCCACATCTCAGGTATGTACCCTAACTACTGGGTTAGAAGTTATGAGGAAGGTAATCTTCTGCTTCCTCCCCCTCTCAGCGACTTTGTGTGAGCTCAGCTACAAGGGCCTGATCCAGGAGACACACTCTGATCCTGCTTACCAGATCTGGCCCTGCAAGTGAGCTGGACAAGGAATGCTTATCTTTCCCCACTTTGTGCATTACACTGAGGCTTAGGCTTTCAGATGGCTAATGTGAGGTTGCAGTCCACATGTACAGAGATACAAACCTAGGGAGCTTTTACTGCAAAAATTTAGACACCAAATAAGTTTAGGCAGTGGGACCGGATTCTGGACTTAGGTGCCTAAAGTGGCCTAACGTTACCAATGAAAATGGGACCTCTGTAGTCCCACTTATTTTGAAGAGCACATTCATCTTCATTGCATAGCACATTCAAAACATGTATATATCATAAAGATAAAGTCATTAATAGAGCCATAAAGTCTAAAGGCCAGAAGGGACCACCATCCCTCCAGTATATCATTTCCTGACCTCCTGTATATCACTGGTAGCCACCACAGCCTAGCCATCCACATGCTAAAACCAACAAACAGAATGAATTCATTTCCAATCGTTTTCATTTTGTAAATATTTTTGTGTTTTCACATTAGAAAGACATTACACTGTGAAAATACAAATACTAGGCATGAATCATGCCTTCTAAATGTGTTTTCTTGTGTCTTCTGTGACTGTCAGATTTCACATTTCACCATGATGCATTCCTAGAATTATGCAAAACAAAAATAAACATGAATAGATGCATTTTAAATATAATGTGCTAAAGCACTACAAAGACCTCAACATTGACATGTTTGCTCAGATTCTTCTACTAAAAGGTAGATTTCATATCCTTTCCCCAGTAAAGTATTCTACAACAAAGGTGAAGCTAAAATTTTTGTCCAAGAGTCTCAGGTCAACACAAGTTAATTATTTTTATCCAGAACCATTTCATCTCATTAAAGTTTAGCCTAATTCAGTCCAGGGCCAGACTACTTATTTTCTTTCATATGTTGAGTAATCTAGATATGGATTAAAGAGAAACTGTAACTGTCCAAATTGCAAGCAATTACCATGTACTCTTTCAAATCTCTTCTAAAAAATGACATCTTCTTTTAATCCTATCAGTGTTAGTCCAACATCTTCAAAAATGATACTACTTTCTACCATAACACTGCTGCAGTGATAGTTCCATCTTTTAATCATGTAATACAGTAGGATTTCCTTTTGCCCTTTACCTTTAGGTTCCTTTGGCCATAGCTTCCTCTATATTCTGTAGAGTGCCAAGCAAATAGTGCTTAACAAATAAATAATCATATTCAAGGTCATGAAGCCAAGTGTACAGTATGCCATGTAATGCAACTAAATACCATATGATAAAAAAGTAGTAAAAGATTAGTAGATCAGACTGGTAATAGGTATCTGTTGTAGGGGAGCAGTCATTAAAAACAAACAAACAAAGCCAAGTGAGGAAGTTAAATCCACAGTTAGGCTATTTAACATGGTGTGCAGGCCCTTTACAGCAAGTTATGTCAACACTACCCACCGGATTGGTGTGCAGCGATTGATCCAGCAGGGATCTATTTATTGTATCTAGTCTAGACACGATAAATCAACCCCCGAGGTCTCTCCCATCAACTCCTGTACTCCACTGCCATGAGAGGCACAGAAAGAGTCGACGGGGGAGCAGCAGCAGTCTGATCTAAGTACGTTGACTTTAGCTACGTTACTCACGTAGCTGAAGTTGCGTAACTTATATTGATCCCTCCCCGCCCCCCCGCCAGTGTAGACCAAGCCTGAGAGTTATTGTTCCCAGGGCTAAGGGGAGCTGTAAGCCTCACACAGAAATCATCCTGGGAAGGGAAGGAGGAGGTTTTGTGGTGAGTCTCCCAGTTAGAGTCAGGGAAGTCTCAGAAAGAGACTGAGCAGGGAATATAAAGAGACAGCCAAATGGTGGGTAAAGTGATTTTACTAAAGTCCCACTGAGAAAGAACAAGACTTTTTTAGTACACCAAAATTGAACGATGACTAAAAGGTGGGGATTTGTACTTACTTATACATTTGCAGTTGTGCAACCATAACTTGCCAACACATATCAGGTTTTTTTCATATATATAAGCAGGGCGACTGCAAAAGTACACATGTACTGTGAAAAAAAATGCTGGCCCAAGGCTAAGGATTTTCAGAGCAGCCCAAGAACTGGGCCTCCAAATCCCCATGTCTTCTATGAAAATCTCTGCCTAAATGTTTAGCTTTCAAATTACTATGTTGTTTTCTATCAAAATGCAAATCCTAATTGCTCTCTGGATTTTCCTTACTTAGCCAAGTGAAGTAAACTGTTATGCTAAAATCTTTGCTTTAGGTTCCTCCCACAGATACAAATGGTTTGTCAAAATATACTGTAGCATTGTTATCATTCAAATATTATAGCATGCAGGAACCATGTATTTAACAATTCAAGAAGCATCACACAACAGATTTTAAGTGCTATTTCAACAAACTGTAACATAAAAAGCATTGTTGGTCCATTTAATGTGCCATTCATATAGATGTAAAAGAATGTGAGGCAGTTAGAAATACAAGGCATTGTGGAAAGGAAGCAAGCACTCTAGATAAAAGTACTTAAGATTAATTTAACATGCAAAGGATTTCCCAATTAAAACTTTCACATTAGCACTGCATTTTAAACAGTTAATCTCCTAATGAGACATCCCCAGCAATGAGAAGTACATTGCAGGACTGACTATGGCCCTGAGGCCTGCATCTGGAAATGGCAGTGGTTTTGTAAATGCTGGGTTTATGCTATTTTGTAAGTTCTGGAAAGAAAGAGCTATACTGCCACCTACTGGCAATGTGTTTTCTTGTGCCATGAAGAGCTGCCTTTACACCTGATGAAATCCCATTTGCTCCCATACAAAATACTGTTATTGAAATAAGCATAAATTAAAGAAACGGTAACACTTAATTCTTCATGTACACAAAAGTTATTTTGATTTTTAACTCTGATAGCTTTAAAATGGAAATCTTTTTCTCTCTCTCTCTTCCTCATAAAGAATCAGAAAAATAATATCATGCAAAATAATGTGGAATAATATATACTGGAGCCACTGGGTCCCCTCCTCCCCCCACTCTCAGCTCTCCACCTTTGAATTTTGGCTGAGAAAGAGCAACCCTTGCAGTCATCTCAGCTAATGATAATCTATGACTGACTTATCCAAAAAAGGTATGTTACAGTTGACTTCTCCCCTTCTTACCCTGGGGGGCGAAAGGTATTACCTCTGTGATTTGCCCGCTCTTCCTGAGTCTAGAAAAGGAGTCTCTTTCACAGCTGCCCAGAGCACTGCCATAGAGACACAAGTCTAACTGAAAACAGAGTTTTAATGCCGTTTACTCTGAGGGTATTTTTTGACAGCTGAGTTTGCAAATTAATTAACATTGAAAACAAGTACTTCCTCTCCTAGCAGAAGTATTCATCCTCACTGCTCATGAAATTTTTCATCAATAGGAAGAAAATATAGAGAATTAATGTTTTGGATGAAAAGAAAGTAACAACTTACCTATTCGGTGGAAGAGGTAAGAGAGATGCTTTAAAAAGTTGCCAGGAAGGATAAAAGAAATACGTGTCACCTGTATTTATCTACAAATTCTAGTTAACTTGCATCACTATTTATCTAGAATTTCGGATACTATAACAGACAGACAATTGGATGATTACCATACTTACTGTGCGTCCTTTCCTAAATTATGTATGTAAAAACTCTTAAGATGTACAGATAACAGAAACCCTATCCTCATATTTTGGAGTTGCTCAGTAATGTTAAAGTACAAACCGATTCAAGCTACTGTCAGGAAAAATCACAAAGTGACATATCATCTGAAAGCACCCTGGGAAAAAAGCATTTTTTCCAATTCAGTGTGTGTCAAAAGGTGTCTCAGAAGAATGAGGCTGTGAGCAGGAGCTCAAAGAAACACCTACCTTACCCATACCACCATCAAAATAAATAAAAAAAACAAGATATATTAATTGTATTTTCTAAAAGCAAAAATTGTGTGTCATATTTTTAAAAGACAGGACTTGTTATCTACAAAAGAGTTGGAGGTTCACTTGCTTAATAACAGAAAAAAATTGTTTTGTTTTTCCAGGAAGCATAAAGCTAGCTCAGGGGTCAGCAATGTTCGGCACGCGACTCGCCAGGGTAAGCACCCTAGTGGGCCGGGCCAGTTTATTTACCTGCTGACACAGCAGATTCGGCCGATCGTGGCCCCCACTCGCTGCAGTTCGCCATCCCGGGCCAATGGGGGCGGCGGGAAGCAACGCGGGCCGAGGGATGTGCTGGCCGCGGCTTCCCGCCACCCCCATTGGCCCGGGACGGCGAACCGCGGTGAGTGGGGGCCACAATCAGCCGAACCTGCCGCGTCAGCAGGTAAATAAACTGGCCCGGCACGCTAGGATGCTTACCCTGGCGAGCCGCATGCCGAACGTTGCGGACCCCTGAGCTAGGTTATCCCCTCTGCCTGTGGGCCTAACTGTACTCCACATTTCAAGTACAGTACAAGACTACTAAAATTGTATATCTCCATTATGTGTCTTTTTAGAGACAGCTGCTGATCTAATATTGTCACAGCACCAAAGAATTTATCTATTTGGACCCAATAAGTGGTTTATTTCTTTTAGGAGAAAAAAATAAGTGGCTAGCAGTATACTTTGAGAGAGAGACAGAGCGAGACTGTGGGATAGGGGCAGGATGAACTAGGGAAGAGGGGAATACAAGCTACAAGGAGACACAGCCGAGGCTTGCACTTGGGGCACAGCAGCAAAACAAGGGTTTGTATTGTATTTGGATTTTTAACAAATACCTCTTCAAGCATAGTGTGGGTGACTTTTTTGTCTATATTTATTTGTCATCTGCAAATATGAAGAGCCTATTTGACAGCACCCTCCAGCTCTTGGAACTATCATCATTGACAGCCCCAAAATAAGCAGGTTGATCTCCCATTAAAATCCTTGAAATCAATGGGAATTGAACCTGATTATGTCAAGTCTGAAAATTGGTCCAGAATGCCTACACTGCTCTACAGCCAAAATGCTTCTGAAATAAATGTAGTCAAAGTTACTAATTCTGGGTCACTGAGAATGAAAATGATGCTTAAAATTGTTGATTGGCTCTAGTTTTCAAGATATGTTATTGGATCAGTATATACGACCCTTGACTTGGGAATGGCGGAGGATAAGTGAGCTATAAAGGGAAGGGATCTCAATTTAAACCAGAAATTACTAAAATACATCTTTGACTGGATCTATGAATAAATTTATGACTGGGTTTGGACAGTACTTGCTTTTTAGGCAAAACAATGAATGATGCAATCTGTAGCTGGTATTGCGTCATACATTATATGAATTGCATCATGTTATTCCTAGAAGTCATGGATGATGCAATCATAATGAAGCTTACATCACTCTGCTGAACAAATTGCCCTATATCAGCTCTAGAAATCATACAGTGTCGTGCTCTCTTATTTATCAGTGTTTGATTTTGCAAAGGGACACATTTCTGTTTAGCCAAAATGAGCAGAGATGCCTTGTACTTGTTTGAACAGTGCAGATAATTTCTGCCATGTTTGTGGCGAAGTGACTTTTGCATCACAAAAGCGCAGTATAACCACTATGGTTAAGAAAGCCAATCACCTTTATTTTGGCTGCAAAATTGGAGATCAGGACAAGAGGTGGGCCCCACACATATGCTGCAACACTTGTGCAACAAATCTTCGTCAGTGGTTGAACAGGAAAAGGAAATCTATGCCTTTTGCAGTGCCAATGATTTGGAGAGAGCCAACAGATCATACCAACAATTGTTACTTCTGCATGGTGCCTCCAGTTGGGAAAGGTGTGTCAAAGAAGGAAAAGTGGACTGGGCATTATCCAAACATTCCATCAGCTATACGCCCAGTACCCCACGGAGAAGGACTGTCGGTTCCTGATGCACCAGAATCATTCTCACTTGAGTCAGACGAGGAAGAGGAAGAGGATGAAACTTCTGGTCCTGAACCATCAATGTCACAGGACACACATTGTCTCCCATCCTCCTCCTCTGAACCACACCTCATAACACAAGGTGAACTGAATGACCTTGTCAGGGATTTGGAACTACCCAAGAGTAAGGCAGAGCTGTTGGGCTCCAGACTACAGCAGTGGAATCTCCTGGCAGGTGATGTTAGGGTTTCCATGTTCCATGACCGTCAAAAGGATCTTGTCCCATTCTTCTTCATGGAAGGTGATCTTGTAGCCTGCAACAACATTGATGGTGTGATGGCAGCCCTCAACATCGTTCACGATCCAGATGAGTGGAGACTCTTCATTGATTCATCGAAGATGAGTCTTAAAGCTGTTTTACTGCATAATGGCAATGTTTTGCCATCAATTCCAGTTGGTGATGTAGTCCATATGAAGGAAACCTATGACAACATGAAACAACTTTTGAGGTGCATAAACTATGACCAACATCAGTGGCAGCTTTGTGGCAATTTGAAGGTTGTTGCTCTCTGCGAATGGGATAGTCGTGCAAGAGATTCACACTACATCAACAAAGACTGGCCACTCCAACAGTCATTGGAGCCTGGGAGGAAAAGTGTTCAGCATCCACCACTTGTTGAATCAAGGGAAGCTTTTGTTACCACCCTTTCACATCAAGCTGGGTCTGATGAAGAACTTTGTCAAGGCCATTGACAAAACACAAGCAGCTTTCAAGTACCTCCGTGGAAAATTTCCAAGGTTAAGTGAAGCTAAGATAAAGGAAGGTGTCTTTGTTGGTCCTCAGATTCGTGAGCTTCGAGATGATGCATTTGACCATGCACTGCGTGGCAAGGAAAAGACGGCATGGAAAGCCTTCCAGTTAGTGGCAATAAATTTTCTCGGAAACAATAAGGCAGACAACTACATGTTGTTGGTGGAAAACCTCCTCAAGGCATACAAAAGCCTTGGTTGCAACCTGTCACTAAAGATACATTTTTTGCACTCTCATCTAGATTTTTTTCCACCGAACTGTGGAGCAGTGAGCGACGAGCACGGCGAGCGATTTCACCAGGACATTGCAACAATGGAGAAACACTATCAGGGCAAATGGAGCCCATCAATGCTTGCAGACTATTGCTGGACAGTGACAAGAGATGCTCCATTTAATGAATACAAGAGACAAGCCAAGAAGTGCCGAGTAGACACTGAATAGGACTAAACTATGTACATAGTAGTTTTTTGCCTTTTGTTTCATAATAAAGTTTATTTATATAACCCCTTTGCTGATTTTTGAAGTGTTCCATAAACAGGACAGGTGAAATATTATCATGTAAAGCAACCATAAACACATGAAAAGACCTAGGTTTACAATTTATGATTCAAACTCTACGATCTACACAATATACATAGATATAAAATGTAAAAACTTAAATATCTTAGAAACAGTAGCCAGTTGTTTTAATTGTCATATTTGAATTCAGCACATCAAAATACATAATAAATAGCACATTTTATCTCTGAAGCAGATGACTTCTCAAAAATTGTAGACCAGTGTTATCACTGCGTACATATAAAAGGAAACCATTCAAAAATCAATAACCCACCTATTATCCCTTCAATCCCTCCCTTAATTTCCCTGTGTGTGACTCATCATTCTAAAGATTATGTAACACTGAGTTCTTAACAACAGTATTTGTTGAGCACTAACAATGTGCTCAATATTAAATTTAAAAACAAACAAACAAACAAACAAACAAAAAAACACACACTTTTACTTTTGGCACAATATGATTGATCCCCCAAAATGACCATGTATGTTTTCTGGTAGTGAAATTATTTTCTATCCTTTACAAAAATAAGAAAAAAAAAACCTTGCAGATAAGTTATAAAACTTAATATTTAGCTGTATAGAAACTTTTTACTGATATTAAAGTAATATCATTCTGTTCTCTAGTTTTATGGTATACTACTTCTTGAGGTAGTGTTTAGAATTCTCCATATATTTATACACAAGATGTTTATATCAGTTTCATCTCTCATTTACCAGGAGAATATATCTAGAACTCATTTTCTTTGGAAATTCAATTCCATCTCTTGACTTAAAATTGGAAACTTCATATTTATGACTTTATACAATCATCCACTCTATGGGCCTTTACTCCAAACCAAGTCAGGAGGAGTTTTGCCACTGGATGTAAAAAGAGCAAAAGCAGGCCAAAGGGGCAGTATTTTTTTAAATATAGAAATGCGGTAAGAGAGCTGACCAAAAAAATGAAAAAAATTGTTCACCAAAATGTTTGTGAAAAACATCTTCTTGAAATTCAAAATGTTTCTACCAGCTCCAGTCATAGTCATCACTTGAAATAATCCTTTGCATTCAGACAAAGGCGGAACTCATATTCTGAGTTTAAAAGCAAAATAAGTCTGTTCATTATGTCCACTGAGTCTATCCCAAAATTTACATTCAGTCAAATATTAGACGGCTTTAATGAGGGGTAGTAAATATTCTGTGCACCCCTGGGAAAATCCTTCAGGCTATAAGACCTAAAATTTTTCTAACTGACCATGTGGTGTTATCCTTCACCTAAAAAAACCCATCTGACAAGACTTTTAGCCTATAACAAAGGAACACTGGAAGCAAGTTTTAGCAGTTCACAACTGTTGAACTAGCATTAAATAGTTTGCAGCAGTAATATCATACAACAATTATCGGTAATGCCAAGACACATCCAATTCCTTTAACGTATAATAAAGATTTAAAAAAAAAACAACCCTAGAGATGAAGGAGATATGCTGCCTTCATTCAAACATGGAACTCCTACTGATGCCCAGAAGAGATTTGTTCAAAGTTCAAGGGCAGAGTATGGCCTTGTGTGAACGGTACCAATGACTAAACAAGACTTTTACAAAGGCAGAGACAGAAAATCTATTATACCACTTTTTGAATAATAAAAACGGGGAAAGAACAGGCAGAAAGATAAACTTCTTTTGTACTATTTTTCTTTTATCTGCCTCACAGCTGACGACACACCTGAGTACCAACAGTGTTGCCTCACTGTGCAATTAGTCATCACTGACAACAGTCAAGATGGAGATAATTTCCAGAAAAGTCCATAGTCAAGTTCTCTTCACATCTGGGTCAATTAGGGGCATATCCTCTTTTCAGCACCCAGAACAAGTAGCCAGGCCAGCCACTTGTCAAAAGGGCAAGAGGACAGGAATTCTCCTCCCTGGGCCATATAGCAGCTCTGGAATTAACCACACCCTTTATGCATCTCTTTTTTGCCCCTTCCCACCACTGTGAGATGGGTGAAGGACAGGTGGATGTGTGTAGCAACACATCTTCTAGCCCTCCTCTCCCCAGCCATCTGAACCCTGCCATTCACTCACAGCTGAGAAACTTCCAGCAAGCCCTTGTGGATCGTTACTGCATTATTTCCGCAACAGAGGGGTTCACACAGCCATAAAAGGGGGGAAGGGCTGGATTTCCCTTTTAGAAGGTAATATCAGTTAAATTCCTCTGTAACTGTAATGTTTTCCTGGTGGTTTGGTCATAAAGACCAAGTTTAGAGAGGAAGAGGGGCAATAAAAGGAATGAATGGCCTATTTTGGTGAAGAAGATACAAAGGTGGAGTTAGCAAAGATTATTATCCCTCACTTTCAGCAAGATGTTCTGTGTAATTTCCACATTTATGCTTCTGACTGAATTCTACTGAAATCTTGTGCAGAAAAGGGGAATACCTTTAGTCTTTGAGAAAAAATATTAACTAGCAGTATAAAAATGCAGCTCTATACCCCTGAATGCTTCACAAGCAAACCAGTTCAGCTCTAATATCTTTGATGATTAGAAAGAAAATAAGATCTTTCAGGAACTGAAAAAAATCCTGATATAGAAGAACTTTCAAAAGGAGCCTCCAGTGCAGTTCTAGTCACAAAACAAACAGCTTTGTTAAAATAACGTCAGTAAGTAAGCATGGCTAAGTATAAAACATCACAGTTTTAGGAAATGGGTTTCCTCTTTTTGCCCACAGGTCCAATGGGTTTGATGGTACTATAGAGATGGAAAACTTAACATTTCTTTCGAGTTGATTCAATGTCTGGTATATCAGAAGGTCTTGCCTATAATCCCCACATTTTTCACTCTCACTTTTTTTTCTTTTTTGGATAAAATTAACTACTATCTTTCTGCCATCTGGTTTGATGCACACCAGAAATAAAATTTTGAACTACTTAGATAAGGCTAGAACTGACAGGCAGTGAGCTATTTCAGTTTTCGTGTCTTTATCTGTCCAGTGGGAGGGTAACCAGCTTGCCACCTTCCCCAACACACCACACCACACCCAAACACCCTCTAACCTGTGGTATAAAATTCACAAAATAAGCACACTTTGGTCTTTAGCCAGCACTTTGGCTTCTCTTTCTCTTCCCATCTCTTCTTGAACACCCCAGTATATAATTCCCTTCAAAATCCTCCCATTTTTACCTTTGACTATTGTAGAAATTTCACATTTTTCAATGGGATGAAAGAATTCTTTTGTCTCATGTGACACTGGACTCACTACTTAAAGGTATGATGAGTAGACGAAGTTACAGGGAAATGCCAGGGTGTAAGTTAATGCTTCCTCACTTTTAAGAGAACAAAGAAAATCAGGAACATTCTGTGCCTTCCATGACTCAGGAATATTGGCACAAAGTATATTTTCTGTAGGCATGCTGTGAATACTCTCATCAGTATTGCTGAATTAAGGTCCAAGGTTGTATTATTATTTAATCTTTGTTAAGCACTGACAATGTGCTTGGGGCTGTACCAAAATGAAGACAGACCCTGCTCTAGAGGATTTCCAGTCTAAAAGACAATACAGGGAAGATGAGATATACTAGGAACCTTAGAGGGCAAACAAAATAGGTAGGAGACCAATTCAGAGAATTAGGCTGGAGAGGAGTTGTGAAGGCCTCAAAAGTGAGACAAAGTAAAAAATGTGATCAGTTGTCTACAGTATAAAAATGCCATATACTGAATATGCTTTTCAAGTCATGTTTGCTTGCTTCACAGTATATAGCAATAGTTCTCAATCAGTGTTGAAAAATTCCCAGTCGTCCATAGAGCTGCCTCAGTCACAATTCTTGAACTGAGTAGAAAAACAAGATTTGTGGCTAGGGAGCGGGGGGAGAAGCCAGGTATGAAGATTATTCCATCTATCCTATCCATCCTCCCCTCCCCTCCCCCCGCCTCCCAAACTAAGATAGAAGTTTCAAAATCCCTATCACAATGATGATATGGGATGGAAGCTCCCCACCCAAGTTTACTCAGCAATGAAGGGGGCTGAGAAGCGCCATTCCTACTATCACAGGTAGAGGGTTTTTTTTTTTGTTTGTTCTGGGATGGCTAGGCTGGTATGAGCCATCTCTCTTTTTAGGCATACCATGGGGAGTTACTCTACTGCTTATGACTGTGGGTGTAATGCCCTAGTATTTGGTAGGAGCCAGATGAATTAAGAATAGGGATTAAAAGTGAGAGAGACAGGGAGATCATAGGCTCTTCTCCCCGTCCTCAACTCTAAGGCCTGGTCTACCGTGGTAAATCGATCTAAGCTACGCTAGTTCAGTTATGTGAATGACATAACTGAAGTCAATATAGCTACATCCACTTACTGCAGGGTCTACACCATGCTGTGTCAATGGGAGATGCTCTCCTGCCAATTTACCATATGCTTCTCAGGGAGGTGGAGTACAGAAATCGATGAGAGAGCACTCTCCCATCAATTTAGCATGTCTTCATCAGACAAACTAAATTGATGCCACTGCATCAATTGCAGCAGCACCGATTTAGCTCTGTAGTGAAGACATGCCCTTAGATCATTTTGCTTTTGTCCCTTTTGTGGAGGACCAGCATTTACTCTAGACAGATCAACTAATCGTGGAGAACAAATCTGTCACTTTCGTTGCTCATGTGGCCTTGAAGGCCATACATATTTTCTACTGGATAATGGCTATTAACAAGGGTTATGGTGTCCACTCTGTATTTTCAGGATACACTAAACAAGCTTTCCATAGGAGTTCTCAGTGTTGCATTCTGCCTTTATTCAAAATAACCATCCAAAAAAAAAAAAAAATGATGAGAGATCTGTTGTCACTTACAACACATAAGAAACCTTGCTCTATGTATAGGGTTACCATATTTTGTGCCTCCAAATGGAGGACACTCCACAGCCCCCGGCCCCGCCCACACCCCCGCCCCACCCCCACCCCCTCCCCAAAGTCTCCGCCCCCTCCCCTGCTTCCCGCGAATATTTGATTCGCGGGAAGCCTGAAGCAGGTAAGGGCGGGTGTGGGGGGAGGAGGCGCGGCCCAGGCTGGCCCCCCGGCGTTTCCAGCCTGGGTCGGCTCGGGCCCTGGGGTGCCGGCCCCGGCCGACCACCCCCGGCCCGCCCAGCACTGCCGGCCCCCGGCGGCCCAGCGCACCCCCCCGGCTCCCAGCTCCCCGCCCCGCGGGCTCGGCTCCCCGGCTCCCCGCCCCGCGGGCTCGTCTCCCCGGCTCCCCGCCCGGCTCCCGGCTCCCCGCCCCGCGGGCTCGGCTCCCCGCCCCGCTCCCGGCTCCCCGGCTCACCGCCCCGCGGGCTCGGCTCCCGGCCCGGCTCCCGGCTCCCCGCAGGCTCGGCTCCTCGGCTCCCGGCCCCGCGGGCCCGGCTCCCCGGACCCCGGCCCCGCGCCCAGCCCGGCACTGCCCCACTGGTTCCCGGCCCGGCACCATGCCCCCGGCCCCGCACCGGCGCCGGCCCCGGCCGAGCACCACCGAGCCCTCCTGATTTTCCCGGACATGCCCGGCTTTTGGGGATTTCCCCCTGGACGGGGATTTGAGCCCCCAAAAGCCGGACATGTCCGGGAAAATCCGGACGTATGGTAACCCTATGTATGTACCTGTCATTTTATACTTGAAAAATAGAAAACTTAGAGCTGAAGCTGCAGTGAAAAGCCACATATTGACAAAATTACCTTTCCTTCATCCATTGCAGGAAAATGTCCTCAATGCTCTACTGAGTGAAAGACAACTGGAAAAATATGTTCTATTATGGTTGAGACCATCAAAGACATTTCTGAAGGATGTGTTTTGGCACTCTAAACTACCTTCTCCAATCTTCCGGAAGGAGTGTTTCCTACAGTATAACCACCACATATTATATGGGGCCAATGTTAATGCCAGATGTTCCCAGTGGTGGAAGAGTCAGCAGAGAGGAGCCCACAGTGGGGCAAGTCAGCCTAAACTTCAGTGACACCAAGAGGGCTACTGAGGTTAGCACAGCCCAGGATCCTCCTCAGTAGTGCTGGCTGAAAAGTAGGCCAGATCTTCTGCAGAGCATGATGACTCAGTCCCTGCTCTCAGTGCCCTCTATAGAGCTCCAATGGATTTCAAACTGCTCCCTGAGAAAAGACAGTGATAGTACCACCTGCTGTCCTCTGCTAGGATGAATTCCTGTTCCAGCATGCAGGTCTTAGCTAGTGCAGGGCAGTGACACTTCTTACACCAGCTTTTCTGAATTTAGCCCATGGTCTGCATTCCATCATTATAAAGCTAACTGTTATATCTAGGCTGCTCTGCATATTACTATTATGTATCCATATGTTTATCCCCAGGTTAACACCTGATAGTGCCAATCTCCTTATTTCAAGGGCAACTCAATGTTTGATCTCCAAGTAGTAAGAAAACTGCCAAAGCTCTTTTTTAAAATTACTAGTCCTAATCCATGTGTCCATCATCACTGCTTATATGGACACAATTTCTAAATATTTCTGTAGAGAAAATGTTTAGCAGAGCTGCAGACAGAAGCTTTAAATCCTCTAGACTATTTCTAAAATTGCTTTCTTTAGGCTTAGCCTTTTTATTTAAAAAATGTGGGAAAGAGCACGATATTGAAAAGACATTATATTGTGTCAGTTCATTCAATTTATTAGGCTCCACTATACTGCACTTTACTAAAACAAAAGGACAACGAAGAGTGTATAGATGGATGAAATATTTCTGATTCATTAAGAATCCTCCCATTACTATCCATGAAGTTTAAACCACAATTCACACCAATCACAAACCAAGCTGCAAGAAAGTACTTTCTCAGCTTCACCCAGTTATTTTTATTTTCATGTACATCTGTTCTTTCCAGCCAGGACTGAGAGCAAAAGTGCCAAAATACCTCAGAAAAAGACATGACTAGAATTAGGAAGTACTGGAAACCTTGTGAGAAAATCCATCCCAATTCTGCAGATTCTGACAGTTAAAATAAACATCTGGACTTTTGGTTGCTGTGACAACTGTGGATGCTCATTAGTAAGTATTAATATCATATATGGATCTGTCACTAGCATGGTGTTTCGGTATCACATGTGGGGGTGGACATTTCACTGAGCAGTCTGTCAGAGGCCTTGTCTACACTTAAAGGGTTCACCAGTATAGATATAACTGTAGAATTACACTAGCAATCTCCATAGTGGAGATGCAGCTATTACTGGCAAAAAAATAACTTAGCTACCTTAAACCAATTCCCCATATGGAATTAGCAATATTTGCCAAAGGACATTTTTCTTGGTATAATTGCATCTCACTAGCAGTTTTGCTGACACAACTACGTCAGTTAGGGAGTGATTTTTCACACTCCTAACTGACATAATTAATCCAGCAAAACTTTATAAACCAGGACTGAGTAGTAGAGCCCATCCCCTAAAGAAAGAGGGAGAAAGCCCTTTTTAATAGTCACCTAACCGCTCACATTTACGGTTTGTTGAGACAATGCCGGAGCCAATAGCCTTAACGACTCTGGCCAATCTCCTAAACAGCTCCCAAACTGTTGCAAATAGGGGGCGCAGGACCTCCATAAACTTGGGAAATAAACCAGGAGAACAAGTGGAATGGGTAGTTGATAAAAGGGCAGACTATCTCCTGGAATACATATAATAGCAGTTTTGGACAGGCAATGGAGCATCTCTTATTCAATTTAAATCACTAGTGGAAATTTCAGCTAGACAGAAAATAATTATAATTTGGCTAGGACTCTGCAACTATCACTTTTTTTACCTCCCTTTTCTAATGTAGAACATACTGTAGCTAAACACTTCTGTTGCTTCACCTTGTTGCTCTTATTGGTTTGGGAGGGCCGGGGGAGCATAGGGAGGTGCATATATCTTGCTCTTTTAAAATCATAGGGCTGGAAGGTACCTTGAGAGGTCCATCCCTCTTTGCTGAGGCAGGACGAAGTATACTTAGACCATCCCTGACAAGTGTTTGTCTGACCTGTTCTTGAAAACCTCTAAGAGGAATTCTACAACCTCCTTTGGTAACTTATATCCATATAGTTACAAAGTTTTTTCCTAATATCTAACCTAAATCTCCCTTGCTGCAGATTAAGCCCATTACTTCTTGTCCTACTTTCAGGGACATGGAGAACAACTGATCACCATACTCTTTATAATAGCTCTTAACATATTTGAAGACTGTTATTTGGTCCTTAGCCTTCTTTCTCAAGACTAAACATACACATTTTTGTTAACCTTTCCTCATAGATCATATTTTTCTAAATCTTTTACCATTTTTGTTGCTTTCCTCTGTGTTGGGGTAGCCTCTGAGATCTTATTCACTTAGGAGTATGTTGGGGTGGCTTCTGTGAGCTTATCCACTCAGTTCCCAACAACTCAGCTCAACTCCAAACGCATCGCTGAGAATTCTGTATTGGCATACCATTAAACTACATTTCAGTTGGGGTGGGTACAGGGCATAACATAAATCTTAAGTTACACAGAAAGCCCCTTCCTTTATACACATTTACCCATCACATTACATCACATGTCTTGGAATTGGCATGGTTATTTTGCAGGAACCAATCCATGTATAGCATGCTCTGTCCACACACTGTCCATGTTCGACTTTGCTCTTTACCTCATTATTAGGCTCCAGACTTCTGTTGTCCATTGTTATCTTGTTATTAGTAAATGGTTCCCTGATGTTCCCCATCTTAACTTAGCTTACTGACCCATTTTCTTCTCTTAGCACAAACATTCAATTTTCAGTCTGCTGATGTAGTTTCCTCCCTAATCCTGTCTTCCATGAAATGAGGCCTTCCTCATGTTTAATTACTCCTGTCAAGCCATGCTTACACTCTGGACTCTCCTGACTTGTCCACATCCTTCTTAAAGTGTGATACCCAAAAGTGGACACAGTATTCCAGCTGAGGCCTCGCTAGTGCTGAGTAGAGGAAAACAATTATCTCCCATGTCTTACATACTCCTGTTAGTATACCTCCAAAGGATATTGGCTTTTTTTCGCACCTGCATCACATTGTTGGCTCATATTCAATTTGTGATCCACTATAGCCCCCAGATCTGTTAACAGATCCCACATCATTCTTTTCTGACGGTCACATTTTGTAAACCTTTTATCATTTTTGTTGCTCTCCTCTGGACTCTCCATTTTGTCCACATATTTTTTTCCTAAAGTTAGATGCCCAGAACTGGACACAGTATTCCAGCTGACGCCTCAACAGCGCTGAATAGAGTGAGACAGTTATTTCTCATGTCTTACGTACTACACATCTCTTAATACACCCTAGAATATTAGGGTTTTTTGCAACTTCACATTGTTAATTTGTATTCAATTTGTGATCCACTATAAACCCCAGACCCTTTTCAGCAGGACGACCATCTACCTATTTATTTCCCATTTTGTAGTTGTGCTGCATTTGATTTTTACTTCTTAGTTGTAGTACTTTACACTTGCCTTTATTGGATTTTGTGTTGCTGATTTCAGATTAATTCTCCAATTTTCAAGGTTATTTTGAATTATAATCCTTCCTTCCAAAGTGTTTGCAACCCCTCCCAGCTTGGTGTCTTCAACAAATTTTATAAGCATACTCTTCAGTCCATTACCCAAATTAATAATGAAAATGTTGAACAGTATCAGACTCAGGACTGACCCTGTGGGACCCCACTGGATACATCCTCCCAGTTTCACAGGGAAATGCTTATAACTATGCTCTTTCAACTAGTTATGTATCCACCTTATAGAAATTTCATCTAGACCACATGTCCCTAGTTTGTTTATGAGAACATCATGTTGGACTGCGTCAAAAGCCTTACTAAAATCAACATCTATGAAGTCTACTGCTTTTCCCCAGTAACCCAGTCCAAGAAGAAAATTAGGATAGTGTGGCATGGTTTGTTCTTAACAAATCAGTGTTGGCTACTACTTATCACCCTAATATGCTCTAGGTCAGGGATCGGCAACCTTTGGCCTGCGGCCCACCAGGGTAAGCCCCCGGCGGGCGGGGCCAGTTTGTTTACTTGCCATGTCAGCAGGTTTGGCCGATCGCGGCTCCCACTGGCCGTGGTTCACCACTCCAGGCCAATAGGGCCTGCGGGAAGCAGCAGCCAGCACATTCCATGGCCCGCACCCCTTCCTGCAGCTCCCTTTGGCCTCGGATGGCGAACCGTGACCAATGGGAGCTGAAATAGGCTGAACCTGCAGACGCGGCAAGTAAACAAACTGGCCCAGCCTGCCAGGAGCCTTATCCTGGCAGGCCATGGGCCAAACGTTGCAGATCCCTGCTCTAAGTGCTCACAAATTGATTGTTTAATAATTTGTTCCAATATCTTTCCAAGTATCAAAACCAATCTAATTTCTTATCCCCCAGGCAGGGCCGGCTTTAGCAAGAGCGGGGCCCGATTCCTGGGGGCGGGGCTTGCTGCAAGCCCCGCCCCCAGGACCCGAGCCGCGCCGCGGGGGGGGACCCGCGCCGCGGGACGGGGACGGGGGGACCCGAGCCATGCCGCGGGGACGACCCGAGCCGCGCCATGGGGGGGGGACGGGACGGGGACGACCCGAGCCGCGCGGGGGGGGACGGGACGGGGACGACCCGCGCCACGCGGGGGGGGACGGGACGGGGGGACCCGAGCCGCGCCGCGGGGGACAGGACGGGGGGACCCGAGCCGCGGGGGACGGGGGGAACCCGAGCCGCGCCGTGGGGGCTGCGCCGGTGGGGGGGGGACCCGAGCCGCGGGGACCGAGCCGGAGCCGGGCCCCGGGCTGGAGCCAAGCCAGGCCAGAGCCGCTGGGGCCTGCGGGAACGGGCCGCGCCACCCCGGAGCCCTTCTCCCGCCCCCACCCCAGCTTACCTCGTGCTGCTGGCCCGCCCCTGCTTCGTCTCAGACTTCCCGCGAATCTCTGAGGGGAGGGGGCAGGGCGTGCAGGGCAGGGGAGGAGGGGGAAGTGAGCTGAGGGCGGGGCGGACAGCTGCAGCGCGGGGCCCTCTTGGCGCGGGGCCCAATTCAGCCGAATCGGCTGAATCGGCCTAAAGCCGGCCCTGCCCCCGGGTCCTCTTCCCTCTTTATTTATTTTATTTTTTTTTTAAAGAAGGGTACTGTGTGCGCCCTTCTCCAGTCCTCTGTGACCTCACCCATTCTCCATGAGTTCTCACATAATCACTAATGCTTTCAAGATTGTTTCAGTTAGTTCCTTACATACACTACAGTGAATTTCAACAGGCCCTGCTGACTTGAATACATTAGTTTAACCAAATATTCTTTAATCTGTTTTTTCCCTATTCTGGCTAGTGTTCCTTCCCCGTTGTTAATATTAACTGTATTAAGCATCTGGTCACAATTAATTTCTTTAGTGAAAACTGAAGCAAAATAGGCATTAAACAAATCAGTCTTTTTGGTGTCATCCATTATTAGCTCTCCTTCCCTGCCAAGTAGTGGACCTACATCTTTTTAGTCTCTCTCTTGCTCCTCATGTATTTATAGAGCATCTTTTTATTGCCCTTTAAATCCCTTGCTTGGTGTAACTCATTGTATGCCTTAGTCTTTTCTGCTATTCTTTTATACCCCTTGTTAGCAATTTGCCAGTGTTTCCACTTTTTGTAGGATTTCTTTCAGGCAATTTAAGAGCTCCTGATAAAACCATATTCTTCATATCTTTCCTTCATAATGGGATAGTTTGCTGTTGTACCTTATATTGTCTCTTTTACCCTTAGATCGTCTTCCAACGGGACCTTACCTAATACAGGTAGTTCTCTGAATTTGTTAAAGTCTGGGTTTTTTTTAAGTCCATTGTCCTTATTCTGCTGCTCTCACTCCTTCCTTTTGTTAGAATCCTGAAGCCTATCATCTCACATTCACTTTCATCCAAGTTGCCTTCCACCTTCAGATCTGCAACCAATTCCTTTCTTAGTCTATAATTATACTATCTATTGACTAGGTATTTCAAATATGACCCTCACCCTGGTCTCTGAGCTCCAATAAAAGACTAGTAAATATATTTTATACAGATTGTACCTGAAGAATGCTTAAACTGTTAATGCTCTCTAAAAACACATATACTTAACTCAGGTATGCAGGTTGACAACTTTAAGATTAATGAGGCATGTAATTCCTATCAAAACTATTAAATAACCACTTATGAGTTCAAATTAATTAATCCTGTTCAACCTTTCATTAACAGTGGCAAATCTATACGGTATAATAGACTAATGGATTTTATTCAATTTTGTTTTGATTTTTTTAGTACTAACCTCACATTGCCCAACGGTATTTTGGACCAATAATTAATGTAAAATAAAATGAAATGAAATAAGATGTACACTTAGGCCCTGATTCAACACAGCCTTTCAGCACATGCATATTGTTAAGCATGTGAGTATTTTCATTGAAGTCAATCTGAATACTCATGTTTAAAATTAAGCATGTGGTTAAGTGCTTTGCTGGATCAGGACCAAAAGGATTAATGTAAAATCATCCCTTCAAAAGTCAGGAAATTTTGAGTAGTGAAAGGAAGGGCTTTGGCTTACCAAGATTTAGGAGACCTGTCAAAAATGATTAACTGGAATCACTTTGCACATATTGTATGCACTGTATTTAGATCACTCACAAATTATTTTTTATTACCAAATCCATACTTACATTTGTTATGGGCTCTATGACTGATTATCCCCTGT
This sequence comes from Malaclemys terrapin pileata, assembly GCF_027887155.1. NCBI lineage: Eukaryota > Metazoa > Chordata > Testudines > Emydidae > Malaclemys > Malaclemys terrapin. The sequence goes on from NC_071509.1 coordinate 97,086,881, forward strand.
GTCTTTGGAAGAAACAAGCCAAAGGGATCAATCAGGACTGAGTCACCACAGTAACGCCACTAGTGTAAGTGGACATACTCCATTGAGTTCAATGCAGTTGTGCCCACTCACATGTGTGAAGAATTTGGCCTAATATGTTTGAACAAATATATCACAATTAAAGCACCTGGTGCTTTGTTTGAAAATAACCAAAAGAAAATCTGTGTTATTTTGTGTAGAAACCTATTATTTTATTGAGGAATGTTCCATATAGTACCTTACCCCATAAAAACACAGTCCAATTGGCAACACTGCTTATTATAAATAGAGCAAGTTATTCATATTTTAACCTACTTTCCCCCCAGGAATAAGCAACCAAAGGATTTTAAAAAATGCATTTTTTTTAAATCTGCTCTCAAGTACCAAGTTTTTTTGGTACATATAAACTCCCCCAAAATGGGACAGGCAGCATCATCTAATGGAGAGGGCAGTGGACTGGGATTCAGGAAACCTGGGTTCTTATCCCTTATCACTTGAACTCTTGTGTGACCTTGATCAAGTCACTTCACCACTCCCTCTCCTCCCTTTTTTTGTCTCTCATCACTTTAGTCTATAAGATCTTCAGGGCAGAGTCTATTTCTCACTATATGATTGTGCAATACAGCCCCAATCTCAGCTGGGATTTCTAGGTACTACCTAGTAAACTGGGGTAAGATAATGGGAAGTGTCAACACAGTCTTAACTATAGCAGCACAACTGTAATGTACTGTACCGTATGTCTTATGCTATTCTTCAAGAAGGTCTTTGCTCTGTGTGTGGGTTTGTTCCACTGCTATAATAAATGTATTCATGATGCATCTTAGAGCATTACCCAGCACTAAAAATGAATCACAGCAATGTTACCCTTCACTTCTCCCCAACCAGGAGATAATACTTTTGGTATGTGATGCCATTCCCTATAGGTTTTGACAAACCTGAAATAATTTAATGAAGCAATAAGACCACACAAGGAGTACAAGTAGCATGAAATAATTCATCTTGAGGTACCAGTATATAAAAAAGAGTGGGCAAAAAAAAAATCAGAGGCACTTCAGTGTATATTTATATAGCTGTACTTGTTTGTATTGTTATTCTTAGCTGTTCTAGATCCCAGGGGGCATCACCTGTACTCTTTCAGCTCTCCAAATGATCTACAGTTTTCAGGAGATTCATTGAGATGATGCAGACATACAGTAGATGCAGGCAGGAAGCAGGAGTAAACATCAGAAATGCATAGATGGACTGAATATTTCATGTAGTCCATCCATGGTGTACAATTTTTAATTCCCCAGGAGCAATGCTTCTCCAAAATTGGAGAATCATTTTGATTGTCCTCTATTACCCCTATCACAGCACCCTTTCTAAAATATGGTTGATTGCATCCATGAACATAATAGTCAAAGAGCATATACCAATCTTATTACCCCTTTCCACTCTGCACCACTCCTTTTTACAGAATATTTGCTGAACGCACACCAATCTTTAATCTGTTTCAACATCTTATATGATATTTTCTGACTTTGTAAATCTATCCAAATATCAGATGATTTCCTGAAACCCCAATCAATTGTATCTATTTGCTGCTCCATGCTTGTCTACTAATTTAGTAAGGTTCAGATCCCAGCATATTTGTCAGGTATGATGTCTTCTATATGAATGAATGCCACCAGCCTCTTACTAAAATATATGTCCCGTGTCTAAATATCCTGTAATCTTGTCCTTTATCAGTGTTTCCCATATCTGACAAAACTAATTTTACTGTTTTTTAATCCCTTGGTATCTCCCTTAACCCTGCCTTAAATAACTGAACTATTGTACACAAGCCGCCTATTTTGGTCCCCTAATATTGACTCCATCTAGCAACTCTTTGTGCAAAAGACTTTATTTTCCCCTTTGCTACTTACTTCTGAATTCTGATATATGATTCTTCTGGGCCTGGATCTCTCTGCTTTTGATAGTTCTAATTGCCTTATTATCATCTGCTCTCATGCAATGATAAAACCTTTTAATGTTTTATGCTCTGGGAAAGAATGTGAGTGAAATCGCTCTCACCTCCTGAAATATTACCACCTCCATCTTTTATAATCACTAGGATAAAGAATTCATTTTGGCCCTCAATTGTGTCAGAATTTTATTCTTTCAACTGCCCTGCTGGCTCTTTGCTATTCTGTTCACTTCAGCTGCGAAATATATTCATCTTTGCTGCTCCTTTGCAATCTTTCATTTCATGTGTTACTTTAATATCCTGAGTAATCATTTCTTTTTAGTTCTTTAATTTTTCCTCCTATCTGTATGTCACATTTGTGTACATATATGTATTTTAAATCAAGCCATTTTGGGATTGTTTGTATTCATGTAAGTGATAGTGTAATAAAAAAACACTTCTCCATTATATTTCTTCAGTGTCCATGACTTATAATCTCAATTTTAATGCATCTTTCTTGATTACAAGAACAGGTTTTACACTAGAAAGATACAAAAACATTAATAAACCTCTGCAGATTTGCTCACTGGTTTGAATTCTGCCCTATGAGAAATTAGAAATAGTTGGAAATTATACAGGCTCCATCACCCTTGGCATACTCCGCCTTTGGTTCAATGTTAAAATTCAGAAGTACTTAAGAGGAAAGTTCCGCTGAGTACCACAATCCTGACACAAAATATATTCAAATTTTATAGTGCTGAGCCATTGACTCTATGGGTCAGTTAATTAAAAACAAATATTTTAACCTTTCAAAATAAGATTTTTTATGACTATTCTCTCATTACATTTGTTTTCTTTTAAGCTACTCAGATAATAAGTGTACTGTGATGACAAAACTACTACATGCCTATGGATTTAAGGCTTAAATCTGCAAGTTGTAGTGGTCCTGATCCAGCAAAGCACTTAAACACATGCTTAGTTTCCAACATGTGAGTAGTTCCACTTTGTTGTATTGGCACCACAGTTTTCACACCACAGAAGATCAAGTATTTAGCCCATTACACAAAATACAAAAAAAAAAAAAAAAGTCTGCCATTACATGACTTTTAGCATTAAATTTATTATAGTTTTGAACTGCCATTATGCACCATATGGTATTGGATCAGATAAAATCTGAGTAGCCCTGCTCTTAGATTTATTCATTGGTTGTCTCAAAAGGTGGGAAACAAAAGCGAATGCTTGGGTGTTTCACAAATACCTAGACAGGCAAATATGCAACATTAATTAGATGAATAAGCCCAGTTAAATAGGAATGGTATAAATACAGCCAAAAGGACATACTTAAACTATGGTAGGCCCACTCAGTAAAGGCGAGAAGAGAGTGACTAACAATGAGGGCAAGTGTCCCTTCTGTAGATGGTGGAAAGGGTCTCCCTTCGGAAAACCTCCAATTTTGAGACTGAATAAAATACTTACAGGGAAGGAAGTGTATTTGTGCCTTGTGTTTTCCCACAGCTTGGTTGGAGTTGGAGACACTCCACTGAATACAATAATTATTTTTTTATCTGTAAAATAGGATGAAACCCCTTGACAATGAAAAGTATTCCACTCTGGAACTTGTCACAGTTAGGTTAATCACATACCAAGGAAGCAAATCAATTGTGCTGGTTGAGAATTTGAAAAGTTATAGCAGAGAATAAAAATGCATGCTATTCCTCACAAATGCCACATCACAAGACCATAAAAACTCTATGTGCCAATCAGATTCTTAGCCAGATTCATTCACCTTTTTCCCATCGAAGATCTGCTCTCCTTCCCTCCTACTTAATCTCTTTCAGATCATTGAGAGTGTGCCTACACTGCAATTAAACATCCGTGGCTGGCTCATGTCAACTGACTCAAGCTACTGGGGCTCGGGCTGCATGACTGTAAAGCAGGAGTCGGCAACCTCTGGCACGCGGCTCGCCAGGGTAAGCACCCTGGCAGGTTAGGCCAGTTTGTTTACCTGCCGCGTCGGAAGGTTCGGCGTCCCAGGCCAATGGGGGCGGCAGGAAGCCGCAGCCAGCTCATCCCTCACCCGCGCCACTTCCCGCAGCCCCCATTGGCCTGGGACGGTGAATCCTGGCCAGTGGGAGCCGCAATCGGCCGAACCTGCCGATGCAGCAAGTAAACAAACTGGCCGGGCCCGCCCGGGTGCTTACCCTGCTGAGCCGCTAGCCAGAGTTTGCCGACCCCTGCTGTAAAGCTATAGGTGCCGACTTCCCCTCTTTCCCATGGGTGCTCAACCCCCCTCTGTCCCTGGCCCCACCCCCACTCCACCCCTTCCATGAGGCCCCGGCCCTGCCCTGCCCGCCTCTTCCCACCTCTGCCCCACCCCCATTCCAACCCCTTCCCCAAGGTCTCTGCCCCCTCCCTGCCCCATTCCAACCTTCTCCAAATCCTTGCCTCGACCCCGCCTCCTCTCCTGAGCAAGCCATGGGTTCCCACTACTCCCCCACCCTCCCAGAGCGTGCTAACGGGCAGCGCTGGGAGGTAGACGGAGCAGTGGGGACATGGAACACTCCGGGGAGGATGGGGGGGGGGGTGAGGGGAGCTTGGCTGCTGGTGGGTGCAGTGCACCCACTAATTTTTCCCTGTGGGTGATCCAGCCCCAGAGCACCCACAGAGTCAGCGCCTATGTGTAAAACTGCAGTATAGATATTTGGGCTCAGGCTACAGCCTAGGCTCTGGGATTATGCAAGGGGGAGGGTCTCAAAGCCCAGGCTCCAGCCCCTGCCAGAACACCTCTGTGCCCATGGTTTTACAGCCCTGCAGCCCGAGCCCCATGAGTCCAAGCCAACTGGCATGGGACAGACACAGGTATTAAACTGCAGAGTTGGCCTACCCTGATAAGCTATGGTGACCTGTTAGAATAATAAGGAATATACTAACTAGATGCTGCTTTACTGATAATGGAAGCCGGGGCTTCCATTTTTGATAGAACAAAATTCAAAGATGTATATTTGCCTAAGATGGAATGTAGATGGAATTTTACTCAATTGTGCAATCATGGAAATTGCCTACAGCCTAAAAAGCATGACTGTGTTTTGAAATAATGTCCCTTTTTTAGTCTCTTTTTGTTTTGCTACCTGAAAGAAACAGCTTTCGTCATTTCTAATTTTCCAGGTGCCCCTTTGGTACAAAAGCTGTAAGCTGAATGCATTTGGTCTCAAGGCTGTTTCCTTTTCTGCAGCCTGTGAACTAAGTGGAACTGGAATCAGCAGTCTATAACCTCTGTGCCCAATCATCCTCTGTGGTGAAAAAAATTACATAGACAGAGACAATACTGTTGGCCTTTTGTGTTTAAAAAAAAGGTTTGGTTCTCTTTGCTCTACAAAGTGAAGAGTCTTTGAAATGTAAAACACTTGTTAGAAGAGAGCCCATTAAATTTAGTCTATTACTAAAAATGGGAGTTCCACTGGTATTGCTGCATACACGGCAGAAAATTGTTGCTATTTGCTTCCTAGTGAAAAGAAAAAAATGCTGCAGTTTTTCTTCATGAATGTAGGGATTTTACCATGTCTTTTAGGTTATTGTGACATATTTATAGTTCTTTTGCTTTTTGAACATTTCTTTTGAGAACTTTAAAAGATATCCATTAAGAGATGTATATCCTTTTAGTTTCTCTGTAGTACTGTGGGATTGATTTTGTGGACACTTATTTGTATAGCATTGTTGAACCCTAGGCTTTGAGAGTATAAGCAGAGAAGAACCGGGACCTGCAGTTCCCATGCAAAGAGACATGAAAAGGGAATGACATCATTTTAATGGCCTCTTCCAAACTTCTCCCACATAAGACCTCTGTGGATACATGATCTGAATGCTGGAAAGGATCTGCCTGCTGTCTGCAGCACTGTCTCACTACAAACATGCAGGTTCTTTCCCATGTGAGCCTACCACCAATATCTTACGGAGTGACCAACACCACTAAATTAACATGTGTTCTTCCTGTATTGCTGGTGTGTATTATAATCAGACTATCACATAGTGGTGATTTAGAGCATCATATTAATGAGGGTGTGTTTGTTTTTCAATGGGCAACTGTTTCTGATGATTAGCTGTTTCAGTATATGACTTGATGTTCTATACACAAAAAAGGTAAAGGACTAGAAGTGATGAGGTTAAATATCATCAGGGATGTTGGGGAAGAGCGTAAGGGACTAGAAATATGTGGGATGTAGCTTATTGTAATGCTATACAAAATTCTGCGTGTGAAAGGTAAGTAAACAGGTTAAATCTGGCAATTGCTTCAGACTGGTCTAAACACAAAAGTTGCACTGGTTTGATGAAAATTGGTTTTCAGATCAATTTAGTTAAATAGTGCAAACCCATGTAAATTCTCACACTGGTTTACAATGGGCTTATTTTGATTTAACTTAAGTCATTAAGAAATCTACTTAAAGTAAACCAATATATGCCTTTTGCAAAATAGTTTATGAGTGTCCATATAAGTGCTTGCAGGAGTGTAGCTAAATTGACTTTTAAAAACGATTTTAGTTAAACTGCTGCAACTTTACACGTGGACAAGGCCTTAGTGTATTGCCACCTTAACTGAAGCAAGTGCTGTTGGCTGTATAGACACCACTGCCATTTATATTGGACTTTCTTATCTATTTAATTATAATATCTCCTTTAGAGATGGCAAGTTGCCAGCAACATTTAAACTTTTTAGACCCCAGATTAATTGGGCTTCTGACCTGAATATGACACAGATGGTGGATTTCCTCATGGCTATGGACAGAAAGCAAACATACATGTTATTACTGTTAGGTCTATTGATGAGTTTTGACAGTATTGATTATTAATGTTGTTCATTCATCTCCAGGATTGAGTGAGATTGATTTTAAATGGCTGCATTGATTCCTCTCACAAAGATCTTCTCAGACAACAGCTCTTCTTCTCTAAAGAAGAGTCTTGTTGAGTCCCACAGAGCTCAATCTTATCAAAATGCACATGAAAATCATTGTGGGAGATTTTTGAGGTGCTATAGTATATTCAATATGTTGATTGACCTCAGAATCTCAGGATGATCTTCCCTTAACAAGGGAAATATGTAAGACACTGGCTAAGCATTTGTGATTATGTCTTCCACTAGGGACTGACCCACAAGCAGAATAAGTGCCTATTATGACCAGCTAATGTGCTGAAATGATCATTAACTTCAAGTAGTGGAAGTTTGTATTTCGAGTGTTGAAGATCCAAAATTCTATCCTCTAAGACAATACAATACTTAATTGTGAGTACTAAATCCTTCCCCAATTAGCTTCTAATCCAAGGAAAAATCACCTTTACATTAGCAGTATTACAGTAGGGGAGGATGGAGAGGAGTGTATCAATCTAAATTTTGAAAAATATTCAATTGTATAAAGGGTGTCTAGCTACCAAAATTATAGGCACATTATCTTATACATTTACTCTGAGTAATTCATCCTTTTCTCTGTTTTTTCTGTCAAAAAATATATTCAGATTTTACGCTGAAAGAGGTACAAAATCTGAATGTCTTGACAGCAATGCTACCTTTTTCTTTACCTTTTAGGAATACAGCCATTTACTGTGATCCAGTGACCTTGAGAACACTCATATCTCAAATTTGTTGCATTAGCTAATCCTGACAAACTTTACCTGAATCGAACTAAAGACTGCCAAATACATTTGCTTGAAATGAAATAACTCAGTCTTGTCATATAAGCAGATTTATTAGGAGATTGTTGTTCCATTTCCAAGTGCATTGTCACTATCATCACATCACACTGTGCAACAGCATGAAGAATAAACTTTCATCTGGCGCTAGGTTAAAGTCAGAGGTTGTATCCATGAAAGGATAAGTATAAGAATATATTCTTAACAGGACTACAGCGGTGTTGTGAGAAAGATAGACCAAGCAGTTTCCTCTTATAAAATGGTTGATAGCCATGGAGCCAGGTTATTATTACGCATGCTTTAAAAAAAAAAAAGTAGGACACACATTCCCTTATCTGAACTGCTTACAACCTAGCAATTTTTACTATTTTAATCAGACTTTTATATCAATCCTACCATTGTGTCATTGGAGTGCCTTCCATTAGTGCATTAAGCACCATGACTAGCATATGCTGTGTGTGATTCTCTCTTTTATTCTCCCTTCCTCTCCCCAGGTGGGAAATTGTATGTATTTAAAAACACATTTTATTTCTCTATGAGGTGCATGCCCTTTTATTAGTGGAGGCAGCCAGAACAATATACAATCACATTTGTATTGTGTTGTAGTAACAGTAGTAGCCAAGACCTCTATATTAAAATAGATATATTTATCTGCTAAAGTAGAGAAGTCAACAACTGGAAATGTCCTAATGAAATGTTGAGGAAAATACTTTGTACATTTAGCAGCAAATTGACTTGATTGCACACATTCCAAAAGCAGCAGAAGATAAACAAGCCAGGTGGGATTTTCATAAGAGCTCAGCATTAGCCTAAACTCTGCTCCAACAGATGTCAGTAGAAAAATTTATATTGATTTTAATGGTAGCAGAGTTAGGCAAATATTCAGCACTTTTGAAAATCTCAGTCTCTGAACACAATATGAATGCTCCAGCAAGCTGGAGAACTCAGGAATGCTGATTAACTGCTGTGGGATTAGAGATTGATGTCCAAATTAATGTTCCCTAGCTCATATCCAGTCTTATAGTGGTCCCAGTAAAAGTTTTCCATCTACCATTTGCCGTTACCATTACCTTTATCATAGCATTCCCAGCATTCTCTTTTTTTCAACATTCTTGGAATATAGTTAATTGCAAACACAGTAGTAATAAACTACAGAAGTCACTGTATTGTCAAGTTTTCAGGGCAGGGGGGTTGCTATTCATTTATTTTTCATCACATTGATACCCTGTATGACCATCAGTTTTCCCAAAAATGTCTACTATTTGAAAAGCTATCATCTTACATCATTTTATATGAAGCCAAGCAATCTAGTCTCAGCTTACAAACATCCTATAACTTTCAGATATATATTGTATTACACGCTAACAGGAAATATAAGGTGCATGTACAATACAAGTGTTTTTATTTGGGTTCTGATCCAAAAGACACTGAAATTGATGGAGTCTACAGACTTCAGTGCAAAGGATACAATGCAACGTGTTCTCATCATGTACCCTGTGATTAGCCTTCAGAGGAAACCAAAACTGCAACCAGCAAACCAAATCTACTGGATTTCAGTTACTGTGGACTGAGACAAGGATTGCTTAGGTATAACTAGCAAGAAGCAGAATTTGCCTAATTGTTTGTTGAAACAAAACAAATATTTTTATGCATTCCCAAAATTAAATTCCATTGTCAATTAATGTTACACAAGAAAATATACAGAAACTACCGTGGGAAATGTATGCTATCATCAATCGAAATGCAATATGAAATTTAAATGAAAAATAAAGCAATCCAGTGTTGTTAAATCATTTTATAATTGGATTAAATAATATTTTTTCTTCCTATTTTTGGCCTTGTGCAATTAAGAGACAATTAAATCAGTTCAAACACTCCAACCATATGATTAACATCAATCTAATTGGCATTTGGTGCAAGTGGAGTTAATTATAATGATAAATCAAGTGGCGTGGTGACTTGAGGTAGTCTGATAAAACCTAAACTTTCATACCCAAACATTTATGAACACACTGGATTTGAGCTTATTTAGGACAGAGTGGAAATATACAATTTTAGATTTGGGTTCAAATTCACAGGTCTAATTAAAATAATATCAGCAAAAAGCAAAAATAAATAAATAAATTCCTTCAACAATTATATCAAAAGTTTGTTTTCAGACTACCAATTCCATGTAAGCAATTAAAAATATTGATTAAACTTCAGAATATTACTATATTTTGCACATATAATGCACATGTTGCTACCAACACAGGAAATTCACAAATCAATATTAATAAAACTCCTGGGAAGCTCTCATTTAAGATTTTTATTTCATTTTAAAGTGTTGTGGTTTAGTAGTTGTCTTTATAGCACATTTGGACTGAAGGAATTATTTTTGTTTTTTAAAGAAAAAGAATGAAGCAGATCTGTAGATTTCAATTCTAATGAAACATTTGTGTATTTTGGAATTATACTGCAGAACCTACAATAATTAAAACCATATGTAGAGCAGAAATGTCTTACTTTTTGTGTTACATTAGTTCTTCAGAATTATTATAAACCTGCCTGATGTAATTCTAATTTTCTACTCAGTCTTAGACAGAGTCCCACTGGGATAGTGAGATATTGTGATTATTCAGAAAAGCAATGAAATAAGAGATTAAGACTCCCTGCTAATGAGTACAAGAGAAAGGAGAGAAATGTGCCAATCTATAGTGTAGTGCCTACACATTGAATTGCCAGACAACAGGAAATAAATTATTCTTCATCACAGAAATACTTAGATTCTCATGGCTACAAATATCCTGGAATGATCAAATTAAATATTGGCAGAAATGCAAACACTAAAATATTTCAGATAAACTGTGCTATTAAAATTGGTATCTATAATGTTTTGATTACCTCCATTAAACTTTTGGGAGGGCAACTAAATATTTAAAAGGAGTATTACGCATCTATAGTACATTAAAAAAACGATGGTGAATCTCAGTAAAATGCCCACTGTTGTTGGTATGTTTCCACCATGAGTGTGTTTATACGGAAGCTGATCACCTGTGACAATCTAGTGAATTGTCCTTGAAGTTGAAACAGCCATGAGTTTCTCTGCTGCTGAAGCAAAAATGACCAATGAAACCTTGCGAAAGGGCCATCCCAGTATCCTATACATTGGCAGGAAATGTAAAGTTGATGCCTGGAATGTTACTACCTAGCTAGAGATCATCCAGGTGGCATCAACCTGCAAGGCTACATCCTTTTGGAATTTGCCGTGATGATGCTAAGTAAGATTCTGCCAGTTTTATTAATCCTATACCTACTTGTTTCAGCTTATAAATAAAGAATAGAATTTGCCCATGCTAAAAGCAAAACAGCTCTCTTAGGAAACAGCAAATACTTACAAAAGGACTGAAATGGCCCAAACAATCTAAAATTCAGGCCATAGGACCTCCCTGAATGAATTAATAATTCCCTGAATTATAATATGAACAATATTGTTCCAATAATAGATTATCCCTATTCAAATTTTGTGCCTTATTTGTAGCCAATTAGTCTAGCTACAACCTCTAACCATTGGATCTCATACTTTTGTTGGCTAGACTGAAAAGTCCTCCATTATCAAATTTCTGTCACCCATTGAGGTACTTATAGACTGTATTCAAGTCATCCCTTAACCATCTCTTTGATAAACTAAATTGATTAAGCTCTTTGAATCTTTCACTATAAGGCATATATTTTAATCATTTTAATATTTTAACCATTCTTGGGGCTCTTCTCTAAAACCTCTCCTATTTTTCAACATCATTCTTGAGTCATGGACACCAGAACATGGCATAGTATTCCAGCAGCAATTACACCAGTGCCAAATACAGAGGTAATATCTTTCTACTCCTACTTCATATACACAGTTTACACATCCATGGATTCCATAACCCCTCTTGGCCACAGCATCACACAGAGAACTTATGTTCAGCAGACTATGTAACATGACCCTTGAGCCTTTTTCAGAGTCATTGGTTCCTACGATAAAATCCTCTATCGTATAAGTATGGCCTACATACTTTGGTCATATTGTAATACATATTGTAAAGGGAAATTGTGTCTTACTAATCTATTAGAGTTCTTTGAAGGGGTAAACAAAACATGTGGACAAGGGGGATCCAGTGGACATAGTGTACTTAGATTTCCAGAAAGCCTTTGACAAGGTCCCTCACCAAAGGCTCTTATGTAAATTAAGCTGTCATGGGATAAAAGGGAAGGTCCTTTCATTTATTGAGAACTGGTTAAAAGACAGGGAACAAAGGGTAGGAATTAACGGTAAATTCTCAGAATGGAGAGGGGTAACTAGTGGTGTTCCCCAAGGGCCAGTCCTTGGACCAATCCTATTCAACTTGTTCATAAATTATCTAGAGAAAGGGGTAAACAGTGAGGTGGCAAAGTTTGCAGATGATACTAAACTGCTCAAGATAGTTAAGACCAAAGCAGACTGTGATGAACTTCAAAAAGATCTCACAAAACTAAGTGATTGGGCAACAAAATGGCAAATTAAATTTAATGTGGATAAATGTAAAGTAATGCACATTGGAAAAAATAACCCCAACTATACATACAATATGATGGGGGCTAATTTAGCTACAACAAGTCAGGAAAAAGATCTTGGAGTCATCGTGGATAGTTCTCTGAAGATGTCTATGCAGTGTGCAAAGGCGGTCAAAAAAGCAAACAGGATGTTAGGAATCATTAAAAAAGGGATAGAGAATAAGACTGAGAATATATTATTGCCCTTATATAAATCGATGGTACGCCCACATCTTGAATACTGCGTACAGGTGTGGTCTCCTCATCTCAAAAAAGATATACTGGCACTAGAAAAGTTTCAGAAAAGGGCAACTAAAATGATTAGGGGTTTGGAACGGGTCCCATATGAGGAGAGATTAAAGAGGCTAGGACTTTTCAGCTTAGAAAAGAGGAGACTAAAGGGGGGATATGATAGAGGTATATAAAATCATGAGTGGTGTGGAGAAAGTGCATAAGGAAAAGTTATTTACTTGATCCCATAATATAAGAACTAGGGGCCACCAAATGTAATTAATGGGCAGCAAGTTTAAAACAAATAAAAGGAAATTCTTCTTCACACAGCGCACAGTCAAACTGTGGAACTCCTTGCCTGAGGAGGTTGTGAAGGCTAGGACTATAACAGGGTTTTATAAGAGAACTAGATAAATTCTTGGAGGTTAAGTCCATTAATGGCTATTAGCCACGATGGGTAAGGAACAGTGTCCCTAGCCTCTGTTTGTCATAGGATGGAGATGGATGGCAGGAGAGAGATCACTTGATCATTGCCTGTTCGGTCCACTCCCTCTGGGGCACCTGGCATTGGGCACGGTTGGTAGACAGGATACTGGGCTAGATGGATCTTTGGTCTGACCCGGTACGGCCGTTCATATAGATTCATAGATTCTAGGACTGGAAGGGACCTCGAGAGGTCATCGAGTCCAGTCCCCTGCCCGCATGGCAGGACCAAATACGGTCTAGACCATCCCTGATAGACATTTATCTAACTTACTCTTAAATATCTCCAGAGATGGAGATTCTACAACCTCCCTAGGCAATTTATTCCAGTGTTTAACCACCCTGACAGTTAGGAACTTTTTTCTAATGTCCAACCTAGACCTCCCTTGATGCAGTTTAAGGCCATTGCTTCTTGTTCTATCCTTAGAGGCTAAGGTGAACAAGTTTTCTCCCTCCTCCTTATGACACCCTTTTAGATACCTGAAAACTGCTATCATGTCCCCTCTCAGTCTTCTCTTTTCCAAACTAAACAAACCCAGTTCTTTCAGCCTTCCTTCAGAGGCCATGTTCTCAAGACCTTTAATCATTCTTGTTGCTCTTCTCTGGACCCTTTCCAATTTCTCCACATCTTTCTTGAAATGCGGTGCCCAGAAATGGACACAATACTCCAGCTGAGGCCTAACCAGAGCAGAGTAGAGCGGAAGAATGACTTCTCGTGTCTTGCTCACAACACACCTGTTAATACATCCCAGAATCATTTTTGCTTTTTTTGCAACAGCATCACACTGTTGACTCATATTTAGCTTGTGGTCCACTATAACCCCTAGACCCTTCCTGCCGTACTCCTTCCTAGACAGTCTCTTCCCATTCTGTATGTGTGAAACTGATTTTTTTCCCCTAAGTGGAGCACTTTGCATTTGTCTTTGTTAAACTTCATCCTCTTTAACTCGGACCATTTCTCCAATTTGTCCAGATCATTTTGAATTACGACCCTGTCCTCCAAAGCAGTTGCAATCCCTCCCAGTTTGGTATCATCCGCAAACTTAATAAGCGTACTTTCTATGCCAATATCTAAGTCGTTAATGAAGATATTGAACAGAGCCAGTCCCAAAACAGACCCCTGCGGAACCCCACTCGTTATGCCTTTCCAGCAGGATTGGGAACCATTAATAACAACTCTCTAAGTACGGTTATCCAGCCAGTTATGCACCCACTTTATAGTAGCCCCATCTAAATTGTATTTGCCTAGTTTATTGATAAGAATATCATGCGAGACCGTATCAAATGCCTTACTAAAGTCTAGGTATACCACATCCACCGCTTCTCCCTTATCCACAAGACTCGTTATCCTATCGAAGAAAGCTATCAGATTGGTTTGACATGATTTGTTCTTTACAAATCCATGCTGGCTGTTCCCTATCACCTTACCACCTTCCAAGTGTTTGCAGATGATTTCCTTAATTACTTGCTCCATTATCTTCCCTGGCACAGAAGTTAAACTAACTGGTCTGTAGTTTCCTGGGTTGTTTTTATTTCCCTTTTTATAGATGGGCACTATATTTGCCCTTTTCCAGTCTTCTGGAATCTCTCCCGTCTCCCATGATTTTCCAAAGATAATAGCTAGAGGCTCAGATATCTCATCTATTAGCTTGTTGAGTATTCTAGGATGCATTTCATCAGGCCCTGGTGACTAGCAGGCATCTAACTTTTCTAAGTGATTTTTAACTTGTTCTTTTTTTATTTTATCTGCTAAACCTACCCCCTTCCCATTAGCATTCACTATGTTAGGCATTCCTTCAGACCTCTCGGTGAAGACCGAAACAAAGAAGTCATTAAGCATCTCTGCCATTTCCAAGTTTCCTGTTACTGTTTCTCCCTCTTCACTAAGCAGTGGGCCAACCCTGTCTTTGGTCTTCCTCTTGTTTCTAATGTATTGATAAAAAGTCTTCCTGTTTCCTTTTATTCCCATTGCTAGTTTGAGCTCATTTTGTGCCTTTGCCTTTCTAATCTTGCCCCTGCATTCCTGTGTTGTTTGCCTATATTCATCCTTTGTAATCTGTCCTAGTTTCCATTTTTTATAGGACTCCTTTTTATTTTTTAGATCATGCAAGATCTCGTGGTTAAGCCAAGATGGTCTTTTGCCACATTTTCTATCTTTCCCAACCAGCGGAATAGCTTGCTTTTGGGCCCTTAATAGTGTCCCTTTGAAAAACTGCCAACTCTCCTAAGTTGTTTTTTCCCCTCAGTCTTGATTCCCATGGGACCTTACCTATCAGCTCTCTGAGCTTACCAAAATCTGCCTTCCTGAAATCCATTGTCTCTATTTTGCTGTTCTCCCTTCTACCCTTCCTTAGAATTGCAAACTCTATGATTTCATGATCACTTTCACCCAAGCTGCCTTCTACTTTCAAATTCTCAACGAGTTCCTCCCTATTTGTTAATATCAAGTCTAGAACAGCTTCCCCCCTAGTAGCTTTTTCAACCTTCTGAAATAAAAAGTTGTCTGCAATGCAGTCCAAGAATTTGTTGGATAGTCTGTGCCCTGCTGTGTTATTTTCCCAACATATATCCGGATAGTTGAAGCCCCCCATCACCACCAAATCTTGGGCTTTGGATGATTTTGTTATTTGTTTAAAAAAAGCTTCATCCACCTCTTCCACCTGGTTAGGTGGCCTGTAGTAGACTCCTAGCATGACATCTCCCTTGTTTTTTACCCCTTTTAGCCTAACCCAGAGACTCTCAACACTTCCATCTCCTATGTCCATCTCTACCTCAGTCCAAGTGTGTACATTTTTAATATATAAGGCAACACCTCCTCCCTTTTTCCCGTCTATCCTTCCTGAGCAAGCTGTATCCATCCACACCAACATTCCAATCATGTGTATTATCCCACCAAGTTTCAGTGATGCCAACAATGTCATAGTTGTAGTTATTTATTAGCACTTCCAGTTCTTCCTGCTTATTACCCATACTTCTCGCATTTGTAAATAGGCATCTAAGATACTGGTTTGATCTTTCCTCCCAGTTTTGTCCTAACCCTCCTTTCTCTCTGCCAATCTCTCTGCCACTCCCTCTCGTTTCTGACCCATCTCCCAGGTCTCCATGTTCCCCACTTATCTGTGGGCTTTGCTCACCTGTCCCCATCAAACCTAGTTTAAAGACCTCCTCACTAGGTTAGCCAATCTGTGTCCAAATAGGGTCTTTCCCCTCCTCGAATGGTGAACGCCATCTCTGCCTAGCAGTCCTTCCTCAAATAGCATCCCGTGGTCTAGGAAGCCAAAGCCCTTCTGGTGACACCATCTTCGCAGCCAGGCATTCACCTCCATGGTGCATCTGTCTCTGCCCGGGCCCCTACCTTTGACAGGAAGAATCGAAGAGAATCCCACCTGCACTCCAAACTCCTTCACCCGTACTCCCAGAGCCCTGTAGTCACTCTTGATCCACTCAGTGTCACACTGCACAGTATCATTTGTGCCCACATGGATGAGTAGCATGGGGTAGTAGTCAGAGGGCTGGATAATCCTCGACAATGCCTCCGTAACATCTCGGATACGGGCTCCCGGCAGGCAGCATACCTCCCAAGATGAAATGTCAGGGTGACAGATGGGCGCCTCCATCCCCCTCAGCAGAGAGTCACCACTACCCTACGTTTCCTATTTGCAGTGGTGGCAGCAGACCTCCCAGCCTTAGGGGTACGAGGCTTCTCCTCCTTTACTGTAGGGGATGATCCCTTCTTTCCTGTATCAAGAAGAGCATAACGGTTACCTATTACCACGGTGGGAGGGTTCGGAGCAGGGGTGGAGCACTGCCTGCTGCCAGAAGTAACCAGCTGCCAGTGTCCACCCTGAGCCATCTCCTCCTCCACCAGTGGTGTATCAGCAGTCCTGTGTACTGAGACAGCTACCTCAGCTGTCTCCACAAGGACACTGTCCAGGAATTGCTCGTGGATTCGGATGCTCCTCAACCTAGCCACCTCCTCCTGTAGCTCTCCCACCTGCTGCCTGAGAGATTCCACCAGCAGGCCCCTTTCACATTGGATGGTCCTCCCAGCCTGGATATCAGTAAGTGGAAATTGCAAGTTACAGTCTCTGCAAAACCACATCAGAATCTGGGTAGAAGCATCCATGCTCAGGCGCTCTGTCTGGCTACAGGCGCAGGTGGAGGAGACAGCAGTAGTGCTGGCACAGGTGTTGCGGGTCTTCCTAACCATCATAAGCCTCCCTCTGTCAAACTCCTGTCTGCAGCCCCCTGCCCGCTGAAAGGGTTGTTTAAGCAAGAAGTTTTAGGTTTTAAGGGGAATAAAGGGAAAACAGATAGAACTGGCAAGGGACCCTCGCCCCTTCCCACTCCCCTTCCCAACTCCCCTGCGAAACTCCCTGTTAGCAGCCCCTGTTCGCAAAATCTCCCTGGTCGCTTGTGCACTGCTTTATAAAGCCCTGGCCTGTATGAATGCCCCACCCACTGATTAAGGCTCAGCCACTTACCAGAGGCTTCTAGCTTTCAAACCTTCCTTTGAAGCTCACAGCTTCCAACTGCCAGCCACAGCACACGGTCCTTCAACCAACCAACCAAACAGACTGACAAACACAAGCTCAGTACACAGCAAGTAACCCCCAAACACAAACAAACACACACTACAGACAGTAGTGTTTGCTTACACACTGTATCAATGACCTTTCCTTTTCATTACTTACCATCACCCCAATCTTTGTGTCATCTACAAACTTGATCAATGATGGTTTATGGTTTTCTTCCAGGACATTGATAAAAATGTTAACTCCCACAGGGCCAAGAAGCAATCCTTCTGGGACCCACTAGAAATACACCCTCTTGATGATTATTTCCCTTTTCCAATTATATCTTCAGAGCTATCAGATAACCAGTTTTTAATTAATTTAATCTGTGCCACATTGATTTGTTATCATTCTGTTTCTTAATCAAAATATCATGTGGTACCAAGTAAAATGTCTTCATGAAGTTAAAGTGTATTACAACACTATTACCTTTATAAGCCAAATTTTTAATCTCATCAAAAAGATATCAAGTTAGTTTGACCAGATTATTTTCCATAAACCCATGTTGATCATCATTAATTATATTACATTCCTTTAATTCTTTATTAATCAAGTCCTGTATCAGCCATTCCATTATTTTGCCAAGGATCCACTGATTATCCAGGCCTATAACTACCTCAGTCATTCCATTTATCCCTTTTAAATATGGATATATTTAAACATTAGCTGTTTTCTAGTCCTGTAAACCTTATCCATTGTTCCAAAATTTATTTAAAATTAACATTAACAGTCCAGAGAACTCCTCAGCCAGGTCTTTTAAAATGCTGATTTTAAAATTGCTAACTTCAGTAGCTGCTGTTTAACATCTTCCTTAGTTACTTTTGGAATGGAAAATATTTCATCATCATATGATATAAACACGTTATCTGGCTTTTTCCTCCAAATACAGAACATTAATATTTATTGAACATTTCTGCCTTTTCAGAATTATTGCCAGTTCTAACATTTCCATTTAGTAATGGACCAATACTACTGTTTAGGATTTTTTTGTTATATTATATATTTGGGGAGTGGTATTTTTATGGCTTCTTTCACTTTCCCTTTGAGCCAGACTGGTTTTTAGGCAGTGTAGAGTTCTTTCTAAATTGTAGCTTTTTAGCCATCTAGTAAAGTGTTCTTACAAAAATTCCCAATTATCATTCATATTTCTCTGTTTAAATTCTCCCAGCTGATCTGTCTCAGAGTTGTGTTCAACTTTGACTCTTTTAAAGCAGCAAGTACTTATTACTGATTTGGACTTCATTCTCTTTGTATATAAGAAATGTAACCAAGTCATGATGACTTCCTCCTAAGCAACCACAAATTTTAGTTCTGTAATCATTTTCTCTTTATTTGACTAGATGAGGACTACTGTAGAATTCCTGTGTTGCATGCAACACTTTTTGAGTTAGGAAATTGTCTTTCAAAATGCTCCTTATCCCCGGTTGCTCTTTCAAAATCTCTTCAATTTGTTGTCTTCCTTGTTGCATTTGTGAAAGGACAGGGACAGTATATTCTATTTTTCTGTAAAGCACTTACTACTAAACTTTGATTGGCTTATTGAAAAATAAATTAAAAAGTATTCTGTTTGTATGACCTATGGCCAGGCTGTTATAGCAGTTGAACTTTAAGAGCTTCTTTGGTTTTACGTATACAGGATCTCTCTCAACCTGGTAAAACCTTTTAAAACACAAGAGATATTTAAATTTGGCTTTCTAAAACTACAGTGGTGTGAACTAAGCAATTGTTTCCAAGCCCTAACATGTGATGCCCATGTGATGGGTGCATACATACAATAAATCTTGGTTGATTTAACTCCAAAATGTTATATACTTTTAAAAAAATATATATTAATTTAGCTCATGCATTCCATGGTCACCCCATTGCAATGTCTCAGCAAGCGACGGGTGCCTATCAGGATTGCAATTACTGACAGGGGCTGTGCAGTCACAAAAAAGCCAGGGGAAGGAGTGCCTCCACCCAATTTATAACTTTTAGCCCAGTGGTGAGGGCATTCAGCTTGTATGTGGGAAACCCAGGTTTGAATCACTACTCTGCAGCAGGGATTTGAACCCAGGTCTTGCCCCACCTACCTGACTGCCCTACCCATCAGGCTATAAACTAGTCTGGGTTATGGGAGAAAGGTGTCTCAATCTCTTCTGTTGAAGTTGTCCCACTCTGTATAAACACTTAAATAGTCATTGGAGCAGGGAGTTAAACTTCAGTCTCTCACCTGCCAGAGAAGAGTCCTAACCACCAGGCTATATAGTAATTCTCACTCTCCCTTTAAGGCCCAATGGCTATATTCAAGTATTTTATACAAAACAGAACAGCTTCCACAGGACAGAGACATGCACCCTGAATACTCTGAAGCCCAGTAGTTAAGGCTCTCTTCTGGGAGGTAGAAGACCCAACTTCAACTCTCTACTCCAATGAATACTTAATTATTTATACAACATAGAACAACTTCAACAGTAGTTACCAAGATACCCCATCAACCCAGAATGGCTTCACAAAGGTGTTGTGAGGGTACATACATTAAAGACTGAGAAGAAGTTTGAGCTGTACTGATAAAAAGTATTGTATAAGCAATAACTGTTAGTGTGTTCTATTGCTGATGGTTATGAATTAGTTTCCTTATCCTCTACTGCCTTATGAGATCTACGGGGAGGTTTCTGAAAAATCTGAATGGGTGCTGACAGTTGTGCAATTATTCTTGTGCCTGTCCACTGAGGATGAAGCCTAGTCTTCAAACATTTTTATTCCCTTGTGTATGTGTTTTTCTGTCACGGGCACATGTGCACAGATTATCTAGGCTCTGTGTACAAAATGGCAACCATCACTTTGCACATTTGAAAATTCACCCTGTATATCAATTATTCACTCAAGGTTGTGGCTAATTTGTGAAAAGAGAGCAGGGACTGGTCACCAGCCTTCTCCAGTGGTAGATAACAAGAAATAAGTGCTAACTGTCATTTTGTGAAAGACAGTGAACCCAAGCACTGCCACTTAAGCGCAGCTCTCATTATTTATTCTCTTTACACTATACAGCCTGCTATCAAAATCAACTTTCTTTCAAATTTCAGTTTTTAAATGTTTAAAACCAGAGATATTTTCCAGGCATTTTTTGCCTAATTAGACTTCTAGAAAAAGACATTTAAATATAAAATAAAATATTTTGCCATACTGGATCACATTGCTTCAGTAAAATGTTAGCTACTGTGTTTTTAAAGTGCCATGGCAAGGCCTGATTCTACAATTTACTGGGAGTTCTTTATAGAGAGGAATACAGTATAGGGCCCAGAGTTAATATTCCCTCTTGTTCCTTTGTGGTGGCCCTTCAAAGAGTGCTTAAATCAAGTACAGTAACTACTATGGAGCAGCAAGGTAGAAGAGGCACTCAGAGATACCAATATGAGGTTGGAAATGGGAAACAATTGGACCTGTTTGCTGCTCAGCTCTCTTGAAAACCTGACTCTCATTGTTTATCAAGAGTCAAAGTGTACTCAGCGCTGAACAAACAGATCAAGAGACATGCCTCTTCCTAGCCCAGAGAACTTGCAATCCAGTACAAACAGGCAAAACCATTCAGACTTATGGTACATAGCACATGAGGTGCTATAAGGACCCAGAGTATTATGAAGATTCATGAGATTTAACATTTGTAAAGGGCTTTGAGATCCTTGGATGACAAAGTTAATGTACCCGTAATCACAAAAGTCAGTGTTCTTGAATCAATGTGATGATGGGAGAGAAGACTACATATGTGTGCAGATTTTATAGTTTTTACATGCTATAGGTCTGAATTATCTTCTCTCCAAATAAACAGATGCGAAATTAGAGAGGGTTTTATGCCATTTTTTATATGAGGAGAGTTACATGTATTCTCTATCATTAAATTGTCTTTCTTTTGTTTTTATTAAACCAGTTGTGTTCTTTGTATTATCCAAGAGGCCTAGAATTTTAAATAGATGCAGTTATACATTTGAATAAATAAATAATGTTAATTCCACTGGAGGTTTTTGCTAACTATCTTTTTAGCTTTCTTCAAGTAAGTCAGACCCAGATTTTACACATCTCGATTAAATTACTCTTAAGCATGCAGAGGTCATTTTCTTCATCACTGAGTCAGGGTTTCTAGCATCACAGTCATACACTTTAATTTCAAAAGTAATGCTCAAATTTTCAACCCTACATGAAATTCTCTTGTATAACTCAGATTTTATGTATTGCAAGTTTCAATTTAAAGAATATTGCTACCTCAGTTATTTAGTTGATTTTGTCTTGTATAAAATTTTAATTTAGCTAAGGTGAAACAAAAAGATATTGAAATATTTATTTTTATTACAAATAGAACAAAGCATTCTTTGTATTTGTATTTGCTTTCCTCCATAATTTTAAGCAGGCAGATTCTTTCATGGAGAAATCATTCAAATTACCATTGACTTACATACTTTGTTTATAGCTATAAATTAAATATCAAGTACAAGTGAACTGCATTTTAAACATTAATTAAAAATTATATACTTACTGTACAGCAGATGGGAAAGGGCACCATGTTAATCTGACTGGTTTAATTCAATCTGACTGGTTTAATTACCCCAGACTTATTAAAACGTAATTATTTTTCTTTTGTCGTCAGATTTTAAATATTTTAAAATTCGTCCTTCTTTCATGAAGGGAAGAATATCATTATAAGATACACTGAATTTAGGAAGGTATTATATTAGCATTCCACAAAGTACAAGCCATAATTAGTCAACACCTTTTCCACAGCTGACAAACTATTTTAAGGCCATTTTAGTCCAAAATGAAATTCAGCATTCATGGTCCTTTTAGGGGCTTCTATACTTAAAGAAAACAGAGTTATTTAAATGGGTTCCTAGAAGTTCAAATAAAATAGATTGGAGTTAAATCCCAAATTCCTAAAATATAGGACCTAATAGACATACGTATATAAGCCTCAGTGAGTATTCAGCTGGGACAGACAGCTTTTATACCACCACATTCCCCTGTAGCCCACAGCATGGGGGTATATAGAGGGCATGGGTGGAGAATGCTTTACTCCAACTATCCTCAGCGGCCAGATGACCCTTGAAGATCATTGCCAGCTGGTGCAGGTTAGAGCTGACCACGTGACCAGGCAGAGAATTGGGGAGTTGTAATTAGTTCCATAATGGAACCCCTTGCTGTGACAAGCAGAAACTCAGGGTATGTCTACACTGGAATAAAAAACCCACGGCATGGCCGTAACTGTCCCAGGTCATCTGACTCAAGCTCGCCGGACTTGGCCTGTGGGGCTAAAAATCACTGTGTGGACATTCAGGCTCGGACAGGAACCTGGGGTCTGGGACCCTCCCATCCCGTGGGGTTCCACAGCTTGTGTTCCAGCCCAAGCCTGAACATCTACACAGCAATTTTACTGCAGGTGTTTAATTGCGGTGTAGATGTACCCTCAGCATGACAGAGGACCTTGCCCAATAAACCCTGCTGCCAAGTTTGGCTGGTTAGTGTACATTATATAATTCACCCCCCCCCCCATTTGGAAATTCTTTGAAATTTAAGAAAGATAGGTTTATGCAACTCCGGCAAAGAAAGCATTTTTAAAAATTAAAGAACCTACAGATCTACTAGAAAGGTTAAGACAGTTCCTTTCTTTGTTTGAGAACCCTGGCACTTGTTGATGTTTATTTTTGTACCTTTTTCGACAGAAAGTCTTGTTAGCTTTAGACAGACTTGGTGCATGACACTGGTGTCAGAACATTTTCACACAGCCTGTGTCTCCACACAGATTGTTGACATTTGGAAAACTATTGGTTCTTTTAATCAGATTTTATCAAAGAAGTTGAGTCCTTCACTCTAACATGAGTGACTATAATTAGATGGCTCCCTAACCAAGTCCTCCTCCCCTTCCCGCTTTTGATACAACCGTAAGTTATTTACTCATAGAATAAGCCTTGCAACGAAGTCAATGAGATGCACAATAAATGCATCATTAATTTATGCTAGATAGTCCTCTGTTCCCTTCATATCCATTGTCATTATCCTCCCACAGCGCTCATGCTAATTCTAATTGATGGTTTCCATCAGCAAATTAAAAAACAATACTCTCCAGACTCTAGTGATGAAAAACATACAGAATAAAACAATACGTTCTATGAGAATGCTGTACTTTGTTATCTTTATGGTGCAGAATGAAAGACAAATTAGGGAAAGAATGGTGTGCAAGCCTTTTTATTGCTTTTATGATAATAAGAAGATAGGGACTATTTGTTTTGATTGGATGGTACAAATTCATTGTTCTGTTACAAATTATTGATTTAGTTGAAAATCAGTAGTTGCCTGATTTAACACTTACAGGTGTTTCTTTCTGATAGTTTACATTTGCAATTTAAATTGCATTTACAAAGCTTAAATGACTAATCCCCAACTACTAGGCACGCTCCTCCTTGGAAGAAGATAAATCCAGTGTCAAGTATGTTTTTTGCTAAATGCATTATTGGGGAAAAAGTCATTTCTTGTTCTGCTAAATGGAGAAAGTTTTGGTGCGGAAAAAAGGAGACTTTTATAAGTTGCATGTTAGAGAAAAAGCACAGACATTACAAATTAATTGCATTTTAGTTTACATGCAGAAAATGCACCTGCTTGTGTATGTTGCATACACTCAGTTCTTACAAAGGATTTTCAGTTTGAGTTCATTTCTACAGGGCTGACTTTTTGGCCTAGAAAAAAGTGGAAAGCAAGACTTAAACACCATTGCAGAAATGGTGCTGGAGATGGTGTAACAGCAAGTGTAGAAGGGGACAAACCATGTATAGCTGAAATGTTACTCAATTTACTGCTGCTATCCATTATCAACAAATAATTTTCCTGTTATAGACCAAGCCTCAGATACACAGAATGAGGATTTCTCATCTATAAAAAACAAAGAAGCATGCAAACAACAAGACATTGGGTTCACTGGAACTGCAAACAAATCTTGAAAAGGAGGTACATGATTTTTTACTATCTGCCTCTCTCCTTTCCCATAAGTCCTCAATACAGACACAATACAGATAATTTCTATCAGTTCTTTTTCTTCTCCCTTTGCTATCTACTGGACACACACTGGACTCAGGTTCTCTTCATCACCCAAGACCAGTTGCAGGATCCAGTTCCCTCTCTGCTTGATTCCACACACTCTGAATCTGGCCTTTCTGGGGTGGTTTGAAATATTCCAGACTACAAGTAGATGAGATTTAGAGTGAAGATCCCTCAAGCCAGGATGAAAGCCAGGCTGAGCCCCACAGATAATGTAAAATTTAGTGGAGCATGTTGGGGATCAGGTAGCAGGGAAAGGTGCCTAGAACCTTTTGCAGGGTCAAGCTGGAGTTGGCAGTACGTTGGGAAAAAGGATTTTTTTTTTTAAATACAGGGCACACACACTGATGCTTATTTTTGAACCCACTTCTGTTGTGACTCCTACAGCTAAGTCTACACCGATGCCTAGGTTGTGCAGCAGTCAGAGTAGCTGATTTTATTTATTTTTAAAAAAACCTTTCACAGATTATTTGGAAGCGCCAAATTGTGCAATAGCTATCTATGTAACAGAGCAATCTTATCCTCATTACTCTTGGCCAGCCTTCCTCCCGCTTCCTTTCTTTTCTTTGTCACACTCACTTGCTTCAATCTAAATTGTAAGATCTCCAGGGCCAGGATTATGTCTTCTTCTGTATTTGTGCAACGCCTAGTACAATGGGGACTTGACACTGATTGAGGCCTTTCAGCGCTATTGAAAAACAAATAATATGTAATATTCTCACAGTGTGGAAGCTCCACTGATATAGGGTTACCATCCATCCGTGTTTCCCCGGACATGTCCGGCTTTTTCAGTGTTAAATGGCCGTCCGGGGGGAGATTTCTAATCAAGTAGAAACGTCCGGGATTTCCCCCTTCCCCTCATGTGGAGTGTGGCGCGGCTGATTGGACACCTGGCCTGATTGAAAGCCGCTCGCAGCCACTAGGGCCTCTAGCAACCAGAGTCCCTGTCCCTCCCCCGCTCCCTCCTCCTCCACAGAGGAACGGCAGTGTTTGATTCCACGTGGAGCCTGCATTTCTCCCTCTGCCGGGTGAGCAGGGCAGGCGGCGGGGGGTGTAGAGTCTGCAGGGGCAAGGCAGGCAGGGGACGCAGAGGCTGCAGGGCGAGTGGGGAGCAGGGGGCACAGAGGCTGCAGGGGCGGGGGGCACAGAGGCTGCAGGGGCAGGGCAGGCAGGGGGCGCAGAGGCTGCAGGGCGAGTGGGGAGCAGGGGGCACAGAGGCTGCAGGGGCGGGGGGGCACAGAGGCTGCAGGGGCAGGGCAGGCAAGGGCATAGAGGCTGCAGGGCGAGTGGGGAGCAGGGAAGCACTTAGCAACCCCCAACCAAAATCAGAGCAGGAGGGAGGAGGGGGAATGCGGGGTGCTCAGAGGAGGGGGCAGAGTTGGGGCAGGGACTTTGAGGAAGTGGTTGGAATGGGGGTGGAGAAGGAATGGGATTGGGGCGGGGCTGGGGGCGGGGAAGGGGCGGAGTTGGAGCAGGGCTGGGGGCGGGACCAGGGCCCCATGGAGTGTCCTCTTTTTTAAATGTTTGAATATGGTAACCCTACACTGATATCTTGTGATAATTTTAAAAAAATGGAGTAACTGAGCTTTGCCAATTTCATGCCTTCAGTCTGATGTTCAGAGGTTATAATTGCAACCTGTTTCTTCTCTGGCTATTATATAGGGTTATATTGTGAACAGTCCTGTTGAAATCCCTGCAACTATTTGCACAAGTAAGTGCTCATAAATGGGCAGTAATCTGGCACAATCTAGCCCAGTGGCTCTTAACCTTTCCAGACTACTGTACCCCTTTCACAAGTCTGATTTGTCTTGTGTACTTCCACGTATCACCTCACTTGAAAAAGTACTTGCTTACACAATCAGACATCAAAACACAAACGTCACAGCATACTATTACTGAAAAATGGCTTACTTTCTCATTTTTACCATGGAATATAAATACTGTACTTACATTTCAATGTATAGTACATAGACCAGTATAAACAAGTCATCGTCTACATCAGGGGTCAGCAACCTTTCAGAAGTGGTGTGCCAAGTCTTCATTTATTCACTCTAATTTAAGGTTTCGCGTGCCAGTAATACATTTTAACGTTTTTAGAAGGTCTCTTTCTATAAGTCTATAATAAACTATTGTTGCATGTAAAGTAAATAAGGTTTTTAAAATGTTTAAGAAGCTTCATTTAAAATTAAATTAAAATGCAGAGCCCCCCGGACCGGTGGCCAGGGCCCAGGCAGTGTGAGTGCCACTGAAAATCAGCTTGTGTGCCGCCTTCGGCACGTGTGCCATAGGTTGGCCTACCCCTGGTCTACATGAAATTTTAGTTTGTACGGACTTCGCCAGTACTTTTCAGGTAGCCCGTTGTAAAAGTAGGCAAATATCTAGATGAGTTGATATACCCCCTGGAAGACATCTGCATACTCCCAGGGGTACATGTACTCCCGGTGGAGAACCAGTGATCTAGCCCATATTCAGCAACCAAACAAAAAATGTGTTTTACCACTCATTCCTTGCCAACTAACATTTGCAGAATTTTGCAGCTTCTATAATGAGCGGAGTCTGGTGATTTTTTTGCTCATAGTGGCCTGCGGTATGTCATAATTTGCAAAATTCCCAGAAGTCTCTTGTATCCAGAAGCCTGTGTTCATTAAGTATGCAACTAATTCCCTTCCTATAGCTAGCCTTTTGGAATTAGCCAAAATCACTATTCTGGAAGCCTAAATCCTCAAGTCCTTTATGATTATCAGTCCCAGAGAGTTAAGTAAACAGCTTTTGCTCACTTAGACTTCCATCCTGCAGCTGCGCTTGGATGGAATCCGTATGACTTCAGAGGTTCATTTCTTTTTCCCTCCAGCTCTGCAACTTTATTTTAGCATCAGCTATCCTGTAAGGCTTGTACGTCTCTATTATCACTCAGGGATATAGCATTGTTTCTCTCTTTCCCAGTGGTTCTGTGACCTCACTTTACCATGAAACAGATATTTTATATAACATTCAACCTGTTGGAACTGGAAAAGAATCATATTAGAATTCCATACAGTAATGCACGCAAGCTGATTTTCTGACCTTTCTCCAATATGGATTCAATGTCATATGGTTATAACCTGCTGAGTGACATTATAACCAGGTTTTATTGTTCTGTACAAAAAAGTATAACCCTAAAAATGGAATGCAAATCAAAAGGAAGTTGAAGCACAGCTATTACCAATCTGATTCTGCACTAAGCCAATAGGACAGGTCTAGACTTAGAGACTAACCAGCAGCCATCCAAGAGCTTTGAGAAAACACCCCAGCAGGGTGCCATTCAGAGAAATAAATGCCATTTCTTAACAAATAGATCACAGGCTTGAGGGGACTCTACAGCTACCAAACCACACTGTGAGTAGCCACAGGCACTGAGCACATCAAAGGGAACAAAAAGGTAAAGGGAAAGTGCTCTGAAGACTGGCAGTGACAGAAGGTGGTTGTTTCAGGTTACTGCTATGGAGAGTAAGTACTGTACACATGCCAGCCACTTTAAATACCCTATTAACATTTTAAAGATACTCTCAATAACTTTTTCTAATTTTATTACTTTTCACTCTTTGTTTTAATGCCGCCTTGAACCAATGCCTTCCCCTATTCATTTTGTCCTTCTCTATTTGGCACACACACATTTGTCTGTGTTTCTAAGCAAAGTTCAACTTAACATTACTGTGTTTTGTTTGGAAAGTCTGGTTTGCTTCACATGCAGATCTTAAAGTAATATACAGAACAAACTAAAGGCTTCACATCCTGGGAAGTGCACCCTCAACCCCCACTGACCTCAGCATAGGTGCTCAGCACCCCTATAGGATCAACCTGCCCCCCTCCCCCCCCCAATAGGTATGTTTGTAGTAGTGGCCATGAAAAATAAGATAAGAAAACAGAAATTGATTATTAGGGTATTTGAACCAAATCATCAATAAGCAAAGTGTACTAAATTAGTACCCATTTCATATATTAGACCACATCGTGCTTACCACCATGAATAATGCCACTGTATTCACAGCGGTAGTAATCACAGCAAGCAATAAGAAGTTTTGCAGGATTGAGCTGTAAAAGGGTTGAAACTTCCATAAGCACATAGAAATTGGCTAAGCAGGATCATGAGTTGGGATTCAAGACTGGTGAGTTACACAGAGCAGACACTTTACTCTTTGGGTCAAGAGGAATGTGGAAGGGGATGAGCGTACCCACATCATCAGGAGAAATAGCAGAAAAAAAAATCACTCGTAATCACAGTGGCTACATTGTGTTCTCTAAGTGCATGTGTGATGGAACAATCAGCCTCTGAGAAAAAGGGAACACCAGGGAGAAGGCCACTGAAAGATTACACTGAAATAGCATCCTATAATATCAATCCCCTTCCTTGAAGCATAAGACAGCCCAGGGAAGTGACAGAGAAGACGACACCAAATTCATGGTGCAATTTGCAAAGCCTGCGCCCCTCCATTCAGATATGGAGTCTCTTTTTCTTGAGTTGGAATTTCCTTAGTGTTTTCTCTGGCTCTTGGGCCCCAAGAAAAGCTGATAGTACTTAAATCACTGCTGAAACCAGCCCTCTTGGAATCAGGTGAGTGGCTTGAGATTCTGGGAGTGGTAGAAATGCAGTACTGCAGTTTCATAAGGAAATGGCAACATGCTTGTTTTTTGAGTGCTTTTCTATTTTTTCATGCAGCATAAAGTTGGCGTCCTCTTTCTTCTGTGATGGCTAGCAGAAGGCTGGAATTTTTAGTACTTCATACACGTGGCAGTTTTAGAGTCAGAAATCCTCACACACACTCATCCCAGCAGAACCATTCTTCTCTCTTTCAAAACCTAACGTGGGGTTGTTCCCAAACTGTCATTCTAAAGTCACTCAGTTCCACTCATGAAGTCATCACATGATTCTGTAGCTATAACAACCTAACATTGTTACTAAAGCAAACGTCTCCCACAAGAATTTTAGAGATGTGCCACAATCTTGGAGTTAATCTTACAATGATTATTTTAAAATGTGTTTCCTCTCCAATACCTTTTTAGACATAAAACACTATTTTTTCAAACAAGCTGTGTACAAAAGCCAACTTTATTAACAAACTAAACTTCAGTAAGATGTTTCTTTGCAAAGGGACTAATATTTTTCACTGTGAAAAGCCTTTTCCCTAACTTCTAAAAAATATTTAAAGTGGATAGTTTTTGAACAGGGCTATTTTTTTAAACATAGGCTACATGAAGAAAAGCTATTCTGCCCCTATGTGTGACGTGAAAGTGGAGCTGTATCACCTAGTATCACAGGGACTGGTCTTTGTGCATTGGATTGTTTAGAACCCCACTCATGTCCCTAACCATCCTCTGCACATTGGCATGTAGAGAACTGCTATGGAAATGAGTTCTGTTCCATGGAGGGAGCGAACACCCTTTGCACATGGGGATGCACACCAAGCTATGGTGAATTAATTAGAAAGGCGGAGAGGTGTATAGACTGAAGCCAAAAGCTGGTGGGAATCATAGGCTCATAAATTTGAGATGTCAGGTCTCTTCAGGCCAGATCTTTCCAGCAAAATTTGTTTTTTATATGGGGCTACTGTTACTTAAACTGGTGTTACCTAATTTTATGTGGTGATTTTTTTTAAAAGAATTTTAAATAAAACTCAGAATGCTTGTACTGTATACAACAACCATCTTGGCTGGCCTCCATCTTTCTTTGTCTCATTACCCCAAGTGGGGCTAATGTGCTATTCCACTAAGGGTATGTCTACATGACGGGATTAATCCGAATTTATATAATTCGAATTTGGGAAACAGATTGTATAAAGTCAAATGCATGCAGCCACACTAAGCACATTAATTCAGCGGTGTGCGTCCATGTACCGGGGCTAGCATCGATTTCTGGAGCGTTGCACTGTGGATAGCTATCCCATAGTTCCCACAGTCTCCCCTGCCCATGGGAATTCTGGGTTGAGATCCCAGTGCCTGATGGGACAAAAAACATTGTCGCAGGTGGTTCTGGGTACAGCCTCACCCCTCCCTCCCTTCCTGCATGAAAGCAACGGACAGCAGACAACCATTTCACGCTTTTTTTCCTGGGTGAACACTGCAGACTCCATACCACGGCAAGCCTGGAGCCCGCTCAACTCAAGACAGCAGTCATGAACATTGTAAACACCTCGCGCGTTCTCGTGAAGTTTATGCTGAGCCAGGACCAGAAAAACGAGGCGAGGAGGCGGCAGCAGCACAGTGACAAGCATGATGAGGACATGGACACGGACACAAATCTCTTAAACCACGGGCCCCGGTGCTTTGGAGATCATGTTGTTAATGCGGCAGGGTCTATCCATGGAACGCCGATTCTGGGCAAGGGAAACAAGCACAGACTGGTGGGACCGCATAGTGTTGCAGGTGTGGGATGATTCCCTGTGGCTGCGGAACTTTTGCATGCGTAAAGGCACTTCCATGGAACTTTGTGACTTGCTGTCCCCTGCCCTGAAACGCCAGAATACCAAGATGAGAGCAGCCCTCACAGTTGAGAAGCGAGTGGCGATAGCCCTGTGGAAGCTTGCAATGCCAGACAGCTACCGGTCAGTCGGGAATCAATTTGGAGTGGGCAAATCTACTGTGGGGGCTGCTGTGATGCAAGTAGCCAAAGCAATCACTCAGGTGTTGCTAGGAAAGGTAGTGACTCTGGGAAATGTGCAGGTCATAGTGAATGGCTTTGCTGCAATGGGATTCCCTAACTGTGGTGGGGCGATAGATGGAACCCATATCCCTATCTTGGCACCAGAGCACCCAGGTACCCAGAACATAAACCGCAAGGGGTACTTTTCAGTGGTGCTGCAAGCACTTGTGGATCACAAGGGACGTTTCACTAACATCAACGTTAGGGGGGTTATACAGGGGCTGTAGCGGCACTCTTATCCTGCTGCTGTTCCTGAAGCTCCACCAGACGCTGGAGCACGTCTGTTTGCTCATACAGCAGCCCCAGCATTGCATCCTGCCTCCTCTGATATTTCTGCCGCTACCTCTCATCTCGAGCGTCTCTCCTCTCCTCACGTTGGTCCCTCCTGTCCTCACAGTCACTGGCTTCTTTCCTATACTTTGAAACCATGTCCTTCCACTCATTCAGATGAGCTCTGTCACTGCGGGTGGAATCCATGATTTCTGTGAACATATCGTTGCGCATCTTCTTTTTCCGACACCTTAGCCTTCGGGACGGAGGAGGGAGGCTTGAAGAATTTGCAGCTGCTGGAGGGAGGGAAAAAGATTTTTTTAAAAAGATACATTTTGCAGAACAATGCTTATACTCTTCCACGGTGACCAACACTATTCACATTACATAGCACATATGATTTCTGTGCAAGGTCGCATTTTGCCTCTTAATATGGAGTGCCTGTGGCTTTGCTGCTAGAGACCACAGACGCAGGTCCGGGCAACAGAATTCAGCTTGCATGCGGCCATGGTAAGCCATTGTCTTTCGGCTTCTGCGCCCTCTTTTCCCACATACCAAGCAAAGCCCGTTGAGTGCTGCGGTTTTCCTGTTAACCTTCAGCAGCAGAAAACAAACTAACCACCCCCCCCCCCATCCAATTCTCTGGATGATCGCTTTATCCCTCCCCACACTGCATGGCTGGTATCAGGGAAGATCCCTGCAGGAACCAAACTAACGCCCCCCACCCCACCATGAATTCTCTGGGATGGTATCAGGGAAGATCCTTGCTAGCCAAACGCGAAAAGCTCTGGGCCAATCCCCTCCCCCCCCCGCTGCGCTTGGCTAACTGCAGGGAAGGATTTCTTTTCAGCCACAGGCAAACAGCCCAGTAGGAACTGCCACCTCTGTCCCCTTAATTAAATTCCCGTATTTCAACCAGGTTATCATGAGCAATATCACTCTCCTGAGGATTACACAGCAAGATAAAGAACGGATGTTGCTTGAATGCCAGCAAACACCGGGACCATACGCTGCCAGGCTTTGTCATGCAATTATATCAGATTACTTGCTGCAAGCATGGCACGGTAAAGTGTCCTACCATGGAGGACAGAATAAGGCTGCACTGCCCAGAAACCTTGTGGCAAGGCTTTTGGAGTACCTCCAGGAGAGCTTCATGGAGATGTCTCTGGAGGATTTCCACTCCATCCCCAGACACGTTAACAGACTTTTCCAGTAGCTGTACTCGCTGCGAATGCATCCCAAGTCCTCAGGGCAAAGTAATCATTAAAAACCCTTGCTTTTAAAACAAGTTTTATATTTTAAAAAGGTAAACTCACCTGAGGTCCCTTCCATGGGGTCGTGGTCTTGGATACCGGGTTGGGAGGGTACTTCAGTCAGGCTGAGGAAAAGATCCTGGCTGTTGGGGAGAACGGAGTGCTGGGTGCTCTCTGCAAGCTCGTCCTCGTCCTCCTCCTCTTCCCCGTCCGCAGAATCCTCAGGTGTAGCTGATGAGATTATCCCCGCCTCGGAATCCACGGTCAGAGGTGGGGTAGTGGTGGTGGCCCCCCCTAGAACTGCAAGCAGCTCGGCGTAGAAGCGGCATGTCCGCGGCTCTGACCTGGAGCGACCGTTTGCCTCCTTTGTTTTTTGATAGGCTTGTCTGAGCTCCTTGACTTTCACGCGGCACTGATCTGAGTCCCTCGTGGCCTCTCTCCATCATGCCCTTGGAGATTTTTTCAAAAGGTTTTGGCATTTCATCTTTTTGAACGAACTTCTGCTAGCACTGAATTCTCTCCCCATATAGCAATCAGATCCAGTACCTCCCATACGGTCCATGCTGGTGCTCTTTTTTTATTATCGGCCTGCATGGTTACCTGTGCTGATGAGCTATCTGTGGTCACCTGTGCTCTCCATGCTGGGCAAACAGGAAATGAAATTCAAATGTTCGCGGGGCTTTTCCTGTCTACCTGGCCAGTGCATCGGAGTTCAGATTGCTGTCCAGAGCGGTCACAATGGTGCGCTGTGGGATAGCTCCCGGAGGCCAATACCATCGAATTGCGACCACACTAACCCTAATTTGAAATGACAAAATCGATTTTGGCACTACTCCGCTCATCGGGGTGGAGTACAGAAATCGATTTTAAGAGCCCTTTATTTCAAAATAAATGGCTTCGTTGTGTGGATGGGTGCAGGGTTAATTCGATTTAACGCTGCTAAATCCGAATTAAAGTCATAGTGTAGACCAGGCCTGAGTAACTGTACACTGCTCTAATGGTGCAAGGGGGTATCAAAACAGGTAGAAATGACCTCTGGGAGTACCTCAACATAAGAGGGTATTGTCAGGGTAGACTGGTAGGCGAGAGGATGAATACAAGTCACAGACAAGGACGGTGCGTGGACTCCAGCTATTCTGTGCTTCTCCTGGGCCATAGAGTCGTATTCCATTAACTGAAATATTCAGGTTACCTATCGGACTTGAAACTCAAACTAGGTGAATAGTTAGACTGGGAGGAAATCAGTGTTGCCAACTCTCACAGTTTTATCGCAAGTCTCACAATAAATGGAGTTTTTCTCCAAGTCTAAACTCCTGGACTTATGTGAATCCTTGAAAATCTCAATGTGACAGTGCTGAAAACCAGAAGCTGTACCAGCACTTGAGTCAATTAGTTCCCCAGGAGCAGGCCTCACTGAAGGAAGAAATGTCTAATTACTAGACCATTAACTAAAAGAATTGAAAAGGAGGTCAGGAAGGAAGTGCAAAGGGAGGAGAAAAAAAGAATTAGAGAGAGAGCGCGCACGCATGTACACACTGGCTAACCAGGGTAAAGGGAAGTGTCTGCATGGAGAGATTTCTTCTTATGATTGGATGACACTGTAAATAGAATTGCTGCATGGTATTGTAAGGTGGTGGGGGTTGATAAAACACAAAGCACATAGCGGTGGTTACAAACCAGAGATGTCAAAGCCATTTATACAAAAAGACAGGAGCGGAGGGCTGTGCCCTGTCACACACAGTTTTCATTAAAAGAGGGGGGAAAGCTTCTAGTTCTCATGGTTATGAACAACAAGCTTGAAAATGTGACCTACGTGCATCGTAAAGGCTCAAAAACCAAAAGGCAATTAAGGATGAGGGATTTTTTTTTATTAAGCCTCTCAAATGATCTGGGTGGAGGGCTGGCTCATGACTTTTGAATTCTTAGGGATAGCAATATTGGATATTACTTATGACCATATTTGTTATATATGACTCACAATTTGATAGGACAGGAACAAGCAACTTTTACTTTGGCCGTGAAAAAGAAATGGAGGCTAGCACACTGCAAAGACAGTCAGGAAGGAAGGGGTCCGATACAGCAATGATATGGTATTAATAGGACTATTGAAAATTAAATGGAAGTCTGCTTGACAGCCAATAAATCTGGTTTATATCTGCCTCACTTTGTAAGAAAGGAACTTAAATATTTTTAAATATACACTCCACCTATGTAACTAAATCTGTTTTGGTGCAAAAGAAGACAGGAAAAGATTTTAAATGTCCTAAAATTCCCTAGGGTTGTTCTTCTCCTACTAGACTACCTCTCTCTCTCTCCCCACCACTGCCTTCAGAGCTACAAAGATCCAATGAATTTATCAGGCACTGTTATTTACAGATACTAGGTCATCCAATAAGGGAGTAGAAACCATGTCACATGACATAGGTAATCAATTAGAACAACAAATTCTGAAAAGTGAATACTCAAAAGGAGTACTCTCAAAAGCCCAAATGTGATTTGGGGAGTATTTGCTGAACTACATAAAACAAACATTTATAAAAATCATTAACAGATCATGGATAATTCATAGACTGAAAGGAGGATCCAGTCCCAGGACACCTATTTGCAATGAAGAGGTTGACCTGCTCTACTCAGCACATGCATATTGTGGAAGTGGAATGAACTGACTTCTGAACTGCATATATTTTTGCATATATTATTCCAGTAATTCCTTAGCTTTGAGTTGGAGGGGCGAAAAAAAACAAAAATGTAAGTTATCATGGAACGGCTAAAAAAATTCCAGTGATTTCTGTGATTCCCAACTCTACCATGAGAACACTTTCTAGGGTCTATTATATGTTTAACATATCTTCCTAGAAAAAGCTATAGGATAGGAAACCAGAGGTGTTCTACCTTTTTTACTGTGAAGATGCCTTCTCCCTTTCCATATACTAGCTTGCAGTTGCTCATTTGAATCTCTAGCTAAATAAATTATCAGCAAGTTATGCACAGTCCTGTTCCAACAGAATGTTCCAAATATTTGGAACTCCCATTAATTGCAATGGGACTTGTACCACCATGTCTGCCACAACATCCTATTTATTTAGAATTTAAAATAATTAGTGCTGACATTGTTAGTTTCATTTTATTGTTGAAAAACTTTGTCAAATTAAAGGGACCAGACACACAGAGCAATTCTTCAAAATAGAAAGAAAGTAAAAAAATCAGAATATCAATTAAAAAACAGGGTCACTTGCAGAGAAAAAGCTCCTACTTGTTTTCTTTGAAAATTATGTATAAAGTAACCTAATCAGTAGTTGGCATTTACTTTTTCTTTTTAACTCTAATGCACTGTATAATCTTATTTGTATCTAGTGTTTCTATGGAAACTTCTCTCCCATGTAAACTTCATTCTATTTAATAATTAAAAGTACTTAAAAGCAAAATTGAATACTTACCGGTACAAGTACTGATTATGTTAATTTAAATTATAAATGCTTTCTCCTCAGTGTGATCATGTATTTTTAAGTCCTTTAGACAATCATGCTTCAAGCACATTTGGGATGGAGTATGTGCACTGATAACTTTCATATGGTAATAGGTTTCAAATTTCATGTAAATCTTTTTTTTTAACCAGGAGCATTTATCTTTTATTCATTATATAATCCTCTTTACATACAATGGCTATATGAAATATCAGTAATAATCAGTTTCACCCTTTTGATTGCTTAAGAATGTTATGTAGTTCAGAATTTGATTTTCATGTCTTCTGGCTGCAAGGCCTCTGCATATTCTCCCTGGTTCATTTGCTGCACAGAGCCCAATCCTGAATTCCTGATGCAAACACACTCAGGCCCTGATTCAGTAAACCACTTAAAGCACAAGCTTAACTTTAACTGTGGCATTATTGGGACTATTCATGTGCTTAAAGTTAGGTAGGTGCTTATATGCTTTTCTGCATCAGGGCCATAAGGCTGCTTGATTTAACACTTCTTCTTAGTGTTTGCGCAATGTGTCTTGGATTCATCACCGAATTTGGTCCACTGGATGGATCACTAGCTTCCCCAGCCTTGCCCCGATGGGAAGCATAACATGAACGTTGATCCATAACCCCCAATTTTACACTAATGGTGTTATACTGACTCATGAATATGCCAAAAATTAACATTAAGCTTGGCATATTAGTCAGCCAGGCTCCTTGCAGATGTAAGGTTAGTCCATGCAAAACTCATGAGAGCATCAGGGCCTTGGATGATGTAGCATCCACAGACCATTTACAATCCATTAAAAAAAAAATCATACAATAAAAGTAAGAGGCTTGGTTCTCACTTTATAGATAATCCTGTTCTAGATAACTAAAGGTTAGAAGACTGGACTCAGGAGGCCCAGTTCTGCAATTAGTTGATGCAGGTGGACCCTGGTATCCATATGGAGCCCCATCAACAAGGCTTTTCAGGCCCACAGGGCCCCCCTGAATTCATCTGTATATAGGATCAGGGCCGTGTTTCACTTTCCCTTCTAAAGCTGTTCCTGAATTTCTCCCTCTTGCTTATTTTGTTATATTCCCTTTTTGTCAAAACAGTAAACAGAATTTTTTGTATGTTTCTATAACAAGCACAAAGAAATGATACACACAAAGAACTGACTCCTCTGTAGCAATGCTAAATGAATCCATCTCACTATATATTTTCCATTTTACAATAGCAAGAAAAAAACAAAACTGAAATTCCATCAAACAATTGTCTTCTGAGAGTTACTGTCGCTGCAGGATAAGGGAAAGAAGTTTCCTACATATATACAGTTTCTTTTGTGTTGCATAATACACTATTGTTCATTAAACAATACCAATAGAGCAGTTTGTAAGGGGGAAAAAAGAGGTGGTTATGTTGGATAACAGTGCAAAAGCATACCATATAACCTGTTGTTACTAAAGTCTCTTATTTTATAAGTGTGGAGCACTTGGCAAAGCCTGATGGTAAACCAAGTAAAATTATATTCTCAATAACTAACATTTCCCCCTTTTATTTATATATGGCCAGAATCTGCTACACTTACTCATTCTGTTTAGTACCTTACAAAATGATTGGTCCCATTGAAATTAATGAGGCCACTCACTGAGTAAGGTACTAGTACTCTTGTAAAGTGCATCAGATTCTGACCTTCATTTATTACAATTCTTGTCAGTCTAGTTATAGTAGTAAAATGATCTAGATGGGAAACTGGAAAATTCTTATAAAGGAAAGAAAGTAGGAGAAGTCAGATGGTTAAATAAAGTTATGCAGGAAAGGAAGAGTGCCAACTGTGAGCTAAAGGTAGGACCTCTGTTATTGCTTGGGTTCGTTAGGTTAGGATTGTATATCATACAGAAGTAATATCAGGATTTTGGCAGATATAGCTGGGCTTACCATTAAGATTAATGAAAACTTCAATGATATTTTAGAAGGCTTCAATTAGCTTTTTCTGGCATTTCTTCACCCCTGAATATTTTTGATGGAAAAACATTACAATTGTTGAGAAGCCTGGAAGAGATTTTCCTTTTACCAAATGGATGGTAACACGACACAATAAACTTAGTGCCCTTTATGCACACCAAAGACAGGTAGGGCTATAAATAATAAAAAAAATAATAATAATGACAAAATCCAGTTTCTAAGCCAAATTGATGGGATATAGGTCAGAACAGATCTAAAGGGCAAAAAGCAATGACAAGATGAATGAGCCAATACCAGCAAGGTACACTGTATGAACATGTCAAACCATATGTGGAAATTCAGGTCACCCGGAAAAAAAACCTTTAGGTAAAAACATAATGGGAACTCCAGAGCAATCCAAATTTCTGGTACTCTAGGAAAAAAAGAGTCCAATAAATTGACCGATCTGTGTAATTATAAGTCCAAATGCTGTGACCCACACCTGATTCATCTTCTTGTAATCTAAGAGCAGTTCTCCTTCAAAAAAACAAATCTCCAGCTGAGTGGTATCCTGTAATATGTGCGTTGTTAAAAGGAACAGAATAACATTGTATACAAATTGAACAGAGTTTCTAGACGTGCATGCAAACGTGTCAGACTTTGCAACTATTTGTGAGATGGCAATTTGTCTGACCTTTTTGGTTCTAAAAGAGTAACCAGATGCTTTGTGGTCTGTTTTGAGTCAGACAGATTGCTATCTAGCAAACAATGTTTCCAAATGAGACTAGTGTGATTTTGGTTTTGATTTTTCTATTGTTCACATTCCTGGGAAAAGCACTGTGTGGCTACTCCAGTCCCAGCACTGCCAGAATTCCAGCAAGAGAAGCAACTCTCAGAAGGTGTGTTCATCTTCTGTTCATAGATTCAGGCCTGGCTTGACATGAGTAATTTGATATGGATGAGACTTCATGTTTTGGGAGACAGGATTACGGAGATAAATGGGTCAGCTGGCTGGAAACAGAATGTCTTATACTAACTAAAATAAGGGGGAAACAGCAAGGGAATCATTTACAATGGACAAGAGAACAACGGACAAGCCTGGAAACTGAGAGGAGGTAAAGAGTAAGTTGTGCATGGATAGTGTGTGGACAGAGCATGCTGTACAGGAAGTGGTTTCTACAAAGTGACTAAGTCAACTCCAAAACGCGTAATGCAATGAATAGTAAATGCAATGAGATGTATAAATGTACAAAAGAAGAAGTTTGCTGTGTAACTTTGGATGTGTGGTATGCCCTATACCCACCCCCTAGGTTTAGGCTGATTAACTCAGTGTAGCTTTACTGTATGCCAAATAATGGAACCTGAGTGAGGAAACCAGTGAGTTCTTTGGGAACTAAGTGGAAGGGGTCTCAGAAGCTACACCAACATAGTGGGGCCATGACTTGGATTGGATCTATGTGTCCGGAGCAGGTAACATATAGTCTATTTATACACATAGCTTTACTGTTAAGGATTGCAACCCAGAAGTTTAGCAATAGCAATCGAAGCATTTAAATTTAAGGAGGTTGCCAGGGCACTGAAGGAGTAGGTTAAAATCTCAGGTTAAATCCCCTCTGGGTTCCCCAGAGATGTAGTAGTGGGAGATTGGGACTGGGTG
The DNA here is from genome assembly GCF_027887155.1 of Malaclemys terrapin pileata. Taxonomy (NCBI): domain Eukaryota; kingdom Metazoa; phylum Chordata; order Testudines; family Emydidae; genus Malaclemys; species Malaclemys terrapin. The sequence goes on from NC_071509.1 coordinate 97,126,649, forward strand.
GAAAAGTAACTCCAACAAGTAGTGCTGAATAAAAATGCAGGAAAAAGAAGCAAAAAACGGTCCCTTTGAAAAAACTTTGATTATCCAAGACAATGCCCAATGGGAGAAAAAGATATAAGGCCAGAAGGGATCACCAGATCATCTAGTCTGACCTTCTGTAAAGGTCATCAACCCAGCATCCACACAACTGAACAGAACCCTATAGCTATTTGTTTAATAGAGGAGTATTTAGCTGAAGGTTCCGGCAGTCTAGTCTGGCCTCACTGGTTTGTGTACGTATTCATAATTTTTTATGTTTTTTAAAAGGCATGAAAAAATGGTTATCACCTTCCTTTTTTAGAAAGTGACAATGTGGTGCTAGTGTGGCCGGTGGCTTAAAAAGACCCCAAGGATTCTTTTGTAACCCAATGTAAAAGCTAATTTTGAAAGAACTACACTAAATGACTAGATAGTCATAATGCTCCCTTAAAAATCTATGAATAGGCCTGGTTTGGCAGAGAAATTATTTTTTCTTACCTCATGCTGGTATCCCAAATCAACTCAACACTGAAGAACTCAAAAAAGGTTGGTTTTTATCTTCATGTTTGGCATTGACATTAGTCTCTCATGCACATTTATTTTGCTCACACAATTAAATTAAACAGATTACAGAAGGATGAGTCTGGTATGATATACACCTTGAACTTTGGTCAGAAATCCTTCTTGCCCATCATCATCTTTAAAATGTGATCATTGGGTATATCAGAGCCTTCTGTCAGGAACATGGGAACGATTGCCATATGGGTTCCTCTTCAAATCATCTGATTTCATTATCTATGTATGTACTTAATCTGCTCCCATCACCCATAGTAGCTAAAGAGCTCGCTATCATTAATGAATATTTAGCCTCACAAAACCTGTGAAGTAGGATCCCCATTTTACAGATGGGAAACTGAGGCACATGACTTGCTTGAGATCACACAGGAAGTCTTCAGCTGCATTAGGAATTAAACCCAGGTCTCCTGAGTCTGGACTAATGCCCTATTCATTAGATCATCCTTCCAAATATAATGTGAGGACGCACATATAATTGTTTAACAAGAACTGTTAGGCATACAAGTCTCCATTGTGCTCCTCGGTCAGATGAAATAAGTAGATTAAAAATATCATGTCACCCAAATCTTCAAGGTAAGGGAATTGTAATATATTACATTATCACACATGCAGAGATGTTTAATGTTTCATTTTAGAAAGGCTCCAGCTAATGAGATGGGGAAATGTTAAAATTGTAACTGCCTTTTCTGATAGTCTAAAAACATGAGCAGACGATCTGGCTCAGTATATTCAATGTGAAATTAAGTTTCCTTGACTAAAAAGTGACTAATTAAAAATAACTTTTTTCTTTTATGGTTTATATTTTTGTAATTTAACCAATTAATAATTTGACAGCAATTACATTACAATAAAGCTATCCATGTAGTTATTAGTTAATTGAATTATTTCTAAGGTAATTAAAATATCTATTTTAAAATATAGCTTAAAATATTTAGTATTTAGCTTCTATTCTCCCTTCCTTTCCCAGATCTTTCCTAACACCAATGGCCAGGCTAGTCACTGCATGACTAACGCACACAGAATTTGAATGAATGTACTAAACCTCATGAGAGGAGGGCTGAAGTCACTAAAGGCCAATCAAGAACAGGGCATCATTGTGCTAGGCACTGTACAAACACAGTCCCTTCCCTGAAGGGTGTGTGTGTGGGGGGAAGGATAGAACAACACAAGCAGAGTGAACAATGTGATGGCAGCAAAGCTCCATATTTATTTATTTATTTGGTGGGGGCGGGAGTTAGAAGGGGATCCACTAAATGGAAAGAAAAGTGAAGAAAGTGTGCCAAAGAAGACAAGACGGGGAAGAAAAGGGGGAAGTGTGGAGTGGAGCTGAGGTGGAGAGACTGTTAGGAAGGGGGAGAAGGGAGAGGAAACAACTAATCAGCACAGCCAGGCAAAACTGTATGTCCAGAGGTCCTCGTTTTGGTTGCTTTTCTACTATCAGCTGGAGTCTCTGGATGACTCTTCTCTGCAGTTTGCCCACAATGCCACATGGTGGCGGGAGAAAGCACCATCTGGGTCCTAGTACCCTCAGAGTAGGGTGGGGTCTGTCCTGCACAGTTCTAGGTCCAGGGATGTGAGGCGGGAAGGGGTTGCACCAGCTGGGCCCCATTTTACTCTCTCCCCCCCAGTACAGCAGCCCCTGGTTTGGCTTCTTCTACTCCTACCAGCTGGAGCCTCTGCCGAGGAAGGACTATTACTATTATAGACACACTCACCCATACCATGATACCCTTTTAAAAGTAGACAGGTAGTAAACTCTGGCATACTCTGTTTAAATATATTAAAACAAACTTGTTTGAAAAAAGGATATCATCATTTAGGGACACCTTTTCAAAGTGCTGTTTATCTGCCCTATAATGTTAGGGTACTAATTCTTGGGGGCACTTAAGAACTTTCAGTTCAGGAAGAACTGGAGTATCAAAATCTGTTGCCTTTTGAATTATGGAGGTGTGACAGCTCCAACAGAACCTCTAGGGTTCAGTCAAGCTTGATTCAAACACCAAGGACTACTCTCACTGGATGGATTAAACAGTGTTTTCCTGAAACCATTCTCACTGCAAAACATGCCTGTTTCTCCAGAGAACACTACAATTGCCATTTAATTCCACATCAGAGTGCTCTCAGCCTGGGCTCCAGCAATCTAAGCATATTCTTCCCTGGAAGCAACAACCTTTCCCATGGCCAAGCTCTCTTTTCTAACAGCTGACCTCTTGGTGAGGCTCAGGTTTCAGCTCCTCCTTCCCTTCCCATGAACCTTAACTCTTCCCTCCTCTTACTGTTTCCCAGGCAGGATGGGATCATATTTCAGTCCCTCCCACCCTCCTGGCAACAAAGGCAGTCCTTCAAAATGCCATGATAAATTAATTAGGGGTTCATAAATCAAAGTTAACACCTTCAATTGCACCCAGGGCAAATTGGGCGCCAATGAACTTGCTGAAAAATTACTTTAAATTGTAACCAATAGCTAACATGGCAAAGAAGGCAAGCAGATGTGGTGGCTATTTATTATTTATGCTGTATGTAGATAAGTGCTAGTTCCCTTCCAGAGCAGAGTTAGACAAGGTACCTGCCCTGAAGAGTTTGCATTGTAGAATTTCTACATGGCACCACAGTTGAGGGTGAGAACAAACAAGAGGTGCTCACAAAAAATTGTTAAACTATTAACAGACTTAGGATATCGTTCAGGCAAATCAGGGCCCAGTTCTTTGGTCCATCTTGAGCTCTTCCAAGCACAGCTCCCAGCATGAAAAGTAAAAGGGGCACTACATTCTTTCTGTAGTTCCTCAATGCTGGAGCTGTCCACATAGCAATTCAGAGCAGTGCTCTTCATTACATCTGATTGGCTGTCTGTGGCCCTATTTGCCCATTCAGGGTGACAGGGACTGCAGAGTGCAGCAGCGCTTCAGCTATGCCCTGTTGAGCCTAGCCATTCCCTCTATGCTAGAGGAATCCTCAACTGGCTTAGTTAAGCCAGTTTTACAGTCCCCACTAAAACAGCACAAAGAAGCTATAGTGCACAGAGAATCTGTGCCCCCTGGTGCAAAGACTTATAAGGAAAGCTACATGTTGGGTTCTCATTGAACCTCTAAATTTTCAAATGAGTGCATGAGTATTTAACAAAGCAATTCCCATGAAAAAATAAATAGAAACATTACAGTTAAACCCTCATATACAGCTACACAGCTTTAAAATTTTAGAGGAAGTAATGAAGCTTATTAAAGTTGCATTGATTTGGAATTTCTGGGGGCAGATGGGGTGCATGTTTTTTTTGTTTGTTTGTTTTTTGTTTTTTTAAGTCCTGGTGTTCTACATTAGAACTAAATGAATTCTAACAGCAATTACTGTATAAATGTAGATACTGTTCATGCTATGTAAAAATGCTAGTTACTTGAAAATGACAAATGGCAAGAGAAATATTGAATCCCAGCTGGGATTCTATTTCCTTGTTTTCTGAAGAAGATGCAGAAGTGGTTTTTGCCCTAGTTACATTCAGTTTTTAATCTATCTGTAAAATACTATAACTGATAATTGGAGGGAAAACAAATGCTATTTCCTAACCAAAAGTAAACTCACTTAGAGTAATTGTATTGAACTTCCATCCCATCTTACAAACATGTATCTTCAGCATAATTTATGAAGGCTTCATTTTGAAATATTTATTGCAATTTTTAAAGGGAGATTGGTAAAGATCAGTTCAGCTCTCTGCATAACTTCTCTAATGCCCAAGCTTTAATTGCATTTATCCATCAGTGTCACATGCGGTTTGGAGAATGGATGTGAGGCCAGAACTGTTAGCACTGACTAGGAATAGGCCTTTGATTTAATTAACAATAGTATCTCTGTAGAGACGTTAAAGGTTATATTCATCTTGCTTTAATAAATTGGATTCAGCCTCTTTATTTGGGTAGAGATCAGTGAGTGATGTTCAAGTCTACTTCTTAGAAGTGGCAGAACATAAAGCATGATACACTGTAGCATGGTGGTAAGCTTGACCCAATTTTTTAAAAATGATTAATTACCTCACATTATTAAAATATATCAGTATGTTGATCATAGTACTATGCTAAGGTACGCTTCAGCGAGATAAATGACAGAGTTTTGACTGTCCCCTTGATTCTGTTTTGATATGACCTGCCAAGTAAAATATAAGAAATGGTTTTCTATCTTGAAATCTATGACATGTTCCTTCATTCTTTTTGCCTTGATGGTCAAGTCACTAAAAACTCTGAGCTAATTAAATTACTCATGTGAAGCTCATATGCCGAAAAGACTAAAGAACATCAAGCATGCATTGCTAGTGCCACATGATCCTCATTCAATTTGTCTGTCTTCAATCCATCTTAATTTGTTTTGCATTTTATGTATTTCATGTGCAACACTGAACACCTTTAAAATTATCATCATAGAAATGTTGTTAAATATAAATTCTAACTAATGCATGAAGCACAGGAGCTGAACTTGTGATCAGACAACTAAGAGAACATAATGCTAACTTCAGCTCCCCCATAATGCAGTTAAGACTCGGCATAGGCAGCACTGTTTTCTAGTATTTCATTAAAATACAGAATGTGCTATGGAACTGGGTGCATGATGAAATGTGTCCTCTGGGTATTGCAGTAGCTCCTAACCTGGTGCATCAGAGAGCTTTATTTTGTGCATAAATGTCATATAGTTGTTTGAATATTGTTGGGTTACAATTTATGTGTCCTACAGTTCACATTTTCCATTAAATTAGCTATATGAAAGATATTATTTCGGAACTGATAGAAATATGTGTGGCATGCACTGAAATGCAGCTAGAAATCAGATTGCATAGGCACTCTAATTAGGGCCAAATCCTCATATGATTTACTCCAGCTGTGGATCTGGCCCTCAAAATCCTGAACAAGATTTTCTGATACCATTTATATAATCTTAGAGTGAAGCCTATGCATCAGGATTTTTGTTCTCACAACTTCATGTCCAGTCATATTTGAAAACAAATCACATTGAAACGGATGAGAAAGTGTCTATTCAGGACAGTCTTAAAACAGTCTGTCAGAAAACAGTATATGCCAGAGACTACAGAAGCAAAATAGAGAAAATACAATATTTTGTACTTGGGTATTTATTAACAGTAATAGTACTACTGAGTTGAGTCTAAGTTTTAATGCCAAATACCACTAGAATTAAAGCTGGCTGGGAATCTTCCAACAAAATAAAGGTTGGTCAGAAAATGCCAATTAACCCCAAAACTTTTGATGAAAATGTTTCTGCTTCAATTACTTTTCAACAAACCACAGGTAGAATTCTCTCAGAAACCTGGCAGGTTTCCAGCCAGTTCACCTGTTGGGCTGCTGGGGAGCCTGGCCTTCCACAGTCTGTGACACAATGTCAGTGCCACAGTATAGACTCCCCTGGCCCAGAAATCTAAAGACTTCAACATTCAGCTGGTTTCTTGAGATGCTCAACTCCCACAGTCTGGTGAGCCAGCTGCCCTGAGATTCGGACAGTTCAGGGGGCCAGCTAGCCCAGAAGTGTGGAAGTCCTGAGTTTTCCAGCCCCAGGGCAGTCCAAATGCCAGGGCTGACATAAAGCTGCACACTCTGGAAGCCTTGGCAATTGCCGATTGAAATTGACATGATTCTTGTCAGTTTTTTGGCTGCTATTTAGTGGGAGGCAGCTGTGAAATTGCCAAGAATCATGTAATTTTAGTCAGCTTTTGCCAGGGTCTCTGGGGAGCATATTTCATTTAGTAAATACCATGTGTCAGTATTTTGAAAAAAAAAATACACCATTTCTAGTTCATGGGAAATTTTTCAAAAATTTTTTTGTTCTGAATCAGAATGAAACTAAATTTTGCAATGTCAAAATTTCCTAACAACTAGAAATTGAGTTTTGGCCAGCTATAATTAAAGGAACACCAGAGGAAAACCTTGTCAGAAAATAAATGGAATATTCTGTTTTTCAAATCACAAGTAAAGGCTAACCATATATCAAAGACAGGTTCCATGAAGTTACATGGATCTTACAGATGTTGAGAAGAGCAACTCCTAATGATGTCTTCAGCAAATAGCTGATAAAAGATCATGAACTACAGATTATATCTTTTGTAGAACAAGTATCTATGAAGCATGCAAATAAACAGGATTAAAAACAAAAAAATTAAACAATTTAAAAAGGGAGGGCAAAGATTTTACAAGAATTTTTTAAGGCAATTTATCATTCTGTCTCCTATTGATAAATATAGCTAACTGACAGCATGTTATGAACCCAATGCAGAGTAATTCACTGAAACAAGTGAGAAAGTCACACCTTGTGTTTCAGTTGGGCAACAAATATGCATAATCTGGGCAACTAACATATACTCTCATAAGTATAAATAAAGAAAAACTATACTGGTGTGCTATATTGGTGGGAGGCAGGGGAAGGCTCAGGCTATTTGTTGCTATTTCCAGATCTTGCTGAAGTACGTCAGGTCCAACCTTCTTCTTTATTGTAATAGAAATAATAGGTCACCATCAAAGACCACATAACTAATTAACAGTGTCTTTGTTTACTAAATGTTAAAACATTTATTTAGTACAAATATATAGTGTGAATTCAACAGTCACAGATAAACTCAGAGACCCGTCATAGGTCTGGCTGAGTTGTGCTTGGCATCAGACCCCAGGAGTTGAGCAATGGTGGCTTTATGCCACATGTGTTCTCCTAACCCTAAGGCCAGTTGAAGCCAGTTCAGCTCTCAGAGCAAATTAGAGTAGTCTCCAGACTGCGCCTGACTGCCATCAAGGCTACAGCAGGTCTGAAGATCTGGCCTTGAGTGTCTTCCTCAAGACATCTTTTCTGTGTACTCTCCCGTGCTTCTATAGGCTCGTTTTTATACATGGAAGTCATATTTATAAAGCACAAATCTACTAAACGGCACAATCTAAATCATTTCTCTCAAAGAAGGTATAACACCAACTGATCATGAGAATTACACAGGGATCCAGGAAATGTTCTGTATAGCCGAATTTCATTAAAGGATATAGAAGCCTAGATGATAAAACTATTAAACCTGGTTTACAATCAGAGCTCAGTGAAATTTTTTAGCCAAAACCTTTTTCAGCTACAAATGCAGATTTGGTGATACTAAAATGTTTTGTCATTTCATGTCAGTTTTGCTGAATTGTTTGTGTTAAAAAAAGATGAAAAAAAGTCAAAAGATTTTGCTTTGACATTTTCTAAATTGAACAGTCTGATTTTGTTAGTCACAACAACTTTTCAATTGGAATTTTTATCAATTTTATTTAATTATTTTTTTAAAAATACTGAAAATCAAAATGAAACATTTCATTTTGGGTAGAACAAAATGTTTTGTTTGATGTGAAATTAATTTTTTACTTTGAGTCACTGAAAATTTGCAAAAAGTTTGTTTTCAGTTTGACCCCACTTTCTTTTTTTTTTTTTAAATTGACAGCAAGCTGAACAGTCTTATTTGTACAGCTCTAATTATGACGACAGTCACAAGGTTAAAAAAAGAGAAACTAAGTCTTCACATTTTGGGTAAATTATACATCATTCATCCTCAAGATGACCTAGAAATCCTCATATTTTAAATCTTCAGAGCTGAGTGCTATGAGAGAGCTAAATTCCGCAGTTGTTAAACCTGGGTGATAGCTCAAAGATTTTGTCTTATAATGGCCGCTTACATTTTGATAGTCCTGCTGGATCAGCAGAGGGACTGGGTTCACAAGTTCAGATCAAACATTTTCAAAGTTATAAAGCAAAACTTACATATTTTCTTATAGCATGGGATACAGACATTACAAGTGAGATTAATGCATGCAGCAACTTACAAGCATTGTAGAGTCTAAATACTAAATAAATTCTTATCAGACTAATATCTATTTTGAGCAAAACTAAAACGCAGGTGAACTCGTCTGGTCTCCAGCTATGATTTTTCAGTTCTTAGCTACTGCCTGCAAATATGAGCAAGAGTTGGCATCTGCTCTGCCAGCATTACAATTCCTACTGACACTGAGTAGCACCTTATTCCAAGTATAGTCCCAATAAAGCAAATGGTACATCTTGTCAAGTCAAATGCTACCCAATGTGCTAGGGCTATTACAGTCTGTGCCTCTGTACGTACATTGTCATAACTGCATTTTAGCTAAAAAGATCATCTCTTTTTTACATCTGCCCTGGCCATAGAAGTTTCGTTTTTGCCCTGGCTGGTGTCAAAAGTAACCCAGATCTACCTTGTGGAGAAAGCAGGGTAGTTATTAAGAAAGAAAAGGAAGTCCCTTCCATCTGGAAAATGCTTGTTATTATTCCTAATAATCAATGTTTAAGAACATATTTTTTAAAAATTACCACTGGCAAAATGTTATCAATCCATCAACACATTTTTATATATGGCTGTGGACATGCTTTGGTTCACTTATGGGAAAGCACTTTCTATGTAAATGAATTGCTTCTTCTTGAGCTGTCATACATATAAAGCATACGAAGCAGCTAGAAACCAGCCATATTATCTCATAGACCCAACCTTCATTAGGAACAATGCAGAAAAGCATTACAATGTGTGAAGAGTAATTTAAATTATGACTTTTTCGATAGAATAATAGTGGTTTGTCATTTATAACAAGCACAGAGTAGGTAACAGGGAAAAAAAAGCTTTCAATCCTAAAACGTTCCATAGGTAATTTAAATGCATATGATTTTTTTCAGTAATAAATTAGAGCTTGGAGACTTTGAGAATAAATCCTGCCTGAAGAGCAAGTTTGTTTAAATGTATTTGGGGGGGGGGGAGAGGGATTCTGTGTTCAGTGCGGGAACAGAGAAGTGGGATGCAAAGGCAGCTTGAACCCACCTTTACATTCTCTGGGTTCTACGGCTGGCCAGGGGGCAGTTTAGGATCCCTACCTAAGCTGCTCTAACTTATGGTCTGCTATGGCCAAGAATAGCTGAAAAGTAGCTCACAAACCCACACCAGGGGTTGTGGGGAAATGGTGCCAGGACTGTTTGGTCAGCTTTTCACCATATAGGGAGCCCTCTTATGCCAGAGGTATTCTTGGGGGGATATTTCTTCCCCCTTTACTCCATTGGAGCAGCATCAAGAGGCTGGTGCAAAATATAAAATCAGCTCCCAAGTGTTGCTTAGGGGTAGAGCTTAGAAAAATCAGGTTCCTTTCCCTTGTTCTACAACTGAAGGCTCGTAGGAGTCTGATCCTGCTCCCATTGAAATCAGAGACAAAACTGCTATTGTCTTAAATGAGGAGCGAGATTGAGCCCTGAACTTATATTTTCCTCCATTTGGCAAGACTCCATTGGTCTTGTACTGGAACTCAGGAACTCTGTACTGTATTCCTGGCTTTGCCAGAGACTCCTCAGACAATCGATATAACCTTTTAAGCCTCAGTTCTCCATGTGGAAAACGGGGAAAATACTTCCCTATCTCATAAGGGTGTCGTGAGGATAAATGCATTAATTTGTGAGGTGTTCAGATGCTATGGTAATATGTACTCTAGGACAGACTATAAATAATAAAAAGTACTGCACACAGGCATTTTGAAGTTTAATTAATATTTATGATAGGTGAAACAATACAAGTGGTTGTGTATTTAACTAGATTCATATAGAATCACATCATGCTTGAGTGCATATATGGTTGTGACAGCCACATGGAAGATAGTCTTTACCATGCACCATTAGTTGCCTTGCTTGTACTCTAGGAACACAACTGCCCTGCTGAATCAGACCACTGATTTCTCAAAGCCACTATCCCATATTTGACAGTGACTGTTACCAGAGGAAGGTGCAAGAAAGCCACTAGTCGACAGTTATATCCACCTCATTTGATCTTATACTAACATCCCAAAGAGCTTCAAAGAGCAGCCATTTAAAAATATTAGACAACCTCCAAGAAACAGGTTTTATTTTTTTACCCCCAACTTGAAATTTCACCCATCAAATTATACTGGCCTCATCCCCACTGTGGTAATTACAGTGGACGAGAAGCTGGATATGAGTCAACAATGTGTCCTTGTTGCCAAGAAGGCTAATGGCATATTGGGCTGCATTAATAGAAGCATTGCCAGCAGATCGAGGGAAGTGATTATTCCCCTCTATTCGGTACTGGTGAGGCCACATCTGGAGTATTGCATCCAGTTTTGGGCCCCCCACTCCAAAAAGGATGTTGACAAATTGGAGAGAGTCCAGCAGAGGGCAATGAAAATGATTAGGGGGCTGGGGCACATGACTTATGAGGAGAGGTTGAGGGAACTGGGCTTAGTCAGTCTGCAGAAGAGAAGAATGGGGGGGGGGAATTGATAGCAGCCTTCAACTACCTGAATGGGGATTCCAAAGAGGATGGAGCTAGACTGTTCTCAGTGGTGGCAGATGACAGAACAAGGAGCAATGGTCTCAAGTTGCTGTGGGTGAGGTCTAGCTTGGATATTAGGAAACACTATTTCACTAGGAGGGTGGTGAAGCACAAGAATGGGTTACCTAGGGAGGTGTGGAATCTCCATCTTTAGAAGTTTTTAAGACCCAGCTTGACAAAGCCCTGGTTGGGATGATTTAGTTGGGGTTGGTCGTGTTTTGAGCAGGGGGTTGGACTAGATGACATCCAGAGGTCTCCTTCAACCTTAATTTTCTATGATTCTATCAAGTTTCAGAGTAACAGCCGTGTTAGTCTGTATCCGCAAAAAGAAGAACAGGAGTACTTGTGGCACCTTAGAGACTAACAAATTTATTAGAGCATAAGCTTTCGTGGACTACAGCCCACTTCTTCGGATGCATCCGAAGAAGTGGGCTGTAGTCCACGAAAGCTTATGCTCTTTTTATGATTCTATCGTGTATGACATTGCGATGCTTATAAAATTTGGGATGGATTGTGAGCACTTTGGGGGACAGGGTTAGAATTCAACTGGTCTGAAATCAGCAAGATGAAATTCAGTAAAGACAAATGCAAAGTACTACACTTAGAAAAGAAAAATCAAACTCTTTTTGTTTGATTGGCCAGGTGGTAGTACTGCTGGAAAGGATCTGGGGCTATAGTGGATCACAAATTGAATATGAGCCAACAATGTGATGCAGCTATGAAAAGCACTAATGTTCTTGGGTGTATTAACAGGAGGTAATTATCCTGCTCTACTCAGCACTGGAGAGGACTCAGCTGGAATACTATGCCCAGTTCTGGAAAATGAACTTTGAGAAAGATGTGGACACACTGGGAGGGATAGCTCAGTGGCTAGAGCATTGGCCTGCTAAACCCAGGGTTGAGAGTTCAATCCTTGAGGGGGCTTAGGGATCTGGAGCAAAATCAGTACTTGGTCCTGCTAGTGAAGGCAGGGGGCTGGTCTCGATGACCTTTCAAGGTCCCTTCCAGTTCTAGGAGATAGGATATCTCCATTATTTAACAAAAATGATAAAAGGTTTAGAAAACATGACTTATGAGGAAAGGTTAAAATAGCTGGGCATGCTTAGCCTTGAAAAAAAGAAGACTGAGGGGGGACTAGATACTCTTCAAATATGTTCAGAGCTGTAATAAAGAGGACTACGATTGTTTTGCATATCCACTGAAGATAGGACAAGAAGTAATAGGATTCATCTGCAGCAAGGGAGATTTAGGTTAGTTATTAGGAAATTTTTCTAACTATAAGGATAGTCAAGCACTGGAATAGGCTTCAAAGGAAGGGTGGGGAATCCCTGTTTTTAGAATGGGTTAGACAAATACCTATCAGGGATGGTCTAGGTGTACTTGATCCTGCCTCAGTGCAGAGGGCTGGATCAGATGACCTCTTGAGATCCCTTCCAGCCCTACATTTCCATGTTTCTATGATTCTCTTTTTCATCAGTGCATCTTTAAATGCAAAGGGACAGGGATGTGAGGAAATTGAAGATAAAATATCTTAGAGAGAGAGCGCGTGCACCTCTCTGCGTGTTCTCTCATGCAGATTTGATATCTTTGTTATGTTTCTTCAATGGTTTTCCTTAATCTAAGATTAAAAAAGTCATAAGATTAAAGTGCATGTTTTTCTCTTTGTATATGGAAAACATAATATTCAGGATGAGCAATATTTCACCCCTAGGCAAGTAATAGGTTTAAGGTCTAATATCTGTAACCCAGTAGGTGTTTTAATTCAGAGGAAAGCCTAGATTTCTCAGATTCTATTGAGACACAGTGGACTGACTTCTAGCTGTGGAAGGCCCCAAGATAAAAGACCTTATAATCATGACATTGTTATTCATAGAAAATATTTTAAGGTCAATTTTAGCAGCTCTTCAAATGTATTGAATTATATTTTTCTCTTCCTGAGGTTTATGCATTTGAACTTACATTACTTAGGAAATCTGGAAACAATAGGATAAGGAAATGAAATCTAAAGTTTCTAAAATATTGATAATAGGGCTTTTTCCCCTGTAAAATTTGTGGCATATACCAAAAGCATAATAGTAGGGTTATAAAAGTTTTACTGGCTCTCGCTTTGGATGATCTGCATAACTCATGGCTTTGCCACTTCTGAGTAGTACATCTATCTGAAACTCATGCCAATAAAACATTTACACAACACTATGCCATCAGGTATTCTTTATTTATAATGCAGGTTGAATCTTAAAGTCAGCAGAATTTCAACATGGGAGCTTTTCATCGCTGAACAAAATAAGCACTACTATCTTTTAAAAGTGAACTGAACACAGTTTTAAAAATAATGCTGGGTGAGATCCCAAAACAGGAATATCATGTGCATGTCAAATCTTACACATTCCTTGGGCAAATGTATAAGAATGTAATATGATCGAAACATATGTACAATCCCCTGTGCTGTGGAGAGGATGGTATGATGAGACTGCCTACAATGGCATGTAGCTGATCTGCAACTGCTAGCAGCAAATATCTCCAATGGCTGGTTATGGGACACTAGATGGGAGGGCTTTCAGTTACTACAGAGAATTCTTTCCCAGGTGTCTGGCTGGTGGGTCTTGCCCACACGCTCAGGGTCTAACTGATCACCGTGTTTGAGGTTGGAAAGGACTTTTCCCTTGGGTCAGATTGGCAAAACCTGGGGGCATGGGTCACTTGCAAGTCTCTAACTCGAAGTCCTTAAATCATAATTTGAGGACTTCAGTAACTCAGCCAGAGGTTATGGGTCTATTACAGAAGAGGGTTGGTTAGGTTCTGTGGCCTGCAATGTGCAGAAGGTCAGACTAAATGATCATGATGGTCCCTTCTGATCTTGAAGTCTATGAGTCTAAGAAGAAAATACATCTTACTCAAAATGTCTAAAATCAGTGGCCGATATCATCCTACCTGTGTAAATGTCCATCTACTAACTAGAAGGTAGAAATGACAAATTTGAATTCACCTCCTTTTGGACTACAGATCAAATAATGCTGAGCATACAGTGTTTTCACTATGCTAGCCCCATATCTAGGCACACACCTGTAAATATGTGCATCTGGAGGACTCCTAGAATACAGTCTGTTCATCAAGAATGCACTAAAATACCTGTATCTAAAGAAACAGAGGATAAAAATGTCATATATGGACATGTGAAATTGGCCAATCATCATGTGTTTGTATATATTATGCACAGTATCTATCTAGGAGTTAGCAGGGGATTTGTCCCACCATGGTAGGGGGATTTCTCTAGGTACACAGTACCCCAGCTGAACCTAGTGATGAAAGGATCTGAGTCCCTGCCCCTATTCACTTCACCCCTATACCTGCCCACCTTTACTTCCCTCCCCAATAGGAGCCAGCCTCGTGCCACACAGGGATGACTGATGCTTCAATCTTTCTGTGAGTAACTCATGTCCAGGCCACTTTTGACTCACTTGTTACTCTTTTAATTGATAATCACTGCAGTTCATTTAAACATGTATACAATTTATTAATACCAAAACAGTCTTTTGGGGGATTAAAGAACACTTCACAGTGCAAGCACTGTGAAGAAATGTCATAGGTAAGGGTCAATGCAGCAGTCCACTGAAGTGCAATAAACATTATAGCTACCACAATTGTACAAGTCCGGTGTCTTCTTCCTGGGCCTGGATATGCTGCTGATGTGGCATTGCCTCAGGATGTTTTTTGACTATGTGATGGCACCCATTTCCCACTTTTAGGTCCCACCCTCCTGTCAGGTGGCATCCCCATCTGAGTCTGGCATTTAATGCCCTCTTGATTGGTTCCAACTGTTGCACCTGCTACCTTGCTCCCTGACTGCTGCTCCTCTTTCAGTGTACCCTCGGCCCAGCTTACAGTTGGCTACCTTCTGACTTCTCCCTGATTCCACTGCAGCTCTAAAAAAATTGGTGACCACACCTTCTCCTTCCCACGGGATCCCTTGATCATGACGCCCTGCCCCCCTGTCACCAATCATAAGAATGGGTGGGGAAGGTACCATCTTATCCATCATCCTCCCCAGCCAGCCTGAAGCTCTTCTGTGGTCCTGAGGGACGTGGCACCATGGCCCGGGAAATGTCTTTAAGGGGACATTTGCTCCCCTTACATAGGCAGCTATACCACAGGCACCACTGTACAACAAACCTTCAGTCCCTCATTCAGTTACATGACTAAAGAAAGAATCCTGAATTTGAAATATTATGAATATTGCTTTCTTACATACAGACTGTATCATGTACCAAGCTACGTGGAACTATCAGACAATGAAAATCCAAATAAGATGCTTTATACAAATAAATCCTAACAGCTAAAAGAGCACAGGTAAATGTTAATGAGGCGTATTTATCACCTAAAACTAAAAAAAAAAAAAAAAAAAATTAACTCAGGTTTTTGCAGGTAAAATACTTTCAGTGTACTTTTGAAGAGACGTGCCAAAAGAGAATCTCTAATACAAATATGAGAAAGGTAAGGTAACATGCAAGCTACTGTATAACAGTGAACAGAATTTTAAAGTTTATATCGAACTTGCAAGTCATTCTGAGGTAAAATGCTTGTGGGAATTAATATGCAAATGATTTAGTGATGCAAAAGGGAGAAGGAAGTCAGTAAATAGATTTGAAAAAAGTAGTGACATGGCTGAAGGAATGATAGGGGAAATACATTTTCTCAGTATAATTTGGGGTGGGTTGAAGGGAGAGTAAACTAAGCAAAAGACATGCTAGAGAGAAAGTCATCAAGGCAGGAGACGAACTGAGCATAGACAAGAGTTTTAACCACAGGGATGGAGAAGAATGGTCAAATTTTAGATAGATTATAGAAGAAAACACCGCAAGTGCCTGGATGTTGGGAGACAAGCAGGGCCATCTCTAACTTTTTTGCCGCCCCAAACAAAAAACAAAAAAAACGAGTGCTGCCCCACCGTAACAACCCCCCCCCCCCCCCCAAGCACTGCCTCGCCAAAACAAAACAAAAAACCCGGAGCGCTGCCCCACCACCCCAAGATTGGCCGCCCTTTAGAAGGTGCCGCCCCAAGGATATACTTGGTCGGCTGGTGCCTGGAGCTGGCCCTGAAGACAAGAGTAAGGAATGCCATTTGACACAAATATGAGAGCCTGCATGATTGGGAAGATGGTTGAAGGAGTTCATTCGAATGCTGTGCTCCTTGGCACATAACTTGTAAGCAGACACATTAGGGATACTTACAAATCTAAAATCAGAATAAAAGTTTGATTAAAAAGTAGGATGCCTTGCATTAGGCTCTCTCACAGTGTGTCAGATCTACAACTTTTATGGGTAACCTGATGCAACAAGACGCATGCATTGTCTTATTGAATGAAATGATTCATTCTCTCTTAAGTTAGAATTAATCACAGCAAATTTATGTACACTTTCTCTAAACCGGTATGCAGAAATGTGCAGCCAGCAAAACCATGAAAATGCCTGATTCACTTGTCTTCAGTGCAGTACATTTAGAAGAGGTATCCTCTATTCAAATTGAAAAAAAGATATCTGATCCAAGAGCAAGTGATATTTTAAGAAAATTTGTGAAGCTCTTTCAGACCATATTGAGTAATGCTCTTTTATGTTCTAAATTAAGGCGATACAAATTCCATCTCACTCAAAGACATTCTCTTTTTGATCTACACTATGAAATACAAGATTGTTTGAGTGCCAAGACAGGTAATCAGTGTTATGATTGTCCACATTTATTTTTGATTAAAATTCTTATCAGTGGCAAGGATAAGAATCATGTATTCAGTGGGGGATTATTAGTATAGTGTATATGTAGTATATTAAAATTCTTGGAATATTCCTTGTACCCTACTGCTGTACATCTGAATTCCAAAAAGCATGCCCTGTTGGAAATGTCATAGTGAACAGTTCAGAATATGGCCTTGTGTAATTAAGAATATTCTTGGAATGCAGTGTCATTGAAACATATCTGCAAATGTATAGTCAATGCGGCCCAAATTCCACAAGATACTTAAGCACATACCTACCTTGAAGCATGGGGGAAGCCCCATTGAAGTCAATGGGACTATCCCTTGCGGAATTGGGACCAAAGTTTGTTGATTTAAAGAGACAGTGTTGAGTCAAATGTGTCTCAGAATTTAGGTTTTGCAAAATTAATATTATACAGAACTTATGTCATTGAAAATGTTATTTTAACATTTACAATGGACTTTTTTTTTGGTAATGCAAATCAACAACTTTCTATGTGTTCAAAACTCAAGTATTGAAACACTAGTGGTTTGTAAGAACCTGAAATTGACTAGAAACAAAATGAATGCCTTTGTCCAAGTTGAAAGAAATACAAAAAAGTAAACCCACAGCATAAACAATGAAGAAAGGTTTGAACAAGTTCTGAGAAAGAACTTAAATATTTGGCCCATTTTTAATCGGAAAGTATCCTTTAACAATCAAGTAAAAATAATAAAATATTCTCATAAATAGTATAACCTTTAACTATGATTTATTAATTTTCTGCAGTAAATTTAACACTTTTAATGTGGGGACTTTTGTATAAATGTAGTTCTTTTCAATAGTCATTTTTATACAGCAGGCTAAGTACAGTGAAATTAAGTTTGCAGTCTGAAATATTGTCATATTTATTCAGTATGTGCCTGGGCAGACTCAAAAACATGTACAATCAATGCAAGCTGTAGCAAGTTAAAACAATTTGGAAAAATATAAATATTAATTAGAACACGTTAAAAAAAGGGACACAACTACTTGCATAGCACACAAACAGGTCTTGTGGTACAATGGACTGGAAAGTCCAAATCATATCTTTAAGAGAGGTTTTTTTTTTGTTTTTTTTTTTTTATGTGCCAGAAGGATGGAAACAGGGGTTCTATCAAAAAAATCACCACAGTGTTGTATATTCAACAACCAGTGTCCAATTATAGCAAAGTCAATTATAGTTCTGTGTTACGGTATAACATGTTCAGGTTTAGCTTACATCATACTGTCATCAAGTATATCTTCAAAATATTTTTCAGCTCCATGGCACTAGTATTGCATAGAGATGTTTACAAGCACTAAGTAAATTCATATTCATATCACTGGAAATATGGATTTAGATTGGTGTCATGTACAAGTTTTTCATTGCTGGTAATAATCTCTCTCTTCCTGTTTACAAACAGCTTAGTCTGATGCGTTCTCCTAAACTTTGGACAAAATAGAGCAGCTGGTGAACTTGTCTGACAGTAATAGGGACACAGCACAGGGAGTTTGTGCTCCCCCCACCATTCGTGTGGCAGGGTTTCTTTCTAGAGTGTAGGTGAGCCAGCTGCCACACCACGGCCTTAAGGAAACATTCCAGTACCCATACAGTTAAACCCTGATCCAGCAGAGCACTTAATCACATGAGGAGTCCCACTGACTTCAAACATAGAATCATAGAACCATAGAGTTAGAAGGGACCATAAGGGCCATCTAGTCTAGCCCCCTGCCAACATGCAAGATTTGTCGTGTCTAAAAATGAGACTACTCACAGCACATACAATTAAGATTATGTCTTTCTTAAATTTCTGCAGGTGCTTGCTTATGCTGTGGTCAACAGCATGTTTCAACCGGTGAAGCATGTTGCTCCCCTTCAAAGCAGCAGCAAGGTGGCCCTGACAGGTAATCTTTTGTTGCTCCCTAAACCACCCTGCCTAGCACCTGAAGGAAGTTTCTTGTTCTGGATATGCAGCTGGGACATTCTATTGCATGCCTTCCGCCATGCAGGGCAGGATTTTGCTCTCATAGCACCATGCATAAGACTCCCAAATAAATACCCATGAGTTTGTTGACATCCTGGACCTGGAGTAATTTATTCAAACAGACTTTTGATTGAGGGAATAACTGATTATTTTGATTTTGTTAATAAACTATTAACTGACTTCATTTGGTGCATTTTCACTTAAGACTTCTCAAATATGGTCATTTTTTAAAGTGAAAAATGAATATTATGCCCTTTTGTTTTAAAAAAAATAAACACTTAAGTTTTGGAGGGCATCAGAAATTCTACCAAATCATGCCCTTCAAAAAAATGGATTTGTATTTGCACACCTGGCTGTAGTCCTGGGTTCCAAATTCAGCACATCTGAATGGGCATCTATCAAGTAATTTACATGTCATTACAGATCTGCAGTTCAACATTCTAGTTAATAAAACTTTGGCTCCTTCAGAGCTTTGCAGATTAGACTGTCATCCCATATGTCCTGAAATGACTGAAGGAGCCCTTTAATATAGGAAAATTGGAAGAGTTGCAAATATATTGTAAACCTAGAACTGTCAATTCAGAATTTTTGTTTCTGACTTATTCAATTTAAGATAAAAGCTAGATTTCTCCCTGGCTGTCTCAACAACATCATAATCAACAACATATACCTGAAGACAGTGACAACACAGGGCATCATCCTTGACAATTCAACAGACTGTTTACTGATTTCACACTGGGATAACTTCTGTATAAGTGAATTTATCAAGGACAGTGGTATTTATAATCTGAAAAAAACTTCATTCATGATTGAAATTTTTATGCTTTCAATTACATTTTGGACAAGATCCCCACCTCATATCAACTGGTATAGCTCCTTTGAGTTCAATAGAACTATGTTGATTTATGTCAGCTAAGCATATGGCCCATTAATCTTAGAAGCAATGTAACATGCTTTTACCTGCAGTTCAGGAGTCAGACTGAGTTGGTACTTACAGCTATGCTGACACTTTTATGGTGGCTCTGGTGGGTTTTTATTTTTTTATATTTTTGCAGACTTTAAACTTTCATTTAAAAAAGAAGTTTTTAGCCCTTATAATTAACAATCTATTGAATATGAACTGATGCATATGAATAAATTTGTGGGTAGCCAAAGAGAAATAATAGTTTCCAGTGAATATGAATAGAAGAATGTCCATACTAGGCCAGACCAATGGTCCACATAGCCCAGTATACTGTCTTCTTACAGTGCCAGATGCTTCGGAAGGAATGAATGGAACAGAACAATTATTGAGTGATCCATCGGCTGTCATCCAGTCCCAGATTTTGGTAGTCAGAGGTTTAGGGACATTCACAGCATGGGGTTTCATCCCTGACCAGGGCCAGCTCCAGGGTTTTGGCCGCCCCAAGCAGCCAATAAATAAATAAATAAAAGCCGCAATCGCGATCTGTGGCGGCAATTCGGCAGGAGGTCCTTCGCTTTCAGCCGGAGTGAGGGACCTTCCCCTGAATTGCCTCCGAATAGCTGGACGTGCCACCCCTCCCCGGAGTGGCCGCCCCAAGCACCTGCTTGACAAGCTGGTGCCTGGAGCTGGCCCTGTCCCTGACCACCCTGGCTAATAGCCACAGATGGACCTATACTGCATGAACTTATCTAGTACTTTTTTGAACCCAGTTATATTTCATCCCCTGGCAACGAGTTCCACAGGTGACTGCGTTATATGAAGAGTATTTCCTTATATTTGTTTTAAACTTGCTGCCTATTAATTTAATTGAGTGGCCCTTGGTTCTGGTGTTATATGAAGAGATAAATAAAAACTTCCTTATTCACTTTCTCCACACCATTCATTATTTCATAGACCTCTATCATATCCCTCCTTAGTCATCTCTTTTCTAAGCTGAACAGTCAGTCTTTTTAATCTCTCATCATATGGAAGTTGTTGCATACCCCTAATAATTTTTGTTGCCCTTCTCTGTACTTTTTCCAATTCTAATATATCTTTTTTGACATGGGGTGACGAGAACTGCACACAGTATTCAATATGTGGGCATACCATGGATTTATATAATGGCATTATCACATTTACGGTCTTATCTCCCCTTTTCCAAATGGTTCCTAACATAGTTAGCTTTTCTGATTGCTGCTGCACAATGAGTGGATGTTTTCAGAGAACAATTCACAATGTTTCCGAGATCTCTTTCTTGAGTGGTAACAGCTAATTTAGACCCCATCATTTTGTATATATAGTTGAGATGTGTTCCAATGTGCATTACTTTGCATTCATCATCATTGAATTTCATCTGTCATTTTGTTGCCCAATCACCAGTTTAGTGAGATCCTTTTGTAGCTCTTTGCAGTCAACTTTGGACTTAAGTATCTTGTGTAACTTTGTACTGTCTGCAAACCTTGCCACCTCACTGTTTACCCCTCTTTTCCAGATCATTTATAAACATGTTGAACAGCACTAGTCCCAGTACAGATCTCTGGATGACCCCACTATTTACATGTCTCCACTGCAAATACTGACCATTTATTCCTACCATTTGTTTCCTATCTTTTAATCAGTTACTGATCAATGGGAAGACCTTCCCTCTGATCCCATGACTGTCTACTTTGCTTAAGTACCTTTGGAGAGGGACTTTGTCAAAGGCTTTCTGAAAGTCCAAGTACACTATATCTACTGCATCAGGGCCGCCTAGAGGATTCAGGGGGCTTTGGGTCTTCGGCGGCAGGGACCCCCCTGCCGCCGAAGACCCAGCACTTCAGCAGTGGGTCCCAGAGCGGAAGGCCCCCTTGGCACCAAATTGCAGCCGAAGACCTGGAGCGGAAGAAGCTCCAGGGGTCCAGGGCCCCCGGAGCGAGTGAAGGACCCTGCTCCAGGAGCCCCGAAAAACTCTAATGGGCCCCTGTGGGGCCCGTGGCAAATTGCACCTCCCCTCTGGGTGGCCTTGTATTGCATCATCCTTGTCCACATTTGTTGACCCCCCTCAAAGAATTCTAATAGATTGGTGAGGTATGATTTTGCTTTACAAAAGCCACATTCACTCTTCCACAATAAATCGTGTAAATCTGTTTGATAATTCTGTTCTTTATTGTAGTTTCAAGCAGTTTGTCTGGTACTGAAGTTAGGTATAGTGGCCTGTAGTTGTCAGGATCACCTCTGGAGATTTTTTTTTTTTAAATGTGTGTGATATTGGCTGTTAGTCCTCTGGTACAGAAGCTTGTTTAAATAATAGCTTATATACCACAGTTAGTAGTTCTGCAGTTTCATATTTGAGTTCCTTCAAAACTCTTGGGTGAATACCATCTGGTCCTGGTGACTTATTACCGTTTAATTTATCAGTATGTTCCAAAACATCTTCTACTGACAGACCCTTCAATCGGGGATAGTTCCTCCGATTTGTCACTTTTCCACACCTGAGTCAGTTTTTTAATCTCCCTCACATCCTCTGCCGTGAGGACCAGTGCAAATAATTCATTTAGCTTCTCTACAATGGCCTTTTCTTCCTAGAGTGCTGCTTTCGCACCTCAACCATCCAGTAACTGCACTGATTGTTTAGAAGGCTTCCTGATTCGTATATACTTTAAAAAAAGTTGCTGGTAGTTGTGTCTTTTGCTAGTTGCTCTTAAAATTCTTGTTTGGCTTTCCTTATTTTACTTTTACACTTGATTTGACAAAGTTTATGTTCCTTTGTATTTTCCTCACTAGGATTTGACTTCCAATATTGAAATTATGGCTTTTTGTCTCGAATCGCATTTTACTCTGTTTAGCCTTTTTTTGGTCCTCAGACCGTTATCTTCAATTTAGGGTATACATTTAGTTTGAGTCTGTATTTTGGTGTTTTTAAAAAATTTCCATGTATCTTGCAGGCATTTCAGTCTTGTGACTTATCCTTTTAATTTCCATTTAACAAGCCTCCTCATTTTTAGTTCCCCTTATTGAAGTTAAACAACACTTATTTAATAATACTGTGGTTTCCTTGGTATCCCTCCCGCCCCCCACGCGCACAGACACACACACAATGCAAAGAGTTACATTTAATTACATTATAGCCACAATTACCAAGCAGTTCAGCTATATTCACCTCTTGGACCAGATCCTGTGTGTCATGTAGGACTAAATGAAGACTTGCCTCTCCTCTTATGGTTTCCAGTATTTGCTGCTCCAAGAACCAGTCATTAATGGTGTCTAGAAATATTATCTCTGCATTCTGCCCTGAGGTGACATGTACCCAGTCAATATAGGAATAATTGAAATCCCCATTATTATTGGGTTTTCTGTTTTTGTAGCTTCTCTAATCTCTGAACATTTCGCAGTCACCATCACCATCCTTGTCAGGTAGTCAGTAGAATATTCCTACTGCTATCCTCATGATTCAAGCATGGAATTTCTATCCATAGAGATTCTTTGGTACAGTTTGATTAATTTAAATATTTTACTCTATTTGACTCTATACTTTCTTTCACATATAGTGCCACTCTCCCACCAGCACAGCTTACTCTGTCATTCCTGTATATTTTGTACCCTATTATCATGTCCCATTGATAATCCTCATTTCACTTAGTTTGTGATGCTTATTATATCAATATGCTCATTTCATACCAGACACTCAAGTTCACCCATCTTAATATTTAGACTTCTTGCATTTGTGTACAAACACTTATAAAATGTATCTGTATTTAGTTGTCTGCCTTCATGTGATATAACTGAATAGAACTCTCTTTTGTTTGACTGTTTCTCTTCAGTTCCTATCTGTACTTTATCAACTTCTATCCTCTCCTCTTTATTAGGATATAGAGCATACTCTTTAATAAATCCTCCACTAAGGGATGTCTGTCTGAATTTTGTGTTCCTCTATACTTTTTGGTTTTCTCAGAGACCTTAGTTTAAAAACTCCTCTACAATCTTTTTAATTTTACATTCCAGCAATCTCGTTCCATTTTGGTTTAGGTGGAGCCCATTCTTCCTGTATAGGTTCCTCCTCTCCCAAATGGTTCCCTACTTCATAATAAATCTGAATCCCTCCTCTGAACACCATCACCTCCACGGATTGAGACACTGCAGTACTGCCTGGCTAACTGGCCATGTGCGTGGAACTGGAAGAATCTCAGAGAATGCTACCATGGAGATCCTAGACTTTAATCTCTTACCTAGCAGCCTAAATTTGGCCTACAGGACCTCTCTCATACATTTCCCTATGTTTTTGGTACCTACATGTACCATGACCACTGGCTCCTCTCCAACACTGCACATAAGTCTACCTATATGTCTTGAGAGGTCCACAACCTTTGTACCCAGCAGGCAATTCACCATGCAGTTCTCTCGGACATCACAAACCCATCTATATTTACATAAATCAAATCCCCTATTGCTATTACTTGTCTCTTTCTAATAACAGAGGTCCTGTCCCCCAGAGAGGTATGCTCAGTGCAAGAGGACACCATAACATCATCTGGAAGGCAGGCCCAACTATGGGATCATTTCACCTTCACTCCAGCTTGATGTTCTCCTTTCCCAAAACTTTCATCCTCCTTAACAGCACAGAGGACATCAGACTAGAGGTACAGCACCAGAAAGTCTCATCTATGTACCTCTGTCTCCTTTAGCTCCTCCAGTTCAGCCACTCTGGTCTCAAGAGCTCGAACTTAGTCTCAGAGCCATGAGGCAAGGCAGGTAACCATACATGCTACATTCAGGACAGCGAACTGGATAGTTCCCACTCTGCTGATGGACTTCTTCCTGCATTATTTTTACTCTTGCAGGGAGAGGGAGTTGTTTGTGTGTTCTCTGGTGGGGAAGGGGTTTATTGGCCTAAATTTAAAGAATGTTTATTAGGTGTATCTGGCTCACATGTTCTCTCTCAAAATCCCCCTATTTACTGCTCCTGTTCACTGTCTCCTCTGATTACTTAGGAGCTGGCTTTTTAAACCCTTCTGTCAGCTACTTCTAGGATTTTCTCAAGAAAAACCTTCACATTTACTTACTATTTTATAAAATATTGTCCCCATGTAAATAACTGCTTTTGGAAATGTTTTCAGGCAGTTGAGCTCCACTGAACATTTGGCAGGCTCTAAAAATCATAGCAAAACAGCAAGAAAAGCCTAAGTAAATAATCAGTAAAACCTGCTCCTTAAAAGGAAAGGTCATTGTCCCTCTAAATCTCTGCAGACATCTCTGAGCAACAGCATCTGACTATGGGACATTTTATGGCATGAATTTCATTGCTGACATTTGGTGGTAGACATCTCAGATAATATTTATACCGCTGCAAGACAGCACAAATCCAACCAACTCAATGGAGTTTCACCCTGTTATACTTGTAGTGAACTTTGCCCTCCTTCCAACAACATGCAGACACCATCTAGGAATTGTGGTTTCTATTTGTGGGCACTGATGTCTCTGTTATTATTCTGTAGTTTTCTAGCCCTCAGGTTTAAGCTCACCATGGCCAAAATGGAGTCCATAATCTTTCCCACCCAAGCCCTCTCCAACTGCTTTCTTTGTCACTGCAGACACCACCACCATCGTCCCTGCTACTCAGGGCCATAACCTTGCTGTTCATTTCAACTGGGACCTCTTGCTTGGCCCTCCTACCCTTGTCATCTTTTAATGTTGCTGCTGCTTCTCATATAACAGCTCTATGTTCTAGCCTTTTCTTTCTGCCCACACACCTAAAATTCTCATCCTAAAATCTTCTCATGTCTCACAGAATCATAGAATTGTAGGACTGGAAGAGACCTTGAGAGGTCCTCTAGTCCAGTCCCCTGCACTCATGGCAGGATTAAGTATTACCTAGACCATCTCTGATAGGTGTTTGTCTAACCTGCTCTTAAAAATCTCCAACGAGATTCCACAACCTCCGTAGGGAATTTATTCCAGTGCTTAACCATTTTAGGAAGATTTTTTCCTAATGTTCAACCTAAACCTCCCTTGCTGCAATTTAATCCCATTGCTTCTTGTCCTATCCTCAGAGGTTAAGAGAACAATTTTTCTCCCTCCTCCTTGTAACAACCTTTTTTGTACCTGAAAACTGTTATGTCCAACTCTCCCTCCACCTCCCTCCAGTCTTCTCTTCTCCAGACTAAACAAACTCAATGTTTCCAATCTTCCCTCATAGGTCAGGTTTTCTAGATCTTTAATCATTTTTTTTTGCTCTTCTCTGGACTTTCTCCAGTTTATCCACATATTTCCTGGAATGTGGTGCCAAGAACTGTACACAGTATTCCAGTTAAGGGCTAATCAGTGTGGAGTACAGCAGAAGAATTACTTCTTCTTACAACACTCCTGCTAATACTGCTATCATCTAGTGCTATCTTTTCCAATTGGCCTTGGCAAATTGCATCTTGCCCTACTTATTTCCACTCAAAATTGAGCTGCAAAGACCGTTTTCCTCGCTCATCACTTTGACCATGTCAGCCCCTCTCTTTGCTTCAATATACAGGTTCCCTCTTTTCCATCACATCAACCACAAACTACTTGTCTTCATTTTTAAGGCCCTTCATGGCCTATCCAAATATGCTATAGCGATATCATCTCCTACCTTCACTCTGTCAGTGATCCCTCCATCTGCCACCCATTTGTTGAGTTTTCAAATAAGCTCCTTTGCACTTTCTCCCATACTGCCCCATGCCAGATGATCTCCCTGTAAATATCTATTAGGACAGATCATTGTTCCCCTTAAAACTGCCCTCAACTCTGGTGCCTATAAATATTCAACAATGGTAGGTAATTGATGTGCTGTGACTGCTGCTTATCATGCTGACCAGTAATGTCTCATTACCACCTTTTGCTCTCCTCATGTTTGTTGTATCCATTTGTCATTTCTTGTCTTATACTTACATTGTAATCTCTTTGGGACAGGGATCATCTTTTAATTCTGGATTTGTGCAGTACCTCACACACAATGAGAGTTTTGATCCATGATTGGGTTCCTAGTTGCTACAGCTATACAAACAACATTGTTGTAATTGTGTGTTATACGATGAAAAGTTGTATAATATGTCACTTCTATCACACACTGCTGCTGAAAAGTTGCACAATGATAAGTGTGTAGTGGAATGGCATTATTCCACTTCCTTTGTCATGTTTTCCCCCCTCCCAAGAACAGTAAATGCAGCTTGAACTAAACTCATACATGGATTTAAATAGGGACTTATCTCACTATTTTAAAAAAATACTGAACAAATCTCAAACCCTGGACCCAAATAGTGCCTAAATCAGAGATAATCAAGTGCAACTATAAAGGCACAAACTGAAGCCATGTGATGTTCTACAGCTTTAAAATTCCACACCCCCTAAATGGATTTTTTGTCATGCAGGATGAATTCCATTGAATAACTCTGAGTTCCTATTTTAAAAAAAAAAAAAAAAAAAAAAAAAAAAAAAGATACCCTTGCTTCTTACCTGACAGATGGAATTTTCAGGCTGCATGATGGCATATTAAGTACTGTGGGATGTAGGAGAAATATTCCAGAAGTAATGTCCATGCTGCTTTCTACTCCAACAGGCCTTTGCACACAGTAGATTCCCATTGGAATATCCACTTTGAACCGTTCATTTCCAAATCTCAAATCATTCCAGTTTTATGAATTCTCATCTTCCCATTTATTTATTTAATTCAAAAACAAAACAAAAGTTTGTCATTTTCAATCAAAAACTAATTATAAAGGAGAGCATGAGTTTCAACTTTTTGGGTGGCTTAACAGAAAAGAACAATAGTCCACTACCAACTCCAATTATGTTTTAAAAAACTATTAAAATCTGCTATAATTAAATTCCCTTCTCAAAAATCTTTTGCATCTCACTGTGAGGCATTGGTTGGGGAAGAGGGCTATGGATTGTTTAAATTTCTAATTATTGAGGCATTGTGCTTTCTGTAATCAGTAATTATTGCTCCATATCTCCCATCATTCACAGCCATGAACAACAACATTTACAACTTTCCATTTTTATTAAGCAAAGCTAGCCCAAAGGTTTTTATTTTTTTTTTTTAAAGAAATTTCCTAGTAGTTGACTTAATCAAAAGGCTTCCTCAAAAATGTCTCCCTCATTCAGTAATACATGTGATGTTCTCTAGATAAAATAATCTTCTCTCCAACTCTAACCCCCTTGTAACTCCTTAAAAATCCAAGAGTTACTCATTTTCTTCTTCCACACAAAATCCATCAGTCCTTTCAATCTTTCCAACAAAACCCATTAGCCCCTTCTATTCCCTGCACACAGGTCCATTAGATCCCAACCAACCATATTTCCCCTCTTCAGTCCCTCATGGTGGCTCACCCATGTAGTTTTCTTATCTGACAACATGGAACTCCTGGATATTATGCAAGCTGGAAGGACTAGAAAATGTACCCCCATGGTGTATGTGCAATCTAGATGTCCCAGTATCCAGGACTATTGCATTTGCTATCACAGATTAATGCCTAATTAGAGCCAGCTGGTCCATTGATACCATAATCATAATTACTTTGATTATATAATCACTTATTATTTAAGACTGCAGAGTTACCATGAGTAAAACTTTTCATGATCTGAAAGCTAATGTTATGACTCCTCCTTTTGAAAATGCCTCTATACTTTCCCTTCCCTCATCAGATCTCCATTACAGCTTTTATATGACTCCACTGTGTGGGAATATATAATAGGCCAGAATTTGAAAGGTCCCACCAGTTACTTGGAGCACAGTGTAAGTTTCTGAATGAAAACCGAAGCTCATTTAAACATTTAAACTGCATTAGTTAGTTTTGTGACTGAGACTCATATTTAACAGAGTTGTTGGAAATCCAAAGGAGCTTTAAACAACCAATGAACAATGTAAAGCCAGAAATGAAAATATTTAAAGAGAAGTAAAGAGGATTTCAAATCCATTTTACACAGCTGCATCTGCTGTGACAGTTTATTAAGCTTTAAGGCAGGGGATTTTTTTTTCTGAAATATTTACCATAAGCTAAACAGAATTGTCACAGTGTCTCAACTAACTGCCATATAAAGCTGAACATTAGCATTTCAAAATGAGAACATTACTTGATTGATTCATTGAGTGAAATGTCGAGCAAAATCAAATCAAACTGTAGACCAATGCACAGAATGCAAAGGGGTCTGGAGGTGGTGTGGTGAGGTGGTGATATGATTTATATAGTGGTGGGTATAAGGAAACTGAGAACATGACGTTCTGCACAGCTTTACCCAACTCTGCTTTTATGGTTACTGAAGCAGGGAACATCCATATCTGAAGCTTCCTGTGTCTAATTTTAGGGGTGGAGCCCAACGTTTCCAGGGTGGTTCTGGGGGAGGGACAGCTGGCCATCCTGCCTTATTGATGTAGACACATTAATTTAAGACTCTAAACTTCCACAGTTTTTTTTCTGCCATTATCATAAAGACCAACAATATTAAGCAGACCATTAACAAATATTAGTAAGGAATGAACTATTACAGCATTCGTTAAAAATACACAGGCACAGAATCCTGCACTTCTCAGAAAGGTTCCCACCTCAAGCTGGCGCACAGGCTTCACCTATCTCAAGACCACTGTCTGCCAAAGAAATCTGCTACCCTAAGCCAAGAGAGAAGTTAACATCCTAATTTCAGTTGAAGTCTTCACTAAATACTTACACAGTTCATCAGCCAGGTGATGTAAGAGCCCTCAGTTTGAGAAAAACACTAGTTGAATAGGGAGTTAATAAGCAAGGTTTGGGCTCTCAAATACTGAACATTTTCTTAAATAGATTAGTTTCAACACATTACTGAAATTGTCTACAAAATGCCCGTGCTTAACTCTTGCTTATGTAAACTATTGCATTATAGATCTTTCTGCTTACTACAGCCTTTTTGAAAGGGGAAGGTAAGAAAGGGTTGGGGGAAAGACACAGAAGCAAGGGTCAAATCCTGTTTGTCCGACTTATGCAAACAGTTCCATTAGAATCAATAAAATGGCTCTTGTGAGTCAGGTAAGCAGGGTTTGACCCTCACTCTATGGTTTTAATAAGCCTTGATATTTAGACTGAAATCACACCATATGTGTGCCACACAGCTAGAACCTAGAATAAAAGATATTGACCTTTAAGCACTGGTTTCTAATTAAAGTTATCCATTTGAAATCACACCAATAGCTCTGACACCTTTAGCCACTCATAGAGTCTAAGTGTTATCTGTAAAAGCACCAAGACCTCAGAAGTTGAAATTAAATGTTCTTTAAAGTTTGTTTGTTTTTTAAAAAAGGCTTCAAATCTAAATACACATTCCTATGGGCTTTCTTTCAGCAGTACCCCTCTGATAGTTAAGTAATTTATTTTTGTATAATAAATACAAAAAATATAGAAATAAAGCATTATATTATTGCTAGGAAAAACTAGACACTTGATTTGGGCATGATCCTCAGATCTTACTGTACCGCTAAAAATCAGTGTTTGAAGCATAAAGCCTCTCATCTTTAAACACTCTTAAAATATACAATTATTCCAGCAAAATGATAACGAGGATAAATCTGGCCATGAATTTCCCAGAAACACTGATCTTATGTCCTCCTTGTATGAAAAAGTAGTATATGGAGCATATTTTACTATCAGTAGTAAAATCATTAGCACTGTTTGAGAAACAGGTTTTCTGATCCTACGAAACTCTTAGAGATTTCAATTTATTCCCCATTCTGCCTCTGGATGAAACAGAGACATTTCTAATTTTTTAATGAAAAATCAGACAGCGAAACCTCATAATAGCCAATTACCTGGTGATTAAGGCAGCCAGGTGAGGGCCCTACCCATCAGCTTCTTTGCTAATCTAGTGTGGGTCTCTCTTAGTCTTTTCCATGGAGCTGTTCCCCCTGGCGTAAACAAACATTTATTGGACCTGAGAAAGAGAGAGAGAGCATGAGAGAGAGCACGCGCAGAGCCAAGGGACAGCAGGGATTTGAACCTGATATAGTAGGAAGAGGGCCTAAAACATAAGCCCTTGTATCAGAGGCCTGGTATGAGACCCGAGCTAAAATAGTGGTCCAAGCTTTGCGGATACAAAGCAAATTCAGGCTGTGAGCTAGAGGCAGAATTTGGCAAGAACAGGACTGATATTGCAAAAACACACATTCCTAAGAGATTCTAGGCACAGAGCACTCACACAAATGCATTCCAGAAGGGTGGCACTACAACACCTCGATACCAGCACATTCCCTAAAGATAACAGGAACACGCTGAGCCATCCTAAAGAGAAGGTCAGGATGACAGTGTGATGGATAGAGATGTACAAAGTGATGGGTGGTAACCGGTTCCATCAGAGGGTGTCAACTAACTGTGTCAGAGGAACAGGACATAATTTGTTTGTATTGATGTATAAAATGGAGTCTCAGAGGGAGTGTTTCTGTCAGGCCGAGAGGAGAATGGAAAGTCCCGCCATTCACTGAGCCACTCCATTGTCACAGGCATACACATCTTAGTGTACCTGTAACCATTGTGCCAGCGCATTAGCACCCTGTCTGCAATAAGCACCCTGCCGGCAATAAACTTGACCAAGTTCCTTCGCTACGAACCAAGTCTGTGGATTTATTAGGCAGTTCAAGCGGAGCCTGCTGTACAGGCTATCTGGCCAGAGTCAGTACAGAATCCAGAAAGAACACACGCATGCAGCCAAACATCTGACCACACCTTAGTCTTTCACATCATCAGTGAATGCTCTAGCCCAGGGGTCTCAAACATGCGGCTCGCGGAGTTACTTCCTGCGGTCCACCATAGGCGCCGACTCCACCGGCAGTCAAGCTCCCCTCACCCACCATCCCTGATTATGCCACATCCCTGCTCCTCCACCTACCTCCCAGTGCTTCCCGCCACCAAAACAGCTGTTTGGTGGAGCTTAGCACTTTCCAGAAGAGGGGGGAGCAGCTGGGATGCGCACGCTCATGGGAGGAGGCAGAGACGAGGTGGAGCCAGGGTGGGGATTTGGGGAAGGTATTGGAATTGGGGTGGGGTGGGGACTTTTGGGAAGGGGTTAGAATGGGGGCAGGGAAGGGGTGGGAAGAGGCGGGGCCTCATGGACTAGAGAAGCAGTCTGAGGTATGGAAGTTCAGCATGTATGGTTCTTTGCTGTGAGTAGTTGGGAAGAATGTTTGTTAAAAGTGGCAATGTATTTTGTATGAATTATGAGTTACTTTAAAATGTTCCCTGCCATTACAGCTATGTTGATAGACTGTTAGTGTAGATCATCCGTGTTATTGACAACATAAGGAATAGTTACAGGTGTTTATATTTTATTAAAACCCCTCTCTGCATTACAGTTTAAAAAAATTAATACATTGACTTTTAATAGCATACTAGAATACTCTTCATTTTTTACTATACTTTTGTATCGTTGTATGAAAAGGTTTCAGTGATGTGGCCCTTAGCCCAATGTACTAGTCCTCATGTGGCCCTCG
The DNA here is from genome assembly GCF_027887155.1 of Malaclemys terrapin pileata. NCBI lineage: Eukaryota > Metazoa > Chordata > Testudines > Emydidae > Malaclemys > Malaclemys terrapin. The sequence goes on from NC_071509.1 coordinate 97,158,724, forward strand.
TGGTGATTTGAGTTTGAGATACCTGCTCTAGCCACTGGCTATTGACTGTTCCGCAGTGGGTGGGTCTCTCTCATTCTCTTATTTTGACCAGAAATTCATCCGGGGTATGAGAAACCTTCTCGCTGAAGTGGCATTTTCCAACAGAATGAAAAAAAAACCTGTTTTGTCAAAAAAAATCCCAACTAACTAAAAATCATTACTAAAATGACTGAGGAATTATGTCTTCTAGAAGGAAGATCAGCATACTGTACCTATACTAATATTCAGCCAATGTGAAGAAGTGTGATCAAGGAGATTTGCTCCTTTGCCCAGAGGCACTCCACCTGTGTATCCTTTTGCTCAGAGAATGCATGGACTATGGGTCCAATCTATTACCCAATGAAATCACTGGAAGGCTTCCCATTGCATTAGATCCAAGCCAATTCCCACTGAAGTCAAGTTTAGAGATTTGGATGGAGATGTCCTATCTCCTAGAACTGGAAGGGACCCTGAAAGGTCATTGAGTCCAGCCCCCTGCCTTCACTAGCAGGACCAAGTACTGATTTTGCCCCAGATCCCTAAGTGGCCCCCTCAAGGATTGAACTCACAACCCTGGGTTTAGCAGGCCAATGCGCAAACCACTGAGCTATCCCTCCCCCCATGCTAGTTTCCTCAAAGTGGGAAGAGAGGGACCGGACCAATCTTGGCTCCATTTGTGAAAAGCAAAGGAGATGCCACTTTAAAGGGTATTGCAATACCTGCTGTCTACCTGTTTGGCAGGAGCCATTGGGCATTGGTGCAACAACATCTTTTAAAAAGTTGAAAGAAATAAAGTTTATGTCTACACTGCACCTGGGATCATGGATAGACAAACATTTGCTAGCGCTGCTCAAGCTATCATGCTGAAAATAGCAGTGTAGCCACGGTAGCACAGGCAGCAAATTTGCCCCAGTCCCCTAGGTATGTAGTTGGGTTGCTAGCTTGTACTACCTCTGGCTGCCCTGCTGTTTTTAGCACCCTAGCTCAAGCATAGCTAGCTCTCTACCCAGCTGGGAAGCATGATCTCAGCTACAGTGTACATGTATCATAAGAGTGAGAATACAGTTATAGGATAGCAAAAAGATGATGGGGAATAAGGAGTGTCTCCCCGCACTCAAATTCCCACAATAGGTTCACTTATGATGCTGTGCTTAACAGAAGAACAATGTCCCCAGGAGTGTGGTTTGCTCTCACTGGGGCAGTTTTTGTCTCTCAACACAGCCAGTAGCTGAGAAGCCCCTATCTGTCCCATATTCATTGACTATTCCATAGATGTATTTTTTAAATTTATATAGCATTAAAAAGGATGGCCATTGGTCACAAGAGGAAGAACTACAAAAATTACAATAATTGAGAGTGGAATAATTACCTAATTAAGTCATAACTACAGGAAAGTAGGAAAATTCATGAAATATGCATGTGTAATAGATGGGTTTTTTTGTTCTTTTGCATGCACGTACAAATGAAAATAGCAGAAGTGAAGCTTGTAAAATAAACCAAAAACATACTTGCCCTCAAAGCTGCTAGGGCTGCCTTGAAATCTACAATACACGATTAGATTTTTAAAATTTGGTCTGATTTTTTAATGGCAAAGAAACCAATAAAGACAAATCGATATTTTCATTATATGTTTTCTGATTTATAAAATTAATAGGCGTGTTTTCTTATACATAGATACATAAATTAATGAAAAAAATATGGGTCCCACGCCTGGTGTAACACCATTGTCTTAAATTGTATTACATCAGAGTTACATTTGACTCATGCCATTTACATATAGTAAACCTAATTCTCCATTACTCCATTCTTGTTTTTGAGCCAGGAACGAAGGCTGTGAGGGAAAACGTGGCTTTAAACCAGCCACCTTCATGCTCTCCATATTCTGGGGCTATTTGAGGCCTTGCCTGACCCCTGGTGTATCCCTCTGTCACTTCAACTTATTCTTTGCTTCTCTTGGTGCCCTCTGGGCCCCAGTAGCTTATGTAATTGAAAATAAGACCTAAAGCTAAGGCTTCATATTAACTAAAGTTAATTTTGTTAGTATGAGTGAAAAAAAGAGATACTAATAGAAGTGACTCAAGGTATTACCATGGGTCAGTGTAATAAATATTTTTGTCTTAACTGGTTGTAGCAAGTGATGTAAGGGAATTTTTGATGTTTTGGAATATTGGTAACTGCAGAATTTTCATTGATACAAATAATTAGAATGATATTTGATATTAATAGCCAATAGAGAAGTAAAAGACACTTGGGTTTAGGGGTACAGAAGATTAAATATGGTAGCAGAAGAATAGATATGGTAAAAAGGTGGATTAAATGTTAATTAGCTTTTTATAATTTACTATAAATAGGGTAGCCTCTAATTTATGGGCTAACTCCATAAAGCACCATACACTGCTTAAAGGAAGGAAGGACCCTACCACTATTCCTTCATCAAAGGACTGATCACCCCTTGGTGTTACTTCATTTTAGGTATGAGAGTATAAATGTTGAGTTAAGTTGTTATATTGTAATACTTTTATGCATGCTTGCTTTAGTTTTATTATATAATAAAATGTTGAACAACATCACTCATTGTGTCATTCAAGGTTCTTAAACTGAATTACATAAATTACCTGTAACCAAATCAAGGAGTGAATCTTGGGCTGATTTTTTAAATTTTGCATCGAAACATATTAATCGGAATCTCTAAATCAAAGGTTACACTAGGAAGCAGATACTTGCTGTAAAGCAGTACAATCTGGCTACACCTAGAGACTGGTGGAATGACCAAAGGAGAGCCTGTACAACTCTACACCAAGTGAAGAGGCTCCCTGTACTGTAGAGGGAGGCCATTTTTAGGTGGCCATTTTTGTCCCTTTAAAGTCCCTTTTTCCTGTCAGAGTGACATAAATGAGCCTTAATGTACCTGAGAATCAAGCCCAGTATGTTTAAGACAACACCCACAATTAAGGATGGATTAATCAAATATTATATTTTATGAAAAGAATACACCTCTACCCCGATATAACGCAACCCAATATAACATGAATTCGGCTAGAACGCGGTAAAGCAGCGCTCCGGTGGGGCGGGGCTGCGCACTCCGGCAGATCAAAGCAAGTTCGATATAACGCGGTAAGTTTATTTTTTTGGCTCCCGAAGACAGCGTTATATCGGGGTAGATGTGTATCAATACTCTACTTCAGATGACTATCCCTGAATACTGCTGACACAGGTATTGAGGGACGTAGGAAGTAAAGAACCCCTGCCCTACAGTCCTCCCCATGTTCTGTCTCTCCCCAAGACCCAGGCAAAGTGCATTTTCATATAGTTATAAATAGGGAATACCATCGGTACTGCTAATACTAAGGTTAGCATACAGCAAAATGACTGTAGCTGTCTAAGGCAATCAGGAAATGTTGGTTCATCTCTCTATCTACAACATACAGACATTGGGGGCAAGGGAGGGTGGTTAGGATAGAAATTGGGCTTGGCAGTGTCTTCCTCACCTCTCCTTCTCTCGCAGCACACTACCACCCCTTTCAGGTTGGATAGGCAGAGAGTAGTGAGAATCCATGGCTTCACTGGCAGAAGTCATTTTCTCTATCTATAGTCCACTAAACCTTCATCAAGAACCACAGATGTTTAGCACAACCATGGGTTTCTGTCAAGGACTCAGTTTTCTTCATCTCAAATCAGAAGTGTTTATTTTTTTAATTTCTCTTCCATGCCACATGCCTATTGAAATGAATGACCAAGTAGCGGTGTAGACTGTAAGTTAAATATGCCAGTAGGCTCCTCTTTGTTAGGTTTATCTTATAGGAATGCAGGCACTGAAGTGGTTATTAACAGTGAAAAGGTTTATTATGTGATTTTATGCATGAAGTTACCACAGAAAATATTTTTAGCCTTTTGAAGTGTTTCCCCCCCTCTCGCTGTTAATTATCAAGTAGCTGACTGATTGCTCATGATTGATGACTGATGGGGAGAAGGTTCAGCAGGTATTAATAGTTTGGTTAACTTAAGTGGCACAGAGGAAGGAAGCGGCCCATCATTCAGGCAAACCAGGTCTGTTACTATTGTCTGTAAAAGATTCTCTCTGTGGTAGTAAATTTTTTTGTGAATTTGTATTTTAAAATGAAAATAGAAGGTTCTGTACACTTAAAGGATTTCTGATCTTTGCTTATGGAAATTGTTGTTTACTTAAACTTTCAAGTGACAAAAGCACAGTCAAGTGAAAAAGAACTTCAAGTGGAATAATTAAACAATACTACAAACTGAATTCAATATCAGAATTTTTTGCAATGTGATATAAAATATATTCTAATCACCTCATATAATTACAAAGGAGCAATTCACTACAAAAATGTAAAGCCTTACATTTAGTGAAGGGCTAATAATCAAACAGGAAGTCATCTTAACAGTATGATGACATAGCTTCAGACACAGGAAACACAGGTAAGCATTTAAATGCAAGCAACAGCTTTGAAAACATTTTGCCTTTCTAATGACCCCTAAAGTTGGGCTGCGTTTCTGGCATCTTCATCATTAGGCTGGACCTCCTATGGAGAGAAATCCTGAATATTTTTATACTATTCTACTATGAAACAATGTTCATAATTGTTATTTCATGGGATGTACTGAGGATATCATTTTAACCCCATATTCTGAAAAGGAGCTCTGAGTAGACTGACCCTTGTAGCCATGTGGAGCCTGAATGGAGTCAATGGAAGGTGCCAAATAAACAGCTCCTGGTAGGAACTGGTGTCAGTGATGCTTATGTGACCCTGCAATGGCGCATCCTTGTGTTGGGGTGCGGGGTTGCAGGGGATTGTCACTAACAAGCCATCTGTCTCTGTACATGACTCAGCCCTCCAACTAAGAAGTGGCTAGTTCAAGCCCCTTCCAGGGTAACAAATTGTCCAAGTGTAGTCCAGTGTCCCAAACAATCAGCCTATCTTGTGCGGCCTTGTGCTCAACCCTTTCCTGGGGTTTCACTGCCTTTCCACAGCTCTGACAGCAAGCATGAAGTCTCCATAAGTCCTGTAGCCTCCAACAGTCTTTGGTGCTTTGCTTCTTCACAGGCAGCAGCAGCTCCTACTTCTCCGCCACTCCCTTTGATTGGGCTCTCAGCTTATTTATAAGGCTCAGGTGTCTGAGCTATCACCTGATCCTTTTTTAGTCCCACGCTGTCTAGTTGCCACATAACTACCTAATTACCACCCAGGTAAAATGAATGGGACTATCTGAGCCTTTAAACCTCTCTCACTTGTGATGGGGTTTCACCCCATTACAGACCCTTTACGTGATTGGGATGTATAAAATTAGAATGGCAAATACACTGGAAATACTGTAGGGTATAATCTTGAAATGGCAGAGGGATGGATGAGGTGACCTAGTAGGGCTTATCCAACTTTAATGCCTATGATTCTATACTAATTAAGCGATGATATTTTTCCATTGTAATAATCAAAGAGCAATAACAATACATGTTTCCATGACACTCAATAGGCTAATCAAATATTGTAAATATATTACATATATAATATGTGAGACAATAATATACGGTAGACAATAATATATTGTAATAGACTATCCTGATTTTCCTATATAATGAAAACCTCAGAACAGAAAACCCAAAAGACCATATTAGAGCCTTAGTTCAGTGAAATAATGCAGGTACCTAAGTCTCTCATATTCTGTTAAGGTGAATGAGAATACATCATTGGTCTTATTTAATGCAGAAGCATAAATCTTTAGCATTAAATGGTCCACAAATTGTTGCTAAAATGTGGAGAACTATTCCAACTCACAGTTTTAATTTGTAGGAACCTCTTTGATAGCAAAACATTTGATAAGTAATGAAATCAAATCTTCCTAAATGTATTTAGCACTGAATCCTTTTTTCCATTGTAAAAACAGACTTTTTCTTCCTTTGAGATATTTGCTGGTTATATAGTAAGTCTTGAATATTATCTAAAAATCACTGAGTAGCTCTGAAAATAACACTGGATATTAGATTTTAGGCACTTGCTTTACTACACTTTTACACTCAGATTTCATGTTCCTCTCTATTTTCCTCACTAGGATTTGACTTTCAATTTTTAAACAATGCCTTTTTGCTGTTAACTGCCTCTTTTACTTTGCTGTTTAGCCATGGTGTCTTTTTTTTTTTTTTTTTTTTTTTTTTTTAGGTCCTCTTACTATTTATTATGATCATAGTCATCATCAGCCTGTGCGCCACTTAGGACTAAATCAAGAATTGCCTCTCCTCTTGTGGGTTCCAGGTAGGGTTGCCAACCATCCAGGATTGGCCTGGAGTCTCCAGGAATTAAAGATTAATCTGTAATTAAAGATTACATCATGTGCTATAGGGTCGGCACAACTGGGACTTTTCAGCTTGGAAAAGAGACGTCTAAAGGGGGATATGATTGAGGTCTGTAAAATCATGACTGGTGTGGAGAATATAAATAAGGAAGTGCTATTTACTCCTTCTCATAACAGAAGAACTAGGGGTCACCAAATGAAAATAATAGGCAGCAGGTTTAAAACAAACAAAAGGAAGTATTTCTTCACACGATGCACAGTCAACCTATGGAACTCTTTGCCAGAGGATGTTGTGAAGGCCAAGACTATAACAGGATTCAGAAAAAGAACTAGATAAATTCATGGAGGACAAGTCCATCAATGGCTATTAGCCAGGATGGGCAGGGATGGTGTCCCTAGCCTCTGTTTGCCAGAAGCTGGGAATGAGCAACAGGGAAAGGATCACTTGATGATTACCTGTTCTGTTCACTCCCTCTGGGGCACCTGGCAAATGGCCACTGTCAGAAGACAGGAGACTGGGCTAGCTGGACCTTTGGTCTGACCCATTATAGCCATTCTTATGTTCTTCTGTGATTAAATCTCCAGGAATACATCCAACCAAAATTGGCAACCCTAGTTCTAGGACAAGCTGCTCCATGAAGCAGTCATTAACGGTATCTAAAAATTTTATCTTTGCATCCTGTTCTGAGGTGACACGTTCCCAGTTAAAATGGGGATAGTTGAAATCCCCCATTATTGTTACATTTTCTGCCTTTGTAACCTCTGTAATGTCCCTGAGCATTTCACAGACACCATCATGGTCGAGTAGTCAGTAATATATTTCTACTGCTATACTCTTACTGTTCAAGGATGGAATTTCCATCCATAGAGATTCTAATGGTACAATTCCATTCATTTAAGATTTTTACCGTATTTGATTCTGGACTCTTTCAAATATAATGCCACTCCACCACCAGCATGATCTACTCTGTCATTCAGATATATTTTGTACCCTAATATTACTGTGTCCCATTGATCAGCCACATTCTGCAGAATTTAACATTTTCCCACAGGATTTCTACTCACAAATAAGAAAAGAGTTCCTATGAGCTTGTTTTGTGAAGCAATTTTGTTACAGTCCTTTGGTTAAGCTATTTTGTTGTCTAATTTGTGAAATAAGAGGTAAAATCTAGAAAACATTCAAAATGATTGTACATTTTGAAATGCAAAATTTTAGTCTAATGTTTTATATTAGAAAACTGGAAATGTTTTGGCAATAATATTTGATTTTTGCAGCCACTGGATAATTAAGCATCCACCACCACCACAAACTAGCACCGACTGCACTGTGCAGCATGCCAATAATATATTGGCTTTTTAAGGACATGCTGGGGACAACAATATATTGTAGTCAGGAGCAAATGTGTTGCTCCCATGAGGTAAAATGAGTTATATGTACATATCTTAAAAGAACAAGACAAGGTCTTATTAAAAAGTGTCACAATGTCGTCAGATGAAAGAGGTAATTGCATTAGATTTAAAGGGAGGAAATACATGAGCAATAAATTACGGGTAAACTGGGCTGATAAAGTTTCTTAAAACTGTAACTCTCCACTATTAAGTGAAAATGTTTCAGTGACAGTTTCTTTATAGATTTATCAGCAATATGTTTAAATATATCAGAAGCATGTGTTCATTTCATGCATTGATTCTTGAAGCCCAGATTTCCAAGGTAATGCAAATATAGGACACTAGAGTGTTATCTCTCTCCCGACTCTGTGTCCTTTATATCATCTTCATGTCTTTTGGTTTGTTGTGGAATTAATAGTCCATAGATAACATTTAGATCTTTTAAACGAATTGGAGAATTGTTAGTTCAACCAGAAAAGTGGAAAATTGATTAACAATGCGTACATATCAACTTCAGATTGTCGTCATTATCACCTCTGATGACTCCAACAGGCCTGCTATTAGATAGGGTCCTTAAAGCATCTGTTTGTTTGGTCTGCCTAAGATTTAGGATTTAAGTTAATGACCTATTAAGGATGAGATTTTGGATTTCAGCTACTCTGTTTTTAGGGATGTTTCTGCCTATCCCTATGAGTTGGTCTATGACTTGAAGCATGAGGAGATATAGCCTAATTAATTTTATCCCATCTAATGTAACTGTGGGCGTTTTCATTATCCATATAAATGGTCTAATACTTTTAAAAAATCCTAATAAGCTCTTTGCCTCAAGGATATCTTGTGGCAATAATTTCCATAAGCCAATTATGTATCGGGCAGAAAAATATTTCTTTTTTGCTTCCTCTTAATTTCTATCCCCTCCCCCACTCAATACATTTTCTGTCCTTTAGGGTGCATCTACACTGCAATAAAAAAAAAAAAAACACATGGCACTGCATCTCAGAGCCCAGATCAGTTGGCTCAGGCTCACTGGGCTTGGGCTGCAGAGCTAAACATTGAAGTTTAGATTATCCAGGCTCATGTTGGAGTCCAAGTTCTAAGACCCTCCCTCTTGCAGGTTTTCAGAGCCCAGGACCAAGCCCAAACATCTACACTACAATTTTTAGCCCCACCACCTGGGCCCTGTGAGCCCAAGTTAGCTGACCTGGGTTAGCCACAGCCATGCTGAGGGTCTTTTATTGCAGTGTAGACTAAACTCTTAAGCACCCACAATCAAATAACTGATCTTGTGCCCTCCAGAAATACACTTTTGTCAGTAAACATTACAAGAATTCCATCTACTGCCTCCAGAAAAATCAATCCTCTCTCTCTCTCTCTGCTACTCCCTCCAATCAACTGATCTCTCTTGCCTCTGTAAATTTATCCATTGCCTCTCCTCATAATTTCCCCCAAACTAATTCACCTTCACCTTCCTACAACTGCCCAAGCCAACCAGCCTTCTGTATTCCACCAGGTGATCAATCTTTGAGTCTCTACTCTCCTCAGCAAATTCCAGTTCACCATCCTTTTTTCCCCAGAATCAATTATTCCTTCATCCTTGTTTCCAGACATTTTGCTCCCATCCAAGTGATCCTTTGGTCTTTTCCTTGTCCTTTTAGATGACCTTTCAGTGATAACTTGATTTGAAAGGTAGGGCAGAACTCAATGCTGAGCAATGGAGTGGGGAAAAGAAGTAACCAGTAAGCAGCTACAGTGCATAGAGAACTGTTATTGCTTTCAGTAAGACAGTTTAGATTACTGGTTAATGCTAGATGGGTCCCCAAGTTAGGCTAAATCTCCACCTGGGATGGCAGCAATGGTTCTAATTAGGTGTGAGAAAGGGTGGGAAGAGGAAAGAACTGTCCACATTCATCCATGCCGCCAAACTAAACCGGATACTTTCCAGCTTCAGATTACTTTGGATAAATTCTGTCTCTGTATGTACCCTATTAAATTCCAATCCCCAATCCTGAAACTATATCCTCATCTGAAGTTTAGAAATCCCTCCTACTCAGAGTAACAATTATAGCTTGTCATCTTCAAGAACTCTCCTGATTTCTCCCATCACACCTCTACCCCATGTACTCTCATCCTCACCCTGCCCAAATACCCAAACTAACCTCATCAAAAATGCACCATCCCCTTCAAGGCATAAATACCAGGAAAGTGTTACGGTATGCGGCAACCTAGAACACAACAGGAAGGCCATCACGATTTGGCATAAATTGTATGAGGGAGAAAGACAGATTACTGGAACAGCAGATGAGAAAAGGATCTTTGGAAATGTATTGTAACCAAATACAAAGAATCTTATGTAGGCATAAAGAATGCATGTTACAACAGACAATGTTTGGCAGGTAGAGATCAATACCTCAAATGCAAATACTGCTTATCCCTGTTACAAGCTTTACCGGTGATATTTTTAATTGAGAAGTCTGCAGTTTAAATCAAAAATTGTAACAGCGTTATCTTTTTAAATTATAAAGGTTTTGTTTTGTCCTTAGGACACATGAGCAGATGAGAATCATATTTAACAAATAAAGTGTATAATTTACCTTAGTTAATTTAGGGAAATCTTGAAATGCCTAATGTTCCGTATCACCAGCAGGTAAATCTGCTTTGAGCCATGGTAATATATTCTGCATCAACAAAGCTTGGCTGCATAATCAAAGGATGGATTAACTGAGGTACACTTAAAACTTTCCTTAGGTGCAAATTATTATTAGCTATGTGTGATCCTTGCTGAGCATAGTGTGATTTCATATGACCTTGTCTGGCAATCGTAGGTCCAATAATTTACTATTCTTTAATTCTTCACATTTTCTCTGTGTCATTTATAGGATTCAATTATATCTGAATAGCCTAGGAAATATTTTTACTGAAACTGTAAATTTTTAGTTTTAAAAACACTTAACGAGCTGAGTAGAAGTTATGCTTTAGAACCACAAATCTGAGAGTTTTCATTTTCACTCCCCATCATAACAAATGTGGTTTAGCCAGGATAAGATCAAATCCTCCTTAAACATCAGAGGACAGTTAAAGGTATAGTACTTCACAGGCCACATGGTGATAAGTAAATTGTACATTGTGATTGCTATCAGAATTATATTAAACAGACCACTCAGCATGGCCGATTATGTCCAGTGCTGACTTTCCATTTTACCCAATTCCAGACTGAAAGTTCAACCTTAATAACCTTCCTTTCCTGTTGACTGCAATGTAACTGACCTTCAAGAAAAGTTAAACAAAAGAAGAGAAGTAATTCACTCATTTACAGCCCAGGGAAAAAAAAAAAAAAAAAAAAAAAAAAAACACACGAGCCTTATCCTCCACTCAATTGACACTGATATACTTAGCAATACTATAGGACAATTTGTCTAAATGCAGATCCTAAATTATGGCCACAAAAAAATGTGAGAAAGGGTGGGAAGAGGAAAGAATGCAAACTAATTCTGTACCTGTTGGAAGAAATCAAACAGCTATTTCACATGTTAGCATGTGCAATCATCTTCTTTCTGTTCAGTCTCAGGTTGTGGGCACGACTGTGTTCACGTGCACCTTTTGTGGGTGTAACTTTGAGCCAAATCTAAACATTTTTATATCTGCCAGATTATACAGAGTGCTCCTTTCTGTGCAGGCCTCTGCCCCAATGATTCACTTGTGAACCTGCCCTCAATTTTTTTTCCACAACCCCGAAGTGGCATTAATAGCAAGAAACAAACGAAAACAATAGCAGCCCAAATATTAACCATTTTTTAATTACCAATTTCACATATACGGCTTTTCTCAAAACATTCTATCCATTACAAAGTTAAAATTCTCGACCATATTCCCCTTAAAGGGACCTAAAGATTAAAATCTTCTAGTTTTAATCATGAACTGTAGGTGCACAATCCCAGCAAATTATAGATATATCAGGAAGAAGGATGTAATTTCCATATACACGAATGGTATATCTGCATTGAATCAGCACCTCCAGACCCACTGCATTAATCATTTCCTCAGAGGAGAGGCTACCTGTGACAGAGAGTCTGGGCCTCTGTCCATAACGCATAGTTCTTTGGGAAGGGGTCATGGGATGGTAGGGGGAGAAGAGAGCCTACTTACAAGATGATCTGTGAAATGTGGTAAATGAGCTAGGTCATTAAGCCTTTGAGAAGTGGCTATTAATCATTATTAAAGAATTATCCTCTCTTCATTTGGTTATCTCCTACAAGGTGAGTTTTACATCTGTTCCTCTAACCCTATTGTGTCTATATGGAGCTGGAGAAAACTGGTCAGGAAAATGGGGAGATAATAATGGGATGCAGTGGAAAACTTTCTAGACTGTAGTGGGGTGCTAACTGGCTATCCAGGAAGGTCAGCATGGGGATTGTTTTCAAGAGATGTAAGCTATTCACTTTTCTTCTCTCTCTTTAATTAGTGGAGAATACCTTGTCTAGTTTACTTCTGAGACGACTAAATCTACATCTACTAAGCAAACCATGATTTTTTTAAATTCCATTTTCTCTGTCTTTAACAATTTTTATTAAGTTTACTGTTTATGGGCAATTTCATGCAGACATTCCCAAAGAGAAGACAACCCTATACGTTCTATGGAGAGGCGCTGAAGAATAAAGAGTTTCTGGAATCTCTACCCTCCCCCACCCAATCCCAGGTCAGTCCTGGTCATGAATTAGGTGCAGAGGTGTCCATTCCCAGTGGATTGTGTTGCCATTGGGCTGTCACAGACAAACACGACGGGAGAAGGCAAAGCAGGAGACTTGAGCTGGAGAATGTGCAAGTCACTACCCAAACAGAACAATCACCTATTCTGGTGATTCGCAGTAACTTTTAGAAATGGAGAGGACATGAAGGACATCTTGATACATATAGGATATGTAAAAGGAGCCTATGCTCATAGATTTGTGTAGATCTTGGCTAAGGAAATGCATTTATAGGTGATCTAGGAGATATTTAAAAGTTCAGATGGGTATAATCCAATTATCTACTGGCACAGATCCTAGTGAGTGCCCTCTGCCAACCACTCACTAGGACTGCTGTGAGAGGAATCCCAGCATCTGTGCTCTGAATCCCGGGGTATTTCAAGGTCCTGGAACTTGAATGGAGTCCAGACTGCCCCAATATCAAGGTCTCTAGACATATTCTCAAGGTGCAGACCTTCCTTCTGGCACCCCCTCCTAGTGCTGGAATCCCTGTCCCAGAACTCCACCCAACAGGTGTGAACCTTCTGATTTACAGTTTAACTCAGTGGCACACAGCAACTGAGAAGCAGTCAGTACACACATACTTTGTACAGTCTAACATCTTTATACTTTTTTCTCCTTGAACATATAAAAGAGATTACATATCATACAAAATAAATATCTGAAACTGCAATGTCCCTCTCTTCCTACCTCATCCTGGAGCAACATTATGAAACTATGTTAACTACTGTATTGATTTTCTAAGGATGCCCAGCATGCTTCCCAAAGACTGAGCTAAGTATTCATGCAGTTACTAGAAGTCCTGTGTCTTCTCTTGGGTCAAAGCTTGACTCAGGTGCTCATTAAACATTCCCATTTCTTTTTATGCATTTATTTTTACAACTTTTACTTTAAGCAGCAATTTAAATGTTACCTTACTAGCTCTGTTCTAAAATTGCACACTTTCCTATTCACTATATATCACCATCATTCTTAGTGTAACAGTCTTCCAACAGGTTATATCGATCAAACCTTTTTAAACCCCTCAGAACATCAGCACTACAGATACTAGTTAGAGTAATTACAAACGTACTGTATTCTTACTCTCCTTCCTACATGTAATATACTACCAAATAAACTATCACAAAAGTATTGAAAAGATCAAATGTACAGCATTCTGTACAAATATTTTTAGTATAGATTTCAACCAAGCTGTTCCCTTATGAACAAATGCTATAGAATTTAACAGTAATATATTTCCCTGATAGAGTTCTACAGAATGGTCACACACGCACACTGTAGAAACGGTGCCATGTTTTATTCAGTTCTACAATTTCGGTGGGATTAGACATGGAGTAAGGTACTACTCAATGTGCTACTCAAGGTATACTGTCAATAACAGTGGAAGAATTTAGGGCCACAGGTTTTTGAGTACAGTAGTTTCTGTGAAACCCTATTAAAGTTCCATAGAACCATATTGGTTTTATTCAAATAAATTCTGTTCTATTTCTTCATAAGGCTGGTCAATCACCTGGTTTTAACATAAATATTGTTAAACTGACAGATTAGGATTAGGGTCCACTTTTTAAAATCAATAAAGTAATCTTTAATGTAGAGATTAAAGCAATGTAAACATGGATCATTTATAGTAATGAGTAACAAAACGCTAGGCTACCTGCCACATTAAATCATCAACAGCACTCATCTATGCCTTCCTCTTGGCAAAATCATTTCCTCTCAAAACTGTTCAGCTTCAGCCAGGCCTAATTCACAGTCCTCTTCAAGAGTGGTCCTTCTCTAAATAGCTGAGCATCATTAGCTGGCTCACTCACTGAATCACTATCAGTGGGTTTAATGACACCTTCCCTATGTGTAGCCCAATTAGAGAATTTCACTGAAGTTTTTATTAGTTTCCTAATCAAGCAGCTGACTTCCATTTGTAAAAAGTATCCAATTGTCCTACCTACCAATGCAGGCATGCCCTAAACCTAGTACAGAAGATGTCTCTCCATGATAAATAAATGAATACCACTGATAATCCTTTGTACACTGAGTTGCCAACCACCTCCTCCTGACACATATAGTATTCCAATTAAACCACCCAAAATTATACATACTGTGACAAAGTTCCTCCTCTATCTTGGTAGGTCCTGCGCTTATTGGCAGATTTTCTTGCTTCAGAGATTCACCATGTGGGTTGGGGAACAGCCCAGAGACCTTCCCTTCTGGGACAACCCACAGTCCAGGTCAACTGGGAGGTTTGGGGGGAACCCGAGCCCACCCTCTATTCTGGGTTCCAGCCCAGGGCCCTGTGGACTGCAGCTGTCTATAGTACCTCCTGTAACAGCTGCATGACAGCTACAACTCCCTGGGCTACTTCCCCATGGCCTCCTCCAAACATCTTCCTTATTCTCACCATAGGACCTTCCTCCTGGTGTCTGATAACGCTTGTGCTCCTCAGTCCTCCAGCAGCACACCCTCTCAGCTCCTTGCACCTCTTGCTCCCAGCTCCTCGCACCACAAAATGAAGTGAGCTCCTTTTTAAAACCCAGGTGCCCTGATTAGCCTGCCTTAATTGATTCTAGCAGCTTCTTCTTAATTGGCTCCAGGTGTCCTAATTAGCCTGCCTGCCTTAACTGGTTCTAGCAGGTTCCTGATTACTCTAGTGCAGCCCCTGCTCTGGTCACTCAGGGAACAGAAAACCACTCATCCAGTGACCAGTATATTTGTTCTCTACCAGACTCCTGTACCCCACTGGTCTGGGTCTGTAACAATACTCTAGCAAACCTTTCTAACTTTTCTCTTTGGTGGAAAAACTTAACAACATATACAAGTTCCTGACCCTCTGAGCCTAAGTGATACCCATTATTGTTACTTAAGTACACACACAACCAAGATCACTTTATGATGATAAAGAGAGGTCATTCCCATTAGCACTTCACTGAAGACACAATAAGAAATGGACATGGTCAAAACAGATTTTGTGAAAAAGTTACAAAAAAGTATTTTTGTTTCACTTGATATTTTTCAATAAAAATGTTTTTCAGCCAAAAATGTCAAAATGAACTTTCGGTATCATTTGAGGGAGGAAAATCTTGCTAATTTAACAAATGTTCTCCTCTTTTTTCAGAGGAAAGAGAGAATCAGTTAAGAAGAGAAAGTAGGATTTTTTCCTCAAAATGAAAAAAAATGAACATTTAGAAAAATATTGAACCTTAGTTGAAATATTTTGTTTCAACAATTCATTGAAAAACAAAACAAAATAAAAAAAAAGTGTTGTCTTAGGGGAATTCAAATAGCTATATAGGGAGATGAAGTGTTATTAATATGGAAGTTTATATAGCATTATGATGTAACTAGTTTGGGAGTGGGGAGTGACTGCTGATTTCCCTCCTCCCTTTATAACACTTAATAGACCATCTTCCTGCACAGTATTCTTTTCCTCCTGATAATTCCAGTTCCATATTTCAAACAGACAGTGATAGATGTGTCTGGTAAGTCAAAGAAAAGTATACTTGACAACATATTCTACTTCCAGCTCAATTTCTAATCTGTTTCTGCATTGGATCTTTTGCTCCAGTTAACAAAAAAATGATGTGTCTCAGTTCAAATCAATTTTAATATTTACAGCCTGTCAAAAATGATTCACACTCCTCACCAAAGTCTTAGCTCAGGTGTTGCATTGATCAGGTCCCAATCCCTTTCTGTAATATGAATCTTAAATCAACCAGGTCAGCAACATCTCTTGCACAGGGTAACAAAGACATTCGTAGTATAGATAAAAGTGAAAGCAAAAATCCTCTTGATCCCGCATGTTTTAATACCTTGCCCACAGCTGATCAATGACCAAGCTTTCGTAAAATTCAAAAGGCCTTTTTTGATGACCATTTTGAAGTAACCAACTTGATGTAGAGGCAAAGTGTGAAAAGTTCTGTGTCTTTCACTGTATGGGTAAGATTCTTTTCTGCTTGTTTGCTGAAGAAGGTGTGGATGAGATACATTGCAGCTGGAGACCTCAAGTAGGAAATTCCACCTCACTAACTTAGCTAGAATTTGTCTTGAAGGCTCCCACGATGTGGTTGCTGCCCCATCCTTCAAGAGGATGCAGCATATTTCCTCCTCTATGCCTCAGCAGCTCCACTTGCTGATGTAAGCATAGGGTAAATTGAGGCCATCGTTCTGCTTTCATTGTACCACTCCCACTCCTTTTCAGACAGCTAGCACTTGCAGAGAAGCTTCAGCTGGTGCAGAATGCTGATACCTAAAATGGGCAAGCTGCCATGTTCGAATAACACCTGTGCCTCATGGCTAGGGTTACCAACTTTCTACTTGCACAAAACCAAACACCAATGACCTACACTGCCCCTCCTCCGAGGCCCCACCCATGCCCTGCCTCTTTTCCAAGGCCCCACCTTCACTCACTCCATCCCCCCTCTGTCACACACTCATTTTCACCAGGCTGGCAAGGGGGGCTAGGGTGTGAGGGCTCAGGCTGGGGGTGTGGGCTCCAGGGTGGGTCCAGAAATGAGGGGTTCACGGTGCGGGAGGGGGCTACAAGCTGGGGTGGGGCTAGGGATCAGAGGCTTGGGGTGCATGACGGTGCTCTGGGCTGGGATCGAGGGTTTTGGAGGATGGGAGGGGGATCAGGGCTCATGCCAGGGCATGGGAGGGGGTCAGGGGTGCGGGCTCCAGGCAGTGCTTACATCAACCAGCTCTCGGAAGCAGCTGCATGTCCCCCCTCCGGCTCCTATGTGGAGGCGCGGCCAGGTGGCTCTGCGCACTGCCCCATCTGCAGGCGCCACCCCCGCAGCTCCCACTGGCCCCAGCCCTGCCCCTTCTGCAAGGCCAACCCAGGCCCCTGACATTTCTCTGAGGCCCTGCCCCCGCTCACTCCATCCCCCCTCCCTCTGGTGCTTGCTCTCCCCACCGTCACTCATTCACTCATTTTCACTGGGCTGGGTCAGGGGGCTGGAGTGCAAGAGGTGCTGAGGACTCTGGCCAGGGGTGCGGCCAGGGATGAGGGGTTTTGGGTGCAGGACGGGGCTTTTGGCTGGGGGGTGGAGCCAAGGGGTTCAGGGTATGGGAGGAGGCTCTGGGTTGAGGCAGGGGGTTGGGATGTGGGAGGAGGTACGGACTCTGGACTGGGGGTGTGGATTCCAGGGTGGGGCCATAAATGAGGGGTTCAGGGTGCAGGAGGGGGCTCCAGGCAGGGGCAAAGGGTTGGGGGGATGAGGGCTCTGGCTGTGGGTGTGGGCTCTGGGGTGGGGCTGGGGATGAGGGGTTTGGGGTGCAGAGGGTGCTCCAGGATGGGATGGAGGGGTTTGGAGGGTGGGAGAGATATCAGGGCTGGGACCAGTGGCTGGGGCCCAGGAGGGGGTCAGAGGTGCAGGCTCCGGGCAGCACTTACCTCAACCAGCTCCCGGAAGCAGCCATATGTCCCACTCCGGCTCGTACGCAGAGGCACAGCAAGGTGGCTCTGCACACTGCCCTGTCTGCAGGTGCCACCTCCACAGCTCCCATTGGGCACAGTTCCCAGCCAATTGGAACTGCAGGGGCGGCACCGCCAAACGGACAGTCAACAGGCTGGTGAGCAGTGCTCACTGGAGCCGCCAGGATCCCTTTTCAACCAGATGTTCTGGTCAAAAACCAGACACCTGATCCTAGTTTGGAGCCCCGTGGCTGCCCCAATGAGTAGGAGCGGAGGGGGGAACATGCAGCTGTTTCCCGGGAGCCGTGCGGCACGGAAGCTAGCAAGGAGCCTGCCAACCCCTCTGCGCAGCGCTGCCAACTGGCAGTTAACAGCCTGGTCAGTGGTGCTGACCAGAGTGACCAGGATTCTTTTCAACTGGGTGTTCCTGTCGAAAACCGGACACCTGGTCACCCTACTCATGGCTGCCCATGTGTCTCAGGTACAAATCAAGATGTTGGTAACATTCTGTAAAGCCCAGAATATCAGTTTGAGCTGCCTGTCCCTACTTTGTTCCCTCGTGACAATTAAGTCAGCTGGTGCATTTTTGGTTCCTGAAGTAAAACTCTCTGGGACTGGCAGAAAGATATTTTAATTTCAAGTCCTCACCTTTGGAACTTGATGCCTCAGATTAGTCTAGAGTTTGGAGGGCTTCAGGACACAGTGCAAAGATATTATTTTGTTATTTTAAAAAAAATTATAATGTACCTGCCTGGTACAATACTGGAAAGTGTATATAAATAAGAAAAAAAATGAATAAATACACACGCTGAGGTACTCAATCAACTTGCTCCCTACAATCAACGTTATTTTATGAATATATACAAATACACATACACACATATACCCATGTGTAGGATAAATTCAGAAGGTTGAGCCATGAGGGTCTTGTGGGAGTGTGTGTGTGTGGGGAGGGGGGATGATCTACCCATGTAGGGGGTCTGCTATATTCAGATGACGCCAGAGTGTATGGGACCTTGTAGATCACACCTCTAGCATTAAACATTCTCAAACTCTTAAATTGTATCCTTCAGACAATATTGTTAGATTGATGTCACATTTAATTTCTGACTCTTGTGAAATTTCACTCTTTTCACCTTAGTATTCCTTAAAAATTTAAGACATTTCTTTGCAATAATAAAATAACTTTTTACAAGGATAAGTGACATAATTTGATGATCATTCTTTAAAGCCCTAGATTAAACCTTTTTACTGTGGAGTTGATGCCATAAATTATACTGGTGTATAAATGCTCTACAGCAACTCTAATATAATTTTCTAGCACTGACTTTTCCCAGTTGGTCAGGCATTATGATGAGGTAAATCTCAAGGTCAAGACTTTGATAAGAACATCTGTCTCTTCTTTCAGTCATTACCTCAGAAGAACCTTCAAATTGATTTTTACAATAGTCATTTAAGGGCAAAAGCTTAGTTGAGGCTGTAACTAGCAACATGTTGAGGGAAGGAGATTGTAGGGTTTTTTGTTTCAGGAAATTGTATTTTTGAAATAGTATTACAAATAATAACCACTCCTAATTCCAGAGCTCAATAGATTAGGATTCATTTGTATCTAACATTTTATTATTGTACAATATACATCTATGCCAGTGGTTTCATCATTGCTTTCATTAAAAGAAAGTCATACCAACTATTTTCTTGTTTGAAATGTATGTGAAACATGCAAGAACCGGAAAAGTTATAAGGCTTGCTATAGCAAACACTTGTGCATATGAGTACCTTTACTCCCATGTGTAGTCCTATCGACTTCAGATGTACTAGTGGTGTGAACAAGTTACTCGTATGTTTGCAAGAGCAAATTGAGTGAGTTGTTACATCCGTGAAAACAAGACTTCAGCTAAATTAAAAAACTTCACAATTTCAGCCAACTTTATTTTGTCACTTCACCATCAGTTTTGGTTAAATATAGATAATCAAAATTATAATTCTATATCTTATCACTGTTATTTTTTCCCAAACCCTTGCACCAAACATTTCCATAGTAGGGATGGTTGTATGTTGCAAGGATACAAAAAAAGTGTCTGAAATTTGAAAATTTCTTTTTAAAAAACTTTCCTCTATCTGAAAAATATTAGAGCTTTGTTTCCAAACTTAGAATAAAAACTTCTTCCCTTAATGTGACTTTTTATGGCATGCTTCAACCCAGAGTAAATACTGCATTCCTAGAAGGAGGAGATTATAATGGATATAGTAACAGACCTCTAAATTGAAATGGTGCTATCAGGCATGGTTATAATAAGTTAGAAATGGGAGCTACCACCTCAATCTATCAATAAACTATGGAGGTGGTGTCATGTTTAAACAGATAGTGGAAAGATAAGTGGAAGCTGCAGTAGTAAATGAGTGGGGAACAGGACAGGTGCTAGCCTTAAAGAACCAGACAGAAGCAATACATCAAAACATGGTGTTAAACGGCACCAATGACTATTAAACTAAAGCTGATCAAAAAGCACTGGACCAGGATTATAAAGTTTGTGTCTTTCCTAAGGTGCCACAAGTGTTCAGCAATTGCAACAGGTCATAAACCAAGATGTATTTGTGAATAAATATAGCTTTTAACAAAAAGGATGCTGGACAAATTTTGTTTCTCAGCATTAGGATATTTATATTGACCCAGTCATAAATATAAAGGGAAGAGTATCATAAAATCCCTCCTTGGTGGCTGTACTGAATCCCCTACCTGTAAGGGGTTAAGCAGTTCAAATAACCTACTTGGCACCTGACCAGAAGGACCAATGAGGAAAGAAGATACTTTCAAATCTGTGGGGGGAGGATTTGTTGTTGTTCTCTTTTGTTATTCCCTCTCCAGATGGAGGGAGAAGCCAAGCAGATACAATATCTCCTGAAAATATAGCTGGAATAATCCATCTAAAACCACAGAAATTGTAAGTAGGGCAAGGAAATGCATTAGGTTATCTTTTGTTGTGGCTTGTGAATTTTTCTATGCTACAGAGGTAGTTTTATTCCTGCTTCTGTAATTGTAAAGCTGAGCCCAGAGGGGAATCCTCTGTGTTTTAAATCTTTTTATTACCCTGTAAAGTTACCTTCCATCCTGATTTTGCAGGTGTGATTCATTTACTTTTTTCTTTATAATAAAGTTCTTCTTTTAAGAACCTGATTGATTTCAGTGTCCTGAAGAAAAAGGGTCTGGTCTGTGCTCACATTGCTAAGGCAATTGATTGGTATATTATTCTCGAGCCTCCCCAGGAAAGGGGGTAAAGCGGCTTGGGGGGATATTTTGGGGAGATAGGGATTCCAAATGACCCTTCCCAGAATTTGTGTGTAAATCAGTTGGTGGGGGCAGCAATACCATCCAAGGACAAGGAAAGGAATTTGTGCTTTGGGGAAGTTTTAACCTAAGCTGGTAGGATATAAAATTAGGGGGTCTTTTATGAGGGTCCCCACATCTGTACCCCAGAGTTCAGATTGCAGGAACCCTGACAAAACCCAATAAATAATGGGATACATTCCAGTGTTAACATCAGGTATATTGTAAGGGCAATATTGTTTTCTTGATTAAGATTAGCATGTTTTCTAAAAAAGCAACAGAGGGTCCTGTGGCACCTTTAAGACTAACAGAAGTATTGGGAGCATAAGCTTTAGTGGATAAGAACCTCACTTCTTCAGATGCAAGTAATGGAAATCTCCAGAGGCAGGTATAAATCAGTATGGAGATAACAAAGTTAGTTCAATCAGGGAGGGTGAGGTGCTCTGCTAGCAGTTGAGGTGTGAACACCAAGGGAGGAGAAACTGCTTCTGTAGTTGGATAGCCATTCACAGTCTTTGTTTAATCCTGATCTGATGGTGTCAAAATTCCAGACCAAAGTGATCTGGAAGCCTACTTTCGCTGCCTCCAACTCAAAGAATACTTTCATGATAACACTGAACAGTGCACTGATACACAGATACCCTCCCACCAACAACACAGGAAGAAGAACTCCACATGGACTCCTCCTGAGGGTCGAAATGAGAGTCTGGACCTATAAATAGAATGCTTCCGCCGACGTGCACAGGCAGAAATTGTGGAAAAACGACATCGCTTGCCTCATAACCTAAGTCGTGCAGAACGCAATGCCATCCACAGCCTCAGAAACCACCCTGACATTATCATCAAAGAGGCTGATAAAGGAGGGGCTGTTGTCATCATGAACAGGTCTGACTACCAGAAGGAGGCTGCCAGACAACTCTCCAATACCAAATTCTACAGGCCACTTTCCTCAAATCCCACTGAGGAATGCACTAAGAAACTGCACCATCTACTCAGGACACTCCCTACACTAACACAGGAACAAATCAACATACCCTTAGAGCCCCGACCGGGGTTATTCTATCTACTACCTAAGATCCACAAACCTGGAAATCCTGGACACCCCATCATCTCGGGCATTGGCACTCTCACTGAAGGACTGTCTGGATATGTGGACTCCCTACTCAGACCCTACACCACCAGCAGTCCCAGCTATCTCCGTGACCCCACAGATTTCCTGGGAAAACTACAATGCATTGGTGACCTCCCAGAAAACACCATCCTAGCCACCATGGATGTAGAGGCTCTCTACACAAACATCCCACACACAGATGGAATACAAGCTGTCAGGAACAGTATCCCTGATGATGACACAGCACAACTTATTGCTGAGCTCTGTGACTTTATCCTCACGCACAATTATTTCAAATTTGGTGACAATATATACCTCCAGACCAGTGGCACCTCTATGGGCACCTGCATGGCCCCACAATATGCCAACATTTTTATGGCTGACCTAGAACAACGCTTCCTCAGCTCTCGCCCACTCATGCCCCTTCTCTACCTATGCTATATTGATGACATCTTCATCATCTGGACCCATGGGAAGGAGACCCTGGAAGAATTCCACCATGATTTCAACAGCTTCCATCCCACCATCAACCTCAGCCTGGACCAATCTACCCGGGAGGTCCACTTCTTAGACACCACCATACAAATAAGCGATGGCCACATTAACACCACCCTATACCGAAAACCCACCGACCGCTACGCCTACCTTCATGCCTCCAGCTTCCACCCCGGTCACACCACATGATCCATCGTCTACAGCCAAGCACTGAGGTACAATCGCATCTGCTCCAACCCCTCAGACAGAGACCAACACCTACACGATCTTCACCAAGCATTCTCAAAACTATGATACCCACACAAGGAAATAAAGAAACAAATCAACAGAGCCAGACGTGTACCCAGAAGCCTCCTGCTACAAGACAGGCTCCAAAAAGTAACCAACAGAACTCCACTGGCCATCACCTACAGTCCTCAGCTTAAACCTCTCCAACTCATCATCAGTGATCTACAACCCATCCTGGACAATGATCCCTCACTTTCACAGACCTTGGGAGACAGGCCAGTCCTCGCCCACAGACAACCTGCCAACCTTAAGCATATTCTCACCAGCAACCACGCACCGCACCATAACAACTCTAATGCAGGAACCAACCCACGCAACAAACCTCGATGCCAACTCTGCCCACATATCTACACCAGCAACACCATCACAGGACCTAACCAGATCAGCTACAACATCACCGGCTCATTCACCTGCACCTCCACCAATGTTGTATACGCCATCATATGCCAGCAATGCCCCTCTGCTGTGTACATTGGCCAAACTGGACAGTCACTACGCAAGAGGATAAATGGACACAAGTCAGATATCAGGAATGGCAATATACAAAAACTTGTAGGAGAACACTTCAACCTCCCTGGCCACACAATAGCAGATGTAAAGGTAGCCATCTTACAGCAAAAAAACTTCAGGACCAGACTCCAAAGAGAAACTGCTGAGCTCCAGTTCATTTGCAAATTTGACACCATCAGATCAGGATTAAACAAAGACTGTGAATGGCTTTCCAACTACAGAAGCAGTTTCTCCTCCCTTGGTGTTCACACCTCAACTGCTAGCAGAGCACCTCACCCTCCCTGATTGAACTAACCTCATTATCTCCATACTGATTTATGGACCCTCTGTTGCTTTTTACAGATTCAGATTAACATGGCTACCCCTCTGATACATGTTTTCTAAAGTTCAAATTAGTATGGAGTAACAGTATACACAATATATAGTTTGTAGAGCAAAACACTCCATAATATCTCAACCTTTTCCTTTGCTAGCACACTCTCCACACCAGATGATTCGATATGACAGTACACTGCAGTAAGGAAACCTAAATTAGCTAAAGAAAAGATGAAATTTCTTCATAAACTACTAATATGCAGGGTGAACATCCACTGATTGAAGCAGAGGCCAGACTTTCACCCAAAGCATTGTACAGGGCCTGATCTAAAGTCTAGTGAATGACATAAATGCTGAAGGCACTGTGAGATCAGGCCCATAGAGCACTTTACCTCTTCAAAGCACTTAACATCTGTGAAACTATAATAATAATTTAGTCTCTTAAGAACTGAGTTATCAGTAAGTAAAATACTTCAAGTATTTTCTCTTTTAATCCTAACTTTTATTGATGTTTTGGGGGGAGGGATAGCTCAATGGTTTGAGCATTGGCCTGCTAAACCCAGGGTTGTGAGTTCAATCCTTGAGGGGGCCACTTAGGGATCTGGGGCAAAATCAGTACTTGGTCCTGCTAGTGAAGGCAGGGGGCTGGACTCGATGACCTTTCAGGGTCCCTTCCAGTTCTAGGAGATAGGATATCTCCATTAATTTATTTATTTATTTATTTTATTTATTTATAAAATGCGTAGATTACAGTGAAAATACAGCTCTCTCTTCATTCCAATCTATCCCTAAAACCCATCTCTTCTGTACACTCACAAATGTTAATCCACATTAGCAAAAACACATCCCCCAACCATTGTAATAATTCTTTTTTAAAAGTAAAAAATAATTTTAATACACCACTTAAGAATCCAGTCCCTGAGAGTTGTTGGCACCTTCTTTTAGGCATGCAGCATCTGTCATCTGTATATACATTACACTTACACACATGCAGACAGAGCGAATATGCAGCTCAACAGATAATAATGTTGGAATTTGAAACCTTTTTAAAACCATTTAAATCTCAAAGGAAACATCTACTGGTTTGATGATGAGCAGCTTTTATGTTGTTGCTACAGAGCCAAGCATATGAATAGCTAGTACTGTTTAATCAGCTATAATTTGCACCACTTGCAAATACCAGAAATGCCATTAGCAGCAAAAGCTGCAGTCTGTGTTAAAGTGTCTGAAAATAAATATGAGTAGTAAACAACTATGAATTTACATATGGGTGTGCATATACATACACTCAAACCTACTACCGCAATTATTTACTTCTTCCTTCTCTTTAATCCCATAATTCTGGAAATGTTCATCACAGTGAACCTGTTCAAATTTAAACCATAAGTGCCTTACAAGACGAATTTATAATCTCAACTGTTTTCAGAATTCTTCCACTAAATAGTCTTCACTGTACTAGTTAGAGAAATGCAAGAGAATGTTATGTGTTCTGTTCAGGAACTAGCCAATTATTTCATTCTTCTATTAGGAAAGGTTCCTTGTAACAGGGTTGGCTGCCACCTAAGGGCCCCCTCATGGTCATGGTCTTCTTAAACAAAAATCCACATAGTCTTGCTCATCCAATAACAGCCCTTGGGTCTGGTTTCTTTATTAATATACGTTCCAAACACAAATATAAAAACAAAATCTTCCACCCAGTCTTAAGATGGGTAGAGCCACTCCTCCCTTCCTGCTGTCTGAGCAGCTGAATAAGATGCAAAGCCTGGCCTGCTTCTCCAAAAGGAAAAACAATATTCCAAGTAGGTTAAAATTCTGCTATCAATTTGAAAGGAAGATTGTGGAGATTTCCCTTCTCTAACAGAGCCATCCCCTTCCTGCCCCCATCACATCACTGCTAAAAATTACCTGTCCCTGGGACTTACAAAAGTGCTCCTGAAAAGCAAATATTTTTGCCTTTTGAATGAATCAGCTTTGAATGGACACCAAATGTCAGGTATCTTGCAAAATTTTCCCAGTGAAGGAGACCTCCAGGTTGCCCTACAAAGTCTTTACACTCCATCCCCTACTTCAAATTATGCTTTACTATCCATCTATACACAGCACAGTTTTCAGGAATGCATAGTATGAACAGTTCCAGGAAAAACACTAACTTAGTTTGACGAGCAGTGTTGTCTCCCTCTTCATTTATAGTTAAAAGAAAGTGATTGTGTTTATAGGAGAAAGCAAATGAATGGATTCCACCAGTCTCTCACCTCTGAAGCCAACTTACCACATGCCTAGTATGCAGAGTTCGTCTCAAGCTAGATGCAAATTTTTATGAGAGCTCCCATTGTAATGTTGGCAGCACGTCACTGCTTCTAAAGGATTCTAGTTAATATCCTTGATAGGATGCATGGTGGCTACAGTATAAATCCCCAAAAATGGGAGAGAGAAATTGAGGAAAAATATGTGCATAGATAGTGCGGCCCTCAGGACCTTTGCCCCTCTTTTCCCAACTTAAAGAGAGAAATTCTTTTGTATTGTTTCAGTAAATCACTTTTATTTCTTCTGCCTGTCTCTGCAGGAACTCTCATAAGATCCCATTTTAGGGCATTGTCTTCTGTACTTTACTTTTAATAAGGTTTTCAACTGTCCCACTATAACAGGGAACAAGTCCCTGATGTGCCTATTCAAGGTTAGAATTTCATAATCTTCATTAAAAATTTTGCTGTTGTACCAAGATGATTCATGCTACACTGCCTTTACTAATTAAATTAAATAGCTACACTTGCTTACTAAAGAGATTAACTTCTGCATTGCCCTCACTAGATGGTGTAGTTGCTAGGCAGCCCTCACTAGAGGTTTGGCACTATTCTCCTTATCTCTAAGGACAACGGCTGCTGTGCATCTTTCACTAAAAGAATGAATGCTACACTGCTCTCGCTAAAACATTTCTGTTTTTATATCTCAATTGCTCTACTTTAATTATTTTAATCACTAGGTGCATTCTAATGCTGTAAATCTATTTAATCTGGAATATATATTGACTCATATGTTATGGAGGGGCTTCAGTTTTTCTCCCTTGTCAGTTTACAAGTTTAAAATGTATTCTAAGTCACATGTGCATTGCTTGCACACTGGAGCATGGAGTAATATTCAGTGTGAGGATATTTAAGACCATCTCAATAGTTTTCTGAACTGTCCATGGTCAAATATTTACTTCACTCATTTCATGCCACACTTCAATCCACCTTTAGGAGGTCACACCTTTTATTAACAGGTTCTTTGGGCCAAATCACTAGTTGGTGTAAACTGGCATAGCTCCATTGACTTCACTGGAGCTGTTCTGATTTACATCACCTAAATTCTGGTCTCCCCTTTTCATTAGGGCAGATGACCCTATAAAATACAGGCATCCGCACATGGCTGTTTTTAGCTCCTTGCACTGTTGATACAGGTTAATGCTGCTGAAAGAATGTGGTGCCAGCATTATTTTTGTCATAGCATATCTAGCTATAGACTTAAACCTAGCAGTCACCTCTTCTTCCCAGCAAACAAAATCTGGAACCTAGTCTGGAACCTTGGGCCAGATCTACAGCTAGGATATGTCAACATAACTCCATTAATTTCAATGGAGTTATGCTAACTTACACCATCTGAGGACATAGCCCTCAAACTCGAAAGCTAGAAGCAGACCTGGGCATGAATACAATCTTAGCATTTCATTTGTTACTAGTTTCATTCATGACCAAATGTATTAGTAGCTTACCTTTAATGAACCAAGGAAAAAAAGCTCTAGATACAGACTGACATGGTGTTTATTGGAACTGGGTGGAGCAATTTGAAGCAAACGATATCTGAAAAATGTAGTCCTTTTTTTCTATTTCAATTTATCTGTGATATATTCACCTAAAGTCACATATTGTTTCTGCTCCTTGACTGGTTGATCAAATTGTTAGAGAAATTAAGCACTTCCAACCTAAAAAAATAAATAGTAAACAATACCTTCATATGTAATCAGATAGCCTTATTCACATGAAAATACAGTCACCAACATTCAGAAGAATATGAGGAACACATGAACATGGCCAAGTTGGAAAGAGATTCAGAATCTACAAATGTTTTCATTAATACTTTTTTCCCTATTTGACAAGTTCTACCTGGCAATGATATGATGCAATGGGATGCATTGAGTCAAAATCCATTAACAAAACTGGAGTTTTCTAGGACAACCAAGTTATCCCACCCTAACCATGGTTAATGTAAGTAGAGATAAAGATACTCTGGAGAGAGACAGACATCCCTTCTCTCCCAAGAGATAGGGTTATTGCAACATGGAAACCTTAAGGATGGGAAGAAATAAAAAGAAAAATGGGAATACCTTTTAAGCTTCAAGAGAAGACAGCTTGTTTAATACGGAAAATCATGCTGATGTTGACTTTATAAGAACAATATATCATGCTTTGTTTTTAAACAAAGGTTAGGTCAAGGTATTATATTTCATCATAACTTTTTTTTTCTAGCTCTGGAAATGATGAATCAACAAATTGAAAATGTCACGTGTAATTGTTGCTGCAAATATCTAACTGATTTATATTCTGAAAAATATGCCAGGTTACCCCCTTGCTCGAATGAATCCTTATGCCTCTTGAATTGTCAGCTCTGCTTGACATTTCATGAAAAATATTGAATATTCAAGAGTTTACTTGAAAACTTCTTACTTATTCTGGAAAGTGAGTTTGAAGCAATTTGTGCTAATTATGCATTATTTACTGGCAAATGCTTGAGATCAACATAGATAATTAATACTGTAGCATTGCATATACAACATTTGAAAAAAAAATACTAGTTAGACACCACTCTGCATATAAGTTCTGTTAAATGTGCTGCATACTGACTTGTATATGCTTTCACTGCATAGCTGCATAGACCAGAATAGTATAATTATATGAAAACGTTTTCCAGGAAAGTTTTTTCAGCCTCAGAAAAGAAGAATTTCACTAGGATTCCAGGAATAGACATTCTGGAAATGATGCTCAAAATAGCAAGTGCTATACCGTACTTCCAAAGTAATTAATTTAGTGGTCAAAGCCAAGGACTGCCACTATCTACACATGCTGGATCTGATTTTCACTGGATTTAGCATGCCCTTCCTTCATGCCAGTCCTCACCCTTTTAGTGTCTCTCTCTCACATTCACACACACCCATCCCGGAAGGGTGTGTGTGTGTGTGTGTGTGTGTGTGTGTGTGTGTGTGTGTGTGTGTGTGTGTGTGTGTGTGTGAATTTATTCACAGCTAAATTAAGACATCACAAAGTGAAATTCAAGCAAAACTGTGGAGTTTCAACCCAGTTTTGCACTGAAACCACGCAGAGAAAATGGATATTTCTGCCTATCTACCTGGAATGATCTTGTCAATTTCAGTTTCCCCCAGTGAAATTAACAAAAGCTTGCCTGTTTGACTTCAGCCTCTTTGCTTCTCCCCACAGGTCTAGGATGCAGACATAGCCCTGGTCTACACTGGGGAAGGTGGGTCGACCTAAGATATGCAACTTCAGCTGAAGTCGGCATACCTTAAGTCAACTTACCTGGCTGTGAGGACGGCGGCGAATCGACTGCTGCTGTTCCCCCATCGACTCCGCTTCTGCCTCTCACGAGCTGGAGTTCCGGAGTCGATGGGGAGCGCGTTCGGGGATCAATTTAGCCATGTCTAGATGAGATGTGATAAATCAATCCCTGATAGATCGATCTCTACCCGCTGATCTGGCCCCGAGGCTGGGGACTTCTAGGATCCTCAGAAGCCCCACTACGCCAGAGCATCCAGGCTCCCTGCTCTGGAGACAGAGGATATGTTTACACCTCAGTTAGGCACCTGCAGCTGGCCCATGCCAGCTGACTCAGGCTTACAGGGCTCGGGCTAAGGGCTGTTTAATTGGAGTGTAAAGATGGGGTGCCAGGCTCCAGATGCAGCCCAAATCCCACAAGCCCGAGTCACCTGGCACAGGCCAGCTGTGGGTCTCCAATTGCAGTGTAGATACACCCTGAAAGCCCTGCGAGTTCTGGCTTTAACCAGGGCTCCGTTCCTGTCTCTGCAGATTTCATTTAAAAAAACACCATGTGTTGGTGTTTCCAAACCAAATTTTCAGGGGGATTTTCTTTTCAAGGGAAATTTTAGATATTTTGATTTGTTCCAATTTGTAACTGAACCAAATTTCAAAAACATGAAATTTCCCACAAAGAGAAATCCCACATTTTAGCCAGCTTTAATGTTCACTGCATAGGTTAAAATAGGCTTCTGTGACATAAGTCAGAGTTTTAACTTTGTAACAAAACCCCAAGCCAGGCAAGTTTCAGGCCTGTCACAGACTTTCCACCCGGTTTTAGTTAAAGACCCTTGAGAATCTCTCCCTTTTCTCAAAAACTTTCACAGGAACTGAGTGAGAGAGTTTGGTCACAGTGGCAGAGCTTGGAATCTTACAGGAGCTACAGTAGTAAGAGTCTCAGGTTATGTCTATGCATCCTGCTGGGGGTGCGATTCCCAGCTGAAGGAGACATCCCCCACTCTAATCTATCTAGCATGCTAAAAATAGAAGATAGGAGCTGTAGTACCTAGCACAGGGGTCAGCAACCTTTCAGAAGTGGTGTGCCGAGTCTTCATTTAGTCACTCTAATTTAAGGTTTCGCGTACCAGTAATATATTTTAACGTTTTTAGAAGGTCTCTTTCTCTAAGTCTATAATATATAACTAAACTATTGTTTTATGTAAAGTAAATAAGGTTTTTAAAATGTTTACAAAGCTTCTTTTAAAATGAAATTAAAATGCAGCACCTCCCGGACCGGTGGCCAGGAGCCGGGCAGTGTGAGTGCCACCGAAAATCAGCTCACGTGCCACCTTCGGCACACGTGCCAGAGGTTGCCTACCCCTGCTGGCATCTGATGGGCATTCCCCAAGGGTCGCTAGCTCTTCCACTATTGGAAGTTGGTGGGAGTGTTGACATACCCTCAAAGGATCATTGAAGAGTTTCTTCTTCACCTGATTAGAGCAATGTACTTAAGCAGCTGGTCTGTAACTCAGTCAGAAGGTAAAGTCAGTGTCAAACAAATGCCCTTATTCCAAATTGCTTTGGGAGTGGAGTAAACAGGAGAGTGAAGGTGGGTGCTTTAAAATATTTGCACTGCAGTTTAAGGCAGACTACTGCTTGCTGTGGCCCAATAATCTCTCTGTATTGCATTCAGCCTCAGGAAATCAGAATCTGTATTATTAAAAAATTGACTTGTTAATTTCCAGTCATAACAATAACATTTCTATTCAGCTATCTGTAAGCCAAAAACTGAAATTATGCCTGATACAACAGCAAGAGCAAACAACATCCCCTTATGCAAAGACAGAAGGTTTAATTACTATCTAAATATACAAAAATATATGCAAGCAAAGCAAAACAAAAATCAAATCATCTTACAATAAGCCAATTGACATCTAAAGCATATGTGACTTCAGTGGAAGGGAATGACTTAGAGAATTGGTAATGGGGAGGTGTTCAATAATCACTCCTGGTGCTGAAAGCACTTGCAAGAGCTCTGCTTTATTCTGTGTCTGGTACTTACTGGCTTTGCATATCAGCAAGAGCTTCACAGCACCCTGGCCAGACCCTCTCTGGGAATCTCAGGCCTTAAATATAGTCCCCAATTCCACATCTTCCCTTCCAAGCCAAAGCTTATCAATAATACTCAAAACATCAACATTAATATAACACAATTACAAATACTCGTAACCAACCTAATAACTAAACTTATTAACAATGTTCAATTAGTCTTTGAGGTGCCCTGTGCTGTCATTTGAACCCGCAGGCCCCTTGAACCATGAGCATTACCGGTGTCAGGAGTTGACAAGTCCACTTAGTTGTTCTGGTTGCTCCAGGTGCTGGGCTTCCATTGTCAGTTTCGCCTCCCCCACACACACACACACACGCCCTTCATACCACGTGATAGCCCTACCAACCTAAATGGCACCCCTGCATGACACCAGCCACAGGAACTCATTGCAACTGTAGCAGCACCCAAAACACAGGGCACTCACCACGTTGGCCATTGCTACCTCCAGGCTCTGCAGTGGGTCCAGAAAAGTGTGCCCTCATTGCCCCACAACAGCCACCTTACCAACACCCACACCTCACCCAATAGGTGCTGCTCCAGCAGGCAGCAGATGGCCAGACTGCTGGAGCAGGTGCAGGGAGAAGGTGCAGGCTCCACAGCTTGGAAAACTGCCAAATGCCAGGGTCCAGCTCCTGGACACCAGCTGGAAGGAGGGGAAAGGTGGGTGATCTATGAAGGAGGCTTCTTGGCAGATGAGCACCTGGTGGATGATTCACTCCCCATTCAGTATCACCACAGGCCAGCTGCCCAGGCACAGCTCAAACATGTCACCATAGCTGTGGGCTAGGCTGGCAAAGAAAGATGTGGGGCACTTCCCAGTTGAGCTGTGTTACTGATCAGGGGCAGGGAAAAGGCTCTGGGGACTCCAAGAGCTGCCACTGCTTCTTCAGGAGGAACTTCCCCAGGGGGATGTAGTGAGCAGGGAGAAGAGCAGCAGCAGGGAGCTCTGCAGGGTGGCATGCCTAAGCAGCCTCTGGATCCCCACTGAAAGTTGACCTTCCAATGAAATCTGAAATGGTATCCCTCCTCGGTGTCCCTTATCTCCCTCCCTTGTAGGATCTGGAGAAGGTGTCTATTCTTCAATAGATGTGCCTATCTGGGGTGACAATCTCATACGACCAGAGAGCTATTTCTTTGGATATCACTGCTGTTCGCGACCATCGTTTCCTATCATAGACACAGCATCTTTTTCATGAAGTGGTGGAAGTTTGCATGATCCCAAATCATATTGATTTCCTTGTTTTGTTTTGCTTTGTCTTTCTATACATCTGCAAGTCCTCAGAGATTCTATCAGCAGTTTCTAACAGTGCAAACATTCCTGTTTTCATTTTTTCATCGAACAAAGTATCAGCAGGTGACAACCCATGTTTCATTGGCGTCATTCTGTAATTTAATAGTGCTAATTACAGATCAGAGTCTGACTCAGCAATCTTTTTCAGTAGGCACTTTATTATTTGGACACCATTTTTCCACCAACCCATTGGATTGAGGCTAACAGGGACTAGCAATTACATACCTAAAACAGTACTGCAAACTGTTTAAACTCACGCCCACTAAACTATGATCTACTGCCAGACATTCCTATGTCAGGTATACCATGTCTAGCAAAAATAGATCTGATATGTATAATCACCTGTTTTCCTATAGTATGTCCTAGTAAGTGGAAATGAGAATGATTCTCTAGGACCAGGACATAGTTTCTGCACGCCACCATGCCGACTTTGCTCCAGGGTGCCAGTTTACCACTGCCATCAGCATGGGTTCTTTCACTTGACCTGGCCTGTATTTTTGGCATATACAAGAAGTCTTAAGAGCTTCGTCAATGTGGCTATTCATTTGAGGCCTGCATGAAATGTATCTGGCCGTTCTTAGATTTTTCAATTCCTAAATGACCTTCACATATGATTTTTGATATATTTTTCTGTAGCACTTTAGGAATCATCATATTGGTGCCTTTAATCAAAATCCCCTCTAGTACTGAAAGCTCCCCCTTAAACTGATAATGTGGACTGGGAACATGATGTGCTAGGCACCCTGTGCTAATAACTCTAATTAATTTCTGCAGCGTCTCATCTCAGTAGCACTGACTATCACAATCTACATTTCATCTGAGAGAGCACAGATTGTTTACACTTGGGTCAAATTCTCTATGGAATGTGTCTGCAATCACCAAATCTCTCCCAGGTGTGTATACAAATTGAAAATCATACATTTGTAACTGAAAAAATTATCTCTATTTTGGTGGGGAGGAGTTGCCAGACCCCTTTTGGCAATGGCAATGAGTGGTATATGGTCAGTTTCATCTAACACAGGCCTCCCATAAGTAACATCATGGAACGTTTTACACCCACAGACTAAGGACAAAGTCCTCTTATCTATTTGAGATGACACTCAGTTTTTATTGTTTGTCGCCATCTCCAAAGGTATGTAAACCTTACTACCCTGTATATTAGCAAACATTTATTGTATTTTCCAGTAAAATACCTCGGGATGCCAAACACAACACAACTGGCATTCTGGGGGAACGGTGTCTCCCAAACAGGGTGTCGAATGTACCGGAATGTGCACTCTTTTTCTAAAGCCACCTGCCAGCACCCTGCTGACACATGGAGCATAGAAAAATATTTGGCATTAGCCAACTCCCCCAAATTTCTCCCCTTGTAGGTGGTGCAAAATGTTCCCTTTTTGCCTGTCTATTTAGTTCTTTTTGGTCTATCATAAATGAAAGATTCCATCTTTTTTCTACAGTGACCAATATGACACACTTGACCAGTGTCTCTCTCCTTCTCTGTCTATCCTTCCCCAGTAACATAGAGCTATGCACCAACATTACCAGCTCACCCTCTCTTCCCATCTTATTAGGGCATAAAAAGTTGCTCCTGGCAGTCTGAGGGCTGTGCTGCTGCACCACACATCGACATCTGTCTGGAAAGCACCTAGTGCATTGTGGTTGTTAGCATGAACAAACGATCACCAATATGAACATGCTATAGAGAATCATGGCATGAATTGGAAAGGACAATTACATCAGAAGAGTAAAATTAAATGGTTGGCAGATAAGAATGGCTTTTATAAATACCCTACATTTAGCCACTGCAAAAATATGAATTGTAGTATTTACACAGTTTCTTGAAGAAGATTCAACTGCTAAACAGTGAATATCTCCAAACATTCATTTTGTTGATTAATTTTAAACCTGCACACTCTCCAATACTGTGAAGCCCATCTAAACCTGTACCTTTCACTTCATTTATACATGTCAGGAGACATAGCCAATTCCAGTTTCACTTATAGAATATTTATGCTAGTGTAAATCTACTGACTTCAATAGAATTGCTCCTGATTTGCACCAACATTAGTTCAGAAATAGGTACAAAGAGTGAAATCCTGGACCAATTTAAGTCAAGTGAAGTTTTGCCATTGACTTCAGTGGGACCAGGATTTCAGCTAAAGACACATTACTCAACATTCCATCTCTGCTTGCCAGCTGTTGCTTATCTCTACCCAAAGTTGCGGGATCTCTCTCATGACCTTAAGCTGCTAAATGTCATTTAGAACTCATAATAGTTAAAGACTTAGGAATCAATATATTAGACCTTAAAACCTGTATTATAAAGGTTAGATGATTATGTACTTGAACATGCATTATTGCAAGGAAAACTAGATACTGCTAATGTTTTGGTGAACTGTGTTTTATGCTACTTCCTGAAAGATTGTACATGTGCTGTCTATTTCAGACTATGTATAGCATTCCATATATCAAATGTCTGAGTGAAACATTCTTTATTCTTAGCAGGATACATGAGGATATTTTTCTAACAATATTTTACCAAATGTACCTATACACGTTGCTGACACAGTATTTCAAGGGATTCCAGGGAGGCAAATGATGTGACAATAAAAAGAATGTGTAATATATGTCAGTGTAAAGAACCAATGTGGCAGATAATAAAACCTAATTCAAATACAGCTTTTAGCAAGGAAAAAACATGATAATGCTGAGATCTTAAATATTAATATGCAACCAAAAGTATGTATAGTAGCTGCAATATGCAAATCTTAACACATAATGTGGCTTGGTAATGCACTGTGATATACAGTTATTTATTAGAATCATAAGGGTTGTTTGGAGCACATCTAACTTTATGCACTGGCATACTGTCACTGTGAAATGTCTCTGAATTAGAAACCTCTTTAGCATTATCAAGCTTGCAAAATTACAAAAGGACAGAGCTTGCTCTCATCAGCTATCTTTTGTTTAAACCTTAATCATGCAAAATTACTAGTAGAGGGCTTTTGTTATGTGCACTCAGACTAATTCATATTGCATATAATTTTGGAAAAGCTTTCTCCATCTTCATTATTGATGTTCGGAATCAAAATCACATTTGGATCCATTATTTTCATTTTGTTGTCACAATGATTAATCATGCAGAACATTTGTCCAACTCACAGCTCAGACCCCAGAACTCCTCAAGCATTTTTAGAATTACAGGAAGTAAAAACGGTCAGAAACTCACATATAAAAGACTTTGCATTTGTTCCCCTGACACATCTCTGCCACTTTGGAAGCCACCAATTTGCTATGAAACCCAGAAAATTTATCTAATGAATGCATCTACATCAAGTAGATACTTTTACCATGTAGTGTTTATGGATAATCCATTCTGTGATGTGTGCTAGTCTTTTAGAATATTGAGAATAGCAGCCAGGTCACATAAGTCCATTCCAGGTTTTGGCTGGAGAGATGAGTTAGCTACACAGGGAGAAGGTGCATTATGTGTTCTGTGAGCTGCAGGATTAAACCAGTAGTCTGTGGAATCTTAAAACTGTATACTGTGTCTGCATGAGCCATTCCAGAAGCTCCTAATCTGTTAGGACACAACACTGGTGATGAGTATCAACAAGAACCAGAAACCAAACCAATTAAACAAAAAAGGAGAGACCACAACAACAGGGAAAAAAGTATTAGCTCTTTCTAGCTATTGAATTTTTAGATTGCACAGCGTTTTCCTGCCATGCTATATTCAGCACTTTGCAGTGATTGTGCAACATGCTCTGCTTTGCCTTGTTGCCAGTGCCTTGCTCTGTCAACCAAGAAGTATTACAGCAGCCATTTTGAGTGTGACATGCCATTTGGGTTGCATTAGAAAGCCTGAATATGTATGTCTTAAGTTAAAACAAAAAACTCACAATGGTATACACAGAACATTGCTAAACCAAAGTTTTGTGACAACCAATCTATCAATGTTCTATACTGCTTCACTATACCACAGTCTTAACTTAGAAAAAATATATATTCCCAAATGTCCCTCAGTTTTCTGTCCATGAATCTTACTCCAATCTGAGACCCAGATGGGAACACTGGCTTGAAAGTGTAGAAAAACTATTTCTTGCAATGAAGGAAAATGACTCTACTGCAAAACATGCTATGCTCCTGAATTTTGCAGGAAGTAAGGTGCACCATATTTTTAAAATGTTGCCTGACACTGGAGATAGGACTATGAGAAAGCAAAAGCACTGACTATGAACAATATATATTCCGGTAAGCCCATCAGTGAGAAGGGGTAACATGGGTGAGTATCATGCCTGCCACATCACCTTGCAAGTTCAGGTGAGTTCACAAATGCGAATCACGAGATAAAAGGGCAGATAATTCAAGGATGTTTGTCAGCTAAGCTGAGAAGACAAATTCTCCAAGACCCACAAATGCTGGACACTGCTTGAGCAAACAAGAAGTTGGAAACATATGCTCAACAAATTGAGCAAGGAAACCTGTCAACAAGTACAGAGACAGCATATGCACTCCACACTAAGAGCTCAATCAGGAACAAATGTGGCTTTCTGAAGATGGTAACTAACCCTGCAACACTCTAGGTCCAGCCAGAAAGATGACAAATGTAAAATGCTATAAATGTGGAGGCTCATACCCAGACTAAGGTGATTGCCCAGCAAAAGGGTTCTCTGTTGTTACTCTGCAAAAGGAAACCACAGTGCAAAAGTCTGTAGATCTACTGTTTCCCACAGATAAAGACACATTTCCAACAAAGACTTCCAGATCGAGTGAATGTGTTTCAAGCTGACACCTCAGAAGATGAGAGGTCTTTCTTATGTTTTCACACTATTTCCCATAAGAACAAAGTCTTCTGAGCACATTGTCAACCATGATGCCACATCATCATACAAGGATACAAGACTGAAGTTTTAAGTGACACGGGTGCATCAGTGAATACAATGGATCAACCTGTGTATGATGCCATGCCACAAAGTGCTTTTACAACCAATGCAGTAAAAGTATATAACTGGAAATCCAGACCCACTGACAACGTGTGGTGTCTTCTCAGCTCAGATTGTATTTAAGGAGAGTTTACCAGTTTAATGTACGTGGTGACTAATTGCACAGATACACTATTACTTTTGCCACAGGAAGTGCACTAGGACCGATTTAGATGATCCAACAGGTACAGCCTAGCAGGCTAAATCAAATTCTTCTAGTTTTATGAGGACATGTTCAAAAGAATAGGAAAATTGAAGGGACAGCAAATAAAATTGAACATCGATGACATGGGTCAGCCTGTAGCTATACTACACAGAAACATTTTTTTCCATGTCAGAAAGCTGATGGAAGAAGAATTAGCATACCTAGAAGAGCTCAACATAATTGAGCAAATGGAAGGCCCCATACCAGGGGTCTTCCCAAGAGTAGTGGCCCAGAAACCAAAGCAACCAGGCAAAATCCAGGGCTCCAGGGAGCTTTCTGCCAAAGTCCATGCCATCTTCACTTCAGTGAACTCACTGCTCAAACACCATGTGTCATTAGCAAAGAGTGAAGCTGAATGCAGGTTAAATTAAACAAGTGAAACTTTATTAAACACTGTGGACAGCTGCATCCATGTGGCTGAGTTACTTCCAGCCAAACCCTTATATTCCCGGTTTTCCTGGTGTCTCTTCCCTGCTGTCCTACCAGGGGACATGGGCCCTCTGACTCCACTTCCACAAAACACGGGAAGGAGATAGTGACACCATTATATATAGACCATTATATCAGCTCATTCAGCTCTAATCCCCCGTCAAAACCAAACCAAACCAGACACTATCCAGCTGTGACAAGCCTGCATTTGCCATGGTGATCATGATATTGTGAACTATAAATTTTGAAGTAACTGAGGACAGCGTTGCCAGAGGGGACACAAGCTCCATCAGTTCAACCAGGAATTCCAAGTTGCAGCCAAATATACTGTATCTCAATAACATTCCCATTTAAACTAGGGATGGTAAAAAAAATTCTTTCCAACCTGTTTTTTGAAGAAAAATTGGATTTTTTGATTAAACCAATTTTTAGGGAGCTTTTTGTGAAAAGTGTCTGCTTTCTGCCAAAAATTACAGTGTTTTATAAAAAGCCCCAAACTCCTGAAAAACAAAATAATTCTATTCTGAAATGCCACCACAATGCCGTCTGTGAGTTGTAGTTTGGGTGCCTCATGCCACTGTTCTCCTCTCTGGGTCACGCTCCATTGCTATGGAACTCCACTGATGCATTATAGCAGCACAGCAAGAAGGGAGACCAAGTTGCATCTTGTGATCCAGCCAGGGAACTGGAACCTTAGAGGAAAATGGGCACCCAAACTACAACTCCCATGAGGCACCATAGCAGCATTTTTAATCAAAATTTCAGGTTTCAATTTTTCACTGAAAAGCCAAAATATTCCAAAGAGAAAAAAGCTCAATTTTCTGATTAGCTCGAATTTTAATCCTAGCCAGGGGCTCATAACTGTTACCCAAGATGGATGTATTCATATGAATCCAGTCTTAATGTAGAAAAACTATTTTTATTATTACTAATCATTATTATTTACATTGCAGCAGCATCCAACAGCCTTAGCCCGAGCTGAAGCCCCACTGTAATGGGCACTGTACAGACACAGAGGAAGTCACAGTCCCTGTCTGGAAGACATCACAAGCTAAAATAAAACATGATGCAATGAGTGTGTGTAAAAGAACTGGATCGGAAAGGAGAAGGGAGGATGAGTGTAACACTAATAAGACTGTCATATGGTTATATAGGCTAAGAGATCCCAAATGAGACAAGTGGAACTGATACTAAGCACTTCACTCTTGGTTTGTGCCTATCTCCCTTTGCAACAATAAGGCTTTGCAAGGAATGCATGACTCTGGAACTCCAGATCCCTAGTTTATGGCAGAATTTCTCAATCTTATTAGCTATTGAGTGGCAGCATTCTGATGGTTTCCAAAGGGAGAAAAAATCATCTTTAAAATTAACATTCCAGTGAACTATTCCCCACAAACTGGTCACCTCTGACTCAGGTAGTCACAAGGCTTGGGGCAAAATCCTGCACACTTCGATCACAAAATCACCAATTTAACTCAGTGGGAATTGTATGAGTAAAGCAAGTAGGATTTGGTGCTGGTCTTCATTGCGAGCCTAAAGTTCCAAAATGCTTCAATTTTTTTCTTTTTCCCTCCATTTCTTTTAAATGGTGACTGGTGCTACCCATAATTATGAACTAAACTAACATCTTTTTATGCAAAACTATTCAAAATACTTGATGTTTTTCATCGATTTCTAGTTTCACATCAATATGCTGTCAAACCAAATTTTGAATTCTTTTAGGCCTGGTCCACACTAACCCCCCACTTCGAACTAAGGTAAGCAAATTCAACTACGTTAATAACGTAGCTGAATTCGAAGTACCTTAGTTCGAACTTACCGCAGGTCCAGACGCGGCAGGCAGGCTCCCCTGTCAATGCCGCATACTCCTCTCACCGAGCTGGAGTACCGGCGTTGACGGTGAGCACTTCCGGGATTGATCCGGGATCAATTTATCGCGTCTAGACAAGACGCGATAAATCGATCCCAGAAGATAGATTGCTTACCACCGGACCCGGAGGTAAGTGTAGACCTACCCTTAGTGGAGAGTTTTTTAGACATCACATTTCCTTTCTTATAAACATGGTAGTAGAAAGAATAGTCTCCTTTTCTTTCTGCAAATGTGTCTGTCCTTTCCAATCCCCAGGATTCAAGAATGAGATCAGCAAAGAATCTTATAATAGCCACAGGGTAATGACATATTGGTAAGTATGCGAGAGTTAGTTATGCTAATAATTAGAGGTTCATTTTTTCTTCACTCATAAAATTGATCTGTGTGTTTATTACATTTTAGGTTGCAATTCAGAAATCTGACTTTATTTTCTTATGGCTTGGCTGCATCATGAGTTTATTTTAAAAACTAGGAAAAGCAGTTTAAAATAATCATAAACCCTGTATGCATTTTATTGTTAATTTTATGCCTTCTGTTTAACTGCAACAAATAGAAAAGTTCCGAGATTTACTTAACAAGTGAATATATCTCACGACTGCTTAGAAACAGTCATTCATGTCTTTGCAAACTGTATTGTCTCTGCACTTTGTGAAACCATTAAGAAGATCTAATTTATGAACTGCAAAGTGCTGGTATTCAGAAAGTTCAGTCCCTGTGCTATTTACAGTGACAGAA
The DNA here is from genome assembly GCF_027887155.1 of Malaclemys terrapin pileata. Lineage (NCBI taxonomy): Eukaryota > Metazoa > Chordata > Testudines > Emydidae > Malaclemys > Malaclemys terrapin. The sequence goes on from NC_071509.1 coordinate 97,199,777, forward strand.
TACTTAAAGTCAACTAGTGACTGAAATTTCATAGTAACAATTGACATTTCATTTAAACTTTTTAGCTAAATTAGCACATACAGTTTATCTCTGTGAATCGCTCATGCCATGTTGAGGCAAATCTTTGCCTTGATACTCAAGCCTGAGCATACAAAATGACATATCAGGCACTTTATGAATGATAACATTAAACAGCATGATCCATGGGGCATATCAAGCATGCTGCATTAATTCACAACTGGTATGCTTAGCCTTGTGATAAAGATAACTAACTGTAAGAGACATTACTTTTTTATTAATATGTATTAATGTGCTAGACCTTGATGTTGAGAGGTAAGGAGGAATCACTCTGGAAAAATATTTGTTCTTTATAGACAGGTTTAAGCAAAGATGGTTAGTACAGCAATCTCCTCACTATCCATAAAGCTGAGACCATATTATAATCTGGCTCTGAACATGCAGACAGTATCAAATACTGAGAGAGAGAGAGAGAGAGAGAGAATGTTTGTACGTGAGAGAGCGGATGTGGGGCTGGACAAGTTTGGACTACCTCTTTGGGGATCACATTTGCTTTGTTTTAATTAAAGAATACTTTCCCCAAATTCCCCAGACTAGCACAAGTCTAGAAATGCCAATATGCTGCCATATATACAATCTAAATCCAAGACCCATCTTAGATGGCTGATAATGCAACATATACCATATTGAAGTTGGAAAGGGGAGGGAGCACCTCACATTGCCTTGAGTTGACCCTGCTTGTCTATGGCCAAAAAATGGAACAACACTGATTGATTGTGTGGAAAACTCAATCATAGCTAAAAAGAGGGCAGCATCACAGGAACTGGCCAGTCAAGGTGTCTGCTGTGTGCTCTCCTGAAAGAGCTGCTCCATATAGATTGGAAACCCTCCATTTTGCTTCTTCATGCCCTGTCCCTGTCCCTGCAGCAATTCTTCTGCAGTTTTGCTCTGGGTCTCCCCCTAGTGGAGATGAGGGTGGGCACCTTTATGTAACACCTCTTAGCTGAGGATCACAAACACCAAGCTTGCCTATTTCTCTGCCTAGAGATTGCAAATAAAATAAAATAGTGAACAACAGACACTAATAAACTTACCAGGGAATATATTTAAAAGTTCCAAAACACCTCTACATTTCAGGGAAGAAAGCTGCATGTGAGAAAGGGAAAGGAGTATTAAGATCCAGTCATGTAGAAATTACTAACCTAAATAGCAAAAATATAGTCCAGTAAACACAGTGACTGCTTATTCAAGAAGTGCTTTAAAAGGTTTCAAGAAGGCAGCATTTGGAATGTGATAAAGATATAAATCTGTGTCAGTTTCAAAGTGTCAACCCTAGAATCTAATTCAAATTTAAATAGTAGTTTAAACGTTAAAGGAGATTGCCATCATCAGTCCTCCATAGTCTTAACCTTTGGAACTTTCTTCAGAATAGACAGTGAATTGAATTAATTAGTAGCCTTTCACCTTGGAGACCTGGGTAACAAATTGGTAGCTCAGAAGGCAGTTAATGAGATTGTAGTCTCATTTCAGTCCCAGGTGGGCTCTAATCCCCATCACCCAGTCATGTGACTCTCCTATTTTGTTTCTACTTTATTTATTTCATTTTAGAGTAAAAATTCAAGAAGTCAGGAATGTCTGACATCTAAAAATCCTCTTTGAATCTGATGTTAGTGGTTGTCAGCAAGGTTGGAGTAATGTCAGGAGCTGAAAACAAATCTACTGACTAGAGATGGCCTCAAACCCAATCACTGATCTGAACATTCCTAAATCTCAGTGTTGGAATCTGAATTGGAATCCAGATTAGAAACTTGTATCTAGCAATTATTTTAATAATAGATCAAATCAAAACCCCAAATCTGAATGGAAGGGGGGCTTTGGCTTTGGTTTGAAAAGGGTGTTTCAAACTAATAATCTGAGTTTTGTGGCTCAAATCCAACCCAAACAGCATCCAGCAACACACTGAATACTATAGAAAATTATTCATGATTTTTTTTTTTCAAATAAAGTTGGCAGAGATGGGGCCAGCCACACCTGTGCCATAATAAATTAGCTGCTTCTCAGCCTGAAGGGACGGAACTAAGGAGGGTCAGGTAATAGATTAATGGTCACCTGGGTTATATAAAAAGATGGAGAGAGAGAGCAGTCTGACAGGTGGAGCCACAGAGAATGAGTAGGTTCCTATGGAAGGCCCTGAGCCAGGGTCTGCAGTGTACTCCACAGGAACCAGAATGGGGAGCCCACTGCTCTATAGCAGAGCAAGGAAGGAGGCAAGGAACAGAGTTCAGCAGGGGCTGAGAAGAGTGATAAATGAAGCCGGGGTGTACCTCCCTTTTATGGGCACCCAGCTAGCCAGTAGCTATCAAATCCCTCTTAGTAGCTGTTCTCTAATTGCTCTATCTGTAAAGGGTTAAAAAGTCTCACTGTGATGCATAGGTAAAGGGAAGTGAGTGGGCACCTGGCCAAAAGCGCCAATGAAAAGGCTAGAACTTTTTAAAATTGAAACTAGACTCCCCTTTTGTCTGTCTGTGTTGTTCTCCCAGGGAGAGGCAGACAGGACAGCAGTTATTCTGTAAGCTTGGGCCATGTATGAAAAAATCATCAGTATCATAGCTAGAAACTACTCTTTTAAAACCCCAGATATGTAAGTAGATCAAGAAAAAGACACAATTAGGTTTATCCCTTTTATTTTGTTATGGCTTGTGGATTCCTCTGTACTAACCCCAGGTGCTTTTGTTTTGCTTGTAACCTTTAAGCTGGACCTCAAGAAAGCTATTCTTGGTGCTAAATTCTTGTAGTTGTTCTTTTAAAATCAAGCAATTGCCTGAGTTCCCAGATATATTTTCTTTTTTTTTTTTTTATTAATAAAATTTAACTTTAAGAACAAAATTGGATTTGTTTGTCTTAAGAGGATTGTGCACATGTTTTATTAGCTGATTTCCCTTTTTTTTTTCCTTCTTCTTTCTCAGATCTTCCCCAGAAGGGGGGACGAAGAAGTTTGGGGGTACCCCATAGGAAGGAATTCCCAAGTGCACCTTCCTGGGCTCTCAAAGGGGTTCTGCACTTGGGTGGTGGTAGTATCTACCAATCCAAGGTCTGAGAGAAGCTGTAATCTTGGGAGTTTAATACAAGCCTGGAGTGGCTAGTATTACATTTTTAGAATCCTTGCGGGCCCCCACCTTCTGCACTCGAAGTGCCAGAGTGGGGAATCAGCCTTGACAGCGATTATCATTTGTCACAAGGTGACTAGCTCCTTTAAGGAGAGATGGGGCCAGCCACACCTCTGCCATAATAAATTAGCTGCTTCCCACCCTGAAACTAAGGAGGGTCAGATTAATGGTCACCTGGGTTACATAAAATGATGGAAAGAGAGAGCAGTCTGACGGGGGAGACAGCCTGGGAACCAAGTGTTCTATTCCAGAATAATAAAGACTCTCACAGGTAGTTCAGAGGGGCTGGGAACAGGGCCCCAAGGGGTCGGCTGAAGAGAAGCCCCAAAGGGAAGAGGAGACTTTTTGTTTGTCTGCTTTAGTTAGACTTTTGCATCCCTAAAAGCAGTTGTTTGTTTAAACTTGGATACAGGACTAAGGCACATCACCACCAGACTGGTGTGCGGAAAGCTGAGGAGACCCATCTCAGGGAAGGAAACTGGGGCAAGGAATGCCCATATTGCTGCACTTGACCAGTAGTGGGCACTCTGGGGTAGCCTGCCCAATGGAATTGCTTTCTGAGGTTTGTACAACTTATTTAATGTAATGTTCGCACATTCAGATGTCTCGTGAAAATTTTCACGATTCCTAAAAGTGTCATGCAAATATATATACACTTTCCAAAAATGGAGAGGGGGTCATCATTTGCCAACAGGTACCATACAATTACCACATTTATTTTTTTTTCTAAATACAATGCTAAGAGAAAAATTTGGTGTCTGAGATTTTACTACCTAGTAGGTATTGCCAAATGTTGATTTTTTTAAAATGTTTTTAATTTATTTTTACAGTAACATCCACTGTCCTTGGATTGATTCTTATGGGGCATCCTGTATCATCTTGCTCTGCGTTTGCTCTATTAGGATTCCTGGGTGTGTAGCACATGCAAGATAGGGTCCTTGGAGTTTCTAATAGGTCACTGAATATTCCCTCTCAAGTGGATCCAAATTACTAAAACAGAATCCCTGTGACTACTATCAATAAATATGTTTCATGACAGATAAGAATGGTATTCCCCAAATCATGTAATTTTGCCCACAGTCTTGAGAGAAAGTTATTACATATGTGCAGTCATTTTTTGCTCAATCTGTTCTACAGCCTGTGTTGATATACTTGTGAGTGCAGATCATGGGATAGTGCCAAATACACAATTAAGTTGGTAGATTCAGCCTGAAGTGCAAACCTAATCTTAAAATTGAAAGAAAAGAAAAGAAAAAAAAAAAGCTACCCATTATGTCACTCATAAGTACTGGGAAATTTGCATGAGAAAATCTAGTTGCTCTACTAATTATAAACATCTATCCTTCACAGGCAAGCAACTGGCATGAACTGAATAGTGTTTACAATAATAAGTGATACTGTATTTAAACAAACACATGCCATCTGCAGATTTAACACATTTTAAGATAGAGCAGCTTACAGTCTTTGTTGCACTTGCTAAATGCACAAAGCCAATGTACACATTTTTAAAAGGATTTATTTGTATCATCTGATCAAAATCTTCACCTACTCTCTGTGGAGTTTTTCCCAAGCATTTGAAATCCCTCAGCTCTTCCTAGGGATCTTTACTCAAGACTGCTTAGGCCACTACCTATGTTTTCACTCCCAAGAGACCCATTCCCACCTACCTCACATCCAGGTAGGAGAATGCTCAAACAGGATGAAAGATGGCCCTCCCATCTTTGCAAAATGTCAAAATGAATTTTAGAAAATAGATACGATGCCATACAATGGCTGTGAATCAGAGGAACTCAGACGCTGATGTGGTAAATTGTTCAGCACCTTGAGGGGCTGAGGATACTTAGCACTCTGCCGGATCCAGACCTCAGTCTTTTCAGTGCTAGAATAACTATGTGCCATTAGTAATCTAAAAATACTTGGGGAACAAATACATATAATATATCAGCCTTTTGTCGGAGATAACCGCCTGCAGTGCTTTAAAATGAATACCATGGTGCCTGACTCAGCTGTAAAGAATATTAAACAGCTGAATTTAGCAAAAGCATCTTCTATTAGGATATTTTTATTATTTTTTCTTCCACTTCAAGCCAGAAAACACAACGGTAGCGGAGAACAGCCATTCAAAATGCAAACTCAAACATATGGGTGTCAAACATCTGCTATATATGGATATTCAGTATTGGTATAGATGCATGAAATCAGTATTAGTCAGGAGTGGCATTGGGCAGTATTTCAGCCTCAAATAAGTTTGCTGAGTAGCTCCAGTGTTATATTCCCTTGTACTCAGATGGTTTGCACAAAGACAACAAACTTGAAAAATCAAGATTCTGTTAAGACAATTAGTTGAAGATTCTTTAGTAAGAGTAAAAGCACAAAATGGAATTAAACAGAGAAATCAGAAAGGTACAGTATTTTGTGATAATTTTGCTAGATATTTGGTCATGAAAGATTCAGTTTGGGAAGTGAAGATGTTCAGTTTGGAAATAAAAGTTAGAAAAAAAATCTTATCACAGTTGAATTTGAAGCTGAGCTGTTTATTCCAGCTCATTAGTACTATACAATGAAGTAACAGCTGAAATTCACTGTAATATAGCTACCTAAAAACTCTCATTAGATGATCAACTTTAAAAATAAAGCCAAAAAATTAGTGACAGGCAAACCTCTAAAAGTTTGGATTGGATAACCACCCAAAAGTTTGGGTTGCAAACTTAGGTTAAATCATCACCAGGGGTAAGCAAAGGATTCAGTTGTAAAATACTTACTTTAGCCATAATTAGCAAGTAGGAATAAGGTGAATCATCCTGCAAGAACACACACACACACACACACACACACACACACACACACACTCACGTGTAACTTTATTCACATGCATCACCTACATCCATAGTTTGCTATTAATGGGACTACTTATAAGCTTGAAACAGGTTTTAATTGTTTGCAGGATCAGGACTTAAGACCCAACGTGATCCAACAGCCCAATATGGAAGTGAATCCATATCTGAACTATTTTCATCATTCAGAGTGAATTTCTTTTTCCTTCTTAATTCCTGGGTGCCACTTATCTGGTATGTCTTTACAGGTCCAAACCAGAAGGACTAGAAATATGATGAGATTTGTTTTCCAGCCTAATTTCCAGACCAAAATAGATCAGATAAACTTCCAGCCAGCCTCCAAACCTTTGTAGTCTTATCCAACTCCATTAGAACCTTATAGCCATTTGAGGTTTGCCAATCATTTGTTGACAACAACTCTACATTTGAACAGCACCCAATTGATCTTGAGCCAATTCCTACAATATCACTACCCTACCTCTAATGGAAATTTTACATCTTTGGTGAGGCATTGTCATAACAATAAATCTGGAAACAAATATTTCTCTAAATATTGTCAGCAAGGGTTAACGGTATTGGTGAGACAAATTTTCTCTATGTGCAACTTGGGTTTGAAGTTTCCATTGTAAACAACTGAAATCCCACCACACAGAGATACTGAGCATTTCAAATACATGATATTGGGAGTGATGAACTAAAAAGTATGTCAAAAGTAACACTTCTCCATTTTCGTAAAGCCATGTCTCTGGATGTGCCTGGATCTACCCAGGAGCTCTATGAAATGGCCACCCACAGTAATCTATTGAGGACAAACTCATTCAAATATACATACTGTATTAACAAAAGCTATCTCATAGGACAGGTCATGGAATCCACAGACTCTTTCACCTCCATTAAAAGTTTAAGAGAGAAAGAAAACAAAAGACATCAAAGTCTTTGTATTTAGTATATAGCCCTTTTTACCAGTTCAAGTAGACCTTTTTAAAAATGCACTGTCAGCAGTATAGCTTTTATGGGTAAAATGAGGCCTTTAAAGTAGGTATCCCACTGTGCATTCTACCACTGTGCTGCCTGTGGAGAGTAAAAAACAAGGGCAAAGATGGGACTGAAAGACTCAAACACTCCCATACAATGGCTTTCATCTGCTTTTCCAAATCTCAAACCTTTGAAGACAGAAGGAAACACTGTTAATGCGTTTACAAATAGGCTGGAAACTGCAATGTTTGAAAAGAGATGCACAAAGGGCATGAAGGTCCCTGGGATTCTCATTACATTCCTTAAAGGGGCATGCTCACCTTGGCAGCACCCAAATTTGACCTGTCTTTTTAATCGTATCTGTTAGCAAAGTTCATGCACCTTTTTTAATGCTTCAACACTCTTATCTCTAAAAATGAAAACAAAGAAAAATGTGGCAGGTACATCATAAAACCATAAAGAAACCTGTCAGGTGCCATTACAAAATCCATCCTCATCCCTCAGATGGTGCAGGATGGAGTTTGGAAATACAGCTGACAAAAGGGCTTTAGGACTTTAGGATATATCTGTCTCTTTGCTCATTTATCAATGCCGTCTTTTATAAAAATATATAACGCAAACAACAAAAAGCCAGCAGCCCAGAACTCATGAGTAAACCTGAAACAAACCAGTATGAACAAATGATAGAAGAACACACATTTTGTTCAGACAATTATTGTAGTTTTAAGCCATCAGGAACATACTCTTTAAAAAGGTATAAATAGAAACTCACTATAGACACTGTGTAACATGCAGTCTGTCTATAAGTTTCTTTTAAAATGCCCTAGAGAAATAAAGAGAAATAATAGAATTATTCAGAAAAAGTCTCAGACACTTACAGGATTATAAACCATTGCACATCACATTTCACACCAACATTTGTGACACCAGCACTATTGCTAATGAGTAAAAGAAATGACAGCTGTGTAGGAAGTGATTTTCACTCCATGTTTTAAATAATTACTTTGTCTGTTTGGGGATGTTTAGTCTTTTCACCTGATTCTGGCAAACTGCTATCCTTTTTTTTTTTTTTTTTTTACATCCACGTTGCTTTCTTTATTTTCCATAATGAATGTTCATTTAATTCTGAGTTAAACTAAAGTCAGCACAAGGTCTTCCCCAAAGAGTATACACCAATGCTGGACTAGCAACTTTTGAATATTAGTGTGGTGTGATTCCAACAGTGGAAGCTGCAGGGTGGGATTCCTGTAATGGACCCAGCTTTACTTTCTGGAGAATATTTGGGTGAAACTAAGGTAACAACTTGTTGCAATAATTCTAACTTCAGGGGAACAAAGCCTAGATCACTGTGAAAAGTACTCTGAAAGATTAGCCTGGAGGTAAGATCTTTATTTATGAGACATGTGTTATGTATAAGCTTGTGTTTACAGAGTCTTTGCTTTAAGTATACAAGGGACTTTACAATCTAAAAACTGAAGTGTACCCTGTCAAAAATGATCCTGTGATATTGTGGGTGATCTGAAAGCAGGGTCATAGCATATGCAGCCAGTGAAAAGCTACCAGAGTTTGATTAAAGATGGTAATAGAGCTTTAAGAGCCAGAGAAAATGTCATCTATAGAAAATTAGGTTCTCTCATTGGCAGTCAGGGAGGTACTGCTAAAGAATCCAACCAATGCCCACTAATTTAGAGCTACTTTTGGAGCTTTGTCAGGTTGATTCAATGCAGGCTGCAGAACAACTATTTCTCTTCACTAACATTCCTGCTTCTTGCATGGCAGTGGCAGGACATCATCAAGGGCCTGATCCAAAGCCCTTTCAATGAAAGTCCAAATTCCCTAAGTGAGTTTGAAATCCCACATATTAACTTTAGACAACGTATCAGTAGGTGTGTGCTCAAAATCATGTACTGTAGCAAATATTAGTATTTCTAGTGTAATAGAGATCCCAAGAGTTTGGAAATGGCTGGAACTTACACAATGAAAGACAAAATTATTTACTAAATATATTATTCAAAATATTTCACAAAATTCTTTGACTAAGTTATTTAACAAATAGCCAGCCAGCTCCATAGACAAGCCAAATAATGAAAAAAAAATTGTCAGCAATATATGTAAAAGAGATTCCTAAAATCCCTAAAATGATTCAAACTATTTACATAAAACAAATATTTTTGGACAGCCCTAGTAATTATTACAAAACATTTAATCTTAAATTCATTAATTGTCATCCATGCCTAAATAAAAGTGAATGGAAGCTGTTATCTGGCAGCTGCTTGGAAGAGACCTGTTTGAAATGACAAGATGGTCTCAATCTAATCCCCGATAGGCTGGTGTCCAGAACACAATTACTACTATTTTGCACCATTGTTGACACTCAGAGTTTACAAGGACAGAGTTGAATAAGCACAGACAACAATATGCAGCCCTGGCATACGAATTCAACTGAAGTCAAAGCTGAAGTCCAGAGACTACTTTAGAAGAAAATCTTCAAATTCTGTGTCGAAATATATTGAAGAGGCAGAATGGAGTTGCTTACACCTCTGTACCTGCTATACACAAGAAGCATGACCAGAAAGGGTTAAGCATCCTGCAAGAAAAAGGACTCAAATTCAACCCTTAAAGACATATTGGTAGAGGTCAACAATGTAATCAAACAGTCCCTGTCTATCCTGTATTCTGTTAATTCGGGGATCAAAACAACATCTTAACATTTAAATAAACTGTAAACATGGGATACCACTGTATTCATCTCTCTTTAAACTGTATAGCAAATCATCTGTGAATGGGGGAAAAACAAGCAATTGCCTTATGTTCATCTGTGTGGATAATTACAAGGGATGCTTAGGAAACGGGTCCACTTGAAAGTCCCCAGGAGTGCCTATTGTTCACCTAAGGACTCCAAGCTGTCACAAGAGGGCCTGAAACTGTATAAAAGACACGTGGGTCATCTCAGATCTGCTTGAGGCTTCATGCAGGGGAAGCCTAAGCCATAAGGACTGAGATCCCAGTCCTGACCAGACCACCCTGAATATACACTTTGGACTATAACAGGGGTGGGCAAACTATGGCCCGTGAGCTCCCACTGGGGTGCAGGATCAGGGCCGTACCACACAGCTCATCCCCCTACGGCCAGGGCGCAGGGTCGGGGCCGCACCACGCGGCTCGGTCCCGCTCCGGCCAGGGCATAATTCGGGGGTTGCACCACACAGCTCAGCCCCGCTCCGGCTCCTAAGCACCCCAATGGGAGCTGCAGGGGTGGTGCCTGTGGATGGGGCAGCATGCAGAGCCACCTGGCCGTGCCTCCGCATAGGAGCTGGAAAAGGGACATGCCACTGCTTCCAGGAGCCGCTTAAGGTAAGCGCCGCTCGGAGCCTGCACCACTGAGCCTCTCACCCTGCCCCAGCCCTGATCTCCCTCCCACTCTCCAAATCCCTTGATCCCAGCCCAGAGCACCCTCCTACACCCCAAACGCCTCATCCCCAGCCGCACCCCAGAGCCCACACCCCCTAGAGCCCTCACCCCTCCCTGCACCCCAACCCCAATTTTGTGAGCATTCATGGCCCACCATACAATTTCTATTCCCTGATGAAGCCCTCAGGCCAAAAGGTTTGCCCACCCCTTGGGCAATATAACCTATGAACTAAATCTGAAAGAACTCTTTGCAACTACAAAGCTCACCATCTCTGCTATGAATCTGAATCTCAAGATTGTACTCCTGTCTGTATGTATACTGATCTTTTAACCAGTACTCTCTCTTCTTTTTAAATAAATTTTAGTTTAGTTAATAAGAATTGGCTGTAAGCATGTATTTGGGTAAGATCTGAAATATTCATTAACCCAGGAGGTAATATGTCCAATCCTTTGGGATTGGTAAAACTTTTTTACATGATGAATAAGATTTTCAGTAATCCTCATCATATTTGACTTGGATGGAGGCCTGAGGCTGAATTGTTTTAAGGGAATTGTGTTGTTGGCTTCTGGGTAACCAGTGAGGTGTTATAGAAGCTGTTTTGTCCTGGTAGAGGACAAATCTAAGTATTAGGATATCTGCCAGCTTTGGGGATTGTCTGCCGCATTCTTTGCGGTTCACCCTAATTGAGTGAACTCAGTTGGCTCCCCTGGGATTCCGGTCACAGCCACTAAAAATTAACATTTGCCTATTATCAGCACAAGGGTGATCCAGTGGATATAGTGTACTTGGACTTTCAGAAAACCTCTAACAAGGTCCCTCCCCAAAGGCTCTTAAACAAAGTAAGCAGTCCTGGGATAAGATGGGAGGTCCTTTTATGGATCAGTAACTGGTTAAAAGACAGAAAACAAAGTGTGAATAAATGGTCAGTTTTCAGAATGGAGAGAGGTAAATAGCAGGGTTTCCCCATGTGATCTATACTGGGCCCAGTACTGTTCAATATATTCATAAATGATCTGGAAAAGAGATAAACAATGAGGTGGCAAAGTGTGCAGATGCTACAAAATCACTTAGGGTTGCAGTCTGCTTTGGACTTTGTTACAAAGGGATCTCACAAAACTGGGTGACAGGGCAACAAAATGGCAGATGAAAATCAATATTGATAAATGCAATCACATTGGAAACCATAATCTCAACTATACATACAAAATGATGGGGTCTAAATTAGCTTTGAAAGAGATCTTGGAGTCATTGTAAATAGTTCTCTGAAAACATCTGCTCAGTGTGCAGCACTACCATGGCTTATGAAAAAATTCAAATTGCCTGACAGACTCAGGTAAAATCCTATAGTAAGTTTTCAACTGGGTAAAAGGAAAAACAGAATGCATAGCAAAGCGATACTATTTATCTAAAACAGCAGAGACACTTCCCCTTCTACATTGACCTTCATTGTATCTTGAAAAGTACAAAAGCATTAAGAATCACTTTTTTTCAAAAAGGAAAAACCCCACCTGACATCCTTGAGCTAGGGTTCCACCCCCCATCATCCTGGAATTTTTTATAAAGTTTTCCTGTATTGCAAGTTTATGTATTTCTCTCTGCAGCACAACCAACTAATCTCACAATTCACAAAAGCACTGAAATTCTCCCAGAAATATCATTCTTTCCCTTGATGAACATCACTCAGAACAACAGCTTTTCAAAAAATCGTTGCACTGACATCAACTGAAATGAATATTCTTAAAATGACTGGAATCAATCAGTATAATGGAAATCATAATGTTTAACATCTGTGCAAAGATTTAGATGTAAAAGAAAGCAAAGAGCCTGCATAAATTGACTGTGGGCACACTTCAGCTAAGGGATACTTTTTTCTTTACTCTATTGTTAATTAGAAGTAAGAGTACTGACAAATACAGGGACCTTCTCTGTTGACCTGGGCAGACCATGGAAATTTCACACCTCAATACAACCTTTTCCACAAAAGGTTTGGAAGTTAGGTATATTGGCAGTACTTCAACTATACACAAGGGATATGCTTGAGAGATCACTTATATCATCTTAACACAGCATAACTCCTGTGAGTTACTCCTGATTTACACTGGAGTAAGTGATCGGAGAGCTAACCATTGAGATAAAGCAAACAAACAAGTCGAATTAAAAAAAAAAACACTCCTTGCACCACTTCTCGCTCTCTCTCTCTCTCTCATTCCATGTTGCTCCTTGTTTACTATTATTCCAGGTTTTGACCCATAATACCCGAAGATAAACATAGCACAATGTAATGATAATACTGCACCAATAATACACTTTTCATCCACAGATCTCAAAGAACCCTACCAAATAATCAAAGATTAAATCACAATGAGTCAATGACAAATTCTGGAATAAAACTCAGGTCTCCTCACTTTCATTTATAGCAGTGTAACTAAGATGAGGATTGGATTGGTCCCTACCTATCTGTATCTAAGGTATTTCTAGAAAACTACTTCAATGTAAGTAGATTCTGGCCAAATGTGTAATATCTGTTTACACTGGGAAACAGTGCCTATGCTTAAGATTAACTAAAGAAAAGCTTAACTGAAGGCCAAATCAGGCTAGTTCTTTATCCATAAGCTCTCAAATATTTGACTTTTCAATTTTGCCTCTAGGGCTAAAATGCTAGGCCATGTGTGGTTGTTTCCCGCCTTTACCAATGCAATTTCCTGCCTTTGGCTCTGCTCATCTTGCTCACCTCTGTGCATCGGAGCATCACAGCTGAAACTATCTCTCCCTTTCCCACTGCTTGGACTTTGTCACCCCTCTGAATCTTTTTGTTGGCTTCCTTTTGCCTTCTGCATCTAGTTCAAATATCTAATCCTTAACTTAAAGGTTCTGTGAAAGTCTGACTCAGCCTGTATGTCTGCTCTCATTTCTTCTTATTTCTCTTCCTCACCTCATCCCATATTCCTGCCTCATAACTTTTCCACATTGACAGTTAGACTCCCTCCACCCCCTCTGAACAAAGCAACTTCCATCTTTCCATTCAAATCCTGCCTTAAAATTTCCTTTTTCCACAGAATCTACCAACGTTAACCCACAAACCAAGAAATGCTGACACAGAGCTATCCTACATTTAAAAAAACAGAACACACATGTTTTTGCAACATTATAAACTGGGGCCAGCTCCTCACCTAGTGTAAATTGTAATTGTTATCAACAGAGCTTGGGCAATTTACACCAGCTGAGGTGCTACTTCTACAAATGCTGGTGATCATCTAAGCATTCGTCTATTTCAATTGTAAACACATTGGAGCAGGCCACTGTGGTTTCTCAGTGCTAAGAACACTGACAGTGCTTACCAAATAATAAGTCTGATATTGAAGTGACTCTTTGTTAATTGCTCTAAATATTACAAATCCAAAACAAACAAAAAACGAGTCAGAATATTGAATGCATCTTACAATAATCGTAAAACGATTCATGATTTTACTCTAGTAATCCCTTTATTACAGGTATATATTTTTTCTCATTTGTCATGCCACATGTCTTATACACCAGCTACTGGAGTTAAAGTAGACAATCTGACAATCAAGACAAGAGAAAGTAAACACAAACATACTGTACAAAACAAGATACTAGTCCATAGTCAACAAAACACCACTTAGACTAAGAGCCCTTCATATAGGCCTTAATCCAGGAAAGCTATGAATTTAACTAATATATTTTACATTAAACAGTATGTAGGGTTATTTATTTAGTATTTCACTTAGTACACTTTTAGTAGTGCCTCTTTTCATGTAAGGATAAAGTTAGTGAGAAAGGTACTCCACTGTCTCTTTAATCTGTGTATGTAACTTATTAGTGAAACTGTGTGCACCAATCACTGAGAAAATAGACCAAGTCCAAAAGTAAATTGACATCTTTCCTGTAAATTAACACCACAAACAAAGCAAGTAAAGTATGTCTCAGTGTTGAAACAAATAAAATGTAATTTACCTTATATTGAAGATAACACGAATCAAGTATGAAAATATGAAATACATGCACTTTAATATATACTGTAATCACATTTGTGTGCATGCTTCACACTTTCAGATTCAATATCTTATTTCATGAGTTGCTGAGTATTATTAATAATATCTGCAGTGGTGCACTGTGCAATAGTTATTTTATTCCTATTTTGTTTATCCTCATTATTCGACCATAGAATTCTTTATTATTTTTCCATAGCAGCAGACTTACTTTTGACTACTACTAAACAAAAATGCAAGTCTTTCTGTTTAAGAAATAGATTGTAAAGAACAATTATGGTAGTCACTCAAAGCACTTGGGTCCATGGTTGGCTCATAGAATATTAAGATGACAAATTGGAATGTTGGTGAAATAAATGTAGTGGTAAATAACATTTAAAAAAACATATTGATCATTACACTGGAATTATGTTGCCTTGGGATTTGTAATGGAAATTCAGATTGTAAATCCAAAATGGCACAATATTGTCATTAGGTATATTCTAAAGCACCTTTTGAAACACAAGGTAAAGAACTGTATTATCTCTGCTTATTATACTGGGTTCTCTACATCTGTTTTCAAAGTCAACAGCAGAGTTCTTGGAATATTATTCTCTCTTCTTCTTGAAATTAACATGAGCCCTTTAAAGCACCTGGCATTAGGAATTATTCCATATGTGTAAGATATTTGCAATAAAGTGAATGTGTGACTCATTTGTCAACCTTCCTATTATGCTACAGTACTGGAATAATGCTGTGATGCTCCCCCATTTATAGTTACTGCATGCTATAAGGCTGTCTGGTGCAAAACATAAATCTGTGCAATCATGCATTTTGTAATGATTTGTCTTCATTCCCAATTACATTTTGGAGAGCCTTGAGTACAGCATTTCCAGCAGCTCCTTCAACCAACAACATAATTTTTTTTAAGCTGCAAAGTGCTGTATAAGATTTATTTACTTAGCAGCTAATTTTGGTTATATTGTCAAAACCAGGAAGTGAAATTCCATCAGATGCCACTGGTAGTGGCGAATTTATTATGTTGAGCTGGGCTATTAGGGCCCAAAGCTCAGAAAAGGGTTAAATTCATTTCTCTCCAGTTCAGAAGCAATGTTGCTTTAAACATTCATGAGGTGGGGGCCAATAGGCAGAACAGTCATGCAAGGCAGCCTCAATATGCCTTTTGTACTATAAAGGCTATTAAGCTTCTAAAGAGGGAGGCTTGGAGGATGGGCTGAGGAATAGACTGCTGTTGGGTGTGTGATTAGTGGATTCAGTGGTCTGAAACTACCATCTACAGGCTGGAAAAAAGACCATAGACAGGGGTTACATTCCAAACACTTAACTCCATTTTAATCCCTCTACACAAAACCCAATTGCTTGGGTTGTCGAAAACATGGTTTTTAATCTGGCATGTATTTTTCTGCAAAAACAGAAACATATTTTGAGCATTCACAGATTTGATCCAAGGTAAATGTTTATCGTTTCCACCTGCAAACAGCTCTGTTTCTTGCTTTTCAGAACTCTCGGTTTCTCTTTTTCAGAGAGAAACAATGTTGTGCTTGTAAATACTGTCGTCTTTGTTAAAAAAATAAAAAGAAAGAAAAGAAAGTAAAAATAAAACTCCCAACTGCAGAAACAGATTGTGTGAAAACACTCTTTAACAGTCTGCCCCTGCTTTAGCTCAGTGGTTCTCAACCAGGAGTCTGTGGGGCTGCGAACAGGCTTCAAGTGGTCTGCCAAGCAGGGCCAGCATTAGACTCGCTGGGACCCAAGGTGGAAAGCAGAAGCCCCACCACATGGATCTGAAGCCTGGGGCCCTGAGCCCCCTCACCCGGGGCTGAAGCCAAAGCCTGAGCAATGTAGCTTCATAGGGGCCCCTTGCGGCATGGGGCTCAGGCAATTGTCCTGTTTGCTACCCCCTAATGTCAGCCCTGGTTTTTATATGCAGAAAAACAGTTGTTGTGGTACACATGGGCCTTGGAGTTTTTATAGCATATTGAGGGGGCCTCAGAAAGAAAAAGGTCGAGAATACCTGCTTTAGCTGGTTCACTGCTTCTATCTAAGATGGCCTAAAGAGAGTCAGACCCGGCAACCATAACCTTGGAAGAGCCTGTTCTGATTCACTCCAGTCTAGAGATTATTAGCAAGGTTAAGGAGGGGAATAACAACATTTTAGAAATGATTAAAAGGCTAGATGGATCACATACATATTTCTTTAATGGGATAAGTTTTCAGTGTAAGGTTCATGGCACCCAGGATGAGACAGATTCAAACAGATAATCACATACATACCCTGGAATTTTTATAAAACAGAGCAAAGGGGGGGGGAGGAATCAGACAGACCCTCTAACGTTGACTTGTGTGAAAAGTTCTTAAATATCCAATATCCTCCCTTAGGACCAGTTCACTAAATGGATCGTTATAGGAGAGATCACTAGCTGCCCTTACAAAAAAAAATACTCCACAATGGATTGTCTAAGGTCAGGGATTAGGAACCTTTGGCACGCGACTCACCAGGGTAAGCACCCTGGCGGGCCGGGCCAGTTTGTTTACCTGCCGTGTCGGCAGGTTCGGCTGATTGCGGCTCCCACTGTCCGCAGTTCGCCGCTCCAGGCCAATGGGGGTGGCGGGAAGCTGCAGCCAGCACATCCCTCGTCCCGCGCCGCTTCCCACAGCCCCCATTGGCCTGGAGCGGTGAACCGCGGCCAGTGGGAGCCGCGATCGGCCGAACCGGAGGACACGGCAGGTAAACAAACTGGCCCAGCCCGCCAGGGTGCTTACCTGATCCTGCAAGAAGTCCATAGGTTGGCCACACCAAGTTCCATGCAGGCTTAGGGCCTAAATTACATAGACAAAGAATGAACTATAACTGCCTTCTCTGGAGTAGGTATCTTCTTCTACCTAGACCTTTGCACTGAGATCCAAAGGTGCTCAGAACCCAACATTTTAATTTGAATGTGATCTCGGAGTACTCATCTCTGAAAATCAGTGTAAGGAGTCTCAAGTTAGGTACCCAGAATCAAAAATTACTTTTGAAAATTTGACCTTAATCTTTCTGTGCCTCAGTTGCCTATCTGTAAATGGAGGATAAAAGTACTTCTCTACCTCACAGGAGCATTGGTAGGATAAATGCATTAATGGCTGAAGAACTTGGATGATCCACTCCATCATTCACTTTGATTCTTCCCTGCCTTACCTTTAAAAGTATAACTCAAATTTAAATTCACTTTCTGACAACTGTTTCTCAACTCCACCTACAGTTTTACTTATGCGGTGCATTTCCATTGTTTGTAAACTATCTTATCCTGTGGAGGATTGTTTACTTACAGCACACAGAATATTGGCCTGTCTAGTAAGGAATCCTTCTGTAAGGTAGTTGCAATTCTCCTCGGCTTGCAGGAATCTTGGATCTTCTAATATGAAGCCAATAGTTATTATTTCAGCACAGGACTTAAGTGATCTTATTTATAAAGTTACTGAACCTGAAGACATACTGTCCTCAGAGCATGTCCTGGACTACAAGAACAGAACATCTTCTAGATTGTGCTAAATTATCCCTTCCAGAAGCAGCAGTTCATGTCAGAGATTAAGCTTCTTCAGATTCATCCCAGTTGGAGGCCTGCAGACTACAAGATGCAATGGAAACTGCAGTAAGTGAATTAAACTCAGGTACAGGATAAACTTCTAAAATACTGAAATTCCTCTACAGTTTGGATTATTTTTCGTTTTCGTATGAGAAGCTATCAGTCGGCTAGTAGTTATTAGCAGGTGACAGATTAATTCTTCATTTCCTTGTGTGTGACCATTTCCACTAGGAAGCCCCAGGAGAATTACAGAAGGATCATTTGGTAAAAATATCCAACTGTTTGTGATACTGGTTACAAATTGCATCCCCAATACTCTCCAAGTGGACATGTTCACTGTTTATGCATAACTCTCCTCTTTCACAACAATTACTCCAACATTTATCTTCATTCAATCTATCTATCTGTGGCAACTCACACCAGTCATAACCTGACGACTGCTGTGAGTTACCAATGAAACCGTACCTTAAAATTGTTTCTTTTATCATGCTACAGGTTGCTGGTCCTCTTTTCCCCTGGGGTAATTTGTCTATCTAGATCCTTTTCTCACCACGTCATGTGTGGACATTTTTTGGTTAGAAAAGTTCCCTGCAGTGATTCATATAAAATAATTATACTCTTCGTTTTCTAACTGACCAGTTACCATTACATCTATTAAAGTTAGCTTTCTGTATAAAGCAGCTTTTCTATAAAGCTGACACACATAATGCCTAACTTGAAAGTACTGGTACCATAGACCAGTTAAAGTTAGTTTTGATCTCCAAGTTAGAAAAGATTCTTTACTAAATAGCTGGCCAACCAGTTGTATTCCATGGCCGTCCCCGTCTTTAAAGTTCTCTGGTTTATGATTTGGGTTAAAATATACATTATTGGCAAGGGAAAAGAACTTATCTCTAGTTCTACCCCAGACCCATAGAGTAGCTTTTACTAAAGAATGTGTATAAATTTCTGAAAGGTGTGATTTTTTTTTTTTATTGATCCATGGTAGCCTAGTGATGTTTCCAATGCAACAATCTTCTTTTTCCATAAAGACCCAATGTTTGGCAAGGTTAGACTGCCCCCATCCACTACTGCTTTGAGTTGGCTGGCTTGATTGTACCACAGAATATTTGGAACACCTGGTCCACCCTGTTTAATGTGTCTGTCTGAAGTATCTGCACACACTCTTGGTCTTTTCTTATTTTATATGATTTTTAACAACATTGGCTGTATTCCTGCTAGGGTTTTTTCTGGGATGGTTACACCAAGAGTTTGAAACAAGCAAGATATCCTTGGCAAAATGTTCATTTTGAATTACTATTCTTCCCAACCAAGAAATTCATACTTCCACAGCACTCAACATGGTTTTTTTCTCCATTTGCTGAAGTAATTGTTTGACATTTAACTCCTAGAACTCTTTTACATTGTTTGAGATGTGAATTCCCGGATATCTTATAGAATTTTTTGCCCATTTGAACCCAAATGTTTTCTGGAGGAATGACTTCTCAGAGTCTGGCAAAATCATAGCTAGCATTTCTGATTTAGTGTAATTTACTTTAACACCAGATGTTTTCTCAAAGTCATGGATTTCTTTAGATATTAATTTTAGGGAAATCATTTTGTTTAGATAAATATTACATCATCTGCATATAATAAAAAGTGTTCCCGTGAGTTCTATTATCATGATAGATTCATTGTTCCTTATCCTCTGTGCAAAAGGCTCCACGGCGAATGCAAAACGTGAAGGAGACTATGCCTAGTCCCTCTGTGTAATTCAAACAGGCGAGATGTAACCACATTAACTTGCACAGCTGCTTTTGGGCTGGTGGAAAGAGCAGTTCTCTATTTAAGGAAGTGGGTCCAATGTCCACGTGGGCAGGACTTGAGGCTCTGCTTGTCAACTAGCTCCTAAATGCTATTTTACCTGCCTCCCAGAGAATGTCTTTCTCACTAACAGAAGCTGATGAAGGGGGTATCATTTTAATATTGGATGTTTTGTTCTGTGACTTTGCTTGTTATATTTCAGAGGGAGGTGACATTTAATATTTGTTTGCTGGTTATAAACATTAACATCTCCTAATGGCGTTGTATATGAAACAGTGACATATGCTCTCACAGGAAGTATTAGATGCTCCTTCAGCTGATACATTTAAAACTAACTTTGTCAAAGCATTGGAGAGTGGACAGTAGAGAGCAATCTGCACTGGCAATGTTTGCATGAACAGGACTGCATGATTATATTTTGATTTATTTTTGTTTATAAGCATACCTAAAAGATACTGTACAAAACTGGCACTCTGCCATTACTTAAAACCAGATTGATTATATAATACCCAGCCACCCCCTTTACAATCACTAGCAGTTATGGATTTACCAGGGGAATGGAGGGTGTTCATTTGGTTTTTTTAAGTAGTACATTATGTCAGGTATCCATCACAAACTATTTCAAAGTCAATTTGCAATGAACTGGGAAATTGGAATCCATAGTACAACCTGCCCCATCTTAAGCAGACTTTGCCTAATGGAGGTGATTGCCCAAATTAATTAATGCAGAACATCATGGAGTATTTTATGGTCACGTAAGACAGAGGGCTGCCTACTGGAGTAAAGATCTTAACTGCAGTTTTCAATGCCTTGTAGCATGCTTTCTGCTCCTCTAGCATAAAGCAGTATTCACCATTGCCAAAACAATGAGCCAAATTTTGCCCTCAGAAATCAAAAGGTTAAATGTCTGTCTACTGATGCTCTTTGGGACAGGGACTGTCGTATGTTTGCACAGAACCTAGCATGATGGGCCCACTATCTGGTTTGGTGTTTAGGTGTCACGACAACAGAAATATAAAATAATGAGACTTGTATAAACCACACTCCTCCCCATCTATACCCACTTGTTCCCCTCAAAAGAACTAAAGATGCAGATGAGTCTTTTCCATCACTAATTTCTGTGATAGTCTCTCAAATAAGGTCATGATATTTCTAATTAAAATTGTTATATTTTTTCCAGTACCAGAAGTTTCTTGGTCCCTGTTAATTATGTATCTAAAATGCTCTTTTAAAAAAATTACATGATTTCAAAACAATATCTAAATCATCCACCGACTATTTAATTAGAGATTGTAATTGGACTGTCATCACAGAAAAGGGAGACCAAACTGATCTCTGTTTTTAAAAAGCTGGCTGATAAATGTATTTTCTTGGTGATGCCCACCACAATTTACCAGGTTCAGTGCAGAATAAAATTTTACATTTGCATTGGAATCCCTTGAAAATCAGGGATTATAATGGAAATACTGACAGCCCCTTAATTATGGAGGCACAAGCAGGCACCATTCTAATGATATTCTGGTTTCAGTTCAATGAGCAAGTCACTTTCTGTGGCATATGATGATTTTACACCACGCTTGCAAATTTCAAAAACTGCAGGAGCACCCCCAAATCACAGACCATACCCAGCTGATTATCACCGTTCTGATCTCAACATCCACTTTGGAGAATGGCAGCAACTGAAAAGAGTGAGATCCATATATCTTAGAACTATAGTAGTCATCTTTTATTGCTTGGGTTTATGTGCACCACTGCCAGATATAATAAATCCACATGAAAAAAAAGTCTGAGATAATCCACATAAAGAACTGTTCATTGAACTCATATAATCTATAGTGCAACCAATGAGCATGCAAGCAGGCTATTAGGCACGAACTCTACAATTGCCTTGTGAAGTGTCTGCAACCTCTCGGATGAATGGAAGTAGGATTCAGTTTTTGTGCAAGAGTTTTACATAGTGCTGCCTGATACTGGATTCTGAATGTTTTGGACTCTTATCTTGATGCATTTTATAACTGTTAATATGCATGTACTATGAGGTACATTAACTGAAGAACCAGAGTAATTTAACAAAGAATGGGACATACTGGCAGTTTTCTTATGCTCAGTTAAACTAAAATAGCTAGCTAGCCTTGCTCACCCACTGCATACACAAATCTCTTTGCCCATCAAAATTACAAGCTTTTGCCATCAGGACCAGGTCCATTTCTGACTATTTCCTTCCCGCTTTATATTCGTGTTCTATCAGTGCAATACACTGCTGCACTAAGAGAAAGCAAAGATAATAAGGTTCATCTAACACTGCTTCACTCAACAGCCAGTTGCCAAATGACAGATATAAGAATAAAAAGAAAGGAACAGAAAAGGCCTAAAGGTGTTGGACAAAGTTAACATTTGTTTTGTTTCATAAAGGCATAACTATCTTTTCTGTTCTCCCTACACACTTTTTTATCCACTATGCAGCACATTTCTCTCTCTTCATCTGTTCAAACTTGTACTTTTCTGTTACTGAGACTGGACAAATGCATTGTTCCTAATTTAAAAAAATCCCCACAGACACACAAGTTATAGGGTTTGTGTCCTCTCAAGAGAGACTGTGGAAGAAAGAGCAGATAGAAAAATATCTAAAAGGTAAGAATAGGATAAAAAAGGAGAAAATGATGAATGGAGTGAAAGTTGACTGCAGAGCCAATGAACGAGTATCAGAAAGGAAAAACCACCCACATTTCATCCTTCTGATATAGTCTCTCCATCTTACTGTTGAATAAAAAAAGGATATTGCTAAACGCTGCAGGTTGTACTCCAGTGCAAATTGTGCTTCATGCTCTGCTCACCTAAGATCCCACCAAATCTGCATGTATGGTGGTAATATCTGGTGCAAGTAGCTAGGGTAGTCACAGAGCAAATGCACAAGGGGAAAAGGAGGTGGAGAAGAACCCCCCTCCACAGTCCATGGAACAGCTATGCAGCCACTCTGCGGAGACTACTGCAACCAAATGGCTGAAGCAAATTCCGCAGACCCTTACGTATCTCCTTTCCCCAAGTGTGAGAGGATGGGTTTCTGCAGAGCAGTGGCTCCCCTATCCCAGCCATGCTATCCCTTGGTCTGCCTGTCCTTCTGCACAGTGCAATGCAGGAAACTCTCAATGTGCGGTGCTCAACGCAGAGGCAGGACACTGACACCGTACACTGGAAACATAGATTCCACTATCAATGCATTGTAATAAAAAAATGTCACCCTCACAAGATTCTTTTTCCCATTGGGATGCCCCCTCTGCTCAGGAGCTGATGGGCACATTGAAATGTCTCTCCCTTTCTTTGGAATCTTCTCAGTCTCTTTATTAACTTCTCATCCTTCCCTTTCTCCCTCCCTGAGGTTTGGGGAAAGGTATCTGCTTAATACCACCTCAACAACTTATTTGAAAATCCACCGCACTCTGGGCATACACATCCTTAGATGAAAGAGCATAATTTAGATGAATTAGTAGAGAGCCATGTGCTCTTGGGTAATGCCATCATATTGCCCGCAGGAAGGACTGCATTTGGATATTGCTCCCTAGACTTTGAAGATCTGCTCCTCCTACAACACTTATGGGGAGAGTTAGTTATTTGCTACCTGATCCTCTGTTATACCTTTCTTGAATCCTTTACAGTTATTTCATACAATGGTGACCCCAGTCTTCAACCAACAGGGTCAGGGCCTTCGTCCAGCCTACTCCTTGGGCTGGAAATAAAGTAATATGCGACAGGAAGAGGGATACTATAATCCAACATTTCTCTCTCTCTCTCTCTCTCGGCAGCTTCCTCCTGCTTCTCTTTACCAAATGGCAGCAACGAGAAGGGATGGTCTGGCATAACCACCTAGAAACCCTCTTCTCCAATTTGCACTCTGTTGACAGAGCCAAGAGAGAGAAAGATAAAGCTGATGAGGATATTTGAGTCACTGACCCATCTGGTCAGGAGTAATTTTCCAATCTCCATCCAAATAAATTATATATTTTCCCCTGGCTCACAGAAACCCAAATGGATTGTTATTTCAGCTCTCATTAAAATTAAAATTACAGTAAAATTGCCTAAGAATGACATATCGTGTCACAAGTAGTCAGAGTCAATACTAGTGGCATAATCTCTAAAGGCACAGCTATCCCCATAAACAAAAGATTCCATGATTCTTGTGTCTGATAACCTCTCTTTCCCCGTCTCAATTGCTTCTCCCCACTTTTTTACCACCATTCACGGTTCATGAAATGGATTCAGTATTCAGAATATTCTGCTCTCACATATTCCAGGCGCATTTCCATCTACAGCAGTCCTGAAACACTGAGTGAAAAAGTAAAATTACATACATTGTGGTATATGCATGTATAGTAATGTACAGATGGCAACGATACATAAATCACAAGTACTTTAAAAGCCTTATATACTTGGGTGACAAATGATTAGATCCTCATAATTTGCAGGAGTACAGACTTGCCAGATTCCCTTGCTCAGATCACTATGCTTATCTTGTGCAGAGCCTGAGCTATTATTCCTGTAATTCCATATAGTAGGGGGAAAGGAAGGGGGATGTGGCAAGGTTTACAACATTGCAAGAAACATACTTTTTTATATATATACTGCAGCTTCAAGGGACACCGTGAATTGAAATTTCTGAGTGTAGTTGTAGTTGAGTAAGAAGCTAATTTTGCATGGTTACATAGATTGAAGATGAATCACTATAGCCCAGAGGAGATTTCTTTAGTCTGGTACCAGTTGCAATCTAGAAGAATAGCAGGGAACTCCATTTTTATTATGGCATTAATGTATTAGATACATTAATACTCTTTGTTACTACAGATTGAGGATTCGAAGTAGCCTACATTTTCCTATTAAAATGTCAAATGAAAACAGCAGAAGCCATTAAAAAGTCAACACTTCCAAATGTTATCACTTCAGCTCCACATACAGAAGACAATTCTAGTAGATACCAATATATGAAGGCTAATGGCAAATACCATGGTCACCATGGTAACTTAAAGATGAAAAACAGAAAATCATTCTTACTAGATATTTCCAACAGAGTGACAGCAAAATAAATTTGCAAAAGTAGACTACACCAAAACTGAACACCATTTTCTGCACGTTACAATGATTCCCAATACCAATAGACTCCTGTGTGCCCTGCTTTGGAGCATATGGCTTTACACGAGTAATGCATTGGCAGTTTTCTCTTAGTTATTCTGGTCTGCGTCTTTGAAAGTGCAAGAGTGGCATTTTTTGACTGATATATCTTCTGATGCTGACACTCTGAACCAAATCATTCTTCTTTTTCAGGCTTCTTGCATGCCATCTGACCTTAGTGAGAACTCGTTTTAAAAAATGATGAGCATTATGTTGTGCTTCTCATTAGAAGCATGGATGCAAACAGCATTACAACAGATGAAAAATGTAAAATACATGTCATGATCTTTGAGCCCCACTTAAAAACATTACCTTTTACTGGAGATGGTACAAAATGTAAGAAGCAGTTACACTGCAGTCAGGGGAGCTTATGGTATTGATGATATTTTGTACTCTTATTTTTGCATTAAACAAAACCACAATGCTGTTTGTTTCCAGGCGAAGAAGTTCTGATCTTATTTCATTACTTTTTAACATGAATATTATATATATAAGAAACGTGTGTGTGTGTGTGTGTATGTGTGTGTATATATATATATACACACACACACACACACACGTTTCTTTTTTTAATAGGTCAACAGGTATGAAGAATATTCAAATTTCCCAGAGTCAGAAAGTTATAATTGAAAAGTGATACCTGTCTTTGGTACTGGTATTTAATCAAAACAGAGAACCATGTGAATTTCAAAAGTGCTCAGGGTTCAAAAAGCTCATTTTGAAGTCAATTGAAGTTGCTGAGTGCTCAGCACATTTGAAAACAGGTCCCTTATTTGGGTATCTAAGTATAGATTTCAGTGCCTAGCTTTAAGCTTCTATCTTTAAAAATATTGGCTATGTTTTTATTTAAAGACAGTAATTCTCATTGCAAGTATGCCTCCCCCAACACTTGGACAACCCTAATGTTTCCAAGTGAGCTGGTCTCTTTCCTTCAATTCTTCCAAAGGTTAAAGCAGGGTTTGTACTCTCCCTCCCCCCTTACACCAAAAATGTTTCCTTTGAAAATTGCTTATGGTCAGGATATTCCATGGCTTATCTGTGTTTCCTTCATTTGAATTATTTTTGCTGGCTGTTGACCCCATTTGATGTCACTTTCAAGGCTGGTCTTCATTATGGGGAGATCATCCATGCTGCAGTCGATGCAGCAGGGATTGATTTAGCGGGTCTAGTAAAGAGCCACTAAATCGATGGCAAAGCGCTCTCCGGTCGACCCCGGTACTCCAGCTCCCTGAGAAGGTTAAGGGAAATCGATGGGAGAGTGTCTCCCATCAACACAGCTCTATGAAGACACCGCGGTAAGTTGACCTAAGCTATGTTGACTCCAGCAACATTATTCACGTAGCTGCAGTAGCTTAACTTAGCTACTTACCCCCATAGTGAAGACAATTCCCAAGTTAGCTCCAATGACTGAATCCACTTTCATCCCCTCATAGGTTGCTTCAGAAGAGAATTAGTTTGCTTTTTCTTCTGTTCTTCTTTCTTATTGGTAATATTGAGAAATCAGCCCAGTTGTCCAATTAAGAGTCTTTCACCCATCCCCAGCTGGCCTTTAGGAAATATATTCTCAGTTACCTGTACCAGAATTCTCTCAACATATTTAATACTATGTTCTGGAACAATTTTTGCTCTGTAGATCTCCAAAATTAAAATAGGAAACAAAATAAGTTGACTAATTGCATTCTCATGACTATTAAAAGCCTGTCTGTTTTTTATAAACCAGCTCAATTTTTGTGTATGCTATTTTAATGCAATATTATTTATCAAACTATGGTTATACAGTATTTGTCTGTGTTCCCTTTGTTAAAGGGGCTTGGGAATGTATCTATTTTTTTCTTTTAATTATGGCTAAAATTTTCAACCATCATTTATCTTCTCTGTCTGAACTTTCCTTTTAAGAAAAGTGATTGTATAAAAAACACAACAATATAATCCCACAGGCTTGAATTTTACTTGCATATAATTATTGATAAGAACAGTGTAACATGCTTCCTTCTGATGAAACATGGTTTTTTTAATATGCTTATTCATTCATTAGTAATGATAAAAACTGCCAGAAGCTGTACTACTTATACATCTGTGTAAATAATGAACTGCCTCAAGGCTAAACATTTCCTACAAAATGTCTACCTCTCTGGAAAGTGGCAGCTTCTTGATATTAATGATTAAAAATAGTCTCTGAATGTTTTCTTCTTTGCAGAAAGAGTACACACTACCTCTTTTCTTTGGACATTACCACACTTCATTTATGTATTGTGCTAAATTTTCCTGTCAGTCACTCCAATGTAAATTGAGTTACTCCAGATTTACACTAAAGTAACAGATGGCAAAATTTCAGTGTGCTGTGGCTGGGGCTGAGACAGGCGGAAAATCAGGGAGTCATAAACTGCTCCCTGACCATCCTGCCCTCTCTGCTGCTTTGAGCAGATCTCAGACACAGCAGAAAATCTGGCCTTAGCCTAGCTGTCTAAATAGTGTATTGGAAGACAAGGACTCCTCATATCCCATCCTAATAACTAAGTGCCCAGTGATCTAATATAAGTCACTTAATCTCTCTACTTCAATTTCCCCATCTGTAAAATAAGGATACTTATCATACAGAGTAGTTGGGGGAATGAAAGCTTGTAAGACTGTACATGAAAACCACTATCTTCTACTATTTCTACATCTCCTTGTCTTGGTAACACCTCCTACTTGGGAATCATCTTCCATGTTAATTAACACACTATTTATTTCTTCTCTTAGATATTTAATGAAGACGATGTCAAGTAAACATGAATATCAAATAGGTCACTAGCCCAGGGGCGGGCAAACTTTTTGGCCTGAGGGCCGCATCGGGTTTCATAAATTGTATGGAGGGCTGGTTAGGGGAGGGGGTCGTGGCCCGGCCCCCACCTCCTATCTGCTCCCCTTCCCGGGACTCCTGCCCCATCTACACACCCTTGCTCCCTGTCTCCTGACTGCCCTAGGACACCCACTGCCCCATTCAACCCCTCCTCTCATTCCTGATGGCTCCCCCCGGGACTCCTGCCCCATCCAACCACCCCTTTTCCTTGTCTCCTGACTGCCACTGGAACCCCTGCCTCTGACTGCCCCCTGCTGCCCCATCCAATCCCCCCCTCCTTCCTGACTGCCCCCCAGAGCCCGTGCCCCCATTCAACCTCCTGTTTCCCCCCGACCACCACCCCGAACTCTCCTGCCCTCTATCCAACCCCCTCTGCTCCCTGCCCCCTTACCGCGCTGCCTGGAGCACCGGTGGCTGGCGGCGCTACAGCCGCGCCGCTCAGCTAGAGCTGGGCCACGCTGCTGCTGCCGCCGCCACCACCATGCAGCACTGAGCACCGGGTCAGGCCGAGCTCTGCAGCTGCGCTGCCCCAGGAGCTCACAGTCCCACTGCCCAGAGCATTGCGCCGGCAGCGGAGCAAGCAAGCTGAGGCTGCGGGGAAGGGGGGACAGCAGGGAGGGGACAGAGGCTAGCATCCCAGGCCAGGAGCTCGGGGACCGGGCAGGACAGTCCTGCCGGCCCTAGTTTGTCCATCTCTGCACTAGCCACTTCCCTATAGCTTGATACTTTACCATTTATCCTTTGTAAATCACTTTGAGATGTATTGCTGAAAAGCAGAAAGGCTAGATATAATCATCATCATCACTACACAGCTATTAACATCCTTCAGCTAGTTTTGAATCCATATAACTGTCCTCATATCAAAGCCAATGTGACTTTATTTTCAAGCAAGATTTCGTGAGACACTATATCAAATGCTTTATTAAATTCATCATGTAGTGTACTCTCAGAGAGGAGAGACAGCTACTGAATCACTAACACCATTTCCTGCACTACCCTACTATGGTATCCATGACATTTTATTAAATGGAACAGAATGTTATCTAAAATGCATGGCTAAAAGAATCTGCTTTCTCACTAAAATAGGAGATGACCGATATTGCAAACCGGGGGAAGAACAATCAATATGTAAGATAAGGGCATTGTCGAAACATCACTGAAATCACTGGAAAGATTCTTCTGTACATTAAGAACACATGTACACAACTAGTGTTGCACACCATAAAATATAAATAGGTCTATTGCTGTTATCAAAGCTCATTAGACAAGAAAATATGGAATTTGGTTGTGGATAAATTAAATTATGGCCAACATTATTTTCAGTAATAGGAACCTAAAGTTAGGCTCCTAATTCCACATTTTGGCACTGATAGCTTCATATTCCAGAGACAGTGTTATCTAGTGAACAGAGCACAAGCTACTCAAGGAATCAGAAGACCTAGCTCCCGACTCTGCCACTGATCTGCGGGGTGACACTGGGCAACTCACTTAACCTCTCTATGCCTTCACTTCCCCAAATGTACAATAAGGATTATGATCAGAGATGACCAGAAAGGGAATTTCTCACCCAGGACAAATTTTGAATTTTTGAAAATAGAATATCCTGAATTGGGAGGAAACATCAAATATGTAAAGATTTTTGCAGGGGGAATATTACATTTTGGGAGAAATAAAACTGAATGTTTCTGCTTCCTTCCCTGGCAGCTGTCTCCCTGGGCTGCCCAAAAAAGTAGGGAGTCTGGAAGGCCAACTGCTTGGGGAGTTTCACAGAGTCAGTTGCTCAGGAGGCAGCTGAAAATTTTCAGCCGACTCTAATTATGATACATATCTCCTTTGCAAACCCCTTTGAGATTTACAGATGAAAAGCACTATATAAGAACTGCCAATTACTATTATTTAATACTATAGGCCTTTCCCAGAAGGTTTGTGGGAGAGTAAAAAAGGCAGATTTGTTATTAAGAATGCAATATATTCAAATCTGTTGGGAGAAACTGAGTACAGTATTTTCTGCTACTAGAATCTTCACAGCAGTAAGAAGTTGAGCAGTTTAGATCATAGTTTCATGTGAGAACAGGCAGTAATCAAGCTAACAACGGTTCTGAACACATACATATTACCCCATCTGAATGGGTTTTTAGCAGGGATTCTTGAATCTCTCAGCAGCTGCCCCTCACAAGTCGCTCTTAATTTTACCTTTAAATAGGATCGGGTCCATTTCCGTAATTTGCAATAGTCACTTAATAGTTTTAAAAGTCAAGCATACAGTGCAGTTATAAGGCCTGATCCAGTGAAAACTTATGTATGAGTAACTTATTCACACAAGAAAGTGTCTACAGAATTGGGCTCCCAGTGAGTCTTCTCAGAAATAACTGATTCTCTAGTCTAGGCAGTGCATTTCTCCTGCTCTGTATGTCTTATATGCAAATGACTAAATGTATTTAATTGTTTACCCACTTAGTCTAAAGATATCTCTCAAACATTAGAGCTATAATATTTGTTGCTCATTCACCTAGTTTTTCCCTTTAGGATACACGTTTGTAATTTTGTATCTAAGTAAACATATCTATTAAGTAATATTTTATTCCCCAAGCAGTCTCATACCACTCAACATAAGTAAGAGAGTAGCATCCGCTCCATAGAGATCAGTTCCCCATTGCCAAGATGCACCTCCCTCTGGAGTGGAACATAGTAGCTGTTTAACAGCACATAGCAGAACTATGCAACATTTTTTCCAGGAGATATAACCGCATTTGCTCTAATCCCTCAGATAGAGACAAGCACCTACAAGATCTCTATCAAGCATTCTTAAAACTACAATACTCACCTGCTGAAGTGAAAAAACAGATTGACAGAGCCAGACGAGTACCCAGAAGTCACCTCCTACAAGACAGGGCCAACAAAGAAAATAACAGAACACCACTAGCTGTCACCTTCAGCCCCCAACTAAAACCTCTCCAGCTCATCATCAGAGATCTACAACCTATCCTGAAAGATGATCTTTTACTCTCACAGATCTTGGGAGACAGACCTGTCCTCGCTTACAGACAACCCCCCAACCTAAAGCAAATACTCACCAGTAATCACACATCACTGAACAAAAACACTGACCCAGGAACCTATCCTTGTAACAAAGCCCGATGCCAACTCTGTTCACATATCTATTCAAGTGACATCATCATAGGGCCTAATCACATCACCCATACCATCAGGGGCTCGTTCACCTGCACATCTACCAATGTGATATATGCCATCATGTGCCAGCAATGCCCCTCTGCCATGTACATTGGCCAAACCGGACAGTCTCTACGCAAAAGAATTAATGGACACAAATCTGACATCAGGAATCATAATACTCAAAAACCAGTGGGAGAACACTTTAGCCTGTCTGGCCATTCTATGACAGACCTGCAGGTGGCTATCTTAAAACACAAAAACTTCAAAAAACAGACTCCAATGAGAGACTGCTGAGCTGGAATTGATATGCAAACTAGACACAATCAACTCAGGATTAAATAAGGACTGGGAATCGCTGAGCCATTACAAACATTGAATCTATCTCCCCTTGTAAGTATTCTCACACTTGCTTCTTATCAAACTGTCTGTACTGAGCTATCTTGATTATCACTTCAAAAGTTTTTTTTCTCTACTTGATTGGCCTCTCAGAGTTGGTAAGACAACTCCAACCTGTTCATGCTCTCTCTTTGTGTGTATATATATCTCCTCAATATATGTTTCACTCTATATGCATCCAAAGAAGTGGGTTGTAGCCCACGAAAGCTTATGCTGTAATAAATTTGTTAGTCTCTAAAGTGCCACAAGTACTCCTGTTCTTTTTCCAGGAGAGAAACTGAAGAATAACTCCTAATAATTTAATATTATTGCATAATGTAAAGCTACCAAGAATAATTTATTATTGCTGCATAATTTAAAGCTACCAAGAATCCAGGTAGTCAGAATATATTTACCAAAGGTAAAATAGTATATAGTACCCTTTCAGAAGAGGCTACATTTGAGAGTATTGACTCAATCCAGACATTCAGTCATGGGGCAGGCACTATTCAAGTTTCCTCCACACAGCTCAGGTAATGCACTTCAATCCTTGAGCAAAGACTGAATTTCTGGTTTAAGTAAGTGTGGCAGCCTTGTGATGTTAAATGAGAAAAACTAAACAGATTATTAAGCTCACTTATTTCTCTTGCGACCTGACCCAGAATTTGAACTTGTTCTCCAGAGGTCAGTATTATTCTATTTCCTATTCTCCTCTGAACAGTCTGCAGCATGTAAGGACTTTGGAGACGAGAAAAAGCTTAGTCCTGCTAGTAGCTTGGCCAGTGCAACGCTTCCATGGAGATTACTTGATGGAACTGCTCCCTGCAGTTCATAATGACCATGTCTTTGACTTTCAGCTGTAGTTTTCAGGTCGGACACACACACACCACCCCCCAATTCCAGGCAGAAAACAGGAAAACTCTGTTGCTAGACCATCACTTTCAACTGTCTGGCTACCAGTAACTAGATACAACAACCAGAATCTTAAGGTAAAGAATATTAAAAAATAAACTGGAAGCAAACGAAGAAACATTTTATCAGAGGGCTGTTTAAAACAAAAGTACCCACACATCACACCATGAAATCTATGAGGCTGCTGTCTTAAATATTGATGTTGTATTCATTGTCATTGTAAGAAGCAATTCTGTTTTTGCTGAATGTAATAAGTATGGATTTAAACAGAATAAGACCCTTTTAGCAAGAAATTTTATATCTGTTTATAAGCCTGAAATTAAAACCACTAGAATTGAAAGAAAAGAAAGAAAGAAAGAAAAATAACCAAAGGGGTTTTCAAAAATTTAAAACTCCATCATGCATAAATGAAGCCCATCAGAGAAAGTAATTTCCCTGCAGAAAACACTCCATCTTTTGTTTTATGTAAGTTATCAACATGAATATTTTATTCCCAGTGAAACTGCCCATACTCCTTTACATTTTGTCACTGTTGCTTGGTGTTTCAGATAAACAAGCTTTTCTCTCTCCACTACTCAAGCCTCTTGCAATTACAGAGCTTGCCGTCATTCAAGGGATATTAGGGTTTAGGGTTTCCCATTATCAGTAGTTTTATCCTTTTCCCCCTTTATGATATCAAGGCAACCGCAGATTCAAGACAACATGCACTCCATGCACAAAGCTCTGTAGAGGGTAATCCCAAGATATCTATCATCATTCGGAATGTATATTTCCTGTCATTCTCCCCAGATAACCTATCACTCTCCACACAAAGTGGCCTTCACCTAAACAAAATTTTACTGCTTCAGGGAATAAAGTAAAGTATGTATGTATGTAAAGTACTGCCCACAATGTCCTCCTAGCATGTATTTCAAGTCCAAGATGAGGATAATCACAAGGACCAACAGTTTGGGCTAAGTAGCAGGATTATTACAGAGAGCCCTTGCACAAGACTGTGGGAGAAATAGCCTAGATGAGAATATGGACCCTTTATAAAATTGGAAGTTGTATATTTTAATTGAGTTTTATCTTATCTTGAGAGGCTTTGAAATAAATTTATTCTATCAAGGTAAAAAATTTGGAAAGATAAGTTGTTTGACAAATAGGCTGGTTTCAATATCATTATAAATTGTATTATTTGAAAGCTAATTTTATTTTTAAATTTGCTGCTGGGCAAGCAATTGGTTCAGTGACTGGTTATGTTGCTAGGCAATTTTTTCCCCAAATCAGTCATTTTTAGACACTTTTTTGTATTAAACTTTCCATCAACCAGTAACATGACGTCATCATAGGACCTTGCACTCTGACAAGTCTATGCCCATTTACTCAAAAACTAGTTGTGTGGCTTGGTTTTGATGTTTTTGGGTAAATGCAGACTTTCATTCTCTGAGGTATGTAAAACCCCAAATATTTTAAGAATTTCTGATTTAAACGGGACTTTTCCCAAACTGATGCTAGCTAAGGATGACCTAATTGGATCAAGTTGGATGGCTCCACCTGATAGGAAGGCCACACTTGATTTTCTGAAGACCTTGGAGGGAGGTGCTGCAAGGCTGAGTAAGCTAAATTTGCAAACTACAAAAAAATAAAGGCTGGGAAGCTTTGTTTTTTTGGGTCAACAAGCCGTTCAAGGGAAGCACAATGTTCTAGAGCACCTGTGACTGATCACTTCAGGGAGAGGAAGTGGCCTTTGACCAGTCTATCCTGCACCCTAAGGAGGACCATAAACAAAATGTACTGTACCAAAAGACAACCACTGTCTGGTTTCTTGACCATGTTCACTCACAGCTCCTACTCTGCTGGAATCCAGAAGACTGTGAGAGCTGAAGAGTTTGTGAACCCCTTGTTATCTCATGTATCTTACTTTTCCTTTTTCTTCCTTTTGTCTTTTTATTAGATGGGAGACATCCCAGCCTTTTTATATGCTTTAATTTTAGTGTGTGAAAGTGTGGCTGTGTGCATTAGCACCCATAATGTCCACACGGGGAAGGTACCAGCAGGAAGGCTTCCCAAGTTTCAACTAACCTAAAAACTGTCTCAAAGTTATTAATTAAAAGTCCTAAGAGACAAGAAACTTGTCATCTATAGTTTCTGGTAGGCAAGAGTTGTCAAGCTTTGTTAACAAAAGTGTTTTGTTAAAGTCTGTATCGTACTATCTCTGATGGGCTGAGGAGAAAAGAATTAGCGGCCACACAAAGATAGAATTCTAAGAAGGAAGCTTAATGCCTCTAAGCTTGTGGTTCAGAAGTTAGATCATTTGATTTCAGTATTAAGATCTAAACCAGCTCTGAGTAGTAGATTTGGGAAAAAAATTTAGTTGCGGTTTATAACCAAATGGACAGCCATCTTCTTAGACTCCTCTTTAGAATTATAGGACTTCATTAATTCTAGAACTGATATGATTTAACTAATTTTGATTTAATTCCAATACAGTGTTGAGATTAATATGTTGATTTGATATTGATTTGGTAGTTCTATTGCTTTACTTTTAATTTAGTTTAATATTTATTAATATCTTAGCTTTGGTGATATGTTATTTTTTCATTCAATAGGTAATATGGATCCAGAACCTTTGAGTACCTGAGTGCATATTTGTGGGTCAACCTAAAAGCATCACCAACTCTCCTGACTTAGTGTTTGGTTCTCATAAGAACCTAAACACTACATAAACTCTGCCCTGATGATATGCATTTCACCCATACACAGAAACAGTACTAAATAAATGCCAGGCAGTCCTCTCCCATTTGAAATGGGAGAGAATTTTAAAATTTCTAACAGAAAGGGGCTGGCAAATTACCAATATAACCAGGGCCGGCTCCAGGCACCAGCCAACCAAGCACGTGCTCGAGGTTTTTTTTGTTTGTTTTTTTGTTTTGTTTCGGTGGCGCGGCACTGGGGGGGCCGGGCTTCAGCGGTGCGGCACTGGGAGGGGGGCGCGGGGGTTTGGCCAGTGCAGCGCTCTGGGAGTTTGGGCGGCCCGGCCCAGCATTCAGGGGGGGGGGGGGGCGGGGATTTGGCCATCCTGGCCCTGCGCTCTGGGGGTTTGGCCAGCCCGGCCCGGCATGACACTTGGGGGGAAGAGGTTGGCCGGCCTGGCGCTCTGGGGGTTTGGGTGGTCCGGCGAGGCACTCGGGGGGGGGGGGACGGACACCACGGGGGTTTCGGCGGGCCGGCCCGACACTCTGGGGTTTGGGGCGACCCCGCGCTCTGGGGGGGGGGGGGGGAGAGTGGAGGGCGGGAGTTTGGGCGGTCCAGCGCAGCAATCGGTGGGGGTGGGGGGTGTTACGGCAGGGTGGCGCTCTTTTTTGCCTGCAGCGGCAAAAAAGTTAGAGCCGGCCCTGAATAAAACAACTCTTCCCATCCACATCACTGAGGGTCAGTCTACAGAAGCAGAAGACATTCCAAACAGAACCCAAGAGGCTGTGTTTTTTTGATGACATGCAAAATGCTACTGACAGAAGTAAAATGGGATGCCAAAACAACACATGGCCATGGTAGCGTGCAGGAATTAGTAACCCCTTTACACAATTTGTGAACCCTCTGGCAGTCCTCATTTCGTCTGTTTCACAATCCACCAGAACCCTGCCAGAGCTACAGTGTATACTTACTTTGCACTTTTATATAGTTAGTAAACATGGTTATTTGGACCGCACTGTGCCCAGGCAGTTCCTTCATGTGACATTTGTTGTGCTAAAAGCAGATGGCAATGATTAGTGATGAGGATGGGATCCTAATCCAAGAACATAGTGAAAAAGAGTGTGGGTGCAGAGGCCAAATGAAAGTAAAATTGAAACTCCAGCCAGCATTGCCTGGAACTGAAAGTTAACTGCTAATTTAGATAAAAAATAATAAAAGGGTTAGGCTCTTTGGGGAAAATGGTGAGACAGTTTGTTTACATTGAACAGCCCACTACTGACAGTTAATGTGGAAATACTCCTTTAGATTAAGTGGCAAAGGTTTGTGCATTGGTACAGAAAGTCCTAGCAGCCAAACCTTGTTGATGTTTTACTTAGGCACTAATAAAGTTCATTTGCTAGAATAATAGTAGAATGTGAAAAATAGTAGAAAGAAAAAAAAATCAGCACAGTCATTTTAAATTCATAGGACTACCGATGCATGTTTTTGCAATATACACTCTGATTTAGTGATACTAAGGAACAGAACTGGCAGTCACTGGTACCAAAGGAATGCCTCCATCACCTAAAGGTCCCACCCCTATTGTTCTGCCTCCACAGTGGCAATCACACTTGATCCTGAAATGAAAAGGATTTAGAGTCAGACGGAGCTGGATACTGACATGAAAATAGCCAGGTTTATTAGTTAGGAGCAATTATCTCCCTGATGTAGGAGTAACTTGAATTGGGAGGGACGGAGGGGGAGAATATTTTCTTTAATTATAGGGACAAAGTGAAAAAAGCAGAATCCTATGTTCCCTTTTTTAAATTATAGAAGGCACCTCTTTTTCAACTTATGATCCAAGGCAGAGAAACAGCGAAACATCATTCATGTTTGAAGTTCCTGTATTAGCTTGCTTTTAAAGACACCCCTATAAATACAGCAAATTGACAGTGATCATAAACTACAGCAGACTCTGATTTCTGTATAGTGTTGCCCTTTAAAAATACAGCAATAAATCAGTGCTATTGCCTACATTGTAGTGTAAAAAAATGACAAAAGAATGACATAATTCATATAAATAGAATGTTATGCTAATACCCAAATCTCTCACTCAAGGCATAAGAGTTTAACTTTGAAACAAAGCTCTTACTCATCTTTTCCATTAAACCATATTTCAAGCAAAACAGTAATATTGTATTGTCAGGCCCACACTACTTTATTCTCATGACCTTTTATGACATTACATTTAACAACAAATAATTCATACAACTTCTTAACGGCACCATTCAGAATATAAATATGGGAGAGACAGAAGCTAATGTAAGGAAATATTTTTATGAGAAGTTGGAGTATTTCCTAATTGTTTATTATATATGCATTCTTTTGCCATAAATCAAGACCTTAATATTCCACCTTCTTTGAGGCTTTAATGTTATTTGGATCTCAAACATTTTGATTTAATTTTGCAGCATTGTCACATATCAAGTGGTACACGTCTACAGCAGTCAATTGTTGATTTATTTTCTTTCAGACAAAATGCAAATAGTCTGTTAAGAGGTTTACAACAGTTGTGTTTCAGTCAATATATATGCACTGAATAAATTAAAAGAAGCCCCAGCTAAGCTTTGCTAAGGTTCTCATGAATGTAGAATTCTATAGACAATAAAAAAAAATCCCATAAATTATCCTACAAAAAGAACAAATTAATAATTCCTGGGTAACCCCTGCATAGGAGCATACCAGAAGAATGGCTGAGTGCAGGAAAGGAAGTGGCTAGTTTGGGGGTGGGTGGAGTAGCAACTGGAGTGCACTGCACTTTAGTTATATTGGGCTACCTAGCAGCCCATTGTTGGCTGTGGAGAAGCCACTGTAAGTTAGCTGCTGTAGCATAAGCTGATGGTTTACTGGTCCACATACCAGTCCAAAATCCTTGAGCTGCAAAGATGCCACCTTTGCATGTGTATTCTCTCTCTCATGCTGCATTTCAGATCTGGTCTACAAAATCTGCACATTTGCCCTTCCATTCAGAGACCTGCAGGAATGGTCAGAGGCTGGAACATGAAACATGAAAGCTTGGGAACCCAGATCCCAGCCCCATGGCTTTTGGTCAGCTGCAGAGAGGGACTATTTCTAGACACTGTCTTATTATAGAGGGACTGTCCCTCCCCCAGCTTAGTGCTACCTGCAGCACCCTTACAGCCTTAGGCATTATCAGTTGCCCATAATTTCTTCCACAGATTGGAACCAGTTTGCAAAGTAGTGAGAGCATGTAGCCTATAGGTACAGGTATTTGCTAGGTAATTCTTAGGTATAAGTGAAGGCAGTAATGCAATGAGACTACAAGCTTCAGGCCTGTAAGGCAATAGCTTAGCTAAATTAATCAAAGCATAAGGCCCAAAAAGCCTTAGCATGAGTGGTTAACCAGGGGTAACCCTAGATCATAAGATATCACAAGATAGACTTCTATAACGACTAAACTGCTGACAGGTAATCACAAGATGTTTATACCGTCCTGGGATATTTTAAAGTTAGGAACATGAGCAGGTGACTGACCACAAGAATACCATGGTAACTGACATATATCCTATGGGAAAAGGGTAGCCCAATATTAGTAGGGTGAGGAAATACAAATAAGGAAAAGGGGATGAAACCCCTATTGAATATGCATTAGGCATAATGGCATCAACATAACCAATGATAAAAGCTGCATCCTGGCCTGTGTGCCAGGGGAGATGTAGCTCTTTGGAGACACCAGGATGACATCCACTGGGGGTGATGGAGACAAGGAGGATGGGAAGGAAGAAGAGGATAATGACTAACACTTCAGGTTGTTCTGCAAGGGACGGTATGAGTACATAGATGCTCAGATTCACATTCTGTATTATCTCTACCTACCTTGCTGGGTTGAAGTGTTTGTAACTTTGTTAACTGTATAAATAAAAGTATTACAAATATAGAAGGTTTTTCCTAAGTGTGAGTGTTGCAACCATTCACATTGAGGTTCTAATACTGGGCCTGATCTTGTGACAAAAACATGCCGAACCTGTTAACTGGGAATTCTTAAGTAATCAATATAATTAATACACAATGCTGCTTAGTTTGGCTCCTCTCTCACACTTCCTCTTCTGACTAATGCAGCACCATCCAGGAGAGGCGTGGATATTTTACAGAGAGGGAAGGTGACAAGCAGAAGGGATGCTGAGAGAGTTGTTAGCAAGGAGAGGAAGCAAAACACTTGCCACTTCCCACTCCAAAAGCCCTTTCCAGGACTTCCCTTTAGCTTTAGATACTTAGGGCTGGTCTACACTACCATGGTAAGTTGACCTAAGTTACGCTAGCGCAGTTACGTGAATAACATAACTGAAGTCGACATAGCTCAGGTCAACTTACCACGGTGTCTGAACCACGCTGTGTCGATGGGAAATACTTCCCTCACTCTTCTTGTGGAGCTAGAGTACCGAGTTCGACCAATTTAGCGGACCTTCACTAGAACCACTAAATCGATACCGCTGCATTGATCACAGCAGTGCCGATCTAACGGTAAGTGTAGACATGGCCTTAGATATTCTGCCCTCCACTATACAGAATTAAAAGGGTATGAGAGTCCCAGGGGGTATGACAGCAGTTCACCTACAGGGACAAATGGTGATGAAATGCAGAACTAAATTTCCATGTGGCCCAGAAGCAGCTAAGAAGGGCACAAAAATTATCATCTACCTGACCCTAAATGAAACACTTCATTTAGATTGTCATGATAGAAAATTGGACCAAAAAAAAAAAAAAATCAATATTTTCCCTCAGTAAGCTTCAACACCACCCTTTTTCAAACAGGAAATTGTTTCATTCTAACTTTTTTCAATCAGCCCTAATGAATTATTGAGTGTTCCAGGATTAGTTTGTAGGAAGAATGGTAAAGCAGAGGAGAGGGAATTAGTAGATTTGAGTTCTGTCCCAGCACTGCCACGGATCCATTAAGCCGCATTGGGCAAATCTCCCCATTTTTAAAATGGTTATTTTATGAGTACTTTGTCACCTTGCACTGGTCTTAGAAGGTAACTGAGTTCATCCTTGTGTGGAAAGCTTTATAGAAGCCCATTTAAAAAAAAAAAAAAACAGCAGTCCCAGTTCTTCTTATAATTTATTATTTATATTGCAGACAAATATTTGACAGTTACATGTTTTGGAGCTGTAAAGAGGACTTTGAGCCTTATCCTGCTCTCATTGTAGTCAATGAAACTATGTCAATGACTTCAATATGAGCAAGCTCGGGTCCTTGATGTAAAAATGGTGCAAAGAGCCACAAAATATTGCCAAGATAAACAGTTGCTGAATTCTTTATCAGCTACAATCAAATTAATCCCTAGTAAATTTTTTTCTCCCCATCTAAGGCATCTGCTAAATCTGTCTGACTAAAATTGGTCTTTGGATCTACACATACCTAATTAGTTTTATTTTTAGAACCAATTAACTCCCTTTATGAAAAATGAAATGTTAGTGTTTTTACACTGTATCTTTCATCCAAGAGGACATTGTATTTTATACAAGATGTCTGTTTAGAAATATAATTATCCTTATAAAAAGACAGATTAAATGTGAAAACCCAGATTGATTAAATGTTACCTATTAGAGAAAAGATTATTAGAACTCTGAAAATAATTTGTTGGAAATAATTTATTCAGTGATTTTAGCCTCTGTTACTGCCCTAACTGATCATAGAATCATAGAATATCAGGGTTGGAAGGGACCTCAGGAGGTCATCTAGTCCAACCCCCTGCTCAAAGCAGAACCAATTCCCAACTAAATCATCCCAGCCAAGGCTTTTGTCAAGCCTGACCTTAAAATCTCTAAGGAAGGAGATTCCACCACCTCCCTAGGTAACCCATTCCAGTGCTTCACCACCCTCCTAGTGAAAAACTTTTTCCTAATATCCAACCTAAACCTCCCTCACTGCAACTGGAGACCATTACTCCTTGTTCTGTCATCTGGTACCACTGAGAACAGTCTAGATCCATCCTCTTTGGAACTGCCTTTCAGGTAGTTGAAAGCAGCTAGCAAATCCCCCCTCATTCATCTCTTCTGCAGACTAAACAATCCCAGTTCCTTCAGCCTCTCCTCATAAGTCATGTGCTCCAGCCCCCTAATCATTTTTGTTGCCCTCCGCTGGACTCTTTCCAATTTTTCCACATCCTTGTAGTGTGGGGCCCAAAACTGGACACAGTTAGGGTTACCATATTTCCACAATCAAAAAAGAGGGCATGGGGGGGTGGAGCCCCACCCTAGCCCCGCCCCATCCACTCCCTTCCACTTCCCACCCCCTGAATGCCCCCTCAGATCCCCAACCTCCCCTGTGTCTTGTCCCCTGACTGCCCTCTGCTGAGAAACCCCCACCCTAACTGTCCCCCTAGGACCCTACCTGTCCCCTGACTGCCCCGACCCTTATCCACACGAATGGGTGGCAGAGTTGCAGAAATTTTGGTGGTGCCCAGAACCCACCCCCCACCTGCCTAAGGCTCTGGGTGGGGGGAGATGGTCTGGGGTGCAGGTCCTGGGCTGGGGATTAGGGTGCAGGAGGGTGCAGGCTCTGGGATAGAGTTTGGGTGCTGGGTGCAGGCTCTGGGCTGGGGCAGGGGGTGGACGTACAGGAGGGGGTGAGGGGTGCAGGCTCTGGGATGGAGTTTGGGGGTGGGCAGCAGTGCAAAGGGAGGGGGTGCAGGCTTTGGGAGGGAGTTTGAGGGCAGGAGGGGGTGTGTGGGAAGGAGGTGGGGGTTTGGGAGGGAGTTTGGGGATAGGAGGGGATGCAGGGGTGAGGGCTGTGGGTCTGAGGATGAGTGGTTCATGATGCAGGAGAGGGCTCAGGGATGGAGCAGAGGATTAGGGTGTGGGGGGATGAGGGCTCTGGCTGGGGCTGGGGATTCTTGGTGCAGGAGGAGGCTCAGGGCTGGGGCAAAGGATTAGGCTGCGGGGGGATGGGGCTGAGGGGTTTGAGGCATTGGAGAGGCTCAGGGCTAGGGTGGAAGGGCAGGGTAAGGGCAGCCTGTCTTCCCATTAGTGGATGGGGGACGCTAGGACCCGGGGGCAGCAGACAGCAGTTTCTGCTGGCTCTGGCAGTACAAGCAGGCAAGGGAGAGGCAGGCAGGGAGGGGGGCCTACGGGGGGGATGCGTGGAGGGGGGGTGGCAGGTGGAGGCCGGGGACCCATCCAACATTCCCCCGCTCCCTGACTGCCCCCCCAGACTCCCCTTACCATTCTGCCTCCACGTGTAGGCAAAACACGCTGCCCGGTGGGTCGGTTTGTGTGTTACACAGGGCTGCAGACAGAGGGAGGGGGGAGCAGGGTAGGGCTCTGGCTGCTGGAGGCCAATGGGAGCAGCTCAATCGGCCCAGCCGTCCAATCAGCAGCCGCACTCTGCATGGAAGGGAGGGAGGGAGGCGAGGGAGAAAAAAAAAAACAGGACATTTTAACCTTGTTACCAATTCCTCCCGAACAGCTATTTAGAGACGCAAAAGTTGGACATGTCCAGGAAAATATGGACGGATGGTAACCCTAGACACAGTACTCCAGATGAGGCCTCACCAATGTCAAATAGAGGGGAATGATCACGTCCCTCGATCTGCTGGCAATGCCCCTACTTATACAGCCCAAAATGCCTTTAGCCTTCTTGGCAACAAGGGCACACTGTCAACTCATATGCAGCTTCTCGTCCACTGTAACC
This sequence comes from Malaclemys terrapin pileata, assembly GCF_027887155.1. Lineage (NCBI taxonomy): Eukaryota > Metazoa > Chordata > Testudines > Emydidae > Malaclemys > Malaclemys terrapin. Next base: position 97,242,394 of record NC_071509.1, read on the forward strand.
CCTAGGTCCTTTTCTGCAGAACTGCTGCCTAGCCATTCGGTCCCTAGTCTGTAGCAGTGCATGGGATTCTTCCGTCCTAAGTGCAGGACTCTGCACCTGTCCTTGTTGAACCTCATCAGGTTTCTTTTTGCCCAATCCTCTAATTTGTCTAGGTCCCTCTATCCTATCCCTACCCTCCAGCGTATCTACCACTCCTCCCAGTGTCATCTGCAAACTTGCTGAGAGTGTAGTCCACGCCATCCTCCGGATCATTAATGAATATATTGAACAAAACCAGCCCCAGGACCGACCCTTGAGGCACTCATACCGGCTGCCAACTAGACATGAAGCCATTGATCAGTACCCGTTGAGCTCGACAATCTAGCCAGCTTTATATCCACCTTATAGTCCATTCATCCAGCCCATACTTCTTTAACTTGCCAGCAAGAATACTGTGGGACACCGTATCAAAAGCTTTGCTAAAGTCAAGGAATAACACATCCACTGCTTTCCCCGCATCCACAGACCCAGTTATCTCCTCATAGAAGGCAATTAGGTTAGTCAGGCATGACTTGCCCTTGGTGAAGCCATGTGGACTGTTCCTGATCACTTTCCTCTCCTCTAAGTGCTTCAGAATTGATTCCTTGAGGACCTGCTCCATGATTTTTCCAGGGACTGAGGTGAGGCTGAGTGGCCTGTAGTTCCCCGGATCCTCCTTCTTCCCTTTTTTAAAGATGAGCAATACATTAGCCTTTTTCCAGTCATCTGGGACCTCCCCCGATCACCATGAGTTTTCAAAGATAATGGCCAATGGCTCTGCAATCACATCCGCCAACTCCTTTAGACACCTCGGATGCAGCACATCCGGCCTCATGGATTTGTGCTCATCCAGCTTTTCTAAATAGTCCCGAACCACTTCTTTCTCCACAGAGGGCTGGTCTCCTCCTCCCCATGCTGTGCTGCCCAGTGCAGCAGTCTGGGAGCTGACCTTGTTCATGAAGACAGAGGCAAAAAAAGCATTGAGTACATTAGCTTTTTCCACATCCTCTGTCACTAGGTTGCCTCGCTTGTTCAGTAAGGTGCCCACTTTCCTTGACTTTCTTCTTGTTGCTAACATGTTATTTCCAAACAGACTTATTTTCTACAATGTATTTGTTTTTAAATGAAGTCGATATGTATTTTTTCAATAATATATTCTGAATCATCTGTGAACATTATTCATTTAACGTTTCGTTTCTTTGAAGTTCTACTCTGAAAAAAATCAAAATATGATTCTGAAATTCACTGGCCAGAAGTATCTGTACCAGTAAAAGACAATCTTGTGAATGTTTGCAGAAAGAGAACTCAGGAATGGTATAAGCATGGCCAAAGCTAACTTATTTACCAATTGAAATGAGTAGTCACAGTTAAAAAACCACACGAACAATAAAAAAAAAAAACACATTGTCTGGCCAACTCTTGTACTCACTCTTATTAATAAAGAATTGTACTAATCACTACTTAATCTCATACAATAAAACCTTAATCCTCCAAACTTGGTGACGTGAAACTCCCTGCTGTCTAAAACAGCAAAGACTTCTAGTTATATTGAAAAAAACCCTCTTAATTTTCCAATACTTCCATTATCTGAACATATTTCCTATGTTCCATGGCTCAGATAAAGTTGTAGTGCATACAGTTAATAAATGCATGTTCAAAGTGATGAAGAGAAAGTCAGTTTTGTTCTCTTATGCTCTGCTTTCCTCTTTGATAGAGGCAGACATTTAAATAAGTCCTCCATTTCCTCATACCAGGAAGTGTTAATTTTTTTCAGGAAAATATACTATATGCCCAGGAAATGGAATGTTCTAATGCTGCATGGCATACACTATAGCATTTGGTACTGTACATTCTTATCTTACCCAAGCTCATGGTGAATTCTCCATCACTAACAATTTTGTAATCAAGATTGGATGTTTTTCTAAAAAATATGCTGTAAGAATGATTTTGGAGACATTCTCTATGGCAGTCGTGGGCAAATTGCGGCCTGTCAGGGTCATCCATTGGTGAGACAGTTTGTTTCCATTGAATGTCCGCAGGCACAGCTGCCCACAACTCCGAGTGGCTACTGTTCGCCATTCTCAACCAAAGGGAGCTGCAGGGAGCAGTGGCCAGCACATCCCTGCAGCCCACGCTGCTTCCCGCAGCTCCCATTGGGCAGGAACGGTGAACCGTGGCCACTGGGAGCTGTGGGCGGCCGTGCCTGCAGACATTCAATGGAAACTAACTGTCTCGTGGCCCGCCAGCGGATTACCCTGACGGGCCACAGGTTGCCCACCACTGCTCTATGGCCTGTTTTATACATGAGGTCTGACTAGAGGATCACAGTGTTCCCCTTCTGGCCTTGATATCTATGAGTCTTCCAAGTGGATTAATGTTTCTATTGACACATGCAATTTCAGCTGCTCTGAAGAGGTTAATTGTATAGAGCTCCTGATCCTTTCTGTCCTCACCACTCCCAAGAGACAGGCAATTTTTCCTTGTATTATTCTATTTTATATGGCTTTAACTAAATAGTAAAGCACACGAGTACTTAGGTTTTACATCAGAAGAAGAATCACACAAACATTGACTATATTCTGATTTTTTAAAGGAAAATGTCTTCATCTGATTGTTAAACCAGTGTTAAAGCAGCATGAAAACTTGTTGACTATCTTTATATCAAACAAAAACTATGTTTTGTGACAGTTTAGCTCATGGCAGGACAAACCCCATGCATTCAAAACCTTAAAAGAATGGAAACAAGAAGTTGAGGGGAAAGACTTGTGCATTTTTCCTATATTCACGTAACCCACACACCTCCTGGGTGTGGTGTTCTGTCCCATTTAGTGGCACTGAGACTACTTAGAGACAGAAAAAATGAGTCTGCTCTACAGCTTTAGCTAAAAGCTAGTTGGCTTTTAACTCATGTGTTAGAGGTGTGTGGGTTACATTCATATTGCCTACAACAGAGTTGATAACACATTCCAACACTTCATAAAGGCTTTCACTTCCATCTGCAACATACACCCCAAAGCCCCAATTTAATCTAACACACAACATTCCTAGTGACCTCATATGCTTTTATATTGATTATATCAACATATCAGCACATCAGACTATGACACATTGCATGCATTCAGGAAGTTATTTTGCCTTACCACTGCTGAGATCATTGTATTACCTCACCTACCTTGTCTCTTTAATGTGTATGAATGAATATTTTTAGCCTCCCAGAAGGGACAACATTTGCAAGAATGCCAATTTGTCATCAAAGTAAAATTCAGCAGGCTTGCCTTGGTGCACATATTTTCCATTATGGCTAAAAATGTATTAAATACTGACACATGACCCTTTATAGACAAACACTACTGATGTATTACTGGTATTCTAGCAATCAGCACAAAAGGAACAATAATGTGGCCAAAGGACAGACCCCAGAGTGTTTTTGATTTCTTGCATAATGGGTACAAAGAAAAAAGTGAAACAACACAGTGAGGAAAAATTATCATCAAAAGGGGAGATTATGAACTCTTACTATTCTTTCACTATCAATTCAATTTTCATCGAATCACCAAGAAAAATTCAAATAGTGCTCAAAGTCAGTATTCTATGTTTTGGTTTCTTTGTCAAAATAAAGATTTAAAGCGGCTGTTAAAACTGAACTCTGTGACACAATGTCAGCAGTTGTACTCCCCACCGTAGCACTTCCTGGTGTTGGGGATTAACACAGCAGGAGCCTTCGTGTCTAGTGCCCCTGATGACCTTTACTTTGATTCTGCAATAACCTGATTCTGCCTGTGGCTCAATGCTCCAGCTAAACCCCATCTAGTTTAGACCCTTTCCTGGATAAATAAAGTCCAAATAAAGACTCCAGATAAACATCCAAACAAAATGATCCTTCTGCCCACCCATGTTGAAGTTCATGCTCTACACCTCTATTGCCAGGCACTGCAGAGTTCCTTCTTTGCTCTTTAGGCTGAGCATCCTCCCACCCCAGGGCTTTTTCTCTAGAGGCCTTTCTTCACAGGATTCCCCACTGTCCCCCCTTCATGAGGATTTTTGGCAGCTTCTCTGAGGGACCTCCTTTGCTCCTTACAGACCCTATCTCGGGCCTCCCACAGGAACCTAACCTGCTTCCTGTGGTTCTCTCCAGCCTGTTTCCCCAGAAAGCTAGAACTCTCCTTCCTCCTCTCTCCTGGCTTTCCTCCACTGCAGGAGTTCTCCTGTCCCTTTATGGAGTCCTATCTGACCCTGTCACAGCTGGATCACTAATGGTAATTAAGCCACCAGATCAGGATCAGCTGGGGAATAACAGTTATGTCTCAGGCAAGGATGAGCCTGACTCCCCCTAAAGGACCAGCCAGACTGCAACTGACACATGACCCTAATGCTACTGCTGCAATATAATCCCCAAACCATGCCATTTATTTCTTCAGCTATAAATAATCTCTCTTTTCAGCAAGATGGCGGCCTCCTGCTGGAAGATCAGGATTACCAATTTGAATTTAAAAGGTTGGGGGTCGATGCTTGTGCTTTATATAATCATTTGCATCTGTGCACAGAAGGTGCACAATGGTATCATTCTGAGGGACAATTCTGAAAACACTATGCTAGGTCCAACCACCCTACCTCTCCCATTCCGCAAGTCCATTTGCTGACTGGGCCCTTATCAATAAATCTCCCCTGAAGTCCCATAGGGTACGCCTATACAGGGATAACAGACCCACGACATGGCTGTGGCTGACCTGGGTCCGCTGACTCAGGCTAATTGGGCTCAGGCTGCAGGGCTAAAAGTTGCTGTGTAGATACTCAGGCTCCAGTCTGAGCTCACAGGCTCCTAGCTTGGGCCCCAGCCTGAGCCCAAATGTCTACACAGTGATTTTTCAGGCTCAGAGCCCAAGCCCAGGTCAGCTTACCCGGGCCAGCCATGTGGTTTTTTTTAATCCCTGTGAGACATACCCATATTGTCCTGTCTTGAGCTGTTATGGCTCTTTGTGTCTGCTTATTCTGTCTCAGTGCACCATATCCACTGTGGTTAATGACTGATAAAGCATAAAGACAAATGAAGTAGTAACATACCATTCTGGAAAAAATGGAAATATTAGCAAAATTATTGAGACTTATTAAAATACTGAGAATTATTGTGAAATGTCTCCAAACCCCACAACTATTTGTCTGCCAATGCGGGCCATATCTGTGCATCTCACAAGTACCTAAAAATAGAAACAATAATAAATCTCTGTCTTTCTTCCTTCCTGTTTAGAATGGTTTGTCGTTTGATTTGTACAGAATTCACTGAAGGAGAGTTTAGTTGAAGAGAAGCCTTTTGCATTTAGTTCTGAACATGGTAAAGTTAAGCATCTTCCCCTACTCTTACTTCCTACTGTTAGCCAAATGGGCTCGTTTCCCCCTGGAGCTGCCCAATTACCCCAAGGAGGCACGGGAGTCGAGAAGACGGCTTCAAGTTCTTTATTGATCAGTCAGCTGAGCGGGTGTCCCCCTCGACTCATGCCAGAGGGAGGAACACACCTTACAAGCACAACTGGGCTTCTTTTATACAGAGAGACGAACAACTTAGCGTGTCTAAATTCTGCTAACCTATGCTTTGTTTAAATTCAGTTCTAGTACCGGTAGTAATCAGGATACATTTGTTTAGCTTCCCGTCCTTCACATTCCTTTCCCAGGGTCCGTCCAACCCCCTCCCCTTTTCCATATATCTTCTATACATCCTGTATACGTGCAGCTTCATGCATGGGAAACGACAGTGAGAACTGAGATAAGCATGTTTACTGGGATAACAAGCAGAAGCCGAGATAAGCATGTTTTTCGGTTTTTGGGCCTAACAAGATTCCCCCCTAAAAAGCATTTTGAGAGCCTTATGGCCCCCAATCCTCAGCCTTCACCGGCTGGTATAGGGCCATCATTTGTTGGTGTATAATTTGATTAGCCATTCGTCAGACTAATGCAACTACACAGGGAGCAAAGCAAGCTAGGGTTAATAGGGTTGTAATAAAGAGTACAAAGAGAAGAAGGCCTTCTCGGAGCCATCCCAGTTGCGGTAACCAGGACGTGAACCAGTCCATATTCCACCCACCCCATGTTTGGACCGGGACATGGGCTAACTTTCTCATTTCTTTTGTTAGCTGTTTTACCGCCTTTCCATTATCATCTATTTGTAAACAGCAATTAGATTAGTTTAATTTTGCACAAATTCCCCCTTCTTCTGCCAGCAAATAATCAAGAACTAGATGGTGCTGGTAGAGCACATTCCTCATCTGAGTGGACTGATCGGCCAAAAGATCAAGAGCTGCAGCCGTCTGATTAGTTATTATTTCTAAAATGGCTTGCAGCCTAATTATCCGATTCAAGTTGTAAATGGGCTCCCTTGCCCCTGAGATCCACTCATTAGGATTCCATGTAGCTGGACCATAATGTTTTATAATTCTCTCAGGGGGCCACTCCTGAGCCCCCCATGTTTGGGAGCTTCCGGCGGTCAGGGTGGAATCCACGAACCACCTTTCTCTAATTAAACCTTAATTCCCAATTTATTTCCCTGCATCTGGGGTAATAGAAAGAACAAGGGTCTTATATATCCAACATAACATATCCCAGACCAATTTGGAGGCAATCTTCGGTAGGCATAGGACCCGCAGATCCAATAATGGCCCTTTAGAGCCCAGGTTCCATTAGCAAAGGGGCCATCCCAGGTTTCCTCATTCTCATCGTCCTCTAGATGGTCAAAATATAAAGGATTACCTGGCCCTAAAGGTCCCCCCACCATTCCATCAGCTGAACTGCAATAATCACATCTCCATGCCCCAGCTCCTGCTTTCCAGACACAATCGCAGCCCCATTTTGGCTGATTGGTGCTAGACCAGAATTGTTTAAAACCCCATACTCGAGTTCCATTCTGATTCTGCCATACCCATTTGAAACCACCGTACCACGTGGTCCTTGCTAGTGGTATTGTCTACCTGGCAACTCGTGAATAGGGCGTCAAAGAACCCATCCTGTCCTACCGCCCTGCAACCTTCGGCCGTAGGGTAGTATTGTTTGGAGCATTTCACCCAACTATTATTGGTGAGCCTCACATGGGTCTGGTTCCATTGCCCCTGATATTTAGAACAGTCATACAGATGACAATAAGGGTCCCAGCAATCAAACCCTGGGATAGAGTCCAATCACACTTGCTTTCTCCCAAGTACACTCCCTCCCGCCTTGTTCGATTAAGGCAGAGAATACCCATTCCAGAAGAATACAGTCGCCAGAGGCTACTATCCTCAGTCCAAACCCCCGTTCCATCGTGGACTATACTCAAATTGCTGAGCCACCATTTGGGCTGTACCGGCTGGGCTACCCAAGGCCATTCATTTAATTCCCCTGGGCCTCCGCATACCCAACAGTTACTGAGGTTAATGGATTTTCCTATTGTCTCCCCCCAGCTGTAAAAACCTATTTTCCCAACCATAATAGTGGTGGAAGCACATAAACAAAAATATTAACAATAATTTAATTATCTTTTTCTAAACAGTCCCTTTAGTCCGTCCAAGTACTGATACTCCCAGGTGGAGTCTTCACCTGTGCCACCCCGGGCGTCCGGAGCCGGGGCGGGCAGAGGGCTGGTGTCCTCTTCCGCTAGTTCCGTCTCCGGGTTAGGGTTCAGAAACCGCTTTACCCGCGTATGGTGTGTCCATTTGTCACTCCCAAGAACTTTGACTGCAGCTTGGCTGATGAGCGAGACAGTGTGCGGGCCGTCCCACCGTGGTGTAAGGGGGTCACGCTTCCACTTCTTGACAAGGACCTGATCACCGATCTGGAACGGGTACACGGGCTGGTCCAAGGGAAGGGCCTGAAAAGGCACCGCGTCGATGCAGCTGTAACAAAACAGATTGCAACCCAGAGACCTGTTTCCATAAGGAGTCCTTCCCCATTTCCCAGTTTACATCCTCCTGGAACCCCGGGATAAGGATTCGGGGAGGGAACCCAAAGACCAGTTCAAATGGTGAAAGCTTAAGACCCTTACGTGGGGCCCTTCGAATGCGGGTAAGGGCGAGCGGTAGCGCATCAAGCCACTTTAAACTAGACTCTGTGCATAGTTTAGTGAGGGTATCCTTGAAATATTCTATTCATTCTTTCCACCTGTCCCGTGCTTTGCGGCCTCCAGGGTGTATGCAACTTCCATTGTATACCGAGTGCCTGGGACACCTGTTGCAAGACTTCAATACAGTCATGAGTGGGGCTGGTCTCATAGGAAACCCAAGGGTCAGGCAATAGGGTAGCTAGGTTGAGGGAGCTAACTGTCCTAAAGGTTAAGTTAGGGGCTAGCAAGGGCCCTACCTCATATCTGGTATGTTGACTGGGATTTAGATGCTTTTCCCCAGCACCTGTCCCCAGTATTTGAAGCACCCCGTGGGGAACCACAACCTCAGTGTCCCCCCCCAGGGTAAACTTTTCAGCCTCCTGTACAAGGAGAGCGGTGGCTGCAACGGCCCATAAGCAGGCAGGCCACCCCTTGGCGACAGGGTCCAAGACCTTCGAATAGTATCCAATGGGTCGCCAGGTTGGCCCTGACCTTTGGCACAGGACTCCAGCTGCCACCCCTCCTCTTTCATGAACGTATAGGGTGAATGGCTTCCGGGAATCTGGGAGGGCTAGAGCGGGAGGCTGAACCAAGGCTTCTTTAAGCTCTCGAAATGCTTTTTCCATTTCCCTGGTCCATTTCCAGTGGAGCAGACCTTCTTTAGTTAAAGACTCATATAGTGGTCTGGCTTTTCCCCCATAGTCAGGGATCCAGAGTCAACAGAAGCCAGTCAGTCCCAGAAATGCCCTTAGTTCTCGGGGGTTTCGGGGCTGAGGGTATCAAGTATAACCTGGATTCTTTCTTTGCCCAAACTGCGATTCCCTTGGCAGAGTTGGTATCCAAGGAAGGTGACCTGCTGCTTAACCAACTGAGCTTTTTCCTTTGATACTTTATATCCCTGTACCCCAAGGTGATTGAGGAGCTCTACAGTTTGCTCCTTGCAGACTGTCTCTGTTTCAGTACTCAAGAGCAGATCATCACAGTACTGAACTATGTTACATGCAGGATGGTTAGCCAGGAATGGGGCCAGGTCCCTTTTTAGCTGGCTGCCAAAAATCTCTGGTGCACAGGTGAGTCCCTGTGGGACAACAGTCCAAAGATATTGGGCCCTGTAATGGGTGTCCGGATCCTCCCATTCAAAGGCAAACAAACAGTCTCTGCTATTAACTTGTTAATTTGTCTTAGGTCCTGGACCAACCGATAATGCCCATTAGGCTTAGGCACCCCCATTATTGGAGTATTGTATGGGGACGTGTCTTCCTTTAACCACCTGCACTGCAAAAACTTTTGAATCAGGGGTTTTAACCCGATCCGAGTGGTTAGCTTAAGGGGGTATTGTCGAATTCGGACTGGGCTGCTTCCCTCCTTAAGGGAAATATGCACTGGTGTAGCATTCCTGGCTCGGGCCACGCCTCCTTCCTCTGCCCAGACCTTGGGATTTACCCCCCCCCCCCCCCCCCCGGCAGCTGGCTTCCATCACTTCCCTTACATTCCAGGGAGTGATCTCTAGCATTTATGAGAGCCATCTGGTAATTAGAGGCTTGCTGCTTAGGGATTCTGACTTCCATTGTCCCGTTATCGAATGAGATCTCCGCCTGTAATTTAATGAGGATATCTCGTCCGAGCAGCGCTATGGGGCAGGAGGGACTGCAAACAAACTGATGGGAAATTTGACGGTCCCCTATTTTTACTAGGAGAGGCAAAGTTTTTTCCAAAGCTGTAGTTTGTCCCTCTATCCCCTGGACTATGGCACGTCCCCGAGCTCTATCTCGGGGAGCCTTATTAAGGGGGAGCAAACTAAGAGTGGCCCCAGTATCAATAAGGGCTTCAATTGGGCGGCCCTCCACTTTAATTTTTACTGTGGGATCCAGGCTAGCAGCTTGTGCTGTCAGGAGGGGCCGCTGGGTTCCCAGACCCCCCTATGGGGAAGACTCCTCCCCTGAACGTCCTGTACTGTTGTAGAGGATGGGAAGGGATGGGGTTTTATCTTTACGTTCCTTTCCCATGGCCTGTCACCGGGGGCATTCATTCTCCAGTGCCCCTCTTCCCTACAGATAGCGCACTGATTTCGACCCAGGCGGGGGCCCCGCCCCTTCCCCGGTGGCCCTGGCCGTCCCTTAACTTTGTCCCCCCTTTCTTCATATCCTTTCCTTTGGGCCATGGCTAAAATGTGGGCCCCTTTCTTCCGAGAACGGGGGATTCTGTTGCTTCCAATTATATAGCTCACTAGTGGTAAAGGGAACATATACCATAGTGAGATTACCCTCAGGGGCTACAGTTTCCTGCAGTGGACACAAATAATTCTGTTGCAGGGGCCCTTGGAGTACCGGGCCACCCTTGCTCCTGGTGTGGTTAGACACCGGGGAGCTTAGAGAGATCGGAGGGGGCTCCCGTTTGGAAAAGTCCTGGTCGCTTGGCTCACCCCTTTCAGTTGAGCCATTATCCTCAGAGGAGGGGGTGGGGATTTCAATTGAGGATACCGGAGCCAGGAGGCCGGGATACAAAGGGGGAGGGGGCATAGGATCAGGGGCAGAGGGAATCACAGCCCGCAGACAAGATTTCTTAACAGGGAAACAGGGTTTCCTAACAGGGGCACGGGCCATTAAGGTTTTAATAGTTTGTGATCTACATTTTTGCAACCATGGGGGATGATTGGCCACAAGGTCCTGCCAAATATCTATATAGGGATATTGGTCCCAATGCCCATCCCAGGTCACAATGCTATGTACTGCTTGTACAACCCCTGGTTTGAGCGTCCCTCCCTCGGGCCATTCCACCCCGAATGTCATCCATTCAAGAGTACAGAATTTTACAAGCTTGTCTTTACATAATACAATTCCATAATTAGCCTGGCGTCTAAACGCCTTCCAGTTATGCAGCATACATCCCAGGGGTGTCCAGGAGAAGGTGCTTTGTCCGGACCCCATTATGCTTTACCCAGAGTTTTCCGAGACAGAGATATCAAGAGGGGGAAGAGGTATAGATCTAGTTCTAACTCAGATATCCGCTGGGTCACGAGGTTCGGCTGACCCCCCCTTGCAATCAAGATATCCTGGTCATCGGGTTTCCCCTTGCAGGAGTCTTGGGGCGGCTGAAGTCAGCTTAAGCCTCAGACCTGTCAGCAGCACTCATTCATCTTTCACACAGATCCTTTAATCAGTTACAATCTCGGTTTCCAACACACCATTAAGAGGAGAAACAAGATTACCCCTCCTAGAAACAAGAGTAATCCCTGAGGTTGCTCCAAGTCCCAATAATTGTTAAAAACGGCCCATGGACTTGTGGAGTTAGTTACGTTACTCATTGGCCGTTATTTGCTTACCCTTTAACCAAAAACACAACAACAAGACATTTACAAAGCTACAATAATGTTAACATACCTTCCCGTATACAGGCTGCCTAGGGGATTTCCACTGTCCAACCCACACCTCGGGGGCATTATTCCTCAAACCCAGGAGGTAAACGCACTTACCGCCCGAAGTGGCCGCGTCCGGCAGTCAGACTTCCCCTCCTTCTGAAGCCGTCTTGCTTCCGTGTCCTTCAGAGTTCTCTTTAGAGAGGACGCAGCCGCCCCGGCCGATTGTGACGATCCGAGGCCCGAGCAAAGCAACAGCTCGAGGTGGCCACTCCTCGGAATCGCCCTCGGCCGTCGGTCAGTGCCCTCTACAGGGAGAGAAGTCCCGGCGGAGTCGCCATTTGTTAGCCAAATGGGCTCGTTTCCCCCTGGAGCTGCCCAATTACCCCAAGGAGGCACGGGAGTCGAGAAGACGGCTTCAAGTTCTTTATTGATCAGTCAGCTGAGCAGGTGTCCCCCTCGACTCATGCCAGAGGGAGGAACACACCTTACAAGCACAACTGGGCTTCTTTTATACAGAGAGACAAACAACTTAGCGTGTCTAAATTCTGCTAACCTATGCTTTGTTTAAATTCAGTTCTAGTAGTAATCAGGATACATCTGTTTAGCTTCCCGTCCTTCACATTCCTTTCCCAGGGTCCGTCCAACCCCCTCCCCTTTTCCATATATCTTCTATACATCCTGTATACGTGCAGCTTCATGCATGGGAAACGACAGTGAGAACTGAGATAAGCATGTTTACTGGGATAACAAGCAGAAGCCGAGATAAGCATGTTTTTCGGTTTTTGGGCCTAACACTACCTTTTTCCCCTTTCACAGATGAATTGATGACAGGAACGCTCTCTTTTCTGTGTTAGTATAGCACAAAACGCATATGGCCTCGATCCCAACTGGGGCCTTTGTCTGCCACTAGACTTCTGGCACTCTCCCAACCCCTTCCTCCAAACTCCCCAGGTTCTTGTTACTGTTGCTGCTGTCTCTCTCTGCCCAAACTCCTTACCACCAAAGCTTTCCGACTACTCCAGAAATTCTCTCACTGACGCTGAAGTTGCTTTTTGTGCCAGTTGATTGGGCAGCAGTGAATGGCTGAATCACAATTTCCCCCATGAATTATAGCTTTAAAAAAAAGTCACTTAAGGTTGCAATTGTGTTTAAAGTGGAAATTTTTTAGTTAAATTCTTTTTAACCTAAACTCTAACCATGTTGCTCCCTGTTTGACATTACCCCAATATTTATGACAGAATGATATCACATTGATAGTAATTACATTTAAGTGGAAGGGCACACTCCAGCTCTTTGTAACCAGAGATAAGCAAGATCAATACTTTGCTGAATAGATAGAACACATGGTGGTGTGCATAGGACCACAAACACCTGCAATTTCTTTTTGATAATCACCTTGATAATTGGATGGTTCTCTTTGTAGAATTGCATTGACATCCCTTCGTTTTATTTTTACATTGTAAAACGTACTCCACAGACTCCTACTGACATTATTTGCTAACATCTTGACATAATATAATCCCCCTTGGGTTTGCATCATTGATCTCTCCATAGACTAGGAAGATCATTTCATTTGACGTTGTAACATCATGTCTGTGGATTCACATTGATGTGCTTAGGAGATTGTTATGATGACATAAAATCTATTACAGTGAATACAAAATTAGCACTGTTGCAAAAAATATGAAGGAATATTATAGGAAAGCATTTTCCATAGCTTCTTATAACTTAAATATCTCAGTTTCAAAACCTTTCAAAGTTGAAAAGATCTTATTCCATTTTAAGGACTAACTGCCTATAAATACATAACTATTTTTTTTAAATTCCATATTTTTTCCTAGAACAGAATGAAATAAATATGGCATATTAATTTTTTAAGCTCCAGGATTCATAAATAGCATATTTATTAAGCCATTTTTGTAAAATAATCCATATCTGAGCTCACACCTTGCACATGGAGATCCAGCCCAATGTGTTAGAAATGGCACCATGTGAGCAATCCAAACTTAAATTTTATTATAAGAAAGGCATCTGAGCCAGAAGGTAGCAGCAGCACGCCCACCCACTGCATTCATCTGCTTTCACAAGTACTAGGAGAAGTTATACGTGATGTCCTCAGTTCAGCTAATAGTACTGTGTATGCCCTGGGAAACTGGACAACTTGTATTTTGCTAGCTACCTTGCTAGTCTCTACAGGATAGCCAAGAAAATTACCTCGCTAATACATGCCTATTTTACTGTGCCTGTATGTATTTACTGTAAATAATCCAGTTTGAAAGGTGTTTTACCAGGAGAAGTGGTGCATCAATAGCTGCCAGTCCCCACTTTGAATTTATAGAATTAGGGAAGATCACAGTAATAATTTATCGTTCTGTGACTGAGAGTCCATCATGTATCAGAGCTCATCCATTTTGTGATTTAAAACATGAGTGCTTTAATGCTATTCCTGAGATTCCCTAAACTGTTTTAGTCACAAAATATGTGAATCAGGAAGGCAGTGAGATTTATAAAGTTGTAACATTCTTAAATCTTTTCATGTCTAGAACAAGAGACATTCTGGCATGGGCTTTTCTGGTGTCAGGGAGGGGAGCACAGCTGAATAATTTAAGACTGGAATCTTAGTATCCAACCTCCATTAACCCCTTGAGATCCACTCATTAGTGTAAGATGTGTCTTTTTTTGACATTTATTTTAGTGCAACACAAGGCTGTGTAAAGTATGTTCAAAGAGCCAACAGGACTACTAATGTTGTTGAAAGAACATTGTGGGCAAAATCCTTGGCTCTATCAGAAATTTATTTTGCCCTTCTGCTTCCTTGTAAGCATGCTAAAATGTCTTTTGGCCACCTTTATGGTCTCCAAGCCCAATCCTGGGGTTGTGCAACCATTGAGCCATTTCCCGGCATAAAATAAAGTAGCCTCAGACACCAGAGAGGGTTGGTGTCAGAAGCACTCCAGCAGCCAAATACTGAAGGATTCCTCTGGGTAAAGGGAAATCTCCATTGGCAAGATCTGTTCATTTAGTGTGACCAAGAATCTGGTCCTGGAAGCCCAATAGGACTGAAGGGATTACCACTAAATACAAAATAATTTTTGTGACAACTTAATTAACTGCCTCCCCACATCTAATATACCCTGTTGTTCCTGGGTATGGTAGGATATTTAGAAGTGTATTCTATTAAATGTATGATTTCATTTCCTATTATAATCAATAGGAGTTGTGTGTCCATTTGAGAGACCAAGACAGTCTGTGTATTCAGAGGCTGTGGGAGTGGAGATCAAAAGAGGATGTCAATCTTTGCATGCATCCTCTACTTATATTAAACATTATGATTCATGTGTTGATCATGTGAGTTAAATAAATTGTAAGAAACAGATCATTTACTTATAGAATTTATGATACTATGAAAGAACAAACACATGTACTGGAGTGGCTTAAAAAGAAGAATCTGTGATAGAATTGTGCCCTAAAGCTGTTGTGCCAGGGGGAACCAGGCAGGTGACAATGCTGAAGAGGATCATTAGGCATCAGAAATGTTACTCAGCAGCAGCGGCGGATTAATAATTTTGCCACCCCAGGCCGGGAAATAATTGCCACCCTGGCCCCGCCCCGACTCCGCCCCCTCCCTTCCCCTATTGGATCCCTTCCCCAAATCCCCGCCCCCGCCTCTCCCCCCAGCACGCGGCATTCTTCCTCCTCCCCCCCTGCCCCGCTAAACAGCTGTTTTGCGTCTCAAGTGCTGGGAGGGGAGAGAAACAGGACACAGTGGCGCGCTTGCAGAGGAGGCGGAGGCAAGCTGGAGCAGAGGGGCGGGGCGTGGAGGGGAGCTTCCGCCCCTGCAAATTTGCCGCCCTAGGCCTAGGCCTTGACGGCCTCGGCAATAATACAGTGCTGCTCAGCAGGCGGTTTTTGTTTGTGTAAGTAGTGATTCTAGGGGTCCTCCAATAAACAAATAAATAAAAGGTTTGTAGAATTTTTTTCTGGACTCTGCCCTCTCTCATAATCTTAACAGCAGTTCATGCAGCTGATTGGACAAGACTAGATCCCACCTACAGAACATGCCTCGGGAAAACGTGCTTGTTAAAGTTTATGCAGAGAGAATGGCATGTAGTGCATAATGTGGAGTTTTCTTGATTCAAGACTTGCATGATTAGTTCTTTAAGTGAACATCCCAAACCTGGTAGAGTCTGCTTTTGTGGCACCTGGGGCAGTGGGAAAATAAAATCAAAGTAAAATAAATGCACCCCATTGCTGTGGGCCACTCACAGCTGTCAACTTAACAGCATATCTGTTCTATCTCTTCCCAGAGAATGATCCATGGAAGGATGGGAGCAGCCACTGCTGGGCCCCAGACTGTAAAGTGCACATTCCAGTAGGGTGCTCTGTATCAGCAGCTTTAAGAGGACATTTGGGCAAGCACTTGCTTTTCATTGAACAGCATGGCAATGACAGTGAAGCAGCAAAGGGCACTTTCAGAAATGCTTTTAATTAATGATTATATACAGCTGAGGAACTGCTAAATTTTTTATCTTGATCCTCCATTGCTTGCCTAAAATCTAAGTGGAGTCAGATTTACAAGATGACATACAAATCAGCCTCAAATGGACCTGTAAACTTGTGCATGAATGTTCTGTGTGCTCACCTATTTGCACATGCAAAGCCTACATTTAGAGTGAGCGTATGTTCGCACTCAAAGAAAGCAGACATACAGTTACCTAACCTGGATACACAAGTATGGAGGGTTGCAGATTCAATTTTGTAAGTGCATATTTAGAGGCACTTTTAAAAATATGGCCTACATTATTGACATTGTTACTAGAGAAGGTCCAAATTATTTGAATGTATTTGTTGAGCACTTGCAAGTTATCTGGCACAGTGCAGAACAGAGGAAGGGCCCCAAAGAGTTTATGATCTATATTAACAACGTAAATCAGGCAGAAAATGCCTGGGTGGCCAAAGGAAGTTTTAACATGAAGCAAGATTATATCTGTTTACTTCAATGAAAAAGTTGGTCCAGGATTTGATAAAGTTTCCAATATGGAATTTTTGTTTCAATATATTCTTTGGGATACATTTTTGGGCCACAAAAAGATTTAAGTACCTGATTCCTAGAAAAAAAATAGAAGCAGAAGACATTTCTAAAGGTCAATCTGAATGCCTAATTTTAAATACCTTGAGCCTGATTTTCAAAACCACCAAGTGGAATGCTCTCCAGGGGTACCCAAGGTTGTGAGGCATCTTACTATTACCTTGTGTACTCTGGGGAGAGTCACAGAGATATAGTCATGGCAGGATTTACACCCAGCTTTCTGGTTAGCCAAGGATCAGACTCCAAGCACTGGTAAATTAGAATCTGAGAGATTCACAAGTGAGAAGGTCAGGAACAGATAAAGGAAAGATTACAGGTTTTTTTCGGCATCTTTATTTTGGGTAAAGAAAATAGAACAAAAGAAAGTATAAGACAAATAAAGCAGCAGAAAAGGCAGGATGAGCAAAGAAACATACGCTACATTTACCAAAGAGGAGTTAGAAGAGCTGTGTGCACAGCATGGTCTGTCAGCTGCTGAGCAGAAGAAATCGAAGCTTGTGTGCCATGAGGTAGGATGGGGCTCTAGCTCCAAACTGGGAGCCAGAAGGGTTTTTTTTTCTCCGACAGGGCATGCAGAAGACCAAGCCGACAGTTCCCCAGGTGATCAAGCAGAGGCGGTGGTGATGGTGAGGTCCAGAGCTGAAGAAGCTGAAGTGGAAAAGGCTGCTAGTGGAGAAGAGATCGATAAAGCTGGAGGCCAGCTATCAGAGTGCAGAAGCAGAGCTGGAGCTAACCAGGACAAACACCGGCAGCTCAAACAGAAGAGGGTCAAGTAACACCCCTGGGATCCAGGAGGAAGAACATAAAGATGTGCCTGATCAGGCGCTAGCAGACAAACAGGTGGGGGGTATGATGGATCCCATCACTCTGCCTGTTACCTGAGGACACTAAAGGTTGTTCTAGGATTCTGACTGTGTAAAAGAGGAAAGTTATTTTTCTTGATATGTTATTTTCTGTAATAATGAAAAAGGGTTAAACCCCTAGGGTTCAGGTACAAGCCCACCATAGACAGACTCAGGGGTCGAGAGAGCAAATTCACTGTCAGCCCTCACCAGGGAAAGGAGTCAGTGCTGAGTGTGTCTGTGGCACAGCTAACAGGCGCTGTAGCCCAAGAATCTGCTGGGACCAGTGACTCACTGGGATACTAGGAAGTGTTTGTGTATTAGAACTCCACTCAGAGAAACACTGGTGGAAGTGATGAGGTGACTCACTAACCTGGATACCCCTGAGGAGCATCACACCAATCATACACAAATCCTCCAGAAGTCACCTCTGTAAGGTAGGTCCAAGGTGTATGAAACTGGGAACCCAAAACTAGTGCCCATTTCCCCAGATTTTGGTTGTAGGGTCTCTAGCAAAGGAACTGAAACAATACTGTGCGTCTCAGGAGCTCAATCAGAGTTCAGTCAGTATTGATTAAAAGAATGATCATAGCAAGCAGTCGATATGCAATTCATAGGCTGAAATTTGTTCATGCAAATTTATGGAACAATTTAAAATAGCAAAAAATAATTGCAAATATCATCCGCTCTTTAATGATTCACAAACATGAAAAGGGCTAAGTTCACCAGATAAATTGCTCTTTCAAATTGATCATGCAATTCTAATAAAGAGCTGTTCTTCTCCACCAGTCACTCAGAGTTCAGCTGTGAGCTACTATGCTGGCAGAGGTCCTATTGCAAGCACCACCATGAAAATGATTACTTTCTGTTATCCCTGTAATCATACCATCAAATTTGAGAATTAAAAAAAAAATCAATAAATCATTACTATGAATTTAGTCTTTCTCTTACAGAAATACATATGTGCAACCTGCCTACACTGCTCCAACTGGAATGCAAGAACCAAGCCTGCAGTACAAATGCTGTGTGATTTGAATTCTTATATTTCTTTAAAGGTTAGATTTAGACAAAATATTAATGTGACAAGCAACTATAAGGTAAGAGGTAGCTAAGCATAATAATGCATTAATGTGCTGATTTTATTTCAGTAAAGTAATATGACACTTCTGGGCAACTCAGGTGGCTGACTGCAACTTGGAATGAAAGTAAAATATTCACTGAAACCATACTTTGCTAGTTCATGTCACAGGAGTCATAGCAGACATTAATAAATCAAGAGCTGTATTCACATGCTTGTCGTTGTCTCTTTGTCAAAATTTCAGTGAAGGGGAAATGCAAAACAAATAATCTAAATGGGGGAAGTTAAAGCAACACTGAACGAAGTTGGCAGATCGTAAATTTGTCCTGCTTTGCATTTTTTATTATATCTCTAGGAGAAGGCCATTTCATTGTCTGCGTTATGTTTTAAAATACTTTAAATATGAAAAATCTTCACCAAAAGCCTAAAATTTAGCTCAATAACAAACCACTATGGGCATGCATGATGTTATAAGCTTAAGAATAAATATCCATATTTTGTATTACTAGAGTGCCCCTAATTAGACGTTCTCAAAGCACTGTACAAAATTTAGGTTAGCCCCCCACAACCTTGAGAGTGCAGTAAGTTGTAAGGATGTTATAAGGATCACAGTGCTGCCGGCCTTAGTGATTTTATTGCAGCTCTCACAATATTAGTGATTTTCTTGAAGCCCCAGCCACCACTGAAATCAAGTAATTACTTGAGAATCTCAGCTTTCATTAAAAAAGGAAGTTTCTTAGCACTCATGATTGCACAGAAAAACTTGAAAATGTGACCCACGTGTATCTTAAAGTTTCAAAACCCAGAAGATCTGTAAAAAGAATGCAAAAGTTATACTACTTAAAAAATCTCATCAAGCCAATTTCATGGTTTATTGAATGGCCTGACTAATATTTTTTGAATAGTTGGGGTAGGCAACACTTGGATCCTTCAACTATCCCCATGTAATTGAGCCACCCCAGGGTGGAATATACAGGTGGCTTAATGACACAGAGAAATACTGCACAAAAGTTTAAGACAGAAAGTGAAAAAAAGTACACTAGACCTGATTCTCCCACTACACTGATTTCACGTTGCTGTAACTCTATTGATTTCAATGGAGTGCCTCTTGATTTATACTAGCGTATCTGATATGACAATCAGATTCCTTATCCAACTGATAGAATTTAATTACATAAAGTGAGATTGGGGCAGGATGCATTGGGCAGGATATTCCAACTGTTAAAAGTGTGCTATTGGATCCTGTTCTACATATCACCTGAAACCTGGCACCTCCAGCAGCATAGTGCCCCTAATACCAAGTTAGAGCACTGATTAAGTACAAGACTGTCTCCTCTAAAAAATAAATCGTCACAAGATGGATGTATTATCAATTTCAATCTTCAAAGTGGTTCTCATAAAGAAATATATTTTAAATTATAAATCCCTGATAAGATTACTAAAATGTCTTTAATTATAGGATTTTTCTTCCTTTAAACTATGAAAAGAGGATCTCTATTAGTTTCTTTTTTAAAATCTCTTAGAATATTCCCATTTCCTGGAATAAAAAAATCAAACTGCTTAAACAAATGTCCCAGCAGGTCAACTGGCGTAATTCATCCCACAGGCCCAAGCAAAAATAATCTAAGTGGGAAAACAGACCTCAAATGCATATAGCTTCACCTGCCACTCTATGTTCTGATGACCTCCTTCCCTTAACTGGCTGCTCTGGACTACTGCAATCTTTCTTTCCTAACCATCCCTACCGTCTCTTAGATCCTTCCCAGGCAATCTGGGTCCCTTCATTGCCTCTTTTTTCCTGCCCAGATCTGTCCAATTATAATGGACATACACTATACTACAGCATTTGGTGCTGTACGTTCTTATCTTACCAAGCATTGTACTGGATTGTCCATCACTGACCATTTTCAAGATTGGATTTAGTTTCTAAAAGATATGCTCTAGTTCAAATAGAAATTAATTCAGGAAACTGATTTGGCCTATGGCTTGTGTTCTGCAGGAGGTCAGACTGTATGATCACCATGGTCCCTTCTGGCTTTATAATCTATGAATCTATAAACTTTTTTTTTTTTTTTTTTTTTTTGAGATTCAAAAAGTTTGGTTAAATTATTTTGTGACTCAATTCTATCTAGTTTTGACTGAAACACTGAACTACTGCATGCAAGACTATTCTGCAGGTATTTCCAATCTGGTCAAAACCTGAAAATATTGGAAATTTCATAAGAAAGAAAAGCCGTTCCCTTGAGAATTCCAGCCAGATTTCCACACCAGGAAGATTCCAGATAAATTGAGATTCTCTTTTCAATGTTTGGATGCTTACCTGATGTCACCGGACCCTTTTGAAGTTCAGACCATTACTGATTAAAGTATGAATTCTGGACAGAAGTACAGGAGGACATTCCAATGGTCTGTAAGTAGGACTAAGCAATCTTAATGTATCTCAGAAGGACCAAAGGGCTGTAGCCGTTTAGTTAAAGTCCAAGATGTCACACAAATTCAGGTACTAAAATATTATGGCCTTGTCTACACTAGGGGGATAAGTCAACCTAAGTTACGCAACTCCAGCTACGTGAATAATATAGCTGGAGTCGACATAGCTTAGGTCGACTTACTGCAGTATCTACAACACGCTGTGTCGACAGGAGATGCTCTCCCATTGACTTCCCTTACTCTTCTCATTCTGTTGGAGTACCAGAGTTGATGGGAGAGTGATCTGTGGTTGATTTAGCAGGTCTTCTCTAGACCAGTGCATCAATCACCACAGCATCCATCCCCAGTAAACATAGACATGCCCTATGTCAAATTAGCAAAGAGAAAGACAGACAAAGGGGCTTGAGGCATAAAGAAAACATTCTGGAAACAGCTTGACAGAACCTAGTAGGTGAAGAAAAGGAGCAATTAGAAATAGATCAAATCACCAGTGGATTCAATTGAAGATTGCAGCACTTGAATTAGGGAGAAAAACAAGTAAAAAAAAAAAAAAGCTAGAAATGCACACGAAAATTATTTGCATAACAAGAGAATATACTTTGATATTTACATAACAAAAGGCTAAACATTTTGTACAGCTTAGCTCCTGAAATGTTGAAACAACTTTTAAAGCCTAGTTTTCAGCCTCCTTTTAATGAAGTCTTCCTATTGTGCCCACAAAACTGCAGCAGCAATAGTTGTAATATTTTGTGCCCGCAGTTATTTGTGCCCTCAGTTTGTTCATAAAGTGAGACCATGTGTTGACAATCTGGCCCATACACACTAAAACACTGCACAAAGGTTTGAGAGTATGGAAGACTGACTGTTTAGTGTATTTTAAGTCAACAGAATTCAATTTTAGCACAGTCTAAAATATGGGCTGATCCATATTTATACTACCGTATAAAGAAATCTGTCTCAAGATGCTAGTAAGTAGGAAAATTAGGCTTTTCCTCCCCAGAAAAAAAAACAAATTTTGGCAAAAAAAAGTGAAAACCTAAAACAATTGGTCCAAACTTGAAAATTCAATTTGGAAATGCCAGTATTGTGCTCATAGGAGTTGTTCACGTTCCTTATGCCGCCGTTCTCTTCTGCATGCCAGGTTCCTTAGTACGACCACAACCCTTATAAGCCACAATGACAAGCATTTCCAAATCAAAGATTTTCAATCAAAAGCTGAACCCTTCTATTTTCAAGTATTCTGGGGGGTTTTTTGTTTGTTTGTTTTTGACAAAAAAGTCAAAAACGTCTGTGGAAAGCAGAAACGCTTCATGAAAATATTCATTAGTCATAAATCCACTTTTCTTTTGAAAAATAGTTTTGCCAGAAAACTTTTGAACCAGCTCTAATCAAGATGAATTAATAACAGATTGCCTTTTGCAATCTTAGGGCCTCATAATTCCGGTTCTGGGCACCTCTAGTGAAAAGTGGCACCCTCAACTCCTATTGATTTTAATAGCAGACAGTACCTGCCACCTCCCAGGATTACGTCTTCAAGGTATCAATTTAAATCACTACACTAAAAAATGCATGAGATTTTTTTTTTCTTAGTGACTCCTCCATTCTTTTGGATGCTTTTGCATTTGCAAAAAATCTGTTACACCTCGGCTGCCTCAGAATCTCAAGCAGATCCATGCTATCTCTTTCATATGTTTCCCTTGTGCTCTTACCTCAATATCTAATACGCTGTCAGAATCACAGAATCCATCCATAAGTATTAGGTGATGAGTAACTGCTGTATATGCAAACACATAAGAGAAATGGGCTTTCATTTTTGCATTGCAGTCATTTACATAGTGAATATGATCCTATATAAATTACTTTGTGTCATCTCTTTACATTTGATGGATCCCTTTAACAAAACTGGGAAAGAAAGAAAAAAGAAAACTACTGGCAATTTGACACCCCTTTATACTTGGAGTTTGAAGGTTTATACATTTTTATATTCAAACTGCTATACTTTCTGATGGCTCCTTCTTTAAAAAAAATATTCTTTTTGATAGTCAGACATCGTCTATCTTATTCCTCCAGGCTAAGATCTCTATTTTCACTACTTTCTTTAGAAAATTAGAATCTCTATCTTCCACAATATTAAGCAGAGGGGTGATAGGTCTTTTTATTTTTTTAATTGCGTAAGACTTGAGAAAAATGCATTAGCAGTGAAAACTGACAAGAATTTGTGCTTGTGGAGACTATAAGAACCAGCAAATCCGCTATTACTAACATACTGCTTTTTATTATAAAATATTTCTTCCATTAATATTGGTCTATAGCCAAGTCTCTCCTCGCAATTTAACAGTTACCTTGACAAGGTTCAGTTTAAATCACAGCTTTGTCTACATTTATTAACAGAAAAGAACCCACTCCACATGAAAGTGACAAAAAAGGTGTGATTTAAACTCTTAATGCAAGGAAATTCAGAGTTAAAGAAACTGCAGAGCATAGCTTATCTTTTTTTGCATAAGTTTTACAGGGTCTGAAATCAATGAGTGATATTAAGTACACACTGTAGCATATTTCTATTGCGCTATTTTTCAAGGTGCTGAAATAAGTGGTTTTATAAAGATTTGCCATTACATCTTTTATGGGGGGGGGGGGCAGTTAATCATATTTGTCCTGACAAGTTCACTGCCCTAATAATGTAAATAAAAATAATGCAGCAGTTTTTGCCTTTTCATGAAAGACACTCAAAAGGATCAAAAGTGTAGAAATTCTATGACAATGGGGTAAATCCAGTTCACTTTACATCCCCATATAGTCGCATTCAGATATGCAACTAGTCATAGGAGTGAGATGAGAAGCATTAAGCCACATCATTAAGCATATGGTCATTTTGACAGGTGAGGAAATAAATCAATTAAAAATAAAGTGTTAATTTGTTCTTTAAAAAAGTAGTTCTGAGCTGTTATCTATTAGACTATCAGATTGCACTTCCAGCAGGCTAGTGTTTACTCTGGGTTAAACTGGAAATTGGTGATGTGTTCTAAGGAGAAGTGTGTAGCTGTGCTTCCACAAGACCAGAGCAGGGACCAGATTGTCACTCAGGAAGTCACAATTCAGTCTCTGCTCTCTTTAGCCAAGCAAGCTTCACCAGCCCTTTTCACAAAACAGCTTATTTCCTCTCGGAGCTGGCTAGTGGATAAGGATAGCAAATCCAAGTCACTGTCCATTCCCCACGCCTGCCCACCCTCCTGAATGGGAGCAGAAGTAATCCCATGGCAACTGTTCTCTCCCATGCATTGTAACCAATGATAGGGAGGTAAGGGGCAGACTTAAGAATTAAGGCATGAATTCACAAAAGTACTTAGGTGCCTAAGCCTGGGTGAAAGTGACTAAGTTCTAGGTTTAGGTGCCAGTATGACTGTCAAAACTCCTGCTGAACCCTATAGGTGCCTAAACACACTTGGTGCCTCAGTTTTCGCAGTCAAAATTCCCTAGGCACCTTTCCTGTGTTTCTGCCTATGGGCATGTGCACTGTTGCCTCCTTCCAGATGTTTATCTCCTGCCTAAACCCCAGAGCAATTCACAAACCAGGGCCCCCCAAGTCTCATGTGTGAGCTAGTCCAGTAGGTGATTCATAGCAAAACAGTCCATTAGCACCCAATAGGCTAGTACTATTCATAGTTGCAGGGAATGTTGCTTAAAAAATTCCATAGACAGTAGATTTAAGTACTGTCCTAATAACTGCATTTTAAATATTGAGGCAGGTACCAGAAAATGAAAAATAATCTAGGAGGATGTGAAGTGTTCTAGGCTAGCAGATTAATTCATTTGAGCTCCTTTGCCTCCATACACTGCACAAAGCTCCCTCTTATGTCATATTGATGCTATGACATCCCCAAGTGCATATCCCAGGTTCCTTTGTAATGCATAGGAGGGGCAGTTAGGTATAATTGATGTGCTTTTATGTAACAACAAAATGCATATGATATGTAAATTGTACATATATGAGCAAAGATTTTCAAAAGTGACCAGTGGTTTTAGGTGTCCCAACTTGATGCATCTTGGAGAGACCAAACTTTCAGAGATTGGGTGGCTAGCACTTTCTGAAAATCAGGCTATTTTAGGGTGTCTCAGATTAGAGACCAGAAAATCATAAATCACTTTTGAAAATCTTGACCATTTTTCAGTTGTCTCTCTCTTTCCTGTCTTTGTGCATTGCCTAACTTCATAAACTGTAAGCATTTCAGAGCTGGAACAATGTACTTCTGTACTTGTGGCTAATACCCAGCACATCATGGTTGTTACTGGAATACAAATAAACAGTAATATTAATTAGCACAAATATTTTTAATAAAATGTATGACCTATTTTAATTTTAAAGGAGTATTTTCATTAAGATGTCAGCATTTCCTGGCAGTTATACACAGCTATAGTGACCCTGTTGGCTGCATGAAAATGAATCTGATTGGTTGTTTTATTCAATTATTAAAAAGTATTTGCTATCTCATACAGGAATTAAAACTTTAAAAAGTGAACCAAATGCAACTAATGCACTGTTTTTTCCTGAGTCTGCAAACAGCCTGAACAATTGCTTAGAGGTGTGAGCTACCTTGTTCATCTCAATAGGCTGTTAATTCTAATATCTGAAGACAACATTTTAAATATCAACATTCATAGCTATTACATACTGATCGTTTTAATAGAAGCATTCATGAATATACTTAGCCCATATATCCAATTTTAATTTTTCTCCAGCTTTCGCCAACTGGCATATGGTCTCTCGGGAGCTAGAATCATCCGGCGCAAATTAGAACACCCCCCAAGCCACAATAACCTTTGCCAAGGCCAGGTTGGAGCAAAGCAGAGACTCAGAGTGGTATAGGTGGCTTCCTGAAACCCTCCCTTCTCTGCTGCACCAGTGAAAACTGGATCCAGCAGAGAATCTGCTTCTCATTCTTTATCAGCCTATGATGCTTCTTATTTTCTAATATTTGTTTAATTGTTTTGCCAAGCATAACGTTTACAATTTATGGGACAATAATTGCTGGGATCATACCTTTTCTAGAAATTGGTGTGTGTGTGTGTGTGTGTGTGAAAGAAATAGTCTTTGGTATCTCTCCTATTGTCAAAA
This sequence comes from Malaclemys terrapin pileata, assembly GCF_027887155.1. Classification (NCBI taxonomy): domain Eukaryota; kingdom Metazoa; phylum Chordata; order Testudines; family Emydidae; genus Malaclemys; species Malaclemys terrapin. The sequence goes on from NC_071509.1 coordinate 97,268,384, forward strand.
TAAATTACAATGGTACCGAATATGCATTAGCAAATCTCCTTAGGTTGCATATCATCTGGAAATACTGAGTCACATATTTAAAATTTTCAAGTATTCGCTTAGCCTCTTAGCCAAATATCTTACACAGTGCAAGACTTAATCTCTATCCAGCTTTCTGCTAAAAAGCATTTTTACCCGAGGACAGGCCAGTAAGGTTTGAGATTTGTTAGCCAAACTTTTGATTATTTAATTTTAATTGTATTTATTTATTTATTTTGTGAAGTCTGACAACAGGGGCTCTCAAGTGTTTTCATAATGGTTTTGTTCTTATTCAGAACAAAACAGCAAAATTTCAAAACCCTCCATGAAAAGTAATGGAGCCCTGGCTCTGGGGCAATCTGCCTGGTGGACTGTCCCAGAGCCACAGCACCTATAAGCCTTGTAAGCAGTCCATCTGACAGGCTGCTGGGGACCCTCGAAGTGTTGGGATCCCACCTCTGAAGTAATCTGCCTGATGGGTTGCCCTGAAACTGCAGTTCCTGAAAGCCCTGGGGTCCCCAACTCCTGGGCAGTCTGGCAAGTGGGCTGCCAAGGAGCCGGGCAAGTGAGCTTGCAGGAAGCGAGGCAGGTTGCTGTCAGAAACCTGTCTGGAAGGCAAGGTTCCATCAGGCACCTGCCTGGGTTCCAACAGAACTTAGTCTATATTGAACCTTCTTTGCTGTAGCAATCTGCATGGAACCTAGATGGAGGAGCACAGGTTGCAGAAGGGAAAAGTCTGGAGGCATCAGGAAGCTGTCTATGTGTACAGTACTTGAATGTGAGCTGCAGTGTCAGCATCTCTTTAAATAGTCCCCTTAATAAAGAGCCGGTTTAGTTTTAGAAACATGGAATCCAAACATCATATTACCCAGCAGGGAGTAAAGGAAACATCTATAGAATGTTTATATTTTGATTAATAGTCCAATGAAGAAATGTTTCATTAGTATTTTTGTGACCATCTCTAATTAAATATTTTGTGGGTTACAACCTCTTCCCTTCCTGATCACATGGACCGGTGGGCTACCAGTTTCCCACATGCCCTGGCGAGCTCCCTATGCTATTAGTTACTCTGAGCTATTCTCTCCCTCTTACTCTCATTTTTTCATGAAAGTGTTTGAAAGGTCTCATTTCTGTTTCACATCAGAAAGAAACAAAATTTCACAACCTTGAATTTTGTTATGAAATGGAATGGTTTTCTGGCCAGCCCCAATTTTTAGCTTCTTTTAATGCAATTTGGCAGATGTAGAAAAGGAGGAGCCAGTTGATGACTTGCCAGCTCTCTATGGAACACGAGTGATCCACAGACCAAAGTTTGAGAACTGTCATTCTGCAGAATATAGATCTCTAAAGTCACCCTTTGAAATCTGAACACTATGGAGAATATTCCAAGCTCCTCCAAGCAATGAGAGGTCTATATTAGCTGTTTACTCACTGGGGTGATTTACTGAAGTATCAGCTTGCTTGCTGTCAAACGCTAATAAAAATGAAGTTCTCCCACTCCTCCTTTAAGCACATCTTTAGATGTTATATATCACTTCTCTGCCCATTAAGTGATAGATCTAAAGACTAAAAAGCAACTGGAGAAATGGCAAGATCTAACGCCTATTGGACTAAATATGTAAATTATGAAATCAAGTCTCAGAACTGGAAGACCTTAAGTCAGAATACTAGTAAATCAAGAAACTGATGAAAGCAGTTCCTACTATTAGGAAGGTTGCTGATTTTATCTGTGACATTTTTAGCCTTCAGAAGTCTACAATATTTTTCATATAAGATCAAAGAAAATGCATTTAGATTTGCATATGGTTTCACAGTGTAGTTCTTTCCTTTTCCACTCTCTACATTTGCATCTCCCTCACTCGATAACTTCAAACGCTGCAAAATACTGAAATCTTTAACTAGAAAGAAACAAAAAAACCTTCCTCTTCAGATAGTTAAAATGTATATTGGAATTAATGGGAATCGTTTGATTTTTACCTGTGACAAAATAAAAATCAGACATTTTCTGGAAAAGAAAGATCTTTAATCTCCCAACTCAAACATGAGAGTGAAGAAGTGTGATTTCCTAATGAAAGCTTTTTTGGTTTTTCTTACATTTTTCTGCATGCAATTTCTGCAGTGTTTGTTTGCATTATTATACATTGGCTTATTTTCTGAATTTCTTGGCCAGGCAGTTTGCTTTTATTATAATACAATTTTATGATAAAGAGAACTTGTCATATTTAAATATTTCCCGCATGACTGGTATTAAAACATTTAATGTGGGGATTTACTGAGAGTATTGGATTACATATGTCAAATACATCTTCTAATTAAAAAATCCCAAATATTATAAGAACACAATGTACAGGAACTGATTATATCTGAATAAATGATATTCAAATGCCTAAGGCTGTCTAATCATAAGTTATTTTAAAACCTGAGACAAGCTAGGACTCTTATCACTTATAGTATCTTGCCCTCATGATGTACCCAAATCTTCTCCTACTAATGACTCAAATGGGACCACTATGTTGAAATTTTAGTATTATTTAAGAATGGAACACTGGCTCTTGTCCTGAAAACACTTATGCATGTAATAACTTTATGCATGTGAACTCAATGGGACTACTCAGATATTTAGAGTTTACGATGGGCAATGTTTACAGTATCAGGACCATAAACTGGTTCCTTAGGGCTTGTCTAAATTAGTAGTTAGGGCACAGCAAGCTGGGGTGTAAATCTACAGTGTTCCAGAATGTCATGCACTAACTGTTCATGTAGACCCTGCTGCTGCGCAATAAAACTTTCCTAGCATACGTTAATGTACTATTGTTTCAAATTGCGGTACTTCAATGGGCAATAGTGAACTTTCACTGAGCAGCAGCAGCAGATCCATATAGTTAGTGCACAGCGCTCTGGAGCACTGTGGATTTACACCTCAGCCTCATATCCTTAAAAAATGCTTTATTTCCATTACTTACTGTCTCCCAAATATATAGTTAGTCCAACATTAACATTGCAGTCTCCTACAGTGCCTCCAGAATAACCACATGCCTGGGTTGTTGGTTTTTGGGTTTTTTTTTCCCCTATAAATGGGCATCATTCCCAGAGGAAAAAGTCTCAAATTCAGTGTGTTCCCCATTTTATTATATCTATTCTACCTAGGACAGAATAAAATCAGTCAGTCTGGGAAGTCAGTCAGTTTCATTTCAGAAGGTGGGGGGAGGGCTGCAAAGAATAAATTATTTGATTTTGATCCAGAAGTATTAGTACCTTCTGAGTTTCAGATTCAAAACCCTTTCAAAAGTGGTGAAGACTTATGTCTGGTTTTATGTAAACGTCAACTTGAGAAGCTGTACATTTTACTTTTGTTGCAAACCACAAATCATCCCAGATTAATAATTCTTGACAGACTCTTCATTCACCTCCTCTGACTGATGAATTTGTAAAAAAGATAAATAAAACCACAGAGAACCAGATGAATTTCCCAATGTTTGGATTTTCATCGCGAACAATTTCAGATAGATTTGTCATTCCAAATGTCAGAGTATCTTCCCCATTGTGCATCTTTCTAATCAGTGGGCCTAACTCAGTGTGAAACATTTTAAATCATTATTTTAAGGAAATATAGCTACCTGAATGTCTTGTACCTTGACATTATGCAGAAGTTGGAAGTAGCTTCACACAGGGCTGATAACCAGCTAAAGAGATGGCATCACAGTTTGGAGGTGTGGATTTTATTAGTGACTGCAGAGTGAGATTTGTTTAAGAAATAAGTTTATACATGCAATGATATAAGAACTGCAAATGAACTACACATTTAAGCAGCATAATGAAAGGATTATGGATTATGGAAAATAATTAGGATTATTCCATTAATAAAATGACCTATTAGAAAAACCAGCCACCATCTTTAGCTCACTTAAATGAATCCTCAGAAAAAAACAGTCAGGTTTTCAAGGTCTACATTCTTCCTGCCAACTGTTGCAAAGAAAGTGATGTCCATTCTCTGACCTGAAGGCACCTATGAAGCCTGTTTTACATGAGGAAAATAGTAAATATCCATACCAGGGCATTTCCTTTTCTTTGCAATTTGTCTTGCTTCTGAGGGAGACACTTTCTAAAATACAAGCTCAAGTTTTAACCACTGCGGCCTCTTAGGCAGCCAGTAAACCAACTCACTCCTTTCTTCATCATAATACTTTCATATGTACTCCACTTACTAGAGGAGTGCCTCACCGGGGAATAGGTATTCCAATCGAAGTTAAATGTCAGTAAAGCTGTTCTATCTTGCACCAAAAGCTAGGGTTGGTACCAATCAGCTTGGTGATCAAGGAGTCAAAGTTTGGGTAAAACCACCTTTGCCCATGCCCCTGTATTTTTGCTGAGCAGTTTGGCCGTTTTGGAGCATCTGGGTCAATGATTATACAAAATGTGTGTGAATGGGTGACAGGGAACAGATGTACATTTTTCCATTGCTAAGCTTGTCAGTGGAATTTTTGAGAATGAATAAGCAGTGGTGTACCTGTTCCTCAGTTGTAATTAGAGGTCCAGGTAAGTTCAAGGTAAAATGAGCCTTTCCTTTCAAACCTTTAGGGGTTTTATAACAGTGTCTCACCTGAATCCAGAAAATAATTAATGCCGTATGACGAAGTGTAAAAGTTAAATCAGAAATCCTACTGCAAATCTAAGGAAAATTAGCTCTGTATAATATATGACAACCTTCAACTGCTAGTAATCTAGGAGAAGTTCACAGCCAACTCTTCAGACATCCCGAATTATAGATGATACTGTTAAACCAATTTCCCCCAGAAGGAATGAATGTATGCTTTACGATTGCTCTGATGAGACCATTTATGGAAGTGGGGTCAATGGGGACCTTTTATATGTTACTAAAGGGACATTTATAGAAAAATAAAACAGCATGCATGATTCACTATGGAGAACTATAATGGGGACAAATGAAATGCCACATTTTAATGTTCCTGTCCTAAATTTGTTAAGCAAAACAAGAAACTTATTGTATTGCCTTTGTATATATGTATTGCCTTTATATCGAGTGATTGGACACAGGATTAAAGAATAATTAAGTAAGTATTTTTTAGGACAGGATTTCTCAGTCACATCTCTAAGTGACACTGGTAGATGGAGATGCTGTATGTCAATAAAGATATAGCTTAAGGGCCATAACCAAGGGTTTCTGGTGCAAAGGGTTTTTTATTAAAAAACAAACAAAAAAAACCACAATAGATTTCAAAATTTCCAACCTTATTTTAGAATGTTCTAGAATACAATCTTTTCCTCTAGGTGTTCAGAATTTGGCAATTAAAGATTCAAAGTTATTGAAATTGTTAACCAAAAATATGACACTTAAGATACGCCCACAACTTTTAGCCAGACTTTCTCCTATTCAAAGGCCTCTTAATCCTACCCTGTGACCAGCAAGCCAGAACAATGAGGATGCACAGAGATGCTGCTAGATATATTCACTGCACAAGGACTCAATGCTGCATGACAAGCTTCCATGTAGCATGCTGCTGCAACACACTAAAGCATGTCTTTGATATATAAGCTATCACAGAGTTCATAAGTTTTTGGACGTGCTAACCACCTTTTCTGCAGGCTAAATGGAAGAAGCAATTAAGCTCCTTGATGGAGTAACATAAACAATAGAAGCTACTGCCCAAGGCACATGGAAAGGCCTAAGCAAGAACTAATTGATGGAGAATAAAAGGGGTTGGTTGTTTCCCTGAGGACCGACTGTAAACGCAGTCACTGGGGCAGAAAGCAACTAGAAAGCAATCAGAAAACCAGAGATCCAGTCACGAATGTGCCCTGTGAGAGAGCAAAGACAGAGCTCCTTGGGGCACAGGACTTGCTATAGGGGAAGGCTTGGAACAGTGACAAAGGAACAGGACTTTATACACATTATTTGTAACTAAACATTGCACCAAAGAAATATCTGACTCATAAAATCAATTTGTCCTCCTACCACAACAACCCAGCCAGGCCACGAATATCAGCTAACCACATGGGCCAAGGGGAAACCATGCTATGGTACACACTGTTCTACGCCTATAAGAACTAAGATGCACTGCTTTAGGAATTTTCACTGCATTTTGTCTGTCCTTCCCAGGCCCCTGTGCAGAAGTGCTGTTAGCCTGCCAACTGAGTAAAGCAATCCACTTCCAGCACAGCATGCTCTAGGTTTCTGTCTGCAGCCTCTGTTCCAACTGATGGCAAGGCCTAGATCCAACTCTAGGCAATTGCATTAATGCCAACAGGTGCAAAAGGTAACTCATTTCAGAACCAGGAGGTAGAAGCGAGGCATGAGACATGATGCAGGACATTTTAGCAGTGGCTTTTCACCCTGAGAAGGAGATCTTGCAGGCTGCATGAAGTCGTGGTGAAGTGTAGATAGCTGATGCAGGTGTTAATAGGTGTAGAATCCCTCTATGCTCACCAGTGCGTCGAGAATGGGACCACAAGCACAGAGTGATGGTGCTACACTGTCATGCAAACCTGTGATGCCAGCAGTGGGTCCAGAACTTGTGTGTGAGGAAGACCATCCACCTGGAGCTGTATGAGGAAATTGCCCCAGCCCTCCAGTGTTAGGACACACAAATGAGGGAGGCCATACCAGTGCAGAGGCAGGGTGCTATTGTCATCTGGAACCTGGCCACCCCAGACTGTTACAGGTCAGTGGCTAATCAGTTTGGTTTGAGCAAGTCAACTGTCAGTGTTATGGTAATGGTATTTAATACTGCAATGTAATCCTGCCCTCCAAAGCACTTACAACCCCTCCCAGTTTGCTACTGACCACACATTTTATAAGTCTACTCTTTATGCTATTATCCAAATCATTTATGAAGATATTGTCTAGAACCAGATCCAGGACAGATCCCCGCAGGGCCCCACTTGAAATGACCTTCCAGCTCGATTGTGAACTATTTATAACTGCTCTTTGAGTATGGTTTTCCAGTCAGTTCTGTATGTGTGACTATTTCATAGAATATCAGGGTTGGAAGGGACCTCAGGAGGTCATCTAGTCCAACCCCCTGCTCAAAGCAGGACCAATCACCAACTAAATCATCCTAGCCAGGGCTTTGTCAAGCCTGACCTTAAAAACCTCTAAGGAAGGAGATTCCACCACCTCCATAGGTAACCCATTCCAGTGCTTCACCACCCTCCTAGTGAAAAGGTTTTTCCTAATATCCAACCTAAATCTCCCCCACTGCAAGTTGAGTCCATTACTCCTTGTTCTGTCATCTGGTACCACTGAGAACAGTCAAGATCCATCCTCTTTGGAACCGCCTTTCAGGTAGTTGAAAGCAGCTATCTAATCACGCCTCATTCTTCTCTTCTGCAGACTAAACAATCCCAGTTCCCTCAGCCTCTCCTCATAAATCATGTGCTCCAGCCCCCTAATCATTTTTGTTGCCCTCTGCTGGATTCTCTCCAATTTTTCCTCATCCTTCATGTAGTGTGGGGCCCAAAACTGGACACAGTACTCCAGATGAGGCCTCACCAATGTTGAATAGAGGGGAATGATCACGTCCCCTGATCTGCTGGCAATGCCTCTACTTATACAGCCCAAAAGGCCATTAGCCTTCTTGGCAACAAGGACACACTGTTGACTCATATCCAGCTTCTCATCCACTGTAACCCCTAGGTCCTTTTCTGAAGAACTGCTGTCTAGCCATTTGGTCCCTAGTCTGTAGCAGTGCAAGAATGAAATTTAAAGGGGAGGCCTCCAATTTACCATCCAATATCAAATTGGTCCTTTGACCCACCTCATACCAGAAAATCTTGATATTGGGCACTCCCAAAATATATGTGCTTATGTAATACCAAGGGAATTGAATTTCTAGTAGCAGTCAGCATTTCTGAGGCCCATTACCATTAGGCAATGTGGGCACCACTATATTCGAAAATATATCTTTTGGCGAATAAGCCATAGTTTCAGGACTATAGTTCCTTTTCTAACATTAGATACAATTGTATTCACTTGGGTCATAGATAGTTGTGTAAAAATGTATTTTAAAATATAAAAGGTCAAAAGAAAATCTTAGGAAAATTCACATACATTAGACAACTGCTAAACTTGTGCATTCATCAATGTTCTTGCAAAACTGCGTCCTTTTAATGGGTGTGTTTCTTGAACAGCTACTTTTCAGAAGGTTCTGCTGAAGGATAGCTTAATTCTCTATATGGAAATATGTGCATGGAATGCATGTAAATTCAGCCTTTTACATACCTTTTCCTGTAACAGGTGTTTAACTGGCTTCACTATACTGAGCAAACTGCCAACTGCATAAAACCCTTTAATAAAAAATCTTAAAGTCCTGCAAATGGATCCACCTAGGTGCCTCTCAATGCTGTGCTGAGTCCCACTGAAGTCAATAGGGCTTCCTGTGAGTGCAGCACATTCATTTGCAAGGTTGTAGTGCTTCCTTGTGAAAAGGTTGTGGTCATCTGAATGTGTCACTGGCCTACACAGACACTCAAGGCCTGCAGTGGAGAATTAAATTGAGTTCCTCCAAGCAAGAGGCATATGGCCCATTCACAAGTTACTAATGTTAAGTAAAAGATAATTAGATCTTGTTTAGCACCTAATATACACAAAATGTTTCACAAAGCAACTAGTTAGAAACTCTACTGATAGTACAGGCAAACTGTAGCAGCCACATTTACAGAGAGTGTTGGACAATAGAATAGAAAGATGGAAAGTTAGGTCATGATGCTTGTTCTTCAACGTTTTGCAAAAATACTCAGGAATCTAGACTTTCACAAGAGACAAGTTAAAGAAATTTGGTTGAATATCAACCATATAGAATGGCATCTCTAACATGCCTCTTTCCAGTCCTAAAACCGATATTTAGGTCTTATGAGTGCAAGTCCTAATACTGAATGTGACTAGATTTGACCCAACAGCCTTTTGACTCATAGATGTGAATGCTATGAGCAGAGACATGCTGTGCTTAACATAAAAAAAAATGATTTATAAATGAGAACATTGTAATGAGGATGGAGTGCACTTAAAGTGAGTGTTTTTGGCAGCAATGATCCAGGGTGAAATTTTCAAAATAGACTTAGGCTCTTAGGACCAAATTTTCAATGTTATTTCTTCTTATGTGTCATTTCCATTACTGGAGGTTTCCAAGTTCCATAGTTGTCCATTCTGTTCGATCCTCTGCTAATCTTTTTGTGGATGAATAGTCCTTTTATCCACATTATCCATCCATGATAGTCTTTTTCTGCCCTGTGTTCTTCTGCCATCAGCTTTCCTTTTGAGAACCCATAAACATGCAATCTAACAAAGTATTTAGGTGCCTTAAAATGCAGATAGGCATCTAGAGGGATTTACAAAATCAAATAGCTTAGGTGCCAAACTCCCATTGAAAGAGTTAGGGAATGGGAATTAGGTACCTAACCCGCTTAGCCACTTTTGTAAATCCCAGTAGATACCTATCTGCATTTTATAAAGACCTTTGTGAATCTTGTCCTAACTCTTGGGACTTTGGAGCCTAGTCACTTATGCACGTCTGAAAATGTTATTGCACTTCTTCAGAATTCTTTATATAGCACCTAACACACTGGGGCTCTATGCATTACTGTTATATAAAATATTAAAACCAACAGACTATACAATTCAATGTTATGTGTATGTATATATATAGATAGATAACACAATTATGTTATATATATATATATATATGTATACAATTAGATAGAGAGTTGCACATTGTTGTTTTTAATCTCTTTTATTACAGTAGTACAGTATATAGCTCCAGATGATGAGCTTTGTGTTCCCATTCTATTTAGTGCCACAGAGAAGAGCCCTACTGAAGTATGGATATGAGAAGAAGTTATTGAGAGGCCTTGTGCTGGTCATATTGTGGACAACAAGAAAATATATTTATTTATTATTCCATCTGCTGCTCATTATAAATATCAAACTTTCAGACAAGTTCTGCCAAAAGCATCTACTTGGGTAAAAACTTGGATTTACTAAACTTTCTGCAGCATAAGATACCAGCCCAATAATCCCCTGCTAATTTATGGCACCATATGCGACATTTTTATTCAATCTTGATCAGTAAAAAATTAAAACTTTGATCACTTTTGGAGATTCTGGGCTAAGATTTCCATTTGTAACTATCAATTATTTAAATAATAGTTTAAAAGGGCTCTACGCTTTAAAAAAAATAAAAGTAATTTAATCAGCAAAGGCAAATGATTGCAAGTCTTTAGCTACATATGGAATGAAAATTCTGCATAAAATAGTCACATTGCCATCTACTGACAGCTCTTTATAAAAAAGCTAGCTTTTTTTCCATTAACCTAACTGTCTGACTATGCACTTAATGATCTCTCTTTTGACATACAGTAGTACAAAGAATGAGGGACATGCAATATATGTTGTTCAATACACCCATTGCAATAATCCTACTTCTGATGGAATCCATTTCAAGCCATTCAGGCTTTCGCAGTTATATACTGCAATTAGATACGTTTATTAATGACATTATTGCACAGTATTTCATAGGAGGTAAAACTGTTTTCAAGAAAGTAACTACAGAAGAGTATGTTAATAAATCTGTGCTGCATGTACAGTACATGGAGACTTGCTAATAGGATTTCCATAATAACAGCATTTATCTCACCATACATTTTATAATACCAATCACTATGCAACTCCCATATTGTTATTACATTATGTGAAAAATAGGATTTCATATTAAGGATACATATTATGGACTAAAACAGCAATGTAACTGATGCACCTGTGTATTAAAGGTTTTCATCACTTATTTATACTGAAATATATTTTGGCCTGAGTCTTGGTTAATACAACAGCAGCATGTAATACTGCTTTAAACAAAATCTAGGCATTGTGTCAGTTTCACCTTACTATATATGGGTCAGTAAATGCTAAAGGGGATCTGTAGATGAACTGAAGCAGCCCTCTCTCACCAAAGCAAACAAATCAAGTTCACATTCGCTCGCTCTGTTACACAACCAATAGTATTAATCTCCAAAATTAAGGCCATCTCCGGCTTCTCACTACTGAATCCAGCTGAATGATTTTTTAACTCTGTTCCATAGCATGAGGTGATTTTTCCTCACCCTGGCCTCCTACAACTTCATACACTATTTTCAAAAATCAACAGAGTAGCAGGTGCTGTATAACCTTTAATATCTGTGTCCAATTTTGCAGACAGCCAAATCTGCCCTTAAAAATATCATTCTAAATGAAAGTTGTAAGAGCTATATATCTTGAACACTTGGAATGCTGGCATTCTCCAGACTTGCTTTTACATATTCTAACATTTCACCTTGCAGGGGAATAGATCTCAGCATACAGAACAGTTAAAAATAATCTTGTCCTATAAAGTGGCACTTTCTGTCTTCACTCACAGAAGCTTGACACCAGTATAACTCCATTGCTTTCATTAGACTTAGACCCAGTCTACACTACAAGATTAGGTTGGCATAATTATGTCACTCAGGGGTGTGGATTTAAGATGACCTAAGCCCCATGTAGAGAGCACTAAGTCGACAGAAAAATTCTTCCATCGACCTAGCTACCACTCTTGTGGGAGTGGATCACCTACACTAATGAGAGAACCCCTCCCATCAGCCTAGGTAGTGTCTACACTGAAGTGCTCCAGCAGTGCAGCTGTGCCACTATAGTGCTTTACGTGTAGACAAGCCTTTACTCCTTAGCCAAACTGGCAGAACAGAGGAATCTGACCTAGGATTCTTTTTAGAAATTTGAGGTCAGGTGGAGATTCACAAAACAGAATATGTCTACCCAAGAAAATAAAGAACAAAACCTGGCATACTTGTTTCAAAGGCAGTTAATTTTCTTAGCTTAGATTACTATTATTTATATATGTTATGCTTACTTCAGCCCAGCATCTCAAAGCATTTTCCAAACATTAATTAAACCTCACAAACTGAGCTGGGCAAATAGCTGATTTTTCTGTTCACTGGCTGTTCTGAAAAATTAAAAAAAAAAAAAATATATATATATATATATATATCAGTGTGGGTAAACTAAAACTGAAATTTTTCAAAATTCTCATTGAATCAAAAAAAGTCAGAAAAAAATCATTATGTGTATTTTTAATAAAAGCAAAGGAAGTGAAGGACTTGATTCACAAAACACGGTGGGAGAAAGAAGAGGTGGTGCCCTTGTAACCTTTAGCCCAGTGGTTAGGGCACTCAACTGGGATATGGGAGAGACAGGTTTGAATACCCGCTCTGAAGCAGAGACTTGAACCCAAGTAAGTACCTTAACCAGCAGGCTGTCAGCTATTCTCCAATGGGTCTCTCTCAGTCTCTCTTATTGAAGTTGTCCCACTTACTACAAAATATATGAATACACTTTGGGCCAGAGACAGAAAATGACTCTATAGCCTGGTGGCTAGGGCACTCACCTGGAGTTGGTAGGGGGACACATGCCCTAACCACTGGACAAGAAGTTGTAAGGAAGGCGGCACCTTCTCCTCCTGTGGTGTGTGAACCCTAGCTGGAAAAATCTAAATAAGACATTTCCTTAATGTTAAAATGGTCTGTCTAAACATTCCAACTTTTTTCCAAACTGAAACAATTTGCCGAAATCAACACCAATTCCCAAAATGTTTTGTTTGACCTCAGTATGCATTTTTCAGTAAAACAAAGTTTCAGACAAAAACTTGCACCCATTTCTTCTCAGAACAGTGCTATCCAACAGAGAAATGGGCAAACTGAGGCAGAGAGAGATTAAGCAACCTATTGCCACATCACACAGTAAGAGTCAGTGGAGATGGAAACAGAATCCAGGAGCACCAATGATCCTCAGGGTCATGCTATTTCACAATCTCTTGCCACTACCGTGTGCACAGTTTGGCAAGGAAGCAAAATTGTCAGAGAAGCAGCAGATTTTAAAATATTAAATAAAGTAATTAGAGGACTGCCTTGAATATTTCCTGTTTAAGTGTTTTAATTTCATGCTATCCTGGAGTACTTTCTTGCTGGTGGTATGTGATCATGGGTGTTTTTGTTTTTTAGAACTGGTATATATTTTATGCTTGCAGTCTCAAGCACAGAGTATTTTATTTTATCTCCTTTATCTCTTTTTCTGGATTTACACAACTGTTTAAATCTTTTTAGCAGTATTGAGCCATGTCTAATTATTCCTTGCTCACTGGTACATGTCTAATAACTAGAATGGTTAAATGTCAAGACAGAATGGTTAGTATGCACACAGTATGAAGATGAAGGCGGGCCATCTTGAGGTAATATAGTGTTTAGTTAAAATTCATTTTGTCTACAGATAGATAAAACAACTGCCAGATTTAACAATCTGCAACTTGCTGTTTTGTCTTCTTATCCAATGGTTGTCGGCAACATCATCCCGAAACTGAGCCCTCTGGCAATTCAAATGAGTGCAGAATAAAATATGAAGATGAGATTTGCCTTTCATTGAAAAATCAATGTAAAAAGTCATGATTTTTCTAAGAAACTAACATATAAAAAGGGAAAATAGAAATGTATTATACAAAGTTTCTAAAATTACCCACCGTGATCATTTTAAATACTGCCTTGATGAAACTTGAATGGAGATACTTTGCCCTTGAGAGATTGATAAATTAATTTATTTAAAGGACAAAGACAAAACCAAGAGCCAGATTTTCAGATGTGTAAGTAGATACCACTACTCCAGTTAAAGTTAATGTGTGTTGCTGGTGATCGGCAACTCTGAAATCTGGCCCCAAATGCCACCACATACTTAACATATCTTCTTGAAGAAGAATTACCAGCATTAGGAAGTACTGGATATCATCAACAGGAACTTTCCAAAAGCAACTTTCAAGTTTAAATTTATCACTGGTACATTTTTAGCAGATTTTTTTTTTAACAGTAGTGGAAAACTTTGAAATTTCCCTTTTGTCAGGTTGGTAAATAAGGATAGAAACAAAAAATAGAAAACTATAACATACACACCACAGTTCCTGACATAAGATGCTCAGCCATGTAACCTCCATACCTTAGGAGGTCTGCAGAAACGAACAAGAAAGCATGCTAGGAAGTGAGCAAGAGCAAATACAACTAGAACAAACAGTTCATAATCTCCAGCAGGGAAATTACAATGAATGAGGATGTGAAAGATTATTACTTTGATATTTTAATGGCATCAATTACACACGTAACCTGCTGGGCTAAGATTTGGCCTATAAAACATACCTCCTGCACTAAATAGAAGAAAGAAACCTAGATAACTTCAGGGACATTGACGTGTTTTAATAGGAATCAGTGCATGAAGAAAATACCACTCCCTACAAAACTGCTGCACCATGCAGGATTTTCTTTACCTTGCTTCCAAAAAGTGGAAGAGAGAATCTGAATGAAAAAAATCAATCACAGAGAAAGTTACTGAGCTGACATACTGGTGTGTTTCAGTGTTTTCTTTGGCAAATAAATGAAAAAAAAAATACATACTGGTAGCATCAGAATCTGTTTAAACTTTAAGTGGCTCAATGAGGTAATGGTACAGGAAGGGCTAATGCTTCAGACGTTAGCTACAGCCAAGGTTTTATCCTCACTTGACACTTCCAGTAGGTTTTGGCAGATACTGCTACACAGGGACTGTGCCAGTTTCACCTCTACAATAGTAACAGTGCCAAAGTCCCAAAGAGCTATATCCTCAGTGGGAGTAAATTGATGTGATTTGATTGAAACATCAATATAGCTACACCATTTCGTACCAGTTGAGGATCTGGAACAAGGAGCTAGGAATTTTCAGTTAATTTCATTTGGAATCACCTATGCATCTGGAAGAAAGTGCCTTAGCCCTTGGAGAGACAAAAGTGCAGTACCAATAGTGCATAATGTTGTCATATATTAGACAACAGGGGTAAAACAGAATGTATGATTGCATTCATTACTAAATTCTGAGATATTTCAGATTAAAGCTACTGAACACAGAACATTTGCCTCTGTCTTCATGAACAATGTCAGCTTCTAGACTACTGGCTGGTCACCTCCTCCCCATGCAGTGCTGTCCAGTGCCTCTATGGAGAAAGAAGTGGTTCAGGACTATTTAGAAAAGCTGGACAAGCACAAGTCCATGGGGCCGAATGTGCAGCATCCGAGGGTGCTAAAGGAGTTGGTGGATGTGATTGCACAGCCATTGGCCATTATCTTTGGAAACCCATGGCAATCGGGGGAGGTCTCGAATGACTGGAAAAAGGCTAACGTAGTGCCCATCTTTAAAAAAGGGAAGAAGGAGGATCCGGGGAACTACAGGCCACTCAGCCTCACCTCAGTCCCTGGAAAAATCATGTAGCAGGTCCTCAAGGAATCAATTCTGAAGCACTTAGAGGAGAACAGTCCACATGGCTTCACCAAGGGCAAGTCATGCCTGACTAACCTAATTGCCTTCTATGAGGAGATAACTGGGTCTGTGGATCCGGGGAAAGCAGTGGATGTGTTATTCCTTGACTTTAGCAAAGCTTTTGATACGGTGTCCCACAGTATTCTTGCTGGCAAGTTAAAGAAGTATGTGGTGGATGAATGGACTATAAGGTGGATAGAAAACTGGCTAGATCATTGGGCTCAACTGGTAGTGATCAATGGTTCCATGTCTAGCTGGCAGCCGGTATCAAGCCGAGTGCCCCAAGGATCGGTCCTGGGGCCGGTTTTGTTCAATATCTTTATTAATGATCTGGAGGATGGCACGGACTGCACCCTCAGCAAGTTTGCACATGACACTAAACTGGGAGGAGTGGTAGATATGCTGGAGGGTAGGGATAGGATATAGAGGGACCTAGACAAGTGCAGAGGACAAGGACAAGTGCAGAGTCCTATACTTAGGACATGCACTGCTACAGACTAGGGACCGAATAGCTAGGCAGCAGTGCTGTGGAAAAGAACCTAGGGGTTATAGCGGACGAGAAGCTGGATATGAGTCGACGTGTGCCCTTGTTGCCAAGAAGGCTAATGGCATTTTGGGCTGTATAAGTAGGGGCATTGCCAGCAGATGGAGGAACATGATCATTCCCCTCTATTTGATATTGGTGAGGCATCATCTGGAGTACTGTGTCCAGTTTTGGGACTCACACCACATGAAGGATGTGGAAAAATTGGAGAAAGTCCAACTGGGATTGTTTAGTCTGCAGAAGCGAAGAATGAGGGGAGATTTGATAACTTCTTTCAACTACCTGAAAGGGGAGTCCAAAGAGGATGGATCTAGACTGTTCTCAGTAGTACCAGATGTCAGAACAAGGAGTAATGGTCTCAAGTTGCAGTGGGGGAGATTTAGGTTGGATATTAGGGGGGAAAAAATTCACTAGGAGGATGGTGAAGCACTGGAATGGGTTACCTAGGGAGGTGGTGGAGTCTCCTTCCTTGGAGGTTTTTAAGATCAGGCTTGACAAAGCCCTGGCTGGGATGATTTAGTTGGAGATTGGTCCTGCTTTGAGCAGGGGGTTGAACTAGATGACTTCCTGAGGTCTCTTCCAACCCTGATATTCTATGATTCTCTGATTTCCCAATTAGGAGAGAAATAGTAATTTGGACATATTCGGTAAAAAACTTTCAAAAGCACCTAAGTCCCATCTTCAAAAATGAATTAGGGTGAGATTTTTAAAATATATTTAATAGACACCTAAAGATGAATATTTTCAGAGTATCAGCCGTGTTAGTCTGTATCCGAAGAAGTGGGCTGTAGTCCACGAAAGCTTATGCTCTAATAAATTTGTTAGTCTCTAAGGTGCCACAAGTACTCCTGTTCTTTCTAAAGATGAAGACAGATCCTTAGCAAGATTTTCTAATATACCTAAAATCAATAGGAATTAGCTGCCTAGGTGCTTGAGAAAATCCTAAGTGCCTATCTTCATCTTTAAGCACCTAAATACCTCTCAAATCTTGCCTTAGGCACTTTAGGAGCCTATATCTCACTGAAAGTCAATTTGAGGCTATGTCTACATACCTGCAGCTACACCACTGTAGCGTAGACACTTGCTACAGAGACAGAAGGGAATTTTTCACACCTTTGAGCAACATAGCTAGGTTGACTTAAGTTTTTGATGTAGCCCAGGACTGAGTATCACAAGAGTTCAAAGCCCCAGGCACTGGGAAACGTTGGGAGTTTGGGGAGCATCTGGGCTTGGTAGGACCTAAGGGGACCGTTTTTTCTAATTTTTAGGCAGCATTTGATCTTGCATAAGTCTTTGCAGGATCAAATCCTAGAAGAGTATTTTTTCTCAGTTTCAGTGAAGATTTTTATAATATACCAACACCTAAGAGGGAGCCATATCTGATGGATCTGAACAAACATAAGGATCAATCTATCAGAGGGGAATAAAAAATGGCACTTATCTAAACTATCATATCAGACTTGAAAAACGTTTATTTAGCAATTGATTAAGGGCTCAAAAGACAGCATCCTGAACAATAACTACCTGACTGAACATACAAATCAGGTACCTTAGAGGTCTAAATGCTATCCCTAATATCATCTAGCTGGCTGTTAACACACACACACGCACACGCACACGCACACAAAGTGATGTCCACAGCAGGTGCCTAAATGCTAGAGCAATCTTTTCCATTAATGGAACCTCCCAAACCAAACCAAACCATAATGTAGGGTCACATTTATATTTGGTGTGTGATCACCCTATTAACTACTGTAGCCAAGATTCAAAATGAAACCCTCATAAATGCACATGACAGCTCTACCAGGTGAGATAAAGGAGATTTTTCCCTTCAGGCTGAGCTAGTACAAATCTCCGCAGGAATTCTTTCTTCCATGTATGAAAAGAAGATCGGAGATTTTAAAAAATGCTTTGACTATTTTATACATATTTGGGGAGTAAATTAAATATACATGCCTGACAAACATACATGTCAGGTCAAATGACTTGTATTTTATTAAGGATTCTTTAGGTTTGATTTGCATCATCTCTTGCAAACTTATTTTCCTATTTTAAATTTTATTGCAGGTGGGAGAAATAATATACTGTAGCTAAATTTAAACTGGATGTTTAATTGCTAAATTTCTATTAAAGAAATAGAACTCTTGACAATATAAATTATTTCCTTGCATCACTGTTATGAAACAGATGATATCCTATAGAAAAGACAAGAGAACACAGCAGAGTTGTGGTTAGGAGTTACAATAGGGATACATATTTTATAGGTGTTACATCAGTGATTTTTTAAATCAGTTTATCCCTGTCACAGGGTGCATCACTTTCTGCCAGTCCAGTGCCTCCTCCTAGTCACTCTGGGGATTAGCTTGAGGCCAACTCCCTCCCGTCTGCAGTTTGCACTCCGTTACTCTGTCTCTGTTGACCACCTGCAGCCCCTGTTGCAGCCTCAGGAATTCAGTGTCCTCTTTTTGTCTCAACCCTCTGGCTGTGTCACCATCTGTGTTTCCCCCTTCCGGGGGTAGTTAGTATTGCAATCCACTAGTCAGGCCATTTTCCCAGTGGCTAATGTGGTGGTGGGGAACCCAAACCTGCCCACTACTCTGGGTCCCAGGCCAGGGACCCCATAGATGGCAGCCACATGCTGCATCCCCTCCAACTGCTCAGTACATTTCCCTGAGCCACTTCCCCACAGCCCTAGCACCTTCTTTGCCCTTACCTAGGGCCTCAAAATATCAGTCCTAGCAGTCAGCCAGGAGCTCCCTCTCACTCCCTTGGTCCCTGCCAGTAACTGCTCTATGGTGCTAGCTTTCATCCACATGCTAGGAACCCAGTCCTCCCTCCTTGAGTTCCAGGCAGTGACTGACTGCTCTACCCTTTTATATGAGCCTGCCAGGTCCAGATTGGTTGCTCCCTGCAACTCCTCCCTGATTGGTTGCACCTCACACAGCCTCTCTGGGCCATTCAGAGGATTCACCTCCACTGCTCCCTGCTGAGGTTAACCCTTTCTACTCCTGTGTGGGGCGGACACCCCACCACAATCCCCTTTGGCCCATTTTTATACCAATAGGCCCCATTCAGCAGAGCACTTAAACATGTGGGTAACTTTAAGCATGTGCTTAAGTGCTTTGAAATTAGGCATATGCTTAAGTGTTTTGCTGAATTGGAGCTATAGTTCAGTAGTTAAACTAATACAGACAGGTTTCAGGGGTTCTAGCCCACGAAAGCTTATGCCCAAATAAATTTGTTAGTCTCTAAGGTGCCACAAGGACACCTCATCTTTTTTGCTAATACAGACAGTAAGTCAATTTTTAGTAATTTGTATGTCTGTAAAGGTAACAGTGAAACTGCATAGGTTTTAAATTACAAAGATTTGTAATACTTTTTCTTACTATCCCTCATGTCTCCAATACTCTGGATGTGAAGTGCCACTTACAATGAGCAATCAACATACAGAAATGGAACATACATATTGCTTTTTGTTTTATTGAGAATAAGTAGATTGTACAAATAAGCTTGATTGGTCTATGATGAAAATCTGACCATCTGTAACAACTCATATTGTGAAGCTATTGCATAGTTAATTATTGTGATTAGTGTTACAATTCTGCAATCAGAAATCTGTACCAGATCCAAAGAACACAACAGGATCATACTCCACATATATAGGCTTAGATAAGAACCCCTGCTGAAATTGCCACACTGCACTAACTGGTTGATCAACCGGAAATGTGGTGAAGCTCTCTCCTCACATTTTGTTACACAGAAGCCAGACGAATGCATGACTTATGATGGAATGGAAAAATACAATCTCCAGAGGCAAAAATATAGAGGGAAAAATGGATCACATGACCAGAGAGCCTATATAAATTAACTTACTAGTCGGGCTCTTCGAAAAATGCTCCAAAGCAGGTAAAATAACTTCAACACAGGGAACAAAATTCACAGTGGCATGTGAGACAAAATACACATTGTTAAGTCAGTATATGCTATCACATTAACTTGTGTTGGCCAGGGGGAAATTTGTGACCAAATGGTTGTACAGCTAACAAAGACAAGATCTGGGCTTTTTTTATTTGATTTTTTCAAGTACCCCTCCACTAAGGAGACTTATAGGTTTTCAGGAAATGTATGCACTTTTGCCATGATGCCTACAGAAGACTTGACAATGATTAGGATGTTGGTATGCTCAGACCGTTGCCTATCATACTGATAAATATGGTCTTATTGTTTCCTTGTATTTGCCTGTGCGTCTGCCTGTATCCATCTGTTGTCTCTTGTACGCTTCTGTTCTGTTCTGTGTTTGTACAGGGCCCAGAACAATAGAGGCCTGATCCATGACTAGGGCTCCTCTGTGCTACAATAATACAAATACTAATAAAGGTTTTTTTTATTATATTTTGTCTTTGTTGGACATTTATAGCTTTTTTGTTTTTTTTTCTTTTGTCGCAGCAGTTTATTGTGTTTGTAGGATTTTTTCCTGAGGAAAGAATGAACCAGATTTGTGGTTTTATGTTTATGGTGTGCATAACAAAATAAAGATATAAGAGGTCTAATATTAAAACTGGCATCTAAGGACCTGACCCTATTGAAGGAAATGAGGCTATGGGAGTTTGGATAGTGACCTTAAGGAAACTGGAACAGGTCCCAAATGATCTTCTATTTTTATGTTAGAGAAACTTCCTCACCACTGGTTTTCATCACTCCCTTTCCACTAAAACCATGAATTGAGTTTGGAGTGGAAAGGAAGAACTCCATATGATGCTGAGAAAGCCATGATTTCACTAGGATTTTGTAGCTACTGGTTCTAGAGGAAAGGAAGTGATGAAGAACGGTGCTGCATAGAAACAGAAGCTCTTAGTGAAGCCATGGCTAACTGGGGGATGGAAAGCACACCAGGGTTTCAGTAGAAACTTTTGGTTTCTGTTATTTATTTTAGGAACTGGTAGTGACCCTTATATTTAGGTTGCCCAACTTTTTCCATTATAAAGTATTCTTGTGAGCTTTTCTTTTAGATGCATTAACATTTCCATTGTTTGTAGCAGGCCTTTGATATTCAGCTGGGTGAATGCTCTCAAGCTAGGGAAGAGCCTTTTCATCCATCTATGAGATTTCATTCCTATTTTGCTGATAGTCTGTTCAAAACTACCATTTCCCTTTTGTTGCTTATGATCCTCAGGATAATGTTGACAATTATAATTGAGCACAGAAACATTCTAAGGCTGGGCTCATGCTGCCACCAAAGCAGCAGCAGCAGACTTCGTATTGGGAACATCTGGGAGCTTTGGAGCCACTGTACAGGGGTTGGGGAAAGAGGGAGAAAGAGAGCTGGGCTAGGTTCTTCCCCTGCCAGCCCTGGCACATGACCCCATTGCCCTCACCCCATTAAGGAGGAATGGAAAACCTGTCGTATGAAAAGAGACTAGAGGAGCTTGGGTTGTTTAGTCTGACAAAGCGAAGGCTGAGGGGGGATATGATTGCTATCTTTAAATATATTAGAGGGATTAATACAAGGGAGGGAGAAGAATTATTCCAGCTTAGTACTAATGTGGATACGAGAACGAATGGATATAAACTGGCCGTGGGGAAGTTCAGGCTTGAAATTAGACGAAGGTTTTTGACCGTCAGAGGGGTGAAATATTGGAACGGCCTTCCGAGGGAAACGGTGGGGGCGACGGACCTGTCTGGTTTTAAGATTAAGTTAGATAAATTTATGGAGGGAATGGTTTAATGGTAAAACATAGTAGTCAAGGAAAACCAAACAATGGTAGGTAAATCGTATAATGGCTGACAGGGGTCAGGCTGGTGACTCTTGCCTATATGCTCGGGGTCTGACTGATCGCCATTTTTGGGGTCGGGAAGGAATTTTCCTCCAGGGCAGATTGGCCGAGCCTCTGGAGGTTTTTCGCCTTCCTCCGCAGCATGGGGCAGGGATCTCTAGCAGGAGGGTCTCTGCCGATTGAAGTCACCTAAAACAGGATTGGGGACTTCAACAGCAGAGTCCAGGGAAGGGGTAGGGACGGTTTTATGGCCTGCAGCATGCAGGGGGTCAGACTAGATGATCATAATGGTCCCTTCTGACCTTAAAGTCTATGAGTCTATGAGTCTATGAGGAGCACCACATGTGGTAGAACCCGGCTGGGCTCCACCCTCCATAAGTCACCCCAGACCCAGCAACTGGCCAAGTGTCCCATTTTCCTCCACCCTCTAGGAAATTACATTTGTCTGGAGCTCCCCCAGCTCCCAGGCTAAGGATCAAGGAAGCCAGGATAGGGATATTCTGCAGAGAGATTTGAATGAGCTTGTGAATTGGAGTATCAGAAATAGGATGAAATTTAATAGTGAAAAGTGTAAGGTGATGCATTTAGGGATGACTAACAACAATTTTAGTTACAAGCTGGGGACGCATCAGTTAGGAATAACAGAGGAGGAGGTCTTGGTAGACCGCAGGATGACTATGAGTCGACAATGTGACGTGGCGGTGAAAAAAGCCAATGCGGTCTTGGGATGCATTAGGCGAGGAATATCTAGTAGGGATAAGGAGGTGCTGCTTCCATTGTATAAGGCGCTGGTGAGACCACATTTGGAGTAGTGTGTGCAGTTCTGGTCTCCCATGTTTAAAAAAGATGAACTCAAACTGGAACGGGTACAGAGAAGGGCCACTAGGATGATCAGAGGAATGGAAAACCTATCGTATGAAAGGAGACTAGAGGAGCTCGGGTTGTTTAGTCTGTCCAAACGAAGGCTGAGGGGGGATATGATTGCTCTCTTTAAATATATCAGAGAGATAAATACCAGGGAGGGAGAGGACCTATTCCAGCTCAGTACTAATGTGGACACGAGAACGAATGGATATAAACTGGCTGTGGGGAAGTTTAGGCTTGAAATAAGACGAAGGTTTCTGACCGTCAGAGGGGTGAAATATTGGAACAGCCTTCTGAGGGAAACGGTGGGGGCGAAGGACCTGTCTGGTTTCAAGATTAAGTTAGATAAGTTTATGGAGGAAATGGTTTAATGGAAAAACATGATTTTAGCCAAAGGAATACTGTGCCATGGCAGGTAAATAGTATAATGGCTAACGAGGGTCAGGCTGGAGACTCTTGCCTACGTGCTCGGGGTTTTACTGATCGCCATATTTGGGGTCGTAAAGGAATTTTCCTCCAGGGTAGATTGGCTGAGGCCCTGGAGGTTTTTCGCCTTCCTCCGCAGCATGGGGCAGGGATCACTAGCAGGAGGGTTCTCTGCCAATTGAAGTCACTAAGCCACAGGATTTGGGGACTTCAACAGCAGAGTCAGGGGAAAGGGTAGGGACAGCTTTGTGGCCTGCAACATGCAGGGGGTCAGACCAGATGATCATAATGGTCCCTTCTGACCTTAAAGTCTATGAGTCTATGAGGATGGACTGGACTCTTCCTTCTCCCCCTCCCCCAACCAATCCTGAGATCTTGTACCTAGACTCAAAATCCATCCTCCTCTATGGAATAACAATTTTCTCTTAGTGCCAGCTAGCTTAGTTAGCTCTCCACCTCAAGTGATGATAGCCTGTGCTGAAGGTTCAGGGTTCAAACCTTGTTGAGGATGCACTGGGGCAGAGAGCGAGGTAGAAGAGGTTGTTAATGTTGCACATAATGCAATTTATTTTTACCATTTTTTTAAAATCTAGTATATTACATACAAAAATAAATTATTAAAAATGCTATTTAGGTTGCAAAGTCAAACAGAAGTTGGGAAATGATAGATGTATGATTTAAAGTTTAGGTACACACACACACACGCACACAGATATTTTGGAACCTGGAATAGTGAAAATATGTCATATATATTCATAAAAACTCACTACTCCGGGTTGCAAAATATCTGTGTATCAAACCAGAAACCCAACTCCTCACAAATGAAGTTTTAACACCTCAGTAGTCACAAACAAAGATTTTCATAAACACCTACTCCAGCATACTGTGTTTCTGACTCATCTTTGGTACACAGGCAGTACCTATTGCAATTCACTTCAGAAAGATGAAGATATTCTACATTATAAAAACAAGTCTTTTATGGTACGGACATGGCCATGATCACAAATGTGTTCTGTAAAAATCTAAGAACTGATTTTAGAGACACCTAATACCTTAATACACATCCGTCTTATGACAGGTTTTGCATTATAAACCAGGCGCCAAATCTGCAACCTGTCTGCCAAGCACAGAAACCATGCTTTTCACAGCTCAAGTGCTTATAAGCACTGATAGTCCTTATGACATATGTTGTTAATGACATAATACTTTGCTTGTCAGTGGGACTGCAAAAGCATAGGTTAGATTGACAAGTACCTAATTTGCCTGCAATACCTTGCATCTTGGAACTGGAGGAACAGAGCCTTAAAAGTACATCAATGTAATGTACTCATTTAGGAGCTGATCCTGGAAGTTATTGGAGTCAATGGGAGTTAATGTTGCTCAGCACCAATTTTGGGCTCTAGAGTAATAAGGGATGATGGGCTCTACATAAGTTCATTCAGAGGCTACCCCCAAGTGACAGCAGCCAGGGCCAGTTCTACAAGTGGGTGAGGCTCCTTGTCCAAATCTATCCCACCCCTGGTCCAACTCTTGCCCTCCTGTATTTATATCAGTCAGCTTTCTTCTTCATCAGCCTGAGTCCAACAGGGAGGTCATTTTGAGCACAGGCAAGACAATTTACCTGCTCTTAATTCAGATGCCTGCCTGTACCCAGACCTGGAACTGACACAGCCTGCAGCAACCCATAGGTGTGACTTCAAGTAAAGTCCTGCTGAGCCCCAGGCAGGAGCATGCCCAGCGCAGATAGACTCTTCAAGGAATTTAGTTGTTAAAATCTAAAAAGCCTCTATTGAGCATGGGCGAACTGCTATATTTCAAAGGTTCATAACTTAGCCAAATTTGGGCAGATTTTTATGTGGCCAGCAAAAGACATATTCTTGACACAAAAGCCACCCACCACTGCCAAAGTTTGAGTTCCTGCCCCAAAGCACAAGGGTGCTAGAGCTCTTTGAAGAAAAGGTCACCAGAATTTAACATGAGCACAACAAACATTTTTGCCTAATCTTATTCTCAGAAACAGCTGAAATTTTCCACACAAAAAAAAAAAAAAAAAAAAAAAAAAAAAAAAAAATCAGCCCGAGGCAGACATCAGCATGAAAAATTTTAGCCTGATGGTAGAAGTTTTGCAAAGTAACAGGAAGAGTAAACTGTTCTAAAAAAAAAAAAATGTACTTTTTAAGGAAAAAATGATTCAGGTTCTAACTCAAAGTAGATGCAAGAGCTCTGGCCTTCGTATACTCTGAAGTAGCCAATGTTCTTAAGTAATAACATATTGTGCTGAAATGCTTACAGTGAAGTGAATGAAAGTGGATGCTATTTTAATAGGCTCTCTCACATCACAAAGTGTGTGTGTTCTAGGGGTTAGAGAAGGAGACTAGAAACCAGGTCTCTTGAAATCTCTGCAATGAACTTGCTGTGCAACCTTAAACAAGTCTGTTAGGCTGGGAATTGAAATTCAATGGGAGTAGGGCGCCTAACTCCCCAAGGCTCCTTTGAAAATCCTAGCCGTAGCCTTTCCAGGCCTCAATTTGCCCATAATAGTTCTCTATTTCAAAAGGGTGCTGCAAGACTCTGTGTGTTTGTAAAGCACTTGCAGATCATCATCACTAAATGAAAAACATTACAGAAAATCATTTTTTCCATTGAATATGGAAATTAATTTTCATTTTATAGATTGTATGTCACTTAGTTTCTCTTAAAAGATATTTATCAGAGATTTTTATTCTGAAAGTCAGAAGAAAGATTTAATAGCAGGAGATTGGCTAGAACTTTAAAAACAATTAACCAAATACAGACATATAATAAAACTTAAAAATGATAAATATGTATTCCTATTACTGTATATGCTTTTCTATTTCATTAACTGCTTTAAATAGTATTTTTTTAAAAAATTCCATTTTAAAAGCCCATAATAATTTATAAGTCACACTTAACTGACACCATCACTACTGTGACTGGTTACCAGTTTTATTGTAAATTAGTTCAGAACTTATAGTCCTCACAGAATAGCAATGAATCTAATTCACTTAAGAATTCAACCAAGAAATATATTTCACTGTCTTAAAGTATCTTAATAAACTCAGGGAAACTATTGTGTGAAATGATCTGTATGTTTTAGAATCTAACTCTTTTCACACACATACATTTTACTTTTTAGAAAGGTGATGTAAAATGTCTTAGGTTTAGAAGGTCCACAGTACAATCAATTAACCGTGGTGGGAAAATGATGTAACAAAGGAGAATCAGGCCCACATTTATCTGTAAGTCACTTTCGCCTCAGAACTTCAGACTAAAAACAGAAAGAAAGAAAAAAAAAAAACACGTACACATGAAAGGCATCTCTCATTTCAACTGCAAAAACTACCCTTCTGATCAACAGATTCAGTAATGATCCCCAGCTTTAAGTTAAGAGGTAAACTTATTATCGGTTGTAGATTCTGTAGTTCCTTTAATATTTTCAGCATTTTGATCTTTTATTCTTTTTTTACATAAAAAGTAATGCATTTTTTCCATTCTGAAAGCCAACTATATTCATCATGATGGGCACATATGAACACCAATTTAAAATTTTGACTTGCCTGTGTAATGAAGTCATAAAGATAATGTTTGTAATCTTACTTTGAACTCTTGGCAAAAAATAAAGTTATTTAAATGGCATTTGACGGTTTTGATGTATACCCCTGATACTTTGATCCCTTCTTACTTTGAAGATGATTCCAAAAGGAAATTTCAGGCATATACTCAGGTAACATTATTTGCATAGGAGATCTAGAACCACCTATTGAAAATTTGTCACTCTAACACAGAGACAAATGTTTTAAACCAATTCATGCTTTCACAGAAAATGATGGCAATCAAAAGTTTTACAGTCCCTCAGGATGCACTGTTATATAATCCATTATGTCTGACAATTCATTAGATTTCCAAAAAAAATATTTTAAGAAATGAATAGAGGCAATAGTGATACAGAAGCAAACGCTTTAAGTTCTCCATACTAATAACTTCATTTTGAGGTTTTTTGCATACCAACTAAGAACATAGATTTTTATGTTATCAATTCAAATTTTCCCTTGAGTCTAAATCCAGCAAAAAAAGAGCTTACTTGCATATTTTTGTTGCTTTTTCAAAAGCATCAGAGCTCACCAGGCTGTGTCCTTTGAATCTCAAAGACCAGTTCTGAAGAGCTGACAAACATGTATAGCCTTTCAACTGCAACCACAACTTGACAGATTGAAATGCACAAGTTGATTAAATAATTATCAAGGTTTTGATCTATTGGGCCTGACTCTCCAATGCTCTGCACCTTGTTTGGCATTTACACCCAGGCAGAGTGTGTGCAGAGTATGAAAAGCAACCGTGCTTATAATTATATGTATATTGTATATGATTATACAAGGTGCATGGAGCTGATGAAACAAGGCCTATTATATTTGTACACTTGTCGTATGAAAAGTACTTAACATGCTCAACTAAAGTAAAAAAAAAAACATCAATTCAGCTATATAAAGGTATAGAAGCTAAAATCATTGTGGTGAAAAGAGGTACAACTCCTATTGATTTCAATTACTATTTTCCCCTTTGTACCAGCTTAAAGTCAGCCTTTGTTTTAAAAGCATTACTCTTTTATATAACAAAATTAAGCCACAACTTCCCCTTGCATTTCCCACATAAGAACCTATGGCCAAAACTTTCAGACCTAAGTGCCCACATTTGCCATGTCAATCCCTATTTAGGCAACTAAATTAGTGGTGACCTGACTTTTCAGAGATGCAAGAGGGACAAAATGCCCACTGAAATCAATTTGGGTGTTTCACAGATGTAAATAAGAGTGAGGTCAGAATCAGGCTCACAGTAACAAAAACCGAGCCCATACGCCACCTTCCCTAGCTACTTCCTCTAGGTAGAAAAATAAAACTGAAGCAAATTTGCTTAATTCCTGGAAATGGAAAAAGAGTGAAAAACAAAGAGCAGTGGTATCTGATTTTACTACTGAATTCCATTCCCACCACCACCACCACCAGATCTTCAGCTGGTGTGAATCAGTATGGCTGTATTGGAGCAGGTACGCTGTTTAACATCAGCAAAAAATCTGGCTCTCCATTTCTATCTGTGTTCAGACACTTAATGTATTCTTCCCCCTCTACATTTGGCATCTAAGCTAATGCAAGTCTGAATGTAGTTATCACACAGATGAGAAACATCAAGCCATTGATCTCCAGCTCCTTCTAGGGTGAAACACTCAGTAAGCAACGGAAACAAGGAAACAAACCTCAAGTATGACACCCTAGACTGAACACAACTAAGCAAGGTGTATATTCCCTGGAGAAAAAAGTCAAGCCAAACTTTTGCATGGAAAGAATCTTTCCAGCAGCACATGGACACAAAATGAAGAAATTTTATTCATCGTTTGGTTCCCTACATACATAGAACTACAGAACAGAAGTACAGACCCACTAGTTGGGCCATCATTTCACTTCACTGTCCCTTCACAAAGGCAGTGGCAGTCCTGGTACAGAATAGTGACAGGCATGTCCAGTTACTCTAGTCAGTCAAGATCTGTAAGAAAAGCACAAGCTCCTGTAGACCGTGGTCCATCTGTGTTTGCCCAGGCCCTCTGCAGCACAGATTATTTTGTTATTGTCCTGGCCCCTCCTTGTTATTTAACACCTCTGTGGCAGCTGCTTGGTGCAGCAATAATTAATATCAATACTTTCCTACCTCACAGAGTTGTTGTGAAGATAAATTCAAATTTATCATTCTAATGCAATGGGGGCCATACAAATAGCTAGAAAGAGCTTTGTGAAAATGGAGTCTCTCATAGATATTTCATTCAAGATTAATTATTGGAACCCATCCTGCATTTGAAGCCACTTTCAAATTAAACCTTCAAACAGTCAGGTGACTCAGTGACTATGCATTATTTCTTAATGTTTACCCTCAATCACTGAAAAAACAATGGCACATATCCTTTGAATAGTTCATAGATAAAACTGAAATTTTCTTATCTACTGATGTGAGCTGAATTTGAAAGCTCTCCATCAGCTCAACCTAATACATAATACAGTCATAGGTTTAGATCAGAAGTTCTCAAAGTGTGGGGCACACCCCCCCCCCGGGTGGGCATGGATGAATGTCTGGGGGGCGGGGCGCAGTGGACTCAGGTCAGCCCCCAGGGGGGACAGGGAGGGAGCGCCACCCAGCCCCTCCCCACCCCCAGCTCTGCTCCAGTCCCTCAGCAGCCATGTCCCCGGCTCCTGGCCCCGTGGCTGGCTCTACCCCCACTCCTCAGCCTCCGCACAGCTCCGCTCCCAGCCTCGGAGCCCCAACATCATGAAAGTGATTTTGTCTTTTTTTATGGTTACTTGAATTATAAATCCTATGGGTACATTTAAAGTCAGTCAAATTTTGTAGACTAAAATAGGAATGGATCAATAAGTGGTTGCAAAACCTCCAACAACTGCATAGATATTATAGGAAAAGGTAAGTAGGTAAGACCCTTCCTTCTGATACTATACTAAACTAATACAGTCTAGTTAAAACAGAGGTCTTCTGTGAGATGCCTAGCACACATTGGGTGCTATAATATAGTAATAATAAATAATTCCTTAGCATGGTGCAAGGGAGCATGACAGTGCTGTCCATTGTATGAGATGTTGTGGTAATTAAAAATTCTGTTACTTTTTAAGAACAGAGATGTAATTCTCAGTTTCTGACCACACCCCAACACGTAAATATATTCTGCTTACTGCAATTATTATAGTTTTAATAAGTTTTAGATACTCCTTTTCTTCCTCTTGTATAAAAGAGACTAATGTTATATTGTGTGTGGTGTTCCACAGCTATATTTCACCTCAGAAGTAGCTGCATTTGAGAGGGGAGTGAAACTATCCCTTTATGAGTTTGTATATCAGTTTAAGTGTGCTTTGGGAAGAAAAATGTACTTATTATGGAGGCATCAGCAGTGACTCCACATTTAAGATTGCAATGAGTTTTGCATATAAACTAAAAAGTTAAGTCCTTTGACCCAATTCATGCCTGTGCCGGAGCTGAGCTTTCTGCCACTTCAATGCTTCCCCTATAATGGACAAGCCAAGAGCTGCTTCTATACCTGATGCAAGTAAGAAGAACCTGAGAGCTGCTCCAACTTGCACCTACCTATGGGCCTGTTGCAGCATCCAGGAATAGACTGTATACAGTAGCCCTTCAGCCACTTCCCCATGCTTCAGGGAACACCTTCAATAAGTCTCCTGTAGTGGGATGATATAGAGCCATTGCATGGTTCTCCACCATGAGGTCCCCCTAGACTGGAGAATTCCCTAAGAGCCAGACCTAGCATAAAGGGGACACAATGTAGTGATGTTTCACACTTTAACAACTGAATTTAGTCTTTGATTTGGCACAATAAACCTTTAGAGGAAAATGAAATTCTTCATGTATGTTTTCACAATAAGCGCTTTACTGACTTTTGCTGGGGTAATGTTTGAAAATTTTCCCTTGTCCTCACATTTGGGTTCCTCCAGTTAAACCAGGGGTTCTCAAACTGGGGGTCAGGACCCCTCAGGGGGTCACGAGGTTATTACATGGGGGGTCAACGAGCTGTTAGCCTCCACCTCAAACCCTGCTTTGTCTCCAGCATTTATAATGGTATTAAATGTATTTTAAAAGTGTTTTTACTGTGTAAGGGGGGGGGGGTCGCACTCAGAGGCTTGATATGTGAATGGGGTCACCAATACAAAAGTTTGAGAACCACTGAGTTAAACCAACACACTCCCTGCATACTTCAAACACACGTTCTGATAACATCTCAGACACAGGCCACTTTTGAACCTGTAAAATTAAACATATATAAAAAAGTTCTTCTCCTCATTCAGGGTTGACTATTAAGAGGAAATATGAGAAGATGAGGCAGATGTGCTTTCTGTGGGCATATGAACAAAGTGTTCTGAGGACAGTATTGAATCATAGTACAGAGATTTGGATTCTTTACAGCCACTGAAAACTATCATGTAGTTCTGAGTTAGTAACTGTACAGCATCCCTGCATTATGAGCAGCTAAGCCCATTTCATTTCAGTCTTACCTATACTATGAAACATGTAATTGCTTATGCCTTTTGCATATCTTTTCCAATCTAGCAAGGATTTGCATTGTAAACAAATCAATTTGCCACTTTAATTGTTCAGCTCTGAGTGAACTTACAGGGCTCAGAGGGCAGAGAGCAAAATATAATAAATAGTTCTGCATCCAGATTTTATCAAAAGAAGCAGAACTAAATAACTTATGAACCCAGTCAGTTCTACTGAGTTATGAACTAGTTCTTCCTCCAGTGTAAATTAAAATTCCTATTGCATACAAAAAGCCTAGTGAACACATTTTATTACTGTTGGAAGGAAGTGCAGAAATAATGGAAATAGGTTTAAAGTAAATACACAGCCTTATGTCTCTCTGGCTGATTGTTTGCTAAACCCAGTAATTTTGTGACCTACTGTTTAAATGTTGTATTTTGTACTGGTATATTCAAGAGAAGAACTGGAAGAATATAAGTTGCTGGGATGTGGTGAAATGAGAACTTTGTGATGAGAGCACAATCTACACCAAACACTGAAAAGGAAAAATGTCCAATCAAGTATTTTTTTTGCTGTGTTTTGCACTAGGTAACCTCAACCCTATTTCAGGAAGAATTTATATTTTGGTTACTATTTGGAAAAAAATCAGAACTAATAAAGTAACATAAATGGGAGAACTGAAAAATTAGAGAGTTTAGACAAAGTGGAATCTGGTATTTAATCTACAGTATATCTTAGATGCTTAAAGCTAATTATGACAGGATAGCTGTACAGTGAGCTGGGAGAACATAGGTTTGACATCATTACCACACTGGAGTGCAGTGACATATGTCCTGGGTGCTTCAGCAAGGAAGCTGCCAAGGAGATAAGCAAGTAAGTACAGCAGTGAAACACAAGAAATGTCATTAATGTAACATGTGAAAGTAACCAGAAGAGTTTTGGAGACATATAATGGGGAGATAAAGTGTGAAATCTTGACCCCGGCTAAAGTCAATGGCAAAATTGCAATGAACTTCAATGGGACCAATATTTCACCCAAGATATATAGGGGAGACAATGACTAACTTTTTTAAAACATTATTATTTAACATATGTCATATCCCTGGGGGAGGGATAGCTCAGTGGTTTGAGCATTGGCCTGCTAAACCCAGGGTTGTGAGTTCAATCCTTGAGGGGGCCACTTGGGGATCTGGGGCAAAATCAGTACTTGGTCCTGCTAGTGAAGGCAGGGGGCTGGACTCGATGACCTTTCAAGGTCCCTTCCAGTTCTAGGAGATAGGATATCTCCATTAATTTCTAAATTTCTAAATGAAAACTTCACTCTGAAAATAGTAAGATTTGCCTTATTCTGGCACTCATCTCAGACAAAAGCCTAAGCAAATTGATGGGCTTTGCATATGATGAGGCAGAAGGATAACAACTTCTGTTGGTCAGAAATGTGGACCTTTAACTGAGAATACCCTGCTTTTAGAGTTCAAATCTGGGTTTTGGTAGAGTGGCCCCGCTGTTTTAAAAGTGTATAGAAAGAAAAACAATTTTCAAAGGCTTACAGGAATCATCTGGCTCTAGATCAATAGCTCAAAGGCAACACCATGAAGTGCACACAGAAACAAGCCAGGCCAGTCACAGAACACAGGAGTAATATGTTCAGCATGGCAAGCTCTACTAAGTAATTGGGCAGAAAGCATTGAGTGGTCTTCAAAAGTAGCTCATGTAAAACACAATACATTAATGTTATATATGGGACACTCATATACAACTACAACATGATTTTAGATGCACACTGAACACAGAAAACAAGCCAATCTGCAGACTGCTTCACAATAACTAAGCTGACAAAGAAGAATGCATATGAAAGTGAAAAACCAGAACTTTCTGTATGCCCAACCAAAATATACGGGACAAAATGTAGAATACTTTGAAACTAACACTTGTAAATTGAATAAACTTGTTTAGAGGCAAACTTTGTAAAGAAATATAATTTAACAAGATTTTCCTGTATTAAAATGAAAGAGAAAATATTTTGTAGAAAACATGACATTGGGATAACACCTAGCATCTTTACCGGTGTATATCCTCTAATTTCATACTGCTGTTAACGATATCTCTTACATGCTTACATCACTCATGACATGCAAATTGTGTGGTGTTTGTTCATTGCCCCTGTGGTGCTGCACAACTGACACTATGTTATCTTGTGTTTTGACATTCCCCCATTTAGGAAAATAGATATGATAGATGGGAAAACCCATACTGATTACAGAGTCCACACCCATGCAAGTGTAGAATACAATCCTCAGTGAGAGAGCTGTGATAAAGCTTCCCACCACTGAGAATAAGAGAAAGAGAAACTAAAAGAGCTATGAAAGAGGTAACAGAGAACAGAATCCCAATTTCATTAAAAACTTTCACTGAAAGCTGTTTTTAACCTATAAGGCAATGTCATACAAGGAGAAACCAATTGCTTCCTCCCTCTTAAGCTATGAAAGAAACCCCAGCACTCTTACCTTATAGGAGATTTTTTGTTTGGTTTTTAACTGTTGTGAGTTTCTGTTGGATTCAAGAGGAGCTGTTAGTACTTTATTAGTAGACACCATCTTTGAGTCATGTGAATGAGGGTCAGCTTGCTGCTAATTTATAGCCTCACAGAGCACCACTTGGTGGCAATAATTCAGCATTGCAGCTTCCCATTGAGGAGAATAGGGAAACTGCTAAGCTACTGGTTTGTTGTTTTTAGTGTAAATATCCTTTCCACCTCTAGTTCAGTCTTTTCTGTCCTCATGGAAGGCTGGCATTGATAGCCTCACTTTCCACTGGTGAGAGGCGGCTAAGGTAGCAAACCATTTTAATGGTTAAACAAATACAAGAAACAACAACTGAAGAGTAGAGAAGAGCAGGGAAAGATAGAAAAGGGCTGGATTGCTGACACAAAAGGAAGATGAAGATCAGGACACATAAAGCTGGTCCCCAAGGACTAGGTCTTCTCTGAAAGAAAGAAGGCTCTGGGAGGAAAGCGGATGGTCTTATGATCAAAGCAATAGCTGGGACTGTCAAAGATCTGGATTAATTTCCTATTTCTTTTACAAACTTCCTATGTAACTTTTGGTAACTCACTTAGATGCCATTTCACAAAAGGTCTTAGGGGCCTAACCAGTGAGTGTCTCAAACCTCCTGTTTGACAGACTGACCATTTCCTGCAATATCCTGAATTAACTTTATTGAATTATGTTAATACCATTGGGGTTCATTGTATTAAAAATGCAGTTGTGTAGGTGTTGTTGTGAAATTGTATGTATTTCTATGGGAAGATTAAATAGGAGAACAGCAGGTGATGATTAGGCAAATTCATTCAGGTTGTTACATCCCACCCCATTGGAAAGGTATGTATATATTAGCTAAAACTGAATTCTCCAGGGACCAACAGATAAAGCAAGGATTTTTTTAGTTAAACAGCCTGCGTTTAAACTGGCTCAGGCTCTTCTTCCTCATCCAGCAAATGGACACGCTCTCCGGCCCATGGAAGGACATAATCCTTAGGGTTTGATTGGAAGGACTGGACCTGCCAGAATCCACGTTAGGGTTGGGGTTAATTCTGGTAAGCTTATTAACCTGTGTGTAAGAGGGGGGTTGTTTTGCTTTTAATGTTTTTTCTGTAATTCTTTTTACCTTAAGAATAATGTAGGCTTGCATAGGAAGTCTATGTGATACTTATATAACTGTAGCAATTATATTCATCTTTGAAGAGAATCCAAGTACGTGTTCTTGGGCAACATGTCTGTGTTAGGAAGTCCATAGTGAAGGCAGGAAACTGTGCAGACTGGAATTACCCCCCATCACAAGGAAAAGAGACGTATCTCACCCAAGGGAGGCGACAGGGGAGGTGGATGCCTGAGAGTAGGTGCTTTTGCTGGATCACTGATGGGAAATACGGGTGCATTTGCCCTGAACTGTGACACCCTGCTCAGCTGCCACCTAATCCTGTAGGTGCTTAAAATACCTTAGTGCTTAAATTTTCACTGTAAAACTTTCTGCCTCTAGGCATGAGCACTACTGCCTTAGGCAGGCATTCAGACACCTCTGTCTTGCTTAAGACCTTGCAGGATTCATAAATTCCAAGGCCTGAAGGAACCATTGTGATCATCTAGTCTGACCTCCTGTATAACACCAGCCATAGAACTTCCACAAAATAATTCCTAGAGCATATTTGTTAGAAAAACATCCACTCTTGACTTAAAAATGGTCAGCGATGGAGAATGCACCATGACCTTTGGTAAATTGTTCCAATGGTTAATTACCCTTACCATCAAAACTCCACACCTTATTTCCAGTCTGAATTTGCCTAGCTTCAAATTCCAGCCATTGGATCATGTTATACCTTTCTCTGATACACTGAAGAGCCCTTTATTAAATATTTGTTTCCCATGTAGATACTTATAGACTGTAATCAAGTCATTCTATAACTTTCTCTTTGGTAAGCTAAATAGATTGAGCGCTTTGAGTCCATCACTGTAAGGCAGGGGTTCCCAAACTTGTTTTGCGGCTTGTTTAGGGTAAGTCCCTGGCAGGCCGCAAGATGTTTTGTTTACCTGAGCGTCCGCAGGTACGGCTGCTTGCAGCTCCCAGTGGCCGTGGTTCGCCATTCCCGGCCAATGAGAGCTGAGGGGAGGGGTGGCCTGTTTATGCATCACAGGATCACATTAGTTCTTTTGGCCATAGTGTCACACTGGAAGATCATGTTCAGCTAATTACCAACCACAACCCACAAATCTTTTTTCAGAGTCGCTGCTTCTGAGGATAGAGCCCCCCATCGTGTAAGTATGACCTATATTCTTTGTTCCTAGATGTATACTTTTATATTCAGACATACTAAAACTCACATTGTTTGCCTAGTTTACCAAACAATTCAGATGACAGTGTACTAGTGACCTGTCCTTTTCATTATTTACCACTCCCCCGATTTTTGTGTCATCTGCAAACTTTATCAGTGAAGATTTTATATTTTCTTCCAGGTTATTGTTACAAATGTTAAATAACATAGGGCCAAGAACTGATCCTGGCGTGACACCGTTGGAAACAGACTCTGTCAATAATGATTCGCCATTTACAATGACCTTTTGATACCAATCAGTTAGCCAGTTTTTAATCCATTTAATATGTGCCATGTTAATTTTATGTTGTTCTAGTTTTTAAATCAAAAATGTGTTCTGGTACCAAGTCATCTGCCTTACAGAAGTCTATTATGTCCACACTAACCAGGTGGAGATAGGTGTTGCCACACCTATGTCACCTACAGGGCCAACCTGGTATGTGCTCTCAGAGCATGCTTAAGTCCTCACAATGTGGCTAGGGGGGAGGATCTCCCTTCTAACTTTTAACCCAGTGGTTAAGGCACTCACCAGGGTTGTGGGAGACCCTGGTTCAATTCATCCCTCTGCCCCCGATGAGGAAAAGGGAGTTGAATATTAAATCACCACCGCTCAGTTAAATATCTTCACCACTGGTCTAAAGAATATTCTGATGGGGGGTTTTGCAGTCTCTCCTGTTGAAGCCATTCTACTTTGTATAAATAAATTAAGTATTGGGCCATACAGAGAGTAGGAATGACATTGTAGTCTACTGGTTAGGACATTCACCACAGAGATGGGAAACACCTGTCTAAATACATCATCATCAGGCTGAGGGGCAAACTGAACCAAGGTCTCCGACCTCCCAGGAGAGTACTTTAAGTACTGGAGTAAAGGTTACAAGGAAGCTCCTCTGCCCACTCCCCACCATCAGTCATTCCCTTATTGAACAAAATGAGGTTATAGCTTGCATTCCCCACACAACAGGCAGACAATAATGAGTATATCACTCATTTCTTTTCTTATCCAACCAATGTCAACACATTTTCTACCCAGCGGTAATTTATACATTGAATGGGCCAAATCCTGGTAATCTTTTCACTATTTTAATTATTTTCTACGTCCTTGCTCAGGAAAACTCACACTTAAGTAAATACTGAGGAGTGCTAAGTTGCTATAATATCCATTTATGCAAATACGGGATATAGTTCTTCACAAGATGTTGTGCACTTCTCAAGAGTTGGCCTGTAATGCTTCTCCAGGCATCCAGCGCTGAGAGTCACCTTGTTGCATCTGCCACCAGCACGAGGGAGTCTCACCTGTGTCAACTGGGTGTTAACTCCCTAACACAACCAGCCTGTCAACCACTCAGGCACTCTCTTCTGAGGTATACCAGCCCTGCTTTTGCCCGCAGGGTGACAATAGCTAGACCCACCATTGAGCCTCTTCAAAGTTTCCCCCCATGGTGTCCAGCCCCTGATCACTGAATACCAACAGAAATCCCAGATCCTCCATTCCCAAAGGAACAGTGTACCCCAGTTTTATGTCTCCTGTATCACATGCAGAATTTGAGTTCAATTATGTAAAACAAAAGGAAATTTATTTAAGAAAGAATAGAGATTCAAATAGAAACTAGTGTAAGTGATGAAAACAAAAGTTTACATACAAAAAATCATAGAATGCAGACTGGGGCTTACACTTATTAATAGTTACCTTTCCTATCTACTAAAGTAGATTCTCACTCCACAGTTCAATTTTTAGCAGCGCTTACCTACACTAAGGAGTTAGGACCCATTCTTTCATGAAGAATCCCCTGCTCATCAAGGTACTTCCTCAGTGAATGGAAGCAGAGTGTCTTTCTCCAACCTGAATATACTGAATCAGGCCTGGTCTACACTGGGTGGGGGGGTCGATCTAAGATACGCAACTTCAGCTACGAGAATAGCGTAGCTGAAGTCGACGTATCTTGGATCGACTTAGAATCACTTACTTTGCGTCCTCGCGGCGCGAGATCGACGGCCGCCACTCCCACGTCGACTCCGCTTCCACCTCTTGCCGTGGTAGAGTTCCGGAGTCAACGGCAGAACGATCGGGGATCGATCACTGCCCGCCGATCCGGCGGGAAGGGTTGACGTACCCTCAGTCTTTCTCTATTCACAGATAGGGCTATCTTTTCACTGTCCTACCATTCCCTTTTCATTTCCAAGTGGTTTCGATGTTTATAATTTGTCTTTGATGGCTCTCCATTAACGTTTCTGGGTTGGTGCAAAGATAGACAATTGAGCAATACATTACATCAGTGTTTCCCAAACATGGGGTGCCACTTGTGTAGGGAAAGCCCCTGGCGGGCCAGGCCGGTTTGTTTACCTGCCCCGTCCTCAGGTTCGGCCAATCACGGCTCCCACTGGCCGCGGTTCGCTGCTCCAGGCCAATGGGAACTACTGGAAGCGGCGGCCAGTATTTCCCTCGGCCCGCGCCACTTCCAGCAGCTCCCATTGGCCTGGAGTGGCGAATCGCAGCCAGTGGGAGCCACGATCAGCCAAACCTGCGGACAGGACAGGTAAACAAACTGGCCCGGCCCAACAGGGGCTTTCCCTACACAAGCGGCGTCCCAAGTTTGGGAAACACTGCATTACATAATTGGCTAGCCAGGGAAGGGTGACAACTCCCTCCCTGAATGGGCTAGCACCAGGCCATATGATTCATTGGTAACTCTCTTTCACTCCAAGACCATAAGGGCATAATTTTCAATAGGGTAACATTAGTCCTAAAATATTACCTTTACATACACCTTGCAATGACTATTTATGCTACCTTTATTGATCAATACCATGAAAGCAGCATATTAGGTGTAGTGAACTTGTCAGGTCTGGGACAGAAGTTGTTTGTAAAAACAGTGAATTCTTTGCCAGTTGGCATCAATAGGCCTCTGTGTCATGGTCCAATAGGAGTTTTGCCTGAGTTAGTATTTAAGGATTTGGCCCTAAAAAGTGTTTTTGATACAATAAATGAGAATTAATAATCAAATAGGAAATTCCCATCTTGAGAGTCCTTTGTGTGTATAAGTTAGAGCCATTGTATTATTAAATATTGTTATACTGGGCCAAATTCAAATCGGTGGTAAAGTGAGTGCCACTTCACCTCTTATACCAAATTACGGTGAGACATCTGGGTTTTTTTGGGGGGAGTGGGTTGTTTGTTTGTTTTTCTTCTTTATTATTTTGCATAGCTACAGGTATGGGAGGGGTCTGACTGATCAGACACCTTCCAACTGCTGTCCCTTAATGGCTCTGTGCACATTACTTTCATAGACTATATATCAATCAAACATGCTAGCAATCACTGTTGTTCCTGAAGGAGAGTCAAAAAAGCTATTTGTATAGTCCAGCCAGCAGCAAGATGATTTTACTAATTGGTAACAAATTGCCACTCTGATTGGAGCCAGCTGCCCAGCAAAAAAACTGGAATTGTGTGATGATGCTTCAGTATGTTTGCTTCATGAAACTTTGGCTGGATGCACCACTATTTATATCCAGCTCTTCCTATGTGCTGCATTTTAGATGAAATGATGGCTACAGCACCTCCAGTTCACAGCAGCTGCACGGTTATCTCTGCTACCCAATTATACCAGCTGGGATTTTTGAAATAGAGGGTTTAGATCTTGGAAAACACCCATAGTCCAAGATGAGCAGGTGGGCCAGCCCATCTGCTATTACTGATATTAAGAGAGATTGGACCAAATTCTGCTCTCAGTACCACCCAAGTGGATATTGAGTAATTTTACTTAGTTCAGTGGAATTACTCCAGATTTTCACAAATGTGGGAGTAGAATCTGCCCCTTCTGAGGCTCTCTGCAACTGATGATTTGTTGGATGTATTTTCAACAGTTAACATTAGGGTAAAGGATGAGAAGCTGCTGTTGAAACCTGTCTTCTGATAATAGGCTGAGATAAATGTGTACATCTCTATCTAGCAGCAGACAAAGAGGGAGGGCAACAGAACAGGAGCCAGCAGCAGCACCATTGATCCTTCACGGTTTCCCTTTAGTGCTCTCTACTTAGAGCTCGTATATCAATGCCTCATGCCAATCATTCTGTTGGTCAGTTGTGAAATCTATTTATTTGTAAGCATTCAGTGTAACCTGCATTATACATCATTTTCTGAATAATTAAAAATGAAAAGAAACAAAACTCAAGATTATTCATAGTGAAAACACATAATTCTAAGCAAGCTTCTTTCAGCTGGTGATAAAACCAAGAACAGCATAATCGATCTGGTCATATTATTTAGCTAACGGTGCAAGGCCAAAGAACTTTTTGAGCCAGAAAGGAAATTATGTTACGATGAAACATATACATAGTCTCTAATCCACAGCTAAACATCTATCCTGCTAAAAATCACTTTATTTTGAATGACATGATATTTAGACATATGTCAGTGACATTATAGACTTAATCAAAATGAAAGGTTAAGATTGCCTGAAGGAACTACACTGGCTTAGTAACTGGTGAGGGTACTGTGGGTTACAGATGTGCTGCTGGGTTTCTACTTCTGTGACTCATGTTTGCCAGAGGAAGACAACTCCTGGCAAATCATTCACATTTAATGAACTTCATTTAAGAAAACAACAGTTCTCCAAAAATGTTGTAAAAAATGTTGTCCATTAACATTATTATTGTAGCATCCACAGATAAATCCTCTGGGTCTCTTTATGGTCTAGCACAGAGGGTGACAAAAGAAAAAAAGCAAGGCCAATCCTGAATTTCTTGCACATCTAACTATCCCACTAAAGCCTATAAGCTTCCTTCTGATATCTGTGATTTTCTGTATAAAACAAGAGTAACTTTCTGAACTCTATCTATCCTATCTAAGCATCTTACAAACTTTTAATGTATTTATCATCACAATAACCCTGGGAGATAGGAAGATGCTATTTTCCCCATTTTACACAGGAGGACCTGAGGCACAGAGGGTCTTGAACACCTGGTAAATCACAGGAACAACACTGCAATTCACAAAGCCTGAGTTAGGCACCTAGGATCCCTGTACAATGAAAGGAGAAAAATAGTGCCTAAGAATGTAATCCACAAATGCCAGCATTCTAGGTGAGGAACCAACTAAACAAGCCAATGGAAGATGTCAACCAGAGGGGTGTGATCTAAGCCCTGCCCCTCTCACAGAGTTAGGTGCCTATCTTTGCTAGCCCTCCCCTCTTTTGGAGTGAGGTGGCTGAGGGTATGTCTACACTGCAATTAAAAACCCATGGCGGGCCTATGCCAGCTGACTCGGGCTCAAGCCTCTTTGATTGTGGTGTAGACAATTGGGCTTGAGCTGCAGCCCAAGCTCGTGGACCTTCCCACCTCACAAGGTCCTAGAGCAGTGGTGGGCAACCTGCGGCCCGCACGCAGCCCATCGGGGTAATCCGCTGGTGGGTCGCCAGACAGTTTGTTACATTTGTACGGCTGCCCGCAGCTTCCAGTGGCCACAGTTTGTCATTCCCGGCCAATAGAAGCTGCGGGAAATGGTGCGGGCCACAGGAACGTGCTGGTTGCCACTTCCCGCAGCTCCCATTGGCCTGGAATGGTGAACCGTGGCCACTGGGAGCTGTGGGCAACCATGCAAATGTAACAAACTGTCTGGCAGCCCACCAGCGGATTACCCTGACAGACCCCAGGTTGCCCATCACTGTCCTAGAGCCTGTGCTCCAGCCCAAGGCCAAACAGCTACACCAAATTAAACAGCTCCTTAACCCAAGCCCTGTGAGCCTGGGTCAGCTGGCACAGGCCAGCCGTGGGTTTTTAATTGCAGTGTAGACATACACTTAGGAACTTAAGTCATTTCTTGTGAGTATGAGTTAGGTGCCTGCCTCACTCCACACAAAATGGTGGTTGGAGTACTGATGCCCTTATAATTTTGAGTCCAGTCATTAGAACACTCAGCTGGGATGTGGGAGACCCTTATTCAAATCCTGTGAATTGAACCTGGCTCTCCCACATCCCAACTGAGTGCGCCAGCCAGGGGGCTAAAAGTTATAAGCTGCATGCTACTACTTCCATACTTTGAATGGGACCCAATCCAGTAGGCAACCTCTGAGCACACCTACCAGACCTGTCTCCACAGGTAAGATAGGCATTCTTCTGTCTATCTTCCCTCAGTTTATTGATCACACTGGGGGTTAGGTGGGAGATAGGCATCCAGATGCCTAGAGTGAGGAGCAATGTACATGCCCAGAAACAGAGATTTAGGTGCCTAGGAACTTTTATAGCAAATATTTAAGTGCCGAGGGAGTTTAGGCACCTATGGGATTAGGCAGCAGCCAAGTAGGAGTTTTGTGGATCAAAGTGGTGCCTAAAACTGGGACTTCAGCACCTAAGTCTGGGGTTTTGATTCCTAAGTACCATTGTGCATCTGTGTGACTTGCTCAAGGTCACACAGAAGTTAATGGAGTTAAGCTTGTGTACAATTGATGTATGAAAGATAAGAATCAAGCCTTGTGAGTTTGAGTGGATAAGCAATGCAGGAAAAAAAGACAATAAATCATAAAATATGAAAACAGCAGTTTAAGGGAAAATCACTCCTAAGGAAAATGTGTAGTTTGGGTTATTTTTTTTTTTTTTTTAATTCTCAGATTTGGGAATGAATGGCCTTCTTTTATTATGTTGGAAGACTAAAAAAAAACATATTCTTTTACATAAATATGTTATTGATAATGGGAAAGAAAATGCCATTGAATTCCATAATAGTTCAGTGGAACTCTGGTAAAATGCTGCAAAATATTATTTAAAGTTGACTGAAATGTGATAGTCATTCTTTAAACCCCTGCATGACTGAGTTGTAGATTAATGTGAGGGGTAGAAAAGTCATCCTTAGAGCTTTACCATGAATAATTTTTAAGGTAAAAAAACACAATGAAGGAAGTTTGGTGAAAGCAGCCGTCATCATTAGCGATCCATTTTCCCCTCAGTGTGCTTTCATACGTTTAATAGAAACATATATATTTTATATACACAAACGCATGTGATAATATTTGTGATATACAGTGTGACAGAATGCAAGCTATGTGATAAAACGCATCCATTTTGGACCTTTGACAGTCTTACCTGCATTCTGTCCACTAATCCATTTTCAGCAGGACTTATTCTAATACTGTCACAGTTAGGGTATTTGTATTTATCCCATCTCTACAGCTTATGAGACTTTTTTGTAGCATGGGGGATCCTGTGTTTATAAAAGGAAACACTGAATTGTTCATACACATGTTGGTCATTTAAGCTGAATAAGTGTCACAAGAGCTACTTGGGGCTGAGATGACTGACGGTTATTTAATACTCTACAGAAAAAATGAAAAGTGAATTTTCAACCTTGATTGTTCTGTGA
This sequence comes from Malaclemys terrapin pileata, assembly GCF_027887155.1. Classification (NCBI taxonomy): domain Eukaryota; kingdom Metazoa; phylum Chordata; order Testudines; family Emydidae; genus Malaclemys; species Malaclemys terrapin. The sequence continues at coordinate 97,311,662 of NC_071509.1, forward strand.
CTAGTTAACAAGCTGGACAAGTGAAAGCAATTTAAGAAAGAAGATTCTAAGAGATAATTGGAAAATGTCACCATTTTCCTGAGCTTCTGAAAATTAAACACAAGGAACAACTCCTTTTTCTTGTACTTAGGCAAGGTAAAACATAGAAATAAGTGAGTTTCCATAGCAAGCTAGATGAGCTAGCAAAGATATTAATTGAAAGAAAAAAAAAACAGACCTTTTTATATAGGAAATTCCAGGGTTTCTTAAGAATTCTTCCTGCCCACCATGGAAGGAGGGATTCGCTTTCTAAAATCAATGCATCCCCATCCCCTAGAATTTAGGTTCTACCCCTTCCCGAAGTGCAGAAACTTACACCTGTAGAACCTCCTCAGAAAGGTTTCCAATGGGCTTGGGGAAGGAGGTCATGGAAGAGTCACCCATCCTTCTACATGCACCCTTCACATCTGCTGGGTCTTCATTGCTCTCTGCTGGAAGGGGAGCAAAAGGGCTTGTAGTCACTGAATAGAACAGTTACTGAGCCTCACGACAACTCTTTAATATAAATAAGTACCCTCAAGTTAGATATACAGTAGCAAACATATCCTTCATGAATAATAAATTACTATAAATTGTGCAATTTAATAAATAATTTCAGATCATACACATTTAGCACACAATGAAAAACACCCCTCTGTGCTTTATTTTAGTAATGAGATTTATACCCTTCCCTGTGGGAAATTGAGCCAAGTTTTATTTGATACACACTATCTCCATATAAAAATAAATTAAAAGCATTTTACTCATTCAAATTTTATATAGTAAAATAAAACTTAAAAAGTTTATAATACAGAGTACACTATAATACATGAGTAGTCTGCAAAGAAATGATTGTTGTTTTTCTGCCTTAAGGGTATTTAACACTGCTTTTAATTTCATCTCTGTCTTTTCATATTATTGTCTACAGAAGCTCATGGCCAAGAGTTTGCCCTGGTAATAGCTGACTGTTCTCTTTGATATCATCACTCCTTGCTCTTTATGGACAGGCCAATATTCATTGTGATTAGCAAGGGACAGTCCTGTCTATCCAGATTAGTCATGAATACTTAGCAATTCACTACATGCATCATCACTAATTGCTGCAAAAGGAAAGATCTGCATTGTTTGACAAAGATGGCACATACTTTTGTCTCTCCAAGGAAAACAACAGTGTTGCACTTAAATTTGTAGCATTTGCTGGGGAATTATTTTCAATCATTATCTAAATAAAGGAGTAGCTTGTTGGGCAGCTTTCTGATTCTTGTCATAAGAATTAGGTCTCAGAGTCTCCACAGGCCATGTGTTCTGTAATTAAAAACTTGTGTTCCAAGAAAGAAGTTTGGAGAAAGACAAAGTGGTATAAATAAATTAATAGTCATTCCAGTCTTTAAGCTATACAAGTGTATAGTCTTCCATAGATCCCAAAACCAGCCTGATGACAAGGAGTTCAGACTTACCATGGGAAAGGAGTGAAGGAGCGTTTATAATAGAGGTGCTGGTGTTAGCTTCATTGTTAAGATTATGTTCTGATGTTATCCCTCTTAATAAGATCCTGCTGGTTTTTATTCTATTGGTATAACATAGAAGGAACTAACAGTGATTCCCCCAAGAGACAGTGACCCCCTCATAATTTGGCCCTCACACTTTAAAATCCAACAGTTTCACCAAGTACAAAAATCTCTTGGGTCTTCTGTTAAAACTTGTAAGCTACTGTCTGTAGAAACTATTGATTATATCTATCCTGTGACTACTATGTAAAACTTACAAACAAGTTAACTGACTTTGTTATACAATGTAAACAAACACTATAAGCTGTTAAGTGTCTTTCACTTCATTCAACTGCTCCTAGGACAGACCCCCACCCTCTGTGATTAAAGGGCCGGGAGTCTCAAATGAATTAGCACACACTCTGAAAGTGGTGGAGACCATAAATTAAAATATGGTTAAGGGATGGAATGTATGCTGATGAATGCTTGATATACATGGATGGTTAGGGAGGTGCCAGCCTAGAAAAGGAGTATCCATCGGCCGAAGAATGTGTCAAGTGGATGACCAGAAACCCCCGGAGGGTAAACTGGGACCCACCCCATCACCTGGAAGGATGAGAAACACAAACTTTGGACAGTGTGGAGCCACCAGGAATGTGCCACTTTGGACAGGAATGTGCCATCTGCTGATTGAGTCAGCAACAGCAGGATGAAACAGCTCCCATAGACTAACATAGGAATTAATTCCTATAAGAAGGGACTCTAAAGACTGATGACTTTGAGTCTCTGGTTCTGCTGCCAGCCTCCAGGAGCATCAGGTGCACCTGACACAGACTCGGCTCCATCCTCATGACCAAGATACCTGGCCAGTAACTTGGCATGAGCAACTTCTAGGCTGGTAACTATAACACCTATACAGAACTTGAATGAATGATTGTGTGAATGAATCTCTCTCTCTCTCATATATATATATATATATATGTATGTGTGTATGTATAAGAAATAAGTAGTCAAACAACGTTGTTTATTTTTATCTTTTGCTTTATCAGTATATTTACAATAAATGTGGCATCTTTGCCTTATCCCTCTTAATAAGATCCTGCTGGTTTTTATTCTATTGGTATAACATTGAAACAGGGTTAAAATGAGGTACACAATTTTCTTTTTCTCTACATGTAGATGGTCTTTCAGTGTGAAACTGGAAACGGTTACCTTGTATGCCTGTTGAATTTTCAAAATATTTTTTGTTAACTTTCTTTTTTTATAGATATTTAGAAAGAGGTGTTCAGAATTGGTCTGGTGTTCAAATTCATGACTTTTTTGTTGAGATGCCTTTTTAAAAAATGTTGTCTATTTGCACAAAGAATGTTAGAGGTATCCTGAATAGATATGATACACTGGATAGGTTTTTTTTTAAAAAGAATCTTTTCAGGCTATGGATCATTTTTCACCATTATTCAGTAAATTGAGACTTCTCTGCAATGCATAGCTAATTACATATCATCTTAGAAAAAAATTATCTTACAATCAGTAACTATACTTTTCCATCCAATTTTATCCTGCAATGAAGAAAGTTTTGTGGGTAACTGCTGACATAGAGGGTTTTGTCTGTCAGAGAAGTACTACTGTTGACAGATATCTTCTCCATCATTAGTTGCAGTTCTGTGGCACAGTTCCAGGAACTATCTCCCACAAGTCCACCCCTTCCACATATAATCCCCTTTTTAAGCATTTAAAAACATAGGAAATTCATACACAAAAAGGTGTCGTCATGAAACAATGAAGGTGTTACACATTTAATGTACCTTACACAGAGTCACAAAAGCAAGGAAATGAAGAGATAAGCTGTACAGAGGCTCTACTCCTCCATCCTCAAACACACACCACAACGGCCGAACAATCACGGCTCTTCATCCCTCCACTGATGGCAACCTTCTATCTCTTCTCCTTTACCAAACTACCTCCTCCCAACACATCATTCTTAACTAATTTTGTTGGGACAAGGTAGTTGTTTAAAGGAGTGTGTGCAGAAGGGAGGGTTGAAGGTGCAGAGTTAAGGTTATGTTGTGCTCTCTGTTATGAACAGTAGTTGTGGTCAGACTTTCAGATGCAGATTTCTCCCCACAAGCTGTTCTGCCCAACAAAGTTTGTTTTATTATTATATATTGTTGTTTATTATTCTTGAATATTACATGTTAGTGCCCAGAGACCCCAGTTAGGACTGGTGCTCCATTTGCAGTGTAAATGTATGGTAAAAGTCAGCCCTTGTCCCAAAGAGTATACATGCTAAATAGTCTTTTCATTAGCTGCTTCACTGACCACACTAAACAAAACCTTTTAGATATATTTCATTTCTATGAAAAAGAAGAAAGTCCCTTTACACACAACATAACATAGTTCAAGCCAAAGACAAATATTTTAAGATTAAATATAAACACCAATGATTAAAATCATCAAGATATATATAGCAGGTGAAACTTGTATGGTGCAGTCAGGATGCCTTCAGTTACAAGATTCCTCAGTGGCAGCAGGACTGCAAAGAAGTAACCTGCTGTTTGCTGACCAGCTGGCAGCCACAACAGAGGACTAAGGGGCACTTTTAAAAATGTCCTTAATTAATTAGTACATGTGCAGGTAAAGAGCAGCTAAGGCAATTTCTGTGCCCTATCTAAAATTTTGACCTGTAGCTGTCAACATCTAGGTTTCACCATAATCCCCACAATTATTGTCAAACTTTCCAGTTACAAAGGTTATATCTGCCATACAATCTTCATGATCTTTTCTGTAGCTTTTCAGCAAACCTGGTAGCGCAATCAATCTGTTAACTATTATTAATCCTTTCTGTACTAGGGTTACCATTCGTCCGGATTTACCCGGACATGTCCTCCTTTTTGTGCTAAAAATAGCGTCCGGGGGGAATTTGTAAAGCACTCACAATGTCCGGGATTTCCCCCTCCCCCGGCACAGCAGAGCGAGCGGCTGGGAGGGCTGCAGGAAAGTCCCGGGCTGGACTCCGGAGCAGCTGGAGAGGAGCTCCGCCCTGCATTCTGAGCAAGTGTCTCAGCACAAAGTGCAGCCCTCCCCTTTTGCAACTGGGAGCGGTTTCTGCCATGCAGGGTAGCAAAACGGGAGCGAGAGCACTTTGTGCTGATACAAGGGCAGCTCTCCCCTGCAACCCGGTCCGGACCAGAGACCGGGTTTTGTTGTGCAGGGCCAGGGACCGGGTTTTGTTGTGCTGGGGAGCTCAGCCAGGTGTCCGGCTCGCACAGAGCCCAACACCCTGTTCTGAGCAGCAGGGTAAGGGGGGGCAGGAGAAGGGGCAGGGAGGTTCTGGAGGGGGCAGTCAAGAAACGGGGGGGGGCTTTTTGGGGGGAGTGGAGAAAGTTTTGGGCAGTCAGGGTACAGGTAGGGGGTAGGGTCCTGGTGGGCAGTTGGGGGGGGGGGTCTTAGGAGGGGGCAGTTAGGGGACAAGGAACAGGGAGTCTTAGGTAGGGGGTGGGGTTCTGGAGGGCAGTTAGGAGCAGGGGTCCCAGGAGGGGGCAGTCAGGGGACAAGGAGCGGGGGGGGTAGGGGGCTGGGAGTTCTGGGGGGGAGCTGTCAGGGGGCAGGGGTGGGGAGAGGGATCGGAGCAGTCAGGGGACAGGGAGCAGAGGGGTTTAGATGGGTTGGGAGTTCTGGGGGGGGCTGTCAGGGGGCAGGAGTGCGGAGAGGGATCGGAGCAGTCAGGGGACAGGGAGCAGAGGGGTTTAGATGGGTTGGGAGTTCTGGGGGGGGCTGTCAGGGGGTGGGGAGTGGTTGGATGGGGCGTGGGAGTCCCAGGGGTCTGTCTGGGGGTGGGGGTGTGGATAAAGGTTGGGGCAGTCAGGGGACAAGAGGCAGGGAGGCTTAGATAGTCCTGGGGGGCAGTTAGGGGCAGGGGTCCCAGGAGGGGGTAGGCAGGGGACAAGGAACGGGGGGAGGGTTGGGAGGTCAGGGGGGGTGGGAAGTGGGAGGGGCAGGGGCGGGGCTAGGGCGGGGCTCCTCCCGTCCTCTTTTTTGCTCGCTGAAATATGGTAACCCTATTCTGTACCCTCTGCTGTCCTGCTGCCACCCTATCACACAGATACTAAATCAGTTTGGTGGCATAGTTTGTAATTTCATTCCACATTTTTTCAGCACAGACACATAACTGACATTTAATATTATGGAGGCATCTACTGCATTATAAGTGTTTACATGGTAATAATAACATGCAAGCAATCTATGCCTAATTCTTTTTAAGGAAATTGGAAAGTTAATGGAAAAATTGGAGAATTCATGTTTCCCCTATCAATAGCATTGACCAGAAGTGGCAGACAACATGATTTACCATATGTTCATCTAGGTCCCTTTCTATTGTTTATTCTAGAGGTGATATGTGAAATACTAATAGCTCTTTCTATACAAGTGATATACCAGCACCTTATCCTGCAAGTTGACCACAAGAGAACATCAGAATGGCCATACTGGGTCAAACCAATGGTCCAGGTAGCCCAGCATCCTGTCTTCTAACAGTGGCCAATACCAAATGCTTCAGAGGGAATGAACAGAGCAGGGCAATTATCGAGTGATCCATCCCCTGTCTTCCACTTCCAGCTTCTGGCAGCCAGAGGCTTAGGGCTACCTAGAGCTTGGGATTGCATCCCTGACCATCTTGGCTACAGCCATTGATGGACTTATCCTCCATGAATTTATCTAATTCCTTTTTGAACCCAGTTATACTTTTGGCCTTCACAACATCCCCAGGCAATGAGTTCCACAGGTTGACTGTGCATTGTGTGAACAAGTATTTCATTTTGTTTGTTTTAAGCCTGCTGCCTTTTAATTTCATTGAGTGGCCCCTGATTCTTGTGTTACGTGAAGGGCTAAATAACACTTCCCTATTCACTTTTTCCACACCATTTATGATTTTATAGACGTCTATCATATGGCTCTTAGTCATCTTCTTTCCAAGCTGAACAGTCCCCATCTTTTTAATCTCTCCATATGGAAGCTCTTCCATATTCTTAATCATTTTTGTTGCCGTTCTCTGTACCTTTTCCATTTCTAATATATTTTTTTTAGATGAAGTGATCAGAACTTTAAGGAATGGACATACCATGCTTTTATATAGTGGCATTATGATATTTACTGTGTATCTATCCTTTTCCTAATGATTTCTAACATTCTGTTAGTTTTTTTGACTGCCGCCACACATTGAGCAGATGTTTTCAGAGAACTATCCACAATGACTTCAATATCTCTTTCTGGAGTGGTAATAACTAATTTAGACTCCATCATTTTATAAGTGTAGTTGGGAATATGTTTTCCAAAATGCACTACTTTGCATTTATCAACACTGAATTTCATCAAACATTTTGTTGCCCAGTCACCCAGTTTTTAGATATCCCATTGTAACTCTTCACAGTCAGCTTTGGACTTAACTATCTTGAGTAATTGTATCATCTGCAAATTTTGACACCTCGCTGTTTAAACCATTTTACAGAACCTTGTATCTCTGCAGAACCTTATTAACTTCAATGGGACATAAAATTCCATTCATCTGGATAACCTTGCCTTACGCTGTTTTAAATAAAACATGCCACTTCTGCAATTATTATTTATGGGCCTGCAGCCATTATGCATGCACGTAATCCCATTAAAGACATAATTTTCTATCTAATCAAATCTATTTTATCTCTCTCATCTCTGACATTCCTAAATCACTCAACACCAGCTGAAAACTGAGGATTAAAAGAGGTTTAACTGTTAATTTGAGAAACATTCTATTAATTCTGAATATCTCAATGATAAACATTTTATCTTTCGGTTATTTTTATGATTAAGGTTTAGTGCTATTTTAAGTTAATAATTTAGTTTATAAAAAAGTTGATAAGTACAATATATTGTAAATTAATTTGTTTTAGCTAGCATGATCAGATGGGCTCGTGCTCTGCCTCTGAACAGTCTAAAATAGAATTAGCTATACAGAAGTGTCTAATATCAGTCTCTATTGTCACCTAAAGCTCATGTTATATTTCTTGAAGAAGAGACTCAGACGGACTAGAGCAGCATCAGCCCCAATTATCCCTTCATTCCTATTGATCCTCCACCACACTGTTAGTAAGGAAGCTAGACCAATATTAGCTCCAATTAACCACTGGATTGTTGATAGGGCAAAATTGTTGGAGCTCCAGATCCACTAATTATAAGCCACCTAATTCTGGTGGCGCCTTAATTGGAGATTATACAATCAAATCCATGGCACTACTGGAGTAGAAAGGCAGTTTGTACTATACTCAACAAAGCTTTAAGATTTGAACAGTAAATATTACACTAGCATTTCAGATGCAATTAGGGTGACCAGACGTCCTGATTTTATCGGGACTGTCCCGATATTTATTTGTTTGTCCCGCGTCCCGACTGATGTTCGGTCGGGACGTGAATTGTCACGATATTTTGCCCTCCAGCGCACAAGCGGAGGAGGCTCGCGCCCCCCACCCCACCCCAACTCCATCCCGGCCCCACCCCAATTCCGCCCCTTCCCTCCCCCATTGGATTCCTCCCCAAATTCCCACCCTTGCCCCGCCCCCAGCCACGCCCCATTGGATCCCTCCCCAAATCCCCACCCTGGCCCCGCCTCTTTCCCAAGCACGCCTCATTCCTCCTCCTCCCCCTCCCTCCCAGGCTAATCAGCTGTATGGCAGCGCAAGTGCTGGAGGGAGGGGGGAGAAGCAGGATGCGGCAGCCCACTCAGGGGAGGCGAAGGCGGAGCGGAGGCGAGCTGGTGTGGGGGGGCTGGGCGTGGAGCTGCCGGAGGGTGCTCAGCCCCCACCAATTTTTCCTATGCTCCGGTGGCTCTTGGGTTGTTGTTGGTTTTTTTTTGCTTTTGTTTTTGTTTTTTCCGCCATTGTTTTTTTGGCCAAACTGGACAATCTCTATGCAAAAGAATAAATGGACACAAATCTGACATTAGGAATCATAACATTCAAAAACCAGTGGGAGAACACTTCAGTCTCTCTAACCACTCAGTGACAGACTTGAAGGTGGCAATTTTGCAACAAAAAAAGCTTCAAAAACAGACTTCAAAGAGAGACTGCTGAACTTGAATTAATATGCAAATTAGATGCAATTAACTTAGGTTTAAACAGATTATCACTTCAAACGTTTTTTTTCTCCTGCTGATGACAGCTCATCTCAATAGATTGGCCTCTTACAGTTGGTATGGCTACTTCCACCTTTTTATGTTCTCTGCATGTATAAATATCTTCTATGTGTTCCATTCTATGCATCCGATGAAGTGGGCTGTAGCCCACGAAAGCTTATGCTCAAATAAATTTGTTAGTTTCTAAGGAGCCACAAGTACTCCTGTTTTTTAAATACCTTTGGGACCTCTGCATTTAACCATATTATTGTGTCTGGCTCTTCCCCTGGCCACATCATATGCTGATTTGACCCCAAAAAAAATTGAACATGAACAAACACTGAGAGCGTAGTATTTTGGAGATGACTCAGACATGTTTTAAAATAACTTCTGCAACTAACAACACAAAATAACTTCCAAAGTCAACATAATACTGCTGATGCTGCTTTTATCTAGCCTGGCCATATTCCCTCTGTCAGGGACTGATTCTCATTTACACTAAGATTACTTTATACCTCTCTGGCAATGTAAAGTATCCTAAAAGTGGAAATAAATTATATTCATAACCTATGTTAAGACACCTCGCCCAGAGTTGTGTAACGTAGCCTTAGTTTAAATGAGAATCAAGAACCTCTGCAACTGGCTCCTGCCTCTCCCTGTGTGAGATTCTGAGGCTTTATCTTCATTACCAAAAAGTGGGTTTTTACCATGGACTAACTAAAACACATTAGCTATCCCACTGCAAACGTCTAGTGGAGACAAGGCTCTATAATTTAACTACAAGATAATATAGGTGAGGTGAAATACAGTAGCAGGTATAGTGTTGGCCTCACTTAGCTACCTCATGGGAAAAAAATACAGTCTTGTCTCCTCTGGATTGTACAGTTAGATAGCTGACGTGCATCAGTTAGCCCACTATAAAAAAATACCTTTTTTTCCCGTGAAGACATAGCCTGTGAATCAACAGAAAGTATGGCACTTAGTGTCCTCAGGGTCTTTGACAACTTTAAATCTTATTGCAGGTCAATCCTTTATAACACAGAGCAAACCACTGCTCATTCGCACATATAGGTGTAACTTCAACCAAAGTTGATTTCAGTATGTTCAGTGTTTGAGATCCCATCTAAGTTTAATGAGTCTGCACACTTGTGTAAAGTTAAACACATGCGTGATTGCAAGATCGAGGCCTTAAATTTCAAGAAAAGTACTGCTGCTAGTAATAAATACATGCCACTTATTTGCTTATCATTTACAATGAGAAAAAATTATATTGCTCTTTTGAGACAATGAAGCAGCAATACATTTTCAGTTTTTAATAATGCTATCTAAACCAGTTGCACTGAATTCTGTTATGGGAGTAGAACAACATTCATTTCTCACTACAGTATTATTTGCATTTTAACAAACTCAGAGATTTAATATAGGCAACAATTAAACCCTTGCTACACTGACTACATGAAAATTATATACATTTTAAGTATAAAATGTTTAAAATTGTTTTCTTTTCTTTTTATGAAAACAACTATAGTCACAAAATAGTGCAGAGAGTACAATCACCAAGTGCAACAGTATAACACTTAATGGTGATTTTCTTGTATGTCTATCATGTGCAATGTTTAGAATGTCATTGACTATAATAGTAAATGTGAAAAATCCATAATATTACATACTGAAATAGATATCATTATCATGTTTGTCAAACTTAAAATAATATTTTTGGAAAATGTATCATTATGAATGTACATACCACATGCATTTTTATTTCCTCCTTGAATTTCAGAATATTGTTAAATTTATCGATTAATACATTCCAAGGCTAGACGGGACCATTGTGATCATCTAGTCTGACCTCCTGCGTAGCACAGGCCATTGAACTTCCCCAAAATAATTCCTTTTGAAAGAGAGAGGTTTTTTTTTAAAATCCAGTCTTGATTTAAAAATTGCCAGCCATTGAGAATCTACTGAAACAATTGGTAAATTGTTCCAATTATTAGTTACCCTCAAGAGAAGCACAAGGACAAGGCGTAGGGCTGGATTATTGCATTAAACCACAGCCGCCTCATAGGTGGCAGTGAGGTGATGTAGTACCTCAGCAGTGGCTTGATCCTGCTCCACTGAAGTCAATGGGAGTTTTGTCATTCACTGTAACAGGAACAGGATCAAGCCTTAGGAGCTCTTTGGGAGTCATGCCTCAGCCAAGAAGACAACACTTCCCAGAAGTGCAGAAGCACAGGGCACCATGGGCCTTGCACCACCATTAAAAAAAAGATTCAAGGTTTGCACCGCTCCCTGCTAGCTCCGTTTTTAGAGCTGATAAAAAGATAGAATTGTTTTTAAAAAAACAGATTCCAAAATATTATAATAAATAGAAGCATCAAATTAGGTTTGTTATTATTATTGAAGTCTGGAAATTCATGGAAGTTTCATGAATTTTAGACAAATGTTTGTTCATCTGAAAATTCATATGGGAAGTGGGTTTTGGTTTGTTGGGTTTTTTTGTTTGTTTGTTTTTTTAAATTCTCCTATTTAAAAAGATTAGAGAAAAGAAACAATATCAGGTGATCAATGCTGCAACATGAGTAATGTACAATTACAGCAAATAGTGAAACAACCAATAAGCTGCAAAGCAGACTTACACCTCCATTTGCAGAAGACAGGATGGGTCAGATAACCACAAAAAGGATTCAGTTGCAATGAATATTATAAATTCAAATAGTTTGATCAACCTTAATTACGCTAGAACTGATTCAGCAAGCTACTAAGACATGTGCCAAATTTTAATCACCTGAGTGCTCCCAATGGGATCTGCTTACATACCTTGCTGGATTTTTACTATATTTGGGATTTTCAGATTAAAGAGAGAGCTAATTGAACATATTTCTCAATTTATTATGTCCAATATGCTCTGATTTCTAGTTCTATAATCCCACAGAGTTTTGCAGGGCATTTCGTTGTTGTTTTTACATTCTGCATACCATAAATCAAACTTCCCACTGCTGTTCATGGGTATTCTTCATTTTATTTCAAGAGTTGATCAAAGTTAGGAAACTCTTTAGTCACTTCATCCATCGCAGTAGTATCTGACTGCTCTGAAATACTTAAAAACAGAGTTTCAATTCCATTTGGTCTGTGATGACCTGGCCCTTGACACTACATGGAATAGAGATTGGTGAATTAATTCTGCTTACTGTCTTTCTTCATTAAAGCCCCAATGTTGCAAGTTCCACAAATGCACAGGAGAATTCAGTGGGGCTCAGGGATACTTCCACATAATACAACTTCCAAGACGAGGGCCGAAGACTGTCAGCAGGATTCAATCAGTGCCAACTGTGATGGCGATTTTTTGGGATGAGGCTCTCGATCCTTTAAAACATAGACTAAGATTGCCAATTTATTTCTTATAAAGTCACCGGTCATCAATTTCTAAAGAATTTCAGTCAATATGGGCCAGGGCAGGTGAGTAGAGATAAAAACCTGTACCAATCCATTCATCCTCTTATGTTTATTTTATTGTATTTAAGGAAATACATTGTACTAATGTAACATAGGAAAATAAAATTTAAAAACACATCAGGCAACAACAGTAATTGACGTTACAATGTTCTTTGAATTATGTGGGCCAAATTCAATGCTGGTATGAACTGGTGTTGCTTAGAACTCCCCTGGTTTACTCCACAAGAGAATTTGGCCTGTATATCTGTAAACTGAGTGTAAGTACATTCTTTTGTTAGTTTTTTAACTATAAAACTAAAGTACACCCCTGGGTCAGATCTTCAACTGTTGTAAAACATCATAGCTCCACTGACTGCAATGTAGCTACAGTGGTTTACAGCAGCTGAAAATACGGCTCTGGAGTATTTAAATGTAAATACATGCAGAAAGGCTCTTTTTCCCAAATGAATGCTGAGCCATGGAAGGTAAAATGTTTACAAACAAAACCTTTTTTACAAAAAGGAAAAGAGACTTTTAAAAGTCAAGAAAATGCAGCCATCTAATGCTTTCTCATTTACTGATTAGATGGGGCTTGTAAGGATAGTTTAGTTCTTCCACCTGCCTTTGCAGCTTGACATTAACAATGGTTCTCTAGTGGGATGCTGAATTAAGAGGCATTTTGTTTGTATTGTTAGAATCTTAATCGAAACAGTCACAGAGAAATGTTTTATTATGGAGAGGAAAGGGCTCTTAATAAGGCTCTAAGGAAACTGAGTTTTAATGATGCTTAACACAATGTTTTAAACCACACACTTCATCTACATGTTATTTCTTGTTAAATGCTAGTTATTTAACAGCGGTCTGGCACCAGATTGCCTGCTGAGGATAGTTAGGGTTTGCTCATACAATCTCTAACCATCTGAATAGTTGGAGCGATAACTGCAATTTTAATTCTTTGTGTATTTTACTTCTTGACACTCTTTGTTGAACTACTGTATACAAGAGATCTACTTAGCATGTTAATAAATGTAAATACAATGAACCATAAAGCTATAGGTACTGAAATGTATAATTTGGAGCACTGGGAGTTAGGCCAAGATTTTCAAAAATAATTACATCTCTCATGCCCATTGGAGCTGCTAAGAGCTCAGCAGTTCTGAAAACCAGGCTGTTATGTGCCTAAATATGAACATAGAAGCCTAACTTCAGGCACCCAGGCCCAGATAGGAGTTAGGTGCTTAAATACCATTGAGGCTCTAGGCCTCTTTTATTAAAGTCTTGGCCTTAAACTTAACAGCCACAATCACAAAAAGGTGAAAAAGACAGCTGTATATTAGGAACTCCAATGGTTACTTTATTAAAAGGTAATAATTAATAATTAGGGCTCCATGTCTGTCACGGAGGTCACAGAAGTCACAGATTCCGTGACTTCCTGTGACTTCTGCAGTGGCCGGTGTGGCTGATCCCAGGGCCGCCCAAGCAGCTAGCCCCGGAGCCAGCTGCTCAGGCAGCCCTGGGGACAGCCCCACCGGCTGCTGCTAGAGCGGGTCTGCAGCGAGCCTCTTGGGCTGTCTCACAGCCAGCCGCACCAGTCGCTGCTCTGGCGGCCCTGGGCAGCTGGCCCCAACAGCAGCCAGAGCGGCTGTGGGCCCCCCAGGCCTCCTGCCTCCTGGCAGCAGCTGAAGCAGCGGTGGGCCTCCCAGGGCTCCCCTTTCAGTGGGAGCCAGAGCAGCAGCGGGCCCCGTGGGGTTCCTCTCCTGCAGCGGGCCCCTGGCTATCCCCCCCACAGCGCTCTCCCACCCCCCACCCTCCACCCAGATTCAATCATGAGTATTTTTAGTAAAAGTCATGGACAGGTCATGGGGCTGTGATATTTTGTTTTTTACCCTTGATCTGTTCATGACTTTTACTAAAAATACTCATGATTATATTGTAACCTTATTATTAATTGCTGATTAGACTCATTTTTGTTGAGAAAAAATATAAAAATAGAAAATTTCACTTAACTTACTTAGCTACCAATTCATATATATATTTTAACCACATTTGGTGTGAATGTGTTTGTTTTAAAGTGTCATTTTTTCACATAGGAAATTTCCACATTTCAGTGGGATTCTATAGAATGGCTTACTCAAAAGGCCACTGTCAACTCTGGATACAAAATTAGAAGCCACTTTTTAATATATAGCCCAAAGGGTTATTAAGAGTCGTATTCAGTATCATTGATTTAAAAGTATCAGGGGGTAGCCGTGTTAGTCTGTATCTACAAAAACAACAAAGAGTCTGGTGGCACCTTATCTGTTAGTCTTTAAGGTGCCACCAGACTCTTTGTTGTTTTTATTGATTTAAAAGAATGTTTAGAAATATTGACTCTCACCCACACATAAGGAAGACAGAAATGAAATAAAAATGCAGCCCTTTCAAAAATCACAGTGACTTGAAAGTCTGATCTTCATCCTTTATAGGCAGAGCAGTGGCAAGAAAGGTAAACTTTAGAGCAAGTTTTTTAAAACAAAGATGAGCCTCATTCCTGAAGTAGACATTAATTTGAATTAATGTACCATGACTTGGAAGGGTATGGTGAACTTGTGACATTCAGAGGAGGGAAAAGTGTCACAGTTCAGAGAGGGCTGACCCAATTCATGGATTGAAAATGTGAATTTTAGACATTTAAAAAAAAAAGATTTCAGGGACACAAGACACAAATACAGTATTTCTACCTAGCCTAGAAAAGGAGGAAATACCTGTATGATCTTCCATTTTGCTAAGGTTTCTCTTCCTAGAATTCTTTTTTTAAAAAGCAGATATATTCTAAAGAAGTGAAAGAAAACAAATATGAAATTTTGATAAGGTGACTTTCAATCCTGGGACATATTACCAATGGTCTAATTAGAGAGTTAATGTTCAAGAAGAAGGTGGAAATCATGAAATAATTTAGAACCCCCAAACACATCGGTCAGTATGCAAATCTAATAACCAGTCAGTTATTGATGTTGACATTTTTTGTGTTGTTCCAAGATGGGGACTTTGCATTTTATGGTAGCAGGGCAATCTAAAGGCCGTGTAAAAAAAAAAAAAAAAAAAAAATGGAAAAGACTGAAAAATCCCAGCAATTATTAAAGACTTACGAACTGAAACACCCATGTATATTAATGGATCTAAACATCCTTGTTTAGATAACCAGGGTCATGGAATTTATTCTCTGCTGCCATTTCTGATGGATTAAAAAAAAAGTGATTTAAGTCAATATGGAATTTAAATCAAAAGCATCCATGTGGATGACTAGTAAACAGGAAACTCCCTGGAAAATCTCAATGGTAGCCATAGTCTCACGAGAAGAAGAACAACAACAACAATAGTCAGGCTTCACAGATAAATTCTTCAAGTCTGTGCACTCTAAATATGAAAGAAGGAATAATCTCCACCTGGAGGCTTAGTGAAGCATAAAGGATAATAGTGATGGAAAGTACAATACTGTATCCCAATAATAGACATGTCCTCAGTACTTATCTACAATTTGGGACAAATTGTTGGCCCTTGCTAATGTCCTTTTGCACCTCCACAGTTACTCAAAGAGACCTTAAACCAGGCATGAAGACTAATAAGGCAATTGTAGCTGTATTTCCCCTCCAAGGTCCATCAAGAGAACACACTATAGGCTTCCAGATCCTCAACCATCATCTCTCTTGGGTAGAGATCCACGTTTCTCCCTCTTTAACTGGGTTTTTTCAGGCTGCACAATTCTCTGTGTACACTGTGATATTCCCAGCAAGCCAGACTGCCTAAATAGGCCAGCAAAGACTATGAACAGCTTTAAATGCCAGCTGTTACAAGTTACCACACAGATCTTTCTGAGCAAGCACATTTATTCTTAAGGTAAAAGCATTACAGAGAAAATAGTAAAAAGAATAAAAGAACGTATGTGCATGCTAAAAAGCTTATCAGAGATCACCTCTCAATTCCAACAAGGGTTCTGGTAGGAGTCACTCCTATCAACCCCACAATGGGGTGTTTCTTGTGGTTACAAGTTTATAACTGTCTTAGCTCACACCTAGCACCACCATAAATAGGTTAATCTTTCCATTACACAATTTGATATTTAGACTCCGAGAACAGGTAATCAGCAGTAAATGGTTCCTTGTCAGATCACAACTTCAAAAGGCTGGGTTTTTGCATAGCTGGAGATGGGGAATTTGCATTCACTGCCCCCTAGAGATTCCCCAGGCAAACAACTTAACACTCTTTGTCCCAAAAGTCCAATTGTGTATAGCATGTTGTTCAATACAGTTCTTTCAAGTTCATAACTCTATGCTCACATCTCCCCCCTAGAGAGATCCTGACCCACAATAATACACAACCTTCCCATTTAATACAATGGACTCTAAAGATTCTTAAACTTAATCCAATAAGGTTTTTCAAGAATATTGCAGGAAATTGCCACATCTGTCAGATGACTCCAACAGTGCTAGCATACATACACTTAATTTGTTAGTGTTTATAAAATACTTCGAGAACAGGTAGAATTCATAAGTGCAAAATTGATTTTTAGAATAGTTTTGAGCAAAACTGTAAGAACTATAAACATTCCTGTCTGCGCATCTTTCATGTATTACCCACGGGGTCTAGAAATAACCTTTACCCTGGAAAACTGTTTGAAAAAGCATTGCATGCCTAGTACTATACACCTATGTTTATTAACAAAACATTCTATTACTTATAGATAGTGGACCAATTCCTAGTTCATGTAAATCACCACACATCATTGTTGTCAGTAGAGATTTGCCCATTTACATCAGCTGAGTATCTAACCCAAAGAGTTCATCTATTCTACAGTTACCAAACCTAATCTTATGTTCCTTTCTAATAAGTAAATATCCTATTGGCTGAAACAGAAATTTAGTCTCAGGAAGAACTGAAATACAAAATTATAAATCAATATTTATTGCTGTATAATTGTATATAAACACCAGAAGGAGTTTGGTATAAGGAGTGCTGTGCAATGACTGGGGCACAGGCCATCAGGCCTAGTGATCAGAGCCCAGAGTCACAACCAAAGACGGCATTAAGTACCCCCGCAAAGGTCAGAGCCAGAGACAAAGTCAGGTGCCAGGCCAGGAGTCGGAGACAGAGGTAAGGCAGAGGAGCAGGGACCTGGAGTAGGGCAGGACAGCAGGAACTGGGAGTAGATAGGAGTCTGAGATAGGAGGACAGGAACCAGGAGCAGGCGAGGGAGCGGGACTCAGGAGTCAGGTAATCAGGAGGGGTACATAGCAGCAAACAGCCAGGGATTCCATAGCTGCTCAGACAAGTTACTTCCTTGTTTATATAGAGTCCCTCAGACAATTGCAGGAGTTGGATGTTTCCCTGAGTTGAGAGCTTTGGGGGAGGAGCACCTGTAATCACCATATTCCTCATTTATATATATTTGTGATATTGCATATAAAGCAGGCCATGTGAGGTATCAGGGGAAAAGTTATGATCTGCTGAAAGTTGTAGTTCTATCTAATTATGTATATCATTAGTGCATATGAAGTTACCAGATTGTGTTGTATGGTTGTCACTAAAACATGCTGTAAGTTGGGGAATCAGCAGCTCCCCAGAGACAACAGCAAGGAAAAGTAACCAACGCCCGAGTAGGTGTCGAACAACCATCAACAGCCATTGTCCAGCAAGGGAGCTACATTGCAATGACTCACTTGCACAAGGCCACACCAGGGGAATTGCTCAGCCTTGCCTGGTGATTCAGCAGTGCCCACCAGACATGCCTGGATTTGTGTTCTCAAAGCACAGTGGCCCCACGCTTCGCCTTTCAAAGGCTGATGTATATCCGCTGTCCATTCATGAAGTAGTGAACCAATTAATAAACTTGCACTGCTCATCTTGAGCAGTGCAGGATGGTATATTCCTGAGGTACAAGGCTAGGAGCTAGGGGGAATTGTCTGGTGCCTTTCTCTGTGTGATTCATGAGTGGCTCTGTGATCATTCATGCTATCTAGCTGGGTATTGTGATGAATTATCACAGTGCCCAGAGGGGTTTGCTGCTTGTCACTAGCAAAGCATTGTAAGAGACAGACTAGGCTGGAGAGTTAAGGGGACACAGCGGTCCCACAGTCCCAGGCTGGACCCCGGGGATTCCTGTCACAGGGAGCAAGGGCCTCTGCAAGCTGACACTTCCTTGGTTACTCAAGTGAGTTGCTAGGTGTTTGTTATAGCCTGGGGATGCACGGGCCTGGGTTCGAGGCTTATGATCCTTCACAACGTGGTGGCTATATTCTATAGTAGGTTTTACAGCTTACATGTTCATGTATAAAGATAGGAAATAGCTGTCTTAGAAATCCGTTTGATGGATCTGCTGAACACGGTGCAATTCAAATTTGTTTTAATAGATATTTATCAGAAAAAGTAACCCAAAATATTGCTGCTGGATGACTGGCATAAGTCCTTCCACAGATGATTTTCACTTGTCTCTGCAGTCCTAACCTTTGCTAAAATGAGTTTAGACTATGGACAAAAAAAAAAGTTGGTGTTTGCCAAGTGAAATCTGGAGCCTGGGATGGTCCCTATTCATCATGGACAGTTTTCATTTCTATCTGTCTGACCTTCTCAGCCAGAAAAATTAATTCGGCTAGTCATAAACAACCTTTTTTTTTTTACCATACATATGCTCCACCTTAACCTTGTGGTGCCTCCAGGTAATTCTCCATGCTGATTTGTTCTTGTCTGACATCTCTGTGTGCTGGGATTTAGGTTAACCTTTTATACTTCTATAACAGATGCTTCGTACACTCCAGTCAGGAACTTTGTTAATTGCTTCTCCGATGGCAAGACCATCTCAGTTGCAAGGGATTAGGAAAGATTCAGAAAATCAACCACAGGTAAATTAGAATTGGATCAGACACTTTCCCATTGGAAAAAAAATGTAAATGTTAAAAGCTAGGTTTGATCCTCATGTTCATGCATGGTTTCAAAATAGGATTTGTCAATTGCAAATGCAAAGCAGCTCCAGTTTTATATTACAGACTTTGTCTGTTTTATATTCTGAAACATTAAAACTGAAGAAACAACCTGCCAAGTATTGATGTAAGCTTATTGACAAAACAGAATGCTTCACAGTAAGGACATCATCTCACAAGGCTCCACGCAACGTCTCTGTAATTACTGTTTCAGTCTCTGCCTATCAGATCTCTGGCATACTGTGCTTGATTCACCAAAAATAAAAAAATAAAGAATTAGCGGATGTAAGTAGGAATAAATTACCTGAAACAAATAATCTTTCTGGGCTGACAAAACTAGACCTTTCATAAAATGAGCAGTTAGACTTTTTACTGAGGTTTAGGAATAATGGGTATGCTCTGCAATGTCTTGTTCATTAAAGCCCCCTCCAGCTGTGCACAGAACTCTAGCATGCTCTCTAGAAAGGTATAGCACTATAGCAAAATCTGGAAAAGAAATGTGACAGAAATAGGCTTATATCTTAATGTGTGTGAAATGCATGTGCTTTCAGTGTGCAAACTGTGCATATACTTAAGGCAAGGAGAAGATCCAGCTAACGCTTCAATTGGTGTTGATTGATCAGTTCCATTTTGGGGATTTGTTTTTATTTTTTTGTGCAATACCAAAATAACTAACCTTTCCACAGGATACAAAAATAGAAACAAAGACATAGGAACAAACTTCTGATTTCAATTACACCAGTGTAACTAGGAACAGAATTCACCTCTGATACACGAGTTCTTGACCCTTAACTTTTAAGTTTGGCTTTGGGAGAAGAAGCTTCAGAATTTGCTCAATTCTACTTACATTTTCTGCCATTTTGTAAACTCTCTCATCATTCCAGATGATTTCCTATTTTCTACTCCAGTCTGCTCCTTGCTTTATAGTTTCCACATTTAATTAACCTAGACTATTGATATTGAGTTAGTCTTTGCTATAAATGACACCACTTGCATAAAAGTTCAAATGCACAGTGGTTTTGTCAGCTGTGAAGTACATAAAGATTTTAGTTGTTTGTTGGGCCAAGTTCCAACCCTATTCAAAGGAAGCATCAGCTTGCTATGTAAGGCTGAGAAGAAAGAAGGCAGCTCTATTGCATGGGATCTTCAAGCTTCCCAGGTGTAAGGGGATGAGTTCCTGGTATCCAACATTCCACCAATCCCGTTGCAAGAGCCTCCTCTTTCCTCCCTCTTCCTGTGCTGCCCCTTTGGAAAAGGAAGACAGATGGGATCTGGGCCAAGAATTATTTTAAATTAATAATAAAAAAAAAAAACAGCAAACTTCTAGTTGTTACACTGCTCTACAGCCAAAATGCTTCTGAAATAAATGTAGTCAAACTTTACTAATTCTGGGTCACTGAGAACGAAAATGATGCTTAAAATTGTTGATTGGCTCTAGTTTTCAAGATATGCTATTGGGTCAGTATATACGACCCTTGACTTGGGAATGGCGGAGGATAAGTGAGTTATAAAGGGAAGGGATCTCAATTTAAACCAGAAATGACTAAAATACATCTTTGACTGGATCTGTAAATAAATCTATGACTGGGTTTGGACAGTACTTGCTTTTTAGGCAAACCAATGAATGATGCAATCTGAAGCTGGTATTGCGTCATACATGATATGAATTGCATCATGTTATTCCTAGAAGTCATGGATGATGCAATCATAACGAAGCTTACATCACTCTGCTGAACAAATTGCCCTATATCAGCTCTAGAAATCACAGTGTCGTGCTCTCTTATTTGTCAGTGTTTGATTTTGCAAAGGGACACATTTCTGTTTAGCCAAAGTGAGCAGAGATGCCTCGTACTTGTGTGAACAGTGCAGATAACTTCTGCTATGTTTGTGGTGAAGTGACTTTTGCATCACAAAAGCACAGTATAACCACTCTGGTTAAGTAAGCCTATCACCTTTATTTTGGCTGCAAAATTGGAGATCAGGACAAGAGGTGGGCCCCACACATATGCTGCAACACTTGTGCAACAAATCTTGGCCAGTGGTTGAACAGGAAAAGGAAATCTATGCCTTTTGCAGTGCCAATGATTTGGAGACAGCCAACAGATCATACCAGCAATTGTTACTTCTGCATGGTGCCTCCAGTTGGGAAAGGTGTGTTAAAGAAGAAAAAGTGGACTGTGCATTATCCAAACATTCCATCAGCTATACGCCCAGTACCCCACGGAGAAGGACTGCCGGGTCCTGATGCACCAGAATCATTCTCACTTGAGTCAGACGAGGAAGAGGATGAAACTTCTGGTCCTGAACCATCGATGTCACAGGACCCACATTTTCTCCCATCCTCCTCCTCTGAACCACACCTCATAACACAAGGTGAACTGAATGACCTTGTCAGGGATTTGGAACTACCCAAGAGTAAGGCAGAACTGTTGAGCTCCAGTGGAATCTCCTGGCAGGTGATGTTAGGGTTTCCATGTTCCATGACCGTCAAAAGGATCTTGTCCCATTCTTCTTCATGGAAGGTGATCTTGTAGCCTGCAACAACATTGATGGTGTGATGGCAGCCCTCAACATCGTTCACGATCCAGATGAGTGGAGACTCTTCATTGATTCATCGAAGACAAGTCTTAAAGCTGTTTTACTGCATAATGGCAATGTTTTGCCATCAATTCCAGTTGGTCATGCAGTCCATATGAAGGAAACCTATGACAACATGAAACAACTTTTGAGGTGCATAAACTATGACCAACATCAGTGGCAGCTTTGTGGCGATTTGAAGGTTGTTGCTCTCTTGCTTGGTCTGCAGACTGGATACACAAAGTACTGCTGTTTTCTCTGCGAATGGGATAGTCGTGCAAGAGATTCCCACTACATCAAGAAAGATTGGCCACTCCGACAGTCATTGGAGCCTGGGAGGAAAAGTGTTCAGCATCCACCACTTGTTGAATCAAGGAAGATTTTGTTACCACCCTTACACATCAAGCTGGGTCTGATGAAGAAATTTGTCAAGGCCATTGATAAAACACAAGCAGCTTTCAAGTACCTCCGGGGAAAATTTCCAAGGTTAAGTGAAGCTAAGATAAAGGAAGGTGTCTTTGTTGGTCCTCAGATTTGTGAACTTCTTCGAGATGATGTATTTGACCATGCACTGCGTGGCAAGGAAAAGACGGCATGGAAAGCCTTCCGGTTAGTGGCAATAAATTTTCTCGGAAACAACAAGGCAGACAACTACAGGTTGTTGGTGGAAAACCTCCTCAAGGCATACAAAAGCCTTGGTTGCAACATGTCACTAAAGATACATTTTTTTGCACTCTCATCTAGATTTTTTTCCACCGAACTGTGGAGCAGTGAGCGACGAGCAAGGCGAGCGATTTCACCAGGACATTGCAACAATGGAGAAACGCTATCAGGGCAAATGGAGCCCATCAATGCTTGCAGACTATTGCTGGACAGTGACAAGAGATGCTCCATTTAATGAATACAAGAGACAAGCCAAGAAGCGCCGAGTAGACACTGAATAGGACTAAACTATGTACATAATAGTTTTTTGCCTTTTGTTTCATAATAAATTTTATTTATATAATCCTTTTGCTGATTTTTAAAGTGTTACATAAACAGGACAGGTGAAATATTATCATGTAAAGCAACCATAAACACATGAAAAGACCTAGGTTTACAATTTTTGATTAAAACTCTACCTTCTACACAATATACATAGACCTAAAATGTAAAAACTTAAATATCTTAGAAACAGTAGCCAATCAGTTGTTTTAATTGTCATATTTGAATTCAGCACATCAAAATACATAATAAATAGCACAATTTATCTCTGAAGCAGACAACTTCTCAAAAATTGTAGACCAGTATATGCCTGTGATTTCTGGTGTGTGGCAGTAGGGATGTTTGTTGTCACACTGCTAATTCTGTGTCCCACCAGTATCCTGAGGTGAAGCTATGTAGAAATATTAATTATTTATTCCTCACAGTTTGCCACGAGGTAAGTATCATCAATCCCATTAACAATATAGAAAAAGGGGGACTGAAAAGTGTTGGGGTGAGATTCTGTGTGGGTGCACCTAGCAGAGGCACAACAACTTGCAGCCTGGGAGGTGAGGTGCCCAAAATGGCTTTAAACCACCTTTGTACCCTCCCAATCCTGGGCTGTTCTGTGGGCTGCAGAGTCCTCAGGTGTAATGTAGCATGCCCTGTTGCTGCAGCCCTGCCAGAGTTTGCAACCAGGTCTATACTATGGGGGCCTTTGTCTGTTAGTGCCTCTGTGACAAGATGGGAAACTACACCTACCTTGTTCCATGCCCAGTATGTCTCTGTGCCCAATTCTGCATTTGTCAAGTCGTAGTCATAGAATCATAGAATATTAGGATTGGAAGTGACCTCAGGAGGTCATCTAGTCCAACCTCCTGCTCAAAGCAGGGCCAACACCAACTAAATCATCATGATCTAAGCCCTCCTTGCCAAGTCCTCAGTAGTCTCTATCCCCTTCCAGCTGGTGGGCAGTCAGATGTGGCTCTAGTGGGGATTAATCAGCCCTATGTCTCCTGGATTGTAGATCTTCTTCTCCCGAAGACTCCACATGGAGCAGTTAAGAGAACCCAGGCTCACCACACCACTGGGCTCCAGCTCAGTGCCCATGTTTGGAGCCACCAGAACCAGTCCTTCTGATCCCTTGCTGCTCCCTGAGTTACATTCTCTCTCTCCTCCTTTGTAGGCTTCCTCAGCCTCCTGTCCTGCTTCTCCCTCTTTGGAGTGTCATTTTCTCTAGCAGCTTCTCACCACTCTGCTGGAGGGATCCTCTCTCTGGCAGCCACCCTACCCATCGACCTTACAGCCCTTTTATCCTCATGGCTGCTGTGGGGTTGCCAATCAGCTCTGGCTGAGAAGGAGGCCATTGCTTTGCTAACCTGCTGGTTGATGAAACAGCTGGGGTGTATAAACAGGGTTCTAAGTGGCAGCCCTATGGCTGTATTCTGAAGTTCCTGCACTGAGGAGTGCCCCACTGGCCATAATTGGGAGATTTAGGTACCTTTTATGCCCCTTCAGTCTTTTACCAAGAGGGTCTCACCCTTGGTTTCCGGAAGTGCTGAGCGATCTCATGTAACTTTTGAAAAATTAGGACCTGATGAATATCCCAAGGTCACCTGGTAACTCTTCTGCTCCTGGATATGAAAGAATAAAGGCCTGAAGAATCAGTCAGAGGCCAATCACAGGGTCCCGGAATTTACACTAGGGCAGCTCTCAAACCCCCACCATGATAGCTGCTGTGGAGCATTGTTCTGTGGTTCTTCACTATGTTTTGGAAGTTGTGCACTACAGATTATAGAATTCTCCCTGCAGACATCAACACAGTGCCCTATCCTATGTTACTGAATGCAGGAATTTGCCCTTGGATCGCTGAATTGGCTGAAAGATTCAGAATGCAAAGTGATGTGGAGATGGACAACCCTCTACTGACTATCCATCTGATCTAAGGAGGTTTGCAAGTTTATTTTCCCAACAAGTACTGGGTTCAGGAAATGTGCTCTTGAAAGACTGATAGATTCAGAAACTCTTGTCTGAGATGAATAACTTGTGAACAGGTCTTCACCACACTCCTTTGTCAGACTTTCAGCACAAATGCATTGGACATATATCTATTCTCTGTCCTAGTGTTCTTTTTAAGAGGACTATAATATCCCGATAAAGCCTTTGACTGTATCTCAAATTCATATGTTGTTCCAGTTTTTGGGGCTCTGCCTGCATGGATTTGTGATAAGAACAATATCATAAGCGGTTCACACAATTTATTCTTTTGAGTCAGATGCAAAGAGCTTGATTTAATTTTTCTGTCTCATCCATGTTTTTCATTTTTGCCATAGCACTAAAAATAGAAAATATAAAAAATAATTAAAACAGGAAGTTTTATAAGTATTAAATTGATCAAAGCACAAACCAATACAGTTATGATCAGTGCAATTTTTATTAAGAAGTCTGAGAATGTCAGTTTAAATTCTCAGTATTTACTAATAGATGTTCCTATCTAAAATTGTGTTGATCAAAGCATGAGTATCCCACTAAATGTAATAAAATTGTGGTTTGATCATTTCCTCTGCAAAATACTTTGCATTGACCTGGACTAACCTTAAAGAGCTCTTTGTTCAGTTCATATAAATTAAGCTTCCATAGTTATGTAAAATGTTGGATGATCCCTCTGTATTCTAACCCCATCTCAACTAACCATCTGCAACATATGTAGCTATGTATCTGAAAAGGGGCAGGGGTGAGGGGGCAGGGTTTGCAGACTGCACTTCAAACTGTAGGAATCCCCCTACCCATCTGTAAAGGGCAGTAGATATGAAGCAGCTGCCATTTTGTGTTTCAGGTCCAGTATGGTTTGTTACAGTCCGAGCTGCTATACTCTCTTATGGAGATTTTATATTCATTCTTTCTTTGTTGTTTTTTTTTAATCTGACATAGTAGTCACTTACACCAAACAAAATATGTATTTTTCAGTGTATGAGACAATATAACACCATCCTTCAAATCCAACAAGAGATTTCTCCATTGCACTTTCCTTCTCTCATTCCGTTCCCCCACTCTTCCCTTAACTTGACCTACAATTGATTCTCCTAATTCCCCCTCTTCACTATCCAACTGTCTCGCTACATTTGCTTTAATCCACCAGGAGTGTGTTATCATAGAATATCAGGGTTGGAAGGGACCTCAGGAGGTCATCTAGTCCAACCCCCTGCTCAAAGCAGAGCCAATCACCAACTAAATCATCCCAGCCAGGGCTTTGTCAAGCATGACCTTAAAAACCTCTAAGGAAGGAGATTCCACCACCTCTCTAGGTAACCCATTCCAGTGCTTCACCACCCTCGTAGTGAAAAACTTTTTCCAAATATCCAACCTAAACCTCCCCCACTGCAACTTGAGACTATTACGCCAAATCTCCCCCACTGCAACTTGAGACTATTACTCCTTGTTCTGTCATTTGCTACCCCTGAGAACAGTCTAGATCCATCCTCTTTGGAACCCCATTTCAGGTAGTTGAAAGCAGCTATCAAATCCCGCCTCATTCTTCTCTTCTGCAGACTAAACAATCCCAGTTCTCTCAGCCTCTCCTCATAAGTCATGTGCCCCCTAATTATTTTTGTTGTCCTCCGCTGGAATCTTTCCAATTTTTCCACATCCTTCTTGTAGTCTGGGGCCCAAAACTGGACACAGTACTCCAGATCAGTCCTCACCAATGCTGAATAGAGGGGAACGATCACGTACCTCGATCTGCTGGCAATGCTCCGACTTATACAGTCCAACATGCCGTTAGCCTTCTTGGCAACAAGGGCACACTGTTGACTCATATCCAGCTTCTCATCCACTGTAACCCTTAGGTCCTTTTCTGCAGCACTGCTGCCTAGCCATTCAGTCCCCAGTCTGTAGCAGTGCATGGGATTCTTCCATCCTAAGTACAGGACTCTGCACTTGTCTTTGTTGAACCTCATCAGATTTCTTTTGGCCCAATTCTCTAACTTGTCTAGGCCCCTCTGTATCCTAACCCTACCCTCCAGCATATCTACCACTCCTCCCAGTTTAGTGTCATGTGCAAACTTGCTGAGGGTGCAATCCATGCCATTCTACACATCATTAATGAAGATATTGAACAAAACCAACCCCAGGACTGACCCTTGGGGCACTCGGCTTGATACCGGCTGCCAACTAGACATGGAGTCATTGATCATTATCCATTCAGTCCGATGATCTAGCCAGCTTTCTATACACCCTATAGTCCATTCATCCAGCCCATACTTCTTTAACTTGCTAACAAGAATACTGTGGAAGACCATATCAGAAGCTTTGCTAAAGTCAAGGAATAACACATCCACTTCTTTCCCCTCATCCACAGAGCCAGTTATCTCATCGTAGAAGACAATTAGGTTAGTCAGGCATGATTTACCCTTGGTGAATCCATGCTGACGGTTTCTGATTGCTTTCCTTTCCTCAAGGTGCTTCAAAATTGATTCTCTGAGGACCTACTCCATTATTTTTCCAGGGATTGAGGTGAGGCTGACTGGCCTGTAGTTCCCTGGATCCTCCTTCCCTTTTTTTAAAGATGGGCACTACATTAGCCTTTTTCCAGTCATCCAGCTATGAGTTTTACCCCACTCGCCATGAGTTTTCAAAGATAATCACATCAGCCAACTCCTTTAGCACCCTTGGATGCAGTGCATCCAGCCCCATGGACTTGTGCTCTTCCAGCTTTCCTAAATAGTCCTGAACCACTTCTTTCTCCACAGAGGGCTAGTTACCTCCTCCCCATACTGTGCTGCTCAGTGCAGTAGTCTGGGAGCTGACCTTGTTCATGAACACAGAGGTTGGTTCTATAATTCTCCATATCCTTTTTCTGATGCTATTGCAGGGTGCTACAACTTGTAGATGTATTTGAATAAGGATGCTTATCCCAATCGTCAGATCTTTTTCTCTTACCCATCTCTGCTAAGGACAAGGTTCATTTTTATTCTTCCTTTTTGTGAACAGTGATTCTTTCCCTATGTGAGAGTAAGGCAGAATCTGAATGAATGGTTAAATGTATAATCATTCTTTTTAGTACCAATGATGTTAGTTGTTGGATCTTGTCAGCATTGTTCAGCTACTCTGTTTCCCAGACTGTTTCTTTCCAATTCCTTCAGGTTTTTACATATATTGATATTCACCCAGAAGAATAATGTTTTAACTACCAATAACTGTCTCTCATCTTCCATAATTTATGAATCTCTTCTTAACATATAATCTGTAAGTATCACTGTTCCCCTTGACTCTAAAACTTAAAGCCAGACAGCGCAGTAGTGAACAGAACTTGCATATAACTGTCACTTTCTGCAATCTCTCAGAAATCTGCAGATTAGATAAAGTTTGTATTAGCTTCACGTCTAAAAGAAAAAGCTATTAGAGGCACCCTGTGGCTTCAAAATCCATTTTGTTTATTTTATTTACATTTTAACAATGTTTGACGAGGTAAACCTCTTAAAAATATTATATCGGTCGTGAGAAAGGGTGCTGAATCTTAAGAAGGCAAATACTCTCATCCATGATAAATGACTCCCTCAAAAGTGAATTAAATTACAGCAGTCAATCAAAAATATGACTTCGTTCTTTGGAATGTAAAGACTGCATTTCCAAAAAAGAGGGCAATATAGAATTACCAGAATATACCTTTGCTCAAATGAGGATGAACAGGAGACAGGATAGTCAATGATTTCAGAGAGGACAGAAACCATTTAAGAGTGTAAACCAGACTGATAAATTATTAGAAACTTTTCCTAATACGCACTCCAGGTTCTTGAAAATTAAAATATGTCATTATTATTGCTACCTTCCAAGTAGGACTAGCCAATTTAATCTGCTATATACTGTAGAAGGCAGTGTTAAAGAAATTGTAACAATTATATTGAAGGATAATGAAGGACATTAAGCCTGAATAAATGTGTTTTCAGTCAGTTCTGCACATTCATGTCCAGTATAAGATCAAGCGTTAAATCACTTTAGTATGAATATCAGCACTAAAGATATTTATCCTTGTGTAAATTGCCAATTTTTTTTATGAGCATGGAAATGATATAATCTAAGTATATTTCAAAAGCAAGTGTCTAATCAGAGGAACATATCCTCCAGTTGGTTGATGATGGTACTGTTAAGCCACTGACTGGAGGACTCTTGGCAAAAAAAAGAAGAAAAAACAAAAACAAACCGTAACTGAAATATAAGGTCTTGTCTATACTAAGGACTTTTAACAAACAAATTTCACTAGAAGTAGCAGTGCTGGAGCACTAATCCAGATAGATCTCGGGCAGTCACCACCATCAATAATGTTACTGTATCCCAGAAGAGAATGGTTGCCATTTAAAAAAAAAAAAAAATCAGCATTTGCCCACACATAAAACACAATTATCACAGTCATTTGATAAGTGCAGAAGGGAAATATAGTACCTCAGATATCCACATGTGTTTAGTTTTGTCAAATGCACACATTAGAAGAACTGTAAAGCTTGCTTTTATCTCAACCTATACATTATATTATGAATCCTTATATAATATTTTATATTGTGTACAGTATTATGGCATTTTCGCACAAGCTTGAGACAACTAGCTGAAATTTTGTGCACATTTGGTTCATGTTCAGCAGAAAAGTTAAGAACAGAGATTGGATCTATTCTCCAAGGTATTTACCTGTTTTAAATAAGTCTGCTGGATGCCACAACTAATTCCTTTTCTCAGCAACAAAAATGCATTTGTCTATGTAGAGAGGTTAGCCAGGGCTCATCTCTCTCTCTGGGGCAGCAGGGAACCACACCGCCTCACTAAATTGGGGAATAGGTCTTGCGGGGAATTAGTCCAGCCGCAGGAGTTGTCCTCTGCGGCCTTTGTGATGGTAGAAATAACACAGTAAGCCCAGGCCCTACGTCAGGGTGGGGCACTGGTGAGTCAGGCACTCAGGCAGGGGCTGAGCAATAACAGCATATAAACAGTAAGCCCAGACCCTAGGTCAGGGCGGGGCAATGGTGAGTCAGGCGCTCAGGCTCTCAGACAGGGGCTGAGCAGTAACAGTATATAAACAGCAGGCCCAAGCCCTAGGTTCCAAAGGGCCTGGGAGAGGGAGAGATGGCCACTTGCAAGTTGGGTGGCAGGAGGGATGCAGGCCCTCCCATTCCACTGCATCCCAGCCCAGGGCCTTAGCAGCAGCAGAAGACCCACTGTTGCGTCAGTGGGGATCCTGGCTGCAACACACTGACATGGGTTCTGACAGTGCTGCAGCCAAACTAGGGTGGGCTGCCCCGGGGATACTTCCGGACTCCCCCTTTTGAGGTACCTGGGTCAGGGTGGTGTCCTCAGGGGGGGTCCAGTACCATGGGTTCATCGGGATTGCTGGAAAGGGGTAGACTTGGCAACTCCTTCTGGTAGCTGGTGCGGGGCAAGCTCGGCAACTCCTCCAGGTAACTGGCATGGGACAGGCTCGGCGACTCCTCCAGGTAACTGGCGTGGGGCAGGCTCGGCGACTCCTCTGGGTAACTGGGGTGGGGCAGGTCGGGCCAGTCCTTGGGTTTACCAAAGCCCCGAGGTTTTCCCAATCATGAGCCAGGACGGAGGCGTCTGGCCTCCCCGGCGGCTGATCTCTCAGTGAGCCCTGAGGTCGGGTCTTTATACTTCCGGGGCAATGCCTGACCCTCTCGGGGAAGGGATCAGAGCTCCCTGGCTCTGTCCACTCTGGTGTCCAGATGGACTTGTCTCTCTCCAGGGCAGCAAGGAACTACACCACCTCACTACACACACACCCCTCAAGTCTGACTCCCGCTCGTCAGGGCCAGACTCTTCCATCCCTCCTAGGCGGGATGGGAAGTCGGCATTCGCATGGTCTTTGCCGGCCCTATGCCGGATGGTGAAAGCATAGGGCTGTAATGCCAGGGACCAGCGCAGTAGTCTAGTGTTGTTGTTTTTCATTCTTGTTAACCACTGGAGTGGGGCATGGTCCATGACTAGTGTAAATGGGGCCCCGAGGAGGTAGTACCACAGGGCGTCACAGGCCCATTTCACTGTGAGTGCTTCTTTCTCTATTACCACATAGTTCTTCTTGCAGGGGAATAATTTCAGCTAAGATATAAGACCGGGTGGTCTGCTCCATCATTTTCGCGGGACAGGACGGCTGGCGCGGGACAGGTCGGGGCCAGTCCTCAGATTTACCGCAGGTCCCTGGGGTTTCCCAATCGCGAGCTAGGCCAGAGGCGTCTGGACTCCCCGGCGACTGCTCTCCCAGTGAGCCCTGAGGTCCGGCCTTTATACTTCCGGGGCAACACCTGACCCTCTGGGGGGTGGGCTCAGAGCTCCCTGGCTCCACCCACTCTGGTGTCTGGAGGGACTCGTTTCTCTCTGGGGCAGCAGGGAACCACACCACCTCACTACAGTCTAATAGAAGAATGTCAATTATCCCAATAAAGCAGATGTCTTTCAAGTGTGATGGGTCCTCTAAATTCTTGACTTCATAGTAAAACAACCTATTGTTCACCCACTTAGCCTTATGGCCATACATGCATAACTTTTTTTCAGAAATAAAGAAATCAGTAACTCAAATGTTTCATATCTTTTAGAGACAAGATGGTGCGATAATATCTTTTATTGAACCAACTTCTGTTGGTGAGAGAGACAAGCTTTCGAGCTGCACAGAGCTTTTATTTAGACCACTTCGGTGCAGCTCTATAGCTTGTCTCTTTCACTAACAGAAGTTGGTCCAATAAAAGATATTACCTCACTCATCTTGTCTCTCCAATTTCCTGGGACCAACATGGCTGCAACACTGAAAACAACAGAGGATGGCTGAGAGCTATGGCCATATATTTTTAAAATATAGCATCTCCATTCACCATACAGTCATTTCAAAAGATATTGCTTGTGGTATCTCAGATCACTGTGGTGTTAGTTTCATCACTGAGATGGCCTTCTTATTTTCTCTGCTGTTAGATTTAGGCTAAATATCAAATGTAAATAATGTTCTGTTACTCTGTGGAGTTCTCAATGTCTCCCCAAAGGCTACCAGTAATGACCTCTTGTTGAAAAGAATAAACGTAATGTTGTCCAGTATTTCTCAAGATAGTTTTACTTTGATTTCAGAGCTGTAGCAATCTACCTGACCAAGTCATCAAAAAGATATACCCCACAGCTCATGTAGAATTTGGGGAAATTACAACCTAGAAGGATATTACAAAAAAAAACCTTAAAATGCACATGACATTGCTTTGTTCGATGTGCAGGGACCTCACATCACAGGATATGATTAGGCTTGACTTGCTGTGCGGTTATACAAATACCAAAAAGACACATTGTCCTTACCCAGTTTGGAGTAAAATGCCCCCAAGAAGAAGATATGCCTTTGCTGTGTAGACATACCATTAGTGGTCTTAGCTAGGTCAAAGTTCAACTCCTCCCTTCCCCGCCTTATGGGTGGTGAAGGCACCACGTGAGCTCCTGGAAAGGGTTTGGGCCAGCTCCTACAGCCACTCAGGAAGGAAGGATGGTCTAGTAGTCAGGGCACTTGCCTAGGACTTAAGTGGCCTAGGTTCAATTGCTGAATTGGCCATAAACTTCCTATGTGATCTTGGGCAAGTCACTTAATCTACCCTTACCTCATTTCCTCATCTGTAAAATAGAGATAATATTTACTTACCTCAAAGGGGAGTTGTGAGTAATGAAATCCATTAATGATTTTGAGGTACTCAGATACAACAATGATGATGCCTAGATAGATAGCTGTGCCCAAATGAAACAAATTTCTTGGTTTAATTGAGGTCAAGGCAATATTGGTCAGTCTCTTCCACTGTTCATCCAACTACACAGGGCCTGTTGGCTGGGACTGATTCCAGGGCCCCAATGCACTGCCTGCCCTCTATCACAGGGAGCTCTACTCAACACTTTTGGGCAATTCTGTAGATTAGATCTGACCAGTTCAGGTCCCCCTTCCTTCTCTTCCACCATTTGCAACTCTCCTCCTGCTCACAGAGTTGCAGCATGGCTGCTTCATGACCTGGCCCTCCAACCAGGTCACATTAGGATTTGCCCCAAGGGTCGGTCCTGGGGCAGGTTTTGTTCAATATCTTCATTAATGATCTGGAGGATGGCGTGGACTGCACTCTCAGCAAGTTTGAAGATGACTGGGAGGAGTGGTAGACATGCTGGAGGGTAGGGATAGGATACAAAGGGACCTAGACAAATTAGAGGATTGGGCCAAAAGAAACCTGATGAGGATCAACAAGGACAAGTGCAGAGTCCTGCACTTAAGACGGAAGAATCCCATGCACTGCTACAGACTGGGGACCGAATGGCTAGGCAGCAGTGCTGCAGAAAAGGACCTAAGGGTTACAGTGGATGAGAAGCTGGATATGAGTCAACAGTGTGCCCTTGTTGCCAAGAAGGCTAACGGCATTTTGGGCTGTATAGGTAGGGGCATTGCCAGCAGATCGAGGGTGATCATTTCCCTCTATTTGATATTGGTGAGGCCTCATCTGGAGTGTGTCCAGTTTTGGGCCCCACACTACAAGAAGGATGTGGAAAAATTGGAAAGAGTCCAGCAGAGGCAGGAGCGCTGCCAGCTTTTCTGCCGCCCTGGTGACAGAAGGTCCCACCCCAAAATGCCGCCCCCCACAGAGGTGGCAGAAGGTCCCGCTGCCGAAATACCGCCATGGTCACTGCCCCCCAAATTGTAGCACCCTAGGTGGCCACCTAGGTCACTTAATGGGTTGTGCCGGCCCTGAGCGGAGGTCAAAAAAATGATTAAGGGCTGGAGCACATGACTTATGAGGAGAGGCTGAAGAAACTGGAATTGTTTAGACTGCAAGAAGAGAAGAATGAGGGGGGATTTGATAGCTGCTTTCAACTACCTGAAAGGGGGTGCCAAAGAGAATGGATCTAGACTGTTCTCACTGGTACCAGATGACAGAACAAGGAGTAATGGTCTCAAGTTGCAGTGGGGGAGGTTTAGGTTGGATATTAGGAAAAAGTTTTTCACTAGGAGGGTGGTGAAGCACTGGAATGGGTTTCCTAGAGAGGTGGTGGAATATCCTTCCTTAGAGGTTTTTAAGGTCAGGCTTGACAAAGCCTTGGCTGGGATGATTTAGTTGGGAATTGGTCCTGCTTTGAGCAGGGGGTTGGACTAGATGACCTACTGAGGTCCCTTCCAACCCTGATATTCTATGATTTCTCTTCCATCAGGGAATCCTTCAAAGTCTTTCTGCTCAAATGCCATCAGACAGTCCTTATACCCACCACCATAACTCTTTCACGCCTGCAGCAACCCAGGCAGTCTTCTAATTCACCGCCCCAAGCAGTACCACTCTGCAATGGTTAGTAGGGCACCAAATCCTACCCTCTACTCTGGGTTCCAGTCCAGGGCCCTGTAGCAAACAGTTGCAGTCTGCAATTGCATCCACCTTACTGCTACTTCCCACTGCTACTGGACTACTTCCCACTGTTTTTCTCCAGTCCTCCTAGTCAGACCCTCTCTCCCAGGCCTACCTCAGGTTTGACAGCTCCTCCCAGCTGTCCTTTCAGTTGCCATAGAACCTTCCTCCTGAACTAGCACAATGCACTCCAGTTAGGAGCGAGCCCAGCAGCAGCCACTTCACCCTTGGCAGCTGCATCTCAAGGCTGTCTACAGCCCTATTGCTGGTCAGCAGATTCCTCACAATATCCTCCTGAAGGGATCAGACTTACAGGAGCAATCCCAATGAAGTTGTGTTTCCATGTCTCACTGTTACAGCTTTCCTTAATGCTGTAAAGATCTCAAAATAGTCATGCTTATGAAAAGTAAAGTTACAGAAAAAAAGTCTACGGGCAAAAAAAAAGTGTCAAATAAGGAGGAAAACAGCACATTTCATGGTAGGTTTGGGTTTTGTTTTTTTGCATTGTGTGTGTGTGTGTGTGTGTGTATTTTAAAAGCTTATTTGAAGAGAAAAAAGTATGAAGCTTCTAATCTTCTGTTTGTGTTCACTCAGGTTTAGGATTAGCGTAATTGATACAAACACAGCAGCAGAATGAGGCCAGACATATGGATGGAATTAAGCAGCAGACCATAATTTTTTTAAAACTTTAGTAGAGGGAAGGGTGCTCCTTGCTCATAACATACACACTAATACCAGTCATTTAATTGGTTCCAATGCAGAGTTAAAGGACTCCTTATCATATAACCTGTAACTCAGGGTAGACTCTCCTCAGCCTCCCGCCCAGGACTCCACTATCCCTGAGTCTTACCTCCCACCCCCTGCAAGGCAATGATGATGCCTAGATAGATAGTTGTGCCCAAATGAAACAAATTTCTTGGTTTATTTGAAGTCAAGGCAATATTTCATTGGTTCCAATTAAAAGGGTGTAGAAGACTCAGCCTGTGAAGGTCACAAGATCTCACCCTATCCTATGAGCCCAAGACCCATCACCAAAATCCCAGGTCTTTTACCTCTGGTAGCTGTTCATTTTATCCACACTGGAAACTAGCTGCAAGTTGTAACACATTAACAACTCAACCCAAGTACCAGTACTAATTGCATTCCTACTTAACCCACTGAGCATTGAAAGTGCTACAAGGAAGGTAGAAAACTTCCTGGTTCTCTGCCAAATCCCTTCCTGACCCCCAAACAGGTGAACAACTAGACCCACAGCATCTGTCAGGCCGGATTCCCATTCGTATTCAGGATGGGGCTGCTGAATCAGAGGCAAAAGAGGCTCTAGATGGTCCCCAGTTCCAGGTTCAATCCTGAGAGCTGGGGAATACTGGCCAATCAGCACCCCTTTCTCCAGCTGGCCAGTGGGTGCCAGAGACTTTCAGTCGGAGGAGATATGGTGTCCCTTAGTGAGTGTCTCCCTCTCTCACTGCTAGGTCTGTCCCCTTTTACCACCACCCCCATTAAGTTCTCCCACCTATTGAGGCAGGTGAGTGATATTTATGCAACACTATTTTATACTTCAAGGGGAAAAAACAGGGGTATTTACTTTGCATGGCGGTGCTCCTGAATGGGATGTGGCAGTGGTAAAAAGAATCACAGAAAGAGCTACTTTCTTCTAACACTGAACAAGGGACTTTACTAGAATAAATCTAAAATAGTTCCCCAGAGCTTCTTTGTTTCCCCTCTGCTATATTGTAAAGCCTCAGTCTAGAATCTATTCCTGCTCTCTCCTGCTTGTGTTAAATTGATTTTTTTCCATAGAAGGAAATGTGTACTGTTTCATACTATAGATTTAATAAAACAGTACATATCTTCTCACACTGAGTAAAAGTCAATTTACTAGCTGTAGGCGATTAAACTATTTCTCACTCCTGCTGTGTGGTCACATATATTGTGAGGCTGGAAACCATAACCAAGTTCATTTCATTGAGACCAAGAATAAAGATGATGTGTTTAGATTAAGCAACTTTTTATTTAACAATTTAGAGTATGTTCTTTCCAATGTCCTTTTAAAGGGTATATGTAGTTTTATCTGCTGTACTTAATATTAGCTTTCTCCCTCCTCCTCTCTCTTATTTGCTCAGCTGTTATCCAGAGACTTCAGTGTTGGTAAAACCTCAGAGCATATTACATCTGAAACATGCAAAGCAGTTGTCTCTCTTCTCCTAGTGATAAAGGGCATTCTAGAATAAGGACTGCATTAAAAGTTCAGATCTGAATGTGAGTGCCACAGAAAGCCAGCTGTTTAGATTTGGCTGCAGACTGCTGCAAAATTATCTTATTTGCAAAGCTTGATATGTGGTGATGCAGATGAATGATAACACCATAAACTAGCAAAGGCAGAAAGATTTATTTTACATATGTCTGTGGCTGACTTCAAATTTGATATTTGTGAATATGCAGCTTTGAACACTTCCTCATAAACATGCCATCCAAGCAGCCCCGTGCATACAGCATTTTAATATGGTAAAAGCTTTATTAAGATAGTCCTGTGAATAATGTTATAAAACAAATATTTTAACATGCCACTGAAATAAAATGTTAGTAAGAAAATCAGTTGGCAGTAAAAAAGATTTATGTGCCTGATATGTTTCCAGCAAAAAAGAGTGGAGTTTTCCCCCTGTCAATCAATCAACACATGGTTTATTTTAAAGCAGCGATAATGTAGGTTAGAGATTAAGAGACCACTGGTATACAGACAAGATGAAATTAAGTTTTCTTATATAAAAAAAGCAAAACAAAATAATGACATAATTTAACACCCTCCAACAGCTTCAGAAGAAGAACAGCATGTAGCAACTGGGTCTAAAGTGAATTTGACTAATATCCTGAAAAGGATATAAATAAGCCAGCTGAGATGCAGAAATAAGGTATCATTACTGAGTTGGAGGATGGGGATTATTATTATTATTATTTATTTGATAAATGGCTATAGTCAGAGTTGTACAAACACAAATTTAAAATGCTGAAGAATTTGTTTAATAGATAACCTAAGCCACAATTTTTAAGTGTGGGTACTTAAGTTAGCCACCTTAATCTATAGTTAGGCCCCTAAATCAAAGTAGCCTGATTTTCAAAGGAAACAAGCACTCACACCTTTTACTGGCTTCAGTGTTGGGGCACATTTTCACTATGTCTGAAAATCAGGACACTTTGAGTTAGGTGCCTAAATATGAATTTAGGTGCCTAATGTTAGGCACTCAGGCTTGAATATTTTGGCCCTGGTCTATCATCTACTGAAGAACAGTTGGACACATCTGCACCAGGTAAGGCAGTTGCTCATTTGTCCTGCAGTCTACATATGAGGGACTGAGCCCCATCACCTTTTTTTTTTAAACTTCAATAGGATTTGAGAACATTCAGCACCTCCCAATAGGTGCTCACAAGACCTTGCAGAAGCACACCGTAAGGCAACAGAGTTTGGAGGCCTGTTTTTTAGAATAGAAGGAAATCCAAAACCTATGAAATTATACACACAAACCATGTTAAAAGAACATTAAGGTTGCAAAGTCATCACTTGAAAGTTAGGAAATGCCAGAATTAAGCATCTGAAGTAGTGGGTTTTTTACCCACAAAAGCTTATGCCCAAATAAATCTGCTAGTCTTTAAGGTGCCACCAGGCTCCTCGTTGTTTTTGTGGATACAAAGTAACATGGCTACCCCTCTGATACTTGCCAGAATTAAGATTACCTGTGAAACGTTAATTAAGCCCCCTTGTGTATATATTCATAGATTCATAGAGTCTAGCACTGGAAGGGACCTCGAGAGGTCATTGAGTCCAGTCCCCTGCCCTCATGGCAGGACTAAATACTGTCTAGATCATCCCTGATAGACATTTATCTAACCTACTCTTAAATATCTCCAAAGATGGAGATTCCACAACCTCCCTAGGCACTTTATTCCAGTGTTTAACCACCCTGACAGTTAGGAACTTTTTCCTAATGTCCAGCCTAAACCTCCCTTGCTGCAGTTTAAGCCCATTGCTTCTTGTTCTATCCTTAGAGGCTAAAGTGAACAAGTTTTCTCCCTCCTCCTTATGACACCCTTTTAGATACCTGAAAACTGCTATCATGTCCCCTCTCAGTCTTCTCTTTTCCAAACTAAACAAACCCAATTCTTTCAGCCTTCCTTCATAGGTCATGTTCTCAAGACCTTTAATCATTCTTGTTGCTCTTCTCTGGACCCTCTCCACATCTTTCTTGAAATGCGGTGCCCAGAACTGGACACAATACTCCAGCTGAGGCCTAACCAGAGCAGAGTAGAGCAGAAGAATGACTTCTCGTGTCTTGCTCACAATACACCTGTTAATACATCCCATAATCATGTTTGCTTTTTTTGCAACAGCATCACACTGTTGACTCATATTTAGCTTGTGATCCACTATAACCCCTAGATCCCTTTCTGCCGTACTCCTTCCTAGACAGTCTCTTCCCATTCTGTATGTGTGAAACTGATTTTTCCTTCCTAAGTGGAGCACTTTGCATTTGTCTTTGATAAACTTCATCCTGTTTACCTCAGACCATTTCTCCAATATGAATTGGATACAATCTTTAATTGCATGATCACATATTTTTTCCATAGGATCCTTACCTCATTCAGTGCACAGGTTTGGACCTTCTCTGGGGATAGACCAGGGCTGTCTAGTGAATGATACTGCTGTCTGTAGGACCCTCTGCCTCATATGTTACAGAAGTTGGAAGGTGAGTAGTGACTGATGCAGGGGATTTCAGGAAGAGAAAGGACAGTCTTCTAGTTAAGGCAGTTGAATACTGCTCTGGGGAAATGGATTCTATCCCTGCCTCTACCAGAGCTTTCTATGTTATGCTGGGCAAGTCAGTTGAAAAAAACTTCTCATGTGTCATCACTAATTGTGTGTTTCTAATGCGGACATGACACCCTTGGTCTGATTTGCAGAAGTGCTAAGCATCACAGCTGTAACTCAAGTCAATGAGAAATGTGCTTTGAACTTATAAAGTGCTATACAATGCTAAGTACTCTGAAAAATAGGTCTACATGTCTCAAATTGGGCACCCAAAATTAGTGGATACTTTTAACCTTAATTTCTCTGTAGCACAGTTCCTCATCTAAAAAACGGAGATCCTCATCACAGAGATGTTGTGGCAATACATTCATTGATGTTGCGAAGCACTTAGATCAGTGGTTCTCAACCAGGGGTACATGTACCTCTGGGGATACACTGGGGTCTTCCAAGGGGTACATCAACTCATCTAGATATTTGCCTAGTTATACAACAGGCTACATAAAATGCACTAGCAAAGTCAGTAAAAATTAAAATTTCATAGAGACAGTGACTTATTTATACTGCTCTATATACTATACACTGAAATGTAAATACAATATCTATATTCCAATTGATTAATTTTATAATTATATGGTAAAAATGAGAAAGTGAGCAATTTTTCTGTAATAGCGTGCTTGACACTTGTATTTTTATGTCTGATTTTGTAAGCAAGTAGTTTTTAGGTGAGGTGAAACTTGGGGATATTCAGGAAAAATCAGGTACAGTAAAGAGGTACAGTAGTCTGGAAACTGAGCAATGATCTGACCACTGGACCAAATTCAGTGAAGAATCTTGATCATGTGCTACCTGAGGCACGTTGTGCATATGCTAAGAAAAAGTTCATTTAGCTTGTGCCCAGAAGTCTGGCGCTGTATTTTAGTTTATCTACAACAGTATTCAACCTGTGGTCCGCAGCCCCACTGGGGACTGCAGACTACATCTAAGATTTCCAAAGAGGTGTGCCCCTCCTTTCAAAAATTTTTAGGGGTCTGCAAATGAAAAAAAGTTGAAAATCACTGATTTACAGCATACTTATCTCATTGCTAAAGAGACACATAACATTTTGATTGCCTAAGAGAAAAAGGGATGATCATGGCTAAAATGAGACAAAAAATCATTCTAAATGGTGGCATAAACCCCAAAAGAAAACATGCCTTTTAAATAAGTGCAGTAGTTTTTAATTTCTAAATTGTGCACTGGAGCTTACACTTACTTGTCTTATGAAGAAAAACATATAAATTACCTCAGGGCATGTAAAAAAAATGTGTTGCTTCCCTTCCACCAACACCCCTCTCTCCCCCCCCCCCCCCCCCCCCCGCGCTATCCTTTCTTGGAAGGGCAGAGATTGGTGAGCCAATCAAGAAATTAAAGCTGACATTTTACAACCTGATAGTCATGTTACTGTTTGTTTATTTTTTGTTTGCCTATTTAGAGTGAATGTAGCTATCAGGCAAATACACTCAGGAGTCAACATAGCCTTCGGCAGTCTCTGAAATAATCCTTAAGAAAATGCACTCCCAAAAAGAAAATCTCAGGGGGTTATTGTGGTCTTTTGCATTTTCTTCAGTCAATAGAATGTGTTTAATCATGCTGTAATTCATTTTCAGTTATTTGTTTTTCATTTTAGAAAAGATCACACTCACTAGTTAAGACAAAGGAATCTCAAACTGATCCTGTTTTGGGGAAGCAGGTTGGCTGCATGGAGGGCAAAGCCTTGTTATTTTTTTTCCCTTAACCTTCTTCCATTGTTAGCATTTTTATTGGGACTACTTTTTCTATCCATCTTTTCTAAAACCAGACCCCTTTAGTACTTACTGTCCAACAGGCAGGCCTCGGATTAAAAGGAAAATAACGAAGTATATAGACCTCTACAAATTAACTAAAATAACTTTTTGATTCATCATAGTGTCATAATTCTAAGTTCTGATATCTTGTGATCTACCAAGATTAGAAACAAATGACTCATTGTTTTGGAAAAGGACAGGAATTCTTAGTTATACAATAACTGAAAATTGTTCAAGTGTAATAGTAAAGAAGCAAATATTAAGAGCGCATGGGGAAGTGGTTTTCCTGAAGTTAACTTGGTGGGATTGTTTTCTGTACATCAATAAGAATCCTGGTTTGCCTGTCAGCTGGAGATGGGTTACAGCTTGTCCACAGAAAGATTTAAGCCATAATGGTGGAGGACTTTACTAACAGAGTTTAGGTGAAAGATATATCTTAAAAGAAGGACCTATTCACAGCCTTAAATAATGATGTAAGACTTACATGTGAAAGAGCAAATTCCAGCTGATTAATGCTTGTCACTCTTCCCAGGAGAAGCATCCTTTTCATTCACCTGTTAGGGCTGTTACCTGTGGACTAATAGGTTATGTCTACACTGCATCTGGGAGTGAGCATCCCAGCCCAGGTCCATAGACTTGTGCTAGAGAATCTTGTGCTAGCATGTTAAAAATAGTTGTGTAGACAGTTCTTTGACAATAAGGCTTGAGCAAGCTATTTGGTCTGTAGTGATCTAAATGAGAGCACAACTTGGCCTGTTGTTTTGCAAAACCACCAAGTTAAAGTAAACCTAGTCATATCATCTTCTCTCCTATGATGCAAACTCAAAATTCACAGACAACTTACCAGTTAATATTTGTTTTGTGTTCCAAAAATATGATTCACTGAGATGGTTTCTAAACATGCTGAATTATTTAAGAAACTGCAAAGTCTGCATGTGAAAAGGTTCACATGAACCTTGAAAATTCTTTTGTTGCATTATTTAGTATAGTTATAAATGTCAGGTTACTGTTCATAGAGGTACGGCTGTTTAGAATGGCATTTGCAGAATAATATTTGCCAAAGTTCATGTGAGTATTCCTTTCAATGCTATGGGCAAAGACTTCCCCCTCCCTCCCTTCAATGTGACAGGTCCCTTTAAAGGAGATGCTGCATTTTTGCTCTGTCATCTCACTGTTTCCTGTGGCACCTCAGAAATATCCCGGTTACAATTTCTGTTCCAGAAAGCACCTAAGCGATCTGGGATGGAATTATTTTTAATTAAAATAATTGAACAGACAAAGTAGAATAAGTCAACACAATCATTCATGCAATGTCCCATTAAATATGTTAAAGGGCATGAGCTTCAAGGTATTCATATTTTGTTTTCATGGTGAGCTCAGCATCTGACTCCAGAAGTGATTAATGTGCCACAGTGTGTATCTTTAACCTACTGTTTGTGTTCATAAGAAAACTGATGTAATGATGAGGTGTAATATCAACTGTCATTACTGTGAAGTTCATATTAGAGTTCAGAGGTCCTAAGAAAGCACAAGACTATCTAAACTTTTTGAAAATGTTCTAGTTGTTGCTCAAAACATCTGAACTTTTTGTGACATATATATTTTGTTCAAGGGCAATTACTCAAAATACAGTAAGACCATGTTTTTATATCAACAGATCAGATCAAATTAGGTGAAAAAATTGACTTCCAGGCTGATGTCATGCCAGCCCGGCTTGTGCCTAGAAGGAATTTATTAAGGAGTTACAAGATGCAGAAAATAAGCAGCTGTAATATACTGTTGACTCCTTTCCCATATGCTTCACCACCATTTCTATTGTGTGCTCACTGGTATGATACAGCACGAAGTTCTAAAGGACAGCCAATACTGCTTACCTGTAGTACAATCTCTCTCACAGAGCTAAGTTTACCCCCAGGAATGGGAGAACTGTTCTATGTGACAGGGTTATATCTAGAGAGAAGTAGAAATGAAAGAAACCAAACTAACAATTGAAACAGGAATTCAAAGATCTTCTGGAAAGCGAAAGTGTCTATTCAATAGATGTGGTTGATTATCAGAACCAATACATTGCACAACATTTGGTCAAATAGGCAATAAATACAACAATTTTTTCCCCAGACATGTTACACAATTAAAGCCATGAGTGTCCATGTGCTTAGAGCTAAGCAAAGCAGTAACTGGGATTGCCTTGTAAACACAGCAAGTATAGAATATACTGCTTCATACCAGCAAAAATATCATGATCAATGGTAGATCTGGTTAACTTAAAACAAATACTGTATTGTGATTCTGCATTACTCCTATAGACTGGGTTAACCCATGGAAGAAAGGCCAAATGAAATATAGTTTACAACTATAAAACATAAGCATTATCAGATAAAAACTTAAAGAGGCAGTGAAGATTCATGAAGCAACATCATTACCAGTAGCAGTTGTGTGATATTCAATATGGCAAGTAAAAGTCAGGTTGTGAATTACTGATATTTAATACGCTATTTGGACATTTATACATTTAAGAAAATGTCATTTGACACTAATTCTGCTCCCGAAGTCTGAGCAGACTCAGTTTGAGATAGTTGGTCCAGAAGTTAACAAAAGCGTGAATGAGGGACCGAAAAGGCTGAAGCCTTCTTTCCAGCCAGACTCCTCAGTACTAACATACTTACAGCTGTATGCTTTGGAGTTTTTTTTTTATAATGATGTAGGACTTATTCTGATCTCAGTTCCAGATGTGTAAATGCAGAAGCCCTCCTTTGGTATCAGTGGAGGTCCTTCAGATAGTCAGTAATGTAAATGAAGCCAGAATTTGTTGCAGAATATTCTTAAAAGGACATAACGTCATTTGAGAACCAGAGTACAGCTTTGGGCCTCAGTCCTACGCTGAGAACCAAGTGGGCATGCCTTTTGTGCATATATAAATCTTCGCTGAAGTCAATGGATTTCCACATGGACCCACGTGTCTGAGCTCACAGTTCTCCCTGCAGGTTCATGACCCACCCGAGGACAGCAACCCTCTAGTCATTTCAAATATTATTTGTATTATTGTATTGATAATCCCATAAAATACACAGTAAATATTAATAAAATTCACTAGTTTAACATATGGAGCAAAGCAAAACATGTATTTCAAGGAATTCTTATATTCAGAAATAAAGATCCACCTCCTGTCCCAAGAATGCCTCTTTATAACATTCTACTTAGCATCTTCTCCCAGTAGGCTAAAGTAACTCAAAAGCGCTGAATGGAATTTACTTGTAGAAATTAGCATATTTTCCTATCACAGTAATCCTTGGCCAGTCTGCTATTTATCAGAGAAAATTGGATTCGTGCAATGTAAATGAAACGTTTGGAGAATAGTGGAGGATGTAGATGAGACACTAAGCGTTGATTGAGAAGAATCTCAATTCTCTTTTTTTTAAGTACTCTTGTTAGGTACAAACTTGCCTGAACACCAGGGGTACAACTTGTCACGGCTAAGCTATGCTTCCAGTGCTACCATAGCTCCATTACTTTTTATATTCACACTAGCTCTCATTGAGCTAGCATTAAGAGGTGTGCGTGAGCTGGGAATCACATCCCTTGCTTGTAGTGTAGATGTAGCCTTAGAGGGATAGTTTGGCATGAACGAAGAAAAAACATGTTTGTTTTCTCCCTGGTTTCCTTTCATTACCTCTCCTGCTGTACATCCTGACGGGGCTAGCAGGAAGATATTCTTGTCTTCGTCTCCCTCCGCTTTTAATTTCTCCTGTGTCTTTAATTAAGTTTCCTCCTATGAGCTTTTATTTTATTTATTTATTTATTTTAAGGGCTTACAGCCAGGCTTCCAAAAACACTCTCAGCTCTATTTTTAACATTCGCATTAAAGTTGCATTTAAAAAAATACAAAGAATGGCTGATTACTAATTCCAGTGAAACTATTACTGAGAGACAATCTCTGATCAGAATTATACTAATTAATTTTACATAATCAGTGATTTTTTACAGGAGCAGCTTTGTGAGTTCTTAGAGCTGTCAGACTTCACTTAATGTAAGCTTAATGTAACCTTTT
The DNA here is from genome assembly GCF_027887155.1 of Malaclemys terrapin pileata. Lineage (NCBI taxonomy): Eukaryota > Metazoa > Chordata > Testudines > Emydidae > Malaclemys > Malaclemys terrapin. The sequence continues at coordinate 97,356,298 of NC_071509.1, forward strand.
GTGCTTCATCATACTCCATATCCCTTTTTGCATACTTCATCGTATGCATATCTTTATCTTGCATAACTTTTGTGCTCTATATACCTTTTTAGGTATTTCATAATGTCAACAACTTGTAGACAAAAGTAACACTAAAACCTTTGGGGTATGTTTGAGCTAAAAGGGGAATTATCTTCTTTTGATATTAATTACTACTTTGGTAGCATTAAATAGGAAAAGTGTTTACTAATCTATGCAAAACATTTCCTTTAAGGGCAATCATTTCAAAGCATAATTCAGCACTTGACAGTTTTTGTTAAGCTTGTTTTTGATAATTGGACACGAGGATTTGCTTATAGCCATTTGGATGGAGCTATTTTACTTTCATGGAGCTTTTGAAAACTATCAATCTTAAATATATCACTCAGTCTGCTGAGCCAGCTTGACAGTTTTGATAGCCCATTACAGTAGTTTAAATTTCATTTTTGGAAGATTTCAATAGACGTTTCAGAGTTATGCTACCTTGAAAACTCAAGTTCCACTGAGCTCTGTCTTTGATGTCAGGTCATCATTAGTTAATGCAAATAACCCATGGCAAGTTCTTTTATATTAATATTAACCAAAGAACTTTTGAAGTGCTTCTTTCTTATGCTCTTCTATATTTATAGCTGTACTGGACAGTTCAAGAGACATCACTGTAAATTATTGAGAACTGTTTCTCAATAATTCAATTAATAATTAAGTTAAAACAATAATTAATGGATATGGTATTTATTTGATTAAAAGCAAGTCAGCAATAGCCTGGTAGAAAATGAAGTTATTTGCATTTTATTAAAAAGTGAAAAAGAAATGCACATTGTAAATTATCTCTGTTCTTTTGTCTCTTGAAATGGTAATAGTAATGCAACATGGAGGAGAGCAGGAACAGAAGTGGACAAATTATTTGTGTGTAATTTCAGCAAATCAGAAACCAAGTTTTGACTTGTCATGTTTGCATTCCTGCTTTTGCTTCTCATAAATATTCATCTGAGTGAAGGTTTATTCATTTGGGATGATGCTGAAAATCTATTTTGAACCTGTCACTTAAACTAGTTTAATCACAAAATTGAAAGAGGCATATTTAGCTATCTAAAATATGGCCCATAAATGAAAATGATAGAGCTGTATGACAGAAGCAGTGTCAGCTTCCTAACCATATATACCGGATGTCGCAGCTTCACAGAGCTGATTCATCCTTGGTGGCAGTACTAATAGGACGTGTTAAGATAGGTGAATATGCTGCCCTTTTTTCCACAGAAGAATCCAGGTGTTTAAGGGAATACTCACTGATCTCCACTCAAATATGAAGAAAGATTTTTTTTTTATGCACTGCAAATAAATCTAAACAGAATCCATGTAGGAACCTAATACAAAGTCCATTGAAGTCATGGAAAGACTCCCAATGACTTCAATAACCTTTGGATCAGGCCCAAAATGAACTTTTGCAGACATTCACATTAGATATATTATGCAGTCAGGTTTTTTTAATCTGATCTTCTCTCTCTATCCTTAATAAATCTTGGACTAGAAGACTGTCAACTGCATAGTTTCATTGACTTTAATGAAGTTATACCACCAGTACCAACTAATGATCTAGCCCCCTGTTTTTAAGAATTAGACCACTTGAGTCATAGACTGTTATTGGGGAATTACACTCTGGTCATCCCAGAGATGAGAAAAGGAGAAGTGAAGCAAGTCAATCTGTCAGCTATCCTTGTTGGGATTCTCATTTTAAAGAGGCTTGTACTAAGGTGTCCCATAAGGTATGTCGATCACATATTCATGGTCCAGCAGAAACACAGGAAATATCTACTGACCTAGTCAAGAGTTTGAATTTTGTATTATGTTCATTAAATCAATACTATTTACTACTATACTAAAGCTACTATTAGAACTATCATTGGATGTTACTGATTAACCGTTGGCTAAAATCTTACTTTACTTTGGCATTGTAGAATGAGTTGATTATGATATTTTCCCCTCTCAACATAGGAATCCTTTATGTTCTATGAATTAAGCCTGACCATATTCTGAGATGCATGCTGTTATTACTATATGCATTTACTTTTACACATGAGAATACTGAGAAACAGTAAGGACTAGTGATTTGTCCAATTCTCAATTAGAAGCTTGTGAGAGAGCCAGGAAAATAAATGTGTAAATAGACAATTTTTTGGTTTGGCAAATTGAAAACAACATCACTTCAGTCAACCCAAAACAAACATTTCATTTCAGTTTTGAGGGTTTTCTAAAAGTTTTAATTCTTTTTTCCCCTAAATAAAATTGAGAGAAAGTCCAAAGTGAAAACATTCTTCTAAACCAAAAAGTTAACCATTTTGACATTTCCTATTTTTTTCTTTTCTTGGTGAGTTTTTTTTTTCCAAACCAAAACACTTCTCCAAAACTGACCCAAATTTCAGAATTATTTTGGTCAAACCAAATCTGCATTTTTTATTTATTTTTTTTTTGGTAGAAAAAAGGCATGAAGCCAGCAATAAAACCCAGATTCCCCATCTCCTAGGCCTGTGTTCTAACTAGAGTACTATCATTAACATATTTGCAAACACTCACAAGTAAGTTATCTGGGTATGTCTAAAATATTGAGATACCACACATTTACAGAATGTATGAATAATGAGATTGTGTGATCAAAAAGCTCGTGTTTTGCTAACAGAAATTGGAAAATGTTGCAAGTCAGAAGGATTTGCTATGAACAAAGATTCAGCCTAGCATGCAGGCTTCTTGGTGGTATCCATTAAACTGTTAAATAAAAGGGAGAGTAAATACAATTACTGAACCCCAAAATAGCTAAACAATCTGTGTGCTTACAGCAGTGTTAAGGGAATATGTTTGTAGGTATGCCTGACAGCCTTTTAGTAGAGAACACTGCAGAGATTTTATCTTCCCAGGAAGAAGCAGTTTACAGTGGAGGTAACAAGGTATTTTCAGCTATGAAGTTTTTTTCTGTGACTTATTTTTACTATTTTTTGCAATTCTTCCGATTTAGTAGGCAAGCCCCTAGGTGTCAGTATTTTGTCAAAAACATGTCTGAAAGATATAACTAATGGATGTATGTAAGTACAGCTGTTCAAAATGTTCACAACCAAACTTAAGACTACACATATGTGGTTTGGTTGGTTTACAAAATTGAAAACTCGGGTTATATTTCTTAAAGGGTTTGATCAGGGTGGATTTCTCTGTGAATATAATTTTTACACTTTTTAATAATAGTATCATTAGTATTGTTGCTTACAAATTCATAACTGTCTCAGCTTCAGAACCAGAACAACCATGAATATGTCAGTCTTTCCTTTATACAGCTAGGGCCTTTGATCTTGACCTTCTCTAACAGGTGATCAGCAGACAATGGCCCACTCCTAACTGGAAAAGGGGAAAATCCAGTTGTGAAGTTTGAAGGTCTGACATCTACCACAACCAGAGGTTTGAATTGTGGTGACCTCTGGTCAGCTTTTCAGCATTTGTGTTGGTCCTTCAATTGTTTTAATATGTTTTCTTAATAATGCTTTCACCTTAAGAATCAATGTGCTTGCTTAGAAGGGGCGGTGTGGTAACTTGAAACTGCAAGCAATTATGCTGGTCAGAACTTCTGGAGAAAAAGCAAAGCACATACCCTGACCTTTTAGGCAGTCTGACCTGCTGGGGATATCACAGTGTAGGCAGGGAACTGTGCAGCCTGAGAACCCCTTTGTCAGCAGAGCAAGAGATGTAGGTCTCCTCCCCAGCGAAGCGATGGCTGAGGAGCCAGAAGCTAGTGGGTGTCCTTGAGGGACCATGGAGGGGGAATGTTGGTGCACCTATATCAGTGAGTCAGTCTCCCAACCCAGACCAGCACTTTGGGATAGTATGTGGATCACCTCCCATTCCTCTCACCTCTAGAGTACATTATTTTTACACTAGCAGCTCTGACAATAGCTTTGATATATATATATATATATAATCATTCATATATTCAGTAGAAATACAAGGAAGTGGTACGTGTTTAGGTGGAAACCCAATGAAAAATGTTGAAAAATCTTAGGAGAAAGGACATTTAGGAAGAGTCATTTTAAAGGAAATAAAAATAGTAATTGAGGACTAAGATGTTGTCCTTTGTATCTATTCAAAACAGACTGTCTTGTAACCTATGCTCTGGCCAGGGAGAACATTTCATTCTTTAGGGAAGGTAAAGAAGTATGTCACTCCATTATGCAGCTCAAGACAGACCTGTTTAAGGACATATGTTGAACTCAGTTATAAAGTATGATTGAAATTAGAACTGGTCCCTCGACTTAACGAGCTAAGGATCTGACTGCCTACAGAATGAACAGAAAGTCATCTCTCTTCCCCAAAGCTTTCCACCTAAGCTCTTCCTATTAATAGTGACTCAGAGCATGTCTACACTACAAACGCAAGTCAACCTACGTTAGGTCGACTTGAACTACCACAGTAATTACTGTGGTCGTGCATGTCCATACTACCCTCCTATCGGTGGTGCATATCCTCACCAGGAGCACTTTCAGGGCCGGTGCAACCATTTAGGCAACATAGGTGGTCACCTAGGGCACTAGGATTTGGGGGGGCGCCATTTTCTTCGGCAGCGACCAGATCTTTGGTCACCCCGGTCGCCGCCGGCATTTATGTGGAGGGAGCTGGGGCAGTGGAGTGGCACGCAGGGGAACTTCCCACCCCAGCTCAACCCTGCTCCACCTCCTCCCCCAGCATGCCGTGGCTGCTTCACTTCTCCCGCCTCCCAGGCTTGCGGTGCCAATCAACTTAGGCTCCCCACTTCCCCGGACTCTCAGCTCCCTGCCCCGTGCCAAGAACCCGGCTGCCCCCTGTCTCCCTGATGGGAGCACAGCTGCCCTGGTCTCTCGGCTCCCCACAGGGAGCCCAACTGCTCCCCAGACCATAGGTGCGGAGCTCCTCCCCCGGAGTCCAGGTGGGCTGCCAGGCTCTCTGTGTGGAGCCAAGAGCCTCTATGCAGCCAGCTCCCTACAGGGAGCCAGGCGCCTCCAGGCAGCAGCACCCAGGAGCCAACTGGGAGCCGGGCAGATGCAGCCAGGCTCGGAGTGGGGAGTGCCTGGGTGGCAGCCGAGCTGTAGTTATAGCCCCCTGCCTGCCCAGGGGTGACAGCCCAGCTTTCTTGTCAATTTCACAGCTCAGCATGGAGCCATTCAATTGACAAGAATGACAGCCAACAGCCAGTGACTCTGCTTACATAAGTAACACACAGTGTCTACATGGACACGGTCACCCTAACTACACCAACGTAAGTCCTATGCCTCTCTTGGAGGAGGAGTTATATCAGTGTAGTAGGGCACTACATCAGCGGAAGCAAGGCTGTAGTGTGTACATTGGCCTCTTGGGAATCTATGGGAACTATGGGGTTTGGAGTGGAATGACTGCTCAGACCTCAATATGACATACCCCATCACCCAAGAAAGCAATTTGGGGAAACTCTGAGAAGGTCCTCACAATGTGTTCTGCCCAAGACTCATTTCCATAAATGTGCTGGAGCTATGAAAGGGAATTGAGAGTAAAAGAGAGAAGAAGATGTATGTGAGGGGTAGCTGTATCTATCTTATTTTTTTCTAAGATGCTTTTCACCATGGTAAATAAGCACTGCAAAAGTCCCTGATATAAGGGCAGCATTTATCCCTCTCAGGTGAAATCCTTAGACACAGGAACTATGTTAGCAAAAGAGTCTATTTTTCTGCATTAGGCTCTTTCACTAATAAGACACACCATTTTTACCACTCCTCTCATTCCCACAGCTCCTTCACTTGTCAACAGAAAAGTCTGTTGATGACTGAAGTAGCAGGAATTGCGATCTGTTTGTCAAACCCTCCTCCCCATCAAATTCATAGATATAATACAGATTGGTAGTGTTCAGCATAATTATGGCAACAACCTAAGTTTTCCATGTTGGGCTATATTTAAAAAACTGTTAGATATGCTTTATTTATTCTGGCTTTTTTACCCTTTGATCACTAATTTGATATATAAATATGGAAAGAAAATATGAAAGTGATGCTAAATGGCCTTCACCAGCCGTTCTATATCACTGCTTTTGGTAGCATCTTCTGCATTCTGGCCCACAACATTTTGGCACCTGAGGAGGGGAGCTCAAATGATGCCCTCCTGCTCCCTCACTTGGGCCAAAACTTTGAAAGGTCTCAATTCTGCCTTCTTCCTGTTCTACTCCTCTCATGGTACTGTTCTGCTACATACCCCAATAAAGGAGAACTAACAACTTAAAATGCCTTGTTCAAAAAATTTTAAGTATCAGAGGGGTAGCCGTGTTTGCTGCTTTTACAGATCCAGACTAAGAGTCCTGGGGCACCTTATAGACTAACAGACGTATTGGAGCATGAGCTTTTGTGGGTGAATACGAAATTCGTATTCACCCACGAAAGAAATTAGTGTTCACCCATGAAAGCTCATGCTCCAATACGTCTGTTAGTCTATAAGGTGACACAGGACTCTTTGCTGCTTTTACCAAAATTTTAAGTAACACTTAACTTTCAAATGCCTGAACAGCAAATGTAACTTTTCTTGTCTGCATAGTAAACACTGGTATTTTTATCTGTTTGAATAAATCAAAGTGGTGTTTTCCATGCCTTTTTGGTTGCAAAGATTCGAACTGCTTCCTGAAGGTCCACAGTCTGGGCCAGCTCATGCTCTACTGAGATGGTTGCAAGGCTGACCAGCCTCTATGTCATTGTGGAGCATGGATGTGTTATTAACTTCAGCTTGGAGAAGCTGCATTCTCCACTGGCAATTGTTACAGGAAGTGTTAGAAGTATGCGCAGAGCAACAAAAGCATTTGGAATGAGGGTGGTCATCTTATTTGTGCACATATATTCCAGATCAGCCTTTCGGGTTGATCCTGCTGAAATGTATCTTGAAAGGGCTTTCAGTTCAGGAGTTTTGGAATACCATACAACATCCCAAATATACTTCTGTGTTCTTTGAGCTGCATGAAACGTTCAACTGACTGTATTGCACAATCTAGCACCTGGTTAAAGATTTCAACTTTGAATTGTTGTTTGGGGTCTCTTATGGGATTATCTCGTGCCTTGTAATCAAAATGTTGTTTTCTTTGGTGACTCTTGTATTCTTGAATGGGTGGGAAAATAGCTTCAGTGGGAAGTTCCTCTGCCAACTTCCGTGCACTCTTCAGAACGTTTTGAAATCCCTCATCTGACCGGTAAGACTGTAGGTATGACTTTGCTTTGTCCAATTGTTACATTGCTTCAGATATATCAAGGTCAACACGTTGGAGTCTCTTGCTTACAACATTTATTTCAAACAGTATGTCATGCCACAACACTAAGCCACACAGAAATTTGAAGTTATGTACGTTTCTGGTGATACCATTTCCCTCTGCCACTGTTCTCCCACGAACAGTTCCCATCATAGCATTATCCTCCATAATGGTAACTATGGCATCATCCATCTTCCCAATTTGTTGTTTGATAGGCTTTATCACCTCCACTCGACTTTCCCATCATGTGGCAGTATCAGAGAGGATGTTCCCAGATGTTGCTTCAAAATTTGCCATTGATGAGTTGATGCAGAGAAAAATACATAGATGCTTTGAATTACATTAAAAAATTCAGCAGCCTCAAAAGAATCTGATGCTGCATCACTGACCACCAAGTTCAATGAATGAGAACTGCATGGGACAAAAAAATCTCGAGGGTTTAACTCTCGGATCCGTGTCTGCACTCCTCTTCTTTTCTCTAATGTTGACACCATTATTGTAGCTCTGACCTCTCATGTCAGCTATCGCAATTCCCATATCTTCCAGCTTTTTAGGAAGCACATTTGTCATACCAGCTCCTGTAGTATCATCAATGTCAATAAATTCTAGAAAATGCTCTCTGACAATCACCATTGCAGAGACATTTTCACTAGGTTCTGTTGTTGTTACAAAATGCACCATTAAAGTCATTTGTTCCGTATGGCTGATGTCAGGTGTGCAGTCCACTAACAGTAATATCTTGCTGACTTCAGATCTGCCACAATCTTCTGTGACTTTTGTTGCCAGTAACTGTATGATCTCATTTTAAATTGTTTTTCCAAGGTAGTGGTATGTGTACACTTCTTGGGTGGTGACTCTTCTTAGATGCTCCTGGAGTACAGCATCAAACTCAGCCATCAGCTCCACAATTTTAAAGGAAGTTTCCATTGTTTGGCACATACATCTGATCTGAAGTGCCATGCAGTGCTAGATTTTGGGTAACAAGCATTCTCACTATGGCAATGAGCCTTTTCAGAACATTTTGCCAGTAAAGAGACTCTGATGCAATCTTCTCTTGATGCTAAACATCTATGGTGGCCTTTAACCTTAGTCTCATCTCAAGCTCTTTCCACCTATGGAATGCTCTCTGGTGATTTGCTGCCTTCTCATGGCAAGCCAGATTTTTCCAGTCCTTTGTTCCTGTAGAACCCAATGTGGCTGGAATATTAGACTGGAAGAGTTTGCAACAAAAACAGTATGGAGCATTCTGGGTTTTTGAGTACATAAGCCATGGCCTCTCCACTTTGTCACCATTAGGGATTTCACACCAGTAATGTGTTGGATGGAAACTTCTATTTTCATGGTCTTTGGGGAACATGAAGTTTCACTTGCTGTGGCCCATGCAGTACAAGGAAGTCCCTCAGGCTACTGCTCAAGTGGGTCCAGAGTCCTGGATCATCTAGACTTAAGGAACTAAACTCAGCAACAGCTGTTTCTTCCGCCTCCACCACACTCTGATCTACACTTTTCTTCAGGAATGTGCATGGTTACAGCCATTTGAGATGGAGATATGGATGCTGCAGTAGCTGCCAGGTCACCTGCACTCTGACTAACTGGAAGATCAGGCATCTCCTCACCATTCACATCCTCACTGGGGCCGGAAGGCTCACAGTGAACATTTGTGTCTATGTATCTCAGGAGAGCTCCTTCCTGCTTAGACAGAAAAGCTTCCTTTGCTTTCTCTCTTTTTTCTCTGAATGCTGCCCCAGATGGGGTTTTTTTCCTTTCACTCATGACTGCTGTTCTATGCCAGCTATAGTGGCTCTCAACACTCAATTGAAGGGGACAAATAAGCAGGGTGGTAGCAGGGCCTGAGTGAGTGAAGATATCAGCATCTTAAGGGCCTACCTGGCTCCTACAACTTCAGTTGACTGCCTGTTCTCCTCAAGTGGGTTCAGAGAAGCAGCAGGAAACAGGATGCTCCCTGAGAAGCTGGTGTTAATCAGTCCAGGCTCCTAGGGGTGCTAGAGAGGTACATAAGAGGCTGCTCCTCCTCTCTCTCCCTGCAGCTCCTGCTTCTTTCAGTTATTCCCTCTCACCTTTTCTCTTGCCTGCCATGTCTCTTGTGCCCTCCTTCCTCCATCACAGCACTCCATCTCTGTGCATCTAGAGCAGAGAGAATACATATGCACCAGCAGCAGACAATTTTCTACACTCTGGGTCCTAGTGCCACCTTCCCTCCCCCCCCACCTCAGTCTGGCATCCTGATTCTGGGCCTTCCACTCTAGCAGTTAGAGGCAGAAGCATACATCTTTTCTTTGTCTCCATTGTACTGGTTCAGTGAATATGCCACCTAATCAATCCTAGCCATTTTTTAAAATTGAACGTTAAGGCCTTGATTCTCCACTATGACTGGGCTGCACTTGGCTGTATCAGAGAGGAAGGGGCACAGGGAGTGGGTTGCTGTTTCTTTATTCAGGCCTTAGCATAAGCTAGGGCTGCCACTGAATTACACTAGTGGATAATCGGATGTAGCAGAGTTTCAATCTCCCCCATGCTCTCTCCAGCCCCTGTCCCTGATATACATAGTATTGCCAACTCCAATGTTTAAAAACTATGAGTCAGTTCCTGCCCCCAAAATCACAAGATAAAATAATGCAAAATGTATTGTTTTGTTAATTTTGCCTTCTGGTAATAGAGTCTTTAGGATTCAGGTTTCCAAGCTCTCTCTGCATCTATGAGGGTTAGAAATATTTAAAAATTAAAGCTGAAATTCTCAGGTAATCACAGGATTCCAGAAGCCGGGGCTTTAAACACTACACAACACTGATAAGTGATAAAATCAGGAGAGTTGGCAATATGCACACTTTCTTCTTCCCATTATGCCTAGGTGAGGCCTCCACATGATTTATACCAGTGAAGATTTCCTCTGCAAAGGGGGAATTCTCTACTGGCTATTCCTAACCACAGTGTGCTCCTTACAATTGTAGGATGCAATGTGGACTTATACTAGTACATCTAGTCCTGTGTGTATAAGTCTCTTTCATCAATTGTAGCATTCCTAGACCCTATCATTTTACACAATTCTATTGATTTCAATTACAGGTTAAGCACTTGTGGACCTACACATGGCATACATCTAAAATGTCATTTGAATGCCAGTTTGGGATTTGTAATTCCAGAACACTACAGAGATGAAAAGTTCTCAACATACTAGCTCAGCAAAATATTACAGCTAACTGGTTTATGAAATTGCATCCACTTAAAATATGAATTGTGTCAGCCAATACTTCGAGATCACAGAATTAAAAACGACTGCTGCTGCAGTCACCAGTGAAAGTATAAATAGACTTTTAGATTATTTAGCTATCAATTCTTTTGGTAAATGCTTTAAAAGGCACTTTGAAAAGATTCATGTCTTTGATATGCCTACGCCTCAGAAAAGTTATATACATGAACAATTATGTGAAGTTCAGAATAATTATACTTGCCTATGCATAATCAAAATAAAAAATAGTTATTTTAAAAAGACAATTAAAGCAGAAGTTAAATGATGAACTTTAAAATATGTTGCCCTAATTATTAGCACAATCCATTTTTAATTTATGGCACTTACAGCGCAATAGATTTTACTTATCAAGTCTTATTAACATAATAAAGTACTATACCCTCATACATGGTTAGGAAGCTAAATTATTGGCTTTATATTTAAGCTTTGCATTGACAGATAGGACTAAATTTGTATTATGTTAAACTTAAAGGTTAAAATATTTGCATTACTGCTGGTTATATTGTCTTGTCAGATCTAAACGTTATTCTGAAAGTTCTATTGAAGGGGACAGTAGACAGAAAGAATAGTCATAATTTTTTTATTAATTTTTAACTATAGGAGATAAGCTACACAGCAAAGCGTTCATAAATGCAAGAATATGTACATCTTCAGACAAAGTCGATCTTCCCATAGCTAGTTAGGAAAGTAATTGAAAAGGTGGTGCCTTTTCAGCTCCAGGGGCACTTGCACACCAATGACACCCTATGTCGTTAGACCTTTTGAGCTTTATTCTGTGCGGATCATGGGCATAAATGATCTCGTTGGTTTTAGATTAATGTATGCTAGCCATTTTGATCATGATGGACATCACAGTAGCTTTTCATACAACTGTCCATAGATTAGGGAACATTATGTGTCATTACCAAGAGATTTGAAACATAGTATCCCTCAAGGTTTTATCTTCTCTAATGTGTTGTTTACTATATGACTCCTCTTACTATGATTAGGATACAAGTGTACATGCTGATGAGCCATAGTTGTACATCTTTTACACTAGGCCCTGCTAGTTCAGTCTCAGCTTTGGAGGTTTGCTTGGATGAAATTGTCACCTCGGCAACTGAGACATTGAAGCTACTTTGTTCTCATGCCTAGGAAGATAGAAATCTCATTTCTGGGTGTGTATCAATAGAAGGAGATCATCTCTCCTTTTCTGTTCCCACTTATTGGAGAGGCAAATTCAGAATTGAGCCAAGTAAAGAATCTTGGTTATTTTTGACCACGCTCTGATATGATACAAAAATGGTTTGTTTCAGCAGCACAATATGTGCTTAATTATCCCTCAACAACCTAACAATAACACAGGTCCTTCTGAATACAAGCATAAATTAGTCTATTATTAAAGTCCCTCTTACTAGACTTTCAATGGGCTTTTCTTTTGCTTGCAATAGTGCACAAAGTAGTAGTATGCCTGCTCTCTGAACTAAATATCTGCAATAATGTTGCACTCACCCTGCATTTTTCTTTAGATTGCCTTCCTGTAAAGTGGCATACTGATTTTGCCTTTCCCTTGTTCATTTTTAAAGCCCAAATGGCATAAGTTGTGACTTATGTGAGACTTCCTCCTTTAGCCTCAACTTGACAGTTATCTGCACTCTGACACCATCTGCCATCTACATACATGTTACATCACTGTATCATGGGCTAGCACTTTTGCTGTGACAGCTTCTAAGGTGAGAAATATACTCCATAACTATCTGCTTCAGCTCCTCTATTCTGAGTTTTTGAAAAGGAGTTGAAAACAATATTTTAGACATTTTAAATTTTAATCTGGATAAGTTGTTTTATAGGACTCTCCCACTTTTTAATGATGATACTATTATATGGTTTATCGCCATTCTAACTAGAATATATTCTAAAATTTTACATAGAACTTTGAATGGCTTGGGGTGCAAGGAACACTTGATAAATCAAATAAATATGATTTTTGTTATTTACTATTTGCAGAAACATATGGAACTCTACACCTGGAGGAAGACAATATCTGAATTTTACTCTATAAATGTCAAGCAAAAGTAGATGTCTTATCTTTTTCTATTGCAAAGACACACTTTGATAGAAAAAAACATCTGTTCAATCCCAAAACAACAAGATATAGACAATGAAAGTTGCTAAGAAGAGGTATAGTCAATGGGACTAGGAAGTAGGAACTAATACCATCTCAGACTCCTCTATCCACAGACAATTCAGCCAATGTTTCTTAGTATCTCCATACCTGAAGTGTAGATAATATATTCACTCACTTTCCTCACCAGGATATCAAGAGGATTAATTAGTTAATGTTGGTAAAGCACGTTGAAGATAAGTGATTATTATTAAGAAGCAGGTTGCTGAGAAGGTGGCACAGGTACAGAGTCTAAGATTGAATTTCCATTCCCATCTTTGACAACTATTAGTAATTTTGGTCTAATGGCATCACTGATAGTTCAAACACCCACAGACAAAGCACTTTTTAAGAGTACAAAATCTGAAGTATAGAAGCAGAATAAACCCCCTGCTGCACCCAAACAATATTCCAAATCAGTATAAGTTGGCACAGGATATTGATGCAGTCATCTGTAATAAATTTCAGTAATATCTTTTTCACATTTTTTAATCTTAAACTGTCAAATTAATCTTTTAAATCAGAATTTAAGCAAACACTGTTGAGCAGATTACAACTGAAATTTAGATTATGTTTTAAAATAATGATTTTAAAAATAAAACAGTTTTTGTTTGGATTTAAATATCCTACAGTGCTTAAAACCTAGAAAATTCCAACAGAGCTGCAACATGAGAACTAGAAAGTGAGAAAAGAAAAAAATTAAACAATGTATTTTCATTGTACAGAGTGATATGTATAAATTAAACAAGTGTTATTATTCATGAAGTGAAAATCTGAATTTTTATAAACTCTAAATTTTATTACTATTTATTACTTGTATTACTGTAGTTCAAAGTCTCAACCAAAATAGATGCCTCAGTACTATGTTAGGTTTAAATACCTAAAGTCAGATTCTGATCCCCTTACTCACATGGAGTACCACTTTATTCCACAAGTAACCCCAATGAAGTCAATGAAACTAATCTTGGAATAAGGTAGTATTGCCCCTTTCTGAGCTGCTAGTCCAATTTCAGGGCCCTGAGGATGTTCCTGTTGGAAGTAGAAATTGACTGAGACTGGTATTCTGTTTCACGCAAATCTTGTTTATTTACAAGGAATGTACGAAGTCCTGCTTCTCTGAATGCGGGAGGGAAAAAAGAACAAAAGTGGCAGTTTCTTAGGTTACACCAAGCCTCGAGACCCAAAAAACTTTCCCCAGTGTCATACTGTGCTCCCAGGCAACTGCTTGTCTTTCTTGCCTTTTGCCTCTGCCTCTGCCTCTTGTTGTGTGTTCTTACACACACATACACACACACACACCACCTACCTCTAACTGGTCACAATACCCTGTGAAACTCCATGCCCACGTGCTGCTAGTTTCTGGGCAGACTATTAAATCTTGTTTTACGTGTGGCCCCTTAACTGTTTTACAGCTATTTTAAGTAAAGGGTGCATTTGCACGTCAGTTTGAATGAGGTTTTAACCACCTATAACAAGATTTTCATAACAGTACTATTCAAAGTGACTAAGGGGATCAGAACCTGGCCCATAAAAAAATAAAATAAAATTTTTTAGAGTCCCTGTCCCAAGGAGCATACAGTTTAAGTAGACCAGACAGACAGAAAGTAGGAGATTGGAAGTATTATTTGAGTAATCTAAATTATTCTCAGATAGCTGAGGTAAGCAAAGTTTGGTTCTTAAAAGAATAAGATTTTTAACCTGACAGCATCCCTATAATGAAGTCTATCAAATCCTTGAAATTTCTCCTCTGGTTACTTTAGCTAAATTAGACTTATCTAAATAGCCTCTCAGAAACTCAGGAAATTTAAAGATTTGAGGCTTGATTCTCATTGCAGTTACACTAGTTTTACACTGAATTCAGTGGAGTTGATCCTGATTTACACCAAAGTGAAATCAGAATTAGGCCCATGGTTCTCATCAGAATTGTACCTTGGCCCTCTTGTGCACATGTAGCATTTTTTAAATTACTTTATATGCAATGCTTTATTTGCCTTAATATGTATGTTTAATGGAATGTTGCATGTGCTGTGGGACCATAACTGATTCAGTACATCTCTCATGCAGCCAAAGCAGTTATGGCTTCTATGGAGCCCTGAGGAGGATCTGAGATTCCATCCTCAGATGGAAATTCTTTGGGGTGCAGCTCCCTGATGGAAGTAACGGGTGCAGTTTGTGCAAAGTGAATCTGGCCCATAATTGTGCATATAAGTTCTTAATTTAAAAACAAACATGAGAAAACTGAACAAAGAATGAAATAAAAAGAAGTCATTTATTTCAATGTACAAGTCAGATGATCAGCAGTGAAACAGACTCATTTTCACATGAGTTGTACATGGAAGCAAATTTTAGGTTAAAGCACTGTTAACCACACCGTCTTGATTTACATGTGCTATCAGTGAAATAAATGCAAATGTGTTAACTCTAGCATGTTAATACCAAGTGGTATGTGCAGTCTCATTCATTCCTGTTATCTGGCTAACTACATTTCTTTCATACCTAAGCCCTGATCCTGCAATTAGATCCATAGAGGCAGACTGTGTGCCTGTGGAGAGCACCAATGAGTTCACTGGGACCCTACATGGGCAGACCCATGTGCATCAGAATAAAATAGTATTTACATCCTTTTCCAAACAGAAACTATGTCTTTACAGCTATACATTAAAATCTATTTTCAATTATCATGAAATATAACCCATGATTTCTAAGAGTGTTTTGTTTGCTATACCAATAGAGCTAAACCCATTGAATAAAGCTTTCTTTTATTATTTTAGGCCTGAGGAAAATTGCAGAACACTTACCTTTTTTAATTAGAGAAATCTATAACAATGTATTTTCACTACAATATTAATTGACAGACTTTTCCCCCCACATACACACTCTAGGATCAAGTAATTACCTCTTATAATGAATGCCAAGAAGGTAATCACTCAGTTTGGTAAATTCCACGCTAGAAGCCAAGGCCCAATTCTGTAATGCAATGTATGAAGACAGACCCCTGCTCCTATATATAACCCCATAAAGTCAGTAGGGTTTCACACAGGTTTAGGAGTCAACTTGTGCACATCTCATTACAGGGGCTGGGCCCAAGTCCTTAGATGAGTATATATGGGAAGAGTGAAGCTGGCATGGTAAAGAATGGGGCAGCAAGGTTCTGGTCATAGAGATGGGGCGTGAGGTGGTGATGGTGAGAAATGGAGTAGCAGGATTTTGATCCAATGCCTCCCGCTTCTGCAGCACTCTTCTGTCCCCACATCTGCCTCATATCCTTCAATAAATTAGCTTTACTGATTTGTATTACACATCAGCTCCAGCTCTTCCTTCTCCACCAGCAAGCCAATAACAGAGACATTCACCCTCTGTTAGCTTCCCTGGCAAATATAAAGAGTGTTATGACCAATTTCTCCCAAATGGCAAATAATACCTCCTCAGCAGTGTGGAGCATTAACAGGCTCATCAATCCAGTGTCCCCGACACCATTCAAAAGACTAATAAAAAGGTCTCCTGTCCAGCTGTTTAGATATTGAGGTGAATGGGAAGAGAAAGTTCTCCATACCTCACAGACCCAAAAATACACATGCAACATAGGGCAATATTGGGTTCTCAGTTTCTCACTATTCTAAAGCACTTTGAGACCTTAAGTGTCAAAGGCACTATATAAAGGCAGATCTCATATTATGCTGTTACAATTGCATGCTCTGCCATGGGAGTAATGTGTTTGTAACCTTAAAATAGACAGCATTTTAGTTATGTTTAGTGTCACTGAAATGAAAAATAATTGCTCACTACGGGGCTATAAATTAAATAAGTTTATTGTGCCAAGGGCAACATTTACTAGAAATTGTAAATAGCAAGCAAGTTAGAAATCACGTAAATTGTGACCCCAGCTAATTAAATTCTGCATCTAATGGAGTGAAATTTATTGACAGCTCACTAAAATGAATTAAGAGACGCAGTAACTGTATTTTGTTGAAAGTAATAAAGTGTTGGGGGTGGGGGTTTGCAAGCACTTAGAAGTTTATTATAAAATTGCTCTGGGCCATACTGTTAACATGTAACAGCTAATTACTATTCTTTAGTCAGCAAAGACATTCCTATTTACTGGAAAATAACTTACTTGGGTTATTGCTTCTAATTTTTATTCTGCTTAAGAAATTGGATGCATTAAATATTAAAACTGGTGAAGGCAATAGATAGATGTGAAGTTAATGGTATCCATATACCAATTTGCATTGTATTAACTTTGTTTTCAATTGGGTTGGCACTCCCATCCTATAATTTAGACTGGTAGGAATAAATACATGCAAATGTGTATGTTACTGAAACAGCTGATACTCTTCTGGGAGAATACATGTCCTTAGATCTGTATGGAGGATCTTTATTTCAGTGTTCTGCTCTCCAGGTCAGCAGTTTATCACAGTCAAGATCTGCCATAGGGATTTAAGATTATATTTTGCCCTCAATTGTAACACATTATTTAAATACTTACTGAGCTAAGCACTGAGTAGGTTGGAGGAACAGAGGGCAGCCACTGACTGAGGAAAGGTAGTATTAAGAAGGAGTGGAGGGAAGGTAGCTTGCTAGAGAGATGAAAGTAGGGTTCTCACTGCTGTCAGATATAGGATGATGCTAAAGGTTATTTAAAGGATGGTATTGTACAGCACAAAGAACGGCATAAAAAATTTCAAGGGAAATAAGAATTGGGAAGTAAAGACTGCAGAGGGTTCAGCACTTCATTTTGTTGATAACTACTGATATAAAAGAGTTAATAAGACAGTGATTAGTATTCTAGGGCACAAATAAAGGGCAGTACTAAAATGGTTGAGAAGTTGGCCAAGGGAATTGGAAATGAGTCTGCTGTAATTGTGCACACTAAATGGAGTGAAGTGAGGAAAAGGTAGTTACAAATACTTAAAATGTCTAATTGTGATTTGTATATGTTATTAGTAGCTGATGGAACAGACAGTATGTGAATACTGGAGATCAGAGGAAAAGAATAAGTGGATGGACATGTGGTGCCAATCAGAAAGTTGGGGAATTTTTGAACAGCAAGAACTTTTGATTAAAAGTCAGCTACGGCCGCCATCTCAGCTGCAAGGGAGCAAACGGGTCAGCAGCTAGTATGGATAATTACCTGAATAGATTTTTATATTAGTGCTGAAAGCAAGCACGTGAATTAGATATGGCAACCTTTTAATGGCCCTAAACAATTGTACCAAAACCTTCCATACTGGACACAGATGCTAGTAGATAACCTAAGGTAGAGAGCCTGCATCTGTTCCTCTTCGGGTCAAGCTAGGATCACCAATTTTGGTTGGACATATTCCTGGAGGTTTCATCACATGATAATCTTTAAAGAGTAATCTTTAATTCCTGGAGACTCCAGGACAATCCTGGAGGGTTGGGAACCCTAGGTCAAGCACTGGCCCTCTTTTCTTGAGAGTCTGGAAGCACCTGACACCAAAACTCAATTACATACAGAAGAGTTCTGTAACCATTTATATATACATAAAAATAGATAAATTAAAGTATTATTCAAGAGAATGGGTACAGACCAACAGACCAAAATGGAGGTGGGAAACTTAAGGGAATTCATCAACAGTGAAACAGTCCCTTCCCTCACATCCAGAGATGCCTAAATGGTTTACGCCCCCCACCCACCCACCCACACACACACACCAGCCCTCTAATCCCACCAGTAGTCCACAAAGCTGAGATGAGCTAGCCCGGTGAAACATCACTCATCTGGTGGCTGCCCAGTCTGAGTGTCCAGCCTGGTGAGGTGCATTCATGCTTGGCTACCCAGCCTTCATCTTCCTCTAGGTCACACGCAAGCCTATGTCCAAAGTGCTCACAATAAATCCCAGTCTAGCAGTGTCCATCACAAGTCTTTTCCCCAGGCTCATGCACACCCACAGCCAGAGCAGCACAGTCCTTCCTTCCAACAAGTCCCCCCATACACACACAATACAGCCAAGATGCCCCACCCTGTTCCTGACCTGCAGCTCCTCCCCAGTCATGGACTCTTCTGGCTTCTTGCCCCTCTAGGCCACTGATGCTCCAGGACTTGGCTGTCTTAGGCACCATTTGCCTGCTTATTACACAATGAACAACAACAACTACTCATCTCATCCCCATATACTTCCTAGGTATTGGGATAGTAAACTCACTAGAAATATTTCCTAGTGAGATGCAGGCACCTGTAGTACTAAGAATGATTTCTTCCATCAGCTGTATTGTTTGTTTATTTTAGAATGGTTCCATTTGCTTTGATTTTAGACTATACTTAAATTACTCTTGCACATTTCTGTAAAAGCAACCATCAAATACTTTAATACATGGATAAATTTTATATCTTCATCAATCAAAATTGAAGGTGTAAATCTAAAGTAACACATTATTAAAGTAAAGGTATGATATGACACCTGTCTTGTTGGTCTACCTACCAAATATTGAACTGCACCATAAAAACATTTTATATTTAGTTATTCTTTGTGATGTGCTCACAGCTTTTCCCTTCATTAAAATTACTTATTTAATGAATCAGAGGGGTAGCCGTGTTAGTCTGGATCTGTAAAAAGCAACAAAGAGTCCTGTGGCACCTTATAGACTAACAGATGTATTGGAGCATAAGCTTTTGAGGGTGAATACCCACTTCGCATGCATCTGACGAAGTGGGTATTCACCCACAAAAGCTTATGCTCCAATACATCTGTTAGTCTATAAGGTGCAACAGGACTCTTTGTTTAATGAAGATGCTCCTGGAATAATGTCTGAAATTAGTAGGACTTAACAGCTTGAAACGGGAGAGGCTTTACTTGTCCATGGGCTCTACTCTAGGTTGGGTGCTGCTAAGCATCAAGTTCAGATTCTTATCTGAAGTTAGACAAACTTCTTAAGTCTGCAAAATCTAATGAGAAAAGGCTCTCTTGTGACCTTTCCAGAACCTTCAGCTCTGAATGTAAATACCACTAAACAGCCTTTCTTGCCGTACTTAGATTAAAGTGGAATCTGAGCTTTAAAGTTCAAATCTGGAACTAAGCCAGGACCTGAGCTTTCTCCAAATTCATGAGTGTGCAGATCTAAAGTGAAATCCTCAAACTGCTCCAAAAACTCTTTACGCCATGTAAGAGCCAGAACAATGGAAAGGCACCCTGAAAACTGAGATTGTGACCAGGCAAAGACAGATTCCTCTGGCACAAGCATTGCAAGAGATAACCCTGAGGCTTTTCTCAGCAGACCCCCCCACAATACCTGGCCACGAGCTTCAGTTAGGGTTCTAGGAATGAGGCCCCCTACCCATGGTGATGGTTAGCATTCTAGGAGACTGGCCCCTTCAGGCAAAGGTTATTTTTCCAGGAGTTTAGCCCCTGCAGGCTAGGGATAGGTATCTAGAAGGTAGCCCTCCTCCCCTCCACATTAGGCTTAGGGTTCTGCTATGTATGCCTCCTCAGGGAAGAGTAGGGTTCTCAGAGGTAAGCTGTACTGGCCTAGGAGTACAGTTATGGGAGGTAGGAAGAGTTAGTGGGGTAAGAGGCTGTTCTAATATTTAGGCCCCCTTGGGCTAGGGTTAGGATTGTGGGATGCACGCCTCTAAGGGCAATGGTTAGTGATCACCTAAGCATCCCCAGACTAGGGTTGGGTTGTGGAAGGTAGGTCTCCATAGGCTACAGTTACAGTTCAGGAAGTCTGGCCTCCCCAGGCTAGGGTTAGAGTTATGGGTTAGAGTTAGGGTTAGAATTATACTCCCATAGGATAGGGTTCTGGGAGATAGGCCACTCAAGGGTAGAGTTAGAATTTTGGGAAGTTGGCCACTCTGGGCTAGGGTTAGAGTTGTGATAGGCTGACCTCCCCAGATAAGCTTCAGGTTCTGGGATACTGACCTTTCCTGGCTAAGATAGGATTCTGGGAAGTACGACCACCCCTCCCCCAAACTATGATTAGGGTTCTGTTAGAAAGGGCCCAGTGAGCTTGGGTTAAGTTTATTGGAGATAGGCGTGCTCCATTATGGTCCTGGAAAAGATACCCCCGCCAGGGTAGGCATTCTGGGAGATTGGTCCCTTTGGGCTAAGGTTAAGTTTCTAGAAGCTTAACCACTCCCCACAGGCTAGGTGTAGGTTTATAAGAGGTAGACTTCCCCAGCCTAGGTTTAGGATTGTGCTAAGTACATCTCCTTGAGGTAAAGTAGGGTTGGTAGGCCTACTACATGGTAGAGTTTGTGGAGTAGGAGGTTGGTTCCTCCAGGGTTAGAGTTTTAGTGGGTTGGCCCCCTCTGGCTGGGGTTAGGGTCATGGGAGGGAGGCCACCCCAGCCTATAGTTAGTGTTCTCAGCGGTGAGAGTTTCTGGGCTATGATTAGGGTTCTGGGTGGAAATCCCCCATAAGCTATGGCTAGAGTTTTGGGAGGAAGGCCTCCCTGAGCAAAGGTAGGGTTCTGGGCCTCCCCGGGCTATTAATAGGGTTTGGGGAAGTAGGAACCCATGAGATAAGATTAGGATTCTGGGAGGTGGGCCTTCCTTGAATTAGGTTCTGGGAGGTAGGCTTCCCCCCAGGCTGTAGACCTTCCCCACTAGGATTAGGGTTTTAAAAGAAAGACCTCCCCAGGCTAGGATTAGAGTTCTGGGAGGTAGCCCACCACGCACACACCCCAGCTAGAGTGAGGGTTCTGGGAAACAGGCTCCTCTGGGCTATGGTTAGGGTTCTGGGAAGTAGCCTCTGCCCCCCTCAGGGCTAGGATTAAGGTCCTGGGAGGTAGATGCCCCTGAGCTTACTTTAGGGTTCTGGGAAGGATGACCTCTTCAGGCAAATATTAAGTTTCTGGGAGCTTACTCCCACCCTCAAGGCTAGGGGCAGAGTTGTGCTAGGCATGCCTCCTCAGACTCAGGTTAGGGTTTTCAAAGACAGGCCACACTGGGCTAGGATTAGGTTTCTGGAATGCAGGCCAACACAGTGGTGACATTACTGGTATAGGAGGCTGGTCCCCCCAGGTAGGGTTAGTGTTCTAGTAGGTTGGCCCCCTTGGGCTAGGATTAGGGTTCTAGGAGGGTGGCCTCCCCAGGCTAGTGTTAGGGTTCAGTCTGAACATGCAGTTCCATCAAAATATTTTGCTAAATCAGGATGATTTCATTGGTATTTTATTTTGGAAGAAAAACCAGAATGTCCCAAGAATGTCAAATCATCTCACTTAGACACTGTCGGAATGTAACATTTTGATTTTTAATTTAGAATGATTGGTGTTATAATACAATTCAAAATTTTGTAAAAGTTAAAATCAAAATGTTTTGCTCAAAACATTTTGAGGAAAAATTGAGAATTTTGAAATTTTCAGTTTTCTGCTTTGAAAATGTTGAAACAAAACTTTGACTTTTGCTGAATTTGTTTTCTCCATTTTTATTTGGATGAAACTATTTTCCAAATTCAACGCAAATTTGTGAACAGTTTCATCCATACAAAAAAAATATGGATTTTTTGACACAAATGATTAGTCAAAACAGTTCACCCAGCTCTAGTTGTAATTCCTCTCTTTGAGCTATGCCATGTGGAAGCTGGTTGAGTCTTGTATCGACACAAGGAGAACCAAACTTGTCAGCTGCATAGAAAGAGGTTATAGAGCTAGCATTATTGTTATCAATGGGAATTGTGACCATATTTTCTCAGACAATTTATGCAAGGTGTCCAGGATTAGTGTTATCAGAGCAAATACATGATAATTTACATTGTTTTAATTCTGCTTGTGACACCTTCCAGTGCTAATTTTTATACTCGGGTATTTGAACTTTATAATTTTTTTACATTCAAATATAATTTTAAGAGCTGCTCAAAATTATTCCTAAAGCTAGTTATCTGATCATTTACATTATTCTTGTCAGCCACAGTAGCACATGAAAACTAAGGAGGCTGTTTAGCAAGTCAAGTTTGTCAAGGTATTTTAGGAAACCATTTCTTCTTTGGATGAATGTGCTCATTTGCTCTGTCCTGCTTCACCAAGCACAGAAAATGGTACACTGGGAATATGCAAAGGTTCCTGTTTTAAAAAAAAAAAAGCTTACTCAAGGGCATTGCCCTGTTTGCTTTTCCTTTAGAAGAAAAAACACAGAACAAATAAAAAATAAAAGCCAGATGACTGAGCAGAACAGAAAACTTTAAAAAGTCCTTCCAGTCACTCCCAGTGAAACCAGCATGTAAGCCAAACAGAAATGACAAGAACAAACAGCTACTATTCATGGTGTTTGATAACTATTACAGAATGACTCAAAATTGTTATAGAAAGTTATTGGGAAGGACAATTGGTTTAGTCACTCTAAACCTTAACAAGTTCATTTTACTTTTTTGTGTGATAAGCTATCACCAAAAATGTTTCATTTACACTTTATGAATGTTATTGGCCATCTATCTAGGCATATTTCCTACACAGACACATTAATCTCAGAACCAAAATTGTGAGATATTCCATATGCATACAGACCAGGAAACAGAAGTCAGAACCTTCAGGTATCTAAAATACAATCGTCTACTACATGAGCTAGCAGTGAATCTCTTTTTGCTGTTACTATTGTTAGACAATTCAATCATCCCCTTAGATACATGCATGAGGGTCCCTTCCTCACATAGCTTTCCTTCTTTTCTCATGGACATGGGCCAAGACACTTCTGCGGCACCATGTTCCCTTCTTCAGATCCTGAAGAGGGGCAAAGGGGTTGACAAGCCAGGAGGGGGGAAGGGGTGGAAAGTGCAGGACAGAGGTAGCGGAGAGGTATCAAGATACTTTGTGGTAAAGGCAGGGGGATGAAGAAGCCACTGTTAGCAGAGAAGTAAGTGCTTTCCTCAAAATAACCTGGCAATGACACAACTATCTGTACCTCCAAGTATAGCAAGATCTAAAATTCACCCTTAAAATGCCTTCCAGAACAGAGTAATGGAGTGTATTGCCCCTTCCTGATATTGGGAACTTTTTGTATGTGAGATCACAGCTTCCTGCATTATTGCAGGGCAGTGGGTCATTAGTAAATGCCCTATTATCCTAGAAAAAGGTAACAGGGTTAAAAGTTGAGTCAGAAGAGGAAAGTACTTCAGGGAGAGAGTTAGAGGAAAGCTGAAAGGGCTTTTTAACTTGCTCCTACTACACTTGGCTGAGATCATTTAAGTGGTGCATCTGGCCAAATGAACAGCTTACCAAGTGGGGTAGTAAATTCCACATCACTCAGAGTCCTCAAATCGAGACTGGATGTCTTTCTAAAAAGATACGCACTATATCAATCCCGTATTTTTGGGCTAGAAGCATGATTTACGCGGTGAAGTCCAAGGACTTGTGCAGGAAGTTAGAATAGATATAGTCTGGCCTTAAAACCTATGAATTTCCTTTCACCCAGACATAGTAAGATGCATTTTTTTAAGTACTTGTGCTTCTCCTTAAAATACCAAATCTCATTTTTCCTCTTTCAGATTTTAAAAATAAAAATCACTTCCCATAGGGTTTTAATGTTATTCAGCCATAGGAATGCTTACTGAACTAGCCAGTGCTTGCATTGTCATCTCCCAGAGAATGTAAATAGAAAATATTCCTAGTAAACAAATCATAAGCTAGAATTGTTTACTCAAACCATTCACTTAGGCTGAGGTTTTCAAAGAATCTTAAGGAAATTAAGGTGTCGAATTTCGATTGAGTTTAAATGGTGGTTGGGTGCCTAATTCCTGTAGGCTCCTTTGAAAGTCCCAGCCTGAACAATTACAAATAATGAACAAGTTAATAAAAATCACAACCTGCCTGAGAATATATCAAATAGAAAGAGCTAAATTCAGATAAGCTGTTCTCAGCAAATAATTCAACAAGCTCCATTCAGCTCTTCAAGCCTTACACACAAATTGTAGTATCAGATATTTCAGGTTGCTTAGCATATGGTAGATAGAGAGAAACCTTTCCATGTCAAATCAAAAAGGGCTATTAATTCTTCTAAGTCCTGCTATCCTCCACATCAGTATTCCCCTGTGCTACCCAAAGTTGTCTTTATATTTCCACTATTTATGTACTTCTGCAAGATGCAAATTATCCTGAGTTAGATCATCACAGAGGTAAAACATGGTCACTGAAATTTACACTTGTAAACTATGAAAAATAATTAAAACAATACTTACAGAAGTTAGGTGCTTTTGATTCTTTAATTTGTGAACTTCGTATCTGAAAGGAGATTTAAAATGTTCAGTCAAAGAGAATCACAGTAATTTCCATTCCCCATAGAAATAAGAACTCCTAGTGGAGTTTAATAGGTTTTTATGTAAAGCTATTTAATTTTTATCATCAAAATATAAAAATGAAATACATTTGCAACATCTGATTAAAATAATGGTGTGGCATACTTGATTGCTTTGGCTTATTACCTGTCTGCTCTATTTTTGACTCAATGTTGCTGCATGAAAGCATTCTACAATTTTCATATTAAAGCTATAATTATAGGTCAAGTCTACCTAAAATCATTTTAGAAAACATTTCAATGCTGTGAGTTTTCCTTACATTGCTTTAGATTATCAAAAGGATGCTGGGGGGTTTTTCTTCTCCTTCAGGAAAGGACTATGGTGATCAACTCCCTTACAGAAAGAAGGATTTGCTCTTATGCCTATATGATTGCAAAATCACAATGAGAATTTTTTTTAAAAATACCTTATGTTGAATTTTTCCATACTCCATTTTTGGAGTCTGAGCCTGAAAGCACTCTGCATATGTCTTGTGGATGCACTCGAAACAATGAGGCAAGAGCCAGGGATAAGAGACATCTCTTACAAGAATAGCTTAGCAATAGTCAGAAAGAGAGGTAAACTCCATGAAAGGTCTCATCCCTTACTATTTTATTATCAACACCCTGTTTTCAAAGTGGGTAAATACTTTATGGAAGCTTTAATGAACAACATTGTGGACCGTATTCCCCACAGCCTTGCCTTTCATATAGTTATTTATACCTGTCCAAGGTGAATGTAAAGTGGCTGTAAAATATTACCATTCTGACTTGGTAGTGCATTAAATCCATTTAGCACAGGTGTAAATGACAACGTGCAGTGCAAGGCAGTGGGGCATGAGACACTGGTGATCTAAACATCCCATTGTAAGTTTCACAGTAGTGTTAAGGAGAGTGCATGCTTCTGCTTAGACCATTCTGTCTGTGTCATGTTATTTCAGAAAATAAATTATTTTTGTCCATTCTAGTCTAACCACCCACTATGTTCAAAATACATAAACTGGAAGGTAAATAGGGCTCTGTGTAAGGAGTAATTCATTGCAATCCAAAGCAAAGCATTCATTCAACATTCTTCGGTCCACAGGATTATGGTGCTTACTCCATAGCTTCCTATGCCAAGAAATTAAAGGAAGAGAGAGACTGTAAATTATAAATCAGCTATTCCAAAAATTCATAATGGGTGAAATTCACCAAGTGTGGAGATGCTTAACAAGGCACTGGCTATCATTGGATTCCACGCTAACTTAAATGGGATTTAAGTAGCACATAGGGCATTGGATCAGTCCTCTGGCCTATAGAGGAATTCTTCCATGAAGAATAGAGCTATGCAAACCCTTTGTAACAAAACCAAAAACTCCCATGCTCTTAGGTTTCATTAGAAGCTCAAAAATTGAGTCAAGTGGCATCTATTTATAGAATATTCCTTCATAAGAAGAATACCATGCTGTCAACAATTTAGTAGCTGGATACTTGTACATAAGAGATATTTATTAACTACGTTTCTGATAATGGCATAGTTTAGAATAATTTGGGATTGCGTGTGTGTGTGTGTGAATACAATCCATTGTGTCATTAAATCTTAATCATCAGGATGTTGCTATTCAGTACCTGGCCATCTTAATTCTTTGTTGTTCCACTTTCCCCTACCTCCTGTCTCCCTCTGTGTTTTTAGTAAACTCTTTGGAGCAAATATCACGTCTAGCACATCATGAGCAGTGTCAAATCACTAGAAACGTCTTTAGTGTTTGTCATGTTATGATCAGCCTAAATTCAATTCTGCTAGAAAGTTAGTTTTCACTATCAGTTAGTGTTGTGGTTAAGTGTTAACACAACATTGGGTTGTACACAGTATCCAGTGTACAACTTCCAGATGAGAACAACTGGGTACAAATGGACCAGATATCACTTATGAATTTGTAAACTCTTGCCTCTCAGTGACATATCCATTGGTGAAAAGGCTGCAATACCAGTCCATGAGAGATAATTTAGTACTGGAGCTGTAGTGCTTTTGTCCAAGTGATGTGTTTCAACACACAGGTTTGCAAATGAAAAATGAAACATATTAAAGCTCAACAAAAGAGAAATGTTGCATGATATTTTAAATGTTACTGAAAACCCTTAAAATGGATCCTGAAAATAATGGTGATTGTCATCTTACTATCATGTTGGGCATGAATTGTATCCTCCAAAACATAATAGATAGTTAGCATCACACTTTTCCTTAGCACACCACTTTCTTACTGGTTATAGTCAATCTACACAGGTGATGTAAGCCTCTGATGGGAACTGCCAGGATTTTCACAGGTCAAGACTCTTCCCACACACCATTACACCCAGTGATTTCATAGTAGGCACCCTTTGAGTTCAGTGTCAGTCTTGAATTGATTCAGTGTCAATTACCCCTAAACACATCTTTATAAACATCTAAAGCATCCCTATTTTTCTGTGTTACACTCTGCTGTTATTACTCAATCATAGAACATCAGGGTTGGAAGGGACCACAGGAGGTCATCTAGTCCAACCCCCTGCTCAAAGCAGGACCCATCCCCAGACAGATTTTTGCCCCAGATCCCTAAATGGCTCCCTCAAGGATTGAACTTACCACCCTGGGTTTAGCAGGCCAATGCTCAAACCACTGAGCTATCCCTCCCCTCAATGTTGTTAAACCCACAACAGTCACATGGTACAGCAATTTATCCTCTTTTCCCCAAACCATTGGTTCTCTGCTTCATAACACAGTCTCCGTTTCCATATCGGCCCTGATTCAGTACCCACTGAAAATCAATGGCAAGACCTCCATGGACTTCACTGAACATTCAATTGAGCCCTATAAGGGCTAAGTATTAATATTTGTAGGTTAGGGAATATTTGAAGTGTTACTATTAAAATCTCATCAAATAACTGCAGTAAGTGTCATCGCACTGGAAATTCTATTTTCAACCAGATCAGAACACTATATATAAAAGGCAAACTCGGTTTCAGATACAAAATTAGCAATTCAGACATCTTGCAAAAAAATGAAAAGACTGATTTAGAACTCATCAGTAATGTGTAGGGTCTTACATGCTGAGATTGCAGGATTAGGCCTACTGACATCTTCATTTTTGTAAAGACCCATGCACATCAGGGTTACCAATTCCATTTTCCAGTCTTCTGTTTTCAGAATTATAGAAGCATACTAAGCATACTAAGTCCTTTCTAAATGCAAACCAATATTTTTGAAATTCACAATAATATGGCATTAAAGAATTGATTTGTCTTCATTGATGGAGAATCTAATTTAAGTTAAATAGCTATGTTTATGAAATTGCTTCAGGATTTATTGGTTTTAGGATGATCACTCAACTACATTTGAGCTTGCAGGAATTTGAGCAGAAAAGTTAATTAACAATAATTTTAAAACTGCCAAAAGCAGCTATAGGTTCAGTCAGTATTCCGTATACATACCAAGATGCACTGAACTTAATAAAAAGAGAGAGATTTTTCCTGCATCACTAAACTCATTATTAAAATTAACTGAGCAATATTGATTTGGATCTTTTAATCATTCAAAATGGCTAAAGGCAACAAAAACTCCAGAAGAGTTTATTGTTTATTAAAACTTTAACCACATTGATGCAATTAAATACTACATGCATTACCAAAACTAGTTCAAATACATTTTTAAGTGAATAATATGTTGCACAGTAGCTTACATATTGAGCATGTTGAGATGTTTTTCAAAGTGATCAGTTTAATGTGGTTCTGTGGGAAAAAACCCTATCAATGGATCACATCTTATGATTCTTACTTCGTTTTACTCATTGCTTATTCAGGCAAACTAGAATAGACTTCCAGTAAAAATGGAGCAAAACCTGACTAAGAACTTCAGGATCTGGCCTTGTGAATATTTCAGAAAAAAATATTTAGCTTTTACAATGGAAGCAAAATATTGACAGATCTTTTTTTAAATGCCATGAAAATAATTTTTATGAAACCAAGTGATATCTGAAGGCTACCACTGTAGATGAAATGTGCATTATATATTTTAAACAAGGATTTTCTTTGCATCTCAAGCAAACAAAAGTCACTTTTCAGTGGCACTCATCAGTAATAAACTTAATTGGTCTTAAAATTATTGGATTGTCAGATATAGGACATTTCTGAATGCTCTCCAATTGTTAGACCGGCAAATCACTGATTCTTTAGTTATCTACATTACAAGCCTGATTCATTATGGGCCTTTTATACTGTTCTGGCCTTAAAGTGTGTACATGTGTAATTGAGAATCAAGTTATGTTCATGGTATACAAACAGAGGAGTCAAATGAAAACAAATACTCTTTCAGGGAGCTTGCCATGTAACACTATATTTCTTAAAATCCAGAACCCTGAGACCCAAGAACCAAAAACAGAGTGAGGGAGAGAGACTGCTCTTCCCTAAGGCAGAGTGGTACAACTCAAGCCCCCTTTCTCCAGGCTGGCTCTTTGCAGACTGACTGCTGAAAAATCCAATTGCATGCTTCCCTACTGAGTCCCCTAACCTGTGAGCAGCCCCCCCAAAAAACCCTTGAAAATGTAATGTGGTATCATTATAAAATTATATGGATTGTATAAAATAAAATTATAATTAATTGTCTTCAGTAACCTCACAAGTCTTATTGGGTTAATTTTAAATGAAAATGAGCAACATTACTAGATACCAAGCATACGGCCCAGCCTTACAACCCTCATAAAGTGAAAGTATTGGCATAAAGGTTGCAGGATTATGCCCACAATGCAGCTTCAGCCTCTGATTATCATTCTAGAAGCAGCAAGGACAGCATTATTTGCGGCAAAGACAATGGGAAAGATACATTAGGCCAATATGCTGGGGCTGGATCGAGACTACTGATTTAGTATGAAATTTTCCCAATGCACCTGTTCCTATCAAACAGTATTTAAACTACAGTCACAGCTTTCTGTTTCTCATAGCCGCAGCTACTAATTTTTCTGAAATGTGCAAAACCCTAAAAAATGAAGACGTAATCGTAGATGAGAACAATTTCCAGCTGCTCTTTTAGTAGTTCTAGTAGGTTTGCTGAAGGGAAGACAGTAATTGGTTGAGCCCGTAGGAACTGTGCTAAGCTGTTCTCAGTTGGAAATCACTCTTACATCCAGCCACAGGATGAGAAACTCCACTAGTTGGCTATGTCTGTTTGGAGAATCTGAGTGCTGGATGGTAGCCACCATGATTGTCAACAGGAATATTGTTGGCTTCAGCAAACAGCCCTGAAAATGGGAAGAAAATTGTGCACACAAGAGCCATTGCTGGGGGAGTAAAACATATCTCCTACTCTCATGGCCAGAAGGAGGCTTTAATTACTTATTCTCACAGTTCCTGAGCTTGGTTCTGGTTCTATTGATACCAGATTTATACCAGTGTAACTCCTTTGACATCAGTTAAGTGACTCCTAATTTACAATGGTGTAAATTATATCACAATCAGGCCCCTGGTCTCATCTACAGTGGTGTGGATTATGAACTATATAGGATGAACAATTCCACTGATTGGCCAAGTTTCCTGGCCACTGGGAGCTAAATGTCTGTCCATTGACTGGCATACACAAGAAATAAGACCACAAGTTAAGACACTTATTAAAATAAAAAAGAATGGCTGAGTGGTTACAGAATGGGAGGTATTAGATCAGCGAGAGAGTGCATCATTGAGAAACAGTCTCAGCTGCATCAGAGTTCCAGTTGAAACAGCTAGAGTGGGTAGAGGGTAAAAATGACAGTTATTTTTGCTGCCCATTTCCCTGATGTTCTAGGAGATAATTTGGCCATTGGTGTAACTTAGAGCAGTCTCAGGATGTCTCTGAATTATGTCTGGGTGTAACAGGTCTCCAATATTCTAACCACATCCCCTCCAAACCCAGTCATCACTCAGGAAGCTCCCTACACTAGGGGAATTTCCATGTAACTGCTTATGCCTTCTTTGCCTCCATCAAGTGTCACAAAGCAGCTTATCAGCTGGAAGGATCCAGTCACAGAAGTTGCATCACCTTGATCTTGACATTTGACACACAAGTGGGAGTCAAATGTAAGCCTCAATTTAGACACAACATTAAACCAATAAATGTGTATGACTGTAGGTGTGATAATTGCATCAGATTAAACATAAGGAGGTAGAATACAGATAAAAATTACAGCTAAGAACTTCTGCTAGAATTATAAAAATATGTGGGAAGGAACAACTGAGATTAGCACCAAAGAGGAGTGAGGTGAAAATAAATGTATGCGGAATGTAATATTGTATAATTTGAAGACTTGGCAGCTAATTTTCACAATTAGATACATTGTCTCAGGGCACTGATTTTTGCCATCTTATTGTGAAGAGACACATCAGCCATGGTTTTTAAATGACAAGAATATAATATTATACATTTACATGGAAGGTGCTCAGATACTACAGCAGTGGTGGGCAACCTGCAGCCTGTCAGGGTAATCTGTTGGCGGGCCGCAAGACAGTTTGTTTACATTTGCATGGCTGCCCACAGCTCCCAGTGGCCACTGTTCTCCATTCCCAGCCAATGGGAGCTGCAGGAAGCAGCGGCTAGCATGTCCGAGGCCCGCACCGCTTCCCGCACCTCCTATTGGCTGGGAACGGTGAACTGCGATCAATAGGAGCTGCAGGCGGCTGTGCAAATCTCTGGCAGCCTGCCAGCAGATTACCCTGACAGGCCGCTGGGTAGCATAAAACTCTAAGGGATTGACTACATGGAGTTTTAATGTGCAGTGAGCGGGGGTGTGAATCTATGGTGCATTAGCTTGCAATGTGCAAACTGGTCATATGGACACTGCTACTACACACTAGACGTTCCTTACTGAGCTTTGCTGTACTGCTGTATCGCCAGCAGATTACCCTGACGGGCTGCAGGTTGCCCACCACTGCTGTAGTATCTGAGCACCTTCCATGTAAATGTATAATATTATATTCTTGTCATTTAAAAACCATGGCCGCTGTGTCTTTTAGTGCATTGTAGCAGGGTCCACACAGCCAGTTAGTATGCAGCAAACTAGTGCACTGGCTTGCTGTGCCCTAAGTCTCTGCATAGTCAAACCTTAAGACAGATATGTACAGTCATGTAAACAAGCCAGGGTCATCTGATTAGACTAGACAAGTCAGGCTATGCAGTGGTTCTCAAACTTTTTTTACTGGTGACCCCTTTCACATAGCAAGCCTCTGAGTGTGACCCCCCCCCCTTATAAATTAAAAACACTTTTTAATATATTTAACACCATTATAAATGCTGGAGGCAAAGTGGGGTTTGGGGTGGAGGCTGACAGCTCGGGACCCCCATGTAATAATCTCTTGACCCCCTGAGGGGTCCCAACCCAGAGTTTGAGAACCCCTGGGCTATAGTATGCATAGGCTTGGGAAATGTCCATATACGGGCACTAAATATGTAATATTTAAACAGATTTGAAGGTTTAAAAGGAAGTTCTTGGTGTAAAGGTGTAAAGATGCTTTTATACTATCATACATGTTTAGAAGACTGATGTACATATTTATATTTATCATATTATAGTTTATATAGATAGAATTATTACAGATGCAGACTTCAGATGGGAACAGGCTGCAGAATGGCCCATCTAGATAAGCAGATGCATAGCTCAATCTTCAAATCAGCATATGTCAACAGCCCTTAACCAGTCCTATTCTGCAATGGGCTCTAAAGTTTCTATACCCTCTTCAGAGTTTCTTCTGCAGGTCTCTCTGATTACATCAGGCTTCCCTAAACATTATCTATTAGATCATGAAAGAGATATATTTGGAGAAATGTTCATGTGTGTGTAAAATTACAAAAAGAGGATGAAAGAAAATGGAGTGGATAGAAAACAGAAACTAGAATGGATACAAAAAGGAGAGGATTGCGAAGTTGTAAAGAAAACATGGAATTGGAAAGAACAGATAGTGGAAAAAACAGCTGGAATATAAAATATTTACATTAAATCTTAAAGAAATCAGAACTTAGTCTGGTTCAGTGATGAAGAATCCATCACAATCCTTTGTCTTTAGGATTGAAGAGTCCTCTTATCAAATTTCAGTTCCCCATGTAGGTATTTAGAGACTGTACCTACCTACCAAGAGACCAAAAAGTGGAAGAATGTGTGAAAGTCTACCACCTCTCCTTTACTACTGTTATAGACACTGTATCACCAAAGCACTCTATTTGGACAGTTAGAAAGATCACCCTTTTCAAATAACCTGACACCAAAAAAGCAGTGAAGATGACAACTTAAGCACTGAGGGCAGACAATGTGATCAAACAGACTCAGACATGAAAAGAATTTCTACAAATCAATACCACTGTCATTGAGGAAGCAAAGAGACCCTACCTTTCTCCTTCCATAGAGACAGCTAAATCACATGCTGTTGATCCAGAGAAGATCATCAGTGGCTTTGTCAATCCAGACAAATCTCCAGTCTACCACACCTTCCATTAGAAGGAACTACCACCTTATTTCACAGAAAAGATCATCTGCATTTAGCATGGTCTCATAGGCTATCAAGATAATCAAAACACAACACCTTCCAAGAGTTTAACCCATGTAGTGGTGATAGACTCAGCAATGGCAATTAGTGCCAACATATGTGATTTTGATATCTGCCCTTCCTGGAAGGCAAAAGAACAGAGAATCCCAAGACTTGTAGTAACAGAGGGTGTCTGCATTGATAAGGGGAATCTACTACCCACCCTAAAAAATGCAACAGTCCAACCAGTAATAAAGAAAGAATCACTTGATGCTAGAGAGCTCACAAACCTATCATCTGGTGACTAAGCTCCCGCTCCTACTTGAGACGCTAGTAAAAAAAAAGTCTCCAATGCCAGTTGCCAGTATCCTGGACCTCTCATTTAGGCTTTAGGCCAAGCCACAGTACTGAGACAGCACTTGATGCTCTGGTGGATGACCTCATTCTGTCCATAAGCAGAGAAAGTACATCCATACTCCTCCCATTGGACTTCTCTGTATCATCTGACACTGTTGATCACCAAATACTCCGGTCTCAAGAAGCAAGTTTAAACAGAAAGACCCTAAAATAGCTCTGGTCCTTCTTCCTAGGCCAAATGCACAGGCTCATATGGATGACTGTTCCTCCACCGCCAAAGTCCTATGAGGCTCCATCCTCTCCTCCATCTTGTTCACAAACGTATATCAAACCCTAGGGAGAACTGGTGAGTTAACACAGCTGGGTGCCAGCCGTATGTAGTTGACAGCAAGCTCTACATCTCTTTTACATCAAAGCCAAGTAGCACCGTCACCCAGCTTTCTCAATGCCGAGCCAAAATCAGCACCTGGAAGAAGAGCAACTGAGTAAAGTTAGATGCAAAAAAAGAGTGTGATGATGCTGGTAGGAAAAAGGTAAGAACTTGCTTCCTCTATAACATTAACAAATTTTGAGGGCAGGTGCCCTCAAAAATGAGGAAGTTGATCTGCAGCCTTGAAGGCCTTTTGGAACATGAACTGCTCTTAAGAATTTCTGCTTAATTGGTACTGTTCAGGAGCTACAGTAGATGTCACTTTCTGAAGATGCAGAGGCTATTGTAAACAGAAACATTAAAAGATAAAGGTTCCAGGGGAACTCCTTGAATAATCACACTGGAATCCTGGAGCAAGGAACAGACAAAATATTCCCAGGTGTCACGTTTCGTTTCAAGGCTGTTGGATTGTCTAAAGGAAACTCACTATTAATAAGACCTAATAAAACTAGATCTGTTAACCAGAGCTAATGAGTGGTCAATATGCATTTTAAAGTCCTATTCCCCTATGTGTTCATAGGAAGCGGACAAGAACATAGCCACATATAAACTGGTTCCTTACAGCCATGCACCTTGTACAGTAATTTACGTATGCAAAGTGGATGTAAAAGCATTGGTAAAATGAAGCAGCAGAACTTTACGTACGCTTTGCCCCAGTGTAAATTCCTACACAAGATGCAAAGCAGCGGAGAATGAGGCCCCTGCAATCTGATGGTCTAATACTATGAAGGGATGAGCACTGACTTCACTGGAAACAGTGGATATTCAGCACTATGCAGGATCTAACCTTAGGAAAGTAACAAATAATTATAGGTTTCATATTTAAGATTTGAGGATGGCATTTATATTCCTTTTCATAATATGAGTTCCAAGGCTGCAATCACATAAACTTGTCCACATCCCTGCACCCATGTGGAGCCCACTGAATTAAATGGGTGTCTACCATCCCATTCCTAAACGTTTCTTCTGGTGAGGAAAGAAGCATGGGTGAAAGGGTCTCTGCTAGCAGGTATGACTGAATGAGCAGGGCCTAGATTTCTACAGTAGTTTCACCAGATCTTTCAGAGAACTTGAGTGATGCAGTTAAATGTTTAAGATTTTATTTGTATGAATAATCCAGATGGTACCATGTATAATCCAGATGATGGTATGAGGCATTTTTCACCAGAATGATTCCATGCTTCACCTAATGACATCTTGGAAATAGACCTCAGTTTCTTTTCTTGCCCACCACGAGGTGCCAACTGGCCACTTGCACCAATGTTATGTGCCAGTAGCAAGAGAACAAGGGTACTGAATTCTTGGACAGCTCAGATAGTTTCTCCTTCCAAAACAAAGTGTAATGGTCACTTTTGGCTTTCTTAAACAAATTAAGATTTTAATAACCAAGAGCAGAACTGGTCAAACAATGTTCAATGAACAAAAATGCACACATTTTTATATATACAAATTTGATCTTGTTATTATTCACCCAGTTTCTACAACATCACTATTTGCAAATAAATGTGAATTTCCATAAATGAAATAAAATAGAATAATCACAATTTCATTATTCACCCAGCTCTGCTCTGGATTATTAAAATCTTAATATGGAAATCATTCTAGTGAAAATGCCTTGGAAGTAACTGGTATCATCTGGATTATAATGCACCACGGTCTGGATCCTTTATGAGTTCAGAATGAAATTGATACGGCTCTATGCTGCTGCATGCAAAGCTAATTAGAGGATATGGGCCTCATGTAATAAACTGTTAGAAACTACCAACAGAAACAAAAATGTGAATGTTTGGGGATTATAATTAATCTACTCTGCAGCTGCATTTTGCAATACTTTTTTGTTCAAGTTTAGTACATTGATTACATACTTTATAATCAATGTAAAGCAGTGGCAATTATAATTACAAGAGTTTTGGATTTAATATATCTTGTCCTTCTATACAGATAGCTACTGTTGTAAACATGTTATCTGAATATTTGTAACCTTAATTGTAACAAGAATTCTATACATTGAGTAATTGATCTTTGGGTCGGTCCTTTCATTACCTCAGCCTGATTAAACATCCTTTTATTATTTTTTGTTGCAGCTCACATCTGACCATAATGCACAAAATATAAATTGCCACTTCAGATGGCCGCAGCTGCTGTTTTATATCTTGATAGCCCCAATCATTTTCCACAGGAATACTTGATAACTCTGAAAAACCTCAGTAATACAATGCCACATCCTAGGCTTTTAGCTTTTTGTTTTGTTGTAACATAGATGCTTCATTTTCTATCTTTTAAACTACAGAAATAATTTCCTATTCTTTCAAAGTTTCCTTATTTAGTCTAATGCTACAAATCCCTTGATGTATATAGATCTCCCATAATGCACAGTTGATTGAAAGACTATTTTTAAAAGAAAATATGAGATACCATGTAGTGACTATTACAATCTTACAGATCCTGACCATCAGGAGAAAATGGAAGGAGGAGGGTGCTGGAGTGAAGAAGGGGGAGCCAGAAAGACAAGGCTGCTATCACAGGGAAGAGAAGTAAGAGGATGTTGTCCATGGAAATGAGAAGTAAGAGGGAGTTAGAAAGGGATGCTGGCACTGGGGAGGAGAAGAGGGATTCTGGTCAGGAGGGGAAAAAGTGAAGATGGGATTGGCACCAGCAGGAAAGATGGTGGCAAGTGAGGAGTGGGAAGGATGATGGTACTGGAGAAGGTGTGGTCAGGAGGACATGTCCTGGACATGTACTGTACATAACAGCTGTCACATGGCAACAGCCATAGTAGCCAGGATTAATGGGGTTTGGTTGTTTATGTCATTAGGATTAAAAAGTTATCAAGAGGCTGATATTAATCAGGATCTGCATTTTGGATCTGCATTCAGCCTCTTGTTGCCCTGTCCCTTAAGGCCAGTAGTTAGAACTAAGTGTGGAATAAGTTAAAACATCTCAAGACCAACTCAGCTCTGAAATAAGCTGTCCACCATGACCCATCTGAACTAGCCCTGGTCTTTTGATCTTCAGGGCATGCTGTAATGCACATCTGTTTGCACATACTGCTGCACAGAGTTGGCATTTGATGGGGGTAAGATCAGCATAGTAAAAGGAAGTTGTGTGTTCCGGAGGTGGCTCAGTTCTGTTGGCTATTGGGCAGGGAAGAAGGGGTGATAAGTTAATAATTACTTATTTTCCTTTTCCCCCTTAATTTGTATTAAGGAACTAGAGATTTGGAAAGGTGGCTCTTTAGATTTTTGTATATTTTCAAAAAAAGTGTATCAATGAGTACAAAGACATGTACCCTGCTGAGAGCTCTTCCTGGCCCTAACTCCCATTAACATCAATGGATTTGCGGCCTATTCCAAAACCCATTAGAGTCAATAAGAGTTTTGCTATTTACCCCAATGAACTTTGGATCAGGACCTATATTAAGATATAGGATTATAAACAAAATAAAACAAAGGCTGGCTAGTTATCAAAATACTGTTTTTAAAGAAGTGTTTTTTCCTTTAAATGAACTTAGACTTTAGTAAATGAATAGTAATCATATGTGTAAGATCATTCTTGAGAGGGCAAAATGACAGTTCAGCATAGCAAGACTATGAACTTTCCAGATAATGTTTGGAATTAAAGAGTTGTGCATTCTATTAGCTGCACATGTTCTATTCTTAGTAAACTATCAGTGCTCAGCAAACCTTTACATTCAAAGGAACCTATTTGTGATGCTCAGAACAGCAGATGTTCATGTGCGATTACATTAACAATGAGATTTAAAAGTGGAGGGATAGTCATTTGTATCATATGCTGTGCACTGATCATCTACATCCACTTAGTTTGCCTAGAACTAAATGAAATTAGAAGAGCTTCCCGGGGAACAATTTGCCCTTGCACAGTGAAGAGAGGTAAAACCATGATGATGAGGCACTATCTAGAGTTTATACATGTAGTGTTCAGTTTGGACTTAGAGATGGAAGCCAACAGACATCAGTTACGGAGAGGACTTTAAATACACTACTACTTACAAGCAGAAATAATAATAATACTGTCATAGACCTGATGTTAAGAGTCATTTGGTTTAGAAGTGTCCACTACTGCACAGGCTTAGTAATCTATTGATTATATATTTACATTTTGACAGACAATTAAAAAGGCTAGAAAAGGTGCTTTTTGTATATACTGTTATAAATATAAATAAATAAAATAAGTATTCATCTGGCAGGGCTAATTTCCTTGTTACATAGAACTAGTGCTTGCAAACTCATAAAACCTTCAAGAAAATAGAACGGATATATGCAAAATCCCCATTAAACTTCTTTTGCTCCACTTGCCTAGACCTTAATACCTAACAATCCATTCTCCTGAATTGTAGCAGAATTGATTTTATTTTCCCTGGTAAAGGGTATCAGATCTAGCCTTGAACATTTCCAGCGACAGTGAGATCACAACCATGCTTGGCAGTTTACTGTAGTTGCAAAGTATTCTTATATTTAACATGCCAAATTCTGCTCAGACACACTACTTTAAATCCAGAGTAACACCACTGAAGTCAGCGAAGTCATGCTGGATTTAAAGTAATGGAAGAGAGCAGACTTGGTAAAGTGTTTTTCTCCTATTCAGCGAAATACTCCCAAAAGCATCTTAAACCTATTTTCATTCCAACTCCAATGCCTGCTGAGAAAATCTGCTACAATACCTTCCTCTTGTGATACCTTATTCAGTACTAGACATGTTTTGAAAGTGTACACAATTTTTCACTCCTTCCTGTTAGTATATAATTAAATGCCTTACTTGTGTGCTAAGTGCTTATCTTACCCCCTGTACTTTAGTAACTGAGCGCCTCACAATGTTAAATGCATTTATCTTCATAATACCCATGTGAAATATATAAGCACTATTATCCCCAATTTGACACATGGGGAACTCAAGCACAAAGAGACTAAGCGACTTGCCCAACATTGCACAGGAAGTTGGTGGCAGAGCCAGGACCCACATAATACTTAGTCCTGTCACAAGTGCCAGGGACTGGTCTAAATGACCTCTTGAGGTCTCTTCCAGTCCTACAATTCTATCTCCTGATAGGCAGGCTAGTACCCTAACAACTTCACCAGCCATTCTCTCTTTCTGGAAATATGTGCAGTATTAACAAAACTGATTATTCTTGACTGAGAAAACAAATCTCGTTATATATGGAAACTTTACCAAAAGTTTCAACTTTATATTTGTCTTTTGTTGATAAGAATGACTTAATCTCGTGAAACAAGGTAGGTAAGATAATATCTTTTATTGAATCAACAGAAATTGGTCCAATAAAAGATATTATCTTACCCACCTTGTCTCTAATATCCTGGGACCAACATGGCTACAACACAATGATCAAGCAAAGCAATTTATTGGGACAAATTAACAGCTAAGTTTCATGTATAAACTTAAATTTATACAGAAAAATATATGTTGGTCCTTTATTTTATTAGTGAGAGGGAAGGAATTAAATTTCTGCTCATTCAATTTTGAGCTTCCAATCGGGACCAGCCCTTGGGGGGAAAAAGGGCGGGGGAGGGATCTCTCTTCTGTGGGTAGAGTGGAATTAAGTCACTGTGCTGAATGGAAAGAAAATTCCACAGAGAAATGATGATTTCTTTTTAAGCTGAACTTCTATTTTGAGAAGGAACTATACAAATATTATGGGAGCCTTCATTTATTGTAACTAAAGGAACCCATATCAAGTTTAGGTTTAGTGTTAGTTTCTTAAGTGCCCCCATTTGCCCCACAAAGATGTGAAAGTCAAACTGTGAGCTAATCTTTCTGGCTTGCACTTCATCATCATCAGTAACAAGCATTATGTGGGCCACATTCTGCATTCAGTTATGACTATACAATCTTCATAGTCTTCACTTCTGACAGCAGCATAATTTGGCTCTGCAATAATTCAGTTGTCAATACCTGAACCAGAATAGACTCCTGCTCTACTGAATTAGCTCTGCAGGTCTAATAGATGTAAAAAGTAGTTTTTAAAAAAGCCCACTTATTCTTGTCATCATAATAAACAGATGTCAGTTTGAATTTATACTGCTGAAGCAGATCTGTGAAGGAGCATTTGTACATAACCCTTTTTTCAGGATAGCTTCACTTCAAATAGTTCAAACATGAATGACTTCTCTATAAACCATTCTCCTCCTTGCACAGAGATCACTATAGAAAATACAAGAGAGAAATTGAATACTGCTATCCTAAGCCTCTTTTGGCTGTTTAAAGGTTCAGTTCACAGTCCCAAATGGGTTTCTGGAAGGAGGAAGTCAACCTACAAATATTTCCTCTTTTTTTAAAAAAGTTTGTCAAGATGTTGGCATTTTTTATTAAGACTGAATGTCTCATTGCACAACCTAGTAGTAAGCTATTTACCATAGAGTACATGGAGAACTGAAAAAAAGATTCCTAATACACATGTCAAAGTGTCAGATGGCCATATTATGGCTCTTAGGGGAATCCTGAGGCCTTGACAAATTTAATTATCATTCCCAAGTGTAGATTCATATGTTCCTCTCTGGAATAGAGAACATTTAAAGGTTATTTGTGAAATTTACATGCGGTGTAGATACCATCACCATCTACAGCACAAGAAGTACAAAGTTATGCTTTCCTGGTAAACCTGAAAGAAAAGAAAACATCCAAAAGAACAGTGAGGTAATAAAACCTGACAAATTGACAATAGGAGAAAATGTATCATAGAAAAATCTAATAATGGCTCCTAGCACTTTTTAATCACAGCTACTGAACTGTTGCATCCCAAGGAACAACGCTTGTTTTAATTATTTATTGGGAGTTGATGGTTTATTTGGAAGAAAATGCAATTACATCCTGACACTTTAATCATTATCAGTTTGTTTTGTTCCCTTGCTACTGCTAAGAGGAAGGTTACCTTCCTATGGAAATTCTGACATTTCTATAATAGGTTTTGTGAATCTTCCAAGAGACTATAAAGTATCCATATTATTAAATTTGTGCAAAAATTGGAGTTAAGATATTAAGATTGATAGCTAATAACACTAAAATACTGAACCTCAAGCTTAGATTAAATTTATTTTCCCCTTTAAAGGACTGTTGGATAAATAGAGTACGTTCTTTCAGTTTGCAACTCTCCTACTCTCCTCAAAGCATTTTGTAGCGTTTTAACACTATCTCCCATAGGAGATGAAATAAAGCACCACTCCTTAACAAGTTAGGTCCCATCCAAATAGAACTCACATCTAATTCCAATGAGCAGAAAGGGTAAAAGAAGAACAGAAAAATCAGACTTCTAGAATGAACTTCTTCCCCTCCTGAAGTCCATGGGAGTTTTATCACTGACTTCAGTGGGACTAAGATTTCATCCTTAGAGTTCAAGGTTCATTCTTGGCAATTAACACTTGAAACTGGTTGGAAAATAGGAAAATTAAATTTCTGGAAATTTAGTGAAAAGTGTATCAACCAGCTCCACTATCAATAAGGTATTCATAAGAGCAGGGCCAATTAAGTCAACCCTACAGCTGCAGGATCCTCTTCATCATGTAACTCTATTCCATCAGAGACAGGTCCCATCAGCTTCTTTAGCGTGTTGGGTGGATGTCAAGGGATAGGCCACTGTGAATTTAAAGCACAGCAACTTTTTGCTTTCTGCTCTGATTTCATGACTCCTTCAGGTCACTAACTCAGCAGCTTGCTGTTGGGCAACATCAAAGAACTGGCTTCTATCATTGGCACAACACCTCCAGCTTCTTGCACTTATGCATAGGCCTAGATTTCTGTGAAGTCTCTGGCTTACCATCCCGAGCTTACTGAGATGATGCCTAAGCACAGGGCTTTGTGAAGTCACTGGCTCAAAAACACTAACTTGCTAGATTCTGTCAGGTTATTGGCTCAACCATAAAGCTATGTGAAGTCCTTGCCTAGTTAATACAGCAATTCTCACAAAAGGACAAACTCTGCTACTTCCCTCCATCAACACAGAAGGCCATAAATAAAGCAGAACTGCTGCAGTTCTACTGAGCAAGACATGCTGTGGAAAGCTCATGCAGAGGGCAGTCTTGAAATAGCAACAGAAAAAATGAGCTAAGTGATGCAGCAGAGGCTCAATGATGGGACAAGGTACTGGCCAGTTGATCAGCCACTACACAATCACATGCTTAAACTCCCCATGGAGGAGATATAGTGGGTCCCAAGTTCTACTAGAGCTATAGCTAGCAGCAGCACCTGTGCAGTCACTCCATACTAGCTGACAGATAGCTCCCCAGCTATCCTTACAAATTCAGTATTTACACAGATAGATGAAGCAGCATTTGGCGACAGTTTACAATAATCAACATCAAAGGAAAAAGACCATAAACAGACAATATCTTTCTAAAAAATGTCCAAAGCAAGTCAGATTTACAACGATACAGAATGAGGGACTGGCTTTTGTTATTGTCACAGATATGACTTAAACTTTCACTATAAACTCAAACTGCACCCAAACCAAACCTTTCTTAAGGTGCAAAAAAAGTCAGGTTAACATTATTTTCATATACCTGTACACTTCATGGCTCTAGGTAAGTACAAAAACAGAAATACCAATATACAATTAGAGAGGCTGTTCTTTTGGAATTTCTAGCACAATGAGAATCAGGAAGTGCACTCAAACACTACAGTGATATAAATGCATATATAGCTATTCATGAGATTTT
This sequence comes from Malaclemys terrapin pileata, assembly GCF_027887155.1. Lineage (NCBI taxonomy): Eukaryota > Metazoa > Chordata > Testudines > Emydidae > Malaclemys > Malaclemys terrapin. The sequence continues at coordinate 97,399,184 of NC_071509.1, forward strand.
GAACCCAGTTTTTCATATTCAACTGAATTGGAGAGTTCAAGTAAACATTCAAACATTTGAATGCTTATCCATACTAAACCCAACAATCTCCTTAATAAATCAAATCCAAACCCTGAGTCATTAAATGTTCACCCTCACTACCAACAAGTTAGATAGTCAAGGTAAGTAAAATGTATCAGTGATCTCCCGAACTCAGATGGCCCAGATGTTCAGACAATGCCTAGTCTCATCAAAAGTGATCTTGCTTTGAACTGAAGACAAACAATAAATAGAGCCACTGTTTGCTCTGCTCCCTTTAAATCCAGTGCCTATAGTTCAGAGGAAATGCACAAATCTGAGTATTTCCAACTGTCTGATAAAAAACACAGATGCCCATATTACCACCCAATATACACGGCTAAAAAAACTGACTTAAAATATGTTCTACTAATATTGGAGTGGCAATAGTAGTTTGAATGGAAGAATGTACTTGACCAAATTATCCCCACATCTCATAAATACCTCACTATGTGCCCTTGGAGTTCATCCGTGCTGTGGGAGACATTTATTGACTTTAATTTGCTCTTCTAGTGCCAAAACACACCAAGGTTAATGCAGTCATTCAACAACTTTGACGAAATCAGGAAAATGTTTGACTGAAAAATGTACAGTTTAACTAACCGAGCATCAAACTGCCTTAAGCAAGTTGGTCCAGAATGGTTTTCAAGTGTCACAGTTAGTAAACCCACTACAATGACAATTCCATTCTTCATACACCTTAAGATCTTGATCCTGTAAGGTGCTGAGCATCCACAAATACCCTTAAACATGAATGGATTTGAGAGGGCTCAGAACCACAAAGGAAATGTTCAGCACCCTGCTGGATCGGTAAAGTGATATATAGATTGATCCTTTATTCAGAGGCTCCTAACTATGTCATTACCTTGAATTTTATTTTTGCATTTTCTGTCAATAGGCCTTAGATCACCTATTCCCTTGGGTTTTGAAAGACTGCTTTGCTTCTTAGAGCGAGAGACAAATATACAGCATACAAAGTAAACAGTTCAATACCAGATTAGCAAAATGAATATATGGTTTTTCTAGAAATTTTATAAACACAACATTACTGAACACAAATATCTATGGGAGTTAGCGTTTGACCTCAAGTCCAAACTAAATTTGATTTCTTCATCATTTCAAGCAGAATAAAGGGTTATTTTCTGTAGACAGTGGAGGTTTCTGCCCTTGGGTAGAGTGCCCTTTCTGATGTCCCTTAAATACTTTTGACTACTCTCCAACCCTAGCTACTGTACTTCTTCAGCCATCTCATCTTTGCAGCCCTAATCCAAAGGGGGGATTCTAACCCCTGATCTGGCCCCTATATGCTATTCCAGCAGTGCAGAACATATGTAAAGAGCGTAAAGTCCCCCACAAACAGATAGTGTGTGTGTCAGTGATGGAGCTGGAAGCAGAGGCGAGCGGGGCCATATTGTACACACTAAGGCCATTCTGGCTTATGCCACAAGCCAGAGGCAGCACCAAGGCACCAGCTGTAACTCAGAACCACCTTCAGGGGTTCCCAACTTATGTCAGCACCTCTTTTTGGTCCCCAAAGAAGCCCAGTTGGCACATGTTGGCACCTTTGTTGGGGGTTTTAGCAAAGAATCAAAGGACTGCTTGGACTTGGTACATGAGTTGCTCTCTCCTCACCTCCTTTCTCCAGGTCAAGTTTGAGGTAATTAGTGTTAAAATGTGAGGAATCTTACACTTCATCTCTCTGTGCTCCATCAATTCTATGCATAAAGGGCACCTCTCACAATCATTACATTCACATGCACAAACACACACAGCTATATAGCCTATTGAGGGGAATTAAGAGGGGCTCACATTTCAATGACTCATTTTCAAAGCTGTCAGGTTGTTTTAGCACAGCCTTTATAAACATGTACTGTTGATTAGCTCTGCATTCTTTAAAAAAAAAAAGATAAAACTTTGATATTGATTAAATTTGCCTTAAGGATAGATGACTTCCCAATGGCCTTTACAAGGTTCTTTCTTCCGAAGAAAAGAATGTTCTTTAGCACAATCAAAACCTGCATTTGAAGACGTGAGTTGTAATGTACTGCAGGGTCTCAGGGGAAATCTCTTAAAAATCAAAATTGTCATTTTTGATCCCATTTATTTAGTCATATAAAGCTTGCCTTCAGAGTTCTGTAAATCCATTATTAGGGACTTATTTTATCTCTTACTTCCATTTTTCACACTGCTTCCATTTTAAAAGATGGCTTTATGATCTGCATTTCTATTACTGCTCTCATTAGACAAAACAATTTTGTCAGATGTAGGGAACTTACAATTGTCTGCTTTTTGTATTTCTAAGCCATCAGCTTCTGGAATGATGCAGCAGAGCTTGTGAAACAGACATACAGCATAATAAAAAAATCCTGACTTTGCAAAGACAACCTATTTCTAAAATAAATATTAGTATTGTACAATGCATAATGTAAACCACTACATCTTATTCCAGCAAATATTGATACAAATCTGTTTGCCTGATTTAGATGAAAGATTCTCATGTAAAGCTATTTTTCTCTATTTGCTAATGCACTAACCTTAAAAATATTTAAGCTTATTCCAACTGAATAGTTTAAAATATCTAGGTCACACACCTGCATACTATTCCCCTTAATTACATAGCTTTAGTTGATTCAAGCTGTAAGAATACATTCTGTCATAATCGTAAAAGTAAACTGTTGGGAAAAAAGCATGCATTAATTAACACGAGTGAATAAAGCTTCACAATCAAATTTAAGATTAAATTTTAAACCCTTTAACTTGAAATCAGAATAACAGAACTGTATAGGAAAAAACAGGGGAATGCAAAATCCATTTCTTGCAATTTGTTATTGGCTTTCTATTAACAAATTATATAAGACTTATGGACTAAAAACCAGGCAGAGAAGTACTTCCTGAACACCATAAAATAGAATACACTGAGACCATCTGGTTTTCATCATCAATGAAGTTTTAAAATTTAGTATCTTCCAATACCTAAAATCATAGATACAAAACAATCCAATAATTAACATAAGCAACAATTAAAGAGTGAACTGAATACTAAGTGGTATATTAAAAAGTGAAGTTATAGAAAACATTTACACAACTGCAATAAAATTGCAATTTAGAAAGATTGTCTCTCTTCAAAATATAGCATAGAAACCAACATAAGCCTAGATATTGAAAGGCAGGATCATGAGCTAATAGTGGTAAAATCCCACCCTAATCCTCATCTACAATTAAGGTTGATTTGACAAAAAATAATATTTTGAATATATTGGCCCATCATCAAGAAATGGAGGTGAGGAGTAAGAGATAAATATTGGAGCAGTAAAACTGCACACACTTTGGAAATGCCACCCTGTTCACTTGAGAGGTGGGGTAATAGTTAGACATTCATGATTGCCAGCTACTTTTAAAAACACAAGTTTAGGTGAAACAAGCAAAAATATTCCTACTATGAGAATTATTGGTTGTCAACTGAATAATCTTGCAGAGGAAATTCCTTGGCCACATGATCACAGCGTACTGGTAGAGCAACTTTAGGTATGAGTCCTACAATGAAGCCTGGACAGTTGGACCTGTGTTCACGTAGAGTACTTTGCAGGTTTCAGAATGAAATGAATTACTGTAACTAGTTTTCAACTAAAATAGCTACTGAGTGATCATGTACTTCTATAGAGAATATTACTGGGCTTCTAAGCTGACCCACACAAACTCCATTAGTTTACTAAAAACATATACACGTATGAAGAGAAAAATCAAAAACTGTTCACAAGGCATGTAATCAGTCAATGCCATTGCTTTTCTTTGTTCTTCTTCTGCACACCCCATTTGGTGTATGCTGTCTGTTTGGCTTTTAAGATCTACACAGCAGGGAACTTGCCTTTTTTAATCTATCTGTACAACATCCAGCAGACTCACCATATACACATGGTGAGTCTGCTGGATGTTGATAATATAATCAGCTAAAAATAACTAAACAGATGACTTAATATAATGATCATATTGTGTGTTAACAAGTTTAATGTATAAATGTCAATCAATGATAATGAGCAAGATTCTTGACTGTAACAAGTTGTGTGTTGCAGGAAAGAAGGAAGGGGCAGCTGGTTACATCTCCATGATTCTCAAGCCACTCTGGCCCTGTTGTAAAATAGAGTGGCCCGTAGGCCACTAATTTATGACAGCTGGCCATGTTCCGTAGGGGGCCATTTGCCAGCTGAGAATTGTTATAGGGAAACAGCCGTTCCCTGCCCCAAGAAGCCTCCTTATGCCAGGAGTAGGAGCCAACTCCATTGTCTTCATGGTAGTTGAGAATTCTCTCCTCTAGGGAATTTTTAACTGGCCAATTGAGTTTGGATCAATCTGTTTACAAGACTACCCCAGAAACCTGGTCACAAGACAAGTCCCTGCTCCCAGTCTTTGAACATCACCTCACTGACCCCTTGATATTCTACTGGGAAGGATGTGTAAGGTCTGCTGTTCTGAACATTGCATGTTGCATACATGTCCCAAAAGTCACAAACCTAAAAAGGCTCCTGTTCAGAACTGAGGTTCTATGAAATAATTAATGGTACAGAATAGTAGAGAAGCCAAAAATATTGACCATCTCTTTAAACAAGAAGCAGAAATCTATGAAACTGAAAGGCAACATATTTTAATGAATAAAAGAAAGTTGTTATGCAGTGAATGGGGAATTACAAAAATTATTGAAGCAATTAGTTTACCAGGATTCAAGAATCAATCTGACATATATAGCCACAAGAATAATATTTGAAACCACATTAACTAGAGCAGATTATAAAGAAAAATCAGTTCTCATATTTCAAGGATGTTGCCTGCTTGGTTGAGAAAGGAGTTATTTCCTCCATTATATCAAATTGCATAAATGTTCAGGTGCTTTATTGGTGGGGCTTCTGTTCATTTGAAAAAAATCTTATTGGCCACTGCTGGAAAGAGGTACATTGTGTAACATGATGGATAATATAGTTCATATTATTGTCATACTAGTCTTTTCATAGTATCAAAGCAAAGAGAAAGTGCCATTAGGTCACCTACTCAGTTTTTCTGCCAATAACTGAGTGTCCATATGCTGACTTTTGTTGGTCTGTGTGAGTGGACACAAATTCCCTGTAAGCTGTGCAGCCGCACAGCAGCCTATTTAATGCCAGGCAGGTGCTCAGGGAACTCGCGGGGGGACCTGCCGCGGCTGGGGCGGCCGAGACCTGCTGTGGCCGACACCCCTCCGCTGGCCCCAATTCTGCTGCGACCGAGCCCTGCTCCAGCCAGGGTGCCGCGACAAGTCCAGAACAGACCCACGAGTGGCTAGGGTGCCCCTCCCCCAGCCCGAACCCAGCTCCCCTCAGACCTGCTGGGGACAGGGAAGGGGCACCTATCCTGCAGCTCCAGATCTGCCACGGTGGGGAGAGGCACCTTTCCCCCCCCCCCAGTCCAGGTGCAGCTTCGGGGAGAGATAGCTGGGGGTAGTCCTCTCTCCCCACCGTAGCCCCAGAGCACCCTCCTGCATCCCAAACCCCTCATCCCCAGCCCCACCCCAGAGCTTGCACCCCCAGCCAAAGCCCTCACACCCCTGCATTCCAACCCTCTGCCCCAGCCCTGAGCCCCTCATCCCTGGCCCCATCCCAGAACCTGCATCGCCAGCCAGAGCCCACACACCCCTGCACCCCAACCCTCTGCCCCAGCCCTGAGCCCACTCCCACACTCTAAACCCGTTGGCCCCATCCCCACCACATGAATTTTGTTATGTGCACCAATATGGAGGTGATGTGTCACACATCACCTCCATATTGGTGCACAAAATTCATTCCACACATGGGTGGGAAAAATTAGAGGGAACACTGGTGGACACCTGCACCCATGGGGAACCTCACTGTCTTTAACTGGACAAGATCCAGATCATATTGCAGGATCAGGGCCATAGCATTCATTAATCAAGTCATGGCACTTGTGGAATGGTCATACAGGGCATGAGCCAATGCCCATGGAACTCTTTCTACCCACAAGTGAGCCCATAGCCAGCCAAACTTAAAGGAGCTGCAATGTCAGGCTTTGTTTGCTGAAGAGTAGGATGGTAGAAATCTCTCCCACACATTAAAGATCAAACACACCAGAACTAAACTGTCTCCCAAGTGTTCTTTTAGAGGAGGATCCTATTCTCCAACACTAATGTAGTTCTTTTGGCAGCCATTTGGTGAGGAAGGAGACTCTTCAAAACCTAGCGAAGACCTAGACAAATAAAGTAATTAGAGCTAGGCAAACCATGGATTTTTTTTATTTGATTTGCTGGCAATTCTGAAAAAATGGGGGGGGGGGATGGTTTTGGTTTGAACATAAAACTATTTTTCCTGACATTTTCAGCAAATCAAAAAGTAAAAATAAAACATTGTTTCAAGTGAGCATATTTTAACATTTTAAAAAATGAAATAAATTTACAGGACATTTCAAAGCAAAGTTATTTCAGATTTTAAAAAAAATCAGAATTTTTGTTTTAAAAAAATTTGAAATAATCCCAAGGAGGACAGGACCTGTTTTCCAGAGGCACTTCAAATTTAGCCCAAACTGGCAGAAATCTCATGAGACCAGTTTACAATCCCTTATGCTTGACAGCTTCTTCTGCTGCAACCTTATATAGTTTGGATATGGGAGCTACCTCCATACAAACAACAGAGCCTGAGTATCTGAAGTGTATAAACTTTTACCTTGAATTTATCTTCACATTAATGCATCTGTGTTTGCAGAATGAAACATCTGGAACAACCTCAGGCAGATTTTCAAAGTGTGATGGCCCATATGGAAGAACAAATGCCATCAGGGAAAAATACAGTCTCTTGTTATTGCTTTTTTTGTTTTAAAAGTAGTTAAAAGAGAACTTAGCCATTCTGAAAAGGTATTTCTAAGATTCTATCACTAGCAGTCTGCTTTTGCAGATATTCTATAGCTTGTGGCATGAAACACAGGAGTGCTTCTTCCCCAGCTTATTCATCTGACCTGGGGTAGGGGCTGCAAAGATTAAGAGCTCCTTGTCACAAGACAGGGCTCACTATCGACCTATTCCAGTGGTTACTATTATATTGTATATTCTCAAACTGAAGATGAAGTCAAAAATTTGAGAAAGAGGTAACTGAAAAATGGAAAGGAAAATGTCCATTAAGCCCATATTCCAAGCAGGTACAACATGTGTGCCCACAAAATGTGCAGTTGTACCAATCCAAAACCAAAAAAGCCCACTAAATTTCTACCTTTTTTCACACACACTGGTATCTCTTTGTGCACATCAGGTGTCTAACAGAGAAGGCTAAGATTTTTTAATGGGTAATTAAAAATAGACTAATTTATATCTAGGCACTGAAAAAATAAGTGGCTTGAATTTCAAAAGTGCTGAGGGACCAGAAGCTTTCAAATTTGTATGGCTAAAGTCCAAGACCTTAAGTTCTCAGTATATATTTTAGGCTCCAAAATAGCCTGATTTTCAGTGTCTAAGCCTCTGATAGCTCCCACTGAAACGAATGGCAGTTGGGAGTGTTCTTTCATCTTTCAAAATCAAATCCGTTATTTAGGTGCATCAATATGGATTTAGATGCATCTGAGTTTGAATATTTTCCCATAGCTAATAAGATGGTTATGTATCTGATATAAACAGAAAGTCCAAGTTCACTTACACAGACAGAGGAGTTTTAGTACACCCTACAAATGTCAAGAGAGATTTTTAAAGACACAAAAGGCAGCTAAGTGACCAAATTCCATTTGAAGTCAAGGGGAGACAAGTGTCTTCCTCCCATTTGCACCTTTGAAAAGCTCTTCCTTTGACTCTATATATGCACACAGGCTGGGTATTTAAACATTTACTTGTGCAAATGCAGGTTATTAAACACAAAAATTGTGCGTGAAAGCGGATAAAAAAATGGAACCTTGTCCTGCTCCATTCCTGATGTTTGATGTCATTTATTGAGGCATGCTTATGGTTTTGTTTCTCTCTCATAGCCCAAAGGGCTAAGTAGGGGAAAGGTGTATGCAAGGAGGAAGACAATCTGTTGAAAATTGACCAGTTAGCTGTAAGGAATAGACAGGGAAAGAATAGAATGACAGCTAGAAAAGCAGTTGAAGATTTTTTTATACATTAATAAATACAAGAGTTGATAATGGTTAGGTAGAAGAACAACTGGGAATTATTTACATATGGTGAGATTATTTTTAAATGGCATTTACAAGATATCTATTGGCCTATCATATCATGTTCATCTTTTAAAGAATTCACATGTTTTATTTCTGGCTTAGCACTTTAAACTTTTTTTCCCCCCATTCACCTTCATAGTAAGGGTTGTAACACATTTTGAATTGTTAGAGAAATTAATGATCTTGCATCTCAGTCACAATGCTAAAAGTGTCCATAAATGAATTGCGAAAAATCTTCAGTGTCAATCATAAAGTATTGAGCACTATGCAAGCAGAAAGACATTGCCCTGCTCCTAATAGTCCAAAGAGCTTAAACATTAGCTTCACCCAGTTCTAGTCTTACTGGATGAACTTGGTGCATTCCTAACCAGGTTCACTAAAATGTTTTGTTCATGGTGCTATATTAATGAATTTCACCTGGCAGAGTTTTACCCACACAACATTGGTTTAACTGATACTCTTACATTTCAATTAAAGTAAAATTGAATGGAAATTACACCTGTTAGGATACAATTGTAATAAATATAAATACAATATTACCTTATTAAAGTAGCTATATATAATTCACCATACATGACCATGATTGGGATGTTGACAGTTTGCTAATTTTTTTTATTGTCATGACTGTAGATTATTTAAGTGGAATTGACACAGCGAAAAAGCTAAATGTGCAGGGTAAGTGGAATCACTCTGAGCTCACATTGACAATTGTTTTCAATTTAGATACATTTTATACTAATGCCTATTTACAAATTAGAGAATATCATCATTATTGTGATTCGGAATCCTGAAAAAGCAAGTTAGTAATTGTTGGGCCATTTGCAGAGACTAGTTTCTTCATAATTGCAATTTCTAAACTATATCTACAGTAGATCTAGTTCAACTCTCTAGTGAAGTGGTACAGAGAGAATGGCTAAGGCCCAACCCTGAGCAAGAAATGCGGCAAAAGCTGCACCACCCCAGGAAGCATTATGCCTCAGAAACATCCCCACAAGTCTTCACTCCTCCACCACTCCCCAATGCTTGGAGGCAAGGGTAGTAATTTGCTGCTGGCATATACCAGCAGCAAATTACTAACCTTTATCCACCAGGTCAGTTGTTCTGGCCAGAACACTATGGGGACGTGGCAAAAATTTACCCATTCCTCATCCTCCCTTGCCCAGGAGAGATGAATAGTGGGAGTGCAGTACTCACTCCTGCATATCTGAAACTAAGTTCCAGGCAGGGACATAAATCAGACCTTTACACAAACCACTTAAACCACTGTATGGTTATATGGCCTGTAATAGGGACAGCTGCCTCCCCTACACAACCCCGTTTGGCCAGAGGTCACTCTGCAGCAGCCTTCCTCAGTTTACCCATTTCAGGGTTCCTTAAGTAAACTCCACAAGTCCAGAGTCCTTATATCATACCCCTTCTGGGTCCAATTTATTTTTAGAATAAGAAACAAACTCAACCCCTGGGGTTTCTCACCTTCCTCCTGCTTTTGGCAAATGACTCAAGCCCTCCTTAGGTCGAGTCTTTTGGTCCCTAAAGTCTCAGACTCTCTTGTACCTTGCTGTAGCCTGCATGGGGCTTTCTAGCTAACTACCACAGCTTCCTCTAGCTCAGTGGTTCTCAAACTTTTGTACTGGTGACCCCTTTCACATAGCAAGCCTCTGAGTTCAACCCCCCTTATAAATTAAAACCACTTGTTTATATAAAAACAACAAAGAGTCTGGTGGCACCTTAAAGACTAACAGATTTACTTGGGCATAAGCTTTCGTGAGTAAAAACCTCACTTCTTCGGATGCATAGAGTGAAAGCTACAGATGCAGGCATTATATACAGACACATGGAGAGCAGGGAGTTACTTCACAAGTGGCGAACCAGTGTTGACAAGGCCAATTCAATCAGGGTGGATGTAGTCCACTCCCAATAATAGATGAGGAGGTGTCAATTCCAGGAGAGGAAAAGCTGCTTCTGTAGTGAGCCAGCCACTCCCAATCCCTATTCAAGCCCAGATTAATGGTGTTGAATTTGCAAATGAATTTTAGTTCTGCTGTTTCTCTTTGAAGTCTGTTTCTGAAGTTTTTTTGTTCAATGACAGTGACTTTTAAATCTGTGATAGAATGACCAGGGAGATTGAAGTGTTCACTTACTGGCTTGTGTATGTTACCATTCCTGATGTCCGATTTGTGTCCATTTATTCTTTTGCGGAGGGACTGTCCGGTTTGGCCATGTACATTGGCCAAACCGGACAGTCCCTCCGCAAAAGAATAAATGGACACAAATCGGACATCAGGAATGGTAACATACACAAGCCAGTAAGTGAACACTTCAATCTCCCTGGTCATTCTATCACAGATTTAAAAGTCACTGTCATTGAACAAAAAAACTTCAGAAACAGACTTCAAAGAGAAACAGCAGAACTAAAATTCATTTGCAAATTCAACACCATTAATCTGGGCTTGAATAGGGATTGGGAGTGGCTGGCTCACTACAGAAGCAGCTTTTCCTCTCCTGGAATTGACACCTCCTCATCTATTATTGGGAGTGGACTACATCCACCCTGATTGAATTGGCCTTGTCAACACTGGTTCGCCACTTGTGAAGTAACTCCCTGCTCTCCATGTGTCTGTATATAATGCCTGCATCTGTAGCTTTCACTCTATGCATCCGAAGAAGTGAGGTTTTTACTCACGAAAGCTTATGCCCAAGTAAATCTGTTAGTCTTTAAGGTGCCACCAGACTCTTTGTTGTTTTTGTAGATACAGACTAACACGGCTACCCCCTGATACTTGTTTATATATTTACTCCATTATAAATGCTGAAGGCAAAACAGGGTTTGGGGTGGAGGCTGACAGCTTGTGACCCCCACGTAATAACCTCATGACCCCGTGAGAGCTCCCAACCCCCAGTTTGAGAACCCTTGTGTGTAGGTGCTTCTTCTTCCCCCTTGGCTCTTCATAGAGACCAGCTGCCCACCATCAGGACCCATCAAGGCTCTTAGTGATGTACAGGTGGGCTGGACCAGCTCCCTCTTAATGGGCCCAGTCCACCCCGTGACTTAGCCCACATCACAATCTGGCCCTCAGATTCTAGCTTTTTATTCCATAACATGACTTGTATATTCTCATTTTCCACACTTGCTCATGCAGAAGTAATCTTGAGTGCCCAACACAGACTGAGAACTAGTGAGATAAGGTTAAAGCTGCTCAGCACCTATGCCACTCAGAATATGCATATAATCTTAATTAAAGTAATCCATTGTGCCATTGACATGGATATCTGTTGCTCACTAGTGCTAATGGGAGTTATACACATGACTTGGTGGAACAATAGACTCTAATGAAAGCATGAGTCACAGAGTTCTCGGTATGTTATACCAGAGATTTCAGAATCAAAGCACATAATTGCAAAACTTCCCTCTATAAAAGTCTTTGTAAATACCTTAGAAGCTCCCCAGAATACTGCAGAGGCAGACCACAATGCTTTGGTACAGATGTAATAAGCAATGACTAATAGAGTTGGGGGAAAGCACTGAATAGCTTTATGCATGAGAACAATCTTACAACTGGTATAAAACCTCGCTAGAAGTATTAGAATCTCAAGTCCAGGGTAATGAGTTATGTGGAACTTGAACAAGTTAGCACTCTAGATTAATTTTGAATACACTGGCCATACGGCACTGTGAACAAGCAAAATAAATCAAAGAAATCCAGCCAACATTTAATATGAGCAGATTGATGGCTCAGGGTCACCTTGAGGAAGTACTGGTCAACCCTTGCTATGTTCTAGAAAAGACAAAATCAGTTTCTCTGACTGACTTAAAAAACAAAACAAAAAACAAGGATAATATAAAGCAAGTTCAGGACCACAGACAAACTAAAGTTCTGAACCTTAATAAAAGGCTGAACAATACTACCATTAGCAAGAACTGCAGAGGCTAATGTGTCATTCAGAAGGCAGTAGAGGCCAATTAAAACTCAACTCTGTTTCTTCAGAATTTAACTACAGGACATTTTCAAATATCTGAGTCTGAACATCAAGGTAGACACCTAACCAACCCAGAAATTGCTTCCCTGGAGTCAGCTAAGATGGAAAAATAAACCTGTATGTCATCACCCCAACTATCTAGTGCAGTTATACCTTTATCTGATGGAAACTAATGAAAACACAAACAGAACAGCATGGGGCCAAAAATTTTGCCCTGTGGGATTTCTCAGACCATTTCTACTAGGCTAGAAGAAAATCCCACCCACAAAAATCAATTGTGTGTATGCTGCATGAAATAAAGTGAAATCATTTTAAGTTAGTACCAGAATATGCCTTACACATCTCCAAGCATTGAATCAGTTTTGTGAATAACTTTGTTGAATGAAGAAGAAAAGTCAGACAACTCATATATGTGAATCATTAACACCTTGAAAAGGTCAGTTTTGACCCCTGAAAGGGTCTGGATCTGAAATGAAACTTTTCCTTGAAGGTTTTTAGAACTCACTGTACAGCAGCAGTCAAAAAAGCTAACAAAATGCTACAATGCATAATGGATATGATGGAAATAATGTTATGTAAATCAGAGGTAAGTCCTCATCTGGAATATTGTATTTAGTTCTGGTCTCCCAGTTTCAAAGAGGACAGAGGTTCAGAGACAACTGCTGGAAATTGTTTTCCGAGTATCTAATAGTCACATGAAGAGGGATTGGAAAAGAAATGAGATGAACCAAATAAAAAAAGAGGCATTATAAAAAAGTGCAAAGAATGGAAGGTATAGTGAAGGTAGCTTGGGAATTTCTATTTGCCCTTTCTCATAAAGCAAGAACACTGGGACAAATTGAAAGGTGACAAATTAAAAACTGATTGAAAGAACCATTTTTTCACACAATGCACAATTAGCTTGTCAAACTTATTGCTATAAGATATCACTGAGACAAAGAACAGGATTTAAAAAAAAATACAAATTATGTGCTTACAATCATACAGATAACATTTCCATGAGCATAAGTAACAAAGTCTCTACCTTTGCCTGGTCATGGTAAATGTCCATGGTCTTTTTTCCCCCTTATGAGAAGAGGACAGTCTCAAATACCTAGGTCTCAGGTCAGAAGCCCAAGCATGGCCCCACAGTATGCCAACATTTTTATGGCTGACTTAGAACAACACTTCCTTAGCTCTCGTCCCCTAACGCCCCTACTCTACTTGCGCTACATTGATGACATCTTCATCATCTGAACCCATGGAAAAGAAGCCCTTGAGGAATTCCACCATGATTTCAATAATTTCCATCCCACCATCAACCTCAGCCTAGATCAATCCACACAAGCAGTCCATTTCCTGGACACTACTATGCTAATAAGCGATGGTCACATAAATACCACCCTATACCGGAAACCAACTGACCGCTACACTTACCTACATGCCTCCAGCTTCCATCCAGGACACACCACACGATCCATTGTCTACAGCCAAGCTCTAAGATATAACCGCATTTGCTCCAATCCCTCAGACAGAGACAAGCACCTACAAGATCTCTATCAAGCATTCTTAAAACTACAATACCCACCTGCTGAAGTGAAAAAACAGATTGACAGAGCCAGACGAGTACCCAGAAATCACCTCCTACAAGACAGGACCAACAAAGAAAATAACAGAACACCACTAGCTGTCACCTTCAGTCCCCAACTAAAACCTCTCCTGCGCATCATCAAAGATCTACAACCTATCCTGAAAGATGATCCCTCACTCTCACAGATCTTGGGAGACAGACTTGTCCTCGCTTACAGACAACCCCCCAACCTAAAGCAAATACTCACCAGCAACCACACATCACTGAACAAAAACACTGACCCAGGAACCTATTCTTGTAACAAAGCCCGATGCCAACTCTGTCCACATATCTATTCAAGTGACATCATCATAGGACCTAATCACATCAGCCATACCATCAGGGGCTCATTCACCTGCACATCTACCAGTGTGATATATGCCATCATGTGCCAGCAATGCCCCTCTGCCATGTACATTGGCCAAACCGGACAGTCTCTACGCAAAAGAATTAATGGACACAACTCTGACATCAGGAATCATAATACTCAAAAACCAGTGGGAGAACACTTTAACCTGTCTGGTCATTCAATGACAGACCTGGAGGTGGCTATCTTACAACAGAAAAACTTCAAAAACAGACTCCAACGAGCGATATGCAAACTAGATACAATCAATTTAGGATTAAATAAGGACTGGGAATGGCTGAGCCATTACAAACATTGAATCTATCTCCCCTTGTAAGTATTCTCACACTTCTTATCAAACTGTCTATACTGGGCTAGCTTGATTATCTCTTCAAAAGTTTTTTTTCACTTACTTAATTGGCCTCTCAGAGTTGGTAAGACAACTCCCACCTGTTCATGCTCTCTGTATGTGTGTATATATATCTCCTCAATATATGTTCCATTCTATGCATCCAAAGAAGTGGGCTGTAGCCCATGAAAGCTTATGCTCTAATAAATTTGTTAGTCTCTAAGGTGCCACAAGTACTCCTGTTCTTTTTGCAGTCTTTTTTATTGTCCTCCCACATATTTGCTTTGCTGACATGTTCCACTATTTATATTGGACTTTAAAATTACAGACCTAAGTCCATCATTTGCTGTGCTATTATTCAATTTGAATTTTACAAGTTTTTCTTCCCTTCTGGAGAAAATTTCACTTTTCACTCAGTTAGGTCTTTACAGTGAACACTGAACAGACAAGAAGAAAGAGGCTCCTTCAATTACATACAAAGTTTTCTTTACTACAACATATTTTTCCTGAAGAGGAAAATATTTCTCCTCTTTGGGTTTTTTCCCCCCACAGACATCCTAGTTTCTTTAAGCATCTCGTTCAATAATAGGTCGCTATCAATGCATTTATTTTGTTGTCCTTCCTCAACCCTACAGGTAACTAGAGGCTACCCTTCTGAATAGGGGAAAGCAGAAAATAGATAGAGCAAAGAAAATAGAATTTTAAAAAACAAGTTTAGTTAGATTTCATTTCAAAGAGCATCTTTACTCTATTCACCTGTTTAATCTTGAACCCAGCTTGCTTACTGTTCAGTAAGAAGATTATGTACCACTTTGACATCTCACTACAATATATTATCGAATCATCCTTTATCACTTCAATTGTTCTTCAATGAAAAGTGACTAGCTACATTTCCCTTCATTCTGATTTTCAGTACGCAACTTTTAGTGAATCTTATAGAATAAGGAACACAATCTAGAGAATCTAGAGCATTCGTTTGCTTTTTTTTTTTTTTTTTTTTTAATTTCTTCCCTTGCTGCTTCATTTATTGTCAAAACCTCTAAAATATAATAGGACAAATATTTTAACAAATAGTGGGTCGATCAAAAAATTTCTACTGAACAATTTTCCATTAAAAATGCTGATTGGCCAGAATAGAAATCTTCTGCAAAAATGTTAATTCCATCAAAACTTTTGACAAAAACCAGCCAGGCACCAGGCTCGCTGTTGCACCGGGTGCCTGCCTGGTTTTCTGTCAGTCTGGTCATTCAGCCACTCACCAGCCAGCCTATATGGCATGTAGGAGGCAGGCTGCCCGGCTTTTCAGCTGCCCAGCTCCTTGGGTTGCTTGCCTGACAGATGGACAGATGGGCTGTCCTGCTCCTTCACTACTTTCCAAGCTGGCCAAACAATGAGGGAGCTCACCGGGCAGCCAAGGTGCTGATTTACCAGCCCAGAAATGTTAAAAAAAAAATTCAGTTCTTCCAAAATAGAATTGTTCTAAAATGTTCATCCCATGTGTGAAACAAGGTGGGTAAGGTAGTATCTTTTATTGGACAATGTAACAGTGCGGGACTCACTCCTGCAGCACCTCCTGCTGGTGTCTTGGGAATAAGCTCATTTCCAGCCTTGGAGCACCCTCTGCAGACTTGTGTCCCACTGCCGTTAGGCCCCCACATCCCTCCCTGGACTCCAGTACCCTGTTATCTGGGGTGCTGCCCCCTGGTAGTAACCCCTCACTCTGAGGGGTCTCCCCTCTCCAGGGAACCCCCACCTCACCTCAGTCGTAGGCTACTGCCAGTCACCAACTAGCCCCCGCTCCCTGGGGCAGACTGCATTATAAGCCACTCATCACAGGCAAGGTTGGGTTTGGACCTGCTGCCTCAGCCTAGCCTTGGGCTGTCCCCAGCAACCCCAGTACCTGTTTGGCCTTCTACTAGGCTGCAGCCTGGGGGGTTTCCAGGCTGGAGCTCCCCCACTCCCTTGGCCTTCCCCCAGCCCTACTCCACTCCAGGTACCGTCTTTAGCTCCCTGCAGCCGGGCCTATCTCCCTCTATAGCTAGAGGAGACTGTATGTCTGCCCCTGGCTTTTATAGGCCAGCTGAGTCTGTTTGGGGTGTGGCCACAAGTGAGGCTGCCTCCCAATCAGCCCAGACTAAGGCTCCCAGCCCCAGCCCTCTCCAAGGGCTGGCTTTTAACCCCTTTCAGGCCAGGAACAGGTGACCACCCCACTGCAGACCAACTTCTGTTGATGAGAGAGACAAGCCTACAAACTTGCCCAGAGCTTTTCTTCAGGTAAAAGCTCGAAACTGAAGACTCTGTCAGTAATTATTTTATGTTTTCTTCTGGATCATTGATAAAAATATTTAAAATAGCATAGGTGGATATTTTAATATATGAAAAATGTTAAAATAGCATAGGGCCAAGAACTGATCCCTGAAGGACCCCACTAGAAACCCACCCAGTTGATGATGATTCCCCACTTAAATTAAATCTGGAGACCAGTCATTTAACCAGTTTTTAATCCATTTAATCTCTATCATATTGATTTTATATTGTTCTAGTTTCTTAATCAAAATGTTCTGAGATACTAAGCCTTGAAAAATCTATTACATCAACATTATTACTTTTATCAATCAAACTTGTAATCTCATAAAAAAGTTATCAAGTTAGTTTGACAGGATCTATTATCTATAAATCCATATTTGATTAGCATTAATTATATTACCCAGCTTTCATTCTTTATTCATTGAGTCCCATATCATTTGTTTCATTATTTTGCCCAGGATCAATATCAGGCTGACAGGCCTATAATTACCCAGGTCATTCCGTTTACCCTTTTTAAATATCAGCACAACATGAGCTTTCTTCCAGTCCTCTGGAACTTCCCCCGTGTTCCACAATTTATTGAAAATCAAGAATTCTATTAATTCCATTCCTGCTGTACACTTCATTATGTGATAATTTTGCATGCTTCAGTTTGTAGGTCATTTTCTTAATATATAGTTTTTTTTTTTTTTAACGATTTCTTAATTCTGGTTGTATCTCTTTATGAAAAGTTATTTTCACATTTCTGTCAGAATATTCAAAATAATAACCTATTGGTCTCATCATTTACTATTTGCCAAACATCATGGAACAGAAGACTGTCTTCCTCTTTATCTATTATGGCCCCAATTCGACAACGCACTTGAGCACATGTTCGGTTTTAAGCATATGATTAAGTCCATCCCTGTTCAGCAAAGCATTTAAGCACATACTTACCTGAAAGCACAAATGTTACCCTCTTAACTTCCATGGGACTTAAGCATGTGTTTAAGGTTCAGAACCTTGTTAACTTCTTTGCTGAGCAGGGGTTGACTTACTCACATGCTTGAAGTTAAGCATATGCTTAGATTCTTTGCTTAACTGAGGGATGTTAGCAGTACAGTTTTGAGATACTGATTAGGTAATTTTAATTATGCTTTCCCTGCCAACAGTATGAGTCTTCCACGGAAGAGCACAAAATACCATATGTCTTACATAAAACGTTCCTGTTGCATTTTGTTTTAAATTCCAGTAATGATTTAAAATAAATAGATATTTAAAATAAAGAGGCCTTTTCTCCACCAGATTATGGCTGTATGCAATATTTCAAATTTCAAAAATTTGTTGGAAGATTTTGTTGAGCTGTAAGCAGGGTCTGAATGAATGCTTCCCTGACAGCTTTAGCTGGGAGGGGAGGCATTCATTCAGACCCTGCTTACAGAAATTTTGGTGGAAAAATAGGTGGGGAGTTTAAACTACTTTTTAAAACCATTTTTGACCAAATATAAGTTCAAAATGTTTTGAATGTCAACATTTTTAACAAAACTTCAAATTTTAATTAAGGATAAAAAGGGAGAAAATATTGGGGAAATCTTATGGAGATGGTTCACTCTCCTTTTTAACAATATCTAATTATAACAACTTAAAAGCATGGTCAGTTTAAGGCCTGTTCCTACCTTACGCTTCTCTAACCTATTAATGTAGGTATTTACATAGGCACTCATTTGGTTCATATCTGAGCACCTCACAACGAAGTTGTACATTACATAAAAAGAGTTCTTTTAATAATGCTTGGGGGTTTCTCTCATTTAAAATTATAGTTACTTTTTGCTATCTGATATGTCTGTTTCATAAATTTGAGTCCCGTAGTGAATAGACATTTGCATACATACATTTGCCTGCCTAGTTTGAACGGACAATTGTATGCAGATATTGAGGCTCAACCTTATGAAAACTAGGCTCATAAGATTTTGTCTTACCAATTTTACTCTTTTCTACTTAATAATGATTAACTTTATTATTTGGGGTCATTTCACCTATCCTTATTTGCTTCAACCCCTTTACAGTAATTGGCTTGAATATTTTCTAAAACTTATTTTGCTCGATCTCCTAGGAGTTCATGCTTTCTGCCCCAAAGTATTGCTCACAAAATATTGTTGGCAAATTTTATTGTTGAAAGAATTTTAAGTTATAATTTATTTTCCAAAACAGAAGCCACAAGCAGCAATAGAAGTTTTTGTTTGGGGAGGAACTTCCGAATGCCATCATAAATTTCAGTCTCAGGCTGCTGGAACATCTATTTTGGTAAATGTGACTGTCTTCTGGCAAACAGAGAACATCTTTTGGGTAAATCACATGTTCCCGTTTTCATGTCTGGCACTTCCAATAGGAAGCCACACTTTATTTTCTCTTACTTTCTTGATCCCTTTCAGTTAAATCTGCCACATGTTCTGATGCAGCCTCTCACTGGGATTCAGTTCACTCTACTCAATCCTCTCACCCCCACCCCACCCTAAGGGGCATAGAGGGGAACAAAGGATGGACAGAATTCTGTGAAGACTTTAGGTCACCCCTTTTCTCATAGGCCCAAGGTTCACCAGTGAAATCCCAGGTTTCTTACTTATTGGCCTGGGTCCTTTTGGCCTTTTATCTGCATTGGATACCAGCTGCAAGTTGCACTGAATTAAACATTTATATAAATAAATAGTATTAATTTGTAAGTCTTACTCCTATTTAATCTAGATGTGTGTGGTGACGACGCAGGAAAGGAAACAGAACGCCAGGTCTGTGGTAGCTAGAGAGCTTTACAAGCCTCTTGCAAAAAGCCTCCCAGGAAAACTTTTCCTGGGGTTTTTATTTCTCTCCTTACTTTGTTTACAACTCTTCTTAGTGGTTACATTCTTGCGCATAGAAGAGCCAGGCAGTATACATGCACATAAGATAACGAACCCATCTCTTGAGCGCGTGAACACCAGCTGCGAGGGTACAATCAAATCAGCCAAATAAGTTTCCCAAACACAAACGCTGGATTGAAGGTCACTCCTGCCTCGTAGCCATGGGAGCAGTTTGCCGCGCCTGTGGACTGGCGATTCGGGAGCTATGCATCTCTACATCTCCCCCTGTTTTATTTTATAAATGCGGTGTTTAAACAAAACACTCTCGCAGGGTAGCATACACAATGCCACTAGATTGGGTATACATTAAACAAAGCAGCAAAGTAAAACGTCAAACATCAAAACTAGGACCCCATACTATAAAAGGGTCTTCATCCACTCTAAGGGTGGCTATAACTAAATATAATCCTACCAAGGAAGAAAAACGTCTTGGCGGATGACTTAAGCATAGCATTTCAGCATATCAATTTGCTATTGCATACAAAACTATTATCAGCAAGCTTAAAACAGCACATTTCTTTCACTGTCTCACACCCCAGATGTTGCTGGGTGGTTTACAGACAGGAACAAGGCAGGTACTTAACAGACCTTGCATTTCCGGGGCAACGGCCAGGCAGAAATCAGATTGATTTAATACTTCTGCCAGGTGGACCCAGGTGTTAAACTGCAGCCGCTGCTCCATCTGGGGTTCGCCTTGGCAGCTAGGGGCCAACAGGAAACTCCCCAATACACACAAAATAAGGAGTGAATTAGCATTAAGGCAAGCTAACAATGTCACAAGGTAATTTTCTGCGGTAGGTTCTAGCTGCTGCTGCACTCGCAGCTGCTCGGCCTGCAATGAAAGGGCTTTAACCTGTCCCCAGGTTATGCGCTGCGGGGGCCCCCGCGGGGGGCGCTGGCGAGGACGCTCGGGATCCTGCAGATGTAGGTTGAACTGTGGAATGGGGTTCGATAGTCCCTGGTGCCAGGCCATCGCCGTGCCACGGGCGGACGTTACGCGCCGGGACCCACAACGGACCTGTAGGAAGAGAAACGGCAGCATGCCCTCGTCCCCACGTTATAAGGGGCACTGGGCCATGCCACTGAGGGTCTGGGGCCTTGCGATATTTAACAAAGGGGCGGGGCAAGGCCTGGTAGCTGCGAAAATGACATTCTGCTGCAGAGTAGTTGTCAGTCAAATTCAAATGATTCAGGGTAAAAAGCACTGCAGCCAGCCATTCCTGGCGGGGAGGAAGGCCTACGGGAATCCCCCCTTTCTGTTTTTGGCGGACCAGGGCTTGTTTGAGCGCACGATTGGCTCGTTCCACAATGGCCTGGCCTGTGGGGTTATACGGGATACCAAACGTGTGGACAATGTCCCACGTGGTACAGAAGGAGGCAAAGGCCGAGCTACAGTAGGCGGGGCCGTTGTCGGTCTTAAGATGGGATGGGTGACCCATGATTGCCATAGCGCGAATCATGTGATTAATAACATGACGAGAGGCCTCACCCTTCTGAGGGGTGACCCACACATAATGGGAAAAGGTATCTACACACACGTGAAGATACTGCCAGGGGGCAAAGGGAGGGAAATGTGTAACATCCATTTGCCAGAGCTGGTTGGCCGAGGTTCCACGAGGGTTAACCCCTACCTCCGGGCTATTGGAGAGAGAAGCGCAAAGGTCACACTGGCGAACAATGGCCTGCGCCTGATACAATGGGAGAGTGAACTGCTTGGCAAGGGCCTTGGCGGATTGATGAAAAAAGGCGTGGCTTTCGATTGGGGAGGAAAAAATTGAGGCCACCGATTTGACCGCCTGGTCGGCCACCGTGTTGCCTTCTGTTAATAGGCCCGGTAGTGTGGTGTGACTGCGAATGTGTGCCACAAACAGTGGGCTAGAGCGGGAGGAAAGGAGCTGTTGCAGGGTAAGAAAAAGGGCCAACAAATTGTCATCACAGGAGGGCGACACATAGGAACCTGGAAGAGACTTAAGAACATTAGTAACATAAAGACTGTCAGTAATCAAATTAAAAGGGTCATCCTGGAAGCATCGGCAGGCCAGGATGACAGCAGCCAACTCTGCGCGCTGTGGGGAGCGCTGAGGCAGGGTAAAGCGGACTTGCCAAGTGCCTTGCACCTGCCAGCTGACCGCACCTCGTGTTGGGCCGCCGTCCGTAAAAAGGGTAAGTGCATCCTTAATGGGGACGGTTGACAAGGACGGCCGGAGGTGAAGGCAACGTTGTTGTAGGAATGAAAGACGGGGGTCAGGGGGAATGTGATATTTAACTTCCCCAACATAGTCAGCAAGAGACAATTGGAGGGTGGCACTGCAAGAGACAGTGCGTTCCCAGTCTTTAGCCGGGATGGGGACAATAATGGCAACGGGGTCCCAACCCAAGAGGGTACGGGACCGTTCTCGCACTTTAAAAATCAGCTCTGCGGCCTGTTGAGGGAGTGTCTGAATAGTATGCGGAGGGGAGTGGGTCAAATAAATCCATTCAATTAAACGAAGACGCGCTGCCGCCCCCTCCTGGGCGAGGACAGCTGTCGGTTGTGAGAGTGTGGGAAGCAAAATGGCAAAAAGGGGCTGTTCCCTTTCTCGGCGGTCGACCCACACCTGGGCCAGGGTCTGGTTAATGAGGGTGACCGCTTGGCGCTGTTCCTGGGAAACGGGAATGATATCTCCGGGGAGACGGCCCTGCCGAAGGCCAGAAAAAAGAGGGGACAGCATGGAGGTAGTCAGAGGGCAAAAAGGACGAATCCAATTAAGGGACCCCAATAACTGTTGAAGCTGTACAAACGTAAGAGGGTTGGGCAATACCAACTCGGGACAAACTGGACGGGCATATGACTGGAGCATGCGGTGACCAAGATACAAAAAGGGTGGCTGACGCTGGATCTTATCCGGTGCCACAACCAGGCCACACGCCGCAAGCTGGTGGCGCAGTTCGTCCAGCCAGTCATCAGGGAGGACGGGGTGAGCCACCAGGATGTCATCCATGTAGTGGTAAATTAAGGCATCTGGGTGTGCTGCGCGGAAGGGCCGTAGGGCCTGCGCAACAAAATGCTGACACAAGGTGGGGCTATTCAACATGCCTTGAGGGAGCACATTCCACTGATAGCGTGGAGTGGGCTGGGAGTGATTCAAAACCGGAACAGTGAAGGCAAAGTGCACCCGGTCCTCAGGGTGCAAGGGGATGGTAAAAAAACAATCCTTTAAATCTATTACAAATAACCGGTAATCACAGGGAATAAGGTTGGGATTAGGGGTACCACACTGCAGAGGACCCATAGGCTGTATAATTTTGTTAATGGCGCGAAGGTCCTGCAGGAGGCGCCACTTGCCAGATTTCTTTTTAATCACAAACACGGGGGTATTAAAGGGGCTAGTGGACTCCTCCAAACGTCCTGCCTTCAGCTGGTCATTAACCAAGTGCTGGAGGGCCTCCAGCTTTTCTAAAGGAAGCGGCCACTGCGCAACCCATACGGGTTCGTCAGTGAGCCAACGGAGGGGGAGGGCCGTATGCCTAATCATTGATATGGATGGTGGCAGTGAACTGTGTCAATAAATCACGGCCCCACAGGTTGAGGTGGACGGGGAGAATGATAGGCCGGATACGGGCGCGGCGGATGCCTTGGGGCGCCCTAACCTCCAACCATCGGGCACTTCGTTGTGAGTCCTGTGCCCCGCCCACACCCCAAACTGCCGGAGCCTGCTCTGTGGGCCAATGGGCGGGCCACTGCGCAGCGGCAATGACGGTAATGTCTGCCCCAGAGTCGATAACACCCTCGAACGGCTGATCGTTGAGGCAGTAAATGCGTTTGGGTTGGGGTGCTCCAATGTCTTTAACAACTGCTGCCACTTGTGGGTGAATAGTGCGCTGGTCGGTGGACCCGAAGCCTCCGGTTCGGGGAACGTTTCTTCCCCCTGCCGGAAGGGAGTAGGGCACAAGTATGAGTTGCGCCCAGGCATCTCCCTGAAACAGCCGTTTCGGGAGATGACTCCACAGTTGAACATGGATAATTCCACCATAGTCCGAATCCACCACCCCAGGCACCACAAACAGGCCCTGCTTGCTGGCGGACGAGCGGGGTAGGACAAGGCCCACCATGCCCTCCGGCAGCGGGCCCTGAATCTGGGACGGCATGAGGAGGACCTCCCCGGGGAGAGTGATATCCATATTTTCCTGATTAACAAGGTCAATCCCCGCACTGCCCCTTGTGGCGGCGGGGGCGTCGTGCACGGAGAGGGGCGCGGCCTTGGGTCTCGGGCTGGTCGCAGGCCCGCCTACTAGTTTCCCGGGGGGTTGTCTCGGTTAGCAGCCAAGACCCGGCTGTCACCCCCGGCCAAGCGACACTGCGCAGCCCAATGGTAGCCCTTTTTGCATTTCGGACACAGCGTGCGGGGCCTCTGGTCTGTCCGGGGCTTGGGTTTGTTTTTACACATGCCCCCCGCAGGGGCCCGACACTCCCGCCAAAAATGTCCGGGCTTCTGGCAGTTAAAGCAGTTCCCCTGAGGCTTCTGCCCCTTGTGCAGGGCAGCTGCCAGCAGGGCCATCTGATGGGTCTGAGTGCCTACGTCAGCACACGCCTGCAGCAATTCTGCCAGGGTATACCCGGGGCGCCCGACCACTGCCTGCATGGCACGGCGGCAGTCTGCATTGGCATTTTCGTAAGCCAATTTTATCATTAGTTCAGTCTGGGCTTGCGGGTTATCAATCTGCCTCTGGACTGCCTCTTGGAGGCGGTCAATAAACTGGTGGAATGGTTCGGTGGCACCCTGCCGAGTAACCGCAAAGGACTTAGAGGACTCGCCTGCAGCGGGGACCCTGCGGAACGCGCGACGGACACACTGGCCAATGATGGGAAAAGCTACCCGGGGCGTGCCCGCCGCCTGCTCGGGGATGCTCGAAAACTGCCCTGTGCCATATAACTGCTCAGCAAGATAAGCCCCCCCACCTTGCGCTGCTGCTGCAAGCGCCTCTCGCTGGTACTCGCTATCCCACACAACGTATTGCGCGGGAGACAGCACCATGCGACACATGTCTTTCCAATCTTGGGGGAGCAAGAAGTAACCGTTTGACACACCTTCCAAGATCCCCAGGGTGAAAGTGGACCGCACCCCGGTCTCACGAACTGCCTTGCGGAGCTCGCGCAGAACTGAGTAGGGGAGAGCCTCCCAGTCCACTATCTGCCCCCCATTTCCATTATCCCGCCAAGAGACGGGAAACGCCTCGAACCCACACTTGGATTCCTCATCGGTCAAGAGACCGGCCTCACGCGCTTGCCGCACCGCCGCGGCGACAGCGCCCCCCTGCCCGACCGGTAGGCAGGGGGGCGCCGCCACGGGCGGCGGCGCAGGGAGGGTCAGCTGTGGGCAGGAGGGGGGTGGCCCATCACCTGGGGGCAAAAGGGGGACCGGCTTGGGGCTGTTGGGGCCGATCCCCTCCAGTGCCTCCTTACAACGCTGCCAGAGCAGCAGGCACTGAACTGGGGCACGGGGTTTACTATACAAGGTGATCCCAATCTGTATCCAATCAAAAAGCTGCAATGACCCGCAGTCTGGATACCAGGGGCACTGGCGATCTATTTCCCTTAGGAGGTCCTCAATATGAGCGACCGGGACAGCGACACATGATCGCTGTCGTATAATCTCTTGTAACTCTCTTGCGTGCTCCTTCTGGGCACTGGAAAGTCTCCCCCCCATACTCACGAATAAGGGGCGGCAAACAGCCGCGGGCGCGCTCGGCGTATCCAGCCGGTGAGTAGAGGGGTATCACGTCGGGGTCACCAGCTGTGGTGACGACGCAGGAAAGGAAACAGAACGCCAGGTCTGTGGTAGCTAGAGAGCTTTACAAGCCTCTTGCAAAAAGCCTCCCAGGAAAACTTTTCCTGGGGTTTTTATTTCTCTCCTTACTTTGTTTACAACTCTTCTTAGTGGTTACATTCTTGCGCATAGAAGAGCCAGGCAGTATACATGCACATAAGATAACGAACCCATCTCTTGAGCGCGTGAACACCAGCTGCGAGGGTACAATCAAATCAGCCAAATAAGTTTCCCAAACACAAACGCTGGATTGAAGGTCACTCCTGCCTCGTAGCCATGGGAGCAGTTTGCCGCGCCTGTGGACTGGCGATTCGGGAGCTATGCATCTCTACAGATGTGCCTTCATAATGCTGAGAGGAAGGTGAAAACATTCACCAGGACACTGCCAATTTGGCCCCCAATAGGAAAATATTCTTTCCCTACCCCAAAACAGGCAATTGTCCAGACGCACAGCATCTTAAAATCACT
Organism: Malaclemys terrapin pileata; assembly: GCF_027887155.1. NCBI lineage: Eukaryota > Metazoa > Chordata > Testudines > Emydidae > Malaclemys > Malaclemys terrapin. The sequence goes on from NC_071509.1 coordinate 97,425,153, forward strand.
GCTTCTAACCTATAGTTACAGGAAGGCAGGGTGGGGCAGCTAAACTGGAGAAAGAGGATCCAAAAAACAATTATTTTGTGGGTAGGAGGAACATGGAGTCAGTCAACTCCCCTCTCCCTCTAGCTGACTAATTGAAGGCAGAGAGTCCATAGAGGAGAGACCATCCCTGCATTCCTCCAGTGTGCACACCCTCCACCTTTTTTCTCCAAGTCTGTCCTCCTCCTTCCTGGTCCTATCAAATTTCCCACGCATTGATTTGGGTGAAGAGGAAAAGCCAGTCAATGTATCATGGTGGGCCAGCTAGTGGATGTCTCCAAATTTCAAACCACTAGTACACATACAGTAATGGGAAGTATTAGCTGAGGATACATATTGCTCCTATAGACCTCAATTCAGTAAAGCACTTAAGCATGTGCTTAAGTTCATCCATATTCAGGAAAGCACTTAAGCAGGTATTTAGCTATAAGCATGGGCCTAAGTCTCATTGACTTCAAAGAGCGTTAGGCTTAGTTGACACTTAAAACTTAGGTTGACCTAGCAATGTCACTGAGCGATATGAAAAATCCATACCCGTGTGCCATAGTTATGCTGACCTAACCCTGGGGTAGATGCAGCTAGTTTGATGAAAGAATGCTTCTGTCAGGAAGCATTTTTAGTGTGGGAGTGTTCCTGAAAGAGTTTGATAGATGGGTGTGGTTGTTGAAGTTGTGAGGGAAACCTATGAAGGAGTTCAGGTCATCTGTCCAGAGGATGAAAATATCATCGATGTATCTCAGATCTATCATTGGTCTTGTGGTACATTTGGTGTTTTCTTAAAGACTCGTCTCCCACAATCATGTGATTATGTGAGACACTCAGCTTTCATTTTTAAAGTTTCTCACCCTCATGGTTTCAGAGAAAAGCTTTAAAACCTGAGCCAACTGCAACCTAAAGGCTCAAATATCAGAAGGGGGGGGGAAATAAACAATCAAATTATGTTATGTAAGCCAATCTCATGATTTGGCTTGATTCCTGATTTGTGAGTGCTCCAGTTGGCCAGGGTAAGTGTTGGAGAACAACAAGCTGAATAGCAGGTTCTTCCCCTCTCATGTGGACAAAAGCGCAATAGATATGCTCATTACATTATGATTGGAGAGGGGCTAAAACTTAACTCTCTTATACAACTCCACCCCTTCCACTCCAAACTTTGTGTGGCAACAATAGAACTCTAATCCATAATACCCCCACTTTTAGATTTGGTTTTACAGAACTGAAACAGAATCTCCTTAGCTCATCTCTGCTGTAGACTGGGAACCATTATGCATCCCTTTATGAGCACTGCAACGTGAAATAAAATGAATTCCTTTTTTGCATTATTTTCCCCTTGTTAACATCTCTGAACAAACAGAAAGGGAGAAGGTTTTCTTCTCCCTTCAGGAATAATAATACATTAAAACTGAATAAACAATTGTAGAAAAAACTTCCTCAAACAATAACATACACTCTAATTCTGTAAGCCTTAATTTAGATTGATATATATTGTGGCTATTCCCCTCTTATAATAATACATATATTACACTGAGCCACTGCAGACCTGTTTCTCTGCATAAATTGCCTTTTTCTTGTGGTTGAACTGAGATCCACTGCAGTTAATTTTGTTACATATTCCAATGATTAAAGCTGGAGTCACTGTGGTACTTCTTTAGTTTAGTTAATGCTCAAGTGCCGCAGGCTCCTATTCAGCACCAGTAATATTAGAGTTGCCAGGAGCTTAATAGTCAAAAACATTTTCCAGAGGAGTTCAGGGACCTAATACTAAGAACAGTTTGAGAGGAGAAACTTCCTCGGTCCTCATTTCTATTCAGTAGTAATTATAAAACCATAAAGATAAAATAACCTTTTTAGATCTGTCTTCATCATAAAAGAAAAACAAAATCAATGTTTGTTTTTTTATTTATCCGCTTAGCTATGGAGCTGATTCCCTCAGCATATGTCTCCAAGAGACTTTTCCTTCAGCCTCAAAATATAAAACTCTGCTAAACAGTTTATTTTTTTTTAATTCTTGTGTTTATTCTTCTTCAGTATATATAGTCAGCACAGCAAGCATTCCACCTTTTAAAAAAAACAAAACACACTCTATAACTTAATGTGCTGATTCTGGTTGCCTGAGTAATGGTGAGGAACCTCATTATTAAAAACAGAAAGCAAGATGCATAATTCAGAAAGAATACACAAAAATTAATTCTGAGTTAAGTGGAATTGCAAATATATGTGATCAAAACAAATTTCAAAGCTTTTATCAGGGTGAACGGTAGCTCTTCTATCTTCACTGAAATGTGGACTTGCAAAATTATGAGGAAATTATTCAAGTGCCAGGTCAAATCTATTTGAAACAAACTTATGTAGAATCGCAAAGCTGCATGCTAAAACGACATTTTAAAATTTCAAATGTTAATTTTGTATTCTATGCAACATGGCACACATTAAGGGAATTAAAGCATGGTTAGCTCATGTGTCTCAGAATGACAAGGTGGGTGAGGTAATAATTTTTATTGGACAAACAGCTGTTGGTGAGAGAGAAACTTTTGAGTTTACAGAGCTTTTTTTCCAGGTCTGAGAAATGAATCATAAGTAATTAAAACATATTTCAGGGGACAATTTTAGGTGAAGTGATTTATTAACACACCTCCAGTCATGGGCGGGGTGGGGGGAGAGCAGGGCCGGCTCTAGGCACCAGCAAAACAAGCTGGTGCTTGGGGCGGCACATTGTTAGGGGCGGCATGGCCGGCGCCAGAATGCCGCCCCTAAAAATGTGCCCCGGCCACCTCGCTCTCAAACCTGGGAGGGAGGGGAAGACTCCGAGTGGCCGCGGCGCGGGTGCTGCTTCTCCCCCTCCCTCCCTCTCTCCCTCCTAAGCTTGAGAGCCTGGGGGGAGGAGGCAGGGCTGGGGATTTGGGGAAGGGGCGGAGTTGAGGCGGGGCCGGGGTGGGGGTAATTAAAAAACGGGGGCGGGGGGGACGGCGGCCAAAATTGTTTTTGCTTTGGGCGGCAAAAATCCTACAGCCAGCCCTGGGGGAGAGAAAATAAAGCTGGACAGAGGGGAGGTTAGTGGGTTATAGATTGCTACAATAAGCCATAAATTTGGTGTCGCTATTCAGACCATGATTTTAAGTGTTTAGCAAAGTTATGAATTTTTGAAAGTGTTGTGCAGATTTCCTTTAAGATTGAGAACCAAAAGGTCAGATAGAGAGTGATCACTTGGTGAAAAATGTTCATGTAGAGGTGTTTTTGTCATTTATCATTTTTCTGTGTGAGTTCATTCAAGAGCCTACTGATTGTCTGATTTCAACTACATAGTTGTTACTGGGGCATTCAGTGCACTGTGATAAGCATGTTTAGGAACCATGGATCGTGAAAGGTGTGTTGAGGAGAGATATTGAACATTGTAGCAGTGGAGATATGTCTACAGATGTTGCATATGTTGTTCTGGAAGGGTCTGGTGCCACCTTGAGCTGGTGTGTCCTGGTCTGTAGGGAGCTTTGTTTTGAAGATGAAGAACTTAGAAAGGCTGGGGGCGGGGAGGTTGTATGGAAGCCAGATGAAAGGTTTCAGGGAAGATTTCTTTCAGGATGTGGTCCCCATTGAGTATGAGTTGTATTTATTTGATGATATCCCATATGGATTCCAGTGTGGGGTGGTAGGTGACAACTAGGGATGTGAGGTCAGAAGGGGTTTTATGTCTGTTTGGACCAGGTTCTTTTGGGGCATGTGGATGACACATTCCATGATGTGATCTACTCTGCTGGAGCATCTTCATTTGGTGAAGGTGATTTGAAGTGTTCACACTTCACCAAACAAGGACTTGCTTCAGCAAAGCAATTATGCATGTGGTTAACTTTAAGCTGTTAAATTGAAGTCAATGTGTCTTTCATAAAGTTAAGCACTTGGTTAAGTTATTTGTGGAATCAGGGCCACCTGCATATAAGGGGCACAATTCGGTGCAATGCAATATAGTCCCCATATCCTGATTCTCAGCTGGTGTAACACTGATTTACACCAGCTGAGAACTGGGTCACAAATCTGCATAATCTGCCACAGGCCAGATCATGGCAAACTGCAGCCTTTATTTCTGTAGGCAATAATGACAACTGATAACATTAAATCCCAGTTTCACTGAGATTATCCAGGTCTGCTACCCCGCTGAATTTGCCAAATAGAAACTGAAATGGGTTAAAAAAAAAATCTGACTAGTTAGGAACTAAACACAGTTTTGAACAACACCATAAAGGAATTATGGGAAGGGAAAATGATTAACACCAGTTAAACTTTGTGGCACAAATGCTCCTTGTGGGAGTCTCAAGGGGAAAAAGTATCAGGGGGTAGCCGTGTTAGTCTGTATCTACAAAAACAACAAGGAGTCTGGTGGCACCTTAAAGACTAACAGATTTATTTGGGCATAAGCTTTCGTGAGTAAAAACCTCACTTCTTCGGATGGATAGGACACAATGGTGTAGTTCATCAAATTGAACAGAAGAGCAAAAAAAAAAAAAGACTTTCAGAAATATATGTAAATCCAATCCAAGCAGTCTGTAGCACACACTATGAATACAAGATTAATTTGCAAATTTTTCTTGAGCAAAATGAGTAAATGTGGACAATATTCTAAGTATAAAACTACAGCTATCACCAACTTTGCATATTAGCTTGATGACATTTCAGTAATACTGGATATTTCTGGTGCTCAAAAAATTTGGTTAATATAGCCTAGATGTATGCAAAAGAGAAAAGTGACAGACAGCCTTCAGCATCATTATGGGTACAATTTCTGTCAAATTCAGCTGCATACGAAAAGGTAATGTAGAGACATCTGAGACTTTTCATAACATCTGGTTACTTTTTACAGACTATTTTCTTGGTTCTTCTGCAACTAATTTGATGCAGAGAGATGGATGCACAAACGTCTAAGCACATGAAGGAAATTGTATCTTTTCTGTCTTCCCTCTTTTCTGTTCTTTTCTCTTTTTCTTGAGGCAGAGAAAGAAAGACTTCTTCATGTTAGGTTAGACAGTTGTGCTGTAAGTCTTATTAAAATAAGCAATTTCACATATGTTTGATGCTGGTCCAGCCAATCCTTGCTCACATTAAAATCAGTGAGTCTACTCATGTAAGTAAAGACTACAGCTAGACAAACTATTCAGAGTGAACAATTAATTGATCAGATTTAGCCCTTTTAACTGTCTGAATATACATCATTTTCAAACAGTTCTTTATTCAAAATTATTCAAGGAATGGCTTAAGTGGACATAGTTTAGTTCAGGGATTCTCAGAAAAAAGATTGTGGTGGCCTCAGAGTGCTTTAGGAAAAACAAATAAATAAGCAAATATACATGTCCAAATCATTGTACTTTATTTATTGCTAACTAGTAAGTCTGTTGTGAAATGTGATATTAACAAACATACAAATATCACTTTTCACAACAGACTTATTCAGCCCTGCCAAGCCTGGGGACAAATTAAGCCCTGGATGGGGGGGTTGTGGGAGACAAAAGGGGGCTTGAGCCCAAAGCTGGAGCCTGGGCCCTGCTGCTGAGCAGCTACAGCCCGGGGCTGGAGCCCGAAGCCCCCAGCCAGAGCCTGTCGCCCCATCACCCCAGGGGTGAAGCCCAAAGCCTGAGCCCCACTGTCCCTGGAAAGGTGGGGAATTCACTGGCTGCCTTCTTCTTCAGCATTATGCCAAAGGGGGCAGAGCCCAACCGCTGCTGGCAGCCCCAGCAATCAACACCAAGACAGTGAATCAGGGAGCAACAGGGAGTCAGAGGGGCTGCTATATTGCCCCCTTCTCCCCGCCCCCACCCCAAGAAAAGCCCTTGGTGGCCGCATTTGAGAAACACTGGTTTAGTTTATGGATTGTTCCCAAACTATTTTCCACAATGATTGCTTTGAGAATTCAGGCTTTGTGCTACGTGATTGGTCACCTGTTGCACATGGTAGATGACTTATAAACCTCCCAAACCGCTTTCAATATGCATGTGTTAACACTTCTGGAGTGAATGTTCACTGAGATGATTATTTACTTGACTATTTCTGAGACACTTTGTGTGAATATTTTTGTAAACAAAAATGAACTCTGATGAAAAATTAATGGAGAGTGAATAAGAAGGGAACACAAAAAACACTGAAGTGACTTGTTTATTCTGAAGTGTTCACAAATGCTTTTTTAAATATTTGGCTTTCCTTAGTGAGGACTATTCAGTTGAGTCACTGGATTCATACCTGTATTATGCCACATTTCTAACTATCTCTGTACTTATCCGCCCTCATCACTATAGTGTTTGAGCACCTTGTAATCATTCCGTTTTCTCCTCACAACATCCCCGCAATGGAGAGAAGTATTTTACGTGAGGGGAACTGAAGCACAGAGTAGATTAAGTGATTTAAAGGTCACACAGGAGGAAATCTGTGGCTGAGCCAGATACTGAACCCAGGTTTTCCATGTCCCAGTCCAATGTCCTATCCATTAGACAATTCTGCCTACCTCACTAGTAAAACTCAGGTCACACAACCACTGGAGGCAGAATATACATTAGAGGGGATGGGGCATGGGGAGTTTGTGGCTAACGGGACATGCAATCCTCATTTTGTTAGGTCAACCAGCACAGCCTCAAATGTGGTTAGCACTGTCCAGGGAAGGAAATTTGCTGGAACAGCTTGAGGATCAAGCACCTTCCTGTAAAGATCCCACCTGATGGGCTTTTATAATCCCTTAGTCAACAGTAAAGCTGCCAACCCCTGACTGAACTTCCCAAGAACACAGTAATAGAAACCTACCCTCCTTTATGCTTTAATACCTTATCTGTTGCCCCTAGTGAATTCAGTGAAGCACCTACTGAGTTTCCTCAAAGTCAGATCTCTCCAGGATGGTTTATTTGAATTTGCTCCATCACACTGACCCTGTTTTGTGCCACTGGAGAGTTAACCACTTCTGAAATTGCCTTTTTTCAGGTGATTTAGAAGCAAAGTAAACAAGAAGAGGGCATAATATTGATCCTTATGGCTCAACACTTGTCACTTATCCCCATCATGAATCAATATCTTTTATCCCTTTGCCTTCCATCCTTAAACTAGTTAATCCATTACAGCAGTTTTCTGCTAGACTAGAATGGGTAAATCTGAAAGATGCCGAGATTCAGTTCAAATGCTTTCTCCAAACTTTTTAAGATGCCACTTCTCCTTCCTTGTGACTCTTCAATTCTCTTTCCTTCTCAACATATGCTGTAAAGTATCAAAAAACCTCCACAATACAGATAAATTAGATCCAGTGTTTCCCTTGTAGCATGTCAAATCCTCTCTCTCTCTCTCTCTCTCTCTCTCTCTCTCTCTCTCTCTCTCTCTATATATATATATATATAGTTTTTCCAGCACTCACTCAAAGTGCTATCTCTGAATCTAGAGCCTGCTTTCCATTTCCTACATATATTATAACTACATTTTCTAAGTTCAGGTGCTCTGGAATTTCCCCCATCTTTTAAATGAACCATTTACATTTCCATCATTGGCTTAGAGTTTCCTCAAGTCTCTCACTTCGTGTGTGGGTGTATATTAGAATCTGGCACTAGGTGTAGTCTCCATTTGTAAATTATTTCTTAGCAATGGAATAACACATAATGGTAAGGTATGAGTGATTTTCATTCTTCTTCCTTCCCCCCTCCCCAGAAAATGTATCTCAGAATCCCACAAAACTACAGTCTTTGCCTTCAATGCTCAATCAGCAAACGTATTAACAATCTGCAGCAGTATTTGCCTTATCTGTCCTTTTACCTTCCCACTCTTCTTTAATAACTCCACTATTGTGGTTGTTTAGTTCATTTATACATTTCTGTTAAAACTATAAAACATTTCTGTTAAAACTATAGAATGATTGGTAGATTAACTATTTCAGTTAAATACCACATGAATAATCCTCATGTGGAACGAGGGTGTTGTTCATGAGGACATCATATTGTTTTGCTGGAGGATGGGTGGCTCCCATCAAGCCTGTCTTTCATTTATGGGCAGACCCAGACTTCCTTGAAGCCCATGTGTGATATAGCCACCCTTCATTCAGGCTAAATGAGGGAACAGTTAAATGTCCCTTTGTTTAGTGATAGCCAAAACAAAAGGAAAACATTGTAGGATTTGATAATAAATGCCACCACCCAACGGCTTGACTGAGGGTATGTCTTCACTAGAAACACTACAGCAGCAAGCTACAGGGACAGGCACCTCTCTGAGAGGCAATAGCTAGGACACCTAGCAGTGTCAATTCTGGGGTTTAGGTTGGCTTAACCATGTTTCTCAGGGGAGTGAATTTCACACACTTCTGAATGACATAGCTAGGTTGTCCTGACTTTGTAGTGTAGGCCTGTGGTTCTCATCCTGTGTCTAATGGGTGTGCCTATATCTAAAGGGTCTGCAAAAGACAGACTGAAAACTGATTGAACAGAATTCAATTATATAGAGAGACAATAGATTTCCAAAGGGGTCCACACCTCCATTCAAATTTTCAAAAGGGGTCCGCAAATGAAAAAAGCTTGAGAATGGCTGGTGTAGACTAGCCCAGAATGCGAACATGGGCTGGAGATAATTGGGTGGAGCTGTGTGTGTTCACTTGCAAGTAGGAATCAGAAGCAGTGAGAAAGCAAACAGAGAGGACATGAAAAAATAAGGAGACAGCAGGAGAAGCATTAGTGCTGTGGCTCTGAGAGAAAGCCAAGAGAAAGTGAACTATTTGGAACACTGCTGACAGCTTGTGGACAAGGAAACTGACTCATGTCTGTTCCCACTGCGTTCAGAGAAGCAAGATTGTTTACATTCTCTGTAAATCAACAGAATTATATGAAAAATACATAACTGTCATAAATTTCCTCTAGCAGAAACAACCTACAAGGCCCTGACTATTGGCTATCCACTCAGGCCAATATTGTTCCCTAGAAATTGCATTCTAATTAAGTTTCATGTTGTAATATAATAAAATTATCTAAAGTCACATTATTTCTTTTTCCCTTTTATAGCTATTCTTATTTCATTTGCAACTTTAGTTTCCCTAAATATTATATATATTCCTTTATTCGGTGTATGGCAATTTCTATTCTTATTTTTCCATAATATTGCATATAATATTTCTACTGTGTTGGCTTATTTTCCCTTTAACACACCACCAATCATTGCTTGCCTTTTATTTCATTTATTACTAAATAGGCAAGCACCATCATACACATAATATTCATCTGTTGGCCTCATCTTCATCAAGCTTTTTTGCCCCAAGTTTCCTAATTTACTTGCTCTCAGTTCATCTTCACTGTTAGTACTAATAATCTGAAGTGAATCAGCAACCACTAGCAATTTAAGCAACTTTTCTATGCAGGATTAGACAGTATGATGGTTAAAAACACCAGAGGTTGCCAAGAACCTGCATACATTGATGCTCCCACTTTTATATCAGTGGAGATGAATCAATGGTAGCTTCGATGGGAAATGCAGGGCTAAAAAGCCTAGAGTGCAACCCATTTTGATAATCCTCTGTTTTCTTCTTCTAATGCCTCCTGTGAGACCATCTGATGTCACTCACTACAATCCTCAACCCATCAAAGCCACAGAATACAAAGTCCCATTGTGGCATCATCCCATGCCAAATAGGACTGCATGAAGAATGTTACAGACTATGCCTAGCCCAAGGCCTTTTAACACTTAATCTGTTTCCACCCATCCACTGGCACCAGAGTAGAGTTAAAGGGTACATGGTTGAGTAGTGCAGCTGACTGCCTAGATGTGGGGTTAGGATAGATAATGATGTGTGACCAGCCTTCACCCATTAACATGTAATGGGTTAGGGAAGGAATCAATCTACTGCAACACTAGAGTTCCATGTACTGCTGCTGTGTGATTCTAACTAAGAGCCACCAGAATAGGGCCTTCATACTCTCTCCCTGATCCTGATCAGGGGTTCTCTAACACCAGGTCCCCTCTAACCACTGCCAAGAAAACCTGAGAGCAACTTTCAGGTATCAGACACCTGATATCCTTGGTCTCAAGATAAACAAAGTCCTGAAAGAAAAAAGAAGGAATAGATTTTGGAGTCTGAGTGGAGAAAAGAAAAAAGGAATAGATTTTGGTGGGGAAGAAGAGAGAAGAGACACGACAACCTGGGGATTTGTTGCAGTCTCTGGTAAACCAGGCAGGCAATTTATCAATCAAATCTGTTTATTTTGCATCTGATTTGTTGGAAAGAATTCAGACTGATTAAACCACCTAGTGAAATTCACTGATGTTATGTCCTATAGGGGATTGTAATAACCCCCTTTAATTTTTAAATCCATTCTTCTTGTTTTCACATGTATGTAATGAAGCCAAATTAATGCAGCTAATATGAGTTTCATGGAAACTCTGCATTACAACAGACTTTAGACACTAAACCTGAACAATTAACCATTGCAATCATACTAAGAACTGATTGCAGGTGGAAGAACAAATCAACACAAACTAAATTCATGCCATTCACTTGTATTTGTATGAATGCAATACACACACTTGCACATGTGCAATGAAATGTTTGTGTGTATGTTTTATATTGAAATGAAAAGCTAATTTAAATGAGATGGGCTCAAGATTTTGTATATACAAAAGGAATTAAATACAAATGGAAAAGCTAATGTAAGAAAACTATGTTATTTGCTGCTTTTTAGAGTAAAGATTGATGTTACAAAGACTTATATTTTGCAAGGTCTGGTGACTAATTGAAAATAAATCCTAGCCACCTTAGCAAGCATGCACAGTAGGAGAGAACAGAACCTTCCCACTCTTTTTTCCTCCTTAAAGATAAGAGGGGTGGGGAGGAAGAACCTTGGAGTTGTCTTTAAGCCTTTGAGGTTCTCACATGCTGAAGCAACTATCTGTGAGAAAGAGATTTATTACATTGGGAAGGAATGAGACATTATTTTAATGGCATTTTTGTAGGAATAACATTATAACATAAAACAGTTACTGAAAAATAAAATACAGATTTGGGGCCAGATCTTTGGCCCAGGTTAAATCTCCTTTGCTACAACTAAAGCCAAACTAATGGGGCAGCTGGGGATTCCCAAATAGGGAAATTCCCAGCTGAAATAAAGGTGACATAGCCAGCTCAGTGCCACCTGATCTCCCACCTGTCAACTTAGGGGCCTTCAGGAGTAGGTTGGGTACATAGCCTGGACCAAGAGAGGATTGGCAAGAGAGTGATGGAGAACCCTGGCTGGTGGAACAATCTCTGTGATTGCTCTAATTTGCACTGGAGGCTGATTCAGCCTCCTGCCATCATTCCTATGCCTGTCTCAGGCACAGCTGAGAATCAAAACCAAAGTAGAAGAATTGGTTATTAATGCAATATATACATTTCAAACCAATATAGTGCACAGAGAAGTCACAAGGTTTACGTGCTCAAGTTTTAAATGAAAGTTAAATTATGAAATAAATTATGTTGAAAAATTAGTGCAAATTCAAAATAGAAAACAGAATATATTAGAAATATTTAACTGTAAGAAGAGAGAGCTTCCAGGATTATTTATTATGGCCTTTGAATAAAAATTTGGAAGGTTATGCTTTTAACTAAGGAATAGATACAACCTGAAAAAAGGATATTATTGGATAACATAAAAATGAATTTACGACAAAAAGGTTCTTGAAATTATACCAGCATTTTTAGTAAACCCAGCTGCAATTTGCAGACTAAAGTTAACAAACACCTTTATCTTAAATCAAAATGTTAATATAAAAATTTTATCAAACCATATTTATATTTAAGATATTGCAAGCAAGCGGGGGAATCAGTGAACTCACACATTCCTCAGTCAAAGAGAGGCTGAATTATAGTTTGCAGGGAAATACCTGTAATTTTGATGAAAAACAAGTCAACCAACAAATTTTCTCAAAAATGTTCTCATTGTGTGTGTTTGTTTCATTAACCTCCAGATACCATTTAAAGAAAGAGAAAATAAGATGCTTGTGTATTTGTCAGCAGGTGGCCAGATTCTCCATTGCCCTTTGTGCAATCCTTTGTACTACTCAATGCTACTAAATCTGAATGGTACCAGTTTACAGCCACTTTATACTCCGTTTGTAATGGTATAAGTGACTACCCATGGTGCAGGGCAACTGAGCCCCAAGTCTCCAGTTACTCCCTACTGGAATTCCAGAATTCAGATTTGTTTAAGTGTTACACCATGGAATGTGGTGCTCCTAAGATATGTGGACAAAATGTATTGATAATGAATACAGAAGTACTGAGTACAGAACATTCCCATGAAATACACTGAGCTAGTAAGCCTAGCATAGTAGTAACTAATAGAAATAAGTTATTTTGAAAGTTTCTCTTGTTGTCTAATAGTTAAGGTAGCCGTTAAGGTCCAAGAATTCACATCAACCAGTATCACCAACATGAAGAATTGACTTTGAGCAATGAAGTGAAATTAATTAATACCATGCTGGATTAGTTCTTATTAGTGGTTATTACTTATTCATTTTTCTGGGTAATTAACACTCTCGGTCATAAGTTAAGTCAGAAAAATCTAGTGGGTATTTTGGTAAACTATCCATAAAGGTACTTTTTGAATTAAACCAGTGAAACATGACACCTAGTTTTCTCTCCATGGTCTAAAGTGAGAGATTACAGGTAAAAAAGGGAAGGAATAAAATTAAGCATGTACTATAAAACAGGCAAAAACCATTATGTAAATATTCTAAATTTATGAGGAGAAAAAAGGTTTTGTTCTATGCCTGAAAATCCCATTGGCACCACATAGTTTTGCACAAACATCAAGGAAAGAATATGGAGCAGTTATAACCATCTCAGTATGACAATAACTACAGTTCTATAGTCCCAGAAAAAAAATAGGATAGACTTTAAGGCTGAGCTTTTCAAAGAAATTCCATTAAAATCAGGCATTCAAACCCTTTAGGCAGCTTTAAAAAGTGCAGCCTAAAATCCTTTTCATCTTAATCTTCCTTTAAAATATCAGCCAGAGTTAAAAATACAAGGTTACCTTTTCTATGGAATAATGCCTCCAGCTGATATTCAAAGTGGTACTTAATGTGTAAAGTTATCATTCGAAGATATGGGATGAAATCCTGGCACCATTGAAGTAGATGGCAAAACTTGCTTCGTGTTTCACTCATGGTCCATATTTTCAGACACTATATATAGTAAAATTGCAAGTAACAAGGAAATCACACTATACTAAAATCTAGTCTCTATATCTGTATTAAAAAAGCCCAAAAACTAGAACTGTGTGGATATTTTTTATGCATACCAATGAGCAAGGTCCTGAAAGGAATTAAAGTGTTTCATTTTGGCAGTGGTTGGTTAGTGATGGGGATGCTGGTCTTTATCGCACATTTTCTTTTTGTTTTACTAAAACTGTAGCTGATTCCATTTTCATGAAATAGTGGGAAGTCATCTGCTGGAGGAAAAAAGCATCAAAGCACCATTATATTTCCTCACTCATTCCCAAAAGAGATTTTTATTCTGTGTTTTTCTTCTCTGTTTATACATATTTAATATTAGGTTAAAAACAGCTATTTTGGGATGAACTGATTAATAACAGATCATTGCTATAATATCAGTATTTAATGTAACAATTTCTGTTGTGCCAACTCTGCTGTATTTTCCTATGATGTATATATCCTGTTTCAAACAGCGCTACATAAATGTGCATTAGGGAACTTTTAGTGCATGCCACCATGGTCTGCACAGGTACAACATGCTGGTACAGACTAAAATTTACAACCCCCTCGTGAGGTCTACTCTAAAGCATCATGTAGACAAGCCCTTATATTGACAGAAAATGCTTCCTCTCAGATTTTGCATCTGGTTGTTAATTTTTGAACCTAATTCTGCAAACACTTATTCACATGTTTAAGGTAAGCATGTGCATAAATATTCGCAGGATTCAGGCCTTAAATTACATACATATCAATTTACCCTCTGTCAAAAAATTGGGATATGTTAAATCTGAAGAAAATGCTTATTATTACTACAAGTTGGGCTGATATCATCATCTATTAAGCTTGCCCAAAACTTCCTGTTATAAGACCCTCTTTTCTGTTGCTTATAACTTTATCAAATTTTAACCATTTGGACTGAAAATTTTCATAATGGTTATCTTCCTCAGGCTATTGCTTTTGGGTGTTTTTGTTTTGTTTCATTTCATTTTTGAAAATGTCAGTCAAACGGTTCAGCCATTTCTGAGAAAGTAACTAGGAAAAAGTAAATAGTTTTGTCCACGTTAAAAGAACTCTGGTGACCTTTTCTTTTAAAAACTTTAGCACCCCTATCCTTTGGAGCAGGGACTTGAAATCTGGTAGCGGATGGCCTTTGTGTCATGAATGTGCCTTTTACCATCCCCATGAAAGTCTGCCCAAATTTGACCAAGTTATAAGCTTTTAAAAAATTACATTTGTACATGCTCAGTAGAGACTACTTAATTTTTAAGCCACTAAATTCCCTGGCGATTCTGTCAGCATTGTGCATACTCCAGCCCAGGGCTGAGCAGGATACTGCAGACCATGCTAGATGTGGATCCAGGCACCAGAACTAAGAACAGGGAGACCGTCTCTTCTGTACTCTCAGTGACCCCCTGCTGGGCTCAGGCAGCAGTAAAAAGGAAGATGCCTGTTTCGAATGCAGGGGGGACAAGACATCTGTGGGGATGCTGTGGAATGTGGTGGGAGTAGATAGGACAAGGAGCCTGGGTGTGAGGAGACTGGGAAGGGAGAGGGGACAACTGGAAGTGGGAGTTAGGATGTGGGGGGGAGACTGGGACTGAGAACCAGGAGGCAACATGGGGAGGGTAGACAGATCTGCCTGTGAGGCAGGTGCTTGGGGAGCACACAGACTGGTTGATCAAAGAATGGGGAAACACGCTGGGGAGAGGAGACAATGACACTGGATAAGGAGGTCAGGGAGGGAAATTATGACTGGGAGCCAGTGGGGAAGGAACAGAGACTGGAGGCCAAGGATGCAGACAGATCAGCAGAGAAGCTGTAAGGGGGAACTGTGACTGGCTGAATAAGGAGATTGGGGATGGGAGTGGGGATGGGGGAGACTGGGTGTGATGGGGCACTCACCTTTCATCAGTGCCTCCTGTCGGCTAGGTGTGGTGCTGCAATCTTTCTCGATTCTGGTGCCCCCTGTAGATTGTTACCCTCAGCATGTGGGTCTTCAGTGGCTCAGCCCTCCGACCAACTCACACAGTCTAAAATGGACAAACTCCTGAGGGCTAGAGTTCTCAGTTCCCAGGTTTAGCTAATGCAGCCCATCGAGCTCTCTTCGGCCAAAGCAGAGCATGCTACTTTGCCCCTCTGGCCCTAGCTAGGGACTGACCTGCTCAGGCCCTGCAGCTCCTTTTATCTGAGCTTGCTGGACTCTGGTTAGCTCAGTGGTTCTCAAAGTTTTGTACTGGTGACCCCTTTCACACAGCAAGCCTCTGAGTGCGACCCTCCCCTCCCCATTATAAATTAAAAACCACTTGTTTATATATTTAACACCATTATAAATACTGGAGGCAAAGCAGGGTTTGGAGTGGAGGCTGACACCTCATGACCCCCCCATGTAATAACCTTGTGACCCCCTGAGGGGTCCCAACCCCCAGTTTGAGAACCCCTGGGTTAGCTGCTTCCCTGCAGCCTTTCTAGGCAGGCCTGGAGGATCCACCTTCACTGATCCTTTCCTGGGGCAGGGTGTGGTAGGACCATGAGGCCTCCAGCAGGAGGACTCAAGGGGCCAGGTACGCCCCTTCACAGTGGGATAGGAAGTTTGGAAGGGGAAATTAGGATTTGCTGGGCTATGAAACTGGTACTGGGATCAGAAGCCCTAGGAGTGGAGACTGGGATTGTCTAGATAAGGAGAATGTGAATGGAATGACGAGCCAGAGGAGGGGAAGAGAGAAGAAAGGAGTAGGTTGGAGGAGATGTGGCAGAAGGGGCTAAGCTTGGGGGAAAACAGGCAGAAGAGTCTGTTCCCACTAAAGCCCACTCCCCTCTAGAGCCTGAAATGGAACGCAGAATTCTTGAGTTTCCCCATTCCACTGCTGTGAGCAGATATATTTGTAACCCCATGGCAAAGTGCCCTTACCCCTTCTGTAGTTGTAGGATTACAATCTACTATTGCTATCTGTTGCACCATTAGCTCAAGTGACAAAGGTCTGTGTGGTGGATATAAAGATTCCAATCCATCTGATGGCCCATGTGAGTGTCAATATGATGTCACATGATGGAATTATTCATTTCAGTTTGCTTTTTTTTTAAAATCTAGGAAATTGCACACAAAAAAATACATTAAAAGAAGATTGAGATTGCAAAGTCAACCACTCAAACATTGGGAAATGTCAGAATTAAGGTTATCTGTGAAACCTTAATTCACCCCCTATGTGCATATGCATTATGATACTGTCTTTAATTACATGATCATGTACTATTTTTTCCACAGGACCCCTGCCTCATTCAGTGCACTGGATGGAGAGTGCTCACTGAACTGTAGTAATGGGGATCATATAAGTACCTAAGATAAATAGGAAAGGGAACAAAAATTGGCAATTTATATACAAGTAAACTCAATGTACTGTAAGCAGTCCTTCAGAAGTGGGTCTTAAGGAGGAACTTCAATTTGAAGAGGTAGTAGCCTTGCAGATGAGACATATATAAATAATATTTTATTATTATTAGATATTATGGTGATGAGTATTTCTAGAAACACTTGAAAGAGATGGGTAGTTTAGTAATTATTAACTAGCCTAGAAACATAAAACCAAACTTTAATGCTGAATTGGTAGTTATATTTTGAGGAATTCCTGGAGAAAATGTATTATTAGAATTGAAAGCCATACTATGAATAAAAAATTGCATTTCATTAGAAGAAAGGAAATGAACATGCCAAGTATAGGTAAGACCATGTGACACTCTGCAACACATTTTCAGTTCAGCTCACCTTTGAGACAGTGATTATGATCAGCTGAAGTTTGAGCTCAAAGCTTTGCAAGGAATGCTGCAAAATGCTAGTTGAAAATAATAAAAAACCCTTTCCCTTCTCACTCTTCTCTTTAGCTGTATGATGTGTATGAAAACTAGCATTTGCTGCATTGGGATTCGTTATTATGTATATAATGCGTTCCACACAATGATATTGCCATTTGCCACCTCAAAGAAAGCTAATAGCATTTTCAAAATGCAATTAGAACCTTTCAGAAGAAAGCTCAAGCTGTGTTTGGATAATACGAAGTAACTCGCTTCTGCATTTCACAGACAGGCACACCAAAGCTAATAAATTCTTCTCATGTCTTTAGATTATTAACACACCTACCGGCAATGTCAAGATGTTAGTTTAAAGAATTTCAAATATGAAACAGTTCAATAATCTGGTTTACGACAGCTGACTGACAAAGCTAATTAACTGCCTGGAGAAGATTCTTTATAAATGAAGCAGCTTCTGTCTGAATGCATTTCCAAGAAGAACAAAATGTTCTTTTGTCTCTCTCTTTTTCTCCCTCGGATTCTCTCTCTCCCTCTCCTTTCCTGTCCCATCTAATCTCTGATAAAAGGGATTCTGCCTGGTATTCACAAGCTTGTGTTCCTGTGGTTCTGGTGGTTTCTTATCTTCTGGGCTCTCTACAACTTCCTGCTGAATAGTTCAACTCCTTTCCTCCAACCCATCTTAGCTTTAGCCATTGAGCTTTAGTACATCTTTTAGCTTTCAGGATAGTCTACACAACCTTTGCACATTTGGTCTTCTCTCCTGGGGGAACTTATTATCTGCGCAACTGCAACCCTTCCTCAACTTCGAGTACATCTACACTGAGGGGAAAAAAAAAGGAAAAAAGGAAAAAAAAACCACAGCAGCAAGTCTAAGAGCCCAGGTCAACAGATTCGGACTTGCATGGCTCACGCTATGTGGCTAAAAATAGCAATGTAGACATTCCCACCAGGTTTCAAAGTCCAAGCAGGAATGTTTACACTGCTATTTTTAGCCCTCTAGCATGAGCCCCCAAGCCCGAGTCTGTTGACCAGGACTCAGACACTTGCTCCTGTGGTTTGTTTGTTTTTTTCCCCAATGTCAACATACCCTTTGTGTCTGCATTTTACTCCACCTGCCTTCTTTGGGCAGATCTCTTCTTATAGGCCTTTCACCTCAAATTCTCACTTCACAAGAGACGTCCTTTTGCACCAAATCCACAGTACACAGAAAGAAAAAAAATTGTTTGATTTATTTTCAACTTGACTCATAGGATGGCCAATGTTATAATTTTTTTTTAGTTATGGAGGGAATTTTCATGCAGATGAAATTGACACGGATGGCACTAGTCATTACCAGCCATATTGTGAGCTGGTTATATTGTGGGCTGGCCATATTGTGGGTTATGCAAGCTCCCCACATAGCTCTGCCATTGCATCTCAATCCTGTCCTGAAAGACCTTGAGGAGTACTTGTGGCACTTTATAGACTAACAAATTTATTTGGGCATAAGCTTTTGTGGGCTAAAACCCACTTCAGCAGATGCATGGAGTGGAAAATACAGTAGGAAGAAATATAGAGCAGTACATGAAAAGATAGGAGTTGCCTTACCCAGTGGAGGGTCGAGACAAATCAATTAAAGTGGGCTATTATCAACAGAATGAAAAATCACTTTTGTAATGGTAATCAGGGTGGCTCATTTCAAACAGTTAACAAGAAGGTGTGAGTAACAGTAGGGGCAAATTAGCATGGGGAAATGAGGGTTTTTTTTGTTCTTGTAGTGACCCATCCACTCCCAGTCTTTATTCAGGCCTAATTTGATGGTGTCCAGTTTTCAAATTAATTCCAGTTCTGCAGTTTCTCGTTGAAGTCTGTTTTTGAAGTTTTTTTGTTGAAGAATTGTCACTTTTAAGTCTGTTATTTAGTGTCCAGAGAGGTTGAAGTGTTCTCAGACCGTTTTTTGAATGTTATAATTCTTGACGTCTGATTTGTGTCCATTTAGTCTTTTGCATAGAGACTGTCCAGTTTGGCCAATGTACATGGCCAAAAGAATAAAGACTGGGAGTGGATGGGTCACTACAAGAACTAAAAAAACATAATTTCCCCGTGCTAATTTGCCTCTACTGTTACTCAGACCTTCTTGTTAACTGTTTGAAATGAGCCACCCTGATTACCATTACAAAAGTGATTTTTCATCCCACTGTAATTGATTTGTCTCGACCCCTCACTGGGTAAGGCAACTCCCATCTTTTCATGTACTGCTATATATATCTCCTACTGTATTTTCCACACTATGCATCTGATGAAGTGGGTTTAGCCCAAGAAAGCTTATGCCCAAATAAATTGGCTAGGCTATAAGGTGCCACAAGTACTCCTCATTGTTTTTGCCGATACAGACTAACACGGCTACCCCTCTGAAACCTGAAAGACCTTGATTATATCTGCTATAGGGTCTCTTCTAAATGGCAATGGCCAATCATGTGAAATAATGTGCCAGTTTTATGAAGTGAATGCACATTATAGCTGGTGAAATTACTTGTTGCAAATAATAATTACTGTGAATTAAAGCTTTTTTCTTCAGTTCATGAATCATTCTGAAACCAATCTGATTTTTGTATGCCTTTGCAAAAAGCATGGATGAAAAAGGATTAGCCTGTGGAATGTTCATGAAATGTACACTTGGACAATTCACTATTCAATTTCAATGGGAATTTTACATGCTTAAAGTTAAGCACTTGTTTAAGTGCTTTGCTGAATCAGGGCCTTTAAACACAAAATTATTCCCACTGTTTGAAATCATGGACCCAGCAGAGACTGAATAGTTGGTCAACTTCTCCCATGCCTCCTTTCAGCTGTGCAACGGATCATACACATTTAATGATTTCCCATTGAATTTGTATGCTGCAGAACTGATCTCTCTTCCCACACCATGAACACTGCATGCAGATCTAGACACAAAATCTCAAAAAAGATGTATTAGAATTGCAAAAGGGTGGGGTGGGGACAAAAATGATTAGGGGGATGGAACAGGTTCCATATGAGAAGAGATTAAAAAGGGTGGGACTGTTCAGCTTAGAAAAAAGACGACTAAGGGGGAATATGGTAGACATCTATAAAATCATGAATGGTGTGGAGAAAATTAATAGGGAAGTGTTATTTCCCCTTTATATAACACAAGAATTAGGGATCACTCAGAAACCTGTCAAAGAAACTAAGAGGTAGCAAGTTTAAAACAAACATAAGGAGGTACTTCACATAATGCATAGTTAACCTCTGGAATTCATTGCCGGGGATGTTGTGAAGGCCAAAAATATATCTAGGTTCACAAAAGAATTAGCTAAATTCATGGAGGTTAGGTCCATCAATGGCTATTAGCCAAGATGTTCAGGGATGCAACCCCATGCTCTGGGTGTCCCTAAACCTCTGACTGGCAGAAGCTGGGACTGGACAACGGGGGATGGATTGCTCGATGATTGCCCTATTCTGTTCATTCTCTCTGAAGCATCTTGCACTTGCCACTGGCAGAAGACAGGATATTGGGCTAGAAGGACCATTGGTCTGTTTCAGTATGGCCATTCTTATGTTCCCTGGGCCCAACTTTCCACCCTTGAAGCTTATGTCCTGATTCATAGTTACATATTTTAAAAGGTATTCAATTAAGTCTAATTTTGTACCACTGAGCCATTCTTGTGCTAAGGATAGCATTTAGATGTTTAGCTACATGATTTGCAGGTGCTTTCAAAGATGCAGATGCCTACATTCTACCATGCTGCCCTGAAGCTTTGAAAGTATGGCATTAAATAAGAGGTCTATTGGGTGGATATGATGGAATTTTGGTCAAAAGTTAGGTAGGACACATAATGGCAGGCACCAGGATGGAAAGAGCAGGCAACAATTAGACACAAAAATACCTGCATAGTTGCACACACACAACACCTGCATCAGCAGCAGAAGAGTTAGCACTCTGCCTCTTCCTTCAATGAGAATCCCATTGTTAATGTAGGCATTACTGAATCTGACCTGAGATTTACATACACACCATTACAGGAATGGAGAAAGCATGCCTCCCCTCCAGATGGTGCTGCTAACTGGTGTCATTGACTCAGGACTTCAGCCATTATGATTTATTTCAACATATAAAACATGCCTATCGGAAACCAAGTTGTCTCCTTCCAAATATTAAAATTTACAATCAAAGTCTGTTTGTATAAGGGATATTTATCTTCATTGCCCAGAGCTGCTTCATAATCCATCAGTAACAAAAACAGGCTAATCATACTAGAGGACCTCATCACAAATTCTAAAATAATAACCCATTAGAAAACCAATAAAGAACAAGAGCTGCAGTATCAGCTGCAACAGCTATAGTTGGTGCCTATGATCCTGCTGCAGGTGCTGCTCCACCTTCCTACAGTGCATTGAGACAAGGGACTCTCCCTTCCAGCTGAAGTTGCCTCCTGGCCACTTCACTGGATTACCACTCCTCATTACCACACTCCCGTTTCCCCTCCCTTTTGTCATAGTGAAAATACGCTCCTGATTTCCAGATTAACTGACACACCAGGGAACCCTTCTCTCCAAATGTGGCATCAGTATCATCCTTTGAGAACAGCCTGGACTCCAAAAACCAATAAGTTTCTTGCTGATCATGTTTAGTAAATTAAACAAACTTCTGGAAAACCAGCTCCCTGAAATCTGTATGCAAAAATGCCTAAAGTGGAGAGTACTTTGCTGATGAAGCTAAACTGCAGCCCATTGCCCATGTTCGGTATGGCCCCTTGATCATGGTGTCTAGTTTAGAGGAATGCCTGTTTTGCTGTTGCTGACCTTGTCACTTCTGCTGCTCTTGACTATTTTTATTTTACAAGAAATGCCCTTAATATATCACCACCAAACTGAATAAAATTATGATCCTTCCCTTAGACAAAAAAGAAGGGAACAATACTAATAAAACATAAGAGACTTATTTAGAACTAGTGATGGATCTGAATTACTGCAAACCTGAGATCTAGGTTAGAGTCTGTATTTTAACAGCCTTCCTCCCCAAAAAAATCAGAAATGTTCATATTTGAAGCTCTACTCAGCCCATCATTGAAATAGGTCCTAACTACACAATTCAAATTTATGGACTGTTTCAAGTTTGGAATCAAATATTTTGCACAGCACTACCCAAGAATTAGACTGGAATCACCATAGTCATTTCACTTGTCATCTGAACCAGATTGGAATCCATTTCTCCAAAGAAGAAGCTGGTATTTGTTTTTGGAGAATTCAAAATATGTGTGCATGCATGCTATTGTGATACGCTAGTGTATTATTTAAAGAATAGCTGGATAGATTACCAGTATTATCTAAAATGTCATGGTTGAGTCATAAAAAGTCCAGCCTCAATTAAGTCATTTTTCATGTCTCCCTTTAAAACAAAGTGACTATACTTTGCTTTTACGGTCTGTGCTAGCTAATTAGGGAATTTTAGTAATCTATTTTTAATATGTACCATCTTCTGTTCTTTCTAGTTCTGCCTTAAGATAGACTTTTATCTTTACTGCTATGCACAGATCATCAGAAAATATAAGCTCTCCATTACATGACAACTCGTAATGAGCCTTAATGAAGCTTGGGAACAGCTGTTAAAAACTCCAGTTGAATAGGTTTTCCCAAGCAGCAGTAGCTTAGGATGGTCTCTCCGTTACAACACTGTTGAGTCATCTGCTCACCATACATATAATGAGAAAAATGAAAATGAAACACTGAAGCAGCTTAATCCTTTTTCATTAGCTATTTTATTTTAATCAGAATTTTAATATACTGTTATTGAATAAGTACATTACGAACCATCATTTCTAAGCCTTTCACCTTTTTAATTATACTTCTGCTCTGAACACAGAAGAAAGCAAATGTTACTATGCAAATTTTGCTCTGAATTCATGTCCTTAGTGAGAGCATAAAAAAAACAGAGTTCAAATTCCATTTTTAATTATACCAGAGATGCGTGAGCTGCAAATTGTCAGAAATTAAATTAAGCTCAGATGATTTTAGATAAGATGTGTAAGTTAGAAGTCAAAGAGATGTATATTTAGGGTGAGGGATGGAGCTTGAAAGGAATTGGGTAGGTTAGCCACCATAGAAATATCGAAATTCCTGTCAATTCATAGGATTTCAACCTTTCTTCTTATTCTTTCTTCCTTCAGTGCACACACATGTACAATCATGGGTGTGTCATATTGTTTTTCCTTTTTCTTTTCATGGATAAAGTGCTAGTTGGTCAGTCAAAACACATGGGAGCAGCATGCTTCCAAATATCAGCCCACAAAGCACTGCCTCACCAAAATTGTCTGCTTCCCACTCTCCTATGATGTTATTATTCATTTGTTTTTCAGGAACACCTAGAGGTCTCAGCCCCACCGTGCTAGGCATGATACACACCTAACAGAGAGCCAGTCCCTACCGCAAAGATCATACAATCTAAGACTAGAGACAACAGATGGATACAGCAAACACATGAGGGGAGCACAAGGTAAGAGGGGATGAGTATGCTCAGCAAGAAAAGCAGTGATCACAGGACCCCCAATGGCCTACCCCATTACTGCTCCTTTATTTTTCCTTTAAACACTCATTTATGTATGCGATCATTTAAGTTTTCAAAATAAAAAACATGGAGAAAGACAATCACTGCTTGCCATTGTCAGAATGGAATATGTCAAATTCTTAACACAGTGGTGTAATGCAGGGAATACAAATAGCTTTGTTTGACATCAGCCTGCTAAATTCAGTGATTAACCAATGAGCAGGGCTCTTTAATCCCTGATTTACTTGGGTTTCAGATCTTCAACCAATTTAACACTTTTCAGCAGGTAACTTTTCAAGCTGTTAAAAATTGAGGAGGGTTCTGTCAAGCAGTGGAAAAGCCCTAATAGGTTTAGCCTTACTAAACAGCATTGTGTCTTTGGTGAAATCCTGGTCTCAGTCTCTCACACTGGCTTCCTTCCCACTATCTGATCTCACTGCCATCATGTTGCTAAACGCTGCAAACATAATTAATGCAGTACACAATGCAGTGTCTAATATTTGTGTTACTATGGGAATAAAGACTAATGGCCTGATTCTCACCACATTAACAGTGTAACGTGCCTTAGCATAACTGAGAATTAGGGCCCAGTTGAAGGCCTTGGAGTCTGCAAGTCTATGCAGTACACAGCCGGGAATGCAAGATTGTTACGTTCTCACACAAGTGTGTTCAGAGACTAAATATGGGTGAAAATAAGGCCAAACTCTAGGCATAGTCTTCTGAATTAAGCCAAAGTCTCAAGCTCTTTACACATTGGCTCCCTTCCTCTTAGGAGTGCAGAGTATAAACAAGTAGAGTGTAGGCAGGATAGTGTCTCTGAGAAGAGAGGCTTTGATGGGAGTGGTTCCTGAGGTGGCCACTACAGATTACATAGCTACTCCAAGGTCAGAGATCTCAAGGGAGATAGAGTATCATCCATTATGGCACTCAGGCACACCTCAAACCTTCTGTTTGTTACGTATTCTGATACATAAATGTCCAAAGTCACCTAAGGTACACATAGCAGAAAATATTATAAACATGGGAAACCGTAAATATCAACCAGACTACAACAATGTGAGGTTTTGGAACAGAATATAAAGGGACAATGTGCCTCTCCCAGTATGACTCAGCCAGGCTTTTCCAACAGCAACTGGGCAAAATATGAAATATATTCTGTAGGTTTGGGGTAATAAGAAGAGATGAATGGAACTCTCTGGAAAATCTGCCTGTACAGTAACAGGAAATAGAGGAATCCAGAATACAACCACAGAAGAATTAGAAAGCAAGAGGTTGTCTTACAGAGCAAAATTTCCTGATTCCACAAGGTCCCTGAGTGCTATAAAAGTGAAGAGTGTAAGTGCTCTCCCCCTCCGCCCCTTGCATAGCAGTCTCAGAGATGGGGAAGTTTTGTCTGGGCCAGCAGGTAAAGAAACCCTTTGGCCCTTTAAGGATTGCACCACCTCTCCATGTGAGTATTCAGCCTTCTTGTGGGCTTAAGGGGGAGAGGACGGCTCTGTGCTGGATTGGTTAGACAGAAGGGTGAGGCACCAGCCTACACATACAAGGAGAGGTCTTATAAACTCTTCCCCCTACCCAGAGCTGCCATTCTGCACTGGGAAGATAAGTTTCAGAGTAGCAGCCGTGTTAGTCTGTATCCGCAAAAAGAACAGGAGTACTTGTGGCACCTTAGAGACTAACAAATTTATTAGAGCATAAGCTTTCGTGGACTACAGCCCACTTCTTCGGATGCATATAGAGTGGAATAAATATTATTTATTATATTATATATAATATTATATTATATATATATATATATAATATTTATTCCACTCTATATGCATCCGAAGAAGTGGGCTGTAGTCCACGAAAGCTTATGCTCTAATAAATTTGTTAGTCTCTAAGGTGCCACAAGTACTCCTGTTCTTTTTGGGAAGATAAGGTCTCCATTCCTTTGGCATTAGAGAAGGATTGAGATTTTTAGCCTTGGGGGCATCTTTTTGGGGTTGGGAAAAAATTTGCCCTCACAAACAAATTGGCCTGGGCACATGGAATTTTTCCATCTTCTTCTCAGCAACCCAGGAACCCAGTGGGAAGGTTAGGTTATAATAATTATTTTGTCATAATTGGCAGGTGTCCAGTGCAGGTACTAGTTCAATAATGGTCCATTTCCCTGATAAAAACAGGAATTGGAAATAGAAGTGAGATTGCGGCTCCTAATGTTTAGTTCAATGAGGAGACAACTTCTCTTCCCCACCCCCTTAAACCTGATAGGAGGGAAGGGCTGTGGTGTCTCAGCAACAGTGCTGGAACTAAGTAAATGGAGTGGGGGACTAAGGGAAACCCTTCCACAGGTGGTTCAGCATATAGAAGGGAATGATGACCTGCTCTTGATGAGTTATTGCCATATAGTTCCCAGTTGTGTCACTTAATAAAGTAGCAGTCTAGTTAAAGCACATGTCTGGTGTGTTTTTGTCCCTGTGGTGTCTGGGATAACAGATGCTGCTAAGGAACTGAAAAATTAAATAACTGCAAGTAGGTGGGATTTTTTTTCCCCCCACAACTCTTCGACTCTTCTCTTAAGGTGTTTAATTCCTCAGCTACTTGAAGCACAAAATGCTATGAAATGTAATGCCAGCAGGCAAGGAAGATGGAAACATATCTTCTTATAATAGTTGAGTTTCCTTGATGCAGTGATTGCATAAAACTGTTAGGGATGCACGCTCACTATTCATTCTCCTAACTGTAAAAAATCAAGTTCACTTAGGATCACTTGTAACATGGTTTCCTCTAGCCTTTAATAGGATCAAATTATTCCTGCAAAGAAAATACCTAATTAGGACTAGTGTTAGACAAATTATTTGCCCAAATGATTTATTTGCCATATTTGCTCTTCTCTTTCTGTTGGCAAATGTTCATTAAACATGTTTTTCCTCATTTTTCTCATTCATAAATTGTTCTATGAATAGTTCGTACAAACATATTTAGGTTTATGGGCTTTCACAGACTGCTTATACAGGTAGTAAGTAGTGATTTATTTTCTAAGTTACATGGCATGATACATGATAGGATGAACTAACCTTGACAAAAAGAAACAGTGCCTGAAGAAATCATGGAGGCATGAAATTGCTCAGGAAAGGCCTTTTTTGCCATTTTTCCCAGATCATGGTTACTGGACTGATGGTTGTCCTTCCTGCCAGCACATTGCACATCATTGGATGACCACTTGGCCACATGTAAGATCATTTATATTCCAGGACTGTCACTTTGTATGTCACTCTAAAGCATATAATGTCTGCTGAGTCAATGGAAACAGCTGGAAGCATGGTTGAGAGTTCTTTTTACTTAGAATATCACCAGGTTCAATCATTGCTGTGTTCTATGGTCTACCACTATCCAGTTTTTACATTCTCAGCCATTTTGACTTTAGAAATTACACCCATGCAATGTCACAGTAAGGCATGTATCTAGAGCGTTAAGCCATTGTGATATCAGAGGTAACTCAATCAATCATCACCCTTATTCTACAGCTAATTTGCATGCAACAATTTCATTGGTTGTATGAGGTAGTCTTCAGATTGTGGATTACTTGGCCCAAGTACTTTCAGCTATTCCCATATACACATATATACCCCTGTGTCATGTGCAGAGATGACTCAAAGAGACAGCTATCCCTGGGCACTGATATATATATAAAATATATCATACACAGAAACAGGGGTTATAATTCAGACAATTATACCGTTTAATTTTTAGGTCTATGGAAACAAATTTTTGAAAGATGTGATGCACTCTTAGGGTGCACTGCAGTCAATGGGGGTTTTGACATTAACTCAACTGGGGCCAGGATTTCACTGGCCAAAAGAAACAGAGAATATCACTAACTTTGCATCTAGAGAAGTTTTTTCAGGGGAAATATTGACAGAAATTTCAGAGAAAATTACTTATTTGGCCTTCTAGTCCTTGATAGAGGAGTGAATGATAAAGCAGACATTAAAACTGGCCATTGCAAGAAGGTGGGAGGAGGAGGACAGGGATGGTGTCCCTAGCCTCTGTTTGCCAGAAGGGGGGAATGGACAACAGGGGATTGTTCATTTGATGATTACCTCTTCTGTTCATTCCCTCTGGGGCACCTGGCATTGACCTCTATCAGAAGACAGGATACTGGGCTAGATGGACCTTTGGTCTGACTCAGTATGGCCGTTCTTATGAGAAGGACGTGTAAAGTGTGAAGATGGGGGGGAAAGTCCCATAATATTAATATAAAGGTAATACAAACTAGTAGACTTAATGGACCAATCATCTGATCTGGCATGACAAATATTTTGTTCCTATGAAACTTGTCAGCCCTACCTAAAGAAGCCTAAGATCTCAAACTACTTCACTGAGGAGAAGAGAAGCTTCTTCCTATATAATATATCTCTGAACAGAATGATGGAGAAGATAGAACCCAAACTTTGGTTTAAATTTTCTGGACCTATATCCAATGAAAACTGTAACCAGAACAAAGATCTAGCACAGCCATTTTCCAGCAGTTTGAAAAAAATATGTAGGCAATTATAGGATCTCTGGTAATCAAATAGAAATGGAAGTTATTAGAATCACAAGGAAGGTATGAGTAATTACAAAAAGGAAGGGAATTTTGTGTTTAAAATGACAAAAATCAGCTAAATAAATCTTATAAATGAGACCATGAGTTCAAGTATTAAGTTATGTAATTATATTTCTGACGCTTCGAAGACCATCATCATCATATTGAAGCAATGTTAATTTTGTACCCATAGTTTGCATGACAACCAGATGATCTAACAAGAAACAAACATGTATTCACAAATATTCTGATATGTTTCCTTTTTTCTCTTCACCTTTCTATTTTTCCCTCTTTAGCTGAACATTTCTGTGACATACCAGGGCACAATCCAGACTAATGAGGGGCTGTATCACCTCTTCCCTGTAACCTGGGGTGCCCTTTACAATGCCTTGCAGCTGTATCCTCCAAATTGGGCTGCTCACAAACAGCCTCCAGCATGTAAGTCACTCCTAGCTATGTCTGAGTGTGCTGCAGACAAACAATCACATCTTGGCTCACACCAGCCTGGGTTATAGTGCAAGGTGACCCCAACATAAACACCCAGTCCTGGATCTTCCCCCCAGAAATTTATGTCCTGTTCTGCTCAGCCCTCTCCTAGACAGTACACATATACTAAATCTGTTATTCCCTTAACGGAATAATATGCCAGTTTATTATCTTAAAGAGTTATCCAGACACTTCATCTTAAACATACTGGATTAGATAAAATGGTAAAACAAGTTTAACTACTACAAAAAGATAGTTTTTAAGTGAGTACAAGTAATGAGGCATAAAAAGTCAGCAATGGTTACCAGAAAAATAAAGATAAAACACTTATTAATATCTACTTAAGAAACTAACTTAGTTGCAAAGCAAACTTTCTCACTACGTTTCCAGCAATATTACTGATCAAACTCTTCAGTTCAGGACCCCACTCCCGAAGTCCAACAGTTGTATATTTTTGTCTTCTCTGGTGCAGAGAATGCTATGGTCAGGGGGATAGAGAGGAGTGCCTTGGGATGTTTGTCCATCCTTTTTATAATTTCACTCCCCCTCTTGAAAAACATTTCCAGCTGAGAACCAGGAGACAGTTTTTGTGGAATGATATTCCCTGCTTGTTTTTTTTCACCTATTTGAACTTCCTTTGTTTTCCCTTCCTGCTTGATGACCCTGTTTACTGTTTAAATGCAAATTAAGGCAAGTACACTTTCCTTCCTTTGTTTAGGACATACTGACTTCTGCTGGGGCAGGGCTGTGGGGTTTGGAACATGTGTTAACAACATCATATGTGTAATCTTGTAACTTCAAGTACAATGTTACCACACATATTTTATTAAGACAATACAGACCAGCAGATTCTGAGTTTTCAAATACTTAACAAGGTATACTTTGAAGATTATTACAATAGTGTGCAGGGAGTGAACACAGGGGTATATTCCATCGCAACATCTTATTTTTATCTAATTATACTTAAGGCTTCATTTTTCCCTATTATTAAAGAACTTTGTTTTTGCTTATCTCTTATTTTATTTTTGAACTCCTTCTTTTCTATGTTTTTCCACCTCTCATTTTTAATGGTTTGGTTACATGACAATTCATACTCTTGTGGAGTCTACTGGCTTATAATGGTCCTCAGTATCAGTTTTGTGCCCTGAGCATTACCTACCCAACAACAAGTAGGACTGTAAGCTGTTAGTTGGCTTTTAAAAAGTGACTTACTAAAACTTTCTAGTATTGCTAACTACTAAAATTTTAATTTCTGCATTGTCAGTCTGTTCATGAGAGAAGAACAGTGTACTTAAATAAAAGAATGACAACATTGGAAATTCTGGAAGTTTCAACACAGATGTTAAGCCTCGGTGGAAACTGACTGTCACTAAGTTTTATAGCAGAGATTCTAATTTGGCTATGTCAAGTCTGATTCCCCACTCTGGCACTTTGAGTACAGAAGGTGGAGGCCTGCAAGGATTTTAAAAATTAATACTTGCCACTCCAGCCTTGTATTACACTCCCAAAATTACAACTTTTCTCTGACCTTGGCTTGGTAAACGCCACCACCCAAATGCAAAAAAAACCCTTTGAACCCAGGAAGGAGCACATGGGAATTCCTCGCTGTGGCGTACCCTCAAGTCCTTTCACCCCCCTCCAGGGAAGAGCTAACAAAGAAAACAAAGGAAATTAGCTGTTCCTACCAGCGAATCAAACAACATTCACAAACCTCTTAGGATACCAGAAATCCAATCCTGTTCTTAAAAAGGGTAAATTTTATTAGAAACAAAAAGGAAGAAAATACATTTGGAACTTAGGCTTTTGTTAGATTTTAAAAGAGCAATTCCAAAAACTAAGTATCATGAATAGCTTTTTTGGGGTCCAGCTTAAAAGTTACAAACAAACAAAAGCACCTGGGGTTTAGCACAGAGAAGATCCACAAGCCAAAATAAAGAAATAAACCTGATCACATCTATTTAAATATTCCTTGTTCAATTATTTCTTCTAGGTATGGAAGATGAATTTTTATATTTGGTTTAAGCCTTACACAGCATTCCTGTTTATAGCATTGCTGCTCCTTGTCTCCTTCTCCGGAGAACACCAGACACAAAGGGAAGGCTTCTTTCCCAATTTTAAAAAGTTCTACCTTCCTATTGGCTCTTTTGGTCAGGTGCCCTTTGTGATGTTGCACCCCATAATTCTTTATAGAAGTATGCTTATGAATGTAAATATCACATAACTGGAATATGCTTTATGCTAGATATGCCATGTAAGATCTCTGTGCAAAGGTTATATTCTCCTGCATGTATTCATCCTATTTGTATGAATGTATCATTCTTGTATTTGAAACTAGATATATGAAAATATAACTCTGAGGTCCTATTGTAATTATGCAAAGTGTGGGCCATTGATGGTGGTTTGGAATCTTGAGGCTCCCATTAACCAGGACAATTGACTGTAGATGGCTCTGTTTGCTTGCAAGCCTTCCTGTGAGTCAGGCCGGAAAGAATGAAGGCTTGGGGTCTCACAGGACATGTGACCATGTCACCTGGTACTGGAATCCGTCTTAAACCTGGGGCTTTTCCATTTAGAAGGAGGGGAGGGGATCCAAAGAGACAAAAGATTCCCACCTTCTGCCAAAGCTATATAAGGGGGTGGAACAGAACAAAGAGGGTTGCAGTCATGAGAAATCCCCTAGCTACAGTCCTTGTTTCAGTCTGAGCTGAAACAAGGACTGTACCAGGAGAAAGGATTGGGCCCAGACTAGAAGGAGGCTACTCTGTCAAAGAAGCTTATTGGAACATCTCTGAGGGTGAGATTTACCTGCATTTAGTTTCCTACTGTATTGGGGTAGACTTGCATGTTTTATTTTATTTTGTTTGGTAATTTATTTTGTTCCATCTGTTATAACTTGGAACCACTTAAATCCTACTTTTTGTATTTAATAAAATCACTTTTTACTTATTAATTAACCCAGAGTATGTATTAATACCTGGGGTGGGGGGCAAACATCTGTGCATACCTCTCTATCAGTGTTATAGAGGGCTAACAATTTATGAGTTTATCCTGTATAAGCTTTATACAGGGTGAAACGGATTTATTTAGGGTTTGGACCCCATTGGGAGCTGGGTATCTGAGTGCTGGAGACAGGAGCACTTCTTAAGCTGTTTTCAGTTAAGCCTGCAGCTTGTGGGGGACGTGGTTCCGACTTGGATCTGTGTTTGCAGCAGGCAAGTGTGTCTGGCTCAAACAAGGCAAGGTACTGAAGTCCCAAGCTGGCAGGGAAAATGGGCTCAGAGGTAGTCTAAGCACATCAGGTGGCAGTCCCAAAGGGGTTTCTGTGACTCAACCCGTCACAACCTTTTCTTTACCTGGGGGACTTTTTTAACCCTTTACAGGTAAAGCAAGCAGAGAACAGCTACCAAGAGGGATTTTACAGCTAATCGGCTGGTGGGCGTCCATAAAAGAGAGCTACCCCCCAACACATACATTTCATTTATCACAGGCTATTTAGGGTTTTTCACCCTTCTGATCTTATATGTATTTATATACATAAATTCTCCTGTAGAAGACAGAAACCACTACTCTGAGAATTTAGATTGAAAGTTTCTATGATGACACCGGCTACTGGACAATCCCATAGATAAGATCACTCTAGCAAAATAATGATTACATACATAGAGAGAGAGTAAAACAGACTCGAGACAAACATGATGTACATTTATTGGTTGCCTCAGATGTCCTGCCTATGACACTGATGATATCAGCCAAGTATGAGACATAATTCCAACACAGAACAAGTATTGGATAGGTGAGATAAAAGATGACAGCCCAGTCTATCATGAGAAAAATCAAGCACAACTCAAGGTTCTGGCATGTATTGAAGCAATTACAGCAACTGTCTGCAATATAGATGTGCACATCTGTATTTGAAATTTCTGCTACCACCCACCATCTACCCAGAGATGGCTGGAAAATACATGTGTTTTTTAATTGCTCATGAAAATTCACTGCTTTGCCAACCTGAATTTTCAATAGACTGTCAAACATGTAGTAGGAAGAGCACAAAGATATTTTCAAGATCTCTTAAAGCTCCTACTAGTAGTAAAATGATACAACTTAAATGTACTCTTACCTGAATTTGAAAGTGCTTATCCTTAGTAGACAGCATAGGGAACTCTTGTACCTGCACTTCATACAGGGTAATATATAACGCAGGATTCTGCAGTGCTCTTTAGCATCTACACTACATATTTCTCTGAGTCTCCTCAGCATACATACAGTTATTTTATATGTAGCTATATACAATATATTCCTTCTTCCAAATAGGAATACACAGTAGCTATAGGAATTATTACTATTATTGTTACCATTCTGGACTAAAGTATTGATCTATCTAGTCCAGTATCTTGCCCCCAACAATGGCTAGTACTGGAGGCTTCACAAGAAAGTGCATGAATAATCTGCCCAGGGGGGACTTTTCCTGAGTGTTTACAGTTAGTTTAGAACACAGCAATGTATATGGGCATCCCTTCCAATGTGCATTATCTGGCACTTTTCAGCACTGAATTTTAACTGTCATCTTTCTCCCTCTTCCCTCCCTCCTTCACCTAGCTTTGTTAGGTCCTTCTGAAATTCTTCCCAGTCTTTTCTAAGATAATCAGTTTTGTATCCTCAACCTATTTTGCCACTTTACTATTAACTCTTTCCCTGGAGCCTTAATACATACCATTAATCTGCACCGCTAACGTGGATCCCCAATGTTAACATTTTTCACATTGAAAATATACTATATACCATACTCCTGCTCCTTGTTTTCTGCTTCTTAGCCAGGTTCTAATCTAGGATAGAAATGTACTCATCACATGACTGCTTAGTTCTCTTTATAGCCTCTTAAGATGGAAAATCTTTTGGAAAATACAAATAAATCATAAATCACCAGTTTCTCCTTTATTTGCTACTTATTCACACACTCAGAATTAGAAATAGACCAAAGAGGCAAGAGTTTCCTTTACAGAAGCCAGGCTACTTTGGATTATTTTCAGCTAGGCATTTTATAATTCTCTTTGTACTTACTGTTTCAGTCAGTTTTCCTGGTATTGAAGTCAGGCTCACTAGTCTGTATTTTGGATAATCTCTTGTACCATTTTTTATAGATGGTTACAACATTCGCTGCCCTCCAGTCTGGCAGCCGATCTTAATCAGAAATTGTATATTTAACAAGTTGGCCACTTGATTCCTGAATTCCTTCAGAAATCTTGGATGTATACCATTGCTGTAAGGGACTTGGTTGTTCCTTAAGGCCCTGATACTGCAAAGATATATGTACCTGCTCAATTTTACACAGCTGAGAAATCCCATTGACTTCAAGGGGATTACTCATGTGCATGTGTAACACACACACCTTCTGGGTGTGATGTTCTGTCCTATCTAGTGGCACCAAGACCACTTAGAGAGAGAGATAAAATGAGTCTGCTCTACAGCCTTATCTAATAGCCAGTAGGCTTTTAGCTCATGCAGTAGAGACTTGTGCACTAAGCTCCAGAGATCCCAGATTCAATCCTGCACGCCGATGAGCAGAGTCTGTCAGCTTTACACATGGAAGTACATAAGTAACTAAATGCAAGATCGGAGCCTAATTTATCATCACACATCTAATTATGTATGCAACTAAGTGAAAAAAAAAAGGTAAGATTTTTTCTTATAAAGAACAAAAGTATATTTTCCATATTTCTTTCACAGTGAGATACAATATTTTCCTAAAGAAATTTGTTTCTCAGTTCATTACATTCTTGAACCTGCAGATATCCCAGTACTACATTCTCATTTATTTGCTTGAATCACTAATGACTCAGAGTTTCCAAGAAACCCTTATTTTCAATGGCAACATTTTAGTTATTTTGTACCTGTTCATTTCTGTTGTTCTAATATTCCAAAGAAAGGCTGCATAGAGAAGACTGAGGTGACTTCAAAATTAGAGACGGGCCTAAAACAAGCCACCAGATCCAAATCCTCCCCATCCAACTTTAGGAATGTTCAGATATGGATGCAATTCAGACTTTGAATTTCCTGACATGGACCCATCTTTATTCGGAAGCATTTCTAAATCTCAGATATTCTCTTTTTCTCCAGGTTTCAGTAAATCGGACTTTTCAGCCTTCGCATTATTTTACAGTGCCTTCCATCATTCATATTTTCTTCTTATTGGCACAATTTCAGGACTACAAGTAACTGAAGACATTTATGAAAAAGTTTTATTGCTCTCTCTTCCCATATGTAATGGCTCTGGGGTCATATTGCTATTGTTTCTCAACTAGAAGTGAAGTTTATCTTTCTGATCTTGTTTAGTTTCAGTGTAACTTATCTTTAAATTATGGACTATAATGTGTAGTGTATGTTTTGAAGATTTATATATGAAATGAGGAAAACTTCAATATTTGCAGCGAACAATCTACTATGCTTTAATACTTCTGCTTGTTTTTAACATAAATTTGCCCATGTTGTATTATATTAATGTAGCAAAATTCTACTTGCACTCATCTGAACAAATATTTCTTATGGTAGAGAAATAACATCAGTGTTTTCTTTATTGTTAGCAATACAGTAAAGGTCAGGCAAACAGATTTCGGGCCTGGGCTGATGCTGCTTTGAGTTGGTGTTCCCTGGTCAGTGGACAGCTTGCTTCTGAAGATGAGCTTGGAGAGCTTGAGTAGTTGTTTGAAGGCCAGAAGTGGTGGTTCAGAAAAGATTTCTTTCAGGATTGGGTCCCCAATCGATTATGTGTTGCAGCTGTTTGATGATACCCCTTATGGGTTCCATTGTAGAGTGGTAGGTAACAACTAGGGGTATGCAGTCAGAGGGGGGTTTATTTCTGTATTGAAGCAGGTTCTCTTGGGGTATTTGCGTAGCCTGTTCCATGATGTGATCTACTTCCCTGGTGAAGTGTCCTTGTTTGGTGAAGGTGTTTTTAATGTGTTAAGGTGTATATCCCAGACAGTCTTCTCTGACCCTGCCAGAACAACAGACACAAAAGCTGCAGACATATCTCCACTGCTACAATGATCAACATCCCCCCCCCACAACACACCTTTCAAGATCCATAGGTTCTACACATGCCCATCACAACATGTGGTGTACCTCCCATAATGCACTAAATGTCCCAATGACAATTATGTGGGTTAAACCAGACAATAATTTCACTCTCAAATTAACTCACACAGGAAAATGATAAAAGATGAAAACACCCGATCACCTGTGGGTGAGCACTTTTCACAAAAAGATCACTATATCTGACCTATCAGTCCTCAAAGGACACCTGCACAACATTTTCAAAAGATAAGCCTGGGAGCTTAAATTCATAACTTAAATTCATAGACACTGAAAATCATGGACTTAATAAAGACACTGGATTTATGGCTTATTACAACAATATGCAGAGCAACAATCCCCACCCCTTTTTTTGTTCTATGACTACAGGGATGTTAATGGGCCACTTCACCTTTACTGGCCCCTTAGAATATGTGCTTAGCTGCTTATGCTAAACTATCCATTTGATCTTGTATTTAGCTATGATACTGTTAATACCTTTCTCAATCAGAAGACCTCTGTGTAGTTGGAAAGCTTGTCTCTCTCGCCAGCAGAAGTAGGTCCAATAAAAGATATTACCTCACCCACCTTGTCTCTCTGATATCCTAGGTCTACACATCTACAACAACACTGCATATAAACATTATTGTTAGGATACCACGGTCATTGAAAACACTTTGTGCAAATATTCCTCCATTATAGAACAGATTATGTGAATGCAGAAGGGCTCATTTTTCCATGTCTTAACTAAGAGGGTATATTTGCAACGAGATAAAAATATTCAAACACATATTCCTTTTCAAGTTTCCTTTATTAGCATATTGAAGGGTGTTATCAGAGATGTTCTGCTTTATCATGTTTTATAAAATATGGTTGCATGTTTCCAATCTATGAGTAGTTCTTAGAAATTTGTAGCTCAGATTTCAGGAGAATTTGATTAAGAATCCTTTTTTTTTTTTTTTTTTTTTTTTAAGTACTTTTCCCCCTTCCAAGCCCTCAGTGCTCCATATTTATGTGCACCTGCTTCCTATAAGCACCTATTAAGGTATACACCTGCAGTGCTTTTTCTTCAGCACGCTGCAGTGCCATTAAGCGCCATTACTTCATTATTGTTTCTTTATTTTTCAGTTCTGTTCACATAAGACAAGGGCAGGACACATTTCCACCGGTAGTGGCAAGACATGAAATACCTGCACAGAAAAGAGCAGAATATTTGCAGGTTCCTCTGCGGTTATTTGTCTTAACAGCCAGCACTGTGGCTGTGACATTATACTTATTGAACTTTTTAAATCATCATTTGCTCAATTCTTGGAGGAGTTCTACCTAATTTCAAAATGCTTATAAATCTATGCTTGTAAATCTATAAATCTTGGGGGTTGTAAATGCACTGATTATAAAGTAGTTGCTATATTTTAAATTAAGGTTCCCGCCCCAAAAAATTCATTTAGATTTAATAAGACAGCTATATTATAATGTATTTAATACAAAATATTTGATTATTAAAACAAATTTATTGCACATTAGCAGCAATGTGAAGATATGGTACTATATCTATTTCCATAACCCTAATCCTCAAATTTTTTGTAATGTAACTGTCCTGTCTAAATTAAATGCATAGCTGAGAAGTAGACTTTAAGTGGGGTTTATTACAGTCATACAGTGACCAGGTATTCTTTGCCTGAACTTTATTTCCTTTCCGTTTGATAAGCAACTGTGAAACGCAGGCTACAGATTGTTGCCCTCAACATGTGTCCCTGCCCTTGTGATAAACCTTCTATTGACAACATAGCCTCAAACATACAAAGGGTACAAAGGATTGTACAAAGGATAGAGAAATCCCACAAAAACTAAGAGTAATATCAAAAACACCCTGCAGCTCACCAGACTACACATGCATCCCTGTAGGGCATAGCTGATCTTCAAACCCCCTACATATTTAGAGAACTTTCCCTGGAAAAAATATTAAATGTTGGCAGCTAAGCACAATGTGGTGGGATTTTGTAACTTCGGTATCTCTGTTTGCTTCAAAAAATACTAATGATGCCCTCAGTGTAGTAAATGCAATACAATCTTCTCTTAAAATAATTAGCCAAGTTCGTTCTAAGTGTAATGCCATTGACTCTATTAGAGTTAAATCAAGTCTGAATTTAACTCACTGTTTACTGTTAGTTGAAAACAGGCTTGTGTTCATACAGTAGTTTCTAATTCTTCCCAATGGGTTATTTAGTATCAACCTGGGCAAAAAAAGGAAATGCTATATTGAGGCATTTTCACAAGCTTTTTGTTAAATCATGTTCTCTGGCAGAAACAGCAACCAGAGCGAGAAACTATTAGGCTGAAATATACAAATGCAGCATGGGGTAGAGTGGAAAACAAATAGCAATGGCCAGCAAGGATATCTGCAAATGCTTGGCCCAAAAATCTGCAAAAGCTCATCTATGGGCTAATTTATATAAGAGAGTGTGGACTAACAAGGTAAAGTAAATAAATAAGTGAATAACCTTT
Source organism: Malaclemys terrapin pileata (assembly GCF_027887155.1). Lineage (NCBI taxonomy): Eukaryota > Metazoa > Chordata > Testudines > Emydidae > Malaclemys > Malaclemys terrapin. The sequence continues at coordinate 97,463,345 of NC_071509.1, forward strand.
TCCCAAATCAAGGTGCCTTTCCAACAGATGCAGATATGTATTTTGTATACAGATACATTGGCACCAGCTACAAAAGATTCACAACCAACCAGCACATGATGAACTGTGAAGAACAACAGGGATAGGCAGATGGTCTACAGTGATACAAATATCAATCGATGTATTTATGTTAAAAAGAAACAAAGACTAAAAAAACCACCACAAAAAGAGTAGAGACACTTTTAGGTTTCCGTCCAGCAAAGCGCATAAGCACGATTACTGTTAAACACGTAAGTAGTAAAATCAACGTCAACGGGATCAGCCAAGTGTTTAAAGTTAAGCATTTGCTTAGTGCTCTGCTAATTCTGGACATTGCTGAGCAAATCCAGGTCTTTTTTGTATCAATCTTTTTTATAATATAAGATTTGTTTCTTTGTATCACTGCAAATATGTATGTAAATATATACATGTGGGTATATATAGATTTAAATGTACTATTACAAGGGTGTGACAGACCCAGACCAATGGGGTACAGGAGTCTGGTAGAGGGCAAATATACTGGTCACTGGATGAGTAGTTTTCTGTTCCCTGAGTGACCAAAGCAGGGGCTGTACTATAGTAATCAGGAACCTGCTAGAACCAGTTAAGGCAGGCAGGCTAATTAGGACACCTGGAGCCAATTAAGAAGAAGCTTCTAGAATCAATTAAGGCAGGCTAATCAGGGCACTTGGGTTTTAAAAAGGAGCTCACTTCATTTTGTGGTGCGAGTGTGAGGAGCTGGGAGCAAGAGGCGCAAGGAGCTGAGAGTGAGAGGGTGTGCTGCTGGAGGACTGAGGAGCACAAACGTTATCAGACACCAGGAGGAAGGTCCTGTGGTGAGAATAAGGAAAGTGTTTGGAGGAGGCCATGGGGAAGTAGCCCAGGGAGTTGTAGCTGTCATGCAGCTGTTACAGGAGGCACTATAGACAGCTGCAGTCCTCAGGGCCCTGGGCTGGAACCCGGAGTACAGGGTGGGCCTGGGTTCCCCCCAAACCTCCCAATTGACCTGGACTGTGGGTTCTTCCAGAAGGGAAGGTCTCTGGGCTGTGCCCCAACCCACATGGTGAATCTCTGAGGCAAGAAAATCTGACAATAAGTGCAGGACCCACCAAGATAGAGGAGGAACTTTGTCACACTGGTGTCAGGAGTGGGATCTTGGGGTGCACAGCACGGTGGAAGAAGGAGGGTGATTTAAAAAAAAAACAACAACAAAAACAATAAAAAAAGGGGAGGGTTTATTTTTTTTTTCACCACAATGGATGACGTAGTGCGGGCACTGATACAAGCTATGGTGGCCCAGCAGGAGGCTAACTGTGTCCAGGCAGCCGCCCAACAGGAGGCAGTGCAGCTGCAGCAAGAGACTAATTGCCTGCTGATGGACCAGGCTGCTCAAGACCGAGCTATGTTGCGGGAACTGGTAAACCAGGTAAAGTCCCTTACAGAGCTGAATCGCGGCCATGATGGGACGCGGCTCATACAGGCCAGCCATTGGCTGCAGAAAATGACACGGGAGTATGATGTAGAGGCATACCTTCTGGCCTTTGAGAGGACAGCCCTACGGGAGGCCTGGCCTCGAGATCAGTGGTCTGGCATCCTTGCCCCATTCCTTTGTGGGGAGGCCAGGAAGGCCTATCATGATCTGCCTGAAGAGGCTGTGGCAGACTACCCCCAGCTGAAAGCAGAGATCCTGGCCAGATCTGGGGTAACGACAGCAGTGCGGGCCCAGCAGTATCACGGTTGGAGGTATCAGGAAGACAAAACCCCGCGGTCCCAATTGTATAACCTCATCCATCTTGCACAAAAGTGGTTGCAAACAGAGTCCCGGAGTCCGGAAGAGATGCTAGCGGTTCTGGTCATCGACCGATACATGAGGGGACTACCACCAGACCTTCGTGCCTGGGTAAGCCAGAACGAACCCTCCACCTATGACGAGGTTGTCGCCCTGGTAGAGAGGCGAAGGACAGCGAGGGAGCTGACCTGACCAGTTAAGGAAGAGGCACCCCAGGTTAAATTAGCAGCACCAAGCCCTAAAGTTCAGGTGACTGGGCCACCAGGAGGGCCCAGGTGGAAAAAGAGAGAAGCTGAAGGCCCATCAGAGGCCACAAAGAGTCAGAGCACTGAGGGAGAAGAGGATCGTGATGTTAGACTGCCCAAACCAAGAGAACGGGGAACGCCTAGGGCTCCATACAGATGTTATGCCTGCGGGGAGTGGGGACACATAGCTGCACAGAGTCCCAATGCTGAGGAGCCTATGCAGTGTAACCTGGGGAACTGGGCAGATCCATGCTCCCTAATCCACCTTGTGGGGGTCTCACTAACCCCACATATGTATACCAGACCAGTGAAACTAAATGGGGTAGGGACCACTGCACTGGTTGATTCGGGGAGTGCTATCATGCTTATCTCAGGGAAGCTTGTGAAGCGTAGTCAGCTGCTGCAGGCTAAACGTACGGGGATAACATGTGTTCATGGGACAGTTAGTTGCTACCCCACCATCCCAGTAAAAATCGAGATTAAGGGAACACTACTGAGGTAGCAGCAGGTGTAGTCCCTAAACTTCCATACCCGGTGCTCATAGGGAGGGACTTCCCAGGGTTTGGAAACTTACTCCCCGTAGGGGGATTGGAGAAAGATGGGGACCCTAAAATTGGTGAGGCATCCACAGCAGACTATCAACCCCCAATCTTCTCTGAAATATCCCCAGATTTGTTCTCCACTCCCAGACAGGGTAGAAAGACAAAAAGGGAAAGAAGGGCAGCTAAGGCCTTGGGAACCCGAATACTGACCCAAAGCCAGAGGGTCGCTCTTGTAGGTAGGCGGACCCGCGCAGCTGCAAAGGAGGCCACACAGGAGGGAGAAGCACCTGAGTCTGACCTCCACCCTAATGCTTCTGAACCAGTAGAGGCAACAGAGACTGGGCCCCTAGATCTTGGGCAGATTAGCCCGGGAGAGGAAATTTTGGACAGGACCAGGCAGAAGACCCAAGGTATGACAACATTAGGAAGGAGGTGACTGAAATAGATGGGGTCCCCATGGAAGGGAAAACCCAGGGACCAGGACCCTACTTCATAATGAAGAAGGCTCTCTTATACCAGGTTGCATCAGTACAGGGCAGAAGGTACAGCAGATCCTAGTACCTCAAAAAACACCAGAACGCTGTATTAAGTCTGGCTCATAGTCATCTTTTTGGGGGGCATTTGGGGGTAGAGAAGACCCTGGCACGAGTCCTACGACAGTTCTTCTGTCCCGGAGTACATGAAGACGTGCGGAGGTACTGTGCCTCCTTCCCGGAGTGTCAGCTGCACAGTCCCCATCCCCACTTGAGGGCACCTTTAGTACCCCTTCCCATCATAGAGGTCCCCTTCAAGCGAATAGCCATGGACCTAGTGGGACCACTGGAGAAGACGGCTCGGGGCCACCAATATATACTTGTTGTTTTGGACTATGCTACTCGCTACCCAGAAGCTGTCCCCCTGCGGAACACGGCCTCTAAAACTATTGCAAAAGAGCTGGTGGGGATCTTTGCTCGAATGGGGCTACCGAAGGAGATATTAACCAACCAAGGAACCCCATTTATGTCGAAGCTAATGAAGGACCTCTGTACGCTGCTCCATATACATATCCTGAGAACTTCGGTCTACCATCCGCAGACTGATGGGTTGGTAGAAAGGTTTAACTGAACCCTAAAGGCTATGATAAGGAAGGTGGTAAGTCGGGACAGGAAGGATTGGGACACCCTACTACCCTACCTTATGTTCGCTATCCGGGAGGTACCACAGGCCTCAACTGGGTTTTCCCCCTTCGAGTTATTATATGGGCGTCACCCCCGTGGCATACTAGATATCACCAAAGAGATCTGGGAAGAGGAACCCAATGAGGGGAGAAATATAATAGAGCATGTAATGCAGATGCAAGACCGGATAGCCTGGGTTACCCCTATTGTATGGGAACATTTGGAGAAGGCACAGGAGGCACAGAGAACCCATTACAATCGCTGGCGAAAGTGCAACAGTTCCAACTAGGGGATCGGGTTATGGTGTTGGTACCCACGGCAGAAAGCAAGCTTCTGGCCCAATGGCAGGGGCCCTATGAGGTGGTTGAACCCGTGGGGGAAGTAACCTACAAGGTGCAGCAGCCAGGACGCAGAAAACAAGAACAGATTTATCACATTAACCTTCTGAAACCCTGGCATGTACAAGAGTCATGCACAATGGTCCAAAAAGACCTAACCCAGGAAAACAAGCCTTCCAAACAGGTGAGAGTGTCTCCCAATTTAACACCAGACCAGAAGAATGAGGTGTCTGAGATGATCTTCCGGAACCAAGATGTGTTCTCAACAAAACCGGGTCGAACAACCGAGACATATCACCACATTGTCACAAACCCTGGGGCCAGAGTAACAATAAGGCCCTATCAGGTGCCAGCGGCAAAAAGGGAGGAAATAAAAGCAGAAGTAAAAAAAAATGCTGGAGTTGGGGATCATCAAAGAATCCCACAGTCAGTGGTCCAGCCCAATCGTGCTGGTACCCAAACCTGATGGCACTACAAGATTTTGCAACGACTTCCGGTGACTAAACGAAGTATCCCAGTTCGACACGTATCCCATACCTCACATAGATGAGCTAGTGGACCGTCTGGGTAATGCCCGGTACTTGACTACCCTAGACTTGACAAAGGGGTACTGGCAGATTCCCCTTGCAGAAGACTCAAAGGAAAAGACTGCGTTCTCTACACCAGAGGGTCTTTTTCAATATACTGTCCTCCCTTTTGGACTACATGGGGGCCCCAGCTACCTTCCAGCGCCTCATGGACAAGCTATTACGCCCGCATAACAGTTATGCTGCTGCCTACTTGGATGATGTGGTCATTCATACCCCAGACTGGGAAACCCACCTGGAGAAGGTGGAGGCAGTCCTCGATACCTTCAGGCGAGCTGGCCGTACAGTAAACCCTGCCAAGTGCGCTGTAGGGTTTACAGAGGCCAAATATCTTGGCTACATTGTGGGAAAAGGTTTGGTAAAACCCCAAGTGAACAAGTTAGAGGCCATCCAAAATTGGCCCCGACCAAGTCGCAAGAAACAAGTCCGGGCATTCCTATGTGTGGTGGGGTATTACCGACGATTTATCCCCCACTTTGCCACAAGGGCAAGCCCCCTGACAGACCTAGTGAAAGCCTGTGGACCTGATCTGGTGAGATGGTCTGACGCAGCAGAGGAAGCATTCACAGACCGACGGACTGCCCTCTGCAGTAACCCCGTACTGATAGCCCCTGATTTCACCAAGGAGTTTATCCTGCAGATGGATGCATCGGAAGTAGGGTTGGGGGCCGTTCTATCACAGATGGTCGGGGAGGAGGAACACCCAATTCTATACCTCAGTCAGAAACTCCTTCCAAGGGAACAAAAAATGCAGTGGTGGAGAGAGAATGCCTCGCTGTAAAATGGGCCATGGAAACATTGTGCTACTACCTGCTCGGGCGCAGATTTGTCCTCGTGACCGACCATGCCCCTCTTCAATGGATGCAGCAGAACAAAGAGAAGAACACAAGAGTGACCAGAAGGTTCTTATCCCTCCAACCTTTCCAGTTCCGTGTGCAACACAGAGCAGGGAACCGTCATGGCAACGCCAACGGCTTGTCACGTGTGCACTGTCTGGTGTCCCAAGCTCCCCAACCCCTTGGTGTTGAGCAGGGGGGAGGGATATGTGACAGACCCAGACCAATGGGGTACAGGAGTCTGGTAGAGGGCAAATATACTGGTCACTGGATGAGTAGTTTTCTATTCCCTGAGTGACCAGAGCAGGGGCTGTATTAGAGTAATTAGGAACCTGCTAGAACCAGTTAAGGCAGGCAGGCTAATTAGGACACCTGGAGCCAATTAAGAAGCTTCTAGAATCAATTAAGGCAGGCTAATCAGGGCACCTGGGTTTTAAAAAGGAGCTCACTTCATTTTGTGGTGCGAGTGTGAGGAGCTGGGAGCAAGAGGCGCAAGGAGCTGAGAGTGAGAGGGTGAGGGTGTGCTGCTGGAGGACTGAGGAGCACAAGCGTTATCAGACACCAGGAGGAAGGTCCTGTGGTGAGAATAAGGAAGGTGTTTGGAGGAGGCCATGGGGAAGTAGCCCAGGGAGTTGTAGCTGTCATGCAGCTGTTACAGGAGGCACTATAGACAGCTGCAGTCCACAGGGCCCTGGGCTGGAACCCGGAGTAGAGGGAGGGCCCGAGTTCCCCCCAGACCTCCCAATTGACCTGGACTGTGGGTTCTTCCAGAGGGGAAGGTCTCTGGGCTGTTCCGCAACCCACATGTTGAATCTCTGAGGCAAGAAAATCTGCCAATAAGCGCAGGACCCACCAAGATAGAGGAGGAACTTTGTCACAAAGAGTCATACACAATATCATAGTTTCTGTATCAGTTTTCTCAGACATCTCACATTAAATCCTAAATGGGACTGCAAAACCTCTGTCTAGTGCATCTTCTATCTCAAGGATGCACTGCCTCTAAGAGGGGATTAAAACTACACTTCTGTGGCTAACAAACACTCTGATAATGATCAAGCCAATGCTATTCAAAGGAGCAAGGATCAGCAGCACAGAATGTCAACCTTGTTTAGGAAAAGTTCCTTCTTCCAATTAGATAATTTTTCTTTTTAGTTCTCATTTCCCATATTATATTTGCCAAGGGTGGTCCTGTTTAAGGCACTATGGGGTAAATTGTCAGAATAGTGCACATGGAATAATTCTCTCAAATCCTGTTACCAGAAATGGGATTGATGTGGGGCACTCACCATGGGCTGCCATGAAACTACACAGCAGTAAATTGTTCCATGCCATTATTAGAGGTTTCTTAATAAATGTCATTATTGGAGACGTGAAAATGGTAAATTATTTGATTTCAAATTCCATTCCAGACAAATGATTTCATTTGTTATTGACTTTACATATAATTATGACAGAGCAAAACAGTAGGTTATCTCGTTTAGATATCTATCACCTTAGCTTTACATTCCATATGTTGCAAGAAAAGGCAGAGAGTCATATGCAGTGGTGACAATTTATATTGAGCGGAGTTACTGAGCAGTGTTACATCCCTTGTGATATAACCTACGGTTACCACTGCAGACCACTTAAAAATTATCCCTGCTTTCTTACATAAATGTCATGTGGGTTCTTTTTCTTTATACAAATGTTATGTCTTCACACTTTGCAGCCCACTGCTGAGTAGACATACCTGCCAATCTCAGGATTTCATTGCTATCTAATTTTCAACAGATTGATTTAAACAGAGACATACATTGATTGATGTCTTCTAGCTACCTTCTCATAATTGAGTGGGGAATGCAAACACAATAGCAAAATTATATACTTTCAAGCTACTATCATTGTATATAGATATATATCTTTGAACTGCTCCACTTCTGTTTTCTTTATATTAACAAAAGAAGTTTTTATTTATTTTTGGTATAGTTTTCATAAGCCAGATCTTCTGGTATAGATCCATTGAAGTGATGCAGATTTACACCAGCTGAGGATTTGGCCTTATGTCTTCTAGAAATTGCCCAAAGGTTTAGAAGACTTTTTTCCAGATATAATAATTTGTCTTTGTATTTTTTTAAGTTTTTGCACAGGGGAAAAATCCTCTACATTTGTCAATTTAATTAGTAATAGCATTATTGATGCATGAATTTGAGAATTATAAATGAAATATTTTAAAGACTAGTTTACCACCTAATTAATGGTGAATTATTTTATTCTACTGTTGGGAGACTTTTAGGACTATCAAGATTTCTTATTCACATGGAAGTGTTGTCATCAATCCCAAAGGGTACTGGACATAACACTGAACTGACTTCATGAGAGAGGAGATTGTTTTACAGATATAAGACTGTCTTTGTTGCTATACATTTCCATGTGTATTTTCATGATGCGGAATGAAAATACAGCCAGTTGGCAGGTGAAACATACACTGCACCTAATCTTCTGTTTGGCTCTGTAAACATGAAGAAAGTCAGGATTAAAAAGTAAATCATATTCTTTCCATCTGGCCCAAAGCCATCACATTAAGAGAATCTGGATTAAATTGAATATATTTGCTTAAACCGTACCTATCAAGAATACTATTAAATCATAATGCTGAAAGGGTGCTGCCTATTGATATCAAACTAATTACTACAATATGAAAAAAGAAAATCTTTGGCTCACTTTAGGAGCACCAATAAAATATCATTTAAATAGCAGTTTAAATCATGGCTTTTCTTGAATGGAACTGTTAATGATGCATTTTTCTAACGTAAAATATGTGTCCACAACTTTATTTATGTCTGAAGGACACAAATAGTTCTATTTTAAAAAAAATTAATATGGATCTCATGTGTTTCATAGGATCCCCAGATTCATCAGGTAGAAAAGCTCTACCTTGCTTATAAAGCAAGAATTCATTCACCCCTATGGTGGTAGTGTTGTTATTGCTGCCAGTTTGGAAGAGTACTACAAATTACCTTAAGTGAGCAAAAACTGGCAGTAACAGTCTACAACCCTGAGTACAGGATATGCTCACACCCTTCTTCAGACATATCTAGAGTGACAGCTCAGGAGCTAAATGCACCTGTGATCTCTCCTCCAGTCTCTTCAGTGGACACTCTTTCCAGCTGGAAGGTCCCTACCTGCACTTTTTTCAGAGTGGAAGCCCATGGTTCACCAGGCTATAACAGCCCCTATTCCCACCGTCCTGGCACAGTTACAGAATGTGTGGTGCCCTATACCCACTGCAGTCCCTCACAAGTGCACCACTACTTTCATCTCTCTCCAGATGGAACCCTGAAGTTTCTACTACTCAGGTTGGATCCTGGAATGGGAACACCCCACCTCTAATTGTGTCAACAGGGCAGGCCCAACTGTGATTGGTACCTGCAAGGCACTCCTCTCCACATGCCTGTGACCAATAATTGATTAAAGTGACTCAAAACAGCTCCTTCCAAACTGATGTATTGTCCATTCACCCAAAGGCCTGCACTCTTGGGTCTTGCCTCCAATTCATCACCTCTCTTAGGTGAGCCCAGATACTTCAGACACATCCCACAGACCCCCGCCTTAGTTTCACGGTCCCACTACAGACTGCCTATATCTGGACAGGGAGACAGATTCTCTTCCTGCAGTTTCCATTTCTCTGTCTCTCTCATAACATCTCTCTCCAAGGAGCTGCTGCCCACTTACCTCTGTTTGCCTTTCCTTTTAATGGCTTGGTGTTCTTTTGATCTTAGGCTCCAGCCTTGGGAAAATAGGCCTGTTAAACTAACTAGTGAGAGGCAAGTAGGTATTTCCTAGCTCACACATTTTTTTCTTATAAGGATCTATAATATTCATCCTGGAGATACCTTGTCTGTCATTGTTTTGTTTCCTGCTTGTTCCCCCCCTTAATGACAGGCAAGTAGGTATTTCCTAGCTCACACATTTTTTTCTTGTAAGGATCTATAATATTCATCCTGGAGATACCTTGTCTGTCATTGTTTTGTTTCCTGCTTGTTCCCCCCCCTTAACAGTCTCCTTTGATTTAACTACAGGCAGCCAAAATAATATAAAGCAACTAAACTGAGGCACATATCATACCAAAAATAATACAGTTATCTTCCTCATTCTCCAGAATGATATTGACTTCAAAGACAACCACCCAAAAATCTGCCTTGCTCCAGGCTCAGGAGCAGTTAGGACCAATGGAGAGGTAGCATGTGTCTGTGCCTCTGAGTAAACTAATAACTGATATTACTAGACAGGGGTATCTAGATATTCCAAAGCTGTTTAGACTACATCCCATTCTTACCAGACTCAAGACTGAAAATAAGACTCTCTGCAACATGTGATTGTCTAAGCTGAAATTCAGATGGTATCATATAAAACAAATCAAAATAAGTATTTTACTTTTTAGTGTTGCGATCCCATGAACAAATGACAAAGAAAAGATCAGAAATATGAGGGGGCAGTATTCAGTTGTATACCACCATTCAGTTTCTCTTAATAAACCTTTTGCAGTTCAGGAGTGAGCAAGTCAAATGGCACTGTAGAAAACAGAAAAAACAAACATCCAGTGTAATGAATTCCCAACAGAAATCTTGGTTGGCTAATTTAGGAAACCCTGATGCATCATATTAGATCAATGCATTCTCTTAGTCTTTCAACAGCTAAGTAACCACACTAATGCCCATGTCACATGAATCATAATGTTTGGTTTTGTTGGTACAGTTTATTGCAAGTAGTGTTATCCTCTCTCTGCTTTCCAGCTTAGCTTGCAAAAGTTACATTTTCAAAAGTGATATTAACATCCCAAGATGGAAAAAGAGAGTTGATAAAAGAAGACATGAGCATGCGTGACAACCACATTCTCGGTATTTGAGGCTTGGCTGGTTCCCAGCATATCTATAGGATTACTACAGGGCATTGAGGGCCTCAGTACTACTTAAACAGTCAAGCAGTCAACAGCTGTCAGGCTGCCAACTAACTGTCTTTTTAGGCAACAGCTGTGCATGCTGTCACCAGCTACTTTCACACAATTGTAGTAAACCAATCACAAGCATGCTTTTTTACTTGGTTATTAACAGCTCACTGCAGGGGACATATGAATGGGAGCTACTCTTCTCTATTTGACAACTGGAGGAAACAGTAAAAAATAAGAGGTCTGTGATCTACTTCCTGGATTAGAAAATTATCACTGTACTACCTATGTCAACTACTCTACATGGTTACCCTGGAAAATAGGTGTCTAAAACCTGGTCTTTGTTTCACATTATGCCTCCCCAGGTGAAAATAAGTGTCAAATGCGTAGTTCTTGAGTGAGATTTATTGGCTGTTTTATACTTGTTATTCAGAGATCACTACATTCACTATGCATAGCAAGCTGGCTTAGGTTCCAGTCATAATACAATCCATCTACCACTCACTTTTATGTTTTTAGTCCCAGTGTTACTGTACTCAGCATTGCAAGACCTAGCAGATTTAGGATTCAAAATCCCAATGTCAATCAATGGGATTTTGACTCCTAAGTGCCTGAATCACTTTGAAAATGAGTTTTAGACTCCTAAATCAGTTGGATGGTGCAATGCTGAGCACTGCAACACCTAAATACCTTTAAAAATCTGGGCCCTAGTCACTAAAGGTTTTTTTTAGATCAATAAACCCCTGGTTGTATTAAATCAAATTGTATAATTCAAACAAAGAACATAATTCAAAGTAAATCCACACCAATGTGACAAGATGATGGATGCATGTGCCAATAACCCATTGGTAACTCATTAGGTACTACCTGCCTTTGTTCAGTCAATGTGTGAATTCTGGCTTATGTAAACTATTGTAAAGACTCTCTTGGCTAATGATTATTATCTCTGATTTCAAGAAAATAACTTAGGTGTGTCTAAAAATGAGATTCATACAGATGCCTGTCTTCTTGGTGAAGATATGAATCTGCTGATTAGACTGTACATTAAAATTAAAAGTGAAAGTAGTGCTAACATTTCAATAAAATTGATCCAACCTAGTAAGAAGTATCTATATTCAGAAAAATATGGTGCTGAAAGGAAATTTCAGTCCATGTATTTACATCATGCTGTACACATTCATTTGAGCATATGGCACCATGAATTATTCTCCATGACAAATCTCCATTGAGACAGCTTGCTACTCACTTAGGCCCTGAACCTTCTGAATGTGGTAACTCTCCCTTGCTAAGCTGTGTCATTCAAGGTATAAAAAAATATGCAGTATTAGTTGGTGAAGCTATGCCACCTGTATTGAGTGGGGCAGGAAGAATCTGCTAACTCACTAAACTTCACTAGATGCACTCACGAATCTCCCAAGCTCTGATTGTATGTCAGGATTTAGAATTGACTGGACTTCATCAAGGACTTTATGGCCTAATGGGGCCATTCTAGTGGACAAGATTTTCTGAAATCTAATCTTTCTTACCAGTATGTTTAAGGTGCCTCTAAATAGATGGGTTCAAGTAGCTGCATATAGAGACAGGGGTTTTACAGTACTGAGTCACTCATCAGCACAAAATGGGAATGACATTGATGCATACGCTTGAAATAAGGGGCAGAGTAAAGTACTGGAAAGTGGAAGGTCCACAGACTCCAAGACAGGCTCAGAGGACAATTTCTTAATGGAATTACAGAGCAGTATTATCTGAATAGACGTGTTTTCAAATAGGTCAGAATCCTGGTCAGTGGACGTATGACAACTTTAGTGCCGCTTGTGAAGGTGATTGGTATCTCAGTTATGTCATGTGCAGCCATATAGCCTTCCCTGGAGAAATATAAAATGCTAACATCTTTGGGGGGGAATAAGGAGATGTAGGAAAGAAGGGCAAAAAATATAGTCAAAGTTGGTCCAGAGATGGATGTGAGAATAGTCATCATACTAAATGATGTCAAACAATTTATTAGCCAGAACTATCTACAATACCAAAAATTATTGGTGAAAGGAAAGGTTGGAAGCCCAGAGAATCTTGGGTTCCAATCCCTATGTCCCTGTGCAAGACACTTGCTCTCATTGGACCTGATCCTGTTCCTATTAAAGACAATGCCTAAAGTCCTACTTACTTCAATATAAGCAATGCCCCAGACAGTCCACCCAGAAAATTCTCTCATTTTCCTTTCATAGCATTAAGGCAAGCTTTGCTGGATAAATAAACTGTTTTTAAATGACTGTAACAGTATGGCTGTCTTCACTAGCAATCCTCAGCTGTGTCTCATGACACAACGGGAGAACTACAGCATAGAATAATTATAGTCATTGCAAGAAATCTAGTTTTCTAACATTAGGCAATTTGTTAGCTATGCGGATTTTTATCTGACAGTGTAATGTGCAATATCTTTTCAGTTCTTCTCATGGTGATGTAATTCTGCCTTGAAATATAACTGGTTAAGTTACATTAAAATGAGTACCTTGTCTTGTTTTTCTAGTTTAAGAGATTAGAATATGCACAGCCTAAATGAGAAGTTTAAAATGTATCTGTTGGACTAATTTCCAGGAAAACGGTTTTAAAACCTCTATATGGACCTCCACCATTTTAGAAAAGTTAAGCCTTCAGTATTACCTAAGTCCCAAAATTGTACCAGTAATATTTTTAGTAATTCATACAGAGGGTGTGAATTTGAAAGATATAAGATTTATGTAGCATTCTAAAAAGTATGTGAAGATGAAAATTGCTGCAACACAGTAGCATTTTCATCAAAAAAGTTGTATTTAACGGCCTCTAGTCTGATATATTGAAATCATATGAGATATCCTACTTTCACATTATTTCATGGCATCAGACATAATCACTTCCCTTGACTTGATGAATCTTATAGAATTACTGTCAAGCTATATATGGCTGAAAGATCTGTTTATATGAAGCTGATTCGTGGTTTTGTAGCTAAGTAAAAAGATAAATCCATCTGCTGTCTTTCATCTCACCTTTTTTATAAAGCCTGTAGGATGATGCCTGTAGAATTTTTTTTTAAATCTTTCTTTGGCTGCTCCATTTTCAAACATCAAACCAGAATTTCTCAGCACAGCAGATTGAAGCTTCTCTCCACTGTGGTTATAAAACATCATTAATTCTCAGCTCTAAAACCTATACACTCAAGATGGTCACATATTCAAATATTCATCAGCCTTCCGAGCTTCAGACAAAGATTGTGGTGCAAGATATGTCATAAGCAGATTCTTGCTGTACTGAATTACTTACTGCAACTTCATTCCAAATAGCCTATTACCGAGAGCCAGAGAAGAAAGACAGAGATATTTCACTTTAAAACTTAATATTTTGAGCATGTTTAATATTTGGGAGTTTGGCTTCCTGAATTGACACAATTCATAATTCTGAAATGTTGAAGCTTTCAAGGTAAGGTTAGTGTTAAAAACACCCCACAGTAAATGATCCATATGTTTTAGAAAAGCACAGCTAACTACCATCAAAAACTGAGAGGAATTAAAAGAAACTTCTAATGATATGCCTAAAGCTGCACTCATCTGCCATATGCAGAGACCTGTAGCTTTTTAAAACAGGCTTCAAACTAACAGACTGCACTAGAAAAAAAGAGAAAGTAGAATGGCTGACTAGAAATAGAAGGGTAGACCTCGATATAGCCAAATTCTGCTCAGCACAGAAACAGGAGATCCCTGACCAGGGAGCCAAGGCCAGACAAGTGCTAATTCATCCCCAGAGCAATTTAAAGCAGCTTCAGGACTGTGATAAGTTCTGACAGGTTATCCACAACCTCGAGGAGCCAATTTAGCAGCTGTGGGATCATTGGATAACAATGGTGCTCTGACTACATCACCTTCTCATGGCCAAGCCTTTAGTGCCAGGGATCGTGAAGGTAGTTCCAATTGGAAATTCCTCCTGTGCTGGGAGAATACCCAGCTATATCTCTAAGGGTCCCTCATTTCAAAGGGTGTCATCCATTTTAGTGAGATTTGGTGTCTCCTCATTCTTTGTGTTGAATGTTCTTTATATAAAAAATAAAGGCTCATGAATGTAAGGTTAAAGGCAAAACTATTTACACTAAAGGAAGGCATCTTGCAGCATTTTGTTTCTTATAAGAATAATCATTCCGTGCACTTCATTTTGGGCCTTTGGGAAGATCAAGAGGCATGTCCCCAAAGGTCTAGTTAAGCTAGCTTTGCAGCCTCCTTGTATTCTCCAGAGTGGTGCAAACAGTCCAGAGTGGGGCCAAAGATCTGCCCTAGACAGTGATAGAATGAGAGAGAGTGTGTGTTTGTGTGTTCATGCACAGGCTTTAACATATCTATCACGGGCAGCACAGTCTCTCTCAAGGTGCACAAAAATGAGTGACTGCAGTCTGAAGAGCTCTCAACTAGTCTAAAAACACTAGATTTATCTTCCCCTTTTGAATTAAAACAAGTTTACCTGGAGTTTTCCCTATCAGGAACATTTTTACTCTTAACCAGGATTTCCTGTAATGGTTTGAGATCCATTCTGGTGATAAATTAAATATATTTCATCTAGCAAGGAAATAACCACCATCAATCCTGCCAATAATATGGAGCTGTCTAAAATTTATAACATCTGTCAATTCTGGCAGTGTTGTCCACTTAAGTAATTAAAGCAGGGGATTGAGACTTATCCCCTAGCAAATATCTTGCACCTATAGTCCAGAGTGTAGCAGTAAATGTGCCCTTTTTTGTGTGAGGAAGGGCCCACCTTTGTTAAAACAAAATAGATATGAGCATTTGGGTCACAGAAGCAGGAATTTGGCCTTCTATTTCCAAAGATCCAACTGCTGATACTATGTTCATATAAAAACTCACTCTATTAGTTCCTCAAAGAGATACACAAGGTACAAAACGGATAGGACATAAACTATGGGGAGTACAGTTTCCCCACCCTATGCTAAAAGCAAAGAGAAAGCACACTGCCTCCTCTCCTGCCGTGGGAGAACATTGCTCCCTTCCATGCCAGCCTTCTCACTGGCTGGTGAAATGTTTGGGGAATCTCACATGGAAGCAGCACAATGCATGGAGGCCTGATTAAGGAATTTCTGGGGCTTCCATACTCATTCCAGTATATGGAGCAGTGAGTAGCACTAGACAGGAGAAGAGGAGAAGATGCAGTTGGCTTCTCTTTATCACTGTTCCACCAATAGCTTTTGATCCTGTTTAGGGCTAGAAGAGGAGACACTTTACTGCCACAGGAGAAGACACATAAAATACACATTTCTGGCTCCCTCTCCCTTCTACGTCCTATCAGACACAAATCACATGGCCATGGTGACTCATGCCTTCAGGGCCTCCAGGCTCAGTAATTCCAATGTACGTTCCTTGGTAACAGCACACTATAGATACTCCAAGTGGTGCAAAATGCAGTAGCCCACCTGTTAACATGATGAATACACATCACTTTACTGCTTCAACCATAGCACTGGCTACCAGCTGAAAATCAAATAATGTTTAATATCCGGGCTTGAGCTTCACAACTAACTCTCTCTATATATATATATGTATATAAACTCCTCTCCCTCCAAAACCAATTCACCTGACACCTCTGTGATTTGTGGGTACAGTGGAACACTGAGCAGATAGAGTAAGTATTGTCAGAGACAATAGTTTTAGTGTAAAGACCCTCAGCTGAGGAACTAACTCTCTTCATCTGGAATACTGTATACAATTCTGGTCACCCATGTTCAAGAAAGATAAATTCAAACTGGAACAGATGCAGAGAAGGGCTACTCGGATAGTCAGGGGAATGGACAGCTTATCTTATGAGAGGAGACTAAAAGAGCTTGGCTTGTTTAGCTTAGGAAACAATGGCTGAGAGGAGTTATGATTGCTCTATATATCTACATCAGAGGGGGTAAATATCAGGGAGGGAGAAAAACTATTTAAGCTAAAGCAGAATGTTGGGGCAAGGACAAATGGATATAAACTGAACATGAATAAACATAGGATGAAAATTAGAAGAAAGTTTGTAACCATCAGAGTGAGATTTTGGAACAGCTTCCAATAGGAGTAGTGAGGGCAAACCACTTAACTAGTTTTAAGATGGATCTTAATAAATTCATGAAGAGGATTATACAATGGGGCTACCTGTAATAACAGGGGACTGGACTCAATGATCCAGGAGATCTCTTCCAGTCCTATTTTACCCAGAAGCAAAAGGTTAATAAATATCTTTCTGCCTTCCAGGAGGAAAAAAACAAGGCATTCCTCTTTGCCACAGTTTTCTAGTAACATAAAAATTATTTTAGAAATTAAAAAAATACTTCTGCTTGTTCTTCAAGGACAAGGGTCTCTGTGTGTACCACCTATGAGGTTCTATGTAATTTTGTGAGATGCATTGCACAGATACATTATTAGCTAGATCAGGGGTGGGCAAACTACAGCCCGCAGGCCAGATTTGGCCCACAAGCTCTTGCTGGGAACGGGGGTCTGTGGCTTACCCCGCTCCGGCACTCCAGCCAGGGCCACATGGCTCAGCCCCGCTCCGGTGCTCCAGCTGGGGCGCCAGGTCGGGGGCCGCATCACGTGGCTTCCAAAGCAGCCGCATGGCCTCACTCCGGCACTAGCAAGGTCAGGGGCTGGTCCATGTGTAGGAGCTGGAGAAGGGACATGCCACTGCTTCCTGGAGCCTCTTGAGGTAAGCGCCGCTCAGAGCCTGTACCCCTGAGCCTGCACCCCTGAGCCTGTCCCCACGCCCCACCCCTTGCCCCAGCCCTGATCCCCCTCCTGCTCTCCAAACCCCTCGATTCCAGCCCGGAGCACCCTCCTGCACCCCAAACCTCTCATCCCCAGGCCCATCCCATAGCCTGCACCCCCAACCAAAGCCCTCACCCCCTCCAGCACCCTAACCCCAATTTTGTGAGCATTCATGGCCTGCCATACAATTTCTATTCCCCTATGTGGCCCTCAGGCAAAAAAGTTTGCCCACCCCTGAGCTAGATAGAGCTGACTGAAGCCCTTATAGGAAAACTGTGCAGAAGTTAAGGGACCAGGGGCATTTACTTGGCTCCTCCACAGATACAATGTTTCTGTGCTGAAGCCATTAAATGTATAAAGACTTCAGGTGAATGCTGTTGTATTGATTTCAGGGCGAAACGGTGTTATAGACTCTTTCACTGTCTAACACTGAAACAATATTACAAAGATTTGGTGGGATTTTGTTGTTGTTTTTAAACAGAGACCGCGGTTTACTTGATTTCTTGGCAAACACTCAAAAGCATTCATTTAAAGGTTGAAAATTTATTGATCACACACAAGAAACCCAAACAAGCATTTACATTGAAACTGAATCTGCAAAACAAACTTAATTAAAACCAATTCAAGTCTTTCTCCTTTTAGAAGCAAAATATTAGTCTCTTATTTTCGTCATCAACCTCTCTTTGATTAAAAGGAAAGGGTTAATTTTACACTCAGTCCTCATACCTGAAGGGTATTCACTTCTCCTGTTTCTAACAGAGAGACAGACACCAGCTGGAGGACAAACTAAAAAAGGTGGAGAAAACAGCTTTTGCTGATGTTCTTGGAACACTGGTCAGCCATGAACAAGGCTTTGGGTTTGCAGATTGGCCACAAAACCTGTTTCTCTGGATCCAGGCTCACACTTTGTACAGGGACGTAATCTGGGTTGGGTCCTTTCTCCTTACAACAGTATCCTTAGGGCAGTGCTGGACAGGCAGTCTCATCTCCCTGTTATGAGTGTGTAGTACAGCTGATTTCAGGATTCAGTGAAAAGCCAAGAAAGCAAGAGATAGGATAGGAGGAAGAATAATGGGGCAGAAAATAACACAAAATGGGAAGGGAGAGAAAATAGGATTTTATGTGCCTCAGAGTGGAGCCTCTGCAATGATGACAATTAGGTATTCCGACTGATGGGCTTAGTCATGATGATATGATGACTTTCAGGACTCACAGATGAAAAACAAAGTTCTTAAACAATAGCAATAGCCTGAAGGACTTCCTCTTGGGAAGAAAGTCCTTTGGGCTGGTATGCCTTCTGTTCTGGGATTGGGAAAGATGAGATGAGTTGAGCTCAGATGCCATGATGATTTTTTAAAGTCTCCTTTTCATAACCTCCAAAATGTGGGTGGCATAGTTCATCCCTTCATTATTTTGTCTGCCAGTTATGCCTAATATTCACCACACCAGTTTTGGTCCATTCATTTTTGGACCCACAACTTCTTGTTTATCAAGTGTGAGCTTTGAGTCCTTGAGTAGGTCTTTTTGTTTGGACTATTTCAGTCTCTTTGTCTGGTTTTCTTGCACTTATTTATAACATTCTGTATTGAAAATAACTTCACTTACATTTTATGGTTAATTCCCACAGAGGCAGAAAGTTATGGGTCCAGTTGATAAAACAGTGCATCCACGTTTCATGCCTCTACTGTTCTCCTGCTCCATTCTGCTTCCCCAAAAGCTCAGCTGACCAATTCCATAGGTAGTTGGAGAAATGGACTTCGCAGACCAAAAAGGCAGCAGAGCCCCCCCCCCCCCCCCCCCAATATGAATCCTGAATTATCTGAAGAGCGATCTAAGGCTTTGTCTACACTAGCCCTTTTGTCAGTCAAACTTTTGTCAGGCATAGATGACTGGTGCCCCCCTTACTTGGGGGGCACAAGGTAAAGGGGAGGACACATGACTGCCCCAAGTGTCTCTCCTGCCAAGTGACCTCTCCCACCCTGCACCCAGCCTGAGGCAGCAGAGCTCTTCCTACCTCATGTTACCTGCGGGTGTGTGGGTGGGGGACTCTCGGTCCTTCTCTCCCTGCGCCTCCACCTGGCATGTTCGGCCTCTCTCCCTGGCAACCAGGTGGGGAGCTGCACGGAGACGATTCTGCCTGAGAGAATTCAGCAGCTCTCCCTGGCAGGTAGGCAGGGAATGGGATAGAGTCACTTCTGCCTGAGAGAGCCCAGCTCTTTCAGGCTGAAGCGGCACTGTCCCGCTCCCCGCCCAGCTGCCGGGGAGAGCAGCCAAACTTGCCAAGGGAGGGGGGGAGGCACAGGGAGAGAAGGACAGAGAGCCCCTCTCCTTCCCACCCCCATCAGGCCAATCTGGGGGGGCACTTGACCCCCTATCCCTCCCCATGTGTCGTTTCTGGTCAGGGGTGTGAAAAAAGCACCCCCCGACCAACATAATTTCACCAACAAAAGTGTTAGTGTGGACACTGCCGATATAGCTACCGCTGCTCATTGGGATGGTTTAATTTTACCAGCAGGAGAGCTCTCTCCTGCCAACATAGACCGGCTACACAGGACACCTTACAGAGGCACAGCTGCAGTGGTACAGCTTGTGTCACGGTAAGGTCTGTAGTGTAGACATAGCCATTTATAAATGGCTATTACCTTGGTATGAGTGTGATGGCAGCCATCTTTATGAGCATCACAGGGATCAAACCAGGAACCCCCAGAGCTAAAAAGGATGAGCCACTACAACGTGGGCTCAAGAGAGACAAGCCACTTTAAGTATGTCAGTAACAGACACATATCCTCTCTGAATGGAGCACAAAAGGAAACTCACCAGTTGGTTATCTGAGCAGCAATTAACCTTTGATTAGAGACCATTGGATACTGAAGATTGCACTGTATAGATCACTGTTTCTCTAGAAACAAATCTACACATTTCACACTCATTTATACAACTGAAATAAGTTTCCTTGTTCAGTAGCTTGTTCCATATATTATTCCGTACATGCAATAGCTCTTCTTGAGTTCCTTATTTATTCCCAATACTCCCAGAGCTGTCTGCATGTGATGTTTCATAAGGAATGCAAATAGAGAAATCACATCCACTTCCTGCTTTTTGTTGGTGTTCTGCTAGTGACAGGTTTATTGATCATGTCAGTGATGTCATAGAGTTGCTTTGTATTTCTGTCATCTGGAGCGGCATTTGGGATGGGTTTTTTCTGCCAGCAAACAATAGCTTTTATATTTGGTGTAATATTTCTTCTAACTTAGAAATATTACACCAAATGTAAAAGCTATTGATTGTAGGCAGAAAATATACTGACCAATTACTGCTGGAGAGGAGATGAATATAAAGTACTCTCTAGCTGAAGCGGTTGCAGCTGGCGATACACACAAGACCACACCAGTACTTGTTAGCACAAAAATCTGAGAGGTTACAGATTCATCATGAGCAAATGCCTGGTTTTTCTTATTACAGGGTAAAACCTGAAGCTCACTTTATTCCAAAAACCATGATATCCTGCAGTTTTCAAGGTAGATTTCTGTGATTACATTCTGTGACAGAATATACCCATGTTCACATCCTACACACTATTGCAATAATGTTTGTACAAGGAATGCCTTTTGAACTGTCATTTAAAAACTTATAATTTGCTGATCAATAATATGATCAGCTGATCAAAATGCACAAAGCAGAGTTATATGTGAAATTATAAACATAAGCCGAGATCATGACTAAAAGTAGATTTTCCAGAGAAGCCTGGGGAGTGGCCAAACCAGTTCCTCAGAGACAAAGGGCAAGCTGATGCCTCAGACAGGTGTAAGCACAGACCCTATCACAAACCCCTCCAAGGAAAATCTTCACCACATTTTTTTAATTTGAATATTACTGTATTACATATTAGGGCTAGTTTAACAGGTGCCAGATTCCAAACTCAGGAAATTATTTATTTGCATTATATTAGTATCAAGAGGCCCCAACCTCTTGTGTTAACCCCCATTGTACTAAACACTGTACAAACACATAGTAAGAAACAGTCCCTGCCATGAACAGCTTACAGGCTGACCAGACAAACCAAAGAGTGGGTGGGAAAACAAAGACACGGCAAATTAAAGTGACTTGCTCAGGGTCACAGTAGATCAGTGGCAGAGCAGCAAATAGAACCCAAATCTGCTGATTCCAAGTCCAGTGTCATAACCACACTGCCACAAAAAAAGGAAAGGGCATAGATGTGTGTATTATTCAGGATTTCCGAATTCCACTTAACATTTGCTAATTCTCCATCAGACAAATTCAGCCACAGTAACTGACTCACTTACTTCCTGCTCACGCCAACTACCTCTTCAGCCACCAGATCTGCACTTCTTTTCCACATAGTTAGCTGCACACAGGGCTCCTAGTATCTCTGGTCAAATTGCATGTTCTCTGGGGGCTTCCCATTAGTATATAGTGTGCATGCCAGAAGGTACAGTAGAGCATGCAGAAAAGGAGAGGTTTGAGGCATGGAGTCAAGAAGTCTGAGAAAGTTCTAGATAAATAGTCAAACTTCTAATACTTAGTCAAACCAAGGTCCCTCTGTGGTTTGACAGACAGCAGTTTTTACATTGAAATGCTGTTAAATAATGTATTATGCACATATTTAAGCCTCATCTTAACATCTGTTTTTAAAGGTGGTATTTTCAAAACACCTAAGAGAACTTAGGAGCACAAGTCCCAGTGGCCTTCAATAGGATTTGTGGACTTTACTCAAGTACTTTTGAAAAACTCTCCCTAAATGAACAGAAATTAGACTTTGCAACTACCATACCAAAGCAACTCTGTGGGTAGTTCATGATGCAGCTTTCACAGATTCATAGGTTAAGACCTGAAGAGACCATTAGATCATCTAGTTTGACCTCCTGAATAAGACAGCTTTGCGAGCAGGCAACATGCCCCAGAAGCTTGACAGGCAAATACCCTGTTGCAGAAGCAATGCTTTCCTCTTGTTTCAGCAGTGATATTTTAAACACATTTCTTCAAGGTGTGGAATTAGGTGTCAGCATTCTGTACAAACTCACCTATGCAGAGACTAAAGTAAGGGTATGCCTCTTCAAATGTACGTCAAATAAACCTCTTCGTCAGAAAGATGCCCTTACTTATCATGGGTACTCTGTATGTTAAATCAGCTGTAGAAAGTAAGGATCTCCAATAAATGAAATAACTGATTTGAACATGTTCTGCCTGATGCATATTGAGATCTATAAACCATCTCCAAACCTTTACTGCGTGGGCAATCCTTATGAATTCTACTCCTTTATACGCTTCACAGACGTTTACTCAAATTGGTTCTCAAGAAGTACTTATGTATGTTTTTAGTACCAGCAAAAGAGTTTTGCAGAAAAATGATACCACTAAGAAGAATAGAGTAAGTTGGAGAGAAAAATTGCAAATGATGTTAAAGCCAAAAAATATTTTGGCCTGCTTCCCTTTATGCTGCCAGAGCAGTGTAAAAGGGGCCTTATTATAAATGGGAATCAGACTCTTCACGTTTTGGAAGATGCTTAATTCTCTGCAAGCATTAAACAATTTTAAAATTTTATAATGTAGGCAATATAAAAATCCATCTGACATTGTGTTATCAAAGAACATAATGATCCTTATGGATCATTACATAGTTTAAATGATTTGTGGACTAATGGAAAATTTTCAAACCCTTATGCTAGTTGTCAAAATAGTACAGGCACATTAAGACCTAGAGATGGGCCCGAGACACAAAGTTGTGGTCAAGACCTATCCAAAGAGAAGGATAGGCACATCCAGATGCTACAGTGATAGGCACAGTATTAAAAGATAGTAAAATAGACTATGGGTATTCATACCAAGAGGTTTGATTTGGGCTGATTTCTAATAAGAATCAACTTGAACTTTTGTCCATAATTCAAATTAAAACTTTGGGTTTGTCTTCACTAGGAAATGTAATCATCTTGGAACAGTCAAGATAGGCAATACAGTGCTGACCATTTCTGATTGGTCAATACAGACAAGGCCCACTTCTGCTCAGCATCATGTTAGCTAGCCATGGGTAAGCCATGGTCCTTATAGGGTTTTGCTATGGTTAGATGAGAC
The DNA here is from genome assembly GCF_027887155.1 of Malaclemys terrapin pileata. Lineage (NCBI taxonomy): Eukaryota > Metazoa > Chordata > Testudines > Emydidae > Malaclemys > Malaclemys terrapin. Next base: position 97,486,635 of record NC_071509.1, read on the forward strand.
TATGCTGGACACAACTGGTCCTTGTTTATACTTGCCAGTCCGCATCAGGTCAACTAACTCAATTATACAAAAAGAGTTTTAAAATTATTACATTTCATAATAGAGAAGGAAAGGGAGGGTTGGAGCAATATACAGAAATATTGCCTTGGGGAGCTGTACAGAACTTTATTGTATTAAGATTGAATCAGTAAGTTTGCCTGGTACCTCATTAATTTCCCTGGCCAGGGCATTCCTGGGTGTCCAGAGTCCCTCCAAATCTTGATATGCCCTGAATTCTCTTTACACTGGGTTTGGCTGACTGCCCAGCAAATTACCTAATAAACCTAGTCAAACTGAAGGGCCTCCTTGGCTCCCCACAGTCCCTTTTTTTCTTCCCTTGACCTGTTTTTGCTTGCATCCACGTATCACATCCCAGTACAGCACTCCTCTACCATAAGATGGAAGCCATGATCAATAGCTTTGCCAGTGGCCGAATTTGGATCTGTATTTCCCTTTTAAGTTTTATCTTTGCAATAATATTCATGTTATCTTTGTTTTAAACATATGTTTAGGACATGGATATAAAGAAAGTGCCATTCTACATAAACAAACATCAAAACTCATTCTTCCATGGCCCTACATATATATTTGCAAATTTGATCTTCTTGGTTCCAGCTGGGGCCTGAAATGGAAGCAGGGAGGCTATTTGGTGAAGTATTTCTGAACTGTCCGGAAGCAAAAAGTCCCAGAAATCTTGTAAGAACTTATCCTTGGGAAGTTTCCAGCCCAGTTTTGCAGAATCAAGTGGTTTGAGACTTTGAATTACTCATCCAGACCAGACTGATTTTTGTACCAGCTCATTAGACACAAATGGTGAGGAGCATTCTGAAGAACTGCAGTTGTATTGCTAGTTAGGATTTCATCCGACGTATCACTTATTCAAAAGAATTTTCCATGCTGTCATTACCCTAAAGATTCTTTTCACAGTTTCTGTAACAGTGGCATCTGCAGAGGGGAGCTCCAGCCACTTGAAACTCATTAAAACATGCTTGAGATTGACAATGAGTTGAGAACATCTGTCAGACTTGGGCAAGATTTCAATCAAGTGTGATGTTGCTGTGTTACTTTGCTACACTGGCTTAATAAATGAGTTGGCTGCTGTCGACTCAAGGAAAGTTGGGTTCTAATTACTAGCCTTTCCTTTTTTTCTGTATCTGAAATGTACTTTCACTTAAATGTTCATGGTCTATTGGAAATGTATTAAAATGAATCTGCTGTTGTTACAAGCTAAGGTGAAAGACTATAGGCTCACATTTCAGCTTGCTGTATTGGGTCAGATCAACCAATTTATAATAGGATACAGAATCCCCTCCCAAAAGTATAAAACCACATATTATTTCCATAAAACCAAAAGTTGTAAACAAACTACTATCCAGCATTGTAGCACATTCAGCATAGCCTTCTGCTGAGGCAGATACAAAGAGTCCCATACGACTCGGCGAAGAAAGTATCATCTAGTGACCAAATAACTTCCAGAATAGTATGTGGGTCCAATAGTTCTCTTCTAAGGAAACTGAAGAAGAGTCTAGCTAAATGCAGTGCACACCAGCCAAAGCTGAAGGACTGTAAAGCTATTTCAAAAGGAGCAGGAAAGGGGTTGCCCAAACTATTTCTCACCCGCAGAGAGTTTTAGTCCTGCAGACAATTTCCTCTCTCAGATAAAGTTGGAGGGAGTTCTCTCTGGGACAGAAGGGCTCCAAACAGCCTTTTTATTCTGCAATTAAGGGCTTTTTTGTGTATAGTGTGTGTTTCATTCAAAACTTTTGCACAGTGATTCTCAGCTCTGTCTCCCAGCACTCCTGTGACCTTGTATATAGACATAAGATACAGTAGCAGCAATGCAGTTCAAAAGGAAAGAGATGGGCACCATGCAGGAACCCCTAAAAAATCAGCACTTTGGGTTGTGGAAAGCTTATGAGCTATTATTGATTTAGAATGAAACCCTTGCTTGAGATTAGTGAATCCATAGGACTAGAGAAATCTAGGTGAATGGAATACTGATACCTCACCAGAGTCTTATTTTAATTATTTGTATCTGAGATACAAAACGTTTTGGCAGATATTTTACTAATGATGCACGCAAAGAAACGTTATGGTTAGTCCTCGGTTTCAGACTATCTTCCTAGGCCATTAGGGGCTTGGAGTGTCTCAGACTGCACAACTGTGAAACCTCATCCATTAAGGAGTGGTATTCATGGGTTCTGAAGGGAGCAGAAAAATGACAACTGCAATATGGGGTTTTAAAGGTAGAGGTACAAAGCAGGATAAATGATCTGTGCACTACTAGGGCTCTAACAGAAATGCAGAACAGCTGCCCCTGAAAAGAATAAAGTAAAAACAATCCAAATACATACATCTGGAGTCATTGTAAAATATAAATATGTTACCAAACAATTTCAAAATATTTACATGGTGGAGTATAAGTTACATGACATAGATGCTTATGCTTTGATTACATATCAAGAATAAGGTAGATTGGTAGGATGGTTACCCCTCTGTTTCAACTTTCCCCATAAGGAATCAATTTTTAATTTGTTTAATTTGCCCATTTGTTATGTTAACTGGTGGCTGCTTGCTGACCTACTGCATATTTTCAATGGTATTGGAAGTCAGCACCTATGAAGAACTTGCTGCAGCATTGACAGTAGGGGGGAAGGGAGGAAATGACACAGACATGATCACATGAATATGTTACAGGCCTGTAGAAGGAATTACCTTGTTTTCCTCCTAAAATTGCACTCTCTCCTTGCAAAACAATAACCTGTATTCTTCATGGAGAGGCTTGGACTATGGATCTGAGGACAGGACCAAAAACTAAAAGCTTCTGAATTCTAATCCCAGCTCTCACACAAACTCACTCCAGACTCCTGGGCAAGTCACTTAACCTCTAGCCTGTTTCTTCCTCTTTGGTTGACTATCTCATAAGAGTGTTGTGATGATTAATTACTTAGTGTTTGTCAAGCACTTTGCAGATATTTGTGCAGGAGAATGCTTGTAATATGTACTGAGCTTGATTCAAAAACCTTCTGAATAAGAGGTCATAAATTTATGCTCATCAAGTTCAAAACTCAGTAGCCAGTTGTCTAGTCATGAGCATGCTCCCAAGTGATCTATTTCTTTTTTTTTTTACTTCTTGGTTCATTCTACTTTATATACAGATGCATTAGAAACTAACCCCTTGATCTGAACACTATGAAGTGTAGAGCTTGGGGAAGACTGAAATCTGAACTTCAAATTTTACAAATGATTCCTGTCTTTATAATGGGCCAAACCAGAATCCTAGATATCAATATCCCCAAACTTTGGATCTGGATTTTTTGACTTGAATTTTGTGAGTTACAATTGGGCAGGACCCCAGGTCAGTGATGCTTTCCTCTAAATCATTTTTCTGAACCAAAAATATTCAGTACAGTGCATGTTTCCCTGCTTGTAATGTACATCTCTGTATTTTATAGAATTGGTTCTCTCTCTTTAAAAAGTTCACTGAGAACAATGCATATCCATGTGTTTAGGAATATGCCCACATTTCCCCTTTAAAATGTCCTCATTGGTTACATTTAAATTAATGAACCTTAAAGGTTTCAAGGCTTGGTCAGGGTCAAATAAGCCCTGGAAAGTTTAGATACCTATTAGAAACCTTATTATAAAATGTAAATAAACCATATGAGATCTCCCTCTTAAAAACTCCTTTTTTCTGTTTCCAGATCCTTCTTTTCAGGAAGATTTTTTTCCTTTTCCTTGAATTCCATTCTTTCCCTGTGCCCCCTTCCCCCTCCCTCCGCTCTCCCCATGGCTCAAGACCTTTACTGATGCCATTTTGGGGGCCCACCAAATTGTTTTATTTGAATTGGTCAGATTCCAAAGCTTCCCTGATCAAAAGCACACAAGAATGTAGGATGGGATTTTCAAAAGTACTCTGCTTCCGGTGAAGTCAATCACAAAACTTGCAGTGACATCAATAGGAGCCAAGTTAGGCCACCACTGAGTGCTTTTGTAAATGCCAGCCAAGCTGTACATCTCTGGGAGCCTTAACTCAAGATTGGCTAGGAGATTGGAATGAGAGAAAGGCTGAAGTTCAGTTGTTTTTTGTTTGCTTCTTTGTTTTGAGAACCTGTTTGTCTCTCCCTATTTTAAGTACTGGCATGTATATTGTACAGAAACCTCACTTTTAATGGATACTTTCTGAAAGTTTATAGAGGACACTAGTCCCATTCTATGGCAGGGCAGACAAGAGCTGACAACTGTTGTTCCTCTAGCTCAGAGATTCTCAACCGGGGGTCCGCAGCCCCATGGGGGCTGGTTTCAGGGGGTCTGGAGCCCCAGCACCCTGTGGGGCAGAAGCCCCATATCCATGAGCAGAATTGGAGGGGGGCATAGGGAGTATTCCTCCCCTCCCCAAACTGCAGTGCCTTAACCAAAGCTGGACAGTCCCGTGGGCAGCTCCACATCCCCCCACATCCTCTCATCTCACCTGCAAGACCCCACCACTGGCCAGGTCAGAGGCTGGAAGCTGGAGCCAGGCTGGTGCCATTGAGCGGTTCGTCACAGCACTCCCCTGTCTGCCGCTCATGCTCAGGGCCCTGGGGCTGCAACTGCTCCTCAGCTCCCAGCCCCCTTTGATTGCTTGTGCAGCCGGTAAAAGCTGCCTGGGTGGGGGGACCCGGCTCTGGAGCCGGCAGAGCCCACAGGGAGCAGCGACTGCAATGGGGAGCAGCGACTGCAATGGGGAGCGCTCCTCTGGCACACAGCCATAGCTCTCCCTGCACCCTGAGCTACCCCCCTGCCTGCACACAGCTCTGAGCTACCTCCTCCCTGCACTCTGAGCTACCCCCTGCCTACACACAGCCCCTAGCTATCCCCTGCCTGCACCCTGAAATACCCCCACACAGCCCCAGCTACTCCTCTCCCTGTACCCTGAGCTACCCCCTGCCTACACACAGCCCCTAGCTACCCCCTACCTGCACCCTGAAATACCCCCACACAGCCCCAGCTACTCCTCTCCCTGCACCCTGAACTACCCCCTGCCTACACACAGCCCCTAGCTACCCCCTGCCTGCACCCTGAAATACCCCCACGCAGCCCCAGCTACTCCTCTCCCTGCACCCTGAGCTACCCCCTGCCTACACACAGCCCCTAGCTACCCCCTACCTGCACCCTGAGCTGTTTTCAAACTCTTTTAGCTGAGCTCCCCACCACTACCACCACCACCTTTGAGATATAATTTTTGATTGTGCCCTCCCCCCAACCCAGACAGGCTGGGTGGCCTGCTGAGGTGAGTCAGGCGCCCAAAAATAGAAATCAAACTATGCCTATGGAGGGCCTCCCACCCGGTGCCCTGTGACTGAAGTGCAGCATCTGGAGCCCAGAGTCCCTGCTGGGCTCTGGAGTTTTCCTAGCATGTTGGAGAGGGGGCTCAGAAAGAAAAAGGTTGAGAACCCCTGCTCTAGCTCATGTCCACAAAGGTTTATTTTCCTATTACCTCTAAATATTAATTTCCCCAATGCTGTATAAACATTGTTCAGTTAAATACAGTGGAAAACAAAAAATGTTGCTACAGTGAGTGTTTCAAAGGAAATCTGTGTTCTTGCGGTCCAGGAATCTCAGGATACAGCCAAAGAATTTGCATTTTCCCTATCAACTGTAACAAAAACAAGGTTTCCTGTTCCCTAACTACACTTTGAAATTAAATACAAATGCAAAAAAAGAAACAGAATTGATGGTAAGGGATTTGAATAATCTGATTTTTCTCACACACACACAACAGATGGTCCTCTCACCTGTGCTGTCCCCCTCACTGGGGAGAATGGGAGAAGGGCTGGGAGTAGGGGTAAGTAGGTTTTATGCTGAATTATTATTTAATCAAAACATTAATAACTTTTATGCCATCAACAAAAGCACAGACAATTTTTCATTTCACAGAGAAGAAACTCCACCCTCCACTCATAAGATAAAATATTAAATCAGTGTGATACACTGATGTACTGAATTTACATTTGAAACATTATATATGATCTTTAGAAAAGCATAGTATTCTTGTAATTATGGCTCTTGCTGGAACTCTAATCCTTTCAGCTACTATTCGTTTTTGGCTTTTTGCATAGACTTAATGACCAAACCAAGACAGATATGTCCATGCTAATCTGTCATTATAGCAGAAAAGTACCCAGCCCCAGTAACTTTCTTCCTGAGGCCAGATGGAAAATTGTGCTATGTTCTTTATTTTTTTAGGACAGATCAGACCACACTAGTGAATAGTAGCAGTTTGTCTAAGCTAAGAACTACAGGCCAGATTTTCACACTGAGTAGTACCTTACTCTGTGAGAAGTCTAACTGAAATCAGTGAGGCTACTCACAAAGTACATTATTACTCAGTGTAAGAGTAATAAAATCTGAGCTTAATAAAACTAAAGCAAGAGTATTCCAGATTCTAAGGCCAAAAGCTTTCATCATTATCCATTGGTGGCTTAGTCAACTGGCAAAGCCTTCCATCCAGAGGGTGGATTCAGCTGAGAAGTATTTTAGCATTACATTAATTGGTGAACTTTAACAATGACTTTTTGTCAAGTAAAAACCATTGCAAAATAGAATCTTATTTTGTTTGGCCTTTGGATAGTTGTGCTTATCAACCTATTTGTTATTTGTGAATGATCATCATACATCCAGACTCAGATGCCTCACTCAGCAGAGACAGAGGATGAAATCCTGGCACCACAAGTCAATGGGAGTTGCACCATTGACTTCAGTAGGACCAGGATTTCACCAAGAGAGTGTGTCCATTTCTGACTAAATTCTGGCACAGTAATTTTAAAAGATATAAGACCACGCACGCGATTGTGCAACTACCCTCTGGTACAGATAAGTTTTACACCTCATTAGCTTCTGCAGCTGGTCAAATGGATTGTATTTCTTGGGTTGACAAGCAATGTTTATTTGTTACAGACATATACTATAACATATGCTGGAGATTCATTTAGAGTAGTATGCCATTTTCACAGAAGGAAAGGAAAATAAAACAGATATTGCAGGTACTAGACTTACAGTCAAGAAATACATGTTTGTTACACAATAGATCCAAAAACATAAGAACATAAGAATGGCCATACTGGGTCAGACCAAAGGTCCATCCAGCTCAGAATCCTGTCTACCAACAGTGACCAATGCCACGTGCCCCAGAGGGAGTGAACCTAACAGGCAATGATCAAGTGATCTCCCTCCTGCCACCCATCTCCACCCTCTGACAAACAGAAGCTAGGGACACCATTCCTTACCCATCCTGGCTAATAGCCATTAATGGACTTAACCTCCATGAATTTATCTAGTTCTCTTCTAAAAACTTCTATAAACCAATATTGTCTATTAACATCTAATAACATGTCCTCCATTTCACTTCTTAAATATCACCACTTGAATATCGAGTTAGGCTGTTATTTCTAGATAAGTTCCCATCTCTCCAAAGTGGGAGAAGGCAACTTAGTGGGTCAAACAGAACAGAAAGTTATGCTGGCACCTTTATCCATCTGCAGAATAGCAGAGGATATTACTAATGGTAACCCTCTAGTGATGAGCAACTACTAAGCCATTTTTTAAAGCCATATAACTTGCTATTTTTAACATTGGAGACATATAATGAAGTACTGTACTTTGCACTGTGTCTTTATAAGCATAACTTTATAACTGTACCAGATCTTCCAAATGCATTTGATACCTATGTCACATACTGTTGAATTCTACTCCTGAAAATGCTATTACTCTCAAACAGTAATTGCACCGTATTCTAATGGTTGTGTTCCAACTATACTTTCAGCATAATTTCTGTTAATAAAAAAATGTATAACTGCATATTTATGTTAAGTTTCAAAGGCTAAAGGCAAAAGGGGAAGTTATACCTAATGTCAAATATTTCATATGTAGAAAATATGGAAGGATGGGATTCTGTGAGCTTGCTTCATTCAGCATGTGCAGAGTGATGCTGGCATGAAATCGGTCCAGAGGACAGTTGCAGCAGAGTAAGGTGACCAAAGCCGCCATTATACTGGGACCCTGGAGTCAACCAGCATAACTCCATAAATAGAAAGCACTGACCACAGACAGGGTGTGTCTCCTGAGTATTTTCCACTGGTTGTTTATCAGTTAGCAAAGCCTTCCATCCAGAGTCTAGCCTCAATGAGCATGTGTGTCTTGAACTTTACTGCATCCGATGCTCAAACCAGGACATTCACAGTCCATAAGAAGCATCACTTCCAGGTGAGTAAAAAGGAAACCTTTCTCTAGCTGAACCAGCAGTAGCTCTGCTAAGACAGTCTCAGGGCAACATTTTCAAAGGTATCTGTGATGGGTTTGGGCCATTTGAGGTGTCACCTGATGTACTGGGGTTTAACTGAGCCTCCCCCGCTCAATCAGTCTAGGTTCCCTTTTATTGCTTCGCTGGATTAGGCTCTCCGGCCTCTTGCAGCCCACACACACAGGTAGGGCCACACCCCACTGCAGACATAGACTGAAGTCAGTTCTATGTGAGAGGGATCCCTCAGCACTCACGTGCCCACTCCCTTTAAGGGGTACAAACCCAAAGGTTTTATGAAATTCGCTCCCTCCCCCAATGTGGAGTGAGATATGCACAACTTCTTCCCTCCCCCAGTTAGAAATTACATAAACTGTGTTATATTATAAACAAGCAATAAGTTTATTAACTACAAAAGGTGAATTTTAAGTGAATATAAGAGATAACAGACAGAACAAAGCAGATTACTGAGCAAATAAAACAAAGTGTGCAAGCTAAGCTCAATACGGGTTACAAAATGTAATTTCTTACCCTAAATGTTATTTTAGGCAGGTTGTAAAGTTTCTGTGGTTCAAAGTTGCAGTTATAATTCTTTTCTGACTGGATCCCTGTCTCAGTCTAGACTCCCTCCCCTCCCCGCCCCCTGCCTTCTCTTCAGGTGGGTTTATCAGTCTTTCTTCTTGGGCAGACAGGCCATGGAGAGGAGAAGCCCCATTTGCCTTCCTCCCCAGCCTTAAATAGGATTTACATAAGGCGGGAATCCTTTGTTTCCCAAACTTGACTCCGCTTCTCTTCCATTGGAAAGTTACAAGAAGTCCCAGGTAATGTTTAGTAGTAGTATCACAGCGTCCATGAGTCAGGGTATGTCTTCACTACCAATGTTAAAGCGCTGCCACAGCTGTGTAGTCACGGCACCAGCACTGGGAGAGAGGCTATTGTGGCATAAGGTCTAATAGTACACTGGCACTTTACAGCGCTGAAACTTGCAGCACTCAGGGGGGTGTTTTTTCATGCCCCTGAGCGAGAAAGTTTCAGTGCTGTAAAGTGGCAGTGTAGACAAGGCCTCAATGGCAGTATGGCGTGTCCATAGGAAGGCCAAGCCTTTTCACAATCCATTGTCCTCGCAGATGGGCAATCCGCACTGTCTGGTTTTTCCATTGTTGTACCTGAAGTGTTAGCAGTGGGCAGCACCCAAAGTAGCATAGTTGAAATAGAGATACATAGTCAATACTCCTAACTTCAGATACAGAAATAATACAGGCATACAAATTGGATAATCACATTCAGTAAATTATAACATTTCCAATGATACCTTACAAGACCTATCTTGCATAAAGTACATCTCAGTTATATCATATTCATATCATAAGCATATTTTCATAAAGAATATGGAGTGAAACGTCATAGTATCTAATGCCAAGATTTTTAAAGGTATTTAGGTGTTACTGTGCTCAGCTTTGCAGTGCCTAACTGATTAAGGAGTCTAAGTAATTTTCAAAAGGAATTTAAACACTTAGGAGTCAAAATCCCATTGTCCATTGAAGGTATTTAGACTCAAGTGCCAAAATTACTTTTGAAAATCAGACTTTAGGTGTTGCAATGCAGAGCACAGTAACACCTAAATATCTTTAAAAATCTGGGCCTACGTGTTTTAGCATATTAATATTGGGTGAAACTTCCCATCAATGCAGATAGCCCTCATAGCCCAACTATTATCATGTCTTAAATGCTTAACTGAAATAAAGGCCCTTTTACAGTCTCCACTGCTGTGAATTTTACCCATTAGGAAGAAAACTATGGATAACAGCACATTTTTAAAAAAGCACAAAGGAAGATTTTAATCTCAAAATGAAAAAAAAAAAAGTCTCTTTGACTGCATGGGCTCTTTGTGCTATAGCACCTCTGTCCACTGCAGTGTAACTAGCATCTCTAGTCTCATCAAAGAGTAAATTTAGCATCCTACAGCATCCCTAGGAATAAAGAAAACATCACAGTATGATACAGCTAATCACTTACAAGGCAAACACCAACCCATTTTCTTTGTATTCTGTTCTATTTTGTCAATGTCAAGTCACCCTTTTCTAAAAACAATAGAGCTGCAATTAGAGATGTAAAACCCAGTTTGCATGTGATTTAAAAAGGCTGAAAACTGGCAATCTTCGTATGAAAACCACAAACAATTATTTCCATTTCCATGCACCAGTGCATCTGGTTGGCCATTATTTTTCAGCTAGGATTGTATAGGAATTGATAGTTAATTTCCAAGACAGAGAAAAAGACTGCTTTTTTGACAGGGGTTAGTGATTTGCCATTTAGTCACAGCATACTGTCAAGCTGATATTGTTAACAATTTAAACTACTTAACCAAATAATACAACAGTGTTCTCTGCTAAATATTTAATGTGCTACATGGGTTTCTTTTCTCCCCCATCCACAAACTAAAATAGCCAGTTAGCCTTTTCTGGCTTTCCCACATTGAAAATTATACTGAGCTAGCATAGAAGTATTTGGAACTCACAAGCTATCTTTCACTGATCAAAGATGAAGCATAATATTGTGTAAGCATTGCAACATTTAACACATATACATATCTGAAACCCTTGAAATGCAGGTTAAGGTGCTAATTTTTCGCACATGCACACATACAAAGCCAGATCCTCAGCTGATCTAAACCAGTGTAACTTGGTTGAGCTCAGTGGAGCTATGGTGATTTAGGCCCAAATTCAGGAAAGCATTTAAGCTGTACATCCCACCAAAGTCAATGGAATATAAACTACATGCCTAGAGTTCCACACATGCTTAAGTGAGCAAGGCTGGACTTCTGAACCTGGGTCTTACTCCACGGTGCTGTTTGGATTATTAATACAATACACAGATATATGCACCAAATTCTGAGCAAAGAGGGAATTCTTATAAAAAATGTCATATTTATAGTTTCACTTTAAATTTCATTAGGTGTTTTTTCCTAAACAGAACCAGTTTATTTAATAACCATTCATTTGAATATAGGACTATTTTCACTCAAAATAGGCTCAGAAATGGATCAGGAACAGGAACTTCTGTTCTGCAGGAAATTGTGAAGATTTAAAAAAAAATCATTCAAATCAAAACAAAAACAGCTGATCCAAACAGTTCAGTGATCATTCTCTGTAAATATAGCATGTCCTATCCCCCTTTACACAAATACTACTATAAGCTACCGTTAATTTGACTTTGAATGCCAATATTTATGTCATGTACTATAATGTGTATTATTCAGGCTGGACTTTTCAAAGGAACCCAAGGTTACCTCATTATCTTAGAGTCCTTTTGTTGGCAGAACCATGAACCCAGGAGGTGTCCAATTGATTTCAACAGGGTTCCATGAGGGTGGACCTTTGTACACATAGGAGCCCCACATAAGTCAATGAGGCTCCACCTGGATGCAGGTTTCCACCTGCCCCAAGGCAATTGCAGAATTTGTGCCATTATTTGCTTAACCCAAACTTGGTGTGTCTGTCAAAAGCATATGAACCAAAACAAGACACCCTCCCAACAATTATCCTCCACTATTTAGTTCTATGGTCATCAAAATACCAAACATCAGCTAAAGAAAAAAAATATGTTGCAAATATAGCCTGGGCTCTCTTAATTTCATGCACTGTCACTTCAACAATTTCTTCATTTTATTTCTCTAAATGTGGCTTCATTTAAAAACAGGGAAACCACATTTCATGCTCTTCAGTTTCATTAAAGTTTATACAAAAAGTCCTACCAAAAGAAGACTTCTTTAATTAAACTATTGGAGCAGATTAAAATATTGAAATGAGGAGTCTGAAAGGAATCTGACACACAATATATTCTCTTGCATCTCTTCTCATTTGGGTATTTAGAAAAAATGAAAATAAAGATCTGAAATCACATGCTGAAATTGTAACAGTTGCCATATAGAAACAGGTATGGAAAAATGTGTCAGGAAAGAAAGGGGACTGTTGTTGATCACTTCTTCAGTACTGAGAGGAAAGCCACTGTGCCTTATGAAAATCTACCTTGTATGTCATTGGCCAGGCTAAAGTATGATTAGAGCCCTTGTTCAGAATACATTCCAGAGGAAATGTGACATAAATACTGTACGAGTTAAATATGAGAGATTCATCACAATTCAACATGAGCTACAGTATGCACTAGTTAATGGGCACTTGAAATAAAATGTACCAAAAATAAGAGGGAATAAAATTTAATGTAATTCCTTCCCTCAGGACCTGGAAAATAAGTTCCTTTGATTGACATCTTTCAAGAAGTGAAAAGAATGACAATGATTGCTCAGGGACTAACACTGAGGAAAGTGAATGAGACTGTATTCTAGTCACTGTTACTTTGACTTCAAAGCATGTGGAGCCAGATTTGTACAAGAAAGCTGGTCTATACTAATTCCCAACCTTTTTAACTAATATTCATTTAAAAACATTTAAAGATATAAATTTCTTCCTAAATGTCAATAGTAGTTTAGGAATCTTTTGGTAATGGACCAAAATTGATAGCAATTATATCATTACTATGTCAGCTATCAGTCATTTCTGATGGTTGGTTCTCCAGTATGGATTCTCATACATAGCCCCTTTAACCTTGACCACAGGAAATAGTTTGCTTATATTTAATCGTTTAAACTAATGTTTTATAGGGTTGGTAAATGGAAAAGGAGCTTTTTAGCCTTTACTGCCCTTTAAATCAGGTGCAAGTCATTATTATCTGATGACTACATGGAGGTCAAGGTGAAATTAACTATCTCTGTTCAGTTCCCAGGGGACCAATGCCCACATCACAAAACTCCCACTGCACTTTTGTACATTTGTTGGCAGTCTCACTGAAGAAGCCAAGTATGGAATGGAAATGGACAACCCAGCCTTCAGCTTCTCTCTTGTATGTGTGGCCAAGGGGAAGGGAAATTCCATGAACATTTCTTCATAGAGTTTCCCACACACATGCTGTTCTATCAGGGGTGGAGTTCCCTCTCCTCCTCCCCCCACCCTGTTATGGAATGAGCCACAGATATTGTCTCTAAATCCCACTTTTGGATCCCAAGTACCTTCCCATCTGCTCTTTTAGAGCTGTGCTGTCACATACTCCTCTGGACACAGCTTCTCCAGGGACCACCCTTGAAGGGGCTCACTCCATACTGAGGAAATCAACAGAAAAGGAAATAAAGCCTGAGGGTTTCCTTTGTCTTGCCAACCAAAACTGACCAGCCCACTATCCATCTAATCCCTGAATGGATCTCAAACCCTTGGGGAGCCTTCCTTGAGGGTCCAAGAACACAAAATAGGGCCATGGAGGTTAATGACCACTTTTCCACACAGAAGGGTTAAGATCCATGGTTGGAGGACCCCCTTCACAGTCAGGAGGTACAGTTGGCCCTGAATTACCTTCTTACTTAGGAGAGTGATGAGTCACACTGGCAGAACAGTATGAGGAAACTCCCATTGTTACTACTTGTGCTATACATTTTTCTGGTGATAAATCAGGAATTCACTCTCCATGTGTTAATCCAGTGCCTTTCGAAAGCACTAGAAAATCCATTTAAATAAGCCAAACTTTATTTTAAATGGGTAGGTGGCAAAAAGACAAAGATTCCAGCTATACTGAGTTATTAAAGTAATTCAAACTCTATTACAGAAATATGTCTCCAACAGTGCCTGAATAAAAGTGAAAGACTTGTCCTCACAGCGGGCAGAACAGATGGTTTAGTGGGCCTTGTGAATCTTACCACAAAGGGGCACAGAAATAGTAAGTCTATTGTTTTTAAATAAATTCTTCTATTCCCCTGGTTATCTATTGGAGACATTTTAAAACTTTAGCAATACTAGTAGATTTGTGTAGCCAGTGTTCATAAATATGTCCCCTAATATCAACAGTGGCCAAAGCAGTGAAGATTGCAGCTGCAGTTACTGACCAGCTATTATAGCTGTGCTTGTGTAACACTACACTGGCAGCTAGGTTATTGGCAGTGGAGAATTAAACTTGGGACCTCTTGTTCTAAACATATAAGCCTTAGCCAAAGTTGTAGCATGCTCAACAACCTATACAGATGGCCCTGCCATTCCTGAGAGCAGTGGTGGGGAGGGGAGAACAAAGCACCACATTGAGTGGCTGTGGGTTTCAGTTAAAGAAATAAAATAAGCTTTAAAATGAAACAGACAAGGCTCAAGAGGCCGTTTGTATTTGTTAGCACAAATTTATCTGAGTTGCATACCTTAATAATTACATATTTGTCTTTACAGTTTGATTTTGCCTTGTTAGAAAACATGGACCATAATTTGACTACACAAGTCCTGAAAATAGAAGTACACAATTCTGAATTTGAAGGTAAAAAAAGAGAGAGACTGGTGGATTAAATAAAAAGTCATTTTAAAATAACGTCCGTGCCCATTTTATTAACTATGACCTGGATCCTTAATAATGGTCTTCAGTAGAATTATTCACTGTGCATAAAGTTAAGCACATGTGAGTCTTTCCAGGATTGAGGCCTAAATCTGTACTTCTGAGTTGTAATTCTGTGTTAAACATATATTAACTTTTATGCAATTTCTGAACAAATGCTTTGCACTGCTGAGGTTAATACGGCTACAATACAAAGCAGAGCAGGGTGAATAATTTTTAAAAGTATGACAATATTTTGTTCATAAATGGTCACAAAATTTGTGTTTATTCAAATATTCTCTGAACTCTTTAAATAAGCTGAATTTAAAATGGTGACTATTTTAAAAATATTGCTAAATATAATGAATTATTTGACAAATATTATTCAAGCAGCTCAGTAATATAGATTCCTGCCTAGTTAACCCACATCTCTGAAAATGGATTTAATATTGTTAGCAACAACAACAACAAAATTCCAAAGGGCTATTGGAGTGATAATAGATTAATGGCTGTGGATAGCAGGCCAGCAATAGAAAATACATCTGGAAAGAAAAATGAGTCCCCTTGCAAACTGATATGGACTGGGTTAGGGAGGGAGCTTTAAGAGTAGGTGTAAAGATGTGTTTGATTAGATCAAGAGGACACTGATGTTTAAGTTTTCTTACTTTTTATTTTAAGATAGATATTTCCCCAAGCTAATGTGTTTTTCATTTAAAGTAACCTGAATTCAGACTGTATGATCAGTTAGTCAGGGACCAGGATGGATGGAGATTCCTGAAGGAAGGAAACTCACTCCTGAACATAAGGGAGGTAGATGCTGTTCAGAAATGACAATGTACCCTTACTTTTGACCCCATGCTCACAGGGGCTCATTCCAAAAAAGGGTGCTATATAGAAGCTGATACTGGGTATGGAAAAAGCTCAAACCCCATGGGAGTACTAAGCCAGAGCTATAGATACCAATGACGATCTAATAAGACCATGGGAGAACATGGTTCAAAATGATTTGTTTTCTTATGGGGAACTCCTTTTAAATGACAGTGACCCAAAGACAGTCCCTGGATATGAATGAGGGGTAAGAACCCTGATTGTACTGGTATTACAAATTATTGCTCGCAGAGCATGCTGAGTATAGCCTATCCAGTGACCGGAGTACCCAAAGATCATTTTGTGTTGAATTAATCAGTCAGTCATTTAAATACAGCAATGCCTTTTTAATGTTAGAACAGGTGACATCCCAGATGAGATCAGAGAAATGTGCATCCTTATGAAAGCCTCAGAGTTCCTTGGTTGTGTTTGATATTGGCTTCTGCTTGCTGCGATTCATATGTTCCCCTTCACTGCATGGTGTGGAAGAAGACTATGCCATCACCAGTGCTACATTTTTATGCCAACTCTGTAAGTGTATAATATTCCAGGACCATATGGTCCCTGATAATGCAGGATTAGTGCTTTATAGTACATTTTTTAGTATTTTATGCAGTCTGATTTTAAAATGACCAAGAAATGGAGCTTTTACCACTTCTCCCTTGACAGATTATTTCAGAGTTGAATTCATCTTACCCAATAAAGATCTTACTTGATATTCAACTTAAATTTCCTCCATCTCAATTTCATCCCTTAGGCCCTGAGCCAGCCAGCAAGATGGGTGCATATAGCACAAAGTTGTGTCAGTTGAAATCAGCTGGGTTTTGCCCACATTGGGCCTTATCCAAACCCTATTGAACTCAGTTAAAGGAAAGACTCCCATTGCCCCTTCAGAGGGAATTGGATCAGGCCAATGGAACAGTTTGCAGGGTCAGGGCCTTAGCTGCTAGTTTATATCCTCATGAACCACCCATCATTCCTTTCCTATCATGGTGCTTATACCCTTCAACTACTGGTAGACTGTTCTCATGTCTGTCCCTTTGACATTACTTAGCCAAAGAATGTTAAGCTCTTAACCCTTTCTCTTAATTTAACTCCTTCCAGTTCCAATTGTTGTTTCGGAACTAAATGTATGTTTGTCTTAACTTTCTGACTGGTCTTAGATGCTCACATTTAGAACTAAGAGCAGGCTTAAGTAGCACAGGGTTCCTACAGCTCTGTTTTGTATGTACCCATCCAGGAATATCGAGCTGTTTGAAATGAACCATGACACCAACTCATGGAGGAAGGGTTTTATTGTTTGGGTTTTTTTAATTGTCTTACCCTGCAGGGCAGAAAGGTTGTGCTTCTTCCTATAGCTAATCAATTTTTTTCATCTGTAGGATTTAAATGAAGTGTTCGAAAAAGATTTAAACAACACTGACTAAATCTATGCACGTAAAATTAATAGTTGAGGAACTTGCACTTTGTAATTGATTTGCAGCTGCCCCCCCACAAAAATCTTTCCAAACCATTTCTCACTTGCTTATTCCAGGTAAAAATTCTGAGTTCATAGCATGTGTACTGATAAAAGCATGGGCTTCCCAAAACATAACATACACACAGATTGATGCTCTGAGGTTGTAGTTTAACTTTCCATTCTAATTTTGCCTGAAGCTGTTTCCATTAAAGTCAATGGCAAAATGTCCATGGACTTCAGTGGAGGCTGGATCAGATATGAGGCTCAAAAGAATGCCCTTAGGGAATGGTCTAAGCCACCTAACTTTTTTTCCTACTGCAAATTTTCACTGACCTCTGCAGTCCCTGGTTCTGCTAAAATACCAAGCAGACAGCAGTTCTCACAAGTTTTCCAGTTAATTTTATTTTACACATTTTTTGTGCTTTGTGATTTTCAAACTGAATCTCTGAACTTCTCTATTGTGTTTCCATACACAATGAGCAAAATCTGCTTTCAGTCTAAAATAACATTTTCAATTAAGAAAAAACAACTAATGGAAAGAACAAAAGTAAATTCTCTGCAAAAAACAGTGTCTCTCCTCTCTGGAGCAAGAAGCAACAATTCAGAGAATAAATTATATCCTGTTTCTGCAGACTGGTACAGTATTTAGAAACGTAAAGGTGCAGTGGATGGAAACCAAAGCCAGAACAATTCCATTTACGGTATGTACACCGCACTATGAAATTTGATAATCAAGGTCCAATCCTGCAAAGACTTGCACATGTTTAACATTATACTACAGCCATAAAGTTAAGTACATGCATAAGTCATTGTAAAACTGAGGCTGAATAGTGGACAATTAAAACACAGAGTCAGAAATATTCCAAAATTAGTAATATGAATCAAGCTCGTAAAAATAAATCAGTATATCATTTTTAAACCAGAGAAACTAGATGGTACCACCATAAGTGCACACACAGAGCGACGTACCCTGCTGGATGGAATCAGGCTTGCTCCAGTATGTGTGTTCTTCTTGCTCTCTCCTGGGTGGCCTACCAGAGAGGCTACTGTGGCATAAGGTCTAATAGTCTACTGGCAGTTACCAAAGAGTCCCTTTGAGAGAGTTGTAGACTATTGCTTTGAATGTAAGTCTGGGGATCAGGAACTCCTGAGTTCTAATTCCATCTTTGATCCTGACTCCCTCTTGGTCAATCACTTAACCGCTGTGCCTCAGTTACTTTATCTATAAAATGGGGGTAATACATAGAGAGGCATTGTGAGGATTAATATTAGAGCTTTGAAGATGTTAAGCACTGTTCACACTAAATATAATTATCATAATATTTTAGCTCAAAAGCTACACTGCTGTGCTTTTCAAAGCAAAAAAGATCACGATTCCTGATTCCATGTGCATGTGGTGTAGCTGATAATGTAGTACATGCATATTTATGTGGCCAGGGATTTGATTTTGTGACATGAAGGCAAGTGAGGTAGCATGTCTGATAGACTGGTCCAATACCTTCTACTTCATTTGCCGTCAGTGTCACAGGCTGAGAGGCAGGGCAAGGATAACAAGCCATCCAGAAAAGTCACTACTTCCAGAAAAGTCAAATGCTGCAATCATTTTGCAGAATTTTTCCACCTCAGATGTAAAGAACCAATTCAAAAACCCAAACAATAATTTACCACACAAGAGTTTGCTCATTATGCACTTTCTCTGTCCCTTGTGCTATTTGAAAACCTTATTTTAGTAGGTAGGCATGAAATAATCTCCTGCTGCCTGTAGCTCTGGCCTTTTTTCTTTCATGTAACTGCAAACAGAAACTCCTTATTCAAAAAGGAAAAGATTATTAAACTCAGCAGAGTATTTTTTTTAAGCGAGAGAGAGAAATGAACTGTCCTGCAATCTTAAGTGTGAAGCATGACTGGAAAGCTGTTTAAGATACAATACGTGTGTGGAAAGCACAAACTCAACTCAAGCCTGTACAGTCTAATGTACAGTCAGCATTAAACTTAGAAGTTAATGAGTTGCTAATTTAGTTTGTAATGAGTGGGTTTTTAATTTCAGATTAAAAAATGAATCCACAAATGGATTTTCCCTTGACAGAAATCTCAAATGTGGCCTTTCCAATTAAGGCCCCAATCCCACAAACACTTACACACAAAGTTAGCTTTACATATGTGAGTAGTCCCATTGACTTCAAAAGAGGTTACTTACATAAGCAATATTAAGGCCATGAGTCTTTGCAGGATGGAGGTCCAGTTTACTAAAATCTTTACATTCATAACAATGAGTTAGAAATACATCACAGTCATGAGGTCAGAAGTTTAGCTAATGGCTAATTGCCTTTTATCTGCAAATGGAAAGTTTTAGCTTATTAGCAATGAGTTTGTTTGAAACTGGACCCTGAGCTATAAGAGAATGTTACTGGACCACTCTCTCACTCATTCCCTTATTTATTTTATAACTAGGATGACCCCGGGTATTTTTCTTACATAAAACATATTAACAACATTCCAATCCTGAAATTTTAATGAGAGTCTCTCTGCAAACCTTTGCCTGATGTATAAATTGTCACAACAGTCTCCCATCTGCTTTGGTGACTGCCTGACATCTTGAAATTGCACAGGCTTGGGCTAGTCGAAACAGTTATTAGCACCAATCATGTTTCTTTGAAAATAAAACAGATAAACTTATTAAACCATCCTATTGGTAGTCATCAAGAAGTGAAATGAGCTAATTACTATATCCTTTATTTTCCCAATGATCTGCAATCCCTGGATGAATGCTGTGTAAACCAGAAATATTTTTGTGGCCACCCTTTAGTAATTGACCTTTCACTCTCCCCATTTCATTTGCCCTAAGTGTTAATTGACTTTGAAAAAGCAGTATATTATCCTTTTAGAAAAAAAATCTGATTAGTGCACGTCAACATCCTGCAGCATCAAAGCTCTGTTAAATCGTAGTGCAGTAGAATTGGAAATGAGTCTCTGAGAGAAGGAGAGGGGGTAGGGAAAGAAAGCAGACTTGAAAATGAAAGAACTCCACTGCCATCTAGAGAGAATCTGTACTGGCCAGTTTTCTGAAGAGAGGACCAGGCTGTTTGTCAAACTATATTTCAATTCCTAATACATTTGGGGGAGAATTTTGCATTCTGGTTTACTGAATCCAAACATTTCCAAAGTCAGCTTTGCTGCAATTTGCACTAAAATAACAATTCTGAAATATAATCTACCACAAGTTCTGAGGGAATCAGGAAAGATCTTGGCTTCTTTGCACGAAAAGTCACTTTTAGGTTGTTGCACAATGAGATGTGATATTTGTACAATTTTGTTTTTAAGTAGCTTCTCTCACAAAGTAGATTTTTTTCCTCTTCAGAAGGCTGACTCAGCTACAGATATTTTAGATCCTGACAGCTATGCTATGCTATGCTCCTAGCACCTGCCTTTGTGATGTTGCTTGTCAGTTAGAAAAGGAGAATTGCTATTCAGGGTACAAATTCTTTCTTTCAAACATATAACAGCTGTCCTGTGGAAGAGGAGTGTTTGATATGCAGCAGGCTCCCAGGGACCAAACCAGCCAGCAAATAGGAGGCACCTACTGGAATAAGGTGCCAGCAGTAGCCTACTTTAATCTCACTACATTCATTTACTCAGCTTCTATCCATACTGTGACTGAATTCAGTGAAGAGTATGTCAGGGGAGTTATGCTATGAAAATCAGAAGATGCTGTTCACCACTGATACCCAGATCCTGGACAGCATGAAGGCTGCAGGCATCCTGGTACATGGCTAATTGCACTTATAACACAATATATAGAGAGTGTGTAGAGTCTGCATGTAGCTGAACAGCATTTCTAATGCACCTCTGAAGAGAGCACATTACTGTTGCATTAAGTAGTCTTACGAGAGTATTTGCTGGAATTGTAGCAGTCCTCTAGCTTTTAACCTCAACTAAATAACAAAGTGTAATTTGAGATTCAAAACAGCTAGTAGCGTTAGACCTTCCCTTCCCCACCCTCTCGGTAATTATAAGAGAGAGACAGACAGACAGACAGACAGACTTACTTTATTTAAAGTTTGGGGGTTGCCAACATGAATCCAACAGGGCCTGTTTAAATTCCACTGTGATCTTTTTCCTGTTATACTGAAATCTATAGTAGGTTGTTTTTTTCAGGTTTCATCAGCTCAGCTACTATGGGATCAACAACGACAATGAATACGTTCATGGTTAGCTAGCTATTCATCAAGGTGATCTATAATAGAGAAGAAAGTGAACTCATGATGATATTTGGTCCAGTGAGACATGAGTAAGTACTGCACAGTAAGAGATAGAGAAGTATATAACAAGTGAGAATACATACATGTTGCACAGTACTGGCTTATGACATGCAATATCTGACAGTTATTTTACAGCTTAATTTTTGAAAGAACTATAGGGTTTGTTTGTTATTTTTTCTTAAAGGAGTAAGGATGTTGGGGAAATGGGTGCATCAAAACACACATAGTTAGCCTGGATAAGCAAAACAAACAATTTTTTTTTTTTTTTTTTTTGCACTCTGTCTCTCTCCTGGCTCACCGTCACTGGCAATGCACTGCAGTCCGATGCTCCTTTGCCTTTGCATATCATTGACACCTGCGCAAAGTGGGTGCTAAATAATACCATTCTGATCAGGTAGTATTTCATACTCACTTTGCACTGGTGTAAGTGATTACACTAGGTACAAGGCAGTAGAGAATCAAGGTCTCTGTATCTATTATTAAAACTGAAACCTCGTTTATTGGGCCCAATACTGGTCCCAGTGAGGTCAATGAGAATTGTATGTCATGTCTATTTGTGGAACAAGGCCTTGGCACTTGTAATTAATGTAGATGAAAGGTCAAATTAATGCAGAGTGATGGATTTATGAGCCTGTTGGAGGGACAATTTTGATTGAATATTAGAAAACTGTATCAGAAGGGAGAGACAATTGAACACGTTCCCAAGACAGATTATGGAATTGCTAACATAGCTGGAGATACTCAAGGTTAGATTAGATATTCCTTTGCTAAGGAAGCTTTTATAACCATGAATGCAAGAGGGTGGACAAAATAAAACACCAGAGATGTCTTCCAACCCAAATGTTTCCATAAAATGTAGTAGGAATTGCTTCTGTTTATTCCAAAAAAGTGAGAGTTGTTGGGAGGGAAAAAAGCTCCAATGAATCTATAAAACCCAATTTGTGCCTTATCCTGACTAACATAATTGAACTGCTCAATTTAGAAAGAACAGTGTGCATAAGAATCAGTTACCAGAAGAGGACAAGGGATTTAAACAGTGGCTATACTATATAAGGTTATCTTCTCTGTTGTCCTACTTCCTCACCCAACCCAAAGTCCTTGAAGACTTTGTCATCATTTAATCACTGTGGGAGAGCTCACATCTTAACATTTAAGTATTAAATCTGATTGATCCTGTGCCAAGCTGTGTGAGGCCAGCCACACACATGACTTTGATGAAGCAAGAGCATAGACACTTATTTAAAAAAATAGGTAATAAAATAGATCATGTTGCTTAAACAGGCAGATCAATACTCCTAATTTTGTTCGCTATACATTACGTCTGATGTTGCTTTAAGTGTTAATGTTAGAACACTGTTCTGTAACTAGTGTAAAAGATCATGAACAAGAAACAGAAACAGAAGATAACAATCATATTGTGAAAATCAGGGGATAGTGATTCTTGTGTTTGGAATGAGAGGGGTAGCCGTGTTAGTCTGAATCTGTAAAAAGCAACAGAGGCACCTATGGCACCTTCAAGACTAACAGAAGTATTGGAGCATAAGCTTTCATGGGTGAATGCCCACTTCATCAGACGCCAGGGAGGTTGAAGTGTTCTCCTACAGGTTTTTGTATATTGCCATTCCTGATATCTGACTTGTGTCCATTTATCTTCTTGCGTAGTGACTGTCCAGTTTGGCAAATGTACATAGCAGAGGGGCATTGCTGGCACATGATGGCATATATAGCATTGGTGGACATGCAGGTGAATGAGCCGGTGATGATGTAGCTGATCTGGTTGGGTCCTGTGATGGTGTTGCTGGTGTAGATATGTGGGCAGAGTTGGCATTGAGGTTTGTTGCATGGGTTGGTTCCTGAGTTAGAGTTGTTATGGTGCGGTACGTGGTTGCTGGTGAGAATATGCTTAAGGTTGGCGGGTTGTCTGTGGGCGAGGACTGGCCTGCCTCCTAAGGTCTGTGAAAGTGAGGGATCATTGTCCAAGATGGGCTGTAGATCACTGATGATGCGTTGGAGAGGTTTAAGCTGAGGACTGTAGGTGATGGCCAGTGGAGTTCTGTTGGTTTCTTTTTTGGGCCTGTCTTGTAGCAGGAGGCTTCTGGGTACAGGGCTGGCTCTGTTGATTTGTTTCTTTATTTCCTTGTGTGGATATCGTAGTTTTGAGAATGCTTGGTGAAGATCTTGTAGATGTTGGTCTCTGTCTGAGGGGTTGAAGCAGATGCATCTGATGAAGTGGGCATTCACCCACAAAAGCTTATGCTCCAATACTTCTGTTAGTCTTAAAGGTGCCACAGGACCCTCTTTTTGTGTTTGGAATTTACTGTCAAGTCAAAGGGCACAGAAGAATGTCTCTTTCATTTGTACATACCCTGGATATGCAATGGGCTTCACAAGGAAATGAATCTATCATCTTTTTTTAAGGCTCTCTTAAAATGTATTATTTTTCATAGGAGATAACTGTCTTAAAGCCACTGACTTGCTGTATGACAGTAGGCAAGTTACTTCACTTCTTGATTTCTCTATTTCCCCTCCAACCTTTTGTCTTCTCTATTTAGATTGTAAACTTTCATGGGCTGGGACTGTCTCACAGTGCAGTTGTACAATGAGGCCACAATCCCAGTAGGGCCCTGATGGCATTATTATAGTACAAATAATAATTGCTGGCTTTGTAATACATGTTTGTAGTATGTATTTTGGAAGGTTTCAATATTTTGAGGTACGCTCTATGAAGTATGTTAAGTCTGCTGCCCTAAGGAAAGTGAAGGTAGCTGATCTGACACTGTTAATCTACTTTGTGTTGAATCTACTGATAAGAGTATCATTTGGGGAAGGCAAAATTGCCACCCGTCCTGTCTGCTCTGGAATTTTCCTCATCTAATGTGAAATCCTGTTTGCTTAGTCCCTTTCCGCCAGTCCCTTTAGTGTGAGTAAGGCAAGCAGCATTTCCCCCAAATTCTAGACAATCTGATCTTCCATGTGGAGATGATGACTCTTTCTAGTGTCTGAACCCAAAGGCTATAGCACTCTATTACTTACGACTGTTAGTTACAGTTGTTCCCTTAGCTCAAATGTTAGGGCCTTGTCCTCTTGGCATAGAATATCCTGGGTTTGATCACAGTTGATGACTCCAATATGTGTACAAAGTCATGATTTCAAAGAGTCCCAAACTAATTTTTAAGGATTG
Organism: Malaclemys terrapin pileata; assembly: GCF_027887155.1. Taxonomy (NCBI): domain Eukaryota; kingdom Metazoa; phylum Chordata; order Testudines; family Emydidae; genus Malaclemys; species Malaclemys terrapin. Next base: position 97,511,114 of record NC_071509.1, read on the forward strand.
CAAAACTTCATCGCAGCACAGTGTCAATGTCATTCATCACTTAAACATCCTGAGACAATCCTCAGCTGATGTAAGTCATCATAGCTCAATGGGGGTCAATGGAGGGCCATCAATTTTCATCAGCTAAAGATCTGGCCCCTGGTAATACAATACACATCAGATTCTCACAGTATGTAGGAGACAGTGAACAGAGAGGCAGTAGATATATGGCTGTTACAAAGAGCAGGACACACTCTGAAAGTGCCCTCTAGATAAAATTTTGTCCCTGCCCTTGTTCATCTTCCTTAAGAGCTTAAATAACTTAAGTTAGCTTGCTTCAGGACTGGTTGGAAATGGTGTTGTCCCACTTCTAGTAAAGTGCCCTGTAAGGTGCTTTTCAAAATGTACTATATTTGTTTCAAACATATGTTGTACGTGGTGAGTTACTTTAGTTGATAAAAACCTAGCTAGAATATTGAAGCCAGAAGGTGCTTGTGAGTGAAAGCAGTTCCAACTGGAAGGAGTTGACTTGTGGAGTGCTATAACATTAGTATTGATTTTATTTACTTTACAGACCAGAAAGAAGGAAAATGTACTGAGGCAATAAAATGTGCTAACAATACAAAATGGGGGAATCCAGCAAATACAGAGTAGGAAAACAATAAAATTCACAATGACTTGGGCAGACTAGAAGCATGGGCAGATAGGTGGCTTATCCAGTTCAATTTAGAGAAAGGTAAGATAATGAATCTAAGGACAAAATAACAAGAAAGAGAGCTATATCTTCAATGGATAGAGGCGACAGCTGAAAAGGTTTGCATTGCAGCATTCTGTTGCAAGAAACTGTGCACCATAAATTCTGATTTATAAAAAAAAAAATCGCTCAGGACAGAACAGATTTTTTCAATTGTGGTTACTATGGCTAGAAAGCACTAAGCAGGGAAGAGATCTGGACTAAGCAGTGGGTGAAACGCTAAAACTTTTGACATAGTGCTTGACAGTGCCAAAAACTAAGAAAAGAGGAATGTAGGATATTTGAACAGAGGCTTCAAATGTAAATTAAAGGAGATTATTTTATCATTGTGTTGGAGACTAGTAAAGTGACATGTTGGAAAACATGTGTGATATACACATTCTGACTATAAACTGAACACACTGTGGGAGAGGAGAAAGTGTAATTGCAGAGGGCAAGCAGGATGGTAGAAAGAGTCAGGATAATTTAGTTATTTAGAAAGTTTTGAGAAACTAGCAGCGTATTTCTAAGAAATGTGGAGGGTTTAACCATGTAACTCCTATTGGCTTTCTCCAAGCCATGAAACTAAAACCCAGCATTGAATATACTCCCCTAAATCTATACCATTTGGGAAAAAATAGATACTTAAGATGGAACTCACTGAGCAATACAAAATTCCAGGATTGTCATCCTTACCTCAGTTAATCGATGCCATTTGGGCAACAAAACTCAGAATCTACTGTGCCATCCATGTAACTCAGCAGCAGAGTGGTCCTAGTATTCATAGTGGAATGAGGCACCTGCATGTTACTTTTTAAATCACTATCTAGGAGCAGGGGAGGAACCCTATTCCGAGGAAAAAAGGAAAAGGATCAGTTCAGATCTTAGATGTGTTTCAGGAAAGAGGCCATTGAGGGAGGAGAGTAGAGGTACGTCCATCCGTCCCCTTCCCCGTGACATTTCTGAAATGGTTTGGAGAACACAATATAGAGCATGTGTTTAACATCTATTAGATCTAGAGTCAAACGCAAGAACCAGGAGTGAAGAACTAAGGAATTGAAACTGTACTGGGTAGTGAAAGAATTTAGGTAGCATTTCTGTAAAGAAAATATTTCATTCTGCATAACAAAAACAACAAACAATAATATATCCCTTTGTAGATTGCTTTTCATTCAGAAGGATCCCAAAACAATTTGAAAACTATCCTGCAAGCATCTATGTTAGGTACATACCCTCTGCACGGCACAGAATTCCTTTAACTCTACTGGGGCTCTGTGCAGGCTTTGGGGCCCTCACACAAGTGCATATACTTGCAGAATTGGGACTTTCTGGGAAGGTTATTTCATCCACCCTTGAAGAGCAGCTGTGACTGGGGTGAAGCATGACAACTTTAACAGTATATAGAAACGCTGCACAGCAGTTTAGGAATTAGTACAGATGCAAGAGAACATTGTGTCCAGCTGCAACTGGAGTGGGGAATTTAAGTAGACAGAATATAGTAGCCCAAGCTGGAATTTGGCTGGGACACCAGGGTTAACAAAAACACTTCAGTTCTTATAAAAAAGTACCATGGGATCCTTAACCAAAAATATCCAAGACCTTAGTTTAATATTGCATCCAAACAGACAAATGTGTGCTGTTACCATTGTCTTCTAACACCACAGAAGACATTCATTCAGTATAGCCTCAAAAGGAAAAGTGCCAATTTACTGAGTCACTAGCACAAACTGCAGAAACTAAGCTGAAGTTAGTAACATCAGTACAATTCTGGTGTGAAACAAGAATCAGACACCAGCTGTTCTTTGGAGGGTCTCCATACTGCTTAGCTTGTGAGATGTCAGGATCACAGCACAAGGCATTATGGGTGCATAAATTACCAAATGTGACAATTAGATAAATAAGTAAGAATGCTTTTTTAAAGGAAAAAAAACAATGAGCTATAAATGATCATTGAGAGGTGTTAGAATTAGCTAAACTTCAATATCAATACTAAATCTAAAGGAATTAAATGAGAAATTATATTAAGGGGGGTACTGTAAAATTAAGATTGGAAGGATTAGATTTTTATTGGTAAATGTCCATTTCACCATACACCCAAATTAACAAAAAGAAGTATTTCCATCGATCAATCAAAATTTACAGATAGGCGGAATTAGAAAAATGCTTGATTTAAGGATATTTACTTTGCATATGTTGACATGTGATGTTGACAATTTGTGTTACAGCGGTTATAAAGCTTTAACTTTTTGACTCTCAATGTCTATTGTCATTAAAAAATTACTGTCTGCCATGGCCCTATAATTTCCTGCAACTGTGAACATTTAAATCTATAAAAACTTTGAAAAATACTTAAAACCCTTAGTTTCCCACTATTCTGCAAATTTTAAATTGATAAAAATCTTTTTAAATGCTTAAAAATAAATGCTGGTATAAAAAATCCTAATTCTGCCAAGCATCTAAAATATATAGAATATGGTTTTTAAAAATGTCTAGACAATTTTCTGATATCTAGACAATCCAGAAAACAAACATTGACTAGACAGAAGGGACAAGCCTCTTTGTTTGAGTTCTGAATGATATAGCAAATGTTTACAATAACTTCTAACACAATTGTTTTTTCATCTGCATGTCATTCTTCTAGTTGATGTCTCACACCTACCTGTACTGGATTATTTCCAGAGAAAGAATATGTCCTCTCCACTGGCTGGATTGTAGAAGATAAATAGGCCTAAACATGGTGCATGAATGCAATATTGGCTAGAAGGATATTTAGATCTAGCTACTGCTTCAGCCCCATACATCTGGCAGTATATAGGAGCCAAAACAGAGTCCCAATAGTGCCAGTAGAAATTCCCCAGCTCCAATGCAGTGTAGAGCCAGCATATCCATAGGAAACATGCAAGGGGCATGGTCTCGGATAGGTTTATGTTTGGGGCAGCTAGACCCTCCGCTGCTCACACTGCCACAGCTACACTCTAATTTTAGCACACTAGCTCAATTAAAACTAGCACAGGTATATCTCCTCGAGTTGGAATTTATACCTTCAGCTCAGAGTGTAAACATACCTTTAGTGCTATGTATGTGCTGAGCTATGGAGTGACCCATATCAGGTGTGGAGAGGCTGCCTTAAGTTACAGATTCCTCTAACTTTTGACAGGGACCAGAATAGACAGAATCAAGGAAATTCCAACAGTGGCTTAGAGTTACCTTTTCCCTCCTAACCTCTTGAGAGCAAGCGTTTAAACACATGCTGTCAAGGCTGTATCCCCACTTTGAACTTTAGGGTACAAATGTAGGGGCCTACATGAAAACTTCTAAGCTTAACTACCAGCTTAGCTCTGGTCCCGCTGCCACCATTCCCAATGGATTCCCTCCCTGGGAAGCCTTGAGAAACCTTTCACCAATTCCCTGGTGAATACAGATCCAAACCCCTGGGATCTAAAACAAGGAGAAATTAACCATTCCCCTCCTTCCTCCCACCAACTCCTGGTGAATACAGATCCAACCCCCTTGGATCTAAAACAAGGAAAAATCAATCTTCTCTTAAAAAGAAGGCTTTTAATTAAAGAAAAAGGTAAAAATCATCTCTGTAAAATCAGTATGGAAATTAACCTTACAGGGTAATCAAACTTAAAGAGCTCAGAGGATTCCCCTCTAGTCTTAGGTTCAAAGTACAGCAAACAAAGATAAACACTCTAGTCAAAGGTACATTTACAAGTTGAGAAAACAAAGGAAAACTAACACGCCTTGCCTGGCTATTTACTTACAAGTTTGAAATAGGAGAGACTTGTTTAGAAAGATGTGGAGAACCTGGAACCTCAGTCCCGAGAGCGAACGCACTACCAAACAAAGAGCACAAAACAAAAGCCTTCCCCCCCCCAAGATTTGAAAGTATCTTGTCCCCTTATTGGTCCTTTAGGTCAGATGCCAGTCAGGTTACCTGAGCTTCTTAACCCTTTACAGGGAAAAGGATTTTGGAGTCTCTGGCCAGGAGGGATTTTATAGTACTGTACACAGGACAGCTGTTACCCTTCCCTTTATAGTTATGACACATGCGCACTAAAAATTCCTTATAAACAATGAATAAATCAGACTGTTTGGGAAATAGTACAGAAAAAGAAAAAGGTGATGACAGTGCAGTTCTGCTTTGCAGAGTTACTTTGGAGAAAAGTATATTATCATGGGATTTCATGTTTATCTCACAATGATTGCTAGGCCAAATATGCCCAGTTTGCAAGCAAAAAGATGGGCTTTCTAACTGCAAACCCTGATAACTCCATCTGGGACCCAAGAATCAGCCAGAGTTCTTTCCTCCTTAAGCAGTACCTGCAATTATGGCTCTTTCAAGCAATTATAGGCCCTCCTTGATACCTATGCCAGCCCAATGTCTTCAGATTAGACCTTCAATAACATCTGTGTGACACACTTGCCTGTAATATGGGGCAACAAGTGCAACTGATTGTCCTGGTAATTGGAATTTAGACAATAGTTCTATTGATTTATTAGGAGGAATGAAATCCAGGTCGCTGGCAAATAGCAAATTTATTTTACTGATTTTAGTGTCCAGATCTTACTACACATAGGGAGCAGACAAAATGAGAAAGGAGGTTGCATTGTCACGTAGGCACTTTTCAGACAAGAAGTACACTTTAAGATCTGATGGTTTTGCATTTGCCCTAACAGGAGTCCCATAGTGGTCATTTGTGACTTAGCAATACACTGGTTAAGCCCCTAAATTGCAGGTGTCACCTGTTTGATATGGGAAAGTTTGCCAGGCTACAATACACAACAATTCATGATAGAAGTAGACCAACCAACCTATCCAGGTCCAATTCCCTTTATGGATAGTGGTTTCAATATGCACACTTTCTCACTATGTGCTAATGTAACTCTTGTCTTTCATGTGTTCATGAAGTATATAGGACATACAAATCCTCTTATCTAATTCACCATGACACTGTTAGAAATAGTAATATGTCATACGTACCTAAAATTAGAAAGACCAAAAGCCAGAGACACCCCCAGGCATATCCTTCAGGTAGTATATGCATGTACCAGACGTTTTAGAAATGTTTCTAAGTGTTACTCAGATAATTGCACTTCTGGTTTGCATTCAGCCTACTGGTTTAACATAAAGGTAGGCACCATGCATAGAGCAAAAGGACTCAGTTGATGGCTGCTGTTTCTGGTAGTTCTGGGATAAGCACAGTCCTGCCATTGGTGAACTGTCCCATTCAGAAATAAATGATTAAATGAAAATCAAAGTAAAATGAAAGGTACAGCCATCCCAATTCTATGCAACACTCATAGCTGTTAATTTGACAGACTATCACGTCCACTGACCTGATAAAGAGTCCATGGGAAGAGGCATCTGTTCAGGGCTGCATAATACATATTCCAATATGAAACAACATAGAGCAGGACTTCAGGGAGAGAGCCTGATCTTTATTTAACAGACTGGCAGCTATGGATAAAACTCAAGTATACTCTCAAATATGCCCCTAGCTAATGAGTGCATATGCAGTTCAGGAAGGTTACAGGTCTCCACATAAAATTCTGACCTGACGCCACCACTCAATTTAAAATCAAATTTAAGGGGGGAAATGTGTAAATAATTCATAACAATTTTAATTGTGGTTTCTTTTAAGCGACAACAAGCCTATAACTGTTATGGGTGATTACCTAAACATATTTTAAACCACTTCTTTATAGTTGTACATTATATCTAAACTGCCCATTCCTGACACTCTAGTGCAATTTAATGACTCATTCACAATAGTCCCATTGGCTTCAATGGGATTATTCACATAAGTAAAGGCAACTTCATACCAGCAAGGATTTGTTGTACCAAGCCCTAATTTTGAGCAAAATTCTAACAGTACGTCATTCCATATGAAGTCCCATTGGTTTCAATGGGATTAATTGCAGCATTAGACACTATTTAATGTGACTACGGGCAGCAGACTACAGCCTTTTGCAAATAACAATCAGTGTAATAGCTAGAATAAAGGAACAGCACAGCATAGTACATTCTCACCTGTTCCAAGACTTCTTATAGTAATACTGTTTTGGTAGGCATCAGTAGTGACACTAGTGCACATAGTCTTCCAAGTTTTTAGCATGAGAGTAAATTTGGACTCTTGGCAAGACATGCTGTGTTGTGAACTTTGGGTTATTCAAGGACTGGTATCAAGACAGCTTGGGGAAAGAAAGGAAGCTCTGTGAGCAGCAGGAGAGTTTGTTCTCTTCTTTGGGCTCTAATTAGAGTCAATTATTGAGGCTGAATATCTCCCTTGCAATCGGGCATTGGTGTTTAGCTGAAATTCTTGGAAGAAGAGATTACACTACATGCTGTTTGACCATTACATTTCCAGGCTGGGGTATGTGCATAAATAAAGCAAGTTATACTAGATTCAGGCTCAAGCTATATTGAGGTTATTTGCCACTGATTTCTTTTTCACTGGGAAGCTGACCTACAAGGCCTTAGACACATCTGCTGCTTCTCAGCAGAGAGGTGACACTGCTGTCAGAACAGGACATTGGTGTCAGAAGAAGGGGCAATAATACTAGTTTTCAAATAGATTTGTGATGTTTCCCAAGTTATATAATGGCTGGAAGTTTATGTCCAAAGTCCATCTCCCACCATCCAACTGCACTTCAAATAAGTGTGCAGAGGGAGGGATACTGTGTTACATAATTCAGACTTCCTAACAGAAGGCTGAATAACAGGCTCTGTGCCAGAAAGAATCCGTCTCCTAAAGAGAGAAGGTCCCTGACTTTGCAATGTTGTTATAGTGAAGTAATTATGCACCTATATAAACAATATGAGAAACATTTATGGCAATTAATAATCAACCAACAACTAAATAAATATTGTAAGCCCAGCGGACCTATGTGTCTTTCCTTTTTGAGCACACTAAATCTGGTGGGTGAAATTAGTCAAGTTGAATTGCAGAAGGACATTTCTCAAGCAAATAATAATAACGACTGACATTGATGTAGCACTTTGTGTGCAAAGATACAAAAGCACTCTAGTAAGCTTAACATATTGATTTACAAACAATGACTTGATCCAGATTTATGCCCATGAGTAACTATGCACCTGAATAGTCCCATTGAGCTCAATAAGTCAACTCATGTATTTAAAGTTGCTTAGATGTAAGATTGGGGCCTAAATTACAAATTACTTTAATCCAATCCTTTGGGATAGAAAGTGACAGCTGCTTTAGATTCATGCAGTGACATGCCACAGTAGCTGAGCCAACTAAGTATCTAACTTCACACTGCAGGGAGAATTGTAGGTAGGCTGATTATGATTATTTAAATGAAATGAGTTGTTAAAATTATGTAGTTCTATCATTGCCTCAATGTGTGACCTTATGAACATCCACAAAGAAAAACACAACACAGCAGTTTCATGTATACTTACTCACAACTTCACATGATCATTTTTGAGGGGAGGCTTGTAAGTTTGAACTAGGTTCGAGCAGAAGAGAGAGAAGAGGGGCATATATAATTCCACAGCCTTGGCTGGGATGAGGATGAGACACATGAACCAATGACTAATTCTCGTTAATTGGATTAAAATTGTAGTCATGATTTTAGACTCCTGGTAGACTAGAAGCAAAGTCCTGTACTCCCATCTGCTGGCAGTATGATATAATGTCAGTACCTCAACAAAACTGTACTTGTTTCCTTTCTGCAGTTCCTAATGGATTTGGCTCTCTGAATAGTCACCACTGGTATCACACCAAACAAGCACAAATGTTTGCATTGCTAAGAGTGTTTGTTGCCTACAGCAATAGTATTAAATGTGTTCATGTTGAAAAATAAATACAAAGTAATGCATTTTGACACCTACTACAAAATGTAATGAGAGCCAACAAGAGTTAAGATTAAAAATTGTAGACAGTAAATTTATACAATACAAATATAACAAAAAGCCTGCTCCTACTCCATTGAAGTCAGCAGCAGAATTCCCACTGATTTCAATCACAGGAGGCCAAAACAGTGTGAAACATTTTTTAAAAAATTGTTTGTTAAACTAGGTTGCAGCAAAACAAAGTAGTTTTTGCTTTGGTGAACAACTTGTGGGATGATTAGAAGACATTTATATTTGAGGCCAAGAATTATCATTTTACAAATGCATTTGCTAACATCCTTTTTACTATACCTGCAACTATATATAAAGCAGTTGGCTTGAGTCTTCCCCATAGTACATGGTAGCAGTCTTTTGTTGAAACTAAGTACAGCATCTAACATATGCTGGCACAATGGCATCTGAAGTCTCAGCATGCTTTTCTTGATTCAGAAATAGTTTTATATTAAAAAAAAATCAATGCCACATATGTTTTCTTCCAATGTTCTCTGAGGTCTTCCCTTAACAATAAAACCATTTATGGCTAAAATTCAGCTGGCCAATTGTTCCATTATGTCCTAGTTTTCATTATGTACTGAAACATCCATTCAGCACTTTTTCCCTCTACTAATGCAAAAGAAACTCATCTGCTCCATGAGATTTATTACTTTTTTCCTAGTGTTCACAAGAGATTGTTTTTCGTTTTGCAGTAGGTCTTTATTATATAATAACGATGGCTTGCAAATTAAATTAGTTTTTAATGGCATAGTTAAATTCTAATTTATGTTTTGGAGCTTTGTTTAATTCATTTAGTTGTAATGTAATTGCTTTCTTGCTATTATCTTACTTACATAGGAAGAACAAAAGAACAACAACTCCTCTCATCACATTCAGTTGTGTTGGCTACATTAAATCTCATTACTAATTGCATTTCCTTTAAAAACTTTCAAAACAATTGCAGGCTTATCTTTTGGGTCAAACTCTATGGTTGTTCAAGATTCTGTGCCTGAAAGGAAACAAATAGAATAGTTACTGTAACTTATTGTGCTTGCTCATGTTCACTGGGGCATGACTCCAACATAGCCCTTGCAAAGTAGTTGCGGTGCAATAGAGGGGGCCATAAAGAGGGGTAACACACTCCTTACCCCCACTGTCCCACCAGTGCAGATCTAGCACAAAACGTATGCCTTCCTAAGCCCTATTTTTGAGGATTTAAGTGGGATTTAAGCAATGCATATGCCTTCTTCAGACATCGTGCATAGGATGGTTTTTTCCCCCCATACTCCAACCATATTATGTTCTGTGCTGGAATAGAGCTGTGCAAATAACTGATTTTGGGGTTCGTTTGCTAAATATTCAGTGGAGCCGAGATGAGAACCCAGAAGTCCCCCAGGCAAGTCCCCTAACCACTATATTAGAGAGTCTTTTTCATATTCTCTCTCTCTCTCTCTCCCCTCCCCAGACCCAATAATTTATACAAAATGGAACAGTTTCAATAGGAAAGACTGAGAGCACAGCACTCCCAAATACCCTACAGCCCAGTGGTTAGAGCATTCAACTTCAATCTGGAGATTCAAGTTCAAATCCCTGCTTCAAATCAGGCAGAGTGGGGATCTGAACCCAGGTCTCCTATATCCTGGGCAATCACTCTACCATGTATCAATAGAACATGAGAATGACCATACAAGGTCAAACCAATGTTCCACCTAGTCCAATAGCCTGTCTTCCGACAGTGGCCAGTGCCAGATGCTTCAGAGGGAATTAACAGAACGTGGCAATTAGTGAGTAATCCACCCCCTGTCGTCCAGTCCCAGCATCTGGCAGTCAGAGATTTAGGGACACCCAGAGCCTGGCGATGTGTCCCTGATCATCTTGGCTAATAGTCAATTTATGGACCTATCCTAAATGAGCTTATCTAATTATTTTTTTAATCCAGTTATACTTTTGTCCTTCATAACATCCCCAGGCAATGAGTTCCACAGGTTGACTGTGTTACGTGAAATACTTTGTTGTTGTTGTTGTAAACCTGAAGCCTATTAATTTCATTGGGTGATCCCTGGTTCGTGTGTTATGTTAAGGATCAAATAACACTTCCCTATTCACTTTCTCCACATGAATCATGATTTTATAGACTTCTACCATATCCCCACTTAGTCATCTCTTTTCTAAACTCTTTTTAATCTCTCCTCATATGGAGACTGTTCCATACCCATAACAGCTTTTGTTCTCTCTCTCTGTACTTTTTCCAATTCTAATATATCTTTTTTGAGATGAGGCAACAAGAACTGTGCACAGTGTTCAAGGTGTGGATGTACCATGGATTTATGTAATGGGACTATGATATTTTCTGTTTTATTAGTTATCCTTTTCCTAATGGTTCCTAACATTCTTTAAGTTATAAAGGGAAGAAGCCGGCATCACCAGAGTTTTATGAATACCTAAAAATAGCTATCTCCCCAAAAAATTGGCCAAAACTATTCAGCAAATTAGTGTAGAATTTGTTAATCGTTTCAGTTGACAAAAACTGCAGTTGAGGGTGAATAAACTATTTATCAAAAAAATTGCCTCGCTCTACACTAAACAATCATGTGTGTCCCAGAAAGACCTCACATTTGTTCAGTGTGATGTAAAATTAAAATAACCATTCAGTACATCAATTAACATGTAATAAGTATACACATATTCCATCTCAAAGCAGAGAACAGCATGGGACAAAGCACAAGAGTTTACATTAATATTTGGTGTCTCGTGGATGCATTAATGCAGTGGTGACATGTCATTGCCCATAAGTGATGTCGTTACTGAAACCACAATTTTGGATTATATTTGTAACTAATGTACAGTCATCCTGTGGTCATTCATGAGACTTCCAGAAAAATACAGAAGCCAAAAGTATAAAGTAAAAGACTTGCATGTTTGCATTCTTTTTTGCCTAAGCTGTTAATAACGTGTTGTGCTAATTCAAGTGTTTGCTTGATGTGTTGTTTTTTATATTTGGGGGGGGGGGGGGAAATCAAAGGAAATAATGTTAATAAAGCCTACAGAACCTACAAACTAAGCACAATCTCATGCTCTCACACCCACGCTATGCTTCCTTTACCTGAACCACAGAGCTCAATTAAATTTCTGTTCTAGTTCTCTATGCAGAATTCCCATTGAGGTCAACATGGGAACTGAATGCAAAATACTAGTAGAGCACCTCAGAATGTTAACTTAGAAGTTTAATAGTTAACATAGGAGTTTAACTCCGAAGCAAACTTGAAATCAAAGGACATTCATAATTAAAGAAAAAAGTAATTTACTCTATCAACAATTTTTTGCTTTTCTACAAATAAATTTAGATATTTCTTTGTATAACAACCTTCTTTTTCTGCTTGATTCTAACATGAAATCAACACATCCTGTATTTCTAATAGGTAGCTATTGCCATGGGAACTTATATTACAAATTCAGCATTCTGTCTTCACTGTGAGGTCCAGTGGTTGAAGAAACTGGGAAGTAGTTTTGTGTAAGCATCTGTGTTTATTACCAAAAGGAGCAAGGATAATTGTGAAAAAATATGTAGAAATTCAATGGATTAATGTCTCCCAATAGGAGAAATCCTGTTCCCCCACTTTAAACTACTGTACAGTAAATATATTTATTGTCTAACTCCTAATTCATAGGGGTGGGTATAACTAGGATTTTTATATTTGCTGTAGTATTAATCATGTACATTATGGTTCTCCGACCTAATCATGTAAAGTAAAGTAATCTATGCTGATGGATCATTACCTCCTTGTGACTTGAAGGGTATGTTAGGTTCTGCCCACAAAGATCCCTTTGCAAGGCTGGGCTCTTATTTCTCAGTGTTTGTTCATTCATGTATGCAATTTGTTTGTCTGCATAATGTAAAACTGCTCTAAGTATTTTAATAGTGGAAAAATAAAATAAGTGGAAGAGTATAATTAAGCAGGCAAAAAAAAAGAATTTAAAGAACAACTACCAAAAGACACAAAAATTAACAGCAATTTTTTTAAGTACATCAGAAGCAAGAAGCCAGCCAAACAGTGGGTCCACTTGACAATCAAAATACTAAAAGAACACTCAAGGAAGACAAGGTCATTGTGAAGAAAATAAATGAGTTCTTTGCGTCAGTTTCCTCTGCAGAGGATATGGGAGAGATTCCCACAGCTGAGCCATTCCTTTTAAGTGACAAATCTGAGGAACTGCCCCAGATTGAAGTGTCAAGAGAGGAGCTTTTGAAACAAATTGATAAACTAAACAGATGGTATTCACCCAAGAGTTCTGAAGGAATTCAAATATGAAATTACAAAACTGTTAACTGTGCTATGTAACCTGTCAATTAAATCAGCCTCTGTACCAGATGACTGGAGGAGAGCTAATAGTTAACATAACTTTTGGAGGGAGTTAAAAAGCATGTAGACAGGTGTGATCTAGTTGATACACTGTACCTGGATTCTCAGAAGACCTTTGACAAGTTCCCACACAAAAGACTCTTAACCAAAGTAAGCAGTCATGGGATAAGAGAGAACTAGTTAAAAGATAAGAAACAACTGGTAGGAATAAATTGTCAGTTTTCACAGTGGAGAGAAATAAATAGAGTCCTCCAAGGATCTGTACTGGGACATGTACTATTCAACATATTCATAAATGATCTGGAAAAGGGGGTAAACAGTGAGGTAGAAAAGTTTGTAGACAATTCTAAATTATTCAAGATAATTAAGTCCAAAGCTGACTGCAAAGAGTTACAAAGGGACCTTCTAAAACTGGATGACCGGGCAACAAAATGGCAGATGAAGTTTAATGTTGATAAATGCACATCACAACTATACAAATAAAATGATGGGGTCTAAATTAGTGGTTACTACTCAAGAAAAAGATCTTGGTGTCACTGTGGATAGGTCTCCGCAAACATTCATGCAGTGGCAGTGAACAAAAGCAATCAGAATGTTAAGAACCTCTAAAAAAGGGATCTATAATAAAACAGAAAATATCTTAAAGCCTTTATATAAATCTGTGGTATGCCCACACCTTGAATACTATGCAGTTTTTGTCACCCTATTTCAAAAAAGATATATTAGAATTGGAAAAGGTAGAGAGAAGAGTGACAAAAATGATTAGGGATATGGAGTAGCTTCCATATGAGAAGAAATTAAAAAGACTGGGACTGGTCATCTTAGAAAAGAGAAGATTAATGTGGGGATATGGTAGAGGTCTATAAAATCATGAATGTTAAGTAAGTGAATCAGGAAGTGTTATTTACCCCTTCACATAACACAAGAAACAGGGTTCACTCAATGAAATTAATAGGCCGCAGGCTTAGAACAAACAAAAGGAAGTACTTCTTCTCACAAGACAGTCAACCTGTGGAACTCATTGCCAGGCAATGTTGTGAAGGCCAAAAGTATAACTGGGTTCAAAAAAGAATTACATAAGTTCATGGAGGTTAGGTCAATCAGTGGCTATTAGCCAAGATGTTCAGGGATGCAATCCCATCTTATTTCCAGAAGCTGACACTGGACAACAGGGATGGATCACTTGCTGATTGCCCTGTTCTGTTCATTCCCTCTGAAACATCTGGCACTAGCCACTGCTGGAAAACAGAATACTGGGCTAGATGGACCATTGGTCTGACCCAGGACCAGGGGCGGCTCTTGCTTTTTTGCTTCCCCAAGCACGGCAGGCAGGCTGCCTTCGGCGGCATGCCTGCAGGAGGTCCCAGGTCCCGTGGATTCGGCGGCATGCCTGCGGGAGGTCCACCAGTCCCACGGCTTCAGTGTACCTGCCACCGAATTGCCGCCGAATCCGCGGACCTCCCGCAGGCAAGCCACCGAAGGTTGCCTGACTGCCGCCCTAGCAGGGACTGGCAGGCCGCCCCCCGCGGCTTGCTGCCCCAGGCACGCCCTTGGAGCACTGGTGCCTGGAGCCGCCGCTGCCCAGGATAGCTATTTTTATGTTTTTATGTCCTAAAAAAAGGGTGGAGGCCAAGAGATCTTTAGCTTTTGTAAATCAGTCTAGTTCCATTTACTTCATCTATGCTAAATTTACACCAATTGAGAATCTGTCTGTCAGGCCTAATTCCTCTCTCATTTAATACAGTATATATTAGGAGAAACTCTACTGAAGTCAATGGAATTACAATTAGGTAAAAATGATCTAGGTCAGGGGAGAATTAGACCAATCTTATTCTGTTTTGGAACATGCATATGCATAGCAACTACTTTCCATAAAAAAGTGTAAATATGTACAGTATTTTAAAGAGACACCCAATTTTCATATTGTATCCCACCCCTATAACTGCAATCCTCACCAACCTAAGCTCAGCACAACATGAATGAGACTCCTTCAACAGCATGAATGGACATAGAAGCCTCCCTGCACAGTCATTCAACCAGTGGACACCCACTGCAGAGTACCAATGAAGGGCCTAGGTGGTTTGGAGTGTTCTTTTCTTCACGAGCGAATTCTACTTACTATCAAATTTAGCCCCTCATCACCACTTGAGGCAAATAGATAGTGTTATCAGCAGGGGAAACTGAAGCACTGATTCTAAGTAAATTATCCAAGATGATTCAGCATGTCTGTGGCAATGTTACAAACAGAACCCAGGTCCTCTGATTTCCATTACTATGCCTGAACCATGTATACATTTTTCTCCATACATTTTAGATTTTCTTTTAATTGAACTTTTAATTGATACACTAGTTTCGAGTCAATAATACATGTGATCAAAGCTATTTGACAAACTTTTTTATCCAAAGGACTGCAGCAACTGCAATGCAGTCAATCATATATGTTTTTTAAAGTTCTTTAGCTGTGCCTTTCCATAGTCATTGTTTTCAGGTGTCCATTAATACATACTATGTGCTGCAGACTGTAACAGCTCAGAGGGATGATTGCAGTCTATTGTGCAAATAATCATCCACTTACTATAGTGAATTTATTGCTTAAAGAAAACCCCTAATGTTAAAAGAAATGAATATACAACTCTGTTATTGTTCTGAGCTAAAATAACAGACAATTAAGCTGAAAGCTAGAAATGATATAAAGTCTTTCCCATCCCTATGTACCAATGCACTCACCACAATCTTCTATACAGGGCGTCTTTGTCCAGGTAGCTGGAAGAAAAGGAGTGCTGCCCCTTAAATGGCTCATCTACATGAGTGGGAAGGAGGGGGAAATTTACAGGGATAAACAAGAAGGGCAGGAATCAAGTGGGGCTTGGAGATTATGTGGAAAATATTAAGAAAAGAATGATGACCTACCTGCACCATATAATTTGTTACCAGGTATTCCCAAATATTTTAAGTGAATAAAGTTGCAGCCTACTGAAACCACATCCACTGTCTCCTGACTTTCTTCCAAGGTGTCTGGACAATGTGTAGGTTGCCATTCAGACCTGGGGAACAAATGTGGTCTAGAACATAGGCGTCAACTTTCCCCGGAGCTGGTGGGTGCTTGTTCCCCCCCCCAACTCCACCCCTTCCCCGCCCCGCCCCACCCCCATTCCAACCCATTCCCCAAAGTCCCTGCCCCCTCCCTGTCACTATTGGATCTCTTCCCCAAATCCCCACCCCGGCCCCACATCTTCCCCGAGCGCGCCATATTCCACCTCCTCCTGCCTCCCTCCCAGCACTTGCCGCGCAAAACAGCTGTTTCACAGCGGCAAGCGCTGGAAGCTAAGGGGAAAAAAGCGGGCATGCAGCGCACTCAGGGGAGGAGGTGGAGGCGGAGCGGAGGTGGAGGTGAGCTGGCGGGGGAGCTGCCTGTGGGTGCAGATCACCCACCAATTTTTCCCCCATGGGTGCTCCAGCCCCGGACCACCCACAGAGTCAGCGCCTATGGTCTAGAAGCTAGAGCAGGAAATTAAGAAGCAGATCTCCTGGGGTCTATTTCCAGCTCTGACTGTGACTCACTCAGTAACCTAATGTAGACTGTTTTCTTTCTCATCACCTCAGTTATCTGCCTGTAAACAGAGTGATGGTACTTACGTACTACACTTGACTATTGGAGACCTGGCTGATTGTTTATAAAGCACTTTGTGATAGAAAATTGAAAAGAGTTATAAAAATGCAAATTGCTGGTACTGTAAAATTAATACCTGTTGCATATGTGATACTGTTTAATTACAAAAGAAAAAATAAGGATAGGGAGTTAAGAACATAAGAACGGACATATTGGATGAGACCAGTGGCTCATCTCACCCATTTACATCAGAGGAAATGAACAGAACAGGGCAAGTGATCTATTCCTTGTCATCCAGTCCCAGCTTCTGGCAGTTGGAAGTTTTGGGGACACCCAGAGCATGGGGTTGCATCCCTGACCATCTTGGCTAATAGCCATGGATGGACCTATCCTCCATGAATGTATCTAATTCTTTTTTTGAACCCAGTTATACTTTTGGCCTTCACAACATCCCCTGTCAATGAGTTCCACAGATTAACTGTGCATTATGTGAAGAAATACTTCCTTATGTTTATATTAAATCTGATGCCTATTTATTAGGTAACCCCTAGTTCTTGTGTTATGTGAAGGGGTAAATAGCACTTCTTGATACACCATTCATGATTTTATAAACTTCTATCATATCCCCCTATAATCATCTCTTTTCTAAATTAAAAACAGTCCCAGCTTTTTAAATCTCTCCTTGTATGGAAGCTGTTCCATACCCCTAATCATTTTCATTGCCCTGTTCTGTACTTTTTTCAATTCTAATATATCTTTTTTTAAATGGGGTGACCAGAATTGTATGCAGTATTCAAGATCTGGGTGTATCACGGATTTACATAGTGATATTATATAAGATATTTTCTATTTTATTAACTATCCCTTTTCTAATGGTTCCTAACATTGTGTTTGCTTTTTTGACTGCCACTGCACATTGAGTGAATGTTTTCAGAAAACTATCCACTACTAACACCAACCTCTCTTTGTTGAGTGGTAACCGCTTATATAGACCCCATAATTTTGTATAGCTGGGATTATTGTTTTCCAATGTGCATTTATCAACATTGAATTTCATCTGCCATTTTGTTACCCAGTCACCCAGTTTTAGGAGGTTCCTCTGTAACTCTGTGCAGTCAGCTTTGGACTGAACTATCTTAAGCTATTTTCTATCATCTGCAAGTTTTGCCACTTCACTGTTACCCTTTATCCAGATCATTTAGGAATATGTTAAACAGTTCAGGTCCCAGACTCCAGTATAGATCCTTGGGGGTCCCTGCAATTTACCTCTCTCCACTGTGAAAACTGGCCATTCACTCCTACCCTTTTTTCTTATCGTTTAACCAGTTACCAATCCATGAGAGGACCTTCCCTCTTATCCCATGACTGCTTATTTTGCTTAAGAGACTTTGGAATGAGCCACTATATCAACTGGATCACTCTTCTTCATGGTTTTGACTCCCTCGAAGAATTCTAATAGATTGGTGAGGCATGATTTCCCTTTACAAAAGCTGTGTTGACTTTCCTGACATCTCATGTTCATCTGTGTGTCTGATAATTTTGTTCTTTACTGTAGTTTCAGCCAATTTGCCTAGTACTGAAATTAGGCTTACCTGCCTGTAACTGTCAGGATCACCTCTGTGGTCTTTTTTAAAAATTGACATTACATTAGCTACCCTCCAGTCATCTGGTATAGAGGCTGATTTAAGCAATACAATTAGTAATTCCACAATTCCATATCTGAGTCCCTTCAGAAGTCTTGGGTGAAAACCATATGGTCCTGGAGACTTATTGCTGTTTATTAATTTGTTCTAAAATTGCCTCTATTGGCACTTCAATCTGACAGTTCCTCAAATTGTCACCTAAAAAGAATGGCTCAACTGTGGGAATCTCCCTCGCATCCTCTGCAGTGAAGACTGATGCAAAGAATTCATTTAGCTTCTCTGCAACAGCCTTGTCTTGCTTGAGTGCTCCTTTAGCACTTTGATTATCCAGGGGCTCCACTGACTGTTTGGCAGGCTTCCTGCTTCTGATGTACTTAAAAAAAAATTCTGTTAGAATTTGAAGAGTAACTAGCAAAAAAACACAAAAACTTTCTTGGCCTGCCTTATTATACTTAGACATTTGACTTGCCAGAGTTTATGCTCCTTTCTATTTTCCTCACTAGGAATTGACTTCCAGTTTTTAAAGGATGCCTTTTTGGCTGCAACTGCCTCTTTTACTGTGCTGTTTAGCTATGGTGGCTTTTTATTTTTTTGGTCTTCTTAGTTTGTTTGTTTGTTTGTTTGGGCAAGTGGTATACATTTAGTTTGAGCTTCTATTACAGTGTTTTAAAATAGTTTCCATGCAATTTGCAGGAATTTCACCCTTGAGAGTGTTCCTTTTAATTTCCATTTAACAAGTTCTCTTATTTTTGTGTAGTTCCCTTTTTTGAAGTTGAAACCCACCAAAGTATAATTTTTTGGCATTTTTCCCTCTACAAGGATGTTAAATTTGATTAAATTATGGATGCTATTATTGAGCAATTCAGCTATATTGACCTCTTGGATCAGTTCCTGTGCTCCACTTAGGACTAAATCAAGAATTGCTTTTTCTTTTGTGGGTTCCAGGACAAGCTGATCCAAGAAACAGTCATTTATGGTCTCTAGAAATTTTCTCTGCATCTCTTTCTGAGGTGACATCTACCCAGTCAACATGAGGATAGTTGAAATCCCCCATTGTAATGGCATTGAGAGTACATTTACAAAGTTTGTGGACAATACCAAGCTCAGAGGAGATGCAAGCTCTTTGGAGGACTGGATTAGAATTCAAAATGAACTTGAAAAACTGGAGAGGTGGTCTAAAATATTTAGGATAAAATTCAATAAGGGAAAATGCAAAGTATCCACTTAGGAAGGAATAATCAATTGCACACATTCAAAATGGGAAATGACTGCCTAGGAAGGAGTTCTGCAGAAAGGGCTCTTAGGGTTCACAAACTAAATATCAGTCAATAATGTAATACCACTGAAGGAGTGTTGTAAGCAAGACTCGAGAAGTAACTCTTCCACTCCAGTCAGCACTGATAAGGCCTTAACTGCAGTATTGTGTCCAGATCTGGGAACCACACTTCAGGAAAGATGTGGACAAATTGGACAAAGTCCAGAAGAGAGCAACAAAAATAATTAAAGGTCTAGAAAACACAACCTACCAGGAAAGATTTAAAAAATGGGTTTGTTTAGTCTGGAGAAGAGAAGACTGAGAATGGACATGATAACGGTCTTCAAGGTTGTTATAAAGATAAGGGCAATAAATTGTTCTCCTTACCCACAGAGGACAAAACAAGAATTAATGGGCTTAAATTGCAACAAGGGAGATTTATGTTAGACATTATAAAAATTTCCTAACTATAAGGGTAGTTAAGCACTGGAACAAATTACCTAGGGAGGTTGTAGAAGCTCTGTCCTGGGAGCTTTTTATGAACAACTTAGACAAACACCTGTTGGATGGTCTAGATAATATGTAGTCCTGCCTCAGTGCAGGGGACTGGAGGAGATGACCTATCAAGGTCCCTTCCAGTCCTACATTTCTATGGTTCTATGATTATTATTGTGTTTTCCACCTTTGTAGTTTGTCTAATCTCCCTGAGCAATTCACAGTCACCATCACCATCCTGGTCAGGTGGTTGATATTTCTACCATCTTATTATACTCTTATTATTCAAGCATGGAATTTCTATCCATAGAGATTTTACGGTATTTGATTCATTTCAGATTTTTGCTTTATTTGGGTTCATGTTTTCTTCCACATATAGTGCCACTCTCTCATCAACCTACTCTGTCATTTGTATATATTGTGTATCCCGGTATTACTGTGGCTCATTGATTATCCTCATTCCACCAAGTTTCCATGATGTCTATTATATCAATATCCTCATTTAATACCAAGCACTCTCATTCACCCATCTTAGTATTTAGACTTCTAACATTTTTATATAAGCACTTGTACATTTTGTCAATATTTATTTGCTTGTCTTCATGAGTTTTATATTTAAATGGGACACTTACATTTGACTGTTCCTCACTAGTTCCTATCTGTACTTTACCAATTTCTTCTCTATCCTCTTTGCTAGGACATAGAATTCCCCCTCCAATAAGTTCATCCCTAAAGGATGTTTCCACCTGAAATGTGCACCGCTCCATACCTGTTGGCTTTCCCCCAGCCCTTAGTTTAAAAAATTCTCTACAACCTTTTTAATTTTATATGCCAGCAGTCTGGTTCCATTTTAGTGGTTCCATTTATGTGGAACCCATCCTTCTTGTGTTGGCTCCTCCTCTCCCAAAAGGTCCCTTAGTGCCTAATAAATGTAAAACCCTCCTCCCTACACCATCATCTGATCCGCACATTGAGACACTGCAGTTCTGCGTGTATTTCTGGCCCCACATGTGGAACTAGAAGCATTCCAGAGAATGCAATCATAGAGGAGCTGTATTTTAATCTCTTACCTAGCAACGTATTTGGCCTCCAGGACCTCTCTTCTACCTTTCCTTACGTCATTGGTACTCACATGTACCATGACCACCGGCTCGTCCCCAGCGCTACATATAGGTCTGGCCACATATCTTGTGAGATCAGCAACCTTTGCATTTATATATATATATTTTTTATATATATATTTCTAATAATTGAATCCCCTATTACTTTTATCTGGATCTTCCTGGATACCCAGGAGGAGTATCCTCAGTACAAGAGAATACCATGACATCATCTGGTTGGAGGGTCCCAACTATGGGATTGTTTCCTTCCTCTCTAGTTTGATATTCTGCTTCCCCAAGATTTTCATCCTCCTTAACAAAACAGACGTTGTCAGACTGAGGGTTGGCCTGCTCTATTGTGTCCCTGAAAGTGTTGTCTATGTACCTCTGTCTCCCTTAGCGCCTCCAGTTCAGCCAATCTGGCATCAAAAGCCCACACTGAGTATGAGGGGCATGAGCTGATGGCATATGTATCCACACATATTCCATCTGCCCACAAAATGGGTAGCTGTACATGCTGCATTCAGTGCACTAAAGTGGATAGCCCCCACTCTGATGCCAGACTTCTGCCTACATTATTTTTACTCTTGCAGGGGTTTTGTTTCTTGTGTTTATTTGTTTGCTCGGGTTTCTTTTTTTGGGGGGGGGGAGGAAGGGAGGTGTTGGCCTACATTTAGAGGTTGTTTATTACATGCATCTGCCTCTCACAACTCTCTTGCAAAACTCCCATTTGCTACTCATGTTCACTAGCTCCTCTGATCACTTAGGAGCTGGCTTTTTAATCTCCTCTTTTTCCCTGGAGTTAACCACACACCCCTTGTCAAGGAATTCTAAAGGGGTTAGGGCTCAAAGGATAGTGTGGCAAACTTTTTGAATTGCCTTCCTTTTGTTGGGTTTTGTTCAGTGCTTAATTTGTCCCAGGGCTTGCTAGCGCTGAGCCCCGGTACCTCTAGGCTTAGCAGTGCATAGCCCCAGCACCTCTAGGTTTGCTGCAGCCATTATGAATGTAAAATAATTACTTGAGCCCTGGCATGTCTTTTATTACAAATTAAGTTCTGGTTTTGTTTCAATGTTGTTATCTAACAACTTTTTATAGGTGACCCAGGAGTACATACAAGACTGAGTTCACTCTCAGTAATCTGCTGCTATTCCTAAACAACCACAATTTTTCTCCCACAGTTTGTGACATCAGCAGAGGCCCTGAAAAGAATTATAGACCTAGATGCATGCTGAAGACATCTATTATGTTGTATGAAGAAAAACTACAAATGTTGGCAGTGGTATGCAGTAGATCATTGAAGTACAGCACAATGGTAGTGAAAACTAAAAATCTTGGGGGAAAGGGTTATCCTTCAAAACATGCCCAAAATTGTTAACCTCAGAAGAATGTGCAAAATTGCATAATATAATGGCAGTGAACTACGTCATCACTAAAGATACATACATTTCCATTTCCTTGGAGTTTTTAAATTAAGTTATCCATTGCTGCAAAGTTTTAGTTCTCCAAGAAATTTGTGAGCTCCATCAGTGATGCGGGAGACCCTATTACTGGGATAAAGTTCCATAAGGGTTTAAAAATCCTTTGCTCAACACATTCCTAACATTTGACAATTTTTTGAAACCTAAAACACATACACGGTATTTTTTCTGTCACGTATACATAAATCTTTTTTTTAATATCTAAAATATTCCTAAAAGGAATATATTGTTGTGCAAAAATCACAACTCACATATTCAACCCCAAATGTTTCTAAGTGTTAGCTGCAGACACAACATACAGAGATTACTTGTAAGAGAAAGTTGTGTAACTAGCATGACAAACAACTTCAGATTTCAATTACTGTATGATCATCAGTGTAGAGAATAAAGAGGCAATTTTTGCAGAAGGAAACCATGGGGAATACACTGGACTGACAACTGACTGGAATTCAATTTACTGAAGTGATATTGAAATATGGGGGAGAAGTAGCAGTACACTGATTAAGTTTCAAACTGCTGTATTACTAATACTGTCTCATGAACCTGTATGCTCTGTTATCACCATGGCAACATGATCATCAGAGCAATCCTGAGAGCAGGCAACACTATAGACTGTTCATTTACATTTGTGATAGATACTGAAAAGACATGGACTTTAATAAGCCTAAATTTCTCACCGTGCATGTAGACAAAATTAAGTGTGCCTGTTCCTTCAGAAATTTGGGATACAGGAGAGAGAGAAAAAAGAAGAAATCTGCTTTGTCAAGTAACATTCTTTAAAGAAAAACTCTCTTCTGGATTTATAATAATAATAATAATAATACTGGCAGCAGCTGATATTAAAAATGTGCTGATAATATCTGATGCTCACATTTTTATTGTACTTTTGACTGAATATATCCAAGAAAGATGGGCCAAATCCATAACATTTTAGTCCATTCTTCATGCACCCTAAAGTTTCAGTGTTTTTTTTTATTCTGGGCTTTATTAACCAGATTTCAAAGGTAAGAAGGCTTGGCAGAATTTGTTTTTATTTTTTATCGTTTCAACAGTCAATATCCATATTTATTTTTAAGCATTTTTTTCTATATCTATTTAATTTTTCATGGCTGTGCAAAATTATGAGTTTTAAGCATTTGTGATAAATTAAAATTGTCCACAGTTGTGGGAATTTATGATGGGGTCAGACAATGAAGGATGGGGTGTCAGGCAATAATTATTTAATGGCAGTGGTCATTGAGATTCAATAAGTTAAAGATTTATAACCATTAAAAACACACAATTGTCAATATTGCATGTCAAAATATACAAAGTAAATATCCTTAAATCAAATTTATAAATTCTCAAGTAGCATTTTTCTCACTTTACCTATCTGTAAATTTGGCTTATCAATGGAAATATTTTTCTGTCGATTTGTATGTGTATAGTGAAAGCAACATTTACTAGATTAAAAATCTAATCCTTCCAACCCTAAAGATAAGGGTCATTTGCAAAATTCAGATTTGGATTTCATATAATCCCAGACTTGTGTGTGTTGGATTCTGAGATTTTGAGGTATGCTCCTCTCATGTAAGCATTTTCTTACTAAAATTTAAGAGTAGTAGAGCCAGTGAACTTTGATTTGCTACTCTTTGCATGAGGAAATGAAGTTTTTTGAGTATAAGGACCAGATTAAAGAATTGTGGGCCCCCATGCACTATGGAACTGCCCCACACACCTTCCCTGTCATATAGGGGGCAGGGACAGTTTCTGCCCCTGGAGAGCAAGCTTAGCCTTCACCAGTTCCTGTCCAATTAGCCTGGCCCAGCTCCCTCCTCCAGCCCATTGGATCTCAGACAGCATGCAAGCAAGGTCCTCCCTATGCATCACCCCACCCGCTTCCTGGTCCAGGGTTGGCAGGGAGGAGGGGTTGTGTGTGTTTCCCCATCCCCACCCCGTGACTGGGGGCCTCCTCAATGATGAGGACCCTGTGCAAGGGCACTGAGTGCACATTGGTTAATCCAGACCTGTTGAGTAATCTTAAGAATTTGTGGAAAAGGACAAAACAAATCCATTATTTCCATTGGTTTGTTTGTGATGAGAGAAATTAGAACATGTTATGTTGGTACAAACTGAACTTTTTCCATTAATTTGTCCCAGGTTGCCACATTCTATTTATATAACGCCTTTCATCCAAAAGACAATAAAGATACACACGCCCTTTGTATGTGGTTGTAATAGCCTGGGGAAAGTTACAGAACCATATGTTCAATTACATTTCTCAGGTACCTCTGACTACCTCACCTGCACTCCATGCCTGATCCATCTCCCCTGAGATTACAACTAACACCACTAAATCTGTCCAGATGCATGCAAAGAAAAATATCCAGGAAAAGATGTCCTCCCCCCACCCATATGTAATTACATTCCAAAATGGCACTGACTGGATGATAATATCCAGTTCTGGACCCCTGGCTTGTTTAAGGGTGAATATGTTGAGACTCAGTATGGCTAGAAAAAAATAAATTTAGATCTTTGAAAAGCCAGAAATCTCCTCCTTTCCAGTGGCATAAAGCTTGAGATTCTAAGTCAGAAAGATCATAAGATAGACCTTAAAACTGGAACATTATAATGTACAGAGAAGCTACTGTATTTTAGGTAACTTGTAAAGTTAACTCCTTCTTCCCCAGAGTGCTCTACTGTTGTACTCATGGTACTGAGGCACCTGGCTTTATAGAACCATCTCTAAAAGTACTTTTTCAGTATCATATGCAGAATATGTGATGGTGTGGAGTGACATAATGATTTTACAGGCATTGCATTTGTCCCAGCCATGCAGGAAGAACTAAAAGATTCTATAGATGTGGTTTAATTAGGCAACAACTTTATTCACTTAACGTATCTGGGAATATCCAGCAATAAATGGTATAGTGCAGATAATCATTCTTTCCTTCATTGTTTCCATTTACTTTGGAGGGCTGCTATCAGTCCTTTCTCTTCCTAGCCTGGACCCAGCCCATTGCTGGCATCTTCAAATCTGGGCCCAAATCTGTACCTCTGATTTGGTCCTTAAAAAATGAACAAGAACCATGAACCTTAGCTGAACCTGATTAATGTCCAGGTCTGAACCCTGCCTCTTTGTCTCATCTCTCCCTAAACCTCCATATTTCCACAATTACTCCACCATGGGGAGAAATCTCATCTGATTAAAGACCCTCATTAAAGACCTCTAAACACTGAACATTACACTAGTTACAATGTTTTGGAATATTGTTGTGGTGTACTGTAATGTGTGTGTATATAGATATAGATATAGTGACACTGACATTGCCATTTATGCATTCACATATCCTGCTACAATATCCAAGGGAATAAACAAAAACAAAACCAACTTCCATTTACAGGAAAGACACACACACACACACACACACAACTTGTTTGCAGATGCTCAAGGTTTTTTCCAACTATTCGGCTCATTACTACTGAAAATAATATTTAAAATCACACTGCAGAATTATGCTTGTAGTCTTCTGTAATAATGTTAACATACAAGTGTCAAGGGCCTGCTGTAATTTAGTTGCCATTGACTAAACACTTTACACTGAGGAATAACCTTTAATTCTATTCTGAAAGCTGATCTACATATAGTAATTTGCCATTAATAATATGTATTAGGAATTATCACTAAAATGTGTGAAGTTATGCTGGAAAAAAACATCCTTGCCCATGTAAATGTAACCAAGTTAATACATCAGAACTAAAATGGTGAAATTTAGGAATTAACCTTCACCTACATAACCTGTGAAATTCAATATCAAAGGATGACACATTTTTTAAAGAACTGGATTATCTTTGACAACTAACAACATTTGTAGCTAGGCAAGACAAGATACTGATAAGGGTATGTCAATACCCCCCCCCCACACACACACACACACTATATGATCTGTGTATGGCAAATCCTTAGTTCCTGTGTCCAATATTCCCTCCCCATGCTGCCACCCCGTCCCCTGCTACTCAGCAGCTTTTCTTGGAAGTCTTATAAACAAGTCTCTTGCAAGTGTGTGAACTTTAGATTGGTTTTATGGGGATAAAAAACCCATGGCTGGCCCAGGTCAGCGGACTTGGGCTCGTGAATGTGTGTGTATATATCAGGAAACTTGGGCTGCGGGCCTGAAAAATTTCTGTGAGGATGGAAGGTCCCAGAGCAAGAGAAGATACTGAGCCTGAACAATTACACAGCAATTTTTAGCCCTGCAGCCCGAGGCCTGTGAGCCCAAGTCAGCTGACCCAGCCCAGCAGTGCCACTTTTATCCCCACGTAGATGTACCCACTGCCTTTTGCCAAGTAAGACTGCTCTTCATCATGATACCAAGTGTAGCCACTAGGCTTGTAAAGAAGAGCTAATCTAAAAAACAACCCTGAAAAAGTGGGTCACTAAATGGATTCAATATTCCAGCTGTGCCAAACACAGTCCAAGTCAGCTGCTAAAAGGAAAGGTAAGGTTTGGATGAGATGTTTACTATTCCAAATATGATTTTTATTAATATACCTATCTCATAGAACTGGAAGGGACCCTGAAAGGTCATTGAGTCCAGCCCCCTTCCTTCACTAGCAGGACCAAGTACTGATTTTGCCCCAGATCCCTAAGTGGCCCCCTCAAGAATTGAACTCACAACCCTGGGTTTAGCAGGCCAATGCTCAAACCACTGAGTTATCCTACCCCCCACTTATAATTTCTTAAGTGTGGGAGGGGGTGAAGGAGGAGTGGAATAGGGTGAGTCTGGCCCACTAGCTAAGAGAGAGCAAAACTAAAATCATCCCTGGTTTTGCCCACCTATAATCATGGCATTGTTCCTTTATACTACATTAGACTCTGATTTAGGAAAGCTTCGTTATTTTATAGCAATAGGGTAAAATTTTCAAAAGCACCTTAGGTGCCTAAGAGCCATTGACATTCAATGAGGCTTAGGAGTGAGCCTTACATCTAAGTGACTTAGGCACTTTTGAAAATTTTATCCAATTTTTTTTTAAGCTGGAGATTCAATTTGTATCGTGTTTCCACATACACTAAATCAGGCCTCATTATGATCACTTTCATTGCATGATATGGCAGCAGAAAACTAAAACAAAACTCACTCTGTGGATGCATCCCAAAATTACTCTGGCATCACATCACAGATGAGAGAGGCAATAGCCTCTCTTTACATGTCACTAGAGCGTGTGACCAAAGGCAAATTATGATGAATATCATTGAATATTTCTTAACAGTGGAGTTTATTAGATGAGAAATAATCTACCACAGGATTGGTAGAACCCCTATTGCTTAATTCATTTAAAACTGGGATGATACATTCAGTATTATACAAGAGGGAACAATTCTACATTGACAAGAAGATGTAATACGTTTATTTCTTAAAGGCCAAAATTCTGCTCTTACTTGTATACATGCAACTCCACTCAAGTAGAGCCACACCCGTATAAGAGCAGAATTTGATCTCATGGTTTTATGATGTATAACATCAGCTCATGCAAGCTCGCTGAGAGATGTAGCTCCTTTATTTGATTAAGAAAGTAAACTGCATGTCAACTTACTCCAGAAAAATAATGCAAAGTACAATGAAAACCTATAATTAAGAACCAGAGTTTGTGTTAAAGGGCAACTACTCAAGTTATTCCACATAGGAAGGTGTAATGGTCCACACTTGGGGTCTGGTTGGGGAGCGTGGCCTAGTGGTCACAGCCACAACCCTTGACTGCCAAGGGGGTTATGGGGAGGGGAGCCCAGGCCCTCCCACTCCACCAGGCTCCAACCCAGGACCCTTTGGATTACAAGTAGTTTGGCAACGAAGGCTGCTTAAGGCTATCCTCCCTGGGCCTCTTCCTCTCATACCCTCCCCCAGGGGTCAACTTAGTCCAAGTCTTTCCCCTGGTGGGGAAATCCAAACCAACATAAATAAGAGGGGGTTACCAATGTTCAAAGGATACTTCCCTCAGGGAGGGCCCCTTTGGGCAGCTGCATCATTGCCTTTAGGCTTCCCCCTGTGCTGCTAGAGCTGTGGGCTGCTGGTCTGCTCACCTACAACTCTGCCACCCAAATGTGCTAATTCCCTGGTCTGTTAATTCCTCCAGCAGATGAAACGTTTGCTGCAGGTGTAGTGGGGCGGGTCTGGCTGAGCCCAAAATAATCCCTTAACACCTTGTTGCCCAATGTGGGGTTTGTACACCCCATCATAGAAGGATGCCTGTAAAGATCTATGTTCTATTATATTTTCACTACTCTGAAATGCGGGTAGTTGAATGCTTTTACTATTGGACAAGCTAAGGACATCATTTTTCATATATGAATTGCCAAAGAATCATGCCATCTCTCACAGCGATACAATTACTATAAGGTAGTGTAGAAATGGAAGACAGAATAGTCAGGGTATTCTTTCCTTCTTTTCCTAAACCGTCATACACCCTGGCTATGCACAAATTCAGCACAGAGGTGGGTCAAAAAATTCCTGCATACGTGGTATTGCATCCTCACTGCCAAACTTCTGGGAATGAGGCCGAGTTAAAAATTGACAAACAGCTGATATTTAAAGAAATTAACTATTAAGATTACATTTGTGGAAATATAGAGTCTAAGAATTTATTTCTGGCCTATAACAAATCAATACCCTGCCCCTTGTCTGCCCCTGCCCACTGACCTGTTCTAAGGAAGGAGTAAGGAGGCAGGCTTCCCTCTGTGCCCAGGCCCAAGGGATGTAAGGGGGATCTAACTCCCTTTCATTCCCTTGCACAGGAAGGAAAACAAGTAGCAATCTATCCTTAAGGGTCCGCAAATCAGGATAAATACATTGAGCTCCTAAAAGGTGTATTTCATCAGGAGCATCCAAACCTTTTTAAAGACAATTTGTTGGCAGCTCCACACTAAGCCCCTGTGGAGGCAAAAATCGGATACATAGGAATGCTGTTCAGGTTACTTTTATGGGAAGCAACTAATCACTAACAAAGATTTCTTTTAATACCACTTCATGTTAACATGGTGTAATGAAAGGAATTACTCTTAAGCTTCTTTAATATTGAAGTACACAGCTGAATCCCAAAACAGCACATCTTCCAAGCCATGAGAGGACAGAGGAACAAAATATTCATGTGATTCTGTTTATTGCCCACCACTTTGCCAATGACCAGGTGTTTGAAAAACATGCAAAGGGGGCAGAGAATACGTTGTAGTGGCATTAGCTGTGGTACCGCGTTTTCAGAATGGTACAATAAAATGGACTTGCTTGAAATTTATGTGGGGTCTGGATCAGAGTGTCGATACCATAATAGGTGTATTTACTTAGTAAGTGTTATCTGATCTGACAGTATACACAGCTAAAAGTGCAGACTAGCTTCTTATTTGTTCTAAATACAGCAGGTGTTAATTGCACATTTAAGTCATTTCTTCAGCATCCTGTAATATCAGAATGCTAAAACATTTTCTTTCACAGCCATGCTATACATTCCTTATGCTATGAATGTAAGGTATAGAAGTAAGAGGGAAAGAAAATGCAGGGGAAAAGCCAAATATGCATTTTTGAAGACGGGTTTCAAACAACCAAGTCAATGAAGTGAACCTCCTTAATTCTGAAATTACTAGACTGGTGCATTTTTTACTCAATTCCATATGTGTTAGACCATCCCCTAAAAGTACATGAGGGCTTACAAAATCAGGCCCTCCGTATGCGCAAATCCCAGTAACTTCCAATGGAAGTGCCAAACATGAAGGAGCTGCAGGATCAGGCCGATAGATAGTGAAGCTATTTGTTTGTAACTATCTGTTCCAAGTCTTCAGTTATTGGTATTCTGCAGAAGATTTATTCAAACGCAGTGCAGGGGAAAAGCTGAAGGTAAAAATGTAGAACTTGTGTATAGGTCTTTGAAATGAATTCCAGTAAAACTACAGAAAGTAACTTTTCAAGGTTGAATTATGTGCATACTAGATGCATTTTCTATTTCAAAAATAAAATCACTGCAAAATAATCAGAATGCTTCAATGGTAAAAAAGTGCTTTCCCCATATCGTTGGTTTAAAGAAATCCATCCTCTTTCCAACTATTGAGCTACATGTTACCCTTCTCCATGCAACATAGATATTAACCAACTGTGAGCGTTTACAGGCAAAACATGAGGGGTGAGAGCAGCCATTCCACATTATTCTCCCTCCTTTCAACTCGATTCTACTGAAGCCCTTCAGTACAATAGAGGCCCTCTAGATTGGGAGGGTGAGAGACAATGGAAGCAGGGAACAGCCATTCTGCATGTCATTTTCTTCACACCATTTATGATTTCATAGACCTCAATCTAGGGTGACCATATTTCCCTATGCTGAATATGGGACACCTGGTAAAATTGCTCAAATTCAAGCGAGTTCAATGTCAATCAATCAGAACAATGCAGTACCTGCACACACACCCCGCCCCAAAAAAATGCTATAAAAACTCCAGGGCCCAGTGGGAGTAGGGAGATTCGGGGGGTCCGGGCCAGGATGGGGCCTCGGGCATAGGCCTAGTATGACTTCTATTTTGGGGGCAGAGGCCAGTGGGGCTCAAGCCAGCTCCATATGGCAGCTCCATGGAGGGAGTGCCACCTCCATCCCCTGATTCATCTCAGCAGGCCACTCAGCCTGTCTTGGTTCTGGCAGGGGGGAGGCACCACCAAAAATTATAACTAAAAGGTGGAGGGCTCAGCTCAAAAAGTCTGAAAACAGCTCAGGGTGCAGGAAAGGGGTAGCTAGGGGCTGTGTGTGGGCAGGGGGGTAGCTCAGGGGGCAGGGAAGCAGTAGCTAGGGGCTGTGTGTGGGCAGGAGGCTAGCTCAAAGGGCAGGGCGGCAGTCCTGGGTTTACAATGGCACCAGTGGCACCATGGAGCCAGGCCCATGCTCAGAAGGGACCATGACCTGCTCTGCTTGCACTGTGCCCCGAGACCCCACCCACCCTTGCTCCTCTTAGCCTGCCCACCAGCCAGCCGAGGGCTCCTCTCCGCCCCCAGGCCAAACCCTCCAGCTCCTCTCTGCCCCCTGGCTGGACCCCAGTGCACCTCTGGCTCAGGGCAGTCTCTGCTTTCCACCACCTGTGGGGCCCCGGCTTGTCTCCCTGGAGCTGAGCCACCTGGGACTGGTGCAGAAGCCTGGCCAGTCTCGGTCAGTTTGCGGGGGGGGGGGGGGGGCGACAGTGTGGGGGGCTTGGCTGGGCCCCTCCAGGAAAGTTCCAGCTTCCCACCTCCAAACAGGGCCGGCTCTAGGCACCAGCAAAACAAGCTGGTGCTTGGGGCGGCACATTTTTAGGGGCGGCATGGCCGGCGCCAGAATGCCGCCCCTAAAAATGTGCCCCGGCCGCCCTAGCTCACCTCCGCTGCTGCTGCCACGGCGTGCGAAACAGCTGATTCGCGCACTGCTACTCGCCCTCCCTCCCAGGCTCTCAAACCTGGGAGGGAGGGGGAGATCCCGAGCGGCCGTTTTGCGTGCCGCTGCTCCCCCTCCCTTCCTCCCTCCTAAGCTTGAGAGCCTGGGGGGAGGAGACAGGGCTGGGGATTTGGGGAAGGGGCGGAGTTGAGGCGGGGCTGGGGGTGGGGTAATTAAATAAGGGGGGGGGCGGCCAAAATCCTAGAGCCAGCCCTGCCTCCAAACTGGCCAGGGGGCGGGGAGAGAAGGAGGCATGGGGGGGCGTGGAACTGTCCCCTGGACTGCCCTGCACTTGCACTGCACTTGGGGGGGGGGGTAACATCCTCAGTACCCCCCCAGATCTGCCCATGGGCTCAGGGAGCTTCTGCCCCACAGGGAGCACCAGGGGTCCGGGATTCAGCCCTGCCACTCCTGATTTCAGAGGGGGGAGAGAGGAAGAACGCCAGGGATCAGGGCTTCAGTCCGGGGGGGGGAGGGGTGCCGGTAGGGTGACCAGACAGCAAATGTGAAAAAATCAGAATGGGGGGAGGGGGGGAAATAGGAGCATATATAAGAAAAAGACCCCAAAATCAGTGGGACTGTCCCTATAAAATCGGGACATCTGGTCACTCTAGGTGTCAGGATCATGGCTTCAGCCTGGAGGGGCGCTGGGGATTGGGGCTTCAGCCCCAGGGGGGCACCAGGGATGGGAACTTCAGCCTCCTGGGGGTTGCCAGGGTTTGGGCATTCAGCCCCGCAGCTCTCAGCTTCAGCGAGGGGGATTCCAGGTATCAGGGCTTCAGCCCAGTGGGAGGGGAAGGGGGACTGTGGATCAGGGCTTCAACCGAGGGCAGCACCAGGGATCAGGGATTCAACTCTACCTCACCCTGCCATTTGGGGCCTGTTAGGAAGTGTGTGTTGCTTGGTGTACATTTATTAATATAACACTGTCAATGCACCATCCTGATTTTGTGATGCTTTCTATACATTATTATACTGTGTTTGTTATTGATCCTATGAGTTGTGTCTCACTGTACAATAATGAGTAAGTGGGTGCTTTCACTACCACCAGGCATTCCACAGCATATGTTGGGAACTAATAACGATGAATTATTTTCCAAACAATAGAGTTTTAGAGTAACAAACTCTGCAAAAAAATTCTGTGCAAGTTAAAACAAAATATATTAAAACCATAATAAATTTATGGAACAGTGCGTAAGAAGGAGAAGGATCATTCATGTCCATTTTAGCTACACACACACACATACACTGATCAGTAAGAGCCATGGTTCCTGTATGTGAAGCTGTGGTTGTGCTTAATGTCCCTTGGGGTGGAGTAGTAGGGGCAGGGATGCAAACCAATGCCACGTGAAATGTTCACAAGGGGCATAGGGAGGTGCTGTAATGGAGCGCTCTAGGAACTGCTAAGGGAGGCGAGCCCAGGATTGTTGCATCTGTAGGTCCACAAGAGCCTGTAGCATTTGTGTTTGCTGCCAAAGAAGCCCCATTATGTCCTAATACATTTCCCTCACCTTTTCCTGCTGAGATTTCTGGACCTTTCTCCTGTCCACTCTCCTTCTCCAGGCTGTCTGCAAAGTTCACCCTCCAGGCCCTGTGTTCAGCATCTCATTGAACATGTCATTCTGAGTCCTCTTCCTTTTCCTCCTCATCTGGCTCAGGCATTCCACGGGTGTGGAGGGGGAACCCCTCAAGACTATGATGGAATTTCAAATGGATCCTGGCTCATAACATAGCTAGACACCATTGGGTCACTTGTACCCCAACCACCTCATCAAAGGTAGCCACAGTGGTCTGCAGGGCGGTAGTAGGGTGTCCACCAACTATGGCATGCAGCTATTTATCAAAAGCTGCATGTCTGTGGCTCGGCACCAGATCGACTGTTGGCCTCCCTGGCTTTCTGATATGCCTGCCATAGTTCCTTTGCTGTCACCCAGCACTGCTAATGATCCCTGTCGTAATCCTTCTCCTGCATACCCCATGAAATCTGCTCATAGATGTCCACATTTCAATGGCTGGTCTGCAGCTGTGCTTACACGGCCTATTCTCCCCAGAGGCTCAGGAGATCCAATATCTCCTGTCTGTTCTAGGCCAGAGCACATCTGGAGCATGTAGCCAGCATGGTCAGCTGGGCAGTTGCATACAACCATGGAGAGCTGCTAGGTGCGCTTGCGAAGATAGACAACCAGGAAAAGGCTTTCAAACATTTGCAGGGTTTTAAAATAGGGGGAGGCTTCCAGACTCCATGATCCCTGGACAGAGGAGTTCACAATTGTGATCAGAGGGGGCAATGCCGGGCATTGTGGGACTATTGCTGCTGGAAGATTGTTAGGGTTGACATAAGCAATGCAGTGTCCACATTAGCACTGCGTTGACCTCAGCACATCTATCATGGCTCAGTGCCACCCGGGGAGGCGGTGTTACTAGGTCAGTGTAATGGATAGCTTACACTGGTGGGAAACAAATTTCAGTGTAGACATATGCACAACTAGGTAAATGCAAAGTTACATCAACCTACCTTTGTAATGTAGACCAGGCCTCAGAATTCCCAACCAATAGGCAGGAAAACCCACACAGGGGTAACTGGCTTTTTGACAGTAATGCAGATATGCCAAAGGACAGCATTACAACCTGAAAGAGCTAATAATAGATTCATAGATTCAAGGACTGGAAGGGACCTCGAGAGGTCATCGAGTCCAGTCCCCTGCCCACATGGCAGGACCAAATATTGTCTAGACCATGGTTGAGCCTTAACAGGTTCAGAGATTGGATTAATTATAAGTACCCAAAATGTCCATAAATCTTTTACATGGTCAGCAGTGGGCTATAAAACTTGCAAGAAGGAGCTCCTTCATGTGGTTTCTAGTACTCAAGTGAGTACTAAATAATGAGCTTTACATGGACTGGGTTTTTTCATTCAGGTCATGACCAAAAGAGGCCAGTGAAGTCAATGGAGAGATTCCCTTTTATTTCTTTGAATCAGGCTTAGAGCAAATGCAAACTTGATTAGTATGGTTTAGAACCTGAGTCTTAAGTATAGCACTGTGTACAAGAGGCTATCAATCACACGTGAAAGATCAGCTACTTGGCAGTCTAAGAGTATATCTATATTACAGTCACAGGATGCGGTTGCAGCTTGTGTAGATGTATCTGAACTAGCTTTAATCTAGCTGGCACAAGTACCAGATCACAGAAGTTGTAGCAGCATGGGCTGAGTAATTACCCAGGGTTCCAGATGGGCTTGTACAGCCCCCCCTGAAGCCCCTGCTGACAGTACCCAAACTAGCTAGATGAAAGCAAACCCAGGTGTGTCTCAACCAGCTGCAATCACACCCCATGACTGCAGTGTAGACATATCCTTAAAATGTCATATTAGTCTGGCACTGGTTAGGCAGCTGATGTGCTCTGACACTGCTTCTCCCAATGATTAGTATAGACTCATTGTTTCCTTGTATTCACCCTATCTGTTGTATCCAGCTGTTGTCTCATCTTATACTTACAATCTAAGTATTTAGGAGCAGAGACCACCTCTTTGTTATACATTTCTGCATTGCGTAGCACAATGAGCCCCTGGCCTCCGAGCTTTGCCACAATAAAAATAATTTTAAATACAGATTGGTCAAAGCACACACTAATGTTGTGTACAGCACATTCTACACTTCAGACCAGATCATCCCCTGGATCTCTATATTCACTATTTGGACACTACATTGATCAGTGTTATAGAACACTGTAAAATAGATTCTCTTGAAACATCCGCATTGTCCTGCGTCTTTAGGCCTGATTCACCACTGCATTATTCCAGTTTTATACTGATGTAATGCCATTGATTTCACTAAGTCCATCTCAACTGTGTCATGCTGGCATAAAACTGTTACAATTGAATCAAGGCCTTTGTCTTCATAGCTGCCTCAGATAATTTTGAATTAATTTATTATGACTGCTGTTGAGCATTAGCCAAGACAGCTCTTGGGAAATGAGAGGGGTAAGCAGGGGATCTTCTGGGTTTGCATCAAAAGATTTCACAGGATTTCTAGAAAAGAAAAAAAAAGTCATTTTAAAATGAGATACATTCTCAGGCCTGGTCCACACTATGAGGTTAGGTTGAATTTAGCCACATTAGGTTGAGTTCCTAAGCAATGCGGCTACACAACCAACCCCGTTCCGCCAACCTAAAGGGCGCTTAAAATCGATTGCTGTACTCCTCCCCGACGAGGGGAGCAGCGCTAAATCGATGTTCCTGGGTTGAATTTGGGGTAGTGCAGACATAGCACTGTGCAATTTGATGGTATTAGCCTCCAGGAGCTAGCCCAGAGTGCTCCAATGTGACCACTCTGGACAGCACTTTCAACTCCAATGCACTAGCCAGGAACACAGGAAAAGCCCTGGGAACTTTTGAATTTCATTTCCTGTTTGGTCAGAGTGGCAAGCTCAGCAGAACAGGTGACCATGCAGTCCCAGAATCACAAACGAGCTGCAGCATGGAGCGAACAGGAGACACTGGATCGGATTGCTGTATGGGGAGAAGAATCTGTGCAGGCAGAACTCCAATCCAGCAGAAGAAATGCTGATATATATGCCAAAAAAAAAAAAAAAAAAAACTAAAAAAAAAAAAAAAAAATCACACGGAGGATGGTGAACAGAGGCTACACCAGGGACACACAGCAGGGCCGTGTGAAAATTAAGGACCTCAGGCAAGCCTACCAAAAGACAAAGGAGGCAAATGGTCGCTCTGGGTCAGAGCCCCAGACATGATGCTTGTATGATCAGCTGCGTGGCATTCTAGGGGGGACCCTACCACTACCTCACCACTGTCCTTGGACACCTGCAAGAGGGGAGCCTCACGCAACACGGATGATGATTTTGTGGATGAGGAAGAGGAGGAGGAGGAGGAGGAGGAGGAGAAGGAGAATGCACAGCAGGCAAGTGGAGAATCCATTTTCCCCAGCAGCCAGGACCTTTTCATCATCCTGGAGCCAACACCCTAGCAGGGCGAATTGTTCCTGGACCATGAAGGCGGAGAAGGCACCTCTGGTGAGTGCACATTTGTAACTACACTACAGGGGTTAAAAGCAATTGTGTTTAATGTTTGATTTGCCCTGAACAATTGGGATGCATTCGTGGCCAGTACAGCTACTGGAAAAGTCTGTTAACGTGTCTGGGGAATGGAGCGGGAATCCTCCAGGGACATCTCTATGAAGCTCTCCTAGATGTACCCTGAAAGCCTTTGCAGAAGGTTTCTGGGGAGGGCTGCCTTATTTCATCCTTGATGGTAGGACACTTTACCTCGCCAAACCAGTAGCAAGTGGTCTGGAATCATTGCAGCACAAAGCATGGCAGCGAATGGTCCTGGGTTTTGGTCGCATTCATGCAACATTTGGTCTTTATCTTTGTGTCAGCTTCAGAAGAGTGATATCATTCATGGCCACCTGGTTGAAATAGGGGAATTTTTGTAAGGGAACAGTAATCCCCCCTGTTTGGTGATCCCCAGCACATTAGACCCTGATCATGCTGAGCTGTTTGCACTTGGCTAAAAGGCATCCTCCCAGAGGATAGTCATGCGGCGGGGGAGAGGTGTGCTGCACATCCATCCCAAAACCACAGCCCCTCCTTTTAACCAGCATTGGTTGCTATGGGAAAGGAGGGTGCTGCAGTTTGAAACCATTCTCACATGTTACGAACGCAGAAGAAGCCAACCCCACATACCCTTTGGCTTATCATGGCTGCCTGGAAACCAAATTCTGTTGCCCAGCCATGTGTGATGTGTCACCATATTGGCAGGCACACAATATAAAAGGCAAAATGCAACCTTATACCTAAAACACATGTGCTGTCTGCTGTGAATTGCTTGATTCACTGTGAAAGAGTCTCCCTTTTGTTCTCAGAAATGTATCTTCTTAAATTCTACTCTCCCTTTTTTCCCCCTGCAGCTGCAAATGTTTCTATGCTCCTCGTATCAACTCCGTCCCCAAGGTTATCGCAGATTAGAAGGCGGAAAAAAACGCACTTGTGATGACATGTTTTCAGAGCTCATGCAGTCCTCCCACACTGATAGGGCACAGCTGAATGCGTGGAGGCATTCAGTGGCAGAGGCCAGGAAAGTGTACAGTGAGAGTGACCGGAACACGTAGGAGGAGATGCTGAGGCTAATGGGGGAGCAAACAGACATGATGAGGCATCTGGTGGAGCTGCAGGAAAGGCAACTAGAGTTCAGAACCCCGCTGCATCTATTGTGTAACCGCCTGCCCTCCTCGCCAAGTTCCAGCTCCTATTTACCAGACACCCAAGAACTCAGGGGGGAGGCTCCGGGCACCCAGCCACTCAAGTCTAGGGGATGGCCCAAGTAACAGAAGGCTGTCATTCAAACAGCTTTGATTTGTAGTGTGGCTACAATAAGCAATGTGGCCTTGTCCTTCCCTCCTCCTGCACCCCACCCCGGCTACCTTTTACTAATCAGCATTGTCAGTGATCTCACATTTTTAATAAATAAAGAATGAATGGATTCAGAACAATAGTGACTGAATTTCCTGTGCCAGCTGTGGTCGAAGAGGGGGCGGGGGATTGGCTTACAGAGAAGTACATTCACCAAAGGGGGCAGCTTTGCATCAAGGACAAACACACACAACTGTCACATGTAGCCAGTTTCAGTCATGAAACTGGTTTTTTAAAGCCTCTCTGAAGTGCAATGCGCCTTGGTGTGCTCTTCTAATTGCCCTGGTGTCTGGCTGTTCAAAATTGGCCACCAGGCAATTTGCCTCAACCTTTCCTCACCCCGCCCCCCCCCACCATAAACATCTCCCCCTTACTCTCACAGATATTATGGAGCATACAGCAAGCAGCAATAACAATGAGAATTTTGGTTTCGCTGAGGTCTAACCTACTCAGCAAACAGCGCCAGCGCCCTTTTAAATGTCCAAATGCACATTCTACCACCATTCTGCACTTGCTCAGCCTATAGTTGAACTGCTCCTTACTGCTGTCCAGGCTGCCTGTGTACAGCTTCATGAGCCATTGGAGCAAGGGGTAGGCTGGGTCCCCAAGGTAACTATTGGCATTTCAACATCCCCAATGGTAATTTTCTGGTCTGTGAAGAAAGTCCCTTCTTGCAGCTTTTCGAACAGCCCGGTGTTCTGAAAGATGCGAGCATCATGCACCGTTCCCGGCCATCCCACGTTGATATCAGTGAAGTGTCCCTTGTGGTCCACCAGTGCTTACAACATCATTGAGAAGCTTCCACAGGGCTGTCGCCACTCGCTTCTCAACTGTCAGGGCAGGTCTCATCTTGGTATTCCTGCACTTCAGGGCAGGGGAAAGCAATTCACAAAGTTCCATGAAAGTGGCCTTACACATGCGAAAGTTTCACAGCCACTGGGAATCATCCCATACCTGCAACACTATGCGGTCCCACTAGTCTGTGCTTTTTTGCTGGGCCCAGAATCGGTGTTCCGCTGTATCAACATGCCCCAATGCTGACATGATATCCCAATTGCCACATCCTGTGCTTTCAGGAACGTCTGTGTCCATGTCCTCCTCACAATTGTCTTCGTGCTGCCAGGCTCCTAGCTAGGCTCTGCACATACTGCAGGATAAATGTGCGAGGTGTTTACAATGCTCACAAAAGCAGTGTGAAGCTGAGCGGGCTTCATGCTTGCCATGCTATGGCATCTGCACAGATAACCCAGGAAAAAAGGCACGATTGTTTGCTGTTGCTTTCAAGGAGGGAGGGAGGGAAGGAGGGGAGACTGACGACATGTACTCAATACCACCCACGACAATGTTTTTGCCCCATCAGGCACTGGGAGCTTAACCCAGAATTCCAGTGGGCAGCGGGGACTGTGAGATAGCTACCAAGAGTGCATCATTCCATGAGTCAATGCTAGCCACGGTATTGAGGACAGACTCCGCCGACCTAATATGCTTAGTGGGGACATGCACAATCGACTGTATGAAATCTGTTGCTAAAGATCGACTTCTATAAAATCGACCTAATTTTGTAGTGTAGACATGCCCTCAGGCTCTGTTTATTAGTGCACAATGACCAAAGTAATGAGACAGGAGACATTTTTCCCTGGCCAGAATCCTATGTACACTGAGCTTAGCTGCTGCACTACTTCAACAAAGAAAAGGCTGTATAGAAGTAGGATACACATGTCCTCAGCAACTCAAAACAATTACCATCATTTGTAATAAGGACAACTTAACCACAGACACTGGTGCCAAGTGCAAACATTACAGTGTAAACACACAATTACAATTGCATGTCCTCCTTCAGCCTGACACTAAGGGCTTACACATGGAAGCTTTTCATGGACAAGAGAGGAAGTGATATAAATATGAAGGCCTGTCAGAGCTCAGTGGTTAGTTTTTGCAATGTAGATACTATTGGAGCAGATGAATCTTTATTACCTCATCCCCCATTTCAGAGAAGTTTCTTTTTGTCAACTTTTCTACAACTTCATTCTTATCATTAATCAATTTAAATTGCAAACTCCTTACCTTATCTTTTCCCTGTATATAAATGGCAATACACTCCCTGGTACTATAAAAAAAAAACTATCCCCCTGACCTTCCTCACCTGTGACACCTGTCTTGGCTGATTTAGTCATTTTGTAACTTTTCTTTTGATGAATGAATTTTTTAAAGTGTATTTGACATTGAAATACATCCCAATAGTGGATCAGAGGACACTGAATTTGGTTCATGCTAGGAGAGTAATTGCTCAGTATCCTTAAAGTTATATTTTCCCCTTCATGATTCCAGTTTCTTGCTTTTTATCTTTCCAAAGTTTATGGTCTCTTCTGTCCACAAACAGAGCAATCATGGTTCTCTACATCTCCCTTCCTTCCCTTCAGGGCCGGCTCCAGGAACCAGCTTGGCAAGCAGGTGCTTAGGGCGGCCACTCCGGAGAGGGGCGGCACGTCCAGCTATTCGGCGGCAATTCGGCGGACGGTCCCTCACTCCCGCTTGGAACGAAGGACCTCCCGCCCAATTGCCGCCATAGATCGCGATCGTGGCTTTTTTTTTTTTTTTTTGGCTGCTTGGGGCGGCAAAAACCCTAGAGCTGGCCCTGCTTCCCTTACTGCAATTCTTTCCTACATTAAGCACATTGTCTTTTAAAACTTCACCCCAACCACTATCCTGGAAAACATAGTATAAATATCTCAGGTGAGTCTATACCTACTGAGGTCCCCATTGTTCTAATATTGGATGATCTAACTGTTGTTCTGTGAAGAGCTCCACCTGTCTTTCCAGAATGTTATAGGTCTTAACCAACATTTCCAAACGAAATATGAATGGTCACTTCTTGTTCACATAAGGATTTCTGTCACTCTTTTTATACTGCTTCAATATTTTGCAAGGCTCCATCAGTTCTCTCAGCAAGATTAATTTTTACAGAGGTTTCCTCAATAGGAAATTCAAGGCAAGTAACCCAGCCTTGTACACTGTCGCTCCTAGTAAGAACCTCTTTAAATGTATAGATCAGTGATTGATGGCTCATTTCATCAGATCCAGATAAGAACCCACAACATAAGAAGTGCACCGGATAATGATAGTTGATCTCTCTGTAATGTAGAAGGCCATTGTATTTTTCCAGTTTTATAACAATGAAACTCCATTGATTTCAATTCAATTACACCTATATCACTGGAACAATACAGCAATTAGGCCCAATGATTTTTTTTTAAAACCAGGTTTAGGTCCAATGATTTTTTTTTTTTTAAACCAGGTTTCTCCTGCTCAGATAATTTTGGATGACAGCATTTCCCAATGGATCTGGAACAGGATTGGGAATCACGAGATGTAATTTCTATTCCTAGATCTGCCACTGACCTGTTGTGTGATTTTGGACAAGTTACTTTGCCTCTCTGTGCCTCAGTTTCATCTTTTAATATTTTTACCCTTCTGTGTAAAGCAATTTGAGATCTAAGGATGAAAAGTATTATTAACCCAGGCATGGACAGCAGAACAGCACTGCAATCCCTGATTTTAAAAGAGGTAAAGTTTCGAAGTCCAAATCAGTGAGATCATCTTAGTGTATAGGAAAATACTAATATTATTCAAGCCCCAATAGGCTTACTGGGGTTACATTTCAGAAAGCTTGTGCTGATCCATGCCTTAATCTGGCCTAGACACTTGGAAGAAATACTCAGCCACATCCTCCAGGCTAGGATGACATGGAAATATAAAATTAGACATCATCAGCACTCTAAAAACACTTCAGCCCATGTAACTTAACAGCCTCACATGCACATTGCATGAAAAAGGTAACAACAAAGAGTCATGAGAGAAAGCCTTTGGAGAAGAGCAGTCACTTAATAATACCCTTTAAAATATCTCCAGAATAAAAGTACAATGCCACCACATTTAGGCCATGTCTACACTAGAGACCTTACCACGGCACAGCTCTACTGATGCAGCTGTACCACTGTAAGTCTCTCGTCGGCATAGAGTGGCTACATGAGAGATGAGTTCTCCAGTCAACATAATTAAACCACCCCCAACAAGCGATGGTAGCTATGTCAGTGGGAGAAGCTCGCCCACCGACATACCACTGTGCGCACTACCACTTATGCCAGCAAAACATATGTCACTGAATGACATCCCTGAGCGACTAAGTTTTCCCAACATATGTGGTAGCGTAGACATGGCCTTAAAACTTCAAGAGACCAGGAGGCAGCAACCTTAGTCATAGTGGGCATTTACACATACTGATAGACCATGTTAGACCTACTACTGAGTATGAAGCTACTACATTAGCTCACCCCATAAGAACCTGTGCTTTTGAAGCAAACCACCATGTACTCATAACCGCATACATTCATGTGATTGGCTGAGCACAGAGGTTATGAGTACAAGATCATGGATTGCATGGCACTGTGCATGAGTTAATGTGAGGATTTCACAGAATGAATAGTGGAATTGGATTTTTAACCTTTTACTAACATACTTCATTGTGAATCTACTGTTCCAATGGCAATTAAATTCTCAAGTACAGAAACACTCATTCAGGGATTCAAGTGAGCAGCTCATTGTAATCTCAGTCACAGATGTAAAACATATGCGACAAAGTTAAAACAACGTATTGTTTCTGTCTGAAGAGTGTTTCCATTTGCTAATGGCTCTCATACATAAGCAGGTGCCGCTGTAAAGAGATGGAGAAGCATTGAGTTGGCCATATGACTACAGTGGCAATGCAAAATCATCCA
Organism: Malaclemys terrapin pileata; assembly: GCF_027887155.1. Lineage (NCBI taxonomy): Eukaryota > Metazoa > Chordata > Testudines > Emydidae > Malaclemys > Malaclemys terrapin. The sequence continues at coordinate 97,554,242 of NC_071509.1, forward strand.
CAAGAGAGGAAGGTTTCAAATTAAAACACGTGTAATTCATTTCCTTCTCATAATATCCTCTGGTGACATTTGTGCTAAAGTCTAACTGTTTGCAATGTGTGTGTGAAGTTTCATAAATTGATTCTAAGGTAGTTTTGCTCTGGAGAGTGACAGCTGAAGCAGGGATTAAAAGAAGACAGAATGCAAGTTCCTGCTGTGCTCTCTCTGCCTGGGAGCAGCCAAGCCACGGTGTAAGGACACTTCAGGGAGCAACTGTGGTTTGTTTTTGTTTTTCTTGCCAACTCAGTATTTTTTCTGTTTGATTTAGTTCCTCTTTCCTTACGTCTGTCATTGTGTGTGACAGGCTAATTATGATATTCATTTTTGAATATTTTTAGAGATAGCCTACAATGCAGAATAATGTTTTAATAGAAATGTGCAGAAAACAGCAGGCATTTGACATCCAGTTTAGTTAGAACTGCCACCCTTAAATAAAAAGAAGAGGAAGAGCACATGTGGCCTATGAATTTATTACATTTCAACATATATGCTTAAGGAATAGAGACCCTGAATTGACCTGACCAAACAATTTCATGATTGCTCCATACAAGTATCTTTTATCTTGTCATAAGAAAGAAAGAGAGAAATTGAGGTTACTTATCTGTAACTGGAGGTTCTTCAAGATATGTGGTTCCTGATGTGTATTCCATACGTGGGTACTCATGCTCACCATGCACCTGAGTTTGCAGATTTATAGTACAGTGTCTGTTTGTCTGCACATACGCAGTTCTCCTCATGCTCCGAACCAAGTGAATAATGCCGCTCCAGTTCCTTCCCCTACCATGAATCGGTCATGATCTGCAGCGGAGGGCAGTGGAATACAGATAGGGACAACACATCTCAAAGTAAACTCCATTTCTTTGAGGGATGGTCCCTATGTATATTCCACCTGCGGGAGATTAGTAAGCAATAGTTAATCAGGAGGTGGATGCAAGGATGCAGATGGTATGAATATCTGTAATACTGCTGTCCCTATCTGTAGAAGTCTGGACCAGTGCTTAATATTTTGTAATGTTATATACGGAGATCCACCTACCTGCCCTACATATATGTAGTAAAGGTTAGTCTGGCACAGATGCTGCAAATGTTCCTTGTGCTCTGGTGCAATGGACTCACACCTCTCCCCCATGGTTTTTTATTTGGATGATGCAGCCCAAAATCCACTTACAGAGTCTCAGTGCTTGACCCATTGATTGGATGTTGATAAGATGGATTGAAATCCTCAGGAGGTCCAAGAACCAGAAGTATCTCAGCCAGTTGGTTCTGATGAGGATGACCTGAACCTTGTTGTGATGAATCTTTTGCATGACTTGTGGTGTTAGTGGGATGGGAAGGAAGGCATATCTGAAGTAGTCCATCCAGGATAGTAGAGATCCACTGCCCTCTGCTGCAGATCCTTCAAGCCACAGCCCTGAGCTGCTCTGGAGAAATACAGGGGGAATTTTTTGATCTTCTGCAAGATGTAAAGGTCCAAAGACAGTATTCTGTCCTAAACAAGATCTTCACGCAGTGAAGAATCATGAATCTTCCATTCATTGTTTGTGGAAAAATGTCTGCTGAGACTATCTGCTAGGGAGTTATTATCAATTCCCTATTTTGGATGGGTACTCATGTTCTCAGCTGGAAGAGGAGAGCAGTCCCATATCCTCAATGCGATATCTTCCTCCAGCATAACAATGTCTCTATATCAGTTCAGACACGAGAGGAGACTGAGGATAAGGAGAGATACATCTCAGATACCACTGATTCAACCTACACCCTGGGGTGAGGGCAGTCAGATCCAACATTTCCCTGGTCACAGTGGAGGTCTGATCTCTCTGGAGCCGTACTGGTAACGGTATAGAGTCTGATCAGAATATTGAAGGTCACAGCAGGAGATGCCTGTCTTTTGGTTTATATGTCAGAACCAAGATCAGAACTGACGGCTCCATACTCCTGCATGCCACACTATCCTGTAGTGGGGGGTGGGCGGGGAGGGATGTTACTCAGCAGGCATAAGTTCTTAGGACCTGTGCGCAAGGATTCCCTCAACTTGGAAGGAGTCAAAAAGAAATCTTTTCTCTTTGAAACAGATTTAGAAGAGGATCATTTTCTGTGCTTGTGAACGGGCCCTCTCATGAGAAGCCTTTGACTCTTTAGACGTGGAATTTGTAGCTTGAGCTTGCACTCAGAGGCGCGCTGCCTGTGGATTGAGACTAATGTATGGGGACTGGGGTCCTTCCCTGCCTGGATCTGACTTGGGGTCTCACGGCTTTCTCCATTACCTGTTCTCTGAGTCTGAGCTCTTGGCCATCACTAGATCAGGGATAGAAGGAGCATTGAATACTGCACTTAGAAGAAATGTGAGCCTCACTAAGGCAGTAAAGGCAGCCTTGCTGTTTGTCACTCACTGCAGGGCCAGGAAATGCAATTCTTAAACAAGGACATAGTCCTTGTCCTCAGGGGAGAATTTCCCCAAGGCAGAGAGAGAACTAACAAAACTCCACTATAGTAAGTGCTACAAGCTAGAAATCTAAAAGTGAAATACTGATGACTATTTACAATATATACATCTTTACAGATTGAAGCAACGATGGAAGAAGCTGTGGCCACAGGATTCTGATTCAGGCCATGCGGTGGTAAGAAGGGACTGGAGAGGTATCAGTCTAATACTGCCCCTTACACTCTTAGTCTGGAGCCCAAGGAGAACTGTGCAAGTGCAGACCAATGGACACAGCTTACTAAAAATTACCAAACTCAGGCACATGGTGCACATGTATACCCACATATGTAATGCACACACGGACTACCACTCCAAGAAGAAAGAAGAGTTTGGGGCATCCCTCTTGAGCTTTTAAACTGCAAAGATTTCCCACAAAGTCCTGATCATACCAGGTTCTCATCACTGTACATTTCTATTGCAACCAATGGTAGATGAGTTGCTCAGAATAACTCAGCAGATGCTCAGCACCTTGCAGGAAGAGCATGTACGAGAGCATCTGACACAGGGAACACCTGCAAACACCAGTGCCAGCAAAAAGCTGGTGGGGGGCATGACCTTTAATCCGTATAGGACTTATGGAGCCAAAAAGCTAGCTGTACCCAACCCCACAGACTAAGGCAACGACATGCAGGGGAAGCCTCTCAAAGCTTCTGTCTATCCCCCTCCACCCTGCATCTCACTGGCAGTGCAGCAAGTTTGATGGCAGCAATGACAGATGACATTGATCCCCCTTCAATTCCATCATTCTGTAACCTATCCAATTGGGAGCAGAATCACACTGCATGAAGCTCTGAGCAGCATCAATTTCCATGACACTTGCTCGCTGAAAATTTGACATAAAGCAGCTGTGTCCCAGCTCCCCTCCTCTCCATCTTGACACAAACATCTCCAAACAGCACCAGCCATGCTGCATTTCTGCAGAGGAGCTTTGGCAGGCTTGGGGGGAGGGAGGGAGAGCACACTCAGTGGTTAGGGACTCATCTGGGATGGGGGAGACCTAAATTCAAGTCCCTACTCCAAAGCAGGGATTCAAATCTGGGTTTCCCACATCCCAGGTGAGTGCCCTAACCACGGGCCTAAAGGTAATGGGAGGGCACCACCACCTCCTCCCCACCTTTTGTGAATGGTGCTTAAGTCTCCTTGTGAATCCAGCCAAAAATATTTTGGAACGCAACTATTCAGCAAATTCATGTCAAATTCGCAAATAATTTTGCGTTGACTTCATTTTTCAGCTAATGAACTGTCTGAAAATTTTTGCCCAGCTCTAGTTACTGGGAATGCTTCTGAAGATATGGCCCCCGAGATGCAATGCAATCACTTATGACAATGACATTAATTAGCATATCTTCTGGAATGAAGCCACAGAAAGAAATAAAATGTGATGCATTAATGAAGGAATTATTAGATTTGGAATTAAGGCATAAAAATATTAGCAATGATACAGATGTTATATATTAACACTATAATCAGAAGAAAAAATAATTCAAGTAAGAATGATAAAGTAGAGTAATCTACGTGCTGGGTAAAATAGATGATGAGGCAAATTGATTGTTGACTTTATTTAAGGGCAAAAGAACAAAAGAGAATTTGTAGCTATTATAAATGTGAGTGAGAAATTACATGATCTCAGGGACAGAATACTATCTTTCCTGGGTGTTTCTCCCTCAAGTGAAAGTGAAGAACAGAAGATAAGCGGCCTACTTTAAAAGGGAAAAAAGAAAGATCATAATGATAAATGAATAAAAAGGAGTACAGGTGAAAAATCTATTTAAAAAAAACCCTATAAACAAAACTCCATTCTAAATCATCCCTGATCTTTTGAACAGTTCAACCACAGATCCAGACTTTATGGTCTAGGCATCCATTCGAAACAGAGGAAATGTTTTCCCTGACCTTAGCAGAGCTTTTAACATATTTTACTAGATGGTACCTCTCTTGGCAAAAAAACTGTGTGTTTCATGGACAGACTGATACAGAGGACAAGGACCCTAACAACTGCATCTGTTAATGATCCTTGTCACTTGTAATATAAAAATTCTGGTCAACTTGGGTTTTTAAGGGTTTCATCTGAAATAAACAAAGGTACTACTATGAAGTAAGCACATTAAAAAGAGTACATTTTTGAAGTACTGATGGTCAGCCTCACTTTTTTCAGGTGCAGCCGGCAACTACAAAATTTACACCTGCATTTCTGTAACAAACAGTTTCCATTTTAAGATGCAATTTTAATAAAAAAACAACAACCCACAAGACAGCCATTGTCACCTCAAGACTAGATTACTGCTATAAGGTGCAGCTCCATGTAGAGTTCAAGTCAAGCTAAAAACCTCAGCTGGTACACTACTTGGTAGCCCTCTGATTAATCAGTGTTTCTTGACAGCAGCATGTGACACTTGTGCTCAATGATCTGTCCTGGCTGCCTATTTTTCCAGGTAGGGTTTAAGTTATTGATTTTGACCTAGGAAGCCCCAAATGGCTTGTCACTTTCATAGCAAGAAATGCACTATGCCCTACTGCCACAGGTGTAATCAGCAAAAGCACTCAGGTTGGTTCCTTCCCCACCCCACCCCCCCAGTTTAAGAGAGGGGATTACAGTAAAGCATTTGCCAGGGAGGATCCTCATACTTAGTGATCTACTTTCCCACCCTGGTCTGAAAAAAAAAAAAAAACAAAACGAAACAAATCTAATTACCTGCAGGGCATGGTGCAAGGTTTAACTATTTACTCAGTGAGATTTTCAAAAGCTCATAGTGTTGACCTAACTCTGTTTCCACTGGAGTTAACAGAAGTTTTACCAATGACTTCAGTGGGAGCAGAGTTAAGTTATCACTGAGCACTTTGGAAAATACTACCCTAAGTGTTTTGGGAAGCAGTTTGATGGTAGCTGTGTTTTGTGTGGATATGGAGACTTCTGTTTATCCACAGTTGGGAGGGTGGTGCTATTGTTGGAGTTAGCTGATTCGGTTTTGTTATTTGTGTCAAAACAACAAATAAGCAAATAGGAATCTTTTAAAATATTCTTATAAAGTCAAATGATATTATGAAGGTGCTGATCACAATTCCATAGTTCATGGTGAGTTGAGTGTTGCACTTAAAACAGGGATTGAACCACATGGCTGTGTATGAAAAGCATAGAACATCCTCCCCAAAATTACAATATAGAATGAATTTTCTTATAACCTTCTAGTAAATCCATTAATTGAGGAATTAAATTAATTAAAACTGTGTCCTTTAAGTTATCTAGAACCCTGTGCCAGACATTGTCCTGAATGATCTCAGTAACCAATTCACACAGATTCTTCAAACTTCCCCTATAATTACGGCCCTACCAAATTCACGGTCTATTTTTGTCAATTTCACAGTCAGGGGATTTTTAAACTCACAAGTTTCACATTTTCAGCTATTTAAATCTGAAATTTCACAGTGTTGTAATTGATGGGGTCCAAAAAGGAGTTGTGGGGGGGTTGGTTGCAGTATTGCTACCGGAACTTCTGCATTGCTGCTGGTGGCGGCGGCTCTGCCTTCAGAGCTGGGCAGCTGGAGAGCGGTGGCTGCTGGCCAGGAGCCCAGCTCTGAAGGCAGAGCCGCCGCCACCAGCAGCAATGCAGAAGTAAGGATAGCATGGTATGGTATTGTCACTCTTATTTCTGCACTGCTGCCTGCAGAGCTGAGCCCTCAGTCAGCAACCGCCACTATTCGGCCATCCAACTCTGAAGGCAGCAGTGCAGAAGTAAAGAGTGGCAATACCATACCATACTTATTGTAAATCAGAGCTGGGTGCCTGGCCAACATCTGCCATTCTCCAGGCACCTAATGATTCAAGACTTTAACAATAGTACGTATGTGTTTGTTTCATTATACATTTTTATTCATATTTAGGAATATGGTAGTAAGTAAAAGATCTGTTTCCAAATCTAGTTTTATACACTATTGAACTCAGTTCACTATTAAGAGCAGACTGTTTTAGCTTCGTGTTTAGATTTTGAATGCAATCTATTTACATGCTCCTGATAGTAGAACTAATTCTGTCTCTGTTCCTTTTAAAAAAAAAAAATCCTCCGTAAATCATACTCAAGCCTGAGATTACCCTTAGGGCCTTAGAGCATCGTTTACTGAATCTTCTGCTATGACACAGCAGATACAGATTTCTTTTGTCTCATTCTGGAAGGCTTTGCTTAGTTTACTAGTTTCCATGCAGCACAGTGACAACACTGATTTTGTATATCAAATCCACAAGATTATTGTTTTGCAAAGAGACATTTTGTCAATCCTCTTTTGCATATTTACACCAAACACTCTCTCAATCACTTATTTATTCACAACAGGGTTAGGGGAGGAGGAGACCAGCTTTCACAGTCCGTCACGCATTTTTCATGGCCATGAATTTGGTAGGGCCCTACCTATAATTAAAAAACGCACTGAAATCTTGTACATAGGTTCTATATAGCGATTTGGAAGGTGGATTAACCATATTTTTCCCCCCATTATTCTTCATAACTGAAAGTTTCTCTTTCATCAGGGAAAGAGAAAAGTTCTTCTACAGAGAATCTCACAAAACTGCCTTCTTTCAAAATGGCCACCATCTCTGATTGTTATCAGAGAGACTGAGGCCATAGATTGCCTTTAAGATGTCATTTCAAAATATCCAATACTTCCTATTGTTCCCCAACCAAGTTGCCCTCAGGGAAGATGGTAGCCCTGCACAGTACTTTCACAATGAAAAAAAAGGAGAAAAAAACCCTAAAAATAATTTTTCTAATTAGATATAAACCTAGTGTTTTTGTAACTATTGTAAAGGGTTCTAGGTGCTCTGACAATTAAGCAATCTTACAACAATATAATGAACATAGAAGGGTATTAAAAAAAAATCATAGAACAACAAACTCAGTCCACCAGCAGTATTAACCGAATAGCAACACATTAACTCAGCCAGTAAATCAAAGCACCTTTCCATTCCCACCCTCCTATCCATCACCCACCCTCAACCGTCCACCCAAACCCAATAAAATAAATGCTTTTTGCAATATGGCTGGTAGATCAGATTCAGGCTATTGCAGTCCAAGGATGGAGCAAGTTCCAGAGGACAGTCTGCCAGCAGCTCCCTTTTGTTTCTAATGTGCTGTAGAGCCTGCTTTGAGCACAACTGTGGCAGTATGTCCTGGGGGCAGAGGTGATCTCTCAGGTAGGCAGGTAAAATAAATTTTAGAATTTTCACAGAGGTATAGGATCCTGTATGTATTCATGGGAGGCTCTTAAACTGCAGGATCATGATTTTCTCCTATCCCTGATGTTAAGGCAGGTATTTTAGAAGTTTTTCCTGTGTGTATTTCAGTGAGACATTTGCAATCTCCCTCATGCTGATTGTCCCAGCAGCAGCCTCAGAGCAACAGTCCTTATGCCAGCCAGAAAGAACCTGCATTGATTTCACAAATGGGATTTTACACTCTGCTAAAAAGCTCTCACAGCTGCTTCTGACCATGCCCAAAAGTGATTTTTAAATAGCTTAGAACTTTCTTTTCAATCCCAAAACCAAGTAAAGGAATGAGACTTCAGGGATGACTATTAGCCTGCTCCAAAGTTCACTGGAAGTCAGTGGAAAGATTCCCTTTGACTTCAGTAGGCTTTGGCTCCAGGCCAAATTTCAAACTTCAGCCATTTTGTTAAAGCCCTCATTCAAAAAACTATGGGTTTAAAAAAAAAAAAAAAAAAAAGGAATGCTCCCATTCAAACAGCTGAAAAGATTTTACTCAATTTTTACAACAAAATCAATTTAACCTGTAGTCAAAATAAACATGGACAATTCAGTCCCCCTCCTCAAAAGGTTAATATTTTATAAAAGTATGTGCTTGTATAAATAGGATTATAAGGAAAGTATTTTGCTATTAGGCAACCACTATAGTTTTATCCCTCTTTGTTTTATATTTTAGCCCTCTTAATACAACCTAGTGTCTAATTTGCAATGGGAATGATAGTTTCAAATATTTTGCACAACAATCTCTCAACCCTTTTCCTGATCATTGTGCTGGAGGATTGTTACATTTAGCATATATTTCCTAGATTGGTTCCTTACTTCAACTTTAATTATCTTACATTTCTCAACATTGAACTATATTTTCCACCTCCTGGCCTAGTCTCCTAAATGATACAAATCCTTCTGAATCTGATTGCATTGTTCTGCATTATTTGCTCTGCATATGATACTAAGTTTGGAGGCAGACTTGTAGATTTTGTTTTCAATACTATAAACTGATTTGAAGAAGGGCAGAAAGAGCAATGGTGTAGTAGTTTTAAAAAAGTGAGTAAACTAACCTAAACTAAAATTCCATATTTCCCCAAATGAGAAGTAAGTAGTTTACCGTCAACTACGCTGCTGATTAAAGGGAATGGGATGAGACAGTTGAGAAAGGGTAAGAGTTACAGGACAAACCTCCACCTCAAACTGAGCTGAATTCAAATCTTTTAGGAAAGTCAAAAGAGCTTAAAGAAGTTTTTGTTTCGTATACCACAGGAAAAGGAAATAACTTATTTCCAGGAGAAAGGCTGGTCATTATTTCCTCTTTCTCCAGAAAGAGGAAGTATTGGAAAATCTGTTTAAATATTTGGATACATATCTGAACTAAAAATCGAAAGCCTTAGGAAATCCATTCAAGAATAGTTATGAAAAGATATTCTTAAACTGACCCATCACTAACCTATTTTAAACTCACATTCTAAACTCTGTTTTCTCTTGTGGCAAAAATACATCATGGAAAATATTTTGCCCCTTCTAAGAACACACAGAGGAACAGACAAAAGTCTCCATTGTCACTGAACAATATTTTCCATTTATAGGGACTAATCCAACTCATTGACTCCACTGAGAGTCTTTACATTGACTTTAATGGGCTTTGGATCAGGCTCATATAGTACTTTTCATCTGAGAATCTCCAAGTGCCTAAAAACAATGACAGAGAATGAAAGTAAGATAATTCTCATAATAATGTTCTCACTTCACCTGTGGAGACACTGAGGCACAGAAATTAAAGTCAATATTTCCAGAATTGGCCAGAGATTTTTTTCGTAGTCACCATTTTTGAACATTTGTCTGTTAGTGATTTGCCTGAGGGGATGCAGCAAATTAGTGAGAAAGTAAGAATAGAATCCAAGCCTGTTGAATCACAGTCCTCAGCAACAAGCATTAGATTACCTCACCTCTCCATTAATATTTTTAATTCAACACATTTTTCATAGATCTCCTTGTGAGTAGGATTTATCTGCAATAATTACAGCTAAATAGAGCCAAAGCTAGTTCCCACTTGCTCAAATTAAAAAGCACTGACAGTTTCTGTGGCAAAGAATTAATGAATGTATTTTTTTCTATCCACCCAAAATTGAGACAATTTTTTTTAACAATAGCCAAAAATGAACACAAAATGGTTTAGCTGCCAAATTTAAAGTTCAGTTTTTCCCTTCAACAGCCGATGGCATCTCTAATCCTTAAAACACAGCAGGGAACTCCATTTCTGGTATGTCTTTAGAAGTTATAGTGTCAGCAACTGATTCTGGGGTAACAATTTACATTCAGGTTTCAATAAGAAATTAAAGAAATATATACAGAAAGAATACTTTAAAATGTGTTTGTTTGAAACCTATGGGTCAAACCCTGATCCACTTACTCACTCAAGTAGTCCCATTAAAATCACTGATACTATTCAGGTGATTGGCCCTATATATATATATATATATATATATATATATATATATATATATATATATATATATATATATCCCCACAAATGTGTGTGTGTGTGTAATATATATATATATTACACACACTTCCTGATCCTGTTTACCATATCCTGTCGTCAGGTGTGGAGGTTCCTCATCTCTCACTAATCTCAGTACCTCAAAATACTCACTTCCTTAAAGGACCAGGCACCTAATGATTCAGGATTTTAACAATAGTACGTATGTGTTTATTTCATTATACATTTTTATTCATATTTAGGAATATGGTAGTAAGTAAAAGATCTGTTTCCAAAATCTAGTTTTATACACTATTGAACTCAATTCACTTTTAAGAGCAGACTGTTTTAGTTTCATGTTTAGATTTTGAATGCAATCTATTTACATGCTCCTGATGGTAGAACTAATTCTGTCTCTGTTCCTTTAAAAAGAAAAAAAAACCCTCCATAAATCATACTCAAGCCTGAGATTACCCTTAGGGCCTGAGTATCGTTTACTGAATCTTCTGCTATGACACAGCAGATACAGATTTCCTTTGTCTCATTCTGGAAGGCTTTGCTTAGTTTACTAGTTTCCATGCAGCACAGTGACAACACTGATTTTGTATATCAAATCCTCAAGATTATTGTTTTGTAAAGAGACATTTTGTTAATCCTCTTTTGCATATTTACACCAAACACTCTCTCAATCACTTATTTATTCACAACAGAAAGAGTGCCTATATTATAGCCATAATCTTTTGGAACATAACATTTGAAAAATCTATAATACACAAGTACATTACACTGGAACTTAAAGAAGGCACGGAGGGTGAACATCCTTTAGAAACTCTTAATATTGATTTAAGCCATGCTTTAAGCCAGAGCACCAGCACTGCAGGGGCAAGGGGGTCTGCATGGAAGGATGATCCTACTGTGCCTCCTCTACCTCATGACTAGTGGCTGAGTCCTCCCATGAAGATGATCAAGAGGGAGAGCTAATGCTTTTTAAGCAGTATTAATTCCTGATCAGCTTTCCACCTGGAAAGCTACAGACTCAGCAGGGAATGATATTGCAGAGTCATGCTTTTTGTTGATTGTATGTTAAACTTTATTTCAACTCATGCTCCATTGTTGAACACTTTTTAGAACCTTAAGACATATGACAATAACACTGACAAAGGGCACTTGTTTGATCCCCTGCATTTATACTGTACAGAATTATTCTGTCACTCCACTAACAATGGACTCAGCCACTCTTTTAAACAAGTGTAGCCCTGGGCATGCTAAGAGGTGTGGGTTCATCATTGGTTCATGAGAATCTGGGTATTTTATGTTTGCTCTTTAACACTTTTTTGCCCTCTAGTTTCATTTGAAGGGTATCTTTCTCTCATGAAACTTCACTCTTGTAATTTCTCTCCTCTAGCAGCCTGAAAGCCAACATTGCACCCTGATTTTTATCTGGTAAACTAGAGTAATGCCTTTGATGTCAATGGAGTTGAGCGTACAGGTGTAAAACAGAGGTAAATGAGAACACAATATGCCCCTTGCTCTGAAAGTCTTCGGAATTAATTGCTTGAAAGATACTTATAGTGTGACCAATACCTTGTTGGTCACAGCATGTTGTGATTACCTGTTAATGTGCCAGATGTACCATTAGTATACAGGAAGTATCATGGACCTGATGTTCCACTTTGCACCTTCTGTACCCATTTGCACCTATGCAAAATGAGTACTATGCACTATCTAATCTGAATAGGAATATTTTACACCCACTGTGACATACCAGAATGCAATCTACACATGTGAGGCCCTGCAACCTGGGATGTCTTGCAATACCTTACTGTTGTAGCTCCCAACCTGGACCACTCACAAACAGTTTGCCAGCATGTAGGTTGCTCCAAGATGTGTTTATGTAACTGCAGCCTGCCATTCACACCCTGGCTCTCACCAGCCTTGGTTATATTGCAGGGTGACCTCAATACACTCCCAGTCCCAGACTTTCCCCCAGAAATGTATGTCTTGTACTGCCCAGACCTCTCCTGGACAGTCCAAACATATTAAATCCATGATTCCTTTAAGGGAATAATATACTCACAACTTAAACTAAATGGAGTTACCCAGACACTTCAAGTTAAACACATTGGATTAGATAAAATAAGAAAACAAGTTTATTAACTACCAAGAGATAGATTTTAAGTCTGACCTGCCACCCAGGTGAAAGTGACTATACAAAGTGCAAGGTAATGGTGAATCAGGCTCTGTATGTGCTACAGTGCTAAGTCCATAAATGCCCTAGCACCATTAAGGATTCATGCAGATGCCTATGAGGCAAAGAATCTTTACTAGGGCTGTCCGAAAGTGAAACCTCACCTTGAAGGTACTCACCATCTCTTCTAGTGAGGCCCTCTTGATTCTCCATTATCCCCTGAGGGGGTCTAATGAATTCCCATGGATTTTTAGGGTTTCTTTAGGGACCTGATTATCATTTACTATGGGGTTGTATTGCATCTGGTACAATGGAGGCCAACCTGGTTGTGGCCATTAGGAGTTACTACAGAATAAATGTAAAATAAATAATAATCACCCACACTAAAGGTATGATTCTGTGGGGGCAACAGAATTCCTGCAGTCCCACTGCATCTCATGAAGGGATAGGGTACCAGGCTACCACATAGGGATCTACATCTGTGACAAATAAAGTGGGGGGATAACTCCCTTTGATGGACACCCAGCCAGCCAGTTAGCTGTAAAATCCCTCTTGGTACCTGTTCTTTACTTGCTTTGCCTGTAAAGGGTTAAAAAGTCCCCCAGATAAAGAAAAAAAAAGTGGGCATCTGACCAAAAGAGCCCGTGAGAAGGCTAGAACTTTTTAAAATGGGGAAAGAAACTTTCCCTTTGTCTGTTCTCTCTGGGCTGGAGGCACAGAGCAGCCATGCTATAAGCAGCTTTAAGCCATGTATGATCATAAATCATCAGATCATACCTAGAGCTACTTATCTGAACTCCAAATGTGTAACTAGATCAGAATGTTTAGCTAGATGTGATCAGGTTTATTTCTGTATATTTCTTAAGACTTGTGGATCTCCTCTTTGCAAACCCTTGATGCTTTTGTTTGCTTGTAACCTTTAAGCTGAACCCCCAAAAAGCTGTTTTGGGTGCTTAAATTTTGCAATTGTTTCTTTTAAGATCTAGCAAAAAGCCTAAGTTCCAGATGTATTTTTTCCCTTTTTAAGAAAAATAAAATTTACCCTTTTTATGAACAGAATTGGATTTTTGGTGTCCTAGAAAGTTTGTGAATGTTGTTTGATTAGCTGATAGCCACAGCTAATTTCCTTTGTTTTCTTTCTCAGCTATTCCCCAGAGCTGGGGGTGAAAGGGCTTGAGGGTACCCCACAGGGAGGAATTTCCCAAGTGCTCCTTCCTGGGTTCAAAGGGTTTGGGGTTTTTTTGCATTTGAGTGGTGGCAGCATTTACCAAGCCAAGGTCAGAGAAAAGCTGTAACCTTGGGAGTGTAATACAAGCCTGGAGTGGCAAGTATTAATTTTTCAAATCCTTGCAGGCCCCCACTTCTGCACTCAGAGTGAAAGAGTTGGGATTAGCTCTGACAACATCTCTTGCATGCCACAGTCTGCGTGAACCAGCCAATCTATGTCCATACTCATAGATATCTGTGACGCACATATCCCCCTTCTTGGTGTCTCTCTAATAGTATCCTTATTGAACTCTCATTCACAACTCCTTTATGCTCCCTACTTCTGGATTCCAAAACAACCTAGTAGAATCGCTCCTTCCTTTCTCTTTATGAACTGCACATAGAGGATGTAGATGTAACCCATTTGGCATTTTTCTTAAGAATACGGAATAACCCTATAAATCTTTGTAATCACTGAGCAAGTTCAAATATAGCTAATTGTTTTATCACAGTTATAGGATAATAATTCCACTTGATATTTACCATAAAAATAAACACACCAAGAAAAACAAATAGTGGTGCGCCTGCATCCTCATAAGGATATAGAATCCATTTCTATTAGACTTCAACTGTTATTTTCAACTGTACAATATTTAAACTCCTTACCTTAACACAAAAGCAACTTCCTCAGTGTATATTTAAATCATTCAGTACAAGAGGTGTTCCAGCAAGTAATGAAAAACAGTTTACTATATCATAGTAAATATTTGACTGGTTCTTCAAATGAAAATTGCAACATCTCAATATTTACTTTTACTCAGAAGTGTTGATGATTTTTCCTACTGAGCAATAAAACGGAAATTAAAAGAGCATTCATAATCATATGATGGGCCTTTAACATAATTAATATTTGCCAAAATGCTCTGTATTCTGATTATTTGTGAATCAGAAAATGTAAAACTTACAAACACATTCGAAACTGTTATTGTGCAAAAATGGCATCCAAAACATTGATTTTCATAGCTGTTCTCTGCCCTAAAGGGAACAGCAATTTCTCACTTTGTTAGTATGACAAGATGGAACTGTCATCTTCAAGCTATATCAGCGTGAAAGATCAGCACTTGCTGAGTATCCATCTCACACTACATACAGTTCCTAAAATGTTTATGCTACAATGGCAATTATAAAATTAACAGTGGCTGCCTGCAGATGGTTATCTGATCCATACCAAAAATAACATTTTATTATTAATTATGGCTGGTGTAATATCTCCAGAAACATTTATAACCACTTGAATTGATGAAAGAAAACTGAGATCTTATTTTATCTCCTTATCTACACAATCATTTTGTGAATGAATCTTCACTTATACGTTTATAAGGTTTCCTCAAAATGTCACTTAACTTATGTTCACCAAAAAAATTCCAAGCCAGTCCTATCCTCTCTTCAGAATAAAACGTATACATAACATATCTAAGTATAATCAATACACATAAAAGTAGTCTCCCTTTGGTCCTTCACTCAAAAGGTACATAATTACTAGTGTTTAAGGGGTCTAGACTCCTCATTTCCATCAGGAAAAACAAAGACAGAGGTTGTCTTCTGGGATTTCTAATGTGATATAGTGCTTTCTTCTTATGAAGCTGGACTTGGTATTTGTTTTAAAGTACTCATTTTCTAAATAATGTGCTGAATCCCTAGAGGTGACTTTAAGCCCTTCATAGCTTCATTGAGTATAAGGCCAGAAGGGAACATTAGAACATTCTTAAACATTAATTGATTTAGCCTCACCACACCCTAAATTTTACCAAAAGGGAAATGGAGGCACAGTGACTTGTCCAAGATCATATAAACCAACTAAGTGACAGACCTGGGATAAGAGCCAAAGTTTTCTAGCTTTCAATTGCATGGCCCCACCACAAGAACACTCTGCCCCCAAATTGTTCCTGAAGCATAGGGTGGGCAGCACACATACTGCAGTCCTCTGGCACGCAGATAATTTTGAAAAGTCTGTGACACTATTTCAGAGCAGCCTATTGCTCCTATGCCCGATTAGAGCTTTGCTTGATTGAGTTTATCTTAGTCTATATTGGTTGTGTCTTGTTGTTATTTCTCAGATAAAATTCATAGCAGTTGTTCAAGCTGGTGGAATCATTCCAAGCTGTAGTAACAAGAACAAATGTTTGTATTCTGACAAACTATGCATTTGCTTAATTTCTACTATAGATAAGAGACTACATAATTGTGAAGTAAGCTCTACAATTGCTTCCTGTGTTGTTCACAAGAAATTTTTTAGAAAGTCCTAGGATTTTTTTAAAAGTTGTTTTGCAAATGAACAAATGCGAAGTTCAAAGTCACACAGTTGACACTCTAACCTCAGTTCCCATGATGGAACAGCATTTTGTAGATAACTCCATAAAATGAGGATGGCATTGTCAGCATTAACTTTAAATTTCCTGGCTTTTGTCAGCTTGCATGAGTAACTTCCCCTTCTCTTTTTCATAGTTTTATAATGTATTAAATATAATGAATAAAGGAGACTCAGACAGCAAAGAAACTCAAATATGACAATATAATTAAATTACTCAGCATCCAGAAATCTCCTGGTTTTCAGCTCTGTGATTTAAATACAATGCCAATTCAATTTCCTTAAACACTTGACAGGACCTATTTTCAGAGAGATTTCTTGCTAACAGGCTTTCAGTAACATTAAGTGCTCACAAAGTGCACAGAAGTTGTATTTTATCGCACAGCCCTAATTGAGCTGTCTGGGCTTAAGTAGCTGAATGTTACAGAAATGTTTATTATACAAGCCCACTTAATCTGAACCTAGAAAAGAACGTTTCTGTAGCTTTGGGTGTAATTTATCCCTGCAAAAGGCAAGCAAAATGCCTTTTATCACCCTCTCATTTCAGTGAATTATGTTTATGGAGTTCTTCTACAGCGATGAATCTGGTTTCACTCCAACCTGAAGAGGAGTAAAGTCTCAAATACCTCTCTCACTTGGCTCTCATTATGTTTGATGTAGCATGTTTCTGATAAAAAAAATGCCTTTATTCCATTTAGTATACAATAGCAATCATTTATACCTCCTCATATGTATAGCTAGTATCTATTCATATTCTATCAGCCACAGTATGAATCTAGAGATAACGAAACATATTTTATTTTCATTTTTATTTTTAAATTACATCAGTTTGCCTTTTGCTCCATATTCTTATCTGGTATTCATTTTCTTTACCTTTGTTTCAAGCATCTCTTCAAGTGGCTTTAAAAGCATTTACAAATACAAGATTTAAAAAAAAATCCAGAGATACAAATAACTGCACATGGAAATGGACTTTGACTTAAAGTAACTCACCCAAGCCAAAAAAATAAGGTACCCTACCTCCCCCTCCATTTGTCCATCCCATATTCCTCATTTTGCCACTTCATCATATATTCCTCATATGCCATTCATATAACAAAACAGATGAGTCTAACAGCACATGCCCTAAAGTTCAAGAGATCCGGGATCTGTCAGACCAAGAAGGAGAATGAGCTCCAGAGCAGAGGGACCCCAACAGACAAACCTTGCCAGATGCCTGTTCTCCTCATTTCTACCTGAGGGAAACAACAGATGGGACGAATTGAAATGAAGAGCAAAAGTAGAGAGTGGGGTTAATTTTTTTTCTCCAAAAAGAACAAAACACATATCACACTATAAACATACATAAATATTCTTCTAATGTTACTCTTCCCAATAAGCAATTGCTGTAGTTATCACAGAGACAGTAGATCACAAATGGAAGAGGACATGGCTCCTGTGATCACAAATGAGAATTCCCTGGTCCCCGATCAAATCCTCTCTTCTTTTTACCTCCTTTTAAAACGTCTACATGTCTTTATCCCCCCTCTGAATGTCTTCTGCTTTACCAATTTATGCATTTTGTTACATTTCATTTACTTTTCTGAAGTGTTGTCTCATTATAATTCAGAATCTACACTAGATCTGCACCTTGATTGACTGACTGATTTTTTTCCCCCTATGTCCACGCTTGGCAGGCATTTAATAGTAATTAAAGATTTCTCTAATCTGTTCAAAGAGTATTCAGATAATCAACAGGCAGTGACTTTGATTGATAGTCACTGTCATGAAAACTAGAAGATGAGACCTTTGAATTAATTTCCTCAAAGAAAAATGCTGTAGAGAGTAAGTTCCAGACTAACACAGAGACATATTTTTACCATATGCCAGTGTTGCTTAAAAGGATGGTGCAGGCTACCAGAGTCTGGCACAATAAGAGAGATTTGCTGCAGCTGTCTGAATTTCTCTGTGATCTCATTTGCCCTGGAGGTCTCTCTCCTTCTCTTTGTTAGACTAGACTCCTCGTAGTATGACATATCAACTAGAAATCCATAGCAATAAAACTAGCACTGAAACAATCTTGGCTGCTGAGAAATTAAGACAGAAAGTGAATCCCATGGGTTTTAAAATAATGAGAAGAGATGGCAAAACCAACAGTAGTGGTAAAAGGGCAAGAACAGCTAAAGAGTCGCCACGGGTCATCATTGGAAACATATTATTTCAGTATACATTCTTTTGATTTAGTGCCTGCTACATTAGGTCTATAGTATCACAAAAGCTAATAAATCATTGCTCTGGATGACAGCTTCAGCACCTGTGCTTCATCATACAGCAGGGAGTCTTGTAAATTACCTAGAGAAGCAACTGGTGACCATACAGCATGTGTGAGAGAATAATTCAAGGCCTATTTCAGCACACTGATTAGGCTTGTTTCGTTATATTTTCAATAGTATTAAAAACACATCCCTAGTAAGATTTACCCTTATTCCTTGATTAGTTTGAGTTACCATCATTTTAACATCTTGGGCTTACAAAGATGCATTATATATTATCTCTGAAGTGGTTCCTGTGTATCTTTCATAATATACTGGGAATCCTAATAATTTAAAAGTGACAGTAGTGGCAGAAGAGTGATCCTATGAGTGCAAAGGGACTTACTATGTCAGGATCATTTAATTGTTTATATTTTTAGGTAAATATATTTATGTATTGACAGTAAAGCTGTACAAAATGTTTGCCTCAGTACTGAAAATACTTGACATTTGCCTTTTCTCAAGTTCAAGTTGTATGCAGGAGCATACATTTGTTCAAATAATTTTCATGTTAATGAAATATTAGAACTGGACACAGAGGGCCAGATTACCTGGTGGTGTAAATCAGTGCAGCTCCATTGACTTAAATGGAATTTCACCTGTTTACACCAAAAGAGAAATTTGGACCAATTTTTTCACTAGCTAGACATCTGTAAAATTTTAGGACACCTTTGGATGCTGTATTTCAAATTTCACGTTGGGGATTGTAACATAGTAGAGGTCACATGGTGTGGCTTCTGGTTCTCTGTTGGGCTGATTCCATGCAGTGAATGAAATATTTTTGCTCAAATTAAAAAACAAAGCACTCTTTTGAGGGGAAAAAGCTAGGCCTAGGAAAGTCAGTCCCAAAGGAGAAGAAGGAGGTTATTTAATAATTTTGGAAGTTTAAAAGGTTGCATATGCTTTCCATATCTATTCCAGCCATTAATGGTGCCTACTATTATAAGGAGCAAATCAAAATAGAAAATCCCTATTGAACATGTAAATGAGACAGCCCACAGATAATGTGGAGAAATGCTGGACCAGACTGTGTGGTGTTCTGAGATTCCACCCCCTGCAGCAGTGCTGGGGTATTACCATGGCTCTAGTTATGGTTCATTAGTTCTCAGGGCAGATCTGTTCCACTCACAACCTTGGTGCAGGTTACAGCAGCCTCAGGGCAACTCTAAATTTTTCCAGCTGACTATAATTCCTGAAGGACCCTACATTAGGTGAGCCTAGCCAGAGTGCAACTCACTAACCATGCCTCCATATGCCAACACCCCACCCCCCAGTTGGGTCAAATGGTGGAGGGGGGGGGTGCAGTTCTGCAAAGGTGACAGCCATGTTCATAATACTCCGGCTGAGGGCCTTCCTACAACAGTGGAATTTTCAGCTGTCTAGATCCAGCTGCTTTCTAGCCCCTTTGTGCTGTTCAAATGCTGCAAAAGTGTAAACAAGAATGTAGCTCACTGAGTAGCAAAGCATTAGAAGTGTCTTGTAAAATGAGCAGTGACTTAAAGATGCGGTCCTATGATATCATGCATAAAGCAATATTTTGGCAAAAAGCTGCCATGGTAAAAGCACAAGCTCTAGATAAAAGCATTCCTTCAATTGGACACTGTAAGCCTGGTGATGGTGATATGCCAATGCTCTGACTTAATAAACATACCCATCTGGGGTGAAATTCTGGCATTAATTTCAGGGGGCTAGCATTTCAACCCTGGTGTCCATCATTTATTCCCTGCCACTACAAATTAGCTCAGACCCACCACAACCAATGGAACCACAGAGTCAGCCTTAGGTACCGAAACCAGCTATTTGTGCAAAAACAATTTGAATATTAAGCTGCAGAAGTAAGTTTCAGGACTTAGTTTGGTGTATGACAGGTTGCCACTTTTTTGTACTTAACAGAGATTTAATGGCAATATAGAAAATTTGAATGCATGCCATGCAACTCTGAAAAACACCCATAAATGGGTTTCATTAGAGGGCACACAACAGCAGGGGGTCATTATCCAAGGAGAATCACAAAGACATTATAGTCTTGAGACTGTAATGAGAACACACTTGTAAAAAGGTTTCATACTGTTGTCCATTCTTATTTTGGTCTTGGTCGCTAAAAATGGTTTCAGTACGTTTTTTCTTCATTGTTTCATTTTTTTGTCTTGTTACAATCTGTCACAGGAACAAAACTCAGAAGATTAGTGCTTCAAGAACTTTCTAAAAATTACAAGTAACTCAAAAGAAGTCTGAATTTCTTCATTTCAGCCTATTTTAATGTCCTGCAGTATAATTGGCAGATCGTTCTGCTTGCTTTCACACTTGTCTCTAGCCTCACTAAATTGTTGGTCAGAGGTGAAATAGATATCCAACCAAAACACAGACTGTTGAGAACACTATAACGAATATTGCATAATAGTATCTTGGCTTGATTGTATTAGCCGTAAAAATCCTGCTAAATCATTCTCACAAAAAAGTGTCTGGTTCTACTGGGACATTACATGAACAGGATATGAATGTCCTATGAACATGTACAAGATATCCTAATGCAGGAAAGGTCCAAAGGTTGAAATAAATAAACAATTATTATTTACTGTTTATATTCTGATAATGCCAGAGGCCCCAGTCATAATAAAGGACCCATTTTACTGGGCAGTGTACAAATTCATATATGACAGTCCCTGCTCCAAAGAGTTAATAGTCTAAATGAGGACAAGCTGCAACAAGTAAGTGTAGAAAACACAAGGAACATGTATACTACAGGAAACAGAAACATGGAGTTGCATGGTTAACCATGTACATAATTTGTAAGCTACAAAATGTTTTGTTTATTATACGCAAATAAACAAACCAGATGTTGATGGGTCTTTAACAAGCTACCTGGTTAGTTATAATTAATTTGTTGTCATTTATAATCTGAGTTGGAAAACTTGGCTTAATATCACTACTATTTTAAGGATGTATGCATTTGCCCACTTTTCATTTCTAAGATTGAGGGTCTGTCCCACGTGTGCACTCTTTGATTCAGTTGAAGCTGCACAATCCCCTTGAAAGCAGACAAATTAAAATCTTACAGAAAACTACTATTAAGGTCCAGAACATTCAGTTATTATGAAAGTCTAAATTTTACCAATCACATTTTTAACACATTGTTTGTTGTACCTCTTGCATTCTTTGCTTAGATGCTAGTAGTTCACAGATCTCCACATTTTTTCATGGTTAAAGCACTGCAGGAATATCCAGTAAGAGTCCGAGCAAGCCACATTTAGGTGAGAGAAATAGTTAGGATAAATGATCAGCGGATTGGTTTATCATTGGGAATCATCTCAAGTTAGAAGATGATATCAATAAGGGAGATAAAGAAGTCACACAAAGCAACTGGCACGTAAGTGTTTACTCACTTGCTAGGATAATGAACATTGCACTGAATATGCAAGATTTTTTAAATACTTGACCTATCCCTAAATCCATCAAAATACTCCAGTTTACCTGGCAGCTAAAGATGGTCAGGAACAAAATAAATTACACCCAAAGAACTGACTCACTATTGGCCAGATTACGATATCTGTATTCACGTCAAATACCTTGTACCATAAGTAGTCCCAATGAAGTCAACAGAAGTACTTGTGAAATGTGGTACTACTTAACTGATCTAGCAGACAAGGGCACAATAAGATCCCAGGTCTGGAGACTGGAAGTTGAAACCGGACAAATTCAGTCCAGAAATAAAGCACACATTTTGAACAGCAAGGGTAACTAACCCCTGGAACAACTTGCCTATGGATATAGCAGAGTCGCCATCACTGAAATCTTTACATCAAGATACAAACGATACTCTCTAACTCAGCCAGAAATTATACACTTGATGCAGGAATTACTGGGTAAAATTCTATGGTCTGTGTCCTTGTCTACATAGCAAAGTTGCCCCAGTTTAATTCAAATACTGTTTTTAAGATGATTTCCGTTAAACTGGTGCAAACCCAGTTATTGACTCTCTTATTTCAGTTTAAGCGTGACTTACTGCAATTTAGTTTAAACCTGATTTAAGCTAAACCTAAAAAATGTTGAAGTAAGCCAAAAAAGAGTATTCAAAAAAACAAGTTTAACTAAATTGGTTTAAATTCAGACCTTAGACTAAACCAGAGAAACTTACTAATGTAAATAAACCCTGTGTTATGAAGGAGTCCAGATTAGACAATCATAATGGTCCAGTCTGGTCTTAAAATCTATGAATTAATGTGAGTAAGCATATCTGCCCCTATCTTTGGACCAAGTCTATAGTGGATTCAGGTAAGCTGAGCATGGTGGTTCTCAACAGTTCATTTAAACAATACAAAATCAAAATCTTTCTTCCTAAAGCTAAATAGTGTAGCACGGCTAAACCATATGTTTTAAAATATCTAGGTCCTATTTGCTCATGCAAATGAGCTATAAACAATATTTGCATTAGTCTACATATGTATACAGGATACATCTCTATGAGTGTACATGATTTATTTTTCTATAAATTGACATGGATAAAAGACAGACTCTTTAGTGGAAGATCCCAAATTGTGTGGCTATTAGTTGCAACTAGATAGCCACCAATATGCATATTTACAACATATAAAACATGCATTCAGAGTGTGACGGTATGCACATAAGGGAGACTGTCAAATCTGGCTGGAAAATAAACATAGTGTGTTCATATATATTGTATATTAGCACCCTGGGGTGAGATTTTCATAGGAACTAAATGAACTAGGCACCCAATTTCCACTGACTTTCAGCTGGAGCTGGGTGCCAAGCTACCCTTTGTACATTTGAAAAAAAACCTCCCCCATCATTTTTGTTAGGGTGAGGTATGTGAAATGGGCTTGTGGCCTCACTCCAGTTGTTGGTGGACATAAAGTCCACATCACAAAAAGGTCTATTGCAATTAGTACTAATCTGTCTCAACAGAAAGGCCAAATACTGGGTATTTATGAAAAATAAATTGCCCGGTGGGTCCCTAAAAGTGGTGCCTCCATGATGGGATTTAAGCACTTTGGTCTGGCAGTGCAGGGGAAGCTGCTCTACTGCTGCCTGTGCTGTATGTAATCTGTGGATAAAACACTTCATTCTCCAGGGCTGTCAAACTGGTACCTTTCACTAGTACTAAAACACTACAAAACAGTTATACATTCTACCTATGTTACACTGTATCTTTTACAAAGGTTCCTATTTAACCTGCACTAAACCAAACTTTCCTGCATTAGGCAGATCTATACTTAAAACACTGCAGCAGCGCAGCTCTTTAGTGAAGACGTTACTATGTCAACAGGAGAGCTTCTCCAATTGGCATAGTTAATCCAACTCCACGAGAGGCAGTAGCTATGTCAAAGGGAGAAGCCCTCCCATCAACATAGCGCTGTCTACACTGGGGGTTAGGTTGGTATGTTTGCATCACTCAGTGGTGTGGATTTTTCACACCCCTGAACAACGTAATTATACTGATGTAAGTTTGTAGTGGAGACCTGGCTTTAGTCTGCTAACTTGTGCAGTGTCCTGACTGTGGCTTTTATTGATTCCACCCAATAGCATTTTGACTAACAAGTTTAACATTGAAACCAACAGCTGCAATGTGGCAGCAACACATTCTCTCTTTTTCATTTTGATAATGTTTCTCCCAGCACTCACAAGTGATACAGTTCCTGTTATTCAAGGTAACGATGAGCATAACTCATGTCTGCCAAGGCATTATTGTATGTATACTTTGGCATAAAGGGGACTCTTAGGATGTCTAATGTGATGTCCTTTGCAATCTGTTATTAGAGTATGCATCACCTTGCTAATTAATCATACCATTATGGATACTGAAGACATGACAACTGAGAAGGATTGAAATGCAGTGTGTGGCCAAGATTAGGAAAAGTTATTTAAAAATAAAGTACGGTAAGAATAATAAAGATAGGTTGTGAAATGCTGCAGATTGGTGCATAAAACTGAGAAATTTTAATCAGAAAGCTTCTTTTAAGTATCTGTTTATAGTAAAACAAAGACAGGAAAAGAAAAGAATAAAGCAATGTGAACTCTCTTCTGTTGAAAATGGAGCAGAAAAAAGAAGAGATTCTGAGGGTTTTGGGATGCAAACCAATATAATTAAAAACTAAATTGATAAATACGTCAGCTCTCTATTTACCTACACTGTCATTTTAAGCCAGAAAAGGCTGATGCATTTAGTCAGTCATCGTCAGTACTGCACAGCATCATTAATCTCTTTGCCTGTTTATGTGCTATGGCTGGTTTTACTTTGCTTGTGTGTACTTTGCTGCCACCTCCAGGAAATTGTGGTTATAAAAAAAACCAACCCCAAAGGTGGGGTTAGCTCCAAGGCACAATATTTCAGACATTTGAAGCATGGGTTTGATTTAGTTTTTTGAGACTATTTTCACTAGAAATCTGTTGGCAAACAAAACATTGGCAGACATGGAATTGATGATAGCTTACAGATGCAGAAGCTGCAGGCTGCTTGTTAGGCAAGCAAAATAGCACTTTAAAATAATACTCTATTTAACAATGCTGAAATGCAGAAGCACTATTAAAAGATATTTACAACATACATTCATACGAAACGAGTCCATCATGAGTAATGCTTCTGCAACAAAAGTCACGAAAATGAATAGTGACTAGATAGTTATTATTGAGAACTATAAAATACTTATTTTTGTTTTTAACTGTCTAAAGCATACAAGACACATTGCCTAGTTTTTAACGGTTTAGCAAAGATTGCAGGTAAAACAAAGCTCCACAATCCTCTAAATAGCTAAATGATAATTGAACAGACACATTTTTTCTTTATGAATGGACTATTTAAATCTTAATAGCTGATAATATGAGATACCATTAAGGAAATATTTTTTCCCAGAAATGTTGCACTGAAATTATATTCTTCATATTGTACTACTGCATATGAATGAAATTTGCTATGCTACAATAAATCTATTAAATGGTAAAACATACTTTATACATGCTATAAATCACTGTACAACAGTCTTTTTAATCTCTTCTCACATGGAAATCTTTTTATGCCTCTAATCATTTTTGTTACCCTTCTCTGGACATTCTCTGATGTTATGGCACTA
Organism: Malaclemys terrapin pileata; assembly: GCF_027887155.1. Classification (NCBI taxonomy): domain Eukaryota; kingdom Metazoa; phylum Chordata; order Testudines; family Emydidae; genus Malaclemys; species Malaclemys terrapin. The sequence goes on from NC_071509.1 coordinate 97,579,625, forward strand.
TAATATTTTCTGTACTGTACACTATCCCCTTCTGAATTCAGCCTAATATCTTTTTTGTTTTCTTGACCACCACTGCACACTAATCAGATATCTTCAACCATCCACAAGCACAACTCTGTCTTTTTCTTGAGTTACTACATGTATGATTATCAGTGTGCATGAGTAGTTTACTCGTCTGCCTGTGAATAGTTCAAGTTGCTCCTTCCAACATATGTTACTTTGCACTGTCTGCACTGTATTCCATCTCTCTTTGTTTTGCCCAAATGCCTAGCTTTGTTGTGTTCTCGTGAAGAGCCTCATACATTTCTTGACTTCACCAACCTAAATAATTGTGTCATTTACAAATTTTGCTACCCCACTGTTCAAACTCTATCTACCAAACCAATAATAAATATAGTACATAACACTGATCCCAGTGCAGATCCTTGGGGCATCTCATTATTAACCTTTTAAAAGCACCGTACACTTGCTCAGAAAAATGGCTGCAGCTCATGTTCTGTTTGTGGACTTACTATAAAAATAATTTTACTTCTAACTTTAATTTAAAATAACATCCCATTCCAACTTAAACCTTTTCTGAAAAATATTCAGACTTACAAGTAATAATCTGAGATGGGCAGAGAAAGCTCACTGAAGAAACCACCATTAGAACCTACCTTCGTTAACAAAATATGTTTTGAAATTATTCTTCTACTACCACAACAACCTTCTCTAATATAATTCTTCTAAAGATGTAAGCACATTGTGCATCTCAGATCCATTGTCTAGAGTAAATGGGCCAAATGTGCAGTCACTGAGCCAATGGATTTATGACAATTTACACCAGCTGAATATCTGGCATCAAGACCATATCACTCCCAATGGCAGAAAAGTTTCTTCCACCCTGTCAGCACTGGAGCAGAAATCTTTCACTATGGGGAGAAATGACCTCATGTTGAGAGTCAGCAAAAGGATCATGGGCCACTTAAGTCCCCAAAATAGGTCTTTAGTGGAAGTTAAGTGATGCATGGGCTTTGTGTTGGTCCTTTGCACAGGGTGAATTTACCCTGCAAATGGATCTGTATGATATTTCCCTTGGTTTTTGAGGCACACACTCATGGACTGTGAACCAAGAGTTCAACCAACACAAATGGCTTTAGTGCTTGTCTACATAGTACATTAGTCTGCATCAGAGGAGTGTGAATTCTAGTCTGCAACCACACATTGTGCACTAATTGGCATGCATTGACACTGCTGGCATGCATTAAAGATTCCTAGTGTGCATTAAAGTAGTCCTGACAGCATTACATTCACACACATTAAGGAACTTTTAATGCATGCCAGCACGGTCCACACGGGCCAGTTAGTGCATGACATGCTAGTGCACATCGGAATTTACACCCCTCTGGTGAGGATTAATCCACTGTGTAGACATGCCTTGTTGTTTTCCCTGTTTAGAGCAGTGTAAATTCAGATAGGTTTTTTTTACTAAGGTATAGCTCAGATTCACTGCTGAAATCATTCAGAATTTTCATCTATAAACAGTTTCCCTTGAGAGCCAGTTACTCTGTTTTTTCTACTAATTTTCTTGCATTTGTTTATGCAGAGCAACCAGCCAATATTTATTAAGTATATATTGTAATTAGATACCATACACTGAGCTGAAAAATGCATCTTTAACTAAGGCTCACAAAAGGTTAACACTGCGTGTTGAACTTTTCTATAGGCATTGAGCAGTAATCTTTCTATCTAAAAAAATTGTGAAAAGCATAGTAACATGAGCTTTTATTGATTTATTTCATGGTCATGATTACAAAAATAACTGAGCCACAAAAATGCATAGAGGCACAGTTGTGTTTATGATAGGTACAGAAGTATACTTGCTTTTTTAAATTCAGAAGGCTCCATTTAATTTCTCTCTTTTTTAATGGTACTCACTTGCTTTCCTCCAGGAATTTGAAATGTTTACGATTAGTTTACATGTAACATTAACTTTAATACATCTATTTATAGAGTTGAATACAGGAGTTCAATTACTCAGTGAGGGGAAAAGACAATAACAGAAAATGTGGAAATGGTGGAAGTGCTTAATGCCTTTTTTGTTTCAGTTTTCACCAAAAAGGTTAGTAACAATCACATGTCTAACATGAAAACAAGGTAGGATCTCAGGCTAAAATAAGGAAAGAACAAGTTAAAAATGACTTAGACAAGTTAGATGTCAAGTCACCAGGGCCTGATGAAATACATCCTAGAATAGAATCAAGGAGCTGACTGAGGAGATGCCTGAGACATTAGTGATTATCTTCAAAAATTCATGGCAGACGGGAGAGACTAGAAGAGGACAAATATAGTGCCAATCTATATAAATGGGAATAAGGACAACCCAAGGAATTATAGACCAGTCAGCCTAACTTCAGCACCCAGAAAGATAATGGTGCAAATAATTAAGCAATTTGCAAACACATAGAAGATAATAAGGTGAGAAGTAACAGTCAACATGATTTGTCAAGAACAAATCATGTCAAACTAACCCAATACCTTTCTTTGATAGGGTAGCAAGCCTTGTGGATAGGGAGTAAGTAGTAGATATAGTATATCTTGACTTTTGTAAGGCTTTTCATACTGTCTCACATGACCTTCTCATAAACAAACTAGACAAATGCAACCTAGATAGAGCTACTGTACTAAGGTAGGTACGTAACTGGTTGGAAACCCATTCCCAGAGAGTAATCAGTGGTTCACAATCAAGCTGTAAGGACATATCGAGTGGGTTCCCACAGAGATCGGTCCTGGATCTGGTTCTGTTCAATATCTTCATAAATGATTTGGATAATGGCATAGAGCAGTGGTTTTCAACCTTTTTTCATCTGCAGACCCCTAAAATTTTTGAATGGAGGTGCAGACTCCTTGGGAAATCTTAGACATAGACTGTGGACCACAGATTGAAAATCACTGGCATAAAGAGTACACTTATAAAGTTTGCGGATGATACCAAGATGGGATGGGTTGCAAGTGCTTTGGAGGATAGAATTCAAATGCAAAATGTTTGGGACAAACTAGAGAAATGGTCTGAAGTAAATAGGATGAAATTCAATAAGAAAAAAGGCAAAATACTCCACTTAGGAAGGATCAATTGCACACATACAACATGGGAAATGACTGCCTATGAAGGAGTACCACAGAAAGGGATCTGGGGGTTGTAGTGGATCATAAGCTAAATATGAGTCAACAGTGTAACACTGTTGCAAAAAAGCAAATATCATTCTGGGATGTATCACAGCAGGAGTGTTTTAAGCAAGACATGATAAATAATTCTTCCACTCTACTCCATGCTGATAATGTCTCAACTGAGTATTGTGTCCAGTCCTGGACACCACATTTCAGGAAAAATGTGGACAAATTGGAGAAAGTCCAGAGGAGAACAACAAAAATTAATAAAGTTCTGGAAGACATGACCTATGAAGAAACACTGAAAAAATTGGACGTGCTTAGTCTGGAGAAGAGAACACCTGAAGGGAGAACATGATAACAGCTTTCAAGTATGTAAAATGTTGTTCTCCTTAACCTCTGAAGATAGAAGCAATGGGCTTATATTATAGCAAGGAAGATTTAAGTTGAACATTAGCAAAAACTTCCAAAATGTCAGGGTAGTTAAGCACTGGAACAAATTGCCTAGGAAGGTTGCGGAATCTCAGTCATTGGAGATTTTTATGAACAGGTTAGACAAGTACCTGGTCTAGTTATTACTTAGTCCTGCTTCGGTGCAGGGGACTGGACTAGATAATCTATTGAGGTCCCTTCCAGTCTACACTTCTATGATTCTTCTATGATTCAATGATTATTATGGCAATGGGGACATATAAGTAGATAGAGTCAAATTCTCTTCTAAGTTATACCAGTGCAACTACACTGACTTCAATGGACATGTGCTGGTGTAACGGGGAACAACAGTTGGCCCATTGCTCTGAGAATAGTGTTGAAAATGTTCTGAAAAATGAACAAGTATCTGAACTATTACTCCAATAGTAAAAGCAGTGAGATTAGAATAAAGGTCCAGCTGTCAGGAAAATCCCACATTCTAACTGGATAGAAACATTCATCTATACCAAGACACTGGTCAAATCACATGATTTCCTAGAAACCTAAAGCAGTAAGCCATGCTGTAAACCAATTCCTATTTTTGAAATGAGTTTTTCCTGAAGAAACAAAATTACAAAGAATTCACACTAGGAGAAAGCTGTGATAATACAAAGTACATCAGCACTCCATCACCATGGATGCATCTGTGTGGACATTATTGAGACAAAGAAATGTCTGAAAGGAGGAAGCTAAGTATGCAGATAGTAGATGACAATGGCGGAACGTAGTGGATATGTTACAGAAATTCTAGTGCAGTACAGGCAGGAGTACTCACACAACAAATAACAAAATTGTATATGATCCCAAGTAAGAGCAGGAACTTGAAATAAAGGAAAAAGAATAAAGGCCCAGATCCTCAAATGTATTTAGGCACCTAAGTCCCATTGAAATCAATGAGAGAGTCAGGCACCTAAATATTTTGGGGATCTGAGCCAAAGACAATAGGGGGTTGGTTAAACAGACGAGCCATAGAATGTAAGTAGGATACAAAAGAAAATTATTATAGATATATTTAATACATTTCTTGATACACATTCTTTTCTTGATCAGATTTTGCATAATATTTCTAGAAGGTTATTCAGACTTATAGATTTCTTCTTAAACAGTATTTGTAGCAAAGATGTTGATATAATATATTTGAAATCAAGCCCTAAAACACATTTATATGACCATATTTCCAAATGATAACTGCGATTCTGTAAGCATTGGAAGTATGCAGTAATAGAAAGCTATATTGCATATTTTTCTCACTATCATTCACTTGCTACAACAGTTCCTTGTAAACATAATTCCAATTAGATATTCATCTCATATAGACTTCTGCAGTCAACATTCTGTATGGCTAGTCACAAGAAACATCAATATGCCCTACCCAATGTATTTTCTTAACTGAAAAGGCATGCATGAGTCACATGCTGTTTATTGTTGGCTTTATTGATTTAAATGCCTTCTTGCACTTTTACTTGTATATTCAGGAGGAGGAGGCCATTAGCGAAGACTCCATGACAAAGATGATATGAACTGCCCAAAGTGAACACACCATGAAGTGAACATTTTATACCTTTAAGGGCAATAGAAAATTAAAGGTTATAAGTATGTCAAGCTGTTTTGGCCGCTCTGTGCTTAATTAGTGGGTAACAAAGCTTCTTGAAGCTTCACGCATATGTATTTCCAGCACAGTCTCTGCACCCCACATTGTATTAGTGAAATTACAGTGTTTATTCAGCTACAGTCTTGAATAGGGTTCTTTAAAAACAACAACTACAACAAAAAACAACTTTTAATTTGAGACAATATTTTTGCATCAGTTAAAGTACAGGAGGGGGAAATAGCTCAAAACTCCATGTTTTATATTACTTCACAATTTTAACACCTAACATACTAATTTTAAACAATTAGAAATAGTAACTAGAAAAGAATGAAATGAGGTAATTTGTAACTCAGAGGGCCAAATCCTGCATTCTTTCTGGTCTGTGGCAAAAATTCCACTGACTTATGAAATCAGGATAAGGCCCAGAATCAAAAAAAGATCAAAATGAAAAAAGACCTGTAGTATTAAATTATCTAGTTCAATATTGTCATTGTAGGGTGGGTGCTATTCAGGGCTAAGTGACATTAAGTAGTCCCATCGAAATCAAATTGCCCTAAGGTACCATTTAATGGTGGCAGAATTTGTGTCTCGTCCATTTCAGTTTTAATATATAATGTACTGCAACATCTGTGCAATTTTATTATAGGAAGATAATACTTATAAATGTTATTGTAAAAAGAGTGTTTCTGGTTACAAGCCATTATCTGTAAAGACATCAAAATTTCCCAGTGTTTCTCTTTCAAATGTAAATATTTGTGATTTTTAACATCACAGTATTCAAAGCTAGACAAGCCACCCCTTTATACTACTATTTTTATTCAGAATGCTTTGAATAATATTTGCAGTCAACATTTTGTTTGCTGGGAAAATCATATTCTTCCCTCTTTCAATTGCCATTGTCTCTCCAAAGCCTCTGTGGAGGCTTTACTATCATTATTAAATACAATGACATCCTTTAGAGTCTTCAGAAATTATTACAACCAATTACAGAAAAGTATGTAAAGTGTTTCCATTATTAAACACAAAAGGGTAGATTGTGCCTTTAGCCACTGCTTTGTCTATGGGGCAGTACATTGCTGCTTTACCTCAGGAGGAATCCAAGTCACAATTCCACCCCTTCCAGACACTTATCATTAATAGATTAATTCCTCCTCCTACCCAAATCTCTGGTGCCAGCTGTATTGGCCAGTGAATTATGGGGGCAGAGCCAAAGTGCTGCCCATTTCCCAGTCTACTCTACCAACCTAGGCTGGGGCGAAGTAACAGATGTGAAGCTCCTACTCTCTCCTCCAGCCCCACTGACTGCACCTGCAGCTGAGAGGAATGAAGACCCTACAGGGGGGTTTATTTGGGGTCTTATACCCCTTTATGTCCCTGTACAGCCACATAATGTAGAGCTACAATCTGGCCCACAGTCACGATGGAAGCTAATATTAAATATGGCAGCAAGATCATACTGTTTGGGAAGTAAGAAACTGTGTATAACCTTTATTCTAGCTGATAGAAAATGATGCAGTATTCTATTATCTACACTGACAGATGATTTATTGGGATACTTTCTTTTCCTTCAATATGTTTTAAACCATTATTTTCCTCCCAATTGTACTGATTTTCTAACTTGCTCTATGTACAGGCCTGTATATGTCTGAACAGTCTTTTAAAAAAAAAAATAATTCTTAGCTCTAGAGATTATTAATTTTTAATGGCATGTTACAATGGTGCATTTTCCCCAGTGCATTGTTGTTTAGGAATATTGTTATAGCCAGTTTTCTTACAAAGTGTAAAGGATGGTTCCAAGCTCTAGAGTTTGATCTTCTGGCACAAAGTCATTACACATTACGCAACCAACCCAGACATTGTCAAGATAGGAATGCTTCTTTCTTTTATTTACTATTTTATTTCATTCCCACCTGACCTAGCTCATTCTACATCTGATCATTTCAAATGAGCTTCAGGTTGCTAACTAGTTGAATAGTAATAATTCTAGTTTACTATTTCTTCAGACTCAATTCAGTTATATGGAGAAACTGCGCTTACACATTATTCAATAATTTCTGAAACAAGTTTGGGCAGGGATTTTCAAAAGTGGCCTCTCTCTTAGGCCGCTTCAGTAAAATATTGATTCCAATGACAGATAGGCCAGTAATGAGCCTTTTTGAAAATCCCACCTTTGACGTGTAAATCAAGCTTTGCCCCTTAATTTCAATCAGACCTTTGTAGGCATCCAAGCCCAGATTTTTAAAGGTATTTAGGTGTGACTCACTCTGTGTTGCAATGCCAAACTGGTTCATTTTCAAAAGGGATTTAGACTGTCAATGGGATTTTGGCTCATAAGTGCCTAAAACCCTTTAAAAATGAGATTGAGGCTCCTGAGTGCAGCAATGCCTATACCTTTAAAAATCTCCGCCTTCAAAAATCTGCCTTTTAAAAGACATTTTTTCTCTCTGACTATATTAAATACAGTTCTGTTATTCTTAAAATTGAACAGCTTCATGCTCTTTGACAGCTAAGATTTACATTCAGTAACAATACATCATCTCTAGTAATTAATTTTTGCACAACAAAATTGAAAAAGGGGTTCCATTTCTCTGTTTTACACAATGTTATAAATTTTAAAACAAGAAAAGCAATCAGAAAGTAGAAGAGGATTTTGCAAGTAACTATTTTTCTCCAAATATTGTACATTATACAGCAAGTAGGATGCTATCAACAGGCTTTCTCAAGGCTGCTATAGCTTTAAAACTGTTGGAGTTTCCATCCATTTGGTTGCCAGATCTCATAATTCACAGGTCCTTCTCGTTGCACCACTTCATGAGGCCTCTGTCAGCAGGTCAGGAGCTTTGATTCTACACTGGGAAGTAATAAGAGAACCCAATCCGTAGGCTGAAATACCCGAAGGTGGGCCCCTTTATTACAGGCTGCTCTCTGGGAGCTTTCTCCCTGGTGATCGAGCCTAAAGCTTCAAGCTTCTCTCAAAGGTTAAGAATGTGCTGTATCACATAATCAGTTCAAGGTGACTGTTCTTCTAACATCTCCTGAATAAGGTCCAAAATCCCTCATGCTTGTCTTCTGTATAATAGCTCAAGTGGCAAGAGGCCAGTGGGGGATTGTGTCACCTCTTATATGGCAAACAGGAGGCAAGGGAGTAATTGGTCCCAGTGTCAGATATCCATAGTGATGAACCTTCTTAGCATATTCTTTAGGGTCCTGTTGAACCGTTCCCCCAGCCCATCCGTATGGGGATGGTGGACTGACATTGAGGGCTTTTATTTTCAAAATCTCACATAGTTGCTCCATTGTCTGGGACATGTAGTTTGTTCCCTGGTCCGGTATAATTTCCTGTGATACCCTAATGAGGGCAAAAATCATCATAAAGTGACTGCCTTGGCATTCATAGAGTGCAGAGTGTGGCCTCAGGATACTCGGGGGACATAGTCCACAACTACAAAATGTATTGGTAACTATAATGCTCTTTTTGAGGGGCCAGCTATGTCCATCCCAGCGCATTGGAATGATATGTTCACCAGCAGGAGGGGAATCAGGGAAGCTTTCTCCGTTGGCCCAAGGCCTGTGAGCTGGGTCTGGATTTCTTCTGCCTTCTGGTCTTTCTCAAGGTGATATTAGGTGGTTACCCTGAATCTCAAAATGAGGGAAGACTTCAGCTTGTTAAGGTTCCACTATTTCCCCATTGACAACTGCCACTTGGGTATAGACCTGTCTCAGCTCTCTGCTCTTCAATGAAGTTGGAGAATTTTGTTAGGATCTCTAACTTGGGTAAAGGACAGGTCTTCAAGTCAGGATAGGACTGGACATCACCCTGTTCTGCCATGTCCAGCTGACTGGAGGGCTCCTTGCAGCTTCACTGGTTCATGTGGAACTGAGGGCGGAGGTGCACAAAGGAAGCCTTGAGGCTCAGGAGAGGTCCCAAGAACTCCTTTAATAGAACCCCACTAACCGGTAGCAATCCGGTGTTGCAAGTTTCCAAGGCATGATTGATACTCATTTCTCCATGGTCAATGCAGCTTTCATTTTGGTATCCTTGGAGGGCTGGAGCGCACTCAGTACACAGATCCAGGAAAGGGACCTTTCACATCCAAAAGTTCTGCAGCCACTGATCACCATCCAAATCTGCATTGCAAACCAGTCAGTGCTCCTTGCTCTGCCCCAGAAGTGGCAATCCACGATGTGTAGCTACTCCATGCATGCCAGTGGCAAATTGGCATTTTTTTCCCCACAGTGTCCATCAGCAATCCAGTTCTTGTACTTGAACATCTCCACATCTTCTCCATCGCACAGCCAATTGTAGTAGTACTCATTCAAGTTCTGCAAATATAAAATTGTGCATCCTATGTCAGCAACGTTCATAAGAATTATGCTGAGCTGTGCAGAGTCTGTGCTTCTGCCAGAGAGATGGTGAAGACCGAAAAGCAGCATGCAGGACTGTGGGAGCTTTAAACAATGGCATGAAAATTATGGGATGGAACAAGCATTTTGGGAAGGAGAAAGTGGCATGGTGGGATCTTAACCTCTGGCTCCCAGAAATCCCTGGGTGAAATGGCAGCATCCCACAGAGCACTGCAAAAATGTCCTACAGGGCATTGTGCTGGACAGCAGTGCAGGGCACACTAAAATACCTATGTATGGTGCACCATGTTTTACATTGACACAAACACTCACAGTGAGGACACACAGCGCTTATACAAGCACCCAAGTATGCATGTACATGAGCGACATACTACAGTCAGTGGCTATACACCAATGTAACTTGCATCAACCAAACTTTGTAGTGTAGACATGGCCTCTTTTTGCTCAGAATGTGAACATGCAGAGCTTAATTCTCTGCTATCATGTGTAGCCATTTACACCTGTGCAAAGAGGGTGTAAACTGCTACCAAATTAGAATGGTAGGATTTAAATCCACATTGCATTGGTTTAGATGACTGCACAGGTACAAAGCAGTGGAGATGAAGGTTGTAACTTTTATATTTTCACATTTTGGGTGGGATTTTCAAAAGCTCCTAAATGTCTTAGGATCATAAGTCCCACTGATTTTGGGCTAAGTCATTTAGGCACTTTTAAAAATCCTACTCTACAATCATACCCCAAAATGTACCTTCAACTTTATGTACATTAAAAATTTTTTTTCATGCTACCTGAATAATTACTAACATGGTTATGTCTACAACAGGGAAACTCTGAAGTAATGTTATTGAGTATCATCCATTTATTTAAGAATGGGGATTACTTAATACAATGAATAGATGAATACACGGTTTCTTCCTCCAGGCTTAATTTATGTTCGCTCCTTTGTGCTCTGATTTGTCTGCATTCCCTGTTCAATCTGGTCACTTCTCATCTGGTCCCACAAAATCATTTGCACCTGCATCAAATTCCTCTCCAGTTTTCATTATTCTCTGATTCTCCATACAGTTTCTCGCCAGTCCACCGCTGTGGCTCCATGCCTGCCTAAATACTGGAAAAAATCTTCAATGTATATAAAGGGCATAGAGGTGAAAGGGGCAGTAATGCCACTGAAGAATAAATATAAAATTAGAGAATTAAAGTTAGCTTACGTTTGGTTAAAGAAATATGTTTTAAAGAAAGGCCCCACCTAGCAAGTAAAAGAAAGGCTTTGAAAGTAATGAGTTCTAAGGCCAGAAGGAATACAGTAGGCAGGATGTCTAGTTCAAAGAATAGCTAATGAAAGAAGAGGAAGTTTCTAACAAGGCCTCTGACCCATAGCAGTGATTGCAGAAGGTTTTAAATAAGACAAACGGAATCTGTCTTTAAAAGAGCCAACATGGTCCTTTCCACCCCACACACCAGTGGAATCTCAAAAATTAGGATCAATGTGAGCCCAGGTGCAAATGAAAAACTGTTGGCCAGCATGAAGGAAGGGAAGATATAGGGAGGAAAAACCTTGTGGATAAAGGAGGTTATAAATCTTATCTGGATTAAGATTCGAAATAAGGGTGAACTGTCTCAGATTGTTTTTTAGCTAAAGTCAGCAATTGGCAATGACATCACTTGTTAAAGGGTGTAAAAGTAGACTCTTAAAGGGGTCCTTGCTAATACCTGCCTGAACATGCTGGAGCCAACCAGTATGGGTCTAAGCACCCCTGGATTCTGTCAATTTGTAAGTATCTTGATCAAATACTTATAAGTGTTTTGTTACTGTTTGGATGTAGTAAATTGCTTATTATATAGGCTTTTAGACATGATTATAGCAATTGTATAAATATGATTTGGCCTTTGGATTTAATAAAGGAATTTATGGTTAAATTAGTGCCTTGATAATAGCCTGCATAAATAATCATTTCAACAGTGCCTCCGCCTCTCCTGCATGGACCTCTGCTCTAGACACAGGGGAAAGAGCAGGATGTATGAAGCCACTACTTCCCTTGAGAGGGCAGGAAGAAGGCAAAAAAGCCAATCTCTGCCCCAACACACCAGCCAGCAGAGTTGAGCTGCTGTGAGAGGGAAGATGTTGCATCTGGTAAGGGATTGGAGCAAATTTCTATCTTGGAGCAAGGAGGCAATTGTGACTCTGAGTCACAATTCCTCCTTGGGCCTTTTCCTAGACTGGTCCAGCTACACATTGCCCCTTATACATGGCAGTGCTTAAACGGCACAATCTAAACCCAAAGGAGGGACTGACAGTTGATTTTAATAGTTGTTCTCTACTATCTTTTCCTATCCAGATGTCAAATCATAGGTGGTGGCCCTAATTACCATTAGCGCTTCTACAACTATTTCTTGAGTGAATGGACTAAAATCGTGGAAGGAGTGCATTGTGCTTCTGGTCCTCTGTTTGGCTTGTTCTTAGCGGACCCTAGTTGTGGCTTCTCTCTGTGAAATAAAATGATAATTCCCCATGCCGGGGTAACAGATTCTGGGATTGTGCAAAAGCAACTGGGTTTACAAAACAGTTTATTGTTATCTTCACCTTTCCATGCCTGCCTGGGAACACTTTCTTCCGCTTTCTGCAGAAAGGTTGAAGCTCATGTCACCAACTCCTGATAGGTGTGATCATAACTCTGCTGTATCTCAGAAAAGGACCAATAAAGTGGCAGTGTTCGTCATTATGCTAACTTAGCATAAACTGACAATGCAACAGTATACATTGTTTAGCTATTGGGACATATGAGTTGGGATTCTGGAAGATCCGTGTAGTCAGCACTACTATACTCTGCCTGTCCAAATAATTGTCACAGAATTTAAGGCATTACACAACAGCATTATAAATCACAGCCATCTTCAAATATGATATTTTCATGAACCAAAAACAGCTCTAAAATAAACATTTCCTGAAGACAAGAGCTCAAATGTAAGAAATCATATTTTATCAAGAGCTGATCAAATGTTTTTGGAACTTCTAAATTAGAAATTTTTCAGCAAAAAAGGGACATTGGCATTTCCCCCCTCAATTTCCAACCAGTTCCATTTTTAACTTAAAAAGTGTAGCTATAGCAATGACGATATTATCAAAGCAATGGAAAGATTAAAATTGGTTTGGTGGCACAAGGATTGTTAAGAATGTGCCATTTTTCAGCTCTAGAAATGTGGTTCAAGAGTATTTAGACTTCAGTGAAATGTTGTTTGGCAGTTGCAGTGTAATCACAAAACCGTCAAACAAGCAGTTGCACATGGGTTCCAAAATTAGTGTGAAACTTTTGAGATCTGGACATTTTCATATTATAGTCTAATGGAAGAGGGATAAAAAACAAAGAGAAAGACTGATAATATTCAAAGTCCATCTAGGAGATGCACATTATTTTGTTGCTGGGGAGAAACTGTTTTTATCAATTTGGATACTCTCCTTAAACACTGCAGACCTTTTGCAGTTAATGAGTCATTGTTATATTTACTTCAAAGCTGCACAAAATTAAAGGTCAGAGGGAGACTGCTTACCTAATAAATTTTCCATTAGCAGTTCCCCACTGTATCATTGTTTACATAAAAATCATAGGAAAATTAAGAATGGGGAAGGGGATTATACTGATCAAGTAATAGGCATTTATTTCTTCACCTGGCCAACCCCTCCACTAAAATAGACCACCAAATAATGAGCAGTTGCTCATCTCTACATTTTTTGGCATGATCACAGTGCAAGAAATCAATGAAATACCCCTTTCACAGAAAAGTTAAGATATATATAGAGAAATGTGATTTGCCAAGGGATGGGTAGTTCAGGTGATTGCTAATGGTATATGACACATTTTGTTTCTTGGTTTCTATTTCAAATCCAGGTTAGTACCAATTAGAAGTTACTATCATCTGACGACTGTTCAGTGGCCTAAATGTAAAGGGTTTGGTGGTCCTAGTTGATTTCCCTGTAGTCAGATGTACAGATCACAAACATCGTTAATGATAGCTGGCACCTTTGTTGGCAGTCTCAGCAAAAAAAAGCCAATGACTCAGATCCTGCCATTTAAGCACATGAGCAGTCCCACTGATTTCAGCAAGCAGTCCCATTCTACAGTGATCCCATTGATTTCAACGGGACTACTCACATGCTTAAAGCTGAGCATGTACTTAAGTCATTTGCTTATTGGGGCCTGAATGGGCCTGTAAATAGAACTGCCATTTCATCCTTTGAGGTCAGAGGTAAAGCATATAGGCAGGAAAATACAGGGAAACTAGCGCTGATCCTTGCTTTTTCCATATCTGGTATGTGTAAGTACTGAATTTCAATTGCCAGAAGATCACCAGGGATACCAACCCAACATTTTGCATGAGCACTAAATTCAACAAGAAAAAATATGAGTTGCTTAAAGTCAAATAACAAATCATTGGCTGATGTGAAAATAGAACCCAGGAGTCTTGACTCCATGACTCTGCTTTAGCTGCAATTTGAGGTTTATCTAATTGATGATCAAAGCTAGTCTGGGTTTGAAAATAACTTTATTACCAGATATAGGTATAGGAGGAGGTGTGGAAATGTACAAATATGCTAGGCAGCATTCAGAGATGGAAGAAAAAATGCACAGTGAAACCTGGATAAAAGGCACTACTTCCAAAGAACAATCTTCTGTCTTAACTACTTCAAATTATCCCCACGGTTTCCAGTACTACCACATGGTCATTTATAAAGACTAACTTCTAGTCTATTAGGCAACTGATTTTTATTGGCTCCTTAGGTATTTAAGACATATTATGCAGTGTTTTCTTTTTTGACTCAACAACTCATCCTTGATTCACCGCTTATCAATTTTTGGTCATCCTAAATTCATGATTATTAAGTTGTTAAACCACCCAGGATTATTTTGGTTATAGCATTAAAAACTATATTTTCTTCCCACCCACCTGTAGAGGAGCATGCATGCCAGTCACATAGGAGATCTAAAGATAGATGTCTATATCGAGTTAACATTTCACAGCTCTGCATGTAAAAAGGGCAAACTAGAATTCAGAATGAGCTGTGGGAACAGACATGATGTATCGGACTTTTATTTCAGTGCCTTGTATATGTTAGTTCATTTTATACTGATTTAATAAATGCAACAGCTTAAAGCTTAAATGATTAAAAATGGATATGCAGTTAAGAATGGACATATTAAAAGTAAAAGTCCTACTCACATTTAACCATGTTAAAAAATAGAAAAATTGTAATGAGGCTTATGCTTAGGAGAGAGCATTGTGCAAGTTAATGTAAGTAATGAACCTTTCATGTGAAATGATGTAGTGTCACAACTCATTTGCATCCTACTTAAAGTGTAATTAAGTTTCCATGACAGCATGGCTTATGGCTGAAAGAACAGACCTGGCTGTTGAATTAATCCAGAATCCCTCTAGTTAATAACACTCTGCAAAGAGAACTTTACACACTTTAAATGAAAGTTCCTAAACTCGCATTTAAGGTGACATTATAAGGAATGCAGGAGAAAGTTTTAAAGACATTGGGCCAAATTCAGCTCTGGAGCTGATTTCACTAGGAGTTGTGCCTACTTAATCCAAGATCATATTTTGTTAGGGTTACCATATTTTGTGCCTCCAAAAGGAGGACACTCCACCGGGCCCTGGCCCCGCCCCCAACTCCGCCCCCTCCCCAAAGTCTCCGCCCCCTCCCCTGCTTCCCGCGAACATTTAATTCGCGGGAAGCCTGAGCAGGTAAGGGGGGGTGTGGGAGAAGGAGGTGCGGCCCAGGCTGGCCCCCCCGGCGGCTCCAGCCTGGGTAGGCTCGGGCCCTGGGGTGCCGGCCCTGGCCCCCGGCCAACCACCCCCAGCCCGCCCAGCACTGCCAGCCGGCCCCCGGCGGCCCAGCGCACCCCCGCGGCCCAGCGCACCCCCCCGGTGGCCCGGCCCCGCGGCCCAGCGCACCCCCCCCCAGCGGCCCGGCTCCCGGCCCGACCCCCCGGCTCCCGGCCCCGCGGCCCAGCGCACCCCCCCGGCAGCCCGACCCCGCGGCCCAGCGCACCCCCCCCGGCGGCCCGGCTCCCGGCCGCCCGGCTCCCGGCCCGACCCCCCGGCTCCCGGCCCCGCGGCCCAGCGCACCCCCCCGGCGGCCCGGCTCCCGGCCCGACCCCCCGGCTCCCAGCCCCGCGGCCCAGCGCACCCCCCCGGTGGCCCGGCCCCGCGGCCCAGCGCACCCCCCCCCAGCGGCCCGGCTCCCGGCCCGACCCCCCGGCGGCCCGGCCCCGCAACCCAGCGCACCCCCCCGGCGGCCCGGCCCCGCGGCCCAGCGCACCCCCCCCGGCGGCCCAGCTCCCGGCCCGACCCCCCGGCGGCCCGACCCCGCGGCCCAGCGCACCCCCTGGCGGCCCGACCCCACGGCCCAGCGCACCCCCCCGGCGGCCCGACCCCGCGGCCCCGGCCCGGCTCCTGGCCCGGCACTGCGCCCCTGGACCCCATCCCGGCACCGCGCGCCCGGCCCCGCGACCCCGGCCCAGCCCTTCCTCCCGATTTTCCCGGACATGCCCGGCTTTTGGGGATTTCCCCCCGGACGGGGATTTGAGCCCCCAAAAGCCGGACATGTCCGGGAAAATCCGGACGTATGGTAACCCTATATTTTGTCCAGCTTCTAGAAATGCACATAACTGGACAATATACTTAACTACACTGTGTTTCCATTTTGTCTCATTGTTGAACTACTGGTATATGAACTCCAAAATCCACTTTACTAGAGTCTGAAAAGTTCTAAACTCAGAAAAGTTCTAAGATCAGCAAATGATGTTGAATGCCTGTAGGCAGGAAAATAGACTGATTATCACCTGCTTCACAGATTGCAGTATTTTATCAATGCCTGACAACTGGATAAGATAGCACAGGACACCTTGTATGGTCGGTAATATCCCAGTGAAAATTACCCTGAAAAACAGCATTTGTAAAGGAAAAAGACCCTACAATCAACTCTAGTAATTCCAAGGCATCTATAAAAATCTAAATTCAAAACAGAGTAGTTATTAATAGACCACTTACAGCAATTCTGCTTATGTACTTTAAGCAATCATGATTGGTTTTGATTTTACTGGATGTTGATGTTACTGGAACTAACAGCTTATCTTCTATTAACTAGATCACCTCCAACAACAGTGAAAGGTTTCCATTCTGTATTTTAATCGGATTTCTTTCAATGGGGTAGAGTGGAATTCGTCTTTTGTAGAAGCAGTAAAGCTTTCAGCCTCTAGAACCTACAGATTTTTTGAGATCCATGTGGCTCCAGGGGAAAGGCTGGTGTGCCACATACGTTTCCCAGCACAAAGTGAAGAGCTCCATGGTGGCAAGTTATGGAGCTGTCTGAGGAGAGAGAACTCATGCATATGAGCTCCACTTCTTTTATTATGTTTTTATTATTTGTATTACAGTAGCACCCAGAAGCCCTAGCCAGTGTCCCCTGTCATGCAGGGCACTGTGCAAAACACATAATGAAAGGCAGCATCTGCCCTAAAATTTTACAGTCTAAATCCTGTACTTTCTTTTTTGTAAGATTTCCTCTAAGAGTTGAGTAAATGTGCTGCCCCCTTATTTTGTTTTACTCCAAAAAGAGTAATCTGTGTGGTATGGGAACCTGAAAAGAATAGAATCATTTTTTGTAGAGGTGAAAGTAAATATTGTACAATATAGTGCCTTAGTTTATGTCTTTATGCTGATCTCCAGCTTCATCCTCTGAGAGCACCATTAGTCTGCATCATGGTCCCTATAAAAAAAAAAAATCTTTCCAGACAGACTGATATTCCTCTATCAAAGATAATACCTGGTTTTAGTAACTCCCCCAATAGTATTCCCCAAAAGTCACACTGAAATATATTACATGGTAATCTGCAAAGTCAGACTTCAAACCAGAGAAGGGGAAAAATTTTATAATGGCTATAATTAGACAGCCTTCAGCTGTTAGACAGGGATACTTCTCTACCGCACCCACACTAGGAAGTGGCTTTTGTGGCTACAGAGCTTACCTGGGCCAGACACTCTTTTCTTGTCTCCACAACTAGTGTCTAGCTTACAAATATTAGTATCATTTGTATTTTGTAGACAGATCAAAATAATTAAATTGGTTTCTATTACTTTATAAGAGGTGTTTTAGGAAGATAAAACATGCCTTGAAAGAGTGGTTAAAACACCCATTATCCCCTTTTTATCATTTAATTGTTAAAAAGAATCAATATAAAACAAAACATTATCAAAAGGAATAGCCTCTTAAATTATTTATTTTAATTGCCACATCAATTTGAAGCCGTGACAGAATACAACTTAGTTCCAGCAATTTGAAAATAGACTTTTAAGTAGTTGGAGGGGGGGTTGTTTTTTGTTAGAGTTTGTTTTGTTTTTTAATAACTGTGTTTGTGATTTAGAAAGTTACTTGATTGTAGACACTGATTAAGCTATTTCCACAGGTCTGATGCAGGTTGCTCCCAGTTCTCTCCCATAATCCACTTTAGACTGAACTTTTTGAAATACTCCAGACGATGGCTATAGGTGAGAAACAGGCATAAAAAAAGCAACTTGTAAGTAAAAAATAAAAAAGTTTCAACATTCATTTTAATAATACACTTCAAAATGAATGGTTTGCTGCAAAGGTGAGCTGGAACATTGCCGCCGGGCTACAATGTAAAGACACCATAAGAAACCTTTTTGGCAGGCAAAGATTGCTGAAGTTTAGGGACAGCATAGCTGTGTCCTGCTCTGGGGTCAGGAGAGAGGGTGGAGTAGGAGCTTGTATAGTAGTTTTATTCCACCTGCATATTCCCCTGCATAGGGGGAATCCTCATAGGCTGGAGCAAATGACTTTATGTCTGCTTTCCATCCAGAACAGCACTGCGAATCCAGCCCACAATTTAAAAAAAATCATGACCCATCTGGGACAAAAACGCCAATGGAGACTTCAAAGGGACTTCTTGTGCTTAAAATCAAGCACCTGCTTAAGTGCTTTGCTCAACCAGGGCTTTATAAATTAGTACTGGAACCCTGAATTGGATCCATTAATGAATAGGGGAAAACTAGTGGAATATGCTCTTGTAGCGAAGCAATGACTCACTGGTGCGGCAGCTCCTGCTGGTTGTCCTGGGAATTAGCTCGATTCCAGCTCGGAGCGCCCTCTGCTGACCGGTGTCTCGCCTGCCTCAGGCCCTGTGTCCCTCCTGGACCCCGGTGCCACTTTATCCTGCAGTACCCCGACACTCTGGGTCTCCCCTCCCAGGGGAATCCCCCAATCCTCTAAACCCACCTTGCCTCAGTGGCTACTGCCAGTCATCATCCAGCCCCCTTTACCTGGGGCAGACTGCAGTCTGTAATGGACACTCATCACTGGCAAGGGGGTAGGACCAGCTGCCTCTGCCTATTCCCAGGCTGCACCTCTGTGGCCCCAGTACCTTTGTAGGCCTTCACCAACGCCTGCAGCCTGGGGGGTTACCAGGCTGGAGCTCCCTTGCCCTATTCCCCAGCATTGCTCCAGTTCAGGTACCTTGTTCTCCAGCAGCTAGGCCCTCTCCCGCAGGGCTGGAGAGAGACTCCTCTCAGCTCCTGGCCCATAGCTCTCTTATCAGGGCCAGCTGGGCCCTAATTGAGCTGGCCACACCAATCAGCCTAGCTTGGCTGCTTTTAACCCCTGCCTATCAGCAGCCGCCCCACTACAGTCAGCATGGATTCACGAAGGGGAAGTCGTGCCTGACTAACCTAATTGCCTTCTATGATGAGATAACTGGCTCTGTGGATGAGGGGAAAGCAGTGGATGTGTTATTCCTTGACTTTAGCAAAGCTTTTGATACGGTCTCCCACAGTATTCTTGCCGCCAAGTTAAAGAAGTATGGGCTGGATGAATGGACTGTAAGGTGGATAGAAAGCTGGCTAGATCGTCGGGCTCAACGTGTAGTGATCAATGGCTCCATGTCTAGCTGGCAGCCGGTTTCAAGCGGAGTGCCCCAAGGATCGGTCCTGGGGCCGGTTTTGTTTAATATTTTTATTAATGATCTGGAGGATGGTGTGGACTGCACTCTCAGCAAGTTTGCAGATGACACTAAACTAGGAGGCGTGGTAGATACACTAGAGGGTAGGGATCGGATACAGAGGGACCTAGACAAATTAGAGGATTGGGCCGAAAAAAACCTGATGAGGTTCAACAAGGACAAGTGCAGAGTCCTGCACTTAGGACGGAAGAATCCCATGCACTGCTACAGACTAGGGACCGAATAGCTAGGTAGCAGTTCTGCAGAAAAGGACCTAGGGGTCACAGTGGACGAGAAGCTGGATATGAGTCAACAGTGTGCCCTTGTTGCCAAGAAGGCTAACGGCATTTTGGGCTGTATAAATAGGGGCATTGCCAGCAGATCGAGGAACGTGATCGTTCCCCTTTATTCGACATTGGTGAGGCCTCATCTGGAATACTGTGTCCAGTTTTGGGCCCCACACTACGAGAAGGATGTGGAGAAATTGGAAAGAGTCCAGCGGAGGGCAACAAAAATGATTAGGGGTCTGGAGCACATGACTTATGAGGAGAGGCTGAGGGAACTGGGATTGTTTAGTCTCCAGAAGAGAAGAATGAGGGAGGATTTGATAGCAGCCTTCAACTACCTGAAGGGGGGTTCCAAAGAGGATGGAGCTCGGCTGTTCTCAGTGGTGGCAGATGATAGAACAAGGAGCAATGGTCTCAAGTTGCAGTGGGGGAGGTCCAGGTTGGATATCAGGAAAAACTATTTCACTAGGAGGGTGGTGAAACACTGGAATGCGTTACCTAGGGAGGTGGTGGAATCTCCTTCCTTGGAGGTTTTTAAGGCCCGGCTTGACAAAGCCCTGGCTGGGATGATTTAGCTGGGAATTGGTCCTGCTTTGAGCAGGGGGTTGGACTAGATGACCTCTTGAGGTCCCTTCCAACTCTAATATTCTATGATTCTATGATTCTACAGCTCTCTACAGCTTGTTTGCATGTCACAGTAGTATATTTCCTCTAGTATATACATTTCTCATAATTGTGAATGAAAAATACTTTTAAATAGGAAGTTCTGCATTCTCATTAGCTGAAATGTATTATTTCAGACTACAGTCTGCCTCTGCTCTAGGAGTTTCATTTAACCCTATTAAAGTAAATGAAAGGACTTCCATTTCCAGACTTCAATGGGCTTTGGATCAAGACTCAAAAGGCAGTTTCATAATTTCTATCAATGTCACGCTGAAAGTATTTCACCACATTACACTGCAGTAGGAAGGATTTCCCAAATTTGCTGGATTAGTAGTCACAGACAAAAGAGAAAACAAGCATAAATAAGATACGGTTTGTACTCACAAATTAGGCCCCTGTCCCAGTTCAATATCCTCTCTAGGTATTGGATAAAGTGCCTCATATGTTCTTCCAATCCCAGACCCATGGATGGCATATGAATTCATCTTGTCAACACCAGGTGGGAAATACCTCCAAGGAATAAGTGCTGTGCCATTCCATTTGTTCCAGTTTATGTCTGCTTTAAATATCAAGTCAAGTCCTTTCTTTACACAGGATTTAAAAAAAAATCAAAATGTCATCCTTGTTATTTAAATATACAATTAATATCACTAAATATGTTGAGCTAAGGCACCTTCAGACAAACATGAGTGTGTTTTTTAATGATCTAGATAATAAGGAATATTTATACATGACATTAGAATTAAGAATCTGTTAGCCACACTATCAGAGGCTCGTTCACCTGCACATCTACCAGTGTGATATATGCCATCATGTGCCAGCAATGCACCTCTGCCATGTACACTGGCCAAACCGGACAGTCTCTACGCAAAAGAATGAATGGACACAAATCAAACATCAAGAATTATAACATTCAAAAACCAGTCGGTAAACACTTCAACTTCCCTGGTCACTCTATTACAGACCTCAAATACTTCAACAAAAAAACTTCAAAAGCAGATTCCAACGAGAAACTGCAGAATTGGAATTAATTTGCAAACTGGACACTATTAAATTAGGCTTGAATAAAGACTGGGAGTGGATGGGTCATTACACAAAGTAAAACCTATTTCCCCATGCTAATTTTTCCCCCTACTGTTACTCACACCTTCTTGTCAACTGTTGGAAATGGGCCATCCTGATTATCACTACAAAAGTTTTTTCCTCCTGCTGATAATAGCCCACCTTAACTGATTACTCTCGTTACAGTTAGTAGGGCAACACCCATTGTTTCATGTCCTCTGTGTATATATATCTTCCTACTGTATTTTCTACTGCATGCATCTGATGAAGTGGGTTTTAGCCCATGAAAGCTTATGCTCAAATAAATGTTTTAGTCTCTAAGGTGCCACAAGTACTCCTCGTTCTTTGAGTTTGTTAGTGTTTCCATTAAAATATCAATTACTATTTCATAATTGTTTATCCATAATATATGGATTGTTTATCTCCTTCTAGTAATGAATTTGACATGTACATTTAGAATAATGAAAACAAAAACAACTGAAGATATGTTCATGCAGCAAACAATGTAATTGCATATGGAACAGAATTCTTGGGTATTACTTTTACAAGCAGATACAAGTGCGGGTGTTGTAATACAAAACACAACTGAATTTCTGTCACAGAAATTGACATTGATTAGTTGGTGTCATTTTAATTTACTACCTACTTTCTTTCTTCAGGCTGTAATGTTAATAATGCACTTCAGAAGGAATGTAATGCTTTTGATAAGGGGATCAGATTCTGCTAATCTAATCCTCAATAATCAATCCCTGCAGGACCGTACAACTTCATTTCTTGAAGGATGCAGACAGATGAAAAAGTGTATTCATATTTTAATATTGAGGCAGAATCCCTTGGTGAGTGAAGCTGTCCATGTGCTATCAAAATATTTCCAGGGTCCCAGCTGTACTGCCTCACCTGGGTTACATGGCTGCATAGTTCTAATGGAATAGTGCTGCCATGGTCTCTTCCACTATGTTTTCCCCAGGGTCTCCCTTCACTCCACCATGCAAAGGAGGTATATATAAAAACTGATACAGAACTTCTATAGGGTTCTATATAATATTCTAAGGTAGGGGTTAGCAAACATTTTTAGAGGGAGGTTGAACTACATTCTAACACACAAATTGTACCATTTCATCTCCAAATCCTAATTGCTCAGGCCAATTCCCCTGCTAGTCTCATTCCCACGGACCACTTCCCTCCTATTTAAGATGGAAACAAAAAGCTTCCCTCACATTTTGAGAAACACAGGTCTCTGACAACTACAGCAATTGTTTACATGGAAAAGTAACATTAGGAAATAAAGTAATGTATTTTTAGCTATATTTTAATACTATTTGGAAGATGAAAATGAAAAGAAGCCAGCACAATACATCTAGAAAGCGTTCCACAGACTACCAGCAAGTGCTCTAGGGACCCAAGTTTGGGGACATCTGTTCTAAAGTGACAACTATTGCGAAATGGGTTCACAAACCCCTTTTCAGTGGGAAACAGATACTGTATTATCTTTTAATTGTTTTTAATTATACTGTAGGTTTTAAACCTTTTCACTACTTCCCATGGCTGTGTCATTGCTAGGTCTTTGCTATAAACATAGCAAGTTTATATACCCTCCAAAGAGTGCAGCCATTCTCTTCAGAGCATTCAACACTCTTTCTGGAACAATACTACTTTCAACTTTTCTACTCATCATCTGTACAATGATCTAATAAAGAGGTAACACATTTGTGCGTGCATGTATTCTTGGATTTACACATTACGCAAGGCACAGACTGTCACCATTCAAAAGAGACAGTAGTTAGCTGCTTGCTAAAGCAGAGTTATACTCACTCTTATTATGGAAAGGTACAGAGTGAGGTTAAAGCTAGCTCCCATTCAAATTTGAGCTAAAATCTTTAAAAGCTAAGGAGAACAGTGACTGTAGTTGCAGTTGGATGAAATTTAAGAAAAAACAGTTTGTGGAACATGGTATATCTATTGTCTTCCTGATTATTGCTTAAAGATTACAAGTAAGTCTATTAATTACAACTAAAGTAAATTCTCCTTCAACTTGACAGGCAGCCTATTTCTTTTAGATGTTGAAGTCTTCAGTTCACTTTCTAAAACAACTAGATTTTTTAAAAAATCAGGAGACTCCTTGACTTGAGGATTAATCATTTGAATGGCTTTCAATATTCAACACTGTATGCATCAGAGTTTTACTTATTCTTTTTGAAAGGTTCAATAATTTCTACAGAAAACTACAATTTTTTGACCACTTTACAGAATACAATAGAAAATTATGTTCTCCTGTAAACTTATATGGGATATTTCAAAAGCCTATAGTAAGGATGTCATTCTCTATTGAATTCTGTAAGTTTTTAGTGTAATTTCTATATATTCCTATTAACCCTATCAGTGGCTGCCCTGATTTTTTCTGGTGACAGTAGCAGCAATCAGAGGCACTGATGAAAAATCACTCTAACCTCCATGTACAATTTGAAGACCCATAGCCATGTAGCCATAAGAACATAAGAAAGGCTGTACGGGGTCAGACCAAAGGTCCATCTAGCCCAGTATCCTGTCTTCCGAAGGTAGCCAATGCCCAGTGCCCCAGAGGGACTGAACAGAGGAGGTAATCATCAAGTGATTCATCCCCTGTCGCCCATTTCCAGCTTCTAGCAAACCTTTTCACTACTTCCCATGGTTGTGTCATTGCTAGGTCTTTCGGGTATTACACCTTCCCCTATACCTTGCCTCTTGAGCCATGTCCACAACACATGAATAATAGAATTTGGTGGAAAGAAAGCCTACAAATGGGCAGTCATAGTGTAGAATCTGGCTTAGCTGCTAAAGGAGTAGAGAACTATCACATCTTGGCAAAATAAAGACCCATTGGGAAGTAATTGCAGGAAAAAACTTGAAGCGCATACAGAGGGGTGGGTGGCAAAGAGGGCTGCTGAGAAATTAAATAAGCCATACCCTTAACTATAAATTGTGTGACCATGTAATAAAAGATGCTAATATAATGTACATATGTGAAAAATGTTACTCTGAAAAACACTCCCAACAAACCTATTTTAAGGCAGTGTTAAGCAGAGAATATTACACATACAAAGGACAAGAATTTCATTTACACTGAAGTACACTAGGCTCTATGAGAATTTGTTTTCTCTCTTTTGTGCGAATCTTACCATTTGTGGGTATTACTCATTGGCAATTGAGAAATCTATTGTTATGACTGATATAGTGGAACTAGCTATGCTCATTCATGTGGTCACTGACTCTGATGCAGAGAGAATGAATCCCTGCATTGATTCCTTAAAAGAACACAATAACAAAAGGTCAAGATATTTTGATGCTCTGAAGTAATTTATGTCAGTAAAGCAGATTTTTCAGAATACATTATCCTCAATTACAACCGACTGAGCCGAGTCAATGAAAAGAAAATATACTGAATAGTGTTGAAAAATAATCATAACTCTTTATATTTCCATTGCATCATTTCCTGGTATGCCTGCACTGCACAGAAATTGAACTATGATTCCATGATTATAGTGGATTTTAAATCAACCTGACATTGGTATTTGAAAAAGAAATATGTTTCAAGTTTGCTACTATGCAGTCCAGATTTCTATATATGCCATTGTATATTGCAAACTAATGGACAGTAGAGAATGCAATACTATTCTTTTGTTTATTGGACTAGTCTTTACAGATCAGAAAATTAAGTCAAATTATGTTCTGTCTTTGGGTGTTCATCTTGTACCTTACGATGAAGTGACGTGAGGAAGAATAAATAGGCCATAATCTGATTACTCTTGCACTGATGTAACTCCCTTGACTTCAGTGGAGTTACTTCTGATATATGCCATTGTATCTAAGAGGAATCTCAAGCCCAGTGACTTTTCCTCTTCAAACAAACAGAAAAAACGATTACTCACCTTTGTAACTGTTGTTCTTTGAGATGTGTTACTCATATCCATTCCAATTAGGTGTGCGCGCGCCGTGTGCACGATCGTCGGAGAAATTTTCTACCCTAGCAACACCCGGTGGGTCGGCTGTGGAGCCCCCTGGAGTGGCGCCTTCATGGCGCCGGATATATACCCCAGTCGACCCAGCGCCCCCTCAGTTCCTTCTTGCCGGCTACTCCGACACTGGGGAAGGAGGGCGGGTTTGGAATGGATATGAGCAACACATCTCGAAGAACAACAGTTACAAAGGTGAGTAACCGTTTTTTCTTCTTCGAGTGCTTGCTCATATCGATTCCAATTAGGTGACTACCAAGCCTTACCTATGCGGTGGGGTCGGAGTGAGACATCGCTGTGTGCAAAACCGCTGATCCGAATGCAGCATCGTCTCTGGACTGCTGTACCAGCGCATAGTGAGCAGCGAAGGTGTGGACCGATGACCAAACTGCCGCTTTACAAATGTCCTGGATCGGGACATGAGCCAGGAAGGCAGTCGAGGAGGCTTGGGCCCTCGTGGAGTGGGCGGTGAGGCGCGGCGTCGGGACACAGGCCAGGTCGTAGCAAGCATGAATGCAGGACGTGATCCAAGAGGAGAGACGTTGTGAGGAGACCGGTAAGCCTTTCATCCGGTCGGCCACTGCAACGAAGAGTTGTGTCGTCTTCCTAAACGGCTTTGTACGCTCAATATAGAAAGCCAGGGCCCTGCATACATCCAAGGAATGCATACGCTGGTCTTGACGGGTAGCGTGCGGCTTAGGATGGAAGACCGGGAGAAATATATCCTGGTTCACATGAAAAGCTGAATCTACCTTGGGGAGAAAGGCAGAGTGGGGGCAGAGCTGCACCTTGTCTTTGTGGAAAACTGTGTATGGAGGCTCAGACGTGAGTGCCCTGATTTCAGAAACGTGCCTTGCTGAAGTGATGGCTACGAGGAAAGCTGTCTTCCAAGATAGGTACAGGAGTGAGCAAGTAGCAAATGGCTCGAACGGGGCCCTGTGAGCTTGGAGAGGACCAGGTTGAGGTCCCACGCCGGAACAGATTGTTGTTGCTGTGGGTACAGCTGGTCTAAGCCCTTGAGGAACCTGACGACCATCGGGTTAGAGGAAGCGAGTCCTCCTGGGTGGAAAGCAGATATAGCGGCCAGATGCACCCTGATTGAAGATATCGCCAAATCCTGCTGTTTCAGGGATAGGAGATATTCGAGTACAAAAGGAATAGACGCCTGCAAGGGGGGCGTGGCCAGTCCTTGCACCAACAGGAGAACCGTTTCCACTTGGCTAAGTAAGTGGTCCGTGTAGCAGGCTTTTTACTTCCCAGCAGAATCTGCTGCACGGGATGTGAGCATTGTAGCTCTGTCCGATTCAGCCATGGAGCATCCACGCCATGAGGTGGAGCGATTGCAGGTCGGGGTGACAGAGTCGCCCGTGGTCCTGAGAGATGAGATCTGGGCACAAGGGAAGCATCATCGGAGTTTGAACCGATAGCTCCAGAAGCATGGTGTACCAGTGCTGCCTTGGCCAAGCTGGAGCAACTAGAATCATACTTTCCTGGTCTCTGCGTAGCTTGAGCAGTATCCTGTGGACCAGTGGGAATGGAGGAAAAGCGTAGAACAGCTGGTCTTTCCACGTCAGAAGGAAAGCGTCCAACAGGGAGCCCGGAGATCGCCCTTGTAGGGAGCAGAACGCGTGGCACTTCCTGTTGGCTCAAGATGCGAACAGGTTGACCTGGGGAAATCCCCACCTCTGGAAGATGGAATAGATGATGTCTGGACAAATCGACCACTCGTGCGTCTGAAAGGACCTGCTGAGACGGTCCGCTAGAGTGTTCTGGGCTCCAGGGAGGAACGATGCCGTGAGATGTATCGAGTGGACAATGCAGAACTCCCACAGGCGAATGGCCTCTTGGCATAGGAGAGACGACCGGGCTCCTCCTTGCTTGTTGATGTAGAACATGGCCGTGGTGTTGTCTGTGAGGACTGACACACAACGGCCATGCAGGAGACCCAGAAATGCCTGACAGGCTAGGCACACCGCCATCAGCTCTCGAACGTTGATGTGCAGAGCTAGTTGGGATGCAGTCCACAGGCCCTGGGTATGGTGTTCCCCGAGGTGAGCGCCCCGACCTAGGGATGAAGTGTCTGTGACCAGGTGCAGGGAGGGTTGTGGGGCATGAAATGGCACTCCTGCGCAAACCGCCTTGTGATCCCAGCCACCAAAGTGAGAGAGGTCAAGACCGAGTTCGGAACCGTGACCACCATGCTCAGGTTGTCCCAATAAGGGCGGTACACCGACGATA
Organism: Malaclemys terrapin pileata; assembly: GCF_027887155.1. Taxonomy (NCBI): domain Eukaryota; kingdom Metazoa; phylum Chordata; order Testudines; family Emydidae; genus Malaclemys; species Malaclemys terrapin. Next base: position 97,607,454 of record NC_071509.1, read on the forward strand.
CCCAGGCCTGTGTGGGAGAAGCAGAAGTCTAGCATGCCTGGTTACGTAAGTACAAGAGGCCATGTGCCCCAACAGGCCGAGGCACGTCCTTACTTGGTAATCGGGAAGACCTGGAGTCCGTGGATGATGGTTGTGATGGTGTGAAACCAAGTGTCTGGCAGAAGAGCTCGGGCGAGTCTGGAGTCTAAGACTGCCCCGATAAACTCTGGGTTGGCTCCAGAGTGGACTTCTCCTTGTTGAGTAGAATGCCTAACCCATGGAATGTTTGCAGTATTATCTGGACACGAGCTTGAACTTGCTCCCTGGTGTGGCCGCGCACCAGTCAGTCGTCTAGATACGGGATCCTCTGTCGACGAAGGTATGTTGCCACACCAGCCATACATTTTGTGAACACTCTCGGAACCGTGGACAAGCCGAAGGGAAGGACAGCAAATTGGTAGTGCATTCCGTTTACTACAAATTGAAGGAAGCGCCTGTGAGGGGGGTAGATCACTATATGAAAATATGCGTCCTTCATGTCGAGGGCGGCGAACCAGTCTCCAGGATCCAGCGAAGGGATGATGGTCCCCAAGGAGACCATGCGGAACTTCAACTTTACTATGAATTTGTTGAGTCCGCGTAAGTCTAAAATGGGTCGCAGACCCCCTTTTGACTTGGGGATCAGGAAGTAGCGGGAGTAGAACCCCCTGCCCCTTAACTCTGGGGGCACCTCCTCTATGGCACCCATAGCGAGGAGGCCAAAAACCTCTTGTATAAGGAGATGCTCGTGAGAAGGGTCCCTGAAGAGGGACGGGGAGGGTGGGTTGGAGGGGGGGGGTGAAGAAAACTGGAGAGCGTATCCCCTCTCCACCGTGCGAAGGACCCACCGGTCCGAGGTTAATAAGGGACCAAGCACGGTGGAAACGGGAGAGGCGATCCCGAAAGGAGGGAGATGGATCCTGGGTAGTGGCTGGGGCGCCATCCTCGAACGCACCTTCAAAAGTTTTGTCTAGGACCTAAAGGTGGCCTGGTTCTGACCGGATTGGGGGCCGGTCGACCTTCATCTACCACCTCAACCCCACCTTCTGGGAAAGTCCTGTCTTGGACGAGGCGCGGGAGGGTAGAACCTTTGTGGCTGGGGCCTAAAGGGTCTGCGCTGGGGCCCTGGGACATGCATCCCCAGGGAGCGCATGATGGTTCCTGAGTCCTTGAGGCTCTGCAATCGGGAGTCCTTCTTATCCAAGAACAGTCCCTGGCCCTCGAACGGTAAATCCTGCAGGGTCTGCTGCAGTTCTGGCGGCAAACCTGAAACCCGGAGCCAGGAAATGCGTCGCATGGCTATGCCCGATGCTAGAGTCCTGGCGGCAGAGTCTGCTATGTCCAAAGAGGCTTGCAAGGAGGTCCTAGCCACCTTCTTACCTTCCTCCACTAAGGCCCCAAACTCCTCTCTTGAGACCTGGGGAACCAACTCTTTGAATTTACCCATGGAGTTCCATGAGTTATAACTGTAGCGGCTCAAGAGCGCCTGTTGGTTCGCAGCTCTGAGCTGTAAACCCCCAGCTGAGTACACTTTACGCCCGAACAAATCGAAGCATTTAGCGTCCCTCGATTTGGGCGCTGCCGCCTGCTGGCCATGACGCTCTCTTGCGTTCACCGAGGACATGACCAGTGAACACGGTGGAGGGTGCGTATATAAGTACTCATAGTCCTTAGATGGGACGAAGTACTTTCTTTCTACTCCTCTGGCTGTGGGTGGGATGGAGGCAGGGGTTTGCCATATAGTAGTGGCATTAGCCTGAATCGTCCGAATCAGTGGTAATGCCACCCGGGATGGGGCATCAGCCGACAGGATGCTCACCACCGGGTCCTGCACCTCCACTATCTCCTCCTCCTGGAGGTCCATATTCCATGCCAACCTACGTAAGAGGTCTTGGTGGGCACAAAGATCTATTGGGGGCGGGCCCGAGGCTGATGTGCCCGCCACCACCTCATCCGGGGAAGATGAGGAGGATGCCTCCGGGGGCAAGGGGTCCAAAGGGGGTTCCGGCTCTAAGGGTCCCTGAATCGGAGGGTCTCCTGCCCCGGGGTCCAGGGCCTGAAGTGTAGGCACGGGAGCCTCCATGCCCCCTGTGGGAGGACATGAGATGGTGGCCTCCGGGACTCTGGGCTCAGAGTGTGCAGAGCGAGAGGCTGATGGTGGAGCCCCTTGCGCTTCGTGATATGCCCACAGAGTCCAGAAAGACCAATGCGTAGGGTCCTGCGCAGGGTCCTCTGCCCCCTCCTGCCAGTGACCCAAGTCAGCGGCAGCTTGACCCTAAGGAGGATATGCTGATCTCGAAGCGCCCTCGGAGGAGCGAGACGCTGATCTCGAGGGCCAAGGCGGTGCCGAATGCGTCTGAATGGGCTCCGTACGATACGGTGCTGATCCGCAGGCGAGCGGTCCCTGCGCGGTGCCGGCGAGTGGTATCGTGATCGAGATCGGTGCCGTCGGTGCCGAGATCCAGATCTGGACCAAGACGACTGCCTGTAGACGTGGTGCCAGGAGCGGCCCCTCGAACTGGAGCGGTGCTCATACCGGTGCCGGGAGCTACGTCACGACTCCGATCGGTACCGATGATCCAGACGGTGCCGAGACATAGATCGGTGCCGTGAAGAGGACCTAGGCCGCGAGTACAACCGGTGCCGGGGATGACAGTCGGTGCCGGGACGGCGAGTGGCGTCGGGACCTGCTCCGAGACCTGGAGCAGTGCCGCGAGTCCACGCTTGGAGACAGCGGGCGTACCAGGGCAGGCTTGCCCCTGGATTGCATGGACTGAAGGGCGGGCGGTGCCGCAGGTTGAGACGGCGCCGGCTCCGTGAGAGCGATGAGGTCCTTTGCCGTTGCAAAGGTCTCCGGGGTAGACGGGAGACAGGGCTCCACCACGGATCGTGGTGGTGAGCCAGTCCGCACCGGACTCAACGGCCCCCGTGCCTGAGTCAATGGTGTAGCCGATATCTGCGACTTCTGGCGCTCTAGAGGCGGACGCGGCTCTACCACCAGTACTGGGGGAGCCAGTATCTGTAGGACAGAGGCCTCCTGTGTCTTGCGGGGCCTCTTATGTCCCGGAGACAGGGATGGCGCCGAGGCGCTTGCAGCTGACGCGGTGCCAAAGGAGGATGGTGCCGCGAGGCCTTATCCGCATCTGCTCGCGGTGTAGTACCGGTAGGTGCCACAGGGGCGCTGTGCACCGAAGCGCTCGGTGCCGGAACTTGGCGCGCCGCGGGAGAATCTGGGTTAAGTGCCGCCTCCATGAGGAGCTGCTTAAGTCTAAAGTCCCGTTCCTTTTTGGTCCTGGGCCTGAAAGCCTTGCAGATCTTACACTTGTCCATCTGGTGAGACTCCCCTAGACACTTCAGACAAGAGTCGTGAGGGTCTCCCGTTGGCATAGGCTTAGAACAAGTCACGCACGGCTTAAAGCCAGGAGCCTTGGGCATGAGCCCGGCTAAGCGCCGGGGGAAAAGGGGGAAGAAGCAGCCCCCTTAACCCCCGCTAACTATTTACATCTATTTAACAATGAACTATGAACAGGAATAACTAATCTAAAGAACATACAACTATAAGTACAACTATCTATAAGAATTAACTGGATAAGCTAGGGAGAGTGGAGAACAGCTATGCTGCGCTCCACAGTTTCAACGACCGTCAGGGGCGGTAAGAAGGAACTGAGGGGGCACTGGGTCGGCTGGGGTATATATCCGGTGCCATGAAGGCGCCACTCCAGGGGGCTCCACAGCCGACCCACCGGGTGTTGCTAGGGTAGAAAATTTCTCCGACGATCGTGCACACAGCGCGCGCGCACCTAATTGGAATCGATATGAGCAAGCACTCGAAGAAGAATCACCTGTTCCTAAAATCAAAAGTAATTTGTTTCTCACTGCTGGGAAAAGACCAGTATTGTAAACAGTAGACTATAAGCATAGCAATATGCTGTTAAATTTAATTTTTCAAAACATGAAAAAGTAATTTCTTTATTTCTCCCCCCCCACACACACACACACACACTTTTAAATGTTCATAAGTAAAGGAACACTATCAAAGTGAACATTAGTTAAATGTAGTTTCACATACAACATCCATCTGAGGCCTACAGTCATTGTTTATGGTTTTAAAATTCACACCCTTGGTTTTGAAAATTTCTCTCTCCCCTGTTACCCTGTGAAAGACCCAAACATAACTGGATGAACTGACTCTATGGGGGAAACAATGAAACTGATTATACAGGTCAATTATGTACTAAATAAACAATCTGACAGAACAAAAAGAAAACAGTCTCTCTCCCTCTCTTTAGCCTCAGTTATAGTAATCTTAGGTGTTACAATACCTGTAACAGGTCTGTAACAACATAAGTGTGATTTTTATGTTGATAGAGTCCCTTTTTACAATAGTAATCTCTGGGTTGGCCATTTCCTGGAAGTGAAACACCAGTTGCTGGAGACAAGGGGCTACATGAACATTAAGGCCCCTCACTCAGCTGGTCAATACTCCATCAGCCATCATTGCTTAAATATTAGCAATATTTCATCCCCTGGGGCAAGTTCTGGGAGTTTTGCCATTTATTTCAACAAGAGCAAGACTGGGACTTAACTACAAGAACGCTTTTTAAAATTGCACTTTACTCACCTTAAAAATCCTTTGTCAATACAGGAGGTGAAAATTTTCTGATGAATTCTCACAAAGGTACAGTGCATCATTACTACAGTGTACGGACCTTACAAAATCCATCTGCCAAAGATTTCATGCAAGACAGAAACCTGTTCAACTCAACAGAAGCCTCAAGTGCAGTGTTCAGTTAACTGACACTGTGAGCCAACAGTAAAAGTGTATGTGCAATCTATACAAGGATTTCAAGGGATATTGGACTGTGCAGTATTTAAGTATTAATAAAAATAAATAAAAGGTTTAAAGTGGCCTCAGTTGCTTACATGGTGTAACCGAAATTTTGTGTAAGAATATGTCTAGTGGTGAATTTTTTTTATTATTAATTTGATGGTTACATCCATGGAACCAATTTACAACTGACTGGCAGGCATACAGGTATTACTTAAATAAACTGTACTATTCCTATGATTTATGTTACAGGAATAACAAATGATAAAGTGAAATTTATTGTCCCTGATTACAACCAAGAAAAAAAACAACGGAAGGGGAAGAGGATAAAGAGAGTAGTGATTGCAATTTGCAAACTTGTCAGTAAAAAAAAAAGTGGAAATCCATTATTTTTTAAAAGATATTACAGAAATTGTTTTACCATAATTATTCTCAATCTATTTTTTAAAATCATTTTTAAAAACAAATGACCTGTATTTAATCTTGAAGCTAATATTCCTCAGACAGAGACCTACCATGAAGTGAAATAGTTGGCAAAGTGAACAACAGGGTAAAATGAACACCATTTTGCATCTTCCTAGGACTCATATTGAGAAATAAAGTTATTTTATTCTCATTGTAAAAAAAATCCTGTACAGTGAGAAAACATATTTTATAGTCATTTTTTAAATGTTTTCATTTTCAGAAAAGGGATTTTAGGGATTTTTCCTTTTTTAAACATATTTTAAAAATTGTTTTATTGTATTTCTTTTTAATCTCCTACAAAGTAGTAAAAAACAAATTAAAATATAATGTAGAATATGAACATCAGGTTCCTATATAATATGCACTTCCTGAGCTTAAGGAAGTCTGGGAATGTTACAGCGGTCCTTTTTGAAATGAACCAGTCAAAACTAGTCTATGAGAGCCAGATTTTCAAAAGTGCTCAACTCCCATATAAGCACCTAAATAAAGTGTCCAAATCTCCTTTAAAGATTATCTGCAATGGAAAGATATGGCTTTGTATCATTTTCTTTATATTTCATAAAGAAGCTGAAAGTCTTCAGACATTGGAGCATGTATCTTATCCATCTATTTGTCTAATCTCTCTTTTGTACTGGACCCATTATTGTGATATCTCAGTAAACCTGATTAACTGGGATGGGAAGAGGTCTTTATTCAGGTTGTTAAAAACAATTTGTATTTTGTTCCTATTCATTAACTCAATCACCCTATATTAACTGTGAAAAAGTCTCTGTAAAAAGATTCAGCACACCTGTCAATTCATCTGACGGCTAAGGGAGCTCCTAATATACTTTGCGTTACCCCACAAGTTTACCAACAACACTTCTTTGAAATTAAGAAGCCAGAAAGAGATGAAATTTAATAGTGCAAAGTGCAAGGTCATGCACTTAGGAACTAACAACAAGAATTTTTGCTATAAGATGGGGATTTATCAGTTGGACGAGACAGGGGAGGGGAAAGATTGGGGTGTTGATCATAGAATGACTATGAGCCGCCAATGTGATGTGGCTGTGAAAAAGGCTAATGCATCAGGAGAGGTATTTCCAGTAGAGATAGGGAAGTGTTAGTACTATTATACAAGACACTGTTGAGACCTCTTCTGGAATATTGTGTGCAATTCTGGTCTCCCATGTTTAGGGAAAATGACTTCAAACTAGAACAGGTGCAGAGAAGGGCTACAAGGATGATCAGAGGAATGGAAAACCAACCTTATGAGAGGAGACTCAAAGAGCTTGGCTTGTTTATCCTAACCAAAAGAAGGCTGTGGGGAGCTGATTGATCTCTATAAATACATCACAGTGGGCATGAACAAATGGATATAAACTGCCCATCAACAAGTTTAGGCTTGAAATTAGGTGAAGGTTTCTAACCATCCAGAGGAGTGAAGTTCTGTAACAGCCTTCCATGGGGAACAGGGGGGGCAAAAAACCTAACTGACTTAAAGACTGAGCTTGATAAGTTTATGGAAGGAATAGTATGATGAGATTGCCTACATTGGCATGTAGCTGATCTCTGACTGCTAGCAGCAAATATCTCCAACGGATGATGATGGACGCTAGATGAGGAGGCCTCTGAGTTACTACAGAGAATTCTTTTCCCGGTGTCTGGCTGGTGGGTCTTGCCCACATGCTCAGGGTTTAGCTGATCATCATATCTGGAGTTGAGAAGGAATTTTCCCCTAGATCAGAAACCTTCCTCCGCAGCATGGAGCATGGCCCACTTGCCAATTTAAACTAGCGTAAATGGTGGTTTCTCTATAACTTGAAGTGTTTAAATCATGATTTGATTATTTCAATAACTCAGCCAAAGGTTATTGGTGTATTCCAGGAGTGGATGGGTGAGGTTCTGTGGCTTGAAATGTGCAAGAGGTCAGACTAGATGATCATGATCATCCCTTCTGGCCTTAAAGTCTGAGATTGGACATTTATATGGATAAGAAGAAAATCCAGTTATAATAGTCAACGCTAACAAAGCATATTGGAAGAAAGATAAAACTTCATGGGTCGGGGTGTAAGACAATCTTGAACTGTTAGGGGTTAAGAGTAGGCCTTTATGGAGAGCAGATTACTCAATATCTGCATACTGCGCAGTTCGTATGCCTTCCTCTGAAACATTTGGTACTGGCCACTGTCACGGACAGGATACTAGACTAGATGGACTATTGGTCAGAACAAGTATAGCAGCTCCTGTTTTCCTACTTTCTTAACACTAGAGAAGGTCAGACTTTAATATTTCTAACGTTAAAAACAGCAGGAAAAATATTAAAAATAAAGCAACGCTTCTAGGTCTTCTCTATACACCATAAAGATTTTTTAAAAGGAACAAACTCAATTTCTCTTTTCTTTTCGGGATCACCTTTACAGACTTTTCCACTGCAAACATTTAGAGGAAAACCATCAATATTCAGGGGTAGACAGTAATCTTACAATCTGCCCTTAATAATCTGCCCCAGGAATATTTCAGTTCTTTTCCTTGCTTCCCTCTTGCTCTAGCAGAGAAGTAAGCTGCACCATATGCCTTTTTCTGGAGCAGCTCACTTTCCTCTGTGTGCCATCTCAGCTGTGCCAACACATTGAGGGGGCAGAACCAAGACTATGCCCATTCCCAGACCCTGCTAACCAATTCTCCACTCCCCTGCGCAGGAAGAGGAATAGCATCTTGGTGGTAGTTGCTCTCTCCCTCACAGTATGAGCAGCAAGCACAGGTGAATCAAGGGTTTTCATGGGCTCATTTGTTCCCTTGTGTGAGTGCACAGCTAGGGTCATGATCTGGACCTCACATTTTCACATAGTTGCAAACAGGTAAATTATGTAAATCTTCACTAGCTTCACTCATGTGTGCCTATTTCTGCAAGAACAACCTAGGCACCTAGTTTTGAGCATTTAGTTCACAATATTTTATGTTCTATGCCAGAGGTTTCCAATCCGTAGGCTACAGAACACTTACTGGTAGTCTGTGGAAAGCTGGCTGGTCATTTGCTGTTGGATCTCCTACTTCTTTCCAAATACTATAATGCATTGGAGACAACTAAAAAGGCATTAAATACTTCTCTAACAATACACCTCTACCCCGATATAACGCGACCCGATATAACATGAATTCGGATATAATGCGGTAAAGCAGTGCTCCGGTGGGGGGGGGGGGGGGGCGGAGCTGCGCACTTCGGTGGATCAAAATAAGTTCGATATAACGCAGTTTCACCTATAACGCAGTAAGATTTTTTGGCTCCCGAGGACAGGGTTGTATCAGGGTAGAGGTGTACTTGCTATGTAGATAATAGCTGTAGTTTAAAGATTATGAATTGGAAAGATAGGGAGTGAAGGATAGTCCACAAAACACATTAACTAATAATTAAGGCTACGATTTAGTCACAGAGGTCACGCCAGTCATGGATTCTGTGCAGGGCCGGCTCCAGGCACCAGCATTCCAAGCAGGTGCTTGGGGCGGCAATCTGCAAGGGGTGGCAGTCCGTGTGTTTTTGCCCCCCCAAGCAGCACGCTGAATTGCCGCCCCGCACGGCAGGGGCAGTCCATGTGCCTTTCGGGTGGCACGCGTGTTTCTGCGGCGGCAACTCAGCAGCAGCTTCTATGTTCAGCTGCCCGCAGTGGCGGCAATTCAGCTGCTTCTGTCTTCCGGCTGAAGACAGAAGCTGCTGCCGAATTGCCGCCGCGGCGGAAATGCGCGTGCCGCCCAAACGGCACACGGACTGCCCCAGTCGTCTGCAGCGGCACAAACTAATTCCTGCCCTGTAAGGTGCAGAGTCCCTTCTGTGAGATACAATATTGAGAGCTGAGGAGAGATGGCACCATGCAGGAGGTACCTTGCAGAATCAAGCCCTAAAATCCCTGCCCTTGGAACTTTTTTGATATCATTGAGATCAGAGCACAAATACAGTAATAAATAAAAGACCGTTGTTCATTTGTGCTCCTTAAGACACAAAGATCAAAAATAATAATATTGCCAAGTGGAAAAACAGCAAAATTAGTGATGAAAGAAATCTTATTTCTGCAGAGATATTACAAGCAACTGAATACAAGGGAAAACACTATAACAAGTACTTAAAAAAAAAACAAAGCTGTTTTTGGTTTGCATTTTATCATAAAATGTTTCTGTGGAACATTACTCACTTCAAAACAGTTTCCTCCAGAGAGCAATAATACAAGATGTTGTCCATGCCTAGCCAAAGACAAACATGAGGAAAAAAAAGATAATTTCAATTATAATGTCAAAACAAAACAAATTCTATAACTAGCTCAGAGTCCTCCCTTGTAAAATATTGAAGAATTTAATTTAACATCTAATCTCATCTTCAATTAATCAGAAGCTTGTTCCCTGAAGACTCCAGTCAAGTTGACTGATCTATCCTAATTCCCACTGGTAATGGAAGTGACAAGCATATGCATTCACACACTTTAAAGGCAGTGGTCTATTTTATCCCCATTAGAATAGATTACAACAGTGATCAGTTCAAATTAAAATGGTACCCAAATTTAAGTTATGTCTAGACACAGAGAATAAATCAAAACTTCATCATCTAACTTTTTTGCTACATCAGAAGTTAATTACTACATAGGAAAATCAATTTAAAGACCAGCTGCTTGGATTCATTTTAATAATGTTCATCACATTGTACATAATCTGTGATGAATTCTATAAACAAGTGCCCCAAAGATAGTAAGATTTCAGCATCCTACCAGCCCACAATCAATGTAACATCTTATTTCACATAAAGGGAGATATATCTTTATCATTTATGTCAGTGTTAAATAAATAACTTCCATTTACTCAAACCTTTGTTTACAAACTCAAACTCCCCCTTCTCCGTAAACATGAAGAAGGTATGATTGCTTGATCTTTCAATAATTATATATATTTTAATTAATATGTTCTAGTTAGTTGCTTAGAGACCCACAGTTAATAATACAGCTTGATCCAGATGTGGTGACAACTTGCAGCATATTGTATGCTTTTTAAAATGCTGTGCCGCTACGGATGAGATATAATATTTCCAGTATTTCATTTACAATAATGGGCCCTGAACCTGTGAGACACTGAGCACCCTCAATTCACCCAAGAGAACCCATGAAATTTGAGGGTGCTTGGCAACCTGAAGAAGGTACTCAGCAACTCATAGAATCAGGCCCAAAATTTGCAGAATTAGGACTGAAGATTTTATGTGATTTTTAAAAATATATACATTATTAAAATAAGCAAAATGACATACAAGGCATATTTCTAGCCGGGTACTCTGGAAATAACAGAGTTTTGAATTAACAATCTTAGGAGGGGAACTTGAAATTTGAGAACTGGACATCTAGAGTAGATTGTTTTCATTAAGGTCCAAATTCTCATACTCCTACTTACACTGCGTAGTGCCACCAATAGCCCCCGATTCCAAGGGAAATATTTGAGGACTAAGGTACTGCTCATCATGAGTGAGCATCTCACAGTCATGAATTGAAAAATGTATGCTTAAAGACAGATGAAATGTGTATGTGCATGCAACTCAAGAATGCTCACTTTTGAAAAAAATGATGAAGAGGCAGCAGCAATTGGGTTAACCCACCCCACATTAACATTCTTAGCTTTCACCATTTCATCCCCCTGGTTTTTGTCCTACATTTTTAAGAAAGCTTAATGCCAGTGTCTCTTGTGGTTTAAATCTATATGATGTCTCAGAACAATTAAAATTTTTAATATAAGACTTCTGATCAATTGAACCTGCAAAAAAAAAAAAAAAAATCCCAAAACTCCACAAACACATAGGAACACATGGTCCTTAACCTACTCTTGTTGCTGAATGTTAACTAGGTCTGTAAGCAGTGGAGTGGTTAATTTTCTACCAAGAATCTCCATATGTTACAAATAAAGCCAATAAAAATAAATAGATCACCATGATACACAGCATCTTCAGGGTCTAGATGCACTTATGAGCTGCCTAAGTATCTATCTGGTAACTTCTGATAACATCTGAGTCTCTTGCCTGACTTCTAATGTGGTAATCTCTCCATTCCCTATTCATTATTTTAATTTGTAATATGGTATGTGCTAAGATACATCACAACCATAATCAGCACCCCCCAAGAAACAGGTAGTACTAGATGACTACCATTATTTTTTCTAGTTACAAACAATTAAATATTGCACATAATCCCTGAATTTTTTTTAATAAACAACCCCACATTTATGACCAGAATTAATTAGTCAGATTACAGCTGGCTGCAATGCCACAAGCAGTAAGAGTTCTAAATAAACCCGTCAATAAGTAGTGTATATAAATGCCTAATTTCAAGAGCAGTACGTTTAATAGTTTTTATGAATCTTCACATTTTTTAAATTTAAAAAATAAGTGATTATACATTTGCTGCGACTCAGAAGCAGTTTTCCATACATGGGAAGGAATGCAGGATATGTTCCGTTAAGTGCAAATGGAGCAGACAATTTTTCTAATTAATAAACATAAACTTTGAGTGACAAGCCAAGAGCTTTCATGGATGAACTAACATTCTGAGTCTTTAGTCTCTCGGGTTTATAGGTTATGGGGGCAAGAGAATCCAAAGATCTCTGGGGCCATGGATGAGAAAAAATTGATAAAATAGCTGTCACTAGAACTGGCTGGAAAACAAGGATTCCATTTTGTGAAAATTTTTGAGGTTTTGACATTTGGTTCCATTCTGATGCAGAGCAAAACCAAGGCTTATTTTTTGCCGAGATAGAGAGGCCCTAGGTTCTCCAAGTGGTTAATGGCTAGATATGTTTCCTTACCATTGGGCTGTTTTGGGATCTCTCTCTTTCTCCCCTCCCCCCATCCTGGACCTGAGAAACTCTCAACATACCCAATATGGTCTGAAAAAAGTTTTTGTTTCAATTAATTGCCATTTTCTAATAAAAAAAAAGTTGTCAAAGAGTTCTAGACCAGCATTAGCTACCAAACTCTGGAAAACATTAAGATATTTAAACTCCGTTTTATATCACTACATTTCTGCATTTCCTTTTCAATAATTTCTCATTACCTATGGACTGGAGCTTTTCCTGTGTAATTAGCATTCTTTGTATGCCTAATTTAAGGCAAAAAGCTGCTGGAATCCTCTGCAGCATAAAACAGTGGAGTAGGGAGGAAAATCCTTCCAGGTTTATTCATACTATGGCCAAACTGCCACCTATGTAAAGTTTTCTCTGTTCTTTATCTGTGTTACTAAGAGCAGAAGTGATGTTGGGAGTGCAGCTGGGGAGTCCTTTTACAAGATCCAAGGTTGCAAACAAATTACAACCTAGAATGTTGTTGAGGTCCACAAGATATGCACAGTAAGATATGTGTAAGAGCCGGGACAGCAATGTACTTCAAACAGAGTTGTCAAGGAGGGTATAAAACTGGAATAAAGTTTTAACTGCTCAAAGTAGCTTTCCCTACCCACCCCACAAGCCCTGACTGCAGCACAAGGCCTGACTTGTCATCTTATATTCATCCAGCCGCTGACTGTTCCTCTCCAAGTGCAGCACGTCCATATTCCCCTCACTCACACTCTGGCCTCCAGTTCTCCCTGTCATAAGTTACACCCATCTATAAACTGTTTCATTAAAAAATAGTTAATGCCTGAAACTAATGCCCCCAGGTTCAATGTACAGTATGCAACTTACAAAAAAAAAAAAAAAATCAGCAATACCTCTGAACATAAAGGTTACAAAGTGCAAGGATTTAGAGGAGAAACATCAACAATGCATCATCAGTATTACAAATCAAAACTTACGGGCAAAGTTCCACTTCTAGATAGTCTTTAGTCTCACTATTCAGAAAAAAGGATTCAACAACTGTAAAAACAAAACAAACACACAAAGAATTCCAAGAATTAAGAAAGTTTGTACTTGGGAAAAGAAAAAAAAACCCCTCTGCATAAATCCGGAATATGCCCCTGCAAGTGGAATGCTAAGTATTGATTAGGAGGGCTTAAGTGACCAATAAGGAAATAAGGGGAAGCTGTCAGCAAGACAACACCAAGGTAAATACCATAAGGCTACTGCCTGTGATTATATCTGTGGGATAGTCTCAGTCTTCACAGGTAAACCACATGTCCTCTAAATTATTCTTTTATTCGTCTTTAAGATGTTTCAGGCATTGCAGAGTTGTGAGGATGGAAAGACTGCCTCAATAATGTGATAATCATATTATGAATATATGAGTGTATTTTTCCGACAGGACAAATACAAATACTGTCTGTGGTGGGATGTCTAGGCATGCATACTGTGTAGTTAAACACCGATATATTTGGAAGGGGACAGATTTGGTATTGGGTAGATTGGTCAGATTGGGAATAGGGTAGATTGGTATGCTTTGGCCTTACCCCTGAAGTGATCTGCCACCAAAAGAAGCCTTTAAATAAAGGTTTACCAGGATTCTAAAAGGTTTGGTTTGACTTTTTAGTGAAAATTCTGATTGTTCTGACCCAGACTTCCCCTGACTGATAAACACTCTTTTGTTTCTGCATTGCAGCATTGCACTTTGTAATGGGTAAACAATCCAAAATATGAAAAAATGCTACTGTTAGAGCTGGGCAACATTTTTTTACCAAAAAGTTTTCTTGAGGAAAAATTGCCTTATTTAAACATGAAGTTTTATTTACAAATTGTTGACATCTTCAAAACGTTCCGTTCCGTTTTTTCAAAACTTTTTGGAATATTTTTAATCAACTTTATTATCAAAAATCATCATCAACTTTTTTTCTTAACTAAAAATGTAATTTATGTTAAACAGAAATGTTTGTAAGATTCAGTTTTCAGTAAACGAAAGTGTTCAATTTCAAATGCAATTTTGATTTTAAAAAAACCTGACAGAAACATTCACAAAAAAAACCAAAAAAAGCCCCTTTAAAACCCTGCAAAATAGCAGATTTGAAAGTTTCTCAGGAAATTGTTTCTTTTTCAATCAGCTTCAGTCAGCATGTGTATATAAGTAATTTTAACTGCAAACCTTCTTAGACGTCTAGAAAATTAATATTCCAAAACATGTTTTATATTCATCTGTCGTCAAGTTGCTCCTAAATATAACTTTTTATTTTATATGATTAATTTTAGCAATTCTTCTCATACATACAGAGCATGATATTTTAACTCAGAGACTCTTAATTTATCAAACTCAATATTTTTCATATCTTGACACAACTGATCATTTTGAGGCACACCCTACAGTGCACCAGAAAAAGGAGGAGATTGAGATAGTTCTGTTCCCTTCCAACCTCGGGTGCAAAGGACATTCCGTCTACCAAACAAAAACATTTGAATGCATCCCTATGATCTGTGAGGCAAAGACAAAAGAAAACTAGGGCTCCTAGTGATTTACAGAACTCCAGATTGAAAGCCTGCCAACTTCCTGGAGGAACTTCTGGAGCTACTGTCCAGCATGGTATTGGAATCCCTCAGATGCCTGGTCCTCAGTGACCTTAACCTCCATATAGACAATGAACATGATACAGTAGTACTTAATCTTATGGCCTACATGGAAACCATGGGATTCTCCCAGGTGGGCTCTAGATCCACACATGCAAATGGACATATGTTGGATCCTATCTTCAGCCTAGGAGTGTATATTGGAGACATCAACAATACAATCATAACCTCGTCTAGGCAAGATCATAGCCTTCCCTCCTTCCCACCATGATAGTGAGCATCTAAATGCTGGTCCACCCCTGAAGATTCCTGAACTCTCTAGGTTTGCAACTCAGCCCAGGAGGCCAAGGTGCTGATGAGTTAGTACAACAGAACCATCACTTGATGTTAAATACCACTGATGCCTTTTGTCTAAAGCCACGCGTTCACCCAACTTGACCAGGAAGATCATCTTGATTCACAGATTAAGCACTATAGAAGACGCGCATAGGCAGAAGGTTAGAATGCCCATGGTACAAAAAGACACTTTGAAGCCACCCACCAGCAGCACAAACAACTCTTACAGGACTACACCACTGCAATAAGGAGGCAAAATAAGCCTTCTACCCCGTGCAATCAATGCAACAGACTGATGCCTAGCGGAACTAGTTCATAGAGTAAACCAGCTAATCAATCTCGACTGCCTAGCCCAGATATCAGACTCATGCATCAAAAATTTTTGAAGAGCTGTCAGTGTACTTCACTGATAAGATCAATACAAATACATATGGACTACATATTGGGAAAAACCGGAAAAGAAAATTTCACTTCTGAACAAATTGTAACATCCACCCTGCCACTCCTGACTGAGTTTGGCCCTATCACACATGCTAAAGCTCAATAAGCCCTGAAATATATTAAAGCCACAACCTGTGAAAGGGATCGGTGTCCCCCTTGGCTGGTAAAAGCCAGCAAAAAGCAACTATGCACACTACTAATGGAAATAGTCATTGCCTCCTTCAGAGACGCATACCTACCAAACTTCCTGAAAAAATCTAATAGTTTATTTGAAACTTAAGCCATCACTTGACCCTGAAAACCTCTCAGCTAACAACCCATTTTCAACCTCCCATTCCTAGACAAAATAACTGAGAAAGTAGTAATCAAGCTCCAACAATGCTACATAAGCCAACACCTTGGATGACTCACAAGCCAGTTTCAGACAACAGCACAGAACATAGACAGCTGTGGTGACACTAAGAGATGGCATTCCTATGGCCATGATCATAGGCAAGATTTCTAGGCTAGTACTGCTGTACCTCTCTGCAACTGTAGACAAACTGGACCACAAGATACTGCTAACACTCTTACATGATACAGAAGGTGTAGATAGCCCAGCAGTACAGTGGTTCCAATTGTACCTCTCCAGAAGAGCTCAGAGTGTGGTGATGGTTCACCCTCTCTGAAGGCCCTCACCTGTGAGGTCTTACAGGGATCCATACTATCCCTGCTTCTTTTTTAGGGGGGAGAAATAGCTCAGTGGTTTGAGCATTGGCCTACTAAACCCAGGGTTATGAGTTCAATCCTTGAGGTGGCCACTTAGGGATCTGGGGCAAAATCAGTACTTGGTACTGCTAGTGAAGGCAGGGGGCTGGACTCGATGACCTTTCAAGGTCCCTTCCAGTTCTAGGAGATGGGATATCTCCATTAATTCTATTCTAATTCTTAATACCTACCTGAGAGATAGTGAGAGGCCATGGGATCAACTGTCAACAGTATGCTGATGACACTCAATAATATACCTCATCCTCAACTGATGCAGCCACCACCACTACTAAAATGTAGAACACCTACAAGAAATCAGCTCTTGGAATAAGAGCAGCTGTGCAAGCTGAACCCATGTGAGACTGAAGAGGTGCTCAATGGAAAGGCAAAATGCTATATAGCAGCAGATCTCAAACTTTAGCAACCTGATGACTCCCATTTTGATTTAAAATGGTTCGGGGACCCCCAGATCCCCAGCTCAGCCCCAGGCCCCTCTCCCACTCCACCCCTTCCTCCAAGCCCCCACCCTACCCTTACCCCTCCTCTTCCCCACCCCCTCCCCGCTCCTGCCCCACCCTCCCAGCACCTCCTGCATGCCACTCAACAGCTATTCCCTGGTGTGCAGAGGCACTGGGAGGGAGGGGGAGGAGTTTATCAGCAGGGCCTGTGGCCCTGTACATGATTCCTCCCCCTAGCACTCTCTGTCCCTACTCCTGCCCCCTCCCAGCGCCTCCTTCATGCCACTGAACAACTGTTCCCCAGCGTGCAGGAGGCGTTGGGAGGGAAGGGGAGGAGTTGAGGGAAGGAGAGGGAGGAGTTGATCAGCAGGACCCAGGGACCCCCTGGAGTACCCTCGCAGACCCCAGTTTGAGAAACGCTGCTATATAGAACTATCGGATACACTGGCCCAGTCTTCCATTGAAAGTATAAAGTCCCCATTTGCCAAAGTGGTGCACAGCCTCACTGACTTTTCATTAAGTTTGGATGACCAGGCAGCATCAGTATTTAAAAATGCCTTTTTTTTTTTAAACCTCCAGCTTCATTCTTTCCCCACACATGAACACCTGCCCAAAGTGATCCATACATTCATCACCTGGGAGATGGATTTCTGAAATTCACTGTATCTGAAACCAAACTTTAAGACCATGTACAGGCTTCAGCTGGTACAAAATACAGTTGGCTGCTTCTCCAGAATAGAGTGCACCATAAATAAGCACAGCAGGCCTGTTCTCAAATCCCTCTACTGTATCCTAGTTAGCTTCAGTTGCTAGTTTAAAGCTTTAGTCCTAATCTTCAAAGCAATTAATGCACCAAGTCCCACCTTCCCAAATTTCCATTTATGATCCATCATGACAACTGTGATCTTCTGGGACAATGCAGATCACAAAGCTCAAGACAAAATAAGTGAGAGCTGGGGACAAAGCATTCTCAGCTGAACAGATCCAACTATGGAACAAGCTTCCAGAGGTCTAAAGTTACCCAATACATTTCTTTGAAAATTGTACTTGCGAGAGGGTCAAATCCTGGGAGTGGGGGAGGAGTAGGAAGGTATAAATACTCTTCAAGCGCCACTCAAGGTAAACTTTGTTCACTTGAGACAACAAAATAAGACATTAAATTTTGCAGAACTTCATAATATTATCATCCCTCTCTTTTCTTGCATGATTTGATCACCGGTGAGCTAATAAGAATGTTGACATTTAAATTACCATTAGAGTCAATACTACTTTGAGTTAATGGGAGAAATTCTCTCAGAGCTATTTCAGGCTGTTTGCAGTCAGAGGCAGACATACATAGGTGTTAGTGTTTTTCCACATTCTGAAATCTATCTCCATAACCATGTGTGTGTGTGCATATATATATTTCTCACCTTCGTAATCCCAGAGTCCATCAAAAGGCTTTCCTGGCTCACCAGATGGGGCAGAAGGGTCATCAAAGAACAGGGAATTCACTTCCATTATTAATCCTTGGTCACCTGCCTTAAATCTGATGATCACTGGCTCATGCATCACCTTTATGCTGTCCCAGGTATTTGTAATCTTGTATTCCAACTACAGAAGATTACAGAAGAGGAAAAAGAAATAATGTAAAATGGGTAAATGCTGGGTACCATCCTGTGGTATTGGGAAAAGCAGTATAAAGTTACCATTTATTTTGATGGATTCTGAATGTATGGGATCCTTTAAAGGGGGAAAAAAAGACTAAGGAGTCATCATGTCTGCCCAGGATATAGCAGCAATTAAAAAGTCAAATGAGATGATTGGATGCATTAAAAAGGCATAAAAATGATGATGATGCTAGGCTGAACAATGATCTCTCTTTTGGAGTATTATGTATCATTTGGCTGTCTGAGCTGATGTGCCAATGCAACAGCACCTCTTTGGCCAGAAAGAGCATTGCACCAGAGGTTACTCGATTTGGCAGGGCAGTCAGCTAGCTCCTCCTGCCTGCGTCTCTGTGGTAGCCCCATACTGGGCTATGGAGGTTGTTAGCCTCAGTCTCATTGGGATGTGCAAGTTTTCTCCTTATACTTGGCATGGTCAGCTGATCTGAGTGCTCAAGGGTCTGGAAATTCTTTGCATTCTCTAGTCTCTCAGAGAACCCAGACCTGCCCACTCCACTGGGTTCCAGCACAGAACCCTAAAACCAGACAGACAGAATCAGGCCTCAACAACTCCTCCTGCCGTGCCCTGAACTACTTCCTACCTTGCATCATTTCTATAGGCTTTTCCAGCCTGTAGATCCAGTCATCCCTTGTACGGGTGCTGTCTCTGCACAGCTTCTCAGCACCTTGCTGGAACGAGTTTCCTTCTCCAGCCTGCTTGCTCCCCTGGCAGCCACTCCACCCCTCTACTTCCCAGCTCTTTTATTTTCCCAGCCGCTGTGAGGCTACCAATCACCATTGACTAGCAGCACAGTACAGACCTATTGACGCGCGGATATCGGGAGTCAAGCTGTCACGACCAGGTGTTAATGGACTGCGGGTTAAGAGGGCCATGCTGAAAAAAAGGGTCTATGATTCACTTAGAAAAAAACGCCATTATTTTCTGTTCTTTCTGGCTCGCATTTTTTTTCTTTCTTATGAAGTCTGTCATTCGCCGCAGATGAATGATTTCAACATTTTCCGCATTTTGCTCCTCCACAATGACTAAGCATGCATGATACGCCTTTACCAATATCGGTAAAGACATACAACACGTTTCTGCTCTGCACTTCCTGTCGATTTCTAGGTCAGTGAGTTCTGACACTTGCAAGTTAAAGCACAATAAAGGAGCCCCGGGCGCATTAGCTCACTACCCGTCCACGCTGGCAAGGCACGCAGAGCGCTGTGACTCCGCAGCTACAGTGCTGCTGGTACTCCACCTCAGCAAGTGGAATAATGTTTGCTGCACCCCCGCCGTGGCGCCAATGTGAATGAGGTGTTGCATTACTGTGCTCTGATTGACCTCCAGAAACGTCCCATAATCCCCTTAAGTCAAATGGCCACTCTTGTCATTGTTTTGAACTCGCTGTAGGAATGCTGTAGGAATGCAGATATGCCCTTTCAAAGCTCCGTTTCTGACAGCTGGCTGCTTATCTGCTCTGGGACAAAGGAACCATTACTGAGGAATGCTGCTTGCTTTGCATGAGAGAGAGAGGTGTGGGGGGGGTGAGGTCTGCTGCTGTCTGAACTTACAAGACAGCATGCTGACACGCTCTCAGCCCCCCAAAAACCCACTCTCTCTCCCTCTGCATACAACACAATCCCTGTCACAATCCACCCCACCCCCCACATTTGAAAAGAACGTTGCAGCCACTTGCATGCTGGGATAGCTATCACAATGCACTGCTCTTTGTGGTATTGCAAGGGCTGCTAATGTGGCCATGCCAGTGCGCTTCCAGCTGAGAGCGTAAACACTCGGCAGCGTTTTCCCTGCTGCAGTCTCCGAAGGCTGGTTTAACTCCCAGTGCTCTACAACTGCAAGTGTAGCCATGCCCTTAGTGAGCAAATCTGTAGTGCTACATAGCAAGTTCCTGTACTGCATGTCAATGAGTCTCGCGTGTTAAATAGATAGCACTGGGAGGCATGGCGCTACCGCATGTTAAGCGGATTCGCGTGTAAATGGGTCTATACTGTACCTGCATTAACCTCTTGGTTGCCAGGTCACCATGTGATATATATACCCCACAACAGGCCTCCTCAGGCAAGAACATATATAGTAGAGAGTGAAATGATCCACAAGGGGCAAAAAAAGGAGGTACAGGTCAAATATGATTTATAGATTATTACATTTTAAAAAAACTATATTAAAAGAATGTTACGGTTGCAAAGTCAAGCACTCAAAATTTGGGAAATGCCTGAATTAAGGTTGCGCGTGCAATCTTAATTTGACTACTTGTGAATATGCATTATGATAGTCTTTACTAAAATAACCACGTACAGTACACCCTCGCTATAATGAACCCCTCAGGAGCCACGCTCTTTGTTCATTATAGCCAGGAGTTCGTTACACCAAAAGAGACCCATGGGGGGGACAACAGGTCCTCCAGCTCCGGGGCTGCTAGCTCCTCCAGCTTTCAGCCCCCGCTGCAGCCCCAGGGCTGGAGGAGCTGTCAACTCCCACTGCAGCAGCTGGGCTCAAGGTGGGATCCAGGGACTGGGTTTGTTATAGCCCAAGGTTCGTTATTGTGAAGGGCATTATAGTGAGGGTGAACAGTACTGTTTTTTCCACAGGGCCCCTACCTTATTAAGAACAGAGGATGGACAGGGTTTGGTGACTGAATAAGGGCTGTGTAATGAATGAGGCTGTTGTCTGTAGGCACCATGCCTCACTTGTTGCAGAAGTTGGAAGGCGTGTACTGAACAAAATGAGAAATTGCAGGAGAAGAAACATTGGTTTCATGATTAAGACAGCTGAATGCTGCCCTGGGGACCTGAATTCTCTCCCTGCCTCTGCCACAGAGTTCCTACATAATGCTGGGCAAGTCACTTAAACCAAGCTCAGTACAAGTGGAATCTTCAGAGAATTCATTTGCCGAACTCTAAAGGCTCTACTGATCATGTGCAAACTGAAATTTTCAGAGGCAAAAGGCACAGCCCTGAAAACAAGGTGACTCCCTACCAAATCTCAAGTCCCTGCTCCAAAGCATGGAACCATCATAGCATCTCAACTAAACAGTTGCAAGAATATTTTTAATATGAGCAAAGAAATGCATTTGTCCTTAACCTTATTCTGAGAAACATATTCACTATTTTTACTCAAAATTTTCAAAAATTCATTTGGAAGCAGACATCTGACATGGAATATTTCAGCCCAATCTATTAAAGTTTGGGAAAGTTATAAATAATTAAGAACAGGGTCTGATAATTAAAAGTATTTGGCAACCTTAACATTAGGTGTCACTACCTAAAATGCCTATAATAAAATATTATAGAACAACAAAATACTACTTAGCACAGCATATAGTCAACCTATGGAATTCACAGCTGCAGGATACTGTAGCTAAAATTAAAAAGAATGAATAATTTTCTGACAGCTATTACTCATGTCAAAGTGCAAGCTAATTGCCTGCAGCAGGGATCAGAAAGAAATCCTTCCATGCACAATTGGTGAGGTGAACCAGCAGTTTTGGGAAATGTTAGTGGCAGGATCTTAGACTATATGGAATAATGATATAATCCACAAGGACAAATACTATATTCCTATGAAAATTCAGCCTAAAATACCTTAAAATTGTTAGTCTCTTGTGGAATACGGTACATTTGAGTATGTTGTGTATGTGTATTACTATAGCTACTAAAAATTCTGAATATATCATTTTGAAATGATCATGCCTAATGCAACCATACATATTGCCTCCTGGAGCTTCATATATCACCATCCTGTTCACTACATCAGCTGCAGTTAGACTTGCTTTTAACCAGAGGAAAAACAAGTCATGAAATGCACAGAAGTTTATTAGTACAAGCCTGGGTTTCTAGAACCGTGAATTCTCCTGATGATATTATTAAAGATGCCATGATGCCAGCATACAAGCAAGTGAACACAAAGGGTCTGGCTGTGGTATAGTAAGTGCTAACCAACATAATTAAGGGTAAAATCAGGAGTAAAGCAGCTTCCAGTACTTTTGGTGAAGCATCTCTCAAGTACACAGCAAAATAAAATTGCTTACTGAAAAGGAAAGGAGAAATACAGTGCAATTATCAAGCTTCAATAATGTTATTACAAATATATTTTAATTAAGCACAGTGTGATACACTTTAGAAATGGAGTTGACATGAGGAAGATTAAATTAGTATTTTTAAAGTTGTACATAAAGCATATTGAAAATTGTGTTGTGCATACTTCAAAAACATTTAGCTTGTCTCGAACTGAAAATATACCAAGGGTGAGATTCTGTGCAGTGTCTTTCAGAGACACAAAACAGAACTTCTAACAATATTAAATAACAGAGGAAAATAAATAATAAAAAGCTCTACACTTTATTGCTTCTTTGAAGTTGCCAAAAGATGTCATCATTATTTGAAAAAGACTTTTTACGATGCTTGGTTTTGTAAATATTAAATCCTGATTTTCCATTCCACTGGATAAAAATCTGATTAAGGCCATGTTTCTATACCACAAAGGAGCAGCAAAAGGCATAAACAAAATTGTAGAGTTTGCCTTTTAGGTTATGTCTACACTATGGACCTTACAGTGGCACAGCTGTACTGCTGCAGCTACACGACTAGAAGGTCTCCTGTGTAGCCGCTCTATGCCAGTGGGAGAGAGCTCTCCCGCTGGCATAATTAAACCACCCCCAATGAGCAGCAGTAGCTATGTCCACACTTTTGTCAGTGAAACTTATGTTGGTCCAGGTATATTTTTTACACTTCGGGCTGACAAAAGTTTTGCTGACAAAAGCGCTAATGCAGGCAAAGCCTAAGAAAACTACCTCTATTCATCAAACATATTTAAGGCATTATAGGCTTTTTGGAAGGCGTGCATGAGCTCATATTAAACTTTTGAAGAATAAGATATTCTTCAAACCATTCTTATGTCACAAACATTTGTATGTTATAACTTTTACAAACTTACACTTACCTCACTCGTTTTACACTCCAGTGATTTTGTCTGATGATTATTAGTGAAAACATTTCTACTTTAGGGAACACAAAAAAGATAGAAATTGAATAAATAATGGTATGGTATAATTTAGTAATTCTGTTGATATAACATACAATTCCACAACTTAGAAATATAGCAGTCAAAAACAGTTCTGTACAAATACAATTTTTGAGGAATTCCTTATTTTAGAAATAATATAAGGAGTGGAATTGGATGAAGATAGCTGGGTTGGTAAAGCATCATTTTGATAACCTTCTTCTTCCATCTAGTGGCAAGAAGGAGTAAAAAAAACTAGGTATCTGGGAACACTGTCATAAAACATTTCCAAATGCCAACTCCAAAGACTCATTGATGTGACAAAGAGTGGGTGAGTAATGCAGAAAGCCTAAAGTTTATATATGAGTTCATAAGGGTGATAAAAAATAAAGTCAGAAAGAATTAGAAATACACGAGCTAAGACAAGCCAAAGTTCTGATTTTGCAGGTATATTATTCATTCAGCTTAATATTTGAATTTTCCAGACTAGTCAGTCTAGATAATTTGACTATATGAGAACTTGTCATTATCTGATGCTGGATTCTGATTCAGTTGCTGAGGTTTCCAGTGTACGGTTCTGCAAAAGTAAAGATTCTTGATTAAATTTTAATGTAACTGCTTAAGAATCTATTCAGTCCTCAGATGCCATAATGATCGGAGTCATCTAAGGACCAAGACAGATAGTTTAAGGCATCTAATGCCCTGTAACTGGGGGTTTTAGGGAAATGTAAAAAAGAAAGTGTTATTAAAATCAATTACTTCCTCTGAATTACCATTCACAGGAGTTTTGCCATGGTAGGAAAACCATGCATATTAAGATTTGGGTGCTATGCAAGGGGAGGAAGTGGGTAAGTAACGGGAACTGTTATATTGAATAAGACCAATGCTACATCTAGTCCCAAACCGTGCTCTTTGTTGGCCTGATGCTTCAGTGGAAGACAAAATTTAAATACTTAAGTGTTAAAGATGGGCCCAAATCAGAAGTGGAAGTGCACTCAGGGCATATACCTTCCCTTCCCATTTCCAAGTCTGATTCTACCTTATTTCCTAAGCCTTAGAGGCAGTGATAGGGAGCTGCTTAGTCCTCATCAAACTTTGTATAGTGAGGCTGCCATTTCTTTACAGATATTTCCTCCTCCCTGATGCAATAACTCCTCTGAAGCTGAGAGTATATTATTGACTCTCCAGAAGCCACATACTTGTCCCCCTGTGTGTGGGGAACAGCTTCTGCATTATACAATATGCATCCATTAGTTCCATTTAAATCCATTTAATTTTTAGATTTACTTTATAATAAAAACAGTAACAACAATTAAAACCACCTCGTAGATAAAAATTAAATGAGCCATTTTTCCAATTGCAATTAGAAACAGTAGGAAGGTGTCTGATACCTGCTTAGGAGGAAGTGATGGGCAGGACCAGCTACGCATGCCGCAATAACAGCTAAAATACACAAAGCCTTCATTTTTTAAAAGATTAAACTAGAACAAAAATTTACCACATTTATACTCTAGCTCCTGCTATCACCGCTAAGTAACTGCTGGATATTTCTGATTTCAGCTATTTAAATGGTGATTAATAACGTTTACCGTCCTTGGCAATGTTTTAATAATTGACTACGATTACAGATTAGCATTCCGTACTGGTATGTTACAAGCAGCAATTCATTTTGATACTTTGAACAATTTCCTTAATCATAGTGGTAATAGCATAAAATATGCAGTCCAACATTATTAATTTAACTCCACTCATAAGTTATAGTGGCACAGCAGCACCACTACAGTTAAGGTTGCATCACGACTTCTGTTTAAAGGTCAACCTTTCTAAGTCCTTTAAAATCAACATTCGTTGTCAGATTTCTTTGACATTTGGTGTCCTTTAGGAGAGTGCAGGGTAGGGTTAGTGAGCCAAATTTGAGGTAATTTGGGCTATGGATTGCAAAGATAAAAGCACTCCTCAAAAATAGCTATTTTTCAAAAAGTTTCTAATATTTTTTTCTGCACAGAGCTAGAGATCCAACTATTGATGTAATTGAGACCAATCTGACCCACATGTATTGAGTTTTACCCAAGGTAGTGCACAGCATCTACTAAATCTTTGGAGGATCCACATCCAAAGCAGTACTTATATTCCAATACAGTAAACAGTTTAAAGGGTTTCCATTCCTGCTATTTTATATGCTTTAAAACTTGATTTTTGTAAGTGCTCTAAAATCCAAATGGTACTTGGATTGCTTTGAAATTTGGTGTGCTGCGTGGGGTGATATTAGTGATCTAAATCTGGGGGTCCTTTGACCAAAGAGTTCTCAAGTTACAGGCCCCTGAAAAACCCAGTTTCCTTTGACTGCTTGTACTGTTAAAGTGAGAGGTATTAATGGTTGGATGAGTCACAGACTTCATTGAGATTTGATGGCTGTGAACTCACCATTCAATTAACACAACTAAGGATAAATTAATAACAACCCCCCACGTAAGACAAATGGAGTTTTGGACTGAGTGGCTGGAGGTTACCACAATTTATAACTGACAGGTGGCGATTTTATTTTGTGGGTAATCAATTCAAAGTATTTGGGGGGAAAACTAGACATGTATATACTTCCTTGGATGGGAGAAGTATTAGGGGGGCAGAGCAGTGGGGGAGTAGGGGGACAGGAGTTTGGGGTTGCAGCAAGGGGATGGGTGTAGGGGAGAGGATAGAGGTTGGGGGCTCAGATGAGGGAACACAGGGGTTAGGGGAGTAGAGGGTGGAACATTGGGAAAAGAGACATAGGGGCAGAGGCACTGGTTAGTTCCAAATTCTCCCTTCCCAGGTGTATGCCCAGACCTGGGGAGCTCTTGCTCCTCTAGGGAGTTCTGAACCCCTCTCCTTGCTCCCCGTCATATGAGCTGGGATCAGGCCCTCTCAGAGTCCAGAGAGGCCTGGGCCACTTCCAGCTTTTGAGGCCCCCAGCCATAATAAAAATAAAAAATGACTCATGAAAACAAAATAAGGCACCAAAAAAAAGAGACATAATTTGAATATTTTTTATTAACAAATGCTTTTCTAGCCGTTTTCTGTGCAAATGTACTAATTATTGAGGAAATGTGCTTTAAATTGAGCTTTAGTGCAATGTCACAGTTGATATTAAGCATGGCAAGCCCATTCAAATGCTCTTGTCCCATAGTTGAATGGTGATGGCTCTTTACCTGCTTCAACATGTTGAAGGTGCATTCACCTGAAGCCACTGAGGCAGGCAAACTGACAAAAATATGCAATGCAATTGTGATATTAAGAAACACGCCAGAGAGTCCAAGTTCGAGTATTTCTTGAAGCAATTCCTTTGGTTTGTGATCCAATTTAAAGTTCGTGGAATATATTCATTTGAGGAAGATGACCTCATCACTGAGATCTTTTGAGATTTCTTTGTTGTACTGTTGCTGAAATTGTTCAGATGCAGAAAGTAGAGCTTCATTACTCAGTCGGTTGAACTGTCAAAGAAACCCCAAAAGGGTACAAATTAGTTGCAGTGACTCAAATCAACATGTAAGACCTGACTGAATAGAGTCAATGAGGACAGGGAAGACACTGACCCTATAACGCTGCTCGGCATTGGATTCAGTAGGTAAGTTGCGATTGGTGGAGAACTCAGATGAAATGCCCATATTCTGTGCTACTAATTTGGATTCAGTCAGGATCGCATCCCATTGTTCACGAATCTGTTGAATGTCATTGATAAGACTTTCAATGTTATCCCTCTCAACATCAAGTGTAGCATTGCATGCTTCAATTACCAGATTAATTTGGTGGATCATTGTAAGTAGCTTAATCAACAAAGATGATATCAGTCTATTCAGAAGCACATGTCCAAATTGGAATGCATTCTGAAGTTCAGTTCAAGCCGGTGCAGTGAGATTGAGAGATTCAAGCTCATTTAAAACCTCTCTCACTGAATTCAAATGCTGCGCAACTGGTTGAACACCATCAATCCATGCAGACCACCTAGTTTTAGACATCCCATGCAGTAAAACAGCAAGATATTGCTTCAGAATTTCCCACCTTTGTGGACTGCTACTGAAGAGATTGTACATTTGCTGAACAGTTCCAAAGTAAGTAATTGCCTCTTTGCATGATTCAGCATAGTAAACACCTACAAGGTTTAGTGTGTAGTTTCCACAGCGGGAGAAAATACAGTTTCAATTATGCTCAAGCAGAACTGCTTGTACACCTTTGTACTTCCCAGCCATATTAGATCCATTGTCATAGACTTGACTAATGCACACTTGAAAATCTAACTTAAAACCTGCTAGTATTCAAGCAGCAATTTCTTTTCCAGTTTTTCTCATGAAATTATCAAACAAAATAAACCTTTCTTCAACTGAAAATTTTGAGCTGTCTACAACTTTAACATATCGAATAACCATAGTAGTCTGTTCCTTGTGAGAACAATCTAGAGTAGCATCAACCATGATTAAAAATACTTGCCATTTCGAATTTCATCAAGAATTGTTGTTTGTACGAATGACCCACATAGCTCAATAAACTCATTTTGTATGCGTGTGGAGAGATAATGGACTTGCATGCGCTTTTGACTCTCTTGCAATTCTCGAACATGTTTAAGATGCTCTGATAAAGTGGGTCATATTTGCTGAGGAGCTCAACTATGCCTAGAAATTTTCCATTTGCATGATCACCAATACATTGACTGGAACCAAAGAAAGCCAATCCCCACTCAGAAAGAAAAAGGATGACATTCAGGATGTGCTCAAGAAGTTTTTTCCAGTTATTAGTTTCTGTAGAGAGTTCAGTCAAGAGTAAATTCTCAACTGAACTTTCAGCTGATGCTGCCCTACTGGCTGATTTCCATGCAACATAGTTTTCTTTGTGTGACATTGAACTCTCATGTGATGAGATTTGGTCTTTCAACTTCCTCCAACGTCTGTTGATGCCCCATCCTATCCACACTTGAAATATCCTGCTGTAAATAAGTAGCTTGTCTACACTTGAAATCTTCTACTGTAAACATGTACACAAATGCTGAAAAGATTTACAACGAAGGAATACTAATTAAGAACACAAAATGTAACAAACAGGTTATTATCTTTATCACTGAATCAAAACTCAATCACACAAGGTATAATATAACTGGCTGAGCTGAAGACAAAGGGATGACTTACATATAGTAAGCACAGACACGGATACAGACAGGGTTAATGTCCAAACATTTCAAACATTTCCCCTCACAAAACTCACTCTACAAGATTGTCCTCACAAATGTTCACCTTGAATCTGGGCCTATACACTACGAAAGCCTATGATGATGGCCAAGCTACCAAGCGAGGGCTCAACCAACCAACCAGTCACCTCTTTTAGCTACCATATGAAGATAATAATGAGGAATTCCCACACACAAATAATTCCTTAGTCAACTAGACGTAAAACAATAAAGACACTAAAATGTAACAATTCTCTACCTTTCAACATGCACTTGATCCAGCACCAGCCACTAGTAGTGGTTTGTTTATATAATCAGCTGATCTGAGAGGACACGTTCATCACGGTCTAATCTTGTGCCATCAGAACCGATATATTTTTATTAATATTTATGAACATTTTTAACTTTTTAATATGATAAAATCTATATCAGTTAACAAAAAAAATATATCTTTTACCAAATCACATCTCTTATTTGCTTAAATTTGCACCTCTAAGCTGAGAGTGTGTGTCACATTTTGGTCCGATAGGGATGCGCTAAAAACAAGTTGCAAAACTTATCAAATGCCAAAAAATTAACAAGTGTCTAAATTTGAGGCACCCTTTGAGCTTGAGGCCCAGGCCAAATGGCCCTTCTGGGTCCCCCCTCTGATTGGCCTTGGCTGGGATATGGGGGGGACCTTGCCCTGAGGGGCTGTCTGAACCACTCTCAATGCTCTAATATGTGTGCCACTATCTGGGGGGCCTGTGCCTATCTACACAGGTTGGACCCGGCTCAAATGAGTCAGACTCGGGGGGAGCTTGCCCTTTTGTGAGTGTCTGAGTTGCCCTCCCTGTCCCCAGTGTAAGCCAGAGATCTTGGGAAGTCCTGTCCCTTTGCATGAGGAGCTGAGAACAGGCATGCTTCATGCATATTACAGGCTCTAAAGCACTCAAGAGGAGGGTGGGAACACCTGTGATAAATGGACTGGTTCACAAATCTCTGAGCTATTGATTGAGGTTGTATTAATCTCCACTGGGTGTCCTCAGTCAATTGAGAACATCACATTGAGATGAATAGGCCCCTTTCAGAGCCTCTTCTGTCACAGATGAATGGGGAGGTGGGGCTCATCCTGTAATCAGGGTTAGTTTAGCCCCAATCTCTCTAGCAGCACAGGGGACAAGTCACTCTGTTACACAGGAACAGAGAAAGGTGGCATTGACAACCTTCCCCAAACCTTTTGTCCTTTAACAGTGGTAGATGGAATCTATGGATGAGAGTGAATGGATTGTAAAAGGATCATAGTGACCAGGGCGCAGGTGACATTTTGCCTAATGGTCAGGGCAGAAGGGAGGCTTAAGGGTTGAAACAGAGCCAGGCCTAACGGCCAAGGTAGGAGCCAACTTATCAAGTCCAGGAAGCAAGCTGGAGCTGAGTACCAGAAACCAGGAGTCAGGTATTGGAGCCAGAGTATCAGCTGGAGTATGGGCAGCAACCAGAAGCAGGGACGAACAACCAGGAGCAGGAAACCAGGAGCGGAAGCAGGGACAAGGAGCAGGCATGGAGAGGGGAGGGTCCAGACTGAGGGCTAGGAGCAAGAAGGAAGTTAAGAATAGGAAGCAGGACCAGAAACACAGCTGTAGACTTGGAACACTATTGAGTAGCCAGAGTCCCAGGCCTGCTACAGGTGCCTGTTGGAGTCTTCAGCTAATCAGGTGCCAGCTTCATTAGCTGAGGGCAATGAGCCAAGTCTGGGTTCAGCTGAGGGTCCCTGACAAGGAGATGAAAAGCTTATACATTTCAGCAACTGTGATAATCGCAGAGTAAAGGTGTGTTAATGACGCATATTAGGGCATTACTGAAAGAGGGCAGAGTTAAGGTTGCATGGGCAACCTGAATAATGTATTTCCTGGTTTTCGGAAGTTTGAGTTTTACTCAGCTCAGTGTTCTGCAAGGGGTCAACATACCACCAAGCAACCTTAAGTCTGTTAAACATTTTTTGCCACTGAAAACTGCATTAACATAACCATCCAAGCAACCAAAAATAATTGGCTGACTAAGATATGCTGCTCATTAACGAAAGATTGAATAAAATTGTACTGGAAACCTTTGGAGTATTCAGCGTGTTCAGGGAAGCACATAGTTGAATATTGGAGATGATCCTTAATGTATAGGTTTTAGTATATATTAGCGATAGAAACAGATGCCCTGATTTCTGTTCTCCCAGGGATTACAGCACAGTAATACTGGCGTATACGAGACCTTGAAATACTGTAGATGTACTTTTCTATAAATCTCAATCTATTTAATGAAATATACATGTATTTTAAAGAAATCTTACTTGCTATTTGAAAAATAAACTGTGTGTTGTTACTAAAACAAAACACCAAACCAGTAATTTAACATAATTGGTGACATAAAAAAGAACAACATTGTTCTTAATTATTCACGTTAGTTATCAATTCAATCTCACAGGAGAATACGGATCATTAGGAAAGGAAAGGAAACCATACCCAGCTCTGTAATGTAAAATACACAGCACTAATTACCTTATTTTAAACAAAGAATTAGGTTTTACTTTGGTTTTTGAACAAAATTAAGCAGGATTAAAACTATCAGACTCTAGAACCGATTCACTAGTATATCCAGTTACTTTGAGACACAAAAACCCAATTTAACTGGCCCTCTGGGGAGTCTCCCTGGCCAAAAAAGTTATTGGGAGGTATAGAGAGGTCATACAGGCTACTATACCATCCTCTTAGTTGAACTATACACATGTATCAATTTAAGCCTGTGCATAAATCTCAGCAGGCTCATGGCCCCAGTGTAGTAACTGGATCCTTGGGCAGAAGTTAGTGGCCCTTTCCACATCGCTCTGTAGAGGTAGATAGAACCCTCACCCTATCACATGAATTTTTATAACCCTGGCCCACATCTAGTGACTGGGATCATGAAAAAATAAGTCTTTCCTGAAATCTTGTGCAAAGAGCTGGCCTGAGAATTGTGCAGAGGCTTAATAAAATAAGTCTTTGGCAAGCACTCCCTGGTTGGATGGCTCACTTTGAAAGAAAGAGAGAGAGAGAACATGAGTTGGGGATGGAAATGTGTAGGTGCCTCCTCTCTTAGGATCTTGCTGCAGAAGTGGAGAGTGGGTACTTGTGCTAGGGAGTCCAAGCTAGCACTTAGAAAAGTTCGCAAGAGATAATTGTCTGGAAGCTGAGGTTCTGAGGGTTTCTAGATTCCCCAGCAGCTGGAGGGCTTTGTGTACATTCTAATAAGTTTTCAGGACTTACATACCCCAACATTAACTACTTAATTATCACGAGACCCCTTTGAAGTAGGTATTATCCCAGTTTCACAGATGCAGAAACTAAGGCTAAGAACAAAATTATCAAACCTGATTGTATAAAGTTGGAGGGTGTTCTTGTTTACAGTTTCAGCCAAGAATGTCTGAACAGGCTTGGAGATTAAATTACCTTCTCATCCCAAAAGGTCGTCCCTCCAGAGCACAGACACATTGACCAAATCCTTGAATTGCCAGTTATTCTGTGGCTATTTCAGTCTCTAGGGTTGTTAAACCAGAACGTTTCCTGAGTACGTGCGCGCGCGCACACACAAACTTTTCTGAAATTTGGGAAGAAAAATGTTTTAAGAAAAGGTGCAGCTGTGGGACCCTCTGCTGAAGACAGACACACACTTAGGCGATATTTTAAAGAGGCTGATAGCTCATTTAGAAGCAGCAGAACTTAAAAAAAAAAAAAAAAAAGGTAGTAAAGAAAGAAAAATACAGAACTTTGCCGTTGCCAACAGCTAAGAATGATTTTGTATGAATGAGACAAAGTGGTAATATCTTTTATTGGACCAATTTCTGTTGGTGAGGGACACAAGCCTTTGAGCTTCACAGAGCTCCTCCTCAGACTGAATGAAGCTTTGAACAGATTACAGGGAAGGATTATTTACAAAAAGTCTCCTCCCAGATTTACATTAGACAGATTTTAGGCTTTATGAATCAATCTTTTGACTGACTGAAGAGAATGGGATTGCGATGTCCTGCAACTACGACAGCATGAAACCTTTTGTGAGGACTAGAAATCTGAGTCTTTTTCTCATTCCAGTCATATCTTGTTACATTTCATAAGGAAATGGTGAAGAGAGACTGGCTGGAGGTATTAGCAAACAGAAATTTGGATTGATATTTCCCACTCATATACTATCATAGGGTTACATTCTGCAGCTACTCCATACATCAGAGGCCCACAAGAGAGAAAAGAGAAAAATGTATAATTGGGCACTTTCACAGCCATGCATTTTTGATAGCTGTATTACTCACAAGTTATGAGATCCCAAATGACTTATGCAGGTCAAATTAAACAAGTGTTGTTAAAACCTTTATTAGCCTTCTCCCTCCCCATATATACACTCCATGTGCCACGTTACAGAAGAACTAGATTAAAATGCTCTTGAATATTCCTAAACACTTATTGAGACTTTCTCCAGGCTCCTTTAGTTACCCAGTCATATGCCCATTGGAGGCAGAGTTTTGGCGTGGCCTTCAATGGCAGTAGGCCTATACCTTGATTTACTAGGAGTCCTAGGATACAGAGGGAGATGAAAGTTATGGCTTAAAAAACAACCCTTTAAATATTACCTAAAGTACTTTTTCCTTATAAAAAATGTCAGATTATAAAATCAGTTATTTTGAGTCCCTGCAGGGCTAGCATCAAGTGCTATCCATCCTACTGAGAATATCCTTTCCAGAAGAATAAAACTCCTATAACTCAGTCTCCTGTGCCATGAGATATCAGACCTCTGTAACTGATGTAGGACTGACTATTGCCCATTGGAAATATTGATCAGGCAGGCTGATTTTTAAGACAGTAACAATTTAAAAATGCTCACAAGTTTAAAATGTTAAAATAAATCCACAAGAGATGGATTAGTAGAGTGCAGGAAAAATTGTCAAAGGTATATGATGAAGTCTGTATCACCTACCTCTGCAATTTATCATGCAAATAGTCTCCATACAGTATACATGGAGTATATGATCTATATAATAATCTGTATTTTAAGAAACAGCTAATGAAATAACTTATTGCAACAAAAGCATAATTTTATTTAGGGTGAAAATAGCTCATCTACTTCTCTCAGAAATAGTCAATGAGAGTCCCACAGATGCATCCAAGGACAGAATTTGAAGTGTGATGGGGAAAATGGGCTGAAAACCACCTGAGTAAATATCACTAGACTTATTGTTCCTTTACATATAGGATAATCAGCTGAGTATGAGAAAAGAAAATCTGTTTGATACAAGCAGTAAACAGGGCATT
Source organism: Malaclemys terrapin pileata (assembly GCF_027887155.1). Lineage (NCBI taxonomy): Eukaryota > Metazoa > Chordata > Testudines > Emydidae > Malaclemys > Malaclemys terrapin. The sequence goes on from NC_071509.1 coordinate 97,641,330, forward strand.
CTGTTTACACTCAGAATGCTTGACTTTAAATGGCACAATTAAATGTTTCACAAACATCAAACAGTGCATATATGAAATACTGAAAGGTTAAAGAGAACTATTCTTTTTGCCCATGACTATATTTCATTAAATAAGACAGCTTTGAGGGACATCAGAACTCTTGTATTTTTTTTAAACCAGTATTTATTGGATTGAACAATATTCCCAGACTATAGGGTAATTTTCAGGAGGATGTGTATGTACTACAGGCATAAAAAGAAGTCTAGAAACTATACATACAATACTTACTATTTTCAACAAATGGCACTTTATAGCAAGAAATCTATAAGTCTAATTAAGACAGCAGAAAGAATTGGTGACACTAAGAATGCAGTGGTATATTTGCATAAGACTGGGGTTTGGAAAAGGCAACGTGCCCTTACCGGTTAGAGAGCACACAATTGAATTGAGAATGGGTACTCCAGCACAGCAACTCATTACAGTCTATAATCTTGATTACAGTCTAATAGGGAACAAATATTTAATAGTGGGCTCTTCTATGTAGCAGAGAAAAGTATGAAATGATCCAATGGCTGAAAGTTGAATCTAGACAAATTGAAACTGGAAATAAGGCATAACTTTTTAACTAATTAACCACTGGAACAATGTTGTGGTAGATTCTCTCCATCACTGACATTTTTGAAATTAACATTGGATGCTTTCCTAAAGGATATGCTTGAGGAATTATTTTGGGGAAGAAGTTCTATGGCCTGTGTTATACAAGAGGTCAGACTAGATGATCACAATGGTCCTTTCTGGCTTTGGAAGATATAAATCTACTAATGGAGAGGGAGCCTAAAATAATCAGAAAATCCTGACGTTCCAGTATTGCTCTATTGTGTACACATCAAAATACTGAGGAATAAAACTAACCTTATATCACTTTGAAAACATTTTCTTCATATGGTTAGGAAGAAATGACAAGTATTTCCCCCCTCATAAAGCAGAGTTAGCCACTAAAAAAATATTAAGAGGAATGCATATGAGAGTCAAATCATGCCTTCTGCAGCGTGCGATAGGGATACTCCTATCCCTGTAGCATTCTTGCAAAAGCAGCAAGTACCTCCTTGGAGACACTGAGGGCCATATTATTAAAGATCCCTCAGGTGCCTAAAAATGCAGATAGGAGCCTAAATACCTTTAAAAATCTGGCCCTCAGATACTAAGGTGACAGAGGCTGGGTAGAACCTTGACAGTGAGACAGAACAGCCAGAATGAGGCCTTTTATGCAAGGGGAAGCTTGACTGAAATAACACAAGAGAGGATAGATTTAGGAATGGGTGCATGGCCATTCTCCTTCCCCTGCATACACAATGGGCTGCAGCTGGAGGACTATGCTGAACAGTGTGGTCCTTCCCACATGCATCTCAAAGAAATATGCATGCTCCTACTCTCCACAAGGCTGTAAACCCCTAGGGTATGTCTACACTACGAGAGTAGTTAGATTTTACTTAAATCAAATTTGTGGAACCGATATTACAAAGTCGAACGTGTGTATCCACACTAAGGACAGTAATTCAACTTTGAGTCCACACTAACGGGGCAAGCGTCGACACTGGAAGCGGTGCACTGTGGGCAGCTATCCCACAGTTCCCGCAGTCCCCGCTGCCCATTGGAATTCTGGGTCGAGCCCCCAATGCCTGCTGGGGCAAAAAATGTGTTGAGGGTGGTTTTGAGTAACTGTCGTCATCCAATCGTCACTCCTGCCCTTCCTCCCTGAAAGCGCTGGCGGGCAATCAGTTCGCGCACTTTTCTGGTGATTGACAGCGCGGACACCTCAGCACCGCGAGCATGGAGCCCGCTGCGACCATTGCTGCAGTTATGGCCGTTGTCAACACCTCGCACCTTATCATCCACCTTTTCCAGAGGCAGATGCTGAGAAATCGGGCGAGGAGGCTACGGCAGCGCGGTGAGGACAAAAGTCTGAGAGGGGCACAGACCTCTCACAAAGCACTGGACCCCGTGCTGTGAACATCATGGTGGCAATGGGTCATGTTGATGCTGTGGAATGGCGATTCTGGGCCCGGGAAACAAGCATGGACTGGTGGGACTGCATAGTGCTGCAGGTCTGGGATGAATCACAGTGGCTGCAAAACTTTCGGATGTGGAAGGGAACTTTCCTGGAACTTTGTGAGTTGCTGTCCCCTGCCCTGAAGCACAAGGACACCCGGATGCAAGCAGCCCTGACTGTCCAGAAGCGAGTGGCCATAGCCCTCTGGAAGCTTGCAACGCCAGACAGCTACCGGTTAGTCGCGAACCACTTTGGCGTGGGCTAATCTACCGTGGGGGTTGCTGTGATGCAAGTAGCCAACGCAATTGTTGAGCTACTGCTGTGAAAGGTAGTGACCCTTGGAAACGTGCAGGTCATCATAGATGGCTTCGCCGTGATGGGATTCCCAAACTGCGGTGGGGCTATAGATGGAACTCACATCCCTATCCTGGGACCGGACCACCAGGCCAGCCAGTACATTAATCAAAAGGGCTACTTTTCAATGGTGCTGCAAGCACTGGTGGACCATAGGGGACATTTTACAAACATCAATGTCGGATGGCCGGGCAAGGTTCATGGCGCTCGTGTTTTCAGGAACTCTGGTCTGTTTAGACGGCTGCAGGAAGGTATTTACTTCCCAGACCACAAAATAACTGTTGGGGATGTGGAGATGCCTATAGTGATCCTCGGGGACCCAGCCTACCCGCTAATGCCCTGGCTCATGAAGCCCTATACAGGCGCCCTGGACACTGAAAAAGAACTCAACTACCGACTTAGCAAGTGCAGAATGGTGGTGGAGTGTGCTTTTGGACGTCTCAAGGGGAGATGGAGAAGCTTACCGACTCGCTCTGATCTCAGCGAAACCAATATCCCCGTTGTTATTGCAGCTTGCTGTGTGCTCCACAATCTCTGTGAGAGCAAGGGGGAGACCTTTATGGCGGGGTGGGAGGTTGAGGCAAATAGCCTGGCTTCTGATTACGCCCAGCCAGACAGCCGTGTGATTAGAAGAGCCCAGCGGGACACGCTGTGCATCCGGGAGGCTTTGAAAGCTAGGTTCCTCAGTGAGCAGGGTAACCTGTGACTATTAAGTTTGTTTAAAGAGAAGCTGAACCAGCCTCCATTTCTTTACCCAGTTAATGTTGACTATCCTTTCCAGTTACATACTCCATTCACCCCATTCCCCCCCTTCCAACACACGTTTAAAAATAAAATAAATGGAACTTTGTTAATGAACACCGTTTTCTTTATTACTTTTTGGGACTCTGTGTGTGGGGGCTATGTGACTTTGTGGCGGGGGAGCACGGTTACAGATCCCCTGCTGCATGGCTCTGTGATCCAGGCTAAGGACCGCTGCATAAGATCTCTAACCGCCCTCCCCCGCCACAAAGTCACATAGCTGCCCCCCCAACACACACACACACACAGAACATGAACACCGCCTCCCAGACTGACCAGGGTGCCTAGTGACTGCAATGTGTGTGTGACCTTCTGCTGAACCTGCCTCCGTGTCTGTACCCTGGTAAAGGTGACTGTCCTCTCCAATTACCAACCCCCTTCCCCCCCCTTCAAACACACTCTCCTCTAAAAGAACATGACAGAAACAGTAATTAACAGAAACGTATTTTTTATTAGCAACTACACAGTTAGGGGATGACACTGGGACGGGGGCTTGGGGAAGGTGCTTTTGGAGTGAAGGAAAGGACTTATCAAATCTTTGGGAATGAGAGCCATCTGGTACTTGAGCACTCTGCAGGGGTGGAGTGACAGTTTTCACGGCCCCTGCCGCCCCTCCTTCTTGGGACTTTGGGTGAGGGGGTATGGGACTTTGTGGCGGAGGAGGGCGGTTAGAGATAGACTGCAGCAGGGCTCTGTCCTCCTGCCTCCGGTCCTGCAGAACATCTACAAGGTGCCGGAGCGTGTCCGTTTGCTCCCTCAGTAGTCCAAGCAGCGTTTGAGTCGCCTGCTGGTCTTCCTGCCGCCACCTCTCCTCCCATTTGCTGTGTGATCGCTGGTATTGCGACATGTTCTCCCTCCACTGGGTCTGCTGGGCCGCCTCGACTCAGGAGCAGCCCATAAGTTCTGAGAACATGTCGTCCCATGTCCTTTTCTTTCTCCGCCTAATCTGCGCCAGCCTCTGGGAGGGGGATGCCGGGGTAGGTTGGGAGACAGTTGCAGCTGTGGGATGGGAAAAAGGGAGTGAATTCCTCACAAAGATAGTTTTGTGAACAATGAACATAGTCTCTCTCTGTGAACAAGACCATGCACAGCACCTATCACATGCGCACTCAGGACAAGGTCGAATTTTTGGCCTTCGCATTCAGTGCCTGGGGTCTTGCAGTGGAGATCAGACAAGCGGGGCAGGACAGGAGAATTCGGGTAGCAGGCTGACATGGTAAGCCATAGACTTTTGGCTGCTTAAAACTTAAATTATAGAAGTGCCCTCCTTTCACGTTCAAAGCAATGCTCCTAGCGTTGGCCAGTTCCTGCTGCCGGCAATTCAACAAGCATGAACTCTGCCCCGTCGCACCCCCTCGCGGCTGTCCCCGGGAAAGATCCCTGTATGCTGCCCCTCTTCCGTCTCCACCGCGTGGCTGTAAACCACAAGTTACAGTTCTGTAAAGGAGCAGGCAAGCAGTCCCAATACTAACATTCCCCTAATTCAAAGCAGGTCACCATGAGCGACATCACTCTGCTGAGGATTTCAGAAACAGAAAGACCGCATGCTGCGTGAAAGCCAGCAAAAACCAGGGCCATATGCCGCCATGCTCTGCAAGGCAATGATCCTAGAGTAGTTGATGATAGCCTGGCGCGGAAAAGTTTCCTACCACAGAGGACACAATAAGGCCGCTCTCCCCAGGAACCTCATGCAAAGGCTTTCCAATTACCTCCAGGACAGCTTCGTGGAGATGTCCCATGAGGATTTCAGCTCTATCCCCGGACATATAGACCTTATTTTCCAGTAGCTGCAAGGACTAAAAATTGGAGCGCCTAGGGCAAAGTAATCATGATAAACCGGACATTGTTAGATTCTTTTGCAGTAGTTGCACTGCCAAGGACTAAAATGTTAAGCACCTAGGGCAAACTAATCATGAAAAACCCATTGTTAATGTTCCTGTTCTATTCAAAATAAATGTTTACAATGTTTAACACACTTACCGACTGATCCTTCCCCTGATTCAGGATCCGGGTTAACGCGTGGGGAGAGTTGGTAGGGGATCTCCGTGAGGGTGATGAAGAGATCCTGGCTGTCGGGGAAATCAGCGTTGTAAGCGCTGTCGACTGCCTCGTCCTTCTCATCTCCTTCCTCATCTTCCCCGTCCGCTAACATCTCCGAGGAAGCGGCCGTCGACAATATCCCAGCCTCAGAGTCCATGGTCAGTGATGGGGTAGTGGAAGCAGCCACACCTAGAATGGAATGCAGTGCCTCGTAGAAACGGCATGTCTGGGGCTGGGATCCGGAGCGTCTGTTTGACTCTTTGGTCTTCTGGTACCCTTGTCTCAGCTCCTTGATTTTCACGCGGCACTGCATTGCATCCTGGCTGTATCTTCTCTCTGTCATGACTTTTGAGATCTTCTCGTAGATCTTCGCATTCCGTTTCTTGGAGCGCAGCTCCGAAAGCACGGACTCATCGCCCCACACAGCGATCAGATCCAAGACTTCCCGATCAGTCCATGCTGGGGCCCTCTTTCTATTCTGAGATTGCATGGTCACCTCTGCTGGAGAGCTCTGCATCGTTGCCAGTGCTGCTGAGCTCGCCATGATATCCAAACAGGAAATGAGATTCAAACTGGCCAGACAGGAAAAGGAATTCAAATTTTCCCGGGGCTTTTCCTGTGTGGCTGGTCAGAGCATCCGAGCTCGGACTGCTGTCCAGAGCGTCAACAGAGTGGTGCACTGTGGGATAGCTCCCGGAGCTATTAGCGGCGAATTCCATCCACATCTACCCTAATTTGACATGGCTATGTCGAATTTAGCGCTACTCCCCTCATCGGGGAGGAGTACAGAAATCGAATTTAAGAGACCTCTGTGTCGAACTAAATAGCTTCGTTGTGTGGACGGGTGCAGGGTTAATTCGATTTAACACTGCTAAATTCGACATAACCTCCTAGTGTAGACCAGGCCCTAGACAAGGCATGCACCTCTTCCTACCCCAAAAGCAGGTATGGTTTTAATAATCTGAGTGGAGTCCACAGGGTTTGCCAAACTAGAGTATCTGAATTTTAAACACATGGTGAGAAAATTATGATATTTTAACATGTACCATTTCCTTGGTATCAGCAAAACTCAGCTTTCACTTTTCACTATTTTTTAATAGATGCAGAAGGTGTGGCATGAATGTAAGGAAAAATGAATTGTTAAGACACTATTTAGGCAAATAAACTGATTTATGCCTGTTAATAAGCAAAAGGCAGTGAACAGCAGTGTATGAAAAACTTCCCTCTTCTTCTTAAAAACATAATACACGCAGTAGAGCCAGTTTTAAAGGCACATTGCACAGTTAAACACAACTGTGAACACAAACATTTTCCAACCCTTCCACAGACGGCAATAGGAAATGTATTTCTACACTATAGCTGGGAATGATCCTCCCAGCCCAGGTAGCCAGACTTGAGCTAGCATGCTAAGAACAACAGAGTGGATGTTGCAGCTCTGGCAGAGGCTCAGGCTAGCAACCTGAGCTTGGCCCCAGGGGATTGGGTGGGCTGGAGAGCCAGACAGCAATATCCATGCTGCTATTTTTAGCACGCCAGCAAAAGCCTCACTAGCATCAGTCTGTCTGCCTGCACCAGCTGCAGGGTTGACATATCCATATAGCATTCAGGTACCACAGACACAGTGCAAGAATATGAATAAAAAGGAATGTTCATCCATATATCTCTAAGCACTTTAGAAAGATGGATAAACATTGTTAACCCTATTTTATAGATAGGGAAAATGTGGCAGAGGCACATTAAGTGACTTGCCCAAGGTCATGTAAGTCACTGGTATAGCTGGTGTCGTATGGTCAGCAGGCTGTTTAAGAAGAGGTCAGCCCTCGCTGTCACCAGTCTAATTTCCCCCCAGGTCATAGGACTGGGAATCCACAGAACATGTGACTGAAAGACAGGAAGAGTTTTCCTTTAATAGATGGCTCTTTAATCTAGTAGAAAAAGCCATAACAAGATCCAATGGCTGGAAATTGAAGCTAGACCAATTTAGATTGGAAATATTTTTTAAGAGAGAGTAACTAACCCTCGAAAGAACTTACTTTGGGACATGATGGATTCTCCAACATTTGAAGTTTTATTTAAAGACTCATATTAGAAAAATATATGCTAGAAGTTAAACAGAAGTTATGGCCTTGGTGCAAAAATTACTGAATGAGATTCTATGGCCATGATACAGAATAGGTCAGAGTAGATAATCATAATGTCCCTTTCTGTCCTTAAAATCTATGAAGTTCTGCCAAGGGCCAGCTTCACAGTCATGGGCTAGGATAATGGCAGAGTCAGAGAGGGAGCAGGAATGGAACCCTGCAAGGAGCTCAGCTGAAGAGGCCTGAGAATTGGCTAGGAAGCTGTGTTGAAAGAAGATGGGGAAAAAGTTAAGTAGAACAATCACTTCACAGGTTTGGAGCCCAGATTGGGAACAGAGGTCTCAGCCTCTCCCCCCCCCTCCCCGTTCCTCAATCACCACAACTTGATGATCACAACATCACAACTTGATGATCACCTGTTTTGTTCATTCCCTCTGGGGCACCTGGTATTGGCCACTGTCGGAAGACAGGATACCGGGCTAGATGGATAAGACTGGGTAAGCACTGGAATGAATTGCCTAGGGAGGTGGTGGAATCTCCATCATTGGAGATTTTTAAGAGCAGGTTAGATAAACACAGTCAGGAATGGTCTAGATAATACTTTGTCCTGCCATGAGTGCAGGGGGGACTGGACTAAATGACCTCTCAAGGTCCCTTCCAGTCCTATGATTCTATGGACCTTTGGTCTGACCCAGTATGGCCGTTCTTACGTACAGGGGGCAAATTGACTTCCCTGCCAGAAGAAGAAAAGGACTGAGTCAGAGAATTGAGAGAGAGCGGGAAAAGAATTACTGAGGCCAGAAGGGGGCTAGCACACTGAATTGTTTACTGGAGCTTTTGGTTTGCCCCAGAAGACTTTTGGTTTGGCTGGAGGACCAATGCTCCCAACTCACCCAGCACTGTGATCATCTAGTCGGACCCCAATCTGTTAAAAGGAAACAGAGGCCACGTTTACACTAGCGTGGATACTGTGGTACAGTTACAATGCTGCAGTTTTGCCACTGTAGCATTGTAAATGCTTGCTATGTTGACAGAGGAGGGGTTTCCATTGATAATAGGTGATGATAGGTAATCCACCTCTCAGAGATGCAAGAATTCTTCTGTCGACTTAGGTCAACCTAACTACATTGCACAGAGTGTGAAATTTTTCACAGCCCTAAGCAATGTAGTTATGTCAATCTAATTTTTAAGTGTAGACCTGGCCTGAGGCTAGCAGCACTGGATGTTGGCTGCATGTCACAGGGGATATTAAAACCCAAGTTTCCTGACTCCAGTCTGGTGCCCTATCCACTAGACCATACTGCCCTCCATATGTATAGTACATGTTCAGTTGTTACTGGTGGAACTCCACCATGTGCTAGGCACTATACCAACACAAGAAAGCATGGGTCATATCCCAAAGAACCTACACTCTACAATTTTATTTTTTACTTTTATTTTTTAATACATAAAGGAATACTATACATCCCCCAAAACAAGACACTGAGGAAAGAATAATTATTCTATTTTGGTTACCTTATTAATTGTGCAACTCTGTTATGTCATAATTGTTGTTAAATACAATATAACAAACCCCATCGTAGAATCAGCATTCCATAACATACAAGTCAAATAATGTTACATAAATACTATGAAAAAGCTCAAGATTCAGTTAATAGGACAGATGTATCACTTAATTACCAGTGGTAACAGGAATCACAATGGCAACAGTTATGAAAAAACATGTAGCAGTGAAAAATCTCTCTAAATATTTGGAGATCTCTCAATGTAAAGGAGAAATGCGGAGATTATACTGTATAAACCGAGATATTCCAGCTCAAACATTGGATTTTTCCAAGAATTCTAACCTGAATAAATATAACCTAGATGTACAACCCTAGTTAGAGTATCTTTTTCTCTGAACTAGCAGGCCCAAGGGCATAGACTGAATGACTTAAATGGGCTCACCTCCATGTTACATGAACATGCAAGTTCCACATTTGTATCTTGATGAGGTAATACAAAAGAAGCTTCGACCATTTCCCATGATTTTTAGATGCAACTGCTGCAGATAATAGACTTTTTAAAAGATTGACTTTTTTTGGTGCTTAAAAAGGCTTTCAAACTCTCATTTTTTATGACATTTATAAATGCATACTAAAGCTCTTATCACAGTTTAGCTGAAGAGGTTGTTTCCTATAGCTTCAACCATCTGGAATCATATCAAATATCTAATTTTTTTATCCATTTATCTAATCAGTTGACATCCACAGATCTGATTCAGGCTGTTTCCAATCTTCTCCCATTAACACCTTCAGGTTAAGTTGTTTGAAAAATTCCAAGCGATGGCTGTAAATAAAATGGGGGGAGGGGCAGGAAATTACTCAGGGTATGAGATTTGTTTCTTTACACTCAGAAGTTAAGAATAAAAATGGTTGCATATCCATAAAAATAATTTAATATTTATTTTCCTGAGTTCTTGGACAGTGACATAACCAGTATTCTATTTATTTTCCATTGTGAGAACTAGATCTAATAAATTAGGAAACTATAGAGCTGTGTAAGACTTCAACAATTCTTGCATTGAAAATATGGGTCCAAAACCACAGCTACAGCCAACCAGCACACAGCACACATTGGGTGTAAAGTTAGCTAGCATTAAGCTCACCTTTAAACTCCTGCACTCTTTGAGCTGCTGTGCACTGGGCCAGTTTCCAAACTTAAGTAAAAGCAGCCTGATGGCTGATCTAATGGACACTGGCTGCTAATGGAGGCTGAAACTGCAGTTGGTGAATCACTCCAGTAAAAAGGGAGACCCACTTCACCCCTTGCCTCCAACCACATCTTCCAGGTTAGCAGTAGAGAGGGAATCTGGTGTAGGACCCTGACTATTGGAGGATCACCGCTGTCACTGGAATGACCCTCTCCTTGCCTGTTATACTGGCTCTATGTCCAGAATCCACCAGTGATGTGACTTAAAGCTCAAGATCTAGCCCAAAGACAGTACTTAGCCAAGTTTCTCCCTCCTTCCTCCTCCCCAAATAGGCAAGAATGAGAATGAGGGGAACACCGCTTATTTCCATTAATAATTATTATTAATTTACTTTTAGAGCAATGGTGGGATGGGGGAAAACGGTTGGAGAACGTTAGTAAACATGAACAGGAGATTTGGAGGAAAAGGAAAAGAGGAAAACGACATCGAAGGCAGAAAAAAAAACAGAGGGGAGTAAAATGAAGCTGGTATAAAGGGATGGGTACACAGGGCTTGAAATCTCTCTTTCCCATTTACACAAGAATGAAATTAAAGCTATGCATAAAATCCTGATTAAAACCCTGTAAAAATCCTTGCTTGGTGCATCCCTTTGGGCCACTCTACTGGAGCATTAGAATACTAGAGGTCTTCTTTCCATTACATATGCTGTAGTCATAAGTACCAGCCAGTAAATCATGTAATACAGCTCACACTACGCTAGTATCACGTAACTGTTAAAGGGAAAGATTTTTCCCCCCCTCTTTTCAAATAACCTTTTCATCTTTCATTTGATTTAATTCTTAAGAGTCAAAAATCAATAGTAAAGATGAATTACACAACAAAGCTGAAATTACAATAAATAATCTATTTATATGCGGGATGCTCCCCCATACCAAGGTTTGGGGAGAATTCACACAAATATTGTTAGATATTCCATAAATTCTTTCCTTCCCCCATAAAATCCTTCTAGCACTCCCTTGTTTGCTGCAAAAGATAAGGCATTCTTCTTAAACAACACAAATATCAGAAGCCTTACTGCACAGAAGTAGCAATTAGTATTATAACCCAGTTCATCGTTGTCTGAGTTCACTTCATGGTCAGGGCAATAAATAGGCCCAAAATGGAATCCGGGTGAGGTCATGCTTGTCTCTTTTTCTTTTAATATTACAATCTCTTTCAACTGATTTAGTCAGTCCCCCTTTGGAATCAATTCCAAAATGAGAAACTAGGCTAGGGCTGTCATGAATAGTAGAGAAGAAACAAAGCAGGTCCACTGGAGATGCAGATAGTAAGATTATTACTGGTTGGCATTTCAAAGGGTGTTCTAGGCAGGGAACCGTGGGACTATCAAATTGATCTTGTTGAGAAAGGTGATGAAACAGATGCCATTGGTGTTGAAAGCATCATTTGCTATGCACTTACGGGATAGCAGTAAAAATCAACCTCTAATTACAGCTATCTGCCACAAAGCTCTTTACACACAGCAGAGTGCTTGTGAAACTGGTGCTTAGCAGCATAATTAAAGCACTAGGATGGTAGTCTTAAATTTCTAACTAAATGAACTCCATTTTACAAAATTTTCTCCAAGACTCCTATTATATATTGTGATGCAGATGAGATAATTCTCTACTTACAAATCCGGTTTCTGTCCTTTCTGTATTTCATGCTGAGGCACAGGGTAAAGTGCTTCATACGTTCTCTTTGCTTCTGATCCATGAATTGCAAATGCATTAAACTTGTCAGTGCATGGTGGAAAATAACTCCAAGGGAGATGAGCTCTGCCTTCCCATTTGGTCTCTGTTCTGGACACTTCAAATGTTAAAGCAAGTTCTTGCTATGTTAGAGCAATAAAAAAAACCAAAAGAAAGGCAGTTGTTTCTTATTTGAAAGATAAAGATCAACTAGATACTAAGAAAGGATGTTAGTTTTCCATACTTTTATGGAAAGCATTTTATCACTTACTTTCCATACTCTTCTTCTGCCAGAAAGCAACAGCAATAAATGTTGTCCATGGCTGACCATATTAAAATAGAGCAACAACGTTATTCAACTGAAGTAAACTATTAGTATACTCCTATATTCACATATGTAATGGGAACTCATACATATCTCAGGGCTGAAGTAGCTTCCACAACTGTTGTATTCCCTACCACACTTATGTGTGTCTGAGTGAACATTAGAAATGCTAATATAATGGCATTGAAAATATAAGGTGACATTTTAAAAACCAATAGAAAAGCACTGTACTTACGGACAGAGTTCAACTTCTAAGTACCGCTTAGTTGTCTCACTCAAGAAAAATGCTTCTACAACTGAAAACAAACAAACAAACAAAAACCCCATGCATACCATCAATATAATATGGTAATTACTTATTCTGTTCCGCCTCTGAACTTCTCACTAAATAAAATATTTTATTCTCTATTTATGCAGAAATTTAGCCTACAATGTTCTAGAATTCCACTAATTGTACATATGCCATCAGCAGTTTCTAAGATATTCTGAATAATATGCCACAATCATAATTTAGAATGGCAATGCCTTTTTTTTTTTAAATATAAAACACAACTGTCACCATAAGGAGCTTTATAAAAAAAAAAAAAAAGCAGCAATAAAAGGGGTTATTTTGATTTTGCTTTGTTCTATCTAACCACTAGGTCTCAAGCTGGAGTCAACCGGAAAAAGATAGTTCTGCTAACTGATGTTAGCTGTCAACGGAACAAAAGTAGCAACAGCTCAGAAGCACTTCACTTTTGATGCCTGATGTGAGTGAAATTGCTTAAGACTTAGTGATTGTAATCAATTGCACTCACAGTAGACATCATAGGTAAAGCACTTAAGTGCAGGAACCTGGTGCTATGAATTTCCAATCTCCTGGCTTGAACATGAAATACAAAACAAAAAAAAGAAAGAAAAACAAAAACAGAGGCATACACGTGCATGCACACACAGATTAAGTGCACCCAGAGGCCTGTCATTAAGACCAGCTGAAGCAGGAATCCTTGGAGGGGGATACAAACAGCCAAAAAATAAAATGTTTGGACTGTAAAAGCCACTGGCTTTTCCGGAGGATTACTGACTCTGGAGAGAGAAGTAGTGTTCTAAGGCAGCAGGCATACTTGGAAGCAAGCTGTCCTTGTTGTATCACCCTTCAGGAGAAGTTGATGGGAAAGTGTATGATAAGGGAGAGGTATAATAAGGTATTCATGGCCTGAATACCGCACCACTTTCAGATTAGTAAAGAATTTTAAATATGAATCTTGAGGTCATTTATTGCAGTGTCAGAACAAAGTACAGTACTCACTCACCATGTACTTTTTCAGAGCAAGAAATAGAGGTTATTGATTTCGGCTATAGAAAGGAATAAATACAATTTACTATCTATTTATTAAATTATTTTGGTTGTATTTTGCATTAATCTTGACTTTTTAGACAATTAATTTTGTGGGTAATAGGTGTTAACAACTTATTGGTAGATCGCTAGTATTAGTGCTTTGATAATCACAACAGAAGATGGAGCATTGCTGGAAACAGACTGACCCATTCACAACAGCACAACTGAAAAAGGAAAAAAGAATGACATACAGAAAAAAAAGAAACAACAGTGCTGTTGTAAAAATAAATTTTGGGATAGGCATAATTTTGCACTGATTACATGAACTAATAACATTTCTCTGTTTTTATATACTGTGTTTGTGATCAATTTTGTTTGACAGTAGCCTCCTGCAAATTTATTATCTCTCAAATAGATTCCCATCGGAAGAAGTTCGATAACTGATTATTTAAGTTACCAAAATTTGCCAGTTACTGGTTTAGAGTTTAAACTATTACTGGTTTAAATTGAGTTGTCTGTTTCTTTAAGGAAAAGTATAATCATCATTCATTAGGATTAACACAATTGCCACTCTATCTGTACATTTCTAAATATACACTCCCCCCCCCCCCCCATCTTTAGGATGAGACATAAAAACTAAGCTCCTTACCATTATTTGTCATGACTCTATCCCTCTATACTTTTCCCTCTAAACTACACTCCATCCCTCTACACTTTTTAATAACAAAAATCAAATATTTTTTATTAAACAAACCACATGTCTACACTTTTAACTTTAAAAAAAAAAATCTTATTTAGGTATTTACACTCTGTTTGCCTCATATATTCATGCTGTTTCAATCAGATAACATATTCACTTCCTTTCCCAAACTAATGTGACTTGTTGTATGTGCTATTAAACAACTAACCACGACCCTTTGTTCCAAGGTTGACTGTATTTCTATAATGGGAGAATTGATTTACATATATACACACACACAATGTAAAGTTTGCAAGTTGTTTAAGGACCTTTCTGAATGCAAGGTGTCATCATAAATAAGTAGTCATTATTAGTAGCGAAGTGTTTTCTTGAACACTCAACATTCTTTCTTCCCTTAATATGCTAACTTTACAGTCTCACCAGACTTCGTCTTTAAGGGAACTGTACTGTGATCAAAGAATCACAATTTGTAACAAATAGATTTAATGTATCTGTCGGTTCAAGCTATATTAGCCTGGTGAAATAACTTGCCACAGGATTTAAAACAAAAAATAGATACGTCAACTACACAGGAACACTAATATCTACACTGGTACACAAATTAAGTATACTGCTCGAGGTATTACACAAGATTTTTGTTTGCAATAAAACATTTCCGCTTACCCTCGTAGTCCCACAGTCCACTGAAAGGCTTTCCTGGCTCTCCAAGTGGTGCTGGAGGATCATTAAAGAAGGGAGCACTTACTTCCATCAGCAATCCTGCACTGCCTGACTTCAGCCTGACAGTTACTGGCTCATGACTCACTGGTAAACTGTCCCATGTGTGTTCAATTTTAAATTCCATCTAACTATTTTATAAACAAACTGGAAATGGAAGTATGTCAACAATTCCAGATTAGCCGAAAAGACTGTCCTGTTGGTATTGTCTAAAGGAAGAGAAAAAAAAAATTTACAAAATTGTATGCAATGTTATTTTGTTATCCTAAGTATGAAACGCAAAGAAAGTTAGCACATGGGATAATTGATCTCTTTGTACCTGATCTTTCAGTTCTTTCTGATGAGGAAAATGCAAATGAATGTCAGTGGGACTTCTCCCATGAATAAGAGCTACAGGATGATGCCCTTTAAATGGAAGGACTAGCTTAAAGAAAATTGAGCAAAATTAAAATGAAAGACTGCACAGAGGCCATAAAATGGATTAATATTCTTGTCACAGCTTAATACAGTTAATTGCAAATTCTGCTTTTCACATACAAGGATTGATAAAATAAGCTTGGTCATAGTACCTTAAAAACAGAGGTCAGATTCAGTCATTGCATACAAATGCAGCTCTGCTGAAGTCAAAGGAGTTGCACTAGTTTTCTGCAAAAAAGAATTTAGCCAAATGAGTTTTATAATAAAAGCAAATTCTGCACACTGTTTAAAATTTTAGAAAAAGCAGCCAAGCTCAAATATTAAGATGGTCACAACATGCACTTAATTAAAAACTTATTCCTGGGCTATAGTCCTGGAACCCTAAAATTCATCCTTTTCTGAAGGAAAAAAAGCAAGGAGATCTTGTTTTTTCAAAACAGGACCTCAGGGTTATTCAATGAACTTCACCCTGTAGTACAGGAACATATGATGTAATCCTGATCCCACATTCAAAACATCAATAAAATGACTGTGTGTGGAGGGTCCAATAGAAGGATTTGGAAACATGTGGGGCTAAGATATGTTTCTCTACCCCTCATCACACACACGCAGTCCATGGCTGCTTCTGGTACTGTAGTCTATTGGAGTGTCCATGGCCAACTATGTTCCCATATGCAGGGATTGTAGGCAAAAGATAGGTAATGTCCTGCCCCTCTGACCCATCACAACCACCTCCCCCACTCCCCACTCCTCCCCCCCACCCCCATAGAGTGGATTGTCACAAAGCTGGCTCTTCAGTGCTCAGGTGGTTGCAAAATACTCTGCATGACAGCTGGGCCCCATCTGCAGGCCATGAATCGGGTGGTTCCACTTAGGCCTTTCTGTATAATACTATCTTAACATGAGAATTTTTTTTTTTTAAATGTCAGAAAATTTGAAAAACAACATTTTAAAACAAATGCAAAACAAAATGTATGTGCTTGTTGCTAGTTAATGCTTTCAGGAATCTTACACTTGCATAATTAAAATAAATAAAATTGCCAAGCGATTCATTTAGAATAAGATCCAATTACTTTTGTTATTTTGAAAATACAATCTCCCAAGTTAAGATTAAGAAATGGCAACTGTGCATGTGCACATAAACATTATCTTCCACAAATTGTCAAAGATTTTTACCAAAACAATCAACATCTATTCTACATTAGACCAAACTATAAATTTCCACTGCAAAATGCATCTTCACTGATTTGTGAATGTAAAAATCAATTTATTTCATGGCAAAGTAACATGTAATACCTATTTTGTAAACATCAAACTATAAGAAATTAAAATTATTAGAGAACCGTTGGCACTAAGGATTGCTCTGCTGTAAGCCAATAAAATGCAGGGATTTAAGAACCAAACCAACATTTCAACTCATTAAACCCATTGCTGAGTCTTTATTTTCATAGCAGCATGAATTAAGGACCATGCACTCAAGTAACTTTTCAGCTAAAAGGTAAACTGTAAAGCTGATACTTTTAAAGGTTATCTGCAAATAAACCACCATATTCTGCTACTGACTATTTACACACATCTTCAATGAAATTAATGCGGAGTGGGGTGGTTTAAAACAAAGAACCTTCTGTGAAGGAAATGGAGATGTAATAATTTATGAATAATATACGTTGACCTGGTTATTGGAATGTTTACTGTATGGATATATTGGTTAGTTTAGTAGTTGGGCTGTAATGAAAATAAGCAGCAAGGAAGAATAGCTCAATGTAAGCCACCTCTCAGCAAACACTTGAGGGTTTACTCCTGGGGGAATTCTGCACCACCGCGCATGCACAGAATTTACATCCCCTCACAGATTTCTTTGCTTCCCCACAGAAAACTGACTTTCTGATGGGGAAGCAATGGGAAGCCACAGGAGCAGTCACGCAAGCCTCCCCAGCAGTATATTTCAGGTACCCAGGGCAGTCAGAAGAGAGGTAAATCACTGTGATGCAGGGGGCGGGACTGGGGAAAACCCGGCTGGTGGCTTCTACCCCGCGCCAGGCTCAGCTGCTAGTCCCAACTGGGCTGGGGAGAACGGGACTTCCTCTTCCCTTACACAGCATCTGGGGCTGGATCAGACCCACCCCCAGATTTCTCCCTCAGCTGCAGAAAGCTCTGCAAACTCTCCCCAGCTTCCTGAACCCATTGCTCCTCAGCTTCAGGGCGAGGGATCCCTGTATAGGGAGCTGCTCCCTCATCTGCCCAACCCCTATGCATCCAGACCCTCTCATACCAAAACCCTTCTGCCAAGCCTCACCTTCCCACACCCACTCCCCCCCGATGAGCCCCACTCCCCATGCACCTGGACCCCCGACTGAGCCCCCCCACACCCAGACCTCCCTGCCAAGCTCTATACCCCCACGCCTAGACCCCCCCCTGCTGAGTCCCAAGCACCGTCACCTGGACCCCCCTGCAGAATCCCATTACCATTCTACCCAGAACTCCCCAACAAGCCCCTGTGCATCCGGATCCCACACTGAGCTGCCCGTACCCAAATTGCCCCACACAGAACCCCCTCCCCCTCCACCCTGGATCCCTTCATACTAAGCCCCTCCACACTTGGATCCTGCCTTGCTGAGCCAGCCTGTCTGCACCTGGCACAGAGGGGAAGGCACAAGTGATGTGTTTCTGGGACAGACCCGGTCCTTGCGCTGTCAGGGTTGGGTGCAGCCTCACCGCTGAGTCCGTATCCCAGGGGGCAGCTGCATAGTGATCTCCCATCTCTGTGCAGCCAGCGACCTGTGCTCCTCAATGCCATGCTGGAGCCTCCACATTTATTTGACAAATAAAATTGCAGAATTTTAAAATATTGTGCACAGAATTTTTATTTTTTTGGCGCAGAATGCCCTCAGGAGTAAGGGTTGTTATGGGGTAATGGCTCTGAGGAATCTGTCTTGACTTCCTGCGGAGCCTACTGAACTGTTTTTTGATGACAAAGGCAAAAGTCTGGGAACTAACAAGAACAAAAGAACTCTGGTTAGATAAAAAGAGACTGGAGAGCTGTTAGAGACTGGAAAGTAGCTGGGGAGCTGTTAGGGGAAAGCAGACACCCCAAACCAACTGGGGTGTCAGAAGAAATTCAGCCTGTGAAGGCCAACATGAAGGGATTGTAAGTCATTAGATATGCATGTAGACTGTGTTGGTTTATAATCCTTTTTCCTCTAAATTATTTGCTCTATTAAAATAAACAATGATTTGGCTTTCTGGTCACCATATTTGCCTCTGTCACAGATTCCCAAAGGGAAGAACTCCACGTGTTGAACTCTGTTGGATCTGCTGGGAAAGCACAGTTGATATTACAGTCCAGGACCTGGTCTACCTTGGGTAAGAGTGGGAGAACTGTGGAATTCCAACCCAGGAGAGGTAAGGGCACAAGGCCTAACACCTGCGGGGATGCACTCAGAGAAACCAGAAAGAGAGGAAAGACGTAGCTAGCCCTGTACTCACGACGCCTTCCAACTACTCGGACACAATGGTAGTATAGGATATAATCTGAAATTCTGAAAACTTCATCCACTTCAACAATGTGTGCTGAATGCTCCATTAAGCAGCCTACTGCAGGAGGAATATTCTGCATGCTTTCTTTTATTCTTAAATACTAAAGGTCTATCCTTGTTGTGATGGGATAGCACCTGGTCAGCCTTGGCACTGCACCAAACACTATTCTAAAGAGCCACCAGACTCATCTGAACCCCTACAGACTAGTTTCTGTGAAGAAGCTTTCTATTTCTTATAATGTATAGTTATCAAGTTTGATCAAGTAGGCAGACAGCAAAGAATGTCCTCTGCCTCTCTTTGTCATGGGAAACAGTACACTTCACCTGGTGTGGAGGGGGCAGAAAGGATGTTTACCCATGTAAGGGCATGTCATTGTCAGGCCCAAAATTAGAAAATTTCAAAAACTGTATCAGATTTTAACATTATAAACAGGAGAAAAACATTCATACTTGTGTAGAAGCATTAGGTCTTATATCCTTTTTAGGCTGCAGCCACTGGAGGGCAACATGCTCACACAAACAGGTGATGGGACAGTAACTTTTGTAACAGTAGTTAGCTTTTAGAGGACAACGTGATCATATACTCTAACCAGGAGTGAATTACATCCAGCAGACAGTTGAGGCACGTACATACTGGGTAAGGATAGCCACACATAATTAGTAAGTTATCTGGATAGAGCAGAGCTGTTTTGCTGTGTACTGCACTGTGCAGTAATTCCACAAACCATTCCAAGCTCTCTGTGAAAAGTTCATGCATCTGAACAGTGATCCAGTTTTTAGAAGTAAATTCACTGGTTGCAACTAAGCCAGGGGAAATCCAGTCAGCCTTAATATCATGGTCTTCGGATTGTGACTATTTAGAACATAAACTGACAACTGTTAGATACAGTCATGCTTTTAGCAGGTTTCCATTAAATAACATATTTACATTGAAATATTAATACAATAAATATATATTAATGCAGTATCACCTTTTCCTTTAAAAGAATAGAGCCTAGCTCAATAAAATAACTAGAGTGAGGATAACTAGGTAAAGATACTCATGAAATGTGGAGACGCTAAAATGTATTGTTCTTCTCTGCATGGGAGAAAGATTTAAAACATGTTTGAAAATAATACTTATTTTTAAAAGCTCCCTTGGTCTTTGCAAACAAATAAGCAAATAAAGGGAACTCAAATATTGGGCCAATCACCTTAACAATGTCTCTTTAAATAATGTTTAAAAAAAAACAAAACAAATAAACAATTAATGTTCAATTCAATAAGATTTCATTGACATGAAAAGCTAGACTAATTCAGGATAGGGCCACAAACTGTGCGGGGCTTTATGGCTTGTTTCCTTTACTGTCAATTTCCGCTGTGGTGGCAGTTTGTTATGTAGCATGATCGCTCAAGCTGAAAAAAAATAAAACTTAGTCAGCAAGGGCTAGAAAATGAGACCCAGGCACCAATTCTGCTAATACTTATGTATGTGAAATATGTGGCACTGTTCACATGCTTATGGTTAAGCACATACATAAGTGTTTGCAGCACTGGGGCCTAAAGGAGAAGTAAAATGGTTCAGACCGTAGAAAAAGCAGAATTTAAAAGATTGCAGAAAAGTACTAGGCCAATGATTTCTTGGAAGGACAGCGGGAAGAAAAATAAATTCTAAAACAAAGCTAATGGAAGATCTTCTGTGGATAAATAAAACATACATTACCAAATGAACAAAATGGGGCAGGAATTAATGTCTAGTACATGAGATGATGCACCTTTTCATCTATACAGAACCGCAAAAGGGTTATATATTGTGGATAATCTTTTAGATGATTACTTTAATATTGAAAAAACTGTGTCTGAAAGATCTATCAGAAAAGGTCACTAATTGCATACATGAATCTTGAGACCTTGATCCTATAACTCCTTGTGCACTGAGCAGCAGGAGTATAAGGTGACTGTGCTTTGGAGACGTGTACACAGAGGATAGGTGTGGACATAACTAAGGCTGAGCAACTAGGGTTCTGATTCAGCTTCCACTGAAGTGAACAGAAAGATTCCCATTAACTTAAATGGGAGCTGGATGGGGCCCTATGTGTAATTCTCCACATTTAGTGAAAGTAAGCCCCAAGCCCACTGTGGGCTTGTTCCCTTACTCTGAAGAGCTCAGGGTAAAAAAGGGCACAGAATGAGTGTGCCTCAGGATGTAAACAAAGCTTCATGCTCCCCGCCTGTATTAGACAGCTGTAATTTGGTGGTTATGCAGATCAGGATCTGATGCTTCCTTTGTCCTGCTCATCATTTTTACCTTGTGCCTACATGTACAACACACTGCACCCAGGGCCGGCTCCAGGCACCAGCTTCTCAAGCAGGTGCTTGGGGCGGCCGCTAGGGAGAGGGGCGGCAGGTCCAGGTATTCGGCGGCAATTCAGCAGACAGTCCCTCACTCCGCCAGGGAGTGAAGGACCTCCCACCGAATTGCCGCAGCAGATCGCGATCGTGGCTTTTTTTTTTTTTTTTTTTGGGTTTTGGCTGCTTGGGGCGGCCAAAACCCTGGAGCCGGCCCTGACTGCACCTGTACAATACAGGATCAAAACCTGTGTGTGTGCACATAACGTATATACTCATTCATAAACACTAGTAATAGTTTCTAAAAATAAAAATAGAATGTTGGTGCTATTATGGAGCTTTAGTGATGAGGCACTTTGGGTTTTCAGTCATTTATGTTCCATCATGTTTCTCCTCTCCCTCATTAGAAAAAATCTGGGGAAATCCAGAGATTATCCTTTCAGAAGACATAAAAACAACAATTTGTCAGAAGAAAAACAATAATGAAAAGATTTTCTTACCTCTTTGGTAGGTGGTTACAATTCCTGACAGCAGCAGGCACTGCTTCCCCTTAAGCATAAAACTTGACGGTAGTCTCAGAGGTTAAAATTATAGGAGAGCAAGTACTAGAAATAACAAGAAGAAATAATGCATCTTATTAAGATACTAGTAGCTGAAAGCCCATGCTCTTGCACAGGTGTAATTCATGTATCTAAAAAAGCTGAAAATGGCTGATAACTTAAAAATTGGATGGCAACGGTCTGTGAATCCCAGTTAAGATTGAACCTGCTGACATTCTAAACAAAAAGAGCTCTCAACCATGCACATAACTGTTTCTATTGCTTCACTCAGGCATTCCAGGCTTCAGTGATGTTTGGGGCTATTGTGTGTGTGCTAGCTGCATTCTGTGTGAGTGGCTATGTTGACTTGTGTATGGACTGTGTTGTGCTGAGACAGTTATGTTAGTTTGTATGAATGGCAAATGAGGGGTGCATGCTGCATGAGAAGCTGTGTGTGTTTGGAGTTACAGTGTATGATGGTTGTGTTGCGCTTGCGTGGATTTGGGTCTAGGGGCATGTGATAGGGTATACAAACCCCACACTAGTAAGGAAGGGATTAAGCAGCTGCACTAGGCCCAGGCACCCCCTGCCCCATTCCCCCAATACCACATCATACATGCAAAGCATACATGACTTGGAGGAGGAACTCAGAAGAACAGGCCAGTAGACAGTAGAGGTAAACTGTCTTACATTTCAAGCTCCTGGGAAGGAATACTGCAGGAACTCCTGATGCCTGAGGACAGGCTGTAGGAACTTTGCCATGCCCAGAGAAAACCTGTGATGCTGTGAAGGTCTGAGACTTTACTTTTGATTTCAGTTCTCTTTTATATGGGCAACTTAAAAATCAACATTAAAGGTCACATCCAAGTTTGTCATGCACTCTACAGATTCCAGTTATTTAATGCAAATAACAAGTTATGTCAGTCTCTAAGGTGCCACAAGTACTCCTGTTCTTTTTGCAGATACAGGCTAACACGGCTGCTACTCTGAAAATAGTTATTTAATGTCTTTACTTAATTTGTTGGGGGAGAAAGGGGACTGGTAGGAAGTGATCCAGGAAAACAACACTTTTGGGGGCAGGACTTGCATCCTACCACCGGACCCCAAACCAGAACCTGAGGGAACCAAGGGGGAAGACCACCACAGGGCTGGAGAGAGCATCAACACCAGGAAAAGAAGAGCTTGCTATGCTCATCTTGGCCACAAAGACATCCATGGTGAGTGAGCTCCCTTGGGGAGGGCGGGGGGGGGGCGATTGGACGAGTCATCTCTGATATCACAATGATCTAGGACTCCAGGCATAGCATAGATACATGCCTTCCTGCAGTGATTCTCAAACAGGAGTACATGGGGACACACAGAGGTCTTCTGGGGGTACTCAACTCGTCTAGGTATTTGAATAGTTTTACAACAAACTACATGAAAAGGACTAGCGAAGTCAGTACAAACTAAAATTCCACACAACTTTTTTATACTGCTTTATGTACCATTCACTGAAATGTAAGTACAATATTAATATTTCAATTGATTTATTTTATAATTAAGTGGTAAAAATGAGAAAGTAAGCTATTTTTTAGTAATAATGTGCTGACACTTTTGTATTTTTAGGTTTGATTTTGTAAGCAAGTAGGTTTTAAGTGAGGTGAAACTTGGGGGTACACAAGGCAAATTAGGCTCCTGAACGGGGTACAGTAGTCTGGAAAGATTGAGAGCCACTGCCTTACTGTAGCTGTACACCACACGGGTGTAACTTAAAGTCAAAATGGCTGAAAACCTGAAAGTTTGACATTAAGAGACTGTGAAACACAGTTACATTGAACGTGGTGATATTCTGAACAAAAGCTCTCAACCATGCTTGTAGCTGCTTTCATTGCTTCACACTGAGTCAACAAACATCCTAGGTTTAAGAGTAAAGGGTGACATTCCTGGAATCTTACACCATGTCTACACTTCAAAATTACGTCGACCTAACTTCTATCGGCATACAGCCTCCACAATTATTAAATCGCTTGTGTGTGTGCACACTTGGCTCTTTGTGTCAGTGGTGTGTGTCCTCAGCCTGGGGCATTGTGTGACAGACAGTAACTGTCAACATAAGCAACCTAATTACATTGACCGTGACTCTATACCACTCTGGGAAGTGGTGTTACTAAATAGGCATATGACACTTCCACAACTAGGTCAATGCAAGGCAAGTTACGTCGACCTAAGCATATAGTTTAGACCAGGCCTTACTCCACAGATTCAATATTACTATAGGGAAAAAATGCATATAAAAGATGGCTGAAAAGACAGCTGCTAGTATGAGAGGTATGCAAAACACAGAGGGACAAATTCTCTTCTCAGATATGTGGATACAACTCCCATAGGGCCAAATTCAGATGTTATATAAGCAGGTACAACTTTACTGATAATTTGGCCTATTGACTTAAGTTAGGTCTGTCTTCTGTACAGGAATGCAGAATTTTGCCTGTGCCTTCCTGCCATTTTCAGAACTCCATGCTCCACATTTGAATAGTCTGGTAAAGGTCTTTGTAACATTAAAACATTAACTGCCTGACCTGAAGCCCTGATATGCACATTTTTTCTTGAATGTCCACAGATTTCCCTGCATAACAATTGCATGATCAAGCCTTAATGTGTGAGACAGCATATTGCAAATTGAGAGGAGCTGGTCAGCATTCTATTCTTCAAGTGGAAGAAAACATTAACACCTAAATCTACATAGGTTGTTGCTTAAGAAACAGGTTAAAATAGTGACAGTACAAAGATATGTACTCCCCCAATAACTCTATGCTTGAGCATTTACTATAAGAAAACTCCAAAATGCTCACCAGTCAATTAAGATATGCAAATTCTGATTAAACGGGCTCTACAACAAAGGAACTTTCATAACCATGTGAAAAAACTTGTATAGCATAGCCTCAAGCTAACAATGTAAAACAATTAGCAGTGTTTGATTTATATACTCACAGCTCTTTGAGTGCATTAAATTACTTATTAAACATATAACTAAGCATGGAGCCAAAATTTACTGGTACTGGATTGTTTCTGCTATTGGCATCTCTACACACATCCCTTATAGTGCTAAAGAGAAATGGGGTTTGGTGCTCACTATACCACATACTTTTTATAGTCAGAATAGATGCTCTAACAGTGACCAATACACATTTCTGACTTATTTCAGGAATTCCCAACAAGGATAAAAATAAATTCCAGGAAAAAAATAGTATATGACCACATAATTCAAAACTATAATAATGCATACACACAAAGGGACCAAATTAAGGTTGAACACAGAACTGTAATTCTGGTGTTTGACTTCTGAGTTCTTGACTTTGCAATCCTAATAATGTTCTTTTTACTACTTTTTTAATTTAGTTTTCTAGGTTTAAAAAAAAGAAAACCACAAAAAAAAAAAAATTCCATCATATGGATACCCACACAGGTCATCAGCAGGGTTGGCTCCACTGCATAGAGGAAGCGCTGTTTCATTACTGTGTAGACTTCCCGGCTCCAGCTGGAGCTCGATCTCTATGACCCCCTCACTTTGCAGGGTCCCAGAGCTCAGCCTTCAGTCACAGCCCAAACAACTATCTACAGGGCAATTAACCAGCCTGCAAGCTGGAGTCATCTGGCATAGGCCAGCCACAGGGGGGTCTAGTTGCAGTGTCGACATACCCTCCCTGAACCAGTACTGGAGGGGCGCGGGATGGGTGAGACACGTGCTCTCCTGGTGGGTTTCAGAGATACTGACGCTCAGGCCTGCTGGGGTCCATTCCAGTCCCCAAAGGGGAACGGGTTCTACTGGGGAGCGACTCTCCTGCTGGCCTCCTCCGCCCTAGCCCGCTGGCCCCGCCCACCCAAGTGTGCCCAGCTCCCAGAACAAGCTACAGCGGCTGTTGTTGTTGTTGTTGCTGCTGCTGCTGCTGCTGCTGCTGCCGCTCCCCTAAATGGATTTCACCTACCGCACTCCTCCGCACACTGGACAGGCGTGTTCGCCTACTTGTCTAGCCCTTCCTTACCCCACGTGGGAGAAAGAGGCGGACCGGCATGGTCATGCGGAAATGATACCAATAAGAAACCGCTTCACACTTACCTGGGATTCCGATTGGTGGATTGATTTCTGTCACGTGAGCGGCACAGTTCCTCGCGGGGTCGGTCGCTAAGGCAGTTGGTGGAAGTGTCGCTGGTTTACAGCGGGGCTCGCAGTGCGCGTTGGGCAGGTAGGAGCTGGCAGCTGTACCGCGCTGGCCGGGAAAGGGGGTGGGTCACAGGGCGAGTCGCTGCGCGGGCTCGCTAAGCCTCGTTTGCGTAACGGTAATTCTGTTCCCAGGGTCGTCGTTTCCCGCCGCCGAACTGCCCCGGGGTTTGTACACCTGTGAGCGGCGGTGCCCCGCGCAGGAGCCGCTTGCTGCGGCTCGCTGCCTTCCCGGGGGCGGCCCGGAGTTCGCTAGGGGCAGGGCGTGCGGAGCCCTAGGGTGTGTCCCCCTCCCGCTGGTGGGTTTTGCTGGACGGGGAGGCGGAGCTCAAGCCTGCACCGCCCCTGCTCGCAGCACGGGGCACATCCTGGGGGGCGGGGCGGAGTAACTCACTGGGGCGGGGCGTGAGCAGCTGGGAGACACCTGGGCAGAGCGCGAGCTGTTTGGGGTTTGCCTGTGATTTTCCTCTAGCAGCTAACTAAGGGGAACAGTTGATTGGCTTAAGCGACAAAACATTGCTCCCTGTGCTCTTCCCTCCGCAGTGCGGAGGCTGTGGCGCTTTGCCAGACCCGGACAAAATGAAACTAACGCGCCGAAATAGGTTATTTAAAGTTAAAATGATTGGTTATTCTTTTTGTCTCTTGCAGGTTCTGCAGCATAGCTGGAAAAAACAGTAATTTACTGAAGCTCTTTATTACCAACATTGGACTGCACGTGCAGATTAAAGTATGGCAATGGAGATCAACTTTCTAAGAGATCAAAGTAAGTTCCATCTAGACTTAAAATAGATTTTTGTGCACTTAAACACAGTCTTGCAATTACATTTCTCCATAACCTGAAACTGTGTTTCACTCCCTGATTATTGTTTGAAAGATGGATGCTGAACAGGAAACCTGCTCCTCCTAGTCCCAGAGTAAACAAACAGAACCCCCGCACTGTTCTGTTATACAGTAATTTTAGGAGTTACTTTCTGTAAAACTCTCTCCCACTACTTAGTTAAGAAAATAACTGTGTCAACAACTCTGGTTTGTCTTCAATAACAATAGTAAACAAAAATTCAGTCTCACTGTTGACTATGGTTCATTGATACTTTTAGCTTTCGTTTCCCATCCCCACCTACCTACAATGTTGAGAGGTGGTTGGCATATGCACTGTAGGATTAGACATGTTGGAAGGGACCTACTTGGACTGCTGCTTCCTTCTTCTGTGTCTAAGATGGTGCTGAAGAGCACTCCTACTGTGTTGCCTCTACTCTGTCAGTATTCAGTAATGCCTTTCTCCAAGGCTACGTCTACACTGGGAAGTTCACAGCGCTGCCGTGGGAGCGCTCCTGTGGCAGCGCTTTGATGTGTGAGTGTGGCCCTGTGCGAGCGCTGGGAGAGAGCTCTCCCAGTGCTCCTGGTAGTCTATCTGCATGACAGGAATAGCTCGGCGCTTGTCCAGGCTAGCGCTTTGCAGTGCTCAAACTTGCTGCGCTTGGGGGGACGGAGGGGGAGAGTTGTGCATGATTTTTCACACCCCTGAGCCAGCAAGTTGGAACGCTGTAAAGTATAAGTGTAGACGAGCCCTAATTTTGTCATATGTAGGGAATTTTCTTAGTTATCTTTTGAGACTTATTTGTAGAGTGGAAGTACTGGACATGAGACCTTGGTATTTCTGTTTTTATGCAACTGGATGGTATAAAACTTGATTCTTGTGTATCCATAGAAGCCCCATATTAATGTTCTTTTTGGGACTATGAAATTAGAATATGTATATTTTGTCCTTTTACTGGTGAGAATAGGCATATTTTTTTAGTTATTGTTCATGAAATAGGCTTCACTACAAACTGATATCAGCATTATTCTTTTGTAAGGGATGCACTGCGTTGATAGAATCGATAAATAAAATTACTAAGGTTCTGAGGAAGCTAATCTTAAAATATACAATAAGCACTTCCAGCTCTACAGCTTTTTTTCTGGTATGTCCATAGGGCTACATTCTGTAAACAGGAAGTGACCTGCTGTACCGTATAGATCAGGGGGTCACACCCCACAGTTTGGGAACCTCTGGTATAGATGAATGTAATCCCAGCTGCTATTACTAGTACGTGGGGAAAACTGCTAGCAGGGTAGGAAATGAGAGCTTGCATCAAGGATGCCTGCTAACATTTTAACAAACTGTTTAACAGAACAAGCGAAGTAATATATATAATGGTTAGAATTGCCACTGATAGCACAATTTTTATTTTTTTAAAATAAAGAAATATATTCAACAGCTGATTTGGATGACCTCAGGTGAAAAGTCACCTTTCGAATTATAAAAAGGCACCTCTGTAATGGAGAAGAAGAGCTTCTGTATCAGATCCTCTTTCCATTATTGGCGGGGGGAGGTTGTATTTTTGAATAGTAACTTGTATGGTTCGTGCACCTAGTCCAATGCTTTTATTTGTCCCCCCCCCCCCCCTTAAGTGCCTGGTATTTATGACATTGTTGCTTTTTTTGCACTTGCATACTTCCATTATTTTCCCCATCAAAACTGAGTTCACACTGTCTAGCCCAGCACAAACCGACTGATGGAACTTGCTTCATCTATCTGGGGATTTCAGTCTTGCTTTTGACTTTCCAAAAGACTTATTGTTAAGAAGTATCAGGATTGTCACAAGGACTAAGGTAGAGTTTAACCTGTATTTTCACAGTACATGAATGTAGGTTATGATTGTGAGATATTGGTTAGAGGCTTAGTGTAGATCTGGTATGATTCAATGTTTTTTGATTCATGGCTGAGAAGTCAAGGTTTTAAAATAATGAATGCTTATTATATTCATAAAGAGAATGCTTTAAGAATGTGCAATGTTAGATAAAGGACCTCATCTGTACCTATAGTGGGGCTTTGTTTAATAGCATTGATTTATAGTAGATGAGACTCACCCCAACATGCACTCATGTGGTGATCAGGAGTTGCTCTGATCCTGCAAATACGAACGTGTGCTTAACTCTCTGCACTTCAGTAGTCCTATTGAAGTTAAGCATATAAATAAGTGTTTGCAGGATCAGGGCCTACATAAGATATGGATTTCACAGATGTGCAAAAGTAAGGGAATAATTTAAAAAAAAAAAAAAAACACAACCCACTCTCCAGATATATGCTGAAGTACCATCTTAAACTGTTTCTTCTTCAGATGAGGCATGTGACTAAAATTATAGAAATATGTAGTATTATTTACATATCCTCTTTAGGAAGTAGATACTGTATTTAAGCAAATCTTAGTAATAAAGAATGATGCGGGGGAAGGCTGTGACAAAATGTGTACAGAATGATTTCTAAATATTTTTCTGGAGAACACCATAATGTATTTCAAGTATATACATAAATAACTACTGAAGTGAGAGCTCTAAAACAACAACAACAACCTGAAGTTAGGTTGCTATTAAATGTGACTCTTTTCAAAGTTCATAGTAGTGCTTATTTCTGAACTACCTCAAGTTTTTTTCTGAATCCTTTACTGCTTTGTGCAGAAAGATTACTTTGCAAAATTTGCAGCAAATAATCTGTGATTTTGGACTTGCAAAACAAAGTGAAAAGTTAACTCCAGTATGTTCATTATCTGCAGAAAGCATGCATACATGACCCTTATTTAAATAAATTGGAAATTTTGAAGCAGCAATCAAGGAGTTAAGACAATCAATGTCTCTTATAATTTTCTTTGAATAGCTGCGTTACTATGAACATTTCCTTAGCAAGAAGCTGTATAGCTGTTTTGTTGTTCATATTTTCATGTTTTGGGTGGGAAATATCAAGAAAAAATAAAGTATACTTTTGTTTAATTTTGGAATAATTGCTTTGTGTTAATGGATTTTTCTCCTTAATTTCCTTTTGCTTTACTCTTCCTCATTCTCCATGCAAAGCTGTTGTCACCCACAGTTTTGTGTTTGCCAAATGCTAGAGAGCTCTGACACAAGGAAGAAAACAAAACTCTTGCTTTTTGTTCATACACATGCACACACAGCTGTACCAGTACTCTAATAATTAAGCCAATCTGGAATTCCCCATTTTCTTTATGGCCCCAAAGTGCTGCCATGAGTTCCTGTTATATTTGGCCTTCCCCAATAAGCAATGTGACCTCTTTTTTTGGATGTCCCTGGTGCTCTCATTCAGCTTCTTCTAAGAAGCTGACTCTGACGTGCTCCCTCCAGCTTGTCACGTATGACATGGTATTTACCAGGGGTGTTTCTTAACATTCTGGGAAAAGCTAGTTAGTTCTAGTTTAAGATATTTTTTTATCTTAAAAAGTGGTTCATGAATGCATACCATCTATCTTAGTTTTTAGTTGCCTGTGGTAGAAGATTGATAATTTAATTTAGAGTTGTACCAATAAAGAGTAAAACTGCAGGAGGAATAATACTAACATAACTATAATATTGAACATCTGAATGTATATATTTAAGTATTTTCTCAAGGAAGTTATACATATCACTCATGTTTCAGTTTAATATTATATAAACAAAAGTCAAACTTCTATGAAAATGCAGAGTTGTAGGCTTGAAGCATTAAGCAATTGTGAGCATGCTGCGTTCCAGACAACCAGTCTGGGTTCATTTGGCCATGCAGCATTCTGTAGCAGAATACCAGAATCTGTACATTTCAAAAAATGTATACTTTCCTTAAAATGTAGGGAGACAGATGCCTGCAATCCACTACATCAATGAAACTACTTCTAACTGCCTATTTAAGCAATTGTATAATCTAGGTAAAGATTTATACAGTATCTGACTGTTTGGCTTTTTTTTTTTTTTTTTTTTTCTTTCCCCAGATCAGAGACTAAATGCAGCACTCAGACAGCATCAAGCAGAGAACCTTTTGAGGACTACCTCTGTGCAAGTATGTTAATTAGGGCTTGTCAACACTGAGGATATTTACATTGGTGTAAGATCTCAGTATAGGTGCACTGCACAAATGTAAAATAGGTCTTTCACCCCGTACACCTTAGGCTAGTTTGAAATGTGCTTGAGTCATTCACCTCTGTGAATAAGTCTATTACAGGCCTCTTCTGTTGCTCTTAGGTTTCCCAAACAGCATTTTAGTGAAATTGGTGTGATTGTCTTGTCAGTTTCACTGTTAAGCAATAGGTTCTGAATGGCAGCAGTGAAAACTGACAGTGATAGATTGGTGGGATTGTTTTGCTCTGAGTAGCAGCAGCAGAGACATTGGAGCTGTCTGCAGACTTAGGGAGATCACAGTACATCAGTTTAACCATCCCAATGTGAAAGGAGTATATTTGCAACCATAAGGGCTAAAAAGTTGTGTTTATATTTTGTGAAAGCTCAATTTCTGCAGAAATTGATGGTACACCTCTACCCCGATATAACATGAATTCAGATATAATGTGGTAAAGCAGTGTTCCAGGGGGCGGGGCTGCGCACTCTGGCAGATCAAAGCAAGTTCAATGTAACATGGTTTCACCTATAACATGTGTCAAAGTTAGAGTGGTCTGACAAACTGAGTCCTGAGTCTGTTTTATTAGCACAGCACTCTGCTAATACATTCAGATAATGTGAGCCCCCATGCAAGATTCAAACAGTCTTATTTATACAGATAAAAGGGTGCGAACTAAACAAAGGGACAGAGAGAGCAAAATTGTAAAATTTGCATAGGGCACAATATGCATATCCTGCTTCCTTATTAACTCTTATGGATCTAAGGCTAATGCTTCACCAATTGCCTTTAAGTGGGGCAATTCATGAAGCAGTTAATGTCTGCTTTCCTGCCCCCTGGCTTGCAGCATTTCTCATTTCTACTTAAAGGTACATACAGCATTCTTTAATTCATTCTATTTCTTTAATATAATTCATTTCACTTTCACACATTGGCTCCCCAGGACAGTGTTATATTGGGGTAGAGGTGTATATGCCCTGGAAAGATTTGTAGTTCCCCAGTTCTTTTCAAGCTTTGCCTTTATAAGAAAAAATAGTTAGCCCAACTCCTAGATTTGTTTATACCAGGGGTAGGCAACCTATGGCACACATGCCGAAGGCGGCACATGAGCTGATTTTCAGTGGCACTCACACTGCCTGGGTCCTGGCCAACGGTCCAGGGGGCTCTGCATTTTAATTTAATTTTAAGTGAAGCTTCTTAAACATTTTAAAAAACTTTATATACAATAGTTTAGTTATATATTATAGACTTGGAGAAAGACCGTCTAAAAACGATAAGATTTATTACTGGCATGTGAAACCTTAAATTAGAGTGAATAGATGAAGACTCGGCGTACCACTTCTGAAAGGTTGCCGACCCCTGGTTTTATACGTAGCATGCACACTTCTGACATTATATACAAAGAGCTAAGTTGTTAGATTAGCTATTGTTTTTTGCCATTTTTCTGTGAATGACCTTTGTGTCTACCACTATCCAGAAGTGAATATAGAAATCATATGTAATCTCATTAGCATAGTTGATTCCGTGTTCTGTGATGTGATATTTCTGCATATGTATGCATCCCAAGACACATCTAGAATTCCAGTGACAATTTTCTTCGATTGCATGGGAATTCTAAAAATTAGTTCATTGTGCATACATATCCAAAACTGAACATGTGAGATCTGATTTAAGTTTTGAATACAAATGGAGTAGAATCAAGTTCTTTATAGATTTGAGCTCTGAAATCAAGTTTAAGAACTTCCATTTTTGTGCATTAATGTGCAAACTACTGTATTACAGAAAAATGTTGTAAGGGGTGATGACCCACTGGAACCGTGGCTGACTGACCAAAGGTAATCCTATTTTAAAATTGTCATGTACTCAAATAGTAGGGCATGGCCATTTTCAGCAGGTAACTTGTTTTATAAATGTCTAATCACGAAAGTGTAAATAAAATGAATTTAGGAGGTATGATTATCCCTCTCCTTTTTAAAAACAAAAAAACCCCTCCAAAGAATCCGATTAACTAGCCTTGGGAGGAAGGAAATTGGAAGCTAGACATGGGTGAGAGATTATTTCCTCTGTGTCAGAATCTTAGAAGTGTAGGGCTGGAAGAGACTTCAGTAGGTCATCTAGTCCAGTCCCCTACACTGAGGCAAGACTACTTTATCTAGATCAGCCCTGTCAGGTGTTTGTCTCGCATGTTCTTAAAAAATCTCCAATGATTGAGATTTCACAACCTCCCACGTAGTTGGTTCTAGTGCTGGACTACAATTACAATTAGGTTAGACACTAAGAAAAACTTCATCTCCCTTGATTTGCTGAACAGTTTTGACTAATGAAAGTGTTGCATGGTTTTTGTTCATTTCATGCTCAGTATACTCCTTATGATGTTTATCACAATGTTCTATGCACTTTCAGCTGTTTATTACATTTACTGTTATTAGTACATGTTAGACAGGTTACTCCATTTTCCAAAATTGAGTTCAGGCAAAGAATAACTCAGACTCCATATTGGGGAAGCTACAGAACTTTGGCAGGAAAGAAGCCAGACATTTGGAATTAGTTCCAACTGGCTCCTGTAGAGCTACTTGCACACACCAAAGTTCTGACAGGTTTCAGAGTAGCAGCCGTGTTAGTCTGTATCCGCAAAAAGAAGAACAGGAGTACTTGTGGCACCTTAGAGACTAACAAATTTATTAGAGCATAAGCTTTCGTGGACTACAGCCCACTTCTTCGGATGCATCCACGAAAGCTTATGCTCTAATAAATTTGTTCTTCTTTTTGTAAAGTTCTGACGTGTCTTTAAAGATTAAATTAGTCTGAGTACCTGTTGCTTGGGGAGTGTCAGTTTATAGAGACAGTCAAGGTACAATCTTTTTGCGCAGCGTCAGATCAAGACTGCCCGACCTGGCAATCAAATCAAGTTCACCAGCAGCTGTAAAGAAATTAAAGACTGTTAGCATCTAGTCACTTACCTTAAGCATCATGGTGTTCCTGAGTTCCAACATCTTACCTTTGGAACCAATCGCCAGGATCCTGAGGGCTCTCACCTTCGGGTCCCACTATTTTAGCTTCTAGATCCTGGCAGTCCGTGGATCACCTGTGATGATAAATCTAAACATCTTTCCTGCCAGTTGAGAAAACCTAGAGCAGTGGTTTTCAAACATTTTTTCTGGCGACCCAGTTGAAGAAAATTGTTGATGCCCACAACCCAACGGAGCTGGGAGATGAAGGGTTTGGGAGGGGCTCAAGGCTGGGGTAGAGGGTTGGGGTGCAGGCTGTGGGCTCTTGGATGGGGATGAGGGGTTTAGGGTGCAGAAGGGGGCTCTGGGATGGGGGGCTCAGGGCTGGATTGGGCTTACCGCAGGCAGCTCCTGGTCAGCAGCGGAGCAGGGGTGCTAAGGCAGGCTTCCTGCCTGTCCTGGCACTGCTGATTGCGCTGCGCTCTGAAAATGGACAGCAGCAGATCCAGCTACTAGGCGGAGGAGCGCAAGCAGCTCTGCGCAGCTCTTGCCCGCTGGCACTGCCCCCCCCCCCCCCCATCAGCTCCCATTGGCTAGTTTCTGGCCAATGGGAGTGCAGAGCTGGTGCTCAGGGCCGGGGCAGTGTGCAGCGCCCCATGGCCCCACCCATCCTAGGGGTTGGACCTGCTGCTGGCTGCTTGGGGCACAGCGTCAGCACAGGTAGGGACTAGCCTGCCTTAGCTGGGCAGCACCACCAACAGAACTTTTAATGGCCTGGTTGGTGCTGCTGACCAGAGCTGCTGTGACCCAGTACTGTGTCACGACCCACAGTTTGAAAACCACAGACCTAGAGACAGTAAAGTATCTTGGGGTATTCTTTTGTTCTCTTTTGTTTAGTTGTTGCCAAGGTTTGGGTCAGTTGGAGCCTGAGTTTTATACTCACCTCCATTAAACCACAACTCACTTGGTCATCGTTCATCATGTTTCCCTGTTCCCATTGTTACTGCTCTTAAATAAATATTTTTTTGTTGTTTTGGAAAAATACTCTTTTGTCCACTACACCACACAAGGGAGGTGGGAGGCACACCAACTTCTATCTAATCCCAGGTGATGGATCTTTTCACCCCTCAGGATCTTGCTGCTGAAACCAGAATTGTTGCTGGCCTATTTACTCTGAGTTTCAGGTTAACAAAAATATGTGGAAAAACTCCAGCCAAAGTTTGATCTTATGTTTAAGGCTGTTATACCAATAGAATAAAAACCAGCAGGATTTTATTAAGAGGAATAAGGCAAAGGTGCCACATTTAATGTAAATATACAGATAAAGCAAAAGATAAAAGTAAACAACATTGTTTGACTACTTATTTTTTTATATATATAATCACACACACACAGATTTATTTACACAATTATTTAAGTTTTGTATAGGTGTTATAGTTACCAGCCTAGAAGTTGCTCTACTGGCCAGGTATCTTGGTCATGAGGATGGAGCCGAGTTTGTGTCAGGTGCACCTGATGCTTCTGGAGGCTGGCAGCAGAACCAGAGACTTAAAGTTCCTAGTTTTTAGAGTTTATTTTTATAGGAATTAGGCACATTTGTTTAAAGTGGCACATTTTTGGTGGCTTCACACTGTTTAAAGTTTTTTATTTTTTTAGGTGATGGGGTGGATTCCAGTTTACCCTTTGGGGTTTTTTTGTTATTTACTTGACACATTTTTTGGCCGATGGATACTTCTTTTCTAGGCTGGCACCTTCCTAACCATTTATGTATATTAAGCATTTAACAACATACATTTTATATTTTAACCATATTTTAGTTTACTGTTTTTACCACTTTTGGGGTGTGTGCTAATTTATTTAAAACTTCCGGCCCTTTAATTACAAAGAGTGGGGGTCTGTTTTAGCAGCCGTTAAATAAAATAAGTTACTTAACAGCTTATAGTGTTTGTTTACATTGTATTAATTACTTTAAAAACAAAGTCAGTTAACTTGTTTGTAAGTTTTACATAGTAGTAAAGTATTTTTTACAAAATAAATATAATTAATGGTTTTTACAAACAGTAGCTTACAAGTTTTAACAAAAAACCCCAAACATTTTTGTACTTGGTAAAACTGTTAAATTTTAAAGTGTGAAAAACAAATTATAAGGGGGTTACTGTCACTTGGAAAAATCACTGTTAGTACCTTCTTTTATATCCCTACAAGGCAGTTGACTGGAACTTGGGAGTTACAAGTTCACTAACTAGCTCTTCCACTGACATCTATTCACTTTGGGCAGGTTGCTTAATAGTTCATGTCTCATTTCCTGTCTGTAATACAGAGATAAGAAAGGAGGGGTTGTCTATTTAGTTTATAAAGTTTGAGGCAGGTATTTGTACACTGAATAGCACCAGAGGGCTTCAGTCTCTGTTGGGGTCTCTAGTCACTGCTTTATCTGAATAGAAGAAAAAGTTAAATAGGTTATTTAGGAGAATTAGTATCAATTAGAATTGTAGGACTGGAAGGGACCTTGAGAAGTCTTCTAGTCCAGTCCCCTGAACCAAAGGGAGGATTAAGTATTATCTAGACCAGGGGTCGGCAACCTATGGCATGCGAGCTGATTTTGAATGGCATGTGGCTGCCTGCCGTGGTTCCGACCCCCAGCCGCACTCAGCCCCCCCCGCTCTCCCCTTCTGGGGCAGGAGTAGGGTGACCAGATAGCAAGTGTGAAAAATCGGGACAGAGGGTGGGGGGTAATAGGAACCTATATAGAAAAAGATCCAAAAATCGGGACTCTCCCTATTAAATCAGGACATCTGGTCACCCTAGGCAGGAGGCAGAAGCTTCATCCTGCAGCAGCCAAGCTCCCCAGCATCTTCCCCCAGCCGTGGTGCAGCCTGCTTTCCTGCCCCTCCTCCTCTCCTTCCCTGCGCCGGCCCTTGCAAAGTTAGGGGGGGAGGAGTGGCAGCGTGGCTGCTCCGCAAAAGCCCGGTGGCCCTGCTCTCCCAGCCGGAGCTCCAGCTGGCACGCGGCAGCTCAACGGCCCGTTGCTAGAGCTGGCCCTGGGTAAAGGAGGCAGAGAAGAGATAGGGACGGGGCCTTGGGGCAGGGGGTGGAACAGGACATATCCCTTCCAGCCCCCTGCCATGAGCCGCTGAGGGGAGGGGGCTGGGAGCACCCCCACGAGCCGAGCACCCCAGCCCTCTGCCCTAAACCCCCCCCACACACCCAGCCTTCTGCCCTGCATCTCCACACACACCCCAGCCCTCTGCTCTCCCCCCCCCCCCAACACCCAGCCCTCTGAAGCCCCCCAGCCTTCTGCCCTGACCTCTAAAGCCCCCCACACTCCCAGCCTTCTGTCCTGCACCTCCACACACCCCCAACCCTCTGCCCTGACTTCTGAAGCCCTCCACACTCACCCTTCTGGGAGCGTGGGGGGCTTCAGAGGTCAGGCCCCACTCAGCCTGCTGCCGGCCTAGCAGAACAGAACGCCAGGCTGGCAGCGAGCTGAGCAGGCTGGTGGCGTAAGATCAGCATTTTAATTTAATTTTAAATGAAGCTTCTTAAATATTTTGAAAACCTTGTTTACTTTACATACAGCAATAGTTTAGTTATATAATATATAGACTTATAGAGAGAGACCTTCTAAAAAACGTTAATGTATTACCAGCACGTGAAACCTTAAATTAAAGTAAATAAATGAAGACTTGGCACACTGCTTCTGAAAGGTTGCCTACCCCTGATCTAGACCATGCCTGACAGGTGTTTAACCTGTTCTTAAAAATCTCCAATTTATAGAAGGATCTCTCTCTCTCTGACTTCATATAGACAGTGGGGCAAACTGAGTAGTGATTTTTAAACAGTAGTGCAAATTGCTTGTGGTTGCAAGTTGGTCAGTAAGCAAATATGAAAAACTTTAACTGTTGACTGATTAGAAAGAACTGTAGTAGGAAAAAAAAAGTATTAGGAAGAAAAATAAAGTGTGTGAATTAAGGTGCATTATTTTACACCTGCCTTATAGTTGATGTTCCTGCTTTGTTTGTTGCACATACAAAAGTACAATTTATGGTCTATGTTCAATCTTAATTTTTTCCCTTTGCTAGTGTTTCATTATATAATGTTGCATTAACATCACTTTCACAGTTAAAGTAGCTTAATTCTGAAAGCTAAGTTTTGCAAATGCACTTGAACTTTGAATGACATTTTTATTTAAGTTGATGTGCGTACTTTAAAAGTAATAACCAAAGGTTGTTCATTTGACTTATTATAGTTCCATCAGGAAGTAGAGAAAAATATTTTTATTTTAATATGTTTGGCTCAGGTTGAATAGTAGTTTGATAAGGGCATTTCTGTAAAACCTGGTAACTATCTAATTATGTATCTTATACATTTTTCACTTTTAGCTTACTGTCCCCTCTAATTGCTGAGTATGATAAACATCTGGAGGAAATGAGTGAACAGCTACAGTACTATCAGGTATGAATCATACCACTGGAAAGGTTTGATTGTATTTATTAAAAGAAAAAAACATGCAATTAAATGTAAATTTTTCATCTCTATATTCATTTAAAAAAAACTAGGAAATAAAATTTTAAGTACCAATATTAAGAGGAACTAAGTCAATACAAGGTGGAACTGTAACACTTGAAAATGAAGTGTTTGCTTCAATATTAAACACCAACATTCTTATAATCTAAAAATAAATTAGACCAGAAACTAGTTTATAGCTTTGTACATATTGTGCCCAAATTACAACCTTCTAGAATTACATTAATTTTAAGAGCACAGTTGCTGCCATCAGTAGTAATATTTCAGTCCTCTAGTACTAATAGCTTATCGCACTGTTTTCCGGCGAAGGAAATTGTTTTGTACTACCTTTTGAAGTTTTATTAGGATACTCCCCTTTTTGAAGGGAGAGGTGGATCTTTTATGAAAAGAAATTGAATATGCCCAACCTGCCCAATATGTTGTCTACGATCTTGGAAATAGCATTGAGACTAAATATGCCCATCGACATATTCCTAATGTGGCAGCAGGGACGAGTGGCAAGAATCCTATTTTGTGAAATATTTAATATTAGCTTGTGTTCTTTAACTGAGTTCATTACCCAGGAACACCTAAACTCTTAAAAACCAAATTTAGTGATGACTTTGCTACTGCTATGTGTAACTGTTTACTTGTAACACAATAAAATGTTTAACATTTATGCAAGATTTTTATTGCATTATAAAACTTCCTACCTCGATATAACGCTGTCCTCGGGAGCCAAAAAAATCTTACTGTGTTATAGGTGAAACCCTGTTATATTGAACTTACCTTGATCCTCTGGAGTGCGCAGCCCCGCCCCCCCAGAGCACTGCTTTACCGCATTATATCCAAATTGGGGTGATATCGAGGTAGCGGTGTATATGATCTACCAGTTAATTCTCTTGCAAAAATAAAAATCGCTTTACACAATTGTCCATCTTTAAACATAACTAGTCAGAAATAAACATTAAATTTTTGAAAGTTAAAGGAATGGTATTTCAGTGTGTGACTTTACTGCTTAAAGGCCCTGTGATTTAAATGTGAAATTTCACTGTCAAATTTTAATTTCTCAGACACAGATGGGTGAGATGAGACTAAAACTTCAAGAAGTCACCAAGGAAAATGAAAGGTAAATTAATTGACTTAATTTTTAGAAATGTAAAGTGTTTAACATGTTAAAGTATTTCTAGGGACCTGGAGATAAACCTCTGAATCTGTGTACTGTGGCCAAAATTTTCATACTTGCGCATTTAAACTTAACCTCTTAGGTGTTAAAATGTGTTGAGGCACCCAGGTTTGGAAATTTGAGCTACGTATATACATAACAAGGAATAATACAAATTTAATTGTTTAGAAGTCAGTGTATACATTTATTTTGTGTATTGTGCAAGGTGTGTATTTTCAACTATGCATTTTTTTTAATATGTATATGTGATCGTAATTAAGGAGAATGGACTCCAGACTTGCTTGTCTTTCTCCTGCTTCTTTTAATAGCAGGTTGTCTCTTCCTTGATTCTGCTTCCAATGTACGCTGGCTTCTGGGATTCTACATTTGTTCCTATCTTCACCTTTTGATACTAATTTTTACACTATTAATGTTCCCAAAAATACAGATTACAGGTGCAGTCTTGCAAATATAACAGTGTAGTATTTGCTATCCATTAAAGTCAATGAGCGTACTCATGAAACTAAGAGCTATACAGAGCATTATGTACCTTAATTTTCACTGTTTATCCTCTTATTTTTGACTTTGTGCTCCAACACTAGGTTAATTCAGACCCACAGATCTGCTAGTACCTCTAACATCGCCCACATTCTTGTGGTGTCTCACCATGTGAATGAGGGGGAAATCTACCGTGGGCACAGATTCTGAGTCATGACCAGGTCCAAGTTGAACCTTCAGTCTCACTGTATATGGTGCCTTCCCTGCCCCCAGCTCTGTTACCAAACCTATCTTTTGCTGCTGAGAGGTTGAAATAGAGCAGGAGTCAGCAACCTCTGGCACATGGCTCGCCAGGGTAAGTACCCTGGCGGGCCAGGCCAGTTTGTTTACCTGCCACGTCAGGCCGGTTTGTTTACCTGCCGCGTCGGCAGGTTCAGCCGATCGCGGCTCCCACAAGCAGTGGTTCGCCGTCCCAGGCCAATGGGGACTGCGGGCAGCAGCGCGGGCAAGGGATGTGCTGGCTGCGGCTTCCCACCACCCCGATTGGCCTGGGACGGTGAACCGCGGCCCGTGGGAGCTGCGATCGGCCGAACCTGCCGACGCGGCAGGTAAATAAACTGGCCCGGCCCGCCAGGGTGCTTACCCTGGCGAGCCGCGTGCCAGAGGTTGCCGACCCCTGAAATAGAGTGAGTTCACTTCAGAGCTCTATTAAAGCCTTTCTTGATTAGTCAGCAGTTGTAGTCAGTGAGCCATATTAACTAAATTTAAGTGGGTGACATCAAATTCAACCAAGATGCTTAAATCAGAAAATTAATAAATTCAGTGCTCATATTAAGAGAAATATTGGTGTTGAGAAAAATGCTTAGCTGGCATCCTAACTGGACCCTGTCATATCCATTTTATTAATACCTTTGTAGTTACAGTAAATGTAGGATGTACTTTTCAAGAGTGATATGCTTTACATAAAAATACATGTTCAGTTCATTTCTTTTGGAGGACATAACATACATGGATGTATTCAGCTTTCAACTTTCTTATGTTAGTGTTGAAGTGTCTTCTGATAGCTGGTAATTGCTAATAAACTAATAAGACTGAAAAATCAGAGATGATAGACCAGCAGAAACTGTTCGTGGTGATCTAAGAAAATCACTGTGGTGTATGCTCTCTCAATGATCATTGCGGTGCTGTAAAGTAATTCAGTTTAGTTCACATGATGTCTTATTGCATAAATATAAGCTATTTTCAGTGTGACAGGTGTGCAGGGAGAGAGAGAATCAAGCATATAGTTTTACGTGACAGATTTTCTCCACTTCAGTTGTAGAATTTACATTTGTTTTCCCAGGTATGCATATTATATGCAAATTGTTATTTTGTTGACTATCAGATATTAAAACATATACGGTCTTCAAAATATAGTATCACTCTAAATGGTGACATTCTTATCAGCTATGAAGGAACTCTGAGATCTGAGAGAGCAAAGAGACAAGGAAATCCAAGAGGTGGGTCGGGGGGAGCAGGAGAGGGTCAGTGCAAATTGAAAAAAAAAAAAAG
This sequence comes from Malaclemys terrapin pileata, assembly GCF_027887155.1. Lineage (NCBI taxonomy): Eukaryota > Metazoa > Chordata > Testudines > Emydidae > Malaclemys > Malaclemys terrapin. The sequence continues at coordinate 97,682,742 of NC_071509.1, forward strand.
AATAATTAAGCTATTTACACAAGCCCCTGCTTGGCTTAACATGTAGCAGTCACTGACATTTCTGCTGATTTTGGTGTAAAAACTGTATTTACTATGTGAAGTAGTAATATGTTTTGCCGAGAAGTGGTTATATTTAATGTATATGCATACATAGAGTTGAAAGGCAAGTCAACTCGTCAACTTGTAATATAGTTAAGTATTCTCAGATACTGCAACTGGCACTGGGACTCCCTGCCAGTTTTTGTGGTTTGAAAAAAAAAGAAAAAAAAAAAAAAAAAGACTAAGTATGTTACTCTCTTCTGTTGCTGTGTGAGAGGCCCACATATAGAAGAGGAGTAGACTAAAGTATGCAGGGGAGACAGTTTAACTGTAAATTTTCAGGCTTTTTAATTTTGTGTATATGTAGATCTTTTTCTGTAACCTTTGTTATACTAATCTTGGGCATGGCGTGTAACAGTAAATACAAGTGAAATATAAATGGGATTTGAGTTGATTGTGTCCCTGTATGTCATAATTCTTCAAAAGAGAGGAGCAGGGTTACTTATGGTTATCAGAGTAACATTGGAAACCTACCCTTTGTAAGTGAGCAGTACAATAAAGATACTGTGTAACTGAAATCTATTCTTATAAAGTATTTATACTACTATTTCATGACGTTTTTTTCCTCCCTGTATTGGCAGACAACTGCCATTAATGACAATAGGAATTATGCTAATGAATTAATCATTTAGCACTTCTCATCAAAATGCTTTTCAGACAGAAAAGAATAGTCTAAAACTTTTGGTTAATTTTAAAATATTTGCAGAAATGCTCAGGTATTAGGATTCTTTAACAGGGCTTGAAAAAAAAAAAAATCAATTCAGAAGTGCTAAATGATTATTAACTGCCTCATTGGGGGTGGCACCCAGCACTAATTTATTTCCGCTGGGGAGCAGCATTAATTGGAGGCCCGAAGTACAACCAGCTATAATCTGGGGTCTTTAAACCAAACAGTGAGGAATTCCCAAACTAAGATTGAATGGGTCTGATTCAGGGCACCTGTGTATTTGAATAGGCTGTCTTTCAGCAAACAGATTTGGATAAACTTTAAGGCCTGTTAATTGGTTTGACAGACACTTCTTAAGATACATTTTATATGTATGCAGTTGGATGTCTATCATTCCAGTGTCTCTGGAGTGAAGAGGGGATTACAAATATAAGGCCAAATCCTGCTGCTTTTAATAATCCTAACAGACATGAATAAGGTCTGTGGTATCTCTTTTTTACTATACAGTTGGTCTGGAGTTTATGTAGCACTTAGATATCTTTCATCAGTTGATTACCAGCTCCAATAGACATGGTAGTGTGAAAAATAAGTATTGTAGTACAGGGAGGCCTAGAATGGGCTAGCTGCCCCACGTACAAACCTGCCCAGACCCTGTGGGTATGTACATGGGGCAGCTAGCCCATGCTTCTGCTGCCCATATTACTGTGGCTACATTACTACTTTTTTGCATGCTTGATTTACCTTCCTCTCCATAGATGCAGATGGGGGTGCACATTTGTATCCTTCTGCATCAGCTGCTGCACACTACATGGCATTCATTTTCTGGTGGGGGCAGATACTGTTAGTCATTGTCCTCCCCGAACTGTTCCATCAATGGAGGACAGCCTTATGTCACACACAGTGATCCACAGCAGTCTGGCAAATCACTGTATCCCCAAACACCCCAGCCATGGTACCTTTCCTATCCTTATCTACCTGGCCAATGCTACCCACTTTTGGGGCTTTGGTGGCAAAGGCCATCAGGAAAAGCAGGGTTTGTGGATGCCTTGTGCAACTTCAGTTCCCCCCAAAGCAGGCAGGTACAGCATCAGGCCAGATGTTTTCAAGCAGTTTGTACAAACAACTAGTTCTCTCAATACTCCTTTGAGGCAGGCTTTATCATCCCCGTTTTATGGATGGAGCATCTGTGATGAAGATTACTTACCTAAGGCCTTACAACAAATTAGATGTGAGGTGGAACTAGAATAGAAGTGTGTGGTTCCCACACAGTGCAAGCAATTTTGTACTGAGGGTGGCCAGCCCCTGCTGCTGCTGGCTGTGCTACTGCAGCTATGCTTATATTTTCATCGTGCTAGCTTGATGAGAGCTAGCTTGAGTATGGCTGTTCAAGATGGGAATATCAGTGCTAGCTCCAAGTACAGGTGTAGCCTAAATGAGTCTCTCTCTGAGAGTTGGCTTTTCCTCAATAAGGTCTTAGAATCATAGAATATAAGGGCTGGAAGAGACCTCAGGAGGTCATCTAGTCCAATTCCCTGCTCAAAGCAGGACCAACACCAACTAAGTGATCCCAGCCAGGGCTTTGTCAAGCTAGGCCTTAAAAACCTTCAAGGATGTAGAGTCCACCACCTCCCTAGGTAACCCATTCCAGTGCTTCACCACCCTCCTAGTGAAATAGTGTTTCCTAATATCCAGCCTAGACCTCCTCTACTGCAACTTGAGACCATTGCTTCTTGTGCTGTCATCTGCCACCACTGAGAACAGCCTAGCTCCATCCTCTATGGAACCCCCCTTCAGGTAGTTGAAGGCTGCTATCAAATCCCCCCCACGCTTCTCTTCTGCACATTAAATAACCCCAGTTCCCGCAGCCTCTCCTCGTAAGTCATGTGCCCCAGCCCCCTAATCATTTTCATTGCCCTCCACTGGACTCTCTCCAATTTGTCCACATCCCTTCTGTAGTGGGGGGACCAAAACTGGATTCAGTACTCCAGGTGTGGCCTCACCAGTGCTGAATAGAGGGGAATAATCACTTCCCTCGATCTGCTGGCAGTGCTCCTACTCATACAGTCCAATATGCCATTGGCCTTCTTGGCAATGAGGGCACGCTGCTGACTCATATCCAGCTTCTCGTCCGCTGTAATCACCGTGTCCTTTTCTGCAGAACTGCTGCTTAGCCAGTTGGTCCCCAGCCTGTAGCAGTGCATGGGATTCTTCCTTCCTAAATGTAGGACTCTGCACTTGTCCTTGCTGAACCTCATCAGATTTCTTTTGGCCCAATCCAGTTTGTCTAGATCACTAGGTCACTTCTCTCAAACATACCCACACTTACACCAATACACAAACTCATCAATCAATTTCTCTTACAGGCAAGCAAGGAAGGAGGATTTATTTTATTTTTAAATGCTTGTGACAGGGTCATGTTAAATGCATAGTGTAGTGAGGGGACTACTACCTCAATTCTTGGCAGTTACAAGGGCTGCCACTCTGAGACAGAGTGGGACAATTTACGTGAGGGAGATTATCTAGTAGGAAAAGCCACCACAAGATAATGCTCCAAAACGATGCCTTAGCATTTGGAAAAAAGCTAGAGTCAAAAATGTTGTAATTTTAGAAGTTTGATCAATTTCATATAAAATTGATCAATGATTTTGGTCATTCTGTAACTTCCAAACTTTAGTTTAAAAATAAAGTTGCTAGTGGTCTCAACTGCAGTCACTCTGGTACCTTGCACAGTCACTCAGTAATCTTTGGAGATTAGAAATCCATGTTCATTTCAATGGCAAGCTCAAAGATCTACCACTAGCCTCCACTCTTCTCTATTGGATAACAATTTATATTTAAGCATATGCTATGATTTAAAAGCACATCTGTCTTGCTTTCACAGAGAGCAATTCTGATCTCTTGGACTAAACATACAATTACTGCAAAAATTATGTTCACTGAAGGTATGAAAGCCTTTCAGTTTTTCCCCCCCCCCCAATGTTTGTTTTAGGCATAAATAATCAAAGCATAAATTGTAAAACTCCTAGAAAAGCACCTGAAACCTTGAGTTTAATTTAGTTCTTGTTTCCCCACCCCCACCCCCCATCTTTGGCTGACTTAGAAGTAAGTGTCTCTATATGCATGCACTTCCATGGAGTAAGATAATGGATAAGAGGCAGAAAATATGTGCTAGTATTCATGAGGAAGGGAGTTAAAACGGAGACTCAGATTAGATCCATAATACCACTGTTTTTCTACAATGTTAGTCTCAATGACAGGCAAAAATTTATAAAAACTGCCGTATATGCACAACAAAAATGCTTGCAAAGCTGAACTTCTGGATGAACTAACCTTAGGACTTCTGTAGATGGGTCTTTAGTTTGCACCAGAGAGGTGTAAGATTTAGTCCACACTCCACACTAGCATGTCATTCACCGACTGGCCTGTGTGGACTTGCTGTTGTGCACTAAGAATTCCCTAGGGCACATTAATGTAGGCCCATTTCAAACATTATGTCAATACATATTAGGGACTTTTTAGTGCACACCATCAGGGTGCACATGGGCTAGTTAGTCACGAATAAAAATTTATATTCCATGGACTAATGCACCATGTAGACAAGTCTTTAGTATTTAATGAGTTTCTTCTGGAGAGGAAAGCAAGGGTCTTGTAAGAATCTGTTACCTCTGAGAAGATTAAACAATTTTACGATTTCTAACGTAATTTATAGTGAAATTCATGTATTTTAAATTAGTCTTAATTTTATAATATTCATAATTAAACATTAATTCAAAATATCAATTACATTTAGAAGGTGCACTGTAAATATAACTTGTTTTAAAGATTTAGTTTTAATGAATTTTACATTCATTGTACTTATGCTACTCCAAATGTTAAAAAAAATATTGTTGAAAAAGCAATGGTTTACTATATTTGTGTCACAGACTGCATGAGGAATTGAAAGAAGCTGTTGAGAAGCAGCTGGAGGCCCTTCCTTCTGGTACTCTCTTGGGGAGTGATGTGTTTGCAGATGAAGAAATAGTAAGAAACCTTCAAGATCAGTTACAACTAGCCAATCAAGTGAGTGATTTTAAAACAGCTGCTACTTTATTTCTTTGGCTAATTCCTTTGCACATTGGGGAAATCATCATCAGTTGGTAAGAAATCACTCTTCAGAACTTTTTTTTATTAGAAATATTAAAAGTACTCTGTACTGATTATTTTAATTTTTTGGTAACCTACAAACACTGATACTTTTGATTACCAGTCTGAAAGAATTTGGAGTTTTGCACTCAGAGAGTTTGTGTTTTGTACTAATACTTAATTACTATATTGATTTCTCCCTCCCCCTCCAATTCCAGACTAGAGAAAGGAAATAGCGATGAGGCAGGATGATAAAGCCTTTTTACATCCATTGAGAATACATATTGAAATTTTCACCAATCATTTTTGGTGAACACTGGTCAAAAAGATAGTAAATGTGAAATGAGAAACAAATTTGCATTGTTTGGAAGGTAGAAAATCAGAATCTAAAGCTAGAAAAGGCTAGATTCTCTAATATAAGATCATTACTATAACAGGCTGATGACCTCTCTTGTACACAAAGACCAAATTCTGCTGTTGCACAGGTGCAGCTCCTATAATTTCACTGGGTGCTGATCCATGTAATTGAGAGCTTATTTTAGCTATTTGAATCAAATAGGCTGGTATGTTGAATCAGAGTCTCAGAACTCTCAGTAGAAGCCACATGTCTCTTCTAATTTAAACTTCTGAAAAGAACTACTCTTTTTAAAAGAACAAAAAAAAGCAGAACCTATTAATCTGTTCAGATCTTTAGCATGACAGGGTCATGTTAAGTCACACTTTCTTGAAACATTTTCACTTCTCTAAAGTTGGTATTTTGTGAATAAAGTCACAAAATGGGACTTCTGGTTTCAGTAGTAGAATAGTGAATTGTCACTGAATTCATCCATTTAAACAAACAAACCCCATCTTGAGTCTGCTTTTTGGAGACTGGGAAGGAAGAGAGAACTGCATCAGGAGTCCTTCGATGAGATCCATAAAAGTATCTAGAGAAATAAAATTCTGACTTCCCTATGAAAACTACATCCCTACCAATACCAGCCAGAGCATAGTATAGCTGTGAGGATGCTTTGAAAAGCAGTGTGTCTCCTACGTTTATTCCGTAAAAGAGATATCTAGTAGTCACTGTATCTTGATGATGGTGAAAGAAGAGAAACAGGAAGTCACATTTACAAGAATTATATTAAGTTTCTTTAACATAAAGGAAAAGGTCCCCTGTTTTTAAAGTGTTGTACATTAAGCTAAACATGTTCTAGTAAGAGAATCTTCTATATAATCTTTCTTGTTTTTAAACCTTCTAGGAAAAAGAGCAAGCACTAGAGCTCTGGCAGACAGTATCACAGGAACTAGATCAACTCCAGCAGCAGTACCAGGGGCACATGACTGAAGCACAGATTCATGTGGTAGAAAGGCAAAAGCAAAAAGTAATTTTGATTGTATTGTTTGTTTTGGCAAGTCATTGTAATCTGGAGAAATTCCAGAGCTGTAAGTAAGGCAAATTTAAAATGTTGTATATCACTACTTAGCTATCTGACACCAAATGTATTATAACAATCATCTAAATATTATTTAATGGTCAGAGGCAATTGTAGATTTCAGGTGCCACTCTTTGTTCTAATCCATATCGTACAGGTAAGCTATATTTCATGTGTCCATTGACAATCAGATGGGGCATGCATATTGCAGTAGGGTGTGTGTGTGTATAAAGAACTACAATGAGCTAGAGCAAGAATCAGTCATGTGGTTCTTCAACACCCTTCAAAAATAAGTTCATATTTTTTAAAAGGTTCAGTTCATACCTCTGGCTGCACTGTTTAATTAGTGGTCTGTGGGCTAAATCGCAGCAGGGTGCTATATGTAGCTACCTGCTAGAAAATCCAAACTCAACCAAGTGAATATGGAGTAGAAGGCATTGTTTATTTATTTATTTTTTTTCCCCCCACATAACCTGTGAAAAAGCTGCTCTGCAGGTCCGTTGTGACAAGAGTTGTATAGAGGGTGTTCTGGAGTCAGGGGAGTAGTCCAAACATTTATGCATGTTTGCATCCTGCTAGGCTTGGTACCCATTTAGGAGGGAGGCATTATGTGACTGCTTAGAAATTGACCCTAAGGTTTTAGACCCCTTTTTTCAGTAGTAAATCTGTGATGTACCCAAAGATTTACCAGGTCAAATCCCACTAATAATCTAATTAAAATCCAAAAAATTAAAGTAACATTGACTGCATAAAACATAACATATCTAATTTGTTGAAATTGCTTTCAGTTGAACTTAAAATGCCTTTAGGATAATTACAAGCCCTTTATAATGATGATTACAAGCTCTGTATCTTCTATTTTAGGATCAGTTGGCTGGCTTTCAACAACTGACTGAGCAACTTCGATTAGCCAATGAGAAAACAGAGTTGGTAAGTGATTCCATCTGGACAATGCATTCATATTTTCAAACTATTAAATGGTTAGTTTATATTCTGGGGGGGTATCAGGGTACTGTACTTACCACAGGTGGCACCTACTCCTGTCTATTCTGGGGATTCGCTCTCTTGTGGGTCCGATGTCTCCTCTTGTGGTCTGCCTTCTCTCCATTGTCCTTTCTCTAACTCTGCGGCCCCTCTCTCCCTCTGACAACTGCAGTTTTCTCTTCATGACTCAGCTCTCCAGCCAGGTCACTGTGTGGTTTCCCCTTCTGGGGTATAGAGGCTCACTGGGCCTGCTGTCCAGGCAATGCCAATGCATCAGTGGCTGGTAGGGGAATCCAGGCTTGCCCACTACTCCAGGTTCCAGCCCAGAGACCCTACAACATGCAGCAAAGGTCTGTTCAGTCTCCAACCTGGCTGCTCCCTACCCAGCTCTCACAGGCTTTCTTCTCTACCCTTCTCTCGTCTTCCATAAGGGGTCTACTCTTTCCCTTGGTTCTCTCCTTTCCTCTCTAATGCACAGAGAATGGCTATAGACTTCTTTACTGCAGCCATTTTTGATACCAGCTTCTGGGCTTTATACTAGCCCAGCCCACACCTCCTCACCTGAGCTTCATCTTCTAATGAGGGGTTGCTTCACCAGCCTAATGCCCTCCTGTGCGGCCTATCACTCTAATTGGCCCTTTCTCAGCTTCATTAACCCTTTCAGGATTAGTGTGGCATGAACGTCCCATCACAGGGGATAGCCAATAAAGGAAAACATAGAGACACCAGACATTACATGTCTAGTAACATGACACATAACATGCTGTCCTTGGATAATGTCATATAATTTACAAGCAATTGGACCTTATCATAAATTGTCTTAATTGGTGTTTTTTACTCTTGAAGAATACCTTACTGTATAAACTAGGTTGTGTTACTCCCTTCCCTAGTAACTAATCTAGTGAGTAGCCCATCCCAGAAAGCCTTACACATGAAATTGTCTTCTTCCTTCCCTCCTGTATCTACCTTATGAAAAGAGCATAGGACTTGTCCTATGTATAATGTGGAGCCTGTGTTATCCATGTTCTCCTTCTCTTTTCTAAACTTCAGAGTTTGTTTAATACAGATGGAAATATTCAAAAAAACAGATTTAATCCTATTTCTAAAGTTAGCTAAACTTTAGTTTGATTACTTCAAAATTGTTGGCCTTTGTGACTTGACCAAGACCACAAATGGAGTCTGTCAGAACTGGGAGTTGTCCTTTATTCTCAGTCCTGTCGGCAGTACTGACTTCGTACTGCTGACCACTCTTGGCTGCTCAGCAGAGGAGTTTTTTCAGCCACAGACAGCAAGCTGGTAGGAAGCTTGTGCAGGTCTTGTGCAATCAGCTGTAGCCTGTTCAGCACTGCCTTGTGAGAGGGTAAACTGATCGTGAAGTCCACCAAAAAATCCAGTGATCTGTGGCTCTCTTTTGGATGCCAAGAACCATTCTTGGGTGGTTGTGGGGTAAACAATAATTTGTGATCTTTAGGAGAAATTGATGACAAGCTTTCACCCTAGTGTATAGTTTGCATTATGTTAAATTTGAGTCTTGAAAATGTGAACATCTTCTCAAGGAAAAGGCAAGAAAGTTATTTTGTTTCAAATGAAAACTAAGATTGTCCGGCACATTTTAGGTCTCCCATACCTCTCAGTGGTTTGAGCATTGGCCTGCTAAACCCAGGGTTGTGAGTTCAGTCCTTGAGGGGGCCACTTAGGGATCTGGGGCAAAATCAGTACTTGGTCCTGCTAATGAAGGCAGGGGGCTGGACTAGATGACCTTTCAGGGTCCCTTCCAGTTCTGTGAGATAGGTATGTCTCCATACTAAATCTATACATAATATAATTGTGAAATGTAAGGAACCCATATGACTCTGGCTTTCATTTAAGACCTTACATGATATTCTTTGGTGAACCAAGAATGTACATACCAGGATTAGAATATTCTCATAATCCCATTGGTATTAAGAGGTTCATGGGTCACAGTTAAGGCTATGTTTTAGTCATAAGTATTTTTAGTAAAAGTCATGGACAGGTCACGGGCAGTAAATAAAAATTCACAGCCCATGACGTGTCCATGACTTGTACTATATACCACTGACTAAATCTTGGGTGCTGAGGGGGAGAGGGCAGCCTGGGGGCGCTATGGGTGCTCTGGGGGGGCTCACAGCCCAGGGGCGCCTCGGGTGCTCTGGAGGGGTGGGGGTTGCAGTGTGTGGCCCGGGACCCCCACCAGTGCTGGAGTGGGCAGTAACACGCGGCCCAGGACCCCCGCTGCTGTGGTGGCCTGAAACTACCTCTGCAGCCATCAGTGCAGCTGGCCCATGGGCTATTGAAACTCCTCAGGCAGCCCCGGAGCCAGCCACGCCAGCTGCTGCAGAAGTCATGGAGGTCCCAGAAAGTCACGGAATCTGTGACTTCCTTGACAGACTCGCAGCCTTAGTCATCGTCCCATTATAGACTGAGGGTGTTAGGTATACTAGTGAAAAGAAGAACAGGAGTACTTGTGGCACCTTAGAGACTAACAAATTTATTAGAGCATAAGCTTTCGTGGACTACAGCCCACTTCTTCGGATGCATCTAGAATGGAACATATATTGAGGAGATATATATACACACATACAGAGAGCATAAACAGGTGGGAGTTGTCTTACCAACTTTGAGAGGCCAATTAATTAAGAGAAAAAAAACTTTTGAAGTGATAATCAAGCTAGCCCAGTACAGACAGTTTGATAATAAGTGTGAGAATACTTACAAGGGGAGATAGAATCAATGTTTGTAATGGCTCAGCCATTCCCAGTCCTTATTCAAACCAGAGTTGATTGTGTCTAGTTTGCATATCAATTCTAGCTCAGCAGTCTCTCGTTGGAGTCTGTTTTTGAAGTTTTTCTGTTGTAATATAGCCACCCGCAGGTCTGTCACTGAATGACCAGACAGGTTAAAGTGTTCTCCCACTGGTTTTTGAGTATACTAGTGTTTTACCTCCATCCACAGACCATAATTAAAAATGGGATTTGGCTTTTTCCATAAAATATGTTTGATGCTTTTTAAACTACACTAGTTAAATATTATAAAATGTCTGTAAACAGAAATAATCTGAAGCTTAAGTAATGTTCATATAATGTTTTGTGCTTTCCAAATTTTTTTATATAACTTCAAAATAGTTATCTAGTGAAAAATATCTTTGGTTTCTATAGCAAATAGATGGCTTTCTAATTTAATCAAGCCATAATTTAAGAGAAGAGCTTAAACTGAGAGTTTGAAATTCTTTAAAGATAGTATTTTCTGTACCTCTAGTCACAGTAGTTAGTCTACCTTAACAGGATGCCTGATGAAAGAGTAAGTGCATTAATGAATAAGCCCATATAAAATAAGCAATAAATTGATTAAAGGGAATAAATGAATAAATCTGCATGCCTGCTTTCATTAGTGAACATACTAAGTGTCAGATAAAGGAGACACCATATAACAAGACTTTTCATTAAAATAGCCTTCAACAGAACAAGGAATATGTTACAATTCTTTCTTCCTTTTACAGACTAACCAACAATTTTTGAAAACAGTAACAGAACAGAATATGGAACTAGAACAGCTACGCAAACAACTGAGGTACAAATCAGAGACCCTTTTAAATATACCATTCTATCTTATATTCCTTCTTGAGTCATTACTTTATCATTGGCCTTGTCTTCATTACAAAGCTGTTACTGATAATTGTCTTTAGCAATAGTTACAGTTCATCTTTGAATGTAGGTAAGAATAGATTCTGACGGAGCATGTTTTCTGCTGATTGTTGAATCCTGCACAGTGTATACAGAATACCATACTGTGTGTGTGTATATAATTTTATAACGTAGAAGATACTACTTCATATATTCACATAATTTACATATTAATTATATCTAGAGTTAAGCAAATCGCTGCTGTTGTCACCCCCTGCATCCATTAATACTGTGTGTGTTAAGCTTTAACATAGAGATAATCTTGGGCCTAACTTCGTACATTTAGAGTCGCATCCTCTGAGGTGCTCAATGCTCCCATTCTCTTAAGATGCTGAGCACTCTTTACTCCCATTTAGCAGATTTGAGCCCTGAGGGCCAGCCAGATATTTTTATTAGCATAGCATATTTGCACAAAATCTAGTTGTATTGGCAATAAATCACATTGCAACTTTTGGGCATCGTGAAGTGGGAGTATTCAAAGTACTCTGAACAACTTTAAAGTTTTATTGTACAACTAGGATAAGTCTTGTTTGCTTCATATATGTCATATACCATGGAGAGGTAAAGAGAATTATGTTTCTTAGGTAATATGGAATATAGAAAGGGGTGAATCTTAAATTGTTCAGTTTCTTTTAGGGTCTATCTCTTGTATGAATTCTGTGCTTTGTTCTCCCCACCTCTTCCTCATATTTTTTTTAAGGGTGTTTTTAGGGATTTCAGGGAAATGATTAAATTTCCATGGACCACCCCACAGATTTATTTAGGCTTGTTCTATCACTGGCACTGAACAGCCTATTTGGGGTACCATCTGAAGACATATTTATGAGTTTATCTTTTCTGGTAAGTCATAGTACTAACATTTTCTTAAGTTACTGTTTTTATTCTCCTAACTTAAAGCTTACATTGCACAATTCTGTTAACTCTCTAGCCCTCTCAGATTATATTAATCATAGAATATCAGGGTTGGAAGGGACCTCAGGAGGTCATCTAGTCCAACCTCCTGCTCAAAGCAGGACCAATCCCCAGACAGATTTTTGCCCCAGATCCCTAAATCGTCCCCTCAAGGATTGAACTCTCAACCCTAGGTTTAGCAGGCCAATGCGCAAACCTCTGAGCTATCCCTTCCCCCCCATACATTGATTGGTATGGTGCTGTACATACCATAAAATGAAGGCAGTCCCTGTTAACATATATATTTTGTATTGTGTTCATCAACAAAACTGTCTCTTTAAAGAGTTGTTCAGAAACTAACATTATTTCAAAGTTTGTACTACAACAACAGTCTAAAAGCATGAAAATAATCTAAAAGAAACATTTATAAAAATGAAAGGTAAACCATAAGGAAGAGATGAGCTAAACTGTCTGAAGTTGAACTGAGGTTAGGAAACTTGTAATCAAATTAATTTTGGGATATCCTAGGAAATGGATTAGCCTTGTAGACCCTGTGGGGTTTTTTTTTTGTTTTTGTTTTTTTTGGTAGCAAAACAACTATTTTCAGGATTTTTATATGGTACGGACCTCAGAGGTTCAAAGAAGCTTTTTGTTGTTGCTGGGGTAGCAAATGCAAAAATAATACAGCAACCAATTTACTCCACATCAACAGACTGCATTACATGCCGTTGACCTAAACTATTTGTCATCTATTTGTGGATGTCAAAATCTTCTTTCCTATTACACTGTCATGACTTCCAGCAAAAATTGTTGTTAGTTGAAAATTCAATCATAATAATATTATTTATATTACTGTAGCAGCTAGGGGACCTAGTCATGCACAAGGACCTCATCGTGCTGTGTGCTATACACAAACAAAACAAAAAGATGGTCCCTTCCCCAAGGAGCTTACAATCTAAGTATAAGACAAGAGACAATAGATGTCTACAGATGAACAGTAGAGTACAAGGAAACGTTGAGACAGTATTAGTCAGTATGACAAGCAGTGGTCTCAGCACATCAGCAGCCTAATATGGCTAATTTTTTTTTTGTAGGCATCACAGTAAAGGAGAGTTTTAAGGACAATAATGAGGTAGCTTGTGGATGTTTATGGGGAGCCCTCCCAAGCATGAGAAACATGGGAGGAAGTCTGAAGGTGTGTTGAAAAATATCCTGATTCGCCTCAAGGAAGTCTCTTGTAAATTACAGTGAAATTGACAAGAACCCTCCAGTCCCACTGCTCTTCCTCCCTGCCAACCCTGCCCCCCTATCCAGAAGCCAAAAAGGTGCTGTCTGTACCCCCGAGCTGGAGGTGATGGTGGACAAAAGTTTGATTGAATCTATCCTAAATTCAGTGGAATCTCTGTTCTACCAAATCAGAATTTTCTTCATTGAGTGATGGTCCCTGTTGTATTCCACTGAAGGTTATGTGCCATATGCCCAGAGCCAGAGCTTTTAGAAGTAGTAGTGCCTGTTGGTTCTCATATGCATCTTTGATCTGCCTCCTGATTTCGACCAAGGGGATAAAGAGTGGGGTAGACCGACTGCACCCTCAGTTCCTTCTCACTGCTGTATGGTCCGAATCAGAGCTTCTGTTGTTCTCTTGTCCGTTGTGACACACTTTCAGGCTCTCCAAAAAGACTGTTTTATTCTTGTTTATAGTTAGCATTTTATTGTTTTTGTAATAGTTTTTACTATTTGTAGTAGTTTTCTTAGGATTTAAGGACTTTCTGGTGGTACTTTGGTGGTTTTCTGCCTACCCCCCTGCCTCCTGGCACCCCGGTACTGGATTATACCAAAAACACCGAGGTTCAAGATCTGTGCTTCCTACCCTCGCTTGTTTTCAATCAGCGATGACCACCAGTGCTGCTTGGGGGAAACCCACGTCGTATCCAGGTGCAGTATCTTCCTCTCCTTCCCTGTCCATGCCTGGAAAGGCCAGGCTGTCCGTCTCAAGAAGCACCTCATAGAGGTTCCCATGAGGCCATAGTCGGATCCAGGCTGGGGAACACCCCCATAAATTGGCCTTACGAATCAAGGAGTGCGTCTCCTACCACAGAGCTCCAGTCCAGTTCCTCCGAACCAGCACTACGGATCCAGTGCCGGGGTCTAGCTGTGAGGCTCAGAAGCATGTGCACGAGCACGGCAGTAAGTCTTCCTCAAGATCCAAGAAAGACACTGCACCTTCCTTGAGTTTCAGCCACAGAGAAGTGGCGTGTTCCAAGGCCCACAAGCACGACAAGAAGTCAAATATTGGACCTGTCAGTCCCAGTCGCTGAGCCTCATGCCCCCTCTTCCTCACTACTGCTGAAACCATGTGAATCATCTGTTCTGAGACAGCCTTCTGCCTCCATTCCAGCTCCGTTTCTGTCTGTGGAACATGTGCTATGGACACCAGGGAGATTCAGATCAGCTCCTGGACCTTATTAACTGCCCTAGATGAGATGAGATCTCTGCATCCTCTGCTGCATTCGCCTCCAAAGAGACTCCACTCCCCTGCTTTAGACTTGCTGCCTTCAGGTCGTGTTCCTGAGCAGTCCTCTGTGACTCCCTCAGTGGCAGTGGCTCCGCCATTTGAACAGGGATCTGACTTCTCACCGTCGGAAGATTCAGTTGGTGCACATGGTCAGCTGGTCCCTTAGCAAGGGCAAGAGTATCCGAAGGCTCCATCAGCCCAGTGGCAATGTCCTCCCTTCCCTCAGCACAGGAGCCATTGTTACCCAGCTCCATGGGGACCGCCACAGCAACCGCCAGATACATCTGGTTGGCCATATTGGGGATCTTGGCCCCAGTATCCACCTTTGGAACCTTCATGATCTGCCTGAGAGGAGTTCCCCCTCCCTACCTCCCCACCCCCCCATCTCACCACTCCAGCCTTCAACAGGTAGGCCTTTGGAACTGGGGTTGAAGGATGCACCAATCAGCCCAACTCCGACGGTCCCACCAGATCTGGAGCAGTTCCCCTCCTTGTCTCCAGAGGCAGCAGTGTCCTAGAATCCTTTCTGCCTCTCCTTCCCCCCCCCGCTCCCCGAACTACTGCCCGTTCCAGGAACTGTTAAGGAGGGTGGTTGCCACTGAAGGAGATGCAGGACAGCCAGCATCAGCTACTGGACATTCTGCATTCATCGGTACCAGCCAATCAATGATGCCATTCTCCCTCTGGCCTGCACCATCTGGCATACCCTGACAACTTGTGTGCCCACTCCAAAGAGGGCAGAAAAGTGGTACTATGTACAGGCGAAGGGTCTGAGTTTGTTTTCTCAATGCCCCCACCCAATTTCCTGATTATTTAGGCCATTACTAAGCAGGCCAGACAGCAGCACACATTCCACTCCAACTGACAAGAAGGGTAAGAAACTGGACCTTTTGGGTCGTAAGATCTTTTCATCAGCCAGCCTTCAGTTTTTCATCTCTAATTACCTGGCATTACTGGTATGTATGACTTTTTGAATTATGGCCAATCAGTGGAATTTGCGGACAAGCATCCCCAGCAGGACCATGACAGTTTCCAGGCTATTTTAGAGGAAGGCAGATGGGTTGCCAGGACAACACTCTGGGCTGTGGTAGATTCCGTGGACATATCTACATGCACTATGACTGCAAAGATTGTCATGAGGAGGGAATTCTGGTTCTCGAGGGAGATACGGAACACACTTGAGGACCTCCCTTTGATGAACCCCACCTCTTCAACCAGAAGACTGATGATTCTCTGCACTCACTCAGACTATAGAGCGACCCTACGGTCACTGGACATTTATACACCAGCACCCAAGTGCAAATTCTGTTGGCCAGCTCCTGCTCAATGGTACCAAGCTCCTCAGTTTTTCTGCCAGCAGTCCTACGAGCCTCCCCACAAGTGTCAAAGGACAAAGTTTCCCTCTGTTTGCATCTCAAGTTTCTGCCAAAAAGCGGTTTCCCATTTTCACCTCAACCAACCCATGTGCTTACCTGCCTTCTTTCCAAAGCCACATACCTCAGAGAAGGAACACACCTTCACTCCCTTGATGTCCAAAGGGCCCTGGTCTTTTATCTGCAGAGGATGAAGTTGTTCAGACTTAGACTATTTGTTGCTATAGCAGATAGCCTGACCCTTAATTCTAAGTGTGTTTTGGGGTGCATTATGCTCTGTTATCAGGACTGTCTCCTCTCCTTGGGTAGGAGCCCATTCCACAAGAGCACAAGCATCAACTATGGCCGCGCTTCACAATGTGCCGCTCATGGACATATGTAGGGTGGCCACGTGGAGTTCAGTATACACCTTCTCTTCCCATTATGCTCTGGCACAAGATTCTGTGACGGATGCCTCATTCGGTGAGGCTATCCTATGTTCCATCATCTTCCTCACACCCTCTTCCTGACTAGGTACTGCTTGTCAATCACCCTCAGTGGAATACAATAGAGACCATCGTTCAACAAAGAAGAGGAGGTTACTTACCTGTAACTGGCGGCTCTTTGAAATGTGTGATCCCTATCTGTATTCCAATCGTGCTCTCCTTCCCATCTGCTGAAGATCTGATTGATTTGTGGCGGAGAAGGAATTGAGGGCGTGGTTGGTCCACCTCGCCCTTTATCATCTTGGTTGAAACCATGGGGCGGAACAAGGGTGTATGGGTGGACTACTGGACACTGCTATTTTTAAAAGCTCCGGTTCCGGGCACATGCAGAATGCACATAACCCTCAGTGGAATACAGATAGGGACCACACATCTCAAAGAATCTCCAGTTACAAATAAGTAACCTCTTCTTCTGAAGGCCAGTTCTACTTATAGGTCTATGAACAATCACAGTTTGCACATGCTCAGTGATACTTCTTAGCTTTTTAGCTGCTAAAATCTCCAAAAATTCCATCAGCACAGGACATGTTTGAGTCTTTCACAGTTCCTTGTGCTGACCAGACTACACATATGCCATGTCCCAGCTTAAAACCACAGGGAAGAAACCAGACTTTCCCTGTAATAGTTGCTTTCAGCTGCTCTGGGTTGGGGCTAGGCATTGGAGCTGAGAACAGGGAGCCTATCTCCCACCTGGCACCCAGGTAATGTGGAGTAGGAAGCCATCTGATTCAAATGCAGAGGGGACAAATTCCAGACCTGGGGAGAGGGAAAGGAGTAGGTTAGGATAAGGAGCCTAGAGAGACTGAGAGCCAAGGCGGTGAGGAGGCTGAGACTGGTTGGTCAAGGAAACTGGCATTGGGAGACAGAGGGTAGGAAGAGAAGACAGACAAGCAGCAGAGTTGTGGGGATGGAGTGGGATCTGGGACTGGCTGGACAAAGAGGCTTGGGCAAGGAGCCAGGGAGGGGGACACAAGCAACTTTAATTCTGGCATTTCCTTACTTTAGAATGCTTGACTTTGCAACCTTAGTGTTCTTTCAACTGTAGTTTATTTATGTGTAAGGTTCTGTGACCAGTGTAAACTTAGCCCAGCACATTGGGTGGGGGGAAAGGAAGAAGGAATCTGTGTTTTCCCCTGTCCCAGGTCAGTGTAATAGCAGAGTTGCTTCATTCATTTCCACAGGGGAAAATGGCATAAGTGCCATCCTCTGGCCCTGCTCCAGTTTATCTTCCCCTTCCTACCGCATCCTAGCCAAACCTATCTACCTTCTGAAGCACATAGGCCGAAATTTTTGAAAATGGCTAATGACTTGGGATGCCTAATTTGAAACACTGAAAATCAGGCCCCCTTTAAGGTAACTCCTGAACATCTACCTTCTGAAAAACAAACCCCTTTAAAGTGTCTCAAGTTGAGTACTCAAAAATTTGAGGAGCCCAAAATCATTAACTCACTTTGGAAAATTTTGGCCATGGAGTCCCCCACAAACCTGTATTCAGCAGTACAATGGCGTATGTATTTCCTCTTTGGTGTCCTCAGAATCTCTTCCACATAACAGACAATGGCGGCTGCTGCTGCTGCTGCTGTCTATATGTGAAGGTTTACTGGTATGATTGACTTCATGCTGTTCTTAAAAAGCCCTGTTAAGTTCTGGGTGGTGTTTTTTTTGTTTTGTTTTTTGTTTTTTTTCTTCTTCCTCTAATTCAGCTAACTATAATTAATTGAGTGGTTTCTTTATATTCAGGCAAGCCAAAGTAGATGTGAGAACAGCAACTGCTAAAGTTGATGAAATGACCAAGTTGTTAGTGGACCTTCAAGCCCAGATGGAGAGAAAGGTATTCTAGCATAACTGAAAGTTTTAGTGATTGTCCTGTTACAAACATGAAACTTAAATTTACTTAAAATTGTTTGTTTCCGTATCGTGCATTTCATTTTTTGTGCTCAAGCAGAGTTCAGAAAAAATGTCAGAGTAATTGCTGTGATTTCTAGGAAGAAGATGTAGTATCTGCTCAGGAGAGAGAGGAAGCATCAGACAAACGCTTGCAGCAATTGCAGTCTAGCATAAAACAATTGGAGACGAGGTAAAGAGATGAATGATGTCATTGAATGTGATTGATGATATTTTTAGAAGAGACATGAAAGCAGAGGTTTTCTAAATGTCTGAGTTCTATAATTTTGAGTAATCTAGTTCTCCATTTCTTATGCAGATGATATTTATCCTAGATTACTCATATTTTATCTGCTTCATTTCCCTACCCTCTGAGTAGCCTCTGGCTTCCTTCTTCTCACCTGAGTAAAGACTAGAAGACCACAGATCACTTGATCTTACTTATCAGTCTATGCATAGGTCCCAAGTTTCAGAAATTTTATTTACATCAGCTGGAGTGGTACTGCTAAAGCTCCAAACATCAGTTTGAAAGTATTCCCTTGAATTGGCCCCTTTTAGGATGCATACAGCCTTCCTCTATATTAAGACAAGTAAAAGCTGGTTTCAAGTATCAGTTTGGAACTCTTGAGACTAGTAAGGACACTGTAACAACACACTAAGGCAAACTTCTTTTCGGTGGTAAATGTCAGTGATAAAGATTTATTGAATATCTAATAAAGAGGATATTTTATGATATTTATAATGCTTTCAATTATAGCATTACCTACTAATGTACTTGAGGATGACTAAGGGTTTTTATTACAATATCTCTTCTTTCCCCTGTCCCTCCCCCTTTTATTGCCAAAGAGCTAATTTGGCTGAACAAATTAATTCTGGGCCAAAATTTTGCACTAAATTGTTTTAACCATCAAACGTTTGTCAGATGACTTGATAACTGAAGTTTCTTATTGAAGTATTTATAGCTCTTCTAAGGTTGTTTCTAACAGATTCACATTTTTGTTCCTGCTTCATGGGTGTGACTAGCAGAATCACTGTAGCTAAATAATCTAGCAACCAGCCAGTACAAGAGCACTGGCCTACTTGTAACAATAGGGGCTCTTATTGCCTTGAAGTGTTGCAGAAGCTGAAGTGCTTTACAGTGGCTTTTGAGAACTTTTGCCTAAACTAAGCATGATAGTCTCCTTTTATTTGTTTGAAACTGGACCTGAAGTGATCACCCAGCCATAGTTAATATAATGGGTTTTTTTGTGTCCATATATATTTTGTCTTGTAGATATTCAAAAATAAATAACTTGGCTGCTTCAAAAACTACTCTAGGTGTAATCATAAAATGTTGATTACAGTCCATCATTACCATCAACTTTAATGCCTGATCTGAGCCCAGCTACATTCCTGAGTATGCATTAAAGGCTGGCTGTGTCCTGCCTTCCCTCATGTCAACCAATAACGTAAATCATGTTACAGCAATAATACTATTTAGAGCTAGTATAAAACTACAAGCCCTTTCTCAGTGCTCATGCAATTCCGTCTGGGTGCGTGTGCGCGTGCATACACACAAAGAATTGTATCAGCACTGGGAAAACCTGGTCGTTTTACAGTAGCTCTAGCTAGTATTATTGCTTGAATGTGATTGACATTATTGCTTGGCATGAGGGAGTGCAGGAAACAAATGGTTATATTTTATGTAAAAATGTATTGCAACGTACAAATTTTATATGAGAGAGTATATGTATGTATATATAGTGTGTGTATGTATGTATGTGTATATATATATATACACACACACACACACACACACACACACACACACACACACACACACACACACACATTGTTACATAAAATTTTTATTGCCATGTCCCAATTACTCCTCCCTGCCTCCTCATAAAGGGAAACTATTGAAAAAGGCCAAGAGGAATAAGCAGAGCATTTATATAACACTGTTTGTTTAAGGTGTGCCTGTTCCTTTTGTTTAATATGTGATGTTAGAACCATTTGGTAGTGGTATAACAAACTGACTTGCCTTGGCAAAGATTATGATTTAAGATGGATAAGTATCAAAAGAATTAAAAAAAAAAAAAAAAAAAGATATTAAAATGGCAGGTTGTAGCACAAGCCTGCAACCCAGTATAGGTATCTCTGAATAGCAGTACCCTTCTCATTTTAATTATGTGCCAAATGTTCAAAGTTAACTCCTTTCATTGTATTTCTGTCTGGGACATAGTGATGGAGGATTAAGAGGACATATTTAAAAAATGAGAATGCCAGAGAATTTAAACATAATATTTTACAAGTAAATTTGTACTTTCTATATATGAGAACAACTAGTTTGCAGGAGTGAAAGTGTTTTAGCAAGATGCCTGTTCTGCCAATGAGGATCTGAGTGTTCTAACTTTCTAGATTATGTGTAGCTGTACAAGACGCTGAACAGTTGAGAACAGAGAGGACTGCTCTGGAAAAACAAACTAGAGAGCTACAGGCAAAGTGTGCAGATCTAGAAGAGGAAAAATACGATGCTATAGTAAAAGTCCGAGACAGCATGCAACTCTTAGAAGAAGCTAACCTACAAAAAAATCAGGTAAGACAAGGCATCAAGACACATTCTTTACCACATCATTGAATACTTGAAGTTACTAAGGGCCTGTTCACACGACAAAAATCCATCAAGGGGACTCAGTTACAACACAATTGCCTCCTGACCCTATTGCAATACATTTTATTTTTACTGTGTAAAGGACCTAACTGTGATGTAACTATTCTAAAGCCTGGTTTTGTGTAGTAGACCTGTCCAAAGTTTTAGCCTGTTTAAATAACCTAGCCAGGATTTTCCAAAAGTGACTCAGTGATTTCTGAGGCATCAATTTTTGGGTGCTCAACTTGAAAACACATTTAGGGGGAATGCTTTTGAGTGGGTGGTGATTAGCATTTTCTAAAAATCAAGCCTTTAGGCAATTAAAAGTAGTTTGACTTACATTTGCTGACAAGTTGTTACAATCCACTAAATGTGCATGAAAGTAACCAGCAGCAAATGAAGCCCAGCTAGTTCAAATTTGTTGGAATAAATTATTTAAACCTTAAAGAGTTTGTATTTGTTCTAATCAGTATCAAGCAGCTAGAAGAGTTAAGTGTGACTAGCCCTCTTTGTAACCTAAATATCCTTTTCAAATTGAGGCATCTCATGGGCAGCAGAATAAGTGGTTTGTTTTTTGTTTTGTTTTTACTTTGGAGATACAATAGTTAGTGCTTTATTTTTAGTGTTTTCTCTCTTTCTTGGTAGCAGCTCTGTGATAAAGGGGCTAGATTCTGCCTGCCTGAAAGTTGGGACTGAATGTCCAATGGAAGGAGGCTGCCCCTTTTCCAGAATGGGGTTCCAAACAATGACAAAACGCAAAAGTGCTAGGGTTATTGCTATAGCCAGCTGTCTGTCTGTTTAATTAGAGGAAGACGACCAGCTGGGAGACCCGTGGCTGAAAGAGAGAAATAGAATCGAGTCAGGGATGGATTATGTGCAAGGACAATTTTATTCCTTTCTCCCCCACAGCTCCCATCCACTGCTGCCCATCAAACAGGTTCTAGTTCCTGGTCTCTTGGAGCTTCCACACTGCCCATTCACTGTGCCCGCTCGTACACACACTGGGGGGCCATCAGCTGAAATATCTACGGCCAGCATATCCCCTCCTTTGCCCACCAATTCCCTGGCCAGAGCAGCTACAGAACCTACTCTACCCACTGATCCTACCTGCTGCAGCTCCCCTTCTTAGCCAGGTTCTGTTTTCTGGTAGAGGGAGAGCAGGGAGTTGATTTCTCTCCAGCGATTACAGATAGTCTTTGGAGCTGTCAACTGCCACTTCCTGGCAAGCACAATGTGACTCCTACATCTAGGCTTTAGAGCCTTAAATTAGGAAAACCAAGGGGGAAAGAGTAAAAGTTTAAAAATAATGTTTTTTTTTTTTTTAATTTAAGAAAGGGAAACTACTATTATTCTTCTATTGCTCAATTTGAAATGTGTCATTGAAGATGACACTTAAATAGCATATATAAAAAGGCAGGTGTTTAAGAAGGTTAAGATTAGTATATTAGTACTACAACTACAGCACTTTTCATCCAAGTTTTTTCAGCAGAGCATTTGATGCTCAGTTCTTCATTGAGTATGTGGTAGTGTGGATCCCACTGTAGGTGGACATACACCTGGTGTGTGTGTTTGAGCTCAGATCTTTTTTTTATTTGCAGTGTCCATCAGGGCCAGTGATATCATGTAAAGTGTTATGTCAGAAAGAAATGGTTCAGTAAAAATTACTTTACTTGCAGTACATGTCTGAAACACTAATTGAACAGATACAGAAGTAAATATCTTGCTTGCTTTTACGGGTAACAGGTTAGCATAATCCTGTTATAAGAACAAAATTAAATTATAGTAGAATCCAGCTAATTGGCAATAATCACTGGAAGATGCTTTGTAAATTACTGAATTTTGCAAATTAGGAAGTGAGCAAGTGCAAAAAATAAAGGATGAAGCATCAAAAATGTACTTGTAATATCTTTGTTTGAACTCTATGGTAAGGGAGCTTTTATGCTTGTTAGGAGATTGTTCCTTTGAGCTGTGGGAACACATCCATCATGATGATACAAGGCACCCATTCCACTATCATGTTAACATGCTCAAAAATGTGGAATTGAGATAGTGTATTTAGTTGGAAAAGCTGGGGCCTATGGAAAGGAAATCCAAAAAAAAGGTGAAGAATTTTAACAAGTATACAAAGGGGAAATGAAAGTACAAGGTTTGTTTCCATTTATTTCAACAAAAGAAAAGTCAGGAAACTGAGCAAAGAGTGCTGGAGATAAATATTTGAAAATCTTTATCTATTCTGTGTTTTACAGATATATTTTAGGTATGGGAATTGTCACCAGGACCTTAATTGCTGCCAGAAAACTTGTTTCTTGTATTCTGAGCATGGGTTATTCCTCACTGTTCCTAGTCCCAGTTAAAAGCTTCTGAGAATATTCTTACCTCTTCGTATGAGTTCCTCCATTTTTCTTCCTCATAACCTGCCGTGGTCAACCTTCAAGTGTTGTTTGTGCTAAGATTTTATCTAAAAGGGCATCCTGACATACCAACTGGTTGCATTTTACTGGCTTGCAGAAAGCATACATGACAATCACCCATTCTCATGTCCAAGTTTATTGCCTTCCTGACATGCTTGAGTTCAGATAGCCAATAGAATGAAAAACTCAACACAATTCCTAACTTTTTTGTATCAGAGAGTGATATTCTGATGCCATTTTGCAAGCCATTATTTCTTTTTCTGTTTACTAAAGATTGTCATCACTGACATTTTTTTAATGAAAGATCACACTGTTTTTATTAAAGATAATTCTGGTTATAGTATTTCAAATTGTTTTCTCTAGGCCCTGCTCGGAGAAAAGCAAAAAGAAGGGGAGATAGAAAATATGAAAGAAGCAATTTCTCAGCTTGTACAAGATGCTGCTGCAAGAACTAGAAAGGAAGTATGTTATCCTCTTACAGCCCAGTCTTCTGCATAATTTCCAATGCTAATTGAATTAGTGTCGTTTGAATAAACATTCTTTTTATTTACTTCTTAAAACACTGTGTAGCGAGTTCATGATAATTTCAGCAGTTTATCAGTCTGTTCTTCATTGAATATGTAGTAGTGTGGATCCCAGTGTAGGTGGACATGCACCTGGTATGTGAGAGATCAGATTTTTTGATTTGCAGTGTCCATCAGGGCCACACATGTGTCCTGTGCAGTCTCATGCTCCCATGTGAAGGTATAAAGGGTGGTGCAGATGTAGCTTTTCCTCAGTTTCCTCTTACTGCCTGTGGCAGCAAGACAGAACCTGGTGAGTGTCCAATCCACTAATTCTTAGCTCAGACTAACTTCTACAAGTGTTCAAGAAAATCTTCAGAACTATTTATCTTCTCTGTTGACTATAATGAACTCTCTCCATCCATCTGAACAGAACTCTACCACTAGATCACCCCTCCTCGCCCCCATACATAGACTTCTCTATACAGGGCTTATTAACATGGTGAACTCAAAATCTGCATGCTTTAAGCCCTGTCCATCCTGACTAATCCCCTTGAAAGATGGGCACATCAGCTGTGTCTTCTGTCAGAGGGAATCTTGAGCAGATAAGTGTTCTCACAGAGAATAAGCAGACTCAAGTCATGGGATGTGAGGCTAAAGCTCCATCTTCTGGAACAGTCCATGAAGGTCTCATTACACCCTGAGGATACAAGCTCCAGAGTGCTGCTGGCAGACAAGCCAGCTTCAGGCAGCGCACCACCTAATAGACAAGCAACACTGAAGAAAGCAGTGCCCAGGTAAGAGCCAGCACCCACACCTCTGATGTCAAAGTCTGGCCACTTCAAACACAAAAAGCATACTCAAGGCAGATCTCAGTGTCCTATAATGACAGACACTGTAAAATAAATCCATCAAATCCCACACATTATCAAGGATTGGGGAGAAGTAATAACCTGCAGTGCAGCAGACTCCTTTGGCACCCATCCTGGCTCCAACAACTCATCCGCTGATTTGATGCTCACTGTGGAGTATGAGCCTAGAGGAGAGCCAAGACCATACATCTACTGTCATTGGTATAAACTCTGGTATTTGAGAGCACCGCACACTTTTGGTATCCTCCCAGGAGGAGGTCTGCTTCTCAGCATCACCAAGGTGTACGTTCTCCCTGTCTTCCAGCAGGGAACCCTATTCTGTGAGGCTGTTGTTCAGCTCCACAGATAGAACTACTGGCTTGCCCTACCACTGGCTCAGGGCTCAGCTGCCACCACCTCTTCACGAATGGCACTGGACAAACCAATATTCAACAAGTTAGCTATATTCCTAAAGTGTGCCTCCATATTCCTCTTAGGAATACTGGGGCCTATCATTTCAAGCATTGAGAAGCAGATGACCAGCCCTCTTGAGAAAGGTGATACTGTCATTTGCCCTTTCCCCGAGCATCCGGGGGCCAAGACCATCTACACCAACATACCAGGAAGAGCTGGATACAGGGACTGAGTGGCACCAAATGCCCCATTTTCACTGCCAAAGGACTTTCATTTTCATTACTAAATGAAGCAGTATTCTCCAGACTGGATGACTTTGAAGTGTTCCAGGAGCTCCTTGTGGGGATTACTGAGACTCTGCATATCAAGACCTTGGCTGTATCAGAGGAATCCTACAAACCGTTTAACATCTTGTCAGCTTCTGGTCCAGCCAGGATCTTCCTCCCCATAAATGAAGGACTGCCTAACCCTGCCAGTGCTCAGAGGCAGACACTGGCCATGATAACACCCATTGCAAAATGAGTCAGGAAGGGGTGGGATTTGAGTATTACTATGCTTCCCCAATTCAGGCTTCTTAGTAGTGTCAGTGAGACCAAAAAAAAGTTGAAGTAGAGTAAGAGGACTCACAAGGACCCCAAAAGTCTTAGCCTTAACCTACTGCAACTACAGGTAGCTTACTTCCAGACCTTACTGGCCAAATATTACTTCTAACATGGGACAGGGTGACATGCTTCCTGACAAAGCTCCTGTATGACAGCAGAGAGGTACTTAAAGACATAATTAAGCAAGGTGAACTACTGACCAAGACAGCCCTGCAAGTCATGATGGGCACCTGTGATGCAGGGACCAGGTATGTGACTGCCACTGTGACAATTGCCATTCATCATGGTGTCAGGCACAGGGCATCCCAAGAAAGGTATAGGTCACAATCGAGGACTTGCCATTACCAGAGACTGTTTGCTATGGGTTCAGGAGATTCTCATACAAAGCAGGAAGCCTTCTATCAGCAAGACTTCTTGAAATAGAAAAGATTTTTCCATGGTTACGTCAACACTGCTCACCTTACCATCAAGACTATCTTTCTTGTGGCCATCACCTCAACTCACAGTCAGTGAGCTCCAAGCCCTTATGGCTGAACCACCTTGTACTTCTTTCCATCGAGATGAGGTGGTGCTGAAATCATATTCCAAGTTCATCCATAAGGTGGTCTCTGAATGAATTTCACCTGAACTAATCAATTACTTTACCCATTTTTGTTGCCAAGGGCACACTTGATGTCATGAGAAAAGAAACTGCATACTTTCAGCATGTCCAGAGCTTTGTTTTATTACCTTAACAGGACCAAGCCTTTCAGGTTGTCTCTCCATCTCTTTGTGGCCCTATCTGGCCTGTCAAAAGGCCAAGCCTTCTCATCCTAGAATCTCCAAGCAGATCATACAGTGCATTTCCACCTGATATCAGATGGCTGGCAAACCTTTTTTTCAAAATATCAAGGCACTGTGCACCAGGGCACAAGCAGCAGCATCTGCCTGCATAAGGAACATTTCAATGCAAGAGCTACAATGTGGAGTAACCAGTGACTTGTTTTAAACATTTAAGCTCTTACCCCATGGCAGCCAAGTCAGAAGCCAAGTTCAGGAAAGCGGTACTGCAGTCTATTTGACTGATTGTAGCTGAAACTCCTCACTCCCACCATCCAAGGAGGACACTGCTTGCCAGTTACCTGCAGTGGGATCCACATTGACTACACCATCTCAAAGAATGGTTATTTACAGTAATTGTGGTTATTTAATACATTGTTGTCAGTGTGAATCCCACTTTTCAGAATCCACAGCTACTTAGAGTTTTGAGTTGAGAGGGACCTGAGGGAGGGTTATAGTCACTGTCGTTTATGTTCTTGCATGGGAGAATGAGGCAGCACAGGGCACATGTGCAGCTCTGACAGACACTACTAAAAATAAAATAAAATCTTGCATACATGAGGCACATGCATTTATGATGATGGGATCCATGCAGACTGTCGCCTCTCAAAGAACCACAGTTGCTGCAGGGTAAGTAACTGTTCTTTTCATTTTGAAGTATTAGTAAGCCCTGAACAACTATAGCACAATTACTTGGATAGGTAGAAATCTTGAACTGAATAAGGTGCCTAGAGGCAGTGGTGGAGCTAGACTGCTATTTTAGGAGACGGGGGCTCTCCTCCCATTCTGCTGGTCAGAGGTAAGATGTGTGAGGGGAAAGAGAGAAGCATTTTGATGAGAGGGTGGTGCAGGCTGGGAGATAATGAATGAAGAAAGTAAATGAGGTAAGGCAGTTATTGAATATAGAGAGGGAGGAAGAAGGAATGCGTGGGAGAGACTGCACTTGTAACTGTTTAAATTTGAGCTCTGCCATTCATTCATTCATTCATACCACACACACAGAATGATCTGTAAATGTTCTGTGATATGATCTTGTAAAGAAATTTATCTTTTGGTGCCCACATGCTGTTTCTCCAGAGTTAGAAAATGTGTATATTAAAATTATTACATAGAGGGATTTTAATAGGTTTGAGTATTAAAAAAAACAACCAAGAATGAAAATACATTCATTTTTTCTAGTGTGTTTTAACACGATAAAATTTTAGTAATTTTTTTTGCAGGGGACTACAAAAATGAGATTTGAATAACATCCATCTTGCACAGTCAAGGGTATAAGCATGTTTTTAAAAAAACCCAAAACAGCCAGGGGCATTTTGACCACAGCTTTTTACCATCTCTCATTGCATATATATTTAATGTTGATGGGCTGCTAAGAAGACTTTTTTCAGATGGTTTTATCAACTGTCTTGTGTGGTAATCATTAGCTGGGCCAGAACCCCAAACATACCTCCCAGATATTTGGAAAACTACTTCCTTGGCTATTTTCTTTTTTTGTGAAGAAGCTTATAAACACTACTCTAGTTCTCTGTGATATATTACTATTATTTCAATCAATTGATTTTGATTTTGGGGGTTAAATTTTGTTTTAATTCACCTTGGATACATATTTGAGACAACTGATTCTATCCTTTTTTAAAGAAAACAAACAACATCTTCAACTACATTTAGGAATGATTTCAAAATCTGTTTACTTCACACCTACTTTTTAACTACAATATTTATGTTTAATAAAATGTAGCTTTGCAGATACATAGTTCTTATGGTAAACTCGTGGCTTTAACTATTAAAAAGATACATTATTTAACTGAAAGACTATACAGGGCCTGCATGAGCAGCTACACTTCATAACTGTCTCATTCATATATGTCCATCTAGGTCATACATACTCAAAATGGGTATATATAATACCCGTGCATTTTATCATATACATATTATGAAATGTAAGTGCCATCCATATTCCAAAAAAAAACTGCATCTTTTGCCCAAAATGTCCAAAACACTTAATCCCCACTTAATCTAGCCTGTATCCCAAACAGACTCAACAATGAGTGGTGCCAGTCATTTTTCAGCTTTGTTATTAGCAAGGGCCTGTGCAAAGGATGGATCTTCCAATGTGCCCTCAGTGTAGCAAGATCATGACCTGCTCTTTGAACTGGATCTAGAAATAGAGTGGGCCTGATGGGTCACAGTGTCTTAAGAACATAAGAACGTCCATACTGAGTCAGACCAAAGGTCCATCTTGCCCAGTATCCTGTCTTCTGACAGTGGCCAATGCCAGGTGCCCCAGAGGGAATGAACAGAACAGGTAATCATCAAGTGATCCATCACCTCTTGCCCATTCCCAGCTTCTGGCAAACAGAGGCTAGGGACACCATCCCTGCCCATCCTGGCTAATAGCCATTAATGGACCTATCCTCCATGAATTCATCTAGTTCTTTTTTTAACCCTGTTATGGTCTTGGCCTTCATAACATCCTCTGGCAAAAGAGTTCCACAGATTGACTGTGTGTTGTGTGAAGAAATACTTCCTTTTGTTTGTTTTAAACCTGCTGCCTATTTTCATTTGGTGACCCCTAGTTCTTGTGTTATAAGAAGGAGTAAATAACAGTTCCTTATTTACTTTCTACACACCAGTCATGATTTTATAGACCTCTAGCATATCCCCCCCGCCTTAGTCATCTCTTTTCCAAGCTGAAAAGACCCAGTCTTATTGATCTCGCCTCATACAGCAGCCGTTCATAGAATCATTGAAGATTAGGGTTGGAAGAGACCTCAAGAGGTCATCTAGTCCCACCCCCAGCTCAAAGCAGGACCAACCCCAAATAAATCATCACAGCCAGGGCTTTATCAAGCCAGGCCTTAAAAACCTCTAAAGATGAAGATTCCTCCCTAGGTAACCCATTCCAGTGCTTCACCACCCTCCTGGTGAAATAGTTCCATACCCCTAATCATTTTTGTTGCTGTTTTCTGAACCTTTTCCAATTCCAATCTATCTTTTTTTGAGATGGGGCGACCACATCTGCATGCAGTATTCAAGATGTGGGCGTACCATGGATTTATATAGAGGCAATATGATATTTTCTGTCTTATTATCTATCTCTTTCTTAATGATTCCCAACATTATGTTCATTTTTTTGACTGCTGCTGCACATTTGAGTGGATGTTTTCAGAGAACTATCCACAATGACTCGATCTTTCTTGAGTGGTAACAGTTAATTTAGACCCCATCATTTTATATGTATAGTTAGGATTATGTTTTCCAATGTGCATTACTTTGCATTTATCAACATTGAATTTCATCTGCCATTTTGTTTCCCAGTCACCCAGTTTTGAGAGATCCTTTTGTAGCTCTTCGCAGTCTGCCTGGGATTTAACTATCTTGACTCATATTGCACCAATTACACATTTCTATGAAATAGTAACTGATCTATTTAATAGTGCATTGCTTCCTGAAGTCCCAAGACCCAATACCATGTAATAGAGGGAGTCTGTGTTTTCCCAAATGGAAAAATCTGTCCCATATTCACATTTCAATCACAATGTTCCATCAGAACTAATACCTACTGAACAATATTCTGTGAGACCAAGGTCACGTAATTGGATCCACGAACATGGACCCCTCTTCTCTATAGAAGAGCCTTAAATATTAAACACCTCGTTCATGGGAGCATGTCATAAATTTTAAATACAGTAGAATCTCAGACTTACACCAGAATTGTGGACTGACTGGTCAACCATACATTTAATTTGTAACTGGTAGTTTGCAATCAGGCAGTAGAGAGAAAAAAAAGTCAGTACTGTATTGTTAAACTACTTTAAAAAAAAAAAAAAGGAAAGCGTAAACATTTTTTGACAAGGTAAGGAAATTTTCTGTGCAAGTTTCATTTAAATTAAGACGGTTAAAAGAGCATTTTTCTTCTGCGTAGCAAAGTTTCAAAGCTGTACTAACTCAATGCTCAGTTGTAAATTTTTAAACAACCATAACGTTTTGTTCAGAGTTACAAACACTTCAGATCTATGAACAACCTCCATTCCTGAGGTGTTCGTAACTCTGAGGTTCTACTGTAGTGTAGACAGACATGGAAACTACGTAACTGTCAATTGCAGTTCATTCTGCCTGTATCCTTATCCACTTCAAGATGCTGCTCCTGATCTTAAGTGTAGCAAGTGACAATAGACTCATCCTTTTAATTTAGTTTCCACTTTCTAAAACTTAGAGGACATCATGTTCAGAATACTTACTTAAAAATTAATGTATTCATTTGACAAGCATGAAACAGCATCTTAGTTCAGTAAACATCTTTTTATTTTCAGTATTAAGTTTATCTCTAGATTAAAATTGTCCAGACAATTGAATTTATATTTAATAAATAGGAATGAATGTCTGTCTTAGATTTATTAGAGCTACTAGTCCTTTCAACTCTACAACCTCTGACAAAGTATTAACACTATCTGCCAAAAATGAGGTAATTAATTGTCTGCATATAATTCAAGTAAAGATGAAAAAAATGTCAGGAATGAAGGTCTGGTGCTGCGCTTGCCCAGTCATCAGGCAGCCAACAAGCAAGCCACCTTGCTATAGCCCAGCTGCATTTGATGGTTGCCTGATGACTTGGCAGGTACAACTGCAGACCTAGCTTTTGGGGTTTACTTGAATGATACACAGAACCTTAGTTACATCATTTTTGGCAGATACTTTTACTACTTTGTTAGAGGTTGTAGAGCTGAAAGGGCTGGTAGTTCTAAGATAAAAACTTATGTCATTTCAGATTCATGAACATTGTTCTAAAGAAATCTTTCATAGTGCAGAGATGTTATGCAAGGTAATAAAATAGAAAAGTTTTCCCAAGTGGTTTTTTACAGCATCAAAAACAGTTGATGGCACACTGTTAATGTCCGCAGTCTGCTTGCAAGCATTCTAACAGTATAGTTCGCTGCTGCAAGGATGTACAGTATATTGGCAGAACTTCAAGTGGCTAGATGGCACAGAAGAAGAATAAGTGTACTCTTATGACTCAGGAAAGATTCTCACAAATGCCCCGAGGTCCTAAAATGTTGCTGTCTGTGCAGATGTAGAGTGGGCCTTTACATGGATTCTTAAAGCAACATTCACTTCAGTAAATCTGTTCATTAGCACTGCATTACACCTGTTGTTTTACTGAGATCAACCCAGAGCTGTAGTTAATTTACTGATATAGCACCTGATCCTGTGAGTTGCTGATTGCCTCTTGAGAGCACAGGGTGTGCTGCAAAGTGTGGTTAAAATTGCCTTCTCAGTTTTTGCATCGCTAGAGCATTACTTCCAAATACTCTTCTGCATAAGAGAATGAGGCTTTCACTGAGAAGTGTTAGAGACACAAAGTGGGTGAGGTAATATCTTTTATTGGACCAACTTCACTTGGCACAAGTGACAAGCTTTTGAGTCACAGAGCTCTTCAGATTTGTCTTAAAATGACTTCAGTAGCCTAGGATCTCATTGTGGAAAAAGCACTTTTCATCTTAGTGCACAAACATGGATGTGAAAGCTGGAGTTTCCACCTTTTCACAAAACCAGCTA
Organism: Malaclemys terrapin pileata; assembly: GCF_027887155.1. Lineage (NCBI taxonomy): Eukaryota > Metazoa > Chordata > Testudines > Emydidae > Malaclemys > Malaclemys terrapin. Next base: position 97,714,666 of record NC_071509.1, read on the forward strand.
AAAGTAAACCATCAGGTTTTGTGTTCACATTTTTTCAAAGAATTATAATATAGTGGATGCTAGTTAATCATAATCCTGAAACTAATACACCTCTACCTCGATATAACGCTGTCCTCAGGAGCCAAAAAATCTTACCGTGTTATAGGTGAAACCGCGTTATATTGAACTTGCTTTGATCCACCGGAGTGCGCTGCCCCGCCCGCCCTGGAGCACTGCTTTACCACGTTATATCCGAATTCGTGTTATATCGGGTGGCATTATATCGAGGTAGCGGTGTAGTAACATTTTGGGAGCCGATCTTGTCCCATTGACTTTAATGTTAATGGGATTCGGATATTGGCATCAGGCATGCTGTTTATTAACGACTTTTTTGAAAAAAGGCATTAATTACTAGCAAATGTGTGGGGTTGCAACCAGGGAAAGAAGTGCTAAAGCTGCATGTTACCTCTTCCTGCACTCTCCAGGCTGCGTCCTGCCTTGATACTGGGGGCTAGCACTTCCTTCTTTGGCTGCAGCCCCACAAACTTGCTTGCATCTGGGTACCACTGCTTGCACAGGAGATAATGGGTTGGGGCATTAGGGAAGTCCCTGCCAGAGTCTTGGCACTGTGGGCTGGGAGGGAAGGCTGCAGGTAGGGCAGCAGCAGGGAGAAGGGCTGCAGCCCAGATGCTGGGGCTTTCCACAGAGAGTGGATGGACTGGGGCCCCTGAGGCTTCCTGGCACCTCTCCCTGTGCTCTCGGGGCTGCATCCTGCCTTGGTAGTGGATTGCTACGTACTAGTACTGCCTTCCCTGACTTAAGGCTGCATGCAGGCTTATGGGGCTGCAGCAAGGAAATGAAGCACTGGGACATGCCAAGCACCAGCCACAGACAGATTTGCAGGACTGCAACCATGGATGTACTCAAGTGCAACACACCATTGTTGCCACCAAGTGAAACTTCAGCTAGTCCCGCATGTTTCAGAAGCAGCATGTAGTCAAGGATCTTCAGTATTGTGGCCTCTAATAGGTTGACATTGCTTTGAGCTACCCATACAGGGTAAGCCTACTCTGGGAGAGAGGGGGGGAAATTAAAAAAAAAAAAAATAACGGGTAGATGCTCCCGCTTGGGGTGGAACTGAGACTGAGAGACTGTTGGGGTAAGTATCAGAGGGGTAGCAGTGTTAGTCTGAATCTGTAAAAAGCAACAGAGGGTTCTGTGGCACCTTTAAGACTAACAGAAGTATTGGGAGCATAAGCTTTCGTGGGTAAGAACCTCACTTCTTCAGATGCAAGTAATGGAAATTTCCAGATGCAGGTATAAATCAGTATGGAGATAATGAGGTTAGTTCAATCAGGGAGGGTGAGGTGCTCTGCTAGCAGTTGAGGTGTGAACACCAAGGGAGGAGAAACTGCTTCTGTAGTTGGATAGCCATTCACAGTCTTTGTTTAATCCTGATCTGATGGTGTCAAATTTGCAAATGAACTGGAGCTCAGCAGTTTCTCTTTGGAGTCTGGTCCTGAAATTTTTTTGCTGTAAGATGGCTACCTTTACATCTGCTATTGTGTGGCTAGGGAGGTTGAAGTGTTCTCCTACAGGTTTTTGTATATTGCCATTCCTGATATCTGACTTGTGTCCATTTATCCTCTTGCGTAGTGACTGTCCAGTTTGGCCAATGTACATAGCAGAGGGGCATTGCTGGCACATGGTGGCATGTATAACATTGGTGGACGTGCAGGTGAATGAGCCGGTGATGTTGTAGCTGATCTGGTTAGGTCCTGTGATAGTGTTGCTGGTGTAGATATGTGGGCAGAGTTGGCATCGAGGTTTGTTGCATGGGTTGGTTCCTGAGTTAGAGTTGTTATGGTGCGGTGCGTGGTTGCTGGTGAGAATATGCTTAAGGTTGGCGGGTTGTCTGTGGGCGAGGACTGGCCTGCCTCCCAAGGTCTGTGAAAGTGAGGGATCATTGTCCAGGATGGGTTGTAGATCACTGATGATGCGTTGGAGAAGTTTAAGCTGAGGGCTGTAGGTGATGGCCAGTGGAGTTCTGTTGGTTTCTTTTTTGGGCCTGTCTTGTAGCAGGAGGCTTCTGGGTACATGTCTGGCTCTGTTGATTTGTTTCTTTATTTCCTTGTGTGGGTATCGTAGTTTTGAGAATGCTTGGTGAAGATCTTGTAGGTGTTGGTCTCTGTCTGAGGGGTTGGAGCAGATGCGGTTGTACCTCAGCGCTTGGCTGTAGACGATGGATCGTGTGGTGTGTCCAGGGTGGAAGCTGGAGGCATGAAGGTAGGCGTAGCGGTCGGTGGGTTTTCGGTATAGGATGGTGTTAACGTGGCCATCACTTATTTGTACTGTGGTGTCTAGGAAGTGGACCTCCCGTGTAGAATGGTCCAAGCTGAGGTTGATGGTGGGGTGGAAGCTGTTGAAATCATGGTGGAATTCTTCCAGGGTCTCCTTCCCATGGGTCAAGGTGATGAAGATGTCATCAATGTAGCATAGGTAGAGAAGGGGCGTGAGTGGACGAGAGCTGAGGAAGGATTTTTGGGGTAAGGATCACAGTCTTCCCTTAACTCACAAACCAACGATCTCTCCTTCTGCTTCAGGGAGTGTCCTTTAAAAGCTACTGAGTCCTTTTGATCGCCTCCCTTGTCGGAGAACAAATTATTTTTTTTAATCTGTTTATAGCCCTTTGATCTGTTAGTTTCTAGCACTGGCAAAACAGTTGTGTAACTTTTGAGTAGGTAGTAGGATCTAGGATCCTGGAAGCTAATAGCTTTTCCCATTGTCTTTCAGGTGTATGCCAGGATGTTCTTATCTGAGGGAGTCATTCTGTTGTCTTCCTGGTTGTTCTTCCAATTGTCCCCAGTGAAGGCATATAACAGGGGTCGGCAACCTTTCAGAAGTGGTGTGCCAAGTCTTCATTTATTCATTCTAATTTAAGGTTTCGCGTGCCAGTAATAGATTTTAACGTTTTTAGAAAGTCTCTTTCTATAAGTCTATAATATATAACTAAACTATTGTTATATGTAAAGTAAATAAGGTTTTTAAAATGTTTAAGAAGCTTCATTTAAAATTAAATTAAAATGCAGAGCCCCCCCCAGACTGGTGGCCAGGACCCGGGCAGTGTGAGTGCCACTGAAAATCAGCTCTCATGACGCCTTTGACACACGTGCCATAGGTTGCCTACCCCTGGCATATAACAAACATTGCACTAACCTTCATGTAGTTATACAGTCTATCTCCATAAATATGTCACATACAGTATTCATAAGATTATCAGATAGCAGCTCAGTGTCCACCTCATCCCCTTCATCAAATGTACCTAATTAATAACTTCTGTATAACTTATAATACTCATTAATCTTAACTACTATATCAATCTTTCTTCTCTCTCCTCTCAAGAATTTTCAGGGCCGAACACTGATAAATGCCCTTTTGTGTTATCTTAGTATAGTTTTTTTTAACTCTAATTCTGTGTTCTTGAGGAATCTCTCAATTTCCTTTCTAGAGTCAATTCATTATTAAAGATCTCCTCAGAAATACTAGGGCACAGGTTAGTTAGCATCAATGTTCCATGGATAAAGGCCATATTTAATATGTTGGTGTACAGCAATGGTCCATTTCTGTCAGCAATTCCAGTCCCATAAACATGCATCATAGGATAGAAAAATAGTCTGTGCAGATTAAGTAAAATATCTTTTTTTAATTGCAGGTAGAGAATGCAAGGAAGCATTACAATATACAGATTTCTCGATTAACAGAAGAACTTTCTGCTCTTCAAATGGTACGTTCTGGACTGTGTTGAAAATAACTTTTATTAGTCAGAAATTTTTTTGAATACCTTTTTGTTACATGGACACATGTCCATTTGTATTTATCTATTACCGTGCACTCTATTTACAGGTATCACTGATATAAGAATCAGCTGCATATAGTGATCAAAACCATGGGGACAAAATCATTCATATATGAACCAAAATACCTACTTATAAGAATCAACCATTTTTAAGAATCGAATCATTTCAGATAAGTACGGCCATATTGGGTCAGACCAAAGGTCCATCAAGCCCAGTATCCTGTCCACTGACAGTGGCCAATGGCAGGTGCCCCAAAGGGAATGAACAGACAGGTTATCATCAAGTGATCCATCACCTCTTGCCCATTCCCAGCTTCTGGCAAACAGAGGCAAGGGACACCCTTCCTGCCCATCCTGGCTAATAGCCATTGATGGACCTATCGTCCATGAATCTATCTAGCTCCCTTTTGAACCCTGTTATAGTATTGGCCTTCATAACTCCCTCTGGCAGGGAGTTCCAAAGGTTGACATTGCGTTGCGTGAAAAAATACTTTCTTGTGTTTGTTCTAAACCTGCTACCTATTAATTTCATTTGGTGGCCCCTTGCTCTTGTATTAGGAGGAGGAGTAAATAACACTTCCTTATTTACTTTCTCTATACCACTCATGATTTTATAGACCTCTATAATGTCCCCCCTTAGTCGCCTCTTTTCCAAGCTGAAAAGTCCCAGTCTTATTAATCTCGCCTCATATGGAAGCTGTTCTATACCCCAAATCATTTTTGTTGCCCTTTTCTGAACCTTTTCCAATTCCAATATATCTTTTTTGAGATGGGGCAACCACATCTGCATGCAGTATTCAAGGTGTGGGTGTACCATGGATTTATATAGAGGCAATATGATATTTTCTGTCTTATTATGTATCCCTTTCTTAATGATTCCCAATATTCTGTTCGCTTTTTTTGACTGCCGCTGCACATTGAGTGAATGATTTCAGGGAACTGTCCACAATGATTCCAAGATCTATCTTGAGTGGTAGCAACTAATTTAGACCCTATCATTGTATATGTATAGTTAGGATTATGTTTTCCAATGTGCATTACTTTGCATTTATCAACATTGAATTTCATCTGCCATTTTGTTGCCCAGTCACCCAGTTTTGAGAGATCCTTTTGTAGCTCTTCGCAGTCTGCCTGGGACTTAACTATCTTGAGAAGTTTTGTATCATTTGCAAATTTTGCCACCTCACTGTTTACCCCTTTTTCCAGATCGTTTATGAATATGTTAAATAGGACTGGATCCAGTACAGATCCCTGGGGGACACCACTATTTACCTCTCTCCATTCTGAAAACTGACCATTTATTCCTACCCTTTGTTTTCTATCTTTTAACCAGTTACCAATCCGTGAGAGGACCTTCCCTCTTATCCCATGACTGCTTATTTTGCTTAAGAGCCGTTGGTGAGGGTCCTTGTCAAAGGCTTTCTGAAAATCTAAATAGATAGATGTCATTCTTATAAAAGGTGTGCACTGTAATGGATATGTAAACTTAAACATATAAAAAAAAATCTGTTTTAGACTTTCAGTAGGGCTGATGGAATTTAGACAATATCAATTGTCAGCAATTTTGTGAATGTAGATTCTCTGTTTTAGTCAATTCTCTGTTCAAAATTAAAACTTTTGAACAAAAGGAATGAATTAAAATTATGGGTCAACTATAGTTCTTCGAGTGACTGCTCATATCGATTCCAATTAGGTGTGTGCGCGCTGCGTGCACAGTCATTGGAAAGATTTTCCCCTAGCAGCACCCGTCAGGTTGACTGTGGAGCCCCCTGGAGTGGCGCCTTCCTGGCGCTCAATATATGACCCTGCCAACCTGGCGCCTCCTCAGTTTCTTCTTACCACCAGTGATGGTCGTTGGAACTGTGGCATCTTGCTCAGCAAGTTCTCCATGTTTCCCTAGCTCTTTATTTTTCTCTCTGTTTCTTATACCTTTTTAATTAGTTTTTATTTTAGTACACCTCTACCTTGATCTAACGCTGTCCTCGGGAGCCAAAAAATCTTACCACGTTATAGGTGAAACCGCATTATATTGAACTTGCTTTGATCCACCGGAGTGCGCAGCCCCGCCCCCCCCTGCAGCACTGCTTTACTGCGTTATATCCGAATTCGTGTTATATCAGGTCACGTTATATCGAGGTAGCGGTGTAGTAGTTTGTAGCAGTTGGGCTGGTGGTTTTACCCTCTATCCTGACCGCTTTTACTTGGGAGGGCTTTCATGCCCAAGTCCCAGCAGTTCAAGCCCTGGAAGTCCTGCTCCAAGCCCATGCCAACGGGCGACCCCCACTGCACTTGTCTGAAGTGTCTGGGGGAGACTCACCAAACCAATAGGTGCAGGATTTGCAAAGGGTTTCACCCCAGAACCAAAAAGGAGCGAGACTTTTGCTTTAAGCAGCTCCTTATGGAGGCGGCACTTAGACCTCAGCCTCCATCAGCGCGGCAGGACCCGGCACTGAGTTCTTCGGTGCGTAGCACCCCGGTGGCAGTGGTGGAAGCGGCACCACAGACGGACTGTAGCAGAGATCCACCTTCCCCAGCGCCGAAACCGACGGGATCAAACCAGCACCGCTCCCACTCCCCGATGCAGAAGCAGCACCAGAAGCAAGGGAGGAGTCGCTCTCCATCCCAGAGGCCTGCTTCTCTGGGGCCAGCCAATGGGGCGCGTCCTTGTGAAGAGCGCCCAGCGCTGAAGCCTGCGGAGACAGCACCATTGACTTTGTCCCCGCAAGTGAGACAATCAAGTCCGGTGCCTTTGGACTTCATGGCCCACATCATTGAGGAGGTGGAGCTGCCATCTGCTCCAGACACCTTTGCAGCCACAAGGGACCTCATCGCCATGACAGCACCGAGGTTGCCTACAATTCAAGCCAAGCCTCCGGTACCACATCATATGGCACCATCTCGAGGCAAACCAGCGATGATCCAGCCGTCGGCACTGCTGATGGAGTCCCAGCACCGCTCCAGATTGCACCAGTGCCCCCGATCGCGATGCTGATCCTCAGGTCGGTCCCCTTCACGCAGCAGGTCCCGCACCCGGCACCAGTCCCGACTCCTCCTGGCGACCCCGCATAGCCCCAGCCTCGCGGCACCGCTCCCCAGCCTTGCGGCACCACTCACCAGCTCAGCTTCACTGGGCACCGCCCTGGACCTCATGGTCCCGGTCCTTGGACTTGGGATCTAGGTATTCGGAGTGGGGCCGGCACTGGTCAAGTCATGAACACTCTGAGGTGGGGAGAGGGCTGTGGCCTGTGTAGTGGCAGGGAGCAGCTCAGTGGCCATTCTGGACCCTGTGGGCATACCACCAGGCCAAGGGTGCCCAGTCTAAAGGCTCCTGATCGGCCACCTCTGAAACGAGGGTGCTGGAGACCTCAGCTAGTTGCCCCAGCCCTAGGGCTGCTGAGGAGGTGCCATGCTGCTGCCCCCCTCACTCCGAACCAACTCCAACTTCGGTTCCTGAGCCTGGTGGAGCAGGTCATCAGGCTCCTGAGGGGCAGGACGACCCTGTTCCCCAATTAGCCTCTTCATCCTTCTCCCCAGACGAGGCTGTCGCAGGCACTTTCATCTCTCGACCACCTCCTATAGACAGTTGCACCCACCAGGACCTCCTGCGCAGGGTGGCACACAACATGGGTCTTCAGGCCGAGGAGGTGGTGGAGTCAGAGGACCAAGTGGTTGACATTTTGGCCCCAGAAGGTCCTTCGAGGATGGCTCTGCCCCTCATCAAAACTATACAGGCCAAAATCAAGACCATCTGGCAGACTCTGGCCTCCATCCCTCCCAGAGCCAAAAGTGTTGAGAGGAAGTACTTTGTGCCCTCAAAGGGGTCAGACTACCTTTTTATGCACCTGCAGCCCTGTTAATCGGTGGTTGTGGCAGTAAAGGAGAGAGAGAGAGGCAGGGGCAGCAAGCCCCAGCACCCAAGTCCAAGGAAGCCAAGCGCTTGGACTTGTTTGGGCGTAAAGTGTACTCTACGAGTACAACCAGCAGGCAATTCTGAGCCAATATAACTTCAACTCCTGGAACTCAATGCTCAAGTTCAAAGAGCTTGTGCCACCTGAGTCTAGGGAGGAGTTTGGAGCCATAGTAGAGGAGGGCAAGGCCGTGGCATAGACCTCTTTACAGGCCTCACTGAGCGCTGCAGACTTGGCAGCACGCATCATGTCCTCGGGTATTGCCATGAGGTGCATCTCATGGTTGTAAGCCTCCGACATACAGCCCAAGGTTCAGCAGACAATGCAGGACCTGCTTTTTGATGAGGTGGGCCTGTTCGTGGAGCAGACTGACTCTCAGTTGCATAGCCTAAAAGACTCGAGGCCTACTATGAAATCTTTGGGGATGCATGCCCCAGCAACCCAACGGAAGCATTTCAAGCCCCAACAGCCTCAGCGGAGCTCCTACCCTCCTCGGCCAAGGCAGGACTTTTACAGAAGAAGGGGAAGGAATGGCAGAAGGAAGCCTTCCAGCCCCCCTTCCGGACAAGGCCAGGGCCTGACCAAACCATTGTTGGGTTCCAAGCAGGCCTTTTGAAGGGACGCCCGAGGATGGCGCACCAGACTCATTCCCAGATTCTTCCCCGCCCTTTTTGAATAATTTGTCCCACTTCTGCCGTGCCTGGTCCCAAATAACCGCGGATCGCTAGGACTTCAGCACGGTGGAAGTGGGATACTGTCTCTCCAGTTCTGTTCCTACCCTCCTCCCCACCCCCTTTCCCTGTCCCTCTTCAGGGACCCCTCTCACGAGCAACTCCTTATCCAGGAGGTGCAGGTGCTCCTCACCATGGGAGCGGTGGAGTAGGTTCCTTAGGAACTAAGGTGCAAGGGATTCTACTCCCGATACTTCCTAATCCCGAAGGCCAAAGGGGGTCTCAGACCCATCTTAGATCTGCATGGGCTCAACAAATTCATGGTAAAGTTGAAGTTCCTCATGGTCTCCCTAGGCACTATTGCTCTATTATTCGGCCCCTCAACTGCCCCCCACCCCCAAGTTTTCACCAAATGCATGTCGGTCATGGCTGCTTTCCTCCATCGCCAGCAGGTACAGGTATTAACCCTACCTCAATGACTGGCTGCTCAGGGGCTTCACCAGGGCACAGCGGTGGTCCAAAATTCATTTGGTCAGGTGCATGTTCGAGCGGCTGGGTCTCCTCCTCAACTTGGGGAAGTTGACCCTGGAACCAGCCCAGAGAATAGAATTCACTGGGGCAGTGTTAGACTAGGTCCAGGCACAGGCACTTCTACCGGAGTCCCGATTCCGAGCCATCAAGGACATAATTCAAAGCCTCCAGCAATTCCCAACCTCAACAGCAAGGGGGTGCCTGAGTCTCCTCGGTCACATGGCTTCTTGCACTTACATGATTCGGCACGCCAGGCTACGGCTCAGGCCATTGCAGGCATGGCTTGCCTTGGCCTACCACCCAGGGTGCGACAGCTTGAATTCAGTGGTCACATTACCAGGGCAGGTCCCCACATCCCTCCACTGGTGGCTCAACTCCGAAGTGGTGTGCGGAGCGTCCCCTTCCACAGCCCTCAACCTTCCTTGTCCCTGGTTACGGACGCGTTGGCTCTGGGATGGGGTGTGCATCTGGGGAACCTCCAGACACTGGGCCTGTGGTTGCAGGACGAGCTCTCCCTACATATCAACGTCAAGATGCTGAGGGCGGTGTGCCTCACTTGCCAGGCCTTCCAGGCCCAACTGCAATGCCAGTGCGTAGCAGTTCTAACGGACAACACCATGTTTTACATCAAGCAAGGGGGAGCCTAGTGGCGGGCAGTTATGGATTTGTTTATAAATGATACATTACGGGTGTATTTTTGACTAATGTATAATATAACTGCCAAGCAGTAATGCAAGTAGAAGATACTAAATATTAAGTATACTAGGCTTTCTGTAGGTAGGAAGGTTAAGAATTAGCATGAGACCTAGCTGGGGCCCTGTTTTTAGAATACAGTAATTACTCATTTAACGTTGTCCCACTTAACGTTGTTTCAATGTTACATCCCTGCTCAATTAGGGAACATGCTTGTTTAAAGTTGTGCAATGCTCCATTATAACGCCGTTTGGCTGCCTTCTTGTAAGATTCTGTGGAAGAGCAGCGACTTTGCAAGGGAGCATTGCACAAGTTCTGCTTCTCTGTCTCCTCCCAGCTTAGGACTTTCTGGGAGGGAGAGGGAGGAGCAGAGACACAGCTGTTTGGCGGCGCTTAAGACTTTGTGGGGGAGGGATGTGGTGTGTTCTGGAGAGGAGGTGGAGTGGGGATGGGAAGAGGTGGGCCTGGAATGGAGCGGGGACAGGAAGAGGCAGGCCTGGAGCATTCCCAGCAGAATCCAAGCCTGTTCTCCAGGGAAGCTGCTGCTGCTGCAGCAAAGGTGCTTCCTAGCGTACTTGCCTGCAGTGGGCTGTGCCTGTGTAGGGTAAGCCAGGGGCACTTCCCAACCACAGTACAGTACTGTACAATATACAGTATAATGCCTTTTGTCTGCCCCCCAAAAATTTCCTTGGAACCTAACCCCCTGCATTTACATTAAATCTTATGGGACAATTGGATTCGTTTAACATTGTTTCACTTAAAGTTGCATTTTTCAGGAACATAACTACAACGTTAAGTGAGGAGTTACTGTAGGTTAGCCTACTTACTTACCCTGAGATTATAAAATTTAGCAATATGTGCCAGGCACAAATAAGTAAATCACAAAAGAATGAGTACATTGCCAGTTGCTCAAATAGGTTTAAAACAGTGGATTTTTAGGTACTTTCTGCAGTAAGGTAAACATGGAGCTAACCACACTAATATATCAAAACTATTAAGAAATTAATTGAAGCAAATGCAATACTAACTGTCAGAAGTTAAATTATGGTTAGCTGGAATATCATTTATGGTTAACCAGAATACCACACATGGGCAAGGGCAGAAACATTGTCAACTATAATCTAAGATCTGTGTGGGAAGAATGGGAAAAGGTTTACAAGAGATGTGTCCAACCTGTTGTTGGGCACATCAGATTTCACAAAATGATGTAAACTGGATTGTGATGAGGTACTCCACTGGCCGTATTCCTCTATCTTTGTTTTCCACTATTCTCAGGAATTTGTGAGTATAATAATACTGAGAATTGTTCTTATTTCTGTCAATTTCTTGTAGCATTGCTCTGATATGTATGTTTATTTGGCTTTGAAGTTTCTACTAGTGTGTGGCCAGTCCCCTTCTTAAACAATAATATTTACGTAGCCACCAGGGTAAAGAACTTGTATTAGTGACATGAGAAATTTTGCATCCCATCTCAATACCAGGCTACCGTACATATATGTAAAACTGTAATTTTTAGTGATAGGATTACATGCTATTTTTCCTAAATATCCCTCCATGCCTCATTCAGGACAGAGATTAGATAGTACTCAATAAATTAGCAGGAATAAATAAGAAATGAAGTGACTCCTTTGGATCTGTACTTTTTTTTTTTTTTTTTTTTTTTTTGTCAGGGTGGGAACAAATTCTGTTCACACTTATCAGGATGTTAGTACAAAGTAAATGAGATTTTGTACCAGTGTAGCTGAGAGAAGATTTGCATAGGATGTACAGTGAACATTAATAAAGGAGGAATTTGTAATGAATGAGGTTAGGAGACCAGAGGAGTTTGGATGGTGTGCAGTGAATTAGGTAAGCATTCACTCATTGACTAATGAGGATTTTAAAAAGTACCAAATACTTTCACTGTCCTATATCTAATCTATACACTGAATGAGATGGTGGCTCTGCAAGAAAAAAAAGCATAAGAAAAACCATACGTCCTAATGCACGTGCAAAAATAAAGAGAACTAATTTTGCATGAGCAACCTTTTAGCTTTAGTATTTCCTGACTTTGGAGTGTTTCCCTTTGCAGCCTTAACTTTCATTTAACACATGTTTTTGTTATTCTTTTGGTTTGATGTATTTAATGCCCTTAGAAAATGGTTTGACTTCTTATAGGAATGTGGAGACAAGCAGAGTCAAATTGAACGGGCCATTAGAGAGAAGCGAGCAGTGGAAGAAGAACTTGAGAAAGTAAGAATGCAGATATTCAGTTTTACACTTTAACTTTTCTTTATTTTATAACATTGTCTTAAGTTTCTATTTCACTATTTTCTCTAATATTATTGAGTAAAATGGGGTGAAAGAATATACCATATGCTTAGTTTTGTATTTGCTTATTTTTTGTTTAATTGTAAATCCAGTGAAGGAAATTGAAAAATACATTATATATTTCTAATAAATTTTCGAGTTATAATAGATTAACTGCAAAAGATGGCTCTTAGAGAATGTTTCTGAACTCCTAACTCGCTATTCAGTATATATTCAGCATAGTCATATTACCTACGTTCAGGATATGTGTCTAACTGTGGTAATAAATTCCTTACAACTATTTTAAAGGTATAAGAACCAAATAGGAGTAAGAAGTGTTTAAAATGGTCCAAAGGGTGTAAGTAGATGCAATAATGGAAATTTAAACAAAAGAAGATTTTTAGGCTGAATATCAGAAAAATTAATTAACTGCAAAATCTATAAGACTATTATCCCAGTAGTAGCAATGAAAGTCCCATTCCTTCAGTTACTGAAAACTGTGCTGGACAATGGAATGGATAACATAATGTAGGCAGCAATACTACACTGACAGCTATCTGTGTGATAAAATGAGATTTACATGTAAGTCTATCCTTCAGATTTACCGTGAAGGCAGAGGAAGTGAATGTGATTACAGAAAACTGGAGGAACTGCACCAAAGGTGTCTGATTGCAGAGCGTACAAAAGATGACCTTCAGCTGTGTCTACAGGCGGCACGAAACAAAATTAAACAACTGGAAATGAAGTAAGTAACTGATATGTCCTCCTAATCAGTATTTCATTCAATATTTCCATCTGATCTAAGTAGTCTTGTGTCAAGTGTTTGTATTTTGTTGTAAGTTCTTATTCAGAAGTAGGAATAGTAGGCTGTCATAATCATTCTTTTTTTTAAAAATATGCAGCATTGGGTGATATTATAAGTGAGGATGACGTATTTTAGAACTAAACAGATTTTCTTAACAATATCAGAGCTGAAAGCAGTTCTCTTACAAAGGAAAAAAATAGAAACAATTTTTGTGGCTAATAATCCTATTTTAATTGTTAATGTTAACTGCTTGGAAAACCATTTTTTGCAAAATATTCAGAAGAATTCCTATTTTTTAAAGTCGGCATGCAGGAGGGTTTTATTTGGTCTATATAATACCAAACCACTGCACAGGACGCCTATATTATTGTTGTGATAGCCTCCAAAATGTGCTAGGTACTAGACAAAAATAAGTCCACACAATCCTTCCCCTAAAAAGTTTATAATCTAAACAGATAAAGAGATTGAAGGGTGGAGGACAGGAATACAACATGTCTTGCTTTGCTTGCTTGCTTGTGTGTGTTGTGGAGGGTGGGAGTATTTGAAGTTCAAGTAGGGTCAATGAATTGTGGAAAGGGATTCTGGAAGTTAGAGGGGAGTGGGGAAAAGGAATAGGAAGCTGATGGAGAGGAAGGTAGAAATAGGGAAGAGAGGAGAGTGAGGAGCAAGTAGATAGCAGGCAAAATGTGTGAGAATAATGAGATTAGTGCAGTTAGAGGTATGAGGTGGGCGCAAGATGTAGGTGGGACTAACAGAAATATAATAAATTAGGAGAAATTATCCAGAGTAGAGCTGTGTGAATAATCACTTTTTCAGTTTGCTGGCCGAATTGGGGGTGGGTGGAGTTTTAGATCGACCCAAAACAAAAAACCAAGGGGGAAAATTTGTTTTTTTTTATTTCAAGTAATTTTTTTTATTAAAAGCAAAGATAAATTGGAAATGCCATTCACGAAGCACCAGGAGGTCATGGTACAGCCCTTCCCCTTATAACTAAAGTTGGCAAAACATGATTTTTATATTTATTTATAATGTTGACTGATATGGATGTTTACTCCTTAAGCATTTTTTCTAATTTGTATCAATTTACATTTTCACAGTTGCACAAAATTATGCATTTTAAGCATTTTTTTAATTTAATATTTGACAATTATGGGAAATTAGAAGGGGTCAGACAATTATTTAATGACCGTAGACCTTGAGATTCATAAAGTAAAGCTTTGTAACTATTAAAACATAAATGGTCGACACGACGTGTCAAAATACACCAAGTAAATATTCTTAAATCAAACTCTAATTTTTCAAGCAACATTTTTCTCAATTTGCTTATCTGTACATTTTTATTACTTTTTCAGTTGGTTTGTGTATGTACAGTGAAATGGATGTTTACTGATTAAAAAAAATGTCACCCTTCCAAGTCTACTTATAACCTGTTGTCCCATGTTAGAGCACTCACCTGGGATGTGGGAAACACAGGTTCACTTTCCTACTCGGCCTGATAGGAAGCAGGGATTTGAACTTGGGACTCCCATTTTGTAGGTCAGTGCCCTAACGACTAGGCTAGAGGGTATTCTGGGTTGATCTCTCGCTCTCTCTCTCTCTCCCCGCCCCCATTGAAGCTGTTCTGTTTTTTATAAATAATAGTAATTGAGTCAGAGAGAGAGAGAGACTGTATATCCAAGTGGTTAAGGCACTCAACTATTGGATGTGGGAGGCCCAAGTTTAAATCCTTGCTACAAATCAGGCAGAGTGGGAACTTGAAGCCCACCTGGTCTCCCACATCCCAGGTAAGTGCTGCCCCCACAAAAGTATAGAGTATAAGGGAGCACCCCACCACTGAAGTCGAGTGGCATCTAAGTCCCCTTGAAACTATTCAGCAATTTCATGTCAAATCAACAAACAGTTTTGGTCGAGCTGAATATAAATTTTTTCAGCAAATGAACTATTCAGCCAAAAAATTTTGCCCTACTATAATCCAGAGTCCAAATTTGAGTTCCGTTAGTTATTTACTTACATACTGTATTAGTAATTATTTGTATTATCATAGTGGCTAGGAACCCCAATTACAGACTAGGAACTTATGCTTGGCGCTGTACAAACATAACAAAAGACAATCCCCTTCTCCAAGACCTTAATGCAGGTTTCCTGAACTTTGGCCTGAACTCTCACTATCCTGTTCCCTTGTGAAGTCCAACCTTCTATATCTCAAACGCACCCATCCCTTTTAATTAATGTAGTTAATTTAACATATGATGGTTTATGTATTAGGAGTGGACATAGTTAATTTTCCATGTTCATTCAATGCTTCGCCTCTCTGAGGCTAACAAAAAGGAAATTTAAAATTGAATTAAATATTTTTATGAAATTTTTTTATGGCTATTTGTTCCTCTTAGACATAGACATCAAACACCCAGTGGAATAAAAATTAGTTTAAAAAATATTTGTACTTTAAATGTCAAGCATTAAAAAGAATTCACATGTTCACCCATCCACAAATACATTGATGTTGACAAGCATTATGAATTTTAAAAATAAGTATTTGGCCTTCAAAATACAAAATATAATTAAAGGTTCTAATTAAAAGGCACATACAAATGATAGGGAAGCTTTGAAAAATGTAGACTGAACTTGACTTAACTCCTGAGTTGAAAGTCTAGTGAGATTTGTTTTCCCTTTTCAGCTCTGAGGAAGAGATATCTCGTTGCCAGGAAATGGTTTGCAAGCTGCAAAGCATTCTGGATTCTGAAAGAGAAAACTCTGGCTCTATGAGTGAACAAAGACTAAAACTTCATCAAGAAAATGAACAGTTGCGCAAAGAAGCAGAGGACTTGAGGAAACTGGCCATGGAGGCACAACAAAAAGCTAAATTAAAGGTACTAGCAAAACAAAAATAGTGTGTAATTATGTGGTTAAATGGGTTCCTACGAAAGATAAAATGCAAAAAACATTTCTAAGAAGAAATAGAAAAAATAGGGTTGGGAGTGACAACTTCAGTTCAGGCTTCTCAGTTCTGCCC
This sequence comes from Malaclemys terrapin pileata, assembly GCF_027887155.1. NCBI lineage: Eukaryota > Metazoa > Chordata > Testudines > Emydidae > Malaclemys > Malaclemys terrapin. The sequence continues at coordinate 97,730,411 of NC_071509.1, forward strand.
TCCAGATACCGTTACTTGTGAAGTAACATTTCTACTGTCAGTCTTATAATTAATTCATTGTCTCTTAATAAATTAAATTATACTTATTAAACAGAAGCTTCCAAATGTTCTTTTGGTGGCTTTTATAATGTGACCGGACTAAATAATAAAACATTTCTGGTTATCTAACTTTAACTGGAGCCAAACTCACTACTGATTGGCAAACTGGGCTCCAGTGGAGTTATATCTACTTGCAGTAGCAAGAGATTTGATCCCAGATCTCCAAAACAGCAAGATTAACATTAACCACTATGTTTTCCAGTGTGCGCTGAGGCATCGTCACATGCCAGTCTCTTCCTTTTCCCCTTCTCATTCTAGTTATAAGGGTTGGAACATGGTTGGAATAAGCTTGGAGAGTTGGAAGATTTGCAGGTGAAAATGTTTCAGAGAACACAGCCTTCCCTCATGAACCTTCTGTGGTTCCCCACTGAAGTATCCCAGACTGACAGGACCTGAGGAAGTCTGTCAGACTGGGATTTGACTCTGCGGTCTTAACAACTGAAGTTGGGAGGCTGAAGTATAGGCTATGAGGGGGTGGGGATAAATAAGATGGATATGGCTAGAGGCAAAAATATAAAATTCAATGGTTGTGAATATAAAGACAAGAGAAAAACTTGTCAGTTTGGAATGAAAGTTAGGGGATTAGGGAGATGGCGTATGGCGAGCCCATGGAGCTAGTTTTGTAGTGAAGACTACTTTATTTTTAACAGCTATGATAATAAAGTCAGTTAGTCTAAAAGTCACCACCTTCAGAGCACTACCCTTGATACTCAATAAGAGTTCCAGGAAAAAGTATTTAACCTTGGAGAATTTAAAACATTTAAGAAAAAGGTCAATTTGGGGGCAATAAACAATAAAATTCTTGTACACACTATTTACAAAATTCACCAAATAGTATTACATGGCTGACTAATTGGATGGAAATCAGAGGAAAACTGCTCAACTTGACTTATGTTTTTTCCTTTGTTTCCTTGGCAATTGACATGTGATCAGCCTAACATACTCTGGTATGTGCCATTACATTTTTCAAGAACCAGTGACTGAGTCTAATTTTCCACATAATATGGAGAACTTAAAATTTTGTGCTACATGGTAAATTAAGAAAACATTTCATGTTCATTGGTGCATTTAAGGCTCCTTGTCATAAACTGAGTGGTTAAAGGTATATTGACCAGAAGTAAAATCTCAATCATACGTTTACAATAAACCAAATGGTCCTGCCTTGTATATACTTCACTTGTATGTTTTTGCTGAAAGGGGAAGAGGATTTATGCACGCTTTTCATTACTTTACATTTTAAAAATATAAATCTCGAGTTTGCAGGATGGAAATATTTTACTGACATAACTAAATCTTATAGTTTCTTTGTGTATGTTAGGGGGTTGTTTTATTTATGTAAATAAATGGTGCTAAGATATCACAGTGCTTAATTTTTTACAATGTACAGACAAATGTTTCCAGTTTTCTTTTGAGACTTATAATATTGCATCAGCACACTTATAGAAAAGAAACTGATTTAAAAAAACTTTTAATGGAATACATAAAGTTTAAAGGTATACCGTCAAATCAAAATAGTCAGTTTAACAACAAAAAGTTAAAAGTACTTTCATGTACTATATCAGCCTGATGCCAATTTTCATGGTTTCATAATAATATTTTCTAGGTTTTTAAAAATATTTCTCTCCTTTGTTTCTGTGTGAAAGACAATGTGGGGTGTGGGAGGCAGACTGGTTACTCATAAAGTAACAAAACTCAAAAAATTTTCCCCCTTAATCTTTATTTTATGATAAGTTTAAATGTTACTTCTAACTACAGAAAGAGGAAAAAATCAATAGTCACTACTGGAATAAAAAAGACTCTCTTTAATGTCACATATAACTTACACCTATAAAAAATGAGTGAATGTTTAATTCTAAAAGTGTAATGTATGTGCCAGTGGATTTGTTTGGGGGCACAAATGGAAGTGAGTTTTGTTTTTAAGAAACTCAAAGCCTAAACTTGTTTTGTTAAAGTTTCATACTATTAAAATAAATGTAAGGTTTTTCTATTTTCTGTAAGAATTATAAAATACCAAAAAAGTAGATGAGGGAGGTACTCCTTTATATTAGTGAAATAAGCAAAAGAAGCAGTTTACATTGCTTTTTCAGGTAATATATTCCTATTTATATCTTGTGTATTCAAATAGGAGAGTTATGGAGGCAGGGGGTGAATCTTCAAAATCTAATGTTGCTATAACAACTTTGAAAATTTGATCTATTTAGGCCATGCCATTCTTACGAAAGAAATGTGATGTAATGATTTAGAATTCTTATTTAATGTTGTATGTAAATTTAAATATAAATATTTATAGGCAGTTCTGCAGAAATGAGACATGTCACCCTATTGACTCATTATAAATACTCATTTGGAGTCTTTTGATATAGGTAAATTTTTTTAAAAATTGTTTCTAAAGCTGGCAATTTGTAGGATTGCATGTGTACATCAACATTTTCAACAAATGTCATTTAAGATAAAAGATACTAACTGAAAAACATATGAGTTGGGGAAGGGTGTGTGGAGAGAGTGATCATTCACACTCACACTTCAAATTAAAACTTAACCAATACTTATGTCAACCAGGCTTTTCAAAGTCAATTTACAGGATCTTCCCTATACTCCAGATTGGACATCCAGACTATGGACTCCTCAAAGCCAGCGAGATGGCTCTCTTGTTCATCTGCAATCTGATGTATCCAGAGGCTAAATGTATATTCAACATAATTGGTTATCTAACCTTTGTTGCTGTATTTGCTTGTGTAACGACCTGGTACTTTGCATGTACAATTGTACACCTAAACAAGGTCACAGTTAAGCACACAACTGAGCCTGCACAGTTATTTAGTATTTGAATTTTAGTAGTTCTCACAATGGTGATAGGTGCTTTCCAAACATACAAGATGTAAACCTTTCCCCAGAGAGCTAACCTTCTAAGAATACAAGTAATTTACAGAATTCAGGGGAGAAGGATAAAGCATATATTCAATTTATAAAAACAATAGGCATTACAATCATCACTACCCTTTATTGCCATTTGTATTAGGTTTTAAATTGGTCTTATGAGCGTATTTTTATATGCACACTTAAAGTGAATGTTTTGGGGGGTTTTATTCTTGGGCTAAAGTTGCAAACTTCTATTGTCTGATTGTGGCTTTTTATGTTTTTTAACTGTAGATAAGCACAATGGAACATGAGCATTCAGTGAAGGAGCATGGGTTTGAGGTTCGACTGAAAGAGATGGAAGTCACTAATCGAAATTCCACTGTTCAACTGAGACATCTGTTGGTGGCTCAGCAAAAAGCAACGAACCGGTGGAAGGAAGAAACAAAGAAGCTTACAGAAACTACAGAAACCAGGATCTGTAATCTGAAGTAAGTGCTATCAGTCTTTTTCTTTTACACTTTTTATTAGTTTAACTCTTAGGTTTTGGTTATCATGGTCATAATCATGAAACTGTACTTGCGGTGGGGAAAAAAGATAGTGAGTAAATAATTCAGGCCAGAAGAGATGTTGCAGTCTCAATGAATAAACAAGAGATGCTGCAAAAAGAATTGTTAGTTTCTGCTTTCCTTTCTCAGTTGCACTTAGCAGGCTAATTGCAGAAATGAAGGCTTTGTAACTTGCCAAAAAGACAACACTACTTGTGTGTTTTTGACATTTTGTAATGGCAAAAAAGTAGTTACAATATGTCACTTTATTTTAATAGTGTTTTTCAAGTAAACTTTACTCATTTTAGAAAACTTAACTTTGGTTTATGAAAACCCCTATATTTACAGTTCTTCAAGGTACCGCGTCTGTATATTCACAGTTGTGGGACGAATCATGGAATTTCAGGAACATTCTGAAAACATTGCCTCTTGGAGCTGCATGAGTACTCTCTTATGACACCAGAAGCTCTTAGATGAGGTTATAAAAGAGCCATATGACCTTTGTCCTCTCAGTTCCTTTCTTTCTTGGCTAGATTTTGTTATTAGGGACCTTTCTCCATATTAAGAGCAACTTTTATTGTTAAACAGTATTCCAGTTGGTGGTGTTGCCTAGTTTTCACTATTACACTCCGTTTTTGTCTGGACCAGGGTCCTGGAGTCTCTTTGGCCATAGACAATCTCTGGGTACTTCTCCACCATCTTTGGCTTACGCAGGATCTTCAATACCATCACTGGAGTGTATGGTTATACCTCTAAGGGTATGTCTACACTGCAATTAAACACCTTCAGCTGGCCCACGTAACCTGGCTTGAGTTCACAGGGCTCAAGCTAAAGGACTGGTTAATTGTGGAGTAGGCATTTGGGCTTGGGCTGGAGCTCAGGCTCTGGAACCTCACGAGGGAAGAGGGTCCCAGAGCTCGGACTCCAGCTTGAGCTCAAACTGCAATTAAACTGCCTCTTAGCCTGAGCCCCACAAGCCTGGGCCAGCCACATTGTTTAATTGCAATGTAGACATACCCTGTGTGCACATTCTTCTGGGGAAAGCTCTCTTAGTCCAGTGTTCTTGGAACTGAGTGTTAGGGATGAGTCTCCATTTAGGCTTCATTTCCTCCAGATGTTCTTCTTTGACTCATCAACACGAGAGTTGGGCTGAAAGGCTCATTGGTGCATACCTCAAAGCAAGAGTGCTTTAACGTCCCAGGGCACTCATTCTCTTTCAGGCCGTCTTTCCTTGGTCTTCCTTTAGTCCACAGACTCTCTCTCCTTATTGGCAGGGTCTCCTAAACCTAGCAACCAAATGTAGCATGAGAAGAAAATGACATCTCTCCTGTATATAGTGGTTTCTGAAGTTGTGAAAATAGCAGCTCTGCTGTTCTATTTCTTCTCATTGGTATATATTAAATAGTTCTTTGTAAAGTGCTGTCCGTGTTGGTGCTCCACTTTAGGTGTTCATGCGCCCCTGAGCTCATAGACACTTTTAGTAGCAGTGCTGGTTGGGTTGCATATGCATGGTCCCTGCCTTGCGCTGCTGCAGGCAGTTAACCGACGCTGTGCGACCAACCCCCACTCAGTTCCTTCTCTATCGCCCTTGGCTAGGAGTCAGAGCAATCAGCAGCACCTCGCTACTTTGTAGTTAATTAGTTACAGTCAATTACTTAGTTTCCTTATTAGCAGCTACTTAGCTTGTTTCCCTTTCCTTTTCTCCTTCGTTTAAAAGAAAAAAAAATTGCCCTTCACATGAATGAGGCACTGATGGATCCTGTAAGGGTCATTCTGTGGACCCCCATGGCTGCCCCTCCAGCTGGCGGAAGGTCTGACAGGAGGTGTGCACCAACAAAGGGTATCGACTTTGCATCCAGTGCCTAATTTCTTGGTGATAGACACAGTCCGGTGATGTGGCATGCAACAACAGCCCTGAAACACAACTCATGATAAGGACTGGAAAAGACTTGATCAGTTTTGGCAATAAGTCTTACTCCTTGGCTACCCCTTACCTCTGCATAGCCAACTATCATTACTAACAAAATACAACTATACAAACTACACAAAAATGTCCGAATTGATTAATTTTATTGCCAAGGACAAGGGAGAACAATTCACAACACTTGATTCTGAGGACAGGGCTGCAACATCTGTGTCGACGGTGGTTGTAATGAGAAGTTCATGGCTCTATCTTTCTGGCTTCCCTGAAGAGGTGCGTTTCACAGTGGAAGACGTGCTAGCCCAAATTATCCGCCAAAAAGACAGACAACTCACTCACAGACTCACGAGTGACTCTCCGATCCTTGGGAACCTATAACCCCAAACCGAAGAGGAAACAGAGGAATTACTTTACATCCCAATGATACCACCGGCCAATGTATTCACAACAACAGCGGTGATTTGACTCACAGGCTTGCAGACACAGGCCCTGAGGGGACAACAATCTACTTCTCAAGTTGCTGCATCCCAACCATCAACTTCCCCTAACAAGAACTCTGGTGGATGGAGACCAATGCTCAACCTCCAATAATTCAACAAGTTCATCAGAAACACAACAATTCAAGATGGTCACACTATACACTATAAGTGACTGCCTGCTAAAAGCATCAACCCAGCAGACAGCACTGCAAGCCACTGAAGAAGTGGTAACCCTCTTCACGAATCTGGCCTTCCTAATAAATACCAACCAGCCCACTCTAACAACAGTGCAAGAGCTGGACTTCATTGAGGCCCAACTCAACTTTATCGAGGCTATAGCCTCACTACCAAGACACGAGCCTCATACCCACTGCGTGAAATAGCCCACAGATATCTGCCAGGACTTGCCCCCAACTCCTTGACCACATGGCAGCCACAACATTTGCTGTCAGACACACCAGATTAAACATCCGTTGCCTACAAGGAAGGCTACATATCAACTTTGTTCCACACAGACACAGCATAAACAAGCACCCCACGATATCGGACAAAATAAAGGACCCCCTTCTCTGGTGGGCAAAACTGACCAACATATGCAGCCCACAAATGCCTCACTCCTGGGATGCAGAGCACACCTGCACCCACATTCTATATAGGGCTCTTGGTCCCCTGTGGAATCCCTTCAACATATAGATCTATTGGAACTTCAAGCTGTCCACAACGCTTGCTCCCAGTTCCTGCCACTCATCAAGGACAAGGCTATTTGAAGCCTTAGCTTGTACGTATTATATATGCAGACATGGGGGAGCACACTCACAGTACCTCTGTGTGCAAGCCATAAAACCCCGACAATGGTGCATCAGACACAATATCCACACCACCACAGCAGATACCCTCAACGGACAAATTTCTCAGGACCATGACGGGAGCTCGACAACACTGGGGGTTGTGTATTTCAACACTGGGGGTTCCCCTCAGTAGACCTTTTATTAACTGCACAAAATACCAAACACCCTCATTTTTTTTCCGGTGCAGGTCTCGGTGTGCAGTCGTTAGGCCATGCATTCCTCCTCGAGTGGAACGCTTCCCTTCTCTATGCCTTCCCTCCTATTCCTCTCTTGAACCGAGTGATCCACAAGATCAGGCCGGATGGGCCACAGTAATTCTACTATCATGGTCTCGCCAAACCATGGTATCCTTGCCCCCTCAGCATGACCGTGCATTCATGAATTGCACTCCCACTTCTGTCTCATCCGGTGTCCCAGGACTCAGGCTGTGTCCTGCATCCACAGAAACTTCATCTCAGAGCATGGCTCCTCCATGGTTCATGGAACCTGAGCTTACCTGTTCAGAGGAGGTACAAAATATAGTTACACACAAATGAACAGAAACAGAAATGAACTGTCGCCCATACACCCTGAAGGGGAGACGAGTAAGTCCTGGTGCCAACTAAAACGGATGACTTCCATTCCAGGGACATTACCCTCTATACTGCGTTACCTATTAGAACTCAAACAGTCAGACCTATCCATGAGCTCAATAAAGGTCCATCTACCTACCATCACAACATTGAACTACGTGAGCCTACCACACCATGGGACCCGAACCTGGTCCTTTGAATCATCACCTCTTCCCCATGTGAACCCATCACAGCTACACTATTCTATGAAAGTAGCATTTCTTGTGGCAATGACATCTGTCAGATGTGTGGGAGCACTGTGGGCTTTCATGGCGGAACCCCCATACATGGTCTTCTTTGAGGATAAAGCCTCCCTCAGACCACACCCCTAAACCCCACACAGATAGAACACATTACACACTCCATAATTTTGATGTTTGGAGGGCATTGGCTTCTTACATAGACAGGACTAAACCATCCCATAAATCACCCAGACTGTTTCTATCCATCACTGAATGCTCCAAAAGGAGTACCATCTCTAAACAAAGACTTTCCATGTAGATCCATAATTGCACAAAACTCTATCATCAGTGCAACTGCCAATCCCTCACAGGGATTCGCTCACATCCCACTAAGCCTTATCAGCCTCCACGGCTTCCTTGCACAATGTACCGATCACGGACATTTGTAGAGTTGCTGCCTGGGCCTTAGCCCATACCTTTAGACAGCACTATGCCTTAGAACAACAGGCAACATCTGATACCTCCTTTGGATGCTCTCTACTGTCGGAGGTCACAACTTCAACTCCGAAGCCCCTCCTTCCGTCGGAGGGCACTGCTCTGAAGTCACCTAAAGTGGAGCACCCAAAGGGACAGCACTCGAAGAAGAAGAGAAGGTTACTCGCCTTGTGCAGTAGCTGAGGTTCTTCAAGATGTGTGTCCCTGTGGGTGCTCCACTATCCTCCCTCCTCCCTTCTACTTCAGTTTCCTTATTAGTCTCTGCAGTAGAGAAGGAACTGAGTGGGGGTTGGTTGCACAGCATCGGTTAACTGCCTGCAGCAGCCCGAGACAGGGACCACGCATGTGCGACCCAACCAGCACTGCTACTAAAAGTCTCCGACTACGAGCGCAGGGGCGCATGAACACCTAACGTGGAGCACCCTCAGGGACACACATCTCGAAGAACTCAGTTACTGCACAAGGTGAGTAACCTCTTCTTTGAGTGATGATCCCTATGTGTATTCCAAATACAGGCATGTGTGCGTACCGTGCGCCTGAGTTCAGAGATATTTAGCAAACAGTGTCCATTGGTCTGCACATACATGTGCTCTGAACTGAGGGTATAACGGAAAGTGCACACCGGCACCTTTCTAGTTCCTTCTTCTACTTCATGGCCTGAGTCAGAATATTCTATGTCCACAGCTTCTTCCTTTGACTGCTTCCATCTGTAAATATATTGTAAATAGTTTTTTATTTTTTTACTCTTTTAGTCTTGAGTACTGGCACAGTTCGTTATTTTCCATGGGAGGATAGGCTTATGCCTAGAGTCCTGGGATTCAAGCATTGCATTTCCTGCCCCCTCTCCTTTTCAGTGAGTGACAAACACCAGTGCTGCCTTTATTGTCTACCCAAGGCTCACATCTCGGCTAAGTGCAGTATTTGCCGCTCCTTCCCTCCCAGAACTTGAGGGTTGAGAGCTAAGACATAAAATATCTGATGGAGGAGGACATGAGACCCCAATCGGATCTGGGCCAGGGAGTCCCCTGATATATTGGCCTCCGTCAAAGGGTAGTGCCCCTCCGAGCATGAGCTCAGAAGTCGAGACTAAGACTTGCAGACCTAAGGAGAAGATTTCTCATGAGAGTAAAGGGCACTCTCGCAAGCTCTTTTTCCAAAGCTGCCCCAAAGAAAAGAGATTCTCCCTGACTTCTTCAAAGTTGGGAGAAACCTTCTCAGCAGGAAAAAGTGGTACAAAGGCGCATGGATCTGTCAGCTCTGGTACTGGTTCCGACATGCAAACCAAAAGAGACACATCCACTGCCACTCCCTTTGACCTAGAGATTACACTTTGGGCTAATATTGTCATGGCCCCAGACAGATCAGTCTTCCACTGTGACCAGGGAAGCACCAGATCCAACAGCTCTACCAATTGACCTACCTCGTACCCTGGGGCAATCTGAGAACTACAGATGACATTTTTACTCTTCCCTATCCTCCTTTCCCTTCCTCTCATTTGTCTTTATTCAAAGACATAGTTACTCTGGAGGAGGAAGCTATTCCAAGGCCATGGAGCTGCTCTCCTCTCCCACCCGCAAGCCTCAGTACCCTACCGGATCCGCCGGTAGTCGGGATCCAGGTTTTTTATCCAGTGAGTCAGTCTCTCCAGAAGAGCCTCTACCCTCTCATAGAGAAAGAGCCCTAGACAAAAGCCCTAAGAGATCAGAGTTCCATCCTCTTACAAAATATAACTTTCCAAGAGACAGGTGGTACCCTGTCAAGAGGTCCTCGTCATACAGGCTGTATTGGATCTCTTAGGATTCTTATGCTAGGCACCCAGGATCAGAACATGAACCTTACTTACCATGTCCTTGCCAAGACCAGCCAGCCTCGTTGGAGTATGCAGAAGATGAAGATGAACCAGATCCATTGGTTCTGGGAGTGATTTCATCCTCTTTCCCAAATGAGGCTGTTACCCCATCTTTGCCAGCGCCGGCTGATGGCTACAGGCAACATCAGGATACCTACAAAGGATGGTATTTGAGCTCCAGATACAGCTTGAACTCCTAAGCTCTTCACCTCACACTTGAGTTCCTACGTATGTTAATGTAGATAAAAATGACAAGTGAATTGATCAGTTCAGCAAACAAACATATCGGACTGTCTCCATTTATCCCGGTCTTATTCTTCAGCTTTCAGCAAACAAACATATCGGACTGTCTCCATTTATCCCAGTCTTATTCTTCAGCTTGTGGCGTTTTCATCCCCAAAGACACGTGGCATGTTTTTTTTTTTAATATTTAAAGTTAATAGACAAGTAGAGAATGTTTGAATAGTGCTCTTTAGTTATTGTGTATTAGTGTGTGCAGTCAATCCTAATAACACAGACAAAACAAAATATACTAGGCAGTGTTTTCAATGTGGATAAAGTGCATTCATTTTTCACATCAGCAAAAGAATTGGTTTGTATGCATGTACACTAATATGAGAAAGTTAATATGTCATTTTTATAGCTATATTCCTTTTCTGAAATGCAAGATGTACTCAAGTTTACACATATGCTAATGTGATTCCTTATCAGGAAGACAAAAAAAATTCAAATGTAAATTTAAAAAAAGGAAAGATCTTTGCTCTTACGGGTATTGTGAAATTTAAAACATTTTCATGTAACAGGTCATTAAAAAGGAAACATTAAAAGTTCACAAGCTTGGTTTTTTAAACTTCGGATTAACCGATAGCCTTGTCACATATAATTATTTTTAACAGATTACATGTCCTAAAATGAACCATAATGCTCCTGATGTTCTCCTTGTAGTAGATAACTGGTGAATTTTTTGAAGCATAACTTTTATTTGTAAATATCATTCAACCTTTTCTAGCTGTCAGAAACAGAATGCTCTTAGTCTGAGTTGGAGCTGAGCCCAGGTCTCCAACTAGAACAGGGAAAATAACCTCTGAAGTTTGTGTCCTACAATAACTATACATTGTTGCTAACATACATACTGTGCTTTCTTCTCTAGAACGAGAAATAAAAACTTGTCTTCATGTAAATGCCACTAGTTTGTGTAAAGTACAGTAAAGCCATCTCTGACCCACATTAACACTGGCAACGTTTGGCAGCATAACTCTGTTCCAAAGCTATTTCTGTTTAACATGAGCTAAGTTAACTTTTTCCTGCTGTACTTAGCAGGAATTGTATCTGAGATAGCTGGGAATAGAGAAGGCTTTGGAGACTGGCCAATAAGCAGTCGGAGATATAAATAGGCTAATGAGAGGATGGAACAAGACACACTAAAAATGTACTTAATTATTAGTATTTATTGTGTTTCAGGGCTTTAGCTATGTAGTGAACGACCAATAGTATCATAGACAATAGAAACTGAAAAGACATTTATATTTTAGTCCTCATTCTCCACTGTCCTGCACCTGAGCAGTTATTTACACCCTACAGAGTGGGTTAGATTTTTCTCTCTTATCTTTGTTATAATAATCTTAATGGGTAAAATATTTTAAATAGTGCGATTCTTTTTTTCCCTCTTAGATGACATTGTCTCTTTATGCATCTAGGATGTGTGTTTTAAAAATATGTTACTGTGACTTTAAACTTCAGTGAAATTTGAATTTTTCAGAAGCATCCTGCTTAAATGGTGGGCATAGTTTTAATTGAAGATGTTCACCACTTAACGTTAATTATTATCTTCCATGAGTGTGGCTGATCATCTTGGTCTTCTCCCGTTTAAACCACTGTCGAAACTCCCATTGACTTGAACTGAAGCAAGATTGTGCCCCTTATTTATTACATATTAATGGTATGAAACATCACCACATAGCCAGATTTACACATCACTGAATTTTAAATTTCATTTTAGATGACCTGTTAATGAGAACAGATACTTCTAGAGAGTTGCTAAAGTTTAGGAAATGAAGCAACTTCCACAATCTGTATAGAAGACTTGCTGTGATTCTTGAGAGATTAAAATTGTTGCTAATGCTACAATTACAGGATTTTGTGTTGCCAAAAACTTTTCACATAGATTCATCTCTCCAGAGATGGCAGAGGTTATCAAATAGTTTTTGATTTTTAGGATAGCTATCCAGGGGTAAGCTTTATGTATTCTTAAACCCACCATATACAGTATTTTGCAAAGATTTCAAATTTTTTCTTAGAGGAAGAGAATCTTGTTTCACTTCTTCAGAAAGAAACCATCAAAACACACAGCTCTTACGTGAGGTGTAATGAACAATACATCTCGTCTTCCAAGTTTGTATGCATTAACTTATTTGTACAGCTGACTTGTGTAATTAGTTGACTCTTGCTGATACTTTCCATCATCTGTTGTAAATATTTGAGTAGTGGAGAAAACTTGTTTTGTAGTGCTTTACAGAAAGATAATTTTAAACAATTGCATTTGTGTGAATAAACTAATGTAATCTGGCGTTTACTCTGTAAATGCACATTGTATCATTTGAGCATTAGCCATTCAGTCAGCTAAAGCAACATGTGAGCTGAAAGAGACGGGGGGGGGAACATCCAAGAACAAAGAAAGTAATCAAAATGTTTTTCTCAATCCAGCATCATGGGTCATCCTGGCTGATGTTGGACTTTATTGTACACAGTTTCCTGTTTAAGAAAAAAAATTAAAGCATTATGGGAAGAGTGAAATTATCTGTGGAAATAGCCACTTTCCCTTTCAAAGTTATGTGTAGGACAGAAATGTTAAAACATTGCTGTAATGGGTCAGAATCTTCAGTCTTTGATTTAGCTTCATCAAACTGCTGACATTGGGATATAACAAACTGTTTGTCATATCTGTTGTGGTCTTTGAACCTTCATGAAAAATATGAATCCCATTTTGAAAATGTTCCTGTTTATATGTGAGAGATTGTCCTTGTGGTGTCATCTGGTGATGTCCTGCAAAGATTTAACATGCTATTTACTAGTATAATAGCTATTTCATCAAACAGTACTGCCTTAATGATCAGAAAAGGGAAAAAAAAAAACAATTCTTTCCATATTAAAAGACTTAAATCTATACACAAGCCATGTGGAGTACCTCTGTCGCTGTAGCAGATATTCTGCACTAAGTCTGACAGCAAGTAGTGTCATCTTTTGGAGGTGACTTCATAGTTAGTGCTTATAAATATATAATATAAGCCAGTGGTCCCCAACCTTTCGTCGAGCAGGCGCCAGACCACGAGCCACGGAGGACCGTGGCGGCGGATGAGCATCCACCGAAATGCTGCCGACAAGCGGCAATGTCAATAGGCGTTGCCGCCGAAATGCTGCCGATAAGCAGTGTCATCCAGAGGTGTTGCCGCTGAAAATCTGCATTTTGGCAGATGCTTGTCCGCTGGCGCACTTAGATGCGTTGGGGACCCCTGAAACAAGCCCTCCTCCGAAAATGAAGGTAAAAGAATCAGTTTGTCCACCATGATCTATATACAGAAAAATGGAAACGAATTAATTCTTTGCCCCACCTCTTTCCCCCCAAAGAAGTTTGACTTTGATATAGTGTGATTCCTCATTAAATCTATATTCTGTGTGATTGGTGCTCTGATACTACATTGACAAGAACCTTAAAAATACCCATAAATAAAATAAATTGTACCTATTTTTTGTATTTTAGACACTCTGTTCGCTATCATACCAAGGCATGTAGTATGAAATGCAATTTATATGAAAATTTAATTACACTATTTATAGACTCATAGACCCATAGACTTTAAGCTCAGAAGGGACCATCATGATCATCTAGTCTGACCTCTGACCACCCGTCCTGTAATAGACCCATAACCTCTGGCTGAGTTTCTGAAGTCCTCAAATCGTGATTTAAAGACTTGAAGTCTTTAAATGGCAGAGAATTTGCCATTTACACTAGTTTAAACCTGGAAGTGATCTGTGCCTGGAAGCTATCTGTGATAGCTACAGCAAGGTTTAAGAATCTGAAGTGCCTTTCAAAATCTCAGAGGGACGAGGTGTGGAGCATGCTTTCAGAAGTCTTAAAAGAACAACACTCCAATGCAGAAACTACAGAACCTGAACCACCAAAAAAGAAAATCAACCTTCTGCTGATGTCATCTGACTCAGATCATGAAAATGAACAGGCGTCGGTCCGCACTGCTGTGGAGTGTTATCGAGCAGAACCCGTCCTCAGCATAAACACATGCCCCTAGAATGGTGGTTGAAGCATGAAAGGACATATCAATCTTTAGCGCATCTAGCACGTAAATATCTTGCGACGCTGGCTACAACAGTACCATGAGAACACCTGTTCTCACTTTCAGGTGACATTGTGAACAAGAAGTAGGCAGCATTATCTCTTTCAAATGTAAACAAACTTGATTGAGCGATTGGCTGAACAAGAAGTAGGACTGAGTGGACTTTCAGGCTCTAAAATTTTACATTGTTTTATTTTTGAATGCAGTTTTTTTGTACATAATTCTACATTTGTAAGATAAAGAAATTGCCCTACAGTACTTGTATTAGGTGAATTGAAAAATACTATTTCTTCTGTTTTTTGCAGTGCAAATACTTGTAATCAAAAATAAATATAAAGTGAGCACTATACACTTTGTATTTTATGTTGTAATTGAAATCAATATATTTGAAAATGTAGAAAACATCTCACTACTCACCAAAAGCAAATCTAAGATGGCATCATCTCGTGTTGGTTCAGCAGCTACTTGGTGAAAAAATCTGTCCGCTATCTCATCCAGAAAATCTGGGCCCTATCATTATTAGTAGCATTTGTCCTCAAATCTGTATCGGGAAATTAAAGCTTCCCATAACCACATATTTCCCAGTAATATTTATTTCATTAAAAAAATTAAAGAGCTGTCTCTCTCTGTCTCCATTTAATTCTGTGGGGGTCTGTAGTTAGGGTGACCAGACAGCAAGTGTGAAAAATCAGGACAGAGGGTTTGGGGTAATAGGAGCCTATATAAGAAAAAGACCCCAAAATTGGGACTATCCCTATAAAATCAGGACATCTGGTCACCCTATCTGTAGTATACACAAGCACTATCCCAGGGGAACCTCTGGTAGCTTTCTTCCCCAAAGTGATTTGACCCAAACAGAGTCTGTCTTATCCATTCCATCACTTCTAATTTCTTTACAGTCTACTTCATCATTCATATACAATGGTACTCCCACCTTTACCTTTATTTCTGTCTTCGCTGAACAGCACATTCCCTTCAATACCTGTACTACAGTCATGTACTGTTTTTCTACCATGTTTCTGTTATCTCTAGAATATCTGGTTTCACTTCCTGCACCAGTAGTTCTAGTTCCTATGCCAGGCTGGGAAGATATTTAAAGAAATGGAGGCTCAAGTGATCTTCAGTGGGATTCTACCCTAGCCTCCATTTCTTTAAGCATCTTCCCCAGCCTGGCATAGTCTCCTTTGATGCATTCTCCCAAGAATCTAGCTGTATCATTTGTTCCCACATGAAAGACAATCAGTGGATTATTTTCTCCTCCCATTAGGATCCTCTTCAGCCTCAGGTCCTGATCCTGTATCTTAGGTCCTGGCAGACAGCACACCCTTTTGTTCTACGGATCAGCTCTGGTGATAAACCTGTCTGTTCTTCGTAATTGGGAGTCACCAGTCACATAGACCTGATGTTGGTGTGATTCTCTGGCCTACCTCCTGTTCTTTCTGACTGCAAGTCCTCTTGTCTTTTGTTCTCCCTTGCAATCTTCTGCAAGTCATACTGTATCCTGATGGGGTTCCAAACTCTGGGTATCTCCATTGACTCTTCCCCTCTTCTTATAGGTGTAGCCACTCTTCCCTTCTTTCTAGCCCTCCCCACTTCACTTACTACCTGCTGTGCCCTTTCTTCATTTTCCAGCTCAGCAAACCTTTCCTGAGCTCTACTTCTTCACTTCCGAGTCTTTTCCTCTGCTTGGTTCTCATAATCAGATGCTTCCACTGGCCACTTTCCTCACCCAGCAGTCTCCTCTCAGAGTTCTTCAGAGTCTGCAAGTCTTGACTCTTCTCTTCAGTGTCCTCTCACCTTCCCTCTATCATCTGCTTGAATCCTCTTTGAACCTCAACCATAGTTTTCACCTGCATCTCCACACCTCAGATGTTCTCTTCCATCAGCTCTATCAGGCGGCACTTCATACGTACAAAGCTCTTTTCAGATACCCACTCCAGGATAATCCACGGCTTCCACATCTGATCATCTTCATTGTCTCTTCCATTCTTTGGGTCATTACTACTGCCTCCTCTGTATCTGTCCTAGGAAAAATACAAAACACAAACAAGCACCAAAACGAAACCAGAACACCACACAATCCCTCCCCAAAACTCCCCTTAAAATCTCCCACTCAAACGCCCCTGTTTTCAGCTCTGTTTGCTGATTTTGTGCTGCTAGCTGGCTGCTTGGCTGTCTTTTATAGGCCCCCTAATCAGGCAAACCTCATCACCTAATCAGGACTCTGTCTCTCTCACAGCACACTGCCCCCTACCAGCCTGTGCAAACTGGTAGGGGGCAGTGTGCTGTGAGAGAGACAGAAAACAAAACAAAAAACACACAAACTCACTCACTGCCCCTAAGGAATAGCGGCTTGCCTTCTCTCTTCTCCAACAGAACTTCCCACTCAAATTCCCGTTTATTCAGTAGTCATTCTTGAAAATAAGATCCTCATCCACATTAGAATCTAACAGATTTAAAATACTACTTTAAAAAATAGAGAGGCAAAATGTCTTGCTTTGCCATGAATTAAGAAATATTACTGTTGGTCCATCTAAAAGTAAAATAACGTAGTGGTGAATGCCTCAAAAGCATATAATGGAAAATCAACAACACCCTTAAATATAGCGACATTGCAGAACTCCTCTGTGATTAAACTCATTCTAGCTAACCTTTAGCATAGTAACCCAGGGCCCAGTCAAAAGCCCACTGAAGTTAATGGTAGGATTGACTTCAGTGAGCTTTGGATTGAGGTCCAAGTTTGTGGTTGATCTGCACTCAGCTCTCAATATATTTTAAGGGCTACATGCCATCTGGTGCAAAGTTAGGTTTTCCTTGAAGTTACACAAACCTTTAACATTCTTCTAGCTTTTAAAACATATTTCAACTTAATCTCAGCTCCTGATAGATCAGCAGCATTGTGATCCTCCATGCAGATGGCTGCAGATCCATTTGGGTTTTTATAAACCAGTTACTGAACAGAAAACACTCTACATTTAGCAGTATTTCCTAGCAGATATTCACTGTGTTTTGAGGATAGTCTGAGCTATATCTTGGCACTTCGAGAAATTAGTGTTTGACATTTGAGGTTCAGTTATATATATGAGAATAAAGATCATGTTAATGGTAGCATCGAATCAAATTTTCTTATAAAAAGTTAAATGATTTCTTTTTAACGTGCTATATAATGTTTGGTAAGTTTGTGTTTCTCATTAATTTGCAACCTCCTTTACAAAAACATACTATTCTATGGCCTTTCTGTACCCCAGTTCACCAAAGCTCACTATTACACAATGTTTATCTTCACTGAGTCACTGACCCATTTGCTGATGGTTGAATTTTCTATACTATTCTCTGCAATGTGATTTCAGTCTCTCCTTTCCAGGTATTTGAAATATTTCAGTTTCTCCTCTTATTTCCCAGCAGCAGCTATGTAATTTTCCATTGCTTCAGAGTCACTTGTTTATCCTCTTTTCAGTCCACAGTGTTCTCAGTATATAGAGGGAAATCCAATTTTTAAAAAAAAAATTAACAATGAGACCTTTTAGCATTATTGATGCTACTTCATTTCCTAACTTAAAAAGTAAGCTATATGGACAAAAAATAGGTTTTGGAATTTGAAAGTGAAAAACCAGGTGAGACTATTTAAAATAATACTTGATACCTTCTCAGGTTGGTTATTTCAGTGAAAGAAATTATATAAATACATGATATTATTTGGCAAGTATATTTTTATACCTCAATGAAAAATGATCCAGGATTTCTCAAATACTCAGGGCTCTGCTCAATCTGAGCTCATGATCATCACTGTCTTTCAAAGCTCAACTTGGGTTTGTGTGGCAAAGCACTTATAAATTAGAGGATAGCATTGTGAATATATGTAGACTGAATTCCATAAGAACACAGTACGGTCTCATTTATGATATGAAGTAAATTAGCAAGCGGACATCATCTAAAGATACTGTACACATCTTAAAAGAAGATTACCGATATTGGGTTTCACCTTGGCCCAGAATGAGAGCAAGGAGCTAGGACTGTTTCAATATACTAATGCCAAAAGTCCGTCTTGGAGGCAACTAAGAAGGTCAGTGCTTCTTACAACAAAGGTCATGCTTCCAAATAAAAACATTATGCTTGGCAATATCTTATGACCATTTTTGGTCTTTTTATTACTGCAAAAAGACAAAATGGTTCTGTAAAATGCACAGTGGTGTAATTCTGACTTGAGAGCTTCAGTTTATAGATGCATTTGGATAACTATAATTGAAGTATAATAAATCAAAATGCAGTGAACTTTGCAATATGTAATAAGCATTTGCTATGTTTATAAACTGATTATGAAAGAATGAAAAAGTGTGACTGTTAAGTCATGAAAAGAAATAGAATGACCATTTTCCAGTAATACAAGTTATGTGGTTCTCACGCTGGAGCCATGCTTCCAGTGTGTCAGTTAGTGGGAACTTTCAAAGCTATAACATTTTGACAGCTACTGCTCTCCACATCAACAGTCACAAGGTAAAAAAACATACAATATTTACATTTATTAAAACATTTGTAAGCAATTCAGAGCAAGGAATTTCATTGTCTATAAAGTTCCTAGTTCACTTTTGACACTATATATGTAATATACGTTACTCTAGCTGGAAATAATGGTGATGATATGAATTTTAAGTTGGAGATAAATGTACTATATTTTAGAGCTTATAAAAAATTGAGCTAGGTTTGGGGCCAGGAATAAGAGACTGGCTCTGTATCTTGTCCAAGTCTCCCTTAGGCAAAAGCTGCATGTTGTTTAAAGATAGAATCATAGACTATCAGGGTTGGAAGGGACCTCAGGAGGTCATCTAGTCCAAACCTCTGCTCAAAGCAGGACCAATTTCCAGACAGATTTTTGCCCCAGATCCCTAAATGGCCCCCTCTGGAATTGAACTCACAACCCTGGGTTTAGCAGACCAATCCTCAAACCACTGAGCTATCTCCCCCCCCTTTTAATCAATAGATGGTTATATGACACGAATAAATTCCTAGAACCAAACTAAGATGCTCAGTTTACTTGTAACTGAATGGCTTAAGACATTCATAACCCAGATCTATCTGCAAAGGAGGTTACATTACTCTGATTATACCACGTTTATCACTTTTCCCTTCCAGTTCCCAGAAGTTGAATTTCAGTCTAGCTTGCATGTGTGAAAAGTGTGCAGTCATTTTGATCATTCCTTCTAATAAGCAAGGAATCAGACAACTTCCTAAGGAATTGAAAGCAGTAGTCCTCTATTGATTGATTTCAGTGGGGGCTGTTCCTTTCTTACCACTTAGCACCAGTGGTTTAGGGCTGCTGGTGGTAAATGCTACTTTATTTTTGT
Organism: Malaclemys terrapin pileata; assembly: GCF_027887155.1. Classification (NCBI taxonomy): domain Eukaryota; kingdom Metazoa; phylum Chordata; order Testudines; family Emydidae; genus Malaclemys; species Malaclemys terrapin. The sequence goes on from NC_071509.1 coordinate 97,749,990, forward strand.
GTCTATAGCTGGCAACAGAAAACCTTGAGTCCCAGCACCAACGGCTTTAATTGCCTTTATCTTTTTACAAATACACTATTTGAATCTGTGCATAATAAACAGTATGGTATAAACAGACTTAGATCCATTATTCAAGATAAAGACCCAGTTTCATCTCCTGAAAATGTTAACATTTACAGACAGTTCTGCTTATTTTCAATAATTCTCTTTCCCTTTGGTTTTATTACTTAGGACATTTGCATGCCTCACTTTTAAATCCCAATCCTCCGTTTGTCACATGACACACAGTTATTTCTGCAGTGATAATTATAATGTCAAAAAGACAAAATCATGACTTCAGGTGAAGAATAAGCAGAAGAACCAGAAAACATAATAAAGATTCTGTTTCCACACAATGACTCTAGTAATAAAGAATCAGGAAAAAACAGAAAATAACAGCTGTATGATTTTAAAATAGTTTCTAACTGTAATCTTTTTGTTTTTCATGATCCATCAGCTACTACTGAAGGGTAAATTACCTAAGTTTTTTTTAAATAGCTACAAAAATAAAATGCCAGTGATGTCACAACACTGGAGAAAACATTGCTTTTAATCAAGTCTCACAGTAGAATTCTTGACATTTTTTTTGTAGAAATAAATTTAATCTAATCATTTTGTAATTTGCGATTAAAACTAGTTGGAGAATTATAGATCTTTGGAGCAGATACTGCAAACACATGCATGTTTAATTTTATTCATGTATTAGTCCTATGAAGTCAATGGGACTCCTCACATGAGTGAAGTTAAGTGTGTGTGTATTTGCAGCAGGGGACTTAGAGAGACAAAAGAGCTATTAGATCACCTCGTCCACCCCCTTTCCAGTGCAGAATGGTTGTCTTCTGTACATTTACTATTGAATTGTCCAGTCTAATTTTAAATACCCCAGGTAATGGAGTTTCCATCTTATACCTGAGAGGACAGTTCCACAGTTTAATTGTCATTGATTCTTCGGAAGTTTTTTCTGAAATTCAGGCTAATTTTCCTTGTTTTAATTTCATTCATTTTTCTCATAGTAATTTGCCCTTTGGAATCCAGAGTAATTCCTTATCCCTCCTTATTTGCACCCTTCAGATATTTGTAGACTAATGTTATGTCCTTCTCTTATCGGTCATAAATATTTAACTCTTTATTTGTGTTTGTCCCACCAGACTTGTAATAATCTGTGCAGCTGTTCTTGATTCTTCGAGTGATTGTACCTGTGCATTCCACTCCAAGTGTGTGCGCACCCTGATAACAGTTGCCAGAAATGTTTCCCTCAGTAGTACCAGTCAGGGCGGCTCGAGTTCCCTCTGCTGCCGTGCGACTATAGCGCTGGTATAAAACACCCAACAAACTCCATGGCCCTCAGTTCCTCCTTACTGCCTGTGACAGTCGCTGGAACTGCTCCTTGCTTTGGCAAGCTTTCTCAATGGTCTTCTTTTTCTTACATCTGTACATAGTTAGTTGTAGTCAGTTTTAGTAAAGTTCTGGAGCTTCATGTTTTAGTGGAGTTTGTCATTCCCTGGTGATGAGGTGTGGTTCAGTTACCAGGCTTTAAGCCCTGCACCTCCTGCAAAAAGGCTGTGCCCCTGAGTGACTCACATTCAAGCTGCCTGAAGTCCCTCGAGAAGCTCATGTTGGGAACCATTATCAGATCTGCAGAGACCTTAAGCCTTGCACAAAGAAGGACTGGGAAGCCAGGCTGAAGTTTTGCTCCTGGAGGCAGCACTGAGACCTCCATCTGAGCCAAGTCGGTCAGACTCAGCACTGAGTGCCTCAGTGTCGTAAGGAATGCTCCTCCTACCATACCCTAATCCCAGCACCGATCGCCATCCCCACAAGAAACAGTTGGCCGACGGGACACTCCCTGGCACTGAAAGCAGCCAGGCATGGGTATCAGAGTAGAGTGCAATCTAAACCAGGGCACTCCTCTATCTCAGTACCGTTGAGTCCAGTACTGGATGAGCCATCTACATCTATGAGACAGCGTAGTACCGACCACACCGGAGGTGTTTGACGATGCCAAAGATCTTCTCTCGCGATCAGTACCTGTATTACTGGCAGTACGAGTCAGTGTTATTGGTGCCGGCGGTCAGGAGGGAACCTATTGGAACCTGTCATCTTTTGGTACCATGCCCTTCAGTACTGTCAAAAGGGAAACGGCTATGCTTGCTGGTAAGCACCAGTGTCTGCCACTGGTGAGAACCACAGCACTGTGGTCACAGGACAGAGACTCGTCATCTTCTGAGTCGGAAGTTAGTCTTACCTCTCTTGTCCGAAGAGTCATTCCCATTTCTCCCACAGGCATTTGTACTGTTCCATGGACCCGGGCACAGCAGTACCATTGAGTGCATAGCCAGGTGGTCACTGGGGACCTATGCCAGTTTGGTGGCCCTTTTGGAACCCGTAGAGTTTCCCCAGATTTCAGGGCTTATTCCAGGTGCTCCTATTGGGTGGCCTGCTCCTGATTCCAGTACCAAACTACAGGAGCCAGCTCAGTGGGATAGTGCCAAGGCAGAAAAGGCGGCCTCCTCCTCCCCTGATGAGGCAATCTCAGGCGGGGATGTCACCTTCTGTGGATGACTATAGGGCTCCCCAAGAGTTGTTGAAGAGGGAGGCCTTAAATCTGGGCATGCAGGTAGAGGTAGTGAAGGAGCTCTCCCATAGCTTAGTTGACATTTTGCTGCTGCAGGCCTATCAAAAGTAGCCCTGCCTCTTAATGACCTCTTAATGTTAAGACCTTGTGGCATAGCCCTGCACCCTTCTCCCCATGTCAAAAAGAGCCCGAGCAAAAATCCATGTCCAGGGTTATGAGTACCTGTACACCCATTTCCCCTCTTCTCCCCGCTGCCCCCTCTGCCGATTCCTGGTGGTATCCGCTGCCAATGAGAAAAAGACAGGATCATCAGGGTGCAACCCCAAAATCAAAGGACTCAAAGAAATTGGACTTGTTCAGTAGGAAAGTTTATTCTACTGGGAGGTTGCAACTCAGAATTGCAAATCAGCAGGTGCTGCTAGGCAGGTATGATTTTAACATATGGGACTCCATGCAGAATTTCAAGGACTTGCTCCCACGAGAGTCTAGGCAAGATTTCTCGCTGGTGGATGAGGGAAAGTCAGTAGCGAGGGCCTTATTACAAGCTGCTTTGGATGCAGCTGACTTGGCAACCAGGTCCATGGCTTCAGCAGTTGTCATGTGCAGGAATTCGTGGCTACAGTCCTAGGGACTCCCACAGGAGGTCCAGCAAACCCTTCCAGCTTTGCTTTTTTCAGAACAGACCCAATGCAAAGCTGCACAGGTTAAGACTCCAGGGCAACCCTTAAGTCCCTTGTATTGTACACGCCAGCACCGTCAATGAAGCACTACAGGCCTCAACAGCCCATCTGGTACTCTGCCCTGGCTGCCCATCAGGATCCACAGAGAAAAAGAAGCAGAGGTTTTAGACATAGGCCACTACCCCCTTCTACCTCAATGTCAATGCTTGCCCCATCTAAACATCCAGGGGATTCTAAGCAGGCATTTTGACAAGACTCGAGGATGCCATACCAGTTCCTGCGATGGCAGACTCTGTTTCTCCTTTGTTTCAAACCGCCCTTCCCACTTCCACCATGCTCAGCACCCAACAGTCCATGATGATATAGGATCATGCACTGAGAAAATGGGAAACACCCTCCAGTTTATTTCTTCTACTCCTTCTCACCCTGCTCCTCATCTCTTTTCACGGCCTCCTCTCATGAAGAACTTCTGTCCCGGAAGATTCAATCTCCCCTTCAAATGGGAGCCGTGGAAGAGGTTCCACAGAATTTAAATAGGAAGGGGTTCTACTGCCATTATTTCTTAATCCCAAAAGCCAAGGGACGTCTCAGACTGATTTTTAGACCTGCATCAGCTCAACAACCATCTCAAGAACATAAAGTTTCACATGGTCACAGTGGCATCCGTTATCCCTTCCCTGGATCCGGGGATTGGTATGCCATCCTTGATTTAAGAGACACCTATCTTTATATATCAATATACCGTGGATACAGAAGGTTCCTCAGATTGGTAGTGAATCACTGGCACTACCAATTCATGATCCTCCTATTTGGCCTGCCTGCAGCTCCGCGAGTGTTCACAAAATGTATGATGGTAGTCCAGCCATCCTGGAGAAATTAGGAGTGCTAGTCAAGGGCCAATCTAGGGCTCAGGTAGTGTCCAGTATTTGACTAATCCAGTTGACGTTCAAGGCCCAAGCCTTTCTGATAAATGTAGATAAGTCTACACTCACTCCAGCGCAGAGGACAGTTCATTGGAGTGGCATTCAACTCTACTCAGGCCAGAGCGTACCTCCCAGAGGGATATTTCTAGTCAGTCACATCCCTGATAACACCTGAAGTGTCATCCAATCACAAAAGCCTTATGTGGTACAACATGCAAGGCTGCATGTCAGACCCCTCCATGTGGCTGGCCTCAATGTACTTGCCAAACTGCCATCATCTGGACTCTATACATATGATGCCTCCTCAGACTCTCATCTCCCTCAATTGGTGGTTGGATCAGCTCACTGTTTGTATCGGTGTTCCCTTTATACGCACTCAACCGTCTATAACCCTCGTCTCTGACACGCAAGTGCTAGGGTGAGAAACCTACCTGGGGCCACTCGGAACTTAAGGCCTCTGGTGGAACTTTCACTCCACATCAATGTCAGGGAACTCAAGAGTGTTTCATTTGGCTTGTCAGGCCTTCCTGCCCCACATTGCAGCCAGAAACTTGTTTGTTCTCATGGACAACATTGCAGACAGGGTATATCTCAACAGGCCAGGAGGAGCTCACTCTTCCCTTCTTTGTCAAGAAGCAATTCAGCTATGGAAGTTTTGCATAGCCCACTTGATCAGCTTCTTGGAACGCAAAACGAGCTGGCAGATCACCTCAGCAGATCTTTCTCCAGTCACCACGAGTGGTCTCTTTGCCTGATTGTGGCAAGGGACATTTTCCGACAGTGGGGGACTCCCCACCAACATTGGTTCTCCACTCTTCTAGGCCCTTCAGTGGCAACTCCAATCCTGCTTCTGTCACATACGGGCCTGATCTCCCACGACCATGGTCGGCTGCTCCACCCAAATCTGAGTGCCCTTCACCTAACAGCCTGGAAGCTCTGTGGCTAAATCCCACGGAGCAGGCTTGCTCAGAGCAAGTTCATCAGGTCCTATTAGGTAGTAGAAAGCCCTCTACCAGGGCTACTTACCTCTTAAAGTGGAAGTGGTTCTCTGTCTGGACATTCCAATGTGGTCATCCTTCCAAGATATATTTGATTATCTATAGCACTTAAAACAGCAAGGCTTAGCAATCTCCTCTATCAGTGTTTATCTGGCAGCAATATCAACTTTTCACCTTTGGGTAGATAACCATTCCATTTTTTTTAAATGACATGTCTGTCCTATTCCTCAAAGGTCTACAAAGGTTATACCCTTAAGTGAGAGAGACCGTTCCTCCCTGGGACCTAAGCTTATGGAACTACTGTTTGAACCTTTAGCAATGTGTTCCTTACTATACCTCTTCTGGAAAGTGGTTTTCTTAGTGGCCACGCTTTGGCCAGAAGGGTCTCGGAGCTCCGTGCCCTCATGTCAGAGCCTCTGTACATAGTATTCTTTAAAGATAAGGTGTGTTTATGTCCTCACCCCAGTTTCCTGACGAAAGTTCATACCAATCAGGCAATCTACTTACCTGTCTTCTACCTGAAGCCACCTGCAAATAGGAATGAACAATGCCTTCACTCATTGGACATTAGATGAACCCGAGCTTTCTACATAGAAAGAACTAAACCATTCTGAAAGACCACCCATCTGTTTGTAGCTGTAAGGGTCAGGATAAGGGTCTCCCAATCTCTTCAGACAATTTCATCTTGGATTACTTCATGTATTCGCACTTCTTATGATCAGGCGGGTTTTTGCCATCAGCTAACCTGACTTCACATGCTACAAGGCCACAAGCATCCTCAGCAGCATTCCTAACGCAGATCCCTATTCAGGACATTTGTAAAGCAGCAGCCTGGTTGGGCACACATTCTCCTCCCATTACACCATCACTCAAGAAAAAAGAGATTATGCCACTTTTGGTCCAGCTGTTCTGCAGTCAGTATATCCATGAACTCAGATCCCTCCACCTTTTCAACTGCCAAAGTCACCTAGAATGGAATGCACATATGTAATCATTTGAAGAAGAAAAAACAATGACTAACCTTCCATAACTACTGTTCAAGATGTGTTGCGCAAGTCTATTCCATGAACTGCCCTCCTGCTCCTCCTACATCGGAGTTTTCTAGAAAGAAACTGAGGAGGTGCGGGATTGGCTGTGCACTTTATACCAGCGCTATAGGTGCATGGCAGCAGAGGGTCCTCGAGCTGCCCCAATGGGTGCCACTGAGGGAAATTTCCAGCAACTGTGCTCAGGGTGCGCACACACCTAGATTGGAATGGACATGTGCAACACATCTCAAAGAACAGTTGTGGAAAGTTAGTAACCAGTTTTTACCCCTGCTGTTTGTCATACTTGGTCAATACCTGTCACCTCAGTGAGTGTAACAACGTTTTCTCTGCTTACCACATTGCATCCTCATATCGGTTCCAAATTGCTGCAGGTAAAACTGTTCTTTATCATCTTCTCTCATTTTACCATGCACACATACACACTCATAAATATTTGTGCTGTTTACAATCTTCTTCATCCTTGCCTTCATATTTCTGACCAGCTATAGTCTGACCTACATGTTATTTCTTGTCTCCCCTAATCCCCAGATGTGTAAAGTAGGGCCATGTTGATTTTGTGATTACTAAGCTTGAAGCAGTGGCACTTAAAGGATGACATACAAATAATTGCTTAATAACAAAAAAGCTAATATTGCTCTGTACATTAAATTTAGGTTTACTCCCAGTGGAATAAGTCTAGTAAATTAATGGCTTGTTTACTAGCGAACATAATGTTTATCCCTTTTTCTACTGTTTACTATAGAAATGATTTTTTCTTAAGAGCAAAGAAATATTTCTTGCTCTCTTTTTTTCACACTAATACAGTGGTTTCCAACCTACGATGGCAGAGGCTCCAGAACTGACCAGTCGATTGCGATTTCTGAGCCACTAAAAGTCTGGCAGCGCAGCGTGCCGCTACCAGAAGCAGTTGCCTGCTGGCATGTCTCTGCAGCTCCTGAGAGAGGAGGAGGTGGCTCCATGCACTGCCCTCACCCCCAGCACTGTCCCTGCAGCTCCCATTAGCTGGGAACTGGCTAAGGGAGCTGTTGGGGTGGCGCTTGCAGGTGTGGGTAGTGCACGGAGACCCGCTGTCCCCCCTCACCCCGCAGGGGCTGCAGAGACATGCCAGCAGCCAGATGCTTCCAGGAGCAGCCTGTGGTAAGCACTGCCCGGCTGGAGCCTACACCTTGTATCCCCTCCCAAACCCCAGCCCAGAGCCCCTCCTGCACCAAACTCCCTCCTAGAGCCCACACCCTTTCCTGCACCCCAATACTCTGCCCCAGCCCGGAGCCCCCTCCTGCACCCAAACTCCTTCCCAGAGCTTGCATCCCTCACTCCTGCACCCCAACCCCTTGCCCCAGGGTCAGCCCCCTCCCACAATCCAAACCCCTCAGCCCCAGCCCAGAGCCTGCACCCCCTCCCGCACCCCAATCCTCTGCCCCAGCCCAGTGAAGGTGGGGGAGAGCAAGCAACAGGGAGGGGAGAATGGAGTGAGCGGGGAAGAGCCTTGGGGAAGGGGTGGGGTAGATCCTGGGTTGATCTTAAAGTGAAAAAGTGATCTTGTACTTAAAAAGGTTGGAGATCACTGCTGTAATACTATCCCTTTAATAAGATGCATTCTTTTTCTTGAAGAATTCACAATCTTGATGCTCCTGATTCAATAAAAATTTAGTATTTGCTAAATGAGAGCTCATTTTACTATTTGCTTTGTGTAAAAATCTGCTGAAGTGTCACAGACAAAGTATTCTGTTGAGACCTTTCTGTGAATATTTGCTGTATTTCCCCTTTCTAGGGACATTTGCATTAAAACAAGATTTTTTTAAAGAATTCATCTACTCTTTCTTATACACCCTCTGAAGTATTCTTTGATTACGCTGCTCTACAGCCAAAATGCGTCTGAAATAAATGTAGTCAAACTTTACTAATTCTGGGTCACTGAGAACGAAAATGATGCTTAAAATTGTTGATTGGCTCTAGTTTTCAAGATATGCTATTGGGTCAGTATATACGACCCTTGACTTGGGAATGGCGGAGGATAAGTGAGTTATAAAGGGAAGGGATCTCAATTTAAACCAGAAATGACTAAAATACATCTTTGACTGGATCTATGAATAAATCTATGACTGGGTTTGGACAGTACTTGCTTTTTAGGCAAAACAATGAATGATGCAATCTGAAGCTGGTATTGCGTCATACATGATATGAATTGCATCATGTTATTCCTAGAAGTCATGGATGATGCAATCATAACGAAGCTTACATCACTCTGCTGAACAAATTGCCCTATATCAGCTCTAGAAATCATACAGTGTCGTGCTCTCTTATTTGTCAGTGTTTGATTTTGCAAAGGGACACATTTCTGTTTAGCCAAAGTGAGCAGAGATGCCTCGTACTTGTGTGAACAGTGCAGATAACTTCTGCTATGTTTGTGGTGAAGTGACTTTTGCATCACAAAAGCGCAGTATAACCACTATGGTTAAGAAAGCCTATCACCTTTATTTTGGCTGCAAAATTGGAGATCAGGACAAGAGATGGGCCCCACACATATGCTGCAACACTTATGCAACAAATCTTTGCCAGTGGTTGAACAGGAAAAGGAAATCTATGCCTTTTGCAGTGCCAATGATTTGGAGAGAGCCAACAGATCATACCAGCAATTGTTACTTCTGCATGGTGCCTCCAGTTGGGAAAGGTGTGTCAAAGAAGAAAAAATTCCATCAGCTATACGCCCAATACCACACGGAGAAGGACTGCCGGTTTCTGATGCATCAGAATCATTCTCACTTGAGTCAGACGAGGAAGAGGATGAAACTTCTGGTCCTGAACCATCAATGTCACAGGACCCACATTTTCTCCCATCCTCCTCCTCTGAACCACACCTCATAACACAAGGTGAACTGAATGACCTTGTCAGGGATTTGGAACTACCCAAGAGTAAGGCAGAGCTGTTGGGCTCCAGACTACAGCAGTGGAATCTCCCGGCAGGTGATGTTAGGGTTTCCATGTTCCGTGACCGTCAAAAGGATCTTGTCCCATTCTTCTTCATGGAAGGTGATCTTGTAGCCTGCAACAACATCGATGGTGTGATGGCAGCCCTCAACATCGTTCACGATCCAGATGAGTGGAGACTGTTGATTGATTCATCGAAGACGAGTCTTAAAGCTGTTTTACTGCATAATGGCAATGTTTTGCCTCAATTCCAGCTGGTCATGCAGTCCATATGAAGGAAACCTATGACAACATGAAACAACTTTTGAGGTACATAAACTATGTCCAACATCAGTGGAAGCTTTGTGGCGATTTGAAGGTTGTTGCTCTCTTGCTTGGTCTGCAGACTGGATACACAAATTATTGCTGTTTTCTCTGCGAATGCGATAGTCGTGCAAGAGATTCCCACTACATCAAGAAAGATTGGCCACTCCGACAGTCATTGGAGCCTGGGAGGAAAAGTGTTCTGCATCCACCACTTGTTGAATCAAGGAAGATTTTGTTACCACCCTTACACATCAAGCTGGGTCTGATGAAGAACTTTGTCAAGGCCATTGACAAAACACAAGCAGCTTTCAAGTACCTCCGTGGAAAATTTCCAAGGTTAAGTGAAGCTAAGATAAAGGAAGGTGTCTTTGTGGTCCTCAGATTCGTGAACTTCTTCAAGATGATGCATTTGACCATGCACTGCGTGGCAAGGAAAAGACGGCATGAAAAGCCTTCCAGTTAGTGGCAATAAATTTTCTCGGAAACAACAAGGCAGACAACTACAGGTTGTTGGTGGAAAACCTCCTCAAGGCATACAAAAGCCTCGGTTGCAACATGTCACTAAAGATACATTTTTTGCACTCTCATCTAGATTTTTTTCCACTGAACTGCGGAGCAGTGAGCGACGAGCACGGCGAGTGATTTCACCAGGACATTGCAACAATGGAGAAACGCTATCAGGGCAAATGGAGCCCATCAGTGCTTGCAGACTATTGCTGGACTGTGACAAGAGATGCTCCATTTAATGAATACAAGAGGCAAGCCAAGAAGCGCCGAGTAGACACTGAATAGGACTAAACTATGTACAGAATAGTTTTTTGCCTTTTGTTTCATAATAAACTTTATTTATATAACCCTTTTGCTGATTTTTAAAGTGTTACATAAACAGGACAGGTGAAATATTATCATGTAAAGCAACCATAAACACATGAAAAGACCTAGGTTTACAATTTATGATTAAAACTCTACCATCTACACAATATACATAGACATAAAATGTAAAAACTTAAGTATCTTAGAAACAGTAGCCAATCAGTTGTTTTAATTGTCATATTTGAATTCAGCACATGACAATACATAATAAATAGCACATTTTATCTCTGAAGCAGACGACTTCTCAAAAATTGTAGATAATCTCCATAGCAGTGATTTGACACATCACAAAGAGATTCATGATTTCAGGGATAAATGGTAGAATCAAATAACTCTTATAGTAAAAATATCTTTTAATTGCAGGAAAAAGAAATACAGAAAAGTTATGAAACAAGCAGAATTATTTCTAAATGTTTTTCATAAGGCATCAACAGCTGTTTAAGATTTAATGAATAATTGGGATATTCTACATTCATCAGGTTGCAACTCAGTTTAATGCCATCTAGATTTTTTGTGCTTCTGTTTGATAGTCTCATTTTACCCTGTATAATCAGAACATTGATTAGAGGCGTTTTTTCCAATTTAGGCATCTAAACTACTTATCCTTGGAAATCTGACTCTAAGATGTTTTATACCATCAGTAGTGGTTGATATCCAGGTTTCAGGATTAGACCATCATAGGGAGTAGAGGGAATCCATAATGAGATTCCTGTGTGGACACAGTCCCAAACTGTCTTTTCCAGTATGGAAACCTCTCCTTCTCCTTTCCCAGCGTTTTTTCTAGATTTGCCTTACTTCCCTTACTGATGTCAATTCAGGGAACAGTGGTATAAGAAAAGGCAGAGCAAAAACAGCATTCAGGTGGGGAGAGCCATCAGTGGTGAGGCAGTCAGTTGGTAAGATGTTCTCTGATCACGCAGGTAGGTTGACTCTTCCAAAACTTCCAAGAATACATGGGATGGTAAGCTGTTTTCCTTCTGCAGCTGGAGTTAAGTAGATATATCAAGTTGTTAAACTTCCTTTTTACTGGTTGTGGGATTTTTTGGTTTATTTTGTCTTTCTTCGTGAAATTCTGCCTAATGTTAAAGTTCTTTGTATAATATAGTAATGACGACCATATAGATTTTTTAATGGCCCAAATACTTTGTATTTTTGCTAGTTGGTTGGAAAGATAATTGGATTCAGGCCAGGACATGGAACTGAAACCATGTTAGTGGTACTAACGGGTCATCTACTCCTGTCAGTGGATAGAAGAAAGATGTCTATTCTCATCTTCCAAGACCTCTGCAGTATTTGATGCTGTTGACCAGGAGATACTACTGTCCTGTCTGAGATATCTTGCTCTAGTCAATTGCTCATGTACCAGTATACATGTAAGATGGGCTGTGTAGATAATAATTTAAAATGTGTTGTTCATTTGTATTACAATAACACCATTAGCCTCAGTCAGGGCCCTATTGCACTAAGTGCTATACACGTACACAGAAAGATACAGTCCCCTCCCTCAACTGCTTACAGTCTAATTTAAAACAAGGTGCATAAAATGTTCCAAGCAATAAGGGAAGAGGGGGAAAGAAGACAAGGGTGAACAACAGGATCACATGATTATGTAGGTTGGCTATTGCTTATCTTAGTGGTTCCAGCTGGCTCGGAGATTGTCACTTCCTGATGAATGATGACCTAACCTCAGTTTTTCCTGGCTTTGTCATTTCTCAGCTGGATTACAGCAATGCCATATGCCTTCAGCATTTAGGAAACTTCAACTGATACAGAATGCTACAACATGTCTCCTCAGCAACCCAGGTTACCATGAACGCAGACCTATCCTCCACTCCCTACAATGGCTTCCTGTAGAATTTTTAATCAAGTTCAAGGTCTTGGTCCTTCCTTTCAATGCACTCCATGACCTGAGCTCAGGATATCTAAAAGACTACCTAATCACCATATTTGGGGTTGTGAAGGATTTTTTCCCCAGGTCGTATTGGCAGGGATCCTAAGGGTATTTTGCCTTCCTCTGAAGCGTGAGTCACTTTCTGGTTTAACCTAGAATAAATGGTAGGTCCTATGTAACTTCAAGTCTTTAAATCGTTATTTGAGGACTTCAGTAACAGTCTGAGGTTGTGGATCTATTACAGGAGTGGGTGGATAAAGTTCTGTATAGAGATTAGATGATCACAGTGGTCCATTCTGGCTTTAAAGTCTGAGTCTAAACTTCTGGGATAAAGACCATGATTGACATCTTCATTCTTCTGGCACAACAGAACTCTCTACAATAAGAGTAAAGCTAGTCTGGGTGCGGGACAGAATTTTCTCAGGGTCTCATCCAAGACTGTGGAATAAACTCACCCAAAAACTAAGGACCATCTCAAACCTCACTGCCTTGTACTCAAAGTGCAAGGTGAATTTTTTACCTTGTTTTCTCTAACAGAAATACATAGCAATATGTGTATATTTAAAATTTCTACCAAAACAAGACCCCCCACTGTAATACTGCTCCCTGTGGAGAGAGAATGATGGACCAAACAACATGTGACCGATGTTAGTCGCATTACTTAATGCCCTACTAGAAGGCACTCAGATACTATGATGATGGATGATATAAGAACCTCTGTAGTAGGGGTGGCCAACTGGTGGCTCCGGAGCCACATGCAGCTCTTCAAAAGAAAATATATGGCTCCTGCCAGGAGCCAACTCTGGGGGAAAAAATGGTGGGTGCTCAGCCATCGGCAGCCCTATCAGTACCCCGCCTCTCCCCCAGCGACAGCCAGTGTTGTCCCCACTCATCAGTACCTGCCCCGCCCACTGGCCACGATCAACTGTTTCGTGGCGTTGCAGCTCTGGGAAGGAAGGGGAGGAGCAAGGATGTGGCGCCCAGCCCCTCCCACTGCGATCAGCTGTTTTGCAGCATTGAAGCGGCTCAGGGAAGGAGGGGGAGAGGGAAGGACGCAGCACCTAGCCCCCCTCCCTCCCTCAGCCCCACTGCCATTGCAACAGATGGGGCTCCATCCATGTGGGGATCTGTGAATGGATTAGTAGGGCTTTGTAAGTCTGACGAGAGTTTTCCCGAATTTTGGACATTTCACTGTATTATTCATCATGAGCAACTGGTATCTAAAAATCTCCAATTTGATCACGTTTTGAAACCAGTCTTGCACATTGTGAATTTCATTCGCTCAAATGCACTCAATCACAGACAATTTCAAAATCTAATCGAAGAACTGGATGAAGACTACTTCCCCTGCCAATTTGACATTTCACTGCGCAGTTCGATGGCTCTCAAGAGGTAAAGTTATTTCCTGTTTTTTTGAGCTCCTGGAACCAGTAAAATTGTCTATGGAGGAGAAGCAACGAATGCACCCTGAACTTACAGATCCTGGGTGGGTTCTAGACTTGGCATTTCTTGCAGACGTGCTGCTGCATTTGGATAAACTAAACGTGGAGTTACAAGGACAATTCCAGTTGCTGTCTGATCTAGTGCAAAGTGTAGTAGTGTTCATGAACAAACTGCAGTTGTTTCACAGACAAATGCTTGAGGGAGAGCTGACACGCTTTCCCTCAATGTCACAACTTCCAGACAGATCAAAAAAAGATGCAGCAGAACCCCTAAAACAGAGCACAACTAGATATGTGAACATGATAAAAAAATCTTCGACAGTTTTGAGGAAAGATTCCAAGATTTGCAGCAGAAAAGACCTCAAATCAGCACTAAAAGGGTCAATCAGAAATCTGAAGCCGATTGTCTGAAGCCCCCTTTAGTTACTGATGAAGCAACATCCCAGATGGAAATAATTGAACTTTTGGAAGATGACAGATTGAAATCAGTTCAGAAGACTAAGGGGACCCTTACTTTCTGGAAATCTGTACCAAAGAATAAATACCCCATCATCAGAGGTACGGCCCTAAAATTAATCTCGATGTTTGCCTCGACCTATCTTTGTGAGTCTGTTTTCTCAACACTCAAACATGTGAAATCCAAGCACTGATCCATTTTGACAGACAGCCACTTAAGAGAACTGCTGCGTGTGAGCACAACTGAACACAAACCAAACTACTTCAAAGGAATTGTTAAAAGCAAAGATTCCCAGAAGTCCCACTAAGTAAAACGTTAAGACAAGTTGTTGTTGTTAACTATACATTATAAATGCATAATAAATATACAGTATCAACTTATATGAGTGTGTGTGTGCGTAACACACACATATATACTAATATGATCATTACATAATATTGTGGCTCTATGACAATGTACATTGGTAAATTCTGGCTCCTTCTCAGGCTCCAGTTGGCCATCCCTGCTCTGTAGAATAGAAGATAATTTTCACATAGATACATCCTTCTGGGAGAAGACTGGCTAAAAGTGTTTTTTCCTGCCTTGCAGGAGTGTGTACAGAACTGGCCATAATTCTACGGGTTTTACATGAGGCTGGCATATAACAGAGCAGAGACAGAAAGCAAAGTCAAAAATAACAATGGAAAACAGAAATATTTCAAAATCAGCAGCAAAGTTCAGGAGAGTATATAGCAAGTGAGAATTGTACATGGGGAGGGAAAATTAGATGAATGAAATGTGTATGAGAAAAAAGAGGGTTCCAATATCCCAACAAAGAAAGGAAGCACAAACAGCCCAGTCAGTCGTGAGACCTGGCAAGGCCCATCAGAAAAATGGCTTCTATAGGTTTAAAAAAAAATCTGCAAATGAAAGACTGTATGGAAGTTTGGGAAATGAGGCAGATTGTTTACACAAACTTAGGAAACACTTGGGCCTCCAATGTTGAAGCCTTTTCCAGCACCAAAAGTGATGGTTTCACGTATACTATATCAGGAACTGCTGAAGATCTACCTAGACAGCTAGAAGATACTGGAAAGAAACAGAATTGTAGACATGTCATAAAAGTAGATATGAGAGAAATGATACAACCAAGTTCCAGCTCATATTAGAAAGTTAGTATGGGGTGGAGGGGGAGGGGAAGGGGTTAGTAAGTGTGCAAATGACACAGAACTTGCTGACTTTAAACTTTTGTTTTTCAACCCATCCATGCAGGAAACTTTATGATTCAGAAAAGAATCAGCAATACCACTCCTGCACTAGGTAGTATTACTCTAAACCTTCGAAGGATTTGATATAAAAGATGTTTTTTTGGAACACTTATTCCATTGCAAACACCTATACTTAAAAATCCTTTTATTTCAGCAAGACTCTGTATTCATAGTCCAAAATTACCATCTATATTTTTATAACTTTGAGGAAAAAATATTTTTAGCTGAACTGTGAACATGCCCTAATTTTGTTAAGGTAATAATTTCATGCATAAACATCTTCCTCTGCAGATAGTGCTTACACACCACACACTGGGATGGGAATTTTTATATGTTACTATTGCACTAGGCTTTTTAAGTATAGGTATTTGCAATGGAATAAGTGTTCCAAAAAAACATCTTTTATATCAAATCTGTAGAAGGTTTAGAGTAATACTACCTAGTGCAGGAGTGGTATTGCTGATTCTTTTCTGAATCATAAAGTTTCCTGCATGGATGGGTTGAAAAACAAAAGTTTAAAGTCAGCAAGTTCTGTGTCATTTGCGGACTTACTAACCCCTTCCCCTCCCCCCCCACCCCCATACTAACTTTCTAATATGAGCTGGAACTTGGTTGTATCATTTCTCTCATATCTACTTTTATGACATGTCTATAATTCTGTTTCTTTCCAGTATCTTCTAGCTGTCTAGGTAGATCTTCAGCAGTTCCTGATATAGTATACGTGAAACCATCACTTTTGGTGCTGGAAAAGGCCTCAACATTGGAGACACAATTGAAGAATTGCCTCTCCCCTTGTGAGTTACAGAACTAGCTGCTCCAAGAAGCGGTCATTTATGGTGTCTAGAAATTTTATCTCTGCATCATGTTCTGAGGTGACTTTTACCCAGTCAATATGAGAATAGTTGAAATCGCCCATTATTGTTGTGTTTTCTGCCTTTGAAGCCTCTCTAATCTTCCTGAGCATTTCACAGTCACTGTCACCATTCTGGTCACCACCATTAATAGTACATTTGTACTGCTACACTTATTACTCAAGCATGGAATTTCTATCCATAGCGATTCTATGGTACAGTTTGATTCATTTAAGATTTTCACCGTATTTGACTTGTAGTGCCATTCCCCCACCAGTGCAAATCACTCTGTCATTCCTGTATATTTTTTGTACAGGTATTGCATTGTCCCATTGATTATCCTCATTCCACCAAGTTTCCATGATGCCTACTGTATCAATGTCCTCACTTAATGCCAGGCACTCTAGTTCACCCATCTTAGTATTTAGACTTCAATGACATATGTCCTAAATTTAGGGATGGGGGGAGGAAGTAAGTAGAAAAATGATTTAGCAGATAATTAGTGACCATAATGTTTTAGCAGATCCTAAGGAAATCCTCCTTGCCATGTAACATCAGCACATTTCTCCTTAACAGGATTCTGGTAGAGACAGTGGCTAAAACAATATTCACAAGGAAGATTGCAAACAAACAGTAAAATGATACTAAAAATGGCCTTCAGGGGAGAAAATGAAAACTGCTAATGTAAAAAAAAAAAAAAAAAAGTAGATCACATAATTTTAAGATTTTTCTGCAAATTCTGATAGCTTTTGCCTCCCTAGCATTGAGCATACCTTAGTCTGCCAGTAATCACACTGAAATCCATAGATGATTGCAGAGTAAAGGTACTACTCAACCTGAGTAAGGGCAATAATATTTATCTCTAAGCTTTTTTCATTAGAATGAAATTTTTATCTACAAAGCTAACCAGAGCCATTTAATGCTAGCGTCATTAAGCACAAGCTGTCTTTTTCTTTATAAAAAAGAATTTATTTAAAAATTGCTTGAAACTATAAAAGTCACAATTTTCAGTCAATGGAAAAAAATTCTAGTGATACACATACTGTACATATTGACACATGTATTTAGCAGTCTCAACATGAAAAAATATAATATGGGGACAAGTTGCTGTGAGATTCTTAGTTATATGATTACATTTGTAACTTTAACATTGCGTTAATGTAGCTATCTGCATTGAAATCTTAACTGGCTGAGAGAACAGATCTGTTATGTTTCAGCAAATGAAGTGGTGAGTTGCTTTTTTTTTTTTTAAGCTTTCATCAATGATCAGTGATAAATTCATACATAAATTCACAATCTGTATGGCAAGTGTTCTATTTATTATGATGCTTTTAATTTTATTCTTAACACTATCTTCACTTGACTGCAGGTGCCTTAGGTATCTTTGTTCCAGTTTTCTCATTCACCATGTCCTAGTTGTGGTGCGCATGTCATTACACATCTAGTCATGTAAATTCCTCGAGAGTCCTCAGACTTGTCCTTGTACTACTGTGTAACTAATCTCCAGTTTTCATGTCTAAATATAGGTGTTGACCAGAACCGTGTACTTTGATGTACCATACAATGTATTAACTGAATTACACAGCATTTTGAGCCAAAGGAGGCTTCCTCCATTTCTAAAACATTATTCTTGGCTATACTACTATAACGTTTGGCAGCCATAGCTGCCTATTTTAAGGATGAGAGACAGCTGCAGGTACTGGCAGTCCACAGAATGCATAATTATTAAGAGTAACTGAAGCATATGATAGTATAATTCAACAGAAAAAAACATCTGGCACGTACTATATTTGTCATATGAGAGTTTTGCAGTAGGTACTTGCTGCAGCTGGCAGATTCATCATCCATCTGCCAAAATACTAAACAGCTCACCTTTTGTTTTCTACTTACTTTGCAAAGACAATATTGAATAGAAACTAATTTGATCAACTTTTTTAAAGCCTTTGTCTTTGTTTTTTTTATTAATTCTAATTTTTTTAATAAGCAGAATGGATCATCTCTTTAGCCCAGTACCTTTATTGTTCCTTGTCATTTATAAGGCTAAATCCTTTCCTTTAAAGATGTGTTAGTATGACAATCAGGGTCCAGAAACCCTACGAGGACCTCAGAAGGTTTAGGCCCAAAAATGAGCATTAGTGTACTATGGAAATATATCGAGTAATGTCTTTTATGAAAGCTTGTAATGCTCAGAACTTCATGGTTATTATGAGTTATATACAGACTATGGTTATGAATTTATGTATTTGTGTATATGGAGAATTGTGCTAATCAATTTCCGTTTCACCTCACAACAGGGCTGTGAGCAATGAGACAGGGAAAGGCGCCTCACAAGCCAGGTGTTTACACAAAACTAGACTCAAGTAACAATCCGCCGTGCAACCCAGGAAAACACAGTGGTGGACCATTAAAGTTAATGGAAAGATACTGAGGTATCCTGGCTATCAATTAGGGGGAATTTTCCCGACTCTGAATAACCATGAGTCACTATGCCAGGAGAGGGTTTAAAAAAGGGGCAGGAGCAGCCATTTATAAAAGGAGGCTTGAAACTGAAGTTTTCATCTAGAAACTGAGGTACAGCCTCCTGACAAGAAGCTGTCTGTGAAATGTTGGATCTCTCCTATAGCTAGTGAGTAACTGGGAAACTGTTCAAAGGCAATAGAATCCCGTTTCTAATACAAGCTATCTAATATGGAAATGTAAAGCCTGAGATGACATCTTTGTTTGTTTTCTGTTTTACTTGGAGGTGTTTGCTTTCCCTTGATGCACCCTTACTATTTCATCTTTGAATCTGCAGTTTTTCTATTAAATAAACTTTTTGTTTATTTTTACCCAAGCAGGCATCTGGTGCACAAACTGTGGAATGTATGTGCCAAAGTGAACTGATAACAGGGGGGGAGGGCTGGTTTCATCCCTTTGGGGGTGATGAACCAGAGGGGAATAGTCTGAATGTCTGGTAGTTCAGAACTTGGGAAGACTTGGGACTGTTGGAGTGACCCTACAAGGAGTAACTAGGCTGTTGGAAATCAGGGTGAGACCTGGTGTCAGAGATCTGAGCCATAACAGCATACCATTAAGGCATCCCAGTGTTACAGGATAGCCAGTGACAAAACCCCTTACTGGGCTGGGTGATCCCCAAAATATCACCGTGACAGTCATTACAGGAATTGCACCCTAATATCAGTGAACTGAAGTTCACACTGCAGACCCTAAAAGATTCAAGAGTAGTTTGGTGTGACGTTCCAACTAAAAATATTTTCTTGGTGTAACACTGTACATCAGGGGTAGGCAACCTATGACACGCGTGCCAAAGGCGGCACGCGAGCTGATTTTCAGTGGCACTCACACTGCCCAGGTCCTCGACACTGGTCCAGGGGGCTCTGCATTTTAATTTAATTTTAAATGAAGCTTCTTAAATATTTTAAAACGCTTATTTACTTTACATACAACAATAGTGGTTATATATTATAGACTTGCAGAAAGAGACCTTCTAAAAACGTTAAACTGTATTACTGGCACGCGAAACCTTAAATTAGAGTGAATAAATGAAGACTCGGCACACCACTTCTGAAAGGTTGCTGACCCCTGCTGTACATGATCACATCCACTGTGATAAAGTCTGTGCTGTTCAATGTGCCAGTTCCACACTTCATTGCACAAGTGTAGAAGGAATAGATTATTTTTCAATGACTTGTTTAGTATTTTGAATTCAGAATTATTCTTTGGACCGTAAAGTGATATTTAAAAAGGTAGTGTTTGACGATTTAAAATTAACAATTTCCTTATTTTCAAAAAAAAAAATTATCAGTATGTGTGTAGTTTAATATTAGCTATATTTAAATACAGACCCAGCTCATACAGTTAGTGATAGTTCATGCATAAGTAACTTCCATCAGATACCCCCTCAATGATGATGTACATCCCCAGCTTCTGCATCCAACCATCTTCTGACTTCTCTCCTCCTCGGGTCATTTCTATTGCTGCCTCAGTAGCCATCGTTGTCTTCTCTTCCTAGACCCTATTCCTAGAAAAAAAGAAACTAGGAGATGAGGGGAGAAGGCTGGGAGAGATTTTTGACATCTTCACGCCTGGCTTCAGTACACAGGAGCAGGAAAATCAGCTAAATGAAGATATAATACAGGATGATGGAACAATACAAGCTAGAAAATTGGATTGAGGTATTAGGGAAACAACTGAAATAAATGTACATTAATCCAAGGAGTCTGGGCAATAAAATGGAGGAACCGGAACTACTGTTGCAGGAGGTCAAACCAGATATACAGGGATTACATAAAAATAGTGGAATAGCACCCATGACTGGAATAGTAGAATTGAAAGGTATTTTCTGTTTAGGAAAGATAAGAAGGTAAAGGTGGTGGGGTAGCGCTATACATCAACAAAGTGATAAACTGTAAAGAAATAAGAAGTGATAGTACGGACAAAACAGAATCTGTTTGGGTCAAAAATCTCTTTGGTGAAGGACTGTAAAAATGGTTCTGTAGGAATAATTTTAAGGCTCTGCCATAGACCAGAGGGCCAGATTCAGGTAGGCATAGTGATCTCTCTCATATTAGAGTGATAAATACTACTGAGTATTGTCATAATCAGGGGACTTTATCTTCCTGGCTATAGATTATATATTCTAATGCTGCTAATACTAGTAGAGCCCACTTATTCCTGGATGTGAAAGATGACAGTTTTCTTCATCAAATCATCACTGAACCAACAAGAGATGATGGCCATTTTAGTCTTGGTCTTGGTAAGTAGTGAGGACATCAAAGAAGAGCTGGTTGTAGGAAATAACCTTGGATCGAGTGATCATGAGTTAATTACATGATTTCAGTGAAATAGCAGGATAATCAAAACCAGATAATCAACTGAGTTTTGATTTCAAAAGGGCAGACTTTGGGAAATTAAGGGAATTGCTGCAGTTAACGAAGTTAGATGAATTAAAGAGCTCAAGGATTCAAATCCCAAGCAAAGGGAAAAAAAACTTGCAGGGAAAGGCTCCAGACCCAGATGGATGAACAGCTACCTCAAAAAGCTTATTTAGGAGTAAGCAAAGAAAGCTACATTATGGAGGTTAGAAAATGTAAGAATGAAATAGACTTACTAAAAGTCAAGCTGAATCAGCTCTTGCCAAGGAAATTAAAATAAATAAGAAGAGATGTTTTACAGTGTTGTAGTCATGTTGGTCCCAGATTATTAGAGAGACAAGGTGGCTGAAGTAACAGCTTTTATTGGACCAACTTCTGTTGGTGAAAGAGACAAGTTTTTGAGCTACATACTTTGGGCCGCTATGCAGTGTGGATGGGAAGGAAATTAAAGATAATCTAGGTATGGCCCAAAAACTAAATGAATACTTTGTCTCAGTTTTAAGTAACAATTGTGATATGGAATGTGTGTATGAAAACAGTATGGCTGATGGAAATCAGTGTCTAGAAATGGAAATTCATTCAGATAAATGTTAAAGGGGATGTACTACAACATGGATTTACCAAAGGTAGACCATGCTGGGCTAACCTGATTTCCTCTTTTGAGAAAACAACAGATTTTTAAGAAAGGGGAAGTGCAGTAGATTTAATATATGTGAACTTCAGTAAAGCATTTGACATGAAATCATTAGTTAAATTAGAGAAAATGTGGATCAGTACGAGCATTCTAGGGTAAATAAGGAATTGGCTAAATGGGAGAAGTCTACCGACTGTGCTGAAAGATGTATTATTAGACTAGAGGGAGGTTACTAGTGGAGTTTCTCAAAGATTGGTCTTGGGACCAAATTTGTTCAATATTTTTATTAATGACCTTGGCACAAAAAGTAGGAAGTGTGCTAATGAAATTTGCTGCTGACAAAGTTGGGAGGCATCGTCAATACAGAGGAGGATTGGAATATTGTACAGGAAAGATATGGAAGACTGAAGTGACAAAAATGGGATGAAATTCAGTAGAACAAAGTGCAAGGTCATGCACTTAAGGTCTAATAATAAGAATTTCTGCTACTAGCTGGGAGCTTGTGATGGAGGAAGAGAGAGACCTAAGTGTGTGGATCGATCACAGGAAGGCCATGAGCCACCAATGTGATGTGGCTGTGGGGGGAAAAGGGCAAATTTGATCCTAAGATGTATTAGGTGAGGCATTTCCAATAGTGATAGTGATGTATTAATGCCATTGTATAAGACACTGGTAAGATCTCATTTGGAACACTGTGTACAATTGTAGTCACCCTTGTTCAAGAAAGATGAATTTAAACTAGAACAGCTGCAGAGAAAAGCTATTAGGCTCTTCATTCCCCTGATCATCCTATCTTATGGGAGGACACTGGAAGAGCTTGGATTGTTTAGTCTAGCAAAAAGAAGGCTGAGGGGAGATATGATTATTCTCTGTAAACACATTGGGGTGAGAGGTATGTACCAGGTAAGGTGAAGAACTATTTAAGCTAAAGGACAATGCTGGCACAAGAACAAATGGATATAAACTGGCCATGAACAAATTTAGGCTAGAAATTAGAAGAAAGTTTGTAACCATCAGAAAGGTGAGATTCTGGAACAGACTCCCTATAGAAGTTGTGGGGAACTGTAAGAGGGAGCTGTACAAATTTATGAAGACAGTTGTGTGACAGGGCTGTTTGTGATGGTAGGGGCCAGGGCTCAACAGTGCTGGGGCTCGCTTCCAATTTATGTCTTATGTTCCTGAAGATCATGCTTCAGGGTTTCAGCTGCTCACCATCGGGGGTCAGGAAGGGATCTCCCTCTCCCACCGATGTATTCTGGGAAGGGTTTTTTATATCTTTCCTCTGAAGCCTCAGAGATTTCCCTGGCTGGAGACAGGACATTGGGCAGAGGGGGCTAGGGCTCTGAGATGCACCAAGCATTCTCTCTTTCAGGGGCTTGGCTGGTTGGTTCTTACTCATATGCCCAAGATCTAACTGATGACCACATGTGGGATTAGGACGGAATTTTCCCTCAGGTCAGATGGGCAGTGATATTGGCAGGGAGGGAGGTTGGCCTTCCTCTGCAGCACGTGGGTGTGGGTCACTTGCCAGGATTATGGGTATATTTCACTTAATTCCCTGCCATTAACCTCAAGCACTGGTGCACCTCAGTCCCTCCTATTCTCTGCCTGTGGCTCATAATATTCTAATCTTCTGTGGGTCTCATTTACTTTGATTTCATCTTTTTAGTGTTCTGGTGCTGGGTGGTGTTGGTGGCCTGTGATATACAGATGGTCAGAGTAGATTATCTAGTGGTCCCTTCTGGCCTTAAACTCTGATTCTTAGACAGTCTTTCTGAGATCATTAAAGGCCAGTTATAATACAATAGAATGTGGTTTTTAGAAGCACTTTTCATCCTGAGTAAGCTATTCCAAAATGCTCTGAAGTTTAATTTATAAACTAACTACTAATTACAGACTGGGGGAGAGGTTGTTTTCCAGCTGATTAGTTTCTATTCAAAAGTTATGTTTCTGCCTCTTTTCTCCATTTGACTGAATGGCTGTTGTCCTTTTCCTGTATCCTTTTTCACCTTACAATTTACATAATTCCTTCTACTCTTAAGTAATGTCTTACCTAAACACTTGTAATTATATCATGCTACCGTACTATTCTCTCTAAAAATTGTATTGCCATATCTCTGCCTACAGTTTTAAAGATTAAAATGAGCAATTATATTTTATGTTCTTCAGACTGTGCATCAGGTACTTCCCTGAGTTGGTCAATATGCTTGTTTTTTAGGTTAATCATATGATATTAATTTAGTTGACTTATCAGTTTATTAACATGTAAGCAGGGAACACTGCAAATAAAATTTGCATGTGTACTGAGTGTGCTTAATGCTATATTTGTATAATGTGAGTATTTATGTTGAAGACAAGGGCTATTGGTCTTAACAAAAAATACACCGTGTCTTTGCCATCACCCTTTTTAATATATCACTGAGAAGCTAGAGTTGGGATATTTTCTGACTGGGTGTGTTGTGAGCAACAGTCTAATTAAAAATGGACTAAACCAGGAAAACTTCCTCAAGAAATGATCTATTAAATGTTAGTTATTTGGATAACAGATGCATTACTGTACATTGATCAGCTTCTTTGGTCTGATTGATAGAAGTGAGCTGAGTCGACAGAAACTTCATACACAAGAGCTGATTTCTCAGCTGGAAATGGCAAATGAAAAGATAGCTGAGGTAAGATAATGACCCTCATGGGAACTACTTTGATACAACTACATGCACATATTGTAGAATCTTACTGAACCTTATCCAGATGAGTTACGTAGTTAGTTTATAAGTGCCTCTGAAGATTTTAGAATCCCTCTTAACTTTGCTCCCGAATCATGAAACATGAGAAAGGAGAGATCCTCTTTCATTGTTACTAATATTTAAATTGTGTGGTGATTCAGAAAATGTTATTTAAAGATCATTTAATCTTATTCATTTATGCCTTTTAAAGGTGGGCCCATTACATTCATTATGCAGTAGCATAGTAAAAAAAGGTAGTGTTCTTAGCATACTATATGAGTGGTAGAGTTTACAGAATATCTGTAGGAATGAATAAACGAATGTGCCTTCCATTATACATTAAAAGTAAAGGAAGGTTTGTTTGAAAAGTGTGCCTTATTAAATAATTAATTGACATTTTGAACACAGATATGCCTTTGTCACACTTGTAGTACATCTGGGATAGCACTCTCTAAAACAGTGGTGAGCAACCTGCGGCCCATCAGCGTAATCCACTGGCAGGCCGCGAGACAGTTTGTTTACATTGACCGTCCGCAGGCATGGCCACCCACAGCTCCCAGTGGCCACAGTTCGCCGTTCCCAGCGAATGGGAGCTGCGGAAAGAGGCGGCCAGCACGTCCCTGCAACCTGCGCCGCTGTAGCATTTCTGGTGAAGACACCATAAGCTGACAGGACAGAGCTTTCCCATCAGCTTAATAAGACCTGCCTCCATGAGAGGCAGTAGCTGTGTCCGCGGGAGAGCTTGTCCCGCTGACATAGCACTGTCTACACCAGTGTTTAGGTTGGTATAACTTACATCACTATGGAGTAGGAATTATTCATAGCCCTGAGCAACATAAGTTACACCTAAGTAATTTGTTGTGTAGACATACCCTGAGAGTATCTACTTACCCCCCAAAGTCTTCAGATCCCATTTCTGTGCAAGTACATTTAGCAGTGATCAGCACTTTCCCTCCTCTGGTGGATAACCATATGATCTTCACTCATCCTGTCACAACTACATTTCTGAGAGTGCTCCTCAGATCCTTTCCACCATTGGTAAAGTTGGCACCTCAGTGGGACCTCAGTTTTGTCCTGTCGTCATTCACTAAACCTCCCTTTAAGCCTCTAGTCACTTGCTCTGTGGCCCATCTGTCTATGAAGGTGGCCTTTCAAATAGCTATGATATCACCCAGAAGAGTCAATGAGCTGGGAGTGCTCATGGTGGACCTGCCATATGCGATCTTCTATAAGGAAAAGGTCTCATTACTCCCTCACCCCAGATTCATCTCTAAAGTAGTTTCTGAATTTCATGAGAATCAGGTAATCCACTTACCGGTATTTTGTCCGAAACCACATGATTTGGGGGAAGAGAGAAGGCTCTCTGGATATACAAAGTATTTTGGCCTTTTATATACAAAGGACATTAGAAAGAAATGTAAACTATTTGTTTTCATAGCAGAGCAATAAAGGGGACAAGCTATATTGGCAGAGCTAAGTGGATGTTGGGTGCGCGCACACACACGGTTTGAGGGCTCATTCCACCAAAGGGCAACACACACACACACACACACATATGTAGGGCGGTTACTTGGAGCTCTTTGCATATCTTCGTGAAGCATTATGTTCTGGTCCCAGTCATCCACGGATTCAGCTGTGTGGACAGCAGTACTACAGTCTGCTATCACTTCTGTGTCCTGGCATCCACTTCCTGTTTGACTACTACTTGTTAATCTCTCACACATGGAATACACAGTGGGACCATCACTCAAAGAAGATAGGAAGGTTACTTACCTGTAACTGGAGATTCTTTGAGATGTGTGGTTCCAGTCTGTATTCCACTACATTCCTTCCATCCCCTCTGCTGTGAATTATTTGGACTGTGGTGAAAATGGGAAACTGGAGGGGAATCTGCCTGCACCCCTTTCATTCTCTCAATTCAGAGCACACGTGTGGGCCAAAAGATACTACTTATTTAAAAAAAAATCCAGATTCAGGCACATGGTGCGCATACAGCTTGGGACCACCCATCTCAAAGCACCTCCGGTTACAGGTAAGTAACCTCCATTTTATGCAGCCCTGCATCTCCCACATTTCAGATATTTATGATCTATACCTCTCCTGTCTGCAGTTTCTGGAGGCAGCTCAAAGCTGCATCACAACCTGTGCTAGCCACACACCCTTCTCCTGCTTGCTGCCAGAACTTCTGCTGCCACAGTAGTAGTTTTCCTTGATCCCATCTTTTTCTTTTAGATTTGTTATTTTAGCTGTTTTCTGAGAAGCTAAAATGTTTTTGTTTTCAAGCCTCCTGGCCTCTTCCTGGTAAGTCCTGGGGCAACAAAGGACTGAAAATATAAGACAAGACCCTTTCTAGAACAAAAAGAGGGGTTAGTGGGTTACAGATTGTTGTAATAATACATTGAATTTATGGCTTATTACAAAATCTGTAACCCATTAACCCCCCTTTTTGTCCTATGACTCAAGAGGTGTTAAGGGGACACTCTTCTTTGAATGGTCCCTTACAGTATGTGCTAATTACTTATGCTAAACAACCTGTTCCATCTTGCATTTGTCTGTGACGTTCCGAATATCTTTCCCAGACCTGAAGAAGAGCTCTCTCTGGCTCGAAAATTTCTCTCTCTTACCAATAGAAGTCAGTCCAGTAAAAAATATTACCTCGTCCACCCTGTCTGTCCACGACAGGATGTCAGTCATTGGCCTGCAAGAAACTTAATAATAAAACATTTTTCCCTTTGAGTATTATTATGTTATGTGTTTTCCCCTTGATGCCTCCTTTGAGGGCATCAGAAGATCCAAATGAGGATGTCTCACCTTCAGAAAGTGTTGCAAGACCCCATAGACCATAAGAGCAATGAAACATTGCACAGCAATTTCAAAACCTCAGCTATAGCTGTTCAGACTAAAGGTTTTTCATCTATTAAATAGATAAGACTACTTCATGGTAAACAAATGGTTCATCTTCTAGGGGTATGATCCCTGACTGGAGTGAAACATCTTGGGTCCTGTCTTAGTCAAACCCTTGATGTAATTTGTGATGAGTAATGGCTTCTAACTCGGTGGCTACAAGGATGTCATGTTACATCTGTGAATAGTCTTCACTCATTCTGTGCATCTAGATTTACCAGTGAGGATCTATTAGGGGAAACATTAGAGAATTTAGTAGCTGAGACTGCAGAGAAATCTCTGTCCTCTCTATCAAAGCCAGCACAGGAATCAGTTAGTTGCTACCAACGCCAAGGTTATCTAAGAAGGGACTGTTACTCTGGCAGGAGGAGAAAATCTGGAGCAGAAGTTTCCAATGAAACTTTTCCTCCAAACCAACAAAGTCCTTAGCATGACAAAGCCTTTTCCTTCTGATTCACCTCTGGACCCAGAGTCTTTAGTGGCTAGTCGTAATCACAGCAAGGCATAGCTCACAGGCTGTGCAGCATGTAGTTCCATAACCCAGACACTGTATTGCCTCCAAGCGCATGGCTTTGCAATGACATGAGGAAAAGTTCCACGATTCCCTTGACAAATACAATTTACCTTGGAGTAGAGATAGACACTGCAGTGTCTAAGATCTACCCATCATTAAGACATATTTCAGATGATCCAGGATCTGGTATCCATGCTGGACAAATGCATGAGGCCAATCATAGCTCAGTGTCTCTAGCTACTGGGCATTCAGGTCTCGTGCATATGGGTCTCCACATGGGCAAGGTCACATTGTGTCTCCAGGCCTTTTTTCTGAGAGCGTGGGACCATTCTCTGGAGTGAATGTAAGACAGGGTAATGATTTCCAACCAGATGTTAGATTACCTAAAATGATGGATGCAGAATGATGCAGAAGAGAACATCTGCAGGGGTCTTTCAATATGCCTTCCAGGCCTGCAAGTTCTCACAACAGATGCCAGTCTGAAGGGATCGGGAACACTTCTGGGACCCAGAAAAATGTAGGGTATCTGGAGTCTGGGAAAAGGAATCTCATCATCAAGCTCTTGGACCTCACAGCTGACAAACTAGCTTTACTGAGATTCCAGACCTACCTAGAGAACAACCAAGTCCTGGTCTAGCCAGACAATCACAATTGTGTACATAAGCAATAAGGAACAAGGAGCATAGTCCTTCATGCATAAGCAATGGAGACAATGGAACATGCAGACATGACTCGCACTTCCCGAAAGGCGATATACACAAAAGAAGAACCGAACCTAAAGGCAGACTGGCCCAACAGACACAAAGTCAGCTGCTCAGGGTGATGCCTGAACCAGGAAGTCTTCACTCTGATCTCACAGACATTCGGTCTCCCCTCAGTCAACCTGTTTTGACAATCGCAAGAATTCAAAATAGCCAAAACTCTTCACCCGGGAAGCAAAACTCAGGCCCAGTGCTCTGTCTCACACATGGCCTGCTATATGTATTCCCACTCTTCACTCTCCTAGGAAAGATGAACCACAAGATAAGACAAGAAGGATGACAGAACTCTGAACCGACCAAAGAGATACTGGTTCACTGATCTGATAACTGTTGCAGCTTCTAACAAGACCTGATATCTTTTTTTCCACCTCGACCCAGATAGTCTTCAACTGACAGCCTGCTATTGAAAGGGAAATGTTAACGACACTCGGCCTGTCTTCCAAAATGATCCAGGCCTCTCCTGCCATCCAGAACAGTTTCAACACTGAAAATCTACTCATGTGGACCAAGTTCAGTGCCTGATGCCAAGAGTGCAACAAAAATGCAAATTCACAGGATCCTCAGAGTTCTTGGCAGAACCTTCAGGTATCCAGATTGCTCAGGGCTGTCAGAAGAGTCTTCCCTTAGTGGGTCCTACCACTGGTATTGAAAGCCCTGACCACCCATCTCTTTGAGCTAGTGACTTCTTTCATTCTCTCCATGGCCACAGCACCTGACTGAGAAGCAGTGGCACACCTTAAATGTCAGATGAGCACTGAAAACTTATATCAAGTGCGTACAGTCCACAAGGAGATCAGGTTTCCTATTCAGTTCCTTTCATTCCTAAGTGCCAAGGGTTTAGAGTATCCAAACTATCCCTTTTAATCAGAGTATGCATCACTGAGGCATACAAGCCATCCAGTACACCTCTTTCAGAAGGAATCAAGGCATCTTCTACAAGATGCATGGCAACCTTATGGGCCAAAAGAGTGTGCACTTCCACTGCAGAGATCTGCAGAGCAGCAACATGATCATTGGCTAACACCTCTATCAAATACTATAAGGCGGACGTTCTGTCTCCATAGAGGCCTCCTTTGGTAGGAAGGTGCTGCAGGTAATGGTCCAGACATAACCTGGCTATTTGAGCAGTTCAGAAAAAGGGTCTTTCCTATTTCTTATGTTCACTTTTCTGACTGTTCTACTCCTGTTCTCTGCTTGTTACTTCCCATGTGTATCAGAATTGTGAGAGACCCTAGGCTGAAGAATGGAAAATTTCTTATACAGTAATTTCCTTTCTGCTAGCAGCAGCATCTACCACAATTCTACCCGTCCTGGTTACCTTCACAGTCAAGGGTCAGCATTTTATTTGGATAGTTACCGCAGTGGCCTACTGTACATAATTAATTAGTTGGCACTGAAGTTATTGTTACTAAGCATTGGCTGAGTTTTTTTCACAGCTTTGGAATGAATCCTCTGGCACAAAGCAGAAGGGGCAGTGGCTAGCACAGGCTGTACTGCAGCTTTGAACCTCCTCTGGAAACTGCAGATGTGGGGGAATAGCCCATACATATCAGAATTGTGAAAGATGCTGTGAGCAGAAAGGAAATTATCAGGTAAGAAATTTTCCAATATTCCAGAAATACCAACTTTTATGAGATGTCTAAACTAAAATATTGACGTTAATGTAACTTGATTTGAAGTCTACTTTGTATAGAAAATTTGTACAATCAAAAATATAAAACAGGATTTCTGCTTTTATGTGATGTTTGTGAGCTGGAAATTATTCAGAATCACAAGTGTATATAATTTCCTGTCTTGTAGATGGTAAATAGTTCCAATATTTGGCATTGACCAAATTCCTTTTGCTCAGTTTTCTCACTGCAATATATATGAAACGTACAGTTGTAATAAGATCTTTCACTTATACAGAATGAAAAATTAATGATGGAGCATCAAGAAAAAGTCAACAGACTTCAAAGGCGACTAACACAGGCAGAACAGAGGGCAGCTATAGCATCTCAACAGGTACAAAACTGTAATCAGAAAACAACCTTATTACAGCTGCATAACAAGAGGTCTTTGAATGTTACAAGAAAAAATGTTATTTTGGAATCTCCCTAGGGTAGAGGTAATTGTTTATTTTATTTATTTATTATACCTAGTAAAATAGCTGATCTAACTTGGCAAAATGTGTCATTTCAGAACTAGAATATATATATATAACCATACTCCAAGTTTTCTTATGACCGTTATGAGGGAGTGGAATACTTCACTTGGACACATCACTGAAAATCCATGCTTTCATATAATATGTTTGTGGAAATAAATTAGATGTGAACTCTGTTTATGTGGTTCTCATTATATTAATGAAAGCATGTGAGTTTTTAGTAATCCTTTGCAATAAAGGAAGGAGCCCACTTATTAAGTCTGTGCAAAACTGAATCAAGATCAGAATGAGGGAATAAACTATAAAGTTTAAATACCTATCACCACTGATTACACAGAACAGCTGATCCAGCCTCCTTGCAAATTGACCAGTAAGGCTGTATTCATTAGAAATGATGGCTTCATAGTAATAAAATGCAAATGTTGTACTAGCTCCCACAGACTGGCACCTGTAGAATCTCATTCTGATTCAGAAGACAAATATGTCTTCATTTCATAGCTATAGAACTCTGTCTAGGCTTTTTTAGGCAGTCAAAGCTAGTTTAAGACAGAGACAGTTGTGGGTCAGGAATTTCTAGGGCCCAAATTGTGTTCTATGTCTACTCAGTTCTATCATATACCCTCTTACTTTTAGCTTACAATTTTCAGTCTCCCTCCACAAAAGTAAATAATTTAAAAAGGAAGCTTGTGTTGCTGTGTGGGGAGGAGAGTGATTCTCCCTCACACAGTTCATAATTTTGGGGAGAAAACATAAGAACAGCCACATTGGGTCAAGCCAATGGTCCGTGAAGCCCAGTATCCTTTCTCTTACAGTGACCACTGCCAGATGCCTCAGAGTAAATGTACAGAGTAGGGCAATTATTGAGTAATCCATCCCATCATCCAGTCCCAGCTTCTGTCAGTTGGAGGTTAAGGGATACATGGTCAGGGCATGGGGTAGTGTCCCTGACCATCTTGGCTAATAGCCATTGATGGACCTATCTCCATGAACTTATCTAATTCTTTTTTAAACCCAATTATACTTTGTCTTTACAACATCCCATGGCAACAAGTTCAACATGTTGACTATGTGTTGTGTGAAGAAATATTTTCCTTTTTTTGTTTCAAACCGACTGCCTTTTAATTTAATAATTTAAGTTCTTGTGTTATGTGAAGGGATAAATAACACTTCCTTATTTACTTTCGCCATACCAATCATGATTTTTTAGATCTCTATCATATCCTCCCCCCTTAGTCATCTGTTTTCCAAGATGAACAGTCCTGTAATTCTAATCTCTCCTCATATAGAAGTTGTTCCATACCTCTAATCTTTTTTTTTTTTCTCTTCTCTGTACTTTTCCCCATTCTAATTTATCTTTTTTGAGATGGGACAACCAGAACTGCATGAATGCAGTATTTAAGATATGGGTGTACCATGGATTTATGTAGTGGCATAATATTTTCAGTCTTATTTATCCCTTCCTAATGGTTCCTAACCTTGTTAGCTTTTTTGACTGCTGCTGCATGTTGAACAGATGTTTATAGAGAACTATCCACAATGACTCCCAAGATCTCTGTCTTGAGTGGTAACAGCTAGTTTAGACCCTATCATTTTGTATGTATAGTTGGGATTATGTTTTCCAATATGCATTACTTCCCATTTATCAGCGTTGGATTTCATCTGCCATTTTGTTGCCAAGTTACCACGTTTTGTGAGATCTCTTTGTAACTCTTCACAGTAAGCTTCGACTTATCTTGTATCTCTTTGTATCATCTGCAAATTTTGGTACCTCACTGTTCACTCCCTTTTCCACCTCATTTATGAATATGTTGAACAATACAAGTCCCAGTAACAGTCTTTGGGGGACCCTGTTCTTTACTTCTCTCCATTGTGAAAACTAACCACTTATTCCTATACTTTCTTTCGTGTAGTTTAGCCATTTACTGATCTATGAGAGGGCCTTCCCTTTCATCCTATAACTACTTACTTTGCTTAAGAGCCATTGGTGAGGGATCTTGTCAAAGGCTTTCTGAAAGTCCAAGTATACTATAACAACTGGCTTACCCTTGTCCACATGATTATTGATCCCTCTCAAAGAGTTGTAATAGATTGGTGCGGCATGATTTCTTTTTACAAAAGCCTTATTGACTCTTCCCCAACATATTTATCTATATGTCTGATGATTTGTTTTTTTCATAGTTTCAACTCATTTGCTTGTTACTGAGGTTAGGCTTAGTGGCCTATAATTGCCAGGATCACCTCTGGAACTTTTTAAAAAAATCAATGTTATGTTAGCTACTAGCTATCCTCCAGTCTTCTGGCAGAGAGGCTGATTTAAGTGATAGGTTACGTACCATTGTTAGTCGTTTTGTAATTTCAGATTTGAGTTCCTTTAGAACTCTTGGCTGAATACCATCTCGTCCTGGTAACTTATTACTGTTTAATTTATTAGCTTGTTCCAAAACCACCTCTATTGCCAGACCCCTCAATCTGGATCAATGCCTCAGATTTGTCACCTACACGTGAACCATTCTTTTTAGGTATCTCCCCTCTATCTTCTGCAATGAAGACTAATGTAAATAATTCATTTTTTCTCCGCAACAGCCTCCTCTTCCTTGACTGCTTCTTTAGCACCTCAATTGTCCAGTGATTACTCGGCAGACTTCCTTCTTCTGATGTACTTTAAAAAATTTTTGGCTGTTAGTTATTTTGTCTTTTGCTAGTTGCTTTTCAAATTCTTTCTTTGCCTGCCCTATTATATTTATACATTTGACTTGCCAGAATTTATGCTCCTATTTTCCTCACTAGAATTTGACTTCCAATTTGTAAAAGATGTCTTTTTGTCTCTAACTGAATCTTTTACTCTGCTGTTTGGCCACAGTGGCGCTTTTTTTTTTTTATCCTTTTATTGTTTTTTTGTGTGTTTTTTATAATTTTGAGTATACATTTTGTTTGAGTCTCTATTATGGTGGTCTTAAATAGTCTCCATTATGGTGGTCTTAAATAGTTTCCATGCAGTTTTCAGGCATTTCACCCTTGTGATTGTTCCTTTTAATTTCTATGTAACTAGTATCCCCTTTTTTGTGTAATCCCTTTTTGAAGTTAAATACTACTGTGGTGGATTTCTTTGGCATTTTCCCCCTACAAGGATGTTAATTTTAATTACATTATGGTCACTATTACTGAGCATTTTAGCTATATTCACCTCTTGGACTAGAGTCTGTGCTCCACTTAGGACTAAATCAAGAATTGCCTCTGTCCTTGTTGGGTCCAGGACAAGCTGCTCCAAGAAGCAATCATGATACATTTTGGACATAAATTACAAAGTCAGGAGGGCAGTTTTACAGCTTAAGAGTTTGATGTTGATCCAGCACCAGAATGCCCTCCATACACACACCTCCCTTCCAGTAATAACATTAACTACATTAGAATCACAAGGCAAAAATTACAGAGCTGTAAACAGTTAGCAGGAAATCAATCCTGCACATGGAACAGTTATACTATTCCTTCCTCATTAGCATTGTGCTCCCAAATTGAACTGTTTACTACACTTCAGTAGTCTTGAATGTTACTCCCTCTAAGATTGTCTGGAGTGCAACCCTCTGGAGTGCATTAGTGCTTATTAGTGGGAAAGCAGTGGATGGAAAATAGCTAGATTTGTTAGGTCCAAGGATATTAGGAGAAGTGCAGTCTGACAGACAGGGATAATAAGCAGAAATGAACAACATGGAAAATACGTAGTTTTGCTTGTTTCACCTTTGCAGTGAGTGTCAAGAAGAAAGAAAACTCAAAACTTGAAACTCAAACAGCCCCACTGCAAATTATGTCCTGCATACAAATGTTGCAAATGTTTAATATGTCCTGTCCACCCTGTTTCAACATTAAAGATCCCACATACCTTTTCTTAAGATAGGAGTTTGGAGTAGGTGTTTGCCTGTGTAACCGTGACCCAAATTTCATCTGTCTATGGTTGTGCAGTTTGCTATGTGCCACTTGTTCCCTTAGCTGTTGCCCTCTACTGCAAAGGTTTGCATTTCAGTGATGCAGTATGTATAAGAAGTAGCATGTGTAGCAGTTTCGGGATGAAAGATACTATCTATAAAATGTAATATTTCTATTAAATAGCTAGTGATTGTTTTTTACGTAATAGTCTAATACCTATAAAAGAGGAGTGCAACACTGAAAAATCACCACTAAAATGCAGTCCTTTAGACAGACATGGCATTATTTTAAAATAATTTGAATTCTACATGTTTCATGCATTTTATTTTAGTACAGCACAACCTCTATTACCCAATCCTCAGTCATTCAAAACTCCTCTGTATGTGAAATAGGGTCACAGCCATGGGTATACATTGAGAATTCTTTCAAGTATGCAAAATCTCAGGTATCTGTGTTTATTCCGTCTCCTCCATGACATTTTGCTTATTAAGATTTCCATGGAATAGTGAAACTATTGACTGTTTGTTTTTAATTGCAGCTCAATGTGATCACTGTGCAGAGGAAAAAAGCTGCCTCCGTGGTGGATCTAGAAAATATTTAAAAAATATACTTTGTTCATTCACACCACTTAAGAATTGGAAAATCTGTCAGAGGAACACGGTATTGGAGCATTAAAGTCTATAGCGCACAGCTAGACTTGTGTAATTTGCATAAACATTTTCCATTCTATTTGCACAAGAGGGGAAAAAAAGCTGAATTGTGGCTCCTTCACAGTAAATACAGTGAGTCTGCAAAATAATATGATTTCAAATGTAGAATGAAGCCTACCTTCATCAATGTAAAATTACACAAATGTACTGTGCATAGTATGGTTTTTGTTTTTGTTTTACTTAATGGCAATCATGACAAAGTAGTATTAAAGAAATATATACCAATGTGCTGGCAATTATAAACACCTTTACTCTATATGTACAAATGATTTGTTTAATTACATTTTGTATGACATTTTCTTAATGTACAAGTGCAATATAATAAATTATGTACTTTCTAAACAGATTGTGTGCATGGGAAAGAATGGACTGCATCCTCTTTGGTGAATGAAACTGAGAAATTAGTTATGTCCTAAGTTTCAAATAGTGGGTGTGTATGGTAATTTTGCACATGGCTGCCCTGCCTTTTACTGTTTTGAGTACTCTATTCGTGGTTTTTTTCAGTTTGTTTCCTCTGTGATGTCCATTGAAAAGAGTAAAATGTAGACACTAAACTGGTCTCTGGTACACTCAGGCTCTTCCAATTGTACTCTTACTGTAATTGCTACTTCACAGTTGTGCCTTACCTCTGTGATCAGCTCCTTTCCCTGGTATGCACGTGTATGGGAACCTGTGGCAACTGTTATTCCTAGCAGCACACTATACAACATCCTAGGTGAAGTCATATAGAAGAATTTGTAGTGATTATGCAACCCCCTTGACTCTTTCAGGTCAAAATATTAATTTTAATTCCACAGAATAAGGGTTCAAGGACTTTCCTGAGATTACATTTTGTCCTTTTTGCTTTGAGGATGGCAAATTCTATGCAATTATTATAAAAAAGGCGTTTGAAGGAAAATTAGCATATTAGACTCTTAACTGTTTTCTCCTTAAGCATATATAACATTTGAAAATTCATCTGGCAGATCTTGAAAGTCCATCATTGTCTGAAGTAAGTGATTTTAATTTCTTGTGTGTTTATTTGAAGGTTTTCACAATACTGTACATTTCCTTCTCCCCTTGCAGTATATTTACAATATAAAGGACAATGCAACTTAAAATTATTTGGACTGATAATTCACCCATGCTTACCTGAAAATTTCCTTTCTTTGAATAAGATGCATAGATTTTTACAATGGATCTTCAGCCTGCTTGCATCTTTAAGGGCAGAACCAGACAGTCAGTCGCTGGCAGGTAGGGGTCTCTCCTGCCCACAAGGAGTCTGTCAGTTAAGACAACTTCCATAGCTAAGGATAAATCTCATTTAATAATCTAAGAAAAAAACTGTACTTAAGAAAGAATAACTACTGCTGTCTCCTACTGCGGAGCATACTTTTAAACAATCACTTCCTCAGTTTGATGTATCCCAGTGCCAAGCCCTATTTATAACAGAAAACTCTGCCAAGGGCGGGCTGGCTCTGTGAACCTGTTACTCAAAGTTGGTTTTCAAGTAAGCATGGATCCACTTTCCTGTTTCTCCTTATACCCTATTAGCCACCACATTATTCCAATTAATCTTTGTTCCCAAAAAATAGGCGAGGCTTGCAGCATGCCAGAAAGATCACTAAAAACCTAGACACTAAGCCAAAAGAGAGAGTGCATTTGAAAACCTGTGGTCCCTCACTGAGAGCACCTCACTTGCTGTCTGTCTCTTTGCATTTAAACAGGGAGCATGAGCACCTCAGCTGATCTCATACAGAGCTAGTTTTTACTAAATATGCAAATTTTACAGTATCTTCTTTTAATCTTTTAACGCCTCTGCCCTTGTCACGTCATAGTGCTGCAGTTCATATACTTACTTCCTAAAAACCCATCTTCATACAAGAGAAAAGCTGCCTGTTTTCTCATATTTTATTTGCACTTTGATTTTATTGGCACAATCAGCAATAGATGGGAGTATAATTGAAAGAATGTCCTAAAATCGAAGGAATAATTTATTTAATCAGAAACAAGCACTCTCTGGTTCTAGTAAATTAAAGATGGCTTATTGAAATGTTTACCATTTCCACAGATGATCAATAAATCCAAACTAGAGAATGACTCACACTACTTGAGCCATTTCTCATCAGAGCAGAGGCTGGCGTGGGTCAAGAAGTGGTGATTTCTAACGCTCAGACTACAGGCTGTACATCATGAATCAGAGAGGTACAATTGCCCCTTCTGTGCACATTTTGCGTGAGGTTGTGTGCTGGTGATATATTGGAACTTATAAAATAGCTTACATTTAGGGAATATGCAGTTGAGGTATGAAGCTATAAAATAATAGAGGCAACTAATACAAACCAAAAAGGTCTGGGTTGATAGTGCTGTTCAAACTGCAAGCATCCCCAGCTTTCAGTTCAAAATGACCTGTTGATTATAGATCTTTTATTATTGAAGGAAATTAACACATATATTGACATCATAATTATAGGCTATACTGCCTTATAAAGGGAATTGTCAAACAAGCTTTATAAGACCCTATTTTCAGTTGCTTTATAACCCTGCTAAACTTTTTGGAAAATTTCAGCCAAAACAATTAAGCCGTTTCCAAAAACAAGGCTGGGGCAGGGTATATTTTGCCGATATTAAGATTGTCAGGATTTGTTGTCTTTCAGAAGCTTTAGCACCCCCATGCAGGAAGTTGAAATTTAGTAGAGGGTAGCTTTTTTGTCAGACGTGTGTCTTCTGCCTGGCCCTTAAAAATCTGTCCAAATTTGACCAAGACATAAGACCGAACAAATCCTCAATTCATACATGCTCAGTAGAGACTTGCTAAAACAGTTCAATTTTCTGAAGATTCCATCTTCCCTAAGCATGATTTTCCCTGCAATTGCAATTTCTGGATGCCCTGGGCTGTGGTGGGTCCAGGCACTGGAGTTGAGAGAAGGTTCTAAATGCACAGAATGGACCTGCTCTAGCGATTAAATGGTTGTGTTCTAGGGGAGGCTGTTGAACAGTCAGAAGGTATATAGACTCAGACTTGTGGGGCTGTAAAATTGCAGTTAAATGTTCAGGCTTGGGCTGGAACCCAGAGCTGTGGGACTGTTCACATGTCTACATCACAATTTTACAGCCCCACAGCCTGAGCCCCAGCCAACTGACTCAGGCCAGCCATGGCTGTTTAACTGCTATGTAGACATACCCTAATTGTTTTCTGGATGCCTGACTTAAAAAAAAAAAAAAAAATCAGACCTCGGGAGCTTATTAGTGCTGAGCACTAGATTGTTACTGAAGTCAATGGGAGCTTCTTCTTTGAACATATAAAGTGGTGTATAATAACACTAAGTACTCTGAAAAATGAGGTCTCTCACAGGGTACCCAAAATTAGTGGATACTTTTTACCTTAATTTCTCTCTGCCCTAGTTCTCCATTTACAAAGTGGGGATAATACCTCCATCTCACAGGGATGCTGTGAAAATAATAAATCATAGAATATCAGGATTGGAAGGGACCTCAGGAGTCTCATCTAGTCCAACCCCCTGCTCAAAGCAGGACCAATTCCCAACTAAATCATCCCAGCCAGGGCTTTGTCAAGCCTGACCTTAAAAACCTCTAAGGAAGGAGATTCCACCACCTCCCTAGGTAACCTATTCCAGTGCTTCACCACCCTCCTAGTGAAAAAGTTTTTCCTAATATCCAACCTAAACCTCCCTCACTGCAACTTGAGACCATTGCTCCTTGTTCTGTCATCTGGTACCACTGAGAACAGTCTAGATCCAGCCTCTTTGGAACCCCCTTTCACGTAGTTGAAAGCAGTTATCAAATCCCCCCTCATTCTTCTCTTCTGCAGACCAAACAATCCCAGTTCCATCAGTCTCTCCTCCTCCTCAAGTCATGTGCTCCAGCCCCCTAATCATTTTTGTTGCCCTCCGCTGGACTCTTTCCAATTTTTCCACATCCTTCTTGTAGTGTGGGGCCCAAAACTGGACACAGTATTCCAGATGAGGCCTCACCGATGCCGAATAGAGGGGAATGATCACGTCCCTCGATCTACTGGCAGTGCCCCTACTTATACAGCCCAAAATGCTGTTAGCCTTCTTGGCAACAAGGGCAACCTATACAACTGTTGATGCATATCCAGCTTCTCGTCCACTGTAATCCCTAGGTCCTTTTCTGCAGAACTGCTGCCTAGCCATTCGGTCCCTAGTCTAAAGCAGTGCATGGCATTCTTCCGTCCTAAGTGCAGGACTCTGCACTTGTTCTTGTTGAACCTCATCAGATTTCTTTTGGCCCAAGCCTCTAATTTGTTTGGGGCCCTCTGTATCCTATCCCTACCCTCCAGCGTATCTACCACTCCCTCCAGTTTAGTGTCATCTGCAAACTTGCTAAGGGTGCAGTCCACGCCATCCTCCAGATCATTAATGAAGATATTGAACAAAACCGGCCCCAGGACCGATCCTTGATACTGGCTGCCAACTAGACATGGAGCCATTGATCACTACCCATTGAGCCCAATGATCTAGCCAGCTTTCTAGCCACCTCATAGTCCATTCATCCAGCCCATACTTCTTAAACTTGCCGGCAAGAATACTGTGGGAGACCATATCAAAAGCTTTCCTAAAGTCAAGGAATAACACGTCCACTGCTTTCCCCTCGTCCACAGAGCCAGTTATCTCATCATAGAAGGCAATTAAGGCAGTCAGGCATGTATTCATCAGTGTATGTGAAACACAGATACTGTTCGCAATGAGCACCATGGGAAGGCCCAGGAGGAAATTAAGAGTTTGAATAGTGTGCAGTAAATAAGGCATGGGACCACACATTGAACAATGAATAGAATAAAATATTGAATAGCTGCTCATAA
Organism: Malaclemys terrapin pileata; assembly: GCF_027887155.1. NCBI lineage: Eukaryota > Metazoa > Chordata > Testudines > Emydidae > Malaclemys > Malaclemys terrapin. Next base: position 97,790,261 of record NC_071509.1, read on the forward strand.
AGTAAACACCATCCAGTCTGTGCACTGAATGAAGCAGAGGTTCTGGGGGGGAAATAGTACGTAACCCTGTAGTTAAAGACTGATTCTTAATGAATGTTCAGAAGGAGGGTGAATTAAGGTTATACAGGCAACCTGCTCTGGGGATTAAACTGTTGCGTTCTAGAGGAGGCTGTAGAACAATCAGGTATATAGTGAATTGGGCAGCGCATTGCAAGAAGAGAAAGGATGGTCTCATGGTTGTGTTGAAAGCTGCGCTGGGGAACTTAAGTCCTATGCCTGCCTGTGCCACAGAGTTCTTGTGTGGTGCTGGGCAAATCACTTAAACCAGACAGATGGTTACAAAGAGTATGTCTACACTGCAATTAAACACCGCTGGCTAGCCTGTCTCAGCTGACTCAGACCTGTGGTGCTCTAAAATTGCACAGGCATCCTTAATTCTGGCATTTCTTAACCTCTGAATGCTTGACTTTGCAACCTTAATGTGCTTTTAACATCATTTTGTATATAATAATAAAGGGCTAGTGCCCCTACTCTTTTTTAATGTCTTTTTGCAGATACTGAGCCAAATGAATATTTTGAAGTGCTGACCTAGTCTCTCTAATATAACAGCCCTCATCTTCATTAGAGTGCAAACAAGCGTTATTGTAACCATTAAGGTGGCATTGTGAAACATTCCAGTTGGAGATGCAAAGTAAAGGTGAATGTGCAATTTTCTCTGTCCTATGAACATAGGTCTTAAAATACAGCCTTTATTTATGTGACCACTTACTATTTCCCAAATAATGCAATAGAATAAAAGTGATTTTCCCTACAATCTTAGTCTGCTTTGTGAATCTTTGGTTCCTGTAATGTTATCCAAATTGAAACCATTTTTTACAATGCATACACATAGGCAGGCAGAGTTAAGGTTGCACAATATTAAACAGCCACTCTGACTGATCTTGTATAAGACAATGATGAGGTCCCTGAGTTTACAATCTACTAAGATTCAAACTTAATGTTGCCTTAATGTATTAGAAGATGAGGCAAAAAGAAGAACAGGAGTACTTGTGGCACCTTAGAGACTAACAAATTTATTAGAGCATAAGCTTTCGTGGACTACAGCCCACTTCTTCGGATGCATATAGAATGGAACATATATTGAGGAGATATATATACACACATACAGAGAGCATAAACAGGTGGGAGTTGTCTTACTAACTCTGAGAGGCCAATTAATTAAGAGAAAAAAAAAAAAAAAAAAAACTTTTGAAGTGATAATCAAGCTAGCCGAGTACAGACAGTGTGATAAGAAGTGTGAGAATACTTACAAGGGGAGATAGTCAACGTTTGTAATGGCTCAGCCATTCCCAGTCCTTATTCAAACCGGAGTTAATTGTGTCTAGTTTGCATATCAATTCTAGCTCTGCAGTCTCTCTTTGGAGTCTGTTTTTGAAGTTTTTCTGTTGTAATATAGCCACCCGCAGGTCTGTCACTGAATGACCAGACAGGTTAAAGTGTTCTCCCACTGGTTTTTGAGTATTTTGATTCCTGATGTCAGATTTGTGTCCATTAATTCTTTTGCGTAGAGACTGTCCGGTTTGGCCAATGTACATGGCAGAGGGGCATTGCTGGCACATGATGGCATAGATCACATTGGTAGATGTGCAGGTGAACGAGCCCCTGATGGTATGGCTGATGTGATTAGGTCCTATGATGATGTCACTTGAATAGATATGTGGACAGAGTTGGCATCGGGGTTTGTTACAAGGATAGGTTCCTGGGTTAGTGGTTTTGTTCAGTGATGTGTGGTTGCTGGTGAGTATTTGCTTTAGGTTGGGGGGTTGTCTGTAAGCGAGGACAGGTCTGTCTCCCAAGATCTGTGAGAGTAAAGGATCATCTTTCAGGATAGGTTGTAGATCTCTGATGATGCGCTGGAGAGGTTTTAGTTGGGGGCTGAAGGTGACAGCTAGTGGTGTTCTGTTATTTTCTTTGTTGGGCCTGTCTTGTAGGAGGTGACTTCTGGGTACTCGTCTGGCTCTGTCAATCTGTTTTTTCACTTCAGCAGGTGGGTATTGTAGTTTTAAGATCAAGCATTCTTAAAACTACAATACCCACCTGCTGAAGTGAAAAAACAGATTGACAGAGCCAGACGAGTACCCAGAAGTCACCTCCTACAAGACAGGCCCAACAAAGAAAATAACAGAACACCACTAGCTGTCACCTTCAGCCCCCAACTAAAACCTCTCCAGCGCATCATCAGAGATCTACAACCTATCCTGAAAGATGATCCTTTACTCTCACAGATCTTGGGAGACAGACCTGTCCTCGCTTACAGACAACCCCCCAACCTAAAGCAAATACTCACCAGCAACCACACATCACTGAACAAAACCACTAACCCAGGAACCTATCCTTGTAACAAACCCCGATGCCAACTCTGTCCACATATCTATTCAAGTGACATCATCATAGGACCTAATCACATCAGCCATACCATCAGGGGCTCGTTCACCTGCACATCTACCAATGTGATCTATGCCATCATGTGCCAGCAATGCCCCTCTGCCATGTACATTGGCCAAACCGGACAGTCTCTACGCAAAAGAATTAATGGACACAAATCTGACATCAGGAATCAAAATACTCAAAAACCAGTGGGAGAACACTTTAACCTGTCTGGTCATTCAGTGACAGACCTGCGGGTGGCTATATTACAACAGAAAAACTTCAAAAACAGACTCCAAAGAGAGACTGCAGAGCTAGAATTGATATGCAAACTAGACACAATTAACTCCGGTTTGAATAAGGACTGGGAATGGCTGAGCCATTACAAACGTTGACTATCTCCCCTTGTAAGTATTCTCACACTTCTTATCACACTGTCTGTACTCGGCTAGCTTGATTATCACTTCAAAAGTTTTTTTTTTTTTTTTTCTCTTAATTAATTGGCCTCTCAGAGTTAGTAAGACAACTCCCACCTGTTTATGCTCTCTGTATGTGTGTATATATATCTCCTCAATATATGTTCCATTCTATATGCATCCGAAGAAGTGGGCTGTAGTCCACGAAAGCTTATGCTCTAATAAATTTGTTAGTCTCTAAGGTGCCACAAGTACTCCTGTTCTTCTTTTTGCGGATACAGACTAACACGGCTGTTACTCTGAAACTAGAAGATGAGGGTTTTTCTGCACATTCATCCTTGGAATTTTTTGGTTAAAGTGGTGCCTCACCTACAGCTCGGAGACTATGTAGTTCCTTTTAAACTGCTGCACTTGTTTAAACGATATAGACTGTTGTGGCATCATAAGGCCATGTCTTACCCTTGGATGGTGGGCAGTTACTATTGCAATGAACAGCCTGTAACAAACCTGAAATGTGGAAGCCCGTTTCCACATACAGTACGTATGATGCTGTTGGGTTGCATAAATGATTTGGTGAACTTGCCACTGTACCAGTAAGAGATCGTGGATATGTAACATTCCACATATAGATACATTCAGAGGTACACTTGTAAAATGTAAAAAACTAGGCCTCTTTCTGTTTATAACAAACCTACGTTTCTGCATTCTGTCGATTTTTGGCTATTTTAACCAAACTGCCAAACTTCTATTTGCCTTTCACTTGTTCCGTAAGACAAACTAAGATGATTTAAAGTTCAAAGTGCAGTTTTGGTCAGCAAGAATAGCAAAGTGACTAAAAAAAAAAATACTTGCCAGATTCGCTTCTAAGTTTATACTTCGTCTTAGCGACTTACTGTAGGGCAGTATGTGAGCCCTTTACTAACACTGCTGAACAAATAATAACAGGTAGATCAACTGATTCAAGAAATTATTCACCAATATGAATAAAGGCGGGGTCATACTCTGACCTTTAATAATTAAAATAATGTTTTACTACTGTTGGCACTCCAGAACCAATACAGGGAAGAATGAGCTATATCTTGGTTTTGTGTGCACCTCAGCCGCCTTCCAGTTTCAAAAACTTCGACTACTAATGCTACGAGTAAGAAAGAAAATATGGCAAGCACTGAGTAAGTATTATAGTCATATCACTCTAGACATATGTAATAGGATTTTGTTACTGGTAAGCTATATATATATATAAAACTGGGCACCAAACGTGACAATTGTTGGTCACAGTGGTCCCAATCCTGCAAACACATGATGCTTAACTTAAAGCACAATGAGACAGCCTATATACTTAAAGTTAAGCATGTGCGTATGTGCAGGATGTTTATTTTAACTTTGCTTAGATATCATGGCAATGAATGCAGTATATAAACCTGGATAGAATGGTCAGAAGTGGAGATTTTAAAATTGAACACTGCCAATCTATTGCAAAATGTACAGCATTTATTCACATACAGACAAAAAGGCACAATTCTACTAAATATTTTAACAAAAAAATACAGTTGTCTTCAACTAGATCTTTATAAATACGTCAGAAAAGGGGGGAAATAAATACAGGATTGGGCCAAGTAATATAAAATAGTCATCTCTACATATACTTTTTATCTCTGATTCTATCGGTTTCTCTTCATGCACCTTTTTTTTTTAATTTTAGCTGAATGAACACCAAAGCTAGGCACATAGTGAAAAATCTTCTGTACAAGATTTTACAAATGTAATGACATTTTTTTTTCAAATTTTTAAAATAATTAAGACTTGCACACATGACACGAATAAACCCTTCATTTAGATTTGTGTGTGTTTATACCCTAACAAATGGCATTCCAGGCAACTTTACAAAAGTTTAACTAGCCTACATTTTGACATAATACACCAATCATAATCAAAAAGATTGCTTGGTCAATCTGCACAAGGAAAGGTAAAGCTTAAAAAAAAAATGAATGATTCCATACCAATAAAACACAAGGGGTGGGTTTAGGTTGTTACTGCTATACGTATGACTCCTCTGTTGCTGAGCGCTAAGCCTGGCATGAAACTAACTTTTACAGCTGGTCATACTGCAATTAGCTTGCCTTGTAGCTTTTTTGTAATTAGGAGTTTGGGAAAAGCGTTTTATTTGGTTCAGCATAACGTGGAACATTAGAAAGCTTATTAACCTAAATGTGTGGGGAGTAAAACAGATAAGGCATTATTTCTGCACAATGCTAGCATTCATAATAGTGCAAATGAATCAGGTACCTCTTTCAAACTGATGTGAGGTTAAATGTTTGCTTAGAATCAAATTTAATTTTTTTTTCCTTCTATGGCTTGACAAACAATTCCCTATATCACAACCTCCTTACAGTAATAAACTTAGCCCTCATCTAGAAATGTTGCTGAAGTTGAAAGTGAAATCAACTGTACTTCCCTCTTTTCCCATAGCCAATAAAAAATTTCTTCTTTTTAATCAAACAAGAACTTCAATATTTTAAGTCATGGCAAGAGTGAATCTCTGTATGACTCAGATCCACCATTCCTTCTTTGTTATGTGCAACAACCAGTTAATCTGACCAGCAAAGTAATGAGATGAATCTGGTTTCTCAGGAGCAGCAAGGTTTAACAAAGTATCGTTTCAATACAAACATTTCCCCTTCCCAAGATTATTCCATTAAGTGTCAAAAGGTTATGTCTCACTTTAGTTTAAAAAGTAGAACTAATGATAGGGAAGCATTTGTTTGAAGTTTTTAATTATCTGATAACTTGCATAGCAAGATGGAATGTCAATAAGCCTATTTTGTCAACTGAATCTGCTGGAAGACTTAAAGTTAACAGCAAAGTTCTAATGTTTCTTTATTCTTTCCCTGCCCCAATGAGAAGGGGTTAAATGTTAAAATGTATTATATAACTGAATACTGATAGCAGTAGGTTGGGGGAAAGAAAAAGGGATTCTTCCATCTGCCCATATTTCTAAACGCATTGCTGCTTAAACTTTCTTTCAACTGTTTTGTGCCTGCCTTACACTGATGCAGAATTCAAAAAATTTCAGGCTCTTATAACATCCATTGTTATGATACATATGCACTCTATTCAGTGCACAAACAAAATAGTCTCTCTATGTACTGTTAATGTTATTGCTGATAGCTTACTCACTAGTTATTGCCATTCGCAGTTATTTTTAAAAGTTATGTAATCACACTGTGAGCTCCCCTCTCATCAATTCTAGTCCAGAACAGAATGAAATCACTTTATCTTGGTCTGAATGTAAAGAGCTATTCACAACTTATTGCCTTTCCTTTTTATTCTATTTAAAAATATATATGCATGTGTGTGTGTATATATATATATATATATATTTGTCCTTCTTTAAGTAACGCTTTAGTGTCAGATGCTTGGATATCCCAGTACATACCATTAGTGCATAAGTGGCTGGCATTGGGAAATCCTGCTGACTAGTGCCTTCAAGTTAGTCATACCCACTTGAATTGTCATCATATTCCTGGAGGGCAGGTGATTGGATAATGCTAAAGCTGCTTTGTGGATTGTTCCACAGAATGCAGTAGATCCTAAATTTGTCCCTTTCTCAGAACTGGATGAACTATCTTCTTTCCCGAGAACTGAAGAGCTTAGGAGTATGGCTCTGTGCTGAGACTGGGTCTTTTCATGTTGTTACTGTTATATCACTAGGCAGCTGCAGCTCTAGCCTGTCCCCTTCATTTTTCTCCAATAATTGTGATTAAAACTGACTACCTGTTGGATGTATTTACATGTAAACTCTCTGGAGTTATGGAAGATTTAGAGCTGCCATGTATACTGAACTCAAATACAACAAAAACATTCTGCAGGCAAATATGACTTGAAGACCTGCCACAGTCTAAGGAAAGTGAGTATTTGTAATGGGCTTAGTAATGCTGGATGGTTAAATAACCATATTTAATATAGTACACACTAGTTAATTTAACAGCTTGTGCTTTTGGGGAGAGGGAAAAATTCTTGTCAGTGCTGTTTTGCTAAAGGGAGACAGATGCAACCTCCCCTTCCCCCCACGTGTTTAACGAATTCTTTTAGTGTTCCACCAAAGATTCCATTTTAATAGTGATGTCATCTTGTTTCCTCAAGAAAGTTGCAAATAAAAAAGGTTCAAACTTCTCACAGAAATAGATTATAAGGACTCAGGGACGGGGCAAAATCATAGTCTTAAGTGCACGTAAACATGTTTATACAGCTCAGGGGTAACTGGTTCTCTCTTTGTCAATCGGTAGCCATGTCTAAAACCCCATCCTCCCCTCCTCACACCGATAAATAAAGCAGAGTGGGTTTGCAGCAGTGCCTCTATTGACCATGGTGCTTGAAGATGTGTCTTACTGTCCAGTCAGGAAGCGAGGATACTTCTCCTAATAATGTCTGTCCTCCTGTTGATAGTGCTGTTTGGACTAAGCCTTTGCTGTCTGCATTTTTTCTCAGCCACCTCAGATTCTGAGTCACTCATTTCAGCATCAGGAGCATACCCATCATTCTCCCTGTCTGTCTTTAGTTTGCTTTTTGCCCTGTCTTTAGGCAAAACTCTGCCCATGCCCAAGTATGGATAGTTAGAGTTCTGGTGGCAGGTCTCCTCCTGGATCTCTCCCTGGTGTTGTCTCTCCCCCTTCTTTGGAATTCGGAATCCGCCCCAGTTTTTCACTGGGCTTGTAGGTGTAGTAGGCACTTTAACCGCAGGCCGGTTATAGTTTATTTTGATGAGGGATCCATTGCATTTAGGCACTATATCCCTCCGTGTGCCAGGTGCTGACCTACCACCTGGATGGTTCACAGACCTTTTGTTTTCGGATTGCCTCTGAGAGACTTCTGTGGATGTCAGTGGCTTGTGGCTGTGCTTGGAAGGCTTTTCCTTCAGTTCTGCCTTGATTACCTCGTAAGGGGAACGATTGTCTCTTCTTTTCCTGTGGTCTGGCATAACTATCCCATTTCTCTGTTGTGCTGATACAATGCGTGCTTCTGCAAAGGCCTTTTCAAAATTTAAAAAGCTACCTGGAGTCACAACACCTTCCCTTCGGCTGGGCTGTTTGAGCAGGGATTTTCTGTCACTCCCAGAGCTGTTCCTTACTCTGTCTCCCTTGTGTGATTTTTTCAATGTGTGTGTCAGAGAAGTGCCCATTTGCTTCCTGAAGAAAGCAGAATGCCACTTCAAATCCTCTATTTTGGGAGCATCAGGACCCAAAGGTGGACTGTTGAACAACACCATGTTTTCTACTGAGGAGGAGGAAGGCACACCTAAAAGCAACACAGAGAAATTACTTCACAGTTCAGGCAAAGCAAATCACTTCCCTGATATAACAACTGCTGCTTTTTACCTCCTAAATTTCCTCTTAGGGATTTTTCTTTCCTGCCTCCAACTTGTTTTAATTATGCTGGAGCGTGACCAGCATTTAATGGCTTTCATAACATCCAACATCTGACACTGATCAGCCTTCAGTAACTCTTAATTACTGTAGATCTAATTATATTTAGATGCAATTTCCATATCGCTATAGATATTATAGCTAATGTGTATCTCAGATTTTAAGGCCAGAAGGGGCCATTGTGATTGTCTAGTCTGATCTCCTGCATAACACAAAGTCCAATAGCTGTGTTTGCACTAGAACACATCTTCTAGACAAATATCCAATCTTGATTAAACTCTTTGGAAAAAAGCATCTTCACTTAAATGGACAAACTACCACATATGTCATCATGCATGATTCTACTAGCTGATTGTGCAGCTGACTAATGATTTAAATCCTTAAGAATAATCTAGTTAACCTTTTCAGTGTAGCATTTTCCTGCTGGAGAAGCAACTATTTTCAGTGAGCAGTAAATCAGTGGGAATGATTTTTTTAACATCAGTTTGCTGACCCATCAGAATTCATGCCTTTAAAACCACAGACTCATTCAGAAGGACTGTTAGTCAAAAACTGAATTGAGTCTCTCTCTATGAGTCACTTTTGGAGTAGTAGAAATGTGCTTTTCATTTGACAGATCACAGCAACATGCTTGGTTTTAAGCAGAATGTGCTGAAATGTAGACCTTTCAATTGATTTTAATAGAAAACAACAGATTCACAATGCTTCCAGATTGGGTCCAAAAGATGAGTTCATCTTCATAGTGTTTTACAAAGGGTTTAATCCGGGAAGGATAGAAAGTCAAACATTTGACAGGCAAATGAACAGGGATGTGATTTTTTTCTTATTTATCCATTATTATTTTTTTGTTGAAGAAGGAAAACACCATGACAAGCAGAGTTATAACTGTCCTTTCTTAATCTAAACTTGGCAATGCAGAAAATAATCCATAATATCCAAGGAAAACCAAGATTAAATCAAATGAAAATCTGTTTAAGAACTGATTTTTACCAATAACTCTATAACATCTTTAAAGGGACTCTGTCAACCTGAAATTTAATGGATTTTAAAAAAATTGACTACAGCTACTGCTGGATCCATATTGCCAATATTTGTAGTTTTATCCAGACACTTTTCTTCTGTTTTTAAAAATGTTTTCTCTCCCCTGCTTGAGACTAGTATAAACAACATGAGAAAACACTAAACCTACAAATGGAGTGGGCGGAAAAGTGAAGCTGACTCCACAGAAAGTGCTGTCAAAAATACAAAGAAAACAAACTGGGACAAAACCATAGATCCAAGTTACAGTGATCTTATTTGTAGCTATAATCGGTCAAACATTTTCAGAGAAGTGTGATTTCAGCATTAACTATACTGCATAAAGGTTCTGCACCCACCCAAGCCAATGGGCTTCAACCATGACCTGAAAATAACTCCTCTAGGAACAAGGGGAGTTCTTTCTTCATGCCCATTCAGTCCTGGGCCTTTCTGATAAGTGTGCCTGTCAGCTCTGGGGACACCCATCCACTATGAAATGGACTGAGACCACCAAACAGCTATTATTACTATTAAATGTTTATAAGGCAGCAGCTCCTAAACGCCACAACCAGGTTGGGCCTCATTGTGCTGGGTGCTAAACAAACATATAATAGGTGACAGTCCCTGACCACAAAACTACCAATAGTGGGAAAAAATTGAATTTAGGAAGGTTTTGAAGCAGTGAGCTAAAGCCGAAGTCTCTTCATCCCATTTCCAATCCCTTGCGCCACTGAGTCCCACAGGGTTGGCTGGTTAATTCAGGCCCACTTACTTATCTATTTCTATGGCTTCTCATGTGACCGTCCTTAATATGTTGTAGCTGAAAATTTAAAATATACTGGCTCTTGGTTCATTAGGAGGTTTTTCCTCTAACTTCCTGTTGCAAAGTGAACTAAACAAGAATATAAGGAAGGGTGAGCGTCAAAACAGTAAGTAGACCTTAGCCCAGGGGTCTCAAAGTCCCGGCCTGCGGGCCATCTGTGGCCCGAGAACCACCCCACTGGCCCGCAGAGGAAAGTCCCATGCAGCCATGCGGCCGGCTCTGTCCTCTGAAGGTGCCGCCCCCCACCCCCACAGCTCCCATTGGCTGGGGGACAGGGACCGAGATACTATCACTAGTTGCCGAGCAGAGTCAACCATGAGGCAGCATGATTAGTTGCCTGGCAAAGTCAGCCATGGAGGCAGCATCACTTTTTTCCACAATGAATATAAAAAAGTCAAAATACCGAACACAACTATCTGATGCACACCTTGCTGCAATCCTGAAGGTTTCAACTGCTCAGTCACTGAGGCCAAACATCAACAAACTGACAGAACTGAAGCATTGCCAGATGTCTGGCCAACACTAAAAACTCTCTGGCAGGCAAAGAATTGTATAAAGTTGTATGACAGTTTTATTATTTCTAAGAAATTCAAAATAAAAAATACAAGATAAATGTTTTCTTTTCTGAACACCATCTTCAGTGACATTATTGGCCCACTGGGAGGATTTGAGGACTGGCACTGACCCTAAAGTAAATTGAGTTTGAGACCCTTGCCTTAGCCAAACCATTCTGTTCCTCTGCTTGCCATCCTCTGCTTGGATGTGATAATGAAGTCTGTGAAACATACCTGAAACTCGTTCTTGATCCATAAGTTTTGTGTAGAGATTGAATATCTGTTCCTGGACTTTGCAAACAGATCGCTTAATCTTCTCCCTTCGGGTCACCATGTAAGTCAGATTCCGAACCTAGACAATGCAAATAATATTGTCACTGAGCTTCATGATAGTAAAGCTATAAACTGATCAGAACCCAGTCTGTCTTTTGCTCCTTAGCTAACAAGTTGTAGAGGCAATGTAACACTCCTAAGTGTCCTCCTCTACCATATCTGATGCTCACAGAATCATTGAACCCTCGCTGCATAGAGAGAAGGAAGCCACAACATGAGGTCTTTGAAGTTGGAGGTGGAAGTAAAAGGAGAAATAAGGAGGGATCTTTGAGGACCATACCCACATCTCTCTGCTATTGGATACATATACATACACACACCTTTTTAATTATGCTTAATAGCTTATAGGGTCAAAATTTGGGTTGTTGTAAGAGTCTTCATGAACCTTCATGAACCTTCCATTTTAGTCTCATTTGGGTCAATTAATATATGCAGTAGGGCTCCTATGTATGCCACTGTATGACAGACAGCATGACTGTTGAAAGAACTGGAAGTGAAACCAAATTATTAATTGTTCACTACGTTCTGTATAGAACAGTTACTTACCCTACAGTAACTGATTCTTCAAGATGTTATGGTCAGGGTGGATCCCACTATAAGAGCACATGTGAGAGTGAATTTTTTCCCCCACTAGCACTGTCCAACAGGGTTGTGCATGCACTCTGTACTTCCTTGTGTGTTTGTCCATGCAAGAACATAGAATGAGGTTGCCTATGACCCTCCCTCATTTCCCTCACAATTCAAAGCCTGTGATAGCTGGGGACTGAGAAAAGTGAGGATGGAGGACAGAGTGTAGGATCCACACTGACTATAACAGCTCAAAGAACCACAATTACTGTAGAGTAAATAGCTATTGTTCTTTGAGCTGTTGTAGTCAGTGTGGATCCCCCTATAGATTACTGGCAAGCAGTATCCTCCAAGGATGGTGTGAGTGAGGAACTTCAGCTGCAGTCAATCAAACAGCGACTGTAGTACTGCTCTCCTGAACTTGGCATCTGATTTGGCTGCCATGTCAAGTGCAATGTTTTACAAGACAGTAGATCACTCTATATAGCTACCTAGCAGATCTGAGATTGAAGCAGACAGACGATACAGCCTGTGACCTAGTGAAATTTTCACTGACTTTCGGAGGGAGACACTAACCAGCCATCTGATAGCAGGTGGAAATGCACTGTGATATCCAGTTAGTGAGTCTCTGTGATGAGATGGCTTGCGCCAGATATTGCCACAATGAGATGGTTGTTGAGTGCAGTTTTGAGAAGCTAACTGGTAAAGTGTTGGATTAATTCAGGTGGAATTCCAAGACCACCTGAGGGATGAAATTGAGGTGTGGTTTCATCACCACTTTCTCCCCTTGGAAAGAACTATAAGATGGCCCAAGCACAAGAGCTTGGAACTCACTGACTCTCTGTGCTGATATAATGGCCACAGGACTGACTGATAGTAAGGTGGTATATTGAGCACTCAGACAGTGGTTCAAAAGGAAATCTTTGAAAAGGAGTCTTGACAAGCTGAGGCCTGTAGGATTAGCCCATAGGTCTCTCGGCAGTATCAACTGCAGACCTTAGAGGGGAAAGTTCCCTGCTCTATAACAGGGAGAATGTATGCTCTGGCGATGGTGAAGAGTAGATTTCCTGTTGGGGCAGCACCAGTGTGTAAGGTGCTTTCAGTATCAGAATCTGTGTTGGTGCTGGTATATGTCTTGGCATGGACCTGGTTCTGCTTGAGTTTCATCCCAAGTTCGGGGTCAATGTTAGTGCTGGCAGAATCTTTTGTATCACAGTCTGTTCATCCTCTTCATCCTTGATGCTGTGAGGACTTGAAAGACTTTCTCTGGTGGGTTTGCTGTGGTTGTCCTTATCGGAGGACGCTACGCTTCTTCTTGAGCTTCTGCCCGAGTGTCCAGAGCATTCCCTTTCAGTGCTCAACTTCTGAGATGGTGGTACCAGCTTCCATATTAAAGCAGGTCAGTTTTGGTGCCAATGTCGGTGCCAGGTTTTGACTTGGCACTGTGTTCTCCACAGTGGTCTTAGCCATTGCTTGTCTACTCAATGGAGTAGCAGATGATGCTGGATTGTCCATTAAATTAGATTCTGGAGCTTTTCTCCCTTGGGTTTGATTAGATATTCCATGGACTGTTGCAGAAGGTGGAGTTTTAGCCTTCCAACTTGTGACTTTTGAGTCCTCACAGAGAAGGGGATAAACATATTGTCATGTGTTTGAAATGTGTGATTTGTCCAGAGAGAAGGCATGCCTATTGTATTCTTCCTTCAGGGGGAAACAGTCTATCACAGAATGGACAGGACTTGAAGCCCCCGTGTCTTGAGTCTGCCATTAGAAAAACCCTGGACAAAAGGGTCTGACCAGAGAAGTTCAGTGCAGACAATTAGTGGTCAGTTCATGTTGGTCAAAACAGAAGACCAGATGTGGTTCTAATGATTCGCAGAAGGTTTTGCAGAAGTTTAGTCCAAGCTAAGTACTAGTGGATCAGATGCTTGCTAGGTTTGAGCTCACTGCCATGGACAATAAAAGGGATCTGAGGGAGGCTGAGAGAGCATAAGGTGGCACGCACTGCACCGAAAGACACTGCTAGTCAAAAGAAAATTTGATCACGCATGCATGAGTGCCTACAGTGGGAGCCACACAGACACATATTTGAAGAATGTTTTCTGAAATAAAAAAAAATTATTTCTGTGGTAGAGGGTTTTTTCTTGATTTTGTTGCTGATTGGGACAGTCACACAAAAATATCACAATAGAGAAACTCCCCATTAGGCTCTAGCCTAATTTTTAGGCCTGATGTAGACCCTGAACCTGAGTCTGTGCCATTGTCACCAAACGGTGGGATTGGCTCTCCTCTTCCTGCCATGAGGTTGGCATGGTAGCAGCTGCATGCCCTGTGCCTGCTGTCCACTACCCCATGCTGCAAAACAAGAGGCACACACTCCACAGTGCACAGCACAAAGAGATGGTTTCAGCCAGCAGAAGCAGGCATGCTACTGCCACTATGCTGATCCCACAGGAAGGTCAACGTGAGGCAAACCAACACAACCTGAGCCTAAGAGGGGCTAGTTGTTTTCCTATCCCACCCAAGCTGGGCCCAACACTTGTAGTCAGGTCCCAGCAGGTTAGAGAGCTATATGCCCCATCATCACAGTTGAGGTATCTTCCTGTGGAACTCAAACTTCTCTGAGATTACAAATTCATGAAGTAGATATGGATTTCTGAGGCTTTTGACTCACTGTAGCATGACATGCTGACTAAAAGGTTAACACTGAACAAACTCAATATGGCATATTAAATTAATTAAAAGCTGGCTAACTGCTCTCAAAACATAATTGTTAATAGGGAAACATCCATGAGTAGTTGTTTCGAGTAGGGTTCTACAGAGATAGGTTCTCAGCCCAGTGCTAATCATACTTTATCAATAATCTCCAAGAAAATTTAAAAATCATGTTAATAGATTTTAAGACCAGAAAGGACCATTATTAGATCATCGAGTTTGCCCTCCTGTATAACAAAGGCCACAGAATTTCATCCAGTTACCCCTGTATTGAGTCCCATTTGCAGATGACTGAGAAACTGGCAGAGTTGTAAACAATAATGAAGACAAGTCACCTATGCAGAGCTAGTTTGCTTGGTAAGCTGGGTGAGCAAGTTAAGCAAGGTCACACATCTAGGAACAAAGAACATAGATCACATGTACAGTATGAGAGACTGTATCCTGAAAAGTGCCAATTCTGAAAAGGACTTTGGAGTCAGACTAGAAGATAATCAACTGAACATGAGCTAACGTAACCTTTGGATGTATAAACAGGAATGTCAAGTTGGAGGAGAGAGGCATTATTACTTGCGTGACCATTGCTGGAATAATGTGTCCAGACTTTTAAAAGAATGTTGTAAATCTGGAGAGGGTGCAAAATATGACACAAGAATAACTTGTGATGTCTGGAGAACACACAGACTTAAGAAGTTAAACTTATTTAGCTCTTCAAAGAGAAGGTTAAGAGGAGACTTGAACACCTTTAAGTGGTTATGGAGACAAAAGATTTCTAATACTATAAAATGCATGAGAGACACTAACTGGAAATTGAAGCTAGAAAAAGTCTAATTGAAATAAGGTATAAATGTTTACTAATAAGAGTAATTAGCCTTGGAACAGTTTTATGAATGGATGGGGTAGATTCCATCACCTGAACTCTTTAAATCAAGACTGGATGTCTTTCTAAAATGTGTGCTCTAGTTCAACCACAAGGGTTTTTTGACCTGATAAAGGAACTGCTGGGTCAGGTTGTATGGCCTGTGTTATACAGGAGGCCATACTATATAACAGAGGTGGGCAAACTACGGCCCACGGGACCGTTCTCCCTGGCCCAGGAGGCTAGCCCTCCCCTGCTGTTCCCCCTCCCCAGCAGCCTCAGCTCACTGCGCCACCAGGAGAAGGGATGGTTGGATGGGCAGGGGTCCCGAGGTGGGGGGGGGTTGGATAGGGTGGCGGGGGGGAAGTTAGGGGCAGGAAGTCCGGGGGCTGTCAGGGAGCAGGGGGCTGGATGGGGTGGGGAGTTGGGGGGACCGTCAGGGAACAGGGCGGGTTGGATGGGGCAGGAGTCCCGGAGGGCCGTCAGGGGCGAGAAGCGGGGGGGGTCAGACGGGGGCCATGCCATGCCTGCCTGTTTGGGGAGGCACAGCCTCCCCTAACCAGCCCTCCATACAATTTCTGAAACCCGATGCGGCCCTCAGGCCAAAAAGTTTGCCTGCCCCTGCTATATGATCATAATGGTCCCTTCTGGCCTTAAAAAAACCCTCTCTCTCTTTGCCAGCAATCTAAGAGCAAAGGTTCAGTTTCAGATCCTTGTTAAGGCAGATGTACTAAGGATTAAACACTAAGCTGATACCATTCAATTACACTTTTTAACATTCAAAACCCAACCCAATGGTATGCCACTGTCTACTCAAAATATTATGCACATATTTCTGGTGAAATGCTGACCTCACATTGTTCTATTAGCAAAGTAAAAATAAGCCAGCTCCACATCAAAGACACAAGGAAAGACTGTGATTTGGTTTTTCATTTGTTTGAAAAATGTGCATCAGCAGCAGGTACCACTGGGAGAAAGTATCACAAGCTAACTGCTTGTGCTACGGAAAACATATTACCCAGAGGTGGCTGCAGTAAAGCTCACAATGTCACCAATACTGACGTGCAGTCCACAAAGCGTACACCTACACAGCAGCTGGGAGCAAGCCTTCCAGTTCAAGTAGATAAGACTTGTGAGGTAGTGTGCTAAAAAGAGCAGTGTGGATGTTGTGACTAATGGAGACTCGGGCTAGCCACCCGAGCTCAGACCCAGAGAGTCAGGTGGGCTTGAAAGCCTGAGCTGCCACCCAAGCCACAACATCCACGCTGCTATTTTTTAGCATGTTAGATCAAGCTGAGCTAGTGAGAGTCTATCTACCTGTGCTCTGAGGCTCACTCCCAGCTACAGTGCAGACATAGAATCTTAAGGTTAGAAGGGACCACAAGGGTCATCTAGTCTAACATATCCAAAGCTGTTCAGATTGAGACTGAGCACTAACTGCCAGGACCTGTCACCTCTGCAGGCTGACACACTCTATTCAGAAGAAGATAGCTGCAACTTCTTGTGCTCTATACAAATTCAATGCAATCTTCAGAGCCCTGGGTTGGAACAAAATTTGGTTGCCCACATCCTATGGCAATAACCAAGGGAATATATTATCACTGATTTAGGTTGTGAACTCAGCTAACTAAACACAGCATCTTCTCCTCACAAGCATAAGCTTGCATTGGTTTACCCTCTCCAAATCCTGCCGGAGGTGCGTGAAGAGCTGCAGTCTCCTGAACAAAACATCCTGCTCCCGCTTGGCCAGATTGTCCTCTTCGTCTTTCTTTGGGGTGATCAAGGGCTTGTTGAAATTGCCTTTCCTCTTGAGCTTCCAGTACTGGTACAGGAACTCCACCAGCTCTTCAGGCAGTCGCAGGGCCTTAGCCACTTCTAAGACATTGACAAATGTATAGAACTCATCTTCCAGCTGCTGGAGCTTCTGCTTGCGGACACTGACCCTGTGGGCCTCCTCCTGGTTTTGATCAAGGCTGTGGAAGGGCTCTATGTGGGCACAAGGAGAGCTGTCCTGTGTCCCATTCTCATTCTCCTGGCTGGTGTTTTCACAGAGGTTTTCGTCATCCAGTTTTTTGGTGGAGCTGTGCTTGGGGCAGTATGACTTGAACTTGACCTCGTCGTTCTCCGCCAGGATGGTCTTCATCTCCAAGCCACGGTCAAATGCGCATGTGACATGAAAAGCTGTTCGGCAGTTTTTCACTGAGCACTGCAGAAAATTTTAAAAAATAAACATGTTTTAAATAAAAAGTCTCACATTATGCACAAAATACCTGCACAGCCATGACACCTTTGAGATCAATGCTTACACCAGTGCAACTGCGGTACAATACATTACAGTACTGGGATTTGCATCTAAGCTAAGTACTTTCTCACTATTAGGTTTGCAATTTAATGCTGTCAGTTCAAGCAACAATGTAGTGGTCTAGCAGACATGAGCGATTAACTTCTCCATGGGCTTATCATACTATTCAATATGAGCAACTCCACAAAAGGAGGTTTCTCATGGTCACTGGAGTCACTTAAAGCAGTATAATGACAGGCAAAATGATCCCCTTTGGCTGTGCTACCACTCCAGAGAGGAAAATACCCTGTGGCTCCCAGCCTGTCTGATACTTTAATTAAAATCTCTCAGGGCACCTGGAACTGGCCACTTTTGCAAATTAACGAACAAATGAACAAGTGCTACTTAAAAAGCAAGAACAACAAAGAGTCTGGTGGCACCTTAAAGACTAACAGATATCTGTTAGTCTTTAAGGTGCCACCAGACTCTTTGTTGTTTTTGTAGATACAGACTAACACGGCTACCCCCTGATACTTAAAAAGCAAGGGCCAGGTGGGATTTTTTCTTTTATCATCAATTTAGAATGTCATGTATTAAATCACTGACATTCACTACTTCAGTCACTTACTGCTCCTCTACTTCACATGAGAAAAAAAAACTACAATTTGCTTCTTTTGTTGTCTCCCAAGCTCTCCCCTATCTCCCACTGAATGCAGCCATCATGGAGCAAAACTGCTTTAGCACTTGATTTTAACTATAACTAACTTTCTTTTGCAAAGTGAAAAATAAAAATCTTAAAAATCCCCCCTTGACTTGGACCCTTGTCCCCAACATCGAGAAATAAAAGTGGAAAGGACTGTCACAGACATTAACTATGACAGGACTAAACTATACTTAACCCAAGTGATCTAACCTTAAAGAGAAATGCACTGCAGCAGGATATTTATACAGTGCTTTGTAACAAAGCCAAGTATCTGTCTCCTCTGGGTTTTCCTCCTCAGGTTGACTCAGCAGCCAGATGTCAGATAAATGTATACTACAGAGTTTAAACTGCAGAGGTTTCAGATAAATGTTCTTTAATAAAATCAATACTTAGAAGGGATATAAAAAATGGTGCAACCCTCTTTGCCCTTTCGCCTCCTCCAAATAAATGCTTTGTGAACAAACAGGGCAACAGCAGCATGGTTGGGATAATAAACAACATAAAAGAAGTGCTTTTCGCAGCGAATTCCATGCTACTATGATTTCTTAATAATTTGCTTGTATCAAAAATAAAGTTCTGTTGAGTAGAGAAGAAAGCTTGTCTCATCTGAAGGAAATCTGAACTGGGAAGAAAATGCAGTCTTGCTTTTCCCTGCTTGCAGCAACTGCTTTCTGCCCATCCCTATGCACACATCAAGCAGCTCGCTTTTTAAATTAGGGTGAACATCTCAGAATATAAAACTATCTGGAGAAACTGCCTCTTCTCCCTCCACTTATTCAGTTGATTATTACCTTTTTTATTACACACTTCATAAATTCTGTTTTTTCCTGCTATCTATAAGTTTCACAACACAAATTTTAAGTATTTAGAGGCCATGAGAATACTCTCGCATTCATGTTTCTTGTATCACGAAGCTCCCCAATACTCTTTGATGATGTCACAGAAAAATGGAACCAAGAGTATTTCCCCAAATGTTTTTTTTAAAATGTGTAACTGTCTAAAGTAGCAGCTATACAGCATACATATCATCCCATTCTGTTATTTCAGAAGACAGAGGTTTTCAGAGCAAGAATGTAAAAAACCCACACCAAAAAAAAAAATCTGTATTCAGTATGAAACTGCAGAGTTACCTCAAACAAGTATTGGGGGACAAAATAGTCTGATTTCTCCATTTTGTAAGAGTTTCCAAGAGGTAGACGACAGGAATGTTTTATTTATTAAAATACAGTGGACAGATTAACTTTCTTTACTTTGTATGTATATTATTTCATACCTTAATTGAAGTGGGAACAGCAAACAAGGCTTCTGACAAACAGATTGAAAGGTTTCACTGGAACGTCTGCTGAACAACTATTTTATAACTTTTCCCAGTATATGCCATCAATGGCTCAACAATAGAGGAACAAAGGAGAGAGTGGGACGATCCAGTGATCTAAACTCAGAACTCTGAGCTTTACTTTTCATCTTCAAAGTGCTTTGCTATGTACTTTTTTTTTTATTTGATAGCACAACTCTGCCTACAATTAGGTCATCTAGCCTTACTTTCCCCAGCAAAAGCAGGACACCACATGCTCTAAAATGCAAACACACCTGTGATCCTTCTCACCGTGATACCAATAGAACTAAGATTCAGATCTAAGCAATATGTACTGTAGATCTCTACATATTCTAAAACTGCTTTCAGAGTTAACACCCCTTAACATAACATCTATATATTTTCTTGTATCCTGAAGGATCCCAAAGTGGTTTATAAATTTCACAAGCTGATGTAATCTATACACAAGGAACCTCTTCACTCACTTCTGAAATGCAGATAACTGTGGGGCAGATCAATCCTGTTTAACATCATACTGCAACACCACAGAACATTTTACAATAAGTGAAGAATCCACATCCCATTGAAATTTTAGAGAGAAATTAATTAGAAAGTATATGGCCCATATTGGAATTTTGCCAAGAATGTAAATTGGTGATAGGACGCAGGATATTGGTGTTCTTGCTTTAGTGCTGGATACACAGCCAAAGATTAATTCTTTACTATACATGGAGATAGTTATTTCCTTGAACACGCTGGGCCTGATTCTCCCATTGCCTTGCACCTTGTGCAGTCATTTACACCTGTGCTAAGTGAGAATAAACATCAAAATGTTAGTGTTTGACAGCTACGTTACAGATGTGTATGTGATTCTGTAAGGTGCAAGGCAATGGGAAAATCAGGGCCAGCAGCTTTGATTCTAGAGAATACAAAATATCTGCAAAGCCAGCCACCCCCTAAACCTGCCAAACTTGTGGCTTTTCATCACCAGCTGAAGAAGGGGCTTGTATTTCCTCTGCTTGTGGCTCATGATTCATTTAAACTTTATAGCAGATTCTAAGCATGCAAACTGTTCCTTTCCTACATACTCTGGAGCTCAATGGCAGAAATTCTCATAACTGAACTAAAAAGACCAACAAATGAGAACATCTGATTAGTTATCAAATCAAAAAGACTATGGTAGTATAACTCCTTCCTTACCAACAACAGCAGACATTACCAATTCACTTTAATCCCTGGTAGACACATAGGCCAAAATATTTAAAGTTGGGTGGTATCTAAAGTTAGGTGCCTAAATCCATATTTAGTCACCTGATTCACAGCCTTATCATGAAGGGTGCTGAGCATTCACATTCTAATTGACTTCAGTGTTAGCTGCAAGTGTTCCCCATCTCTGAAAATCAAGCTGCTCATCAGAGGGAAGATTTTCAAGGGGAATTGGGAGTCTAACTTCTCTTTGAGCCTTTGACCATCATCTTGAACGTACATGCAGGTAAATTTTAGAACACAGTTTTTGGCATCCAAGTTTAAATATTTTGGCCACAGAAAATTACTCACTTTTGCAAATGAATGAGCAAATGAACAAGTGCTATTTAAAAAGCAAGGAGAATGCACCACAAAATGTATTTTGTTCATTTAACAAGTATGGTCATTCAAGTTTCATTATTTGTATTTCGGTGTTCTGATAAACACACCTAAGTATATTTTATAAAAGTTAGGAATCCTTAAACTATAACCTCCCTACATTATCTGCTATTAAAATTCTGCTGAGATGTGGGAAGAGACCAACATTTTTCTGTGCAAACTATGGGAAGAGAATCAGGGAGGTTCTATAGAATGCACATTTGCATCTATAACAAACACACTTATGTTCATTTATTACCTGTATGGATGCCCCAATCTTCTCATTGCAAAGGCTGCACACTAATGCCCATCTACTGCTGGGAATGTGAGAGACCTTGGTTATGGGCTCCATCTTTTCTGGGCTGCCAATACTCACCTAAGCATCAGAATGAAAAACATACAGTAAAAGATAAGCAGAAGGGGTGGGAACCATGAAAGTATTTAGGTGCCTAAATCCCAGACTTAGGCACCTAAGTCCCAGCTTTGGCTCCACTGCAATCCACAGAACTGCCACTGAACCGTGCAGCACCTACACTCACTCAGCACCCAAGTTTTTCAGGGTAAGAGTTCTCTGTATTTATGCCTCTGAGCATGCACAGTGCTGCCTTGCTCTAGGCTTCTGGATGCCTATCTCACGCCGAAGCCGCAGAGTGATCCACGAACCAGGGGAAGATGGGCATTTGCATATAATGTCCAATCCGGTAAGCATGCTTAGCATACACTCCTCTGATCAGCATCTCCCACTGGCTAGCTTAGGTGTCTCCCCACCTAGCTTGTTGGCGTCATTGTACAGGGAGACTAGGCACCTACGTCCAGGCTTTGTGGATCATGGTGTTGTTCCAGGATTTTCTAGGCACATAAAATCATTGCAACGCTTATGTCCCTTTGTAAGTCCCACCCCAAGCAAAAATAAAAGTACAGCTTTCCATGAGGAATCTGTTTCATTGCTTGAAACATGCCAAATTCATATGTTCCAAGTTTTTCAGTTTACAAAGAGAGAAAAATCCAGTTTCAAAACCACTTCTTCCCTGATAAAAATGAAACAACTCTGATGCAAATCCCATCAATTTAAGTGATTTTAAAGGATGAATATTTTGAATGCCAGAACTCTCAAGAATTACCACTGTTAATCCAAATACTCACTCACCCAGGTTCTGAGTTTCCATCTACAAATACAAACAGTGCTTACTTTGTGCTCTCACTAAATTAGCTTTCCCAGCAGTTGTCCTTTTTTTAGACCTATGAGCCATTTGTATTGTAGTTCACTAAGCTAATGTAATTACCTTTTTCTTATAGATCGTGTATTATCCTGTCAGACTCTATGTCTTCTCTGTTTAATTGAAAATGAATGTTTCCCTGTTTTTAATCTTTTATTTTTTTCTACTCCCTAACAACAAATGCTGCATGGATGTTACAATCTGGTGTCTGTTGCTATAATGAATGTATGTTGTTATGAGCAGATCTGTCCTTTGCCAAGATTGCTCTGAATCTGAATATAGGTACATCAGTTGGATCAACACTTACCTCTGGAATCCAGAGTGCACAGCTAACATGGACCCACTTCGTCCCACTACGAGTTGGCTTCATAGCTCCACCTTTCTTGGGACACAATAAACACTTTGGCTGAACACCAAGCGCACAGGTCCGGCATAGCCAACTGCCTTCTGGCACCTTTAAAATTCCATAACATGCCTGTACTCATGTTTATAAAGGAGAGGAAGAAAAAGAAACAACAACAGCATGTTCCTGTTAGTATTAACTGATTTACATTTAGCCTTTTGCTAACCTCAAAGCCCTTTATGGGACTGCATGCTATATAATAATATTAGCTTACATTTATGTAGCCTATTTTGTTCTGAAGGGTCCCAAGGTGCTTTTACAAATGTAGCAACTCCATATACACATTATACACAAATACTTTTCCCACCACTGAAAGGGAGCCACCTTCAGGTGTTTAACAATGCAAACAACACTACACAACAGTTTAGTACAGGAAGTGAAGAAGAATATATTAATCAACTTAGAAAGGGAAATTTAGATAGCTGTGTGAGTGGTTAAATATCTGAGCTGGACGTTGACCAGGACACTGGAGCTATAAAGTCCCATGAGATCTTTAAAGACCACAGGTGATAGGACAGTAGTTTTGCATCTCACCTGAAAAATGAGATGATGACATAAAAGATGCCCCCAAGGCATAGTTCAATTCTTACTCATTGGGTAAAGTGGCATCTATTGAATGATTAACATCGTGTCCTATAGTAGACTGGCAGTGTCTATGGAGACCTACAACCAAACTATTGTCAGTTCTGACCCTTTCTAGCTTGTAAGATTTGATGTGATCACAGTTCAAGACAGAATGGCTACAGATTTATCAATGTGCCAATTTTAAACTCTTAGACCATAGTGCCATGCTCAAAGATACATTTCGCCACCATACATGCAAATACATTTATATAACTTTAGCCCGAGGAGCAAGAAAAATAAAGGTTCCTTGCTTATCAAACATCACAGCTGCCCCACCGCTTAATGACAAAGCAAACATTTTAAGGGATGGAGAGAAAGAAGACCCACAGCAAGGTCTCTTTAACAATGGAAGGAAGTCAAGGAAGCAGATTTGTTACAAACATATCTGTTCCTTCTTCCATGCAAAGGAAGGCTTGTTTAATTTCCACAGAAAGACATGTTGTGCTGCCTTGTCCCCAGAATAATCTAGTTGTTTGGGCGCTCCTCTAGCATGTGAGAGATGCAGGTTCAAATCTCTGGTGCCTCATTCAGAGTCACCCCAACATGGAACAAAACCAACTGTTAACAAGAAGCCTGATGACAAATTAAGTTTAAACTACTATATAAATCCTCCCTGGTTTCCTACTGGTTGGATGGAGGTCATCATTTTTTAGACTTCCTCTTCCCTTCAATCAAATTTATTGGTACTGCAAATATATTGCCAAAGAAGAGGACTTCGGTGCATCACATGGCTCGTGTGTGGAAAGTGAGGGACCAAATCAAAAAATTGCAGACATATCTGTAGAACAAAACCAACTGGGCCAAATTCATTGGGAATGCAGATGGTAGTGTTAGTGTAACCTAATGTAATGTACAAACTTAGTAGCAAAAAGGGCATTATAGCAACAAAAGCAACCAGCAAGAGGGTACAAGATGCTGTTAGATAAAGCAACACCACCCCCATTTTAATCTTATATCTTCTTACATCCTACAATTGGTTGCTTTTCCTGCTACACTCCCCCTTTTTGCCCTCTCAGCATGTAATGTAGTAAATGTACACATTTACTAATGTATAACCTACATTTACATCACTTGTGAGTTTGTCCGATGGGCCAATTTCACTACTGTTAAAATCAATGAGTTACACTAGAGAGGAATCTGGCCTGTTATGTTTAAACCTGTCTTTAACAGTAATAGTTCTGAAATATTTCTGTAACCACCCATCGCCTGTCTTTAGCTCCAGCACATAAGCTGCCCAAAAGGCCACTCCCACCTCTACGTCTGGATGCCATACCTGGTGTACACAGATATTACATTTGTCACAGAACACCATTTCGTTGCCATCCTCCCCATCTGGGGACTGGCAAACGTCGCAGACAACGTCCTCATCATACTCAATCCCCAGCCCTTCTTCAGTCTCAATAGCATGGTTCATACTGTCATAGCATCGCTGTTCAAATTCCTCCATGACTCTCTCCATCGTGTACTCATCCAGTTCGGGCATTCCTGGGAAATTAATCCAACACAATGGATTGTTTTTAAAATGGTAACAACATCTGGAGCCCCAGTTCCTTCCAGCAGTGCATCAAAGGCTGAGCTTTTCCTCCCAGGTTGAGCCATAAGCTTCAAATGGCACAACATGCCAGCCCACCTCCAGTGAAGAGGATTAATTTATGGCTGGAGGGTTGCCATGGCAAACGTTAGAGGGGAAGTGTAGAGTAGTTAAGGCAAAAATGTCAAAAGCCCTAGATCTGTGTTGAAATAATGGACATTTACTCATTTCAATCAATATTTGAAATCCTCAAAGTTTTCACAAGCAAGTCCCACCTCTCTGGGTTGTCACTGTTGATCTCACTCTCCTTCTTTCTCATACAACACTATGTACAGTTGCTTGTTTCAACTTTGTGGCCTCAATCATTTTAGGAAATGGTGACTCTTTTGAGAGTGATTCTAGGATCAAAGCACTCCCCAAGTGAGCAACAAACTGTCCATCAAAATGATGATGATACAGTCCAATGCAAAATCTATCAGGTACATTTTGATATGTTTACAATCAGCAACCAAGATAAGGCAATCATTTATTTGATATAGTGCATTTTCACAGCACCTGGTACAATCAGGTCCTGATCTTGGCTAGGATCTATTGTAGTACCTATAAATAAATAATTATTCAAATATATGGGGAACCCAATTGTACTAGATAGAATATCTAATTGTGGGACTTGTCCATTTTAATCACAGTGCTGGGAGGGTAAGAATAAGATACAGAGGGACCTAGACAAATTAGAGGATTGGGCCAAAAGAAATCTGATGAGGTTCAACAAGGACAAGTGCAGAGTCCTGCACTTAGGACGGAAGAATCCCATGCACTACTACAGACTAGGGACTGAATGGCTAGGCGGCAGTTCTGCAGAAAAGGACCTTATGGTTACAGTGGATGAGAAGCTGGATACGAGTCGACAGTGTACCCAAGAAGGCTAACGGCATTTTGGGCTGTATAAGTAGCATTGCCAGCAGATCAAGGGACATGATCATTCCCCTCTATTCGGCATTGGTGAGGCCTTATCTGGAATACTATGTTCAGTTTTGGGCCCCACACTAGAAGAAGGATGTGGAAAATTGGAAAGAGTCCAGTGGAGGGCAACAAAAATGATTGGGGGGCTGGAGCACATGACTTATGAGGAGAGGCTGAGGGAACTGGGATTGTTTAGTCTGCAGAAGAGAAGAATGAGGGGGGATTTGATAGCTGCTTTCAATTACCTGAAAGGGGGTTCCAAAGAGGATGGATCTAGACTGTTCTCAGTGCTACCAGATGACAGAACAAGGAGTAATGGTCTCAAGTTGCAGTGAGGGAGGTTTAGGTTGGATATTAGGAAAAACTTTTTCACTAGGAGGGTGGTGAAGCATTGGAATGGGTTATCTAGGGAGGTGGTGGAATCTTCTTCCTTAGAGGTTTTTAAGGTCAGGCTTGACAAAGCCCTGGCTGGGATGATTTAGTTGGGGATTGGTCCTGCTTTGAGCAGGGGGTTGGACTAGATGACCTCCTAAGGTCCCTTCCAACCCTGATATTCTATGATTCTATGGTTACACCCAGACACCACCACAGTGATCATCACCTAAATCACGGTAGTAATAATAATAAAACTGGACCTATAATGTTAAATGTTCATTGCGGACCTGAAAAAACCTGCAATAAACTCAGCAAGAAAGGTACCAAATGAAGTCCAGCTTTCTATCTGGATAGAACTACCTGACAAAGTATCCCATTTCTCAACTTTTAATGGCCCAACAAGAACCAGTAAAGCTTCATAATTGGTGTTGCAGCAAGCCCTATACAACCCCTTTTACACAGTCACCTGTATGTCTGAAAAAGAAGTATTACTTCAAAGCAAGCTCTCTCCTCCACCAAGGCCAGTTTACCTCCGTCACTCATTTTAGTGACCTTTAATAATATCTTTTGCTATGCAAAATTTTTATAAGAGTAATTCAAATGTCATGTTTCACGCCTTGCGTGCACTGCCTGCTGGGGCCAAGAAGGAATTTCTTTCCCACTTTTTACAGAATAACTACATGTGTAAAGGATTATAGCAAACAAACTACTGTGCACTGGCATATCAGTCACAAAAATCTACTGTAAGAGCATGTTAAGGATCATAGTAAAAACTGTCAAATCATAGCTATCCCTAGACTATATTGCTGTAGCTCACAGGAGACCAACCTGAATTTCACCAGCATAAATCAACTCCTCTAAAGTTACAATGGTATAACCAAGAGCTGGATCTGTCCCAGAATTTTTAAAGAAAGAAGAAGCTGGGATTAATGGGGTGCCAGGCTTTTAAAGACACAGTTCTCCCAGCATAGGGAATTATCTTCTCCTATCACCTGACATGGTCTCCCACAAGTGGGAACTTTCACCTTACTCTGTTCTGAACTTTCTTCTCCCCTGCCCTCTGATCAGTTTGTACACTGGAATGAGCCTGCAGAGGATGCCTTTTTTTCAAGTTTATAACCAGCTAACCCTGGCTTGCCAGGTCCTGTAACTGTTTAGTCAATGGTAAACCCATAAAATGGTAACCATAACCCAAATGAGGAAATTGCCACAGCGTAAAACTCAATAGTATTATCTGTGCTCACCAAAATATCCAAAACCCTTCTAGCTGGCACAATATATTCTTACATATCTAGACATTATGGTCAAAATTCTGCATTGACTTACATCCTGTGTAATCCTAGTAAAATCCATGGTGTGCTCCCACTTTTGGAGTACACATTATAATAAAGAAGTGGTTTGTTCTCTTCCCTTCCCCCATACGCAACCTATTCTTGGGGGGAACGCTCAGCCCCACCAGGACAAATCCCTTTTCCTGTTTGAAAACCAGGGACACAGTAATAGAGTTTGGGACATTTTCAAAAGGAATCACTGAGCCAATTCTTTGCTGTCTCACTCCCCAAACAGTCTGGCTTCTGTTTTTAAACCTCCCAAACGCTTCTGTCCAAACAGAAAAAATAACCAGCTACAGAGGGGCTGAGAGTTTTCTCATTCCATTTTAGGAAAGGGATGCATGGAAAAGCAAGCAAGCAAAAAAGGATGGATGGACAGATAGTCAGATGACTTAAATTGTCTATTTTGATATCATCTCCAAGGAAGTAAACTGGCAAAAAAAGGTTATTTGAGGGAATTCTTCTGGGTGGAGGGGAAGGGGGCACATTCTGATCTGGTGTAAGCAAGCGCAACTCTACTGACATTAATGGAGCTATGCATAAGGCTGATATTCTCCACAGATCTAGCCCATAGTAGCAATGCCACCCTTCATTGAGGGCTTCTGGGGATAAGAGTTTAAAGGCTAGTGGTTTTTAAAAATAAGATCACAAATAAACTACATCCGAATTTACATGATTTATACCCTCTCTCCCTTTCCAGTTTTCTCACCCACAAACCCTGCACAGAACTGCCAGCCTACTTCAGCAGCACACGTAATTTTACTAGAGGCTTCTCTCACCCATCTCTTTAAATTCTTCATTGGCCAGTTCTAACCATGCTGCATCCACATCATTGAGGTCATAGCGACACACACTGTCCGCCAAGGTTCGAATATCAACGTATCCCAGCTCAGGAGGCTCAGAACCTGAAGAAAGGATGTACTTCCTGGGTCTTGTAAATGTGACTGCTTTTGTCTCAGACACAACCCTGAAGAAATAGTAAATACAGATGTTACTTATACCAGGTTTTAAATCCCTTAGCACAGACTGGGAAATGCTTAATCCTGCTGTGTGATTAATGCCTGGGGTTAAATTGCACTTCCTTATTCTATGCAACTAAAAATCCCCAGCAATCTTGTAGCATCAAAGTCCCGCAGAGCTGCAGGAAGTAAGGATGGGTACATAAAACAGAGAAGGAGTCATTCAGATATCATTTTAAAGTGAGCAGCAATGCTACATAAAATAATTCACATTTTTTAAATCCCAGTTCATTAAAAGACTTACAGGTGGATTTAAGAGAAGAGAGACTACAAATCATCTCCTGCAAGACGACATGGTACTTGCTACTTTTAAATGGAATTGTTACTGACACGCTTTAAAGCCACATAGGCCATACTCTGTTAATGTGATGATAGGTACTATGTGCATGGGAATTAAATTAATAATAATAGATATAAACCAACTTACTGAACACTACAATAGGGATACAATTCTCAATTAAATTCTATAGGATGGTTTAAAAATTCCATACACAGGCTAACATTCTCTATTAAATTCTATTGTTTTTGCATAGATAGTTGTAATTTTCATTTCTCTGACATCCTAAATACCTTTCCACAGGGAAATAATAATGACAATTCATAAAATTGTTTATAAACAGTCCCTCCATCACTTACCTGCTCAGATCTAAGTCCAGGCTCTCAGGGATTTGCATTTCCCTGCAAAATCACTAAAACTGGACTGAGTCAGACTTTAGAACAAAATCCATCCACTGTTTTAAAATTCAGCTGCAGCTGTAGTATGTCCTAATATGGTTTGGTGGGGTCACCATAGTGGCAAACCAGACCTAATTAAAGCATATTTTGGTTGCAACCATGTTTAAACTGTGCATAAGCACAGTTGTTAAAAGTTAATTGTAAGGACTTTGGAGACAGAGCAAAACACTTAAAACAGTGTAACTTGCTCTACACTGGAGTTGCCTGGATTTCTGTGACTATACAAATCCAGTAACTAAGAAAAAATGCATATGCAGTGCACAGGGGCAGAGGTGTATTCCAGTGCATAGGCTGGAATAGCAGCCATGGAGCGGCTGCACTGCTAACACCTTGCCTTCAGGTAGCAGGTTCCATATGCCCCATCCACATCAATGTTCTCTGGAAGTTCACAAAGGAGGTTTCCTTTATTATTTAACTCTAAACATTCTGAGATTTGGTTTGTATGAAAGGTGCTACAGAAACTAAAACTTATATCTGGATCAAGTTCAGGCAATGCACCCAACCTCTAGCTGGGTCCCCAGATCACGGCAGCCTCACCAGTGCTAGTGTGAGGGTTACTGCAGGCATGCGCCAGTGTCTCATGGTGTGGCGAATGAGCTACTTCATGAGAGAGCTCCATGGGGGAAGTAACATGTCCTTCACTCTACTGTGGCCTAGCTGGCACATAATGCATGTTCTCTCCTGTTCAACAAGCCCTTGATCCACTATCCCTATATTTGTACACATCCAGTTCTGGACACATTTATCTAGTCAAGCCTCCATCATGGTACCAAACCAGTTCTGGTACATCATAGGAATCTGAAGCAGAATGCATGGAAAAGTCATACACTGAATCTTGGGCTTTTCAGCAGGGGAGGTATCAGTCGGTATATGAATGGCCCCCGATATCTTGAGCCAGTCCTGGCTGTACTATACTGAATAATACTATACTGCAATATTATATACTACAGCTCACAGGGAAACTGTTCTAGCCTGACCACTGCTCTCCAAATCTTCTGCACACTAAATCCCCTACTGTGAGGAAATTACAGCTATCTAGGCAGCATCCTGCTCATGCTGCCCAAAACAGTGCCATGCTTGGATACCATGGTGATGGCACAGCACAAGAACCAGAACTGAACGAACAGACTGGAACAGGTAGTTTGGCTTTCAACAGGTCATTTTCATAGGACCTGCAAAAGTCCATTTTTTTATCTTCATGATGTAAAGAAGTAAAATAATAATTACTGTATACACAAAAACATTTAATTGAGTCATCAGTATGAGCACGTACTAGCAGTGAGTCACCACATGGACATATTGTTGTAACCCCAGTCCTTCCTCACCCCATCCCTACTGTTTGTTACACTAATTGGTTGCATCAGCGCAGTGACTCTCTCTCTTGGTTTCCTCCTACAAAGCACCTTGCTCACTTCTGAGCACTGTAATAACAAGAATCATTTCTCTGTGAAATGTATTGTATTTCCTCCTACTCTACATCAACTGCCAGTGAATGTCATTAGTTCACTTTACAGTCATGCTTCCCTTTTCCTAAAATTATGCCCAAGATCATTACAGCATTTTGGTATTAATTATGGGATGGATTAATGAGCAATAATGACCATTTTGCTCCCTTCCTCCAACCCCAACCAACACTAGTCTGTCCCCTACACACGTGAAGGGCAGCAGGAAGAGAAAAAAAAAAGATGCTTCCACAGTCCTCATGAGGAGCAGGGGTGGAGAGAATCCAACAACTCCACTCCTTCCTGTAAGAGGAAGAGGTGAGAGAAGGTTGGCAGGGCAGAGGGATCTTTACATGCTGTTAGTATTTTCCACCTCTCGTGAGGTTATACAGTATTTTGATCTGAAAAATATAAAAATAGGGCATAGCAACACACAGCAGGGAAATCAAATTCTGTAGTAAAACATCACCATCCCCACAGAAAGGGAAAGATGGGCAGAGGGGCTGGCACAGTGAACAACTGGAATTTTTAACTGCCCCGTATCCCCTTTCTCCTAGAAGCCCAGTTGTGCTTTAAGCAGCAACTGCCAAGTCTCACTTCCTATTATAAAAACTAAAGAGGGAGCTATCGGCTATTTCCTATTTAGTTTTTATAACAGAAAGTGAGCTGGGCCACAATTTACTACTGAAAGGGAAGCCGGGCTCCTGGGAAGCAAGAAGAGTGAGAAACAACCCAAAGAGTCAGAAGAGCGGCAACTCAGATCAATGGCCCAGTATCCTGTCTCCAACAATGGCCAGCATCAGATGTTAGTATAAAAACCCAGTATAGACAATTATGCACTAACCTACCCAGGAGGAAAGTTTCTTCCTGAGTCAGGCAGTTAGTGGTTAGTTTATGTCTTGAAACATAAGGGTTTATGACCCTTATAAACATTTTATCCTATCTAAAGTAACGCTGGATATTCTTGTTGTTCGTATAAATATCTAACGGTAAGTTCTCCAATTCTTTTACTATCAACTACTTTTCACAGTGGAAGGACACATTACATAAACCCTCCCAAAACTGTTTTAAAAATGTTTTTTTTCTTTTTTACATTGAGCAGCCAGGCTCTAACTGCAATAAGCCCTTTATTAGTAAGCTACTGGTGCACTTTTTACGTGGTTACAGACACTTGGCCTACAGCCTCATGCCTCACAACACACCCAAGGCATGACAGACTGCTAATGCACACTCCAATGTGGGTTATTACAATAGGCTAATGATGAACAGGTTTGCATAGCTTGCTACTCCAGAAGGCACATGTATCAACTTTGACTACTAAATAAATGTATATACATACACAGTCATGACCAAAAATTCTGAAATTTTGAGTTTGGTTCAGAATGTATTCTCCTTAAAAAAAAACAATGATATGTGACAGTTCTTGCTTTTTCTCACCTCCACCCTCATTTTATCTTCTCACAGAATTCAGCCAATTAAGCTATTGAACAGTGAAAGCTCTTCCGGGTAAGGATCATATTTTTGTTGTGAGTGTGTACCATGCCTAGCACAATGGCTCCCGTTCCATGACTGGGGCCTGTAGGCACTGCCACAATACAAACAACCAACAACGTTTACATGCATTAATGAATCGTTATAACTGAGTACAATGAAGTTACCTTACATAATAAAGATGTTTGCAACAGGTCCCTGCCCCAAAGAGCATACAGTCTCATTTGAAACAAGACACAACATGCAAGTATAACAAAGAGAGGGAAGATTACGGTAATTACAGTAACAAATGTGAGCACTCACATTTATGGAGCTTAACTATGTGCCCAACCTGACTGCTCCAAATAAGAGTTTTTTAAATCTAGTTGCAGTGTTGTACAAGATAATTTAAGTTATAAGTAAACAGAAAAAGGTTAGAAAACTTCATAAAACCAAAATTAAAACCAGCAGTTTTCTCCAAGGTCTGTAATTTAAATTTGGCTCCTACATTCATATTCAGCTACCTAAAAAGATGTGGCAAGATTTTCAATAATGCTGAGCAGCAGCAATGCCCACTGATTTCAATAGGAGGCAAAGGATTTGTTCACAACCTCTGAAAATCAGGCCATTTCTAACTACATGCTTAAATATTAATTTAGAACCTAGGCATCCAGATGTATAACTGATGGCCTAAGCGTATATATGTTTGTTTATATTTCTCCAAACTATACCTGGCTACTGGTTCGGGGATGGCCCCCGGGCTAACTGGCACCTGAACTCCCTTTTCCCACTCCTGCCTCCAGGGGTCTGCCAGCACATAGTACTCATCAGGGTTCAGTTGGTAGGAGTCGGGTAGCTTCATGGCAGTGATCAAGTCCGTTCTGAACACCTGCAAAGAAACCAACCAAGAGAAAGAACAGAGACACTGACATTTGATATTTACACTCTATGATTCACAGCTCCAGGGTAACCATGGAGCAGTGCATAACAAGGTCACTGTACCAACACAAAAGCCTATTACAGGACAGTCATTTACCTTCACATCAGGGGGCAGAGAGAAGGGGACATAGATACAATGGACATAAGGCTGACAGCCCTACGACTCCTAATGTTCACACTGTGAAGGAGGTATAAGCCTGAGTGGTGCCCCATGCTTCTAACTCCCTCTAAATTTAATGAGAATTGCAGGTGCTCAAAGCCTCTCACAATCAGGCACCAAAACTGTAGCATTACCTGTCAACAACAATGGACCCAATCCGGTTCCATGTGAGCACTGTACCAACACTCCCACTGACTTAAATAGGACCAGGACTGAGCCCTGTGCTTTTCAAATTACGAGATCCCTGACTAATACAAAAGAATTCTAAAAATCGTCGATGGTAGAAAACAAGATATGACTGTAACGTGACCAGCTGCAATAGCAAATTCTAAGCAAGGCAGCTTGTCTTGAATTATTGTTTTTTTTTAAATTACCCTAAAGATCAACTAAATCGAGCTTCAGACTAGATCTCTTGGGGCATCTCCACATTCAGCACTAGTGTTCGCTCATCTACCATCTGCATTGTAACGCATACAATTCCATTTTGCCTTTTTATGGCATCAGCCTCTAAAACCTGCAAGATGTCTGGCGAGTTTTGGGTTATCAGCCATAAACAAGCAGGGATGCAGTCTTTAACAAGCCATAGGAGGAAATAAAAATGGATTCACCCTTGTGAGGAGTATGCTGCGCTGCTGCTGTGGCAGCTCCATTCTGCCTGGTTTGCCACTGCCTCTCAGTGAAGCAGAAACTGAAGGGTGATATTGCAGGCATGAGAATAGCAAGACAGCAGTTGCCTTGACATCTTCCAGCGCTCCCTGTCCCTTTTGCCCCCAACCAAAACTGCTACGTAACAGTAATAACTAATACTTCACCCTTTTTATCTCAATAGCACTTTACATACATTAACTAATTAATGCCACATGCAAAGGAACGGATGTGCAACAGGTTTTAAAGCAAACAAGCAATGAAAACAAAAATGTAAGATTGTAAACCAAGCCCTTTGCCAAACAGAACAAGGGAATCAGCCCATCCAGCACCAGTCAGGAAAACCACAAGAAAAGTTCATATGCAAACTCATCAGTTTATGGCAGCTATAGTCAGCAAGGCACATATCCAGCTCCATACTGTATAGTTATGAAGTTTCAGGCAGATTTTCAGGAAGGCAAGACACTGATCCTAGATTCTCCAAACATTGCTAATGATGCAAATTTACTTCACACTTGCTACTCTTGTGCTGAATCCCTAATCCAACTTCCATATTGGCTGTTTTGTGTTAGTATCTGACAATAATTGTGTTTGGCTGTGGATAAAGCACAAATCTGTAAGGTATGTGCATCCACTGTGGTTACACAAATCATAAAGGCTGCCTTCCCTGGGGATAGTGGCTTCTTTCATATGCCATTAAAACACTTCAAATTACAATAAGTCATCTATGATTTTTTTACACGTTTTAGGGAACCGATCATTAGTCTGATCATTAGGGGGAAAAAATCTCTACAGTGAAATACAGTATAAAAAGCCTGGCCACATGATATGCCCGAATTTTCCCCACTCTCTCATTCTCTCTGTTATGCCCTGGATTTCTCATTGGGGAACATCCAAGTATTACTTATTTTTATTTTTCAAAACTGTTTACACCCAGTGATGACATTTTTTGAATTTCAGGTGCAAGTCTGCATTTTTGTAAGAATAAATCCCACTACAATTAAGTATTAATTTGTAAGTTTCTCAAGAAAAGAAGAAAAGGATGAATATAGGTAATGTAATAAAATAAAACGCTTTTTAAAAAATCTAAACTATCAGTCCTGTGAGGTTGCAATCAAGAAATGAAACAGAATCCACAAAACAAACTCACTCTCCCAGTAAACTAGCAGAGCCAGCCATAAGGTTTTGGACTTCTAGTGATTTGAGTAAAAAACAAGATATGAAAATTTTTCAGTCTGATAGCTTGTGGCTAGTTATTTTGGGTACTACACAAGAAGTTGTTAATGGAATACTTGACCATCAAGAAAATCCTTTCTAAGACTCTCTGCCTTGTGTCACTATCCTTGCTGCTCTGCTAATTTCTGATGCAATCAATGGGCCTGGAGCCAAAAGAAGTTTACAAAATTATTATCTCTGAAGAACTGGCACACAGCACTTCAGAGACAGAGAGAGGGTGAAATCCTGGCCTTGCTGAAGTCAATGGGAGTTTTGCCACTGACTTCAAATGAGGCAAGGATTTCACCCTGGGAGTTTAATGAGTGTCACTTATCTGCTGGCACACTGGAATCAGCATAGCATGCTGTCGCAGACTGAGACAATCCAAGAAATAAGAACAAACAGGAACTTGGGGGAAGTGGAAGAAAGACCTCTCAGACTGGGAAGAAAGGCAAAGGGAGGGAAAAAAATAGAATATTGGAAGAGCCACAGGTTAGTATGTGTGCATGAGGAGAGAAAGAAACATCACAAAAATAGGACTAGGCCAAGAAAGACAAGATCAGGGTTTGAAAAGTTATCTCTGGTCATTTACTTGATGGTCAAGTGGCTCTCTTGTTGTGTTTTTAATATACTGAACAGTGTACATAATTCCCCCATGAAAAACTGATTATCCCTGGGGCGAAGGAAGTACACTGTCATCATGAAATCTAGCTAAATATGCCTCTCCCCCAACTTCAGCCACTGAAGCATTTGAAGTACTTTGACACAGTGAAAATGACTTAACCCAAGAAATTTCACCTTCTGAAGTAAATACCTTGTTTTCAGCCACAATACAGTCTGCGGTCTAATGATTGTCTCAGACCAGTTCAGGCAAGGGCATCTGCAAACTTGTATGCAGTGGGTCATATACATTTGGTGCCTACAAATGACCCACCCAAAAAGTTCAAATTGATTTACATTTCCTTCCTTGATTTGAATTCCTCAAAGCACTGCATATGAAGCTTAAAAGAGACAGATGTCTGGTTTGACAAGTCTGTTAACAAATAAAAACTATTAAGGCCAAATAAAGGCTATGAAACTACCAAAAATAAACTTTTACTGTTCACCATAAATCAAGAACAAATAGCCCAAACCACTAAAAGAAAGAAAGAAAGTTTCAGAGCTATGTTGGGCTGGTGCCAAACTAGCCCAATATTCATGGCTAAAAACTAACTTGATGCTGGCAGTGACTGTGGTAGCAGCTGAACTCCCTGATCTCCTGGCCAGAAGAAAGGTTGCTGGGTGCCAGCTGAGATGGAGCAGAAAAGGAAAGAAAATATGATTAGGAAGAAATCTATTCTTTAACAAGGCATGTGTGTGTTTTACTAGATAGAGGTAGCAAAATGCAAGTGTAATTCCAGAAATACCTCAGAAGGTTTTCGGTCTTCATGTCTGGAGCATGAATTCCTCCGGTGTCGAGATCTGGAATGCTGGGACCAGGTGGACAAGCCTATGGTATAAAAATGATCAACTGAAATGAGTGCTTTCATCAGTCAGAAAAAGACTGCTCACGCTGTTCACACAAGTAGGCCAGTTGACTTCAATGATACTACTTGAGTAAGTAGAGCAAGATTCAGCCTTTTATCACACACCTCAAAAAGACTGTTTCATAATGAACAAGCAGGGGAAAACTGCTGGCTCAGTCTAGCACTTCTGTGATCACTTCCATGTATTTTTTTTTTTATCCCAACAGCTATATTTATTGGCTTCGCAAAAATGACATTTTTATAGGCATCATATTAGAAAATCTATGGCACAACAGTTCTTTATTTGAGCAATACTGATCCAAACACAAATCACTTCCTTAAGATTAAAAACTAGCTGGGACGTCTGTGGATAGCCTGAGATGACATCTTCAAAGCTAATGTACTGATGTCCCAGCACATCCATGCAGAACATACTCTGTCCCCATGATTTCTCTTAGGATGGAGTTCTTTTCAAAGTGAAACAGAAAGCCGTTCTACACCCAGGAACCCTAAGACTATATGATGTGTCTGTCTGTCTTCTGGCATGAGGAAATTACTGAGCAGTGTCATGGGGTTTTTATATGTAGAATTCTTCAGTCACTATACTCAGGACCAACTATTTCCCCCGGTCCCAGCATTCTTCAATACGGAGTGGATGCCTTTATCTGCTTTTAGGAAGATTATTCTATCTGAAGTCAGGGAGAGGGCGGAGAATGTATCCCACTAGAAATGCTATGACACCACAGGACCAGCACAAAACCTGTGAGCAAAACCTGCTTATGGTGAGCCTGTGCTGATCAATTTAATTTAATCAAATGACACTTTATTGGCATGACAAGGTACACAAATGTAACTCAAGTCACATTATATGACAATGATGAAAGGAAGAGACAATAGATTAGCATGATAGTGGTTAACAAAGGAGGAGGAAGGACTGGAAAATGAAGCACAGAAGTTGACACAGAGGATGTAATGGGGAGATCAGAGTGTCCACATAACCAGAGACAGCACTGCAGAGATTCCACAGCTCTGAGCCTTAAACATTAACAAACAAAGCGAGGTTGGCACAATGGCCTTAAGGTTAATACTCAGTTCTTTGCTGTCTCGGCCAGTAAGTGCTGGGAGCAATGTGTAGGCTTCAGCTGCGGCCCATGAGAGCAGTATTGCCTCACATCACTCAACAGAAACCTGCAGTAGTATGCAAGTAATATGGCAATGAAAGCTGAATAAGAACAGGTCTTCAATCCTCCCTCTACTGGGAACACAAAAAATTATTTTCAATGTAAATTGGCTTCACAAGACTGTCACTCGAAAGAGATAATACATAGTTGCTGGACAGAAGCATCCACTAAGCTATAATTTTACAACATTTGGCCTTCCACGGTCCTCGGGTAGTAACACATTTGTAAGTCTGGTTAAAAAAAATGCTCTGTTACAGAGTGGTAAACAATGGATGGTACATGGAATGTTCACAGTGGCACAAGTTAAGTCAATGTGTGTAGCAACTGGATAGAAATCATATCCTTTAGGATAAGCCCATCAGAAAATAGTGATATAAAGGGACACATTCACTGTAAAAACTAATAATTTGGGGGTCCGCGTCTCTTTATATGCCCTCACTTGGGAGCACAGGCACTGCTTTGCACCGATATGGAACTGCAAACGCTGCTATTTATAATTTCCGGTCAAGAGAGCATAGGTGCATACACTCATACAGTGGGCGCACCCACAGAGACATATACTTGAAGTTGTTGCAGGTACTTCACATGACCCTGAGTCCTCCTTGCCATTGTTGTTTTGTTTTGTCTGGTCTTACAGTCACATTTTGATACAGTAAAATGTTTTTGTCTTCCTTGTGCTGCATGAAAGATCCACACAAAACAGAGGAAAGTAACTAAGGGTGATTCATTTACGTGCAGAAAGTCAACACAAGGTTTATGTACCACTTAAGTCTCCTTTAAAACCTATTTTGAGACCTGAAGTGAAACTTAAGTGGTGCACTGGTCTTCTGCTGGACCTTAGCACAGGGGAGAATTTCACTCTGACTGGCTATCCAAGGTAAACGGTGAAACCAACCATAAAGAACTGACAAATGCACATAGCAAATGAATGGAAAAAAACCACATTAAACTATTTTTCTCTTTAGTCCCTTTCAGTTATAGTATTTAAATGTTATTGTTAAAAATATAAGTAAAAATAATTCAGAGAAGTATGCTTTTCCAATTGACTATGCCCCTTTAACGTACACAGCCACACACACTTTTGCACCTAGTTGTCCAGATCCTAATAATTTTTCCAATCTCAAAAACATTCATGTCTGATCGACTACAGTGAGAGCTAATGAAATATTTGGCTAATTAGGTTGTTGAAGCAGCAATCCATAGGTGGATATGATTGCTGGTTTTGCGTATATATTGGAGGTTTTTTTTGTTTGTTTTTTGCAGTCAGGGTACTGAATGAGAAACTCCATTAACAAGATGTTGTTTTATTCTGTAGCTTCTGCCAGTAACACAGCTAGTAACTCTGGAAGTTTGTTACAGTTGTTCACAAGTGATGCATGCATCTGGAAAAATCAGAACAGCAGCAATGTGATATACTTCTGAATTTTTAACTATGTGCTTTAATTCAGCTCTAGTGATAAGTTTACATCAATTGGAGATTGACAGTAACCAAGCATATGGCTTTTTCTAAACAAGCTGCTAATGGATAGATTTTTCAGATCGTGTGTGTGTCCTTAGGAAGCTACTGGAGGTGGGTAGCAAAAATAATAATTGGCATATCTTCTGTCTCCATTTGTTTCATTAATATCCTTTTGGTTAATTCAAAATATTTCTCAGCTCTGTTACTAGCAGATGCTACAAAACAAAACATCATCCTAAATATAATTCTGTTAATCTCAATAGTGCAGAACATTACAGCTAGGCCACTGACCTGACCTCTTAGTGCTGCATGGAGACTCAAATCCTACCACCATTTCCTAAATCTTAATATTACTTCCTAAATTGCTCTGACATGCTTATGTTAATATAGAAACTTTACACTAGATTCCCCATTCTGGGAGGAATAATTCAAATTAGACCAGACCACTACAGAGTATATTTGTGGCTGATATTTTCTCCCAAAAATCTAATCACTTCCTAAAATGAAGGACAGTACAAAGTTTCTAATATAATTCAAGAATGATTGTTTCCTCCCACCCTACATTTTAGCTGATGAATATATAGTGTAACCTTTTAATAACAGGTACCAATGGAGCTTCTGATTTTTTTTTCTGGCCAATAGAACGGGCTGTTTATAATACCATGCAACAAATGTG
Source organism: Malaclemys terrapin pileata (assembly GCF_027887155.1). Lineage (NCBI taxonomy): Eukaryota > Metazoa > Chordata > Testudines > Emydidae > Malaclemys > Malaclemys terrapin. The sequence continues at coordinate 97,830,204 of NC_071509.1, forward strand.
GGGGAACTTCTGGCTGAATTAAGATTTTACTGACCATTAGGACAGGCAACCGTAGTTAACAAGTGACCACTGGCACAGGTTAATAGGGAAAAACATCCAATTAATGAATAAACAAACACATAATAAATAATTATTAAGCATGCAGTATAACAGATGCAAACATCAACAGTTTTAGATAACATCATTTAGAAACACAAATGCAACAAATTAAAGGAGCAAAAGAAGTGACACAACAGGACTAAATATAACTACTCCTCATAATATGTGAAAGGAAAGATCTGATTCTACTTCCAATGAAATCAATGGCAAGATATCACTGGATTCAATGGAACAAGGATCAAGCCACAGCATTTCAACAAAGGGGGTTTGACTAGTTAAATCTCTCCATTCCTTGGGTAACCCAGGAACAATAATATTGAAATAAGCAAGAAAACCATAAGAGGGAAAAGAAAGGAAGCATGAAAGGCAAATCACTTTTCATTTCCACCCTTTAGTCGAAATTTGGTAGCAGAGTGATCTCTTAATAATCACTGAAAGAAAAAGTTCATAGGCAAAATTACAGATATTTCACTGATAAATGACCTGATTTTTATGTCCAATTACATGTACTGAAGGACATTCCTGGATTACAGGAAAGTGGTTACCTGTCATTGCTAAAATAAAAGTTGTGGAGCAGGTCTAGAAACAATGTGGTGCTTTTGTATTATATGCGCTGTAGATAAACTTAAGAACACATGAATCTGTATCTTAGAGAGATTCTTGGTATTTTTCAGACAAAACAAATGCTCAGTATTAAAGTTGCACAACTTCTATGTAACCAATGTATTTTTAAAAAATAGTCTTCTCCCACCAGTAATTCACACGTTTCCCCAGTTTCAGAGAAAAAAGCACAAGACAGTGATCGAGACTGGCAAGCCATCAAAGATCAAGACAATGTTTTACAGTTAAACTCCAGTCTTTGTAAAAAAAAAATCGATCAATCAAATGGAGATATCAAAAGTCTGCACCACTGGGGGTTTTACAAATAAAACATTCCTAACTAACCAATTTACCTTGGGGAAATCTTTCTTGTATACTACATGAATTAATTCTATAACAGATGGAAGATTAATGACAAACGGTAACTCCATCACAGTTGTTGTACATGCCAAAATCCACGTTCTATAGTGAATATGAAATACACAATTCTAAAGCACAGAGTGTAGCAGCCATTGCAGCGCATCAACCTGAGTATAGAAACAATGGAGAAGTAATGAAAATTGGAATCCTTCATCCTAACATCTCTTTCCTTCTACGAGTGGGCCAAATTGTTCTGTGGGCAGCTTGACCCTAAAATACATCTTCATAAGCCTGGTTTACAAGTTAATGGGAAATCTTTTTAACTAATGGATGACCATGACACTTTATTATGGGCAGTGAGAGGATGGTCTGATCAAAGTGCTGTATTTAACCTACAAATAAAATTACAGTGATTCACTTTAAGTCTTCAGAACTAACAAAGCATTACCCAAAATACACGATTCAATCAGCATTAGAAAATCAGATATAAATATATACTCTTAAGGGACCTATATACTTCCTATTAACAGGCAATGTATGTATTCAAGCAGCTAACATTAACACCTACTGGGAGTTAAGCACACAAAGCATCCAGGTATTATTGGGAATAAAGACCCCTAGGAAACTCCTTTTTTAAACCAAAAAAAAATTCCTCATAGGTGCCAGAGTGGTTTATATCAGTCTGTTTGGGCCTGATCCAACAACTCCCACTGATGTCAATGCAAAAATCCCATTGATTTCAATGAGGCAAATCAGCCCCTTACTTCAAGTCTGCATTTTGTTTTCCCTCCATCAGAAAATGTATTTAACTAGGCATAACTAAAAATAAATGGACAGTCTCTGGTTAAGAGAAGCAAGGCTTTGGCAGACCACAGCAGTGAAGAGAAAAGGAACGAGGCTGATAGGAAGATATAAGTAGAGCAACTTTCCTATATTATCTTCAGAAACTACGTGCCTGACATTAGCCAAAGCCATATCTTTTTTTCACTTGTACACTATTAATGAAATTACAACAATACAGCTCCTTCAGTATTAGAAGAAAAGTGTGATCAAGAAATTAGAGGAGACATATGTTTCACATATGTATTTTTATGAAAAAAAAATAGAATTTTTAAAAGGAAAAGAAAAAACGATTGTCTCTAACTATATCACTTTGTGAAATGACCACTCAAAAATATGTTTAGATTTTAGAAAGCCCACTAAAACAGAGAAGTCCTTAGTGCTACCAAAGCACATCCAAAATCTTAGCAAATTCTCCCCATCATCCAATATTCCACTCAGCATGAAGATATTCAGTTATACTGTATATCATGCATAACACTGTTGTAAAACCACCTGTAAGGCATCCAACAGTGTCCCAAGAGAGCTAGAGGCTGCTACAGCCTCTGAACACTTCAAAGCTTGAGAACACTGGGAGTCTGAACACACTTTTCCTATCGTAAATACAACTCTGCTACATCACTAAACCAAGCAGCACAACAGTGCAAAACATTTCTGACATGGATGCTCGCCTGGCTGCTGTTTTTGCTAAGTGCTGGCATTTCCAGCTGCCTACACTTTTTCCAGACTTGCTTTGAGGTAGAGTAGACACTGCTGCCAACACCACACTCTGTCAGAAAGATCTGCAGCCTGAGAAGTAAAAGGAAATGCTTAGTCTCCCTGTCTGCTGCCTGAGCTGCCACTCTTCACAGTAAAGCCTTGTTTCAGGCATACCTCAACTGGCCAATGGTCAAACTACAGGATAAAGATCCAACATGAGGGGCACAAAGTAAACAGCAGAAGAGTTTCTAAGGCTAATTTCCCCCATTCTTCTTAGTAAAGACATAGCTGCACATGTATAAGTCCACATATCATTTCCTATATATAGGGCCCTATATGAAAAACGCATCACGGACTGTGAAATCTGCTCTCCTCCCATGAAATCTTGTCTTTCGTGTGCTTTTACCTTATACTATAGAGAGTTCAGAGGGGGAGACCAGTGTTTCTCAAATTGGGTGTCCTGACCCCATAGGGAGTAGCACAGAGTCACAAGGTTATTTTAGGGGGTTGAGGTATTGCTACCCTTACTTCTGCGCTGCCTTCAGAGCTGGGTGGTTAGAGAGCAGCGGCTGTTGGCTGGGCACCCAGCTCTGAAGGCAGCATCCTGTCAGCAACAGCACAGAAATAAGGATGGCAATACTATATCATGCCACCATTACTTCTGCGCTGCCGCCTTCAGAGCTGGGTGGCCGGAGACTGGCGGCTGCTGACTAAAGGCCCAGCTGTACAGGCAGCAGCGCAGAAGTAAGGATGGCAACACCATACCATTTCATCCTTACTTCTGTGCTGCTGCTGGCGGTGGCTCTGCCTTCAAAGCTGGGCTCCCAGCCAGCAGCCACCGCTCTTCAGCTGCCCAGCACTGCCGCCAGCAACAGCAGTGCAGAAGTAAAGGTAGAAATACCGCAATCCCCCTACAATAACTTTGCAAAGCGCCCCACAACTCCTTTTTGGGTCAGGACCCCTACAATTACAACACTGTGAAATTTCAGATTTAAATAGCTGAAATCATGAAATTTACGATTTTTTTAATCCTCTGACCGTGAAATTGACCAAAATGGACCATGAATTTGGTAGGCCCTCCCTATCTATGACTACTAAAGAAGTGGTCTAATTAAAAAAAAGATTGAAAATGAACAATATAAAAGGTATTTTACATGCAGTTTGAAGACAGGTGCCTCATTTTTCATCACCATTAGACTTAGTTCTCTCCAGAAGCTACTTTGCAGACTTTTTGTCCCAGAAAACATAGATCATCTTCTGTACTGCAAGTCACCTAGGCCAAAACTTTCAACTGTGAGAGCCTAAAATCAAGCATCTAAATCCATATTTAAACACTAAACTAAAAAGACCTTATTTTTGAGGTGATGATCATGGGATGTCAATGGAAGTTGTGCACAGTTCTGAAAATCAGGCCTTGGATGTCTCTGATTGTGCCCTCAGAAATTAAGATACCTGTAATTATGGGTCAATTTTGTACATTGTATCCATACAGTTTGGTTGGGTATAAAATTGCTGTAAGCACACCTTTAGAGTTGGAAATCTCTTCACTTTGCCTGAGTAATAGGCCCTCCATATAGGGGGAAATGATTCTCTGCATCTCAAACAAAATCCCCTTTTGTCATTTGACAACATATTTGTTTCGGTTCCTTTCCAAATCATTTATTACAATGACCAAATATCCATTAGTAGAAGCCACATTCTTCAGATGGATTCTTCATAGGGAAGTTAAGATACACATCTACTCTTCATCAGAACCTATATTAAGGAAATCATTATTTTTTACCTTGGATTCTGCTATGTCCTGGTTACCTTTAGGGACAACCATGACTTTGATATAAGAGTGCAATTCTGATTACATTGCATTTTAGCTTGCATCTCCAAAGCAAAAGAATTTCTCACTGAGATCCCAGGTCTGGCGTTAATTAGGGTATTAGCTCTAAATCCTTTGAAGCTTTTCTATTTCTACCTAACTTTCGGCTTTAATGGCCTGTCTTTCTGCAATGACAACCTGTGCTGAATGTGTCTCTGATTTTGCTTCCACATTAGATAATGTATATTGTAGAGTGCTCGCCAATAACAGCTTCAATATGTACATCTTCCATAGAGTTTCACATCTTATCTGAAGATGTATAGGGCAGGAATATGCCTTCTTAGAAGTCCCTAATATGTTTTTGGGCACTATAACATAATAAACAATAATCTGTAAGACTGCACCTTCAGGAGCATACTGCCTTTACGTAGTGTGCTTGGACATCAGCTCAGTACTATTGAGAAGGACAAGCACCATATAATGAATCAACCATCACTATGGATACAACTTTGTCATGGTAAAAATAAACAAAATTCATGGCACAATCATGGCAAAAAATAGATAATTCACATGGTGGTCATGGCAACCTTGTGGACACTGCTGGTTAGTTCACTCTGGTCTAATATTCCTCTTTGAAATGGGACTAGAACAAATTAAATGAACAAACTGTTACTGTGCAGTAGCTGATCAAAATGAAGGAACTTTTAATGCACGGTAGTTGATCAAAGCAAATGAATAGACTGTTACTGTGGACCCTGCTGCCGCACATTAACAGTTTTTAGTTCAATTTTGATCTGGTCCTGTTTCAAAGAGGACTAGATCACAGTAAATTAATGAATTGTTAATGCACCACAACTGATCAAAGCAAACAGACTGTTAATGCATGGCAGCAGGGTCCATATAAATGGCAACATTCATAGTTTCATGGCAACGGTAACTGCCGTGACATAATCGTATCCTTAATCATCAATGCTGCCTCTTGTGAGTTTTCTTTACAAGACTCTTATTCAAATACTGAGCATACCCAATTTTGTTTAGGTTGTAAGATCTGACAAGATCACATAGCGATATGGATGCAAATACAGATGGTACTCAAATAGACATTGAAAATCTGCAATTAAATTAACAATAAAACTTCAGAGACACAAGGTAGGTGAGGTAAGATCTTTCATCAGACCAACTTCTTTTGGCGGAAGGGACAAGCTTTTGAGCTTCACAGAGATTGGTCCAATAGGATGTGTCACCTCACCTACCTTGTCTCCTCATATCCTGCAACCAGCATGTCTACAACAACATTGCAAATAAAATGTCAGAAATTACTGCAGTGGAATGACGTCACAATAGGAAAGAACTAAAGTGGGCCCTATGAGTATGAAATGTCCCATGGGATCCATGAGTTCTCCACACTTTTAGAGGAGTGGCACAAAATGAGATATGTGCATATGCAAGATCACATGTGCATTGTCAAAGATAATAAAATATTCAGATATATACTGCTGAGAGAGGAAAGAACAGTAGGGGACCTGCGTTAACTTACTGTGGATAGTGTACGTTCACCACTTTAATGCCACACGTAGTGTAATTGTGTGAAATTGCTGTAAAGACACCACAGGGATCATACGGTTCAAGAACAGTAATTGGACAGTTATTGATGACATTTTATTTTTGTGCAACATAAACATTGATCAGAGAGGGGAGGCTGTTGCTTTTTATGTTTTGATGATGTGTCTTTTTTCATCGCAAGGATTATCAGATCATAATATGCCACTACAATTATTATTATTGTAATGATGTGCCAATTGAGATGAGGTTGATGAATTAGCAAATCCTCCAGCAGAAGAAGCATGAGAAAGGGGACTTGGATTTGCGGAAATGTGTCTCAGGTTGTATTTGCATCCAGGCCTTTTATATCGGTAGGGTTCTACCAAATTCATGGTCCATTTTGGACAATTTCATAAAATTTTTAAAATTGTAAATTTCATTATTTCAGCTATTTAAATCTGAAATTTCATGGGTGTTGTAATTGTAGGGGTCCTGACACAAAAAGGAGTTGTGGGGGGGGTTAAAAAGTTATTGTAGGGGGAGGGTTGCAGTACTGCTACCCTTACTTCTGCGCTGCTAATGTTGCTGGCGGCGGTGCTGAGCAGCTAAAGAGCGGTGGTTACTGGCCAGGAGCCCACCTCTGAAGGCAGAGCTGCCACCAGCAGCAGTGCAGAAGTAAGGATGGCATGGTATGGTATTGCTACCCTTACTTCTGTGCTGCTGCCTGTAGAGCTGGGCTCTCAGTCAGCAGTTGCTACTCTCCGGCCACCCAGCTCTGAAGACAGCAGCACAGAAGTAAGGATGGCATGGTATTGTATTGCCACCCTTACTTCTACACTGCTGCTGGCGGGACACCGCCTTTAGAGCTGGGCGCTCAGCCAACAACCACTCCTCCCCAGCCACCCAGCTCTGAAGGCAGTGCAGAAGTAAGGGTGGCAATACCTCAACCCCCTAAAATAACCTTGCGACCCTCCTGCAATTCTCTTTTGGGTCAGGATGCCCAATTTGAGAAACACTGGTCTCCCACATGAAATCTGTATAGTATAGGGTAAAAGCACCCAAAAGACCAGATTTCACAGTCCGTGATGCATTTTTAACAGCCGTGAATTTGGCAGGGCCCTAGTCATAGGGTTATAGTTTCCCTGTCACTCAAACAGTATCTGGTATTATGTTTCCCATTCTCTGAGAATGTATTTATACAAAATCTGAACTCATAGCCTTGCTTCTATGTATTAAACTAAATGCAAATAATCACACCAGAGTCTGTTGATTTTTAAAATAAGAAAAATATTAAAACACAAACTCTACCTTCACATTTAAGTCCGAATGAATGACAAATGCTTGTTTTTCATTAATTATTATTATTGCCTTGTGAATATGCAGGCTTCTGCGCTCAGGAAAATAAAGCACCTATTCCCTTTAAGGTAAAAGCTATTAGAGTGGGCATTAGTGGACAAGTTAGGGTCAGCACTAAGGGGTCATCAGTGGACAAGTTAGCCCCAAATGATACACACTCGGCCTCAAACTGAAGCCAAGATGCCTGGCCACACTTTCCCATTGAGTTGTCTCTTGAAAAACCCACAACCAAAGGATGAATAGTCTAACAGTTGGGTGCCCGATCCTACCCATTAATCCCAATGGGAATTTTGCCAATTAGTTCAGTGACAGCAATGGCAAACTCTAAAGCTGTAGTACTGCACCATGCAATGTGGCATGAGTGCATGAAGCTCACTGGAGGTCAAGAGGCACTAGTAACTCTGATGAGCAGCAGATGTTAGGCAAGAGGATTCCAACTAAGTGTTGATTAAAATTTTAATTTTTCAATTAGAAGACAGCTGTTTGAAGTGCTTGGAATAGTAGATTTAATTGTCTTGTGCTTCTGGAGTCTTCGAGGAGAAAAATGGTTTGTAAAAAGCTTGAAATCTTTCAACAAAAAAGTAGAGGCCGAAAGTTCAGAAAATTCTTTATCTAGTGCTTTATCACACAGGGAGGCTCTAACTAAACTGCAGAATAAATGCTTGTCGCAAGTACTACTAGTGAAGCGAATCAAAGAGACTGCTGATAAAATAATTGTGTGTCTGATTCTGGAAATTAAGAGAACAATAGAGATTAATAATCTGACCAACGAGGAGAAAGCCTGAGGAGAAGGTGAAGCAGAGAGAGTAAAATCTCTTATCCCACTCACTGGCAAATTTACAACTTGGAGGACAAGGCCTAAAACTAGGATTCTTCAAACATCTACTACTGCCTGTGATGCTTATTATATTAATTAAGAGAGTAGCCAATGGGGAAAGAGTGGATGCATCAGTGCCAGAATGTCAATCATTGTGCTTAGTATATGTTCCTAGTAGGGTGACCAGATGTCCCGATTTCATAGGGACAGTCCCGATTTTGGGGTCTTTTTCTTATATAGGCTCCTATTACCCCCCACCCCCGTCCCGATTTTTCACATTTGCTGTCTGGTCACCCTAGTTCCTAGTAACTCACTAGATCAGGGGTCGGCAACCTTTCAGAAGTGGTGTGCCAAGTCTTCATTTATTCACTCTAATTTAAGGTTTCGCGTGCCAGTAATATATTTTAACGTTTTTAGAAGGTCTCTTTCTATAAGTCTATAATATATAACTAAACTATTGTCGTATGTAAAGTAAATAAGGTTTCAAAATGTTTAAGAAGCTTCATTTAAAATTAAATTAAAATGCAGAGCCCCCCGGACCAGTGGCCAGGACCCGGGCAGTGTGACTGCCACTGAAAATCAGCTTGTGTGCCGCCTTCGGTACGCGTGCCATAGGTTGCCTACCCCTGCACTAGATCCTCATTCCATGGCTTTCTGGTGGGTGGAGCTACTTGCAAGAATGTTTTGAAAATTAACTAGGTCTATGAACTTCCAGAGTTGGACCATTATGGTTGCTTCTTGCCTGGAAACAAGGAGGGTCCTGACTTCACTTAGCACATGGGTATATGTCCAGAATAAAAGGATGTTTCTTATAGACAGTCAGAAAATGAAGCTCAGCTGTGAAGAGCTGTGTGTGTATACATACAGAGATTACCTACGAAAAAACAAATGTGGAAGGTGCAGTGACCACTGCATCAGAGGGGATGTCCTTGTGGATGCTGAAGCCTCTCAGGATGACAAGTCAGAGATTTTATCATTATGTCACACATCATCTCAGATTTCATGGGAAATTCTTGATTTGAGGTCTACAGATTAGCATAATGCATATGTTGGATTTGTGTCTCAAATTACAAAGTAATTTTAGACAATAGTAAAGAAAAGCTAGAGTGAAGCCAAGTGAAGCCTGGAAAGAAAGTGCAACAAAAGCAAGAGAGAGGAAGGAAGTGGTATATACTTGAAATAATATTTGGAGAAAATATTAATAAAATCTGACAGGTATTTATCAAATAATTTAACAAATACATTTGAACTATTTGACAAGATCTACTACTAAGTTATACTTTATCAATTTGTTAGTTAACACGGCGTAATAAATAGTACACTACTACTTTTTTCCTTTAAATCACAGTGAGCATAAAAACACAGGTATTTTTTATCCTAGCTAGCTGTCTTAGACCTCTGACTAACATGTATCAGACTCATTTTTTGAAAAATGAGTATAATTATTAGAAAAACACAACTTCACTTTTGAAGAGATGGATATTCCAATATACAAAGCAGTGATATAGTTAGATAAACAACAACAACAGATGAGTGAACTTGTTCTACTGAATTTCAGACCCAGTCAACTGTCACAGTTTGAAACTTCAACTCAAAGATTATCTAGTTCAGGTTCTACTTTAAAAAGTCCATGATACAAAGAGCAGAAAGGGGTCAGAGTAAAAACTAGATTAAGATGTATGGTGAAAATGGCACAAATAATGATCAAAGTGAAATACAAGGAGACTGTAAAAAAGGGAGTTCAAGGGTGGACGGAGGGAGAAGAAAAATTCTAATGAAAATACACTGTATATAGAATTTTGAGGGTTACTCTCTATTCTCTATAGAAAGACGTTTGCGTCTTTTTTATCTATTCTTCTTTGGAAGGATTTAAATTGTTTTACCATAATACCAAAACATTTTGTTCCCAAATCCAAAAATAGCTTAATAGATTTTTCAAAATCTCCAACTCTATGAGGTTCTCCCAGCTTTATTAAGGGGCCAAATCCCAAAAGCCCTTACTTGTTTTTTTTTAAATCTACTCCTTACTCAGGCAAACTCCTAGTACAGTCAGTTTTTCTTTTTTCACCTTCTCCACTCCTTTTTTCACACATTGATTTCCATAGCAGTTTGCCTATGTAAGGGTTAAGTTGTAGGTCCTGATATTAGGTCTACATAGGCCGGTCCCCACTATTGTCAGTGAGATTCCACATGGGTGTAGGAGTCCACTTTCATAGCTCCTGCTGCAGGATCAGGGCCTAAAAGCCTGACTCAAAGTCTACTGAAGTCAGTGGAAAGTCTCCCAATAACTTTCTGTTGAGTTTTGGTTTAAGCTTTAATTAAAGACCTCAGGATCTTGCCTAATAACGCTTTGCACATATATAGCGCCCTTTGTCCAAGACAACATGTACCCATGTAGACCAGATTAGAACCAGGATAATGCCTTTGACAACTGTATAAATTACAAAGCTGGAGAATACAAGTAACTTGTTTGACTTGCCCGAAAAAGAATCTTAGCACAATTCCCACCCCACCACTATGTCACAATTTCTTTTAAAATGAAAGAATACCAATTCTCCATTATCTGAACAAGTGAGATATTTTAAGTAGCTCATATTTATTTTGCCAAGAGACACCCATACTACTGAACAAATCAAACTCTTTTTTTCCTGAATGTATGTTATCCAATAATGTTAAGAACACCAAAATAAACATAGGAAACCTTTAATATTCATTAAAAAAAGTTTGTCACAAATAATTATTCTTATAAAAGTCTGAGGTAGAAGAATTATATGCAACCATTGTACAAGGCGAGTATGAAATAGTCAAAAAAAATTCCAATTTTAGAGCAAACTTCTGTCCCTCTATTAAAAGTTAATCAAGTCAACAATGTTAATAACTGATGATGTGCTAATTCTGTTCTTGTAATGATAAGCTGTATTGCTTGCACCACAAAGGACCTTTAAAAAAATTCTTTGTTTCACCTTATTATCAAACACTCTATAATCAACAGCAAGTCTTGGGGCATCCTGTTATATATAGCTCAGCTATTCTGAAAATATTTTATTTTAGAACAGTTTCCTAATATTTGTGTTCTCTCCCAACTTTCTGTGACCCAGCTGCTATGCAAAATACCTCCGTCATGTAAAATATTACAGTAAAGTATGGTTTCAACCAACTCATAACCTAGTGCTCTCCAAGCACAACAAAGGAGCACTTACTGCCATTGTCATCAGAATCCTCACTGCTGCTAGGAAGCCGACCTCGTTTCATGATCTCCACGGGAAACAGCTGGTGGCCTGTAAAGCAATGAGACAGCACTTAACCCAAGATAATACACAACCAGCAAGTTGTGTTTCAGATGGCATTCCAGGATTTACAGCACACGAATGAAAACAAACAGCTTTAAATAGCATTTAAAATATAAATAGTAAACATCCAAACGATGAGTAATTAGACATATATCATATGGGCAGGTGAAAATGTGATTTAAGGAGGTGTGATGACAGTCCTGTGGTCACAGTCATCTCCAGAAGCAAAAGCATATTTTTGTGTTTTCAGAAGTCTACAGTAGGTGAAGACCTACAGTAAAAGTACTCGCACTGGTTAGATTTTCCTCCACCCCATTGTGGCTCTAGATTAGCAATAAAATTACAGTATTATTCCCTCGGTAAATATGTAGATTGGCTGATATGTTTTTAAAGCAATTTTAGTCCTGGTGGAAGGTGCCAGCCTAACAGCACTGGAGAAAACAGTTTTCCATTTATCCCCAGAGCAGGGAGCAGCACTGCAGGCTTCCCCTCTCTAACCAGCTAATGTGCACCAATCATGCTCTAGAACAGAGATTCTTAAACTATGGTCCGCGTACCCAAGCTCCATTCTGGTGGTCCGTGGATAGTTCCCTCTAAGGTGAGCACCTGGACGGCCGCACACAAGAGAATGAAGGGCCACTCATCTAATTAGTGGGGACGCAGGCATGGAGATGATGCACATATAAGGTGAGGTGGTAGCCTTCGGGGAAATGGGCGGTAGGTGGGAGGGGACAGTTGGTTGAGAAGAGGGGGTGGGTGGAATTTGAGATGTGCAGGACTGCGGCAGCCAGAGAAAAAAGGGACTTTCCCCAGCTCCAGGACTGCAGCTGCGGGGGAGAGACGGCCCTCCTTCCCAGCCTCAGCTCTGTGGCTGCTGCGGTGGGAGAGAAACCCCACTCCTTCCCAGCCTCAGCTCAGGGGCTGCTGCAGTGGGGGAGAGAGGGAGAGATCCCCCTTCTTCCTAGCCCCAGCTCGGGGGCTGCCGCGGCAGAGGAGAGAGGGCACATCCATTGCGTTAGAAAGGTAAGACTACTGATATTAAAATATGAGTTGTGTGCTTTTATTTGTAGAACAAAAAAGTTTATTATTATTACTTTTTTTATATAGCGTTTTTATCCAAAGCGCTTTACAATAGTTAGCTAATGGTACAAACAACATTTGGAAAGATCATTAAGTGGTCCAACAAGACACTCAGCCATTTTCAAGTGGTCTGCGGAAAAAAAAGTTTGAGAACCACTGCTCTAGAATAGTGCTTCTCAAAGCCAGTCCGCCGCTTTTTCAAGGAAAGCCCCTGGCAGTCCAGGCCGGTTTGTGTACCTGCTGCAGTGCGCCGTTCCAGGCCAATGGGGGCTGCGGGAAGCGGCGCAGGCCAAGGGATGTGCTGGCCGCCCTTCCCGCTGCCCCCATTGGCTTGGAGCGGCGAACCGCTGCCAGTGGGAGCCGCAATCAGCCAAACCTGCAGATGCGGTAGGTAAACAAACCGGCCCAGACCACCAGGGGCTTTCCCTGCACAAGCAGCGCCCTGACTTTGAGAAGCACTGCTCTTGAAGAAACCACCTCTGTGATGACAGAACAGTTCCCTCTTCCCAAGCATGCTTTTATATTACCCTCTCTGGCCTAATGCCAAACGTTATACTGGCTTCTTTGATGCAGCGTGCCTGTTCTGTAGGAGCTAGACAGACCCCCCAACTCGTAATAAAGAGGCTGCTAGGAAGCTGCCAGATGGCAATGACTTTCAGTAACTATCAAGCTGAGCTGCCCTGTTACCCACTGACTTAAGATACACAACCTTTCACCTCTAACACCAACACCCCAAGCAGAGGTGATATGTTCTAATGCTTTATGATGTGGAATAATTCTAAATTTAATTTTCTTTAAAGTCTTCAATAGCTGGTGAGCATCAACATGTAAAAGCCCATAAAAATTGAAGTTAAAAAGCGGAAACAACATGACATGACAAGTGTAGCAAAGCATGTTCACCATGAGTTAAAGTGACAAGTACTCTAGGGTGTACATCAAATTCCATGAGTCTTCATTTGCCATGTATCAACTGTAGTGACAATGAGAACTGGGTGATGCATTAGCAGCAAAATGCCAATGCACACCTCCCAGGGGCAGATTCAGAAATCAGCTGCCTAAGATTTTTGATTCTTACTTGGTGCAGAAAATCTAAACCTGGTATACTCATAAATTGGGATTTCCTAAGAACCTTTCAGCAAAACAGCTCCATGCTATAGGGGCCAGTGGAAGAAATAGCTTCAATACATAACCAGGTTCAGAGAGACAAATATGTCTCATTGCAGTAAAATTGCTGCTAGTACCTTCAACTTTTGTAAGAACAATTCCCACTTGAAAAGAGGGAAGTCTTGACCAAAACCTGCTGATAGTCCCAATAAAACTGTACAAATACCTCCTCAAACAAAATGACTCATATACAGAAAGGGGTATGGGTTTTTGGCTTAATTAACTCCCATTTTATCATAACAAAGATCTTGAGTAATGAAAGCCACAATTATCTTTTACTTCTCCAGGGAACCTGGTATAATAATAAGGGTTGATGCACTGGAGGATTTTCCTCCTTTGCGGCACTATGTAAAATCAATAAGATTGATTTATCTAACCCAGGGGTAGGCAACCTGCGGCACGCGAGCTGATTTTCTGTGGCACTCACGCTGCCTGGGTCCCAGCCACTTATCTGTGGGGGCTCTGCATTTTAATTTAATTTTAAATGAAGCTTCTTAAACATTTTTAAAACCTTATTTACTTTACATACAAAAATAGTTTACTTATATATTACAGACTTATAGAAAGAGACCTTCTAAAAACATTAAAATGTATTACTGGCAAGCGAAACTTTAAATCAATCAGAGTGAATAAATGAAGACTTGGCATACCACTTCCGAAAGGTTGACAACCCCTGATCTAACCCAAAGTGACTTACCGCATCAGAAATTAGAGTGAATATGGTTGTCTTTGAGATGCACAGTGGTTTTATGTTGCAAATGTTTGTCCACTAAAAGTTAATATGAAACCAAATACACCTCTACCCCCATATAATGATGTCCTCGGGAGCCAAAAAATCTTACCGCGTTATAGGTGAAACCACGTTATATCGAACTTGCTTTGATCCGCTGGAGTGCGCAGCCCCGCCCCCCTCAGAGCACTGCTTTACCACGTTATATCCGAATTCGTGTTATATCGGGTCGCGTTATATCAGGGTAGAGGTGTCGCTAATTTCATCATGACTTTTCATAACTATTTCAGAGGGCAACATATATTCAGAGGTGAAAGAATAATAATCAATTACACAATCTTCCCCCACGTAATTTCAGAAGTGAAAGAATAATAATCAGTTACACAATCTCCCACAATTATATTATTAAACTCTTTCTGAATCAGCAATTTCAGAATAAACTAGAACTTTATGCATTTAATAGACAGCTACAAATATCAAGTTCAAAATACATGAGTCAGGCAGCAGCCACAAAGTTTGGATATAGATTTGGATTAAGTTTAAAGGTTTCAGATCCAGGATTTGGTATGACCCATTATAAAGAAAGTTCATTTGCAAAATTCAGATTCAAATCCCCAAAAAAGGCGTGGAAAACATACCCCAGATCTATGCGCTTCAGGACTAAGCCTACTCACGAGCCTACACCTGTGCCCCAATTTACACCTCCTCCCAAGCCACAAACTCTACCTGCAATTTAAAGAAATATTAACAACACCAACGTAAAATTTTCTTACAGTGAAAATATTTCCTATGATTCAAGTAAAGAGGGCACTGAGAGACACAGTGAAAAAATAAAACACAAATATCTAAGCTGCATACCTATAGCCCTAGACATCCCTGTTGGCCCATCTCTGACATTTTCGCATTTCGTCCAATTATTATATACACAGAAATTGCAAATAACATTTTATGTACATTGTGATGCTCAGGTGCCAATCAGAGCTGATTCCAAGCATGCATAGTACAACTACTATTTAGATTTCTTTCAGACAAGAAATGAGAATAATATTTCTGTCCAGCTTGGACTGAAATACTAGACAACCTCTGGCCAAGAGCAAGGAGACTAACCAAGAACTTTGTATAAGGTAGCAAATATAATTTCAGTCTTACAACCATTCTACTCCTTTTCCTGAGTTCTTGCCCATCTATGAATGAGCATTTGGCCACACAGTATTCAACCCCAGCATGATCCCAGCTATTGAAAAACCAAAGCAAAAATCTACTTGGCACTAATGGAATAAAGTCAGTTATCACTCTACAATATATGTTCCCTGTAAGACAAATTTGTCCTCAGTTATGTGGGTGTAAATAGCAGGAATTCCAGTGATAATAAAAAGCAACAGAGAGTCCTATGGCACCTTATAGACCAACAGATGTATTGGAGCATAAGCTTTCGTGGGTGAATACCCACTTTGTCAGACGCATGTAATGGAAATTTCCATGAAGTTTAAAGGTTTCACGTCTGACGAAGTGGGTATTCACCCACGAAAGCTTATGCTCCAATACATCTGTTGGTCTATAAGGTGCCACAGGACTCTTTGTTGCTTTTTACGGATCCAGACTAACAGGCTACCCCTCTGATGAGTGATGATAAAGTTACTTCAGATTTAGACTGGTGTTAATAAGAATAGAATTTGACTCAGAATAGTTGAATATTATATTTAAATTGTTGGTGCAGTTTATCTTTACAGTAACCCAGAAATCTCATTTATTAAACCTTCAAAACAAAGTAATTCAGAATTATAGTTCACACTTTGTCCTTATTTTTTGTGACCTGATACTGCATAAGTCTTAGACTATTGATACACATCATGCATGATAAATAAGCACAAAGGCTTGATTGATATGGCAGTCTAGAACTTCAGAACTGTCCTAACTTTTATATCTTTAAGTCAAGCCTTTAGCATTCCTTTAACAATGTAGGTAGTGGCTTAATTTCTAGTGACATACTTTTAACATTAAAGATCAACCATCTTTCCTGGAAGTGAGACAGACCTACCAATATATAGTATGCCAATACCTATGTCTACTAACGGCTTTATTAGAGCTGCCCGTTTGCAAGTATGGTGTAGAAGGAAGTGGAGGTTGGGGAGCCCTAAAAGCACAGTTTTACTGGAGGCAGCCATGACCCTGCTGCTTGTGCTCCTGGATCACAAGGGGTGTTGGGACAATCAGTGTTGCTCTAAATGTTGCTCAGAAGTGAGGGCATGTCTGGATGGGGTGGAGGTCATGACCCTATGACTCCCCATCACGTGCAAACTGACTATCCACATCAGGGCAGCACTGGGAGCTGGATGGCAGACACTATACTTGCACAGGGTGCAACAAGTGCTGCTGCTCTCTGCTCTTCCCCAGAGCCCAGGAGGCATTATTCCCTACCAAGATATACCACCACCTGTCACATCACTCGGCTACTAAAGTTGCTCTGTTCTTCCTCTTTCATTGCACTGGCTCTACGAACTATAACACTGGTCTACAATTTTTGAGAAGTCGTCTGCTTCAGAGATAAAATGTGCTATTTATTATGTATTTTGATGTGCTGAATTCAAATATGACAATTAAAACAACTGATTGGCCACTGTTTCTAAGATATTTTTTACATTTTATGTCTATGTATATTGTGTGGATAGTAGAGTTTTAATCATAAATTGTAAACCTAGGTCTTTTCATGTGTTTATGGTTGCTTTACATGATAATATTTCACCTGTCCTGTTTATGTAACACTTAATAAATTTTATTTATATAACCCTTTTGCTGATTTTTAATGAAACAAAAGGCAAAAAACTATTATGTACATAGTTTAGTTCTATTCAGTGTCTACTCGGCGCTTCTTGGCTTGTCTCTTGTATTCATTAAATGGAGCATCTCTTGTCACTGTACAGCAATACAGTCTGCAAGCATTGATGGGCTCCGTTTGCCCTGACAGCGTTTCTCCATTGTTCCAATGTCCTGGTGAAATCGCTCGCCGTGCTCGCCACTCACTGCTCCGTAGTTCGGTGGAAAAAAATCTAGATGAGAGTGCAAAAAATGTATCTTTAGTGACATGTTGCAACCAAGGCTTTTGTATGCCTTGAGGAGGTTTTCCACCAACAACCTGTAGTTGTCTGCCTTGTTGTTTCCGAGAAAATTTATTGCCACTAACTGGAAGGCTTTCCATGCCGTCTTTTCCTTGCCACACAGTGCATGGTCAAATGCATCATCTCGAAGAAGTTCACGAATCTGAGGACCACAAAGACACCTTCCTTTATCTTAGCTTCACTTAACCTTGGAAATTTTCCACGGAGGTACTTGAAAACTGCTTGTGTTTTGTCAATGGCCTTGACAAAGTTCTTCATCAGACCCAGCTTGATGTGTAAGGGTGGTAACAAAATCTTCCTTGATTCAACAAGTGGTGGATGCTGAACACTTTTCCTCCCAGGATCCAATGACTGCCGGAGTGGCCAATCTTTCTTGATGTAGTGGGAATCTCTTGCACAACTATCCCATTCGCAGAGAAAAACAGCAGTAATTTGTGTATCCAGTCTGCAGACCAAGCAAGAGAGCAACAACCTTCAAATCGCCACAAAGCTGCCACTGATGTTGGTCATAGTTTATGCACCTCAAAAGTTGTTTCATGTTGTCATAGGTTTCCTTCATATGGACTGCATGACCAGCTAGAATTGAGGCAAAACATTGCCATTATGCAGTAAAACAGCTTTAAGACTCGATGAACAGTCTCCACTCATCTGGATCGTGAACGATGTTGAGGGCTGCCATCACACCATCGATGTTGTTGCAGGCTACAAGATCACCTTCCATGAAGAAGAATGGGACAAGATCCTTTTGACAGTCATGGAACATGGAAACCCTAACGTCACCTGCCAGGAGATTCCACTGATGTAGTCTGGAGCCCAACAGCTCTGCCTTACTCTTGGGTAGTTCCAAATCCCTGACAAGGTCATTCAGTTCACCTTGTGTTATGAGATGTGGTTCAGAGGAGGAGGATGGGAGAATATGTGACATTGATAGTTCAGGACCAGAAGTTTCATCCTCTTCCTCATCTGACTCAAGTGACAATGATTCTGGTGCATCAGGAACCGGCAGTCCTTCTCCGTGGGATACTGGGCGTATAGCTGATGGAATGTTTGGATAATGCACAGTCCACTTTTTCTTCTTTGACACACCTTTCCCAACTGGAGGCACCATGCAGAAGTAACAATTGCTGGTATGATCTGTTGGCTCTCTCCAAATCATTGGCACTGCAAAAGGCATAGATTTCCTTTTCCTGTTCAACCACTGGCAAAGATTTGTTGCATAAGTGTTGCAGTATATGTGTGGGGCCCACCTCTTGTCCTGATCTCCAATTTTGCAGCCAAAATAAAGGTGATAGGCTTTCTTAACCATAGTGGTTATACTGCGCTTTTGTGATGCAAAAGTCACTTCACCACAAACATAGCACAAGTTATCTGCACTGTTCACACAAGTACGAGGCATCTCTGCTCACTTTGGCTAAACAGAAATGTGTCCCTTTGCAAAATCAAACACTGACAAATAAGAGAGCACGACACTGTATGATTTCTAGAGCTGATATAGGGCAATTTGTTCAGCAGAGTGATGTAAGCTTCGTTATGATTGCATCATCCATGACTTCTAGAAATAACATGATGCAATTCATATCATGTATGCCGCAATACCAGCTTCAGATTGCATCATTCATTGTTTTGCCTAAAAAGCAAGTACTGTCCAAACCCAGTCATAGATTTATTCATAGATCCAGTCAAAGATGTATTTTAG
Source organism: Malaclemys terrapin pileata (assembly GCF_027887155.1). Taxonomy (NCBI): domain Eukaryota; kingdom Metazoa; phylum Chordata; order Testudines; family Emydidae; genus Malaclemys; species Malaclemys terrapin. The sequence continues at coordinate 97,849,403 of NC_071509.1, forward strand.
TCATTTCTGGTTTAAATTGAGATCCCTTCCCTTTAGAACTCACTTATCCTCCGCCATTCCCAAGTCAAAGGTCGTATATACTGACCCAATAGCATATCTTGAAAACTAGAGCCAATCAACAATTTTAAGCATCATTTTCGTTCTCAGTGACCCAGAATTAGTAAAGTTTGACTACATTTATTTCAGAAGCATTCTGGCTGTAGAGCAGTGTAATCTGTCTTTAATTCATTGGTTATGTACACTGCTTTGAAGATGTAAAGCATTGGGCAAGTGCTGAATACTATTCAGACCATTTTAAAATGAATAATATTTAAAGTCTGGGAGGCGGCTTCTGAGCCATTAGTGTATATGACATAGTGACAATCCCTATTTAACAGAAATATTTGTAAAATATGATGCAAATAAATGACTAATTGGTAATCAAATACAATGTCCTACTTCAGAATCATCTCATACTTTCAAATCTTTGCAGGTATCCAGTAATAATATCCATCCCCCGTACATCTCTACACAACTGGCTAGATGCAGTAAAGACATGGAATTTCTGGCCTGCCTCTGAGTGATCCATTGCCAGAGGCAAAACACTGGATCTGAACCTACAGTGAGATACAGTATGGCAAATCCTCTGTTCTTATCAATATACGTTGATGGGCTTTGCTTTTCTTAGCGCTGTAAGAGGCTAATTTTAAAAAGGAAAGAAGGGACATAAAAATTAAACTAAAGGCCGATATCACATTTCTTGTTACACTTGTTCATCCACACAGAAATCAGTAGGATTGCACAGATATAGAACGGAGGGCAAAATCTGACCCCAGTTTTTTTTTTTTTTCAAGTAGGCAATCTAGTTTCCTCAGAAGAGAAGCCCAAACAATGTCATGTAAACAACGGCACAAAATGTACACCCACTCTAAATAGAATTTTTCATGCTTCAATTGCCTGGTAACAAAACTCCATGAATTTTTCCTTTTTTGGTTATTGAATCTGACCTGAAGTTCTTTCTAAGTGATGGGTAGGTTGGGGAAGAAGGTGTCACTGAAAAGTGGCAAATTGCTATTATTTTAATGACTAAACAGAAAGATTTGTATAATAATTATAAAAAAAAATAAATGTGCATCCTCAGGTCAAAGCTTTTATATATATCGTATTTCCCACCAGAGAATTTTTTAATGATTTTATGAACCTCTGTGTAAACAGAGTTTATAATTCAAACTCTGATACACCATTAACTATAACAGCGTTAATGTGTGTCACTATAATAAACTGCATTGAACAGCTGCAGAGACAGTAAGGAAAGAAAGCAGAATTATGATAGATGTACACCCTGAACACAGACTCAAAAATTAGCTTTTCTTGAAAGTAACAGACTAATTGCAATGATACTGACTACACTAAGACCTAATTATCATCAGCACACAATAGATCACTTCAAACACTTTTGTACAAATGGGAAGCAAAGAATAATCTAGTCTTAATCAACTGAATGGTAGATGAAGACATTAGTCTCCAATTACTATATCCCTTAAACAGCTTTTCTAGTTCCCTTCACCAACAGATACCACCCAGAAAACACTGTGATTTATATATTACAGACAGATATGTGAAAAGAGGTATAAACCCAAATCAAAAGTAATATTATCCAAATAAAATCTATGCTGATACTTTAGAACTCATCTTGATGAAGTTTAAAATACTCTGCTATCCCACTTTTTCATGCACACAAGAAATATAACTTGAGCTAGCATTCTATCTTTAAAGGGATATTGGGCATTTCTACAGTACAAAGGCCACAGAGACTTGATATGTGGAGAACAAGCCCTCACAAACTTGCATGGGAAATATGTGGGTCAAATATGTTTGCCATATGAATCTGGAATATTTCCATTGACTTCAGTAGAGCTATTCAAAATCTACACCAGGATAAATTAAAGCAGAATTTGGCTCTATCAGGTCAATTATCATTGCCTTACCACTTATGTACTCATTTGCACTGCAAAGTAGCATTTTACATTGCCTTTGCACTGGTGTAAATGACTACTCTGGGTATAGAAGAATGAGAAATTGGACCCCACCTATTAATTTAACCCACCCCTCACCCATTAGATTTATTGATTGCTTCAATCTAGAGTGAGCTGTCAACTGGGCCAATTCTAGCAGGTAGTAGCAGTGTAAAGAGGTAGCACTGAGCATATGGAAAAAGCATTGGGCAGATGATATTTTTTTAATATAATATTTCTGTGATCTAAAAATGAAACAGGAGAAGCTAAAAGGGAAATTTGCAGCTATGAGGGAAAGTGTTTATTATTATTTCATTGTAGACGTATGTATGAACCATAGCTTAAAACAGGCAGTGGGGAGAAATCTGCCTCTGGAGGGAGAATTCTGTCACTAAAATGCACACCCCTTACTGTCTGAACAGAATATCCCATTGAGTGTGAGAATCATACCAAACATATTTTAGTGTAATATTTATTAAGGTCTTAGGGCTTGCAAGCATGTTTATTTAAAAGAGAATGATTACCTCCAAAAGTGTTAATCCAAATCACAGTTAAATCTCTTTCTTTGGGAATGGGTGTGATACTAATCATCTTTTATTTAAAATAAAAGTTAAAATTGAAAATAAAAGGAAAACAACTGTTGGTAAGTTGCTATTCGATTATTCCAGGCTCAGCTTCTGGCAGTTGGAGAATCAGGAACACCCAGAGCATGGGACTGCATCCCTGACCATCTTGGCTAACAAGCACTGATGGGCCTATACTCCAGGAGCTTATTTAATTCCTTTTTGAACCCCATTACAGTTTTGGCCTTTACACCATCCCCTGGCAATGAGTTCCACAGGTTGATAGTGCATTGTGTGAAGAAGTACTTTCTTATGTTTGTTTTAAACTTGCAGCCTATTTATTTCATCAGGTGATCCCTGGTTTGTGTGTTACATGAAGGGGTAAACAACACTTCCCTATTCACCTTCTCCACACCATTCACAGTCCCCCCTCAGTCATCTCTTTTCTAAGATGAACAGTCTCAGCCCTTATTCATGTCTCCTCATATGGAAGCGGTTTCAATCCCCCTAATCATTTTTGTTGCTCTTCTCTGTATCGTTACCATTTCCAATAAATCTCTTTTGAGAAGGGGGGACCACAACTTCACACAGTATTCAATGTGTGAGTGTACCACGGATTTATACAGTGGCATTACAATGTTTTCTGTTTTATTATGTATCCCTTTCCTAATGATTCCTTACATTTTTGTGTGGTTTTGGCAGCTGCTGCACACTGATCAGATGTTTTCAGAAAGCTATCCATGACTCCAAGATCTTGAGTGTTACCACCCAATCATTTTGTTTCTCTCATTGGGATTATTTTTTCCAGTGTGCATTACTTTGCATTTATCAACAGTGAATTTCATCTGCAATTTTACAAGCGATAAGGTGGGTGAGATAAAATCTTTTATTGGACCTTGTTGGTGAGAGATACAAACATTCAAGCTACACAGAACTGCATATAAATCTACCATTTTATTGCCCAGCCACCCAGTTTAGTAAAATCCCTTTGCAACTCTTTGCAGTTAGCTTTGAACTTAACTATTTTGAGTAATTTTGTATCATCTGCAAATTTTGACAGCTCGCTATTCATTCCCTTTTTTCCAATTCATTAATGAATATGTTGAACAGCACAGGTCCAAATACAAATCTTGGGGGGGACCCCATTATTTACCTCTCTCTATTGTGAAAACTGACCATTAATATTCCCACCCTTTTTTGTTTCCTATTTTTTAAACCAGATACTGATCCATGAGAAGACCTTCCCTCTTATCCCATGACTACTTAGTTTGCATAAGAACCTTTGGTGTAATGGTGTGTGACCTTGTCAGTATTTCTAAAACTCCAGGTACATCAACTAGATCACCCTTGTCCACATAATGCTTGTTCATACCCTCAAAAAATTCTAATAGATGAGAAATCATGCCTCACCATTTACAAAAGCTGTGTTGACTCCTAACCCATATACTGTGTTCATTGGTGTGTCTGATAATTCTATTCTTTACTATAATTTCAACCAATTCGCCTGGTACAGAAGTTAGGCTTACTGGACTGTAATTGCCAGGATCACTTCCGGAATCTTTTTTTAAAAAATCAACAATACAGAGGCTGATTTAAGCAATAGTTTACATCCCACAGTTAATAGTTCTGCAATTTCATATTCAAGTTTCTTCAGAACTCTTAGGTGAATACCATCTGCTCTGGTGAGTTATTACTTGTTTATCAATTTGTTCCAAAACCTCCCATTTTGATACCTTAGTTCCCAAGAACAGAGCTCTTGAAAGCTAAATAATTGTCAAACAAATCATTTAATAACGTTAATAATTTGCCTATGTGATCAAAACAAATATTCACTGCTGGAATAGTGGACTGCAAATCTAGAACTGCCTTGGTTTTAGGAAGGCTTCCTCATTTTGGGAGGCTCATTCTGAGGCCATGTTTAAAGTCTGCTTTTCTGGTAATGAAGCAATTCTGCTGCTTGTATTCTTAAAACATCACCCTTTATTTTTCAGCTCTTTCTGGTTCAAATATACGTTCCCACCCGCAGCTCCTAGCATGCTGGGGCGGCAGCTGCTAAGAGGTAGAGTCATGTCTCCTAAACCCACCCAGCTTTCCCAATCCACACAACACAGAGCTCATTTATCGCCAGCCAATACCGGTGCCGTGGGCTCGCAGCGCCGCCGTGGAGGCTGCTCGTACTGTGAGGTCCGGACGGAGGCATCAGACACAAACAAAGACTGGGAAGGGAGGTGGAGAAGCCGGGAAGAAAGTATTATCCCCCTCCCCCAAGCAGCGCTGCTGTCGCTGGACTAAATCCTTCTAGCGATAATAGCACCTTCGTGCACGGCAGGCAAAAATCCCATCTCATCTGCACCTCTCCTGTTTCTCTCCATATGAAACTGACCAGATCTCCCCCGCCTCCTCCTGTCCCTCTCCCTCTGCTCCTCCCCTCCCACCAGATGCACCAATCCGCTCATCTGCAAATCAAACTTGATGCCCCCAGCTCAGCTCCCTGTTTCCCAAATCCATATCCTTGCTACGGCCATGCAACCCTCCCCATCTCCACCCCCCGCTCTCCATGTTGCAATGTCTGGGGAGGGTGAGGTGGGGGACGGTTTAGACTAGGATTGACTCGCAGCAGCACTGAGACTTGAGCTCGTTTTCTGTCGGTCTCTCCTCCCACTGCCAGACAGTTCTGGAAACTGTGTATCACCTCTTGTCATAGGAAACCATCCACCAGGCGGTGCAAACAAACACACCACCCTCTACCACCACCCTTCCCAAAATAATAAAATCCGCACCATAAACTGCTAATGAATAGCGAAGAAAAAAAATCAAGACCCAAAGCTTGAAAATCTGCAAAATCTGAGCATGCAACGAACAGAGTCCAGGGATACGAGGAGTAGCAGCAGGGCGGCTTTGTCTAATTTCAGCAACTGGAATAATCGCCTGCGCTGCACTCTGGGGACGCCAAGGATGGCCCGTTAGATCGAAATGATGCGGTTATTTGAAAACATCATAACCTACACCCATTTTCCTTGTCAAGCCTTAGTAAAGGAAGAGGGAGAGCTATTAAGAGCCAAAGTCTTCCCTTACACCTGTACAATCTCACAGACATTTTGCACAACCTCTCGATTTCATTAGTATATCCTTATAACTACATATGCATTTCAATATCATCTGGGAGATTTAAGAGCTTCATCGGCAATAGCCATTGCAATTCACTGTATTTATTATGGTTATACTCAGTATGAATTGTACTATTTATTTTAATGCATAATAATTGTACCCATCACCGTACTATTGGGGAAATTAATGTGGCACCCCAATAATTAATTCTACAGTGCACTTAATAGGATCGGGGTTATTCAAGTGCCACCCCCACTAAACGCAAGTGGCACCCTTGTCTGAATGCGACTGTACGGGGTAGTTGTGGGCTGAATCTAGCCCCCGATTTCTCCCTGAATGAACGAAAATGGCTTGCAGAAGTTGATATCAAGCACCCGCACGTGTTTGCTTGTGCAATGGAACCCCGCGTGGATTTGAACTCGCCAGACCCCGCGGGAGTGGGGTGGTGGAACTGGGAAGGATCGCATTGAATGGAGAAGTTCAGAAGCCTCTTGGCCGCTCTTACTGCCGCCGTGCACCTGCTTGCAGTGGCCCCTACCCCCTCCCAGACCCAGCACAAACCCCGCCTCCTTCCCGCCGGGGGAGGCTAGCGGGGTGTCGAATCTCTGCAGCAAACGAGACCGTTCCGACGGGATTGAACCTCGGGTCAACATTCCAGCCCCTGCCCGCATCCATCATTCTCAGCAGCAGCAGCGCTGGGCACCGGGAGAATCTGCTGCCACCCAGCAGAGCCCGAGCAGCCAACCCCCCCGCCTCCCCTCCACACACACACACACACACACACACACACACCTCCTCCCTACTCAGACACACACACACACACACACACACACCCCTTCCCTCCATACACTCACACTCTCCCAACACGTGCACTTCAAGGCTGTTACAACTTGCTCTCCAGCAGGAGCTACTGCACACTCGGACTCGGCTGAAAATAAATGGATGTGGCAATATGCTAAACTCTACACCTCCTCCACAAATGCCCATTAGTGCCTAAAATCACAATCGCATCAAGTTCACGACTAATTGACCAACGCTCTCCTGCTCCAAAAGGAAACTTCTGCCTAATTTCACCGGTCAACGGTTTTTATACTTTCCAAGCATTTTTTTTAAACTACTGCAAGTAAAATCCAAACACGATTTGGATGAATGTAATTGCAAAGCTGCCTGCACACAAACACACACCCTCGCCGCCCTTGAACTGATGCAATGGATATTTTGGACATGTGGGTGACAAAGTGACAGATACTGGCCATGGCCACCCCTCCCCCTGTCTATAGGTCTATATCTAAAAGGACCTGCGCTCTGCCATTGCCATCTGTCTACCAAGTTGATACAATGCTTTTTACTTTTCAACCAGGCTGATGCAGCATTAATTAATTCAGGATACTCCCCTTACCACTCATTTAAAAAAAAACCTACAGCAAAGTCAAATACATAACTAAAAAACCTAAGTGGAGAACTGTGATAATTTAGCTGGTGCATCTTGAAAGCTGCAAGAGCCTTATTTGCCATTGCAAAGTCTGCAGCAAAATGAAAACCGGCTAGCAGAACACTCCCTACATCACATCGTTTCTCAAAGCTGCAAAATAATCATCTATTTCCTCCTCCCACCGCTCCCTCCCTCCCCAGCAATGCACAAGTTGCTTGTGGGATAGTGAAGCTGCAACTCAACTGCCTCCCCTCGCTCCATATCAAGAAGCAAATCTTTTGGCGCCATATTAATGACGTACTATATTATTTCCACTAGGCAGCGACCTTCGGCATTAAATTGCTCTCTAGCTGCTTCTGGAGAACTCCAAAGCAAAGCAACAAAACCCCATCAAATATGGCTGTGCTGGCTGCTCCCCCGGCTCACTCTGCGGCGGCGGCGAGGAGGGGAGTCAGAATCTGGACACAGTTACCTGCTGCTGCTGCCGCGATGGTTGCCAGTGAGGTTGGAGTTTCTCTGCGCGAAGGGGTCTGTGCTGCCTCATGAGTTCAGACAGGCACTGGAGAGTGGGAGCAGATTGTGGCTCCCTTCACACACACACACACACACACACACACACTGACTGACGTTTTTACTTGTTATGGAGGAAGGACTCTGTGAATCAAACTCATTTCTGGGTCACTGCTGCCACAGGGGGGAGCTACTTTAATCCCCTGCCAAAACTAGAAGGAGAGAGAGAACAGAGAGGGGGGGAAACAGGGTGGGGAAGAGGAGAGACTACAACACTTAGGAACTGTCTGATTTAACTCTTCACAGCCCTCACTGGAGAGGTCGTGCTCCATTTACAATTGCAGGGAGGTGCCTTCATTTCTGAATGGATTTTACTGAAGTATCTCCCTCTTGTGATGAAGAATATTTTGCACTGAGACGTTTCCAGTCGAACTCACCCGTTGCTTGAAGTCTTACTCGTTCAAAATTGTTACTCACTGCTTGAGATCAGCCCTGTATTCCACTCCTATTATCATATATATTAAAAACAATAGACGATTTGCATCTGGTAATGATTTATACATGTTTGCACAAAGTATTGCTACTGTTATTTTTAATATGTACTAATGAACACTTTTTTCCAAATATCGCAAAATATTTCACAACTGTTAATTTATTAATGCCTCACACCATCCCAGCCCCACTATTTTTTAAAGGGAAACTGAGGCACAGAGAGATTAAATAACTTGCCCAAATTCATACAGTAAGTAATAGTCACAGCAAGGATTAGAATTGACTTCTGATTCTCAGTCCCCCCCTCTAACCCTTCTGCTTCTCAAACTTTACCATAGGATACTGGGGAGAGAAGGGTGAAAATTAGGCCAAAATGCTTTGAAGCTCAAATTTAGTTCTTTTAAAATACAATTTAGAAAAAATGTATTATGAATCAGTATCAAATTATTTGCCAAAGTTTTCATTATGAAAAAGAGGGCATTTAAATGCAGAACTGAAAATAATTTTTAGTATAAAATGCTTTTCCTCAGTCCATTAGTTCATTTTCTCTGGGAAAACAGTGGAATCTCTTCATTTACACACAGTTCCTGGGTATAGCCAGGAAAGAATAATGATACAGAGAACAGGTATTATAATCTCAAATACAGAAATAAATCTGTCTGTGGAAAATAATTCCAAAGACAGTAAATACATAATTACACGTTAATGCAGCTCCCCAGGGCGATACTTTTACCTTGTGTGCCAGAAAGTCACACCTTAGTTCAGCAAATCATACATCTACCCATCCATCCACCTGCAGAACTGTACTCATTGTTATACTTTCTGAAATATACAAAACAGAACTACAAAAATATCCTCTTTTTTGTTAATATGTTTTCACTGTGAAAACAAAAGAAAACAAAAAATAAAGTTTGTATTTGTATATTTATTTCCTCCCCAAAAAAGCAGCATTAGCCGTCTTAGGTTTGGGAGCCTAGAATGGGTCTCTCTTCCCCAGCTTTTTATTTATATGTGTTGTTTAGCTTCATTCACATACCAATGTAAATCTATTATCTAACTTTATTATTCCAGGGTCTTAAGGCCCAAATCTGCCAACATTTACTCAGGAGAATAATGTCATAACTGCACCAGTATCCTACTGCTATAATTTAGGCTACCTGCATGCCTAAAGTTACTCTCCTGAGTGTTTTCCAGGATCAGTGCCTGGAAACACTCGTGGTGGCACCCTCACACAAGGATGATTGCCTGTAGGAAACGTAATACTTTCCTGTTTGATAAACTCTTCCCCCATTACCACATCAACCACTCTCTCTGCCCCAGAACAAACACACAGACAGAAACCATACAACATAGCTTTTTATAACCCAATAAGAAAGAACTCATTAAGTTCACTAGGGACTTTGTTACTGCCAATCTATATTATATGAAAGGTGCTCAGATACTATGGTGATGGGCAGTAGTATAAAACCCTATGATTGATCAATCAATAGACAAACTATAACAACATTATTTTAAAATAACTTAATCCTATCATAACTTTTAGCCACCAGTTCCCATCTTCCTGACCCCTTTCAAAAAAGGAGTGGAAAATTTTACTTCGTGATAACGCTGAGCAAGTATTCTCCCTTCTGTTGATGAAGACTAGAACCATCCTGCTTCATTCTCCTTGGTTTTCTAGTTGCTTTGTACCCTCTTTCTTAGTTCATTGCCTTTTTATGTAAAACAAAAATATAACAATGAATATCTAAATTCTGACTTGCATATTCGGAGTCATTAGCACTTACCTTGGTGTTGTACAAGGTCATACGTCTAGGAACAAAGAGTGTAGGCAGTGCTTACAGGATCATGGACTGTATCCTGGAAAGCAGTGACTGAAAAGAACTTAGAAGTCATTGTAGAAACTCAGCTGAACATGAGTTCCCAGTATGATGCTGTAGCAAAAAGGATTAACACAATCCTTGGATATATAAACAGGGGAATAGTAAGTAGAAATATATGGCATTGGTGAGACGGTACTAGTGTCCACACTTTAAGAAGTATGTTGAAAAATTAGAGAAAGATTTTTAAGAAGTTACAAGCATGACTTGTGGTGTGGAAAACACATTACAGTGATGGATTTAGGACTTGTCTATACACAAGCTGTACCACTTCAACTATACCGGTGTAAAGGTGTTTTATAATCCAGTACAGCTATGCCAGCGTAAGCCCACTTGGGGTTGTACCAGTATAACTATTTTTGGTAAAAAAAATATATATATATATATATCACACCCTAGCAAAAATAATTATGCTGATACAAAATCTACTTAACTTGTCAAAGAGAGGTTAAGAAGTGACAAAATAAGAGACAGATCTAATAGAGCCCTCTATTATCTTTTACTCCACTATTGAGCAGCTCTCCAGGTTATAGGTAAAGTCCTACTCCTACTGAAGTCAATAGCAATGTTGTCATTGACTTCAATGGGAACAGGATTTCACCCTCTCTCTTTTATAGGACATCTCCCCAATCAGGAGATTACTTAATATCTTGTTTTAATAAAATTTCTCAGGCACAACAACATTCAAGGCCTCTCTCTTCCTTCTGTGAAATAATAATGTATCATTACTATTATTTATTTCTATCCAAGTAGTACCCAGAGAATACAGTTAGCATTGGGGCTCCATTTTGCTAGGCTCTATACTAGGGGTCAGCAACGTTCGGCACGCGGCTCGCCAGGGTAAGCACCCTCGCCAGGGTAAGCGGCGCGGGCGAGCGATGTGCTGGCCACAGCTTCTCGCTGCCCCCATTGGCCCGGGACGGCAAACCGCGGCCAGTGGGGGCCGCGATCGGCCGAATCTGCCGCGTCAGCAGGTAAATAAAACTGGCCTGGCCCGCCAGGGTGCTTTCCCTGGCGAGCCGCATGCCGAACATTGCCGACCCCTGCTTTATACAAACAAGTAAGAAGACATGGCCCCTGCCCCAAACTGCACATCGAGTGTATTCAGTGCTTATTAAAATTGCATCTAAACTATTCAAATCTATGAGTATTTTATATAGTTGCTTCATTCATCCCACTTCATACCACGTACTGTTGTTTCTGAGCTAAAACAAGGCCAGGAGGAAGAAATATGGCTTTTCGCTATATCTCTGTTACAATTTTAAGGGGAGATGTAATGCTGCAGCAGCATCTGCTAAAACCTTTTCACTGTCTATTCTTCCTATTATGTTTCATTCTTTATTTGATAACACTAGTTACTCCTTTTATGCTTGTCATCCTTTATGTTAGTCCCTGCAGAAGCCTTGTCCTATGAAAGTGAAAGCAGAGCTAATGAACTTGAGTTCCCCCCACCACTGTTTAACTCAGTTACAGTACCACTTACAACTCTAATCCATCCTTTTGCTCTTTTAGCCCCAATTTATAAAGACCATTTCCCCCTTCCCATTCCTTTCTCACTAAGATTAGAAACCTGAGGCAAGAACAAAATGCTGACCCAGCATCTGTTCTTCAGGAGTAAGAATTCCAGCAGAGCTCTCGCATCTGCTATGTAAGAGACGAGATATGTATAGGGTACATAGATAAGATACACAATTGGGCCAAAGCCTGTTTGCCTAACATGAACAATCCTTTTGACTTCAATTCAACTACTATATAAGCACGATGAATAAGATTTTGCCATATATAGATATAAATATATTGTACTTATAAACTGTATATTGTTATATTTTAATACTTCTAAATATGGCATAGCAAAACATTTTCTCATCTGTTCTCTTGTCCTGCACCAAGAAAGAGAGCAGAGCTTCCTTACCACCTCTCATGCAACTGTCACAAATACTTCTGCAAATGGATAGTAAATCTCCTGCTGCAGCATGTGTTTCCCTGGAGCCCATGGAAGAATTCTAGATGACTCAGCTAGAATTTGTTCTGGATCTCCTTCAGCCATGTGGCTCCTTCACACACTTCTGAAATAGGTATGGACCTTAAAGGCACCATCTAGCCATAATTCTGTCTAATCCTATCTGTCTGGTTTCTTTTACTGAACACAGTGTGGTATCCGAGCATCTCACAAAATTATAAAGAGTGCACATATGGTTCCCTCTCTCTTCCCCTCTGTCCCTAGGTTTAGGGACTCAATTTCAGGCAAGGGGTGGGATGCTGTCATGAGAAGACTGGATTGAAGAAGTGGGGTTTTGCATTTTGCTCTGCAGCTGAGGTCTTCTGAGAGTGAGTCCCAGATTCATGGGTCAGTCTCAGAGAAAGTTCTTTCTGTTGCACTCAGGAGTCTCATTCTTGTGGTTAACAGTTCCTTTATTCTAACGGAATATAGCTGTCATGGGAGTAGGGTGACCACCTGTCCCAAATGGGGCAGGACAGTCCCGAAAAGCAGCATTCAAGTCCCGGTCGCAGGCTAAATGACTCCAGAACAGCATTTGTCCCAGATTCCCTGGTGCGCCACTCGAGGCTCAGGGGCAGTGCCAGCCTCTTCCCAGTGGGGCAGGGCTGAAGTGGGGACACAGGCCGGGGGCTGCTCTCTGGCAGCCCAGCACCTTGCCTATGGCAGCTGGAGGATCTGGGGCTTCCCACAGTGGCCCAGGCTTCCTTGGCGGCTCTTATCACAGCCCAGCTCCAGCTTCCAGCCTGGCCAAGGGGCAGGGCCTTGGGGGGAATGAGGAGCAGCAGGGGGCAGGGGATCAGGGGAAGAGGAGGAGCAAGAGATAGGGCCACAGGGGAGCCTTCCTGCATGCTTCCCGCTTTTGCCTTTTGAAAGGGTGGTCACCCTACATGGGAGGTCATTATCTCACAGCGCATGACAGAGAATAGAGGACTGAGGTAGTTTGCTCTCAGTGGCCTATAGTGTGGAGCAGACACATGTATCATGACAGCCCTGTGAGGTAGGGATTATAATATTAATTTTACATACTGGTAAGCAGAGTCATATAGAAGTGAAGTCACTTGCAAAAGTCACACAGTAAATCATAGAATCATACAATATCAGGGTTGGAAGGGACCTGAGGAGATCATCTAGTCCAACCCCCTGCTCAAAGCAGGACCAATCCCCACACAGATTTTTGCCCCAGATTCCTAAATGGCCCTGTCAAGGATTGAAAGCACAATCCTGGGTTTAGCAGGCCAATGCTCAAACCACTGAGCTATTGGTAAAACCAGAAGTCATGCCTATCAGTCCAGACCTCTAACCACTAAACTACACTCCCTCTCTTATCCTGTTATATACTACACAATGTAATACAATTTATTCCTCTATGGCACCATTCATGCAAACATCTTAAGCTGCTTTTACAAATAAAATTTAGTCACTAAGGAAAATGGGTATATATTCATCTTAATTTTAAGTTGACAGGGAAAAGGCTAGGCAAATATCCAAAGGTAATTAATTCCAAAATCTACAATCACAGCTACTAGAAACACAAATTGCCAAATGATTTCAATTTAAAAGTAGGAGCTGACAGGAAACGAGCAGAACAAGAACCTCAAGGGAGCTACTAAGCAGGGAGTTAAATTGTAGGTCTCTGAGGTAGACAGGATGAAATTGATGCATCACTTTTAAAGTCAACAATATGCTTTTGTACATGATGAAAGATTTGACTGGCAAGTAAGGCTGTGCCCCAAGCATAGGTAGGATGGGCTACGAGAACCTCACACAAATGAGAATTCTTCAGCCACAAGATTCAGTCCTAGTCAAAGTAAATACATGCTCCCATCTGGAAGCTCATCAAGCAACACATTAAGCTATCTAGTCTAGCTTAACTTCAACTGCAGTATTAAACTGTGTTCGTGCAGATGGCAATCTTGCAGTGAAAGATATGTGTTACAACAAGATCAATACAATTGTTCAAAAGAATCTAAAGCCACTCTTCCAATTACAAATGGCAGCAAAAATGTGTTATCATGATAACCTTGCTAAATATAGTACAGTGGTAGTACCAATCAGATAGAAAGGAATCGAGTCAATAAAAATCCAGTGTTGAAGTCATTTAACTTTTACAAGTCTATCAATTTCAACTTGGGATATTTAAGATTAAGAGTTAGAAAGATCAAACTGAAGAAATAAGACTGGCTGTTAGGCTGCTCCAGCAATTTTGGGAATTTTTCTGGAAAGAGCAGAAACCTTGGAAGGAGCATCCCATGTTGTCCTCCTTTAAGTTCCACTGGGTGTTTTATGGAACTGTCCTTGAGCTAGTTCTACTTGTGATCTCTCCTTACAGCCTCTTCCAAATCCCACGATTCACTCAAAGTTCAGTGAAGTTTAAGCTGAGGCCAGACCAGGAAAAGTGATGTCTCCGACAGTGTCTAAAAGATCACAAGTCTTTCATTTTGAGTTAGAAAATTATGGGGAGTTCATGCTATTAAAACTGAGTAAACAGAGAAAAGAACTTAAGTTAAGCAAGTGCTTCAGGAAGGAGCTTCCAAAGTGTGGGGTTTCCCAATGGGGCTGAGTACAGCTGTCCTTTCTGCACTTGTGCCAGCACTGCCCATGTCACAGAAAGGTGCACAGGAAATAATCTGTATTAGCCAAATAGTACAGACGTGATAAGAGTCCTGAGTATACAGACCCACAAACAATTCTTACTGTGTGTTACCACAACTCCAGCAAGGATTGTGCATGACAGGTAAAGTCCACTCATGATACTAGTGATAAATAACACTTGAAATCAGATTATGACAATTGGAAAAAAGATACAGTACATAACATCACAGGGGAACAATTAGGCAGTAAATAGAGAGAAGGACAAAGGAGAAATTTCACTCATAAAAGAAATATTCCCCACTTCACCTTGTATATCATCAGCTATCAATACTCTAATCCTCTTGTGGGGATGTTAATGATTCATTAATAAAGGGGGGGAAATCTGCCTGAATATTCAAAAGGTCCTCTCTTGCTCCCATAGAAAACAATAACAAACTCCCATTAACTTCAATAAATCTACAGTTTAGCAGCTGTTCTAGATCAAATATTCATGAATTGCAACTCCATCTTACCCAGATGCTAGGTAACTGGGGTCAGAAGAACCTCTCTCTTTACAGAGGAGTAAGTGTTGGTGTATAAACAAACAATAGCTGTCTGCTACACAATTATTTTCAATTGTTGACTGTTTACACAAAGCAGAAATAGCTGAGGAAATAAATCTCGGGCTCCAAATAGTGCAACAAGAACATTGGTTAGCTCTAGAGCATGCAGTGGTTTCATTACACAAATTATCAGATTAAGAAGTTTTAATCAGCCTCATAAAAAGTAAAAGAGTAATCAAACTGTCCTATGAACTTAAATCTTGCTATTTAGTAAGGCATTCAGAGGTTTATCATTTCAGTCAGCCTCTACCTGGCCTGAACTCATGCTCCCACAAAACTATGTTCATATACTTATGCCTACACTTTGCTAATAGTCCTAACACATACATGCACTCTTTAAGTAGTCTAACACCTGCACGTGTACAAATGTCCCATTAAAGCAAACTGGCTCCAGTTTTGTGGGTGCAAGTTCTAACACTTGTGCTTAAGTGTTGGACTGTTTAAGAGATAAGGACAAGTATTAGCACATGTAATGTAGTCACCAATCCATTCCATTGCTTAATCTGGCCAGGACTAAGGCCAAATACTACTAAAATTTATGTCCACATTTAACTCCAAGATTGGGACTTTACACAGCCCCTGTGTGGTAACACCATGAAGCACAAGTTGTCTTCTCAATCTGCAAGCCAGTGAGCCCAGGAACTACAGGTTGTGTGTGTGCCCAGCAGCTCAAGAATAAATCACCTTTGTGTTTGCAATGCCTGTTGTCCTAGGTACAAAAGTACCTACCTTTTGCTTCCTATGGTGAACATATTTAAACCCTGGATATTTTCCATCTGAAGTAGTTACATTTTCTGGGGTATCTGAAGCAGGCCCTATTCTAAGTGTAGGAGATATTACAAGTGCCACAATAAAGGTGAACACTGGTGTATGGTAATTGATTTTTAAATGTGCCAACTATATTGGTATTTAGTATCAGAGGGGTAGCCGTGTTAGTCTGGATCTGTAAAAAGCAACAAAGAGTCCTGTGGCAACTTATAGACTGACAGATGTATTGGAGCATAAGCTTTCATGAGTGAATACCCACTTCGTCGGATGCATGCAGTGGAAATTTATGCTCTGAAAGCTTATGTTCCAATACGTCTGTTAGTCTATAAAGTGCCACAAGACTCTTTGTCGCTTTATATTGATATTTGTAACTCTTCCCAATGTCTCCAATGGGGAAATTTTGCTGCTGCTTCAAAGGAATGCAAAGAGGAGGCCAGGAGTGGAACAAATTCTGCACTGAGGATGTGTGTCCTTCAGTAAATATCCAGGGGACAGTTCAATGCTGCTATGCTTCTAAAATATTCAGCCCCACCAAAAGCAGCACCAGCAGGGAGCTAGGCATAAGTACAGAGTCTGCCTGCTCTTCCCCATTGGACCATACTCCAGCTTTCTCAGGGCACTAGGCCCCAGTGGCTCTCATCCTGATCACACTCACTCCACATGTAGAGGAGGAGCCTCCAGGAGATGCTTTCAGGGCAACCTTTAAAAGCCCAGACCTCCCAGAAGGCATGCATGCATGCATGCACTACAACTAACAGCAGCATCAGCAGGTTGTTTTGAACCCAGTGTCAACTCTTCCTGGATTCTGGCATCTATATATAAATTATCCTGACAATGGCTATTCAGCCATTCCATGGCCCGAGGGGAAGTATTCTTCAACCCCACTTCCTGCACATCTTCTGAAGCTGTACCTTGAGCCAGGGATTTGGCTCTATCTGTATATAATTTAATTTTATTCCATACATTTCAAAGACCGTGTATTTCAAAGTGCTTTACAAAGTAATACTGGTATTTCGAATGACTGTCTTGAAAAATACTGCAATTTGTTTGTGTTCAGCAATAGCTGACACACACAGTCTTGACAACCAGGCCAGGGCTGGCTCTGGCTTTTTTGCCGCCCCAAGCAAAAAAAAAAAAAAATCAGGGCAGTCAGAATGGCAAAGCAAAAAAAAAAAAAAAAAACCTGCGGGGCGGCCAGAGCCAGGGTGCAGGGGGACTCCCTGCACTGCAGACATGCCCCGGCTAGCGGGGAGGAGGGAGGGAGTGGGGGGGAGAGAGAAAAGGGGGGCGGCCAGGGCTTCAGCGGGGCGCTTGCCACGCAGCCCCAACCAGTGCGCCTCCTGCCAGGAGGGCTCCGCGCCACTCTGGTCGGCGGGGAGGGACGGACGCGGGCTGCCCTGCCGGGCTTGCACCGGCACCGGCTGGGGCAGACAGAGCGCACAGCCTGCTCCCAGCAGGGCGCTCCCCTCCTCCATGCCATCGCCCACTACAGGGCAGCCGGATCAGTGAACAAAACAAAACAAAAAAAAGCGGCCATGCCGCCCTAGGATTGGGCGGAATGCCGCCCCGTAGAATCTGCCTCCCCAAGCACGAGCTTGCTCAGCTGGTGTCTGGAGCCGGCCCTGCACCAGGCATTAGATTGCCAGCAGGCATCCCTGATTTCAGCCATAGAAGTAAGCGGGAATTGAGGCCACCCAAACTTTTGCAGGAGGCAGTTAGCAACTTGCACAATGAGGCCCAGAAACCAAATTCGCAATTGCACACTCCGTTAGTCATTCTGTGTGAACAAATGTTGGTTTCTGGAGTATGCAGACAGATGCACCCAGAAATATTGTCCCACTAAAGAATCCCAATAACCAACCACATTCATTCCATAATGTGATCATTCAACTTGTCTGCTCTGCTACATAACTAGTTAACATTTTAAATTCTTTTTATGGTTGTTGCAGACATGTTCGTATAAAGCGTTTTACATTTTGTCTGGAAAGCTTGTGCAATTGTTCAAGTAAGAAAGCCATAAATCAAGTACTAAACAACAAATAATAATTAAAATAAACACACTCCACCTACAAAATGATGATTAGGAAATGCACAAGCCTATGAAGAGAAATGATGGTTGTTTTCAAGGTAAAAGGCACTAATATTTGCCTTGTTTTTAAAGTTCCCTAGATTCAACTACACGTTGTTAAGTGTCCATTAAAATGAAAACAGGGACCGAAATCCTAACCTTCTTGAAGTCAATGAGAGTTTTGGCACTGATTCCAGCAGGGCCCAGATTTCACCCATTTTATAATCCATAGCCAGTAACATACTGCTATTGCCCTTCAAATTACAGGCTATTTGTATTTTTTAATAAATTGATGTAACGTCCCCAACATATTGTACTCTCTCTCTCTTTAAATATCATAGACTACTTCAGCCTGAAAGAGCAAACAAGGAATGAGTAAGCAGAGGGCTTAAAAAGAGGTGAGTCATCTTTAGTATATACAGCGGTAACAATTTAAATGATACTTTACAAGGGATATACTACACTACACCAGTTATAGTCTCATAACAGAAAGTATACCCACACTTATTTAACTTCTGTTCAAATTTAGGTCCATATCCTGCAAACATTTAAAGGGGTAAAGTTACTTATGTGTATTTAGCAGACTGGGCCTTTATTCTACTGCCTCCTTTCCTGCATTGCTATGGATTAAAAGGTAACAATGAGGCCCCAGCTTAGCAAGGCACGGTCTTCAGGATATGTATCTCTTTCAACACATATACTCCCATTGAGAAGCAGTTGAACAACATTTTTTTTAAAACTTGTTTTAAAAACTATTAATGAAAAGACGGTCTCTTTTAACATTCTGGTTAGTGATGAAACTTTATTGTCCTGGTTGTGTATTGACTGGAGGTTGTTACACCTCACCGTGTTCAATCACTCAGAATATAGCTTTCATACAAGCCTTTGTATAAACATATGTATAAACTAATCATAAATGTGGTTTATTTTATAATTTTCTATTAAAATTAACATTGTGTTTTATATTCTTTTATCATTGAAAGACACTAGCAAAGTAAAAAAAAAGTCAAAGTATAACAGAAAATAAAGAGGAGGACTGTCATATTATGCAAACATTCTGGAATCAGCAGCCCAAGGTGCATTGCATGGCAACATAAAAGAAAACAAACAACCTTCTGCAAAGCAGTTCGTTTTTATGTATCAAGATAAACTATATGACCTTGTGATCTTGCCTTTGGGAAAGCAATAGGAACTGGCTTGAATCTACCAGCCAGCCCTAAAAAGCCTAATTAGCAATAGCACCTTGATGTAAAAGCCTTTGCTTTTCATCCCATGTGTTTTTAAGTATTTACTTCCAAGTATGAATACAGGAGGAATGTTTGCCCTGGGACATTCTTTTTTCCTACACTAAATTGTATTTTCTGAAGGAATTTGTAAAAATGTTCCTTTACCTTTTTAGGAGGGGAAATTAAAAGGTGACTACAGAACACATTAGGCTACCACCTAAGCAGCTGAAACAACTCTGTATGCTTGAGAAGAAAATAAAGAAATCAACATTTTGCAGTGAAATTCCTGTATTGAATTACTAAAGAGTCACATAACCTTCTACACCTAGCCTTTACATCATTTGAGTGCTAGCCGACTGGCAAGCTAGGATGCTAAAAGTTTCCTTGTCAAAACCACTAATTTATTCAATGAATTCCACTTATTGATTTTTTTTCCCCATTATTCGCCTAGCTCTGTAAGCTGGGAGAATAATTTGCAGGTACATACACATTTTCCAAATTTTTCCTGGTCGAATATATAAAGAATTTAGTTCATTTTCCCAGCTCTGAACTAGACCATTATAGATCACCATATTTATATGAAAAGCAAAGCCTTATCAATTTTAATTTCTGTACATCTCACCTTTTTAAAAGGGCAAAAATAAGAACAGGAAAGAAACATGTTCAGTGCAGCTTTATGCTTCACTCCCTTTTCTGGGAACAGCACTGGCATTTCATGGATGGGACCAGCACAAGCCATTTCCAAGTCAAGTCTTCACTTTTTATTTTTTATCCCTGGTGAGTGGTGCCAATGTGTTTGACTTACATTTTCCCAGTGTTCAGTCATTTTGCAGTGTTGCGGATACAGGGATTATTTTGCTTTTGGATAGGGTTCAAAATATTGCAGGCATTAGTAGAAACAGATAATAATATATTTTCTGAAAGGTGAAATGTACAGGCATATTACCCTGATTGACAGGCACTGCAAACCACAAGAATTTCCTCAGGAAGAAAATTTGCACAAGCAGCTAGTAAGGTTTCTCATTTTTCTTGACTTAAGTCACAGCACTGTTATCACTCTAGTACAGATGTCACTAATAACCCTGCTGCCTGTACTTCAGAGAAATTGACTCTAAAATAGTTCGAGGAAAACCAACTAGGAAGCTGCACAGCAATGCCTTCTCAGTCTTTAGGCCAAATTTTCAAAGTGGCCTCAACCCACTTAAATTTGCACGTAAGTTGTGTATCCAAAATCCAGCCTTTACATGTGCAAATTGGGTAGCTGGACATCTAGCTATTCAAGCTGCAAACACAAAATTGTTGGGGCAAATATGGGCCCTGCTCCTGCAAAATTCTTAGACATGTGTTTAACTGTTCTCATGTGAATAGTCCCATGGCCTTCAATGAGACCACTCATATAAGTAAAGTTAAGTAAATGCCCAAGTGTTTGGAGGGCTTAGGGGACACTTAAAAGTTTATCTCTTGACTACCATAAATCATTGTGAAAAGCGTGTCCTATGTAATTGCTAGGTAGATTGTGGCTTAAATGAGTTCAGTCAGTTGAGGCTGCTGTCATTCAAGGAGTATACAAGAAATTTTGCTAAGCTACTCTTACTGAAATGTTATATGGAGAAGGAAAAGACTTAAGCTTCAATATTGCAACTGAATCCATATGGGCAGGACTATGTGCCTGTGGTGGAGCCCCACTGACAGACAAATAGGTCTTCCCATGAGGATTCATTTGAATGATCAGAACTCTATTTGTGATTATAAAACCATATCCAAATCCATCTTGCACCAAATCTGCTCTACAGTTCCTATAGCAGTGGGTTTTTTGGCTTGATATTGCAAAACACTGAGATGCTGTGCTCCAAGCTATTGAAATCAAGGGGCATTAAGGGCCCTTAGCACTTCATAGGAGGTATTAACACCTTGCTGGATCAGGCCCAGGGCTTAAGGTCAGCCAGAACCGTCCAGCGGGATCCCCGGGATGCCCCATGGGGCTGAAGCACCAAGCCATCTGTAATGCAGTCTATATGGTTATATAAAAACATGATAATAAATGAATATAGTGTAACTGGAACATGTTTCATGCAAAAGGTTTCTTGTAAGGTATCATTACAAAGCTTAATCTACTGAGTGTGATCATCCTATTTGTATAAATGTACCACTCTTGTATCTAAAACTAGAAATATAAAATATAACTGAGGGCCTATTGTAATTATGCAAAGTGTGGGCCATTAATGGTGGTTTGGAATCTTGATGACTCCCATTAACCAGGACCATTGTCTGCAGATGGCTGTGTTTTACCTGTGAGTCTTCCTGTATATGTGTGTGCTGGCAAATGGGTAACGAAGTCTTGCAGTGACATGTGATCATGTCACCTGAACTGGAATCCATCTTTAACCTGGTGCTTTTCCAGTGAGGGAGGGTGGAAACCCAGAGGGACAAAGGGTTCCTGCCTTAGGCAAAAGATATATAAAGGGGTGGAACAGAACAAAGGTGGAGAGAGGAGCCATCATGAAGAATCCCCTAGCTACCACCTAAGCTGGAACAAGAGCTGTACCAGGGGAAAGAATTGTGCCCAGGCTTGGAAGGTGTCCAGTCTGAGGAAAAAACTTACTGAAGCATCTCTGAGGGTGAGATTACCTGTATTCAGTTTGATTAGACATAGATTTGCGCATTTTATTTTATTTTGCTTGGTGACTTACTTTGTTCTGTCTGTTACTACTTGGAACCACTTAAATCCTACTTTCTGTATTTAATAAAATCACTTTTTACTTAATAATTAACTCAGAGTATGTATTAATACCTGGGGGAGCAAACAACTGTGCATATCTCTCGCTCAGTGTTATAGAGGGCGAACAATGTACGAGTTTACTCTGCATAAGCTTTATACAAGGTAAAACGGATTCATTTGGGTTTAGACCCCATTGGGAGTTGGGCATCTGAGTGTTAAAGACAAGCACACTACTGTGAGCTGTTTTCAGGTAAACCTGCAGCTTTGGGGCAAGTAATTCAGACCCAGGGTCTGGATTGGAGCAGACAGGAGCGTCTGGCTCAGCAGGACAGGGTGCTGGAGTCCTGAGCTGGCAGGGAAAACAGGAGCAGAGGTAGTCTTGGAACATTAGGTGGCAGGTCCCAAGGGGGTTTCTGTGATCCAACCCGTCACACCATCCCTCCATCCCATGGGGCTGAAGCCCTGAGCACTGGTGCCCACCCCCCATAAAAGCCCCGAGACCCCAGCCTCACAGCAAAAGGTGCAGTGTGAGGAGTTCCAGGAAATAGTCTCTGAGAATTTAAGCCCAGATCAGGCCCTTCGTCACTAAACCATACAGTGACATGGAAGTAATTCAGTATAATTATTCATCCCACAAAGATTCTTATTGTTTCTAATAAAACTTTAATTGAATTACTTACGTACATTAAAAAATGAAATGGAAGGATGCACAGAACACTGCTGGGGCAATGAATGGATATGCCATCTTGCATTGCTTCATTCCCTTCTCAACTCAAGAGAGGGAGTCTGTCCAATTATCTTTTCTTTTTGGGACAAACAGAATTTTAAAAGGCAAGGAAGTGCCTGATCCTGCAAACATATACTCAATAGCAAGTCTAAGGGACTACTACTATAGTGAAGTATATGGGGCTATTTTCTCCTCCATTGCATCTCATGGAGATTCTTCTATGTTGTTCCTCAGAGCAGCAGCAACAGCAACACAGGCAGGTGTCATTTGGTCTTTTCTGGCAGCAATGAGGTTTTGCTGTAACCTCTGGCAGTGGAATGGTTGGTTGAGTAGATGCCCCCTTGCTCGATGATCTTTTGGGGGACAGATCTTGAGGTGGATGGGACCTCCAAAAACTCAGAGTGTGGGAGTGTGAATTTCCCTGGCTGGTGGTTTTGTAAACATACGATTATAGTTTCTTGGCATTTGTGTTAGTTATCGCAATATTTTTTCGGGGCGGGGGGGCGGGCAGAGGAGCATCCACCATAGACATGGGCACCATAGAAAGACATGGTTTTGGGGTTATTTTTAGGAATTAAAATTCAGATACCTGAGTTACAAGGGCATCAAAATCAAAGTGTAGATGGGCTGATCAGAGTTGTTCCAACAAATGGAGAGTAATAATGCCTGCAGTATCCCTGATTTTCTTTTAAATTATTAAACTTCACAATTTACAGTGGAAAAAAAAGTCAAACATTTTAAAAAAAAATTCTCAAAATTTCTAGGCTACCAATCAGCTGTTCTGTGGCATGTAGGAGGCGCTGGAAGGGCACACTCGGAGGAGGAGGCAGAAAGAGGTGGGAAAGAGTTGGGGCGGGGGCAGGAAGAGGCAGGGCGGGGGTGGAGCTGGGGGGAAGGGGTGGAGTGGGGCGGGGCCAGAGCAGGGGTGGGGCTTGGAGAAAGGAGTGGAGTTGGGAGTGGGGCCTCAGGTCGGGAAGGTTGAGCACCACCCTGGGTAGAGAAGAAGTTGGTGCCTATGAGTGGGGTTATAACTGCTCACTAAATTGAGTGAGGGTTTGTTTACATCGCAGAGTAAGCCGAGGTCTGTGGGACGTGGGCTTAAGGAGTCGGTGTTTCTAAGCACATGCTTGAGCATCCACACCACATTGTAAACCTTGGTTTTACAGTTCCTGGACCCAGGAGTCTCAGCCATGCTAACACAACTATATTGCACTACACAGACCTTCTCAATTAGGTCTGTGGCTTGATATTTGTCCACACTGCAAAATGACAGGCCTTGGATTCCAGTCACACCGCCTGCCCCCACCCCCCGGGTCCTTGCTGACCTGAATCAAACTAATGTGTGTGCGGACAGAGGTGGGGTTTGGGCTCAAACCTGAGTCAGAGCCCAGGTTTAGTGTGCAGTATAGATATACACAAGGGTGGCACAATCTAGGCCCACCTGTAGACATCCAAAAATTGCAGATAACTTTCACTTTTTTACATTAGGCTTTTCTAACCAATAGGAACATAGTAAGCCACATGAATTTCAGACCAGCTTATATGCAGATACCCTGAGAATTAATTTATTCTTTAGCTACTGGAATAAACGATTGTGCAAAGTGCACACCCGCTGTATAATAAAGCGTACCTAAGATTTTGCAATCACAGTTGTTTGCATGCACAAAATTCTGCCAGTCAAGCACTATAGTTAGCAGGTGCAAAATTATGGACGCAGATTTAGAGGTCACTTTTGAAAAATTGGGCCTTAATATTCAGATAGAAGCCATGAGGTTTTCACAAAAGGTAGCAGACCTATAATTTCCTTACTTTCACGTATTCTGAATACACAGGTATTTCTCAACCTAATTCAATTCTCTTGGAAGTCAATTCTCTTTTTAGCAGACAAGTTCCCCTTAAGCATCTTTCCAGAAAGCTCAATTTGATCCTCCATTTTAGTCTCCAGAGAGCTATTTCTGACTTTCTGCTTTTGCCAACAGCCATTAGTTTTCCACAGTGCTTAGCTTCCAGACATAACCATGATTTTGTTTTCTAAGGGTGACAATGCAGTGCTACACCTTTATCAGTGTTTTCACTGACTATTGTAAACGTCATTTCTAAAGTCCCCATGGAGTTTTCTGCAGCCAAAAGGATGTGAGAGTCATGTTTCCACAATACTGTCTGAGCCATGCTGCCACATGGGAAGAAACATTAATTTACTGGCTTTATTTCTAATTTTAGGCATTTTGCCAATTGTTGGTGTTACTTTAACACTTCAATATTGTTTATAAGCTTAGAGGCAAACAAACAGACAGCTAAAGAATTCTTCACTTAGTAACATCAGCCCAGAGTTTATCACAGTTGGAACCAGCATGTTCAGGTGCTGTCCCCACTCCCCAAGAGACAAGTTTTCAAAGTTTACTTCTCTGGATTGCTAGATCCAGATTACAGCTTCTCCTCATCTCCCATTATTACCCAAATAGGAATCTGGCCAGAACAACAATACTACTGCTCCTCTGCTTACAGAAGTTGTCTGGGTATCTTTAATTACCATAGTTGGTCAGTCTGACATCTGGAAGGCATCACCCCGAATAGGACAGTGCCTCATAACACTATACTGGGCCACTGATTGAATACCAACTCATAAGAGCACTGTTTAGCAAATCACTAAACAACATTTCTGCAGAACCTGGGTTTTTCCTGTGATGTTTCCCACTAGAGTAGTGACCATGCCCAATCCTGATTAGTTTACAGACATTAACGAGATCACAGTCTTAGACTTAACGATAAGTCTGCAGCCATATTCCCTAAGATTTTGTCACAGTTATTTTTAGGAAAAGTCATGGACAGGTCATGGGCAATAAACAAAATTCACAGAAACCCATGACCTGTCCCTGACTTTTAATTAAAATAACTGTGACAAAATGGGGATGGAGGAGTGTCCAGCATATACCACTGCTGCAGCTCCGGGGCCCCCATCACCTGCGGCAGCTCAGAGCTATGGCATCTGTGACTGGGAGCTCTGGGATCCACCTGTGGTGGCTGGAAGCTGCAGGGGGCCCACAGTGGCTGGGAGATCGATCCAGCCCTGCCACACTGGGGCCAAAGCGGAAAAGGTCACAGAGGTCTCTGGAAGTCAAGGATTCCGTGACTTCCGTGACCTCCATGACATAATCTTAGCCTTATTTATCATGAATGATACAAACAATGCTGGATGTAGTGTGGCATAGTAGTGCCTGCAAGTGCTATGCCCAGGAGAAAGAAATAAAACCCAACTCCACCTGTAACTTTGAAAAGTAAACTATACTGAATACAAATGACATCCCAACAGCTGTGCAGTTGCTTCATTATGAAAACAGCCATAAAGTATGACATAAAATTCTTACAAAAAATGACACAGCTCACACAAGTTATAACAATTCCCTTCTGTGAATATTTAACTATGGCACAAGAGAAAGGCACTTTTTGCAAACAAGATTAATCTAGAAGAAAAGATTGGATGGTTTAAAGGATTGAAAATGGGCTCCTGATCTTTTAGGCTTCAGGTCTCTGATGTGAATCTAGACCAGGTTGAGTGTGTCCTTATTCTGTGGACAAACAGAGGGTTTAAATTTCTGACGTCAATCTGCCACCTTTTGAAAAAAACTACACAATTTTTTTTTAAAAGGTACATCATGAAAAACAATTTTTTCAAATCCTCAAGACTATGAAACCTACTCTAGATTCCCAGTACTGTAGTGCTAGGCAAGGTGAATACTCCCTTTTCTTTTGGAAGCCACAAGTCCTCACATTCAATGCATGGCTTACACAGTTACACCAGATACACATTTATGTAACTCTACAAAAGCCTTCAAAGAACACAAGACTCTATAATAAGAGCAATGAGAGGGCATCCCCAAAGAATTTCCCTGCAAAGTACAAATCTTTCCAAGACCAAATTATTCATTCTTGCTCTTGTGTATGGCTCAGCTGAGAAAGCCCTTAATTTAATTGCAAAAGCACTTGCTGATCCAATCATAGATTTGAGAAACTTGGAAAAATAATGCACTGAGCTGCAATTCAGCAACTCAGGACACAGAATTGTTTCTTTGTGGAGAGGTGCACTTTAATTTCAGTTTCTTTACCATATTATAACTATATCCAGGGTCATTTCCTTCTGGCATTACAGTTCCCTTGGGAGTTTCTCCGTTAATTAATGCTCCTTTAATTAATCAGGCTCCTTTAATTAATGCTGCTTAGTATTTCAAGGGCTAAAACCCTTTTTACAAAGTTTATTGTATTCATGCATCCATTCAGTAGTAGCTGTAATCAGGAACTCCCTATCTTTACTGTCATATGGGCATCTAAGATGCTTTAGTTGACCACTGTGGATAGGGACAAAACATGTTAGAATAATCATGTTTTAGTCTAGGACAATGTCTACTCTAAAGAACAGTTTTTGAACATTGCCTTAACGCACCCAGACTGGCCACTAATTTTGTTTGAGCTCAATTTGGCAACAACTGAATTTAAACCTATAAAACTTTATGGAAAAGCAAGTATAGATTAGCCATAGAGTTAGTGTCCCTCTCTCACAGCTCATTTAAAGATGTCTTTTCAATTGATCTGAATGAGGTCAGTCAGTCAGTCCCCCCCCCCCCTCTCTCTATATATATAAATAAATCAATTAAATTAACTTCTGGGTTTTCCAGACACTGCCTGCATTTCATTCCATTCTGCATCTGACTTCATCTCCACCCATTCTTCTGCAGGCTGGACTTCCTCCTTATCTCGTCTGATAGATTTCCTACAGCACAGTTGAAGGTCTTTAAAAAACAAAAACAAAGAAACCTGGGTTGGCCCATTTATCTGGAACATTTTTCCCCACTCTCTTTGCACTATTGAGTCACTTCCCCTTTTTAAGGGCCAAATTCTGACCTCTAGGTGGTTCATGTATGTCAATGACTTCATATGCAGGTAGAATATGGTTTAAATCTTTCTTTAAGACCTTCCACTTCTGTTTGACACTCTCTGTAAAGCATTTTGTATTACCTTTATGAATTTAACTACATGAAAATAGGCATTGTATTCAGATACAGTGAGGCAATATTTAGCAACATACAGTGAAGGTCACCAGTAAGTGTTATCTTCTCATGGTAAATTCAACACAAGGCCACAGTACCACAAGAATTATCTATTTTGCAGCCTAATGATATATTTACCGTGGGACCATGACACCTGTTGGCAATTCACATATGGTAGTTTAAATTTTCTTTTTATGTTCAAAAACATAATGAACTTTGTTCACTAGTCTTAAGATTTCAGGAGAACTGGATAACAGTTTTATAAATACATGCATCTCTCCTGGCTATGGAAGCACTGTATCTATTTCATAATGGGCATATAGTAAGTAACTGTCCTGCACAGATTTCAGCTACTATAACTAACTGTAATCCTATGGCTTTGCCGTTACTGCCAAAAAAGGTAGGGGTGTTTGTTTTTTACAGTGAGATGATAAATGCATATTAGCTATCCTGCTGTAGTGGAGACAAGGCACTGTATTTTTAGCCTGGGTTATTATTAGTGAATGCATAAGTGGTACAATAAAGGTGGAAGAAAAGTTTGAAATACACTATAGAAAGTAGGGAGATAAAACAGAGATGTATAAGTCAATAATAAAAATGTCAAAGAGTATATCAAGAGAGCTTTGGTAGGTATCACATGTCTAAGCCATTCAATAGCCTCAGGGTCAGCAGCGTGCAGTCAGTAAAATCCCCGATAGACCATCACAAGATGAGCAGCCATTCGGTAGGTATGCAGCATCCTCAACCACACACCTGTTATGCAGAGGCCGTTCCAGAGGCATGGTCATTTGCCTCACCACTCCACATCTGAAATGGTTGAGCTTGTACTAGACGTAGCTTGGCAACTCAAAACCAGGCAGTCTCTCATCAGGCTCAGTGATGTAGAAGAAATTATTTACAGAGGGAGCAGCTTGTTCCCATTCTGCCTACCACAATGAGGCAGTGTCTGCCATAGAGATGGTCATAGCATAGTCCTGACTGGTCTAGCCCAAGGTAAATTAGGTGAGGTCAAAGTGAATATAAGGGCTGGCCTCGTCTTGCTACCTCGCAGTAAAAACTATAGGTGCTTTGACTCCACTAGGATTTTACAGCAGGGATAGCTAATGTATGTTCATTATCCTGCACTAAAAACTCACCATTTTTAGTAGTGAAGACAAAGACTGCAACGTCAACCATTATCACAGTTGGTTTTTCTCATGCCATTCCCCTGCAAAGATCTCATGCCTACTGCCAAAGAGCCTGTTTTCCTTTGACAGAGACATTGTGTAATCTCTCTCTCCTGAGAAAATATGCAGAATCAAATATAGGATAACAAGAATGGGATGTCTCAATGCCTGTATCTGAATGTACAAATGTGCACATGGTGTAACTTCAGCCATATGTGAAGTCTTCTCCCTCAGCTCTCTTATGAGCCGGACATACTAAACTGCACATAAATGGACTGAAGAATTAAAATTATGATTTCTTTTCTGGTGTGTGTGTGTGTGTGTGTGTGTGTGTGTTCGTTCTCTCTTTTTATTCATGAGTTAAATCTCAAAATGTAGTAAACAAAGAAAACATTTTCCATCACAATTTTTTCTCCATATTTGCATTCTAAAATTAGAATGAAAATATCAAGTATCTTCTATTAGTCAAGGATATAAAAACCATAAAGAGAAGGGAACTCCTTCAGGTCCCTTTGCCAGTTGTAAAATGGAGCTCCTTAAGTTTACTGACTAAATTGACATCTGTTTGACTGAAACAAGTCTGTCCTGCACCAGTGTAATGCTCACACTCAGAATGTAAACTGCCGCTATCATCAATGGCAGACAAGATCTGATAACTGATTAGGCCCAGAGCAAATCTGCTTGGGCACTAGAAAAGAAATCATACCATTTTAAAAGCAGATTTATGTTCTTATTGTTTGCTTGTAAAGCAATAAAATGACTTGCTCTTTCCCAGCCTATCTCAACTGTTAAGAGTAAATACACTTACTGCAGACATGGTGTTTACAATAGAACTGTTTATTTTAGCACCTGCTTATTTTAGAACATAAAAAGCTGGCCACATATTCAATTAGAATTATTTTCACACTGCTGGCCAGCCTTTGCTGGGGAAAAATACTACTTGCCTGGTGTGAGAAATAATCACTGTAAATTAATTTCCACTGATTTTTCAAATCCCGGAATTTAGACAAATTTAAATTGTGAGAAATATCTCCACCTCTGTACTGCATCACAGCTCTTTGTACTACTAGCTTGTGTAACAGATACTGAAACTTAGATTTGCATATAGGCATTTTGTTTTCTCACATATGGTATAAGATTAGAACCCAGCATATGTCTCTATAGTTATAAAAGCAATTGTTTTTACAGAACAGATACTGTATAAAGAATATTTATATTATTTTCAGTATGTGTCTTCTTTTTAGTAAGGCTACAGGTCAGAACTTCAGTGCCTAAAGTTAAGCATCTAATACGGACTTAAATGAGAGCTGTCTTAGCTTCAGTCCACAAAAGAGAGAGGTGATGATAGCTGGGGCTAACAACCAGAAGAAATTGCGAAGATATTACCACTCCCTCTCATTAAAGGGAGTCAGGTAAGCAGAAGCCTGATTGGATTCCCATCTGCTACTTGGAGAGCAGGCACCAGCTATGGCCAGATCAGCTTTCTCCCCATTTCTTGATTGCCAGGTGCAACTGTTTCTTTCAGATGAGGAACTGGCAATTGTCATGCATAGCTTTGTTACCGCAGACAAGACTTCTACAATGTGCTCTGCATGGGGCTCGATCCAAAATCTATCAGCATTTCATTATCCAGAAACTGAAACTGTGGCAGAATTAGCTGCTCACTTGTCAGACACATCAGGAAATAAAATCATACCAACTTAGCGTATTAGTGTATATGCCCTTAACATGAACATATTTCTCTCACATTTTATATATAGCAATCTATTAGCTAATAGCGCCTTGCCTTTTGGGAGGATGTGACGATTGATACACTCCCTCTCTTTCAGGCACTTCTGACTTTTAAATGTGGCAACATTATTTAGTTATTATTTCACTCAAAGAGAACATCCTGTGGTCAAATAAAAGGATGCTTTTATCTTAATCATCACTCCCACATTCTAAAATACACAGATTTTCAGCCTTCTACTCCCCTGTTTACAATTTTTTATATATGAGAAAAACAGAGAAGTACTTTTACCAGATTTCAAAACACAGTTAAATTGGCAGACATGGTATATTGGCATCATAAGAGCATATTGTTGCTTGTGCCTGTGTGTAAGTTGCAAAAGTGCCCTACTGGAAGTGTGTGGAATGAGTCACTTTCCTTATTCCAATCTCTTCTCAATAAAACACATTTCTCAATCATGATCAAACATGCCCAAGGACAGCATACAGCTGGTCTGCAATTAATGTACATTTTCTAACCTTCTAAGTGAGCAATATTTTTATGGAAGTTTTCTTAACTAAAATGCAATTAAAAGAACTGGTCACTTCAGATGATCTTCACTCCTCCAAACTGGATATCTGCTTTTCAACATGACTTGCACTTGGAAGACATTACATTTCTTTTTGGATAAGCAAAAAGATTCTTTATTCTCAACACAACAGCATTTCTCTATTTATGCCTCTCTGCGTGTAACACAATAGCTTTGGTATAGAGCTTCCAATCAATTCCAAACGTTCAGGGAACATTCTAGCCAGCAATGGGCAGAATCCTATTGATTTTGGTGAAAATTGGAAAATGAGAAGAGGGAAATGGGGGACACTTGGAGCTCTTTGCATCTAGTTTGCAGACCCAACAGCTCTTCAAACACGTCTGTAATTGTCTATAGATTAAAGAATTCATTGATGGCAGCCATTAACATTTTCCAGCCTAACATGTCAGCTTTGACCATCCTCCCAATACAGTTTTAAATGTTGAAACCTGAATGACTTACCTTCCAGACAGAAAGAAAGCATTTGGGGGAGGGGAAGGAGAGAAGAGGAAATGGAAACACACACAGGTATGTCTACACTGCAGTGTAAGCCCAGACTCAGACTTGAACCCAAACCCCCTTCCATCTACACACAAATCTCTCAGGCTCAGAACCAGGGTCCTAGGACCCTATGGGGGTGGAGGGTTCGAGCCCAAGTAAAGCTGGGACCCTGGGTTCGAGTCCTATTACTCTGCCGTGCAGATGCAATCTTCCCGACATGGGTCCCAGGAGTCTGCCAAAAGTATCCTACAATCCCATGGGCCAACTTCCTTTGTCCTCTCTATCTCAAAAGTCCCCAGTCAACTCCATGGAAGCAACCCTCCTTGGGGTGGTGCAAAAGCTCAGTGAGTTAGCATTAGCCATTCCATTGTCTTTTGACTGCTGAGCCACAAACTATCAGAGACCCTTCTGTGTTGGCAAAGGAGACTGAACAGAAGAAGTCTTTTGCAAAGTATGCTGCTTCTTGGTCACAGGAACACAGACAGATTTTGGTATACCTCTGGTGCAAGGTCAGCAAAACAGTGGACTTTAGTAAAAGTACCAGAAATGATCATGTCTACCAGCAAATAGAGAAGAAGTTGGCAACGTTGCAAATATACCAGACCAATGATCAGTGCAGGGAGCAGATTAAGTGGCTCAAGACTGAGTACAGGAAAACCAATGATCAGATCTGCACCTCAGGCAACTCACTGCCATCATGCTTGTTTTATGAGAAGTTTGACGGTTGCTAGGCATTGTGCCTAGCACAGAGCGAACAATGGGGCATGGTGACCTGGTCAGCAACTCCACCAGAGAGGTCCTTTGGGGCCATCTGCCTGTCCCAAGTCAGAATAAAGGAGGAGGAGGGTTGGGCGTGGGGCTAGCAACTCCACCCCATAAAAAAATCAACTTGCTACAGAAACGCCAAAAATAGAGATAACAGACTTTTAGCTTGGAAAAAAGAAGGGTCTTTAACTCGAAGACGCATGACGCAGGGTGGTGAAAGTCGTGAGGAAGCCACAAAGCTGACTACCCTTCTTGCAACCAGGAGGATTACCATCGGTACATGGAATGCGAGGACCACGTACGAGTTAAGAAAGACGGCACAGGTCGCAGCAGAGATGAGGCGCAACAACCTGGCCCTACTAGGCATTAGTGAGACAAGATGGACGCAAGCTGGACAGAGACAACTGTTGACAGGAGAGATGTTGCTGTATTCTGGACATGAAAAGAGTGACGCACCCCACACACAGGGAGTAGGCTTCATGTTGTCCAAGCAGGTACAGAGAGCACTGATTGGTTGGAAGGCACATGGTTCCAGGATCATCACAGCATCCTTCAGAACTAAAATGAAGAGGATTAAGATGAATGTTGTACAGTGCTATGCTCCAACCAATGACAGTGAAGAGAACGACAAAGACTATTTTTACAACAGACTTCAGAAAATATTAGAGATTCTTCCAGACAAAGACATCACCATCCTTATGGGAGACTTTAATGCCAAAATTGGACCTGACAACACAGGATATGAACAAATCCTGGGGACCCATGCTCTGGGAGAGATGTGTGAGAATGGAGATAGATTTGTGGATCTGTGTGCACTTAATAACCTGGTTATAGGAGGTAGCATCTTTCCTCACAAGCGGATCCACAAGAGTACCTGGGTATCGCCAGCAGGGACGATAGAAAACCAGATCGATCATGTCTGTATTAGCAAGACGTTCAGAAGATCTTTGCAGGACGTTAGACTTAGAAGAGGAGCAGACGTAGTGTCCGACCATCACTTAGTGGTGGCCAGATTGAAGCTGAAGTTGAAGAAGAACTGGATAGACGTGTCAGATAAAAGAGTGAAGTACGTCAGCCTTTTGAAGGATCATAAGATCAAGGAAGATTTTGGACTGACGCTGAAGAATAAGTTTTCAGTACTACAGGATCGGTCTGAGGAAGAGGAAGACAGTGTATCCAACAGATGATAGAAAGTGAGAGACACACTTAGGTCAGCATGCCAGGAAGTGCTTGGAATCAAGAAATACCAGCAGAAAGAGTGGATCACAGCAGAGACCTTGACTAAGATAGAAGATAGAAAGAAAAAGAAGGCAGTAGTTAATAACAGCAGGACTAGAGCAGCAAAGGCTAAAGCGCAAAAAGAGTATGCTGAAGCCCATAGAGCAGTTGAAGAGGAATATTGGGAAGGATAAGAGATTATGTGGATGGACTGGCAGCAGAAGTGGAGCAGGCAGCATACAACGGTAATATGAAACAGCTGTATGACATCACCAAGCAACTGTCTGGAAAGTTCAGTAAGCCAGAACGTCCCGTCAAAGACAAGCAGGGAAAGTCTATAACAGAAATAGAACAACAGATGAATAGATGGGTGGAGCATTTTGAGGAACTCCTGAATAGACCAGCACCACTAAATCCACCAGACATTGACCCAGCCAACGAAGACCTTCCAATCAATTGTGACAGACCAACCAGAGATGAGATCAGAAAAGCCATCACTATGATGATGAACAGGAAGGCGGCTGGACCTAACGATATCCCAGCAGAGGCCCTGAAAGTAGATCTGGATGCTTCAGTGGAAATGCTGTACCCCCTCTTTGAGAAGATATGGGAAGAAGAAGTCATTCCAGCTTACCTTAGGGATACCTTATTAAAATCCCCAAGAAAGGAGACCTCAGCAATTGTGCCAACTACAGAGGAATCACACTTCTGTCGGTGCCAGGGAAGGTCTTCAACCGAGTCCTCTTAGAGAGAATGAAGGATACCGTCGATCCACAGGTACGAGATGAGCAGGCAGGTTTCCGGCAAAATAGATCATGCACGGAAGCTCCTTCGGCACTATGGCATCCCAGTAAAGGTGGTTAACCTGATTAAGAACTTATATGACAGCATACACTGTAGAGTGATCCATGGAGGGCAGCTTACAAACAGCTTCCAGGTGTGAACCGGAGTCAGACAAGGATACTTGTTGTCACCATTTCTTTTTCTCCTTGTCATTGATTGGATTATGAAGATATCCACTTATGAGCGCAGGAACGGAATCCAGTGGATGTTGAGGACCCAGCTTGATGACCTGGACTTTGCCGACGACCTTGCACTCCTTTCGCATAGCAAACAGCAGATGCAAGAGAAGACCAACATAGTGGCAGCCACGTCATTACAGGTTGGCCTCAACATTCACAAGGACAAGACCAAGATCCTCAAGATTAACTCCATCAGTAATGGCCCAGTCACACTGAATGGAAGCCCTCTGCAAGGAGTGCAGTCCTTTACCTACTTAGGCAGCATCATCGACCAACAGGGTGGCACAGACGCAGACATCAAAGCAAGGACCGGTAAGGCAAGAGCAGCTTTCTTACAGCTCAAGAACATCTGGAGCTCCAGAGAGCTGTCTTTGGCAACAAAGATTCAACTGTTCAACTCCAACGTGAAGTCAGTCTTATTGTATGTCGCGGAAACCTGGAGGACAACTAAAAACAACCACTAGGAAGATCCAGACCTTCATAAATAGTTGCCTTAGAAGCATTCTCCAGATCCATTGGCCAGACACCATCAGCAACATCTACCTCTTGGAGAGGACCCGTCAACTTCCAGCAGAGGAAGAAATTAGAAGGAGAAGGTGGGGCTGGATAGGACACACACTACGCAAGCAGCCAACCAACATCACTAGACAGGTATTGCGGTGGAATCCCCAAGGCAAGCGGAAAAGAGGCCGTCCAAGAAACACCTGGCGACGCGACCTTCAGGCTGATAGCATAAAAATGGGCTATACCTGGAATCAGTTAGAGCAAATGGCCCAGGACAGAGGACTCTGGAGATCTGTGGTTGGTGGCTCATACCCGATTGGGGTGACGGGCATGAGAGAGAGAGATAGTGAGACCTGGTCAGCTGGGATAGCAAGCTCCAGCATGAGAACAAATGGAAACCAGCCACAGGTGCTGAGTGAGGCCAGTAAAGTGACTCTGTTGTTGAAACCAGTCCTAAAGGAGACTTGCTGCAGAAGCAGCTGCAGTATATCCTGGGGCCATAAATGGAGGAGCTTTTTGATGCCCCCCTGAGGAACAGCCCATCACAGAGCCTGCAGCACATGGAGGGGACAGAGCCTGGTAAGTTTCTGGCTCCATTTTAATGTTTATTAATATAGAAATGGGAGGGATTTCTGGTCTATGAATGAATGTAAGGAGCCCCAGCTAGCAGCATGCATCTGCTAGTAACAGATGCATGCCAGTGGCTTGGCTTCCCCCCCCCCCCACCACCACGTGGAATTCAAAATGGCAACCAGGAAATACAAACAATAAAAATGCCTTGAAAATGAATTTTTACTGAAATGGCACAGATTTTTGCTAGGGTATTTGTTTCTTAAAAATAACAATCCTACATTGCCATGCCTGTAAATACACTGCTCTGTAACCCCAGAACAGTGTAACAAACCACATGGAAACAGTGAGCAGAGGGGGCAGGTGGAAATGTTTTCCATTTACAAATCTAGTCCATTTTAGTTAAATGTAGTCCATGCAGTACATAGGTGACAAAATCATCTGTCCCAAATTCAACTGGGGTTTGAATTTTTGTCCAGACATGTACTGGTGAGGAAGGAGAGTAAACAGGATGACTGTGGAGTTCTGTGTGTTTGCATAAAGTCGGAATACTCTAAGCCAGGTAAAAGATAACACAGCATCTTCTTGACTCCCTCATGAATTCTGATCCAATCCTGTGTGCTGATAGCTGCAAAATCATTTCCAAGCAGGAACTCATCACATCACATGATGGCAAACAGCTAAAAAGTGACAAATTTTGTAAGTGCTGTAGAGAGGCATCACAGCACCTTGGTGGAATGGTAATCAATGGAATTCCATAATACCAGGGTATAAAATATATATGAATGACAGAGTAGGTTGTGCTGGTTGGGGAGTGTCACTATATGTAGTAGGAAGAGAGCCTGAGACATAAACCCTTGTATCAGAGGCCTAGTATGAGGTAGGACCTGCTCACAGAATCTGGCAAGAACAGGGCTAATATTGCAGAAATACACATTCCTAAGAAGTGCTAAGTACAGAGTGTGATGTTTCATTCCATATGCTTTATGAAAATATGCTTATAAATGTGAATAAGATGTAACTGGAATATGCTTTATGCAAAAGGTCTCTTGTAAGGTATCAATACAAAGCTTCTAATCTACTGAGTGTGTTCATCCTATTTGTTTGCCTGTATTATTTCTATGTCTGAAGTTAGGAGGAGAAGATATAAACTTGTATTACTGATGTAAACATATTAAATGGAAGCCATTAAGGGTGCTTCAGAATCAATGAACTGTAAATGACTTTTTACTTGCAAACCTACCTGTGGGCCAGACCCAGAAGAATGGAGGCTGGGGTCTCACAGGACATGTGACCATGTCACATCATGCTGGAATCCATCTTAAACTGGTGCTTTTCCATTTAGAAGGAGGAATGGGGACCCAGAGAGACAAAAGATTCCCGCCTTGTGCCAAAGCTATAAAAGGGAGTGGACCAGGACAAAGGGGACAGTCATGAGAAAGCCCCTGCTTACCACCTGAGATATCTGCTGAAGCTAATAAGGACTGTACCAGGAGAAAGGATTGGGACCAGACTAGGAAGGAGTCTAGTCTATAAAAGAAGCTTGTTGGAACACCTCTGAGGGTGAGATATTACCTGTAATCAGTTTCTTAATGTATTAGGCTTAGACTTGCGTGTTTTGTTTTATTTTGCTTTGTGACTTACTTTGTTCTGTCTGTTATTACTTGAAACCACTTAAATCCTACTTTTTACACTTAATAAAATCACTTTTGTTTATTAATGAACCCAGAGTAAGTGATTAATACCTGGGGGAGCAAACAGCTGTGCATCTCTCTCTATCAGTGTTATAGAGGGCAGATAATTTATGAGTTTCCTCTGTATATGCTTTATACAGAGTAAAACGGATTTATTTGGGGTTTGGATCCCATTGGGAGCTGGGTGTCTGGGTGCTGGAGATGGGTAGCCTGCTGAGCCATTTTCAGTTGAGTCTGCAGCTTTGGGGGCATGGACCAGACCCCTGGGTCTGTGTTGCAGCAGGCTAGCTTGTCTGGCTGAACAAGGCAGGGTTCTGGAGTCGCAAGCTGGCAGGGAAAATGGGCTCAGAGGTAATCTCAGCATATCAGGTGACAGTCCCAAGGGGATCTCCATGACCAAACCCATCTGACAGAGTACTCATGCAAACACATCCTGATATCAAGTGATACTAGAACATCCCGATATCAAGGATGGTACAAAAACATTCCCAAAGGATAACAGAAACACACTGACCCCTCCTAAAAAGATAAGGTCACGATGACAGTACACAGACTTGTTTATATCAGGGTATAAAGATTTATCTCAGAGGGAGTTATCTTTGGCCAGCCTAGGGGGCAGTGGAAAGTCCCGCCCACTGGCTGAGCTGCCTCCATTGTCACGGACATATATGTCTTAGTATCCTCATAGAGTCTGCTAGGTGCTATTCCCGTGCTTCATCGACAATAAATCAGGCTGGGTGCCTTCATACCTTGGGTGTTCTTTACTGAGTGTAGGTTAAGTTCCAGATCTTTAACCTATGTATATCATAGTCTACTTATATAACTCCTCATCCCTACAGCTGTCCCTTGATTTTCCATCCATCTGCTGCAAAGTATTAGAACTTCAAATGAAAAGGGGGAGGGGAGAATAGAAATTTGAATTTAAAAAAAAAAGGTACAAAACAAGAAAACATTTCTAACTCACTTTACTTTCATAGCCCAGAAATTATATCATTTATGAAGATGGTGTTGTGTTCAGCATGGCTGAGGTTATGGGGAAAGTGATGTTGCTTTTCCACAATTTCAGCCTTTGCACGTTGACGGAAGCAATCTATGTACAAATCCAGTCTGTTGTTTCGACCGTCCGGAAGAGTCCACACAGAATCCTTTTTTTTGTAGTGCTGGTAGTGGGGATTCTGTGGGTTAGTATGCTGTTCAGAGGTATGTTGGAAATATTCTTTGAGTCGGAGACGTCGAAAGTAGGATTCTAGGTCACCGCAGAACTGTATCATGTTCATGGGTCTGGAGGGACAAAAGGAGAGGCCCCGAGATAGCCCAGCAGAAGAGTCTGTCCTAAGAGTATAGCTGGAAAGATTAAAAATATTGCTGGGTGGGTTAAGGGAATTACTGTTATGGCTCCTTGTGGCATGTAGCAGTTTAGATAGTTTAGTTTCCTTTTTCCTTTGTAGGAAACTACAATCCATCAGTGATCTTCCAGAAAACACCATCCTGGCCACTATGGACGTAGAAGCCATCTACACCAATATTCCGCACAAAGATGGACTAAAAGCTATCAGGAACAGTATCCCCGATAATGTTACAGCTAACTTGGTGGCTGAACTTTGTGACTTTGTCCTCACCCACAACTATTTCACATTTGGGGACAATACATACCTTCAAGTCAGCGGCACTGCTATGGGTACCCGCATGGCCCCATAGTATGCCAACATTTTTATGGCTGACTTAGAACAACGCTTCCTTAGCTCTCGTCCCCCAACGCCCCTACTCTACTTGCGCTACATTGATGACATCTTCATCATCTGGACCCATGGAAAAGAAGCCCTTGAGGAATTCCACCAAGATTTCAATAATTTCCATCCCATCATCAACCTCAGCCTAGATCAATCCACACAAGCGGTCCATTTCCTGGACACTACTGTGTTAATAAGCGATGGTCACATAAATACCACCCTATCCCGGAAACCTACTGACCGCTACACTTACCTACATGCCTCCAGCTTCCATCCAGGACACACCACACAATCCATTGTCTACAGCCAAGCTCTAAGATATAACCGCATTTGCTCCAATCCCTCAGATAGAGGCAAGCACCTACAAGATCTCTATCAAGCATTCTTAAAACTACAATACCCACCTGCTGAAGTGAAAAAACAGATTGACATAGCCAGACGAGTACACAGAAGTCACCTCCTACAAGACAGGCCCAACAAAGAAAATAACAGAACACCACTAGCTGTCACCTTCAGCCCCCAACTAAAACCTCTCCAGCGCATCATCAGAGATCTACAACCTATCCTGAAAGATGATCCTTTACTCTCACAGATCTTGGGAGACAGACCTGTCCTCGCTTACAGACAACCCCCCCAACCTAAAGCAAATACTCACCAGCAACCACACATCACTGAACAAAACCACTGACCCAGGAACCTATCCTTGTAACAAAGCCCGATGCCAACTCTGTCCACCTATCTATTCAAGTGGCATCATCATAGGACCTAATCACATCAGCCATACCATCAGGGGCTCGTTCACCTGCACATCTACCAAAGTGATATATGCCATCATGTGCCAGCAATGCCCCTCTGCCATGTACATTGGCCAAACTGGACAGTCTCTACGCAAAAGAATTAATGGACACAAATCTGTCATCAGGAATCATAATACTCAAAAACCAGTGGGAGAACACTTTAATCTGCTGGTCATTCTATGACAGACCTGCGGGTGGCTATTTTACAACAGAAAAACTTCAAAAACAGACTCCAATGAGAGACTGCTGAGCTGGAATTGATATGCAAACTAGACACAATCAACTCAGGATTGAATAAGGACTGGGAATGGCTGAGCCATTCCAAACATTGAATCTATCTCCCCTTGTAAGTATTCTCACACTTCTTATCAAACTGTCTGTACTGGGATAGCTTGATTATCACTTCAAAAAATGTTTTTCTCTTACTTAATTGGCCTCTCAGAGTTGGTAAGACAACTCCCACCTGTTCATGCTGTGTGTGTGTGTGTGTGTGTGTGTGTGTGTGTGTGTATATATATATATATATATATATATATATATATATATATACACACTCTGAAACCTGTTCACTGCATAATGTTAACTATAAAAAATATCTGTCAGCCACTAACTGCAGATGAATTTAGTTCTGTAGCATTCTGTGCCTTCCTGTTGGAGCAACTGAGCTTCAGCTGACAGACATTTCAGCATTTTTTTTAAGCTTTATACCTATTGAATCTGGTTTTGGACCCTAAGCAGTTACATTACGGAGGCCCCTTGCAGCTCCATAGTTAAGGTTGTGTTGGGATTTCCACTTAAAGTACAGACTGAATAATTAAAAACAACAAAACAAAAAAAACTAAAACTAGTCAGTCACACAATAGAAGAATAGTAGAATAATAGTAGAAGTACAGCAAGAACACAGTCCTCACATATTTCCCAGATGCCATAATGTTGAGTAGCTCAAGGATCAAGTACAGCCACCTTCACAGCCCATCCCAACTCAAACTTCACTGGGTGCCAAACTGCCACTCCCAAAGGTTCTGGCCCATTCTGAAAGAAGCAATAGCAGCTGGACATAAAGATTACAGCTAGGCTGCAGGCCTGGTTGTTGTTGTTGTTGGTGGTGGTAACAGTGTGTGCGGGGGAGGGGGCAGGGAATAAGAAATGTAGAAAGGAACCCTAGGAAGTATCTACATTTCTTAATATTTCTTTTCCTGTACTTACATCTGCACCTGAAAAAATATTATGTACATACATTTGTTATATATGCATACAAATTCTATATTTGTACACACAAATTTGATACACTTACAAATCTGACCCTTGTGTGTGCAGTTAAGTGA
The DNA here is from genome assembly GCF_027887155.1 of Malaclemys terrapin pileata. Classification (NCBI taxonomy): domain Eukaryota; kingdom Metazoa; phylum Chordata; order Testudines; family Emydidae; genus Malaclemys; species Malaclemys terrapin. Next base: position 97,890,711 of record NC_071509.1, read on the forward strand.
CTGCACTTGCAAATGTCGGATTTGTATGCTCATATTTTGCAGCTGCATCTCAGACTCCTATAACTGGACAATTTAGTCCATTATATTAACTTTTACATAGTTTACCAATAATGTATTCTGTGTGAAGGGTTTGGAAGGTTTTGTTTGAGGGTAGTGAAAAAGGGTGCTTCATATTTGTCTATAGCTACATCAACTGATTTCAGATCTTGGATTACCCCTAATTGAGAGATCAGACCACATCCCCTCTAACTCCCCCACAAAAAAGTATTTTCAATTATCCTTTAATGCACTGTTTATTCATATGACAATTCTGTTCAAAGACCTGGCATCAACCTGAAAAGATCCAAGTTATCCAAGTTCTTTTTTTTGGGGGGGGAGGAGGGGGAGAGGGGGAGTGGAAGGGTGCAAATACATTATATTTATGTGAATTAATTTCCTTCCCCCTTCCCCCCCGACATAATATAAAGGACAGGATTAAGAAAATCCTAGGAAAGGCAGAGAGCAGGTTTATATGAAGTCCTAAGCCAGCACCGTGTAGCTCTATGTTATGACAAGATCATGCAACACGAGATTCATATGAAAATTTGATGCACTGACAAACTTCTTTCAGCACCAAAAGGCTTCCTCCTTTCTACAATTCATCTAAAGCTCCTGCTCAAGGAGTTTGAAGAAGCGGCCCATTGGCAATCCCACAGTGATTTACTTTTCAAAAAAATATTGGAGCCCCAAAAAGGCACTGCTTAATGATAAGGATTTATTTATGTGAGTCACCTCCTCTAAAACCACATTTCAGATTCTAATGCAGATGAACACTAGAGTCAAGGTTTAAGAATAGCATGAAAGCAAGGTCATCCCCTGTCCGGGGGTTCCAAAATATCTTAGGCCAAAGTTACTTTCTTGCTAGAAAATAACATTGTGCTATGAACATTTATCCTACTATTTCAAATTATTAAGCATGGATATAGAATTCCTTGCTGCCAGCACTGTGAAGTTCTGCCCAAACAAAAACACTCCAGGTGACGCAAATCTACAGTCTTCACACACAATGCAGAACAGCAGTAGGAGATAAGGGAGCTGTCTGCAGCTAAGCTGACAGTGACAAACTTCAGGTTATACAGAAGATCTTGCAAACCATGCCAACCAATATTACAAGCAAAGCCAGCAATCTGAACCAGCAGCACTCTAGTTCTCACTGCCTGCAGTATATTCCCACCTTCAGCAAAAAAATCCTTCAGGGCAGCAAGAACAGCAGTAAACCTGTCATTAGCAGCCGTGGTACTGTCACATCAGCGACTCTCGTGTGTCAGTGACAGTCTTTAACTCAGCTGTTTGTTTCATTGGGGAAAGCTTTCTTTGATTGTCAGGAAATAGAACATGTACAATGGTCTTTCATAAACACATACAAGCTCTCCAGAGTACAAACAAGCAAAACAACCGTGTACTCTGGTAAATGTGTTGCAATTTTTAACCAAAGCAGATGAAGCCTATGTGAATAGACCTGCATATAAACTAGTGTGGGATGACTTGCTTGTAATCTGTCATGTACCATACAGCAATTGCCACTCATTTCACTTACTCTATTCCAACACTGGAAAGTAGATTATTTTTAGACATGCTTTATACACAACTGTTTTCAAAGCCCGCTGCTAAATTCCTTGAAAGGCAGCCAAGGAGTTGGGTGAAAACCTACAAACCTACCTCACCCAGATCAGTATGTTAGGCACTGGCAACTCTAAGCAAATAAAGAGCTCTTCCTTCATGACGCATCATCTTTGTGCCAGAGTCAACAGCAATTAAAAACACCCCCACCAGCAGAAGTGAAGTTCATCTGTTCTGTAATTCAATGCACTATTTTGTTCCTGTTCAAGTGTTTGCACATGTCCATTCCAATGTAGGTGTGTGCATGCCCCGCACAGTTGCTGGAATTTTTTCCCTTAGTGATATCCGTCAGGTCGGTTCTAACATGCCCTCGTGCCGCGTGCTCAGAGCGCCGGTATAAAGGTCCCTGCCGAGTCTGCACCTTTTCAGTTCCTTCTTACTGCTTCTGACAGTTGGTGGAACGTCCCTCATTGCTCAGGCAATCTTTTCCGGTGGTTTCCTTCTTTATTTTTGTATATATGGTTCTCATCGTTTGGAAGTAGTTTTGGTAAATATTGTAGTGAGTGTATTTTAGACATCTCTATAGTTATTGACAGGGGTATGCTTTGGTCACTGGGATTTTAAGCTCTGCTCTTCCTGTGGCAAGTCAATACCATTGCGCGACTCACATTCAAGTTGTCTCAAGTAGGGGAATCTCACAGGAAGGATCGTTGTCAGATTTACAGGAATTCAAGCCCACAGCAAGGCTGAAGGTCCTCCTGATGGAGGCAGCCCTGAGACCAGCATAGGAGCCGTGATCGGACTCGGCACTGAGCATCTCGGCTTCAGTACAGAGCGGGCCTCCCGCCAGTAGAGACCCTCAGCACTGCTCATCCTTCCTGTTAGCATGGATGACTTACCTCTTCTATGCCTTTCCCCCCAGCCCATTAATTCACAAAGTTCTGTCGAAGATCAAGCAGGACCATGCCTGGATCATCCTTACAGCCCCAGTGTGTCCCAGACAGCAATGGTTCACCACCCTCGTAAACCTTTTGGTGGAGCCCCCAGTTGGGCTCCCACTGCACATGGACCTGATCACATAGGACCACGGCCATCTGCTCAGCTCTCTTCACATGATGGCCTGGAACCTTCATGGCTGAACCCTGCAGAGCAAGCTTGCTCAGAGCAGGTCTGTAGAGTCCTACTGGGCAGTAGAAAACCCTCTACTAGGGCAACAAACCTGGCGAAGTGGAAACAATTCTCCATCTGGTCTTCTGAATGCAGAGTTCCACATACACAGTCCTCATTGCATCTTGTTTTGAAATATCTTCTACTCTTGAAACAGACAGGCCCGGCCCTTTCTTCAATCAAGGTCCATCTGTCGGCCATTTCAACTTTTCGTCTCAAGGTTAACAATCTCATTTTCTCAAAGGCTTGGAGAGGGTATTCCCTCAGATAAAGGAACCAACTCCCCCCTGGGACCTAAACCTTGTCCTGTTGAAACTGACGAGTCCACCCTTTGAGCCACTAGAAACATGCTCACTATTGCACCTCTCTGGGAAGGTGGCCTTTTTGGTGGCCATTACATCAGTGAGAAGAGTTTGAGAGATTCGGGCACTTACCTCAGAACCCCTCTATACAATTTCTTCAAAAGGTAAAGAGCAGCTACGTCTGCATCCAAAGTTCCTCCCAAAAGTGGCTTCTCAATTCCACTGCAACCAATCGGGTTTTTTATCAGTATTCTATCCCAAGCCACTGACAGGAGAGAACGACGATGACTACCCTCCTTGCATGTCAGATGGACCCTGGCATTTTACATTCAGAGGACCAAGCCATTCTGCAGATCACCGCAGCTGTTCAATGCGATTGCTGAGAAAATGAAAGGGCTCCCCATATCCACTCTGAGGATTTCGTCTTGGATCACGTTGTATATCTGGGCGTGTTATAACCTCACAGGGGTCCCCACTCTGCCGAACCTGACTGCCCATTCCACGAGGTGTCAGGCCTCTTCAGTGGCTTTCCTAGCTCAAGTTTCTATTCAAGATATCTGCAGGGCAGCAACTTTGTCCTCGGTACACATGCCCTCAGTGCACATGCCACCCTACAAGCTAGGGATGATGTCTACTTTGGCTACACAGTGTTGCAGTCAGCTTGTCCTGAAACTATAAGCCCACCTCCTGTGCAACTGTTTGCAAGTCACCTCCATTAGAATGGACATGTGCAAGCACTTGAAGAAAAAACGGTTATTGACCTTTTGTAACTGTTGTTCTTGGAGATGTGTTACACATGTCCATTTTAAGACCTGCCTGCGATCCCCTCTCTCGGAATGGTTGGTAAGAAGAAACTGAGAGGGTGCGGGGTCAGCAAGGCCCCTTATACCAGCAGTATGAGCGTGCGGCACCAGGAGGCGCTAGAGCCGACCCGACCCGACGAATATCACTAAGGGAAAAAATTCCGGCAACTGTACTTGGGGCATGCACACACCTAAATTGGAATGGACAAGTACAACACATCTCAAAGAACAACAGTTACAAAAGGTTAGTAACCGTTTTTTCTCTATTACAGATAATAGCTCATTTTTAAACATCTGGAAAGATTTAAGATGTATTTTATAAAAACCACATTTTGGTACAATTGTAACATTTACACAGAAGCCAAGATGTTGCAGTGTCCAAGCTAACTGCATTCTGATTAGAAGCATATGCCTTACAGGTACTTAGAGCATCCAGACACAAGTACTGAGGCCACTGAGATCATCTGAGATATTATTCATCAGTCCAACCACTCAACTTGCAGCAAGTTGGGCCAAGTCACAATGTGGGACTGAGGAGGGAAGCAGAGGGGTAGTGGTCAAGAAGCACTGACATTAGGAGTGCAGTTGGTAGTATGGTTGAGAGACAGAAGGAATGAAATGTACTAGCATCTCAAGGTCATAGTCCTCCACTGTCCTCAGCATATGGGAAAGTGATCCCACAGTAGTGACCAAATGTTCTCACCCTCTGACACTTGTTTGATGGCCTATGTGAACTGCGCTGGTGATCTTAGTCTAATTCCTAGTGTGCAAATGTCCATGAAACTCACTATTCCAATTGGCTGAAGACTGAATGGGCATGGGGAATGAGATATTTCCTCATGCTAATGGGTGGTGTTTCCAGCATAGAGCAGGCAACACAGGGAAGCCTACTTTGCTTTTATCCTATTACCCCTGTGTGTAGCTAGAGGATTAAAAACATATTTGTATGTTAGTTGTCCAAATGAACAACAGTTTTAGCATCTACCTCTTTAAAAGTTTTTTTTATTTAATTTTGAATAGGAATATGGGGTGATGTATTTTGAAAATTTCCCCCTGAAATTAAACTGAATTAGCAAAACAGAATGATAAACATATTTATGTTTATGTTCTAGTCAATTGCATACGTGTATGGTGGGCATAACGATTTAAAATGTATTATTCATTTATATATAGTACCACCATTAACTTCAGTCAGGGTCAATACCCCATTGTACTAATGCTATACAGATAACAGAAAGATGCAGTCTCTACTCTGAACAGCTTACAATTTAATTTAAAACAAGATGCAAAATATGTTTCAGGCAATGAGAAAGGACGGGGAAGAGAAGATAGGGTGAATATAGGACCACATGGTTACATAGGTTAACTATTGCACAGCTTGATGATTTAGGTTGGTTCTGCTTGACTATGAGACTTCCCATCCAGACAAATGATGACTTGGCCTCAGTCACTCCCGCCTTTCTCATTTCCTGGATGGACTACAACAGTGCCATATACCTGGGCATGAAGTTTTCAGCACTTACGAAACTCCAGCCGGTACTGAACACTGCAGCACATCTCCTCAGCAATACTAGCTACCATGAACACACCTGGATTAATGGTGTCTGCCCCAGCATGCCCCCTGCAGGCTGAGCTTGGTGCTTCAAGTTCTCTCAGCCTCAGCTTTTCATCATCGGGGTTTTCTGTATCTCCTGGGAATTCACGGGGCTCAGCCCTCTGGGTAAGTCAGTGGTTCTCAAGCTTTTGTACTGGTGACCCCTTTCACATAGCAAGCCTCTGAGTGTGACCCCCCTTATAAATTAAAAACACTTTTTTATATATTTAACGCCATTATAAATGCTGGAGGCAAAGCGGGGTTTGGGGTGGAAGCTGACAGCTTGCAACCTCCCATGCAATAACCTCGTGACCCCCTGAGGGGTCCCAACCCCCAGTTTGAGAACCCCTGGGCTAAGTCATGTCTCAGTTCAGACCACTTCCAGGGTAACAACTCACAAACAAAAGGTTTTTCTGCCCTCTTTGGGCCACCCTCTGGGCTCAGTTCCCCCACTCCCTTTGGGGTACCTTTAAGTCTCTCTGGCTCTGGGATAGAGTCCTGACTCCCAGCCTGCTTCCCTGGAGCCTGTCTCATAGTCTCAGCCCCACTATGTTACCTTTATACCATCCCTGCTCTGGAATAGGGCCCTGACTTCCAGGCTCTTTCCCTAGCATCCTTCCAGACCCTCCTTCAGGGCCTTCCATAGAAGCCCAGCTGGTTTCCTGTGGTTCCTCCCAAAACTAAGATTTCTCAGCCCTTTTATGAAGCCCATGTGTTTCAGGCTGGCATTTGACCCCAATTAGTCCTGCCCCCTTAGGCTGGAAGGCAGCTAATTCTGGAATATGTGGGACTAAGTGAACAGGGGTTCCCCCCTGGACCTTAAAGGAGAGGACCACCCTGTCACAACATCAGACCTGCCCTCTGCTTCATGCACTGGCTTCCCATAGAATTCTGAATCAAGATCAAGGTCTTTCTCCTTCTCTTCAAAGAACTCCATGGCCCAGGCCCAGGATAACGAACACCTGAGGGTCCTGAATAAAGACTGCGGTTGACATCTTTGCTCCTCATGCATAATGGAACTTTCTACAATAAGTCCTAACAAACTTATCTATACTTATCTATGTGGGAGACTGAACTTTCTCTAGAGCTGGTCCAAGTCTATGGAATGAACTCCCACAGGAACTAAGGACGATCACAAACCTCACCATTTTCTACTTTAAGTGTAAGGCACCGTCCTTTGATTTTGCCTTCGCTAACATATATATAGCAACATGTTTAATATATAAAAAAAAATTCCAAAACAAAAACACTACACTGTACACATTTTCTCCTGGGTGGGGAGGATAAGAGAATAAACATGTGACAGATGTTAGTCATGTCACTTAATGTACTACAGAAAGATGCTCAGATACTATGGTGATGAGTGTAGTATAAGAACCTCTCTAGAACAGAATGGATACATTTTGAAAATGCTTTTTTCATTCTAGCCTTTATTAGCTGGCCAATTTCTTGTAGATGTCATAGGAAAAGGGAGTTATATAATGAGACAAGAGCAGTCAAGTAGGGAGGGGCAGAGTTATGAAAAGGAAAACTTGAGAAACCTTAATTTGATCTGGTAGAAAGCAGGGAGCCAGAAGAGGGATCTAAGGAAGAAAGTGACATGATCAGAGATGGCCAAACAGTTTCTGCAGATCCTGGGATTTACAAAAATAATGTTTGTCTTTGGAATGAACTGGATTGTTCCAAATACAGTAGCAGATATTTTGAATTTTTTTTTCCAGAAGATCCTCTGCTGCCCCTCCCTCTTACAAGGTCTTCACTGCAACCCCCAAATTCAAATTACAAAAGCTAGAGACTGGGCTGTATTATTAATATGCTTTTTGTATGTTTCAGGAATAAAATATAATCATTTCTAGCAGTGGACAACTTAAAAAAAGTTTGTTTGCCAAATTTTCTTGGCTTCTCACTTGGCTACAGTCAGAACAAAGGGTTTTTGTTTATATGGGAGCTCAGATGTAAAGATTCCCCACTGTCTCCCAGGGAAACAATTATTCAGAGAGTCCTTTGTTAAAACATTGGCAGCACATCACTATTGCAGGTGCAACCAGGCAGTTAGATGCCTAAGTGCTATAAAATACACCCACAATTATTTCCAGCACAAAATTGCAGACACAGCATTAGAGGTAACTTTTCAAAATCTAACAGATTGTCTCCTTTTACTGCATCCACACAATTTCCTGTAATGCTACACATACTTTTTTTTTTTTTTTTTTTAAAGACAATGAACTGACATTGCCATTAGCAGATTAAGCTGGCACTACAGCACACTGATACTGTATTATTATTTCCCTTTTCAGTAGCTCAAGGCATTCCAGAATTCAGTGGACCGGTGACATCAGGGGATCCCAGCTACTTTTTTTGGGGAGATGCTGGAAGATTGCTTTAGGTAAAATAAACTATTTAAAACAAGGATTTTAGCCTGTTAAAGTTAAGTTTAGACACCAGGAACAGTGATATACTGTGTTTCATCGGTGGTGGGTGAACCATGGGCTCAGGGAGGCTAGGCCCTGGCCTGGCCCTTCTGTCTGAGGCCCCGCCTCACCCCTTCCCCTGCTGGAGCCTAGAGGCCCCCAACACCATAGCTGCCAGCACCTCCCTCATCCCTGGAGTGCCAGGCAGGCGGCAAGGCCCCCAGAGCCCTCAGCCCTGGAGCACCGGGGGTGGGCAGCGCGGCCCCCAATGCCTCCAGTATCCTTATTGAATTCTGGGAGGCAGGCGGGTGGCATGAACACCAGCTCCAGCCACCTGGAGTCCCTGCCACAGGCTGCTGCCCACTAGACCCAGCCACGGGAGAAGAACTACAGCGCACTGGCAGGAACAGGAGGGTACCTCGGCGCAGAGCCACGCAGGGATGTTTGGGTCGGCTCAGCCTCCCCCAGCCTTTGATACCTGTCACCCATGCTTTGTTTTATATGTAGACATCTGTTTCCATCATTATCCTTATTCACTCTCTCTTAAAATTTATTCTTTGATAATAAACTTAATTGTTTTCACTGTAAATTTATCTCAGTGCTGTGATGTTATGTTGGAGCTGATCCTCAGCTCAACCAAACAAGTTGGTATGTGTATTGTTCCTTAAGGGACAGCTTACCTGGTATTTTCGGTGAGTGTCCTATGGTTAAGGGCTGGACACCACAGGGGACCACTACAATAGGGCTTGATGCACGGCAAAGTAAGGGCTGGCATAGCCCAGAGGAGATTGTTTGAATGGCTAACAGTCTTGTGGTGTCAGGGTGCCGACACTCAGTTAAGCACAAGCAAGTCTCCCTCTTGCTGGAGGGTAACAAGGTGACTCTCAGTCCTGGATGACAAAACATCACAGAGGTAGCTGACAGGGCCAGATTGTGACCTGGTCTTGTGCAGCCACACAGGAGAGTAAGACCTCCACACATGGACCCATTGTTGTGCGCCGCCACCCTGCATCTCTGTTGCATGCACACAGCAATGAGTGGAGAACAAGGACTACGCACTTGGTATTTCTTCCCTAACCGCCATGCAGGTGAGTCAAGAGAGCCAGGGAATGGGTGAAATCTTCACTCCAACCCCCAATGCACCAGGACAGCTGAGCCAGACATGAGATAGTAGCAATGTGCTTTTGGTCAGGCCAATAATATATTCCTACCTCCCCGAGAGCACGGGGATGAGACATTTACTTCCAAGGGCTGCCTGTGTGGAGGCACAGCTGTGCAGTGCCTCTGACATAGGGTTAGATATACAACAAAATGTAGCCCATTATTAGGGATTTCCCAATCATGCAGTGGACAGTGGGGTGTAAGTGCTTATAATCTATTAAGGGTCAGGGGGTTGAGCACAGAGAGGAATTACTGGATATTGTTGCTCCCAAACAGGGGAGTGGGCTGGCCCATTGCATCAAAATATAAAATGAACTAAAAATCCAAATGCTCTTTGGTAGCAGGCCTCTCACCCGCCCCCCTAAACATGTAAGACTGCTTGGAATATTTTGCTAGGTTCTAATAGAGTCCCCATTACTACAGTATCTGAGTGCTTCCCAAGTATTTAAGAATAAAAATAGTAATCATAGTATTTCTCTTTTTTCATTCACTGACTGTGGGAGAAATAGCTTGATTTGTGCTTTGTGCATATGTTTTTGTGTGAGCGCATGAAAGCGCGAACTGAATAAATTAGAGAAGTTTTGCATTTAGTTCTATGGTAAATCCAGGATGATTCCCTCCATCCCTGCAGCCTCTTGGAGGTGGGAAAGGAATATTCAAAGATCAACTGTATCAAGTACTTCAGAGAGGCCCAGCAGCATTCACAGACTTTAAAGCTAGAAAGAACCACTAAAATCATTTGGGCTGACCTCCTGCATAGCACAGCCATTAGAATTTCACCACATGATTCATGCATCAAGTCAATAACTTCTGGTTGAGCTAAAGCATATATTTTAGAAATACAACCAATCTTGATTTAAAGACTTCAAGTGAAGGAGAATCCACCACATCTCTAGGTGAACTGTTCCAATCATTAATGGTTCTCACTTTAAAATGTTCATTTATTTCTAGCCCAAATTTGTCTAGCTTCAACTTCCAGGCACTGGCTGTTTTTCTGCCTTTGTCTGCTAGATTAAAGAGCCTTCTAAGATCAGAAATCTCTTCACCAGGAAAGTATGCTTGGGTATAGATGTACTTCCTTTGTACACAGACAGGTAGTGGTCATCCAAAGCAACGTATGCCGAGGCCGGAAGCCTGTTTTACAAGGATCTACTTGTAAACTGACAAGTTGCGCTGCAGACTGTTATTTTGCTACCTTCTTGATTAGCTTGCTTAGAAAAAAGGAGATTGGACACCAGACAGTAGTTCAGAAGGCTCCATCAAACAACAGTGGCTTCATTAGTCAGACTACTGCTTGCTTTAGGGTGTGTGGTAGATGCTCCAGTCAAAAGAAGGTGTTAATCTGTCAGTCTGTGTGTGCTCTGCTCTACTCTTTTAGCATCTAGAAAGGGCAAAGTCACAGATAGTGGTCTCAATTGCAATCAATGCTTCCATGGCTTTCTTACGTGAACGAGCCAGATTCTTGCAAGGAAGGCATTGCATTTCCTCCCTTGTGTTTGCTTTATTATTCTTGGTGCCCTATCAGGGCATGTCATATGTCAAATAAGCAGATAAATCCTCACAGCAAATGGTACTGGTTTTTGAGGTGGAGGCACTTAGGGTTTAGGAAGCAATCGACAGTCCAGCTATATTCTGTGGGGCATGGCCAAAGAGAAGTAGGATCTCTTTACCACCCTCATTGCAATAGCATAGCTTTGCAGCAACTCCTTGTGTCTGTTTTTAAGAGACCATATTTTCTACCAACTCTACGTGCGTTTTCTCACTTTTTCTATCACAGGTCATTTAAAAAGCATGATGGATCTGTGTGGGTGGAAGAGGGTGACTTAGGGCTAGAGGGCTTGCAGCACTAGTAAAATCAAGGAATGATTTTAGTGCTTGACTAATTCTTCTGTTCATTAATATCTTGGCCAAGCCGTCAGCCCCCAAAGAGGAGACTAACACAGCAGGGTATAGTGAACCACTGTGCCTCCCCCAAGAAAGCAACATCTCAGAATCGTGCCTATATACCACAGTGATGGCATAATTAGAAATGGAGATAGAGTAGTAGGAATAGCTAAGGGCAGCATGGGGGATAGGGATTATGGGGGGAGGGAGCTTTGCATACCTTGTTAGGTGGAGGTCAACTGAATATATGAACTGTCTGAACTCATAGAAATTCTGCCATTAGAGAAATTCACTCATTTCAAAGATCTGAGTCTGGAGTTTGTCAAATGCTGACTGAAAATCAGCACCTTAAAAATGCAAAGAATACATATTATTAAAATAAAGATCCTCTAAGTCAAAATCTCTGTTACCTACTGCCAGAACTGTCAGCTGCTTTTAAACTCTATTAAAAGTTTTGGAAAGTTGACAAAATAGAGTATTCAATCAAAACAGATTAGAAACATGATTAGAATTTGCCAGCAAATTAGCTTTAAGGATAAAAGTAGAATTATTTTTCCTTAAATTGTGATGTACAGACGTCTAGCTTTTAAGAATAAACCATTTTTGGTATGAAAAATTTCAGATGGGTGTTGACAACTCCATGTACACCAAGCTTTGGCCTGTTATAATACAGACCAACCAAGATGATCAGATCCTGAAAAGCTTACAGAGTGTAGCTGTGTTAGTCTGTATCAGCAAAAATAACGAGAAGTCCTTGTGGCACCTTAGAGACTAACAAATTATAGGAGGTTTATAAGAGATATTTGTCTAACCTGTTATCAGAGATGATCTGGGTAGACATGGTCCAGCCTCAGCCCAGTGGGATGGACTAGATTGTCTTTTGAGGTCCCTATATTTCTATGATTCACAAAACTCACTTATCAGGATTTATTTGGGCATAAGCTTTTGCGGGACACCATCATAGGACCCAACCACATCAGCCACACCATCAGGGGCTCATTCACCTGCGCATCTACCAATGTCATATGCCATCATGTGCCAGCAATGCCCCTCTGCTATGTACATTGGCCAAACCAGACAGTCTGTACGCAAAAGAATAAGGAGACAAATCTGACATCAAAAATTATAACATTCAAAAGCCAGTAGGAGAACCCTTCAATCTCCCTGGACACTCAATAACAGACATAAAAATGGCAATTCTTCAACAAAAAAACTGCAGTTACTCATTGGAGTCTGTTTTTGAAGAATTGGAATTAATATGCAAACTGGACACAATCAAATTAGGCCTGAATAAAGACCGGGAATAGATGGGTCACTACAAAAACTAATTTCCCCTTGCTGATACTCTCACCTTCTTGTCAACTGTTTGAAATGGGCCACCTTGATTACATAGAACTCATTAGCACTACAAAAGTGATTTTTTCCTCCCTTCATGTCAACTGTTGAGAATTGCCCACTTCCACCTTAATTGAATTGGCTTGTTAGCACTGACTTCCCCACTTAGTAAGGCAACTCCCATCTTTTCATATGCTGTGTATTTATACCCTACTGTATTTTCCACTGCATGCATCTGATGAAGTGGGTTTTAGCCCACGAAAGCTTATGCTCAAATAAATTTGTTAGTCTCTAAGGTGCCACAAGTACTCCTCGTTCTTTTTCCATGTGGTTGATGATATGGTGCGATCCAAGAGTGTGATTCTGCTCCCAGTAAGGCCAATGAGAGAATTTTCCCATGGTCTTTAATGGGAAAAGGCCTGCACCCTAAGAGAGTATGCAGGACATCCAAATCCTGCTAGTCTTAGTCAGGCAAACTCCCTATGAAGTCAATGGGAGTTTTGAACAAGTGAAATAAGAAAGATTGTTGGAGTGTTCACATAGAGCCAATCTCAAGATGGAACACAGTTATTTTGCCATGCTTAACATATAAGGTTTGATGACTTTCTAAGACTGCAAAACAGACTTTTGCTCTCCCTAATGCTGTCTGTTTTCTCCCATAGAAAATAACAGGTGCTCCTGAAGAAGCCTTCATGGGCTCAGTAGAGGAAGCGAAAAGCTCAGTTGCAATCTAGTTTGCAGCAATGGGCAAATTTGATGGGAAAATATCTGAAACAAAACAACATAGGTTGGGCTTTAGGCAGGAGGAATTGTCCCAGTGCAGAAGAAATTGAGAAGTGAAGCATAAGTGATGGAAGCCCTATTATTAAGGAATTCACAGATTTACCTGAAGGTAAAGAATGGAAATCTGAGGAAAGTGAGAGAATCATTCAGTTTTCCTGGCAGTGTAAAGGAGAATGAGGATAAAGAAGAATGTGGCTCATGTGAAAAGGAGAATAATGACAAAGAAAAATCTGGTTTACATGAAAAGTAGAGAAACAATCAAAAAGAATCAGCCTCACATGATGACTGTGAGAAAATTTGCACACCACAGATTGATATATCAGATCTTGCTTTATGGCTGGTGATCCTAAATTCTGCTGATATTGATTGTACAATTTTGAACAGGCCAGGGAAAACTGAGGATATGACATTTCCAGGAAAGAGCAGAAGCGACACTTCTCAAAGTCACACTGCAAAAGAGTGCTCGAGATGGTGAGAAACTGAATCTGCATTGGCCTCAAAATCAACTGACAAAGTGTACTGTTTTTGTTGCAAAATATTTTACAAGAAAGCAAAATCATTGCTTGCACTTTCTGGGTACAATTACTGGCATAATTTAGCTGATGCTAAGAGGGAGTTTTTTTGCTCGGTCATTGACACTGCTCCAGTGTCCATTGAAGAATGGTTTGGACAAATGAACAAACACTAAAAGACCTGTTGTGTTGGGTTTTGTTTGTTTGTTTGTTTGTTTTTTTGCATGATCTTAGTAAACTGCCAACAGGAAAACACTCTTGAATAATTGTATGGACCTTCACCAGAGGCTGACACATGGGGAATGTTCGGACGTCAGTGATAAAGACCTCTATGTCAAATTGGACAACAACATCAGTCACATTTTGCAACACAGGATGCACTCTCCACTCTGTGTTCTCCCAATCATTCATGATGCAGAGCTAAAGGACACTTTTCCTAATGTGTGGATAGCTTTGAGAATTCTGCTCACACTGATGGTCACAGTCATGAGTGGCGAGTGCAGCTTTTTGAAGCTCAGGCTCATTAAAACACATCTTCAATTGATGGCCAATGAGAGACTGACATTGTTTGCTATTTTATCGCTTGAAAATGCCATTGGCCAGTCTTTGATCCGACGGCCTGCTTCAATTTGCAAGGGCAAAGGCGAGAAAAACAACCTTTAGAACTAAAGGACTAGAGTTAACATTTCAAGGCTGTCACCTACTGTAACACTATTTAATACTGGTCCACACAATGTTGGTGCACAGTTCAATTTCCTGATGTTAGTACATTTCAGTTATTCTTAAAATTAAAAAAGTTTCTATAAGCTTAGAGGAAACTAATTTTTATTTGCTTATATATGGCATGAATAAATACATATCTACATATCCTAGTGTGCAAATTTATTTTCTTGTATGACAGGGATAAATCGTGCATGCAAATAACACATCAAAGTTGTGAAATGGGCTACAAATGCAATAAAAAATAAGGAATTCAAAAATTTAACAAATGGAGGAGGGGGCACTGAAGACACTCCTCACCTGGGACGCCATTTGATCTAGGGATGGCCCTGGCTATAGGTGCACAGTACTATCAGGCTGTCTGCACAGTACTCCCACTACTGCTACCCCTGCTAGAGCTGAACTAGTGGTAGCAAGAATCAGACTTTTTTAAGAAGTAAAAAGGTTAATTTGGACAAGGCTTCTGAAGGCTTACCATTGTACGCAGTTTATTCTGAACTCTGTCCGAAGAGGAGGGGACCGGGTAGTTTGAGAAACCATTTATTGCCTTGTTTATTCCTCACCCACAAACATTATTGCTTAATTAATGAAGGCTTCATAATGAAACACAGTTTGCTGCAAAAACATAGTGCCTGATCCTGCACTTCTTATCTGGGCACTGGGAATTTTGCCTCAATAAGTTGTGCTGGATCAGCCCGCATATTTTTGCAAATAATTTACAAAAGTGTGTGTAACTTTGCACAACTCTTGAATGCAGCTTCCTTTCTCTATAGTGAGAGCTCAGTTTAGAGAATGAATTAAAGCTTTAAATCTTAGCATGCTGTTGAGCAGAACAGCAACAAGGGATTCTTAATTATATGAATAGTTTTCCCTCATGCATGAACCAGAGTAAGTCATTTGTTGAGCTTGGTTTAGTTTTAAAACAATTTAGGTGTTTCAAGCATATTCAGCTCAGATAAATTTAATATAGCATCAGGGAGAATTACAAACTCTTTTCTTTATTTGGTCTTGCAGGACAATGAAATGAGCACAGTATTAGGAAACAGCAGTACGTTGAGATAAGCAGTCATTTTAACAGCTACCTTGTGCCAAAGACAAAAGAGAGAAAGAAACAAGTAACAAATATTGTGAGTCTCAGTAGACACTTCATAGTTAAGATTGCAATTGTGTTTCCATAATAGGCCCAATTACCATCCTCTCCTCAAAAATCCTCTAAAAATGATGTTTATTTTAAGACTGGAGGTTAGATTTGGGACTCTGCAAAATTTGAAGTGAATTGGACATGGGATTCCTAAACTATAACACTCTAAGTAGATAGGTTTTCATCAGAATTCAAATACATACATATATATGTATGTAGTGTGTACACACTACACACTTGCCATTTGAGAAGCAACTGTGCAAGCTGCAGGAAAGGGTATGCGCTGCCACTGCAGAGACACATCAAACCCAAATAGAGCACTGTAATTAAGAATCTACTACTGCCCAAAGGGGTAAATCCTGCCTTAATCCAGGACTAAGAAACTGAAACTGCAGATACATTCAAGACTGTTTATTATTGATGGAGTTTGAGTTCCTTTTAGACATCTAGGATTTGTGTTGTATTCTCACTGACTGATTGCTCTTTTCATTGACACCAAGGTTCTGCGTATGCTAAAAGGTACTGGAAGAGATCTGTGCATCTGAGCAATTCCTGCTTCCCAAAATGGGGAAAGAGTTTGGAAGAACCTTACAGAAATAGGAATCTTCACCACACAAGTCACAATATTGCACCAGATTATGGTGATACAGAAAATAAGGCATCTGAGCTGACAACAGGGCAGGGGGTCAGCAACGTGTCCATAAAAATTTTGAGGTCCGTGGTAATTTATTCAAAAAACCTTGAATGACTGAATGTCATAACCACTCGCCCCCACGATGTCCATCACTAAGTATGGTAATTTTGTCAAATGTCTGTTGCACAACATGGTGGTGCCAACCCCTGCAACAAGGTAAGCCACACTCTACCTTAACACAATGTTCTATTCCAAACCAGAGCAGAAGCAAATGTGCTTGTCTGTGGGCTTCATGCTCACTCACAGCGTGATGCTGGTAAATCAGGTGCCAGCTCTTGCAAAGTCTATAGACATCAGCTGAGCAATGACAAATTCATATGGAAACCAGATCAGCTCACCTACATGTTAATATTGCTCAAGACAGGTGTTCAACTTGTAAGAATGTGTTTAGTGTTTAGACTCTATGAAATGCTTGTAAGTTGCTGCACACATTAATCTTAGCCCTGGTCTACACTACAGGATTAGGTCGAATTTAGCCGCATTAGGTCGATTTTATAATAAATGCATCTACACAAGCAACCCCATTCCATCAACCTTAAGGGCTCTTAAAATTGACTTCTGTACTCCTCCCCAGCGAGGGGAGTAGCACTAAAATTGACCTTGCTGGGTCGAATTTGGGGTAGTGCAGATGCAAATTGACGGTATTAGCCTCCGGGAGCTATCCCAGAGTGCTCCAATGTGACTGCTCTGGACAGCCCTTTCAACTCTGATGCACTAGCCAGGTACATAGGAAAAGCCCCGGGAACTTTTGAATTTCGTTTCCTGTTTGGTCAGCATGACAAGCTCACCAGCACAGGTGACCATGCAATCCCCCCAGAATCGCAAATGAGCTCCAGCATGGAGCAAACAGGAGACACTGGATCTGATTGCTTTATGGGGAGAAGAATCTGTGCAGGCAGAACTCTGATCAAAAAGAAGAAATGGTGATATATATGCCAAAATCACACAGGGCATGATGGACAGAGGCTATAACAGGGACACACAGCTGTGCTGCGTGAAAGTCAAGGAGCTCAGGCAAGCCTACCAAAAGACAAAAAGAGATAAAGGGTCACTCTGGGTCAGAGCCCCATACATGCTGCTTCTTTGATCATCTGCATGGCATTCTGGGGGGAGGGAACCCTACTACTACCACCCCACCACTTTCCATGGACACCTGCAAGGGGCGGGGGAGGCAGCAGGCAAGCAGTGAATCCGTTCTCCCCGGCAGCCAGGACCTTTTCATCACCCTGGAGCCAATACCCTCCCAAGGCGAGATCCCCGTCCCTGAAGGCGGAGAGGGCACCTCTGGTGAGTGCACATTTGTAACTACACTACAGCGGTTAAAAGCAATAGTGTTTAATGTTTGATTTGCCCTGAAGACTTGGGATGCATTCGCGGCCAGTACAGCTACTGGAAAAGTCTGTTAACGTGTCTGGGGATGGAACAGGAATCCTCCAAGGACATCTCCATGAAGCTCTCCTGGAGGTACTCTGAAAGCCTTTGCAGAAGGTTTTTGGGGAGGGCTGCCTTTTTTCATCCTCCACCGTAGGACACTTTACCACGCCAAGCCGCGGTCGCCGCCAAAGAACCCGAAATGCCACCCCCCAAATGCTAGCGCACTAGGTGACCACCTAGGTCGCCTAATGGGCTGCACCGACCCTGCCCACGTGTTATCAAGGCATTAGAAGCCAAACCCGCGTACCCTTTGGCTTACCATGGTTGTCTAGATACCGAATTCTGTTGCCCAGCTGTGTGTGATGCATCACCATACTGGCAGGCGCTCAATATAATCATCTTAAATTTTACTCTCCCTTTTTATCCCCCCACAGGTGCGAATATTTCTATGCTCCCTCTATCATCTCCGTCCCTGAGGTTATCGCAGATTAGAAGATGAAAAAAAACAAAAAAACACTCATGATTACATGTTTTCTGAGCTCATGCAGGTCTCCCACACTGATAGGGCTCAGCTGAATGCATGGAGCCATTCAATGGCAGAGTCCAGGAAAGCATTAAGTGAGCGCGATGAGAAGAGGCAGGATGCAATGCTGAGGCTATGGGGGAGCAAACAGACATGCTCAGGCATCTGGTGAAGCTGCAGGAAAGCCAACAAGAGCACAGACCGCCACTGCATCCACTATACAACTGCCTCCCCAAGTTCCCTATCCTCCTCACCCAGATGCCCAAGAACGTGGGGGGTGGGGGAGAGGGAAAAGAGGCTCCGGGCATCCAGCCACTCCACTCCAGAGGATGGCCCAAGCAACAGAAGGCTGTCATTCAAACAATTTTGATTTGTAGTGGGGCTACAATACGCAATGGGGCCTTGTCCTTCCCCACCCCACCCTACCTACCTTATCAGTGATCTCCCTTTTTTTTTTAAATTAAGAAAGAATGCATGAATATCAAAACAATAGTGACTTTATTTGCTTTGCCAGCTGTGATCGAAGGGGGGAGGAAGGTTGGCTTACAGGGAATTAAAATCAACAAAGGGGGGGTGGGTTTGCATCAAGAAGAAAAACACACAATTGTCACACCGTAGCCTAGCTAGTCATGAAACTGGTTTTCAAAGCCTCTCTGATGCGCAGCGCGCTTACCTGTGCTCTTCTAATCACTCTGGTCTCTGGCTGTTCAAAATTGGCAGCGAGGTGATTTGCCTCAACCTCCATCCCGCCATAAATGTCTCCCTCTTACTCTCACAGATATTATGGAGCACAAAGCAAGCAGTAATAACAATGGGAATATTGGTTGTGCTGAGGTCTAACCTAGTCAGCAAACAACGCCAGTGAGCTTTTAAACGTCCAAAGGCACATTCTACCATCATTCTGCACTTGCTCAGCCTATAGTTGAACTGCTCCTTACTACTGTCCAGGCTGCCTGTGTATGGCTTCATGAGCCCTGGGAGCAAGGGGTAGGCTGGGTCCCCAAGGATAACTATTGGCATTTCAACATCCCCACCAGTAATTTTCTGGTCTGGAAAGTAAGTCCCTTCTTGCAGCTGCTCAAACAGCCCGGAGTCCCTAAGGATGCGAGCGTCATGCACCTTTGCTGGCCATCCCACGTTGATGTCGGTGAAATGTCCCTTGTGATCCACCAATGCTTACAGCACCATTGAGAAGTACCCCTTGCGGTTTACGTTCTGATTGGCAAGGTGGTCCGGTGCCAAGATAGGGATATGCGTTCCGTCTATTGCCCCACCACAGTTAGGGAAACCCATTGCAGCAAAGCCATCCACTATGACCTGCACATTTCCCAGAGTCTCTACCCTTGATAGCAGAAGGTCAGTGATTGCATTGGCTACTTGAATCACAGCAGTCCCCACAGTAGATTTGCCCACTCCAAATTGATGCCTGACTGACCGGTAGCTGTCTGGCATTGCAAGCTTCCACAGGGCTCATAGACTCAGACTCATAGACTTTAAGGTCAGAAGGGACCTATCGCCACTCACTTCTCAACTGTCAGGGCAGCTCTCATCTTGGTATTCCTGCACTTCAGGGCAGGGGAAAGCAACTCAGAGTTCCAGGAAAGTGGCCTTACGCATGTGAAAGTTTTGCAGCCAGTGGGAATCATCCCATACCTGCAACACTATGCGGTCCCACCAGTCTGTGCTTGTTTGCTGGACCCAGAATCAGCGTTCCGCTGTATCCACATGCCCCACTGCCGCCATGATGTCCCAATTGCCACATCCCGTGCTTTCAGGAATGTCTGTGTCCACGTCCTCCTCACAATCATCCTTGTGCTGCTGTCTTAGCCAGGTTCTGCACATACTGCAGTATAATGCACAAGGTGTTTACAATGCTTGCAATAGCAGCACTGAGCTGAGTGGGTTCCATGCTTGCCATCTATGGCACGTGCACGGGTAACCCAGTAAAAAAGGCGTGAAATAATTGTCTGCCATTGCTTTCACGGAGGGAGAGGAGACTGACGACATGTACCCAAAACCACCCGCAACAATGGTTTTGCTCCATCAGGCACTGGGAGCTCAACCCAGAATTCCAATGGGCAGCGGAGACTGCAGGAACTGTGGGAAGTTATCCCACAGTGCACCACTCTGTGAGTCGATGCTAGCCATGCTAGTGAGGATGCACTCTGCCAACTTAATGCGCTTAGTAGGGACATACATAATTGACTATATAAAATCGATTTCTAAAAATCGGCTTCTATAAAATTGACCTAATTTTGTAGTGTAGACATACCCTTAGTTGTAATGTCTGTATCCCATGCTACAAGGTAGAATATAAATTTGTTGTATAATTGTAAAAATACTTGCTCTGAACTTGTGAGCGCAGACGGGAAGAGTGGCTCCCCCTGCCCATCCAGGAGGACTACTGAAATTAAGTGGGCCATTATACGACAAAAGCTTTGTTGCTTGCCCCATCCACCCATAGAGAAGTAAATGCAGAAGGCCTTGTCCCATTGGTTTGAATGCTGGAAGAGGAAAATAAAGATAGCTGACAAAGATTTTTCATTTCTTTGCTGTTTGGACTCTTACAAGGGCTGGAGCTAAGAAACAATATCCCCAGGGCCAACATGAAAAGACATTCAATGCTGACAGAGTACTACATCTGTGTCACCTTTTTGAACCATACACTGAACTTATTTGTGTATATAAATTGTCTGCTTTAACCTGTAAATAACTCATTTCTTTTTCCTAGTTAATAAATCCTTAATTAGTTTACTATAGGGTTGACTACCAGCATGGTCTTTGGTGTAAGATCTAAGATACAAATTGTTCTGGGGTAAGTGATTCATCCCTGGGAGCAACCTTAATATTTTGTGATTTTTGATGCAAGTGAGTGACCATTTATCACTAAGTCAGCCTGCCTAGGTGCCAAGACATAGTGGAGTGCCCAAAGGAACAGTTTGTGACTCCATGGCAAGATTGTTACAGTAATCCAGGAGTTCACTTTTGTTACTGGGTTGGTGAAATGTAATTATAGCATTTACCACCAGTTTGGGGTGTCTGCCCTGCTTTTGACAGTCTGCCCGGAGGTTGGCACTCAGGGTTGTAAAACACTCCAGATAGCCTGTTACCCAGAATATTCTGGTTGCCACAGTTACAATTCATTAATTTTCAAATGTTACTATCCATGTCTTTCATATTCTCTGTCTCATACTTATGATTTTAATTTCACATTCAAAATATGGAATATTATTTAGGGTGTTTCTCCATCCCCCTGCCCACAAAAAAAAAAAATGAGACCACTTGTCTGTCATGCATTTTCCATTTTATATGTAATACATAAACATTATCACTGTAGTTAACTGTGGTGCAGGACTGCAATTAATTATGGAATTGTGCACTTTAGGCATATTCTAATGTGATTGCTAGAGTGGGGCGGGCAAACTTTTTGGCTTGAGGGCTGCATCGGGTTTCGTAAATTGTATGGAGGGCTGGTTAGGGGAGGCGGTCGAGGGCCGGCCTCCACCTCCTATCTGCCCCCCCCCCAGACCCCTGCCCCATCCAACCCCCCCGCTCCCTGACCACCCCTCTGGGACCCCTGCCCCATCCACACACCCCCGTTCCCTGTCCCCTGACTCCCGCTGCCTCATCCAACCCCTGCTCTCATTCCTGACAGCCCCCCTGGGACTGCTGCCCCATCCAATCACCCCTTCTCCCCATCCCCTGACTGCCCCCAGAACCCCTGCCCCTGACTGCCCCCTGCCATCCCATCCAGCCCCCTTCCTGACTGCCCCCCAGGACTCATGCCCCCATACATACCCGTTTCCCTCCTGACCACCATCCACACTCCTGTCCCCGACCACCACCCCGAACTCCCCTGCCCTCTATCCAACCCACCCTGCTCCCTGCCCCCTTATCGCGTTGCCTGGAGCACCGGTGGCTGGCGGTGCTACAGCAGTGCCGCCCGGCTGGAGCTGGGTTGAGCTGCCACCGCCGCCACCACGCAGCACAGAGGCCGGGCTCTGCAGCTGTGCTGCCCCAGGAGCTCGCAGTCCCGTCACCCAGGAGCATTGCAGAGGAGCGAGCTGAGGCTGCGGGGGAGGGGACAGCAGGGAAGGGGCCAGGGGCTAGGAGTTTGGGGGCCAGGAGTTTGGGGGCCGGGCAGGATGGCCCCAGCCACCCCTGAGCTAGAGTTTTGTTTTTACTTAAAATAAAAAGCAAAAAAAAGTGTTGACTTCCTTGGGAATAAATTACCCAGGGCACTTGGCTCTTCATCCCATTCAATTCTCTTAAAAAGCAATCCCAGTTAGTTGGAATGTTTTAGCATGGTTTAGGGTTCCTACAAAATACACAGGGCCACATTTTTAGCCAGGGCTTAACCTGACCTCTAGTTTTGCAGAGAGCATTGAATTGTGGGCACAGCTGATGTCATTTAGACACTGAAGTACTTGACTGAGCCACAAAAGCAGGCACTTTTAGATGTTTAAATGGCATCAATTGTGTCTGTAGATATGTGTGCCCAATGTTTACAAGTGCAAAGCTGGAGGCCAGGTTTAAAAAAATAAAAAAAAAAAAGGCCGAACACTATTAACAGAGACTGTGAGGGACAGAATTAAAAGCCCAATTACAATTCTCTCTGTGACCATGATTGCCAAGTTCCACTGAAACATGGACCTGTCAACTACAAGGGTGAGGCCCCAGAGTGCTTTCTCAGCTGTTGACAGTAGCGTAGGTAGGGGGATTCAGGGGAAGCAGCCGCTTCCCCTCAGTACATTTTTCAAAAGCGGTACCTGCCGGGGTCCTACAGGCAAGTGAGGGGGCAGAACGGTCGGACTCTGGAGGAGCCATTGGGGGGCGGGGAGTGGCGGGTGCGGCCAGAGGAGTGAGGGGGCCGGCTCCTCTGCCATCACACCCCACGCTCAGTGCGGCCCCAACATCGCCGCCGCGGCCGCCTCCTGCAGCGGCTCAGGGCTCAGCAGCTGAGCGCTCCGCAGCTGGCGGGCAGATCCCCTCTCCCCGGCAGCTTCCTGCTTCCCTCGGCCCGGAAGCAGGAAGCTGCCGGGGAGAGGGGATCTGCCCGCAAGAAGTGGCCGGGCTGAGCGGGGGGCATGATGGCTGAGGAGCCCAGCCGCTTCATTCCTCCGGCCGCGCCCGGTGCCCCCCAAATGGCTCCTCCGGAGTCCGACCGTGCTGCCCCCCCACTTGCCTGCAGAAGCCCAGCAGGCTCCGCTTTTGGAAAAAAATGCTAGGCTGCCCAGGCCGAGGGAACCAGGAAGCTGCCGGGGAGAGGGGATCTGTCCGCCAGCTGCTGCCCGCCCCACTGCTCTGCTCCCCCCAGCCCCCGGGAGAAGCGAGCAGCACCCGCCTGCCACCACTTCCCCTGCGCCCAGCCCCCCCCCACTGAACCTCTCAGGGGGGGGGCGCAGCATGGCCACAGCGTGGCCAGAGGAGCCAAGGAGGGGCATGGCCAGAGGAGGAGGGCCTTTTTTATGGTTGCTCCCCCTGCACTGAGAAGCTGGCTACACCACTGGCTGTTGACCCACAACTATGGAATGTAACGGCATGGCCATGAAATGCACCACCTTCAGAACAAAATGCCAGCTCACTTCTTGCTTTGCCCCACAATAAATATCATTTATTCTCTTTCCATCTCTCAAAGTCTTTTAAAATGATATTTATATAAAAAAACCTAACAAGAAAATTAGATGCCATGACGATGAGCACAATATTACACTTTCCATTATAAAGACCCTGTTTTCAGTTGCTTATAATTTTGCCAAATTTTAGATGGTCAAGATAAAGTTTCCTATGGCAGGTCTCTTCCACAGGCCGAATGTATTTATTTATTGATGGACTGAAAATTTCAGCCAAAATAGTTCAAGCCATTTCCAAGAACAAGACTAAGGGCAAATCCATTGTATTTCAGTGTTAAAAACATTATGGAAACCTTTTTCTTTGAAAAGCTCTAGTGCGGCTGTGCTATAGGGCAGCGACTTGAAATTTGGCAGGGGGTGGCCTCTGTGTGAGGGATGTGCCTTTTGCTGTCCATATGAAAATGTGCCCAAATTTGGCCAAGCTATAAGCCTTGGGGGGGGGGGGCAAATCACAGTTCACACATGCTCAGTAGAGACTTGACAGAGCTTAACATCCAAAAAATCTCAGAGTCCATCCTCACCGAGCATACTCAAGACTCTCCGCTTAGTCCTGACCAGACAGTGCATGTGCCATCCCCTCACACAGCTCCTATGTCTGACTGGATTGAGCACATGCCATCCCCACAGAACAAGTGAGCATGCCCCATCCCTTCACAACAGCAGGGATAGAATCCAATTCTCCAAGACAGCGTTTTAACCATGAGACCATTGATTCTTTTCCTGCCTCATTCACAACACGTCTTCCAATTTCTACAAAAACTAATACGGGAGTCCCACAGAGAACAGTCTCCTTCACTACACACCTCTGATTCATCCACAGAGTAGCTCCATCCTGTGCACTGGATGAAGCAGGTGGCCCATGGAAAAAATATTATATGAGCATATAATTAAAGATTGTATCATACTATATATACCCAAGAGGATTGAATTAAGGTTTTTGGACAAGTCCAGAAGTAGCAATTGGGTATTAATGCCTGAGAGAGAGTAAAAATGCTTTGGAAGTCACTATTTCATTACAAAGCACATAAATCTGTTACTCCATCCACATGTCACATAAGAGCTGCTTTCTGGGAGGATTCAGTAATGAAGTGTTTGAACAGCCAAAAGGCACAAAAGGATAAAAAAAATCCAGTGTGGGATTAAGGTTTCAGAAGCAGAGAGAGACTGGACAAAGAAAGAATGGATGGTTCAGGATGCTAGAAATCTTGCTGATGGCTTTACATATTCCATGGATCCAATGACAATTTGAAGTTAGTTCCAGCCTAACAGTGCCAGAATTTGAAACTAATGCCATGGGGAAGTTGTGAATTTGAGCTCTCTCAACTACCTTGAACCGGTGCTTGGCAGCACTTTCCACCAGCACCCACGGCCATCACGCAAGGTGCACATCAGTAGCATGTCTGCAGTGGTCTGCACTTGTATAGCAACCCAGCCTGTGAGCCCTTCATTTTGCTGCTCACCAGGACCTTTTGTTGCCTACCTTCTTTGAGGACACAGAAACCAAGGGCTTGATCTTGGTCCTATTCAGGTAAATGGAAAAACTCCCATTGACTTGAGTGATGCAGAATTAAGCCCTAAAGGAAGAAAGCTCCACAGATAGAACTAGGGTGAGGGAAAGAGACAGATGTATAAACACAATCAAAGATCAGACAATGATTTTTAAGACCACGTGCATCAAAAATAGTAAAAAAAATTCAGAATCTATAGCAAATTGGGACTTTAAAAACAAAAATAATTTCTTCAGTAAATAGCAGGGGAAATAGGAACTAAGCTATAAAGTTATCCCACAACGAGTTCAATACAATCACTTTCTAAGGACAAAATTAGGAGCAGAAAACTGTGTCTTTAGCCCTTTGATAATGATAAATTCTTGGATATCTAAGTACTACAGCCCATGAAATTACTTTTCAAGTTGCACATACATTCTGCAGCCTCTTAGTTTTATGTTAAAAAAACCCACAAACAAAAAAACCTTCCTAGGCTAACTTTTCCACTGGTACAGTGATCCTTAATAGCACAAAATGGGATGACAATACTCGGTGAGGTTAATACATAATCACAGAAGCAAAACTATACAACTAAATTTAAACACGGACATTAACTTATTAGTATTTAACAAACTAATCTAGGTCACATTACACATAAAGGCCCAGTATTCTACATCCATTATAATCAAAGCACTACAATCTACACTGGTAAATGGATTTTTTTTTTTTTTTTTTTTTTAATAAATCACAATTATTTGTTTAACATTAAACAAAGTGCAAAACTAAAAACTACTATTTTCATCCGATATTTTTAATCAGTTGAGGACTCTACCTGTGCAACATAGGCAAAGATGTATCTAATTTACCCCACTGGAAACCAACTTGCCAGATCAAAAAACAGACATGGCCATTTGTATATCATGATATCCATGATACTTTGTGCAGCAGAATTATTTCCAACCCTCATCTTTTTTATTTCACTTGACTGATGTTATAGGGTGTGAAATTAGGTGGTGTTTGGAAGTGCAGTATTGTACTTAGCACAGAAATTATTCTATGAATCCCCCAACTGTCTTTGTGCAATGTGTCTGCATACTGTAATCTCAATTCTTGGCATGCAGATATGTGCATCTGAATTGGAAAGCCAGTTTGAAAACTTGTAATTGTTACAGCAATTAAACCTCAGTTTCCCTTAAAAATGTATAGACAATTCCAACACATCTGTTTCTTATATGGAAGTAAATACAAAATGGTGTGTGTGTGTGTGTATGGATTATAGGCAGACAGACACAAGAATTGAGAGATGAGAAACCCACAAAGAGACTTACAGGGACAGAGAGAGAGAAGAATATTCTATCCATTTCCAGAATAAAGATGACCATTTCAGTTCATAAGCATTCAGGTACCTCCAAACACAGAATTTGACCACCTAACAATGTATAGATATTTTTAAAAATAATACTGTACAATATGTGCAGTGCATTTGAACTTCCATGATCCATTGGTAGACTGCAGCTTATTTTTTGGGACTCACTGTATGACACAGTGACCTGAGAACCACTTACTGCCAACTGGGTTACAAAAATATCTTGATTCTGGTATGTATGTGTGTGTGTATTTTCTGGTTCACCGAAAAATGTCATGTGAGATCTTAAATAAAAACTGGGGTCACAATGGTCACTAATCTCATTGTAAAAAGAAGAACAGGAGTACTTGTGGCACCTTAGAGACTAACAAATTTATTAGAGCATAAGCTTTCGTGGACTACAGCCCACTTCTTCGGATGCTTCTTCTTATGCTCTAATAAATTTGTTAGTCTCTAAGGTGCCACAAGTACTCCTGTTCTTCTTTTTGCGGATACAGACTAACACGGCTGTTACTCTATAATCTCATTGTGAAATGTATGTACAAATACTATATAAGGAGCTATGTTTAAATACTGAAAACGTGATTTTAAAGTCTGTATCAAGGCCTGCGGGGGGACACAGGTTTTCATTTGATCAGGAGGTAAGAAACTGCTCTCTCTCTCTCTGGCAGACAGCAACAGAGGGTCCTGTGGCACCTTTAAGACTAACAGAAGTATTGGGAGCATAAGCTTTCTTGGGTAAGAACCTCACTTCTTCAGATACAAGTCACACACTTGCATCTGAAGAAGTGAGGTTCTTACGCACGAAAGCTTATACTCCCAATACTTCTGTTAGTCTTAAAGGTGCCACAGGACCCTCTGTTGCTTTTTACAGATTCAGACTAACACGGCTACCCCTCTGATCTCTGGCAGATGTAAATTAAGTATTGTAAGCTAACATAATTGATACATATTTACATACAAAGTCAGACGTTAGCAAAGAGATGTGAAGTCAACATGGAAGCAGCACACAATAAAAACAAACAATAAGCTCTGAGAGAAAGAAGATACCCCATCATCCTGCAACTACAAGTAAACAGCAGTGTTTACACATTCATGAAAAGCAGGAGCTCTAGCCAATCTTGGTTGAAATGCTACAGAGGACTTTGTGGGTGAGATAAACTTTTTTGGACCGAAGGATAGTTAAGTTTCATCTCTAGAAAACCTGTCATGATTTTGTTTTATAAGTAATCATTTGTTTCCAATATTCTCTCTCACAATCACTTGAATGTTGAATCTTTGATAATAAACAGATATTTACAGTGAAAATCAGAGTCAGTACTGTGATATTAAGCAAGACGCTGATCCTGAGTTCAGTCAGACAAGCTAGTGTGTACACTGTACATTTAGGGACAGCAGATCTGGTATTTCTGTGAGTGTTCAGTGGATATGGGGCATGAATACTTCAAAATATGTCAGTCCCAGAGTCCCACCTACTGTATTTTTAATCTGCAAGGGAAAGGGCTAACCAGACCAGAGGAGAGTGCTTGGGAGCTAATAGGAGCTGACACCCAGTTAAGCACAAGCAACACTCCCTCACCCTGAAGGCAGGTAGATAACAAGAGGACTCACAGACCTGGTTACTTCAAGAACTGTCACAGTCGTAAAATCCATTCTTGACTTGAAAACCTTTGTTGGTATTTACACACCTGACAATATGGAACTGGAATTGGGTGGGGTGGATTCTTCTGGGGTGGGGTGGTAAAATTAGTGAATTTAGTGCTTATGGAAGATACTGGATTGACAATCTTGAAGTCACCTATTTATTCCCAGAACAAGCACAGCAGGGGCAGGGGCAGTAACCTTCTTCAAAAAAATACTCTGCCAGTGTGCCTCAACTTTGATCTGGAAGGATCACCTCTTGGGAAGATAACTCATAGTGGTCAGAAGGTAGTTCATTCTCTCTACCCCTCTTTACTGAGACTGCCAGCAACAGCTCCAGTTAATGCCAGTTGTGGTGCCGTGTTTGAACATTTGTCCACTAAATTACAGGCTTAGGCCACTAATTAATTTCATTTCCTCAATTGTTCTTAGATGCTTACGTTGCGACTGTGACCAAGAACTTTTCTTCATCTGTGCCTCTGACCTGGCCTCATGTTCCTCCTAGCTGGCTGAGATAGCAAGGAATGCCTTGCTCTACAGCTGACAGTCAACAGCTCCCGCAAAGAAGGTCCTCTCCAAACCACATGGGAGCGCACAATCGTCTGGCTGTCCACAAAGAATGAATGCTTAATACCGATGATCTTGCTAATTACCACTGAATCTCAAACCTCTTATTCTGGGGCAAGCAACCCTTTTTTTTTTTTTTTTGGGGGGGGGGGGGGGGGGGGGAGAAAACGCAGACCTTGCTACCAGTATTACCTATGTCTATGCCACCTTGAGGTTACATTACTACAATGTGCCCTGCTGTGAAATGTGTCACTCTAAATCTTAGGAGAATTCAGAAACAAATTGACACAAAATGTGACTTCCTGCTTAATAAGTAGGGTTTCTCACAGACACCAATTCAAATTGGTGAGATTTGTGGATGAAGGATGCCAAATTGGTGCTTCATTTTTTGGGGTGGGGTGGGGGAGAGGATGGGGTGGGTTGAGGCATGTTTAGTAGTTAGATATATGTAAGAGGGTTATTGGTTTTGGATTAACAATTTTTGATCTGATTTGATTTTTGGATTTTTTTAAATTGTTTAGTTTAAATATATGTATGCATATTTAAGGATCTCAGGAATAGGTACTATAAAGAAGTCTAAATAAATAAAGCACCCTTAAATTTAGCCTTCCAAATAAGTGTCCTGACTTTAGTGTAGTTGCAGGGACTGGATACTTCTAAAAATTTAGAAACCTAAACAAAGTTTAGGAGCTCACATTTTGGCCAAAATAAATAAGGATATTTGGCCACTAGAGACCTGGTCTAGTTTTAAAATCAGAGTCTTTCTTGCTATTTGACTGAAGTTCTATTGCAGTCCCCATGACCCACCCTTCAGTGTAGATTATTTTTTCCTCTACATAAAAGTAAGTATATTCTGGCCTGGTCTATATGAGGAAATTAGGTCAGTATAACTATGTCACTCAGGAGTGTGAAAAATCCATACTGCTGAGCAATGCAGTTAAACCAACCTAACCGCGGTGTAGACAGTGCTAGATCAATGGAGAATTCTCCTGTCTACCTAGCTACCACCTCCCCAGAAGGTGGAGTGCCTATGCCAACAGGATAAGCCCTCCCATCAGTGTAGGTAGTGTCTTCATTGAAGCACTACAATAGCATCACTACAGCATTTTAAACGTAGACAAGCCCTTTGTATCACATTTCCTGAAGCCTGGAGAACCAGAGATACTGAATGTAGCAGACAAGCCATTTCACACAACATGACTGGTAGCACTGCGGATGCAGTTAAATATCTCTCTCTAGCAGCGTGCTAATGAAAGGCCTGATGAGAATAAAATTAAGTGTTGCTCCCAATATGTTAAAATGTCATACAACAGCACATGCTCATCTCTCCTCATGCTGACACCACTTGGCAGCTAGTTTACTCCTGAGGAGTTAGTAAGTATGGATGACCTGCCCATAATAGACCTGGAGTTGTTGGTAGAGGCAGAGAAGACTTTTCCTTGCTTCAGAAGCTGAGCCTGTTGTAATACAATTGTTTCAAGCTGCTCCGTACTGTCAACAGCTAATGCAGTTTGCCTCTGTTTGCAAGACTGGCAATAACATGTCCAGGACATATTTGAGATTGATGATGGTGGACACAAGGAAATCATGAGAGCATTGAAAGTAGAACTAATGTGAGAGGGAGACAGATATTGAGACAGAGCAGAGCAGGGCAGAACTAACAATTTCCAGGAGAGCAGCAAAGAGGAATCCTAAATTTAGAACAAAATTCAGAACGGAAGCCAAGATACTGTCACCACCAGAGCTGTGGCGTTACTGTAATAAGAACTTCAATAATACAGCAAATATAGAATTTAGACAGTCATTGCATCAAAGGTGACCCGTTAAAAGACTTATAGAAGACGGCTGAGATAATTTTGATGTTATTTTTTTATATACACACACATATATAAAGAGAGAGAAAGAGTGTGTGTGTGTGTGTGTGTGTGTGTGTGTGTGTGTGTGTGTATACACACACACACTTACACACAAATATATTTGTGCTAAAAAATGGAAAAGGGAGAGTAGGTGGTACTGTGCCTTTAAGAGACTGTCCCAGGTGTGGGAGCTGACAGTGGAAGAAGGCAGTTGGTTTTAAGTTAGACTGTGATTGACCTGTGTTAAGATGCTCTTTATATGTTAAATATGTATCTAATAAAGGCTTATGAATTATTATTTAGACTAGTGGGTGACGTGAATATAAAACACCGCAAGAGCTGTATGAACATCTCATAACAAACCCTTAAAACCATGTAAAACTCCGCTCGTTTGGGTTTAAAAACAATGAAACTAAATTAATTCCATTTCATGTGAAGCTTGTTTGGGTCCATTGAATCATTCCTTAAAAATTCAATGCAAAACTTTCTGCTTTTTCTGAAAAAAGTACAAACATTTCTAAACCAACTTTAGCCTTTCATTCTGACTTTGTAATGAAATGTGTGACAGCTGGTCACATGATAGGTCTGCCAGCTGGAGTAAACCTAGTAAATCTTTGCACTACTGCAGGGACTTATGCACAGTGCATTAACTAAACTCATCCATTAAATATGAAGCTTCACCTTCACCATGCTAGATTCAGAGAAACTTAACATATAAAGGAGAGTCAAGGAGTATGAAACCACATGAACTATATTTACTTCAAACCCATGTGACCCCAAACTATCAGTAAACCAGTTAGATCCTTTAGCAATACCATATTGCCTTTTCCCCCACATTAGTCCTCCAGTCCTACTTCCCCATCTTCTCTCTATTCTTCTCATACATTAAATCTCCTTTTGGCATAGCAACACTAAATCAGCTGATATTGGAGAGTAACACCACCACACCAAAGAAAAAAAATTGTTTTTGTTATCATGAAATGTATATCATTCATTCTTAAAGGTAGAAAAAGGTAGTTAGAAAAACTATTCTCTAGTGAGGATATTTTCCCTTTGTCTCTTCAAGAAAACTGGGGCATCATATATAAGGAACCCAAATAGCCTGCCAATGTGAAATATTCTAAATATGTACATTCAAAAATTTAAATGACTGTCACAAGAATAAGTTTAAGTGAAGAGGAATTTCCCCTATGTGGAGGAAACAGTCAGTGCACTTTGATCAGGACATTCGTTTGCTGAATTTTTCTCTTCCTAACAATTAAAAAATAATATTAACAGAGATCAAGATATGTGTGGTGATCAAAGTGCACTGCTTCCCTATCAGCATAGTGCCAGGCCACCATGCTATCAAGCTGCCCAGAAGGAGCGAGAAGCAGCTGCTGGATATGGCTGCATTCTGTATGCCTGACATGGGAATGGAGTGAAGTGAAACCCATCTTTCCCAACTCCTTCCCTCGCCTTCTCCTCCCGCCTCCCACTGGCCCACAAGGAGGAGGCTATATAGAAGTACAAATCAGAATCTTAGAACTTCTCTCTCTCCAGTCAAACATTTTAATAAAAATCTCATACGTTACAGCAAAAACATCCAGACAACAGGATCAGACTACTACCGTCACCCTCAGACAGGACATGGAGAGACTGTCTTGCAGTCCTCCTACTGCTCACAAGTGAGGAAATGGTAACAGGAGAAGGAAATAACTACCTAAGGTGCTTGAGTGACCCAAGTTTCAGGCATAAAACATCAAGATCCTATAGAATCATAGGTTCCAATCCCAGCAGTGTCAACAAAACCATTCCAAGGAGGATACACTGAAAGCTATGCAATTTGCCTTAAACTAAATCATGCCTTTAAGAATCAGCCTTCTGATGAGGGTTGATGTGGAGCTGGAAAGCTCGGGGAAGGATTGCACCATACTGACTTTAGGCCTAACACTCTCAATGGAAATAATCTTGGCATAAGATTGTGTGGAGTTGTGGCTCTATAGGTATGCTTGTTGAACAGTTTGTTTCCTTGAATTTTTTTTTTTTTTTTAAATAAATGAAACCCTGGAGAGACTAAAGTTCATGCCTTTTAACTCAAGAATCCCATAAACAATTCACAAAAACCCTTCAGCTGTTTTGTGACAATGCTTTACTCATACTACATATATTAAACTCCAGACTTCAAAAGGGAAATTAACAAATAGTCTTTGTATATCCCCTATCAGTGCTGTAAGAGATTTATTACTATAAAGCACACAAGTATATGCTTAGTCATCCAGATTAGTAGTCTCAGAACCTCCTCTACTTTTATCTTATTCTAGGAGATTAGGAAGGATTCTTTCATCACAAATAATTATTAACCATTACAAATATGGTTTTCAACACAGCAGGAAGAGGGAGAGCTGCTTTCTTGTCATTAACCAGAAATGCCTGCTTTAAACAGGACCAGTTCTTAGTAGAGATGGTCAAAGTTTTGATAGAACCAAATGCAGTTCTATCAAATAATCTAAATGTTTTGCAAAATTGTATTGATTTCAAAATTATTTCAGAAAAAAAATGGGGAAAAGCTCCAACAATGTTAAGACATCCCATTTTGACATTTTCAGAACAAAACATTTCAATTGTTTGTTTTGATTTTTTTTAATTTTGTATTATATATTATAAAATTAAAAAGTCAAAATTGAAACAAAACGTTTCATTGACAGAAACAAATTTATCAGAATTTTCCTTCAGAGAATTTCAAAATGTTCAGCTTTTATTCAGAGTCAGAATTAAACAAAATTTCAAAATCATTTGTGAAAAAGAACTATTTTCCTATGGCTAGCGATAGCACCCACCAGTGGTCCATAGCTCTTTTCCAAACAAGAGAAAAAATCT
This sequence comes from Malaclemys terrapin pileata, assembly GCF_027887155.1. Lineage (NCBI taxonomy): Eukaryota > Metazoa > Chordata > Testudines > Emydidae > Malaclemys > Malaclemys terrapin. The sequence continues at coordinate 97,924,123 of NC_071509.1, forward strand.
GGACCATAAATAGCCTTTCAATACTCTCTTTCTCTCATCCTCACTGTTTTAAAAACTCATTGGGTTGCTTACAGGTCAAAAACTTATTATGAGACTTTGGGCCAGATCCTCAGGTGACTTATATCAGCTACCTCAAGTGACATCGATAGCAAGCACATTAAAAAGTTGATGGAGCTATGTGATTTAAACCACCTGAAGATCTGGCCCCTGGTGCTTTTCTCCTTTGCATGGAAAGGATTCCTTCAGCAAAAAATTTCAGTTAGGGCAATATATAGATATGGAATTACTGATTCTGGGGTGACAGTTCTGTTTTCCCTGTTGTCCTGTGTTCCCTCCTTCACTGACTCCCCAAGATCTGGTCAAGTGTTATGGTTGATTCAGTCTTATCCCTCTCAAGTATCTCGACATACATCAACCTACATCCATTATTAACCCAAAGGTGAAGGATAAAAGTTTCACTGAAAGGTCATGTATAAACCTGCTTGCGCCTTGTTTACTGGTAAGCAGCCATTACACATGCAGTGGGGGGTTAGGGAAGTGTCCCAAAGTTAATTTCCCTTGGTTAAACTATGCAATCATTCCCATGTTATATTTGTACAGTTTAAACACACAGAACTCCATCAAGTTGTGTAGCAAGCTTTTGGTTCTGTACTGTCTAGAAAGTAAATATGCTTGTAAGATATTTTGGTAAAGGCATAATAGCTGGGAAACAGCCATGTAAATCTGTAGCATTTAAAGAAAAAAAAAAAGCATTCCTCCAGCATCTCTCTATGCCAGGAGAACCGATCACATCCACCACTGTCATAAATATGTACGACGACAGTGGCTCTGATGGAATTGCACCTCTGCCAGCAGTTGATTTGGCCCACTGCTGTGTATAAGTCCTCCTATGAGCACATGAAGCGAGAAAGACAACAAAGTGAGGGCACACACATGCATAGAATTAAGCAGCATGCCGCAACTTTTATTAAAAGCTTTAACACAAGGGAGAGGCACTACCCATACTCTTCTATACCAGGCATTTAATTGGTTCCAGAGCAGGGGTTACAGGGCTCCTTACCATTTAACCCATAATGCAGGGTGGCTCTCCTCAACCTACAACCCAGGACTCCACGCTCTCTCCAAGTCCTAGCACCATCCCCCCACAAGGGGGACAGAGGATGCAGCAGGGTGGGGACCTCAGCCTATGAGGGCCACAAGCCCAGGGCCCATCACCAAAATTCCAGGTGTTTTACCTCTGGAAACTGTTAATTTCATTCTCGTAACCTCACTGGAAACTGGCTACAAGTTTCAACGAATAAACACCACCATCCCAGTACCTCAGTTAGGTACTAAGCATGTTCCTACTTAACCCACTGTGGCTTGAAGGTGCGGGGAGGAAGGCAAAAATTCCCTGATCCTCTGCCAATTGGCCTCTGGGGAAAAAATTCCTTCCTGACCCCCTAAATAGGCAATTGGTTACACCCACAGCCTCTGTCAGGCCAGGTTCCCATTCCTCGTTCAGGTGGATAGGGTGGGCTGCTGGAACGGAGCTGAAAGAAAGAGGCACCATATAGGCCCCTGCACTGAGCTAAATCCTAGGAGGTAGGAAATGCTGGCCAATCAGCACCTTCCTCTCCCAGCTGCCCAATGCGCACTAGTGACTCCCAGGGGGAGGAGCTACCTATTGTCCCTTGGCAAGCGTCTCCCTCCCTTGCTACTGGGGATGCTCCCCTTTTACCACCAGCCCCATCAATTTCCCTCATCCATTGATGTCGGTGAATGGAATTTGTGACAGGATTAAAGATTTCCTAGTGATCTATATCTTCTACATGATCACATGGAAATTGGGACAGGAATGTCAGCACTAAATCTTGCAGAAATGAATAATAAAATAAAAGGAGTTGGTGAGTTGATCCTGATCTTCCTTTTCCTGCAAATGAGGGAAGCTATCCTGGATGACTGGTCTGGGTGCACAGGTTTTTGCTGTTTTAACATAGTTTACATACAGACATCACCTCATTCAAATGCTTTTGTGTGATGCAAAGCAACACTACACCGTAACATGGGATGGACAATGAAAAAAACCCTGTGGTATGGAAACTGCAAGGGAATATCAGTTAGGCAGAATGTAACTGTCATAATGGCATTTGCCCAGGAGATGAAGGTTGCCATCCCTACTTTTGTGTCAAGTGCCAATCTTTGATGACAGTACATTGTCATGTTATCTGCATTTTTTAACATCTGAACTGAAATACTAAACTACCAATCTAAAATGACATCACACAATAAGATAAAACGGAAGATGTGCAGTCAGCACACTGCTTGTAGGTGTGATAAAGGAGGGGATGGGGGAAATGAGAGAAGATTTTAACTTGATTTGATTCTTGACCATTATTTTCTCTCTCTTTCTTCACATAGTTAAGAAGAGTCCATAAGTGGAAGTATAACCTACTAGTGAATGTGTGGTACAAGTCCCCGTCTGTGCTGATCCACAGAGGATAAGGGTCATTACAGCCCCTAGTTATAGAGTGTTGGCTTTTTACCTCAAACTATAGCGGGTCATGCTTTTAGCTCTGGAGATCCCTGGTTAAAATCCCTGATGTGACAGCAAAGTCATCTCATAAGCACCAAAGTACAATATCATAGTACTCCACAGACCCACATTGGGCATTGACTTAAGGTATGTCTACACTACAAAATTAAGTCGATTTAATAGAAGTCGATTTCTTAGAAATCGATTTGATACAGTCGATTGTGTGTGTCCCCACTAAGTGCATTAAGTCAGCGGAGTGCGTCCACAGTACCAAGACTAGCGTCGACTTTCGGAGCATTGCACTGTGGTAGCTATCCCATAGTTCCCACAGTCTCCGCCGCCCATTGGAATTCTGGATTGAGCTCCCAATGCCTGATAGGGCAAAAACATTGTTGCGGATGGTTCTGGTACATGTCATCAGCCCCTCCCCTCCCTCCATGAAAGCAACAGCAAAAAAATAGTTTCTCGCCTTTTTTCCTGGGTTACCTGTGCAGACGCCATACCACGGCAGGCATGGAGCCTACTCAGATCACCGCAGTTATGAGCACTGTAAACACCATGCGCATTATCCTGCAGTGTGTGCAGCACCAGAACCTGCAAAGGCAGGCGAGGAGTCAATGGCAGCGCGGTGACAAGAGTGATGAGGACATGGACACAGACTTCTCTCAAAGTATGGGCCCTGGCAATTTGGACATCATGGTAGCAATGGGGCAGGTTCATGCCGTGGAACGCCGATTCTGGGCCTGGGAAACAAGCACAGACTGGTGGGACCGCATAGTGTTGTGGGTCTGGGATGATTCACAGTGGCTGCGAAACTTTCGCCTGCGTAAGGGCACTTTCATGGAACTTTGTGACTTGCTTTCCCCTGCCCTGAATCGCAAGAATACCAAGATGAGAGCAGCCCTCACAGTTCACAAGTGACTGGCAATAGCCCTCTGGAAGCTTGCAATGCCAGACAGCTACCAATCAGTCGGGAATCAATTTGGAGTGGGCAAATCTACTATGGGGGCTGCTGTGATCCAAGTAGCCAACACGATCACTAAGCTGCTGCTATCAAGGGTAGCGACTCTGGGAAATGTGCAGGTCATAGTGGATGGCTTTGCTGCAATGGGATTCCCTAACTGTGATGGGGCGATAGACGGAACCCATATCCCTATCTTGGCACCGGAGCACCAAGGCAGCCAGTACATAAACCGCAAGGGGTACTTTTCAATGGTGCTGCAAGCACTGGTGGATCACAAGGGATGTTTCACCAACATCAATGTGGGATGGCCGGGAAAGGTACATGACACTCGCGTCTTCAGAAACTCTGGTCTGTTTAAACAGCTGGAGAAAGGGACTTACTTTCCAGAAATGGTCCCTTCTCCGCCTTCTAGGTCCAGGAGCCTGCCTTCGGTGGGTTGGGAGGGTACTAGATCCAGGGTGAAAAACAGTTCCTCTGCTTGCTTGCTTTGCGCTATCTTCCTCATCCCTGTTGTGTGAGAATCCATTGACGGAGCTTGGGTAGTTATAGGGGCACCCGCTAGAATGGCATGCAGCTCACCATAGAAGCAGCATGTCTGGGGCTCTGACCCGGAACGGCCGTTTGCCTCTCTGGTAGGCTTGCCTGAGCTCCTTAAGTTTCAAGTGGCACTGCTGTGAGTCCCTGTTATAGCTTCTGTCCTTTATGCCCTTGGAGATTTTCTCAAATGTTTTGGCATTTTGTCTTTTGGAACAGAGTTCTGATAGCCTGGATTCTTCTCCCCATACAGTGATCAGATCCAGTACCTCCCGTTCGGTCCATGCTGGAGCTCTTTTGCAATTCTGTGAATCCATGGTCACCTGTGCTGATGGGATCTGCATGGTCACCTCTGAGCTTGCTATGCTGGTCAAACAGGAAATTAAATTCAAAAGTTCGCAGGGTTTTTCCTGTCTACCTGGCCAGTGCATCTGAGTTGAGAGTGCTGTCCAGAGCGGTCACAATAGAGCATTCTGGGATAGCTCCCAGAGGGCAATACTGTCTAATTGCTTTCACACTACCCCAAATTCGACCCAGCAGGGTTGATTTCAGCACTAATCCCTTCGTCGGGGAGGAGTACAGAAATCAATTTTAAGAGCCCTTTAAGTCGACAAAAATGGCTTCGTCGTGTGGATGGGTGCAGGGTTAAATCGACCTAATGCTGCTAAATTCAACCTAAACTCATAGTGTAGACCAGGGCTACGTGTTAAATCATGTCATTTAGGCAAACCCTGTGCTGGGCTGATGTGGAGCCAGCCCGTCCCAGTTAAGCTCAAGAGGCTGCCCCATCTTCTCCTCAATCCTCTCTGCCTGTTTTGGAATCAGGGGCACAGAGCACTGTCCCTTTCTTTTACCTAGAACAGGCACTGCAAAAATGTACCTATTTTACTTATATGCATTACAGTCAACTTTATATATGTATCTGGATTTTTTTGTCCTCCGTACATTCATGGGCATAATTAAAGGAGTCCCCCATCCAATAGCTAAACTCACTAAATGTGTGTGCTGCACATTACTGCAGTAGAGAATTGAACCAGGTCCAAGGTTCACAGACAGCAACTCTACATGATGAGCTAATTGTGGAGGTTCCCTCTGGCTGAGCCATTCTTCTCAAAGTGTTCTACTATATTCTACAGTAATGGCCCAAATAATACCACTTATAAAATCCCATTACAACACTTTGCACTATAATGATGTTTTTGTAAGGACTAGAAGAAGCTGTGTTATGCTTGCCTCATGTAGAAGTCATTTTTTCATCTTTTAAAGATAATCTGTTTGTGTGAATAATTTTATAAATATGAACACAGCAGATAATATAACAATATACAATACAGTAGTGTTATTCATCCAAGTAAATACATGTAAACTACAGAGGTGATACCACACTGAAAGCATCTGTAGATGTGGTAGAGAGAGTGAAAGGGGGTGAAAAAGCTAAATTTCAGAGAGAATGACCAAAATACATGGAAACTGTGATGGCCAGGGATTAGAATTTGATTGTTTCATTAGGGACAGGGTTAAGAATCATAGATTGAAAAGAAAGAGTTTGAGACAAGATTAGAAAATAGTTACAGAGATTCCAGAAGGGTGATCCAGATGGTTGGGACAGAGTGTAAGACAAACCTACTTCCCAGTATAAAGAGACAAGGAGCAGAGAGCAGAGAATTGTCTGGTATTTGAGGAGCATAGAAGAATAAATTGTGTATCAGAAGTGAACACACTGAAAAAGTGCAATGAGCATTCATGTGTTGCACAGTCATATATTGCAGGGGGGAAAATGTAGTGTGTTTTCTTTATAAAGAAATTGTTCACACATATGATTGGGCAAGAAAAGGATACTTCCCTACATCCATACTTTTGTTTCTTTGCATAAATGCCTATGGAACTCATCTAAAACTCACCCACCACCAATATGAATGAACCCACATAGCAGCAAACTATGTATTTTCCTTTTTGAATCAGACATCCGTTTCAAGATCCTGAGCCAAGTTCAGCCCTGGGATGAAATCCTGGCCCAATGATTTATATGGCAAAACTCCCATTGGGGCCAGGATTTCACCCCTGGTGTACAGGTGCAACTGCACTCAAGTTGAATAGACTTCAACCAGCTTACTCCAGGGACTGAACTGGACACTTGACTTAAATAAATAGAGAAATATTTTCCGGAATTTGAAATTCATCTTTATTTTAAGTCCAGAGATTGACTTGCTAATGATCCACAGGAAGGTTTACCCCCAAATACATTCTCACAAATCAGGGCCTACTGTTTTTCCTTCACTTTTGGAATATATAAATATTCCATAATTATATATATAAAATGTGATAACTTTGGACAGCACCATTACAGTGCTGTCAACTGTTGTTGTTTGGTGTTGGGACAGAATTAATTCCTAGAATGTTCTAAGGGCTGTTGAAGTTCTCAGAATACATACTAAAGATGGTGGCATTGACTAGTTTGGAGGTAGGCCAGCAGGCTGATTTGAAAGTAGAATATACATGCATAAAACATTTTCTTAAAATTATATTTTTTTCTTGCACTTATGTACAGCTAATGGTGCTAAAAGTTTTCCATGAATACTAGGTCGAGCTCTAAACCAAATGGGCTTTCGCGGCATCCACTAACCCCTTTTAGTCCTTTTCTGCAAGTATTCATGTAAGAAAAGTCTCACATATATTCATATAAATCTGTGCTCATATAAAGAAGTGCTCACACAGCCATCTTGAAATGTTTGTCAGGGAAGACAAAGTGATACCATGTGTCCTAAGCAACCAATTACACAGCTCAAATGTCAAATTGTGAATATAAAATACCCACTACATATAGTTTATTTGCTAACAAACTTCAGCCTGTGAATTGCTAAACATATTTATTTAACAGCTTCATATTGTGGACACAAATTTGTGTCCAATCTGTTCACTAACAATGGTGGCATTTGCCAAATATGTTGTGTGTTCCACATTGTTTGTCCAGCTCTTCTCATAAATAAAGTCACATTTTGGAAGGTATTTTCTCTGTTCCTTCCTATTATTTCATCATTTCCAGACAGCCCCAAATCACTTCTGAGCTGTTTGCTTATTTGTTCAGAACAGCTTTAAAGATGAGGTAATTAAAGAAACCTATTAATTAAGTATTTATTTTTAAAATCAATAATGTTGACATAATGTTCAAATAAGCCCACCATTTACCACAATCTGTTTTTAGACAAGCCCTCCACTTTAACCTCCAAATGGGAGGAAAACTAAGACTTTCCTCATCTTACTTAATCAAGAACATATGTTCAAAGATCATACTGAAAGCTTATTCTGAGAAGCTCTCTGTTCTTCCTTTGACAGAGATACAGTGAGCTTGCATAGTAACACTGGTACATAATGAAAGTACATATTGCCATAAATCTTATTCACTGTGGAGGTCACTTCAGAAAAATAGACTGCTGATTAAATAAGCACTAGCTCAACTGAGGCACACTGGGAAAATAAAAAAATCTGTCAGCTGTTATAAACACCAGAGTGCTTCCTGTTAGTCATGGGGGCAAGACTAACAGCCACTTCAATGCAAAGTTGCTGTCTGTGTGATGTTTTTCAGGGTGTTCTTGTCACTGTGAATTAGAATTAGAAAGTTGAAATAAAATTGGGAGTGACGTTTTACAAAATGTGCACGATAGATGTTTTGGGAGAATTCTGGATGGAATATGCCATCGACTGTTAACATTGACTTACATGTATAAGCACAGACCTATTCATTTTATAACCTTTTGTTTATGGAAAATGCAGAAAGGCACCACAAGACAGACAGCCACAAAATACAAAGAACTTTGTCAGAGAATCATTTCATAGAATCATAGAATATCAGAGCTGGAAGGGACCTCAAGAGGTCATCTAGTCCAACCTCCTGCTCAAGCAGGACCAATTCCCAGCTAAATCATCCCAGCCAGGGCTTTGTCAAGCCGGGCCTTAAAAACCTCCAAGGAAGGAGACTCCACCACCTCCCTAGGTAACGCATTCCAGTGTTTCACCACCCTCCTAGTGAAATAGTTTTTCCTGATATCCAACCTGGACCTCCCCCACTGCAACTTGAGACCATTGCTCCTTGTTCTGTCATCTGCCACCACTGAGAACAGCCGAGCTCCGTCCTCTTTGGAACCCCCCTTCAGGTAGTTGAAGGCTGCTATCAAATCCCCCCTCATTCTTCTCTTCTGGAGACTAAACAATCCCAGTTCCCTCAGCCTCTCCTCATAAGTCATGTGCTCCAGACCCCTAATCATTTTTGTTGCCCTCCGCTGGACTCTTTCCAATTTTTCCACATCCTTCTTGTAGTGTGGGGCCCAAAACTGGACACAGTATTCCAGATGAGGCCTCACCAATGTCGAATAAAGGGGAACGATCACGTCCCTCGATCTGCTGGCAATGCCCCTACTTATACAGCCCAAAATGCCGTTAGCCTTCTTGGCAACAAGAGCACACTGTTGACTCATATCCAGCTTCTCGTCCACTGTGACCCCTAGGTCCTTTTCTGCAGAACTGCTACCTAGCCATTCGGTCCCTAGTCTGTAGCAGTGCATGGGATTCTTCCGTCCTAAGTGCAGGACTCTGCACTTGTCCTTGTTGAACCTCATCAGGTTTTTTTCGGCCCAATCCTCTAATTTGTCTAGGTCCCTCTGTATCCGATCCCTACCCTCTAGTGTATCTACCACGCCTCCTAGTTTAGTGTCATCTGCAAACTTGCTGAGAGTGCAGTCCACACCATCCTCCAGATCATTAATAAAGATATTAAACAAAACCGGCCCCAGGACCGACCCTTGGGGCACTCCGCTTGAAACCGTTTGAAAAACCACAGAACAAAGCATATAGTCCACAGTCCTGGGTTCTAACCATCCGTTAGTACAAGGATTTAACCTGAATCTTTGTCACAGTGATACCAAAAGACCAGGCTTTGGAGCGAAGCCTGGAGCGTGGAGCAGCTCCGGAGCAGTGAAGGTGCAGGTCTTTGCTTGGAGCTGGAGTGGAGCCGGAGCACAGCCCCAAAGCCCTACAAAAGACTACCACATTTTTCTTTCATACGCTCATTTTTAATCAGGGGCACCTCTGTACTATTGTCTATAACCAAAGGGCCAATAGGTCCTTTGGCCAGGGTCATTCAATAAATAGTTTCATTGACTTCAACAGAGGTAGGCCTCTTTACCTTATTTGTTTCACTGGTTGATCGGAAGTGTGGACTTCCAATAAAGGATAATCACATATCTTGAAGCATGTGTCATTTGAGATACCAGCTCTGGATTTTACTGAGAAGAGCCATTTTCCATTCTTCAGCCCAGCAATGAGGATTTAGGGCCCAATCCTACCCCCCTTAAAGTCTTTGGTAACAATGAGAGTTGAATAAGACCCTTGGGGGGGGCAGGGAGGGGGGGAAAGAGATCAGCAGTGGCAGTAAGCAACTGCCTTGGACTACACCACCAACATCCAATACCTTGGGTCCGTGGGTGTTCCCAGCAGATATAAGCCCATTCTTCTAGAGTGTTTACAGTTTAATTTATCAGACTGGACTAAAAATATCTAAATAAAAAGATATCTGTATGTGCAGTAGAGAAGTATAATGATTTATTGAGCACATCTGACCAATTTCTGCACTTAACTCCTTTAGTTATCTCTTCCATCAACTCTGTATTCCTGCTACCAGGAAGAGATTTACCATAAGTAGGATAAGAGGCAGAGTATGAAGTTGAAGTTCCTACAGATCTGTGCCTTGATACTGTCCCAGGCGACAGCCATTCCTTGTGAACTCCTGAGCCATATTTTATATATTCATTTATAAATCTATCAATCTGTTCTAGGCACATATAAAATAAATTATGAGCACACAAATACTGACCAGATAAATTGTTAATAAATTGAAAATCAAGAGACTCCCCCACATACAAAAATGCCTTGTGCCCCCTCAAGTAAACATCTCAGAAAAAGTAATGGTAAACAGATAGGCCTTGCAGAAAGTTATGTATATCAATACATTTTGGTTCTGTCACACAAAGAGGGGAAGTCAAAGCTCATTTAATAAGAAAGCTTTTCCCCAGCCCGTGACATGCATATGTAGGGACTGTTATACTAGCCGCCATCCTAGCTGATGTCTCTTTCCAGAGTAGAATGGAGGAAGAGAGACAATCTCCTGGGACACAAATAACAAAGGGCTCTATAGAGACTAATCAATGCCTTTAACCTCACCAGAAACAGACTAGAAGCTGGTTCACTCTATGGAACACCAGAATAATGTGTTCCCTGTGAGGCGCACACTAGATGATGGAAAGCTACATTCTGCATTGGTTCTAAATCCATCCTGATACACAAAGATCCACTCAGACCTAAATTAATACAACATTGACTGTCAGATCTACTTTCAAGGTCAAATATAACTAACGTAGCTACTCTACCCCTCCATTTCATGCTGAACCAAGTACCAAACAGGATACAATTGGACCAGTAACAGCCTGCCACTAGGTCTTGAAAACATGAGCCAAATCAGAAAAACAACCACCAGGCATTCAACTGTGAATTAAATACTGTAGCAGGATCCCAACCAGCTGACAGCCAGCATAACTGTTAGGTACTGGGGAACTCATTGCAGGATCAGGGCCCAAAGTTGGAGAAGTTTGGCCAAAATAACTAAGTGTTGAAAAAAAAATTCAGTGAACAGAAGCTCACAGAGATGCTTATTCCAATATCTGCATTTTTCCTTTTTAAAACTACATTTCATAAAAAGGACAGATACATTTTTATCTTCACATAGCATAATTGCTGCAGGTCTAGGTTTGTTAATGTAAAATACTTTTCATAGGTTTAAAATTTGAATGTTAACCTGCTCTTGATGCTTGAAAGTTTTTCCCCACAATTTGACATGCAAGAAATTCTCTGGGATCAGAAACTATTTCCAATATGGAAAAAAAAAATCTGTTGCATAAAAACAATATGCAAATATCTCCAGAAGGAATAAGGCTGTGTTGCTACTTAAGGATTTAATCGACCCAAAACTAGTTAGTCATAGATATTCCTTCAAACACAAAATTATATACCATTATACTAGTGCCCCCAGACTACCACAAATGTGAAACCTTGACAAATTCTAAATAAAAGCCATAAAACCAATCATTTTTTAAACCTGCATGAGTGACATGAGGAAAATTGCACTAGTGTTGCAGGTCAGTTTGAAATGAGGCTGTCATAAAGCAGCTCATGATGCTGTAATCAAAAAGGTTACTTTCTCACCAGTTTGAGACAAGCTCTTGTTCTCGTCGGGCTATTCCCTGTCTATCCCTATAAAATGGATGAGCCTGGAATAAGTAGTAGTTCTATACCATGCAGCAGAAAGATCTATAACATATGCTACCTCTGAAAGCAAGTTGAAAAGCTATTTATTCTATTGTTTTAGCTCTGAAATAATGCTTTTAAAACTTATTGGTAGGGAATGAAAACCTGGGCAGTCAGCAATTTAGCTGTGGATGTTTTATGTATGAATCCTTGTGTGTATTCTATCAATTTAAAATGCACAGTTGAAAAATTGCATGGCACAAAGGCAAGGTGTGAGTGAGCGCAGATCTGAATGCACAAATCATATGCAGATATGCAGATGCAACATTAGAAGGACTAACAATGACATGAACACAAAGCAAGTTTTAAATAGAAGGATAAATAGTGGACAATGCTCACTGCCAGGGTTTAAATATTCCTGTCAGCTGGGAATACTCAGTGATATTATGATAATTGAAACTGAAGTCATAGGCCCATGTTCCCTGGTGGAATTGTTATTGAGGGGAACTAGGGGAACAGGAAACATAGGCAGTTAGGCTGGAAGCAACTCCGCCACAAGGACAGGTAGCAGTGCACAGGGTTTAATAAAGTTCCACTTTTTCCAACTTCACTTGCATTCTTCACTCTTTGCTAATGAAACGTGGTGGCAGCATTGGAGCTGTGAGTTTTCTCAAGTGCAGCAGTTGACAGTATGAGCCACAGCACTCTATCTGAAGCTTCCAGGAGCTCTGGATTTTGCAGACGCAACCCTGGTGGAAGGAAGAACAGGAGTACTTGTGGCACCTTAGAGACTAACAAATTTATTAGAGCATAAGCTTTCGTGGACTACAGCCCACTTCTTCGGTGCCCACTCTAAGGTGCCACAAGTACTCCTGTTCTTCTTTTTGCGGATACAGACTAACACGGCTGCTACTCTGAAACCTGGTGGAAGGAGGAGTTCGAACTGAACACAGATCTGCCCATGAAGGAGAATGACAACAGCAGGAAAGAAAACGATTTTGCCTTACTGGGGAACAAGTCAGAGAGGTCTGCAGGAGTCTGAAGCTCTCAAGCCTCACAGCAGCCCTAGGAGCCCTGAGGCTAGGGTTACCAGACAGCAAGTATGAAAAATCAGGACAGGGTGTGGGGAGTAATAGGAGCCTATATAAGAAAAAGACCCAAAAATCGGGACTGTCCCTATAAAACCGGGACATCTGGTCACCCTACCTGAGGTTCTGTTGTGCCCCAAAACAGAACAAAACTGCGGCTCAACAAAAGTTTTTCAATGGAGATCAATCTGAAGTTGAGGGGATAGACCCCGGTGTTACTGCCTTACTCGCAATGGTTGCTACATGCAATTTTGGAAACTTGACAGACTCCCTGATTTGGGACTGGAGAGTCTGTGGCACGTGGGTTCACAATTAGTGGAAGCGGTTGCTCCAGGAAGATGACCTTACATTAAACAAATATTTAGATATGGGGCAGGCAGCAGAAGTCTCAAGAGAAAGGATGAAAGCCCTAAAAGGCACAACTCTCCCAGAAGTACATGCAGAGAGACAAGAGCAAAGGAGAGCAGGTGGCCAGGGTTCCATATTCAGTGAGATGAATTTACGGTGGGAGACAGTATGAGCAGGTAAAGAAGAAGTGCCCCACTCTAGGACAGCATCATAAGGAATGTGACAAGTTGATCTAGTGTAGCAGTATGTGCAAGAGCAGAGGAAGGTCCCAGAAAGATTCAGGCAGATTTGTTCAATAGGAAGATGGCACATGAGACAGAGGGGATGACATCTTGACTCTCCTTGAACCAAAGAGAGTATCAGGTTTTGGCACTGGAACAGGAAAGTAAAAAGGGAAAATGCCAAACTTTGGGCATGCAAAAGTGTTCTAGGGAAACACCTTCTACAATTTCAGCTGGATAGTGTTATCTCCATCTTTGGAGTGAATTGGTCTCAAAAACACCCATTACAAAAAGCGGATGCATTCTAACAATGTACAATAAGAGTATAATGCAGCCCATAGGAAAATGTGGCCTCACAATAACTAACCTGAAAAACAACAGAGGGTACCAACTGAAGTTTGTGGTGGTGGATGGTAAGTAGCGTAGACCCTTCTTGGGGAATTACAGCCATATAAGCAATGGGTCTGATCAGGATGCAGCATCAGAATTGCATAGCTGCAGTGCAAGAAGCAAAAAACAGAGAGTCCCACGGATAATGGAGACAATTTTAAAAGCATATGGAAATATTTTCGAAGGTGATGAATGCCTCAAAGAAAAGCTGTGGAACCCGTGTGCTTACCACAAAGTCTAATTCCAATGGCACTATGTACTCCACTATGCAAGGAGCTTGAAAGTCTGCTGAGCAGTGGTATCATAGCACCTGCAGAGGACAGTATAGCATGGGTAAACAGCATGGTGGAGCAAAGAAGCCATCAGACAAATTACACATTGGCACAGACCCAAAGCCACCGAACTGTGCATTGAAAAGATGCCACTATCCACTACCCACAATTGATGGCATCTTACCAGATCTTTCCAAAGACAAAGTATTTATGGTCTGTAATGTGAGGAACAGATTTTGGCACATAAGCCTGGATAAAGAGTCCAGCATGCTGACAACCTCTGCAATGCCATTTGGTCACTACAGATGGCAATGGGCATGAGCACAGCACCAGAGATGTTCCAAAGACTCACCCAAGTATTGGAAGGGATGCCTGGGGTGAAAATAATTGCAGATGATATCCTTATTGTAGGTGAAGGGAGTAATAATACAGAAGCTGAACAAGACCAATGACAGAAAACAACGAAGTTTTCTATAGCAATACAGGGGAAAGTACATAAAACTAAACCCAGAAAAAAATGAGAAACCCTGAGAGGTGATGTACATTGGACATGTACTCACAGCAAGAGGACTGAAAGCAGATCCCAACAAGGTCAAAGCAGTCAGACATGCCATCCCCAGTGGGTCAGTGTTATGGGGCTTGACTCACCACTGTGGCACCTCCTGCTGGCCATCCTGGGAATTAGCTCTGGTTTGCTGGTGCGCCTTCAACTAGTGGCAAACCTGCCGCCGTCTCTTTTGTCATCAGGACCCATGTCGCTCTCAGGACCGCGATGTCCTCTTCTGGACACAGCCCTCTGTCTGTGTCCCACTCAGTTCCCCCCCCCCCCCCATTTAGCCACTTGCCTCAGTGGCAGGCTGCAATCCAGGGTCTAGCCACTTGTGTCAGTGGTAACTGGGGCCAAAGGGGGTGGGGGAACCTGGGCCCGTCTGCTACTCTGGGTCCCGGTCCAGGGACCCTCTAGCCAACAGCCACGCGCTGTGTCACCTCCAACCCCCACTGTGTTTCCCTGGGCCACTTCCCCCACAGCCCTAGCACCTTCTCCACCCTTGTATTAGGGCCTCAGCCTGGCAGCGGTCAGCCAGGAGCTCACTCATGCTCTCCTGACCCGTCCCAGCACTGCTTCGACCATGGTGCTGTCTCTGCCCCCTCCTTCAGGGCAGCCTCCCTCCTCAAACTCTAGGAAGTGACTCAAGCTGCTCTGTTCAGCAGCCCTTCTTTTATGCCCCAACATGGCTGTGATTGGCGGTCTCTCTAAACCTTGTCCCAATTGGCTGTCTCTACAAGCCCTTTCCTAATTAGCTGCCTACTGTGCAGCTTCCCTGGGACTGCTTTAACCCCTCTTCTGCCAATGTGGGGTAGACGCCCCACCACAGTCTGAAAGGAGTACAGCTCTTCATAGGAATGAAGTTTCTGTCCAAGTTTTGTCCATGTCTGGCTGCAGTAGCAGAACACAAGATCACAAGTCAGTGATTGGCAAACTGGGGTCCCTCTTTGTAAGATATGGGATTCTGGACACTGTGTTCACTTACAACGGACCCCTATTTGTCTCAGAAGAATTCAAGGAATTTGCAAGCAAATGGGACTTTGACCACCACCCCTTTTCCCCAGCATACCCACTGGACCAGTCCACACAAGAGATCCACTTCCTGGACACTACAGTGCAAATAAGTGATGGTCACAAACACCACCCTATACTGGAAACCTACTGACCGCTATATGTACCTACATGCCTCCAGCTTCCATCCAAGACACATCACACGATCCATTGTCTACAGCCAAGCCCTAAGATACAACCGAATTTGCTCCAACCCCTCAGACAGAGGCAAAACACCTACAAGATCTTTATCAAGCATTCGTAAAACTATAATACCGACCTGGGGAAGTGAGGAAACAGATTGACAGAGCAAGACGGGTACCCAGGAATCACCTACTACAGGACAGGCCCAACAAGGAGAATAACAGAACACCACTGGCCATCACATACGGCCCCCAGCTAAAACCTCTCCAGCGCATTATCCACGATCTACAACCTATCCTGGAAAATGATCCTTCACTCTCACAGACCTTGGGAGGCAGGCCAGTCCTCGCTTACAGACAGCTCCCCAATCTGAAGCAAATACTCACCAGCAACTACACACCACACCACAGAAACACCAACCCAGGAACCAATCCCTGTAGCAAACCTCGTTGCCTACTCTGTCCCCATATCTTCTCTGGCGACACCAGAGGACCCAACCACATCAGCCACACCATCAAGGGCTCATTCACCCGCACATCCACTAATGTTATCTATGCCATCATGTGCCAGCAATGCTCCTCTGCCATGTACATTGGCCAACCCGACAGTCCCTCCGCAAAAGAATAAATGGACACAAATCGGACATCAGGAATGGTAACATATATAAGCCAGTAAGTGAACACTTCAATCTCCCTGGTCATTCTATTACAGATTTAAAAGTCACTATCATTGAACAAAACACTTCAGAAACAGACTTCAAAGAGAAACAGCAGAACTAAAATTCATTTGCAAATTTAACACCATTAATCTGGGCTTGAATAGGGACTGGGAGTGGCTGGCTCATTACAGAAGCAGCTTTTCCTCTCCTGGAATTGACACCTCCTCATCCATTATTGGGAGTGGACTACATCCACCCTGATTGAATTGGCCCCGTCAACACTGGTTCTCCACTTGCGAAGTAACTCCCTGCTCTCCATGTGTCAGTATATAATGCCTGCATCTGTAAGTTTCACTCTATGCATCCGAAGAAGTGAGGTTTTTACCCACGAAAGCTTATGCACAAATAAATCTGTTAGTCGTTAAGGTGCCACCAGACTTCTTGTTGTTTCCACGGAGCAATAGTAAGGTAGAATCACTGTGAAAATAGTTAAGGGACTGTTACACAAGGCTGTTCTTCTGGTTCAGATCCCTTGTTAGCATTTTTGGCACACAGGAATATCCCATCACAAGAGTGCCAAAACAGTCTAGCATAGACACTAATGGGGAAAAGGATCAGAACCCTGTTACCAAAGGAGACCCATGGCAGCCAGAAGGATGGGGATACCACCAAAAGGAGATGGCCAACAATCAGAGAAAGCAGGCACTAGATTCCAACATATCAGCCAAAGACCTACTAGCCCTGGAGACAGGTACTCCTGTGAATATCCAGCCATTAAAGAGACACCAGAAGGAGTGTACTAAAGGAGTCGTGAGGGATGCAATGGCATCAAGCTAATACGAGTTGATTACAAAAGACAAGTGATCTGAAGGAACAGGAGGCACTTTGAGACAGTCGACAACACCCAAAGAGAGCCTACAGAGACCACTGCAGAACAGAGAAACAGAGAACTATCTGGAGGTGAACTGAACAGGGCGGGGGAAAAACCATAGAAATATAGTTTGCGAGACTCAGACAGGGAAACCGAGATAAGTCACACCCTATGTGATTGCCTGTTCAGAAAATCAACTGTTGCAAAGACTAGATAACCAGCTGAGTCTGTGATAAAAACAAGACTCCAACTTGGCTACATGCTGGCAACCTTTGGCTGAAAGGACAGTGTGTGGGGTATGGGTGTCAATTATTTGTTCAGTATTTATATTAAAATGTTTGTAAAATAGGGAAGATGTATCATGATCAGTGGAACTGGAATTAGTAGGCCCATGTTCCCCGGAGGGGCTGTTATTAAAGGAAACACCAGGGGAAAAGGGAACAGGTGGAGTTAGGTTGAAAGCAACTCACCGACATGGACCAAGCAGGGGACAGGTTTTAATAAAGTTCTACTTGTCCAATTGAACCTGCATTTAAATTTAATCTTTGCTAATGAAACAGCTTGAATTTGCTCCCTCCAGCAGCCCACCACACCCTAACTTCCAAGCACAGTGCAAGCTACTTGACTTTTTATAATGTTACTCTAGGGAATAAGGAGTTCTCATAACAAACAGCAACAATATTCTGTTAATTCACAATGCATTATTTCCATTTATGTAAAAAGTGTCCAGGCACCCCAACATTAGACCTTACAAATCTCTATTTTAATTATTATATTTTAGAATTTTGTAAGATAGACATTTTTATTATTAAGAATCTGTATTATGTTCGTATACGTATCGATGTTTGCAGAAGTGTATGTTTACAGAAACTGTGGCACTGTGTGTGTGTATATATTTATTTACTGCATACACGTAGCACACACTGTAGGTAGCTAGGTAGGCAGTCTACTGAAAATGTATATTATGTTGCACTTATCTGATACTTTGTTTACAAGTCAAAGGTGAGGAGGAGTCCATTCAGACTTACTATTGTTTATATCCTAATACTTTGGATTTATTCAGTGCCTTTCACCTGAGCATCTCAAAACCCTTTACAACCATTAAAGTCCTGCAAGTACTTCTCTAAAACAAATACGTATTACTGGGAGTGAACCAAATGACTTGTTTTAGTGTTTAACAAATACTTGGCAATAGTATTCAGCTAAAGTCAAACAAGTGAATGCAGCAATAAACAATACAGTCACTGGAACTGAGTCTGATCTTTTATTGTAGTAGGATGTTATGAATCAGTACAATGGGCCAGATTCTTTGCCCTGCTCTGGCAGTGCAGAAGGGACACACACACACACACACACAGCTAGCTGCTGAATCAGCCCAGCTGTAGACTTCTCTCACTTACAGTCCCAGCTAGTTGTTATTTTTCCTTTGGATTGAATCCTTCTTGCCTCTCTCATTTGAGTAGTCCTACTGAAGTCAATGGGCCTAATCCCATGTGAAAAGCAATTAGGATTTGGCCCTTTGACTTTTAGGGTCATTCTAAATAAGCCATTTGTCTAACAAAAACCACACCTTGAATCTCTTTGGATGGCTACAGAACAATCAGTACTCTTGAAGAAACAACTTTCTGGTCCCTAGACACAGAATCTAGAATCCAAATTTATAAATTCATCCTTAATCAATATTGCATTATTTTACATTATAAAACATTTTCAATAAGATGATGAAAAAAGTCAATAGCTTATTAAATGCCAGTGACTTCATTATAACAAGCTATTAATCACTTTTGTTGCTTCTTTATTCAATTGATACCACAGGACTCATTTGTTTAAACATTATTTCTCTTATTCATTTTATCATATGTCCTTCCAGATTTATTTCACTTATCTGATGGATTACAACAACACATGGCTGCAACACTATTCAATATTGTTTTTATTTAAGGAAGTGTGCAGGCTTGCCAAATAGCTCTGCCCTTCATATGGCAGGAAATCTTATATGGCCCTAGTCTGCAAACACAGCTAACTGCTAAGCTTATTACCATAAGAAATCCCATTCACTTCAATTGGACTATTCAGGATAATGAACACTACAGCCTGCAATAAACATTTGCAGCTTTTTTTCCAACAAGTCTTACAGTTTTCCACTTGCCTGGTCTCCTGGGGCAAATAAATTTTTTTTCTGGACAGGCAAGTGGAATTTTTAAGATCGCTTTTTCAAACAGCTGGATATTCAGATAAGGTGTTTGAGAAAGTCATGAATCATGCCAGAGTTGCTGCTGCGGGGCAGCATGATAGTGGCAGTATGTATCTAACTAACCTGGACAACAGGAGCCAGATTCCCAGTTATAGCTGGGCACCAGTTCTTCTGATGGGGCAATGGGGAATGAATTGTAGCATAAAACACTAGAGATTTTCACAGCTGTTGTATATTCTCTTTTTAAGAAAAGAACAAAGCAACTTACCTTGGAAGTCCCTCCTCTCTCTCACACACGCAAATATGCATTCACACTCAAACTGCCATCTCTCTGGCCTAGGACCCGATTCTTCACTGCTTTGTACCTAGACATATAAATCTGTGCAATCCTAATGCAAACTGAGTGTAAAAATGCCACCATTCTGATTTAGTAGCACAGCAGTTCTTAAACTGAGGGTCAGGACCCCAAAGCTGGTTGTGACCCCATTTTAATGGGGTCACCACAACTGGCATTAGACTTGCTGGGGCCCAGGGCTGAAGCCCAAGCCTGACCACCCGGGGCCAAAGCCAGAGCCCCACCACCTGGGGTCGAAGCCGAAGTCTGAGGGCTTCAGGACTGGGTGGCGGGGGCTCAGGTTACAGGCCCCCTGTCCAGAGTTGAAGAATTTAGGCTTCAGCTTTGCCGTCCCTCCTCTCCTCGCCCCCTCCACCCCCACCCAGGGTGGCAGGTCTCTGGTTGGCTCAGGCTTCAGTCCTCCCTCCTGGGGTCATGTAGTAAATTTTGTTATCAGAAGGGGGTCACAGTGCAATGAAGTTTGAGAACCCCCGTGAAGCATTTACAATCATTTAGTACAGCTGTTAATGAGTGCATAGGTGCAGGGCAGTAGAGAATTAGGTTCCTTATGTAGATAATCCAGCATCTTTTTTAATGACTGTTAAATATTCCTTTTAAGTTATACTTGAGGCACTATAGAGAGATTTAGTCTTCTTTGTAATAACACTTTTCCTTTGATAGAGCTGTTGCACATCACTAACTAGGGCCAGCTCTGGCTTTTTTGCCGCCCCAAGCAAAACAGCAAAGAAAAACAAAACAAAACCCCCAACAACCTGTGGCGCGGCCGGAGCCAGGGTGCAGGGGGACCCCCTGCACTGCAGATGTGCTCCGGCTAGCAGGGGGGAGAGAGAGAGAGAGAGAGAGAGAGAGAGAGAAGGGGGGTGGCCAGGGCTTCAGCAGGGCGCTGCCACGCAGCCCCCCAACTGCCACGCCGCTCAGGTCGGCTGGGAGGGAAGGATGCAGGCTGCCCTTCCGGACTTGCTAC
The DNA here is from genome assembly GCF_027887155.1 of Malaclemys terrapin pileata. Taxonomy (NCBI): domain Eukaryota; kingdom Metazoa; phylum Chordata; order Testudines; family Emydidae; genus Malaclemys; species Malaclemys terrapin. Next base: position 97,944,531 of record NC_071509.1, read on the forward strand.
AGGGCGCTCCCCTCCTCCGCGCTGCCACCCCCTACAAGGCGGCTGGAGTGGAACGAAAAAACACACACCACCACAGCTGTGGAATGCCACCTCATACAATCTGCCACCTCAAGCACGAGCTTGCTTGGCTGGTGCCTGGAGCCGGCCCTGTCACTAACACAGGGAAAGCTGCCTTTCAAAAAGCAAGTCTGCAGAAAACAGCAAAGCTTGATGCCAGATTGTCCCATGTTCCCAAGCATAAGGAAAGCAACTGTAAGGCGAGATTCTCTGAGTTTTCCACCAGTGTTTTGCAATGGATGATCCATCCCCATTTGAGCAGATTTCTGAGGATTGATTTAAAAAGCACTAAACCCATTAGGCCACATGCTCATTTGTAAATCAGCATAGCTCTGACTTCAGTTTACACCAGCTGAGCTTCTGGCACAATGGCTTTAGGATCTCAGGTGGACTGGGCTGCCTAAGTGAAAGTCCATCCTGTTCTCATGCCACATGATCTCTTGGTCATCAAAGGATTATTTAATCAGTGTTGAAAAGGCAGAATTAAAATCCTGTTCCAGATACTGATTGTACTGTAGCCCTTCATTAGTGGTATGCTTAATGAAGTCAGAATAACAGAGAGTGTAACATATTCTTGAATATATTTGATATTGATTTCCTCCACTTCACTAGTGGTGTTATATTGACTAGGCTTCTGTGCTTTATCTATCAGGTTCCAAAGAAATATTTTATTTTGCAGACTGTCTTCTCTCTAGAATTTCTTTCAACATACAGATAGATTAAGTAAGAAGACTGTCCATCACATCTAAAAATCACCTCTCATATCCAGGTGTTCTACACTCTATACCTCCTGGCGTCATCCAGCTCTCTCTTCATACTATAAAACCCGTCTCTAGGTTCTCCACTGCTCTTTGCTTCAGTATTAAATGCTGTAAGTCAACACTCACATTTCCTTTCAGGTGTTGCCAGTGAAGAATCTACTTTTCCTTTGTGGCAGGCAAAAATCGATCCTCATCCAATTGACTCAGAAGACATTTTGAGCTGTGTATTGCTTTACTCAAATGCTAAGGAAGTTCCACCCCAGGAAATCTTATCACTAATGTCATAGTTTCTGGCTGAGAACAAGTGAGTGAACATCTGTTCATGAAGTCAGCAGAAAGCACATTCCTTTCTTATATATCTATATTATATAGAATATTATTTTTGTCAATGCTAGTATAAAATGCACCATGTTTTCACCAGGGGCTTGTCTTCACTACCGGGGTAAGTCAACCTACGTTACACTATTCCACCTACATAAATAACGTAGCTGCAGTTGACGTAGCTTAGGTAGCCTTACTGCTGTGTCTTGACTGCGCTGTGTCAACAGGAGACGCTCTCCAGTCGACTTACCTTACTTTCTCCGGGAGCTAGAATACTGGAGTTGACCAGAGAGTGCTCTGCCGTCAATTTAGCAGGTCTTCACTAGACCTGCTAAATCAACACTGGCTGTATCAATTGCAGCAGCATCAATCTCCCTGGTAACGAACACAAGCCCTACATTTCCACAAAACGCTAAAGTAGCTAAGTCCATCCCTCATTCTCCTTGTCCTTCATCCACTAACCCAACCAAAAAAAAAAAAGTAAACAGTCACTATGGCTACAACAGAACACAGCCTATAGGGCAATATATCCTTTATGGCAATAGCTTTTAGAAAATGGAAAGGTGCAAGTCAAGGAGTTTTCCTATATACATTAACCTTTGTTCACCCTCCATCACCCAACCTCTTCAAAACAGTTGGACATTCAGAGTTACCACTGCAAGTTCTGTCTTCCTGATATTTTCCCTAATAGGGGAACACTACAAGCTCTAAATAAAGACAATGTATTATAGCCATCACCTGCTTTGAACACTATGAAGTTGCAGAAGAGTTTCCATTATGACTTCTTGTTTTCATTCATTCAAGTCTTTCCACAATATACACCTTTGAGCTGACATTTTCCCTTTATGAGCTTTGAAGGTGATTTAAAGTTTGAAATCAAACAGCAGGGATTTTTTTCAGTGAGTCTGAAAATAATAGTTTTCCTCTTGTGAAAAAAATTCTCAAATTTTTTGAACACAGCTACAGCAAAAATGGATGAAGTTAGAAATCTGAAGCTTGTCAGTGACATTTCCCTTTGAGAACTAGTCTCTTCACTGAGGTGGGGGGCAAGGGAGTGGAGAAAATATAGAAGTTAAAAACAACTGGAAAAAACCCACACTGCTCATGCTTCATCGTCATCTGCTAAGAGTTTAGCAGGGTATGATGAGTCTCAGCCCATTTGTGATTTAAAGATTTTTTCTCTGCCTAGCCTGATACATTGACAGATTGCTATTGGGACAATCTGCGTGAGGCAGATTAAAATTGTTTTAGTGAAATACACCTGAGAAAGTCCCTAAAAAACAAAACACACAGTCTAAACCTGGGGGACAAGGGGTTAAGTGCTAGAGGAAATATCATGGATATCACTAACTTAGGGTCCTGTACAATTTTTGCTACATTCTGCAGTATTGGAAACTTTCATTTAACCAAAATTAAGTTTTGAGACTTTTTGCTGTTTCTAAATTAGGCAGAGCTATCACAATGAGCACAGATGTTTGTCTGTCCTATTAATTGTGTTGGTCTGTTAACTGTGTTCTGCATGGGGAAAATTTTTTTTTATTATATAACAAACTGTAAATGATTTGATTGTGTGTGATGTTTCCTCCTCCAAACAAAAACAAAACCAAAAACTCCTACATTTTACATTGGCAATTCAGGTCCAGTCTGGGCTGGAATAGTCTAGTGGCTGGAGAACTAGTGAAACAGTGATGTCACAAAAGACAAGAGAGTGAAAATTGAGCAATTGAGAAAGAGGTATTAGTCAAACTGTTTCAAGCTCTTCATGCTACTTTTTGTTAACATCAGTAGAACTTCAATAACTAATTAATATCTGGGATAAGAAATACTTTGTTAAAGATTCAACACCTTCATCCCTTCAAATAAGATATTAGAGCTCACAATAAATATTCCTTGATCCTCAGAAGGGCCCTCCCACAAAACCAGGGAAGACCAGACTTCACATTCCTGATATTTCTAAAAGGTAGAACTAAGCAGTAATATTAATAATAATAAAAAAAACCACACACCCCACACACGCTTCTGTAACCTTTTCTTTAGAAATCAGAGAGAAGCAGATAACTCTATTGGACAGAGCACTGCACTAGGAATCAGGAATCCTAGCTTCTATTCCTGACTCTGCTGCTGGCCTACTGTGTAACCCTGGGCAAGTCACTTCACCTCTCTCTGTGTCTGTTTCCCCAATTACCATATGTCTGTACCATTTACTTAGATTGTCAGCTACTCAGAGCAGAGTATTTTACTATGTAGGTGTACTATGGGACCCATATCTAAAGTTGGAACTTCAAGGTGCTACCATAATACAAAATAAATAAGCAAAGAAAGGCATAAATCCAATTTTTTTAAAAATTCTTTACAGCTCAACTTTAACAGAGTCTAGAGAAAAACATACTCCAGCCAAACAATGACACCAGCAGAAATAGGCACCCACTCCTCTCCCTCCCCATTCACCCCACAAGGATACGCCAAAGCTTAGAATTATCATTTTAACTATTATGCCCACCAGTTTTCTTTTTCTTTAAAAATAACCTAATAAATTTAATGGGAAAACATGTTAATGCAATTTGAATGTTACCATTAAAATTTCATAAAGTCAGGAAATGTAGAAGTTAAGGAATCAAGAGTAATGTTAACTTCTATGCACTGCACATACATAGCATTTTCTTCGCATCATTTAACATTGTGACAAAATTCCTCCTCTATCTTGGTGGGTCCTGCACTTATTGGCGGATTTTCTTGCCTCAGAGATTCACCATGTGGGTTGGGGAACAGCCCAGAGACCTTCCCCTCTGGAAGACCCCACAGTCCAGGTCAATTGGGAGGTTTGGGGGGAACCCGGGCCCGCCCTCTACTCCGGGTTCCAGCCCAGGGCCCTGTGGACTGCAGCTGTCTATAGTGCCTCCTGTAACAGCTGCATGACAGCTACAACTCCCTGGGCTACTTCCCCATGGCCTCCTCCTGGTGTCTGATAATGCTTGTGCTCCTCAGCCCTCCAGCAGCACACCCTCCCAGCTTCTCACACTCACACCACAAACTGAAGTGAGCTCCTTTTAAAACCCAGGTGCCCTGATTAGCCTGCCTTAATTGATTCTAGCACTTCTTCTTAATTGGCTCCAGGTGTCCTAATTAGCCTGCCTGTCTTAACTTGTTCTAGCAGGTTCCTGATTACTCTAGTGCAGCCCCTGCTCTGGTCACTCAGGGAACAGAAAACTACTCATCCAGTGACCAGTATATTTGTTCTCTACCAGACTCCTGTACCCCACTGGTCTGGGTCTGTCACAACATGTTATCATTAATATGATAAAATGTGAATTAGAAACAAAACACTGAGTGCAGCTAAATTAACTTGCTGTAGAAACCTTAATTTTTTGCATTTCCCAGCTGTATGCAAGTTTAGCCACACAGTCTAAGTATTGTATTTCATAAAGAAATGAGAGTTAGTAAAGTAAAGAAAAGATATGGAATTCCTGATCCTGCAGTACTTAATCAGGCAAATCAGTGGGGTTTGGCTGAGTAAGGACTATGAAATCAGGCCCTTTGTAAAGGAGAGGGAGAGAAACTTCCTGAACTCTAACACAGAGGCTAATTCTTCTCCCTAGGAAATTGCTCCTAAAATGGTCACCTCTTCTTACATACTCTTCTTTACCACTTCCCAGCCTCTTTCAATTGCCCTCCCTCTTCACCTTAGAGCTCGCTATGCAAAGATTTCTAAAATGACTTCCTACTGAAAAAAACATGCTCTAATATTTCACATGCGCAAATTCACCCTGGAGTGCACAAGTATCACATTGTCATCATCATAGTCAACACATTCCTCACAATTACATTGTCAGCTGCTTGCATTGTTTGTCCTTATGGGTTGGCTGGGAATGCACAGAACTGCCGTGTGAAAAATGTCCAGGTGCAAGGATCAGTTTTTCTTCTTGTGAATTTTTTCTCCCAGTCTTTATATGATTTCCATGTGCTCCCATTATTGTATCAGGAGCATAAAGAGCACTAAATATATATGCAAAGTAAAGGCAACACTGGACTATGAGATTAAGGTGTCTTTACCTGGATTCTTTTATGATTATCATAAGTAAACAAAATATTACTCCTATCCTGTACTTTGTGATGCTGCTGTCTTCTCTGCTGTCCTTTTCTTCTTTTAACTTAGACTTTCCTCCATCGCTAAACATTCTTTTACCTGACAGTTTTCATTCTTTCAATATATCAATGCAACATTTAAACATTCCTCACATAAATTGACAAATCATTTCTAAAGATAATGCTGATCCCAAATTCTGGATACAAAAGCAGCTAACACTCTCCCCTGCAGAACTTTGGGGGAGTGTGAATCTCGACTCTAACTTTGCACCTGGCCCTTCTCTCTCTGAGCAAAACCAAAGCACCAGTCACCACTGAAGTTTAGGAACATCTGGATTTGGATCCAAATTTGCAGCATCTTACATGTTTTAGATTCTTCTTTAAAGATGCATGATAAAATCACAGCAGTGTGTGTCACTTTAGGAAGAAGTACCTTGCAGCAATGGTTCTTACTTTCTAGTGTCATAATACTACTACTTCAGGTGCCTTCCTTCTACCTAATAAATGTGTTTTTTACTAGAGTTTGGTTTTGGGTGCCATCTTGATGATGTGTAAACTATACCACCCCAGGAAACACTGTGACCCAGACACCTCCTTCAACTCACTATTCCTCCCTAATTTTCTCCTTGTTGCAAAAGGGTAGCAACTGCCAGCTGGCCTATCCAGCAGTAAATTGCTACTCCATCTACAACAGTAACTCAGCTACTCTGGCCAGAGAGAGATGGGGAGAGTAGAGGCAAGGCTTGCCCATTCAACACCTATCTGCTCCAGGGAGAGGGTAAGCATGGGAATGAAATGCTCCATTTATAACTATGTACCTGACTCAAAGTCTGCATAGCCCATGTAAGGAAATTCCTACATTGGCGTTTGAACTGTTCCACACCATGCTTGTGAGACTAGGATTTAAAGCTCCACTGTAGGTAGAGTGACCACAACAAAACGGGGACTGGTGGCACTGGCAGATACAGCCCAAGTCCTGGCCTACTCAGCTTGACACTTTTTACATGAGACATACAGTCGTCCCAAAAAGTTGTAAAGCTTATAAGGATGGCAAATGTACAAAATCAAGTGTGAAATCTAGACTTTTTTATATTGTACGGTTTTCTATGAACTAATAGCAATATCTGCTAACCTTTTTAAAAAAAAAGATACATAACCCACATTCTTGGTGAAAATTCAGGAAATTTTGATCTGCTCGAGCCTACTTTAGAGATCCTTCCCAGAATATTTCAGCATCTCCAGAACAATAATCACATATCTTTAAAAGCCTAAATAAATAAAAAGGGCTTTCATGAAAAATTTTTGGTCCTTCTCACTGAGCATTTATATAGTTCTACCGTCTGTAGCTTTCTCCCTCCACCATTAATGGATTTATTTCTTACTCGATTATCCTTTCCACATCAGGTATGAGAGTACAAGCTTCAGCTCTTTCTGATTTTGAGCGCTTAGTGCTTTCCATTTTCTATGACTGATTCATATTCCAAAGTTCAAAGGTAAAGGTTCTGAAATTATCTCTTAAGTGACCTAGAATTTTTGCAGCCTGTGAAACAGACAATTGAATTTTTCTGAAGAGACAGTGAATGCTTTAAAATATCTCCTTTGAATATATTAAGTATACTGAAGATTTATCTTTAGGTAGCAATCCCAGCACCTTCTGCCACTAACCCAAACAGTATAAGCATTTTCTGGTGATTGTTATGTCACAGAATAATACTTTTTCTCTGTTAGAATTAGAACATGCACAAATTAAAATCTGGGAAATTGACACTAAATCAGATAGTTTATAATACTCTTGTTACAGATGGCTTGCAAGCCAAGTTTGATTAAATAAACTTTTACAAAATGTGTTGAAATTCTGTAGTATTGTTAGTTACCTCCATTAACTACCAGAGCCATTAACCAAAGTTCAAGTCACTGTGAGTTGTTTCCCGTAGGAGAAGAAACTGATGCAGGAGATAGTTTTGATGCAATCCTGATTATTTACCAAGAACGTACACAAAGTCCTGCTTCCCTGAGTACAGAAAGAATCAAACAGAAGCTCACTGCTCCAAGCCCCCTTCAGCCAGCACTCAGCCCAAAGGCTCTCTCTCTCTGGGTGTTTCTCAGAACCACACACTCAGCGCTTTCAGACTGTCTTTCTGTTTTTTCTCTGGTTTCAGAGTAGCAGCCGTGTTAGTCTGTATCCGCAAAAAGAACAGGAGTACTTGTGGCACCTTAGAGACTAACAAACTAACTATTTGTTAGTCTCTAAGGTGCCACAAGTACTCCTGTTCTTTTTGTTTTTTCTCTGTTTCTTTCTCTGTGGTGTTTCTCTAGCTGCTCTCTCTCACACTCATACCACACTACTAAAACTATACTCAGCTAAGCTCCTGTCCCACATAGTTCAATTTCTGAGTGGCCTCATGTGCATCTTTGTTTGGGGCAGTGACATATATCTGTGTCTTGGGTGAAACAATAACAGTTAAGGAGACCCGCTGTTTTTTACAGCTATCAGAAAGGAAGTGTGGTGGTTATGACATTTCACACATCCCACAACAGTATTATCACTGCCTTGGACTTCAGATTGCACTGACCAGTCCCAAATCAAGGTGGCTAGCAGCAACTTGCTGCCAGAACTCTATCTTGCCAAAGGTGGCAAAAACTGATTTGTCGTACCTGTGGTATTACTATTGATTTTTCTCTTTTGATTGTGCCATAGGCAGACATTCTCCCACAGGGATGATGCATGCAAATAGAGGTGGGATGTGTGCAAAGGAGCAACCTACACATACCCTGCATGTAAGAAGACACCCTGGGAGAGTTTATATTTGCCCAAGGCTCAGTATCTCTGATCACCAAGACAAATGTCCATCCACACTGCCCCCTTACACAGGGCAGTGCCTTAAATGACAGAATCTAGTCCAGTCATCTCATTAGGACAAAGCAGATTGCTCCCTCACGTGAATTGGTTCCACTCCGCTGGCTGGTGTGGATGGGGGAAGGGCTATGACTCTGTCCTCTCCTCATTGCTCCCCACACCTTTTCTGGAGACTTGCTCCCCGGGGACAGGGAGTAGACACAAGTACTTGCTGTACTCCCCAGAGCACAGGAAGGACAGGGACAGCTAGTGTAGTAGACTCCTGTGCAGCTGCACAAGAGATGGGAGGCTTCTGTGGCTGAGCAAAACCCATCATAATTTAGCCCTTGTTATTTAATAAGGGTAGTGTTTTGAATTTCCATACAAGACTGCAGAGTGCCTTACAGCCATTAACAGGCCAATCTTGAGGGGCATGGAGATCTTTTATCTCCTGTGTACTGAAGTTCTGTGCTGACTGGCTGTTCCTGAGGTATATCAGAAGAGTCCAATAGGGGACACGGAGTGCTCCAGAGCAGAGACTGGAAAACCAGCAGAAGAGGCAATAAGCCCATGAATGGGACTTCAGTGATGAAGATTAATGGTACAAAACAGGCATTAATTCTAAAGAATATTCTTCAAATGTAGCCTGTGCATGAGATTTCAATGAATTTTAACTAGATGAAAGAGAGTGAATTGTTCTGTGATTAAGATAATTTGGGACAAAAAATGTAAAGCACAGAGTGCTACATTTCTTAAAGAACCAATATTTTAATTAACTAAAACTAATTAACCAATTTACTTGTAAAGTCTCAGAAAATGTATTCTGTAGCCAAAGAGTAAGAGCTGTAATTTCAGTGAGTATATGCTATATTCTTCATAAGTAACAAAGTGGTTGAATCTCTGCATAAACTACAAAATTCAACTCCACTTTAACTGTGAAATTGTGAAAAGCACTTCCATAAAGTATCTGAGCATAGTATTGAACTCTACCCTCTGCCCTATATGAATGCCAGCCCTGTAACTATGTGCCATCGTATTATTTTCTAGTGGCAAGTCTATAGGCTAAACTACTACAGCTAATGGTATTCTCTTTATGGTTTTGGAACACAAAGTTGTAGGATCTAAACTTATTGCTCATTATTAAATCTGTGAGCCCAATTCTATCCCCTGGTGTATTGGTACAGCTCCAGGTGATTGTACCCTAGAAGGCAGTGGTGAGTCAATTATGCTCTCATATTAAAAGGTGCAATTTAGCATACTGGAGTCTACAATAAAAACTAGACTCTACACTACATCACATTGTTCTATATTGTACTAACTATTGTACTGATAATTAAATAAGTCTTTCAGGAGAAACTTATTTGACACATTTTACACCTTGTATAGTGCCATTACACCTACTGCACTATACGAAAACAATAGCACTGGAGTGATCGACCAGCAAAAAGTCAACCTGATTAAATAGCCTACTTTACAAATTTGATAAAAATGTTTAGAAATGTGAAATTTATCATATACTCTGTTTACAATGATTTTGCACCATTTTAAATGAAAATTAAGAAACCGAGTCACATACATGTCAGTACTAATCAAAACGGGTATTCTGAGTACTGTTTCCACTACAGCACCATGGAACTCTGCCTTACTAAAGAAGGAGCTTTCTGTGATAACACCACAATACTTAACCTACCACTTCTCTAAATCCTATATTACACACACACACACACAAAATGTATATAGATGCAAGAGTGTCATAGCCAGTACATCAAAAGTTAGTGTCATTATAGGAAAACATGTATATTTAACCAACTACTCCGACAGAATCATTTTACCACAGTGTCGCCATTGCCTTTGGTTTGGAGAAGCAAAATACTATTTTATCTGCACTGTAAAATGTAACAGTGACTAAGACCAACAAGTTTAATGCAGCAAATTTAAAAAGAGAAGATTAATATTCTGGTATGCTTAATAAATACTGCAAGTGCCACAAATGAACTTCATATCCCAATGAGATAAATAAGACTCTTATAGTTGATCAAACTAGATATAGTTCAAAGTTAAATAAAAGTAATAGGTAGATTTTCTTTTATATCTAGCTTGAGCACAACTTTTTCTAGGTTAATCAAATGTGCTCACTGTTCCAGGTTGAAAAGTAGGGGAAAATCTGTGTCTTAAAAAAAATCTTTAACAGATATGTCAAGTTCTTACTCTTAAACGACCATCACAAGGAATATTATTTTATATCTTTGTTGGCACTCATCACATAAGCCAATGATAGAATGGGCTTTGATAGAACGGCTGCTTTTCAGCCCCTAGAGATGACCACTAATTCAGTGCGGAGGTATTTGGGTGGGGCAGTGGGAAATCGTGCTGCTGCTGCCACTCACATTGTGCCTATTCTGTGACTTAACGAAAGATAATTCATGTCTTCAGGATTGTAAATCTGGCATCTACTACTATCTTCTTCTAAACCTGGTAAAGATCCAAACAAATATAATTGTCATAGGAAGAGGTTGTATATGTAAATTAGATCATTTAAGATCATTGCTAAGGTTCTTGCTTATCGACTGAAACTAGGCAAATCTTTACAACAACACTATCATGTTTTTTCGTCTTATAAAAACTGTATTTTCATCAATAATGGCACATCATTGAAAACTGGCATACTATATATCCTCAGGTATTTTCCTCACACTTCTCAAATTGAACTTTGTTATTCTAAGTAGAAAAATGAGGAGGCAAGGACTCCTATGGCAGTGGAAGAACTAAAATGAAAACTCAGACACTTGTCACTGAAAAGAAATAACTGAGGGAATATTACTATGGAGAAAAAAAAACTTTTCAGACCTGAAAACAAACAATATTCCTTACATAGGAAGTAACAGTGATAAACAATTTCTGTTGCCATGACCCTATTAAAACTAAAACCTTAAAAAAAAAAAGTCACAGAACTCCTTCATCCATGACACTTCCAGTGCAAATGGCAAAACAACAGAATATCTTCTGGGCTGGTTTCTCTGCTTAAAAAAAACAAACAAACATTCCTTTAGAAACTAGTTTTCCATTTTCTTCTCTTCTCTTCTCACTACCATGGACTTTGTAAGAAAATAGGCTCTTTAAGAATTTATCTGCTCCAGCTGCTTAGTACATATTTGAAATCTATCTACTGTTTTAGATGTCACTGTCATCTCCACCGCAATTAAGTGGAAGAACAAAGATTTCTGATGTCTTTGGCTTGCAAAGAAAGAGAAGAAGACATAGCACCATGTTTTCATGTACAAGCCCAAAGAGATAAAGAATAGGAAAGAGAACTTAGATACTTACTGTGATGGAAAATCCTAAAAGAGGTGGAGGGAGAGATGGATAGGTAGACAGAGAAAGATTGCTAGAAAATATTTTTATTCTATTTTATTGGTCAACAGTGTGACCAATGCTTTACATAAAGAGAGGAAGATATTGTCCATGCTCCAGAGCTTGCCATCCAGATAGACAGAAAAACAGAGTGCTCTGGAGTACAAGAAGGTTATCATAGAATTTTTTTAAAATAAGTGTGCAACAGTAGTTCTAATTTAGATGTACCAATAATGATAAGTGTGGTAGGAACAGTGTGCCTTAAGGAGGAATCTGAATGAAAATATATTGGTAACTTGCACACTACAGGTGATAGAGAGTTCCAGACATGTGATATAGTGGATCTTCAGTGAGACCCACTCATATTTATTGCTGTTTTAAGGGCATTGTTCACGAAAAGACCGACACAGTCAAGCTAGGAAATTATAAATAATTGTGTGGAAGAGAAAGTTTATTAATGGTCTCAATGACATAATAGGGTTGTAATTAGAGATGGAGAATATCTGTGTCATATGTACTAAGTCATCTATCCATCAGGGAAAGACAGTTAATATCTTTTATGAAATACCTTTTATACAGACATAGTATTATACAGACATTTAACAAATAAAGAGATGCTTCCTCATCTGATGAAATCAAAAAGAACCACAAAATAATTGTGTCATTTGCTCACAATGTCCACAGTTGGATCAATGACGACTTTGCCTCTTTGTGCCTCAACATCAATCAGGGACTTCATCTGTGAGCATTCCATTATAATAGAATACGTATTTCTCATGTTTATAATTTATCCCAGTATAAATTAGAAGTAGTAGTAGAATATCCTCCTTTCTGTAACCATGTGGTACTCCCTTTATTGTCAAAGGAACTGCCATATTTATACATATTGGCGCCAATTCAGCAAAGCACTCAGTGGGACTCAAAGTTGTCAATGGAACTACTCATGACTCTAATTGAGCAAGATACTTAAGTGCATGCCTATCATTAAGCCTGTGAATAGTCCTACTGAAGTCAATGGGATAGTCATATGCGTACAGACAGGCACACACTTAAGTACCCAGCTGAATCAGGGCTCTCTTGCTTGAAGTTAAATGCAAGTTTACGTGCTTTGCTGAATCAGGGCCATTTAAGAGGAGAATAGACACCTACATGCTGAAAATAATCATGTTTTCAAAATAAAAACCTACAACTCACCACCACCACTGCATTTATATACAAAAAATGACATGTGGAACCTACTGCTGTTACTCAATGTAATTTTTAAAAAAGGATTTTCTCTCTATTTAATTAAGAACAGATTCTGGAATATAGGATACAATTATTTACCAAACCTCATATTTCAGGGAATAATATGATCGCTAGATGGGTTCAGGAAGAAAATATTCCCTGGTCCCAAAGTCCAACAAAGTCAATTGAAAGATTCCTCTTGACTTCACTGGAATTTGGATCAGGCCCTTGACTTGCAGTATTTCACAATTACAATAGGTGTATTATAAGGATGTCATGCCTTCTTCCAAAGCTAGGTATCTAATTAGATGACACATTGATCTAATCCACTATGGAAGTTCTTTTGCTCCACCATATTCACAACTAATACTGCAGCATTTGTGACATCCTTGAAAAAAGGAAAGCAATTTCTTCTTTGTCACTCCACTGTTTAAAAAACAACTTGTACCACACCAATCTTATGGCAATTCACTCTTATACTATCAGGCTGCATCATAGCATAGATCTACAGGTCCTAAGGTTAATCTGTGCTTCAGCATTGTGGCTAAAAGAAATAGGGCATTTGGCCTATTAGTATATTTCAAAATCTGTCTCTGGTTAGTTACTGTGAATGCATGGCCTTAATTTATGCCTTTACTTTCATGCGCTTCACTGTTGTAACACAAGGAAACCAATTAGTCACAGAACACAGAATTCCAAAGCAGGATGTAAAATTTAAAGAAGGTTATGGTCAATGAAAAAAGGACACAACAAGCAAACAAAACAGAAAATTAGCTATTAAATCTTTCAAGATGCTTTCTCCACAGATTATTTTTAAATATTTCTAATTCTGAATAGCTTTCCAGGGAAGATTAGGATTAAGTCATTGTTCTTTTTTCAGGGGTGGATGGGAAACAAATCCAAAGCCTCTTTTTTTTCTATTTGAATTATATGACTTACTACCTACAATTTAAGAGCCAGGATTACTTAAAACAGATATCTGCTAGTATTATATCTACTGTCACTACAGTTGTAGCTCTCAATTCCCTGCCTGAAAATGTCTACTTTTAGGGCAAATGATATGGTTATAGTCAGACATATCAAAAGATTAAAACTACACAGAGGCCATGTCTACACTAGCAAGCTTACAATGGCACAGCTGTACCGATGAAGCTGCGCAACTGTGAGATTGCTCACGTAGCTGCTCTATACTGACGGGAGCAAATTCCTCCGTGAACATAATAAAACCACCTCCATGAGCGACGGTAGCAGCTCTCCCACCAACATAGCACTATCCACACTGGCATTTCTGTTGGTGTAACCAATGTCACTCTGGGGTCTGTTTTTTCACATCCCTGAGTGACATAATTTATACCGACAAAAGTGGTAGTGTAGACATGGCCTTAGGGAGGCAAGGCATTGTCCTAACAAGTTAGTCATTTTCCTGGGTGTATTAGCTAGAGAAAGAATGGTACAGAAACGTCCAAACTGCTCATCCATCTACAAGCATCTTCTTAAATATATGTCCTACACATGAGTTATACGGCTAGTGGTACTGCTGGGATGCTATTTTTAATTTGTTTTATCACCTTTTGGAAGTCGAGACTCTACTGCTAGAAGTGACATACAATTTCAGTCAATGCTAGACAATACCAAAACATCTAAAGAAGTGCTGTTGGTTACAGGCAGACCATCTGGAAATTCTCTCACTGAAGATGTTGGCAACCTAGATCAGATAACGAATAATGGACTTACAACTTATTAGGCTTTCCTCTTCCCCCAGTCATGGCTACTTTTATCATCCCCAATGCAGAGGGACCACTGCAGGAAGGGTGATACAGCCCCAAGCTGTGTTATCACCACATCCAGCCACTGCAGAGCCACCCCACTTCCTGTCCCCAACCTTCTCACTCTGTTGCTTCCCTCAAGTGCATACACCCTGCAGACAACTCTTGTAGGGTCCTAGGAAGGCGGATGGGGGGAAAGAATGATGCTGTGGAGGTAGGGGACTCTCCCATTCCCTTCTCATTCAGAGGGGACACAATCTGCCATATAGGTTTCTCTTTTAATGGAATAATACCTAAAAAAACATTATACCCATAAGTCCAGATTGTGATGACCCTTATGAAGCTGCACAGGAGGAGGGAGGTGCACAAGAAGCCTCCAGCCTTTTCCCAACTGGACAAGATGCTCTCAAATAGTAGTCACTGAGCTCTGTGAGTGCAGGGTCTACTGAGACCTGCTCCTCTGAGGGCAACAAATCACCAACAAGGGAAAAGAAAGGATTATAGACCTGCGCCCATTCAGCACCAGCCCACAGAGCATGTTTGGTACACCAGAAGGGGCTATCTGTTCCATCCTAATGATGGAACAGATTATACACGGAGCATCCCCAGGAAAGAGTAAATACCGACAAAAATAAAATTACCTAATACAAATTACAGATCAATCCTATATAATGCTGACCTATAGTAATCTTTTGTTGATTATTGCAAGAAAACTCACTAGACCAGGTAATTATCTGTAAAAAAATAAATCTGAGGAGTTTAAAGTGTGTCATTATGGTTTGTGTCTCAGTGATCTCTGTATAAAATGTGTTCATTTTGCAAATAAGATATGGATATACATAATTACACAAAATAACCTCATTAATATCACCACAGTTCCAGTATAATCTATATTGGAAAATGGCAACAGAATACAGGAAATTTATAGGAATCTGTTCCTCCTATTGTACTTACTGATTGATCTATTAAGACTGATAGACCAGATCCTCAGCTGTTGTAAATTGATGTAGCTCCATTAGCTTCAAAGAGTTATGTGGATTTATGCCAGCATCTAACTTTCCATTATTTGTTTCTGAAGCCACCTGAAAAGCATTTTAAAAAGAGATTTTAGTAAAATTTAAACAATGGGCAACATAAAATATGTTCATGTTTAAAATGCCCCCATATGAAAGAAACTTTACAAAGTCTGGCATGAATATTAGTACTCAGACCCTCTCACGTGGTCAATTCAAATGTATTGGACATAGTAACATCTAGAGCACATATCCAATTTAAATACCCTTTTCACCTTAGCCATTCAGAAATCCCCTTCATATCCTGCTACCAGCTTTGCTGTCATAATTCACTTTCTGTTTTTCTCCAGTCCAAACAACAGTTAATGTTTGGTTTATAATTGGGCATAGAAGGAATGGATTTTTATCAGTAAATGTCGGTAAATGTTGATTTCACCATACGGAGGCACAAGATGGGTGAGGTAATATCTTTTATTGAACCAACTTCTGTTGGTGAGAGAGAAAAGCTTTTGAGCCACTAGAGCTCTTCATGTCTGGGAAAGGTACTCCCAGCATCACAGCTAAATACAAGGTGGAGCAGATTGTTTAGCATAAGTAATTAGGAAATATTCTAAGGGACCATTCAAGGTAGAGTGGCCTATTAACAACTCTTCAGTCATAGGACTGAAAGAGGGGGTTAGTAGGTTACAGATTGTTGTAATAAGCCATAAATCCAGTGTCTCTGTTCAGTCCAGTATTTTTAGCATCTAGCAAAGCTTGAATTTAACCTCCCATTCCCAAGCTCGTCTTATGAAGGTGTCGTGTATGTTTCCTTTGAGGATGTGGACTGGTAGGTCAGACAGAGTGATTGCTTTGTGAAAAAAGTGTTCATCCACAGGTGATAGGGTGTTTTGGTCTTTTATTATTTTCCTGTGTAAGTTCATTCAAGAGCATAGTGATTATTTGGTTTCACCCACATAGTTATTAGGGCATTTAGTACACTGGATGAGGTATACTATATGTTGTGATAGGCATGTGTAGGATCCATGGATTGTGAAAGGTGTGTTTTGGTGTGGTTGACCATTGTAGCAATGGAGCTATGTCTGCAGGTTTTGCATCGGTTGTTCTAGCAGGGTCTGATGCTGCTTTGAGTTGGTGTCCTCTGGTCGGTGAGGAACTTGCTTCTGATGAACTTGGAGAGGTTAGGGGGTTGTTTGAAGGCCAGAAGTGAGGGTTCAGGAAAGATTTCTTTCCGGGCAGTGTCCCCACTGAGTATGGGTTTAGTTTGATAATACCCCATATGGGTTCACAGGTTCCAGTATGGAGTGGTAGGGGGTGTGGTCGGAGTGGGTTTCATTTCTGTATTGAAGTAGGTTCTCTCAGGGTATTTGGGTGGCCCATTCCCTGATGCAATCTACTTCTCTGGTGAGGTGTCCTTGTTTCGTGAAGGGGGCGTTAAATGTGTTGAGGTGTATATCCCATACTTTCTCTTTGGAGCATATTCACATATTCTGTGGTATCTGACACACAAACCAATGAAAAATTATTTCTATTGATAATAACAGAAATATACAGACAGGCAAAATAAGAAAAATGCTGTTTGGGAATTTATCCTTAAACCAAAATAAATAAACCAAGTTCCATTTACTTTGTCAACATCATGTCAAAATATACAATGTGTTTTAACAGTTATAAAGTTTTAACTTTTTGAATATCAACATCTACTAAATCTACTCAACATCGTTATCTGACCCCCCTATAATTTCCCATAGCAGTGAAAATTTACATAGATAAAAATTGAAAAAAAAATGCTTAAAAGAAAAGATATTATCTGTCAGTTTTAAAAAATTAAATTCTGCCAAGCCTACTTATAAAGGTAGCTGTGTTTCCCCTCAGGATTCAAATCCTTGGATAAAAGGTAAAGAAATATCACAATTCTCAACACTAAAGCAGGAACTAATAACTCACCAAGCATGACATTTTCATTAAGTTCTGTTCTAACTTTCTTCAGGAACCAGCTTTAATAATTTGGTTGTACACTGCTCTGAAGGGATTAATATTATTTACTTATAAGCACAGCTTGCAGCAGCTCTTATGACACATCCTCCAGTCTTTTCCCAGTTCTGCAACTGATTTCAGCCATGTCAGCTACACATAACTCAGAGGAATCAGCAGAGGTTTCCCAACTACGCATGTGCCTACAAGCACACAAGGGACAACTTTACAGAGCATATAAAATGGACTTTAATATCACAGCACACCTTTGGGGAGCTTTTCTAATTTTATTAAACGTGCAGAAAAGCTGACGAGCTAACTTTTTTGTTTAGAGAAGTACAGTAAGCCGCGCACTTGCATACATGGAAAAGATCAAATTGGGGCTTAATGATTGCCCTCTTTCCCCGCCCTACCCCCCGCCATCTGATAACATGTACTTTTATCTTCTACTTTCCATTGTTTTGTTATATGCTTGATTATAAATTTCTTGATTAATAATTGTTACTAGTCACAGAATAGCAGGCATTTAGGAATTCAACAAACATCTGTCACTAATAAGGAAGAGCTTAGATTATTAAAATTGAAATAATTGTAAACAAACCTAACTCATTTTTAAAGGGACAACACCATCTTAAAAATCACATTATCACAATTTTTTTTACCGACCATTGTTACTGGAAGTAACACCCAAGATTAACTAGAACAGTAGGGGGAGGGGGAGGAATCTATTTTTTCCCTCCAGTTTTACTTCGTGCAGTTGATTTTCTGAAGTCCTCAGCACCCATATGAGTTCAGTGGTAGCTGTGGGTGCTCATAATTTCTGTAATTTAAGCCTTTTGTGTAACATCCATTCCATTCTTTTCCCAGTGTGTGTGTGTAAATATATATTTATTTAATCTGGGCCTTATTTTGCTCCCAGTCAGTGACAGTTTTTCCATTGTTTTATTAGGAGAAGGAACTCTATTTTAAATTTTGTAATGTAAAAAGAAAATCTTTTTCTATGGCTTTGTCCACACTAGGGTGTTTTCCACTCAGATATAGATGTGCCAGTGCAAACTCCTAAGGTAAATATGCTGCTCCAGTATAAAGAGTGGCTTTCACTGGTTCAGTGTAACCTGGCTATAAACGAAGATAAACTGCCAGTGCAAATCACTTTAAAACAGCAGTAAGCACATCTATATTTGCACACTGATGCAGCTACATCAGGATAGCCACACTGGTGGGGGTCAGAAAGGAAAGTGTAGACAGGCCTAAGAGACAGAGTAAACCAAACATAATGGGTGAACATAGCGTGTGGTGGTAAAGATACTAAAATCTTCCTCCACACAGAAGGGAGAGGAAAGTGCTCCTCAAGCAAGTAATCACTTCAGGTGCTAGGATTAGGATGCAATGTGTCCCACAAGGGTAGCCCAGTAACACAGAAATCATCTGTGGTTGATTAATTAAAAAAAAAAAAAAAAACTGCCTCATTCACGGAAGCCAGCTATAACTAGGGAGAGTGGTTTTGTTTCTCTTTTTTACAGTGGCTTGACTAGCCTGGCCCTGTTGCTGATCCTGAAAAAGGGAAGAATTCCTGTGAGACCCGATGAGCATGGTAAGTCTGAATTACAGCTAATAATTTTGTGGCACTAAAACGGTCCTGGACTGGGAACATGTTCCTTTTTTGATGGTGGGTTAATGAAAGGGCTACTGCCAGATCAAATTTGAGCCAAAATGGCTGTGTACAATTCTGATGACTATCGTTGATATTTAATATTTATATTGCTGTTCCACTCAGGATTGAAGCCCCACTTTGCTAAGTGCTGTGAAAACAAAGAAATAGTTCCTGCCCCAAAGACTTTGCAATCTAAGAAAAAAAAAGTAACATGCACAGAGTACGAAGAGGGCTACAGTTAAATGTATACAAACTAAAAAGAGTTTTTTGAAAGCAAACACACCCAGTGTTTACACCATACGTGTAACGGTATGGGGCTTGTCAAGGAGAACTTGAAAATGAAACTGGACTATCAGTGAAAATGACTAGCCAATCTTCATGATCTAAGTTATGAGAAATGCAAGAAGTAGATTGTCAGAATCCATAGTAATATAAAAAGATAGTTAGAATTAGTTTTGTTGTTTTAATAATGTGTTATTAGCCCATACAGGAACCTAGACAGAGAGAACTGGGCAAATACAAGAAAACTTTCCATAGATATTCACACGCTTTTTAAAATGAGTTTGCATCTGTCAAATTCACACTCCTTTTGTGTTTACTTTCCATTCAATGGAAACAGGATCAGACCCACAGGTTGATATGGGGGGAGGGATAGTGCAGTGGTTTGAGCATTGGCCTGCTAAACCCAGGGTTGAGAGTTCAATCCTTGAGGGGGCCATTTAGGGATACGGGGCAAAAATCTGTTGGATGATTTAATTGGGGATTGGTCCTGCTTTGAGCAGGGGGTTGGACTAGATGATTTCCTGAGGTCCCTTCCAACCCTGATATTCTATGAATCCTAGCCATTAATATGAGTCAGTCTTCACTGGCTCAGATGGTTCTATTGCTTAATCAACCAAAAGTTTCAGTCTGGATACTGATCATCCGCCCTGCACTTTTTCAGGCAGTAGGTAGTCAAGTCACTATCACATGTGGGATTTCATAGTGCCCACTGATTGCATGCTGTGTAGCAAATTTCAGTGCCCATGCACCCCTGCCCTGTCCCTGCCCTTGGAAGGGAGTGAGGGCTCTGGCGAGGGGTGCAGGCTCTAGGGTAGAGCCAGGGATGAGTGTTTGGGGTGAAGGAGGGGGCTCTGGGCTGGGGCAGGGGGTTGGGGACGTGTGGGGTGCAAGCTCAGGGAGGGAGTTTGGGTGCAGGAGGGGACTCTGGGTTGGGGCAGGGGTTTGGGGTATGGGAGAGGTTTCAGAGTATGGGGTCCAGCAGCGCTTACCGTGGCTCCCAGGAAGTGGCCGCCAGGTCCCTGCAGCCCCTAGGCACATAGGCATTCAGGGAGGCTCCACGCAATGCCCTCTGTGCCCGCAGGAGCCACCCCCGCAGCTCCCATTGGTCGCGGTTCCCAGACAATGAGAGCTGCAGAGCCAGCACTGGGGGCAGGATAGCATACGGAGCCTCCCTGGCCACCCATGTGCCTAGGGGCTGCAAGGATCTGGCAGCCACTTTGGGATCCATGCAGAGGTAGGGCAGGCAGGGAGCCTGCCTTAGCCCCGGGCCCCTGATGTGCTGCTGACTGGACTTTTAACAGCCTGGTCGGTGAGGCCAACAGGAGCCACCAGAGTCCCTTTTCGACTGGGTGTTCCGGTCAAAACCCAGATGCCTGGCAACTCTAATACAGACCTATAGCTATAATAGCATCTGCAGGCATGTTTCCATTATTGCCTGACAGCCAAGATAGAAAAAACCCACCTTTGCCACCTGCATGGATCTTTTACATGAGCTAAGCCCTGGGTCCAGCATTTCGCCTGTGTGGAGGGATCAAGAAGGTTTTAGCTTCATTAGCTTCACTATGGGCCCAATACTGCTGCCAACTGAGTCAGTGGCAAAACTGTCTGGCTTCAGAGGTACAGGCCCTTGCCCTAGGAGACTCATAGACTTTAAGGTCAGAAGGGACCATTATGATCGTCTAGTCTGGGCTCCTGCACAACGCAGGCTATAGAATCTCACCCACCCACTCCTGTATCAAACCTGTGTCTGAGCCATTGAAGTCCCCAAATCATCGTTTAAAGACTTCAAGGTGCAGAGAATCCTCCAGCAAGTGACCAGTGCCCCCACGCTGCAGAGGAAGTTAAAAAACCTCCAGGGCCTCTGCCAATCTGCTCTGGAGGAAAATTCCTTCCCGACCCCAAATATGGCAATCAACTAAACCCTGAGCATGTGGGCAAGACTCACCAGCCAGATACCAGTCAGGAAAGAATTCTCTGTAGTAACTCTGATCCCACGGCATCTAACATCCCATCACAAGCCATTGGTCATATTTACCGCTAATAGTCAAAGACCCATCTCATTATACCATCCCCTCCATAAGCTTATCAAGCTTAGTCTTGAAGCCAGATATGTCTTTTGCCGGATATACACAATGAAGCAATAACACTGTTTTTAGAGAAACATTTTAGCAAAGGCAATGCCTGCTAAAGCATATTAAACACACTTATTGAAAAACCAGATGTGGCCACAATGGGATATATATATATATATATATATATATATATATATATATATATATATATATATAAAGCTTATAGTTTTCTGGGATGTACTTGAAGAAGAATGGATAAGCACTGTAAAGTGAGACATTTGCAAATAAACAGTGCATAGAGCACTGCCATCTTTTGGTCATTTTTAGTAAAAGCGACTTTGCCATTTAGAAGAAGAAAATAGATGTTTTCGCCCCTCAGCTCATAGAGAGCCGAGAATTACATTAGCAAGTTACATTAGCAATCTGTTCCCACGGTCTCTCAAATTTAATCTCTCCCCTTCCCCCCCCCCCCGCCCTCCATTTCCTTTACTTTGTGGGAGAAGGGGCTATTTATCAATTTGGGAAGAGTGGTTTAATGACTTTTGATGTATTTGTTTTATTATTAGGTCATGTTTTTTGTTTGAAATTTGTAATTTTTATGGTGCTCAGAAAGCTTCAGGTTTGAGCAGTGTGGGAATAAAAAGGAATGTATTGTTATTATGTTTTATAGTCACACATTGACAGGATTTTATTTAGGGTATTGTGATAACCGGGTTTGCCAACAATTCTTGAGATGACAAATTTGACTAAAATCTATAGATGTACCTGGTATAGCCATAGTTATTGAAAATGTCTTTAAAAACCACAGCCAAAGAAATGCTTTAAATTCAGAATTGGAAACCATATCCTGTGAGATTCAGAGAGCTTCTAGCAAGATACTAAAGGACCTCAACTCCTATTAGCTTCTACAAATCCTTAATGTAGGGAATCATTTTTCAGTTGCAGGTAGGGGCCAAATCTTGGTTTCCTTTGAAGTCAAACCAGAGCTATCCTTGAGAAAAGATTTGGTTGAAAGTTTTCAGAGTCACATTTTCTACTTTCCTACATTGACTACTGAATTCACTTCCAATTTTTGTTCAATGCATGAATATATGAAAAAACAACAAAAAGCGATTCTCGAAAGTTATAGCAAATTAATATACATACTCAAAGGAGCACTAAATGAAGCATATAATCATTATTCCTGCAGTCAAAAGCACTGAAGCCTTTCAAAAAGTATAAAGTAGCATGATCATATTTCAAGTTTCCAAATAAAGGACACTGCTGGAGTGGGGAAAATATAGCAATACCATACCATACCACCCTTACTTCTGCACTGCTGCTGGAGGAGGCACTGCCTTCAGAGCTGGGTGACCGGCCAGCAGCCATCACTCTCCAGTCGCCCAGCTCTGAAGGCAGCGCCTCCACCAGCAGCAGCACAGAACTAAGGGTGGCAATACCATACCATCTCATGACTCCCCCTCCCTCCCCACAATAGTCTTGAAATCCCTTCTTGGGTCAGGACCCCCAGTATGGGGAACACTGAGCTAGGGGAAACAAAAAGGCCTAATTCTGCCAGGTACTGAGTGGTTCCATCTCACACTGAAGTAAATAGGAGCTGAGAGGTGGTGCACAACACCTGGCATGATCAGATCCTCCCAGAATACAGTTGCCGTCACATTTCCTTTCATTATACAACAGTTAAAGAAAATGCTCACCTCTCTACCTCGGGTAACACTTTTGTGGGGGTTTCCAGGACAAATTTTCTCACTGAGAAAGAACCCGAAGTCCATTTTAATATCTGACCTTCCTTTTGTATTTATTTATGATCTCAAATCCCTGGGGGATGGGGGATTTTAATGTCAGGATTCACCAAAGTGTGTCAATCATA
Organism: Malaclemys terrapin pileata; assembly: GCF_027887155.1. NCBI lineage: Eukaryota > Metazoa > Chordata > Testudines > Emydidae > Malaclemys > Malaclemys terrapin. The sequence continues at coordinate 97,967,798 of NC_071509.1, forward strand.
TTTGAAAAGTTGCCCATATTTCCCAGAGGATAGGAGTCAGGGGATTATTTTAACTACTGCATTAGACCCTTAGAGTTATTTTTTCAAAGCTTTGGTTGTGGAGTTCAAAACACAAATCCTGTTATTGTTACAGGATTAGTGCACATAACTTCCTAACACTGCTTTGAAAATGTAGCCAAGAAATATTTGTATGTAGTTTTTGGAATTAACATGGGCTGTGGTTATTGGCCAGTATTACAACAGCACTGCCACATACAGAGCTGTTGATGTTCTGTTTACAGTCACCAATTCAAATCTGTTTGTTTGTTTGTTTAACTGTGTGTGATGAAGTGGAATGTTTATGAAAAATGCATGACAAGACTGCAACTTCCACTTAACTCCTCTGTTGCTGTACAGTCAAATGACCAATCTTCTTTTTGTTAACACCATTTGTCTATTTTTCATTTTTGTCCAAACTGCAGTGGAGAAGTTTAAAAAAGGCTTTCTAAAGTTGGAGTGAACAGTTAACACTAGGAACTTCATTTTGCTGACACTCATAAAAACCTGAAGCCTTCCTTTCGGTTCTGGAATCAACCCACTTCTACTGATTCTCTAGCCCTGTCCAGTCTGATTACATTAAACTCTCCCTTTCTGAGTTATTTATTTAAAAAAAAATCTGAAAATGTCATTATGTCCCTACACAGCATAAGCAGTTAAAAAGCAGACCTAAAGCAGAATTTGTTGAACACTACCAACTAACATCTATAAGCAGTCTGTAACTTCCTTGTGTAGAGCCGGTCTCTCTTTATGTGATTTTACAGCACTTAGCACAATTGTGATTGTGGTCCATGGGTTCTACTGTGGTAAAAATGTTAACCACTGCCCCAAAGAGCTTAAAATTTATCTTCTGTGTTTGTATAACACCCAGCACAATGAGGTCAGAATCCAGAACAGGGCCTCCAAGCATTACTTATTTCAAATTATTAATAAATACTTTTGATAAGCAAATGTAGGACAAAAAGATATGTTCCATACTGCTTAACATGCAGCACTTAACAATTGCAGCAAAAAATTTGATTGTGTTTTAAAAAAAGGCACCAAACTGTGAAACTAACAGCACTAATATTGTTGGGGAAGAGTCAACATAGTTTTTGTAAAGGGAAATCATAGCTCACCAATCTGCTAGAATTCTTTGAGGGGGTCAACAAGCATGTGAATAACGGGGATCCAGTAGATATTTACATATTTAGATTTTCAGAAACCCTTTAAAATTACAGACTAATTATAGATGTTAGTTGGTAGTTTCCCCCACCAAAGGCTCTTAAGCAAAGTAAGTTGTGATGGGATAAGAGGGAAGGTCCTCTCATGGATTGGTAACTAGTTAAAAGATAGGAAACAAAGGATAGGAATAAAAGGTCAGTTTTCAGAATGGAGAGAGGTAAATAGTGGTATGCCCCAGAGGTCTGTACTGGGACCAGTACTATTCGACATATTCATAAAATGATCTGGAAAAAGGGGTAAACGGTGAGGTAGCAACATTTGCAGATGATACAAAACTTCTCAAGATAGTTATGTCCCAGGCAGACTGCGAAGAGCTACAAAGGATCTCTCAAAACTGGGTGACTGGGCAACAAAATGGCAGATGAAATTCAATGTTGATAAATGCAAAATAAAGCACATTGGAAAACATAATACCAACTATACATATAAAATGATGGGGTCTAAATTAGCTGTTACCACTCAAGAAAGATCTTGGAGTCATTGTGAATAGTTCTCTCAAAAGTTCCACTTAGGGTGACCAGATGTCCTGATTTTATAGGGACAGTCCTGATATTTGGGGCTTTGTCTTTTAGGGTGTCTATTACCCCCACACACTCTGTCCCGATTTTTCACACTTGCTGTCTGGTCACCCTATATTCACTCAATGTGCTGCAGCAGTCAAAAAAGCGAACAGAAGGTTGGGAATCATTAAGAAAGGGATAGATAATAAGACAGAAAATATCACATTGCCTCTATATAAATCCATGGCATACCCACATCTTAAATACTGCATGCAATTTTTAAAGACAAAGTAACTCTCTGGCCATATCCCAAGTTTCTCCCTACTTTCTCTGCACTTTCCAAATGAATCAACAGATCCATCTCCCTGTTTTTTCCCTAAAACCACATTGTGACAACAGGGAGACGATTCTGCATATGCTAGATGTTAGGACACGAGCATTCTACTTGAACAGGACTAAGGACTTTAGGAAATCCACTAAACTCTTCCTTTCATCCACAGAAAGATCAAAAAGCTCTGTGATATCGGCTCAAAGACCATCCAAATGGGTCTTTGGTTGCATTAATCACTGTTATCAAGGGCACAACCTGCTTCCATCCAGAGTCCATAAGCACTCCACGAGATCAATTTCTACCCAGGTCACGTTCCTTAAAGATTATTCCTATCTCAGTAATCTGTAGAGCAATGACTTGGGCCTCAGCCCATACTTTCGCAGAACATTATGTGATCACTGAAGATTTGGCCCCCGATGCCACCTTCGACTCAAGAGTACTCTCTGTAGTAACAGACTCCACTCTGAAGTCCCAGCCTCCAGTGGTGGGTACTGCTCGGGAGTCCCCTACAGTGGAGCACCCATAGGGACACTACTCGAAGAAGAGGGTACCAAGCGGTAATAATGAGGCCTGTATGGCTGGAGGGGAGATAATAAATCAAAAGGAAACAGGACCAAATAACAGTTTAGAGGAGTGTTACTAACAAGTTAGACTTATAGCCACCAGAATGATTTAACTGCTTGAATGTATAAACATGGCTTTTGTAGAAGAAGGGAGAGGGAATGGGGGAAGGGAGGGGGGGAAGAAGGAGGAATTTAGCTGTGAAATGTAATTGCTTGCTACTTGCTTAAGGTAAACTACTGTAGGAGACAGGGAGGGTGAAGGGAGGGGGTGGGTGAAGAGAAAAGTCTAGCTGCTGAATGTATAAAAAGGGAAAAAACGGTTTGTCTCAGTGTGCTTGATCTGAGACGGGCCTGTCTCCTTGCACCGCTTTGAGATCTCAAATAAACTTTTTTTGCTTCTCCACCCTGGTGTGTTCGCTGGCGCGAAGCACACCGGGCAACGAACCCCGCTATTGCTGTCCTCGGGCCCTCTGTGCCGGCAACACCCAGACAGGGAGGGAAACTAAAGATCTTTTTCTTTGTCTTTTTTTCTTAATCCCAAAGGAGTTAAAAAACAAAACAAAAACCAACAAAACAAAAAAACCCACTACTATTAAGGAGAACAAAAGAAACAAAAACAACTTCTACTTATGCTAATGACACAGATAAGGGAGGGAGGACTGCTCCCTCTCTTGGAGGCCAAAGGCGGTTGGGAAGGAAGTGAGTGGGGTTTGCCTGCACAGTGCTAGAGGCAGACCCCAAGGGAGGGAGAGCACATGCACAGGCTCAATGGACACTGCTACCAAAAATCTCCGATTAGAAGCGCAGCGGCACACATACACCTACAATGGAGCATCCATAGGGACACTACTCGAAAAAGAAGCTTCATTCAGTGCAAATATCTCCAGTATGTCAGGAAAGATAAAAAGATTGATGTCTTAAATCAAATACACGTGCAAGTTCTCCCCAACTTGAAAGCCAATCTCACTTAAAAGCAAGTTCATCTGCTATTTAGAGTATCCAGCCAGCTCCTAGTTAGTACTCTACCACATATTTTTGTCAACTGAATCAGAACATCTAAAGGCTAATCCACTTCTTCAAAAAAAATATGCTGGATGAAATTCTAGCCACAGTGAAGCCAATGGGAATTTTGCCATTGACTTCAAAGAGACCAGGATTTTACCTGCTGGGATGAAGATAAAGGTTAAGTTACATCACAGTCTAGTGCAGTGGTAGGAGGAACATGAGAACACAAACTGTCCAATCAGGGGCCACATAGGTAACTTGCCAGAAGCTTATGGACCAAACCTAATTTTCATAAAAACGAGTAGACTACAATAGCTCTCCTCTGTGATACATAAGTGCAGCCAACACAGCAACAGTGCTGAAATGCAATCCATAGCTTTTACAGGCCCCGCCATTCAGTGCTCAGCCTTGAGCAGAGAGGCTTGGTCACTTGATTCAAGATCGAGATTTATATCAGAATCTGCGATATTTATTGGTCACACATCTACATTAAAGAGACAGGCTGCTAGCCTGCTGTAGACTATTTTGGCTACCTCTGGACTAAATCTATCATTGACCTCTGCCTTCATCTTCCTTTTCATAAAAATATTCTAGAATTTAAACATAATGCAAATAGAAAAAAACAGAGATGTTTTTCTTTTCTTCACTAAGTAATGATAATTTCCTTTTTGTGCTGGTGGAATAAATATGGACACCATAACCAAAAGTCTCTCAGCCATTTGTGCAAAGTTCTTTTTGGTGTGATTAAATATCAAATAGTTCTTGAAGTATCCATTTATAAAATTAGAATTTCAAATGCTTATTTCACTGTTGAAAATCCTATATTATTTTCAGACAGCTAAGCTATAATTCCCCACAATCCTTAAACCGCAGTGGCCAAAGTCCCACCATCATCCATTAGTCAAGGATAGCGACTATGTCATTTGTAATAAGCTTTGACAGACAGGGCAGGAGATGTGGAGAGTATTTTCCTGTGTCAAGTGACACAGAAGTGCTGCCTACAAGAAACAGCACTGAGAAGTGGCAGATATTAAAGAAAAGGGGAAACATAAAATGTACAATGACGACTATGAAGCAGGCCAGTCAGAACTTTCACTGAGGCAGTATTTCTTGATTGTTGCTAGGATCCAGAACAAAAAAAAAAAAAAAAAAAAAAATACTGTAATTTGCAACCCATTATGGAATAGAGTCCAAAACAGAATACATCCTCACATGAGCCATACATTTAGAAGTGCCTGCTTGGGACTGACTTCTTAAGGATTTGCTGTTCAAGCCCAAAGTAATAATTTAGTTTCTAATCTTGCAAAGACTTATGCACATGTGTATCTTTATACACATGTGTATCTTTATACACGAGCAATCCCATGAAATCAATGGTACTATATGAATAGAGTTAAGCATGTGCATAATTTTGGTATACATTAGGGTCCTGATTTTGTAAAGTACAAGAGTAAATTCACTTTTAGGACAAACAGTGGAATGTGACCATATGCATAAATGTTGCATACAAAAAGATACATTAAAAGAACATTAAGTTTACAAAGTCAAGCACTCAAAAGTAAGGAATCCCAGAGTTAAGGTTCCCTGTGCAAAATAAATAGCCAGAGTGACATTTTCAATTCTCATTGTCTTCATCAGCTGCTTTATAGTAAGTGACAGAACGCGATCAGATATGAGGATATTCAAAGCCAAACCCAGCAACTGTCTCCATCAACACTGCTTTTGTTTTGGTGACTTTATTGGTAAGGACATATTATTAGAATGAAAGACCAATGAAGCATGTTTTCCAAGGAATGCTACTACACTGATCACATGGGCGCCAAAAGCTTTGGTGACATGATAAGATTGCCAGTAATAGATATAAACTGAATATCCATCCAGATCACCTTACGGACCTAACCAGAGATTGATCAGGTGGCACTGATGCTTCTGCAGATCCCAGGTAACTGAAGTTGGGCACCCAGAAAATCATAGAATCATAGAATATAAGGGTTGGAAGGGACCTCAGGAGGTCATATGGTCCAACCCCCTGCTCAAAGCTGGACCAACACCAACTAAATCATCCCAGCCAGGGCTTTGTCAAGCCTGATCTTAAAAACCTCTAAGGAAGGAGATTCTACCACCTCCCTAGGTAACCCATTCCAGTGGTTCACCACCCCCCTAGTAAAAAAGTTTTTCCTAATATCCAACCTAGACCTCCCCCACTGCAACTTGAGACCATTACTCCTTGTTCTGTCATCTGGTACCACTGAGAACAGTTTAGATCCATCCTCTTTGGAACCCCCTTTCAGGTAGTTGAAAGCAGCTATCAAATCCCCCCTCATGCTTCTCTACTGCAGACTAAACAGTCCCAGTTCTCTCAGCCTCTCCTCATAAGTCATGTGCTCCAGCCCCCTAATCATTTTTGTTGCCCTCCGCTGGACCCTTTCCAATTTTTCCACATCCTTCTTGTAGTGTGGGGTCCAAAACTGGACATAGTACTACAGATGAAGCCTCACACACAATTAGTGACATCTATAAAAGTTGGGTTTAAGTAACTTGACAAGCATCACACAGAAACTCAGTGGCAGAGATAGGATAAAATTCACTTCTCCTCACTGATATTCAACTACATAAACCACAAAACTATTCTCTGTCTTCTTCACTGTGCACTTTCCAACTTCTGCAACAAATTAAAGGGGTCCTACAGCCAGTGCCTTATTACCTACATAACTCTGATTCATTTCCTAAACACTGTCCATCCTGTACACTTTGGAACCCTAACATTCTTTCAACTGTTTTTTGGGCGTAATTTCCAAGATTCTTAAAACAAACAAAAACCTTGAAAACAGAGAAATTCCATCATTTGGAACCATATTGACTCCCATATAATTCCTAAAGTAATCTTAGAACCCTTAGATACACAGCACAGACTTCTGCCATTTGGGGCTAATGCAGTTACTGATAGCAGCAGTAGGTTATTGTCCTGTATGTGAGTCAGCCACTAGGGAGGGATGAGGCAGACATTTTTCCAGGGAGTTTCACAGATATTTGCTGACAGCAGAGGGATGTTGAGACTCAAGAATCTTTGGTTCTATTCCAAGTTCTAAGAGGATTGTATCCAGTGATGACAGAGATATTTAACCCCAGGTCTCTTCAGCAGTCATAACAAACACTTCCACCCTACACCCGAGTCAACGCCGTGTCTCAGTCCCAACCACCTACTGGGTCTCCCTCAGCTCTCTGTCCCAGTCTCTGCATCCACATCCACATCTCCATGTCCCAGTTCTCATTTCCCTCCCCTTCATCCCAGTCCCCCACTCCCATTTGGCCCCTTGTCCCAATCTCCTCTGTTATCACCACCCCAAGGCCTGGCTCCTCACCCCTCTGTACTCTAATCAGGCAACTTCCTCCTCCTTCTCCAGGCTTCCTGGCAGTGGGCCCAGCAGCAGAGGGAGCACTGAGAGCACAGGAGAGACAATCTTCCTATTCTCAGGTCCTGTGCCTGGCATCACAGCAGCCCCTGACTGTGAGATGCATCAATTGCTGGGAAAGTCCACCTCAACCTCTGCAATCACAGGGAGGGAGCATGATCAGTGAAAATGTAATCATTTGAGAATTTAGCTGCCAAACTAACAGATATTTCAAAAATTTATAACTTGGCCCAAACTGTGGAGATTTTCAAAGGATACTAAAAGACATCCCTAACATCAGGATGAGCACCTCTAGCACTACTAGATATCAATAATATAAGGAGGAAGGGTTAGAAACCATAGGCAAATTATGTTTCCCTGCAGGAAGGCATTCTGTAAGTAGCTGCTGAGCAGACAGAAGGAGGGGATGACTTGGAGCACAGAATGCTCCACATCTACTTACTACACAGCCGAGATAATGACCTAGACAGGCAGGGTGACCAGATGTCACGATTTTATATGTACAGTCCCGATTTGGAGCTTTTTCTTATATAAAGGCATCTATAACTCCCCACTCCCATTCCAATTTTTCACACTCTATCTGGTCACCCTATAGACGGTGTGTGGTGGTGGTCTGTTTTTGCTTTCCAGCAATGTAAGACCAGTTGTTAAAGTTATAGGTATTATACTGGAAAGTGTGGGGCAATCTTAACTACAGACTTCACTACCTGTGCCACTTATAACAGGAGTTGGGTAACCACATTATACAGTAACAAATATAGTAGATAGAGGAATATCAAAGGTAGTTAAGGGCTTCTTCAAGATGGGGATGAGCTTGGAGGAAAAACATATGGCCTTTTAAAACATTTGTAAGTGACAATTATTTTTATTAAATATTTTAATTTTTTTTTTTTACTTTTAATTTTCCCTTCCAATAGTTTCCACTTTAAAAAAAAAGAAATCTGGTTAGGTTTTTTAAAAACAACCTCTCTTTTAGTGCATAAGCTAATATGACTGCTATATGTACTTCTCTTTGCATGTGACCATTATCAATAGTATAATAACTGTTGGTGATCTCTGATGGCTCTATAATTCAATTATAATATTGTTGCTTGGCCATATAATATACTACCAGGAATCAAGAGGAGATTTTCAAAATTATTTCTCAATATATAGTTTTTGAGAGGAGATTATTAAAATGTGTAATCTTTAAATAGCTCAAATTTAAGCCCTAAACTAATTAAGAATATATATTACAAAACAAACATACTGCAACCGTAGGGTCCAACCCTACTCCCACTGAAGTCAAAGAGAGGTTTGATCATTAATACCAAATGGGAGCAGAAACTGAACCACAGTATAATTACATGGGTTAACAGACTGTACCTCTCAAATGGCCCTCACCTCAAGAGATATCATTCAAGTTAGTCCCAAAGTCACCAACATTTTACACAAATGTGGTGTCCTCATCCTTTTATCACTGAAAATTGATACACAGGACCACTGGTGGTTCACTACTCGGTGTCAGTTACTCAATGGGGGAGGGAGTAAGAGACACAGGACGGAAACAATAACAGAAAATGTGAAAATGAAAGAAGTGCTAAATGACCTTTTTGTTTCAATTTTCACCAAAAAGTTTAGTAGCAACTGGACACCTAACAATGAATGCCAGTGAAAATGAGGTAGAATAAGAGGCTAAAAAGACAGAGAGAAAGAACAAGTTAATTACTTAGACAAGTTAGATGTCTTCAAGTCACCAGAACCTGATGAAATACATCCTAGAATACACAAGAAGCTGACTGAGGAGATATCTGAGCCATTAGCAATTATCTTTGAAAAGTCATGGAAGGTGGGCGAGATTCTAGAGGACTGGAAAAGGGCAAACATAGCACCAATCTATAAAAAAAGAGAATAAGGAAAACTCAAGAAATTACAGAGCAGTCTTCTTAACTTCAGCACCCAGAAAGATAATGGAGCAAATAATTAAGCAATCAATTTGCAGACACCTGGAAGATAAGGTGATAAGTAACAGTCATCATGGATTTGTCCAGAACAAATCATGTCAAACCAACCTAATAGCCCTCTTTGACAAGGTAACAAGCCTTGTGGATGGGGTGGCAAGCAGTAGATGTTGTATATCTTGACTTTAGTAAGGCTTTTGATACTGTTTCACATGACCTTCTCATAAACAAACTAAGGAAATACAACCTAGATGGAGCTACTATAAGATGGTGCATAACTAGTTGGAAAACCATTCCCAGAGAATCATCATCAGTGGTTCACAGTCAAGCTGGAAGGTAATATCAAATGGGGTCCTGCAGGGATCAGTTCAATACCTTCACAGTACACTTATAAAGCTGGGAGGGGTTGCAAGTGCTTTGGAGGATAGGATTAAAATTCAAAATGATTGGGACAAACTGGAGAAGTGATCTGAGGTCAACAGGATGAAATTCAACAAGGACAAATGCAAAGTACTCCACTTAGGAAAGAATAATCAGTTGCACACATACAAAATGGGAAATGACTGCCTACGAAGGAGTATTGCGGAAAAGGATCTTGGAGTCATAGTGGATCACAAGCTAAATATGAGTAGTGTAACAGTTGCAAAAAAACATAATTCTAGGACGTATTAGCTGGATTGTTGTAAGCAAGACAGGAGAAGTAATTCTTCCACTCTACTCTGCGCTGATTAGGCCTCAACTGGAGCAGTGGCATCCAGAACTGTGTGCCACATTTCAGGAAATGTGTGTACAAATTGGAGAAAGTCCAGAGAAGAGCAACAAAAAGGATTAAAGGTTTAGAAAACATGACCTATGAGGGAAGATTGAAAAATATTGGTTTGTTAGGCTGGAGAAGAGAAGCCTGAGAGGGCAGGGCCGGCTCCAGGCACCAGCTTAACAAGCAGGTGCTTGGGGCGGCCAAGGGAGGGGGCGGCACCTGCAGCACTTCAGGGGTGGCAGGTCCCTCACTCCCTCTAGGAGCGAAGGACCTGCCGCCACTGATCATGGCTTTTTTTTTTTTTTTTTTTTTGGCCCCAATTGCCGCCACCGGTCACGATTGAGGTTGTGGCTTTTTTGGGGGGGGGCACGGCAGGAGCCGGCGCTGTGAGAGGGGACATAACCTTTTATGTACTTGAAAACTGTTGTTACAAGGAGGAGGGATAAAATTGTTCTTCTTAACCTCTGAGGATAGGACAAGAAGCAATGGGCTTAAATGGGCAGCGAGGACAGTTTAGGTTGAACATTAGGAAAAACTTCCTGTCAGAGTAGTAAAACACTGGAATAAATTGCCTAGGCAGGTTGTGGAATATGCTTCATTAGAGATTTTTAAGAGCAGGTTAGACAAACTTGTCCTGGTCTAGATACTACTTAGTCTTGCCTTGAGTGCAAGGGACTGGACTAGAAGACCTCTCAAGGTCCCTTCCAGTCCTATGATTCTATGAAAAGCACTCCTTTGTTATGCACCACTGAAGGAGCACAAAGGACAGTGGTTTTTGCATCCATGAAAGCTGGATATTGGCCTTGGGAGCTGGTGATGCTGAGAGATAGTTTTAGACAAGAAGCTTATCTTAGACAAAGCTTTGAGCCTGCTAATGCTATGTTTAGTCTCTTAAAAGCGCGTGTTACTTTTGTTTTATTTGTAACTATATCTGTTTCCAATATCATTGCTCAGTATCACTTAAATAACTATCATAAGTAGATTTCAGTGTTTAATATTAAACAAAGTATGAAGTCTCTGTTGAATGAAAGAAGCTGGTTTATACACAGTCTCTTCGGAGATAAACTTGGTAATTTCTGAGAGTGTTCATTAACAGGCTCTGAATGCTGCTGGGGGATCAGAAACTGGAGTGCACTAAATGTTACCTGCAAGGGAAAGTAAAGGCTGACAGAGCTTGGGAGGAGATTGGTTGGGTGGCTAACTGACTGGGTATTAGGGAACTTGAACTGACATACAATTTAACATGAGCAAGTCTCTCTTGTGCTAAGGCAGAGGGGTAACTAGATGACCAATAGTTCTGGGCACCCTGAGAAAGTATCACAGTGATTTACATCGAAAATAAGCAAGCATGAAACTGAGATAGACTGAATCCCAAATCACATTAATTTTACCGCATAAATAATTTGTGTCCTTCATATTGTGCCGTAGTCATACATTGCATGCCGCATTTAGACCCGAGCAGGTTGGGAGGCATGAAGCAGGGTGTGCGAATGATACTTTTGAGAAGCAGTGTAGTCCAGTGGTTAGGGCACTGGACTGGGATTCCAGTTACCTAATGTGACCGAATGCACCCCGTATTAACACCCTACATACTATTGTAATAATCTTTGCACAAAATATGCCTTGTCAGATATCATTTTAAAACTAATAGCTCACTGGTCAATAGTATCATGGTGAAATGGGTGTAGCAACATCATATGTAAAGTTATGAACATAAGCTGAAATTATGCCTGAAATGTATTTATCAGACAAGTCTGGGGAGTGGATAAACCTATTCCTTAAAAGACAAAGGACAAGCTAACACCTCTAGCCAGGTGTCATCAAAGTTGATTGGCAATCACCACTCAAGTGGCCATTCTTTGGCAATGGGGGGGTGGGGTGGGGAGGGAAATCAGGAACTGACTGATCTGCATTTTAAGAAACGACAATATGGAATTTCTTTCACCACAAGACTCCATGTCTCCATCCTCACAGGAGGAAGGAACTTTGTCCCTCAGGAATATGCATTTAAAAGGGGACTAGACTAGAAAGTGAATAGGAAAAACACCCCCATATTTTCTCTCTCACCCACCTGAGAAGACAAAGGAACCAGCCTTTTGACTTTGGGAGTGTTCCTGACAAGAATTTGGTTAGTGATGTTGCTGGGAACATAAGGATTTTACCTTGAACCAAGTTTTAATTACTAGAAAGCATTTTATCTTTATTTCTCTTGTAACCATTTCTGAGTTTAATGCCTTATACTCATAGTGTTCCTCTTTGTAGTTAAATAAACTAGTTTTATTCTTTAAATCAAAAATAATACAGAGATGTGTTTAAACTGAATGGTTTGATAACTCCAATTAAGGTAGTGTGTTGTCTCTTGACATAATATCTGAATTGTCCTGAAGAGGGCTGGACAGTGCAGCACACACATTGCGGGGGAGGCATTTGGACTGGGAATGTGTTGGGGACCCTGCAAGTTGTAACCAAGGTGGGTGGAAGCCAGAGTGTGACTGCTGAAGTGTTGCTGACGGGACACATACACACGCACTCACTTTGTTTGTAAGGGGCCCAGGTTGGGACTTACAGCAGCAAAGCATTATGAGGCACCCAAGGTTGCACAGGTGGTGATTTAAACCTCATTAGTCTGGAGTGCACCCCAGCATGAGACACCCAGGTCCTGTTCCTGGATGCCCTTGAGCAAGTAATTACACCTGTTTCTTGGTTTCCGTCCCACCTTTTGTCTGTCTTGTGTATACCAGTCAGCTCTTCTCTCTTTCTGTGTGTGCACAGTACCCATCACAATAGGGCCCCAATTTGAGATGATGCTGGTAGGTGCTACTGAAATATAAATAGCTTTCAAGAACGCTTCAGCCTGGCCTTTAAATTTTTTTAGTGCACAGTTTTGAGTTTGTCCCTGGTGTCCATATTAAATAAAACAACTTGGGGAAACAGAAAAAGTGTATCATCTAAATGACTGAAATGTATGTTGTGTTAAATTACTGATTTAAATTTATGGAGCAGGTAGAATTTCGGTAATTACTGTTCTAACCCATGTCCCCACAAGTATGAGTTACTGCAGGCTGTGTGCGCAGTAGTTTATGTAATACATCATGGCCAAGTTCATGTACAAACACCACAGTGATCCATGGGGACTGAACCTCAGGACTTTCAGCACCAAAACCAGAGGTCTTTATAACTTCAGATGAAGGAGTTCCTTTAAGTGTATAGTCATTGGGAAAACAATGTTTATAGTTAGAAGGGAACACCCAAGATCAGAGATACAAGGCGGGGAAATAGAGCAAGATTGCTGATGGGTACATTTTAAGCACTGTATTATTAAAATTGCTGCTCCCAGATTATATGCAACTCCCTCCTTTCTCTGGTTATTTTAAGCCCTAGGGAAAAGCAACTAAAGGGAGACATACTCACAGTAGGCCAGTTTCTTATATTTACACCATTTCCCCCCACAGCACTGTAGAATGTTCCCTTGAGATTAGTATCACAAATGGCAGACAGCAGATGACAAAGAAACAGGGGATCTGAATTGTGGAAAACTGGGGCCTCCATGCAGATTGCCCTTGCTTCCTTCAGATCCTTGAGATCCACAGGGATGACTGCAGGAAGTTCTAGCCTTTTATTTATGTATTGTAACGCCCTTATGTAGATGTTAAGAATAGGAATAATGATGCCCTACGTTTATTACAAAACATTTAAAGATTAATTTTCTACATTTAAACCCATTTCTTTCTCCCTTTCCACAATGTTAGTAACTCTTATCAAAGATAAACCCTGTGTACACTAGAAAGCAAAATAGCAAGAGTAAGTAAGTGAAAATGAAAGCTACTTCTGTCACACTAACTTGATGAGACAAGAATGGAAATAATTAGGGCTTCAGTTAATTGCAGTTAACTCATGCGATTAACACAAAAAATTAATTCTGCTTAATTGCAGTTTTAATCGCTTTGTTAAGCAATAGAATATCGAGTGAAATTTATTAAATATTTTTGGATATTTTTCTACATTTTCAATATATAGATTTCAATTACAACATAATACAAAGTGTACAGTGCTCACTTCATATTATTTTTGATCATTTTTAGAGTGCAAATATTAAATACTATTTTCCAATTCACCTCATACAAGTACTAGAGTGCAATCTCTTATGAAAGTGCAACTTACAAATGTCAATTTTGTTACATAACTGCACTCAAAAACAAAACAATGCAGACTTTAAAGTTTTACAAGTCCACTCAGTCCTACTACTTGTTCAGCCAATCACCAAGACAAACAAGCTTATTTACATTTACAGGACATAATGCTGCCTGCCTATGTTTTACAAGGTCACCAGAAAGTGAGAAGATGTTCACATGGCACTGTTGTAGCCAGCATTACAAGATATTTATGTGCCAAATGGTCTAAAGATTCATATGCCCCTTCATGCTTTGGCCACCATTCCAGAGGACATGCTTCCATGCTGATGATGCTCATTAAAAAAAAAATGCATTAATTAAATTTTGGAGGAGAATTGTACGTCTCCTGTTTTACCTGTATTCTGCCATATATTTCGTATTATAGCAATCTCGGATGATGACCCAGTACATGTTGTTCATTAAGAAAACTTTCACTGCAGATTTGACAAAATGCAAAGAAGGTACCAGTGTGAGATTTCTAAAGATAGCTATGATACTTGACCCCAAGTTTAAGAATCTGAAGTGCCTTCCAAAATCTGAGAGGGACTAGGTGTGGAGAATGCTTTCGGAAGTCTTAAAAGAGCAACACTCCATAGTGGAAACTACAGAACCCAAACCATCAAAAAAGAAAATCAACCTTCTGCTGGTGGCATCTGCCTCAGAGGATGAAAATGAACATACGTCAGTCTGTACTGCTTTGGATCATTATTGAGCAGAACCCTTCATCAGCCTGGACACATGTCCTCTAGATCGGTGATTGAAGTATGAAGGGACATATGAATCTTTAGACCATTTGGCATGTAAATATCTTGTAATGCTGGCTACAACAGTGCCATGTAAACACCTGTTCTCACTTCCAAGTGACATTGTAAACGAAGCAGACAGTAAAGTCTCCCGCAAATGTAAATAAACTTGTTTGTCTGAGTGATTGGCTGAACAAGTAGTATGATTGAGTGGACTTAAAAGGCTCTAATGTTTTACACTGTTGTGTTTTTGAATGCAGGGTTTGGGTTTTTTTTAAGCCTAATTCTACATTTGTAAATTCAACTTTCATGATAAAGAGATTGCACTACAGTACTTTAAATGAGGGAATTGAAAAATACTATTTGTTTTTTACAGTGCAAATATTTGTAATAAAAAATATATACTGAGCACTTTACACAGTGTATTCTGTGTTGTAATTAAATCAATATATTTGAAAATGTAGAAAACATCCAAAAATATGTAAATAAATGGTATTCTAGTATTAACAGCACAATTAATTTTTTTAATCGCTTGACAGCCCTAGAAATAATGCACACCGTCAGTGTGTGGGCTAGAATAGGAACAAAACATCTGTTTTAAACTCAGGACAAAAACAAGGGGTGGGAAGGGGAATTAGTGGTGACATTTTAGTCCTATTGACACAGATCAGAAACATTCTGGCTACATGCAGGTCTTTAACCATGAAGGATACTTCAGGAAGTCTTTTTTTTTTTATTATTATTATTAAGTTAGCTGGCAATTACCCTCTATTTCTTCTTTGATCATTGCTGAACTGAAAGCTTTATGGTCAAACTCGCACTGTTATCTTTACCATCTATTCTCAGTGTGAATTTGAAGTAACAGTCAAGGAGGCTGTAATCCAGACAGGAAAAAAAAACAAAAAAAACACACCACTATTCTTTGGCAGCAGCAGAACAGGTTGTCCAGGGCTATCAGAGGTAAAACAAAAGGCATCTGGGTTTAAGTGATGAAAACAGACAGTCCCTATGACTTAATTAAGGCAGCTGGGGGAAGAAGAAGGGGAAAAAAAAATACAGGGACTGATTTTGCCTCCCTTACTCATTACCTTATTACGCAATTGTTCCACTGATATCTGAGGAATGCTCAGTGAGAGTAAGGGTGGCAGAATCAGACTCATGGTTCATTAGTAGCAATGTAAGCTAATATAAACCAATCAAGGGGAGATTAAACTCATGTTTCCATTGTGTGTTTCTGCCATGTTATTTTAATAGCATGCATAAGCCTGCAAAATCAAAGCATGAAGCTAACAAAGCCTGATTGATTAAAGAGATACCATTTTTTCCTGATTGGGCAACTTCAACACTGTACACCACTTGTATAGCCAAAGAGACAAGTGAGCTTCCAATTTGTGTGTCTGTCAGGATATTCTGATGGTCACGTAAGAAATGACTAGGGCAATTTTCCAATTACAAGGTCTACACCAGGAGTAGGCAACCTGCGGCACACGAGCTGATTTTCATTGGCACTCACACTGCCCGGGCCCTGGCCACCAGTCCGGGGGGGGCTCTGCATTTTAATTTAATTTTAAATGAAGTTTCTTAAAGATTTTAAAAACCTTATTTACTTTACATACAATAGTTAAGTTATATATTAAAGACTTATAGAAAAAGACCTTGTAAAAACGTTAAAATGTATTACTGGCACGCAAAACCTTAAATTAGAGTGAATAAATGAAGACTCGGCACACCACTTCTGAAAGGTTGCCAACCCCGGTCTACACCATGATTATACACACATTTCATGTCGTATACACAGTCCAAACACAGTACAGGTCACATTCAGGATAAATATGTATTTTTTTTTAAAGATATGGGGATCCTGTCATTTATTGTAAGATGTGTTTCAACTTAGGATGCAGCAATAACATGAAGAGAAGTTCTCTTCAATATATTCTAAAGATTGCTGCTGTGAGACCTCTTTAGCATAGGTTCCTGTCTAGCAGAAAGCATCTCCCCCACAAGGGCTGGTTGACAGACTCTCTCTTCTTTTGTCAGGTTTCACATCTGTGAAGGTTACTTCCTGTTCCAGAAGGCAGGGAGTTCTCTGCCTTACAAACTTCTCTGGACTGTGTGTGTGTGTTGTTGTTTTTTTTTTTGTTTTTTTTGTTTTTTTTTTGGGGGGGGGGGGGATCTTGCACAAGATCTCTCTTGATTAGCTTGATCTCCTGTATACCCAGTTTCCTTGGACTTTGGGTATGTTGGACTAAATAGGGCACTTACAGTTGTGTAGCAAACTTGACAAATTCTTTGAGACCCAAATCCACACAATTACTGCATTCTCTTCATTTAAGCCAATGGCCAAATTGTTGCCTTATATTAAGAAGTTTAATAAGTTAAGTACATATCAAATGTAAAAAATAAAATATTATAGTTAGATACACAAGTCCTGATCAGGCCTATTTGTGCCATTAGCACCAAACAGCTCTAAACCGAATCGATCCTACCCTAAAGGATTTCCCTTTGTAACAGGATACTCCAGTGGTTTAAGCCAACCTTTTCTATACCATGACCTCTTTTTTCCCCCCTATACTGACACTTGTGTGGTTCTCCTATCCAGCTAGGCCCCCCTTCCTATTTATCACCATAAGAAGGGCAAAGTAGGCATGATCTGGAGAAGCAATAATTAAACCAATCCCTGCAGCTGGAATAGAAGAAAAACCCTATGGGGGCGGGGGCAAGAGAAGAAGTGTAGTTTACATTTCCCTATACCCTCGTCACGGCATACAGCCATCTTGTAGACACCAGATATCTGACAGAAAGTGAAATAAGAGGCCCAAGAGAGACATGGAGATAGACAGGTTAGTGGCTCCTTGAATAAGGCTAAATCCAATTTTGTCTGATATGTTCTTGTAAATAGTTCATTAAAAACAATTTATAAAAGCCTGCAACTCCATGAATACTACTGCACAAACAATCCCTGGCTGCTTTCATGTTCCCTTCAGGTGGTACATACATGAGCCATGGGACTGGACCAGGTACAGAACAGCTCCAACATTAGGGTAGTGCCAGGGTAGAGACTGTTCCACCCTCCTTAGCTGTACCAAGTAGTCATTGGCTGCAGCTTAGGTTCTGGCACAAGTATGCTATTTATAGAGATTTACTGTATATATAACAAAAGTTACATAACTACTTGTTCCTAATATAGACCAAGATTTCTGAAAGGCTAATTAAGACCTTTTTCTAGTGTTACTGTGTATTAATACTTGTATTTTGCTTTTCATCTTCAAAACCCTTTATAAACATTAATTTATCCACACATCACCACTATGAGTTGAGTATCAGAACATTTAGGAGGAAATGGATAGTTTTACTCTTGCAAGTTGTGTCTGTTTTCTAACAAAATTACTACAAATGAGCTCCAAATGGAGTTATTCCATTCAATATCAAAGAAAAAAAGGAAGAGAAACAATTTGATTCATAAGGACTAAAAACACCAATTTACATATGAAAAGTAAATCTGTCATTCTGTATTCCCATTCTTGGCTATGGATGGGAAATACTTTGTAGGTCCAGTTAGGTGTTACTTATCATACTTCCCAAAAATAAATACATCAGCTACTCCAACAGCTATTTAAAATAGCATCTAGTCAAACTATTTCTGTCTCAAATACAGCAATTAAAGGAATACTAGTTAATGAATCACTAGTTTGTTTTTCTTAGATAAATTTCCCTTACATGGCTGGATAAACTATTTACATTCTGTGATATGGTTGGAGACTATTGAAGGAAATAGAACTGCAGTTATCAGATTAGGATTTGGCACCACAAAGTAAATTTTTACAATCTGTTATATCATATGACATTAAGACTTAAAGCTGTTCACATTCCTTTAATTAAACATTCTTTCTGAGCTGTGCACAAATTCTTCCATCCATAGCAAAAACTGATGCATTTTTGATTTACGGCCAGTTCTGTATGGCTGTGAAGAGCTCTGGCATTTTATTTAGCCAGAAATATTTAGATCATTTCAAAAGTAGCAAAAAGCACTTTGTCAATTTTCTTCCCAAACCAAAATAGCCCTTTCCATTTGGCAGATACATTATCTGAGTCTCAATGCTTTTAGATCTATCTATGTAGTGTAGTCTTGAGGAATCAACACTGGATTGAGAGTCAGGAAGTTCTGCTTTACGAGGCCCTGGTCATGCAACACAAAACACAGGTGTAACTTTAAGCATGAGAGTAGCTACATCTCATTAAAAACTGCCATATTGAATTACTTATGCACTTAATTGCTTCAGTGGATTGGCTCCTTCTGATTTGCCCCAGGCCACAAAGCAAATCAATTTAATTTTGCTTGTTTCTCCATCTGTAAAATGAACATAATACTTATCTGCCTATCTGACAGGGGTGTTGTGAGGATTCATTTGTTAATGTTTATACAGTGTTTTGGATACTGGCAAATTGCTATGCAAGTGCTATTTTCATAAGTTTGAGACAAACTCATTCACAATGCCATGACATGTGGCACATTGTGATGCCCTGTGTTGAGGTTGTATTAAAACATTATGATGTGGTATAAAAGTGTCACGACAACACCGCACAAACCCAAGATTGATTTCATGACTTGTAAATGATGATTCCAGGAAATTCAAGATGGCTGACAACTCTCATCCTACCCCAAATAATATTTTCCAAATACAATCTTCTCTAAAAAGATTTAAACCGTTTGAGATTGTAGCACCAAAGACCAATGCTGTGCTAGAAAAATGCCATGGGACTACGGGAGCTAGGGACACATGTAGCAAATAAGGCGTAACTCAATGATAGCAGAATGCCATCTTGATAGATGAAAGTCCCTATATAAGGGTCTTTTTTTCTTTCAGGCTCCTCAATACAGAAGTCAACTGTGGGCACAAAATGTCACCAAAAAGACTCACTTTCAAAGCTTCAGATGGTAAAATACAGTTGCATATTCCCAGTGTCTAGAGTAGGAATGATGATCTCTGCTGATGGTTCTGTCTGTTTATCCTTTGAATCTCTTCTTCAGTACCAACAAGCATACAATTCTACATCTTATGTTGGATGACTTTTCTTATTATGAGACTTAAGTTCTTTCAGCTTTGACATCAATATAGATTTGGGAAGGTTTTTTTTCCCCTGTCCCAAAATTGGGACGTTTGTCCAAAATGATTTTTTTTTAAATGCACAAAAATTGCTACATTAAACTCAGAATATGGTTGAAAGCTTAGGTTGGCACCATGACAGAGAATGTTTTATAACCTCTTCTGCCCAGAAACACACAAATGAAGTCTTTAGATCCCTTTTGGTCTCCAAGATATGAATCCAGCTGGAAGTCACATGTTAAAGCAAGTGAAACTACCAGTATTCCTCATTTGCTTTACATAATAATGTATTTGACAAAGGTGAGATCTGACTAACCAGTCTCTCTCAAAAAGAGATCCCAATATCTGTCAAAGCACCAACAAAGAGGCCTGAGCATTGTCTAATATTTTTCTTACAATCAAACTTAGTAGTAACCTTCCAATATAAGGGCCCAGTCCTGCTCCCATTGAAGACTGTGTGTCACCTTTACACTCCTGAGATGCCTGAGGCTGTTTGGGGTCATTTAGGCTTCCAGCACAAGTTAGAAAGCCTCATGGCCTGACGCATGTAAATCATGTGTAGTGTGTGCACAAAAGGGATCATAGGTTTGAAGATCTGGACCATAATGAACCTAATTCCTGCCACAGACGTATATCTTTAGCAACCCCATTATGTGACATCCTCAGTAGTGCTACAGAGCTTTATAGAGCTAGGTATGGGAATAGGATGGTGAAGCACAATAACCATAGCTCACTAAAATCATGGTCCTTAGCTCTGATTTTTCCAGTTCAAAAATCAGATCAGGACCATGACAGACTATGGCCCTTTTCCAAGATAAAAATTCATCCCTGATTCCAATGGTATTACACCAAGTCATTTGGTCCATAATCCTTTATTATTTATTGGCTACTTTTACAGATTCCTCCTCACACAAACTTCTAATGCCTTTCTAGCTACATCATGGTCAGATCAGATATTACTTATTTCTGCCTGAAAGGCTTATTTTTCAACACCTTAAACCTCTAACAAAAATACTGCACGTATGTTCAGTGCTTACAGCTCCCTCAGACTAATGAAAATACCCAGCACCTTCCAACATAATCAGAAATGCCTGTTTAAGAGTACTCTGTTGCACAATTTATACAAACAGATATTTTCTAGAAACAAGGTTATTATCCTTAAGAGCCATACTTATTGTGGCAGACTTAAGTTAATACACAGGGCATTCTGCTACTTGCCTCTCCTCATTCATACCAGCTCTGCCCATGCTGTATGTTAGAAACTGTGGCAGAAATCAATATAGTCAGACACCTGCACTCAGGTTCTCCCACATTTTGGCAGGCAGCAATTTTTTCTATTCAGAAATAAAAGCTCACTTCCACATCTTCCTTCTTAGTCTAAGTACCTGATGCAGATAGGAATTGAGCTCCCGTGACCATTTTTAAACTTCAGTAGGAGTACCAGGTGTTCAACACCTCTTCGGATGACATTGTGGTGGGCACTGGTACTGCTTATACCAGGAAGGTTCTCTTTGAAGAGAGATATGCCCTCTCTTTAAACACAGTGGAAAAACACATTCTTATTCTTTGAGAAGTGGTTTTCAATCTGTGGTCCATGGACCCCAGGGGTCTGCAGACTATGTCTAAGGAGTCTACAAAAGGTTGTTGTTACCATAAAACAGTGGTTTTCAATCTGTGGTCCACAGACTACGTCTAAGATTTCCAAAGGGGTCTGCACCTCCATTTGAAATTGTTCAGGGGTCTGCAAATTAAAAGAAAAAGGTTGCAAACCACTGTCAATGTCTGCATTGCAATCAGAGATGTGACTACAGCACATGTAGACATACCCTATCTAGCTTTCATCTAGCTAGCTCGAACAATAGCTGTGAAGCTATGGGAGCATATGCTATCCACACAGGCCTTGGATACATATTAAGCAGCCAGCCCCTTCTGCCACCCATGCAGCTATGGCTTCAGTGTTATTTGAGCTAGCTAGATGCAAGTCAGCTCAGGTATGTCTATATGTGCTCCAGTAAAGCCTCTGATTGCAATGCAGACATATTTTGTGAGTGGATGAACTAATAGTTTTTAGGGCCACCTGTCTCCAAAAAGATTTGCATTTCACAAGATCTGGTAGTTAGGTTTTTTTAACTGACTTAAACAGGTTGATCCCTCATTGACTGAGGATATTCCTTCTCCTTGTTTACCATTATGTGGGAATCTTTGGCACTTTAAAAAATTGTTCCTTTCTACTGTATTTGGTTGAAACTTGAACATCTGGCTATTCTTCAATATTATATTTAGTACCTTGTGAATTTACCTGTATCTGTTTTCATGTACTAAGATAATATGTTCTTTTGGGCTCTACTTTATATACCAATAAGGTTTTTGAAAACCATCTGACTAAGCAATATACAGTTCTGACATTATAACCAACAAATTCACAGAAGTGAATTACGAGTTACATTTGACATGCTGACAATCCTTTTGAGTTTAAACCATGAAATACAGCCACATATCTGACTCTGATAGTGATAGATTGAGATGTTTGGTAAAAATGTTGACAGTTATAATTTTATCATCCAAGTTTAATTCCTTTGTTAAATTAAGTTGTTCCTGTTGCAGTTTGTACTTGGAGACACATTTTGTACAGAACAGAACAAAACAGCAAAACTGAGCAAGACAGTAAATACATCTCAGGGTTCTGCTTATATCATAAACCACTCATGCATTGCTTCAATTAACCCTTGATGTACTTATAACCCTGTACTTTCCAGTTACCGCTCATTTATTCTATATACAAGTGACCTACCCAATGTAGGTAGGAAAGTCAAAACGTGCTCATTATATGTAAACATCAGCCAGCTCACTGTTTGTTAAGACCACACCTTAACAAGGCTGCAAGTGTCTCTGAGAAAAGCATTTATCATTTAATAAATCTCTCAAACTATAGCGGCAGGCTACTGGACTCTGTCCATACAAACCAAACTTAAAATTACTGTAAAACAAAGCTCCCTAGATAAGGTAAAGCCCTCAGGTTTTGTACTTTGAGGATTCTTTTAGACAAATAGCTTCACTTCTCTTTGTGAGCATCAGACTACTACTAATTTGGGGTCTGAGCCTGCTCCTGCGGAAACCAGTGACAAAAATCTTTAGGCTGGATCCTTGGCTCTTTCTGGTTCCTTTGCATCACTCTAGAGATCCGTGGACAACATAATAGACTCTTGACAGCTACTAGCTTGTACCTGCCAGTAGAACAGCCAGAGTAAAGGTCTCTTCGCATCAACAAGAATCAGGCCTTTAGTGTTGTCATTAATTTCCATTAACAATTTGACACACACGACCGGATGCAAGGGACAGTTTTGGGTGACCAAGTAAATGAACACTGTCATGGTTCCCTCCCCACTCTAAACTTTGGGGTACAGATGTGGGGACCTGCATGAAAGACTCCGTACATTTATATTCCACCATCTTAGGTTAAAAACTTCAAGGCAAAAATTCCTTGTCCTTAGATGGTATCGCTGCCACCCCCAAGTGAGTTAGACAAAGGTTCAGGAAAAAGAACACTTGGAGTTCCTGTTTCCCCAAAATATCCCCCCCAAGCTCCTTCACCCGCTTTCCTGGGGAGGCTTGAGAATAATATACTGACCAAATAGGTAAACAAGGTGAGCACAGACCAGAACCTTGGGTTTTTTGGACACTAAAAACCCAGTCAGATTCTTAAAAACAGAACTTTATTATAAAGAAAAAAGTAAAAGAAGCACCTCTGTAAAATCAATGACTTCAAGTGACAAAGAATCCACCATTTACACTAGTTTAAACCTGCAAGTGACCCATGCTGCAGAGTAAGGCAAAAAACTCCCAGGGTCTCTGCCAATCTGACCTGGGGGGAAATTCCTTCCTGACCTCAAATATGGGAATGTTAAAACAATGCTTAGGCTGGCTTTTTTTTAAGTGAACAATTCCTTTTCACTGCAGCCAGCCCTCCTATTTCAAAAGGCAGACAGTTGCTTTAATAATTGGATCTAAATCAGGGGTGGGCAAACTATGGCCCGGGGGCCAAATCCAGCCCTCAAGCTTCCACTGGGGAGCAGGGTCCAGGGCTTGTCCTGCTCCACACGTGCAGTTGCTCCTCATAGATCCCAGAAACAGCAGCATGTTCCCCCTCTGGGTCCTATGCCTAGGGGCAACCAGGGGGGTCTGCATGCTGCTCCCACCCCAAGCGCCACTCCCCACAGTTCCCATTGGCCAGGAACTGTGACCAATGGGAGCTGGAGGAGTGGCATCTGCAGGCCTGGCTGCGCCTCTGCATAGGAGAAGAGGGGGGGATATGCTGCTGCTTCTGGGAGCTGCTTCAGGTTAGAGCCACCCAGAGCCTGCATCCCTGATCTCCTCCGGTGCCCACACCCCCTGCCCCAGCTCTGATCCTCCTCCTGCCCTCTGAACCTCTCAGTCCCAGCCCAGAGCTCACACCCTCAGATGGAGCCCCCCCACACACCCCAACCCTCTGCCCCAGCATGGAGCTCCCTCCTGCACCCTGAACTCCCCATTTCTGGCCCTACCCCAGAGCCCGCACCTCCAGCCAGAGCCCTCACCTCCCTCCCACACTCCAACCCCCAGTTTTGTGAGCATTCATGGCCCGCCATAAAATTTCCATACCCAGATGTGGCCCTTGGGCCAAAAAGTTTGCCTACCCTGGTCTAAATTCTCCTTGGGAAGAGAGAGTCAGTCATTTGCTATAATGGTTTCTCTTTTTGTAACTGCAATGGAGTTTGGGCTGTGAGGAATGAAGTGGCATTTAGTAGCTAAAGCATGGAACTAAGAGGTGGGATTCCTGGGTTACAATTCTGGTTCTATCACTAACAAAATGTGTGACATGGAGCACATCATTACTCTTGCTCTGCCCGTTTCCTTAGGTGTAAGAGATAAAATATTGTTGCCCCTTTTTGATCCAAGTGGCTAGTCAAAGTCTGGGGAACTGAGGACATTCCAGTTGGGAATAGAAACTGGCGATAGTCTGGTATTTATACATTTTATGTCCAGGCTTATCCTTACAATTATGCTAATTGAAGGGTACATTCACATCAGTGTCAAGAAGGTTTTAAACACAACCCCTAACAAGGTTTCACCCAGCTCATAACAGACTACCTACCTCACAGGGAGAGAAGGGGGGGTGTTTACTGAGGAGTTAACTAGTGTAGGTAAAACATTGAGGCCCTTGAATGTAAGATGTTAAAATAAGAGTTTTTTTCTGAGTAGACTGTAATATTACAACAAAGTTAAGAAAACCTTGGTTCCAGTAATTTTTCTAAGAAAACTTTTGTTGCTTAATCCTCGTTAACCATTTATCAGGCATCACTGTGTGGAGGAAGGTGTTCACCAAGTTTATAGGAGATTGAACATCTTTTAGGATTGGGTACAAATAATCCCTCCAGTTGTGTCAAGAGTTTACTTCAACAGGAGACCAAGAGTGGAAATAGCCAACCAAGGAACTACATAAAAGTCACCAGTAAACACAAACACACACACACTTCAGTTTAGTGTTCCATCCAAACTGAATTAACTAGCACCATCTTATGACTCATCTACCACATGCTGCCACCTCAATTTGTACTTTACCTCATGAACAGACTAAATCTTCATGAAGGAAAGTTTGCAAAACAGCCTTGGAACCTCAAAACCAGAAATACAAGTGGATGAATTTCTATCAAACTAGGACTCATAGAGCTCCCTGGATGTACACATAGGGGCAACACAGTATAACATTGTAAGCCCTGTCTATACAGACAGGGATATAAACCTTTTGAGGACCATTTAATTTAAAACATTATGGTTCAAACTGTTACATTCATCCATTTTTGCAATCACAATTGATAATCCAAATTCAGTTGTGCTTTACAAGGCACAGAAGAGGACTGAAAAGGATTAAATGTTTAGTTTAGAGAAATGATAAAAATTTATAAAATGACAGATAAGGTAGGTAGATCAGGTACTTCTATTTACCTTTTCTCTGAATACAAGAATAAAATTCAGTAAAATTGAAATATAGCAATGACAGATTATTATATTAGTCTGTATCGATCTACAAACTCCATTCTGTTTTGTGAATGCCATTTTCATTGTAAACTGTACCCTTCACATTTGTACTGTAGCCTCCATCTTTGACAGGAGACACCCAGAAGGTGTTAAAAGAAATCCTTATACCTAGCAGACAAGCTAGCAATGGGAAAGTCATCAGCCTTGATGATATTTCATTTAAATGGGTCCACCCTAAAACATGCTGGACTGTGGAGCTGGAGCTAAGCAACTGATTGCCTGACAAGTGGTTGAACTGCTTGCACTTAATAGAGAGAGCTAGAACTCTAAGAGCTGGATCTTCTCAAGCCAAGGGCTCTCTCATCATTCATTGGATGATAACAGGAAGACTGAGCAGGAGGAGGATCGTGCAGAAGGATCCTGGAATCCTGAAATACTAACCAAATTCCAAAAGACTTTGGAGTGGTGAGAACATTGGAGGGAGTGTTACTTTTGCATAGATCTATAACTCTTGTGCTTTGTCTAGGAGTAAAGTGTATCTGGTTTAAAAGTTCCCTTGCAAAGTGGGAGGAACTTTGTGACAGGGAGGAAACAGGAACTATGAACTGGAGCCATACAAGTGGAGGTCTAAGGTTGTGAGCTAGACCTACTGACGAGATTTCAGGGGCATCAGCACTGTCTTGGGACCTAGGCCAACTGAACTGCGTGATACCACAGCCCATGAAGGGTATCAAACTGGGGGCCTGTATCTTGGAAGTTTGCCTGAGAGGCTGTATTTAGAGATAGTGTCTGGCCAGTACTCAGACCCTATAAGCCTAGAAACATAGGACCCAACGGCTGGGTCCAATACTGCAGCCTGGTGCCCATCCACAAGGGGAAGCTCAGTCAAGGCAATAAAACAGTAGCACATTTATAACTGTTAAAAGGATATTTTTGTGCACAGTGTCCAATTAAGCTTTGGAACTCACTGCTACAAGATATAATTGAAGCCAACAGGGCTTTGGAGCAGAGCCCGGAGCAGCTCTGCAGCGGTGGAGCTGCAGGTTTTTGCCTGGAGCTGGACTGGAGCCGGAGCACAGCTCCAAAGCCCTGGAAGCCAAGATGTTAGCAGGATTCAAGAAGGTTTAGACATTTATATGGAGTTTACATTCTGAATAGCTGGGGGTCTGGCTCATTTTCTGTAACGAAGTTTCAACCTACAGATTTATATCTTGCATACATTTAAATACAGTAACACTTCTATTTACTTAGGTTTGTGTTTTCTTGTGCACCTTTATACTGGTTTATATGTGAATATCTATAGAGTTCAAACATTTATATTGGGATGTTCTTTGATTTGTACATAACTTGCTTAGAAATTATGGCAATTATGGTCTCAATTTCTGAACGAAATGGATAACAGTCCCACTCTAATTGCATGTTCTGTACTATGGTCCTGTCAGCACTGCTTAAAGAGGTACCGATTCAATGCAGTGGAGAGACAGCCAGCCTAGAGGAAGCAGTTGGTGGCCTTTTACAAGTCAAAGATTGATCTTTGGTGTTGAAGGATCAGGTACAGTCTGTATCTAAGATACTTGTGCGGTCAGGGGGTACCCAACTGGAACTCTGCATACTAGTATTGTGACCTTATTGTGCTACCACTGGAGCTTTATGTTATACTTTATTGACTATTACTACAATAGCAAAAACTAAATATCTGGTATACTTCCTGTGCAACAGGGAGCACATTTACCATAGTTTATTATATATTTGACTGCATTGCTTCTTGCTAACACCTAGATCTCAAGAGTCCATGGTGCCTCATGTCTCCCTGTCTTCTGTAGCACAAAGAATAAAGCAGTAGGAGAAAAAAGTACTAAACAGATTTTGCAAAACACACAAACAAAAGATTATACCACATTGTTACAGATTTGGAGATACTGATACTAATAAGTTGTGTTTGCTTTGTTCAACCATAAGACCCTAAAACAGATCAGTATGACTAATTAAGAAATCCTAAGATTCACATATAGAGACAATAGAAAAGAACAATGGGCCATATCTTCCAGTTATGCTTAGCATAATAGTAATGCCACCACACTCTTGTATGCCACTTTTTATGAGTAGATCAACATACTGGACAAAGCAGGTCAGAACTGTCCCCATGTTACAGAGGGGGAAACTGAGGCACACAAGGGGAAGTAACCAGCCCAAGGTCACTGAGCAGGCTAGTGACAGACAGGAATAGAACCCAAATCTCCTGAGTCCCACTAAGCCACAGTGCCTCACATGTGTGTGAACAGTTACTTTTTTGTATAAAAAGTAAAGACCAGAGGAGGGAGAACAGGACAAAGGCAGCTTTACAATCTGGAGGCCTGCAGAGGGCTGATAAAGTCCCTGACATAAATTAGAGCAACTCTTGGGATACTTAGGCTATGCTTCCCCTACTCCAGCCTCTCTCCCTACATTGGGGGAGCAGGGTAGGAGATACTTCATTGGCTCTAGGCCACACAAGTATTCACCATTGCAGGGGGAAGCTTCAGAGAACTGCTTCCATCAGCTTTGCGATGCTGGAGCAGTGCAAAATAGTTGGAGAGGGTCTGATGTTTTTCTGCTTTGTTTTTGTTTATTTCAGAATGTTCCTATATTACCTATGGCAATATTTGTTTGTTTTGTTCCTTTGCAACTTTTTGCATGTAAGATTCACTTTTTTTTTTTAAAGTGTGAAAATGAACATTCCAGTCTGCACAATACTCAGCCTACCAAATAAGGTTATGATTACTGTAATTAAATGTAAAGCTCTGACTACACTTGTAAAAAATCTCCACAAAAAGAACATTGGAGCTGGGGATTCTATTTTAGCCACTAAAACTTTGTCTCGCCATTTTTATAGTAACCACTGTAGCAGGAGAGAAATACAATATTCTAAATAAAGATGTTATTGTTAAAAAATATATCACAGAGAGAAACATTGCAAGAGGTTGCAACCCCAATGACATCAGTGGTGGCAGTTCCAGACTGAAAATAAACAAAGACCGGTAATCTATAAAAACTACTATACTAAAGCTACTCTAATTTTATACATCCAGCCCCATAGGATTTTAATTTAAAAAACAAAACAAAACTACATTAAAAGTTATTTAGGTTGCAAATTCAAGAACTCAAAAGTTAGGTAATGCATGATTTATGGTTGCCTGGGCAAATTCAACTCTTCTCTCTTGCCCATCCAACCACCAATTGAATGAGGCAGGGGCCTGTGGAAAAAAATAGTATGTGATTAAATGCATATGGGCACAGGATCAAATTAAGGATGTTTTTACTTCTGCAGAAAGAAAAAGCAAGTAATGATGGTTAAGATTTTTAACAGTCAGTATTTGTTAAGAGTAGAGATGGAAAACTTAAGATCCTAGGTCTTGTCTGCACTAGTGAAAAACACTAGTTTGTCTGTGGCTTCAACTCCAGTGTTTTTTGGACTGATGAAAGTTCTAGTGTAGACCGGACTTGGGGCATTAAAGGTTTATACTACTACCATCAGTGGGGGAACAGTGCATGCCCAATTTTTGTTAGTGTAGATGCACCTAACCAGACAGTTCCATCCTAGAGAGGTCTAATATTCAACTTATGTTTGATATTCTTGAAATGTTGCATACATGTAGACCTTGATATGACCTAGGGAACACTGTTTTATTATGATTATGTTTATATTGTATAAATGCTTTAAAAATACTAGCAGAATTAAGCAGAAAAACATGAAAACTCCTTGGTAATCAGAAGTCTAAGTGCTCATTGATATGCATTTTATTATTAAAAACACAAACATGATGAGCGCGAAGAGAAGAAATATCACAAAAGGCTGCATTGACATTGAACCCCATAATGCTTATAGAAATATGCTTATGAATGTATACATGACATAATTGGAATATTTTATGCTACATATGCCATGTAACATCTCTGCAAAGTTATGATCTACTGAATATATTCATCCTATTTGTATGCATGTATCATTTTTGTATTCGAAGTTATAAATATTGGCTGTGTACCTGTTTGATTTTAAGTAGCCTTAGTAAGGCATTTGGTCAGCTTCTTAAGAATGGACACTTAACTTGCAAATTACTATCAAGAAACACTTGACAGACAATGGAACCTTGGAAGACTCCAATTCACATAAGGAGTCTACCTGGAAACGTTCAAGGTAGCATGTGAGCAATGGCTGCCACCTGTAAAAGTTCTGAGTCATACATGGACCATGTGACTTGCCCATGTGACTCCAAAACTCCATCTTGTAGCTGGGATTCTACACAGGAGGAGTGAGGGGTCTCCACCCACAAGAGAAAGTCTATATAGATTCCTGGGAGACCCCTCCATTTGGTCTTCAGCTGGCTCAAGAGATAGGTATCCTTTGGGGTTGGAGAGGCTGAAAGAAACTGGAACAAAGGACAGTAACAACAGGGTGAGAGTGATTGCTGGACCCCAGACTAGAAGGAGGCTAGTCTGTAAAAGAAGCTTACTGGAATATCTGAGGGCGAGATTTCATCCGTAATCACTTTCTTACTGTATTAAGTTTAGACGTACACGTTTTATTTTATTTTGCTTGGTAATTCACTTTGTTCTGTCTGTTATTACTTGGAACCATTTAAGTAAAAAATGATTTTATTGAATATAAAATAGGATTTATTAACCCAGAGTATGCATTAATACCTGGGGGGGGGGGCGGGCAGATGTGCGCAAACAGCTGTCTCTCTCTCAGGGCAAACAATGTATGAGTTTATCCTATATAAGCTTTATACAGGGTATAACGGATTTATTTAGGTTTTGGACCCCATTGGGAGCTGGGCATCTGAGTGTTGGAGACAGGAACACTTCTTAAGCTGTTTTCCATTAAGCCTGCAGCTTTTAGGGGATGTGGTTCAGACCTAGGTCTGGGTTTGTAACAGGCAAGTGTGTCTGGCTCAAACCAAGCAGAGCACTGAAGTCCTAAGCTGGCAGGGAAAACAGACTCAGAGGTAGTCAGTACATCAGGCGGCAGTCCCAAAGAGGGTTTCTGTGATCCAATCTGTCACAGGTTCAAAAACAAACAAACAATAACCTATAATTTATAAAATTATAAATAGATAGTGAATTCAAAGGCTAATATGTTATTAACTTTTCTATTCACTTCCTCCCCCATTACTGCAGTAACTTTTTAAAGCTGAAGTTGAATCCAAACCTCAATTTCATCAAAATTTTGGAGTGTTCAGATTCTGTATCATGGTTTGTGCCTCTTTCTTAAAAAAAGAAATATAAATTTTAAAATTTAGCAGTAATTGGTAAGGAATCAATTTATTCCTTGGGGATATGCAATTCCCCCTCAAAGCCACTGGGTGGAGCTTGAGAAACTGGAAGTTGGTTTTTTTTGTTTTTTGTTTTTTTCCAGATAGCAGTCAAGACTGAAGTATGTAAGCACCTGAGTGAGACACATTGTATTCTGGACAACAGAAGACATTTTCTTCAGAAAATATCTGAACTTAAAGAGCAAGGGAGAGGAAAAGATTTTAATTTCTAATTTTTATTTAGGACTTACTACAACTCTGGTGCATTCTATGCGGTTTGAATACTGTACTGTACAAAGAAAGCAAATAGTTGTGGTATAGAAATGGATTTTGTAGGAAGAAAATAAACCTGTGATTTAGCAGTAGAATGGAGAATATATTTGGTATGGAGTGCTAAAGTTCTAAGGTAGAATTACTAATGATGAAGTACTATTTCATTGAGTTTTATGCAGGTAATCAAGTCACAATATTTACTTTGTTGATCATGTTTGGAAATAGAGACAAACCACAATTAAAGTTCTGTTTGATTTTTAAAAGGAATATTTACCTATCTTTAAATTGTTATATACTGTAAGCATAAGTTATAGGACTATTTGTTCTAAATATTGTAAATTTCTCTGCCACAAACATAAGAAAACGGGAATTGCTGTATATAATATAAAAAAAAAACCATAACGCTAAGTAAATGAATAAAAATTAAACCTTCCCTCCCACCCCAACTCTGGCTGTTGCAATAGTACTTGGCATTTAGTATGGCAGTATTTCTGATGTTTAAGAACAGCCACTATTTCAATACTCTATCCTGTGTTCCACTGTTGTTACTAAGGTATGTAAATGATACCAGTTATACGAGGGACTAGCCCAAGGGTCGGCACCGTTTGGCACGCGGCTCGCCAGGGTAAGCACCCTAGCAGGCCAGGCCAGTTTATTTACCTGCTGACGCGGCAGGTTCGGCCGATCACGGCCCCCACTGGCCACGGTTCGCTGTCCCAGGCCAATGGGGGCGGCGGGAAGCCGCGGCCAGCACATCCCTCGGCCCGTACCGCTTCCCGCCGCCCCCATTGTCCCGGGACGGCAAACCGCGGCAAGTGTGGGCCGCGATCAGCCGAACCTGCCGCGTCAGCAGGTAAATAAACTGGCCTAGCCTGCTAGGGTGCTTACCCTGGCGAACCGCGTGCTGAATGTTGCCGACCCCTGGACTAGCCACTAAATTCACCACTCACACAAAGTCAAAGTAAATGGCTTTGCTGTGGGGAACTGAGGATTTGGAATGGAATTCATACTCCTCAATCAGCAGGCAGAATTCAGAGACATAACACTGCCCTTCTATGAATGCTGTTCCAGTCTAGAGGTTGGAATAGTGGCTGATAAAGACCCTTCACACCCTCTCTATAAATAAAACCATAGGATCCTGAGGTTGGGTATATCCCAATGTCAAGAGCCCCCCCCCCCTTGTGCCATATTATCAGGAGCTGGGACAAACTTTCTATCCACAATCAACAAATGCTGTAGAGGTTCCCCTGTATATTTGAACTTTGTGTCCTTGCCTTACATTACCTTGGAATCTAAGTAACAGATCCATAAGTGGGCTCCACCCATTGGTGTCAATGTCACCCTGTTTATTTTATATCAGGAACTGGCGTGCTCCATAGAGTTCTGGGTATTGAGGGGCAAGGTGTGTTGCTATGGCAGTGATTGAGGCCCACTTCAAAGGATGAGTGAAATCTAATCAAAGGCCATCTCTGTGGGTGGAGCAGGGAGGTTTGATCTGGCCCACAGTTCAAAGGCTGTTGCTCTCAGACCTCTACAGAGACAACATATGGGAGAGACATTGTAAACATGTGACAAACTTGCATTGCCAAAACCCACTCCCCTCCTTGCAAATCTTCCTACCTTAACATTGAGAACTCTGGTTAAAAACTTCCAAAAAGATCAGATCCACAATTTTAGAATGTATCCATAGCTTTTGCTGCTTTCTACAATATGCTGCAAATTTTAACCATTTAAAAAAAATGCAGTCATTTACACCTGTGCAACTCACTATAAAACATTACTACAAAGAGCCCCAGCTCAGCAAGATACCCAAGCACATGTGTAATTTTAAGCATGAGTAGTCAGTGGGACTACTCGTCTATTTAAAAGTTATGCACATACTGTGCTGAATCAGGGCCTAAAAATGGGTCACTCTGAACAAGTGTAAGTGACTGAGCAATATGCAAAGGTGTGGAGAATCAGGTCCTGCATCCCCCATCTTTATCCCTGGTTTTCATGAAGGAAATTCACATTGGTGTAGCTATGTCTTTTTAATTTATAGGGGGGTGTCACACTCAGAGGCTTGCTATGTGAAAGGGGTCACCAATAAAGAAGTTTGAGAACCACTGCTCTATATGGTGTCAACTAGGAGTCTAATGTGACAACCACTAACTCAGGTAAGAAGATGGGTGATTTACATATCTATAAAGCCTCTTGCACACATAAATAATAAGATTACGTGCGGATCATATGAATTAGATTTTAAAGAAGCAATGTGGAAAGATTATGCTTGAGGTGTACAAATCCAGTTACTCAAAGAGACATACTGTATTTAGGAGTGGTCCTCTTCTAGGCAGAACATGTAGGTAATTATGCCACATAGCCTGCTGAACAACAATTTGCAGCCTCTTATAATTAGTATATTTGTTAAGCTCAATTAAAAACTAGTTTCCAGAAGAGTTGCAGAGTAACCTTATGATCCTGCTGCTATGTCTCATTCCTATCCTTAGAACAGGAAGAGAAAAGACATGCAAGTAAATATTTTATATTTCGGGTAAAAAGTATCAGGCAATTTGTTGCTGGGTACACAAGTAGTCAGTATAAAGCTTTGAACTCTAGCTTCAAACAAATATTTACAGGCAGCTGGGGGTTTTTTTGGCCTTGGTAAGCTGCTAGGAGAATTTACAATACTGTTACCAATGTGTTCCTGTTGTAAATTTAGATTGCATTACATCTGCAGTATTGAAGCAAAATATAAATAGCAAAAATCAAAAGGCTCGCAAGTGTTCATCATTATCTATATCAAGGTAAAATGGGGAGGAAAATCATCCTCATTTTGTGCTCTTCAGAATTCACTTGCTACACTAACAATCCAAAAAAAAAAAAAAGAAAATCCACAGAATTCCTTGCCAGCTATGTCCAGAATCCCAGCATTCCCTACTCATCATGCCCACCTTTGTCAGGACCACTATGAAGCATACATAAAATCTCTGCATTAAAAGATTTATACTGGAAAGGGGTGTAAGTACTTATACACATTTATTGCCCAGTCACATTTGTTCATTTATTTAAATTTATAACAGTGCTAAAAAGGGCACCTATCCATATGCTCCAGGTGTCCTTGATACACTGTTAAATGCATCCTAAACACAGTAATTTCAAATAACCCCTTTTAAATCCTCCTTCCCCTAAAACTACAATTCCACTCCCAAATGCCTGAGGGAAAAAGAGGAGTCTTGCAATGTGTACATTTGTGTATTAAATACATTTGTATTCATATGTATTAAAAATTGATATAGCAGGTATTGCTGTATTTCTTTGTAAATGTATACTACTTAAAGTTTTTCACCTTTGCCTAGCTCATTAACCCCACTGTTCGTTCCCCTGGTTTCCAGAATAACTAAGTATTGATACGGATTGTAATTATTCCCTTACTGTATACGCCTTCTCCCTTATATGTACACTGTCCATTTCCCCAAATTCTAATGCCTATACTGCTATGCCACTGTCAGGTTGAATGTGTGTCCAGAGCGAAAGGACTGTCACGTACTTCCTTACAACCTATGGGCTGCCACTGTGCAATGTCACTGCTAGATTGTATTATAGCCCAGGTGAAGCACCACATGGGCATAGCAAGTGTGGGTGACATAGGCCAAGTATATGCGATACCTTCGCTTCATTAGCATGTATGTATTTTCCTTGCCCTGCTAAAAAACATTCAACATGCTTTCAAAACTTAGAAAAAAATCAGTTTTATTCCACTGTACTGTTCTGAAGGAGCAATAAGAATATGGTACTCAAGTTGCTCAGCCTAGACAGTTGAAATTTGTAAAGCTAATGTCAAGTTATTTTCTGCATACAATGTGTCTGAGTGCACTCATGCCAATAGATATTTCTTATCTCCTGACATTTCAGAGTGCAGATTACAAATCACATTTTTAAAAGTATAAAAACTATGGGACCATGTTTCTGTATGTCCTATAACCTATTTCTACTGGCTTTAGGATTTAACTTCTGGTAGCATTCACATAGCCTTTGGCCTGGTCTACACTAGGAGTTTCATCTCGAATTTAGCAGTGTTAAACTGAATTAACCCTGCACCCATCCACACAATGAAGCCCTTTACTTTGATATAAAGGGCTCTTAATATCGATATCTGTACTCCTCCCCGATGAGGGGAGTAGCGCTGAAATCGGTATTGCCATTTCGGATTAGGGTTAGTGTGGCCGCAATTCGATGGTATTGGCCTCTGGGAGCTATCCCACAGTGCACCATTGTGACCTCTCTGGACAGCAATCTGAACTCGGATGCACTGGCCAGATAGACAGGAAAAGCCCAGCGAACTTTTGAATTACATTTCCTGTTTGCCCAGCATGCAGAGCACAGGTGACCATGCAGAGCTCATCAGCACAGGTAACATGCAGTCCGAGAATCGAAAAAAAGAGCAACAGCACGGACCGTACGGGAGGTACTGGATCTGATCGCTATATGGGGAGAGGATTCAGTGCTAGCAGAACTACGTTCCAAAAAACGAAATGCCAAAACATTTGAAAAAAAATCTCCAAGGGCATGATGGAGAGAGGCCACAATAGGGACTCACTACAGTGCCACGTGAAAGTTAAGGAGCTCAGACAAGCCTATCAAAAAACAAAGGAGGCAAACGGTCGCTCCGGGTTGGAACCGCAGACATGCCACTTCTACGCTGAGCTGCATGCAATTCTGGGGGGAGAAAGGGGGTGGGGAGGGCCGCCACCACTACCCCACCTCTGACTGTGGATTCCGAGGCGGGGGTAATCTCAGCCATGCCTGAGGATTCTGCGGATGGGGAAGAGGAGGAGAAAGAGGAGACGACGAGCTTGCGGAGAGCACACAGCACTCCGTTCTCCCCAACAGCCAGGATCTTTTTCTCGGCCTGACTGAAGCACCCTCCCAACCCTCAGACAATGAGGCCATGGAAGGGACCTCCGGTGAGTGTACCTTTGTAAATATAAAATATGGTTTAAAAGCAAGCGTTTTTTAATGATTAATTTGCCCTGAGGACTTGGGATACATTCGTGGCCAGTACAGCTACTGGAAAAGTCTGTTAACGTGTCTGGGGATGGAGAAGAAATCCTCCAGGGACATCTCCATGAAGCTCTCCTGGAGGTACTCCAAAAGCCTTTGCAAAAGGTTTCTGGGCAGTGCAGCCTTATTCCGTCCTCAAGGACACTTGACCACGCCATGCTAGTAGCAAGTAATCTGGTATCATTGCATGACAAAGCCTGGCATCGTATGGTCCTGGTGTTTGCTGGCATTCAAGCAACATCCATTCTTTATCTCGCTGTGTTATCCAGAGAATTGGATTGGGGGGGGGGGTAGTTTGGTTTCTGCAGGGATCTTCCCTGATACCAGCCACGCGGTTGGGGGGGGGGGGGGGGGAAGGGGATAAAGCGATCATCCCAGAGAATTGGATGGGGGGTGGAGGGAGTTAGTTTGGTTTCTGCTGCTTCACATTAACAGGAAAACCGCAGCACTTAACGGGCTTTGCTTGGTATGTGGGAAAAGGAGGGCGCTGCTTGTAGGAAAGCTGCAGAAGCCGAAAGACAATGGCTTACCATGGCCGCATGCAAGCCAAATTCCGTTGCCTGAACCTGTGTCTGCTGTGCTCTCTAACACCAAAACCGCAGGCACTCAATGTTAAAAGATGCAAAATGCGACCTTGTACCCAAATCACATGTGCTATGTAATGTGAATAGTTTGTTCACCGTGAAAGAGTATAAGCATTGTTCTGTAAAATGTATCTTTTTAAATACTTCTCTCCCTTTTTTCCCCTCCCTCCCGCAGCTGCAAATTTTTCAAGCCTCCCTCCTCCATCCCGAAGGCTATCTCAGATAAGGCGGCGGAGAAAGAGGACACGAGACGAGATGTTCTTGGAAATAATGGAATGCACCTGCAATGAAAGAGCTCATTTGAATGAGTGGAAGGACACGGTATCAAAGTACAGGAAAGATGCCAGTGAACGTGAGGTCATGAGGGACACCCGAGATGAGAGGTGGCAGGCTGCAACGCTGGGGCTGCTGCGTGATCAAATGGACATGCTCCGGCGTCTGGTGGAGCTTCAGGAACAGCAGCAGGAGCACAGAGTGCTGCTACAGCTGCTGTATAACCTCCCTCCCCCCTCACCATGTTCCATAGCCTCCTCACCCAGACATGTAAGAACGCGGGGGAGAGGGGGAGGAGGCTCCGTGCACCCTCCCAATCCACCCCAGTGGACAGCCCAACCAAAAGGCTGTCATTACTTTGAACTTTTTAGTGGCCTTTTCCTTCCCTCCTATCCTCCTCCCAAACCCCACCCGGGCTACCTTCTTAGTTCTCTCCCTCTTTTTATAATCAATTAATAAAGAATGCATGATTTTTAAACGATAGTGACTTTATTTCCTTTGAAAGCAAGCTGGGATCGAAGGGGAGGGTGGGTTGCTTACAGAGAATGAGTCAATCAAGGGGGGCGGGTTCATCAAGGAGAAAAACAGAATGTTCACACGGTAGCCTGGCCAGTCATGAAACTGGTTTTCAAAGCTTCTCTGATGCGCAGCGCTTCCTGATGTGCTCTTCTAATCGCCCTGGTGTCTGGCTGCACATCATCAGCGGCCAGGCGATTTGCCTCAGCCTCCCACCCCGTCAGAAAGGTCTCCCCCTTACTCTCACAGAGATTGTGGAACACACAGCAAGCAGCAACAACAATGGGAATACTGGTTTGGCTGAGGTCTGAGCGAGTCAGTAAAGTGCACCAGCGACCTTTTAAACGTCCAAATGCACATTCTACCACCATTCTGCACTTGCTCAGCCTGTAGTTGAACAGGTCCTGACTACTGTCCAGGCTGCCTGTGTATGGCTTCATGAGCCATGGCATTAAGGGGTAGGCTGGGTCCCCAAAGATAACTATAGGCATTTCAACATCCCCAACTGTTATTTTCTGGTCCGGGAAGTAAGTCCCTTGCTGCAGCCATTTAAACAGAGTAGTGTTCCATGAACCCTTTCCGGCCAGCCCACTTGATGTTGGTGAAACGTCCCTTGTGAGCCACCAGTGCTTGCAGCACCATTGAAAAGTACCCCTTGCAGTTTACATACTGGCTGCCCTGGTGCCAAGATAGGGATATGGGTTCCATCTATTGCCCCACCACAGTTAGGGAATCCCATTGCAGCAAAGCCATCCACTATGACCTGCATGTTTCCCAGAGTCACCTACCTTTGGTAGCAGCAGCTCAGTGATTGCTTTGGCTACTTGCATCACAGCAGCCCCCACAGTAGATTTGCCCACTCCAAATTGATTCCTGACTGATCAGTAGCTGTCTGGCGTTGCAAGCTTCCACAGGGCTATCGCCACTCGCTTCTCAACTGTGAGGGCTGCTCTCATCTTGGTATTCTGGCGCTTCAGGGCAGGGGAAAGCAAGTCAAAGTTCCATGAAAGTGCCCTTACGCATGCAAAAGTTTCGCAGCCACTGGGAATCGTCCCACACCTGCAACACTATGTGGTCCCACCAGTCTGTGCTTGTTTCCTGGGCCCAGAATCGACGTTCCACGGCATGAACCTGCCCCATTAACAGCATGATCTCCAAAGCACCGGGGCCCGCGGTTTGATAGAATTCCATGTCCATGTCCTCATCACTCTCGTCACCGCGCTGCCGTAGCCTACTCCTCGTCACCTGGTTTTGCAGGTTTTGGTTCAACATAAACTGCACGATAATGCGCGAGGTGTTTACAATGTTCATGACTGCTGTCTTGAGCTGAGCAGGCTCCATGCTTGCCGCGGTATGGCGTCTGCACTGTTCACCCAGGAAAAAGGTGCGAAACGGTTGTCTGCTGTTGCTTTCCAGGAGGGAGAGGAGGATGTACCCAGAACCACCCGTGACAATATTTTTGGCCCCATCAGGCATTGGGATCTCAACCCAGAATTCCAATGGGCGGAGGAGACTGCGGGAACTATGGGATAGCTATCGACACTAGCCCCGGTACATGGACACACACCACCGAATTAATGTGCTTAGTGTGGCTGCATACATTTGACTTTATACAATCTGTTTTCAAAAACCGGTTTCTGTAAAATCGGAATAATCCCGTAGACATACCCTTTGATCATTAAAAGCAAGTGTCTACACAAGGAATGCAACTTCAATACCTATAAAGTAGTTGGAAAGAAGAAGAATTTGCATTTACAGGAATCTGGATATTCCTAATCCTTTTACCCTGCAATAGGTTTTTGTTTAGGTATAATCAACTCCCATCATTAGAAAATGGTACCAGAAGTCTTTCCTTCTCACATACACACAATTCCAATGCTAAGTTTTAGGGACAGGGTCAACTCTTAATTCCCTAAGCAATGCCTAATTAGAAAACACCACAACCGCTGCTGTGCTAGTTTTTAGATCCTTGAGCATCTCCTCAGTTACTTGACAGTTCTTACGGTTCTTATAGCCTAAGGCTGTAAGAGCCAGATTCTGATTTTCATTACATTGCTTTTACAATGGAATAACTTTAACAGATTAACTCATGATTTGTGTAATAGGAGGAGAGCCTGAGACACAACTTAACTTTGCTTTACATCATCAGCAAAGTTGACACTACTTTAGCCCAGGTCTCAGGCCTCTGATACAAGGGCTTATGTCTCAGGCTCTCTTCCTACTATAAATTGTACTGAGGCAAGCGAGATCAGGGATATCACTAGAGTGAAAGGCATGTCTGAGAGCATTTTCCATTAAAATACATAATTGTTGTTCATGGCATGCCTATCTGCTCACTAGATTTTCCTGTGGCATGCCACAAAATGCTGCAATCCTTACTGCTTTCATTCATAAAGAAAGTTCTTGGTGACAAATAAAATTTGAGAGATGATCAAGCACTCAATATTTGGCCCTACTGTGATATGTGAGCTTTGTATATATTTTCCCTGGCATATATGATTTCAGATCATTTATTGAGGCCCTGGTTTTCCTGTGGAAAAAATAACGGCACTTCAGATAATGTTATTCCATATATTGATAGGGGCAAAACTGTTGCCTAGGGAAAGAGGATAAAGACATTGCACATGGAAAACACAGAAGAACCACCACATACAGGCAAAACACAAGTGGGAAGAGTGATGCTGTCCATGTTGAACTTAGACAAACTCAGGAATAGGGTAATAATTTTGAAAATCCTTACTCCTGAAAATACCCCTTAGTCACATGAGTAGCCCTGTTGACACCAATGGGATTATTTGTGAGAGCGAGGACCACTCTCACAAATAAAGGTTTGTAGGACTGGGTCCCAGGATTAAATCAAAAGAAGCTTCTCAACCATGTCTAGAGAAGTGAAAAAATGATAAGGCAGCCCAGTCTAAACTGTGAATCTCATTGTACAAATAGCACTAAATAGCCCCCTGAAATGGTCCTTCTGAGTGGCGTTATTTAGAAATCCCTGGATTCTTGAATACAATGTATTATACTAAATAAAAAGAAAGTGTCATGTAAATTTATGTATCTATTAAAATAGAAACTGCATCCAAATATAGATACTTACAGACAAACTGCCAGTGAAGGTGTAGTATCATTTACTAGTACAGTAAGGCCTAAAGTCTTGATTTTTAAAAATGTGTCTAGGCATTGCAGCACTGAGTGCAGCAATGCCTAACTGATTTATTAATCTAAGTCTCATTTTCTAAAGGGATTTAGGCATGTAGGAGGCAAAATTACATAACTGCCAATGTAAAGAATGATTATGTATCTAAACTTTGTGGCTCAAAGGCAGGACTGAAGAAGCAGAAATCACTGAGACCATTATATTCATTTGCATGATAAACCTTCAGGTTAAAGATGAAAATCCATCCCCAAAAGCTATCAACAGTCCTACCTCAGAATACAAAATGAGAGCAAAAGGAAGAGTCCCAGAGATTAACCTGGTGAAGCACTGGATTTCAAAGAGCAAATCTCCAGGAATTTCCATTAAGGAAAACCATCTGAGTGCATCCTAATAGGCAGGTATGCAGCCATTGACTGGGGCCAAAACTTCAATAAGTATCTGAACTGTTCAGCAAAGAAAACATGTTTATTTGCACAATAGTATTAAATTACTATGATACTCAATTGCTAATAAGATACCAAAAAGCCATAATTCTAAGGGACACATTTTAACATCTAATATGCCTCACGTATAACTCAAACTGTGCAGCCAAACAACACGACAATCTGTCAAAATATACAACATCTGCTCAGTGCAGGGCCGGCTCCAGGCACCAGCCCACCAAGCTTGTGCTTGGGGCGGCACCTGGAGGAGGGTGGCGTGGTGTGGTGCTCCGGCTCCGGCCGCCAGGGAGAGCGGAGCCCCAGCCGGGGCTCGCCGCCCCCCTGCACCCTCCCCTGCCGCACAGGGGCGGGGGGGGGAGGGGTGGCCGGAGGCTTTTTTGCCTGAGGCGGCAAAAAAGCCAGAGCTGGCCCTGGCTCAGTGACAGATTTCAAGGAGGTGATGGCAGAGAAATTCACCAGCACCACCTCCTCTAAACTATGCTTTGTGACCTTGGGGAAAATCATTTGATAATAATTAACCTCTCTGTGAGTCAATTTCCCTACCTCTGAGGAGTACTTAGAGATCCTGGTACAAAAGGCACTAAACGTGAAAATTACTTCATAGCTTAGGCATGTAGTTTCTCCTTCTCTCTCTCTCTATATATATATATAGTGGTTTGTATTATCATTTGCTAATTATGGATGCCATCCAACTCCTACTGGAGTCCATGGAAACATTCCCACTGAGCTCAGTAGGGTTTTGATCACGAACCATGACATAACATTGTACTTCTATTCACAGCTTGAAGACCTTTGTGTGGTTTCAGTCTCCATATGTAGAAATTTCACAAATAAATCATTGATTATGCTGCATGCAAGGTTAAATCCAGAAGTAGTTATATGTTTTCCTACAATCATTTGTGTGGTGTGAAAAACAGCAAAAAGGCATTGATGTAAAACTCATGCAGCTGATGTAGGGTGTGTAACTGAATTAGTATAGTCCCTCCCGCCCCCCCCAAAAAAAATTGGTCACTGCCCACACCAGCTATAAGAGAACACAACAAGTGCGAGTCAGTGTCTGCTCAAAGCAACAGCTACCTGGCACCTTACCTGCTAAGTGCTGAGTTGCATTTTCAGAATAGAGCCTGACCCCACCTCAGCTGACCCCCGAATCTGTTGTGAGTGTTATCTTGTTCCAGGACAATTGCACTCTATTTGGTAAATCCTTTATAGTGGAGATGGAACAGTGACAAATTGTCTGGAATCTTTTCCAAGTGATATCTGAACATGCTGCAGAGCTGGGGGGAGGGGGAGGGAGAAAGGTTACCATCTCTTACTGGTAACTCTAATGAGATCTCAAAAGGGGGTTGGTGTTACCATTTTATAACACTGTCATAAGTATTATTTGGGCCCTACCAAATTCACAGCCATGAAAAATGTGTCAGACCATGAAATCTGGTCTTCCCTGTAAAATCTGCTCTTTTGTGTACTTTTACCTACACTATAAAGATTTCATGGAGGAGACCAGTGTTTCTCAAACTGGGGGTTCCCAACCCAAAAAGTGGTTGTGGGGGGTGTCACAAGGATATTTTAGGGGGTTTGGTATTGCCACCCTTACTTCTGCACTGCATTCAGAGCTGGGTGGGCTAGAGAGCTGCGGCTGCTGGCGAGGCACCCAGCTCTGAAGGCAACAGCACAAAAGTAAGGGTGGAATGGTATGGTATTGCCGCCCTTATTTCTGTGCTGCTAGCGGCAGCACTGCCTTCAGAGCTGGGCTTCTGGCCAGCAGCTACCACTCTCTGGCCCACCCAGCTCTGAAGGCAGAGCAGAAGTAAGGGTGGCAATTCTGCGATACCCCTCTATTAACTTTGCACTCCATCCCCACCCCTGACCCTCTTTTGGGTCAGGACCTCTACAGTTACTGTAAAATTTGAGATTTATATATCTAATTCATGAAATTTAGGATTTTTTTAAATCCTATGACCGTGAAATTGACCAAAATGGACAGTGAACTTGGTAGGGCCCTAAGTATTACACACCTGTGTGATGTTAGGTGACATTTTTACAGTGTTCCCTATGACCAGCTGCCATGCTGGTTGTTACCCGTAACAACTAAACTATATTTTAATATTCTAGTTTGCAGAGGAATCGGGTGTGGTCATGACAATGTGGATCCTTGATGCCATCCAAGAGAAGACAGACTGGTTTGTGCTTTACTTGCCATAAAGAATTAACAAGGAATTTACAACCATCTTGTGTAGGTTATTCCGCTTTATAGCAAATCATGTCAACCAGAATAAGTGGGTTCCTCTCTTTTCAAGACTAGAAAGAAGATGAACTCTCTGCCAGAGCCATATGGTTATTAGGTGGTTTAATAGGTAGGCCAGAAGGAATGCATGTGAAATGAACAGAAAGTGCTATGCAACATGAAGGATATTCTAATCCCTATGATTGCCAAGAACAGTGTGTGTGTGTGTGTGTGTATATATATATATATATATATAAATAAAATTTTAAAAACCCACCAGCCCACTAAATATGGTGCCTATCAAAAATAAGCAACAAGGAACAGACAAGAGCAT
The DNA here is from genome assembly GCF_027887155.1 of Malaclemys terrapin pileata. Taxonomy (NCBI): domain Eukaryota; kingdom Metazoa; phylum Chordata; order Testudines; family Emydidae; genus Malaclemys; species Malaclemys terrapin. The sequence continues at coordinate 98,011,743 of NC_071509.1, forward strand.
CCTATAGTGTGATGTACTGCAAGTTAAAGACAGGAAATACAGCTCTGCTTTTGAATGGGAAAAGAAAAGATTTAAAAATGTTTAAAAACAATTTGCCTTACACTAACAGTTTCTCTGCTTTTCTCATGTATTCAGCTGGAAAGCTGCATGGCATACATGGTAATCTACATCATTGGACAGGAGTTTCTGCTGCAAAGTATCTTTAATATGGAAGCTTCCATATTTCACACCACTCACAGTTAAGCAAGTACCAATAGGGACACTTCACAAAGCGTAGTTTAGAAGTTTATTTTAGATAGATATGTTCTTGGGCAAAACATTTGTTTAGCTGCCTATAGTGATACACTTAAAGGAAAACTACTGATTAAAGGCATGAGAGTTTGCAACTGTACATGGTGCAATATTTTATGCAAATTGTCACTTAGGAGTGTAATTTTTTGTAACATTAGGTCAGTAAGAGCCCTAGGGTAGATGCAGTTATAGTTTCATAAGTGTCTTGCAGCTGTATGATTTGTTTTAGCAGAGCACTTTTATACTAGCATAACCACATCTACACTTGAGCTTTGCTGCTTTTACTATGCCAGCATACTTCATTGTACAGTGAGAGTCTCAAATTACTACAAGTTATCAATGTTTGAGTTTTTACCTCTATAAAATTGATGTAAATGCCTACATAGAGCACAAGGAAGTGATAGAAGCAGGGGCGGAGCCAGGAATAGAACCCCTGACTTGAATCTAACCAGTATGCCCAGTGCTTAATTTGTAATCAAAGAGGTGCTGGGGCTCAAGCACATTTTTTTTTTTAAATTATACACACAGCACCCAGAGGTGCCAGGGCTATGAATGGCCAAGCCTAAAGGGGCCAGGGTTAAGCCCCAGCACAAATTAAGCACGGAGTATACCCCACTACTATGGTTATAGTAAACTATTAAAATTGTAGAATTATCACTTAAATGGTCAGGGGTTTCTGGTTCTGTTGCAAGCTTCTCCAGTGCCCCATTAACTTGCAACTGGAGTCAGGTCAGCAGCACACAAGGTAGCGTGCAGGTGAGTGAATGAATCAATTGTACTTTGGTTTCAGGGAGCAGGTGGCTGTGATTTTGAGGTTCTTGATGTAATTGTTTAATTACAAGAACTAAACTAGGGCAATTCTGAAGCATTTGGCAGGAATATATTTTTTAATGTTTATTTAACATCTGATATGTTTGCTGCAAACATAAGTTACCTTTCAAGTGATCATTAATCCACCAAACAGGCCTGTTACTAAACCTGCACTTTGCAACAGTTCCATTCCCAGTTGCTATTAACACTTGCTTCCTCTACATACCACCCTATTCCTATTTTTCCTCTACATAAGTAGGTTGGGAGTTCCCTAAGAGAGATCTTGAAATACTTCAATATTTGTCTAGGGCATGAAATGCAATTTGCTTTTAAGACTCTCCTTCTCTGAGGTTAGAATGTTAGTTAATTTACAACTTGAGACAAGGTGGATGAAGGAATCTCTTTTACTGGACTAACTTCTTTTGGTGGATGAGACAAGCTTAAGCTTCACATAGCTCTTCTTCAGGTCTGGAAAAGATAGCCAGACAAGATAAATACAAGGTCAAACTCATATGATCCATATTCCTTAAAGTGAGCAAATTCAGTAATTATGTTTAGGAGTGGAATCTACATCTACCTCTACTGCAAGTGTATTTGCTTACATAGATGGCTATGCTGCAAGTCCTGCTTAATTTGGCTCTCATTTCAACCTATACTAAATTTTCTAATGCTGAGTGTTACTAATTGAAAATGCAACAAAATGCAGGTACATCAAATTATGTTTTGTGAAAACCACTACATTTTGCAAGTGTATAACAGTGTCTTTGAAAATATTAATTCTACATTAGCTGATTTGATCCTGGTTGGCATTACTAAGTCAATGTAAACATTTTACTATTCCTTACTATTAAGGCTATGATTTAATCATGGGTATTTTTAGTAAAAGTCATAGACAACACACACACAGGGCCTGTGACCTGTCCATGTATTTTTACTAAAAATACATGTTTAAAATCTTGTGGGCGGGCCAGCCAGGGACTGCTGCCTTGGGGGCTGGCTGGCCAGGGACCACTGTTGTTGTAGCTGTGTTTCTTACTCCATATTAAAAAAAATTAACTGCTATTTCATTCTATGACAGTGTGTGAATGGAGTCTTTAAAAACAGTTAAGTCACCATAAAAAAGTATTAGGATGCTTTTCAAACAAGTTCCTACTTGTTGAAAGTAATTAACACCACTTGTGGAAAATATGGCTAGAATCACTTGGACTGTTACACTAAAAGTGGTATTAGAAAAAAGTCAGATAGGGTTCTCTTGGAATGGAAGGCCAATATACTCAAAAGTACTGCATATCTGATTGGAAGTATTAAATAAAACTGAAATGTGACATTATAGCAGATGCAGTATTGCAGATGGATGTAGAGTATTGCATAGCCACAGTAAGACATTCTCTTAGAACAGTATCAGGGGGTAGCCGTGTTAGTCTGTATCTACAAAAACAACAAAGAGTCTGGTGGCACCTTAAAGACTAACAGATTTATTTGGGCATAAGCATCCTGCTTCTTACCTCTGGAGGAACTTTGCTACAAACTGAAGCTCTGAACAAAGGACTGAGGACCCATCCCAGCGGGGGATGTATTCCAGAGATTTGATTTGACCCTGCAGTTTATTCCATCGCTGCTGCAAGCCTGAACCAAGAACTGTGCCATTACTGTATGTAATTGATTCCATTTAACCAATTCTAACTCTCATCTCTATCTTTTTCCTTTTATAAATAAACCTTTAGATTTTAGATTCTAAAGGATTGGCAACAGCGTGATTTATGGGTAAGATCTGAATTGTATATTGACCTGGGTCTGGGGCTTGGTCCTTTGGGATCAGGAGAACCTTTTTCTGTTACTTGGGTACTGGTTTTCATAACCATTTGTCCCCGTATGAGTGGCACTGGTGGTTATACTGGGAAACTGGAGTGTCTAAGGAGATTGCTTGAGAGACTTGCGGTTAGCCAGTGGGCTGCAACTGCCCTGTTTAAGCAATTTGTCCTGAGTTGGCACTCTCAGTTGGGTTCCGCCAGAACCGCATTGTCACAAGTGAGGTTTTTACTCACGAAAGCTTATGCCCAAATAAATCTGTTAGTCTTTAAGGTGCCACCAGACTCTTTGTTGTTCTCTTAGAACAGTTTTAAAATTCCTTCTACCCTAATATGGAGAGATTTGTGAAGTTAAAGGAACCTGATTCACCAATGCATTGCTTTAGTTTTATTGTGGTGCAACAGTGAGTTATACTGGTGTAAGAAAGTGATGCAGTGGTAAGTCAGTCCCATAACCAGAGTATACAGATGTGATGTACATATCACACAACAGTAGTGCTTAATGTCCTACCATATGGTGGTGTGATCCAAACTTAGAATTCCCATGCTGCTAATAGTGTAACATGACAAAATTGTAACAGCAAGTGGGGCAAGGTCTTCTCAAAGGGTCATCAAGCTTGGGGCTACAATAAACCATGTAAAAAGAGAAGCCCACTCCCATAATCATTTAACTGCCCAGACCCAAACAAAAAGTAGTACCTCCACACTTTGCAACTTTAACTGGGTGTCCCCCAAACCTCACTCCCCACACTGAGTGAGGGGATTTTACTAGACACTTTGTCTGTCCACGCTTATCTTACATTTCTGATTATGAAAATCTTTGGGGGGGGGCTAGTCCCCCCCCCATACACAGTCCCAGCATTTAACTGTACTGTTTCTGCTAATTGTTGCATCACCAGTTTCTCCTCATTTTACAAACAGAATTTATCACTTTCTAGTTCTTATCTTGTGTACCAGATTAGAAATCACCTTTTCAATCATACATATTGGACAGCTGTACTTAGAGCTCATGATGATCAGCTTTCTTCTCCTCCTTAGCAGCTGTTTCTCTTCCTGTGACCTGCTGTTAAGAAATTAAGTTCTGTGGCCAATTCCATAGCCTTAAAGATCAATGAAAGGAGGCCAATACATGCTGTATCTACAAGTCCAACTTAAGATCTGTAAATTGGTCCATTATTGTTTTATCCTGGAAGTCTTCATTGGTATACAGTGCCAGCAAGACAAGTCTCCACAGGTCCTTTGTCAGTTCTCTTTCCCAGCTCTTAGAGACAGCCATCAATCTGATTACTAAAGTACCTATCAAGGTCCAGATCTGGACAATTCAATCTTTTTCCTGGGTACAAGTTGTGTAGCACTGTCAAAACTGGGCCATTCAAGCTACCTGCTTAACAAATCTTTCTGTTCATCTTCCCAAGCATTTGTTTGAGCTTGGATGTCAAACTGAGTGAAATAAGTCTCCCAGGAGTTCCTCCTCCCCCCAGAAAAGTGGGGTGTGTTATTTTAGCTGGGGCAAACAACCATCCATTTTGGGCCTCTGCGGGTTACAAACTGGGTAGGAAACTAAGTTCTCTGGCTGGCTCAATTCTATGCCCATCCAGGTGGCTGACTTCCACTATCACTTGGGACCCTTTTACTTCCTAGGTTATTTTTCAGTTTAAGTCCTTGCTGCAGCTCATCTGTTAGCAAGTTTCAAGTTGACAAAGAATTTTCCAGTCTTCACTACTTCGTGGAAAATTTCTGGTCACTAGTCACCTCAGTGATCTGTTTTACCATTCCAGATTGGAAGCATTGCAGCTGGGCTTCCTAGTCTGCCTGGACACTTTGTAGTTGCTCCTTCAACAAAAGACTTCCTCTGCCTGCAGGTCATCCCAACCCTTTCTGGAAGCTTGAAAATGCTACTTCATTGCCTTTTGTGAAGTCTCCAGCAGATTTTAATTCCTTCAAGCCATTTTTGATTTCTGCAGGCACCTCCATTATTTGTTCTGTCTTCGTTGAAGATACTCTCTCCTTGTAAACTGGGACCACTCACACCAATATTAATCTTAGACTCAAATGGTTAGAAACAACCCTCAAGATCTTAATATTGGCTATTAGGAGAAAATGGATGCAATCAATTACTATTTTGATGTAATCTCATTTATTTACAAAGAATGTACACAAAGTCCTGCTTTTCTGACCACAATAGGAATCAAACAGGAAAGTTTCTTTGCTCAAGATGCTAATCCTCTTTTTGCAGCCACTCTACCCAAAAAAGCACTCTGCTTTCTCAGTCATACTACAAGTACTTCTCTGGTCATCCTAGTTTTCTTCTGCTTTCTGTCATGTTTCTGGCTGTGTCTGCTTACACACTGCTGTATCAAGACAATATGCCCAGCCCTCTGCATTGACATTCAGCCCCTACTGAAACCCCTTTACCCATATAGGTCACACGCAAGACCAGTCAGAAGCAAAGCTGTGTTTGGGGGGAAAGAGTTCAATTGTTTCAGCCATCTTATTCCAAAAGGAGCTTGACATCTTTTTACATTTATCCCAAATGAAAGGTAGCTACAACATCCATTATCTTCAAAAAGGTATATTATGCTGGGTATTGAGAGAAACTAGAGCCCAGATTCTCAAAGGTGTTTAGGCATCTGCCTCCCAGAATGCCCCCGTGTGGCACAGCAAGGCCCTGGAGGCACATTCCCCTCTTTAGGGGGTTCAAAAATAAGCCACTCACACCCAGAGCCTTAAAACAATATTCCCCTTCTCCTAGCTTATTAGTGTAATCAGCTTCTCCACAAGAGAGTCCCCCTTTATACTCAGGGGTCTTCATAGACCCCTTCTTGGGGCTGGGTGAGAATTTCATGTCAGGCTGCTTCTTTGATACAGGAGGCCCACAGCCCTTGTTAGCCTGGGCTGAACAAATGAGCACAGCCCATCTGTGTCCTCAAGCTAGATTCCTCCTGCCCCCAACCTGGCCCCTTTCTCCATCAGTGAAAAGAGCTCAGCAGACAGTAACCTTCCCCTGTTGGTGTCCCCCTTTGAAGGGGGAGGCAAAAATATACATTGCCCTCTTTCTCAGACTAGATTCTAGTTGGGAGAGGGGGAGCATCACTCTGACCTCTCTTCAAGGCTTTTTCGTGGGCCCTTGAAGAAATAGCAGATTTTCCCCAGGCACAAACTGTTCCCCTGAGACCACTTCATCTCCCCCCACATCCGCTTCTGTGTCATTTGGTACCTCAAAGATGCAGAAATCTTTGAGGGCTATATTACAGAATAGGGGCTGGCTGACTCCATAGGCTCTACAAGCCTGAAGGGGACAGACCACTTCATTATACTCCCACTAAAATCAATGGGAGTTAGGCAGCCAATACCTCTGATGACCCAGGCCAGAATCAGGTGGTGGTAAGAGAGAAGGAATAATTTATTACCCTTTGCAGGGATTGTATGGCTAAGATGGGGGTGGAGGGGAAGAAGGAGAACATGGTGGGTCTTTTTTTTTTTAAACTTTGAAGCATGGAACAAAAACAAATTCCATCCACCATATTTGCATGTGTGACCCCCATTTCTTTCTTATTTCATGGTGTTCAGCCAAAAACCACTTATTGCTGTAATTACAGTTGCTCTCAGACAAGGTGGCAGTATAGAGGAGTGGCTAAACTCTGGCTTGTGAGCCATATGCAGCTCTTTTACAGTTAAAATGAAGCTCCCAGAGGGCCCCCCCATACACTCCCCCATTCTCCAGATATAAAACTGGGCAGAGGGAGCTTGGGATTTCTGCCTTGCAGACGTTGGTGGGACTAGGGGCTTCTGCCCTGCAAGGGGTGGGCATCGGGGCAGAAGGCCTGCACCCTGGCAGGCACTGCCCCACAGGGCAGATTGTGCATGTCTTGTGGCTCTCAAACTTCTGAAGATTATATGCAGTTCGGAGGGTCAGTAATTTTGGCCACAGCTGGTATAGTGCTATCAGTGATTGCAAAGAAGTAGTTGCTATTTCAGCACACTAGAGGGAGTGCAGGAAGTTATTAGCCATATTCAGTAGGTGTTTTGAAGCTAGTGTGGAAGGTAGAGCTGGATAAAGGTCTCTTGGGGGCTGGGGCCCTAGGCCAGAGCAAGTGGAGGGCCCCCAGAACCATGGACCTGCCCCCATTCCACCTACAGCCCCCCCTTTCCATCCCCTGCTCCCTCCTTTACATGCACAACCCTGAAAGTTGAGTAGCTCTGAGACTCTGCAGTGGCCCCCTCAAGAGCTCTTCCAGCCCTGAGACTGTTGTGGGGATATTTTTCTGGGGTCCCCTGGGTCCATGCAGTATCTGCCACTGATAGAAGGCTCCATTAAGGGCAAACATTCCTGAATTTTACACCCCTCTCACTTAGAAGCTCATGGCCAATTACTAGCAAGTTCTGTCAAGGGTACAGAATTGACAGCCATTCTGAGCACCAGTCACATCCAGCCCAGCTGGGTAGGATAGAGCTGCACTAGGAAATCCAAACTAAATCTATGGGTTGGATCTCAATATAGTATCCTGTAATTTTACAGGAACCAGTGAGATTGAGACTTGTGACTACTACCATAAAGGAGGAATGAAGACTGCAGGCCAGAGGTGTTCAGGCCATGTACTACATCATTGAAACAGAGAGTGTGGGTGTAACACGTACAGAAATTTGATTTTTCTTTCTTATTTTAAGTGGTTTATGTGCTCAATAGCATGGATGGTGAAACTACTGATTAGTGGTATAACTAAAAGTTTTATTTAGTTGTCAATACCCAGGGTGAGTCTACATGAAAGATCTCATTGTCAGAAATCCCAGTCCCAATCACTGTATTTATTTTGTAAGGTATTAGATGTACATTTAGGTCCTGTGTTATATTCTTCCTTTTAAAAGGAAATGAAGTGAACCTCTATGAATAACACGGCTACCCCCGGATACTTGACTCTATTTAGCTATGTTAGTCTAGGTAGAGTGCATTGTAACTGCTGTGCTGTAATGTTTCCTTGTAGTGTTATTCATAAAAAGAAATTTAACATTATTAATTGTGTGCATGCATAACTGTCTGATGGCAAAGACTAGTACTGGATTCCTAAAAAGTGACTATTTCCACTTTTAGTATCCAGAAATTTCCTATAGAAAATCCAACTATAGTCTCTTGCAAAGATAGGAACTCATGGTCTGTGCAAATACTTTAAGTCAGAGGGGAACTCTGTAGCACAGAATTGTTGAGTAATTAGACTTACCTTCCTGTTACATAGATTATACATTCATCAGTGCTTGAGTTTTGTTACAAAGTTACAGGCTGATCCCGCTTCCACTTAATTAAATCTTCAGAGGGTTGCCACAAACAGCATACTCATACATGAGAATTGAAGATGAACATATGTTATGGTTAAGACACTCATTTGCTGGTGGAACCCCCCAAGCAAGTCTGGTATCTTCTCTTTAAAAAGAAGAGAGAATTATTGTATATGCAGCCAAAGCAGGCATTGAGTAAATCAAAGTCTTATAGGAAGGTGATGGAAGTGACATAACTAGATTGTTATAATATATGTAGCATACTATAATTTAGAACAGAGAAAGCTGTCTCAGAAGAAAATACATACCTATCAGGAGAGATTTTGAATATCTAAAGTCACAAGTAGGAGAGATACTACTTGTAACAAGCTAGCCTTAACTGCAGTACCCTCCTGTGGCAGTTCTCAGCATGCCAGGCACACTTGCCTCAGTTTCCCTTCCTTCAGAGTTTCCCAATAAACTCACACAAGCTTTGTCTCAATAATATCCTTCCTTGGGGCCAGTTTATCATCAAGGTAGTACAAGTCAGTCCATAACTAAGAGTCCTAAATAGTACATATCATACAGTGCATATAATCCTTAAAATCCCATTCCATGATGGGCCACTTGCTAACATCTTCCACCACACCTCAGCTGCTCTTTAGTCCCTCTGCTAGGACAGCCACCCAACTGAAGTACAATTCCACATTAAAGTGTAATCCCCACAGCCTCTATAGAAGGAGATTATTTTAACCAGGGGAGCATCCCTTAGACCCCCTAGCTCTCCCACTCCTCTTTAGTTTTCCAATAGTAAAGATATCAGTGGGTAAGCCCCTCTGCTATTCTCCTGCCTTCAGCCCTGACTCATCAACTGAGAACAAGTAGGCAACTAGCTCTACTGCTACAGCAGCTTTCAAACAGCCATTTCCCATCTATGGTCTCTAGCTTGGCAAAAGTTAGCCAACAAGCCTTTTTTGCTGCTATCATCCTTATCATTCCTCCAGGAAACACCTTCTACTTCCCCCAGGAGCCAAAGCCATCTCCACTCCCCTGGTCTCTATTACCTTTCAACTGCCTTTCTTAACTGACCAATAAGCCCTAATTCACAAACTTTCTTACTCACCTAGTGCTTCCTCAAGCAACTCTGACTGAATAGCTTGAGCACTCTCTGACCCTTTGTAGCCCCAGGTACAACTCCACCCCCTTAATTGGGCCAACTGAGAGCACCTGTTCTGATACAGGGGCACTGGACCTACTTCAATTATAAGAGCTAGCCACCCTATGACAGTGGTTTTCTCCTGCCCCCTACAAATTATTCATGTCAGGGATGGCAGGGCCTTTCACAGATTAAAGACATTGTCATGGACGTTTATGTCCACTCATCCCTAGCAATGGGAAAATAGTAACAAAAAACATGTTTTGTTGTGAATGTAACAGTAAATCTGCAAAGCTTAATGAATGCCTACAAAATGAAGTAATCAAAGTAAAAAAGATGTTGTATTATTCTATTATGTATGTAATTTAGATGCTCATTAAGAGCTTCCTGTAAAACTACTATGAAAGCATTCTCACTTTGTTTACCATTCTCCTCAATCCTGTAAAAATAGATGCAGATTCATTTATGAATTTATAAAGACACTGAAGTTCTTTCCACAGGAAAAGGCTCTCATCAGATGCAAAGGTATAACTCCATTGATTCATGAAAGGAGCATCAGAGCCTCCATCTCAACAGGCATGATCCAAAACTCACTAACTTCAGTAAGACAAGTTGGTGAGGTATCTTTTATTGGACCAAATTCTGTTGATGAGAGAGACAAGCTTTCAAGCTTACACAGAGCTCTTCTTCAGGCCTGGGAAATGTACTCAGAGTTTCACAATACAAGGTTAAACAGGGATAGTTTAGCATAAGTAATTAACACATATTTCAAGGGACCATTCAAAGTGCAGTGGCCAGAAGGAAAAAAAATCTGGGGGGAAGGAAGGTTGAATTACAGATTGTTTTAATAAACCATAAATACAGTCTCTATTCAGTCCATAATTTTTAGTGTCTTGCAAAGCTATGAATTTAAGCTGACAGGCTTGTCTTTTGAAGGCATTGTGCAGCAGGTTGCCTTTGAGAATGAGGACTGAGAGGTCAGATATACTGTGAATGCTTTGTGAAAAGTGTTCATCCAGCGGTGATACGGTGTTTTTGTCATTTATCATTTTTCTGTGTGAGTTCATGTGAGGGTAGTGATTGCCTGGTTTAATCCACATAGTTGTTATTGGGGCATTTAGTGCACTGGACAATGTATCCCACATGTGATAGGCATGTGTCCGATCCATGGATCTTGAAAGGTGTCTTATGGGCAGTGTTAATCATCAGAACAGTGGAAGTAGATATGTCTACAGCTTGCAAAGTCCTCACCTAGTGCTGCCATATAAAACTCCCCCAGCCCTGCGCGGCCCTGCTCCCCTCAGCAGGTGCTAATCTGGAGCATTAGCCCAGCCCCTGGAGTGGTAAAGGGGAGATTCATCAAGCCACCCCAGGGCTAGGGAGCCGATATCCACAGCAGAAAATCTACCCTACATCTTTATTATAATGGAGGATGTGGATGAATGACTGCAATACATCCTTAAATAGGGGCTCAGTGTAGTAGGTGCGCGGCGCCACCTTAAGAGTCCGGGGGAGGAGGCAAATTCTGTGCGAGGATGCGAGTTTATTACCCGCCTGCGGCTCGCGCATTAATTCGACGTTTCGCGCGCTCTCCTGTGATTGCCCTATGGCTCGCGCAGTGGCTCAGAGTCCCGCACGCGCCGCAGCGAGCTGTACGAATTTAGCTCGGGCACAGATCAATGTTAGTCTCTCTCTCGCGCGCGCGCCTCCTTGGCCGGCTGCGTGTCTCGTGCGCGTTCTCGCGCCTTGGGTAGAATTCTCGAGCCACGGCGGTTAAGGAACTGGGCGTGTCTGAGTCTTATTCGTGAGTTTGGCGCGAGCTTGTGAGGGTGACGTGTCCTGCCGCTGACCAATCGGAGCGAGCAGAGGAGGTGGCAGAATGTGCCTCGCCCCCTCGCTCTTCCCTCATGCCCGTATTGGGCGGAGCCGGCGCTGGCCTGGCAGTGATGGCGGACGATGGAGATGGGAAACTAAGAACTGAGGGTAGCAGCGGTGGTGTCCTGGGGGGCGGGGGCGCAGAGGAGCCGCCCCCGGCGGCGGCGGGAGGCTGGGCTGTGGGTGGCGAGATGCTGCTGAACGTGGGGCTGCTGGCGCTGGTGCTGCTGGCGGCCTATCGGCTCTACCTGCGCTGGGGGAAGCGGAGCGGCCCGGGGGGCGCGGCCCAGCAGAGCCAGGCCGCCTCCCTGCCCCGAATGAAGCGGCGGGACTTCACGCTGGAGCAGCTGCACGAGTACGACGGGGCCCGCACCCCTCGCATTCTACTGGCCGTCAACGGCAAAGTCTTCGACGTGACCAAAGGCAGCAAGTTCTACGGGCCCGGTGAGGAGCCAGCGGGGGCTGCGGGCGCGGCTTCGCCTCCCCCCACAGCTGCTCTTCGGCTGGGGTGAAATCGTGACCCCAAGCGCAGCACGATCCCCCTCAGGTGGGGGAGCCCCGGCTCTGCCCAAACTCCCCTTCCTGGCGGGGAGCAGGCGCTCCGTGTGCTCCCCCTCGGCTGCCTCTGGCTGGCAGGTTGCTCGCTGTGAGGCTGGTGTGGGGATGGGTGGACTGGCAGGGCGTGCGCGTATCCATGCTGCTGGGGGGGGGGCGCTGTTCCAAAGTGCAAGCTACCGCTCATGCTGCTTATCTCAACCAGCCGCCCGTCTGTGGGCTGCGTGCTTTAAAATAGCCGAGTGCTGTTTTGAGACGCCCACACGTGAAAGGTTCTTGCAGACCCTGCTCTCTCTCCCTTCCTGGCCTTGCAGCTACAGTCCTGGCTGTTAAGACTCCTGCTCACTGAGCTCTGACTGAAATGTAAAGGGACGTCTGTGAAATAGTTGAAATTCTGAGTGGAACTGGAGCTAACGGTCTCTGTTTGTGTTTAATTGAGTGTAGGGGTATAGTACTTCGTTTCTCAATCTGTCCTAATGGAAGGTGGGTCGAAGTGAAAGTTGATGGTGTCTTATTGATTTCATTCTAGCTTTAACAGCTGGAAAGCACATGGAAGATTTGCTTATTTCATGGTGCAAATGACCTCTTCTCTTCTTAACACTACAAATCTTAACCTCAGGATAATTGGCATGTAAGAGCCTTCAGGTATCAGCACTACTTATGTAGCCTTTAAAAGCTTAAACTTAATCTCTTGGGGGCAGAGATTGCTTGTAAGATTTACTTCTCAGGAGCAAAAACCCTACGAAATTAAATGTAGAGGTGTAGTAGTGTTCGTCCCAGGATATTAGAGAGACAAGGTGGGTGAGGTAATATCTTTTATTGGAACAACTTTTGTTGGTGAGAGAGACATGCTTTTGAGCACACAGCTCTTCTTCAGGTCTGGGAATGATACTCTGAGCCTGACAGCTAAATGCAAGGTGGAACAGGTTGTTTAGCATAAGTAGTTAGCACATATTCTAGGGACCATTCAAGGTATACTGACTGGCCTGTTAACACCTCTATGTGACAAAAAGAGGGGGTTAGTGAGTTAGACTGTTGTAATAAGCCATAAATCCAATGTCTCTAGTCAGTCCATGATTTTCATGTCTAGCAGAGATAGGAATTTAAGCTCCCAGGCTTATCTTCTGAAAGTGTTCTGTGGATTTCTTTTGAGGATGAAGACTGACCGCTTTGTGAAAAGTGTTCACCCACAGGTGATGGGGTGTTTTTCATCTTTTATCATTTTCTTGTGGGAGTTCACTTTATAGTGATTGTTTTGTTTTCACCCACATTGTGTTTTTTGGGGCATTTAGTATACTGGATGATGTATACCACATGTTGTGATAGGCATATGTAGGATCCATGGATCTTGAAGGGTGTGTTTGGGGGTGGAGTGGGTTAGATCATTGTAGCAGTGAAGATATGTCTGCAGGTTTTGCATCTGTTGTTCTGGAAGGGTCTGATGTTGCTTTGATTTGGTGTGTCCTGGTCTGTCTGGAGCTTGGCTCTGATGCTGAGCTTGGAAAGGTTGGGGGGTGGTTTGAAGGCCAGAAGAGGGGGTTCAGGAACAATTTCTTTCAGGATGGGGGCCCCATTGAGTATGAGTTGTAGTAGATGATACACCTACGGGTTTCAGTATGGGGTAGTAGGTGACAACGAGGGGCCACTCTACCTTGAATGCTTGTTTCTCTCTCCAACAAAATATATTCCTTCACCCACCTTGTATCTCTAAGGGCTAGTCTACACAGGCAACGCTAAAGCGCTGCTGCGGCAGCACTTTAACTTGGGTTGTATAGTCATGGCAGAGCGCTGGGAGAGAAAACCACCACCATGAGGTGTAGCTACCAGCACTGGGAGTGCAGCACTTTACAGCGCTGAAACTTGCTGCGCTCGGGGGGGTGTTTTTTCAGACCCCAAGCAAGAAAGTTGCAGGGCTGTAAATTGCCAGTGTAGACAAGCCCTAAGAAGTTAGTGTTGAATTTCTATATTTACGTTGAAGGTTGTTTATTATAAACACATCCTGTGCTTTCATACCTTTTTTTTTTTTTTTTTTTTTTTTTTTGCGCCAGTGAGGTGGGTAACTTTAACATTGTACACAAGGCAGTTCAAACTATGCTGAAGGAATGTATAGTTGTAATCAATCAAGAAAATCATCTGTAAACAATGGTATGTTGGAAAACCTGGGCCAACTCAGCACCTTGAGAATTTTTTTTTAAAGTAGGTATGACACTTCTTTTCTCTGTATGAAGAGATGGGAGAGATGCCCATTTTCTTCAAAAGGGACAATGTCAAGTTAAACAATGTGTAGTTATTTAAAAAACAAACAAACTTGTCAGCTCTTTTACTTCTAATCTGATAAACAAATTTTATAAATCTAATGTTCCTTTTCAGCATTCCTGATGTCTACTCTTTAGTTTCATTATTTGGTCTCAAATTCGACTAGCCAACTTCACTTTCTGGTTCTTATCCGCTAGTAGTAATATAAAGTCTGTGCTGCAAATACTGCTGTATAGTGTATACATCCAAACCTCTTTAATATACTTCTTCAAGTATATTAAAACATTTTTACTACTGCGTATTGTAAAATCCTCACAAATTCTGGGCCTGTACTACTTGATCATATCCTCTGTCTAATGGGCAGTAAACAGAATGAAGAAATCTTAGTACATTATGTCATAGATATATGAATTTTCTTTCTTCTGTTTTTGTCACAGCTTAATAGTTTTATTTTTATGTATTTCTTTGTGGGTTTTTTTAAACTGACAGCATGGGCATTTAAATATAGTGCATATGTGCGTAGAACAGAGGTGGGCAAACTACGGCCTGCGGGACCGTCCTGCCTGGCCCATGAGCTCCTGGCCGGGGAGGCTAGTCCCCAGCCCCTCCCCCACAGCGCACTGCGAGCGCTCTGGCCTGCCGCTCCTGCCAGGCAGTGCGGGCGGCGTGGCTGGCTCCGGCCAGGTGGCGTGGCTGCAAGCTCCTGCTGCTCTGAGCAGCGTGGTAAGGGGGCAGGAGGTCCCAGGGGACAGTCAGGGGACAGGGGTGGTTGGATGGGGTGGAGGTTGTGTGTGTGTGTGTGTGTGGGGGGGGGGGGGGGGAGTGGTGGTCAGGGGACTGGGAACAGGGTGGGTTGGATAGGTGTGGGAATCCTGGGGGGGGGTGGGCAGCTATCAGAGGGCGGGGGTGTGGATAGGGGTCGGGGCAGTCAGGACAGGGAGCAGGGGGGGTTGGATAGGGGCTGTGGTCCCGGGGGGGCAGTTAGGGGTGGGGGTGTGGATAGGGGTCAGGGAGCTGGGGGGTTGGATAGGCGTGGGAGTCCTGGGAAGGGGGGGGCCTGTCTGGGGGCAGGGGTGTGGATAAGGGTCGGGGCAGTCAGGGGACAGGGAGTAGGGGGTGGGGTACCGGGGGGTGGTTAGGGGCGGGGGTCCTAAAGGGGGTGGTCAGGGGACAAGGAGCGGGGGGGGTTGGATGGGTCAGGGATTCTGAGGGGGGTCAGGAAGTGGGAGGGGGCGGGGGCCAGGCTGTTTGGGGAGGCACAGCTTTCCCTACCTGGCCCTCCATACAGTTTGCAACGCCAGTGTGGCCCTCAGGCCAATAGGTTTGCCCACCCCTGGCATAGAATCTACATGCTGAAAAGTTAGGAAGTGTTCTGTAATCAAAATAACTCCATGTAGTAATTTTAAAATCTTCCATCTTAAAATTGTTTAACATAAGTAATATGATTAGTCCACCCCTTGAATCTCTATTAATAGTGTGGGGGGGAAATAAAACCCTATCTTTCTAGGAAATTAAACTGTTTTCTGATCCTTGTCAGCAACTATTGTCCCTGAACAGTGCTGATAGTGGATTAATTCCTATTGTAGATGGACCAAACCATTTTTAGCACTGTTACAGAAATCTGTCACTCTCTAACGGTGCTGAACACATTTTTGTCATCATAGTAGTTGTCAGACCTCTAATGGCATTGGTTTAGGGAGACTACTGGGGACGGTAGTAGTCCAGTTTTAAACGAGAGATAATTTAAAGGGTGTCAAACTATCTGTTTTTGACATGAATATAAAATGTCCACTTATGAACAAGTTTATCAAAACAGTCTTTTCTATTGAATAAGTTGAGAGCATAACCATGGGTTAAAAGGTGACTTAACTACTGGTGAAAATGATTTGAGTGTTACAGGAATGGATTTTAGATAGTTAATTCACATGGTCATCTTTCTTTGGTGAACAGACTTTGTTCAAATTATACATGTAGAAATAATGAACACTAAATTTGTTATTTCGATAACACGCTTACATAGCATGCAAGTTTCAGATTGTGCCACTGATAAACAAAATAATTTGTTACAGTCAGCTAAAATACTACATACCTCAAAGGTGAATAAATCAATTTTACCATAATTGTGAAACCGGCTTAATTGTTGTTGCTGCAGTGTATTTTTCCTGTGCTTAAGCAATAATTCATTTATGTGGGAGCTCCTAATGATATCTCAGAAGGGGCAGATGGTGAAAGCTTGGTGATGTACTTTATTTTAATGCTCAGTCAAATCAGTACACTCAAAGTGAGTTGACTGGCTTCTCTAGCATTTGTTTTATTAGGTCTGGGGTGGTGCTTCTGTGAATAATAAAAACAGGAGTCATGCTTCACTTGAATTTTCATCTTAATACTCTGGAAAGACAGTAAATTTGTAACAGTTAAGGTCACAGCTTTGGTTTCTCTCAGTTAAGGTTGTAACTATCTTTCTCTAAAGGTACTATATTGACTGGGTTCCTGCTCTTGGGTATTGTGCTTCTAGTTAAAGACAAGCTGGAACTTCTTCACTCTCAGGGCAGGTCTACACTACAGCCGGGATCGACGCTCTGAGATCGATCCACCGGTGGCTGATTTAGCAGGTCTAGTGATTATCTGCCAAATTGACAGCAGATCGCTCTCCAGTTGACCCCTGTACTCTACCCCGAATGAGAAGAGTAAGGTAAGTCTCCCGTTGACCCCCCCCCCCCCACGGTGTAGACCCTGCGGTAACTCGACCTAAGGTATGTCAACTCCAGCTACGTTAATAACGTTATTAACGTAGCTGGAGTTGCGTAGCATAGGTTGACTTACCGCGGTAGTGTCGACATAGCCTCAGGCTCATTGAATAAGTGTGTCTTGAGCACAGATGTTCCGCCAGTTTTATTTCACTGTAATTCTTTTGTGACTCCTTTCCTTGTTGAAACTGCACCATTTTGGCCAGTTCTAGCTCTCTGCTGGATTTGTGAACTTAGGTTTTGTTTAGGCTGGTACTGTATCTTCTGACTAATTTGTTCTGTTCCAGTACGTGCCTTAGCACTCTGAACCATGCTCTGGTAGCGGTGGTCTAACTTAGAGATTGCTCTTAGGAGTTGCTTCAATGCTTATCTGTGCAGGGGTATCATCCTATCTACCTCAAAAGTGTTGATTCTCTGTTGAATCATGCTTAGTACTCTCTTGCCTCTGGTGACATACAAGTTGTCAGAATGCATTGTCTTACTCCTATTTTTTCCCTAGATTTGACTGAAAAGACTTCGGAAGATGATCTGGGGTATCTCCCAGTTCTGAAGATATTACCCGAAACTCTGTAATTGGAAGCAGATTGTTTTTGAGGCCTCTAAGTGAGATGGCTCAGAATACTTCAGAAACACCTGGCTCTAAGTAGATTTCCAGGCCCCGTATCTAGAGAAGTTATGGTCTTGTTTGTGTGCCTGCTGGATAAAAGGTTCAATGCAGAAATTGCAGCGACTCCCTCCCAGTGAAACCAAAGTTTGGTACATGCTGATTTCCTCTTTGTCCCTCTTTCCTGAAACGTGGCACCCAGAACTGGACACACTACTCGAGTTGAGGCCTGAGTAGAGCGGAAGAATTACTTCTTGTGTCTTGGTTGCAATATTCCTGCTAATATATCCCAAAATGATGTTTGCTTTTTCACAACAGTGATAAACTGTTGACTCATAATTAGCTTGTGGCCCACTATGACCCCGTTCCCTTTCTGCAATACAGTACTCCTTCCTGGGAAGTTATTTCCCATTTTGTATGTGTGCAACTGATTGTTCCTTCCTAAGTGGAGTACTTTGCATTTGTCCTTATTGAATT
Organism: Malaclemys terrapin pileata; assembly: GCF_027887155.1. Taxonomy (NCBI): domain Eukaryota; kingdom Metazoa; phylum Chordata; order Testudines; family Emydidae; genus Malaclemys; species Malaclemys terrapin. The sequence goes on from NC_071509.1 coordinate 98,029,572, forward strand.
TTATCCTATTGATTTCAGACCATATTTCCAGTTTGTCCAGATCACTTTGAATTTTAATCCTATCCTCCAAAGCACTTGCAACCCCTCCCAGCTTGGTATCCTCTGCAAACTTTGTAAGTGTGCTCTTTGCCACTATCTAAATCATTGATAACGATATTGAACAGAACTGGACTGCAAACTGATCCCCGCAGGACCCCGCACGTCATATGCCCTTCCAGCTTGACTGTAAACCACTGATAACTACTCCTCTGAGAATGGTTTTCCAACCAGTTATGCACCACCTTTTAATAGCTCCATCTAAGTTGTATTTCCCTCGTTCGTTTATGAGGAGGTCATTTGAGACAGTATCAAAAGCTTTTTTAAAGTTAAGATAGACCACATCTACCACTCCACACACAAGGCTTGTTAGACTGTCAAAGAAAACTATTAGGTTGTTTTGATATGATTTGTTCTTGACAAATCCATGCTGACTGTTGTTTCACTTTATTATCTTCTAGGTGTCTGTAAATTTATTAGTTAATTATTTGCTTCATTATCTTTCTAGGTACTGAAGTTAAGCTGACTGGTTTGTAACTCCCCGGGTTGTCCTTATTTCCCTTTCTATAGATGGGCACTATATTTGCCCTTTTCCAGTCCTCTAGAATCTCACTGGTCTTCCATGACTTTTTGAAGATCTGGTTAATGGCTCAGATATCTCCTCAGTCAGCTCCTTGAGTATTCTAGGATGTATTTCATCAGGCCCTTGGTGACTTGAAGACATGTAACTTGTCTAAGTAATTTTTAACTTGTGTTTTTTCCCTATTTTATTTTCTGATTCTACCTCATTCACTATGTTAGACGTCCAATTGCTAATAACCTTTTTGGTGAAAACTAAAACAAAAAAAGTGTCTCTGAGATAAAGGCAGGCCTTATTGCTATGTAGTTTTAGTACAAAGATGTTCCCTGAAGTGGGAGTGTCAGTGCTGAGCGCTTTCAGCCTGGTAACTCATCCCTTGAAACCTTTAGGGGTGAGCAAGTAATATATTTAGCACATATATTTAATTTTTCATCAATAGGTCTGTGATTACTTTCCCAATATGGGTAAGCATTATCACCTTTTTTTGCATATGGGGTAACTGAGTTGAGAAGTAATTTGCACAATCATGCAGCTCTGCCACTAACTTGCTGTCAATAAAACCCAAGTCACCTGACTCCCACTGATATTGGTACCTTGCAGATGTGGCTCTGGTGCAAAAAAAACATTGATTCAATTTTTTGTCACTATAGCATTAGCACAGATTTCCCCAAGGCACTCACATCCACTGGTGCAGGACAGTGCAGTGTTTTTGTCCTCAACGTCACAACCTGATGGCATCCAAGTCTCGAAGCTGTCTGTACAGGAGACTTCTGACACTTGTACTGTTTACATAGAGTTTATTCTAAATAAAACTTGTGTACAGAATTCTGCGCCCATGCTGGGGTGCAGAATTCATATTGCCTGCATATTTCTGTGCTCCCTGCGCAGAAAAATGCAAAAGAAATTTGCGGGCGGGGACACGTGTCTCTTCTGCTGGAGCAGCTTCAAAGACGCAAATCACTGCGGGGGGAGGGAGGCTGGGTGTGCGTGCCTGTGGGGGCGACGTTGATCACCGTCAGGGGGAGGGGCTGGCCAACAAGTGAGACCCCTCTGTCCCTCTCTCAGTACTGCGGCTCGAGGGGCATGGAGGAGGGTAGGTCTCTTTGTTATGCAGGAGGAAGGCTCTGTCCCTGAGGCAGAAATGTAGCTGCCTGCCTGCCTAGTAAAATGGAACTTCTTGAGAATTGAAAAAACACTTAATTAATATTAGTATGTTACTGAAAATTATTTGTTTTTAAGTTAAAGAAAATAGCTTTTGTAAAAAGCCCCCACATTTTGTTCATGTTGCTGTTGATGGTTAATTGATCTCATTCTCTGAGGCAGAAATGTAGCAACCTGTGTGCATAGTAAAATCTTTATTCTATTGTTAGCTAACTGTTCCCATTCTCACTCAGTTCCCCTGGGAGCATAAAAACCTGCAAAAGTTTTAAGGCCCCTACATTGCCAGAGTGATGTAAAGCCTTATAAATGACAGTAAGGGAATCTGCTAGTAAGATCTATGTGCTTTCTCACTTTTTTTCCTGTGCCAAAGTGGCACAGTGGGGTTAGATTTTTACTTACCCATTTAAAAGGCAAATTCACATGGTCAGCATTTACCAAGCAGTCAATAAAATGTCAGGACAATCAGAACCAAACACTTACCAAAGTACCCACATAGGTCCAGGACAATGATTAGCAAAACTCACACACGAAAGTCATAGAAAGTCTGAGCAATTTAAAACGACGTTCTGCTTTTTTTTTTATTTCCTATTTGGTGTTCTGTAATTTAAATCACAATCCAGGATTAGAAGTGGAATGCAGGGTATTAGTTACCAAGTATTTGTAACTTAACTTCCGTGGGTTTAGGAAATGCTGAATAGTTATTGTGACTTTTTTCTGTCTTGTAGTTTAAATAACTTACCAAAATATTTGAAACTGGTGTGATTCTATTGGATTATTTTGACAAATAAAATTTGCAGACTTTTTAAAAAAAATTGTGCAGAATTTTTAATTTTTTGGCACATAATTTTAAATTGTTTGCAGAATTCCCCCCAGAATAAAAGCTTTGCCCTGTTATCAGATATTCCAAGATGGAGTTGTAAGCATCATTTTTGCAAGTTGCAGGTGGCCTGAAGACATCAAAACGAAACTTGATGTTTAGCATTGTTGTTTTTTATGTCTTTCATTCCATTCAAGGTGCCTAACCACACAAGCTTGAGAAGTACCCTGCTTTTCAGAGATATGTATTTTACTAATCAGATATACAGAGCCAGTGAGGATGATATTGTATTTCTGACTATGTACTGTGTTGTACAATGAGGTGGAAACAGGGTCAGAATTTGCAGAGTCAACTCTCTTAACATCTGGGGGAATGACCAGACTCTGGGGTTGATATGAAGCTATCAATGGAACTTGCTCCAATCTGTGACTGAAATCTGTGTAACATAAAATAATTTCCTTGTCTACCAACTTGTTCTAATTGAATGTTAGTCAAACAGTTACAGTGGTAACATAAGCTTCCTGTTGGCAAACACAGCATGCCATTTGACCTCTTGCAAAAGACTGCTACTGTCATTCTGTGCATACTGATTACTCATTTTAATTTTAGGTATTTGTTGCCAGCTCAAATTAGGACTTCAGTCTATAGTCAGAGTTTGAGGGGACAAACCACGAAGGTCCAAGACTTAATATTTCAGTTAATTGAATTAATTGCATACACGGGTAGTGTACAAAGTGGTAGGGGTAGGTTCTGAAGAAGGTGAAGTACCCCAACTACTGCATTTTCATATACTTTTTTTTAAATATGCCAACTTAAAAATAATTAGTGTCAGGAAATTCTAGGACTGATACTAGTGTCTTTTCTGGCAAGTTACCAATTTGTATAAACCATTTCATCTTGTATCTTAGAATTTGTGGTAGGTCATGTTCAAGAAAAAAATCAAAAGCAACAAAAAGAAGGTTGGAATTTTGCATGTCATCTGTTTTTAACTATTACTGTGTTGGAGTGGAAAAACATCCATTGCCAGAAACAAAATGCTTCCAAGTAAAGACTTAAATTTAACTGAGGCAACTTCTTTTGTATAGCATCTTTCATATAAACTGTACCTGAAAATACTTTAATGTTAATTTCTCACAGCAGTGCAAGTAGGCCGGTACGTCGTACCAGCAAGTTATTTATAGCCAGTACAGCGTACCAGAAAGACACAGCAGCAGCCCTGCCAGAGGAGAGGGCTGCGGGGCAGGGCTGAGGGTTCTGCTCCTCTCCCTGCTGGGAGGGACAGTAGGAGAAGGAGCAGAACGCCAGCAGCAACTCTGGCGGCTGTACCCGCCCCAGCTTTGCCCCCGCAGCCCTGTCTCCGGCAGGGCTGCTGCTGTAGTACAAAGGAGGACAGATGCAGCTCTGTGCCTGGAAGAGGCGGGGCTGGGAGGTCTGCTCCTTTCCCTGCTGCCCTTCCCAGCAGGAAAAGGAGCAGAACCCCCAGCCCCGCCCCCTGCCCTTCCATGGAGCTGCATCTCTGTGTACCACAGCAGTAGCCCCGCCAGAGGAAAGGGCATTAATTTTACGTGCACCACTAAATTTTCTTCTTACCTATGCCTGTTAACTTAAACTAGCAGGCAAGACAAGTTTTCATTTGACACTGGAACTGAATTTGGGAGATATGGGAAACCAGTTCCTGACAACAGGAGCTACAGAGAAAGTAGTATTCATGCTGAATGTGAAGGGGACAGGCTAATTCTCAAACTCCCTCAATTTGTTTGGGAATAGAGATAGATCTATGGAAGGCAGGAGCAAGCTCATGGATTTTTTGTTGTTGTTATATTTTATATGTATAGTTAGGATTGGAAAACCTAATCCCAACTATACATATGAAATGATGGGGTCTAAATTAGCTGTTACCACTCAAGAAAGAGATCTTGGAGTCATTATGGATAGTTCTCTGAAAACATCCACTCAATGTGCAGCGGCAGTCAAAAAAGCTAACAATGTTGGAATCATTAAGAAAAGGATAGATAAGAAGACAAAGTATCATATTGCCGCTATATAAATCCATTTTGCCGCCTACATCTTGAATACTATGTGGTGATCGGGTCGCCCGGTCTCAAAAAAGATGTATTGGAATTGGAAAAGGGCAACAAAAATGATTAGGGGTATGGAATAGCTTCCATATGAGGAGAGCTTAATCAGACTGGGACTTTTCAGCTTGGAAAAGAGATGACTACGGGGGGGATATGATAGAGGACTGGTATGGAGAAAGTAAATAAAGTATTGTTTATTCCTTCTCATAACACAAGAACGGGGAAGGAGGTGTAACCAAATAAAATTAATAGGCAGCAGGTTTAAAACAAGAGGAAGGTGGGTTTTTTTTTTTTTTTTTTTTCCCCCACACACAATGCACAGGTAGCCGGTAGAACTCCTTGCCAGAGGATGTTGTGAAGGCCAAGAATATATGGAAAGGTCCATCAATGGCTATTAACCAGGATGGGCAGGGATGGTGTCCCTAGCCTCTTTTGCCAGAAGCTGGGAATGGGCGACGGGATGGATCACAGGATGATGACCTGTTCTGTTCATTCCCTCTGGGGCACCTGGCATTAGCCACTGTTGGAAGACAGGATACTGGGCTAGATGGACCTTTAGTCTGACCAAGTATGGCCATTCTTATGTTCTTACGTAAATTTATTTAAAAGGGTGATTTTTTTTTTTTTTTTTTTTAAGCTGGATTCCAAAATGAATGTGGGTGAGGTAATCACACTTCTTTTTAGGTGGTAGAGGGCAGGCAGGAGCATTTGGCACATGCTGCATCTTAAATAAATGAGATTAGAGAAAATCTTAGAAGTTCAAACACTGAAGGTGAAGAGATTTCAATATAGGGAGACAAGATGCATAGCTATTCATGGCCATATAAATACACCATGAAAATTTTTTTAAGGAAACATCAATTTAATCACACTTGTCAGAAAACTTTACCTACAAATGTAACGACTGACAACTAAGATACTAGGAGAAAGGAAGAAAGTAGGGCTGTTGATTGATTAAAACTGATTAATCGCAATTACACTGTTAAACAATAATAGAATACTACTTGAAATTTATTAAATGATTTTTCTACATTTTCAAAAATATTGATTTCAATTATAATACATTTCACTTTATATTTTTATTACAAATATTTGCACTGGAAAAATACGGTTTCTTTTGCTTATTTTTAAATTCACCTCATTCAAGTATTGTAGAGCAATCTCTTTATCGTGAAAGTGCAACTTACAAATGTAGATTTTTTTGTCTGTTTGTTACATAACTGCACTAAATAACAAAACAAATAAAACTTTAGAGCCTACAAGTCCACTCGGTCCATCTGTGGTGGTAAACTTGAAAACGGAAATTGGCTGTTTTTAAAGTCCCATCTCAACAAGGCTTTGTCTGATTTGAAGCTTATCCCCCAAAATCTTTGTTATAGTCACTATATGAGAGAGTTCAGGTGGAAAACTTTTTTAGGGTTTTAGGAGGGATCCTCAAATTCTGGTTTGGAATAGAAAGCAAATTACAACCGTAATAGAGGAAATTCTAGTATGATAGCCAAATTCATTTTATTTGGCAATTGCTTATTTACTCCCTCACTATAACCCTATATTATCTCTTGATTAAAAGAAATGTGTCCCACATGTAGTAGTGATGCTGTAGCCTATCTTACAAGCTGATTATTTTTCCTTCTGACTTTTCAGCATTCCATTAAGGAATTCCATCCCCTCAAATTTCTTAGACTCAGTCCTAGATAAGGCTATTTCAGGTGGCTGTATACAATGTCTAAATGCCAAGAGTATTTTCAATCTGGAATTTTTGGCTACCAATGCATTAGCTAAACAAAGCTTCACAGAAAAATGGAAGAATGTAAATTGTGATTAAAATTTAACAGAACTTGTATCTTCCTCCTTGATGGTTGGTAACCGCACTTCAGCAATTGCTGGTATGGACATTTATACCTGAGCTGTACCACTTCCTGTATTGCTAGTTGGAACAATCCAAGGTTACCGCTAAAGTGTTGGTACACATCGATGGTCTGGGAGCATTAGTCTGGTGCATTGTTACAGTAAGGCAAGGGCGTAGGACCTATCTGTAACCCTTGATGGCCTGTTGTGACCTAGAGACCTCCCTCCTCCCCCCTCTTGATTTGGAGACATCCTCAGACCCAATTTGCCTCCCTTCTGCCCCCACAGGGGTTTAGGGGAGAGGGGCTTGGAGCGAGGTTTCTAGACACCCCCGCCAGCTGTGAACAACTTGGGGGAGTGGCAGTGAACCAAGACACCACCCACAAAACACAGCCCCCCCACTTAGCCCATGTGGGCAGAGGGTAGGGGTGGGGGAAATTTGGGGGTCCAGCCATGATTGGAGTTTGGGGACTTGTCAGTATAGTGAGGAAGGAGTTGTTGGATGGTGGGGAAGGAATTTGGGGGAGAGCATTGTGGGGGTGTGTGGAGTGGGGGGCCTCAGCTCAAAAAGTCTGAAAACTGCTCAAAGTGCAGATGGGTTAGCGAGCAGCTCTGTGAAGCAGGGGGTGTGCAGGGAGAGGGGTAGCTAGGGGCTGTGTGCGGATAGCTCGGGATGCAGGGAGAGAGGTAGCTAGGGGCTGTGTGATGGGAGCCCCCTCCCCCATCGTTGCTGCTCCCCCGAGTGCTCTGCCGGCCCTGGAGCTAGGTTCTCCTGCCCGGGTGGCAGCTGCATGTGTAGTCAAAGGGGTCTGGAAGGTGAGGAGCAACTGCAGCCCTGGGCACCAGCAGCAGGAGATGGGGGAATACTGCATCTGCCTGCTCCATAGCACCAGCTAGAACAGGAGCTGCCCCACACTTCCCCACTCCAGCTTTCAGCCTCTTAACTGGGCTGGGGGAGAGAAGGAGGTGTGGGGGTCCATATGGAGCTGCCTCCTGGGCTGCCCTACTCTGGGTAAGGTGCTACAGTTTTGGGGGAGGTGCAGTGCCCCCTGCACCCTGAATTCCACCTATGGGCTTGGGGCTTTAGCCCCGTGGGGAGCGCTGTGGCCCCCTGGTTAAGAACCAGTGTTCTAGAACAAGCATATGTATATCTTGATTTGCATACCAGCCCATCAGTGTACATGGTGGCTTTTAAAGCACGTTAAATGAGTTAAAAAACTGGCTTCTTGCCTTGAAGAGCTTACAATCTAAACTCTGTAGACAAATATACAGAAGTTAACTCAGAAAGGTCAGGGGAGGGAGAAGAGGGTTCAATCATTTAACCTCCTCCCAAACACAAACAGAAAAGATATACAGCTGTTAAGTTGCTTGAAGACTTGTTCTGCTGCCTACCTTACCATAAGTGTATTTAAAAATGACTTTTCTTTTATGTTTTGCTGTTTAGTCTATTTGTTTTATTTTTCTTTTGTAATGTTCAGTCTTGAATAACATTCACATTTAAATGCTAACCTAATACTGCCAAAAGCAAATTTTTTTTTTTTTTTTTTTTTTAGAACTCCATTTAATTTTCACATTTTTCTGAGTTAAAATAACTCAGTAACTTTTTTGTAATTGGGTATAATTATGTAAGGCTAAGCCCATTGCATACGATAAACTGTTGCTCTTTTTTGATACTGTTGTTGTTTTAATAAACTAGTGCTTTAAAATATTTGACCATTTTTCACTTATTTAACAATATTTGACTAATTTACCAGTTATTTTTGGACCAGTCAAATGCCAGCATTGCTTCCTGCCTTGTCTGCCTTTCCATGTACAAGTTGTTATACAGTTAATTCACAAGAGGAAAAGATTAAGTATAACTACTTCCACACTAGTTACAACTGTGAATTGTTCAAACCTGGCCAATCTTCCTTGGGTCATATTTGCAGTAGGCCCAAATATAAAAGAAAATGTGATTGATTTGGAGTGCTCAGCTGTGACTGATTATTTTCAGGGGTGCTGAACACTCTCCAATCTAAAATAAGTCCAGATGGAGCTATGGATGCTCAGCCCTACTTATTTCAAGCTGAGTATCTAAAATTACTGAATACATCTAAACATTTTGGCCCTAGTGTTTATAGTAATGTAGGTGCACTTTGCAAAATAGCTTACATCACTTGTGACCCTTTATTTTGTTTTGCTTTTTTAGAAATTAGCTTTTTAAGACTCTTAGCTATATTTGCTTTGTTTTTTAGGAAATCTTAGTTTGTGCTTTTGGTATAAAATAACTAGATCTGAATTTCTAGATGTCAGTCTGCCCATCTGGATTCTTGTACTGAACTCTTCACCAGGACGTCAAGCACATGTTTTTGTACTCTTCTATATCAGATTACATTGCAAAGGACTCAAAAGAAGTATACAAACTTTTACTGAAATGATTGGTTTGTGATTGGCATATAACTTGCTCTTTGAGAGAGAGCGAGAGCATGTTTTGAATGAATTGGATTTTGTGCACAAGTTCGTATTTTACAGGAAAGGATATTCAGGTTGTAATATGCTACTCTAGATGGCTATAATCATCTACTTTGTGTCAAGTTTCAGTATCCAGTTTGATGCTCAAGTCTTAACAAGAGTTCTTGGCTGTTGGAGCATGCTCAGTGTTGTACCTCTTGTGTTCATGAGAAACACAACAGTGGTTAATCTGATTCAGTATTTTTGTGTGTGTAGATCATGTCACAAATGTCTTTGTATCCATTTTCTTTTTCATATCCTTCCTGGTATAGGATTACTGAGTACCGAAATAGAGCAGCGTTGTTAATGTTATACTGTATTTAAGAGAAGCCTTTTTGGGGTTGGAGGAGGTGATGTGGAAATACACGTACCCTTGCAATGTTGGCTTGATGTTACCCTCTCACAAACAAGGCAGTTATTTCAGTGAAATAATACTGAAGAGAAGTACATTCCATGAAAAGTGCTATGTAAGAGCTAGGTATCGGAAATAGCTCCCTCAACATTTTTCTGTTTGTTCATGCTACAGTATGTCCAGTGGAACCTCTAGTTGCTTATAGCCCTATTGTGCGATGTTCAAACACTTACACCCTGCCCTGAATAATTTACAGTCTAAATAGACCGGACAGACAAAGCATGGGAGAAAGGAAGGATTATCATCTCTGTTTTACAGATAGGGGAAATGAGGCACAGAGTAAATTTTACAAGGCTATATGGGAACTCGGTGGCGCAAGATTGACTTAACACAGACCATTCTGATCAAGCATCTTTCTCGCCCCTAAATTGAATATACTTGCACCTTCCTGGGTGACTCCTCTCTGTTTAAGTACAAGGAAAATTGTTCCATAACACCTTTTTAAAGTTAGTTTGAAAAAATATTTTTAAAATATAGATGGGTGGCAGCCTATTAAATCTTGTAACTAGGTAATTGCCACAGAGGGGCTCAGCAAAAGCAAACCGTGTAATCCAGTATTTGATATAAAATATTGTTTACTCAGAAATTTACATTCGATGAATCCTGGTGTAAACAACCAGAATTAGAATGTTTTCCCTCTTACTCCAGAAGAAATTGGTGCCTCTTTGGGAGACGTTTCAGAATCACTGCAGTACAGGGTGATGGAAGGCTTATTTCTAATGAGTTCACTTTCTGGAATGGTCAATATACAGTACCTTCACCTGATCTTTCTTCAAGGAAGAGGGAATATGCGGTAAATTCATGCTGGCAATTTTAGGTCAGTTAGACTTGAAATACAGCAATTTGAGTTCCCATACAATGGCTGAAGTCCTATTTCAAGGACTAGCATTAAATGTAGTGATTTAGACATGACCTTGCTAGTTGAAAAGAAACTCGTTTATGCTTTTGTAATGAACATGTTAAGTCTCTGGCAGAACATTAATATTTGACCACTTTATTAGAAAAGAGACTACTAGAAATTACAGGTCTTATTTCTCATCTATAATTTTTTTGTTGTCAGCAAAACTGGATGGATGCATAATTCTTCACAGGTTGCAAAGCAAACAAAAAATTCCAAAGGCCACCCTAAATGCTTTGAGATGGATCATGAAAACATAATTACAGTATCTTGTTGTTTTTACCAATATTCTTGTTGTTTTTAATGGAAAATTTTCTTAGATTAAATAATCATAATCTAATTTCCTGTTTCAATTAGCATGGGTTGACTAGCAGAGAAGTTAATTTTCCTTAAGCAGGGCCTCAAACTGGAATAATTTGCAGCAGGTTGAATATTACATTAAATGCAGCTTTCCAAAGAACCATACAACTTCCCAATTTACAGAAACAGCTGTAAAGCTTGTAAAATCCTGGTAAGTTTTTACTCTAGATACATGGAGCAAAAGCCTTTCTGAGAAACTTTTGCTTAGACATATGTCAGTCCACACATTCCCATTAGAAGACATTGACTTTATACTGAAAGCCTAAGTTACTTAAGTAGGTAATGCATTTATTGAAACATTCAGTATGGGAAAGGAACATTGTTTTAAGTGCTTTGGGAAAGAAAAATCTGAAATAAAATGTCATTCCATTCTGTAGGCTGTAGTTAGTAATTGCTTTTTCTAGGTAGTTATGACACCATATGGTATCAGGCAAGGAATGAAGTTTGTGTAGTCTAGTGGCTTATGTTTTTCTAATTTTTTTTTTTTTTTTTTTTGGTACTCTAATTCAGAACTTCAAGGACTAGGTGATGTTATAAGTAGATGTATTGGAGTACTGCAGATTGACTTCAGGTGGATCGTCTTTAAAGAATTTGGTTTTGGTGCTCCTGCTTCAGTGACGAGGGGCCTTCCCCCCCTTTTGCTCTGGCTTTTTAAGTTACTATCAATCTTCATACTCCAAAAAGATAGTCACCATCATTTCAGCTCTATTTACAGACTAATACTTAAAATGCTGCAGTAGTCTAAAGGCTATTAATAGATGTATTGAGTTCTGCATACTTCTTGAGTAGCCTGCAAAATATTAATCATTCAATTTTTAGCCATTTCAATCATTTGTTTCAGTGTTAAATCTAAATTGACTTTTGAAAAGAAAATGGTGAAGGTGCATGTTAAATTGTTTTTTCCAGGGTACAATTAAAAAAATTAAAATACATGCATTCTAGAATGTATTTGGAGTAATATTTTATTTCACACTGAAATCTTTATTTTAAAAGCACTCTTGTGCCATAAAACAAGTTGGTAGGTTTTTTTTCATTCTGGCTTACTTAAATGCTTGTACTGCTTTTTGTGCACAGTCAGTCATAATTGCTTAGGCAAAGCTCCGAGTACCCTCTGTGCTGAGATTCATACACTTCAGGCAATCAGTACATATAGTACTGCATACATAACAGGAGTTAATAGGCTATGTGACTTTAATAAAGAATTAGCTTTGCAGGTAGAGTTTCATGATCACGCTCCTCCATTCAGATGCAACTTCTTCTGTCTTCTATTCACCAGTGTTCTAGTAGTGTGGGATTATAAACAATTCAAAGTCCCATCTTTTAGGGTTTAGATTAGTTACTTATTGCCCTTTGCCTTTTAGCATTTATTAGTTAAGATTAAATAAGGGCTGAACTAGTTAGATCCCTCTCTAATCAGTCTTGGTATTCCTCTGAGATTCTATCAGAGTGCTCATACTTTCACAAAGAAGTGTGTTAGATGAAAGAGTACTGAATATCTGGTTCAAAAACTTTTTTTTTTTTTTAGCTACATGATTGGTAGCTAACTAGCTGTAGTGTACAAAAATTGGGTGTGGTCCCCATTTCAAATACCTTGGTGCAGAAAGGTTTGTTTGAGCTGGTATGTGGCAATGCTGTACCATCATTTATCTGGCAGCATTACCAGTTTTTGAAGAATCTAAGCTTTCACTTAAGTTTCTTGCTGTTATGTTTGTGAAGAGAACAGTGTGAATATGAACTGATGTCATGGCTGTGTCTTCAGATTGACAGAAATGAGATTGGAGTGGTGTGAACAGCCCCGTGATTTAAATATGAATGTTTCATTGCTGATCTATTTAACAGAAACATCCAGCAATTTTTGGGACTGTAGCCAGATATTGGGTAGAGTAGTCCGATCACATTTTCCCCTCCACTCTTGGTGCCTGAGAAAGGGCATAAAAACTTAATTATCTGGCATGTTGGGGGGAGGGGGGAGAAATGGGTGGGTGCTGGTTAATCAGATATTCCGGTTAGCTGAGTTTTATATTTTATCAGTGGAGTACCAATTTTCAAAGTATTAGAATACAATAAAATGAATAAAGTATAAAATGCAGTAGTACAGTATACAGGTACTCACCAATCCAGTAGTAGTACTGCGCTGCAGAGTGGTTGGTTTCTTGAAGCACTTAAGTGTATACAGGTAAAGTTTTCTATACGTTAGGTTATTTTATGACACTACATATTACTATGGGCAGCACATGGCATACATCCATATCACTAAAAATACACAACACTAAAACTACTGAACATAATTTAATCTTTCTTTGATTTAGAAGGCACTTCAGGATCTTGCAGTGCCTCAGGATCATCATTATCAAAGTCAATTATCATTGTAGATGTAGGTGGTGTATGAAATTCGGCTGAATCTGTAATGACCCGATGACACCCTGGAAGCTGCTTTTTTGAATCAATCCCTGATATCAGTTTGCTTGTCTTTTGCCTTTTTTGCATAAAAGTAGAGTGCAGCATGTGCCACTGCATAACCTCCTGGGCAGTATACTAGTCCTGGTTACTAGATTGAATATTTGTATTGGGAGATATCAGAAATGCCAATTAATAGAGCTTTCTAGTTGATAAAGTGCTGGATAACACAGCTTTTACTGTATATTGTACAGTACTTGCTGCTAACATATTAGCAGGATCATAGATGCATGGTAGGAGCTCAGAACCAGCATAATGAGTGCATATAGGAACCTTAGTGGAGGGGAGAAGCTGGCAAGTCTGGTTTATAAGTCTTAAAAATGTTTGTATTTTACATATAACAGTACACTATTAGATGAGATCTTTAGTATACCAGACAAAGTAATGTCAGTTTAGTTATTCAGTATATTTTTTCATAGAATCTAACTACATTTTGGTTTGTATATTTTTTTTGTTTGCTATACATTAAAGAGTTGGTGCTTCAAACTGTAGTATGTAACTCTTTTGTTGGTTTCTACAGCTAACAGTTCCCAAAGGTTATGTTAAGTGTGTTGTGCTTGAGGAACTTGGCCACCTAACATTAAACAAATTGCCATCAAAGTTTTTGTATAACTATATTTTTGTGGTAATATGTAATCATGCAACATTTGGGTTACTTCTCTATGTATGTAAAGGAAACTTTATGGAATTTTAAAATTCTGTTTTTGCCCTCATCAATAAAAGTGTAATGAGTTAAGATAAATTCTGGAAAGCAATTTACCAACCTCAACAGGAAATCCTATCCATCAGAGAGTCAGACTTGCCTTCCATACAGTAACCCTCTATTTGATAGTTTAAAGTTTCGTTAGCACAGTTGTATGGTTCCTCAGGTTATCTACTGCACTAAGTGGTAATTATTTGCATGAATGCAGTTGAATCAGCCTCCAGCATAGCTGTGCAAGTGTATCAACTAGCTTTCTGTAGGGAAAAGGTTATGTCCATGTTTGTTCTGGTCAAACTCCAGACTGGGTAACTGTTTGTCTAAAATTCTTCTTCTATGTTCAGTTGGATAAACTATTAAAAGTAGAGGCAAGATGTTTATGAAGGTTGGTCTGTTATTCTGAAATAGGTGTGGAGACTAATTTGCCTGGTAATCTCCACAGAAATAAAAGGGTCAGAGGCAGACAATTGCAGTCTTCAAATGTACTTATAAAATCTAAGATTAAATTGGCAGTTAAAAAATTTGTTACTTTTGTTTTTGGAAAAGTAACTGGCATTGTTCTCAACTCAGTTTTAGTCCCAAACTTTGACTTATTTTTACAAATAAGGTCAATAGATCAGCTTCCCTGACTGGGAATAAATAGCTGTGAATGGAAAAAAAATTAAGACACTGCACTGTTTGAAACCCAAATGTGGCAGAATGAAGAACCTGAAAATAAAAGACTTCCATCAACTTTTATTGAAAGAAAGAAAAAGTAAACAGTACAAATTATAAAGCAAACTTGATTAGAAAACTAGTAAACTTTAATATAGGTAAGAATGCTTGTTTATTTTAAACAGCTATATGCCCCTTTAAACACTGACATACTGTGACTTTGATTCTGCAGTAAGCTGGTTATTAACCGTTTAGTCCCAACTTGAAGGCTAACTGATTTACACTACCAAGCTTAGACATCTTGCAGTCCAGAACTTCATTATAGAATAACTTGGAATCAAATCAGTGTAATTGCTTCCTTTCCCATTTCATTGTGTTAGGGCAACTTTATAATACTCTGAATTTGATGGTTTGTAAAACATTTCTTTAAAAGAACTGTGTGAAATGATTGGACCAATACCCTGGTTTTACATTAAACTGTTCTTCCACCCTTGGTATCACAGTTGAGGTCAATGACCTAACATCAGGGAACTTAAGTTGCAAGTCTATAATGGATTTCCATTTTAAGATGTTGCTAAGACTTGAAGTCAGAGCGCTAAGTCAAACTTAAATGGTCTCTTTTGTATGTATGTACTATTTCCTAGTAGAAAAGTTTTTCCTTTCTCATTCTGTTCTCATGTGCCTTCAACCTCAGAATACAGAAGCACTTGAAATGACTTTCTCACATAAGACGACAGTTTGACTTTCGATTTGGTCTTGTCAGGTAGCTGTGTAAAATATTTATTTTTCCTGCCTTTGCTTCTCTTGTCAGCCTTCCCTGTCCATCTCATAGTGATGCCCATTGTGGAGATGCAGTGCCATTAAATGCTTCAACATTACAATGCTGCTGTTCCCAACAACTCCTCCAGAAATATGGGATGATGTAAAGTCTTGTTTTTCCTGCTGTTTCTGCCATACACACACACCTTACTCAAGTGTTGAGGTCAATCACTATAAATAAACAATGAAAATATCCATTCTGTTTTCTATTTTCAGAGGGTCCATATGGAATATTTGCTGGCAGAGATGCCTCCAGGGGACTAGCAACTTTCTGTCTAGAGAAAGATGCACTCAAAGATGAATATGATGACCTATCGGACTTAAATGCTGTACAAATGGAAAGTGTTAGAGAATGGGAAATGCAATTTAAAGGTAACTTTTTAAACTAGCAAAATGTAATTGTTTACTTATACTACTGAATCTCTCACTGACAGATGGGTGGGTGCTTTTTAAAATAGGTTTCTTGCTCACTGTACAGTAGTTATGGCAATATTTTTCTTATTGGAAAGGGAATTCTGACTTACTGAGTTTTATCTTTAAAAGGAATTTTAAAAATGCCCAGGTATGTATTTAATTACTTTTGTTTATATAAATAGCTAAATCGGAAGTGTTATGTTTCAGACTTGATGTGTTGAAGTATAGAATTTCACTCCACTGACAGAACAGGTCTTGGAGTGACTATAGAATAGGGCACCTTACAGTAATAAGATGTTCAGTGTAGATTCTATTTAATCTTTCTTGTTTGGGTGTAGTACTGATCTGTTGCATTATTTTCATCAGGCACAGGAGATTAAAATCAATTTTCAAACCACACTAAAATCAACAGGCTAAACAATGGGGTTGCAAAGGTATAAGGATAGAATTTTCACTAACTGTTAAGTTGTGGGAGGAGAGTGGTTAAAGAATGGACAAGTGGAAAATCCCTACAAAGATATTTCAGGGTCTGATCTTGCTGTCAGTCAGTGTTTAAAATTCCTTTGACTGCAGTGATGTGGAATCAGAACCTTAGCATGAAAGTGGGGTGGGTGGGTGGGTGGGTGGGGGGGGAGGAACCTGATCTCTAATGCACATTAGTTACAGTGAAGAGATTAAGTGGAAGTAGCTGCATTTGACTGTAATGGATACATGTCTTTTCCAGAAAAATATGACTACGTAGGTAGACTCCTAAAACCAGGGGAAGAACCATCAGAATATACAGATGAGGAGGATATCAAGGATCACACTAAACAGGATTGAACTTTGTAAAAAAACCAAAGTCGGGGCCTTCAGAACTGCAACCTCTTATTTTCCCCATCATAATGTCCTGCATCTTTGGGTACAGTTCATCTGCTGCAAAAAAAACATTCAACAGGTTTTGTACAAAGAAAATAACACAAATGATTTGAATACTAGGCATTATTTGTGCTGCAAAACTTTTTGTTGCAGTTTATTTGTAATGTGTTGTAAGGCTTCATTTATGAGAAGAGGCCAGGGATGTAAAAGGTGTAAAAAAAAAAAAAAAAAAACACCCTACTCCTTGCGATCACATAGTCCATACTTACAGGCTCTAAGCAAGTTTTTTTAAGAAAATGACAGGTTGAGTTTTGTTTCACACGTTTTCTCCTTCCGCATTAAAAAATATTTACTCATGTACATCAATACTAGAAGTCTGGGCCACTGCAACTGGTGTTAAAATGTGAATTTCCAAATTTGTTTTGTATGGAGGCAGTACTAGCCCTGGCAGAAAAACTTCAGTTTTCTTGAGACATCATTGCAGATTTGAAGGACATATAAGTGATCTCTCTCTCAAAAGGATCTGGCAAAACTATCAGCTGAAGCCTGCCTTTTACCTGTCCCCTAAATCAAATATTAATTGTGCCTTATTTCACTTAAATAGACTTGAATTGTTTTAAGGGAAAGCCCCCAATCTGTGGTTTCATAGGCACCATTAAGACTGAAATTAAAATGTTCTATTGACTAGCAAACCTTATTGTCATTCTGTATATAGAATGGAAAAGGACTACTCAGTGTTACTGCCATATGTTAATATACATAAACTTAATTAGCATTGTGATGGCCAAATGCATTCCCTCATGCTTCCTTTTAAATAAACCGCCCCCCCCCCCAACTCCCAGGAGCCTAGCCTTCACAACGCTGTAGTGAGGGTGTGTGCGTGTCTCTCTGGGTGGGTGTCTGACTGCAAGACTTGGGAGGGATTATTTCTGCAGATACTGTAAATACAAGTACCATTTTAATAAAGCATGTACAATACCAAATGTGTTGTCAGGTTGTGTGTGTAAGTTATTAGTCAGTACATTGGAACAGAATGCCCAGGATTGCCATATGCATGTAAAATAAGGGGGGGGGGGAAACCTAGGGCATTTAAATATCTTTGTACTGCCACTGAATAAAACTATATCTAGCTCTGTTATTTTCCTATTACACCCTCATTCATGAGGAATCTTAAATGAAATTTGTTCAGGTAAGGTTTGGTTTAAATAAATATGAAACATAATACATTATGGTTCAAGAATATAAACTGACACAGAAATGAAGCATTCCAGGGCATTGGTATAATACACACCAAGTTAATAGGCTATGAACACTCTTGGCTGAAATGACTGAACTAGCCATTTAAGAAATTTCAGTGTTTAATCCATTCTTTCAACATATTAATTGCATAGCTGCTTCATTATCCAGTCTTAACTGGATTGTAGTAAGTGTTTTTAATTTTATGAAGGCTTGTTTTGCTTTACTGATTAAAGTTATGTGGCAGTAGTAGACCCTATTACGGGAGAGAGGTGTTACAAAAAAGAAATAGATAAGCCCTTTATTTCAGTTAAATATTTTAGTAGTTAGTGTAAAATATTCTATCAATCACATAGTATTCAATAGGACTACTATGAGGGGGATTAGAGTTCCTGTTAATCCAGAACTTTCTGTAGCACTCTTCAAGACCAGAACACTTACAAAACAAGATGCTGGCAAAGATTCTGTCTGTGTCCAATACAGAAGTGTTAAAGGGAGTTTATGGCCAGCACCTTGAATGCAAACATTAACTACTCTCCAAATCATTTGTAGAAGCCTGTTGATATAGCACAATTGATTTGTCTAAAATGCATGTAAGGATTGTATAGCAAATTCCAACATCACACTTTATTACTGTACAAGTGAGAGAATACATCCCTCAAAGGCAGATAAAACAAATTCATGAACCCCTTAAATTGAATACTGCTCCTAAAAACTCTCCCTTAACTCACTTAATCACAGGCCTAAACACCAAGAAACTTAAAAGGTTGTTAGTTTATCACACTAAAGACAACTGAAGATTTTGTTTTAGTTAGGGCTGTTAAACACCAGTTGTATTACAGTAACTTTCATGGCTTTGATTTTTCTCTTTCATTTGACTAGAGCTCTAGACTTGTCAAAGTACATTAACACTATTAAACAAACATCCTATTTAAATTAGTCAATAAATCCATATTTATATTATAGGAAAACCCCTTAATCAACATTGGCCTATAATTCAGACCCTATAAAGATTGTTGCGTTGTGTTACCTTACATGAATGAGAACCACCAGAAACAGTTTTAATTAACTTGTACCTAGAGGAACAAGATTGGGGAGGCTCAAAGTGTGTAACCTAATGCTAGGTGGATCAGACATCCCTCTGACAGGTACCTCAAGTTTTTCTTTTCATTTTTTTTTAAATACTTTGGCAATGCTTGTACAGTTTGTCATGCCAAAAAAAGTTTCATCTAAATAAAGTTACAGTGGTGGTATACAAGAGGATATTATAGAATGGTTTGTATGGTTTCACTTCTAGCATTTCATTTTGCACATACTAATGAATCAAGCCCCATCACCCCACAGAGAATGGAAACAGGAGAGAACTTGCAATTGTTACACACAGAGGTCTGCCTATGCCAAGGTATCTACAGTAGAGGCTTCTCTACGTCATGGGGGTAATGTGCTCTAGAGGGGTGTGATTTCTAAAGAGCACCTATACACTGCACATTAATTGGTCCATATAGACCCTGCATAACTAATGTTTAATTAGTGCAGTCTGTAGCAGACTTTAGAAATCATACTCCAGTAAAGCCCATTACCATATCATGTGGAAAAACCTGTGATTTCTTGCATCAGTGCTTCTGTGAATTTGGCTCCGGGAATGGATGGTGTATCAGTGTTGTCTAACCCTGCACAGTGGCAAAAACAGTTCAGCTAGTCTCTTGCATACAGTACAGCTACCACTCTTACCATGTGCAGTGCAACTGCATCTCTTGCTATTTAACCTGATGCCTACACACAAGAACATTCATGTGACTGAGTTTTTTCCTGTTGCAGAAAACTACATGTGTACAGATACTAAAACTGGTGCTTATTTTTTTAAAATATTATATATATATATATATATATATATATATATATATATATATATATATATATATATATATATATATATAAAAATAAAACTAGATTTAATTCAGTTTTTAAAGCTGCAATATATGGTGAATCAACAGGAGAAACATTAAAAATTTACAAGCTAGTAGTAGTAACTAATCTCTGAATCCCAAAGACTACATAACGGTCCCACTAGAGCAGAAAGATGCTCAATTCCTGAAAGCAAAACTTAAGACTTTGTTTGTCAATATAGGATTATAGGTCCTACACTACGATCAGTGGACAGTGCTCTGTTGCATTAATGCAACTCCATGTACTTCAGTAGATTTAACACCGGTGTAAGAACAATTAGGTCCACTCTGTACAAAGTGATTAACACTCGAAACTTCTTAAAAGGTATCAAATTCTTAGCTCTTAAAAAAAAAGTGGTTTTAGTATTAGTCTTTCATTGAACTACTTATTGGAGTCAGACAGTAAGAAGAAACTGAGTGGGCGCAGGGTTGGCAAGGCTGTTTATACCAGCACTATGAGCATGTGGCACCAGATGGCACTGGAGCTGACCTGAAGATGCCACTCAGGGAAAAATTCCACCAACTCTGCTCAGGGAACGCACACATCTACATTGGCATTGACACGTGCAATACATCTTGAAGAACAACAGCTACAGAAAGGTTAGTAACAGTTTTCGCTCGCAGGCTGTAGGACACTAGCAACTTTGTAGCAGGACAGAATATAACTGGAAACCCGTTTAGACTCTGTGGACACAGGTGTACCTTTAATCATATCCACAACGGAAAAAAAAAAAATCAAATAGCTCTAGTCCTGTCCAAACAGAAGCCTAAAACCCTCCAAATATCCAAGGTGTGAAGGACTGCATCCTCCTTAGACGGATGAGGTTTAGGGTGAAACCCCAGAAGATGAATAGTCTGATGTGATGGTAGATAAGAATCCAGGATGGGGGCAGAGGGATACCTTGTCTTTAAAGAAAAGAGCATAGAGGGTGGTGGTTAGCCATCAAAGTACTTAACTTACCAACTCTCCAACCAGAGATGATATAGCCACAAAAAAAGTGGTTTTCAGGGAGACGTGTAAAAGTGAAGACATAGCCAGAGTTTCAAAGGGAGGCTTCAGAGAGGTGACAATTAAGTTCAAATCCCAGGTTAGGGTGAGTTCCTTGATATTTGGCAACAGGTTAGATAGCCCTATAATAAAGCTAGAAGCAAGCCTATCAGATTGCCATGAGCATCAGCAAGTTGATATGGAGAGTAGATTGTGGGCAGACCATCTGCCCTCACCAGTATGGTCCTTAGGGGAGCTCACCATCCTAGAAAGGAGGAATCTGAAACTATGGGATGACAGGGAATGGATAGTTGAAGAGGATTCCTCAGCAGACCTTCTGTGGATTTTTCCACCAAGTGAGAGAGACTAGCACATGCTGAGGAATGCAAAGCAACTTTCAAACTGTCTGTTGGGGTATAAATGTCCTGAGCCAACCCTGGAAACAGCAGAAGTGCAAGTGGGCATGTGGCATGATGAAGACAGATGCCACCATGTGACTGAGGAGCTGCAAAGGCTCAATGGGACATGAGTAATCAAATGTGTCAGAATAAGAAATCTGTCTTCCGGTAGGTAAGATCTGGATGTTGTATTTGCTGATCAGGTAAGAGAGGACTTCTCAATGTTGAATTGAAGTCCTAGCATGGTGAACAGGGCTGAAGCTCTCTAGATGGCAACCTGGACCTCAATGCAAGAGCATCCTTTAAGCAATCAATCATTGAGGTAAGGGAAGACTGACTCCCCAGCAATGAAGTAGGGTGGCGACAACTGCCATAACCTTTGCAAACATACCAGGGGCACTAGAGTGCCTGGAGGAAAGCACTTAACACTGAAAGTGCTTTTGACTGATGACAGATCACAGAAACCTCTTGTAAGAAGGATGGATCACGATGTGAAAATATGTATCTTGTAGCTTAAGGGTTGTGAACCAATCCCTAGGATGATAGCTGTGAGTTTTACTATCCTTGTGTCTTGAAGTGCCCCTTGAGGAGAAAGCTCCAGGAAAGTCAGGCTGAGGTAGATGATCAAAAGAACCTTGGATAGAATATTTTGAATCAGAAGAGCTGTTGTCTCCACAATCCAGAAAAGGGGGCAGCCATAGACAAAGGTGGAGGAGCAGATTATCTGACAGTTTGCATAGGTACCAGGGAACCAGTTGGTACTGGGGATGAAATAAGCTATGGTACCATGAATCTTCTCTCACACATGAAGGAAGACTCACTTTCATTGTCCGAGACAAGCACAACTTTGGAGAATCTGAATTCCTGCAGTACTGGGCAGATCTGCGCAGAAACCCGACGAGTCTCTGCAGCAGAAGCCTGTGATACTGAGAATAAGAGTGTGTTGGCACAGATTGACTGGTAGATCTGGGTACTTTAGGACTCTCTGAAGAAGTGGAGGTTGCCACTGATATAGGTTTCCTCAGTACAGGATCAATAGTGTCCACGGGATTTAGATGTGAATGAACCTTCAATACTGAGATGACTTGGAGCATCAGCAGTACCTTTTGAGAGGAGCAAGTTCTCCCATACCGCAAGTTTCTTGTGGCCAAATCCTTCCTGAGCTGGTTTGGAGTGCCTTTTGGCAGATTTGATACTATTACCCACAAATCTCTCTTGCACAATAGTCAGGAAGGTGATCAAGCTGCAGAAATAGTGTGTTGTGGTCACTTAAACTGATACACAGTGGAGTATCTGGGCTTGGATCTAATGCAGGTTGGAGGGATTGCGCCATATGTCCCTGTCTGTCCTGTAATGACTCTTGAATCCCAAGCAAATCTTGCACTTAGAAAGCACATGAGTATCCTCTGAACAGTGGATATGGTGCAAGTGGCTGTCACTAACTGGGATGGACTCCTACCAACTGAGGCAATACTTAAATCCTGGGAATTTAGGCATACCCCAAGGAAAAAAGGTCTTCAGTAAAGGAGAGTTGCCCTGGAAAGGAGGGAGGCTAAAAGCCTCCCGAAACTTTTGCCCCCTTTAACTAAACTAAACCTATTAAAAATAAAACTAAGTCTGTTAGGACTACCAGAGATTAAAGTAAAGATTAAATAAACTAAAACAGCTAGCAAAGCAAGTGAGTACTACTGAATGCTCTGTCTCAGGCATAGATGGTGGAAAAAAGAACTGGGGATGGTTCATCTGTCGTAGCCCTTTATGCCCTTCATATGGGTCCTGAGGATAGGTAGAGTGTGCGTGGACCAAACAGGCACTGCAGCTGAAAATCTCTGACCCAAGGCACATGGGCAAATTAAGATTTTAAGACTACACTTGAGGGTGTAGATTTGCAGATTTACCCTGTGCAGAACATTAGTCTCCTTTGTTTATCAAATAACAATGCTACGGTCTCTTTCCCATCCCAAAATGTTTTACATGCCTCTGAACAATCTTCATGCAGGCACTGGAATGAGCTGATTTTTTATGTGTTTTCTTTTTATATTTCTAACACATTTTAGAACGAGTTTCTCCATGATGGGTCAAATTCACTGCTGGACTAAATGACTTGGATAAAGTTTTCTTTTCCCCAGCTGTGAATTTGGGCCCAGGGTACACATTTGAATTAATTCAATCACTATTTAGTTATAGCCCTTCTACACTCCTTGCATCCATCATTTGATTATAGACTGCCCACATTTTAACTGCTTATCCAACTCATTCTGTTCAAAGTGCCATTGTGGCTCCGTTCTATGCAGGAAATGGGATCCTCGAAACTGATGCAGGTCACAGTAAGCCGAGTAACAACAAAAGGAAAAACAAATGTATCTACAATTTTACTAGATGCTAAAAGAGGACTAGTTTTCCCCCTTCCTCAAAACCCTTCATTGTTTCTCTGCATAAAGTTTGAATTCCTCATCCTCATTTTCAAAGTGCTGTTCCAACACTACGCTTGCATTCCTCTTTAAGTAACTTCCCACCTCAGGACGTATAGAGACTCTTCTTGCTTAGATACTCCTTTATCCCCTCCCACTTGGATCCTGGTGCTCTTTTCAAACTGCCTTTTGACTGGAATAACCTCCTTTTCCTCTTCATAAAGTCCTAGGACAGAAGAGACCATTGTGATGAACTAGTTAGTAATTTACACCTTACTTCCAGTCTGAATGTATCTAGCTTCAACTTCCAGCCACACTGGATCAAGTTAACACCTTTCTTTGCTAGACTGAAGAGCCCATTAAATATTTGTCCCCTCATGTAGGTACTTAAACTGAAATCAAGTCACCTCTTAACCTTCTCTTTGTTAAGACAAAGAGATTGAGCTCTTTGAGCCTATCACTAAGGCATGTTTTTTAATCCTTTAATCATTTTCATGGCTTTTCTCTCTGAATCCACTCCAATTTAGCAACATCCTTCTTAATTGTGGACATCAGAACTAGATTCAGTATTCCAGCAATGGTAGCACCAGTGCCAAATACAGAGGTAAAATAGCCCCCTCTCCTACTCAAGATTCCACTTGATACATCTGAGGGCTTAAAAATCCTCCCTTTAAAACCTACTCCCCTTTGCCTGATTTTGCACATCTATTTTACAGTTACCATATTCACAAAAAAATTAAAAAAAAATCAGATATGAATGCCCCCCCTCCTGTTTTCTTTTTCTTATTTGTGTTCTCTCTTATCCCTAATGTGTGATATCATTTCCTGCACTTGTCTAATATAAATGAAAGGCCTTTGGGCAGTGACTGTGAATTAGTTCTGTACAGCACCAAAGAAACTTATGTCACTGCATAAATATTGAATAGTAAACTGGATTTTTAAGAGTTATTGATCTTGTACATCAGAACTACAACAACTTCAAAGGCTTCCACGCAGTGCACAGAATCAAGCAGGAATAATTTTTTTGAAAAGAAGTGCTGCAAATTGAGCTAAGTAGACATTTTGGACTAGCTTAATTACAGCATTGAGCCCCAAGAAGCAGCATGAGCCAAAAGAGAACATCTAGGCTGAAAGGCAGATTACTGTTGAATTAGTTTGAGAAACTTTTCTTTCAAATGAAGAGGCAGAGTTTGAAGCTTTTCATCAATTACATATGATTCACTCAACTCACAATATTCTAAGAGCTGGAAAGATCAGACATTCAAGAGATGGCAGATCCCAGGTATGTATACTAAATTGTAAGATTATTTACAAAGGGGATTTGTAAAAACACAGCACATTTGTCTAAACAATTTAACTATTTGGATTCCTACATTTTTAGGAATTTTATAAATATACCATACTCCAAGTTACACAGTCAGTCAATCTCATGCTGAAGATAGTAAGCTACATCTTCCACCTCAAGAAAAGTAGGTGTACACATTACGGATTATCAAAAGATCATGTTGTGTTGCTTGCTATTCACAAAAAGTCATATCCACTTCTGCAATATTGCTTTCTTACCATTCACACGTTTCCTCCAGTTCCCCAGGAAAAAATAACTTTAAATCATGGAATTCCACCAATATATATGCAATACATTTCAACTAAGAATTATTTCCAATTTGGGGTATTATCTAGTACTGGTGACTGTGTAAATGCTGGCTATTTAATAAGATACTGGATACTCAGAAGGAAGTATGGGGAGAGACATGGCCCTGCAGTTGAAGATGGTTGCAGGAAGGAGTTGTATTTGTTTTTGAGGGAAAAATAAGCTAATCTATATCAAAGAAGATGACTGTCTTCTGCTTAGGGCCATGTTTAGCATTTTTTACCTGCCTCTCTGTTTTAAACCAAGAACAGGATTATATGAAAATGATTCTACTAAAATTGCAGAAAACTGGTTATGAATTGGTGAATCAAGCCATTCCTAATTTCAACAAGATTAAATTCCATAACAAATACCTTCACTCACCTATAAAAGTAAAGTTCATACAAGTCTACAATCTCAGCTTTAAACAATGTTTTCATGTATAATTTCACAGATCACAAACACCACAATTGGGTTTTCTTGATATTTTTATAAAATTTGCAAAGATATAGCACAAATTACACACACTGAATGCTAAATATGCACACATTTCATTCAATGAAAAAGTGAAAGTAAATATTCAAAGTCTATTACTTGTATATACAGTTTCAATCCAAATTTACATTTGCATCATTTTCATGGATAGAAAGAGGCATGGATCAAACAGCTCTGAGATGTATGACTAGTATGTTGAAAAGATGCTATTTAAAGTGTTCATTTGCATCAATTCCTACTATGTTAGTTCCTATTTTCCTTTGAAAATAGGTTACTTCTAAAAGGCTCAATTGTGTATTGAAATTACTTTAACTACTAGGAAGGCCACTGTTATATACTCATTTACAAGTGCGTATGTGTTCATAATTGTTCCAGTCAGATTCACAAGGTAACATGACTGAAAAATTTTAATGGACTTGAAGTTACATCAACTTCTAAAATCCACTACAGGTTTAAAAATCATTCTTTGGATGTTGAGTCGTTTAGGACACCTCCCAGTAGTAAGGCATCAGTGTTAGACATTACTTCTAGTTATAAAGTTAACTGAAGGCTGTTCGGCAGTTAACAAATATAGCAAAAATGAACTCATTCTTATCTTCCCACCTACCTTAGAAAGAAGTCATTTCCTCAATTATACTAAATCTTCTAAATCAAAATAAATGACAATAAGTAATTACGGGTGATAAAACTCGTGATTTTACTCATGTTCCAACACTAGAAATGAATGTTTATTTGAATTGTTTACATTTAATGAAACTAATGTCTTGACCGGTTTGTTGAAATCTCATTTAGTCTTATACCTAGCAGAATTTTAAATTATAACTTCATTCACATATATTCTAAAATAGAAAAACAAATTTAGAGTGAGTGCTTTAATTTTTAAATTTGTCTCAAAAGTAAAACTAAATATTGGAGTTGAAATTAAAATAAAATCTTTAAAAAAATCGATCTGCTATACCTCTCGTAGCACACTTTATAACCATGAAATAGAGAGAAATGAAAAAAAAGAACCTCTATGAAACTGAGGATGATTTGAATATTATTTGCTATTTTATGAACCTGCAAAAACTGCAGATATTTAGTGAATTTAGGACAGTACATAAATCAACATACCCACTTTCCCCTTCTACTTTACTTTTGCTCACATTCATATAAAAACAAGTGTTGAACACTTCCTTAAAACTAAACCAGTTGATGTCCACTTAGAAAACTCCACACCTAACAAAACACTAACTAGGGAGATCCTGAAATAAAAAATAGAAAGCAAAATAATTAAATAGAATCCAGAAGCACACACAGTTCCTTAGAGTTTCACATCCTTAAATGTGCTTTTACTTTTTACAAAAAAAGCAAATATTTTTATAGTTATATATGTAAGAAGGAGCCTACAAACTTAGATCCTTTCTGTAATTTAAAAAAATATACATTCTCTCGGCTTTGATACGTACAATTAATAATTCATAATGGGGAAATTAGGTGAAGAAAGCTCAGTAAGTAACATGAATATATTGTATCTTCTTTAAGAAGTATGAGCTAAAATGTAAGGCATTCCCAAAATATTTTTTGCATATAGTACAGGAATGCCATTTTTGTAAACAATAGCTCAAGGAAAGCAATACTGAAACCATAGACATTTTCCTAGAAACCCTTTGATGATCTCAGAAACAGCCACCCCCAACCATAGGAAACATTTTTAACTTTCTTGTGAAAGAGAAAATGCAATCCTTTGTCTTCCCATACATTTGTTTTTAATCAAGCATTAGAACGGTTCCCCCTGAAAATTTCTGAACTAAAATATTGATGTAAAAGTTGGCCTCAAGAGCATTAACTTGTCTTAAGTCTATTTTTCAGATGTCACCTTCTGTTGATTTTGTGGCAGCGCTGTTCTGGCCTAACTTGTCAATTGATTCCTGCGCAGTATTCCCATCGTGAAAGTTTACTGGGATCTGAAACTGATTGTCAGCTGTGGTTTCAGCAGCAATTAGAGTCTTAGAAGAGGATGTAGGCTGATGTCTAGGACAACCACTCTCCTCACCTATTGAAGGTGAAGGTCTTTTTCTCCCAGATATTTCACTAAGAGGAGGCTGAAAACATTAAATTAACCAGTTTAGTATTTTTTCTACAAGAATAGATATTACTACTTTTACTTTCATAGTAGAAGATCCAACTAGAATGACATGTTTAAAAGGTAGGAAGACTAACCCACTAAAACAGTGCTATTGTTATGAAAAATCTTTATTATAAACTCAGTAGTGTCCTAGTTTTTTTTTTTTTTTTTTTTAATAGACAACATCCATGCCCCCAAAGATTATATAGTCTAATTGAATTTTAAGATAGGTATTTGACTCCGTCCTGGCATTAAAAAAAATAGTCAAGCATGAAAAGAATAACCCAAAACAAAATATGTGGTAACAGTTAAGAGAAACATGAATTAAACGAAACTGTCTCACGCTAATGCTCTGGTGGTACACAAGGTCCCCGCCCTGTGCACTGAGCACCATCACCTACCCCAAAGTCACTGAGTTGGGAGCACACAGCACCTAAAGGAACATTAATTGGCTACCCAACCACAGTCTTAATGCCCAGCCATTTATGGAAAATTAACATTACATGAAAAAGCACAGAGTTTTCCTTTATACCAGGAGACAGACTCACAAACAGCAATTGAAGTCAGTAGACACTAAATAGTAAGTGTGATGGCTGTCAGTGCAATTCAGTAACAACTGCTCACTGGACATTATTGACTTGCTGCATTCTTATAACTAGCTGTTGAGAGATTACCTGCACTAAGAGCACTAATTACAGGTACATGGTCAGGTAATTAAAAACAAAAATGTCCTTACTTATTAGCTTAAGTTTATTAAATTGAACATTTTCTAAATCTATTTTTTTCCATTAGTTCTATTTAGCATTGGCATTTCACTCATCCTAGACAGTGAAAATGGATTAATCAGTTTCAATTTTGTTTAGTTTCACATTCTGGCTTCTTGTACCATGCTGCAAACATTAAAAATTAACAAATCTAAACAAAAGTATTTTATTTAAATGTTGTAAAAAAACCCAAAACAATCTTGGTTTTACAAAACCTAAATTAACCTGATAGTGTTCCTTTAGCAATAGTACAGTGAATGCTTTGTTAGCAGAGCTTACAAACTTACATCAACTCTGAAGTCCTCCAGTCTCTTAAAATTACAAAGGTATTCCTGCAGTTTGGGGTCAACGGGTAGAGTTTTGGATTGAGAGTATTTCAGATAAGCCCAAAATTTTTCTAATCCATAAAGCTGACCTAAGAGCAGAAAAGATCATTGACAATTTTACAAGTTACAAAAAAGGAATATTAAGTACCTAACTGTAAATAGGTAATTTCTCACAATTCCCCCCATCTTTAAAGAGCCTTAAGAAATGGGAATTACCAGATTCATAGTCTTTTTTTGTTTCTTCTTGAAAATCCTTGAAGATCTCTTGTCTGAATTTTTTTTCCAAACCATAGCTGTAAAATCTAAACAAGCATTCCAATCCATACCTGCAAACAGAGAATAATGATTTAAGTGCATATTACACTTCCTCAAGGGATGTAAATGTTCTGTCCTTCCCCTTTACACTTGAGTAAAAATTAAATACCATGGTTTAAACTTTCTTTCCTACCCATCTGATCCCTTCCTTCCCTCCACACATTTTTACTTACTTCTAAATTTCTTTCAGTGTTGTAAGTATTCAAGGAGTCAAATAAAAGAATGGGCTCTTATAAAAACATACTACTGACAATGGGTCTCAGATGGTCCCTCAGCTCCCACAATTGTGTGTGCAGCCCAGTGGAAGACAGGTTGATGCTTTGGTTTTCCTATAAATTGATATTTTTAACTTTGCAGTGAGGAAACGTGCAGAATACTTTAAAGATGCCAAGAGCTCGTTGACTTCATTCTCTACACATTTTCCTCCACTTTGAACCACGTGCTTTGTGGAATAATCTCCACTTCTAACATGTCAGTCACTTGAATCCTTGAGCTTCTGGAGATGTCAAATATATGGAATCTGTAGATGCTAAGCAAGGACTTCAGATTTTCTTTATTCCTTGATTACTTGGAGACATTCTCAACAAGATTTTTCACTCAAACCTGCCATGGCACACCCCCTTAAAACACAGTGTAATTGTTTGTTTAACTCCAACAATATGCTTGTCACTGGTACAAGACAAATAGTCTCTGCCTTCTTGCTTACAGTCTAAAAAATTAAGACAGCATGTTAAACAAGTTCCTTGAAACCAATGAACTGCTGTTTTGTACATCTTCACTTCTCCCAAATCCAGGGAAATCTATCTAAACTCAAAATCCCAATTTTGAGGAAGTTATACCAGAGAAATTATTGGAATATTTTTCTGTTTTTCTAGTAGTCTGAACAAACAAGAAGTTTTCCTCTTTTTCCGACTCTCTTTATAGCTGTGAGCAAGTTATTATATATAAGGTCTACCTTAAGCAGATGTTACAAAACAGATCCAGAAGTCACTTGGTGAAATTCTAGATCTGTGTTATGCAGGAGATCAGACTAGATGATCCAAATGGTTTCCTCTGGCCTTAAAAATCTATGAATCTAAGCAGCAGCAGCATCTCTACCTCATATTCCTCACAGTCAGTAAAATGGGTAATACTTATTCTGCCTTCCTTATTGTGAGGATTAGTGTGGATGTAACACTTTCCAATTACAAAGGTGAAGTAGTATTATATACTACATTAAAGGATTTGGAAGAAGCTCTATCATGTGCAGGGGAAAAAAATCTTTCATGGATAAATCACAACTAGAGTGATCAGATCCTACATCCTACTTTCAGTATTATACCAATTCTCCAATTCTAAGCATTGCAAAAAATATGAAGACCGCTGTTTGAACAAACGGAAAAAAGAACTATATAGACTATTAAGCTACATGGAAAGAATGAGCCAAGAAACTGTTTATACCACAAAAACTATCATCATGCAATTGTGCATTCCCTGCAGAGCCAAAACATCCTGTAAGTATATATACCAATAACTCACTAAACTGTCCTAAATATCAAAGTATCTGAACACTTAATTTTATAAAAAACCAACTTGATAGTCTATTTTGTCATACTCTCTCTTCTCTCTCCATTTCCAGGAATAGAAGGGATGTGTTTTTCTTCTTTTATTATCTTAATTATGGAAAAGGACAAATAGATGGGTTTTGCATTTTGTCTTGAGGACTTGTAGGGTTTATAGTCATTTTAGATCATTTAAAAATGGAGTGTGGAGAGTTCCATCATCCTTGCAGCTATGTCGGGACAGAGGGTGGAAGAGAGCACATGCACCAGACCTTGGTAATTTAAAGCCAGAACCTTAAAACCTGACTGATGAGCAGTCAGTGAAGTGACCAACACACCAGATGGATGTGTTCTTGTTAGCTTTGTGTTGCTCAGTAAGCAGGCTGCTATGTTCTGTAACAACTGCAGTTTCCTCAGCATCTGCAGTTTCATTCCCATATACAGTGTGATACAGGAAGTCTGGAATTCCACGTACAGGTTGCTGTGGCCTACAATTCATAAATCAAGATAAGGTGGAGTGTCCTGGACAACAGTAGGCAGAAGCAGTTCATTCTGGCTATTGTTATTTGGGTAACCAGCATCAGCAAGTTCAGCAAGACTCAGGCTGCATACCAATTTGATGATGGGAAAGCCTCTCGCTGACTGGTAAAGCATTAACTAGTTCCTCAGAACATTTCACTCTCCTCATCAGCATTATCTATGGTACTTGTCCAGTTTTGCTTCAGTCAGCTGTTCTTCATCCAACAGTTGATCTCATTCAGGCTCAGGGACAGCTAGGAAACAGTACTTATCTTTATTTCATAAGCACACAGTAGGGCTGGGTGTGTCTCCATAGTGCTGGCTTTTAAAATCATGGTCTGACAGACAATAAATAGGATTTTGGAGAGCATAGAGCTTTGGGAATTTTCACATAAGCTCTGGATGTGCATTTCCCATTTCCCAGCACAATCCTCTGAATTCAGAGAGTGAGGATTAGGAACCATACTATCATTCTAATGCCCTATAATATCTTTGAAAGTGAGCTAGCAACGTTCCATACAATATTCTAGGACCGCATGTACCTTCTGCCAAATCTTTTGAAGAACTTGGAAATCACATTAAATTGTGGCAGGTGTACTTTACATCTAACTCCCCATACATCAGAGACATCTGTCACCAGATTTAAGAGCAGTCAAGGACCTAACAGAGTTTAATTACTTTAGTGTTGTATCCGATAGCAAAAAGATCCATCATCACTGGATGACCCTCTCAAAGATTTACTTTGCTACAAAACTTCTGCTCATGGTGGCCTATGATTCTGTGATTTATTGGGTAGTATGACTTTTCCCTCTTTTTTAAAATGCTGGTCAGATGCACCAATGAGGAAGACATTTTTATCTGAGATAAACCATTCCCAAAGACTTGCTGCTTCTTGATATAAAAACAGAAGACAAAATTCTTCTGGGATTTTAACAGTACATTACCACTATGTTACCTGTGAAAACCTGTCCCAACTTGCATTTGATCAGAGGAGCAACATTCAGAGAGCGATTTACAGGCCCCAAAATTGTGCGCACCATATGACCTCCATCAGTCTGCAAAGGTCTTGGGTCACCAACAGGCCCAGATGAGTATCCAACAACCTAAACTACGAATGTTCATTTTAACAAAGACGGAACTGATAGTGCAAAGGAAATCTCCAGCAAAACATGATCTAGATGGGATCATCACACCGGAAAAATGACACTTTCCAGAGGAGTCCAAATCCTGTCTAGATTGAAATAATGCATTTAGAGAGGAAAATCAACCAGCTTTCCTTTTGCTCCTGGAATCCAGCTGGGGGTCTACTTTTTCTTGAGCCCTGATGATAGCTGCGAAGAGAATACCATAGGGAAAAGACTACACAGATTTCATTATTCAAGGGGATGTATTCAACATCAGATGACGACAGACAAATTAATGGATTTCATTTGTATGACTTAGATCAGACATTGGTATTGATGACTCAAGAGTTTTTGATCAGACTTAGCTGTTCCGTCCTCTTTTAAAGAGCCCTGAGATTCCTATCCCTCTCACTTCAGACTTAGGGTGGAAAGAGTGCAAAAGCACACAGCTGTGAGGTGAATGCCCAGATCTCCAAGGCATTTTTGGCTTTGGGCACGTTGGTCCATTAAAGGATTACTGCTGTAGTGAATAATGTAAAAAGTGATTACTTTCCACTTGTACTATGACAAAGACCCAAGTTTACCAAGGCTTAGGATGTCATTGGTCTACCTAAACTTTAACCTACTGTACACTGAAAGTAGAATATTAAAAAAAATAGAAAACGATACAAGTGTAGCACAACAGAACATAATGAGGATGTGCTTGGGGACAGACCTTTCTATACTCACAGAATGCTCGGATCTATGACCAATGCAGGGGTATCCCTTAACAGTTTTACTTTTACCCATGATTTTGTGGCTTGCAAGGCATTACACATGATTTTTAGAGTATGAAATGAAGACAATTTAATGAAAAAGAAACTTTTGATCTTTTCGAGATTAAGACATCATATGTTTTGAATCATAGCAATGTCAAGTCAAAGGTATTGATGGCCACAGGGCAATCCCTCCCACAAAAGAGAATTCTTCTGTTGTGCACAGACAGAATA
Organism: Malaclemys terrapin pileata; assembly: GCF_027887155.1. NCBI lineage: Eukaryota > Metazoa > Chordata > Testudines > Emydidae > Malaclemys > Malaclemys terrapin. The sequence goes on from NC_071509.1 coordinate 98,062,943, forward strand.
GCAAGTCCTCCGTAATTCTGGCAAAGAATGTGTGACCAGAAAAAAAAGAGACATTAGTGGGGCTCTTCTACCCTGCTAATTCTCAGTTGCCATGTCAGCCTCTAGTGCCACTGGCATCCAATGTAACTTATAGAAACCCTTAGGGTACTCTAATCTATACTGGGGTGATCACACCAGCACACAAACAGCTCAGAACTGGGAGGAAACAAAGGTATTAAAACCATACAGTACCAATTTTCTTTATTATATTGACAGTGCTCCTGGAGGAGAAAAAATAAATTTTCACTAATTTTAAATTAATCAAGGGGTTAAAATAATTAGGTTGGCTTACAATTCACACAATATACAAATTTGAATAAAATTTATTTTGAGTTTCATAGAGTCTAATGATCAATAATTGGGGATCTGACATCATGGTATGTCTAATGTCATCTATAACAGCATTACTATTATTTGTTTATACTTTTCTAATTTGCCAAAACTACATTTGTTACTCGAGAAACTTGAAGACTAATTTTGAAAATGCTACAACGAGTCAAATTGATAGTATAAAAGATTCAAGTTCTTTAAAGTTACTCTGAACACATGGACCCCCATTTCTTAAAATGAAAGGTAGAAAGAAACCCAAATTATTCAAAACTTACAGAATAAATGTAATACCTGTAGTGTTCTTTTGCATCATCTAGAGCAAGCTGTCTGAATTCCTCGTACATTTTCTTGTTAAAGTGATCTCTTAGAAAAAAGGACCAGAAACGAAAGAGTGTGTTCATTTCCTGGGATTGGCCAATTCCCAACCGTTTTCTCTCTGGAGAAAAAAAAATACAAAACAATGACAAAACAGCTAGTTTTAACTAAATAAATACACTATCTCAAATATAAACGGTTGGAAAAAATTCTATTTTTTATTAATTGAATATACAATAAAAGTTCAGATGGTGTAAATATAAACTCTCCTCAAAAAACAGTTCAAACAATTCTAGTTAAGTCAATTTGAATGAAGTTTCTAAATTCACCTAAATCAGTTAGATATTACTTGTCAAGCTGATATTTATAAGATCAGTTGTTCAAAATAGTCACTTAAAAAAAATAAGCAAACTCAAAGCCTAACAAATTTTTTACAAAAATTTAACCACTGACATGAAAATTTCAGTGATACAGCAAAGAACTGATGTAAAATGTATAAATGTTTTTCCCCCTAAATTGCCATTGAATTTAAAAGAAAACCAACCAACCACATATAAATTGCCCCAAATTACTTTCTTTTACAACATGTAAGTGCTTACGTGATAAAAGTTACACAGAAAATAAACTTGCTCACAAAATCCATCAGAGATCATTTGGAATGCCTTTCCAAGCTAAGTTACCAAATAATCATATAGACATTTTTTTTAAGAATACTTGGTTTACTATATAAAAAGCAGGCAAAGAAAATAAAAGTGGAAAAATAGCATTATAATAATATCTGATTATTGCCAGGTAAAATTTCTGAGACCGTGTTTGGCATCTTACCAACTAGGCACCTTCGACGATATTTGTGGTACACTTGTTGTGTAAAGCCATTTTCCTTTAAAAGTTCATGAGAAGGATGCTGGAACTTGGGAAGTGAGTGTGGGGTACACCCATAACTTCCTGCTTTTGGAGCACCTTCTGAAGGTGAAGCATTTGAACTGCTGTTGAAACAAAAAATATTTGTAAAAACAATGAGGAGTACTTGTGGCACCTTAGAGACTAACAAATTTATTTGAGCATAAGCTTTTGTGGGCTAAAACCCACTTAATCAGATGCATGGAGTAGAAAATACAGTAGGAAGATATATAGAACAGTACATGAAAAGATGGGAGTTGCCTTACCAAGTTGGGGGGGAGGGGGAGGGGGAGTCGAGACAATTCAATTAAAGTGGGCTATTATCAACAGGATGAAAAATCACTTTAGTAGTGGTAATCAGGGTGGCTCATTTCAAACAGTTGACAAGAAGGTGTGGGTAACTGTAGGGGGAAATTAGCATGGGGAAATTAGTTTTTAGTTCTTGTAGTGACCCATCCACTCCCAGTCTTTATTTAGGCCTAATTTGATGGTGTCCAGTTTGCAAATTAATTCCAGTTCTGCAGTTTCTCGTTGGAGTCTGTTTTTGAAGTTTTGTTGTTGAAAAATTCATAGATTCATAGGATTCTAGAACTGGAAGGGACCTCGAGAGGTCACCGAGTCCAGTCCCCTGCCCTCATGGCAGGAACAAATACTGTCTAGACCATCCCTGATAGACATTTATCTAACCTACTCTTAAATATCTCCAGAGATGGAGATTCCACAACCTCCCTAGGCAATTTATTCCAGTGTTTAACCACCCTGACAGTTAGGAACCTTTTCCTAATGTCCAACCTAGACCTCCCTTGCTGCAGTTTAAGCCCATTGCTTCTTGTTCTATCCGTAGAGGCTAAGGTGAACAAGTTTTCTCCCTCCTCCTCATGACACCCTTTTAGATACCTGAAAACTGCTATCATGTCCCCTCTCAGTCTTCTCTTTTCCAAACTAAACAAACCCAATTCTTTCAGCCTTCCTTCATAGGTCATGTTCTCAAGACCTTTAATCATTCTTGTTGCTCTTCTTTGGACCCTCTCCAATTTCTCCACATCTTTCTTGAAATGCGGGGCCCAGAACTGGACGCAATACTCCAGTTGAGGCCTAACCAGCACAGAGTAGAACGGAAGAATGACTTCTCGTGTCTTGCTCAGAACACACCTGTTAATGCATCCCAGAATCATGTTTGCTTTTTTTGCAACAGCATCACACTGTTGACTCATATTTAGCTTGTGGTCCACTATAACCCCTAGATCCCTTTCTGCCGTACTCCTTCCTAGACAGTCTCTTCTTATTCTGTATGTGTGAAACTGATTTTTCCTTCCTAAGTGGAGCACTTTGCATTTGTCTTTGTTAAACTTCATCCTGTTTACCTCAGACCATTTCTCCAATTTGTCCAGATCATTTTGAATTATGACCCTGTCCTCCAAAGCAGTTGCAATCCTTCCCAGTTTGGTATCATCTGCAAACTTAATAAGCGTACTTTCTATGCCAATATCTAAATAGTTAATGAAGATATTGAACAGAGCTGGTCCCAAAACAGACCCCTTGCTACTTTTAAGTCTGTTATTGAGTGTCCAGGGAGATTGAAGTGTTCTCCGATTGCTTTTTGAATGTTATAATTCTTGACTTCTGATTTGTGTCCATTTATTCTTTTGCGTAGAGACTGTCCCGTTTGGCCAACGTACATGGCAGAGGGGCATTGCTGGCACATGATGGCATATATCACATTGGTAGATGTGCAGGTGAATGGGCCCCTGATGGTGTGGCTGATGTGGTTAGTTCCTATGATGGTGTCCCTTGAATAGATATGTGGACTGAGTTTGCAATGGGGTTTGTTGCAGGGATAGATTAGTGTTTTTATTGTGTGGTGTGTAGTTGCTGGTGAGTATTTGCTTCAGGTTGGGGGCTGTCTGTAAGTGAGGACTGGCCTGTCTCCCAAGGTCTGAGAGAATAAGAGATCGTCCTTCAGGATAGGTTGTAGATCCTTGATGATGCGCTGGAGAGGTTTTAGTTGGCGGCTGAAGGTGACGGCTAGTGACGTTCTATTACTTTCTTTGTTGGGCCTGTCCTGTAGTAGGTGACTTCTGGGTAAACCTTCTGGCTCTGTCAATCTGTTTCTTCACTTCAGCAGGTGGGTACTGTAGTTTTAAGAACGCTTGTTAGAGATCCTGTAAGTGTTTGTCTCTGTCTGAGGAATTGGAGCAAATGTGGTTGTATCTTAGAGCTTGGCTGTAGACAATGGATCGTGTGATGTGGTCTGGATGAAAGCTGGAGGCATGTAGGTAAGTATAGCGGTCAGTAGGTTTCTGGTATAGGGTGGTGTTTATGTGACCATTGCTTATTTGCACTGTAGTATCCTTGAAGTGGATCTCTTGTGTGGACTGATCCAGGCTGAGGTTGATGGTGGGGTGGAAATTGTTGAAATCCTGGTGGAATTCCCGAAGGGCCTCTTTCCCATGGGTCCAGATTATGAAGAGGTCATCAGTGTAGCACAAGTAGAGTAGGGGCATTAGGGAACGAGAGCTGAGGAAGTGTCAGCCATTAAAATGTTGGCATACTGTGGGGCCATGCGGGTACCCATAGCAGTGCGCTGACTTGAAGGTATACATTGTCCCCAAATGTGAAATAGTTGTGGGTGAGGACAGAGTCACAAATTTCAACCACAAGGTTTGCCGTGACATTATCGGGGATACTGTGTTATTGCACAAACACCACATTTTTTCAGGTTTAACATTAAGAAGTGCCAGCCATCTTGCATTAACTACTCCCAGAGCTGTTAGAATAGCATAGTTACCAAATGGCCACCATCACATTTGCATTGGCCCCAAGACATGTCCTCCGACTCACACCAACAAAAAAAAGGGATCACCAAACTTTGAGATAAAGAGCACAGGGAGAAATCTAGGATGCCAATGGCACAAAATTAAATACAAATCTATATGCCAAAAGCAAGGGAAAGTAGAACAGCAGCCTAGGACAGAGAGGACCAAGAGTTAGGGTTGCCAACTTTCTAATCACAGAAAACTGAACACCCCTGCCCCTGTGCCTTTTCCAAGGCCCTACCCCCCATTCACTCCATCACCCCTCCCTCCGTCACACGCTCTCCTCCACCCTCACTCACTCGCTCATTTTCACCAGGCTGGGGCAGGCAGTTGGGATGCGGGAGTGGGCTCTGGGGATGAGGGGTTTGGGGTGCAGGAGGGGGCTCTGGGCTGGAGCTGAGGAGTTCAAAGTGCGGGAGGGGGCTCTGGGCTGGGGCATAGGGTTGGAATGCGGGAGGAAGTGGGGGGGGGGTGAGCTCCGCAAGGGAGTTTGGGTGCAAGGGGGGGCTCAGGGTTGGGGTGCAGGCTCCGGGCAGTGCTTACCTCAGACGGCTCCCAGAAGCAGTGACATGTCCCTTAGGTTCCTAGACAGCAGGGTGGAAAGGGGGCTCTGCACAGTGCACCTGCCCGCAGGTGCCGCCCCCTGCAGCTCCCATTGGCTGCTGTTCCTGGCCAATGGGAGCTGCGGAGCCCCCATGTCCGCCCCTATGCCTAGGAGCCTAAGGGACATGTCGCCACTTCGGGGAGCTGCGTGGAGCTGGGTAAGGAGCCTACCTGTGCCGCCAACCAGACTTTTAGCGGCCTGGTCAGCGGTGCTAACTGAAGCTGCCAGGGTCCCTTTTTGACTAGGTGTTCTGGTAAAAAACTGCACACCTGGCAACCCTACCATGGGTCGATTGCAAAAGAAGTGGAGCGAGCTAGAAGCTAAAGTAGAGATGGCGGAGTGGGCCAAGAGGAAACCGTTGACCACTCCAGAGCTTGCTGGGTCACCTAAAAAGATAGCAACAAGAGCTAGAGGATACAAGTACCTCCTAGCGGAAGATTGATTAGTTGATAGAATTGAACAGGAATTAGTCCAGTTAGGATGTAGGCAGAGAGACAGAGAAACAGCAGTGCTTAATGCTGAAGCAGGACTTTAGCCAAGCTTCAGGCAGACAAGGAGGCCAGGAAACAAAGCCTGATGGTAGAGCCGTGAGTTCAAGGAGGTACAATGGGCATACAGGCAGAGCCTTGAACTCAGTGGGATACAGTGGAGACCCAGACAGTACATCAGCAGCAGACCAGAACACGTGAGAGGCCAACGGTGCAAATAGTGGTCCTTTGGGGAAAGGGAAATAGGACACCCGTTTTATGGCTCCCATCATGAGGACTGGAGATCAGAATTACTGGCTGCCGCAGAACGAGAGCTACATGTAGTTCAGTGAGGGCAAGTCTACACTAGAGTGCAGCAGCAGTGCAGCTACACTGATGCAGCTGCGCTACTGTAGCACGTCTGGTGAAGACACGCTATGCTGATGGGAGAGCACTCTCCCGTCGGCTATGTCTATGTGAGAGCGTTTCCCACCAGTGTGGACAGCGCTTAGGTCGATGTAACTTACGTTGTTTAGGCGAAAGTCTTTTTCACACCCCTCAGCACATAAATTGCATCAACTTAAGTGGTAGTGTAGACCAGCCCTGAGAGAAAGAGACCTGCCTGTGGAAGATCAGGACACTTGCAAGGCAAGAGGTCACCTGATCTTGATAGTCAGTGAGCCTGAGGGAGAATTAGAAACTGCATGCAGAGACTTTGAAACCCTGGAGAAGATGAGGGTCTATATAGACTGATTGGTTTTGAAGATATAAATTGTAATACTGGTATTAAGGACTGTGCAGAACTTGGGGAATCCAGGTATATATGAATGAGTTTATATGGAATTTTTTTTGTTTTGGGTTAGGGGTGAGAGCAATCCAGATGTGGCCTCACAGCTCAGGGAAAAATTCTGCCTGTGAAAGAGGCAGGTTTTTCCTGAAAAACGGGGAGAGGTACGTCACAGGGTAGCTGACTAAAACTGAAGTAGGTCTAGCTCCTCTGTGCCCGAACAGGTGCTCCCTCTTGGCCCAATTAAGGGGGCAGTGCTGCACCTGGGGCTAACAGTTGATGTGTCTCCTTGTATTCTCTCTTCACCGTTTCCCTGCTATTCTTTTGTATTTTATTCTCACTTTTCTTTCCCCAATCCCTTTTTCCTTTCTTGCTGTATTCCTTCTGTCCACCAGTCCTCTTCATTTGTAAATACGTTTTGCATATTCACATACTTCTCACCAATAACTGTTCCACTGGCTCTATGCACTGAATAAATCACAGCAAATTATTCCATGATAAAAATTACTACCTCACAGAAGATGTTCTTGGCCTGTGATCTCTGGAATCCATTACCCAACCAACATGGCATTCTAGCGGAGGGTTTGTACTATGTCGTGTTTTTCTTTTTCTTGGAACCTAAAAAAACAAATGCAACATTGCAAAGTATTTCACTGATGTAACTGCAGTCACTTTCTGAAAACTGGAAAATCACAAGTGATCAGGTAAGCTGCTATTTCCCCCAAACTACAGCTCAAGTTTTCATGTTGCGTATAACACACTGTGAAGTCATATGAAGTCATAAAACTCCAGCATCATAACCCAAGAACCAGTCTTAAACAGAAATTCAATGTCTTTGGATATTTTGCCTTTTCATTATGGAATTTCTAATGATATTTACCCAACTCAAAGATGCCATTTCTCAGAACCGGAGAAAACATCAGTAAAGTAAGTTGTTTAAAACAAAATAAGCCACCCCCCATTACAAAAAGAAGTGAAGATAACTAACAGTACTGTTGCATTATGTTAATAAAAAAGTGTGACTTGATGAAACTTTATGCACAAGGTTTTTCTGTTTACCTTTACATCAATGGATCTTGTTTCTTTAACAACAGGATAGAATCTTGGCGTTTTGTTGGGATCTTGTAACCTTGGGGTACGAGGTGTTTTGGGTGTTCTGGCAGGATGAACTCTTGGAGATTCTGGGACTGCTGTTGGCAGTGAACGAGCCATTGTTGTTGGAGGTACTTCTACAACACCAAACAATTTGCAAGCTAGCTCATCTGTTAAATCTGTAAATAGAAAAAGAGACTTAGATTGCTAACATACATGTATGCAGAAGTATTTCATTTTCAGTTGACATTTAATGGACAGACACAGAATATCTTTGAAATTCATTTGTATTCTGCCTAAAAATTTCGACATTAATTAACAAAGGACAAAGTATGAGTTTATTGATGCAGCCCATATTGCTTAACCTCCATCTAAATTAACTCAATTTATGTAGTTTGGGTTTTAAAAGCTCCTGTTAATCAAGACATACAAAACTCACTGGAAAAAAGAGTTACCTTTTCAGTAACTGGAGTTCTTTGAGATGTGTTGCTCATATCTATTCCACAATAGGTGTGCGTGCTCGCCACATGCACTGCTGCCGGAAGTTTTAACCCTAGCAGTACCTGTAGGGGAGTGCCCTAGTGACCCCTGGAGTGCCGCCCCCATGGCGCGGTATAAGGGGAGCTGCACGCTCCCCCCACCCTCAGTTCCTTCTTGCCAGACAACTCTGACAGAGGAGGAGGGTGGGATGTGGAATAAACATGAGCAACACATCTCGAAGAACACCAGTTATGGAAAAAGTAACCGTCTTTTCTTCTTCGAGTGATTGCTCATGTGTATTCCACATAGGTGATTCCAAGCTGTATCTGTTGGAGATTGGAAGGAGTTCACAAACTCTCGGGATAGAGAATGGCCCTGCCGAACCTGCCGTCCTCCCTGGTCTGAGAGACAATCGCATAATGTGAGTTGAACATGTGAACTGGAGACCACGTGACAGCCCTACAAATGTCCTGAATGGGGACATGGGCCAAAAAGGCAGCTGACGAGGCCTGCGTCCTAGTCGAGTGCGCCTTCACAATTGGTGGCGGAGCGATTCCCGCCAGGTCGTAACAGGTACGGATGAATGAGGTGATCCGGTTGGAGAGCCGCTGAGTGGAGATCGGCCGACCTTTCATGTGCTCGGCCAAGGCGATGAACATTTGCGAGGACTTTCTGAACGGCTTATTACGCTCCAGGTAAAAAGCCAGAGCCCATCTCACAACCAGTGTGTGGAGGCGGCGTTCCTCACTGGACACATGGGGCTTGGTGCAGAGGACCGGCAGAAAAATGTCCTGACCCATATGACGGGCAGAAACCACCTTCGGGAGGAAAGACGGGTGTGGGCAGAGCTGGACCTTATTTTTATGAAGCACTGTGTACAGGGGCTTGGAGGTCAGGGCCCTGAGTTCCGAGACCCGCCTAACCAATATGATCCCTACCAGGAAGGCCACCTTCCAGGAGCATGTGGCTAACAGCTCAAATGGGGACCCCATGAGACGGGCCAACACCAGGTTTAGGTCCCACTGTGGGACTGGGGGCCTAACATACGGGAAGAGATGAGCCAACCCCTTAAAGAACCAGCCTGTCATAGCATGGGAGAATACCGCTTGGCCCTGCACCAGCGGATGGAAGGCCGATATGGCCGCCAGGTGCACCTTGACAGACGAGGGCGCCAGGCCCTGGCATCTTAAGATGAAGGAGGTAGTCGAGAATAAGCTGGATCGGGGCGGACACCGGGGAAACGCCCCGCTCGTCCGCCCACCTGGAAAACAGAGACCACTTTGTCAAGTAGGCTCAGCGTGTGGAGGGCCGCCTGCTTTCTAGGAGGATGCGCTGAACCCCTTCTGAGCACGTCCTTTCCTCCCTACCTAGCCATTAAGCAGCCACGCCATGAGGTAGAGTGCCGCTAGGTTGGGGTGGAGGAGGTGGCCCTGGTCCTGGGAGAGCAGGTCCGGGTGGGATGGCAATGGCCATGGTGGGGCGACCGCCAGGCCTGTGAGGGTCCCGTACCAATACTGCCTGAGCCATGCCAGGGCAATCAGAAGGACCTGGGCCTTGTCCGTCTTTATCTTTTCCAGGACCTTGCCGATCAGCAGGAACGGGGAAAGGCATAGAGAAACTGGCTTGACCAAGCCAGGAGGAAGGCATCAGAGATAGCACCCCATCCCAGCCCCTGAGCAGAACCAGGGACAGCAATGGTTCTGCCGAGTCGCGAACAGGTCCACCTGGGGAGTTCCCCGCACTTGGAAAAGTCTGTGCACCACCTCTGGGTGGAGAGACCACTCGTGCTGAGAGGAGAAGTCCCTGCTCAAGCAATCCGCCCATGCGTTCCGGTCGCCTGGCAGATGGAAGGCCTGTAGGCAGATGTCGTGGGCTATACAAAGGTCCCACAGCCTGAGGGCTTCGTGGCAGAGGGCAGAGGATCAGGCCTCGTCTTGCCTGTTGATGTAGAACATCACGGCCACGTTGTGCGTGAGGACCCTGACCATCCGGCCCTCCAGGTGCGAGCAGAAGGCCATGTACACCAGCCGTACCGCCCTGAGCTCCTTGACGTTTATGTGGAGGGTCAGATCCTGAGCCAACCACAGACCTTGCTTCTGAACATTCCCCACATGGGCCCCCCACATCCCAGGTCCGACATGTTGGACACCAGTTCCAGCGACGGCGCCCTCCCCTGAATGGGACCCCTTAGAGCATTTTTCTCGGGGAGGACCACCACCATAGGGAGGTGATCACTGGCTTGGGCACTGTGAGGACTTAGTCCATCCTGTCCCTGGCCTGGGAGAACTCCGAGGACAACCAGAGCTGGAGGAGCCTCATCCTGAGTCTGGCATGAAAGACCACATACATGCACGCTGACATGCAACTCAAAAACTGGAGGCACACTGTCTGTCACCAGAAACCTTGTGACCGTGTCGATGAGCCCCTTCAGGGTCTCGAACCTGTCCGGTGGGAGGAAGGCTCTTCCTAGCCTTCTTGGCGTGTCCCATGGACAGGGAGCGGTGCTGACTAGTCGATGGCGCCGAAGGGTCGCCGCACACTGACACCGCAGTGCCCATTACTGACTCGGAGCAGCGCGCCAGAGCCGGGGTCAGCGCCGATTCCATCAGAATAGCCCGGAGCCTAATGTCCATTTCTCTCTTGGTCCGAGGCTTAAAACAACTTGCAAATCTTGCAGCGATCACTGAGATGGGTTTCCCCCAAACAGCGTAAATAGTTCGCATGCAGATCACTCACTGGCATAGATCGCCTAGAAGTGTCACACGACTTAAAACCCAGGGCACGGGGCATGCCCTGGCCCGGGTGCTCTAGATAAACTAAACTAACTAAACGTACCATACACTGAATGAACAAGCAGTTTTGGGGATGAGCTACAGCAAAGCTGGAGCAGAGCAGTTCCGAAGCACCTTCACTGGTGGCAAGGAGGAACTGAGGGTGGGGGGAGCGTGCAGCGCCCCTTATACCACATCATGGAGGCACCACTCCAGGGATCCTAGGGGGCTCCCCTAGGGGTACTGCTAGGGGAAAAACTTCGGCACCAGTGCACGTGGCGAGCACACACACCTATTGTGGAATACACATGAACAATCACTCGAAGAACTATTATGACTTACAAACAAAGTTAAGAAATTCAAAATTTCACCTCAAACTGCCTTACTTAAACTATATTCACTGCTAGAAGTTATATCTACATCTTGCAAATCTCTTGCCTTGATTACTGTAACTTTCTGTCCCGACTACAAAATACAGTTTATCCAAAATGTTTCAGTTAAATCAGGGGTAGGCAACCTATGGCACACGTGCCAAAGGCGGAATGCAAGCTGATTTTCAGTGGCACTCACACTGCCCGGGTCCTGGCCACCGGTCCGGGGGGCTCTGCATTTTAATTTAGTTTTAAATGAAGCTTCTTAAACATTTTAAAAACCTTATTTACTTTACATACAACAATAGTTTAGTTATATATTATAGACTTATAGAAAGAGACCGTCTAAAAATTTTAAAATGTATTACTGGCGCGCGAAACCTTAAATTAGAGTGAATAAATGAAGACTCGGCACACCACTTCTGAAAGATTGCAGACCCCTGAGTTAAATCAACCCAGGAGATATTCAAGATCAGAAAAGGCTTTTGTAAGAAAGGGCAGACTGGTGATTTTAGAAAAGCAACAGTAAAAGGATTTAGCAAGAGACTAAGTTAGGGGAGAAAAAGAAGAATAAAAAATGTACTACAAAAATAAGCTGAACATATTTTAAGAAAACAGAAAAATGTCAGTAATTTTCTATCAAGCCTTCTATAAAACACTAGTTAAATAAATGTTTAAAAGAGAACATTACTTAAAAGCTTGTTAAAGTTCCAGTATTTCTATGGCTTGAGCTCATTACAAGTAAAGTGTAATGTTGCTAACAGTCATGAAGATATATAGAATGGGGAAAATATATTGCACACACAAAATAAACTATGCAGAACATGGTGACTAATGCTGGATTTATGTACATTTTAACAAAAAGTTTTGCTTTCTTTTTGTTGCATTTTAAGCAAAAGTCTAATAATTTTAGAATCAGATAGATAATCTGTACTTTTTTCCCCTATGAGCCAATGTTTTCCTGATTCCATTTCCCCTTCTATGTGTAACATAAGAACTAGTGAGTGTGTGTGTTCCTCTTTCTGTTGCCAGATGGATTTAGACTTACCTGTAAGAGGAAAGTTAGGTGCCTAACTTACTTAGGTCCTTTTGAAATACCACTAGGATGCTATCTACATCTTTAGGCTCCTAAAAATCTTTGAAAATCTGGCCCTGCATCCTTTATAAAATGCAGCCACTAGACTGCAATGTGGTCACACATCTGAACAATGGTAAAACTGCCAAAAGTGCTTCAGTGACTTTGGTGCCCAAGTTCTATTTTCAAACCTGACTTAGGCACGTCCTAAGTCTCAATGACTTTTGATGAGCTTCTGGTTCTCTTCAGCACCTAACTAATTTTGAAACTGGAACTTGGGCTCTGAAGTCACCTAAGCAATTTTGACAAAAATTTTCCCCAAATCTAATTCTATCCAGAGGCAGCTATGGTATACGCATACCATTAGTCTTACACAAAGAGAGAGGAAATTAATCAGAAAAGGTCTGTGTCTTGGGGCAGATGGGTATAAATTCTATCTAAAATTCTTAGACATCTCAAACTAGACAAGTACAAGTTGAAACATAGGCCTGTATATATTGAGACATTCAAAATCAGTGTCAAAACACGTACTACTATGATTTTCAATATTATAATTCCTGATGTTACTGAAAATTACAGTAGCAATTTAATGGAAATAAAACATTCATAAAATAAATTGTGAAGTTTTGATAACACTGTATTCATTTATGGAAACAGTGAATTATTCTAAAAACTACATTAAGAACAGCCACAATGGGTCAAACCAATAGTCATTCTAACTAGTATCCTGCCTTCTGACCGTGGTCAATGCAAGGTGCCTCAGAGTACTCCTGGGGGAATTCCGTGCTACTCCACAGGCACAGAATTCATGTCCGCAGATTTCTTTGCTTCCCTGCAGGAAAATGACTTCTGAGGGGAGAGTCACAAGAGCAGTCATTCGCCCCACCCTGCACCCCAGAGCAGCTGGCAGAGACAAATCAGTGGGGAAGGAGTGGAGGGAAGAGGGGCATGGGTGTGCATGTGTGGAGAGATGTCAATCATTGCTGGGGGGGGGGGCAGGGCGGGACAGAGGGGCGTGCGAACAAGAGAGACTCTGTCCCTCTTGCTTGCTATTGCGGCGCACCCAGCATGGAGAGGCAGATCTAAGGTCTGGTCTATACTACCCGCCTGAATCGGCGGGTAGAAATCGACCTCTTGGGGATTGATTTATCGCGTCCCGTCGGGACGCGACAATCGATCCCCGAATCGGCGCTCTAACTCCACCAGCAGAGGTGGTAGTAAGCGCCGCCGACAAAAAGTGGCAGAAGTCGATTTTGCCGCCGTCCTCACAACGGGGTAAGTCGGCTGCAATACGTCGAATTCAGCTACGCTATTCACGTAGCTGAATTTGCGTATCTTAAATCGACTCCCCGCTGTAGTGTAGATGTACCCTAAGGGTTATTTGGAAGTAGGCCTAAGACAGGCTTGTCCCTTCAGGCAGAGCTAAATGTAGCAGTCTGACTGCTTAGTTGTTTCCATTGTGTTAGTGAATAGTTCCCATTCTTAGTGAATTTCCCCAGGAGCATAAAACAGGTGTAAAAGTTTTAAGGCTCCTTTACATTGCCTGAATGGTGTAAAGGAGCCTTATTGTAAAGGACAGTATGGGCTTATGGTGGTTTAGTGATTAGAACTGGTCTAAATTTTTGGACTGAAAAATTTTCCTATCAAAATGTGCTTCATGAACTGTTTACTACTGACCTTGCTGGAGATGGTCAGTAGCCAATATAAATTGTGAGTTTGATTCCCCAGCCCTTACTTGCTCTTCAGTTGCCTATGATGTAATACTGAGCATATGGCTGAATATATTAGTTGACTAATAACTAGAAATAAAGGGTCACACTTAGCTACATTATTATTAGATAAAGGCAGTTTGGGGATTTCCCTCCAATGCTCCCCATCCCCGTTCTTCATCCAGCTCAGCAGTCCACCTGCATCCCTGCCTGTGTCATATCTCCCTGTGTACTATCACAGGATAGCAGAGATCATCCTGAGGCACTTTTGCTGATAGCTTAACTTTATAGACCTTTAGAGTGGTACAAGACTCATCTTTTTGGTCAAGCACATGCTTGATTTAAAATCTTCAGTACGTTATTTATGGTTAGTTAAGGAATACAAGGTCAGGGGCAGTTACTCAAAAATATGTCAGCTAGTGGGTCTCCAGTGGGTCATCTTCAGCTGAGGATGGCAAGAGTGTAGCATGCTGAGCATACTCCTTCCCCCCACCCTGCCTTGTTTCCTATGTAGGGATTGGCATAGGACAGTAGCCAGGACTCTTCTATACCAAGGGAATCCTCAGCTAGGAAGATCTATGTGCTTTCTGGCTTTTTTCCTGTGCGAGAGTGGCACAAAGAGGTTGGATTAGCATTCAGGATCTATTTTACTTATTGTGACTTTTTTCTATATTGTAGTTTAAATAAATTACCAAAATTGCAACAGGCATGATTATATTGTGTTATTTTGATGAAGAAAATATGCAGAATTTTAAAGTATTGTGTGCAGAATTCCCCCAGAAATACTCAGAGTGAATGAACAAAACAGGCAAATCATTGAGTGATCCCTCCCATTATCCACTCCCAGCTTCTGGCAATCAGAAGCAAGGGACACCTGGAGCATGGGGTTGCATCCCTCACCATCTTGGCTAATAGTTATTGATGGACTTAACCTCCAACTAATAAAATTAAACTGCTTTTAAATTGTTATTGCGAGCCTCAATATTTCCTACCCAAGATAGGAAACAGCCTGGTAAGTTTAACTCTTTGATGTACTGTATAGCAATACGATAAAGCCAAATACAGTGATATGACAAATCCAAATTGTAAATGATGTCTGTATCAAGTAGAAAAATATCTTTGGATTGTAAAATATTTATTTTTTCCTTAAAATCTATATCCTAGTGACCATAATGCCTCACTTCAACAACAGCTTTTGCTTTGCATATTGTAATGGCATGTTGCACTATAGAACACTTTCTGTTGGTCTGCAATAGTAGTGAAATAACTGAAATTCTCGCTTATGTGTACTGATGCAGATGCACATTCATTTATTTTCCTGTATCAACATATAGGATGCTCTAATACAGTACAGGCTAACAAAAATATCTTTTAGATAGAGCTTTGGTTAAAAACAAACCAACCAACAAAAAACCCCAGACTATAGTCAGAACCAAAATTAAAGCACATGAAGTTTCTTTAATGCAGGATTTCTTAAACACCCCCTCCAGCTTTCTCTGGGTGCCCTACAGAGCTCTGTCCTTGGTTCCTTACTCTTCTCCCACTACACCTTATTGCTGGGTTCTCTCATCCAAAAACGAATTCAACTACCTCATAGATGATTCAGAGATCTATCTGTACTCAAGACTGGTTTCCTGCTGTCCAAACTAAATCTCAGCCTGTCTCTCGGACATCTTTTTGAGACTGTCTAGCTGTGAGCTCAAGCTCAACATGGCTAAAACAGAGTTCTTACTCTTCCTCCCCCTAAGCTGTCCCCCTGCCTGACCTCCTTTCTGGATATCTGATACCACCACCATTCTACTCTGACTGAGGTGTATAACCTGGGTACCATCTTTGACTTGGAGCTCTCTCTAGAGCCTCACATCCAGGCTATGTCTAAGTCTTGCTGATTCTTTTTCATTTCTCAGATATGGCCCTTCCTATCCACCACACAGTTAAATCTCTCGTCCAGGCTCATCATTTTATGTCTCAATTACACAACATCCTTTTCTCTGGCTTTTACAAATGCCATCTTACCCTGCTGGTAATGTTCTTTACAACAGCATTCTGAATGGTTTTGACCATGTCATCTTTCTCTCGCAGGATGGATGGATTTAAATCAAGGAGATATAAATTGCTGATTTGAATAATGATTTAAATCACCAAGTGGAAAGCTTCAATTTACATCGGATTTTAAACAACTTTTCCATTGTTTTTTCAATTATTTTCTAAAGAAAGGTGCATTCTCACTGGGTACATAACCATTAAAACATGTTGATTTATAACTAAATAGAGCCTTTATACTAGATTTGGTACATCTTTTTGCTACCTCAAGTGGTATAGCATAACCATATACATTTATTTAAGCATATTTTCAGATTTTAATTGTACACATTTTTAGTATATTAGAAAATGGTGAATGATATATTGCTTATTTACTAGATTACTTTTTGCTCAAAATTTGTGTTAAGCTGCATTAAGATGGTAACTGGAATTTAATTAAATACAAAACAGAACAAATTTTTTTTATTAAACAAAATAAAGCCCTTAATATAGTACGTGACCTCCTGTGCCACATTTATAAAGCCTGACTTTTTAGAAAGTATTTTAAGAGATTATAAGGAGTTTAGGTCTCAACATAGTTTGTATCAAATTCAGATTTCATTTTAAACAGGTTTACTTTTAAAAAGGAAAACTTATTACAATTTAAGTAACAAAATAAAAAAAAACACCAATTTTTATCCATCCTGCTCTCTTTGCATCCCTTCACTGGCTCCCTCTTCTCTATCATACCAAACTAGTTACTGGTCTTTAATTTACTTTAAGGCCCTTCATGATCTATCCCCACCCTCTCTGTCCTTCAGTATAGAAAAAGTCAACTTTCATCTCTAATCAGCCCATGTTGTCAGCCTCCATTGTGCACTTGTTAAATTTTCCAACAATCATCTTTGGGCTCTCTCATGTGCCCCTCACGCCTGGGAGAAACTTCTTTTAAACATTGACAAAATTAACTCCTCATCCTTCTTTAAAACTCTCCTGAAAACTCTACTGTGCTATGAGGACTACAAAAAAATTTACAATGGTTGGGCTGCTGACGTGCTGACACCATTGCTTATCATGCTGACCAGTAAAGTCTCATTGTTTCCTTGTACTTCCCTGTCTGTACCCATCTGCTATCACTTGTTTTATATTTAGATTATGAGCACTTAGGGGCAGGGACTGTCTTTGTTTTCTGTGTTGGTACACACCTGGTACAACGAGGTCCTGGCCCATGACTGAAGTTCTCAGTCGTGAGAATAACACAAGTAACAAAAATAATAAAGAAAGTACAATTCTATTACCTTGTTGTGACCTTGGAGGCCATGGAAGAACTTCCTGGTTTGGCTCAGGTGTAAGACTGTCAAACTCTTCTTTACTGATGAGATTTAGTTTCTTGAAGTTTTCAACCTCTTGCTGAATTTGAAGAGAAAATTTCACAATTACAAAAGTGACAATTGTGTATCAATCTAAAAACCGACAAGTTCACAGAATTGAGTTGCACCAGCATGCAACACGTCAAGCAGAATTCATTCACAATTGATCCTGCACAACCACAGGCCTTTCTGTTGAATTTGGGAGGTTGCACACAGCAAGCTTGTGAAAGAAAATGGAAGATGAAGCCGCCCCTGGACATGTGCAATAAGCTTGGCTTATAGAAGCAAAGTGTGCGCCCCTTAGGGCTTGTCTATACTTACGCGCTGGTTCGGCGGCAGGCAATCGAACTTCTGGGTTCGATTTATCGCATCTTGTCTGGACGCGATAAATCGAACCCAGAAGTGCTCCCCGTCGACTCCGGTAATCCTGCTCGGTACGAGGAGTACGCGGAGTCAACGGGGGAGCCTGCCTGCCGCGTCTGGACCATGGTAAGTTCGAACTAAGGTACGTTGACTTCAGCTACGTTATTCACGTAGCTGAAGTTGCGTACCTTAGTTCGAATTGGGGGGTTAGTGTAGACCAGGCCTTAGTATTGTTTGCAATGACCAAATTCATGGAACTAGAAAAAGTTACCCTACTTTATAAAAGGGCAACAGAACCCTCATTTTCCCAGTTTCTGTCCTGTGCCAAACCATCTTTCCTCTATAGTAAGGTGTGCACAGGAAGATTCTGGCAGTTTGGGCGGGGGACGAAGGAGTGGGCATCTCCAATTTACTCTCTCGCTCCTCATTTCAACATTGAACACAAAGAATTTCAGGAGTAACTAGTAACTTTGGATGCCCAACTTGAAATTCCTTAAAGATGTCTGTTTTTTCAGAGGGTAGATGCTAAATACTTTCTGAAAAATGAGGCCTCTTTGAAGTAACTCAAATTGGTAACCCAAAAATCAATGCACCCAAAAAATAATCACTAAGAACTTTTGAAAATCTTGACCAACAATTAAAAGAATGAGGTGGGAGAAAACATTTACCCCTCCATTCTTTCTACTGTCCTCTTGCAGTTTACTGTACAGTCTACAGACACCTTGCATTTTCAATCTTTATCTATTCCTTATTTTCTCCTATATTCTTTCTTCTTCTTTTCCCATCCTTGTATCTATTTCTCCTTTTCTTTAGTAACTCCCATTCTTTTGTCCTCTTTCCTTGTCCCATACTGAAATAGGGTCCTGCCACCATGATTTACCTCAATCCAGTGCTCACCAAGGGTGGAAAAAATGGAAGTACAAACACTATCCTAAATACGATGGTAATCCAGCTCAGTTGCCTGTAAACTTGCCACTCACAGCACTGCCCAAAGTCAGAAGTGGATCTGACAAGGAGCAGGGAGGACTAACTCACAAAGAGGGGTTCCTTGGAATGACTGATTAGTGAGCAACATGTGACAGGGCAGGAGTGGAGAAATCTGAGTTCCTGAGGTTCCAGCAGCTCAGCTAGCTTGCTGCCACATTCACTGGCCAGCTACTCGGTGTAAAACCACCGGTGTGTTTAAAAATCCATTGGTTACAGACAGAGGTGTTTGTCCTTTAGGGACACAGGCAGGGGTGAAAGTAATTTAAAGGACTTAACGGTATTCCGGAGTCCTGAGCAGGCGTGGCCTCAACCGGAAGAGGTGTGGCCTCAATGCAAAGAGGCGGGCCTTTCAAGTTTTAAAGGCCCTGGGGCTCCAGCTGTGGCTGGGAGCCCCAGGACCTTTAAATCACTCCGGAGCTACCAGCTGCAGAGGCGGCTGGGGGCGAATTAAAGGGCCCAGGGCTCCGGCCAACACAGCGCTCTGGGCCATTTAAATCACCACGGGAGCCCTGCCACCGCTACCCCGGGGCGACAGGGCTCGGGCAGCGGTAGCCATGGCAGGGCTCTGGTGGGGACTGAAAGGGCCTGGGGCTCCAGCCGCTGCGGGAAGCCCCGGGCCCTTTAAATTCCCGCCTGAGCCCGGCTGCCAGAGCTCCAGCGGTGATTTAAAGGGCCCGGGGCTCCCCGTAGCAGCTAGAACGCTGGGCCCTTTAAATCCCCGCTGGAGAAGCCGGTCCAGTCTGGCACGACATACCGGCTCTTGCCAGTACACTGTGCCGTACCGTACCGGCTTACTTTCACCTCTGGCCACAGGCCACCTTAGTAGTATTCCATATTATAGTATGTGGACTAAACTTCTGCAGGTTCACTCCTGTTTTGTGGACCCACAGATGGGCAAGGAAATAGAAATATAGATTAAAATGAGGTTGTGGGTATTAAATCTGGCATTTTACTTGCTCTTTCATGCCACCTAACTTTATAGATGATAAAAAATATTGAAGATAAAATTTACAGTGCAATGACTTCAGTTTCATTCCCTCATACTCTACCCTACCCCCAAAACAGGGAAATCAATTTGTCTTTCCTATGAACACATTTAAAAATTTTATTAAATTCAAGCTGTTTGAGCACATGTAAAGTCTGAATTATCTATTGTACACTCTTAGCATTCAAACACTACCCCACCAGCCTAAAACACCCTATTGTTTAAAACAAACTATTCCTTCACTGGCTTAGATTTAAGTTTGAGGGTGAAGAGATACATTTATCTTTAATTTAGCAACCTCTGCTACACCTAGGGTCTATAATAGAAAGCATGACAGATGATATGCAGCCATTTGCAAGTAATTAAATTGCAATCAGAAGTTAAAATTAAACAAAATAATTACAACACATACTATAGTTATACATATGATAATTATTTTCTATTTTCTTCCACCCAATTAGATTTTTGATAGTATAAGTAGCAGCAATAATAGTCAATTTTAGGCTTGTTTGGTCAAACATCTGTTTAAGTTGTATGACAGAAAAAATTACCTTTATGGCTGTAGAATCATTTTCACCCTGCTCCATCCATAAATCCTGTTCATAATAGTATAAACCATCATTAATAGCTTTAGCAAGTTCTGATGTAATTTTTGCACGAGACACATGGTTGCCAGTGCGATCTCCACCAGGATGTTTTCTCATATAAGGTGGTGTCTGTGTTACAATCAAAATTTTGTTTACATCGTGGTCATCAATTTCATAATCTGAATCATTGTCTGACCAATCAGTAAATGTATTTTTGCGACCTTCTATTTGTTCCATCTCCTCATCAAACAAAAAATCAAGCTCTTCTTGTTCTTGTTCCTGTGAAGGTGGGGCCTGCTGTTGCTGACTTGGTGTGTGCTCTAGTGTATGCACAGATTCCTGAATGAAGAAAGGTAACATATGACATTTTCTTTGGGAAACAAATTACTTGGTTATTCTTTTAATGGATACTGACAGGATCATCTCAATGGATGAAAACAATAAACCTTAAGAGGAACATTTTGAAAGGCATTTTCAAAGGCACAAATGGCTGTTAGCTGTCTAATTGCTGTTGACTTGCAAGGGTTTCTTAAGCTTAGTACAAAGACAAAAATTACAGTGCTAAGGTCCACAGAGAATTCTGACACCAGCTTTTCACTAAATTCTCTCTTACACTGTAAAACATATAATTTCTCAACAGAACCTAAACCCCTCCAGCTGTGCCACTGCATATGGGCCCTATTTTAAGGGCCAGTTCATTTTCCAAAATTAAGAGTGGTCTTTCCTTCTACTTTTAAATACTCTTAAGATTCCAAATTAGGATAAATTATTACATATATATTATGTATATTGTAATATCAAGTTAGGTGATCCATTATAATATGAACAGTTCTTTGTTCAATATAATGGACAGTTTTATGATCTGGAGCAAATTTAGTTCATTCTGCTCATACAGACTGCAAGAATCCTGAAGAGTGTTAATTAGGCTTATGTGACGGTATCAACACTCTCTCTCACTACATAGCAGTGGTATACTGTAATATTTCAGAAAATATGCAAACAACAAATTTTTTAGGGGGGACGTGTTTTAACATTTTATCAAGGTAGCTAACAGTACCTTTAGTTTGACTGGGGATGGACGATGCCTCTTTTTCACTTCTATCCAAGGCTCAGAGTCCAGATCTGGCAAGCTTGTAGACAATCCTTTAGACATTGTTTGAAGGTTACTTGTTTCAGTGCTTTTCTTTGGGCTTCCCATTCTTGGAGAACTTGGTGCAGACTCTAAAATTGTAAATTAGTTGTGTATTCAGGTTTTTCTTTTTTTTGTTGCATTCGAGATTTTACTTTCATTGTAGCTATAATTCCTATTTCTAATTAAGGTTTAAATATGACACTGATCAGAACAAATTAAAAAAAAGACTCAATTACTTGCTATTTTATATTTTAAAGACCAGTTTACATTGATGACTCCAGCATAAATTAAAAGTGCCTCTGACGGAATGGAAGTTATCCATAAAACAAACAGCATGATTAGTGACAAATTCAGTGCTCTGTATTTGGCAGTGGTTCGAGCACTGCTAGAATATTGTGTGCAGTTCTTGTGACAACAATTCAAGAAGAATATTGATAGAGTTCAGAGAAGAGCCACAGAATGAACAAAGGATTAGAAAACAAGTCTCATAGTGACAAACTCAATGAGCTCAATCTATTTATCTTGAGAGAGAAGGTTAATGGATGACTTGACTACAGTCTGTAAGTACCTACATTGGGGTGTGTGTGTGTGGGGAATATTTAATAATGGGCTCCTTCAATCTAGCAGAGAAAAGTATAACACAATCCAATGGCTGGAAGTCCAAGGTAGACAAATTCAGACTGGAAATAAGGAGTTAAATTTTTAACCGTGACAGTAATTAACCATTGAAACAATACACTCAGGGTTGTGGTGGAGTCTCCGTCCCTGACAATTTTCACATCAACATTAGATGTTTTTCTAAAAGATATGCTCTAGGAATTATTTTGGGGAAGTTCCATATCCTGTGCTATACAGGTCAGACTAGATGATCACAATGGTCCAATTTTGGCCTTAGAATCTATGAATTATTCTGAAATCAGTTTGATGTGATCAGTCATACACTAGAGATGTAGTCCTATGGATAGGGATATATTACTGCTGGCTCCTTTGGGGAAATACATGTTTTAATAGAGTTAATGTTATAAAATATGACAAGCAAAGAAATTCAGTTTTAAATCTGAAACTCTGTCTTGACTCTCTACATCTTTCCATTTACCAAAGAGAAGGTAATCTTACAAAACATGCACATCTCTTGGAAAAACATGCAACATTAACCACAAGTTTACTGTCTTCTGGCACACTGTGCCTTTCTAACTGCCAGCCTTGCAATTCCCATTCCAACTAGCAGAGTTGAATTTTATACTTGCTATTCCTACTATGAAATCAAATATTAATGAAAAATAAAATGCAGACTTGTTGGACTAGACAGCAGTTTCAGTCCTAACATTTTGTGTTTCTATGAAATAAATTCTTTACCAGTATATGAACCAAAAGCTTTGCCTGGTATAAATTCTGGGCAGTTGATGAGCTGAGAGAAGTCAGTTTGTGGCTGATTCCGTGAAGGTGGACCAGGAATTGGCCATTTTTCTGGGTCTACCCTTTTTCTCATCTTCTGATCCACTATTTCCACTTCTGTACTATCCTTTAGGGCCTGTAAGATAAACATGTTTCACCATTAAAAAATATACACATCGCCAACACTGCTGATAACCATATCTTTTGTGACTCTCAGTGAAATTAAACACAATCCCATGATTATCTGGGAGGGAATTTAAACTATGTCGTCCTCTACAGATCTTTACATTACTGTCCGACGTGAGTAGGAACATTTTCAATGCAAACGAGCATTAGGCTCTCAAACACCTGCATGCCAGAAATTAGTGACTATTTTAAAGAAAACTTACCTTTAAATTAGGACAACCTGGATGAGTCAGTATAAAACTCAGTACCACTTATTTTCAGTACCATAGTTTTAATTATTGTGGCATACAGTTTCAAATATTAGCTGCTAGTTATATTTTTGAAGCCCAGATGCAGAGCACCAATTAACCAAAATTGATGATTCTTTATAATTCCTTATTTAAGGGACAGCGTTCACTCGGAACATGAAGCAAACTGCTTTTCTGGACAATTAAACAATGAAATGAAGTTGAATAGTTCAGCAACTGCCAAAGTAGTTTATTGCAATTATTTCCCAGTGTTAATGTGATATGACAAAGTTGCAAGAAACAATACCAAAAAAATATTGCTTGACTTACAAGGATTTAGAAGTTTTGTAACTTTTTTCTTCATTTTTGGCATTTGATGAAAAACAGGGAGCAGAGTCAAAAAGTGAATAATTTTAGGTAGTCTGTATAATGGAATGGTCTGTCACATGAAGTTGGTTAGTGTAAGGCTGAATGGGTAACTGGCATAAATCTCCTCTAAACTCCAAGGGAAATGGAAGGATAGAAACCAACTGCTGAGTGTGCCCTACAGTGTTGGTTTCTCCTTCCCTTTTTGCTAATAGGTTTACAATTTGGGTAGCTGTACAGCTTGCTGGTGGAGTTCTCCTTTGACATGAGGGAGGATGCGGTGATTGCTGCTAGCTGGGAAACTGCATTCTGAGTCACATGGAGAGAGCTGACTGGCCACAGCTTTGTTGACCTTTGAAACCTATAGCTTGCCTATGAGTCAAACTCCCACAGTGCTTTGGGAATCATGGTAAGAGGAGGGGAAATAGTTTGCTGAGAACTACTAGAAAAGATCTGACAATTTACAAGAATTGTTAAGCAAGATATATTATTTTTAGTGATGCATTAACAACAAGAAACATATGCTTAGGTTAGAATTTAATATGTTTCTCTCTTTTCTGTAATCGTTTAAATATATTGGAAATGTATGGGTAAAAATAAGATGTTATTTCCTCTTTTCCCATACAGAGAACAAAATTGTAAACAGGCGGGCTACAAAAATGTCAATTCATAAGCCAATTCAGAACAAAAACAGTGCAAGCTAATAGTCATCGGCTGCAAAAACAGGTTCTCACAAATTGTGGTAATGTATCTGTTATTCACTGTCCAGTCTAATAGACTAATAAAATTCAACCAAGCTGACTGATCTGACATCTCTTTAAATTACTAAGTAAATTCAAACCCTTGTGGGGAAACACTGGTGGCCCATACAGGGACCTCAGTAGCCAGTATTGACTGAACCTGACAAAGCAGGACCATAACCTACTTGCCAGGAATAAGATCAAGCAGTAGGGAAGTTGGAAACACTGACTGAGAGGCATCTAGAAAACTCAGCACATCCTGCTGCCAGGCACCTTGTGGGGGATGTAAAGGTAAAATAAGAAATAACAGATAAAGTGAAATGCTAACCTGTGAAACACCATAAAAAGTAAAATTCTGACTGCTAATAGTAATAAAGGAGCTCTGAAATTCAACTAGGTACTAAAACCTTTAGTTTTGAATTACTTGGCAAATTCATTCAATATTATTTTAACAAGGTTAACTCATCTAACCTTTATAAAGATTTGTTTTTCAAGGGTGAATTTACCCAAGAAGTTTGTTATCTACGTCCTGGCATGTCCAAAGTAAAAAAATTCCTAACTTTTCGTTTTGCAGGTTTTTGTAACAGGACCACAAACAGTTTTTCTTTACTTTATTCTGTGACCAAGACAATTATTGAGGGAAGTGGATTATAGTAACTTTTTAAAAAAATTAATTCATTTTATTTGCCACTAATCCATTTGCTTTATGCCCATAAAAATGCAGTGTAGTCAGAAGCAATAAAACAGGTACAGATGGGGAAGGAATGGTCACAGGATTCACCTTTAAATCCTCATGAACCAAAATTAATCTTAGCAACAAGGAGTTGTTTGCCCATGTATGGAAAAAAGGTACCAGTGGGATTGGGGTCAGAACAAATTCACAACAATCTGATTTATCTGGTACACAATGTCCCCCATCATAAAATCATGCAAAATTGGAAACGTTAGGCTAGTGGTCACAAATGAGGGATTTGTTTTTGTTTTTTGGAACGTAAGTTCCTACCCATTAATGGTTACAGAGAAAAGCTTAAAAATGTTACCCCCACTAAATTGTAAAGACTCAACCCAGAAGGCAAATAAAAGAACCCCACTTTTAAAATCTCATTTTAAGCCAATTATGATATTTGAGGGCCTAATTCATATTTTAAAAAAACATTTGAGGTGGCAATACAAAGATGTTGCTATGGGAATTTTTATAACTTTATTTCAGTTCCTACAGGACCTACAATTATTTAAGGAAGTAGTATGTTTCACCCTACATTTTTTTAATGCTTGTGAGTAGTCTTCTGCCTCTTTCCCCTTCAATCCATAGTTCATGGATGTTGGATTGCTGAGAGACAGTGGCGCGAAGTGACTAGACACTGTGTGTGATTTCAAAGTCTGAAAGAACATCTGATTTTTCCAAGTCAAGAATACTTTTTGTTGTATACACAAATATAATTTCATGGCAAGGTCTTAGTCCTTCACAGAGTAGTGAGAAGTCCTCTCCATAGCAGAAGTTAGCATTGAACTCTAGGAAGAACAATGTCCTCAACCCAGAAGGGATCTCATTTTCTTTATGGACCCTTAGGCCTGGTCTACACTAGGAGTTTCTCTCGAATTTAGCAGTGTTAAACCGAATTAACCCTGCACCCGTCCATACAACGAAGCCCTTTACTTCGATATAAAGGGCTCTTAATATAGATATCTGTACTCCTCCCCGACGAGAGGAGTAGCGCTGAAATCGGTATTGCCATTTTGGATTAGGGTTAGCGTGGCCGCAATTTGACGGTACTGGCCTCTGGGAGCTATCCCACAGTGCACCATTGTGACCTCTCTGGACAGCAATCTGAACTCGGATGCACTGGCCAGGTAGACAGGAAAAGCCCCGTGAACTTTTGAATTACATTTCCTGTTTGCTCAGCGTGCAGAGCACAGGAGACCATGCAGAGCTCATCAACACAGGTAACCATGCAGTCCGAGAATCGAAAAAAAGAGCACCAGCACAGACCGTACGGGAGGTACTGGATCTGATCGCTATATGGGGAGAGGATTCAGTGCTAGCAGAACTACGTTCCAAAAGACGAAATGCCAAAATATTTGAAAAAAATCTCCAAGGGCATGATGGAGAGAGGCCACAATAGGGATTCACTACAGTGCCGCGTGAAAGTTAAGGAGCTCAGACAAGCCTATCAAAAAACCAAGGAGGCAAACGGTCGCTCCGGGTCAGAGCCTGACTGAAGCACCCTCCCAACCCCCAGTCAATGAGGCCAAGGAAGGGACCTCCAGTGAGTGTACCTTTGTAAATATAAAACATGGTTTAAAAGCAAGCGGTTTTTAATTATTACTTTGCCCTGAGGACTTGGGATGCATTTGTGGCCAGTACAGCTACTGGAAAAGTCTGTTAATGGAGTGGAAATCCTCCAGGGACATCTCCATGAAGCTCTCCTGTAGGTACTCTAAAAGCCTTTGCAGAAGGTTTCTGAGCAGTGCAGCCTTATTCCCTCCTCCATGGTAGGACACTTGACCACGTCATGCTAGTAGCAAGTAATCTGGTATCATTGCATGACAAAGCCTGGCAGCGTATGGTCCCGGTGTTTGCTGGCATTCAAGCAACATCCGTTCTTTATCTCGCTGTGTTATCCTCAGGAGAGTGATATCGTTCATGGTAACCTGGCTGAAATACAGGAATTTAATTAAGGGGACAGAGGTGGCCGTTCCTACTGGGCTGTTTGCCTGTGGCTGAAAAGAAATCCTTCCCTGCAGTTAGCCAAGAGGGGCGGTGAGGGGGGGAATCTTCCCTGATACGAGCCACGTGGTAGGGGGAGGGATAAAGCGATCATCCCAGAGAATTGGATGGGGGCGGGGTTAGTTTGGTTTCTGCAGGGATCTTCCCTGATACCAGCCACACGGTGGGGGGGAGGGATAAAGTGATCATCCCAGAGAATTGGATGGGCGGAGGGGTTAGTTTGGCTTCTGCTGCTGCACATTAACAGGAAAACCGCAGCACTCAACGGGCTTTGCTTGGTATGTGGGAAAGGAGGGTGCTGCTTGTAGGAAAGCTGCAGAAACTGAAAGACAATGGCTTACCATGGCCGCATGCAAGCCGAATTCTGTTGCCTGGACCTGCGTCTGTGCTCTCTAACACCAAAGCCGCAGGCACTCAATATTAAGATGCAAAATGCGACCCTGTACCGAAATCACATGTGCTATGTAATGTGAATAGTGTTGTCCACCGTGAAAGAGTATAAGCATTGTTCTGTAAAATGTAGCTTTTTAAATATTTCTCTCCCTTTTTTCCCTCCCTCCCGCAGCTGCAAATTTTTCAAGCCTCCCTCTTCCGTCCCGAAGGCTATCTCAGATAAGGCATCGAAAAAAGGACACGAGACAAAATGTTCTCGGAAATCATGGAATCCACCCACAGTGAAGGAGCTCATCTGAATGAGTGGAAGGACACGGTATCAAAGTACAGGAAAGATGCCAGTGAACGTGAGGACAGGAGGGACGCTCGAGATGAGAGGTGGCAGGCTGCAACGCTGGGGCTGCTGCGTGATCAAATGGACGTGCTCTGGCGTCTGGAGGAGCTTCAGGAACAGCAGCAGGAGCACAGAGTACCACTACAGCTGCTGTATAACCTTCCTCCCCACTCACCATGTTCCATAGCCTCCTCACCCAGACGTGTAAGAATGCGTGGGGGTGGGGGGGGGGCTCCATGCACCTTTCCAATCCACCCCAGTGAACAGCCCAACGAAAAGGCTGTCATTACTTTTTTTAGTGGCCTTTTCCTTCCCTCCTATCCTCCTCCCAAACCCCACCCGGGCTACCTTCTCAGTTCTCTCCCTCTTTTTATAATCAATTAATAAAGAATGCATGATTTTTAAATGATAGTGACTATTTCCTTTGAAAGCAAGCTGGGATCGAAAGGGAGAGTGGGTTGCTTACAGAGAACGAGTCCATCAAGGGGGTGGATTTTCATCAAGGAGAAACAAACAGAACGTTCACACTGTAGCCTGGCAAGTCATGAAACTGGTTTTCAAAGCTTCTCTGATGTGCAGCGCTTCCTGGTGTGCTCTTCTAATCGCCCTGGTGTCTGGCTGCGCGTCCCACACCTGCAACACTATGCGGTCCCACCCGTCTGTGCTTGTTTCCCAGGCCCAGAATTAGCGTTCCACGGCATGAACCTGCCCCATTAACAGCATGATCTCCAAAGCGCCGGGGCCCGCGGTTTGATGGAATTCCATGTCCACGTCTTGATCACACTTGTTGCCGCACTGCCGTAGCCTCCTCATCGCCTGGTTTTGCAGGTTCTGGTTCAGCATAAACTGCACGATAACGCGTGAGGTGTTTACAATGTTCATGACTGCTGTCTTGAGCTGAGCGGGCTCCATACTTGCCGTGATATGGCGTCTGCACTGTTCACCCAGGAAAAAGGCGCGAAACTGTTGTCTGCCGTTGCTTTCCAGGAGGGAGGGGAGGATGTACCCAGAACCACCCACGACAATGTTTTTGGCCCCATCAGGCATTGGGATCTCAACCCAGAATTCCAATGGGCGGAGGAGACTGGGGGAACTATGGGATAGCTATGGGATAGCTACCCACAGTGCAACTCTCCAGAAATCGACATTAGCCCCGGTACATGGACGCACATCGCCAAATTAATGTGCTTAGTGTGGCCGCATACATTTGACTTTATACAATCTGTTTTCAAAAACCGGTTTCTGTAAAATTGGAATAATCCCGTAGTGTAGACATATCCTTAGAATTCCTCCCCTCAGCCTAGAGCGCCATTTGTGTATGCTCCATATAAGCATTTTCTTCTCACTGACAACTGGACAGAACTTGCTTGGACTGGGTCACCAGTACTTTAATTGTTTTAAGAAATTCAGTGATACAAAAACTCCCGTCTCTTTCTTTTTCATCAAACAAGACTAAGCATGTTTAAGATTTACATTTTCTACCCTCCATGTAAGAAAGCACTTTGAGGCGTGGTCTACACTTAAAAGTTTACTGACCTAACTATGTTGCTAAAGGGTGTGACTTTTTTGCTGACAAAAGTTATGCTGGTAAAAGCCGCTGTGCAGACAGTTACACTGTTATAAAGGCACTTTATTCCAATATAGCTTTATTTTGCTTCACAAAATTGAAATAAATTTATATATAGAAACAACACTAGAGTGGTTTTTTTTTCAGCTTTAACTATGCTGGTGTAGTGCAGAAAATACAAATAAATTTAGTTAAATGTAACACTAAGTTACACATAAAATCAGGGAAATAAAGAGTTAATCTTACGACTGAAAACTTAGCATCTTTGAATATACTATATGCTTTATAGCAGCTGTTCTTAAACTATGGGGCAGGCCTCCCAAAGGAGGTGCAGGAATGTGTCAAGGGAGGCACGAGTGGTGTGCTTTTTTTTTTTCTTACTTTTTTTTTTTTTTAAGAGCTCTGGCTGTCAGCCCTGAGTTGGTGGGGCTTGTGCAAAAGAGCCATGCACACCTGGGAGGAGGGGATAATGGGGACAGCCGGAACCCCACGACCTGGGCTCAGGATTTCCTCCCTCTCTGCCCCAATCCCTCACTGGGAGGCAGCCAGGGCTCAGGTTCTTCTCCCCTCCCTTTCAATCCCTCACCAGGAGGCGGTGGGGGCTCTGGCTGTCAGCCTTGGAATGGCAGCAGCAGCGCAGAAATAATGGTGGCAATGGGGTGCTAAAGCTGCTGTGAAAAGTGATATCAATGAAAATCACTTTTCACATGGCCCGGCCAGCAGCTGCTGCTCTCCACTCTGCCTTCAGAGCTGGGTGGTTAAATATGTACTTGTGGTGGGGGGGGGGGGGGGGGGAGAGAGAAGAGGGGGATGATGATAAATGACCATAGACACAAAGAAGGATGTCCCAATTAAATAAGTTTGAGAATCACTGTTTTATAGGACATTTTGTATACTTTATCTTAAGAGTATTACTTTTCATATCACAAATAGTATGTGTATAGTGCTGTTAGTTTAACATCGCTGTTGAAACCTTAACAGAATACAGCCAGCTTAATCACACTTGATCCAATTCATACCTACTATTACCAGTAATGACTACAATGAAAAATAACTAGAAATTTGCAGGAGGTGATTCTTCCAGTTTGTCTACTTTGACTATGGAGGTTGAGGAATGAAATGCACGTTTTTCTCATGTTGGTGTGGCTCTTTAACACAGCAACAGAGAACAGAAAGTTTAAGAATGGGAATTTAAAAAAAAAAACAACAACACAAGAAAGGGCCAGAGCATGACCATAAGATCAGTGTATATTAGTTAAAATTGTAATCTAAAAATGTTTTTAGTAAAGCCATCATGTCTGAGCCATGTTAAAAGAAAACAGCTAAAAATATGAAATTACACGATCTATTTGCATTCCGTTATCCTGCCGCCAATATTTAAATTACCATAACAAAATTTCTCAATTATTGCACTGTTCTATTTTTGCATATTCTTAAGAAAAAAATCTAATTTAAAATATGTGATTCTACAATCACAAAAATTGGCAGGATGACTCAGATAGGTGAGGTACCTGAAACTTTAAATTCTTATTTTACACTTACTAGAATACCTTACATTTAATTTTATGACTTCAATTTTAATTGAATAACTTTGTTACGTACAAAAGATTTCAAGTTTGTTTCTAAAGAAAGATAATTAGAAACAGACATAAGTTGGCAGTAAGTTTCCAATCAGTTCCTATTTAGCTGCGCACACATTTTCAATGCATCTCTTGTGAAGCATGTACATTACAACTTAAATGTTTTAACAGTATGCACATGTCAAACCCTCATACTTAATCAAAACCAATTGTTTTGAAAACTGCGGAGACAGTACTCCTCTCAGTGAGCACGGTTTATATGCAAAATTTCAATTTAAAAGTGTACTCAGTTCCCCGCACCCCCGCAAAAAAAAGTTGTTACAAAACAATATACAATCAAACATGGCTCAAAATTAGCTCAATTCTTCCCCTTCTGCCCCCCCAAAAGGAAACTAAGAAACCAAGCATGGAACGTTTTAGCAGAAAATGAACTTTCAGAATATTATGAGAAATTTTAAACAGAGGATCAATGAAAACCATTTTGCAACCTTAATTATAGCAAATACGTTAGAGCAATTGCTCTAGTAAAATGAAGGTTACTAACCTATAACTGCAGTTCTACAAGATGGACTCCACACATTCATGCTTTTGGGAAGCACTAGCAGTACAGCTCATAGTAAAACCTTCTTGTATCAGTTCCAATGAAGAGCTCTCACATCTCCCCCAATCCTTCTCTTCATTGTTCCTGAATGTTCTGAGGCCAAAAGTATAAAAGGGGACATGGCACTCTGGTCAGCTCAGTTCCTTCCACTGCTTTCTTAGGTCCAAGATTTTAATTAGGATTCTGAAGTAGAGAGGAAGGTGGGCAGGGAGTGTGAATGTGTAGAATCCATCTTGAAGAACTCCAGTTAGGGAGTAACCTTCATTTCTTCTTTCAGTGACCTCTACACATTCCCACTCTTAACATAGTTTGATAAGCAGTACTGTCAATTGAAGAAAATGGTAAACTGCATCCTATTTCAACAGAGACTGAGTACTCCCCTACCAGATGCACCTCACGTATCAAGATCCTAAATCAAGCGGACAACATTTAGTAAATGTGTACAGAGCACTATGTTGCAACTGCAGATTTCAATAATGGGAATATGTTTAAGCCATACTATAGAAACTGACTTAGCCCTGGGGGAGTGTGCCCTCACTCTTGCAGGAAGAGGAGCAGAAGCTAGTTTGTAACTCTCCTTCATATGCAGTCTAACCCATTTGGATAAGCATTGTGATGGGATTGCCTATTACGATTATCTATATGAAATAAAGTGATCTGAGGACTTTCTAAAGTCTAGTTCTTTTTCAGATAGAAGGCTACTGCCTATTTAGTATCTGATATGTGCAGTTTTGATTCATTTGAATGTGCAATAAGTCTGGGAAAGACTGTAGACTAATTGACTAGTTAAGATGGAATACAGTTACCACCTTGGGCAGAAATTTTGAATGTAGATAAAGGAACACTTTTTCTATAGAAAACTGAACAGTGGCTCTGCCTTCAAGGCTTGTAGTTCGCTTATGGTTCTGGCAGATGTTACTGCTACAATGAATGCTGTTTTGATTGATAGATAAAACACTAAGCACTCAGTTTCAGATGATGGTCTCAAATTGAATAAGGACTAAGTTAAGGTCCCATGATGACGCAGAATCCTTGTCTGGCACTATACCCTTCCTAAACCTTTAAAAATCCTTCATAGACCTTTAACACTATACCTTTCGTAGACCTTCTCCACCTGGGGTAAGAGCATTTACGAGTAGATTGCTTTCTGGAGTTTAGCAGGATGTGTTGTACATCTGACAAACCGGCTCTCTCTAAATCAGTGAGTGTGCTACAGACCCTGCTGCTAGGTGTACCACAGGTCCATATGCAAAATCCAGCCATCCTGCTGAGGATAAACAGATCTGCGGTTGCTGGTAGAGAACATTATACTACACCTTGAAGAGGTGAAGGAGAGCTGGTAAGCACTTTTGTCTTGACCATGCCTGAGCAACCAGAATTACTCTGTTTTTATCTTCTGTTTTGTTCTTTGGATTAAAAGAAAAATGGGTAAAGGTATGGAAAAGACCTAATCTCCAGCTGAGTAGGAATGAATTTGAAATGGAGCAGAAGCTCAGGCATCTGGCATCATGACTCATTGTGACCAGATCTACTTCTGGATGATGCCAAAAAGTGAAGATTTTCTTTGCAACTGATGTATTTAGAGACCATTCGTTAACCCCTCTTAGTCTCTGCTGAGACAATCCACCAGCTTGTTTTTTCCCATTAGGTGAAGAGCTATCGTAAATATGAGGTATGCACCAGCTCCGTAGCACTGTAACATCTTTATGTAGTTGTGAGGAATGAGCTCCTCCCTGTTTGTTCACATTGAACATAGCTGTCGAATTGTCAGAGTACTTTGTCTTGTGAGGCAGAAAGGATCTGAGAGCTAGACTGATTACCTTCAACTCCAATACACTAATATGTATCAGGACCAGACTCCAAAGAGAAACTGCTGAGCTCCAGTTCATTTGCAAATTTGACACCATCAGATCAGGATTAAACAAAGACTGTGAATGGCTATCCAACTACAGAAGCAGTTTCTCCTCCCTTGGTGTTCACACCTCAACTGCTAGCAGAGCACCTCACCCTCCCTGATTGAACTAACCTTGTTATCTCCATACTGATTTATACCTGCCTCTGGAGATTTCCACTACTTGCATCTGAAGAAGTGAGATTCTTACCCATGAAAGCTTATGCTCCCAATACTTCTGTTAGTCTTAAAGGTGCCACAGGACCCTCTGTTGCTTAATATGTAGCTGTTTTTCCAAGTGCTTCCAATGACTGTGGGTTATTAGGTCATTGAAATGCACTCCCACCCCAGAGTGGATGCATCCAACTGATAGTTGCTGATGGGAGTGGAGGCTCGAAAGCCACTCCTTTCAGGATGTTGACTGTGTCAATCATGTAAGAGACAGGAGCTCCTCTTCCGGGAGAAATAACTTAAGGACATGCTGTCTGAACTTGGCAGGTAATTTTTCACCAGCCTATGTTACAGAGCTCTCATTCTGAAATGAGTACATGGAGTTATATAGGTTGTTGAAGCCAGCTCAGCCTGAGGAAGAACATTACTGTCAGGTTGGGGTTCCCCTGAAGTCTAATAATGGATCCATATTTAAGGATCTTTCCTTTGGAAGGAAGACTTTTCCTGTTTAGGAATCTAAGATTACCCTGAAGACAAGGATTTACTGTGTAGGACTTCTATTCCTACAACTATTTGCAGATCCAACTTGTCCTACTGATAGCACAGAGGCATTGGACCAGACAATCAGAGTAATAGCACTCGTTACAGAAAGAGTATAACATGCTTTTAGGGATTTACGCTGACCAGCCACCTTACGCTTCAGTCTAGGATCTAAGGATGTTATAGAACCCAATCCAGAGGAATAAGAGCAATTTGGAACAGTGACTGGACCTACTGACAGGGGCTGGCATTATGTACCACAACTCTTCCCAAAACCAGGAGTACTGGATTCAAGGGAACTCCTAACAAGATCGGCTCTGCTGAGACTGACACCTGGACCATTCTGCTACATTAGGAATGAGGATCCTTTGGTACCAAGGGCTTTATCACCCTTCTTCCTGGATCAGAGGATGGTATCTTGAACAGAAACTTAGGAAGCTTCCTCTTAGTTCCCAAAAGAATGGGGGCCAATGCAGGCCATTCTTTACTCATGGAACCAGATTCATCAGCACTAGAGGACTTGGTCTATAGGACCTCCTGCAGCAGGAGGGCTTGGAGCAGATTTTGACACTCCTTATGGATTCTTGAAGTAGAAGTCCTGCATACTGTGCACTGGAAAGGAAAATGTCCCTACGATAGCACATGAGACACCTCGTACGAGTGGGGGAGAAGAGACAATAGTGAAGAGGCACATCTTAAATCCTGGCTACCTTCCCTTCAGATCTGCCTCAGAATATGGGAACCACCCTGGGGTGCAGAACCTATAAGTATCCTGATAATTGTAAAACAAAACACATTTCAATAAAATAAAACAATTAAACTACTCCTAAAACTAGCTAATAGCACAGAGTTGCTTGAAAAGGTGGATCTCGAAGGGTTCCAGTCTGTTTGCAAATGTAGCTGGAAGAAACAGACAGCTAGAGTGCCACCTACTTTATAGCCTCATCCTCAGAATACGCACAGTGAGGGAGTGGGGGCAGGAAGGAGTGCAAAAATGCTCCAATGGGTCTGGCTATGAATCGTTCCACCATCAGAGCTGCACTGCTGGTGCATCCCAAAGTGGGAATGTGTAGCGGTCAAAGAATTAAATAACTTTTCCATTCATGGTCTACTTATTGGATCCTTATCGGTGTAACCCAATTCTTGTTAGCATGGATTGACAAACACCTAGTACCTGGAGGACTAACTGGTTGGAGGTACTAGACTGAAGATGGGTGGGGAGGAGAGAACATACCAATAAGGTTTAGCACCAATGAGCAGTGCAGTTTCCAGGCTACCTCATGATACTGTGATTTCTACTAGGGTGTTTTCCCTGGCTTGGGACTCCATCTTTTGGATCATCTTTGATAGTAGGTATCTGATAAATCTGAAGCTCACCACATAACCCCACCAGCTGCTGCGAGAAGCATCATTCTGGTCTTCTCCCTCTACAATGCTTCCTGGATGCTGAAGGGGAGGCATGAAAAGGAAGGGCTCTTCAGTTCTCTAACCTTCTCCCAGACTCTTGGCTGCTGCAAGAAGGGGAGAGGAAAGTTTCTATTGCTCTCCACCTTCTCCAGTCTGTTTTTTGAAATTTTCCCCACTCTGTGAATAACTACTTGTCTACCTGTTGCTATGCAGCTTTACCAACGGCAATGTGAAACAGACATGACTGACAGTTTCACTACTGCCTACCGATTTCTGAAAAGCAATAGCAAAGACCTTTTGTTAGTTTTACTTTGCCACTTCTTGGCAAAGCTATGAGCAGCAGCAGTCCCATCTGCTAGCAGACAGCACTGCATCAGTTTATACTGTTCACAGCTGGAAGGTTCTTCGTGTAGCCTTAATTAGCTGGCAACTTTAAAAAAACAAAAACAAACTATATTCTGAAGAAATTGATTGTTTAGGCCAGCCACGCTCACCAAGCAATATTTAGACCCTGCCACTTGCAAAAAGGTGAATGGAGTTTTCAAGATTTCATTGTAATACATTTTAAACTATACAACATTTGTACACATGCATTTAAATCACTTTACCTCTAAAATTAGGTTAACATTTGTAGTCAGAGCTTGCACACGATGGAAGCTGGCAATTAAAGAAATAGGCAAGAATCCTTGTTGGTCCATCTTTCTCCTCAGAAAAAAGTCTCTTTCCAAATTTTCTATGCTGAAATAATACTCACTGGAGAGAGAAACATGTAAATATGAGCCCAGTGTAGGGTATAGTCTCTTTAATTTTGAATTCAAGTTCATCCTTGTCAAAATCTTTATTACAAAACTTGGTATATTTTATTATCAAAAAGATTGATATTTATCACTGTATGTTTGTTACTTATGAGCTAAAAGTTATAAAAACAGCCTAGGTAATTAAGTAAGCCAAATGAAACAGTACTTTAAGGTGATCAGTACAGTACATTCATCCGAGGTATAATCGAGGCCTCATTTTTCATTCGCCCAATTAGCATAAATGAATGACAAAAGCAAAATAGAAAAGCAATATCCCTTTTCTGATCTTTCTTTTCTCCTTCTTACATGGATGAGAGGGAAATGGTATTCTCTCAGCATTTATATGGATGATGCTCCATATAGCTGTATCAATATCTCCATCCTGATCTGCAGCTTTTTCTACTACTCAGGTAGCCAGCAGATCAGAATGTTTAGGTGTCCTATCCTAGAGCGAAGGCATAGGCACAAGCACGCAGTCTAGATCATATCTTCATGCAAGCTCAGGTGAGAAAGAAAGCAAGCAGAAAAACACACTTTCCTTTGTTCAGTACACTGAGGCGTAGTGCCTGAATGCTCCAAAGGATACTTGGCAAAAGTGAAGTTCTTCAAAAATAAAGGATATTAAGGGAGTGAGACATGGGAGGGGGAAAAAGGTGCAATAGGCTCTCTAGGTATCCCAGGTCAGGGGAGGGATAGGTTGAGGGAAGAGGAGAGTCTCTAGGGTGATTAAGTTGCTTTATGAAATGATCCCAAGATGTCAAGATCTACCAAATCAAATGATGGTGTAAAGACATGAAGGAATTATAACTGGGAGCCACTACAGAAAATATAAACCTGAAGACATCCTGGGAAGAGGTATGGAAGCTCAAACTGGCAATGGCTACCAAAAAGCGGGGCCCCTCTGACAGATCCTGTGTGAGACTGTGGTCCTTTAGGAACTGGATACTTTAGGGAAAAAAGGGAGTTGAGAGTAGAATGCTGAAAGGATCTGAATGCTGAAAAGGTAAGGCATTACTGTAGATTAAAGGAATTTTGGTTTCTGGAGAGAATCATATTACGTGAAGACCTCTCATGAAGTTGAACTAAAGACGGAAGGTACCAAAAAGGAGACCGCAATGTCACCATTGACTCTGAGCTGTAAAGGAGGAACCCAATTTATTCTTTCATAGCCTTCAGTACCAAAGAAGTTTGAAGAGCTAGCACTCTACATGAAAGACTTAACTCCAGCAGAGAACAGATACAAAACTTCAGAACTGGAAGAGATGTAAGCCTCCTCTTAAAATCTGAACCAGCACAGAAGAGGCTATTTTTACCTGAAAAGCAGGAACTTCTTCAGCACGCTGTAAGCAAAGTAAACTTTGATCAATGAGGTCCCTATGCAAACTGAATAGGATCCAACCTTTATTCCCTGCAATAATATTCCACGTGCTATTCTGAATTCCTAACTTTTTCCAGCTGTAAGACAAAACAAGTACAGACCAGGGCCGCCCAGAGGATTCAGGGGGCCTAGGGTCTTCGGCAGCAGGGGGCCCCCCGCCGCCAAATTGCCGCCAAAGACCCGGCACTTCGGCGGCGGGTCCCGGGGCAGAAGGACCCCCTGCCGCGGGTCTTCAGGGCACTTCAGCAGCAGGTCCTGGAGTGGAGGGATCCCCCGCCGCCGAATTGCTGCCAAAGACCCGGAGCGGAAGAAGCTCCGGGGGGCCCAGGCCCCGTCAGAGTTTTCTAGGGCCCCCAGAGTAAGTGAAGGACCCCGCTACAGGGGCACTGAAAAACTCTCGTGGGGGCCCCTGCGGGGCCCGGGGCAAATTGCCCCACTTGCCCCGCCCCGGGCAGCCCTGGTACAGACACACTAACACTGTTAACTAATATGTTACCTTTACATCTATAAGGTAAAGGTAAAACCCAAG
The DNA here is from genome assembly GCF_027887155.1 of Malaclemys terrapin pileata. NCBI lineage: Eukaryota > Metazoa > Chordata > Testudines > Emydidae > Malaclemys > Malaclemys terrapin. Next base: position 98,100,975 of record NC_071509.1, read on the forward strand.
AGGTGTTCGACCTAATCTCCCAAGTTCCAAAAGCAGGAATGAATAAAGGAAACTAAAGAAGTTGACTCAAACTCTTAACTACTTTACTGGTATCCACCATTCTGGAAGAGGGAATTTGAAAGAATATTAATGAAAATGTTTATTTTCATGTTCTTCCTGTTTTTCTCTGAAGTCTTTTGAACTTATTTTCCCTCCCCTCCAGAGCTGCAAGTTTGGATATACTCCTGTGATAACTTTAAATGAAATCTACTTTTTGATGTGAACTAAAGCATTTTTGAAGAATCAACATAATGTTTGAAGTAAGTCTGATGCAATATATATTTAGTTACATTTTTTTTAAATAAATGTTAATATACATACATATAATAATCCTCCTCCCCAATTAAGTTGGTCCCTGTTACATGTACAGAATTGCTCTATCTTGACATTTTTGTTCTTTACTGTAATCAGAAATCCTCTCAAATCTCAGATGGAGATTTAACATTTTTCATATTAAGAGATTAATAGTTCTAAAACTCATTTATACACAAGAATACAACCTTACTTATCCAAAATATCCTTACTTTCTTGGACTCCAAAAAGAACTCCTCTCTGGAAGGCTGAACATTCTGTTGTACAAGTTTAATTTGCATGAACTTCCCTCTCTGGCATTCTAGCTTTCATAATTTATAATTAGAAAAATATCAGAAGCAGAATGTTAAAGATTTCCATTTAGATGACATTTAAAAGATAGTTGAGGAAGAAATGTAGCTTTCTACCCCTTTGTTCAAATGCAACGAGAAAAGAAGAGATTATGGAACCTCACAGATTCCCAGAACCATTTGAAATGAGGGAAAAAAATGAAAAGGTTATATTCTAAACCTGCTCAACAGTCTCTCTCATGAAAGGCAAATTCCACAACCAATGAATCTTAGGATTTCGAACAGGCCAGGTGACCAATAATGCTGGTTAACCAGCGATCTTAAGCCTTTAACTGACACTTGCCAAAAGAAAATACAATACTTGTTGCTAAAAGAAAATACAAACAACATCAAAAGTGACCAATGTGTCTGATATTTTGCTGAGCATCAGAGGGGGACATCAATCTGTCCTACCTTAGAAGATCTGGATTCTACACTGCATGCCCAAAAATCTGACCAACAGTGGAGCGTCTGTGCTCCTCCCTCACTTGTCTGAGGACAGTGGAGGGCGATTATCCTGACATGGAGCTGTATTGTCCACTGTCAGGTCTCAGAGGGTCCTGGCAGCAGGAGTTACAAAAAACTGTAATATAGGATTGAAGTTGGTAGCCATATGTCAGATACTTTCTGCCCTTTAAGAGGCCTTTTTCTTCTTTTTGTTTTTGGATCAACTGTAACAAAAGAAGCAAGAGTAAAATAAGCAAATTGCTTCATGGAATACAAGGGCAATATAATCCACCACAAAGGCATCACAGAGAAATGCCACTGGCAAATGTAGAAGTGTAGAATATCAGCCTGTGGTGGAAAATGTCCCTTTTCAGTAGTGACTTAGTGTGTTCCAGGATTTTGCATGATATGCCTCTTTGCGATAATCGGCCTTCCAAATGGTTTCTCGCTCCTTAATGACGTACATGGAAAAGTAAGTATTTCAGATTATTGAAAAAATCAAGTATATGGCTCATTTAAAAACATTCTTATTTGGTTCTTTCAGGTGAAACACACTGACAAAATACAGAGCTGAAAAGATATTTTTTAAAATGAAATTGAGAACAAACGGGGGAAGTCCCTTCAGAAATTTGAGCTACATACCTAGGAAAGAGTCTTAGGCTAGGTCTACACTACCCGCCTGAATCGGTGGGTAGAAATCGACCTCTCGGGGATCGATTTATCGCGTCCCGTTGGGACGCGACAATCGATCCCCGAATCGGCGCTCTTACTCCACCAGCGGAGGTGGGAGTAAGCGCCGCCGAGAGAAAGCCACAGAAGTCGATTTTGCCGCCGTCCTCACAGCGGGGTAAGTCGGCTGCGATACGTCGAATTCAGCTACGCTATTCACGTAGCTGAATTTGCGTATCTTAAATCGACTCCCCCCTGTAGTGTAGATGTACCCTTACATGATAACAGACCAACAGTACTCTAAAAACAAGCAGACATCCATCCATTCTTCAATGTCAAGCCCAAATAAAGAAGGAGATGTACCATAAATAAGGAAAGTATGTGGATTAAAGGCAGACTATAGTGCCAGAAGGTTGAAGATCTTCCTCAAAGTTCCCACTTCTCAGATATTCAGGTTTTTTTCACCCCATTACTCAGCATAATTAAGCAGATATTTACTAGTAATGGATAAACCTCAAATGTTTGGTCACTAGGATCTCCAGAGCTACTTAAATGGTATACTGAAGACAGACGTCAAACATTGTTTGAAATGAATTATTTTATCTTAAGTAGATGCCTGAATTTTGTCTAAAAAAAGTATTCATACATTAAGCAGTGTACTTACATTTGACGTTTAATGTATTCTTTGAGCAGTGTTTCATCCACAGAATACATTTGTACTCCTGTTCCATCGTCATAGTAATACATCATACTAGCATTAAGTTCTGGTTGAAATGGCTGATTGGTCCTTTCACCATATAGTTCTTGGTAACCATACGAATACTCATAGTTCACTTCAAAAAGAATGGAGTGAGGAGTAAGGGGAAGGAAAATAATTTAAGATAAAGAGAAAAATTCAATACAAAAATATTGTAAGGGATATAAACAAATTGTATTATTTGTGTAACAGGCATTCAGTATCTGTTCTCAATAAAAAGTGTTCAAGATATACTACTTGCAACGTGACATGCAAGCCATGGATTAATATGCAGAATTTGATTTGAGGCAAGGGGGGTTGTATAACTTAATGTTTAAATCTTAATATTAAGTTATATTTTCCATCTTTAACATCTACTCTCATACTTCGAGGGTTTCCTCTGCCACGCCCTCTTCCTCTGCCACGTCCTCTTCCTCTGCCTCTAAAGAATCCTCGAATGCTGCCACCTTCACTTCTCACACTGGAAACTTCATCATGGTCATCTTTTTTCTCTCTATCACGGCGCCAAGCTTTTAAAGAGAAAAAAAATAGTACTGTATAGATAATCAATTGAGAGGTTCTACCATGAATAAATAGCCTCAGAGAATTATTCCACGGGTATTAGGTACATAGTTTTGCACTCTAAAGCGTACGTCAAACATCATAGAAGCTGACTAGTAAAGCAGGAAGTGATTTTCAAGTATAACGGATTTCAAAACAAACTTATGAATTGCCTTAGCCATTCCATATTTAAGGCTGACATTTGCTCTTTAACAATATTTTGAAATATTTTGAAGTCCACAGGCACACTCATTCTCTTGGAAACTGTACTGCATCATCAGGACTCTAAGATTGTTGTATTAATTTAGTTGGAATATGAACGCTCTAAACAGCTAATATTTCTAAGTGTTCTCAAATCTACAGCCATACTCCGATTGTTCTGAAAATTTCAATACCTCATCGTGACAAGGGATAAAGTTAGTAGTGCAAGTTTGGGATCATTTGACCAAGGTGTTCTGCAGATAAAATCAGTTCCCTCTGGGACAGCTGTAACATTCAAATTGCTCTAAAATTCACATATATACGGTATGACACTGCACTCCATATATTTCATGGAAATATGCTAATGAGTTTGAATAGAATATAATGAATATGCTTTATGCAAAAGGTCTCTTATAATCTACTGAGCGTGTTCATCCTATTTGTATGAATGTATCCTTCTTGTATCTGCAACTAGGAATATGAAGTACAACTCTGGGGTCCTACTGTAATTATGCAAAGTATGAGCCATTAATAGTGGTTTGGAATCTGGATGGCTCCCACTGACTAGGACAATTGCCTGTAAATGGCTCTGTTTACTTGCAAACCTTCATGGGTGGGCCAGCTCATGGGTAATGAAGAATGAGGTCTCACAGGACATATGACCACGTCACATAATACTGGAATCCATCTTAAACCTAGTGCTTTTCCATTTAGAAGAAGGGGTGGGGACCCAGAGAGACAAAAGATTCCTGTCTTGTGACAAAGCTATAAAAAGGGGGTGGAAGAAAACAAAGGGGGCTGCCAGTCATGACAAAACCCCTAGTTACCACCTGAGCTGGAACTAACAAGGACTGTACCATGGGAAAGGATTGGGCCCAGACTAGGAAGGAGTCTAGTTTGTGAAAGAAGCTTATTGGAACATCTCTGAGGATGACGTATTACCTGTATCAGTTTCTTAATGTATTAGGCTTAGACTTGCGTGTTTTTGCTTTATTTTGCTTGGTGACTTACTTTGTTCTGTCTGTTATTACTTGAAACCACTTAAATCCTACTTTTTATACTTAATAAAATCACTTTTATTAATTAACTCAGAGTAAGTGATTAATACCTGGAGGAGCAAACAGCTGTGCATCTCTCTATACCAGTGTTATAGAGGGTGGACAATTTATGAGTTTACCCTGTATAAGCTTTAGACAGAGTAAAATGGATTTATTTGGGGTTTGGATCCCATTGGGAACTGGGTGCTGGAGATAGGTGATCTGCTGAGCAGTTTTTGGTTGAAGTCTGCAGCTTTGGGGGCGAGAACCAGACCTGTCTGTGTTGCAGCAGACTAGCATGTCTGGCTCAACAAGGCAGGGTTCTGGAGTCCCAAGCTGCCAGGGAAAATGGGCTCAGAGGTGATTCCAGCACATCAGGTGAGTGTCCCACCCAAGGGCATCTTTGTAACTGAACCCGTCACATACGAACAGTGTCTTGAAGACAGATGTGCCACAGGAGGGCCTGGAGCAGACTTTGTGGTGCAAACTTAGGTCATTTGGTCAAGAGATTCCTCCTCTTCCAAAAGTGAGCTGTTTATAAAATGTTCAGATTCTTCTATTTTTATTGGTGCAGTGCTAGAAAAAGAATAAGGCTTCAACTCTCAGCTATGTATATAATTGGATTGCTCCCAAGCTCAGTTACTAACAGTACTATGGATCATTTTAGAAATTTAAAGTTTATTGCCCTATAAAAGCTTAAGCAACTCTACCTAGAGTCTGTTTCACTGAAAGCTAATGTTTCAGCAGGAAATTCTTTGTGAGTGCCAAAGTCCTGTATCTAAATGGTGGCTCACGGGAACAAGCACTGACTGCCCCCTGAACCCAAGGGTCATGACTCTCCTCTGGAGATCTGAATGATGTGCATATTAGTGCTCTCAATATGCCTTTGCTTGGTGTCTGCAGCCACAATACAGTTCCTTTTGGAAATGTGAGAGGTGCATGCAATTTTGAGGAAGCTTGGCACCCCATAAGTATACCTATCCAACCCTGGGATAGTATGGTGGGCAATACTGTGTCTGGGATACGTATGGTGGTGTGGGATAGGCTGTTATGGGAGGTACTAATTGCCAAACTAGACAGTCAGACCAGAGAGGCCAGTGGAAGAATCCCAGCCAGGATAAATCGGGTCTATGCCAAAAACAAAGGCTGAACTCCTGCTGAGAAGCACTAGATTTGACAAACCAGGAATGTGCTGGGCATTGGAACCGGCATGCTTGGTACAAGCACCAGGCACACAATGCTGAGGCCAGAGTGCGAAGTTCTGAACTGGCATGTTCCATAGACAGCACAGGCCTAAAAGCACTGAGCCCAAGGGAGTAAGGATGAAGACACCCACTGCAATGAATTAAACAGTTCACATCTTTCAGAGCTTTTGTTTTAGGCTGTATTCATCACCATCAGATTTAGCTGACAACATTGCATTGAGACGAATAGGCCACTATATACACCTCCATGAGCCTCCTATTCTAAAGAGAGGTGTGCACAGCTACTTCTCCATACACACACTAGACCCAGATTTGGGGCAAGGACTCTGAAGTTCCATTCTCTGCCCCCTTTCTGCATCCGGCTGGCACATGTACTCCTCCTCACAGTTGCACCATCTTTCTTTTTCCCCAGATCCATCCACACTCACCACAGCATGGAGAGAGCCATGAGGAAGGCAGATGGCCCTCTTAGCTCTAAAATATAATATATTTAAGATTTTAAAATATCTGTTGCGTTTCAAGGTTGGTGGAGTAACTGCCACTGTGTCCTACAGAGGCTGACACTGCAGTAGGTATTTCAACAAGATTAGGGGAAACAAGATTGTTTCAATTCATTCTAGCTCTCTTACATGTTCAGTGCTCACCAGAATTTCACATCTGCACTGGCACTCTCACTGACATGGATCCTCTGTGCCATGCTATGGCTCAGGGGAGTTCCAGTGGTCTTCTGGCATACATCATAGTATACTATAAGGCTCAGTCAGGGCTAACTGAAGGTAAGGTGAGGGCTCCGAGGAAAGGCTTAGGATAAGGATGAACAGGTATTAACATTTGACAAGTCTTTAGTGGTTTGTTTGGAGTCAGTAAAGTGGTCAAGAGTTAGCTAAACCTGACCTGCACACATTTGCTAAGCTGGACCTAAACTCAACATATATCCTAATCAAGAAAAGTTTAAGAGTTACCTCCTCACACACTAACCTTCACTCTCTTTGCTGTGCTCCACTGGCTCAAGAAGGGTACCATCCTCTCATCTCTCAAAAGGGCAGCTTTAAGGTTGTGTGGGGGTGTGGTAAGACAGACATCACTTTAACTTTTTATTTTCTGGTTTTGAGAGATTAAGTTTGGCCACTCTCCACATTCTGAAAGGGCATGAGTCAGTGCTAAACAACCTTAACTCTGTTAACAATGTACTTGGCAGTGATTTATTATTTGCAATTGTGTGCATGTATACACACGGACGTTCCCTTCTGGTGTTATCTGGACCAGTCATCTGCTAGGCCTCTCCAATCCTTGACTTTTGGAGCCAACCTTATTGTGCTCTGCTGTGAGGATCCCCACTCCTGGGCTGTTCATATGCACAGCCTATGGCATGTAAGCTGCTCCCAGCTGCTTGCAAGCGAATGACACTAGTCAATATCTCTGGTCCCAGACACAACCCTGGGAACCTGTCTTGCAGTGTCCAGTTATATCTGTTGGACGCTGCACGCTTATATAAAAGTTTGTCAATTTAACAAAGAAATTGATATGTACCAGGCTTGTTCTCCCAAGGGGAGTCTCTGACACACTGCAATCCAAATGCACTGCTTCAAGTAGAATAAACAGATTTATTAACTATAAAGGTAGATTTAAGTGATTATAAGAAGTCAAAGCATAACAAGTCAGATTTGGTCAAATGAAGTAAAAGCAAAACATATTCTAAGCTGATCTTAACATTTTCAATGTCCTTAAAAACTTAGATGCTTCTCACCACAGGCTGGCTTTTCAGTCAGGCTCTCCCCTTTGATCAGTGTTTCAGTCGCTTGATGGTGGTGGTGTCTGTAGATGTAGGTGGGAGAGAGAGAGCATAGCAAAATGTCTCTCCCTTTTATCGTGTCCTTTCTTTCCTCTTGGCTTTGCACCCCCACTTCAGAGTCAAGTGAGCATTACCTCATCGCAGTTTCAAACTGACCAAAGGAAAGGGATGAGTCCCTCCAGGGAGTAACAGATTATTTTATTGCTGCCTAAACTGCCTAAATTGTTCTTGTAAGGCTGGGCTGGGTTTGTCCCATCCATGCCCTGATGAGGTGAGAACTGCCTCTCTGTTCTTGGAGAGTTTTTGCATGGGTTTGCTTTAAGCCATGAGGATACATTTTCACCCTCATAACTATATTACATGAAATTATAACCTATAACCTTACTATAACAACCTCAGTGCATCATGAGCCTTCCAAAAACACCCAACATGACAAACTTTGCATTGGATACCACACAATCATTTTATAAAGATGAACATGTGAGTGTAGGGTGTTCCCCTGAGGTACAGAGCGTCACACACACACACACATACACACCATGAGTCAAAATCTTAAACAGTTTTAAAGAACAATTTTTTTCCGTTCGCTATTCAATTACTCAGAGTAATGAACTACAATTTATTTCTTTCAGATAAATTATTGCATTGTTAACACTAAAGTCAAGTTTCTGCACAACCAACCATGTTACTAAAGTCTGTTCAGGAGACACTCAATATTGGAATAATAGGTCAAGAAAAAAGGCCCTGGACAGAAGACATGGACAGGCCTTAACATCCAGTCTCACAACATACTTAGTTTCTATCAGTGTTTTACTTTAACTGACATGAACATTCAATGAACAAACATTTTAAGTTACACTTGGGAACCACTGTAAAAGCCAGAGTTAGGACTGAAAACCACTTACTTCTTGACTCGTTTCGTCTGTTGTTGTATGGCACTAATTTGCTCGTTTCTGGCTGAGATCTTGAACTATTTCGAGAGCCTGTTCCTTCTTGGCTATCTGGTCTTGCATCATCTAAATGAAGTGGTACCCACTTCTGCTTGTTACCTTAAAAAAGAGTGAAAAAAATATATATATTCTCAACTTTAACTATGGGGCAGCTAGGCATTTCACTATAATTTAGCTGTTTAAAATAAATTGTATAATTAATTTTTAAAGGAAGAATAAGTAGCTCTTAAATAATTAGTTTACTTAGTGTAACTGGAGGTTCTTCGAGATGGGTGGTCCCTATCTATATTCCACATGTGGGTATGCATGCAGGACATGCGCCCGAGTCCAGAACTTCTTCAAAGCAGTGTCCGTTGGCCCGCACATGTACAGTAGTTCTCCTCATGCTCCCGACCAAGGGCTTAAGAGGCAGCGTGGGTTGACACCTCTCCAGTTCCTCTTCTTACTGCAAGCAAATCCAACAGGATCCAAAGCATAGGGGATGGGGGGGGAGGAGGGACAGTGGACTACAGATAGGGACCACACATATTGAAGAACCTCCATTTACAGTAAGTAACCTCCACTACTTCGAGTGAATGTCCCTATGCGTATTCCACACATGGGTGATTAGTCTAAATACTGCTGGCCAGAGGCTGGTAAGAGGAAGCTGGTAGCAAAGATGCTTGCAGCACTACTGATCCCACCACATTCATAGCCAAGGCATGAACTAGAGCGCAGTATGTCACAAATGTGTGAATCAAACGCCAGGTGGCCTCTCTGCAGATGTTCTGCAACTGAATGTCTAATAGGGATGGAGTGAGCTATGATACCCCCAAGGGGAAGAATGTTTGATATCTTATAGCACTTTAAGACACATCCTGAGACCCACTTAGAAATCCTCTGGGACGATATGGCTTGCCCATGAAATACCTGCTATGGTGACAGAGTCTGGGTCATTTCCCAATAGGCTTGGATCTTTGTAGTTAGAACACCAGGGCCTGCCGGACATCAAAAGGGAGAACTCTCGTGTCTTCAGAGGAAGTGTGAGGTTTTGGCAAAAATAAAGGTAAGTATTGTTTGATGTGGAACTCAATCTTTGAAGGAACTTGGCTGTAGTCAAAGAGAAATCTTTTCTTTGTGAAATGCTATATCAGGAGGGTCCACCATGATAGCTCTGAGCTCGCTGACCCTCCTAGCTGAGGTGACAGCGATTAAGAATGCCATCTATAGACAGGTGGACATGGCACAAATCGCCATGGGGTCGAAAGGTGGACTAGTGAGCTTGGACAGGATAAGGTTAACATTCCATTGAGGAGTAGGTTTAAGCACTGGTGGGAAGATCCTGATCAGGCCTTTCATGAATCATACTGTAGCTGGGAGAGTAAAGACCACTTGAGGAAGGAAGGTACTAATCACTGCTAGGTATACTCTTAAAAAGCCAGAGACCCCGGAAGTCTTCAGGGACAGGATATACTGCAGCCATTCTAGTTCTAGACTATCTGGAGAACAATGATGTTGTTGCGCCCAGGCTGAAAAGTGTCTCCATTTAGTCTGATGATAGGTTCTAGTAAGCTCTTTTGTACTCTGGCTAAAGATCACCTGAACTGGGGCTGAACAAGAGCATCCTATTTCCAACACCCATCCAAAAACCAGGATGTGACGTGGCATGAACCCAGATTGGGATGCTTTGTCTTCCCCCATCTGGGTTCAGGAGATCCAGGAACGGGCAGATCCTGATTGGTGGGGGGGCAGACATCAATAGAAATTCCGTGAACCATAGCTGTCTGGATCAGTGGGGTACAAGGAGAATGATCAACAAAGAGTCCTGTGGCACCGTATAGACTAACAGATGTATTGGAGCATAAGCTTTCGGGGGTGAATACCCACTTCGTCACACGCATAATGTTGAGAATGATGTTGGCTTTGTTGCGATGCATCTTCCCTATGACTTGCAGAAACAGAGGAATGGGAGGAAAGGCAATCTGAGGCCGTTCATTCAGGACATCAGCAAAGTGTCACCTTGAGAGTCACAATAGGGGGAGCGTTCTGTTCATTTGCAACTCAAAGAGGTCCCATAGCAAAATAACCTGCTGTGCAAAATCTCACTTAGGACTGCGTCATGAACCTCCCACGAATGGCCTATCAAGAAGCTACTGCTTAATTTATATGCCAGGGAGTTGTGAATACCCATAAGATATGTGGCCTGTATCGCAATGCGGTTCCTGACATCCCTGTTCCGAAGTCTGACAACTTCCTAGCAGAGTGGATGAGACCTCCCTATGTGTTTACACAGACCACCATGGTGATAAGGTCCAATATTATGTGTATACAGAGTGAGCATATAAGTGAAAGAAAGACCTTGCATGCAAGAAGGATCAAGCCCATTTCTAATAAGTTTATATGTAGTCTGGCCTCTCATGGGGACCTAGTGCCCTGAGCATCCCACCCCAAAAGGGAAGTGTCTGGAAGTGGCATTGCTAAAGGGAACTCCCACTATGACCTTTTCTGGGTTTGACCACTAAGGCTATGGCTACACTTGCACATGTACAGCCCCGGGAGTTAAACTAGCCCTCGGAGACAGCAGCAGGGAAAGCGCTGCCGTGTGTTCACACTGTCAGCTGCAAGCGCAGTGGCGTGGCCACATTAGCAGCTCTTGCAACGCCACAGAGAGTAGTGCATTGTGGTAGCTATCCCAGTGTGCAAGTGGCTGCAGCATGCTTTTCAAATCGTGGGTGGGTGGGTGGAGTGTGATGGAGTATGTTGTATGTGGGGGGGGAGACTGTTTTGGGAGCAGAGAGTGTGTCAGCATGCTGTCTTGTAAATTCAGACAGTTGCAGGGGGAAGGGGGAAACCCTAACGACATCAGCCCCCACCCCCCACCTCTTTCACACACACACACACACACACACACACACACACCTGCCTCTGCAGCAGGAGCATTCCACAGTAATGGTTTGCTTTGTGACCCGGAGCAGATAAGCATGCCAGCTGTCAGAAACGGAGCTTTGAAAGGGGATATCCGCATGCCTGCAGCCGAGTTCAAAACAATGATGAGAGTGGCCACTTCAAGGGATTTTGGGATGTTTCTGGAGGCCAATCACAGTGCAGTAATGCAACACGTCGTCTACACTGACACCCCAGCATTTCAGCCAGGGCACAGCAAGCTCTATGCTTCTCGTGGAGGTGGATTACTGGGACGCTCCAGCCACAGAGTCCAGGTGCTCTATGTGCCTTGCCAGTGTGGACACCTCAGGAGTTAGGGTGCTCGGAGCTGATTTAAAGCGCTCGAACTTGCAAGTGTAGCCAAGCCCTTAGTTCGGGAGGCGACGACTCTAGCAGGAACTACCACCTTGGAGTTGATGTGGTCCTTGCTTGGTTGATAGATCAAGTGGAGCCAAGCCTGCAGGCACTGCAAGTGGAGTCTGGCAAAAGGAGTCACAGGTGCACGTGGCGACGTGGCCTAAAAGTGAAAGACACTTGTGTACTGTGGCTCACGTTCTGTGGGTGATGTGTGACATCAAATTGCTCATTGCATGAAACCTTTTGTGAACGCTTTCGTGGAAACTGGGTCCAAATTTTGCCCCTATAAAAAGTTTATTGACTGGTGGGTAACATACTTTTCTTCATTCACGCAAATGCCCAGGGCAGTTAAAAGTTGTATTAAAAACCCTGTCGCCACCCTGACAAAATCTGAGGAAGTAGTGACCACCTTGTCCAATGAAGAAGCACCCAGTGAAACCATCGGATCAGGTTCCACCTCCTTCCTCCTGGTACATGGACGGAACCAGCTTGCAAGAGGAAGAGGCGTGATATAACTTGAGAGGGGTCCGGATGCCTGCCATAAGGATCCCACAAACCCCAATAAGACCAGAAAGAGGGATCAATCGGTTACGGGGAACTCCCAAGGAAATCACTACCAGTGGTCCTTGCGTCGTCCCCGGTGGAACAGCAAATATAACCTCTCGACTGTCTATTGGGGCTCAGCTGCCTCCATGGAGATACCCGTGTGGCCATCTCCTCTGATTCATCTCAGTTCAAGAATTGCTCCATCAGTAGCAGCAGTGTTCTCAGTGCCGGGGAACTCCTGCCGGAAGGCTGGAGGTGAGACAGCTCCTAGGATAGTTATGTAGCTGTCTCCTCTGGATAATGACATCCCTCGGGAGGGTCAGGCCAGAAAGAAATGGAGACCATGGATAAGGAAGGAATATATCCTCTAGTGTTACACAAGTCTTGGTATGCCCTCCTGCCTGAGAAGTTCCCATGGTTAAAATTGACAGATCCAATGCATCTGCAGCAACTGGACAGTCTTTACATGGATGAGGCAGTACCGACAATGGGTCCAGACCATCACTTGTAGACAAAATCAGCGAATGTCCATCCTGACGATTCATAGGACCATAACCAGGGCGGGGTGAACGCAGGGTGCAAAGCCGGTGGGTGGGGAAGAGATGGAAAAATAGGGTGGACAAATAAATGATAGGAGGTAGAACCCTAGAGTCCTCAATAGGGATTTGTCCTTGCTCCCATGGGAGCGCCTAGCAAAGATGGGCTCAGATGGTGAGGGCTCGACTCCAAGGCACATGCTTGGAGAGACACCGCTGATCAATTGAGGGGGCTGATGTACATAGGGGTTCCGATGGCCCATATCAGAGAGGGATGTCATAGCATTCTCCATCAGGGCTTCCATAGGCAAAGTTCCTGGGCAGGAAAGAGCAACAGATACTGCACTTCGCAGAGATATATGCCGCACCCTGATAGTACAGGCTGCATTGATATTTGTCACTGATGGAGAGATCAATGGCAGGAGATGCAATTCTTGAATCCCAGGACTCTGGGCATAGTCCCAGAGCTGGGGAGAGGCTCCCCAACTGGGGAGAAAAATACTTTATACTATACATTTTAACTAACTTAAGAATACAACTATTTACAATTTTTTTTTTTAATAAAGTTATGCAATGAACAGGATGACAATTGTAACTCAGGCCATGCATCAGTAAGGAACTGGAGAAGCATTGACCCGCGCTGCCTCTTATACCCTCAGTCGGGAGCATGAGGTGAGCTAATGTACATATGTGGGCCAACAGATGCTGCTTTGAAGTATTTCCAGACTTAGATGCATGGCACACATACATACCTGTGTGTGGAATATACATATGGACCATCATTCAAAGAAGAATGTGGGATGTTAGGCTGTGGTATGCTAAAGTATAACAAACACTAAGATGAGGCATATAAGAAAAATATCTTAATAGCGAAAGGGTAAAAAGATTCCTAACACTAGCTCTTTAACAATAGCATCTGCTATTCTGCAGTTGGTTGGGAGGTGGGCAAGACACCTTAAATCTTATGTATATTGGGCTGCATTAGTAGAAGCACTTCGAGCAGATCGAGGGAAGTGATTATTCCCCTCTATTTGGCACTAGTGAAGCCACATCAGGAGTACTGCGTCCAGTTTTGGGTCCCCTACTACAGAAAGGATGTGGACAAATTGAAGAGAGTCCAGTGGAGGGCAAAGAAAATGATTAGGGGGCTGGGGCACATGACTTACAAGGGGAGGCTGAGGGAACTGGGCTTGTTTAGTCTGCAGAAGAGAAGCGTGAAGGGGGATATGATAGCAGTCTTCAATACCTGAAGTAGGATTCCAAAAAGGATGGAGCTCAGCTGTTCTCAGTGGTGGCAGATGATAGATCAAGGAGCAGTGGGTTCAAGTTGCAGTGGGAGAGGTCTAGGTTGGGTATTAGGAAACACTATTTCACTAGGAGGGTAGAGAAGCACTGGAATGAGTTACCCAGGGAATTGGTGGAATCTCCATCCTCAGAGGTTTTTAAGGCCCGGCTTGACAAAGCCCTGGCTGGGATGATTTAGTTGGTGTGGGTCCTGCTTTGAGCAGGGGGTTGGACTAGATGACCTCCTGAGGTCTCTTCCAACCCTAATCTTCTATGACACCTCAAAAATGAGAAGGGCAGGGGGGAAGTTTTAAAACCTTACACTGCACACATCGTATCCAGTCTCATGCACATACTGAAAGGAGAAAATAGAAAAGCATAAAGCATGTCAAGTCACTCACCTTCCTATCATCTGGAAGAAGGTTTATTATCAAAAAAATTTAGTACTGCTATAACAATTCTGAGTTATTATTTTGCGTAGTGCCTCGACCAACCTTTTTTCCTTTGATTGTTACACTGAGCCTCATCTTCACTGACATTTTCTCCAGGACCATCAGGCTTTGCTTGCGGGTTCTCAATTTCACTGCTTGCTCTCTTTTCAGTTTTCTCCTCCTTTTCTTTTTTATTTAGTGGCTTTTTATTCTGATGATTTATGGTTTTGCACTGCAAGAGATATTGCTAAATATTTAACATGATTTTATGGATGCGGATAGCATAAATTACATTTAAAGCAAGTTTCTGTACTTATTAACATGACTTAAGATAAGTGGTTCTCCATCTTTGAGCATAAGCTCCAAAGTTATGAGCTGTGTAAATTATAAATTATTATTATAAGGGAGTCCTCAGACTTACGACACTCACTTACGTTGGACGCCACTTACAATGCTTTTCAATTGACTGCCCATTTTACCCCTGTGACGCTTGTTTTGCCCTTACAACAAAAGCTGGCAGGGAGAACGGCACACATCACATGCTGAACCTCAGCCAATCACTGATTTCATTGTTCAAGCTTTCTGACTGGCTGAGCCCGGGGCTGGGAGCCGATCAAAAACAAGCTACCCTGGTCATGGAAGCCAATCAGACAAGCGACTGCAAGGGACCCCCTTCCAGCTTCAATCATTATAACGCGACCATAAAGTTATTTAGAAGCAATTCTGTAAAAAGCAAGCCCAATTCTGCATAGTATGGTGCTGACATTCGGAGCAGCCGCCTGTCTGCCCAGCCAGCCCTGCTGCTCCAGAGAAGAATTAAGGGAAACCAGCAGCCAAGACTTCAGAGAAGCCCCCAGCCAAGTGTCCTTCAAAAAGTTCTGGAAAGTCAAAGCATGTGTGATTTTGTGTGTTTATTTGAATGCGGTTTACCAAATAAATACATTGATGTTGCTACATTAGTCATCTATAATTCATTTAGTACAAAAATCTGGGTTATTGTGGTGAAAATAGTGCATCAAACCTTGGTTCAGGAACAATCCCCCCCACACACCATTGATTCCTATGGGAAAAGCAGTTTTGACTTACATTTCAACTTACAAAACACTTCTGAGGAATGAACTGTGTCGTAAGTCCAAGGACTCCCTGTATTATTATTAAACAGATTCTAAGTTTTCATTTTAAAAATGTTTCTAAGTTACAAAAATTAACTTTAGAATGCAGTTACAACAATTAGGTGTACTAAATATGTAACACTGCAGAATATACAATTATAAGTATTTTCAATAACAATGTATAAACGATATCTTGTTAAAGTGAAATTATCTAAATTATAGCAAAATATAAGAAAGGGAAGTTACTTATCTTATTGTATTCAAAATGTGTGGTCCCTATCTGTATTCCACTGTGGGTAAGAAGGTGGACCACATGCTTGAGACCACAGAATTCTTGCAAACGGTGTCTGTTGGTCTATGCTTTCACCTCCGCTCTACTCATACTCCACTCTGAAGATATAAGGAGTGAAGTGGACTGACCACCTCTAGTTTTTTCTCTACTATGAATCTTGTCATGATCCAAAGCAGCAGGGAAGGAGGGTGGGTAATAGAATACAACTAGGGACTACACATCTCGAAGAATTCCAGTTACAATAAGGTAAGTAACTTCCCTTTCTTCAAGTGCTGGTGCTTATGTGTATTCCACTGTGAGTGACTGAAACAGTACTCAAAAGGACGAGGGTGCAAGAATAGAGGGGATATAAATGCTGTCCCAAAGGATGTGTCAACAGAGGTATCTTGGACCAAGGAATAAGGTCTACTGAATGGGTGGATGCAACTCCAAATAGCTACCCTGCAGCTATCAAGCCAGGGCATCTCATGAAGTGATACTACAGAGGTTTCTTGTGCCCTTGTAGAGTGAGCCCTTACCCTGTGAGGTGAAGGAAGCTGTGCCAAGGATACAATCATAAATCCACTTATTTTCTTTGAGAGGATATAGCTTGTCCTCATACTTGGTCTGCTATGACAAACAAACAGTCTAGGTAATTTTCTGATCTGTTTCATTCTCTGCGGATAAAATGCCAATACTCACCTAACATCAAGGGAATAGTCTTGCTTGAGGCATGGGGCTTCAGGGACAAAAAAACTCCACAGGTAAGTGAATTGACTGGTTTATGTGAAATTACAAAATTTCACGTGTAATTGTAGTGAGACTTGGTCCTTATGGACTATTATGTATAGTGCACCGGTCATTAGAGCCCCAAATTCACCTACTCTTCTGGCTGCAGTGATGGCAACAAGGAACATGACCTCCTCTGACAGGCAAGGCAGGCAACACCTGATTAGTGGTTCAAAAAGGGATTTAGAAGATCTCAGTGAAGGGTGCAAAGTTTCTGAACAGACCCTTCAAAAACTTAGCTGTTACTCAATGAGTAAAGACAGAATAAATGTCCATTGGCAGGAGACATGCTGATATGTGGCCAGATGAACGTGTAGCGAGCTAAAGGAAAGGCCCATTTCTCTTAAGAGTAAGAAGATAGTACAGAATGGCAGGAATATCTGCTGTCTCTGGAAATACATGGTTTTGCTGGACCTGGATAGAGAAATATTTCCACTTGGCTAGGAAACATTTTCTGATGGAGTCCTTTCTGCTATTTTTAAGGATTGTTTCCACAGCTTCAGACTAGGACCATTCTGGGCTTGATGCTCTCCAAATACCAAGCTGTGAGAAGAAGAGCATCTGGGTTGGGATACCTGATGCAGCCATTCTCTTGGGTCAAGATGTCTGGGAAGGTTTGAATGCTGATAGGTGGACAGGATGACATTTGTAGGAGACTTGGCAACCAGAACCGTCTGGGCTGTTTGGGGGTGATGAGGCTGTTGAGTGCCCTGTCCAGTCAAATCTTAAGAACTGAGGTAATAGAGGGATGACAAGGAAGAAATAGCTCAAGTGATCTGACTAAGGCAGTAGGAGACCATCATCTCTGGAGTACTGTCTTTCAGCTCCCCTGGAGCAATATATCTTGCTATTCCTGTATGCCTGGGGGAAAACAGGTCCAAAGGAAGGGTTCCCCACTGATTGAAGATCCTGTTTACCACTGAATCACATACTTCACATTTCTGATGGGTGGCAAAATGCTTGCTGAGGCTGTTCGCCGGTGAATTTTGGGCTCTCAAGAGGTACACTGCCAATAGAGTGCCATAAGTTGATCACTTCTATAAACAAGGGAGATGGATCTCACCCCTCCATGCTTGTGTGTCACACACACACACAGTTATATTGTCTGACATTATCAGGACATTCTGGGATTGTAGGAGTGCTAGGAATGCTTTGCAAGGTTCTCATACAGGTCTCAGTTCTACAAGTTGTGTGTGGATTCTGGCTGTCTTAGGCATCCAAGTGCCTTATGTTATATGACCCCAGCCTATCGGGTAGGCATCTGTAATTATCTTGTCAGATGTGCAGGACAGAAAGAGAAGCCCCCACAAACATGTACAAGGTACCTCCCCATTTCAGTGAGACCCTCAACTCAGTGGGGACTGTCACTAAGGTGATCATGCTTGCTTGCTCTGGTGTATACACTGTTCAGAGCCAAGCTTGTAGGCAATTGAGTTGGAGTCTGTCAAATGGCATCACATAAGTACATGATGCCATCTGCTGCAGAAAAGTGAGGCATATCTGAACTGATGATCAAAGGCTTTGCGTAGCTAGATCTGAATGCCCATGTCATGAAATCTGTCCTTAGGGAGGTCAGCCTTTGCCCTGATTGAATCCAAGGTAGATCCTATAAGTTCTATGCTCTGTGTTGAAGTCAGTGTAGACGAGATGTTTATGCAGATTCCCAGGGATACTAGAAGGTGGAACAGCAATGAGGTTGGCATTGAGACCTCCAGGCAAGAGCTGCCCATCAGAAGCAAATTGTGTAAGCTTCTGAGTTGCCTCATCTGAGCTGCTACTATTGAAAACACTTTTGTGAGGGCTCTGGGAGGTGTGGTTAACCCAAGAGGAAATACCCTGAATATATAGTGCTGGAGGCCTACCACAACCTGAGGAATCATCTGTGGAGTGAATTGCCAAATGAAAGCACTTATTTCACATCAAGAGCTGTGAGCCGTGTCCCCTTTTCTGGGGATGGTGTTATTGATGCCATTGTACTGTTGTGATAATTGGGTCTACAAATTTACCTAACTGGGAACTCAAGAGTAAAAAAAATGAATGTTCATAAGATACCACAACAACCTACAAATGTTGAGGTCAAAATTTATGAAAGGGAGACAAAGCCTGAATTAGTTCAAACAAAAAGGCCTACTGATATAACGCAAGGACTGTGTAAAGATCATGCTTGGTAAATATGAGAAATCTGTGAACCAAAATTGGTGTGTACGAAAACAGGCTTAACTAGTAGACAAAATGATGACATGGACTATTCCCCAACCTCTCTCTCTGTAGGTCCTTAAAAAGACTGAGAAGTACTGGCTACTGGAGCCAGCTTTATCATTCTGACTGCCACCTCCACCATCTTGTGGGATGCTGGACCTTCTTCAACCCGATCCTGAAAGATGCCCAGAATGGGACAGAGAGAGGGACCCAGATGACATTGCAACCTTTATTGGCTCCGGTTGAATCTCAACCACTACGTGGGACAAAATAGGATCAGACTCTAACAGCAACAGCAGCAGCTGTAACCCATAACTAATTTCTCCTTTCCCCAAAAGGACAGTTGATACCTTTTTGATACCATCTAAATAACTGTCAAACAAGGAGTTTTTACCTTCTAAAATGTCTTCAGACAAATGGAAAGGGAACAAGGGAAGTTGATAAAATGAAAGCCTTACTTATTATATTGCAAATGTTTTGTTTTTCTTTATCCTTTTGTTAAAGGTTCAAAGGATTTTTAATGGTGTTTGTGCAATAGTACTAAGCAGACTGAGGGCTCTGAACCTGAACCTTATTTAAACACTGTCAAATGTTGGACAGTGGCTGGGTTAACACCTTTAGCCCATATATTCAATCTAAATCAATGTAATGGTACCCATATGGAATTTCAGTTTGCAAATAAAAATGTTGAGTCAATGCAACTCGAGAATGAGTCTCCAGCCTCCTTTCTTCTTAGGAACTAGGAAATATTTCCCCAATGTTGACGGGGTACCTGCTCTGTTGCTCCCTAGTGGAGAAGAGATTCATCTCCTTGGAGGATCCCCTCATGAGAGAAGTCCTTGAAAAGGGATGAGGAAGAAAGTTTTGGAGGTGGGGAGAGAAACTCAAAAGGTATAGCTAGAAGGGTGATATCTAGCACCTACTTGTCTATTATCAATCACCAATTGTGGGATAAGTTCTCTAAACATTGCCCAAAGTGGATCTTGGCGTTGGGAGAAGATGGCATCAATATTGGTTTGCAGCTCTCGATGGTCTCGTCAAAAATATCTCTTGATCAGGGAGTGAGACCGGGTAGCTGCATTTAAAGTGGAAGATGCAGCATTGCGACAGTCTGTACCCTTATGTTCACCTCTTCTGCAAGATTATGATAAGTTTTGTACAGAGTATGCTTTGTGAGGTATCATTTGAAAACTTACTTTGCTGCTCATTATTGCCCTGATAAAATGTGTGCAACATTGTTTCCTGAACCTCAAAAGGAAATGATTCTCAAAGAAGAGAGAGCTGTAAGAATTCCTCCCTTTCTCTCTACACACGGCATGCACAATACCTGAAGAACAAAGGAAACCACTTTGGATGGGGGGAGGGATCTTGACTGAAAGGAATTCAGCCAGTAAGATTGCTGAAACACATGGTGAGAGACTTTTGCTTTGAATTCACTTAGCTTGTTAAGTTAGGTATTAGCTGCAATTTACTTTTATTTTCTTGTAACCAATTCTGACTTTATGCCTCTTTACTTGTAGTCACAATCTATTCTTTTGTAGTTAATTTGTTTTCTTGTTTCATTTAGACCCAGTGTATTTTGGACTGGAGTGTTTGGGAACCTCCATCTGGGATAATAGTATTTGTGCATCTTATTTTCCAACAATAAAATGATGGACTTTATATGAGCTTACATTGTACAGGAGAGAGCTGGGTAGTCAGTACAAGACGTACATTTCTAGTGGGAAGTCTGGGACTGAGAATTTGCTGGTGGTATTCTGTGTTGTAATTCAAGAGTGGCTGGCTATAGCACTCATACTATAACTGGGAGTAACTTACGTGCTGGAGACTGAGAGAAAGCAGACCAGGACTGACTGCTCTCAGTGAAGCAGTATAAAAGGCACCCCACGCTGGAGAACTGAGGGGACACAGCTATTCATCGGTCCAGACTGTACCCTGGATAATAATCACAAGAGTATCTTGGCCTTAGCATTTTTCTGCCATTTGTGAGGTGGCTCATAAAACTGCTGATGAAAGAAGGGTTGTGGTAAGGGGCTCAGTTTGTAGGGGTGTTTATAGTATTTTCTCTTTGGGGCTGATGTTTATATATCCAGAGAGCAGAAGGTTGCCCTGGAGTCCTTCAATGACTGCAAAGAGGTGTCTGTTTTCTCACTGAAAAGATTAGCCTAATTAAATATTAAGTCCTCAACAGTGTTTTGGTCCTCCTTGGGAAACCCTGAAGAGGAAAGCCACAATTCCCATCACAGCACAATGGTGGTTGCCACAAATCTTGGCCGCACTAAGCACAACTTAAAGTGAAGTTCTAGCCATCTGTCTGTACTTCTCAGTAAGGGCTTGAAATTGAGCTCTGTCCCCCTGATGTAACTTGTCCCTAAAGTCCACGAGCTTAGAAAAATTCAGAAAATCATATCTGGCAAGAAGAACTTGATAGTTTGGGATTCTAAACTACAGGTGTAAACATCTTCCTCCCCCTACGGTCTAGATGCACAGTCTACTCATCTGCAGGGGTGGCCGCTGGATGTGTGGATCCTTCTGGCCACGTACCGTACCAAGGACTTTTGTGTAGGATGGGTGAACAAGAACTCCACTCTCTTAGCTAGAGCAAAGTACATCTTTTCCGCCTTCTTTGGCCTAGGGGCACAGGTAGCCAGCATGTGCAATACAGCTCTTGCTGGTTCTAGTATGGCTTCATTTACTGAGAGTGCAGGATATTTAAAAGCTTATGCTGAGAGTCCTGAACCTTGTTTAAGGAGATTTGGAGCTCTTCCATGACACTAACAGCTCCTGAAATTGTTTAGGATAGTCTGGAGGAAGACTGAGGCTGGAGCAACCACCTTGCTGGGTGATGAGGACACATCCTATTGATACCAGACATACCAACGGATCTGGCTTATCTTCCTCTTCTTCCATGGCCTCAGAGGGAGGCTTTGGTTGACCCTTTGGAGGAGGGGGTGGTAAGGCTCCTCATTGGATCACATGGATTCCATGTACCACGGAACCCAGTAAGGCCAGTATGAGGAGTCAAAAGTAGGTCACAGTGGTCTGAGGCATTTAGTACCACCCATCTTCTGGGGGGGGCCTCTGTTTCTGTGGCCAAGACTGGATCCAGGAGATTCTCAATGTCCTGCCTGGGTTGATCTCTTTAGGTGGAGGTGAAGCTGAATCTCCTACCATGGAAAGGTTGGATATGGCTCCACTGGTGGCACTGTTGATTACATTGAGGGGAAACCATGGCTAGTGGACAGGACAGCAGATAGACTTCTTCCAGAATCCCCAATTGCTGCTGCTGCTGTTAGATCTCCCTGGTGAGGATTAGTCTTGATAACAGCACTGGCAGTTGTTGCTCCCCAAAAAGGAATGGAGCCAGGCGAAAGTTTTTGAAGCCCAGCATCCTGGGCATAATCTAAGTTCCACCCTGGGATACCGTGAAGGTTCCTTGGGGTGGGGATTCGAACACTAACTGGGGAACTATTAAAAAAATAAAACTTAAGAAAATATAAGTTTGGACATTTACAGGGAATGAGAAAGGATCAGCTCCGAACTGTAGGATTCGGACTCAGGCTATGCAGCAGTAGGAAGGAATTGGAGAAGCAGTTCGTCCTCCCCACCTCTTATACCATCAATGTGGAACTTGAGAGCAGGGGTGCAGGTGCAGACCCTCGGATACTGCTTGCAAAAATTCCCTCATCTTAGTTGTATCCATAGTGAAATACACAGAGACCAGCACTAAAGAGATGAAAGTTTACTTACCAGTCTTCTTGAACTGTAGTTACTGTCTTTAGAGAGACTCACTTACAGGACCCTAATCTGTTTTAATTTTTAAAGAGAATATCTCAGAAGGCTCTGACTAGTGGAGCTGTATGTTCCCTAATCAATCCAAATATTTGTTCAAGGTTACAAAGAACCATAGGCACCAACTCTTGTTCTTCCATTCCATTTAATCAGAATTTAAAAAAACAGATTAAAAAGGGTACCAGAACGTGGTTGACAATATCTGTCTATATATTTTACTTACAAAATTCAGATTAAGGAATTTACAAGCAACTGTTTTCCATTGAGTACTGCCTGTATACTGCAGATCACTTCTGGGAGATTCAGTAACAACAACTCTCAAAGAAGGAAAATTGTGTAGTATTTTTAATAAATATTAGAAGACTTTTCTTTAATTGGGCATCATACTAACAATCAAAATTATGTATTGCAAACATACGATCAGAAAGATTTTTCAGAAATGTTGCGACAACTGCTCTGGATCTGTTAGAATACACTTTAGGTATCGCAACATAACATTTGAATGCAAAGCTTAACCCTTTAGACAGCCTTTTAGCAAAGATAGTCTCCCCCTGAATTTATTACCATAAGCAATGTAGGAAATTTGTATATAAGTAACAGTCCTACATATGCTGCAGTTAAATGCAATTTTAACATCTTGCACTATGCAACATAGCCTCATCTGGTAATGTGCAGGATCTTAGAAAAATACTGTAAGATAGACATTCATACGGAAGTCAGAAGCCACCAAGTTAGCAATTTGGAATGTACCTTACTTTTATGGAATACTATTTAGGGCACCTCAGCAATCACGACTGGCATCTTACAGACTCTCTTGGTTGATGTTATAACCACTAAATACCTCAAGGAGCAGCAACTACAACCAGGTAAATGGTAAAGATCCTTGATGCTGTAGAGCATGTGAAGGAATCTGTTTTGGTCTACACACAGAGAGAGACTTAAGTACTTTCAGTGGACCAGCTGGAAAGATATACAGAAATAGACTTCTTTTAGACAGAGCCCCAAATCAATCACACTGGTTTAAAAAGGGATTAAAATCATACAGAATTTAAACCTCTGTGTACCTGTTCAGTTTCTTAAGCTCCAGTATAGGACAGTTCCCTAGTCTCTCTTTCCCCCATATAAACTAGGGAATGAGAGAAGAACTCTTTCCAAATATTTCTGGGGAACTTCTATTGTTCTCAGTCATGGGAGGGAAGTTACTTTATGTTGCATTTTCTCACAAGAGGAATGCCTGAAAAAGTATGGGAATTG
The DNA here is from genome assembly GCF_027887155.1 of Malaclemys terrapin pileata. NCBI lineage: Eukaryota > Metazoa > Chordata > Testudines > Emydidae > Malaclemys > Malaclemys terrapin. Next base: position 98,124,746 of record NC_071509.1, read on the forward strand.
CAAAGCAGCTTGCAATAAAGTCAAATAGAACTAACACTGAATAATCTCTACATTTCCACCTATCAGAAGACTATACAAACTCAGACACCCTGACTTTTAGTTCACATATGAAGTATCAAAGAAGGCATGGATGAGCCCCTTTCTGACCTTCCTTACTAATGGCTTATGTCTATTTTCAACTACCCAGGAAAGCACTCTGACAAAGGGAGGAGCTTATCCCAAAGCAGATAGTTTTACCTCACCAGCAGCACCCACAAATTTGCAACTTTATTGTGCAAAGCTGCTGCTGAGCTCATCTTATGACACAGTTAAGTTCATCATCTTTGTCTCCTTGTCGAAGAGTGTAGAAAGTGGCTCTCTTCATATCCTTGACCCCTCAGTGACTGCTGAGAATGCCATGGTGTTGCATGGGTATATAAATGCTCAAAATCCAACTAAGGAGCCTGATACAATCTATCCACCAACTTGTATATAGGTGGCATAGATAAGGGTGGTATGGCACCTCTTAGAGCTGTTGTTTTAGGCTCTCTGCAGAACCACATGGGCATCGATTGTCACTGGTTTACATCCTGTTCAGGTTTTCCCTGCAACCATAAGGGCTAATAACAATTCTTTAAAAAAAAAATGGAAGTTGAGATCCTGAAGCAAAATTTAGTAGGAAGAAGTGAATTCTGTGGCAGACTCTCAGAATATACATTATACACTTCCATTGTTTTGAACTGAATTTGAGAGAACAGCAAGATTAGTGGTGCTACTTCATCTTACACTCCTTATATGCCCTGATATCACAGACCCAAATCCTAGATTAGTTTCTTTAATATTTGCATAAGTTTCAATGTTGATGTCATCAGTGCAGTCATTGGTGCCAATGAACTTGGCTGGATCTGGCCCAAAAAGAACGTTGACAGTAGAGGATGACCGTTCCATGCAAAATGCCTTCAGTAGACTCAGGATCCTGGCAGAATTGAAGAGCAAAGGTTGAACAGATTTTGGTCTGTGAATATCCCTAAAAGAGACACTTAAGGTGGTTCCTTTGGCTCATATCAGACATTGTACCATCATAGGAAGCATGAACTGTATCACTTGAACCTCAAAACCCTTTGGTTGGTTGCAGCATCAAGAAAATCATGATGGGGCAGAATGGAGCCAAAGACTGAAACAGCACTTGTTGAAGTCACAAAACTAGTATGAAGCCTATCTAAATCCAACAATATATTATTTTATTATGAATGACAAAGAACAGTCATTGGGCCAGGGAAAGAGAGAACACGATTCTACAGCCTGCTGTCTAGGGCACTCACCTAGGATGTTCAAATGCCTGCTCCAATGACTAATTATTTATAAAGCGTAACAGCTTCAACAGAAGAATTTGAGAGATGTCTGTCCCAGAATACCCCCTTGCCCAGCAGCTAGGGCACTCTCCTGTAATATGGAAGACCCAAATTCAAATCCCTTCTCCACATCAAGCAGACTGGGGGATTGAAGCTGGGTCATCCACATCCCAGGTAAGTGCTCTAGCCATTCAGCCACCCAAAAAACAAACAAAAAAACTTGTTTCAGGCCAAAGGAAATGTTTTGTTTAACCCAAAACAGATCTTTTCAATTCATCAAAAGTTGTCACAATATTTTCATTTGGTTTGACCTGAACCAAAGTTGGTTTTTCTTTTGTACTGCCAGTGAACTGAAATAAGAGTTATTAGCCCAGCTCAACACATCAATATCATGGTGACAGGCAGAGTAAGAATCTGAATGTAACAGAAAAGTTATCCAGGGATTCAATGTTCACTCCTGAAGCAGACAAAGGAAGCAGGATGGAGTCAGGGCCATGGCTGATTATAGAACCTTGCACTAAGCATTTAGATCCATGAGGAAGCATGTACACAGGCCAAAGGGTTACAGTGTTGCAAAGGATTCATTCTCCATGCACACACATCTCAAAAAGGAAGATCCATGCTGACACTTCTTAAAGGTGAATTAAGATGTAAAATTATGGGATAAATCCTGTACACTTCCATGTATAGGAGGGCCCTGAAGTCAGCAGAACTGGTGTTGTTCCACCTCGGTGGGATAGGCATGTATCACCTTAATCAAACTGTACTCCGTGAACTTTGACTCATACCGCAAAATACTTTTCAGTTTTTCTGCTGAAACCCTAAAATGCTTAACCAGATTCACCATATAATGAGCTTGCAACAGAGGGGTCCACAAGCTTTGTAGGTTTATAAAAAATATAATTCAGACTATATATAAAAGTATATAAATATAGTATACTCACTTCATTGTTTGCTATTTCACTTGGTGTTGGCCAATTTGTGGTATCATTGAAGTCACTAGCCTGTAAAGTTACAAAATATATGTTTACCAGAACAGCATTTCAGAATGAGTGGATGAGGTCTGGCACACTTAACAGTGATGGTCAGAGATGGACTATGTTTCATAGCAGTAATCAGAATAAATCACTTCTCATTTGATATGTGAGAACTGTAATGGAAACCAGGTACACCATTACTTTAACCAACAAAAAAAAACCCAGTATGCAATCCAGTCAGCTACTCAGAGTGGCTGCCTCCAATGCAAAGTTCTACACCACAGTAAATTAAGATTTAAAATAAAACGATGTTAAAAAGGGGATCCTAATGACAAACTTCTTTAGCTTGCTGTTACTGTAATTTTCAGCCTAACTCTTTGATGGACAGAGTTCTATTTAATGGATATAGCCATAAAAAGCACTCCCAGCAACTAATTAAAAACCCCATATGTCACAGTTACAATATGCTACTGGACAGGTGTATTTCATTTGGATAAAAATCTTTTAGATGAAAGCAACCAGACTGCTAATTGTAATATATGAACTCTTTTTCCCTCTTTAAATCTCTGATTATCTCCCGTCTGCCCAGAGTTCTCTTCACAGCTACGTTAACAGTCCTAAGAAAAAGTGTTAAAAAAAGGTTACTCACCTCATAACTAGTTGTCTTTGAATTGTGTTGCATATGTCCACTTCACTGTAGGTGTAATACACACCTCGCGCACTGATGCTGGAGAGTTTTCCCATGCTGCAACTGTAGGGCTGCAATGCATGCTCTCTGGTTTCCCTCGTGTTCTGAACAGAGTATGAAGGATAGAGCCTTCCTACCAGAAGGTTAGATGAGGACTCCAGCACACTGGGGAAGGAGGGTGGATCTTGGAATGGACATATGCAACACATCTCAAAAAAGCAACAGCTACAAAAAGATGAGTAACCATTTTGTCTTTTGAATGATTATATAAGTCCATTCCACCGCAGATGCCCCCAAGCGATTTTCAGTGGAGGTGGGGCTAGGTGTCTCATTTGAAGACAGAATATAGGACTGTTTTCCCCATATTTTCATCTTCCCTCGATGGCACAATAAAAACACAATCTAGCAAATATGTTAACAGAGGACCACACTGCTGCGGTACAAATGTTGATGATGGAGGCGTTTCCCACAAACATAGCAGAGGAGAAATGCAACCTACATGCAGTGTGCTGACTTTTCAGGAGGTTCTACCTTTAACAGAATAGCACATAGCAATGCAGCTGGTAATCCATCTCAAGAGCCATTGTGTCATAACAGGATGACCTCTTAGCTGTTCTACAGAGGATCCAAAGAGCTGGGAAGAAACCAAAGGGCTTTGTTCTACCCAGACAAAAAGGTAGGGCTTGGCACACACCTGAAGTGTTCAGCTTTTAGTTTTGTGAGCACGTGGATTCAGAAAAAGGACCGGTAAGTGTATTGACTAATGAAGTGGAAATCAGATACTACTTTGGAAAGAAACTTCGGGTTTCACAGATTCCAAGGCCAACATGTTGATAAATGCAAAGTAATGCACAATGGGAAAACATAATCCAACTCTACAGATAAAATGATGGGGTCTAAATTACCTGTTACCACTCAAGAAAGAGATCTTGGAGTCATTGTGGATAGTTCTTTGAAAACATCCACTCAATATGCAGCAGTCAAAAAAGCTAACAGAACGTTGGTTTCAGAGAGTTTTTGTAAAGTCTATCCATGAGGAAGTTTGTGTGGAAGGTTGGTTTTTTATGAGAGTATCCAGTTTTGAGAGTTCATTCTTAATCTTTCCCTGTTTGCTGTATAGGATGATATATGCCATCATGTGCCAGCAATGCCCCTCTGCCATGTACATTGGCCAAACCGGACAGTCTCTCCGCAAAAGAATTAATGGACACAAATTTGACATCAGGAATCATAATACTCAAAAACCAGTGGGAGAACACTTTAACCTGTCTGGCCATTCAATGACAGACGTGCGGGTGGCTATCTTACAGCAGAAAAACTTCAAAAACAGACTCCAACGAGAGACTGCTGAGCTGGAATTGATATGCAAACTAGATACAATCAACTCAGGATTGAATAAGGACTGGGAATGGCTGAGCCATTACAAACATTGAATCTATCTCCCCTTGTAAGTATTCTCACACTTCTTATCAAACTGTCTGTACTGGGCTATCACTTCAAAGGTTTTTTTCTCTTACTTAATTGGCCTCTCAGAGTTGGTAAGACAACTCCCACCTGTTCATGCTCTCTGTATGTGTGTGTGTATATATTATATCTCCTCAATATATGTTTCACTCTATATGCATCCGAAGAAATGGGCTGTAGTCCATGAAAGCTTATGCTCTAATAAATTTGTTAGTCTCTAAGGTGCCACAAGTACTCCTGTTCTTTTAACAGAATGTTGGGCATCCTTAAGAAAGGGACAGATAAGAAGACAGAAAATATATTGCCTCTATATAAATCCATGGTATGCCCACATCTTGAATATTGCATGCAGATGTGGTCGCCCCATCCCAAAGAAGATACATTGGAACTGGAAAAGGTGCAGAAAAGGGCAACAAAAATTATTAGGGGTATGGAATGGCTTCTGTATGTGGAGAGATTAATAAAACTGGGACTTTTCAGCTTGGAAAAGAAACGACTAAGGAGGGATATGATAGAGGTCTATAAAATCATGACTGGTGTAGAGAAAATAAATAAGGACTTGCTATTTACTACTTCTTCTAACAGAAGAACTTGGGGTCACCAAATGAAATTAATAGGCAGCAGGTTTAAAAACAAACAAAAGAAAGTATTTTTTCACACAACGCAAGTCAACTTGTGGAACTCTTTGCCAAAGGATGTTGTGAAGGCCAAGACTATAACGGGGTTCAAAAAAGATAAATTCAGGGAGGATACGTCCATCAATGGCTATTAGCCGGGATGGGCAGGGATGGTGTCCCTAGCTTCTGTTTGCCAGAAGCTGGGAATGAGCGACAGGAAATGGATCACTTGATGATTACCTGTTCTGTTCATTCCCTTCGGGACCCCTGGCATTGGCCACAGTTGGAAGACTGGATACTGGGCTAGATGGACCTTTGGTCTGACCCAGTATGGCCGTCCTTATGCTCTTAGAAGAGAAGCTTGTGATCAGCTAGTCTGACTTCCTGTATAACAGGCCAAACCCTATACTGCACCTTGTCCCTGTAGACTATATTCATGAAGAATCTGTTACCAGGGCATGTAGCTCCCCCACTCTCCCCACAAAGGTGATGGCTAGCAAAAAGGCCATCTTCACCAAGAGGTGTAACATTGAGCAAGAGGCTAAGGGCTTGAATGGAGGATCCGCAAGACCTGACAGAACTAGATTCATATCCGAAGGAGAATCTGAGTCCTGAATAGGTGGAAAACAGTTTATCTAGTCCATTTAGGAACATGGCTGTCCTAGGATTAGCGAAAACAATCCTTTCAGCAATATACAGGTGAAATGCTGAATTTGCAATCAAATGCACCTTAATAGCATTGAATGTTATACCTGATTCTTTAAGATGTAAAAGACAGTCCAAAATCTTTGGAATTGTAGATTGTGTAGGAGACATTATGGCTAGCTGCTCAGGTAGAGAAGCGCTTCCATTTACAAAGGTAAGGAGCTTTCATGGATGGCTTTCTGCTCCTGAGCAGGATATTCTGGACTGTCACTGAACAGTGCGGCTTCTCTGGTTTTAAGCACCAAGGAACCAAGATGAGAGGTTCACCACATGCAGATTCAGGTGCAACGTGCGCATGTAATGCTGGGAAATCAAGTCTTTGCCTAGTGGCAGAAGTAAGAGTTCTCTGATGGACAATCTGTGCAGATCCAAGTACTAAAGTTGCCTCAGCCAGGCTGAAGCGTGAAGCTCATTCTGCCTCGTTCTTGCTTTAGTTTCACTATGTCTTTGGAATGAGGGGTGCTGGGGTGGTATGCACACAGCAGGTTTTTGTCCCATGAAAGCATCTGAAATGGACTGTGGCCAGCTCAGGAACAGAACTGAGGACATTTTCTGTTCTGCTCAGTTGCGAACAAATTCATCATAGGAATCCCCACACATACTCAAATCACTGACCTTAGAACTGTCGTGTTGAGAGCTCATGCATGATCTAGGCTGAACAGTCTGCTCTGGCCGTCTGCCAGGCAATTCTGAACTCCCAGCAGCTATGATGCATTGAGAGTTAAGGAGTTCCTGATACACCATGAGTGTCTCCTAATACAGCTTGTTTGATCAGAAGGTTTAGAATGGATCTGAGATCCCCTTTGGCTTTAGGAAATAATGATAGTAGCCCCCCCACCCCTCCGCCTCCATGTTGAGGAGGCACCTCTTCTTTAGCTCCTGAACACAGAGAGTCTCCCCTTCTTGCCTTAGCATGGACTTGAGAGACGAGTCCCTGAAAAGGGACTGGGAGGTGGGAGGAGGATATAAAGAAACTACTGGGTATATCCCGAATCCACCATGTTTAGCACCCATTTCTCTGTGGTGATAGTCTGCCACACACTTAGGAAATTGGATAACCTGTTCCCACAGGCAGAGAAAGGGCCAGTAAGATCTGCACTAATAGGTATGCTGTCCTCAATGGAGAAGTCAAACAGGATGCTTTGAGGCCTTTGGCTGCCTTGATGAAGAGACCAAGGCAGACAGCGGAAGACTCATTCTTCGCAGCCTGTGTTTGTGCCTGGTTTAGTCAAACTGCCTGGAGAGGTAGAACTGTTGCCTCAGCTGAAACGGAGGATAATATTTTGTCCTCCTGGGAGCAAAAGGAAAAGTCTTTAATTGTCTACTGTATTTCTCCAGGAATCCCTGATGACGACAGCTATGAGAAATGGTGCATCGTTATTGCCATCACTAGGATCCTTGAAGCTGGGACAGCAGTGTCCAAGGAAGCCTGCAGAGCTGACATACGGACCAGATGACTTCTCACCAAGAGGGACTGAAACTCGTCCGTAGGTAACTTGTTTAGGAATTTAGACATTGGTCCAAGAGAGTGAGGTCGTTGACAATAGGACTACTCAAATGGGGAGGAGCAATGCGAAACTATAACCCCACCACTGAATACACCTCTCTCCTAAAAAGATCTAGCTTTTTTGCATCCTTTTCCTTTTGGGTAGCCTTAGCTCAACCTTTGCAGTACCATTCATTCACTCCAGCTACCACCGGTGAGCCCAGTGTAGGGTGCAAAACAGAACTGGTCAAACCCATGAGACAGTATCTGGTATTTATTTTCCGTAATTTGCCACAGATGAAGGGATCTGTGAGTGACTTAGTAGGCTGCATTATCCCCTCATTTTTAGGAAGGGCTACCTTCACTGCCATAGCTGGGTGTAATACATCTATAAATTTAGAGAATTTTCTTCCACCAGTTCTATTTGAACACCAAGAGCTATAGCCGTCCTTTTCAGTTCTTGGTAAACTCTGAAGTCATCGATAGCAGAGAAGAAGCTTCTGGTACCTGAGCCTCATTAGATCCCTCTTGAGGCAAGTCCTGCACAGCCAAATTAAAAGGTAAATCCACAGGAGGTTGAGGAATTGCCTGTAGTATAGTGTCTGTAGGCTATTCTGTATCAACAATCGCTGGTCTATTGATACTGGGCAGGGAAGCCTCTCCTTTCTCCGAGACCGGCTTCTGTGAGGAAGTGGGGATGACAATCTTGATGCCAGAGAAAGGCCAATGAGGAGACGGATATGGTATGAGAGTCCAATTGTGTCAAGACCAGGCCACCCAATCCTTCAATCTGCTCTTGCTGAGTGTCTTCTATGAGAGTAGGAATGAGTTCTGGAGGATGAATTGGACTGTCTGTAATGGGAGGCACAGGAACCCATTCTGGATTCCAATGAGAAGTAGGAATACTTTGAAGGTCAGATTGGTGCAATTCTGGAAAGAGACAAGTGACCAGGCCTAAGATCTATGGTGAGAATGCAGTACTTCAGCAGCAGCAGAGGCTTCCTGGCTTTCAGTATTGAGTACAGAGGTAGAGCAGGTACTGTAGGCCTAGATGTCATCACAGAAGAAGCTAAGGAAGATGGTACCGGTCCTCAGAGAAAGGGTGCCATAACAGACACCAATGCTGGTAAAAGTCTGCGCTGCATGCAATAGTACCAGTAAATGGCCTTCACCATGAATAAGTGGTGATACAAACACAGAGGCACAACAGGTCCTTTGTAACTATGTAGCTTCAGTTTTGTTGACATTAAGATAGACAGTTGATCCACAGTAAGCAGAAGTGCCAGATCCATTGTAGTCACCAATAAAGTAGCCTGCCTTAATGGCCCCCGTATGGGTACCAGAGTCAACAGCTCAGTCCTATGACAGTCACTGTGAGATGGTACCAGGGACCTGCGAGACAAAATAGGTAACCTTTGGTACCGGAGTGGCTTACTTTAATATGGAGATATACCTATCTCATAGAGCTGGAAGGGACCTTGAAAGGTCATCGAGTCCAGTCCCCTGACTTCACAGCAGGACCAAGAACTGTCCCTGGCAGATTTTTGCCCCAGATCCTTAAATGGCCCCCTCGAGGATTGAACTCACAACCCTGGGTTTAGCAGGCCAATGCTCAAACCACTGAGCTTCTGCTATAGAGGAGTCCTGCACCAAGGACTTTGAAGTAGTCAGATAAGAATGCTCCAAGTGCGTAGGCTTGCTGGAGGATGACTCTGGTGAAGGAGATCTCCTTTGGTCAAGGTCAATTAGCAAGGTTGGAGGAGCACTTGTGAAGGAACGGTCGATTCGCTTCCCTGCGCCAACTGAGCCGTGTGAAGAATGGCCACTGTGAAAATATATCTAAGGCACTTCCTTGTTCTTGATTTGTAGCTGCAGCAGAACAGACACCTGTCTCTAATGTGGAACAGTGAGAGTGGGGGTTACTAATGAGCCATTGGCTTTTGACACTGGGAGCAAGGCATAAAGCCAGGGGCCTTGGCATAGCCTCCCCCAGTACCAACCAAAGCTTGGAGAAGCCTACTGACCTAGAGCAAATAAATTAAAATAAAGACCCAAATGGACAAAAAAATGAGTACTACTAATTAAGAATTTATTATAACTATATACAATCTTTGTGTGTTCATAGAGGAATGAGGGACTGTACCAAAGCACAGTAATATGCTCCAGCCACCCGACAGTTAAAAGGAACTGAAGGAAAGGAGGGGCATGAGAGAAACCAGGGTGCATGCGTGGCCATCCCTTCAGATACTGCTAGGGAAAACTCTGCACGGTTGCATGAGCCATGCAACATCTACAATGGACACATGCAATCATTCAAAGAAGAACTCATAAAATTTAAGAATCTTAGGCTTTCAATTAAAAAAAGCATTTGATGCTAAAACAGCCCTAACAATAGCCTTTTTTGAAAAACAAGAAATGTTTAGAATGTTGACAAATTTTCACTGGAAGCAATCTGTTATTGCTCCTAAGGTCAACATCACCAGACATTATTCTGAAGCTTCAGAATCATCTAATTATAAAAATGAAATACAATTGACCCTAAATAAAATTCAGACATTTTTAGTCAAAAATATTTTAAAACCATTGGAAATTCTTCTCCAACATTAGATTACATACATAACTGCTACTTCATGTTTAAAAGTTCAAATTACTTTGTACACTTGGAGTCAGATAAGCCATCTACTCTTAGAAATCAGACGACAGAAATCTGAAACATATACACAACGTAATATACAAATTCATTTTATTCTTACTATAAAATTGGAAAACAACACAAGAAACCTAAGACAACACTAATCATCAGGCTCCAAAGATTACTCCTGAGGGAACTCCATGCCAAAAATCTTTAAAATTCTGCCCCCCAAAAATAAAAATTCTGCATACAATATTTTAAAATTCAAGTTTTATTTGTCAATAAATAAATGTAGAGGCTCCAGCATGGCAGTTGGGAGTGAAGGCCACTGGTTGCATGGAGGTGGAAGATCACCCTAAAGCACCACCTCTTCTCTGAGACAGGGACTTGGCAGTGAGGCTGCACCCAACCCTGACACAGGGCAAGAGCCAGACCTGCTTCTCTGCACCAGGCACACAAGTGTGGGCAGATGGAATCCAAAAATCTTTCTTTGCTGCTTCCGATGCTACAGTCTTCAGCTCTTTCTAAATTTTTGATCTTGTCCCCTTTTTTGAAACCCCCCCCTCAACTATCACTTGAATTAACCCATCAGCCAGGGAGATCATAACACATCTTTAGGGTGCAACCTTAAACATTTCCCAGCAGACTAAAATTTACTTGAACAATACCAGCTACTTATACAGATAAAATATTTAGAAAAAAATATTTCTCTATTGACAATTTACATTTCTTATCATATCAACAGTGCAGTTAAAATGTTAGTTCAAATCAATAGATTCTATTATATGGTCTCAATCTAATCAGACCTGATATTCACAGGTTAAACTGCTTTTCCGGCAAATACAAACCTTGCTGGGTTTCCTGGTCTTCGGTTTCCCTGCTTTTATAACTTTAGTGGAATTTGGCAGTTCTAAAGGGAAGAAGGAAAAAACATTTCCAGGTAAGAAATTACATTTTGATGATGCTTTTATATTAGAAAAACCAAGTGTGGAAGAGTATATTCAAAAATTTTGCTCCCTAATCCTTAATACAATGCTAAAGCTCTTTTCTGTGGCCCAATACAGCCAAGCAGGTAAGTAGTTCCACTCTAGTCAGTGTATTTTTAAATAATTGAGACTATTCATGTGCTTAAAGTTAAGCACATGTTTAAGTGCTGTGCTAGACTGGGAGCTATATAATTTATTTTCATAAATATTTACAAGTTTCTACAGATTTGAGGGATTTCAATATTAGGTAAATTATACTATGAAAATAAAATCTTTGACAATTGTCTGCATCATAAAATATTGGGATCTTAGGCCCAGATTTTTAAAGGTATTTAGGCATTTCAGCACTCAGCATTGCGACGCCTAATTGATTTATGAGCCTAAATCTCATTTTCAAAAGGGATTTTGGAGTCTATGGGATTTCCTCCTTCTGGAAAAAAAAATGAGATTTAGGCTCTTACATCACTTAAGTGTTACCTTTAAAAGTCTGGACCTAAATCTAAAAAAGGCTGATTTAAAAATGAGCAAAATCTGCAAAACAACATATCTTATCAAAAGCTATAATATTTTAAAGATCGAATTCTTTCATATCTACAATTGTGTAAATGCACATGATAAAGAACTTATTACAAATTCATAAATCCTTAGTAATCTTTTTTGCACCAATAACTCATATGCTAGTTTTACTAGAGAACATTGCCTGGAACATAGAAAACAAGAAAGAAAAAGATACACACACACAAACTGCATATTAAACAGAAGTTTGCCCATTTACACAGAAATACCTATTTCAAGCATTGATGACTGCAAAAAAACATTCTGTCCAGAAAACAACTGTTGCTCATAACCAAGCCACAGTCAGCAAAGTAAATAAAAAAAGCTGAGAAAAGCAAGAGTGAAACCCATTCAACACTGCTACTTTATATCCAGGCTTGGAAGGATTAGATTTTTGTCAGCAAATGTCGATTTCTCCATACACACATACATGTGTCAAATTTCAGATAGGAAGGGAAAGAAAAATGCTGCTTGAGATCTTATTAGTTTGATTTAAGGCTGTTTACTTTGATCAGATAATTGTCAACAGCATATGTCAAAATATACAATCGCCTGCATAACACAGGTCAAAGTTTCATCCAGTAATGCCTGTAATGAAGGGAATTATTTTCCTTAATATCCAGAAGAACATCATGAGGACCAATAATGTGTGGCTGACCCACTCTGGGATGTCTACACTATGAAATAGGTCGATTTTATAAAAGTCAATTTTTAGAAATCGATTTTATACAGATGATTGCGTATGTCCACACTAAGCGCATTAAGTTGGAATGCATCCTCACTACCGTGGCTAGCATCGACTTTTGGAGCAGTGCACTGTGGTAGCTATACCCACAGTTCCTGCAGTCTCTGCCGCCTATTGGAATTCTGGGTTCAGCTCCCAATGCCTGATGGGGCAAAAACATTGTCGCGGGTGGTTTGGGGTACGTCATCAGTCGCCCCTCCCTCCATGAAAGCAACGGCAGACAATGGTTTTGCACCTTTTTTCCTGGGTTACCCATGTAGACACCATACCACTGCAAGCATGGAGCCCGCTCAGCTCACCGTCACCGCTGCTGTTGTGGGCATGTCTACTGTGGGGGCTGCTATGACCAAGCAGCCAATGCAATCATTGACGTTCTGTTATCAAGGGTAGTGACTCTGGGAAATGAGTGGGCCTTTTTAGATTTTAGATGCATCATATTCCTGTCCTTTGTTGCTGGTGAAGAAGTCTTACAGCCCTACATTCCAGTCCGGTCGGCACTGTAACACTACATAGCACTTCTGTGGTTGACACATGTAACAGCTCCAGGGCTCTTGCTCTTTTGCCTTGGCTGAGGTATCTTGCCCTACCCAGACCTCCAAGCATTTGAGACACAAGCACCTGCAGCAGCTGGCATTGCTACACAGCAGCAGCTCCTTGCCTTCACAGCAGACAGTGCAGTAGGACTGCTAACCGTCGTCATCCACCGATTCCACTGCAACTCTGCTCTCCTGCTCCCCAGCGATGAGCTCGGGGGATCTGTTCAGGAAGCCTGGTCAGTAGTAAAGAGCAGTTCAACTATAGGCTGAGCAAGTGCAGATGGTGGTACAATGTGTCTTTGGACATTTAAAAGCTCGCTGGAGCTGTTGGTCAGACCTCAGCGCAACCAACATTCCCACTGTTACTGCTGTGTGCGCCATAATATCTGAGAGAGTAAGGGGGAGACGTTTATGGCAGGGTGGGAGGTTGAGGCAAATCACCTGGCATCCGATTTTGAGCAGCCAGACATCAGGGCGATTAGAAGAGCACAGCAAGGCACGCTGCGCATCAGAGAGGCTTTGAAAACCAGTTTCATGACTGACCAGGCTTCGGTGTGACAGTTGTGTGTGTTTCTCGTTGATGCAAACCCACCGCCTTTGTTGATTTTAAATTCCTTGTAAGCCAACCACCCTCCCCCCTTCGAAATAAAGTAACTATTGTTTTGAAACCATGCATTCTTTATTAATTTAAAAAAAAAAAAGGTAACGGACAAGGTAGCCTGGGTGTGGTGGGGGAGGAGGGAAGGACAAGGCCACATTGCTTATTGTAGCCACACTAAAAATCAAACTGTTTGAATGACAGCCTTCTGTTGCTTGGGCCATCCTCTGGAGTGGAGTGGCTGGGTGCCTAGAGCCTCCCGCCCCCCACGTTCTTGGGCGTCTAGGTGAGGAGGCTATGGAACATAGGGAGGAGGGTAGGTGGTTATACAGTGGATGCAGCGGGCGTCTGTGCTCTTGCTGGCTTTCCTGCAACTCCAACAGATGCTTCATCATGTCCATTTGCTCCCCCATTAGCCTCAGCATCGTGTCCTGCCTCCACTCTTCGCGCTCACTTAATTCTTTCCTGGCCTCTGCCACTGAATGCCTCCATGCATTAAGCTGTGCCCTATCAGTGCGGGAGGACTGCATGAGCTCGGAAAACATGTCCTTCCGAGTGCATTTTTTTTGCCTTCTAATCTGCGATAACCTCGGGGATCGAGATGATAGGTGGAGCGTAGAAACATTCTACGCTCTATGATTCTAGGGGGACTGCATGGTCACCTGTGCTGCTGAGTTCGCCACGCTGACCAAACAGGAAATGAAATTCAAAAGTTCCTGGGGCTTTTCCTGTGTACCTGGCTAGTGCATCAGAGTTCAAAGTGCTGTCCAGAGCGGTCACAATGGAGCACTTTGGGATAGCTCCCAGAGGCCAATACTATCGATTTGCGTCCGCACTACCCCAAATTCGACCCAGCAAAGTCAATTTTAGTGCTACTCCCCTCACAGGGGAGGAATACAGAAGTCGATTTTAAAAGCTCTTTAGGTCGACAGATCATTGACAACAATAATGAATAACACTAAGCTGAAAACTGATTCCTGTGGGACTCCACTAAAATATCCCCTCTCATTGTTGATTCCCCATTAACAATTAGGTTGTGAGATCTTTCAGTTAAATGAAAAACTAACATGTCATCCTGATTTTGTGTAGGGTTAATTTTCTTAATTACAAATATCATTTGTTAGTAAATCAGTGCCTTAGGGCAATCCAAATATAGTACATCAGTTATCTTTATCAAGCAGACTTATAACCAGTTCATTTGGCAAGACCCATTATATTTGTACTCTGATTTTTCAGAATGAAGTCTCATCATCAGTTGTTCCATTGTTTTGCCTAGGAATACTATGAGGCTAAACACCCTTAATTACTCAGGATGTTTTTAAATACTGGCACATAATTAGCTTCTTCAGAAGTTTCCCCAGTTTTCCAAAAATTATTTAAAAGTTATTAGCATTCCAGAGTGCCCCTTAGCCAACCCAAAATTCATGGCACAAGTTTTTTTGACTTGTTGATTTTGAAATGTACAGCCTTTATAGATTCTGATTAACATCTTCAGTTAAGGATGGAATAGAAAGTATTTCATGATTATGAGATGGATGTGTTGTCCAGTTTAATTACAGATCAACTATTTAACATTTTCTTCCCTGCATAATTGACAATTTAACAATCTGCATCTACTAATGAACTATATCAGCGTTAGGATTTATTTTGTTCCACATTGTCACAGGCTGACTGGCCCCTTAAAGGGGAAATAGGTTGCAGTCCCCCCATGACTAGAGTGGCCACCGATGGATCCACAGAATACACAATGTTCCCACCCTCGCTGGCAAGTCCCAACATACAAGAGATGAGAGCTAATAAAACCTGTATCAAAAAAACACTGCCACATTTAAAATGCCCAGCTCACTCCTATCATACTAAAAGACCAATTCTGATTTTTGGCTAGTTTAGTTTAATGCAAATCAAGAACCTGCATTCAGTTGTGTACGATTACACAAAACAGAATAAAAATTACAGCACAACTGAGAACTTCTTCAATAAAATAGTGTTCGTGTATATAGGGAACAATGTGACAATGTAAATACAGTTAGACTTGCTAGCGAAAAGTGGATTCAGTGGTGTGCCTAATTCACAGAGTACTATAACCCTTTATTTGTGTTGGCACTTTTGCCCATCATAGGCCTCCTTCAGAAGTTCTTTGTTCTTGAGGAACTCAAAGTACATATTCTTGCATTTCCCTGTTAAATGGACAGATTTCTGAAGCTCCACTTTCATGCTTTTTACATCCAGCCTACTCTTTTCATTTTTTCAAGCTGGGGTCATCAGAGAGAAAACCCTCTTCATGAGAGCATTCCTGCACAGTATTGGGGGGTGGGGGGAGAGATATAAAAGAGCTGATTTTCTTCAAGTTCTTGAAGTTGTCCTGTGTTTTGGTGAAAATTTTCAAGTACCTCTCCCTCACTAGTCAGACAATCCTTTAACTCAGGAGAAGAAATGTAAAAAACCTAAACACCAAATTCTTCACAGAGCTCATCCATGTCCACTTCTTTCATGCCACCAGCACAGCTTCCGAAAATTCTTCAGTCTTTCACAGAAGGTCATAAAGTCCTTTTTAAACCTTCCAGCAATATCTTAAGTTTCTTGAGCTCAGAATTCACTGCATAGCCAAATAACTTGTCCATAATCCTTCTCTCCAGTTTCATGTTCAGTCCACTGATGAGCTCACACAGTGAAAGAACACTTGGCTTCAAAAGCCTCAATAGTCATAAATAGCTTCAGAGTATGGCTCAGGAGGAGAAAACATAGTTCAGCAACCTCATTGGTAGTCCCCTCATTCCCAAAGCAGTTCCAATTTACTTTGGGACCCTCCTCTCCTAAACTCTGGAAATAGCTAGTTAGTGATTTCCAGCACTTCAGTAATCTACTGATTGCTGGCAAAAGAGATAGTCACCTGATGTGTCTGAATAAATTGCACTCTTCCACCTCAACAGTCACAAATCTCCTTTAATTGTTCTGTTCCGATCGCAGAAATACTAAAGTGGGAATAAACTTCAGAATTAAATGTTCTACACTGATGTCAAGCTTTCCCACGGTGTATTGTGTTGCGTTATGAAGAATGTGCACTAAGCAGGTGGCTGCTATAATGTCTTCTTTGGCATTTTTCAGTTTTTAATAAAAGCCATTATGCTTCCCATAATTTACACTAGCATTATCAACTGCATACGATGACAGCTTCTCCAAACTGAAATCAAAAGCCTTGAGTTTTCCAAATATTTCTGCAGCAATGGCCTCTGCCATTTCCAATCACTGTAAAAATCCAGGAGAGAGTGCAGAATCCCTTCTTCAAAACTGAAATACCTTAAGACTCATGAAAAACACTTTGTTGCTCCCTTATCTGAAGCATGGTGATGATAAACAATGTTGACTTTATTTACCACAGCAGTGACCTGATCCATGAATCAGTGTTTGAGAAAACAACCTCTCTGTATGAGCAATGCAGTCATCCTGACCACAGAGATTATAAAATCCTGATACCTGGTGAAAAATTAAAGACTCAGATTTCTCCATGGTTCAGATACACTGACAGGTGTTTCTGTACTATGATGATTGGGCAGGTACAGTATAAGAACCCAAACAGAGCAATACCAAAAGCATCAGCAGAACACAATGAAGAATTTTCTTTTTGACTCTTGTACAAAATACTGTCTCCAGTGAAGTTTACACCTGAATCTGACCCTCTGATGATAGCAAACCTAGCATGCCTGAATCTTGGTTATGTTGTTATTTGCTATTTTTTTCTGCAATGAAGCTACAGGTGGGGCCCATTGAGGTGATCATAACATGAGCCAAATATTGCAGCTATTTTTGAGTGGCCCCAGTAATATGCAATTAAAGTAAACAGGTTATTCAGAAATACAGCTTCCACCAGTGCTCTGCCTAGCTGCAGAGGCAGTGGTGCCATACAAGTGCTGACATCATGAGCAAAAAGTTCTGCTAGAAAGGGATCTCTCCCACCATTTTCAGACCAGCACCCAGTGCACTGTTAGTGAAAGACTGTTTCATTGTTGGCTGCTTATCCAGACCAGAAATCAGCATTACTAATGTCTTTGATAAACAAAAGGCAGTGATACAATGATGATGGAGCCACATGTTCTGCTTAGGAGAGTCAAGTGTGGCAGGCTCTGGAGTCTGGATCAAAGAGTCTAAGCACACAGTCTGTTACTGTTTTGTTCACAGAGTTTATTGGTGCAGCATCAGGGACTGAAAGACCTGGGTTCCTGCTAGACCTGAGATTACTTTTAATATCAGGCCCCCGGTTGAGAAGATCTACAGTTCTAACACCTTGTCAGCCTCCCTCTCAGCCACTAGGACCTTGTCCTTGGCTTTGGTTCACAGTTACCTTTCTATTTCTGATTTGTCTCCAACCATTCAATGGAAATCTTGTATTTCAGCCTCACCCTCTCTCTCTCTGACATCCACTCCTGGTTGTCTTCCTTTATCTTAAATTTAACATGAAAAATTTAACTCCTTTCCTCTCAAGCCCTTCCTGCATTTTCCTTCACTGTTTAAACATCTTCCCTGTCAATAACTCAGTCTGTTAACTTGTGAGTAGTCTTTGATTCTTCTTTCTCCCATGCCCCCACATCAAGCTGTGTTTTTCTTTCTATTGTTTCTAAAAATCTGACCTTTATCATTCTGTACACCCTGCAAAAAAGTCTTGTCGCTCATCTCATATTTTAATTACTGTAATATCCTTTTTCACTGGCTTCCCTGACAGGCTACAGCAGAGCCCCCTGCAGCAGAGTCTAACCAGCTGTTAGCCCTGACAAAGGCTAACAGCTGGCTGGCTGGCATGCAGTGGCTGCAGCTGGCCCAGCTGCAGGGAATGAATGGCAGAACAGCATGGAGCATGGGTCTACCACTGCCTGCATCACTCCACACAGAGGTGCCACTACTGCTCCCACTGGCATTCTCCTGCACCCACAGTTTTTTCTCCTCCTCGATGTCCGGTGCTAAGTCCCTACCGAACAGGGACAGTGCTCCACAAAATTAGGTCTGGCTTTAAACTGGATGAATGGCCTCCCTACCTGTGACACACAACTCACCCCCATAGGTGAAAAGAATAATGTCACATGACTGGCAGGTCATGTGACTATATCAGGTTTTCCAGGGCTACATGCCACAGAAGCCTGGGATTACTGTAGAAATCAAACTGGCTGAAGGAAAAGCCTCAGGAGGGAGTTTTGTTTCCTTTCAAACTCTTAATAATCTCAACTTCAAGAAGGGTATTATGAGACACACAATGTCTATGTGGAATTACTGAGGTGCTAAAGAGGGGGAAACTGAGGCAGTGGCAAGCCAGAGCCCAGACCGCCTAAGCAATGCTGTGACATTTTAAAAATACCTACATATTGGCCTCTCTCTCTACTAACCACAGATATTTTGTTGATATATTAAGCTTCCTTTATTAATTGCCTGGTTCTTACTTTCTAACCCCTATTCATTGCCAACTACCCTCTCCTCAATGTTCTCTGTATTTTTAAATTGCTGCTAAATTTCTCCCCTCTTAATCAGGAAGCCTGTTTCATTTTATTTTTTGAACTAAACTTGAAAATACCATTTTCCCATGTCTGACATACAGTGGCTTTTTGTGCATCCAGTAGATGCTTTTAAATCAACTCCCAATTTTTGTTCGCACTCCTGTTTCCGTTACAATGTTTGCTGCTACCAATTCATTTAATTAATTATAATGAACAGAACATTTTTGCCTTTGGAAAACTGATCCCCTTAAAGCACTATTTATATAGGTGCAGCTGGTAGCACTGCGTATTACTACGGTTGCCTAATACTTGCCACTATAAGACCGTTTTCACTTGCTTATAACTTTGCCAAACTTTTCCAACCTAGGCGTCTGCCTCAGGCTGATTTATTTGTTTTTGAAAATTTCTGCCAAAAAATTCAGCCATTTTTGAGAGCAAGGCTAGGGAAAGAACAGTTACTTATCATACAGTAGCTAGGTTCAAGATGTTTTGGCCACAAATTCCAGCTTGGTGTGCATGCACTGGATGTGTGTAAGCTCATATTTTTGAACAGCAGTCTCTTTTGGAGCCATGTCTGACCTGGAAGCCCTTGTAACTACCATAGCTGAGATTGTAAGAGTAGAGGTGCCTCAACTGCCTCTGTTTCGCTGCTGGTAAGAAACCCCATATGACAAAACTCCAAATTAGCAAGGACAGAGAGCAAGCTGTGGAATCTGTGTGGACAGCACATCTCAAAGAACCACCATTAGCGTAAAGTAACCATTCTTTCTTCTGCAGGACAGCTGCGGAAGAGGCCAAGGGATGTGGTTGATAAAACTGTTCTCTTCCTTGGTGGCTCTGAAGAGTGTTGCTGTGCCTTGTGTCTATATAACAATTGCTATTGCTCTCATTTGTGTAGAAGCTGTCAAATACAACTCCAGCAAACAAAGGGTCAACTTCTGCATCTTTTAATGAGCACAGGGCCTTCTTCGTGACACTATTAAGTGGTTTGTTGCTCTGAAAGGGTAAGCCCTATATGATCACGTGGGATGCCAGACACTTACAGACAGGATGACCTCCTTTTTATCATGGCCATAGCCATGATCTTTGTTGTATCTGATACATCCAGCACTGTTTGGAGTACTTCTATAGCGGTAAACTGGCCTTCTGGTCTGAGATTTTAGCTCTTCCTAATATTCCTTGGGGAACTTGTCTACTATGGTCGACAACTTGTCCCATAATAAAAAGGCATACTTCAAAATAAGTGCCTGATAATTAGCAACTCTTAGATTGAGACTGAGGAGTATACTTTTCAACCTAAAATGTTCAACTTGGAATTTCTCTCTCAGGAGAAAGGTTTATGCTGTTGCTTTGATTTCTCGTGAAAGGCTTGGGGGGTTAAAAGTAGTATTCGTATCCCTTACACAGCACCTGGTATCTCCTATCTGCTCAACTGGAGGTCACACAGGTAGATGCAAGAATGTGGCATAATCGTCTTTTCCATTTCCAAAGGGCCTTCATTGAAGGGTAAAGCCATTCTTCCTGACAAAGGCGCAGAATATTTAACTCATAATACAAGAAAAACATTAGTGGAAACATTGGATATCCAGTTAACCACCTTATCAGGTCTTGAAAAAAATGGTTACTCACCTTCTTGTAACTGTTGTTCTTCATGATGTGTTACTCATATCCATTCCAATTAGGTGTCTGTGCGCCACGTGCACAATCGTCAGAAAGTTTTTCCCCTAGCAGCACCCGTCAGGTTGCCTGTGGAGCCCCCTGCAGTGGCACCTCCATGGTGCTCAATATAAGACCCTGCTGACCCAGCGCCTCCTCAGTTCCTTCTTGCCGGCTACTCCAACAGAGGGGAAGGCGGGTGGTTTTGGAATGGATATGAGCAACACATCTCTAAGAACAACAGTTACGAGAAGATCAGTAACCATTTTTTCTTCTTCAAGTGCTTGCTCATAGATTCCAGTTAGGTGACTCCCAAGCCTTACCTCGCTGGTGGGGTTGGAGTTATGGAATCACAGACTGGAGCACTGGTCTGCCGAATGCCACATAGTCTCTAGCAGGCTGGAAAAAGTGTGCATGGAGGACCACATCACAGCCCTGCAGATCTCTTGGATCAGCACCGTCGAGGAGGCCTGCGCCCTTGTGGAATGGGCTGAGAGCTGGCACGTTGGCCAATTCGTAGCAGGTGCGGATGCAGGAGGTGGTCCACAATGAGATCCTCTGCGATGAAACCGCAAGACCTTTCATGCAGTCTGCCATCCGAAAATCGGACCAGCTATTCATGGCGAATGGCTTTGTGCATTCGATGTAAAAGGAAAGTGCCCGAACGTCCAGTGAGTGAGTCTTTGTTCCCAGCTGCTCACATGAAGTTTAGGATAAAAAACAGGCAGGAAAATGTCCTGGTTGGAGTGAAACTGGGACACAACTTTTGGAATGAAAGCAGGGTGAAGTCTAAGCTGCACCTTGCCCTTAAAGAAAACCGTGTAGGGAGGGTCAGAGATGAGGGCCTTAAGTTCTGAGACCCTCCTTGCCAAGTAATGGCGACTAGAAAGGCAACCTTCCATGACAAGTACAGAAGTGAACAAGTTGCCAGCGGCTCAAATGGGGGCCCCATCAGTTTGGAAAGAACCAGGTTGAGGTCCCACCTGGGGATCGGCTGCCAAATCTGTGGGTACAGACACTCCAGATCTTTGAGGAAGCGAACAACCATGGGGTTGGTGAAGACAGAGCACCCTGCCATTCCCGGGTGGAATGCAAAGATAGCTGCTTAGAGGCCTGCAACGGCAGAGCACAGCTCTGAGAGCACTAGATTGCAAACCTTTTTGACTTAGCCAGATAGGTGGCCCTAGTGGAGGGCTTCCTGCTACCAAGCAGGACTTCCATAACAGACTCCGAGCACATGAGTTCCGTGGGGTTTAAGTCATGAAGATTCCAGGCTGTGAGGTGAAGAGACTGGAGGTCTGGGTGACGAAGGCAACTGTGGTCCTGGCTAATCAAGTCTGAAAGTAGCAGCAACCTGATCAGGGCGTCCAATGAAATTTCCAGGAGCATGGTGTACCAATGCGGGAAGGGCCATCCTGGTGTCAGCATTATTACCGTCGCCATCTCCCTGCGGATTTTGAGCAGGTCCTTGTGCACAAGCAGAAATGGCGGGAATGCATACAGCAACTGATCTGATCAGGGAGGAGAAAAGCGTCCGCAAGGGAGCCCTGGCTGTGGTTTTGAAAGGAGCAGAACTCTGGGCACTTCCTGTTGCTCCGAGTAGCGAACAGGCCGAAGTGAGGAGTTCCCCACCTCTGGAAAATGGCGTGAATGACATCCAGCTGGATGGACCACTCGTGGTTGTAGAAGGATCTGCTGAGGTAGTCCACTAGCTTGTTCTGTGAGCCTGGGAGGTATGTCACCTCCAGGTGAATGGAGTGGGCTATGCAGAACTCCCACAGCTGGAGGGATTCCTGACACAGGCGAGAGGAACGGGTCCCACCTTGCTTGTTTATATAAAACATTGCAGTTGTGTTGTCTGTCATGACTCCCACGCACTAACCCTGCAGGTGAGCCTGGAAGGTTTGGCACGCTAGCCGTACAGCCCTCAACTCCTTGATGCTGATGTAGAGCGAGAGCTCGTGCTGGGACCAGAGGCCCTGTGTCTGAAGGTCCCCCAGCTGTGCGCCCCACCCCAATGCTGATGCGCCCATTACCAGGTATGGGGAGGACTGGGGCCTGTGGAAGGGGACTCCTTTGCACACGTCCTGCAGGTTGAGCCACCAGCCGAGAGACTGGAGGACCTGCGCCAGAAGGGGGACCATTAAGTCCAGACTGTTGCACCCCAAGGCAATGGCTGACACAAGCCAAGCCTGGAGAAGTCTGAGGTGCAACCTGGCATGCTGAACCACGCATGCGCACAATGCCAAATGACTGAAGCCTCGGGCAGCCCGGGCCGTGATGTTGGGATACAGTCTGAGGCCTTGTATGATCTCAGACATTGTTTGGAAACTGGCCTCCAACAGGAACGTCCTGGCCTGACCAGAGTCCATCACTGTCCTGATAAACTCTATCCTTTGCGTTGGCACCAGGGTTGACTTGCTCTCATTGAGAAGGCCCAGCCTGTCAATGGCATCCACCTGATCCCTGGAGTGCTCCTGCCTTCGATGAAGGAAGACTACCACAACCGATATACACTTGGTGAATACTCGGGGGGCTGTCAACAGGCCAAATGGAAGGACAGTGAATTGGTAATGGTTGTGGTTGACCACAAACCTGAGGAACCGACTGTGAGCAGGACGTATAGATATGTGGAAGTATGCATCCTTGAGGTCGAGGGCGGTATATCAGTCTCCCGGATCCAGAGAAGGGATAATGGAGTTCAGGGAGACCATGCAAAACTTCAACTTTCTTATGAGTACGTTGAGGCCTCGCAGGTCTAGAATGAGACCTCCCTTGGCTTTGGGGATTAGGAAATAACAGGAGTAGAATCCCTTGCCCCTTAGCTCCTGAGGAACCACCTCCACTGCCCCTCCGGCAAGAAGCGTCTGCAACTCCTGCATGAAGAGATGCTTGTGAGAAGGGTCCCTGAAGTGGGATGGGAATGGGGGGGTGGGAGGGAGGGGAGGAGCAGAATTGCAGAGAATATCCCACTTCTACTGTGAGAAGAACCCAGATGATGTTATTTGGGAGCAAGCACGGTAAAAGTGAGATAGACGGTTCAGGAAGCAGGGATGAGGATCTGGCCCATTGGCTGGTACGGTGTCCCCAGGCACACCTTCAAAAGGCCTGCTTAGAGCCCAAGGAAGCGCGCACCTGGTCCTGGTTAGACGAGCACTGGGACAGCTTGCGCCTGCCATTCCTGCCACACTTCCTAGCTAAGTCCTGTCTAGGGCATGGCTGGTAGGGGTGCTGTGAGGGCTGACGTTTGAAGTGTTTCTGCTGACTGGCTGGGGTATGCACCCCTAGCAACTTCAGCATAGTCCTAGAGTCTTTAAGGCTATGCAGCTGGAGTCATACAAGAACGAGGGGAGCACCTGCGCAAGCAAACCGCAGTTTCAGCGACCATCACGGGTGGTAAGAAGGAACTGAGGAGGTGCTATGTTGGCAGAGTCATATATTGAGCGCCATGGAGGTGCCTTTCCAGGGGGCTCCACAGCCAACCTGATGGGTGCTGTTAGGGGAAAAACTTCCCCATGACTGTGCACGTGGCGCACACACCCTAAGCTCATCGATGGAGGATGAAATTGGAGAAATAGTCGCCTAGTTGAGAGAAGCAAAAAATAGCTAGAGGTTGTTGTTGATCAGGGTAAGGTCATCTCAGCTGAACTCCTGCTCTCCTTACAGCAATTGATGATGTGCTTGGGATAGGTGCTAGGGCAGGCTCTCCTATAAAGCCAGCGGAGAGTATTTTCATTTTTGACTCAAAAAGGCATGTGTGGAGTACATTCTGAAAAAGAGTAACTTAATATTTCCTATAGCAAAAGGAGGTAATTGCTAATTACAGCCATGTTTCAGTTCCCAAAATGATATATTTCCAAGGCAAAAAGCATGAACTCCTAAAGGCACAATACTTAGCTAGAATACAAATCAAGTTCTCTTGATGCCATTATCCATAAATAAGGCTATGTTTTAGTCACGGATATTTTTAGTAAGAGTCATGGACAGGTAACAGGCAGTAAACAAAAATTCATTGCCAGAGACCAGTCCATGACTTTTAATATATACCCCTGACTAAAACGTGGGGGGGGGTGGCCCTGACGGCACAGCGCGTGCTCGGGGGAAGGAGGGGGGGGAAGGAGGGAAGGGGAGGACTGGGGTTAGTGGAGCTGGGGCAGGTTCCCTACCCAGCTCCTGGGAAGCAGCGATCTCCAGCTCCTAGCTCCACATACTGCCTCTGCTCCACCCCAAGCCCCAGTTCTGCAGCTTGCATTGGCTGGGAACTGCGGCCAATCGAAGCTGCGAGGGCCGTGGCAGCACATGGAGCTAGGAGCTTAAGGAGGGGAGTTCATGTCACCCTTCCAGGGAACCCCCCCAGGTAAGCACCACCCCACACCCCAATCCCCAGTCCTGACCCCCCCCCGCCCCAAACGCCTGCTGCTGGGGGTAGAGGGGCCTGAGACTGCCCCAACAGCAGCCGGTGCGACTGGCCCAGGGGCTGTCCAAGCTGCTCAGGCAGCTTCCGGGCCAGCCGCATGGGCTGCTCCAGAAGTCACGGAAAGTCACGAAATCCATGACAAATATGCAAAAAGAAGAACAGGAGTACTTGTGGCACCTTAGAGACTAACAAATTTATTAGAGCATAAGCTTTCGTGGACTACAGCCCACTTCTTCGGATCCGAAGAAGTGGGCTGTAGTCCACGAAAAGAAGTGGGCTGTAGTCCACGAAAGCTTATGCTCTAATAAATTTGTTAGTCTCTAAGGTGCCACAAGTACTCCTGTTCTTCTTTTTGTGGATACAGACTAACACGGCTGCTACTCTGAAACATGACAAATATGGAGCCTTATCCATAAACTGTATCTAGCTTTAAACAACCCCTTTCTTAAAGGGAATTTTTTTAAAATACACATCAAGAATTTTGTGTTATCAAGGTACATGACAGTTTAGAGGAAGCTTATAATGGAATTATAAAGTATGCAAATATATATTGTACTCTTAAAAAAATTAAGGGCTTACCTAAAAACTTCTTATTCAATATCCTATATCCTCTCCCACTTTCTAAACTTTGGGGGGGGGGGGGGCGGAGGGTGTTATTTAATAAACAAACAGCATGCAAGTGCTCTTAACTGGGAAGTACTCAATTCAGTCTGTTACTCAAAACCACCGAACAAAATCAAAGTTAAAGTGGGAACACAATAGTGAATTACCCAACAATTAAATTCCTGAATACTGGGTAAAGTCTAAATTAAAGAAGTTAATTAAAACAGATTCCAGTTAATTCAGCTAATTTCCAGGCTATCCAAATTAGTTTCCATAGCCACAATTTTTTCCATACTGCCAAAGTTATGGTTTACTCTGGTATTGAAATCTGAACAGATATCTTTACATTACTTTAGCCAGAAGCAATACAGTTGATGAAAGACCCAGGTCTTTTAGGCTACTTCTGGCCTCAGCAAAATATTCATGCAGACGTCTACCCCAATGATCCACACTCCTAGCACAGCTAGCTGGAAAATGGATCTCAGTCAACACAAACATGAAGCCACAAATTCTGAAAGAAGAGAATTTACAAATTCCTCACTTTTTAAAATTACTGTGTGTATATAAATACAGATGAATAATAAATTTCAGTAGCACACAATAAGTCAATGGTACGCCCTCATGTGGAACAGTGTGTGCAGTACTGATCATCTCAAAAAGGATATTACAGAATCAGAAGGGTTTCAGAGAAAGGCCACTGATTTAGACAATGACAATTCTTGTATTCTTCATACCGTTCCTTGTGCATCTGGACACCTTATTTGCTTTTTTAATTACTGCTGAACACTGACTAAAGATCTTCATTGAGGGTTTTTTCTTATTATACCTTCCTCTGAATCAGCTTGTGTTGGCCACTGTTGCAGACAGGATACTGGACTAGATGGAACACAGGAATTAACGTACCAGATCAGACCTATGTTCTTTTATTTAAGACTTCTAACATGTCCTGAAAGCTATCCAAAATTTTAAAACCAGTTTTAGGCTTTGCATACCTTTAATTTCATGAAGGCTTGTTTCCCAGCTTGAACCCAGTAAGATAGGCAATGACAAGAGAGATGTTGCCTTTAATTTTTCCATGTCTTTACAAAATCCCTTTTAAGTTAAGTTTTATAGTGTCAGCGTTTTAGGGGAATTTTTAATAGGGTACAACTGCTCACATACACAGGACCCTCCCTACAGCAAGAGAAATTGTCTCAGACCCTGAACCAATTAAAAAGTTTAATCAATTTTATTAATCGTGCCAACAAAAACTAGAACCACTTCAGCTGATATAGACTGGGATGGTAACAGCTGGCTTGCTAAATCAACAGCTGGCTCGCTAAATCAACAGCTGTTAGAACCTGCTGATAAGAAGGCTGGTATTGAACAGGACTCCAAGTAGATTAATCTGAATAGGAACAAGTTCACTCTTGTGTTTACCTAATGACAGGTTTTGTAGTAATGAGACAAACTCCTAGAATGCCAGAAAAGCTACTGGGTATGGAAAAATTGTTCATCTTCCAGCAGAGAAGAGCTGCTACTACCAATATAGGAACATTTGACAACACAGAGGAAACCACTGCACATGACAAAGATATATTGAAAAAGATCATGGAACTAACATATGCTGGTAACAATACCACTGATGGATACCTGGCACACTAGTGCTAAAAATATAATTTCAGCACATCTTCTTCATTTCATTTATCCATACTAGGAACCCTACTGAGTTGGTTAGACAAACATTCTGGATTTAGAGTATTTAAAAGGAAGTGGCAACAATACTGTATAGATTTTACTCAAGCTGTGCACCTTCATGTGCACTTGAAAGGCAGGTATGGTCTTGGGTACAAGTACTACAACATATGACCTTTTCAAACTTGTACTTTACTTACTGAAATAATAGCAAAGTAAATTACTGCTTGTTTTTTAAAAAGTTATTTTTAGTGCAACTGACTCTTTCCGGGAGACCTTCCGGTTAGATTTAGTGTGGAGTAATTGAGAGGCAAAGGCGAGGAGAGCACAAAGAATGAGTATCAGAAAATCATGACTGACATGTACATACAAGTTTTGCCCAGAAAGTTGGCTACATTGTTCAATAACATACAGAAGACTATAAGCAATGTTTGTGGAAAAGAAAGTTATTTTGAGGGGTTATTTGTTTGAAGCTTTTTTTTTTTTTAAAAAAACATTATTCCAACTGGGTGGAGAGGGGAAGATGATGCTACTATAGGTTTGTTTTTTCCTGTCTCCATTTGTGTTAAGGGGACTTTTATTCCCTGATAACAGAAGGAACGTAGAAAATTTCAGTTTTGATACAACTATATTTAATACAGTATTTTATTGATGTTTGAATAAAAATAAATGTTTTCTAAACTAAGTGAAATATTGTCTTACTGTAGGAAATAAGATATGCCACAAACACCAATAGCATTTTTACAAAAATGTGCCTCAAAGTGACAATTCTATGACAAATGCCCACAGGCAATATTGTAGATCTTAATGACTTCAGTAGATTATATGGAAGATTGTCTCTGCACCTTTAATCTTAAATTTCATTATCCAACCCATCTTTATAGCAAGGTGGATTAGATTTTTATAAACATTTAGATGAAAGAAATTTTCAAAGTGACAAAAAATGCTTCAAAAGAATTTTAACAAGACCATAGAATTTTAAAAAGATTAAAGTAAGGGCTAAAATCAGACCCTACCATTCTGGGAAATAACAGCAGAACAGTTATCTAATTCAGCATCTTTTCCAAATAACAGTTGCAGCATGTCCTGGGGCTGCCACAAGCCTACAACAGCTCACCATGGGTGGGGGGAGGAGGGAGAAAAATCAATCTACATTACACAACTAAGTAGATGTACTTAGACCTACTAACCGCGCTGTCTTCACTGCGGTGAGTCGACTGCTGCTGCTCCCCTGTCAACTCAGTCTGTGCCTCTCGCGGCAGTGGAGTACAGGAGTTGATGGGAGAGCGCTTGGGAGTCGATTTATCGCGTCTAGACTAGACGCGATAAAATCGACCCCCCCCCGGATCGATCGCTGCCTGCCGTTACCTACTACTTCAGTTACCTACTATTTCCTTCAGTGTGACTATCTGCCCTTAGGGTCAACATCCAAAAACTGTCACCCAGTGTGTTTCACAATGTAAGCAGCTTGAGGACAACTAAGAGCATGCAATTTTTTTTATTTTTATTATGCTATAAAATGGTGAATGATGTCTCTTATTTCCTAGTTTTTTTTTTTTCTTTTTTGTTTACTGTTTACAGTATTGTAGCCATGCTGGTCCCAAGATATGAGAGAGACAAGATAGGTGAGGTGGTAACTTTTATTGGGCCAACTGCTGTGGGTGGAAGGGACAAGCTTTTGGGCTAGCCTACACAGAGCTCTTCCTCAGGTGAACTGAAGATTTCTGTGAAGCTTGAAGCTTGTCCCTTACACCCACAGCAGTTAGTCCAATAAAAGTTGTTACCTCACCTAGCTTATGTGTCTTTTTTTTTTTTTTTTTTTTTTTTTAAACTGGTGATTTGTCTCTAGCTCTATTTGGATGGGAATTCAAATTCCATTGAAGTGCACAAAAACAGTCAAACTTTATTAAATAACGGTATCTTAAAAGTGATGAATACATAAGAAAAAAGTTTATCAAACTATGTTTTGTTTTTAAAACGGAGTAAAATTAAACAAAGACTGTACAGTATACTCCTGATTATCTGAATAGCATGAGAGAGAGAGAAAGATTGTATTTGGATAACAGGGAGTTCAGATTTGGAGAAGGCAGGAGCCATTCAGCAACAGAGTGGCCTCCCCCACAGCTGGGGGTCCTGTCCTCCTCCTCATAGTCCTGGCCACAGGATCTCTGATCTGCCAGCTCACTCACTCCCATGACAGTGAGGCTGCAGAGGACTTCTTCACACTGCACAGAGCCAGTGACACCCAACCCCAGAAGGGGCAAGATGTGGAGCAGAGCAAAGATCCCTGGACGGAACTCTGCCTTGTCAGGAGGATTGCAGTCTTCCCTTAATCTTGCACCTGCAAGGATCAGGTGTCATGAGCCCTTCAACAGCCCAGGGAGCCCTCTGCAGCTCAACCATTTCCTGCACTGCCACATAAGCCATTCAACTTATTACATATATATGTAGTTAATTAACTGAACTGATAGTTTCTGGTCACCATGTCCTTCAAGTTTTTAGAACGAGAAAGGTTCTCATACTTAGGGTTTGTCTACACTGGCACTTTACAGCGCTGCAACTTTCTCACTCAGGGGAGTGAAAAAACAGCTGCAAGTTTCAGCGCTGTAAAGTGCCAGTGTAGCCATTGCCCCAGCACTAGTAGCTACTCCCCTCGTGGGGGTGGGGTTTTTTTATAGCGCTGGGAGAGCTCTCTCCCAGTGCTATGCGGTGACTACACAAGCCAGGTTAAAGTGCTGCCACCAGGGAAGACGTGTCCTCAGTTTTTATTTTGAGACTGAAAGAACACAAGTTTTCTTACTTTTTTCATCTCTCAACTTTGAATGAACTAGTCACTAAAAAAATAGAAAAGAAAATATTGTCTCTGAACCTGAAAAAGAGGGTACTGTTATCAAATGCTGGTTCAGCACTTCAACAAACTCAGGTTCTAGGTGCTTAGCCAGTAACTTCCACCAGCTTAGTGGCTGGACTCTCTTTAAAAATTGGCAGCAAACACGTACTAATATTTTTTAAATTTAATTTAAACTATTTTGATAAATTAGAGAGAGTTTAGGCTTTAACATATCTTGTCAATTTCAAATTTAGTTTTCAACTGTTTATATTCAAAAACTAAACCTGTATATAAGTTAAACAAAAAAATCCTATTTAAATTAAAAAAAAATCAGATTTTTGATATTTTAAGATCAATTTTTATCCACCCTGCCTACTGTATCAGAGTCACAAATCAGAAGTCAACAAAAACAACAGCACACAAAACTATATGTTGAAGAACTGAAACCTGTACCTGAGAATAGGTAAATCCTGGGACTATTTTAAATCCCTTTAAGGTTGGGAAACTGTCAAGGTGATGTCCCCTGATAACTCTGGAGTTTAAAAACCATAAACTAACGCTAAGTTGTTCTAACACCCAATGAACTCAAGGGTTCATGCCAACAGAAGTGTCTTGTATTAGTTATACCAGTGGAACAAGTGCAAGCTAATCAGATTGCTAGACAGACCCTCATTTACTAAATACAGCCAGAAAACTCAATATTGCTCGAGCACAATATAGTTTTTAAGAAATTACTTTTATAAAGTGCTCACTTGCATGAGAAACACAAAACCCACTTTATAACAATTAAGAACATAGCTATTCAAAAGTAATTACAGTGAACTGGTTCTGCTACAGAAACAATCAAATGAGTTATTCAGAAATGCATAGCAGTAAGACAAATACAATACAACATAAAACAGAATGAAGTGTTCCATAATACAAGTTAACTCTATGCTTCAAGCACTCTATGAAGCACAAAGCCAAAACCTTTTAAACCACTTGAGAAGCACAGATATTCAATATAGTTACTTTGTGAAGTGTTTTTACTGCTTTCATAAGCTATTTTCAAACAATTAACCAGTGAATCATTGGTGACCCAGGCAGTTATACAAAACTTTTGAACAGTCAGAACTTATCAGCTGGATGTCTTCCTTCATGCCAAATTTACAGAAGAGGAAATATCCTATTGAAAAGTTTTAGTGGTTTTCTATGAGCACGAAGTGGGAGTAGTTTTATGTAATAAATTCCATGGTAGAAAACAATAAGTCACTGCAACCATTTTATAAGGGTTGCATTAGATTTTTAGATGTTCTATGGATCACCAAAATCTCCAGACATAAAACCAATTATTGCAATAACTATATTACCAATGACTATATTAAACTAGATAACACAAGAGAAGCTATTTTCGTCACTGCCATAGCTGACATTGTAACAAACTAAAATGTTCAAGATTATTTTCTATAGCGCCATTCATGTGTTGACAGAACTTCGTGTCAAGCAGAAGCTTGCTGTGGCTCCAGGTGAGGGCAAGAATCTAGCAATACGGAACAAACTGCAGATCAAGGCCTAAGATACCTGAATTTCCAAAAATCACTATAGTGAATAATTCCAATAGCTTTTTTTTTTTTTAATGTCAATTTTCCTCCAAGACATTAAACAAACTCCCATTAAGAACATGCCATGAGAGAGTCACAAATTAATTTTTACAACTAAGGGATCATCATACAAGAATGGTTTAATGTGAAATTACGGATAACTGATATATATGTTATGCTATTACAATTATTTTTTACCTGTTATGACAGGATCAATATCTTACTTGAAAATAAAACTTCAGCTTTCTTAGCATTTATTTTCTTGTAGTAGCAGACAAACTTCCTTTCCCTAGACTCCCCAAACATGTTCCTATTTCAATAGCATTGGGTCAAATTCAGCCCTGACACAAATAGATGCCATGCCATTTAATTTCCAGAACTGAATCTGGTCCAACATCTTTTCACTTTCTGATGTAATTATCATTGCAAAGATAAGGTAACTTTTCAACCATCTGTATCTATACAACTTTTGGCCAAGATGTACTAGGTAAACAAGGTTGGGCCAGACTATTACTTTGATGGGAGACCGTTTTATATTTTATCAGATTGCTTCTGGTTATTGTTTCGCATCTCACCCTAATCCTTAACATCAGTGACAATTTTAAAATAAATAAGCTTGATTTGGCTAATTACATTCTGCCCACATAAAAGTTACATCTGTAGTTGCAACTGGAAAAGAAATTAGTTTCTTGACCTAAATTGCTGTATGGTACTGCTGATTTTAATCTTACAAGGGGATTAATGGTGGATGAAGTGAGATTTACACATAGCAATATACAGTGGCATCCTGTGAAGTCTTCACATTTGCTTTTGCAAGTAAACGTTACTATAGTATTCCCTATATTAAATAAGCTATACACTGGAAAAGCTGTTCCAAACCTGCAACTCAGAATGACATTAATTTGAGGGGCAGTGATGTTACACTTTAATTATTTTATTTTTGCATATTATTTTAAATGGGAAAGTAAACACTTCATGGAAACAAAATTTTTTGTTTTTGTACAGAATCTACCTCAACAGTACCCCAATTCTAACTAGGGCCCTAGAGCACTACCACAATAAAAATAAGACGTTTCCTTGGTGCCGTACCAGTATTGTTACTGACGAAGCCAGTGAGGAAATTGAGTGACTGACAGGTTCCCTCCAGTGTGTGTCCCCTATTGAAAATTCCAGGGGAAGTGGGCAGGTGTAAGCCCACCCACGGCTAAAAGACCCTCCCCCAGCCTTTGGGGAGGATCCACTGAGCCCAGGAACTCAACTGATTACGGGGGACAACAAAAAAGAAAACAAGGGCATGTGTGAAGGTCATAGGTCAAAAAGAGAGAACCTAAAGGGGACACCGAGCAGAGAACCCCAGACAGCGCCCACTGCTCCTTGAAGGTGTCAAGGGAGCCAGCGGATGCCACCCAGAGGAACTCCACCCAGATGCGTGAACGGAGGGAGGACTGGAAATAGGCCTCCCAGTCGCAAAGAACCCCCTCAGCCAACCTTCTCTCCCTGGTGTTATAGATGGCCACAGCCAGGAGGAGGCTGACGAGGAGGCCCCGCGATTTCGTGTGGCCACGGATAGGGTGTGCGTAAATGAGAAGATGGGGGAGAAAAGTGCAGCCAAAAACTTAATAAAAGATTGAGGAGCCGGAATAGGAGCTGTAACCTACCACACTCCAGATAAACGTGCACCAGGGTCTCCCTCACACCACAGAAGGGATAGGCATTAGGGACAGGTGAAACGCGACAAGTACACACCGGTGCTCATGGCCAACCAATATCCCGGGGGGGGGGGGGGGGGGGGGTGATGTATGTGTGTGTGGCGCATATTTGTAAGGTTGCAAGCTGTACATAAATAGGAAAAATTGGGAATCTGCATAAAAGAAAGAACAGACTAAAAGGCAGAGAAGAAATTATGTCCAACAATCTTCAATGAGTGCCTACAAGTTTGATGTTTAAACTTGGGCAAAGGTTT
The DNA here is from genome assembly GCF_027887155.1 of Malaclemys terrapin pileata. Lineage (NCBI taxonomy): Eukaryota > Metazoa > Chordata > Testudines > Emydidae > Malaclemys > Malaclemys terrapin. The sequence goes on from NC_071509.1 coordinate 98,158,269, forward strand.
CAGTTTTTGATACCAAAGATATTTGCTAATTAGTCCACTGTTAGGTTCAGAAACAGCTTCTCCCTATATGTGTATTTGACCACAATGTTTGTACAGTCCCCTTTTTCATCTTTTTTCACACAGCAGAAATGGAGAACACACTTATTTTAAAAAAACAAAAAACTTAAATTGCAGTTGTAAGACAACAAAAAATTGGCAGGGGGATTCAGGGACAAGCGCTGTACCTGAAATCAGTCCAGTGTCAAAAATTTCAAGTTGAAATAGAGATCTGTTTAATGTCAGTGGTTTGCATCTGGCCCAAGAGGATACTGACTGAAAACTCCTATCCTCTGAAAGATGGCAGTTTATGGTAAACAAGTTTGTCATTTCAATCCAGTTCCCCTGCTAGCAATCTGCACACAGAAATCAAATACTCTATAGTGACTAAGACTGAAATAACTTTATATCTACAGACAGGGAGCCCCTACACCTTAAAGAAATAGGCACATCTATCAGGAAACTTGCATTGCAACCGTCTGCACGATACACTGTGCTACCAATGAACAGTTGAAATCCCCAAAACTACCGAGTCAATTGCTTTCATTAATATTTACATTTAAAACTAATTTTTAAAACTTTAAACTTGAACCATGGATTTTATCAGGTGCTTTATCACGTAATTATATAAAAATGATCTACAAAAGTCAATTGGGTTACTATTTGTTAAAAAAAGAAGAACAGGAGTACTTGTGGCACCTTAGAGACTAACAAATTTATTAGAGCATAAGCTTTCGTGGACTACAGCCCACTTCTTCGGATGCATATAGAATGGAACATATAATGAGGAGATATATATACACACATACAGAGAGCATAAACAGGTGGGAGTTGTCTTACCAACTCTGAGAGGCAAAAGAGAAATGAAGTAAAAACATTACAATATTTATTTTGCTACTGCTACATCTCAGAAATCCCCAAATCTTGCAACTAGCACTTTAAAAGCTGTAGCATAATCTATCTCCTAGCTGGTAAAGGAGGAGCTACCTGAAATTCACAAAAAGTATTTACTCAGTGTAAACAGTAGTACTGAATCTACTACCATCAGCTCCATACCATGATTAACTTTGAGAGTAACTCTTTTCTAACTAAGTAACTTTTCATTCACTGCAAAAATACTTAATAACCAGAGTAAATATCGGGTGTCTAGTTTAAAATCTAAATGTATTAAGAAATTTATGGGTTACAAGGAATTATGGGTAATATCCTTCCAAACTTATTTCGTTGAAAATACTTAGCACTGACTTTGGAACCACTAAAATTTCTAAACAAAGAGCCTCCAGAGTTTGGGAATTTGCAAAAGAGAAACTAAAGCGCGAAGAAATTAAATATTAAAGGTTTCAAACAATCAGAACAGGATTAAATTACGGGCAAACCACTTGAGTTCACTCACGCAGTCACCCACATGGTTTGCATAAACTCAGGAATAAAAAGACATCATCCTGTTTTAAACCTCAATTTGGTTGTTCGGCCCAGCAAACTGTAATACGACTACAAATCCACTCTCTTAAGCCCACCTCCCTCCCTGCCCAGAGTAAAAGGACGGGGACAGACCACACCTCTCCACGCTCATTTTCCTAATCTGTCCATGCATGTAAAATGAGTGTGTGTGAACGCGTCGACGACTCTTGGAAACAAATACCTTGGCCTGACACACGCCGAGGCGCCGGCGATTTAAGGCAACCGCTGCTACGTTGTACAGCAAAGGGACAGTGTGTTTAAAAAAAACCAGTTCCCAACCCGGACAGATTCAGCCAGCGGCAGCGAAACTATTTTCCCGTCGGACTCTGGGAGCGGCTCTCCCAGCTCGTCCTCCCCAACCCCGCCCGACTCCCTTCCCCTCGCCCCACACCTGAGTCCTGCAGGACGAGCTGGGTGTCCGCTGCTGCCGGGGACGGGCTGTTGGGGATAGGTTTTCTCCTGATCCAGGGGTTTTCCTTAGGCAGGGGGGCCTCCACCACCTGCCGCCGTTTCTCGTCCTGCCCTGGGGGATCCGCCTCTCGGCTACCGCTGCTCTCCCCGGTTTCATCCACCTGCGGCAGCACCTGGCTGGGCTCCGGCAGCTCCTGTCCCGTCTCCACCAACTCCCGGGAGCGAGTCTGTCCCGAGCCCCCGCCAACCTGCTGCTCCGGGGGCGCTACGGACACTCGGGCGGCTGCGGACATGCCGAGGGGCCGGGCCGCTGCCGGCCCCCCAGGCTCCAACGGGGATGAGGCGGTAGCTGCGCGGCTCAGGCGTGGTGACGGACCGACTGCGCTGGGGAGCCGTCTTCTCCGCTCGGCGCCGCCCGCCGGCCCCGTCAGGTCCCCCGGGGTGGGAAGGGATCGCTGTCAGCCTTCCCCGTCCCCCCAGCCCGGCCCGCGGCTGGCGTCGCTCATTCACCGCGGATGGTTCAACTGCCACGCTCCGCTCCCCGCCTGATACCGAACCGCGGGGCGGGGGGCGTCTCTGCCGCTCCCTCCTCCCGGCCCGGCTGTTCCCTTACAGAGCCGCCGCGGCCTGCCCGGCCCCTGCCTCGCCTGTGGGGGGGCGGAGACAGCGGCGGGGACGAGGAGGGGGATGAGAGCGGCAGGCAGCCTCTGTAACACCAACGCTAGGGTAGGGCGGAGCCTCCGGCCACTCCAGTGCGTTATGACCTCACAACGGCCGGCGCCGGAGCCCGGCAGCGCGTGCCTCGTCTTCGGCCCGCGCGTGCTTCCGGCGCTCTAGGGCGGAGCAGCCAGTAGCGGCCCCCGATAGCGTTCGGGTTGCAAGGGTCCGCCCGCTCTACAGCTGTGATAAGATAAACAGCGGGCCGCGTCTCGCGTCATCTTCGGGAGGGGAGGGATTGAGCCCCATCCCGTCTCCTCTGAGGCGTGTTGCTGCGGTAGGTGTAGGGTGCAGTCTGTGCCCGGCGAGCCCCTGCCCGGCAGTGCCAGAGGACGGGCCTGCCCTGATCCTTCCGTACCCCGTGATTCATGGGAGCGGCGCTCCGCAGAGGAGTAAGGAGGGCCATACGCTCGCTCCTGAAAGCACCAAACACTTCCTGGAATACCCACCGCGGCATGCAAACAAGGCTCGCTTCGCTCCAGGAACAGATCTGTTCCCCCGCTACTAGGTTCCTTTCGCCAACCCAGCGAGAGGCGCTTGGTGGTGTTAAGCTGAGCGCACTGACGTGTCCGTTTGTTACGACGTTAGACCGACCCACTAAGACTTTGCCTACTCAGCGCTGACAGGAGAGGAGCTAAACTAATGGTTGTGTCTTCAGAGGCACCGAGACGCTGGGCTTCCCCCATTTAAGCCCCAAGTCTGCAAAGCGATTCACAGGGGAGCGCCCTTTGGCTTTTTTCTTTTGAGTCCCACTGAAGTCGATAGAAGTTCCTGGGGTCGCCTGCATCTGCCGTCCTAGCTCCGACAGCAGGGCCCTATTTGCTTTGTCAGCACCTCGCCTCCTCGGGAAGTTTTGACTAAACTTATCCAAAGGCTGTGCTAAAACCATGCTGGACTGATACGCAGTGAGCTCGGCCGTAGGGCAGGGCTTTAAAAATGAATCCAATTCTGATTTCAGCTTTCCTATTTTCACTTTCAGAGCTTTCCACCATTTTGATGCAAGACTGTTACCGGGCTTCTTTGCAAACAGCTTGATATTAGAAATCTGCATCTTGTGTTATATGGTAGGTAGAAAATAAGGAAGGCAAGCAAGATTACATTGTATCATTTTATCTCTGAGCCCCATCATATGACCTGTATATTTAGTATCAGCTACAACAGCTATATAATGGAAATATTCTGTACCTTTCTGTTAAGTTTTCACTTTGTCCTTCTGTGGTGCTAGTTTAGGTTATGCCCTAATTTAAGTAATATTGCAACAGTACCCCCATCAAGCTATTAAGCCATGCAGTCCCTCTAAAATCTCCTTCAATTGCTTTTATAAGATTAGTGCTATCAGTATTTTTTTTTTGTATCTTTTCCTGTCAGTGACCAAGTGGTGACAAACAGTAGTTTCAGGAGCATTTTTAAATTTCCACAATTGTTAAGACTGTTAGGTATGACTTTTGCACCCAGGTTTAAAAAAAGATGCCTAAGATCCCTGTCCGACACTTAAGATGATTGCAGTGAGAAATTCCCATTTTTTAATTTGTCTCCAACCAACTAAATTGTCATATTTCTCTGTAATCTTGGATGGTAGCTTCAGCAGCTTGAACTATATTTTCCATTGTTTGATAGTATGAACCGGGAGTGCATAACACTATACAGATGTCAGTTTGAGTGCTGAAAGAACCGTCCACTTTACACTGTTTTAAGTGAATATAAAAATCACACCAATTTCCACATCAGCTGTAGGCAATGCTGGTATTTAGACCAGATAAAGTGATTAAAAATATCCTTTCACATTAATCAATGTATCCAAGTACATTGATATAGGTTGTTGATTGGAATTGATGTTCTGCTGGAAGCCCGTAAATATATATTTTAGCCTTGGCCTCCAGTTAAGAAATCTAATTACTAAAGTTTGCAATTTCTGCAAAGGTTAATCTAACTCAGGGGTGGGCAAACTTTTTGGCCTGAGAGCCACATCTGGGTATGGAAATTGTATGGCAGGCCATGAATGCTAATGAAATTGGGGGTTGGAGTGTGGGAGAGGGTGAGGATTCCAGCTCGGGGAGTGGGCTCTGGGGTGGGGCATGAAATGAGTTCAGGGTGTAAGAGGGGCTCTGAGCTGGGGCAGGCAGTTGGGGTGAGGGGTCTGGGGTGGGACTGGGGGTTGGGGGTGCAGGAAGGTGCTCCAGGCTGGGACCACAGTTTGGAGGACTAGGGCAGGGGGTTGGGGCCTGGGAGTGGGACAGGGATGTAGGCCCCAGGCAGTGCATACCTCATTGCCAGGTGGCTCTGTGTATTGCTTCATCTCCAGGTGCTGCCACTGCAGCTCCCATTGGCTGTGGTTCCTGGCCAATGGAGTTGTGGGGGCCGTGCTTGGGGTGGGGACAGTGTGCAATGACCCCTGACTGACCCTATGTGTAGGAGTTGGATGGGGGGATATGCGGAGCAGGGCAAACCCTGGACCCCGCTCCCCGGCAGGGGCTCCAGGGCCCTAGTTTGGCTACCCTGATCTAACTGATCCAATTGTTACAGGCTTCTGAATTCAAAATGCACTTTCATATACTACAATACATGGATCAGTCCCAGATCCTGCAGGAACCATTGTTCCTACCGTTTTATCTCACCACTGATGAGGGGTAGTTCCTGTTTTCTCCAAGCTTCTTTGCTGTTCTTTGCTCCCATTGATGCAGACTCTTTTTTAGGCAGGATGTTTTCAACAAGTGGTTCTTGGACTGTGAAGTTTCTTGCATTGCTTTGCTAGAGTTTGAGTTTGTTGACAAAGTATTCATAAGCATGTGATCAATATACTTACAAATAGGCCAGACCTAGGGAAAACCCTCTCATCATGGCATGTTCCAACACGATCAGGTAGTGTCTGACAACCTTTTGATTCCTGGCTCTCTTTATACACTTCAGCTAACTTCCTGATTTTAGCAAAAATCCAGGTTTGAAGCAGATATCCTTGTCACTTTCCTTCCTCCAAGACCTTCCTTTCTTACCTCCTCCCCCCTCCTTGCTTACCAGGAGAACAGTCAAAGTTTATGTATGCTTGTATCTTTTAAGACAGTTTTCCTTTGTCTTACTATTCTAGCTTTTCATTTTATCAAGTACTTTTTGAACTGTACATCTTTCCCACACTGTACATATTACCTATTATTCTGATGGTCTTCTTTTACTTGCTGATTAGCACCTTTTCCATACTAACCCCAAACCATAAAACAGATATTAGTCTCTTAACCAAACTTAAGCTAACTTTATTTCATAACAATCTTTACATAACTTTTTTACTACTATTGAATTTAAGAAAGTGAGAGACTTATTCCTGGAAAAAATAAAGAAAGATTACTCGTAGTCAGTTATTTACTGTCCCTTAGAACAGTGGTTCTCAAGCAGGTTTCAGGGGGGCCGCCAAAATAAACCAGAGAGCATGGCCAGAATTAGACCTACTGGGGACCAGGGCAGAAAGCCGAATCCTGAGCCCTGCTGCTCGGGGCTGAAGCTGAAGCCTGAGTAGCTTAGCTTCGTGGGCCTGATGGGGCGTGAGGCCCTGGCCAAGGGCACCAGAATGGGATGGGCCACGGGGCCTCTCTGTCATGCCCACCCAGGCTGGCAGCTGGAGCCTGGCTGGGGAGCCTGGGCAGCATGTGATGCTGTGCTGCGGACCCTCCACCTCCAGAGGGTGGGGCTGACAGCAGCCCCTAGCCCAGGGCAGGTGGAGGGTTCGTGTTGCAGCTCCCCAGCTCTTACCATGGCCAGGGTGTGGCTCCAAAGCCCTGTCCTCCAGCCATAGCGGGGTTGGAGAGGGCCACGCAGAGAGCTGTGGGGAGCCACAAACCCTCCACCTGGCCTGGGCAGAAGGCCTGCAGGGTGGGGACACAGTCCGGGAGGCTGCTCTCAGCCCGCTCTGGTTTGCCTGGGGCCTCAGGCATAAGGGGCTCCACTATTGCTGGCTCTGGGTAATTGCTCTGCTTACTACTTCATCAGACCTGGCTTTTAAGCTACTGAAAAACAGCTGTGGCATGGGTGGGCCATGGAATTTTTATAGCATACTAGTTGGGCCTCAGAAGGATAAAGGTTAAGAAGCCCTGGCCTTACATCATGCTGTTAGAAGATAATGGATATTATGGTTAAGGTACTGGATTGACATTTCAGAGATCTGGATTTATTTTCCAGTTCTTCCACAGACTTCCTGTCATTTAATTACTTTGTACCTTAGTTTCCTATCTTTATAATAATACTTGCTTCTAGGCTTTGCCAGGTCTATTTAGACTGTCAGCTTTTTAAGAAAAGACCTGCCTCTTATGTTACCTAACAAAAGAGGGTCCAGTCTCAGATGGGAGCTCTACAGTAATATAAATAAGTTAATATAAATGTTTCCATTTACCATGATGCTTGATACCTACTTAATAAGGGTTTTCCCACTCTTTTTCCCTTGGTATTAAACTTACTAAGAAATTTTCCCCCAATAATAAAGTTATTACTAAAAGGTAAACTCAAGAAGGTAGTAGGGAAGAGTAGATGACAAAGATTTATCAATAATAGTTTCCCTCACTTTGGAATAGTCTCTAACAGATCCCCCACCACTGGGACTGCATGTACCTTAGAGGCAGTAATTGTCATACTCTGAGCCCCTTATGCTTGGAATACCTAATTCCCCATTTATTTTCCTTGCCTTCATAATGCATATATAAGAGTACATTTTAAAAGCTGGCAGGAAAGTGTAGATCTTAGTTCTTCATTAAATGCTACCAGTCAGTTACTAGGTTGGTAATTTTTCATCACTCATTTTCTCTAGTAACTAGCCACCCACAAGGCAGACATACTCGTTGGCATATTGTAATGACAAGTCTTCTTGAAGTAGGGAAATATGGGTGGACAGACAATTTACAGTAAGAAAGGGGCAGTAGACTAGCTACTCTCTCTATTTCAACATAGGACCATGGCAACAATAGCTCCCAAATCTCCTCCTCGTGGTTGATCTTCTCCACCTCCTTCCTTGCTTTCAACCCTAGTTCTGTATCAGATTTCCTTATTTTTCTTGCTACACCTGGCTTTACTACTGAAACAGCTCAACTGGACACATCACTGCTATCACTGATGAGGAAACATCAGACTTACCACAGTGATAGCTTCTTGCAACTTGTACTGAATCACAAGATTGGACCAGAGAAAGTTAATTACAGACAGCACCTATGGGGGGGGGGGCGGCACAATCTAATCTGGGATGTAGGAGTCTGAAGCATCTCAAAACTGGAGTAGACTGGGTGCTGTAGCTCAGAAATGTAGCTGAATAACAGTTTCAGGGAACTGTGAGGTGCAGAGGCCCTGTCTATTAACTGTCAAGCAGGGAGTTAGCTTTAGCTCAGTTTCCTCCTCCCCTCCCACAAGGGCTATGTGGAGATAAGGAAGTAAAGCCGTAGACTGTTAAGGAACAACATGGTATAAGAACCTGAATAGAACCGGAAAGGAAGTAGGAAAATGCTTAAGAGAATATAATTGAGTATTATTTTTTAGATTATATGCTGTCTACACTTCCTTAATGAAAGCAAGGTGTCAAGTATCAGTGGGTAGCCGTGTTAGTCTGTATCTACAAAAACAACAAGGAGTCTGGTGGCACCTTAAAGACTAACAGATTTATTTGGGCATAAGCTTTCGTGAGTAAAAACCTCACTTCTTCGGCTGCATAGAGTGAAAGTTACAGATGCAGGCATTATATACAGACACATGGAGAGCAGGGAGTTACTTCACAAGTGGAGAACCAGTGTTGACAGAGCCAATTCAATCAGGGTGGATGTAGTCCACTCCCAATAATAGATGAGGAGGTGTCAATTTCAGGAGAGGAAAAGCTGCTTCTGTAGTGAGCCAGCCACTCCCAGTCCCTATTCAAGCCCAGATTAATGGTGTTGAATTTGCAAATGAATTTTAGTTCTGCTGTTTCTCTTTGAAGTCTGTTTCTGAAGTTTTTTTGTTCAATGATGGTGACTTTTAAATCTGTAATAGAATGAGCAGGGAGATTGAAGTGTTCACTTACTGGCTTATGTATGTTACCATTCCTGATGTCCGATTTGTGTCCATTTATTCTTTTGCGGAGGGACTGTCCGGTTTGGCCAATGTACATGGCAGAGGGGCATTGCTGGCACATGATGGCATATATGACATTAGTGGATGTGCAGGTGAATGAGCCCCTGATGGTGTGGCTGATGTGGTTGGGTCCTGTGATGCTGTTTCCAGAGTAGATATGGGGACAGAGTAGGCAACGAGGTTTGCTACAGGGATAGGTTCCTGGGTTGATCTTTCTGTGGTGTGGTGTGTAGTTGCTGTCAGAGTGCCAATGCCTGAGATGATGGGGCATCCAGGGTTTCCGGGTTTATGGATCTTGGGTAGCAGATAGAATACCCCTGGTCGGGGTTCTGCAGGTGTGTCCATGTAGATTTGTTCCCGTACTGTAGCTGGGAGTTTCCCTGGACGCCCCATCATCTCAGGCATTGGCACTCTGACAGCAGGATTATCTGGCTATTTGGACTCTCTCCTCAGACCCTATGCTACCAGCACTCCCAGCTATCTTCGAGACACCACCGACTTCCTGAGGAAACTACAATGCATTGATGTTCTTCCTGAAAACACCATCCTGGCCACCATGGATGTAGAAGCACTTTACACCAATATTCCACATGAGGATGGACTACAAGCTGTCAGGAACAGTATCCCTGATGAGGCCACAGCAAGCCTGGTGGCTGAGCTTTGTGACTTTGTCCTCACCCACAACCACTTCAGATTTGGGGACAACTTATACCTTCAAGTCAGTGGCACTGCTATGGGTACTCGCATGGCCCCACAGTATGCCAACATTTTTATGGCTGACTTAGAACAACGCTTCCTCAGCTCTCGTCCCCTAATGCCCCTCCTCTACTTGCGCTATATTGATGACATCTTCATCATATGGACCCACGGAAAGGAGGCCCTTGAAGAATTCCACCTGGACTTCAACAATTTCCACCCCACCATCAACCTCAGCCTGGACCAGTCCACACAAGAGATCCACTTCCTGGACACTACAATACAAATAATTGATGGTCACAAACACCACCCTATACCGGAAACCTACTGACCGCTATACGTACCTACATGCCTCCAGCTTCCATCCAAGACACATCACACGATCCATTGTCTACAGCCAAGCCCTAAGATACAACCGAATTTGCTCCAACCCCTCAGACAGAGACAAACACCTACAAGATCTTTATCAAGCATTCGTAAAACTACAATACCCACCTGGGGAAGTGAGGAAACAGATTGACAGAGCTAGATGGGTACCCAGAAATCACCTACTGCAGGACAGGCCCAACAAGGACAATAACAGAACACCACTGGCCATCACATACAGCCCCCAGCTAAAACCTCTCCAGCGCATTATCCACGATCTACAACCTATCCTAGAAAATGATCCCTCACTCTCAGACCTTGGGAGGCAGCCCAGTCCTCGCTTACAGACAACCCCCCAACCTGAAGCAAATACTCACCAGCAACTACACACCACACCACAGAAACATCAACCCAGGAACCTATCCCTGTAACAAACCTCGTTGCCTACTCTGTCCCCATATCTACTCTGGAAACAGCATCACAGGACCCAACCACATCAGCCACACCATCAGGGGCTCATTCACCTGCACATCCACTAATGTCATATATGCCATCATGTGCCAGCAATGCCCCTCTGCCATGTACATTGGCCAAACCGGACAGTCCCTCCGCAAAAGAATAAATGGACACAAATCGGACATCAGGAATGGTAACATACATAAGCCAGTAAGTGAACACTTCAATCTCCCTGGTCATTCTATTACAGATTTAAAAGTCACCATCATTGAACAAAAAAGCTTCAGAAACAGACTTCAAAGAGAAACAGCAGAACTAAAATTCATTTGCAAATTCAACACCATTAATCTGGGCTTGAATAGGGACTGGGAGTGGCTGGCTCACTACAGAAGCAGCTTTTCCTCTCCTGGAATTGACACCTCATCTATTATTGGGAGTGGACTACATCCACCCTGATTGAATTGGCTCTGTCAACACTGGTTCTCCACTTGTGAAGTAACTCCCTGCTCTCCATGTGTCAGTACATAATGCCTGCATCTGTAACTTTCACTCTATGCATCCGAAGAAGTGAGGTTTTTACTCACGAAAGCTTATGCCCAAATAAATCTGTTAGTCTTTAAGGTGCCACCAGACTCCTTGTTGTTAATGAAAGCAACCAACAGTATGTGCACTACTGCAATCTAAATAATATAGTAAAGTAAGTTATTTCATTATACATTTTTATTTTAGAATCTAAGTTATTTTTCTAAATTTGGTGTGTACCAGTGGGAAGTGAGAACAGAGCACATTATACAATGATCTCAGACCACCATTATGTTGAGATGAGTTCCGGTCTGCATCCTGTAAAACTTGCCCATACCGGTATGTCCCTGGCCTCTTCTTTTGTCATTCAGTGTTGCACGCATTCTATAGCAATATGCATTTCCTCACCTTTTGGGGGCGAAGCCAGACTTTGAGGCACCTGCTCCCCTACTTGGTGTAAACTTTGCTTGTGCCAATCAAACGAACACAAACAGGTTTTGGGCCCCGTCCCCTATGACACTTCTATGATGTCATAGTTGGTACTTTATGGGCTGCCTGCCATGTGCAGGCAGGGAGAGGAGAAAGAAAAACGAATCCTGTGTATCCTGTGTACACCCGTAACCGAGCCTGATCACCTCGAAGCCTCTCTCTCAGCTCACGTGTTTCAAACAGAGTGTCTACATTTGCCGGTCGTTATGCGTTGGTTTGTATTTGTAAGTATCAGTTATTACTAATTGCTGCATCTTTGTTTATAAATATTATTAGTAGATATTTTAGTCAGTGTGTTAAGTTTCGTTAACTCTATTAGCTAATCAAACGCTGCTCCCTTACCCCTTGTAATTATCCCCAATAAAACTTTAAATTGATTCATTTTAGTTGTGTGTGTGTGTCTGCAGCTTGCATAGTGACCCATACTCTCCTTGCATCTCTTACCAATATAGTCTATTGCCACGTGCAGCCTGGTAAATAACAGGCCTGCATTTTCTTTCACCCCTCTGTGCTCGTGGCAATCCATACATTATAGTGGGTCATGGCAGTATTACATGATAGTGGCATTTTATTCATATTTCTGACAATCACTTATGCATGTGATTACATAGCTAGAGAATATATAAACCTCCTTTCCAGTTCAAGCTGACAGAACCTGCAAAATTTAAAATAAAATAGAGCCCTGCCACGATCAGTTTGTACTAACTGTAAATAATTAATCTGTTTTAAAAAAGAAAACCCAAAAGAAGTGCTGAGTTTAGTGGGTGGACAAAGGCCGTTAAAGTGATTGTAATGCCATGGTATTAAGTCAAAGTAGTTTAATAGACCAACACAATTTTAACTTTATACACTAATCTTTCAAAATGATGATAGGCTGTGAGGGCAATAAACCATTTTAGTGGAATAACAGTAAGATCTTATTAATTCAAGAAGTCACCACTCCTCTGTGGTTTAAATACTGATTCTGTAAGATTAATGTAAAACACAGTACAATTTTCCTTTTATTAAAGAATGGAAGTGGCTGTTTTTAGTTACATATCCAAATCTTGATTTGATTGTACAGAGAAAAAAAATCTACAAAACTTGTATCTTACAGAATGATTATATCTGTTTTATCACAGCAACTTTTAGGAAATTGCAAAAGACTAAGAAATACAAAATATGTTACAGATTTTTTTTTAATATAACGTTTCCATTTTTGATATTTTACTGCAAAAAATAGAACTGTGCATTAGCTGCTTGCATTGCAGGTAATTCTGAACATCAACTGCTGTCCCACAGCTTTTTTTTTTTTTAAATTCTCAATGGATTTAATTAGTAATTTAAACAAACATGAAAGTCAGATGCCTTTATTCCCCATGATAAATTTACACCTGATGGCTCCAGTCTACAATTTGATCTGTGCTGATGGATTCCCTGCACCTGTGTGGAGCCCCTCTGATTTCACTGTACAGAGACATAACTGTCTCAGTGACACTAGAACACTTTTTATTAGGGGGGGGGGGGGGGAGTGTTGAAAGCCAGCTAATGAAACAGTAAACCATGTATGTTCAAAAGTAAGGTGAAAAAAGCACAATTCCTGCTCACACCACATGTGTGCAGCATAGCTCTGGGATTCTCAAGAATAATGAAATACTATTAGCTTACAGCACCAGCAAACTTTTCACAGTGAAAGCTGGGGGTGCAAGAGCACCTTCCAGACCCATAGTTCCCATGGCTATGAACTGTCCACCCATCCAGTCCAGCTTGCAGGATTATAACTTTAATAACCAGTTAATCTTTGATCACTAGAGAGGGAAAGTTCCATAAATCGCTTCCAAGGAAGCAAGATCCCAACCTATTTAATCGTAAGGAAATGTTTATCAAAAAAATGAAAAGATTAATAAAAAAAATCAGCAAACTTTGCATATAGTAACAATGTATTCCATACTATCACAGCTCAGGACAACTGCAACTGTATTTCCCCTCAGTGGTTCAGCAAGGACACCCACTTTTGGCTTCCAGCTACCCAGCTGTTGCCTCTCTTGGGTGGAGTCACATGTCCCTCTCTTTTCTGACAGGGGTATTTCCAGGCTGCACAGTTTTCTGCCTTCACTGTGTATTTCTCAGCACAGACAGATTGCCAAAGGGCACCTGCTTGCTTTGTCTTCAGAGACTGATAACAGAGTGATTGTCAACAATTGTAAGTTACCATGCAGCACTTCCTACACAAGCTTACTTTATTCTTAAGGTAAAAGAGCATTACAGAAAAAAACATACTAAAAACAAAACAATAAAAACCCACACACATGCTAATAAGCTTGCCAGAATTAACCTCAACCTTAAAATGCATTCTGGCAGCCTCCATCCTTCCAACTCTACCCTCAGGATTGGGGTCCTCCATGGAGCAGGGTTTCTGCTGGATCAGACAGGAGACCATGAGCCAGTTTAAAATGGCTTTTTAATCCAAAAATCCTTTGTCTACTGATCCTTGGTGAATCAGTTTGTACTAGCATATGCATACCTTTCCAAGTGAGTGGCTTCTCTGGGAATGTTACAATTTGAGTGAATTTGCCTAGTCAACTTTCTGTTCTCCTATTTACCCTTCTTACAAAAATACATACAATTCCACAACACATACACACGTTGCATTTTTAATACAATGAACTCTAAAGATGGTAAAATTAATTCAATAAGGTTTAACTTAGTTCAATAAATTTCATTTAGGATATTGCAGGAAATTGTCAGTCTGTCACACATACTTCTAAAATAAAGTAATTGTTATGGTTCAGGGCAAGCTGTACCTAGCCTCCCTCCCCCACAGGCACGCTGCCGCATGGGCAGTACTCTGGGCAGCAGGGCTGCGCTCCTGCAGGGCAGCGCAGCAGTGTGTCTGGCTCCGGCCGAGCGGCGCGACTGCCAGACATGCTGCTCTGAGCGGCATAGTAAGAGGGCCGGGGGGTTGGATAAGGGGCAGGAGGTCCTGGGGGGCAGTCAGGGGACGGGAGTGGGGGGGTTGGATGGGGCGGAGGTTCTGGGGGGGCAGTCAGGGGACGGGAATGGGGGGGTGTAGGATAAGCATGGGAGTCCCGGGGGGGCCTGTCAGGGGGCGGGGGTGTGGATAGGGGGCGGGGCAGTCACGGGACAGAGAGACAGGGGTTGGGGTCCTGGGGGAGCACTTAGGGTCAGGGGGTTCCAGGAGGGGAAGGTCAAGGGACAAGGAGTAGGGAGGGTTGGATGGGTCGGGGGTTTTGAAGGGGGCAGTCAGGGGACAGGAAGTGGGAGGGGCGGGGGTCAAGCTGTTTGGGGAGGCACAGCTTTCCCTACCTGGCCCTCCATACAGTTTTGCAACCCCCATGTGGCCCTCGGGCCAAAACGTTTGCCCACTGCTGCTCAGTATGTCTGCACAGTAAATGAAAATGGGACTTTAGCATGGATATGCCTATCTACATGCTACCTTTAGTCTAGCTAGCACAAACAACAATGAAGATGTGGGGGCACAGATTTCAGCATGGGCTAGCAACTTAAGTATGTACCCAGGGTCCCCAGTGGGCATGTACTTGGACAGATGGCAGCATGGGCTTCAGCTCAGGCTAACTCTTCAATATTATTGTTATCCATACTAGGTAGCTTGAAGCTAGCATGGGTATGCCTGCCGGTGCTACCATCACACCTTCACTTGCAATATAGGCATACAGTATTTTTTTGTTCTCATTTAATTGTTATATTAGAATTACATATTCATAATTTGTTACTAACGCTTCATAGAATCATTGAATATCAGGGTTGGAAGGGACCTCAGGAGGTCACTTAGTCCAACCCCTTCCTCAAAGCAGGACCAATCCCCAGACAGATTTTTACCCCAGTTCCCTAAATGGCCCCCTCAAGGATTGAACTAACAATCCTGGGTTTAGCAGGCCAATGCCCAAACCACTGAGCTATCCCTCCCCCCACTTAACCATGCAAATTGAAAACCTGACTTCTACAAACAGGCTAAACATATTTAAGCATCCAAGCCCAATTTAATTATCTGCACATACCAAACAAACAACAGGTTACCTCAGCCAGTCCTCAGACATAAAAGACTGGCATACAAACATCCTTATTATAAATCTTTGTTTCTAACCTAAGAAAAATAGCAAATACTTCTCCTTGGCACTCACTCGGATATTCATTTGGCAACGTTCTTCACTGTTATGAATTGAGTATAGTTATTGGCTCTTGTTAAGAGTCACTACCATCACTACTTATCCCAGTATTTCTGCCTCTACAAAGAGAAGTTATGTTAAAACAAGTTTGCTTAACACAAGGTACAGTAAATATTTTTTTGAGAGTAAAATCTTACTAGTGCAACCATCTGATGCCATGGGATGTCTATTTTCCATTAGATCTGTAATTCCTAGTATTGAGCTCTCTAGAAATAATTACTTTGGCAGGTTATAGTTTGTAGTCTAGAAACCAGTTAATTTAAGACACCCATCAAATTTTTGTCTTTGCTCTTCCAGGCACTCAAGCCTGTCCCTTGCCACAGATTTCCCCCATTTATAGCTGCAAGAGGAACATGGCATAAACACAGTAATGTACAGAAACAAACAAGTTCAGAATGTGGCCATCTGTCTAGATTTTGTCAATTATTAGCTAATTTTAAACAACTTTCTTTTGTAAGATATCCTAGTTAACAAAAGTAAAGAACAAGATGTGTATCAGGTTATTTGTATGCATTTTAGTCCCGTACTCCCATCTTTAATTTAAAAATTAATCTTACCTGTATTTGCTTTTGAAAACTTGCATTTTCTAAATTATAAACATTCAGTATTTTAATATCACAAATGTTTTAGTCACTGGATGAAGCTTATCACTTGCTCACAATATTATACACCTCTACCCCAATATAACGCGACCCGATATAACACGAGTTCAGATATAACGCGGTAAAGCAGCGCTCTGGGTGGGTGGGTGGGGGGGAGGTGTCGACGCTCCAGGGGATCAAAGCAAGTTCGATATAACGCGGTTTCACCTATAACGTGGTAAGATTTTTTTGGCTCTCGAGGAGAGCGTTATATCGGGGTAGAGGTGTACATTTTCTATCAAACACTGCATCAAGGTAACAAATTCCATTTTAAACATTTCAATTAAAAGAAAAGTACTATGGCAGAGTTTCAGTACATTTGGATCTCGAAATAAATTTAATTACTACAAATGTGTGTTTCAGTTTTTCCTGGACTTGTTATCCAGTTTACAGATAGACATATCTGGTCCCATTTACAGTCCTCATTTGCAAGATTATTTTTTTTCAAGAGTGTGTTTGTACAAGCAAAATTTTATTTGCTCCATGTCCTTTATATGTAAAGTAGAAATTTCAACATTTAAACTTAATGAAGTAAAATGCTCTGCTTGAAAGGTGAAAGGCACATATCCAATACTATTACACTGAACTGAAAAAAAAAATTTGTAATTCCCAGTCATCTTCTATATCAAAACAATGCTAAAAAACTTGCTTCAACTGTAGCTTCCTTCCCCAATCTATTACTTTTAAATAGTACTGCCAAAGTATTTAATGGATAACTACTTTTAAACTATGGATGTGTTATTAGTTTACTAAATTAAGTTTCATGTCTTGTATGAGAATACAACTTTTATTAATTCTTTAAACATGCTCAGAATCCTAAATATTGTACTTTCATCCAATTAAAAAAACTTATTATTGTAAAATTAGGAGAGATTACAGAAGATCTAAACTGCCATCTTCTGTAATGTAGTCTGTGTAACTCTAACATGTTGTAAAAAGAAAGGTATGTTTGTAGCCATGTGCTGATTACACTTTAAAAAAAGGACTGTCCACGTATCTGAAACATTGATTGTCTTAATTCTACAGCAGAATATAAGGTGCTTTAAACAATACATAGAATCAACAGTCTTTGTGCTATAGGTCTGTCTCATCTTACGCTGGGGTTACGTTCCGCGGTCAGCGCGTAAAGCGAAAACCGCGTATACTCAAAATTACATTGAGTTCAATGGCGGGCGGAATCACCCGCACTACAGGTACAGTATTAAAATTGTTATTTTTCTCTTTTTGCCGACCGTGTAAAGCTGAAATCGCGCTTGTTAAATGCGTGTAAGATGCGACAGACCTGTATTATATTCTGCATTAAGATTACTCCCAAGAAGCTATTTTCAGTTACAGCAATTCTATTATAAAATGCTGATGGGACCAGACTTGTACATTGTTCAATTATACAATATGTAAAAATCAATTACTGGGTGCTCTGTTTTCAGTTACTCTTTTTTCAGCTGTGAACATCTATACAGTTACTGTGATCCTTTTTTATTTAAAACAAAAAACAAAAAAAACACGACTTCCATAATAGAGAAAGCTTTCAAACATGTCAATAAAATATGCCTTTATTTACTTTTTTCCTAGATAACACTTTTTTGAGAGAGACTTTTCTATTCCCATTGCTGTCCATCTTCTCTTATTTATTCCTGCAGTTTTAAATCACGACAATGAATTTGGGACAATCGCAAACAATGGCAATGAAACACATGAAGTTGGGCTTGCAGGAGGAGTTCCTTTTAAAAAACATCTTTAGGAACAGCACAGGAAAAAGCGGGCAAAACAGTGTGGGCGGGGAAAAAATTGGTAACTGGAAAAAATAGCAATGCATTAAATATAGAAGTGTTAAAATTCTAAAGGATAGATTTGAACAGTTCTATTGGCATTCTATTGGTCTTTTTACAGCGGATATGCAAACTTCAGAACAGAATGTCATATGTGAAGTGATAAAATAGTAGATGATATGAAGTACATAGAATCCCTCATACATTAACAAATGTTACCAAAATTTTCATGGTTCAGATTAATGCAGATATGTCTTAGATGGGCATTTGGTTGAACTGAAACTACTATTATTAATGCTTTGCCAATATTGATAATTGCTGGGTATGACATTCAGTGTTGGTGTCCATCCATTCAGTATTGGTGTAATTGGCTGGCTTTCCAAAGCACGCCAATATGCAATTCCAGACATGGAAAGCTCACACAAGACCACATTGAGCAAATTAATAATGAAGACCATTAAACAGCATATTTTTGGAGAAAGCGCTCAAATGCATCATAAATGGCTTGCCTAAAAGAGAGAATATGGAGAGAAAGAATTACAGGCTACTAGTATAATTTGGGAAGGGGTAGATGCAGGCTGCTTCTCCCCTCCCCCCCTTTGTAAAAATAGGGCCTTAGAAGTGCTTGGTACACCTGAGGAGGGTGAGAGCTCTTAATTTCCCTGATCCACCACCATTTTGCCCGTCCAACCCCAAGCTCTAATCTGCACCAGTTGCCAAATGTCCCAATGACCCCCTACAACAACTGGGAATCTGCCTGGCATAGGGAGCCAAACCAGACCCCACATGGCAGGAGAATGTGGTGTGGTAGCTTCTATGACAGCTAAAGGATCCACACACACAGGACAAGATTTTTCCAAAAACTGGATTTAGGGCTTCTTTGCACCAGTACAAAGCAGTTGAAATGAGGCACAGGTTTAGAGCCATAAATCTTCTTATTTTTGGAAGGTTAACATTTACTTGTTATGGGGCTGAATGACTCCAGGGGGATTAAAAATGGCATAATGCACATTTCAAGGATACTGGTTCAAACGCAGCAAAGGGCAGTAAGTGTCAGAATCCTCACCAAGAGCTGTTCAGTTATCTATGTGAAATAAACAAGTGGTCTAAAACCAGCATGCACAGGGTTCCACATTGCCATTTATGTTAATAGATTTACTAATCTGACTAGCCAAGGATTAAATATGTAAATAGGCTTAACTCAAAAGTTTAAGTCAGGCAAAAATAACATTTTAAATAACGAGAGTTCCCAAGACTTCCCAAATGTGAGGAATTTCACTTAGCTAGAAATACAAGATATTTGTGTAAAATCTGAATTCCTCAAAAGCAAAGGAGTTGGTAAACAAATATTAATGAGGCCCTACATTGCAATTGCTTGAAGTATGGGAACTGGAATGTCTCAAAGAGAAATCAGGGAAGTGGTCCACAAGTCTGAGACAAAACACTAAGAGAGATATGGTGGGTGAGATAATATCTTTTATTGGACCAACTTCTGTTGATGAAAGAGAAGCTTTTGAGCTCTTTTTCATGTCTGTGTAAGCTTGAAAGCTTGTCTCTTTCACCAACAGAAGTTGATCCAATGTCTTTCTACTATCCTGGGACCAACATGGCTACAACACTGTAAACAAACAACATGACTTATTTAACACATTAATAAATCACACATTGAACAAAAGGAAGCCAGAGAAAGGAGGAAACATTTTTCACAAGAGGGCTGCCCACAAATATCCAATCAACCTTACCCCAAACTTAGAAAGATTTCATTGACAATGTAAGCACTGCAAAAAGGAGAGGGAGGCAGCAACAATGAAGACTCTAATACTGAGCAAAATACCTTTAAATACATATGCAGAATGCCAGTCATTCTAAACAATTATATATGTACTGCGAGTACAGAGTCTAATGCTCTCCAGTGTCGCATTTCAGAAATTATTTAGACTGATGGGAACAACTCTCCAGCCCATCTGATCTCATGTGATTAAACCAAAGATGATATTAGGAGAGGATTGTGTCCACATGGCCATGCTTTTAAAAAAAAAAAAAAAAAAAAAAAAAAAAAAGTGTTCTTCAGCTCTAATTTGGTACTAGGAATTCTTTTTCCCCTCACATCACTTCCCCTGTCTCTTTGGCCTCCAATCCAGCAAAACATTTATGTGAGCAGTTGATGCTTAAAGTTAAGCACATGCTTTGTTGGATCAGGGCCTTTTGTACTCAACTCTCTCTCAAGAAATTCTGATCACACAAAGATCTCTTTTCTGTATTTTCTATTTATTGCGACATCTTTCAAAAACTATGCTAATTTTACACAGATATTGACCCTGAACCTTGGTATGTTGATCTTTTCCTTTTTTGTTTGGACTCCTTCAAATGGGCTATCCAATCCTCATTAATCCCTGCATCTCCAGGGAATTTAGTACATCAGGAGTGTTATATTATTGTAACTTATTAAGATTTAAGAATTGTATTTATATAAATAACATTTCAGAAGGTTGAGATGCAATGTCAAGTCTGGAGTTATAGCAACATATTACTTATCTGACAGGTAAGCTAATATCTTAAAATTTGCACTTCACCTATTTTTCATTCTAACAAAGACAACACTTGCAAAAATAAACGTAGGGCAATTGTTGCCTGCTGAACATATACTGGCTATGAAATAAATTATAATGTTCAATGAATGAGTGGACTGAATGAAAAGTAATACAAGTTGTTTTTTAAAAAAGAAGAATGACATGCCAATGTAGAAAACTAATTCCCTCAAAAATGTGGTATTAGGGAAAGATCACAACCATATTTTTGCTTCCCTGTTTATACATTACTTCTCACCTGAAGAGTCCTTGTTTGAAGAGGTAGGCACTGACATGACCTCCACCCAGATACCTGATTTCACATCCTGGCCATATATCTTGAAGGCTGCGCACTCCAGTTCGTGGAACATACGCATCCTCCTTGGCTTGAACAACTATGATTAGACTTGGGTCAACTGGAACTGAGCAGAAAAAAAGAAAAAGCTGAATTTTTCCAGTAAATGCTCACTTTTTCTGATTAAACTGTTTTCTACTCCCAAATCAGTATTCCTCAGTAACTTATGAAGCTCCTGGAATGTGGCTAGTAGGAAAAGCCCACATGAGTTGGGGGGCATCTCTTGTTTTCATTGGCAAGTCTCCCTAATGATCAGGTTACACTTTGAGCTCTCTGCATGGAAAATGACGAGAAACTCTTTAAATGAAAGCTTAGGTCTCCAGCCATCCTTGGCTGGAGTGTATTAAGCTCAATGGAGCATATATTCCATAGTGTAGTTGCAAAATAAAAGATATATTACATAACTATATTTTGATCCTTGGTACTAGATCTCTGCTGGGAGAGTCAGTGAACAAAATTTTATTTCTCCTTGACCTTCTGTGTTTGTTACAAGATGGTAAAAAAGTTAGAAGATTTTTTGAACTCTCATAAACCTCTCTTTTTGGGGTACTGCAAGTCAGGAATTCATTATCCAGGTAACATCAAGTTTTGCAAACAGCTTCATTTCAGACAGACATAGCCCACCAATATGAGTTCAATATCACACGGGGGCGGGGGAGGGATAGAGGTAGAGTGGGTCTTTGCTTTGAGATGAGAGGTGAGCACAAAAATAAATTTTATAATGTAATTCTGCAGTAATTTTAATTATGGATAACTTCCATAGGTTCAGTGCTAATCAGGGGTGCTGGAACAATTTGTATGTTGGGGGTGCTGAGAGCCACTGAACCAAACTGTAAACCCTATATATAATGAAAACCATTTCAAGACAGGGGGTGCGGCAGCACCCCCATAACACCTAGTTCCAGCACCTATGGTGCTCATTATGGGGTAATCTGATGACAAACTGAGGGGATGAGACAATATTCAGCACAGCCATCTCTTGACCTCTAAAGAGGACCTGTGGTTTTGTAACACTGGTAAACAGTGATATGCTAAACATATTTCAAAATGAACTTCTAGAAAAATCCAGGCATCCCTTTAAATATGTAATAAATCACATACCATGGGTATGCATGCTTGCATAGAGAAGTAGAGGATTAGAAAATATGTTTTCCCACTTAAAAAAGAGCCCCAGCAATACCTGAAGATGAGCTCATGTTACAGGCACTTGCTAGATGTAATCACACTTTGTGTAATATACCAATATACTTCTTAAGAGAAAAACAAAACAAACACAAGTTGAAACCGGACTTAGAGACTTGGTGGAGCTCCTGAAGCATCCCTCTATGCATATTTCTAGATCCGGGGTGGGAAAACTACTGGATCTGGCCCACAGGATTGCCGGAGGGGTGGGGGGGCAGAGGGCTCTGCATGCTGCCCTCACCTGCAGGCACCACCCTCTGCAGCTCCCATTGGCTGGGAACGGGGAACCGCGGCCAATGGGGGCTTCGGGGGAGGTACCCACAGATGAGGGCAGCGCATGGAGCCCTCTGCTCCCTTCCCTCAGGGGCCACAGAGACATAGTGCCGGCCGCTTCCGGGAGCATCCCGGGGCCAGGGCAGGCAGGTAGGGAGCCTGCCCTGGCCCCGGTGCGCGCTGCTGCCGCCCTGGAGCTGCTCCAGGTAAGTGGTGCTGGGTCGGAGTCCACACCCTGAATGCCTCCTGCACCCCAACTCCCTGCCGCATTCCACATCCCTCCTGCACCCCAACACCCTGCCCTGAGCCCCCGCCACATCCTGCACCCCAACATCCTGCTGAGCCCCCTCCCACACCCGAACACCCTTCCCTGAGCTCCTCGTAAACCCCCGCCCCCTCCCACACCCCACACTCACTCCCGCACCTGAACCCTACATTCATGACCCTGCATGCAATTTCCCCACCCAGATGTGGCCCTCAGGCCAAGAAGTTTGCCCACCCCCTGCTCTAGATTGACATAGCTTAGCAAGTGGTTTTGAACCACCAGGGTATTTGTCAAAAAGGAGGTTCCTCTGAAACTAGGGCCTGGTCTACACTACGACTTTAATTCGGATTTATCAGCTTTAATTCGAATTTACCCTGTAACCGTCCACACAACGACGCTATTTATTTCGATGTAAAGGGCCCTTTAAATCGATTTCTGTACTCCACCCCGACGAGCGGAGTAGCGCCAAAATCGATTTTAACATTTCGAATTAGGGATAGTGTGGCCGCAATTCGATGGTATTGGCCTCCAGGAGCTATCCCACAGTGCATCATTGTGACCGCTCTGGACAGCAATCTAAACTTGGATGCACTGGCCAGGTAGACAGGAAAAGCCCCGCGAACATTTGAATTTCATTTCCTGTTTGCCCAGCGTGGAGAGCACAGGTGACCACAGATAGCTCATCAGCACAGGTAACCATGCAGGCTGATAATTGAAAAAGAGCACCAGCATGGACCGTGAGGGAGGTACTGGATCTGATCGCTGTATGGGGAGAGGATTCAGTGCTTGCAGAACTTCGTTCTAAAAGACGAAATGCCAAAACTTTTGAAAAAATCTCCAAGGGCATGATGGAGAGAGGCCACAATAGGGACTCTGAGCAGTGCCGCGTGAAAGTCAAGGAGCTCAGACAAGCGTATCAAAAAACTAAGGAGGCAAACGGTCGCTCCGGGTCAGAGCCGCGGACATGCCGCTTCTACGCCGAGCTGCATGCAATTCTAGGGGGGGCTGCCACCACTACCCCACCTGTGATCGTGGATTCTGGGTCGGGGATAGTCTCATCAGCGACGCCTGAGGATTCTGCCGATGGGGGAGAGGAGGAGGAGGAGGATGAGGATGAGCTTGCAGAGAGCACACAGCACTCCGTTCTCCCCAACAGCCAGGATCTTTTTCTCACCCTGACTGAAGTACCCTCCCAAGCCAGTACCCAAGACTCTGACCCCATGGAAGGGACCTCAGGTGAGTTTACCTTTTAAAATATATAACTTGTTGTAAAAGCAAACGGTTTTTAATGATTACTTTGCCCTGAGGACTTGGGATGCATTCGCGGTCAGTTCAGCTACTGGAAAAGTCTGTTAACGTGTCTGGGGATGGAGCGGAAATCCTCCAGGGACATCTCCATGAAGCTCTCCTGGAGGTACTCCGAAAGCCTTGCCAGAAGGTTTCTGGGCAGTGCATCCTTATTCCCTCCTCCATGGTAGGACACTTGACCACGCCATGCTTGCAGCAAGTAATCTGGTATCATTGCCTGACAAAGCCTGGCAGCGTATGGTCCCGGTGTTTGCTGGCATTCAAGCAACATCCGTTCTTTATCTTGTTGTGTAATCCTCAGGAGAGTGATATCACTCCTGGTAACCTGGTTGAAATACGGGAACTTAATTAAGGGGACAGAGGTGGCCGTTCCTACTGGGCTGTTTGCCTGTGGCGGAAAATAAATCCTTCCCTGCAGTTAGCCAAGTGCAGATGGGAAATTGGCCCTGAGTTTTTTGCGTTTGGCTAGCAGGGATCTTCCCTCTTACCAGCCACGCGGTGGGGGGGGGGTACAGCGATCATCCCAGAGAATTCATGGCGAGAGGGGGGGTGGTTAGTTTGTTTTCTGCTGCTGCTGCTGCATGTTAACAGAAAAACCGCAGCACTCTACAGGCTATGCTTGGTATGTGGGAAAGGAGGGCGCAGAAGCTGTAAGACAATGGCTTACCATGGCCGCATGCAAGCCGAATTCTGTTACCCAGACCTGTGATCTCTAGCAGCAAAGCCACAGGCACTCAGCATTAAGAGGCAAAATGCGACCTTGCACAGAAATCACATGTGCTATGTAATGTGAATAGTGTTGGTCACCGTGAAAGAGTATAAGCATTGTTCTGCAAAATGTATCTTTTTAAACAATTCTCTCTTTTTTCCCCTCCCTACAGCAGCTGCAAATTCCTCAAGCCTCCCTCCTCCATCCCGAAGGTTATCACAGATAAGGCGTCGTAAGAAGAGAATGCGAGACGAGATGTTTTCTGAAATTATGGAATCCAGCCGCAGTGACAGAGCTCATCTGAATGAGTGGAAGGAAACAGTTTCAAAGTATAGGAAAGAAGCCAGTGAACGTGAGGACAGGAGGGACCAACGTGAGGACAGGAGGGACCAACGTGAGGACAGGAGGGACGCTCGAGATGAGAGGTGGCGGCAGGAAGACCAGAGGAGGCAGGATGCAACGCTGGGGCTGCTGCGTGAGCAAACAGACATGCTCCGGCGTCTGGTGGAGCTTCAGGAACGGCTGCTGGAAAACAGACTGCCGCTTCAGCTCCTGTTCCCCCGTCCCCCCTCCCCATGTTCCGTATCCTCCTCACCCAGACGTGTAAGAACACGGGGGGGGGGAGGCTCCGTACACCTTCCCATTCCACCCCAGTAGACAGCCCAAGCAAAAGGCTGTCATTTTTTTAACCTTTTCTTTGTGGCTTTTTCCTTCCCAGCAATCCTCCTCCCAAATACCACCCGGGTTCCCTCCCTCTTTTTCTAATCTATTAATAAAGAATAAATGATTTTTAAATGATAGTGACTTTATTTGGTTTGAAAGAAAGCTGGGGGAAGGGGGAGGGTGGGTTCCTTACAGAAAATGAGTCAATAAAGGGGGCGGGTTTTCATGAAGGAGAAACAAACAGATATTTCACACTGTAGCCTGGCCAGTCATGAAACTGTTTTTTAAAGCTTCTCTGATGCACAGCGCTTCCTGGTGTGCTCTTCTAATCGCCCTGGTATCTGGCTGCACGTAATCAGCAGCCAGGAGATTTGCCTCAGCCTCCCACCCCGCCATAAAGGTCTCCCCCTTACTTTCACAGAGATTGTGGAGCACACAGCAAGCAGAAATAACAATGGGGAGATTTCTTTGGCTGAGGTCAGAGCGAGTCAATAATGATCGCCAGCGACCTTTTAAACGGCCAAATGCACATTCTACCACCATTCTGCACTTGCTTAGCCTGTAGTTAAACAGCTCCTGACTCCTGTCCAGGCTGCCTGTGTACGGCTTCATGAGCCATGGCATTAAGGGGTAGGCGGGGTCCCCAAGAATAACTATTGGCATTTCAACATCCCCAACGGTTATTTTCTGGTCCGGAAAGTAAGTCCCTTGCTGCAGCCCTTTAAACAGAGTAGTGTTCCTGAAAACGCGAGCGTCATGAACCCTTCCCGCCCAGCCCGCGTTGATGTTAGTGAAACGTCCCTTGTGATCCACAAGTGCTTGCAGCACCATTGAAAAGTACCCCTTGCGGTTTATGTACTCGGTGGCTTGGTGCTCCGGTGCCAAGATAGGGATATGGGTTCCGTCTATCGCCCCACCACAGTTAGGGAATCCCATTGCAGCAAAACCATCCACTATAGCCTGCACATTTCCCAGAGTCACTAACTTTCGTAGCAGCACCTGAGTGATTGCTTTGGCTACTTGCATCACAGCAGCCCCCACCGTAGATTTGCCCACTCCAAATTGATTCCCGACTGACCGGTAGCTGTCTGGCGTTGTAAGCTTCCACAGGGTTATCACCACGCGCTTCTCAACTGTGAGGGCTGCTCTCATCTTGGTATTCTGGCGTTTCAGGGCAGGGGACAGCAAGTCACAAAGTTCCATGAAAGTGCCCTTACGCATGCGAAAGTTCCGCAGCCACTGGGAATCATCCCAGACCTGCAACACTATGCGGTCCCACCAGTCTGTGCTTGTTTCCCTTGCCCAGAATCGGCGTTCCATGGATAGAATCTGCCCCATTAACAACATGATCTCCAAAGCACCAGGGCCCATGGTTTCACAGAATTCTGTATCCGTGTCCATGTCCATGTCCTCATCATGCTTGTCGCTGCGTTGCCGCCGCCGCTGCCTCTTCGCCTCGTTTTTCTGGTCCTGGCTGAGCATAAACTCCACGAGAACGCGCGAGGTGTTTACAATGTTCATGACTGCTGTCTTGAGCTCAGCGGGCTCCATGCTTGCCGTGGTATGGAGTCTGCAGTGTTCACTCACCCAGGAAAAAAGGAGCGAAAATGGTTGTCTGCCGTCCGTTGCTTTCATGCAGGGAGGGAGGAGGGAGGGAGGAGGTGAGGCTGTACCCAGAACCACCTGCGACAATGTTTTTTGTCCCATCAGGCACTGGGATCTTAACCCACAATCCCAATGGACGCGGGAGACTGCGGGAACTATGGGATAGCTATGGGATAGCTACCCACAGTGCAACGGTGCAGAAATCGACGCTAGCCCCGGTACTTGGACGCACACCACCGAATTAATGTGCTTAGTGTGGCCGCATACATTTCGACTTTATACAACCTGTTTTTTAAATCCGAATTATATAAATTCGGATTAATCCCTTAGTGTAGACATACCCTAGATGATCCATGTCAGATATAAATCTGATATACATATTTTTAAAAGTTTTAGTCCATTCTATAAAGACAACCATGACACACTTTCTAATTCAATATACAAGCTTTTTGAGAAAACTGTATGAATACAAAATTACTGCACAGATAATAAAAGGTTATTCTAGACAATTATCCCAATCCCCACATTAAAATAAACAAGTACCTGAGAAATTAGCTACATGGGTACATTCATCCATAACTCCTTTCATGAACCTTAGTGATTCTCTCTGTAAAGTGTCCCTTTTCCTTTCTTCACTTATCAGGTGCTCCTGCAGACTGGTGAAGTTCTTATTGCTACTGCTGCTGGTTGAAAATGTTTGATTTATACACTGCATTTTAGGAGCATCTTGCAGTAAGAGTCTTTCTGATGAGGCACTTAGAGTACTTTTGCTAGTGCTAAGGCAGTGAATGGCTTCTGTAGACAGAATTTTGCTTGTGGTATCCAGATTCAACATTCTGGAAGTCAGAGCTAGGTTGTTCAGACTGTCCACACTGTTGGGGGAATTTTTAACGAAGTCTTGTCCCATCTTGAAAGAGTCTGTCTAAACAGAAATACAGGCCTTTTATTAAGGGTTTTTCACATTTTTTGGTCAACCTGATTAAAAAACAGTGAGTGAATTCAGTGCTCATGACAGAGAGAGCACAAGCTCTGGCATGAGCCAGACACAGTGCTAGGTTCACAGGAAAAGTCCAAACTTTGGCATACAGCTTAGTCAATGATCTAAATCCTGACCCATATCACCACCTTATATCCTAGTTTGGGGCCTGTCCTAAGCAGACAATCATGTAGCAGTAAGTACTCAATTATGGTGGTGGTTCCTATGATGCAGATTTCTGTCCATTAGGAAATGGAACTAAAACACAGAGTATCATGTCAGAGGCAAATTACTGTTGGTTATTACTGAACTGATCTAGCATCAAACAAGTAATTAAAAAAAGGAGTACCCTTATTCTGTTAAGAATCCTATGAACCATTCAATCCCATCACAAATGGTGTTAACTGTCTTTTGACGAGTAAAGCAAGTATATATTGGGAAACATTATACATGAGGAAACTACCTGAAAATTTCTATGTAACCTCTCTAATTTTTTCCAATTTTGTTTCTTCTATTAAGCTTTCCCTCATATTTCTGACCATTACGATGTTGCAGATATTACTAGAGCAGAGCTATATCTGGACATCTGATTTAGAATTCTGTATTATGCTTCCACGTTCATGTTATTTCTGTATAAAAACATTGTACTTCAGTTTCTGGGAAAAGAGCTCAAGTGGTCAGCTTTTCAGAAATGCTCTTCTACACAATAGCATTGAATTTGCTAGGGAGGAAAAATTAATACCAATAGCTATTTATTCAAAGACTAGAAGAAAGTCAGGTACCAGTAGACAACTTATTGACCATAACTGTTGAGGTTGGGGAGAGAGCAGACATCCAAATTTACTTTGGGAAAAGGCTATAGTCAGAACTTGAAAAATCCATTTGCCTGTGGATACTAGGAAGATATCCTCAAATCTGAGTTCAGTGTACATTGATAGTTTGTCAACAAATAGACAACTGACAGTTCCCCTGCTCCTGTCAATACCTTAGCACTGCTGGGGTGCTGCCAGAAGAACAAGCAGATGTCAAAGCAAGGCACCAAAGTAGAAGACAAAGTTGCAACAAGCAAAGGGCACCCAACAATTTCTTGCTGGGATCTAGTGAAGAGCTGAAGTGATCGCCATTGAACGGTCTCCTATGCACAGCGCCGTTGTTAACAATGGGTCAAGAAAGAACTAAAACATTCACAGGGCAGCAATTTGGTAAAGGGTGATGAGACAACTGTAAAAGTTTCTGGGTTATATTTTTACCCCATTGCCATCACAGTACAAACCCTGCAGAACCAAAGGATTTCTAATCAGAACCAGATCTGAAAAACCTGCACAGATGGTATCTTTAGAGAATAACGTTAGATTACTAAAACAATTAAAAGAATCCAGGCCAATACTACAAAATTGAAATTGCAGCACATTAAAAATCAGGCCATAACAGTGTTCGTATAGGAAGAATTTTAACCCACTACACCGTCACAAGATATTTTCTTCTTAGGGTAAACAATTATTTCATAATAAATAATATACTCACAGCTGGTCATGTCTTTTTTCATTGCTGAAGTATGTATAAATATTTCAACAAAAGAATGAGCAAGGTAATTGATTCAACAGTAAGTCACTTCTTTATTTGGCACTTTGGGCTGGTCTACACTGGGGGGCGGGATCAATCTAAGATATGCAACTTCAGCTACGCTATTCGCATAGCTGAAGTCAAAGCATCTTAGTTTGACTTACCTGGCCGTCCTCACGGCAGCAAGTCAACCGCCGTTGTTCCCCCATCGACTCCGCTTACTCTTCCTGCCAAGGTGGAGTACGGGCGTCGATTCGAGGATCGATTTATCGTGTCTAGATGAGATTCGCTAAATCGATCCTCGATAGATCGATTACTACCTGCTGATCCGGCGGGTAGTGTAGACATGGCCTTCAATACACTATACCAAGCTATCTGGCTAGTTTTCTGACATTTGGGAATTTGGTTTTCAATGCTTTGATTCCCCATCCCTACAAAAACTAACATTTCAAAGAACATTCTGAAAGTTCTTAATTTTTTTAAATCTAGCACTCAAGAATTTTTTTTTTTGTTAGACATGGAGATATGATAAATTAATAGATGTGCTTTTTATGTACCTTGATTTTGAAAACTAGAGTAAACTGGTGTCTGTCATAGCTGGTCATGAACAGTAATCTAAACAGAGTTCAACACTTATAAAAATTCATTACATGAAAATAGGAGGTATTAATCTTTGCTTATTTAAAGGGTACTTCTGCATCAAATATTTGTTAAACTAAATCAAAAATGTAAGAAACCATTAATGTTAACATGTTGTATAATGAATGTCTGCTCAAAGTATCTAGACATGACATTATGTATTCGATCAGATTTTGTATGTAAACTATATTTTACATAAAGCTAATAGCAAAAACAAACTGTACTTACTCCACAATATTCAAGCATTTGAATGATTTCTTCTTCATAAACAGTTTGTGTATAGTACTGTTTCTCTAGCTCTCTCCAGTTCACTGCTTTGCTCAACACACCCTGAAATTACAGTGCAAATAAGAATTCCCAGAATAAAAAAAAATCCAAAGAATGTATTCTGAAGCGATCATCGAAGTCCAAGGCAGTAGAACTAAGGAAAGATGCAGAAAATAGCTAAATCTGTATATGTTAAAGTTAAGATTCCCAAACTTTATTCTGGCCAGTGTTGACTTAGAAGCTGTAATGAATTCCATAGGAAACATCAGACAAGAATATCCATAACCATATTTCTTGTCTGAAAACTTTACTGCATTTTTCATTACAAAAACATACCTCCCCTGAAGCTCCATCTCACCTGTACATTAATCAGACCACTCTACAATAAGCAGATGTGTAAAAAAGTATTGAAGTCCTTGCCATAGAGCGCTTACAATCAAAAGAGGCATGGGTGTAATACAGAACTCAGTGGTGTATGGCTACTATACCAGTAAGAATCATATTTACCCAACAGTAACTGCGATTCTTTGAGATGTGTTGTCTATATATTTTCAATTGTTGCTGCGCAAGTGTCCGATGCATTCAAGTTCAGATTATTTTGGCCAGCAGAATCTATTGGGACTGTGACTGCACCCTCAAAATATCCTTGTACTTCCAACCTAAGGGTATAAATGGTAGTAGCGTGTCCCCAACCATCTCTCAATTCCTTCACCACTACAGAAACCAGGTGTTACAGAATTCCATAATAGTGGAGGAGGGAAGGATGTGTAACCCTCAAAAGGTGAGTCTCTTACAGCACAACTTAATGCATATGGAAATAAAATGATAAAGCCCCAGCACTGATAGTAATTTATGAAGAGAGGGACAGAGGTCAGACTAATAACCTAAGTGATATCCTAAACGGTTTAGACCTATCAAGTTGGAAGGAAAGTACCCTAAGTATGTCTAAGATTTGAAGTTTAGCTTCCCCTTTGTTGGAATGTGGCTTTGGAAAAAAGACTGGCAGAGGTATTACTTTGATAAGATGGAAGTCAGACACTATGTTAAGCAAGAACTTTGGATGAGACCCTTTGCTTGTTCATATAAACATTGCTGTGGTATTGTGCATCATGATCTGAATAAACTCTTAAGAATTTGGTGGAATACTGTGCACACTCGATAAATAGCCCTTAGCAGTAAGGGTACATTTGCACAGTAGCTAGGAGGTGGGATTCCCAACTCAAGTAGACATGCACGCACTAGCTAGCGCCTAAAAATAGTAGTGTGACTGCAGTGGCACAGGTGGTGGCTTCAGCTAGCCACCTGAGTATGTATCCAAGAGGCTGGCTTGAATTGTAGTTGGGTGATTATTTTTAGGAGCAGAGCTAGTGCAGATGTCTACCCAAGATGGGAATTACATATCCCAGCTGCTGTGTAGATGTACCCACAAGCCTATTGTTTGAAGACTGTCTAAGTGGGCTCTCCACCCAATAAGCATCTATCAAAGTTTCTGATGGCAATGGTGGAGAGAAGGGCACTCCCTTACAAACTTCTAGAAGGTCCTTCCACCAAATTAATGACAAGACTTCTGGGAAGACCTGTACCCTCACGTATAGGTGATATCTTTTGGGTTGATATACAGACTTTAGCCACTCTTCCATACACCAAATGTGAAGTCAGGCATGCTGAGTTATGTGTAAGCAGGATGCCATGTGTCCTAGAAGTTTCTGAGGCGAAATTTCACAGATAATGAACTTGTAGGTGGCTGACAAGATCCGCTATGGATTGCAATCTTTCTGGGGCAGATGGGCCATTGCTGTAGTGGAGTCCAGAACTGCCCCTATAATTTCTATCCTTAAAATAGGAACTAGCACTGATTTCTCTTCAATTACCTTGAGCCCTAGAGAGGTGAAAAGTTGTAGAATATGCAGCAGAGATGACTGAAAAAACAAAATTTTAGTTCTATGAAAATCTGAATTTTCAGAAATATTTTTCATCCCAAAATGGAATGAAAAACAAAAGTGCAAATTATCAAAAACTGAAATCCTGCAATATTGTGTTTCAGAAGCAATAGAATGTAGTATTTCCCAAAGCGTGCTCCCCTTGATCCCCAGTTGCCAACCTGGTAGGCAGCCACAGAGCCAAAGACCCTGGAAGATCTAAAGAGCCCATGACCAAAACTAAAAAGATTGTCAGTTTCACAGGTGCACACCACTGAATAGCAGCCATGAATCTGACCAGACTCTTATTAACTTGACAACAAAAGTCTAGTAAATTTCACGACCACTATTCAGTGATGGGCAGATCAGTCTGACAAAAATTGTCAAATCCAGTCCAAAGTCCAGTTTCCAAGGTTCCCAATTTCCTGGCAGCCATCACTGCTGGTAATCTTGGGAGCTCAGGGCCATTGGCAGCCATCTTGGAGGGAAGAAGGGGAGCTAGGAAGCCCTGGAAGTGCTGGCCCTGCCTGGAGTCCCTGAGGAGGTCATTAAAATTGAAACTTTTGCTGGAATGGTTCAATTGACAAGTCTGCAAATTCCAAAGAAAAATGTTTCATCAGAATTTTCCTGACCACCTCTTGTCTGCTGTGTAATTGGTCACCTATTGTGGAACGTTCACATTAATGAGCCAAACATCTAAGTATGGGTAAATCTGGACTCCTGGTCTTCTCAGGTAAACTGCCACTACTTCTGCACATTTTATAAATACCCATGGTATTGTCAACAGATCAAATGGCAGGATTCTACATTGCTAGTGGGAATAGTCCACCTGGAACCTTCAATATTTCCTGTAGGCAGGATGGACTGCTTTATGAAAATAAGTGTCTGAGTTCAAGAGCTGAATGCCAGCCCTGTGAATCTATGGTTGGAATTGCTGAGGCCAGAGTTACCAACCTGAACTTCAGCCTGCACGTAAAGGTGTTCAGCTGCCTCAGAAATCCAGAATAGAGGGCCTGTCTGCTCCCTTTTTCTTGGGAATTAACCCCCCTTGCCCATATATTTTTGAGGCACATCTTCCACTGCTCTAAGAAGTTCAGTCACTTCTGAATCTTGAAAGTAGCATACTCATGAGCAGGGTCCCTGAGAAAGTGCTGGGGAAATTGGATAGAGAGGGTTTGGGATTGGATGGAGTATCTCATCTCTACAGTTTTTAGGGCCCAGAGATCTGTGGAGATGG
Organism: Malaclemys terrapin pileata; assembly: GCF_027887155.1. NCBI lineage: Eukaryota > Metazoa > Chordata > Testudines > Emydidae > Malaclemys > Malaclemys terrapin. The sequence continues at coordinate 98,191,620 of NC_071509.1, forward strand.
TGTATCAGGCCCCACAAAAATAAAATTAATATTTCCCAAAAGGAGGGGGGTGGGGGGAGGGAAGGGGTGGAAAAAGGATCCAGTATAAGTTACACTTATCTCCTGACCAAGAAGTCATATTTGCTGCCTTGATGAAGACAGAACCTGGTGAGAAAAATGTAGTAGAGGTAGAAGATTCTCTCCTTTGGGAGTGCTGGCATTTTGAGGGAAGTTCAGACTGTCTATACTGTGCATAATAGGACTGACTTTGACAGGATTAAGGCCTAAATTGCTTTCTTTTTGATGCAAGAGCACAAACTCCTAGAGATCTCATCATCGCTCAAGAGTCCTTTTGAGAATGAAAAGGCTCATTAGTCTTTGCATTGAAGCATTTGCACCTTTCAAACTGTGCAGCCTCTACTGTTACACGCATCCCCTTTAGGGCTTCGAGACAACTGAAGCCAAAAGGATCTTATCAGGACAAAGAGGCCATGGAACTGGATGCCATGTACGCAGCATCGACCAGTCACTTGAAGAGATGTGTGCTACAAGTTGTTCCTCTACAACCACAGATTTCCAGGCCTCTGTTCTTCTGTGGAATTTTGTCAGCAAATTTGAAGATTGATTCCCAGTTCAAGTAATCATATTTTGCCACTAAGGCCTGATAACTAGAGATTCTCATTTGCCAACTTGATGAATAATTTTTGCAACCAAAAAAATAAAAATTTCTAGCATTCTTTGTCTCAGGATGTAGATTTCTGTTGACCACAGTGTCTGGTTTTCTCATCAGGCACTGCTATCACCAACAACCCATGTACAGGATGCATATAAAATAGTTCAAAGCCTGATGAAAGCACCTGGTAGCAGCAATCTGCTCTCTGTCAGAGCTAGGGAAGTTGGTGGTCTGCCAAAGCACCCTGTTGGACTCCAATGGTCTCTTCATTTATGGGCACTGCAAGAGTTCCAGGCATGAAGGTGTGTAAGATGTCCAAGGAACTTGTGAGACTTCTCCTGACAACTTCCACTGGAATTTCCAGTGGATCTGCCGCCCTGCACAGCAAACACTGGAAAGTTTTGAAATCCTGGGGGTCTGAGGTAGACATTGGAGATACCACAGCTTCACTATTTCTTGCATGAGACAAAAGGCAGCTTCTAGAATTAGGCTCTATCCAGAAGCATCATTATGGGGGAGATTTTGAAGGCTCAGAGGACAGTTGGACATCCAACTCCCATTTGTGCCTTTGAAAAAAATCTCTCCCTTAATGTTAATTTGCCCAACTCAAACCTTCAAGATTTCACATCTGTTCATATTCTAGAATATTAACAAAACTAAAAATAATTTAGTTACCGTGGTAAAGACACCAGAAGCTGTGGACCAGGAAAGACAAGGAACCAATGGCAATGGTTTAGGCCAGTTTGTCACTGCTAGTGAAGCCATCTGTTAAATAAAAAAAAACTTCAATATCAAATGCTCTACTGCATATTTTAATAAGACATTTCAACAAAATTTCTCTTTAGTCATTTTTAGAATTCTCATCTTTAAAGTATTTCTTCACACAGTAACAGCTTGTCTCGTGTAGTATCAGTGCTAAGCATCTTTGCAGTTATATACTTCTCCTCCACAAAATCCAGAAAGACTGATGAAATCTATTCTCTCCAATAGTCTCCTTGATACGTTAGCTTTGAAATTGGTTCACAGAGAAAGTAGCAGTATTTCTGCTTTAGGAACAAGAGTTTTCTTTTAATAGAACACTCATCCTGATGCAAAATGAATCAGGATTCTTCCATGAGAACTTCATTTATCATTTCAACATGTCCCTCTCCTCAAGGCCTCTCAACAACCTTATAAACATATTTCAAAACAAACAAATTGAAGGTGAGTCACAAATAGGACTATCAAAAATTCTGCAGCTTTTGAAATACATTTAGGGAATTTGCAAGCCACAAACAGTAAGGTTAAGACGAGAATTGAGCATGTAAATGGACTTCTATTTTCATCTCCCTTAGAGTCCAGATAATTCCCTCTCACCTCAGAATTATCAGAGTGCACTATGTGGTAAGTTCTATTCATCACTAAATGCTGGAGCATAGATGCAGCACACAGGAGGATCAGAAAAATGCTTCCCCACACCAGTTGCACGGTTTTGCAAAGCTGTAGTTTAATAGAATACTCTTGGGCATACTGCAAAACCATGAGGATAGCAGAAAAAAGTACTTATCCACCCCACACATTTTTAATACGGAGAACTATTACATGCTTCTTCATTAATAAAAGAAGCAACATAGTAAAGTGGTCAGGGCCATAGTCTGGGAGTCCAGAGAGTATGGATTCCATCCCTGTCCTCGGTTTCCCCAACCTTTAAAATAGAGATAACGCTGCTTACCTTCCTTTTTAAAGCACTTTCTAAGGATGAAGAACACTACATAAAAACGTATTGCGCTGTGATGGTGCCTGGGAGCCTTCAACGTGAACCAGGGCCCCACTGTACCAGGTGCTATACAGACACAGAATAAAAATATGGTCCCTACCCCAAAGAGTTTACAATCTCAGAGAGACAAGGTAAGTGAGGTAATATCTTTTACTGGACCAACTTCTATTGGTGAGAGAGTCGAGCTTACACAGAGCTGTTCTTCAGGTATGGGAAAACTTAGGCCTGGACTACACTACACAATTAGATCAATGTAAGCTGCCTTGCGTCAACCTAGCTAGGGAAGTGTTTTCATGTAAATTTGGCTCCCACCGATGTAAGTGCCTCTCTATGCTGATTTAGTAACACCACCTCCCTGAGTGGCATACAGTCACAGCCAATGTGATTAGATCGAGGCAATGTCAGTTTAGACACTCCATTGCTTACGTAGACTGTTACTGGCCTCCAGGAGCCATCCCACAATGCCCCACATTGACAATACAATCAATACAAACGCTCCTGGTGAGGATGTGCACCGCCATCTCAAGGAGACAAGTGCTCATATAGAAGTGATTTAATAACTGTGGTGGCTTTATGCTGACCTAAGTTAGATCAACATAATTTTGTAGTGTAGACATGGTCTTGCACAGAGTGTCACAGCTAAACACAAGATGGAACAGATTGTTTAGCATAAGTAGTTAACACATATTTCAAAGGACCATTCAAGGTGAAGTGGCCCATTAACGTCCCTCCAGTCATAGGGAGGAAAGGGGAGAGGGAGAAAGCAGCTGGGGAATTGTTAGTGGGTTATAGATTTTTGTAATAAGCTATAAATCCAGTAATTGTATTCAGTCCATGATTTTTAGTATCTAGCAGAATTACGAATTTAAGTTCCCAGGCTCATTCTTTTGAAAGGTTTGTAGAGGTTTCCTTTGAGGATGAGGACTGTTCACCCACAGGGTCTGAGCCCTACAGTCTGTCAAAATTTAAATAGCTAAATTAACAGATTAAGCAACATGACAATAAAAGTTATTGAGAATTACACTGCTACAACCTGAACATTCATCTGTAAGAGTTTTATGGTATATATACAGTGAGAATACATCTGCATATTCTCAATAATGGCATGTCATGCCTAAATATCAAGTTATGTTGCTCGTTATTCTAAACTTGTTCATGTTAAAATAATCAGCCTATGAGCACTGTAAACTGTTAGGTTTCCCTAGTTATTAACATACATATATAATGCTAAGAAATAAAAAAAAAAAAAAAAGATAAAACAAATTTCTAACAGTAAATATAAAGGCTTACATGTCCTCCCATGGATATTCCAGTCATCCCTAGAGGTCCATAGCCCTCTCTCTCTAGCCAGTGCAAAAGCGCTGCTGATTCTAAAACAAGAGCTCCTCCCATTACAAACAGGTCCGAGACATTTTTTAAACTTGATCTTCTTTCCTCACCAGAAAAGAAAAAAAGAAATATTTTATTTTCCAATATCAGATGTGCAGAGTCTTCATTTCATCAGTCTACTTTTACTCTTAAACGGAGCCTGGTCATACTCCCAATTAAGCCAATGACTGAATTTCTATTGAATTCAATAAGAGAAGGAGTGAGTCCAAAGTCTTCAGTATCTTTCTGCATTCAAGGCCCACAGGACGTGTGTTTGTTTCTTCTTCTTCTAATTTTTTTGTGATCCAGGCTTAAATGAGGACTAGAAATAAGCATCTTCTAAATTACTAGTGTAGAATTAGGGAACACCATATCTTCAAATAACTAAGGTACTGCAAGCACTGGAAACTCATGTGCAGTAATCTTCTGTGCTATGAAGTAACAACGATCCTTTTTATTTTAAGGAAAACAAAGCTAAGTGATACAGTGCTAGGTATACAAGATGTCATTGGCAGAGACAACCTCTTTTCCTTATTTACCTGTTTTACATCACTGAAATATTGCATACAACATGTGAAGAGCAATCAGAAAGTCAGCTTTGGGAGCAATCAGTGCCACTGTAAGACTGAAATTATAAAGTGGGAAGTTTGTCACTGCACTGAGAAATCTGTGTAGTGTCTCCTACAATGCATTAAACAAATTTAAAGAAAACAAAAAAGAAAAATTGAAAGCTATTCAGTTTGAACTCTCACAGTGACCAAAAGTCTAGTGGTTGTTTGCATATTGGGGCTCAACGGTGCAATTACTCCATGTGCTGAACACTTTTAAGTGAATGGAGTATGGCTTACAGAACAACTACAGCACTGTACTTGGACAAAACAGTTTATTGTAAATATTATCATGTTTTTGACATCATGTCTCTAAGTTACACAAGGCTATAGCCCTCTTGTGCCAAAATATCACTATACTTGGGATACATTTTGAGGCAGGAGTACAGCCTATTAGAACTGTTCTGTAAGCCATGGGAGAAGCAAGGATATCAATGGCTGTTGTAGACCAATATTTTTAGGATATTTTAAACACTCCTCCTATTGCTTAGTGCTTTGTTATTAAAGGTACTTCAGTTCTCTACTATGACTGTCATGCTAATTTAATGATTTACAAGTACATTCCTTAGAGTGCTACTACTGCTTTGAAGCCTTCTATTGAAATGTGCAAATTGGAGTTTGGGACAACAGAGCATTTGCCCATTATCTGCAAGATGGAAGTATTATTCTATCAAGTTGGACAGCTGTGACTAGTGCATAGAATTTGCATAGTGGAGAAAAGATTTTTATACTTCTTTGTTTTTCTGAGGTAAATAGTATGCCAGTAGCAGAAAACCCACTATATTCCAGCATTGTACCTACCTGGTGTGTCTTACTGAGATTTTAAAAATGCCAAATGTTATCATCAAAACAATGATATCTTTAAAATCAAAACAAAACGTATCTGTCAAAGAGAACACTTTCCCAAAAAATCCTTTATTGGGATTTTTTTAAATTAAGATTTACTAAATTATTCAGACCAATAAACTAATTATAATGCAGCAACGATTACTTTGGAAGGTACTCAAGGCTATTTTTTGTACTGCTTTTAACTTTCACTTCTCTCAAAGGAAGCAGAGAATCCTGTGGCACTTTTAAGACTAACAGATGTATTGGAGCATAAGCTTTCGTGGGTGAATGCCCACTTCGTCGGATGCATGCAATACATCTGTTAGTCTTAAACGTGCCACAGGACTCTCTGTTGCTTTTTACAGATCCAGACTAAGACGGCTACCCCTCTGATACTTCTCTCAAAGGGTAAATTCTTAATTAGCTTTTAAATTAGAAGAAAATTAAATGTTTAACTTGTGGCAGATGTTAATGAAGTACTGAAAGCAACAAGCTCTAAGAATTGTAGTTTAAAAACAGATTAGTTTCCTCTTCTTTTTGGAGATAGCTAAGCAAGCAGAATTAAACCAGTCTTTTTAAACCAGTCACCTCCATTTAATCTTTTTATAACTATTCATCTGCAAGGAACATCTGGCAAACTAACACCTTTATTTTGCCTCAGATACAGGATCTATTGTCCTATTTATATTCTAGCACTTGCAAATACAAAGTCCAACCTTTTGTTTTGTTTTATAAATTAGTCCCCAAGATTAGGCTTTTAAGTCCATATTTAGGCAACTGAATAAGTGACTTGATTTTCAAAGATGCTGGGTATGCTGCAACTCCCACTAGCATGAGCTTCAGGGTAACCAGCATCTTTGAAAATCAAGTCACTTATTCAGTTGCCTAACTTTAGACACTTAAATGTTGCCCAAAAACTATTTCTTCAAAGATACTCAATATTGCACAAAAAAATATGTTGTTGTAGATTGTGGACAAGTGCAACGTACGAACTGGTAAAATGCATTGTTTCTTGGTTGCACCCTTGCTGATGTGGTTTTTTTTAAAAAGTCCATCTACTTTGGGTGGAAACTGCGAACCTAGGCATTTAAGCATCAAAATCCACATAAAGCAGTCAAGCAAAGTGTCTACAACTTCACATAAACAAGCTATAGCTGAGCCAAGTTTGCTGCTATTTATAACATATTATCAAGGTTTCTATGTTTTAAGTTTCTGGTCTTCTTAACAAACCCAGTGTCTTGAAGACAGAAAATAGCCGTGAGAAGTAATCTTAATACTTACATTTGGTCCTTAGGTTTTCTGCAGCCATGTAAAGACTCAAGTTAAAGAAAATAAACAAATGTAAATATATTCATTTTCTAGGCATCACTACATAACTTTTTATTTTAACTCTTACATTTTAAAATTGAGACAAAAATTAAAAATCACTTATGTCAGCAGTACAATGAAGAATTAAATTCTGTAAATTAAGTTATTACCCACAATTACATTGTTTTATTGGTACAAAATAAAATCAAGTGTAAATTGTGACGAAGTCATTCATAATTTAGGACAGTGCGCTAATGAAGTAAGTAGTAAAGGAAAAAAATGAAGTGTGATTGATAGTCTGATTCTTCTGAGTGAAGCCTGGTGTAGGCATTTGGGGGCAGTTACCCAACATTGGAAAGGAGGATGGATTCAGGCTGGTCAACAGAGAGAAAAAATGCCTAAAATGTCAGTGATAAGGCAGGTGAACACTATCAAAGGGATTTGTAGTACCAACAGTTTGTATTCAACAAGTGAAGACAGGAGAGAGACATTTTGTCCAAAAAAAAAAAAAAAAATACAACCCTCTCCCCTCGCCCCTCAAAAAAAAAGGACATATTTGGCCATGGCTAGGAGAAGTTTGTCAAGTAATTTGATAACTGGGTTACAGAGAGATCAGTATCAAACTAGTACCCCAGTAACCAAGGAGAGTGGTTTGGAAGTTTTTTTTTTTTTTTTTTTTTAAGTTCAGAAGAGCAACACTTTATGACATAGCCAGTCTAACACATCATCTGCATTGTATTCCATGGTTATGCACTTAGAGATACCACTTTGGTTGATGTAATAAGATTACAGTAAGAAGTCACATCTTTTTGACCAACAGCTATATCCCTACTTTCAACTGATCTATGCCAGTGGCTCTCAACCTTTCCAGACTACTATGCCCTGCATACCCCAAGTTTCACCTCACTTAAAAAACTACTTGCTTACAAAATCAGACATCAAAATACAAAAACGTGTCACAGCACTCTATTATTGAAAAATTGCATACTTTCTCATTTTTACCATATGATTATAAAATAAAGCAATTGGAATATAAATATTGTGCTTACATTTCAATATATAGTATATAGAGCAGTATAGACAAGTCATTGTCTGTATGAAATTTTAGTTTGTACTGATTTCATTGTGCTTTTTATGTAGCCTGTTGTAAAACTAGGCAAATATCTAGATGAGTTGATGTACCCCTGGAAGACCTCTGTGTACCGCTGGTTGAAAACCACTCATCTATGCAACCTGTACCATTTTGATAAAATAATCAACAGAGTCCTGTGGTACCTTATAGACTACCAAATGTATTGGCGCATAAGCTTTCGTGGGTGAATACCCACTTTGTCAGACGCATGACGTATTCACCCACGAAAGCTTATGTGCCAATACATTTGGTAGTCTATAACGTGCCACAGGACTCTTTGTTGCTTTTTACATATCCAGACTAACAAGGCTACCCCTCTAATACTTGATAAAATAATGTTATTCTATCTTCCTCCCCTTGGTTAGCACTTTGAAACATGTTAAAGCATTTTGTTTTCAACAAAAGGATATAGTAAGGGTTTTCTAACAATAGAGAAGCCATGCAAGCCTCTTTGATCATTGGACGGGCCATTAGTGTGCGTCTTCTCCAGTAGTACTAAAGAGGAAACGTTTAAACAAGAATACAGTTAAAAGATTACTGTTAAACTTGAAAGTATTAATGAGAAATTCAAGTTTTATATACTTACATGATCTCCAGTGCCTGCTAGATGAATGCACACAGGTTTGTATTTGCTGTTCCATCTCTTGGGTATTATGAATTGAAACCTATCAAAAGCACACTATTTAATATACATAACACTGCAAGACATTCACACTCATGCAAGTTAAACTACCAAACGACACCCTGAAAAAACAGTTTGGTTACATGCTCAGGCAAACTGCTATTAGTCTAGCAATATAATTTTTTCATGAATGAAATTAAGAACACATCCAAAAGTTTTCACCTTCAGAAAGTCACAAGCACCAAGAAGAAAGGGAGTTATGAGCTGAAAGGTCACACTCCAAATGAGATTACTACTTCATTACTGCATTCTAAACTTTACTGAATAGAGACATGGGGCCTGAGATTAGGCAAGTGTGGCTAGATCCCCTAAACAGCACACACTTTTCTCCTTAAGTGGGGGGGAACTGAAACTGAAAATTAAAAAGGAACTATAAAGTTGTTTTTTTTAAAAATACAGCTAACAAGTGTTCCTATATAAATATAAAAAAACAGTTTTCCCTTCTCTCCTTCCCACCCACCCCTGCCAAAAATCACTGTTTCTTCAGTTAGTCCCTCCCTTACCCCCCACCAAGCTTTTCTCAGGCCAGCTGTAACCTACACAAGCAAACCACTTCTATTGAGCTATTGGTATTTCACCACAAGGGGGTGTCCTGTTGCAATAAAACTTGCTTCTTTAGCTAGTTGTGTGTAAACGTTTTTGCATAAACTATCCATATTTGAAAAGCACACTAAGTCTACCAAAGTGCTGCTTTTCACACATAAAAACTACTTAAAGCTCAAAAGAACTTTTATTCATGGATTTAATTTGATGTTATGAGCTTGAAAGAAAATCAACTTGTCTTTATCTTACCTAATGTATTTTGGATTTTTAAAAGCACCTATAACTTATCTAACCACTGCATGACAGTATGTGGAAACTATTAGTAAATTGCATTTTCAGATGTGGTATCAGTTAGTCCAGGAATTTTAAGTAGTGACTCCCTTTATACCCAACAACACGGAGTAAAAAGCCTACTGAGCATTTTTTGAATAATGTCTTCAGAGAAGGTAAGCTGTAACAAAACAAACAAAAAACAAACAAAAAATGTATTGACTGGTCACAGCTGTTGATGTCATGACACCAAGGCCTCCTAAATTGAGGTAAATTTTTATGCCCAAAGCAAAGCTTGAAAAACTTAAGACTTCTGCTAGCAAGAAGCCAATAAAAAAAATGATGCTCCCCACCCTACCTCCAAAGCAAGGCTCGGTGGACACCCTGGTGAGAACATTAGTATACCACCACCACCCAACTGCTTGAGTGTGTAAGCGTGACAAGACTTCTTCAAGGGTACTACTACGTTGTTTGGCTTCTCAAATAGAAAACATAGGCCAAATTCAATGTATGAGCTACACTGAAGTTAACATGTGCATACATATATGGTTAAATTCTGATAATAAGTGGAATAAGTTAATAAATATGGAGTGTTTCTTAGGAAAATACAGAAGTGAGAAACTATTTTCTTGGATAAACTGCTGGCCTTTACAAAAATTCATATTTGCAAGGGAATTGCATTTCTCCATCTTGGACGTGCGATGTGAGTTGTATATCTCACAAACAAAACAAGTATTTTTAAAAAAGGAAGAAATCAGTCTCAAAACATTACTTGATGTTGTGGCAGACTGACAAAGACTAGTAAATCCAAGTCAAGGCTGTTTGTTAGTACTTTTGCTTATATATGAATAATTTCCCTCCCTTTACAAAGGAGGTAGGTAAGAACAGATCATAGTCATATTAGAATTCTCTGGCTTTCCTGTGTCAAAACTAGTTATCAAAATACAGTTATAGATGTTCCATTAATTATTTTACTAAATGAACATGTACAACTTTTCTAATGGGATTACATTTCCATTTTCAGAATTAAACCACCTCTTTCACATAACACGTCATGTTTTGCTAGGGCCACCTCCAATTTAGAATAAGCTCATCTAGAAAATAAATCATTCATCCAAGGATGGAACCATCAAATGAACTACCTGTGTTTTCATTCTAACTTAAAACATCTCAATATTTTTCAAACAGAGATCACAGTCTGAACCATTTTAAAACAAAATTGAGTATTCGGATTGTAGCTGTAATAAAGAATGTAATAAAAGTAATTTTTATAATACAGATTTCTTTGATTTCTCTACAGAGCTAGTTTCAGAACCAAACTGTTACTTCCTTTTCCTTACCTTGCTATGATGGATTCAGTTGGCAGGATATTGGGAATGTAGTGAATCAAAGGGGAAATGAAGTGCCCATCGAGTATTTTACAGTCTGATTGCTCCTCAACCTATGGAAAGAACTGAAAGTTAAAAGTGTATATGATCAGCATACATTATATGCACTGAAGGCTGAACATTAATATATGGGTTCCTAGGCTGGAATCAAATTTTAGCACAAAAATCCACAAGCAGTTTTGAAAGTACAATTTCAATCATCACATTACATGAGCATTAAAAAAAGTCTACCACAAGCCTACTCACTTAAATAAAAATCAGCTCAGTTATAACAAAATTCAGTTTTTAATGCAATTAAAGCCTAAATGGGGTTGTGGGGGGGTTATCTGTTTGTTTAAAATTTGTTTAAATTTTTTAACAATTCTTTAAGATAGGACATACCTGTGTTTTCTCCCATGCCACCCCAAAGGATGGGAAAAACTTCATAATAAAATCTGTACAGCTATTGCTCTATCCTTTTAAATCCCTTCTTACAACTCATCTCTGCAATGATATAAAAACCTGTCTGCTGCTGATGGACAGACAGATGACTAATTGTAACAACTTCTCACCTTCCCATTCCTTTCTTCCTTACTAACTCCCACGGTCCTGACATTCCCCTCATACTACCTCTACTCTCAATGAAAAATACCAAAATATCTGGTTTACAGAATCATGCCAGTCACCATTTTTATTTGCTTGTATGTTACTTCTCCCTCCCAGCCCTTTGTTTATACCTTTTGGATTTTATAATCTCAGGGGCAGGATTGTCCCTTATATGTGTCTGTGTCACACCCAGAACAACAGGTCCTTAAATCCTCACTGGAGCTTTTGGGCACTACCATAATAGGTGTTTCTTTAATAATACTGACTGGCTACATATCTAGTTACATGCAAAGTACGCTTTCTTCTTTTTCCCAGTGGAATCCTATAATCTCCAACCACCTCTACACCCTCCCCTATATATTTACTCCTTTCTTGAATATTTTTACCAAAGGACAGCTGGGTGTATCCCTCTGGAATCTTTCAATGCTACTCCTCAGTCAGAGAGAGGAACTACTAGTGAGAGAAGCAAACTACATACTGCCCCTGCAAATGCTTACCACGTTCCTTCTGCCACTCTGTTACCCTAAGATCATGCCCTGAATTCTGATCCCAAATCAGTAACATATGCTGTACTAACATTGGGCTGAACCAAAATATCAATAAAACCTACAATCCACATTGCACCAAACCTAACTACTTTCTTCTCCAGTACAGAGAGCTTACTAAAGACTTCATTTCACTTCACTCATACATAATATGTGAGAACTAATTTTAGTTACAGTTACATTTTTTGCTATTGAATACCTTGTCAATGAACACTGGATAATCTCTTGAAACCAGCTTCTGGCATTTTTCCCGGTTTCCAATAATCTTTCTGAATTCAAATATTCTGTTAAAAAGCAAGATACAGAAGAGAGTCAAGCCTTTTTTATCCGAGTATTTCTTTACATCAAAATCAGAAGTCATGCTTTTATCTGAATTAGTACATCTTTCCTGTATGAAAGAGGCTAAACTAAAGGAGAGACAAAGACCAGGAAGTTATTTAATTTAAAAATCAACTTCTCATTTCTGGGTAAACCAGCCTAGTGAGAGCTGTATCAGTTTGGCTTTCGCAGAAAAGGAATGGCTAGAATTTTTTTACTACACTGCTTGGTTTCGCCAAGTTTTTAAAACATTATGTTATAACTTTTTTTATGAAGACAACTTTGAATTTCAGCCTAGGTCAAATTAAGGCATAAACATTATAGGCCCAGGCCTAGGATACTAGCTCCTGGAGTCGTGTGATTACACCATTCATTTTAAGAAAACTTAAGTTTAGTCCTCACTGTTGCAAAGAAATACTTGAAAGTGTAGCCTAATTGATGCAGTGACACCTACCTGAATCTGAAGATTATGTGAAATAATAGATCTGAGACGGGTTAACTGCTACATGCACCTCAATAGGGTGTTAACTGCAAGATCTATAGCTCTACAGGACCCTGTCCAATACTACCTCAGAAGAAAAGTGAAACGGTGGGTCCGCCCACCACAGCAAATAGCCCAGGACCCAGGGTGTAACACTGGATATGTCTGCACAGCAACTAGACACCAGCAGCTGGCCAGTGCTAGCCGACACAGGTTCGCGGGCTGCAAGGCTGTTTCATTGCTATGTAGACTTCCAGGCTCAGGCTAGAGCCTGGGATCCAGGGTGGGAGAGTCCCAGAGCTTGGGCTCTACCCCAAGACTGGAAGTCTACACAGCAATGAAACAGCCCTGTAGCCTGAGCCTGAGTCAGCTGGCACGGGCCAGCCACAGGTTTTTCTATGCTGTGTAGACACATACCCACTGAGGCCTCACTCCTGCCTCTTCAGAGTGAGGGAGAGGGGACCGCTGCTGCCAAGTAAGACTAGGGACAAACATATAGGGCCTATGCTACTGCCTTTGTCTTGCTTGGAGAGGAGGCAGGCCAGTTTATTGCTGCTACTTGGGACGGGGACAGGGCCATAGCACAAGGCAAGGGTGTTGGGGCAGAGTTTTAATTCAATCTCAAATATGGTAAAAATGGTACTTATGTGATCCCCTATAGGGAAGCCAACTACAGAACACTGCTAAAGTGACATCTCCAGCATGGAATAAAGCTTAGTAAAGTAAGTTAACATTAGCTAAGCCTACTACATAGGGACTAGATCTTGCATTGGCAGGGGGAAAGTGGGCTAACATTTTTTCCAGCAATAGCTTATGACCTTTGCTAGGACATAATATAAGAATAAGAGCTGGCAATAAATCAACTGGCATGCAAAGTATCAGTGTCTCTAAAAGAGAACACTAGTGAGTGGCTAGCTCTCAACCTCTTTGTATTATTTTCTGTTTTTCCTAAACCTTTACTCAGGAAGAAAATTCCAGTAGATGTCAGGGTCAGAACAACAGTCATAATTATAGGTACATTTGCACCTGCAATATATAATCAAGCGACACATACTTCCCTAGTTTTACAATATGTTATTACACACATGGAATACGCTTACTCCCCCCCCCCCCCCAGTATATCCTGCAATCTAACCCATTTCTACTCCACAATATAGTATTTTTAACTAGTTGGTATGTTTGGTTTTCGTTTTTTTAAATCCCTATTATACAGAAATGTGAATTATAACAAATGCTATAGTTAGTTATAAAATACCTTCAATTTTAAACCATTATTTCAGATACATGTAACTAGACAGCTTTCTGGAAAACATTCAAGTGCTTTTGTCTGACTCTACTGATTTTCTGGGAGCATTAGTGGTTGAGAGATAATTCCCCCAAATGTTACAATATCTCTGGTGCATCTCATCCAGATTACCCTTTGGAATTTTATTTTGAACATATTTAGGAAATGTCATTCTGTTTTTCTATATAAATGCTTGTAACGATCTGAAAAAGTGACCCTGTTACAGAGTTACAAAGAAAATAAACATCTTCAGCAAATGCTTTTCTTTTCCATTCATCCAAATTAAAATGAGTTTGATCCTCAAAAGGATGACCTTTTCTAATAATAGAATGTTACATGTAACAAACAGCTCTGAATGTTTTCCCCTAATCTATTTTCAATGGAGAGAGACAGGGCTGAATGGAAGTTATGAAGTCAGTTGGTATTGGGCCAAAATTCTGAAGTGACTTGCCGTACAACAGATCAACACCCAAAATTAGCATTAACCATGAAACCCTGTCCCAGGGACTTCATAGGATGAGAATGGGGATTCCTACCACTAGTTTAAGAACTAGCAGCACAAATTATGAGCATTTTATACAACGAAGAACTAAAGGAGTATGGTTGAGGTTGGAAAATTCCCATTACATGCAGATGAGATTGTTAGATACCAATATTAATTAGTGCAGAATATACCACGGCAAATACAGTCATTTAGTCCAGTGGAGTTTTACCAGGGTTAATCTGGCCCATAATCTTTAAACTGTGAATGCCTTTTCACTATATGAAAAAAGTCAGTTAATACAACTCTGCCTTAATGCCGACAAAAAGGTCAAAAATGGACAATATGCATTTTATAGTCCCCAGAAAGTAGAGTTTTAAAGTTTCAACCTCTGGTTTCCTAACCTGTTATAAAAATACCATAAATTATTAACATTGGGGGTGGGGAATCTAGTTGAATTTACTTTTAACTATTTATGCTGTCTGTTCTTTGTGTTTCTCTGAACCTGTACAGACTAGTAAAGTTTCTGCTTTTCATATATTAGTACAATGCTACATAAGAATGTTGAAGTCCAAACAAAATACTGTTTTCTCTGAATATATTTTTAATTAAAGATCACATCTGTTTTAAAGGTTTTTTTTTTTTTTTTTAAACCTTAAAAGTAGTAACTATTTACTCACTCTACAGTAACTTAATTCTTCGAGATGTATTCTCCACATGTATTCCACTTCTGGCAAGAGTGGGCCCAAATAAGAATCTTTTTGATATCAGTGTCCTCTAGGGCTGTGCCTTGTGGTGGCAGAGGGCATAAAGGATGGGGTGGCTGCAACCACTCTCCAGTTCCTTTGCTAGCACCAAATCCAAATTGGCAGGGACTCTGCCATAATAGGGAAGAAGAGGGGGGGGTATCGGCAGGGGTAGGAGGCAAGCATACAAGAGCCCTGGTGGCCATAGGCTCAGTAGGGTGTCAGGGAGCCAGCACAGGCTCCTCCTCTGGAGCAGAACCTGCAGCACTCCTTGACCTGTTCACATCCAACCAGAACCCAATATTGGGAATCACCACCTGTGAAAGATGTCTTGCCGAATGCAGCATTGGACAATTATTGAATAGTTGCTCAGAGTATTGTCCACCCTGTGAGATGGTCCACCAGGAGGTTTCATAGCCTGGGAAGGTGGAGGACTACTGGTAAGATGGTGGCTGATGCACCACTGCCAAAGGTGGATTGTCTTTTGGCACAGGGGCAACAAACCAACACCTTCTTGCTTGTTGCTATAGGACATGTCTGTAAACACCTGTACTATGGCATCTCGAAACACCAGGAGAAAGACTTATGTATGCTAGCCAAATGGTTCTCAACTCCAGGGTGTTTATATGAAGGCTCACTTCCTGAGCGGGGCCAGAGGCACTGGGTCTGGAGGTGGTCCAGCTGAGTTCCCCAATGTACATGTGTCTGTCACCAATGTCATGCTGGGGATCGGTGAGGAGATGGGGATCCATTATAGACATGTAGAGTGTCCTTTGACCAATCTAACAAGGAAGGGACTTCCTGGGGGGATTTTGACCAACATGTCTTAGGTATCTGCTGAGTAAGTACACTGATCTCGACCACCCTTGCATAGAGTACAGGTGGCAAATGTGTCATGTAGGCGCAGGAGGCCACGTGACCCATGAGTCTTAGGCATGTTCTGACTAATGTTAAGGGTGTGAATGAAGCTGTTGACAAGGCTTAGAATGGGGAGAAACCTGTCCTCTGGCAGACCGGAGTCCGTACTGCCCCCATGAATTTTATGCTCTAACAAGATGTGAGAGTGGACTTCATTCCATTTACTGAGGTCTGATGCAGCAATGAGATTCAGAACTACTCAAATAAAGTCGTTCAGGTGTTGAGGTGACCAGCTCGGATCAGCCAGTCATTGAGGTAAGGATAAACTCAAATGTCTTTCCTTCTCAGATGTGAAGCCATGACCTCCACGCATTTGCAGAAGACCCTCAAGGTCAGAGAGAGAGGCCACAGGGAAGCACTCTGCATTAGTAGTAAGACTTTCCCACAAGTAACCTGAAATATCTCTTTGGGGCCGGGTGAATTGCAATATGAAAGTATGTGTCTTGTAAGTAGAGTTGCAAACCGATCTTGAGGATCCTAGGTGGGGATTATGGACATCAGCATCACCATCCTGAACTGGAACCCACAGATTAATTTGTTGAGTCAGTTTCAGGACAGGGCTCCATTCCCCTTTCTGCTTGTGATCAAAATAACCCACCCTGCCCTGGAATTCCAAGGGCATTCTTTTACTGCTCTGAGTTGCAGGAGGGAGTCCACTTCCTTCCTGAGCAATATCTCATGAAAGGGGTCCCAGAAGGGATTGGGGATGTGGGGAGGTTCGCAGGGGTCTGAAACTGGATAGAGAATCCTTGTCCAAAAGACTCCAGAACCCTTTGGTCCCAGGTAATTTGGTTCCATATCTCCCCAACAAACAGCTCTCAAAAGGGGGGGAAAGAGCTGGATCTGCTGGCTCTGCAAGACTCTCAACTGCACATTCAAACCTGCTGTTTCAAGGTAGATGAAAGGTGTGCGTCAGAGGAGGAAGGGGCAGAAGGTATCTTCATCTGGAACTTCTGCCTCTTCTTCAGTGGCTCAAACAGTCTCTGCTGTCTATAATAGTACTCAGATGGTTGTGTCTGCCTTGGACAGGGCTGAGGCTTGTACCATCTCCTTCATGGAACCAAGATGCATACACCCAGAGAGCAAAAGGTTGTCTTTGATGTCCTTCAACAAGCAAATAGCCTCATCAGTATTCTTATTAAAATCACAATCCTCAAAGGGGAAGCCCTCAATGGTTGCTTGAGCCTCCTCCAGTATTCTCAAGGACTGCAATCAGGAGGCCCAATGAATTGTTATTATGCTAGCCATACTACAGGCCACTGTAGGTGAGGTGTTGAGAGCAACCTGTATTGAGGGCCATGCAACCAGCTGTCCCTCCTGCACCTGGGATTTAAATTCCTTGTGTTCCTGTTGGAGTTTGTTGGTGAATTGGGAGGCATGAGCCCGGTAAAGAAAGCTGTATTTAGCCAGGAGTGCTTGGTAGTTAATAATGAACGCTTATAGGATGGCTAAAGAATACAAATTCCAATCAAAGAGGTCCACCAACATTTTAAGATCTTTATCCCTGGGAGTTGCTTTATGTGGACCTTGTCATTTGGACTTCTCTTGGACAGTGACTATGATCAAGGAGTCGAGTGTTAGATGGCTAAAGAAATATTCAAAGCCTCTGGAGGTGATCTGATAGCACCTGTCCATTTTCTTAGATGTAGGCACCATAGAGGTTTCTAACTGATTCCATTAAGCCACAGGTGCCGGCTGCGTGGGTGTTCCAGGGCTGGAGCGCCCACGGGGAAAAAAAATTGATGGGTGCTTAGCACCCACCAGCAGCCAGCTTCTTCCTCCCCCATCCCCACAAGTGCCTACCGGCCGCCGGCGGCCCCGCCAATCAACTCCTCCTGCTCCGTCCCAGCACCTCCCACCCACCTCGATCAGCTGTTCCGTGGGAGTGGACCAGGGATGGGAAGAGGCGGGGCATGGGAGGGGCTTGGGAGAAGGGGTCGGGGTGGGGGCAGGGCCTGGGGCAGAACAAGGATCCAGAGGAAGCTGGTGCCTGTGCACTAAGCTATTATTTATTGGCACTACCAATCTGCTGGGGATCTGAACATATGCAGAATATGGAGAAGGTAGTGCAAGAGAAGTCATTTAAACTTAGCTGACATCTTGGAAATCCCAGTCATCTCCTGAGAAGTTGCTGGAAGATCCAGCAGTCATCAGGCTGGTTTGAAGCTGTAACAGTTCACTGAAGATGACAAAAATCACTGTCAGGACATGTTGGGCTTCTTTCTTCTGAAAGTCCTCTTGCTCATTCTCTGCATCAGGTGTATGATATGCCAGATGAGCGAGACCTACAAGGGAAGGGTGACCTTGCTGTAGTTGCCTGAGAGGCAACTGGAGTCTTGCGAGTAGGATGCATCCCATATAGGATTCAGAAAGACCATGACTGCATGAGGTTCTGGAAGGGGGTGCAGGCCATGATGGGCCCCGTGCAAAGTACTGCTCGTGATTGTCCCTGCAGTCCCTCATGTGGATTTCTGAATGCTCTTTCAGACAGACAGAGTAGGCTCATAAGGGTCCAGGGACCAAAGCAGTTGGGTAAAGCAGATCTCTTGAGTGCTTGAGTAGAACCACGAGGCTCCTGAGCTGGTGGCACTGGGTTTCTTAATAGAAGACATCAATGGAAACTTAGGCTAGTCCAGAACTGTCAACTCTCCCAGTCCTGTGAACTGTGTAGGTACTGCAAAGAGAAGCTCCAGAGGTGAAGATTCAGGAAGAAGAGTTGCAGTACCATCAACAAGTTGGCATGAAAGATGTCGGTGCCAAGGTTTTCGTTACCAAAGGCACAGTCTTGGTAAGAATGTGCTTTCAGTGCTGGTCCAGAGAGGTCTGAAGAGTGTTCTTGAAGCGGATTTCAGTGTCAGCTGCTTGGATTGTTGGTAACATATACTGGGCACATCAATGACTATTGAAAAGTGCACCAAGGCTAGTGGGACCTGACCTGTGCCTTGACTTCCCTCCTAGGGTGATCTGTTTGGAACTGGAGAGGACGATCTATGTCTCCCATCATAGGAACAGTGTTCCTTCAGGCCTCTCTCTTCAGAGGACTGGGCTGCAGTGAAGGATGTTCTGCCTGACTCTGGAGTGGAGGAACAGCACATACACATAGGCAGAGATGCCAGCCATTCCTTCCTGCACTCACAGGAGGAAAGAATGAACTGGAAAGCAACTGAGTCTGCCTCTGCCCTTTATACCTTTGTCTATAGAGTGCTGGAGGATGCACAGGTCACAGGTGCAGCCCCAACAGACATTGCTACTCAAAGGGTCTCATGTGCATGAGGTTCAGGTGCACCTGAAGTGGAATATATGTGGACAATCCACTTAAAGAATCCTACATTTTGGAATTAATTTAACAAATGATAATCCTTAAAATACCTTGGAATAGTTAATACCATTATTACTAGTGTTAGCATTAAAGCAGTGCCAACTGAGATTGAGTCCTCATTGTGCAAGGCACTGTGCAAATACAAAACAGACTCTGCCCCTGAGAGATTACAAGCTAAATAGTACATCTTGTTGAAAAATTTATAACAATGTTTTTTCCCCTGTAAAAAAATGCTGTTTCATTGAAACTGAAATTTTCTGAGAGAATGTGTTGATTTTGAAAAGTTTCATTTAAAAAAAATTGAAAAAAGTATTTTGCTAAGGTCGAAATGATGTTTTGATTTTTTTGTTTTAATATTATAAAAAATTAAAGATTTCAAAATAAAAATTAAATGTTTTCATTTACTCAAAACAAAACGTTTTCAAAATTTTGTTTTGCAGTAAATTTTGAAGTTTGGCTTTTGTTTGAATTTGGACAACTCTAAACAGACGAACCAGACAAATGCTTGTTGGGAAAAGAGGCTAAGCTATCTAATTCCATTTAAGGATGAACTGTTGCAAGGTTAACTACTATAACTCTCTGGTAGTCTCAATGTACATTTACAGATCTCCACCAACTGCTACATACAAAACTTCCTCAACACAGTTTCTTGCTCAATGTATTCCTTTGTTTGTAGTGTTTATGTTTGCACAAAGTCAATTTCTCAGAAATTTAGATCTATAATTTTCATTTTAGTCTAATATAATATATTATGCATTTTATACACTCAATTATTCAATATTTAAAACTTAAGAAACCATATAAAGTTGCTTGTATAAAAGCAAAAGCCTTTTAAAATCAATCCACTCAAAGATTCATTAAGAGGAATTAACATTATATTAAACTATTTTACATTAAATCTTTGGGAATATATCATGCTAATATATAAACCTTAAACAAACATAAAATCAAAACCTATAAAGCAAAGGCTCTTTCTTGTTCTTAATCAACTCTAAAAGGAGATTTTTCTCTCTATATAACCCATTAAAAATGGATGTGCAAAATTTAGCCATAGTTTTTCCAAGAGAAACCAAATGGAGAAAGCAAGGCGTATACCTATCCTACATTTTATGTTTTAAAGTTTGTATTTGGCAAACTAACTTCTTTATAAACCATTAAGTAAAAGAGAAACCAAGTTAGTTCTTTTCTAATTTTATAGGAGATGCCTCCTTCCAAAGAGTTTTACAAGCGTTGTCCTTGGACAACACAAACGATCCAGCTAGCTTTATATAAATTCAAGATCTTTTAAAATGTTATCCTACACCAGCATGTTTAAGTTTCCATTAATTGGATTCTTTGTTTTTAAACAAAGACTGTAACAGCATCTTGCATTTATACACTAAACTATTTTGTGGTAAAGAAAAATATATTAATTTAAAAATTAAAATATTTATTTAGTTTCTGAAGTCTAATTAGTCCTATAGTGTGGTGTTTTACTTTTTTTAGAAAACTGAAAATAACACATTGTATTTTTAGTAAAAAACATTTATCTGTTCATAGTATTTAAAATAAATTTACTTAGATTAGCAGTATGAAATATTCTGATTTTTTTCTGTGAAGAAAAATAATCACCTTTTCAGATCTTCTGGTCTTCCCCATCCTCGAATGAAAAGTTTAGTGAGTAGAAGCCGTCTGTACAAAATATCCAGTTTACTCACACCCATTAGTAGCAAGCTAACATCTGAAAGTAGAAAATAGATAAAAATGAGGCCTTAAGTAGGTGGTTTTGGAAGAATATCACTTTTTTTTTTCTCAGCCAAGAAGCAGCCACAGCAAAGAAGCTCAACAAGGCATCACAGCCCCTCTGAGGGAAAGTCAAGCCCAAAGAACCCAGTCAAACCCATGTGAAGGGGAGCAAAGCCCAAAGAGTCCAACTGTTCATATTTTGAACACCTGCACAATCTGTAGTGCATAATTTTGAGGGCTCAGGTAGGCACAACTTTAGGGTTACCATATTTGAATATTGAAAAAGAGGACACTCCATGGGGGCCCCCGGCCACGCCTCAACTCCACCCCTTCCCCGCCTCCATTCCAACCCCTTCCTCAAAATCCCCACCCCAACTCCGCCCCCTCCCTGCCCCATTGGCCCCTTCCCCAAATTCCCACCCCAGCCCCACCTCCTACCCATGAGCGCACCGCATTCCCCCTCCTCCACCCTCCCTCCCAGCTGCACGAAACAGCTGTTTTGCAGCGAAAGCATTGGGAACTAGGGGGGAAAAGCGAGCACGCTCTCGAATGATCAACATTCACTCTCTCTCTCGAATGATCAACTCTTCTTTGGGGAAAAATAATAATGGCAAAATCCCGGATGTTTTTAAATATTTAAAAATTCCTTCCGGACGGTGATTTAAGAATCAAAAAGCTGGACATGTCCAGGAAAATACGGACATATGGTAACCCTACACAACTTAGAAGAAAACCTTTCTACCCCCATTCAGTCCCTGGATTCCACTCTCATCTTCCAGAGAAAAACTGCAGAAGTAAAACTATCATTTTGATGCAACAAACTATGATGCAGCCTATTTTGTAAAATTGGATTTGAAGCATAGATATGGATCTTCAATTTTAGATGCTAGAAGAAATTCAGATTCATGTTCCATCAGCTACATTTCAACCTCTTCCCTCTGTTCTAGTCTCAATTTTTGAATAGATGTGAAAAACATTTTAATCATAATTTCAAATAGTGTTAAATTTCTGACCATTACATTTCCTTACAGGTTCGGTTTTGATCTCCATAGTCAAAGGAAAACTAATTATCCAAAGTTACCAGAGTGATAAGTACTTATCTTATCCACAAACAAGTTATGTTTTTATACCAGTACACATTAGTACACATTATATCTACCCCGGTATAACGCGACCCGATATAACATGAATTCGGATATAACGCGGTAAAGCAGTGCTCCGGGGCGGGGCTGCAAACTCTGGCAGATCAAAGCAAGTTTGATATAATGCAGTTTCACCTATCTAACACGGTAAGATTTTTTGGCTCCCGAGGACAGTGTTATATTGAGGTAGAGGTGTATCATGACAATAATTTGGAAGAAATGCATCTTAATTGTAATTAGGTTATTTTGTTCTACAAATGGGTAAACTTTGGGGGACAAAAAGCAGGTTACTCAGTGATGTTAGAAATTCCCAGATCACACAAGTTACCCAGAGAACAATAACGCTGCCAAGTTTTAGGAATGGAATCCTGGTAGATTGAGAGAGCTTGAAAAAATTTGGGGAATTTGATTTTCTTGCAGATGTAAGAGAAATGTATATGCTCTGTGGAATAACATCTATTTATCATGCTGAAAATGGGTCACTTTACATGAACTAATCTGAGTGGAGAAAATGCTTTTCAGGTCTGGGAAGACCCCATTATCATTAATCCAGTTTTTCATGGAAAGCTCTTTTATAGAACAGACATACTTCTTTGTCAACCTTGCACTATGCATCCGAAGAAGTGGGCTGTAGTCCACGAAAGCTTATGCTCTAATAAATCTGTTAGTCTCTAAGGTGCCACAAGTACTCCTGTTCTTCTTTATGCACATCCTATTACTTAAAAAACGAATCCCATGATTAGCAGAGTTTTGTTACCAATTCTCCCTACATTTCTCAGTGCATACAAATTCTAGAAAATTCGTAATGCGCTTTAAATTGCAATTCTCTTTGAAGTCAAGACACAGACCTATTACTGATGTACTGAAGTGAGAGGATGCTATTCAGCAGGCAATTATATGGTCCCAATATCTATCATTAAATTTGCTTGACTTTAATTGTGTGATCAGTGCTATAACTCAGAAAGGAAAGTCCATTTCCTTCAACAACATATAAAACGAAAGCTTTAATTCAGAGTACATCCACTTCCTACAAAAATGCAAGAGACTGATGCTAACGATATGGATGCTTGCTAGAAATGTGGGGTACAGGAACACTGCTACAGGATAGCCTTGTCCTTATTGAGTTTTGGAAGAATACAGGTTGAAATTAATTTTATTCTTAATTTCCCATTTAACTATTAAAACTTGTTTGTTCTTGCAAACCTGAAGTCATTGTACCTCACAGAATCAGAGTGATTCCTCCTACAGGTCTCTGAGATAGCCAAGAAAACAATATTGCAAAATTAGCATTCTTCAGAGAAGTGCTGCAATGAATTGAGAGTTAGCAGCTCTGAGACAGTAACTGAGGCTTTAGCTACACTAGAAAGGGTTCGCTGATAGAGCTATACCAGCAAATCCTCCCAATGGAGAGACAGCTTATACCAGCAACATTTCTTTCGCCGGTATAGCTTATACCAGTTCCCCAAACAAAAGTTATAATGGTAAAAGGACTTATTTAAGGTATAACTGCACATACATTAGCACTTTACCACCCTTGATTAAGGGGTATGACTGGAAAATCATACTATCAAAATCCTTGACAGCATTCCTTTCAGTGAAGGATACTTCTTACTTATGTTGAAGTTTGATCAGTAAATGGTAGTTTACTGACAAACTTTTAGTTAAAAAGCTACACTTACTAAAATAATGGGGAGCCACTTCTGTGCACTTGATACACCAGGCAAAAAAGTTAAGCTATTGGTTGTGTGTGTCACAAAGCATATGATCTTCCAATTAAAGTTTCAGGATTTTTCTACACTTAAGAAAACAGATGATTTAATATCAATTAAAAAATTAAATGTATAACAAAACACCATTTGTTGTATGAAATATGTATTGATAAGTGGGATAATCAGCATATTTCCAAATCTCTATCCACTGCATGATCTAAGGAACCTTGCTTACAACCCTTGATTTATGCAGTTGTAGTTCTTTAATTCATCTAGTTTTGTATCTGAAATGCTGTTAACTTGAGCCTATACCACACTCCAATTGCAAGCTCTTTTAAATATATATAAAAAAAATGATTAGTGTTCACACACTAATAATGTAGTACTTTGCATATCTATAAAGCTAACTATTGAAGGATCTCAGTCATTTCTAAACAAAATAAAAATAATTAGAATAAACATTTTTGTATTTTTGTAAGCAGAAACTTCAAACTTCAAAATCAGACTTCAAGGAGAAACTACAGAACCGGAGTTAATTTGCAAACTTGACAGCATCAAATTAGGCATGAATAAAGACTGGGAGTGGCTGGGTCACTACAAAAAAAGAATTTTCCCTCTGTTGATACTCACACATTCTTGTCAACTGTTCGAAATGGGCCACATCCACCCTAACTGAATTGGTTTCGTTAGCACTGACCCCCCAATTGGTAAGGCAACTCCCATCTTTTCATGTGGTGTATATTTATACCTGCTTACTGTATTCTTCACTCCATGCATTTGATGAAGTGGGTTATAGCCCACGAAAGCTTATGCCCAAATAAATGTGTTAGTCTCCAAGGTGCCACAAGGACTCCTTGTTGTTTTTGCTGATACAGACTAACATTGCTACCCCTCTGAAACCTATACTCAAACTGAATCTGTGTAACATAACCCCTCCCTGACTCCCCCAAAATACTGCTTCTCCAAAGAACCAGTAACAGTATTAAATTCTGACATATAAAACTTAAGGGACAGAAATAAGTGCTTTATAACCACTGAAAAGCCAGGAAATTTTGCTTTCTAGTAGTATGAAGCCTTAATTCCTAGCCCTGCCAGTCTCAAGCAGCGAACTTTAAAGTCACGTTATTCTTATCCCCAGCTTGCTTAGTTTAGCCCACTGTCTTCACTTCAGTACCTTCTAGTCTTTTAAAATTAGATTAATGAAAAGCTTAAGTCATATAAAATAATCTGAGACATGACATCAGTCACGTTGGTACTGAAACGTGTATGTGAGGACCATCAGAACAACAGGATTTTAAAGATAGATATCTTGCAACATGCCAAGATCAGAAACACTTTGGTATACCAGTACAATTGCTTTCAGAACCTATAGTTCAGAAAGGAAAACTATAACTCTGCTGCAACTATGGCAATATTGCTCTCCATATAAAATGAAAGGAAAAGACACCACTGCCAAGGTTAGAATCACCCCAAAAACAAACATCCCTTGCAAAACAAATTTTGCTTCCTTACTTACCGAGAAACCTTGAAAATTGTTGCTTTGGTTCTAGCTACTGTTCTTGGCTGCCGTTCAGTGCTGATCTTTAATGACTCACTAGTTAATATTTTACTGATCTCAATTATCTTTCCTCCCTTGCTAATGTGTTTTGTTACCCTGTTTATTCATTTTATTCACCTGATTTCTGAACTACTCTAAGCATTACTGCCTGTCTATTCTGCTCATCTCCCAGACAAATTATTAAAAAAAGTCTGATAGCTACACAAGCTATTACTCCATTTCTGTTAATGGGCCACCTAGCAATATGGATTTCAATCGAGTTTAAAAAAAAAAAGTTTCCAAAATGGAGTCATGTCCCGCTAGTTACATATCACCAATTAGCAGCTCATTCATCAGAAGGGCTTTTGGTTCAGTTTAGCTACTAGCAATCAGTAAATGAGATGTACTTTGAACAGATCTGAGGTTGGCCAGGATAACAGAAATTAGATCATGAGTATAAGTGATTTTAAGATAATAAGCTGATATTACAATCAACCCCAAAACACATTACTAGACAACTGGAGCATGTTAAAAGGGATGCTAGGACACAGGATGAGACAATTCAATATATTCAATCAACTGCACTGATTCACATTAGGACTGCCCAGCAGCTCAGGACCATTTGAAATAAAGAGGACTGAAAATGGAGTAAGAGCCCCGCTCCCCTGGAAAGGTTTCAGAAAAGGCTACAAGAATGATTCAGAGCCTGGAAAGCATGACTTGCACTGAAATACTTAAGAAGCTCTATTTATCTCAAGAACCTATTTATTTTAACAAAGAGAAGGTTAAGAGATGATTTGATCATAGTCTATAAATACCTACATGGGGAAGAGATTTATGATCATATAGGGCTCATATAATCAATGGCTGGAAGCCAAAGTTAGCCAAACTCATACTAGAAATTAGTTGCAAATTTTAATAGGCAAGTAGCGTTTGGAACAACATGCCTAGGGATGTAGTGGATTCTCCATCATGTGAAGTCTAACTCAGGAGTAGATATTTTTCTAAAAATATGCACTATAGGTCAAACAGAAGTTGTGGGCTTGTGCAGAAATTACTGGGTGAGGTGTTTCGGCCTGCGTTACAAATCAGACTTTGGCTACAGCTACACTGCACACCAGCATCGGTGGCACATAGGGTAGCTATATGCTGCAGTGAAAAGCAAGCTACACCCACATTGCAGTGTGCAGCTACATATGTCAGTGAAAGGTTATAGCAGGGAGAAGAAAGCAGGGAGCTGCTAGAGCCTTCCCCTGCTTCCTCCCCCCTAAAAGAACCTCACCCCGCTGCCAGCCTTTCTCCATGGCAAGGGAAGTCTCCAGCAGCACAACACTACTCTGCTGTGGGTAAACTGTGGGTCAGGATGACAAAGTGGTTCGCGACCCCGTTTTAATGGGATCGCCTGGGCTGGCAATAGACTTGCTGGGGCTTGGGGCTGAAGTAAAAGTCCGAGCCCATACAGACAATGACTTGATTATACTGCTCTATATACTATACACTGAAATGAAGTACAATATTTATATTCCAATTGATTTATTTTATAGTTGTATGGTAAAAATGAGAAAGTAAGCAATTTTTCAATAATAGGGTGCTGTGACACTTCTGTATTTTTATGTCTGATTTTGTAAGCAAGTAGTTTAAGTAAGGTGAAACTTGGGGGTACCCAAGACAAATCAGACTCCTGAAAGAGGTACAGTAGTCTGGAAAGGTTGAGAGCCACTGGCCTAAGCAATGTCTCACTGTCTACACTACTATTTATACCTATGCTAGGGGGACCAGCCGTGTATGTACGCTACACATCACCATAAGAAGTGGGCTGTATAGAAGTACACTTTATGATCATAGTGGCCCCCTTCTGGCCTTAAAATCTATCAATTTAGTGCCAGGATACTAACTATAAAATTGAATAAGAGGGGAGAAATGACCAATGGTCTACTGTGGTTAGTTATTGCCATTTTTATTTTTAAAACTACCATTTACACTATGCCATAAGATTGGTGATATTTAGGGGAGAGGAACACAAAATTCTAATACTATTTACAGTGACTAAGTGTCCTAATATTCTGAATTTCATTCAATCAAAAGTTGTAAACCGTTCGAGGGATGGTGAAATGTAGGCCAGGGTTTAAAAAAAATGGCACTGCTACAAAACTATGAGAATTTTTAAAAACTATGACTGAAATGTAATATTCCATAAACAAAGACAGGGGAAAGAGGCAGTGAAACTTAAAACTTACCCTAATAAAACTGTTAGAGTCCTTCGTATGGAGCAAGGGCTTTATCGCTTTGAATTCATATATTGAATACTATCTATACATCTCTGCTAGTGTACATGTGTACTCTCTCCATATACACTTATACACAGCCCTAATTACATGATCAACTCCACCGTAAACTATAAAGGCTTATTAATAATGGCAATATATTTTCTGTGCCAGAGAGTCAGACAACTCTTGCCAACAAACTAAACTGATCCGGCTGAGAAATTATACCTATTTTCAATGCACTAGCACAGAATACCCATCATTCAAGATCATGATAAAAATATTCCTTCATATCGAAGTGACTTGATACATTTATCTTTTCCAGTACAAGACCTGGGAGCATAAAGATCACAGCGAGACCACCAGGATTATTTTTTGTTAATTTGAGAACTATATTTTCAGCATAACTGAAATATTTGTGGAGAAACCAAGTGTGACATTGCACTCTAAGATTTTATGAAAGTATGCTGATGAGTGTGAATATAATGCAACTAAAATATGCTTCATGCAAAAGGTCTCTTGTAAGGTATCATTACAAAGCTTATAATCTACTGCGTGTGGTCATCGTATTTGTATAAATGTATCACTCTTGTATCTGAAACTAGAAATATAAAATATAACTTTGAGGGCTTATTGTAATTATGCAAAGTGTGGGCCATTAATGGTGGTTTGGAATCTTCATGGCTCCCATTAACCAGGACAATTGTCTGTAGATAGTTCTGTTTTACTTGTGAGTCTTCCTGTATACATGTGTGCTGGCAAGTGGGTAATGAAGTCTTACAGTGACATGTGATCATGTCACCTGAACTGGAATCCATCCTTAACCTGGTGCTTTTCCATTGAGAAGGTGGGGGGGGGGGACGGGACTCAGAGTGACAAAGGATTCCCGCCTTATGCAAAATATATAAGTGGGTGAAACAGAGAAAAGGAGGCAGCCATCATGAGAAATCCCCTAGCTACCACCTGAGCTGGACCAAGGGCTGTACCATGGGAAAGGATTGTGTCCCGAGTAGGAAGGTGTCCAATCTGTGAAAGAAACTTATTGAAACATCTGTGAGGGTGAGATTTTAATCTGTATTCAGTTTTATTACTGTATTAGACTTAGATTTGCATGTTTTATTTTATTTTACTTGGTAATTCACTTTGTTCTGTCTGTTATTACTTGGAACCACTTAAATCCTACTTTCTGTATTTAATAAAATCACTTTTTACTTAATAATTAACCCAGAGTATATATTAATACCTGAGGGGGGCAAACAGCTGTGCTTATCAGTGCTATAGGGGGCAAACAAGTTATGAATTTACCCTGTATAAGCTTTATACAGGGTAAAATTGATTTATTTGGGGTTTGGACCCCATTGGGAGTTGGCCATCTGAGTGTTAAAGACAGGAACACTTCTGTAAGTTGCTTTCAGTTAAGTCTGCAGCTTTGGGGCACGTGGTTCAGACCTTGGGTCTGTGTTGGAGCAGATTGGCGCGTCTAGCTCAGCAAGACAGGGTGCTGGATTCCCAAGCTGGCAGGGAAAGCAGGGGCAAAAGTAGTCTTGGCACATCAGTTGGCAGTTCCCCAGGGGGTTTCTGTGATGTAACCTGTCACATCAAGATCCTCAACAAAAAGTACTACATAATTCATCAGCATCATCATGTAGTCCTGATGATATTATGTATGGATTCTTGTTTTACTTGTTGGTCTTGATTTATATCTGTTGATCACTAGTTCAGTCTAACATTTACTTGTTCAAAGTACAAAACTAAACAAACAGAGCAACTGGAGAAAAAGCAGACACTTTCAAAAGTGAAGCATAAATTTAACATAGTAAATTATAAAGAGAAAACACCAACCAAGTAGTTGTACCAGATACAATACAAGTTGTAATCTACAAGTGGATGACAAGTAGAAGCCACAATATTTTTCTGAATAACTGTTTTAGGGTATGGGTTACACAGAGCAAGGGGAGAACATCAACTGCCCTGTTACCTTCCACTCCAGGTTTGGAGAAATGAAACCAAAGCGGTGAGAAGACTGGATTAGTTTTACAGAGGTTTTCTGGAGCGGGGCAGGTTAGCGAGCAGTGACAAGATCGATAAACAGACACACACGGACATGTCTTAAAACAGCAGTCCCGACTGCGTCAGGGTGGGGGCATGGCCATAGCCAGCTGCTGGAACTCGGGGTGCTCCTGAACCCCCTAGCCTGAAGTAGTAATAACAACCAAATACACGGTTTCCTCCTTCAGAGCCCCACTATAAAATTGTTTCAGCACCATTGGGCATCTGCTGATACGGAGACCCGGAAGGAAGCGCAGACACTGGGCACCAGCTGGCCAGGGCAGGGTAAGCGCTCTCCTGCCAAGGAGCAGGAAGGGCGGCGGGCCGGGCACCCGCAGGGAGAGGATGGCGGGGCGAGCCCGGCTTCCCGCGCCCTTAGGCTGGAGGCGACGAGTTACTGACCGCAGGCGGAAACGGCCCTTCTCCTTCGAATCGCGTCCCCAGCACCAAACGATCGCGACGCCGTCCCGACCCAGGCCCCGCATGGAGGCGCGCCGGGCAGCAAGTCCCCGCCTGCGGCCGGAGAGCCCCCGGCCCTGAGACCGGCCAGAGACTCCCACCGCCCAACACTTTCCCGGGGTCACTCACTGAGCCGGGCAGGGGGCTCCCCGCTGCTGCCGCTGCCACCTCCAGCTAGAGCTGCCGCACATGGGGGAAGGGACAACCGCTCTCAGGGGTGTGAGGCGGGGAAGGGCTGAAGGTCGCTACTGGGGCGGTACTGCCACACGGCCAGCCCCTTCCGCCGCTCAGTTGATGAAGCGGACCGGAGAGAAAACTAGCGGCTACCATCAAAACTCACACGTGACTGGCGCCCCGCCTTTCTCTAGCAGCCTACCGTCCCACGTGACGCCAGCCCGACCGCCAGCATTAACGGAAAGGGAGCGCGCGCGCATGCGCGACAGTCAGGCGCGCGGGAGGGCGGCTCTGGCTAGCCAGGTCCGGAGCGACACCGCCGGCAGCGGCGGGAAGAACAACAACAGCTGGCGTCATGGGCGGGGAGGCTCCGGCTCCACCCCCTTCCCCTTCCCCGTGGCTGCCTGGTGCCGACGGCCGCGGTAGGAGTTTCTGTTGGGTACCAGACATGGCCGTGGTCACTGCCGATGCCGCCCTTGCTGCCGAAGGGCAGGAGCCTCTGCTCAGCTCAGAAGGGGGTGACGAGAGCAGGTAGGCCGCCCACACCTGTCTTTACAGGCCCCCGGGCCCGTCTGACCCTGCGGCCGCTGGCAGCCCGCTGTAAAGTGTGGACCCCGACCCACCAGCACGTGATGCGAGCCCGCACCGGGCACTGCCGCCGGCGCCCCAGCGAGAGGCTGGGCATGGCGCTGTGGAGCCCCTCGCCCGGGACTCTGGTTCAGCCCGGTTGTGCCCAGCAATCCCGGGTCGCTTAGTGGCAGCGGAAAGCCAGGCTCCAGCAGCTGCCCTGGGGCAGAGGCGCAGGGCGGGGCGCATGAGAGGCAGAGATTCCCTGAGTCGGCAGCCAGGATAACTCGCTTAGCGGGCTCCACTGGGTAGGGCTTGAATAAGCCTATGGGCTCTGCTAGGCTCCTTCTTGACTGCGTTGAATAACCCAGTTGTGATATATCCCCCAAATGCCACCCCTACTGGGATATCCCTCGTAGCAAATTGGATCTGTGCCGCTGGCTCATTTCTCCCAGAGAAGGTGAAATGTAAATCGCTGTCTGTGCGCAACATTTTGTATCACAGTCTCTGTATTAGTGGTAACTCAGCATACCTGAAGCAGTACCATTCATGTGTACAGATAAGTCCTTAGAAGATATCTATTAATCACTTCCGGAGGCAAGTGCTTATTTAAGCTTCAGCCTTTTGCTGTGAGGGTGGGAAAGACGTGTGCTAGGTACCGCCCATATACTGTGATCAGGGCCAAACATATTTGTAGGCTCCCATCACTATGTGGTTGTGATGGGCCCCTTCCAAGTGTGGGCCGGATGTGACACCACCATTAAATGTGTTAATTTAATGTGTTAATAAATGTGTTATTGCCGGGATGGGGATGAAAACATTTATTCAATAACAAAATAAGATATTTGAAGCCACACTGAGACCTCCACTCAGCCCATAGAGAACAAACTGGGATAACATCAATGTACCCAGAATACCATTTAATTTGGTTTGTGTGGGAGGGGGTTGTTTGTTAGTTTTGTCTTTTTTCTTTAAACACTCAGCTCCTGCTTGGGGCTCTGAACACAAGTGCTTAATTAGCAGAAATACGAACCATATTAAGCCTGGATGTAGCAGTCAATGGTGTCACACCTGCATCTCCCCACCACTTCCTCCTCCACCCAAAGTTATGTTTCGTAAATACATTTTTTGAAAACTGCATTTTCGACTTTGGTACAATAATGTTTACAAAACTTTGGGGTAGAGTGTGGGGAGGAAAATTGCTGGTGCCCATCTTTTGCAGGGAGAAAGGGCCACTGAGAGAAAACACACACTTTACCACAAAGGCTACCACAATCCAGCCTCAAACTCCTACCCCAATCTTCACACCTGGGCTCTCCCCACCGTTCCTCCTACTGTCCCCATCCCACACAACTAACTCGCAACAAAGGCTCTCCTCAATCTCCCTGCTACTGCCCACACACCCCCACACACTTTCACCCCAGAGCTGTCACCTCACTCTCTTCTACTACCCCCACACACACTGAGCCAAACCCCACCTTCAACCCAGACTCTCCCCTCCCTCCATCTGCTCCCTGTCACACCAACCTCTACCTTAACGCCCTGCTTCTCCTGCATCCCCACACGGAGTCACAGCCAGCTCCCCCATCGCACCCTGACTTGCCCCACAACTGCCCCTTTCCCCCAAAACTGGGCTGTGCCACGCCCCATCCTCCCCCCCCAGAGTGCAGGGGGTCAGTTTCTGGGCATTCCCACTGGCAGGGGGTGCAGCAGCCAGCACTGACAAGCCCCACTGTCACCGTGCCCCCCCGCTCCCAGGGACCACAGACCACCAACCCCCACTCTGAAGTGCAGGGTCGAGACAGTGTCCAGGAGCCCCCGGGCATCACATTCGCTAGGAGGCTGCCCCCAGCTGCCCACTGCCCCAGGAGAGTAGGGGAGACTCAGGGGTGGGGGGAGCTAGGAGCTCCAAGGGGGAGGGGAGCACAGCGGGATTAGCGCCAGGAACCCTCTCACTGCACCAGACCATTTCCTTGCTTGGGGTTTGTTTTTGGTCCACTCCGACCATTTCAGCTGGGGTGGCTGGTAGCATGGTGCAGGGCATACTGGGACTAGTAGTGCAGCTGGCAGCGCAGGTCCCAGGGCCCCAGCCGAACACAGCGGTGTGCAAACTACAACTCCCAGCACACCCTGCATCACCAATCCCTTTTGCACCTGCTCACTGCGCTCCCCAGGCTGCTGAGTGTTTCAGCTGGTGCTGGGAAGTTGCTGACTCTTCACATTGCTGGGCTGTGGATTAACCCTTTGTGGGCCCCTTCCAAGTGTGGGCCTGGCGCCATCAGAGCCATTGTAAACCCGGTACTGACTGTGATATAAAGTGCAGTGCACAGACAGCGATTTACACTTTGCCTTCCCTGGAAGAAATGAGCCAGCCACACAGATCCAATTTGCTGCGACCGATATCCCAGTAGGGGTAGCATTTGGGGGATATACCACAACTGGGTTATTTGATCCAATCAGGGAGGAGCCAAGGTCAAGGAGCTTTCAGAGACCAAAGGCCTATTCAAGCACCACCAAAGTAGAGCCCACTGGTAAACCTCCCAGAGCCTGCCCAGCTGTATTTTCAACATCTGTATGGTGGTGCCTCATTTTGGTTACTTGCATGAGCAGAGACTGGAGAATGCCCCCATCACCTTTTTTTCCTTCCTCTTTTGCCTCCAGCTCACCACGTTGGTGATGAGTGAAAATTGCACTCACCTAGTGGCTGCTGTAAAATGGTTTGGTCTCAGTGAAAATGCCAAAGAATACTGTGCACATCTTTAAAAATCGGTCAGCTGTTGGCATGGTTATAGGGCAAGCTGCACTCTAGACCCCTTTCAGTCTTTTAGGTCTGCCCTCCTCAATAGAGCCCTGCAAACCAACCTAAATTTGATGGGACCCGACTACAAGTGTGGGGTCCAGGTAAGGTCAACTGCAACAACCAGACCCATTCAGGGTCAGTTTGGCGTGTCTCCTCCTGCCTATGGGATCTCCACAGCCACAGTTGCATGCACTGCTTTGACTGCTACTGCCACCTCACTGTGCAGTGTATGCAGCAGAGTGAGTGTGCCAAGGAGTCACAGCGTTTCTCATCCCACAGCACATACAGCAAGCAAGATACAGTAGGAGGAGGGGGCACAGCCTCCGGGACACACACAGCCACCACCACACTGACCCCATGGGCAGGAGGAGGTGATGGTGGTGCTGACTCAAGTTTGGTGGGGAAAGAGTTGGGCTGGGTGGGCTTGGGTCTGAGTAGGGCCTAAAATTTAGGCTTGGCTTCCTGCCTGTTTCTCAAAGGTGGAACGCGTGGTCCAACCACTCTGCGACTGGCAGTTTGGGTGGCAGCCCACTTGTTTCCCAACTGCATTAACATGAGAGGCACAGATGGGTTTGGCACCTGTAAGCCCTTTTCCCCCGGGAGCCTGTGGCAGCTGCTGATTAAAGTAAAAAGAACAGGAGTACTTGTGGCACCTTAGAGACTAACAAATTTATTAGAGCATAAGCTTTCGTGGACTACAGCCCACTTCTTCGGATGCATATAGAATGGAACATATATTGAGGAGATATATATACACACATACAGAGAGCATAAACAGGTGGGAGTTGTCTTACCAACTCTGAGAGGCCAATTAAGTAAGAGAAAAAAAACTTTTGAAGTGATAATCAAGCTAGCCCAGTACAGACAGTTTGATAAGTGTGAGAATACTTACAAGGGGAGATAGATTCAATGTTTGTAATGGCTCAGCCATTCCCAGTCCTTATTCAATCCTGAGTTGATTGTGTCTAGTTTGCATATCAATTCCAGCTCAGCAGTCTCTCATTGGAGTCTGTTTTTGAAGTTTTTCTGTTGTAATATAGCCACTCGCAGGTCTGTCATTGAATGACCAGACAGGTTAAAGTGTTCTCCCACTGGTTTTTGAGTATTATGATTCCTGATGTCAGATTTGTGTCCATTAATTCTTTTGCGTAGAGACTGTCCGGTTGGCCAATGTACATGGCAGAGGGGCATTGCTGGCACATGATGGCATATATCACATTGGTAGATGTGCAAGTGAACGAGCCCCTGATGGTATGGCTGATGTGATTAGGTCCTATGATGATGTCACTTGAATAGATATGTGGACAGAGTTGGCATCGGGCTTTGTTACAAGGATAGGTTCCTGGGTCAGTGGTTTTGTTCAGTGATGTGTGGTTGCTGGTGAGTATTTGCTTTAGGTTGGGGGGTTGTCTGTAAGCGAGGACAGGTCTGTCTCCCAAGATCTGTGAGAGTAAAGGATCATCTTTCAGGATAGATTGTAGATCTCTGATGATGCGCTGGAGAGGTTTTAGTTGGGGGCTGAAGGTGACAGCTAGTGAGGTTCTGTTATTTTCTTTGTTGGGCCTGTCTTGTAGGAGGTGACTTCTGGGTACTCGTCTGGCTCTGTCAATCTGTTTTTTCACTTCAGCAGGTGGGTATTGTAGTTTTAAGAATGCTTGATAGAGATCTTGTAGGTGCTTGTCTCTATCTGAGAGACTGGAGCAAATGCGGTTATATCTTAGAGCTTGGCTGTAGACAATGGATCGTGTGGTGTGTCCTGGATGGAAGCTGGAGGCATGTAGGTAAGTGTAGCGGTCAGTAGGTTTCCGGTATAGGGTGGTATTTATGTGACCATCGCTTATTAACACAGTAGTGTCCAGGAAATGGACCGCTTGTGTGGATTGATCTAGGCTCAGGTTGATGGTGGGATGGAAATTATTGAAATCATGGTGAAATTCCTCAAGGGCTTCTTTTCCATGGGTCCAGATGATGAAGATGTCATCAATGTAGCGCAAGTAGAGTAGGGGCGTTAGGGGACGAGAGCTAAGGAAGCGTTGTTCTAAGTCAGCCATAAAAATGTTGGCATATTGTGGGGCCATGCGGGTACCCATAGCAGTGCCGCTGACTTGAAGGTATATATTGTCCCCAAATGTGAAATAGTTGTGGGTGAGGACAAAATCACGAAGTTCAGCCACCAGGTTAGCTGTGACATTATCGGGGATACTGTTCCTGATAGCTTGTAGTCCATCTTTGTGTGGAATATTGGTGTAGAGGGCTTCTACGTCCATAGTGGCCAGGATGGTGTTTTCTGGAAGATCACCGATGGATTGTAGTTTCCTCAGGAAGTCAGTGGTGTCTCGAAGATAGCTGGGAGTGCTGGTAGC
Organism: Malaclemys terrapin pileata; assembly: GCF_027887155.1. Lineage (NCBI taxonomy): Eukaryota > Metazoa > Chordata > Testudines > Emydidae > Malaclemys > Malaclemys terrapin. The sequence goes on from NC_071509.1 coordinate 98,227,622, forward strand.
GTAGGGTCTGAGGAGAGAGTCCACATAACCAGACAAGCCTGATGTTAGGGTGCCAATGCCTGAGATGATGGGGCGTCCAGGATTTCCAGGTTTATGGATCTTCGGTAGCAAATAGAATACCCCTGGTCGGGGTTCTAGGCATGTGTCTGTACAGATTTGTTCCTGTGCTTTGTCAGGGAGTTTTTTTAGCAGATGGTGTAGTTTCTTTAGGTAATCCTCAGTGGGATCAGAGGATAATGGCCTGTAGAATGTGGTGTTAGAGAGCTGTCTAGCAGCCTCTTGGTCATATTCCAATTTATTCATGATGACGACAGCACCTCCTTTGTCAGCCTTTTTGATTATGATGTCAGGGTTGTTTCTGAGGCTGTAGATGGCGTTGTGTTCAGCATTGCTGAGGTTATGTGGCAAGTGATGTTGCTTTTCCACAATTTCAGCCTTTGCACGTTGACGGAAGCAATCTATGTAGAAATCCAGTCTGTTGTTTCGACCGTCCGGAGGAGTCCACGCAGAATCCTTTTTTTTGTAGTGCAGGTAATGGGGCTTCTGTGGGTTAGTATGCTGTTCAGAGGTATGTTGGAAATAGTCTTTGAGTCGGAGACGTCGAAAGTAGGATTCTAGGTCACCGCAGAACTGTATCATGTTCATGGGTCTGGAGGGACAAAAAGAGAGCCCCCGAGATAGGACAGACTCTTCTGCTGGGCTAAGAGTATAGCTGGAAAGATTAACAATATTGCTGGGTGGGTTAAGGGAACTACTGTAGTGGCTGCTTGTGGCATGTAGCAGTTTAGATAGTTTAGTGTCCTTTTTCCTTTGTAGAGAGGCAAAGTTTGTCTTGTAAATGGCTTGTCTAGTTTTTGTAAAGTCTATCCATGAGGAAGTTTGTGTGGAAGGTTGGTTTCTTATGAGAGTATCCAGTGCTGAGAGCTCATTCTTAATCTTTCCCTGTTTGCTGTATAGGATGCTGATCAGGTGGTTTTGCAGTTTCTTTGAGAGTGTGTGACACAATCTTTCAGCATAGTCTGTGTGATATGTAGATTGTAATGGATTTTTTACCTTTAGTCCTTTTGGTATGATGTCCATCTGCTTGCATTTGGAAGGGAAGATGATGTCTGTCTGTATCTGTACGAGTTTTTTCATGAGGTTGATGGATTTCCACTCCATACGGCTAAATGCAGTGCCTTGCATAATGACAGGTTTCAGAGTAGCAGCCGTGTTAGTCTGTATCCGTAAAAAGATTAAAGTGACTCAAAATAGCTTCTTCAAAACAAAGCATTGTTTTATTCATTCAAAGATAGGTAGCATGCAGAGCAAAGGCTAAAAACAGTAGAGGCCTGGGTGCATACTTCCCCTATCTAAACCTTAATGTTTCCTTGCAAGCTTTGGAGTGTTCTATTCAGCCCAGTTACCTCCATCTCTAGGTTGGGAGGAGCAGATGACTTTAATGCATTCTTTCTCTACTTTTATGTGTTTTTGTCAGCATCTGGGCAGCTGCTGAGAACCACCTCAATCACTCTTCTTCCCTAGGCCAACATCTGTAAGGTTTTAGTGTCCCCTTTAAGTAGGCTCAGGCCTCAGAAAAGTAAATCTTGCTAGTGTCAATGAAGCCAGGTATGGGCAATGCTAATTAAAAGCGTCCGCTATTGTTCCGTTAAGAATTAGTTCTATCACAGTTTTGTTTCCTCTTTGCTTTCTTCTCACCAGCCTCCTTTGATTTAACTCTGTACAGTCAGGCAGGATATCAAACAAGGAAACTGAGATATTTAGAAAAAATAATACACATAACTCCCTCATTCTCTGTGGTTGTTCATCTAGGTATTTTATGCAGCGCTTTATCACAGTATCTGGGTGGTACCTGGCACGCGTCTTTCCCCACTCTCACAGCAAAAGGTTGAAGCTTAAATAAGCACTTGTCTTCAGAAGTGATTAACAGTTATCTTCTAAGGACTTATCTGTACACATGAATGGTACTGCAAAAACAACCCCCCCCCCCCCAAAAGAGGAGGAAAAAAAACCCTCACCAAGTGAAAACTATACTAATACAAAAACTATGTTGACCAGGTCAAAGTACCTATAACAGAGATGGTCCCTCACAAATAGAATTAAGCAGAAGAATCCTGTGAAGAAATTGGAATTGTTATTGCCTCTGAAAAATAAACAGATCTTCAAGAGATACTATCAGCATACATCGTATAAAAATAATCCTTGCTCATGTAACTATAACAGTACTTTAGATCTTTTATCTTGGAATGATAAAAAAATTAACTTTTCACCAGTTATGTTGTTTATTTACATTTTTCATTTCACAAAGCCTGGAAATAATGAAAATAGGCTTGTCAGGTTCGCTTTTGATTGTAGTCATTTTCAGTTGTTAGGGTTTCATTTTATTTTTCTTTTAAATTCATAACACTGAAAGGGAATGTTTAGCGGTCATGATTTAGGCCCCAGTCTTATAATCTGTTGCAAATAAACCCTTATGGCTGTGTGGAGACAAAGGAGTTTGCCTATACGAATGGCTTGCGGGATTCAGAGGCTAGGCATAAGCAAACATAAATCAGTCTCACTGATTCCAGTTTAGCATGTTGTATGAAGGTTGAATTTACTTGTAAAAGAACAATACAGCATGGGCAAAAGTGCAGTTTTCCAATAGATTTGTCCTTTTGCTATTTTAGGGCCCTGTGGTGCATGAGTGAAAGGCATATCACCTTCTGATTTTTCTCTTCTGTGCTGCCACAGTTTAATAGGGAAGTGGGAGCCAAAAATAAGTATGTGCTATGTGATAGGTGATGTGTCTTTCACTTCAGCAAGACATACCACAAAATGCTGCAACCAAGAGAGGAAAATATTGGAGGACATATTTATTAGGTATATAATATTGCTGAGCTATATGTGACTTTGTTATTGTAACAATCATTAATAAAACATGATACAATAGGGTAAACATTTCTTTTTAGAAAAGAAAAGCCATTTAGTGCACGCTGCTGTTTCATCAAAAGATGAGCTTTATGACAGAAACAAATCAATCTCATTTACAATGTGTGTTTTAATATCCTTCAATGAACAGTTAGGAACAGTGTAAGCTACAAAATATATATACTATTTGTAAAATTTGAGGTAACCTATGAAAAATGCTTTCAATGTCCTTTAGGCTGAGAAATTCTTCATTAAGAGCTAAACAACAAAATGAGATTATTTCTTCTTTTTTTGTTATTGTTGTTCAAGATATGGAGATGTTGTGGAAACGCAACAGCATTATAGGAGTAGGTGGAGGTCCATTCGTATTATGTACCTTACAATGTTTCTCAGCAGTGTAGGTAAGTAATCTTGATATTCATCCAGCAGAATTTCAACACTATTTGTACAATGGATATATTATTTTGATTTGAGAATTCTAAGAAGTCTATATATTAAAACTATTTCTGCTCCCTTACTAGTTATTTTTTTTATATATCATAAAAATGCAATGACTACTTGTGAATAGAGAAAATAGGGTTGATGAATTAAAAGGAAGGGTAAATAGCAACCATTAGTATTAAAAAATGAGGATTTCTCTGCGATGCTGGAATACAAATATTGGATTTTAAAATGCATATACTTGCAGATGTTTTTCCTCCTGGGGCATCACAGTACTTTTTGTTTCCCCAATATATCAAAACTGCAGAACAGTTTTCTCTTTGACCCCCAGAGCCAAACTCATTAAAGTGAGAATTCAATTGATTTCTGGTATTGGCTTATTTTTGACTTTTGTGTTGGTTAGTGTGATATTAGGATGGTACTTAGATTGATGAAGGATTGAAGAAAGTATTAAATCTAAATGTAAAATTATTTTTTGATACCAAGAAAATCTGTTTCTTTGAGAGCTCTATTCCCTGATATGGATTGAGGAAAACACCTATATATAGACTTCAGTGGGACCATGATCACACTCTAGGGCCTGGTCTACACTACGACTTTAATTCGGATTTATCAGCTTTAATTCGAATTTACCCTGTAACCGTCCACACAACGACGCTATTTATTTCGATGTAAAGGGCCCTTTAAATCGATTTCTGTACTCCACCCCGACGAGCGGAGTAGCGCCAAAATCGATTTTAACATTTCGCATTAGGGATAGTGTGGCCGCAATTCGATGGTATTGGCCTCCGGGAGCTATCCCACAGTGCATCATTGTGACCGCTCTGGACAGCAATCTAAACTCGGATGCACTGGCCAGGTAGACAGGAAAAGCCCCGCGAACATTTGAATTTCATTTCCTGTTTGCCCAGCGTGGAGAGCACAGGTGACCACAGATAGCTCATCAGCACAGGTAACCATGCAGGCTGATAATTGAAAAAGAGCACCAGCATGGACCGTGAGGGAGGTACTGGATCTGATCGCTGTATGGGGAGAGGATTCAGTGCTTGCAGAACTTCGTTCTAAAAGACGAAATGCCAAAACTTTTGAAAAAATCTCCAAGGGCATGATGGAGAGAGGCCACAATAGGGACTCTGAGCAGTGCCGCGTGAAAGTCAAGGAGCTCAGACAAGCGTATCAAAAAACAAAGGAGGCAAACGGTCGCTCCGGGTCAGAGCCGCGGACATGCCGCTTCTACGCCGAGCTGCATGCAATTCTAGGGGGGGCTGCCACCACTACCCCACCTGTGATCGTGGATTGTGGGTCGGGGATAGTCTCATCAGCGACGCCTGAGGATTCTGCCGATGGGGGAGAGGAGGAGGAGGAGGATGAGGATGAGCTTGCAGAGAGCACACAGCACTCCGTTCTCCCCAACAGCCAGGATCTTTTTCTCACCCTGACTGAAGTACCCTCCCAAGCCTCCCAAGCCAGTACCCAAGACTCTGACCCCATGGAAGGGACCTCAGGTGAGTTTACCTTTTAAAATATATAACTTGTTGTAAAAGCAAACGGTTTTTAATGATTACTTTGCCCTGAGGACTTGGTATGCATTCGCGGTCAGTTCAGCTACTGGAAAAGTCTGTTAACGTGTCTGGGGATGGAGCGGAAATCCTCCAGGGACATCTCCATGAAGCTCTCCTGGAGGTACTCCGAAAGCCTTGCCAGAAGGTTTCTGGGCAGTGCATCCTTATTCCCTCCTCCATGGTAGGACACTTGACCACGCCATGCTTGCAGCAAGTAATCTGGTATCATTGCCTGACAAAGCCTGGCAGCGTATGGTCCCGGTGTTTGCTGGCATTCAAGCAACATCCGTTCTTTATCTTGTTGTGTAATCCTCAGGAGAGTGATATCACTCCTGGTAACCTGGTTGAAATACAGGAACTTAATTAAGGGGACAGAGGTGGCCGTTCCTACTGGGCTGTTTGCCTGTGGCGGAAAATAAATCCTTCCCTGCAGTTAGCCAAGCGCAGATGGGAAATTGGCCCTGAGTTTTTCGCGTTTGGCTAGCAGGGATCTTCCCTGTTACCAGCCACGCGGTGGGGGGGTGGGGGGGGGCACCGTGATCATCCCAGAGAATTCATGGCGGGAGGGGGGCGGCGACGGGAGGGGTGGTTAGTTTGGTGCCTGCAGGGATCTTCCCTGATACCAGCCACGCGGTGGGGGGAGGGGTACAGCGATCATCCCAGAGAATTCATGGCGAGAGGGGGGGTGGTTAGTTTGTTTTCTGCTGCTGCTGCTGAATGTTAACAGAAAAACCGCAGCACTCTACAGGCTATGCTTGGTATGTGGGAAAGGAGGGCGCAGAAGCTGTAAGACAATGGCTTACCATGGCCGCATGCAAGCCGAATTCTGTTGCCCAGACCTGTGATCTCTAGCAGCAAAGCCACAGGCACTCAGCATTAAGAGGCAAAATGCGACCTTGCACAGAAATCACATGTGCTATGTAATGTGAATAGTGTTGGTCACCGTGAAAGAGTATAAGCATTGTTCTGCAAAATGTATCTTTTTAAACAATTCTCTCTTTTTTCCCCTCCCTACAGCAGCTGCAAATTCCTCAAGCCTCCCTCCTCCATCCCGAAGGTTATCACAGATAAGGCGTCGTAAGAAGAGAACGCGAGACGAGATGTTTTCTGAAATTATGGAATCCAGCCGCAGTGACAGAGCTCATCTGAATGAGTGGAAGGAAACAGTTTCAAAGTATAGGAAAGAAGCCAGTGAACGTGAGGACAGGAGGGACCAACGTGAGGACAGGAGGGACCAACGTGAGGACAGGAGGGACCAACGTGAGGACAGGAGGGACGCTCGAGATGAGAGGTGGCGGCAGGAAGACCAGAGGAGGCAGGATGCAATGCTGGGGCTGCTGCGTGAGCAAACAGACATGCTCCGGCGTCTGGTGGAGCTTCAGGAACGGCTGCTGGAAAACAGACTGCCGCTTCAGCCCCTGTTCCACCCTCCCCATGTTCCGTATCCTCCTCACCCAGACGTGTAAGAACGCGGGGGGGGAGGCTCCGTACACCTTCCCATTCCACCCCAGTAGACAGCCCAAGCAAAAGGCTGTCATTTTTTTAACCTTTTCTTTGTGGCTTTTTCCTTCCCAGCAATCCTCCTCCCAAATACCACCCGGGTTCCCTCCCTCTTTTTCTAATCTATTAATAAAGAATAAATGATTTTTAAATGATAGTGACTTTATTTGGTTTGAAAGAAAGCTGGGGGAAGGGGGAGGGTGTGTTCCTTACAGAAAATGAGTCAATAAAGGGGGCGGGTTTTCATGAAGGAGAAACAAACAGATATTTCACACTGTAGCCTGGCCAGTCATGAAACTGTTTTTTAAAGCTTCTCTGATGCACAGCGCTTCCTGGTGTGCTCTTCTAATCGCCCTGGTATCTGGCTGCGCGTAATCAGCAGCCAGGCGATTTGCCTCAGCCTCCCACCCCGCCATAAAGGTCTCCCCCTTACTTTCACAGAGATTGTGGAGCACACAGCAAGCAGAAATAACAATGGGGAGATTTCTTTGGCTGAGGTCAGAGCGAGTCAATAATGATCGCCAGCGACCTTTTAAACGGCCAAATGCACATTCTACCACCATTCTGCACTTGCTTAGCCTGTAGTTAAACAGCTCCTGACTCCTGTCCAGGCTGCCTGTGTACGGCTTCATGAGCCATGGCATTAAGGGGTAGGCGGGGTCCCCAAGAATAACTATGGGCATTTCAACATCCCCAACGGTTATTTTCTGGTCCGGAAAGTAAGTCCCTTGCTGCAGCCCTTTAAACAGAGTAGTGTTCCTGAAAACGCGAGCGTCATGAACCCTTCCCGCCCAGCCCGCGTTGATGTTAGTGAAACGTCCCTTGTGATCCACAAGTGCTTGCAGCACCATTGAAAAGTACCCCTTGCGGTTTATGTACTCGGTGGCTTGGTGCTCCGGTGCCAAGATAGGGATATGGGTTCCGTCTATCGCCCCACCACAGTTAGGGAATCCCATTGCAGCAAAACCATCCACTATAGCCTGCACATTTCCCAGAGTCACTAACTTTCGTAGCAGCACCTGAGTGATTGCTTTGGCTACTTGCATCACAGCAGCCCCCACCGTAGATTTGCCCACTCCAAATTGATTCCTGACTGACCGGTAGCTGTCTGGCGTTGCAAGCTTCCACAGGGTTATCGCCACGCGCTTCTCAACTGTGAGGGCTGCTCTCATCTTGGTATTCTGGCGTTTCAGGGCAGGGGACAGCAAGTCACAAAGTTCCATGAAAGTGCCCTTACGCATGCGAAAGTTACGCAGCCACTGGGAATCGTCCCAGACCTGCAACACTATGCGGTCCCACCAGTCTGTGCTTGTTTCCCTTGCCCAGAATCAGCGTTCCATGGATAGAATCTGCCCCATTAACAACATGATCTCCAAAGCACCAGGGCCCGTGGTTTCACAGAATTCTGTATCCGTGTCCGTGTCCATGTCAATGTCCTCATCGTGCTTGTCGCTGCGTTGCCGCCGCCGCTGCCTCCTCGCCTCGTTTTTCTGGTCCTGGCTGAGCATAAACTCCACGAGAACGCGCGAGGTGTTTACAATGTTCATGACTGCTGTCTTGAGCTCAGCGGGCTCCATGCTTGCCGTGGTATGGAGTCTGCAGTGTTCACTCACCCAGGAAAAAAGGCGCGAAAATGGTTGTCTGCCGTCCGTTGCTTTCATGCAGGGAGGGAGGAGGGAGGGAGGAGGTGAGGCTGTACCCACAACCACCTGCGACAATGTTTTTTGTCCCATCAGGCACTGGGATCTTAACCCACAATCCCAATGGGCGCGGAAGACTGCGGGAACTATGGGATAGCTATGGGATAGCTACCCACAGTGCAACGGTGCAGAAATCGACGCTAGCCCCGGTACTTGGACGCACACCACCGAATTAATGTGCTTAGTGTGGCCGCATACATTTCGACTTTATACAACCTGTTTTTCAAATCCGAATTATATAAATTCGGATTAATCCCGTAGTGTAGACATACCCTAGGTGTTCAGTGCATTAAACTTTTTTACACATCTACGTAGGGTGGTGCCCTTATTTTAAATAAGAGTTCTTCTAACTGAAAAGCAATTACTGTTTAATCCATTGTACTTTTGGTTGCCATGTGGAGCTTCAGTTTGAGAATACAGTATTTTTAAAAAGCAGAAGAATCAGCCCCATAATATCTGTTTTACAGTACTTGATTAATGATTACATGTAGCAATGTAAAGTAACTCCAATTCTGTTTTCTTGTTTTTATTTTTTTTAATACATCACAGGTTTTTCAATTGTAATTATGTCAGTATGGCCATATCTGCAAAAGGTTTGTAAATTTTAATGATGATGATTGATGATGATTTTATTTTCTGCTTTATTAGAACGTAAAATCGCTGTTAGAGCTTTATTGTGGTATATAGGGACTTTACAGTTTAAGGCACAATCCTTCAACAAGCTCTATACAGGAATAGATCTCGTTGGTGGACCAGGGACTTATTTATCTAAACTCCCCCTATTACATTTTCATTTTCAGTAATTAGTTTTCTGTTTCACACTTTAATCACGCTTTAACGTAGGAATACTGTATTGCTGTTTTTAATGATTGATCCTTATTTCCACGGTAGTAATTTGCACTACCATGTAGCATGTTGATTTTTTTGTACTTTTAATTAAATTTGCGGTACTGTATTTATTTAGAAAAGATTGCCAAAGCAATATGTAGATGTAAACGTGAATATCTTGCAGTTTTAAACAGTTTTTGAATAAAATCAGGATATTTGGGGATAGGTATTTTTCGTTAACTTTATTGAAGTAGGTTCCATTCAGATCCCATTGTGCTAAGCACTATATAGACACAGAGAGACATGAGGTCTGCTTATAGAGTGTACAGTAGAAAACATTACACTTTATAAGAAATTCTAACAACAAAACCAAAACAGTTGTACTAAGTCAATAAGTGGAAGTGTATGACTAGACTGAAAATTCCCTCTCCTAGCCTCTGAGAATTTTTAACACTCCACATAAAATCTGTCCTTTAATTTACCAATTAATAATGGTTCATGTTGTCAATCCTTAAACATTAGGTTTCCCAATCTTACTTCGCTTCAAGTTGTATTGTAAATTGGTAGAAAACTGTAGATATTTTAGATAATTTGTTTTCCCCAAAAGGACTTTTAACGAAGCTGTAAACATACTACATGAATCCTATTTATTTGTATGTTGGACAAGTTGTCCAGACTTAAAAAATTAACATTTCTACAGAACTTTGAAGATAAAAATCCCTGTGTGTCAAGGACTATTATACTACAATCTTTTTTGCATTGATGAGGGAGAGCCTCATCCTTGCTCCAGTCTCTTTACAACATGTAAAAGGGCTGGAGTGGTGTAAAGGGACCCATAAAAGCCTGATTTCGGCCATCGTTGAAGTCCCCTAGTGCAGGAACTGTGGGACAACTGCCTTCCAAAGACACAAACACCCCCATAATCTCCAGCAGAGAGGGCATGCTATGGGTGGGAGGATCATGATGGCAGTGTGGGGAGACTGCTGTGAGAGGCCCTCAGTGAAAGTTATGCAGGGGGTCTCTCTAGCCTCTGGAGCATTTCAGGTTCAGGAAGGTGCAAAGATGGCTTAAAGCTGCATTAGTGCCCTCTGACCCTCCGCTGTAAGCTCTGCACTTCAGAGGTATAGCACAGAATCTTACATGTTGTAGGGTATTGATTCCAAAATTGTTTTTGTTGATATGATGAAGAGCACACTGTAATTTTTAAAATCACTTTACTTGTTTCTGCAGATTGATCTGACAGCAGATGCAAGTTTCTTGGGATGGATTATTTCTTCATACAGTCTTGGACAAATGATAGCCTCACCTCTGTTTGGTTTATGGTCCAATTACAGACCAAGAAGAGAACCACTTGTTGTTTCAATTGCCATTTCTGTGGCTGCTAACTGCCTTTATGCCTATGTCCATTTGCCTACTTCACACAACAAATACTATATGCTGGTTGCTCGTGCTCTTGTGGGGTTTGGAGCAGGTAATTGCAACAGAATTTAAACTGCTGAAGATTAATGAATTTATTTTGTGTCTTACTTAAGAGAGGACAAGCTTTATGGTTATGTTAAGCAAAATAATTTATTAGGCAAATAATATCTTCCCAAATGATTAACACAAGTAGTTAGCTAACACTGTGTACAGACCTGCAAAATTATATACTTTCTTGTGTGCATATAACAGAGAAACATGTACCATTAGCAAACTGCTTGTTTGGTGTATAAGGGGCGGGGGGAATTGAACTAACTGTGACTGGAGATTTAAATGTATCATTTTGATCTTTTTTTAGGAAATGTAGCAGTAGTTCGATCATACATTGCTGGTGCCACTTCTCTTACAGAAAGAACTAGTGCCATGGCCAACACCAGTGCCTGTCAAGCAACAGGATTCATACTAGGACCAGGTACAACATCTCTTATTTCCTCATCCCTCCAAAACAAATCACACTCCTTTTGTTATTTAAGAGAAAATCAGACATTAAGTTTGGGGCTGGGAATCTCCTTAGCAGCAGTGTGCACAAAAATGAGCATGTTTTGTCATAATATTAAACTGAATACATTAACATACTGCTGTGGTTTATTCATTATGCAGATATTACCTCCAAAAAAGTCTAATTGTTCATGAGTACAGTTCTGTTCACTGTAATTTTGGTGGCAATTTACCAGTATAACTGGATTAACAAAGTAGGTTTGGACTGTTACTTCCATTGCTAACTAGTTGATGGTGTTCAGAAAATGAAACAAACAAACAAAAAAGGCATCTCCACAATGCTCCAGCAGCTACTGGCCCATAAAGACTCTGCAAACTAGCTGTACCTTATTTAGGGTGATGAGAGTTTGGCATTGAGTGCCTGTGCAAGCCTGACCTCATTCCATAGGTAGCTAAAGACTCCACCTTGCCCAATTACCATAGGAAATTATGGCTGTTGAGCATGTTTAGTATATCTCCTTATATCGGGGGTGAGAGTTTTCTGTGGCGGTCTGGCTGTCAATCAACCCTGGAAGTAGCATTAAAGAGGCTACACAACCAGAGAGGCAGTCTCCCTAAATGACTCGCATACAGGGTGCATTCTTCCTTCCCATTCTCCATTTTGATAGACACTCAGCCAAGTTCCTGATGATCATAGGCTAGGCAGGGGAGGAGCTCTTACATATATTCACACACTCTTGCTCCCACTCATCACCTGTTTAGTGTTTAATTTTTTGGGGGGTCTGTTTCCCTTCTGTTGGGCCTAGCAGAAGGGATACCCCCATCCCATGCTAGGACATTCCTGTAGATGGAGTTAGCACATCCAGTTCAACTATAGAGAATCACAAGTAGATGGTAGGTGTGGAGCTAAATAATTTTCCTTTCTTGGCCTTGTGCAGCTGACTGACTTGTTCTTAGTGTCACACTGCTGTTGGTTGAGTATATTCATATGGCTTTCTGGGGATTGCATGTTCTACAAGCTGCATGTATTTCCAGATAGTTAGGATCCCATTGGTATCCATCAGATGACTGTGCCCTGGATTCCCCAAAGATAATGCATTAATAATTTTAATGTTTGAATTTCCTGAGGTAATTATTTTATCTTAAGTTTTTCAGACTTGCTTCTCTCTGATTGGAGAAAAAGGAGTGACATGGGAAATCATTGATCTCCAGGTGAACATGTTCACAGCACCAGTTCTACTGGGAGCTCTCCTAGGAGTTATTAATATTATTCTAATCTTTGCTATATTCAGGTAATTAAATAGAAACTAAAACATTTTCTTGTTTGAATATTGTGGATAGTTTGTTATGGATACTTCAACTTCTGTTGAAAATTATCTTTGGCTACTTATCAAAATAAAATTCACTGAAATTATAGGAGTAAAGCATAGAATTTTCAAAAGAACATAGCGATAATATGACCACTGTTTTAAAGAACTAGAATAATAATATTTACATCTTGAGCACTTACATTAAAAATATAAAGCCTTGTATTATTCAAAGTGGCTAGCTTCTGTGACTCATGCATCCTCATTTTTTAGTAAACAAAGCTTAGTGATGTATGGCTGAGATACAAACCAATAAAAGCAAAATGTTATGGACGCTAGTGACAGTAATTCAGCCCTGATATACCTAGTATATAGAATTTGAAACGCATATAAGGCTCTGCCCAGTTCATATTAACCTCCATAGCTGCCGACCTGCAAAGACTTTGCTATCTTTCTGTCTGTCTCCTAGATTATGAACTCTTTGGGGCAGAGACTGTCTTTATTTTTATGTATTGCATGGTGCTCTGCACACTTTGACAGTGAACGAATAATTGAGACGTGTATTTGTCATGTTTCCAGCAAAATTTACCCCCTTTCCAGAGATGGAGTTGAAGTCCATCCAGTCTCATTGCCCTGTACAGCAATTTGGCTCGTGAAGCTTCTGAAGTAGGCGGAGTTCTTCACTAGGCCCCAATTCAGGAAAATCCCTAGTCCCATGCTGTAACTGCTTTTTGGAATCTTTGCTTAGCTTTTACTCGGGAAATAAATGTAAAAGGGCCATGTGACCTAAAGCATATCTTTGTGGCTATCATTTCTGGACAAAAGCCCAGCAAGAGACATGAAGAGATTCCATAGGCCCTAAAGATTACTTACCCCTCATTCTGAAGATACAGCTGATCGAGAGGGGAGGTCTCCTGTAGTTTTCTGTTCAGGTGGTCTGTACCACCTGAATATTTGAGATTAGGCTGCATTCAGCAGAGTAGCAACTCCAATGGAATCAGAAGGTTCCCTGCTCCCTTCTTCTTCCAGATATGTATGGATAGTTGGTCCTCACCACATGTTGTTGTGCTGGAGAGTTATTCCAGGCTTAGTGCTATAAGACTTTTCAGTAGCTTGGGTAGCCACAGCAGAGGGAGAGGATTGGACTCAGCATACGGAGTTATTGATATGCAGCATGCAGGAAACTCATTTACATTCCTATGTGTCTATACCTCCCTGCTGCAGAGCTCACTTTATTTTGTATGTTACCATTTTGGTGCATATGTGCTAACTTGAGTAAGTTATCCCATTTCACAGCCAATATATGTGAATTTGTAGAGCCATTCCATCATAGAAAGCCACACAGAATTTTAGCTGAACAGAACCAATATCTGAAATTACTGTATTGTGCACCCCTGAGAAAGGATCCTATGTTCTACAGTACCAAGGCACAGCAATGCGGACTCAGATATGTTGGGCCAGTCTCAGGCCCTGATTCATGAAAGCAGTTAAGCACACACTTAAAAAAAATTCATGAATAGGGATGCTTTCCTGAATTGGGGCCTTAAATCCAAATTTTGCTAGTTTTTTTTTTTTTTTTTTTTAATTCGGTGGCTTTATACTTTCAGATTCTGTTTTTAAATACATCTTGAATAGATGAGACACAAAAATGAGTGCCACACAGTAACTTCATAGAGGATCATCTATAAATGGGCTTAGGTGGTATCCAGACTGGTATTGATTACAGTGAAATCTTAAGGTATGCACATAGTGTTTAAAAGTGTGAAGACTGGTTAAGATACAAGATGGTACCAATTATTTATTATTAGAAATGTAACTGTGGCTTGGTACAAAAGAAATGAATTGGGTAAACTGTGCTAATGAGAACAATTTTCAATCTTTAGAGAACATCAAGTGGATGACATGGGAAGACCGTGCAAAAGCATCAATTTTGAAGCAGAAGGTAATATTTTTCTTTGAAAACTGACACATTCTGTGATACTTTAATTTACTATCATATTGTATATAAAGTGGTTATTTTTATTAGTCAACCCTTAATTTACAAATATTACAGAGGGTGGTGGATTGAACAGCTCAGAATTAGTAATGGGATATAGAACTGTCTGTCTCCAGATTGATTGAAATCTGGCCCAAGTTGGTAATGAAACAGTTATTACCATCGAGACGTTTTGGTGATAGTATATGTGGGATGACCTAATGATCACTACAGTTCCTTCTAAATTTGTCACCTTCTGACAATTTCAGTGGAGACCAACGATTAAATTGACATGGAGATTGAACTGCTTGTTCCAACTGATCACATAATGATACTCTTATCAGCTATAACCAGCCACCATTTGTATACATAATTTTGTGTGATATTGTGCAGTTTTACTATGTATGATCCGTAATTTACAGAGTCCTATTAAAATCTATGTTACACAAGTCTAGGTTTAAATTAGAGGTAATATATATATGTTACATAGGTAACCAATTCACAAACAGTCCTTGCTGCACAAGGTGCCGCTCCTACCTACCCTACAATATGTACCATACAGCATTTGTGTACCCTGTTATGCAAAGTTCAATTTTTTAAAATGGTGTGCACATCCCATTCACTTGGATAGGGTTTATACTGTCTTAGGAAAAATTACAGCTAATCATAAACCCCCTTTTAAAAGGAAACATTATATTGGTAATCTAACTATTTCAGTGCCATATACACCTCTATCCCGATATGACACTGTCGTCGGGAGCAGAAAAATCTTACTGCATTATAGGTGAAACCGCGTTATATTGAACTTGCTTTGATCCGCCGGAGCACGCAGCCCCCCCCCCCGGAGCGCTGCTTTACAGTGTTATATCCAAAATTTGTGTTATATTGGGTCACGTTATGTCGGGGTAGAGGTGTATTATAGTTTTCTATATTAAGTTATAACAGATCATTGCAAACAATCTGAAAACCAGTTTTTATCAAATTTAAACAAAAATCTTTGAAATTTACCATTTCTGCCATGTTGAAAATTTATTGTGGAGGATGTTGCTGGGGCCCTTTGTTGCTTGGGAATTCATCTGTGGGATATAGAGCTACGGAGAAGCTGATTAAGAAACAGATTCTCTATTTAGTGTGATCTTCAATATTTTCCAGGATTACTTAATGTTTGTCCCTCACAAATAAGGAGAAATCAATAGTAATTTACATATTTTCTAGGAAATGGTGAATACTCTTTCCACCATCATTCAAATCATGCTCACTCTTAGCCAGAGTCAATTTTTTTAATGTAAGTCAAGGGAAATTGAAATTTAAATCCTTCTTTTTGTAAATAAATAAATTAATTAATTAACTTACTCCCAAAAAATGTCTATACCCAAACCCAGAAAGATTCATGTCATGGGGTGTGGCTCCTCTCCTGCCTTCTTCCTGCAGAAACTGCACAGCCTCCCATGATTGTGTCATCAGTGTCCTTTTATTTTGAGTTCCCTCCATCCTTTTCACAAGAGTCCCTGTGCAACAATGTATTTACAATGTTAACCTAGCTTTTGGCCCTCTCACCAGCGCCTGAGGGGAATGGAGGTCTCCCACTTCTGTGTGGCTAGGCTCAGCTAGCCCTGTTCCTCCCTCTCCTCTCCTGGCATTTCGTTCTTGTCTCTTTATCAGCCTTGGGCTGATGGAGTAATTGGCTCCTTATACCATCCAACCAGCCAGCCTGATTGACTAATTACCCCCATCAGCTTCCTGAAGAGGAACTAAGTAATAACTGAATGATCAGAGTCTATACCCAGGCTCTCCTGGCAGGCTCTCCTGTTTGCATCCTGTCACAATTGTACATTATGCATAATATTATTAATACCTATAGCCACAGAGTAACATTAGAGCTCATTAATTGAATTGTAAAACTTTTAAATTTTGCAATTTAGTTCATTCTTATTTTTCTTTACAGAAAGTGATTATGTGGATCAGGATGCCCAAGGGAACATTGACCAGGTTGCTGTTATAGCAACCAACATTCTTTTTTTTGTCATCTTGTTTGTTTTTGCTGTCTTTGAAACGTAAGTCTACCAGTTTTCTCCTGTTACTCATTAATTAATGTTTGTAAAGTTCTTTGAAGATATAAAGTGCTCATAGGCTTTTCTGTTGCACTCATTACCATAACTGAATGTTTCACAAATATAAGTAAGCATTATCCCACCTCATCAAAAACAAGCCATAATTAAAATTGAGTTGTATGATATTTTCCATTTAGTGTGGCACATCAATTTAACAGAGTATCATTGTGTAGTACTTTTATATAAGGAACAGTTATATTTAAACTTTTGAATGAAATGTAAACCCAAATTGCTGAACATTTGTGGCTATTGAAGATTTCATTGTGTTCCTCACACGAGTTGAGATGTAAACCCCAGTGTCACATCAGATTTCAATAGAGGTAATTTAATTCTATCTACCAAATCTCTGCAAGGGAAATAATATTTTCAGTTGGATACATTGTCCTTTATCTCCTGTCCTAAAAATTGTGTAGCCCTGTAGTGCATTTGTAAATGGCTAGGGCATTCCACTTCAGACTTGTTTCAATAGTGGTTGAAGCGATTCTTATATATAGGTGCAGTTTGCAAAGTACTTTGGTATCCTTTAGGATTAAAGTATCTAGCTATGTTGAGATGTGACTGCAGTGTATAAACCTAAACTTGAAAAAGGACAGGTCAGTGCTTGACAATAATAATAGGGGGATTTCATAGATGAATGAGGGAAAATAAGAAAATGTAATGTACATCTGAAGAAATGAGGTTTTTACCCACGAAAGCTTATGCCCAAATAAATCTGTTAGTCTTTAAGGTGCCACCAGACTCCTTGTTGTATCTGTTTAGGGTGACTCTTGTACATTAAAATGGGTAAACTGACATAATTTTGAAGGGATAAGCTTGTGTGCAGAATTTTGAGCTATAATATCACATATTTGAAGTTTCTGTTCCCTACTGAGTATGTCTTATAAAAATGTATTTGATATTTACAAAACATCTCCGTTCAGACTTCAGTTTGACAAAGTGTAGCAGTTTTTCCTGTATACAATGGTAGATTATGTCTGAGTGATTTTTCTTTTTTTTTTTTTTTTTTTTTTTTTAATGAACATATGTGGCTGCATGCAATAGAACTCTGATGGATCTTAAGTTTGCTTTTTTCACAGGCAAAGGCTGGGAGTGCTATATGGAAACAGAATTGGAAAGCATAATTTTGATGGCAATAGTGTCCAGCCTTTCTTGCTAGATTGAAGATCATTTGGTGGAATAGAGGGAAGGGAAGGGAAGGAGAAGAAATGAATGGAGGGATTTTAGTAAATGAACATTTGTTTTACCCCAGTGGCAAAGGGGCTGGTGACAACAATATAATGGCCAAATTTTCTGTGCTTTGTGAAAGGAAACAAATGCACATATCCCATTAACAATAACTACAGCTGTATAGCTAAACCTTGAACACCATAAATAAGTTACTATTCAGCCTTATATATTTATCTTTTACATGCAAAGGACCAGATTTTTCCTTTCCATTGTATTAATTGTACACCACCATGAATCCATTGAAATAATTCATGTTACATCAGTGTAGAATTGGTATAATGGAATGGAAAGTCAAGCCCAGAGGATTTGTTGTAAGTGATGCATCACAAAATGATGTTATAAACAGCGTACATGTTCTTGTCTGTTTGTCAGGAGGGAAGGCTTCTGTATGACCATATCTGATACTATAGAGAATAAATATATGGATGATGCTCTTCTGGGATAACCTTTGTACAGGTTTTATTAATGTCTCTCCTATTTTTTACTGCCTAGCATAGCTACTCCATTGACAATGGATATGTATTCCTGGACCAGGAAAGAAGCAGTTTTTTATAATGGAATAATCCTTGGTGCAATTGGCATTGAATCAGTCATTGTCTTCATGGCGGTTAAAGTAGTTTCTAAAAAGTAAGTCGCTCATCAGGTTTTTGCTCTTGTTTATCTTAATGTAAACAGACAGGAAAATGTTTATCTGGGGAACTTTAGGTCAGGTCTTCATTATCTGAATCAAATTCTGCTCATCTTATTTTAGCAAATGATAGAAATGTAGGGGCTACAAGGAGACCTCTAGAGATCACCTATTCTAGCCCCCTGCCCTGTGGTAGGATTAAGTATACCTAGACCATCCCTGATAGGTGTTTGTCTAACTTGTTCATAAACACCTCAAAGAACTGGGATTCCACAACATCCCTAGATAACTTGTTCCAGTGCTTAACTATCCTTATAGTTAAAAAGTTTTTCCTCTTTTCTAACCTAAATCTCCCTTGCTGCAAACTGAGCAGGTTACTTTGTGTCCTGTCCCGGTGGATATGAAGAGCAATTGATCACTGTCCTTTTTAGAAAAACCTTTTACATATTTGAAAACTTATGTCTCCCCTCGGTCTTCTCTTCTCTAGACTAAAGTAATTATGCCAAATTCTTTCAACCAAATAGTTCTACTTAAGTCATTGCAACTAGTCATCTGAATAAGTTGTACAGGATTTGTATTTGTGTATAGTAGATTATTTTTAGATACATTTGGTCATGAATATGTATTATTTAGTTATAGTTTTCATTATTCAACAGGACTGGTGAGCGTGCTATACTCTATGGAGGCCTACTGATTATCTTGGTTGGATTCTTTATCTTGTTACCTTGGGGAAAACAATTACCAAATATCCAGTGGGAAGGTATAATTATAAATAACGCTAAACTGTAGTCTAAGCATTTCATTAACATCTTTTTTAAAATGTGATCCCTTGCTTAATTTCACAGATATAAAGAATAA
This sequence comes from Malaclemys terrapin pileata, assembly GCF_027887155.1. Taxonomy (NCBI): domain Eukaryota; kingdom Metazoa; phylum Chordata; order Testudines; family Emydidae; genus Malaclemys; species Malaclemys terrapin. Next base: position 98,246,586 of record NC_071509.1, read on the forward strand.
TTCCGTTCCCAGAATCATCTTCAATGAAATGTTTACACCTTTCTGGAAGCTCCAAACAACACAACTACCATCCAATCACACAGTAGAGCCAACAGGATGCTCTGTTATGCAGCCCTGGTGCCTGTACACTCCATTGATCCACTTGGCCCAGTATATAACCTCTGATATACTGATAGGATTGGGCTATCCAGTCTGTAATGTCATGTCCTATACTTTATACTCAAAAATTCTAGGACCAAAACCTCAGGTAAGAATGAAAACTAGGGAATTTGTTCAGATTTTTACTGTAACATGTATACTTGATGGCATAGTTTGTTCCATTGGTCTTTTGATCAAAACTGTTTTGTTGGTTATGGGATGAATCCTCTTGTTTGTTAGACATTTGAAAACAATGAATGTGCATTTTTCTACTTTTGAATGCTCTTTATCAACACACAACATATCCATTTAAAACATCTGCTGAAAGTAACTTTTTTTTAAAGAAAAGTTGGGAAAGAAAATTGTTTGATTCATAGACCAGAATGATCAGTTAATCTAACTTGCATATCGCAGGATGCTGAACTTCACCCAATAATTCCTGCACCAGACCCTTATCTTGTGGTTGAACTAGAGCATATATTTTTTTTTTAAATAGCATCAGTCTTGTTTGTACAGCATCTAGCACAGTGGGATCCATGTCCATGGCTAGGGATCCTAAGATTATAGTAGTAGTAAGTGATGGACAATCCAACAGCTCCCTAGATAAGCTGTTCCTGTGATTAATTATCTGCACTGTTAAAAAAAATTGCGCTGTATTTATCTAGTTTCAGCTTCCAGACATTAGATCTTGTTATGCCTTTGTCTGCTAGATTAAAGAGCCTTCCATGGTCAGAAATCTTCTCCCCATGTAGGTATTTATACAAGTCACCTCTTAACTGTCTTTGTTTAGCTAAATAAATCAAATTTCTTAAATCTTTTACTGTAAGCCAGGGTTTCCTCTCCTCTAATAATTCTTGTGGCTCTCCTCTGAGCCCTCTTCAATTTTTCAATATCCTTTTTTGAAATGTGAATACCAGAATTGGATACATTATTCCAGCAGTGGTATTGCAAATGCTGTATTGGTTATGCATCTAAGAATCTTGTAAGCTCACTTTAGCCACAGCATCAGACTATGAGCTCATGTTTAGCAGTTATCCACCATGGCCCCTAAGATCTATATAGAATTACTGGTTTCCACGATATAGTGCCACATCCCGTAAATAGGACCTTCCTTTTTGTGTTCCTAAATGTATGCTATTTACTTCAGTATATCAAACATATTTTACTAATGGAACTAAAGCTTTATTTGCTCTTAAGGCATAGAAAATAGCATTATGGAGAGCTAGATATAGAATATTGGTTTTTTTTCTGTCTCCACACACATCTAATTAACACATTGGGTCTAGCTTCTAAAGGTACAGGTATGTGAAGTCAGACTTATTAGGCTTCCTTCATGCAGTTGGGCCACTTCAAAACACTAGCAAAGATGCAAAAGTAGCAGTTGGCTTTCTACACTTGTGCTTCCACTTGAAAGATTAATTTTAAATATCCTGGTCTGAAAATTGTGAAGTCACCAGGTGCCACATGGTATTCAACAGTTTTGTCTAGGAATGGGAGAAAGGATAGGAGACAGAATGATAGTTGTGTTTTTAATTGAGTTTTTAATAAGACAGTTGAGTTTGCCAGGTTTGAGGTTCTTCTTCGAGTGATTGCACATGTCCATTCCACTTCAAGCGTGTACATGCCCTGTGCACCAGAGTCAGATTTTTCCCGGAGCAGTACCTGTCGGGGCGACATGTGTACCCTGAACAGTCCAATGCTGCTGCATGGTGGCTTAAAGGGCAGAGTCGCCCCAGACCCACCTCAGTTCATTTTTACTGCCCAGGATTGGTAGTCAGAGTTGTCTTGCATTCAGGACATCTAATTTTTTAAAAAATCTGATTGTTTTAATTGCACTACGGCAGTACATTGCAGTAATAACTATTTGGATATTTTCCTTAACACTGAGGGAGGTGGCTACTTTTCACTTCTGCAGCCGTATCTGTAGGAAGAATTGGTTAAATTTGCTGCTTTTGCCAACAACAAAGGTATTCTGCAACAATAGAGAAGTCTCCAGTGATCTTAACTGTTTTTAAAGTTTAATACAAGTCCCTTCATGAAAAAGAAAAAAATTACACTATAAGGCGAGAACTTCAATCTATCGATCCCAAGACTTTCCTGTAATTTTCATGATTATTTTGGAGTATGACATTGTTATATCTAAATTAGATGTTAATCATTAGTGCTGGGGAACATCATTCACATCAGTGAAGCGATATAAAGAATAAATTTGAACGTGAATATGTCCATGCTATCAAAAGGGGTAGATTTAGATAGCTGCAATTTATTCAGTTCCCTCCTTTAGCTTCATTTCTGCCACAATGCCTATAAAGCACTAGTAGCTTACAATGGCTAATCAGGTGGTAAGCTGAGATCACTGCTTAATATAAGTAACTTGCTTCCTTTATCTCCACCTTCTCTTGTTTTTTCTCATCCATCTGTTGCATCTTGTTATAAAATAGATCTTTCAACAGGAACTTGTCTTTTTACTGCATATCTCTCTAGGCATCTGATTATGACTGCTTATCTTTTATTGCTTAAAAAAAACCAAGTAATGTTCATAGACCAACAGTCCAGAAAAATGAGCAGTGTCTTTTCCTGATATCTTATATACATTTTCTATTGTAATTAGAGTAACCGAAGAAAATGAAATCAATTTTTTTTCTGTTACTTAACCACAGTTCTTTGATCCTTTTCAGGGTGTCTACATGGGCTGGTTAACTGCCTCTGGAAGTGGAGCACGTATACTGGGCCCAGTGTTTGTGAGCCAAATATATACTCACTTGGGACCTCGTTGGGCATTCAGCTTAATCTGTGGAATAATTGTATTCTCTCTCTTACTCCTGGAAGCAGTGTACAAGAGACTTGCTGCATTTTCAGTCAGATATGGAATGATGCAAGGGTAGATTTATTTTTAGCTATGTAAAACGAAAATCAGACATATGTAATTGTCTTGTTTTTAAACAAGGGTGCCTCAATACAGGCCTATAGAGCTGTACTTGTAACTGAGCAGTGGAGCCTGTGAAGTACGCATAGCCTAATCACCGCTACATCTTGATTAATGAAATTATGCTAAGATTGCATTCTTCCTTGATAGCAAAAGTAGGAAAGCTATGTTTGATCACAATACAGCGCTAGGGTAGTGCATGCTTGAGTTCGTAGTTTCCAAAAGTGTCAGACCTTTGTGTTAAACGAAATGGCAACCGTTGGCCCTAGTTGTAGGAGTATAGTGGCCATATTGTAAGCACACCCTTTTTAAAAAGAAAAAAAATGCTGCCTTGATTCTATGAATCAGGATTATTAAAGCTTCTTGTAACTACAAGGTTGACTGAACCATGTGCACTTTGAATCAAAACACCTACCTCTTTTAATCAAATAAGTGAATGTTTGTTTTCTGAAGTGCAGATTGTTTCAATGAATTAACCAACAGCGAATAGGAAAAATAAACATTTTATTCTAACAAGACACCCGTAATTTATTGTGAAATAGATATGGGTGGCAACTATTCAAAATATTCCAACAGCTTTGAGTGATTTAAGCTGAAATATAAACACTCAGGCTGGGATTTTCACAGGAACATCTTTGAATTTGGTGTCCAACTCCGATTGAATTTTAATGGGTTTTGGGTATCTAACTCTTAGTTTCCTGGAAAATCCCAGTCTAAAATGAGTTATTTGCAGATCATAATTTAATGCATAAAAGTTCAAGAATGCGATTTATATAATTACACAATCACATAATAAGTTATGACAAGACATCAAGTCAGATTCACTAATGGGTAAGAATTATGCATTCTAAACTGTATTTCAAACAAAGAAGTATCCCTCTGTAGCTGAAATTAGAGCCATGGCTGCTCTTCAGTATGTCTAACTGTACGCTGATTTTAGCATTACATTTGTAATTGAGTATCTATAAGCCAAGGTTAGAACACAGACTAGTGAAATAAAGTTACTTTAAATGCTGACTGAAGGGAGGTCATAAAATTTCCATTCCCTCTGCAGAATCAAGAGCATTTAAAATAGGAAAGGAGCTTGCTCTCAAAGAAGTTTCTGTACTACAGAATAGGATACTTTAAGCATTCCAGCACAAACTCGCTAATAAAATAACCAATTAATGTTAAGAATTCTCTTGAGGGAAGAGCTGTGAAATGGTGATAGAGAACCTGTGTTTAGAGGGCCACAACAAACTAATGACCCACCTTTCTGATTAAAGCCAAGAGTAAGTTATAGCTTTCAAAGAGCATCATGATTAAATATTTTACCATAATAGTAATCAGTTAAGTCACTTTGTGTTTGTGTTATGGGTTAATAAAATTACCTCATGCAATATACGGGCTATGTGGTTCTTTAGGGCAGTGGGGCACATACCCTGAAGTGTAAGCTTTAGCTAGTTCTGTGGGAAGTATCCAAGGAGGGGGTAGTGTTGTATTTTAAAGTATCTTTTACTTACCTAGATTTTTAACTTAAATTTAAAATTTAAGTCACCAGCCTCTTTGTAAAACATGAGTTAGAGATAGCTGTATTGGACACTCCTGCTCAAAAGATGGCATTGTTCAGTGTATATTATCTATTTGAGTTGATTCCTTCCTTCCTTGAGAGTCAGAAGAAAATGAGCTCTAGAGCAGTGGTTCTCAACCTTTCCAGACTACTGTACCCCTTTCAGAAGTACCTCCAAATTTCACCTCATTTAAACTACTTGTATTTTAATGTCTGATTTAGTAAGCAAGTATTGCAGCATGCTATTACTGAAAAATTGCTTACTTTTTCATTTTTACCATATAATTATAAAACAAATAAATTGGAATATACTGTACTTACATTTTTATTGTGTAATATATAGAGCAGTATAAACAAGTCATTGTATGAAATTTTAGTTTGTACTGACTTTGTGTTTGCTTTTTATTTAGCCTCTTATAAAACCAGGCAAGTTTCTAGATGAGTTGATGTACCCCCAGCTGTACACACAACCTTGGTTGAGAACCATTTCTTTAGAGCACTCTGGCTATAAGACTATCAATCAGTCTTAATGGACCTGGCCTATTATGTTCTATGCATTCCTCATCCTGTGTTACCTACTTGTGCATAGATAGTTGGATTTTTTTTCTAGCAAAAAAATGCAACATCCAGTTTCAATTGCACCACTAACCCCTATCAGGATGCTGTTCTACTCTTATCTCAGGTTGATCACACATGCCCAAAGCGGGATACTACCATCAGTGTATAGTACAGGGCTCGGCAACCTACGGCACTTGTGCCAAACACGGCATGCGAGCCGATTCTGAGTGACACACTGCTGCCCACTGAGAGGAGGAGGAGGAGGGACCGGAATGCACCATGCTGCGGGAAGAAGGGGGAGGGGAAAGCTTGGCTGCAGCAGGATCAAGCTTTTGCCTCCTGCCCCTGCAGGGGAAAGGGGTGGGGAGGGGGTCCCGCCCCACTCAGCCCCCCCACCCACCGCTCTCCCCTGCGGGGGCAGGAGGCAGAAGCTTGGTCCTGCGGCAGCCACGCTCCCTTCTCCCCCATTTCTTCCCACAATGTGGTGCATTCCGGCCCCTCCTCTTCCCAGAGGAGCAGAACTGAGCATAGCATGCTGGCTGCTCCATAGAGGAGGCAGAGAGAGGTAGGGACAGGCCTGGGGGAAGGGGGTGGAACAGGTCATATGCCTCCCAGCCCCCTGCCATGAGCTGCTCAGGGCAGGGGGCTGGGAGCACCCCAGCCTTCTGCCCTGCACCTCCCCACCCCAACACACACCCATCCCTCTGCCCTGACCTTGAGTTGCCCCCAACACCCAGCCTTCTGCTGTGCACCTCCACACCCCCCAGCCCTCTGCCCTGACCTTGAATCTCCCAACACCCAGCCTTCTGCCCTGCATCTCCACACACCCCCCAGCCCTCTGCCCTGAACCCCCCCCCCGTCTTGTGCTCTGCACGTCCACACACCCTAGCCCTCTGCCCTGACCTCAAGTCCCCCAAACACCCAACCGTCTGCCCTGCACCCCCCCACACTCCCAGCTTTGTGCCCTGCACCTCCACCCACCCCAGCCCTCTGCCCTGACCTCGCGTGTCCCCCCCAACACCCAGCCCTCTGCCCCGACCTCGTGCCCCCCCCCAAAACACCCAGCCTTCTGCCCTGAACCCCCCACCGAGCAGGCTGCTGGCGTAAGATCAGCATTTTAATTTAATTTTAAATGAAGCTTCATAAACATTTTGAAAACTTTACATACAACAATAGTTTAGTTATATAATATACACTTAGAGACCCCCTTCTAAAAAAAACATTAATGTATTACCGGCACACAAAACCTTAAATTAAAGTGAATAAATGAAGACTCGGCACACCACTTCTGAAAGGTTGCCTACCCCTGGTATAGTATATGATCTATTTATTTTAATAAGAGCATTGAGGAAATAGGATAAGCATTATTATCCACTTTTAGTAAATTTCTACTGGAATGGCAGACATGGCTACATTTTACTATTATAAATGCTAACGTGAAAGCTGCTGTGGCTTTAAGTATTGTAAATCTTATGCTACAGAGAGTTTAGCTGACCTATCAGAAAGGTATGTTAGCCATTTGTGGTCTTGAATAGTAACAGGGCAGCTGTAATAGAACATCTCAAAGGCTGCTTTGACCTGAGAAGCAGAGACTTCAGAAGCAGCACAGGTTAAGTAATGTCATCTTTCCACTTTCAATCATCAAGAACAGATTGTTTAACAGGACTGAAACTTGGAATAAAGTGAGTAAAAAAAAAAAAAATCTAAGCAGAAATGATTTAATCTTAATGCCTGGGATTTGTAGATGTGAAGACCCCACCTACTACATACAAAAGCTTCCTGTATTCCCAATAAATTTACCATTAAAAGGAGAATTGAACAATACAATAAGATGAAGAGGGACATTGCATTAGCTGCAGTTAATTTGACTTAACTTGACCTAAAACAGATGCTACTCTGAGTCATGAAAATTTTTCAGGACAAAAAGGTAAGTTGCAATGTTACAGGGAGGTAGGCTGAGTGTTGAAAAGTGCATTTCCTAATATGCAGAAATGGTAAACGTGTTTTGCAATATTTAATAGAAAGGTAGTATGCCTAGCAATTTAAATCACAAAAGTCTTGTTTTTGTTTCACGATATAAATAATTCTGAAAGATTTGTACATTGAGTGAGTAGCTTAAAATAACTTTTTACAGTGAAAGGAATTGCTTTAGAGCATGGGTAGGCACCCTGTGGCACTCATGCCGAAGGCGGCACGTGAGCTGATTTTCAGTAGCATTCACACTGCCCGGGTCCTGGCCACTGGTCTGGGAGGCTCTGCATTTTAATTTAATTTTAAATGAAGCTTCTTAAACATTTTAAAAACCTTATTTACTTTACATACAATAACAGTTTAGTTATATATTATAGACCTATAGAAATAGACCTAAAAACCATTAAAATGTATTACTGGCATGCAAAATCTTAAAGTAGAGTGAATAAATGGAGACTTGGCACACCACTTCTGAAAGGTTGCTGACCCCTGCTTTAGAGTTAACCAAAAAATTAATGCTTTAAAAGTAGAGCTTATTAATAGATACAAATATCAGATGATTAAAACCCATTATCTAGAGCACAGAGGCCCCTGCATACATCTTTTAATCAAAAGGCTAATTGGTTTCTGTTTTGCCATTCACCAATGTCAACCAGATTCATTTATTTAAAAGATGACAGTTACAAGTTTTGAAAGACAGTGTAGATGTATAACGCTCTAAGGCAGCCAGACATCCTTCAGAATAATATCAGTTCAGTGCTTGGCTTCCCAGGTCAGCAAAACTGTTCAAAGCCATTTAAATGAAAGTAAAATCCAAAGACCAATTATCTGACTGTTTACATATGTAGATTGTGAGAAAGATGGAAGAGTACCTACATATCTTTCCTACAGCTTCTCCATATTGATCAATAAATAAGTCGTAATTTCCCTGTGATGGATGTGCAATAAGGGTGGGATTTTCAAAAAGCAGCTGGGTAACACAAGTACACAAATAAATAAGAATTATACTTGTAAACTACATAAGCACTTCAAGATACTGTAATTTCATCACAACTGATAGACATCTTACAGAATAACCCACAAAATTTGAATATTTCACAAACAAGTTTTCAAGTAATGCATGTGCATATTGGCTAACTTAAGTGAAAGTTGAAAAATGTTTGCTTTTATTAATATTGGGACAAATTTCAGATTGCCAATGTATCCCCCTCACCCTTCCAAGACTGGCCAACCACACTGTTTCATTATGAGCTTTAAGACTGTTTAGATGTGAAGGTTTGAGGCTTCTAACCCCACCCACACACCCCCTCAAAAAAAAAAAAAAAAAAATGACATTTTCAGGTGAATGTGAGACTGACTGGGGATATATACAAGCCTAGCAATACAACATAGTCAGGGCAGATGCAGTCCTGCCAGCTTTCTCCATTTTGTTCTGCTCCACAACTGCTTGTTGTTAAAGAGGTCAGGCCTAAAAGACTGCTAGTTCCGTGGCATGAACCAACCACAAGCAAGCTCAGTTTTGATGGAGAAGGAGGTTAGTATATTAGGCCAATGGCATCTTTCACCAGTTGAATTAATAGTGTAACTAATTTAATTAATTACAAATTCCACAACCAACAATAATCCTTCCTTACACTGATCTGAGATATCAAATATACACTTTTCCACAGTGGCAATAGCTAATTTAAGTATAAGACATTTTTCTCTAACAGGTTTATTATTTGAGATATTACCTGCTTTAGAAAGACTTCACTTTAGCCACTTTCTGCATTTTCTAGTTACAATACAGAAAGCGTGACCAGTAGATTCTCTCTGCTCTAAAACATGTAATATTTGAGTATACTTTTTCAAGGATCTTTGACCATTATTAAAAAGGGTGTTGCTGTATTTTTTGCTTATCTGTACTAATTCATTTTGCCTAGGAAGCTAGCTAGAATTAAAATGACACTACAGAAGTATGTTTAGATTTAAAGTAAATTAAGCAGAGAAACTTGAGCTCTGTGGTTGACTCCACTTACATAGCTGATTCTTAGACCGCATGTCCCAGTACATGATAAAAATTCTTGAAATTTTGTCTGAATTAGGGGAAAAAACTACATGTAGCTATACTTTGAACTACAATAGCATTTACAATGTAAAATAACTGGCATAGTACTTCCTATGTGGGGAAAAAAATCAGTAATTCTGTAAATCTAAGAAGAATTCACCATAGTACTAGGCCAAATGCAGAGGTGATCTATACCCAAAGGAAGTATAAATTAGACAATGATCATAAGTAGGTGTAACTTGAATTTTTTTCAGCTTCTCAGCATGCAAGTTAGAGGAGGGGAGGGATAGCTCAGTGGTTTGAGCATTGGCCTGCTAACCCCAGAGTTGTGAGTTCAATCCTTGAGGGGGCCACTTAGGGATCTGGGGCAAAATCAGTACTTAGTCCTGCTAGTGAAGGCAGGGGGCTGGACTTGACCTTTCAGGGTCCCTTCCAGTTCTATGAGATAGGTATATCTCCATATATTATATGGATAGGGTGTGGCCTAATAAGCCTGGCATTTCTACACCATTCAGCTGCACTTTTTCCAGTCCTTATACACCCTTGGATTCAGTGGGCCAAAATCAGAGGTGATGTGCCCAGGGACTTTATTCAGTATCAGAATGTTACAACTAAAGTTGTACCTTTTTACTCACACACATACACACACACCCCACACACATCAGTGTGCCATCATCTGAGAATGCCCTAGGCAATGGTTTAGTTAAATGAACCAAATGATCTGGAAAATTACCACTGCATTTATTTTTTTTTTATAAAATGCTTTTGCAGGGAAATTTCATTAGAAACTGTTGCTACAAAAATATAAAACAAGTATAAAACAATGTATATTTTTACATATATTACTTGTAAGCCACATAAAATACAAGTTATTTACAGGTACAAATATTTCAACAGTGCAAATGCTTTTTCTTTGATTGCCAGCATTGACTGAGCAGTGGGGGGGGGGGGACGACGACACAAAAAACTATGTACAATTCTGATTGATTGTTCAGGGATTTTTACCTGAAGAATCAGTTAGTCTCAGAGATTGCCCAGAATCTATTATGTAGAACAACTTTGTGTCCTCTGAGGAAAGTATTACACATTTGTAAGAGGTGTTTCACAAATGACTGGCTAGATGTAATAGCAACACTTTCCTTCCTGCTGTTTAGCAGACATCAATGAGTAGAATTTCTGAACTATAAGAGTTTCTGGTAAGCTGAGTAAATCAGTCATTTTACTTGAATGCCAGCAAGTTATTTATTAAGCCTTCTAGCCCAATGTCAGCGGGGGCCAGCTGGTTTGGTAAACATCACAAGAATTGAAGACAGACAATGCAACTTCTCTTTGATGTATTCTGGTAATTTCTCATTGTCTCCATACCTAGCAAGTGGAGGAAGTTACACAAGTAAGTAGTAGAAGCAATTTCTATGCCCAGAACATCCATATATGATTTCAGCAGATTAAGATACTAAAGAGTAAAGACATGTTCAAATTTGGGTGCCTAAAGTTAGGAATCTATGGATCCTTAACTTAATGTCAGGAGTTGTGGGTGCTCAGCCTCTCTGAAGTCAAGTCACTTACTGATTTGTCTAAATATGTATTTGGATGCCTTGAGCACCTAAAGTGAATTTGTCTAATTTTTTTTTAACTTGCAGAATTCTTGTGTTCAGGATTGTATAGATTATATAATAACTTGATTAAAAACAAGAGAAAAGTTGAGCAGCTAACTGCAAATCTAGTATCCAAATGGATCTCTTATTGTACACTCAATTGTGTGAAATTCCCAATTTTATTAATTGAACAGCAATAAAACTTATTTGCCATAGTCACTTGAGACTCAAAATAGAACATCTACTGTGTTCAAAGGTCATCTAATGTTTGGGCTGAGGTCATCAGGTCTATACACTTGATGTAGCTTAGCTATTTACTAGGGCATTCCCTCAACTTGTAAATTGTGGACATGTTTTCAGAAAAATGGATATAGTTCTTTTCATTAAGGCTTCCTCTAGTCACCGAGCAAGCAATATAAATAAAATAATCTCATACTGAAGAGATATGGACAGAACCCATTCCCATCTTATCCAGGGCTGACCGAGGATAAATTTTACTATGTGCTTTGCTATTCCTACACTTATTTGATTGCCAAAACACATACGAAGTTACAGACATATGGGTTCTGGGTTTTTTTTTTTTTTTTTGTGCTATAACACTAGTAAAGTTTTTATCTACATGCTATGGACATAGTACTACACATATAGACCATTTGGGTTTCCATATGATGAAATTATAGTAAAGAGATGGTTTTAATTTCCATAACGTGCTAATCAAAGTAAACATTTGTAGGAGTTAAAAAATAGTAACTGTGAAAGGTCAACATTAGATATCAACTGCAAAGTTTATTTTGTATTTCCATTTAGTTTCAATGTAATGTATGTGCTTATAGAATTAAGACTCACCTAGTTGTCTGGCCATTTGGAGATGTGTAAGTGATAGAAGAGACACCTGCTTGTGCTACCAACTGGGATCCATCATTGAACTGAACCCACACTGCTCCACTAGTCAACTGACAAGAGATGTGTCCAAAGTTATTACAGCTTGAAAATTTCAAATAATTAAAGTTGCATACAGATCTATTTTAAGAAGTTTATGGTAAAATTTTCAAAAATGCCAAAGTCACCTAGGAACCCAAGCCTCATTGTCTTTCAAAGGGATTTTTTGGCAGATTTGAAAAATAGGACTTTAGCACTTGTGGAAATTTTATTCTTAAGTTTAGTAGCACGATTTAGCTAAGAATTGTGCAATAAAATTTGTACAAAAACTAATACAAGGTTAGTTTATATGGCTATTGGTTCTACAGTATGTGGTATAATTAGACAAATTACTACACAAATTTACAGACTCATTTAGGACCAGAAGCAGGTCATAAATTCATGTCTGGATTATGCTGTTTTGTAAACTTCAACCTTTTCCCCCCTTATCTGGCACAAAGACCATAAAGAAACCACATATCCAACAATGCATAGAAAATTCCCTCCTAATTCCTCCTCCAAAATAGTACCCAACTAATGACAAGTACAAAAGTGACCAATAGCCCTTTAGTTTAACTCATAGTTGACTCATCCACTTGTTGGAGAGTTGTGTTAATTCTCTCTTCATGTAGATGTTATAACAGAAAGACTCTTCTAGAGTGGTATATACAGAATGACCTCTCCAACAGGTGGATGAGTCAACTAATACTAACCTTTTAGAGTTATATCTCTCCACTAGTTCTGGTCTTTTCCATCGTCTCAAATAGATAGTTAATCTGAACTTCAATAAGTAGTACTGGTTAGCTGAACTACTCCACTGAGGTCTTCTCTTAAGGCTAGTTCCCAATTTCCTCATTCATATTGAGCCTCCCCCCTCCATCATCTTATTGCCCTATCCTGTACTTTCCAACCTATCTTCCTTCAAAAAGTGACCAAAACTGTAGTTTAATGAAACTTACTGTGTACTCCCTGCTTGCAAGTGAAGCTTAAATACATTTTCAAAATTAATCATTTCTTCTAGTTAAAAAAATACACAATTAAAGTCCAAAAAACCTGGACTTGTCTACTTTATCAGCAAGTCACTACTCACCTGAGAAGCCCAACCAACATTTTTCACAAATACAGATTTTAAAAGCTGGGCTGAATTTGGACTACACTCCTTTTGCTGATTGGAGGAGCAGGTTGTTTCAGGAATGGTAGTGGTGAACACAGAGCCTTCAGATGATATCTAAAAATAGAACATAGAAATACACAACACTGTTGTCCTTACTAATGATGAGACCATGATCACTTAGTTTTAGCAATAAAAACCTTAGATGTTTATGCTCCTTTATTCCTGGTTAAAATATTTAGTCTCCTATGTAAGTCATCTAACCACTTTAATTACTCTACAGCATGCATGGATTACAAACCAACAATTGATACTTTTCACTATATTTTTCATCCTCTGAACTAAAGGACTGGTAACAGGACCTCTTTTATACTATGCAAGTACTTTGAGAGAACAGATTCCCCCTTCTACTTAAGCCTATTTCCCCTTAACTAGAGTCTCCGACTGTCACAACTGCAGTGATTCTCTACTTCATAAACAGAAGAGTGTGTATCAAATTGTGCTCTACTGTGGTTAGGTACTGCATGACATGTCTTTCAGATTCCTACAAAACCTAGACAAAAATGAATTGAATATCAAGTTACAATTTCTTTGCTTGTCAATTTGTGTCATAAAACATTTTAATCTAACCATATTTGTAATCAAATCTGGTAGGTACACAAGTTAAATCCATAAAAATGTACCTTTGTATCTGAATGTAATTATTGTGTATTTGAATTCTAACTAGACAGCAATCCTCAAGTCTACATACTTGTTTACTTACAGAAGGATTTATGTTGGGAACATGACAAGGAGTAGAGCTCACAGCTATATTTCTATCCACTGAGGTAGCATCTCTCGCTGCGCAGTTTACATCCACTAAAGTAGAGGGAGGTGCCAAAGCCTTCGGAGATTCAGTATTGCCTGGCTTCCTGGAAATTAAAAATAGCACAAGAATAAAGGTCTTCATGAATCTTCTTACTGGGGATAATTGCATGAAGTGCAGCGGACTTAATCAGGAAACCTGGCTTCTCTTAATTGCAATTGAATGTGTGGCTTCAGACAAGTTACTTAACCTCTGTTGCTCTACTGTCCTATCTGTAAAATTGGGCTGTATTTATGAAGCACTTTATAGCACCATTCATTGAAGAACTGCAGATTTCATATACGTTTGCGATCTTTTGATCTAGATTTCTTTAACTCACCTGCATGCAGTCTAATTGTATTTTATACCAACGAAGGAGAGTCTATTAATCCAGAGATATTTAAATGTTTACATACCTAGTTTTCCTACATTTTAAAATAAACTTTTACCTTCCAACAATTATTGGAAAAAAGGGAACACTTTCACTTCTTTTTTCTTCTTCCAAAACAGCAGCTTCCAATGCAAGACAAATACGGTGTCCCTAGTTTTGTGAAGAGAAAAAAAAAAAAAAAAAAAAAGGTTATATTGAGAACATGAAAGTGCTATATAAATATCTGTAACATGGACTATCTAATGTGACGAGTGTGCCTGGTGTTTGCAACAGCCTTCCTAAGGCTTACTGGTACAGAGGAAATTGGTTTTGACAAGGCTGCAGCATTTCTGCTGTTAGCAGTATAGAGAGCAGCTCCTAGACACACTGCTGTGCCTTTAGGGGGAGCTCAACTCATTCTCCTTTAGCTCAAAGAGCTCACTCCCATGCACCTACTCCAAAGCCCACTGAAGACCATTAGAATTCTATTGACTTCAATGGACTTTGGATCACACTCTATAGGGGCACTGAAAACGTGCCCCTATAGGGCAAGATCTAAAGTCCATACCACCCCCTCTTTCCCTTCTCACGGGCCAAGGGAGGAGACAGAAGCAGGATCCCAGTGTAGGAAGCTCACAGTAAAATGAGGGTAGGGAGTGGAAATGCACACAGTGGATGTGTGGTTTGGTTTCTTATTCCCGAGCCCAGAGAGAGGTGGTGTGATTATTCCTGTGACTGCTTATTGGGAAACATAGGGCCTGAAAGGTTGGTTGGTAAATGGGTATTTCACTAAGGGCAGCTTAGCGGCATTTTTTGCTTAAAAATGATCTTTCACATATTTGCAAGGCTGCTTTGCAGAAAAAGCAACAGAGGCTCTTTTCACAATTATCTTTAATTTACACTGAAAGTTAACTAATCACATATAGGGATAGCATTACTTTATAAAATCTGATTGCATTTTAAAAAGTCATAACATTAAAGAGAAAAAGTAGGCACCAAAAGGATAGAAGATAGTCCTGGAGCTAACCTCTGTGAAAAAGGCTGCAAGTTTAGAGGCGGGCACTTTGCACTCAGAGGTGCCTATACAATAAATATTTACCTCATTTGCATGATCCATATATATTTGTACTTCCTTCTTCAGGCCAATTTCACTTTCTTCTTTCAAAGTGTAGGATTTCCCAGATTTTTCTATCACTCGAGTAATACCTGCTGTCTTGTGTATTTTTGCCCCTAGAAAAACAAAGTCTAATAATTTTTTTCTCTAAAATATCAAAAGTTATTAAGTACAGCAAATTACTGCTGCTACATTCTTCAAAAATTGTCAAGAAATAATATATGTAAGACTTGTTGCAAAGAGAAACATATCCATTCCTTTAACTCACTCCAAGATGAACTCTAAACCTAGGAGAAATCAAAAAGCAACTTAAATAGGTCAACTATAATGTTAACATATATTAATGTATATTCAGTATCAGATATAGTTCCTGTGCAAATGCCATGCATTTAAAAGCACAACAATAACCAAGTATACATACATGAGATCCAGCCCAGGATTTCATAGCCCACCACTTCACCTTTAAATTACTACTTTAATATTTATGTTAAGACAGTGTTTCTCAACCAAGGGTACATGTACCCCTGGGGGGTACTCAAAGTTCTTCCAGGAGGTACGTCAATTCATCTAGATATTTGCCTAGTTTCACAACAGACTACATGGAAAGCACCAGCAAAGTCAGTACAAACTAAAATTTCATACGACTTGTTTATACTTCTGTATATACTATAGCAGTATTTCTCTACCTTGGGTTATGATATATTTTATAATTATATGGGAATAATGAGAAAGTGAGCAATTTTTCAGGAATAATATGCTGTGACATGTGTGTTTTTAGGTCTGATTTTGTAAGCAAGTAGTTTTTAAATGAAATTTGGGGCACAAGACAATTCAGCCTACTGAAAGGGGTACAGTAGTCTGGCAAGGTTGAGAACCACTGTGTTAAGATATTCCAACTCAAGACATTAAAATAATGAAATCAAGTATTAGAGGATAGTGCTCTTGTGTTACAACTGTTGAAACAAAAATGAAGAATGTATTCATTATTTGTCTTACTCAATAAAATGAAAGGGGCCACTTAAATACAACAAAACAAGAGCTTGTTCTGCAGAACAGGCACTTCTCAGCAGTGCTACTGAAAAGTGGACTTCCCTGAATACTGATCTATTTGTGTTCCTTCACAATCTTTAAGAAAAAAGTAACTACTACTATTGCTTTGGAAGGGCTAAAATCGACTTCATTGTATTTGAATGCAGCTATGCTATTTACACCAGAAAAGAATTTGGCCTGAAAGCTTTTCTTTATTTGTAAGTCATTTAGAGACATGGTTGGATTCCTTGCTCTTGAGCTTTCTACTAAAAATGCCACAATTTTTTCTAGATAATGACAGGGAAAATCTAAGAGCAAGCACACTATTCACCCATCTAAAATGAGAAACAATCACAGGTAGGGAGAAAGACGATCCACAAAGAGAGTGACAGTAGTTTAATATCACTCTTGTGGTGCGTGCTCAAAACACTCGATAATTGAATCTGCCAGGAGATAGTGGGTATTGTAACTTAACAGTATTTAAATGGCTTGTGTGCTAGGGTGAAGAACAATTGACAAAATATATACAGTACTTTAAAACATTCTAATACTCTTTCCTTTTTAAACTTGGAAGCATTCACAATTTGTTCTTAGGCAAAAAAACTTTTAATAAAGCTTGAAGTTACACATGGTTTCTTTTTGATCACCAGGATTTCAGTACAATTTTGCTAACAAGGTTTAATCATTGCAGTAAAAAGCTAAAGATATTGTCCATATGAATACATACCATCATAAAAACAAACTTCAACATCTGCAATAGGTGAATTCTCCATCAACATGCACTTAGCATATCTTGTATAGAAGGTAACTTTTGGTGTTTTGGATCTTACCAACTGTACAAATTTGGCTGCATACTGGTACTTTTTCCAGTACTTTTCTAAAAGAAGAAGATTTAAAACTCTTTTAATTGATTAATTCAGAAGGAAAATATATACGTATTTATAAATTATAATGAATTATTTTTAATTTGTGAGATCTGTCACTGTCTAGCTATTACTAACTGAAAATGGGGAAAGTCAACTTTCAAGAACTTACCTGGTAGTATTTTACAGAGCTATTTAAGTGTTTTACCCTAACAATTTTTTTTTTTTTTAAAGTTAGGCCAGTACAGGACATTCATATCCATGTGAAATATATTGTTTCTGTAGATTCATATATTAATATCATTCAAAGCCTATGCTAGTGATTTCTTTAAGTTAGGAAGCGATGGACACATTTTATGAATATTTTCAAGATGGTTTTGGTAAAGTCAGTGAAAGATCTTTAAAGCAAAAAGTAGGCTGCTGTACTAACCATTCAGTGAAATACATTACTCGATTGTTATATATGGAGAAATACTGTGTTAAATGCTTTAATAATCACTCAGGCTCACACTATGGCCACAAAGAAGTAGAGGCTAGGTTGCCGGCTTTGAAGATTATTTGGAAACCCTTCCCTCAAGTTTAAGTAGTCTGAATACCAGACTCCAAAAAGACTAAAAAAAGCTTCAATCTTACCCATCCTCATATGGTGTAATGTAGGCAAATAAGTGATTCCTTATAAGGAAGTCATTAAATGAAGACCAGTACCCTACCTCACAGCGTTATGAAGTCTCATTACATTTCCAAGGAGAAAAAAGTAGTCAGTTTCAATTAGAGCTCTAGTTTTTGTCTTGCTCCTAAATGAATAGGCATTTTCTCCATTGTATTCAACAAAGTATTTAAAAGCTAGTACTCATTACAACCATGCACAAAGTTTTTTTAAAAACCACACTTTTAATCTACTTAAAAAAAAATAAAAAAATTACACTACCTGGCAAGTTGTCAAAGTTGTATAGAACAACATCTTCAGGAGGAGAGGGAGGACCATCATCAAGAAGGAAGCCTCTTCCTTCATTTGGATGATAAACTGTGATCTAACAAAAGCCCCCAAAAATCTTATAGTTATATTGCTATACAGTATATCACAATATTCCTTATCTGAAAGCTGTGGATGGAAGTTACACAATGCAAGGCTTAACTACCGTATTCCTCTGTCTAAGCAATTTTAATTTACTGTGGCAGGTTTCAGCTAAAAGTTTAGCCAGTTTTATATCTAAAACCAAAATCAGAGGTCTCTATTTTCTTTAAAAACAGAAACGAATCAGTCTGCTACTCGCATTTCAAAGGCTGCACTACCCAAGAAGAAAATATCTGCAGTTTTGCACCCATCCTTGATGCAAAATATTCAACTGCTATCTAAAGGATAAAAAGTGTTCTAAACAAACTGATACTCAAATTAAGGTTAATATAGCTAAAGGCTATTGCTTTTATTTGTGATATACTGAACAGTTTAATACTATAGTCACTTGATATTTATAATAAATGGAAATGATCATTTCAAGTTAAATTACTACTCACCACACTTCCATCACAAGATATTCTGAGAACTTCTTTCACAAGCTCTTGGGAATGGAGTTCTTTCAGAAACTCCATACACACTTCTCCTGCATCTAAAATACTCACCTAAAACACACACAAAATAAAAGCCAGGTTAAAATTTAATTTCTTGCTCAAATGACACTATACATTTTTCCCCCACAAATGTTTCAGAAAAGTATTTGTTTCCTCCCACTCCATGTTTATGGCAAATTCATAATAAAAATGAACAATGGCATTACAAAGATCAAGCAGCTGATTTTGTGCTCCCTGAAGTAACTTGTACAGGTAATGCTATTACTTAGGACAATTCTAATGCTTGTTCAGCATGAACAAAGAGTTTTATAGCCAAGTGTGTGGCTTCCTGAAGTGACCAATCAGAAATTAGGAGGTAGACCAGCCCTAATACCTTTTCAAATACTAGGGTAAGGGAGGAGAAAGAACAGATGGAGGATGAAGGGGGGGAAAAGCAGTAAGAGAAACAAAGGAACAAAGACAAGAATGAGAAAAAATAAGAAATTGGATAAGCAGGGACTGAAAGAACTTTATTTTTAGAGATGAAGAGAAAAAAAAGCAATGAGGAAAAGAGATCAAGAGTGTTTGTGAGAGGGAGCAAGACTATTATCTTCAATTCCAATTAAGATACATAGCTTAAAAGGAAATGTTCATGTTTTATATTGCTACCACATGCACACTATTTTAATTTGGTCACATTAACATTCAAAACAAGACCTGTAAAGTTAAAGTGTGCATTTTTCAAATACTTAGAAAAACATGTCTATTTTTAATATATCTAGTTTGTGTCAGGCTGTAGTTTTCTTTTACTTGTAAACTCAGAAAGAGACTACACTAACATTTGTGCCAAAAAATCAGTAATGCCATTAGATTATATGAAGACTGAAGTTTACCATACTAATGAAGACTGAGATTTACTATGCCATACTAATCTTTGATTTCTTTTAATATACATCTTAGAAAGCATGTGAGCACACCTGTTTTACTGAGCAATTGCATAAAATAAAAGGATCTTCATTTTCACTATACTTAATCCATAAATATATATTTTTATAATTTCAAAAAACAAAAACATACCACTGCATTTTTTGTTTTTTGTCTGATTGATTTTAGCCTGTGAGCATTCAGAGGAGATACAATACTTCGCAGTGTAGGTTTCTGATGTCCTAATAGTTCTTTGCCCCTGATTTTTCCTTGTTCTGAAGTTGGATAGAGACCAAATGAAGTTGCTGGTTGAGCTTTGTCAGATTTACATTGAAGTCCAGAGGTATATTTCTTTGTACTGATCTCATTTATAGAATGTGCAACGTCAATGGGGGCACTGGGATTTTTTTTATCTTTTAAGCCATTCCAGGCATTTCTTGATGTTTCTTGCTGCACACCTAGATGGTATCGGAAACCTCCATTTGTGTTATCAGTACTGATGTGATCCAGAGGCTCTCTCAGCTGAGCTGAAAAATAGCGTAAGTGTGTTCAGGTTAGAGGTTTAAGAAATTCATTACTTTGGAAGATTTTTCTCACTTCTTAAGGGGCAAGAGGAAGAGGGATAGAAAAGAAGGAACTATTTCATGGTCTTTAAAAAAAATTCAAAATAACTAAAATTTAAAAAAATAAAACTAAGTAACTGAAGAAGAAAGGTTGGTTAGCCCTCAGTATTGAGTAAGATTTCTAGGCTGTGAGATCTGTGTGTCATTTTAGTTTATTCCAAAATAAAATGACTCTCAAATTTGAAAGATATGTATTGAACTCCAATACAATTTAAAATAAATTCCACTATGTGACTAATGTGTCAATCACTGCCTTTTAAATATAGTGGGTGCAGAGTACCTTAACTGAAACAGCATTTCTGAATAATTTGTTTCCAAATTATTCCACTACTAGTACACTTCTAAATATTTATTTAATTTAAAACAGGAATCAAACTTGATCTCCCTCGGTGGCAAGAAATATTGTTAATTTACCACTCAGGTAACGTATGTAGTACTATTAAAAGGACTAGCGAGTTTTACTGAAATTACAATATAGCAAACTCTTGATAGAATAAAAACCACTTCTCAAATGCACTTTTTAAGAAGTGTTTTCTATTTTAGCTATAAACTAGACAGAAATAGAATATTTGAATATGCTACTGCCATAAATAAAAAACAACAATATTTACAATATTCTGCTTTTTTTGTGTCATATGTCAGCAAAAGGGTAGATTAGACATTTAGATTACACTGGTAGGTGTGAATAGTTATGCTATATTTTCCCACCTTCAACTAGGGGAACAGATTGCTTTTATATTTGATTTGGCCATGACTGTTACTTTATATTTGATTAAATGAGGCCAATATTTAATTGGCTTCATCTCTCTCCTTCACCCAAACAATGAATGCATCCTTTCTGCCATGGGATAGAAGCAATGCAAAAAGAATAAAAGAGTTGAGGAGAGAGAGCGAGCAGAGATAGCTAGGTTATATGAGGAATAGGGTAATTCCAAGTATACATCATATGGTTACAATTCCCCCAGGGGAAAGGGAGTCTGGCAATATCAAAAAGAAAAATCAGTGGTTTTGTGTTATTTAAACCTCTTGGTTAAATTACATCTTTATTATGTACAGTTTGCATATATGATGTAATATAATGCATGGCAAAGAACTCCTCCTTCCCTTCTGTGTCTTTTGTATTTCTCTCCACCCTCCCTTCTGCAGCTCTAATCATCATCTGTCTTTCATACTATACACTCATACACAAAACATTTGTATGTTATTCAAAGAATGACATCTCAGTATCTTCAAAATAGTGAAGTTGGGGTAAAAAATATTCAAAAGCACCAGAGTCCAATTTTCAAAAGTGACAGGCATTCAGGAACTTAAATCCCATTGGAAAAAGTCAGTGGGACTTAAGTGCTTTTGAAAATATTACCTTCACACTTCAAATCATCATTTAAATAGGCACAGAGTTGTTCTGCTTCCGGTCAGCACTGAACAATGAGGAAGGACTATAAAATTCTGTACTATAATCTTCCTGTTGGTACTAGTTTTTATTAGTAAAATAAATGATAAAAAAATCAGAAAGTTAATGATGGTAGCCAAAGGAGAGGATGAAATCATTTCAGAGTGCTATACAATTTGACTATCAAGCTTCACTTATGATACTGCAGGCCGCTATTCTTGTACTATTTACTATCCTCTTAGTTCATAATGTGTTTATCTGCACAGAAAAACATTTAAATATTGAAGGAACACATCATAATAATTCGTTATTTTAAGTACCTCCCATGTTTCCTCCAGGAAGCCAGACTGCGCCCTCCCCCTCCCCCGCCCATGGAAGCAAACACTATTTAATGTCCAATTTCTTTTGTAGTATTAGCAGTACATCCCATTGTACTGGATTATTTCATGACACATAATTAGATTTGTCCTTTTGTCACAAATAAGGAAATATAAATTTATAAGACAAGTAAGTAATTACATGCCTGGGGCAAGTAACAGCATTTCTTTAGTTTGTATAGGTCATGCAAACTTGACAATTAAAAAAAACAACATTCTGTAAATTCATACCGTTTGTCTGTATGCTTCCAAGCCACTGCTGCATTGTTTCAGTCTGGGACTTCTGTTCTAATAAACCAATACTGGGCTTCATTGGACAGAGATAATTTGAGCTAAACACACAAATATTTGTAAGTGTTTCCATAACAATAAACATGAATATTTATTGGCTATTGAGCCTAAAGCTAAATAAATTTGTACAAAGGGGCTCTTTTACTGAATTAGTACAGCTTTTGTGAAATAAAAGTGACATCCATAAACAAGATTATACTGTATGTTTGTATAACTTAAAAGTAATGCTATTCCAGATGCAGAGAAAGTAACAGAACATGTTTGCAGGGGCTAAGAGAATCATGTAGAACTTTGGAGACTCCAGATAACATGGGACAGGTGCACCAGGCAAATATAGCAAAAAAGCAAATATTATTTCCATGAATATAGTCTAAAATAGATATATTGGTTTATAGTTATACTATTAGTTAATTGAAGTTTGACAAATTCAAGCCAGCCAGGGCTGTCATCAATTAGGATCTGGAACTTGCACATGCAGAGGACAATGGCTACTGGTGAAGCATTGCATTTGGGGCTTTCTTCCCCCACCCCTCTGCAGCCCCCAGACAGTTATACTGGCAGAAGCCACATCCTCCTCCTACTTGGCATCTAAGCCCCGCTTGCAGAGACTTTCAGCAGTCAAGACTTGCTCCTCCCCTCATGATGGGACCCTGCAGTTTTCACCAGGGACATATAGGAGGGAAACTCATTTTTGAAACACTAATAGAAAATGCATTTGTGACGACTGAAATTTAAATATATATTTTTTCTACTATAGCTTATTCCATAACATTATGCATTTAACAAGACAGATAGTTCTTCTAGATTTTCATCTTAAAACTGCCAATTCTAAATCAGACTGATTCTTACTGTGTTTGGTCTTTCACAGGTGGAGATGTGTGCTTTTCAAAAGAACCAGAACTACAGGAAGTCTTATCCTTAAATATAGGGGGAATATCACCATAGCTGTTTACAGGTGAAAATCTTTCTGTATTTTCCATCACTCCTACTCTGGTCGTTGAAAGCAGTTCTATGGAATGGCATCTCTCCACAGTGTTTGATATTCCTTGAATCTGACTGCGAGATGCGCCAGACCTATCAGAAGAATGGGCCCTCCGAAGATAACGTGAATGTGGCCTCTCTTCAATAAGTTGCATTGTTCTTCCCCTACCACTTATGCCAGTTTCTTTTCCCTGAATTCCCCAGTGATTATAAGAACTGCTTCCATCCACAGATGAAATGTCACTGGAATTCTTATTTTTAGGAAATACAGTCATTTTATTTGGGAGTGGCTGACCAACCAAGAGCCTTTTCTTTTCCTTCAAGCAACCACTTACACTGACACTGGAAGAGCCAGTAAAGGCTGTAGAGATTGTGGCATTTCCACTGTCCATTGAATCCTCCACGGTTCCTGAATCTTTACTTCGTGCCGAGTTATATCTGGACATAAAAGGATGATCCAGTACAGATGAAAGACTTAAACGATCTGCTGGGTTTTTACGAAGTAACCGGTGTACAAGGTCTTGAGCTTCCCCTGACAAACAAGTTGGCATTTCATAATCTGCTAATACTACTTTATTCAATGTGTTCTTGACTGTGTCAGTGTCAAAAGGTGGTTTCCCAATAAGAAGAGTATAGAACATACACCCCAAAGACCACACATCAGATTCAAGTCCATGTGCACTCCGTGTGGCTATTTCTGGAGAAATGTAATTAGGAGTTCCACACATTGTGTAATGCTTTTCATGAGGCATTTTCAATTGCGTTGCTAGTCCAAAATCAGCAATCTTGATGTTCATATTACTGGTGAGTAGAAGGTTAGAAAGGGTGAGGTCCCGATGTAATATTCCATGAGAATGAAGATACAACATCCCTGTGATAATCTGATGCATAAAGTGTCGCGCTGTTAGAACACAAAATATAAAATCTAGTTTTAGTAGAATATTTGAAACAGTAAGTATCAAAACATGACTTTTTAAGTATCTTCTTATCTGCCCCAATCTGACCCATTTATTAGGATCAAATTACTACTAAAAATGTGTAATGTAACTATCATTATATTAAAGAGATTAGAGAAGAGATTATTTGCTGTTACCATACTGCTTAGCTGCCTCACCAAGACTGTGTGTTTCTAAGGCAAATCCATGAAACACGGAAATGGCGCTTGTAATCCAGTAATCAAATCTATTTCTTTGCCACTGTGCAAAACCACACTGAATCAAGAACTTGAGTACAAATTGAAAATATTTAAAACTGGCCCTAGATGCTTTGACAACTTGTTAACATGGGGCAGTGATTTTATTTTTGAACACCCTAGAACAGTGGCTTTTAAACTGTGGTCCGCAGACCGCTGGGGGTCTACAGGCTACGTCTAATGGGTCTGCAAAAGATTGTTGTTACCAGAGAAGGGTGGTTTTCAGCCTGTGGTCCATGGGGCTCTGCAGACTACGTCTAAAATTTCCAAACGGGTCAAACAACTCCATTTGCAAATGTTTAGGGATCCGCAAATAAAAAAAGGTTGGAAAAAAAAAAAAAAATCACTGCACTAGAAGTTAGTATATAAAGCAGATTCCTAGAACCAATTTGTTTTGTGTGATGTATAGGTTATATATACACAAGAGACCAGGTATTTGGACACAGTGTAACAGATCACTAACAAGCAGGCAGAGAAGTCAACAATGTTGAAAACACAAATAATTTTGAGCAGTCCCTTCTCCCACTAAACTAATGTAAAAGTTACAATTAGAAACTGTTTTCCCTACCACAACAGGTAAAGCAATCATGCAACAGAGAAGAGCAAGAGCGTAGTCTAGAACAAGAGGGTAAATGCCTTAAGGCTTCACACAGACTGAAATAGTGTCCTGTACCATTGCTTCAGGATTATGGCTATGGCAGGAAGCACTGTTTGATGAGGCAAATGACCATTAACCCCTCTTCCATCCCATACACATTACAACATAAACATAACTTTTCTTCTCATTTCCTTTTAATTACCAATCCTTATTACAGCTCAAGGAATTCACCCTTCCTAATTGTGTACATGATGCACACTTGGCAAAGTGCCTGAAGCACATAGGAAAAAAAAGTTACAAGTTATTCTAAAATACAGTAAAGTCACCTCTACAGCCTTCTGTCCTGAAACCACTCAGAAGTATTCCCAAGTGTACTGTGTACAAGTCAGCTTCATCATTAGACCACCTCTAAATTCAGTCAATATGACTCTACATGACAACATAAGAGCAGGATCTTATTCAACAAATCCTTATGACTTAGTGAGAATAATAAGTTTGTACCACCCTCAATGCCTGTGTTGGCTCTGCACTGCCAGCAACTAAAAGAGGAATTGTGTACAAGTTCCAATCAGTTGCACCTGTGCAATCCCACTGGAGACAGTGGTGTTACCTTCAGAATAGAACTGCATTTTAAATTTGGTAGTCATCCCTAGGGATGTACTGTATTCTTCAGTGCTTCTGCCTCCCAGCTGGAGTGCAATTAAAGACATATTGGTTGGAAAGCAACACCAACTACCATCTTTCAAATTGCAGAAGCTAGTCTACTGGCCAACTCCCTTATTCCCCTCCCCCACCTGCTCCCAATATATTCAGTCTCTTTTTCTACTCTTTAGGAGTTTGGAGTGGGCAAAGACCTTAAGAAAACTTTGGAGAGAGCGGAGTGAATTGTACTGGTAAAAGTCACCATTCCACAAAAAAAGACTACTTTGTATCTAGCAGACAGTATTTTTTAAATAACTTTTCCCAAATTGGTTAAAGCACGCCGCTTTGCAGCTTCCTGTTCTATCACTTAATTCTGGCTCCTGAGTCTGTTATGGGGATGATATCTATAAGGGATGATGCAAAGCTTTAACAGGTGAAGGACAATGAATTGCACTTACAGGTATTTTGGTGCTTTAAACAAAACAAAAAAATCCCCTAACGTACAGAAATATCTGTCCTGAACCACTATTCAAGAGACCAACAAAAATCAGTTGTTTGACATGTATATCTACTTGACAAGGAACAAATATTTGCACTGTAAAAATTATAAACAAAAGAAATAGTATTTTTCAGTTCACCTCATACAAGTACTGTAAGGCAAGCTCTATCGTGAAAGTGTAACTTACAGATATATATATTTTTTGTTACATAACTGCACTCAAAAACAAAATGTAAAACTGTATAGTCCACTCAGTCCTACTTCTTGTTCAGCCAATCATTAAGACAAACAAGTTTGTTTACATTTACGGGAGATACTGCTGCCTGCTTCTTATTTACAATGTCACCTGAAAGTGAAAACAGGCATCCGCATGGCACTTTTGTAGCTGGCGTTGCAAGGTATTTATGATATGCTAAACATTCGTATGCCCCTTCATGCTTCAGCCACCATTCCAGAGGACATACTTCCATGCTGATGATGCTCGTTAAAAAAATAATGCTTTAATTAAATTTGTAACTGAACTCCTTGGGGGAGAATTGTATGTTTCCTGTTCTGTTTTACCCACATTCTGCCATATATTTCGTGTTCTGGCAGTCTCAGATGATGACCCAGCACATGTTCGTTTTAAGAACATTTTACAGCAGACTTGACAAAACGCAAAGAAGATACCAATGTGAGTTTTTTTTTAAAATAGCTACAGCCTTCGACCCAAGGTTTAAGAATCTAAAGTGCCATCCAAAATCTGAGGGGGGAACGAGGTGTGGAGCATGCTTTCAGAAGTCTTAAAAGAGCAACACTCAGATGCGGAAACTACAGAACCCGAACCATCAAAAAAGAAAATCAACCTTCTGCTGGTGACATCTGACTCAGATGTTGAAAATGAACATGCGTCGGTCTGCTCTGCTTTAGATTGTTATCAAGCAGAATCCATCATCAGGGTGGTTGAAGCATGAAGGGACATATGAATCTTTAACACATCTGGCACGTAAATATCTTGCGATGCCGGCTACAACCATGCCATGCAATTTCAGGTGACATTGTAAACAAGAAGCGGGCAGCATTATCTCCTGCAAATTGCAACCAAACTAATATGTCTGAGCGATTGTCTGAAGTAGCACTGAGTGGACTTGTGGGCTATAAGGTTTTACATTGTTTTATTTTTGAGTGCAGTTTCTTTTTCGTACATAATTATACATTTGTAAGTTCAACTTTATCATGAAAGAGATTGCATTACAATACTTGTATTAGGTGAACTGAAAAATACTATTTCTTTTGTTTTTTTACAGTGCAAATATTTGTAATAAAAAATATAAAGTGAGAACTGTACATGTATTCTGTGTTGTAATTGAAATCAATATATTTGAAAAATGTAGAAAACACCCAAAAATATTTAAATAAATGGTTTGTGTTTTTTTTAATCGCGCAACAGATTTTTTTAATCACGCAACAGGCCTAGTTTCTGTTGTATGGAAATGCAACTCAGATGTAATACCAGAGGCGCAAATCTGTGGAGTAAGAATGTGCCAATTTTACATAGTCATATTTCAGACTAGAACTGTAATTTAACAAAGGTTACACCTTAATGTTAAAAGGGAAGATCTACCTCGGCATCACTGAAGACCAGTTTTTAATATTTGATTTCTAGTAACACACGGACTTATAAGGAGGGATGCAAGAAACTGGTTTCCCAGAGAAAAACATGGAATTTTCATTTTTACAAACAATCTTCAGTTTTTACATTTTGTGAAAAAATAAAAATATATTAACTATTAACTTAATTTTGCTGGAAGTACCAATGTCACTTATTCAATGCACACAACCTCCCGCTCTTGTGACTGATTTTTTAATTTAAAATTATCCGATCTAATTGGGACCAGGGGTAGAATGGATAATCAGGAGAATTGGGATAATCAGGAGAATTGGCAAAGAGCTTTCTACCCCTTATTTTGAGATGCGGTGGGGGGTGCTCGGGCAGTCGGCCCCACGCAGCTGGTGGTTGGTTAACGCAGAGCCACAGCCACTGTCAGCCCCAGGCAGCTGGTGGTTGGTTAACATGGAGATCCAAATAATGGAGGCTTGGATTAATGGGATTCTACAGTATATCAATAAACCATTGTGTTCTACTGATAACTATATATATAGTGGCTAAGGAAACTAAAGTTCAGCATTTCATTTTAATCACAGAAAAACATGGATTTTTATGTTTTTTTTTTAAATCAGAGAATTTTAGATTTTTTAATCACAGAAAACTAGGATCCCTGCTTATAGGTCATAATTGTTATTCTATTATGCAATTGTAGCAAAGTCTTTCAAGTACTACTAGATTTAGAACTACATAGAATTGCTCCAAGGGAAAGCAATAATAGTGAAACATTTTTAAAAGGGACCTTTATCTATCAAAATTAAATGCCTGTTTAATGATAAAAAAAATACTAACTAAAAACGTCACTATATGAAAGAATCCAACCCACTTTCTTCTTCAGAGAAAGGCTTCATTCTGTTCTTTAGATATCTGCTCATTTCTCCATTGTGACACATCTCTAGTATCAGGTACACGTAGTTGCTATCTTCAAAATAATTATAAAGCTAGAACATAAAAACAGAATAAAAACAGTTAGAATACTTTTACAATGAAGAGAGCAGGATTTTAAGGTAGTGTACAAAGTGTAAGGTTATTCTTACCTCAAGTATAGAAGGATGTTTTAATTGACAATGTATCTTTACCTCATTTTGAACTCTCTGTACCATTCCAGCTTTGTGCATGGCCTTTTTGTCTATCTGAAAGGGACCAGAGAAGTAGTTTCAAGACACATTTTAAGATAAATCCCACAATTCAAGTATCAGAGAGGTAGCCGTGTTAGTCTGAATCTGTAAAAAGCAACAGAGGGTCCTGTGGCACCTTTAAGACTAACAGAAGTATTGGGAGCATAAGCTTTCGTGGGTAAGAACCTCACTTCTTCAGATGCAAGGGACCACAGGACCCACAATTTAGTCAATGTTGTGAATGCTACCATCAGACTCTACTTGTGTTGACTATATATTGCATAGTACAAGTTCTTTTGTAACCCTACAAATACCCAAGTTCTTTCTACATTTAACTTTTTTTAAATCAGTCTATCTGCACTTTGAGTTTAAATCACAATATTGTGCACTTAATACCTTGTTCTTAGTAGTAAACACACAGAGATTTGGAATAATATTTGATTATTAAACAAGCAGTTATGCATGCAAATCTAGAAGAACTGAAAAAAGGAGACACTAATAAAACATAAGAAATATTTAGGCATATTTAATGTGGTAAAATGGAATATTTATAAGCAATATGTAGTCAATTTCAATGAAACCTGAAAATATAATCTTGTGAAGACAAACCTATACAGCATGTATTAATTCTAGCAAAAGTTTGTTAATATGAATATGTAAAGTTTATAAAATACAAACTGATATTTTGATAAACTATAAGCCAGCCTTTCAAGACAATCAAGATTAACCAGCCCAGGCACAAAACCTGTTTACCCACAATTACCACAAAGAGGATAATAATGAAAAATCTAATGATTTTTCTTTTTTAGCAGATTAAAGTAAATTTCTTGTCCACGGGTCAGTGGAATTTTGCAAGCCTACTATAAATTCAGGTCCTAATCCTGCAAACTACTCTGCGTGAGCTGAACCCCCTGCACTCATTTGGAACCTCACTGACGTCAGGATCAGGCTCTTAGAATATAAATTCTGAGGCAGGAACTGTGGGCCAGATCCTCAGATTATAAATTATCCTCCTGTAAATTATCATAGCTCCGTTGAAATCCATGATAATTTACACAGGCTGAGGATAAACCCCATCTTTTATGTGTTTCTACTGCACTTGGCATGAAGAAGACCCAATCAGATTGGGATGTCTGGGCATCACCATACATTTATATATATGTGTATATATATATATATATATACACACACACACACATATATATATAAAATCAACTTTGCAATATGCAATTCAATCACTAGCTCTTAGCCACAAAATCTAATGCAAAGCATTAGATATGCAACCAAAAGCAAAGTTGGGCAAGGGAGGAGAAAATACCAGCAGTGAGAGGCAATATTCTCTCAGCAGTATGCATAGCTATAGTAGGACAGGAATGTGCTGAGGTGACTTGTCCACCAGTGGTTGCACCTGTGCAAGGCACATTGGCACACATGCATTCTCCCGCCCTGTATGGGGCAGTAGTAACACTTACCATTTTGATGGCCACTTCCAGGCCAGTTTTTAGGGATATTGCCCTGTAGACCCCGGCGAAGGAGCCCTTCCCCAGAAGGTTCCCCACCTTGAAATCCTGAGAGAGAGAGAGAGAGAGACCACCACAGTTAGTCTTCCATCACTGTGCAGGGCGCCCCTCATCCAGGGGTGCTGGAACAATTTTTATAGTGGGGGTGCTGAAAGCCATTCAATCAAACTGTAAACCATGTATATGATGGAAACCACTTCAAGCCAGGGGGTGCTGCAGCACACACACACCGGCACCCCTAGTTCCAACACCTACGCCCTCTTCCCGGCCGGGGGGGAGGAGGGGACGGGCGCCAGGAGCGTACCTGGATAGAGCACTCTCCGGCCCGGCTGCGAGACATACCGGCAGAGGCAACGCGGCTGGGCGTGGGGGCCAGAAGGAGACTCAGCAGCCACTCCGGCATCTTCCCCGCAGCTTGCACTCTAACACAGTGGCCTGAGGGGAGCATTAACCGCGGCGCCGGAGCCGGGCAGCCTTCCCGCCGGCTCTCCCGCGCCTGGGGGAGTTGAAGGGGGAACAACGGCCGCCAGCTCCCGCTGCCATAGCAGCGGCGGCAGAGTCATTTCCCGTCGTCCTGCCATCCTAAGCGGCCGCAAAGAGATGCTCCCCCCCGTGGCCCGTCACAGCCCCCGCACGGAAGACTCGCTTCCCTTTGGGGCTGCTCCGCCCCTCAAGCGGGCACTAGGGGCCCTGAGCACCAGTGACTACTAGGATCCCGTGGGACAATTGAAGCGAGATGGCAACAGATGTGCACGGCAGGGAGAAAGCGAAAGGGGCCCACTCACACTCCGAGGGCTGTGGCCAAGCTGTGTGCTCCGCTAAGTTCCCTTGTAAACGGTGACGCACAGAAGCCTTCCCTGTCCCTGCAGTACATAGGGAGACCAACCTGGAGCTCTGCAACCACCCTCCAGCGAGAACAACCTCTTGTCAGCTAGGGACGCTCAGCGATGGCACACGGACAACACCCTGTACGCTAAAGGGCTGAGCCCAACTCCAACAGCTGGAAATAGTGTAGGCGGATCCCAACCACCTTTTCACTTCTTAGGGGGTCTAACCTAACAATGTCCCTTCATCACCACAGTTGATCGGGATACAACACAATTAAAGGGACGATCTTGCTAACTAGTCCCCTGGCTCAGTGTTACTCTCAGGGCAGACAAGCCTTAGTATAAAATATTTATCTGTTCCGTGTACTTCCTGTCACTTGTATGTGAACAATGAGGTAGTATTAGTATTGAGTGGGATGTATGGTATTATGGAGAACCCATCGCTAGCAAGAGAAGACTGTCACCAGACAATGGCCCACCCGTTCAGGCTGAGAATTTCTATGGGAAAGTATTTGTTATAGTCTCTGGCCCTAATCTGCAATGTACTTCTACATCGACCTCGAGCTTCCAACACGACGACTCTCCAGTCCAGACAAAACTCCGATTGACCACAACCAGAATCATATACATGTTCTGTCTCCTGAGTCAGGACATGAGTAGCGGCTTCCAGTACAGACTGGTAGCAGAGTAACTTCAAAATACGCCAAAATCTTGGTCTTTGCCTTCTCCTTGATGTACCAAAGAAGGCCAGAGACCGCAGCGACAGGTGCTTCTGAAACGCATGTAGTTAACAGTGGAGTAACAAGTGTCTGCTGCACTGCAGCCAGCTGATCCACCGGGCTTGCGGTCATTGGGAGACAGAAGCTGCAGGATTCATGCGGGGTCTGGATAGCAGAGCAATCAAGCGAACACGCCCAGAGGCAGTAGAAACCATCTGCCTGGTAGTGTGGTCTGAGATCAGGTTGCACCAGAAATACTAGGCTGGGGGAGAGAGCGGGGGTTCCCTAGGAGCAGACGGTGCTATTGAATTCACACTTGCCACCTGCCAGGGTTCAGGCTGCCAGGAGGTGGTGGGCACGACCGGGGGAAAGGCCACCCTATCCGTGTCCTCCTCCCCAGTCGCGCTTACTGCGCCGGGGCGCCCCTGGGAAGCCTTAGGCCCTGAGCCAGCACAACACAGCCGGGGGAGGAATTCACTCCCCTCGCGGGGGTTGGGAGAGGCACCACCCCAGCAGGTAGCAGGAGGGGGCGGGGCTGCTGCTCCAAGCTTCCCGTCCCGGAGGAATTGGTCGAGTCCTGCCCCTGTCCACTCAGGAGAATGGTGGGGTCTCGGCCCCACCCCCACGCGGGGGATGGTCGGGTCCGCACCTCTATCTTCTCGCCGATGCAGGTCGCCATGGTGCCGGCTGCTCCTCCCGCGTCCTCTCTATGATTTCCCCTCCGAAGCGCGGCTGCGGCGCCCCATTATGGCCGCGTCCTCAGCCCGCCGTGCCCCAGGCCGCTCCTGTCCCGCTCCAGGGCCCGGCGGGAACCTCCCTTCCTCCACACTACCATTTTGAAAAATCGCGCCGTTAACCCTCCTAGAGCGAGGCTGCGGCTGACGTAATCACGCTCCCTCGGACGCGCCAGTAGCGCCATGTTGCGGGAAGAGATGGCGCATGCGCAGTTGGCTGATTACTCATGCCGAAATAAACAAATGTATGATTGCTGCGCATGTGCGAAATGGAACGCAGACCCATCCCGGGGCGGCCTGGCCCCATCTGCAGGCTGCTGCTGGAAATGCAGCGAAGAACGTTTAATTGGATGCAGCCACACTCCCGAGTTTGTAAGGGCTCCTTCCATGCATTATTATTAGAGGCTGGTGTACTTGACCTGGTAAGTTTAGATTCTGAGTCATTCAGATCCGAATCTGAACTCTCCCAAAGTTGGGGAGTAGGAGGAGGAATTCATATCCTTGATTACGGTGTGGACCTTTCCCTAATAACAAAGGACAAATTATTATTACTCACTCATTAGTAATTACTACTGCAGGCTGGTCCCCGACTCTGGAATGAACTTCTCAAAGGAACTAAGAAGTATTCCGAACCCAGTAGTGCCTCTCTCACAAATTAATCGTGAGTCCTGGGCTTTTGGAGCCTGCAGGGACCGCTCTCCCAATGACTGAAAAGCTCATATATATTCCCACAGCTTTAGAGCTGCCCAGGATGTAGCAACAGGAGCAACCTGTGAATGTCGAAGGAGCAGGAGCTGAAACAGCCACTGACCCTGAGCAGCAGCCCGTAGTGTCCCTGCTCTTGGAAGAGTATCGGCCAGGTCCCGACTCTCGGTCAGGTTTTGAGAAGTGCAAGCCCCGGGACTAGGGGTTTGGGAAGTACAATCCCGAAGCAACTGGGGGGAAGTGGCCCCGTAGGGAAGATTCATGGAGTGTTGCTTCTTGCAAAGGCTAAACTAATCCCATATTGTTTTCACTGTGATATCACTTATATGAGTGGTTGATATCTGTTGTTGAATAGAAATACTCATAAATCATTTTTGGAATATTATAGTTACTTTCAACACTTACTTTTTGTAATATTTAATTGAAGGAGATTAGACTGCTCCCTAAGGCTGCTGTTACTGATTAGGTGCACCTTAATTAACATCGATACTTTGTGAATATGACATCTGGTCTTTGCTCATATGTACAGTAATGACAGAACATATTTCACTTTTCCTGTTGCTTGTAATACCTACTTTTCTCTAAAATCCCCTCTCCTGACATATTCCTTTGCACCCTGTTCAGCTACATTCAGAAAACAGAGTTAATGTAAAGTTTGTTAATATGTATATGTGTACCTCATCAACCCTAAAAAGTGTTATAAATTCTATATGCAAGTGGATCATGATGCATTAATTAGGTCAGTAGTTCTCAAACTATTTATTATCCAGCCCTTCTTTTATCAGGGGAAATAAACTAGGAAGGGAGAGAGTCACAACAGTAATAGGAAATAGATGGGAGTCCCCTATTATAGGGACAAAGAGCGGATAAGAGGAGGCTACAGCTGAGCAGCCTGGGGAAGGCACGCATTTCAACCTGCACATTGCCAGAAGAACAGAGGGGTGTTAAAAAGTCAAAGCACAAACTAAAAACATGATGATACGGTTATTTAAAATCTCATGATGGAGGCAGGGGTCTGCCTCATGTTTTGTTCTCTTGAGGTGGTCTGACTCGTGATTTTTGATCTCTTGGCAGTACTGCAAACCTCACCACCTTCCTCTTCAAGTGTATGGCACAAATCTTTAGTATTGCCTTCTCTAATATAAACACAAAGCAGCATGTACATAATTATTAAAAGAAAAACCCTACCTTAACACTACGCTGCACAGACAGTTTCCTCTGGAGTAAGGATTGAGACAGAAAATGAACCACAGGTAAGAGTATTAGTTATGTTGCTTAATGCACTAGTGCAGGGGTCGGCAACGTTTGGCACGCGTCTCACCAGGGTAAGTACCCTAGTGGGCTGGGCCAGTTTATTTACCTGCTGACGCAGCAGGTTTGGCCGATCGTGGCCTCCACTCGCTTCGGTTCACCGTCCCAGGCCAATGGGGGCGGCGGGAAGCGGCGCGGGCGAGGGATGTGCTGGCCGCGGCTTCCCAACGCCCTCATTGGCCCGGGATGGTGAACTGCGGCCAGTGGGGGCCACGATCGGCCAAACCTGCCGCGTCAGCAGGTAAATAAACTGGCCCGGCCCGCTAGAGTGCTTACCCTGGCGAGCCGCATGCCGAACGTTGCCGACCCCTGCACTAGTGGAAAGTACCCAGTTACTATGGTGATCAGGGCTGTCTGTAGAAGAATCTATATAGAATAAAATTAATAATTTTACAGCAGCATAAGCTTA
The DNA here is from genome assembly GCF_027887155.1 of Malaclemys terrapin pileata. Taxonomy (NCBI): domain Eukaryota; kingdom Metazoa; phylum Chordata; order Testudines; family Emydidae; genus Malaclemys; species Malaclemys terrapin. Next base: position 98,281,672 of record NC_071509.1, read on the forward strand.
CACGTTACTTTGTAAATAGAGTAACACAAATTCCCTCCCTTTCATCATTATATCCCATAAACCTGGAACATTAAATGTCTGACTACGAACAGAAATTAGGACATCAAATTGGTTGTTCAGAGAAAATGGACAGTCAATTTTCTGTGTGCTAGTTTATGATGAATAGATATGGAAAAGCCTCCCAATCATATGTTTCAAAAAGGAGTAAATAATAAATCACCACATAAAATGCACATTATAAGAAAATGGTCTTTCAAGGACCCTCTATATTCTTACATCTAGAAATATGGTGTTTCTGTTGTGGCGATCACAGTATGATGATTTGTGACATTTGTCATCAGATTATATTACTTTTATAAAATATGGGCATGCATTTGGAGATGTTTTATAATTATTATGAAAGTGACAGGTTTACATTATTGGTTAGCACCAAACAGTATAGAAGGTTAGTTATCTCTTTGCAGACATACCTAATTTAATATTAATTAAAGGTACTTGTGTGCCCTGAGCAGTGCTTAAAGTAGATTAAAGCAGAGGGGGAAGCTCTCATCACATGTGCCAAGAATGAGAGAGAGCCATGTGGGAGCACTGCTTACCCAACCAGAAAAAGGAGGGGATTGGAAGGTCCCTTCTGTTCTGCTTTTAGCAGAAGAGGTGAATTGCACTTCCTTCCACTCCCCTTTCTTCAGTCCTGAGGAGAGAATATGTTGCTACTATAATATTATTGCATGGTGAAACCAGTAGCAACTTTCTTGTGGTTTTTTTTTTTTAACCATCCCAGCATTCTCACACTGTATTGATTACAGTTCTACATCATTATTAAAATATCTTTTCACTTAAAGCAGTAGATTTTTGATAGTCCCTTGAATGATCCTTTAAGATAGGTCTTACTATATTCACATTTCTATGACTCCTTCCATCCAAAGATTTCCGCATTGCACACACATTATTTAATCACAGTTCTCCTGAAAAACAAATATATATCATTGCCCCTATTTTACACATGGAGAAACTGAGGCACAGAAAAATTAAGTTACTCTTCCCTAGGTCACACACGTCCATCTGTGCCTAAGGGTATGTCTACACTACGGGATTACTCCGATTTTACAGAATTCGATTTTTGGCAACAGATTGTATAAAGTTGAGTGCATGCGGCCACAGTAAGCACATTAATTCGGCAGTATGCGTCCATAGTACCGAGGCTAGCGTCTACTTCCGGAGTGTTGCACTGTGGGTAGCTATCCCATAGCTATCCCATAGTTCCCGCAGTCTCCCCCGCCCATTGGAATTCTGGGTTGAGATCCCAATGCCTGATGGGGGGAAAAAACATTGTCGCTGGTGGTTCTGGGTACAGCCTCCCCCCTTCCCTCCGTGAAAGCAACGTCAGACAACCATTTCGCGCCTTTTTTCCTGGGTGAATTGTGCAAACGCCATACCACGGCAAGCATGGAGTCTGCTCAGCTCAAGACAGCAGTCATGAACATTGTAAATACCTCGTGCGTTATCGTGCAGTTTATGCTGAACCAGAACCTGAAAAACCAGGCAAGGAGGAGGCGGCGACAGCAGCAGGGGGACGACGAGAGTGATGAGGACATGGACACAGAATTCTCTCAAACCGGGGGCACTTTGGAGATCATGGTGTTAATGGGGCAGGTTCTAGCCGTGAAACACAGATTCTGGGCCCGGGAAACAAGCACAGATCGGTGGGACTGCATAGTGTTGCAGGTCTGGGACGATCCCAGTGGCTGCGTAACTTTCGCATGCATAAGGGCACTTTCATGGAACTTTGTGACTTGCTTTCCCCTGCCCTGAAGCGCCAGAATACCAAGATGAGAGCAGCCCTCACAATTGAGAAGCAAGTGGCGATAGCCCTGTGGAAGCTTGCAACGCCAGACAGCTACTGATCAGTCAGGAATCAATTTGGAGTGGGCAAATCTACTGTGGGGGCTGCTGTGATGCTAGTAGCCAAAGCAATCACTGAGCTGCTGCTACCAAAGGTAGTGACTCTGGGAAATCTGCAGGTCACAGTGGATGCTGGATGGCTTTGCTGCAATGGGATTCCCTAACTGTGGTGGGGCGATAGATGGAACCCATATCCCTATCTTGGCACCGGAGCACCAGGGGAGCCAGTACATAAACCTCAAGGGGTACTTTTCAATAGCTGCAAGCACTTGTGGATCACAAGGGACGTTTCACCAACATCAACGTGGGCTGGCCGGAAAGGGTTCATGACACTCGCGTCTTCAGGAACACTAATCTGTTTAAACGGCTGCAGGAAAGGATTTACTTCCCAGACCAGAAAATAACCGTTGGGGATGTTGACATGCTTATAGTTATCCTTGGGGACCCAGCCTACCCCTCAATGCCATGGCTCATGAAGCCATACACAGGCTGCCTGGACAGTAGTCAGGACCCGTTCAACTACAGGCTAAGCAAGTGCAGAGTGGTGTTAGAATGTGCATTTGGACGTTTAAAGGGTCGCTGGCGCACGTTACTGACTCGCTCTGACCTCAGCCAAACCAATATTCCCTTTGTTATTCCTGCTTGCTGTGTGCTCCACAATCTCTGTGAGAGTAAGGGGGAGACCTTTATGGCGGGATGGGAGGCTGAGGCAAATCACTTGGCCACTGATTACGCGCAGCCAGACACCAGCGCGATTAGAAGAGCACACCAGGAAGAGCTGCGCATCAGAGAAGCTTTGAAAACCAGTTTCATGACTGGCCAGGCTATGGTGTGAAAGTTCTGTTTGTTTCTCCTTGATGAAAACCCGCCCCCTTGATTGACTCATTCCCTGTAAGCAAACCACCCTCCCCCCTTCGATCACAGCTTCCTTTCAAAGGAAATAAAGTCACTATCGTTTAAAAATCATGTATCCTTTATTAATTGATTATAAACATAAGGAGAAAACTGACAAGGTAGCCCAGGTGGTGTTTGGGAGGAGGGAAGGAAAAGGCCACTTCAAAAGTTCAAAATAATGACAGCCTTTTACTTGGGCTGTCCACTGGGGTGGAGTGGCAGGGTGCACGAAGCCTCCCCTCCCTCCCCCCCCCCGCATTCTTGGGCGTATGGGTGAAGAGGCTATGGAACTTGGGGAGGAGGGAGGGTGGTTATACAGGCGCTGCAGCGGCACTCTGTGATCCTGCTGCCGTTCTTGAAGCTCCACCAGACGCCGGAGCACGTCCATTTGCTCACGCAGCAGCCTCAGCATTGCATCCTGCCTCTTCTGATCTTCCTGCCACCACTTCTGATCTCGAGGGTCCCTCCTGTCCTCACGTTCATTGGCAGCTTTCCTGACTTTGATACCGTGTCCTTCCACTCGTTCAGATGAGCTCTTTCATTGCGGGTCGATTCCATGATCTCAGAGAACATTTTGTCTCGTGTGCGTTTTTTTTTTGCCGCCTTATCTGAGAGAGCCTTCGGGACAGAGTAAGGAGGCTTGAAAAATTTGCAGCTGTGGGAGGGGAAAAAAGGGAGAGAAGTATTTAAAAAGATACATTTTACAGAAAAATGCTTTTACTCTTTCACGGTGAACAACACTATTCACATTACATAGCACATGTGATTTCGGTACAAGGTCACATTTTGCATCTTACTATTGAGTGCCTGTGGCTTTGGTGTTAGAGATCACAGACGCAGGTCCAGGCAACAGAATTCGGCTTGCATGCGGCCATGGTAAGCCATTGTCTTTCGGCTTCTGCAACCTTCATAAAAGCAGCCCCCTCCTTTCCCATACCAAGCAAAGCCCATTGAGAGCTGCGGTTTTCGTGTTAACGTGCAGCAGCAGAAACCAAACTAACCCTCCCCCCCCATCCAATTCTCTGGGATGATCGCTTTGCTCCTCCCCCCACCGCGTGGCTGGTATCAGGGAAGATCCCTGCTAGCCAAACGCGAAAAGCTCAGCACCAATGGCGCCCCCAACACCCTCCCCGCCTCCCACCACCACTTGGCTAACTGCAGGGAAGGTTTTCTTTTCAGCCACAGGCAAACAGCCCAGTAGGAACGGCCACCTCTGTCCCCTTAATTAAATACGGTAACCCGTATTTCAACCAGGTTACCACGAACGATACCACTCTCCTGAGGATAACACAGCGAGATAAAGAACGGATGTTGCTTGAATGCCAGCAAACACCGGGACCATACGCTACCAGGCTTTGTCATGCAATGATACCAGATTACTTGCTACTAGCATGGCGTGGTCAAGTGTCCTACCATGGAGAACGGAATAAGGCGACCCTGCCCAGAAACCTTCTGCAAAGGCTTTTGGAGTACCTCCAGGAGAGCTTCATGGAGATGTCCCTGGAGGATTTCCGCTCCATCCCCAGACACGTTAACAGACTTTTCCAGTAGCTGTACTGGCCACGAATGCATCCCAAGTCCTCAGGGCAAATTAATCATTAAAAAATGCTTGCTTTTAAACCATGTTTTATATTTACAAAGGTACACTCACCAGAGGTCCCTTCCATGGCTTCATGGTCTGGAATACCGGTTGGGAGGGTACTTCAGTCAGGCTGAGAAAAAGATCCTGGCTGTTGGGGAGAATGGGGTGCTGTGTGCTCTCCGCAAGCTCGTCCTCCTCCTCATCTTCCCCATTCGCAAAATCCTCAGGCATGGCTGAGAGTACCCCCTCCTCGGAATCCACGGTCAGGGGTGGGGTAGTGGTGGCAGCCCCTCCTAGAATTGCATGCAGCTCAGCGTAGAAGCAGCATGTCTGCGGCTCTGACCCGGACCTTCCGTTTGCTTCTTTGGTTTTCTGGTAGGCTTGTCTGAGCTCCTTAACTTTCACGCGGCACTGTAGTGAGTCCCTATTGTGGCCTCTCTCCATCATGCCCTTGGAGATTTTTTCAAATGTTTTGGCATTTCGTCTTTTGGAACATAGTTCTGCTAGCACGGAATCTTCTCCCCATACAGCGATCAGATCCAGTACCTCCAGCTGGAGCTCTTTTTCGATTCTCGGACTGCATGGTTACCTGTGCTGATGAGCTCTGCGTGGTCACCTGTGCTCTCCACGCTAGGCAAACAGAAAATGAAATTCAAAAGTTCACGGGGCTTTTCCTGTCTACCTGGCCAGTGCATCCAAGTTATGATTGTTGTCCAGAGCGGTCACAATGGTGCACTGTGGGATAGCTCCCAGAGGCCAATACCGTCAAATTGCATCCACACTAACCCTAATTCAAACCGGCAATGTCGATTTCAGCGCTATTCCCCTCGTCGGGGAGGAGTACAGAAATCGATTTTAAGAGCTCTTTATGTCGAAGTAAATGGCTTCGTTGTGTGGACGGGTGCAGGGTTAATTCGATTTAATGCTGCTAAATTCGACCTAAACCCGTAGTGTAGACCAGGCAAAAGAGGGTGATGCATTTTAACTGGATTGTAGTTTGGTTTGATGACAGATCTCAAGCTGTCATGTAGGTTCAACAAGGACACCTTTAGGATACTGAGAGGTGTCGTTACACGGTCCTACATTGCCAGCAACAAAAGGTGGGGAAATATAAACTATGGAAGAGTGGTGAGAAATGGTATGAGGGCTCTTCTGAAAAGGGTGTAGCACAAAAGGGAGAGTGGGTCTGTGACATTATCTGATTAAAATATGATCATATAGATAATTGTTGTAAATCTTGTACAAAGGTTCTCAAGTGCGGTGTCTATGAAAAGGTTATGATTTGCTGGTTACGGTTATGCTATCTCTATGCAGGTATCATTTTTATATTTGAAGTTATAAGTATTGGCTCTATACTTGGATTTCAAATGTTTGCTCCTGGGGTAACACCCACGAGGTAACGCCCAGCACATCTTGGAGGGACTATTTGAATTAAGTGGCTCATCAAGAAACACTTGGTTGACAATGGACCAGAGGAGACGCCCATCTGCACTGAATAGACTGTCATGCAAATGTGCTGTCTGGAGTGTAGGTAAAGGCTTCCTGCAATGACTGAAGGAAATTGGGCATGATCATGAGACTCGCCCATGTGACTCCAAACTTCATCTTGTTGCTGTAATTTTCCACAATAAGAACAATGGGATGCCCTCCATATGGCAAAAGCTATAAAAGGCCCTGGAAATACCTCCACTTGATCTTCAATCCTGCTTTTTACCTCTGGAGGAACTTTGCTACAAACACAAGCTCTGAACGACTGAGGACTGAATGACCCATCGAAGCTGTGGATGTATTCCAGAGACTTGACTTAAGTCAGTAATTTATTCCATCTCTGCTAGAAGCCTGAACCAAGAATTTTGCCATTACTGTATGTAATTGATTCATTTAACCAATTTTAACTCTCACCTTTCTTTTTATAAATAAACCTTTAGATTTTAGATACTAAACGATTGGTATCAGTGTGATTTTTGGGTAAGATACAAGTCATATATTGACCTGGGTGTGTGGCTGGTCCTTTGGGATCAGAAGAACATACTATTTCATGAGACTGATTGTAAAGAACTACTCATCTCTGAATCCAGTGTTTTTGGTGGTGATATAAGAACTGGAATGCCTGAGGAAACTGCCTTTATGTTTTCTTGTTAGTCTGTGTGGTGAAACAGGAGTTTACTTTTGTGGCTGTTTGGTATATCTTATAAAAGAATAACTACCAGTTTTGGGTTGTGTTTGCCCTATTTCTCAGCAGTTCATCCTGAATTTGGCATCCTCAGTTGTGACCCACTGTGGCACAGTTACAGTGGCATAGTTTGGCTAAGATCCACAGAACCAGGTCAATTAAGCTTTGGATCAGAACCCCACGTAATCACAATCACACGTAAACCATTCATAAATTTAATCTAATGGCCCTCAAAGATGCTGCATGAAGTTGCAATGTCTGTCAGTATACATCACTGATTTTTCTTTCCCAAGGTTAAACTGAATTAAAATGTGATACATAGTTTTAAAGCTCCGTTGTCTTGGCAATTTGTTTACATTCTCAGGTACTCTTCTATTCCTGGCCAGTATATATTCTGTTGTATCGGAGGTTGATGTCATGGCATCTTGCGTGTTCTCTTATGGCTGTATAGTCTGAACTGTGAAGACCAAGGTTGCATATAGGTGTCACAGAAGAATGTTTAGGCTCCCACTGAAGACTTGGCATAATGCATGTCCCTTTTTTTTTTTTTTTCCCCCCCCCCAATCTTTTTTTCATTTGTCATTTTCAAAGTATTTACAACTTTACTGATAGTTGCTCTCCATTCAGGTCAGCCCTTGGCTGTGACTTTGAAGTTAAATATTTATGCATCATGAACTGAGATTTTTGCTTAAGGGTGTCTTTGAAGCATCTGCGTTGACCATCCTTCCTGCACGTTTCAAGTTTCCACTTGCCACAGAGGCCTTTTTCTTGGAGTCTGTCATCACCCATTCAGATAACATGACCTGTCTATCCAAGCTGAGCTTTGATAATCATTGCCTCAGTGCTGGTTGTTTTTGTTCTTCCAACAATGTTAATGTTTGGCACTTTGTCTAGCCAGCGCACTTTCAGAATATAGGGAAGACGGCATACAAAATTTTTCAAGTTGCTTGATGTGTAAATCTGGCAGATGTATTAATGATAAAATTCACCCTTGTGCATAGGACACTGTCAAGCCATATTCTGAGATACTAAGTGGGATTTCAGCAGTGTATAGGTCTTGTGCTAGCCCTTTCCACAGTGCTGAATTTCACCCCAGGCCTGGGGGAGATATTTGCTTTTCCATTTCCTATTCTAAACTGCTAGTGCATTGGCCTAAATGCTTTTGAGAATCTGGGACTTATTTCCTACTTTGCATGTACATTGGCAAACTTTGTGCTGTACTTGATGTTGACTGTACAGCTTTCATCATTGTTATTACTAGAAAAACTGCACTGGCTGTGAATTACAGCTTTGTAGTTTGATAGTGTATTAAAGACCATTGATGGTACCAGGGCTGGCTCCAAGGCACCAGCGGAGGAAGCACGTGTCTGGGGCTGCACATGCTAAGGGGTGGCATTCCATCCATTCTTGGGGCGACACAGTCCAAGTGGCTTTTTTTTTTTTTTGCTTGGGGCGGCAAAAATGGTTGAGCCGGCCCTGGATGGTACGGTCAGCAAAGGGCCTTAAACTTACCGGGATTTAAACAAGCATAAAAATTAAATCGCCAACATACTTGTGGCAGGAAGTCCACAAAATACAATGTTGTTCTATAGTCCTAGGAAGTGGACTTGGTTCTTTAAGAGGACTTTTTTACTTTTACTTTATTTTCCTCTCTTGAATTGGGTATTGTAAATAGCAGGGATAACTTGTACATTCTGTGGATGATTGAGGAGAAGGCGAGATCACACAACAGGATACATTTTATCCAGGTTTATTCATACACAGGGGCCCCAAGAGCAGGAGAATATAGCAGCAGTGGAAATTGGCTGCCACCTCCAATGTGTCAAAGGGGCAGTGCTCTCAAAAAGTGATTCTTTTTAGAGAAGGTTGGCAACCTGAACAGCTGGAGTTGCACTGATTTAGCACCTTTTCCTCAGTAGTCTTTGCCAACCTCCAGTTGCACACTCAACCTCTCCTTCTGTCCTCTAACTTTCACCATTTAAGCTAAAGTGTGGAGGTGTCTTGTAGCCAGGCTTCTCTCACCAGTGTTGAGAGAGAAACCTGTGGGGTAGGCAGTTGCCACTGTGGGGAAACAGCAAGTAGTTCATTTCATCATAAAACAAATGATGATCCAGTCCGTTTCACCTGCATAACACTAACGGGGACATTGTCAGTCTGAATTGTTTTGAAAATGATTCATTTCAAAACAGTCTGATTTTTTGATAGCCTATTTAAAGGGATTCTATCCAGGCATTTTGTTTTTTAATTCCTTTGAAATAATTTCAAAATGTTGTTTTCTGCTCTCATGATGATGCTTATGAGGGTTTTTTCAGCTAGGGGGAATCTGACTATCTGCTGAGGACACAGGGGAAAACAGTGAAACTGACTAGATACAAGGACTGTCAATGCATAAATTAAATAAAAAAAATTCCCCCCCTTAACTTCTTTCATTTATTATTGTAACCCCCATGAATTAGTGAGCCCAATTAGTCTTTCTTTGCAGAGCCAGGGAAATCGAGGGGGGGGTGGAGGGGACCATGAAACAGATGGTCCTGGACCAAAGCTGAACTGACAAGAACTGTAGTAAAAGCTGAAAATGGTGATGGATTAGCTAGTGTTTGAAACACCGACTACATGTTTGGCCAGTGTGACAGATATATGACAGAATCCTGCAATATCCTGGACAAACCTTACTGAATTAAGTTTAAGTATTTTAGGTGTTCATTGTATTAAAAAGGCAAGGCGAGTTGGTAAGACAACTCCCACCTGTTTATGCTCTCTGTATGTGTGTATATATATATCTCCTCAATATATGTTCCATTCTATATGCATCCGAAGAAGTGGGCTGTAGTCCACGAAAGCTTATGCTCTAATAAATTTGTTAGTCTCTAAGGTGCCACAAGTACTCCTGTTCTTCTTTTTGCGGATACAGACTAACACGGCTGTTACTCTGAAACCTGTTATTGTGGGATTGTATGTAACTTCTTTTAAGGGATATGAAAATATGCCTCTTCCAGTTATGCAAGAACTCAGGAGAGTTCTCACTAACTCACAAGTGGGCTTGTCCTGAGCCAAAGCTGTGACCACAGGAAAACACCTGGATAGGGTTTGAAGGACTACTCACTGGACAGAGTCCTTGTTTGAGTCAGGGGATGAGCTCTGGTAAGCTAATTAGCATTTGTGTAGGTTTTTTTATTGTTTTCTCTGTAATGCTTTTTCCTTACAAATAAATGTGCTTGCTTAGAAAGAGCCACATAGTAAACAGTGTAATTGACACATTTAATCTACTATCTCTGAAGAGAAAAGTAAAACAGGCCATTTTAGGCATCCTGATTTTGCTGGGGAGGTCACAGTCTAGCCAGGGAACTGTGCATAGAGACATAGGTCTCTGCCCAAGAGAGGTGTCAGTTGAGGGCCATCAGTGTAGAGTGGGTGCCCTCACTGACCATAAGTGGGGAACAGGTGCAGTTGCCCTGAACTGTGACAGCCACCATCTTTCTAAAAAACAAAAAACACCTCAGAATCTGGCACTGAAAATAATCTGTGGTAAATCTGATGTCTTCCAGCTGTACCGACCAGTTTCCTGAGCACAGATAATTGACTTTGCTGAAAGAATAGAGGTGTCTTGGACTTCCACTATAAGATAATGCAGCTGTGTGTATCCTGAACACTATGAGCCAAATCTGTGCTCACATTGCTGCAACTCACTTGATGTCAGTGGAGTTGCAATGGGTTTGAATATGGACAGAATTTGACACATTGAGTCTTTTGTTGTTCTTGAAAATATCTATTGACTTATACAGCTGTTTTGCCTGGACAAAAACTGCAGGGTTTATCTTAATTGATATATTAGGGCTGTCAACAATTTAAAAAAATTATCGCGATTAATCACATTTATTTAAATACTTTGGATGTTTTCAACATTTTCAAATGTATTGATTTCAATTATTACACAGAATACAAAGTGTACAGTGCTCATTTTATATTTATTTTTATTAAAAATATTTTCACAGTAAAAAACAAAATAGTATTTTTCAATTCATCTAATACAAGTACTGTAGTGCAATCTCTTTATCATGAAAGTTGAACTTACAAATGTATAATTTTGTACAAAAAAAATGTTTTTAATGCAATGTAAAACTTTATAGCCCACAAGTCCACTACATATATGTCTTATCACACAGAACACATGGGTATATTGATGGCTTTCACATAGGGACCAACACTTAGACATCACTAAACACAGGCACTGACGAAGGGGTTGGCCATCAGCCACTGAATTAAAGTTTACAAATGGTAATCTATTAGCATTAACTATTATATAGCTCTCCATGTGTTCTGGCAATAAAGCTGACAACCTTGTAGTTTCTCACAGTTTATATGGAAGTGTTTTTATTGCATATTCATTATTTCTCACTAGTTTTGACAGACAAGATTTTTTCAGCAGTATTAACTGGTAGAGAATCTAACAATATTCACACTGAAAATGTTCTACACAGTTACATTGCACAACTGGGAGCATGGCAGCACTGAGCGTTGGCTGCACGGCTGAGAATTTATCAAACATTCTTATGGAACAATGGCAAGTGATAAACTAGTGCAACTCACGGGCTCAATGTGGCCCATTGCCTCTGTAGAGCAAATTACTTAAATAATTAATATCTAACTAAAAGTTAACCACTGTATATCTATTGTCAAGGACACCTAAAGCCAGATCCTCAGCTGCTGTAAAATGTCATAGCTCCACTGATTTCAATTGAGCTTTGACACTTTACCCAGATTGAAGATCTGGCTCTGACTAGGCTTAACAGCTTCTTGTTTGGCATGTGCAAAATTGTCTCCATAGCAACTAAAGTCCTTTGAATGGAGTAGTTCTGCTGGCTGAACATATTGTAGAACCTTTACAAAGTGGCACAGCAAGCATACAGTAAGTACCTTAGAGTTTACAAGGTCATTCCTGATTCTCTGGACAGGAGTTTAACAAAAATGCTTCCTAGAAAGACAGACCAAGGCTAGCTAGTGTGTGTGTGTGTGTGCGCACGCGCGCAAGAGAGACTTTTTACAGTCATTTTGCAATAAGTATTTTAAAAATTAGCCACTTAGGAATTGATATTTAAACTCAAGCTAAATTTGTAGACAATGTAGGTTTCATTTGATTACTGTGCTTTGAAAGTGAGAGTTTCACAAGAGTTAAGTTTCAAAAGGTGTCTGAGTTAGCATGGAATTTCATACATTTTACAAGAAAGACTTGAATGGAGAATCAAGAAATCTGACAATTACTTTATTTCTTAATAGTTTCTTTTAATTGTATGGTTCCTTATAGTTTTCTACAATATTTGTTAAACATAAGAATGGCTATACTGGGTCAGACCAAAGGTCCATCCAGCCCAGTGTCCTGTCTGCCAACAGTGGCCAATGCCAGGTGCCCCAGAGGGAGTGAACCTAACAGGTAATGATCAAGTGATCTCCCTCCTGCCATCCATCTCCACCCTCTAACAGACAGAGGCTAGGGACACCATTCCTTACCCACCCTGGCTAATAGCCATTAATGGACTTAAACCTCCATGAATTTATCTAGGTCTCTTTTCAACGCTGTTATAGTCCTAGCCTTCACAACCTCCTCAGGCAAGGAGTTCCACAGGCTGTGCGCGGTGTGAAGAACTTCCTTTTATTTGTTTTAAACCTGCTGCCCATTAATTTCATTTGGTGGCCCCTAGTTCTTATATTATGGGAACTAGTAAATAACTTTTCCTTATTCACTTTCTCCACACCACTCATGATTTTATATACCTTTATCACATCCCCACTTAGTCTCCTCTTTTCCAAGCTGAAAAGTCCTAGCCTCTTTAATCTCTCCTCATATGGGACCCGTTCCAAACCCCTAATCATTTTAGTTGCCCTTCTCTGAACCTTTTCTAATGCCAGTATATCTTTTGAGATGAGGAGACCACATCTATACGCAGTATTCAGGATGTGGGCTTACCATGGATTTATAGAAGGGCAATAAGATATTCTCCGTTTTATTCTCTACCTCTCTATCTATGTTAATGATTCCTAACATCCTGTATGCTTGTTTGACTGCTGCTGCACACTGCATGGACGTCTTCAGAGAACTATCCACGATAACTCCAAGATCTCTTTCCTGATTAGTTGTAGCTAAATTAGCCTCCATCATATTGTATGTAGAGTTGGGGTTATTTTTTTGAATGTGCATTACTTTACATTTATCCACATTAAATTTCATTTGCCATTTTGTTGCCCAATCACTTAGTTTTGTGAGATCTTTTTGAAGTTCTTCACAGTCTGCTTTGGTCTTAACTATCTTGAGCATTTTAATATCATCTGCAAACTTTTCCAGCTCACTGTTTACCTCTTTCTCCAGACCATTTATGAATAAGTTGAATAGGATTGGTCCTAGGACTGACCCTTGGGGAACACCACTAGTTACCCCTCTCCATTATGAGAATTTACCATTAATTCCTACCCTTTGTTCCCTGTCTTTTAACCAGTTTTCAGTCCATGAAAGGATCTTCCCTCTTATCCCATGACAACTTAATTTACGTAAGAGCCTTTGGCGAGGGACCTTGTCAAAGGCTTTCTGAAAATCTAAGTACACTATGTCCACTGGATCCCCTTGTCCACATGTTTGTTGACCCCTTCAAAAAAATTCTAATAGATTAGTAAGACACGATTTCCCTTTACAGAAACCATGTTAACTTTATGTTCTTCTATGTGTCTGACAATTTCTCTTTACTATTGTTTCAACTAATTTGCCCGGTACTGACATTAGACTTACCGGTCTGTAATTGCCAGGATCACCTCTAGAGCCCTTTTTAAATATTGTCGTTACATTAGCTATCTTCCAGTCATTGGGTACAGAAGCCGATTTAAAGGACAGGTTACAAACCATAGTTAATAGTTCTGCAATTTCACAGTTGAGTTCTTTCAGAACTCTTGGGTGAATGTCATCTGTTCCCGGTGACTTGTCACTGTTAAGTTTATCAATTAATTCCAAAACCTCCTTTAATGACACTTGAATCTGTGACACTTCCTCAGATTTGTCACCTAATCTAATATATGGAGATATACCTATCTCATAGAACTGGAAGGGACCCTGAAAGGTCATTGAGTCCGGCCCCTTGCCTTCACTAGCAGGACCAAGTACTGATTTTGTCCCAGGTCCCTAGCTGGCCCCCTTAAGGATTGAACTCACAACCCTGGGTTTAGCAGGCCAATGCTCAAACCACTGACAAAGGATGGCTCAGGTTTGGGAATCTCCCTAACATTCTCAGTCAAGACTGAAGCAAATAATTCATTTAGTTTCTCCGCAATGACTTTATCATCTTTAAGTGCTCCTTTTGTATCTCGATCATCCAGGGGCCCACTGGTTGTTTAGCAGGCTTCCTGCTTCTGATATACTAAACACATTTTGTTATTACCTTTTGAGTTTTTAGCTAGCTGTTCTTCAAACTCCTTTTTGGCTTTTCTTACTACATTTTTACACTTAATTTGGCAGTGTTTATGCTCCTTTCTATTCACCTCAGTAGGATTTGACTTCCACTTTTTACAAGATGCCTTTTTATCTCACTGTTTCTTTTACGTGGTTGTTAAGCCACGGTGGCTCTTTTTTAGTTTTTACTGTTTTTTAATTTGGGGTATACATTTAAGTTGGGCCTCTATTATGAGGTTTTTGAAAAGTGTCAATGCAGCTTGCAGGGATTTCACTCTAGTCACTGAACCTTTTAATTTCTGTTTTAACTAACCTCCTCATTTTTACCCCCAACCACCACTCACATTTTCATACACTCCCCACAGATTAGATTTGCATACACTCCCCTGCACCAACCTTGCTTGCCCTTCCCCTCTCAAACAAATGAGATTTACATAAGCACAGCCATCTCCCCTCCCCATCAATCAGTTTGGCATGCAACCGTTTCATAGACCACATGCCAGGTATTAACCAGGGGTGGCTCCAGACACCAGCATGCCAAGCCCATGCCTGGGGCGGCAAGCTGTGGGGGGGGGGGGGGCAGCCTGACAGTTGCTGTGAGGGCAGTGTCACATTATTGATTTGACCTGGGACCATATAGAACATTGTTGCAACCAAAGTCCTGTAGTGGCATCAAATCTTGTATAAAGGGGGTCAAATGAGGTGTCTAAGACAAGGTTATGGTTTACTGGTTATGATTATGCTGTCTGTGTGCATCAATTTTGCAGTTGAAGTTATGAATATAGGCTCTATACTGTCTGTATTTCAAACTTATGCTATGCTTCTGGGAGACATCCCAGACAAGTTTGGTGTTAATGGGCCATCAAACAGACTAGGCAGAGCTAAGGATCATCAGCTATACAATTGACCCATTGAGAGAAGGCAAATACGCCTTGTAACTCAGCAAAGTAGGCAGGGACTGGCCCATGTGACTCCAGATTCCATTTTGCTGTAATTTTCCACAGTAAGGACAAAGGTGTTCTTACACCTGGAAAAGACTATAAAAAGGCTGATGCCTCATCTCCTTTGTCTCTTCAGTCCTGCTCCTTACCTCTGAAGGGACTTTGCTACAAACAGAAGCTCTGAACAAAGCACTGAGGACCCATCCCAGCTGGCCATGTACTCCAGAAACTTTATTTTAAACCTGCAGTTTATTTCATCACTGCTACAAGCCTGAACCAAGAACTTTGCCAGTACTGTATGTAATTGATTCCATTTAACCAATTCTAGCTTTCATCCATAACTTTTTCCCTTTTATTCCTTATTCTAAAGGATTGGCAACAGCATGATTTGTGGGCAAGATCTGATTTGTATATTAACCTGGGTCTGGGGCTTGGTCCTTTTGGGATCAAGAGAACCTTCTCTCTTTTACTGAGGTATTGCTTTTCATAACCATTTGTCCACATAACAAGTGGCGCTGGTGGTGATACTGGGAAACTGGAGTGTCTAAGGGAATTGCTTGTGTGACTGATGGTTAGCCAGTAGGTTGAGACCAAAGTCCTCTTTGGCTGGCTGGTTTGGTTTGCCTTAGAGATGGAAAAACCCCAGCCTTGGGCTGTAACTGCCCTGCTTTAAACAGTTTCTCCTGAACTGGCACTCTCAGTTAGGTCCCACCAGAACAGCATCATTACAGGCAGCAGTCAGGCAGCCTTCCATGCACGCCTGCAGGAGGTCCACCAGTCCCACAGCTTTGGCAGACCTCCTGCAGGCACACTGCCAAATCCACATTACCAGCAGACCTGTCACAGGCACACCATGCTGGGGGGAGGGGGGTGTGACAAAATACATAGAGACACCCCTGACCACCTCACTACACCCCTAGGACACCACCCCTTACCAGGAATTAGAGACCAGATCCTTAGGTGGGACAGTGCAATCCAACAGTCTGAAGGAGCCCAGGCCCTTGAGCAGGGTAGAGCAAACAAACAAGCAGTCCAAGATTTACCACACTGACTCCAGCAGGGAAACTCAGGCTTCTGAGCTTAAAGGCTGCTACCCCAAGGCAGGGTTGGCAGCAGGGCATGGGGGACCCAAGCCCATCCTACTCCACCAGGTCCCAGCCCAGGACCCCAACCATGCCAGTGTTCCACCACTGGCTCAGCAGGGAGCCAACCAAAACACACTGACCAGCATTCAGGTAGTCACAGAACTGAACTATAGTCAGCTGTCCCTGGACTACTTCCTACTATAAGGTACCTACAGCTTAGAGACAGCCTCTAGCTCCTCAAGATATACAGCAAGCAGCAATCCCAGCAACTCTTCTCCTGGGTCAGTCTCATCCTCAGGCAGGGCACAGTGCAGCTTCAGGCTCAAGAGCAGTCTGAGGACATCTGTTCCCTTCCCTGGTTCAGGCTGAATTACACTACAGGCTCCGCCTTTTATACTTAGCTTCCTGCAGGAGGGGTGAGCCAGCCTGGCTCCGCCCACCAGGGATCAGAGAGTGGTCCCTCCCTCTCCAGCTCAGTGGGATGCTACTCCATCTCAGTAGCGGGGGGGGGGGGGAAAGCGGGGACGGACTGAACCCTTGTTGCATGGAGAGATCAATCACACAGGGCATTTAAAAGACTAGGTCCCAAAGGTGTGAAACAGACAGAGACCTGAGCCCATATTTAAGCGTGGCCCTTGAGCTACAGATAGGTAATAGATACCCAAATCATTTGTTTGGAGGCGAAGGACCTTGATCACTGTTTACAGGGAGGTCCTTCTACATGGCACTTCTAGGGAGCTTAAACCCACTGAAACAAGTGTTTAAGACCCGAGCCCTCATTACAGGGGAGCAGGGGCATGCACGCAGTGTGTCTCCATCCTTTCTCCGGGGCTTTTTCTTCCCTTCTCTTTTCCTGCCATTTCTTTGGTGCTTCTGTGGTCTTGTCCGTTTTGTCTTTAGAGTTGCTAGAAAGAGCGCAAGAGAGAAAGACAGAAGTTTAGGTATGGACTGAGTGGATATCATGATTACAGGGTCAATTTAGATTAATCTGACAAGCCTCTCCGGCTCCTTGAACCCAAACTCCTAGTCTTCCGTACCCGTCTGTGTACCCTGGGGGAGCAGACTGGCTGGGGGGGGGCGGGAATCTGCTGGGCTGGAGATCTGCTCCTGTCATCTGCTTTGGGGGTAGAGACCCCCCAACTCCCTGCAATACCTGCCCAGATGGATTAACCTATAAACTGTGGGGGCCTGAGACCACTGCACTCCTCTGTTGTTCCCCACGCACTCCTCTCTGCCAGGGGCTCTCTGTGCCCCACTTCTTCCACCCTTCAAGCTGGGACCCCCACCCACCCTGGGGAGCCCCTCCTCCAGCTTGGAGTCAGTTCTCCCCACATTGGTGTACTCTGATCCAGTTCTCTGCCCTCCCTCACCCAGGGCTGGGAGCCAGCTCTCTCCACCTCCGAGGCTGAGACCCCCACTCCTCCCCGCCCTGTGCTCACTCCCCCAGTCCTCTGGCCCTCCCTTGGGACTGCGCCCCTGTCCCTGTGCTGGCCCCCAGCTACCTGTTATAGCTGCAGTGGGTCAGGACTCTTATCGTGGTGTCAGCACCAATCCTGATCAGCCAGGAGAAACCAGGATCTCTGCACATCTGGTTGGGATGCAGGCCCCACCCCCATTCGGGTCCCTCAGCACCATCATGTTCTGCAGGACACAGAGACGGGAACCTGGATGCATGGGTCCCATTCCCTACAACCCCCACTCCCAGGGGCTGGGAGCTGCAGAGCCCCTAAAGGAGTCGTCTGGGTCCCATTCCCTCCCCGCTTCTCCAGGCACTACAGAGCCCCTGTGGAGCTGTCCTGGATGTCTGGGTCACATTCCCTCCCCATGGGGCGGACAGCACTGTTGTCCCTCTCCCAGGAGAGCTGCCTTGGACACCTGGGTGGCTGGGTCTGTTTCCCTTGCTGCACCCCCATCCCCATCCCGGGGCCTAGCAGCACTGCGGTTCTGCCATTAGGGGCATCCTCCCGGATGCCTGGATCCCATTCCATCCCTGTAGGGCCTGGGCCTGGGGGAACATGGGGAGGAGGGGGTCAGAGAAATCATAGGAAAGAGGGCATGGGAAGGGTCACAAAGGGTGGAGGGGAAAGGGGCCATGGGGGATTAAGGAGCATGAGGGACTTGGCGGAGTGGAGGAGAAAGAGGGTGAGGGGGTTATAGAGGTGGAGGGGGCACCTTGGGTTTGGAGGTACTGGGAGGAGAAGTAGTTAAGTGTGGAAGGGGTCTGGGGAAAGGAGAGTGCACTGGGGCATTGCAGGGTGGGGTGGGGTGAGGGGGTGGGGGAGCAGCAGAGGCACCAGGGGGCACTGAGGAGGGCAGCAGTGAGGTCACTGGGGGAACCACTTGTGCTGGAAGCCTGGAATCTGGCAGCAAAGAGCCCCCTGGCAAAGTCCCCAGCTTC
Organism: Malaclemys terrapin pileata; assembly: GCF_027887155.1. Lineage (NCBI taxonomy): Eukaryota > Metazoa > Chordata > Testudines > Emydidae > Malaclemys > Malaclemys terrapin. The sequence continues at coordinate 98,300,076 of NC_071509.1, forward strand.
TTCAGTCTCCTCATACCCAAACTGGCACCAATTAGTGACTGACATCATGTCTGACCTTCCAGGAGAGCAGGGTCACAGCCAGCCGAGAGCATGACCTTGCCAGGGGTGCTAGCTCCGATCCGTCCCCAGGGCAGGGAGGCAGACTGGTTGGCTCGGGAGTGTGCGTGAGGGGGAAATGGGACACGGGGCCTCTCCTCTGTAGGGGGATGCCAGATCCAATCCAGACCCCAAGCAGGGGGACTGGTTGGCTCAAGGGGGTGAGGAAAGTGACATGGGGACCTGACACTGAGGGGTGCTTTGGGGGGAATTTACTGATACACACAGATGACTGGCTCCTTGTAGGTCCCGTGCCCAAGTCTCTGGCTCCCCAACTGGGCATAGCGATGGCACAGGTTGTACCTGCCCAGGGAAAGAGCTGTGAACATCACTTCATTCACCCCCTGCCTTTCCCCACCTGAGCCAGGGATAGCACCCAGCTCCCCTGCTCTCTAGCCCACTAGACCCATTCCCCCTTTGAGAACCAGGGATAGAACCCGGGCATCCTGGCTAGGCCCGGTACTCGGTGAGTTCCTTCGCTAGGGCCAGGACAGCGTTTCCCGTGCTGTCTCGGACCTGCTGCACCATGGCAATGTCACAGAGCACCAGGATCTGCAGAGATGCACGCTGAGGAGGGGGGCGTGGGCAGCCAGGCGCCATGCTGGCTTCATCAGCGCCTGCTCCCCAGGCAGAGCCCATGACAGACCCAACCCCCATCCCTCCAGAGCCAGGCGGGTCCCTAAAAACCCCCTGTGGAGCCAGGCCGATCTTAGAACCACCCCCACAGCAAGTGCCTCAATCGGTGCACTTATCACCCGCACATTGGCCACTTGGTCTCTCCAAAGCTGTGCCCATTAAAGGCGCAGACCTTGAAGACGGCCCGGGCAAGGTGCATCCTGAGCAAGAACAGGAGCAGGGTGGGAGAGTGTTATAGGAGGGAGAGCCTCAGGCAAGCGGGAGAGGGCGTTGTGGGTCAGTGCCCAGGCACGGAGGGTACAGGAGAACAGCGATCTGGCTCATTGCTGAGTAGGCAGCTGGGACTTGGTCCTTTTGACTGGCAGATCCAGACATTAAGGGGAGAGAAGAGCCTGGGCTGTGCTAAAGCCCCTCTTCCCCCCCATCCACCTCCAGCCCCTGTCCAGGCCCTGGGAGTCCTGGCTTCTAGCCCCCCGCTAGACCTCAATCCCCTCCCAGTGCTGGGGATAGAACACGGGCATCCTGGTTTACAGCTCCCCCCATGAGCTGCGGTGCATTCTCCAGCTCTGGCCAGGTTTAAATCAAGATGGGATGTTTTCCTAAGAGAGCTGCTCTGGTTCAAGCAGGGATTAATTCAGGGCCTGGGTCAGACAGGGGGGACAGATGAGTTGATCACAGGGATCCCTTTGGGCTTTGGGATCTATGAGAACCTTGAGCTGTCAGCAGAGACCCAGGGCAGCTCATTGTAAGGGCTGACACCACAGTCATCATCAGCTGTGGATGCCTTAGTAGGAGGAGGAGCCAGGCTGATCTCCAGGTGGACAGGGAGTGTCACCACCTGCAGCTGATCAGTGGGTAGTTTATTTAAGGGCTGGATCTAGGCCGGGTTCCCTCCTATGGGAAGGGCTATGACAGAGAATCCTCTTCAGAAACTGCTCCAGCTTGCAGCTAGTTTGGGGTTTTCCAGACCCTCCCCCCATCTGCTGGTGGGTGGGAACAGTCTTCTCATTTCCAGCCTCAGCTGAGCCCTGGTGAGTTTATCCCCGTTGACTTCACTAGCTCCTTCCCTTCCCTGGTCTACTTACAGGGAGCAACCACATCCCTGGTTTTAGGCCAAACAAGCCACACTCTTCCAGTCTCCTCTTGGAAGAGTCATGGGCTGTTTCCCTGAGCATTGTAGTTGTCCCTGTATAAACAGCCCCTGTGCCCTATCCCAGAGGTCTGAGGATTCAAACCCATTCCAGAATATGTGGGCATTAATTGTTGTTATGCTGGAAGGTGAGAATGGCTCTTTGATCTATAGACAATCACAGACCCGAGTGTGTGAAGAACTTTTCTTTCCAGCTAAGCAGAAGGAGCAATTAAATGCCCCTTTGTGTAGAGATAGCTGTGAGCAATGGGGAGCCACCACCCGAAACACTGGGCCGCATGGCACAGCCGATCAGAAGCTGAGGGGTGTCTTTGGGACTGGTTGTATACGCAGAGGCTGAGGGATCGGCTGCGTTCTGGGCAGAAAGTTAACAGACAGTAAAGGAACTTAGGCCCCTGGAAGGAAGCGGAGAAACCGCTCCTTTGGACATGGGGCAGGCCGGAGAAGCAGGCTTGGGTTTCAGAGCAAGGAAAGGGCCTGGGTGATGTGATTCCCTTGAGGAACAGGACTCTGTGGATTCCATGAGTAATTCGGATTGTGCCAGATGGAAATAGTTCAGCACAGTCCCAAGTAACAGCAAACCACAGGGGCCAAAGGAGTTGCCATAATGTTGCTGATCATATGTACCTCATGATTCCCCTCCGCCCCCTGGCGCTACCATAATGCTGCTGACGATGTGCACTATAAAAAGGGGAGGCTGTTACTTTAATGCTGCCAATAATGTCTACTTCATACTGGGGCACCTCCCAGGTGGTATGATAATGTCAGGGCATGCAAAAGGGGGGACAAGAAGAGGCACGCCCCCTCCCCAGTAATTGTCAGGGACACTGAACTCCTCCAGCCCTGCGGTTGCGGTGGTGGGGAGAGCAAGCTCCTGTTGGAGCTGGGGTGGGGGGAAGAGCATGCTTCTGCCAGAGCGGTGGGGGCACAGTGCCCCAACAAAAGGGGTCAAAGTTAAATTTCTGGGCATGTCCCTGGATAATGTGCACTTGGTTCTGGGACAGGTGCTCCCATACAGGGGGTTCCCCCCAGGCACTATAAAAAGGGGAGCCCACGGGCCCTATCATAGTGCTGCTGCTAATGTGCACTTCATAATGGCCCACCTCTCCTCCCAGGTGCTACTGTAATGTGCTGCTGCTAACGTGCATATCATAGGGTTTCCTCCTTGGTTTTGGGCTTCTATGTGCTACCATAATACTGCTAATAATGCCCATGCCCTGATTTTGGTCAGCACTACTGTAGCTCACACAACAATGATCCCAAGCCACCAAGCTGTGCTGGCTCCTGGCTGTCACTGCCCTCCCCCCCCTTCTCCCCCCCCCCTTCAAATCTTTCTCTCTCATTGCTGCTGTCAGATCAGCACCCTACAGTTCCAGGGCAGTAGGAGTCACATCACCAGAAGAGCACAGCTCACCTGGATAGTATTACTGCTGGAGTCACTAGAGCAGAAAGGGTTAAAGGGTGCAGTGAGGGGTCGCTCCCTCAGAAAGCCCAGCAGCTGTTTGACCCTGGGCTGGATTCTGCTTTTGATTCCTTCTGTGTAATCCCGCTGACTCCACTTCAGACTGGATTTTGATCTTGATATCCCCCTACCCTGTCTCTCCCCATTGGGTCGTTCTGGTTTTACAGGGGTCTGATCAGAGCACCATTGACCACTGTATAGCCAAGTCTCTCCATGAGCCATTCAGGGACCAGGGCCCTTTGCTGAATTGTCACAATATGTTTGTAACCCGTCGGTATTTCCAAGGTTTTGGGGGTGTTTTTTAATTCACAGAAATAATTCTGCATGAAGAGAGATGCTGAGACCAAGGCATATCTCCTTCCAGTCAAAGCGGTATTAAATGTCAGAGGAGAGGGTGGCCTTTACTTAAGGGCAAGAGAGTGGGAAGGAGCAACCATTTAAGCAGTGAATGTACCAACCATTTAAGGCCAATGTCCCAGGGTGGCCGGCTTCTTTAAGAGGTGCCAGGGTCTGGTCTGTCTATGATGAGCTTTTTAAAGAAGGAACCCGCCTGTAATTAACCGCCTATGTGGCTGGTGGGCAGTGTCGATAAATTATAGCATCGAGTGCTTGGCTATGCGTTGGTTTGTTATGAAATATAGAGAAGGGCTCAAATAACCAATATCAGTCGGGTTTATTGCGGAAAGTCAATAGTGGCATAGTACAGGAAGAAAAGTTCAGTAAGATACCGTGACAGAACGCACCCCTGTATTCACATCCGACACACTATTGTAAAAATCTTTGTACAGAATAGGCCTGCTTGGGGTACCATGTGAGAAGTAAAACTTGCTGGTCAATAATATCATGGTAAAATGTATGTAGCAACATTATATGTAAAGTTATGAACATAAGCCAAAATCAATACTTGTTTACCAGACATGTCTGGGGAGTGGGCAAACCTGTTTCTGAAACACAAAAGACAAGTTGATACCCCAGGCAGGTATCATCACCTATCAAGTGCAGTGCCGGATTAATGCAGGGGCTTTAGGGGCTGCAGCCCGGGGCCCCGCAGGCCTGCCGGCCGGATGCGGCCCACTGCTTCTTTTCATCCGGCCCGTGGCAAGTCTCTGCACCGCTGGCCAGACGCCAGTCCCCGAGCCTCCGCGCGCCCCCCCCTCGGGCCTGGAGCTGCGAGCGCCAGCTCGCCAATGTGCCCCTGCAGCACCAAGGCGAGGGGCATTCAGGGAATCGCTGTGTGCTGCCCCCAGCGCTGGCTCTGCAGCTCCCATTAGCCGGGGACCCCAGGAGCTGCCTGAGGAATGCGCTTCCCGGATGCAGCCTGCACCCTAATCCCTTGCCCCAGCCCTGAGCCCACTCTCCCACCCCAAGCCCTCAGAGGCCCCACAAAATCTAACAGCCCCAAGCCCACAGGAGAGTTAATCCGGCCCTGATCAAGTGGTCATTCTTTGGCAAGAAAGCAGGGCAGGAACACGCAGATCCGATCTTAGCAAACGACAGTACGAAACCTCTCCCCCACCAAACTGTGTGTCTCCTTGCTCTCAGCTGGAAAGAGCTTTTAACCAGGGGCCATGCTCAGGAACATGGTTTCCAAAGGGTGACTGAGCTATAAAAGAGGGGCAAAAACATCCCAAGTTATCTCTTCTTGTCCAACTCTCTCTTTCACCTAAGTGGACAAAAGAAAACAGCCATTGGACCTCGGGAGCAGTTCCTGCCCTGTAATTTGGTCAGCAATGCTCATGAAAATCTGTGTTAATGATTTCACCTTGAATCACGTCTAGTTTAAGTTGCGTACTAGGAAGCGTTTTATGTTTGTCTTATAACCATTTCTGATTATAACTTGTACTTTTAAAAAAACTCTCTTTGTAGTTAAATAAACTTGTTTTGTTCTTTAATAGCAAATCATCCAGCATTGTGAATCGTGTGGGGAACTCCATTTAAGGTGGTGTAGCTCGATGCCCTCACAGAGGCAAAGGACCGAATATATCTGGACAGTGCCGAACAGACATTTCTGCGGGGAAGACCGGGAGCACGTCGGGATCACCGCGCACGTAGCGATCGAGGCTGTCGGAAGCCAGAGCGTGGCCGGTGTTTGCTAACAGGCTGCCGGGGTCAGAATTGCAGGACCAGGGCCGTGGCAATACGCAGACATTCAGGGCGTGACCTGCAAGTCGTTTGGCTGTTTGTGAGCGGCCCTGCTCGGGAGCCACAGCAGCAAGGCATTGTGAGGCACCTCATGTTGCAGGGGAGGTAGTGTATTCCTAGGATGATTTTACAAATTATAAAACTCTTCACATGTCACTAAAATCCAGCCCATCAGTTTGTTCCAATTCTTCCACTTGGTACTCCTGGGGGAATTCCGCATCACTGCGTGTGCGCAGAATTTACATCTCACGCAAATTTCTTTGCTTCCCCATAGAAAAATGACTTTTTGATAAGGAAGCCACGAGAGCGGTCACGCAACCTTCCCCAGCAGTACGTTTTGGTGTCCAGGACAGCCGGCAGAAAGGTAAAGCATTGTGGGGCAGGGGGCGGGACTGGCGAAGACCTTGCTGGTAGCTCCTAACATGTGCCGGACTCAGCTGCTAGTGCCATCTGGGCTGGGGAGGACGGGACTTCCTCTTCCCCTGCACGGCATCCAGGGTTGTGTCAGACCCACCCCCAGATTTCTCCCCCGGCTTTAGGAAGCGCTGCATGCACATCTCCCCCCCACACACACACTTCCTGCACCCATTGCTCTTCAGCTGCAGGGGGAGAGGGATCTCTGTAGAGGGAGCTGCTCCCCCATCTGCCCAACCTCGTGCATCCAGACCCCCTCATACTCAGACCCTCCCGCCAAGCCTCACCCCCCACACCCAGAACCCCCCTGACGAGCCCCACTTACCCCTCCACAGATTCCCCCCACACTCAGACCCCCCTGCTGAGCTCTATCCCCTCCAGGGCTCCCCCTTCCACTGAGCCCCAACCACATTCACCTGGACACTACCCCCTCCCCCCAGAGTCCCATTACCGTTGCACCCAGAACCCTCCAACAAGCCCCAGTGGATTCAAGTCCTCCCCCTGCAGTCAGATCCCCCACTGAGCTGCCTGCACCCAGATTGCCCCACCCAGAACCCTCTCTACCCACACCTGGATCCCCACACACTAAGTCCCTCTAGACTTAGATCCTGCCTTGCTGAGCCTGCCTGCCCACGGCTAGTGCACCTAGCAAGGAGGGGCAGGGCCCTGGGCTGTTTCTGGGCCAAGCCCTGTCCTTGCGCTGTGTCAGGGTTGGGTGCAGCCTCACCGCTGAGTCCCAGGGGGAGCTGCACAGTGATCTCCCACCTCTGTGAAGCTGGTGGCCTGTGCTCCCCAATGCCATGCTGGAGCTTCCACATTTATTTGACAAATAAAACTTGCAGAATTTTAAAATATCGTGTACAGAATTTTTATTCTTTTGGTGCAGAACGCCCTCAGGAGTCACTTGTTCTATGCCATTCATTCTCCTTGTTTTGGATATTAGCATTCCAGGTACTGACCCCAGAAGGTACCTCTGTAGTTCGTACCGGGGCAAAATAGAAATGTATTTGGATTTTTGACAAGTGACCTATCTGCTTATGTCACAGGCCAAGCGGCACTATCGCAACATGTAGCTTACCTGCTTCGTGTCGCCCGGGCGTTCAGTTCTGCCCGCCTTTCGGTTACAACACAGAGCCATCCCAGGGCTTCCGCAATCCCCCTCCTGGGGCCAGCGGGTTACTTATTTGATGGGTCAACAAAGGGCTCAGTGGCTAGTCACAAATCCCCGCATTGAATCATTGCCACCGGTCTGGTGTCCGTGATACAAGAGTATGTTAATGACAACTGGCAAGGGGGGTGTAGAGGGGTTACAGAAACCTCCTTAGTTTGCTATGACCATTCTGGTTCTCCCAAAGCATCTCAGGTGAGGTCTCACATGAATGCCGGGGACACGCTAGTCATTAATATTGACGTGAAATGTTGTACAGATACTATGTAAGGAGTTGTGTGTATATATACTGAAAATATGTGTTTAAACTCTGAAAGGTATATGTCTCTGTTGGGATGTGAATGTAGCATTGTAAAAGAAGAGACCACACGCCTGTTTACATACAAAGTTTCTGTAATAAAGAGATGTGAACTCTACAGAAAAGGAGCGTGCAGGTGAAAACAAGCCCCAGGGGATTATCCTGCCTCTGAGTAAAGACAGTGAACGTTGGGGGTATATATAGAAGGCACAGAAGACACCCCTTCCTCCTGCACCTGGCGAGCGAAGGGACAGCGTGGGTCGCAGGCAGCCTCGGTTGAAAACGCCGCTGCAGACTTTGGGTGAGAGAAACGTCTTCAGCCAGGAGGTTAACCTGATAGTTTGTGTTTAAAAAGCGTGCTATGATTTTGGTGGTTTAGGTGATGACTGGTTTCCAACATTCTTATTAAACTCTGTTCTTTGTTGTTAATTTTATTATTTGCTGTAATCTCAGCACCTGTGGTTAAGCCAAGCGCCGGTTCTGAGTTGAATCTTACAAGCAGGGGTCAGGGAGGGGCTCCCCAGGAAGACTTCCTCATGCTAAGAGGGGTGGTGGTAGGAGCCTCCTGACCCAGGGGAATGTCAGTGTGATAAAGCACCCCTCTCACGTGTGCAACCTGCACCTGGTGGTGTACACTTCTCCACCTTGTGGTGGTGTCACAGCAAGGGTAATTGCTGCCCTAAGCGCTCTGCCCCGCGCTCTGCCCCGTCTGCTGCTGTGTGCTCATTTCTCTCTCGTGTCACAGTCCCCTTTAGGGGCGGGATATTGTCTTTTTGTTCTGTGTCCCTGCAGTGCTTGGCTCCGGGTTGCTCGTGTAATGCAGCTCAGCGAGGCGGGGACAGCAGCTGGCACAAACCAATGGCCCGAGGCTGGAGCTCATCAGGAGGGTCGCGGAACGTGACGTCACAGGCCCCGCACATCAACCAGCCTCCGGCGCCACCAGCCGGTCTGAGTGGCGCATGCGCATTTGGGAACAGCGTCCCATTGGTCGCCTGCCTACCCAATGGGGAGGCGCGGGCGGGGTACAAAGCCGGAAGCGGCTCCCGGGCGAGAGAGCGGCGGCTGCTCCAGCATCCAGAGCAAGGAAGAAGCCGGAGCGGCGCGTGCCTCGCTGCCGGGTCGGGCCGCCGAGAGCTCCAGAGCTCCGGCGTTTGCTGAACGTCAGGGAAGGTACCGGTACCGCTCCCCCAACGCGAGCGCGCCGCGATGCCGGGGGCCGGCCTGTAGCTCGCGGGTGGGAGCGTGGGGGGGGGCGGCAGTGACTCGCCACCGGGACTAGTTACAGAGCCTCAGTTCTGCTGCTTTTTGGGAACCTTTTAAAATGGTCTCCTCGTAAAGAAAAACGTTGTTTGTGGAATAGTTACAAAATGACCAATTTTTTTCTTTCTCAGGGTTGGAAGGAGTTTCCCCACCCTTGTAGTGCTAAAGTTTTTTTTGTCCACTGTAACAGAGATTTCCACCCCAGTTATAAATTAAATTAAATTAATGGAGATATCCCATCTCCTAGAACTGGAAGGGACCTTGAAAGGTCATCGAGTCCAGCCCCCTGCCTTCACTAGCAGGACCAAGTACTGATTTTTTCCCAGATCCCCAAGTGGCCCCCTCAAGGATTGAACTCACCACCCTGGGTTTAGCAGGCCAATGCTCAAACCACTGAGCTATCCCTCCCCCCATGCAGTGGTGCCTACTAATTTCAAATTAAGTACTTAGCCTGATCAGGGGAGGAGGCAAGGACACCCATTGAATTCAGTAAGAATTTGCTGTCTAACCTGCCCCAGCTCTTCTGATTTCAACTGCAGCAACACTTCTAAAGCATATTCCAGAACCTCTGCTTAAAAGTGTAGCAACCTCCCTCATAGCTAGTCACTTACATGTATCTCTGTACTAGGGGGAGTGGGACATAGTCTTGAAGCCACATCAACCTCCTCAAGTAAATGGGTTGTGTGAAGGAAAAATATTCAAGATGTGGGCATTTTAAATGAGTGTGGACAGTAGACTTGAGTCCCTTTATTAAAAATCTCTCTCATTAACTTGACTATTGTGAAGATCCTCATCCCTCCCCTCTCTGGTTGAGGAAAATAAAGCTTGTAATTGCCTCACCCCACCTTGGCTCCCCAGGGAACAACTCAAAGTAGAACTTAAAGCTTGCCCATAGAATAGTCTAATTCTTCAACCTCAGAATTTCTTGCAGTACAGGGTTGCATATTATGTAATACATTCATTTCTCTCTCACCTCATTTACTACCTGGTTTTATATATTTATTTTATTTTATTATTATTATTGAAGGGGCCCCTGAAATTGCTTTGCCCCAGGCCCCCCTGAATCCTCTGGGCAGCCCTGCTGGTGTCAGTGTAAAGGATTATTCCTCTCTGTGGTTTTCATTCCCCACCTTCTGGCTTAACTCCACCTTAGCGCTGCTGGGATCCTGTGACCAGAGGCAAGTAAAAGAGGAAAAAAAAAAAAAACCTTGTCTCCCCCCCCCCCCCCCCCTCTGCTGCCTTTTCTTCCCTGTGTGTGTGTGTGTGTGTGTGTCTCGTGTCGTGTCTTGTCTTGTCTTGTCCCATCAATATAGATTTAGAAATCAAATAAATATTGGGGGCCTGTATCTGCCTCCTCACCCTTATTACCCAACCTGCAATATTCTACCTACTTTATTGCTCTATGCTTCATACTAGTGTAACTCAATTAATTTCAATAGAGATCAATGGAGTTACATGCCATAAAACTGGAGTTCATGGGGATTTGGATTTGTAACCCTCCATAGTTGGAGCCTCTCTCTACTTTTCATAATTCAGTAAATGCAAGATTATTTACTCCTAAAAATGAGCCGTAAGTCTCGTGCACCACTGTATATTGCCCGTGACCTATCCATGACTTGTACTAAAAATACCCGTGACTAAATCATAGCCTGAATAATAATAAATTGCCCTTGGGGGCTTACGCAAGAGCTACATGTTCCACACTGTTACACTAACAAGACTGGCCACATTTGTAGTGCGATAAAGTCTAGCTGCTAACAATAAAAAAAATTAACTTGTTGTTTTGATTAAAATGAAAACCCTTTACTGGAGCACTAAATACATGTTAGGGGATATCCAGGAAGCCAGCATTTTGTCATCAGATGAATCTCTTTATTAATTCCCTCCCAAAACTGTTTATGCAACCATTACATTCTGTTGTAATGTGAGTCATGGTATGGAAAGGTTGAGAACTACTCTTCAAGCTCTTCCTACATAACATACTGCCCCTCTCAGAGGTGGCTGCCCCCTCAATTTGCCATATCCATGGGACGGCTTTGGATACATATAGTTTGTCTCGTTACTTTGGTCAGACACATGGCAGGGCAGCATATTCCAAAATTTCTAAATGTCATTAACCTCTTCCTTTACCAAATTCCTGTAAAGCAAACTTCTTTAGATCATTTAATCACTCATCCTTTCTGCACCAGCTTCTGGGTATTTAAGCCAATTCATTTATTTACAGTTTATTGCCACTGAATATATATATATATATATTCACCAAACAATTCACTCTCATATTATGTTTAAGTCAAAAATTCTTGGGCAAACACCAGCACAGAATATCTTAAAGCTTACTGTGCCATTATTGAAGAAAAACCATTCTGGACAATTGCACAGTGGGTGTGTGAATGCAAATGTTAACTAATCTTTGTGATCAGCTGTCATTCAATCACCAAATAATTAATTTTTTAGCGCTTATAGCACACGACCACTGTGGTTGCAGGCTGAATCCAATCCTGTTTATTGCAAGCTTTCTTTTATAGTTTTTCTCAACATTACATAACACAATTAGGCTATAATCACACATCTACGGATTGGACAAGAAGGAGAATCATGGGTTTATCACATGTATAGCCCCACACCAATTGGTTCAACTGTTCCTTACATAAGGCCATGATTTGTTTACCTGGCAAGTGTCCCATCGTGACCCTTACCTCCTCATGGAACTTTTCGTTAGGTTGGTGTATTGATGATACATCCCCACAGGTATGAAATTCAAATATTTTTCATGTTTCTAGTCTAATTTGAAGATTCAAAAACAGGAGCGCCTGTTCGACTGGTGCACAAATTTGCCTTTATCACATTAATAAAACCCTGTGCTATGCATTTACTTGTGCAATACATTTACTAGGAATCCTTGTTATGGAAGCAATGATATATGCAAATTTGGACCTTAGTTATAATCATACCTTTGTACTAAAGAAATGTGAGACCTCTGCAGAATAAAACCTTAAATTCTTATTGCAGCTGTAACTACCACAGTACTATAAATCCTGGCAAAGTCAAGTCAGAACCAGTAGCTGAATTTTCTTTAATCTAGCTCAATGGTGGAGAAACACACAACGGAACCCCAGCAAACAACACTAGGATTAGACACTATTTTACTGCAATGTCTGACAAAATTTCCTAAAATATTTAATTAACTTTAGGAGAAACAAATAAATACGCACATTTCACAGCCTCCCAGCTAGCTAACAAGTCTCTGCTGTGAAAAGGGATATTAATACTTTTCACAGCAGACTTACGCAGCCCTGGGGACAAATTAAGCCCTGGATAGGGAGATGGATAGGCAGCAGGAGCTAGAGCCTGAAGCCTGAGGGATGGGGCACCAGGAAGGAGCTTGAAGCCCACCACTCCATCATACTAGGGCTGAAGCCCGAGCCCCACAACCCCTGGGAAGGTGGGGAACTCACAGGTTGCTTGCTCCTCCATGGTTGTGCCCCAGGTGGCTCCAGAGTGGGGCAGCCCCAGCAACCAACACCAAGGTGGCACATCCAGAACCAGAACTGTGACCTGGACTTAGTAATAAGACTGCTGAAAAAACCTTCCAGTTTTTGTTGCTCCAACCTGATGGAATTGCAGTTAGCACAGACACTTCCCTTTCTTCCTTTGTCTCACAGGCCACACCAAAGGTCTGTGCGCCCAAAGCAACAACAGAATTCCAAAGTAAAAAGTTGTTCTGATGATTTGCCCAAAAGTACAGCCTGACCCCATTGAAATTACATGGTAGTTAGAATTAAAAGTATTATGTTTATATCAATTCTCTGGACCAAACAATTGTCACACACTCTATGCCAGGCTCAAAATAAATATTTTAATCTTTAAAAAATGGTTTGGATTCAGTTCAAGATTCAGATACCGATTTGGTTCATTTAATATTTCATCTTAAACACTCTGTGCAGCTCTCCTCATAGTTCAGAGTTACTGGGAAAAGAGTACAGGCGTTGGTGTCCCATCTTGCAATGTGCAGAGGAAGATGAGAACCTCCTCCTGGGGCTTTATATTTACCAGCTCTATGGCACAGAGAATATGGTGAAAGACGCAATAAACAATGAAACGGTGTTCTCTGAGAGAATAGGCACAGGAACTTTGATAGTACTGAAAGTCTGATACCTTGCTAAATCAGGGCCCAAGTTATCTAAGCACCTGACTAATAAAGGAGTCACATTGAAATAAATAGGACTATTTATATGCACAAAGCTAGGCATGTTAAAATGGTAGCTCACATTTGGTTCCCTTTGAGTGAAATACAAATAAGCACCTCTTTTGAATGCTGGGGAAGGGGAGAGCACTTCATAATCACATAAAAATAGAAGTGAACAGGCAAAAACTTTTGAAATAGGAAAGATCACTTGGGAGTATAGCAAGAAAGACTTTTTGATATTGGAGCAGGGTATGTGAATGCTAGGTGAGAACTACTTATCATTGGTTAGTGCTTGATGCTTTCTTATACCTGGTTTCACACAAGTCACCCCTTCTCCAACGCTCTCTACAATACCAGCTGCTTCGTGGCCAAGAATTATTGGAAAAGCCACAGTTAATGCACCACTCATGACATGGTCATCTGAGCGACAGATCCCTGTGGCCAAAATCTGTAGGGAAAACAAAGAATATTTCAATACGTAAGGAACCAATTTTTCAGCTTTTACCTGTATGATATGATATATTTTGTATCCAGAGAAGTGAGTATAACCATAATAAACCTAAGACATGATCCCTAAGACTGCTTATTTATCAGACAGAGATCATAACTTTTAGTGTTTTTGCACAGCAAGTTATGGCCTTTGTCATCCGCCACACTCTTCCATAAATCTTTACTCTTTTTTGGGTCCGTGTAGTTGAAAGCTTGTGTCTTTCACCAACAAAAGTTGGTCCAATAGAAGATATTACCTCATCCAGCTTGTCTCTCTAATATTCTGGAACCAACACAGCAGTTTTAAATAGCCTGCATAATTCAATACGAGTTCATCAGATAGCAACCACTCTGGTGGCAATATTTGTAAGATCAAGCCCTACATTTCTATAGCACAAACATAACTGGCACCGCTACAGTATGTAATTTACAAAGTTCATCTTTTTCCTACCTTAATGCGAACTTAACTTCATGGTTTCTTAGGCTCCCAGGCAACAGCGGCTTTGCATTTAATGACCTATGAAAACAGCAAGGAAAACAAAATGGCATTTGTGTATGTAGCACCTTCCCCAAGGTGTGGCTCAAGCCTCCTCCCTGGTGCTTTGTACTTAAGAGTTGCTTCTCCCCTCTACTCACCAGGGTTGGGTCTTGGGTTCTTTTTCTGACACCTGGTGCCTTCACCCCAGGTGACTCTTCACCTTGTCCCTTGGAAAAATGAATAATGCTATCTCTGCTGGTAAGCGGTATAAAACCTATGTAACCCCTTCAGATTTAGACAGTATGGCTGCTTTAAAACCTTGTCCTGAGGCAGAGGAAGTGCTGATTGTCCAAGGGAGAGGGAGCTGAAAGAGGACAGGGACATGTGGGTGTCTGTACAGCAAGCAGACCCCCACATAGCGAAGCAGCTGAGAACCAGCCTGATGCATGCAAGAGACAGAACTGCTGACTTGGGACATCCCAGAATGGGAGCCAGGAGGACCACCATGCCAGTAAGGAATCACCTCAGAAGGACAAAGCAGAGCTGCACCTAGTATCGCTGTCACTCAGACAGACTGTATAGGGCCATGAGTACTGAGGCTTATGACTACACTGAGAATATGGAGAAAGGTTGTAGCCAGTTAAGTGGGAGGATTGTCGCTCTGTGAGAGAGGTAGAAGAGGGCACCAGAGGGGAAAGTTTACTGGTGCTGAAGATGACCAGGAACACTCAAGATTCACTGCTGCACTGGAACTCTGCCAAGTATTCCTGAACTCTGAGTCTGGACGCAGTGCTCAACATCTGTCCTTTTATATTGTGATAGCACTGGGCTGCCGGATCTTTGTATTGGATGTAATCATTTTACTTCTCCCCCTATATTTTCCCTTGTTTTTCCTCCATTCATCCTTCTATAAATAAATATTTCCCTTTCCTATATTCATTGTACTATTCCACTGTGCGTGTGTTTAGTGTGTGGGGGAGGGGGGAGAAGAAAGGGGTAGAACAAGTGTCTCTGGGGTGGAAGGGAGTTTCCCTGCTGCATTCGTGCAGGGGCCTGTTCTTGGCCAGAACCCGTCCCACAAAGCAGACTCCATCTGGGCCACGAGGGCATTACAGTTACGCCCAGTACACAATAAACAATACATTCCAGCAAAGGAATGACACACCCAAAAATAACAACAACACAAAAGGGGACTTTATTTGGAGCTGGAAAATAGGATCTGGGGAAGAAAAAAGTTGGGGTTAATTAAGTATTAAAACATCAGCAAATCAACCAATTCTCCACCTACTAACACTCAAATCTTCACCACCCCTAACTCCCTTCCAGGCACCTTCCCCAGAAGATGGTATGCTAGAGATGAGTCTGGGGACATGTACAGCAGCCCTGTGAACAGTGGCTGGCTTAAACAAAAAGGGTCCTCTTGTGTCCTCATGCTGGGTCAGGCAGGCTCCTCTCCTGGCTTCCTGGTCAGAGTCCTACACTATCACACTGTCTTAAGTACAGTTAGGTGTCTCTGAATCATACTGGTTTTCTAAATTATGTGACTCAAAGGCATAACTACTTTGTCATCTGTCTGTCCATTAGTTGCAATGAGTGGCTGTGGTTGGTTTGGAATTTTTGAGTCATCTTCTGCATCCACCATCTGTAAGGTTTTCTCTGTTGATTGTTCTTTCTGAGGAACAAACTGCAGACGTTGATGGGTTATGCTGAACTCTCCACTGTCAGTCTTGATCACATATGATCTTGGTACTGAATTCTTTTTCTTTATGACAGATGCAGTTGTCCATCCTTTTTCTCCATCCAATTTGATATAAACATAGTCACCAAGTTCTAGACCCAGCAATTCTCTGAGTGACATTTGTTCTAAAAGTGTTCATAAGCTCTTTTGGCCTTTTCATCCAATCTGGCTACTCTTGAGCAAGGAATGGCTCTTCCTGCTGTAGGATTGTCTTGGCTGTCTACACAGATCTCTCAGCCTTTCTATCTGCTTATGGATAATGTAGGCTGCTAGTAATAGGATCAAAATTATATTTTGTTTGGAACAACTTAAATTCTGCTGCAGTGAATTGTGGTTTGTTGTCCATCACTAGTTGCTCTGGAATACCAAAGTGAGCAAAAGCGAACTTCAGTTTCTCGATAACACGGTGACGTGGTATGCCTTTCAAGTATATTCTTTCTATATACATGGAAAAAATATTCCATGATGACCAGGTAATGACGTCCTCTGAATTTGCATAAATCTGCAGCTAGTCTCTTCCAACATCTGCCTGGTAAAGGTCGTGTTATTAAAGGTTCTTTGTGTCACATTGGTCTGTTAGTTCTCCAGTGTTCACATACAGATGCTTTATTCTTTAAGTCCTTGCTGATGCCCAGCCATCACACTGACTGGTTGGCCCGTTCACAACATTTAGTTATTCCTCGATGTCCTTCATGGATGAGGTTTAGGATTTCTCCTTTTATTTCATTTGGAATTGCAATTCCCTTTAATTTTGAGTCCACTTGACTCACTTACTTGTACACGCACTGCAAAGTAGTCTCCTGTTAATTCCTTAGTTTCTTTTAGATACTTGAGTCAGCTGCCCCTAATGTAACTTAGAACTTCCTGAAGTTGTATGTCTGTCAAGATTGCTTTTTGTAGCTTGAGTAGTCTCTCTTCTGACACTGGCCTATGTGTGTTCACAGCACCCATGTATGCTTCTACGTCATCTTCGAGCTCATGGGCAGTTGAATGTGATACTGGGCTCCATGACTGAGTGTCTGCTACTACCAAATTTTTCCCAGAAAACACTTAGCTATTGGGTTAAATCTCATTAACCTTAGCAACAGATGGCATTTCAGCAGTGCTTGATCCAGGTCTTTTCCATTAATGAATGTTACAAGTGGTTTATTGTCTTATCAGTGTAAAGAAATCAAGTTTGCACGAGATTTGTAAAAGTTCTCATATGCTTGCGCATATCATTTTTATGCTTCTGAGAGTGTGCAAGAGCAAAATGCAACCGGTTTCAGAGCCATGTTGTTGCAACAATTCACCACCTAGGCCATAACTGCTTGTATACATACTGACCATTGTGCGTTTGTTAACATTGTTGTACTTGAGAATGGGAGCTGTTGAGATTTTTTTTTTTTTTCTTTTTGAAGGCAATTTCTTGATTTGGTCCCGTGACGGGGAATACCTGCCCCACACTGGGCTGGAGGGGGTTAATCCCATGCTATGGGCTGAGGTAGCCATGCCCCTTCACACCTGTTGGGCATGCTCCGACTGGAACTTCAGTATAAGAGGGAACAGCTCAGCTCAGTCTGGGCTGGCAACAAAGTATGGCTTTAGTACACAGAGTCACCGTTTATTTTCATTATAGAAAGTTCCAGGCTATTTTAAATAAAAACTTAATGTCTCTTATAGCGTTCCTCATTTGAAGGTGCGTTGTCTCTCATTTTGAAGGTCACTGTCCCACATTTTAGAGTCTGCAGCTTCAGAGGTGTGAGTCTGGCACTCCAGGAGCTGGCAAACTCCAGTCTGGGTTTACATGTGTACAAAATTACTGACACTGGGTCAGATCCTGCATTCCTTTTTTTGTAATCAAAACTCCCAGTGAAGTCTTGAGTGTATATTGGTTTTGGGAGTACTACCAAGAACGCAGGATCGAGTCATTCTGCATAAGTGAGAGGATACACTGAAAGAAGATACCGTATAACAATTTTTCTAGCTCATAGCACTCCTTTTTTACCAGCTTTCTGTCTCAGATGGCCCTCATCAACAAGATTTCTGAACATCTCCCAGTATTATAGCATAGACAAGATAGTGATTTTTCTCTCACCTCCCCCTAGCAAGTAGTTCTATGGTTTCTTGTTTTGGTGGGAGGTATTGCCTCCTCCCCCCCCCAAACTGTGATGTCATGGTGGTCAGGCTAGGTCAAAATGCAGTAGCTAAAGGTGCTGAGGTCATCATGATATCACCAAAGAATGAATTCCAGATTCATAGTCAGTTGCTGAGAAAGCTTTGTCTTCTGCACAGACAAATTTCACATTTGAGGCTTTGACCTATTCCTCCAATATCCATATCCATGCAGCCTATAAACCCCACTCTTCTCTTTAAAAAATTGCATCCAAAAATACACACACACACACACACCCCTAACAAAACCCATGGTAAATATAACCAACTACTTAGCAACTAAATTGTATGTTGCCCTCCTTTCCCCCATATTTTGTTTATTTTAATTCTTTGGCAGGAACCTTGCAAAACATATTTGCAAAATACTATACAAGTAAGTTAAAAACAAACTTAGGACAAATTTTGTTGGTAAAATTATTCAGGAGGAGAAGTTCAGATACAGCTTCAGGGTTCTAACTGTCGAACCCAGCCAAAATAACCCATTTTTAGATCCTCTCTCTCTACTTCTTTTCATCATTTAAGAAATCAGGCACTTTATCTCCCGTTTGGAAGGAGGCTCTCCCTGCAGCCCCACTTATTTATAATAGGAAGATGTTAAAGGTTTCGATTTTCAGTCCCTGACTGGGGCTCATTGGTATATAATATGCATGCAGTTGAGCTAGCCCTTTGCAAATGCGAACAGTTGCACCCACATTAGAACAATTACAACACGTGGATCAGCAAACCAGAAACCAAATTCAGTCCCCAAATGTAGATCGATTGATGCAAAACCATTGTTGCGTCTCCCTCGTGCCTTGTTTTGTTGGTTTCTTCTCACTCACTGAGTGGGGCTCTTCCTCACTTCTGTGCTCCTAGTTTTTTGTTTGCTCACTTTCTTCCCACTTTTTTTCTGTGTTTGTTTTTCTCTCCTACCCTCGTAAAGGCCACACCTCTGCTGCTGCTCTGCACGTAGATCAGGGACTAGACACTAGAACAAAACTAGCCTTACGTAAATCAGGTTAACGCTGCTCCTGGCTGCTCTTGCAGGGCAAGAACACTGAGCAAGGACAGCATCTGGCTCCTCCCCTTGGGCTTGGGCAGGTTTGTCCTTGGGGGAATTTCTAAACTGAAAAGTGGCATGAGAAAATATGGAATTCTTCCATCAACTTCTGACCTTACTAAATGAGGAGAAGACAGAAAAATAAAGATCTTTGATGCTAGTTGTAGCAGGGTCAGTGAAACAACATTTCCCGGAGGGACTGTTCTTGGCAGGACACCAGGAGAACAAGGAATGTGGGGAATTAGGTTGGAAGCCGCTCAGCCACATGGACAGAGTAATCCCACAGTTTACATGAAAGTTCCACTTGTTCAATTTAATACGTGCTCAGCTTCATTGTTTGCTAACGAAATATGGCGTCAGAGCTGAGAGTTCTCTGCAGTGTAGCAGCCAGTAGCATGTGCCACGGAACATGGTCTGCAGCCCCCCAGAGCCCTTGATTTTACAGTGATGGAAGGAGGAGTTTGAGCTGTACACAGACCTGGCTGTGCTGGAGGATGACAACAGCAGGAAAGCAAAAGTGTTACGTTACCTTATTGGGAAACAAGGCAGAGGAGATTTGTACCACTCTGAAGCTCATCACTTCCCCAGGCCTCACAGCAGTTCAAGGAGCCCTGGGAAACTATTGCTTCCAAAAGCACAACAAAACTGGGGCGTGACAGAGGTTTTCCACAGAGACCAATGAGGGGCAGGGGATAGACCCGCTATGTAATTGCCTTATGCACAATGGCTGCTACATGCAATTTTGGGGAACTTGACAGACTCCCTGATTCAGGATGGGATGGTCCACGGCACTTATGATCACCACCTGTGAGAGCAGCTGCTCTGGGAAGGCAATCTCACATTAGACAGACACTATAGTAATGTAGGTCCACATTAGATTTGTGTGAATTATGGTTTTAAATTGAGTGGGGATATTAGCATGAATAGGCCCAAAGCACATGACCAAAAAGGATGAGATCATGAGAAAGAAAAGTATGAAACTTGTAGTGGCCCTTGGAAATACTAGTGTTATTTTAGCCCAAACCTTAAATAAGGGAATAGAAATAAAACACGGTTAATTGGGTACCAGGTGCAATAATCAGCTACATAAACTCCTTCATTTGGCCTTAGCTAAGGTCCAACAATTGGCAATGATATGGCTTGTTTGTTAAAAGGTAGATATAAAAAAAGTAACAGCTCTTAAAGGGTTCATTGGTAATACCTGCCTGACCAACTTGGAGTCAATCACTATGGGTCTAAGCACCCAGGACTTTAGCCTGTTTGTAAATATCTTGATCAAATGCTTATAAATGTTTTGTTACTGTTTGGATGTAGTAAATTGTTCCTTATTTAGATCAATTTTATAAATACCATTCATCCTTTGGATTTAATAAAGGAATTAATGCTTACATTAGTATTCTGAATTAGTACCCCGCATAAATAATATTTCCAACAGATGCTTACATGGGGAATACAATGGAAACGTCAATACCACAGACGTATGTGCAGTGAGACAGTCAGTCCTGTGTGGTCCCTTGACGAGGAGACCAAAATTATCTCAGACTATGTAACCAGCTGAGTTTGTGGTAAAAACAAGACTCCAGCTCGGCTATATGTTAGCAGTCTCAGGCTGAAAGGACGTGGGATAGGAGTCTGAACATCAATTCTTTGTTTTTAATGTTTATATAAAAATGTTTGGAAAATAGGGAAGATGCATCATTATCAGTGGAACTGGCCTCACACAGCCAATGTTTCCACTGGGAAATTACTGAAGGGACACCAACGGAAGAGGGAATGCAGGGAGCTAGGCTGGAAGCAACTCAGCTGCATGGACAGAGCAGTCCACAGGGTTTAATAAAGTTGCACCTGTTCAATTTAACCTGCATTCCACATCACACTTTATGAATGAAGCACTATTAATGTGAAAAAGGACTGAATAAACAAAGTCTGGACTTGACTTACTCTAATTTATGTTAGATTTTCCTTGGCACCACGTCGGAGAGTTGAGCACTTACCAATCTGCAGGCTTCACATTTTTTAAATAGCAATTTCTTTAGGATTTTTTTAAAATGGAGAAACAAAAATAAAGGAAAACAAACCTAAAAAGTTTCAGGCAGAGCTGGAAGTTTTACAAACAAAAAGTTATTTGGAAAAAAAATTTAAAAAGGTTTGTGCAAAACATGTCAATATTGTTAATATTTTACACTTTATGAAAAATGTGAACATTTTAAAAATTGAAAGCAAATATTAAATTTAAAATTTATTATCTATTTTTATAAAATGTTGATAATATTTTGGGGAGAAATTGAAATACATTTAAAAAAATTGGAAAAATGGTTCTATTTTGAAAGGAAAACAAGTTCAACATTTTGAATTTTTTTGCCACACTACTTTGATTTTTCTACCAGGCTTAGTTTCAAGTTTTGATCTAACTAATAAGACAAGACTGGTGCGGCTCAGGAACTGCCATCTGCATAGCTACTGAACAGCTGCTCTTCTCATGCTAGTCTATCGGCAGGACTTTCCAGGCTCCATTCTGCTGACCCTGAAGCTATTGAATGGCTAAAATGTGTGACGTTTACCTCAGCCCTTTAACATTTTTATTGTTTTTTTTTTTAATTGTTTTAACTCACTACTTTATATTTGAACCTTTTCCATCTTTATTGTTCCACTTGTGCATTCACTAATAATTAAGCTTCTAGTAACTACAGTAGATGTGGTTATTCAGTGGAAATACATTAATGTTAAACTATTTTAATGTATGTGCAGTATGTTGAACCATTATAAAAAATGATTGAAGTGTCATGTTTCCCAAGATACTTATTTTCCTAAAATAAGATCTTGAAGTTAAATCCAGGATTCTTGCTGCATGAAATATATTTAAATATTTTAAATTAACTGCGTTTAAAGGGGTCACTGAGTTACTTCTCTGCTGACATTTCCAGAATCACATTTCTGTAAATGATGAAAATTCATTTGAAAGAAAGAGTAGACTTGACACAAAAAAAACAAAAAACCTCTTTTTTAAAATTTAAATATCATTGTCTCTTGGACTTTTAAAGTGTGACTACTCCACTTTTAAAAGTTCATTCCATTGTAAAAGATTCTACCTATAGGCGTGACTTTTAAAATGGGAAATGCCACTGGAACCAGGAATTACTCTCAAAATATTAGCTGGTTAAAAAAGGAAAAAAACTAGTTTAACTAACATTTTCAAAGTTTCAAACTTTTTTTAATTTGAAAGATTTTGAAATGGATTCTTTGTTTTTATTAAAATCCGTCACTATTTTTTAAAAATTTCTGAAGTTTTTACCTAAAGCATTATTCAAATCATCATCAAAAAGGTTATGGACATTTATTGTTTACTGAAAAGGGGGTTTTCAGCAAATGAAAAAAATTGACTATTTTGACACTTCCTATTAAATAGTCTAAATATTAGAAAGACATGACATTTTTAGTGAAAAAAAGAATGTCTATGTCAAAAGATTGCATGGAATTTTTTTTTTTTTTTTTTTAAAGAACTTTTCAATGAAAAACTTGGTTACTAGCATCACTAAAATTAAAATGGACTTTAAGCATGCACACTATAGAAGCTAGCTAGTGTAATTACGGAAAATACCACAACGTTAAAAAATAAGCAACTTTAGCCCCAATCGTGCAAAGATTTAAGCACATGCTTAACTTTAAACACTGTGACTGGTCTCATTGAGAGCACTAGGATGACTCACATGGCAGAATATTGCCATTGACATCAGTAGCAGCAGGATCAAGCCCACAGTCCACCAAGTTAAGCGCATGTATATGTTTTTGCAGGACTGGGCCTTTATATATATATATATATATATATAATGCTGCCAAGCTCATCCCAAGGCCTCACCAAACCCTGACAAATGCACAGCTGAAAACCAGGCCGGCTCAGCTGTGTGTTAGTGTTAAGAGATGTTAAGTTTATAAGAATGTCTTTAGACCTGATGAAATGTTTGTAGGATGTACTGATCTCACTTATAACCTCCATATCCCATGGGATAAAGTTATATTGAATGTTTGCATGTAAATCTCTAACTGCGTAACTCAAACAGGAAAGCAGCATCAATTAACGTAAAGTGCTGGTCCTTCACACAAGAAGGGCCATTGAAACCAAATAAGCCACTGTGAAACATTAAAAGGCCAGAGACTTTGTTGACTGTGTCCTCCTCTCACACGCCCACCCATGAAGAAGAGATGGGTACAAACACTTGTCCTATGAGTCTGAACTCAGGGAGAAAGATATAAAAATCCCTGACCAGAAGGAACTGCATCACTCTGGTGCTTGGCATTCAGAGAGGGCAATATTTCTACACATAAGCAAGGGATCCTCAAGCTGCTTAGCTTGGATTAGCTCTCAAGAACACAGAATGCAGATCACAGCCGCGTCTATTGCCCTTTGGAACCGAAGATGGTAACTCATTTGTTCACCTGCTTTAACTTTGTAAATAACATTTCTTTTTTTAGTTAATAAACCTTTAGTTAGCTTATTATAGGATTGGCTACAAGTATTGTCTTTTGGTGTGAGGTCTAAGGTGCAATTGACCTGAGGTAAGTGACTGGTCGTAACCTGAATATTGCTTGTGATTTTTTTAGTGTAAGGGACCATCTATCACAAAGGCAAGTTTGCCCAAGTGGCACTACAGACTGGGTTACGCCAGGAGACTATCTGTAACTCCATGGGTAGGTTGCTATAGCGCTTGGAGTTCATGCTTCTTGGTTGGTGAAATCTAAGTGTAGAACTCCCAACCAATTTGGGGTTTGAGCCCTGCTTCCTCACAGTCTGCCCTGAGGTTGTCACTCATGCTCGTCAGCTACTCCAGACAGCTTGACAAATGCAAAAGGATTTTATCATCAGAGCGGTGAGAAAATACCAATTTTTGCTTAACAAAAATACAAAATAAGAAACATTTCCAATTAGTAATAAATCCTATTATCTTAACAAAAAAAATTAAGTTCTACAAAATAGCCGAGTGCAACAAAATAGTCCAGCCCCAGCACACTGACTCAAGCTGGGAATGACTGTATTCTTTATAGAGACAGACCTAATAAAAGTGCTCCATGAGGTCTGCAAGTTCACATGTCAGACATAAGGATGTCCAACATCAATTTACATCTGAGGTCAAAGATCACATTTTAAATAGAGATACAGGGCACAAGTGGGGGGGGGGGGAAGGGAAAGCTTTTATACTTTGGTCTTACATAGTATTCCATTTACCATGTGGTGATATGGATTTCACAACCTGCAAAGGGCAAACTTCCTGCACAGTTTATGAATAAAAGTGTAGCCAAAACCTCCAAACTATGAATTACAAATTCCTAACACAAACAAATATATTTGAACCCAATTCTTTCTGTATAAGTACATAAGGCTCCCTCTGAAGAAGTCCCACGGAGGTCAGTGGGAGCCCTAAGCAGGGGCGGCTCTAGGCACCAGCACACCAAGTGCGTGCCTGGGGCGGCAAGCCACGGGGGGGCGGCCTGCCGGTCGCCGTGAGGCCAGTAGTCAGGGAGGGAGCCTTCGGCGGCAAGCCTGCGGGAGGTCCGCCGGTCCCGCGGCTTTGGCAGCAATTCGGCGGCGGGTACGCCGAAGCCGCAGGACCGGCGGACCTCCCGCAGTCATGCCGCCAAATCCGCGTTACCAGCCAGACCTCCCACAGCTGCCTGACTGCCGTGCTTGGGGTGGCAAAATACATAGAGCCGCCCCTGGTATTAACATGTGGGGACTCCCTGATTGCTGTAACTGCAGATAGCATTCCAGCCATGTGCACACAGACTGGCTTCCCATCGCCACCTCTAAACATCCCTCCTGCAACCTGTGCTCCTCCCTCCCAGTTCCATAAAGGTTGCTGCAGCCATCAGCCCTTCAAATCCCCACCATCAAGCAGGTTTCAGTGTGCCCAGTCTCACTCTCCCCCACTAATCAAGCTTGCAAGGGCCTGCTTTACCCCCCTCCATCAATCAGGCTTGCATGCACCTGTCCCTTTATCCCTGTCAATCAAGCTTGTGTACACTCAGCTGACAAATTTCAACTCCCAGGCTTGTAAACATTAGCCCATTTATCCCTATGTCACAAATCTCTCTGAGCTCCCCTTCTTGGCAGTTCACCAGACACTGAATCCCCCTTGGACTTTCAGATTCCCTGGGTCTCAGTAGGTGGCAGAACTATTTCTTCCCTTGGCCTCCCTGGCACATTTCCTAGGCCCTGACTCTCACTCTATTACTTCTTCATGGAAATAGAATCCTGCAGCCTATCAGCCTTAGGCCCTCATAGGGCGACCAGACAGCAAGTGTGAAAAATCGGGATGGGGTGGGGGCGATAGGAGCCTATATAAGAAAAAGACCCAAAAATCAGGAGTCCCTATAAAATCGGGACATCTGGTCACCCTAGGCCCTCAGGACCAGCATGACACCCAAAATATTTTCATAGCTTAACATGTCTTCTATCAGAAATACACCTATAGGTGTGAGCCTTCTTGTTTACCTCTTCAAAGGACCATATGGTAGGTGTAGCCTAGAAGACCCAGGCACTTTGCACAGGATTCTAACACCCTATTGCTCTTTTCTTAATGACACGAGAAATGCAGAGATTTATACAAAAATAGTAAACCCGACATGAAACTCCCTGTCTCAGTTTCCTCCACACTTCAGGCCATTTTATGGGCCTGGATCATGGTCACTTGGGGCCACCCTACATCCTTCTGTTGCAGTGCATCACTTATACTGACTAAACACAAGTATTGACTAAAAATTACCCTAACTCCAAAATTTAAAAACATGGCACTAAAGCTGCCTGCTGGATCAGATCTAGTGAGGATCCACCTTTCCCCCACGTTTTCGGTAGGTAGATAGTGTTTATGGAGAGCTATCAGTCAACAATAGCACTACAACACAAATTTCAGCCATAGCCTAAACATCGGAGGCTTATGAAAAATGTCTGTCCCTTTGTAAACATTTTCAGAAATATTTGTACGTGTGAGTTTTTGTTCAAAAAGAATATTTGGGTAGAGACAAAGTTTAACGAGTACATTTGTAACTACACATTTTAAAGAGGATTCTCTCCAGAAAAGTTCACGTAGTCATCTTGAAAGCAGTTTGGAATTCAAAGGCAACAAATCAGGGAAGAGACAATTACATTGACTCAGGTGAACCATCATACAGAACAAGTAGTAAATTATGAATAGGGAATAGTCATAGCAAATATGTGGTGAGAAGATCCTGAGCAATCAGAGAGCAGAATGCAAGCCATTTGTCAAATCATATTAAATAAACACATTAACAAAATCTGAATTTGCAGATTATTTGCAAATAGGAAAAGGTGCCAAATTAATCTCTAATTATACATTCAAATAAAGATGGCTGACATATAGAGGAGAAAAAAAATCCCAAAAAAGTTTTCTGCTCTTTTTAATTGAAATTTAAATATACAGTATTTCATCAAATTCTAGTAAATATTTCACACAGCTGAGTCTGTATCTAATCTTTCCCAGAAACCAGGCTAATTGCTGAAGCAAGTATACCGAAAGACTGTCTTTACTTCCATTGTTTTCTTACTTTAACTTTTCTTATTAGGGTTCAGATTTTTAAATTTCTCTCTCGCTCATAAATATTCCCTCCTAAGCTTCAACTTGCCATGAAATGCACATGAAAAACTCCCATGGGAGACTGGGGTGTATAAGCCATGGGTCCTGTATTCAGTGTTTCTATATATATACACACACACACACACACACGTCATTCTTTAAAGTGACACTTCCAAGTAGTTTGGGCACAAACTCTGCATTATGATAAAAGAAAGCACCTGAGGAGATGGGGGAGAGATGTGACAGAATTAATAAACAGAAATATTCTTATTATATTTTCTTCCTTTCCTTTTTTAAAATTAATATAAACATTTTCAATTTTTGGATTGAAAATCATTCCCCCTTTACTGATGGAAACTCCAACATGACAGCCTAGTGCTATGGCATGAAAAAAAGAAAGTGAAACTGGCTACATAATGTGTAGCTCATTCAACAGACCACTTAAGTTTCAGTGTTTAAGCCTAAAAACACACACATTGAAATAAGAAAAAAGCACAAATGGTGAAAAGTCAATTACATTTGAAACTATAAACCTCATTCATTTATCTCAGGCTCTCTAGCATATTTATTACCTACCACATCATTTTTGGACAACTCCCTTCCATGTCACTACACTACATCATTGGGAACTACTCAGAAGTGCCCAACAAGACAACATGTTCATACAATTCAACCGAACCTGTTCCTCAGCTTTTTCCACAGCTGGTATCAGGTTCCTAAGTAAAGCTCCCCATTTCTCAGTGCCAGCACTGGCTCTAGGTTTTTTGCTGCCCCAAGCAAAAAAAAATTTTGGCTGCCCCCTTTTTTGTCTTTTACACATTTGCTCTTTGCAATTTTTTTTGTTTTGTTCCTATTATTTAGGAAACTGGAGAGAAGATGCAGGGTTGCATGGAAAGACACTGGTCAGTAGAAGAGTAATGTAGGATTTTAATGTTGTCGGTGAGCTTATCACAGAGTGAGACTTTCTGTGTTTAAACGTACGTGTATTATTGTGAGATGCCTCTGACGTTGCAAGATGAAAAAGCAGCAGAGATTGATCCTGGGTTACTGGAGCACACCAAAGCACCTCGGGTGCTAGAAAGGGGAAAGCGTAGGGAGAAAAACTTAAGGCTCTTTGGATCCGCTTCTCATCCTGAGTCAACTCCTTCCGGTGACCGTTTTCTCAGCCCCAGACCGCCCCCCTGAGCCAGGCTTGTGGCTCAGATCACAGCCTGGAGAACAAAAGCCACAACCAGGGACGGGGCTAAAGAGCAGATGTGTGCACAGTGCGGGGGAGGGGGGGAGGAGTGGGTGAAGTTCTGTCCAGCGGGCGCGAATCGCCTGGATGTAGAAATACCTGACGGGCATCATGAGCTCCGCTTCCGGACTCCAAACCAGGCTCTTCTCTGCACTGACAGAGGCTGGAGGAGCCTCCGCCACTTGCAAGAGCAGCAGGAGGAGAAGCTGCAGTGGCAAAGCCTCTCCCAGCAGCAGCTGCTGCCATGATGGGAGCACAGAGGCACAGCTGTGCCCCATCCTCCTGCCCGGCACAGAGGTGCTGGGGGATTATCCCCCTCTGCGCGCGCTCCACCAGCCAGTTCTTCACCCAGTCGCATGGCGCCCTACTTTGATGGTCGCATGGCAAAAAGTGCACCTAGTTGCAAAAGGGGAGGGTTGCTATTCCTGTCCTCACACGGGCTCCCAGCCAAAAAAAAAAAAAAAAAAGCGCAGGGTGGCGGAGTGCCGCCCCTTCGAAAGTGCCGCCCCAAGCACATGCTTGGAGTGCTGATACCTAGAGCCGGCCCTGCTCAGTGTCCTCTGTCCATCCTCTGGTAATCCCTACAAACAAGGTTTTTCCTCCCTCATTTTTCAAATGGTCAGGAAATTGCATGAGATTAATAGCTGTCTGGCCCCAATCTCCCACAGGAATTATTTCCATGCCTTATCAAATTTTCAGGGGTCCCTACAGCATTACTCCCTCTTAAAGCTTGGAAGGAAGGAAGGAGACAGCTAGAACATAGCAGGTTTTTAGGATTTTCAGTGTCACACAAGATAGGGAAAAGAACGAGGCGTACTTATGGTGACTGATACAGACTAACACAGCTACCACGCTGAAATCTGTCAAGATGGGGAAAGTTTTCCATCTTCTGGCAAAATGAAGGAACAGCAGCTTTACACATCACTCCACTGCTCTTGTCTGCAGGGTCTAGCAAGAAGCAGCTCTGCATTAGTTCACCCCCTCCCCGCATCTTCCCAAATTCATTATCATCACTTCAATGCACGGATATTCTTACTAAGGTAACAGACAGTCATACCCAACAATGCTAGTTACAGGTACTTGGGAGTAGACAGACAGGTCCCTACTCTAACCTGTAACTGTCTGACAACTGTGAGTCATCATACTCTTCTTACCCTTTACATTTTTTTTATCTAATGGGGAAGGGAGGAACCTAAAGAAAGAAATGTACGGTTTTATTAATATTTAAAAAGGGATTCTTTTTGATTTTGATCTTCTGATTGGATATTCACTTCCTTAACTAAAAAGTAGGAAACTGAAAGTAAAAAGAAAACTAGAAAGTGAGGAAAGAAAAACCTTCTCCTACAGAATACTTCCATTCAGAGACATGGGTCTAAAACACAGAATTCTATGAAAGACCTTGAACGGGCACCAGTTGCTCAAATTCTGCACTAACACAGGGAATCTAAGACATCATCATGATCAGGAGGAGTTTGCTGCAATTTTGGCTTATGCTGGTCTTCTCCATTGAAATCTCATGTCCAGATTGTAACAGGCTTCATGTTCTACAAACCAGAATGAACAGTGAGAGTTTAGAGCGTCTGGAGAAAATGGGTGGAAACTTTCCCTTCCAATGTCTAAATGAAAGGACAGCTTTCAAGCCCAGAGATCTGACTGTCCCAGCAAAAGAATACCAAGGTGTGACATTATTGATATAATCAGGGACCATATAGAATATGGTTGCAACCACGGTCCTGTAGTGGCACCAAATCTTGTATAAAGGGGCTCAAATGAGGTGTCTTAGAAAAGGGTATAGTTCGCTGGTTAGGATTATGCTGTCTATACATGTGTAGTAACAATTTTGTAGTTGAAGTTATGAATATTGGCTCTATACTGTCTGTATTTCAAACTTATGCTATGCTTCTGGGAGACATCCCAGACAAGTTGGTGTTAGCTCTGCCTAGCTCTGCCTAGCCTGCTTGATGGCCCATTAAGAAACCTTTAGATTCTGAAGGATTGGCAACAGCGTGATTTATGGGCAAGATCTGATTTGTATATTGACCTGGATCTGGGGCTTGGTTCTTTGGGATCAAGAGAACCGTTTTTCTTTTATTGGGGTATTGGTTTTCATAACCATTTGTCCCCATAACAAGTGGCACTGGTGGGGATACTGGGAAACTGGAGTGTCTTAGGGAATTGCTTGTGTGACTTGTGGTTAGCTAGTGGGGTGAGACCAAAGTTGTCACTGTCTGGCTGGTTTGGTTTGCCTTAGAGGTGGAAAAACCCCAGCCTAGGGCTGTAACTGCCCTGTTTGAGCAATTTGTCCTGAATTGGCAGTCTCAGTTGGGTCCCGCCAGAACCACATCATTACACAAGGTAGTGTGGAAGCAGAGAAAGAACTGACAGGAAGGAGATGCAATGCATGACAGTTCGTTAGCAAGAGTTAGGCTAACTGTAACCCTAATAACGCGAGATTTGTAGAAGTGAGGAATGTGTGAGGCGAGTGGGAAAGAACTGTGTGAGAAGTTGCTGCGACCTTGTGTAGATAATATGGAATGTAGACTAAGAGTCTACATTAGTGAGCAAAACAAGATATCAGAATGACCTATGTATAAACAAAATGCAACTGTTGCTCATTATTGTCTGTAACAAAAGGTATAAATGCTTGCTGTAATTGTTTACCTGTTGAGAGACCTGCTTAGCTCTCTCCCTCTGCGCAATTGTGAGAGTTAATAAAGCATCTGACTTGCTGTACCTAAACAAATAGTGAGAACTCTGTTTTTCTCCGACAGTAGCCATCCAAGATCCTCCAAGAGCGCTTCCATATCTTTAACAACAATCTCACCCAAGCTCCCTGGAATGGGACTTCCATAAAGGAATTCCAAAATGGACTTCACCAGCAGATTGAGAAGCTGGAGATGTGTTTGAGTGCTGAGATGGAAAAGGAGATAACCTACCCAGGAAATGAGAACCTCCTGCTCACTAGCCTGAAACTGAAGAGATACTTCCAGACAATAGACGATTTCCTGAAAGAAAAGCAATACAGCCTATATGCCTGGGAGATCATCCGTGCAGAAATATCCAGATGTCTTCTAATTCTCGACATTCTCTAGGAAAAAGACTTTTTCCTAGAGAAACTCAAATAATATTCTATGAATAAAACAGCTGAAGAGAGATGGGTCATAATTTTATAATTCTTATTACATAGGGCCCAATCTTTCTCCCATAGGAATTTTACCAACACAGCTATTTCAAACTCATGTTAATAAAACTGTTTTAGAGTAGCATATAGTTTAGTGCTTCCTTACCACACACACAATGTTCTATATGAAAAATATACAAATATATCATAATTGATAACTAATGACAAAATATCATCCGTTGATAATTAACCATACCAAATAGAACTTTGCCCAGTAAGCATCTGTAGAGGAGCGGACTCACCCCTGCAGTGCCTCCTGCTGGTGACTTCCGGGAATTAGCTTGTTCCAGCTCCGGAGCGCCCTCTGCAGGGCAGCGATCCGCCTGTCCTCTGGCCCCCGTGTCCCTCCCTGGACCCCGATGCCCTTTTACCTGGGGTGCTGCCCCCTGGCAGTACCCCCCCTTAGGGTCTCCCACTCCCAGGGGAACCCCCACCCACTATCCCCACTTTGCCTCAGTCTTGGCTACTGCCCAGTCTCCATCTAGCCCCCGTTCACTGGGGCAGATTGCAGTATAAGCCACTCATCACAGGCAAAGGGGTTCAGACCTGCTGCCTCTGCCTACCCAGGGGCTGCCCCCTGCAACCAGGGCCGGCTCCAGGCACCAGCTTAACAAGCAGGTGCTTGGGGCTGCCAAGGGAGAGGGGCGGCACCTGCGGCAATTCAGGGTGGCAGGTCCCTCACTCCCTCTAGGAGCGAAGGACCTGCTGCCGATCGTGGCTTCCCACCACCCCCCAATTGCCGCCGCCGGTCGCGATTGTGGTTTTTTTTTTTTTGCTTGGGGCGGCAGAAATGCTGGAGCCGGCCCTGCCTGCAACCCAGTACCTAATAGGCCTTACCCTAGGCCTGCAGCCTGGGGCTTTCCTAGGCCAGAGCTCCCCAGCTCCCTTGGCCTTTCCCCAGCCCTGCTCCACTCTAGGCACTTAGTTAAGCTCCCTACAGCCAAGCCCTTCTCTCTCTGAACGCAGAGAGAGACTGTCTGCTTGAGCTCCTGGCTCAAGCCTTTATAGGGCCAGCTTGGCCCTGATTGGGTCGTGGCCCCAGCTGAGCCTGCTTCCTCCCAATCAGCCCAGGCATCTTGCCCTTCCAAGGCTGTTTTAAACCCCTCAGGGCAGGAGCCAGTAACCACCCCATTACAACATCTTAGCTGGGGAAAAGAACAGCAACAAGCCCACTTTTAACAACTGCCTAGTAAGAGAAAATTCCAATCAGGACACCAGAAAATTGACCGGCTGTGTGCACACACTTCTATCCCACCATCGAATTCTCTTGGCCAAGGCTACTTATTCTGCTTTTCTTTGTTCTGTTTACATTTCAACAACTTTGGGGGGGAAAAAAAAGTCACAAGATCATAAGTGTAGTAAGGATTTATGATTTGACATCTGGTTAGAAAAAGATGGTCTATATTTGGAATTTGAAACTCTCCATGTTTGAACCATTCCCCTTTTTCATTTCAGCACATGATGCTTCATGTAATGATGTTATGAAAACAGCTGAATGAAACTACACCTCCACTGGAGTGGTTTGTCTCTAAGTTGATTCTACAAGCAGTTCCTTTCTAGACTCTTATCAGTCTGTCTTGCATTAAACAAGGGATCGACTCCTACAGAATTCCAATTGCACAATTCATATACTACTTGCCATTATCAGATTGATTTACTCACATGAGAAAATGTAAAACAAAAGATATTGCTGAAAATATGCCAGAAGACAACATACCCTTTGAACCGAAGGAGAAAAACCTTATGATTTCCAAATCGTTGATGTTAGCTGTTTGCTGTGAATTTTCCTTGGGCTGCTCTTAAAAATGAAATCTCACCTCTGAACTATAACAAGCTTCACTTCAGCATAACAGATGTGAACCAGGTCAACTTCCAGACAAAACAGAAGGGTAATTTTCCTGTAAAGTCAGAAAG
Organism: Malaclemys terrapin pileata; assembly: GCF_027887155.1. Classification (NCBI taxonomy): domain Eukaryota; kingdom Metazoa; phylum Chordata; order Testudines; family Emydidae; genus Malaclemys; species Malaclemys terrapin. The sequence continues at coordinate 98,332,704 of NC_071509.1, forward strand.
AAGAGAGGGACTTTATGTGGCCCAAAAAGGTTCTCAAGCCTTGGCAGAAAGAGACTGCCAAGTGGCCATCCAGGAAATCCTCGAACAGATTTGCTACATCTCGTGTCAAATTCCTTCTTAAGCTGCCTGGAATGACAGTCCCATTCAAAGATCCGAACATGGACTCATAAGCAAGTGGAGCTTCTGGAGGACTGTTTTGCTTCAAGCATAAAAAGCAAACAAGAGCATCCCAAATTCTAGGTCATGTATAATTAAGAGCACTGGAATTATAAACTATTGCTACTATATAGTCTCCTCTTGCACTGTGAAAATATTTTCAGATCATTTTACTGGATTTGAAACAGTATTTTGGTGCTGATCTACTTTTATTTATTGATAATATTTATTTATTGCTCTTATTTATCATTTTCAGATGTATTTTATAATATTTATTGTATAAATATTTATTTATACAAAATAGCAGCCTACCGCAGTAGTGATTTTTATTCATTCTATATTTAAAACAGCAAAGATCCAATAAAAATCTTATCTTGTTCTGCCTTAAGACTCCAGTTCAGCAAAGGATCTGTCAACATTTGGCTAAGGTTAAGTGCACGAGTCTTATGTTCACGTGTGGATAGGGTGACCAGATCACCCAAGTCAAATATCGGGACGCGGGGGGAGGGTGACGCGGGGGGGGGGGGGGGTGCGAGCACTTCCGGGCTCCAGGCTCCGGCGCATTTCCTTGTTTGTCCAATGTCCTGACCGCACGTCAGTCAGGACGCGGGACAAACAAGGAAATATCGGGACAGTCCCGATAAAATCGGGATGTCTGGTCACCCTACGTGTGGAAGTACCTTGTAAACATAAACTCCGATTCAGAAGTGATTCCATAGGAAAATAGGTATGGTCAGGGCTGCCGGGAGCGGGTTTGGGCCCTGGTGAAAAAAAGGAGTGATAAAGAGATTGGTATTCCAAGGGGAAGACTTCAGACTGTCACAATACAAAATTGCTTGCCCCTCCCTCCCACTAATGAGATGTGCGTATGAACTTCCTCCCAATTAGTCAGGTTTCCATATACACAGCCTCCCTATCCACCACCTTTCAGACTTGTGTGGGCCTAATTTACCCCCTCCATCAGTCAGACTTGGGTGCACTTGCCTCACAATTGACATCAATCAAGCTTGCATGTACCCAGTCCCTCCTGCTAAGGTTTGTAAGCACATGGGGCTACCATAGGCGCCGACTCCGTGGGTGCTCCAGGGCTGGAGCACCCATGGGAAAAATTAGTGGGTGCCCTGGCCACCCTCTGGCCAAGCTCCCCTCCCAATCCCCCTGCCCCACCTCACCTCCTCCTCTAATGCCTCCACCTCCTCCCCTGACTGTGCCGCATCCCTGCTCCTCCGCCTACCTCCCAGCACTTGCCGCCACCAAACAGCTGTAGCAAGCTCCGGGACGGAGGGGGGAGGAGCAGGAATGTGGCGCGCTCAGGAGAGGAGGTGGAGAACAGGCGGGGCCAGGTATTTGGGGAAGGGGTTTGAATGGGGGTGGAGACCCTGGGGGAAGGGGTTGGAATGGGGATAAGAAAGGCAGGGCAGGGGTGGAGTCGGGGCGGGGCTAGCAGTAGAGGGGGCTTGAGCACCTACCAGCGCCAATACAGTCGGCGCCTATGGGGGCTAACCCTTTTGCCCTCCCCCTACCGGCCTAAAATCAAGCTTGTGTGCTCATGGACTGCATGTTCCACCAACAGCCAGTTTTATGAGCACAGTGCGTCAAAATTTCAGTTGTAATGTGAATAATGACTAAAAGTTACCCTAAACCCAATAATTTAAAACTATTTGAAAAACAAAACAAAACTAGCCCTTAGACCGGACCTAGTGAGGATCTACCTCTCTACCAAATCTGGGTACGTAGATAGTATTCTGAAGAGTTGCTACTCAACCATAGCACTGCCTAGGACAAATTTAAGCCAGACACTAAAACTGGAGATTTCTTATTTAAAAGTTTTTAAAAGAAGTCAAACAGCCACTACATTAAATGTTCCAATAGTATAAAAACAAATTGGGTGTGAATTCTCACAATGATTGTCAATCTCCCTTTAGAGAAAAAACAGGAACATATTCCCCACGGGCAATCCCTTTTATAATGCAACCGAAAATACAGAGTTGCTAATAGGAGCCTCTGTACATTCAAAGTCAACAGATGGCGCCACTGCAGAAGCCTTTGCTTGTCTTTCCTCTGAGGTTCTAAAACAGTTCTGATGTGGGCCTAATCTTACAAAAATTGTTCTATGGACCCTTTCCTCACCTCTTCGAGATCAGGTAACACCTTTGTGGCAGGTACAGCAAATGCTTCCAAAGAAAAGTAGTACTAGGAACATATTGACAGTAATTTCAGTACTAGGAACGTGAGATCTGCCTGCTCACTGAAGACCACCATCAGGTCCTCCATGTGCCACCATCGATACATAAACCTCAACTTGGGACCTGCTGGTTTAGAGGCACGTACAAGGAGTTAACTCTTACAACAAATGCCTATCCTTTCTTATGGTGCAGGTTTTTTCAGTAGCTGTGCCTATCGGTAGTAGTAGTACTTTCCTGCTCAAGTCTCTCTGCCTTCTTTCATTCCTTGGTGGAGTGGAAACCTACAGGTTATATTGACAAAACACAATTACATTAAAATGAGAGCAAAAAACAAAAACAATAGACTGTATAAACAAGTCAAGGATTATAAACAGATTGGTTCACAACCTCCAAGACGTATCCCCCTCTCCGGTGGTACGTGGCAGTAACAGAGCATTTGGGAGACATACACATTCTTCTTCAAATTTCAGAGTAACAGCCGTGTTAGTCTGTATCCGCAAAAAGAAGAACAGGAGTACTTGTGGCACCTTAGAGACTAACAAATTTATTAGAGCATAAGCTTTCGTGGACTACAGCCCACTTCTTCGGATGCATATAGAATGGAACATATACATGCCTAGAACCCCGACCAGGGGTATTCTATTTGCTACCCAAGATCCATAAACCTGGATATCCTGGACGCCCCATCATCTCAGGCATTGGCACCCTAACATCAGGCTTGTCTGGTTATGTAGACTCTGTCCTAAGACCCTACGCTACCAGCACTCCCAGCTATCTTCGAGACACCACTGACTTCCTGAGGAAACTACAATCCATCGGTGATCTTCCAGAAAACACCATCCTGGCCACTATGGACGTAGAAGCCCTCTACACCAATATTCCACACAAAGATGGACTACAAGCTATCAGGAACAGTATCCCTGATAATGTCACAGCTAACCTGGTGGCTGAACTTTGTGATTTTGTCCTCACCCACAACTATTTCACATTTGGGGACAATATATACCTTCAAGTCAGCGGCACTGCTATGGGTACCCGCATGGCCCCACAATATGCCAACATTTTTATGGCTGACTTAGAACAACGCTTCCTTAGCTCTCGTCCCCTAACGCCCCTACTCTACTTGCGCTACATTGATGACATCTTCATCATCTGGACCCATGGAAAAGAAGCCCTTGAGGAATTTCACCATGATTTCAATAATTTCCATCCCACCATCAACCTCAGCCTAGATCAATCCACACAAGCGGTCCATTTCCTGGACACTACTGTGCTAATAAGCGATGGTCACATCAATACCACCCTATACCGGAAACCTACTGACCGCTACACTTACCTACATGCCTCCAGCTTCCATCCAGGACACACCACACGATCCATTGTCTACAGCCAAGCTCTAAGATATAACCGCATTTGCTCCAATCCCTCGGATAGAGACAAGCACCTACAAGATCTCTATCAAGCATTCTTAAAACTACAATACCCACCTGCTGAAGTGAAAAAACAGATTGACAGAGCCAGACGAGTACCCAGAAGTCACCTCCTACAAGACAGGCCCAACAAAGAAAATAACAGAACACCACTAGCTGTCACCTTCAGCCCCCAACTAAAACCTCTCCAGCGCATCATCAGAGATCTACAACCTATCCTGAAAGATGATCCTTTACTCTCACAGATCTTGGGAGACAGACCTGTCCTCGCTTACAGACAACCCCCCAACCTAAAGCAAATACTCACCAGCAACCACACATCACTGAACAAAACCACTAACCCAGGAACCTATCCTTGTAACAAACCCCGATGCCAACTCTGTCCACATATCTATTCAAGTGACATCATCATAGGACCTAATCACATCAGCCATACCATCAGGGGCTCGTTCACCTGCACATCTACCAATGTGATCTATGCCATCATGTGCCAGCAATGCCCCTCTGCCATGTACATTGGCCAAACCGGACAGTCTCTACGCAAAAGAATTAATGGACACAAATCTGACATCAGGAATCAAAATACTCAAAAACCAGTGGGAGAACACTTTAACCTGTCTGGTCATTCAGTGACAGACCTGCGGGTGGCTATATTACAACAGAAAAACTTCAAAAACAGACTCCAAAGAGAGACTGCAGAGCTAGAATTGATATGCAAACTAGACACAATTAACTCCGGTTTGAATAAGGACTGGGAATGGCTGAGCCATTACAAACGTTGACTATCTCCCCTTGTAAGTACTCTCACACTTCTTATCACACTGTCTGTACTCGGCTAGCTTGATTATCACTTCAAAAGTTTTTTTTTTTTTTTTTTCTCTTAATTAATTGGCCTCTCAGAGTTAGTAAGACAACTCCCACCTGTTTATGCTCTCTGTATGTGTGTATATATATCTCCTCATTATATGTTCCATTCTATATGCATCCGAAGAAGTGGGCTGTAGTCCACGAAAGCTTATGCTCTAATAAATTTGTTAGTCTCTAAGGTGCCACAAGTACTTCCATTCTTCTTCAAAGTCTAACTAAATCATTACCCCTATCGTGCAAAGGGGAACCTCAGGCCAATCATTCCATCACACTATTTTTAAGCTGGGCTACATATAACAAATCAATTCATTTCCTTAAGAAGCCATTGGGTGATTTCTATCATCTAGGATTTTAGGCCTTCCTGTGGGAAAGCCAACCTTAGGGGAATAAAAAGGGAGGAATATGCTACTAATAGATCCCCACTTAAGCTCACCATTATCCTTCCATTGGTAGGCAGGAGGAAATAGTGACAGGTTTGTCTCCAGCTTTCATCATAGAAACAGATGAGGCTCTGGTTTCTGTACAGAACACAAGGTGTTTCCACACAATGTCATTTTCGTGCCACTGATATCGCAAGCTACACCCACTAGAGATGTACTAGCACTGCCCCAGCCCAATGTGTGCATGCTCGCTAAAGGCCCCCCACGTGGATCACAACTGTACAAGGAACAACCCAAGAGAGAAGTATGTGCAAAAGCATTTTACTCCATGGCACCTCATCTCACTTCCATGTGGCACAAGTAAGAGTCCCGTGCAGATGGCTCTATCACTGCACGAATCCTCTGCAGCAGACTCTGAGCAGTTTGTAAGTAACTTCCCTCAAGCAAGAGACTAGCTGTTTGCATATATGCTGCAGGGGAGCTGGAACTAGGGGCACTGGGGTGCCCAGCATGAAGTAATATTAGCAAGCGAATGCACGGTTTCCATCAAACATGGGGTTTACAGTGTTGTTCAATGGCTTTCAGCATCCCCACTATAAAAATTGTTCCAGACCCCTGAATTGCTGTCACCATAGGTGCCAACCCCTTGGGGGCTCCAGGGCTGGAGCGCCCACTGAAAAAAATTAGTGGGTGCTTAGCACCCACCGGCAGACAGCTCCCTCCCTCCCAGTGCCTCCCACCCGCCACAATCAGCTGTTCCACGGCGTGCAGGAGGCGCTGGGAGGCAGAAAGAGGAGCAGGGATGAGGCACACTCGAAGGAGGGGACAGAAGGGGGTCAGACGAGGTGAGGAGGGGGTGGGGTGGGATGGGAAAAGGCAGGGCGGGGGTTGGGGAAGGGGTGAGGGCAGGACCTGGGGAGCAGCGGGGGCGGCAAGAGGCGGGGCGGGGGTGGGAGCTTAGGGGATGGGGGCGGGTGGGGCCGTGGGCAGAGTGGGGGGGGTTGAGTAGCCCTGGAACCCAGAGGAATCCGGCACCTGTGGCTGTTACTGTACAGATTTCCTGAAAAAGGTGATTTGGCTCCCCTCCCATTACCCTGTGTTTATTTTGTCACCTTAGCCTGTCCTAGTATTCACACTACTTATTTCCCTCTCTCCTCAACAGCTTCCCCTGAACTTCACCCTGGTGGGGAATACACATCTCCAACACTCACAGAAAGTAACCGGAGAATGGGAAACATTGCAGCCATGGCTATCTGGGGGGTCTGGTAAGTCGGCCAGAGTGGTGGAGGTACAGAACGTCACAGCATGAAAATGTTATGTTTCTTCGGGCAGAATTAGACCCTTGCTAGCTGAGCACCATCTTTCGGAAACCGGCCATCGGCGGGCGCCCCGCTCTGGCCTGGCGGCCATCGGCGGGCGCCCCGCTCTGGCCTGGCGGCCATCGGCGGGCGCCCCGCTCTGGCCTGGCGGCCATCGGCGGGCGCCCCGCTCTGGCCTGGCGGCCATCGGCGGGCGCCCCGCTCTGGCCTGGCGGCCATCGGCGGGCGCCCCGCTCTGGCCTGGCGGCCATCGGCGGGCGCCCCGCTCTGGCCTGGCGGAAAGCCGACCAAAAGCCATATGGCTGCAGCTTTTTAAGGCCCACCCGCCCTGGCCAGGCATTCCTTTTCTATGGCTGGAGAGTTCTGCTTCTGGGGCAGCAGCTTTCTGCTCACATACCCGATGGGATGTCTCTCCCCCTTTCCGTCAATCTGCATTGGCACCACACCCAGCCCTCTTCTGAAGCGTCAGTGAACACCGGAAAGAGCTTGTCAAAGTCCTGCTTTACCAGCACCGAGCCCTTGACCAGAGCCTCTTTCAGAGCACAGAGACCCCTCTGCCACTGCTTGGTCCAGACCACCTTATCTGGATTACCCTTCTTACATACATATCTCATCGCGGCGCTCCAGCCTCTGCTTTGCCCCTCCTGCCAACTCACAACCGGCCACCCGCTCCTCTTTCTCAGGCAGTGCCTGTCGCTGCTTCCCATCCGCCCTCCTCACGGTGCCTGCACCGCTTTTAGCCTCAGCCGCAGTCCCTCTCATGCCGCCATGTGGAAGCCTGGACCGAGCCCCCCGCCTCTGAGGTGCTTGCTTCATCTGGTCCCAACCATTCTGATGTTCCCGGGGTAGCGGGGTTCTACTGGCTGTGGGCAGCTCCTAGTGCCGCTTCTCCCCATTGAGCCCCCCTTTCCCTGAGGGCCTGGAGCAGTGTCAGAATTTCAAAGACCAGGGCCCCCGCCTGGGCATGTGGCCCTCTGCTCCTAAGCCCCGCCCCCGGATCGTGCCACCTCAGAGGTTCTCTCGGGCCCACCTCACAGTCGGCGCTCGCCGTCCTCTAACCTGAAGTCTCGCCTCAGCCTCTCTCTCACACCGAACGCCCTCCCTCTTGAACCAATTCCCGCCCAGTCTGAGCCCCGCCCCCTGGTGGAGCCCCCTGTGGGCTCCGTCCAGCCCTTGTGTCTGCGACTAAGTTTTGGAGTCCTGGTGCCATGGCGGCAGGGCAGCGATGCACAGAGCTGCCTCCAGAGGTGCGAGGGGCGGATCTCACCTGTCAGGCTTCCCATGGCAGCCCCCGCACTGAGCCTGCCCTGGCCTCTTCCTACGGGGCAGGGGGAACCAAACCATCCCCTGCTGTCCCTCAGCAGTGCACAGAGCCTGCCTGCCCCTGCTTCCCCACTGTGCCAAGCTTGGCCCCATCCCTGCTGCTCAGGCTTTAGCACCAAGCCCACCATGGCTTCCCTCGTCCCCAGCAGCGCGGAGCCATCCCAGACTCTTTGGCAGAGCCCACCACCAGCCCAGGGAGGAGTTGGGCCACTCCCAGCCTTAGGCAGTGACTTCCCATTTGCACAGCCCGACTCCATTGACAGGAAAGAGAAACCAGGAGATAGCGACCCACATCCTCAAAGATGTTTGGGCCCTTCACTCCCATAATGGCTATGTACCTTGGAGGAGCTGGGCCAATATAGCCAAAAGATACAGCAAAAGCTTCTAGTGTAAAGAGACATCCCCTGCACAGGCATCAGAAAGGAAATGACCCGCACACTGAAATGTGCTGAGGTGCTATCTACACATCAGTATATTGAGTCCTGGAGGTTCTTCTTTTTATCCATAGAGGTTTAAATTAATCTTCTAGGCAAAGCACTTTCAACCTTGATTTAATTATAGGGATGTGTTTTATAGTACACAAAAATAAAGAGCTTGTAATTTTACAATTCTATCTACAAGAGACCAAATGTCATAACCCAGTACCTTAAACTTTAAACCATTCTAGAGTTACATGGAAATTCTGTTCTTTATTCCCCCTGAAGAAACCGAATATATAGGGTTTGTATGTGTGTTTGAATCTTTAGCGATAATAATCCCAGTAGACAGGCACCTCTGACCAAGAAAAGGGCCGCTCAGGAATGCAGCAGGGAAAGATCCTTCTACCCCTGGGGCAACTGTTCCAAACCCCCCAGAGTGAACACACACACACACACACATATATACATATACCGGAAGAATATAGGAAAGGGAAATATTTCTTTCCACGGAGATGAAAGGAGAAAGATAACAGGGGGAAAGATGGGGGAAGCGGTAAAACAGGGTTGCGTTCATTACAAGGCCCCACTAGTACCACAGTCGGAAAGAGCTGGGGGGAGAACGGTAATTCTATTTTATAGAGGATTTTGCTATTTCAAAATCAGATTTCATTCTGATTTGGAATCATATTCAAAAATTTTGAAATTCTGTGTGAAATGGAATTGCTGATCTCCACTGAGCTCTAAAGCAGCCTTGTAGGCTGCCCCAAAGCTGGAGATCCTTGGAGCCTTACAAGACCTAGCTCCACGGTAGCACACCTGGTGGGCTGTCCTGGAGCCATGGACCCTAAGAGCCCTACCTGGCGAGGAGTCACGAGCCTGGCAGCTGGGGCTCCCGCAACTTTCAGGCTCCCAGCTTCCCATCAGCCCACCAGGCAGGCAGCTGAGGAGCTGGGAGCCTGGAAACCCAGGTTCCCCAGCAGCGTGCCACATGGTCTATCAAGGAGCCCGGCAGCTGAGCTGTCAGGAAGCCAAGCAAGTTTCTGATGGAATTCTGCCTGGCCGGCAAAGTTCCATTGGAAACATGCTTGGTTTCTGGTGGATTCTGTCAGAATTGACACAGTCCTGCAGTGTGTTTCAATTTCAACAAAAGAGCAAACTCTGGCAATTGTTTTTTTCTAACAAGCTCCGCTAATTAGCAATGGAGAGCAACACGACACAGTAGTTTTAAACAATAAGACCATCATAGACAAATCAAACAGCAGGGAAGATAATTTTTAAATAGGCAGAAGGTATGGTAATTATTCAGTGGAAATGCAACCTGCACCAACGCAGTCTTTGAGAGGTTTAGCCAACTTTACATCAGGTTAACTAGCAGCAATCTATTCTATTGAATAGTCAGTCCTGACAGATCTTTTGTTTAGCTGTGGAAGCCCTTTCTTTTTCCAGGTACGCATGATGACTCTGGCTGAGGTATGCTAGAATGGTACTTTGCTGAATTAAAGCCCTCATCATCATACCATCGGGTTTCAGGTCTCTCATAGCGGGCCATTCATCCTCTAAGAAGGAAGAAGCCAGTGCACCTGCGACTCATCAGCTGCCTCTGAATTGGGTTTAAGTGAAGGGGGAAAGGGGCAAGTCAGAGTACCTGTAAACAGAGAAAAGACGACTATTGAATCTATTGAAGTCATGGAGTTCCCCTAGTGTAACTGCAGCTGCTGCACACTTCTTCACGGGCTTTTTCTACAGCAGGCGAACAATCACCTAATATTGAGTATTTGCTTTCCAAGTTGCCCACTTTTGAAAAATAAATCATAGGGCAAGGGTAATAAATAAAAAGCACATCCCCATGCATATTTCAATGGAACAAAAAGCACCTGGTATAGGAGAAATGAATTAACAAATGCAAAGAGAGAGAGGCTGTTTCAATTCATTATGCACAAGAGAGTTTTCTTCACAGCATTAGCAAAATTAATGCCTCCATAGTGAATTATATCTTCATGCACCCTACCAAAGTTAATCTCTAGTTCTCTCCCACCCCTATAGAATCTCATTTTTAGTAAAAATTCTGTTTAGTGCTTGTAGATCTCAAAACACTTTACAAATGAGGTCAGTACAATCATCTCCCCTCTCCCACTTTTTTTTTTTTAAATGGAGGGGGACACTGGCACAGGGAGGCAAAGTGACCACCAAGTGACCCAGCAGCAGAGGCAGGAATAGAAACCAGGTCGCCTGAATCCCTGGCCAGTGCTCTAAACCACTAGACCACACTATCTCACATGTATTAGCATATTGAAAATTTAGTGCACCGTAAAAGTCAATTTCTGAGAAACTTGAGATTGAATTGAATATAAAAATATTACATTAATCTACTTTTTTAAAAATGTCTGAACGGGAAAGGTGCAGAAACCAGGGGACCTTGCTAGTTTTAGTCCAATCTTATCATAGCCACAATCATATATTGTGCTCAGGAAGTGAGCTTTAGGGCCTGCAGATCTCAAGCAATCTATAAGCCTGGGAACAGTGAAGGAACCAAACAAAGGCCTATTCTTGTGCACCTTAGAAGCTTTAGGAGGGCAACCTTATGCACCTAAGTGGCAGTGCGATCTCCATCCTCAAGATCACACTGCAGTCTGCCCAAAACGTGTGATCCAAGAGAAAAATCAAACTTGCACCACTAAAGGGTAGTTACTTCCAACGACCGCATTTAAAGGGTAAAAAGATGTTAATTAAATTAAACGTAACAATACCAAAATTCTTCACAAGTTTATCAGATTCCTTTTTGTTTAGCCAAAGAAAGAACTGAGACTATACTTGAATGTATACATTTTATTAATTGAATTACATAAATAGTAACAAATACATTCATAAATAAGGAGTTACAGAAAGCAAAGCAATGCGATATGACAATCAAAGTTCAATCCATGCATTTAACATGGGGTCGTTATCACACTTTTATCAAATAGGTATAATCAGAGCTAGATAATTCATTTCACACATCAGAAAGCGGCGATTTTAGCAAAATCATCTTAATACAGAACAGAATTAACTACCCAGTGTAAGTCCTTTAATACAGGTCATTGTTCAACACGGAATTGGCAGAAGTAGAAGTTTCCCACAATTATTACACTTTGAAAAGCTCAATAAGGTTTAAGGGATCCCCTAAAGCTGCAGAAATGCTACCCTCTTGAAAGTCTCTGGAGATATCTTTATTCTGCCTGGTCATCTTCATCCAAGATTTTGGAATTAGGAATGACAGTAAGAACTGAGGTAGCCAGGTGGGTCCTGCATCCTTGTTGAGCTAAAAATTCAAACCTCAGTGCTTTCAAACACCTACCCGAAATTAACTTTCACACCAATTAAATTGCACCAAACAGGCAACCTCAGCTTTGCCCTCTAAATACATCTACTAATGTACGGATACAAAAACATCTAGAATTGCCAACAATTCACACTAAACCAATACCAGAAAAACAGTCATAATCACAAAATACTGCACCTCTACCCAAATACCAAGACTTAACAGAAAAATACCTACCTAAAACATCCACATCATCATCCTTTGAATTCAATAAGCGTAAAGGACTACTAAAACACCACTACTGCCACTTCCACCAATGGACACAACTACTAAAAACACTCTCACTTCTGACACAATAGGTGCAAAGTTAATTTTGAATGTGTGGTACACTTTGGTTGGTGTGACCGTTTAAGTAGAGCAGGTGTTTGAAGGTTGTGAAGTGCGGAGAGTAACTGCCAGTTGCCAAAACATTTAGTTTTGTTTGCTTCCTTTTAGAAATGTGTGAGAAATACACAAGTTATGCGTTACCTGGAGTAAATGTTAATTTTCTGAACCTTAACTTTATTTGAAGAGTTTTGGGGGGAGAATTGGAGGGGAGGGGAGGATTCAAATGTATACCGTCCCTTAAGTCACATCTTTGCACTTCCAGTAGGAAATGATGATTTCTTAATAATACGAAGTTATAATTCTATACAACTTGAGTGTTTAAGGTCCATGCATTTCAGATTCACAGTTATGCCATGGTACTGACACTTCCTTCTTCTCCACTTCTGCTTCATGATGCCTGAATCAGAGAGAGGGAGCACAAGGCGTGTGTAAATGAGAACCGCTTTCGAAAATGGTCCAAAACCGCCCCGGACACTCCCTTTCGGATCTTACCACCAATAGCATGTCAGGTCTCCAAGAGTCCAAGAAGTGAATAGAAAGCAGGAGACTTGGCTGCAGAATTCCAGGCAAGTTGGAAGCGCTGTTTGAAGGGCCGGAACTCTGGACACAGTGTCATGGGGGTGCCATAAATAGTAGCAGATGAGACCTGTACCCTGTTTACAGGGTGCTCATTCAGGGCAGTGGCTGCATTTGGCCAAGTGCCAAGAGACTAGAGGGCAAAGACCGGATCCCTGATTACAGGGCGGTCGTTGGCAGCAGGCTGTGAAGACAGCACGAGGCCAAGAGACCCAGAGGGCCTCGGAGACGCACACCCTAGTTACAGGGAGGTCAAGCTGCCCACATAACGGAAATTATTCTAATTACCCAGACTTCAAAACCAAGATGCAACCTGTACCCTGATTACAGGGAGGTCGCTGGCATTAGCCAAAGAGGAGAGACCATAACCTGAATTACAGGAAGGTCAAGCTGTCAAAGTACCAAAGAGCTCGATATGTCCCATCCTAGAGAGGCTTGTGACATAGACCCTAATTACAGGGTTGTCACGCTGACTAATGGGGCAGAGCACGGCGTAAAGCCAAATGAGCAAGAGGGCAGAGACCCGGACCCCAGTTACAGGGCGGTCACATTGCTCAGTTGAACAAAGAGCTCAATGCCCCTCCAAAGACAAGGGGAGGTGACTTGCACCCTGATTACAGGGCAGTCACATTCACCAACCCTATAACGGAGACCCAAAGGGCCTCGGAGACGCAAACCCTAGTTACAGGGACGTCAAGCTGCCCATGTTATGGTCATGATTCTAATCCCCCAGATTTCAAAAGCGAGGTGCAACCTGTACCCTGATTACAGGGTGGTCGCTGGCATTAGCCAAATAGGGGAGACCATAACCTGAATTACAGGAAGGTCAAGCTGTCAAAGTACCAAAGAGCTCGATATGTCCCATCCTAGAGAGGCTTGTGACATAGACCCTAATTACAGGGTTGTCACGCTGACTAATGGGGCAGAGCACGGCGTAAAGCCAAATGAGCAAGAGGGCAGAGACCCGGACCCCAGATACAGGGCGGTCACATTGCTCAGTTTAACAAAGAGCTCAATGCCCCTCCAAAGACAGAGGGAGGTGACTTGCACCCTGATTACAGGGCAGTCACCCTCAATAGCCAGATAACGGAGCAGAATGTCAAAACGACACAATAGCACAGACCGGGACCCAGCTTACAGGGCGGTCACGCTGCTCAAGGTATTAAGAGGCTCGAGATTCCCCTACAGTCTAATTACATGACCTGAGGCCTGATTTGAGGTTGGTTACTGTGCCCAGAGTTCCTTTCCTTTTCCTCCATCTTCTTTTCTCCTCTGTGTGTGTCATTCCTGACACTTCCTTCTTCTCCACTTGTGCTTCATGATGTCTGAAACAGAGAGAGAGAGCACAAGGCGTGTGTAAGTGAGAACCGACAGTGCCATGTCCCGCACGCAAACTCAGTGTAATCTACTGATACACTGTTCCTTTCCGCATCTGCAGACAGTCTGGATATTTAGGTCCAAGACCGTTCTTTGTGGTCCTCAGACACTTCCACAAGCATTTCCCGCTCCTCCCAAGCTGCACTGGGTGAGAAAACTACTGGGCCCATTCCCCTCTAAAGCCACAATCTCCAGATTTCCCCTTGACAATTATTTCACCAGGCAGCCTCCATACAAAATCAGGAGGAATAAAATGATGAAGGGGGGTAAGGAATTAATTGACAAGTATTCTTAAATCAATGTGACAAGGTATACTGCCTGGAATGACGTAGTCCAAAACAGCCCCAGACACTCCCTTTCGGATCTTACCACCAGTAGCATGTCAGATCTCCAAGAGTCCAAAAAGTGAGTAGAAAGCAGGAGACTTGGCTGCAGAATTCCAGGCAAGTTGGAAGCGCTGTTTGAAGGGCCGGAACTCTGGACACAGTGTCATGGGGGTGCCATAAATAGTAGCAGATGAGACCTGTACCCTGTTTACAGGGTGCTCATTCAGGGCAGTGGCTGCATTTGGCCAAGTGCCAAGAGACTAGAGGGAAAAGACCAGATCCCTGATTACAGGGCGGTCGTTGGCAGCAGGCTGTGAAGACAGCACGAGGCCAAGAGACCCAAAGGGCCTCTTAGACGCAAACCCTAGTTACAGGGAGGTCAAGCTGCCCACGTTATGGTCATGATTCTAATCCCCCAGATTTCAAAAGCGAGATGCAACCTGTACCCTGATTACAGGGTGGTCGCTGGCATTAGCCAAAGAGGAGAGACCATAACCTGAATTACAGGAAGGTCAAGCTGTCAAAGTACCAAAGATCTCAATATGTCCCATGCTAGAGAGGCTTGTGACATGGACCCTAATTACAGGGTTGTCACGCTGACTAATGGGGCAGAGCACGGCGTAAAGCCAAATGAGCAAGAGGGCAGAGACCCAGACCCCAGTTACAGGGCGGTCACATTGCTCAGTTGAACAAAGAGCTCAATGCCCCTCCAAAGACAGGGGGAGGTGACTTGCACCCTGATTACAGGGCAGTCACATTCACCAACTCTATAACGGAGACCCAAAGGGCCTCGGAGACGCAAACCCTAGTTACAGGGAGGTCAAGCTGCCCATGTTATGGTCATGATTCTAATCCCCCAGATTTCAAAAGCGAGGTGCAACCTGTACCCTGATTACAGGGTGGTCGCTGGCATTAGCCAAATAGGGGAGACCATAACCTGAATTACAGGAAGGTCAAGCTGTCAAAGTACCAAAGAGCTCAATATGTCCCATCCTAGAGAGGCTTGTGACATAGACCCTAATTACAGGGTTGTCACGCTGACTAATGGGGCAGAGCACGGCGTAAAGCCAAATGAACAAGAGGGCAGAGACCCGGACCCCAGATACAGGGCGGTCACATTGCTCAGTTTAACGAAAAGCTCAATGCCCCTCCAAAGACAGAGGGAAGTGACTTACACCCTGATTACAGGGCAGTCACCCTCAATAGCCAGATATCGGAGCAGAATGTCAAAACGACACAATAGCACAGACCGGGACCCAGCTTACAGGGCGGTCACGCTGCTCAAGGTATTAAGAGGCTCGAGATTCCCCTACAGTCTAATTACATGACCTGAGGCCTGATTTGAGGTTGGTTACTGTGCCCAGAGTTCCTTTCCTTTTCCTCCATCTTCTTTTCTCCTCTGTGTGTGTCATTCCTGACACTTCCTTCTTCTCCACTTGTGCTTCATGATGTCTGAAACAGAGAGAGAGAGCACAAGGCGTGTGTAAGTGAGAACCGACAATGCCATGTCCCGCACGCAAACTCAGTGTAATCTACTGATACACTGTTCCTTTCCGCATCTGCAGACAGTCTGGATATTTAGGTCCAAGACCGTTCTTTGTGGTCCTCAGACACTTCCACAAGCATTTCCCGCTCCTCCCAAGCTGCACTGGGTGAGAAAACTACTGGGCCCATTCCCCTCTAAAGCCACAATCTCCAGATTTCCCCTTGACAATTATTTCACCAGGCAGCCTCCATACAAAATCAGGAGGAATAAAATGATGAAGGGGGGTAAGGAATTAATTGACAAGTATTCTTAAATCAATGTGACAAGGTATACTGCCTGGAATGACTTAGTCCAAAACAGCCCCGGACACTCCCTTTCGGATCTTACCACCAGTAGCATGTCAGATCTCCGAGAGTCCAAAAAGTGAGTAGAAAGCAGGAGACTTGGCTGCAGAATTCCAGGCAAGTTGGAAGCGCTGTTTGAAGGGCCGGAACTCTGGACACAGTGTCATGGGGGTGCCATAAATAGTAGCAGATGAGACCCGTACCCTGTTTACAGGGTGCTCATTCAGGGCAGTGGCTGCATTTGGCCAAGTGCCAAGAGACTAGAGGGCAAAGACCAGATCCCTGATTACAGGGCGGTCGTTGGCAGCAGGCTGTGAAGACAGCACGAGGCCAAGAGACCCAGAGGGCCTCGGAGACGCACACCCTAGTTACAGGGAGGTCAAGCTGCCCATGTTATGGTCATGATTCTAATCCCCCAGATTTCAAAAGCGAGATGCAACCTGTACCCTGATTACAGGGTGGTCGCTGGCATTAGCCAAAGAGGAGAGACCATAACCTGAATTACAGGAAGGTCAAGCTGTCAAAGTACCAAAGATCTCAATATGTCCCATGCTAGAGAGGCTTGTGACATGGACCCTAATTACAGGGTTGTCACGCTGACTAATGGGGCAGAGCACGGCGTAAAGCCAAATGAGCAAGAGGGCAGAGACCCAGACCCCAGTTACAGGGCGGTCACATTGCTCAGTTGAACAAAGAGCTCAATGCCCCTCCAAAGACAGGGGGAGGTGACTTGCACCCTGATTACAGGGCAGTCACATTCACCAACTCTATAACGGAGACCCAAAGGGCCTCGGAGACGCAAACCCTAGTTACAGGGAGGTCAAGCTGCCCATGTTATGGTCATGATTCTAATCCCCCAGATTTCAAAAGCGAGGTGCAACCTGTACCCTGATTACAGGGTGGTCGCTGGCATTAGCCAAATAGGGGAGACCATAACCTGAATTACAGGAAGGTCAAGCTGTCAAAGTACCAAAGAGCTCAATATGTCCCATCCTAGAGAGGCTTGTGACATAGACCCTAATTACAGGGTTGTCACGCTGACTAATGGGGCAGAGCAAGGCGTAAAGCCAAATGAACAAGAGGGCAGAGACCCGGACCCCAGATACAGGGCGGTCACATTGCTCAGTTTAACGAAAAGCTCAATGCCCCTCCAGAGACAGAGGGAAGTGACTTACACCCTGATTACAGGGCAGTCACCCTCAATAGCCAGATATCGGAGCAGAATGTCAAAACGACACAATAGCACAGACCGGGACCCAGCTTACAGGGCGGTCACGCTGCTCAAGGTATTAAGAGGCTCGAGATTCCCCTACAGTCTAATTACATGACCTGAGGCCTGATTTGAGGTTGGTTACTGTGCCCAGAGTTCCTTTCCTTTTCCTCCATCTTCTTTTCTCCTCTGTGTGTGTCATTCCTGACACTTCCTTCTTCTCCACTTGTGCTTCATGATGTCTGAAACGGAGAGAGAGAGCACAAGGCGTGTGTTAGTGAGAACCGACACTGCCATGTCCCGCACGCAAACTCAGTGTAATCTACTGATACACTGTTCCTTTCCGCATCTGCAGACAGTCTGGATATTTAGGTCCAAGACAGTTCTTTGTGGTCCTCAGACACTTCCACAAGCATTTCCCGCTCCTCCCAAGCTGCACTGGGTGAGAAAACTACTGGGCCCATTCCCCTCTAAAGCCACAATCTCCAGATTTCCCTTTGACAATTATTTCACCAGGCAGCCTCCATACAAAATCAGGAGGAATAAAATGATGAAGGGGGGTAAGGAATTAATTGACAAGTATTCTTAAATCAATGTGACAAGGTATACTGCCTGGAATGACGTAGTCCAAAACAGCCCCAGACACTCCCTTTCGGATCTTACCACCAGTAGCATGTCAGATCTCCGAGAGTCCAAAAAGTGAGTAGAAAGCAGGAGACTTGGCTGCAGAATTCCAGGCAAGTTGGAAGCGCTGTTTGAAGGGCCGGAACTCTGGACACAGTGTCATGGGGGTGCCATAAATAGTAGCAGATGAGACCTGTACCCTGTTTACAGGGTGCTCATTCAGGGCAGTGGCTGCATTTGGCCAACTGCCAAGAGACTAGAGGGCAAAGACCAGATCCCTGATTACAGGGCGGTCGTTGGCAGCAGGCTGTGAACACAGCACGAGGCCAAGAGACCCAGAGGGCCTCGGAGACGCACACCCTAGTTACAGGGAGGTCAAGCTGCCCACATAACGGAAATGATTCTAATTACCCAGATTTCAAAAGCAAGATGCAACCTGTACCCTGATTACAGGGAGGTTGCTGGCATTAGCCAAAGAGGAGAGACCGGAACCTGAATTACAGAAAGATCAAGCTGTCAAAGTACCAAAGAGCTCGATATGTCCCATGCTAGAGAGGCTTGTGACATGGACCCTAATTACAGGGTTGTCACGCTGACTAATGGGGCAGAGCATGGCGTAAAGCCAAATGAGCAAGAGGGCAGAGACCCAGACCCCAGTTACAGGGCGGTCACATTGCTCAGTTTAACAAAGAGCTCAATGCCCCTCCAAAGACAGGGGGAGGTGACTTGCACCCTGGTTACAGGGCAGTCACATTCACCAACCTGTTAACGGAGACCCAAAGGGCCTCGGAGACGCAAACCCTAGTTACAGGGAGGTCAAGCTGCCCATGTTATGGTCATGATTCAAATCCCCCAGATTTCAAAAGCAAGATGCAACCTGTACCCTGACTACAGGGTGGTCGCTGGCATTAGCCAAAGAGGAGTGACCATAACCTGAATTACAGGAAGGTCAAGCTGTCAAAGTACCAAAGAGCTCGATATGTCCCATGCTAGAGAGGCTTGTGACATGGACCCTTATTACAGGGTTGTCACGCTGACTAATGGGGCAGAGCATGGCGTAAAGCCAAATGAGCAAGAGGGCAGAGACCCAGACCCCAGTTACAGGGCGGTCACATTGCTCAGTTTAACAAAGAGCTCAATGCCCCTCCAAAGACACGGGGAGGTGACTTGCACCCTGATTACAGGGCAGTCACTCACACTAGCCAGATAACGCAGCAGAATGTCAGAAGGACACAATGGCACATACCGGGACCCAGCTTACAGGGCGGTCAGTCTTCATAGGTTTCCACAGAGATCGATACCCCCCAGAAGAGAGAGAGACTCAGTCTCTCCCCTAATTACAAAATGAGGCCTTCCAGCAACCTGCTGATGTGGCATGCTGTCAAAAGAATGAAGGGCAGGTACCAAAATCCTTGATACAGAGTGGTCATGTTGTCCAGGTTCTAGCACATGCTTTACTTCCTTTGACCTCAATCACGCTCATTAAAGGCCATTCATTGCCATCAACCCACTAATAGAAATTCAACCTAAAGAAAGCAGAAGTGGAGAGAGATTCTCCTATGCACTAAAAGATGATATCTGAGCTGTTACTGTTCCCTTTTGTGGGGAGGAGGAGGATAAATATATTAATACACATTCAGCTCTTTTTCCAATTCTGAGGAGAGTAAAGAAAAAGCACTGCAGTGATTTAACTGAAAGAACTCAAAATAAATAAATAAATACAGATGTTCACACCCATTTGTATCACATGCACTCACATACACATACATACAAAAGAAAGGGGGACTTCCCAGAACAGAAAGAGAGCTCACTGCAATAGGTCACTTGACCCACAGTGTTAAACTTGACCAAGCTTCCTCCCCTCCAAAAAAAAGGGAAAAGGCATAAGACCTGGATCCTGCTTACAGGGGGGTCATACTATTCAAGGGATTAAAAGGCTTGAGATCCCCATACAGTGTAATAAGATGACTGGAGGCCTGATTACAGGCAGTTTACTGTGCTCAGAGTCCCTTTCCTTTGCCTCCAGCTTCAGTGACTTCTCTTCTTTCTTCCCCTTGGCTTGACATTCCTCAACCTTTCTTCTTGTCCACTTGTGTTTGAAGATGCCTGAAACAGAGAGAGGGAGCACAGAAGCATGTGTTAGTCAGACACCCTTACAACAACTCCACAACTCTCAGATAAAATTTTCCCCTCCTGAGTCAGAAAAGTACCAAATCTTTCGCGCTGAGCTCCTCACCTGCATCACCTCAGCCATTCCGGCCCACCCCTTCAGAGACACCTCAGCCTTTCCTGCCCAGGCTCTGACACCCCCCGCAATTCAGAGTCTCCACAGCATTTCCCGCCCAGGCTCCGAACGCTCCCCCCGTTAGGGTCACCTCAGTGTTTCCCGCCCAGGCTCTGACCCACCCCATTCAGAGTCACCACAGACTTTCGCGCCCAGGCTCTGACTCCCCTTCCCCAACCACTTCAGATTCACCTCAGTGTTTCCCATCCAGGCTCTCACCCCGCCCCACCCGCAGTTCAGAGTCACCTCAGTGTTTTCTTGCCCAGGCTCTGACACCTCCCACTCTTCAGAATAACCACAACATTTCCCGCCCAGGCTCCAACCTCCCCACCCCCTTAGGGTCACCTCAGCTTTTCCCACCCAAGTGCCGGACTCCTCCTCCCCAGCCACCTCAGACTTTCCTGCCCAGACTCCAGGTTCCTCCTCTGGTGTTACCCAGGCTCCGAACCCACCCCCGTTCAGAGTCACCACAGATTTTCCCATCCAGGCTCTGCAACCCCCCGCAATTCAGAGTCACCACAGCCTTTCCCACCCTGGCTCTGACCCACCCACTTCAGAGTCACCTGAGCCTTTCCCGCTCAGGCTCTGACCCAGCCCGTTCAGAGTCACCTCAGCCTTTCCAGCCCACGCTCTGACACCTCCCCCTCTTCAGAATCACCACAGCATTTCCCGCCCAGGCCCCCACCTCCCCACCCCCTTAGGGTCACCTCAGCGTTTCCCGCCCAAGTGCTGGACTCCTCCTCCTGTGCCACCTCAGACTTTCCTGCCCAGGCTCCGACCCCCGACTCTTTCGGAGTTACCTCAGCCTTTCCCGCCAATGCTCTGACCTCACCCCCCTTCAGAGTCACCACAGACTTTTCCACCCAGGCTGACCCCCACTCCCCAACCACTTCAGATTCACCTCAGTGTTTCCCATCCAGCTCTCACGCCCCCAGACCCAGTTCAGAGTCACCTCAGTGTTTTCTTGCCCAGGCACTGA
The DNA here is from genome assembly GCF_027887155.1 of Malaclemys terrapin pileata. Taxonomy (NCBI): domain Eukaryota; kingdom Metazoa; phylum Chordata; order Testudines; family Emydidae; genus Malaclemys; species Malaclemys terrapin. The sequence goes on from NC_071509.1 coordinate 98,353,675, forward strand.
CACCTCCCCGTCTTCAGAATCACCACAGCATTTCCCGCCCAGGCCCCCACCTCCCCACCCCCTTAGGGTCACCTCAGCGTTTCCCGCCCAAGTGCTGGACTCCTCCTCCTGTGCCACCTCAGACTTTCCTGCCCAGGCTCTGACTCCCGACTCTTTCGGAGTTACCTCAGCCTTTCCCGCCAATGCTCTGACCTCACCCCCCTTCAGAGTCACCACAGACTTTTCCACCCAGGCTGTGACCCCCACTCCCCAACCACTTCAGATTCACCTCTGTGTTTCCCATCCAGGCTCTCACCCCGCCCCCACCCGCAGTTCAGAGTCACCTCAGTGTTTTCTTGCCCAGGCTCTGACACCTCCCCGTCTTCAGAGTCACCACAGCATTTCCCTCCCAGGCTCCGACCCCTCCCCCCCTTAGGGTCACCTCAGCGTTTCCCGCCCAGGCTCTGACCCACCCCATTCAGAGTCACCACAGCCTTTCCTGCCCCAGCTCCAACCCACCCTTTCAGAGTCACCTGAGCTTTTCCCACTCTGGCTCTGACCCAGCCACTTCAGAGTCACCTCAGCCTTTCCAGCCCATGCTCTGACACCACCCCCTCTTCAGAATCACCACAGCATTTCCCTCCCAGGCTTCGACCCTCCCCCCCTTAGGTCACCTCAGCGTTTCCGACCCAGGCTCTGACCCTCACCATTCAGAGTCACCACAGCCTTTCCTGCCTGGCTCCAACCCACCCTTTCAGAGTCACCTGAGCCTTTTCCACCCTGGCTCTGATCCCACCCACTTCAGAGTCACCTCAGCCTTTCCAGCCCATGCTCTGACACCTCTCCCTCTTCAGAATCACCACAGCATTTCCCACCCAGGCTCCCACCTCCCCACTCCCTTAGGGTCACCTCAGCTTTTCCCACCCAAGTGCTGGACTCCTACTCCTCTGCCACCTCAGACTTTCCTGCCCAGGCTCCGACCCCAACTCTTTCGGAGTTACCTCAGACTTTCCCACCAATACTCTGACCTCACCCCCCTTCAGAGTCACCACAGACTTTCCCGCCCAGGCTCTGACTCCCCCCCTCCCCAACCACTTCATTTTCACCTCAGTTTTTCGCATCCAGACTCTCACCGCCCCCGGTCCCCCCCCCCCCCCCCCGCCGTTCAGAGTCACCTCAGTGTTTTCTTGCCCAGGCTCTGACACCTCCACCCTCTTAGGGTCACCTCAGCTTTTCCCACCCAGGCTCTGACCCAGCCCCTTCAGAGTCACCACAGACTTTCCCGCCCAGGCTGTAACCCCCACTCCCCAACCACTTCAGATTCACCTCAGTGTTTCCCATCCAGCTCTCACCCCCCCACCCCCGTCCCCAGTTCAGAGTCACCTGAGTTTTTTTGCCTAGGCTCCGACACCTCCCCCCCTTAGGGTCACCTCAGCGTTTCCCGCCCAGGCTCTGACCCACCCCATTCAGAGTCACCACAGCCTTTCCTGCCCCAGCTCCAACCCACCCTTTCAGAGTCACCTGAGCTTTTCCCACTCTGGCTCTGACCCAGCCACTTCAGAGTCACCTCAGCCTTTCCAGCCCATGCTCTGACACCACCCCCTCTTCAGAATCACCACAGCATTTCCCTCCCAGGCTTCGACCCTCCCCCCCTTAGGTCACCTCAGCGTTTCCGACCCAGGCTCTGACCCTCACCATTCAGAGTCACCACAGCCTTTCCTGCCTGGCTCCAACCCACCCTTTCAGAGTCACCTGAGCCTTTTCCACCCTGGCTCTGATCCCACCCACTTCAGAGTCACCTCAGCCTTTCCAGCCCATGCTCTGACACCTCTCCCTCTTCAGAATCACCACAGCATTTCCCACCCAGGCTCCCACCTCCCCACTCCCTTAGGGTCACCTCAGCTTTTCCCACCCAAGTGCTGGACTCCTACTCCTCTGCCACCTCAGACTTTCCTGCCCAGGCTCCGACCCCAACTCTTTCGGAGTTACCTCAGACTTTCCCACCAATACTCTGACCTCACCCCCCTTCAGAGTCACCACAGACTTTCCCGCCCAGGCTCTGACTCCCCCCCTCCCCAACCACTTCATTTTCACCTCAGTTTTTCGCATCCAGACTCTCACCGCCCCCGGTCCCCCCCCCCCCCCGCCGTTCAGAGTCACCTCAGTGTTTTCTTGCCCAGGCTCTGACACCTCCACCCTCTTAGGGTCACCTCAGCTTTTCCCACCCAGGCTCTGACCCAGCCCCTTCAGAGTCACCACAGACTTTCCCGCCCAGGCTGTAACCCCCACTCCCCAACCACTTCAGATTCACCTCAGTGTTTCCCATCCAGCTCTCACCCCCCCACCCCCGTCCCCAGTTCAGAGTCACCTGAGTTTTTTTGCCTAGGCTCCGACACCTCCCCCCCTTAGGGTCACCTCAGCATTTCCCGCCCAGGCTCTGACCCACCCCATTCTGAGTCACCACAGCCTTTTCTGCCCCGGCTCCAACCCACCCTTTCATAGTCACCTGAGCTTTTCCCAACCTGGCTCTGACCCACCCACTTCAGAGTCACCTCAGCCTTTCCCGCCCAGGCTCTGACACAGCCCCTTCAGAGTCACCTCAGCCTTTCCCGCCCAGGCTCTGACCCAGCCCCTTCAGAGTCACCTCAGTGTTTTCTTGCCCAGGCTATGACACCTCCCACTCTTCAGAATCACCACAGCATTTCCCGCCCAGGCTCCAACCTCTCCACCCTCTTAGGGTCTCCTCAGCTTTTCCCACCCAGGCTCTGAACCAGCCCCTTCAGAGTCACCTCAGCCTTTCCAGCCCACGCTCTGACACCTCCCACTCTTCAGAATCACCACAGCATTTCCCGCCCAGGCTCCCACCTCCCCACCCCCTTAGGGTTACCTCAGCGTTTCCCGCCCAAGTGCTGGACTCCTCCTCCTCTGCCACCTCAGACTTTCCTGCCCAGGCTCCGATCCCCGACTCTTTCGGAGTTACCTCAGCCTTTACTGCCAATGCTCCGACCTCACCCCCCTTCAGAGTCACCACAGACTTTCCCGCCCAGGCTGTGACCCCTACTCCCCAACCACTTCAGATTCACCTCAGTGTTTCCCATCCAGCTCTCACCCCGCCCCCCGTCCCCAGTTCAGAGTCACCTGAGTTTTTTTGCCCAGGCTCCGACACCTCCCCCCCTTAGGGTCACCTCAGCATTTCCCACCCAGGCTCTGACACAGCCCCTTCAGAGTCACCTCAGCCTTTCCCGCCCAGGCTCTGACCCAGCCCCTTCAGAGTCACCTCAGTGTTTTCTTGCCCAGGCTCTGACACCTCCACCCTCTTAGGGTCTCCTCAGCTTTTCCCACCCAGGCTTTGAACCAGCCCCTTCAGAGTCACCTCAGCCTTTCCCGCCAATGCTCTGACCTCACCCCCCTTCAGAGTCACCACAGACTTTCCCGCCCAGGCTGTAACCCCCACTCCCCAACCACTTCAGATTCACCTCAGTGTTTTCCATCCAGCTCTCACCCCCCCACCCCCGTCCCCAGTTCAGAGTCACCTGAGTTTTTTTGCCCAGGCTCCGACACCTCCCCCCCTTAGGGTCACCTCAGCATTTCCCGCCCAGGCTCTGACCCACCCCATTCTGAGTCACCACAGCCTTTTCTGCCCCGGCTCCAACCCACCCTTTCATAGTCACCTGAGCTTTTCCCAACCTGGCTCTGACCCACCCACTTCAGAGTCACCTCAGCCTTTCCCGCCCAGGCTCTGACCCAGCCCCTTCAGAGTCACCTCAGTGTTTTCTTGCCCAGGCTCTGACACCTCCCACTCTTCAGAATCACCACAGCATTTCCCGCCCAGGCTCCAACCTCTCCACCCTCTTAGGGTCTCCTCAGCTTTTCCCACCCAGGCTTTGAACCAGCCCCTTCAGAGTCACCTCAGCATTTCCAGCCCACGCTCTGACACCTCCCCCTCTTCAGAATCAATACAGCATTTCCCGCCCAGGCTCCCACCTCCCCACCCCCTTAGGGTTACCTCAGCGTTTCCCGCCCAAATGCTGGACTCCTCCTCCTCTGCCACCTCAGACTTTCCTGCCCAGGCTCCGACCTCCGACTCTTTCCGAGTTACCTCAGCCTTTCCCGCCAATGCTCTGACCTCACCCCCCTTCAGAGTCACCACAGACTTTCCCGCCCAGGCTGTGACCTCCACTCCCCAACCACTTCAAATTCACCTTAGTGTGCTGGTCTCCTCCTCCTCAGCCACCTCAGACTTTCCTGCCCAGACTCCAAGTTCCTCCTCTGGTGTTACCCAGGCTCTGGCCTCCTGCCTTCAGAGTCACCTCAGCCTTTCCAGCCCACGCTCTGACACCTCCCCCTCTTCAGAATCACTACAGCAATTGCTGCCCAGGCTCCCACCTCCCCACCCCCTTAGGGTCACCTCAGCGTTTCCCGCCCAAGTGCTGGACTCCTCCTCCTCTGCCACGTCAGACTTTCCTGCCCAGGCTCCGATCCCCGACTCTTTCGGAGTTACCTCAGCCTTTACTGCCAATGCTCCGACCTTACCCCCTTTCAGCGTCACCACAGACTTTCCCGCCCAGGTTGTGACCCCCGCTCCCCAACCACTTAAGATTCACCTCAGTGTTTCCCATCCAGCTCTCACCTCCCCATCCCCAGTTCAGAGTCACCTCAGCGTTTCCCGCCCAGGCTCTGACCCACCCCCTTCAGAGTCACCACAGCCATTATGTTTATGTTTATGTATCTTTAGCATCCTCATAGCCAAGATGGAGTCTGCTCTGCAGGCAGCTCTGACCAAGAAAAGGGCCACGTGGGAACGCAGCAGGGAAAGATCCTTCTACCCCAGGGGCATCTGTTCCAACCCCGCCAGAGTGAACACACACACACACACACACACACACTGGAAGAATATAGGAAAGGGAAATATTTGTTTCCACAGGGATGAAAGAAGAAAAATAACAGGGGGAAAGATGTGGGAAGCAGTAAGACAGGATTTCATTCATTACAAGGCCCCACTAGTATCACAGTCGGAAAGAACTGGGGGGAGAACGGTAATTCTATTTTGTAGAGGAGTTTGCTATTTCAAAATCAGATTTCATTCTGATTTGGAATCATATTCAAAAATTTTGAAATTCTGTGTGAAATGGAATTGCTGATCTCCACTGAGCTCTAAAGCAGCCTTGTAGGCTGCCCCAAAGCTGGAGATCCTTGGAGCCTTACAAGACCTAGCTCCAGGGTAGCACACCTGGTGGGCTGTCCTGGAGTCATGGACCCTAAGAGCCCTACCTGGCGAGGAGTCACGAGCCTGGCAGCTGGGGCTCCCGCAACTTTCAGGCTCCCAGCTTCCCATCAGCCCACCAGGCAGGCAGCTGAGGAGCTGGGAGCCTGGAAACCCAGGTTCCCCAGCAGCGTGCCACATGGTCTATCAAGGAGCCCGGCAGCTGAGCTGTCAGGAAGCCAAGCAAGTTTCTGATGGAATTCTGCCTGGCCGGCAAAATTCCATTGGAAACATGCTTGGTTTCTGTTGGATTCTTTCAGAATTGACACAGTCCTGCAGTGTGTTTCAATTTCAACAAAAGAGCAAACTCTGGCAATTGTTTTTCTCTAACAAGCTCCGCTAATTAGCAGTGGAGAGCAACACGACACAATAGTTTTAAACAATAAGGTCATTATAGACAAATCAAACAGCAGGGAAGATAATTTTTGAATAGGCAGAAGGTATGGTAATTATTCAGTGGAAATGCAACCTGCACCAATGCAGTCTTTGAGAGGTTTAACCAACTTTACACCAGGTTAACTAGCAGCAACCTATTCTATTGAATAGTCAGTCCTGACAGATCTTTTGTTTAGCTGTGGAAGCCCTTTCTTTTTCTAGGTACGCATGATGACTCTGGCTGAGGTATGCTAGAATGGTACTTTGCTGAATTAAAGCCCTCATCATCATACCATCGGGTTTCAGGTCTCTCATAGCGGGCCATTCATCCTCTAAGAAGGAAGAAGCCAGTGCACCTGCGACTCATCAGCTGCCTCTGAATTGGGTTTAAGTGAAGGGGGAAAGGGGCAAGTCAGAGTACCTGTAAACAGAGAAAAGACGACTATTGAATCTATTGAAGTCATGGAGTTCCCCTAGTGTAACTGCAGCTGCTGCACACTTCTTCACGGGCTTTTTCTACAGCAGGCGAACAATCACCTAATATTGAGTATTTGCTTTCCAAGTTGCCCACTTTTGAATAATAAATCATAGGGCAAGGGTAATAAATAAAAAGCACATCCCCATGCATATTTCAATGGAACAAAAAGCACCTGGTATAGGAGAAATGAATTAACAAATGCAAAGAGAGAGAGGCTGTTTCAATTCATTATGCACAAGAGAGTTTTCTTCACAGCATTAGCAAAATTAATGCCTCCATAGTGAATTATATCTTCATGCACCCTACCAAAGTTAATCTCTAGTTCTCTCCCACCCCTATAGAATCTCATTTTTAGTAAAAATTCTGTTTAGTGCTTGTAGATCTCAAAACACTTTACAAATGAGGTCAGTACAATCATCTCCCCTCCCCCACTTTTTTTTTTTTTTAAATGGAGGGGGACACTGGCACAGGGAGGCAAAGTGACCACCAAGTGACCCAAGAACAGCCAGTGACCCAGCAGCAGAGGCAGGAATAGAAACCAGGTCGCCTGAATCCCAGGCCAGTGCTCTAAACCACTAGACCACACTACCTCACATGTATTAGCATATTGAAAATTGAGTGCACCGTAAAAGTCAATTTCTGAGAAACTTGGGATTGAATTAAATATAAAAATATTACATTAATCTACTTTTTAAAAAATGTCTGAACGGGAAAGGTGCAGAAACCAGGGGACCTTGCTAGTTTTAGTCCAATCTTATCATAGCCACAATCATATATTGTGCTCAGGAAGTGAGCTCTAGGGCCTGCAGATCTCAAGCAATCTATAAGCCTGGGAACAGTGAAGGAACCAAACAAAGGCCTATTCTTGTGCACCTTAGAAGCTTTAGGAGGGCAACCTTATGCACCTAAGTGGCAGTGCGATCTCCATCCTCAAGATCACACTGCAGTCTGCCCAAAACGTGTGATCCAAGAGAAAAATCAAACTTGCACCACTACAGGGTAGTTACTTCCAACGACCGCATGAAAAGGGTAAAAAGATGTTAATTAAATTAAACGTAACAATACCAAAATTCTTCACAAGTTTATCAGATTCCTTTTTGTTTAGCCAAAGAAAGAACTGAGACTATACTTGAATGTATACATTTTATTAATTGAATTACATAAATAGTAACAAATACATTCATAAATAAGGAGTTACAGAAAGCAAAGCAATGTGATATGACAATCAAAGTTCAATCCATGCATTTAACATGGGGTCGTTATCACACTTTTATCAAATAGGTATAATCAGACCTAGATAATTCATTTCACACATCAGAAAGCGGCGATTTTAGCAAAATCATCTTAATACAGAACAGAATTAACTACCAGTGTAAGTCCTTTAATACAGGTCATTGTTCAACATGGAATTGGCAGAAGTGGAAGTTTTCCACAATTATTACACTTTGAAACGCTCAATAAGGTTTAAAGGATCCCCTAAAGCTGCAGAAATGCTACCCTCTTGAAAGTCTCTGGAGATATCTTTATTCTGCCTGGTCATCTTCATCCAAGATTTTGGAATTAGGAATGACAGTAAGAACTGAGGTAGCCAGGTGGGTCCTGCATCCCTGTTGAGCTAAAAATTCAAACCTCAGTGCTTTCAAACACCTACCCGAAATTAACTTTCACACCAATCAAATTGCACCAAACAGGCAACCTCAGCTTTCCCCTCTAAAGACATCTACTAATGTACGGATACAAAAACATCTAAAATTGCCAACAATTCACACTAAACCAATACCAGAAAAACAGTCATAATCACAAAATACTGCACCTCTACCCAAATACCAAGACTTAACAGAAACATACCTACCTAAAACATCCACATCATCATCCTTTGAATTCAATAAGCGTAAAAGACTACTAAAACACCACGACTGCCACTTCCACCAATGGACACAACTACTAAAAACACTCTCACTTCTGACACAATAGGTGCAAAGTTAATATTGAATGTGTGGTACACTTTGGTTGGTGTGACCGTTTAAGTAGAGTAGGTGTTTGAAAGTTGTGAAGTGCGGAGAGTAACTGCCAGTTGCCAGAACATTTAGTTTTGTTTGCTTCCTTTTAGAAATGTGTGAGAAATACACAAGTTAGGCCTTCTTCTCCACTTCTGCTTCATGATGCCTGAATCAGAGAGAGGGAGCACAAGGCGTGTGTAAATGAGAACCGCTTTCGACAACGGTCCAAAACCGCCCCGGACACTCACTTTCGGATCGTACCACCAATAGCATGTCAGGTCTCGAAGAGTCCAAGAAGTGAGTAGAAAGCAGGAGACTTGGCTGCAGAATTCCAGGCATGTTGGAAGCGCTGTTGGATGGGCCGGAACTCTGGACACAGTCTCATGGGGGCGCCAGAAATAGTAGTAGATAAGACCTGTACCCTGTTTACAGGGTGCTCATTCAGGGCAGTGGCTGCATTTGGCCAAGTGCCAAGAGACTAGAGGGCACAGACCCGATCCCTGATTACAGGGAAGTCGTTCGCAACAGGTTGTGAATACAGCACGAGGCCAAGAGACCCAGAGGGCCTCGGAGACGCACACCCTAGTTACAGGGAGGCCAAGCTGCCCACATAACGGAAATGATTCTAATTACCCAGATTTCAAAAGCGAGATGCAACCTGTACCCTGATTACAGCGTGGTCGCTGGCATTAGCCAAAGAGGAGAGACCATAACCTGAATGACAGGAAGCTCAAGCTCTCAAAGTACCAAAGAGCTCAATATGTCCTATCCTAGAGAGGCTTGTGACATAGACCCTAATTACAGGGTTGTCACGCTGACTAATGGGGCAGAGCACGGCGTAAAGCCAAATGAGCAAGAGGGCAGAGACCCAGACCCCAGATACAGAGCGGTCACATTGCTCAGATTAACAAAGAGCTCAATGCCCCTCCAAAGACAGGGGGAGGTGACGTGCACCCTGATGACAGGGCAGTCACGCTGCTCAAGGTATTAAGAGGCTCGAGATTCCCCTACAGTCTAATTACATGACCTGAGGCCTGATTTGAGGTTGGTTACTGTGCCCAGAGTTCCTTTCCTTTTCCTCCATCTTCTTTTCTCCTCTGTGTGTGGCATTCCTGACACTTCCTTCTTCTTCACTTGTGCTTCATGATGTCTGAAACAGAGAGAGAGAGAGAGCACAAGGCGTGGGTAAGTGAGAACCGACAATGCCACGTGCCGCACGCAAACTCAGTGTATTCTACTGATACACTGTTCCTTTCCGCATCTGCAGACAGTCTGCATATTTCTTCGGGCAATATTAGACCCTCGCTAGCTGAGCACCATCTTTCGGAAACCGGCCATCGGCGGGCGCCCCCCTCTGGCCTGGCGGCCATCGGCGGGCGCCCCCCTCTGGCCTGGCGGCCATCGGCGGGCGCCCCCCTCTGGCCTGGCGGCCATCGGCGGGCGCCCCCCTCTGGCCTGGCGGCCATCGGCGGGCGCCCCCCTCTGGCCTGGCGGCCATCGGCGGGCGCCCCCCTCTGGCCTGGCGGCCATCGGCGGGCGCCCCCCTCTGGCCTGGCGGCCATCGGCGGGCGCCCCCCTCTGGCCTGGCGGCCATCGGCGGGCGCCCCCCTCTGGCCTGGCGGCCATCGGCGGGCGCCCCCCTCTGGCCTGGCGGCCATCGGCGGGCGCCCCCCTCTGGCCTGGCGGCCATCGGCGGGCGCCCCCCTCTGGCCTGGCGGCCATCGGCGGGCGCCCCCCTCTGGCCTGGCGGCCATCGGCGGGCGCCCCCCTCTGGCCTGGCGGCCATCGGCGGGCGCCCCCCTCTGGCCTGGCGGCCATCGGCGGGCGCCCCCCTCTGGCCTGGCGGCCATCGGCGGGCGCCCCCCTCTGGCCTGGCGGCCATCGGCGGGCGCCCCCCTCTGGCCTGGCGGCCATCGGCGGGCGCCCCCCTCTGGCCTGGCGGCCATCGGCGGGCGCCCCCCTCTGGCCTGGCGGCCATCGGCGGGCGCCCCCCTCTGGCCTGGCGGCCATCGGCGGGCGCCCCCCTCTGGCCTGGCGGCCATCGGCGGGCGCCCCCCTCTGGCCTGGCGGCCATCGGCGGGCGCCCCCCTCTGGCCTGGCGGCCATCGGCGGGCGCCCCCCTCTGGCCTGGCGGCCATCGGCGGGCGCCCCCCTCTGGCCTGGCGGCCATCGGCGGGCGCCCCCCTCTGGCCTGGCGGCCATCGGCGGGCGCCCCCCTCTGGCCTGGCGGCCATCGGCGGGCGCCCCCCTCTGGCCTGGCGGCCATCGGCGGGCGCCCCCCTCTGGCCTGGCGGCCATCGGCGGGCGCCCCCCTCTGGCCTGGCGGCCATCGGCGGGCGCCCCCCTCTGGCCTGGCGGCCATCGGCGGGCGCCCCCCTCTGGCCTGGCGGCCATCGGCGGGCGCCCCCCTCTGGCCTGGCGGCCATCGGCGGGCGCCCCCCTCTGGCCTGGCGGCCATCGGCGGGCGCCCCCCTCTGGCCTGGCGGCCATCGGCGGGCGCCCCCCTCTGGCCTGGCGGCCATCGGCGGGCGCCCCCCTCTGGCCTGGCGGCCATCGGCGGGCGCCCCCCTCTGGCCTGGCGGCCATCGGCGGGCGCCCCCCTCTGGCCTGGCGGCCATCGGCGGGCGCCCCCCTCTGGCCTGGCGGCCATCGGCGGGCGCCCCCCTCTGGCCTGGCGGCCATCGGCGGGCGCCCCCCTCTGGCCTGGCGGCCATCGGCGGGCGCCCCCCTCTGGCCTGGCGGCCATCGGCGGGCGCCCCCCTCTGGCCTGGCGGCCATCGGCGGGCGCCCCCCTCTGGCCTGGCGGCCATCGGCGGGCGCCCCCCTCTGGCCTGGCGGCCATCGGCGGGCGCCCCCCTCTGGCCTGGCGGCCATCGGCGGGCGCCCCCCTCTGGCCTGGCGGCCATCGGCGGGCGCCCCCCTCTGGCCTGGCGGCCATCGGCGGGCGCCCCCCTCTGGCCTGGCGGCCATCGGCGGGCGCCCCCCTCTGGCCTGGCGGCCATCGGCGGGCGCCCCCCTCTGGCCTGGCGGCCATCGGCGGGCGCCCCCCTCTGGCCTGGCGGCCATCGGCGGGCGCCCCCCTCTGGCCTGGCGGCCATCGGCGGGCGCCCCCCTCTGGCCTGGCGGCCATCGGCGGGCGCCCCCCTCTGGCCTGGCGGCCATCGGCGGGCGCCCCCCTCTGGCCTGGCGGCCATCGGCGGGCGCCCCCCTCTGGCCTGGCGGCCATCGGCGGGCGCCCCCCTCTGGCCTGGCGGCCATCGGCGGGCGCCCCCCTCTGGCCTGGCGGCCATCGGCGGGCGCCCCCCTCTGGCCTGGCGGCCATCGGCGGGCGCCCCCCTCTGGCCTGGCGGCCATCGGCGGGCGCCCCCCTCTGGCCTGGCGGCCATCGGCGGGCGCCCCCCTCTGGCCTGGCGGCCATCGGCGGGCGCCCCCCTCTGGCCTGGCGGCCATCGGCGGGCGCCCCCCTCTGGCCTGGCGGCCATCGGCGGGCGCCCCCCTCTGGCCTGGCGGCCATCGGCGGGCGCCCCCCTCTGGCCTGGCGGCCATCGGCGGGCGCCCCCCTCTGGCCTGGCGGCCATCGGCGGGCGCCCCCCTCTGGCCTGGCGGCCATCGGCGGGCGCCCCCCTCTGGCCTGGCGGCCATCGGCGGGCGCCCCCCTCTGGCCTGGCGGCCATCGGCGGGCGCCCCCCTCTGGCCTGGCGGCCATCGGCGGGCGCCCCCCTCTGGCCTGGCGGCCATCGGCGGGCGCCCCCCTCTGGCCTGGCGGCCATCGGCGGGCGCCCCCCTCTGGCCTGGCGGCCATCGGCGGGCGCCCCCCTCTGGCCTGGCGGCCATCGGCGGGCGCCCCCCTCTGGCCTGGCGGCCATCGGCGGGCGCCCCCCTCTGGCCTGGCGGCCATCGGCGGGCGCCCCCCTCTGGCCTGGCGGCCATCGGCGGGCGCCCCCCTCTGGCCTGGCGGCCATCGGCGGGCGCCCCCCTCTGGCCTGGCGGCCATCGGCGGGCGCCCCCCTCTGGCCTGGCGGCCATCGGCGGGCGCCCCCCTCTGGCCTGGCGGCCATCGGCGGGCGCCCCCCTCTGGCCTGGCGGCCATCGGCGGGCGCCCCCCTCTGGCCTGGCGGCCATCGGCGGGCGCCCCCCTCTGGCCTGGCGGCCATCGGCGGGCGCCCCCCTCTGGCCTGGCGGCCATCGGCGGGCGCCCCCCTCTGGCCTGGCGGCCATCGGCGGGCGCCCCCCTCTGGCCTGGCGGCCATCGGCGGGCGCCCCCCTCTGGCCTGGCGGCCATCGGCGGGCGCCCCCCTCTGGCCTGGCGGCCATCGGCGGGCGCCCCCCTCTGGCCTGGCGGCCATCGGCGGGCGCCCCCCTCTGGCCTGGCGGCCATCGGCGGGCGCCCCCCTCTGGCCTGGCGGCCATCGGCGGGCGCCCCCCTCTGGCCTGGCGGCCATCGGCGGGCGCCCCCCTCTGGCCTGGCGGCCATCGGCGGGCGCCCCCCTCTGGCCTGGCGGCCATCGGCGGGCGCCCCCCTCTGGCCTGGCGGCCATCGGCGGGCGCCCCCCTCTGGCCTGGCGGCCATCGGCGGGCGCCCCCCTCTGGCCTGGCGGCCATCGGCGGGCGCCCCCCTCTGGCCTGGCGGCCATCGGCGGGCGCCCCCCTCTGGCCTGGCGGCCATCGGCGGGCGCCCCCCTCTGGCCTGGCGGCCATCGGCGGGCGCCCCCCTCTGGCCTGGCGGCCATCGGCGGGCGCCCCCCTCTGGCCTGGCGGCCATCGGCGGGCGCCCCCCTCTGGCCTGGCGGCCATCGGCGGGCGCCCCCCTCTGGCCTGGCGGCCATCGGCGGGCGCCCCCCTCTGGCCTGGCGGCCATCGGCGGGCGCCCCCCTCTGGCCTGGCGGCCATCGGCGGGCGCCCCCCTCTGGCCTGGCGGCCATCGGCGGGCGCCCCCCTCTGGCCTGGCGGCCATCGGCGGGCGCCCCCCTCTGGCCTGGCGGCCATCGGCGGGCGCCCCCCTCTGGCCTGGCGGCCATCGGCGGGCGCCCCCCTCTGGCCTGGCGGCCATCGGCGGGCGCCCCCCTCTGGCCTGGCGGCCATCGGCGGGCGCCCCCCTCTGGCCTGGCGGCCATCGGCGGGCGCCCCCCTCTGGCCTGGCGGCCATCGGCGGGCGCCCCCCTCTGGCCTGGCGGCCATCGGCGGGCGCCCCCCTCTGGCCTGGCGGCCATCGGCGGGCGCCCCCCTCTGGCCTGGCGGCCATCGGCGGGCGCCCCCCTCTGGCCTGGCGGCCATCGGCGGGCGCCCCCCTCTGGCCTGGCGGCCATCGGCGGGCGCCCCCCTCTGGCCTGGCGGCCATCGGCGGGCGCCCCCCTCTGGCCTGGCGGCCATCGGCGGGCGCCCCCCTCTGGCCTGGCGGCCATCGGCGGGCGCCCCCCTCTGGCCTGGCGGCCATCGGCGGGCGCCCCCCTCTGGCCTGGCGGCCATCGGCGGGCGCCCCCCTCTGGCCTGGCGGCCATCGGCGGGCGCCCCCCTCTGGCCTGGCGGCCATCGGCGGGCGCCCCCCTCTGGCCTGGCGGCCATCGGCGGGCGCCCCCCTCTGGCCTGGCGGCCATCGGCGGGCGCCCCCCTCTGGCCTGGCGGCCATCGGCGGGCGCCCCCCTCTGGCCTGGCGGCCATCGGCGGGCGCCCCCCTCTGGCCTGGCGGCCATCGGCGGGCGCCCCCCTCTGGCCTGGCGGCCATCGGCGGGCGCCCCCCTCTGGCCTGGCGGCCATCGGCGGGCGCCCCCCTCTGGCCTGGCGGCCATCGGCGGGCGCCCCCCTCTGGCCTGGCGGCCATCGGCGGGCGCCCCCCTCTGGCCTGGCGGCCATCGGCGGGCGCCCCCCTCTGGCCTGGCGGCCATCGGCGGGCGCCCCCCTCTGGCCTGGCGGCCATCGGCGGGCGCCCCCCTCTGGCCTGGCGGCCATCGGCGGGCGCCCCCCTCTGGCCTGGCGGCCATCGGCGGGCGCCCCCCTCTGGCCTGGCGGCCATCGGCGGGCGCCCCCCTCTGGCCTGGCGGCCATCGGCGGGCGCCCCCCTCTGGCCTGGCGGCCATCGGCGGGCGCCCCCCTCTGGCCTGGCGGCCATCGGCGGGCGCCCCCCTCTGGCCTGGCGGCCATCGGCGGGCGCCCCCCTCTGGCCTGGCGGCCATCGGCGGGCGCCCCCCTCTGGCCTGGCGGCCATCGGCGGGCGCCCCCCTCTGGCCTGGCGGCCATCGGCGGGCGCCCCCCTCTGGCCTGGCGGCCATCGGCGGGCGCCCCCCTCTGGCCTGGCGGCCATCGGCGGGCGCCCCCCTCTGGCCTGGCGGCCATCGGCGGGCGCCCCCCTCTGGCCTGGCGGCCATCGGCGGGCGCCCCCCTCTGGCCTGGCGGCCATCGGCGGGCGCCCCCCTCTGGCCTGGCGGCCATCGGCGGGCGCCCCCCTCTGGCCTGGCGGCCATCGGCGGGCGCCCCCCTCTGGCCTGGCGGCCATCGGCGGGCGCCCCCCTCTGGCCTGGCGGCCATCGGCGGGCGCCCCCCTCTGGCCTGGCGGCCATCGGCGGGCGCCCCCCTCTGGCCTGGCGGCCATCGGCGGGCGCCCCCCTCTGGCCTGGCGGCCATCGGCGGGCGCCCCCCTCTGGCCTGGCGGCCATCGGCGGGCGCCCCCCTCTGGCCTGGCGGCCATCGGCGGGCGCCCCCCTCTGGCCTGGCGGCCATCGGCGGGCGCCCCCCTCTGGCCTGGCGGCCATCGGCGGGCGCCCCCCTCTGGCCTGGCGGCCATCGGCGGGCGCCCCCCTCTGGCCTGGCGGCCATCGGCGGGCGCCCCCCTCTGGCCTGGCGGCCATCGGCGGGCGCCCCCCTCTGGCCTGGCGGCCATCGGCGGGCGCCCCCCTCTGGCCTGGCGGCCATCGGCGGGCGCCCCCCTCTGGCCTGGCGGCCATCGGCGGGCGCCCCCCTCTGGCCTGGCGGCCATCGGCGGGCGCCCCCCTCTGGCCTGGCGGCCATCGGCGGGCGCCCCCCTCTGGCCTGGCGGCCATCGGCGGGCGCCCCCCTCTGGCCTGGCGGCCATCGGCGGGCGCCCCCCTCTGGCCTGGCGGCCATCGGCGGGCGCCCCCCTCTGGCCTGGCGGCCATCGGCGGGCGCCCCCCTCTGGCCTGGCGGCCATCGGCGGGCGCCCCCCTCTGGCCTGGCGGCCATCGGCGGGCGCCCCCCTCTGGCCTGGCGGCCATCGGCGGGCGCCCCCCTCTGGCCTGGCGGCCATCGGCGGGCGCCCCCCTCTGGCCTGGCGGCCATCGGCGGGCGCCCCCCTCTGGCCTGGCGGCCATCGGCGGGCGCCCCCCTCTGGCCTGGCGGCCATCGGCGGGCGCCCCCCTCTGGCCTGGCGGCCATCGGCGGGCGCCCCCCTCTGGCCTGGCGGCCATCGGCGGGCGCCCCCCTCTGGCCTGGCGGCCATCGGCGGGCGCCCCCCTCTGGCCTGGCGGCCATCGGCGGGCGCCCCCCTCTGGCCTGGCGGCCATCGGCGGGCGCCCCCCTCTGGCCTGGCGGCCATCGGCGGGCGCCCCCCTCTGGCCTGGCGGCCATCGGCGGGCGCCCCCCTCTGGCCTGGCGGCCATCGGCGGGCGCCCCCCTCTGGCCTGGCGGAAAGCCGACCAAAAGCCATATGGCTGCAGCTTTTTAAGGCCCAGCCGCCCTGGCCAGGCATTCCTTTTCTAGGGCTGGAGAGTTCTGCTTCTGGGACAGCAGCTTTCTGCTCACATACCCGATGGGATGTCTCTCCCCCTTCCCGTCAATCTGCGTTGGCACCACACCCAGCCCTCTTCTGAAGCGTCAGTGAACACCGGAAAGAGCTTGTCAAAGTCCTGCTTTAACAGCACTGAGCCCTTGACCAGAGCCTCTTTCAGAGCACAGAGACGCCTCTGCCACTGCTTGGGCCAGACCACCTCATCTGGATTACCCTTCATACATACCTTAGTGATTCGGGTGGCTATGAAGCTAAAGTGGGGAACGAATCTCCGCTAGTAGCCCGCCATCCCAATGAACGCCTGGACTTGCTTTTTAATCTGGGGAACGGGCCCATCTCTGATCACCTCCACCTGAGCCGGCTCTGGCTTTAGGCAGCAGCCCCCCATTTTGTGGCCCAGGTCTGACATCTCTCACAACTCCCGCCCCTCCCCCCCCCCACCTTTGCACTTCCCAGCTTTTATAGTCAGACCTGTGTCCTGGAGCCAGTTCAGCCCTTGTTTAACCTGGGCCACATGGTCCTCCCAGGTCTGGCTAAAAATGCAGATATCATCACTATATGCCAAGGCAAAATTCTCCATCTGAATGAGGAACTGGTCCACCAGACGCTGGAAGGTGGCAGGTGCCCCATTTAGGCCCAAAAGGTAGGACCAGGAACTCTTATAACCCCAGAGGGGTGATAAAAGCAGATTTCTGCCCAGCATCCGGATCCAAAAGGTACTTGCCTGTAGCCCTTGGTGAGATCCATAGTAGTGAGATAACGACCCCCACCTCCCCGTCCCGTCTAGAAGATCATCAGGCCTAGGCATGGGGTAGGCATCGAACTTGGTGATGGCATTAAGCCTCCGGTAATCCGCACAAAACCAGATTGACCCGTCCTTCTTGGGGATCAACACTACGGGAGAGGCCCAAGGGCTGGAAGACAGCTGGACCACCCCTATAGCCAGCATGTCCTTGACCTCTCTCTCCAGGTTGGGCTTTTTTCCCAGTGATCCGGAACGGGGAGCATCTTACCGGGGGGGGGGGTGGGCTCCTGTCGCCACCTGGTGGACAGCCAGGTTACTGAGCCCAGGCTCGTTGGAGAGCAGCGCCTCTCGGATCTCAGCCTACTGGGCAGGAGTTAGCTGATCTGAGAGGGGAATTGATTCCGGCGAAGGGACGGCCCCGTCTCAGGAATAGATCCACGAGTGGGTCATCTTCCTGCTCCTCCCGCTGGCCACAGATGGCCAGGACCAAATTCTCCCTGTCAAAGTATGGCTTCATCACGTTGACATGGTACACCCAGTGGCTGTGAGCTCAGTTAGACAGTTTCACTACATAGTTTACCTCATTCAGCTGTTTGATGACCTTGAAGGGCCCATCCCAGGCAGGCTGTAGTTTGTTCTGTGGATATGACGAAGTGGGGTTTCATTTATCTTGTTATGTTGCGTGCGAGTCTTACAGTATTAGTACAGGACAGTGTGTACCTTAGTTTCCCAGTGTAATGCACCAATACTTAGCTGGTGGGAATTGGGAGTGTGATTTTGCGGAGGCCCTCAGGGCAGGTGAGACTGCCCAGCTATTTGCATCTATGGAACCTGAGACCCAGGAGGGGGGTGCGGCCAGGTGACACCTTTGGCCTGCGAAGTGAGACCAAGAAGGAGGAGGGGCATCAAGGGGAGTGTCCGAGGTCAGGTGGCTGGAGGCTGGCAGTCTGCCTTGGGAGACTGGAAAAGGGGAATCCAGGGCGTCTGGCCCAGGATTCCCAAGATGGACTTGGCTGAAAGGCACACATGTTAGTAATAGTTACGTCTGTTCTACGCCGTGTTCCTGTCAACGAATAAACCTTCTGTTGTACGCTGGCTAAGAGTCACCTCTGACTGCAGAGTTGGGGTGCAGGGCCCTCTGGCTTCCTCAGCAGCCCCGCCTGGGCAGACTTGCTGCGGGAAGCGCATGGTGAGGAAGGGGCTGCTGAATGCTCCAAGGTAAGACCCAGGAAGGTCGAAGCTCTGTAAGCTTCTTGCCCTGGAGACAGTATGCTCAAAGAGAGGAGGCATGCTAGACCAGAGTCCTGCCTGGCTTCGTAGGGAGCTGTTCCAGAGCATCGCCCGGTGACTCCGGGACAGCTGGTGCAGAGGTGGGATCAAACTGCACCCCGTGGACAGAGCATCCTGCAGTAAGTGACTGGGGAGCAATAAAACAAAGGGGGATTAGCAAGAGATGGGCATGCTGGAGGCTCTGAGAGGTGCAATTCCAGGAGGCGGAGGAGCCTCCGGCTTAACCCCCAAGAAAGAGTGGACCCCTGAGAATGGCTGTCGCACTGAAGGGGTTCCTCCCAGAGATTGTGGGGAGCTGAGAGAGTACAAGCCTGTGAGTCCATGACCCCTTGGGAACAGCCTGGAGATGGCCTATACCCATGTCCTTAAGAAGGACATTGTAGAGCTGTGCAGAGAGAGAGAGGGCCGCGCCTTGGAAAATTCACCAAGGCACAGCTGATTGCCCAGTTGGAAGAGAATGATCACTCTAAGGAGCCAGTTCCTGAGCCAGCTGGGGCTGCGAGAGAGGCTGGGAGCAGCCAGGCAGCCCATCTCTCCGACCAGCAGGGGATCTTCCCGACCGAGTTCCCCGTTGGTGGAGCTGAGACAGTTGGAGTTGGAAAAGGGACAGAAACTGAAAGAGCTGGAGGACCATGAGAAGGAATGGGAGGACCGTCAGAGACAGAATGAACTGGCGATGGCAGAGCTGAGAAGCGGAGAGACCCCTACCGTGGTGAGTGCGGACGGGCCCAGGCTAGCTAAGCCCATAGGGAACTCAGATATAAAAGTGCTGCCTCAGTTTAAGGAAGAAGGGGATGATAGAGGTGCCTTCTTCACTGCCCTTGAGAAGGTCTGCAATGTGCACCAGGTTGACCCTGAAGACATCTTTGGCATCTCACCCCCTTACTGGGTCCCAAACCCATAGAGATGTTCAGCCAGATGGATGAGGTGGAAGCAAGGGACTATGAACGGTTCAAACAAGTCCTGCTGCGCAAGTTTGAGCTGACCCCCCGAGGCGTACAGGAAAAGGTTCCTGAGTGTGCAGAAGACCCAGGGGGTGACCTATCTGGAACTGGTCACGCTGATTGGGGAAATACACCCGCAAGTGGGTGAATGGGGCGGGGCCCAGACCAAGGAGGACTTGATTGAATTATGGAGCTGGAGCAACTGTATGAACTCTGCCCCCCTGACCTGAGGATGTAGTTTGCAGACAAGAGGCCGAAGGACCTGTGCCACGCAGGGCTGCTGGCGGATGAGTTTGTAGTTAGCAGGTCGGGCAATAGAAGGGAATCCCAGGGGGACAGGCCCACGTCAGTGCAGAAGGGGGGGGGGGGTCACCAAGGGGCTTCCCTGAAGGAAGTCTTGGAGAAATCCCTCCTGAGAGGCACAGCCAATACCAAAGCTGACCCACCAGCCCCTGGAGACCAATGGGACCTGAGGTGTAATTACTGTGGGCAGGGGGGCCACAGATGGGCCCGGAGCCAAAAGCTCAGGGACAGAATGAGCCAACCGAGCCCTCAACGGGGCTGGATCCCCAGGCAGGTGGGACTGGCAGTTTAGCAATGGCCCAAGAGGGAGAAGTCTCCCAGGCCAGCTCCTTGGGGAGGCTTGATGCTCAGTGTACAGGGTGGGTGTGGGGTGGCCCCTGAGGAGCGAGTGCCTCATTCCCCTGGAGGTGGATGGGAAGCAGGTCACTGGGACGTGAGGTGACACTGGCCCGGCCCGAGGTGGTGGCCCCAAACCGGCTGGTGTCCAACACCTACCTAACCCTGACGGGTGTCTGCGAGCCCCCATTTAAGGTACCCATGACCAGGGTACATCTGAAATAGGGGGCCAAGAAGGGCCCCAAAGATGTGGGGGTGCATTATCAGTTGCCTACCGAGGTGCTGATGGGGGGGGGGTGACCTGGCAGATTGGCCGGGCAGCTCCCAGAGTGCCCTAGTCATCACTTGTAGCCAGAGCCAGCGAAGGGCATTCTGCCCTGACATGGGGGGCGGTGGCCTGCCGCGGGTGCAGGTTCCTACCCCAGCGGGAAAAGAGTCATTGGGGACAGGACTTGGCGGGGCTGCGGCCTGGGACCCAGCCACTGAGAGGGAGCAGGTCCTCATCCCTTCCCCAGCCGCTGAATTCCAGGCCGAGCTGCGGAAAGATCCCTCTTTAGAGAAGCTAAGGGAACTTGCTGGCCACAGCCCGGCAAAACCCCTGGGGGTAGGCTGCCTGGAAACATTCCTGTGGGAGAAGGGATTCCTGTCTTGGGAATGGGCTCCCCAAGGGGAAGTGGAACGCAGGCTACTGTACCTGGCCCATGATGTCCCTCTCTCGGGATACCAGGAAATCCAGCGCACCAGGCAGAAGCTGCTACAGAACTTACACTGGCCTGGGATCTTTGATGCCATCCAGCAGTACTGCAGGTCCTGCAATCCCTGCCAGAGGGTGGGGAAGGCCCAGGACAAGGAGAAAGCAGCTTTGAGGCCCCCGCTCATCATAGAGGAGCCTTTCCAGAAGGTGGCCGTGGACATAGTGGGACCCCTCAGCAAGGCAATTCGGACAGGGGAAAAAAATACATTCTGGGGGTGGTAGATTTCGCTACTCCCTATCTTGAGGAGGTGGCCTTGTCTGTTTTCAGCAGAGTGGGGGGTTCCCCAAGGAGCTCCTTACAGACCAGGGCTCCAATTTCATGTCCACTCTGCTCCGGTGCTTGTGGGAGAAGTGTGGGGTCCGACGCACCTGGGCCTCAGCGTATCACCTTCAGTCCAACGGGCTGGTGAAGAGGTTCAATGGGACCCTAAAGATGCTGCTGAAAACCTTCATGAACCAGCACTCACAGGACAGGGACAAGTTGTGATGTTATTGATATAATCTGGGACCATATAGGTCATTATTGCAACCAAGGTCCTGTAGTGACACCAAATCTGGTATAAAGGAGGTCAAATAAGGTCTCTAAGACAAGGTTCTGGTTTGCTGGTTATGTTTATGCTATCTGGATGCATAGATCATTGTTGTATTTAAAGTTAGAAGTATTGGCTCTATACTGTCTGTATTTCATAATTATGCTGTGCTTCTGGGTGACACCCCAGACAGGTTAGTGTCAGCACTGCCTAGCCTGCTTGATGGCCCCTTAAGGACCATCGGCTATACAATTGACCCATTGAGAGAAGGCAAATATGCCTTGCAACTCAGCAATGTAGGCAGGGACTTGCCCATGTGACTCCAGACTCCATTTTGCTGTAATTTTCCATAGTAAGGACAAAGAGGTGTTCTTACACCTGGAAAAGACTATAAAAGGCTGATGCCTCATCTCCATCTCATCTTCAATCCTGCTTCTTACCTCTGGAGGGACTTTGTGTAGAGCTGCCGTTTGTAGCAAAGGACTGATGACCCATCCCAGCTGGGGATGTACGCCAGAGACTTGATTTGAACCTGCAGCTTAGTCTATCACGGCTACAAGCCTGAACCAAGAACTTTGCCATTACTGTATGTCATTGATTCCATTTAACCAATTCTCTCTCTCCTCTATATCTTTTTCCTTTTATGAATAAACCTTTAGCTTTTAGATTCTGGCAACAGCGTGATTTGTGGGTACGATCTCATTTGTATATTGACATGAGTCTGGGGCTTGGTCCTTTGGGATCCAGAGAACCTTTTTTTCTTTTACTGGGGTATTGGTTTTCATAACGAGTGGCACTGTTGGTGATACTGGGAAACTGGAGTGTTTAAAGGGAACTGCTTGTGTGACTTGTGGTTAGCCAGTGGGGTGAGACCAAAGTCCTCTTTGTGGGGCAGGTTTGGTTTGCCTTAGAGGCGGAAAAACCCCAGCCTTGGGCTGTAACTGCCCTGTTTTAAGCAATTTGTCCTAAATTGGCACTCTCAGTTGGGTCCTGCCAGAACCAGCATCGTTACAGTGGCGTAGTCGTGCTAGGATCCACAGAACCAGGTCAATTAAGCTCTGGGTCAGAACCCCACGCCATCCAAATTTGAATTTTGGGATCGAGAGTTTGGTTGGTTAAAGAGCAGTTGCAATGGGTAAGCAAAGAGCATATGAGGGCCTTGGCAAAGAAGCCCTGGAAGATTTGTGTTCAGAAAAGGGGATAAGCTTTAGAAAGAAAGCTACAAATCAAGAACTGAGTGAGCTGTTAATGGCCAGTGATCCGGGGGCAAGAGCGCAGCCCTTACCGGAGGCTACAGAAGATGCATTAAAAATGAGAGTACAGAAGGTAACAAATAAACTGTAACTTGAGCATGAAAGGAATCTAGCAGATCTTCGATTGCTGGAAAAAAAACAAAAAACAGCTGAATTAGAAAGAGAAGCTGATAAGAGAGAAGAAAGAGCTCGTAAGGGGCGTCTGGAGCTGCTGGCTGCGGAGGAGAAAGCTCCACAGATGGAACAGGAGACGGCCAAACTTCAGCTCCAAGTAATGGAAGAGTGGAGAAAGTCATCACCAGCTGGTGCTCCACTTCCCCACCGCCACAAGAAAAACTGGGAAAGGATGCGTCCCATTGACAATGATACTGAGGATAGAGAGGAGTTTTTGTCTACCTTTGAATGCCTCTGCAATCTGTACCAGATCCCTGATGATCAGCGAATGCCTGTCCTGCTGGCCAGACCGACTGGAAAAGCCAGGGAGGTATTTAATGAACTGGGGGAACAAGAAGCCTTGGATTATGAGCGGTTTAAAGATTCTGTGTTAAGGCCGTTCAAGGTTACTCCTGAATCTTACAGAGTTAAGTTTAGAAAGTTTAAAGTGTCTAATGATGGCACTTCTGTAGAATGTGCTCATAAGCCCATGGGCTTTGTTAAAAAGTGGGTTGTGGGAAGCAAAGGCGCATGGGAGTTTTGAAAAACTGCTGGATTTAATAATTTTGGAACAACAGTTCTTGGACATTGTGCCTGACCACGTGAGATCAGCTGTGTGTGATAGGAACCCTGAGTCAGTCCTACGGGCTGCAGAGATTGCGGGTGCCCATACCCAAAACAGGGCTCGAGAAGGGTATAAACCCCCAGGGAAAACTAATCACCATTCTCCCCAGTTCAAGGGGGGGGGGGTGGGGAGGGGAGGAAAAGGATTTAAAAGTAAACCTGGCGCTGACTATTCTAAAGGATCTCACGGGGGCCCAGAGGATAGGAACTCTCACCACGAGAATAAACAGGTTAAATGCCATCACTGTGGTGTGCTTGGCCACATGAGACCAGATTGCCCGAGCCTGAAGGGCAGCCCAAAACCAGCAACCCCAAATGCCACGGTAAATGCTAATCCTGTTATAAACTCACAGGCAGGCCACACACAGCCCACCGTTGGTGCCCTGTGTGCAAATGCTGTTTCTGTGGTCTCTGAAGAATTTGACCTTAAAACTCATATTAAAGCTAAATATGGGAAAAATAATGCAGAGTTTATTACCAGTGCAGAAGTGAATGGAGTAAGGTGTATGGCATGGAGGGACACCGCAGCCGATATTACTTTGGTTAAAGCAAGTCTTGTCAGGGAGGAAGATTATTGGCCAGATGAAAGTGTAACTGTTGTAGCCTCAGCTGAGTATTTTGTCAGGGCGTCTTTGGCTCAAATCCACCTGAAATGGAAGGGATTTGAGGGCACCATGGTTGTGGGAGTAAAAAACACAATCCCTAAGGATCTTATGATTGGAAAGGATATTAGAGCTATGTTCAGTCAAGTTAACACAAACCAGGCACAGGAGAGGTTGTGTCTAAAGTTGTGTCTTTGGAAGGTTTTTCCAAAGGTTTGTCTTTGGAAAGTAGTAGTTTGGCTGTGAACGAAGTTTCTGAATGTCTGGCTGCCTAATGTTTCAGAAGTGAATCTGGAATTAGATCAAGCACAGAAAGATCTCATTGGTCAGGAAAATGTTTCTCAGGAGCTGCTTAAAGTGGATGGACAGATGGAAGCCCCAGCTGAGGGAGGAAAGGGTAGATTTTTAAGGGGTAATGAATTGGTGGCTAGTACAGCTTATACAAGTGAACCTGAAAAGGGTAACTCTCATTTGCAGACAGTAGCTCAGGGTAGTGAATAGAGCAGCAGTTTATCTGTTGGGAGTGGAAACGTGTCTGGTAAAGAAAGTTTGGATGAGCCTAGACAACCTTGTGAGCTGATGGCTTTATCTAGTCAGCAGTTTGGGAAGGCAAGGATAGCGGAAAATGAGGGCCCCTACACCTTACTTGTTTCCTGTGGGGAGAATTGTGACAGTGAAGGAAATGTGCCTGTGTCCGTCAGGGGTATTTTAACTTGCCTACGGAGGAATCTACCTCGGTCTCCAAGCAGTTGTCTGTGAACAGCCCTGCGTGCCGGGACAAGGGAAATGAGATCCCAAGCTGCGTGTTTGGAAAAGGAGAATGCGGCTCTGGCTCTTCTTTGTGAAGCAGACAGAAGGTGCCTTTCAGCCTGTGATGGTTGAGGATAGTGCAGTGGTCTCAGAGTTGGTTCTGGATTCAACTAAAGCCCAGGAAGGGAATGGTCCTAAGTTTGTGTCTGCTAGGGAGAATGGCACTGTAACTAGGTTGCATCCAGTTAGCGTCTTAGCAAAATCCCAGAGACCGGACAGTTCTGGTGCTTGTATTTTACCTGTTGCTAATGGGTGGTTGGAAAAGGATGTAGCAATTCTGTCTGATCAGGGGGATATCCTAGCCAGGACACCAGGAGAGCAGAAAGGTGATTTGACTGATGGTGTGGAAACTTGTGGCAAGAAGGAAAAACTTCCTGAACTTGTGTGTGGCTAGCTTGTTGGAAAGACACTGGTGTTGGGACAGGAATGTCTCCATGCTAATTCCTTAAATGAGCAGTCTGTGCTTCAGGGTGTGACAGATTTGGTTACTGGTGTTTCAGAGCAGAACAGTTTTATGGCTGAATGCTTGAGGCCGGCCACAGGGGAGAGCAAGCAAACTCTCACCCTCAGCCTCTTGGGATTTGTGTGGTCTCTCTTTAGGACAGGAGTCCAGTCTTCAAATGGGTAGCAGCTAAGAATTTAAAAGCTAGTGTTTGCGTTGATGCAAATTACCT
This sequence comes from Malaclemys terrapin pileata, assembly GCF_027887155.1. Taxonomy (NCBI): domain Eukaryota; kingdom Metazoa; phylum Chordata; order Testudines; family Emydidae; genus Malaclemys; species Malaclemys terrapin. Next base: position 98,378,526 of record NC_071509.1, read on the forward strand.
GACTGACTGGGAGAAGACAGACTTGCTAATAGCTGTTAGCACAGACAGCGCACCCAATCAGCCAGGGAATTCTGTTAAGCAAGAGAAATCAGGATTTAAACCTTCAGGATATGGAGGAAAGAGAGAACTTACTTTGGCAAAGGGAAGCCCCACGTTAACCCTAAAATGCCCAAACCCCAATGGTATGGAGCCAAAGGTGTGGCATAACAAACAGGATTGTAAATGGACACTTGCAATGAATTTGTTCTTATTGCCAACGGTAATTTTTGTAACTAATGTGTTGCTATTACCAAGAACTGTAAAAATGTGCAATGTGCCTAATCTGGCGGGGGCGAGGGCGAGAAAAAACAACAAACAAACAAACCACACCACCTTGAACATGTTAAAAGAATTACATGAGAACATACTTTATGTTAAGGGCCTTGTTAAACTGATAATTCACAGTTGATGCCTGTGAACAGTATGGGAATTTTCAACAGGGGAAAAGACATTCCAAACCTAATGTGCTGTATGAAAAGGGAAACCGAGGCATACTACCACATTGCTGTCACGGCTAAATGCCAGGATTCCTATACTATAGACAACATTAATCTCTACATTGACTTGATGTTAACCGGGTTCCAAACATTTGCCAGAGCTTGTATGGATAAAGTAGCTATGTTCTTTAGCATTTGGCAAAAGAAAATGAAACATACAGAAACCATGCTGCAAGAGCAGATCCAATCCATTATTGTTCTAACCAAGTTTTACCTGGAGTTTGTAACGAGATTAAAGCAGGTTATTGAACGGGACTTGGATAAACCATTTCTGTTTTTACACGAATACGGCTTCTAACCCAATACTAGCTGTAGTGAGACGGAACCAAGGATGGGGGGCTCTTGGGATGTAGTCAGTGATGTTGGAGTCATCCCTTCCTGCATCAGTTTTGCATTGGGGGTGTGACATTATTGATATAATCTAGGACCATACAGATCATTGTTGCAACCACGGTCCTGTAGTGGCACCAAAGCCGGTAGAAAGGAGGTCAAATAAGGGCTCTAAGACAAGGTTCTGGTTAGGATTATGCTAGCTGGATGCATATATCATTGTTGTATTTAAAGTATTGGCTCTATACTGTCTGTATTTCAAAATCATGCTGTGCTTCTAGGTGACACCCCAGACAAGTCAGTGTCAGCTCTGCCTAGCCTGCTTGACGGCCCATTAAGGACCATCGGCTATACAACTGACCCATTGAGAGAATGCAAATACGCCTTGTAACTCAGCAAAGTAGGCAGGGACTTGCCCATGTGACTCCAGACTCCATTTTGCTGTAGTTTTCCATAGTAAGGACAAAGAGGTGTTCTTACACCTGGAAAAGACTAGAAAAGGCTGATGCCTCATCTCCATCTTGTCTTCAATCCTGCTTCTTACCTCTGGAGGGACTTTGTGTAGAGCTGCCGTTTGTAGCAAAGGACTGATGACCCATCCCAGCTGGGGATGTACTCCAGAGACTTGATTTGAACCTGCAGTTTAGTCTATCACTGCTGAAAGCCTGAACCAATAACCTTGCCCTTACTCCAGTATCAGAGGGGGAGCCGTGGTTGTTGCTTTTTACAGATTCAGACCGAGGCTCCTGGGGCACCTTTAAGACTAACAGAAGGATTGGGAGCGTAAGCTTTCGTGGGTAAGAACCTCACTTCTTCAGATGCGAGATGACTTGCATCTGAAGAAGTGAAGTTCTTACCCACAAAGGCTTACGCTCCCAATCCTTCTGTTAGTCTTAAAGGTGCCCCAGGAGCCTCTGTTGCCATTACTGTAGGTCATGGATCCCATTTAACCAATTCTCTCTCATCTATATCTTTTTCCTTTTATGAAGAAACCTTTAGATTCTAAAGGATTGGCAACAGTGTGATTTGTGGGTAAGATCTGATTTGTATATTGACCTGGGGCTTGGTCCTTTGGGATCAAGAGAACCTTTTTTCTTTTGCTGAGGTATTGGTTTTCATAACCATTTGTCCCCATACCAAGTGGCACGGTTGGTGATACTGGGAAACTGGAGTGTCTAAGGGAACTGCTTGTGTGACTTGTGGTTAGCCCGTGGGGTAGGACCAAAGTCTTCTTTGTCTGGCCGCTTTGGTTTGCGCAGCGGTAGAAAAACCCAGCCTTGGTCTAACTGCCCTGTTTTAAGCCATTTGTCCTGAATTGGCACTCTCACTTGGGTCCCACCAGAACCAGTATTTACCCCAGCTGTTGTTCCCCTACTGGGAAGGGGCCCAGAAATCAACCGTGTTCTCTCCTTTCGAGTGGCTGTATGGGAGGAGAGTAAGGGGACCTGTGGACTTGTTGAGGGACGAATGAGAGGGGAAGGCCTCCCCTGATGGAAAATCAGAAGTGGAGTATGTACTGACTTTCTGGGAAAAGCTTGCTGAGCTCATGGACTTGGCCGGGGAGAATTTAGCCAGGGCCCAACGTAAGCAAAAGGTCTGGTACAACCGCCCAGCGCGTTCCCGCTCCTATGCTACCGGGGACCAGGTGACAGCTCTCATTCCCATAAGAAAGAACAAACTACAGGCTGCCCGGGACAGGCCCTTTAAGGTCATCAAGCAGCTGAATGAGATCAACTATGTAGGGAAACCCTTGCGGCCAGAGTCAGGCGCCAGCACAGAGAGAGTCCATGAAAATGTTACATTTCTTCTGGGATGATTAGATCCTCAACAGCTGAACACATCTTTATGAAACTTAGTCAACCTAAGAATGGCCATACTGGGTCAGACCAAAGGTCCAGCTAGCCCAGTACCCGGTCTTCCACCAGTGGCCAATGCCAGGTGCCTCACAGGAAATGAAAACAACAAGTCATCATGCGATCCACCCCATCGCCCATGCCCAGTTTTGGGCAAACAGAGGCTAGGGACACCATCCCTCTTTCCAACAGATTTTGCAATTTAAAGCAGATTCACCCAGTCCCTTAACTGCCATCATAAAGACACACGTACATATGCTGGACGTGGATGTTCAAGAAGCAAACTTTTACATTTCTACCTTTCTTGTAGGACTCTCCGGGCCAAATGTTTAACAGACCTCCTTAAAGGCTTCAACATTTGTAGGCAGATTTCTTTGCATGGCAAATTGATCAGTTACATGTAGTTTCTGGATTTGCTTAAGACTTTGTGCAAATGCCAAGGTTTGGTCCTAAAAGATCTGTTAGCTAGCAGTCAACAGGAAACCAAAACCTACTTCTAAAGCAGATAACTAAAAGTTACCTATTGACTTTGAAATATTGGCCCCACCTCCTCAGTATCTACTGCCTGTCCATTAGTCCTTCCCAGAAGGTCAGTAACAAGAGTAGCCACTTTTATACAGAAAATATGGGCATGCCAAGAAAAGACACCATCAAGGTGAGTTGTCCTAACCCCCTACAACAAGGTATCATGTGGATGTTAAATTGAGGGGAAGACAGTCCCTAAAGTAACAGATTTTTGTTTGAGACTTCCAGCTATGCACAACAGAAGCAGGAAACAACCCCCCTGCCCATCCCAGATGAAGCCCTGGCTGCAGCAATACATGCCTTTACCTTCCACTCTACTGCCTCAATCAGCCCAATCGAGATGAAGCTTCAATTGGTCCAGCATGCTGGCCAAACTCCTGACAGCATCACCTTGGCAACAGCTTATTAGGCCACGGTCAACGCTCTGGAGTGTCTCCCCAGTGCTGGATTTGCTTTGCGGTCCTAGGCCTAATCTATAAAGCCCCAATAATGTGAGCTAGATCAGGGGCTCTGTGCAACCCTTCAAGAATACACCAAGCCACACAGGAAATATGACTGACAGCGCTTGGGGGGGCGGAAAACAAAACAACAACAAGCCCACCACTCACTGCACAAGTTACACTTCCCTCTGGAGCCGAGAGCCCTCACCTGTGGAGCATCCCTCTGCTGGGGATCAGGAAGAGCCCATATATTTTACAAAATAAAATGCTGGAACAGCCTTGAAGGCCTGCCCCAATAGAGGGCAATGGGGCAACCGTCTATTTCTGGAATGGGACACATTTTGAAAATAGATCCCAGAGGGCTCATTTCTATACAGCAATGAACAATTCTTGTTCTAAATATAATGGTGTTAGCCACCTATATAAAGTATTCGAGCGATGGCTGTTTTACTGTTGGCTAGTGTAGATACATACCCAGCAGCACTTGGCCATGGCACCAGCTGCACTATTACCTAGTGCTTCTATTTTGTGAATTACACTGGGGGGGGATGTGATCCTTTAGTTGGGTTTATTTTCTTCTTTGGGGAATCACGGCTTGCTATGCCAGTGAACAAATGAGTCAGGGGATCTCAGGTCTCTTTGCACGTATGGAATAGGCACATGTATGTATACAAATGAACTGATGTCTGCATGGATATGTTCTGCTTCACCCCAACCCCCCTACTTTTTGCAGTCCAGCATCTTGAGAGTGACAAACACACAAGCAATTCTGAACCATGCAGGTTATGACCTCAGACAGTTAGTGAGCTGGTGAAAAAGGAGTATTTAAGAAAGCATATAATTACAGGAAAATTTAAATGCCACAGTTTTTGGCAAGAGTAGTTCAATCGGGGCTAAGGAAATTGAGGCATTTAGACATACATGCATACCTGGTTGGATGGTCTCTACACTATGCTGTTTAAGACCCTTTATCAAGGCTTTCCATTGGCATTTATACCTGGGAAGAGGAAGAGTTCTGATCTTCGGTTGAAATAATCCTGGGAAATGTAGTTCAGCAAGGGACTACAATCATTTGAATTCGCTGAATTGCAGCATCAAGTCTGTTCTATTATTCTGAGCTACAATGGCTCAGAACTACTCTACCACAAAAGATCCCACATTCCTTCTGCCTTTGAAAAACATAATTAGGGCACTGACAAACATTTAGTTTCAGATTTTCAAAAGGTAGAATGGTGGGAGCTGGCAGGTATGGGGCACTTTTGAAAGTCTGGCCGCTTCACTAAAGCGCCCAAATGGGAACCGAGCTCTTGAAAATGTGGCAACAAGGGATCAATTCTGCTACAGCACATACGTCCGGTGTCTTAGTAGTAAAGTTTCGCACTGGATTCAGGGGATGACTCATGGAATGAAAGTACTGCTCAGTGAAAGTAAAGGAGAGAGGAAGCCAGCCCTTAATGCACAGAATGGGCCTTTTCTAGTGTGGAGTTTATTTATTGTTCCAAGGCAGCACAATTTATGTAGAATTAAAACAAACAAAGACAACCTACAACCAAATTTGGGCTAGGCCAGGAGCTAAGTAAATTCAAAGGTTAGCAGCACAATTATTTATATGACTTACCAGCAATACTTATCCCATCCAAAAAAGAAGAAGTTCCAAGTAGGCAATCTTTGAGTTCATTTCTTCCAAAGGACCTATGGAATATCGAAGTAAACATTTCAAAAGCACGTGCAACCTGGAGTTGTTCCCCCACCCCCTGAACCGTGTATCCAATATGGACAAAGTAAATCACTTCATGTTAACTTGCTGTTGAAAGAATCCCTTCTGCAGAGAGGGGTCTAGCAGCACATGTACTCACGCAATATAGAAGTGGCCAAGGTCAGTCAGTCAGTCATTTACTGGTCACCAAAGGTGCTGTCATCAGCTGGATGTAGACTAGGGCTGAGATACAGTGCTTGCCGTGAGGGGTAGGAAAAGAGAGAGCGGACAAGGAAAACTACAAAAGTGTAGTTGTTTCAGACACGCTGCAATTAAAGGAATTTAAGAAAAAGCATTGTAACAGGGTTTACTCACCACCCTGCACTGCCTCATGGCCAGGCATGGCATCACAGTATCCTTGTGGGGTAGCAGCCCTTGTCAACAGTCACTCTGGGGCTGTGGTGGTTTCTTTTAGATAACTCACCCCTCCAGCCAGGGCACAGTCTTTAGTGCAGATGGCTGACCCTGGAAGGAACAGACTAAAGTTCTAAACTCTCTTAATAGAAATCAGAAGCTTCCAGCCTCTCCACAGCTCTTCTTCAGCGAGGTCACATTCAGACTGCAGCCCCCTTCCTGGGCTCAGCTACCCTTGTACACCACTTGCTGAGGGCTAGTAGGGGAATCCAGTCCCAATCTCAATTCTGGGTTACAGCCCAGGGCCCTGGACTGCACAACCAAGTCAAATCCTCTACCCATAGTGCAGTTTTCCCTGCACCATTTCCTTCCTCACCTCTTTCCTTCCCTTCTCAGTCTCCCAATCTGTCCCCTGGGTGCTCACTCAAGCCCCTGCAGGCACCTTTTGACTCTCTGCATTCTCTTTCCTCCAGCCCTTCCTCAGCTGGGCCCACTCAGTAGTTAAACCTGGAATCACCTAATTTCTCTCAGGTGGGGCCCATTCTGTAATCAGGGCTGGCTTAGTCAGAGGCTCTCTATTATTATCTCAGAGCTCTGGATGAGCTCTGAGAGTTGATCTCTCTCTTTCCATATATATATAAAAAAATTATTGTCAGGCTTTGGCTCTGATCCTCTTACACCAATCACTGTAACTGACTTCTACTCTGGGTTATCTGGTTTCTTTTCATGATATTGGTCTCATGTTGGGCCAGATTCTCTCCCCCTTATGTTGACTAGTACAATACCCCACAAGCAAGCCCCATTGAAATCAGTGTTAGTAGAGTGAGGTATTACTCAGTGTGAGTAGGGGTGACAGAATCTTGCCTATTATGTCTAACTAGTCTTTCTACACGTAGCAATACCAATTAAAGGCTGTTTTCTAAAGATTACACTTTTAAAAGTAGATTTTTCTCCCTGCCTAATGCAGCTGCCATCTTGTCCTTAAGATGCAGCATGTTCCAGTCACTCTGTTTTCTCGGTCATGGAAAATTTCTCTTTGTTCAGTCTTTGGGCCCAATTCTGAGAAGTGCTCAGCACCCACTAGTTCAGTGGGAGTTCAGGGTGATCAGGACCTTGCAGGAAGTGGTTAGTGTCTCTTAGGGTTAAGCCCTTTCTTTGATGTTTTTCCTTGACCTGAAATGAAAACAAATCTAGACCGAAGAGTATGTTTTATTCTGTGAGTATGAGCATGAAAAACATCCTTCCTGAGACGTGGAATCACCTTTCCCATAGCTTGGCGGTTCTTCACCTTGTGTAAGATTTTGTGTGTAGGTAACAACTATAGCACCTCTGTCTTGTCTATTTATGTCCTTCTGCTTGTACGTCAGTCTGTGTTGTGATTAGGGTGACCAGCTGTCCCGATTTTGGGGTCTTTTTCTTATATAGGTTCCTATTACCCCCCCACTCCCTGTCCCGATTTTTCACATTTGTTGTCTGGTCACCCTAGTTGTGATCCTGTGTGTCATATCAGTGCACTTGCATTTCCTCATACATTATACAAAGAAGTATCAGACAGATGTTCAAGGAGCAGATTTATACCACACAGATTTATACCTGGGGAGGATTGATGCATTCTGACTTGCATATTTAGTCTATGTTTTTGAAAGTCAGAAAATGTCAACATAAAAGCTAGTTTAACATTTGATTATTTTCCAAATGTCAGTTGCATTGATGCTGCAATTATCTGCGCATTTGACCATCACCAGCGTGAACCCACAGTCAAGTAACCGAAAACAATCACCCCACTAAATATGAAATTGGTCTTTTGTGAAAGGAGTTGTGCTGAAGGGTTGCCACGTTGTCAGAAGTTCAGACGAATATAGGCCGAGATGAGCTTTTCTTTTAGCCAAAAAGTTCCCCGAGGTTGGAAAGCCCCTCAAGAGAAATTAGGATTAAAGGGGTTTAGTTGATGGCCCTTACTGGTTATCTAACACAGTTTTGGTCTAACAGGGAGATGAAGCTATCCATAAAAGGAAAAGTACAGGCAAGCTTGACAGAGACCGAGAGAGAGAGGAAAAGGAGGAGAAATGATGTGGGAAATAGGCCATGACATTTGTTACGGTGCCATAATTGTTAGATGAACAGTAGGAGTAAGGGAAATATAGAAGATAATTATACAGACCTAGTGGGAAGATCTGTTATTTTCTAAAAGGTATTTCTAGACTGGACAGCCAACAGCGTTTGGCATTTTATAAAACCTCTAGCTTGGTGAAACAGTTTTTATGATGGTGTCAGGACAATAAAGATAACAGTGTCTAGTAGAATGGAGAAAACATCCTCCCCAAAACAGAAATGGTGGAACAGTAAACTGGGTGCCTTGTATAAATATACAGGGATGAACGCGAAGAAAAAAGACACTAAAAATTGTGAAAAGAAACCACCACAGGAAAAATCCGTCTCTCGCTTAGCAAGAAAATGAGGCGAGAAACACAGAACACATGGGACCAAATGGGGCCACCTCTCATCAAAGCTCAAAAATCTGGCTTTGGGTGGACTGTTTTGCCCCTGAGCCTTCTGGGTTGCCAAGGAATAGCTGCAGTGGTGCTCTAGTGGTAGAGACAAATGGGGTTCCTATACACCTCATCCATTGGTTGTCACCTACTACAGCACAGAGCTGTCTAGTGGCTACACCCGCAGCCCTCCATTCTGTTGCAAAGAAAGGCACCACAAGAGTTCAAGGGCATAGAGACTTCCCAGCACACACCCTGCTCTCAGCACAGTACCGCTATTCTGCTTGTATTCTGGTCTGGTATATAAACAGAGGATAGGGCAGCATGTGTGACTTAATATAGTGGTTGACTAGTTTCTAAAATGTTTGGGAGGTTTCCTACTCTAGGAGGTGCCGGCTTTCATTCTTTTCCACAGCAAAACTGAGCAAAACGGAAGGATGTGTAATCTGATTTCATGAGGTCTTGCCCAAGAAAAGCAAGTATGTCTTAGACCACTTCACCTTTTTACATTGTAGAGACAGTCTCCCTTTGTACAGCTTATAGCCAGTCTAGAGTATCTTCTATCCTGAGATGCAGGACTGAAGGGGATAGGCCTGGGAAATACTTCAGTAACCGCAACACATTTTCAGTGTGTATATTTTCCTCACATAATGTAGGGATATTAAAGAAGGTACTAACAGTGATTCCCCCAAGAGACAGTGACCCCCTCATAATTTGGCCCCCACACTTTAAAATCCAACAGTTTCACCAAGTACAAAAATCTCTTGGGTCTTCTGTTAAAACTTGTAAGCTACTGTCTGTAGAAACCATTGATTATATCTATCCTGTGACTACTATGTAAAACTTACAAACAAGTTGACTTTGTTATACAATGTAAACAAACACTATAAGCTGTTAAGTGTCTTTCACTTCATTCAACTGCTCCTAGGACAGACCCCCACCCTCTGTGATTAAAGGGCCGGGAGTCTCAAATGAATTAGCACACACTCTGAAAGTGGTGGAGACAGTAAATTAAAATATGGTTAAGGGATGGAATGTATGCTGATGAATGCTTGATATACATGGATGGTTAGGGAGGTGCCAGCCTAGAAAAGGAGTATCCATCGGCCGAAGAATGTGTCAAGTGGATGACCAGAAACCCCCGGAGGGTAAACTGGGACCCACCCCATCACCTGGAAGGATGAGAAACACAAACTTTGGACAGTGTGGAGCCACCAGGAATGTGCCACTTTGGACAGGAATGTGTGCCATCTGCTGATTGAGTCAACAACAGCAGGATGAAACAGTTCCCATAGACTAACATAGGAATTAATTCCTATAAGAAGGGACTCTAAAGACTGATGACTTTGAGTCTCTGGTTCTGCTGCCAGCCTCCAGGAGCATCAGGTGCACCTGACACAGACTCGGCTCCATCCTCATGACCAAGATACCTGGCCAGTAACTTGGCATGAGCAACTTCTAGGCTGGTAACTATAACACCTATACAGAACTTGAATGAATGATTGTGTGAATGAATCTCTCTCTCTCTCTCTCTCTCTCTCTCTATATATATGTATGTGTGTATGTATAAGAAATAAGTAGTCAAACAACGTTGTTTACTTTTATCTTTTGCTTTATCAGTATATTTACAATAAATGTGGCATCTTTGCCTTATCCCTCTTAATAAGATCCTGCTGGTTTTTATTCTATTGGTATAACATTTATGCGCTTGAACTGTTTTAAGCATTTTGCTCAATTTTACATAAGGTGGTTACATCTTTACAAAAGGAAATATGATCGTATGTATAATGTACACGTACAATGTAGCATGTGCAATATAAAGTGATGATCCCTGGCCAATGCAATGTTATAACAAATATATACACGTGGGACTCAGTTATGGCTCTAAGAGTGGGACGGGGGAGCTGCACTGCCTGAGTGGTGGAGGTACAGAACATCACACCATGAAAATGGTACATTTCTTCTGGGAGGATTAGACCCTCAATAGCTGAACACATCTTTATGAAACTTGCGGCCACCGTCGATACCGCCTCTGGCCTTGCAGCCAAGCAAGTCAGTATGTACAGCTTTCCTCTGGGTGTCTTCTTAGGGAAACGACCCAGACTATCTACACCTACATGCTGAAATGGAACCTCAATTATGGGGAGTGGCTGGAGAGGGGCCTTGACCTGGTCCTATTGCACCTGGGAGCCATACAAACTCTTCCTCAAAGTCTAACTTCTTCATTACGCCTATAGTGCAGAGGAGAACCTCCTGACAATCATTCCATCACACCGTTCTTAAGCTGTGCTATGTGGAAGAATCTTTTCATCTACTTAAGAGCCATTTGAGGTTATCCATCATGTATGACTTTAGGTCTTCCTGTGGGAAAGCCAGCCACAGGTAGATAAAAGGGGAGGAAAACACCACCAATACATCCCCACTTAAGCTCACCTTTATCATCCCACCAGCAGGCTTTCATCATAGAAATAGATGACCCGATGACTTCTGCACGGAACACAAAATCTTTCCACACAAAGCGCCTGAGTGTCCGCATCACTTCTAGGGCTTTGTGAGACCTGCCTTCTGGTCCCGATCAGCGTGGTTCCATTACAGCCACCCTGCCAGGGCTGCCCCAGGCTGGAACAATGGGTGCTGGGGGTGTGAAGCTTTAAGTAATAAGAGCCACCAAACCATGGTCTCATCGTACACTGGGTTTGCAGTTTTGTTCATTTGCTTTTAGTACCCCGCAACATCTTCCCCTGGGATTTCACCCTGGGGTGGAATACAGATGCCCAACACCGCTGCTCTGCTAAGTCTGCTTTCTCTGCTTTGCAGTGTGTCTTTCAAAAATTTGAAGCAAAAATCTCAAATTTCTTATAAAAGTGCAGGAAAACTTGGGAGACTCTAACCAAATTAATGTGCACAAAAATGTTTTCATGGTTTCTTCGTGTGATTTTTCTTTTCTTGTTGAATTAAAACACATTTCTCTGCAATGATGGAAACTCCAGCACAACAGTCTGCGCTAGGGCTTGAGATCCAGAAAATGAAACGTGACCACAGGAAGGGAAGAGAATTAAACAAAGCCCAAGCAAAGGGGAAGGCAAATGTTAAAAGAGAAGGAACCAGCAAAAGTGGTGAACACTGAATTTCAATTTTAAAAAAAATATTTGAATTCTTTCATCCCAGGGACACACTTGGTAAAAAAAATACCTAATGTGACTTCTCTGCATAACCTCCTTCTGACCACATTGGAAATCATAGTCATCCATGTGGGTACCTCTCTAGTATGTTTTATTATCCTAATTGCTCATCCTGTTTTGTGATTTGTTCTCAATTTTTCACTACTGTCTGCTACTTGGAGTGATCAACAGGACATGATATTCACACCTTTCAACTACATCTATTCCTCAGCTCCGGTATGAATATTAAGATCGGGAAATAACAATTAGTTAAGGTTTCATTTTCTCAGAGCACACTCTCTCCTATAGTTTCACAGAAGGAAGAGACCGACGGTTTGTGCTGTCTACATTTTAAATGTGCCGTCTAAATTGGTGGAAATGGTTAAAGTTGAGATTTGCCAATATTTTTGAGGGGCCTAAACCTTTCCTCCAGAGACCCCCCCTCTCCCTAATCACCCCAAGGACTCCCACGGCCTATCCAACGCCCCCATTCCCCATCTGCCCCGCCCCCCAGAGCCTCTGAACCATCCAAACCCCCCACTCCCTGTCCCCTGACCGTCCCCCCGAGACCCTCTGCCCTTTATCCAACCCCTCGGCCCCGGCCCAGCACCTTTAACACACCGCTCAGAGGAGCGTGTCGAAGCCAGACACGCTGATGCGCCGATCCGCCGGAGCGCGCAGCCCCGCCCCCCAGAGCGCTGCTTTACCGTGTTATATCCGAATTCCTGTTATAACGGGCCGCCTTATAGCGGGGTAGAGGTGTACTTCCCCTCCACCCCTAAAGTACTCTGACTTCTACATATGTAGTGTGTTTCTATTATGATCAGGGTTGCTATTCATTCATCTGTCCTCATGAGAACTATTTCTAGTATTTCAAGGTTTGAGAAGCTTCCTAGAGACTTTTAAAAAAAATATGAACATACTAAATGACTTGCGAGCTTATGTGTGGAAGAGATATTTTCATTTAATTTATTGAGATCAATTCAATGAAAATTATATTTTTTCCCTTTGTATTTCAACCATTCCCTATTTCCTTTCAGCTCCGGCTGCTGCAACTACTGAGGTTAAAACAGAAGGATGCAGTGGAATCCCTCCTCTCTGCCGATTCTTCCCACAGTGACTTCTAACACTCCAGAACGCTTGACGTGTTATGCGATACATTCACTCTGTCCTCATCATATAGCGGAGCTTGAGACGTTTCCTAGAGACATTTATAAAATATGTGAACTGAGCATAAGACTTGTAAGATGATGAAAGATATTTTCATTTCATGTATTGACGTTAATAAAGGGAAACATTTATTTTTCCCTTTGTGTTTCAACCAACTCTCATTTCATTCCAGCTGAGGATGCAGTGACTACAGAGCTTAAAACAGTTGGAGGAAATTGTATCGTGCAGTGGATTCCCTCCTCTCTACTGATTTTTCCCACAGTGATTTCTAAGGCTCCAAAATGCTTGACCTTGTATTATGCAATACACTCACTCCACAATGACAGGTTTCAGAGTAGCAGCCGTGTTAGTCTGTATCCGCAAAAAGAACAGGAGTACTTGTGGCACCTTAGAGACTAACAAATTTATTAGAGCATTCTTAGTCTCTAAGGTGCCACAAGTACTCCTGTTCTTTTCACTCCATAATGAAATTCCAACTGTCCATATTACAATTTATGTGATAATACTCTGTTGATTTACTCAAAGTTTAAATTGCAAAATGAAGGATATCGATGCAAAACAGTTACAAGAAAATTAAGAAAGGGTTAAACCTTAAACATTGTTGACATAATGCGTTTGCTATATATTTCTGTGGTTCAACTCTTCTCTGATCAAAATCTCATGTCTGAACTGTAACAGGCAGCTTAAGCACAGTATAACAGCATAACAAATATGAACTGGAAAAACTTTGCAAGAAAAAAAGATGTGCATAATTTTCCTCTAATGTCAGAACGAAGGGAGAGATTTCAGGTGGCCCCAAGGGGTTTTCAAGCTTCGAGTGTCTCTGAAGGGGAACGGCAAGGTGGCAATCTGGGAAATCTTCCTGCTGCTTTTGCAAAAATCTCTCTGAAACCACCTGAGGTGAGAGTTCCATTCAGATATTCCAACACAGACTCACCAGCAAGTTGGGCATGTGGAGACATGTTTGGTTGCAGTGATGGAAAATGGGACTCTCTGACCAGGAGGTAAGGACCATAGGCGTGCGCAGCACATTGCATTAGGGTGTGCACCCAGGGATTTTTTTTTTTTTTAAGGCGAACGTCATAAACGTCTGGGTGTGGGAGGGGGTGCTGTGTGCGGGAAGGGGCTCAGGGCAAGGGATTGGGGGGCTGAGGAGGGGGTGTGGGATGTATGAGGAGGCTCAGGGAAGGGGGTTGAGGTGCAAGAGGGGGCGGAGTGCAGCAGGGGGCTCAGGGCAGGGGTTCAGGGGGGGTGCAGTGTGCAGGAAGGGGCTCAGGGCAAGGGACTGGGACAGAGGAGGGTGTGGGATGTATGAGGGGGCTCAGGGAAGGGGCTTGGGGTACAGGAGGAGTGCAGGAGGGGGCTCAGGGCAAGGGATTGGGATCCAGGGTGTGGCAGGGGTCTTAGGACAGGGAGTTGGGGTGCAGGAGAGGTGCAGCAGGGGGCTCAGGACAGGGAGTTGTGGGGCAGGGGTTAGGGGGCAAGGTGCAGGAAGGGGGCTCAGGGCAGGGGGTTGGGGGCTCAGGGCAGGGGGTTGGGGTGAGAGGTGCAGTCAGGGGGCTCAGGGCAGGGAGTTGGGATGCAGAAGGGGTACAGGGTGCAGGCAGGGGGTTCAGGGCAGGGGGTTGGGGGCAGGAGGGGGCTCAGGGCAGGGGGTTGCGGGGCAAGGTGCAGGTCGGGGGCTCAGGGCAGGGAGTTGTGGGGCAGGGGTTGGGGTGAGAGGTGCAGGCAGGGGGCTCAGGGCAGGGAGTTGGGATGCAGGAGGGGTACAACGTCCAGGCAGGGGGTTCAGGGCAGGGGGTTGGGGTGAGAGGTGCAGGCCGGGGGCTCAGGGCAGGGAGTTGTGGGGCAGAGGTTGGGGGACAAGGTGCAGGCAGGGGGTTCAGGACAGGGGGCTGGGGTGAGAGGTGCAGGCAGGGAGCTCAGGGCAGGGAGTTGGGATGCAGGAGGGGTACAGGGTGCAGGCAGGGGGTTCAGGGCAGGGGGCTGGGGTGAGAGGTGCAGGCAGGGAACTCAGGGCAGGGAGTTGGGATGCAGGAGGGGTACAGGGTGCAGGCAGGGGGTTCAGGGCAGGGGGCTGGGGTGAGAGGTGCAGGCAGGGAGCTCAGGGCAGGGAGTTGGGATGCAGGAGGGGTACAGGGTGCAGGCAGGGGGTTCAGGGCAGGTAGTTGGGGTGAGAGGTGCAGGCAGGGGGCTCAGGAGAGGGAGTTGGGGTGCAGGAGGGTAGGCTGTTTGCAGGCAGGCCCGGGGCTGGGGATCTGGGCTCTCCCGCCTTGGCAGGCAGGCTCGGGGGCCGGGCTGGGCGCTTGGGGCCAGGCCGGGAAGAGGCAGCCAGGGTGGATCGCAGGGCGCCGGGCTGCTCCCAGGGCTGGACTCAAGCCCGAGGGTGCCGGGCCGGAGTCCCCGAACAGCGCCGGGGAGCAGAGCTCGCAGCCGGGCTGCGGGAGGGGGCCTGTGGGCCGGGCTCGCCCCCTGCCCCGGGCCTGCTGGGCTCAGGGGCGGCCTGACCCCCCGGGTGGTGCCCGGGCCCCTGGCCAGCGCGGGGAGCCGCAGGCGGGTTTGGGGCGCTGGAGGGGGGCAGCTGCCTTGGGGCGGGGAGCTGGGGCAGCAGCCCCGCGGGCCACCTTAAGCGGCTGTGTTGGTGCTGCCGGGTGGGAGGCTGCCAGGGAGCACATGGGGCTGTTAAAGCAGCCAGCCCAGCCCTGGGGAGGGGGAGCCCGGCTGAACGGGGTGCAGGCCGGGGGCTCAGGGCAGGGAGAGGGGGTGCAGGAGAGGTTCAGGCTTACCCGCAGCGGCGCGCTCCCTGCCTGCCAGGGCCCCATGCCGGGCCGCTCCCCGCAGCCCCGGGGGACGGGCGGGGCAGCACAGGGCTCTGCACGCTGCCCTTGCCACGCCTCCAGGTACCTCCCCTGAAGCTCCCATTGGCCGCAGTTCCCCGTTCCCGGCCAATGGGAGCTTCGGGAGGCGGTGCCTAGAGCAACCCCTTAGCCCCAGAGACATGCTGCCCTGATAGCTGCTTCGGAAAGCAGCGCGGGGCCTGCGGCACCACGGGGGGCAAATCCCGCGGGCCGGATGCAAAGCCCCGAGGGGCCAGATCCGGATCCGGCCCATGGGCATGAGGGTGTGTGCCCGGGCCCACCCCGTGCGCACGCCCATGGTAAGGACCTATAGTTTCCCAGGGTGAAAGCGAAGAGAGACCAATTTCTTTCATCAGAGACAAGCAGTTCAGCCTCAGTGCTAGCAGGAGAATCCATGTGGAATTATGGGGTTTTCAAATCTAGGACAAACTCACAAAGAGGTTTAGAAATTTAAATACCAACATTTTTAGAAGTACTAATCAAAATCAAGTAATATTTTATACAGGATTTAAAATGAGATGCGGTGGAATTTTAAAAGCTGTTACTATTTAGTCTATCTGTGCACTGTGACAATAGTTTCAGATCATTTTACGCCATTTGTAACAGGATCTTTATGTCAGTCATTTATTTATTGTTCCTATTTATGTAATTATCATAGGCATTTGTTTCTGATCAATAAATAATTATTTTATATAAAATGGCAACCTATAGCAATAATGATTTGAATTAAATACCTATTGAACCAAAACGAAAAAAGGAGAAGAGAAAAGCCCTGTAATTGTTCAGCCTTAAAACCCCAATTCCAGAGAGTACTTATGCACGTGACTAACTTAAAGTACGTGAGCCATCCCACTGCTGTTAGTGCTCCAATCAGGAACATGCTTAAATACATTGATGAATCAGTGTCCCAGTTCACAATAATTCCATATTAAAAATAATAGTTACTGAATGATAATTAGCCTTTCCATTCAAACAGACCCCACACCACACCTGAACTCTGCCACCTTTTCCTATTCTACTTTTTACCAGGTTATTTTTCCCCAGAAAACCTTGGCCATTTGGATGTTTGGTGTAGTAGACGGTTGTATTGGAAGAGGCTAGATTGGTGCCCTTTCCCCCACTAAGCAAGAGTGCATGCATCCCTTAATACATATCAATTGTTAGTTTGTAATTAGCCTGTCCATACCCCATCCATCAGGTTTATGTGCATTCACATACCCTCTCCCCCCACCCAAATCAAATCAGGTTTGTATGTATCCAACACCTACGCACAATACACTTACTAGCACTGCCCCCACTATTAAGTTTGTGCTCGCATGCACTCTTATCAGGTTTGTGCCCCCACCGCCTGATCCCATTACCTTTGTGTGCACCAGATCCAATTCATTCTTGGGCATACACCACAAACAAAATTACATGTGAATAATGAGAGCAGGAAGAGGCCATTTTGTATTAGGATTATCAAAGTTTCTCTTTGTCACCTCTAAAATGCAGCTCCCCATTTGGTGGAATACATCAATCAGTTACTACTGGAATGGGGATGGGAGAGGCGGAGCAAGGGTGGAGTCGGGCCAGGGCTGGGGGTAGAGGGGGCTTGAGCACCCACCAGCGCCACTAGAGTCTGCGCCTCTGGGGGCTACCCCTTTTGCCCTCCCCCTACCGGCCTAAAATCAAGCTTGTGTGCTCATGGACTGCATGTTCCACCAACAGCCAGTTTTATGAGCACAGTGCGTCAAAATTTCAGTTGTAATGTGAATAATGACTAAAAGTTACCCTAAACCCAATAATTTAAAACTATTTGAAAAACAAAACAAAACTAGCCCTTAGACTGGACCTAGTGAGGATCTACCTCTCTACCAAATCTGGGTACGTAGACAGTATTCTGAAGAGTTGCTACTCAACCCTAGCACTGCCTAGGACAAATTTAAGCCAGACACTAAAACTGGAGATTTCTTATTGAAAAGTTTTTAAAAGAAGTCAAACAGCCACTACATTAAATGTTCCAATAGTATAAAAACAACTTGGGTGTGAGTTCTCACAATGATTGTCAATCTCCCTTTAGAGAAAAACCAGGAACATATTCCCCACAGGCAATCCCTTTTATAATGCAACCGAAAATACGGAGTTGCTAATAGGAGCCTCTGTACATTCAAAGTCAACAGATGGCGCCACTGCAGAAGCCTTTGCTTGTCTTTCCTCTGGGGTTCTAAAACAGTTTTGATGTGGGCCTAATCTTATAAAAATTGTTCTATGGACCCTTTCCTCACCTCTTCGAGATCAGGTAACACCTTCGTGGCAGGTACAGCAAATGCTTCCAAAGAAAAGTAGTACTAGGAACATATTGACAGTAATTTCAGTACTAGGAACGTGAGATCTGCTTGCTCACTGAAGACCACCATCAGGTCCTCCATGTGCCACCACTGATACATAAACCTCAACTTGGGACCTGCTGGTTTAGAGGCACGTACAAGGAGTTAACTCTGACAACAAATGCCTATCCTTTCTTATGGTGCAGGTTTTTTTCAGTAGCTGTGCCTATCGGTAGTAGTAGTTCTTTCCTGCTCAAGTCTCTCTGCCTTCTTTCATTCCTTGGTGGAGTGGAAACCTACAGGTTATATTGACAAAACACAATTACATTAAAATGAGAGCAAAAAACAAAAACAATAGACTGTATAAACAAGTCAAGGATTATAAACAGATTGGTTCACAACCTCCAAGATGTATCCCCCTCTCTGGTGGTACATGGCAGTAACAGAGCATGTGGGAGCCATACACATTCTTCTTCAAAGTCTAACTAAATCATTACCCCTATGGTGCAGAGGGGAACCTCCCGCCAATCATTCCATCACACTGTTTTTAAGCTGGGCTACATATAACAAATGAATTCGTTTCCTTAAGAAGCCATTGGGCGATTTCTATCATCTAGGATTTTAGGCCTTCCTGTGAGAAAGCCAACCTTAGGGGGATAAAAAGGGAGGAATACGCTACCACTAGATCCCCACTTAAGCTCGCCTTTATCCTACCATTGGTAGGTAGGAGGAAATAGTGACAGGTTTGTCTCCAGCTTTCATCCTAGAAAGAGATGAGGCTCTGGTTTCTGTACAGAACACAAGGTGTTTCCACACAACGTAATTTTTGTGCCACTGATATTGCAAGCTACGCCCACTAGAGCTGTGCTAGCACTGCCCCAGCCCAATGTGTGCATGCTCGCTAAAGGCCCCCCACGTGGATCATAACTGTACGAAGAACAATCCAAGAGAGAAGTATGTGCAAAAGCATCTTACTCCATGGCACCTCATCTCACTTCCATGTGGCACAAGTAAGAGTCCCGTGCAGATGGCTCTATCCCTGCACGAATCCTCTGCAGCAGGCTCTGAGCAATTTGTAACTAACTTTCCTCAAGCAAGAGACTAGCCGTTTGCATATATGCTGCAGGGGAGCTGGAACTAGGGGCACTGGGGTGCCCAGCATGAAGTGATATTAGCAAGCGAATGCACGGTTTCCATCATACATGGGGTTTACAGTGTTGTTCAATGGCTTTCAGCATCCCCACTATAAAAATTGTTCCAGACCCCTGAATTGCTGTTACCATAGGTGCCAACCCCTTGGGGGCTCCAGGGCTGGAGCGCCCACTGAAAAAAATTAGTGGGTGCTTAGCACCCACCGGCAGCCAGCTCCCTCCCTCCTTCCCTCCCAGAGCCTCCCACCCGCCACAATCAGCTGTTCCACGGCGTGCAGGAGGCGCTGGGAGGCAGAAAGAGGAGCAGGGATGAGGCACACTCGGAGGAGGGGACAGAAGGGGGTCAGACGAGGTGAGGAGGGGGTGGGGTGGGATGGGAAAAGGCAGGGCGGGGGTTGGGGAAGGGGTGAGGGCAGGACCTGGGGAGCAGCGGGGGCGGCAAGAGGCGGGGCGGGTGTGGGAGCTTAGGGGATGGGGGCGGGTGGGGCCGTGGGCAGAGTGGGGGGGGTTGAGTAGCCCTGGAACCCAGAGGAATCCGGCACCTGTGGCTGTTACTGTACAGATTTCCTGAAAAAGGTGATTTGGCTCCCCTCCCATTACCCTGTGTTTATTTTGTCACCTTAGCCTGTCCTAGTATTCACACTACTTATTTCCCTCTCTCCTCAACAGCTTCCCCTGAACTTCACCCTGGTGGGGAATACACATCTCCAACACCCCCAGAAAGTAACTGGAGAATGGGAAACATTGCAGCCATGGCTATCTGGGGGGTCTGGTAAGTCGGCCAGAGTGGTGGAGGTACAGAGCGTCACAGCATGAAAATGTTTTGTTTCTTCGGGCAGAATTAGACCCTCGCTAGCTGAGCACCATCTTTCGGAAACCGGCCATCGGCGGGCGCCCCCCACTGGCCTGGCGGCCATCGGCGGGCGCCCCCCACTGGCCTGGCGGCCATCGGCGGGCGCCCCCCACTGGCCTGGCGGCCATCGGCGGGCGCCCCCCACTGGCCTGGCGGCCATCGGCGGGCGCCCCCCACTGGCCTGGCGGAAAGCCGACCAAAAGCCATATGGCTGCAGCTTTTTAAGGCCCAACCGCCGTGGCCAGGCATTCCTTTTCTATGGCTGGAGAGTTCTGCTTCTGGGACAGCAGCTTTCTGCTCACATACCCGATGGGATGTCTCTCCCCCTTTCCGTCAATCTGCATTGGCACCACACCCAGCCCTCTTCTGAAGCGTCAGTGAACACCGGAAAGAGCTTGTCAAAGTCCTGCTTTAACAGCACCGAGCCCTTGACCAGAGCCTCTTTCAGAGCACAGAGACGCCTCTGCCACTGCTTGGGCCAGACCACCTCATCTGGATTACCCTTCATACATACCTTAGTGATTCGGGTGGCTATGAAGCTAAAGGGAAAAGGCAGGGCGGGGGTTGGGGAACGGGTGAGGGCAGGACCTGGGGAGCAGCAGGGGGGCGGCAAGAGGCGGAGCGGGGGTGGGAGCTTAGGGGATGGGGGCGGGTGGGGCCGTGGGCAGAGTGAGGGGGGTTGAGTAGCCCTGGAACCCAGAGGAATCTGGCACCTGTGGCTGTTACTGTACAGATTTCCTGAAAAAGGTGATTTGGCTCCGCTCCCATTACCCTGTGTTTATTTTGTCACCTTAGCCTGTCCTAGTATTCACACTACTTATTTCCCTCTCTCCTCAACAGCTTCCCCTGAACTTCACCCTGGTGGGGAATACACATCTCCAACACCCCCAGAAAGTAACCGGAGAATGGGAAACATTGCAGCCATGGCTATCTGGGGGGTCTGGTAAGTCGGCCAGAGTGGTGGAGGTACAGAATGTCACAGCATGAAAATGTTATGTTTCTTCGAGCAGAATTAGACCCTCGCTAGCTGAGCACCATCTTTCGGAAACCGGCCATCGGCGGGCGCCCCCCTCTGGCCTGGCGGCCATCGGCGGGCGCCCCCCTCTGGCCTGGCGGAAAGCCGACCAAAAGCCATATGGCTGCAGCTTTTTAAGGCCCAGCCGCCCTGGCCAGGCATTCCTTTTTTATGGCTGGAGAGTTCTGCTTCTGGGGCAGCAGCTTTCTGCTCACATACCCGATGGGATGTCTCTCCCCCTTTCCGTCAATCTGCATTGGCACCACACCCAGCCCTCTTCTGAAGCGTCAGTGAACACCGGAAAGAGCTTGTCAAAGTCCTGCTTTAACAGCACCGAGCCCTTGACCAGAGCCTCTTTCAGAGCACAGAGACCCCTCTGCCACTGCTTGGTCCAGACCACCTTATCTGGATTACCCTTCTTACATACATATCTCATCGCGGCGCTCCAGCCTCTGCTTTGCCCCTCCTGCCAACTCACAATCGGCCACCCGCTCCTCTTTCTCAGGCAGTGCCTGTCGCTGCTTCCCATCCGCCCTCCTCACGGTGCCTGCACCGCTTTTAGCCTCAGCCGCAGTCCCTCTCATGCCGCCATGTGGAAGCCTGGACCGAGCCCCCCGCCTCTGAGGTGCTTGCTTCATCTGGTCCCAACCATTCTGATGTTCCCGGGGTAGCGGGGTTCTACTGGCTGTGGGCAGCTCCTAGTGCCGCTTCTCCCCATTGAGCCCCCCTTTCCCTGAGGGCCTGGAGCAGTGTCAGAATTTCAAAGACCAGGGCCCCCGCCTGGGCATGTGGCCCTCTGCTCCTAAGCCCCGCCCCCGGATCGTGCCACCTCAGAGGTTCTCTCGGGCCCACCTCACAGTCGGCGTTCGCCGTCCTCTAACCTGAAGTCTCGCCTCAGTCTCGAGCTGACTCAGCCTCTCTCTCACACCGAACGCCCTCCCTCTTGAACCAATTCCCGCCCAGTCTGAGCCCCGCCCCCTGGTGGAGCCCCCTGTGGGCTCCGTCCAGCCCTTGTGTCTGCGACTAAGTTTTGGAGTCCTGGTGCCATGGCGGCAGGGCAGCGATGCACAGAGCTGCCTCCAGAGGTGCGAGGGGCGGATCTCACCTGTCAGGCTTCCCATGGCAGCCCCCGCACTGAGCCTGCCCTGGCCTCTTCCTACGGGGCAGGGGGAACCAAACCATCCCCTGCTGTCCCTCAGCAGTGCACAGAGCCTGCCTGCCCCTGCTTCCCCACTGTGCCAAGCTTGGCCCCATCCCTGCTGCTCAGGCTTTAGCATCAAGCCCACCATGGCTTCCCTCGTCCCCAGCAGCGCGGAGCCATCCCAGACTCTTTGGCAGAGCCCACCACCAGCCCAGGGAGGAGTTGGGCCACTCCCAGCCTTAGGCAGTGACTTCCCATTTGCACAGCCCGACTCCATTGACAGGAAAGAGAAACCAGGAGATAGCGACCCACATCCTCAAAGATGTTTGGGCCCTTCACTCCCATAATGGCTATGTACCTTGGAGGAGCTGGGCCAATATAGCCAAAAGATACAGCAAAAGCTTCTAGTGTAAAGAGACATCCCCTGCACAGGCATCAGAAAGGAAATGACCCGCACACTGAAATGTGCTGAGGTGCTATCTACACATCAGTATATTGAGTCCTGGAGGTTCTTCTTTTTATCCATAGAGGTTTAAATTAATCTTCTAGGCAAAGCACTTTCAACCTTGATTTAATTATAGGGATGTGTTTTATAGTACACAAAAATAAAGAGCTTGTAATTTTACAATTCTATCTACAAGAGACCAAATGTCATAACCCAGTACCTTAAACTTTAAACCATTCTAGAGTTACATGGAAATTCTGTTCTTTATTCCCCCTGAAGAAACCGAATATATAGGGTTTGTATGTGTGTTTGAATCTTTAGCGATAATAATCCCAGTAGACAGGCACCTCTGACCAAGAAAAGGGCCGCTCAGGAATGCAGCAGGGAAAGATCCTTCTACCCCTGGGGCAACTGTTCCAAACCCCCCAGAGTGAACACACACACACACACACATACATATACCGGAAGAATATAGGAAAGGGAAATATTTCTTTCCACGGAGATGAAAGGAGAAAGATAACAGGGGGAAAGATGGGGGAAGCGGTAAAACAGGGTTGCGTTCATTACAAGGCCCCACTAGTACCACAGTCGGAAAGAGCTGGGGGGAGAACGGTAATTCTATTTTATAGAGGATTTTGCTATTTCAAAATCAGATTTCATTCTGATTTGGAATCATATTCAAAAATTTTGAAATTCTGTGTGAAATGGAATTGCTGATCTCCACTGAGCTCTAAAGCAGCCTTGTAGGCTGCCCCAAAGCTGGAGATCCTTGGAGCCTTACAAGACCTAGCTCCACGGTAGCACACCTGGTGGGCTGTCCTGGAGCCATGGACCCTAAGAGCCCTACCTGGCGAGGAGTCACGAGCCTGGCAGCTGGGGCTCCCGCAACTTTCAGGCTCCCAGCTTCCCATCAGCCCACCAGGCAGGCAGCTGAGGAGCTGGGAGCCTGGAAACCCAGGTTCCCCAGCAGCGTGCCACATGGTCTATCAAGGAGCCCGGCAGCTGAGCTGTCAGGAAGCCAAGCAAGTTTCTGATGGAATTCTGCCTGGCCGGCAAAGTTCCATTGGAAACATGCTTGGTTTCTGGTGGATTCTGTCAGAATTGACACAGTCCTGCAGTGTGTTTCAATTTCAACAAAAGAGCAAACTCTGGCAATTGTTTTTTTCTAACAAGCTCCGCTAATTAGCAATGGAGAGCAACACGACACAATAGTTTTAAACAATAAGACCATCATAGACAAATCAAACAGCAGGGAAGATAATTTTTAAATAGGCAGAAGGTATGGTAATTATTCAGTGGAAATGCAACCTGCACCAACGCAGTCTTTGAGAGGTTTAGCCAACTTTACATCAGGTTAACTAGCAGCAATCTATTCTATTGAATAGTCAGTCCTGACAGATCTTTTGTTTAGCTGTGGAAGCCCTTTCTTTTTCCAGGTACGCATGATGACTCTGGCTGAGGTATGCTAGAATGGTACTTTGCTGAATTAAAGCCCTCATCATCATACCATCGGGTTTCAGGTCTCTCATAGCGGGCCATTCATCCTCTAAGAAGGAAGAAGCCAGTGCACCTGCGACTCATCAGCTGCCTCTGAATTGGGTTTAAGTGAAGGGGGAAAGGGGCAAGTCAGAGTACCTGTAAACAGAGAAAAGACGACTATTGAATCTATTGAAGTCATGGAGTTCCCCTAGTGTAACTGCAGCTGCTGCACACTTCTTCACGGGCTTTTTCTACAGCAGGCAAACAATCACCTAATATTGAGTATTTGCTTTCCAAGTTGCCCACTTTTGAATAATAAATCATAGGGCAAGGGTAATAAATAAAAAGCACATCCCCATGCATATTTCAATGGAACAAAAAGCACCTGGTATAGGAGAAATGAATTAACAAATGCAAAGAGAGAGAGGCTGTTTCAATTCATTATGCACAAGAGAGTTTTCTTCACAGCATTAGCAAAATTAATGCCTCCATAGTGAATTATATCTTCATGCACCCTACCAAAGTTAATCTCTAGTTCTCTCCCACCCCTATAGAATCTCATTTTTAGTAAAAATTCTGTTTAGTGCTTGTAGATCTCAAAACACTTTACAAATGAGGTCAGTACAATCATCTCCCCTCCCCCACTTTTTTTTTTTTAAATGGAGGGGGACACTGGCACAGGGAGGCAAAGTGACCACCAAGTGACCCAGCAGCAGAGGCAGGAATAGAAACCAGGTCGCCTGAATCCCTGGCCAGTGCTCTAAACCACTAGACCACACTATCTCACATGTATTAGCATATTGAAAATTTAGTGCACCGTAAAAGTCAATTTCTGAGAAACTTGAGATTGAATTGAATATAAAAATATTACATTAATCTACTTTTTTAAAAATGTCTGAACGGGAAAGGTGCAGAAACCAGGGGACCTTGCTAGTTTTAGTCCAATCTTATCATAGCCACAATCATATATTGTGCTCAGGAAGTGAGCTTTAGGGCCTGCAGATCTCAAGCAATCTATAAGCCTGGGAACAGTGAAGGAACCAAACAAAGGCCTATTCTTGTGCACCTTAGAAGCTTTAGGAGGGCAACCTTATGCACCTAAGTGGCAGTGCGATCTCCATCCTCAAGATCACACTGCAGTCTGCCCAAAACGTGTGATCCAAGAGAAAAAATCAAACTTGCACCACTAAAGGGTAGTTACTTCCAACGACCGCATTTAAAGGGTAAAAAGATGTTAATTAAATTAAACGTAACAATACCAAAATTCTTCACAAGTTTATCAGATTCCTTTTTGTTTAGCCAAAGAAAGAACTGAGACTATACTTGAATGTATACATTTTATTAATTGAATTACATAAATAGTAACAAATACATTCATAAATAAGGAGTTACAGAAAGCAAAGCAATGCGATATGACAATCAAAGTTCAATCCATGCATTTAACATGGGGTCGTTATCACACTTTTATCAAATAGGTATAATCAGAGCTAGATAATTCATTTCACACATCAGAAAGCGGCGATTTTAGCAAAATCATCTTAATACAGAACAGAATTAACTACCCAGTGTAAGTCCTTTAATACAGGTCATTGTTCAACACGGAATTGGCAGAAGTAGAAGTTTCCCACAATTATTACACTTTGAAAAGCTCAATAAGGTTTAAGGAATCCCCTAAAGCTGCAGAAATGCTACCCTCTTGAAAGTCTCTGGAGATATCTTTATTCTGCCTGGTCATCTTCATCCAAGATTTTGGAATTAGGAATGACAGTAAGAACTGAGGTAGCCAGGTGGGTCCTGCATCCTTGTTGAGCTAAAAATTCAAACCTCAGTGCTTTCAAACACCTACCCGAAATTAACTTTCACACCAATTAAATTGCACCAAACAGGCAACCTCAGCTTTGCCCTCTAAATACATCTACTAATGTACGGATACAAAAACATCTAGAATTGCCAACAATTCACACTAAACCAATACCAGAAAAACAGTCATAATCACAAAATACTGCACCTCTACCCAAATACCAAGACTTAACAGAAAAATACCTACCTAAAACATCCACATCATCATCCTTTGAATTCAATAAGCGTAAAGGACTACTAAAACACCACAACTGCCACTTCCACCAATGGACACAACTACTAAAAACACTCTCACTTCTGACACAATAGGTGCAAAGTTAATTTTGAATGTGTGGTACACTTTGGTTGGTGTGACCGTTTAAGTAGAGCAGGTGTTTGAAAGTTGTGAAGTGCGGAGAGTAACTGCCAGTTGCCAAAACATTTAGTTTTGTTTGCTTCCTTTGAGAAATGTGTGAGAAATACACAAGTTAGGCGTTACCTGGAGTAAATGTTAATTTTCTGAACCTTAACTTTATTTGAAGAGTTTTGGGGGGAGAATTGGAGGGGAGGGGAGGATTCAAATGTATACCTTCCCTTAAGTGACATCTTTGCACTTCCAGTAGGAAATGATGATTTCTTAATAATAGGAAGTTATAATTCTATACAACTTGAGTGTTTAAGGTCCATGCATTTCAGATTCACAGTTATGCCATGGTACTGACACTTCCTTCTTCTCCACTTCTGCTTCATGATGCCTGAATCAGAGAGAGGGAGCACAAGGAGTGTGTAAATGAGAACCGCTTTCGACAACGGTCCAAAACCGCCCCGGACACTCCCTTTCGGATCTTACCACCGATAGCATGTCAGGTCTCCAAGAGTCCAAGAAGTGAGTAGAAAGCAGGAGACTTGGCTGCAGAATTCCAGGCAAGTTGGAAGCGCTGTTGGAAGGGCCGGAACTCTGGACACAGTGTCATGGGGCTGCCATAAATAGTAGCAGATGAGACCTGTACCCTGTTTACAGGGTGCTCATTCAGGGCAGTGGTTGCACTTGGCCAAGTGCCAAGACACTAGAGGGCAAAGACCAGATCCCTGATTACAGGGCGGTCGTTGGCAGCAGGCTGTGAAGACAGCACGAGGCCAAGAGACCCATAGGGCCTCGGAGACGCACACCCTAATTACAGGGAGGTCAAGCTGCCCACATAACGGAAATGATTCTAATTACCCAGATTTCAAAAGCAAGATGCAACCTGTACCCTGATTACAGGGAGGTTGCTGGCATTAGCCAAAGAGGAGAGACCGGAACCTGAATTACAGAAAGATCAAGCTGTCAAAGTACCAAAGAGCTCGATATGTCCCATGCTAGAGAGGCTTGTGACATGGACCCTAATTACAGGGTTGTCACGCTGACTAATGGGGCAGAGCATGGCGTAAAGCCAAATGAGCAAGAGGGGAGAGACCCGGACCCCAGTTACAGGGCGGTCACATTGCTCAGTTTAACAAAGAGCTCAATGCCCCTCCAAAGACAGGGGGAGGTGACTTGCACCCTGATTACAGGGCAGTCACATTCACCAACTCTATAACGGAGACCCAAAGGGCCTCCGAGACGCAAACCCTAGTTACAGGGAGGACAAGCTGCCCATGTTATGGTCATGATTCTAATCCCCCAGATTTCAAAAGCGAGATGCAACCTGTACCCTGATTACAGGGAGGTCGCTGGCATTAGCCAAATAGGGGAGACCATAACCTGAATTACAGGAAGGTCAAGCTGTCAAAGTACCAAAGAGCTCAATATGTCCCATCCTAGAGAGGCTTGTGACATAGACCCTAATTACAGGGTTGTCACGCTGACTAATGGGGCAGAGCACGGCGTAAAGCCAAATGAGCAAGAGGGCAGAGACCCGGACCCCAGATACAGGGCGGTCACATTGCTCAGTTTAACAAAGAGCTCAATGCCCCTCCAAAGACAGAGGGAGGTGACTTGCACCCTGATTACAGGGCAGTCACCCTCAATAGCCAGATATCGGAGCAGAATGTCAAAACGACACAATAGCACAGACCGGGACCCAGCTTACAGGGCGGTCACGCTGCTCAAGGTATTAAGAGGCTCGAGATTCCCCTACAGTCTAATTACATGACCTGAGGCCTGATTTGAGGTTGGTTACTGTGCCCAGAGTTCCTTTCCTTTTCCTCCATCTTCTTTTCTCCTCTGTGTGTGTCATTCCTGACACTTCCTTCTTCTCCACTTGTGCTTCATGATGTCTGAAACGGAGAGAGAGAGCACAAGGCGTGTGTTAGTGAGAACCGACACTGCCATGTCCCGCACGCAAACTCAGTGTAATCTACTGATACACTGTTCCTTTCCGCATCTGCAGACAGTCTGGATATTTAGGTCCAAGACAGTTCTTTGTGGTCCTCAGACACTTCCACAAGCATTTCCCGCTCCTCCCAAGCTGCACTGGGTGAGAAAACTACTGGGCCCATTCCCCTCTAAAGCCACAATCTCCAGATTTCCCCTTGACAATTATTTCACCAGGCAGCCTCCATACAAAATCAGGAGGAATAAAATGATGAAGGGGGGTAAGGAATTAATTGACAAGTATTCTTAAATCAATGTGACAAGGTATACTGCCTGGAATGACTTAGTCCAAAACAGCCCCGGACACTCCCTTTCGGATCTTACCACCAGTAGCATGTCAGATCTCCGAGAGTCCAAAAAGTGAGTAGAAAGCAGGAGACTTGGCTGCAGAATTCCAGGCAAGTTGGAAGCGCTGTTTGAAGGGCCGGAACTCTGGACACAGTGTCATGGGGGTGCCATAAATAGTAGCAGATGAGACCCGTACCCTGTTTACAGGGTGCTCATTCAGGGCAGTGGCTGCATTTGGCCAAGTGCCAAGAGACTAGAGGGCAAAGACCAGATCCCTGATTACAGGGCGGTCGTTGGCAGCAGGCTGTGAAGACAGCACGAGGCCAAGAGACCCAGAGGGCCTCGGAGACGCACACCCTAGTTACAGGGAGGTCAAGCTGCCCACGTTATGGTCATGATTCTAATCCCCCAGATTTCAAAAGCGAGATGCAACCTGTACCCTGATTACAGGGTGGTCGCTGGCATTAGCCAAAGAGGAGAGACCATAACCTGAATTGCAGGAAGGTCAAGCTGTCAAAGTACCAAAGAGCTCAATATGTCCCATGCTAGAGAGGCTTGTGACATGGACCCTAATTACAGGGTTGTCACGCTGACTAATGGGGCAGAGCACGGCGTAAAGCCAAATGAACAAGAGGGCAGAGACCCAGACCCCAGTTACAGGGCGGTCACATTGCTCAGTTGAACAAAGAGCTCAATGCCCCTCCAAAGACAGGGGGAGGTGACTTGCACCCTGATTACAGGGCAGTCACATTCACCAACTCTATAACGGAGACCCAAAGGGCCTCGGAGACGCAAACCCTAGTTACAGGGAGGTCAAGCTGCCCATGTTATGGTCATGATTCTAATCCCCCAGATTTCAAAAGCGAGGTGCAACCTGTACCCTGATTACAGGGTGGTCGCTGGCATTAGCCAAATAGGGGAGACCATAACCTGAATTACAGGAAGGTCAAGCTGTCAAAGTACCAAAGATCTCAATATGTCCCATCCTAGAGAGGCTTGTGACATAGACCCTAATTACAGGGTTGTCACGCTGACTAATGGGGCAGAGCACGGCGTAAAGCCAAATGAGCAAGAGGGCAGAGACCCGGACCCCAGATACAGGGCGGTCACATTGCTCAGTTTAACAAAGAGCTCAATGCCCCTCCAAAGACAGAGGGAGGTGACTTGCACCCTGATTACAGGGCAGTCACCCTCAATAGCCAGATATCGGAGCAGAATGTCAAAACGACACAATAGCACAGACCGGGACCCAGCTTACAGGGCGGTCACGCTGCTCAAGGTATTAAGAGGCTCGAGATTCCCCTACAGTCTAATTACATGACCTGAGGCCTGATTTGAGGTTGGTTACTGTGCCCAGAGTTCCTTTCCTTTTCCTCCATCTTCTTTTCTCCTCTGTGTGTGTCATTCCTGACACTTCCTTCTTCTCCACTTGTGCTTCATGATGTCTGAAACGGAGAGAGAGAGCACAAGGCGTGTGTTAGTGAGAACCGACACTGCCATGTCCCGCACGCAAACTCAGTGTAATCTACTGATACACTGTTCCTTTCCGCATCTGCAGACAGTCTGGATATTTAGGTCCAAGACAGTTCTTTGTGGTCCTCAGACACTTCCACAAGCATTTCCCGCTCCTCCCAAGCTGCACTGGGTGAGAAAACTACTGGGCCCATTCCCCTCTAAAGCCACAATCTCCAGATTTCCCCTTGACAATTATTTCACCAGGCAGCCTCCATACAAAATCAGGAGGAATAAAATGATGAAGGGGGGTAAGGAATTAATTGACAAGTATTCTTAAATCAATGTGACAAGGTATACTGCCTGGAATGACTTAGTCCAAAACAGCCCCGGACACTCCCTTTCGGATCTTACCACCAGTAGCATGTCAGATCTCCGAGAGTCCAAAAAGTGAGTAGAAAGCAGGAGACTTGGCTGCAGAATTCCAGGCAAGTTGGAAGCGCTGTTTGAAGGGCCGGAACTCTGGACACAGTGTCATGGGGGTGCCATAAATAGTAGCAGATGAGACCTGTACCCTGTTTACAGGGTGCTCATTCAGGGCAGTGGCTGCATTTGGCCAAGTGCCAAGAGATTAGAGGGCAAAGACCAGATCCCTGATTACAGGGCGGTTGTTGGCAGCAGGCTGTGAAGACAGCACGAGGCCAAGAGACGCAGAGGGCCTCGGAGATGCACACCCTAGTTACAGGGAGGTCAAGCTGCCCATCTTATGGTCATGATTCTAATCCCCCAGATTTCAAAAGCGAGATGCAACCTGTACCCTGACTACAGGGTGGTCGCTGGCATTAGCCAAAGAGGAGAGACCATAACCTGAATTACAGGAAGGTCAAGCTGTCAAAGTACCAAAGAGCTCAATATGTCCCATCCTAGAGAGGCTTGTGACATGGACCCTAATTACAGGGTTGTCACGCTGACTAATGGGGCAGAGCACGGCGTAAAGCCAAATGAGCAAGAGGGCAGAGACCCGGACCCCAGATACAGGGCGGTCACATTGCTCAGTTTAACAAAGAGCTCAATGCCCCTCCAAAGACAGAGGGAGGTGACTTGCACCCTGATTACAGGGCAGTCACATTCACCAACTCTATAACGGAGACCCAAAGGGCCTCGGAGACGCAAACCCTAGTTACAGGGAGGTCAAGCTGCCCATGTTATGGTCATGATTCTAATCCCCCAGATTTCAAAAGCGAGGTGCAACCTGTACCCTGACTACAGGGTGGTCACTGGCATTAGCCAAAGAGGAGAGACCATAACCTGAATTACAGGAAGGTCAAGCTGTCAAAGTACCAAAGAGCTCAATATGTCCCATCCTAGAGAGGCTTGTGACATAGACCCTAATTACAGGGTTGTCACGCTGACTAATGGGGCAGAGCACGGCGTAAAGCCAAATGAGCAAGAGGGCAGAGACCCGGACCCCAGATACAGGGCGGTCACATTGCTCAGTTTAACAAAGAGCTCAATGCCCCTCCAAACACAGAGGGAGGTGACTTGCACCCTGATTACAGGGCAGTCACCCTCAATAGCCAGATATCGGAGCAGAATGTCAAAACGACACAATAGCACAGACCGGGACCCAGCTTACAGGGCGGTCACGCTGCTCAAGGTATTAAGAGGCTCGAGATTCCCCTACAGTCTAATTACATGACCTGAGGCCTGATTTGAGGTTGGTTACTGTGCCCAGAGTTCCTTTCCTTTTCCTCCATCTTCTTTTCTCCTCTGTGTGTGTCATTCCTGACACTTCCTTCTTCTCCACTTGTGCTTCATGATGTCTGAAACACAGAGAGAGAGCACAAGGCGTGTGTAAGTGAGAACCGACAATGCCATGTCCCGCACGCAAACTCAGTGTAATCTACTGATACACTGTTCCTTTCCGCATCTGCAGACAGTCTGGATATTTAGGTCCAAGACCGTTCTTTGTGGTCCTCAGACACTTCCACAAGCATTTCCCGCTCCTCCCAAGCTGCACTGGGTGAGAAAACTACTGGGCCCATTCCCCTCTAAAGCCACAATCTCCAGATTTCCCCTTGACAATTATTTCACCAGGCAGCCTCCATACAAAATCAGGAGGAATAAAATGATGAAGGGGGGTAAGGAATTAATTGACAAGTATTCTTAAATCAATGTGACAAGGTATACTGCCTGGAATGACTTAGTCCAAAACAGCCCCGGACACTCCCTTTCGGATCTTACCACCAGTAGCATGTCAGATCTCCGAGAGTCCAAAAAGTGAGTAGAAAGCAGGAGACTTGGCTGCAGAATTCCAGGCAAGTTGGAAGCGCTGTTTGAAGGGCCGGAACTCTGGACACAGTGTCATGGGGGTGCCATAAATAGTAGCAGATGAGACCCGTACCCTGTTTACAGGGTGCTCATTCAGGGCAGTGGCTGCATTTGGCCAAGTGCCAAGAGACTAGAGGGCAAAGACCAGATCCCTGATTACAGGGCGGTCGTTGGCAGCAGGCTGTGAAGACAGCACGAGGCCAAGAGACCCAGAGGGCCTCGGAGACGCACACCCTAGTTACAGGGAGGTCAAGCTGCCCACGTTATGGTCATGATTCTAATCCCCCAGATTTCAAAAGCGAGATGCAACCTGTACCCTGATTACAGGGTGGTCGCTGGCATTAGCCAAAGAGGAGAGACCATAACCTGAATTACAGGAAGGTCAAGCTGTCAAAGTACCAAAGATCTCAATATGTCCCATGCTAGAGAGGCTTGTGACATGGACCCTAATTACAGGGTTGTCACGCTGACTAATGGGGCAGAGCACGGCGTAAAGCCAAATGAGCAAGAGGGCAGAGACCCAGACCCCAGTTACAGGGCGGTCACATTGCTCAGTTGAACAAAGAGCTCAATGCCCCTCCAAAGACAGGGGGAGGTGACTTGCACCCTGATTACAGGGCAGTCACATTCACCAACTCTATAACGGAGACCCAAAGGGCCTCGGAGACGCAAACCCTAGTTACAGGGAGGTCAAGCTGCCCATGTTATGGTCATGATTCTAATCCCCCAGATTTCAAAAGCGAGGTGCAACCTGTACCCTGATTACAGGGTGGTCGCTGGCATTAGCCAAATAGGGGAGACCATAACCTGAATTACAGGAAGGTCAAGCTGTCAAAGTACCAAAGAGCTCAATATGTCCCATCCTAGAGAGGCTTGTGACATAGACCCTAATTACTGGGTTGTCACGCTGACTAATGGGGCAGAGCACGGCGTAAAGCCAAATGAACAAGAGGGCAGAGACCCAGACCCCAGATACAGGGCGGTCACATTGCTCAGTTTAACGAAAAGCTCAATGCCCCTCCAAAGACAGAGGGAAGTGACTTACACCCTGATTACAGGGCAGTCACCCTCAATAGCCAGATATCGGAGCAGAATGTCAAAACGACACAATAGCACAGACCGGGACCCAGCTTACAGGGCGGTCACGCTGCTCAAGGTATTAAGAGGCTCGAGATTCCCCTACAGTCTAATTACATGACCTGAGGCCTGATTTGAGGTTGGTTACTGTGCCCAGAGTTCCTTTCCTTTTCCTCCATCTTCTTTTCTCCTCTGTGTGTGTCATTCCTGACACTTCCTTCTTCTCCACTTGTGCTTCATGATGTCTGAAACGGAGAGAGAGAGCACAAGGCGTGTGTTAGTGAGAACCGACACTGCCATGTCCCGCACGCAAACTCAGTGTAATCTACTGATACACTGTTCCTTTCCGCATCTGCAGACAGTCTGGATATTTAGGTCCAAGACAGTTCTTTGTGGTCCTCAGACACTTCCACAAGCATTTCCCGCTCCTCCCAAGCTGCACTGGGTGAGAAAACTACTGGGCCCATTCCCCTCTAAAGCCACAATCTCCAGATTTCCCCTTGACAATTATTTCACCAGGCAGCCTCCATACAAAATCAGGAGGAATAAAATGATGAAGGGGGGTAAGGAATTAATTGACAAGTATTCTTAAATCAATGTGACAAGGTATACTGCCTGGAATGACTTAGTCCAAAACAGCCCCGGACACTCCCTTTCGGATCTTACCACCAGTAGCATGTCAGATCTCCGAGAGTCCAAAAAGTGAGTAGAAAGCAGGAGACTTGGCTGCAGAATTCCAGGCAAGTTGGAAGCGCTGTTTGAAGGGCCGGAACTCTGGACACAGTGTCATGGGGGTGCCATAAATAGTAGCAGATGAGACCCGTACCCTGTTTACAGGGTGCTCATTCAGGGCAGTGGCTGCATTTGGCCAAGTGCCAAGAGACTAGAGGGCAAAGACCAGATCCCTGATTACAGGGCGGTCGTTGGCAGCAGGCTGTGAAGACAGCACGAGGCCAAGAGACCCAGAGGGCCTCGGAGACGCACACCCTAGTTACAGGGAGGTCAAGCTGCCCATGTTATGGTCATGATTCTAATCCCCCAGATTTCAAAAGCGAGATGCAACCTGTACCCTGACTACAGGGTGGTCGCTGGCATTAGCCAAAGAGGAGAGACCATAACCTGAATTACAGGAAGGTCAAGCTGTCAAAGTACCAAAGAGCTCAATATGTCCCATCCTAGAGAGGCTTGTGACATAGACCCTAATTACAGGGTTGTCACGCTGACTAATGGGGCAGAGCACGGCGTAAAGCCAAATGAGCAAGAGGGCAGAGACCCGGACCCCAGATACAGGGCGGTCACATTGCTCAGTTTAACAAAGAGCTCAATGCCCCTCCAAAGACAGAGGGAGGTGACTTGCACCCTGATTACAGGGCAGTCACATTCACCAACTCTATAACGGAGACCCAAAGGGCCTCGGAGACGCAAACCCTAGTTACAGGGAGGTCAAGCTGCCCATGTTATGGTCATGATTCTAATCCCCCAGATTTCAAAAGCGAGGTGCAACCTGTACCCTGACTACAGGGTGGTCACTGGCATTAGCCAAAGAGGAGAGACCATAACCTGAATTACAGGAAGGTCAAGCTGTCAAAGTACCAAAGAGCTCAATATGTCCCATCCTAGAGAGGCTTGTGACATAGACCCTAATTACAGGGTTGTCACGCTGACTAATGGGGCAGAGCACGGCGTAAAGCCAAATGAGCAAGAGGGCAGAGACCCGGACCCCAGATACAGGGCGGTCACATTGCTCAGTTTAACAAAGAGCTCAATGCCCCTCCAAACACAGAGGGAGGTGACTTGCACCCTGATTACAGGGCAGTCACCCTCAATAGCCAGATATCGGAGCAGAATGTCAAAACGACACAATAGCACAGACCGGGACCCAGCTTACAGGGCGGTCACGCTGCTCAAGGTATTAAGAGGCTCGAGATTCCCCTACAGTCTAATTACATGACCTGAGGCCTGATTTGAGGTTGGTTACTGTGCCCAGAGTTCCTTTCCTTTTCCTCCATCTTCTTTTCTCCTCTGTGTGTGTCATTCCTGACACTTCCTTCTTCTCCACTTGTGCTTCATGATGTCTGAAACAGAGAGAGAGAGCACAAGGCGTGTGTAAGTGAGAACCGACAATGCCATGTCCCGCACGCAAACTCAGTGTAATCTACTGATACACTGTTCCTTTCCGCATCTGCAGACAGTCTGGATATTTAGGTCCAAGACCGTTCTTTGTGGTCCTCAGACACTTCCACAAGCATTTCCCGCTCCTCCCAAGCTGCACTGGGTGAGAAAACTACTGGGCCCATTCCCCTCTAAAGCCACAATCTCCAGATTTCCCCTTGACAATTATTTCACCAGGCAGCCTCCATACAAAATCAGGAGGAATAAAATGATGAAGGGGGGTAAGGAATTAATTGACAAGTATTCTTAAATCAATGTGACAAGGTATACTGCCTGGAATGACTTAGTCCAAAACAGCCCCGGACACTCCCTTTCGGATCTTACCACCAGTAGCATGTCAGATCTCCGAGAGTCCAAAAAGTGAGTAGAAAGCAGGAGACTTGGCTGCAGAATTCCAGGCAAGTTGGAAGCGCTGTTTGAAGGGCCGGAACTCTGGACACAGTGTCATGGGGGTGCCATAAATAGTAGCAGATGAGACCCGTACCCTGTTTACAGGGTGCTCATTCAGGGCAGTGGCTGCATTTGGCCAAGTGCCAAGAGACTAGAGGGCAAAGACCAGATCCCTGATTACAGGGCGGTCGTTGGCAGCAGGCTGTGAAGACAGCACGAGGCCAAGAGACCCAGAGGGCCTCGGAGACGCACACACTAGTTACAGGGAGGTCAAGCTGCCCACGTTATGGTCATGATTCTAATCCCCCAGATTTCAAAAGCGAGGTGCAACCTGTACCCTGATTACAGGGTGGTCGCTGGCA
Source organism: Malaclemys terrapin pileata (assembly GCF_027887155.1). NCBI lineage: Eukaryota > Metazoa > Chordata > Testudines > Emydidae > Malaclemys > Malaclemys terrapin. The sequence continues at coordinate 98,414,658 of NC_071509.1, forward strand.
TTAGCCAAAGAGGAGAGACCATAACCTGAATTACAGGAAGGTCAAGCTGTCAAAGTACCAAAGATCTCAATATGTCCCATGCTAGAGAGGCTTGTGACATGGACCCTAATTACAGGGTTGTCACGCTGACTAATGGGGCAGAGCACGGCGTAAAGCCAAATGAGCAAGAGGGCAGAGACCCAGACCCCAGTTACAGGGCGGTCACATTGCTCAGTTGAACAAAGAGCTCAATGCCCCTCCAAAGACAGGGGGAGGTGACTTGCACCCTGATTACAGGGCAGTCACATTCACCAACTCTATAACGGAGACCCAAAGGGCCTCGGAGACGCAAACCCTAGTTACAGGGAGGTCAAGCTGCCCATTTTATGGTCATGATTCTAATACCCCAGATTTCAAAAGCGAGGTGCAACCTGTACCCTGATTACAGGGTGGTCGCTGGCATTAGCCAAATAGGGGAGACCATAACCTGAATTACAGGAAGGTCAAGCTGTCAAAGTACCAAAGAGCTCAATATGTCCCATCCTAGAGAGGCTTGTGACATAGACCCTAATTACAGGGTTGTCACGCTGACTAATGGGGCAGAGCACGGCGTAAAGCCAAATGAACAAGAGGGCAGAGACCCAGACCCCAGATACATGGCGGTCACATTGCTCAGTTTAACGAAAAGCTCAATGCCCCTCCAAAGACAGAGGGAAGTGACTTACACCCTGATTACAGGGCAGTCACCCTCAATAGCCAGATATCGGAGCAGAATGTCAAAACGACACAATAGCACAGACCGGGACCCAGCTTACAGGGCGGTCACGCTGCTCAAGGTATTAAGAGGCTCGAGATTCCCCTACAGTCTAATTACATGACCTGAGGCCTGATTTGAGGTTGGTTACTGTGCCCAGAGTTCCTTTCCTTTTCCTCCATCTTCTTTTCTCCTCTGTGTGTGTCATTCCTGACACTTCCTTCTTCTCCACTTGTGCTTCATGATGTCTGAAACGGAGAGAGAGAGCACAAGGCGTGTGTTAGTGAGAACCGACACTGCCATGTCCCGCACGCAAACTCAGTGTAATCTACTGATACACTGTTCCTTTCCGCATCTGCAGACAGTCTGGATATTTAGGTCCAAGACAGTTCTTTGTGGTCCTCAGACACTTCCACAAGCATTTCCCGCTCCTCCCAAGCTGCACTGGGTGAGAAAACTACTGGGCCCATTCCCCTCTAAAGCCACAATCTCCAGATTTCCCCTTGACAATTATTTCACCAGGCAGCCTCCATACAAAATCAGGAGGAATAAAATGATGAAGGGGGGTAAGGAATTAATTGACAAGTATTCTTAAATCAATGTGACAAGGTATACTGCCTGGAATGACTTAGTCCAAAACAGCCCCGGACACTCCCTTTCGGATCTTACCACCAGTAGCATGTCAGATCTCCGAGAGTCCAAAAAGTGAGTAGAAAGCAGGAGACTTGGCTGCAGAATTCCAGGCAAGTTGGAAGCGCTGTTTGAAGGGCCGGAACTCTGGACACAGTGTCATGGGGGTGCCATAAATAGTAGCAGATGAGACCCGTACCCTGTTTACAGGGTGCTCATTCAGGGCAGTGGCTGCATTTGGCCAAGTGCCAAGAGACTAGAGGGCAAAGACCAGATCCCTGATTACAGGGCGGTCGTTGGCAGCAGGCTGTGAAGACAGCACGAGGCCAAGAGACCCAGAGGGCCTCGGAGACGCACACCCTAGTTACAGGGAGGTCAAGCTGCCCACATAACGGAAATGATTCTAATTACCCAGATTTCAAAAGCAAGATGCAACCTGTACCCTGATTACAGGGAGGTTGCTGGCATTAGCCAAAGAGGAGAGACCGGAACCTGAATTACAGAAAGATCAAGCTGTCAAAGTACCAAAGAGCTCGATATGTCCCATCCTAGAGAGGCTTGTGACATGGACCCTAATTACAGGGTTGTCACGCTGACTAATGGGGCAGAGCACGGCGTTAAACCAAATGAGCAAGAGGGGAGAGACCCAGACCCCAGTTACAGGGCGGTCACATTGCTCAGTTTAACAAAGAGCTCAATGCCCCTCCAAAGACAGGGGGAGGTGACTTGCACCCTGGTTACAGGGCAGTCACATTCACCAACCTGTTAACGGAGACCCAAAGGGCCTCGGAGACACAAACCCTAGTTACAGGGAGGTCAAGCTGCCCATGTTATGGTCATGATTCTAATCCCCCAGATTTCAAAAGCAAGATGCAACCTGTACCCTGACTACAGGGTGGTCGCTGGCATTAGCCAAAGAGGAGAGACCATAACCTGAATTACAGGAAGGTCAAGCTGTCAAAGTACCAAAGAGCTTGATATGTCCCATGCTAGAGAGGCTTGTGACATGGACCCTAATTACAGGGTTGTCACGCTGACTAATGGGGCAGAGCATGGCGTAAAGCCAAATGAGCAAGAGGGGAGAGACCCAGACCCCAGTTACAGGGCGGTCACATTGCTCAGTTTAACAAAGAGCTCAATGCCCCTCCAAAGACAGGGGGAGGTGACTTGCACCCTGATTACAGGGCAGTCACATTCACCAACTCTATAACGGAGACCCAAAGGGCCTCGGAGACGCAAACCCTAGTTACAGGGAGGTCAAGCTGCCCATGTTATGGTCATGATTCAAATCCCCCAGATTTCAAAAGCGAGGTGCAACCTGTACCCTGATTACAGGGTGGTCGCTGGCATTAGCCAAAGAGGAGAGACCATAACCTGAATTACAGGAAGGTCAAGCTGTCAAAGTACCAAAGAGCTCGGTATGTCCCATGCTAGAGAGGCTTGTGACATGGACCCTTATTACAGGGTTGTCACGCTGACTAATGGGGCAGAGCATGGCGTAAAGCCAAATGAGCAAGAGGGCAGAGACCCAGACCCCAGTTACAGGGCGGTCACATTGCTCAGTTTAACAAAGAGCTCAATGCCCCTCCAAAGACACGGGGAGGTGTCTTGCACCCTGATTACAGGGCAGTCACTCACACTAGCCAGATAACGCAGCAGAATGTCAGAAGGACACAATGGCACATACCGGGACCCAGCTTACAGGGCGGTCAGTCTTCATAGGTTTCCACAGAGATCGATACCCCCCAGAAGAGAGAGAGACTCAGTCTCTCCCCTAATTACAAAATGAGGCCTTCCAGCAACCTGCTGATGTGGCATGCTGTCAAAAGAATGAAGGGCAGGTACCAAAATCCTTGATACAGAGCGGTCATGTTGTCCAGGTTCTAGCACATGCTTTACTTCCTTTGACCTCAATCACGCTCATTAAAGGCCATTCATTGCCATCAACCCACTAATAGAAATTCAACCTAAAGAAAGCAGAAGTGGAGAGAGATTCTCCTATGCACTAAAAGATGATATCTGAGCTGTTACTGTTCCCTTTTGTGGGGAGGAGGAGGATAAATATATTAATACACATTCAGCTCTTTTTCCAATTCTGAGGAGAGTAAAGAAAAAGCACTGCAGTGATTTAACTGAAAGAACTCAAAATAAATAAATAAATACAGATGTTCACACCCATTTGTATCACATGCACTCACATACACATACATACAAAAGAAAGGGGGACTTCCCAGAACAGAAAGAGAGCTCACTGCAATAGGTCACTTGACCCACAGTGTTAAACTTGACCAATCTTCCTCCCCTCCAAAAAAAAGGGAAAAGGCATAAGACCTGGATCCTGCTTACAGGGGGGTCATACTATTCCAGGGATTAAAAGGCTTGAGATCCCCATACAGTGTAATAAGATGACTGGAGGCCTGATTACAGGCAGTTTACTGTGCTCAGAGTCCCTTTCCTTTGCCTCCAGCTTCAGTGACTTCTCTTCTTTCTTCCCCTTGGCTTGACATTCCTCAACCTTTCTTCTTGTCCACTTGTGTTTGAAGATGCCTGAAACAGAGAGAGGGAGCACAGAAGCATGTGTTAGTCAGACACCCTTACAACAACTCCACAACTCTCAGATAAAATTTTCCCCTCCTGAGTCAGAAAAGTACCAAATCTTTCGCGCTGAGCTCCTCACCTGCATCACCTCAGCCATTCCGGCCCACCCCTTCAGAGACACCTCAGCCTTTCCTGCCCAGGCTCTGACACCCCCCGCAATTCAGAGTCTCCACAGCATTTCCCGCCCAGGCTCCGAACGCTCCCCCCGTTAGGGTCACCTCAGTGTTTCCCGCCCAGGCTCTGACCCACCCCATTCAGAGTCACCACAGACTTTCGCGCCCAGGCTCTGACTCCCCTTCCCCAACCACTTCAGATTCACCTCAGTGTTTCCCATCCAGGCTCTCACCCCGCCCCCACCCGCAGTTCAGAGTCACCTCAGTGTTTTCTTGCCCAGGCTCTGACACCTCCCACTCTTCAGAATCACCACAACATTTCCCGCCCAGGCTCCAACCTCCCCACCCCCTTAGGGTCACCTCAGCTTTTCCCACCCAAGTGCCGGACTCCTCCTCCCCAGCCACCTCAGACTTTCCTGCCCAGACTCCAGGTTCCTCCTCTGGTGTTACCCAGGCTCCGAACCCACCCCCGTTCAGAGTCACCACAGATTTTCCCATCCAGGCTCTGCAACCCCCCGCAATTCAGAGTCACCACAGCCTTTCCCACCCTGGCTCTGACCCACCCACTTCAGAGTCACCTGAGCCTTTCCCGCTCAGGCTCTGACCCAGCCCGTTCAGAGTCACCTCAGCCTTTCCAGCCCACGCTCTGACACCTCCCCCTCTTCAGAATCACCACAGCATTTCCCGCCCAGGCCCCCACCTCCCCACCCCCTTAGGGTCACCTCAGCGTTTCCCGCCCAAGTGCTGGACTCCTCCTCCTGTGCCACCTCAGACTTTCCTGCCCAGGCTCTGACCCCCGACTCTTTCGGAGTTACCTCAGCCTTTCCCGCCAATGCTCTGACCTCACCCCCCTTCAGAGTCACCACAGACTTTTCCACCCAGGCTGTGACCCCCACTCCCCAACCACTTCAGATTCACCTCTGTGTTTCCCATCCAGCTCTCACGCCCCCAGACCCAGTTCAGAGTCACCTCAGTGTTTTCTTGCCCAGGCTCTGACACCTCCCCGTCTTCAGAGTCACCACAGCATTTCCCTCCCAGGCTCCGACCCCTCCCCCCCTTAGGGTCACCTCAGCGTTTCCCGCCCAGGCTCTGACCCACCCCATTCAGAGTCACCACAGCCTTTCCTGCCCCAGCTCCAACCCACCCTTTCAGAGTCACCTGAGCTTTTCCCACTCTGGCTCTGACCCAGCCACTTCAGAGTCACCTCAGCCTTTCCAGCCCATGCTCTGACACCACCCCCTCTTCAGAATCACCACAGCATTTCCCTCCCAGGCTTCGACCCTCCCCCCCTTAGGTCACCTCAGCGTTTCCGACCCAGGCTCTGACCCTCACCATTCAGAGTCACCACAGCCTTTCCTGCCTGGCTCCAACCCACCCTTTCAGAGTCACCTGAGCTTTTCCCACTCTGGCTCTGATCCCACCCACTTCAGAGTCACCTCAGCCTTTCCAGCCCATGCTCTGACACCTCTCCCTCTTCAGAATCACCACAGCATTTCCCACCCAGGCTCCCACCTCCCCACTCCCTTAGGGTCACCTCAGCTTTTCCCACCCAAGTGCTGGACTCCTACTCCTCTGCCACCTCAGACTTTCCTGCCCAGGCTCCGACCCCAACTCTTTCGGAGTTACCTCAGACTTTCCCACCAATACTCTGACCTCACCCCCCTTCAGAGTCACCACAGACTTTCCCGCCCAGGCTCTGACTCCCCCCCTCCCCAACCACTTCATTTTCACCTCAGTTTTTCGCATCCAGGCTCTCACCGCCCCCGGTCCCCCCCCCCCCCCCCCGCCGTTCAGAGTCACCTCAGTGTTTTCTTGCCCAGGCTCTGACACCTCCACCCTCTTAGGGTCACCTCAGCTTTTCCCACCCAGGGTCTGACCCAGCCCCTTCAGAGTCACCTCAGCCTTTCCCGCCAATGCTCTGACCTCACCCCCCTTCAGAGTCACCACAGACTTTTCCACCCAGGCTGTGACCCCCACTCCCCAACCACTTCAGATTCACCTCTGTGTTTCCCATCCAGCTCTCACGCCCCCAGACCCAGTTCAGAGTCACCTCAGTGTTTTCTTGCCCAGGCTCTGACACCTCCCCGTCTTCAGAGTCACCACAGCATTTCCCTCCCAGGCTCCGACCCCTCCCCCCCCTTAGGGTCACCTCAGCGTTTCCCGCCCAGGCTCTGACCCACCCCATTCAGAGTCACCACAGCCTTTCCTGCCCCAGCTCCAACCCACCCTTTCAGAGTCACCTGAGCTTTTCCCACTCTGGCTCTGACCCAGCCACTTCAGAGTCACCTCAGCCTTTCCAGCCCATGCTCTGACACCACCCCCTCTTCAGAATCACCACAGCATTTCCCTCCCAGGCTTCGACCCTCCCCCCCTTAGGTCACCTCAGCGTTTCCGACCCAGGCTCTGACCCTCACCATTCAGAGTCACCACAGCCTTTCCTGCCTGGCTCCAACCCACCCTTTCAGAGTCACCTGAGCTTTTCCCACTCTGGCTCTGATCCCACCCACTTCAGAGTCACCTCAGCCTTTCCAGCCCATGCTCTGACACCTCTCCCTCTTCAGAATCACCACAGCATTTCCCACCCAGGCTCCCACCTCCCCACTCCCTTAGGGTCACCTCAGCTTTTCCCACCCAAGTGCTGGACTCCTACTCCTCTGCCACCTCAGACTTTCCTGCCCAGGCTCCGACCCCAACTCTTTCGGAGTTACCTCAGACTTTCCCACCAATACTCTGACCTCACCCCCCTTCAGAGTCACCACAGACTTTCCCGCCCAGGCTCTGACTCCCCCCCTCCCCAACCACTTCATTTTCACCTCAGTTTTTCGCATCCAGGCTCTCACCGCCCCCGGTCCCCCCCCCCCCCCCCGCCGTTCAGAGTCACCTCAGTGTTTTCTTGCCCAGGCTCTGACACCTCCACCCTCTTAGGGTCACCTCAGCTTTTCCCACCCAGGGTCTGACCCAGCCCCTTCAGAGTCACCTCAGCCTTTCCCGCCAATGCTCTGACCTCACCCCCCTTCAGAGTCACCACAGACTTTCCCGCCCAGGCTGTAACCCCCACTCCCCAACCACTTCAGATTCACCTCAGTGTTTCCCATCCAGCTCTCACCCCGCCCCCTGTCCCCAGTTCAGAGTCACCTGAGTTTTTTTGCCCAGGCTCCGACACCTCCCCCCCTTAGGGTCACCTCAGCATTTCCCACCCAGGCTCTGACACAGCCCCTTCAGAGTCACCTCAGCCTTTCCCGCCCAGGCTCTGACCCAGCCCCTTCAGAGTCACCTCAGTGTTTTCTTGCCCAGGCTCTGACACCTCCACCCTCTTAGGGTCTCCTCAGCTTTTCCCACCCAGGCTTTGAACCAGCCCCTTCAGAGTCACCTCAGCCTTTCCCGCCAATGCTCTGACCTCACCCCCCTTCAGAGTCACCACAGACTTTCCCGCCCAGGCTGTAACCCCCACTCCCCAACCACTTCAGATTCACCTCAGTGTTTCCCATCCAGCTCTCACCCCCCCACCCCCGTCCCCAGTTCAGAGTCACCTGAGTTTTTTTGCCCAGGCTCCGACACCTCCCCCCCTTAGGGTCACCTCAGCATTTCCCGCCCAGGCTCTGACCCACCCCATTCTGAGTCACCACAGCCTTTTCTGCCCCGGCTCCAACCCACCCTTTCATAGTCACCTGAGCTTTTCCCAACTTGGCTCTGACCCACCCACTTCAGAGTCACCTCAGCCTTTCCCGCCCAGGCTCTGACCCAGCCCCTTCAGAGTCACCTCAGTGTTTTCTTGCCCAGGCTCTGACACCTCCCACTCTTCAGAATCACCACAGCATTTCCCGCCCAGGCTCCAACCTCTCCACCCTCTTAGGGTCTCCTCAGCTTTTCCCACCCAGGCTTTGAACCAGCCCCTTCAGAGTCACCTCAGCATTTCCAGCCCACGCTCTGACACCTCCCCCTCTTCAGAATCAATACAGCATTTCCCGCCCAGGCTCCCACCTCCCCACCCCCTTAGGGTTACCTCAGCGTTTCCCGCCCAAATGCTGGACTCCTCCTCCACTGCCACCTCAGACTTTCCTGCCCAGGCTCCGACCTCTGACTCTTTCCGAGTTACCTCAGCCTTTCCCGCCAATGATCTGACCTCACCCCCCTTCAGAGTCACCACAGACTTTCCCGCCCAGGCTGTGACCTCCACTCCCCAACCACTTCAAATTCACCTTAGTGTGCTGGTCTCCTCCTCCTCAGCCACCTCAGACTTTCCTGCCCAGACTCCAAGTTCCTCCTCTGGTGTTACCCAGGCTCTGGCCTCCCGCCTTCAGAGTCACCTCAGCCTTTCCAGCCCACGCTCTGACACCTCCCCCTCTTCAGAATCACCACAGCAATTGCTGCCCAGGCCCCCACCTCCCCACCCCCTTAGGGTCACCTCAGCGTTTCCCGCCCAAGTGCTGGACTCCTCCTCCTCTGCCACCTCAGACTTTCCTGCCCAGGCTCCGATCCCCGACTCTTTCGGAGTTACCTCAGCCTTTACTGCCAATGCTCCGACCTTACCCCCTTTCAGCGTCACCACAGACTTTCCCGCCCAGGTTGTGACCCCCGCTCCCCAACCACTTAAGATTCACCTCAGTGTTTCCCATCCAGCTCTCACCTCCCCATCCCCAGTTCAGAGTCACCTCAGCGTTTCCCGCCCAGGCTCTGACCCACCCCCTTCAGAGTCACCACAGCCATTATGTTTACGTTTATGTATCTTTAGCATCCTCATAGCCAAGATGGAGTCTGCTCTGCAGGCAGCTCTGACCAAGAAAAGGGCCACGTGGGAACGCAGCAGGGAAAGATCCTTCTACCCCAGGGGCATCTGTTCCAACCCCGCCAGAGTGAACACACACACACACACACACACCGGAAGAATATAGGAAAGGGAAATATTTGTTTCCACAGGGATGAAAGGAGAAAAATAACAGGGGGAAAGATGTGGGAAGCAGTAAGACAGGATTTCATTCATTACAAGGCCCCACTAGTATCACAGTCGGAAAGAACTGGGGGGAGAACGGTAATTCTATTTTGTAGAGGAGTTTGCTATTTCAAAATCAGATTTCATTCTGATTTGGAATCATATTCAAAAATTTTGAAATTCTGTGTGAAATGGAATTGCTGATCTCCACTGAGCTCTAAAGCAGCCTTGTAGGCTGCCCCAAAGCTGGAGATCCTTGGAGCCTTACAAGACCTAGCTCCACGGTAGCACACCTGGTGGGCTGTCCTGGAGCCATGGACCCTAAGAGCCCTACCTGGCGAGGAGTCACGAGCCTGGCAGCTGGGGCTCCCGCAACTTTCAGGCTCCCAGCTTCCCATCAGCCCACCAGGCAGGCAGCTGAGGAGCTGGGAGCCTGGAAACCCAGGTTCCCCAGCAGCGTGCCACATGGTCTATCAAGGAGCCCGGCAGCTGAGCTGTCAGGAAGCCAAGCAAGTTTCTGATGGAATTCTGCCTGGCCGGCAAAATTCCATTGGAAACATGCTTGGTTTCTGGTGGATTCTTTCAGAATTGACACAGTCCTGCAGTGTGTTTCAATTTCAACAAAAGAGCAAACTCTGGCAATTGTTTTTCTCTAACAAGCTCCGCTAATTAGCAGTGGAGAGCAACACGACACAATAGTTTTAAACAATAAGGTCATTATAGACAAATCAAACAGCAGGGAAGATAATTTTTAAATAGGCAGAAGGTATGGTAATTATTCAGTGGAAATGCAACCTGCACCAACGCAGTCTTTGAGAGGTTTAGCCAACTTTACACCAGGTTAACTAGCAGCAACCTATTCTATTGAATAGTCAGTCCTGACAGATCTTTTGTTTAGCTGTGGAAGCCCTTTCTTTTTCTAGGTACGCATGATGACTCTGGCTGAGGCATGCTAGAATGGTACTTTGCTGAATTAGAGCCTTCATCATCATACCATCGGGTTTCAGGTCTCTCATAGCGGGCCATTCATCCTCTAAGAAGGAAGAAGCCAGTGCACCTGCGACTCATCAGCTGCCTCTGAATTGGGTTTAAGTGAAGGGGGAAAGGGGCAAGTCAGAGTACCTGTAAACAGAGAAAAGACGACTATTGAATCTATTGAAGTCATGGAGTTCCCCTAGTGTAACTGCAGCTGCTGCACACTTCTTCACGGGCTTTTTCTACAGCAGGCGAACAATCACCTAATATTGAGTATTTGCTTTCCAAGTTGCCCACTTTTGAATAATAAATCATAGGGCAAGGGTAATAAATAAAAAGCACATCCCCATGCATATTTCAATGGAACAAAAAGCACCTGGTATAGGAGAAATGAATTAACAAATGCAAAGAGAGAGAGGCTGTTTCAATTCATTATGCACAAGAGAGTTTTCTTCACAGCATTAGGAAAATTAATGCCTCCATAGTGAATTATATCTTCATGCACCCTACCAAAGTTAATCTCTAGTTCTCTCCCACCCCTATAGAATCTCATTTTTAGTAAAAATTCTGTTTAGTGCTTGTAGATCTCAAAACACTTTACAAATGAGGTCAGTACAATCATCTCCCCTCCCCCACTTTTTTTTTTTTTTAAATGGAGGGGGACACTGGCACAGGGAGGCAAAGTGACCACCAAGTGACCCAAGAACAGCCAGTGACCCAGCAGCAGAGGCAGGAATAGAAACCAGGTCGCCTGAATCCCAGGCCAGTGCTCTAAACCACTAGACCACACTACCTCACATGTATTAGCATATTGAAAATTGAGTGCACCGTAAAAGTCAATTTCTGAGAAACTTGGGATTGAATTAAATATAAAAATATTACATTAATCTACTTTTTAAAAAATGTCTGAACGGGAAAGGTGCAGAAACCAGGGGACCTTGCTAGTTTTAGTCCAATCTTATCATAGCCACAATCATATATTGTGCTCAGGAAGTGAGCTCTAGGGCCTGCAGATCTCAAGCAATCTATAAGCCTGGGAACAGTGAAGGAACCAAACAAAGGCCTATTCTTGTGCACCTTAGAAGCTTTAGGAGGGCAACCTTATGCACCTAAGTGGCAGTGCGATCTACATCCTCAAGATCACACTGCAGTCTGCCCAAAACGTGTGATCCAAGAGAAAAATCAAACTTGCACCACTACAGGGTAGTTACTTCCAACGACCGCATGAAAAGGGTAAAAAGATGTTAATTAAATTAAATGTAACAATACCAAAATTCTTCACAAGTTTATCAGATTCCTTTTTGTTTAGCCAAAGAAAGAACTGAGACTATACTTGAATGTATACATTTTATTAATTGAATTACATAAATAGTAACAAATACATTCATAAATAAGGAGTTACAGAAAGCAAAGCAATGCGATATGACAATCAAAGTTCAATCCATGCATTTAACATGGGGTCGTTATCACACTTTTATCAAATAGGTATAATCAGACCTAGATAATTCATTTCACACATCAGAAAGCGGCGATTTTAGCAAAATCATCTTAATACAGAACAGAATTAACTACCAGTGTAAGTCCTTTAATACAGGTCATTGTTCAACATGGAATTGGCAGAAGTGGAAGTTTTCCACAATTATTACACTTTGAAACGCTCAATAAGGTTTAAAGGATCCCCTAAAGCTGCAGAAATGCTACCCTCTTGAAAGTCTCTGGAGATATCTTTATTCTGCCTGGTCATCTTCATCCAAGATTTTGGAATTAGGAATGACAGTAAGAACTGAGGTAGCCAGGTGGGTCCTGCATCCCTGTTGAGCTAAAAATTCAAACCTCAGTGCTTTCAAACACCTACCCGAAATTAACTTTCACACCAATCAAATTGCACCAAACAGGCAACCTCAGCTTTCCCCTCTAAAGACATCTACTAATGTACAGATACAAAAACATCTAAAATTGCCAACAATTCACACTAAACCAATACCAGAAAAACAGTCATAATCACAAAATACTGCACCTCTACCCAAATACCAAGACTTAACAGAAACATACCTACCTAAAACATCCACATCATCATCCTTTGAATTCAATAAGCGTAAAAGACTACTAAAACACCACGACTGCCACTTCCACCAATGGACACAACTACTAAAAACACTCTCACTTCTGACACAATAGGTGCAAAGTTAATATTGAATGTGTGGTACACTTTGGTTGGTGTGACCGTTTAAGTAGAGTAGGTGTTTGAAAGTTGTGAAGTGCGGAGAGTAACTGCCAGTTGCCAGAACATTTAGTTTTGTTTGCTTCCTTTTAGAAATGTGTGAGAAATACACAAGTTAGGCCTTCTTCTCCACTTCTGCTTCATGATGCCTGAATCAGAGAGAGGGAGCACAAGGCGTGTGTAAATGAGAACCGCTTTCGACAACGGTCCAAAACCGCACCGGACACTCACTTTCGGATCGTACCACCAATAGCATGTCAGGTCTCGAAGAGTCCAAGAAGTGAGTAGAAAGCAGGAGACTTGGCTGCAGAATTCCAGGCATGTTGGAAGCGCTGTTGGATGGGCCGGAACTCTGGACACAGTCTCATGGGGGCGCCAGAAATAGTAGTAGATAAGACCTGTACCCTGTTTACAGGGTGCTCATTCAGGGCAGTGGCTGCATTTGGCCAAGTGCCAAGAGACTAGAGGGCACAGACCCGATCCCTGATTACAGGGAAGTCGTTCGCAACAGGTTGTGAATACAGCACGAGGCCAAGAGACCCAGAGGGCCTCGGAGACGCACACCCTAGTTACAGGGAGGCCAAGCTGCCCACAGAACGGAAATGATTCTAATTACCCAGATTTCAAAAGCGAGGTGCAACCTGTACCCTGATTACAGCGTGGTCGCTGGCATTAGCCAAAGAGGAGAGACCATAACCTGAATGACAGGAAGGTCAAGCTCTCAAAGTACCAAAGAGCTCAATATGTCCTATCCTAGAGAGGCTTGTGACATAGACCCTAATTACAGGGTTGTCACGCTGACTAATGGGGCAGAGCACGGCGTAAAGCCAAATGAGCAAGAGGGCAGAGACCCAGACCCCAGATACAGAGCGGTCACATTGCTCAGATTAACAAAGAGCTCAATGCCCCTCCAAAGACAGGGGGAGGTGACGTGCACCCTGATGACAGGGCAGTCACGCTGCTCAAGGTATTAAGAGGCTCGAGATTCCCCTACAGTCTAATTACATGACCTGAGGCCTGATTTGAGGTTCGTTACTGTGCCCAGAGTTCCTTTCCTTTTCCTCCATCTTCTTTTCTCCTCTGTGTGTGGCATTCCTGACACTTCCTTCTTCTCCACTTGTGCTTCATGATGTCTGAAACAGAGAGAGCACAAGGCGTGGGTAAGTGAGAACTGACAATGCCACGTGCCGCACGCAAACTCAGTGTAATCTACTGATACACTGTTCCTTTCCGCATCTGCAGACAGTCTGGGTATTTCTTCGGGCAGAATTAGACCCTCGCTAGCTGAGCACCATCTTTCGGAAACCGGCCATCGGTGGGGCGCCCCCCCTCTGGCCTGGCGGCCATCAGCGGGGCGCCCCCCCTCTGGCCTGGCGGAAAGCCGACCAAAAGCCATATGGCTGCAGCTTTTTAAGGCCCAGCCACCCTGGCCAGGCATTCCTTTTCTATGGCTGGAGAGTTCTGCTTCTGGGACAGCAGCTTTCTGCTCACATACCCGATGGGATGTCTCTCCCCCTTTCCGTCAATCTGCATTGGCACCACACCCAGCCCTCTTCTGAAGCGTCAGTGAACACCGGAAAGAGCTTGTCAAAGTCCTGCTTTAACACCACTGAGCCCTTGACCAGAGCCTCTTTCAGAGCACAGAGACGCCTCTGCCACTGCTTGGGCCAGACCACCTCATCTGGATTACCCTTCATACATACCTTAGTGATTCGGGTGGCTATGAAGCTAAAGTGGGGAACGAATCTCCGCTAGTAGCCCGCCATCCCAATGAACGCCTGGACTTGCTTTTTAATCTGGGCAACGGGCCCATCTCTGATCATCTCCACCTGAGCCGGCTCTGGCTTTAGGCAGCAGCCCCCCATTTTGTGGCCCAGGTCTGACATCTCTCACAACTCCCGCCCCTCCCCCCCCCCACCTTTGCACTTCCCAGCTTTTATAGTCAGACCTGTGTCCTGGAGCCAGTTCAGCCCTTGTTTAACCTGGGCCACATGGTCCTCCCAGGTCTGGCTAAAAATGCAGATATCATCACTATATGCCAAGGCAAAATTCTCCATCTGAATGAGTAACTGGTCCACCAGACGCTGGAAGGTGGCAGGTGCCCCATTTAGGCCCAAAAGGTAGGACCAGGAACTCTTATAACCCCAGAGGGGTGATAAAAGCAGATTTCTGCCCAGCATCCGGATCCAAAAGGTACTTGCCTGTAGCCCTTGGTGAGATCCATAGTAGTGAGATAACGACCCCCACCTCCCCGTCCCGTCTAGAAGATCATCAGGCCTAGGCATGGGGTAGGCATCGAACTTGGTGATGGCATTAAGCCTCCGGTAATCCGCTCAAAACCAGATTGACCCGTCCTTCTTGGGGATCAACACTACGGGAGACGCCCAAGGGCTGGAAGACAGCTGGACCACCCCTATAGCCAGCATGTCCTTGACCTCTCTCTCCAGGTTGGGCTTTTTTCCCAGTGATCCTGAACGGGGAGCATCTTACCGGGGGGGTGGGCTCCTGTCACCACCTGGTGGACAGCCAGGTTACTGAGCCCAGGCTCGTTGGAGAGCAGCGCCTCTCGGATCTCAGCCTACTGGGCAGGGGTTAGCTGATCTGAGAGGGGAATTGATTCCGGCGAAGGGCCGGCCCCGTCTCAGGGAATAGATCCACGAGTGGGTCATCTTCCTGCTCCTCCCGCTGGCCACAGATGGCCAGTACCAAATTCTCCCTGTCAAAGTATGGCTTCATCACGTTGACATGGTACACCCAGTGGCTGTGAGCCCAGTTAGACAGTTTCACTACATAGTTTACCTCATTCAGCTGTTTGATGACCTTGAAGGGCCCATCCCAGGCAGGCTGTAGTTTGTTCTGTGGATATGATGAAGTGGGGTTTTATTTATCTTGTTATGTTGCGTGCGAGTCTTACTGTCCTGTACTAATACTGTGTGTACCTTAGTTTCCCAGTGTAATGCACCAATACTTAGCTGGTGGGAATTGGGAGTGTGATTTTGCGGAGGCCCTCAGGGCAGGTGAGACTGCCCAGCTATTTGCATCTATGGAACCTGAGACCCAGGAGGGGGGTGCGGCCAGGTGACACCTTTGGCCTGCGAAGTGAGACCAAGAAGGAGGAGGGGCATCAAGGGGAGTGTCCGAGGTCAGGTGGCTGGTGGCTGGAGGCTGGCAGTCTGCCTTGGGAGACTGGAAAAGGGGAATCCAGGGCGTCTGGCCCAGGATTCCCAAGATGGACTTGGCTGAAAGGCACACATGTTTGTAATAGTTACGTCTGTTCTACGCCGTGTTCCTGTCAACGGATAAACCTTCTGTTGTACGCTGGCTAAGAGTCACCTCTGACTGCAGAGTTGGGGTGCAGGGCCCTCTGGCTTCCTCAGCAGCCCCGCCTGGGCAGACTTGCTGCGGGAAGCGCATGGTGAGGAAGGGGCTGCTGAATGCTCCAAGGTAAGACCCAGAAAGGTCGAAGCTCTGTAAGCTTCTTGCCCTGGAGACAGTATGCTCAAAGAGAGGAGGCATGCTAGACCGGAGTCCTGCCTGGCTTCGTAGGGAGTAGTTCCAGAGCATCGCCCGGTGACTCCGGGACAGCTGGTGCAGAGGTGGGATCAAACTGCACCCCGTGGACAGAGCATCCTGCAGGAAGTGACTGGGGAGCAATAAAACAAAGGGGGATTAGCGAGAGATGGGCATGCTGGAGGCTCTGAGAGGTGCAATTCCAGGAGGCGGAGGAGCCTCCGGCTTAACCCCCAAGAAAGAGTGGACCCCTGAGAATGGCTGTCGCACTGAAGGGGTTCCTCCCAGGGATTGTGGGGAGCTGAGAGAGTACAGGCCTGTGAGTCCGTGACCCCTTGGGAACAGCATGGAGATGGCCTATACCCATGTCCTTAAGAAGGACATTTTAGAACTGTGCAGAGAGAGAGAGGGCCGCGCCTTGGAAAATTCACCAAGGCACAGCTGATTGCCCAGTTGGAAGAGAATGATCACTCTAAGGAGCCAGTTCCTGAGCCAGCTGGGGCTGCGAGAGAGGCTGGGAGCAGCCAGGCAGCCCATCTCCCCGACCAGCAGGGGATCTTCCCGACCGAGTTCCCCGTTGGTGGAGCTGAGACAGTTGGAGTTGGAAAAGGGACAGAAACTGAAAGAGCTGGAGGACCATGAGAAGGAATGGGAGGACCGTCAGAGACAGAGGCAGCATGAACTGGCGATGGCAGAGCTGAGAAGCAGAGAGACCCCTACCGTGGTGAGTGCGGATGGGCCCAGGCTAGCTAAGCCCATAGGGAACTCAGATATAAGAGTGCTGCCTCATTTTAAGGAAGGGGTTGATAGAGGTGCCTTCTTCACTGCCCTTGAGAAGGTTTGCAATGTGCACCAGGTTGACCCTGCAGACATCTTTGGCATCTCACCCCCTTACTGGGTCCCAAACCCATAGAGATGTTCAGCCAGATGGATGAGGTGGAAGCAAGGGACTATGAACTGTTCAAACAAGTCCTGCTGCGCAAGTTTGAGCTGACCCCCCGAGGCGTACAGGAAAAGGTTCCTGAGTGTGCAGAAGACCCAGGGGGTGACCTATCTGGAACTGGTCACGCTGATTGGGGAAATACACCCGCAAGTGGGTGAATGGGGCGGGGCCCAGACCAAGGAGGACGTGATTGAATTATGGAGCTGGAGCAACTGTATGAACTCTGCCCCCATGACCTGAGGATGTTGTTTGCAGACAAGAGGCCGAAGGACCTGTGCCACGCAGGGCTGCTGGCGGATGAGTTTGTAGTTAGCAGGTCGGGCAATGGAAGGGAATCCCAAGGGGACAGGCCCACGTCAGTGCAGAAGGTGCGGGGGGAGTCACCCAGGGGCTTCCCTGAAGGAAGTCTTGGAGAAATCCCTCCTGAGAGGCACAGCCAATACCAGTGCTGACCCACCAGCCCCTGGAGACCAACGGGACCTGAGGTGTAATTACTGTGGGCAGGGGGGCCACAGATGGGACAAAAAGCTCAGGGACAGAATGAGCAAACCGAGCCCTCAAAGGGGCTGGATCCCCAGGCAGGTGGGACTGGCAGTTTAGCAATGGCCCAAGAGGGAGAAGTCTCCCAGGCCAGCTCCTCGGGGAGGCTTGATGCTCAGTGTACAGGGTGGGTGTGGGGCGGCCCCTGAGGAGCAAGTGCCTCATTCCCCTGGAGGTGGATGGGAAGCAGGTTACTGGGACGTGAGGTGACACTGGCCCGGCCTGGCCCGAGGTGGTGGCCCCAAACCGGCTGGTGTCCAACATCTACCTAACCCTGACGGGTGTCTGCAAGCCCCCATTTAAGGTACCCATGACCAGGGTACATCTGAAATAGGGGGCCAAGGAGGGCCCCAAAGATGTGGGGGTGCATTATCAGTTGCCTACCGAGGTGCTGATGGGGGTGGTGACCTGGCAGATTGGCCGGGCAGCTCCCAGAGTGCCCTAGTCATCACCTGTAGCCAGAGCCAGCGAAGGGCATTCTGCCCTGACATGAGGGGCGGTGGCCTGCCGGGGGTGCAGGTTCCTACCCCAGCGGGAAAAGAGTCATTGGGGACAGGACTTGGCGGGGCTGCAGCCTGGGACCCAGCCACTGAGAGGGAGCAGGTCCTCATCCCTTCCCCAGCCGCTGAATTCCAGGCCGAGCTGCGGAAAGATCCCTCTTTAGAGAAGCTAAGGGAACTTGCTGGCCACAGCCTGGCAAACCCCCTGGGGGTAGGCTGCCTGGAAACATTCCTGTGGGAGAAGGGATTCCTGTCTTGGGAATGGGCTCCCCAAGGGGAAGTGGAACTTTAGGGGGGGGGAAGAGATCAGGAGACAGCCAGTGGTCCCCCAGAAGTACTACCGCAGGCTACTGTACCTGGACCATGATGTCCCTCTCTCAGGATACCAGGAAATCCAGCGCACCAGGCAGAAGCTGCTACAGAACTTACACTGGCCTGGGATCTTTGATGCCATCCAGCAGTACTGCAGGTCCTGCAATCCCTGCCAGAGGGTGGGGAAGGCCCAGGACAAGGAGAAAGCAGCTTTGAGGCCCCCGCTCATCATAGAGGAGCCTTTCCAGAAGGTGGCCGTGGACACAGTGGGACCCCTCAGTAAGGCAACGCGGAAAGGGGGAAAAAATACATTCTGGGGGTGGTAGATTTCGCTACTCCCTATCTTGAGGAGGTGGCCTTGTCTGTTTTCAGCAGAGTGGGGGGTTCCCTAAGGAGCTCCTTACAGACCAGGGCTCCAATTTCATGTCAACTCTGCTCCGGTGCTTGTGGGAGAAGTGTGGGGTCCGACGCACCTGGGCCTCAGCGTATCACCTTCAGTCCAACGGGCTGGTGAAGAGGTTCAATGGGACCCTAAAGATGCTGCTGAAAACCTTCATGAACCAGCACTCACAGGACTGGGACAAGTTGTGATGTTATTGATATAATCTGGGACCATATAGGTCATTGTTGTAACTAAGGTCCTGTAGTGACACCAAATCTGGTATAAAGGAGGTCAAATAAGGTCTCTAAGACAAGGTTCTGGTTTGCTGGTTATGTTTATGCTATCTGGATGCATAGATCATTGTTGTATTTAAAGTTAGAAGTATTGGCTCTATACTGTCTGTATTTCATAATTATGCTGTGCTTCTGGGTGACACCCCAGACAGGTTAGTGTCAGCTCTGCCTAGCCTGCTTGATGGCCCCTTAAGGACCATCGGCTATACAATTGACCCACTGAGAGAAGGCAAATATGCCTTGCAACTCAGCAATGTAGGCAGGGACTTGCCCATGTGACTCCAGACTCCATTTTGCTGTAATTTTCCATAGTAAGGACAAAGAGGTGTTCTTACACCTGGAAAAGACTATAAAAGGCTGATGCCTCATCTCCATCTCGTCTTCAATCCTGCTTCTTACCTCTGGAGGGACTTTGTGTAGAGCTGCCGTTGGTAGCAAAGGACTGATGACCCATCCCAGCTGGGAATGTACTCCAGAGACTTGTTTCAGAGTAGCAGTCGTGTTAGTCCAGAGACTTGATTTGAACCTGCAGTTTAGTCTATCACGGCTACAAGCCTGAACCAATAACTTTGCCCTTACTCCAGTATCAGAGGGGTAGCCGTGTTTGTTGATTTTTACAGATTCAGACTGAGGCTCCTGTGGCACCTTTAAGACTAACAGAAGTATTGGGAGCATAAGCTTTCGTGGGTAAGAACCTCACTTCTTCAGATGTGCAAAGGCTATCTGACTTTAGTTTTATTTAAAAGAATGGGAATTGGAAGCCATCTTTATTAAGAGCAGTCTCACTTGCACATGTGGAGATTGTAGGGAAATAGCAGCCATCTTGCTTGGCTTCAGTCTCATTGAAAGTAATGGGAGATGGTCATGGTAGCCATTTTGAATAAGGAAAAATTCATGCAATAGAAGGCAGGAATAAGGCGATCCTGTGAAAGTGTTTTTAATTTTTTTTTTAAATCTCCTCCAAATATTGTGAGACTTGTGCTAAAATTGTGAGTGTTGTCAACGTCTCCAATTTTAGACTCTAAACTCAAGCAAAACTATCTGATTTCAATTGGAGAGTGGCCATTTTTCTGTTTTTCCCTGTTAAAATATGCAAAAGAAGAATAAAGATTAAACTGTAGTGCTTTTTTTTCCATGGTGTGATACGCTTTTAGTAGAGCTGGTCTGTATATGGTCCTAAATGGTATGAATTATGTACTTGCAGCATTATACAGAGACTTAGGGTGGGATGTTATATAGAAATGCATTAAACTCATTACCAGAGAATGAGATTCATAATTCCCAAGTGGCAAAGCTATCATAATGAGGCATGTGGATGCATGCATTATGAGGCAATCCATTTGTCATGTTATGTCTCTGACCTTCTAGGTTTCTTAGTTTGAATTATGCATTGAATAACTTTCTGTTCTTAAATGTAGGTGTTTGAATTATGATTAGTTACTTATCATTGTATCCCATTCAGTAAGAAAGGGTGCCACTATTTTTTGACTAATGATTGTAAAATTCAGAGAAAATTACAGGAAGGCATTTTAGCAATGATGATTTAAAATCTGTGCATTAGCAGTTATGGAGAATCTGAAAAAAAGAAGGATTCAACTGTATCTTAAAAATAATTCTTAACCACTGGGTTTTTTAGACATCATCTTATTTACTTTACAGGGCTATATCTGAATATATGTGGCAAGTAGGCTCAGCTTGTCCAGGTTTGAATTCTACCTGATAGTCTCTCTCAATTTCTATTTTGTATTTTATCTAATTTAATGGGGTTTTTGGGAATGTAACCCCCACACAATGACTTGTCTAGGCATGCATTGTTAGCATATTTTTGCAAACTATTCTGCAGACATTCTGTGTAACAGAATTAACATGACATTCTTTGGCTTTCCAAGTGAAATTTCAGCTTGAACTGACTGTCATTTACATCACATCATAGGCAGTGCAAGAAAATAATCTGAAAGAAGAAAATGACAGACTATATTCCAGTCATTTAATGTTGTCTGTTTTTATTTAGAGCACATGTACATTGCAGGTACAAGTATCCAGAGCGTGGGAAAATGTATCCAATAAGAGATTTCCATGTTGTTTTCTTCCTTTATAGAAAAAAATAAAACCCACACACGCATATTCAGTGTGTCAAATAATTCACTTCAGTTTTCTATTCCTCAGTGCTTAGTGCAAAGGAAGGCTTCCAAGTTATATGCAAAAGGCTTTTCCTCTATGAATTATGCATTTTCTGGAGCCCCCTAAAATAAATTGTGTGTGTATATATAGATAGATAGATAGATAGATATAGATATAGGAAATCAGTATGTAAGCATTTCAAAGGGTGGCTGGCCTCCTTTCAAATATCTACCTGTGAGCATTCTTGTGTATATAGGCCCTGATCAAACAAACTTTACTTCTGCATGTAACAGCTACTCATGAAAGTAGTCCCCTGATCTCAGTGGGACTGCTTGTGAGTAATTGCTACAAGCTCCTTTTTACAGCTAAAATCACAATTAATATGTGTTGTCTCATCCCAGCAATATGCACCTGGTATAAATGTTCTGGCTTTAACAATTAATGTGCTATGACTATGCAAGCATCACATGCACTCCTTAATTGAGGTTATGAGTGTATGGAGCCTAATGGAAAAGCCATGTCATGTTTTTTAGATTCCCAGAAATAATCTGTGTCTGAACATTATGAATTTGGCCTTGGCTAAGTGCATTCAGATAACTTTGCACAAAAGATGAGTCATTCCCCTCTCTCTCTATGAATTAGCAGCATTCACATAATACATATCCAAAACCTTCATTTGCTCTGCAGGACTTATTAGCTTGTCTTGTGCTTTACATTTTAGAAGTGGAATTGTATATTATATGCTCCTTTATAATAGCTTTCAAAGTTAAGGGCAGTCAGTGCTTTCATGGCAAATACAACATATTACCTCATTTAGGAAAACTCACAAAAGGTTTGAGCTGTTAACAAGGAAGTGTTTTGTGACATGCATCCCAGGAGGAAGTATTACAGCCATAAATTTGGGGAAAACTAAACATGTTCAGAGCATGATCAAACATATCAGTGGTACACAGATCAGATCTTAAAAAATACAAAGAAAGGCAGTTCCTGAATATGTTCTGTAATCAGAGGAAAGAGTATAATCTGGTCCCTTCAAATATTTAATTTAAAATATATCCACCAATCCCAGATTTTGACACAGTGTGCAATGAGTAGCGATTCTGGTGTGTCTCCTCCCCCCCCCTCCCCGCCCCCGTAGTATGTAATATACATACAGTAGTTAATATTCCCCGCCATAATTACAGAAGCAAAGAGCAGTTCCACATTTAGGCCACTGCATGAAACAAATTTGGAGATCACTCTTTGGATTAACTGTGTTTATGTGTTTAGTGTTAATAGAGTATGTAAATGGGCAGAGTCATGCTCAGGAGTTCATACAGACTATGTTGGGGCTGGTCTATACTTGTGTGTGTGTGTGTGTGTGCGCGTGTGTGTATATATCTTGTTGGGGTGGAAGGGGTGTGTGTGTGTGTGTGTGGTGTTACAATTATACCAGTACAAACCCTAGTGTGGATGCAGTTACATTGGTTTAAAGCACCAGCTTTATAATGGTATAGCTATTCCTCTTACTGCATTGGACAGCTATCAGTATCAAGCACCTTTATGCCAATATGACTGATCCACGCTTGGTGGGTTGTACTGCTTTAACTATAACAGTATAATTAAAGTGGTACAACTTCTAGTGTAGACAAGATGTTGATCTCCAAACCACCCCTCTTCTGGGGTTTGGCTTTATTGGTAATTCAAACCTCAGCCTGAGCTTCCTCCCTGAGCTTGTCTGTCACGAAAATTTTTCCCAGAACTTCCTCTGTGCAAGCTCTCTAGTTCCTCCCACAATTTTTCCCGTTGTTTGAAGTGCCGCAGCAACACAAGAGAGGAGAGAATGTTCTTGGGAGTTGTCCTCATGATGTTCTCTGCTGCAGCATTTCCACTGAGGAAAAGAGAGGGTTCTGGAACTGTAGGAAAGTAAATCGCTGGGCAGGTCTATGCTTAAAATGCTGCACCAGTGCAGCTGTGCTGCTATAGCACTTCAGTGAAGTTGCTATTACACCAACAGCAGAACTTCTCACCCCCGTGAGAGGCAGTAGCTATGTCGGCAGAAGAAGCCCTCCTGTCAACCAAGGGCTTGTCTACACTACAGGTCATGTTGGTATAACTTGATGCTCAGGAGTGTGAATAAGGCCATGTCTACACTAGCAAGCTTACACCTGTACCAATGCAGCAGTAGTAGCTATATCGACGTGACACAATATCTAAACGAATATTTTGCATTGGCCTTTAATAAGGCAAATGAAGGGCTTAGGAATAGTGGCAGCGTGACAGAGGGGAATAAAGGAGGGGAGATTACCGTATCCGAGGTAGAAGCCAAACTTGAACACCTTAACGGGACTAAGTCGGGCGGACCAGATGATCTTCATCCTAGAATATTGAAGGAACTGGCACGAGAAATAGCAGGCCCCTTAGCGATAATTTTTAATGAATCTTTAAACTCGGGGGTGGTACCGTTGGACTGGAGAATAGCTAATGTGGTTCCTATTTTCAAGAAAGGGAAAAAAAGTGACCCGGGTAACTACAGGCCTGTCAGTTTAACATCTGTAGTATGCAAGGTCCTGGAGAAAATTTTGAAGGAGAAAGTAGTTAAGGACCTTGAGGTCAATGGCAATTGCGACAAATTACAACATGGTTTTACCAAAGGCAGATCGTGCCAAACCAATCTGATCTCCTTCTTTGAGAAAGTAATAGACTTATTAGATAAGGGAAATGCGGTGGACCTAATATACCTCGATTTCAGTAAAGCATTTGATACGGTACCTCACAAGGAATTATTGGTTAAATTGGAAAAGATGGGGATCGATTTGAAAATCCAGAGATGGATAAGAAACTGGTTAATGGGGAGACTGCAGCGGGTCATACTGAAAGGTGAACTGTCAGATTGGAGGGAGGTCACCAGTGGAGTTCCTCAAGGTTCAGTTTTGGGTCCCATTTTATTTAATCTATTTATTACTGACCTCGGAACCAAATGTAGGAGTGGACTGATAAAGTTTGCGGATGACACAAAGTTGGGAGGTATTGCCAATTCGGAGGAGGATCGGGATATTTTGCAGGGAGACTTAAATGACCTTGTAAATTGGAGTAACAGAAATAGGATGAAATGTAATAGTGAAAAGTGTAAGGTGATGCATTTAGTGATGACTAACAAGAATTTTAGTTACAAGCTGGGGACGCATCGGTTGGAAGTAACGGAGGAGGAGAAAGACCTCGGAGTCCTGGTAGACCGCAGGATGACTATGAGTCGGCAATGTGACGTGGCGGTGAAAAAAGCCAATGCAGTCTTGGGATGCATTAGGCGAGGTATATCTAGTAGGGATAAGGAGGTGCTGCTTCCGTTGTACAAGGCACTGGTGAGACCACATTTGGAGTACTGTGTGCAGATCTGGTCTCCCATGTTTAAAAAGGATGAACTCAAACTGGAACGGGTACAGAGAAGGGCCACTAGGATGATCAGAAGAATGGAAAACCTGTCGTACGAAAGGAGACTCAAGGAGCTCGGTTTGTTTAGCCTAACCAAAAGAAGGCTGAGGGGGGATATGATTGCTCTCTTTAAATATATCAGAGGGATAAATACCAGGGAGGGAGAGGAATTATTTCAGCTCAGTACTAATGTGGACACGAGAACGAACGGATATAAACTGGCCGTGGGGAAGTTTAGGCTTGAAATTAGACGAAGGTTTCTAACCATCAGAGGGGTGAAATATTGGAACAGCCTTCCGAGGGAAACGGTGGGGGCGAAGGACCTGTCTGGCTTTAAGATTAAGCTAGATAAGTTTATGGAGGGAATGGTTTAACGGGATAACGTGATTTTAGTCAAATCAACAGCGTGCCATCGCTGGTCAATAGTATCCATGGCCAATGAGGGTCTGGCTGGAGAATCTTGCCTACGTGCTCGGGGTTCTACTGATGGCCATATTTGGGGTCGGGAAGGAATTTTCCTCCAGGGTAGATTGGCAGAGGCCCTGGAGGTTTTTCGCCTTCCTCCGCAGCATGGGGCGGGGGTCGCTAGCTGGAGGATTCTCTGCGACTTGAAGTCTTTAAATCACAGAATTTGGGGACCTCAACAGCAGAGTCAAGGGAAAGGGGTTGGGTCAGCTTTTGTGGCCTGCATCATGCGGGGGGTCAGACTAGATGATCATAACGGTCCCTTCTGACCTTAAAGTCTATGAGTAGCTCTTCACCAACATAGCACTGTGCACATACCACTTATGCTGATGAAATGTATGTCGCTCAGGAGGGTATTTTTTTTCATATCCCTGAGTGACATAAGTGGTAGTGTAGGGATTGCCTAAGCCGCCCTTCTGGGTCATTTAAGTTACACCCATCTAAATGCTGGTATGGACAGTGCTGTGTCGGTGGGAGAACTCTCCCGGGTGCAGCTGTGCCGCTGTAGTGCTTATGTAGATAAATCTCTGATAATTTTCATATGACTTTACATTGTGCCTCTTCATATAACCTTGTGGTGGGTCTACCCACGTGTGACCTCTGTTTTCATGGGACTTTGTATCAAAGCCTCATTTAGAAACTTTGCATTGCCCTTGGTATAATATTATAGCCCCTAAGGATAGAATAAGATAGAAGAAAAATTTATTTTTGCTAGCAGTAGAACAAGAGCTCTCTCCCTCCCACCCCCCTCTTAATCAATTGCCCTGTTGAATGAATGAGGTGTGGATGAGCAAGGCATGAAAGGCAGCACCTCCAGACAGCCTCAACTGTTGGAGAGGGGCTGGGAGCCAGACCCAAGGACAATAAAACGTGTCAAGTGGGCTCATTAAAGACAAGCAGACATACCCACGGCCTCGGGGGTTAGAAGCAAGCACCTTCTTTGGAAACACCCTCTTTGCAGCATTGGGACAACACTCAAAAGAAAGCAGCACAAAGGACCAATGGACACAGACACAGAGTTTGAATCTGGTATAGATTTGCATAAGAGGAAAGCTGCTATAAAAGTAAGGTGTCTTGCAGAGGACCCCGGGTCTCGTCTTGTCAACATGGGAGCATCGATCCGGATCGGCAGAAGCCCGGCTCCACCCCCTCCCCCATCTAACTCACCTGGCCAGTGAAGTTAAGGGGAGCAACTAATTGGTAACAACAAGACGGAGTGTGTTTGTGTGTGTGTGTGAGAGTGTAAGTGTAAGTGTAATATATTATATGCATATAATACAATGTTAATGAATACATGTATTACTAATAAATGTGGCGTTCTGCCTTATTCCCCCTGAAAAGATCCTGTGCAGTACTTTAAGTACAACACTTCTCGTGTGTACACTAGCCTATAGTGCTGTCTATACTTGGGGTTAGGTCAGTGTAACTGTATTGCTCAAGGATATGGATTTTTCAAACCCCCGAGCAACGTTGTTATACCGATTGTAAGTTTATGGTGTAGACCTGGCCTCCCTCAAACATCCCTTTCAGGTTTTTAGAAACTTTATTTTAAGTCATCTGCGCACAAGACTAGGACTTCTCTGCATACAAACTGGAACCAAAATGACTAAATCAGTTGTAATTTGCACCAAAGTAACTAAAAGTATCAGTTTTATTTTGGAGTAAGAGTGTCTAATTTCAATTTAACTTAAATTGATTTTTTTCTGACTTAAGTTGCATTGAAAAGGGTACTTTTCTTCAAAATAAGTGTCCACACACACACTGCCACAGAAATAAATAAGGTATGAATTACAACCAAGTTAGTTATTTCAAGTCCAGTTTGTGGGTGGATGAGCCCAAGGAGCGTGGAACTCTTGAGTTCTACTCCTGACTCAGCCATAGGTTACCTTTGTAGCCTGGGGCAAATCATTGTAACTTCGTTTACTCATCTCTAAAAGGGGATTAAAAATAATACTGACGTACCTTACAAGGGTGCTGTGAGGACCGGTATGTTTGTAATATGTACATAATGTTTGTAAAATGCTTTTAATATTAAAAGCGCTGTATAAATATAACTTTTTTGGAAAATGTCTCAGTTTAAAAGGATAACATGCAAAATGCTAAATTGTGTGGCATATGTTGACAAAGTTATTTTGACCTTTTAGCGATATCATTCCATGGTTGAGACTTTGATCCCCCTGGTCCCTATATGTTGCTGTGGTTAGGTACAAGGGCTGAAAAAAGCCTTTTATTCCAGCCGAGGAGAATTCCTGCAGGACAATACTGTGCAGCATAGCCAGAGGCTTCCTATGCACATCCCCTTAGAATCTCCAGTGCAGAGGACATGCCAGGTGTAAAGCTAGGGGTGGAAGGGAGCTTAACAGGGCAGTGAGAGCAGGTCTGTAGGGCTGTGGGGATTCTTGACAAGGTCACTACTAGTAGCAAATCCAGAGCAGGCTGTATATAATTTAGGCACCTGGTATGGCTGCTCTAGAGATGCAGGAAGCTGCACTAGTCTGTAATTAGGATGGCCTCGCCCTCCCCCAGGGTTATGAGTTCTTGCTGTGTCTCCAAGAGGGTATGGATCTTGCCCTGTATTATTTCCATCCCCCTTGCCCCCTCCAGCCTGCTCCTTTGAAGAACCCTAGTATCAAAATAGCAGAGAGCATCCTGATATTTATCACTCTTAGGCCTGGTCTACACTACGGGTTTAGGTCGACTTTAGCAGCGTTAAACCGAATTAAGCCTGGACACGTCCACACAACGAAGCCCTTTCTTTCGACTTAAAGGGTCCTTTAAACCGGTTTCTTTACACCACCTCCGACGAGGGGATTAGCGATAAAACCGGCCTTTGCGGGTCGGAATTGGGGTAGCGTGGACGGAATTCGACGTTATTGGCCTCCAGGAGCTATCCCACAGTGCTTCATTGTGACCGCTCTGGACAGCACTCTCACCTCAGATGCACTGACCAGGTAGACAGGAAAAGACCCGCGAATGTTTGAATTTCATTTCCTGTTTGCCCAGCGTGGAGAGCACAGGTGACCACGCAGAGCTCATCAGCACAGGTAACCGTGATGGAGTCCCAGGATCGCAAAAGAGCTCCAGCATGGACCGAACGGGAGGTACGAGATCTGCTCGCCATATGGGGAGATGAAGCAGTGATAGCTGAACTCCGTAGCAGTAAAAGAAATGGAAAAGTATTAGAAAAGATCTCCAAGGCCATGAAGGACAGAGGCCATAACAGGGACACACAGCAGTGCCACGTGAAAATTAAGGAGCTACGGCAAGCTTACCACAAAGCCAGAGAAGCAAACGGAAGGTCTGGGGCAGAGCCGCAAACTTGCCGCTACTACGCGGAGCTGCATGCGATCCTAAGGGGTGCAGCCACCACTACCCCAACCGCGTGCTATGACTCTCTCACTGGAGAAACACACAGGGAAGACGGTTCGGGGAACGAGGAAGATGAGGATGGAGGTACTGTAGGTAGCTCACAGCAGCAAGGAAGCGGAGAAACCGGTTTCCCCAACAGCCAGGATATGTTTGTGACCCTGGACCTGGAACCAATAACCCCTGAACTCACCCAAGACCCTCAGGGCACACAGGAGACCTCTGGTGAGTGTAACTTTGTAAATATTTGTAAACATTACAAAAAAAAAAAAAGCAAGTGTGTTTAATGATTAATTTGCCCTGGCAATCGCGGCCAGTACATCTACTGCAAAAGTCTGTTAACGTGTATGGGGATGGAGCGGAAATCCTCCAGGGACATCTCCAGAAAGCTCTCCTGGTTGAAATGGGGTGATTTTATTAAGGGGACATTCAGAGGCGCCCCTTCCTGCTCTTCTGACCAGAAATGTTCCCCTCTGTTAACCACGCGGTGGGGGGAGGGGTGAAGTGATCATCCCAGAGAATCGTGTGTGTGTGGGGGGAGGGGGCGCGGCGGTTTACTTGTGTTTGTGCCGCATGTTAACCGGGAAACTGCAGCCCCTCCTTTTACCTTGAAACCCCATTTTAAATGGACAACCTAATTCATCCTTGATATGGGAAATGCACTGCTGTTTGCAACCTTTCCCGCATGTTAAGAAGGTTAAAAAAGCCAAAACACTGTGGCCTACCATGGCTGCCTGCAAGCCGAAATATGCGACCTTGTAATGAAAGAGTGTACCCATTGTTCTCCAAAATGTGTCTTTTTTAACCACCTCTCCCTTCTGCTCCACCAGCTATAAATGTTTCTCCTTCGCAGAGGCTCGTGAACATTAGAAAGAGAAAACTTAGGATGAGGGACGATATGTTCACGAAGCTCCAGATGTCCTCCCATGCTGAAAGAGCACAGCAGAATGCGTGGAGGCAGTCAGTGTCGGACATGAGAAAAGCCCAATATGAACAAGAGGGGAGGTGGCGGGCTGAATCGCGGGATGAACAGAGCAAGTGGCGCGCTGAAGACTATAGGTGGCGTCAGCTTGCACACAGACGGCAAGAGGCAATGCTCCGTCTGCTGGAGCATCAAACTGATATGCTCAAGCGTATGGTTGAGTTGCAGGAAAGGCAGCAGGAGCAGAGACCGCCGCTACAGCCCCTGTGTAACCAACAGCCCTCCTCCCCAAGTTCCATAGCCTCCTCACCAAGATGCCCAAGAACACGGTGGGGGGGCCTCCATCCACCCAGTCACTCCACCCCAGATGATCGCCCAAGCATCAGAAGGCTGGCCTTCAATAAGAGTTAAAGTTTTAAAATGCAGTGTGTCCTTTTCCATCCCTCCTCCCCCACCCATCCCAGGCTACCTTGGCAATTATCCCCCTACTTCTGTGAGGAACTAATAAAGAATGCATGAATGTGAAAAAACAATGCCTTTATTGCCTCTGCAAGCGGGAGGGTAGGGTGGGGTGGGGTGGTTGGTTTACAGGGAAGTAGAGTGAACTGGGTCGGGGGGGGGGGGTTGGAGGGTTCATCAAGGAGAAACAAACAGAAGTTTCACACAGTAGCCTGGCCAGTCACAAAACTCGTTTTCAAAGCTTCTCTGATGCGCACCGCACCCTGCTGTGCTCCTCTAACCGCCCTGGTGTCTGGCTACGTGTAATCAGTGGCCAGGCGAGTTGCCTCAACCTCCCACCCCGCCATAAAGGTCTCCCCCTTACTCTCACAGATATTGTGGAGCGCACAGCAAGCAGCAACAACGGGGATATTCTTTTCGCTGAGGTCTGAGCGAGTCAGTAAGCTGCGCCAGTGCGCTTTTAAATGTCCAAATGCACATTCCACCACCATTTGGCACTTGCTCAGCCTGTAGTTGAACAGGTCCTGACTCCTGTCCAGGCTGCCTGTGTACGGCTTCATGAGCCATGGCATTAAGGGGTAGGCAGGGTCCCCAAGGATCACGATAGGCATTTCAACATCCCCAATGGTCACTTTCTGGTCCGGGAAGAAAGTCCCTTCCTCCAGCTTTCGAAACAGAGCAGAGTTCCTGAAGACGCGAGCATCATGTACCTTTCCCGGCCATCCCACGTTGATGTTGGTGAAACGTCCCTTGTGATCCACCAGGGCTTGCAGCAGCATTGAAAAGTACCCCTTGCGGTTTACGTAGTCGGTGGCTTGGTGCTCCGGTGACAAGATAGGGATATGGGTTCCGTCTATGGCCCCGCCACAGTTTGGGAATCCCATTTCAGCAAAACCATCCACTATTGACTGCACGTTGCCTGGAGTCACTACCCTTGCTATCACCAGGTCTTTCATTGCCCTGGCAAATTGGATCACAGCAGCCCCCACCGTAGATTTGCCCACTCCAAATTGATTCCCCACTGACCGGTAGTTGTCTGGCGTTGCAAGCTTCCACAGGGCTATCGCCACTCGCTTCTCAACTGTGAGGGCTGCTCTCATCTTGGTGTCCTGGCGTTTCAGGGCAGGGGAAAGCAAGTCAAAGTTACATGAAAGTGCCCTTACGCATGCGAAAGTTTTGCAGCCACTGGGAATCATCCCATACCTGCAGCACGATGCAGTCCCACCAGTCTGTGCTTGTTTCCCGGGCCCAGAATCGGCATTCCACGGCATGAACCTGCCCCAGTGACACCATGATTTCCACATTGCTGGGGCCTGTGCCTTGTGAGAGGTCTATGTCCATGTCAATTTCCTCATCACTCTCGTCGCCGCGCTGCAATCGCCTCCTCGCCTGGTCCGGGTTTTGCCTTAGCATGTCCTGGCTCTGCATATACTCCAGGACAATGCGCGTGGTGTTCATAGTGCTCATAATTGCCGCGGTGATCTGAGCGGGCTCCATGATCCCAGTGCTAGCTATGGCGCCTGGTCAGAAAAAAGGCGCGAAAGTAGTATCTGACGGACCAGGAGAAGGAGGGAGGGCGAGAGGGAGGGAGGGCTGAGTGACGACATGGTGTACAGGTACAGGAACAGGGAATTAAAATCAAGAAAGGTGGCTGTGCATCAGGGAGAAACACAAACAACTGTCACACAGAATGGTCCCCCCAAAGATTAAACTGAAAACCCTGGGCTTAGCAGGCTGTTGATTTGACGGAGGGAGGGGGAAGCAAATGAATACAGAGCAAATCTATTTTTACATCTTAAGACGACGGTGCAGCGTGACCGATAGCCCTCGGCATCTTTCTGGGTGCTTGGCAGCAAATACGGGGCAGTGTATGACGATGGTCTTCAGGCCTATTGCACAATCGGCTGCTCAGGGAAGACTCTGCTAATGTACGATGACCTGACTTGTAATAGGACGGCTAACAGTCGTAATACACCATCTACTGCCAAAAGGCAAGCCCCACGGCTGCCAGCACCCAGATCGCCGATGAAGGCTACCAGTCTACTGCACCGTCTACCGCCAAAAGGCAGTTAGCAGCTGCTGCTGTGTAGCAATGCAGTCCCACGTCTGCCGGCACCAAGAGGACATATGGTGACGGTGAGCTCAGCTGAGCGGGCTTCATGTTGTCTGCACACGTAACCCAGGTGAAAAGGCGCGAATCTATTGTCTGCCATTGCTGTGACGGGGGAGGGAGGGGCCTGACGACATGTACCCAGAACCGCCCGCGACACTGTTTTGCATCATCCGGGCATTGGGATCTCAACCCAGAATTCCAAGGGGCGGCGGAGACTGTGGGATAGCTAGCCATAGTGCAATGCTCCGGAAGTCGACGCTAGCCTTGTACTGTGGACGCAGTCCGCCGACTAGAGCACCTAGAGCATTTTATGTGTGGACACACAATCGGCTGTATACAACCGATTTCAATAAAACCGGCTTCTATAAATTCGAACTAATTTCGTAGTTTAGACATAACCTCAGAGCTGCACCATCCTAGCCTAGTCAAAACCTGTCCAGTATGAATTTGTTGCCCAGACCGCCACTTCTACAAAGGAAAGTGGCATGCACCAACTCTTAATCATGAGATTTATCCCCTTTGCACTTCAGAGTGTTTTAGGTAAAGTATAAAATAGCTTTTAAGTGGTAGCAAACAGATCAAAGTAGATTACTGTACAAAATAAAACAAAACCACAATCTAAGCCTATTGTACTCTTTAATATTTGAATCAAGCATACAAGGCAGGCTTCCTTCTTTCCTGCTTGGGACCAGCACTTCCCGCTCAGTTCAGTCTTTTTCCTCCAGTACTTGCAGGTGTGGGGTTGTAGAGAGAGTGAAGTCCAATCATGATGTCATTTCCCCCCCCCCCAATCACTGGAAATGCTTCTCCTGCATCCTAGGATTGCAGTTGCCTTTTTCACAGCTGTATTTCACTGGTGGCTCAGTCATCCTGTGCTCAATCCATACAGCCAGCATGAAATTAAAAAAAAAAAAGCAAAGAAAATACAATAAAAATTAGAAGGTTATAGGATAAATTAATTAAAATATTAAAAACAAGGAACTTACCTCCTTGAATGCTGCTACTCAAAAGTGGTCCAGCAGTGTGTGAAGAGGGAATGGATGACTTACAGCTATGGCATCTGAAAATGAGAGGCTTTAATTACTACCACCTATGCCAGAAGTGGACAAACTACTGCCTGCAGGACCCTCCTGCCCGGCCGGCTAGCCCCTGGCCCCTTCCCCACTGTTCTCCCTCCCCCGCAGCCTCAGCTCACGCCAGCCACCAGGGCTCCAGGCAGTGTGGTAAGAGGGCAGGGGAGTTCGGGGTGGTGGTCAGGGGGTGGACATGGCTTGGGGCGGTCAGAGGGCAGGGAACAGGAGTGGCTGAATGGGGGCACAGGTCCCAGGGGGCAGTCAGGGGCAGGGGGTGGTGGATGGGGAAGGCGTCCCAGGGGGGCTGTCAGGGGACAGGAAGCAGGGGGTTTGGATGCGGTAGGAGTCCTGGGGGACTGTCAGGGGGTGAGAAGCAGGGGCAGGGGGTTGAATAGGGGTTAGGAGCCAGGCCATGCCTGGCTGTTTGGGGAGGCACAGCCTCCCCAAACTGGCCTGCCATTCAAATTTTGGAAACCTGATGTAGCCCTCATGCCAGGAAAAAAAAAGTTTGTGCCACCCCCACCCCGAGCTTTGGAATGAACCAAAAATGTGAACAGGTGAAAATAGATATATTGTGAATCCCAGATCCTATGCACCTGCTCCAGAAGGCCAGGCATTATGGAATATATTCAGCAATCCAGATGAATGACAATGCTTGTAGGAAATGCTCTCTGTGGATGCAGTGCTCTGTGCTCCAACGGGTTGCCTAGTTGCAGCAGCAGCACAGTCACATTCATATAAGAGGAGTATGTACAATTCTCTAGTGAAGGTAGCCCCAAGGAAACACAAAAACCTAAGGGCTCACCTACTCTGACAAAAATACCAGGTTGGGGAGTCATGTTATTTGGTTTTGTCCCATTTATCTGGGACTCATTTTATATGGATAGTACAATGCTATATTGTGCTATGGTCTTGATTGTTGGTCTGTGTTTCAGAAGGCTGGGTCTATACTAGAAAAGTTAGCTGTTGCTGATAACAGGTCTTCAAGCTGGCCCTAACTAGAGTTTCCTGAAGGTGCAAAACACAGCTTGTCCTGATCCATGCTTGCAATTAAACCATATGCAAGTGAACAGGTGCTGACCCTGTTGCTGAAACTTGTTGACATCATGCAAGAGGTAATTTTCCTAGTTAGGTGAGACTAAAAGGTGTGTCTGTTTCATGAAAGCTGGGCACATGTTTCAGGAAGGAGAAAACTGCTCTTTTTTTTGGTCCAACAAATGATCTTTCTAGGATTTAACATATGAATTAGTAGCTGAGAAATATGCTTGTTGATAGGAAATTTCCAAGATCCGTCCCTCACCTGCAGAACAAACTTAAATAGTAAAATTATGTAATTTGCCAAATGTTAATACTCACAGATGTATATATTTAAACATACTGGAGTAAATTCAGCCCTGGTGTAAGTGGGTCAAACTTCCGTGGAGTTTGGAAGTAATACACATGTTCATGCAGGTGACCCAACTTTATGCCCCAAGCTTATTGTCTTGGGAGGCCAGAACCAGGCCCATGGCAGAGAGAACAGATTGCAGATTTCTCAAGCAATCTTATCTGGCTGTCATGTGGATCAGCATTTAGCATTCTGTATGGAGGAACATTTAGCATTCCTCAACCTCCAAGTGTGTGTGTGGGCAGTGAATACAAGTGGAGAAAATTGGGAGAATTTAATTAAACCCTCCTCCTCTTCAGAGTTTAAATGCTGAAATAAAGTGTTGCTCAGAATACTCTCTGACATCTGAGGTCACCTTTTTCAATGGGACTTATGACTGCTATTATAGGTCAAAGTTTTGTTCAGTGACTTGGAGGCATTTTTAAATGACATTTTGGGCAAGCTTGGCAAAATTCCATGAATTACCAAAAAAAATCCATGGAAGATTTTGTCCAGAGTTGTCTTTTTCCATGGGTTCCCTGAGAAAAAGTGTGTACCATATACTATTACTGCCTCTGAGTTTCCCTGGTACAAGAACCTGGAGCCAGATTTCTCTTAGGCCTGGTCTACACTGGGGGTGGGGTGGGGGGGGAAATCTACCTAAGATACTCCACCATGGCTGAAATTGTGTATAGGAGTTGATGGCAGAGTGATTGATTTATCACATCTACACTAGATGTGATAAAGTGATCCCCGATAGATTGATCACTACCTGCTGATCCCAAAGTCTATATAGATTCTCACATTCAGTAGAGAAAATGATCTTCTGTGGAGAATACCAGTTGCATCCATTGTCAGGAGAAATACAAGTTTTATAATCTATAGTACTAAAGTTTTTCAACTCCCACCTTTTCATTTTAAAATATCCTGTCTATAGATATTCTTCCTGAGAATTCACTTCTTGGCTTCTCTCCACTGTCTGAGTCAAGTATTTCATTTTCCTGCTAAATGGAACAGTGCTATTTGCAACCCAGAACATGTCTATGTTGCTTGGTTGATACTACCAAGTGGTAGTAACTGGGTCTTAATTCTGAGAGGTCATGTATTACAGTATGATCAGTAGTAAGGACAAGTTTTGAACCATCTTTGCCAATTTAGGGGACTGTTCTACCTCTAGAGAAGCACTTTGATGATTGAGTAGGCCTTGTTTTTCCTCATGCACAGAAGGGCTTCCTGTAGCCTATGTGTAGGATCACCAGTTCTGGGCTCAAAGTCTCACTCTTGAAGTTAGCATTCCAGGCTGGTAGCTTGTCTTTTTAGCTGAAGCTCAGTCAAAGCCAGAATATTCAACCAATAAAAAGTTAATTGGGAGTCTTAGTTTTCTCATTTTTATAGCAATTTCTAGTTATATGGCTTATGTTTTTTATTGGTATTTTAAAACAAAATAACAGAAAACAATTGTTGATAATGGAAGTATTTTTTACATTAGCAGTATATCAGAATATGATAGTCAGAAATAAAGTATTGGTTATGGTAAAAAGGTACACATACTGTTCTAGACAATCCATTTTTAACCGATTTGTCCCATTTGTTTAGTCTTTCATCCAATAGTTTAGTTGTTAACTTTTACACAGATATTAGGAAAGTTGACTGACTGACTATTTTTAGTTCGTGTCAGCCTCATTTCCACAGTTGGAAGTTGTTCCTGATAGGTGTCACTACAGGAATAAGGATTCCAAACAACTATTTCTTTGATTAATTTCTAAGTATTGGAATACTTCCCTAACACAAATTGTGACCTCTATGAGGCAGATGTGGTCTTTGTATATACAGAGTCTAGTATAATGAGATCCAGACTCCAAATTTGGATTCTTAAGTGCTACTGCAATAGAAACAAAACAATGATATAGGAATCTTGCACCAAGGACTAGAGGACAATTTTTATGAGGTTAGGCTTTATTAAAATATTTATATTGTAGTACCCTCAACCAGGTTAAGGTCCCACTTTGCTCAGCACTGAGCAGACATAGTAAATGAAAGTCCCTGCCCCAAACAGCTTATTATTTAAATGACAAGATTTTACAGGTGGGTGAAACAAATAAGCAGGCAGCAGGGACAGACAGCTAATCTGTGCTTAAAATATCCTGTCTGTGCAATTCTGAGCCAGTCAATAACAGCAGTCAACTCACCATGTGCCTAGCTATTAGGAAATCGGACAAGGAAATGAAGCAACAAGTCTCTCCAGAAGCGTGGAAGACTATAACACTAATTACTATAAGCAGGACAAGTTCCCCCTCACAGAAAGGATACTGAAGGAAGTGTGTTTGATATTTCCACACGCCAGTTTTAAAAAAATGAAACCAATCCAAAACTCAGAACAAAATACAGGAGGGAATGCTATAGTAAGGGGAACCATCTCTCGGGAATATATCCAAACTGAAAGATATTTGCTACAGTGTTAGAAATCTGGACTATATTATATATATAAAAAAATATATACACACACTTATCCTCTCACTAACCTTCTACATTCTCTTATCTTTTCATTTCTTCGACATGAAGTCCATTTTCTCAGTGTCTTCCATGGAACTTTATTCACTAAAATGTAATCCTCAATTACTCATACAATTTTTGTGCTACTATCCTTGCTTGGGTGCAGTTTGAAAGTCTCAGCCTTGTATGACTCAAATGATCTTACATGGGTCTCCAAAAGGGAAAGTAAACCAGAAACACCATCATCCCAACAGGTCTACATAACATCTTGTCTTTTATACAAGATTTAATAGTGTATTCAGTAGTGGTATAGCTGTATTGGTCCCAGTATATTAGAGAGACAATGTGGATGAGGCAATATCTTTTATTGGACCAAATTCTGTTGGTGAGAGAGAGAAGCTTGAGTTTACACAGAGCTCCTCTTACTAAGAAGTCGGTCCAATAAAAAAAAAATATTGCCTCAC
The DNA here is from genome assembly GCF_027887155.1 of Malaclemys terrapin pileata. Classification (NCBI taxonomy): domain Eukaryota; kingdom Metazoa; phylum Chordata; order Testudines; family Emydidae; genus Malaclemys; species Malaclemys terrapin. The sequence continues at coordinate 98,451,591 of NC_071509.1, forward strand.
CCACCTGATCTGTTTAATTTTGTACTTTGAGTGTTCAGAGTTTATTAAACAATATTTTTGGCATTTCCCTTCTGTCTCTTGTAGGTTCACTGAGAGACATTTAAAGCTCTCCATCCCACTATGTTAGCATAATTTTGCATTAATTTCACAGTTTTTAATAGGAGTGTGTTTGGGTTCCTCTGAATCTTTGAATTGTAGGGTTAGAAAGAACCCTTGCGGTCATCTAGTCTAACCCTCTGCCAAGATGCAGGATTTGTTGTGTTTAAATCATCCAAGACAGATGGCTATCCAGTCTCCTTTTGAAAACCTCCAGTGGGGAAAAACAAAACCAAAAAAAAACAAACCACTTTCACAACTTCTGGAGGCAGTCTGTTCCCATTCTCCTACTTTCTTAAGCTGGGTCTACACTACCCGCCTGAATCGGCGGGTAGAAATTGACCTCTCGGGGATCGATTTATTGCATTCCATTGGGACGTGACAATCGATCACCGAATTGACACTCTTACTCCACCAGCGGAGGTGGGAGTAAGCGCCATTGACAGGAAGCCACAGAGGTCGATTTTGCCACTGTCCCTACAGTGGGGTAATTCAGCTACGCTATTCACGTAGCTGAATTTGAGTATCTTAAGTCGCGCCCCCCCCCCCCCCCCCTGTAGTGTAGATGTAGCCTAAGATTAAATAGCAGGAAAAACTTCCTAAATCTAAACCTGCTAGGCTGTACCCATTGCCTCTTGTGAGGTCATCTGTGGCAAAAGAGAACAACTTTTCCTCCATCTTTTTTTATGGCAGCCTTTCAAGTATCTGTAGATCCCCATTATATCCCCCTTAATCTCCTCTTTTCTGAGCTAAACATACTCCGTTCCTTTAGCCTTTGCTCATATGGCTTGCATTCCATCCATTTGCATCCTTGTATCTTCCACATTACCTCCACTGTTTTATCTATTTTTATGCTCTTCCCACCTTAAATTTTTTGCTATAGCGACAGCCCCCAGCTGTGAATGGCTGCATGGGGGAACTATTAGCTTGTTCAAGTTTGTATGAGGTGTAAAGGAAGGGTGTCAAAACCAATGTTTGGAAGCTAGGAACTTCACTCTAGAATTGAGCAGAGGGATGGATGCCTGGATAGGCTGAGCACACTATTTCTGTAGCCCTCTTAGCCACTGTCACTCAAGGAGCAAAGGCTCATGCTCAAGTGATAACTGAGTCTCTTCTTGCTAATGCAAAGCCGTTATGTCTTGCTAAGATATTAGAGTCATTAATTCAAACAAATCCAAATATCTAACATGAATTAAAACCAAGTATACTTTAAATCTTTCATGCTATTTATTAGGGAATAGATTCCCTTCTGGTCTTCACTTACAATAGCTTCTGGAATGCTACTGTATATATAATTAAAAAAAAAATCTATGTAGATGAAGGGATTTTCTCTTGTCACTTTATAGTACTGTCTTTCAGTATAGATCTGTTTTGCCTTAGACATGTCTAAATGATAGCCTCAGATACTTTCTGATACATTTTTCTTTGCAACTTTAAGTAAAATGTGAAGTTTGACACATTACAGGAATTACTGTGATGAAAAGAGCAGAGATCAATTGCACTACATGTATTCTGAGAAACTTGGGAAAAGGCACCATCTAGTGCTCTGTAGTATTGAAAGAAACTCTTCTTATGGCTATAGTTACTTTCCTCCCAGTTCTGCCAAAGCTACATTGAAGTGGTGAAGAAATAATCTGTAAGTGATAGTGCAGATGGGTAAATACCTTATGTTTAAGAACATTTATGCATACCAATTAATTTTTATTAAAAAACATTTTAAATCAAATTTACTGCACAGCTGGGGTTGGCTTGGGTTATGGAGGATTGCAAGTATTGGTTACATTCAAGGGTCATACATATCACATAACAAGCATAGATCCAAATTGGGGTGTGGGAGTTTTTAAAGCATCAGTGGATATATGCGCTCAGGTACGCCACCCATGGAATGTATTAAGACTCTAAGTAGGTATTGGTGTAGAGAATAAGTATGTGGGTGGGGTGCGTTCCTTGGTTCCTCAGGGAAGGAAGTGGGTTATTTCCCTGCTCAGTGTTCTCGTTTACTCGACCTGGTACTGGCAGTGTCCTGTGATGTGTTCTGTGTAGATGTCTCTGGGTAGTACTCACCTGGCCTAATGTTAGGCAGTTGAGTTGAGAATTCTGATACTGTTGCTAAAGTGATATTTTAAAGTATTTTATCGTATAATACCACCAGGAGGCCAAATTCACTGCTTGGATAAGCAAGTGTGACTCCTGTCATTGAAGTCTATTTATACCAATTGTGAATTTGATGAAGGGAATGAAAAAACACAAAGATATGACTTTCTAGTCAAGGACATGGATCCTGAATGGATTCTCAATAAATAAGAATATTTTTAAAATATTCTAGATCGTATGTAATGAAAAGCCAATATATTCTTATTTTGAGGTGATCCATACCATCTGCCTGACTTCCACTAGTGGGACAATCTGGAATATATTCCCCCACCTTGATGCACATGAAAATGGAGAAAATATGCTTCCTCTTTCTCACCCCCGTAGGTTTGAATGAGATGCCAAATATATTCAGTTAACTTGCTTCTTTATAGCCGACCAGTATTCCTGGTACAAATAAATGGACCTGTGTAGGATGTATGCAGAAAGGGGTTACTTTTGGACACACATTACAGAAAGCTTTAAAATGGTAACAAACAGTTGTCAATGCAAAACTAGTGCCAAATTAATTTTTAAATCAAAAAGGCAACATTTTTTAAAAGTTAAGAAATGTATGCAGGTTCTTATGTGACTGAGTCACTGTAGTATGCGAGTGCCTTCCAGAAATGCACAAAGGACTAAGTGATGTAACTGGCTACTTGCACCTATGAGGTGTCCCAAAAACAAATAGCAGAACACATACAATACAAACAAGAGCACTTAATCAGTATTTATGTAGCCCTCCATCAACCAAGCAACACTTAGCTCTATCTATGGTCTTTCACCTCCCATTTCAGAAGCACACTGGTCTTATGCTTTAGTAGTCCATAACACTGTCCTCCAACTCCCTCAGCTCTCCTCCCCAAACTTCATATAAGGGCCCGTCATCTCCCTACTGGCCCACAGATAATAATTAATTACTATTTGATAAATCAAAGGTGAACATTCAAAAGGAATGTTCAGTGTACATTCTCACTACAGCAATGGGAGGGGTTCTCCTTTCACTGTAGTTAATCCATCTCCCCAAGAGGCGGTAGCAAGGTCAACAGAAGACTTCCCCCGCCCCATCAATCTAGCACTGTCTACACTTCCCTGCTCACTCAAGACCCTTTTGACTCCCTGCATTCTCTTTCTTCCAGCCCTTTGTCAGCTGGGCCCACTCAGTAGTTAAACCTGGAATCACCTAATTTTCTCAGGTGGGGCCCATTCTATAATCAGGGCTGGCTTAGTCAGTGGCTCTCTATCATCATCATCATCTCAGAGCTCTGGATGATCTGAGTGTTGATCTCTATCTATAGAAAAGCAATACAGCTTGTGTGCCTGGGAGATCATTCACATGGAAATACCCAGATGTTTTGTACTGATAAACTCACAAGACAACTTAGTAACTAAGGTACAGTACAAAACTTTTCCCTGGAGTAAGTCAACCAACATTAGTGCAATTTATACAGCTGAACAGAGATAGCAAATATTTTATAATTCTGTTTATATAGGGCCTGATCCTTCTTCCACAGGTTCAATGGCCAAATAGCAACTGATTTCCATGGCAGCCACTTTAGACTCTTCCTGTCCTGGAAATGGATTTTCAGTGACATGGATTTATTTTTCCTGTGTTTCTACTATTATTTATTTTCACAGATCTTCATAATCTCCCACATCAGTACTGTTGTGCAGTAGGTAATTGGCAGACCAAGCAACAAAGTACACATATGTTGAATACTTCAGCACCTCACCAGCCCTTTGGTTATCAGATAATGATACTTCCCTCCCTACACCACAAAGTACTCGGACTTTGACACATGTAGTGTTTCTAGGATTATCATTGCTACTAATTAGTCCTCATGAGAGCTATTCCTAGTATTCCAAGGTTTGAGAAGCTTCCTAGAGACTTTAAAAAAAGTGAACATACTAAGACTTGCAAGCTTACATGCAGAAAACATCTTTGATTTATTGAGATCTATTCAATTAAAATTATATTTTTACCCTTTGTGTTTCAAACATTTCATTTCAGTTCTGGATGCTGAAACTGAGGATAAGACAGAAGGATACAGTGGAATCCCTCCTCTCTGCAGATTCTTCCCACAGTGACTTCTAACACATGAATGTATTGCATAACACATCAAGTATTATGCAATACATTCACTCTTATGAAATACCATGTGAGTTAATTAAGCCCCAATGGAGAAGAAATGCTGGGGGGGGGGGGGGGGGGGGGGAGAACCCAATGAATGGAGACAATATGATCTCAAGGACCAGAGGGGACTATTCTGATTGTATGTATTTCTCAGAACATTTTATGACTTGCATCTAGATCAGTGATACTCAGACTTCAGCTCTTGAGCCACAAGTGGCTTTTTATGTGTCTTTGCAGTGTAGGATATAAAAACACTGGGTGATTTAATTAGCCAGTCTAAGTTATTAACCAATCAGTATGCTTTTACTAGGTCATTAACCAATTAAGTTGTCAACTTGCTCCAATATACATTATATAAAAAATGTCTAAATATTTCCCCTCTCATACTGTTTAAATATGAATACTAAATGAATCAATGCATTCACACAACTGTAGCTCTTTTGGGTAATGTTGATCACTAATTTGGCTGCTGAACTCCCAAGGAGTGACTATCACTGATCTAGATATTGAAGTTCTGCAACATGCAAACTGTATTCCCTTAACTGGAGGGAAAGTCTTTGCTGTGGTAACTGACAGGTTAACATGCACTACAGTGACAGGTAGAAGGTCTAGCGCAAGCTGATTATTACTTCTCACATTATTATGGGTATCGTACAATCATTCAGTAAAAGAATGCCCAAGAGGATTTCACCATCTTTAGCAAAATCCTCATGCCAACTGCCTGTGATGGGAGTTCCCTAGTCAGGTGACAGTATGGACTTTATCTGCAAATTCAGAGACTGGAGGCATGTTTGAGAGCACAGAATTAACCAACCCAGAAAATGAGGAGCACCAGTTCACTAGAGTGAAAGAGTACTTCCAGGAGATAAATGCATACCTGAAAAAAGAAAAAAAAAACCACACAATACAGCTGGTGTGTTTGTGAGATCATGGAAATGCCTAGATGTTTTCTACTTATTGACAGACTCCATAGAATGCTTGTTCAGTACAAAAAAAAAAAAAAAAAAAAAAAAAAAAAAAAAAAACACACCACACACACACTTTTCCCCAGAGTAGTTGAATTAGCATTACTGAAGGAGATTTCAGGTGGCCCCAACAGGGTCTCAAGCCCATGGAGTCCCTGAAGGAGAATGCCAGCGGCAATCCAGGACCTACAGCTCACCGGGATAGAAGTGAAGAGATACCAATTATTTCATAATAGCTATGCAGTTAACTTCAGCCTCAGTGCTGGCAAGAGAATCCAAGTAGAATTAAGAAGAAGTTTTCAAATATGCGAAAAACTCATAAGGAAATTTAGATATAAAAATACCAGCTTTTTGGAAGTACTAACTGACATCAATGAATCTTTTATATGGCATAAAAAATATGAGATGAAGTGGCATTTTAACAGCTGTTGCTACTATTTATTCTCCTTGTGCGCTGTGACAATATTGTCAGGTTATTTTACTGGATTTGTAACAGTATATTTATGTCAGTCTACTATTTATTCTTGTTTATGTCATCATTATTGGTATTTATTGCTTATAAATAAAATAAGTCATACAAAAGGGTAACCTCCAACCGTAGTTATTTGTATTAAATACCTATACAAGCAAAAAAACCCACCCCCAACCCCATCTCTGTAATTGTTCATCCTTAAAACTCCAATTCCAGAAAGTACTTAAGCATACGAGACCCAACTCACTGAAGTTCATGCTTCAAGCTGGGAACACACTTAAATACACTGATGAATCTCACCTTCACAGGGCTTCCATATGAAAATACAGTGTAATAATTAGTCTTTCCACTGTAAGAGACCACATGCATCTCTATCCCTCTCCCCCCCCCCCCCCCCCTCTTTACTAGAAGATTTTTGCCCAGTAGTTGTGGATGTTTGGTGTACAAGATGGTGATGTTAGAAGAGGCTAGTTTGGTGTTCTCTCCCCATCAATCAAGTGTGCATGCCCCACCAAAAAAAAACAAACCACCAATTAAACTCATTGTAACCAGCTTGTCTATACCCCCCCACAAAAAATCAGGTTAGCCTGCATTCACACACCCCAACATAAAATCAGTCATGATTCCATGTATCCAGCTCTTCTCCACAATATATTTATAAGCAATCATCCCCCACTTAAGTGTGTGCACACATGCATTCCCAGCAGATTTGTATGTCCTCTTCCCTGCAGCTGACTCCTTTGTATGTGCCCAGCCTAGACTAAATTCATTCTTGCAGGGTAAAATGTGCCAGACAACATATCTCCTGATAGATGGTTCAAGTGCACCCTCCCCCCACTTCCCTCAATCAGGTTTGTGTGTGCCTAGCTACTCCTATCCCCTCCCCCACAACCGAGACTGCATGCATCCATGCAGTAATCAGGCTTGTGTTTACCCCCAACCACCATCACTCACATTTTCATACACTCCCACACTTCCCCCAGATTAGATTTGCGTACACTCTCCTGCACCAACCTTGCTTGCTTGCCCTTCTCCTCTCAAACAAATGAGATTTACATAATCACAGCCATCTCCCCTCCCCATCAATCAGTTTGGCATGCAACTGTTTCATATACCGGGTATTAACCAGGGGTGGCTCCAGATACCAGCATGCCAAGCCCATGCCTGGGGCGGCAAGCCGTGGGGGGGCAGCCTGACGGTTGCTGTGAGGGCAGTGTCACATTATTGATTTGAACTGGGACCATATAGAACATGGTTGCAACCAAAGTCCTGTAGTGGCATCAAATCTTGTATAAAAGGGGTCAAATGAGGTGTCTAAGACAAGGTTATGGTCAGCTGGTTATGATTATGCTGTCTATGTGCGTATCAATTTTGTAGTTGAAGTTATGAATATTGGCTCTATACGGTCTGTATTTCAAACGTATGCTATGCTTCTGGGAGACATCCCAGACAAGTTGGCCATCAAGCAGGCTAGGCAGACCTAAGGATCGTCAGCTATACAACTGACCCATTGAGAGAAGGCAAATACGCCTTGTAACTCAGCAAAGTATGCAGGGACTGGCCCATGTGACTCCAGATTCCATTTTGCTGTAACTGCCCTGCTTTAAAACAGTTTCTCCTGAACTGGCACTCTCAGTTAGGTCCCACCAGAACAGCATTATTACAGGCAGCAGTCAGGCAGCCTTCCGTGCATACCTGCAGGAGGTCCACCAGTCCCACAGCTTTGGCAGACCTCCTGCAGGCACACTGCCAAATCCACATTACCAGCAGACCTGCCACAGGCACACCATGCTGGGGAAGGGTGGGGGGGGGGGGAAGGAGGGCGACAAAATATATAGAGCCACCCCTGACCACCTCACTATACCCCTGCAACACCACCCCTTACCAGGAATTAGAGACCAGATCCTTAGGTGGGACAGTGCAATCCAACAATCTGGAGGAGCCCAGGCCCTTGAGCAGGGTAGAGCAAACAAACAGTCTAAGATTTACCACCCTGACTCCAGCAGACGAACTCAGGCTTCTGAGCTTAAGCACTACTATCCCAAGGCAGGGTTGGAAGCAGGGCATGGGGGACCCAAGCCCATCCTACTCCACCAGGTCCCAGCCCAGGACCTCAACTATGCCAGGGTTCCACCACTGGCTCAGCAGGGAGCCAACCAAAACACACTGACCAGCATTCAGGTAGTCACAGAACTGAACTATAGCCAGCTGTCCCTGGACTACTTCCTACTCTCCTACTATAAGGTACCTGCAGTTCAGGATCAGCCTCTAGCTTCTCAAGATATACAGCAAGCAGCAATCCCAGCAACTCTTCCCCTGGGTCAGTCTCATCCTCAGACAGGGCACAGTGCAGCTTCAGGCTCAAGAGCACTCTGAAGACATCTGTTCTCTTCCCTGGCTCAAGGGGAACTACACTACAGGCTCCGCCTTTTATACTTAGCTTCCTGCAGGAGGGGTGAGCCAGCCTGGCTCCGCCCACCAGGGATCAGAGAGTGGTCCCTCCCTCTCCAGCTCAGTGGGATGCTACTCCATCTCAGTAGGGGGGTGGGGAAAGCGGGGACGGACTGAACCCTTGTTGCATGGAGAGATCAATCACACAGGGCATTTAAAAGACTAGGTCCCAAAGGTGTGAAACAGACAGAGACCTGAGCCCATATTTAAGCGTGGCCCTTGAGCTACAGATATATAATGGATACCCAAATCATTTGTTTGGAGGCGAAGGACCTTGATCACTATTTACAGGGAGGTCCTTCTACATGGCACTTCTAGGGAGCTTAAACCCACTGAAACAAGTGTTTAAGACCCGAGCCCTCATTACAGGGGAGCAGGGGCATGCACGCAGTGTGTCTCCATCCTTTCTCCGGGGCTTTTTCTTCCCTTCTCTTTTCCTGCCATTTCTTTGGTGTTTCTGTGGTCTTGTCCGTTTTGTCTTTAGAGTTGCTAGAAAGAGCGCAAGAGAGAAAGACAGAAGTTTAGGTATGGACTGAGTGGATATCATGATTACAGGGTCAATTTAGATTAATCTGACAAGCCTCTCCGGCTCCTTGAACCCAAACTCCTAGTCTTCCGTACCCGTCTGTGTACCCTGGGGGAGCAGACTGGCTGGGGGGGGGAGGGCGGGAATCTGCTGGGCTGGAGATCTGCTCCTGTCATCTGCTTTGGGGGTAGAGACCCCCCAACTCCCTGCAATACCTGCCCAGATGGATTAACCTATAAACTGTGGGGGCCTGAGACCACTGCACTCCTCTGTTGTTCCCCACCCACTCCTCTCTGCCCGCGGCTCTCTGTGCCCCACTTCTTCCACCCTTCAAGCTGGGACCCCCACCCACCCTGGGGAGCCCCTCCTCCAGCTTGGAGTCAGTTCTCCCCACATTGGTGTGCTCTGATCCAGTTCTCTGCCCTCCCTCACCCAAGGCTGGGAGCCAGCTCTCTCCACCTCCCAGGCTGAGACCCCCACTCCTCCCCGCCCTGTGCTCACTCCCCCAGTCCTCCGGCCCTCCCTTGGGACTGCACCCCTGTCCCTGTGCTGGCCCCCAGCTACCTGTTATAGCTGCAGTGGGTCAGGACTCTTATCGTGGTGTCAGCACCATCCCTGATCAGCCAGGGGAAATCAGGATCTCTGCACATCCAGTTGGGATGCAGGCCCCACCCCCATTCGGGTCCCTCAGCACCATCATGTTCTGGGGGACACAGAGACGGGAGCCTGGATGCATGGGTCCCATTCCCTACAACCCCCACTCCCAGGGGCTGGGAGCTGCAGAGCCCCTAAAGGAGTCATCTGGGTCCCATTCCCTCCCCCCTTCTCCAGGCACTACAGAGCCCCTGTGGAGCTGTCCTGGATGTCTGGGTCACATTCCCTCCCCATGGGGCTGACAGCACTGTTGTCCCTCTCCCAGGAGAGCTGCCTTGGACACCTGGGTGGCTGGGTCTGTTTCCCTTGCTGTACCCCCACCCCCACCCCGGGCCTAGCAGCACTGTGGTTCTGCCGGTAGGGGCGTCCTCCCGGATGCCTGGATCCCATTCCATCCCTGTAGGGCCTGGGCCTGGGGGAACATGGGGAGGAGGGGGTCAGAGAGATCATAGGAAAGAGGGCGTGGGAAGGGTCACAAAGGGTGGAGGGGAAAGGGGCCATGGGGGATTAAGGAGCATGAGGGACTTGGCGGAGTGGAGGAGAAAGAGGGTGAGGGGGTTATAGAGGTGGAGGGGGCACCTTGGGTTTGGAGGTACTGGGAGGAGAAGTAGTTAAGTGTGGAAGGGGTCTGGGGAAAGGAGAGTGCACTGGGGCATTGCAGGGTGGGGTGGGGTGAGGGGGTGGGGGAGCAGCAGAGGCACCAGGAGGCACTGAGGAGGGCAGCAGAGAGGTCACTGGGGGAACCACTTGTGCTGGAAGCCTGGAATCTGGCAGCAAAGAGCCCCCTGGCAAAGTCCCCAGCTTCTTCAGTCTCCTCATACCCAAACTGGCACCAATTAGTGACTGACATCATGTCTGACCTTCCAGGAGAGCAGGGTCACAGCCAGCCGAGAGCATGACCTTTCCAGGGGTGCTAGCTCCGATCCGGCCCCAGGGCAGGGAGGCAGACTGGTTGGCTCGGGAGTGTGCGTGAGGGGGAAATGGGACACGGGGCCTCTCCTCTGTAGGGGGATGCCAGATCCAATCCAGACCCCAAGCAGGGGGACTGGTTGGCTCAAGGGGGTGAGGAAAGTGACATGGGGACCTGACACTGAGGGGTGCTTTGGGGGGAATTTACTGATACACACAGATGACCGGCTCCTTGTAGGTCCCGTGCCCAAGTCTCTGGCTCCCCAACTGGGCGTAGCGATGGCACAGGTTGTACCTGCCCAGGGAAAGAGCTGTGAACATCACCTCATTCACCCCCTGCCTTTCCCCACCTGAGCCAGGGATAGCACCCAGCTCCCCTGCTCTCTAGCCCACTAGACTCGTTCCCCCTTTGAGAACCAGGGATAGAACCCGGGCATCCTGGCTAGGCCCGGTACCCGGTGAGTTCCTTCGCTAGGGCCAGGACAGCATCTCCTGTGTTGTCTCGAACCTGCTGCACCATGGCAATGTCACAGAGCACCAGGATCTGCAGACATGCACGCTGAGGAGGGGGGCGTGGGCAGCCAGGCGCCACGCTGGCTTCATCAGCGCCTGCTCCCCAAGCAGAGCCTCAATCAGTGCACTTATCACCCGCACATTGGCCACTTGGCCTCTCCAAAGCTGTGCCCATTGAAGGCGCAGACCTTGAAGACGGCCCGGGCAAGGTGCATCCTGAGCAAGAACAGGAGCAGGGTGGGAGAGTGTTATAGGAGGGAGAGCCTCAGGCAAGCAGGAGAGGGTCTTGTGGGTCAGTGCCCAGGCAGGGAGGGTACAGAACAGCGATCTGGCTCATTGCTGAGTAGGCAGCTGGGACTTGGGTCCTTTTGACTGGCAGATCCAGACATTAAGGGGAGAGAACAGCCTGGGCTGTGCTAAAGCCCCTCTGCCCCCCCCATCCACCTCCAGCCCCTGTCCAGGCCCTGGGAGTCCTGGCTTCTAGCCCTCCGCTAGACCCCAATCCCCTCCCAGTGCTGGGGATAGAACATGGGCATCCTGGTTTACAGCTCCCCCCATGAGCTGCGGTGCATTCTCTAGCTCTGGCCAGGTTTAAATCAAGATGGGATGTTTTCCTAAGAGAGCTGCTCTGGTTCAAGCAGGGATTAATTCAGGGCCTGGGTCAGACAGGGGGGACAGATGAGTTGATCACAGGGATCCCTTTGGGCTTTGGGATCTATGAGAACCTTGAGCTGTCAGCAGAGACCCAGGGCAGCTCATTGTAAGGGCTGACACCACAGTCATCATCAGCTGTGGATGCCTTAGTAGGAGGAGGAGCCAGGCTGATCTCCAGGTGGACAGGGAGTGTCACCACCTGCAGCTGATCAGTGGGTAGTTTATTTAAGGGCTGGATCTAGGCCGGGCTCCCTCCTATGGGAAGGGCTATGACAGAGAATCCTCTTCAGAAACTGCTCCAGCTTGAAGCTAGTTTGGGTTTTCCAGACCCTCCCCCCATCTGCTGGTGGGTGGGAACAGTCTTCTCATTTCCAGCCTCAGCTGAGCCCTGGTGAGTTTATCCCCGTTGGCTTTTGGGACAACATTGTCCTTTAGCTTCACTAGTTCCTTCCCTTCCCTGGTCTACTTACAGGGAGCAACCACATCCCTGGTTTTAGGCCAAACAAGCCACACTCTTCCAGTCTCCTCTTGGAAGAGTCATGGGCTGTTTCCCTGAGCATTGTAGTTGTCCCTGTCTAAACAGCCCCTGCGCCCTATCCCAGAGGTCTGAGGATTCAAACCCATTCCAGAATATGTGGGCATTAACTGTTGTTATGCTGGAAGGTGAGAATGGCTCTTTGATCTATAGACAATCACAGACCTGAGTGTGTGAAGAGCTTTTCTTTCCAGCTAAGCAGAAGGAGCAGTTAAATGCCCCTTTGTGTAGAGATAGCTGTGAGCAATGGGGAGCTACCACCCGAAACACTGGGCTGCATGGCACAGCCGATCAGAAGCAGAGGGGTGTGTTTGGGACCAGTTGTATACGCAGAGGCTGAGGGATCAGCTGTGTTCTGGGCAGAAAGTTAACAGACAGTAAAGGAACTTAGGCCCCTGGAAGGAAGCAGAGAAACCGCTCCTTTGGACATGGGGCGGGCCGGAGAAGCAGGCTTGGGTTTCAGAGCAAGGAAAGGGCCTGGGTGGTGTGATTCCCTTGAGGAACAGGACTCTGTGGATTCCATGAGTAATTCGGATTGTGCCAGATGGAAATAGTTCAGCACAGTCCCAAGTAACAGCAAACCACAGGGGCCAAAGGAGTTGCCATAATGTTGCTGATCATATGTACCTCATAATTCCCCTCCGCCCCCTGGCGCTACCATAATGCTGCTGACGATGTGCACTATAAAAAGGGGAGGCTGTTACTGTAATGCTGCCAATAATGTCTACTTCATACTGGGGCACCTCCCAGGTGGTATGATAATGTCGGGGCATGCAAAAGGGGGGACAAGAAGAGGCACGCCCCCTCCCCAGTAATTGTCAGGGACACTGAACTCCTCCAGCCCTGCGGTTGCGGTGGTGGGGAGAGCAAGCTCCTGTTGGAGCTGGGGTGGGGGGAAGAGCATGCTTCTGCCAGAGCGGTGGGGGCACAGTGCCCCAACAAAAGGGGTCAAAGTTAAATTTCTGGGCATGTCCCTGGATAATGTGCACTTGGTTCTGGGACAGGTGCTCCCATACAGGGGGTTCCCCCCAGGCACTATAAAAAGGGGAGCCCACGGGCCCTATCGTAGTGCTGTTGCTAATGTGCACTTCATAATGGCCCACCTCTCCTCCCAGGTGCTACTGTAATGTGCTGCTGCTAACGTGCATATCATAGGGTTTCCTCCTTGGTTTTGGGCTTCTATGTGCTACCATAATACTGCTAATAATGCCCATGCCCTGATTTTGGTCAGCACTACTGTAGCTCACACAACAATGATCCCAAGCGGTGCTGGCTCCTGGCTGTTGCTGCCCTACCCCCCCCCCACCCCCCGCTTCAACTCTTTCTCTCTCATTGCTGCTGTCAGATCAGCACCCTACAGTTCCAGGGCAGTAGGAGTCACATCACCAGAAGAGCACAGCTCACCTGGATAGTATTACTGCTGGAGTCACTAGAGCAGAAAGGGTTAAAGGGAGCAGTGAGGGGTCGCTCCCTCAGAAAGCCCAGCAGCTGTTTGACTCTGGGCTGGATTCTGCTTTTGATTCCTTCTGTGTAATCCCGCTGACTCCACTTCAGACTGGATTTTGATCTTGATATCCCCCTACCCTGTCTCTCCCCATTGGGTCATTCTGGTTTTACAGGGGTCTGATCAGAGCACCATTGACCACTGTATAGCCAAGTCTCTCCATGAGCCATTCAGGGACCAGGGCCCTTTGCTGAATTGTCACAATATGTTTGTAACCCGTCGGTATTTCCAAAGTTTTGGGGGTGTTTTTTAATTCACAGAAATAATTCTGCATGAAGAGAGATGCTGAGACCAAGGCATATCTCCTTCCAGTCAAAGCGGTATTAAATGTCAGAGGAGAGGGTGGCCTTTACTTAAGGGCAAGAGAGTGGGAAGGAGCAACCATTTAAGCAGTGAATGTACCAACCATTTAAGGCCAAAGTCCCAGGGTGGCCGGCTTCTTTAAGAGGTGCCAGGGTCTGGTCTATCTATGATGAGCTTTTTAAAGAAGGAACCCGCCTGTAATTAACCGCCTATGTGGCTGGTGGGCAGTGTCGATAAATTATAGCATCGAGTGCTTGGCTATGCGTTGGTTTGTTATGAAATATAGAGAAGGGCTCAAATAACCAATATCAGTCGGGTTTATTGCGGAAAGTCAATAGTGGCATAGTACAGGAAGAAAAGTTCAATAAGATACCGTGACAGAACGCACCCCTGTATTCACATCCGACACACTATTGTAAAAATCTTTGTACAGAATAGGCCTGCTTGGGGTACCATGTGAGAAGTAAAACTTGCTGGTCAATAATATCATGGTAAAATGTATGTAGCAACATTATATGTAAAGTTATGAACATAAGCCAAAATCAATACTTGTTTACCAGACATGTCTGGGGAGTGGGCAAACCTGTTTCTGAAACACAAAAGACAAGTTGATACCCCAGGCAGGTATCATCACCTATCAAGTGCAGTGCCGGATTAATGCAGGGGCTTTAGGGGCTACAGCCCGGGGCCCCGCAGGCCTGCCGGCCGGATGCGGCCCACTGCTTCTTTTCATCCGGCCCGCGGCAAGTCTCTGCGCCGCTGGCCGGACGCCAGTCCCCGAGCCTCCGCGCCCCCCCCCTCGGGCCTGGAGCTGCGAGCGCCAGCTCGCCAATGTGCCCCTGCAGCACCTAGGCGAGGGGCATTCAGGGAATCTCTGTTTGCTGCCCCCAGCGCTGGCTCCGCAGCTCCCATTGGCCGGGGACCCCAGGAGCTGCCTGAGGTAAGCACTTCCCGGACGCAGCCTGCACCCTAATCCCTTGCCCCAGCCCTGAGCCCACTCTCCCACCCCAAGCCCTCAGAGGCCCCACAAAATCTAACAGCCCCAAGCCCACAGGACAGTTAATCTGGCCCTGATCAAGTGGTCATTCTTTGGCAAGGAAGCAGGGCAGGAACACACAGATCCGATCTTAGCAAACGACAGTACGAAACCTCTCCCCCACCAAACTGTGTGTCTCCTTGCTCTCAGCTGGAAAGAGCTTTTAACCAGGGGCCATGCTCAGGAACATGGTTTCCAAAGGGTGACTGAGCTATAAAAGAGGGGCAAAAACATCCCAAGTTATCTCTTCTTGTCCATCTCTCTCTTTCACCTAAGCGGACAAAAGAAAACAGCCATTGGACCTCGGGAGCAGTTCCTGCCCTGTAATTTGGTCAGCAATGCTCATGGAAATCTGCGTTAATGATTTCACCTTGAATCATGTCTAGTTTAAGTGGCGTACTAGGAAGCGTTTTATGTTTGTCTTGTAACCATTTCTGACTATAACTTGTAGTTTTAAAAAAACTCTCTTTGTAGTTCATAGACTCATAGACATTAAGGTCAGAAGGGACCATTATGATCATCTGGTCTGACCCCCTGCATGCTGCAGGCCGCAAGACCCTTCCCTGGACTCTACCGTTGAAGTCCCCAATCCTGTGTTTTAGTGACTTCAATCGGCTGAGACCCTCCTGCTAGTGATCCCTGCCCCATGCTGCGGAGGAAGGCGAAAAACCTCCAGAGGCTCAGCCAATCTACCCTGGAGGAAAATTCCTTCCCGACCCCAAATATGGCGATCAGTAATACCCCGAGCATATAGGCAAGAGTCTCTAGCCTGACCCTTGTTGGCCATTATGCTGTTCATGTACCATTGCTTGGTTTTCCTTGGCTACTATATTTTATCATTAAACCATTCCCTCCATAAACTTATCCAACTTAATCTTAAAACCAGACAGGTCCGTCGCCCCCACCGTTTCCCTCGGAAGGCCGTTCCAATATTTCACCCCTCTGATGGTCAGAAACCTTCGTCTAATTTCAAGCCTAAACTTCCCCCCGGCCAGTTTGTATCCATTCGTTCTCGTGTCCACATTAGTACTAAACTGGAATAATTCCTCTCCCTCCCTTATATTAACCCCTCTGATATATTTAAAGATAGCAATCATATCCCCCCTCAGCCTTCGCTTTGTCAGACTAAACAACCCAAGCTCCTCTAATCTCTTTTCATACGACAGGTTTTCCATTCCTCTGATCATCTTAGTCGCCCTTCTCTGCACCCGTTCCAGTTTGAGTTCATCTTTTTTAAACATTGGAGACCAGAACTGCACACAGTACTCCAAATGAGGTCTCACCAGCGCCTTATACAACGGAAGCAGGACCTCCCTATCTCTACTAGATATACCTCGCCTAATACATCCCAAGACCGCATTGGCTTTTTTCACCGCCACGTCACATTGCCGACTCATAGTCATCCTGCGGTCCACAAGGACCCCTAGGTCCTTCTCCTCTTCCGTTACTTCTAACCAATGCGTCCCCATCTTGTAACTAAAATTGTTATTATTCGTCCCCAAGTGCATCACCTTACACTTTTTACTATTAAATTTCATCCTATTTCTGATACTCCAATTCACAAGCTCATTCAAGTCTCCCTGCAGAGTATCCCTATCCTCCTCCGAGTTTGCAACTCCTCCCACCTTCGTATCATCCGCAAACTTTATCAGCCCACTCTTGCAATCGGTCCCGAGGTCAGTTATAAATAGATTAAATAAGATGGGTCCCAAAACCGAACCTTGAGGCACTCCACTAGTAACCTCCCTCCAACCCGACAATTCACCCTTTAATACGACCCGCTGCATTCTCCCCATTAACCAAGTTAAATGAACTTGTTTTGTTCTTTAATAGCAAATCATCCAGCGTTGTGAATCGTGTGGGGAACTCCATTTAAGCTCGATGCCCTCACAGAGGCAACGGACCGAATATATCTGGACAGTGCGGAACAGACATTTCTGCGGGGAAGACCGGGAGCGCGTCGGGATCACCGCGCACGTAGCGATCGAGGCTGCCGGAAGCCAGAGCGTGGCCGGTGTTTGCTAACAGACCGCCGGGGTCAGAATTGCAGGCCAGGGCCGTGGCGATACGCAGACATTCAGGGCGTGACCTGCAAGTCGTTTGGCTGTTTGTGAGCGGCCCTGCTCGGGAGCCACAGCAGCAAGGCATTGTGAGGCACCTCACGTTGCAGGGGAGGTAGTGTATTCCTAGGATGATTTTACAAATTATAAAACTCTTCACATGTCACTAAAATCCAGCCCATCAGTTGGTTCCAGTTCTTCCACTTGGTACTCCTGGGGGAATTCCGCACCACTGCATGTGTGCAGAATTTACATCCCACGCAAATTTCTTTGCTTCCCCACAGAAAAATGACTTTTTGATAAGGAAGCCACAAGAGCGGTCACGCAACCTTCCCCAGCAGTACGTTTTGGTGTCCAGGACAGCCGGCAGAGAGGTAAATCATTGTGGGGCAGGGGGCGGGACTGGGGAAGACCTTGCTGGTAGCTCCTAACATGTGCCGGACTCAGCTGCTAGTGCCATCTGGGCTGGGGAGGATGGGACTTCCTCTTCCCCTGCACGGCATCCGGGGTTGTGTCAGACCCACCCCCAGATTTCTCCCCCGGCTGTAGGAAGCACTGCATGCACATCCCCCCCCACACACGCACTTCCTGCACCCATCACTCTTCAGCTGCAGGGGGAGGGATCACTGTAGAGGGAGCTGCTCCCCCATCTGCCCAACCCCGTGCATCCAGACCCCCTCATACTCAGACCCTCCCGCCAAGCCTCACCCCCCACACCCAGAACCCCCCCTGACGAGCCCCACTTACCCCTCCACTGATTCCCCCCACACTCAGACCCCCCTGCTGAGCTCTATCCCCCCCCAGGGCTCCCCCTTCCATTGAGCCCCAACCACGTTCACCTGGACACTCCGCCTCTCCCCCCCCCCCCCAGAGTCCCATTACCGTTGCACCAGAACCCTCCAACAAGCCCCAGTGGATTCAAGTCCTCCCTCTGCAGTCAGATCCCCCACTGAGCTGCCTGCACCCAGATTGCCCCACCCAGAGCCCTCTCAACCCTCACCTGGATCCCCACACACTAAGTCGCTCTAGACTTAGATCCTGCCTTGCTGAGCCTGCCTGCCCACGGCTGGTGCACCTAGCAAGGAGGGGCAGGGCCCTGGGCTGTTTCTGGGCCAGGCCCTGTCCTTGCGCTGTGTCAGGGTTGGGTGCAGCCTCACCGCTGAGTCCCGGGGGGAGTTGCACAGTGATCTCCCACCTCTGTGAAGCCGGTGGCCTGTGCTCCCCAATGCCATGCTGGAGCTTCCACATTTATTTGACAAATAAAATTTGCAGAATTTTAAAATACCGTGTACAGAATTTTCATTCTTTTGGTGCAGAACGCCCTCAGGAGTCACTTGTTCTATGCCATTCATTCTCCTTGTTTTGGATATTAGCATTCCAGGTACTGACCCCAGAAGGTACCCCTGTAGTTCGTACCGGGCAAAATAGAAATGTATTTGGATTTTTGACAAGTGACCTATCTGCTTATGTCACAGGCCAAGCGGCACTATCGCAACATGTAGCTTACCTGCTTTGCGTCGCCCAGGCGTTCAGTTCTGCCCGCCTTTCGGTTACAACACAGAGCCATCCCAGGGCTTCCGCAATCCCCCTCCTGGGGCCAACGGGTTACTTGTTTGATGGGTCAACAAAGGGCTCAGTGGCTAGTCACAAATCCCTGCATTGAATCATTGCCACCGGTCTGGTGTCCGTGACACAAGAGTATGTTAATGACAACTGGCAAGGGGGGTGCAGTGGGGTTACAGAAACCTCCTGAGTTTGCTATGACCATTCTGGTTCTCCCAAAGCATCTCAGGTGAGGTCTCACATGAATGCCGGGGACACGCTAGTCATTAATATTGTGGTGAAATGTCGTACAGATACTATGTAAGGAGTTGTGTATTTATAAAATGAAAATGTGTGTTTAAACTCCGAAAGGTATATGTCTCTGTTGGGATGTGAATGTAGCATTGTAAAAGAAGAGACCACACACCTGTTTACATGCAAAGTTTATGTAATAAAGACGTGAACTCTACAGAAAAGGAGCGTGCAGGCGAAAACAAGCCCCGGGGGATTATCCCGCCTCCGAGTAAAGACGGTGAACATCGGGGGTATATATAGAAGGCACAGAAGACACCCCTTCCTCCTGCACCTGGCGAGCGAAGGGACAGCGTGGGTCGCAGGCAGCCTCGGTTGAAAACGCCGCTGCAGACTTTGACTTTGGGTGAGAGAAACGTCTTCAGCCAGGAGGTTAACCTGATGGTTTGTATCTAAAAAGCGTGCTATGATTTTGGTGGTTTAGGTGATGACTGGTTTCCAATATTCTTATTAAACTCTGTTCTTTGTTAATAATTTTATTCTCATTTTCTGTAATCTCAGCACCTGCGGTTAAGCCAAGCACCGGTCCTGAGTTGAATCTTACAAGCCAGTATGTACCGTTCATTTGGGAAAGCGTTCAGTGGCAGAGGCTGGGCACCGTAGTGGGTGTGAGCGCCTAGCTCTTCCTGTCCAGGGAGCACAATCTGCGTGTAATTAGAGGGTGGGGGGAAAGAGGGGTCAGGGAGGGGCTCCCCAGGAAGACTTCCTCATGCTAAGAGGGGTGGTAGTGAGGAGCCTCCTGACCCAGGGGAATGTCAGTGTGATAAAGCACCCCTCTCACGTGTGCAACCTGCACCTGGTGCTGTACACTTCTCCACCTTGTGGTGGTGTCACAGCAAGGAGACGGCCCATGTCTGGGTTCTCCTTTCCACATCCTCTTAGTACAAGTTCAGTGGAGATAAAATCAAAATGTGACAGAGGGTTGGTTATTGCTGCCCTAAGCGCTCTGCCCCAGTCCGCTGCTCTGCTCATTTCTCTCTCGTGTCACAGTCCCCTTGAGGGGCGGGGCGGGATATTGTCTTTTTGGTCTGTGTAGGGTGACCAGATGACAGAGGTCAAATACCGGGATGCAGGGGGGGGGAACGGAGCAAAAAAAAAAAAAAAAAAAAAAAAAAAAAAGCGGGCGGCGGAGCAAAACAAAGAAACAAAAAAACCTGCCGGAGCACAGGAAAAACCAAGAACCCACCGGCAGCTCCACACCCCGCCCCCCACCAGCTTGCCTCTGCTCCGTCTCCCCCTCCCTCCTCGGGGAGGGAGGGGGGCAGCACGCAGAGCGCCCCCCCCTCACCAGAGGGACCGGCCAGGTGAGTCCCAGACGGTGCTAGCCTTACCTGGAGCGGCTCCCAGGGAGCATCCAGCAGGCAGGTCCTGTCCCTCTGGCTCCTAAAGTGGGTCGTGTCGGGTCGGGGGGCTCGCTGCCGGTGCCTACAAGCCCCCCCCCGCCCCTGCAGCACACAGTGGAGACTTCCTTGCCCTCTCTGTGCGTGCCTGGGGAGTGGGGCTGCAGCGCTCTGCAGGCTCCGGCCGGCGGGCAGGCGCTAGGAGTTCAGCTGAGCTGCCCCAGGGCCCAGGAAGAAGAGGTGAGCGGCGCCGGCAGTGCCGGCTTGCGTCGTCCACCAGACGGTCCCCCGAGCTCGGGACAAAGCGCGTCCCGACCAATGTAAGGTCAGGACGCGGGACAAGTCCCCTACAATCGGGACGTCTGGTCACCCTAGGTCTGTGTCCCTGCAGTGCTTGGCTCCGGGTTGCTCGTGTAATGCAGCTCAGCGAGGCGGGGACAGCAGCTGGCACAAACCAATGGCCCGAGGCTGGAGCTCATCAGGAGGGTCGCGGAACGTGACGTCACAGGCCCCGCACATCAACCAGCCTCCGGCGCCACCAGCCGGTCTGAGTGGCGCATGCGCATTTGGGAACAGCGTCCCATTGGTCGCCTGCCTACCCAATGGGGAGGCGCGGGCGGGGTACAAAGCCGGAAGCGGCTCCCGGGCGAGAGAGCGGCGGCTGCTCCAGCATCCAGAGCAAGGAAGAAGCCGGAGCGGCGCGTGCCTCGCTGCCGGGTCGGGCCGCCGAGAGCTCCAGAGCTCCGGCGTTTGCTGAACGTCAGGGAAGGTACCAGTACCGCTCCCCCAACGCGAGCGCGCCGCGATGCCGGGGGCGGCAGCCACTCGCCACCGGGACTAGTTACTAGAGAGCCTCAGTTCTGCTGCTTTTTGGGAACCTTTTTTAAATGTTCTTCTCTTGAAGAAAAACTTTGTGGAATAGCTTCACACAACTGAGGGCATTTCATTGTTGCTCAGTGCTTTGCTTTGAGTTACAAAATGACCAATTATTTTGTTTCTTACAGATTGGCTGCAACCTGGGGAATAAATAATGTGCTTGTGACCATCATAGAATATCAGGGTTGGAAGGAGTTCCCCCCCCTTGTAGTGCTAAAGGTTTCTTGTCCACTGTAACAGAGATTTCCACCCCA
This sequence comes from Malaclemys terrapin pileata, assembly GCF_027887155.1. Lineage (NCBI taxonomy): Eukaryota > Metazoa > Chordata > Testudines > Emydidae > Malaclemys > Malaclemys terrapin. Next base: position 98,472,857 of record NC_071509.1, read on the forward strand.
GTTACATGCAGTGTTGCCTACTAATTTCAAATTAAGTACTTAGCCTGACCAGGGGAGGAGGCAAGGAACCTCTGCTTAAAAGTGTAGCAACCTCCCTCATAGCTAGTCACTATTGAGGGGGACTTTCTTTGCTCACAATTAATGTTTTGGTTTTTACATGTATCTCTGTAGTAAAACAGGTCAATGAATAAAATACTCTTTCTTTTCCAAGGGGAGTACGGGGAGGGGGACATAGGTTGGTGTCAGCCCCCTTTTAATTCCAATTCCTAACCCCCTTCAGAAATAATGAGAGACAACCCTCCAAACAGAACATGCATGCATGCATGTTCTGTTTGGAGGGTTGTCTCTCATTATTTCTGAAGGGGGTTAGGAATTGGAATTAAAAGGGGGCTTCAGTTTTCCGCCCTGGGTCTCAGGGAGGCTAAAGCTGGCCCTGCTTGTGGGGACTCCCCCCAAACCTGCTTGCAGCCTCCCCTCTTGGTTGAGAACTAGGGATTTAGCATATGTAGGCTTCTTAGGAGCAGGCCTGCTTCATCTGTCACAACCTCTACTGGGGAGAGCTCATTCTGATTTTAGACATTTGGTGTTTTTCTTTTTTCTTGAAGCTCTAATTCCTGGAGTCCTGTGTTAATTTATTTTTTGAATCAAGAATTGACTGAAATTGAGTTCTCCTCCCTTTGTTGCAAGTGGTAATAATTTAATTGAATTGTTTTCCAAAGTTCTGGACCCCTCCCAGATCAGCCGGACAACTAATTTAAGCATTAAGATTCATTTCCTTCTTATGTGTCATGCTGTTGATAACCCCCATGCTGATCCTAATCATCAAATTGAAATCCAGTTTCTGCTGGTTCTACACTGGGTTCTGATACTGTAAAAGGAAGGGACTCTTTCTATCTAAATGGTGGGAAAAGAATACCCAGAAGGTTGGGGACAGAACAATATAGCCAGTTTTCGGTCCATTGCCCTGTTTCTGGCTCCCATTTATGTTTTGTAAAGATAAGTTGCTCACTGTAATAATTCAGCATCATGTTAATAACTAATAGAAGCTCCTTTGAATAATTTGCAGACATATCTTACTGCTTGAAAAAGGGGAGGCTCTAGTCATATTAAGATGTGAAGGTTGCCAAGTGTGTTCCTCTCCCTCCTATTTCCCATTATTATGGCCTGAGTTTATTTGGAAATAAAAATGAGGTTTTATTCCTGCTGTTCTTCTTTTCCAATCTTCCAGGGAAAGAGTTTTGTTTGTTACTGTGGATGGCTCTAATCTCTGATGAGGAATGAATGGAGATGTAACATTTATTCATGTTGTAAATAAGACTTAATGCTATTACAGTTGGAGTAAACCAGTGATAACTTGACATGAATGTTGAAAAAGTCCTTTTGATATCAATGAGAAATCCAAAACTTTGGGGAGGAGACAGTGCCTCAAAGAGCAGGTAATTGCTCTGTGCTCCTGAACCCCTTCTGTAAGGGGGTTTCCAGCTTCCAGATGCTGCTGCTGCTGCCGCCGCCTTGGGTGAGGGGGCAAAACCACTGCACATAGGATCCAGATTTCTCATGCCCTCCTGTGTTTGGGGGGGTGTTCAGGTTAGGGTTTTGGGCTCAGCCCATTCTGGAGATGTAAACTATGGGGCTCTTCAATGACTTGTACTAAAAAAAAACTCACTCTATTCTCATGACTTTATCTCCTAGAAATAGAGCAGTTATGAAAAACACTGAATAATGTGCAATATAAACAAAATTAACTTGTTGTTTTGATTAAAATGAAAACCCTTTACTGGAGCACTAAATCCATTGCTTGCCGTCTGTCCAGCAGTGTGTGTGTGGTGCTCTACGCGACTGCCTATTCTGCCTATGGCTAAGGACGGGCCTGGGACATCCTCCTCCCTGCCCAGTTCCACCCCCTACCTCATTCTCACACATACAAAAAAGGAAATGACTGCCTGGGAAGGAGTACTGCAGAAAGGGATGGGGGGGGTCATAGTCAATCACAAGCTAAATATGTGGCAACAGTGCAACTGGAGTATTGTGTCCTGTTTTGGGCGCCACATTTCAGGAAAGATGTGGACAAAAATTGGATAAAGTCCAGAGAAGAGCAACAAAAATGATTAAAGGTCTAGAATGAGGGAAGATTGAAAAAATTGGGTTTGTTTAGTTTGGAGAAGAGAAGACTGAGAGGGGACATGATAACAGTTTTCAAATACATAAAAGGTTGTTACAAGGAGGAGGGAGAAAAAATGTTTTCGTTAACCTCTGAGAATAGGACAAGAAGCAATCTAAGCACTGGAATCAATTGCCTAAGCAGGTTGTGGACTCTCCATCATTGGAGATTTTTAGGAAGTACAGCTATTTCCTCTTTACTAGGCCCTCCACATCCAACTATTATACATATCAGATTAATGGACTATTTGCCCATCACTACCATCCAACGTACAGGGAGTTGATGGAACCAAGATGAACATACCCACACAGATCAGTCCCTAGACTAATCTTTAGTTTGTCTCGTTACTTTGGTCAGAAGCATGGCAGCATATTCCAAAATTTCTAAAGGTCATTGACCTCTTCCTTTTTTACCAAATTCCTGTAAGGCAAACTTCTTTGGATCATTTAATCACTCATCCTTTCTGCACCAGCTTTTGGGTATATAAGCCAATTCATTTATTTACAGTTTATTGCCACTGAATATATATATATATTCACCAGACAATCTCAATTAGCAACCAAACAATTCGCTCTCATATTATGTTTAAGTCAAAAATTCTTGGGCAAACACCAGCAAAGAATATCTTAAAGCTTACTGTGCCATTATTGAAGAAAAACCATTCTGGACAATATTGGCTGCCTTTCCAGTAAGTCAGGAGGAAAGGTACTATCTTTAGATGAGCTAATTGATGAGCTGCTGCTAGAGACAGCAAATATTCTAGTATCATGCCACTTTTGTCAGTAGGGGGGGGGGGGGCCTTTAGTTTGTGGCAAGTTTTACTGCCATACTTCCTGATCTAATCAGTAACATTAATTTGTGATCAGCTGTCATTCAATTGCCAAAGAATAATTAATTTTTTAGCGCTTATGGAAGTATGAAATTCAAATATTTTTCACGTTTCTAGTCTATACCATGAAACCCGTTACAAGAGCTTAATTTGAAGATTCAAAAACAGGACCGCCTGTTACTTTGCGGGGATGTCTGCAGACCCACCCTAGAGTACACGAACAGGGCAAAATCTACATGTGTGTCTCTGGAATTTTTAACATATAAAAACCTAATGCCTTAAAATTTTGGAAATATGTAACTTTTCAATCTACTTTTGGCCAACCTTAATTCTGACTTATTGTTGTTGATCTATCTCTGTATAAAGATATTAATCATTTATATTACCTTTGTCAGTTGATGAGTGATATGTACACAGTTTTTATATTCCACGGAAAGGGAACAGACTATTTGATTACAGTCTGTTTTGCTAGGGTTACCATATTTTGTGCCTCCGAAAGGAGGACACTCCACAGGGCCCCGCGCCCCTCCCCTGCTTCCCGCGAAGCCGGAAGCAGGTAAGGGGGAGTGTGGGGGGAGGAGGCGCGGCCCAGCCTGGGTCGGCTTGGGCTCTGGGGTGCCGGCCCCCGGCCCGCCCAGCACTGCACGGCTCCCGGCCCCGCGACCCCGGCCCGGCCGAGCCCGCCCTCCCTCCCGATTTTCCCAGACATGCCCGGCTTTTGGGGATTTCCCCCCGGACGGGGATTTGAGCCCCCAAAAGCCGGACATGTCCGGGAAAATCCGGATGTATGGTAACCCTAGTTTTGCCAAAACAAACTTTACAGGCCTGTTAAATTTTCTTGTAGTTATGTAATATGCTTACAAAGGGAAAATAATAATAAAAAAAAAATCATCCACAGCACAAACAAAGAAAGCAAACAGACTACTGTAGATAGTGAAGACACTCCCAGAAAGTATCAGAGGGGTAGCCGTGTTAGTCTGAATCTGTAAAAAGCAACAGAGGGTCCTGTGGCGCATCTGAAGAAGTGAGGTTCTTACCCACGAAAGCTTATGCTCCCAATACTTCTGTTAGTCTTAAAGGTCCTGCCACAGGACCCTCTGTTGCTTGCTACTCCCAGAAAGAAATGCCCAAACACCCATTTTAACGTATTATATACACTTCTCTAAACTTCAAATTCAACAACCAATACAAACAATCCAAGATAAAACTAAGATTCTACTCCATTTTTTATTTTACTGAAACTTATTCAAGAACAGAAGATAGTCACAAATCTATCCTTGTCAAAATTAAAGTTCTTAATATCACCTTATCTATGCTACCATAGCACCATAATAAGGGTAGTTAATTACATGTGGATCAGAACTCCTGGTTTCTTCTTTTTCCAGCTCAGGGAACCTTCTATTATGCTTCAGGGATATTTGATGAGGACATCTATTTGTCTTTCTGATCAATCAAATTAAAATTCAGCAGCTTCAGACTGACCCACAAATTTGCCTTCAATACTTAAAAATGTTCGGCCGGTCTTTCTGAACTGTCTGGTAGGTTAGGAGCCCATGGTCTTAGTCATCAATAAGGGTAGTTCATTACATGAGGCTCTGAATTCTTCGTCTTCTCTTTCCCAACTCAGTAAACAGAGATACTTGATGAAAGGGTCTCTGGGTCAAGTCATTACAATTCAACAGCTTCCGACTGGTGCACAAATTTGCCTTTATCAAATTAATAAAACCCTGTGCTATGCATTTACTTGTGCAATACATTTACTAGGAATCCTTGTTATGGAAGCAATGACATGTGCAAGTTTGGACCTTAGTTATAATCATACCTTCGTACTAAAGAAACGTGAGACCTCTGCAGAATAAAACCTTAAATTCTTAATGCAGCTGTAACTACCACAGTACTATAAATCCTGGCAAAGTCAAGTCAGAACCAGTAGCTGAATTGCTGACCAGGAGTGGCATAGGAATTCTTAAAACAATCTGCTAATTTTCTTTAATAAGATAACACAAATCTACCTCAATGGTGGAGAAACACACAACGGAACCCCAGCAAACAACATTAGGATTAGACACTATTTTACTGCAATGTCTGACAAAAGAATAAAAACTTTGCCCCAGAATGATGGATTTCGGAAGACCACAGCTACCTTTCCTAGCCCAGTCTCAATGGGCAAACATCAAAAGATTTCAGAGGATTATTTGGATAAACACATGCCACACAATGCCTAACTTTAAATGGAAGCTGTCGGGGCTTTCTAGTGCCATATTATCTAGGGCAGGGGTTCTCACGACAAATTTTTTAGTGGTCTCAGTGTACGGCCACCAACTCTTGCTTAAGAGCCATTTGAGGTCATCCATCATCTATGACTTTAGGTCTTCCTGTGGGAAAGCCAGCCACAGGTAGATAAAAAGGGAGGAAAACACCACCAATACATCCCCACTTAAGCTCACCTTTATCATCCCACCAGCAGGCTTTCATCATAGAAATAGATGACCCGATGACTTCTGCACGGAACACAAGATCTTTCCACACAAAGCGCCTGAGTGTCCGCATCACTTCTAGGGCTTTGTGAGACCTGCCTTCTGGTCCCGATCAGCGTGGTTCCATTAGAGCCACCCTGCCAGGGCTGCCCCAGGCTGGAACAATGGGTGCTGGGGGGTGTGAAGCTTTAAGTAATAAGAGCCACCAAACCATGGTCTCATCGTACACTGGGTTTGCAGTTTTGTTCATTTGCTTTCAGTACCCTGCAACATCTTCCCCTGGGATTTCACCCTGGGGTGGAATACAGATGCCCAACACCGCTGGAAAATCATGGGAGAGTGGGGAGCATAGCCCATGAGAGTCTGGGGGCTCTGCTAAGTCTGCTTTCTCTGCTTTGCAGCGTGTCTTTCAAAAAACTCGAAGCAAAAATCTCAAATTTCTTATAAAAGTGCAGGAAAACTTGGGAGACTCTAACCAAATTAATGTGCACAAAAATGTTTTCATGGTTTCTTCGTGTGATTTTTCTTTTTTAATTTCAGTGAAAATAGTTTTCTTGTTGAATTAAAACACATTTCTCTGCAATGATGGAAACTCCAGCACAACAGTCTGCGCTAGGGCTTGAGATCCAGAAAATGAAACGTGACCACAGGAAGGGAAGAGAACTAAACAAACCAGAAGAATTCCCCTGCCCAAGCAAAGGGGAAGGCAAATGTTAAAAGAGAAGGAACCAGCAAAAGTGGTGAACACTGAATTTCAATTTAAAAAAAAAATATTTGAATTCTTTCATCCCAGGGACACACTTGGTAAAAAAAATACCTAATGTGACTTCTCTGCATAACCTCTTTCTGACCACATTGGAAATCATAGTCATCCATGTGGGTACCTCTCTAGCATGTTTTATTATCCTAATTGCTCATCCTGTTTTATGATTTAGTCTCAATTTTTCACTACTGTCTGCTACTTGGAGTGATCAACAGGACATGATATTCACACCTTTCAACTACATCTATTCCTCAGCTCCGGTATGAATATTAAGATCGGGAAATAACAATTAGTTAAGGTTTCATTTTCTCAGAGCACACTCTCTCCTATAGTTTCACAGAAGGAAGAGACCGACGGTTTGTGCTGTCTACATTTTAAATGTGCCGTCTAAATTGGAGGCAATGGTTAAAGTTGAGATTTGCCACTATTTTTGAGGGGCCTAAACCTTTCCTCCAGAGACCCCCCCCCCCCCCCCCCCCTGTCCCTAATCACCCCTAAGACTCCCACGGCCTATCCAACGCCCCCATTCCCCAACTGCCCCGCCCCCCCAGAGCCTCTGAACCATCCAAACCCCCCACTCCCTGTCCCCTGACCATCCCCCCGAGACCCTCTGCCCCTTATCCAACCCCTCGGCCCCGGCCCGGCACCTTTAACACACCGCTCGGAGCAGCGTGTCGAAGCCAGACACGCCGATGCGCGCAGTCCCGCTCCGCAGAGCGCTGCTTTACCGTGTTATATCCGAATTCCTGTTATAACGGGCCGCCTTATAGCGGGGTAGAGGTGTACTTCCCCTCCACCCCTAAAGTACTCTGACTTCTACATATGTAGTGTGTTTCTATTATGATCAGGGTTGCTATTCATTCATCTGTCCTCATGAGAACTATTTCTAGTATTTCAAGGTTTGAGAAGCTTCCTAGAGACTTTTAAAAAAAATATGAACATACTAAATGACTTGCGAGCTTATGTGTGGAAGAGATATTTTCATTTAATTTATTGAGATCAATTCAATGAAAATTATATTTTTTCCCTTTGTATTTCAACCATTCCCTATTTCCTTTCAGCTCCGGCTGCTGCAACTACTGAGGTTAAAACAGAAGGATGCAATGGAATCCCTCCTCTCTGCCGATTCTTCCCACAGTGACTTCTAACACTCCAGAACGCTTGACGTGTCATGCGATACATTCACTCTGTCCTCATCATATACCGGAGCTTGAGACGTTTCCTAGAGACATTTATAAAATATGTGAACTGAGCATAAGACTTGTAAGATGATGAGGTGTAGAAAGGTATTTTCATTTCATGTATTGACATTAATAAAGGGAAACATTTATTTTTCCCTTTGTGTTTCAACCAACTCTCATTTCATTCCAGCTGAGGATGCAGTGACTTACAGAGCTTAAAACAGTTGGAGGAAATTGTATCGTGCAGTGGATTCCCTCCTCTCTACTGATTTTTCCCACAGTGATTTCTAAGGCTCCAAAATGCTTGACCTTGTATTATGCAATACACTCACTCCACAAGAACAGGTTTCAGAGTAGCAGCCGTGTTAGTCTGTATCCGCAAAAAGAACAGGAGTACTTGTGGCACCTTAGAGACTAACAAATTTATTAGAGCATTCTTAGGCTCTAAGGTGCCACAAGTACTCCTGTTCTTTTCACTCCATAATGAAATCCCAACTGTCCATATTACAATTTACGTGATAATACTCTGTTGATTTACTCAAAGTTTAAATTGCAAAATGAAGGATATCGATGCAAAAAAGTTACAAGAAAATTAAGAAAGGGTTAAACCTTAAACGTTGTTGACATAATGTGTTTGCTATATATTTCTGTGGTTCAGCTCTTCTCTGATCAAAATGTCATGTCTGAACTGTAACAGGCAGCTTAAGCACAGTATAACAGCATAACAAATATGAACTGGAAAAACTTTGCAAGAAAAAAGATGTGCATAATTTTCCTCTAATGTCAGAACGAAGGGAGAGATTTCAGGTGGCCCCAAGGGGTTTTCAAGCTTCGAGTGTCTCTGAAGGGGAACGGCAAGGTGGCAATCTGGGAAATCTTCCTGCTGCTTTTGCAAAAATCTCTCTGAAACGACCTGAGGTGAGAGTTCCATTCAGATATTCCAACACAGACTCATCAGCAAGTTGGGCATGTGGAGACATGTTTGGTTGCAGTGATGGAAAATGGGACGCTCTGACCAGGAGGTAAGGACCATAGGCGTGCGCAGCACATTGCATTAGGGTGTGCACCCAGGGAATGTTTTTTTTTTTTTTTAAAGGCAAACATCATAAACAGCTGGGTGTGGGAGGGGGTGCTATGTGCAGGAAGGGGCTCAGGGCAAGGGACTGGGACAGAGGAGGGTGTGCGATGTATGAGGGGGCTCAGGGCAGGGAGTTGGGATGCACAAGGGGTACAGGGTGCAGGCAGGGGGCTCAGGGCAGGGGGTTGGGGTGAGAGGTGCAGGCAGGGGGCTCACGGCAGGGGGTTGGGGTGCAGGAGGGTAGGCTGTTTGCAGGCAGGCCCGGGGCTGGGGATCTGGGCTCCCCCGCCCTGGCAGGCAGGCTCGAGGGCCGGGCAGAGGGGGCCGGGCCGGGCCGGGCAGAGGCAGCCAGGGTGGATCGCAGGGCGCCGGGCTGCTCCCAGGGCTGGACTCTGGACTCAGACAGACCCCTGGGACTCCCACGCCCCATCCAACCACTCCCCACCCCCTGACAGCCCCCCCCCCAGAACTCCCAACCCATCTAAACCCCTCTGCTCCCTGTCCCCTGACTGCTCCGATCCCTCTCCCCACTCCTGCCCCCTGACAGCTCCCCCCCAGAACTCCCAGCCCCCCACCCCCCCACTCCTTGTCCCCTGACTGCCCCCTCCTGGGACCCCTGTTCCTAACTGCCCTCCAGAACCCCACCCCCTACCTAAGACTCCCTGTTCCTTGTCCCCTAACTGCCCCCCAGGACTGTATCCTGACTGCCCAAAACTTTCTCCATTTCCCCCAAAAAGCCCCCCCCCGTTTCTTGACTGCCCCCTCCAGAACCTCCCTGTCCCTTCTCCTGCCCCCTTACCCTGCTGCTCAGAACAGGGTGTTGGGCTCTGTGCGAGCCGAGCCGGACATGTGGCTGCGCTCCCCAGCACAACAAAACCCGGTCCCTGGCCCTGCACAGTGCTGCCGGACCGGGTTGCAGGGGAGAGCTGCTGGCTCAGAATGCAGGGCGGATCCGGCTCCTCTACAGCTGCTCCGAAGTCCAGCCCGTGACTTTCCTGCAGCCCTCCCAGCCGCTCGCTCTGCTCTGCCAGGGGAGGGGGGAAATCCCGGACATTTTGAGTGCTTTACAAATTCCCCCCGGATGCTATTTTTAGCACGAAAAGGAGGACATGTCCGGGTAAATCCGGACGAATGGTAACCCTAATCTAGGACAAACTCACAAAGAAGTTTAGAAAGTTAAATACCAACATTTTTAGAAGTACTAATCAAAATCAAGTAATATTTTATACAGGATTTAAAATGAGATGCGGTGGAATTTTAAAAGCTGTTACTATTTAGTCTATCTGTGCACTGTGACAATAGTTTCAGATCATTTTACGCCATTTGTAACAGGATCTTTATGTCAGTCATTTATTTATTGTTCCTATTTATGTAATTATCATAGATATTTGTTTCTGATCAATAAATTATTTTATATAAAATGGCAACCTATAGCAATAATGATTTGAATTAAATACCTATTGAACCAAAAAGAAAAAAGGAGAAGAGAAAAGCCCTGTAATCGTTCAGCCTTAAAACCCCAATTCCAGAGAGTACTTATGCACGTGACTAACTTAAAGTACGTGAGCCATCCCACTGCTGTTAGTGCTCCAATCAGGAACATGCTTAAATACATTGATGAATCAGTGTCCCAGTTCACAATAATTCCATATTAAGAATAATAGTTACTGAATGATAATTAGCCTTTTCATTCAAACAGACCCCACACCACACCTGAATTCTGCCATCTTTTCCTATTCTACTTTTTACCAGGTTTCAGAGTAGCAGCCGTGTTAGTCTGTATCCGCAAAAAGAACAGGAGTACTTGTGGCACCTTAGAGACTAACAAATTTTTACCAGGTTATTTTTCCCCAGAAAACCTTGGCCATTTGGATGCTTGGTGTAGTAGACGGTTGTATTGGAAGAGGCTAGATTGGTGCCCTTTCCCCCACTAAGTAAGAGTGCATGCATCCCTTAATACATATCAATTGTTAGTTTGTAATTAGCCTGTCCATACCCCATCCATCAGGTTTATGTGCATTCACATACCCTCTCCCCCCACCCAAATCAAATCAGGTTTGTATGTATCCAACACCTACGCACAATACACTTACTAGCACTGCCCCCACTATTAAGTTTGTGCTCGTATGCACTATTATCAGGTTTGTGCCCCCACCGCCTGATCCCATTACCTTTGTGTGCACCAGATCCAATTCATTCTTGGGCATACACCACAAACAAAATTACATGTGAATAATGAGAGCAGGAAGAGGCCATTTTGTATCAGGATTATCAAAGGATTATTTGTCACCTCTAAAATGCAGCTCCCCATTTGGTGGAATACATCAATTAGTTACTACTGGAATGGGGATGGGAGAGGTGCAGCAGGGGTGGAGTCAGGCCAGGGCTGGGGGTAGAGGGGGCTTGAGCACCCTCCAGCGCCACTAGAGTCTGCGCCTATGGTGGCTACCCCTTTTGCCCTCCCCCTACTGGCCTAAAATCAAGCTTGTGTGCTCATGGACTGCATGTTCCACCAACAACCAGTTTTATGAGCACAGTGCATCAAAATTTCAGTTGTAATGTGAATAATGACTAAAACCCAATAATTAAAAACTATTTGAAAAACAAAACAAAACTAGCCCTTAGACCAGACTTAGTGAGGATTTACCTCTCTACCAAATCTGGGTACGTAGATAGTATTCTGAAGAGTTGCTACTCAACCCTAGCACTGCCTAGGACAAATTTAAGCCAGACACTAAAACTGGAGATTTCTTATTGAAAAGTTTTTAAAAGAAGTCAAACAGCCACTACATTAAATGTTCCAATAGTATAAAAACAAATTGGGTGTGAGTTCTCACAATGATTGTCAATCTCCCTTTAGAGAAAAAACAGGAACATATTCCCCACTGGCAATCCCTTTTATAATGCAACCGAAAATACGGAGTTGCTAATAGGAGCCTCTGTACATTCAAAGTCAACACATGTCGCCACTGCAGAAGCCTTTGCTTGTCTTTCCTCTGAGGTTCTAAAACAGTTCTGATGTGGGCCTAATCTTATAAAAATTGTTCTATGGACCATTTCCTCACCTCTTCGAGATCAGGTAACACCTTCGTGGCAGGCACAGCAAATGCTTACAAAGAAAAGTAGTACTAGGAACATATTGACAGTAATTTCAGTACTAGGAACGTGAGATCTGCCTGCTCACTGAAGACCACCATCAGGTCCTCCATGTGCCACCACCGATACATAAACCTCAACTTGGGACGTGCTGGTTTAGAGGCACGTACAAGGAGTTAACTCTGACAACAAATGCCTATCCTTTCTTATGGTGCAGGTTTTTTTCAGTAGCTGTGCCTATCGGTAGTAGTAGTTCTTTCCTGCTCAAGTCTCTCTGCCTTCTTTCATTCCTTGGTGGAGTGGAAACCTACAGGTTATATTGACAAAACACAATTACATTAAAATGAGAGCAAAAAACAATAACAAAAAACAAAAACAAAAACAAAAAAATAGACTGTATAAACAAGTCAAGGATTGTAAACAGATTGGTTCACAGCCTCCAAGATGTATCCCCCTCTCTGGTGGTACATGGCAGTAACAGAGCATGTGGGAGCCAGACACATTCTTCTTCAAAGTCTAACTAAATCATTACCCCTATGGTGCAGAGGGGAACCTCCCGCCAATCATTCCATCACACTGTTTTTAAGCTGGGCTACATATAACAAATCAATTCATTTCCTTAAGAAGCCAGTGGGCGATTTCTATCATCTAGGATTTTAGGCCTTCCTGTGGGAAAGCCAACCTTAGGGGGATAAAAAGGGAGGAATACGCTACCACTAGATCCCCACTTAAGCTCGCCTTTATCCTACCATTGGTAGGCAGGAGGAAATAATGACAGGTTTGTCTCCAGCTTTCATCCTAGAAAGAGATGAGGCTCTGGTTTCTGTACAGAACACAAGGTGTTGCCACACAACGTAATTTTTGTGCCACTGATATTGCAAGCTACGCCCACTAGAGCTGTACTAGCACTGCCCCAGCCCAATGTGTGCATGCTCGCTAAAGGCCCCCCACGTGGATCATAACTGTACGAAGAACAACCCAAGAGAGAAGTATGTGCAAAAGCATCTTACTCCATGGCACCTCATCTCACTTCCATGTGGCACAAGTAAGAGTCCCGTGCAGATGGCTCTATCCCTGCACGAATCCTCTGCAGCAGGCTCCGAGCAATTTGTAACTAACTTTCCTCAAGCAAGAGACTAGCCGTTTGCATATATGCTGCAGGGGAGTTGGAACTAGGGGCACTGGGGTGCCCAGCATGAAGTGGTATTAGCAAGCGAATGCACGGTTTCCATCATACATGGGGTTTACAGTGTTGTTCAATGGCTTTCAGCATCCCCACTATAAAAATTGTTCCAGACCCCTGAATTGCTGTTACCATAGGTGCCAACCCTTGGGAGCTCCAGGGCTGGAGCGCCCACTGAAAAAAAATTAGTGGGTGCTTAGCACCCACTGGCAGCCAGCTCCCTCCGTCCCTCCCTCCTCAGTGCCTCCCATCCACCAGCAGCCCAGCTGATCAATTCCTCCCCCTCCCTCCCAGTGCCTCCCACCCGCCACAATCAGCTGTTCCACAGCGTGCAGGAGGCGCTGGGAGGCAGAAAGAGGAGCAGGGATGAGGCACACTCGGAGGAGGGGACAGAAGGGGGTCAGACGAGGTGAGGAGGGGGTGGGGTGGGAAAAGGCAGGGCGGGGGTTGGGGAAGGGGTGAGGGCAGGACCTGGGGAGCAGCGGGGGCAGCAAGAGGCGGTGCGGGGGTGGGAGCTTAGGGGATGAGGGCGGGTGGGGCCGTGGGCAGAGTGGGGGGGTGGAGTACCCCTGAAACCCAGAGGAATCCGGCACCTGTGGCTGTTACTGTACAGATTTCCTGAAAAAGGTGATTTGGCTCCCCTCCCATTACCCTGTGTTTATTTTGTCACCTTAGCCTGTCCTAGTATTCACACTACTTATTTCCCTCTCTCCTCAACAGCTTCCCCTGAACTTCACCCTGGTGGGGAATACACATCTCCAACACCCCCAGAAAGTAACCGGAGAGTGGGAAACATTGCAACCATGGCTATCTGGGGGGTCTGGTAAGTCGGCCAGAGTGGTGGAAGTACAGAACGTCACAGCATAAAAATTTTATGTTTCTTCGGGCAGAATTAGACCCTCGCTAGCTGAGCACCATCTTTCGGAAACCGGCCATCGGCGGGCGCCCCCCACTGGCCTGGCGGAAAGCCGCCCAAAAGCCATATGGCTGCAGCTTTTTAAGGCCCAGCCGCCCTGGCCAGGCATTCCTTTTCTATGGCTGGAGAGTTCTGCTTCTGGGACAGCAGCTTTCTGCTCACATACCCGATGGGATGTCTCTCCTCCTTTCCGTCAATCTGCATTGGCACCACCCCCAGCCCTGTTCTGAAGCGTCAGTGAACACCAGAAAGAGCTTGTCAAAGTCCTGCTTTAACAGCACCGAGCCCTTGACCAGAGCCTCTTTCAGAGCACAGAGACGCCTCTGCCACTGCTTGGTCCAGACCACCTTATCTGGATTACCCTTCTTACATACATATCTCATCGTGGCGCTCCAGCCTCTGCTTTGCCCCTCCTGCCAACTCAAAACCGGCCACCCGCTCCTCTTTCTCAGGCAGTGCCTGTCGCTGCTTCCCATCCGCCTTCCTCACGGTGCCTGCACCGCTTTTACCCTCAGCCGCAGTCCCTCTCATGCCGCCATCTGGAAGCCTGGACCGAGCCCCCCCGCCTCTGAGGTGCTTGCTTCATCTGGTCCCAACCATTCTGATGTTCCCGGGGTAGCGGGGTTCTACTGGCTGTGGGCAGCTCCTAGTGCCGCTTCTCCCCATTGAGCCCCCCTTTCCCTGAGGGCCTGGAGCAGTGTCAGAATTTCAAAGACCAGGGCCCCCGCTTGGGCATGTGGCCCTCTGCTCCTAAGCCCCGCCCCCGGATCGTGCCACCTCAGAGGTTCTTTCGGGCCCACCTCACAGTCGGCGCTCGCAGTCCTCTAACTTCTGGCCCCACTCAAGTTAGTGGGTGTTTTGCAATGTTAGCCATCTGCACAAGGGGTCAACAGCTACACAACACCCTGCTCAATGTTATCAGAACACCGTCCTACATAAATATAGCACAGCCCTTCAGAAAAACAGCCATGAAATATACACGGACTTGATAAAATCATGTAAACTCATGAACACTCCATGTTTTTCTTTGTCTCTTTTTACTGTTGCTCCTTTAAAAAAAAATTGCATATGAATGTTATTGTTTCCATTTAGGTTGCACAATTAAAGGCACTCATCAATACTTATAATGACTTTGCATTATGTATCCATCCTTAAACACTGCAATATGGTATATGAAGGATGCAGGCTAGATACTGTTGGAGAATCTTACATTTTGCAACTCTTGACTTTTGGGTCTTCATACCCTTCCTACGTGGAAAGCCTATGGGAAAATATCTGTCTAATTGGTTTCCCTTCCCCATTCTCCTGCTGCTAGAAGAAGGACAGACAATCAGAGCTGCTGCATGTGCTAAGGAATAGCGCCAGTCCACAAAGCAGGCTGTGCTTTCTTCCTCTCCCCTTGCGAGCACAGGGCTGGGGAGTTCCTAAAGCACTCAGCACTGAGCAGTCAGAATGAGGGGGGAGGGCAGCAGCTCCTTCTTGGTCCTGCAACCTTCAGCCTGCTCTACACTAGAAAGTTTTATCAGCAAAACTTGCCTTCTGCTGGCACAGCTTGGCATGTGACCCCACTTAATTTGGCAAAAAGCCTCCATTTTTGCTGTCATAGCTCTTCCCTTTTTCAAAGCTCTAGTAGTTCTTTGCCAATATAGTTATAGCAACACAGTGCCAGTATGAAAGCAAATGTATCTGTACTGGCAGAAGACATCTTTCAACAATAGTCCTGTCATAAACAGATAGTTAAGGGTTAATGCCTCTTTACCTGTAAAGGGTTAAGAAGTTCACCTAGCCTAGCTGACACCTGACCCGAGGAACCAATGGGAGGACAAGATGGTTCAAAAGGAAGGAGGGAAGTTCCCTTTGTCTGAGTCAGTTTCAGTTTTGGCCTGAATGGAAAAGATCAAGGAATCAGCTCTTATCAGAGTAGTGAGTATTAGAAAAGGAATAAATAGGTTTTGTTTATTTTCTTTTTGTAACTTGTTTTGGGCATTACGGAATAATCAAATTGGGTATTCTTTTGTGTACTAAGTTTTTGCCCAGGGGAACATCCTCTGTGTTTTGAATCTGTTGTCTGTGAGAGTAACTGGTATGCTAATCTCTCCCAGAGAGTTTTCTTTTACCTTTCTTTTCTTTAATTAAAAGCCCTTTTTTTTTAAGAACCTGATTGATTTTTTTCCTTGGGGGGGGGGGGTGGATCTGGATCCACCAGGAGTTGGTGGGAGAAAGGAGGGGGGATGGTTAATTTCTCCCTGTTTTAAGATCCAAGGGGTTTGGATGGTGTTCACCAGGGAATTGGTGGAGGAGTTTCTCAAGGCTACCTAGGGAGGGAAAGTTTTTTTTGGGGGGTGGGAGGGGAAGACAGAGTTTCCCAAGTGACTCAAGCTATTTGGGTGGTGGCAGCTAGACCAGATCTAAGCTGGTAATTGAGCGTAGAGCTTCTCATGCAGGTCCCCACATCTGTACCCTAAAGTTCAGAGTGGGGGTGAAACCTATGACAAGTCCCAAAATGCAACAGTCCCTTCTAAGGGTACCATATTTTAGGTTCCCAAAAAGAGGACACAGAGACAAGAGGGAGCTGGGGGGGGGGTACTTGTGGCGGGGGCAGTGTGTGGAGCCTCCTGGCTCCCCCTGAGCATAGGAGCCAGAGGGGGGACATGCTGCTGCTTCTGAGAGCCACAGGGAGCCTGCCTAAGCCCCGCTGCGCCGCTGACCGGACTTTTCATGATTTGGTCAGTGGTGCTGAGTGGAGCCGCCAGGGTCCCTTTTTGACCAGACGTGCCCTAGCAGTTTTGCTCGTTACAATGACAGGTGCAAGCCCAGGACACAGGGATGGCCCTCAGTCAGGGCGGGGAGCTGGGGCCTGGGTGGGCAGAATCCTTCAGCTATGGCTTGCAGGGGAATGGACCAATTAGTTGCAGATGAAGGGGAGGACCAATCAGTCAGTGGACCAATCAGGGCTCCTTCTGAGCTGCAACTTAGCCACGTTTTTGCAGAGCAGACATTTCCTGTTACTTGAAAAATCTGCCCAGAAAGAGAAAGGAAGCTCAAAAAAGAGGTTGTGGCAGGGAAAACCTGGACATATAGTAACCCTATGGCTTTGGCAGTGAATTGTCGGATACATTTTAAACTCTGCTGCTGTCACACCACCAAGCCTGGGAGGCTAGTGGACAAAGAAATCTCCCCTGGAGCTGCCAATTTTCTCCCAGTGTTGATAAGGGGGTCACTGGCCTAGAAGAGCAGAGACCAGCACCAGCAGAATCAGCACTTCAAATCAATACTGGGAAGACACTACAGTGTGCTAAGGTATAGGGGGGAAGGGGCTGTATTAATTTGTGTGCTAGGAGTTGGGCGCAGTATTACTCCAGGTACTTGAGAGGGCAGGGTGTGTTATTAATCCAGGTGCTGGGGATCACTAATGGGTAATTCATAGGTCAGGTGCTAGTAAGAGACAGAATGAATTGGTGTTTGTGTAGGGTTTTTTTTTTTGGGGGGGGACTCCTTCACACCAATAGGTAGGAGCTGGAAGAAAACACCCAGGCAGACACTGCTTTATATTAAATTATATAAATATAAAATGCACTTGGATTTTGGGCACCCATTAAGATTATGACAGGTACCTCAGTCAGCTGGATAATATTTGCACATGCACCCAAGGGCTTGTCTACATGGAGCAGTAATCCACTCTACAGGGGTTCTGACTTCTAAAGCACACTAAGGTGTTCCAGATTAATTGGTCCTTGTAGACCTTGCTGGTGCACACTAAAGTTTCCCTAGTGCACTTTAA
The DNA here is from genome assembly GCF_027887155.1 of Malaclemys terrapin pileata. Lineage (NCBI taxonomy): Eukaryota > Metazoa > Chordata > Testudines > Emydidae > Malaclemys > Malaclemys terrapin. The sequence goes on from NC_071509.1 coordinate 98,490,322, forward strand.
AGGAGTATTATTTCAAACAACATTACAGTAAAGTGCACCAGCAAGGTCTACATGGACCAATTAATGTGCAAAACATTAGTGCACTTTAGAAATCACACCCCTATAGAGTGAATTAACCACCAGTCTAGAGAAGCTCTAAATGACTCAGGAGACTAAGTACCATATTCAAAACTTTTGAAAATGGGACGTAGGTGCCTAAGAAAATCGTCCATTATATAAGTTCCTAATGACTTAGCTTCTTTTTAAATTGTAAAATTTGTCCCCTCTCATTGCACCACAAAGACAAGGTGGCCCTTCTGAAAATGTAGGTGGAATGTCTCAGTCATGCAGTCCTTTCACGTGCAAAAATCCCCTTGACTTCAGTTGGAACTATGCAGACAATGGCAAGATTAAGTCCTCACTGTTAATTGATATGTTTCCTTCCAACTAATAATTGTTTAAAGATAGGGAAGCTGAAATCCTCTTTAAGCCATTTGAACCATTTCCCTGATTGTTAATACAGCTAATCTGGGGGACTAAATATCTTTTGCTGGAATATATTGGAAAGTTACTGAATATAAAATATGATCATAAGTATCCAAGAAGTGAGAGCTTACAATAACCAGGGTCCAGGGATATCTCCAAAAAGACTAAACAAAACAAAGACACCCTTGTTAAAAAACAGATCTTCCAGCCATGACACACCCTATGTTGCTTGTTCATAGTAGAAAGAGGTTCATGAAAAGTATGGTACTTTTTCCATTGTGGAACACATTGGAACTGTTTGGGCAGTCCCAAATAGAAAACATGGAAACACAAACATCCACCAGGTGGCAGCATACTAAAATATTTATTGCATGGTGCCACAAAGAGATGCTCAAAGTGATGTTAAAAACATTTCCCAAAAATCTAACCTGATTTTTGTTGTTTTTTTTCTCTCTCTTGTCAACCAGTTTATTTTATACACTGGATTATATTCTAATCTGTCTACCCCACTGTAAACGCGTGGTAAATCCATTGGCTTCAAAGGAGCTACTGCAAATTTACATCAGGGTAGCTAAGATTGTAATCTAGTCGTTATCTGTAGGGCCCTACCAAATTCACGGCCATGATAAATGCGTCAAGGACCATGAAATCTGGTCTCCGCCTGTGAAATTTGGTCTTTTGTGTGCTTTTACCCTACACAATACAGATTTCATGGGGGAGATCAGTGTTTCTCAAATTGGGGGGTCCTGACACAAAAGGGAGTTGTGGGGGAGTCACAAAGTTATTTTAGGGTGGTTACAGTATTGCCACACTTACTTCTGTGCTGCTTTCAGAACTGGGTGGATGGAGAGCGGCAGCTGTTGGCCAGGCGCCCATCACTGAAGGCAGCACCCCACCAGCAGCAGCACAGAAGTAAGGGTAGCAATATCATACCACACCACCCTTTATTTCTGCACTGCTGCCTTCAGAGCTGGGCAGCCAGAGAGTGGTGGCTGCTGACTGAGGGGCCTGATCTGCAGGCAGCAGTGCAGAAGTAAGGGTGGCAATACCACACCATGCCATCCTCTGGTGCTGGTGGTGGCTCTGCCTTCAGACCTGGACTCCCGGCCAGTAGCCGCCGCTCTCAAGCTGCCCAGCTCTGAAGGCAGTACCACTGCCAACAGCAGTGCAGAAGTAAGGGTAGCAGTATTGCAACCACCCCCCACAATAACCTTGTGACCCCCACAAAACTCTTTTTTGGGTCAGGACCCTTACAATTACAACACCATGACATTTCAGATTTAAATAGCTGAAATCTTGACATTTACTATTATAAAAATCCTATGGCCACGAAATTGGCCAAAATGGACCCTGAATTTGGTAGGGCCCTAATTATGTGGATCGATTTCAGTATTATCAACAATACTTGTAACATAGTAGAATATCTGTGGGACTAGGTTAGTTTCATACAGCTAAACCACTCCCCAATTTATACAATAAAGAAAATTGCGTTTCCTTTAAATTTTCAAAAGTGCTGAAGTAATTTCGGAGCCTAAATGTAGAGCTGGGCAAAGAATGGTAATACCATTTTGTGTTACAGATTTTAAAATTTTGTTTTGATTTGGAACAAAACCCCAAAAAGTTGAAGTCCTCCACAAAATGGAATTGCTGTTCTTTGCCCAGCTCTACCAGGAACCCTGGTTTTGGGGCAGTCCACCTGAGCCAGGGACTCCGGAGCCCCAACTCTATGACAGCCCATCATGTAAGCTGTCTTACAGGAAGCCAAGAAGTCATGAGCCTGGGAGCTAAGACTCCAGAGGCTTCCACGCTCTGGGCTCCCCAGCAGCCCACCAGGTGGACTGCCAAGGACCTCGACAGGTGAATTGGCAGGAAACCAGGTTTTTCACTGCATTGTTAGCTCTAGCTATAACGTGAGTTTTGCACCTAACCCAACACCCATCCACACATAAAAATCTGTAACTTAAGTTAAATGGTACTTTAAACTTGAGTTAGTTGGCCAGTTGCAGGGAAGGAGGGATGAAGTTTGGGTGCTGCTGATGCTCGAGCTAGCAATGCAGTGGTGATGCCACACTTTGAGTAACAAACCCACCAGCTACTCTCACTCAAGTTAGGCTGTCTCGAGTGGAGTAACTTGAATGAGGCAACTGCTGCAGTGAAGACAAACCCTTAAATCTTATTTGCCTACTCACTTTTGAAAATGGGGTTTATGCTACTAAATCACCTAGGGGCTTTTGAAAATTTATCTCCATGTTTTTTAATTTTGTTGAAGGGTCTGAGTTAGTTCCATGTATTTCCTATATTTCACAAGAGATCTAAAGTCCTATGCACTTAATTTATCTTGAAGAGTATTGTACATTGAAGTTGTTGAATAGAACTTACCCTAAATAACATCGTCAAAACTGAAAACACTGACCATTTCAGGAAAATCTTGAAATCCCAATATTTCACCCTAAACATATCATATCTCAAACTTTTTTTCCTTAAGACCAGTTGGGGTTTATGACATATTGTTTGCTGCTGATATACTCATGTAGAGCTTGTGCTCCTTTTCTGTTATCAGCCTGAGGGCAAGAACTATCTTCCTATGTCTATGTACAGGACCTAGCAAAATTGGCCCCTGATCCTGACTGGTGTGTTTCAGCTCTACCACAATACAGATAGTCCACAGTAATAATATAACAAACATACCTTTGCTCTTTCACATTCTTATGTGCATTATAATGTAGTCCCGTTGCTGACGTGATAGTGTAAATGTTAGGATACAAGCAAAGGCTATGTTGAAGACTAGGGTTAAAATTTAATCCAGTTCATGTTAAAGTTAAATTTTGTGTTAACCTTAGCTCTATCTACCTATAATTTATGTTACTAAGGGCTGTGTGAAGCAGACAGTAAAATAATGTTTAACATCAACATGACATTTTAACTATGGCCAGTTTTTTCCTAGAATAGTCCGTTCTTTTTATAGTAACATATTAGTTACTCAGAAGGCATTTTAAAACATCCCCAGGCAAAAAAGCCTCCCCGTGCCCTCCCCTGCCGCGGCTCCGCTCTCCCCTGCCGCGGCTCCGCTCTCCCCTGCCGCGGCTCCGCTCTCCCCTGCCGCGGCTCCGCTCTCCCCGGCGGCCAGAGTGCTGGGAGGAGGGCGGAGAGCCCGGCCGGGGCTCTTCTCTCCCTGACTGGCCGGAGCACCGGGAGGAGGGCGGCGAGCCTGGCCAGGGCTCCACTCTCCTCGGCGGCCGGAGCGCCGGGAGGAGGGCGGCGAGCCCACCGCAGATCCGCTCTCGCTGGCGGCAAGCCCGGCCGGGGCTCCGCTCTCCTCGGCGGCCAGAGAGCCCGGCCGGGGCTCCGCTCTCCCCGGTGGCCAGAGCGCCGGGAGGAGGGCAGAGAGCCCGGCCGGGGCTCCGCTCTCCCCGACTGGCCGGAGCGCCGGGGGGAGGACGGAGAGTGCGCCCGGGGCTCCGCTCTCCCTGGTGGCTGGTGCGCCGCGGGGAGGGCGGTGAGCCCAGTCGCGGCCCTGCTCTCGGGCCGGAGCACTGCGCCGCCCCCCTCCAGGTGCCGCCCCAAGCACATGCTTGGTGGGCTGGTGCCTGGAGCCGGCCCTGTATATCAGGAGCGGGTGGGTGAGGTTTTGTGGCCTGCAATGTGCAGGAGGTCAGACTAGATAATCATGATGGTCCCTTTTGACCTTAAAGTCTATGAATCTATGTATATCTTTTCTCTCCTGTCAAGATCTGCAGTGTTAGACTCATGGTAACCCTTACAGCATCCTGTTTTTACAGGCTATAGGATCTGAAAAATAATACCAACAAAAATTTTAAAACTCTAAAACATTTCTAAACGCTTTCCTATAAAATATCAAATATATACAAAATTCATCATCATGGTGTATACTAAAGGGAATAATACCAGGGCCTTAGGAGAGAGAGAATTTTTGAAAAGCATACTAAATTAAAGACAGAATCAGGAAAGCCACTGCTTACAAACTGAAGGAAAACTCTGTTATTGGCCTATCAAATACTTTAGCTGCTCCTTTCAACTAATAGTTTGGAAAAACATATAGATATTTTATATTACACTGTGCTTTTCCCCCCCCATGCTTTGCACAACACAACTTATTATGAAATAAAACCACAAACACAATATCGGCAGAAATCACAAATTTATTAATCCTTAAATATATCTGTCAGTCATTTACCATTATGGCAAGAAATATGTACACTGTGTCCCATGGTAAACTGCAGTGTTCCAAAATGACAGACAAGTGTATAATTCGATTGTGGTGGAGAGAACGAGTCACAATTTCCTCATGTCTTGGTGTGGAAGACAAACTTGATCTACAGTAATACGTCAACACCACATGCTATGTTAAAAATGTAAAAAAAAAAAAAAAAAAAAAAAAAAAACCCCACCCTACACCTAATTGTGTTAAATTTAAATACATTTATACTACTTATAGCTGCTTCACAAAAAAGTAAAGAAATTAATGAGAAAAAAATTAGGCCATTACTTTTTTGTTTTTCACAGATCCCATTGGCAGGTTAATATGGCTCAACACATTTACTGTAAATGCTTATTTTAAATATACATTTTTTTAAATCATGTAATATTATCAGAGCAATTTAAATCCATCTACTGTACATCCACTAATAACAACATCAAAGTGTAAAGGAACGCTTTTGATTTATAATCAACACAGAAAGTAAAATTATACAAATTAGGAAGTCTTCCCATTTTAAAAATTTCAGGCTGCTGACAGCTGTAAATTGTAATTGCTAAAAAGAACACTGATTGAGATATCATGCACTATTCAGCACTGCAGAAAACATTTAGCCCCACTGATAATAAAACAATGAACAACAGCAAAAAAAAAAGGGAACAGACAACCCCTCTATTTTTCTATTAAAAATGGGTGGGGGGGAAAGGAGGGAGACTAAATCTAAATGTTTGCAGGAATATACATTCACAGATATAAAACAGAAGCAAAAACAGTCCAGGTCACAAAGTATACGTTTTAAATGGACACTGAGAGCGTTCCCTGCTTACTGTACAGGTGTATGCAGCAACAGAAAAAAACAAAAGCGTTAGTAAGTAATGCTGCATTAGTTGTTGTCCCTAACATTATGCACTGTGCAAGGATTTTAATAAGCCAAGAGAAAATGGGGGGAAAAACACCATTGTAAAGTATTACAGTATTATTAGAAAATTGGTATATTCATGATGGTTTTCCAGAGTAGTAGCCGCTACAATGGAAAGTAAACAAACTCTTTATACTAAGCTTGTAAGGCCTAATATTTCTAGGTTAAACTAACCACATATCTGGACTAGAGCATAAACAAAATAAAATAATCCTCTAAAGCTTCCTTAATAAATTTACTGTACACCCTGAAAGTGATACAAATCTATTTTGTTTTATCCTTTCACTTTAATCATCACAAATTTTAATTTTGCTCTTCTATCACCCAATATAAATTTTCACTTAGCATAAAAAAGTAAAGGTAAAGAATCAAAACAGAAAGACAAAAAATGTTACTGGCCAGAACAGTAGAAGTTAATTCTAAAGTGGTCAAGCCAGCAAATGATAAAATTTTTCCAGTTTAATAACTAAAATGGCTTCAGTTGGTACCAATCCAACATATATTTGCTTTCACATTCATCAGTGATTTTATCCATCTTTGTGTTCCAATAAAACTATTCTGCAACATTAGCAAAGCTCTAATTGGAAATCTCATCGATTTCTACTATGACCCAAAGCAAAACCCAGTGGTTTTGGAAACAAATAAGCCAAAAAACAGTTGTTTAAAAAACCAAAACCAAAATGAGAACATGTACTCTTTTTTCTTTTTTATAAACATAGTAATTTTAAAGTTATTTGTTAAAACTTAGCATTAATAAAGAAAAATGACAAATGGATTGTGTATCTATTACTGTACACTGATTTTGTTTTGTTTTGTCATTTTCAATTTGCTGAAGTGTAAACAAAATGTACAGATGAAATATACAACAAAATGATGCATCAAATGCATTACATGTAGAACTGTCACAGCTTCATGCACTCAGAAACATGCATGAAGAGAAGAACAGGATGGCCCACATGGTAACCAATCAGGTGCTTTGAGTACGGAGAAAGCAAGAGTGGCATTGTAGAATTTTAGCTAGAAAAAGGAAAAAACCCAATATTGCTGTTATTGACTTAGCAATATCACCACTTTATGCAGCACACTACAAGTGTTGGAAAAGTACTATAAAGTCTTCCCCAATCTACAACCTTGCAGGATACTGCTTTGAAAAGCAAGCAAACAAACAAGTAAGCACTTACATTGTTCTTTCCCTCTTCAAATCACTTTATAAACACCAATTAACCTTCACTACCTGCCAGGAAGTTGGTTAAAAGTATCCTTACTTCAGAGCGTGGGAAACTCAGGCAGAAAGCTTTACTGACTTGCCTAAGTCCACAGAAGGGATTAAATTCAGAACTGAGCATCAGTCAGTCCAAAGGGCATCTAAATTGGTATATTTTACACCACTTTATGGTACCCTCAGTGTGCATACTCCACAAACTTATAATGACTGACAGATTCACATACAACTTAACAATATATCATTTACATCCCCACTTTACACAGCACCTTTGAATTTGGCCCAGTAAGTTGTGAATGTCAGAGTGTGAGCTGATATCATTTGCATGCAGAGGTGCCAGAAGAGGTGGGTAAGAGGAAAAGAAACTAACAGGAATGTGTAAGAATATTTAAAGTAGGCCACTCAATATTATTAATATCATTATTATTTATTATTTGTATTTCTATAGTGCCTAGAAGCCCTAGTCATGCACCACAGTCCCATTGTGCTAGGTGCTGTACAATCACAAAACAAAATCTTTATGTAAGCCTTCTTTTGGCTCCTCAGTATGTAATTTATAACAACTTAGATTTCCTTATACCAGGGGTCGGCAACATTCGGCACACGGCTCGCCAGGGTAAGCACCCTGGCGGGCCGGGCCAGTTTTATTTACCTGCTGACGCGGCAGGTTCAGCCGATCGCGGCCCCCACTGGCTGCGGTTTGCCGTCCCGGGCCAATGGGGGCGGCGGGAAGCCACGGCCAGCACATCACTCGCCCGCGCCGCTTCTCACCGCCCCCATTGGCCCGGGACGAACTGCGACCAGTGGGGGCCGCGATCGGCTGAACCTGCCACGTCAGCAGGTAAATAAACTAGCCTGACCCGCCAGGGCGCTTACCCTGGCGAGCCGCGTGCCGAACATTGCCGACCCCTGCCTTATACACTAATAAATGGGTACAAGGGAATCTAGTGAAGTATTACATCATGTCTGAATTTGGCCTTTGGAATCAGTTTCAGACTCAGTAGTCCCATGGCTGCTAATTCCATGCTGAGACCAGGAGACTACTCTTCTCTGTGTGTGTGCATGTGTGTGTGTCCACGTCTGTTCAGTAGTTTTGCAAAAATAAGCTAAAAGAACTAATTCATAAGAATACTGAATACAGAAAAAGTTAACAGAGATAATCTCTCATCAAACGTATCACTTCAGTAGATACAAGCACAGTGGAACAGATGGAAACCAAAGCTTTTCAGTAATTTTCTTGACTCAGTTAAAAAATAATCTAAGTTTGTGGCCATTTTATGAGCCATGTCAAAGAGAAACATCTCTGTGTGTATACAGCAGCATAGGAGCTCAGTTCTGGCCTCAGATTTAATGTGCATTCATCCCTGCAGTCTTGACAAATCAGCTACTGTGCTTGCCCAAGCTGATTTGACACGATCCAGAGAAACATATTCCTGCAAAGGCGGAAGCCAATAGCTATGATTACTTTTGTAATTTTATTGTATTTGAAATCTTTTTCTTCAGCCAGTCTGAGAAGATTTACTATGTATTACAAAGTGCGTTAATGAATGGAAAATATAACATTAATAAATATTCTTATAATAATAGATCTATATCTGATGGAGTGCAAGTATTCTAAATCCAAGAAAGAAAGAAATAATAAGGATATGGTTCTGTGGAATTCCAGTTTTGTGAGGCTCCAGAATGGAGATACATTTGCATTGCTATATTCTCTGTGAGAATTGATGGTAAATTCCAAGACCTTATAAAAGATAATCAGGAAGGTTTGTAGAAAGTGACTTCTATGTGTTAGTCATGTTGCGTTAGTTAAAAATAGTGAGCCTCATTAAAATACTATACCCCACATCGATCATTTACTCCCAAAACTGTAGAATCTATGGCTTGCAGGAATTACTAGGCAAAATTCTAGTTATGCAGGTGGTAGATGGTCATTAAACTAAACGATCATTAATCTTCCTTCTGGCCTTACTTCTATGCATGTGTGTATGTATGAAACTACTTGGTTCTCTCTAAGTACTTAGCAAAATACATGCAAACAGAAAAGTTTAAATGGAAAGGACTAAAATTTTCCCTAATCTAGTCCCTGTCATCCTGGTAGGAACCCATGTTTTTCAGTGAGTATCAGGATGAAATATTTATTCTTAGATACTAATCCTTTCTGGACTTTGTCATTTATGCTTTTGGCCCCCACCATGAGATGGGGCAGACCTGTTCCACATATCCCTCCAATGTAAAACCTGTGTCTTACAACCACCAAAATCTCTCCTTTTCTGTTACGCTAAATATACTTGGTTAAGCACTGGCAGTGTGTTTGGAGCTGTGCAAAACAGAGAAAGACAATGCCCCTGCCAGCAACAGGCTTACATTTTAAAATAAACACTATGGTACAAACATACAGATTAATAGATTATAAAGCCAGGCGATGGGTTTCTCTAAAAACAGCATTTTCTTCCTTTTAAAGTTTAACATCACTTTGTTCTATCACTATATTTCATTGGTTGACAGATTGACATTGCAAGGCTACGTGGAAGAAGCATGTTGTAAGGAGGGAAGGTAATTGATGCAACAAGGCAAAGTGGGAATGCCAGGTATAAAGAATAGCACAAAGGCATAAGCGGGAGAAACATAATAGTGAAGTTACGTGGGAAAGGAAAATTAGAAAGAATAAAAAAATAAAGAAATGAGAGCAGAGCTGTAGGCATGAATGGACTGAGGCAGAGCCTTGAGAGTGAGGACAAGAGGCTTGAACATGATACCAGAGATGACAGGAAGACAGCTGAGGGAATCAAAGTTGTGAAAGGAGCAGACAAAATGGATTATTACAAGAGCAATTTTGGATAGACTAGCTGGGGCAATGTGGAAAACAGGGAGGCTATGGGAGAAGGAGATTGTTGTAGTTAAGGCAGGAGATCACCAAAGGAAATGCGTACAAGCACTTTTTAGCTGTGAGGATGGAAAGGATGGATTTTTCAAGATGTGGTAGAGGAAGAGCCAAAGGATTAAGCGACCTCATGGAGGTAGAAAGAGGAGTCTAAAGTAACACTGAGGCCTTGTCATCCGAGTTTGCAATCTCAAGAACTGCCTCCACTAAGTACATTGATGTGCAGTCCTCAAATGTAGATGTGCTGCTACAGTGCAGTTTAACTTGGGAACATACCAAAGTAAGCTGCAATGGTATAGTATGTTTACATTAGGAGTTGACACACTGATGCTGTTGCACCAATAGGAATTTTCTTAATTTAGACAGGGCTGCAGTTTACAAGCCTGAATCATGGGGAGAGCAGTGGTGTAACTTACATTAATGAGTGGGGGAAAAGCAGAGGGTTGAGAGGAAAGATGAGGGGCCAGAACCTCAGCTGGTACAACCTGATGTAGCTATGGGATCAATGGACGAACATGATTTACACAACTGAGGATCTAGCCTGAGGAATTCAGTATTTTGCATGCTGAGTCTAAGCTGCTATGATTCCAAGGATGCAATATCAGAAGGTACTTAGAGATGCCTGAACACAGTGGAATGGACCACAAACAGAGGGAGAGATTTGAGCGTCAACCACACAGACATAGTAACTGAGGCAGTGAGAACTGACCAGGTCACTCAATGGGAAAGTGTAAAAGGGGGGAAGAGAAGAATTTATGATACTTTTTTGTATCTTATAATTTATAAAGTAAATAATCTGATTCTAAATCATCTAGCTATGTACATGGCTATTCTGTGTAAGCACTAGAGCTAGCTGGAAAACAGGAAAATGGCTAACTTTTTCATTTTTTATCAAAATTTTGTTTGTGTTGAAATTTTCCAGCCAGATCTAAATAATTATATGTTTCCTATCATTTCTCTCTTTACTTCCTGCCAGTCCCCATGGACTGTATTTGTTATGCCCACTTTTGTGTCTTGTTTCAGGCCCTGTCTACATTAAAGAAGCTTCCGCCAAAGTAATTAATTACAGCAATGTGATTACACCATTGTAAACCCCTTCATGTAGACATGCTGCACAGGTAGAAAGTGCTGCTGACACCTGTGACGCTCAATCCAGGGATTTACTGAAGTAACCTGCACTGGTGCAAGCCCGTCTATGTTAGTGGTAGTGTAACCACATCAGCTGAGTTACACTGGGGCAAACTTCCTTAGTCAAGAGGAGGCCTAAAATTAACACAATTTAAACTCTTCAGGGCAGAAACTGTCTATGTGTATGTACTTGTATGTGTCCGTACTATGTGTACGTACAACACCTAGCACAGTGAAGTCCTAAGCTTAAATGGGCATGATTGTAAACAAATAATAACAAAAAATATGACAAATATTTGCACTAATACTGTATGCAGCATACTGAATTATTAAATGGACTTTGCAGAATTGACAGCGCAGAAGTTACACTGCAATGCTACTTTTAAGAGAGTGAAAGTTTTATAGAGTTTAAGGCCAGAAGGGACTTTAGATCATCTAGTCTGACCTCCTACATAACCTAGGACATCCTTACCCCTGTAGCTAATACTGTTTGGATAGATTTCTTACTTGATCGGTACTGTTGGTGACCCTGAACAGTGAAAATGAACATTCTGCCATTTGCCATCACGGCGGTGCCAGACCCGGGTCTCCTCGGACTGCATAGTCTTTGGCATTCCACTTCCGTCCATGTACTGCGTCAGCCGTATGTATGCAATGCAGGCAGCATCATCGCCCACAAGATGGACATGGGGATTGAGGATAATAGTGTGGATTGGCTTATTACCCTTGGACAAAGCTATGGAGGGAAACACACACACAAAATCAATTTTTCCCAAGTAAACCAACAGAGTTAGCTATGTCCCTCAGTACTGAAAACGGTATGTAAATATATCAAGATTGGCAGATGCTAAATACTAACCACTGTTTTACTGATAAGCAAGAAAACTAGCACAAAAAGTTGCAGCAGTGGGACGGGAGTGACACTACAGAAATGTATCGTGTTCTATCTCTTCTATCAGAAAATCATTCTAAAATAACAGTGGTCTATATTAATGTGCCAAATAAATTACAGTAATTGTCTGCTTTTCAACCCTGATCAGTTTCAAGATGTCTTGCCATAATAAAGACACAAAAGAAGGATGCGTAATTATGTTGTTCCCTTTCCTTTGTTCACTTTTAGAAGTGAGGTCACGGGATGAATCTCATTAGTTAGCACCTGAGCTCTGCTCATAGCAATATATTTGCATTATTCCTATCTCTGATTCCTCACGGCTATAAATTTCCTTCTTTTATTTTTTTTTTAGTTGGTATTTCTTATTTCTTATGTGCTACCTTTGTTGAAATGATCTCATCAAAGTCTTTGGCCAGATTTCAACGTGATTATTATCCAAAGTGATCTTGATTTGTTTTATATGTATCGGTTGATGGTTCTAGTGCAGTAGTGAAAGCGGTTACCAAATGCTTTATTTATGTGGTTATACTTCTCTGTACTTTAGAAATGTAGTAAAAAGACATTTAAAAACAGAATTACTTTCTGTGATTTGGGATCTGTGTGTGTCATATTGTGAACTCCATGTTGTCTTGTGACCCAGTTTTGTTTCAGGGCTCTACTTTGCTCTGTAGCAGCCTTTGTGGATTAGAGCATCCATTTTGCAACAGGGACTTGACTCCTAGTAGAAAGCCTATGTCTGAGAAGTAGAGACAAAGTAATCAAGAGCCATCAATGTTGAATGACATTTTTCTATGGAAAAATGAGTCTTCTACTGGTAAGGCCATGGTCTTTGAAGGTCTCTCTACAAGGAAGTTGATGTGGGGAGAGTAGGGGTGGAACATGGAATTTCCTCAGAGGAAAGACACATGCACCAAGAGAGACAAAGGCTGTTATTAAAAGCTAGATGCTACTCTGAGCAAAGGGTTGGTCTCCTGCTGCATGCCAGAAGAAAAGGGCGGGAGGAAAGAAAGCAGGAAGGGCTCCCTCGCCTATGCACACTGACTTCAGACTCAAAGAAGTGGGGAGATGAGACTTAGAGGGACCAAATTCAGAACTGTTTGTTATTTTCCAAAGATCTGAAACTCTTGTGCTGTTTAAGAGCAAAATGCCTGTGGTTAACAAATCCCTTTGCTAAGTTTGTCTTCCTTCCACATTGTCCCTGAAGGAGTTAATCAAAAAACCAGAGCTCCCACAGCCAGGTGGACTCTGGGGGAATGTGACTAAGCACTGGGAAGGTTAGGTGGGAGACACTGGTTCTAGGGTTTAAGGCAGCTGGACTTCAGAGTCTCATTGCCCAAGAAGAGTGTCAGACACGGGGTCTGCACTGGGTAGTGTGCCTGAGAGACCCAGAGTTAGGAACAGTGACCATTACCCATGACCTGGGGTTTAGAAGTACATGGGATTCTGTGGTTGGAGCCACATGCGCCAGACTAGTGTCTGTTCACAGAAGGGGTAGGTTGTGATGCAGTGGTATGAAAAACAAGCAAATCCCGAAATTCCACTTTTCCCACCAATGTCACAACCTGGGCCAACTCCCATCTCTGCACAAATACCAGTCTGTTGTGAGTGGATCCAACCACAGGATCCTATGTACTTCCAAGTGCTTCTGGCATGCTGTCCTTCTGACTTGACTACCGTTATGGAGATAGAGATGTACTCCAGAGTCAGTTCTTTTCCAATCCTGCCTGTTTCCTTTCCAGCTGGGCGGAGGAGGCTGAGTTGACCCCACCCAGCCTGGACTGTGAGGAAAACTGCTCTCTGCACACAGAGCTGGCCAAGCTCCCCAACTAGACCCTCTATAAGAAGAGAGCAGGAGACACAAACCCTTCCTTTTGTTTCTCACTTTTCTTGGCCTAGCTCTCTCCCTGAAACCTGTGGGGGCCCTAGTGGTTCCAAACACCTCAGAAAGGGAGTGGAGCTGGAGAGGACAATCTCTCCCAGAATCAAACACAGCCCTGGGACACAACTGGGAATTTGATGGACGCATTATTGAGCTGCACTGTTAGTCTACAAACTTGAAATCAAGTTTGGAATTTCCTTCCAAAAAGCCCTGCAACAGGGCGTGTCTAGCTAGGGTGACCAGATGTCCCGATTTTATCAGGACTGTCCCGATATTTGCTTCTTTGCCCCATGTCCTGACCAATGTTTGTGGTGGGCCAAACTTTTAAACTCCCTTTTTTTTTTTTTCTTTTTTCTCCTCCCCTCCCCCCCGTCCCGATATTTTATACTGCTGATCTGGTCACCCTATCTCTAGCTGAGCCATCGGCCACAGGGGAGTGGAGGGAGGAAACTGGATGCAACTTCAGAGGGCAGGACATTCCCCTGTCACCAGTGACTGACAGGTCTGGTTCTGCCCCCAAACTGCAAGCAGGCTGAAGTACCCATTGTAAAGGGCCTACAGACCTTAGCACTAACGAGAACATGCTAAATGCTTGCAGTTCTCATTTCAAAGTAAGACAGATAGTAACCCACTAGAACGGGTTACCTAGGGAGGTGGTGGAATCTCCATCTTTAGAGGTTTTTAAGGCCTGGCTTGACAAAGATGATTTAGTTGGGGTTGGTCCTGCTTTGAGCAGGGAGTTGGACTAGATGACATCCTGAGGTCTCTTCCAACCCTAATATTTTATGATTCTAAGTAACCTGAATCCTTACCCAGGACATTTTACTAAGTAAACAACAACCACCACAACCATTTTATTAATATCAGTACAGATGGGGAAACTGAGGCATTGAACTTCAATGATGTGTTCACAAAACAGAATGGGAGTCCATCTCAGATTTGAGATTAGAATTTAGGAGTCCCTGGAGCGAGTCTTGTGCCCTGACATTTCTCATTCAGAAATTGCTGGATGAGAAAATCAGTTTCATTAGTTAATTTATAACATGATCAGCCTCCCTTTGAGTTTCAAATCTGCTCTGAAACTATGTCATCTATAGTACACCTCTACCCCAATATAACACGAATTCGGATATAACATGGTAAAGCAGTGCTCCGGGGGGGAGGGGCTGCGCACTCCGGCGGATCAAAGCAAGTTTGATATAACGTGATCTCACCTATAACACGGTAAGATTTTTTGGCTCCCTAGGACAGCATTATATCGGGGTAGAGGTGTACCTGATAGTCTATGGTATGAACAAGTAAGCAGTGTAGCTTTTATTTTCTGAAGCTGACATGGTTGTATTAAATCCACCAACTGACGTGCTGTGATCACCATTAAAAGAGTCATGAGGCCAGTGCTTCAGCTAGTGTGAATCAGCACAGTGACTATAGTATTTCCTTAGACTTACAGTAAGAAAGAATAATGATCAACTGTTAGGAAATGCTGACTTTTTAATGGTGATCAGTTTGTCCATCACTGCAGACTTTTCAAATGTGCCCAATGCTGTGGTATTCAGCCCCTCTAGCTCTGAAAAATAGAGTGGGAATCACTTGCCTTCCAACCCTATTTACCTTTAAGCCGTCCCTCCATACCCCCCTCCTCAAAAAGATATTACATGAACTTGACAATTCCCTCCACAATCCAAAGTTCCCCATGGTTTCTAAGCAAGTTTAGCAGAAACATGAAAAAAGTATTTTATACTGCATAACTCAAAATGAAATGTCAAAAACACCATAAGCAGCTACAAAAAACAGCTGGCTTTGAGAAGCACACTTGGAAATATTTTAAATGTGATCAAATAGGAAAACACACCATTTTCAAAGTAGAACCTGTGAAAGTCCATCCCTTCCACCAGATTCCCCAAAGCTTCAGGTTCAAAAGATGTAAGGCCTGGATCACAGATCTTTCTGTGGAAGAGAAAATTGAACAGTGATGACAAACGTATAGTCAGTTTCAGATACAGCACAGGACTGCTTTCTTCTTGATATCTTTGAAACCAAAGGAATCCTCAAATTTGAATTTTCCATCCCTAATACATACAATTCACAGCATGAGGGAATTCAGACTAAGTCAGCGTTTCTCAAATGTGGCCACTGTGGCCTCAAGCAACCACCAGGGGCTTTTCTTGCGACCACAGCCTCCTAGGCTGTGATGGAGGGGGAGTGACGGGGTGGGAAAAGTAGCTCTCTCTCCTCCCTGTTGCTCCTGGATGCACCCCTTTGCTGCTGGTGCTGTGGCCACCAGCAGGGATTGGGCCCTACCCCCCTCTGGAGTCACCTGGGGCACAACACTGTAGGAACAGGCAGCCATCGAGTTCCCCACTTTCCCTCGGGCGGTGGGGCTCAGGCTTTGGGCTTCAGCACTGGGGTGGGGAGGCGGCAGGCTCTGGACACTGGGCTTTGGGCTCCAGCCCCGGGCTCTGGCTGCATGGCAGCAGGCCTCAGGCTCTGGTGGCAGGCTTCGGGCTCCGTCCCTGGATCCCATTCTCTGGTGGCAGGCTTTGGGCTCTGACAGCAGGGCTTCAGGCTCCAGCCCCCCGCTGCCTGCCCCAGCTCCCCACCCCCAGCTCCGTTGACCCCCACTGCCTCCCCCCGACCCTCCCTCCAGGGCTTAATTTGTCCCCAAGGCTTGCCAGGGCTGAGTAAGTCTGCTGTGAAAAGTGATACTTGTATGTTTGTAAATATCACTTTTCACAACAGACTTACTAGCTAGCAGTAAATAAATTACAACAATTTGAACATGTATATGTGCATATTTATTTGGTTTTCCTAAAGCTAATTAAGTATTTTCGGAAAAATTTGTCCTGAGAACCCCTGCTCTAAGTGATGATTATGATGGCGTTGAGGGAAAATTGGAGGATCTTTATATACCAGAGGCAACTATGGAGCAGAAAGTTTAACAGTAAAGGAGAGACTACATATGAGCAGGGCCGGATCCAGCTTTTCTGCAGCCCCAAGTGAGCAAAAAAAGAGACTAGTGGCGGCACTTCAGCGGCAGCTCAATCGTGCCGCTTCTTCCGCAGCAATTCGGCGGCGGGTCCTCCCTCTCTTCCTCTTCGGCGGCAATTCGGCGGCAGCTCAAAGAGGAAGAGAGGGAATGAGGGACCCGCCGCCGAATTCCCACCGAAGACCCGGACGTGCCGCCCCGATACCGGACGGAGTGCCGTACCTTTGAATTGGCCGCCCCAAGCACCAGTTTCCTACACTGGTGCCTGGAGCCGGCCCTGCATATGAGGATGTCTGAGGAAAGACTTCAGAAGTCAGAGGGGCGGGGAACGGTAAAATGAGTGCTGTACATAGTCATGTGGAAAAGAAAGCTTGAAGAAACGCAGTCTATCGACTAGAATATTAGGGTCCAGACTAGAAAGAGAGGTTACTCACTGTATGCAGTGGCTGTGCACCTTTCATGGGAGATTCTCATTAGCAGTGTCTG
Source organism: Malaclemys terrapin pileata (assembly GCF_027887155.1). Classification (NCBI taxonomy): domain Eukaryota; kingdom Metazoa; phylum Chordata; order Testudines; family Emydidae; genus Malaclemys; species Malaclemys terrapin. Next base: position 98,507,396 of record NC_071509.1, read on the forward strand.
TTGGCCCTCGCATGCACTGTTAATAACTTGTGCCCTGCACTGAGGTGATATCAGGCTGCGTGGGCAAACTGCCCTCAGTTCCTTCTCCACTGCTGAGTCTCAGAAGGAAACTGAGATTGGGATGGTGTTGGCCACTTCCTGTGGGAAGTGGAGTGACCCAGACCCAGCCTGCTCTGCTCCCCTGGCTCCCAGACTTGGGGGGAGGGGGAAACCGCCCCCCAGCACTCGCCGGCGGTGCGGCTTGGAGCCAGGGGAGCGGAGCAGGCTTGGGCCGGTTTGCTCTACTTACCGGTGAGTGCAAGCCCGACTGCTTGTGGAGTCCTCAGAGGATGGTGGCAGGACTGGGGCAGGGAAGGGGCGGGGGCGGGGCAGGGGCCCCGGGGAAGAGCCAGAGCAGGGGCTGTGCCCCAAATTTCCTAGTTCCCTACGCAGCTGCATACTTTGCGTATGGGTATGGATGGCTCTGGGGTAGACTTATGCTGGTGTTGTTTGCCCCAATCATTCTCTACATCAACCACTAGAGAGTCAGGTGGAATGTGAGAAAATAGGAACTCAGTCATTAGTGTGAACATAATACTTTTTAGTAACTCTTTTTCAGATGGGTGTTACTGTAGCAGAGGTTTGTCAGCTGATTTTTGCAAGTCCCAGCAGAGCCTCGTTGATAGGAAGAGCAACTCTGGATGGTGTTGCAGAGTGAAGAATATACAACAGCTCTGACCTCCTGAAGAGGTATATGTAAGGGAGTCTGCCACATATTTAATGAGGTCTTGAGGCCATAGATGGAGAAGGAGTGATTACTGCCTCATCCGGTGAAAAAGAAGAGATGGTAGTTGTAGGGGGTTGCTTCTTTGTCCACTTAAGTCTCCTGAGCCTCGAAGATTTTCTCCTGCTGCTGGGGAGGAGAATCTTGAGTCTCCCTATCATCCTGATGGAATAGGGTCAGGGCCCCGGAGAAAGGAAAGTTATCTGTTCTGTAACTGGCGTTCTTCGAGATGTGTTGCTCCTGTCTATTCCACAGTAGGTGTGCGTGCTCGCCACGTGCACCGGTGCCGAAAGGTTTTCGCTTAGCAGCATCCGTAGTGGGGGAGCACCGCTGCGACCCCTGGAGTGGCGCCGACATATCGTGCCATAAAGGGGTCTGCATGCTCCCCCCACCCTCAGTTCCTTCTTGCCAGACAACTCCGACAGAGGGGAAGGAGGGTGGGATGTGGAATAGACAGGAGCAACACATCTCGAAGAACGCCAGTTACGGAACAGGTAACTGTCCTTTCTTCGAGTGATTGCTCCTGTGTATTCCACAGTAGGTCACTCCAAGCTATACCTGACGGAGATGGATAGGAGTTCTAAATGATAAAGGTTAAGGGTTACCCAGGCGGAGCACCGCCCTACCAAACCTGGCGTCGTCCCTTGTTTAGGGGACGATTGCATAGTGTGATGGAAAAGTATGGATAGAGGACCATGTAGCAGTCCTGCAGATGTCCTGAATAGGGACATGAGCCACATAGGCCGCTGACGAGGCCTGAGCTCTCGTCGAATGCACCTTAACAATAGGAGGCGGGGGAACCCCTGCCAGGTCGTAACAGGTGCGTATGCACGAGGTGATCCAGCGGGAGATCCGCTGGATGGAAACCAATTGCCCCCTCATGCGTTTGGCCGTAACAATGAAAAGCTGAGGGGATTTCCAGAATGGCCTTGTTCGATCTAAGTAAAAGGCCAGCGCTCTACGCACATCTAGCATGTGCAGGCGTTGTTCCTCATTGGAGGAATGGGGCTTAGGACACAGGACTGGCAGTAAAATGTCCTGGTCCATATGAAACGCCGAGACCACCTTCGGCAGGAAGGCCAGGTGCAGGCGAAGCTGGACCCTCCCCTTATGGAAGGCAGTGTACGGGGGATCTGAGGTCAGCGCCCTAAGCGCCGAAACCCTGCGGGCTGAGGTGATAGCCACCAAAAACGCCACTTTCTCAGATAAGTGGGACCAGGAGCAAGTGGCCAAGGGCTCAAAGAAAGGTCCCGTGAGGCGTGACAGCACCAGGTTCAGGTCCCAAGGAGGAACCGGGGGTCTAGCATAAGGGAATGCTCTGTCCAACCCCTTTAAAAATCTGGAAGTCATGTAGTGGGAGAACACTGACTGTCCCACCACCGGAGGGTGGAAGGCCGAAATGGCCGCTAGGTGCACCCTGATCGAGGAGGGAGCCAGCCCTTGGGTCCTAAGGGACAGGAAGTAGTCCAGGACCAGCTGGAGCGGAGCGGACGCAGGGGAGGAACCTCTCTCCCTTGCCCATGAGGAGAACCGATACCACTTAGCCAGGTAGGCCCTCCGTGTGAACGGCTTCCTGCTTTCAAGCAGGACCCGTCTAACAGCCTCGGTACACCTCCCCTCCTCCGCATCTAGCCACGCTGTCAGGTGGAGCGGGGCCAGGTTGGGATGGAGGAGACAACCTCCCTCCTGGGAGAGGAGGTCCGGGCGGAGCGGCAGCCTGCGAGGGGGGGCCACCAAGAGTTGCAGTAAGGTCCCGTACTAATGTTGACGGGCCCAATGCAGGGCTATCAGGATAATTCTCACCCCATCTGACTTCACCTTCTGTAGGTGGAAGGCATACATCGGGGCCTATGAGGGGGAAGGCATACATCGGGGCCCCGACCAATTGAGCAGGAACGAGTCCGTCATGGCCCCATCGCCTTCTATCACCCTGGAGCAGAACCTGGGCCACAGGCGGTTCTGTGCGGTGGCGAACAGGTCTACCTGGGGAGTACCCCACTGAAGGAAGATCCATTCTGCCACCTCCCTGTGCAGAGACCACTCGTGTTGATGTGAGAACACCCTGCTCAGGCGATCTGTGAGCGTGTTGCTCCCGCCGGGTAGGTGGAACGCTCGGAGAAGGATGTTGAGGGCTATACAGAACTCCCACAGGAGCTGGGCTTCCTGGCATAAGGCCTTGGAGCGCGTGCCCCCTTGCCTGCTGATGTAATACATTGCGGTGGTATTGTCCGTGAGGACTCTGATCACTTCCCCTTGTAAGTGCTGGCGGAAAGCCACGCACGCCAGGCGCACTGCCCTGAGTTCCCTGACATTATGTGCAGGGACAGTTCCTTGGGTGACCACATACCCTGGGTCCTGAAGTCCCCCATGTGGGCTCCCCACCCCAGGGCCGAAGTATCCGACACTAGATCTAGTGAGGGAGAGGGCTCTCAGAAGGGGATACCCCAGAGCATGTTGCTCGGGAGGGCCCACCATTGGAGGTCTGCAACCACCGTTGGCGGCACCATGACAGCCTTGTCCAGGCCGTCCCTGGCCTGGGAGTAGCGGGACGCCAACCAGAGTTGGAGGGGCCTCATCCGGAGCCTGGCATCTCGCACCACTGAGGCGCATGCTGCCATGTGGCCGAGGATTTGAAGGCACATCCGAGCCGTGGTTACCGGGAAGGCCGTGACCGAGGCAATGAGGCCTTTGAGCGCCTCGAACCTGTCCCTTGGAAGGGAGGCCGTGGCCGCTTGGGAATCCAGCAGTGCTCCTATGAATTCTATGCGCTGGACCGGAATTAACGTGGATTTCTCCTCATTTACCACTAGGCCTAGATTTGAGCAGGTGCATAGCAGGAGGGTTATTTGCTGCTGCACCTGGGACCAGGACTTGTCCTTGAGCAGCCAATCATCCAGGCAGGGAAAGATCTGCAGCCCTCTCCTCCTGAGTTGGGCTGCTACCACTGCCATACACTTCGTGAAGACCCTGGGGGCGATCGAGAGGCCAAAGAGGAGGACCGTAAACTGGTAGTGGTCCTGGCCCACCAGGAAACGGAGGAAGCCCCTGTGACCCTCGAAAATATGGATGTGGAAGTACGCATCCTGGAGGTCCAGCGCTGCAAACCAATCCCCCAGGTCTAGGGAGGGAATACTAGAGGCTAGGGACACCATGCGGAATTTGTAACAAACCAAGAACTGGTTGAGCTTCCGCAGATCAAGGATGGGCCGAAGCCCTCCCTTCGTCTTCGGGATGAGGAAATACCTGGAGTAAAACCCCTTGCCCTGGAACTCCCAAGGTACCCTCTCCACGGCTCCCAGAGAGAAGAGGCGCTGTACCTCCTGATATAGGAGGAGCGCATGTTCCAGGTCCTCCGCCAACCCCCTGGCCGGAGGGGGTCCTCCGCCGACCCCCTGGCCGGAGGGCAACTGGGAGGGGGCGAAACAAACTGCAACCTGTACCCCAGGGATATAGTGTTGAGGACCTAGCGGTCCGTGGTAATATGGAACCATTGCAGACTGAAGGCAGGTAAACGATTGGCAAACCTGAACTTTATTAACTGGGGGGGAGGGCGGGGGCTTAACCAGGCAACAGGCCCGGTAACCCCCCGCAAGCAGTCAAAAACCCTGCTTCCCTGGCCTCCTGGCCTCAGAGGGCCCCGGATGAGGGGCCGAACGGGATTGGTGTTGTGACCGGCCCTTCTGCTCCCGCTGCTTCTTAGGCGGGGGCTCATATCTGCCCCGAGCCTGTGGAGCGGAGGTATGAGGCCTGGGCTTGTCCTTGGCCGGCGGGATGTATAGGCCCAGCATCTGCAGGGTGGTACAGGAGTCTTTCATCCCGTGCAGATGCGTGTCTGTTTGATCTGCAAACAGGGCCCGACCATCGAATGGCAGGTCCTGCATGATCGACTGGGACTCAGCCGATAGTCCAGAGAGCGAAAGCCAGGACGCCCTTCTCATGGAGATCGCTGCGGCCATCGAACGAGCGGCTGTGTCCACCGCATCGGAGGCCGCCTGGAGCGCTGCTTTAGCTGCCGCCGCACCTTCCTCGACTAGAGCCCGGAACTCCTTCCTGTCCTGCTCGTGAAGAGAAGGCTCATATTTGGGCAGGGATCCCCAAAGGTTAAAGGCTCAAGAGTGCCGGGTGGTTGGCCACTCTGAGCTGAAAGCTCGCAGACGAATAAACCTTTCTTCCAAAGGAATCCAACCTGCAAGCGTCTTTGTCCTTGGGGATGGGAGCGGGTTGGCCGTGTCTCTCCTGGTGATTCACGAACTCCACCACTAGAGAGTTCGGAGTTGGGTGGGAGTAGAGGTACTCGTGCCCCTTTGTGGGCACAAAGTACTTCCATTCGGCCTTTTTGGAGATAGGACCCAGGGATGCCGGAGTTTGCCAGAGGCCAGTAGTAATATTAGCCACCCCCTGATGGAGCGGGAGGGCCACGCGTCCCAGCGTCGAGGAGGTAAGGACATTGAACAACGTGTCCGATGGTTCCTCCATCTTCTCAGCCTGGAGTTGGAAGTTCGATGCCACCCTCCTGAGTAGCTCCTGGTGGGCCTCGAAATCCTCCTGAGAGACTGGAGGAAGTGGAGCCATGGAGTCATCCAGTGCCGAGGAGGTCGGTGCCGCGGTGTCGTCTGCACCCGGCTGTACTGGTAGCTCGACATCCTGATCCGGGGCCCGAGTCGGTGCCGGAGGGTCGGTGCCCACTGCCTCATCACGGTGCCGAGGCGGCAACGTCGGCTGGGCCTGGGATGCTCCTGCCACGGAGCGGGGTCCCAGCGGTGCCGGTGCCTGGGGCCACGGTGCCCACTGGCACCACTGTCCCAGCCAGGGAATGGCCTGGCCCTGGGATGACAGGGGGCCCGGAAGGACCGGCTGGTCCTGTGGCACCGAGCGGCTCGACGAGGGGCGGCTGCATGCTGAGCCGGTGGTCCGGGACGAGCGAATGGTGCCGTACAAACGGCTGGATAGGTCCCGAACATGACGTCTCCAGCCCCTGGAAGAGGACAGGTAGGAGTCGGGAGTGCTATCTCCATAATCCCTCCGGCGCCCAAGACGACAACGCCTCGGTGCCTGGGACTTCTGTGACGAGCTCCGGGCATAGCGCCTTCCATGGCGGGTGCCAGAGCGTGAACGGCGGTGCTGCCGCCGCCGAGATCTGTCCCTGCGGAAGTTACCCTTCTCTGGATTGTGCGACTCTTCCAGGGAGCACACACAGTTAGAGTGTCCATTACTGAGTGATACAGCCTCTCTACATGTGAGGCAACGTTTAAACCCTGATGAACTGGGCATGCCCCTCACAAGGAGGATTTCCCCAGAGGAAATAAAATGATCATTCAATAGTAGTAGTATTTAGTTACTGGCTAACAACCTAACTACCTAAACTAAGTAGAACAAAATTGGCTAACAGTTGAGGCACGCATAATGCAAAGATGCTAAACTCAGTCTCAAGCCGAGGCGGTTCGCCCGTACTCGGTGCAGGGCATGAGGACATGAGCAGTGCATATGTGGGCTGAACAGACACGGCTAATGAAAATCTTTGATATATATGGAGATATACCTATCTCATAGAACTGGAAGGGACCCCAAAAGGTCATTGAGTCCAGCCCCCTGCCTTCACTAGCAGGACCAAGTACTGATTTTTGCCCCAGATCCCTAAGTGGCCCCCTCAAGGATTGAACTCACAACGTTGGGTTTAGTAGGCCAATGCTCAAACCACTGAGCTATCCCTCCCCCTGATCAAAGGTGCATAGGGTGCATGTGCACCTGAAGTAGAGCACCCATTGACACTACTCAAAGAAGAGCCACCCATTCCTACCATGCTTTTTTTTCCTTTCCAGATTTTCCTCTCTTATGGCAAGTAGAGCTGGGTTTATAAAGCTGATTTATTCCCATGGATCTTGTTTCCCATGAATGATGGAAAACTTCTAATTGGAGACTTTTCCCACAAGAATACTATTTGCCATTGCAATGTCCACTGTTTTGACAATTAACACAAACAATAGAACAGCCTTCCCACTCAGAGATTTAAATGATGCGGTATTCTATTTGTTTCATGATAACCCAGAACAAAGGTTCCTTATCCTCCATCCAGTTTGCCCTACTGCAGAGCATGCTTGACCTCAAAGGCATATGACCTCATACAAATCAGCCTGTAAAGCATAAATATGATGTATGTGAAATTCAGTGATCCATCGATAAACATGGGCATTAACATTTCTGTCTGCCTTGCTTTTCTACGTGTCATTCCAACAGGGAACATAAATTATATACTGCATCATGCTGGAATGAAACACAACATATATAGGCATGAAGGATGAAATCTTGGTCCTAATGAAATCAGTGGGATTTTTGCCATTGACTTCTATAGGGTCAGCGTTTCACCTAAAATTTTCTTTCAGTGTTTGACCAGAAGATATATTTTCAAAGCCATAAATAGAAGTTAGGCATCTAAATCTTACTGGAAGTCATAGGACTTAGATATCCAGCTGTAATTTGTGCCTTTGAAAATCTCCCCCATGATATGTTAAGTCTAAAACCAATGTTGCTACCAATGTTTAAATGGTAATTTAATTTTGGTTAGATGTTTCTAAGGCTTGAGTTTTGCCATGCTGCAAAACAGAAACGTTTTGAGCGAACTTCCATTTGACATTTTTGTACAACAGTTTTTGTAACAGTCAAAGAATATAAAGTGCTCATACCAGGCAAAGGTATATTACTGGTAATTTGTCACTGTCTCATAGGAGTATTACTTCCCTATTTCAAATATTCTAGAACCTTTAGCTCTTCATGAGCTGAAATAGTGTCGTTAGCTCTAGACCTTTAACTTTAAACAAAATATTATTTGTTTTTGTTCCAAATACATTTTAATGGGTTGGAGTAAAGAAACAACAGAACTGGTTATAAGGTTATTTTAAAAACGGAATACCTAAAATGAGTTCTTTAAGCAGAATTTTTTTAGGTCCTGAACAAAATTTCCAAAGTAGTGCATCCGATGAAGTGGGCTGTAGCCCACGAAAGCTTATGCTCAAATACATTTGTTAGTCTCTAAGGTGCCACAAGTACTCCTGTTCTTTTTGCTAAGTAAGACTGGTGCAGCACACAATGGGAAGCAGTCAGAGAGAGCCAGAAGAAGGCCAAAGTAAGTGCTCGGGGTCTTGCCTTTTTTATTTTATTTTATTTTTTAAGGGAGTGTGGAGAGAAAGGATCTTATGTTGTAACTTTTGGGGGGGTTGCAGTGAATGGGGTGGTCTTGTGACACAGCAGGGGAAAGTATCTGTCCCCACCAATTCTGGAGACAAAATAGTTCCACTTACACAGTGACACACAGTTTTAAGTGAAATATTGTAGAATGGCAATGCTTGTAAACACAGAAACATAACTGGCCACATGGACCCTACTACCACAAATAGAAGTTCCATAGTGCACTTCCATGTGCTGCTATGTGAAATGAGAAGGGTGGGGGTATGTCAAAGTGCATTACATAACTTTCAGTGCTTGGTAGCAGGGTCTACATGCATGGCAGGTGAGTGTGCTGCAAATTCACACCCAGGCTTGCTATGTACTAGCTCTCTATGTAAATAAGCCATAAGTCCTAAGTGGCATTAATGTATTACAGTGCAACAGATAGACTTCTGGTGATAGTGAACCTCTGCTTATACTGAAATGTTTCTGTTAAAACAGCTTTCCAGTGTATTCTGATCTTGATTCTTAGATTTTAAATCATGAACATTCTCTCCTCTCTGCCTGATGAAAGAGATCACTGTGTATGTTATGTAGTGATAATCGGTCTGATTCACTATGGTGTTATTCCATGTTTATCCTAATATAACACTACTGAAATCTGTAGTTATACCAGTGTGTGACTTGTGCAATACAGCAGTGAATCAGGTTCTGTGTTTCCTCAAGGCCTACAAGCATGAACATTTTTATACATTTATCTCATCTTGTCTCTTGCAAAATGAGTCAACTTACGTGTAAGCTTCAAAGTCCCCATTGTTGATAGCTTCAATCAGTTGCTCAGTAACCTTGATAATCTCCTGCTTACGAGCTAAAAAAAGGATAAACAGACACAAAAACAACAAAACATGAGATGGGAACAAAAGTGGAAAGTGACAGCATAAAAGACTGTCAGACTAAATAACAAAGACAAGGACATTTAGATATTTCCCTGATCAGTGTGACTGCCATTCATTCCATGATTCCACTTTCTTTTCTAGTACCATAGCCAGAAGTGTTAAATTACTCGCTTTACAATATATTGGCCTTAGTGTATTTCTGTATTCATAAGGAAATAAAGCACGTCACAGATGAATGATACATTTTCTGCCTCAGTTCTGATCCACTTTCTCTCACTGAAGGACCTGCCTTTAAAAACACAACAACAAACTCTTGACCTTTACAGAAGTGTAAAAGCAGCCAATTGTCATTTTATGAGCAATATTGTAATGATTCACCTGCATCTGGAATCTGGAGCTTGTAAGTGTGTAATCCTGATCTCAGAAATCTATGTTTACAATGAATTTTCCCCCACTTAGTATTTGTTTTGGCCAAACACAAAAAGGCAGGGTGCCAGCACTTCCTTAAATGGTGCACTGCCTTTAATTGCAGAGATTTAACCATGAGAAATTAAGAATGTAAGAACAGCCGTACCAATTGTCCATTTAGCCCAGTATCCTGTCTCTGACAGTGGCCAGTGCCAGATGCTTCAGAAGGAATGAACAGAACAGGGCAATTTCAAATCATCCATCCCTTGTTGTTTAGGCTCAGCTTCTGGCAGTTGGAGGTTTACAGACACCCTGGCATGCATCCAATGAAGTGGGCTGTAGTCCACGAAAGCTTATGCTCAAATAAATTTGTTAGTCTCTAAGTTGCCACAAGTACTCCTGTTCTTTTTGCGAATACAGACTAACACGGCTGCAACTCTGAGACACCCAGTCTGTGTCCTGACCATCTTGGTTAATAGCCATTGATGTAACCTATCCTCCATTAACTTACTTAATTCTTTTTTGAAACCAGTTTTACTTTTAGCCTTCACAACATCTTATAGCACTCTGTTCCACAGGTTGACTGCACTGTGTGAAGAAGCACTTCCTTTTGTTTGTTTGAAACCTGCTGCCTATTAATTTAATCAGTTGACCCTTAGTTCTTGTATTATGTAAAGGGGTAAATAAACTTTCCTATTTACTTCCTCCATACCGTTCATGATTTTATAGACCTACATCATATCCTCCCCTTAGTCGTCTCTTTTTGAAGCTTGAACAGTCCTAGTCTTTTTAATCTCTCCTTGTAAGGAAGCTGTTCTATACTCTTAATAATTTTTGTTGCCATTTCTGCACATTTTTCAATTCTAATACATCTTTTTTTGAGAGGGGGCAACCAGAATTACACACAGTATTCAAGATGTGAGCATACCATGGATTTATATAGTGGCATTATATTTTCTGTTTTACTCTCTCTCTCTTTCCTAATGGTTCCCGTTAGCTTTTTGACTGCCACTGCACACTGAGTTGATATTTTCAGAGAACTGTTGGGACTCCAAGATCTTTTTCTTGAGTGGTAACAGCTAATTTAGATCCCATTATTTTGTATGTATAGTTGGGATTATTTTTTGGCGTGCATTACTTTGCATTTATCAATACTGAATTGTATCTGCCATTTTATTGCCATTTTTAACTCTTCACAGCCAGCTTTGACTTAACTATCTTGAGTAATTTTGTATTGTCTGCAACCACTCCTGAAATAAGTCCAAACCACTATTCAAGAGAAATTTAGGTCCTGATACTATATCCAGATCTTCCTCTGAAGAGTCGCATTGATTACAGTAGGATCTGTATGGATTCAACACAGATCTAATTACAGCAATGAGTCCTTCAGTTGTAAGCTCTGTGGCACAGTGACTATGCCTATTATTATGTTTGTAAGCATCTAGCACAGCAGTTACAACAGATCTTTTGGTGCTACCATAAGCAAATATTAAAATAATAAAAATGCTTTATAAAAGACCAGTATTAAAAAAGTTGTGTTTGTGTGTGTGCGCGCGCGTGTATTTTCTTTTAGCAATTATGGAAGTCCCAGTAAGACTAAATGGTCACTCAGCTAGCAGGGCTAGTGGGCAGCATGGTGGGATAGGGAAGATTTTTAAAAATAAAGAGAGGTTTCAGTTGCAGGTATTGTGGATGAATTTGTATGGGGCGTGGACAGTGGCTTTGCTGACCAGCACTGGCAGGGTGCTCCACGTATACAGAATGATGTAGAAGGAACTGTGGAGATAGTTGCGGGAGAAGCAGAAAAATGGGGCACCAAGGCTGGCATCATCAGCAGAGCAAAGAGGATGGTGGGGTGATGAGATAAAATACAAGAGGAGTAGAATGAGGAAGGGTCTAGAAACTGAAGGACAAGAAGTTTAAACTTGATGTGATGAAGAAAGGGGAGTGAGGGATTCGAGGAAGGAGGATAACATGGTGAGATGAGAGGGGAAGGAAGATGATGCCTGTAATCAGAAATCTTGTATGCCATACCTAGTATAAAAGTAATTGAACTAGAGATTTAACAATACATTAAGAGATGTAGATAATTACAAATTATTAAATTAGGCAATAGAAAACAATACAGTTTTCTATTGTTGGATCAAATATAATTGTTGGATCAATGTAAATAAGGCCAAGATCTAAAGATATATGGTATTTTCCAGATGCAATTTACACTAAACCCAAAGGACAGCTCATAATTTATACTCAGCTGGTTGGTGATAATTTTGTGTAATGTTGATATTATTCTTTGTTTCACTATTAATTAATATCACATTTGATTTCCCAGTTTTACCATAACATGCCCACAGTTGGATACAAGGTCATATATATTGCAAATTAAGTGGTGAACATCTGAATATACTCTCTATCATAATATACTACTAAGTGATCCCAAAGAGCTGCAGGAGATGGTTTTTCAAGTGGAGCGCTGTCAATGGTATGTCTTAGCATAATTCGCTTTGGCAATATACTTAACTCATTCTCATCTGTCTGTGGTTTCAATAGCACAATCTAGAGCTGTGCAAAAGACAGCAGCTCAATTTCACAAAGGATTTTCAGATTTTGAAAACTGGCTTCATTCTTTAGAGACATGTGTCACAGGGTGGACCGGGCCCTTTAAAGGGGAACTGATATGTCCCACCTGTGCCTCATTAACAGCATCACAATGGGGCCTGATAAAGGATAGCTGGTTTCTATAAAGAGCCAGAGAAGGAACAGGAAATAGGAAGATGAAGCTCTGGCAGAGACTGCAGTTAGCAGGAGGGAAGATTTGGGCTTAGAAGCTAGAGGGCCTGGGGGGCAGGGAAAGAATGGGGCAGGATTGCCCGCTGAACTCTCTAAGCAGGAGAATAGACAGCACTGGGAGAGCGATGAACTCTCTCCTGGTGAAGAAAGGACGCCAGGTAGGAAGACCAGGGATTTCCTGCTGTGAAAAGCAGAGAAGGACTCTAGCTAGAAGGGTCCTTGATAAAAAGTGGGTTGGACAGAGGAGGAACCTGTGGACTGGCAGAAGATGCCAGAGATGAACTTTTGAGACTTTGAAGACAGTTTGAATTGTTTGGTAATAAACTCAGCACCCAAGGAGGGGTAATTAATGGTAACAAGAGGGCCTCCAGTGGAGTTAAATCTAGTGATTTATGAAGCCCTGAGCAGAAGGGAAAACTGAGGCAGACTGCCACAGATCCACCACTGACCATGGGAGGCGGCTCATCCTGTTACAGAATTAAATCAGAAAATGTTAAACGTCTCTGTGAAGAAACCCGACATGTTTTTTTTTAAAAAAAGAGACTTTTCAAAATGAAAAACAATTTGTTCGAAAAATGTCAAAACATTTCCCCCTCCCCAACTTTCCAAAATGAAATTATGCTTAAACTGACATGATTTTGTGAAGCATTTTGATTTCAAAGGAACTGAACATTCTGATGGAATATAATTCAGTTGAAGTTTCTCTGTCCAGCTCTAGTATGAACATTTGGTAAAACCATGCATCAGCTGATCTGCCCTCTGAGCACAAAGCATGTCCAACCAGCAAGCTCCACAGGCTAGCAAACGAGATTACGGAAATATTGTTGGCTCAAACAGCCCAACTGCTTTATGTATTCCAGTACTAGTATCAATCCTTCTAGTGCTCTTTGCACTTGTGGAAAGACTTTTCAGCAAATAAAACTCACTGTATGAAATTCACAATTCTATACTATGTTGCTATACTATATATGTTGGTTACACACATATAATTGTACATGTACAAAAAAAAGTTAAATTTATTTCTATTCAGTGAGCTTATTGAAATGCAGCATCTACTGGCTCTCAAATATTCCTAAGACAAAAGTGCAATACAGTTCAGAGTAGCAAAATTTGTTCCAGCAGTGCTTCTTCCTGTACGAAGAAAACTCACATTCTCGTGCCTTACTTACCTGAAAGCGGGAATGAACATTATGAAAAAACAACAGCTAAGAACAAATGTTAGCAACACAACGTGTTTAGTAATTAAAGTGAAACACAATAAAAAATCTCCACAGGTCATGGAATTCTACACAAACAGCAGACTGTTAATAGTATTTTTTGAAATATCACAAACCTTACCTTACCTTTTTTTTTTTTGGGGGGGGGGGAGGGCGGAAGGAAGGGAATAACAGATACAAGAACTGGTTCAGGGTATATACATATAAATGTTTAAAATTGTTTATAATATAACCAGAATCCAGGGTGGGCAGAGGCAGAGTTTGAGGAGCAGGGGAAAATAGGAGATTGGGAGGGATATAGACTGGGGCAAGGTACCGGAAACATGTCATGGAACTATGCTTCACTTCAGAGTTTGGGAAGGCAGGAGACTTGATAGACGTGGAGAAGGAGATGAAGTCACATAGAAGACTGGATGAGCTATCAGTGAGAGTGCAGTGAACTAGGTGATGTGGATGTTGGTTGGAACATGGCTTTACCCTTGCAAACCTTATGAATCAACCTGATTTTAACTTTTGGCACTTATTAAAAGTCAGGGAAATTCCTAAATAAAATTTCATTAAAAAGTTAAGGTTGCATTTCAGTGGAGCCTACCTAACATGTGCTCTCCATGACCCTCCCATTTTTTTTGTTTACATTCAAATACACTTCATAAAACAAATAGTAAAAAGCCTGCAAATGAACAGGTAAGGCATTAAGACAGCTAACAAATCCCCCTCTGCCATATAATTCTTCATCACTCTATCACATACTCAGTTCATGCTCCCTACCCAACTTTAACTTAACTTAATTCTTTTGTTTTGTTTTCTAATGGAAATGTATTGTTTGCTGCACACTGATGATTTTATATCTGTATATTTTTGGGGAAATGTGCAGTAAAGATTTCAAAAGGAGTATAATCCAAGGTATATTAAGTCATGTTAGTGTTTTATAAATTCTCTTCTAGTGCAATATGCTGAAGGAGTAGAAGAATGTTTTTATGCACAGAACTGGAATGGATGAGCTCTTTGGTGTTATGCAGTGTGTTGATCATAAGATGCTGTCAGGGTCGGCTCCAGGGTTTTGGCCGCCCCAAGCAGCCAAAACAACAAACAAACAAACAAAAGCCACGATCGCGATCTGCGGCGGCAATTCGGCGGGAGGTCCTTCACTCCCAGGCGGAGTGAGGGACCGTCCGCCAAATTGCCGCCGAATACCTGGACCTGCCGCCCCTCTCTGGAGCGGCCGCCCCAAGCACCTGCTTGAGAAGCTGATGCCTGGAGCTGGCCCTGGGTGCTGTGAGGTTATATAAAGTGTACTGACCTTGAAAGTGTTTAAATTATATTCACTGTATTGTGTAATGCCTAACATATGTAATGGGCTTTTATTTTTGTAAAGATCAATCTTATAATATATCAGTGGTATGGCTTAAAAAGTTGAGACCTACCATAGAGAAAGGGAAAGTTTGCCCAGGAGGTGAGGCTACTAAGGACTGCTAGTGAGGTCCAGTAACAAGGAGCCTGAGGCAGTGGCTAGCCTTTCTGTCTGTCCCCCCACCTTGTGTGAGGACAGACTGACACTATAGGCCTGATATGGGTGAGGGGGCCTGGAGGGCTGTTCCCAGACAGTGATCTGTGGTGGAACCAGGAGCACTGCTAGGGACTAGAAGTAATTGGACTCAAGAAGGACCATGGGAGTAAGCTGAACTCTCACCAGGAACAGAGAGATTGCCCACGAGTGGGGGCTTCTGTAGCAGACTCAGGGTAAGAGCCTCAAAAAGACCAAGACCAAGCCCAGGCTGAGGGTCGGCCAACCACACACCTGTGATCTGACTTCAATATATAATCTACACAGTATATAATACAAAGCATAGTGAGTTAAGGGATTGTGGTAACAGTATTTCACACAAATGTGACCTTTATTTTAGCACGTGGGCAGGTATATGATGATTACAAAGACATTTCTAACAAAAATATTTTGAAGTCAAGCTAAAATGGAAATCTAATACAAAGGAATGAAGGGAATATGTTACAATTTGGGCTAAAATTATTATCGCATTTAGCATTATAATAGCATTAATCCATGTATCAATTCTTGTTGATTTATTAGACTGGCCACATTTTACAGGGATGTATTTTACATCTACTGCATGTTTGACGATCTACTGGTATACAAGCTATGCAAAGAGGGTCTTGGAGAGCACCATGCCGGCAACTTTCAGGTTAATGGAATTTATGAACTAATGAAACAAGGTAATGCAGAAATAAATCAGGCCTACAGGGCCCCACCCAAGAACACACTATTTTTACATCAAACTAAGGAAATATGAATAAATATTAAGGTCGCTCTATAGAAATCATCAATATTTTAGTATGCTAATCACAACAAAAAGAAATGGAGAGAAAAATATAAGAAGAGTTAAGCATAAAAAATGCCTGTTGACATGTAAAAATGAAGACTGTTCAGTTACCCACAAAGGGCTACCTGTTCAAACCGATTAATGAGAAATGCATGCAGAACCCTTACTAACTGGGTGAGCACAACACTGCTGATGCAATGGTTTAAAATTGTAGACAATGTGCTTTGTGCTGCAATAGTAATAAAAATAAAAAAAAACCTCTTAAAACATGCTCCCTCACAGGTTAATAACACTTATTTTTTTATTAATACTCCAGATGACTGACTATATAAGTACTGTGCTGGAACTGTTATTACCCTGATTTTACATAACTGGGAGTCCTGTGGTTTTATTGTTCCTTGGCATACTCCTGTTAACGTAAAGTACCTCTGGGAACAGTTATTATTATGATGCCAAAAAATAAAGGTCATTGTCATGTATTTTCTAGTCTTATAGAAAATAGCTACGTATCAGTTATGTGCCATGCATAGGCAGCTTGTTAATTCACATTAATACCTGAGAGAGTCATTTCAGATTATCAAATTAGCAAGCAAACAATCTCTGCCCTATGCACAAAATCAGGAGCAGTATATCACATTCACTTGCCTCCAATATTCTTTACAAAGATAAAACTTTGAAAACAATTTATCCCAGTGCTCTTTACAATAGACCTTGGGACATTCTGTACTATCCATTTTAAAGCAGAACACTCTTCCTTTAACTCAGTGGGAAATAGATGGAATGATGTGGCCTAGGTTAATTTGTAATAAAAGCTAGATCCCAACAGCCAGCAATTTGAACAGTTAAAATGTACAGTTAATAGCACTTTTGTACAGTGCACTGCAGAGTGTGCTGGAACAAAATATTACAGATTTTGAAAACACAAAGGAAGTTGGAGGCAAGAGAGAAAAAACACTTTAGTATCGTTCACTGAAAAAAATCAGTATGGATGAACACATCAGATGTCATTCAGTTGTGCACCATGCATTATTGCCATAGATCCAGAGACAGATGAATAGTCAAATGCTACAAAACATTTTCTGGGCTAACCGTTCAAATTTTAAGTTGCTCTGGCTGTTTTATACCGCTTTTATGGTTACTTTCTGCATATTAATTTACAAGAATGAAAGAGTTGATCAGTGAACATCTACTCTGTGTCAAATTCTGCTCAGCTGTATAAGAAACACATTTGCAAAATTTTGTACTAAGCCCATGCATACCCGTGTTTGTAATCAACATAGGGACCATTCCTCAAAAGAAGGCCCTGATTCAGCAAAGCATTTAAGTGCATGCTTGCAGGTAAGCAGGTGTGTAAGTGGTTTTCTGGATCAGAGCCTAAGGACCTCATCCAAAGCCCAACGACTTCCATTATCTTCAATGGTATTTGTATCAGGCTCTGAAAGAATCTTGTTTTAAATTCCTCATGTATATAACCTTTCCGGTGACAACTTAAATTGATGAATAATTTGTCCTTTACCACAAATTGAGAAAAATATTGTAGTTAAAACTGTAGAACTTATTTTTAAAAAGTTTTTAAAAGTTTATACTGTAATCTTAAACATTCTAAAATTTGTTTTGATTTACTGTATGCCCATTCTAAGCACTTAAGTTATCAGCTTAAGAATAATACTCCTTATCAGTGCCTGCTGTTCCTAATGATTCATTCTGATTCACCATCTTATGAGTTGATTGGTATCTGAGACTGCTGATTCTTCTCAACCTTCACCACCACCCTACAGAAAAAAAAAATCTACAAGTCTTATTGCTTGTCCAATGAAAACCCAATGCATCATTTCATAGTAGACATAGTATATCTGAAAAAGTTATGCCAGCTAATCATTTTTCCATTAAATAATGACATACAAGATCCAATACAATGAATGCTTTTCCTCTGTTAACCTCTATCATTATCATTATATAACCTCTATTATTATTATGTTAAACTATTTGTCATATTTAGCAAATAGAATATCACTTTGTACACGTTACTGTAGTCACTTTTGAAAAGTCCATCTGCTAACAGTTACCACACAGTTAAGTTAATCTCTCTCTTATGTGGAAACTGGTTTTTTTGAATGGCAACCACTCTATAGTCTCAAAAAGAAACATATAATGGTGAATTGCAGCTATAGTTAGTTAACACTAAGTTTGCACCGAGATTTCTTAATGTGTTACATTAATCACAAACCTGGCTTACTGTCTCAAGAAATAATGTTTAAATGCATTAAAAATGTCAAAGCATCTTGTGGTAACTGAGACATTAATGTTATTTGCCTCAGTATACATTTTTTATATAAATTGTACTCCCACCTTATGACTCTCTAAATTCACTCTGAACTGTACCTTTGGTCTCAGTTTCATAATAGAATAAATGATAATATTCTTTGCTTCTACTATACCTTCCTTTTAAATATTTCAAAATGCTTTAAAAACAACATTGAAATGTATGTTGTAATAAAAATAACCAATATTCCCATGAAATGAGATGTTTGCCCCATTTTTACAGATGGGAAATCTGAAGCGTGGTGCAAGCAAAGCCAAGAATAGAAGCTATGCTTTAGCCACAGGTCAATCCTTCCTCTCCATTTTCTGTTTTTTTTCAACCCCACCACCATTCATAATGCTATCCATCTACCCTGGTCTTGTATGTAACTGTAGATGAGATCCTATCAAGTTTTACCATACCATACTCCCCTAGCATCCTTCCTGTCTGTTAGATCAGGGGTGGGCAAACTACAGCCCGTGGGCCACATCTGGCCTGTGGCACCATCCTGCTCGGCCCCTGAGCTCCTGGCCTGGGAGGCTAGCCCCGGCCCCTCCCCCGCTGTTCTCCCACCTCCTGCAGCCTCAGCTCCCTCGCCAGCGCAATGCTCTGGGCGGTGGGCCTGCGAGCTCCTGTGGCAGCGCAGCTGCAGAGCCTAGTCTGACCCAGTGCTCTGAGCTGCGTGGTGGTGGCATGGCCTGGCTCCAGACGGGCGGCACAGCTGTAGCACCGCCAGCCACCGGTGCTCCAGGCAGCACGGTAAAGGGGCAGGGAGCAGGGGGGGTTGGATAGAGGGCAGGGGAGTTTGGGATGGTGGTCGGGGTGGGGGTCAGGGGAAAACAGGGGGTTGAATGGGGGCAGGAGTCCCAGGGGGCAGTCAGGAAGGAGGGGGGATTGGATGGGGCAGCAGGGGGCAGTCAGGGTCAGGGGTTCTGGGGGCAGTCAGGGAACTGGGAGAAGGAGTGGTTAACAGGCCCGCCATACAATTTACGAAACCTGATGCGGCCCTCAAGCCAAAAAGTTTGCCCGCCCCTGTATTAGACAGAAACTGCAGGTTATAAAGAAACCCACACTATTATCCTTATTTGTATGCATGGGCTGCTCCAGACAACAGACTACACTGTTCTAGCCTACCAGCTACTGTATTATCACTGTCAGTTTACTGGGGTGAAATCATGGCCACACTGAAATCAATGGTAAAACTCCCATTGACTTCAGTGGGGCCATGAATTCGCCCCAGAAGTTTATATGATCCTGTGATAACTTCCAAGCTTCTGTTATGTTCCTGCAAATCCTGTGGTGCAAATTCCTGCAACTTGTGCAAGGTCGTCATGCTTTTTAATTTTTAAGCAGTGTACTGTATTACTCCACAGTGCATCAAAGGATTAGATACCACAGTATTTTCTTCATCAAAATCCTATCCTCCATCTTATTTAATCAGACCTTAAGCCTCCAATTAATTCATAATAGCTACTGTTGTGTCTGTGAGTAGCCTTTACTGCTGACAGAGCATAACAATATCATATTAACTCTGCAGGACTGCCTCTTTAGAGCACCTTCAGGATTGAGCTTGTTTGCCCCACAAACATAGTGAGAGATTCTGAGAAGCGCACTAACATGGCTCTAAGAGGCACTATTGGCCACTTTTACCCTTCATGTACACTTGTTGGCGGGGTATCAAAAAATATGACTAAAGGGAACACAGAATATCACAGCTTTGTTTCTAAAATCAGCATATTCCATCAGAATGCCACCTATTTCCCCCCACAAGGTTTAATGTTTTTTATAACTACAGTGTAGCTGAATAATACAAACTATTATGAGAAGTAAATATGGAAATTACATCAGTAAAAGCAATGAGTGGTATATTATGTAAATCATATCAAGTAAGGAATAGATTCTTTTTAAAAAGTGACAATTTCTGATATATTATGTGATGTTCTCCAGTTTAATAAATGGAGTTAGAAGGAAGAAATCAGGAATAACTTTGAATCCTGAAGGAATTATTTGCTCATTTCTGTAATGGAAATGACTAGACGTGATGTATTAATATCTGCAGAATTGATTCAAAGGACCAAACAAGATAAATTCCTTTCTGTCTCCTTGATATTTAAAGGAAAAAGAGGAGGATTTTTAAAAACATCTTTTAAATTCCTATATGAGTAAGCAGCAAAAATAACTTTTTATAGTTATATTACATTATGATATTTAAAATACACCTCTATTCCTATATAACGCGACCTGATATAACACGAATTCGGATATAATGCAGTAAAGCAGCACTCCGGGGGGGCAGGGCTGCGCACTCTGGCAGATCAAAGCAAGTTCGATATAATGCAGGTTCACCTATAATGCTGTAAGATTTTTTGGCTCCCGAGGACGTTATATCAGGGTAGAGGTGTAGTATGTTATTTTTATTTTGGAATCATACAACAGAACAAAATGCATGGAATTAAGAACTGATCACACCAATCAACAACATAAGTCCTTGTTTATATAAAACAATGCTGTCTACCAAATGATGAGAAAACTTTGCCTTTATATTGTATCTTTACTCAGAAGACCTCAATTGCTTAACAATTATGGGTATGTATTACTATTGCCATTTTAAAGGATAGGAAATGGAAGCACAGAAAGATTCCAAGGTCACAGATCAGAGGGGTAGCCATGTTAGTCTGAATCTGTAAAAAGCAACAGAGGGTCCTGTGGCACCTTTGAGACTAACAGAAGTATTGGGAGCATAAGCTTTCGTGGGTAAGAACCTCACTTCTTCAGATGCAAGTAATGGAAATCTCCAGAGGCAGGTATAAATCAGTATGGAGATAACGAGGTTAGTTCAATCAGGGAGGGTGAGGTGCTCTGCTAGCAGTTGAGGTGTGAACACCAAAGGAGGAGAAACTGCTTCTGTAGTTGGATAGCCATTCACAGTCTTTGTTTAATCCTGATCTGATGGTGTCAAATCTGCAAATGAACTGGAGCTCAGCAGTTTCTCTTTGGAGTCTGGTCCTGAAGTTTTTTTGCTGTAAGATGGCTACCTTTACATCTGCTATTGTGTGGCCAGGGAGGTTGAAGTGTTCTCCTACAGGTTTTTGTATATTGCCATTCCTGATATCTGACTTGTGTCCATTTATCCTCTTGCGTAGTGATTGTCCAGTTTGGCCAATGTACATAGCAGAGGGGCATTGCTGGCATATGATGGCATATATAACATTGGTGGACGTGCAGGTGAATGAGCCGGTGATGATGTAGCTGATCTGGTTAGGTCCTGTGATGGTGTTGCTGGTGTAGATATGTGGGAAGAGTTGGCATCGAGATTTGTTGCATGGGTTGGTTCCTGAGTTAGAGTTGTTATGGTGCGGTGCGTGGTTGCTGGTGAGAATATGCTTAAGGTTGGCAGGTTGTCTGTGGGCGAGGACTGGCCTGCCTCCCAAGGTCTTCCTCACGCACAATTATTTCAAATTTGGTGACAATATATACCTCCAGACCAGTGGCACCGCTATGGGCACCCGCATGGCCCCACAATATGCCAACATTTTTATGGCTGACCTGGAACAACGCTTCCTCAGCTCTCGTCCTGACTGGACACTGGGTGACGAACGAGCCCGAGAGTGGTCTCCTGACTGGGATCTGCATCAGGTTGGCGTTGGCTGGTGGGGGCCCAGCGGCGGCTTGCCTCTAGATCGGGGTCCGGGTGCCGGCAGTGCCCCGGGCACCTGCAGGGACATAACGTCTTTGGCCGCCTGCAGGCCTCTGGTGTCGAAGCCATGCGGACTTCAGCTGGAGAGGTCTGAATCGACACAGCCGGGCTGCTCTGATCGACTTGAGTCGGAGCTCTAGAGCCCGGGGGGGAACCAGGGCTGCCCGATGCGGGCCTAGCCTCATCCCATGCCTTGTCTCTTCGCTTCTGCGACAACGACCCCTTTCTCTGCTTTCTCGGTGGGGAGCGGTGCCGGCCACTGGCAGGTGCTGGGGGGTCGCTGTGCACCGAAACTAAGATCCCCGGTGCCGACTCCGCTCAGCGCACCGGGGTCAGAGCCAGTGCTGACTCCATGAGAAGGGCCCAAAGTCGGATGTCTCTTTCTTTCTTAGTTCTGGGTTTGAAGGACCTGCAGATTTTATAGCGGTTGCTAATGTGGGTTTTGCCCAGGCAGCGGAGGCAGTCAGAGTGTGGGTCACTCCTGGGCATTGAGCGCCTACAAGACTCTCACGATTTAAACCCCAGGGCCCTGGCATGCCCCGTCCCGAACTCTAACTAAACTACAACTTTTAACGAACTAACTGATATAGGTAGTACTGAGCAACGAACGAGGTTGGGAAGAGCTGCAGTGATGCACCGTCACTGGCGGCAGTGATGCACTGTCACTGGCGGCAAGAAGGAACTGAGGGTAGGGGGGGGCGCGCGGCTCCCCTTATAGCGCCCTATAGTGGCGCCACTCCAGGGGTCGCAGCGGCACTCCCCCCTACGGGTACTGCTGAGGGAAAAACTTCCGGCACCGGTGCACGTGGCGAACACGCACAGTTACTGTGGAATACACATGAGCAAGCACTCGAAGAAGAACTGGAATATGCTTTATGCAAAAGGCCTCTTGTAAGGTATCATTAGAAAGCTTATAATCTACTTAGTGTGTTCATCCTATTTGTATGAATGTATCATTCTTGTATCTGAAACTAGGAACATGAAGTATAATTCTGAGGTCCTATTGTAATTATGCAGAGTGTGGGCCATTAATGGTGGTTTGGAAGCTGGATGGCTCCCATTGACTAGGACATTTGGTTGTAAATGGTCTGTTTACTTGCAAACCTTCCGGTGTATGTGCGGGCCAGCCCTGGAAGAATAGAGGCTGGGGTCTCACAGGACATGTGAACATGTCACCTGATACTGGAATCCATCTTAAACCTGGTGCTTTTTCTTTTAGAAGGAGGGGTGGGAACCCAGAGAGACAAAAAGATTACCGCCTTGTGCCAAAGATATAAAAGGGGGTAGAACAGAACAAAGGGGGCTGCCTGTCATGAGAAAACCCCTAGTTTCCCACTAAGATGTCTGCAGGAACTTACAAGGACTGTACCAGGGGAAAGGATTGGGCCTGGACTAGGAAGGAGTCTAGTCTGTGAAAGCAGCTTATTGGAACATCTCTGAGGGTGAGATTTTACCTGTATTCAGTTTCTTAATGTATTAGGCTTAGACTTGTGTGTTTTTGCTTTATTTTGCTTGGTGATCTACTTTGTTCTCCCTGTTATTTGAAACCACTTAAATCCTACTTTTTATAGTTAAGAAAATCACTTTTATTAGTAAACCCAGAGTAAGTGATTAATAGCGGGGGCGGGGGGAGGGCAAACAGCTGTGCATCTCTCTCTATCAGTGTTATAGAGGGCGAACAATTTATGAGTTTACCCTGTATAAGCTTTATACAGAGTAAAATGGACTTATTTGGGGTTTGGATCCCATTGGGAGCTGGGTGTCTGGGTGCTTGAGGCAGGTTACCTGCTGAACAGTTTGTAGTTAAAGTCTGCAGCTTTGGGTGTGTGAACCAGACCTGGGTCTGTGTTGCAGCAGGCTAGCATATCTGGCTCAACAAGGCAGGGTTCTGGAGTCCCAAGCTGGCAGGGAAAACAGGCTCGGAGATAATTTCAGCACATCAGGTGACAGTCCCAAGGGGGTCTCTGTGACCGAATCCGTCACAATGGTCACCCTTAAAGACCTGCAACTGTCTTAGAAAATGCTTTAGATATCTTAACTTTACCCCAGTAACTGTAGTATTCCAGGTATTTCCTATAGTAAGTATAGAAAGTAGAAATGAATACTGCAGATACTGAGATAATTGCAGACACTTAGCTATTTTGCCTACTGTAATTCTGGAAAGTTCTTAAGGGTAATCAATGTATATACATATATTGAAGTATGCAAGACATAAAACCCAGGACCTCTTGAATACACAACTCTGTAGAACCAGCATGTGTTCCCCACCGACTTATAATACTTTACACAAAGCTCAGGACTGGAGATTAACTACCAATCTGATATATTACTGTCATAACTATAAAGGGAAGGGTAACAGCTGTCCTGTGTACAGTACTATAAAATCCCTCCTGGCCAGAGACTCCAAAATCCTTCTCCCTGTAAAGGGTTAAGAAGCTCAGGTAACCTGGCTGGCATCTGACCTAAAGGACCAATAAGGGGACAAGATACTTTCAAATCTTGGGGGGGAAGGCTGTTGTTTGTGTTCTTTGTTTGGGAGTGTGTTCGTTCTCGGGACTGAGAGGGACCAGACATCAATCCAGGTTCTCCACATCTTTCTAAACAAGTCTCTCCTATTTCAAACTTGTAAGTAAATAGCCAGACAAGGCGTGTTAGTTTTCCTTTGTTTTCTCAACTTGTAAATGTACCTTTTACTAGAGTGTTTATCTTTGTTTGCTGTACTTTGAACCTGAGACTAGGGGGGAGTCCTCTGAGCTCTTTAAGTTTGATTACCCTGTAAGGTTAATTTCCATACTGATTTTACAGAGATGATTTTTACTTTTTTTCTTTAATTAAAAGCCTTCTTTTTAAGAACCTGATTGATTTTTCCTTGTTTTTAAGATCCAAGGGGTTTGGATCTTGATTCACCAGGAGTTGGTGGGAGGAAGGAGCGGGGATGGTTAATTTCTCCTTGTTTTAAGATCCAAGGGGTTTGGATCTGTACTCACCAGGGAGTTGGTGAAAGGTTTCTCAGGCTTCCCAGGGAGGGAAATGGTGGCAGCGGAACCAGAGCTAAGCTGGTAGTTAAGCTTAGAAGTTTTCATGCAGGCCCCTACATTTGTACCCTAAAGTTCAAAGTGGGGATCCAGCCTTGACAATTACCATGATGATTAACCATGTTTTCAAGAATCATTGCCAAAATAGGGATTTAAACTAAGACATTCTGTGTTGTGAGCAATCAGATCAGTTATAGCAGGCTATCATTATGAAATTATTTTGCATACAGCAGATGGCTGTTTAATAGCATTATGCCATTTCTTAAAGAAAATATCTGTCGTTTTATATAAGCACAGTGAGAAGTTTTTTGTAAGGGGAGAAGGGGTTAGGGAGCTTGTGTGTTTTGTGTTGCTGGGGGGAAGGGAGGACTGGACAGAAGTAGTACAGATTTGTTGATATTGTTAATACTATATCCTTACACACTACAGTACACCCTTTCAAGGCAGCCAAATTTCCAATCCACTTCCTACAAAGACTGTGATATTACTTGTGGTCTATACATCGTTGAAATCAACAATAAAACTACATCTGGTCATGTGAGATGTTCTTTACTTTAGTACACCGTGACCCTTTCTGTAGCCCACCTGGTTTAT
Source organism: Malaclemys terrapin pileata (assembly GCF_027887155.1). Lineage (NCBI taxonomy): Eukaryota > Metazoa > Chordata > Testudines > Emydidae > Malaclemys > Malaclemys terrapin. The sequence goes on from NC_071509.1 coordinate 98,532,595, forward strand.
ATATTTTCTTTGTCCTGCTTTTACATTTTCTTTCCCCTCCAATGCTATTTCTATGATGTGACAAACAATGTAGCTGCAGGTCAGCTGAACTCAGCAAGTCCCATCAGTTAGAGCCTTTTCATTCAACACTGATTCTTCTCTCTTCTATCTATCTATTAAATGCCCACATCTAAGTATTCTGCACATTATATAGGAAAAATGTATTAAGTGGCAGCACATGTGATCTGGTGTGTTCTAACTAACTTGCCAGTGCCATATCTGTTTCTAGATTAGATCAGCAAAAAAGTGCAAAAGCCCCAAGAAAGTGAGATATAACCTCAGCAAACATACAGATCCATGCACAGTAGGGTCATCTTATTATTTTGTTCCATAGATGTGCACAGTGGTTTACAACTGGATAAAACACAACTGCCTTGCTTCTTGGAGCTACCTTCCAAGTAGCACAAATTATTTGATACTCAAAAAGGATGCAAACACAACATGTTGTTCATGAACCTCATAAAATCAACAACTAGCATCTATACGGTTATGTCAACCATCACTCCTTCTTTTACTGGAATGACAAAACCAAAATATAGAATATTGCATTTGAGTGCTATTTAAATTTTTCATGGGGCTTTGATGAAAAATGAATGGATACAGAGAGAATAAGAGTTAAAAATCACAGCTTTTGGTATTTTTTTCACTGGATTATCTCACTTCCCTTTGTAACCTTTTTACAAGAAATCTTACACACTACACAGGACCTGTCCTTTGGCCACATTGTTGCTTCTCATGTGCTGTTTCGGATTTCTAGAATATCAGTTATGCATAGTTAGTGTTTGCCTACAGTCTAGAAAATTTCATAACTATTTATCCATAATGAAAAATAAGTGTGTCAAAGCACACCCACTGAAGTTTAATTTGGCAACAAATCTTCCCTGGCATGAACACTGTCATATGAGTGAGGGAGAGGGAGAAAGATTCCCTCACCAAACACCCTTGTAGCCTAGGTCCAGGAGTTCAACACACCTCTAACAACTGAAGCCAAGGCAGGTGCCTTAGTTATGTTATTCATAAACATAACAAATAATTAATTTGGTGGGTTATTGCTCGGATGCTGTTCCATCCTGCCCTATGCTGTTCAAGATGATCTGTACAGCTTTAAAGAGAGGAGCTATACAGGGTATATGCAAAGACCTCAAGACTGATCATTCCATCCACGTCACCAGAAACATCCCCCTAATCCATGTGAAATAATTCTGTTCCATACAAGGATTGCTTTTCTTATGTCAGGCTTATCACACAAGGTTTCATTCTACTCTTCTGCACAGACATTTTACACAATGGAATTGGACTTTACCCAGCCTTCAAGGCAGATTTCAGGAATGACTTCCTTGGAGCATTAATCTGCCACACAGATGACTTACTCTTTTCCAGAAATATTAATAGCTATTTACTATAGTAAATGATGCTGCTTTAACTAAGGAACAAAACAATCAAATGCAAGACCCACCCAAACCATAGTATTTAAACAACAACAAAAATAATGGTCAATCTAGGCCAGATCGCAAAGGTCTTTTGTCTGACTGTGAGATGGGGTGCCATCTCAACTGATGGTATCTCTCAACTTACACAGCACAGAGGAAGGAGTGGATTGGAAAGGCTCAGACTCATGCGAGTGACTCTGTGAGTTTACATTTTCCATGGACTTGGCCGCTGAATTGATGGAAAGAAACACAACATATGAACAAACAAAGATGAAGAGGTAGAGCATGATCAGAATCCTCAGTAGACACTGACAGCAGGAGCGGCTGCTGGGGCACAGCAAAGATGGTGACCAGTGAGATGAAGAAGCAATGGAAGAAGAGGAGTGGTGAGCAGAACATAACCTCTCCATGTCACCCTCCTTTTTGAAAGCTGTATGTGGGGCATGGAGATGTGAGGAAAGAAAAAAAAGAAGGCCAAAAAAACAGTAATTTAATCACAAACAAATTGATAAAATATCTGAACACAAAAATCACATTAACAATGCATTTTAGGGAAATGAGGATTGAGGTCAAGGAAAAGGAGACAGTGGTATCAACAAATGTCTCTGTTCAGATGCCAGTGCTAAGTGTCAATCCCTTTAATTGGATACTGTGATGTAATTGGTTTGAAAAGAGCCATACTCTTATATTCTTTGGGTCTGAAAAGACTAGTTTTGTGAAAATAATAAGTAAGCTAAACAACAAACAATATATAATTCAACCTGCTTAATTTAAATTGGTTTATTCATAGAATTTTAAACCAGAATAAAATGAATTCAAATTAACAAATCATATGTAAGCATTTCCTAAATGGATTACATATAAAAGGTACCCACCATATGGACAAATTGAGCAGCACAGATGAACCAGAATTTATCTGCTTTGAAAATGCCCTGAAGCTCAGCACTTTTGCCTATGGGAAATCAATCCATCCTCAGGGACAAACCATCATGAGAAATCTAGATATCCAGACCATTTCACATTCAACAAATCACCTCTCTAAAGCTTAGGTGTATTACTGGCAAAAATAAAGAAGGTATTCTACAATATTAGTGAGAAAACATATCTACCATTCTTACACTGGAGAGATGCTGTTGATGTGTTTGGGCCTCATAATCTACCTTCATAAAAGGAGGAGAAATCCCACAGGTATTCCTGTCAGATGCCCTTTACTGAGCTAAATTTGAAAACTCATCTTCATTTCCACAGCAGCAATTATTTCCAGGTCCCTTTACTACTACTTGGATGTCAACATAATCTATAGTTACAGTGATGTCCTTATGTGTCCAAGTGCCCTAAACTGGTACAAAGGGTTCCATGCACAACATTTGTCCCAGTATATATTTTTAGAAGTCTTGCGCTTTACCATTGTCTTATAAAGAAAGTTTCTATTAAAAATTCACTTTTAAAAACACATACCTGTACATGGCTATGGTTTGATGACCTACATTTAGTTGCAGTATTATTTTTAAATGGAAACTATTACATTAAAATGTATGAAAAATGAACTCTTGCTCTGGTTTCACTGCCTCCAAATTACAGAAATACCTCCCTTCTAATACAAACCAATAGCATAAGGCCCTGACATACAACGTTAGAATATGCCCTGCACGTCTCTGATCAAGTCAAGGAGTAAGAAACTGCGCTTGAAGACAGATTTGTGAAAGCAGAACTCAGGCTGCTTTTTAAAATATTCAAACCTCTTAACTAACCACAATGCCTATATACATTCACACACGCACACATGCACGTGCACACACATGGTCTGCATAAAAGGAATCCTCCAGGAAAATTAAGTCTTGCACAGATTCATAGTGCCCACATATCTGTAATGCTGTCTGTAAACACTCAAATTAATAACCTTCGAAATAAACAAATTAATTGACGACAAATTAAAAGATTTGTGCGTATCACAAGTTGAGTATATCCCACTGCATTCTGGTTGCTGCTCCATATGTGTGCAAATGGGTGGGGTAGGGGAAGACCTATGTATATGTGCACAAGAGAAAACCACAATTCTGCTGCCTGTTCAGTTTGTGCACAGTGTAAAAAGAATGGGGGCATGTTAAGTACCTTCAAGCACTTGTAACACTCTAAAGTGGGCATGCCAGGTTAGGAGTGGGCCCAGAACATTTTTACATATGCTGCATCTCTAGAAATAAGCCGGGTGTAACTTCTCAGTGTGCTCTTCCCAGAATCCCCGAAGGCATCCTAACTTTTTCTCTTCTCCATAGGCAGAAAGTTTCCAGCCTTAGCCTCTATTGTGGTCAGCCTCTACAAATCCCTTAAAGTGGCAGTGACTACAAAAGTCACAATATATTAGCAAGATATGCCAGGTTATGGGACCTTGCATAATGCAAAGCTGCTGTTCCCCTGTCTCATTCTAGTAGTCAGAACAAGTGGATCCCATCACCTTTAATCCATGATATAAAATAGTTTGAATATCACTTCAAGGGATAGAAGGAATAACGGGTATAGACAAAGAGGTGCTGCCAGGAGCAACCCTAGGAACAGGCAAACACAAATATACTCAAACTGGCTGAAGGTTTATATTTGTTATTTAAATGAATAATAAATAAATTAATAATAATAATACTCCCTATATTGGACTAAGTTTGTGTACTGTGTTAGGAGCAGGATGGGAATCATAGAATCTCAGGGTTGGAAGGGTCCTCAGGAGGTCATCTAGTCCAACCCCCTGCTCAAAGCAGGACCAATCCCCAACTAAATCATCCCAGCCAGGGCTTTGTCAAGCCTGACCTTAAAAACCTCTAAGGATGGAGATTCCACCACTCCCTAGGTAACCCATTCCACTGCTTCACCACCCTCCTAGTGAAAAAATGTTTCCTAATATCCAACCTAACCTCCCACACTGCAACTTGAGACCATTACTCCTTGTTCTGTCATCTGCTACCACTGAGAACAGCCTAGATCCATCCTCTTTGGAACCCTCTTTCAGGTAGTTGAAAGCAGCTATCAAATCCCCCCTCATTATTCTCTTCTGCAGACTAAATAATCCCAGTTCCCTCAGCCTCTCCTCATATGTCATGTGCTCCAGCCCCCTAATCATTTTTATTGCCCTCTGCTGGACTCTTGCCACATTTTCCACAATTTTTCCTTCTTGTAGTGTGGGGCCCAAAACTGGACAAACGGGAATGATCATGTCCCTCCATTTGCTGGCAATGCTCCTACTTATACAGCCCCAAATGCTGTTCACCTTCTTGCAACAAGGGCACAATGTTGAGACATATCCAGATTCTCGTCCACGGTAACCCCAAGGTCCTTTTCTGCAGAACTGCTGCCTAGCCAGTCGGTCCCTAGTCTGTAGTAGTGCATGGGATTCTTCCGTCCTAAGTGCAGGACTCTGCACTTGTCCTTGTTGAACCTCATCAGATTTCTTTTGGCCCAATCCTCCAATTTGTCTAGGTCCCTCTGTATCCTATCCCCACCCTCCAGTGTATCTACCACTCCTCCCAGTTTAGTGTCATCTGCAAATTTGCCGAGGGTGCAGTCCACGCCATCCTCCAGATTATTAATGAAGATATTGAACAAAACCAGCCCCAGGACCGACCCTTGGGTCATGCCGCTTGATACTGGCTGCCAACGAGACATGGAGCCATTGATCACTACCCATTGAGCCCGATGATCTAGCCAACTTTCTATCCACCTTATAGTCCACTCATCCAGCCCATACTTCTTTAATTTGCTGGCAAGAATACTGTGGGAGACCGTATCAAAAGCTTTGCTAAAGTCAAGGAATAACACGTTCACTGCTTTCCCCTCATCCACAGAGCCAGTTATCTCAACATAAAAGGCAATTAGGTTATAGTCAGGCATGACTTGCCCTTGGTGAATCCATGCTGATTGTTCCTTATCACTTTCCTCTCCTTGGAGTGCTTCAAAATTGATTCCTTGAGGACTTGCTCCATGATTTTTCCAGGGACTGAGGTGAGGCTGACTGGCCTGTAGTTCCCTGGATTTTCCTTCTTCCCTTTTTTAAAGATGGGCACTACATTAGCCTTTTCCAGCCATCCGGGACCTCCCCCGATCGCCATGAGTTTTCAAAGATAATGGCCAGTGGCTCTGCAATCACATCAACCAACTCCTTTAGCACCCTTCGGATGCAGCGCAGCCGGCCCATGGACTTGTGCTCGTCCAGCTTTTCTAAATAGTCCTGAGCCACTTCTTTCTCAGGAATGATACCTGCTGAGTCTAATAGGAACTTGTACAGTATTCCTGAACAGACTGATGCTAAACAATGAGAAAAACAACATCAGAAGAGGATTCCTCAAGTCACTGCTTCCATTCAGAACTCTTCATAATCTGCCCCAATATATATGTATCTTATCAGGTATTCTACTGGAACACACAAGCAAACTTTTATTGCTGCACTGTAATTAACTGGCAAAATGTTAGAGAGTCCCTCCAGCAGCAATGTTAATGAAACACGGACATTTCAAAATTTTTCATTTTCAATCAACAATACATCAGCTCCAGTTAGATCAGCTATTCCACATATTTATTCTCCATCAAATTATTAAATGGTATTTTGCATTTTATATCTCAACAGCCTCAGTGACAATAATATTCTTCATTATCCTTTGGGGCAAGAGGGATAAGTGGGTCCACAAAAGGGTCACTAAAATGTAGGAACCAATAGTGCCTAACAGGGACAACCCTGAGTAAAGAGTTGTGCCAAAGTGGGAATTTGTGGAAGAACTGTGACTCAGAGAGCCACAATGCTTCCTGGAGCTCCCCAACATGCAGAGGAGCTTGTCTCTTCACAGGTACAGCTTCCACTCTCCCTGCACACTCACCTCCTTCCTGCCCACTATGTGGTGATTACACCTGCAAGGGCGCAAGGAGGGAGAAGACTCCACACTCTGGGCAGGGGACCTCAGGAATAGCAAATGGGCCTGCCACTATCTGTAGGCACAGTCATCTTGTGCTCTCTCCACCTAATGGTACTGACTAGACTTTGTGTAGGCTGTACAACACAGCAGCATTATTGAGGTGTTTCAGATGTTTATTGTTCTCCCTTGAGAAGACTGCTTCGTGACTCCTGATAACACTTTTGTAATTAAGGTCATTAACAGGAGTTCTCTTATGTCCTTCAGCCAATTTTCCACTTTTCTCTTTAATTTAACCAGGACACAGATGACTTCTATGGGATCAGGAGCAATGGAGACCATTCCAAGGACAGGACAGCTTAGAAAATAAACAGCTATCAAGCCCTTGCTGCTCTGCCCAACAATGTTGCTGCTTAGTTTCTATTGCATTTGTTAACTGCTCCGTAGCAGAACCAGGAGCAGGACCACTCTCTCTTCTAACCTAGAATGTATTGTTATTATCCTTCATATCAGGAAACAGTGAGTATAAAGGGTATATAAACCTTTGTTAATTTTGATATTAAACAATCAAATAAACAATCTTAAGCAAAACATTTTTTATTTACGTTCTCTTATAACTGCATTCCTGGATGAGCTAAGTTTCCAACAAACTTTTATAGTTAAATTATAAACCCAAGAAAATATGGGCGTATTATATGGTATTATCTCTAATCATCAACATGGCATTATCTCTAATAGTGCAGAGGCTCAGCTATAATTAAATTATATAGTTAATGAGGTTAGTTGCTAAACTACACAGAATGGTTTGAAGGAGGATATTACGAATAAAATAAATTACACTGCAACTATTTTTCTTCACATCAATTGCAGATAAACTTAATTGTTCTTCAAGCTATTGCTTTCCATTAACTGAAATCATTATCATTATGCTGTTATTTAAACTGAGAAGTTACTGATTGCCAATATACCTGAAGCATGCTCAAGTCAAGGTAAATCACACACTAAAATTTTGAGAACAGAAGGCAACATCAGTGACTTAATTAAAGTTAGTTCTAGATCATATACTACTACAAAGCATAATCTACAATTAGATTGTAATTAGCTATGCATGTGTGTGAACCTGAGGGGAAGAGAGCACAGGAAATCTGCTCCCCACCCCTTGTACAACGCGTGAAAAAATTTACCCAAGTGCAGAGGGCCAGCGTAAGCCCTATGAACCTCTTGAGCGGTTCCAGTCTCTCCAGATGTAGTGGAAAAGGGAGTGGAGAGAACAATAGGCAGTGTTAACACTGCTGAGCAGGCGTAAGGAGTACACATGATGAAACCTTTCCAAGATAGTAGGAGGGGTCTTCTCCCATGGGTACTCAAAAAAGTCTATAATGCCTCATGCTAGGGCAATGCACATCCCTGCCTCTCCTACTGAGTGGTTGTGGCTTTACAGTCACAATCTAGTATTCAGTGAAACTCTGAGGACATTTGCCCTGGTTTTGATTAGGACTATCACTCCCTTGACAAGTGAGGGGTTAACTGTAACAAAGCTCCCAAGATCCCATTTACTGCTACAGCTAGTATCAAGTCATCTGCATTTTTGAAATCTCATTGTAGTCTGAAAAGTCGTTATGTGAAAAAGGCACATCTTGTTAGGTTTTACATCTGCTCCATGTGCATACAGAATTGTATCTGTTGCCTTCAATGACTAACAACTTCTTAGTACTTTGTTCCCTGTGTTTTACCTGCAAAGTCAACACAGCTAAGAAAGAGTGAGCTACTGATTCAGCTGGGAGAGACGATTATATTCCTTCTGACAAATCATCAGCACAATTGTTTTCTAAGTTCCAATTCTAGCGCTAACAAGTTATACTTGGGGGATCTCATTGTCTTCTTGAAGGCAATAAGGTTCCACAAGCACCATCGATGAGATAATTTTCTTACTGGTGATGTTGCTTGAGAAGAAAATAACCAACCTTGATTTTCAGGCCTACGATTCATTTTGCAAGGCTGAGAGTTAGAAAAAATTTTTTTTACTTGTAAAATGAACATATTTGGTATTAGAGAGGCAAGGTGGATATTAGAGAGCCACCTTGTCTCTCTAATATCCTGTGACCAACACAGCTATAACAACATTGCATACATATTTGGCATGGAAGTAAATGAGAAATGAAAAATGGGGACTCCATAATATACTTTTTACAGAATCAAACCACACTTCAAGAAAATGGATTTAACCTATTCCAAAATTAAGTGTTAATTTTGGCTTTCTAAAATATCTCCTACTGGAGTATCCACTATAATTCCCATAGTCTCTGCAAATATTTTTTATCATGACTGAAGCAAAAACAATAAAACTACATGGGCCAGGAGAACAATTTGATAAGTGACATCATGGAAGTGAGAATTTTCCTTTTTTGAACATGCCTTCTGCTGAAGTTCAAGAGTATTTTTATGACCTTTTTACATACTGCCCTTTCTTCTGTAGCTCTTCCCTACATACCTACCATGCCCTCATACACTTGTTCTGTGTGCTACAGACATCTGAAACACCCCGAGACCTACGTAGAAAAAACATGGGACTTTGTTTTTTATTTACACTTAATGTCATGTGATGACCAACTTGTGTTACCTGTATTAACCCAACAACTTTTTTCAGGGATTTCTTTCTTTTGGAAACAGTGAGAGTATAAAAACAAAATCTAACTACAGTACTTCATTTAGGCCTCTTCTTTATTTTCAAGTGGACAGTGACACACTAAGCAAACCTGTACAATTGGGAATTTTCTGGAGCTATACTGGTTTCTAAAATAACAGGGCAAAAGGAACTTCTGTATTCTGCATTACAAGTCAATAATTAGATTGTTCAGCCATCTCTGACTACTGCATCAAGGGTAGTATGATGTTCATCCTCCAATCTTCTAACTGTGTTCTTCTCCACCATGTGTGAGACCATCTGCATCCCTACCACACAATGGTGGTGAAGATTGGGCTAAAACACTATACCACAGACATGCTCTGAGGATTGGGTTAAACCAAATTTCTGCATTGTGGCAGCCACTCTGCCTTTTCCTCTCAGCAGTCTGTTAAGACTAGTCCATGATCTACATCCAAGGTCGCAAATAAGTAGATGTAACTCAGGGCCGAAGTTTGCCAGCACGCCTGCCCTTCTGTTCCAGAGTAGCTGCCACTCTATGAAGAAACAGCAGTTGGCCCTAATGTGCCATTGTTCATTTGAGATTGGCACTGGGCTGGCAGCATGAGACATTTTCCCTATGCTAAGAGGGAGGTTTATTCCTGGTTTTTGTAACTCTAAAGTTTTGCCTAGAGGGGAATCTTTTGTGTTTTAACTCTTACTACCCTGTAAAATTATCTTCCATCCTGATTTTACAGAGGTGCTTCTTTTACTTTTTTCTTTATAATAAAGTTCTGTTTTTAAGAACCTGATTTGTTTTTAGTGTCCTAAAAACCCAAGGGTCTGGTCTGTGCTCACCTTGTCTACCTATTTGGTTGGTATATTACTCTCAAGTCTCCCCAGGAAAGTGGGTGAAGGGGCTTGGGGGGATATTTTGGGGAAACAGGAACTCCACGTGATCATTTTCCTGAACCTTTGTCTAACTCACTTGGTGGTGGCAGCGATACCATCCAAGGACAAGGAATTTGTGCCTTGGGGAAGTTGTTAACCTAAGCTGGTGAAATATAAGCTTAGGGGGTCTTTCATACGGGTCCCCACATCTGTACCCCAGAATTCAGAGTGGGGAGGGAACCCTGACACACGTGTAGGTGTTTTCTTTGGAAGTGGGTAGATCTCCTGATAGGAAGTATGGGTTGCTTATTTGCACCTGTTGTCAGATTTGTATTCAGCGGGTTGTTTTCATTCCTCATAATCCTCCACAGTTTTATGGGAGCTATAGGTGCCACCACATATAAATTAGATGTTAAAGTACAGCAGAGACGACCACTAATGATGTGTGGTTGTGTTCATCTCCGAATCAATGAGATGCATATGCCAACTTCTGTCCCAAATTGTTGCATACTACTCTACTGATGCGAGAATACCAGCCCGGGAATGAGGTGAATAGAACATTTGCCTCGGCTTCCAGGAGGTTCCTGCTAGCCTCTGGATCAAGGCAGTGCAGGAAGTAAACTTTTACTTTAAATGTTCTAAATGAGACTGGTATGTTAGGCCAAGGTCCAATTTGACTCTTCAGTTAGTGACCTCTGGCTGGAAAGGGAGTGAACGATCCTCAACACAAATTGTAAGGGGCCGATTGGCCAGGCAATTATTCAGATGGAAGGTTGCAGCCACCTTCTTAAGACTCATTTAATGCAAGTCTCCACTGATGAAGCTAAGTAGCCAGAGCGTTCATGTCCCTGCTGAATCACTCTTAGATATTTTGTAGATTACTACCCATGTTGGTAGGTCATAAGTATATATGTTGACAAGGAGAGGCACTAGAATGGATCCTTGCAGGAGCGCATTACGAAGACTCCAAAGCCAAATGATGGTCTCCAGCTTGCAAGATGAAGCTCCATTTTGTTATTTCCATGATGAACCACACCATAGGCTTACAGGAAATAGTCTGCAGAAACTTAGTGGTCAGCCCCACATGCTAGACAGTGTTGAATGCAGCTGACAAGCCTGCCAGAACGGCACAAAGGCATGTTCAATATCTTGTGTTAGGTGATCTTAGGTGCACCATCTGTCAGGCTCTAGGTTCTAGGCAGTCAGGCCTGGTGGTTGGAGTAGTGGTTGAGGACGGGTACCAAGAGTCAAAGCTGGAGGCAGAGTCAGGACCAGCTGAGGGCAGTGTTAAACCAGAATCCAGGGACGGGCCATGGATAAGAACTGGGGTCAGAGTCCATAGATAAGCCAAATCAGGATTATAGTCGGAGTCCGGATGTAGGTCAAAGCAGGGCTGGAGTCAGTCCAATGGTCTAGGGGGGAGAAGGCAGGGGCAGGGCTGGAGTGGGTCAGAAACAGGGCTGGAGCAAGGTTGGAATAGGGTACAGACAAGTCTGAAGTGGGCTGGAACAAGGCTTGGGCAAGGCTGGGGCAGAAACAGGGATAGGATTGAAGGCAAGCTCAAACCTTAGGGCACCTGTAACACTGCGAGGCAGCAGGAGAGTTCCTAGCTGAGTAGTGATGTTGAACAGATTAAGGCTGTGTCTACACTGCTACTTTCAGCGCTAAAACTTTAGTCGTTCAGGGGTGTGAAAAAACACTCCTGAGGGACAAAAGTTTTAGCGCTGAAAAGTGCCAGTATAGACGGCGCTTTATCGCCGGGAGCCTGGCTCTCGGTGATAAAGCTACCACCGCTTGTTCAGGGTGGGTTTTTTTTTTTTTTTAAATTGCCGGGAGAGTTCTCCCTTGGCAATAAAGTTTGTCTACACTGCCCATGTCACAGTGCTGCCGCGCTGTAACGTCGGCAGTGTAGGCATCCACTCTCACTGCAAGTTAGGGCAATACCTGTGCCTGGGGGGTAATTTGACCTCAGCCCTGCTCAGGGATAGGCATGCCTGAGTGATGAGTCATTGCAGGCTCTGCTTTGAGGGATAAGTTGGTGTAGTTGAGTTGCCCCAGCATGCCTTTGAGATGAGTCACTGAAGGCTCTGCTGGAGGGGTGAGTCTTTGTAGCTGAGTGAACAGCCCTGGTCTGTCTACGGGTTTGCCTTACATTCTCCTTGTCTGAAGTCAGCCTGAACAAAGGGCAGTTGTGGCTTGATAACCTCACTGATGTGCATCAGAATCAGTCTCTCTCAGAATCATAAGCTTATATGTAACACAACGGAGAGAAATGGGTCAATAGCTCTTAAAATCTTCCAATGCTTCTCCTGGTTTTGGAATGGCTATGACCTTTGCCCTGTGCCACATTTTTGGGATGCTGTTGTCCTGGAATCATCAATTAAGGAATTTGAGCAGCAAGTAAAGAAGGAAGGTGAGCCTAGGTGAAGAAGGAACTCATGTGAGTATTATCCAGGCCTCTGGGGAACGTGTCTACTGCCTTCTTGTGACATCCCCATGAATAGTGCACAGCAAAACGAAAGTCAATGAAGTGTTGAACACAGGCAAAGAGCAAAATGAACTGCATTTTAATGCGCACATTTTGAGTCTGAAAAGGTCTCTTCAAGTGTCAACTTGTTCAGTGGAGCTAACAGAGCAGCGTATAATTATGAATATGATTTTGAGCTTCTACAGCATCTGTGGTTAATTCTGGATAATTTATTTCCCCCCACCCACACTATATTAATAGTAAATATTTATACTACAGTAGCATCCAAAAGCTCCAATTGGGATTGGAGCCCTATTGTGTTGATTGCTGTACAAACACAGTAGAGAAAATCCCTGCCCTGAAAGGTTTACAACCCTAAACACATCTAATGGCTCATTTACACCGTAAATGACTACAATAAATGAATCCAAAGCACCTGCAGGAAATAATGGAAGCATTTACATTGCCACAGTGTTTTAAATATTTTCCAAATTTTTTCATTTTTGATCGTAATGGGGAGTCAAAGGAACTGCACCAACAATCTATCATGGATCAAAAAAACAAACAAAAACACCCCAACCTTACCTTACTGCAAATGACAATACTTTCCAAAATTAAATTTCATTAAATTAAATTTCAATTACATTCGGGAAGAAATTCTAAATCTCACTTTCCGAGCCTCTGCTGCTTTGGAGGAAAAAGCAATACACGGTTTGTTGGAACTAACCAGTATTTTTCAGAGAAATTTGTTTAGCTGTCTTTCAAAGAAGAGAATGTGAAATATTTAGCTACATTAATATGTGGATGAAAGCTTGCAAACTGGCTTATTTTTGAATTTGCACAAAGTTACATAGAGCTATTTAATTGTGATCATCTCCAGTGCCTGATTTTGAAATGTCAAGATTAACTGGCTGTTTAAAAATAGTTTTCCCATTATTCTTTTGCTCAGTAATCGGGAACAAAAATATTATTAATAATGAGATTGTGCTGCAAAAGGTGTGATCGCACACTGTGCTGGGTGTTTTTCTGATAGCCTTTTACTTAAATAAAAGGAAAAATTAAATAAAGGTTTGACTGCTTCATTACCCATTTGTTTATTAGGCCTTCTGATGAGGTTTTCGGTAATACCTGTTTGAGAGGAACTGGGCTGGTGAGATCACAGTCACATGAACTTGCAGGGACCAAAATACCTTGGAGTCATCAGGTAAGTGTCATATATTTCACGGGACTTGTAGAGGAGTAGTTATATAATAGCACCACACATGTTCCCTGGGATTTACTTAGAAATGTTGGAATGCTATTTTGTGTGAATTGAGTATTGGTGATAGGAAGGGGAAGTAAACAGGACGTTCTAAAGGGTGGGACAAGAAGCATTCTTAAGCTTGGATAGTTCCATCTGCTTTGCACAGCACTGAGTTCAGCCTAATATATTCAGGTAGCAGTGAATGCTGGATAGTTCCAATTACATTTTAAGGTAGGTGTGTTTTGAATCCATATAAAAGTTTTTCCCAAAGGGTGGAGCACACTCCCCTTGGCGGGGTGTGGGGGGAGAAAGGCATGAAGGATTAGCCAGAAAGGTAGGCAGCAGACAGTCCTCCCATTTTTCTCCAGAGGATCAGCTTTCATTGGGGGAAAAATGTGTCTAGCTATTACATTTCAACAGAAAACCTTCAGTACATGAAGATGAGCTTAACCAATTGTCTTCCTGCGTTTGCAGGGAGCATGAAACAACCACTCTAAAGTGTGAACTGCCTCATTCCTTTCAGTGGGAGCTAACTCCAATAATACTTTAAACATCAACACTGTTCACTAGTTCATTGCTCAAAGCACATAAGAAAGGAAAGAAAGTTACTTAGTTAATCAGTACCATTTGGATAGTGGAGGAAACTTACCCCAGGTTATATGGACAGGCACCTTATGTTTATGTTCCCCCTTCCGAATGGGGCATGGAGCTGGGATTATCTGTTAGTATCAGTTGCTACACTTCATTCCATCAATTCCACAATATTTCAGGGACTGGGCACTGATGGACCTGTCATCATCCTCTTTTTTTATAACTAAGTTTTTCTCTGGAGCCTACATAGGTATTTCTATCTATTGTTTGAGATGAATGATCCTGTTGAAGTGATAATATACCAAACCATACAACACTGCTTAGCAGGAGAACATTGTTACTTGACCCTGGGATAAAATTTTATAGCACACAAAATAAAAGTGAAACAGAAGCTATATACCTCATTAAGCAAAAGAACTCTGTCTAAAATAGACAATATGTAGGATATCACCAGGTTTACTGATGTTCATTTGAATGCCAGATAGTAGGACACTCCATTGTTTATGAAATAATTATTTTATCTTGTATTTCTTATTACATTTCTGACTTGGAGATACTCATGAGTCCTAAAGCATTACATTATCAGTCCCTTACTCTGGCAACACCAGTTACTTTATCAAACAAGGACATTGCATGCTCCACTATCCAGAAATAAAACAACAGTTTACCAAACATGATTTGAGCAACTGCATCCACTGAATTTGTTTCATATTCTAAAATGTTCTCTCACAGTCTTGAAGCTATTGAAAACTCCAGCATCTTTGAATCTATATTTTAATGCATATTTCTGCTAATAAACACTTTAATAGTGACACCCACAAACATAACACTTCTAGTATAGTACAGAGCAAAACCAGCCCAACACTCTAATGCAGGGGTCGGCAACCTTTCAGAAGTGGTGTGCCGAGTCTTCATTTATTCACTCTAATTTAAGGTTTTGTGTGCCAGTAATACATTTTAACGTTTTTGGACGGTCTCTTTCTAGAAGTCTATAATATATAACTAAACTATTGTTGTATGTAAAATAAATAAGGTTTTTAAAATGTTTAAGAAGCTTCATTTAAAATTAAATTAAAATGCAGGGAACCCCGGACCTGGGCAGTCTGAGTGCCATAGGTTGCCTACCCCTGCTCTAATGGTTAATTAACTGAGAAATCCCTCTTTTTCTTACCACTTCCCCTCTTATTTTTCATCATGTCCCTTCTTATTCCTGTCTCTGTTTTGTGGATCCACTATAGCTAAAATTTTGTACTTAAAGCTAAAAACCAATGTCTTGTATGAAACATATAACACACAAGCTGAATATACTGGTTTTAAACCCACAAAATGTTATTAAAATAAGAATGAATAATGTCACAGCAAAGAATTCAAAAAAGAAAAAAAAAAACTAAAAAAATAACCAAAAAGATTACAAAATTAAGAAGATTATTGTGCAGAAAATTGAAAAGAAAAGAAAAAAGTGACTGAAGTTAAGACAATTATAGGGCCAGAATACAAGAGAAGCACAAAAAAACACTGGCATCTGAACAGAAATGTTTTATAAATGTTGATCTGAAAAAATGCATTAAAAACACATGAATTAAAGCAAGCAAACAAAAAAAAATTCAAAATACCATATACAAAATGAAATCTAAAATAATATTAAATGCCATTAGTTTTTAAATCTACACTTACTACTGCCATAACTATAATTTTAAATGAGAAACTTCCTTATTCCAAAATGCTACAGAGATGGTACATGTAAAAGTTAAACTATCAAAGTCAGAACTTAACATATAGAACTTCAGCAATGAACATGATTTTCAAAAATAATAGTATGTTCTCCTTGGATTATTTAGGAACTCCCTCCATCTGACATATTAACAAAAGTTAATAAAACCTACTGAAATATATGCATGTAGCCATGATTTTGCCTTTCCAACTGTTAATCATACCTTTCACATCTTCATCTTCAATAGTCGTATTGGAACTTTCTGTTGACTCCTGTTGAGAAGTAAATATAAGTGAAATGCATAAAGTGACCTAGCATATTATTCATGCACCTATGAAAATTACACTTGGTATTGTACAGATCATGCAAAGCCTTGAAGCAGGCTATGTGGATGTAATTCACAAACAAATGGCCACAGGGATTGAGATGTTTGTACCTGAAACTAAATGTCAATAATTTTCATCCATTTCAAATGGGAACATTTTTATTAAGCGTATTTCTGGCTGTCCAGTTTTTGAATGTCCATGGATGTACGGGGAAATATAAAAATATCTTCATGAAAATGAGTTAGTTTTTTTTTTTTTTACTTTCTATTAGACAGAGTATGTCTGAACTGTTATATGAATTACGTCAGTCAAATATTAGAACTTGCCATTTTAAGCTTAGTGAATATCAACTGTGTAAAATAAGTCATTCCATTTGAGCTTTTAAGTATAAAGTAAGAAGAATGCTGCATTTCACAATTTACAGTAATTCTTCTGCTGATATAAGAACTGATGCAATAAACTGAAAGACACCCATTTATTTCAATAAGAATTGGGTCAAACCCATGATTGCATTTTTATATTCTCCTTGTACCAAAAATTTTGAAAGAGAGAGCAAGTTACTGGAGAGGCCCACAAGAATGCTCCTAGATCATCTAAGATATCTTTGAAGAAATATTCTTTAACCAACCAGCCACACAAAGGAATGACTTGTCCATCAGACAGTTGTATTGAAATCTTTGCAGTGTTAAAAGGCAAGGCTACTTATCACAATTTTTATAAGATATTAAAAATGTGAAAAATTAGGGAGCACACTTAAAAGGACACTGTCAAAGCTAGTAGGCAAAAAATGTGACCTTCTCTTTTTCTCCTAATTTTTTTTGTAGAAGATCTATCTTTATGATTTTTAAAAATAAATGCTTTGTTGCCAATAAAAAAAGTAAAAAATACTTTTACAGCAGCGAAATACTCATAGCCAGTTTACTTCTGAGACAGAAGGGAAAAAAATAAGATTTGTTTCAAGCTTCCAAAGAGTTACTATACACATTAATTAATTAAATGAAAAATCACAAAACATCTAACAGTGTCCTTTTGTCTACTATGATTTCACAATGACAAGTCAAAGAAAAGTTTCAGAATGGTTAATGCATTATTCAAATGTAAAAGAACAAAATTATATGCATCAATAAACAAACTACACTAATCAATCCACACATACAAACCAAGCTAAATAAACCATCATGCTTTTCCTATTGTGAATGGTGTTAGACTATTCACTCCACACAATGGACATACCATGCTCTATCATATATAGTATCTAGAAGAAAATAAAAACCACACACACACACACACACACACAAGCAGGAAACATCATGCACAAGCTCACACGAGAGATGTGCCAGTAATATGGAAGCATCCACTCCAGTTGTCATGCTAAAATATTTGTTTTTGCAGATAATGAAATTTAATAGTAACTTTCCCCATAAGTGGTTTTCCTGTCCATGTTATGACTTTTTGGGATATAAAATATCTAAATTGCTATGAATATATAATAAAGTCAAGTAGATGTAGTCATGCCAAAGAGCTCCAGTGTTTTGGTTTTTTGTTTCCCTTTGCTGAGCTT
This sequence comes from Malaclemys terrapin pileata, assembly GCF_027887155.1. Lineage (NCBI taxonomy): Eukaryota > Metazoa > Chordata > Testudines > Emydidae > Malaclemys > Malaclemys terrapin. The sequence continues at coordinate 98,550,366 of NC_071509.1, forward strand.
TAGTAAAGATTTGACTAAAATTAAAATGATGGCGGTACACTACCTATTAATAAAACATGGGAGATGAAATATGGACCAGGGGTGCAGAGAGTAGTTGGTACAGGAGTGAAATGAGCATCACAACTTATTCTTACCCACAAAGTATAAAATAAATAATCAAACGAAGAAGAGATACGACTACAAATATGCACAGTTAACACTTTTTCCATGCTTGTGAAATGCCTGCCTCTGATATTTTCCACTAAGACTCAAACCTTTGCAAATACAGTGTTGAGTGATCACAAGTAATTACACTAGATAAATGTGACAACAATCCTTTGGGAACTTTAAAATTCTCAGCATACCCATTTATCTGTTTAAATAAGTGAAATCTGCATATGAAAACTAGGAACATGTATCACAAATGACAATATTCCCTAACCCTTTTCAAGTCCACGCAGGGAGAAAAAATTACCAAACGTTATAGAAACCAGATACCAAACACAACCATCACAGCACACAGAAAAAAAAATGAGAAAAATGCATCAAATCAAGATTTATGAATTCAAAAGAGCTTCTTGCCACTTCAAGTGTTAGCTTCTTTTGAAACTGCAAGATGATGTTATGGAGTAAATCAAAAGTTCCATGCAGAAGACATGTCACAGTATGATGCATAAGCATGCTGAGAAACAACAGATGGAAACGGTTCAAAATATGCCTTCATCTTTAGTGAAAGCTTCATACACAAGTCTTAAAAATAACCTCACTATACTCTCTTCTGAACACAATGTTCCTTTGTTTTTTTGAGAACTTAAAGTTCTTGCCTGAAGCAAGAGATGTACAACACACCATGGACCTGGTTCCTCAGGGTGCTGGGCGCTCTCATCGCCTACAGACATCCACAGGAGCTGAGGGAGCCAGCAGCTAGGAAGAAAGCATTCAGCGAGAACAAGCCACAGATGAATTAGGCCCAAGAGGCACCAGGTGCAACAGATCCAGGAATGAGATTTTCCTTACTAAGCTCCGGGTAATGGGCACATTCTGGCTTAGAATAGTGGATGAAATGTGCACTTTGGAAAAGCAAGATGGAGCTGATTCTTTCTGAATACCTTATTTCCATCAGGGTTGTGGATTACTGTAGTTTGGGGCTCCTGAGTGAGAACAAAATAAAGAGAAAAACAGTTCTCATTGGTAAATACATTCACATTAGTGTGAGGGAGCGCGAGAAGAGCCAGCAGACAAGTGCTAAACAGTGACAAGAGCTAAAGCAAATGTTAACTGCTGACAAAAGATGAAACAATGTCTCTAATAAAGATTCCTCGACTGACAAGCTAGCAAGGTAGGCTACCTTACCTACTGCAGCGGCATGCAAAGACCTTATTCATGATCAACACACACACAGGGCTTTGAAGCTCTGGAGAGGCAGCTGAAGAGGCACCGTGTTTCACAATGTCTCATATCAGATACATTGTCCCTTTTGGCCTGACCCTGCTTTAGCTCAAAAATGATGAACTATTTTAATTTAAAAAATAGTGTATGCTTATTACTAAAGCAAAAATGAACACAAATCAAAATAAAGATGGGCTGAGCAGATTCAGAAAGATTTGGGTACCTCTAAACACAAACAGTGTTTGGAAGTACAGGGGTTATATCCAGTCTGTTGCCCATTTGAACAGCGGAGATACCAACTATGATGGAAGTTCTTGATGCCATTTCAAAGTTTAACTCCCCTCTTGCTTCCCTTAAAATGCCAGTTAGCTGGCACAGGAACAAGCTGCAGCAATTGTAACTTTTTAATGCACTCTCGGAGGTCTGGGAATACCTGATGGAGTTGAGGACTCAGGTACATACCATAAAACCTGTAAACTACTGCTCTGAAATGACTTGACTTAATGCAGGCTTCCATGGGAGCTGCACATACAAATCTATGGGCAGAATTTGTCCTTATGTTTATATTAAAGAGCAGAAGCATTTCTTCAGAGCTATGTACCAAAGTACATGAGAAGTAATACTGCTTAAATTTCGGTAATTAAATAGTAGCATGTGTGTTCGTAAGCCTTCCTCCATAGCATATTCTTAAGAAATGTGACTTACTAACAGAAGCAAGATTGTGACGTAGAATATTCATGTACGCTGTCCTACTGTTTAGTAATATTCTCCCAGCAGAACTTATTATTGAGTAATGCCTGCTGCATATTTAAAGTGGCACTATACAAAAAGCTTTATAGGACTAAGGTGCCTCTTGCTCCCAGTAAGTGAAGCCTTGCAAAGTCCTGCTGTGTTGTCAGAGAATGTGGGAATGAAAATCTGAATAAGGTCTATGTTGTTGTTGCCTAGCAATAATCCTGTTAGCTCTCCTGATGTCAAAACTTGCATTAAGGCAAAAGAAAAGATAATAGGTACAATTTAAAAAATAAGTCAGCATTTAAAAGCACTGAAACAACCATCAGGTGAAGAGCTAAGGGCAACATCAAGCGCATTCTATTCACTTTCTTACACTGCATGCAAAAAATTAAACTATCGCTACCACACTACCATGTCCAGCTTTCGTGTCATGTTTTCTATTTATAAACATGTTGCTTCACAATGGACTTCCTCACAAAAAGAAAACAAAAAGTACAAACAACAAGAAAGAGAAAAATTATTCCAAATTTTTAGAAAACAAAGAATAAAAGCAAAAAAAAAAAAAAAAAAAAGGAAAAACAAACAAAAAACAGTAAAGAACTTAAAGATAGGGTGAAAAGGAAGATTCCAGGTATACCAGCGCCGGGGTAGGAATATTTTCTTTGGGGCTGGTTACCACGTTGGTTTTGTTGTTTATCTGTAGGTATGCAGAAAATAGAAATAGACAAGCCTTAGAATTCTTGGTAGCTAGCATATCTATATCTCTCTATATAGAATATCTATATACAGATATAGATAGGGAAATAAAGAGTCACAGAAAGGTCAACTTACGAACTTGAAAAAAACACTGACCACAGATTTGATAACTGGCTATAGCTTCTCCCAAAGACGCTAGTGACAGTATTTTGGACTTGCTCAAGGAAGTTCTATATAGAGCATACGCAGTTTCAGCTCTGACACTTAAATGAATGAAGAATTTCTTAATAGTGGCTATAACCAGGTAATAGGAATTCACAATTAATATGGCTTTTAGAAAGAAAATGCCTATATTTTCATTGTGATTTATTCACCAATTTACGATCATGCAACAGTGTTAAGTAATATACTATCATTTCACTTTATTTCTAGGAGAGTGTTACTAGGTTAAATGTCATTTTGTTTTCCAAGGAAGGAATCTTCAGTGGTTCAAATGTAGGTGTCATTTACACCCATATAAATCTGGAGTTACTCCACGGAAATTGGTAACTCCAGATTTATATGGGTGTCATTGAGGTCAGAATATGTACAGGTATATTAACTTTGAGATTTTTTTCAATTAAGTATTTAGTATTTCAAATGAAAAACATACATGTTTCATTTTCATTAAATGAAAAACTAATTTGCTTGTTTTTAAAAACCTCAATACTATCGTCTTCCAATCTGTTTGTGGCTGCAGTAATACCTTTTGTTTACTGTACATTGACCTTTCAGACCACAGAGCCTAAATTAAGAGTATAACTTCCAGGACTGTAGCTTCTCAACACTACTATTTTTGGCCCTGACCCTGCAAACAGTTACATATGGGAGTAGTCTTAATGACTTCAAAACATATAAGTCTTTGAAGGATTGGGCTTTTATTTGTTTCAAAAAATTATTCTCTCTCTCTCTCTCCAAGCAAGCCTTAGCAATTAATTTAAATTTCTCTGATTCTTATACCCATTTTTAAAACCCACCTTCCATAACTGCACCTGTACAATCAGGTAGGTAAATATCAAAGTGGTTGCAAAACTGGAGAGATTTTAAAAATCCAAGCCCCAAATAAAGTTTTAATACCAACTGGAAAGCTGGTTTCAATTATAACTAAAGCTTGTTGGATTCCGTTGCTGTCAAACTATTTTCAATTAAAATTACTAGGATTTTTTAAAAATATTTTTGACCAGTTCTACTTATAAGAGCAGCAGGTCAAAGCAGCAAAATGTAAGGTAGGTTATCCGCCTACAGGGTTGGCATCATTTCTAACTGTCAGGTATAGAATCTCTACGGCTCCACTGTGTCAGTACTCTGGTACTGAAAATGTAAACATTAAATGGGAAAGAAATACAATAATGCAAATCCAGACTTCTCTTCTTTCACTGATGGACATTTTGTCAATATTAAAGTAAAATTAACTACCACATTTAAAAACCAAAAGTCAAGCCCTCTGTGTCAGTCAGGCTGTTGGGGAATATTTTTCTTATATAAAAGTCTTTAGGAAATCCAAAATGTTGAAGACTTGAATAATATTTACCAGCGAGTGTAATGACATATATTGGCCTACCCCTAGACAAATGGTTCGAGCACTGGGCTGAGAGCCAACAATTTCTGAGTTCTAATTTCAGCTCATCAATCCCTCCATGGCCTTAGGTAAATCACTTAACCTCTTTGTGAGATGGGGATAATGATATTTAGGCCATGTCTACTCTTCAGATTTCCCCCAATTCTACCTGTGTACTAGTGCAATCCCTAGTACAGACTGATAAAGCTGCTGAGTAAGCTTTATTTGGGCAAATGTGCCCTAGGGGTGAAATCATGACCCCTCTGAAATCAACGGAAGCTGCTGAAGCATTGATTTTAATTGTGCCAGGATTTCACCTGAGGTGTTTGCACTGGTGGCTGCCCATCAGTTGCTGGAATCAGAGCAAATCTGAAACATAGCCAATGTCTTAGTTAGGACATGTCTAGACTAGGGAACTCTGTTCTTCTGTAACTACATCCATGTAGTTAAGATGGAAATCCCTAATACAGACACATTGCTCTAGTGCAAAATGGGCTTGCACTGGAGTTCGATTTATCCTCTAAGATACTGAAAGACACATGCCAAGCAGGGCAGTGTCTCTACATTAGGGACAATCTTGGCCTGCACTTAACTACCTTATAGGGGTTTAGTAAGGAACAATTAATGATAGAAAATGTTACTACCTGCATTCCTTACTCAGGGAAAAAACCCCACTGAATACAAGGAAATGTTGTTGTTGTTTTTTTAATTAAGACTACATACATTATGGAATAACAACAGTACACACAACCATGGATAATCATATTCTTTTTCTCTTGTAACAAGAGAAAATCACTCTCCCAAGTTGTACAACCAAAAATGAATATTCATTGACAGTTTGGCCATCAAGAGAGAAGTAATCAAAGAGCAAAAGAAAGAAGAAATGGACATATACAAAGCATATACGAGGGAGGGAATGAAAGTTTCAACAGACTTCATACAGTTCTAATCAGCAACATCAGAAATCAAATAACACGCCATAGAAGCGCTTGTCATGGAACACATAACAGACAAAGGATAACCAAATTTCAGAGAGAATTTTGCCTGAGTAAGGAGAGCAGGATTGAGCCCATACTCCCCTAGTCAAAATCCTATAAAAAGTAAACAACAACATTCATTCCACTACCATTGAGAACTGAAGAATATATATTCAAGCCTATTCATGGTACATCACGAATACAGAATTTACATTAGTACAAATGAAAAAGAGAGAATATATTGCATAGTCAAGTTATTTCGTCAGTGTGAGCACAGCTTGGCTAAACACTTCCAAACTTAAAGAAAAATGGTAGGTTTTAAATATTTTAAATCATCGTTATTGCATTTATTTTAACAGAAAGGGGAAACTATTAAAAAAGAAATTCAGCATTTTCAAACCAAATGATTAAGTGATTATGGAAAATTATTCTAAATTGGTGTACTTCTAGTTGTCAGGAAGGAAAACTTTTTTTTTTTACTAAAATTGTGGTTGCCAAGAAACACCTTTTAACTTTATATCAACCCTCTCTCTCTCTCTCTCAGAGCAAACAGTTGGGCAGGGCCATACAATCCTATGTATTAATGGTTTTTAAATATTTTTTAAAAAGTTGTATAAAACTGTGTCTCGGGATCTAAATCCTCCAAGCCAGTGGTTCTCAAAGCCGGTCCGCCGCTTGTTCAGGGAAAGCCCCTGGCGGGCCGGGCCAGTTTGTTTATCTGCCACGTCCACGGGTTCAGCCGATCGCGGCTCCCACTGGCTGCGGTTCGCCGCTCCAGGCCAATGGGGGCTGCAGGAAGGGTGGTCAGCACATCCCTTGGCCTGCGCCGCGTCCCGCAGCCCCCATTGGCCTGGAGCGGCGAACCACGGCCAGTGGGAGCTGTGATCAGCCGAACCTGCGGATGCGGCAGATAAACAAACTGGCCTGGCCCGCCAGGGGCTTTCCCTGAACAAGTGGCGGACCGGCTTTGAGAACCACTGCTCCAAGCAATCTATGTGGTGTTTCAGCAGACTGTAAGAGCTGGCACGCAGGGTGTTTGGGATGCTGAAAATATCCCACCCTATCTGGTAAATGGCCTGTACTTTTGTATTAAAATGAACTGTTCTCTTGCATGAAACATTGTATCCAGCTAGATGATGATATAGGCCATGTACCCGACAGGTATTTTCTGCTTTTCAAGGGGAGGTCTGCTTGCCCGTGGCAGAGGGACCAGTTGGAGGAAGTGGAACATTTGCTCCCTTCTACCTGGATCAGCAGAACAGAGGCATGGTGAAATGTTACCGTTGAGTAAGCTGCCTCGCAAGGATCACCACCATCATCCCAGAATTCAGAATCAATGCCAGTTAAGCAGGAGGATGGTCACTGCCTGCCTGGGGACCCTGGTGCTGGGGGAAGGGAGTCTATGTATTGGTTCTCAAGATTGGGGATCTGAGTTAGAGGTTGAGGAGGTCTTGGGATGAGGCTCTGGACTAAGAAGTGGGTTGGCTGGGGGTCTGGAGAAGGGAAGGAAGGCGGCATGTCTGCTGTGGCCTATGCTTGTAGCTTGACATTCTGATGTGAGTCAAATGACACTAAGACACTTAGAAAAACCTATTTGATACTAAAACTACAACATCCCCAAAAAGAAAATAAACAACCATCCTTCCATTTGATTTCAAGGGACAATAAAAATATACAAAGCAGGGTTTTGAAAATCACCTTTAAATGCCCTAAATACTGGATATGTGCTTAGTCAAAGCTGGAATCAATAAAAGTGGCTCTGGCAGTGAATTTATTTATTTATATACATTTTTTTTTACAGAAGGGGCAGCAGGGGTAGAGAGGTGTCTCTTAATGGATTCCTGATGTTGAACCGTATGCATACTATATGAGTAAAAGCTCTAGCAATTTCCCAAGTATTGCAATTTGTAATTTTTTTTTTAAGTTTCTATGTAAATAACTACACAGAGGATAATGTCTCCATTACACTTATTACTATCCATTTATTATTTTAATGTTATTAGTTTTTAATACAAGGAGATTAAAAAATTAATGGAAGACTGTAAACAAATACTTTTTTTTTTAGTGTACAAAAGACAGCTGCATTGGCCAATGTTACATCTACTTTTTTGTATTTATATTTCTATAGCTAAAAATCTTGCTTTAAGAATTGTGGAACAATTCATTACAGATGGCATATAGCACTTCTTGGCTTAGAAGTCACAAGTTTTCATGTTAAAGGTCTTGTAGCTTCTCAAGTTATGTTAACAAATTAAATGCAATTATTTGATTTCTAAGTGTGAATGTTTCACAGGAGGAAAAATCTGGCAGATAAAGATCCTCACCATCATTTGAACACTCGAACTGGACTTCCTTTTCTGAATTGACCAGTCAGAGAGAAAAGGAAAAGAAGAAAATGTGACTGGTTGGATTGAAAGTATCAATGCATGGAGTACAGTATATTTTTGTTTTCAAAAAGACAGCCTAAGCTGCGGTAGAGAAGGAAATACTTTTTTTGTGGGGGGAAGTTTCTACATGAGAAAAATGCTGAAAACAAAGACTCCCACGCAGGTAAACATTTCCCCCCTTGCTTCACATAACTTTGCAGGAAAATGGTAAAAAACTGAAATGTCCTGAAAATCATAAGTATCAGATCCCAACAAGTGTAATATTAGCAAACCATTGAGGATAATTCTTAGCAACATTGCTATCAAAATGGAGATACAGCAGATGCCATTATAAACCTGTAGGAAGAATGGTATTTATAAAAATACTAGCCTAACTGGAGCACATAAAATTCCTGCATTCCACAAAGACGTGTTAAGGAATCTGTACTGCAATGACCTAATCATACAGAAAGATATGCTTCTTCATCCTCTCTAAGATGCCCATTATTTGACTTTGGGTAACATTCGGGTTAGAGTATACTGAATTCATTTTAAGAGCCTTAACATTTTTAAGTGTGAGAGAATGTGTGTGTGTAAGTGCGTAAAGGACAAATCTACTGTGAATTGAGTATTTAAGTAAGTAGCACTCTGTTAAAGAAAAGGAAGTTTAAGCAGAAAACTAAAATTCAGGTCAAAGACACACTCCTGAGAAATGAGGCAGAACTAAGAAGAGAAGGAAAGCTGGGGTGCTTTATTTAGTCTTCAGGAATCCTCTGAGAAAAAGAAATAAAACATTTTTCAATGCTCAGAGTTTTGTTTCCTGGCTATTTTTCAAAGTATCTGTCTATAACATTCATTTGTGAAGCATCTCTCCTCCCACAGGACCTGGCAATATGAAAATAGGAACTCTAAATCATCTATGAAAGTTGCCAAAATGTTCCCATTCTTATCAAGGTCTATTAGTCAGGATGAGCTTATTCACTGAGATCTTAAACCCCCGGACTTCTGCCAAGTACACCTGGTAGAATGTACCTCATGTGTGGCCCAATCTACCAGTAAGCTTCTGACGTTCCATCAAGCTAACACCCATGACCAAAGTCTCATTTCTATTAAGCAGCTAAAAATACAGTGAGTCACTAATGACAGGATTACCCTTTATTAAAAAGCAAGGAAAATATTCCCTTATCAGCATTTTTCCTAACCTTATTTAAAACATGGTACAGTTTTTCAGCTACTTCTTTTCTGACACATTATTTTGAGCTTAAACTAACTTCACCTTCTTCAAATATACAGTGAGAACCATTTCTTAACACAACTATGAAGACGAGATGTAGTTATTTCCAATCGCAAAGTCAATAGAAGTTGGAATGGTACAAGGAAAAGAAGGCTGAATGAGATGTATAGTTTGGAGCATTTGTTTAACTTACCTTGACTCCATCAGGTTTTTTCAGTAAACTTTTTGCTGCTGTAAAATGATAGAATAAATTCAATGTCAGCAGGTTATCAATAAAGTCCATCAGGTCTGAAGCAAAGCAAGCACTTTCTGTTTTTAGTTCCTCCCTCTGCTGCTTTACATTTAGGAAACGGAATATTTACAAATTCCAAACTACTGGACATAAGGCTGCAGTACCACTTTTCTTAGATTTGCTACCTTGATTTTGTCAAGATCTACACCGAGCTGCATTAGGCACTAAACACTGCCATATCCAATAGAACCTCATTATTTCACAGAGTCCTACTATAAGTTTCTAAAACGTGTGCATTAGCGTATAAGCAAGCATACAAAAGCCGTGAATTGGCAAAGGCTTACGCATATAACTCTAACTGTATGAGTAGATGCATTGAATTCAACTGAATTATTCACATAGGTAAATGCTTGCAGGGTCACAGCCAAAAATATCAAGAATAACAAATCACAAAATGTGGTAGTTATTTACTGTTTTGCTTTATTTATGAGTGAATATGTACTCCTAGGAAATACATTGTAGAATACAGTAGAACCCCATTTAACTGAGCCTCTATTATGCTGCTCTCTGTATTAACTGAACCACCAGTTGCCCGGCACTGACAGTGGCAGGACTTGGGCTGGCAGCCCTGGGGCTCCTGCCTGTCGTGCTGACAGTCGGAGCCCCGCTGCCCAGGGCTCACAGCTGGAGCCCTGCCACCTATTCCCCAGTTCATCTAGATTTTTGGTTATCCAGTCTGGCCCCGGTCGCAGTTAGATTGGCTAATTGTGATTCCACTGTATTTTGTAAAAATGATAGATTTTACTATTACATTTTTGCTCAGAAATGGGGAGAGATTAGCTTTTTTGTGATAGATACAAATGCCCACCTTGCTAGTTGGCACTGGGGCTGTAGCCAAGCCAACCCAGGGGAGAGAGACCCTAAAGGGCCTTGACTCCTAGGGGTAGCCTGTGATCTATGTAGGGTTATGGTAGAGTGGAGGGGAATATAGAGATTGGAAATGGCTGTGAACTCCAGCCTGTAGTCGTCCACCTAGTTCAGTGGAGGCAAAGACACATTACTGACTCCCTGTTCCTTTGATTTGGAGTATTTAGTACTACTTCTGGAGACAGGTGACCAGCTCCTGGTGCCCTCTTCACATAGCAAGATATCCAGGATGAGGAACAGAAGAAGAACTGAAGGCTGCAGAGGTCTTGTCCATGCTGTTATAGCTGGTGGTGACATAAGGTGACTAAGTGGCTGTGGGTAAGCCATTGGGCTGCCATTTGTTCACAAATTTTTAAAGGGGAGTTTGCAGCCATTTCTCCTTGTTACACAGAGAGGCAGTTGCTGAGGACAAAAGTGCAAAGAAATGGAGGGTTTGGAAGACTTTGGACTTGACTCTTGGTGTTGGCTTCACTGTCTAGCATAGCTTGAAGCATTACTCATCTGGACCCTTATCCTGAACATGAAGGAGGATAGTAGGGAGCACAGACATTTGAGAAAGGCCCCTTCATTTGACTGGCGGAAGGAGGGCTTATTCTGTTGGGAACTGCATTAGTCTAGTTTCAGCCAGTTTGCTGGGGTACCACCATTTCTCTTGGTTAAGTTAATGAAGATAAAGCTTCTGCTTCATCTACATTTCTGTGTCCATGTATTATTCACCTGCTGTGTCTGGGTCAAGTGCTCATATTATTGTGGTTCTACTGTAGACATGATGGACTATATAACCATAGAAACTGTGCAGAAAAGAACAAATCTCTATTGGAACTTTAACTAGAGCTGAAGTTAAGGTTATCTTCTATAATTTAGTAAAACTCCTCAAAATCACTTTATCAGTTAGGATAGCAGATTCACTCAGACCACTGTTAAGGCGGTGTCACTGCTGCCCATCATAAACCCCTATTTTTCAGGAGCAGAAAAATTTCATTCATAAAAATTTATTTCAAGCTAAAGTTGACACAAAGTATCTCCACCTGTGCTAAGGAAGAGTAATGCAGAATATTTTTGTATGTGAAAAGCATGTGTTATATTTAATATATGCTGCTGTTTTCCTTTAAACTCTTTGGACTAAAGACTGCATTTTTGTTAAATGTAGGTTCAGCACCTAACACAATGGGCCTTGATTCTTGATTGGGTTTTGGGCTCTATCTCTGAACAATTAATCAGATAGGAAGAGCATCAAAGTCTTAAACTAATTTAGCAAAAAATAGCTATTTTCAAGCTACAGGAAAGAAAAGAAAATTAAAAGTTTATTGGCTTCACAGGTTATTTTATACTCATAGAACTAAAAAAAAACCCCACCACCTATTGAGAAAAAATAATTCTTACAAGTTGCTTGTCATAATATGAACTACATCCTTCCGATGTTATGTTTTATGTTTAAAATCTTTTACATGTTTTGGAAACAATTTTTTAAAATAAAAAATTAAATAAAACAAAACAACAAAAGAGTCATAATGAAGGTTGTAACATCCATTACTCCTCCCATTGTGCCTGTAGGATTGCTAGCATGTAAGGGGATGTGTCCCTTGAAATGTTTCTTGTATGGGACTGGTATGTGATATTTAATATTATGGGACATAATCTATACTTCAGTCCTGTACATTAACAGGAGCTTCATGCCCAGAACAAGCGTAGTATATATCCTGTACTTTGCATACTGCAATAACCACACACAACTATTTAAAGAAGTGTTAGTACCAGCTTTAGCTACGAATCTTTTGCCTTTTTTGTTGGCTTGTGATATAATTCTAATACTATTTAAAAGCATTTTGTGTATGCAAGGACACTGTATGCGAATCAAAAACTGCAGTAGCAAAGCATATTCTAAGGTAAGCTAACAATGAAAAATTTGACCATGCTGATTTCCCACAACTAAAAAGCAATTGTTATAAATAAATCCTAAGGCACTGCTAATAAGCCAAAAAGCAAACTGAGAAGAAATGGAATTGTGAAAACATGCAGAGATTAGTGTGGTTCAGGGCAGATGGCAATTTTGCTTAGGAGGTACAAAAAAGATGTTTCTTTCAGTTGCTGAGGGTCTTACCTCACAAGAAACACACATTCCACATAAAAGGAAGAAAGAAAAGGAAAAAATAAAACACTTTTATAAACACATTGTTATGGACAAATAACCTTAAAAAGCATGCTTTCAATGAAATTCAATGAATAAATAACTCAAAAACTAAAATATCTCAAGTGCAGGTATGTCTTAAATTAACCACTGAAATGATGGATGAAAAAATCTTTGATCACCATGCCAAGACATTCTGAAATAATATTTTTAAAGGACTATGACATTCCTGTTCTTCAGAGAGGTGTTAGACCTTACATATGATGTATGTGAAACAATGATTATGGAGAATGATTAGAAATGATACACATGCTTTATATTTTAAGATAATCCATTTTTGACAAGATACTCAGTCTTAGACTACAGCATTTCTGTTCAACTCTTAAAGGAAACTGAAAGTTACTGGCAATTCATTAAACCTTAACCAAATATAATTTACAATCCCTAAAGATGGTTTTACATGTTACAGATGTATATTAAATAGGGGAACCTAACAAAGAAGGGCACTGTGTATTCCAAGCACCAAGCAGATTGGACCAATTGGTCTCACTTGCATCCCGCTGTAGCTTGTTTATTTTTGGATGCTTTGATGCTTATTATTCTTCAAAACATGCTCAATGCACTATAGCATTTTTATCTATTAAATATATTGCAACAGAATTACCTCAGACAGAAACAGGATGTTGCAAAGTTACTGCAGAATTCACCCTAAATTATTCAATTGCCTGCACTCCTGTTTGTGGGTGTCTTATATGCATTATCCATGTCTGGTTAGGATAAAGGTTGCCAGAATAATTCTCAAATATTGAGGTTTACATTGGGAGATTCCCAGCTCCTTCCTTCCAAATAAGAATGGAAACACAATATAAACAAAAATATATCACAGCTATTTGGGGGACAAGATTCTGGCTAATCAGCAGGGAGGGGAGTAGATGGTCGGGGAGAAGAAAGAAAACGAGAAGGCAGAGAAGTTTAGGCAATCGGAGGAATGAAGGGAAAGAAAGGCTTTAACACTTTTACAAATTTCCCTTTCAGAAATTTATAGCTATTTTATTTTTGGTATTTTTTCTTTTCTCTTTCATTGAAAACTTTAAATATGTAACTATAAATTTAAGCATAACACAATATTTTAAGGGTGTTCCTATTTAAGACATAATTATAACTGTGCCCTGGGCTAACACCTTGGTCTTCAGCATCAGAGTTTGATTACTATAAACACCTGCACCTGAGAGTATATTCAGCCAAAAGTACAACTATTATTTCATATGCAGAAAGTACTCTTATGTTGCTATAATATGATGCTCGAGAATGAGACAGAGGTAAAAGAGTGAAGAACTTTCTTGTGTTTATTAGTATTAAGAAACCCAAACAAATAGGAATGGTATTAGAAGTAAACTTGATTTGATATATTACTAGAAAAGTAGTAAAATATGTACTATACAGTTGCTTTTTATATAAGATAAGAACATAAAACTTATGTCTAAAGTTTAGAAATGTATTTTAGTTTTGCATATTCAACCCCTTTTCTACTATGTAATTTAACTTTTAAAATATTATTCTTTGACCATATTTCAATTTGCCATTTATCCTTAGCATTTGCAATTTTTCTCTTCCTACCTGGAATATTTTCTAGGCTCTTTGATAGGATTCTACAAATAAGAACGAAAAAACCCTCCCCCTTCACAATAAGGGAAACAAACAGACATTGCATCAAATTATTACAACTACCACCAGTACCTTTCAAAAGGCTCATTATGACCCTTTAGTTTAATGTACAGCAGTGAGTAATTTCTGCTCTGATCATTGCAAAAAAGAAATAACTTTTATACACTATACTTTACATACTCCACAGTAGCAAAGACCTTGACTGTACTAAACTAATTCTAATTAGAGCCTGGTTGCATTAAGCAGACACCAAAATGTAAAGAACATAAGGATTTGGAGCTTAATAAACGTACCTGAGAAATTTCTGGTAGCCAGCATAGTTGTCAAAATGGCCCCCTGTGTACACATATGTTAACTCAAATTAGCATTATTTATGCACAGCTCTGAGCATGAATAGACCAAAAAGGCAAATGTGCTTAATCATAAATCACTTGAATATCTAAGTCAACTCTGGAATGATGGACTTTCCACGCATTATTTGGCATAAGGTGCAGTACATTGGGAATGGAGAAACTGTAGCTTATTCTTAAAGTTATCATAATATCCCTGAATAGTTACTAAGCTGTCAGAACAAGTCTTGCCACAAATGTATGTGCACACATAGGGATACTTGTCATCAATTAAACTGCACACATATGACACTGGGAACAGAACCCAGACTCTTACTTTAGTTGCTTGGGATGAATTGTGTTCAATTGGGATGAGTTGTATTCAACACACTTATTCTCTGTGTGTATATATTTACACACATGTATGTAATGTTGTCCACTAGTGGCTGGCCTGCAAAGAGTATAAAGAGTACACTACCACAATCAACTAAGGGAGGTTTTCCTTTATCTAAAGGGAGAAATGCCTGTGATTTTAAAATGGAGGGTCATCACTATCGTCCTGATTCCAGAGGGGTATGTAGATTATATTTATATTAATTGCGTCTTAAAAGCAGTAAAAATGCTGCTGGAAATGCATGCAGAGCTCAACCTTATGTTGTTTATTAAGCACTGCAGCACAGTTCACATGGCTGTACTTATTTAAAGATCGAAGCCTGATGTTTGATTATATAGCTTTGTTTTAAGTGTTCACAAGATAGTTAATATTCACCATAAAATCCCTTTAAGGAATGGTTATCCTCTACATGGAATATATATCTATTTATCCTTTTACCCTTCAAAAATTACCTGCTGCTAAAATGTCCCTGAAGAAATTTTCTTTCTTACCTTTAGTTTTCTTCTTGCATTGAATTTCTTCAAGCAATCTACAGTCTCCTGCCTGTGCATCATAGAGGCCACAGTAGAACGTTGCTGAGGGAGAAGAAAAGAAAAGTATTCAATACACACAAATATATGAGTAATGTTGTATTTATTGGAGAACAAGCATATCATAACCTGCATGGGCCAAATTCTTAAGCTCCTATCCTTCACTGGTATCTCCTCAAGCAAACCTCAATGCCCCAGTGAAGTCTCCAAGATTTTGCCTGGGTGCAGGGATCCATGCCAATGGAACCTGATGCAAAACTGGAGACTCAGTTTGTACTCAGTCCTTACCTATGAAAAACTCCAACTTAAATCAGTGGGGTTTACATCTGTGTAGAGACTGACTAAAAACAAACCATTTTGGCCATATAGAATTATAAAAATAAAAAATCAGTAATAGCATCCTGAATTGTGGTGTCCTGTAAAATTCTCTTTTAAAAAAAGAAATGGAATTTTATTTAACATTAGAAGTACTGTGTGATGCACAGGAACATGAAATGTGTAAAAAGGAAATATTCAACATCCTCCTTATTTCCTCTGAAACTCATTATCACTTGTATTGTTCTATGATAGAGAAGACAGTGCCACCTACTAGAATGAGTACAGGGCTGGGCACCAGGAACACATCAAATCTGATTGTGGCTCTGTCAGTGACTTGCAGAGTATCCCCAGGCAAATCCCTATCTTATTGTTTCCATGTTTCACCCTACCTTCACAATGGGGCAGTATCATTTACTTATCTCCCAGTGTTTTGAGAATTAGTTGCTCTGAAGATGCAAAGCACGATATAAGTGAGAATTTTTATTGATACAGTTCCATACTATATTCCCTGAGCACGCACATAATAATGATGTGTTAAGGGCCATGATCCTCCATTCTCCTCAGTGCAAGTGGATGTCTGTATAAACTCAGGAGCCCCAGTGAAGTCTCTGCTCTGCCTGGGCACAAGGGTCTGCCTGCACGGAGCAGTTTCTCAGGCTGGAGCCTCAGTTATGGTAATTATTTCTAGGTTCACAGAGTCTAGATAATTACAGTTTTATCTCCTCTATTTAACTACATTGCAATGAAACAGCTCTAAGGAAGGAAAAAATAATCATTAACCTTCTGAATTTGTGCACTAGATTTCGGAGAATGCTATCAACTATTTCGCCTGTAAAATATTTTAGGCGTGCAAGTGGAAACTACTTACACATATCCATGGATGCTTCAGTGCCTCTGATGCTGTGATACGTTTGGCAGGGTTGATGGTAAGCATTTTATTGATGAGGTCTTTGGCTTCAGGAGTCACTGTATCCCACTCTGGTGAGGGAAACTTAAGGAAAAATATATATGTAATTCTCTCTCTCTCTCTATATATATATATATATACACACACACACACATATACAACACACACACACACAGTATGTCACATGAATGGATAGCAAAGCTTAAAATTTGAAGAGTAAAGAAGCCTGCTATAAAAAAAAAACAATTTCAAACAACTTTTTCTGTAAACATTATGTTTTTTCTTCTTTATTGTTTTGATGCCTCCTAACAGGCTTGTTGCTGATGTTAACTTATTTTGTAGTGGAACACTTACAGAAATGTGTACAACAACATGATGCAAACTGACACTTAGAGGATGAAATTACAAATTTAAGGGAAATAGAGTAGGCTAAGAAATTCAGATCAGCGAGTGTGCTTTTCTGTGTTTGTACACTGCCTAATACAGTACTGCAATAAAAATAATAAACAAAATTATCGTAGAGACTCATTTGTCTTCTTGAATGTTAAATAGTGTATATGACATCTTAATGTTTAGCCCCTGATTTAATCAGGTACTTAAGCCCATCCCTGATCAGCGAAATATTTAAGCATGTGCTGAAGTCCCATTGGAATGGGGCTAAGTGTGTGCTCAAGTGCTTTCCTGAAACACAGCCATAAACAACTTGTGTTTTTCACTTTTTAAATTAATGAATTTAGAGCTTGTGGAAATTGAGCATGCGGCACGGGTCACTTGCAGGTTTAAATTCATATAAATGGTGGATTTTCTATAACTTGAAGTCTTTAAAACATGATTTGAGGACTTCAGTAACTCAACCAGAGGTTAGGAGTCTATTGCAGAAGTGGGTGGTTGAGGTTCTTTGGCCTGCAATGTGCAGGAGGTCAGACTAGATGATCATGATGGTCCCTTCCGCCCTTAAAGTCTATGAATCTAATAGCCCCTCTAGTCACTGCTGATCCACAGAACAGGTATCAAAGGGGAGTGAGAGTGCTACCTTCTTCTGCAGGGACCACCTCTATGGAAGCACAGTCCAGTCTCTATACGTATTTAATCACTGCCTTCTCAGCTGTGACTGTAGTGCCAACTGGAATGGTATGTTCTGCAATATGGGCACTTGACCACCAAGAACAAGACTGAGACCATAAACTCATTTCCACTACAGAGCTTACATGAATGGCTTAAAAGATAGAAAGCTCTGTATGCCTTACAATTTTTTGAGTCACGCAGTCTTTAAATTGCTTAACAGTTGACCACCAATAGACTTTATTTCACTGTGTCTAAAATAAATGTACTATAACACTTCTGAACTACTAGTCTAATCCTTCCAGTGTTCACTGCTGGGCACTGAGAGTCAATGGGACTATTCCTACATAAGTGTTTGCAGAACTGCGCTCTATGACACTACCGTTATGCAGGCTACAATTTTATGAAAGATAATGCACAGGAAGAAGTCATTTAGGTCCGTAGCAGTGATACTCTGAAGAGTTTAAAGTTTTGTCAATTTAGAAATATTACTGAAGATCTGAACAAGGCAAAAGTAACCATCATTCATATAGGATTTTAGACTAATGTAACTACCAGACTCAAACTTTAAGCAGTAAAGGAATTTGATAAAAACATACTGTAGGAGGTACTCGTATTTGTAAGGCTCCTTTTGCACACATTTGTCCCAGCCAGACACACACATGCAAACGTGTAAGTGAATCAACTGAGATCACAGCTGTGATACTCTGTAACTAATCTAACTGAAATGTAAAATCAGTAACAAGAAGCAGCTTAAAGAGAAACCTTGTGCTCTCTGAATACCACCCCTAAAAAGCAACAGTTGTAGGATTGTGGGCAAAAGCACACAGTAGTAGAAATATAGTTACTGTTTAAACAGGTAGATAGAAATATATTGAGTAATGGTATATATTATATAGTGTACAGGCCAAAGAGATGTTTACACATATAAAAAGAGTGGATCATAAAAATGCTGATAAAAACAGAAATATTTAGGAACTAATTCCTACTTAGTTTTCACTCCCTTCTTAGTCTAGCAAAATCATATTGAAAGCTGTAATTAAAAACAATGGTAAGAGTAGCTCATAATACATACGTCATAAGCACCAGCCTTGATCTGCTGATAGAGTCTGTGCTGGTCTTCATCCCAGAAAGGAGGGTATCCCACAAGGAGAATATAGAGAATGACACCTGCAGGAAGTCCAGAGTAGCACTAATTAAGCCATTCATGCAAACTAGCCCAGTGAACATGAACTGAATCATACCTCAAGGCTGCATAAAACAGGTACAAACAAATAAGGCAAATGACTTATTTGGTAGTACAGCTGAATAGAAATCCTCCAGATGTTGGAAAATAAACATCCTGACAATGCTCTGAGGCAGCTATAGATTTCTCATGATGACACTCTGGAACAAAGTATGGGGAGTGCAGGGGAAGACTATGTGTCAGGAAATGGTGCCTAGATACTATGGGGGGGCACATTGGAAATGTCTAGTTAGCTCTAGAGACAGACAGGGATATATCCTCTAGTCCTACTCGGAACAGTCTTAGACAACACAGAGATTAAAACTAGCCTGATAATGTAAGTGCTCTCATTAGTGGAGATGCACTGGTGGTAAAGATGATGGAAATTTTAAGAAAAGAGTCTACCATAGACAAGCCTATCTGTCATTTATTTGGCCGTGGTTTAGTGATAACTACAAGACACAAATGCATTCACAGATATGGCCCAATCAGTCTGTCTATGCTACAAATAGTACCTGTTAAAGAACCAGGTTACAAAATGGTTGTCCCTTAACCTGGTTACAGATATGATTTTAGGGCAATTCAAAGGAGGCTAAGGCTACGGAGAGAGATTGGTGTTTAGCTTGGTAATGAAATATAATTAAGTCTCAGTCTTTAATACAAACTGGAACTGTGTTTGTAACGATGTTAAGGAAAAATTGTGCTGTTGCTAGTTCTATGACATGGTTACACCTGTAATGTAGACAAAGTCAAAAGTGCTCTGACAGCACATTTGCTTAACTGTAACATTCAAATAATAACTACTGTTCAAATAAACAACTACTGAAAAGGTAAATATGAGATGAAGAAACATTTAAAATTAACTCTGAAATACACTAAACAGAGGCTCTTAACTGACTGATCACAATGCAGTGGGCTAAATATAGTTCTTCAAAATTGTTTCTTACCACATGCCCACATGTCCACTGGCTTCCCATAGGGATCTTTTCGTAACACCTCTGGTGAAAGATATCCTGGTGTACCAGCAAAACCTGTCAGAAAGCATGATGAGAGAGTTAGCCAGTCAGTCATGAGGACAGTTGTGTTCTCCATAACTGTATATACAGTATAACAAAGGATTTCTTAAATAACACCCTCTTCTACGGACTGTGTCTATATTAGATATTTAGTTTTAAAATCTCCTACCTTTCGGACACCTGTAGCTCAGCTCATCAGGTAGCAGGTGACAATGGGAGTGTTGGTGTAGACAGGACACCATCATGTTCAGTGTAGAGGTATGGTAGTAAAAATAACATTGGCCCCCTGCCTACATCTGCAATCCCACAGTTGTTGCTACTGGTGGAGCTACACTGATGATAGAGCAAGAATAGGAGATTTCACAAAAAGATTCAGTGCAGACACTCTCATGGTTTATGTACTACAGTATATCTATTGTAGGCCTCCAGCAATGACAAGCAAGTGCATTTATTTAGTGTCACAGAATCATAAAAGTTACAGAGGGGAAATATCTACTAGATCGTCCCGTCTGTCTCCCTGGAAATGCAGTGTCTTTTCTATTTTATCCAGCCCAGCTCCTAAGTGACATAGTTAGCCCCTAAGTGCGTTACAGAGAGGGGGAAAAAAGGTGTACCTACATGATCATATGAACATTTTTGCTGGTTGGTTGTTATTAGACTGATCAGAGATAGCGTAAGATAGATCTAAACTATAGAAATTATGTCAGGAGAGCTCATTTAGGAATCACAAATCATCTCCTGTGGATCCTTTAATTTCAGCCATCTATCCATTCTGTGGATCATCAGACTGATATCCACACAGATTTGTTACAAATGTTATCACATATTTTATACTTCAGTGGTATTTCAGGTGCACTTATTGTCCAAACAGAATACAGTAAGAGTAAAGCTACAGTCTCATGTTCATATTTAAAAAGTGAAAATACTGCATGAATAAAATGCTGCTGGATCGCATGGAAAGTTTTATCAATGTATAATCAATACCTAGGGCCAGAATTAGAAAACTAGTGTAGATCAGTGTATATTACAAAATGTTGTCCAAACCCCTTCTCCCAGTGTGGGGATTCATCCCAGTCAATGCCAGGTTGTGGTACTACCACTGCCCTCCTTTGAAAAATGCGCTGAGGGGAGTAGAAGTTTTTGTTCCCACCAGAGCATCATAGTGGCGGTTGCTCACAGTAGAAATCAAATCAGGCTGTAGCCTCTTTCCAAACTCTGTTATTCATTTTTTCAGACTGTGCTGGCCCTTTACAGGCCACCTCTGATATAAGTGACATTGTGGCAGTTTTCTACTACCGCACCTTTGCTCCCCTGGGGATGTTCCAGGTAAAAGCTGGCCCAAACTCAGTAGTGAATCTGGCTCATGGAATTTACAAGTTCCTCCTCATTCTTTAAATACTAGACAATGTTGTTTTCCTTTTGGGAGAAACACAGAATGGAGGCATGGAAGACACCAAATATAATCTATTGCCCCCTTTTTCTTATAACATGCCAAGCATTATGGAAAAATTAAAGTTTTAGATGAATGAAGGTAATAGATGAATAGAATGAATGAATTCTGGCACCTTGAGAGATGAATAATCTCAGACTTTTTCTAAAAACACAGTTTTAGTGGAATCTGTCCGGTTTGCCAATGGGCATGAAGTACTATTGGCTTATAAGGCTGCCTGAATGACCAGAATATTGATTTGGTGACTGTTACGTATTATGCAGACTTGGCTAGCATATTTTTATCTATCTATATGTAATTGAAAAGATATGCAAGGGCCTACGAAGACCAGAAGACCATTTAACTGAATAGTGTCTATGTGCCTAAAGCCTCAGCTGGTAATCTTTCTAGCATTCCCCCCCACCCCCTCAACTGTATCCCACTCCTCAGCAGTGTCCTCTTTTGGGGAACCTGAAATATTGTAACCCTAAATTTAAGACAAGGTGCAACTAGGGCTCAATCCAGCTCCCAATGAGTTAACAGGATCTTTCCATGGACCTTAAGGTGGGGTAATGAGTCACCTGCTTCAGTGAGTCAGCAGAGCACACAAGATGGGTTTCCAGTAGATTAAACACCTGCTAACGGGGTGGAGTGTATTGGGAAAACGTTGCCAAGTTTTTTACAAACAGCTACACAGAAATGAAGCTTATTTGGTTAACAAATGTGCAAAACAGGAAAGTATCTAGTATTCTCCAAACAGGATACAATATATTCTGGACCATATTCTCTGCTGACATAAATCCACTGACTTCAGTGCAACTCTGCCAGGAAAGAATTTGTCTCTCACACAATTTTGCAGGACAGTATAATACACAGAAAAAGATCCTGATTGGTTCAGAGCTATAAGTAGTATTTGTGAGTCACTAAGTGTTGGAAAATCCACCAGATAACAAAAGTTCCACTGGAAGGGGGGAGAGAGAGAAAGTTCAACATGCTATTACTATGCAGGGCATGCAAGTTCAAGTTCTTCATTGTAGGGCTAGCTATGGGTAGATCTACACTAAAACCAAAGGTGTGACTGTAGCTTAGATAGATGCACCTGTGCTAGCTTTAATCAACCTAACATGGCTAAAATGCAGTGAAACTACAGCAGCATAGGCTTCAACATGGGCTGTACAAGCCTCCCCAGAACCCTGGGTACATATTTGCATTGCTAGCCCACACTGAAACATGTGCTGCTGCCGCTTCACTGCTATTTTTAGTCATGTTTGCTAAAGTAAAGCTGGCATGGGTATGCTTACCTGAGCTGTAATCAATCCCCCCACTTTCGATTGCAGTGTAGACATACCCTATGAAGAATGGCACTTGACAGGCATGAGAAGGAGCTGCTTCTTGTTCCTGTTCTTCAGAGAACCATCCCAAAGGCTCATACATTATGTACAAATATTCAACACTGCATTTAATTAGGCATGATCCATGCATGTTCCTTGCAGATACCTGAACAAACCATCCTTGCATCATGGGCTTTGGACTTTTACCAGTATAAGTAGCAGACTAGGGCCTAACTCTGAGCTCATAGCAAGGTAAGTCAAAAGTTACTCCATGAAAGTCAATGGAAAATTAAGCCCAAATTATATACTATGCAAGGGCTTTGCGGCTGGAAAAAGTGGGGATTTAAAACATTATTAGAAAGGGATGGGGGAAGAAAATTAGGGCTCCAAAACAGGCACAGAACCCTTCGTCCCCAAATAGAAAAACAAATAAAAACTGCTTTGTTACAACATGCTACTTTCCTCATTCCACGACTAACAGCTGAATCCATACCAAAGATATTTTGAAAACAAATCCATTCACACTCTCTTCCCTCTCCTTGTGATCTTCCCTACAATTCCCCCACACTTCCTTTAACAAGATGGGGAAGTTTTTAACTGTTGGGTGAAGGTCTGAATTGGTTCTTTTTGTGTTTCAGAACCACTTTGTCCTTCCCTAATTTCAATAGTATCACAGTGCTGTTTGATTAAAGAATAATACTGGGCCTATCCAATTCTTACTGCTTTCGTAGCAGAGGCCTTGGTCACTTACCACTTTGGTTTCATTTTTAAATTACATAATGATATTCATTTTTCACTAATCTACACAGCAATGTACAGAATTTCTTACATTATACCCTTCTTAAAGTTTTATGTGGCAGCCCCTGCTGAATTACTTGTAGCCCAGAACATTTACTTTAAATGCATCACAGCTCCATAGGATCAAATGCAGGATATTTTTACATAGACCCACAGGAACTGCAAAATCCTGGGCACTCTTCTGAATTCACCCTATACTGAAATACCATTTAAAAAAAAATCTCAGGATTAAAGCTCACCCCAATTAATTTTTTCCTGATTTGCCAGCTGTTTTCTCTATTAATACACACCAACTTCATTCTGTATTATTTTTGACCAAGTCCTGTTGTGCTGGCTTTTTCAGTTATATGGTGATATTTAGGTCTCCAATGCAACTCTGGATTACAGAAATCCACTATAAAACAGAGCAGGATTTAAAACACTGGACTAGTTAATAAGGATGCTGTTATGCACAAATGTGTACATATGTACCCAATTTTCAGACACTCAGCATGGCTAACCTGCTGCTTTTGTTCTGTTATTCTTATGCTTTGACAGCTAACTCTGGGTTTTTTATTTCATTTTTAAACATAGTTTTCCAGCTATTGTACATGTGAATGGGTATCTGCTACAACCATTTTGTGCTATATTGTTCCTTTGGGGTCCCAATTATTTTTGCCTTATGCTTGACATCTGTTGAATTACATACACCTCATTCATACATACCTTAGTATTTTTTTTAAAAACAGAGAATAAACTCTTTTTCTCACTTTTATTTATTTTGACCTTCAGATAATGACAATAATGAATTTGCAATCTGTACATGTTTTCTATGTTAAATCAGGCCTGGATGAACTGATTGATTAGTTATCTGGGGGCTGTATTATCTTTTCTGAAGTGTGAAGGGGAAAATGTGTGTCCCCCACCCCTAGCAATCCTATTCCCCCACACACACACACTTTGGGTCTACTTACTACCCTTACCATGGACCTCAGAATGTGCGTAAAGAGCTCTGCCTGACCCCTTCTTGCATCTAGAGGGTACAATCTGACAGTGTATATCTTCCTTCTCAAGGGAGTGGGGTGGGGGGAAGGGTTTAGGAGATGACGAAGGAAGAAATTTCTCTTTTTGAAGTCATAATGGATGCATTTGACTTCACCCTTCAATATATCTTTGTGTCTCTTACTGAAAGTCAATGGGACTTAGGCTTCTTAGTCCCTAAGTGACATCTGCAAATGGGACTTAGGCTCCTATATCACATTTAAAAAATTTTACCCACTGAGTTTTTAGCAAGACGCTGAGCTCCCCAGACTCTGCTGAGGTAATAAGAATTCAGGATGCTCAACACTGTGCAAAAAAAAGCCCAAAGCGAAGTAAGATGTAGAAACTGAATTTCAGTACAAACCAAATAGCCAACCACTCCATATTCAACTCTACTATGTATGATTGTCCATTATTATTATTAGGGTGGGAACAGGAAGGGTTGGGAGGATGGGCAGAAATGTGAGATCAAACAATAAACAAAAAATAAAAGAAGGCTCGCTTACCAAACCAAGCCTGTTGTTCACCTTGAACTTCTATAGCCAATCCGAAGTCTGCCAATTTTACAGCTGCTCCCTTGGATTTGCTAGCTAAAAGTAAGTTCTCAGGCTTTATTCACAAAGAGAGAGAGAGAGAGAGCAAAGGGGGTGGGGGAGAGAAGGGAAATGAGATGAGAACATTGTAATTAACTTTTTTCAACATTTACATTTTCCAGTACAGCATTCAATGATAGGCAATACTGAAAAGTACAAAACTATCTTATAGAATGAAGAAAAAAACATGCATTTTCCCCTGAATATTACAGAAACCTATGCATTTCCTTCCTGCTTCTAAAGGACCCCCTGGCCTGCAAATGGCCTTCCCAATCCTGCATGACAGCCAGGCTAAAGGAGATGTGTAGACCTACTGAAGAGATTATGGGGACCTGTGTGATCAAATAAGCATTTGGCACCTGCCTTTGTGACACAAAGCTGGCAATCACAATTTACCTGCAAAAATGCTGCAGGAAAAGATATAGATTGGGTCTGATCTGCATGCAGAATTTTTGCAGGATCAGTATATTATCTACAGCAACATTATAAATGTGCTTTGCATCAGATAGTAATAACAGTAAGAGTCATGATTTTATATACATATTTAGAGAATGGATATTAAATAGACTATATAGTGCAATCTTTTCAGCATGAGGACTGTACCCTCTGTGTTTGCACAGTGCCTCACACAGGGTCTGTGTTACCAGAAATAGCAACAGCAAGGACAGTAATAATCGCTACTGTTATTGTTGTTGCTATTTGTCATCACTTTCAATTACAAGTTAGAGTCTAGGCAACAGCAAGAAATGACTGTTTTTAACCAAATAAGTGTTTTTGAACAATTGTTGTACTCTGAATCTGAGAGAGTCTTTTTTGTATAGGTATAGCTACTACTATTGGCAATTATCATTAACTTAGATAGAACACTATTAATGACTGATTATGAGTTTCAGAAGAAACGGGAAAAAATTCTGCACTGCTTAAAGTATTTTGATTAGGTATTTTGTAAGTAAGGTACTTGGCTTTGTTTCTAATGTGAATTCAAACGCAACATTAACTTTACATATTTAAAATAGAAGCTAAGGAAATGCAAAAGTTAGCATTCCAAATAGCGTTTAGTTTAAAATATGTCTGTGTATGCTGTTAAATACACCCCTTAGAATATATAGGACATCAATCTTTGCAAAGATAAGGCTGCTAGAGCAAAGTTAACTTTTTTTAGAATTTGCAGAATATTGTAGAATTCAGAAAAAATATAGCTGAGACACTATATGTAGGACCCAATATTCTTCCCCTGGCATTTTCTCGCCCCCCGCCCAATATTAAAACATTTTCTTTAAAAAAAGAGGACATGCCTTATGTTTACTTTAGTTACAATCTCCCTCCTGCAAATTTATCTCACTAATTACCTGAAGCATCTCTTGTGCAGGGATGTTAAAAATAGTGCATCAAATCATTACATCTTGTCTTAAAGTGAGGCCCCAATGCTGCCAAGTCTTCACTGCAAGCTTTATTTTAAGCATGTGAGCAACTTCATCGGTTTCAGTGGGACTATACACATGCTTAGAGTTAATAAATGTTTGCAAGATCAGGGTCTAAGGCTGTAAGCTTTTGGGGTAGAGGCTGTCTTTTAGTATACAGGTCTGTCGCATCTTACGCGTATTTAACATGCGCGATTTCAGCTTTACGCGTCGGCAAAAAAAGAAAAAAAAAAGGGAAAAATAACAATTTTAATATTGTACCTGTAGTGCAGGCGATTTTGCCCGCCATTCAACTCAATGTAATTTTGACTATAGTGCGGTTTTCGCTTAACACGCTAACTGCGGAACTGAATCCCCGCATAAGATGAGACTCGCCTGTATGTCTGTACAGTGCCGAGCACTAAAGGACCCTAATGTGGATAGGACCTTTAGGCACTGCAGTGATGATGATAATGACGATAAATAATAATGGTTTCTTACTAGCTTCTTCTAAAATCTTGTTCAGAAGTTTATTTTTTCCTTGTCACACAAAACTTTTATTAATCAAAAACCTAGCAAAGAATTAACTATTAATTAAATGCTATTTACATCAACAGGTTTTTATTTTTATTTTTTCCTTGCTATTTTTGGGGTAGCTGTATCTAAAAAGGTTTAATCAAAAGTATTAAGTATTTTTTCACCTTCACTGAATTTAAAAATGGCTGAATGAAACTTCCTTGACTTCTCATCTTCTCTCTATCCCCCCAAAAAATCAACTTTGGGTTGAGACCAAACATGGAAATTCAGTCCTAAAGGAATTAGTCATTTTTAAGCTATTACTAAGCATTTAAAACAAGGGGTTGGAATTACATGAAAACTGGTCTAGTAATAATGAAAACTATAATAGAACTGTAGTTCTTCAGCAGGGTTGCCCCCCACCCATTTGTTTTGGAAACACTTCCAAAGGAGATATGAGAAAATCATTTAATCGTTCACCTCACATATGCTAGATCTTCCAAATTATTATGTTAAAAAACATGACATACACACACAGTCAATACATAATCTTTATTCTAAATAAATGTCACCAATTAAAGTTTCCCAGAATAAAATGTAATCTATTTTTCACTTGAATTATTTCCATCTATTTAAAACACAGTACCCCCAATATGTAAAAAATAATTTCAAGTGTTTCTTTAACTTTGATATATTTTATAAATATTAATATAAACAATGTCATCCTGTCTGTCATTTCCTCATACCTATTTCTATGTATAGATAACATTCTTACAGGTTTTCAATCAGACAGAGAGAAATTTGCAGTAATTACTTCCTGGAAAGCATTGCTTATGTAAACCACTTAAAGCAATGGATGGTCCTATTTGTTTGTGATCTTCAACAATCCAACACAGTGAAATTTCATACACTAACAGTTGACACACACAAGTCCTAATTCGTCACACACATACCCTATTTTGAATGGGATCACATTGTGAAATGGTATCAGTCTCCCCCCCACCTTTAATACAATTAGAAATCTGTAATCTTCTTATTAAATGGGATTAAAGTACTGTAAGCAAATACCATTGTCATAAGATAATAAGTAAGTTTCAATAAAAAAAGAAGAAGCACATTTACTCCTATGATAAGATCAACAGCCTTCCAGGCAGTAATAGTGTGGTACTATGCCCTTAAAGAACATGCAGCTGCTAGTTCAGGATAACAAGAAACACACTAGATATTTATCATGCATGAACTTCAAATGACTAAAGTGTATGTGCATAACTGGAGAGGAACTGGGATATTTTACAGCATAATCTTGTGTATCATCCATGAAACTAACAAATCAGTCTGCATCAAAAAGTTGCACTCTGCACTAAAAGTTTGGCTGCAGTCATACATGTAGAAAAGCAGCGATGATTTTAAAAGTTACTTGTAACTAAATTAAAACACAGAGCTGAGTTTATGGATTGTGTGTGGAAACGTCTTTATTCAGAAAGGTTTTGTGTGGGTTTTAATATATCTGGAGCCTGATCTTGATAATTTTTTTCACAAGGGGAGTCTGTGGGGATTGTTAACCATTTTAGATTCTCAAGAGAAACATTGCTGCTGATTGCCAGAGCCAATGTAACTTAGATCTTGAAATTTCTACATGCAAGAGTTTTGTGAACTATGTGAAAGAAGGCAGCCACTAGTAAGTGTTTCTACGAGCAATTTTAAAAATCCTATGAGATAGTTTTTTCTGGATTGCATTCTAGACCCATTCCAATACACCAAGGTTCCCAAACAGTGTTCCATGGAGCACTTCCTGGTGGTCATATGGTGCCAGATCACATCTTCATTTCTAGCTGCTCAATTGCATTAAAAAAAAGCTAGAAATATATGTATACTTCCCTAAAATGAAGCCAGATTATCCCTCTCACACCAAATGGGAAAGGACATTTTGCAAGCATGCTGTCAGGATACGGACAGGGTTTGAGGAAAAGCTACCTCCAAACCCTCACAAGGCCAAGACCATTCCCCCAGATGCCTGGCCTCTTGCCGCTCCAGTTCTAAGTAGCTTCTCCAGGTCTTCTTGCTGGAGTTTTGCCAGATCCTTGTGTGGAGAGAGTTGTAGAAAACTGAACATGGCCCTGGAATGTATTCCCTTCTCTGTGTCACTTCCATGTGGGCCGAAGGGGGCTGATTTTCAATTTCCTTGAGTTTTCATCTTGAAAATGAAATTATTTCAAAATTAAGCACTGAAGTGTGATAGGAACAAAGTCTCTCTACTGCTTCCAATTCAGTCAGGATTTGCCAAAATAAAAAAATCCACAAGTGAGCTGGGGTGGAGAGAGCGTAGTTGGATTACATAAGGGATCATTCTTTTTTCATGCATCTCAGAAGAAAATGTCACTTTATATGAACCTATGAATGGTACATCAAACCATTCCTTATCCTCTCAATGTATATAGCTACACTCCAGTTTCTTTAGCAGTGGATTGTACAGTATATACAGTGGGAACAGGCATCTTTAAAGCATATGGTCAAATTTCATATCCTTTCATTTAAAGCTGGTGCTGACTGAGACATGTGTTATACAGCTGCTGAGAAGGATTTGTAGACTGGACAGAGATTTGGCATTGTAATGTTCTCCAAAATATGAAATATGGGAGTTCCATAAGAGCAAAATGGGGGATGCTGTCTGTGCTTTTGGAATCCACCACATCCTCTAGGTTTTCTAATTCCTGTTTTCCTGCATTAGAACCCCTTAGATTTATCTAGAGTAACAGTAAGGAAATCTATAAATAAAGTAACTACACAGCTCTTTCCTAGGGGGTGAGAGATGAGGAGAGGGAAGACAACATTCTGATCCTGGCTCTATCACTGGTGATGGGAAACCCCAATCTGGAAAGGAAATTCCACCTCCCCATAATAAAATTCCCTGACCAAAGAGAAAGGGAATTGGCAGTATGGGGAAAACAGAGACAGAGAGTGAGTGTGCTCAAAGGAAGGATGGGGTGAGACCTACAACTGCCTTGCCTATAAAGATGCCACCTTTTTATTTCCTTTTTAAGGGGAACCTGTTATTCAGATAGTTTCCATTAGCCTTCTATTTAAACAGACTAACTGTATCTAGGATCTTGGAGACTGAATGCTGTCTGAGTTTAGTTTTTCTCTTCTTTTGTATGAAGAATGAGAAGTCAGTACCTGTGTTTTTATAGACTACCTAGCTTGTCTCTACAAGTATGTCTACATTGCAATTAGACACTCACGGCTGGCCTGTGCGAACTGACTCAGGCTCGCAGGGCTTGGGCTGCATGGCTGTTTAATTACAGTGTAGACATTTTGGCTTGGGCTATAGCCTGAGCTCTGGGACCATCTCATCTTGCAGGGTCCTAGAACCTGGATTCCAGCCGAGTGTCTACACTGCAATAAATAGCCCCTTAGCCCAAGCTCTGGGAATCTGAATCAACTGGCATAAGTCAGCCATGGGTTTTTAATTGCAGTGTAGAAATACCCTATGAGCCATCCAGGAGCAGAAAGGGAGAGATCACTTCAACCTCTTTAGCTCCATCTCCAACTTGCATCAGATGCAAGAGGAATTTGATGTAGCATTTATCTCCAGTCATTTGGAAATCTATGTAGTTAAGGCGGGGTGATATTCCTCTTGGCAAAGGGAACTTCTTTCCCAAAATTCTATTCTAAATACTAACACCACTCTGCGAAGAACTCTAACCTTCATGAACTTTCTGGTCAGAAAACTGTAGCAATTCCAGCTTTAAACAGTCGTTAGCCACAACAGGAAGTAGAATAGGGCAGGCCTCAGTAGCAGCGATCTCAGGATGGCCATTTACTACTAGGACATGGGGCCTGCATGTATTAATATGCTTCTCAGGGAACTCTTTCTAAAAATGGTTTGAAAGTCATATTCATGTTAGCTCTGCTGCTCCCCCCCACCCACCCACCCCAGACAGCTCTGGGATGACAGAGTGACATACTGTTTATGTAATTACATTATGTGCTCAAATACTTGAAAAATAACTCCTTTTTCCCTTTGTTCTCTGTTACTAACAGATGTATAGATAATGACAATTCCTGAGTAGGTTGAGAGGATTTTAGAGGTTCACTCCTATTATTGCCACTGAGGAGGGAAAGGAAAATATTTACAGTTTCACTGGACAAGTTTGGTAACTGTAATTGTTTTTTAAATTGAAATTCTATTAAACAGAAACAATTTGTTCAATTAGGTTAGCTATTCCAGTTCGGTAAAGTCTACAAGCAAGTTTATGCAAAAAGACATGCTCATCTCTTCTGCCTTTACATGCACATCTGCAGCTGAACAGTAAGTAGGAGCTGGGTGGTGTGAGATCTGCTCCAACAGTATTACTCACCTTCAAGTCCCGATGGACTACTCCCATCTGATGACAGTGTAGCACAGCCTCCAGGATCTGCTGAATGCAATGACTGCATGCAAACACCAGGGGGCGTGTGTTAGTTCCAAGCTTACACTCACTGTCTGTATACCCTCAGCGAGACTGGGTTAAAGTGCAAAACTAGCAAACAACTGAAGATGTTTTACACAACCTTCAGAAATGTACACACATCACTCACACAGAGCAGCTACTATCTCAGAAATACCATGCCATGTGAAGGCTTTACCTTATTTTAACCCATTTTGATCTGTACAGGGAGTTTGGAAGAAGGAAGGCCAACGTGGATTTAATGTAGAAGTCCTGTTAACAGGGATGTGCTATTTTGGAGATTACTGTATTTTAAAAATGCAACAAGTATTGATACTGAAAATGTGTTGATAACATCATTTTTTAAAAAGTTATGCTAAATATTTAGTGGCATTTGTTTCTTTTCCTCCCTTTCTTCCTGAGAGCTCTCTGTTGCATTAGAAATCATCGCAGCCATTAAGGTAAAATTACTATAAGTAATATATTTTAGATAAATTATTAACTTCTCATGCTTTAATTTAGTTGGAAATCATCATCTCCTGCCTGAGAGTTCATCATACTCTAATGGAGCAATGTGTGACCAGTTGTTCTGCTACTGCAACCCATGGTCTCAGAACAGAAGTGGTGTTTAAATCTGCAGGCTGACATACATCACAGCCAAAGTGCAACTCCAGATACATTCAGAATGATTAATGAAATCCCTTCGAAAATATATGTATCATACCAACCACGTTCAGCTAGGTGGGATGAATCCAATACCTTGGAAGGGCACAGGTTTCAATCTTAAAGCAACTACTTCCCCTTTTGCCATGATGTATGTTAGGCCTGTAGACTTGCAAACTGGAAAGAGGCGTCATGCATTATTTATTCTTTTAATCATTTTGAGGGTGAGGAGGATAAGCAAGGGAACATCTCAGCCAACCCACCCTCTACCCTTTCAAAGTAAAAAAAAAATCTTATCCAATTTATGGGCACCAGATACTGACCTTCAGGTCTCTGTGAACTATGCCATTTAGGTGACAATGATTAACACTTTCTAGAATCTGCTGTATACAATGACTGCAAAGATACAAGGGCAGAATGGAAGGGAGAACATTTTAAAGGCACATAATCACATCAAATACAAAATAAAATAAAATTTAAAAAAAAAAATAAGGAACAAAAACAGATTTACATTTCCTGACAAATCTTAACTGCACATGGAACTGGAACAAAACAATGCTGAATATAAAAATATTTCCAGATCTAAACCAAACAAAAACAAAATATAAAACAAACAAAAAAGACACTTAACATCTAAAGTGTGATATCATCAGACAGAACAATTTGTGTGGTGTTTTCATTCAGCAGCATGGAGATTTTTGAAGAACATATCAAATCTTAAAAAAATAAAATAAAATAAAATAAAAATTTGGGAGGGCAGTGAAATCCTTAAGTGGTTTCTGATGTACTTTCTGAGAAAGTTTATAGTCTGACATCAATATTAACACACAAGTGTTGAAATAAGGAAATGAACAAAAATGAGAAGAAACAAGAGTAAAGATTAAAAAATAAACAAGAAAACACAAAACATTTATCATTTTGAATATAATGGTTTCTTGTAGAAAGTATTAATGGGAAAATATATGTAAATAATTCAATAAGGAGGTATACATTTTCATTTAAAACAGCAGTGACAACAATAATTTGGTTAGTAGCCACATGTAAAATGGAAATCAGCATTAAAGGCCCTGAACTAAAATTTTCAAACATGGGTATATGAATATAAGTTCCTAAATGCATAAGTGTACAACTAAACGCTGAGAACCCATAGTTCTCATTGAAATAATTACCACTGAAAAATCAGGCCACTTTTATTTAGGTGCTTAAAACATGGAATTAGCAGCATGGTTTTATACATGCAATTTGAAATTTTTGGCCAATCTATAGTGCCAAAAAATCACAGCTGAAAACTTTGGTTTTCTACAGCAATGGAATGATTTTCAGACATTTTTAGCACTGTTACAGCCAATGAGAAGGGCTCATTTTTACTTCTCATTGGGTTGGAAATCTGGGACTATATGTACTGTACTTGTCAAAGGGCCATGGATTTGATGCTGATCATATTAAATGTTTTTGCCATGAAATTCAGTAGGTAGGGACAGTCATAAATCAGTAAGTAGAGCCCAGTTCTGAAAACCCTTTCTTACATGAGTAGTCGCTAACTCATTTAAGTAGTCCTAGTGACATTAAGCAAACTGCTTGCATGAATAAGGACTACTTAGGTAAGGGTTTGCAGGAACAAGACCTATTTTTATTATAGATCATGCATCTAAAAAGCTCATTAACTATTTCAAAGGACACACACAAACACATACATAGATGCATAACAACCCTAAACACACCACTTGTTTAATACAGAATATATTTGTATGCACCCTTTTGCATCATATAATAATAACTTTTAAAACAGAATAATCACCTCCGGTTTTCTTTTCTTTAAAAACAAAGTATAACCACTTTCTGGCATTTGGCATCAGCATTAGAAAATGTGACTGTTTCCACAGAACTAAAAAAATTAGGGTATGCAAAAATTATTCAGTCAGCCCTCTACAGCTGCTAATCCAGTTTTCTCCTCTGCAGCATGTTTTATCCAGCTTAGTTTTAAATGTCCTGAGGATCAGGTTTCCACCACTTCCCTTAGGAGATTATTTTTCAGTCTAATCAATTTCAGTGTCAGGAGGTTTCCTAACGTCCAGTCCAGATTTTCCTTTGTTCACCATCATCCCATTACTACTTGTTATACACACTTGGGACACTGCTAACGTTTTCTCTCTGTCTGCTAAATGAAATTTAAAGGACAGAATATTTGTGCTGTTATTTAAAACACTCCCCAAAATGTGTTTTACATAAATTGACTGTGGTCTAAAAGAACAACCCTTACCATTGTAAAGGACTGACTGAATGTTATATTACTACATGGCATCTCTATATGATTTGGGTATTATAAATATATAGAGGCAAAATATCTAGTTAAATTTATTTTAAAAGGAATTTTCCCACAGAAGTTAGCAATAGAACAAATATGAAGAGGTTCATTAGGGAACCTAATAGACCAGAGTGTTCGCAGATTTGAGCACTGACTGAGAGACACACAGTAGCTATTACTGTTCGTTAATGAAAGAAATGCATCTCAAAGGAAGGAAAAGTTTTTTGGATTCAGAACACTAGTAATACTAAATATGTATAGATTTTCAAAATTGGTGTGTATGTCACATTAAAGTATTATTTCCATTCTACAGATGGGAAAATTGAGGCAGAAAGTGTCTTTACTAAGACCCAGTGGGTGTCAGAATCAGGTTATAATACCAAGGGTGAAATCATGGTTCCATTGAAGGCAATGGGAAATTTACCCAAACTGAGCTCAAGCCACTAGACTATCTTCCAAATCTAACAAAGCCTCGATGGGAACTATAGATGAAGGTTGAATTGCTCTGTTCTAACTGATGCCAAACACCATAAGTAAACACCAAAATAAGTAAATATGCTAGCATAATTAAAGACAATTGTTAAAATCTAGCAATAAACAACATTCTAGAAATCAAACACTTACCTGGCATCTGCTTCACTGTAATATTCCCTTGCAACTATATCTTCAAACAGTTCACCTCCAGTGACTCTGTGAAAACAAATGATTCATTAGGGCCAGAAGCAATGTGGCAAAAAAGTATCTTAAATTATTGTTATGGATATAGCCATTATCCATTTTTTGTGTGGAACAGGCTGTCATCCTTATTACAATGCCAGACTTTCCCAGCTAAGTTCACAGCTGGTTTAAAGCACGTGCAACCCTGTTTATTTCATGGAGCTGTAACTGCTTACATCGGGGTGAGTTTGATCTATTACTCATGCCGTGCCGGAAAAAAAAACACAAACTATGAACATATACAGGCTGCAATAATGTTTGTGTATTTATCTTGTGGTAGAAACTGACACAGGATAAATATACAAAATTTAACTAATACAAAGTATATATAAGCGCAAATAAGATCATCTTAATTTTGTCATAGAGTTCTTTTTTTTTTTTTTTTAAAGTTCAAATCCAGCCATTCACCAAAAACCCACTAGAGTAAGGACATGTAAGTTCATCCAAAATACACATGAACAATGATGTCAAGTATGTTCTAGGAAAAAGAGCCAGCTTATTAAATCAGGGTATGCACCAACATGTAACATGAACAAACATCCCCAATATACTTTAATGGCCACCAGTTCAACAGAATACTTACGAGAGTGTTTAACGTTAAGCACATGAATAGTTCTATTAGAGTCATGGTGGTTAAAGTTAAACATGCAGTTAAATGCCCTCCAGAATCAGAGCCTTAATTATCAGAAGACTTTACTGACTTCTCACTAAGCCATAGTAACTAATTTGGCAGGCCCTCTCAGTCTTGGTGAGTTCTGACCCAGTCACCACACTTGAGAGAAGTTTTGTTCTCCCTCCAGTTGCAGTCCTGAATGAAACAGAAATCCAAAGATATGCTGCCTTCCCCACTGCATCCTTAAAAGGTCCCTTGCTACCACAAACAGATATCCTGAATTTACTGTTATTCTGTTATAAATACACTACTGTAATCCAAAGGAGGATTTAGAATAAATTTTACAAGAAGTCTACTTACTTTTACTTGCTTCTGCCCTTTCCCCCATAAAATCCAACCTCAGTTTGCATATCTGTATAGAACCCAAAAGAACTCCTTGCAAGAAGTCTGAGTTATATGTATGCCTTTCTGTTGGATTTTTGAAAAGTCTTGCCTCCAGTGATCTATGCATATAAGCTGGTTCCAGGATGTCAAGTCTCCAAAGAGGTCATATTTCATCATAGTATATGAATCACATGAAGCCTTTTATAGCACACTGTGTTAGTAAATGGTCAAACTAGAAATTTTAGCTCTGGGCTTGTCTCCATGTTGCGTTAGACCGCACTAGAGGGATGTAAACTCCAGTGCACTACCTGACCTGCATGGACCCTGCTGGTGCACACTAAAAGTTCCCCTACTGAACATTAATATAGTCCTGTATACTACATTAATGCACATTGGGGAACTTTTAGTGTGCACCAGCAGTGTCCACACAGGCCAGTTAGTGTGCAACAAGCCAGTGCCCACTAGAATTTATACACCTCTTGTGCAGACTAGCACATTGTGTAAACAAGCCCTCTTAAGTAGTAGAAGAATATAAGGAACTTGTAGTAAATTGCTTGAAAATCCATCATTTTAAGCACAATGAACTGCATTTTTTATTTGCAGAACCTAATTGTATTTTATGTGAAAAAGTAAACAGGTAGTGGGAGCTGAATTCGACAAAACTGCATTATTTATTTCCCTATTGCTGTAGTAGTTACTTGTGGCTAAACAGCTATAGGCTGAATATTAGTTATTCAGTACAAAAAAGCAATTAGCTGAGACACAGGAATGAACTGCTCAGCAAGGAGTAAAGCCCCCCTTTGTAGGAGCAGGTTGTTGCAAATTGTATTTTTATTTTCCTGAGTCCATTTGCTGGTTGGAATAAATCCCCCATATTCTAGGCTAACATATTAGGGACTCTGGAGAGCAATCTACTTCATATAACAGAACGTTATTTCATAGCACAGTCTGTAGCAAAAACTGTAGGAGTTATATTGCATTCACAGACAGGTTGCCTAATTGTCATTTCTTTTCGTCTTCTTCCCTCCAGGTGTTTGAGTTGGTTGTTAAGGGACAAAAATACTTGATAAATGCATATTTTAACTCTCTTTGGTAGCTCCTGTTATATATATTTTTGTTTGCTTTGTTTTTGGTAAAGAGAAAAGGGTTAATTTTCACTGTACTGTGAATGAATAAAAACAAAACATCCTTTCATCTTGTGCCTCACTAGAACAAACTCTTTAGATCCAAGCCAAAAAGAAAAGAAAAGAAAAAAGCTTTTAATCAAAGCAGCTTTAAATGAAAGAGTACACCAAAATGCTGCTTGTTCTAATCAAAATTAAAGAAAAGGGAAAACGGCTACATATTTACTGACACTGGATGTTTACATGGCATCCATAGCTTGTGCTACGAGATGGAAAAACAAAAGCAAGAAAAATAAAGTTGAAATTTTACTGACAGAAAACAAAGCCAGAAATTCCTGCATTCCTTCCCCTTAAAGAAAAGAATTAGACTCTTAGAGAACCTTCAACATTACCAGCAGTGTGACTGGCCATCCATAGGACAATAATAATTAGAACAATTAACATTAATCTCTCCCTTCCTCTCACTCTGGCAATTTAGTACCCAAGTGAACACAATATATTCCTCCCAACTTGTGGATAAGTTTTACTTTGAAAAAAAGTTATTTCATATATCTTCAGTTACAAAACAAATATGTATAACTGAGAGGGGTCTGAGCGGCCAGGCATAGATATAAGCTTTCCCAAAGATTGGAAGGTGTTTGGTTATGAGGTTCTGGTTGCATCTCTAATGCAATAACATGAACTTGAACCATGATGCACTGTCTATACACCTGTCCGCTTCACTGACATTGTTTTGTTACTGTAGAAAACTTCCAACTGCCTTATACAGGAATACCGGATGAAATCAGCTCTCCAAAGTGCTGATCACCAACTGCAGAAATAATTAAGGTTGATTTCTAAAATCAATTTATACAGAGGAAAATTAAGGCAGCCCATATCTAAAACATTAACTTACTAATATTAGGATCTTCTGTTTAACCATTTCTTAGGGCTTGAATAGCGAACAACTGAAAGTTCTGCAAAACACTATGGAGAAAGGAAATGCATCATGTATACACATTAGGTTATATATGTAAGGTTGAAGCTAGCTTCCAGATACGGACTAGACCTCACGCTGTGCAGGTGCAGAGTGTGGCATGCATAAGCAAACTGTAAAAAGGGAGCAAACGTGATTCTGACTCTGCACTAGAAAGCTGCTGAATGGCTGCCAAGTCACTCCCTGCAGCAATTAAGGCCTAGGAGGGAAACACATAGCTAGGGGCAAGGACTGCATTTTTGTTGTGTGGACAGTGCCCAGCTCAAGGAGGCCCTGATCCAAGGAGCAACTAGGCAATGCCAAAATACAAATACTATTACTCCTACTAATAATAATCAGTGCCTCATAATAAAGTTCACACTTAAACCACTCTCCTCAGACACACCTACCCTATTCCTAATTTCATCCTTATTTTTGGATGAAAATAAGGGGGGTGCTGGGGCTTGAGACTTATTGCCTTTCAATGTGATGACTATGCATCGCCCTCGACCTTACTTGTGCCTGTTTCATTTGCACAGCACTCACACTGACACACAATAACCTTGAACATCACACTGCACGGCACATAAAGGCTGCAGCATCAAGGCCTACAAAACATATTTTGACTTCCTTCTCCCTTCATAACTGCACAAAATCAAACCAATCTGCCTGAAATCTTATATGTGCCCCCACAGTCCCCCTGAGAAATTACTAAGTATGGGGAGTATGCAGTGCAGAGAGCTTTAAAGGGACGGAATCTGGTGGGGAGGGGCAGCTGTATTTCTTCCCCTTTCCCCCATAAGGGACAAAGGCTTTTATGTTACCATGAAGGCCAGGAAAGAGGAGACACAAAGAGGATTAGTCTCTTCACTTCCCATAGCAATTAGACAGGCATGGATGTCGCAGGATTATTAGGTGCAGGGGGTATGGTCAGTCGTGAGGATGTGGGGGAAGGAGTGGGAGTGTCTCCCAGGGTTACATTCCAGTTCTGTCCCTAATTCTGAATCCACAATATTCATGGAAAGAAATGACCTCCTTTTGCTGGCAATCCTCATGTATCATAAGCCAACGCATCCACACACTCTTTTTATTAAAGGAGCTGTGATAAGAATAAGCACACCATTGGAATTTCATTGACGTCCTCCTTCTGAAAACTGGGTACACTGTTCATGCCCAAGCAGCTGTATTTTCTAGTGTTATTATTGCCGCTAAATTAGTTTTGTTTAAGAAATGAATTGGGTGGAAACAACTTCTCTTTTCACAATGATTCATCTATAAATGGTTATTCAGTCCTTTTGGAAGCACAAGTGTAAGCCACATGCATACACTGCTGCATTTAGTTGCATAAGTAAGGGAAGACAAAGTAGGGTGGATACATAATTTCTTGTTTTTGTTTCGGGGACTCTGTGTGTGTACAGATTTGCCAGAGCCAGGTGGGATACTCCCCTGCAAGAGCCAGAAATCATGGGTGTAGCCATTGCTAAACATTCTCAGTAGCCATTTCAAAGATATATAAGAAGCTTTCATTGCAGGACATACCCATAGGTACCATCTGAAGGCTCAAATAACTGGAGCTCAGTGAGAAGACTACAAAACAGGGAAAGTTGGAGAGAGCCAGGGAGAACTCAACAGCTAAACAATGCAATGATAAGAGCTTTCCACTGCGAGATCTGTGTCTCAAGCCTGTGGCAAACCCTTTGGATCCAGACAGTGTGCTCCCTATCTCACTGTAAACAAGAGAAGGAGATTGGTAGTTATCACTGGCTGTGAGAGTTGAAGACTGTTGCTGCTGATGAGCTGCAATAGTCACAACCATTTCAAATATTGCTTTCAGGTTGCTTGTGCTTATTAACTGTTACTTCTTGACAAATTGTGGGTCACACTTTCTCTCTCTCTCAGAACTGTCACTCTGTGTAATGTTAAATCTCCTTACGGAAAGGACTGAGCTGTGGCTTGTGCTTCCGCAGGGGAGCAGACTCAAATGCCGGTAGGAGCACTGGAACTAGAGGTGCTGACGTGCTTTGCATCATGTGCAGGGTTTGCAGGTTTGTTCAATGGCGTTCAGCACCCCCACTATAAAAACTGTTCCAACGCCAGTAAGTGCAGGAAAAGGGAAGTAATCACATATAATATCATAAGCTATAAGCCATATCCTGAACACACAGGTCAGTTTTATTATTGATTTAGTGAGAGCAGCATCAG
This sequence comes from Malaclemys terrapin pileata, assembly GCF_027887155.1. Lineage (NCBI taxonomy): Eukaryota > Metazoa > Chordata > Testudines > Emydidae > Malaclemys > Malaclemys terrapin. Next base: position 98,590,549 of record NC_071509.1, read on the forward strand.
GTCCTATATTTTGTGGAACCTGTAGAAAATTAAAGATAGGCGCTGTGATTGATTTAGAATATTAGCTACAGGCTGGTGATATTAAAGGGGTGATATCGTTGAGTCACCCTGGAATTCAGTAAGAGCAGTCCTGGCATCAAGGGCTCTCTATTTAGATAACTAATGCGGCTCAGTAAGGCATGGCATCAAGCTGAGCTGGTACGTATCACTGCAGTTAACATGGCTTTGAGCCAAGAAGTTGTGCTCCTTGGATATTGTGAATGAAGACTGTGTGATTAGAACGTGATCACCTTTCAAGAAGGGTGTACTGGGGTCTTATGGTGAACATCGCTTCGATATCAGGAAAAGCAACTATTTGGGGTTTCCAGATCATCTATGTAGACATACTGGATGAAGGCTTTTGGGTAATCTGAGAGACTGTGTGAGTATATTTAAGTTAATAGTTATTGTTCATTTAGAACTGTGGCTCTCAAACTTTCCAGAGTACTGTATCTCTGTCAAGAGTCTGATGTGTCTTGGGTTACCCCCAAGTTTCACCTCACTTAAAAACAAAATCAGACATAAAAATAGAAGTGTCACAGCACACTACTACTGAAAAATTGTTCACTTTCTCATTTTTACCATATATTCATCAATCAATTGGAATATAAATATTGTACGTACATTTCAGTGCAGTACAAACAAATCATTGTCTATGAAATTTTAGTTTGTACTGACTTTGCTAGTGCTTTTTATGTAGCCTTTTGTAAAACTAGGCAAATTTCTAGATGAATTGATGTATGGCCTGGAAGACCTCTGTGTACCCTCAGGGGAACATGTACTCCTGGTTGAGAACCACTGATTTAGAGAAATATCATTCAGTATTTATTTACATTGACTTCTTTATAAAAAGTGCTCTAAGTGTATACATGTATATATTCCATATATAAATCTTATTCCTCCCCTTTGTTACTTTGACAATAGTCATAAATGTTAGTAAAAGTAATAAACCTGTCTTAATTGCCATAACCTTCTGATGTGTGCTTGATAATAACTATATATGGAATCAGTAACCGGGGAGGAGGATGAGCTTAATATTGTTCAACCTTCAATAACATGGAGGTCAGGGACTCATCACTTTTCCCTGAGAAACTCTACAAAGTACGGCATTGGTGGGAGCAAACCAACTGACCAATTATCTTCTAGAGTAAAAAAAAATACAAAAGAACCAAACCAAGCACTTATTATGGATGATTTCTGTAAGGTAGAGCTTGTCAGGACAAGTGTTTTCATTCAGTTAGATATTCACCAGAACTAAGACCTATGAATATACTACTATCATCCAGAAAACGCTTTAAGGTTCTTTTACAGACAGATGTGATTGAAAAAGCACTTAGGCACTTCTGTCTGTTTCCTCCTAATGAAGTGTCAGTGGAGGGAACAATGGTGAATATGGAAATTGCTGGATTCTTATTTGTAGGGATTTGCAAGTTACACTATCCTGCTGTGGCACCAGGTAGCATCTACTTTCTAAGCAGGCATCTGTCATGAGTTATTTCTTTACCCTGGATTTGAGTTGATTGTTCTGTTCCCAATGCATTCTGCACATGCCAGTGATATCTTTTCTGTTCCTGTCCGCCGTATATAACTTTCTGAAGAGTGCATTACAATGACGACAAATTAAACATGTTTACTTAAAAAAAAAAAACCCAGAGTATTAGTATCATACAGAGCTGTCAATATTCTCTACACCATGTGCATCTTTTTGTGGGAATGCATATCTGGGAACAAGAGGGAGGGCTTCCCACATAAAGCCTAGTTACTTCCATTTCACCTTAAAAGAGCAACAGCAGTTAGCAGTTTTTCATTGTTCAGTTTGAGGGCATTTGTATTCAGTGCAATGAATTTTATAATCAGTAAGCCATTTTCTAACATTTGCTAGTGTTAAAGTAGCTTCTAATATTGTCTTTTGTTGTGATCATTTATGAGAGCACATTTATCTCATGTATAGAATATAATTGCTTAGAAAAGCTTATACATATCAACAAGTCTTTAACAGGACAAGACAGGTTCTCAAATTGTTAACACGAATAAAAAATCTCCACAAAATAAACATTCACTTTTTTTTTTAATCTCCTGGCTTACACTTGTTATTTACTAAAATAGCTTTCATTGACATATACAAAGGCGGAAATAATAGCCTTCAAATTACCATGGCTGTATATTTTTACATTGGCCTGTGACCTTTTTTCTTTCTATGGACACACACAAGCCCCTTCTCTTGAAAATTCTACAGCAATGCTGATTCTGAATGTAACAATTGTATTCCAACAAGTACTCTCTGTTTTACAACAGGATACATTGGACTCTATGAAAAAGGATTTAATTGACTAATATAAAAGAATCTTCAAGTGGTTCAGCTGTTTCCATTCAGGTACTATAACTGTGAGTGTACATGGCAGTAACAGGATTTGAACTCATCTGCCTCACTAATATGAAAAGATGACTTGTTCATTTTTTTCCCCACTGTAGCATGCAGGTGCTAAATGATCTTGAACAACCTTTATTTCATAAGTAGAGCCTCTTTAGCTAAAAAAGGGTAGAAAGGCAGAAAACTTCATGAAGTCCACTAGGGACATCACAGATTTTATTTACCTGGGAGTCACTGATACACTAACATAAAAGCCCTGTAAGAAAGCCAGATAAGAGTCTATTCCCCTTCCACTATTTCTCCTTTTTCCATTAAGATTGCCCTATGTGATGTTTCTCTGTATCTATCCACCTCTCCCATCTCACATACACAGAGGCAACACATTGTGGAACAGAAAAGTAATTATTTGTATCTATTACAAATGGTAAAAAAATGAAAAACTAGTGTGACAGACCCAGACCAGTGGGGTAGAGGAGTCTGGTAGAGGGCAAATATACTGGTCATTGGATGAGTAGTTTTCTGTTCCCTGAGTGACCAGAGCAGGGGCTGCACTAGAGTAATCAGGAACCTGCTAGAACCAGTTAAGGCAGGCAGGCTAATTAGGACATCTGGAGCCAATTAAGAAGAAGCTTCTAGAATCAATTAAGGCAGGCTAATCAGGGCACCTGGGTTTTAAAAAGGAGCTCACTTCAGTTTGTGGGGGGAGTGTGAGGAGTTGGGAGCAAGAGGTGTAAGGAGCTGAGAGGGAGAGGGTGAGGGTGTGCTGCTGGAGGACTGAGGAGCACAAGCGTTATCAGACACCAGGAGGATGGTCCTGTGGTGAGAATAAGGAAAGTGTTTGGAGGAGGCCATGGGGAAGTAGCTGTCATGCAGCTGTTACAGGAGGCACTATAGACAGCTGCAGTCCACAGGGCCCTGGGTTGAAACCCGGAGTAGAGGGTGGGTGGGCCTGGGTTCCCCCCAAACCTCCCAATTGACCTGGACTGTGGGTTCTCCCAGAGGGGAAGGTCTCTGGGCTGTTCCCCAACCCACATGGTGAATCTCTGAGGCAAGAAAATCCGCCAATAAGCGCAGGACCCACCAAGATAGAGGAGGAACTTTGTCACACTAGTTTCATGAAAAAAATTTAAATTGTTTTAATTTTGAAGGATTTGAAGTGTTTCCGTTTTTTAAACATTTCAATACTTTTTGGGAAATGTTTATCAAAAATATCAAAATGATTACTTAACATTTTTGTTTACTGGAAACTGTTTTCTGTAAATGCAAGTTTTCTGTGACTATTTTAATAATGTCTACAATAGTGTTTTTGATCAAATTTGCAAAAAATTTTCAGTAAGTAAACATTTTTGACTATGTTGACAATATTTTGTGAAAATATATTTTGAAAAAGGACTATTTTTGTTGAAAACAGTTTTTCCTTCCAAATTTTGTTACCAGCTCTAATCTTTATGCTGCTTCAGTTCAACCATAATCTGAATATTGTATTCAGTATATGGCATAAACTACCATAACAACATTGAAAACTTTAAGTGCATTCAAAGAAGAGCAACAAAAAATGTTAGGAGGCTGAAGGAAACATAAAAGAGCTACCTACATATAGAATGACTCAGAAATAAATGTTCATGTGTATGCATGTGAGCATATGTATAGTGAGGTGGAAGGGAATAAAAAGTAATTTCAGTGACTTGGTATTACTTTGCACGTTGGCCCATGCAACTATCACATGTAATCTAGAATGCCCTGCATGTGTACATGCGTGCAAGTGCATGTAAGAGACAGAGAAAGACAAGAGTTGTAAATAATATGCAACTTACCCTCACAAGAGAATGATCCTCCTCTGACTTACATCAGTATAAATCATGACTAGCTTCAATAAAGTCAGTGGAGTTTCAGTAGTATAAAACTGATTTCAGCAAAAGGCAGCTGAGGCCTCCAACCTTAAATTCACCAGTAAACACCAGTGAATGCCTGCATAGTCATAGCTAGCATGCATTCTTAAGTGTTTTTTGTCAATCTCAGGTCTGTTGACACACCTCCCCGTGAAAGCTATACCTGTTGGGAGGAGCAGACTTGGAACAATATCTTCACTGAGAAGAGCATCATAGCAGCAACCACAACCTACTCAATATTATTTTCTGACAGATGTAGGACCCATGTTGCTAGAAGAATAAAAATTCCATTCCTTACGCATGGCACAAGGCAATCACTCTACCATGCACTGGTACAGAAAAATATCCAGAAACACATTGCCACCAAAATGTCTAAAACCTTGTGCTCAAATTTGAACACTCAACATAGAAAAAATAAATAGGGCACATTATTATGTTACATTAGTACATCTAACAGGGATCTGCAGCACTATTTACAAGGAGTCCTTCACATTTGTGCATAAATGCAAGTCGGAGGATTTACACTTGGGAGAACTGTCACTTTGAATTCCTGGATTTTTGGGCAATTAAAATCTCAACCAGTGAATTACAGTAAAATAGCTATTAGGGTACTGTTTCATGTAACAAAACAGAATAAAAGTGATTCATGCTTAAATGTGCAGAAATAATATAAAATTAGGCAGAAGGGCTCCTTCTCGTTTTTAAACTATACTCCATCACATGCAAGCTTATGCAAAAGATATACCACCCAAAATGGTTCAGATCAAAGCACAACCGGTATTAAGGTATACAAACAAACCAGCAAACTCTCCTTTCAAATAGCAAATTTATCCAGAACAGTCATTGTAAAGAAATTATCAGATTGTGAAAATTATCCCTTTTTCTATTAACAGAAAAGCCTCCTTCCTCCCTCCCCCACCCCAGTTTCTTGGATAGTATGCCATTTTAAGAGAATTTATAAAGATACGGTAGTATTTAATCCCACACAGTCTGAAAGCAAACATTAAGATCAAGGAACAATTCCGGACAGGGTGGGATATGGTAGTCTTATGCCACAATCCGAGATCACTTTAAAAAAAGCCAAGTATGTAGTTTCCATACTAAAGAAACATAGAAAGGACATTTTTGTAGGATATAAAACATTCTAAATCTTTTACCTCCATTAATTTTTCTAACAAGTCACCAAAGTGCATTTAAAAGTAGACATTTATAACTGCTGCAAATGATATGTTTCATGTCATCAGTGGATTTAGAGCACTTCTAAAGAAATAGTTATTTTTTAGTTTGAAAGTAAAAATAAAAATAAATTCATTTCCACTAAAAACAAGAATGAAACACATACTGCTCCCACCTTCCAAGAGACCTCACAATCAACTTACCTCCCCAGCTTGCAGGATTTCTTTTCTTTTATTACTCTCTCTGACTCTTAGATGGCATATTTCACAAACATATAAATACATGCAATCCAGTTGCAATCCAGTCTTCTTAAAGAGGACCACAAACTGAAACACACATTGCCAGCTATTTCCCTGAGGTGAACTGCAGGCCCCTTAGGCTATTCATAGGCTGATTCTGATTGTCTGGTCCCTTATATAACACACACAAGCAACGTACACTTCAGAAGGCTTGTCTGTCTCTGCAAGAGAGTGTCTCTGACTTTGAAGTTCACAGAATTCATGTACATTTGCATTGGTGTAACAGCAGAATCTGACTCTCTTTTTGTGCTATCCCTACCAAGTTATACATATGGGGTGCAAAGAGCTATTTGACATTTGTATACTGATCAACTGTCCCGGCCCACATGGTACCTATAATTTGCTGAGATACCCCTTCTATTATACACCCAATATATTGCACAAACACAGCAAGTGCAACTACAGTAGATATAGCTTCTAAAAATACATTAATAAAAGGGCTAAACACAAAAAAGGCCCTCTGCCGGTTGCCAGAAGAGATGACCCCCATAGAACTAAAACCTTTATACTGTAGCATATCTGACTTTCATCTGCCTGCACCCACGAACTGACAGCAATAACATTTCACATGGGTGGAAAAATCGGTCTTTCCCATAGAAGGTATGTGTGACATCAGTATATTTCATTTTGTTTTCACATAGAGACCTTGTTACACATCGATCAAGTTACCAAGCACTCCCCCTTTACTAGTTAGAGCAGTGGTTCTTAACCTTTACTGCAGCTTGCACCCCTTTGGTTCTCAAAATATGTTCTTGCACCCCTTATCAAAAATCATTGAAGTAGGTCAGTTTTTTAAACCATATATTTTTTTGTTTGTCTATTACAGTAATCATTAAAAAATGTATAATGTTAATAAATACATAGGTTTGATTAAACAAAGTAGTTGTACTTACGTGCCTGTGCTTAATTTGTGTATTCTAAAAAAAACTGGCATGTCTCGCACCCCCAGAAAGGGCATCTCGCACCCCCAGAGGGTGCGTGCATCCAGGTTAAGAACCACTGAGTTAGAGTAATCTAGGAACATTTAGGAAAACAATATAGGATCAGCATGGGCAGAGGATATAAACAGCTGCTTTCTGCTAATGTTACCCTTAGTCTCTGTGACAACAACCTTTTGGCAATAGCTTTTGTCTCTACTAGTTTAATGTATACAATTTGTCAGTGTTAGAATTACTTTATTTCTTAATAGTACAATACATGATAATGAAATAAATAGATAGATGCAATCGCTGTAAAAAGAATATCAACAGGGAGGCATATGGCCTCAAAGAGTAAACCACCTTTTTAGAGGGTGCACAGGATTTTCAGCTTCGCAATTACTGAAATGAAATGGCAATCTGAAGGAGGACTAGTGTTGCTATAATAAGAGAGTTTCTTGATACATGCTGTGCATTCTGAATTCCACTGGAACAATGTTCAAATGAAGCTGCTTCTCCAGGCTGTAAAAGCTGTACATGCAGAGAATTCTTCGTCTTTTTCGGGAAATCAGGTTTATCATTCAGTCTAGCAAACACAGAGCTTTCCTGTGAAATGGCAAAAACTCTACCTATTTACTTTGGTATGTTTCCTTTTCCTGACAATTTCCTCCCAGCAAACTTACATTTCAGAGGCATATAGTCATTTGACTTCCTAAATATCTAATTTGTATAAATTGTGTGTCTGTTAATTAAATAACAATAATGTATATAAAAATGTGCACTAATGGCAGTGAGGTTTAGTGGAGTTACTCTGCCCTTGGGAAAGGGGGAAGCTGTTCAAGGCTGAAACCAGCATTACACATGTGTTTCTAAAGAGGTCATTACCCAGTTTAGAATAAAGTTTGGTCTTGACACTCACAGCACCCAAGAAGCGTACAGAGCCTTTTTCCAAGGCAAAAAATGTGGAAGTAAACTTAGGCTAAACCTGGACTGTGGTCATAAACACATGATATTGATTTCATTCCAAGATTAAGCAGAAGGCAGAGTTGATAGTGAGGAAATCCTTATTCAGATATAAATATCTACAGAAGTTGAAAGAGAGATACAGGCTACATCTTCACTACAGGGGGGGGTCGATTTAAGATACGCAAATTCAGCTACGCGAATAGCGTAGCTGAATTCGACGTATCGCAGCCAACTTACCCCGCTGTAGGGACGGCAGCAAAATCGACCTCTGCGGCTTCCCGTCGACGGCGCTTACTCCCACCTCTGCTGGTGGAGTAAGAGTGTCGATTCGGGGATTGATTGTTGCGTCCTGTTGGGACGCGATAAATCGATCCCCGAGAGGTCGATTTCTACCTGCCGATTCAGGCGGGTAGTGTAGACCCAGCCATAGAAAATTACTGGCAACGTAAGTTTCTTGTATTAAAATGTCCTGTTCTATGTAATTTGCTACAGTGTTAAAGTCCTTCTTTACATGGTTGTTCTTTTCCACAATGATTAATATTCTGGGACACAAAATATTTATGGGTAAAAAATGGGTATTTAACCGTTTTCAGTCAATTCCACAGCAGAAACTCATGTCATGAGAGTTTTTTAAAAAAAGTGCATCAGTATGACAAAAATAGAAATGTAATGATAGTTACAAAGTATACAACACTGTGAACTTCCGCTTGGCATTCACATTAACTTGATATTGCATTTGTGATTTTCTCTTTAAGCACTAACTGCATCATATACAAAGAATCTAGACAACCACACACACAAAAACTACAGTAAAAAGTACATTGTTAAGGTAGCAAAATCAAGAACTCCAAAATTAGGAAATGCCAGAATGAAGGTTTCCTGTGCAACCTTAATTATGATCCTTTGTATGTGTACATTACGATAGTGTTTAATTATGTAAATACATGCTATTTTACCTCACAGGACCCCTGCCGCTTTCAATCCAGATGGGGCAGTGCTCACTTAATGAGCACCTATTCCTTATTTTCTTTTCGTTCAATGTGTGGCTCCACAGCAACATTATTTGCTATGCTTTATGCAAACCCTATTTTAAAGACAGAACTTTTAATTTACTTATGGATGTTTGGTATGGTGGCTATCATTACAATATCTGAGTGCTTCACAAACTATAATGAATTTATTTTCACAACACCCCTGTGAGATGAGTAGATATTTTTATTCCTATTTTACAGATAGGGAACTGAGGCACAGCTAGATTAAGAACAAAAGTATAGCTGGGCTGGACCTGGAATTTCCATCCCGTGGGAAATATGCAATTTTAAAATTTCTGTTGTTCTGATTCTAGAGCCTGGAAGCCCAATCTCCCCAGAACCTTCTCCAGCAGACTGCCAAGGAACCATGGAGGCAGGTGAAGTGGCAGGGAATCAAGTTTCAGAAACCTCCCTGGTTTCTGTCAAAATTTAGCCAAAAGTCAACATGTTCCCAGAGAATCTCTCTGTTTTGACAAATCAGCATTTCCTGATGGGAAAATGTTCTGTCTGGAAAGTTCTGGCCAGCTTTAGTCCAAAGTGTCCACTAATTGAGGTGCCCTGAGACACGTGGGACTTGATTTATTCATAGATTCATAGATTTTAGCACTGGAAGGGACCTCGAGAGGTCATCGAGTCCAGTCCCCTGCCTGCATGGCAGGACCAAATACTGTCTAGACCAGGGGTCGGCAACGTTCTGCAAGCGGCTCGCCAGGGTAAGCACCCTGGCGGGCCAGGCCAGTCTTATTTACCTGCTGACGCGGCAGGTTCGGCCGATCGCGGCCCCCACTGGCCGCGGTTCACCGTCCCGGGCCAATGGGGGCGGCGAGAAGCGGCGCGGGCGAGCAATGTGCTGGCCGCAGCTTCTCGCCGCCCCCATTGGCCCGGGACGGCGAACCGCGGCCAGTGGGGGCCGCGATCGGTCGAACCTGCCGCGTCAGCAGGTAAATAAAACTGGCCCGGCCCGCCGGGGTGCTTACCCTGGCGAGCCGCGTGCCGAATGTTGCCGACCCCTGGTCTAGACCATCCCTGATAGACATTTATCTAACCTACTCTTAAATATCTCCAGAGATGGAGATTCCACAACCTCCCTAGGCAATTTATTCCAGTATTTAACCACCCTGACAGTTAGGAACTTTTTCCTAATGTCCAACCTAAACCTCCCTTGCTGTAGGTTAAGCCCATTGCTTCTTGTTGTATCCTTAGAGGCTAAGGTGAACAAGTTTTCTCCCTCCTCCTTATGACACCCTTTTAGATACCTGAAAACTGCTATCATGTCCCCTCTCAGTCTTCTTTTTTCCAAACTAAACAAACCCAATTCTTTCAGCCTTCCTTCATAGGTCATATTCTCTAGACCTTTAATCATTCTTGTTGCTCTACTCTGGACCCTCTCCAATTTCTCCACATCTTTCTTGAAATGCGGTGCCCAGAACTGGACACAATACTCCAGCTGAGGCCTAACCAGAGCAGAGTAGAGCGGAAGAATGACTTCTCTTGTCTTGCTCACAACACACCTGTTAATACATCCCAGAATCATGTGTGTTTTTTTTTGCAACAGCATCACATTGTTGACTCATATTTAGCTTGTGGTCCACTAGATCCCTTTCTATCGTACTCCTTCCTAGACAGTCTCTTCCCATTCTGTATGTGTGAAACTGATTTTTCCTTCGTAAGTGGAGCACTTTCCATTTGTCTTTGTTAAACTTCATCCTGTTTACCTCAGACCATTTCTCCAATTTGTCCAGATCATTTTGAAGTATGACCCTGTCCTCCAAAGCAGTTGCAATCCCTCCCAGTTTGGTATCATCCGCAAACTTAATAAGCGTACTTTCTATGCCAATATCTAAGTCGTTAATGAAGATATTGAACAGAGCCGGTCCCAAAACAGACCCCTCCGGAACCCCACTTGTTATGCCTTTCCAGCAGGATTGGGAACCATTAATAACAACTGAGTACGGTTATCCAGCCAGTTATAAACCCACCTTATAGTAGCCCCATCTAAATTGAATTTGCCTAGTTTATCGATAAGAATATCATGCGAGACCGTATCAAATGCCTTACTAAAGTCTAGGTATACCATATCCACAGCTTCTCCCTTATCCACAAGACTCATTATCCTATCAAAGAAAGTTATCAGATTGATTTGACACAATTTGTTTTTTACAAATCCATGCTGACTATTCCCTATCACCTTACCACCTTCCAAGTGTTTGCAGATGATTTCCTTAATTACTTGCTCTATTATCTTCCCTGGCACAGAAGTTAAACTAACTGGTCTGTAGTTTCCTGGGTTGTTTTTATTTCCCTTTTTATAGATGGGCACTATATTTGCCCTTTTCCAGTCTTCTGGAATCTCTCCCTTCTCCCATGATTTTCCAAAGATAATAGCTAGAGGCTCAGATACCTCCTCTATTAGCTCCTTGAGTATTCTAGGATGCATTTCATCAGGCCCTGGTGACTTGCAGGCATCTAACTTTTCTAAGTGATTTTTAACTTGTTCTTTTTTAATTTTATCTGTTAAACCTACCCCCTTCCCATTAGCATTCACTATGTTAGGCATTCCTTCAGACTTCTCGGTGAAAACCGAAACAAAGAAGTCATTCTTTTTCAAAGTACATAGTGCTATAATACCACTTCATATGTTCAAAGCACAGCTCCCATTGACTTCAGTTGCAGCAGTGAGTGCTCAGCACTTCTGCAAATCAGACTTTCAGTTTCAAGTCAGGCAACCAGAAAAAGAGGAATTAGTGTCCGTCTATGAAAAGTTTGCTTGAACAGATTTGTGTAGCATCACACAGGAATTCTCTGCAGACGCAGAGACAGAATGCAGTTCTGCAGGGCAGCACTGAACTGCTTTAGCCATGAGACCATTCTCTCTCTTCCTGCAATCCCTGCCTCACTCATTACAAACCTTCCAATTTCTGCAACAAATGAAGCTGGGGTCTCACAGACCACAGCCTCATTCATTGAACAACACTGATTTGTCTCCAGAGCATGTCCATCATGTGCACTGAATGAGGCAGTGATCTTGTGGAAAAAAATAGTACATGATCATGTAATTAAGCACTACATCACATAATGAACACACACAAGGTGGCTGAATTAGGTAGAGCTCCACAGGCAACCTTAATTTTGGCATTTCCTAAGTTTGAGTGCTTGACTTTGCAATCTAAATAACATTCTTTTAACACAGGTTTTTTAGGTGTAATTTCCTAGGTTTTAAAAACACAAACTGAAAATACAGAAATTCCATCATATAGCATATGGACATCAGTAGCTTCTGTTGCACAGACTTGTGCCATTTAAGCTAACAGAGTAACCGATAGCAGTAGTAGGCTGTCATCCTTTATGTGGATCAGCACGAGAGGGGGATGAGACATGCACTTTGCCAGTGGGTTTCACAGACATTTGCTGACAGCAGAGGAATGGCGAGACTCAGGCATCTTGGGTTCCATTCCAGATTCTGGTGGGGTATGTCCTCTAGTGGGCACGATTCTTCTACCCATTCCCCTCAAGATTGGTCCCTTCTATTCCGTCCCCTCAAACCAGTTCCTGTCCGAGTCCTGTTTCTTCCCCACTCCTGGCTCCTCACCCAGTGCCATTCTCCTAACTTAACTAGTCCTAGTCTCCACTGCTGTGGTTTGTCATCCCAGCCCCAGTCGCCTTGCTGAGCAAGTCCTATTCTCACCCATCTGAACTCCCTGTTTTGGTTCCAATCTCCCTCACTTCCAGTTTTCTTGCCCAGGCATTCTCAGTTCCCATCCCACTTCCCAGATCCTCATCTGATCTGTTGCTCTCCCACCTGCTTCCAATGCCTGTCCCCATGGATCTCATCCCTACTGACTTCCACTCCAGTATCCATCCCTGGGCTCCTCATCCAACCTCAGTGTACTTCCCCCAACTCCTTGTCCTAGTCTCCTTGCCCATCCAGGCTCAGTTCCAACCATTCTCAACGACAAGTCCCAATTTCCCTCCCCCCGGCCAGACTAAGTCCCAGGATCTCCAGACCCACCCTCAATTCCAGTTCTTGTCCCCTTTGCATCTGAGTCAGGCAGCAGCTTCCTCCTCCACACTGCCTGGATTCAGCAGGGAAAATAGAGGCAAGAGAGTCTCACTGCTCTCAGTTCTGGTGCATGGTCCCAGTCTGGCCAGCAGCAGCCCTGGCTGGAGCATATCCAACATGCATGGATTCAGGGAAATTAGTTAAAAAGCTCCAGCAAGTCTCTATTGAGCATGTGCAAACTGAAATTTCTCAAAAACGAATACCTTGGCCAAATTTTCATGGATTGCCATGGGGATGGCAAAAGGCACATCCTTACCACATCCCTATCTCATTCCTTCAAAATTTCAAGCATCTGCTTCAAAACATGGAGGCACTAGAATTTCTCAAACAAAAATAAAAGTTTGCCAGAATTTGTTTAAACATGAACACCACAACATATTTTCCCCTAGTTTCACTCTCAGAAATATCTGAACTGTTTTGGCTAAAATTCTCCCTCAAAATTCATCTTGAGGTAGACTCCCAGCATAGAAAATTTCAGCCTGAATGGTTCACGTTTGGCAAAGTTATCAGCAACTGAAAACAAGATCTTTTAACATGAAGTGTCGGGCAACCTTAATGACAGGTAACACTACCAGTCCCATCTATAATACAGTATTCAGTGTACAGAACTGATAACATTTTGTTATATGACTAATATATTACATATTATACACTTATAGTAATTCTAAAATCCACAGATAGTAATCACAGGATGGGCTAGTTTGTTCTGAGATAATGAGAAAATCCTTTATTAAATTTCAAGAAGAAAATCCTTTATTAAACTTGCTAAAAGTCAAATTCAAAATAAACAGAATTTTGAGCAGCTACAGCTATGGGGGGAAAAATCACAACTGTGATTAATAACTTCAAAACATATAGCAGTTTGGTGTTAGTTTAAGCTGATGTTTAAAATACATTGAGGAGGGTTTTCAACATTTGGATATGCAAAGCTCTGCACATGCTGTTATCACAGTGACATATACAAGTCAGATGTGTACACACAACTGATCAGTTATGCATCATCCTGGCCATGTGCATGCACATCATTTTATGAGCTTATTTTTGCTCCTAAAAATTTTGAACATCAGGTCCCCGGTGTGCTTTTGTTATACAAGCATACACATGGCATATACTTACAAATCAAAGACTAAGTAATGGAATCCTTCTTCTGATATGCTGTCATGAAGCCGCACTATTAAAAGAAGAAAAAAAAAAAGAGAAACAGATTTATCTCTCATGACTGTTTTTTAACTCTACCCCAGGTGTGTTGGTTAGTTGGTGTTGTGTTGTTCTTCCACCCTCTCTCCCCAACCCTTTCTCAAGTTGTTCTTTTTTGCTTAGGGCTTTTCTTCTTGATGAGATAAGAAACAAAACTGTCCATGTGATTCACTCTGTACTTATTTCTAGGGGTGCCGTGTTATGCAAGAGAAGCACTCTGTGATCACTTCCTATCCTCCCTCCCCACAACACACATACAGCAGCAGGCAGGAGCAGCACTTTGCCTCTGCCCTTAGTGTGTGTTAGAATTTCTGCAAACACCATCTGAAAATATATTACATTAATATGAATGCCAACCAATTCCTTTCCCTTGACAAAGACTCTCTGACCAACAGTCTTTGAAATAAGAGTGTACAAAGGTTTCCAACTGTTGAACTTCAACTATGTTAGATAAACGATATTAGTAATAAAGGTTATTTTCTCAAAACTATTAACCAGGAATATAAAAATAGTTAAGTGTCAACTAATGCTAGATTTCAGCAGAACAAACTACTCTAAGCATTGTTTTAACAACTAAAATGTTCAATAAGCAGACACAAATATATGCCAGGGGATTATAACCGGCAGAGAAACAAGAAAGCATTATCTTTTGCAGGCTTCATTGTGAATAAATCAAAAGCATTTGACTATATAAGAGAGAGATGAATAAAATAAAATAAAAAAACCCCCAAACCCACACACTTCAGTTAATATTACGAGACACTGGCTTTATGTAAGTAGAAAGTAGCCAATGTTAAAAACAAAATTGTTGCCTGTGCAGATAATTTATTGTGTTGTTCTTGTCAGTTTCTCAAAGTCTAGCTAAATTAACTGCCAGCAGTTTCAGTCCAACCCTCATTTACAATGTCCAAACAAATCATCTGATTTAAGAAATAAGTAATTGCACTCTACAACACACTGAGTCAAGTCCTACCAAATAGAAATACAACACATTTTCCTTTCCAAATCCACTCTTTTGTTCAGTATACATGTTTTTGCTCTTGAGGTACTAATGGAGCAGTCTTCTGAATGAAAAGGGTATGGCTTGGTGTGAACTCATTTTCTCTCTGCCTTTCTAAACAGAAAAGTGAAGAGACTACAGAGATCATCACCACCACTGAAGACTCTGCAAAATTGGTGGGTACATCTCACTGCAATAAAAGACCTATGGCATGGCCACAGTAGGCCCAGGTTAGTGGACTTCGGCTCATGGGCTGAGAGGCTATACAATTGCAGTGTAAACCTTTGAACTTGGGATGAAGCCTAGGCTTTGAGACCTCGCAAGGGGGTTGGGTCTCAGCTGACCTGGGCTCAAAGACTCAGTGCCATGGTTTTTTATATTGCAGTGCAGACATAGTGTGTGCCACATACAGCAGCTTTTCACAGGCTGAGCACTGGCACCCAAAAGACACTGAACCTGAAGTATCCCAAATGATATCTGCAATATAGAGTAGCACAGTTGATCTTCAGAACTCATTGCCATCAGTTATGATTCAGAACGAGAGCTTTGTTGGATTCAAAAAAAGGATTAGCTCTCTCTATGGATACCAGAGCAGTATCGTAGCTAGCGGGGTGCAGGGAAAGCAGCCGCTTCCCCTCACCCCTTTTCCCAAAAGCAGCGCTGGCCCAGCACTGCCAGAAGAGCCATGGGGGGTGGGGGGCGGCAGGCACGGACGGAGGAGAGAGGGGGCTGGCTCCTTGGCCATCGCGCCCCACGTGGCCCCAACATCGCAGCAGGCGCAGCCACCTCCTGCGGCGGCTTGGAGGCCAAGCGATCCCCGCCCAGTGCCGGAGCCGGGGCCGGGATCGGCCGGGGACTGGCGGTGGCGCAGGACAGAATGTGAGCGGCGGGAGTCCAGTGCCTTGCACTGGCGGGTCCCCTCCGGGCGAGGGGCTCCCCGGGGCCGGGCCCACAGGGCAGGGGCACAGGCTGCGCTGTCTGGACGGGGGGCCCTGGCGCGGCGCAGGAACCTGGAGCCCCAGGCGGGGGGGACAGGTGGGGATGGGCAGCGCAGCCTGGCGGGGGACACCTGCAGAGCGGTCTGGGGAGGAGAAACTCTCCCGGGACCGCGGGGGGACAGGGGTATGCGCACCCCCGGGAAGCCCGCAGGAGTCCTGAGCCGGGCCCCGGGGTTAATCTGGGGGGGAAATGGGAGGAGCCAAGGGGGGGGGGCTTTTTTCTGTTTGCTCCCCCTACACTTAGACCCTGGCTATGCCACTGTACCAGAACACCCAAAAGTGTTACTGGTAAAGAATAACAAACAAACAAAATAAAATTTTGGAAGGTATAGATGCTTCAGAGTATAAGCCAAATTCGAACTAATGAGGTTTATGGATAATTTTTCACTTTGTGGATGTCATTCCACAATTATCTGGTGCAAGATTTCTTGAACCTTCCTCTGAAGCAGCTGGTATGAGCCATTATCAGATACAGGATACTGGACTAGATGGACCATTGATCTGATCCAATATGGTCATTCCTATTTTCTTATATTCCCAGAGCTGTATGAACTTTTCACAATGCAACCTAAATAATATGAAAAACTGCCAATATTAGATACAAAATTACTTTAGTAGACATTTGGGACTGCCAATATTTCTCTGAAACTCACAGCAAAATTAACAGGTTTGTGAGTTTCATAATTTTGCTATGATTTCATAATGAAACTTGAGAAATTGGTCTCTGTTTGGAGTGAAATGAACTGTTGTGGACTCTTGTGAAATCTTATAGAATATAGGGAGCTTAATGGAACTCACCATTACGTTATGTTGGGTTCAAATGAATTATTTTTTTTATAAAGTAGTGATTACTAGGCAAAGTAGGTGAAAAATTATACCCTGCAAAAGGCAGATATCCTCTTAAGCTATAATTGTAGGGTTACCATATTTCAGCGAGCAAAAAAGAGGACGGGAGGAGCCCCGCCCTAGCCCCGCCCCTGCCCCTCCCACTTCCCGCCCCCCCTGACCTCCCAACCCTCCCCCCGTTC
Source organism: Malaclemys terrapin pileata (assembly GCF_027887155.1). Lineage (NCBI taxonomy): Eukaryota > Metazoa > Chordata > Testudines > Emydidae > Malaclemys > Malaclemys terrapin. The sequence continues at coordinate 98,607,520 of NC_071509.1, forward strand.
CTTGTCCCCTGACTACCCCCTCCTGGGACCCCTGCCCCTAACTGCCCCCCAGGACTATCTAAGCCTCCCTGCCTCTTGTCCCCTGACTGCCCCAACCTTTATCCACACCCCCACCCCCAGACAGACCCCTGGGACTCCCACGCCCCATCCAACCACTCCCCACCCCCTGACAGCCCCCCCCAGAACTCCCAACCCATCTAAACCCCTCTGCTCCCTGTCCCCTGACTGCTCCGATCCCTCTCCGCACACCTGCCCCCTGACAGCCCCCCCCAGAACTCCCAACCCATCTAAACCCCTCTGCTCCCTGTCCCCTGACTGCTCCGATCCCTCTCCCCACCCCTGCCCCCTGACAGCTCCCCCCCAGAACTCCCAGCCCCCTACCCCCCCCGCTCCTTGTCCCCTGACTGCCCCCTCCTGGGACCCCTGCTCCTAACTGCCCTCCAGAACCCCACCCCCTACCTAAGACTCCCTGTTCCTTGTCCCCTAACTGCCCCCTCCTAAGACCCCCCCCAACTGCCCACCAGGACCCTACCCCCTACCTGTACCCTGACTGCCCAAAACTTTCTCCACTCCCCCCAAAAAGCCCCCCCCCCGTTTCTTGACTGCCCCCTCCAGAACCTCCCTGCCCCTTCTCCTGCCCCCCCTTACCCTGCTGCTCAGAACAGGGTGTTGGGCTCTGTGCGAGCCGGACACGTGGCTGAGCTCCCCAGCACAACAAAACCCGGTCCCTGGCCCTGCACAACAAAACCCGGTCCCTGGTCCGGACCGGGTTGCAGGGGAGAGCTGCCCTTGTATCAGCACAAAGTGCTCTCGCTCCCGTTTTGCTACCCTGCATGGCAGAAACCGCTCCCAGTTGCAAAAGGGGAGGGCTGCACTTTGTGCTGAGACACTTGCTCAGAATGCAGGGCGGAGCTCCTCTCCAGCTGCTCCGGAGTCCAGCCCGGGACTTTCCTGCAGCCCTCCCAGCCGCTCGCTCTGCTCTGCCGGGGGAGGGGGAAATCCCGGACATTGTGAGTGCTTTACAAATTCCCCCCGGACGCTATTTTTAGCACAAAAAGGAGGACATGTCCGGGTAAATCCGGACGAATGGTAACCCTAATAATTGTATGTGTGCATTCTCCTCCTGTAAGTCAACAGGAAACAAGAACAACCTTTTGACAACTAACCAGGTAGGTGTGGATATGCTGTAGTTCCTCAGAAATACATCATGGTTCAAAGCTAAGTTCACACGCCCTACAAAGACGCTTCAGCCATAATACTAAGACAAGCGTACAAAAAAGAAAGATAAATGGTAGAATTATAACATGATCTGATTATAATTATTAGGGGGGATAACATTATAGAGTATATAAGTATAATGTGCTCTCTCCGTTTTCATAGAAATCAATATTACATTTTGCTGACATGCTGTCCTTGTGTGTGTGTGTGTGGAGGGGGTTAGGGGATGAGGAAAGGTTGCTACAGTAAGAGGAAGGATTTTGGATACGGCACATCCTTCAATATATATTATATTTACCCTATTCTGTCATGTTTTCTCTATTCTACTATTGTTTATTTATTTTACTGCACCCAAAATTGTGCTAGGTGCTTCACAGCAGACAAAAAGAGACGTGATCTATGCCAGAAAAGTGTTTACATTCTAAGGATTCTGCAAACACCTATACAGATTAACTTTACACACACATGCAGAATCCCACTGAATTTACTGGAACCCTTCACACAAGTAAAGTTATTTATGTGCAAAAGTACTTGCAGGATTCTTAGCTATGACTAGCAAGGGTGACGAGTAGGCAGTAGATGGGGTGCAAATGCATAAAGGTCACAGAAATGTAGTCATGCAGTTGCAGTGCAGCCTTATGCACATCTTGACTGTTCTAGTCTGTTATGATTGCAAAGTGATATTTTATAGGTTTTTTAAAAGAATTTTATGACTATGCATTCAGATAATTTTTCCTCCGCAAATTTTTAATTTAAACATAAATCATTTATATTTATGTGTAAATCAGAGTCATCCCAAACTCCAAGAAGCTTTTACTTGCTTCATTTTCCTTGACAGGATGTTTTACAAACTTGACTGTTCAAAGGGAACTTCAAGAGATGTGAAACCATGTGTAGAGCCCGACAAAAAGGAGTGTTGCAACCTGTGTGTATGGGAACTGACATATTTCACCCAGCTCTGATAGTGAGAGCAATAGAGCGATCACTGCTTGTACATTTGCACAGGTTACTCCTCTGTTTCATTAAGTGTCAAACACCCACCTCAAAAGACAAACTAAGAAATCTCCAACAAATTCAATGCACTTTTGAAGTCACATATAATCCTTTTTACAAACTAAAATAGTGTAGGCCTGTAGGCTTATGAAAAGTGTCATATCTTTTCAATATGAAATAATCCAATTGCATTACAGCATTCAGCATACTGGATCCTTTCATTCTAAACAGGTGACCGATTAACTAGGGTTACCATATTTAGTGCCTCCGAAAGGAGGACACTTTAAAGGGGCCCCAGCCCCGCCCCCAGCCCCGCCCCCGCGCCCGCCCCCTCCCCTGCTTCCCGCGAACATTTGAGTCGCGGGAAGCCTGAAGCAGGTAAGGGGGGGGGGGGGAGGAGGAGGCGCGGCCCACCCCCGGCACCGCAGGTCCCCAGCCCGTCCCCCGAGCCCCCGGCCCGGCCCGGCACCGCCGGCCGAGCCCCCGACCCGGCACCCGAGTCCCCGGCCGGGCCCGGCACCGGGCCCCCCCGAGCACCGCCGGCCGAGCCCCCGGCCCAGCACCCGGCCCGGCACCCGACCCGCCGGCCGAGCCCCCCGGCCCGGCCCGGCACCCGGGCCCCCCGAGCACCGCTGGCCGAGCCCCCGGCCGAGCCCCCGAGCCGCCGGCCGAGCCCCCCGGCCCGGCCAGGCCCCGGGCCCCCCCGAGCACCGCCGGCCGAGCCCCCGGCCCGGCACTGCCGGCCAGGCCCCCCGAGCCCCCGGCCCGGCCCCGGGCCCCCCCGAGCACCGCAGGCCGAGCCCCCGGCCCGGCACCCGAGCCCCCGGCCGAGCCCCCCGGCCCCGGGCCCCCCCGAGCACCGCCGGCCGAGCCCCCGGCCTGGCACTGCCGGCCAGGCCCCCCGAGCCCCCGGCCCGGCACCGGGCCCCCCCGAGCACCGCCGGCTGAGCCCCCGAGCCCCCGGCCCGGCACCCGAGCCGCCGACCGCATGTCCGATTTTCCCGGACATGTCCGGCTTTTTGGGATTTCCCCCCGGACGGGGATTTGGAGCCCAAAAATACGGACATGTCCGGGAAAATCCGGACGTATGGTAACCCTAGATTAACCCTTATAAAAATGGCCACCACACCCCTCAAAACTGTTTGTTCTCATGGTTTTCCAAGTGGGGGCAGTAGGATGAAGATTAGATATGGTTTCTATCAGTGGAGAACCACAACAGGTTAGGACTCGTACCTGGAGTCCTGCCTGCCCTGTTTTGCCTCACCACTGAAAGAAAACTCCCTTATTTCCTGCATATACCCTTCACACTCTGCCTCCACCTGTTGGTTCCCCATTAAATTGGGATACTATCAATCAGAGATGGGTTACCTAGGAATGTTCATCTGTTGGGGGTCAGGAGGGAGTTAGTACACAGACTGAGGGAACTAGCAAAAGGGTTTAGAGGCACCATGGAGTTCTGACAGGGTTTTGGTAGGGGGAAGGAAATTGAGAAGAAAACAAAAATAGAATGGATAGGGTCTCTTGTACAGGGGAGGGAGAAGCAGGGGAAAGGACTTAATTAGCACACAGGTAACTGGGAGCATACCTTTTGAGAAGCACCTAGCATGAAGGACAATGAGGGGCATTAAATCTGTAAAATAAGGAATATAATGTAGGACAATCTCCCGCCTCCCCTAAAAAAAACACCTGTGTCCCTCCACTGGCTCCCAATATCCCCACTTAGACTTCTCAGTCTGTCTCTCTCATATTGTCTATTCCTCCTACCTGTTTTCTGCCTCAGACACGAGTGATGAAGGGCTACAAGTGAGTAGTCAAAGTACTGGCAGATCATGGACTTCAAATCTATTCCAGGGCTCCATAGTAGCAGTGGAGGAATGTAGCAGTAGAGGGAGCAGAAGGGAAGGAAGTGCACACCAACTATACCCACCAGAGCTCAGCCAGATTTACAGGCATCTACAGATCAGAGAGCCAGGACAACCAGGAGGATTAGTTTCAGGAATGTCTGGGGAAATGGTGGGTCAGCAGGACAACCCTCCCATAAAATCACCTTGAGGAGTAAAATCTTGAAAAATGTGAGATGCTTGAGAGGGTTAGTTAGGACCAGAGGACAGTGGAGGGATGAGGAGCCTGGGAATGAGAGTATACTTCTAATTTTCTTCGTGCTATTCACTATTTACTAATCCACAGTACTCTACTGGTTAAGAGGTGCATGTAAAATTTTATATTATTTTTCTGTTCAGGAACCCTTCCAACACCATTTATCTTCCTTCAAATTAATTTGAAGACATACACATGGGATCACCAAATACTATTTTTCATTAATTTCTGCCAAAATACCTTAGAGAGGATTTCTACAAGAATGAACTACTGTGACAGTCTGTACTCTTATGTTCACCCTTTTTACAAGACTATGATAAATTTTGTACAAAGTATGCCTTGTGAGGTGGTATTTTAAAATGTATAATCTACTGAACATTACTGTCCTGGTAAAATGTGTGGGGCAACATCGTATGTAAAGTTTATCTAAACCAGTGTGTATTTGGACTGAAGTGTTTGGAAAACTCTATTTGAGATAACAAGGCTTGTGCATATCATTTTCTATTAATGAAATCACAGACTTTATATGAGCTTGTGTTGTCCAGGAAGGTGCTGGGCAGTACAAGATGCACATTTCTGCGGGGGAAATCTGGGACTGGGAATTTGCTGGTGTCACTCTGTAATGTAATTCAGGGTGGCTATACTCTTGAAGTATAGCTGGGAGTAACTTACATGATGGAGGCTGTATGAGAGCAGGCCAGTGAAGCAGTGTAAAAGGCACCCCATGTTGGAGAATTGAGGGGACACAACTAACTGTTCAACAGTCCAGATCGTACCCTGGGTAATGTCACAGCTACTCAACTGCAGAATCTTTTAAATCACATTGCAGAAGAACTGTGAAACAATTCTTAAGTGTTTTTAATTATTAATTATTATTATTATTACTACTTAAAATGATGTGACAATTTCCTAAACTAATTTCACTACAATAAACTGTATTGGCATCAATGGTTGAATGAACAAAGACAACATTGTTCATAGAACCAAATACAGACTCAGGCAACTCCGAAACCACTTTGTAGTCAGAAACTATGTTTATGAAGCAAGCATGAGGAGGAGGATTTTCAGATTTTCCCAGATGATAGCTTAATATATTGAATAATATTTCCATGCATATATGAAATTTTTAAATAGAGAAATCAAATACACTTAACTTTTTCCTTAGTAACATTTTGCTTTAGAAAACATCTTATACAATACTGAAGAGAAAAACAGTTCTTGGCTGACTCTCTGTCCAGAACTTCTGCTGAATCAGAAAAGCCAAGTCTGTAGGTCCAAATGAGAATGAATGGATAGTTTGGCTGGTTCTGCAAACTAAGTGTTTCCTGCTTCAGATGCATTGCTTGCCATGAATGGGGTATACACAGAAGATGCTCCAGTAACACACATCTATTCATTCATAGTCAATGCAGGAACATAAGAACTAAAATATCAAAGTCAAGAAAGTAACGTAAATTATAAAACATAATGGATATTAAAAATACTTAAACACCAACAGTACAGAAACAGGAGGAAACATAGTTTGGATAAAGACCGCTTATTTTGCATCTTCCAGCTCCTCACATTGGCTTGATTTTTTTAAAGTACCTTTATGGACTATAGTTATTTCTGTTTGTTATTTACTGCGACCCAAAATTCTGCCTCTTTAAGAGCCAGAGACCTGGGGCCAGCCATCCCTGTTTGTTTATCTGAAGCAACTGAGGAGGAGACACGTGTTCCCGCTAAAGAACTGGGCTGTCAGTAAGAAAGGAGAAAGCAGGAGCAGTAGGAGGTTCCCTCGAAGAGATTTCCAGAGTCCCCTGGAAGGAGAGGCAGTGGGAATCTGCTGCAAAAAGGGGGCTTCCCGGGAGCACGCAAAGAAGAATTCCGCAGAGCGGGAAAAGGGGCAAAAAGAGTGTGCCAAGAGGGGCCAAAGTTATGGTTTCATATATTTAGTTAGGACATGGTATGACCACGGTTGAAGATCAGAACAGAAAAGGAAACATTAGAGGGAAAAACGATCCTTTGTGTCCGATTTCTTATCTATTGGACACTGTCAGATTTGGAGTCTTTATTTTTGGACCTCAAAGGCATATATTTTTCTTTATAAATTACCCCAAACAAATGTGTTACTGAAATTAGGAGTTTATTCTTTCAATGGACAATCACATCCTCCAGGAATCCAGAATTTGATAGGAACAATAAAGTCAGACAGTAGATTAGTTCACCTAAAAGTTCCCTTATAAAGAAAAATAATCACATCTAAAAAGTGGTGCCCAGATTTCTTTTTGTCATACTGTTAAACAAAACGATCACAGTATGTGGAACAGAGAACAATGATAAAGTGCATATCTGAAAGAATCGCTTTGAAAAAAAATCCATTTATTTTAGCTTCTGATTATACCAAGAACAATGAAAGAAATACTTCGATTTGCCTCACAAATTGTGCTTTGTGAGTCACATTCTTCTTGTATTTTAAATTAGTAGCTAATTATCTCCTATATACCGGTCTCCTATATCCAAGCCAGACCTCTCTTCTGATAACTGCTAATCAAAATCCATTCTTGTTAGCCAAATATCACTAAGATTAGGAACTAGTACCCCAGGTAAAAGAAATTTGAACTCTACCTTCGCATGTACGACTTTATTTTAAACCTAGTATGTGCTACAGTTACTGTAACAGACTTCAGACATCCAGAACACTAAAATGCGTGCACACTGTCACAGTTCCGAGCAATTGTGCCTGTATTCCTGATCAGTGGCCCAGCAAGGGCACCCACTACGTTCCTCAGCTGTTGCTTCTCTTGAGTGGAGACTTGTGTCCCTCTGGCTTCCAACTGGGGTATTTCCGGGCTGCACAGTTCCCTGCCTTGCCTTCACTGTGTATTTCCCAGCACAGGTAGGTTTCTTAAGGTACGAAGCATTACAGAGAAAAAACAGTAAAAATATTAAATATCCTACACAAGTATCCTACACACATGTCCTACATAAGCTTACCAGAATAACACCAACCCTAACATGGATTCTGGCAGGACAAGTCATTCCACCCTCCAACCTTTGTGATTTCCAGTTCACCACACCTTCATCTCAGAACAAGCACACTCAAAACATGTTTAGTTGACCCTTTTATACAGATATGGGGTCTTTGATCTGGAGTTTCCAGAAGCAGGTAATTAGTACACAATGGGTCTCTCCTGTCCAGCACTTATCTTCAAAAGGGTGGTTTTGGAGGGGAGAATTTACATTCCCCTTACCCCAAGGTCAGATATATTGTTCCAAAAAGACCTTTGAAGGTCTTAATACCTTTCAAAGATTGCATTAATCTTGTCTTCCTGCTAAAGAAGTTCCATACACTCTCACAATAGTACATAAACATTTGCATTTCTAATTCAATGTACCCCAAAGGTATTAACCCTAATTCACTAAGACTGAACATAATTCAATAAAGTTCATTCAGGATATTACAGGATATTGTCAGTCTGTCACACACATCACAGAGAGCAGCAGCACTTGTTAAGACTGAATGAAATATAAACCATGTGCCATAGACAATGAAAGTGTGCGAGTTAAACTGTAGAGGTCCCTCCTACTAAAGAAGATGCTCTAAAACTTCTCCAGTCACCCTGTTTATTAATACAGCATGGAAGGGAATTAATAGGAGTGCAATTACATTGCAATACTTCCAGCCTTATTTTACATATGGAGATGAAAAATAAGCAGGATCCATAGAGTCCCCTCTGTTGCCCACCCTAGGGTGTGTCGCTTACCAGCCATCAGTGCAGATCAGTCAAATTAAAGCTCTAACTTGAATTAGTTTATTACTAGAAAGGCACACGCACATTCATCAGTAATGAACACGGAGTTGTAAAAGACCAAGAAGGCAAACAATGTTTGTTGAAAACCCACAGCCATTTCCTTTAGGAGTACTGTACATTCCTGCAAAAACAACAAGGAGTCTGGTGGCATCTTAAAGACTAACAGATTTATTTGGGCATAAGCTTTCGTGAGTTAAAACCTCACTTCTTCGGATGCATAGAGTGAAAGTTACAGATGCAGGCATTATATACTGACACATGGAGAGCAGGGAGTTACTTCACAAGTGGAGAACCAGTGTTGACAGGGCCAATTCAATCAGGGTGGATGTAGTCCACTCCCAATAATAGATGAGGAGGTGTCAATTCCAGGAGAGGAAAAGCTGCTTCTGTAGTGAGCCAGCCACTCCCAGTCCCTATTCAAGCCCAGATTAATGGTGTTGAATTTGCAAATGAATTTTAGTTCTGCTGTTTCTCTTTGAAGTCTGTTTCTGAAGTTTTTTTGTTCAATGATAGTGACTTTTAAATCTGTAATAGAATGACCAGGGAGATTGAAGTGTTCACTTCATGGCTTGTGTATGTTACCATTCCTGATGTCTGATTTGTGTCCATTTATTCTTTTGCGGAGGGACTGTCCCGTTTGGCCAATGTACATGGCAGAGGGGCATTGCTGGCACATGATGGCATATATGACATTAGTGGATGTGCAGGTGAATGAGCCCCTGATGGTGTGGCTGATGTGGTTGGGTCCTCTGATGCTGTTGCCAGAGTAGATATGGGGACAGAGTAGGCAACGAGGTTTGCTACAGGGATAGGTTCCTGGGTTGGTGTTTCTGTGGTGTGGTGTGTAGTTGCTGGTGAGTATTTGCTTCAGGTTGGGGGGTTGTCTGTAAGCGAGGACTGGCCTGCCTCCCAAGGTCTGTGAGAGTGAGGGATCATTTTCCAGGATAGGTTGTAGATCGTGGATAATGCGCTGGAGAGGTTTTAGCTGGGGGCTGTATGTGATGGCCAGTGGTGTTCTGTTATTGTCCTTGTTGGGCCTGTCCTGCAGTAGGTGATTTCTGGGTACCCGTCTTGCTCTGTCAATCTGTTTCCTCACTTCCCCAGGTGGGTATTGTAGTTTTACGAATGCTTGATAAAGATCTTGTAGGTGTTTGTCTCTGTCTGAGGGGTTGGAGCAAATTCGGTTGTATCTTAGGGCTTGGCTGTAGACAATGGATCGTGTGATGTGTCTTGGATGGAAGCTGGAGGCATGTAGGTACGTATAGCGGTCAGTAGGTTTCCGGTATAGGGTGGTGTTTATGTGACCATCACTTATTTGTACTGTAGTGTCCAGGAAGTGGATCTCTTGTGTGGACTGGTCCAGGCTGAGGTTGATGGTGGGGTGGAAATTGTTGAAGTCCAGGTGGAATTCTTCAAGGGCCTCCTTTCCGTGGGTCCATATGATGAAGATGTCATCAATGTAGCGCAAGTAGAGGAGGGGCACTAGGGGACGAGAGCTGAGGAAGCGTTGTTCTAAGTCAGCCATAAAAATGTTGGCATACTGTGGGGCCATGCGGGTACCCATAGCAGTGCCACTGACTATTCCTGCCTGTATCTAGGACAGGAGTGGGCAAACTACGGCCCGGGGGCCACATCCGGCCCTTCAGATGTTTTAATCCGTCCGAGTTCCCGCCAGGTAGGAGGGTCCGGGGCTTGCCCTGCTCCAGCCGGGTGTGGGGTCAGGGGCTTGCCCGCTCCACACGGCTCCCGGAAACAGCAGCATGTCCCCCCTCCAGCCCGTACATGTAGGGGGAGCCAGGGGATTCCGCATGCTGCCCCTGCCCCAAACATCGTCCCTGCAGCTCCCATTGGCTAGGAACTGCGGCCAACAGGAGCTGCAGGGGCGGTGCCTGAGGACATGTTGCTGCTTCCAGGAGCTGCTTGAGGTAAGCAACACCCAGTGCCTGTACTCCTGACCTCCTCCCGTGCCCCAACCCTGATCGCCCTCCCGCCCTCCAAACCCCTTGGTCCCAGCCTGGAGCCCCCTCCTGCAGCTCCAACCCCTCATCCCCAGCCCCACCCCAGAGCTTGCCCCCCCCCCCACTCCAACCCTCTGCCCCAGCCCAGAGCCCCCTCCAGCACCCTGAACTCCCCATTTCTGGCCCCAATCCAGAGCCCACTGGAGCCCTCACCCTCTCCTGCACCCCAACGCTCAATTTCGTGAGCATTCATGGCCCGCCATACAATTTCCAGACCCAGTTATGGCCCTTGGGCCAAAAAGTTTGCCCACCCCTGATCTAGGAAGTGTGATATAATTTTTTTTTTTAAAAAGCTACCAATGCTCTCCTTTTTCATCATTTCCCATGCCAGGGAAAATAAACATACAAAAACCAAAACCCAGCGGTTTCTACTGTTAATAACAATTTATTTTTAATTTTTTTCAGGGTTGCACTATTAATTTAAGCTCACATCATTCCACAAATGATCACCTTTCAATCAGTGAGCAAGTAACAAGCTGTTGGATTTGAAACTATGAGATAAACCAGTGCAATACTCTCTCATTGATCAGAGACTTGGCTTCTGCAATAATTTTGAAATCACTAAGATCAGTGTTCTGGGGTACTACCTGGTCTATCTCACTTGGCCTGATACATTTCATTTAGTCGCTTAAGAACAATTTCAGGTCCCTTGTTCCATGGACAAAGATTGATCCAGATTCAGTGGAACTGGTTTTGCTAGGGAGGGAAAGATTTGGTGTGTCCCTACGTCCCCAGGACTCAAAATTGTACCATGTAGACACCTCTCTAGAATCACTATGGCATGACTCCTCCCCCTACCAAATGCATTTGGGAAGAGAAAGTCTCCTCAACAGAGCCAGCATGAAACAACACAGCAGAAGTTGCAGCAGTGCTAGGGCTTGTCTACACCACACAGCTTTTAGTGACAAGGCTGTGTCGACACAGCCTTGTCGCTAAATGTTAGCATGTGTAAACGCTCTTTGTCGGCAAAATACTTCCAGCCTTGCAAGCAGCGTTCGCTTTGTCAGCAGGAGAGCACTGCTGCCGACAAATCCGCATTCATGCTGACGCTTGCCGTGGCAAAAAATTTTGGGGGGGGGGGGGGGGGCGTTTGTTAAGTACCCGTGGAAGACAAAAGTTTTGTCGACAACTTGGCAGTGTAGACAAGCCCTCTGAAACAGATGATGACATCAGACTACTTTAGACAGTTTTCACTCTAGAGTTCTCGCCCCTGTGCTGATTGACTGTTTGCTCCACCCAGCCACTTCCTGCCCCCTCCTTGACACACTTCAGCCTCACTCCTGCCCTATGTGCTCCACTTTTTCCTCCAATATCACCTCTTCCTTCCTTTGTCTTTCAGCTCAGCTAAAGCCTCCTAACACAACTGTATGTTAATTTTAATCGGGATCCAGACACAGCCATGATACAAACACACAGCAGCAGCACGTGTGCTGTGGAATAGAGGTGGCAGCTCTCCAGGTTACTGTTGTACAGATGAGGGAAGATATACGGCAACTTCCCTACACCACAAAACTGGGGGAAGGGGAGGGTAAATGCATTAATCACAGATCAGCACCCTCTGGGTTTCATTGTTGACTCGCACCAGGGGTGCTGGAACTGGGGGTGCTGCCACACCCCCTGGCTTGAAATGGTTCCCATCATATACAGGGTTTAGAGTTGGGTTCAATGGATCTCAGCACCCCCACCATAAAAATTGTTCCAGCACCACTGACTGGCGCTACTGCACTGCGTGTAAAGGAGGATTTCTTCCTCAGCTCAAGCCTCTGAAACCCAGTGAGATATTTGGCAATACTGTTAAAATAGGGATTTGCCCTTCACAATGTCTTTTTTACTGCCACATCCTGTAATTCCACTCATCTGAGTCCACGAAGGTTTGCTGCTTTCTAATAATAATACTAGCATTTACAGTAGATAGCGCTTTACAAGCATTAGTTAATGAGGGCCCTTGTCTAAGGGATTTGAGATATTTAGAAGCTAATCTGGTGAGATTAGCTATGGTACAAATGCTTAGGAGCAACTGATTTTTGGAAGATATTTACACTGTGATTATACTGTGATATTTTGTGTATCTAAAATAATAATCTTCCACCATGCTGACAGAGTACACATATTGTATATTAAAATATTTATTATTGTTTGCAAAAGCCATTTATTCTTCAGTGCTGCGCATGAACCTATCTTCAGCACTGATGTATGAGAATTGTACAGCATTCAAATTCATTCAAAAGATAAACAACTTTTTATTATAGCACCAGTTCACAGTCATTTATGCTCACAATTGGATAACAACCCTCTTAAAAAGCATATTCACTAGCATAATAGGAAAAAGCAGCAAAAAATCATTAGGCATGTTAATAATTGGACAGAATGCATTTGTCCCAGAGGCACTGTATCATTAAATGTTAACTTGTATGAACAAAATTCCACCTACTCTAAAAATACTCAATTGTGACTAACAGCCAAGTGTTGGGGGGACAGAGGGCTAAATTTTTGTATCCTGAGTAAATGACAGAAATATTTCGACTTAGAGCCTCCAACAAATTCTGCACTCAAATTTTACACCATTACTCAACAATAATATAATTACACCACTTTTTTAAAAAAATAGTTTTTCACTACATTAACTTGGGCAAAAGACTCCTGCGATGAAGACAGAAATACAAAATTATCCCAAGACTGGCACATGGAATTAGTGGAATTGAACTCTCATAAAAAAAAATGACAAGTTTCAGAGTAACAGCCGTGTTAGTCTGTATCCGCAAAAAGAAGAACAGGAGTACTTGTGGCACCTTAGAGACTAACAAATTTATTAGAGTATAAGCTTTCGTGGACTACAGCCCACTTCTTCGGATGCATCCGAAGAAGTGGGCTGTAGTCCACGAAAGCTTATGCTCTAATAAATTTGTTAGTCTCTAAGGTGCCATAAAAAAAAATGTTGGGCCAGATACTCAATTGAGAGTCACACACAGGCACTGAATTCTAGCCACAAATGACCAGTCAAGAATTTCCCCGGTGCATGAGAAGGCCCTGCTGCCATAAAGCTAGCAAATGGAAAGCCTGCATGAGACCACTTCTGAAATGTAGGGTGCATATCATAGAAAAGAGGGTTTGGGAAAGAGCAAGTAGGTTGTGTGGCCAGGAACCCTCTGAGATGCTACATTAATGGTGCAAGTTAGGGTTACCATATTTTGAGTGTCCAAAAAGAAGACACTCCACGGGGCCCGCCTCCAGCCCCGCTCCAACTCCACCCCTTCCCCAAAGTCCCCGCCCCAACTCCACCCCCTCCCCTGCTTCCCGCGAACATTTGATTCGCAGGAAGCCTGAAGCAGGCAGCAGGTAACTTGGGGGTGGGGGGAGGAGGCGCGGCCCAGTCTGGCCCCCCCAACCGAGCGGCTCCCTCCGGCGGCCGGCCCCGGCCCCAGCGTCTCCAACCTGGCTCGGCTCCTGGGGTGCCGGCCCCGGGCTAGCCCCCGGCCGAGCACCCCCAGCCCTGCACCGGCGGCTCCCGGCCCAGCACCCCCGACCCCGCACCCACGGGCCAGCCCCCGGCCGAGCACCCCCGGGCCAGCACTGCCGGCCCCGGCCTGGCCCCTGGCCCAGCACCCAGTGGCGCCGGCCCCTCCTATTTTCCCGGACATGTTCGGCTTTTTGGGATTTGCCCCCAGACGGGGATTTGAGGCCCAAAAAGCCGGACATGTCCGGGAAAATCCGGACGTATGGTAACCCTAGTGCAAGTTAAAGCAGCCCCACACCTCAACTCTTCTTAAGATCAAGGAGCCAATGACCAACTCCCTGGCACTCTTGTCTGCACTGACTGGAGTTCGGGCATAGGACCTCATCTGACCTAATCCACAAGTTGCAAAGCGATCTGCTAGAATTTAATTTGATTTGGGAAGACATAAATAAATCATGAAATACAGACAGACATTGCATGAGTTCTTATTGTATGTGAGAAGTTTTCAGGGAGAATAGCTGCGACTACCCGGACACATTTTTTCTTCATTTTGTACAGTACTTTCAGTCTACATCATATACATACTCACACAGCTTCTGAGAGAACTGCATTCTTAAACCCTTACTCATGTTGAGTAGTACCTTAATTAATTAAAAATCCCACTGAAGTCAGTGGAAACAGGGGGCATAAAATCAATGGTTTAAAAACAAATTAAAAATACAACTTTTAAAATATAAATCAGATTTTAATTTAAATTAAATACACATTTTTTAAAATAAAACTATTTAAAATTAAATTTTAAATTATAATAACCTGAGTTCAGGCCTAAATTTACTACAATCTATAAAAATCATTTAAAGTAAATGCATTTTAAAAAATTAAGCAGTATATGCTGGGTGCTATATTTAAAATAAAGTCAAACCACTGAACTGGCGGAAGTCACTGGCTAAGCACCTGAGTTTGTTGAAGTTCTAAACCAGCTTTTGACAGCAGTAGCCTTTTATGCAGATGTGGAGAGAATATTTTCTAATTCAGCTCAATGTCTCGTTCAGCCAACAGTAAGAAACCAATGGGAGTTGAAAAAGTAAAAAAGTTTGTTGTCTTCTTCCAATCTATTTATAATAACTAGGTGTGAGAGCATGAGCTCTACTAGATCTAATATCTTGAAGGACCTGGTGACCAGAAACAATCAGTTCAATTCATAAACTACAGATACTCTGTTTAATACATCAGTTAGTTTTAAAAGCAAAACATGTTCTTACAGACTTTTTGATAAGCTATTGTTCTTATGCATCCAGCACATTTAAGGTAGTTTTATTTTACAAATAAAGAATTTGAAAATGCTGGTTTTGTGTATTTTTAATTGAATTTCAATTTCAATCCAAACAGAGATTTACACAAAGCACAAGTAAAAAAAAAATAAAGTTTAATAAAAAAGAAATGCATCATTTACCATCTAACATAAAAATTGTCAAAATTAAGATCTGAATAAATATAAGTTATATAATTGCTTAAATAAATATGTATAAATATAGTGCATTCTGATCAGCAAAAAACATAAAATTTACTATATTTAGTTGCAAATCAACATATTTTAATGGTTACCAATCAATGAGAATCAGCCTTTCTTTAGGAAAACAACTAAGAGGTACAAATGCAAAAGAAGATTAAAATTGATTATTTAAAACAAGATTTCCTACTTGCTGATTTAAATGAAACCACTTTGAATGTGAATGCTCAAGGAGTAAGGTACTACTCAGTGTAAGAACATCAGAATTTGGCGTATTGTGTTTAATAACTGCACTTTTAACATGCATTTGCAGAAGGAAGTCAGAGTATTGTATTTGGGCAGCATTTTACTTTTTGAACACTATGCAAGTATTTGAATCATTACTTATATTTTTGACTGGTTTCTAAACATTGGGCCAAATTCTGTTTTCCGTTATTCCCATGGGACCCACCAACTTCAACTGAGGGCAGAATTTTACTCCATGATTAACGAGACATTGAGAGCCACCTAGTGATCTTAATTACATCCATGCAACCCCAATGAAATCAAAAGTTGCATGAGTATATAAAGCAGAATTTGTCTTTTTTATGTATAAAATCAGTCTCTCTCTATGTGCTTATGTATGCCTTACCTTTTCGCTTCCTTCACTGTTGCATTTATTTATTTCTCTTTTCTAATCGAGATTAGATAAAATGGTAAGTAGAAATATGTACACCTTTTGCATTAAAGCCAAAATATACTCAAATTTGAGGTTTTAATATGGTCTGATAAATTGCTGAAGATTACAGGAGCTTTGCCACTGACTTCAATGGGTCCAGATTTTACCTCGTGTGAATCTTGAGCACTACTTAGACCAGCACTCCCCAAGATCGATGCTCGCAGACAAAAATAAAACTAAGTCTCTAACTGCGACAATTACAATGAAAACCTTCAAAATTTGAATAGAGTGTAACGAAATCAAAGATGTTTGCCTGAGATTGCAGAGAGCCTGAAACAATAACTTTTAGAGGTGTAAACTACTAACTCAGATGCCAACATTGATAGTAAAAAATGTTGATATTTAAAGTATTTCATTGCTAATGAAAGTATGTAAGCAAAGAGAGGATGTGTAATAATATAACGGCCTATACCAGAATTTCCGGAAGTGTTAACTAGTGAAGAACTAAGTACAGGACAAGGAAAATGTATAAATTAAGATTAATAGATTTTGAACACCACATAGAAAAACTAAAGAGAGGGAATGCAAATAGTTTCACTTTACTGAAGGAAGGGCTCAGCTTTCAAGTTTGAGTAAGACTGGCTTAGATCACCCCTTCCTACCACATTACCTGTCTCCATTCAACATGTCTGGTCTCCCCCTCATGCCTTCTCAGAAAGAGGCCTTAATATTTGGACAAAAATGTTCAAATATCTTCTAGCGCTGATTTCTCACACCATAGTGGAAACTAAAAATCCATATGCAAGGACAGACTTTATGTCCTTCACTAATTAAAGGTGCAGTGCTTTGTCTGTCTTGATGACCTGCTGCATAGCTCTACTTTCTATGGTATAGAAAATATGGATTTGGAAGGAATCTTATGACCCTTGCTTTTCATAGTATGGTTGGTTAGTATGGAATCATCATGATGGTCTGGGGTTTATCAGCTGCAGAGACCCATTAAGAAGGGTGAGAGTACAGAACTGATAAGTAAAGCTCACTGAAGAAGAGGGCAAAAGACAGAATGAAAAACTGGATGAAATCTACTGCTATGGACAAGTTCCCCTGCATATGATACTCAAACAGACCAAATCTACCCATTAGCTACTGCAATGGGAAGATAAGGTTCTCTCTCCTCCCACTGTACACTTTTACCATATCCAAATGGGGTGAAAAAGTTGGAACACCTTGTGAGGGGTTCCCCTCAGGGTGCCACCTGGAACTGGGGTACCACTGAGCCCACCTAACTCACCAGCCTGGGCTCCCTTTACACTGCACTGCTGTGACAGGCTCTCAAGCCCCCTCCAGCACACACACATGTAGGGACACACTCAGCTGCAGCAGCACATGGATGCTGAGATCAGCTCTGCATGGAATGGCTCAGTTACTTAAGTGCACACAAATTATACCGTCTTGTTCTGCACCGAGAACTGTACAGCATAAACTCATGAAATTCGCCCCCTCCCTCAATATGGAGAGGAATATATACCGCTTTCTGCCCCAAGTTATCATTTCCACGCACTGGTTTTAGACAAAACAAAAATAAGTCTTAACTACAAAAGATAGATTTTAAGGGATTTTAAGGGACAGCAAAGAGATCAAAGCAGATTACCTAGCAAATAAACTAAAACACTATCTAAGCTTAATATACGAAATAGATTGGATATGAACTGCAGAGTCTCACTCTAAATGATGATACAAGCAGTTTGCAGAGATTCTTGAGGGCAGGGTGAATAAAGACACAAGTGGCATTATAGGTTTCCAGGCTGACTGTGACTCTGATTTCTATATCAAATTTGTTCAGTGTCAGGTTGGATAAAAATCAATGATTTTTTTTTATTTAAATCAGATTTTTTTGATAAAATGCTTTTTGAGGAAAACACCTACCTAAAGATAGTTTTAATGAAGACACATTATAGCTCAAAGATATCTCATCATGGAATAGGGATTATAAATTCTAATTCTTTAGTATGAGACAATATATTCATGTAATGTTTAAGAAAACTTCCAATAGTTCATGGATTAGAAACCCAATCTTATGTGGTTGCAGGGGCTTCTGTATAGATTATTTAGGTTAATCTTTCTATCTACCCAATGGGGACTCAGTGCTCAGGCTAGAACAGGGATCTCAAAGTCGTGGCCCGAGAACCTCCCCACTGTGGCCCGCAGAAACTTTTTAAAAAGTTCTTTCATCCAGCCCTCGTGGCTGCGGGCCGAGGGGGTGGGTGGGTAGCAGGCAGGAGGGATCCACATGCCCCTCCCCCCAACGTTGCTCCATTATGCTGCTTCTGGGACCTTCCCAGGGGTTGCAAGTAGCAACGTGTCATTCATAAAACTTTTGAGGTCTGTGGCCTGGGAGACATTCATCTCAGGCAGCTTGGCTCCCTGCAAGTGGTTCCCTATCCCTGCTGTTGCTGGCAGAGCCACGGAGGAGAGACCCATGCAGCCACACTGCTGGCTCTGTCTGCTGCAGGAGCCGCCCCCCACAACTCCCATTGGCTGGGGGAGAGGGACAGAGATACCATCACTAGTCGCCGGGCAGAGTCAGCCATGGAGGCAGCATCTTCAGTTGCCGGGCAGAGTCATCTAGGGCAGCATGAGGCCGAGGGAAAAGGGTGGGAAACGGGCTGGGAGGTGGTGTGACTCGTGAGGCTCCAATGACAGCATAAGAGGGCACGCTGCCTCCGTCCCCCCTCCCCAAGCGCTGACTCTGTGGCCAATGGGAGCTCCGGGGGACAGCGCCTGCACAGAGGCAATGTGCCTGGTGCCTGCAGATGAGATAAGGTGAAGATAAGAAGAAAGGAAAGAGGTTCTTTCTAGCTGTTGGCACTGCAGGTCTGTATAATTAAATGGGGCCCTTTATTTACTTTTTTACCCACTGTCCCATGTAATGTTGGTAGGTTGTGTAGGAGAGGGCCATCTCAGCAGGAGCACCAGGAGGCACTGAACCTGATGGGAGCATAATCCCAGACACAATCCCAGGGAGGGTTAGAACCACCCACTGCCCCATCTCTTTAGGGTAGTAGCCAGGCTCCTCACCCTCTGCATCTGACCAGTGGGCAGACATGACTGTGCCTCCTCCTCTGATGCTTTTGTGCCCAAGAGGCCCAGCCCAGCAAGGTCCTGCTGTCAGAAGAACATGGAGTGTGGGAAAGTGGAGCAGGATCTGCCTCCTGGTGGGATGGTCTTGGTGAAGGTGCTTGGTGGTCCTATTTCTATTCTTGGCGCTGCCTCTATCAGTGATGTCCTGTGTGACCTTGGGCAAGGCCTCAGTTCCCCAGCTGTCACACAGTTATAATAATAACCCATTGTGCAAGGATAAAATAACCCATCTCTCTCTCTCTCTCTCTCACACACACACACACACACACACACACACACGGGTTGCTTGTAAACAGCCTTACAGAGAGATGTCTCAACCTAAAAAAAGGAAAATTGACGACTAACACCATCAATTCCAAGATAAGTGGACTGTTGATTATTTTGTCACTGAGTACAAACAGACTACCTCATGCTTGATCTGCAAAGACAAAGTTGCTCTTTTAGAAAACTACAATATCAAATGACTTCACACAACGAAACATGCACAGCAATGTGATAAATATCAAGGAGAAGAGAGAGAGAAGATGGTCTTACAACTGAAAAAAGAATTAGCGAAGCAGCAGCAGCTTTTTCAAAAAGCGAGAAAAGAGTCAGAGTCAGCAGTTTTGGCAAGTTATGTCATGAGTGAAATGATTGCTAAGTGTGGGAAGCCATTTCCTGATGGTGGGGAGGGGTCAAGCACCCACCGGGCAGAGGGGAAGTCTGTGCCTATGAGTGAGATCCTATGTCCCGATAGAAGAAATGTTTTCAGCAATATCAGCCTATCTACAAATACAGTAGCAGAGCGTATTCTTGAGCTCTCTAAAGAGATCGATGGGCAGCTCATTGAGAAAAGCACAGCTCTCCACGCATATTCAATCGCGACTGATGAGAGTACCAATTTGGTTGACAGTGCGCAGCTTGCCATATTTGTGAGAGGTGTTGAGGAAAACTTTGCAGTAACTGAAGAATTGCTCAGCTTGTCAACAATGTGTGGTAGAACAACAGCCAGTGAAATTTTTCACTGCCTCACAGAAGCACTCGAACAACGCAGTCTGCCATGGCACTTGTTAGCAAGCTTAACCACTGACAGGGCCTCAGCAATCAATGGTCAAAAAAATGGATTGGTAGCACTAGTACGAAGAAAGATGCTAAGCAACCAATAGCGTTACACTGCATCATTTACCAACAAGCACTGTGCAGTAAATCTTTTAAATCTGACAATGTCACGTCAGTTGTTGTGAAATGTGTGAATTACATTCAAGGGCTTGCAGCACGGACAGTTTCGTGCTCTACTTCACTGAGGTGCACTGGCTAAGCAGGAGTTCTACTTTAAAGAGATTCTTTAAATTGAAAACAGAGGTGAAAAGATTCATGGAAGAAATTAAAATAGCACAATTTGAAGATTACAAATGGATGACAGATCTTGCTTTCCTTGTTGACATAACACAAGAGCTGAATATCCTAAACCTGAAGCTGCAAGGTCCAGGCCGGCTGGTGACAGCAGTGTATGATAATGTGAGAGCATTCACAACTTAACTAAAATTGTGGAAAAATCAGATTTCTCAAGGGAATCTCACTCATTTCCCAGCATGCAAGTCACTTGTGGAAGAGCTTGGCTCTGAAATACAGTTCAGTGGCTCTGAATACGCTAATAAGCTAGACCTGTTTTTGCAAGAATTTGATCAGCGGTTTACAGATTTCAGAAAGCACAAAGAAAGCTTTGATATGTTTGCTAATTCATTTTCTGTCGATGTGGAAACAGCACCATGTGATTTACAAATGGAACTCACTGATATGCTGTGCCACACATTTTTAAAGACTAAATTCAGAGAAACCAAGGATGTCACAGAGTTCTTCAGATAGCTACCACCATCTTTCCCAAATCTTTGCAAAACCTTCAGAAAAATCATGTCCTTGTTTGGCAGTACTAGTTTGTGAGTAACTTTTTTCCACAATGAATATAAATAAGTCAAAATACTGAACATAACTATCTGATGTACACCTTGCTGCAATCCTGAAGCTTTCAACTGCTCAGTCCCTGAGGCCAAACATCAACAACTGAACTGAAGCATTGCCAGGTGTCTGGCAAACACTAAAAACTCTCTGGCAGGCGAAGAATTGTATAAGGTTGTATGATAGTTTTAGTATTTCTAAGAAATTCGAAATAAAAAATACAATATAAACATTTTCTTTTCTAAACACAATCTTCAGTGACATTATTGGCCCGCTGGGAGGATTTGAGGACTGGCACTGGCCCTAAGATAAATTAAGTTTGAGACCCTGGTCTAGAAGATACCATCAGAGATGCTTAGTTTTGCAGTTCTCAAACTGTGGATTTGTGTCTCCAGAGAACATGCCTGTTAACAGCAAAAATGTTTTTAAATAAATAAATAATATATAGAGGTGAGAAATAACAGACCACAACCCTACTGTCCCTCTACAAATTTGTGTATACAGAGTCAATCCCTTACCTCTCTCTAAAAGTGCAAAGTTTCAAAAAGTTCAATGAATAGAAGAGTGTTGGGGTGGAATAGATCTGGACAAGGAGAAGAAGTCTGGAGAAAAATGTGAGAAGGGAGGGACAGGCAGTCAAAACAGAAGTGAAACTGTTTGAGCAGCATATTCCAGAAGTCTTGAGGTCCTTCTGAGTGAAGCCTTAATTGATTTGAGATCTACGATACCATTCTCTCACTAGAAGGGAAAACCTATAATGGCAGCAGGATGTAAAAGAGATCCAGTTTGGAAATATTTTAATGAAGTTCCTCTACCTATGTGTAAGACAGGCATGCCTGCAAAATGCAAACAGTGCAACAAAACAATGCAAGGCCTGGTTGCCCAAATGAAACAACATCATGAGAAGTGTTCCTTCTCAGGAGGAAGCTGCGTTGAAAATTATGAAAGGAACATGTCTGAACATGAAGGCTCTTCAGGTTGGTAAACTTTTTTCATACTTCTTTCTTAAGGACTGCCTGTCTTCCTTCTGGACTGTTCTTGAATTCTCATGTTTAAGCAAAAAATATAGTTGTTACTCCATGATACTATCATTTTAGATGCAGTTGTGATAAAAAATAAATAGCTGAAATAGGCAGATCTTTTTACAATTTCACCTTTAAGGTAGTACGGAGTGTCAGTGAATGCAATGAGTAATACTAAATGAGCAGTATGGTAATAATAATTAAATAACTGCATTGACTTATTTAGTTTAGGAGAATCCATCCTCAACATACAGGATTCTAAAGACTATCCACCTTCAAGATCACCACCATTTTCTATAGTTTCAGAGTTATCTGCCAATGATAGTGTTTCAGTCACATCATGTATGTCACATAGCCACAGTATATCACTTGTAGCAAAAAGAAAAAAAATCTCCATCATCCAGAAACAACCATAGATAAGTTTGTGATAAGAAACAGCAGATAAGGTACAAAAAGAGGTAATTGATGAAAAAATTGCCCGGTTTATTTATGCAACAAACTCTCCCTTCTGTATGATTGAGAACCCACACTTCATTAACATAGTTCAGTCATTAAGACCCAACAGAGCAGATGTTGCAGGCAAATTGCTGGATAAAGTGTATGAAAGTGAAATTGAGCAGTGTGCTAAAGGTCTAGAGGATAAAATTTTTAACCGGAGTCTTGATGGGTGGAGCAATGTCCACAATGATCCTGTTGTATGTGCTTGTGTGCCAACAGAAGAAAGAAATGTCTTCCTTAGAGAAACAACTGACACATCAAGAAATGCACATATAGCAGAATACTTACAAAAAAGTAGCAGTAAAAGCTATAACAAACTGTGAAAAAAAAATGCTAATATCTAGTACGCAGCTTGGTCACAGACAATTCTGCAAATGTATCCAAGATGAGAAGAATTATTTAGAAGAGAGTCCCAAGCTAATAACATATGGTTGCAGTGCTCATTTGATGCACCTCCTACCCAAAGACTTCAGTGTTCCAGAAATAAAGGCTAATGTTGTTGAAATTGCAAAATACTTCCCTAACAACCACTTTTCACCAGCTGCTCTGAAAAAAGTGGGAGGAACCAAGCTAACTCTCCCACAAGACGTACGATGGAACTCAGTAGTGGACTGTTTTGAGCACTATATCAAGAACTGGCCTAATCTGATGACAGTTTGTGAACAAAATTGTGAAAAAATAGATGGCATCATCACAGCCAAAGTTCTGAACATTGGGCTTAAGCAAAATGTTGAAAACATGCTGAGTATCCTGAAGCCTATTTCTGTAGCCTTGAACAAAATGCAGGGAAATATTTGTTTTATGGCTGACGCTGTTGAAATTTGGAAGGAACTGAGTGAAATATAAAAAGAGAAATATGCAATGACAGATTTAAATTACAAGCATTAAAAAAACTAATGGGACAAACACTATCTCCAGCTCATTTTCTTGCAAATATTCTCAATACTCGGTACCAGGGTCAAACCTTAACTGTTGGAGAAGAGGAGTTGGCTATGACATGGACATCCAGCAATCGTCTCTCCATAATGCCAACTATAATAAACTTCAGAGCTAAGAGTGACCCATTCCAGAAATATATGTTTGCTGATTATATTTTAAAGAAAGTCACACCAGTGAACTGGTGGAAGTCACTTAAGCACTTGGATTCAGAGCCTGTTGAAGGAATAATTTTAACAGCAGTAGCGTCTTCTGCCGGTGTAGAAAGAATATTTTCTTCCTTTGGACTAATTCATTCCAAATTGAGAAACTGTTTGGGAACTGAAAAAGCAGGAAAGCTTGTTTTTCTTTTCCAGATTACGAACAAACAGGAAAATGAAGGTGAAGACGACTGAGTTAGCTGCAGAAGTCAATATTTTAAATTTCTCATGTTGATCTGGCTGACATGGTCCATTTTTTTTTAAATATTTTATTTAACTACTTTAGTGAAAAACAATTTTAATAAAAACAAACCTGATTTTAAAAAACTTGAATATTTAACTAAATTCAAAAATTCATATGCTTGTTTTGTTAAAATAGTATATGTTTGCTGCTAAAGAAAAAAGATCCAGAATATATAACGTTGTTGTTTTAGTTAAATAAAACACATTAAATGTCTTTCTGGTGATGTCCTCCTCCTAATACAGCATGGCAAGAAATTCCTCCAAATATTAATGATTAACTTGTAGAATTGGAGATAGTTCACCTCCCAATGACTCCATAAATATCTGCTTCAATTACCTTTGGTAAATGAAATAATCAATAATTCATTTTTAATATAGCTGTAAAACTAACCTGAAAAGTTTTCAAAATAAATCATTTAAAAAATGTATAGTCTGTACCTTCTAAAAATGAACCCTACATCTATCTCTGAGTTGTGAAGGATATGTATTAAGGTTATCACAACCAAGAAGAATGCACTTTTATGTAGAAATCCATGATTAATCATGATTTAAATCAATTTGATTTAAATCAAATCCACCCTGCTTGAGGGCAAGCTGCATTTACTTGCAGCTTAAAACTCCAGGTATACCTTTCACAGGCTAGAAATCTCTCTAGCCTGGGTTCAGCCCTTCTTCCCCAGTTCATTCCTTGTTTCTTAGGTGTTTCCAGAAGTAATCTTGGGCGGGAAGTCAGTGAAGAACCATGATGATGTCATGCCCCTGCCTTAAATAGCTTTTGCATATGGTGGGAACCCTTTGTCTCCAACTTTTTAGTTCCCATGCCTTTCAGTGGAAAAACACGGGTATTCTATGATGGAGTCTAGTACCAGGTGACTTGGTCACATGCCTCTGTAGGGCCACTAGGCAGAATGCAGTCAGCCTTGTTCTCCCTAGTGGCCCTTCCCAGCCAGCCATCCAGGCTGACTGTGTTCTGCCTAGTGGGCGTTCCCCAGGTGTAAACACATTTGTAACAGATGCATAGACAATATTCCTAATTGCAGATACCAAAATGATACATGCATACAAACAGGATAATCATATATCTCACATGACCTATTTTGAATAAAATACATCATAGTTATGCCATAATTATCTATGAAGAATATGGGGAGTAGTGTCACACACCCGGACAACAAAAGTAAGGAAACAGACTGGATATACCAGCCCTTAAAATATATCACTTTATATATAGCTACACTTAAAATATATTTAATAACTCTCTGTCAAGGAACTCCTTGGAGTAAACCAAAACAGACTACAACTAGATCCTGGCCTCAGAACAACAAAATAAAATTGGATAGTATTTCCTGTCTAGAAGGGCCCTCCCCCACACACTTTAAAGCTTGCAAGTGGAAGGTTTCAGCACTAAATCCAGATCTATTTTTGATAATCAAGTGTATGACCTTCTAATCTAGAAAATTGGTTTACTGTGGCTCTAATCAGCCAAGCACAGTTAGGATTTCCTCTTGTCTTCCCTTCTCATCTGTAATATCTTTGAAAGAGAAACAGAACAGCTTTACTTACTTATCATTACCAGTGAGAAGTGTGTTCTACCTATTTACGAGGTGTCCCATTTCCATGAGATCTGGGTTTCAGGGTATCTTAAAACACTAGCTCACGAAAAAAAGAAAAGTTGGATTTAATGAGAGCAGCTAATCTTAACCCTATGGTGTAAATGCAAACGAAACTCAGAATGAAGTGTTCTCCATTCCACTGGATCTTTTCAAAAGATATACGGCAGGCCTTAAACCATCTAGTGCAATATTTTCAAAAGTGAGGAACTCAACATTTGAGACACCTTAAATCATTAGTTACGTTTGAAAAATCTTGGCCAAAGTATACTTCTAGCCAATATCATCAATTAGATAAAATAAATTTCCTATGACTTTTCCTTTTTAGAGCAATTCAACCTCATAATTTACTTTCTTTCTCATTAGTTTATCACAAATCAGGAAGAAGTACAATTAACTTTCTAATTTTTCAAAGTATCACAAGCAAAAGCAATGGTTATGCATTTGAACAGGGGTTCCTTTCATCATGGTCCTGCTAAATATGCTTATACTTTTTTACATTTCAAGATGCACACAGAAAGACTAAAAGGGGATTCAATTTAAAGTTGAGTTAAAGACAGGTTTAAAAAAACAAAACACCATGATTTGTAATAGACACAACTATAGCCTGCAGTACTGCAAGGAAAGAACAGATAGAACCTTTGTTAAAAAACAAAGCTATTCTTCTCTACTGAAATTTCTGGCAGGTAATTTACAAATTATTCAGTGAAATAAATGAATAATATTAAGATTCTTGCTAGCAACTTGATTTCAAGTTAAAAAAAAGATCACCCCTACACACACAGTAATAATCCTAACAGGAAGAGTGTTTATGAGTAACCGGCATTACTGATTTGATCATAGCAAGTGCTGGAACTTCAGAGTCTGTGCCTACAATTCTGGACTTTGTACCATCTTTTACCCAGTCCCTCAGTCCTGTTATTCTATTCTCCATCTAGCTGTTACAACTGTTATGTAAATTAGCTTTTTTAAAAATAAAAATAAGAAGGATCACTAATTATTTCTATGGAAACAATTCCTTAACACAGTGAGATCAGTGAATTCAGATAGTTTTCATTCCAGCGACACCAAAAAAAAAAATCACAGACACATGACCAGAATGTTGAAGCTATCTACAATATATGACAACTATGTCACTTTCTTTTTTTTAAGGTCAGCAACCTTATTTATTTATATAGTTTGATTTGTAAAACAAGAACCAGCCACCTCAAACTGTGGGCCTTTGCACCAATTTCAATTAATTTATCAATGTCGCCTGTCTGCCAAATAGTAGCCAACTTTGAGGCCTTGCAAATCGATTTCTCAGTGGAGGAGAAATCCATGGCACACAGTCTGGCTATTTGCATAGAGTAGCTAATTTTATTTACCCTGTACACAGTCCTTGAACAGAGGTGAACACAAAAAGTACACAGGCAAGTCCCTCTTTCAGAAATCTCAGCCCTAACACCAATGGCTTGCTTCCCAGGAAACAATTCTGCCCCCCAAAACGGCTCATTAGAAAAGTTAAGGCAAAGAACAAATTTTTCCGTTGTTTGTAATAGCATTTTCTAACAAGAAACCACTTCACAAAACTAACAATAATACAGCATTTCTTCAAAGACTACAGTGCTCCCCTGCCAAGAAAAATAACTTGGAAGACTCTGTGTAACAGCACCATTTAGTAACTCTCACCATAATATTACATCATCAAAATTTACTTAAAACTAGACTGCCTCTCATAAGCCATTTTCTACCCATGATGATAACCTCTGCACAATCTATGGCTCCGATTCTCTGTTAGTCTATCCTATAATAATGGAGTGTGGGAAAGATGGCTCCAGGCCCCTTGCCCAATGCCTGCCCTCTTCTTTCCACAGCTTGCCCGCAATACAGCCCCATGCCAGCAGCATTATGTTGGTGGAGGAGTCCATTTACATAGTATATTTTCATGAGCGCTCTTTTCTCCCCATTAAATATCCTGAACAATGCAAAGGATGCTAGCGTAATGGAGAATTGGCCCTACTGTGTCCCTCTTCCCCAATCCCTGGGAAAAACAGACCGGCATTGTCCTTCACCTTCCAATGAACATCCTCAGCCAAAGTTTAGGATGTGATCCAGAATGAAGTTAGCTTCCTCAGCTCTTTGTCGATGGAAGTTCTTGAGTTTTCTGTTTTCCATAGCCACAGCCCTATTTCCTGGGGCAGCATTTCTGACATGTATGGGAAGGGAGGGGTAGAATCTTAGAGGGCTGTAGTCTAAAGTTATCAGGAAAATTCTATCTCAGAAATTAGCCTGGCAGAAGAAAATACTCCCGTGACTTCCCATTCCACAACCTTTTATCCAAGACAAATCAGTAAGAAGAGAAAAGCTGCAGCAACTTCAACAACAATTAGTGGCAGAGCAGTTTCTTGTTGCAGCCTTTCAACTGAAGATGGGGGTTATTTTGCCAGTCCTGCAGATACTTAGCACTGCCTCTGAGGTGCTGAGGACCTTCATCTCCCACTGATTCTTGTGCGAAATGAGGTAAGCAAGCACTTCTCAGTATGAGGCCCTATATTTGTCATTTACAGTGTTTGCAAGAAGTAGGTTAATTAACTATTCAAGATAAAAAATTATTCTGAACAGAGTCAGCAGCATTCTTTCGATCAGTCTCCTAGAAACCTCATTACCATACTATCATACTCCTGGAGGGGACAAAAGCTCAAAAATAATTGTTTTTGTGATTTGCTTCTTGAAAAGACAATGCAGACACTTTCTGCATTTATTACAGATACATTTTTAATGAAGCAGTAACAAACAAACAAAATTCAGCCTAGAGTTTTATTCATCCAGTCTGAGGAAAACAGACTTTAAAACCAAAACTTGAGTGGAATAGTTCATGGACTGTGGAATTTAGGGCGACCAGACAGCAAGTGTGAAAAATCGGGACGGGGGTGGGGGGGGTAATAAGAACCAATATAAGAAAAAGACCCCAAAATCGGGACTGTCTGTATAAAAACAGGACATCTGGTCACCCTAGTGGAATTCTATAAGCAAGGTATTCCTCCAGAATCAATATGCAAGTTAATTAATTTTCCAATCAGAGCAAATGAACATTTAAGTCATCAGAACAACAAAGTTAAGTGTACACGAAGAGACTAAATCATTAGGAATACAAAACCATCATCCCAGATAGACCAGTGTGTAACAAATTGCTAGGGACATTATAAAATCTCATTTAAGGCATCCATTTTAGAATAAGACCTTAAAAATATGGTATTTTAATCTTTGTATGAATTTTGCAAAAAATTTTAAAAGGCACTGCACCTAATTGTTCCTTATGTATGGCAAAGTTCAGAAAAGGTAGAAGTGAGCTGCAGGAGAAGCTACAGAGCCAGTCAGGGAGATCTGCTTTGGCATGTCTTTCATAGACCCTGATCCTGAACATGTCCTTTACCAGGGCTTTGGAGCGGAGCCCGGAGCTGGAGCGCACAGCAGCTCTGGAGCAGTGGAGCTGCAGGTTTTTGCTTGGAGCTGGAGCGGAGCCGGAGCCCAGCTCCAAAGCCCTGCAACACATCCTTAAAAATAAGATGTAACTTATCATGTGAATAGTCTGATTGGCTTCAAAGAAGCTACTTGTATGCATAAAGTTAAGTACATGCTTGCAGGATTGGGGCCTATGTGGGGTATGCACAATACAGCCATTAGAAAATGGGAAAAATGTCAGAGAAAAAACTGTTCTTTTTTTTGGCAAAACATTTCAAAGTTTGAAGTTTTTCTACCAGCTCTAATACAGAACATCTAAGCCTTGAAACAGGCTACTCTGTTAATTCATTACATACCAGATTCCAAAGCTGTACGTGTTATATGGTTTCTAAAGTATGTAGAGATCCTAGATTAAAAGTACCACACAAATTCTAAACAGTATTACTAATAAACTGCCTTGCACAAAGGGCTATTTTAATCTCTTATCCTGTGTCTTTGACAGTGATGTTTGCTATGAGCAATGAAAACCATGATCTGCATTTTTCTTGCCTATATATGCAATAGGTATGCCATTACATCTTTGGGGGTCCAAATAGAGCCCTGCAAATCCACGGGTATCCACTTTATATCTGTGGACCATTTCTGTTGATACCAGCATTGATGGGGATACAAATTTTGTATCCGCGCAGGGCTCTGACGGTAAGAGTGGGCAGGCAGCTGTGAGGAACTGCAGCGTGGATCCTCCACCTGCCCTGCGTGGAGGGCCTGGGGGCCAGGGCCAGGGGCATAGGAGCCGATTCCGTGGATGCTCTGGGGCTAGAGTACACATGGGGAAAAAATGGTGGGTGCAGAGCACCCACCAGTAGCCCCCCTACAGAAGCCCCCCACCTCCCAGCGCCTCCCGCTCGCCAGTGGGCCCTGCCAATCGGCACCTCCCCCTCCCTTGCTGTGCCTACCACCTGCCGCAGATCATCTGTTTCCCAGCATCAGGAGGCGCTGAGGGGAGGATTGAGGGGAAGGGGCAGAACTGGGGGGAAAAGAAGGGGGGCGAAGCAGGACAGGGGTGGGGCCTTGGGGGAAGCGATGGAGTAGGGGTGGGGCCTGGGCAGAGCCACGGGCAGCACCCCCCAGCAGATTATAAACTCGGCGCCTATGGACAGGGGGCTGCTCGGACCCCATGCCCAGGACAGGTGGAGGGTCCGCCATGGCTCTGCACAGCTGCCCGCCCGAATCTTACCGTCGCCGGACTGAGGCTCTGAGACGCTTCCCTGGCTGGAGCCGGGTCGGGGAGAGCTGCATTGGCAGTTGTGAGGAGCTTGGGTCCCTCCACCTGCCCTGGTCCGGGGGGCTGGGACACTGGCCGGGGGACTGCTCAGAACCCCCGTCCAGGGCAGGTGGAGGGTCCGCTGCGGCTCCCCACAGCTGCCAGCATGTCTCGCCCCTACCAGGCTCTGGTGTAGAGCCCTACAAATCCATGGATATCTACAAATATCCGTATCTGCAGATAAGTTTGCGGATGGGATGCGGATACACATTTGTGTATCAGCGCAGGGCTCTAGTTCCAAAATGATGCATGATATTGTAATATCCAGGAACTATCACATGACATTACATTCTTGTTTTCAAGAATAGGTTAGTAAGAGTGTAGGAATAACGACAACAATGGAAACCTTACAGGCTAACAAACCAAAACCTAACTATTCTATTTACAAATAAGTGTCAGCATTTTACTTCAGGAGGATGCGAGACACTGCCCTTAAGGCAATGAAGAACATGTGTGTCCCATCAATAACGGGATCAACTGTTGCTGGGATTAAAAAAACAACAACTATTCCTAATACAGGTATATCATTTTATACTTACATCCTAAATTCTTCCAGGCAAGGCCTGTCTCTTTTTTCTGTGTTTGTACAGCACTTAGCCCAATGAGACCCTAATCAATGACTGGGCAACCCAGGCACTACTGTAGTTTAAATAAATAAATAAATAAGTAATGGAGCTGGAAAAATAATTACATTTAATAGGTAGAATTGTCCTCCAGAATACAATGCCTGCTGATTTTCAGATGTGACTGTTTAGAGACTGAGGGCCTGATACTGCAAAAAACTAGCTCATATGAGCAAAGGATCAGACTCTAATCACGAAAATATGCTGTAGCTACAGTCCTAGCTTATACCCTACAAGAGATAGCAATTTCAGACTAAATATATCCAATTACATAAAGGTCCTTGCAATCCATATTTGCCCAGATACTAATTTCAGTTATGTGCATGTCTTTAAAAATCCACTATACTTTCCCTCAAAACAAAAAGTATGTTTAGAACGCAAAGCTTTACTCTCTTCAAGGTCATATATGTGTGCGTGTATCTTTATTAGCGTATTACATTGTCAAGGCATTGGGACCAGGACTGTCATTTTCTATGTGTGTATATGGCCAATCTGTACAGTCTGGGGGATGACTTCCAGTCAATTAATGATAGTATATATTTCTGACTGCTCAATAAAACTCTTCGAAACATGTGAAGTGTTGCTGTAAATACATTCAAAATCTTTCTTTGTATATTAAAATAGGAAACCTTACAATGATGTTTGTTTTGAAACCACCAAAAATAGTGTAAAACACAGGGCTTTGAGAATCCTGCTCTGTGTTACTTTAGTGTGGGGGTTCAAATTTTTTGGTGGCCTCAGAATGTGGCCACCAACTCTTGCTGATGGCCGCACTGAAACTTTTTCCTAAAATACTTGATTAACTTTAGGAAGAACAAATAAATATTCACATATACACATCCACATCACTGTAATTTATGTAGATTTTTTTTTTTCAAACTCAATAATAAAAATATTACCATGAAAAGTGATATTTGTATGTTTGTTAATATCAATCACTTTTCACAGGACATTTAGTAGCTATCTGAAAGGCTGTGAAAAGGGATACTTGCATGTTAGTTAATATCACTTTTCTCACTAAGTCCCAGAACAAATTAAGCCCTGGATGGGGAGGGTGGGGCGGGGTGGAGGCAGAGGGGAACATGGTGGGATGGAGGGGTGGATGAGGAGCTATGAAGGCTGTTGGGTCCAGGGGCGATGGGGAGGGGGACATGGATGCGGGGCCACGAGAGAGGAGGGTGAGTGGTGAGCCCCGCAGCTGTGCAGCTGGAGCCAGGGGTTGACTCCTGCTGCAATGCAGCTCGGGGTCAGTGCCAGACATGCCAAACCCACGGCAGGGGCGGGACCCAGAAATTTGTCTTGTTTTTGGATTAATTGACTTGTGAGTTGCTTGTTGTCTAGTTTTTGGCTTGTTGCTTGTTTGGCTTGTAGCTTCTTTTTTTAAATCAGCTCCTGACAAGCAGGGGCAAGGGAGGGCAAGCCGGGGTAACGGGGAGAGAGTCAGGGATGCACAGCGGGCCCACCACAGTCCCAGACTGCATGCCGGGGGGATCTAGTCACATAGACTGTTGGGGATCTTAGGGATTGGCTTGTTTTGAAATGGGATTCGCTTGATTTCTGGATTATTGTGAAAGTCAGGGTGCTTATTTACCGCGTGAAAGTTGGCAGCTGTGGTCAGTACCGATGGCCAGAGCCCGGAGCTAGGGGCAGACGCTGCACAGTCGGGGAGGGGGTCAGTGCATGCACCTGGAGCAGGAACTGCACGGCTGAGGCAGGGAGTTGGAGCCCAGGGCTAGTGCCTGCCGCCATGCAGCCAGAGCCTGGAGCTGGCTGCTGGAGCCCAGGACCGCATGGCTGGATCCGAGGGTCAGTGCTTGCTGCCATGGGGCTGACGCCACCATCCACTGCCACACACCTGGGAATCGGCATACACACGGGGCCGATGATTGGTGCCTGCTGCCATGCGCCCAGGGATCAGCACCTGCGGTCACTTGTCTGGGACCAAGGATCAGTGCCCAGGGCCAGCAGCTAGGACTGGAGGTCGGAGCACATGGCTGTGGGTTGGTGTCTGAGGCCAGAGGCTGCCGCTGGGATCGGGGGTCAGTGCCGCGTGGCCAGATCATATGGCCAGAGACAGGGATTGGAGCCTGCTGTTGTGTGGCCAGGGGTTGGAGCCTGAACTGAAGCCCTATGGCCCAAGGCCAGGGTTGTATGGGCAGAGCTGGGGGTCAGCACCCGAAACCCTGCAGCCAGAACCAGGTGCTGGCGCCTGAAGTCCCATGGCTGGAGTCCTGGTCTGCACAGCCAGGCTCCCTTAGTCCCGCCGCCGGAGCCCACCTCCCAACCACCCCAGAGCTGAAGCCCAAGCCTCATTCCCCCCCCCCCCCCCAATAGAGAACTCAAAGTGGTCCTTCAGCATTGTGCCTCACCTGTCTCCAGGGGAGGTGCAGGGGTACGCATCCAGGAGGAACAGGGAGGGAGGGGCCAATGCTTTGCCCTCCCCTCATCACCACTCAGGAAACTGTCGTGGCTGCAGGGAAACCCCCTGGTGGCCATATTTGAGAAATGTTGCTTTAGTGCACAATGGGAGGGGAAAGTGATGAAGAAACAGGGAGCCTCTTTCCTCTGTCCAAGCAGCAGGGCAAGATCTCTGCCCAGCACCCAAAACTGCACAAGGAGGTGGTGCTAGCGAACACTTTCCTAGCACACAATGATTCCCAAGATTAGTGGCTTTATCCAGCAAGAGTTATTTGGTAGAGATTGAACTGGGCAGAATCTCTGCTCCCCTTTCCCTTTAGCCAGTAAAGAATACCTACAATAAAAACGGTTTACTTCATAATCCTTTACTGTATGATATTTCTTAGACTCTTATGCATATATTCTGTAGGTCTTCGAAGGTAGCAGAATGCCTGTTTGAAAGGTTTAAGAGACTAAAAACAAAAAAACCAGGATAGTTTCTATATTTGGTCTCCTACTTCCAGCTATCAGTGCTATGCAGCCAAGTGCCATACAACAATGTCAAAAATAGTGAATGGAAAATTTCCACTAACCTAGATAACCAAATGTTTCTAGAATCAATCAAAATGACATCTAAGCAGATTCAATAACTTAATAAAGCATAAGACTGTGGGTCAGCTGGAATATTTCCATAATGGTGTCATTCCAGCACTGCCCATTGGGCTGGGACTCAGACCCATCTGTGAAAGTTCCTGAGTCAGCATGGTTCCCTCTGTATCAATGAACTATCAACAACAATTCTCTGCCACCAGTGCCCAGAACCAAAGACAACTATAAATGACTTGATTTTTATGGCATGGCACTGTGCAAATGAGTGATGATTCCAAGTGACTGAAAGAGTTTGTTTTAAAATGGGGGCAGGAAAGCCATATTAATCTAACAGATGACAAACTGCAGGCTTGTGATGAAAAATTGTCATCATATTTTAACTTCTGTTCACTGTGGGGGGCTGGAAATTCATTAGCTCTGTAGCAACCTACATAGATCTTGGAGGGAAGAAGCTGCAGGTGAGAAGAGTATGAAGAAGGCACCAAGAAGCCAGTCTGTATGCACACGGCCTAAATGCTAGTTGCAGCTTCAGAATCTCTGTACACAGTTCTCTTAATTAAGAGCCAGTTTAGTTTTAGAAACATGGAGTCCTTTCATATTATTACCCAGATGCGTTACAAGAAACATAGTGGCAGTGGGTCAGCAGTGAGACACATAACAAGGAGGAGAGTGTGATTAACAGGCAAACAAAGTAGCACTCAGAATCAGAGCAAACAGGCAGCATGGAGGGACTCAGATTCCCAAGAAAGCTGGATTTACAGACAAAAACTTTGCATGAGCATGAAAACGGTAGAAGCAAGAATTGAGTCTGTATACGGAGCTGATCAAGGGGAATAAGATAAATAAGGTAAAGTTTTTTTTATTATCTCATTGGTAAAAAGGGATACGAAGCGAGTGTGATACTGTTGCCAAGTATAATGCCCAAAACACTGGAAAAGCAGATGAAAGGTTCTGATGAGTACTATGATCTCAGACGGAATGAGACTTTTTTTTAAAAAACCCAAAACCAAGAAGCAGAAGGAAGAATAGATACTTACGTGACAGAGCTAGGAATTCAGGCATCCACACGTAATTTTGGAAACACTAAAGATTCCCAAATTAAGGATTCCAGCAAGAATTAATATCACAATATTTTATCATTACAATTACCACTGACAAACAAACAAAGAAAAAAATGCCAGGATGCTACAGCTATAGTCACCTCCTCTTCCACTGGTTAGCAAAAAAATGGATTCTGCTAAATAAAACACCTCAAAATGATATAGCTGCTCATGTCCAGTTATTATAAGAATGCCATTCTGCATCTTTTAAGGAAAGTATATTTTATCGTAGAGAAAACAGATCTAACCCTAGAGAAATGCCTCCAAATATGAAGGACAGCTCAGCTGTCCAGGAAATGCACCAAAACAATGACAGCCATTAGTGTAAAACAAGTACACTGGCTCAAGCAATCCAGGAAATAGGACAGAGATAGATTGACCAAGAATATAGGCATACACGGTCCAGTGTGCAGCATGAAAGACAAAGAAAAATGTATATCAAATTAGCTGTCATGCAAGAAATGTAGGGAACATAACCACTTTATGTCCCAATGCCACAGCTTCCCCAGGAAGAAAAGGATATCTGCTATGGGATTTGGGCAGATCCAAAGACCCAAAATATTAATGCACTGCAAAAGTCTGCCAGCTATTCAAACTGCCAGATTTGTAACTATGCTCTTTAATTGATAAACAGTTTGATTCCAGCTGGAACGTGGAGCCTGCTGCCATGGAATCACAGTACGATACCAGTATATCCTCAACATGAAAAAGGAGGGAGAATAGTCATTATGAGACCTGACCAGCATTCTAACCAGAATATAAGGGCATATTTCAAGGAGAGGGACTGCTAAAGGGCAAGGTGAAGTTAGAAATAGACCCCCCGCCCTCCCCAGGCAGCCTGTGAAGCTATTGAAACAGAGTTCCATTAGCCAGTCTCGAAGAGCCTGTTTAGTTTTACAAGCATGGAGTCCATATTACCCTATATGCGGTATATGAAACAAGCTCAGTTACACAAAAATGTTGTCTCAGAAAGTACAGAAATAGGAACACTTACTATACCTGCACAACTTCCAAACAGAATGAGAAAGATGATATGCATTCAGAAGTAGTTTGCAATGAGGTTCCATCCGTGTGTAAATGATTTTCATTTAGTTGTTAAAAAAAAAAAAAAATAGCCTGAGGATGGTTGCTGGTGTGTGAATGTAGACTTGGATCAGGAGGTCTTCAAAATCCAACCACTGCTTAGTGACTTTTTGAAATGTATTGCAGTTTCTAGTGAACAGGTGTCCACATCACAAAAACCACCACCACATTTGTCACAGACTGAGTGGGCATGGAAACTGTACTATGCTTTTTCTCCCTAGAGGTGGTCCATCGAGAAGACGACCTGGGGCACAATGGCAGGCCACTGGGGAAAAGCTTGTACTGACACTGCTTGTAAGGTTACTTTTGTATAAATAAAGAACTTTGGTCTCCAGAGCTGTCCCATATGGAAATTTTCACAAGCAGTAAAAATTAATTTATTTATGCAGTACAAAATTCATCTTTGTTTATTTTTAATTAAGAAACCCTAATGTAGCAGTCTGAAAAGAAACTTCACATAAAATGTAATATAGACCTGTTTGCTTATATAAGGCATCATAGTTTACAGCAGGGGTCGGCAACCTTTCAGAAGTGATGTGCCGAGTCTTCATTTATTCACTCTAATTTAAGGTTTTGCGTGCCAGTAATACATTTTAACGTTTTTAGAAGGTCTCTTTCTATAAGTCTATAATATATAACTAAACTATTTTTGTATGTAAAATAACTAAGGTTTTTAAAATGTTTAAGAAGCTTCATTTAAAATTAAATTAAAATGCAGAGCCCCCCAGACCGGTGGCCAGGACCCGGGCAGTGTGAGTGCCACTGAAAATCAGCTCACGTGCCGCCTTTGGCACACGTGCCATAGGTTGCCTACCCCTGGTTTACAGCATTAAATCAACTGCCCTGGACAGAGATACAGGACAACTGGCACATTGGGATCACCCAATAAACCAGTCATTTGAAATTTTGCCAACCTATGATAGAGGAAATACTTCCAGAGTTATGTTCCATGTTATCCTCTTTTTGAAGGGAATCTAGAAATACTGGCAGTTTTGAGCAGGAATCACCCTCCTCCAATAACAGGAAGAGAGTGATTCCTGCAACTGAAAACTGCCAGTATTTCTATATGCTTCTCTGTACTATCAGAGCTGTAGGTAACAGCTGCAGCACAGAATTGTCAAGTGGCAGATATTGACTTTCATGTCCCTATACTTGTCTAGGATTGTTAAACCAAATCCTAATGTTCTGACGTGGCCAGCCCTACTGTACTCAAGAAACAATGTGTCTCAATGTCATTTGCCAAATACAGAAATTTCTCCTAGTAGTTCTGTCCCTGAACCCAATTACCCTCAAATGAGTGAGATTAGCTTTTCAAAATAAGAAAAAGACAGTAGATTATAATTTACTGTGTTTGATAGAGATAAAATTACCACTAAAGTATGTGTTATGTATGCAGAAAATTGCTACCAACAATTATGTGGCATTGGGAGGCTTGTGTTCAAAAGCCTAGAGTATAGCAGAGCTGAAGACCAAGATAAAAGAGCTAGATTATTTTGCTTATGCTAAATTCTAATGCAAATACAAGAGTGCAAAACAAAAATCCTTTAAGAAACCAAAACACAAGCTCCACTTACATTTATACAAGTCACTTCATAATTAAATGGATTTCCTAGCCTTTTTAGGGTGGGAAAAAGAGAAAACCTGGCATAGGAAAATATTCCCTTCTGAAATATTTTTTCCACTTTCATAATAGTAAAATCACTGTGCTTCATTCACTAATTTCTGTGTATTTTTCTGTTTTATACCCAGAGCCACCATTTCATATG
The DNA here is from genome assembly GCF_027887155.1 of Malaclemys terrapin pileata. NCBI lineage: Eukaryota > Metazoa > Chordata > Testudines > Emydidae > Malaclemys > Malaclemys terrapin. Next base: position 98,645,193 of record NC_071509.1, read on the forward strand.
CTGGCTCCCAAATACACTAGAATCCCCCATGAATTCCTATTATGAAATGTGTACTCTGTGGGACAGAAAGCCTAATTGAAAGGGTAATATTAATTTTTTAAAAAGAGAAAAAGGGAGTTCTGTGAATGGCACAAACCAAAACCAAGTTACTCCATAAACTGTAAACTTCCAAACACACACACAAAAAAGCCATTTGTGAATCAGTTGAAAAGTACATTCAGAGACGCCAGGCATTCTGTTTACAAATTCTAATTAAATTACACTTCCAGCAAGAATTAATGTCACAATATTTTATCATTACAATTATCACTGACAAACAAACAAAGAAAAGAATGCCAGGATGCTACAGCTGTAGTCAAGACTCTGTATTTCCTGGTTTCCACCTCCTCTTCCACTGGTTAGCAAAAAAGTGGATTGTGCTAAATAAAACACCTCAAAATGATATAGCTGCTCATGTCCAGTTATTGTAAGAATGCCATTCTGCATCCTTTAAGGAAAGTATATTTTATTAACAAGACAGCATTCAAAATTATTTTTGTCTGCAGAAGCTTTTACAGGGATATCTATTATGAGAAATGACTGATGTAGGACATTTATTTTTCAAATTTGTAATTCATAGCACATAAACAACTCCTTGCCATAGTCCATATCTTCTGCATTCAAAATAATGAGTGCCATTACAGTCTGTTCATTATAGTCAATCTTAACATTTTATAAACAATCTAACTATTGTTCCTGCTGCATGCAGAATGCAAGATTTGCTCAACAAAGATTTGATGAAGGTAAAGCAGCACTTAAAATTCCTTCTCACTAGATTTTATGTGCCTGCACTGTTTTCAGAAGGGCAACTGAAAGCTAATACAAAACATAAATAAATCATGAAATGATACATACAGACACCACGGTACCCAGAAAACCACACTAAAGTTTTATAGTGAATAGAACTCAGAGCTTTCTTCTCCAAAAAGCAGAGGTCTCTACCATTTGAGATAGCGGAGACTCTTCATTATCTTTAAAGTAGTACTGGGGCTTATATATTTTTGTGGGACGGCTTCTAGAGGACAACTTAGTCACAAATATGTGACCTGCACCAATTCTATCCAAGCCAATAGCACTCATACACATCCATACTAGCTAGCTAGGCACAGCTTGTCCTCCATCTTAATGGAGAGCATGTGGGGTACATAAGATTTCACTCCAACAGTTAGGTACCAATCTGATATAGTACTCAGAACCGTCTGCTCCAAAAACATAACCCATTACACCAAATGAGTTGAAAGAAAAATCTCCTTTTAGTTGGAGTATTAGAGACCCGTGTTATTGGAGGAAAAGGTCCAGAGGAAAACTGCATGTTTGTGGTTTAGCTAGGAGCCATGATGTCTACGCGTATGTATAATGTGGTCAGAGATTCACTATGAACTGTTCTCAAATAAAACTTCATACAAGGTTTCAAAAGTAAAGATTTATTTCTTGCATATTAAAAAAGTATGCAGTTAATATTGGACTAAATTATTTTTTACCACTCTCAAATCTGCAATGCAATTGGCAGTATGAGGGTTTTTTTTTTGTTTTTTTGTTTTTTTTAAGAGAATATACCAGGTAAACAAAACAATAAATCAAATCATAAGTGAAGTGCAACAGCTTTCATAGTCTACTGAGCTTAGTCTACTGATTTTACGCAACTGCAGCAGGGTCTTCAAGATAGTTATGTACACTGTATTAGTCTACTTTACATTTAAAATCAGTGGCTACAGAAATACAATTTTACTCTAGCTTTATGGAAAGAAAAAAACAACTTTGCAGAAGGTAGAAATGAGAAAAATGTTATGAAAACAGTTTCTGAAATTAAAAGTAGCTACAAGTAGGTGTGTAAACCCTCCAAAGTTTGGTTTATGGGGGTTTATATTTTATCATCAGATACATATGACCACAGCATGCACTGTGCTGCACCGGGGAAAAAAAGGTACAGTTGGTAGCAAACCTTAGGGCACCTTACCTTCGATACCACCCTAAGAACACGACGGTGATCGCTAGGGCTGCTGCGGCTGACCGCTAAGGGCACAAGTGTTGTGAGCTCAGGCTAGGCTATTTTCTTTTTTCTAGAGGGCTTCAAGGGCCTCCATAAATCTCTATAGTATTTAAGAAGACAATAACGTAGTGGGTTGTTTGGATTTACAGGCAGGATGCCCCTTTTTGGACACACCTCATTCTATAAAAGAGGATATAAATGGCTTGTGGCATAGTCTCCTCCTGGATACTTTTTTCCTGGAATAACCCTTTGGAGTGCAATCCAAAGGCCCAATCCTGCTCCTATTTAAGTAAATGGGAGAAGGATCAGACCCTATCTGAAATGAAGAGAGTCCACAATAAGAATGTTTTACATTTCTTTTATTTAGTGCCTAGAGATTACTGTATTGTGCACACTACACATTACCCCCAGGAGTAATTAGAGAGAGGCAGAGCACAACATTATTGCTACACAACTGCATACCATACTTGGTTGGAACAGTGTTAAAAATAACAGACAAATTGATAAGCACAAAACAGTTAAAATATTTATCTAATTAATGTATTATTTTCCTGATTTCATAGAATCATAGAAGATCAGGGTTGGAAGAGACCTCAGGAGGTCATCTAGTCCAACTCCCTGCTCAAAGCAGTAATATCTAGACACTAAGGCCTTGTCTACACTACGAGAGTAGTTCGAATTTACTTGCATCGAATTTTTGGAATCGATATTGCAAAGTCGAACGTCTGTGTCCACACTAAGGACAGTAATTCGACTTTGTGAGTCCACACTAACGGTGAAAGCGTCGACATTCGAAGCGGTGCACTGTGGTCAGCTATCCCACAGTTCCCGCAGTCCCCTCTGCCCATTGGAATTCTGGGTGTAGCCGGCAATGCCTTCTGGGTAAGAAAATGTGTCGAGGGTGCTTTTGGGTAACTGTCGTCATCCGTCCATCACTCCCACCCTCCCTCCCTGAAAGCGCCGGCGGGAAATCAGTTCGCGCACTTTTCCAGTCATTGACAGCGCGGATGCCACAGCACTGCGAGCATGGAGCACGCTGCGACCATCGCTGCAGTTGTGGCCGCTCTCAACGCCTCGCAGCTTATCATACAGGTTTCCCTGAGGCAGATGCAGAAAAGTCAGGCAAGGAGGCTACGTTACCGCGGTGATGTCCTGAAGTCTGAGAGTAGCACAGACCTCTCAGAAAGCAGGGGACCCAGCGCCGAGGACATCACGATGGCAATGGGTCATGTTGATGCCGTGGAACGGCGATTCTGGGCACGGGAAACAAGCACTGAGTGGTGGGACCGCATAGTGCTGCAGGTCTGGGATGAATCCCAGTGGCTGCGAAACTTTCGCATGCGGAAGGGAACTTTCCTGGAACTTTGTGAGTTGCTGTCCCCTGCCCTGAAGCGCAATGACACCCGGTTGCGAGCTGCACTGAGTGTACAGAAGCGAGTGGCCATAGCCCTCTGGAAGCTTGCAACGCCAGACAGCTACCGGTCAGTCGCGAACCAGTTTGGGGTGGGCAAATCTACCGTGGGGGTTGTTGTGATGCAAGTAGCCAAGGCAATCGTTGATGTACTGCTGCCAAAGGTAGTGACCCTGGGAAACGTGGAGGCGATCATAGATGGCTTCGCAGCGATGGGATTCCCAAACTGCGGTGGGGCCATAGATGGAACTCACATCCCTATCCTGGCACCGGACCACCAGGCCACCCAGTACATTAACCGAAAGGGCTATTTTTCCATGGTGCTGCAAGCACTGGTGGACCACAGGGGACGTTTTACCAACATCTACGTGGGATGGCCGGGCAAGGTTCATGACGCTCGTGTTTTTAGGAACTCTGGTCTGTTTAGACGGCTGCAACAAGGTATTTACTTCCCGGACCACAAAATAACTGTTGGGGATGTGGAGATGCCTATAGTCATCCTCGGGGACCCAGCCTACCCGCTAATGCCCTGGCTCATGAAGCCCTATACTGGCGCCCTGGACACTGAAAAAGAACTCTTCAACTACCGGCTGAGCAAGTGCAGAATGGTGGTGGAGTGTGCTTTTGGCCGTCTCAAGGGGAGATGGAGAAGCTTACTGACTCGCTGTGATCTCAGCGAAACCAATATCCCCATTGTTATAGCAGCTTGCTGTGTGCTCCACAATCTCTGTGAGAGCAAGGGGGAGACCTTTATGGCGGGGTGGGAGGTTGAGGAAAATAGCCTGGCTGCTGATTACGCACAGCCAGACAGCCGGGCGATTAGAAGAGAACAGCGGGAAGCGCTGTGCATCCGGGAGGCTTTGAAAGCTAGGTTCCTGAGTGAGCAGGGTAACCTGTGACTTTTAAGTTTGTGTACAGAGAAGCTGAACCTGCCCCCGTTTCTTTACCCAGTTAATGTTGACTAACCTCTCCAGTTACATACCCCCTTCACCCCCTTCCAACACACGTTTCGAAATAAAAATAGTTCTACTTTGTTAATGCACACCGTTTTCTTTAATACTGTTTTCGCGGGAATTTTTTAAAACTGGGACGCAGACTGTGGTGCGGAGCGGGTGTAGTGTAGTGACGCGAATGAAGCTTCTAAACTCAAGGATTGACAGGCTCCGCTGCGGTGGGATGGTTGTTTCAACGGAGCCTGTCACCCCTCCTGATCGGGACTGTGTGTATGGGGGGGCTATGTGACTTTGTGGCAGGGGGAGGACGGTTACAGATCCCCTGCTGCGTGGCTCTGTGATCCTGCATAAGGACCGCCGCTTAAGATCTGTAACTGCCCTCCCCCGCCACAAAGTCACAGAGCAACACCCCCCCCCACCACATAACATGAAAACAACCTCCCAGACTAACCAGGGTAACTAGTCACTGCATCACTGCACTGTGTATGTGCCCTGCTGCTGTGCCTGCCCCCGCCTATGTACCCTGCCAAAGGTGACTGTCCTGTCCAATTACCAACCCCCTTTCCCCTCCTCCTCCAAAAGAACATGATTGAAACAGTAGTTAACAGAAACGTATTTTTTATTATCAACTACACATGGAAGTGGGAGGTGAAACTTGGACGGGGGCTTGTGTCAGGCGGGAAGGAAAGAACTTTTCAAGTTTTGGGGAATGAGAGCCTTCTGCTACTAAAGCTCTCTGCAGGGGTGGAGTGAGAGTTAGCAGGGACTCTGCCGCCTCTCCTTCTTTGCACTTTGGGTGAGATGGGTATGGGACTTGGTGGCGGGGGAGGGCGGTTAGAGATGGACTGCAGCGGGGCTCTGTCCTCCTGCCTCCGTTCCTGCAGAACATCCACAAGGCGCCGGAGCATGTCTGTTTGCTCCCTCAGTAGTCCAAGCAGCGTTTGAGTCGCCTGCTGGTCTTCCTGCCGCCACCTCTCCTCCCGATCCATGTTTGCTTGCTGCATTTGGGTCAATTTCTCCCGCCACTGGGTCTGCTGTGCTGCCTGGGCTTGGGAACAGGCCATAAGTTCAGAGAACATGTCCTCCCGTGTCCTCTTCTTCCTATGCCTAATCTTCGCTAGCCTCTGGGAGTGTGATGCCAGGCTACGTTGTGAGACAGTCGCAGATGTGGCTGTGGGAATGGGAAAAAGGGAGTGAATTCCTCAGAAAGATAAATGTAGTTGTGAACAAAGAACATAGTCTTTCTCTGTGAACAAGACCATGCACAGCACCTATCACATGCGCACTCAGCACAAGGTTGAATTCTTGGCCTTCGCATTCAGTGCCTGGGGTCTTCCACAGCATATTTGAGAAGCGGGGCAGCACAATGGAATTTCTGTTGCAGGTAGACATGGTAAGCCGTAGACTTGTGGCAGTTTAAAACTTTTATATTACCACTGGCCTCATTTCACATTTAAAGCAATGTCAGTCCCTGCTGCCAGCAATCCGGCAAGCGGGAACTCTGCCCCTGTCCCACCCCCTCGCGGCTGTCCCCAGGAACGATCCCTTTCGGCAGCCCCTCTCCCGCCTCCACTGCGTGGCTGCAAACCAGCGGTTACAGTTCTGTAAAGGAATGAGCAAGCAGTCCCAACACTAACATTCCCCTACCTAATTCAAAGCAGGTCACCATGGGCGACATCACCCTGATGAGGATCTCTGACAGCGAGAGAGAGAGAATGCTCCGGGAAAGCCTCCAAAGACCAGGGCCGTATGCCGCCCTGCTGTGCAGAGCAATGATTCCCGAGTACTTGATAGTCTCGTGGCGCGGCAACGTGTCGTACTTCGGAGGACCCAATAAGGCCGCTCTCCCCAGGAACCTCATGCAACGGCTTTCCAATTACCTCCAGGAGAGCTTCATCGAGATGTCCCGGGAGGATTACTGCTCTATCCCTGCACATATAGACCGCATTTTACTCTAGCTGCAGTAGCAGGGACTAAACAGTAGAGCGGCTTGGGCAGGACAATCACGGAAAACCGGACATTGCTAGATTTTTTTTCAAAACTTGCACTGCCCATGACTGAACCGTTAAGTGCCTAGGGCAAAGTAATCATGAACAACCCATTCTTTTAATTGTTAATATTCCTGTTCTGTTAAAAATAAATGTTTAGATGTTTACAACACTTACTGGATGATCCTTCCCCAGATTCTGTGTCCGGGGTAACGGCTGGGGACGCTTCGTAGGGGATCTCTGTAAGGGTGATGAAGAGATCCTGGCTGTCGGGGAAATCAGCGTTGTGAGCGCTGCCGACTGCCTCGCCCTCCTCATCTCCTTCCTCATCTTCCCCGTCCGCTAACATGTCCGAGGAACCGGCCGTGGACAATATCCCATCCTCAGAGTCCACGGTCAGTGGTGGGGTAGTGGTGGCGGCCGCACCGAGGATGGAATGCAGTGCCTCGTAGAAACGGGATGTCTGGGGATGGGATCCGGAGCGTCCGTTTGCCTCTTTGGTCTTCTGGTAGCCTTGTCTCAGCTCCTTGATTTTCACGCGGCACTGCGTTGCATCCCGGCTGTATCCTCTCTCTGACATGTCTTTTGAGATCTTCTCATAGATCTTTGCATTCCGTTTCTTGGAGCGCAGCTCAGAAAGCACGGACTCATCGCCCCACACAGCGATGAGATCCAAGACTTCCCGATCAGTCCATGCTGGGGCCCTCTTTCTATTCACAGACTGCACGGCCATCACTGTTGGAGAGCTCTGCATCGTTGCCAGTGCTGCTGTGATCGCCACGGTGTCCAGACAGGAAATGAGATTCAAACTGGCCAGACAGGAAAAGGAATTCAAATTCAAATTTTCCCGGGGCTTTTCCTGTGTGGCTGGTCAGAGCATCCGAGCTCGTACTGCTGTCCAGAGCGTCAACAGAGTGGTGCACTGTGGGATAGTTCCCGGAGCTATTAGCGTCGATTTCCATCCACACCTAGCCTAATTCGACATGGCCATGTCGAATTTAGTGCTACTCCCCTCGTCGGGGAGGAGTACAGAAGTCGAATTAAAGAGACCTCTATGTCGAACTAAATAGCATCGCAGTGTGGACGGGTGCAGGGTTAATTCGATGTAATGGCGCTAACTTCGACATAAACGCCTAGTGTAGACCAGGCCTAAATAAAAGAAGTGTAAAACATTCTTATTATGGACTATCTTTTCATTTCAGATTGATCCTTCTCCCATTTCTCCTACTGCCTTCTTTATAAGGTGCTATTACAGAAGGGAAAGGGCACAGCTACTGTTTAATACATTTGGCCAAAGTAATTTCCTAGCTCAAGAATCTGAAGTCAAATCCTCCTCTTCCTAAATCCTCCTTCTATTCTCTACCCCTTAACTAGCAACTCTTACGGGTAAAAGAACTCAAACACATAACAATCAGTGTATGAAAAAGACTGTAGTAAAGGCATAGGTAATGAGAAGAATATGATGCCCCATTCACATACTAGCAGATCCAACTTATGCACCTTTTTATCTTCTCCTCAGCCACATTACAGTGTGTTTAAGTTCACAGATAGCTACTACTGCAGCTGCTTATGTCATTTGATTTATTTACCTTTGTTGCACTTTACTATTCAACAGCATGCTGTAACAGATTAAAACACCAGTTGCACTATTCTGACCACATATTTAACCGTCTTTTACATTAACTAGGAAATTTAACATGTTACATTATTTTAAAAAATCACCAGAAGAAAATGATCCATCTTATTTATAACGGAAGATGCAGCACTTTGTTAATTGATTAGAATGAAGGCGATCTAGAATTACTAAAATGACCATCCCATCTAATTGCTGTTGGTACTAAGAGGAGGCAACTGGAAGTGAAACTAGATCGCATGGATGCCCAAAGCCCACGGTTTAGAGCTGCCATGTAAAAGATGAAATGCTCTCACATATTCCTGAAACCAGCATATACAATATATATCTAGATGATAACTTGTTTGATTTTGTTTTATGGAGGGAAGAAGGGGGATAATGCATTTGATTCCTAACGTCTGTACTTGTTTTATTTGCAATGAATTAGAAAATAAGGAAATGTGAGATTTCAAGTAAAAAAATTTACCTTGCTACTAATTATGTGTATGTGTGCATACACACACACACACCCCCTGATTTATATCTCATATCAGTTTTACACATAGACTTGATGACTTCAGTCAAACTACTCCTAATTTATGCTAGTGTAAAATCAGAATTAGGCTCCTTTTTTTAAAGTCAATCTCTGTCAAATATTTTCTATTAGTTGCTGTAGAGCTTACAAAATCCGTAACATTTATTGTATATTACCAATGTGTATTTGAATGTAGTGCTATGCACAGCTTCATACAAATTGTAGCCACAGACATTCTGAATTTAAAATTAAAGGTCTATCTCCTAAAAAAAATGTCAACACAACATTGTTTTATTCTCAATTGAAGGGACATAATGAGGTGAAAATAAATTAATTTTTCTTCTTCCCTCATGCAGCATTTAACAGGTTCTGTGCTGTAACTAGTTACTGTGATGTGTAAGCTAAGACTTTTTAAAATTAAAAAGAGCAGACAAGGATGAAGATACTTCTGAATAATTAAGGGAACCACAGGATTCTAAGTCACCACCAAAAGAAACAAGGAGTTGAGTGCCAGCATAGTGTTATACCAGCAAATGTCTCAGGAGATGCAGATTAGCAATCAGAGGCACAGCAGGATTTGAGCTCTCTATGATTGCTAAGCAAGGGTTGGGAATTCAGCACTTACTGAAAGGTTAAAGACCAGAAAATAGAACGGTAAGACATAGTCTTCATTATTAAAAGCAGATTATTCTCCTTTCAGAATTTCCGCTACAGGTCCTATTCTCCTCCAGAATTGGAAGCATCGGTATATGCAACAACTAAAAATGTAACAGTTACATTAAACAGCACAAGTCCTTTGTGGGCTTTTTGCTCAATAATGGGTATGCTTTTAATGTAAACTGTATATAAAAATAAAAAAATTGCTTTCCCCAAACAGCTGTTTTAATCTACATTATAGAGTCTCTTGGAAGTTTACAATCACATTAGCTAGCTGTAACAAACAATAAAAAGCACTGTATACTATAGTATTATTGTTTTTTTCTAATGTAATTTGTAGGGGTGCTCTACTTTTCAGAGTTGGGGACACATTTCTTGTACAGAGGAAAAATCATACCTCCATTTTATTGTATGAATATGTGACAGGACATGGCCCTCTGCTCCTGTCTCCTCATACAAATGGCTCCTGTTTTCTCATACAAATTCGGGGCCTACTTCCGTTCGTATCTTGTTTCACGCATCCGGGCAGAGTTCCCCTGGGCAGCGTCTGCTTGGTTCCTAGACACCTTTGAGGAGCAGTGGGTGCTATCCTGGGTTCTCTGCTCAGTGTCCCGTTCTGGATCCCTGATTCAATATCTATGACCCTCACTCCTGACCCTGTTACTCATTAGTTGTCCTGCGTCTTTATTTGAATCTTAGGTCCAGTAGGGGAAGGGGCCTTCAGATGCGGGTGGGCTTGCGCCCATCCGCCGACCACATCCTGGACTTCAATAGATGCTGGGTCTCACCACTTTGTTACAGAAGAATGTTAGTTATTGTGAGATGTGTCAGATGGAAGCCAGTGTGTCTATTACTATGATCTGTAGCATCTGTTACCATGACCTAAGGGACCAACTTTAAGAATGAGAAGATAGATAAGTAAACATAATTGTTTATTTGCTGATCTTTCATTTTCCTGAAACTCCCACCAAAGATTCATAGATTCAAGGACTGGAAGAGACCTTGAAAGGTCATTGAGTCCAGTCCCCTGCCCTCATGGCAGGACCAAATATTGTCTAGACCATATAGACATTTATCTAACCTACTCTTAAATATCTCCAGAGATGGAGATTCCACAACCTCCCTAGGCAATTTATTCCAGTATTTAACCACCCTGACAGTTAGGAACTTTTTCCTAATGTCCAACCTAAACCTCCCTTGCTGTAGGTTAAGCCCATTGCTTCTTGTTGTATCCTTAGAGGCTAAGATGAACAAGTTTTCTCCCTCCTCCTTATGGCACCGTTTTAGATACCTGAAAACTGCTATCATGTCCCTTCTCAGTCTTCTCTTTTCCAAACTAAACAAACCCAATTCTTTCAGCCTTCCTTCATAGGTCATATTCTCTAGACCTTTAATCATTCTTGTTGCTCTACTCTGGACCCTCTCCAATTTCTCCACATCTTTCTTGAAATGCGGCGCCCAGAACTGGACACAATACTCCAGTTGAGGCCTAACCAGCGCAGAGTAGAGAGGAAGAATGACTTCTCATGTCTTGCTCACAACACACCTGTTAATGCATCCCAGAATCATGTTTGCTTTTTTTGCAACAGCATCACACTGACGACTCATATTAGCTTGTGGTCCACTATAACCCTTAGATCCCTTTCTGCCATACTCCTTCCTAGACAGTCTCTTCCCATTCTGTATGCATGAAACTGATTGTTCCTTCCTAAGTGGAGCACTTTGCATTTGTCTTTATTAAACGTCATCCTGTTTACCTCAGACCATTTCTCCAATTTGTTCAGATCATTTCGAATTATGACCCTGTCCTCCAAAGCAGTTGCAATCCCTCCCAGTTTGATATCATCTGCAAACTTAATAAGCGTACTTTCTATGCCAATATCTAAGTCATTGATGAAGATATTGAACAGAGCCGGTCCCAAAACAGACCCCTGCGGAACCCCACTTGTTATACCTTTCCAGCAGGATTGGGAACCATTAATAACTACTCTCTGAGTACGGTTACCCAGCCAGCTATGCACCACCTTATAGTAGCCCCATCTAAGTTGTATTTGGATGTATTTGTAAATAAATATTACAAATCATCCCTAATAACCAGTGGGGCTCAGTGGATAACGTTCTGTTCTTCTACCTGGAGGTGAATCCTAATAAAAGATTTGGAAAATAGACTTTTTTATTTCATCGATATGGTTAAAAAAAAAAAAAAAAATCATCCCTACTAAATTAATCCCAGTTAGCACTGAGAGAAATGTTTCCACCAAAACTTATTTTGGATAAAAATGCAGGCTCAAGTTGACCAAAACATTTCTCAGATTTGTGTAAAATTTGCCAAGTTGTCTTAGTTGAAAAAAAAAATCTGAAAAATATTGAGTTGTTTTATTTATACATTTTCAAAGTGACATTTTAATTTTTTAATTCAAAATGACAATTTCAAAATTTCCTTCAAGTTTATTATAAAAATATTTTAAAAAAATCAAAATCAAAACAAAGGGTTTTGTTTTGGGTCAAATTAAATCTTTTATTTGACCCAAAACACGTTTCTGTTTTTTTTACTTTTTGGTTCGCCAATATTTTTTTTTCAGTTTTTCAGAACTGCCAGTGATATGAAAAAAAAAAAAATTACATAGCTTTAATCCCAGCTAAAACTAACCAGTACTCCCAAACAATCTGAAGATCATTTACATTTATCATCGTCTATAGCTTGCTTCTTTTTCAAAAAAGCGAGACTGCCAGCCTGAGACTTTCTTCACTGAAAATTTAAAATCTTGGCAATTTATACCTTAAACTAAAAGTTTCATGGTTCACATGTGCATGAGAATTTTGAATGTCAAGAGCATATTTTTCACCCAATTAATATTTTTCATAGTCGGGATTTATTTCTACTACTTAAGACCAAAGAATTTCATGCCATATTAATTGGAAATCTTTTGCTTTGCAGAACACCAACACAAGCTGTTTGTCCCTGGCTCCATGTACACAGAACACTTTCAGAAGAATGTGGTCTGGCTAGAAGTACTATCTTGTGGTGTAAACTGAATCTACAGCAGAAATTTCAAAGTAAAAGGTCAATGACGAGAGATCTGTTGTTATGCAAATGTTTTAAACAATGTCCTGTTCAACTTGGTTTGGCTTGCGGTTAGCTGATTAAACAGTATATGGCAGTTTCAGAAACTAGCCAGGTTTCTGAACAAGGGCGTAGTCCTGATTTGTTTAGGACAGTCCTAGGTTTTTACAAACAGTCCTGATGACCCAATGTCCTGGAACACAAAGGAAGATTTTCTGCCTGCCTGCCAGACAGACTATTTTTTTTAGAAAGTTCTGAGGCAAGGTGGGGTCCTCATTAAGTTACTACACAAAAGGGCAATCACAGAAAGATCTGGCTGCAGAGCAGAAACTCGACTGGTTCTTGGCTTCTGGGCCTTCCACAAAGAATACATCTGCAGTAAGAGTGAGGACACTACAGGGGGAGAAGTAACTGTTTGGGGAGGCGTGGGATCTCCATGAGTTCAGCTAGTTAGTAGAACCCTCAACCTTTTGAGGCCTTGATCTGAGCTACTCATTAAAGTCACTTTACATTCACCAGGATGTGTTGACTCAGGCCATCATATTGTGGTGAGAAACCCAGCACTGCTATAAATTAGTCTAGTGTACAACCTATTCATGTATAAAGCACACTGCTGGAGCTCTACTAATAAAAGAGCATTAACCCTTTATCTGGGTGTTTGCCTAGATTTTCTTCTGCAAGACACTGTAAGGGAGGCCTGGAGCCCTTAAAATGATGTGGTGGGGTAGGGGACAAGAGGATAGAAGGAACCTGGAGCCCTAAAAGAGCAGCTATAGAGGGGAGTAGAGGACACTGAAGCACCAAAGAGTATCTTTGGTGGACTGGTGGGGGAGAAGGGGCTCAGAGCCCCAAAGAATAGGAAGTTACTTACCTTAAAGTACAGTAACTGGAGGTTCTTCGAGATGTGTGATTCCTATCTGTATTCCACTGTGGATATGCATGTGCTCTATGAGCCTGGAGCCTGAGAATTCTGAAAGCAGTGTCCACTGGTCCGCACATGTGACTTGGCTCACCTTGTGCCCTGACCGAGGAGATAAAGGTTGGGGTGGAAACACTGCCTCTCCATTTCTTACTCTGCTGTAAACCAAAAGATGATCCAAAGCAGAGGGGAAGGAGGGCAGGTAGTAGAATACACATACAGACTATATCTTGAAGAACCTCAGGTTACTATAAGGTAAGTAACTTCCTCTTCTTTGAGTGCTGGTCCCTATGTATATTCCACTGTGGGTGACTGACAAGCAGTACTCATGTAGGAATAGGGTACAAGGATGCAGGTGGCAGAGCCGAATGAAGGAAGGCCATTCCAAAGGATGCATCAGTGATATGGTCCTGAACTAAAGCATAATACCTTGCAAATGTGTAGATAGATCTTCACAGCTGCTTTGCCAATATCAAGTAGAGGCACTTCTTGAAGCGATGCCATACACGTAGCTTGCACCCTCATGGAATGAGCCCTTACCCCATGAGGGGGAGGAAGATTAAACATCTGATAGCAGAGCAAAATACAGCTCAAAATCCATATTGAGATTCTTTGAGAGGATATAGCCTGACCCTGAATTCTTTCCATTATGGCGACAAATAGCCCGGGAGACTTTCTGATAGGTTTTGTTCTGTACAGGTAAAACGCCAAAAAGCTCGTTGAATACTAAAGGAATGGTGCCTCCTTTCTTTTGAGGATGGGTGACATTTTTGCAAAAACCCAGATAAACACTGGTTTAGGTCAAACTCTGAAACTACAGTAGAGGTGAATTGAGGGTGCACATATAATGAAACTTTGTCCCTATGGAATATAGTCTAAGGAAGATCCTCCGTCAGCACTCCAAGCTCTTGGCTGAGATGATGGTTATCAGGAATGCAATTTTCATGGATAGGAGAGACATGGAGCAAGAAGCTAATGGTACAAAGGGAGGCATAGTGAGTACCAACATAATAAAATTTAAGTCCCATTGAGGAGCTTGCTTTTTTATTGGCAGAAAGGTTCCGATTAGTCCTTTCCAAAATCTGTTAGTGAGTGTGTGAAGATTGAGTAACCCTCTTAAGGTGAATGGTATGCACTGATTGCAGCCAAGTGGACATATAAGGAGCTCATGGACAAGCCTGCTATCTTTCGGGAAAGAGTATAGTCCAAAATAAGAGAACTGATGGGGCTATAGGTCTTTGATTGCCCATACAGAAAAATGTCTTCACTTGGCAAAATAGTATTTTCTAGTGGAATCCTTCCCTGAAAAGATGCTCTGTACTGCATCAGAACATAATATTTCTAAAACTATTTACAGATAAAGGAATAAAGATGAAGCTTTGGACACTGGAGGTTCCGACCCAGACTCGAGAAGGAACTGGAGAGGTAGTTGGTCCAACCCACTCTATCTCCTCAGTCAGACGCACAAGGAGACTGAGGGCACGTGTGGACCAACGGGCACTGCTTCCAAAATTCTCCAGCTCCAGATGCATTGAGCGCATGCCTACCTACAGTGGAATACACATAGGGACCAGCACTTGAAGAAGAACAGATACTGCTAGCTGTGCAATGAATAGATCGGGATGTCAGCAGCAGTGGAGTGCTCAGATGTAGCTCCTGTTCGTAGCCAGAGAAGATCCTTATATGAACACAGCCTCATGTAGAGGCAGGGGAGACGCACATTTTCAGGAAATCTAAACTACATATTTAAGTTGATGAGGAAGAAGTTTAATTCTAGATCAGCGGTTCTCAAACTGTGGGTTGGGACCCCAAAGTGGGTCGCAACCCCATTTTAATGGGGTCACCAGGGCTGTCGTTAAACTTACTTGGGCCTGGGGCTGAAGCCAAAGTCCAAGCCCCACCACGCACGGCTGAAGCCCTCAAGCTTCGGCACCCCCCCATGGCGGGGATGCTCAGGCTTCGGTCCCCCTTTCTGGGGTTTTCTAGTAATTGTAGTTGTCAGAAGGGGGTCGTGGTGCAGTGACGTTTGAGAAACCGTGTTCTAGACACTTCTCTATTGCCACAGAATTTAAATTGATTAATAGGCTTGTCCAGATAGCTTCCTGGTGAACATCTGCTTGGAAGTGTAATGTAGGATAATTAAGTGCTCCTACAAAGGTTCGACACCAGTAATTATTTTTTGTGGAAAGACATAAGCAAAAAATAAAGGCTCTCTCATATGTTGCCAGTGGTCTACATTTTGGTTTCCTGCATCAGTCCCCTTTTAAGAGAAATATCATTTGTTTCTATTTAAAAAAATGATCAATGTATTTCTAGGGTTAGGGTTAGGCTGGAATTTTAAAGGCTGCTTTATCAACACACTGTTGTTTTGATCTGATTATAAAGAAAAAATATGAAAGGCAATTAAGAAGGGCGTTGTTTTTTTTTTTTTTTTAACATATATCTGGTCAGAAAATAAATCAGTAAGGCTTTGCTCACAAATATGAAAGATAATAATGTACAGGCTTTAATATAGTCTAGAAATTGTTTTAGAAAAATAAAATCAAATGCTGACATTTATGACAAAAAGTTCAATTTCAGAAGGGAGATTTAATCAAATGAACTATGAACAATAAAAAATGGCACTTCGGTTACTGTCACTTAATAACAGGCAAAAGCAACTTTAAAAAAATAAAAGGGATTTTTGTTCTGAACTGTTTCTTGATGTTTTTAAGTTTTGAGGCTGTAAAACCAGACCACTCACTTACCCAGGACTGAAAGAGAAGAGAAAGGATGATTTAATTCTAACTAGGGAAAGACAGAGACATAAATTATCTCACAGAAAAACTGCAAGTTATGAAACACCAACCTAAGTAAAACAACAACAACAAAAAACGTTTGTAGTCTTATGAGAAGGAAAATAATAAATTAAAATAGATGTTTGCTTTTCTCTGCAGATTGCATTTTCAAGAACCATTTCAGCACCTTAATTTAGATTTTTATGGTAGCAATGACTTTCTTTTCAAAAGAATCCATTATTTTCTAGGCTACAATCAATTCATGAGCTGTACATCACTCACAGAGAAAAATGAAGTGCAGAAGAAAATATAAATTTAATATACCCATAGTCCTTCACAGATTAAATGGGCTTGCGCTCATAAAAAAAAAAAATGTATTCATACTGATCAATATACCCCTTGCCATATGTAAATTTTAACACACGACTACCATATTTCATAGTTATAACAAACCTTGCTAAAAATAAGTTCTGTAAACATTTTCAGAAATTAAATTTTATTGTGATACTATCACATACTCTTGCTGATAAAGAGAGAATTTTAGGAGTAAAAGTGTTTAGACTGAATTTTTATACTGTTTATAAGAACTTCACTGGTAATATGCTGTAATGTCCAAAGCTATAGGTTGAAGGTACTGTTGCCCACTAGAATTTATATTTATAAGTACATAGGGCAGCAGTTTTTCCTTTTAAATGAAAAGATTCAGTCTAGCATACATACATACAATATATATGTTGTTATACCTCATTAACATATCTTTTTATGTTCTAAACTGATACAGCTTCAGTTACATATTCAGTTATGGACATAAGTCTAGTCTAACTTACAAGATCATGCACTCAGCACTAATCTAACTCTGCTTTCCACTGAAGTTTTACCACTAACTTCAATTGGACCAGAATAAGGCTAACATTGAGCATTTTTGGAAATCCCACCTCAGTCAATAATAGGCCCAAAAGCAAGATTGGCTGTCAATATAAATGCAAGTGAAACTTCTCCAATTTTACAGTGTCTGTTTGTCACATCCACATTACATCTTTGAATGGGATTTTCAAAACTACCTAAGGAGTAAGGCACACATTGAAAGTCCATGGGACTTGGATGTCCAAGTCCTTCAGATGCCTTTGAAATGCCCACCTTTCATTTGCATTGTAACATTATTCACAGCATTTTAAAGTATTTAATTTTACTTTTAAGTAATGTGGACAACAATGTTTAAATCAACAGTTGCTAAACCAAAAAAGCAGGAGCACAAAAAAGGATTTCCACATATTATGATTTCAGAAAACTTTGCACCTAAGTTTTCAAAAGTGGGACCCTAAAGTTAGGCTCCTAGTTCTCCATTTAGGCACCCAAATAAGTGCCCTGATTTGCGAAAGATTTGAACAGCTCCCCAGAGACTGACGTCCATGGGAGCTGCTGGCAGCTAAGCACATATGAGAATGAGGTTGTGTATCTGTCAAGGGAAGAAAGGCCTTGTTTCCAACTTGATGGCCTTTCTGTCTTTATCTGATCAATTCCAAAATTTCATGGAATATTCTAGGCTTCATTGGGCAGAATCCTATTGATTTTGGTGAAAAGTGGAAAACCAGAAAATCCTCACCCCACTCCAGTCTGCTTGACCCTCACATGATCCCTCACCCCTTCCCATTTTTGGCCAGTCCCCCCAGACGGGCTCTCTCTCCCATTAGTCAGGCCTCTCGCCAAACAGGTACTCAAAATACCTATGGGGAGGGGACGTGGGGTAGAACTGGGTTTACAGTTTGGCCTACTTTAACAATGAAGTGTGCAAACCTCTAGTTTAGGTGCCTAAATGTGGATTTAGAAGCCTAATTTTAGGCTCCCACTTTTGAAAATCAGAGTCTTTGTAAATGTACAGGATTTTTTTCTACTCTTGAAACTACCTCTCTGTTCTTACTCCAAGATAGAGACCAGACCTAAAAGCAAACTTCTTCACTCAGCTGTACAAACAAGGTACTTTAATACTTGAGAGCTTTTAGGATGGATATAAAACTAGTTCTCTGGCAGTCACACACTTTCCATGCTCAGCAGGATATTCTATTATAGGGAAAGGGGAGTAGATACATTTCAGTGACTTGATAGTGTTCATGGAGATTCTACAGCATGAAAACAAACAGCCTCTCTCATAAGATTCTGAATCCTGATATTCCTTCTGAAACTGAACAGCCAATTAGAAGAAAAAGTGCACTCTATTGTGTGAGTCATTGACTGAATTACCTATTTCAGAGTAGGTTGCACAGCAAGGCATTTCCTCTGTGCCATCTTATTGAACATCAACAGTGTCTCCTCAACAACTACAACCCTTCTGTGTTTTCAAGCTGTATTGTTTGCTTGCTATAATAACCCTAATAGAACAGCTGGACAGCACACAATAATAATAATAATAATAATAATGGTTCAAACTATTCAATGGACCAAAGGAATTTAATCACATGCAGTCATGTATTTCAACAGTCCTTTGTGGATTTTAACTCTTACCAATTCATAGCAATTACTGTTTAGATTTTCTTCTTAATCATCTTCCTTGGTCTCAACATTGCTTTACTATAGGAAGGGATGGGCAAACTGGTTTGGGAACAGTAAAGAAGCAACAAACTGTCTAACCAAATATTTTAAAAAGGTTGAAAATGTTCAAGGGAGTTGCAAGGCTCCTCCTGTCTCTGTGTCTTTGAACTTCCTGTTTTTTGGTTGTGACAGTGTTTTGAGCTCTCCGGGGAAAACACAAAGTGTTTGAAATTTTGATAGAGATTTCTGAGTGATTCCAATCTCCATTTTGAGCTGTGGTTTTTGAGTTTTTTGTTCGTGTGTTTTGTTTTGTTTTTTACACTTTGTCATTGCCATTAATGGGGAGGAGACATTACTGAATATGAGACAAAATCATACTTTTGCTGCTGGGCTACTCAGGTAGCCTAAAGTTGGCTCAGGTGAAGTATATATTCATAGATGTGCACTGAGACTGCTAGCAGATAAACTAGTGTCTCAGTATCCTCAGAGTGTGATTCTTCATGGCCGACAAAGTTATCATCAGTTCCAATTGGTTTACACTTTAGAGACAACAAGCAACCCAAATCAAAATCTTTGTCAGCCTCTATTGTGAATGCTTGAATGCAGGGACACAAAGGTGAGGAGAGGAAGGGTTTTACTCTTCTACATACATCTTCAACAAAAGGACACAAATCACAAAAACACCAAACATGAGCTCAACGAGATGAAGTCAGTATGGATGGCTGGAGGTGACCGCCCCATAGGACATCACATCTCAGGGGAGCATTATGAGTTTGGAAGGAACTCCACTGTACAAAGGAACCTTCTCTTGCCAGGTGTTTCCTTTAACTTTCCCCAACTTTCTATCTCTATGAAGCTATTCCGTATTTTCTCTTAATTTCTGTACTGACACACATCATATAAAGGGATTAAATTTTCTTACCAATATTAGGGTGTTTCAAAAGGCGACAGATTCTAGCTTCCCTTTCCAATTTCTGGTGATCTGCAAGAAAAAGAAACACAATCGTAGTTTTTTTGTTTAATCACGAAAAGGGACATCACTCCCCCATATGGTACTGTGAGTTGAAAAACATATGGTACAGTATGTGACATGTCATTAAAATCTATCCTCCTTCTCTTATTTAGAATCATGATTGTACATTTAAATTGTATGCCACACTGAATCAAGATACTACATCCACCCTTTGCTTTGTCTAGCTGCTCAACCTATAGTAGTTTTAGAAAAATCAACCTGCCTTCTCAGTGGGAGATGGGACATATTCACACCATGACCTATAATTATCAGATAATAAACTATGATTATAGAATTAATCAGAATGAAGACAGCCCTGAATCTTTAGAAAAATTCTAATCCTAGACTATTGTTTCAGTGATACCTAAGGTACTAAGTACACCACCAATGAAGTGCTAATATTCCATTGTAAAGACAACACTTTTCAACATGCAAGGGCATTATACCAACACAGTGATGCTATAGGAGGAGTGTGTAGCTAAATGATCAACAGCAGCATACCCCCACAATGCCTATATTACACTACTTCTCAGTTAAGCTGATTACCTGTTAGCCTAAGGATAACGTATGCTCTTTTGCCATTTATTCTGAAAGGTGTTTCTTTGTTGTGGATTGCTCTAATGTGGTCCGTGTATTCCAACACAGCCTAACAAACAAACAAGAACTTGTTCATAAAGAGTTATAGATATCAGATGGCTGGAGAAATATATTCTTCTAATGGACCTTGTAATCTTGTTTTCAGGGTCTTGTAGGGCAAAACTTCCAAAGAGACAAATGGAAGGTAATTCCTTTCATTTGTTCCTGTTAATTGATGTTGACCAGTTCCTCGTTATAATCCGACCCCCTATCCTTGTTTGTGTTTTTGTAGTAGAATGATGTAAAGCACAGTTGTTTCATAGCTGTGGAGTAACAAGATGACCACGTCTTTGACCACATCTTTGAACACAACCTGAGGTCAACAAATTAAATTATAGATCTCTGACAACAGCAACAGGATCAGAAACAGAACAGCATCAACATCTGTCTCACAAATACTGGATGTCACATCAACGGCATCTTACACCCAGCATGCTGGTGCTGAAGGACAACAATGTTGAAATATAAACTAAGGCCCATAAATTAAACTATAGCTCTTTTAATGTCATCATCACCATGTTTACAAAGTGTTATAGCCTCATCTTTCTTCCAGAGCAGAGTCCACTTTAGCAGCAGTCTCACTGTGGCTTGGCCTCATAAGTCAGTGTGCAGATGTTCAAGGGACTATGCAAAGGCATACAAAGGAAAATATAATGAGGATAATGGATAAACAAACACTAAACTGGAAAATGGAATCACTCCCAGCCTCCCCTTTGCTGATCTCATATGCAGAAAAAGGGGAAATCAACTGCAGTACAATCAAATGAGCCAGAAAAAAGTAAGACAGAAACAGCTGTTGACCCTAGTTCTAAGTTGTCTTTGGTATTGTCTGTCTGCCAAGTGGAATCAACTCCTGACCACTGAGGTGCTCTCTCTCTCTCTCTCTTTTTCTCTTTGGGCCCCACTTACTACATGAACTGAAATGGTGACCAAAAAATACAGTGTCTGCTGTGTGTACATAAAGCAATCGCTGACAGGTTTTCTGCATGGGGCTGAACAAGATGCAGCATATTTGTTATTCGTGCTCGAAGTGTTTCTTCATATTATCCTTCTCCTCCATGTCCTGTTCTTCAACACCACTAGCACCAGCTGAATGGCCTAGCTTTAGTAATCACATGGATTCAGGCATGTGTGCATTTTAATGAAGACAGCGCCTGTGGGGAGAGAGGTATGGCTGTAACTGAATAAAGCACCGTATGTGCTAAAAAGACAGTTGAAGTAAACACTTAAGGGGAGACAGCTTACATGTTAAATAGCTACATGAAACAGTGCTGGCCACATATCTCTCTTTACCTGTCAATACAGAGAAGTGTCTTTATGGGCAGACAAAACAATGGTAGCTGGCAGATATCCATCAACCCTCCCTGTGGCCATAGCTTTGGTTGACTCTTCTTGTAGCTTTTGGAAAATCCTGACAGTCTTCCAGGCCGTCTCCACCACAGCCATAGCACCAGACCCTGTTGCACATGCTCCTTTTTACAGCATGATGCTGCCCAGCATTTGAACCAGGATCCTTCCGCAGGCACTTAATTATTCTTTGCCTCCAGTGGTTTCTGTCCTCTGTGTTTTTAAATCTGAGGTCCTGTAACAGGCTAATGATGCTTGCCTGAAGTTACTTACCTTATTGGAACAAGTTCTTGAGATGTGTGGTCTCTATCTGTATTTCACTGTGGGATACGCATGTGCACCATGCACCAGGGTCCAGAATTTTCCAAGCAGTGTCCATCGGTCTGCACCTGCACTCTTGCTCTCCTCCTTCAAGAGAAGGTAAGAGATGGTGCAGACTGACCACCTCTCTAGTTCCTTCTCTACCACAAATCATTTAAAGATCTGAAACAGAGGGGAAAGAGGGGCAGCTAATGGAATACAGATAGGGACCACACATCTCGAAGACTCCAGTAACAATAGGTTGAGTAACTTCCCTTTCTTCTTTGAGTGCTTGTCCCTACATTGGTGACTGACAAGCAGCACTCAGGTAAGAAGGAGGGTGTGAAGGAGCAGGCAAGATAGATGCATATAGGATTGCCACCCTAAAGAATGCATCATCTCTGGAGGCTTGAACTTGGGTGTAGCGCCTCGTGAACGTATGAATAGAGCTCCACATTGCTGCTCTGCCAATGTCAAGTAAGGCCACTCATGAAGTGAGGCTACCGAGGCTGCTTTTGCTCAGGCGGGGTGAGCTCTCACCCTGTGTGGTGGTGATGCACTGACTAATAAAGTGGGATACAGCACTTAGAGGTCCTCTGACGGGATGAAGGTTGTCCTCTCATTTGTTCCGCTACAGCAATGAATAATGTCAGTGACTTTCTGATCATTTTCCTTTTTTGCAGGTAAAAAAGCTAATGCACATCTCACACAGAGGGAACAGAAGAGACTTCGTTCATCAGAGATGTGAGGCTTTGGGAAAAACAAAGGAAACAAAGGAGAGTATATTGTCTGATTCAAGGCAGACGGGTTGACATTTGCAGGAAACTTAGAACATAAGAATGGCCACACTGAGTCAGAGCAAATGTCCATCTAGCCCAGTATCCTGTCTTCAAACAGGATACAATGCCCGGTGCTTCAGAGGGAATGAACAGAACAGACAATCATCAAGTGATCTATCCCCTGTTGTCCATACACAGCTTCTGGCAAACAGAGGCTAGAGACACCATCCCTGCCCATCCTGGCTAATACCATTGATGGACCTATCTTCCAGTACATCCAATTCCTCCGAAAATGAAAAAGTTGGGTCCATTTTCATCAGTGGTGAAGTCCATACTGTTGCTAGCACAGGAGATGGGGGTGGATTTCTTTCAGAGTCCCTGATGCCTGATGGTCTCAGTCTTCCTAATGAGGATTTGGTGTTTCTAAACAGGGTTCTCACGCCTGCTGGGTACAGCTGGGAAAAGAGCAGTAGATACTGCACATGGAGGAGATTCAGGAATCTCTGAGGCAGCAAAAGCAGCATTTGTGGTCACCACTGATTGGAAAGGAGCAAGGACAGAAGATGCAGTTTTCAAACCCTGATAACTGGGGCACAAATCTAAACCCTGCACCAGGGAGGCAGGGAGAATTACCTGCAGTAAGGATACCTTCAACTAACTATTCTGATAAAACTCTACAAAACTATATACAAACGTTAAGAATTTTTAAAAAAATATTTATTAAATGAGGAGAAAGAATCAGCTCCAGACACTGGCGGATTCTCTCTCAAACCATGTAGAGGTAAATAGGAACTGGAAAGGCCGGTGTTCTGCACCACCCTTTATGCCCTAGGTATGATGCATGTGGAGATAAGGGCATAGGTGTGGACCAACAGACACTGCTTGCAAGATCCTTCTGACCCCAGGCCTATGGAGCATATATGTACCTATAAAGGGGTTTACAAACCCCATACTGAGCATAGGCAGAAGGGAGAGGAGAGTCTTTCCTGCTTACAAGCAAGCAACTTGATCACACCTCCACACAGCTGCCAGAACTGCCAATCCTTAAAACAGGCACCCACAGCTGTGGCCAACAGAGAAAACAAGACCTGCTATAAAGGGGAGAGAACAGAGCGGGAGAGGGAGACTTGATATAGCAAAGGGACTACAACCCTGCACCAGGCTGCCTCTGAGAAAGCAACCGGGAAGCAGAAGGAGATTGCAACTCTGGAATTCAAGGGCTGATAGACTCAGTTTAAGGTGTGCGTTCAGGAACTGATCAGATTGGAAACAAAGTGAAGAGGGCCATTTAAGAGAAGCTTAGACCCCTACGTAGGCCACACCCACATGTGTTGATAGTACCCCACAGTGGAATACACATAGGGACCAGCACTTGAAGAAAAACCACAACATATAAGCAGGTCATCATCTTGCTGGAAAGTGTTAAGTGGATTTTGCTGACTCACTGGTTCAGCTATAAAGAAGGTGGGTGTGGCCCTCAAGCAGAGACAAATTTATGTTTGGGCTCCTGAGAGAAGGAACCCCAAGTGCAGGAAAATCAGGGAAGATGCCTTAGACTAGGAAAAATAGGGGGATTGAAACCTGAGACAAAGGCTTTGTCTGGAGTTTCATGGATGTAGTTTTGGAATTAGCATTTTGTTAACAAGCCAGACCTCAAGGAGAGGTGATTTTATATGGATTCTATGAAAGCACAGCTTTGTTTGGAGTAGAGGGGACATCACAGGCTTACACATCCATCAATGACCTGTGTGCAACACTTCCCATAACAACATGCTTTTGTAAACGTGAACCACGTCGGAAGAGAAACCACCTGTCATCAGTAACTACTTGCACAGGCCATGGAACACCAATCCTCTCCAGTGTGCAAACCTTTGAAGAGAGACCACCTCTTACAAGCGACCACTTTTGCTAACTCCCATGAGTGGTTGCTCTGGACAGGTTTTACGGTATCAGAAACCAGTTTATGGCTGCAATTGCAAAAAAGGTAATCAGAAATAGAGAATGTAAATGAAAATGAGACATGCATGGGGGCTCTTTAGAATTACCACAATAATGGAAGAGCTTGGACAAACCCTGTGAGAGAAATATTAAACCTCTTATATAGGATTCCATTGTGCTGACAAAAAAAGTTCTTAAAAACCCAGTGGATTACTGAATATGATGGGATTATCGACATTGGACATAATGTCATAATGCCACACAGCATGAGGTTGGAATGCTAAGCATAATCCACAAGGCCCATGTGGATACTGAGAAGTGTAAGAAACACAGCCTGAAATGCTCTATTCTGGCCAGACACAAATCACGCCATCAACAATAAAGCATCCAAGGGTGGACTCTGCAGTAAATACAGGATATAGAATGCAAAAGAACCACTGATACCACAGGAGATCACAGTTTTCTCTCAAAGGGATTCCAGACAAATTAACAAAAGCTAATGGTCCTCAATTTACGAGTAGTTCATTCTGACAAATCTCTTTGACCAATCAGTTGAAGCACACCTTTATCAAGATCTTAGTATTCATAATTAAATATGTTAGCAGAAAGGTCAATGCAAATAGCAAAGAATTTCACTGTAAAAGTTCTGTTGAGATCAACAAATCCATATTTAGTACTTATTTAGTATTTCAGCACACCTCACAAAATGATTTTCTAGGATCATCAGTTCAGAGATTTATGGGCAGAAAATAAAAATCTTAGTGTCAACATCTAACAAGCTTCTTGAGCTAAAGACAAATAAACCTGTAGGATTCACAAAAGTACCGTATATACTCGTTCATTAGCCTGTTCATTTATAAGCCGACCCCCCAAGATGGTTGGGTAAAAATAGCAAAAAACTGTATGACCCCTTCATAAGCCGACCCTATATTTCAGGGGCTGGCAAACTTTGGCTCCCGGCTGTCAGGGTAAGCCACTGGTGGGTCGGGACGTTTTGTTTACTTTGAGCATCTGCAGGCATGGAGCCCCTCAGCTCCCTGTGGCCGTGGTTCGCCATTCCCAGCCAATGGGAGCTGCGGTCCTGCAGCTCCCATTGGCTGGGAACGGCGAACCGCAGCCACAGGGAGCTGAGGGGCTCCATGCCGAACCGCGGCCACAGGGAGTTGAGGGGCTCCATGCCTGCAGACGCTCCAGGTAAACAAAACGACAATGTATTAGCTATTCAATTCAATGATTCCATAGAGTTTTAAATCATCATATTTTGGCGTAGACCCATTTATAAGCCAACCCTTATGTGTCACTTTTTTACCAAAAATATTCGGTTTATAAACGAGTATAAACGGTATCTATCAGGAACCTAGAATAGAAGAAATAGTACAACAAGAATGCCAAACTCCTATTACAAGTGGAGCTGAATGTTAGATTTCAAATATAAAGTGGCTGGCAACCTACCAAGGTAACATAGATACCATAAAATAAGGATATAATCCCTGGGTAACCCTAACCCAATCACCTATATTTATAATCTTTGGAGAAAATCTGAATGACAGTTCTATAAAGATTTCCAGTGAATCAACAGATAGTATAATTAGGGACCCTGAGATTGTCAGAGTAAAAGTGGTAATAGAAATCATGTTCAGTAATGCTAATAATTAAAGCATCATCACAGAAGCCTGAACAATGGCCTAGAAATGCCAGCAGCACAAAGAGGAAATGCTAAAGCATCAGAAGAAGAAAAGATATTGAGATGTGGGTACACTGATGAAAAATACATTTGAAACTAAACTTTAAGCAGCTAACTGAAGACCTGCTGAAATGCTATATGTATAACAAACTCAGATAATTAACTGCAAATACTCTGAAGGTAGCAGGAACTTCCAAAGGCAAATAATGTAAGCTTGAGCATCAATTAAGTCAAAATTAAATAAGTAAAAACAATGCAACACCAACAATTTATTAAGGGATGGGAGGAACCACACCACCCAACAGCTGCACCACAAGATGTCTGGCTCCCTATACAACAACAATTATGAAAATAATATTATACTGTACATTATCTTAGGCAAGCCAAAGTATTAGGTTATCACTGTGCATATCTGTTTGGCATTATGATATCCTTCTGGCAATATGTTCAGTCTGTGAAAGAAATATGCACTACCCTGCAATAAATTTTAAATAATTAGGCTAGAGTATTAACTCTAACAGTATGCAATATGCAGTCAAATGGATTTAAATTTGCTCCTATCCAGTAAGGAACTGTAATCTGCTCTTACGTATATATATTTTTTAAAATTGATAAGATCTAGTTTTAGGCATAGCTGGGATAGGGCTATTTGTAGGTTTTTGTGCTATTATGGTCATATTGTGTGAATGTTTTAAAAAAACATATAAATACCCTTGCAAAAAGAGCAACAGTGATCATAATGTTCATTTCAGTACGTTGCAAGTATAAATTTTCTTTGCATAAGTATACACAATAAGAGTACTTCTGTGACTTATTAATACGGACTGGGACCATATAGATCATTGTTGCAACTAAGGTCCTGTAGTGGAACCAAATCTTGTATAAAAGGAGTCAAATAAGGTGTCTAAGACATGGTTATTGTTTGCTGGTTATGATTATGCTATCTGTACGCATGTATCATTTTTATATTTAAAGTTATAAGTATTGGCTCTATATTATCTGTATTTCAAACTTGTGCTATGCTGCTGGGTGACATCCCAGACAATTTGGCATCAGCATTGCCTACCTGCTTGATGGCCCATTAGGGACCATCAGCTATACAACTGACCCATTGAGAGATGGCAGATACACCTTGTGACTCAGCAAGGTATGCAGGGTCTTGCCTATGGACAGAACTCTAAGATTTTTTTCTTACCATGTGCCCGAATGCATGTCCTTGGGACAAAGAAAGCAGAGACCACATGGCAAGAGACTATAAAAAGCTGCTGCAGCTCCTCCATCTTGTCTTCAATCCTGTTTCTTACCTCTGGAGGGACTTTGCTACAAACGGAAGCTCTACAGAATCCTTTGCTACAAACAGAAGCTCTACATCCCAGCTGTGGATGTACTCCAGAGACTTGATTTGAACCTGCAGTTTATTCTATTACTGCTACAAGCCTGAACCAAGAACTTTGCCATTACTGTATGTAATTGATTCCATTTAACCAATTCTAGCTCTCATCTATATCTTTTTCCTTTTATGAATAAACCTTTAGAGTTTAGATTCTAAAGGATTGGCAACAACGTGATTTGTATATTGACCTGGGTCTGGGGCTTTGTCATTTGGGATCGAACCTCTTTTCTTTTACTGGGGTATTGGTTTTCATAACCATTCATCCCCATAATGAGTGGCACTGGTGGTAATACTGGGAAACTGGAATGTCTAAGGGAGTTGCTTGTGTGACTTGTGGTTAGCCAGTGCGGTAAAACCAAAGTCCTCTCTGTTTGGCTGGTTTGGTTTGCCTTAGAGGTAGAAAAACCTTGGGCTGTAACTGCCCTGCTTTAAGCAATTTGTCCTAAATAGGCACTCTCAGAAGTGTCCTGCCATAACCAGCATCGTTACAACTTCCAAGATAAAAAATTGTAAATGCCCAAGTAAAAAGTATAATATTAAGTCTCTTTTAATACCACTATTTGTACTATTTTTGAAAAAAATATGAATTTTAAGTGTAAGAATTAAAGTCTATACAAAATACTACAATAAGACAAAAGTACCATAAATCAACAGCTAATAACAAAGGTAAAGAGACATTACTTTTACACAAAAAGTTTTTCTTTTGGCAAATAAAATTACACCAGCTAAACAAATGCTAAGATTGAAACACTACATATTTACTCTTAAATACAATCATTGTATATCACAATAAATATATGTTAAAGTTACTTCTGACAATATTAAAGAGTAGACAAATTTAAGAAACATAACCACCAAATACACACCAATGTTAGCATCAATCTTTTAGCATTTGAAACTAGACAACTATTTAGGACAGTGTCACTTTAAAGTTATAATACTGTGTCACTCACCAATTAAGAAATGTATGTACAAGAACACTGACAGATTAAAATAAAAAGAATCCCTATCTCTGTTATTATTAACACCTAAAATTAATGAAACAAATAATTTGAAACTCTGTTGGTTTGTTTTCTATCACTTGTCCTATTTCTTTTACTTTTTTCACTTCTGTCAGCTTGAACAATGAAAATAAATGAAGCGGTTTCACCTGTGGTCCTGGTTAATATCATTTTCCGTCACGCATACCAGCACAAAGTTTCAATAACTAAGTTGCACGCAGTATAGGGGAATGTTGAAATCCAGCCAAAAACAAGTTTGCCTTAGAATAAAATAGGAAATATTTCCAATAATCTCAGGCAAAAAATAAAATATCCTGGTGCAGATACTTAGCTGATGTAAACTGTCATAGCTCCACTGCCCTAACAGTACCCCTTTAAAAGATCCTAGGTTAAAGCACTCATAAGGCTAGCACTCAAGGCCTGATCCTTTAAGATGTCGAGTGTCTCTGCTGAGCACTCAAACTCACTCTTTGTTGTGTTGGTTCTACTGGGCTAACAGCAGTAACAACAGCAGTAAAACACTTATAGTTGTATCATAGACTCTGAATACACACAGGTAGTTCATCTCTTATTATCACTACACAATAACTTTTCAAAGTTGAACCAGAGTCTAAGAACTGACATAATACAAAATTAATTTATCACTATAAACAAACACTTATTAAATTTAACAGAGAATAAAACTCAAATGCAAAATTTGACTAAAAATGTGGTCAGTATATTCTTCTATATGTAGGACATCATTTCCTTATACCACACAGCATAAGGTCAGAATGCTAAGCATAATCCAAAATGCCCATATGGTTACTGAGAAATATAAGAACAAAGCCTGAAATGTTGTATATTCTGACGGGAAAACAGTATTCAGTACAAAGCACAATTTATATCAAATGCTGTAAATTTACCCCCCATAATAGTTTTACTCTGTAAAATACATTACAAGAAACTGAACCAATTGGGTAGATATCCTAGATTAAGTAAAGAGATGCAAATACAAGACACTTGGCCCAATCTTGTGATGCGCTCAGAACCCTCATCTTCAACTGACGTCATTATGATTTGAATACCATTTAGGATGTGTTTTTTTTTTAAATGACATTCTGTACATGTTCTTTCAGTGAACTATATAAATAGCAATAGCACCATTCCAAATGTTAAGTGACTAGTAGAACAAATACAGTGACAAACTGAAGGTACTGAATTCTTCTTGCCTGCTGACTTTCACATTGCTCACTGTGCATCTTTAATTAGCACTTTCACCAAAAAGATATCTTTCCCTCATAGCTTATACTCAGTTTCTCTTAATATCTATTTTCTAGACACAATCAAACATCAAATTGCAAGGAATTGCCAATTAATGTATCATGTGGATACAATGGGTGCACCCAGAGGTGTGTGAGTAATCATCACCACCACACTCTCGTATGTCTTACTGCATATCATGCTAAGGAATGTTCCTGCTCTCCTTGTGCACCCAAAAATTCTCATCAAGTCAATGGAAGTTTTGTGTGTGTAAGGAACTCAGGATTGTGCTGGAAAACAAATGTTCTATTCATGAGATTTCCTCTCTTTCAATAGCTGGATTTAAAATAATACAAAGTTCTGATACATAGGAACATATTTTGCCCTGTTTTATATGCAATGTTGCTTTCAAAATATGAAGTGTTTGAGCTGAACTTTTATTAGGATTGTATATGACAATCTAAGCTTGTAATACATGACTTCCTAATTGCCAACAATTGAATTAATTAGTGTATTAATTATGGTCCTTTGGGGAATCACAGCAAACAATGCCTTAACAGTACATCCAGCTAGATGTACTGCAAATATGAAAGTCCAATGAAACAGCATACTTGCTTTTTTCATAGTGCATGATTATTTCATGCTATAAAATGTTTATGCTTAATCCATATTGAGAAGCAAATCTTTGCATAAAATATACCAAAAAATGAAATTTAGTTGAAGGCCAAATTACTGCAAACTAAAAAAGGAATTCATCTCATGTTGACAGTATATAAATCATTACTGCTAAGACTGTGTACACATCCCAATATGAGGGAGGAGAGGAGCTGAGCAGCAAGAGAAAAATCAGGCTTTAATGCCAAACATATAATTAAAAACGTAACATGTCAAAAAAGAGTTATACACTTATTTCTCTCTCTCTCATTTAGCTGTCTATATGTCAATTATAAAAGAATTGTCTACCACCTTCATATTTTTTCCACCTGAGAAACTAAAAAACAGAGATAGAATGGTAAAAATTAACACATACACAGAGATAAGAGAAACTCAAACTCAAGAAAACAGTCAGGACAATTCTATTTGTTTTGAGTTTCATAAAAAAAAAATCTCAAAATGCAAGTCAGGAGCTTAAACATCAGCAAGGTAAATCCAGACCTTTTTCCTGTGTTCTAAACTAGTTTATTAAAGCAAATCTCTTTCTTCTGCTATTGCAGACAAGCTACTGACATCTATTCACAATAATAAATAGTCAACATGATGGGAGAAAGGGCATGGGCTCTGAAATGATTTAGAGGACAGAAGCAATGGGAACAATAAGATTTTATAAATGGAAAGGGTTTTCTTTGAAAATACTATTGCCTGCGGCTAGATGTAGATAACTTTAATGGAACATGTAGCTAAAGAACATATTGAAGTATATGACATTTTCAGATTCTACAACGACTAATGAAGCTCACAGAAACCTGGAAAAATATACAATATGAAACACTGAATTTGCGACACTGATTGTATGAATGGTCAGACTTGAACTCCTTGTGGATTACTAGGAACTGAAGGTTGTACCATTACCATGTATCCTTGACAGTATATTTTTCCAGTAGTTATTTCCTCCAGATAGGCAATATCTTGAACTTGACATATGATTTCTGTGGCAAATGGTTTAAAGAATCTCCATATATGTTTGGTAATAAATGGGCAAATAAATGTAGGAATTTGAGGGGAGAGGATGTTGGGGGGATAAAGCTTAAAGTTTTGGAAGTATTTAACTTATTTATACTGAATATACAAGTTCCTTGGATGAGGCCATAACACATTTTGTAAGAGCAGAGTTATTAGCACTGCTGTCCTAGCCTAAATTTCCTTTTAATATGGTATCCTGCACTTCAAATCCCAAACTGCCATCACAATACGCATGCACAAATTGAACTTTCCAGCATAAGAACTCTTCTTATTTCAAGTGTGGATGTGTACCCATTGTAACAAGCAGCTATGCAGAACATCAACATCGTGGTCGGTGGACACAGTCTGAGAACCTAAGTTCTTCATCTTCATCATTAAGACCTCTGGATCTTTGATAAATTTAGTGGTTCATCCTAGAATGCACCTACACCCCAATGCAACCAGTGTGCCCAAAACTGAATAAAGTACTCCAGATTGAGTGTCATCTTGCATTATGCAATAGCACAATTTGTCCCGTCCGCCCCCCCACCCCCTTTTTTTTTTTTTTTTTTTTAAATAAAATGACGATCTTACTGGTATTCTTTGAGGCAACTGAAGAACATGTTTCCATATTCATGAGGCTCTCAACTTTTATTCCCTCACCCTTTTCATTGTTATTATATTCCAGAGCCCTAGCCAACAGTAGGCAGGCCACTTACTCAGAAAAATTTATATTTGCTCAAGTTAAAATCAACCAGGCAGCTCACAGAACACTCATCTTTTTAAAGATCATCTGTATTTGACACTTTCTTTTAACTCTACCCAACTGCAGGACTTCTAAAGGTTTTCAGAGTCTTTCTTTGATCAACTGGACTAAGGAATCCAACCAACTGTTTGATCCCGGTTTGGCTTTCTTCATACCATGTGGGTACCTGAATGGGAGATCATCTTCTTTTCTATGACAGTTTTAGGAATGCAATCTATTTTTGGTAGGCAATACATCTGCAACCAGAAAAAGCTTCTATACCATTCACTCTGCTGTATCATCTCACCATACCCAGTGACTGGGAGCTGTAACATGCAGGACTGCTTCCAAAATCTCAGGGCTTTGGATACAGTGATTGTTATCAGTGACACAGCTGCAGCAGGGAGAGAAGGAAGAATGAGATATGTCTTTCCAAAACAAGCTACAGAGAAAGCGGATCATGAATCTTTGAGAGTCATTGTTTTCAAAACTGATCTAAGTTTGGGATAAATTATTTTCTTGACTTTAAACAAAAACAAAGCAAAAACAAACAAACAAAAACCACTAGGGTTGGTATTTTCAAAAGTACCCCAAAAGAGGAAATTGATGAAAAAATTGCACATGTGTTTATGCAACAAACTCTCCTTTCTGTATGATTGAGAACCCACACTTCATTAACATGGTTCAGTCATTAAGACCAGGATACGGTCCACCCAACAGAGCAGATGTCGCAGGCAAATTGCTGGATAAAGTGTCTGAAAGAGAAATTGTGGAAAAGGTCTAGAGGGTAAAATTGTTAACCTGAGTCCACAATGATCCTGTTGTATGTGCTTGTGTGACAACAGAAGGGAATGTCTTCCTTACAAAAATAAGGAAGAAATACACGTCAGGAAATGCATACATAGCAGAATACTTACAAGAAGCAGCAGTAAAAGCTATAAGAAACTGTGGGAAAAAATGCTAATGTCTAGTACGCAGCTTGGTCACAGACAACGCTGCAAACATATCCAAGATGAGAAGAAATTATTTAGAAGAGAGTCCCAAGCTAATAACATACGGTTGCAGTGCTCATTTGATGCACCTCCTGCCCAAAGACTTCAGTGTTCCAGAAATAAAGGCTAATGTTGTTGAAATTGCAAAATACTTCCCTAACAACCATTTTGCACAAGCTGCTCTGAAAAAAGTGGGAGGAACCAAGCTAACTCTCCCACAAGACGTGCGATGGAACTCAGTAGTGGACTGTTTTGAGTACTATATCAAGAACTGTCCTAATCTGATGACAGTTTGTGAACAAAATTGTGAAAAAATAGATGGCATCGTCACAGCCAAAGTTCTGAACATTGGGCTTAAGAGAAATGTTGAAAACATGCTGAGCACCCTAAAGCCTATTTCAGTAGCCTTGAACAAAATGCAGGGAATAGCTGTTTTATTGCTGACGCTATTGAAATTTGGAAGGAACTGAGTGAAATATAAAAAGAGAAATATGCAATGACAGAGTTAAATTAGACTCATAGACTCTAAGGTCAGAAGGGACCATTATGATCATCTAGTCTGACCTTCCGCATGATGCGGGCCACAAAAGCTGACCCACCCACTCCTGGAATAATTCTCTCCCTTGACTCAGCTGTTGAAGTCCCCAGATCATGATTTAAAGACTTCAAATCGCTGAGAATCCTCCAACAAGCGACCCCTGCCCCATGCTGCGGAGGAAGGCGAAAAACCTCCAGGGCCTCTGCCAATCTACCCTGGAGGAAAATTCCTTCCCGACCCCAAATATGGCGATCAGCTGAACCCCGAGCATGCGGGCAAGATTCTCTAGCCAGACCATCTGGAAAAAGTTCTCTGTAGTAACTTTTAATATCCCATCATTGACCATTGTTACTAATTACCAGCGATGGCACGTTATTGACCTATTGACTAAAATCACTTTATCCCATCAAACCATCCCCTCCATAAACTTATCAAGCTTAATCTTAAAGCCAGAGAGGTCTTTCGCTCTCACTGTTTCCCTTGGAAGGCTGTTCCAAAACTTCACCCCTCTGATGGTTAGAAATCTTCGTCTAATTTCAAGCCTAAACTTCCCGACGGCCAGTTTATATCCATTTGTTCTCGTGTCCACATTAGTACTGAGCTGAAATAATTCCTCTCCCTCCCTGGTATTTATCCCTCTGATATATTTAAAGAGAGCAATCATATCCCCCCTCAGCCTTCTTTTGGTTAAGGTAAACAAACCAAGCTCCTCGACTCTCCTGTCATACGACAGATTTTCCATTCCTCGGATCATCCTAGTGGCCCTTCTTTGTACCCGTTCCAGTTTGATTTCACCCTTTTTAAACATGGGAGACCAGAACTGCACACAGTACTCCAAATGAGGTTTCACCAGTGGCCTTTTATAACGGAAACAACACCTCCTTATCCCTACTAGAAATACCTCGCCTAATGCATCCCAAGACCGCATTAGCTTTTTTCACGGCCACGTCACATTGCCGACTCATAGTCATCGTGCGATCAACCAGGACTCCGAGGTCCTTCTCCTCTTCCTTTACTTCCAACTGATGCGTCCCCAGCTTATAACTAAAATTCTTGTTAGTCATCCCTAAATGCATAACCTTACACTTCTCACTATTAAATTTCATCCTATTACTATTACTCCAGTTTACAAGGTCATCCAAATCTCCCTGCAGGATATCCCGATCCTTCTCCGAATTGGCAATACCTCCCAACTTTGTGTCATCCGCAAACTTTATCAGCCCACTCCTACATTTGGTTCCGAGGTCAGTAATGAATAGATTAAATAAAATCGGACCCAAAACCAAACCTTGTGGAACTCCACTGGTAACCTCCCTCCAACCTGACAGTTCACCTTTCAGTACGACCCGCTGCAGTCTCCCCTTTAACCAGTTCTTTATCCACCTCTGGATTTTCATATCGATCCCCATATTTTCCAATTTAACCAATAATTCCTCATGCAGTACCGTATCAAACGCTTTACTGAACTCGAGGTATATTAAATCCACCGCATTTCCTTTATCTAAAAAATCTGTTACTTTCTCAAAGAAGGAAATCAGGTTGGTTTGGCACGATCTACCTTTCATAAAACCGTGTTGTAATTTGTCCCAATTGGCATTGACCTCAAGGTCCTTAACTACTTTCTCCTTCAAAATTTTTTCCAAGACCTTGCATATTACAGATGTTAAACTAACAGGCCTGTAGTTACACGGGTCACTTTTTTCCCCCTTCTTGAAAATAAGAACCACATTAGCTATTCTCCAGTCAAACAGTACCACCCCCGAGTTTACAGATTCATTAAAAATTATCGCTAACGGGCTTGCAATTTCTCGTGCCAATGATCTTCTTGGATGAAGATCATCCGGTCCGCCCGATTTAGTCCCGTTAAGCTGTTCGAGTTTGGCTTCTATCTCGGATACGGTAATGTCAACCCATTACAAGCATTAAAAAAACTAATGGGACAAACACTATCTCCAGCTCATTTTCTTGCAAATATTCTCAATACTCGGTACCAGGGTCAAACCTTAACTGCTGGAGAAGAGGAGTTGGCTATGACATGGACATTCAGCAATCATCCCTCCATAATGCCAACTATAATAAACTTCAGAGCTAAGAGTGACCCATTCAAGAAATATATGTTTGTTGATGATATTTTAAAGAAAGTCACACCAGTGAACTGGTGGAAGTCACTTAAGCACTTGGATTCAGAGCCTGTTGAAGGGATAATTTTAACAGCAGTAGCATCTTCTGCTGGTGTAGAAAGAATATTTTCTTCCTTTGGACTAATTCATTCCAAATTGAGAAATCGTTTGGGAACTGAAAAAGCAGGAAAGCTTGTTTTTCTTTTCCAGATTATGAACAAACAGGAGAATGAAGGTGAAGATGACTGAATTAGCTGCAGTTGATTTAATTTTTGGTTTTTGGTTTTAAAAAAAAATGTATATATATCATTTAACTATTTTAGTTAAAAACAATTATAACAAAAACAAACCTGATTTTAAAAAACCTGAATGTTTAACTAAATTCAAAAATTCAAATGCTTGTTTTATTAAAATATTATATGTTTGCTGCTGAAGAAAAAACTCCAGAATACATAGTGTTGTTGTTTTAATTAAATATTAGGTGATGTTCTCCTAATACAGCATGGCAAGAAAATCCTCCAAATACTGTATTAATGATTAACCTGTTGAATTGGAGATAGTTCACCTCCCAATGACTTCATAAATATCTGCTTCAATTACCTTTGGTAAATGAAATAAACCAAACAATCATTCATTTTCTGATATAGCTGTAAAACTAATCTGAAAAGTTTTCAAAATAAATCACTTTAAAAATGTATAGTGTGTGCCTTCTAAAAATGAAACCTACATCTATCTCTGAATTGTGAAGAATATGCATTAAGGTTATCACAACCAACAAGAATGCACTTTTATGTAGAAATCCACGATTAAATCGAGTCTTCCTGAGTAGTGATTTAAACCATGATTTAAATCAATTTGCATTGGAAGAAATGGGATGGCTCAACATGCAGGTCCCAGGGCACTTAGGATTTTATAGGTCAGAACCAACACCTTAAATTCCATCCACAATCCATCATCCAGACAGTGCAGATCCCAGAGTACCAGTGGCACGCACTCAAAGCGAGTAACACCACTTAATCAGTTGGCAGCTATATTCTAAACAAGCTTTATTTTCTGGGTTGATTTATGGAATAGCCCCTTTTAGGATATACTGCAATATTCTAATCATGCAGTCACAAAGCTGTTGCTCATTGTACCAAAAGCCACATCTGAAAGGAAAGGCTGAAACCTTCTAGCCTGAAAAAGTATGATAAAAGCCTTTTTAGCACAAATCCACTCAACTTTATCCACAAAGGAATCAAAAATGCCCTTGTAATGGAAGGTTCTTTATGGTTATGTAGAGGTAGATTATTAATTTAGCTGTCCACCACTTGAAACATCAATTGAACAAGACTTAGTGAAGGTTATGGTTGGTGAAGAGAACCTTTCTTCGCCTCTCACACAGCTGTACTGTAAGAAATGAGAAAAACTCCTTATAATAGAATAGTTCAGCATGAGTATGTGACATCTACCACTTATACAAGGAAGCACTTCAATATCCCATCTTCTCACTAAATCATTTAGAATAAGAGATCTGCCTACAAAAGATACTCTACACCAATGGCACAGAAGGAGTTAACTGGAGCTCTTCTTTAGGAAGTAATCTGGTAGATAATGTTTTCACCCCTCAGCTCACAGAGAAACATTTGCCAGATTTGAGTGCTGAGATTATAATAAGATCTTCTATGTACACATATTGCCATGTTCACAAAAGAGCAATGCAGAGAGTTATGAAAAATACTGTGCAACCAACCACAGGATGTAATGCAGTGAGACTGCCTGCATTTTAGCAATATTTTAGCAGCTACAAACTCACTTTGCATTCTTCTTTGGGGGGTTATCAAATGCAAAGCAGTTGTTTTTAGGAAAAACAGTGACAAAATCAGATGATGACAACCTTCTTAAGAAATACATGAGGCAGAGAAAATCACTGTGGGTAGCGTTAAACGTAAATACTTATGGCCTGCGTGTCTATTGTATGAGACTGAAATTGCTGTCACCTTCATCTGTTTTGCCCCCGTTCAAAACTAGGGAATGTGCTTTATATGTAAGTTAAGAGCATCAAATAAATATATTTTGAAGGCTCTTCTCAACCACAATACTCTCTGAAAAATGGTCTAATTCCCTTTCTAAAATTAGGACCAATAAATTACATGAGTTGAAATCATTAATACAGCATCTATGCTACCAAGCCCCTGCCTAAGCGTGTGAATTTGGAAGAAACAATAATTTACAGTACCTTTGACATGTTGCAGCACAGTCATTTGTAGACTATATGAGAATTCAAAAACAGCACAGTAATTCACATAACAGCTAGCAAACCTCGGAGTTTTCCATTAGTGGATTTCAAATACCCAAATGATTAAAAACAGACAGACTCACAGTCCCCACCCACCTATCCTTAAAACGGTGGCAAATGCAGTAGAATATTGGTTCTTAGAATTCTCATAAATGGTGCTCTTTATCAAATCAAATTCTTTAGCATTCACTCCCTGTTCCTGGGAAAACATTTGAAATTCAATCTTTATTTTCTCTTCTCTCACTGGTGTTTACAGCTCAAAAGTGGGACACAAATATAATGAATATATATACTAAATAAATGCCTGTCTCTTAATGTCTGTAGTAGTTTAACTGAACCCAACTTTCCTAATACTTCCTGACTGTAAGCACTTCCCAAGTGGTCATTATTGTAAAAACAACTTTTCCATGGATACTCCAAACCATAATGGATGCCAGTCTACAATAATGGGAAACAACAGCAGAGTCAAATCTTGTTCCTGGGCCATTGGTCAAAAGCATCAGACAAGAAATTAGAGCATACAGTTTGCCTTGAGTTATTTCTGGAGGCATGTTCTGCATATGCGCGTCGATTCAGTCAGACTTTTGAATAAGAAGGGCAAACAAAATGTACAATATTAATCCAAGATGCTTTGCAATCATTGAGTAGATAAATAAAAAACACCCGTTGACTTTCAAAATTCACCTTTAAGGCATAAAGACCAAAAAAGCATATTTGTGCTCAGCTGAGAAGCTTCCAACAATAGGAACAGACAAGAAAACACATTCTCAGATAGCTAGTGCTTCTTTAGGGCTTTATTCCCATCTTCTATTTTAATATTTTGCCCTCATAAAAGGTGCCAAATTGATAGACTTGGAGACTGAACCCCTATTTATCTACAAAGCAGGTATGACACAGGAAGAGGCTTATCCAAACCACCCTATAAAGCACCCTTCAACCCTGACTTTAACTCACTAATTCGAAGGGGCAAATGGCTAGTTCAGTCTCTGTTCAGTTTTTGGCATTTCTGCTGAGACTGAAATTCTTTTTATATATATATATATATATATATATATATATATATATATATATAAATATAAATATATATATATATATATAAAAATATAAATATAAATATAAATATTTGCCCTCTAAAAATTGGATAGAGACCACAAGCACATTTGACCTAGAGCACTGCGCAAAGAAAAAATAGTAACCACAAGTGATTCCTATTTTATATTGACATTTTCTTTGAGAGTGCCCAAAATTGTGTTAGGTTTTTAACAGGTCTCTAATTAGGCTCACCAAAGAGCCTATCATCTAAATACTGACTTGGACTGGATTTGAACCAGTGACATAGAACTGAAAGAATATTTGAAAACAAACAAACAAAAGAAAAGAACTCCTTGTGCTCTGCTTTCAAAATAAAAAAAAGATGGACCCAGTGAAGGGACTTGAGGAGAGATGACATGGTTAGGACAAAATGACTGTTTCAGCTGATGAATGCTGACTGAAGAAGGAACAGAGGTGAGACTCAGGGATGCTTTATGGATGGAGGTTACAGTAATCCAATTAAGAAATAACAATGGGAGGGGTGTGTTTTAGAAATGGCTATGTTACAGCCACTGTTATACAAACACATGCAAAAACACCAGTCCCGACCGAGAAAAGCTCATAGTCTAAAAAGCAGCAGAAGTGACAAGATTTGGCACAAGCTTGGTTGTGAGGAAAAAAGGCTCAGGAGAAGTCAAAGATAACTCCAAGCTGCAAGCTTGAGTGACAGGCAGAATGATAAAATTGGCAAAGGTGAGAGGTGAAAGGAAGTAAGGGAAAGCTTTAGAAAGAAAAATGGGCTTGGTCTTCCATGAGGAGATATTGGAAAAACAGGAAGAGATGCAGGCCTGGACAGAGACTTAGGCTACATCTACACTACGGGGGGGGGGGGGGAGGGGGGGGAGGGATCGATTTACGATACGCAAATTCAGCTACGCGAATAGCGTAGCTGAATTCGACATATCGCAGCCGACTCACCCCGCTGTAGGGACGGCGGCAAAATTGACCTCTGCGGCTTCCCGTCGACGGCATTTACTCCCACCTCCGCTGGTGGAGTAAGAGCATTGATTCGGGGATCGATTGTCGCGTCCCATTGGGACGCGATAAATCGATCCCCAAGAGGTCGATTTCTACCCGCCAATTCAGGCGGGTAGTGTAGACCCAGCCTAAGAAGTCAGAAGTGGAGATGTAAAGTTGAGGTGATGAGAGAGACCATTATATACAAAGTTAAGTATCTGGTGTCATTTCATCAGAAAACAAGTGTAACTGACTAAATACTTCACTTGCATTTGGCATTCAGTGAGCCTGAGACTCCACTGTACTACACCACTTTTGTACCAATGTTACTCCACTTCAGTGGGGTTACACTGATATATAACTAGTATAATCCAGTAAAGATTCAGACTCAGAGGTAGCTGAAACAACATTAACATATTTATTTGGA
Organism: Malaclemys terrapin pileata; assembly: GCF_027887155.1. NCBI lineage: Eukaryota > Metazoa > Chordata > Testudines > Emydidae > Malaclemys > Malaclemys terrapin. The sequence goes on from NC_071509.1 coordinate 98,685,804, forward strand.
ATTCTCTGGGGACTCTCAATGAGAGTTGTTTTCACTTACACCAAGGCTCAGTACTTACTGCACTAGATAGTGTAACCATATACAATTTGTGCTAGTGTTTTCAGCACTCTTGTAAGTGATTGCATTAGAATGGGAGGTGGGGCGGGGGGGGCAAAGACTGGATAATTGACTCCTACAATATCAGATTAGTGGATTTTATGGAAAGGTCAATTCAAGTTTCAGTTTGCATACCTGGTTTGTGCAGAAGACAGATTAGGAAAAGACCTAAGATTGGAAAAAGGCCCTTTGGGGGGAATAATATGAAGGAAAGTCCAAAATCATGTCTCCTAGATTTAATTTTTGGAGCCATTTTAGTAAATAGTCTGTAATTACAATTAGTATTTTCTGCTGAAACTACTTCATTTCTTAGCAAGTTTCTGACTCTGAGCCTTTTTACGTGTCCCTATGTAGTAGTAATGAGTGCAAAAATCATGTGCTGTGATATACTAGATTGGTTGTGTGTGTGTGTGTGTGTGTGCGTGCGCGCACGTACACTTCCGGTTCCAAATGAGGTGTGTGGTTGACCGCTCAGTTTGTAATTCTGAGGTTCTATTGTAGTTATTTTATCTGTTTGGGGGTTGGGTGGTTGTTTTTTTTTTTTGTGGAATGAGAGGAAATTAAATGACAATCAAAACCCTTGAGACTCACTTTTGTTTCCTCTAGTCTAGTCTGCAGAATAGTATGTGTTTGCGAAATCCTGCTACTGAGCAACCACTTGACTTACTCAAATTGCTGAGGCATGTTACATAGAAATAAAGATGAGGTGCTAAAACCAATACTCACAAGGCTAAACTAGAGAATTTCATTTACTGGCATGTATATTTTCAGACAAAAAGTACCAGTTTCTTTGTTTGAAAAAAAGTCCTCTCACCACAACCCAAATGCTCGAATACAGCATCCCACCCATACATAATGCAAGTGACTTACAATTAACTCTTATTAATATAATCAATATTTGAAATGCAAATACAAGAAGGGTACTGCTATATGTTGTAGTATTTTAGAGCACTGGTACTGACTTCATCTGGATTATATTTTAGATAAATGATTGGAACAACAACAAATCTAAAGTGAGAACATGCATCCAAGAAGTGAACACTCGTTACACCATCTTAAAGATGCAGTCATGTTTTACTATTCTCTAGAGCCATTTGGAGCAGGTGCTGACCTCACCATTGTTTTCACTGAGTCACTGAGCAAAAATCCCAGCTAGCACTTGTATGGGTCATGAGGGCACACTGAATTAGCAAATTAACCATTGTGTAATTAAAAAAGATGCTGTGAGAATGTGTGATAAATGGGAAAGAACCCCATTGATCCATAAATCTTATAGATTTATAGCTACTTCAAAAGCACTATACAATGCAAAAGCCAAATGCTTTATTTACTACCAAATGTACCTACCTGCTTATACTTTCATATACCCACTGATTTATATGGGGCAAGCATAGCCATTCCTCGACATTCAAGTTTTTAATGATTGTTTTATTTCAAAAATATAGAAGTATAAAATATGTGTTGAGCAACTGAAAATTACAAACACAGCAGAGGCCAAACACTGCAATTTGTGATGGAACTGCACTCCTTTCCTTGCCTGTTTGGATGTGAATGGAACCTGAAGCTGATGAATCTTTAGATCACCGTACAAAGCCACATATTTCCCCAGGCCATCGAGGGGAGGGTATAACGAGTGGGCTTAATTTATCATTTGGGGGTGGTTATTTTAGGAAGGACGAGAGATGTTAATTTTATTCTTGTTTATATTAATAAGTCTTAAGCATATGTCAAATGCATTTATAGCCATGTGTAGGAGCTGTATAACTCAAGATACATTTGTGACAGGTTGGATCACAGAAACCCCCTGGGAGCTGCCACCTGATGTGCCAAGATTACCTCTGCTCCTGTCTTCCCTGCCAGCTCAGGACTCCAGCACGCTGTCTTGCTGAGCCAGACACTCATGTCTGCTCCAACAAAGACCCAGAGTCTGAATTACTTGCCCCAAAGCTGCAGGTTTACCTGAAAACAGCTCACAGAAGTGTGCTTGTCTTTAGCACTCAGATGCCCAACTCCCAATGGGGTCTAAACCCAAATAAATCCATTTTACCCTGTATAAAGCTTATGCAAGGTAAACTCAAACTGTTCGCCCTCTATAACACTGATAGAGAGATATGCACAATTGTTTGCTCCCCCAGGTATTAAAACATACCCTGAGTTAATTAATAAGTAAAAAGTGATTTTATTAAATACAGAAAGTATTTAAGTGGTTCCAAGTAGTAACAGACAGAACAAAGTAAGTCACTAAGCAAAATAAAATAAAATGCACAAATCTATATCTAATCAAACTGAATACAGATAATCTCACCCTCAGAGATGCTTCAGTAAGTTTTTTCCTCAGACTGGACACCTTCCAGGCCTGGGCACAATTCTTTCCCCTGGTACAGCTCTTGTTCCAGCTCAGGTGGTAGCTAGGGGATTCTTCATGATGGATCTTCTCTCCCTCCTTGTTCTTTTCCACCCCTTTATACAGCTTTTGCATAAGGCAGGAATCCTTTGTCTCTCTCTGGGTTTCCATCCCCACCCCCACTGGAAAAACACCTGGTTAAAGATGGATTCCAGTTCATGTGACATGATCACATGTCACTGTAAGACCCCAAGCCTTCATTCCTCCCAGCCTGACTCACAGGAAGGCTTGCTTGCAAACAGAGCCCCAGTCAATTGTTCTGGTTGATAGGCGCCATTAAGATTCCAAGCCACCATTAATGGTTCACACTTTGCATAATTGCAATAGGCCCTCAGAGTTATATTTTATATTTCTAGTCCCAGATACAAGAGTGGTACATTTATACAAATAGGATGATCACACTCAGTAGATTATAAGCTTTGTAATGATACCTTACAAGAGACCTTTTGCATGAAGCATATTCCAGTTACATTATATTCACTCGTTACTATATTTGTATAAAACCATATAGACTGCACGTCACAACATTAAAAGCAATTTCCAAACAGTGGGCGAATATGGCACAAGGACAATCAATACAGTCATACCTGAGAAGATGAACAGCAGTAATCAACACATCTCATCTTCAAAGCCTGGTACAAACATTAACTAATTAATCCTCCCAACACCCCTGTGAGGTAAGCAAGCATGAGTATCAATTCAACAGGTGGGGGAAGATGAGTCAGAGATTAATGCCCAAATGCTCCAATCTAGTAAATAGGGCTTCTCCAACAGGGGCCCTAGGAGGTATCATCCTCCACAGGTTGCAGAGCACTCAAGAAGCATTCTACAGCTGCTTCAATAACCTCCACAGCCACCACTCCTCCTCACACAGAGGAGTTTGGTCAGTGGATCTGCTCAGCAGCAGATCAAAGGGCTATCCCAGCCCATCTCCCCTGACAACCACCTCCACAGAGATGAAGCTCCCACAGAGCACAGCTCTGCAGTGTGCAAGGAGTACAAGCCTCCCTAGTGAGGACACTCCTCTCTGTGGCCTCTTCCGCTACCCACCCACAACCCACATACCTTGTAGAGTGTAACTCTCCCTCCTGCTCCTCTATACCCACAGGGGGGGCCCCCAACTGCAGGTGAACAAGGCAGATTCTGCTTGCACAGGGATTGGAGGACAGGATTCCGTGACTTAGAGGAATTTACATCCCCTCTGTATCACAGAGCTGAGCCCCATAGGAGCTCTTCCATCTCTGGCACACAGAAGAGTTTTGGGGCAGACTGGAGAAGAAATGGAGTGGTGGATCCAGGACTACAGAACTTGCACAGTAGGTATGGTAAAGGTTACCACCTCTCTAGAGCTACATGGATCTACTATCAGCTTTTACTCTGTGATGAAGAGGGGAGGATTCTCCCCCACCTTCTTCATTTAGACCCTTGAAGCCCTCCCAGGTGCACAATCCAGTTACTTAGGCTGCACACTGCATGCCATATTTACCCTTAGTGGTTTTCCCAAGGCCATGTTGGAATTCATTGTCAAAGCCAAGATTAGCATTTGAATTTTATTGAATTGATAATGCCATGTTTCATTCTGAAAGAACTCACTTCATTCCCAGACAGCTCCCCCTGGCACCAAGGGCTTCACTCTGGCTTAGTTTTGCACATGGCAAAGGTCACACTCCGGTGATCAGGAAGGGATAAGAGGAGCTCCCACCCAACAGCATGTCAACAACTCTGTTCCAGACTCTAAACAAAGTAGCCTCCCCCGAAATCACCTCCCCTACTCACAAGAAGCCTGTTAGTCTCAGGAAAGGGTGATGTTTCAGCATGGAAGGCAACCAATTCCATTCTTATCTTGGAGGGGAAAGGGCAGCCTTGCTCATCCTGCTTTCTGGGCTCCGGAAGTAGGTCCTGACCACTCTTATGGAAACTTTTGCTGGGCTCAGTAGGACCACAGTTGTTCCCTGCTCCAAATTTATACTTTCCTTCATCTGATATGTGACTCCAGTACATGGCTGGCTAATAAACACATACTGATACTTAGGTATGAATATTCCCCAATATGTCTACAGTTAAAGGGAAACTGTGTTTTCCTTCCAAATCCTGATGAAGCAATAATTCATCAACAAAAAAACCTGCAGCTCACCATATCAGTCAAGAACACTAGTAGCCACATTTGTACATGATTTACAGTACATGATTTACAGTAGCAGGTCATTTTATAGCTTGAAATGAGTCATGACCCACTGACTGTTAGCCAGCGATGACTGAAGTGAATCATCATTACATTCAAAACAAGAATCACTTACCGGTACCTAAAATAAAACATGAGCAAAATCTCTGGTTTTGAACCTGCTTCAGGAAATAATTTGGAAATCTGACCTCAAGTTTTTCATTTCTGGTTCTAAAAATAAATATCACAATGTCACTAAACTGCATCTTTTGCTCAGGTGTTATTTCCAGAACTAGGAATTGTATTAGTCATTTGTGAGGGGGAACTTGGATCTTATTTTGGGAAACGAGGAATGGGTTGGAGATGTTAGGGAACATCCTAAGAAGTCACCATAGAAGCAAAAGGAGAACACAGTTAAAAGGGGATACAAAGAACTGAAATAATGAAGCTATTTTGAGTTGGTGACAGTATGTGTTCTAAACTCTTCTATCGAGATGGCCAACTCTCCTTCATATTTCTCAGTGCATTATTATCTTTACAGGGAATTGGCTTTGGAAACAGTTGAAACATGTTCACCTGCAGATATTCCTGTTAAAGGTCACTGGGATAGGAAAGATTTTCATGCTTTAGATTAGCTCTCTAAAAACGTATTTTTGTCATTTGGGGCTAAATTCACTGAATTAATGGTGATACATTTGGTCTGCCATACATTATTTAATATTTGTGCACTTACTTTATGATGTGTGAGCTCTTATCAATTCACTGGCAGCCTATGGGTGGCTTTGAGTGCTCAAATTTAACAAAAGAAAAGAGAGACCTGATAGAGCTGTGTCAAAAGATGATCTCAGCAACCTCATTGTCCAGGCAAATGGAGAATGGACAGAGTATTACCAAAATGACAAACATTCTCTTCTAGGTTTAGCAGCTCACTTTTGGGTGGGTCCCAGAAAGTCACATCAGGCCAGTATCCTTTATTTCTTCTTTGCTTATAACCACTGAAAGCAAAAGCCTGAGGATGTCTTAGCTATATTGGCAATAAATTGCTCAAAATCTGTTTCCAGATGTGAAAGCCAAGGTCTTAAAGAAACAAAAGTCATCTGCTTCCTGCCCTCTGGGAAGCAGCAAAGGGAATCTACATTATCTATCTGACCCAAATCTGTTCATAGATGGTGTACTTTCATTCTCAAAAGAGCTAGACACCCAACCTGTAAATCAACAAAATGAGTCAATCTCATCAAAGACACTTTATACTACTCTGGCAGCATAAAGAGGCCTTAAAGGGAGTAAAGTATATTTTACACCCAACATTTAGGCTTTTCCACATGACTTGAGCAGTGTAAAGTGGCCTTAGCATAAATGAGAATAAAGCCCAGAGAACCTAGTACTACTACTTCCCTGGGATTGCTCCAAGAAATAAGCCAACTCAACCACCTTTTCTGTAGTCACCGTTACTTTAAAAATACAATGCACAATGACATATTATTCCAGCAAAGGCCAGAGATAAAACATGCAGAAACTAAGAGACTTCTGTTTCCTTATGCAAACCTCTCTCAACTCAGTGATGATTATCTCTGAGAGCATAGTAGACTTATGGGGGGAAATAACAGAACAAGGAAGAGGTCTGATAAGAACAAAAATATAGATCTGGTGACTTATTCTGGCTTTAAAAGGAAATTTGTTGACAGTATCAAAGTCTGAATTTTCATACAAAGGCCAAAAGCTGGGAATATTAAAGCGTGTGTCAAAGTTTTTTTTTTTTTTTTTTTTTAACTGTATAAGTACTTAAATACACAAGGTGTTTCCTTTTAATATGTTGATAGTGCTACAGGAACAGAGATATTCATGCACTATGAAAACGAAATACTAAAAGATCATTTGACTTAATCTCAATATTTATTGAATAGCAAATTAAAAACAACACAGAAACAGGTATCTATTTCCACATAAAACTGCTCTACAGCAATCATGACAATCAGCTCAAACAGACTTCCATATTGAACAGTAATTCTATTATCTTTCCTTTTAAAATGAAGTATATTATGGCTAATTCACTTTATTATATTTTTGCTACACTGCCAGGATGCTAAATCTTTGCTCATAAATATAGCAGATCTCCTAAAATCTATTCACGAACACAAACTGCAATTTAACTAAAGCTTTATTCTATTCCTAAGAGACAGTTCTTAAACAATCACTTCACAAGGATTATGGGCTTTACATTACAGCAGTCTTTGATATAAGGATTCTGGAGTCAACCTCCCGAGCTACCTAAGGATACTTATATTACGAAAAGTTACTAAAAATAACATCATGATGATCCATATTGATTGCATCTCCTTATTCCCACATTGGATGTGCTCAATTTATAAATTAAAAAAAAGATTTTTTTAATAGCCAGCCTTGCAAACATGGTGTAGGATTAGAAACTCAAGTTGGTTTCTTTTGCCTTCTAAAATCATGATAGGTAGTAAAGAAACTGTAGGCTAAATTATGTCATCATTGTGCTACCAGAGCAACTCCAAAGTCTTTAGATAATACTCTCAGTTAAAATGGTGCGAGCTTATTCAAAGACTCATGGCCAGGTGAGTCTTTACCTGCAGAGATGCCTAGGATTTATTGCCAAGAAGGCCAATGGCATATTGGGCTGTATTAGTAGGAGCATTGCCAGCAGATCAAGGGAAGTGACTATTCCCCTCTGTTCGGCACTGGTGAGGGCACATCTGGAATACTGCATCCAGTTTTGGTCTCCCCACTAGAGAAGGGATGTGGACAAATTGGAGAGAGTCCAGTGGAGGGCAACGAAAATGATTAGGGGGCTGGGGCACATGACTTACGAGGAGAGGCTGAGGGAACTGGGCTTGTTTAGTCTGCAGAAGAGAAGAGTGAGGGGGGGATTTGATAGCAGCCTTCAACTACCTGAAGGGGGCTGACCAATGCTGCTTCCTTTGGGTACGTCTACACTTTGAGTTGGAGGCATAAATCACAGCTTGAGGAATATAGTGCTAGCTCTGAGTGAGCTAGAGAACTAAAACCAGCAGCCACGGCAACGTGAATGGCAGAAAGATTGGATCGTATTTAGGCCAACTAGCTCCTCCCACTGCTCATGCTGCCACAGGCTACACTTTATTTTTAGCATTCTAGTTCAATCAGAGCTAGCATGGGTATGTCTCCTCAAACTACCTTCGGCTCAAAGTGCAGACATACCTATTTTTCCCTGTATTTCTCCCATCTGTCTGTGTATATCTGTCTGTTGTCTCTTGTCTTATATTTGGATGGTAAGTTCCTCGGGCCCTGGACTGTCTTTTTGTTTTATGTTTCTACAGCACCCTGCACAGTGGGATCCAGACCCATAACTGGGAGCTATGTTATTGCAAATAATAATAAATAACCCAGGGCTGACGGCAGGTCATTCTGAAAGGAGGTTCCTTGAACCTGACATTTGCTCTCTCACTGGTACAACCTACCCTGAGTTTGCTGACCTTCCAGACACATTACAAGTGCCATCTATTTGCACAAGTTTTGCCTAAGGAAATGGTCTGCTGTGCTTCTGTGTTTATTTGCTGCAGTTTTTTAAGAGAGGGTGCCCACTGTTGCACTCTTCATTGAGTTGTAGAGGTTCTGGCTGAAGTCAATGGATTGAATGAATTGGTCAATCAATATTTTATTTAAATTAGCATGTATTAATTCTGCACACATACTTGTAGAAGTAGATTACAAAATCTAAAACACCAAAAAAAGAAAAAAAAAAGAAAAGATGTCATTCTTCAATACACTTAGTCTCTCTGTTCATTAAGACAATGGAAAACCCAATTCTTTAATCCAGTTTCTGGGAGAAATTCCATCACCTGCGGGGTAGGGTTGGACTAGATGGCCGTGCTGGTCCCTTCTGGCCTGGGAATTTGTGAATCTATGAGTCTCCCATTTCATCTCCCTCCTTAATGGGTGGGTGCCTGCATTGACCCTCAAGCTCACCAGCAGGGTCTACATGGACCAATTAATTCATAACCCACTAGTGCATAATCACACCCCAGTGGAGTGTGCTACCCCACCATATAGACAGACCCTAATTCTTATCTATGATTAAATATATATTCAGTCTTTTAAAACAACATGCAGCTCTCTGGTCCTGAGGCTTTCAGGAATAAAGCTGAAGTACACACTGATATGCAATATTATATGAAAAATTACTTTTCAGTTACCGTTGTAATAATATGTATGTAATAAGATGTTTAGCATCTAGGCAATAGTCTCTATAGAATATAGAGAAATGTATGGAACACTGAAAATGTTAGCTAGCTGAAAAGGTAAAATGCAAGATTTAAAGCCAACCACTATACAGTATTTCAAAATCTTAAAAAACAACATGCCAACTTGAAAACAGGCAGTTAACTGGCTTAACAGATGACAATTCTGGGGCTCATACTACAACTTATGAAACTCTGAACACTGATTTTATTTACAGACATTCTTAACTATGTTTCTAAAAATATATTCTAATATGAATGGTTCAAAAGATCAAAGACGTTATTTTAAGTAATGAATACTTAATGCTCTGGTTAAAGACAAATGAAGGTGTTTTTATACTGCCAAATCCTATTTATTGAAGAAAGTTGGGATTCAGCCACTAGACCTCACAAAGTTCAATTTTTGTTCCAGAATCTTGCATCATGAAGGTCGAAAGAAAGGAGATGAATCCTTAATCAAGGGAAAGAGTTTCTCCGCTCTGAATTATTACACTGGAAAAAAAAGTGCCTAGGTTAAACATGCAGGTACGCTTATGAAAGAAAAATGGTGTTTTAGGGCCTACTCCTTCTTCCATTGAATATCAGGTCCTAATTGACCAATAATGTTTTTTCCTCAGGCCTGCTGCATGAATAAAAAAGGGTATTTCACAGAAATACTGTAGCTTCTAAATAGTTTTGTACTACCATAAAAATATTCATTAGGCCAGTGGTTCTCAACCAGAGGGTCATCTAGGTATCTGCCTAGTTTTACAACAGGCTATATAGAAATAGGGTTACCATTCGTCCGGATTTACCCGGACATGTCCTCCTTTTGTGTGCTAAAAATAGCGTCCAGGGGGAATTTGTAAAGCACTCACAATGTCCGGGATTTCCCCCTCCCCTGGCAGAGCAGAGCGAGCGGCTGGGAGGGCTGCAGGAAAGTCCCGGGCTGGACTCCGGAGCAGCTTCCTCCTCCCACCCCCCCCTCCCTGCATTCTGAGCCGGCCGGCAGCTCCTCCTCCTGCAGCCCGCTCCGGCAGCCCTGTGCAGGGCCAGGGACCGGGTTTTGTGTTGTGCTGGGGAGCTCAGCCATGTGTCCGGCTGGCACAGAGCCCAACACCCTGTTCTGAGCAGCAGGGTAAGGGGGGGGCAGGAGAAGGGACAGGGAGGTTCTGGATGGGGCAGTCAAGAAACGGGTGGGGGCTTTTGGAGGGGAGTGGAGAAAGTTTTGGGCAGTCAGGGTACAGGTAGGGGGTAGGGTCCTGGGGGGCATTTGGGGGGGGGGGTCTTAGGAGGGGGCAGTTAGGGGACAAGGAACAGGGAGTCTTAGGTAGGGGGTGGGGTTCTGGAGGGCAGTTAGGAGCAGGGGTCCCAGGAGGGGGCAGTCAGGGGACAAGGAGCGGGGGGTAGGGGGCTGGGAGTTCTGGGGGGGAGCTGTCAGGGGGCAGGAGTGGGGAGAGGGATCGGAGCAGTCAGGGGACAGGGAGCAGAGGGGTTTAGATGGGTTGGGAGTTCTGGGGGGGCTGTCAGGGGGCAGGAGTGTGGAGAGGGATTGGAGCAGTCAGGGGACAGGGAGCAGAGGGGTTTAGATGGGTTGGGAGTTCTGGGGGGGGCTGTCAGGGGGTGGGGAGTGGTTGGATGGGGCGTGGGAGTCCCAGGGGTCTGTCTGGGGGTGGGGGTGTGGATAAGGGTTGGGGCAGTCAGGGGACAAGAGGCAAGGAGGCTTAGATAGGGAGTGGAGTCCCGGGGGGCAGTTAGGGGCAGGGGTCCCAGGAGGGGGCAGTCAGGGGACAAGGAACGGGGGGAGGGTTGGGGGTTCTGGGGGGGTGGGAAGTGGGAGGGGCAGGGGCGGGGCTCCTCCCGTCCTCTTTTTTGCTTGTTGAAATATGGTAACCCTATATAGAAAGCACTAGCAAAGTCATTACAAATTAAGATTTCATATAGACAATGACTTGTTTATGCTGCTCTTTACACTATATCAGCAGTTCTCAAACTGTGGATTACGAGTTTGTTTTTATGGGTTTGACAGGGCGGTGTTAGACTCGCTGGGACCCAGAGCAGAAAGCCAAAGCCCGAGATCCGCTGCCCGGGGCTGAAGCCAAAGCCCAAGGGCTTCAGCTCCTGGCACTGGGGCTCGGGCTTCAGCCCGAGGTGGTGAATGTTAGATTGCTGCGGCCCAGGGGAGAAAACTGAAGCCAGAGTCTTGTTGTAAGGGGCTAAAGCCGAAGCAACTTTGCTTCATGGAGCCCCCAGTAATTGCCCTGCTTATGGAAGGGTAGAGAACTTAGCCTCCAGATTTAATTAAATCTCTGGCACAAAACCATGGAGAAAGTAGCATTGTAACACTAAGTTCAGAGAGCAAAGATTCATTGCTCATATACCATATATGCCCACAAAATTTTCAGTTAATTCCAGGAACTCACATAACTGTGAGAGCTGGAAAAGCATGCTGGTTACATGTATGGAAAAGCACATAGCAACATTCTTGCTTTGCCTCTTAAATTTCTATAGTCAGGTCTGCAAAGAGTTTTAGAAACTAACAGAGCAGAGTGTGACGATTTCTGCTTTACCCCAGCATGGCTCTTCAAGATTTGAAAGAAAAGAAAAAAACAAAACAAAACTATATTTCAATATCATTCATTATCTATGACACAGCTGGAATGCTTTCAATTTTGCAGCTTTCAGAGGCACACTGCAGACTATTTCAGATACCTGTGTTGTTCAGAAGAGCATATCTGTCATGAAAGCACGCTGTGAAAGAAAAGTAGTTTATAAGAGAATCAGTTGCTTTTTACTTTCTGTAGCAGATTTATCCCACCCAATAGATCTGATGATTGCCACAGAGGAATGTTGGTAAAAGCCAAATGTGTGGAGTCATTCTTGGAGATGAAGATGGAAACAGTGATCCTGACCATAAACTTAAACACAACATTATTCAAGCCTATCTCAAGAGGAAAAAAACAAAACAAAAACCCCACAATGATAGGAAATAGTAACAGACTTTAAGCTAATATGTAATAGTTAGAAAGTACACTTCAGCATGCCTACAGCATGTACAAATCACCTACCATTTGAGAAATCCCATGGCAATACTGGAGGCTTAAATGGGCTCATTCCGTTAAGAACAGTTCACCTTTAACTCTGAACTGAATTGAATTTATTAGTTAAAATCCAATGTAAAATGTTACTTGACCATAGTTCCACACTATATAGCTACATAGAGACTGTGATGATTCACACTCTATGGTTGACATAGATCAGGAATTCTCACACTTTACCACGCTGAAACCTCTTTTGCATACCACTACTATCTCGGAACCTCCCCTCTTTTCTGGCCAAGACCCCCCAATTCTGATAAGCAATTGGGAAAGGCAGTTGGTTGTGACCCTCAGGATGAGAACTCCTGCCACAGATGGATTAGACAGTTACTAAGCAGCTCATGTCTCTATATTTAATGGTAGTATTAAAAATAAGGGTGTCTCAGGGTGTTGAAAAGATCAGCCACTGAATGAAAATGAAAAATGGATACTGTCAAATTATTTTGTGGTTTGTTTTCTCTATTGTTTAAAATGCTCTTAGAGGAACTTGAAAACAATTGGTCTTTTGATATTGATATTAAATCTTCTTTCAGCTAAATACTGCTCTGTTCTTGATCAATAGGCATAAAATTACTTCTGGGGGAATTCTGTGCCGCTGCGCATGCGCAGTATTTTTGTCCCCCACAGAAAAATGACTTTCTGACAGAGAAGCAAAGGGAAGCCAAAAGAGCGATCCTATGAGCCTCCCCAGAAGTATGTTTCAAGTGCCCAGGGCAGCCAGCAGAGAGGTAAATCACTGTGGGGCAGGAGGCGGGACTGGAGAAGACCCGTCTGGTGGCTCCTACCCTGCGCTAGGCTCAGCTGCTAGTCCTGGCTGGGCTGGGGAGGACAGGATTGCCTCATCCCCTGCACGGCATCCGGGGCAGTGTCAGACCCACCCCCAGATTTCTCCCCCGGCTGTAGGAAACTTTGCAAACTCTTCCCCCATCACGTCCGCTGGGCTTCCTGCACCCATCGCTTCTCAACTGGAGGGGGAGGGATCACTGTACAGGGAGGTGCTCCCGCACCCACCCAACCCCCCATTCATTCAGACCCCCCTCATACCTAGACCCTCCCGCTGAGCCCCACTCCCCACGCAACTGGACCACCCCAAGCCACCTGCATCCAGATCCCCATCCCACTGAGACCCACTCCCCCAGCATCTGGAACCCCATACTGAACCTCCCAGACCCCTCTGCCGAGCTCTAGCCCTCCCACACCTAGACCCCCCCTCCCCTGCTGAGCCCCAACCACCTTCACCTGGACCCCCCCCCGCAAAGTCCCATTACCATTGCATCCAGAACCCCCCAACAAGCTCCTGTGAATTCAGATCCCCCCACACCCAGATCCCCCACTGCCGCCCGCACTCAGATTGCACAAAACAGAGCCCCTCCACACTAGGACACTGCATTGTTGAGCCTGCCTGACCACACCTGGTGCACCTGGCACAGAGGGGCAGGGCTCTGGGGTGTTTCTGGGGCAGGCCCAGTCCTTGTGCTGTGTCAGGGTTGGGTGCAGCCCCACCACTGAGTCCATGTCCCAGGGGAAGCTGCACAGTGATCTCCCACGTCTGTGCAGCCAGTGGCCTGTGCTCCCAATGTCATGCTGGAGTCTCCACATTTATTTGAAAAATAAAATTTGCAGAATTTTAAAATATTGTGTGCAGAATTTTTAATTTTTTGGCATAGAATGCCCTCAGGAGTAGAACATGTATGGTGATCTTTCTTCCTGACCAGAAATTCCAACTCCAGCATGCTGCTGGGAAGAAGCATAAATGTTGCTTGCACTCTGCCAAAGATCTGCATGTCCCATGGCTGATGTTTCAAACATTGCTGTGGTTGATTGTCAAAGGGATATACCAACCAAACACGCCCACAGTTGGGATTTTGCATGGCAGAACAATGAAAATGCTGGGATCAGCATTGAAGACTGAATTCCAGTAGGCCAAACCTTAGTAACTTACATTTCAGCAAAATAATAAATAAATGGTGAGTGGAAAACTAGGGTTACCATATTTCAACATTGAAAAAAGAGGACACTCCACAGGGGCCTGGCCCTGCCCCAACTCCGCCCCTTCCCCACCCCCGCCCCAACTCTACCCCAGCCCCGCCCCTTCCCCAACTCTGCCCCCTCCTCTGAGCACCCTGCATTCCCCCCTCCTCCCTCCCGCTCTGATCTTGGTTGGGGGTTGCTAAGTGCTTCCCTGCTCCCCACTCGCCCTGCAGCCTCTGTGACCCCTGCTCCCGACTCGCCCTGCAGCCCCTGCACCCCCCTGCCCCTGCAACCTCTGCGCCTCCACCTGCCCTGCCCCTGCACCCCCCCGCCCCTGCAGCCTCTGTGACCCCTGCTCCTCACTCGCCCTGCACCCCCCCGCCCCTGCAGCCTCTGAGATCCCTGCTCTCCACTTGCCCTGCAGCCCCTGCCCCCCCCACCTGCCCTGCTCCCCCGCTCATCCGGCAGCCTCTGCCTGCTGGGGACTTCAGACGCGGCAAGGGTCCCTGCAGCCCCGGCCGCAGCTTCCTTCCTGCCGCCGAGCATGTTCCCCGGCCTGTCTGTCCCCGCCACAAACACCTCCCGCGGCGCCGGGTTCCGAGCTGCGCGGGGCAACGGGGCCACAGGAAGGGTCCCCCAGTGGCCGGGGGGCCCCCGCCCGCGAGGGAAGCCCAAGCCCCCCCGTTCCCCGCCTGAGCAGTGTAGCTGGGGCAGCTGGGCTGCGCTGCGGACCCGGCGGATCGTGCTGGGCGGACCCTGGCTTATGCCTCCCTACTTCCCCGGACATTTCCGGCTGTTTGGAAATTTCCCCCGGACGGGGATTTGAGCACCAAAAAGCCGGACATGTCCGGGGAAATCCGGATGTATGGTAACCCTAGGAAAACCCTTCACACTAAGGCAAAAACGGCTAAAAGTCTCTGAATTGACAGTGAACCAAATTCTTCAATTTGCCACTTCAAAGGGCAGCAGAATCAATGTAATACCTTCCCACTTATAGATAAGGGCACAATATCCTCTTACTTCCTGCTCTATAAAGGGCCAAGCTACCCCCCACTTGGTAAGGCAACTCCCATCTTTTCATGTGCTGTAATATATATACTGCTTACTGTATTTTTCACTCCATGCATCTGATGAAGTAGTTCTAGCCCATGAAAGCTTATGTCCAAATAAATTTGTTAGTCTCTAAGGTGCCACAAGGACTTCCCATCGTTTTTGCTGATACAGACTAACACGGCTACCACTCTGAAACCCAACACCTTAGGAAATGTTTTTTATGTCCCTTTTCTACTCTGATAATTAAAAAATGATTTGAGGTGTTTTAAATGCATTTTGAATCTACCATGAACAACAACTTCAATGAGAACTAGTGCCATCAACTTTCCAAACAAATGTATAACAATTTGAAGTCATGCCTCATGCTACTTTCTACAAACTTAGATAAACTATAAATACAAGGAAGCCTAGCTGTCAACTAGCAAGAAAGCTTAAAGAGTGTCATTGCCAAGGCAATCAGAATCAGGGGTAAGGGCAAGAGAGCCTGTAATCTTCCACTACCTACAGCTCTAGGCTAGGGACTCTGCCTGAGCTTCCAATCACCAAGCCTCCTTTCTCTGTCAAAGAGGCTGGTCTTTAGACAACTGCAGCACATGGAAAATAGTAACCCCTCATGATCAGCACATGGAATTGAACCCACAGAGATCAGGTGCATGGAACTGGGAATATATTTGCATGAACTACCTGCTTTCTCTTGGGCTTTTGCTGGTCCCAACTAGGGGGCAGCCACGTAAACTAGATTATTCCTGAAGATTGGTAGGGTCAGCATATAAATTCCCAATTTTGAAGTTGTGTCAGAATATATTAAGGCATTAGAGTGAATGCCACATACAGTAATATCAAACACTCCTGTAGAATGAGCTAGATTCTCTTCTGGAATCCACCCCCTACAAGCCACTTCTGTGGCATAAAGGAGATGGATTCTGGCGGCAAATTACAAGCAGAGAATTCTCCTACTGGAAGGGAATTCAGTGCTGTTCCTGCTGTGCCAGACCCAGGTCTAATCCCAGCATAAAGAGCATAGTGAGTGGTATCAAGGGGTGGGGGAAATAGCAAAACAGATCCCCAACACATTACAACAAATCTGTGTGACTGGCCGCAGCTCTAATGCATGTCAGGGCTGAAGCAGCTCTCAAGAGTTAGAGAGCAGTAATCCACTCCTTCACACAGCCCTTCCATTCCAGCACCACATAAAGCAAGAGAGAATCTACTTTACAAGGGGGCTTAGTTACTGTCTGTGGAAAGTGTTACTGTGAATTTCCTGAATTCTATGTGCTTAAAATCTTATTAATAAAATTGTACTGATGTTAAGTTTATATATATTAATAACTGTGCTCCTTCCCCCTGAACTATAAATACTATGTCATAGAGCACATTTTAGATATGTATTTATTTAAATAAAACTGTAATGAAAAGATAAGTAGAGAGTATCTGACATGACCTGAAAACATGTTATATTTCCAGAGTCTTGTTTGCTACAGTAAATATTTAATAAAACAATTCTCTCTTCTCCCACACTAGCCACTAAAGTATGCATCTGTCTGAATTTGCATTTTGATAGAAGAAACAGCCATCCTTCAAAACAAGATCTTTACATAAAGAATGCAGACCAACTCATACTCAGAGTAAACCTAACTGGAGACTCAAAAATAAAAATAAAAATAAAAACACTGAGCCAAACTCTGTAGTTGTTATTCTGGCAAAAAAAACTTGCTTCTGACTGCAGTCATTGCTCTGGGAGAACTGTCACTGAAGTATTTGATCCACAGCTTGTAAATTATGAGTCATGGTACAGAAAGTTGGCTCTACTATTACTTTCAGGTTTAATTCAAATTTACTCTGATACCCTCCATTCTGGTTTTTGCCATAACAGTATCTATATCTACTGCCAAAAAACAGTTCAGTACCACAAAGTGTTTCCTGAGATAGTACGTACACCTTATACTGAAAGGGCCATTAAAAATTAGCTGTTTTGCTGCCTTTTCTTTCATAGGATCTAGTTAAAGAGAGCCAGAAATTGAGCTGCTTCTAAAAGTCAATTAAGCGTCAGCAACACTGTCAAACATCCCCGTATTTTATAGCCTAACCTAGTGCTTACAAAACACATTAAAATACACTTTGCCTTTACTTTTCTTACATGGTAAAATCCCATGTAAAATCCCTTCCTTACTCTTTATTTTTAATTGGATGGTTACAAGCAATATTTTGTTTTGTTTTCTTTAAAAATTGCAGTGGAGAACTGTAGAAAGATATGGTTCCTGCCCTGAGGAGTATACAAAGACCCCCAGCTCTGCAGTGAGAACTCTGTGGGTGGAGCCTGCACCCATGTGGTTCTCTTTGCATGATGGAGGGGCTATAGAGCTGGCTGTAACCAGCAGGAAGAGACACTATTTGAAGATTGTCAGGTGGTTCACCATTATGACAGAAGGAGCATTTAGTTAAGCCTCAAAGTCTTATTTTCATGCACATGTAATTTTTCCATAGATGTAAATCCCCAGAGAGAGTTATAAATATACAATATTCCTGCTTTGCTATCTGAAGATAAACATCCAAATGCCATTAGTATAAATGAATAAACTAAAAAAAAAAATGAAATGGAACACACATGGAGAAAGACAAAACACAAATGCAAACCCAATGCCTCTAATATAACTACCGCAGAATGTAAAGCAAAACTGGAAGAAAAAAAAATGAAAAACTCTCTTCGCTCTAAACCTCCAGTGCTGCCCACTCCTGGATGTAGCTTTTCAGGACCATGTTTTTGGTGTGGCAGAGTTGATGCCTTTATAAACCTTACTCAGATGACAGATTCAGACCACATTCATGTCTTCTGTTACTTTAAATCAATTTTCCATGCTATCAGAGCAAGAGTTACTGACAAATACTAATTAAATTCACTACCCATTCAGGCTCACTGCTTTATATAGTTGAAAAACAACAGCTAGTGGCTGCTGTGTGTGTCTAAAAAGAGTATTTGTTCTTTTAAATGAGGAACAAAGCATTCTACAGAACATAATAGATTGACATTGGTTTCCCTTCAGTACCTGGCCATGGCCTCCAGTCCTCCCACATACAAGTCTAGTGCTAATGTCTGCCAAGACTGCCTGAAACAAAGATTTAGGACTATGGACCCGCTTCATTACCAGCCTCTTTGCAGCTTCCTGCCCTCATTACTGGTTCAGACCATTCTGCTAGTCTGTTCCTTTCCCTCCCTCACTTCTGAAACACATGGCCAGAGTATAGGGGATAAGCACTGACAGACAGCAAGGGAAACATCTCTCATATGTGAAAATCCCTTTCTTAGGGTGTGTCTTCACTACTAGGCGGATCGGCGGGCAGCAATCGATCCAGCGGGGATCGATTTATTGCATCTAGTTTAGACATGATAAATCGATCCCCGAGCGCTCTCCCGTCAACTCCTGTACTCCAGCTTGGCAAGAGGCGCAGGCAGAGTCGATGGGGGAGCAGCAGCAGTCGACTCACCATAGTGAAGACACTGCAGTAAGTAGATCTAAGTACGTCGACTTCAGCTACGTGAATAACGTAGCTGAAGTTGTGTAACTTAGATAAATTCCCACCCCCACCCCTCCCCCGCCAGTGTAAATCTCACCCCTTTGACTGGGTCACATGCACCGCACAGCAAAGAATGCAGATGATTGAACTGACTGGAAGGAGAGGAGTGGGCTGACCACACCCACATTACCAGAAGAGAAGGGAGGGCAAGGAAGAGACAAAACAAAGAGGACAAAGGGATAGCATACTAAAGAAGAGAGAAAAATCCAAATCTCCTCCTAGATTCGTACACTCTTTCACCAGCATTATGAAAATCTACTGACGCCTCTGGCTGGAATTTGACAGCACTCTAATTAATTAAATATCTAATTCTGGAGCATAAACAAATAGAACAAATAGCTATATTTCAACTTTATATTATCCTGCATAATTATTAACAGGCCTATTCATAGGCTGCTGGTCTGATATCAAGACTCTGATATATCCAGTGCATTAGAGCTAGATGTGCTAGTCTTTGCAGACAATTTATTTGAGGTTAACCCTACTATCTGGTCTCAAGTTGTTTACAAATTCTTCCTTATTAGAAATCCTTTGGCAAACACATTTGATGAACATTTATCTGAGCTAAGGCTTGTTTGTGAAATCTTTGCAGTGAGTAGCCACCAGTGGTGGCTATCCCAAGATAACAGGTCAGGAACAAGTACTGCCAGCCTTAAAGACATGTTACGGTGGGGATGTTTCACTAGTCAACAAGGAATACACATGGATCTCTTTTTCCATGAAGTAATAAGAGCCTGCCAAGCTTCTCTAAGACTTTAAAGCTGGAGTGTGCAAGGGGAGGAGGAGATTTGTGGTGATGTACTGAGATACATTCAGTTTTGGGTAAAATGTTTTGCTCTTTCTGCAGTGTTATTTTTCAGTTTCTACTATTAAAGGTCACAATTCAAGAAGATACTCTAGGACAGTGGTTCTCAAACTTGGGCCGCTGCTTGTTCAGGCAAAGCCCCTGGCGGGCTCTGCCGGTTTGTTTACCTGCCGCGTCCACAGGTTCAGCCAATCGTGGCTCCCACTGGCCACGGTTCGCCGCTCGAGGCCAATGGGGGCTGCAGGAAGCGATGCAGGCTGAGGGACCTGCTGGCCGCCCTTATAAGCAACGAGGATTAATTCAAGTCTATGAGTCAGACACAGAGGTGAATCAGGCTGTGAATCTACTTATTTTTAAGTATCGTAAGCTAATGAATTCTAAGGCCTGGTCTACACTAGGCGTTTATGTCGAAGTTAGCGCCGTTACATCGAATTAACCCTGCACCCGTCCACACCGCGAAGGTATTTAGTTCGACATAGAGGTCTCTTTAATTCGACTTCTGTACTCCTCCCCGACGAGGGGAGTAGCGCTAAATTCGACATGGCCATGTCGAATTAGGCTAGGTGTGGATGGAAATCGAAGCTAATAGCTCCGGGAGCTATCCCACAGTGCACCACTCTGTTGACGCTCTGGACAGCAGTACGAGCTCGGATGCTCTGAACTGCCACACAGGAAAAGCCCCGGGAAAATTTGAATTTGAATTCCTTTTCCTGTCTGGCCAGTTTGAATCTCATTTCCTGTCTGGACATCGTGGCGAGCTCAGCAGCACTGGCAACGATGCAGAGCTCTCCAGCAGTGATGGCCGTGCAATCTCAGAATAGAAAGAGGGCCCCAGCATGGACTGATCGGGAAGTCTTGGATCTCATCGCTGTGTGGGGCGATGAGTCCGTGCTTTCCGAGCTGCGATCCAAAAGACGGAATGCAAAGATCTACGAGAAGATCTCTAAAGACATGGCAGAGAGAGGATACAGCCGGGATGTAACGCAGTGCCGCGTGAAAATCAAGGAGCTGAGACAAGGCTACCAGAAGACCAAAGAGGCAAACGGACGCTCCGGATCCCATCCCCAGACATCCCGTTTCTACGAGGCACTGCATTCCATCCTCGGTGCGGCCGCCACCACTACCCCACCAGTGACCGTGGACTCTGAGGATGGGATAGTGTCCACGGCTGGATCCTCGGACATGTTAGCGGACGGGGAAGATGAGGAAGGAGATGAGGAGGACGAGGCAGTCGACAGCGCTCACAACGCTGATTTCCCCGACAGCCAGGATCTCTTCATCACCCTTACAGAGATCCCCTACCAACCCTCCCCAGCCGTTACCCCGGACACAGAATCTGGGGAAGGATCAGCCAGTAAGTGTTGTAAAAATCTAAACATTTATTTGTAACAGAACAGGAATATTAACAATTTAAAAAATGGGTTTCTCATGATTAGTTTGATTAGCTTAACGATTCAGTCATGGGCAGTGCAACTATTGAAAAAAAATCTAGCAATGTCCGGTTTTGCATGATTGTCCTGCCCAAGCCGCTCTACTGGTTAGTCACTGCTACAGCAGCTACAGTAAAATGCGGTCTATATGTCCGGGGATGGAGCAGAAATCCTCCTGTGACATCTCGAGGAAGCTCTCCTGGAGGTAATTGGAAATCCGCTGCATTAGGTTCTTGGGGAGAGCGGCCTTATTGGGTCCTCCGTAGTAGGACACGTTGCCACGCCACGAGACTATCAAGTACTCTGGAATCATTGCTCTGCACAGCATGGCGGCATACGGCCCTGGTCTTTGCAGGCTTTCCCGGAGCATTCTCTCTTTCTCGCTGTCAGAGATCCTCATGAGGGTGATGTCGCTCATGATGACCTGCTTTGAATGAGGTAGGGGAATGTTAGTGTTGGGACTGCTTTGCCGTTCCTTTACAGAACTGTAACCGCTGGTTTGCAGCCACGCGGTGGAGGCGGGAGAGGGGCAGCCGAAAGGGATCGTTCCCGGGGACAGCCGCGAGGGTGTGGGACAGGAGCAGACTTCCTGCTTGCCGAATTGCTGGCAGCAGGGACCGACATTGATTTCAATGTGAAATGAGGCCATTGCTAATATTAAGTTTTAAGCTGCCACAAGTCTACGGCTTACCATGTCTGCCTGCAACAGAAATTCCGTTCTCCTGAGAGGCTTCTCAAATGTGCTGTAGAAGACCCCAGGCACTGAATGCGAAGGCCGAGAATTCGACCTTGTGCTGAGTGCGCATGTGATAGGTGCTGTGCATGGTCTTGTTCACAGAGAAAGACTATGTTCTTTGTTCACAACTACATTTATCTTTCTGAGGAATTCACTCCCTTTTTCCCATTCCCACAGCCCCATCTGCGACTGTCTCACAACCTAGCCTGTCATCACACGCCCAGAGGCTAGCGCGGATTAGGCATAAGAAGAAGAGGACACGGGAGGACATGTTCTCGGAGCTTATAGCCTGCTCCAGAGCCCAGGCAGCACAGCAGACCCAGTGGCGGGAGAACTTGACCCGAATGCACCAAGCCAACATGGATCGGGAGGAGAGGTGGCGTCAGGAAGACCAGCAGGCGACTCAAACCCTGCTTGGACTAATGAGGGAGCAAACGGACACGCTCCGGCGCCTTGTGGATGTTCTGCAGGAACGGAGGCAGGAGGACAGAGCCCCGCTGCAGTCCATCTCTAACCGCCCTCCCCCGCCACCAAGTCCCATACTCCCCTCACCCAAAGTGCACAGAAGGAGAGGCGGCAGAGTCCCTGCTAACTCTCACTCCACCCCTGCAGAGAGCTCGAGCAGCAGAAGGCTCTCATTCCCCAAAATTTGACAAGTTCTTTCCTTCCCGCCTGACACAAGCCCCCGTCCAAGTTTCACTTTCCCAGTTCCATGTTTGGTTGATAATAAAAAATACGTTTCTGTTAACTACTGTTTCCATCATGTTCTTTTGGAGGAGGGGGGGATAGGGGGTTGGTAATTCGACAGGACAGTCACCTTTGGCAGGGTATATAGTCGGGGGCAGGCACAGCAGCAGGGCACATACATAGTGCAGTGATGCAGTGACTAGTTACCCTGGTTAGTCTGGGAGGTTGTTTTCATGTTATGCGGTGGGGGGTGGGTTGCTCTGTGACTTTGTGGCAGGGGAGGGCAGTTACAGATCTTAAGCGGCGGTCCTTAGGCAGGATCACAGAGCCACACAGCAGGGGATCTGTAACCGTCCTCCCCCTGCCACAAAGTCACATAGACCCCCCCATACACACAGTCCCTATCAGGAGGGGTGACAGGCTCCGTTGAAACAACCATCCCACCGCAGCGGAGCCTGTCAATCCTTGAGTTTAGAAGCTGCATTCGCGCCACTACAGTACACCCGCTCCGCACCACAGTCTGCGTCCCAGTTTTAAAAAATTCCCGCGAATACAGTATTAAAGAAAACGGTGTGCTTTAACAAAGTAGAACTATTTTTATTTTGAAACGTGTGTTGGAAGTGGGGTGAAGGGGGTATGTAACTGGATAGGATAGTCAACATTAACTGGGTAAAGAAACGGGGGCAGGTTTAGCTTCTCAATACACAAACTTTAAAGTCACAGGTTACCCTGCTCACTCAGGAACTTTGCTTTCAAAGCCTTCCGGATGCACAGCGCTTCCCGCTGGTCTCTTCTAATCGCCCGGCTGTCTGGCTGTGAGTAATCAGCAGCCAGGCTATTTTCCTCAACCTCCCACCCCGCCATAAAGGTCTCCCCCTTGCTCTCACAGAGATTGTGGAGCACACAGCAAGCTGCAATAACAATGGGGATATTGGTTTCGCTGAGATCACAGCGAGTCAGTAAGCTTCTCCATCTCCCCTTGAGACGGCCAAAAGCACACTCCACCACCATTCTGCACTTGCTCAGCCGGTAGTTGAAGAGTTCTTTTTCAGTGTCCAGGGCGCCAGTATAGGGCTTCATGAGCCAGGGCATTAGCGGGTAGGCTGGGTCCCCGAGGATGACTATAGGCATCTCCACATCCCCAAGAGTTATTTTGTGGTCCGGGAAGTAAATACCTTGCTGCAGCCGTCTAAACAGACCAGAGTTCCTGAAAACACAAGCGTCATGAACCTTGCCCGGCCATCCCACGTAGATGTTGGTAAAACGTCCCCTGTGGTCCACCAGTGCTTGCAGCACCATGGAAAAGTAGCCCTTTCTGTTAATGTACTGGCTGGCCTGGTGTTCCGGTGCCAGGATAGGGATGTGAGTTCCATCTATGGCCCCACCGCAGTTTGGGAATCCCATCGCTGCGAAGCCATCTATGATCGCCTCCACGTTTCCCAGGGTCACTACCTTTGGCAGCAGTACATCAACGATTGCCTTGGCTACTTGCATCACAACAACCCCCACGGTAGATTTGCCCACCCCAAACTGGTTCGCGACTGACCGGTAGCTGTCTGGCGTTGCAAGCTTCCACAGGGCTATGGCCACTCGCTTCTGGACAGTCAGGGCTGCTCGCATCCGGGTGTCATTGCGCTTCAGGGCAGGGGACAGCAACTCACAAAGTTCCAGGAAAGTTCCCTTCCGCATGCGAAAGTTTCGCAGCCACTGGGATTCATCCCAGACCTGCAGCACTATGCGGTCCCACCACTCAGTGCTTGTTTCCCGTGCCCAGAATCTCCTTTCCACGGCATCAACATGACCCATTGCCACCGTGATGTTCTCGGCGCTGGGTCCCCTGCTTTCTGAGAGGTCTGTGCTACACTCAGACTTCAGGACATCACCGCGTTGACGTAGCCTCCTTGCCTGACTTTTCTGCATCTGCCTCAGGGAAAGGTGTATGATAAGTTGCGAGGCATTGAGAGCGGCCACAACTGCAGTGATGGTTGCAGCAGGCTCCATGCTCGCAGTGCTGTGGCGTCCGCGCTGTCACTGACTAGAAAAGTGCGCGAACTGATTTCCCGCCGGCGCTTTCAGGGAGGGAGGGCGGGAGTGATGGACGGATGACGACAGTTACCCAAAAGCACCCTGGACACATTTTTTTTACCCAGAAGGCATTTGCGGCTCCACCCAGAATTCCAATGGGCAGTGGGGACTCCGGGAACTGTGGGATAGCTGACCACAGTGCACCACTTCCAATGTCGACGCTTTCCCCGTTAGTGTGGACTCACAAAGTCGAATTACTGTCCTTAGTGTGGACACACACGTTCGACTTTGCAATATCGATTCCAAAAATTCGATTTAAGTAAAATCGAACTACTCTCGTAGTGTAGACAAGGCCTAAGTAAATAGGATTGCAGCACTGTGGAGGTCTCCCATGGACACTATGTTAAAGCTAAGGGAAAAGTAGCAATGGCAGCAGTGAGTCATCCACCCTGCTACCTGTTGTCTAGCAACCAGATTTCCCATCACACTGTGACCACTTGACAGAATCACAGTGAAACTATCCCAGCATGCAAAATGTCTAGCTATTTTCACCTTATGAGCAAAACCTTAAAGCTTCTTCATCACAGAAAAAGAGGCACATTAAAAATGTTTTCAAAGGGACTTTCAGCAGCACTGTTCTATTTATATCACTGTCCAGTGAAATAGTTTTCTGTGCCTGTTGCAAAGTGTGCTGCCACATACAGAAGAGGAACTACACAAAGCCCTTTGAGATGGCCACTAAAACTCACTGCAGTTTCATAGTGAAACCAATTCTAAACACACAGATGTAAATACTACAGTCAGTTGATTTTCACTACAAAAACAGGAAGTTCACACATTTCCATTGTGACAACATGTTGCCATATTATTTATTTGTAACCAAACTGACTTTATTCTTTTTGTGTGCAGTCTATTTTTCTTAAGAGAAGTTGAATATTATTGTGACACATGGGCCCATATATAATTTAGTTACAAAAAATATTCAAGAGAAGAGCTATTTCTATAGTTCTTGAAAAAAAGTTGTTGATTAGACAACTTCAGCCTCTAAAAACAAAGCATGAAAATACTGCCAGGATGCTCAGAATCTCTGACCTGGACAGATAAGAGAATTCTTGATTGCAGTGGGAGATTTTGCATTCAGAGATCTCTCACAGGTTAGGAATTATGAGTGAGATTTCAAAGTCACAAAGAGCAGTCGGGTACCTGACTACCACTGAAACACAATGTGGGCTTACAGCCCACTTGTGCCACTAAAAATCTCCCCTCTACATTTGTAAAAGGATCCAGCATATGACTACCATATGGAAAACTAAAAATTAAATACGAATGAGCTGGATTCAGCCCATTTCACTGCCGTAGGATGAACAATGTATATCTGGAGAAGAGACACTTGAACACTGTACTGCACTGTCTTATAGAAGATAAATCCAGGTACACATACACACACACACCTTTAAGATTTATTAGCAGAGCTGCTATGCTGTGCCTTTAAACATCTTTTTTCCATAAAAATTACCAGAAGTTTTCAGATTACAACATTACAGGAGCACACCCTTATAGATAACACTTTGGAATTCTTGTACCTAATAATCTGCATTATCACTGAAAATACTGGTGGTATGAATTAAACTACAGCACCGGGAGGAAGAGTAGAGGGGGTGGAGGGTTAAGGAGCCTAGATTTTATGTCACTTCAGTTATTTGTTAAGCTACCATAAAAATCAGTATGCATGCTTTCAAGAGTAACTACCACCTCCTCTGCTCCAAAAAACAAAACGACAGAAACAGTTGAGTACAGATTTCCTTTGTTATTAATAATAAATAATTCTTAGCTCTTATATAGCTCTTTGCATATGTAGATTTCTAAGTGCTTTATAAAAATGGTCAGTATCATTATCCCCGTTTGTAAAACTGCAGCACACAGAGGTCAAGTGATTTGCCCAAGCTCACTTAGCAGGCCAGTGGCAGAGTGGAGAAAACAACCCAGGGCTCCAGTCCAATGTTCTAATCTTTAGACTATACTGCAGATACCACACATCTACTTGAAGTGAATTTATACTGAAAAGGTGACCTTGTACCAAGATACAAGTGGCATTATAGGTTTCCAGGCTGACTGTGACTCTGATTTCTATATCAAATTTGTTCAGTTTACAAGTAAAAATACGTTTTTATCTAATAGACTGCCCCAAACTCAACCTGAGTTCTGTCTTGCTCATCACCACGAGCAATAAAGAATCTACTACTAAAACTTGGCTAGCTAATCTGTCAAGACAGAGAATAGCTCCATAGCTATTGGATCTGCAGTGCTGACAATAGTCAATTTTTTTCCAACAGAGGAACAAGACAACAAAACATTCACTATACAGATAGAGCAAGTCAGAGTTATCAGTCTCCCTTTGTGATTATAACTACACAGAAAACTAATGCTGCATAAACCACATGGCCTCTAAACCATTCCCACATCCAAAGTAGTAATAATAATAATAATAATAATAATTAGATGTGTTCATAAAATTATCATCTGCAAAATTAAGCACATTTATGACCACATGTCAAGCAGACCTGCAGGTATTACGGATAACTATTCTGGTAAAAGGAAAGGTAACATGGGTTTGACTCTGGAAAACACCTTCCTGTTTAAATGCATTTTAAAACAGAACAATGACAGCAGTAGACATGTACCATGAAGTCAGTGGCTCTGTTGCAGGCACCAAAACACAGGCAACTTTAAACACCCAGAGTGCTAACATGTTAATCCAATATACTAGAAAATTCAAGGCCTGCTGCATCTCAGGAAAGGCTGCTGTGCTCATTGCTTATCATTGCTCCATATTACTTGTAAAGTGGCATAAGTCAAAGAGATACTTACTGGCCTAAAAATAAAGCGCAAAGGGGCGGGGGGGAGGAAGCAAATTGAAGAGGACAAAACAGCAACAACTAAAAAAATGGTAAGAGCAGATGTTGGTTATTGTCGTGCTACAGTGGCACTTTATATTTAGTTTCCATTTCACCTACACTCACTTTAAAAAAAAACTCAGCCACTTGCAAGGACTTTTGTCAATAGGGCGCTTCTAGACACTAAAAGGTAATGCTACATACACCTCTACCTCGATATAACGCCGTCCTCGGGAGCCAAAAAATCTTACCATGTTATAGGTGAAACCGCGTTATATCGAACTTGCTTTGATCCACCGGAGTGCGCAACACCGCCCCCCCTCCCCCGAGCACTGCTTTACCGCGTTATATCCGAATTTGTGTTATATCGGGGTAGAAGTGTATTTTATACTTTGTTGTTAAAACCCTAATCTTCACAGTCATAAGAGTTCATGTAAAGACCATTTGCCATAAAAGGTTAAAAACTCACACAGCTTCTAAGAGGAGATCTGTTGCATTATATAGTGTTAGACTTTGAGGACTAGTCAAAAGAAAGTACAACTTAGAGCCTACATTTAGGAATTTCAATAAATCAGCTTAGCTGGACTGAGCAAACCAATATCATTCAGTTTTCATCAGCTAGCACAGAAAGCTTTCCAGTGTTAGCAAAGCTGGTTGTCTTGGTTTGCCAGTCCCCACTGCAGTGCTGAACAATCTTTTCCAACTTAGTCTGCATTGTTAAATGAATCCCACAGGAGTATAAAACCAGAGAATTTGTCTATGCAACATGCTACAGCAGAACACAAACAACTAAACAATAAGTTTCCAACGGGAAAGTTCCAGAATATTAGTTCAAGATGATTTTATTAATCATTTTTGTATTTTTTAACAAGTTCTACCTAAACTACCCTTCCATTCATTGAATCTTTCAAAGGAAAGCTTCAATAAGCTAAAAAATTAGTAGAAATTATCTGTGTCTTCAGGTAGATAGCATATACTGAAACATTTCTTGCAATTAGATATCTTAGTCTGGAGAAGAGAAGACTGAGATGGGACACTATAACAGTTGTCAAGCACATAAAAGGTTCTTACAATGAGGAGGGAGAAAAATTGTTCTCCTTAACCTGTAGAGGATAGGACAACAAGTAATGGGCTTAAATTGCAGTAAGGTGGTTTAGGTTGGACATTAGGAAAAGCTTCCTTCCAGGGTAGTTAAGCACTGGAATAAATTGCCTAGGGAGGTTGTGGAATCTCCATCATTGGAGATTTTTAAAAGCAGGTTGGCATAGCTGGTCTAGATAAGTGGTTCCCAAACTTGTTCTGCCGCTTGTGCAGGGAATACCCCTGGCGGGCCAGGCTGGTTTGTTTACCTGCCGCGTTCCCAGGTTCGGCCGATCGCGGCTCCCAGTGTTCCGCGGTTTGTTGCTCCAGGCCAATGGGAGCTGCTGGAAGTGGCGCAAGCCGAGAGATGTACTCGTCTGCCTCTCTAACCCTCATTCTGCCTTTCTCAAATCATATTTTTTGGAGTCTTGGAACTTACTTAATAATTCTGCTCCCTGTGGGGCAGAGCCGAATGGAACTGAGTCAATGGGATTTCAGCTGCTACACGCTTCAGTCACTTTTGAAAATGGGACTTAGTCAATTTTGAAAATGTTAACCTGCATGTTTTGGATGAGAATGGCAGGGACTGTTAATAATAGGTCACTTTTAAGAAGAAACATCATAATGAATTTGAACCCAGAATATCCCTTAAAAGTTTGAAGCCAATGTTACCCATTTAAAGGGGTGGAAATTTACATTTTCTTTAAAGATTGAAAGTTGAGATGAGCACGGACATGCAGAGCCACGCTTTTAATCAAGCCTGAACCAGGTCTCTATGTTTGTCCCCTCCAGCTGAGAAGGGATGGACATAGCTTTCACCAAATCGTATGTTTCTCTTCCAGTTGGCCATATGAAGTCACTAGTCAGTGATGTGAAATACTTCCCAGTCTGAGGCTAAGCACTCGATGCCCTTGTTGACACTGCAGCCATGTATTGAGATTGGTCCTGAATGCTGATGCACTAGGAAAACACGTCTGCAAAACTCCTTCCCTTTCTGGCAAACCCATCACATACATGGTATAGTACCAGCAGTTGATCACAATTCATGCTTGAACTCCAACACAGATTTTCCCAGATGTGCTGGCAGAGAAGAGTAAAATACACTAGAGTTGGTCACTCTATCACAGAATGTCTCATTCTGCTACTGCTAGTACTACTGGAGAAGTGCTAAATGCAGAAACTCAAGCAGTGTTCTGAACCATGGAATTCTACAGAGGAATCATTTTAAAATGTGAATGACATAGCAGGACCAGATTCTCCAAGTGAGGTATATACAATTGCATGCATCTGTTTGCACATGCCTAACTTTGGAAGTCAGGCCCTTACTACACATTACATTGAGTTTTGAGATGCTGGGTCACAACAGTGAATCACAACTCAGCAACAGATCAAAATAATGACATGACACAAATCAAGGAATTGGCAGACTGGAATCTGCATCATTTAATCACACTTTGCTGTGTTTGATGATTCAGCCTGCCCAAAGGTTACAAATGTCAGACTCCAAGTGAAGTTTATGCAAGTTACAAGACTCCAGAAAATGTGATTTGAGAAAGGCAGAATGAGTGTTAGAGAGGCAGACGAGGAACATTTTTTTAAATGTTAAACTGAGAGAAGACATTTTATACAATAATTACTGCAGTTTCACAATTAGAATCTACTTCTGGGTTTTATTTAACTTTGATAATCTACGTACAGTGCTTATGTCAATATCTGAAACTCCAAGAGGCAGTCATTTAAGGTGATGCAGATTATACATTAAATTTTGCTGTGCCTAATCAGAGTCCACAGCCAGAGGCATTTAACTGCATTACTGAGTTAAATTTACTGCAGGCACAATTCTCTACATAAAATCATCAGTTCATGTGTTGCTTTCTCATAAACATCTACTTTTCTGAATGTTTAAGAACAGTGAAAATGAAAAGCAATTAAACCATTCTGAAAAGCTGAAAACAGAAACAAAACCAGACCCATATTGTTTTTCTACATATATCACCCTTCCCACCAGCCAGTCAGAGGGTTTCATCATTCTTCAGTTTTTTAAAGTATTCATATCTATTCTCAGTATGACTTCATGTAACTAGTAGAACATTGGAGATTGGCCAGTGACAATTTTAGTTTAACTCTTTGTAGAACATTCCTTTGCAATTCACTTCCACTGGTGTAGTGTCAATTAAAATATATATTATATCCACACTTTTTTTTTCAAAGCAGAAATGGTACCAACTGTAGTAGTTAAAGTCAACTTTCCACTTCTTTTATAATATCCTTCTTCTGTTCCTCATAAACCTTGTCCAGCAAAATCCTTTTTTAGGCTGGAAAAAAAACAACCCTCAGAAGACTGAGTGCCTTGCATGGTGCCAAGTATCATGGAGTAGCCATATTAGTCTGTATCCACAAAAACAACAAGGAGTCCGGTGGCACCTTAAAGACTAGCAGATTTATTTGGGCATAAGCTTTCGTGGGTGAAAAACCCACATCTTCCCACGAAAGCTTATGCCCAAATAAACCTGTTAGTCTTTAAGGTGCCACTGGACTCCTCGTTGTTGTTACAGAAGACAAAGTCCCCTGGCAAGAATTTTGCACACACAGAACTCAACAACTGAGTTGACCTGATGAAGATATACCTAGTCTTGCAGATCTGTTTGTGATCAAGACTTGTTTGAAGTAATTTATTTTAGCAGTTTTTCAGTTATAAGCATTTAAAGTTTTTCTCATTTATGCACTACAGGTTTATATTTTTGTTTGAACTAGATCTAAACCTTACAATGTTTTGAAGACATATGACCTAACAAAATACAAAAACAAATAAACCCCATATTCCTCCATTACTTTCAGTGCAATTTACTAACATTTCCTCTTTAGTCCTAGAGTTGTATTTGGGCAGAGCAAAAATATATGATGACCCTCTTCTTCCTCACTCAACCCACAACCAATTAAAAGAAATTAAAATCAATAATTGTACTTACTCTACAGAGTCATTTCAATATCTGAAATCTCTGCATCATTAATTGCTGCAGAATTTATCATTAACAGCTTAAAGATAGTGACAAGATTGCATACTTCTGCTTATATATAGCTGCAGGAGGATAGTTGGTACTATGTTCATAGAACTTTTTTCCTGTATTTTGAGCATCTAGGATTCAAATTAGGTACAAATAATTCAATACCACAATTCAGAGCTAACATCACAAGCCTAGGCCATGCTAATGACCAGTATTAACCCCAAACACAGTACAAGTGAAAATGTAGAACACTTGTTCCTGTCTATCATAGAGGAGAAATATACTTAAACTGAAATATTTGCATTTTATGGTATATAAGTTTGCTGTATTTTGTGCAAATTTATTTTAACTACAGAAAGGATTTCAACTGCAATAATTGAACTCCTTCCTTAAAAAAAAAAAAAAAAAAAAAAAAGCTGTTTCATTCAGAAAACGTTACCATTGTTTCCCAGTCCCTTTAGGATCATGGCTATTCCCTCTGACCAGATTCCTTTGGTGACAGCACACTATTAATGTTGAGACATGTTGCTCATCCAAGGGGTCAGACCATTTAAATGGGCCAACCTTAATCTTCAAGGGAGAAAATAAAAACGTGTATGTATATAAAGTCAAACGACAGTTACTTGGACATATGTATTATCTATACCTTTAGGGTTTTTCAATGGTTAAAATTAAGATGAGTAGTTTTTCCCTATACAACAGCATGAATTAGAGAGGTGCCTGTCACTGAGGCTTCTAAACGTACCACCAGGGAAAATAAAGATATGTCTTGCTACAATATTAGAGAAGCCAGATCAAATTAAGTTTTAACAGTTTTAACCCAGGAAGACTGCTCTTTCACCAGGGAGATTTACTTTCAGAACAAAAACTGTATCAAGGAGATTATCTGATTAAGGATAAATAGCTAAAGCCTGGAAAACTGATCTAAATGATTTGAAAGACAAGGTGAGTGAGATAATATCTTTTATTGGACCAACTTGTTTTGGTGTTAATGAAAGAGACAAGCTTTTGAGCTTACACAGAGCTCTTCTTCTCACCCACCTTATCACTGTAATGTACTGAGACCAACATGCTATAACAACACAGCAAACAGTAAATGATTTGGTAATCTGACTGGTTTCTTAAAAGGGGACATTTCCTGTAACCAGAGAGTTGTTTGGGTTGATTGGTTTGTGTTTTATATTTTCTTTTAGAAAGTGGTTTGCTTTCCAACAAATGTTTCAAAGATTGCAAACATTTCCCAGAGGATACATGTATCAAATACACAAGACACAATAGCAAACTCTGTCTCCCATCAGACTCTTGCATTCATGGAGGGCTCTGACTCCACAAAATCAGTATGATTTTGCACTGGGGCTTGAAACAATATGTAACCATTAGCTACTCCCCCAGCTTTGAGAAGGTGATACAATAGCTGCAAGGCAGCTCTGATGCTTCTCCATGACAGAGTCCAGGGGGAGAAGTTCTTTCTCATCCAGCACCCAAGGGTGTTCCTCCTGTACATCTCAGTTCCAGTAGATGTGCATGAGAGACAGAGCTTGTGATTCATTTTGAAATTTTCTAAAACCATGTTAAAATAGCAAGAGAGAAATAGATTTTTAAGAAGAGTAAAAGGAGATGTTAAAAACACAAAAGCACCCAAAGACAGTAGTTGAAGACCACAGTGAGAGAAGTAAGGGTCCTGCCTGGGTTATTAAGGATACCGTGGATTTGGTTGGGAAGGAGCCCACATGTATGTATTGTAACAGACCCAGACCAGTGCGGTACAGGAGTCTGGTAGAGGACAAATATACTGGTCACTGGATGAGTAGTTTTCTGTTCCCTGAGTGACCAGAGCAGGGGCTGCACTAGAATAATCAGGAACCTGCTAGAACCAGTTAAGGCAGGCAGGCTAATTAGGACACCTGGAGCCAATTAAGAAGAAGCTGCTAGAATCAATTAAGGCAGGCTAATCAGGGCACCTGGGTTTTAAAAAGGAGCTCACTTCAGTTTGTGGTGTGAGTGTGAGGAGCTGGGAGCAAGAGGTGCAAGAAGCTGAGAGCGAGAGGGTGTGCTGCTAGAGAAATGAGGCGCACAAGTGTTATCAGACAACAGGAGGAAGGTCCTGTGGTTAGAATAAGAAAGGTGTTTGGAGGAGGCCATGGGGAAGTAGCCCAGGGAGTTGTAGCTGTCATGCAGCTGTTACAGGAGGCACTATAGACAGCTGCAGTCCACAGGGCCCTGGGCTGGAACCCGGAGTAGAGGGCGGGCCCGGGTTCCCCCCAAACCTCCCAATTGACCTGGACTGTGGGTTCTCCCAGAGGGGAAGGTCTTTGGGCTGTTCCCCAACCCACATGGTGAATCTCTGAGGCAAGAAAATCTGCCAATAAGCGCAGGACCCACCAAGATAGAGGAGGAACTTTGTCACAGTATGTATGTATGTATGTATATTCATATACAGGGACATGAATTTGATGAAATGGGACAGGCAGTGTCTTTGATTTCTTCTTATAACCTTCCCAAATCACAATGTTTTCTAGGTTACAGATTTTGTTTGTAATTATAAATAGAAAATAACCTTTTGCTTCTAAAAATGATTGACTAGAGACTGTTCCAGGCTTTAAAGGGTCAGAATCGTAAGGACAGAAGATATTTAGGCAATAATGAATGAGTTATAGGGTCTCTCTTGGAGATTAACGCGCAGATAATCACAACCATTTATTACTGATAATAGTGTCTAATGTAGGGCCCTTCATTTCAAAGCGCTTTTCAAATATTATGGGCTTCAGTCAACCCCCACAAGTGCAGAGGAGACAAAATTTGCACCCCTGTGTGCTACTGGAGGCAGCTAACCCCAGAAGGAGATTCATACACAAGGTGCCACCTTCCCCAGGGAAAATGCAAGAAGGGAAAAGTTTTAAACTCTTTAAAAGCCCTCCTAGCAGAAGCTATCTGTGAGATTAACAATCATCACATCACCCTTGTTTCTGGCCCAAACAATGTAGTGGGCTCTGCTGGAATCAGACCATACCTGTGAAATGGGATCAGCGGTTTGTACTCTTACCCTTCAGGAGGGCTTTCTGCTACTGGGATATGGCTTGGATTTTGCCAGCAAGGCGGGTTGGGAGGGAGGTGCATGCATATGCCATACAGAGGAATCCTTTCACCCACCCTGAAATGCACCTACCTCTCTGAGGTGGAATGCTTCAACTGTTTAACAGCACACAGCATACTCAATCACCTAGGGCTTGTCTTTGCAGGGACGCTGATTTAGCATGGTAGTATCGATGCAGAGGTGCTGATTTAGTGCTTCTGGTGAAGACTCATTAAGTCAAGGGGAGAGCATTCTCATGTCGATGTAATTACTCCACCTCAACGAGAGGCAGAAACTATGCCGGCAGGAGAGCATCTCCTGCTGACATAGCGTGGTGTAGACACCACTTTAAGTTGATGTAAGTTACGTCGCTCAAGGGGGTAGGTGTTTTTTTTTTTTTCCCCACACCCCTGAGCGACGTAGCTTACGTTGATTTAGGAGGTAGGGTAAACAAGACCTTAGAATAGGACATGCAGAAGAAAACATGGTCTAACTGGAATTGATGGAGGTATTTAGGTAGGGAGAATATATTTTCCCAAATTGAAATTTAAACAGACTACTTGGGCTAACACTTGTACCCTTACAAAATATTTCACTGCATACTTGATGACCAAAGGTGCCCTCTGACTTTATGCTAAGGCAGTGGTTGGAATGTCTCACAGCTAAATCACTCTCATCTTTCCTGAAGGAACCTAGGTTTTCCTTAGAGGTCTTCTCTGCAAGTATTAAGCACAGCCCACTAGATCACAATCCAAGATGGCACCCCGGATAGTTATTACCATTATAAAAGCTGAAAATGAAAAATAAAGCAGTTTCAGATTTAACAGGTGATACAGTTTCAGTAATTCATGACCTTCTGGTATACATGAATTAGATTGCTTGAATTTTCTCTAAGTATTCCATTCAATTTGCAGTATGCCATAGATTTTAAAAGCCATTCTAATGATCTTCCTAAGTAATCTGCAAAAAATGTTGCAAGTCAGGTGTGGGTCAAAAGATAAATGTAAGTGAGAGATATTTTGAAGCAATATGCCCTGGTTTACAAGTTTAATTTCTTGATGTTATTTGCTGTGGACATAGTGGCAAAATGAGGACAGACACATGCATGGGATTAAGCAGCAGGCCACAACTTTTATTAAATACTGGGGAGGGGCACTACCCGCCCACCACCCATACTCTCCTACACCTGGCATTTAATTGATTCCATTCCGAGGGTTACAGGGCTCCTTACCATATAACCCATAACGGGCTCCTGATCATATAACCCATAATGCAGGGTAGGCTCTGGTCAACCTACACCCCCCCTCACTCTCCCTCCCAAGGACTCAGCTCTCTCTCTCCGAGTCCTAGAATCCTTCTCCCCACGGGGACAGAGGGTGTAGAGGTGGGAACCTGTGCCCGCGAGGGCCACAAGGTTTCACCCTATCACATGAACTTAAGGCCCAACAACAAAATTTGAGGTCTTTTAACACTGGGAGCTGTTAATTTTATTCCCTATCTGCACTGGAAACTGACCACTTGTTGCAACGAATAAACATCTCCACCTCAGTACCTCCGTTAGATACTAAGCATGATCCTACTCAACCCTCTGTGGCTTGAAGGTGCTGAAAGGAAGGCAAAAAACTGACTGGTGCAAAAAATTCCTTCCTGCTCCCCTAAACAGGCTAGACCCGCAGCATCTGTCAGGCCAAGTTCCAATTCCTAGTTCACGGTGGGCTGCTCAAACAGAGCCGAAAGAGGCTCCACATGGCCCCTGTGCTGGGCTAAATCCTGGGAGCTGGGGAATCTTGGCCAATCAGTCCCCCTCTTCCCCAGCTGGCCAATGGGTGCTAGAGATGCCCCTGAGGAACTACCTTGGCGAGTGTCTCCCTCCCTTTCACCACTGGCCCCATCAAGTTCCACTACCCATTGATGTAGGTGGGTGGCATTTCTCATACCACGCTGGTAGGGTCTTTGTCCTTCAACACCTCTTAGATTAATACTCAGAGATTTTTAAAAGAGTTCAGCTAAATGAGATCTTTCTCAGAAAGGCAGCATAGTCTAGTAAACCAATGCAATGATGACACACAAAATATGAAGCTTATTAACATGACAGACATCTGCACATCTTGGCATAACTTAAGTTTAAGCCTTTAAAACATGTCGAACACCAGATGTTGTTTCTGTGTTTCACACAGAGCAGACAGACTGAGTTGCTAACTTGCTAGGCTTAACCACAACCTCTTGCTAGAGCTGTAAAGTAACTTTCTCTTACTTGTTTTCGTCTATATGTTATGCCTATAAATTTGTGAGAGAGAGAGAGACAGCAGATCAAGCTATATTATTTGATACAGTCTGGTAAGATAGAGTGTTATTACTAGATAAAGAAATCTGAACAGGTGTCCATTATGATTTAAGAAAC
The DNA here is from genome assembly GCF_027887155.1 of Malaclemys terrapin pileata. NCBI lineage: Eukaryota > Metazoa > Chordata > Testudines > Emydidae > Malaclemys > Malaclemys terrapin. The sequence goes on from NC_071509.1 coordinate 98,722,519, forward strand.
CATATCAGAAAATTAAAGCTGTCTCAAGGCATTCTGTAACAGGCCCTTTCAGTTTGAGGAAGTTTTGTGACTTGGCCAACCTTATCACAAAATATTGCAAATAGTTCAGACCATGTTTGTCTATTTTAAATTGAAATGTGATCAATACGATATATATAACTGATCTTTAATAAAGGTATAAGCAAACGAAGTATTTGTATTAAAGAAGCCAATTCATTCAAATGGCATGTCGAAAAGGCAAAATGAAGTGCAAATCTTTAAGGTGAACCAACCAACATGTTATAAAGCCATAGAGCCTGATCAATTGTATGATTGGCAGTTGCACAGAGAGAATTTTGCATATAAAGTGTTCCTGCTAACCCTATCACTGAGTTGTAGGGAACAACTAAGTACTGATCCAAAGGTGTGTAGAGCTTTTTTGCATGATTTAATTAATTGTGATCTCCTATTGGTGACTGATCAAGCAAATAAGTCAAATGATTTTAACTGCTGCATGATGAACTCCTACACAAGGATGGAACCATCAAATAGTATGAAGAGATTTGACATAAAAACTCTCTTCTAACTTCAAAATGGTCCTTTCTGAAAACAGCTAAAAGTGCTGATGGAAAGAACATGAAATTGTGCAAAGTTGGCCAGAGGACCACACAAGATAGAAAGTAACTTGCCAAAGTAGGTTGCTGACCAGAGCTAAACCAGCAAGTGTTCAATGTATGGCCAGGTTTACACAAAATGGAATGGGGCACAAGATGTTTTGCATGAAGATACTAGAATTTTCCAAACACAGTTGCAGGAACCCATAAAGGAGATGCCTCATTTTTTCATTAGATATTGAGAATGGACACAAATCATACCCGGGATGGTTATGTCAAATCTTTGCCAGAAGCATGGGTCACTTTCTGATTGGACCAGGGCAACTTTGCTAAGAAAAGAACAAAGCCACACTACCCAGCAGAAAGTGCCCTGCATCATTCCACACATCATTCCCTGAAGCTAAAACATCTGGACAAGAATGTGAAAAACATCTGGACTGTGAGCAGGACGGTCATTACCTGGCCAGGAGACCATCCCATGGTTGGAAACACTAAACTCTTGTCTTTCAAAGACCTACCTAGGGAGACTGCTGTGAAATCCAGAAAGAGAATGGGAACATGGTTGTCATTTGTCATGGTTGTCAAAAAAAGCAAACAGGATGTTAGGGATCACTAAAAAGGGGATAGAGAATAAGACTGAGAATATATTATTGCCCTTTTATAAATCGATGGTACTCCCACATCTCGAATACTGCGTACAGATGTGGTCCCCTCATCTCAAAAAAGATATACTGGCACTAGAAAACATTCAGAAAAGGGCAACTAAAATGATTAGGGGTTTGGAACGGGTCCCATATGAGGAGAGATTAAAGAGGCTAGGACTCTTCAGCTTAGAAAAGAGACGACTAAGGGGGAATATGATAGAAGTATATAAAATCATGAGTGATGTGGAGAAAGTGGATAAGGAAAAGTTATTTACTTATTCCCATAATACAAGAACTAGGGGTCACCAAATGAAATTAATAGGCAGCAGGTTTAAAACAAATACAAGGAAGTTCTTCTTCACGCAGCGCACAGTCAACTTGTGGAACTCCTTACCTGAGGAGGTTGTCAAGGCTAGGACTATAACAGCATTTAAAAGAGAACTGGATAAATTCATGGAGGTTAAGTCCATTAATGGCTATTAGACAGGATGGGTAAGGAATGGTGTCCCTAGCCTCTGTTTGTCAGAGGGTGGAGATGGATGGCAGGAGAGAGATCACTTGATCATTGCCTGTTGGTCCACTCCCTCTGGGGCACCTGGCATTGGCCACTGTCGGTAGACAGGATACTGGACTAGATGGATCTTTGGTCTGACCCAGTACGGCTGTTCTTATGTTATGTTCTTTATGTTCTTATTTGTCTTGAGAAACCAGTAATTGAAATTTTGAAGCTGAACTGAAGAACCCACCTTCATACCAGTTCCTACTGATAAGCAAAATGATTTGTATACGTGTGTTTACCCAAGCGATAATTTGGTTACATAAAACTAAATGTGTATAAGAAGTAGGAACGTGAGTTAAAACCCTCTGAATGATTACAATGGATGATGTACACTAGCATTTCACTAAGTTTAATTTTAGTTGTCAAAAAATTACAGTGAATCACTAACTCAGTTTACAGTGTTGAGAGACTGGAGAAATTCATTACGCTAACTAAGCCTAGTACTGTATATCTGTAGCAGGAAACTGTGCTTTCCTATAGCAGAAGTTAGCTGTGAGACAGCCTGGAAGTTTCAGAGTTTATCTAGAAATCACAGAGATTTTGTGGTCAAGAGAATTGACAGTTTCTCAGATAAAAAGAGGAAGAAGCTTTGAATCATGATGTAAACTACAGCTTTTGCCTCTATCCGAATCTTTGGTTAAATTGACATAAGAGTTCACAGTATTGCTGAAACTCTAAAGAAATCAGAATAGCTTCAAAATTCTTGCCTGAATACTATATTGGGTTTAATATGCATGTATAAGTGTCAAAGCTTGGCTATGAGTATCATCTGAACTGACATTTTGATAATTAAGTAGCTTGTCTAAATTTCTAAATACTACTTTAAAATCGTTTGGTTGATCTTATACAAGTAGTCCCATAAATTCACATAAGCTTGATAGGAAGTAAATAAGAATCTATAGTCAAAGATCCACAGGTCTAGACTGATACTAAAATCACCTGCCCAGTCTAATACAGAACTTGGATAAATAAGACCGTGTATTAATTAAAATGATTTATTATCTCTTGTATGCACTGTTATTGTAGCCATGTTGGTCCAGGATATGAAAGACACAAGGTGGGTGAGGTAATCTTTTATTGTGTAAAAGATATTACCTCACCCATTTTGTCTCCTTTAGATCTTGAAAATTTTAACATCCCATGTAGAATTCAATTTCTGAATTCATCTATCCTTATTTTGTTTTCTGTAACTTATTTGCTTTAAAAGTTATTTTGGCTAATAAAACTCAAATTTAAAATAATTCTTCAGTCTGCATTTTAGCTAAGGAACACAGATCCAAAAGAAGAAAAATGTAGTAGAAGTAACTGGTTAATTTAACCAATGTGTGTTTTTAAAACCTATCTTTCTCATACCAAAGCACAGAAATTAGGAGATGTTAGTCCACAACTGTAGTTCTGGCATGTCACAAACTAACTGCATGGTATCGGGCAATTAATTTCAATTTCCTTTGCCATTTTTTAGAAAAATGACACATGGTTTAGGAGCACAAAGTTTCCTATGTAATTTTGTGCCTGCATTTGCACATAATGATTGCAATTGCATATGCAAATCAAGCATTTGTGCAGAGATACTACTTAACGAGTGTAGCTAATGTAACGCTAATTTTTAAATAAAGACACTATCACTCATTCACAACAGGTAAGCCAATATTTGTTCTAATAATATTAATTCATGTAGCTAAAAGAAAGATCTTTGAACTGATTCTCCAGTATTCTTTCCTATGAAGTACTAATGCAAACCTGACTTGAGTAGATTAACCAACTACCAATTCTCATTATTCCTATTTGAGTGACCCACAAAACCACAGGAATACATGATTAGAATGTTCTGCATCTCTCAACCATCTTTACAGCCATTAGTCACTATTGCCCCAGTTTGTTCCTTAAAACTGATTATCAGTTCTCATTACATATTTGCTGTACAAAGAAAACACATTCCACAGTAGCAATGTAAACATTGTTCAACACTCTAGAAATGAAACTGTATTATCACTAACAAATTAAATCTACCAAAACAAATTCTCAATACATGCTTGTAATTTAATGACATCAGGATGAAGCATGAATCAATCTTCACACTTGAATTCATTTTAAGTTTAATTATCTAAATAGTTTATCAGGACAGTGTTTTAGTCATGTCCCCAATTGGCAAGTTCAGGGCTATTTTAAATACAAATGAGCTTAGAGAAAACACATGGTAGTTATTGTTTGCTTTGATGTTGTTAAGCAACTGGAAGTTTATCAGGTTTCTTCAGCCAATTAATTGCCCATCCTGCCTTAGCAGAAAGCAAGATCAATGGGTCAAAGCCTCAAATAGCTTTAAACCTTGTGCAAAGGGGCTTTGCGTTCTACTATCAAGAGATAGGGCTCAGATAGATAATTCCCACAGACCAAGTCTAGGTTAAGAATTCTTTCTGCATTTGTACTTTGTTTCTTTCACTTTAGAAGAAACATATTCTACAGATGAAAGCAATCCAGGCACTCCTAAGGTAGGAATCTGTCATCATATCTAAAAAGAAACAGTGACAACCTATTGTAATTCAATATATCGTGCTGTGTAAAAGATGGAACAGAGGACATATGAAAGAAACATATCATTTTCCCCTTCCACAAACATCATACCTGTAACAGCTCTATAGCCATGTGCATTAATTTGCTCTCCAGTAATGACTCCTGACTTTATTAGCTTTATATTTTTTTAAAAAGTGGAGAGATGAGCAGGGCATTACTTGAACTTAAAGACAGGTCAACTAAGCAAGAACTAGATACTTTTCACAGGAATTGGTTGCATCAGTTAATAAAGCTATACAAATCCTCACACATTCATTTCTCACAAAGATCCAAGTATCACATTTCACTTCTCCTATGTTATCCAAACAAAGAAAAAGTATGGCCCTGAATTGGGGTGACTAAAAATAAGTTTTTTGCAAACAAATGAAGACAAAACATCTGTACAATATAAACTCTATGATTTTAGTTTGATAACACGTTTAGAACAAGTTAGGCTTCAGAGAATCAAAGATGACATCTTGGGTAAACCCACTTCACTGCGTCACAAATGTAATCTCATCTTGAATGTCTCCAGGTTTGCCATACCTACCGGTAAACTCTTCCACTGACAAACTGACTTCACTAACATAGTTTTTACTAATTTCCAATTTACGATTTTGTTTGTTTTTACTAACCACATAAATGCTGCCTAATATGAGGTATATGTGACAAAATTATACTTTGATTGCTGAACCATCTCTGATGTGCAAACAGCGCCATGGAATATCAAAACATCAATGAATGTTGTGATTGAGACCAGCAGAGAAGGGGTTAATATAAAGCCATTGTTCTTTGATTTAACTGGTGTCCAATTAAAGAGAAATCATTTCCCTCCACCCCTTTTTGGAGCATTATGCTTTAAATATTTATTTGGAGTGATGTGTCCACCATCTCTCATCAGAATAATGTCTAAAATTAGCTTCTTCAGCTTCCTACTCTAAATGACTGACTGATACATCCTCAATATCACAATTAAATCTGAACCCCCTTACGTTTTTCAAACTCGTACCTCTCATTTTTCCTGACCTGTTTTACTTTGCAAGTAGAGATGTTAAACAGTTTAAAGAATTTTTCTTTAATTTCTAATCTCACTCAGCAAAAAGATTCTAGTCTACATTGTGACAGTTTCCCTAACAGACTGGATGCTGTACAGACAGCACTTCTATTTAAAGACACTTTTTTAAATTGCCCACTCATAACTCAATCTAACATATCTACAGTTATCAGTCATGCATTAATACATCTGCTTAGAAATCAGACTAGATAGCTCAAAGGTTTAAGAGGCTACAGTAGAGAGGGGACTCAGGCAGGGGACTCAAAATAAAGTATTTCAGTACAAACAGGCTTCACTTCCTATATTTCTTCCCTTTTTTAATGCTTTAAAAAAATAGCCTGTACTCCCACCATTCCAAACCTAATCTAAATATATTACAAAAGAAAAAGGAGTACTGTTTTAATCATTTCATTGGAAGTTTTGAAACGATGCACATCTGAAGTAAAAAAGCTATACACAGTTCTTTTCTTATTTGATAATTGGTGAGCTAGGGAAGACGTGTGTTGGCTCCATCAATCCACATTGATGGGTTTCCCAACCCTAATGTGACAGGCAAGGAGACATTAAGAATGTAAACCAACAGGTGCATAGAATTTTGGTGTCACATCAAATATTCCTCTGCAATTAGGGAATATAGATAGATAAACTTTCACTTGCAAAAAGACAGTTTAAAACAGTGTCTGGCATTGCAGCAAAGGTAGAAAATGTTAAAATAAACTTCCTATAAATAGCCTGTAGTCTGGTACCCTTAGTCACCAGCTGGGAAACTGGGGATAGATAGACTTACACACCCAGATTAGGTTTCTGTCCCCTTCTTCAAGGGTTTGTTCATTGTTTTCCTAAACAAAGGAAGAAAATTATACAAAAAGCAACACTAACAACATTCTGGTTAGAGATGAAGCCTGGGGTCCTCTGGCTTCCGGTAGCTACCCAATAGGGCCTTTTTGACCCCAGGGAAAGGGTTCCACAAGACCAACCTGCAGCCTCCTGCTCTATTCCCAGAAAGTATCCTCTCTCCTGGCTTCCCTTCACCCATCATCATAGACTCATACATGTCAAGGCCAGAAGGGACCATTGTGATCCTCTAATCTGACCTTCTGTATAACAAAGGCCACAGAACTTCCCGAAAGAGCAGATCTTCTAGAAAAACATCCAATGTTGATTTAAAAATTGTCAGTGATGGAGAATCTACCAGGACCCTTGATAAGTTGCTTCAAAGATCAATTATTCTCACCATTTACTGAGCTCTTCTTTATATTCCAGCTGAGAGTGTGGGCCAATCATAAGGTGCTGATCAGCTGATTCCCAGCAACTCTGCTGGGCTTCTCTCTGGGGTAGGGGTAGGGTCAATTGCTCCCTTCCCCGTCCCTCTTCCAGGGCTATTAAAGGGGAAGATTGCCAATTACATAGCCTAACATGAACAGTTTAACTCATAGTTTCTTAGAGAAGTTAGGAACAAAATGGACAACAATTCTCTTTTTCAAAGAGCAAGACATTCCAGAGACTAAAGTGGGGAGGATTCTTTGCCTGACCAATCCAAACAAGAACCAAAATTTTCAGATAAGAAAATGAGCAGCCTGAACTCCCAAATTCAGCAATCTGGGATGCATAATCTGTTTAGAAATATTCTCTCTCTAATAAATTGAGGAGGAAAAACTGCAGAGTCAGTGACTCCAAAATAAAAAAAAAAAAAAAAATCAGACTATTGGTGCAGTAGCAGCCACCAAGACTCACTCTTTTATGTGAAAACTGAAATCTGTAATTGTTGTCACCAAATTTTCCCATCTGGTAGAATATCTAAAGAACTTGCACATAACAGTTCTGTGGACAGAGTGAATGACAAACTTCATGAAAGAGAGAAAAGACATACGTAAATAGGGAAAACCCTGAAAGGGAGATGAAATCAGGAAACAATGATGGAGATAATATTACCTGGTAAAAAGACTTGAACTGAAAGAAAAAAAAAAATCTACTGAATCTAAGAAAAATAATGAGGCCTTGTGCCCAACTGAAGAAGAGGCTATTAAGACAAAGGAATTCAAGAGCATACAAGTATTACTAAAAACAAGGGGTTAAAATCCTGGTCCCATTAAAGTCTATGGGAGTTTTACTATTGATTTCAGTGGGGTCAGGATCTCATCCAAGACCTCAGACCACACTTACCTCAGGAGGGTCCCGGGAAGCATCTCCCTCTGGCTCTTAGGCATAGGGGCGGCCAGGGGGCTTTGCGCACTGTGTCCGTCTCCAGGCACTGCCCCCACAGCTCCCACTGGCCGCAGCTCCCAATTATTCTTTGAAATAAACTGATTAGAAGCCATTATTTTAGTACTTCAAGATGTCTTGCTGACATAGTCATCTCTCAGTTGCCTAGTTTCTTTACTAATTTTTAATGTGATCAATTGAAACGTTCTAATATGTTTAAAAATTAAAATTATATGAAGAGATGACACACACCAAGCTTACATCCTTGTGTTTTTATGAAGAATAGACAAGTCAAGGTTGTAGAGTTCATCATAACTAAGAATGATGATGAACAAAAATATTAAAGACCAGCTGATACCACTATTATTTATTATTAATCATACCTAAAATGTAAAACAATTAGTTTATTTTCAAATATATTCTCCATCATTAAAAGTCCTCTGTGTTTCCAGACTCAAACTATGATGCAGAATTAGATTAATGGAAAACACAAACTTTAACAAAGTCACTATATGATATCATCCGAGTTGTATATCACACACTAATATGTACTTGGTGGGTATATGTCTTTGAATAAAAAAAAAAAAGTCTCCCTGTGACTTGCTAGAAGTACTGCAAGGGCAGCTCAGCCTCAGATGAGTAGAGGGAGGGACTGTTCATGGATGAACCCAGATGGGCATAAAATAGAACGATCATGATCAGGGCCGGCTCTAGGATTTTTGCAGCCCCAAGCAAAAATCAATTTTGGCCGTCCCCCTCTTCCCCCCCCCCCCCCCGTTGTTTTTTTCTTTGAGAGAGAGGTTTGAGAGCCTGGGAGGGAGGGGGAGCAGCGGCGCGCGAATCAGCTGTTTCGCGCACCACGGCCACTTGGGATCTCCCCCTCCCTCCCAGGTTTGAGAGCCTGGAGGGAGGGCAAGCAGCGGCGCGCAAATCAGCTGTTTCGCACGCTGTAGTGCGCGAGCGGCAGCAGCAGAGGTGAGCTAGGGCGGCCGAGGCACATTTTTAGGGACAGCAGGGGCGGCATTCTGGCGCCAGCCATGCCGCCCCAAGCACCAGCTTGTTTTGCTGGTGCCTAGAGCTGGCCCTGATCATGATCCTGCAATAGTTATGCATGTGGGAACTTTGCCATACTATTCAAATGGGTAAATTTGCTCCCATGAGCATTTGCATGGTTAGTTCTATAACACTGAAAGGCTGCATGAGAAATCTACAAAATGGAGTCCAATAACTCACTTACAATCACCAACAACTTATTTACGAACTTGAATCACTGGTTATCCAGTGGGATATGGATTTAAAAAACGTATGTGAGCTACATTTATTTCTGAAACAGTTAGAAAGGGATGAATTGGCAATAAATAAATAAATAAATAAATAAATAAAACAAAACAGTGTCTGCCTTTGCGGAAAAGGTAGAAAATGCCAAGATAAATTTCCTATAAATAGCCATGAGCAGATTAGCTCATTGTTTCTTAGAGAAGTCAGAAAGAGGAGCTGAAGCAACGAAATAATACTTAAAGCATTTTCATACATAATCACTTGTAGCTAACCAAAATCACCATAACTAACAATGGTTTTCAGACACTTATTTGCTACAGAGTAATAGCTTTGAAGGTGAACTTGAAAATTACCTTAAATTGCATAGGCCACAGGCATTTCTCAATAGACACAACAGATCAAATCCCACAGGGTTTTCCTGGATGGGGTTGTGTGTGTGGCTCTCTCTCTCTTTTCTTTAGCATACTTTGGCCACACATGCATAGCTTGTCATACCATAAAAGTCTCACTAAATTTGAATTTACATGGTAACACTTTCCTCATTCTGTCCTCCATTTGTACATGAAACAACTTGAATGCATGGCTTTTATTCCACACAACCACTTACACGTGGGAATAGGAGGTTTGCATGCATTACTGCAATATACAAATGACAATGTGTAAAAATTATGCAGTGCAACTGCTTCGGCTATATGTTCAAAGTGTAGATGTTCAAAATAAATGTAGATCAAGCAGAAAAAACACTTATATTTACTGTAATCTTGAAAGGATAGCAAATTTGTTAACATATATGCTAATATGCAGTAGCATATGGATTAAGATATTCAGATGCTTGTAATAGATCCCTCAGTGACTTTACAATTTCCATTTTGCTACCAAGCTTGAATTTTGATACGTAGAACATTCGTTCATTATAGGATATTGAGTACAACAAAAATACTGAAATTTTACATTGTTCCTTTCCATTGAAGGTCACCAAAAGGTCATCAGTCATAATGTTTTAACAGTTCAAGTGTTATTATTTGCAAATAAAGAAATGTTTATGGAAAAATACATTATCGTCTTCCCTGAACAAATGGAGTTGGATATGAAATGAAGAAATAAAAATCTGAGGTCACAAGTTCCATTTATCAGATTTTAGCCAATAAAATTTCTATAAATATGTTTATGAGGTAGGTAAAATAGAAAAAAATTCAATGCTGCCAGCTAGGGAGACAAAATATGTGCTCATAGGAGATTGCAGGCAGCAAAAGAAAGTTTTTGATCATGGACTGGTAAGGAGAATTAGTGCTAAAACATCATAAAGAAAGCAAAACAGCTAATATAACACTTCCACAGCTTTTTAACAGCACAAGTGACTGTACGTTCTTGTTTCATCCTGCCACTTCCAACCTCCATCATTCATTCTCATCTGATGCTGCATTCTTTCCTTTACCTCCCTTATAGTCACCGTCCCTCGCACACACACACACCCCCAAAAAAAAGATTACAGGGTGCCAGAAAGAAAGGAGGCGCTGAGATGGCTATTATGTTATACATGAACAATGGAATATACCTCACAAGACTCTACATAGATATCTTGCAATGTATTTCTTCTTCAGCAGCCACATGAACATGCAAAAAAAAATTCATATACAGTCACTTTAGTCCAACAGGAAAGCATGCAAATAAAGTCTTTATCTATAAATATATTCAGGGAATAATTATGAAAGAAAAGGCCTATGCAGAGTAACTTATCAGTCAGAGATAATCCTTTACAACAACATGCAAAGATGTTGAGAAAGGTGAACAAGTAGTATAATATCTAAACTTCAGCAGGAAGGTATAGTACAAATCAGTATCAAGGGGTGTGTAAGGCCAGGAAGTTGCCACAGTAGTATATTTAAGGTTTTCAGATTAAGACATCCTTCCATATTCTAAATTTCTGAACAGGATTTATAGAAATTCCTCATTAACATAAAATTTTGGCATTTACAGATCACAGTGTAAGCGGAGGAACATCTTGCCAGGCAAGAACACTTTCATGGATTTGATGGACAATTATTTAATGCCAATAAAGTTACGGAATATTTTACCATGACAGTTGAAAATGTTTTGTCAGAGTGTTGTTTGTAAAACATTAGAGAGTTGCAGTTGCCACTCCACAGTAATGGTTTGAGACAGTTTCCTTTCTATGCCCAAATTTGACACCCTAACTTTCTCACAAAAACATCCATTCTTTTGGGCTGAAACATTTGTATGCTCAGTTAGTTTTGGATGAAATTTTGATACCCGTTCAGACAAAAGTATTTTCAAGTTATGGGCTTTAGAACAAATAATTTTTACATTTTAAAAATTGTTCTAAAATGTTTTGCTCCACTAATACCTCAAAATGGCTCCACCTAAAGACTCTAGAAATCTTTTACATTAGTACCAATTAAATATATAAGAAACAATTTTCAAAACTACGTAAGTACTTTGGAACTTAAGTCCCAGTTTTAAAAGTGACTTGGGCACTTAGGAGCCTAAGTCTCATTCTGAGTTAGGCTCCCGGTGCCCAAGTCACTTTTAAAACTGGTACTTAAGCTCCAAAATCACTTAAGTTGTGAAAATTTTACCCTAATGAGTAGGTTTAATTTTCCCTATAAATCTTTAGTTATCCCATTTCCCCAATCACCATCAATAAACGTTATCAATTACACATGGAACCCTTAGGACCTTTTAATTTCCATGGATTCTGATGTAATACAATGTCTCCAGGTGGAATTTATGGAAATTATCATCTCTGAGCACCAATGCAGCAGGAAAAGGGAAGGGCTAGTGTAACCCACACACCTCCTGGGTGTGGCGTTCTGTCCTATCTAGTGGCACCGAGACCATTTAAAGAGAAAGATAAAATGAGTCTGCTCCACAGCCTTAGCTAACAGGCAGTTGGCTTTTAGTTCCTGTGGTAGAGGCTCATGCACTAAGCTCCAGAGGTCCCAGGTTTGATCCCGCCCGCTGATGACTGGGGTCAGTCGGCATTACACTAGCACACTGTCCGTTATCCTGAACGACTACTTCAGTCTTCCAGAAACATACTACATCCACGTACCGCACTTTTTGATACACTTCCAACATGAGCTACATATTCTCTTGATAGTAACCCATATTCTACCTAATAATGTACAAATTACATTCTTACTTTACTGGAACCTTCTTCTCAGCCACAGATCCTCTTTAAAACTCTCCCTTCCAAAGACGACCACTACAACGAGTTCCTTCTTCTTATATACAAGGCAGATCAAAGAACTGTTTCTCCCATATTCTCACTATAGTCCAGCAATTACAGTATTTTCACATTTCGTCAATACACTATCTTCAAAAAAAACCATAATTGCTCATCCGCTCTGCTCTCCATACAAGTACAAACACTAACAAACAAAGACCCAGCTATCCACAGAAGATTCCCACCATGACCCCATGTACTCTACAAACAGTAGCGGTAAACCAGAGTTCTTTATGTAATTCTCCAGAAAAAATACCAAAATGTGACCACATCCAGGACAAAAAGGAATATTTATTGTTTGTATCCCAATAGTACGTAAAGGGCCCAGTTGAGAGTAGGGCACTATTGTGCTCAGTTCTGTATAAATACATAGCTAGAGACAGTCTATGTACTGAAGACCTTAGAGAACACAAACAGTAATAGGCACACAACAGAGAAGCAAAATGCAAAAGTAAACATCTTGTTACTTACATTAATTTTGTTTATTTAACAATTTCCTTCCCATATGTCCAGAATCTCTAGCCAGTCTGCTCTATCAATACAGCCTAAATACATCCTTCTTTCACTTCAGCCATTGTGAGTGATTCAACACCAAAGGAAAAATGGGGTTTACAAAAGTTTGAAAAGAACCTGAAATAGTTAAGGTAGGTGTTAATCTACCATGTGGGTAATGCACACCAAACCCATGGTACAGAGACAAAGAAAGTTATTCATGGAATCTTAGCTCTGAATTTTCAAACTTTTGTTTTCATTTCTCTCCCCCTCCCTCCATAAATTCAACCTTATTAATTTCCTGTGTTCCATGTTTTGTCTTTTCATGCAGTTTTTAATAAGGTTAAGGCTAATAAAGTTTTTAGCAGCAGTACCAACAATCAATATAGCCTTATATTTTCCCCCTGCATCTTGTAGTAAACATGATACATAAATGAATATCTATTTAGAGTTAATTACCCTTGAAATTACTCTTGTTCCATATGTAAAATTAAATGCCATGAATTGAATATATCAAATGTCAATTACAAATTAAAGAAAAATTAATCTGACTTTATCTGTTATACCTCATTCATACACTGTAATTGCCTATGTTGTCAATACATCTTTTTGTTTATTTGTTTAATGCCAACAGACCCCAGTTGTTGTCAAGGATTGAACCGAGGACTTCTGGAGTTTAGTGCATAAGCCTCTACTGCATGAGCTAGAATCCAAGTGGCTATTAGCTAACGCTATGAGGCAGACTCATTTTATCTCTCTCTTTAAGTGGTCTCAGTGCTACTAGATGGGACAGAACACCACACCCAGGAGTTGTGTGGGTTACATTTGCACTAACTGAATAGGCAGTTATTTTCTGTAATTCAAACAAGGGACTATTAGTCTAATTAAATATGAATGTAAACATTAAGATTCAGCAAGGTACCTAAGCACATACATAACTTAAGGCATGTAAGTACTCCAATGGATTACTCATTTTCTATAAGATACATATATGTACTTCACATATCTTGTTGAATCAAGGCCTAATCTTTTTTAAAACAGGTTTTCACTAATTTGAACCCTGATCCTACAAAGGTATGTGCTTAATTCACTGTAAGTAGCCCCAATGAAATCAATGCTAAATTCAGATTGTGCATAAGCCTTTTCAGGATGAGGGGCTTGGACTTTCCAATTCAAAACTAATACACCTCTACCCAATAACACGCTGTCCTCGGGAGCCAAAAAATCTTACCGCGTTATAGGTGAAACCGCATTATAAACCCCCCTGGAGCGCTGCTTTACCGCGTTATATCCAAATTCGTGTTATATTGGGCCGTGTTATATCGGAGAGAGGTGTACTCTGAAAGAATGAGATGCTCTTTGTGATAGGCAGGTTTGCTATATTATAACTTCTCTAAAGATGGGGAGAGACTTTGTCCTAGTTCTTCGCAGAGAAAGTCAAACTTTGCATCAGAAATCTTTGTGTAAATTAGTCATCAAATAGACTGGCGGCAGATATTTAAAGATGATAAACCCTGTGGGAAACACAATGACTCAAGGAATTGGAAACAGTAATTCTTTAGTCTCTAGATGATGGTTCATACAGAGTTCACAGTTTTAGTGAACAAGCATCACTCTCACCTCATAGCACTTTTCTATTATATGTAGCTAAGCCTACTTGGTGTGGCATTCTGTGCTGGCTAGGCCAGCTAGAGATGGATGAGCATACAACAGGCTTGGTTAAGAGAGCTGGGTCTTTTAGCTCACACTATTGCAGCTCATGTATTAAGATCCAGAGATCTCATGATCAATCCCCACTGCCAACGACCCACTGAGGGGCACCAGTATTACAAGCAGTGTCCCTTATGGGGAATTGAACTGGGAAACCTCTGAAGCTCAAGACATGCTTCCCTGGCCAGGGGAAGTATGTAAGCTATTCCTACTTGGTGTGGCACTCTATCCTCCTCTCGGGATGGGTAGGCCTACTGATGAGCCTACTGCAGCCATGGCTAACAGACGAGGGTCTTCTAGCTCAGGCAGGAGAGGCTCATATATTAAGATCTAGCAATCCCAAGTTCAATCCCTGCTGATGATGATCCACCCAGGCGTTACTGACTACTTTTCCTTGGTTTTCCACCAGCTCTGTTGCTAACACTGATTGAATATTGTCACTTTTAATGTTAACACGCTTTGCTTCACATGCCAAATCTGTAAAAAACAGATTTTAAAATTACAATAATTTTTCAAACAAAATGGAAATATCAATTTCGTACCTCCTTAGCTGCCCAGACTAGAGATCAGAATTCTGGGCTCAAAGTTGGGGGGAAGTGCTGGACTCTGTAACACAAGGCCCTATGTGTTTCCCTCGCCACAGAAGGCAATGTCACAAACACCTAAAACAGAAGGAGTGAAATTTCTGATACACCCTGAATTGATTCTGTCCTCAGTTATTAAAGGTGAAACACAGAACTCTGACATCAGTCCTCGTTGGGAGCAACATTTTTCAATTCACCTTGAAAATTAATACTTTTTAAATCACAAACTTTCTTTTTCTGCTTTGCAACTACCTTCTCCTCACTCTCCCATTTAAACATCAGGAAGCTAAAATAAATTACTCTAGGGAAATAACCTCCTATTTCTGATGAAACATCAGAATCAATAATTAAATGAAACACTTGGCCTCAGATTATAATTTCCTTGTCAGAGGGCGTACAAGACAGCCATCTGCCACTGCAGTATCATTGCTTCCTCCATCTGCCCTTGGCACTGTGGTACATTACAGAGCCCAGCAGTCACTGTTCTCTCTACTCCATAGTTCATTCTGCTGGAGAATGAATGTGAATTAGAAGAATTCAGAGGCAAAATTACTTGCTTTCAAGAATACTTCCAAAACCTGTGAAGTACAGAAGTTGCATTGTAGGAGTTATCTTATAGGTTAAAAGCTATGACCCTGATTCTCCACTGTGGATGGATGTGGTGAAGATCTGCAATTGTGGGGAGCAATTGTGGCTCCACAATCCTTGGCCCTGGCAGAAGAGAGAGCAGAAGGGGGCCTATTCTAACTGAGGCTTTGTCTATACTGGAACTTTGTCGGCAAAACTTTTGTCATTCGGGGGTGTTAAAAAACCACACCCCTGAACGACAAAAGTTTTACCGACGAAAAGCGCCTATGTGAACAGCACTTTGTGGGCAGGCGCCCTCTCCTGCCGACAAAGCTGCTGCCGCTCCTCAGGTGTGAAAGTTTTTTTGTCAGCAGTAGAACTCTCTCCTGCCGACAAACAGCAGCTTTACTGCATGCCTTTTGGCGGCATGGCTATAGCTGCATAGGTATGTCGCTAAAAGGTGCATGGTATAGAAAAAGCCTTAGATCAGTGGAAGATAAGACACAGTGGGCCTCTGCTTCAACATGGCACCTTCCCTGCTCACATCTCTCTTTTCTCCCAAAGTGCCCCCTCCCTCCCTTACGTAGTGGGTTTGGCAGACAGCTAGCATAAAAAGCAGCTGCACAGAAAAAAATTAATGTAAGTGACTTCTATGCTAAAAGCCTGATGCAAATACCACTGAGTCTTTCCACTGAATTCAGGGATCTTTGAATCAGACACTAAAAGCTGGAAAATACAGCTATCCCAACACAACACCAGTGTAATACTAAAAACAATTAAATAAGAAAGTATATTAGTCTGAATCTGTAAAAAGCAACAGAGGGTCCTGTGGCACCTTTAAGACTAACAGAAGTATTGGAGCATAAGCTTTCATGGGTGAATGCCCACTTCATCAGACACAAGGCTTATGCTCCAATACTTCTGTTAGTCTTAAAGGTGCCACAGGACCCTCAATCATTTACTAGTACATGAATGGGAGGCAAGATATGGGACAAGGTGCAACAGGAAGAGACCATACTTGAAACAGGCTGAACAACCACCACTTTGAATTACTAACCAATCAATTGAAACGCTTGGCAGTACAAGAAAATATGACATATTCCTACTAAGTGGCAGCACTCTCTGGTTTTCTAACTACTGGTTCTACAGTAAACAAACAAGGGTTATTGGACTAGAATTTCCAGATTTGTCTTGGCTCTGTGTTACACCAAAGAGTAAACATTTCCCTCCCACCCCCCCAAGATCACCTATAAAGGTGACCTTTTCTTCTAGTTCTTTTTAAACACTGAAAATATCTTGACTTTCATTTATCAGAGGGGTAGCCATGTTAGTCTGAATCTGTAAAAAGCAACAGAGGGTCCTGTGGCACCTTTAAGACTAACAGAAGTATTGGGAGCATAAGCTTTTGTGGGTAAGAACCTCACTTCTTCAGATGCAAGACTTTCATTGTCGTTAAATGGCTCTTTGGAAAATTAGCAATCCAGTGAGATTAGGGTATCACAAGAGACTGAAAGCAGAGCAAGTAAGAGAGGAAAGGCTTTTTAGTTAAACTATTTAAAAGCATGGGCCAGATCTTCAGCTGGTAAAAATTGGCACTCCCCCATTGACTATATATGCCATCTGAGAATCTGGCTCTCTTTTTTGTTTTTGTTGATATCTATTTAATTCAAACTGCTGACTTGGGAGAACTACTTTTTTGTGAAAGATACATTCCAACACTCTCTCAATGGCTATAAAATTTCCCATCCCAATTATACAGTTCTCCAAGGAGCCATCCCAATAAAATAGAGATGACAAGGCTTAATACTCAAGTTACACATAGAATAAAACAAAAAACAAGCAAGGAATGAAACAAAACAAAAAAAACCCTACTTTTAAGCCTTCTTTGCATAGTCAAAAAGTATTTCACTTCTAAAATACTTTTTTGCCCTTCTGTGGTAATCTCTTTCAAGTCTCCAAAGTCAACACTGAAGGGAGAACATTACTACCACTCAAAGCAATTTTGAGAATTTGATGACAGCTTTGACACATCCCTCTTTCCTGAGCAGCCTTTCACTTTTAAAAAAGTAAAGCATAGTCACTTATGAAAGCTTCAAGTGGGCCAGCAATGCTCATCACTCAGCAATTCATCACACAACACTGATTTGCCTAATTAAAGTCATGCTGGAGTAAGTGATGGACCGTTTTGTTCAGATTTCCATAGAAAATCTCATCAGAACATGAAAAACCTTCCTACATTGCTAAGTTACAATGTATAACAACAAAAAGCCTTTATAAATGCACTATTAGAAATAGATAACTTTCAAGATTAGAAAGACAAAAAGAATGACTTGATTCTGCCTTTTGATTTGTATTCATTTGGTTTCAAGATTGACTTAACTCCTTATCACTACAAACCCATAATCAGTAGAGCAGGGATTGACAACCTTTGGCACGCGGCTCATCAGGGTAGCACCCTGGCAGGCCGGTCCGGTCTGTTTACCTCCCGCGTCTGCAGGTTCGGTGGATCGCGGCTCCCACTGGCCGCAGTTCGCCGTCCCAGGCCAATGGGGACTGCGGGAAGCGGCGTGGGCTAAGGGATGTGCTGGACGCTGCTTCCCGCTACCCCCATTGGCCTGGAGTGGTGAACCACGGCCAGTAGGAGCCGTGATCGGCTGAACCTGCAGACACGGCAGGTAAACAAACCGGCCCGGCCCGCCAGGGTGATTACCCTGGCGAACCTCATGCCAAAGGTTGCCGATCCCTGCAGTAGAGTCTATCAATTTTTTTAATAAAACAATTTCCCACTAGTTACGGTGTTAGAACTGCAGGATACGGGGTGTTACATAAAAGAAAACCTTTTACTGTAAAGTTTACAAAGAACTATCTAGATTTTTATCCTCCTTCCCAACTGCCATGGAACATTCCTTCATGGTGACCTATATCCATACTGGGACCCTCTTTTCTATAATGGGACACCCTCCCTTTCAATCTTCCTGGGATCTAACAAGTACCTCACTTTCCATTTATCACCATGGGAGGGATTGGGTGGTCAAGACCCCATCCCAAGGTTGAGAACTACATTCTATACTATATCAAGTTTGAATGACTGACAAATTAAAATTAACCTGTCACATTTCAGATTTAATTCACAAGAGTCTGGACTCTGTGTAGGAATATGACCAATACATAATAGGGGATGGATGCATGTAACATGAATGAAAAGTGACCAGTTTGGAAAACAGTGTCACATGTTGAAAATGTATGTATAATATTAGAGCTGAGCTGATTCTGAGATAGCCAAAAATCTGGATAGAATAAAAAATGTAGCAATTTCAAATTCAGTTAAGCATTTGTGGATTCAGACAAGAAAACTGTACAACTTGTGTTAGTATATCTAGTAAAGAGCCAGTTTCAAGAATGTAGATATCATGGTTATTTATGTGAGAAGATAACTTAGAGCCAAAATTCTGATGTATCAGAAAAGGCTTATTCAGACCATAAGCAATCATTTTTATCTTGTGACGGAGTTTTAAAGGTGTGCTGGGGAACAGGGAATGTGACATCAGTCTTAACACAGAAACCAGGATTGTCAATTCCAAAGGCATCTTTTGTAAATGTACCTAAGTGACAGAGTTAAGATGGAGACTGGCCCCAAACTGAGAGGGTGTGTTCTAGCTCACCATGAATCATGGAAGGATTCTGCATGGGAACAACTTGGACTTCCAAATAAGTCTCTAAGAAAGGGGGTATGGCGTTAAGGTTGTCTATATTCTCCTGTAACATTATCAAAGGTCACTAATCTGAAGGTCCAGACTAGCTGTGCACACAGAAACACTAAATCAGCCAACTAATTTTAAGCATCTAAGTAATTCCAATTATTTCAGTGACTCGTGCTTAAAGTGAGGCATATATCTAAAAACCTTGCTAAATCAGGACCCAAGGCCCAGATTTTAAAATATATTTAGTCATTGCTGTAACATCTAACTGATTTAGGAGCATAAATCTCATTTTCAAAAGCAATTTAGGCAAATAATCAATGGAATTTAGGTTCAAAAGTGCCTAAATCACTTTTTAAAATGAAATTTGTGCTCCTAAACAAGTAAGGCATTGCAACACTGAGTGCATCAATGCCTAAATACTTTTAAAATTTTTGTACTCTAGGGTCTAGGTCATCTCTATATTAGAAGGGGATTTGGGGATAAATAGAAAGAGCGTAAGAATCAAGCTGTTGTGTACAGTTTCTTACGATAATTTCAACCTTAATGCTCCCTTTGTGGCTTTTACATCAAGAAAAAAGATTATAACTGCCCAATTAAGAACATGAAAACTATTAACATAAAAACCAAAAGAAAAGGCATCAAATACAAATGCTTACATTGTGTTTTTATCAATGTAGAGTGGCATTTTGGAAACAGATCAGAAGTGCTCAGCATTTACCTAACACCCCACTCATGAGTTTTATACTGCAGTCCATCACAGAAGTATCCGAGTACCTTCTACATAAAATCAATAGTGAAATCATTAGTGGATGTCACAGATTCTTTAGTACGCCTACCTTTTTGAGGGTAAAAGCTCTGCTTGAGGTAGGTTTTTAATTTTAAAATAATTTTAATTACTTTTTTGCCTGATTGGTTAGCACTGGATGGTAGAAGGAGGTGTCAATATTGTGTGTTTCATTCTTACAGTGGAAATAAAAATGTGTATCATAAAAATATTTCTATAAAGAAATAAAAGAAATGCAAAATCAATGGGACCTTTAGATGTTCATCAACTCTAAAAAATAGGCCACACATTTTTATGCTTAACTTTAGGCATTTAAAGTTGAAAATTTTAGTAAAGTTTTATAATGGAACCTGGCTGAAATCTGAGCTTTATAGCTAAACCATGGCTTCACAATCTTGTTTATGTAAGTTGTATGATCACATATTCCCTACCTGGCAACTAGTTAATTGGAGTAATATATTGAAGTTTATTCTTTATATTTAGGTCTATTGGCTGAAGACACAGAAAGTAGTGTTAGTAGGCAATATTCTATCACTTTACCATATGTGTCTTACAACTGGTGAATCCAGTTTTGATATTTAGGTCTGATAGTAACAGAATATAGTGTGGCATTATTGTCTAATTATATTTAATACTAAGGGAGCCGTGCTACTTTTGAATTAAAGTGTTGACTTATTTTATATCTTCCTTTTCTATTTCAATACTGGGAACAAGCTATTTTCAGATGTTTCTATACAATAGTTAGGATAATGTTCTCTGCCATCCCTGCACAAATTATCTACATATCTGAATTACTCTGTAAAGGGGCATTCTCTCTACGACGATTGATGATTTAAGAATTTATTGGAGAGAATGGAAATCTATTTTCTAAAATCTGGTGTGTGTGTGGGGGGGGGGGGGGAGAACAGACTCATTTTTTCCAGTATTGTATTAATATTCACAATATTAAGAGCAAAAAAGTTTTACATAAATGATTGTATGTTCCCCACCAGCAGAAGAGAAGCTTTTAAACATTATCAGAAAACAATCAATCTAAATGTCCTACATGAAAACCAGACAGCATGAAATTGCAGCTATAAATGCATACCTCCCGTATGTAAGTGTTTTTCCCCTGACAACTTCTAAGTTAAATAAATTGCAAAATGTTATGTTGCACAGGAATTGGTTTTCTGTTGAACATATAGTCATGTAACATTTAAAATACTTATCCGTGTAAGTTGTATTCTAAATCATAATCCCAGATAGATGCATGATCCCAGGCTTCAGTATACATTTATTTACTTCCTGAATCTGTTCCATTCACTATCCAATGCAAACCAAGGCCTGGACTCACAAACACTTACACATGTGTAACTTTATGCATACTAGTAGTCCCACTGAACTTTTCAAATGCTTAGTTGTTGACCTATACCAGGACTTCCAGGCTGATAACATTCCATTTTAGAAAAGATAAACAGCAAAGGAAAAAGTTCTTGACTTAGCATAGCCTGTTTCAATAAACTTTTGAACATAAGCAGCTAAACAGGTAAACTTGTAAAAGCTATGTGCACTATAAAAAGAAATGCCAAATGACAGTGTAGTTATAATATCCTCAAATTCAAAAGACAACCATTATGTTTCCATGATGAAATGATTCCTTGTCTTTTCATGAATAAGGTGTCCTACAAACAGTCAAAACAACATTTATTGAAGGGTGTTTTCTCCACTAAAATTTACTCAAGGCTTAAGGTATGTAATCTCTTGAGAAGCCTTTCTAGAAAAGGCAGAAAGCAAATCATCATATGCTGCTATCAAAGCTAGGTATCAATCACAAAAGTTCACTGGTGCCTTCGCTGCCTTGCAGCAAATCAAGGTAATCTACACTACAGTACAAAATCTTCACTGCAATGCAGTACCACAGTACTTCTCAGTGACACATTACATTTTGGTTTAGAGTACTGATAAAAATAAGATTGCTTCTTACATTGAAGGATTTGAATAAAGTCAGTCAAAAGAACAAACTAATTAAAGACACCAAACTCAGAGCGACATCCAGTAAAAAACATTCCCGCAAGAAATCTCCCAAACCACAGAATATATAAGCACTGGTGTGAGGTTTGATATGCAATACAAATAACTCATAGGCCTCCCTTGCCTAATTAAATCACAAACCCATCTCCTGAAGAGGTTAAAATGTAAATGAAAGCTTAGGCTTGGCAAATCCCATCAGATTGTCAAATATGGATATTAGATAGGTACTCCATCTGTTCCTGCAGCTATATGAATATGCAACGTGACTGACACTGCAGCACCTGCATTCACGTGGCGGAATATTACAAGTAAGCAGTTTCTAATTATAATTAAATCAGGAAAAAAAGTTTTGAAAGCATCTAAAACAGACTTCTTGCTATAAATTGTTTGCTTATGAACTCCATACACTGACAGTTCACATTTCCCATCCTTTAAGTTTTGGGATGGAATAATTTTACAGCGTACATGTGCTGTGCTTATCAATTACATCAAATGAAGTGATTTTTGAGAGCTAATTTCAATATAGTCTACATCTTGGTCATAGTTAACATTTGTCTGAAAATAAATTTCCAATGCACCCTAACATTTTTGTTTTTGGATCAAAGCTAGATAGATAGATAGCACTGTAATGCTAGCTGGTAATTTTAACCTGACTTTTGCCTACAGATGTAACAAGGCAGATAGATGATGGATATGAACATGGAAACAAAACAGAGAAAACAATGTTACAAAAAAGGGGAAGAATTATCAGCTTCCTATCTTGGGTTTTAGTCAAACTTTAAGCCAAATTGTTGTTGATTTGTCTAGAACTGATCAGCAAAAGATACATGGCAGACTGTGGACCCCAACAAGCAAGCGTGGCTCCAATTTCAAAGTGACTGCACAAATATACAGAAATTCATATCAAATGCATGAAAGATACTTCTGCTGGGAAACTAGAGTCAGTACAACTTGGTGCAGTGTTATGAAAATAAAATTACACCTCATACGAGGAGAGATTTCCTTTACAGTTGCCATCAAAATATCAATACTGTTGCTTTTCTATTATTAGTACACTTTATTTTAGTTAAAATTATTTTAATGTGATAAAGTATTAGGCATGTTTGATTAAAAAAAAATCTAAGTTACCATTACAGATCTCTGTGAAATACTTAATATTCATAAAAGGTAATACTGAAAGCTGAAGTTTCATAGGTTGCCTCAGACCCCCAGCTAAAGCAAAGGAGATTTCTGCCAAATACAAAACAGATGTACTGTTGTATGGACAGATCTCTAATGAGCTGAACAGACCTTCACATTCAGAGAGCCTTCTATCCCTTTAAAATAATGACACGGTAATGTCTAATCCTAATGTTGAGTTGTTTTTCCTAGTCTGATTTTAGTTGCAATTCTAACCACATTCTCTAATTTTCCTTTAAAGGAAAGAGAAAATGAGTTTGAAGTTATTTTAATGTTTGCCACTAGCCAAAAACTGGCTGAACAGATGAAAAAACATTTTTTTTTTAAATTAGGACACTAAAGATTACAGCTGTGCAGGCACTAACTTTTCTGCTCCGGAGACCCAAGTTCTAAGCTAGACTCAGACAACAGGTGGAAAAACAAACTTTGTCACCTCATTTTTCTTATAAAAATCCACCACTGAACAATTCACTATGTTTGGCAGTTTCCACTCAAGAGAGCCCAAGACTGGAATAACAGAAGCATTACAAATCAAGGCAAAGCTGCATGGAGGAAATATGCACAGGCCTTAACTATACTTGGCAGGAGCCAGTGATTTCAACCAGTATCACTTTCACGAGCACCAAATTCACTCAAATGTTAAATACGTTGCACTGGAGCTGACAACTCCTTTAGTAACTTCCAATCAAATATAACATGAAATAGCAGAGTTACAAGTCTCATATGAAGAGGAAGACAACACTACTGAACCTCAAACATAGGAGAATGGACGGGCAGCACTATAATGGGGGAAAAAAAAAAAACAGGTGAAGAGTGGGTGGGACTACAGTAAAAAAAAAAAAAAAAAACCTTCTCACAAAAGGCAACATCTGCTCAGGCTGGTATTACATAAATAAAGGCTCTGGTGCACAAAACATTTCAAGTAATACTCAGATTACAGTGAGAGGAACAGATATTATATATATTCACACACACACAAACTAAAACACTTACAAGAATAAACAGACAGATTGGATTTATGTGGCTCTCCAATATGAAGCAGATGTTCCATTCAATTTCAAGGCACAATTAATTTAAAATAAACAGTTAAACAAAAGGGCTATCACCTTCAACATGGGGTATGTATTGTACGTTTCCCTCATCCAATAAAGTTAGGAAGTAGTTATGCTTTTCTATAATACTTTACAATCCTCAAATTGTCCTTACAAAGAATCCCACAAATGCTAGGTAACTGCATATGAAGAAGGATGTAGGATCCTGATGAAATAAAACCCAGAGGTACCAGTAAGATCCACTCAGATACCCTATCCTACATATCTGAGAGTGCTCAAATAAAGATAGGTAAATGATAACATTATTTTGCTTATGTTTGCCTGTGCAAATAAAATATTTGGTTTACATTTTTTTAATCTGTCAGAATCACCAGGCTGTCAAAGCAGGTGTTTTTAGGTTACAGGAAAAGGTTATGTTTTCACCGTGCCCTTCAAGTCACAGTGTGTCAGAAAAGCAGCTGATGTGGGAAAGACTTGGAATAATAAGGGTGAAATAAGAGTAGTAAGAATGGCTACTAAATGCCAATCATGATTGGGAAAGAGTAATGTACCAATACCTCTTATCTGCATACCTAATAACTCTTATTGCCTCATTAGAATATTGCTTTCATTTTTCATTTTCAATAAACTTGTTAGTTTTAAAACCTAATCGGATGGACAACAAACAAGAATTCACTCTAGCCCTAGCAATCTATGTAACATAAGCATCTGCCTAATTTTAAATTAATAGGAAAACTCACATGTTAAAGACCGGCAATGTATTTAAGTACCTTACTGAACTGGGGCCTCAAATCACAATAGGCATAAAATACTGTACATTCTTTTGTATACTAAATAACCAAATAAAATAAACATACAATAAAATTGCAAATGTTTAATATCGTTCTTGTGCCCTTATTTTCACATTTTAAGACAATAATTAATGTATTACAGTACATCATATTCATATGAACATATGTGTAAACACATACAAGTAATACTTTAGGTACACAGAACATATTAGAGGGGTTTACAGCCTTCATATAAAAAATAATAAAAACAAGGAAAAGAGGTTTACAAAAAGTAACAGGGAGAACACCAAGAGGCTGTGGAAGATCAAGTAACATTGTTGCTTTGATTCCTGGTTTTCGAAATACTACTAAAAGATTACTAACTAACGGCCCCATTCTGAAAATAGTTACTATTGAAGATCTCTCTTTATTCCTGCTTGTAGCTCTACTAAAGAGAGAGAGAGAGAGAGAGAGAGAGAGAGAGAGTGTGGTAGCAACTGTGAACAGGATTGGTCACTTAATTTTTTCCCTCTTAAAAGTGTTTTGTTTTGTTTTAAGATTAGCTTTTGCTTTGAAATTTTATTTGAATTTAAGCAAAATACATTCAGTGAACAAATTCTCTACGAAGACAGAAGATAGGAAAAATATATTTATGTTCCAAAATCAACATGGATATTTAGAAACTTTACAATATGGGGAATTCAAGATGAAGACCTCAGAGCCTAGCTCTCTTCCCTCTGATGTTGAGTGAATCTGAACAGGGCCGGCTCCAGTGTTTTGGCCACCCCAAGCAGCCAAAAAAAAAAAAAAAAAAAAAAAAAAAAAAAGCCGCGATCGCGATCTGCAGCGGCAATTCAGCGGAAGGTCCTTTGCTCCGAGCAGGAGTGAGGGACCATCCGCCGAATTGCCGCCGAATAGCTGGACCTGCCACCCCTCTCTGGAGTGGCCGCCCCAAGCCCCTGCTTACCAAGCTGGTGCCTGGAGCCGGCCCTGAATCTGAAATAACTCCAGTGAAGTAACTGGCGTTACTTTAGTATAAAACCAGCTAAGTGAGAGGCCCATAGTCTACTGGGAGAGGAGGGAAAGAAAGAACAAGTCACCCTTGAATAACCCCCTCTGGCTGACTCTTTAGTGGAAGGAACCTACTCATCAGAAGATGGGTCAGAGGCCCAATTCAAGTCCTAGGAGGTAATGGAATACAATGAGAAAACAGGGAGATCCCAGACAATATTCCTTCTCTCCCCAAAAAGTTCTTCAAATTTTTAGGCACATTTAATGATTTCATAAACTGGAATTGAAAAATGAGCATTTCCCCCAGTCTTTTATCTACCATATCTTACGTGCATCACTGAATGAGTTTCAAAATATAATTCTATGATATTTTCCCCCAGGACCTTATACATTTGGGGTTTAATCCTGTATCCACTACAGCCAGGGCAAAGCTCCTGCTGACTTCAATGTTGCAGACCCTTTAGAAGCAATGGTTTCAAAATACCATTTCTAAACCACAGTGAAAGTTGTACATGCCCTAGGGCACCTATATGTTTAATCACATTTCCCTGGCCTGCAGGAAGAAAGTTAATTCCAATATTATTAAATTTTTTCCCCGCAGGGAAATTTTTTTTCAGCTGATGTGCGGATGTAACAGCAACAAGCTGTGGCCATACACAGAACAAACAAATATGATTTCATATTTTTTATGTCCAACACTGTATGGACTTTAAAACAAAAACTATTCTTTCCTGAACACATCAGTACTCACAATGAACAGGAGAAATAAATTCTTTGCAAAAGGAAAGGAAAATTGGCTTCACAGAAATTATATGAAATTTGCTATGGATAATTTACCTACCAGTTGCCAGGAACACCCCAGTCAAATCTAGTTTTATACGTTAAAGAAATTACTACCACCCAAAATTAGTGTCAGTGAATTCAGGATTTATGAGGCAATCTCAATGATGTCTGAAAAGTTCTTAAAATAATTAGTTATTTGGTTAAAACAAACTAACAAAAGAGCAGTTAAACAACACAAAAACCTCCAAAACCCAAACAGAGCACTTTTCAGTGAAGCACATGTAAGTGTCTCTTGAAATTGACCCTGTATACTAAAATCTCTTCAACCACATGGTAAGTACTTGGTGATGGGACTGTACAAACACACTTTCCACACTCACAAGCTTTCTGAACTCACTGATATTTTAAACATTTGGAGAAGGGGGGAAAAAATAGCACCAATTTACCTGAAGAACTGAATATTTGCAAATAAATATGAAAAAAAAATTCACACTGAATTTATAAATCACAGAGGACACAGGACTCCTATATTAACTAGTACAATATGAGGCTGTAATTAAACTAAGAATCAGACAGAAAATAGTGAGTGACTAGGAAAAGGCCAATCAAGTGTAACCGATTATTGTTTCCTGTCATCCTAAAGGAAATACTGAAAAGGCAAAACAATTAATACATGAAAGAAAGTATGTTACCAATCAACATATAATTAACATGAGAAACAGGCCTCCACAAGAATTTACTAAAGCAAATGGCTTAGAGCCCAATTCTGTGGTCCTTGCACATACAAAACTGACATTTGCTTCACTGAGGATTACAAGATCAGTCCCTAAGGGTTTTTTTTGTTTGTTTGTTTGATTGATTATAGACAACAATATGAATAAGAATACCATCCAGTTATGCTAAAATTACAAAGATAGAAGTCTACATTTTATTAATTTTTGTGCTTCAGGGTTACACTGATCACCTGCTGGGGTCAGAATGAAATTTTCCCTATGGTATATAGTACTGCACTGTTGGGTGCATTATTGCAGTTTTTTGGATTCCTGCAAAGCATACAGCATTGATAGAGACAAGATACGTGACTAAATGGACCACTAGTCTGTAGTGGCATGGTAATTTTTCTCTTTGCCATAAAAACCTATGCTGAAAAATACCACCTTATATGGTTCATATTTCCATTTATCTCCCTACAGCATTTTAAACAACTTTATGGTTTGTGAAATGTTCCACATGGATAGATTTATAGATGGAAATACTATAGCCGCACAGCAAAATTCCTCACAGTCTCCCAACCAAATGTTGTTCCAAAAGGGTGAGAGTGCCTCTGCGGCCTCCATGTCCATCACAGGTAGGTGTAAGAATCTGCAATTGGTGTGGTCACCTGTGGCACTTCCTTGCACATGGGGACCCTTCAGTGGGTAAACTACAGGAAATATCAGTGAAGCACTTCTCTCATAAAATAGAAAGATACTGAGAGGAGTGGAGAGGGGGCCAACTGAGAAGACAATAAGTAACCAGCAGAAACCTCCAAGGATCTGATCCAAAACCCTATGAAACTAATTGCAAGTCTCTCACTGATGTTAGTAGACTTTGGATCTGGTGACGGGTATGGAAAGAATGGAACTGATAACCCTACAGGTTCCCGTGCATGTATGCTTGCCACAGATATTGGCTCATCTTTCTGCTGCAATGACCAAAGGGTGGGGTGTTTTTTGCAATATGGACAAAGGCACACTAGGAACTGGACAGTATCATTGAGTGATCATCAGAAGGCAAGTATATTTGGTCACTACAGATCTGGTGCAAGTTCAGATGAGTGAAGTGACTGCATACAATGAACAATCCACTGAGCACATTGATTTCTGTTCCCTTTAAATCCAATTAGAGAGAGTATGTCAAAAGTACAACGGTTGCCAAAATCTTTCATATTTTCTTATTGTCTGTGAAACACATACATTGTAATTGGAGATTAAGACCTCGATCCCGCAATGGGATCTGCGTAGGGTTAAAGCCACAATTCTTTCAAAAAAGAAGAGGTTCAAAGATAAAAATAAATGCTATTAAGTTTTGTCTTTTTTTTTAAAGTTTGATGCATAATAGGGCAAGAGTGAATAAAATAATATTTTATAATAGCAAACTTTATTCATCCTAACTATATACCCACA
The DNA here is from genome assembly GCF_027887155.1 of Malaclemys terrapin pileata. Taxonomy (NCBI): domain Eukaryota; kingdom Metazoa; phylum Chordata; order Testudines; family Emydidae; genus Malaclemys; species Malaclemys terrapin. The sequence continues at coordinate 98,751,454 of NC_071509.1, forward strand.
AAGAGGACAGCCTCTGCAAATAACAAAACCAAGATTTAATAAAAAGTAATAGAATATATATAAGATGAAGCCTAGTACAATGCAAAAGCAGCACAGATATACTGTTTTTTGCTACTACTTTTCTGTAAACTTGCCAACTCTTCCACTTTCTTTCAGGGGTCTACTTTCTTGGAGTAAATTCATGCTCCTAGTTTATTTATAACGTGTTCTTCTGATACAAATTACCAACTGTTAATTTAATTCAGATTCATATTGTTAGAAAATAATCTCTTCATTCTTCATTAAAAAGTTTAATAACTTACAAAAACTACAATTTGCATATGAAGCTTGACATTATTTTTAAATGAAAAGCGGAACTTTTGTATGTTCCTACTGAAATATTAGTTAACTAACACAAAAATTGTTCACAAAAGGTGCTTCTACAATGAAAGGTTATACTTCTATTATTGTTTAAGAACAACAAATCAACAGAGAACCATGAAACTGATGAAATTTCTACCTGTTATCAATCTTATAGCAAACCATGCATTTAAAATCAAATTCTTTATTTAAAAAAATGTGAACTTTAAACAATAGTATTTTTTCTTTTGCAATTTGGATTAGTTTGGTATGTGACCACATTCCAAATATATGTAATTTGTCACAAATTTAAAACACAAACTTAATTTTGAAAATAAGAGCAGTAGAAATGCAAAGTGTTGTGCAAAAGATCCCCAAACAAGTGAAAAAGAACATGCAGCACTTTAAACACAAGAGTGTTTTGAAACTCCTTTGTAAAGATTTAATTATGCAGGGAAACTATGAAGAAAGTGCAAATCCACAGACAACTTTGTATGACCAGATCAATATTTCACATTGGGAGGACTAGGAATCTAAGGGTTCAAATATAGTCAAAGAAAACGTAGGTGGGAAAGAGCTGTTTGACTAGGCAACACTAACTGAAACCCATAACTAAGAATATTAATACTGTTTTAAATAAACTTAGTAAAATATAATCAAAGTCTTGATTTTTCCATATCATTTGTTAAAATACCTCTTCTTCAATGTTTCAAGCAAAAGTCTTATTGAACACTATGTGAATTTAGTGAACTACACCAAAGAGAACCAGTCACCATACATGAAATTCACCTCAGCACAGAATACCTTGTATGTATAGTAACTCCTCACTTAACGTTGTAGTTATGTTCCTAAAAAATGCGACTTTATGCAAAATGATGTAAGCGAATCCAATTTCCCCATAAGAATTAAAGTAAATGGGGGGAATTAGGTACACAGCAATGCATAATTGTGAAGCTTGGTTGAGGTGGTGGAGTAAGAGAGTGGAATATTTCCCAGGGAATGCCTTGCTGCTAAAGGATGAAACAGCATTCAGCTGAGCCCTCAAGGGTTAATAGGCTGTTGTTAATGTAGCCTCACACTCTGCAAGGCAGCATGGACTGAGGCAGGAGGGAGGAAACACAATAGATGCAGGGCAGTAACTGCAAACACTTCCCTGAAAAAAATGAACATGATGATGAGCCCACGCTATCCAGCTGGAGCGCACCACTCTCTCCTCCTGACAGCACATGCACGGCTGCGCAGGTGCTGACTTTCCAAAGTGCTGCAGGGTGTATGCATGAGTGAGAGAGAGAGAGAGAGAGAGACGTGCATTGCCCCTTTAAGTACAACTGACACCACTTCAAGTACATTGCCCTTTTAAGCAGATCAGCCAGTTCAGACAGGAAGCAACAGCTTCCAGCCAGCTCCCTCCTTTCTGTCCCTCTCCTCCACTTTGTGGAGAGGGGGTACAGAGTCCGGGGGGGGGGGGAGCAGGGAGACATCCTGATATCAGCACCCCTCTGTCCCCCTCCCCCAGCAAGCTCCCGGGAGAACTCCAAGGCTGAGGGCGGGCAGGGGCAGGAGCAGCACAGCAGTGTCGGAAGAGACAGCTGAACTACTGCTGGGCAGCTGCCGCGCCACATACCTTACAGGGAATTTAGAGGAGCTGATGGGGGATAGGGCTGCTGGCCCTACCTGGTTCTAATCCCCTTCCAGAGAATCCTGCAAGCAGTGGACAAAGCAGGCAGCTGCCAAACGACGTTATAAGGGAGCATTGCACGACTTTAAACGAGCTTGTTCCCTAATAGATCAGCAACTTAACAAAACAACGTTAACCGGGACAACATTAAGTGAGGAGTTACTGTACCCTGTGCACCGGGATGAAGTTCACTTTATGAACTGCCCATTCGAATTAAACAATAGCATACTCTATGATTTCATACACCAGTGAATTATCATATGAACCCATGAAAATCAACGGCTTCATTTCACAATGAAAAACATGTCAAGATGTGAAAAGAATTAAATAATGGTGTGATTTCAAATAGTATCTAAACTACAATCTGTAAATCCATTATCAGTTATCCAAATTAAAATGTATTACAGTTTGATGCTATGTAACGGATAGCTTCTATATCATAACAAATATCTGAATACAGAGAAATTGGAAGCATGCTTTTAAATAGACTACAAATAGGGTCACAAGTACATATTTTTCTAACCCGATGCATGCTTGATGATTACTGTTTCATATCTGGAGCTATTTAGCTGACAAAATACCTCAGTACACTGAGTCGGTGTAGTTATTATACGTATACTGTGTGTATGTGTAGATATATACACACAATACAAAGCAATTTCTTAGGTATGTTAATACCCTCATTATATGGACCATATCACTGCAATAGAAATGAAAGCAAAACTTCCTACTAGCAATTTTTGAAGAGTTCTTTAAAATCTAGCTCTGTGAAAGTTGCCTAATCAATGACCAAACTATTTATGCAAATTTGTACAGGCAGAGCTGGACAGTTAGCATTCCCTACCCCTATAATACTCACTTAAATCCACTGACAATATATCATGTATTCACACACGTATATGTAAGGAAAATGACATGCCCACAATCTATTATTCAGATTTAAAGTTTAAATCCACAAAAGTAAGGGAACTCAGAGTTGAATTCTTGGGTACCGTGAATGCAGAAACCCAAGATCTGTGCATGATATTGCACTGCATACTGTGCTCTCAATTTCCTTGGTGAAATTCCACTTAAATTAAAATACACCAAAGATGAATTTGGTCCTGCATGTGCTGCAATGTCTAGAGAAAATGGTGTAAGAAAAAGTAAATGCTTCTATTTTGCACATGTCCTGTGCTACTTTTAAGAGTTTAAGGCAGACTCTTTAAAATTTACTTTAATAAATGTTATAGTTTCTTCACTGTAACACACATATTTAAAATCATAATATATATGTGATACATTCAAACCATAATTCATTAACAATCCAGTGTTCAGTCCATCACTGTCTCTCGTGTCAAGAGGGACTTAAATTTTTAAACATTTATCTGTTTTAAATGTCAATATTTTGGCTATTTTTCTTTTAAATATCCAAACGAACAGATCAACATTATCAACTGACAGAGAAAAAATAATTTAAAATCAAAATGTATTTTTAAGTTTTAAAAAAAGTTCTCAAATCACAAACTTCCATTTACTTTCCTCACCCCTCCATTAAAAAAATAAGCCACATCCTAAAAACGAACAGACTCATTAGAAATATGGTTATACAAAACTAAAAGAAGGGAAAAAATAAATCTCTCACACATTAAGAGCCTGAAGTCTAAGAGTTAGTGAAAAGTAAACTTTTATAGCCCTGTTACTGAGCTGAAAATAAGATTATATAATGCAAAATGTTGAATGATCCCCAGCTGTTAGAGAAGCATTAAAAGTTACAGCTATGCCACCATATATTAGAAGAATTCTTTTATATATTTATTAAATTAATTAATGAAATCAGAGTGCTGCTTGTATACAACGCTTCCCTTGTATAAAACATAAACCAAGCCACAAAGGCAGGTTTACACACTGACATTGTTTGTTTACACATTTCCATGCTCATCACAATACCATAAATTCACATGAAAGTAAAGATAATGTCAACAGAGAATAATCCTTAATCCCTAACATCCTCGTACAAGCACGTTAGTGTGGATTTATCAGACAATAAGTATAAGGCCTATTTTCAGCAGTCCTAACACACAGTAAATATATAGTTTCTTTAATGTAGTGTAAGCACACAACCAGTGAATATCTATATATAGATACAGATACCGCTGTCAAATATATACCACATAAGGAAAATACAAATAAAAGGAGAAGAAAATGTGTGCATGATAGAAATAACAGTACAAATGCTTCACTTAAACATCACTACTTGGTACATAAATAGTTACTTTATAAAATGTCTACCCTATTATACTACATTTTCCTTTGAAAAACTATATGTGCAGCAGATCAAATTTTTTTCTAAAGGTGTTCACTGTTAAATATGGCTTGATTAATTATGTTCATATTTAAATATAATGGAAGAATGTGATTCAATTAAGATTTGACCTATTTTTTCTTAATAAAAATTAGAGTGAGAGAGCATTTGCTCAAAAAAATAATAAAAGAAAATGACATTCCAGGCTGTTATTCAAACTCTCTCTCAGAGCTGAAAAGCAGATTTGCATCTTCAAAAAAATGCTCTAGAATTTGTACATCTTTCCTTTTAGCATGGTAGAGCAGTAATCTCATATCTAAGCATTGTCTGTCAGTAAAAGATTACTTAACAACATGGAAAATCTAACCAGTATTTTAGGAAAATGGAAAATAAACGGAGAAAAAAACTAAAATATCTACTCAATGTGTAAATGCTTAGATATAATACTATTATAAGCACAAAAAGGGGGGGGGGGAGCAACAGAGAGAGAGACTGAAAATATTGGGTTGAAAAATACCCACCTCGAGCAGACAGCTTTTTGGTGTTGATAATTTTGGCAGCATACTCTTGTCCTGTAGGAATTTTCACACATCTTCTCACCACTGAGAATGCCCCCCTGAAAACCAATAACCAGACAAACATCAATACAAGGGCTGTAAAACTGGATAATGGTTCTAATAATTTGAGTGTTTAACTGATTTGATTGAAACTCATAATGTCAATACAGGAGACAGGAAAATGAGCACAAAATGGCAATCATTACTCATTTTATAGACTAGAACAGTAAATTGGATTTAAAATATAAGTGAGCACAAGTCACATCATTAAACAGTTTAAATATATGTACACAGTAAATTATAAGTGATGGTATTTACACACCGGAAACGTGCACATTTTTACAGTTCCCTGACTCAAAAGCCTCAAATGCTCTGTGACTATCTTACAAGCAGCAAAAAAGTGTGAAAAACAAAACAAAATCTGAGTAAAAAATTCACCTCCAGCTCCGTCAACATGGCGATTGTATTTAATTAAATTTAAACACTGAGCCCATTTGTGTGACAAGGAAGTAGATCTTAATGAATACAGTGCTACAGGGTGACATTCCTACTCCTGCAGAAAAGGAGCATTTGAATTAGATTGCTGTTTAGGACATATTCTCCATGTTTTTAATACCAAACGGTATCCCCACAAGCCTTTTCAAGTCATTTACATAACGAAATGACACAGCAATGAACTCACAAATTTAAAAAAAATCAAAGAGAAACTGGAGACTGGGCAATAGTTAATTTCAGGTCTGAACAATACACTGCCATCAAGCTTCTTTGTAAACAATGGATCTATGAACGTTTGGGTGTATTTTCGAGTGTCAAATAAACTGCACAGCTTTTCTGATCCTGGTCATGAAAAATACAAAAGCACACCCTGCTCTGGGCAGAGCTTTCTCGTCTGCATCGGGTTTCTCCTACAGCCTGGCGAGAATGGTGGTTATACATCCTGAAGAGAATGATAGATACAGTGTGATATTAAGATCGAGAACAACAATCTTTCATAAATAACAAGAGGAGGGAAGGGGAGGGGGCAAACTACATTCACGCAGGGTCGCCCTTCCTCCCTATTGAAAGTGCTGGATGCAAAATGTACTGTATGCCCAGCTGAACTTTCTGCATCAATAAACGTGGGACCTAATTGTATCAAGTATAAAACAGACAAGCATGCAAAGCAGAGAAGCAGCTGTGTCTAAAAAATATGAATTTATCATCTAGATACGTGCATAGAGCTGAATCCTCCTCCCTCCCCCATGACAGCTCCAACTGCAGAGATCAGCAATGCACTAAGTATCCTTTGCAAAGGATCTGAGGCAATAACGAGCCTGACCCCCCTACCCCTTCATTTTACACCCAAACAAAAACCACCTCTTTGCCCAGCCTTGATGGGTCAAACCACCTCCCCTGCCCACAACGGAAATACCCCTCCCCTCCGCTCTGGGACCCCTTTCCCCGCACAGTGTGCAACGGCCGCAGTCTCTTACTTTCCAAGCTCCTCGAAGAGCTGGTATTCGTCGGTGAATCTGGTGCAGGTAGTGGTTGAAGCCATCATGAGTCCAGGCTGCTCCTGCCGGTGCTTCAGAGAAGAGGGGCTGGGAAGACGGGGACGGAAAGGAGGCGAGACGGGAGAGAAGACGCGCTTCTTCTCCTCCGGGCGAGTCGGTGTCACCCTCGCTGGCTTCTTTACTTTCTTACCGGATGGTTTGATGGGGCTGGTCGGGAGGGGTGGGGAGCTCCACGCCTCTCCGCGAGCTACCTTCCTTCGCGCAGAGCTTCTCCCCCTCTCCGCCCCGGGGCTTTTGGTTTGTTTAAATGTAAACCCCACTGGTCGGTGCACAGGGGGAAACTGACAGCAAAAGGGAAAGCAAAACCAGCTGGGAGAGCGGGAAGGCGAGCGGCAGCAAAGCCAGCCGTGACTAAGAATGATACAGCTGGGTGGGTGGATGGAGGAGGAGAGAACTGGAACCCAGCCGCAGCAGCCCCAGTCCACTCCGCCTCTGCTGCGCGCCGGGGCTGTGCGCCGGCCCTGACCGCAGCCGGGCTGTGGGGGGCTCTGCGGCTCCTCAGGCCGCCGCTACTGACAGCAGCAGCGCAGAGCTGAGGAGGAAGGGGGCAGACCGAGTTGAAGAAGTAGCTGGGGGGTCTTTCTCCTCCTGCGGCAGCTGCCTCTCCCTTCTCCCTCCCTCTCTGTAACACAGCTCCCTCTAGCGGCGGCCTCACACACACGGGGGAAAGCGGGCACTCGGGTGACTTTCCACGGAAGACAGTCTCTGCGGCCGCCTCCTTGCTCACACGAGCGAGCGCCCCCCCCTTTTTTTTTGGCAGGGCTCCCACCGTGGGAGCCGGGCACGTTTTGTGCACAAGCAGCGGGGAGATGGATGAATTTCTCATTGAAACAGCAACGCTCCCCTCCCCGCCGCAGAAGCTGGGTGTGAGCCGAAGCCAGGAGAGCGAGAAGGGGAGGGGGCAGTTCTGCTTTGTGTGCCAGGACTGGAGTAACGCCTGCTGCAAGCTCCCCATCCTTGTGCTGCACGGCTGCATGCTACACCGGCTGCTCAGCCTCAGCTAGCCATCAAAGAGGCACGTGGGTCTATTAAACAGCTGAGGAATGTTCTGCATGACCCCAGCCTACGGGCGACAGCTGCGCACTGCCAGGGCACGGTTCCCCTGCCGCCCCAACGCCCGCGCGAGCGGCTGCAGCGCCCCTTCTCGAGCAGCGAATTCTGCCTCCCCCCGCCGCCTATCACTGCATCCGCCCGTCGCTGCGTTCCATTCCGTGGCGTCATAATTGACACACTCTCTGGGTGCGTTCCAGGCAGCCTCCTTAAGGTTACGGGCGGCCAAGCGAGGCATGCAGCTTCTCGCGAGACTTCTCTTGTGGTTGGGGCGGGGCAAGAGCAAGTGAGCTGCCTCACGGGACGAACAGCTGCTCCCCAGTGTCGGGGCGGGGGGGCGCTGAACCTGCGGGTTTAGCGCAGCGCAGAGGGAAAGCTGGTTGGTGTGTACACTCTTCGCTTTATGTATCTGTATGGGGAGAGTGTCTACGTGCTGGGAGGCCAGGTACCCATGCAGGGAGAGTTCTGCGCATATAGACACAAAGTACCTTTCCCCACTGCTGTAGCCTGCACAATCACCTGGACACTTCTTTGTAGTTTTCCCAGCTCCAGCAACTCCCTCCCTCCCCCACACTGGGAATCTGGTTTATAATCTGGTGTATTGTAGATAGTTCTGGTAGCATCCATTCCTACGGTTACATTTACACAACACCCTCTTTTCAGTTGCTTATAATTTTGCCAGCCTTTAATCTTTTAATCTGAAATTTTACATGGTAGGTTTCTGCCTCGGGCTGATTAATGTAGGCATTTAATTTTTATTTTATTTCTTTGAAAATTTCAGCAAAAAACAGTTCAGCCAATTTCCAAACAGGAGGCTAAGGGGAAATATGTTCTTTGCCCATGTTAAAAAATTCTGTTGATCTTTTCTTCAAACAACTGTAGTGCCCTTGTGCTTTGGAAAAGGAACTTGACATTTGGTAGAAAGGTGGCCTTTGTGTCAAGCATATCCCTATTGCCGTCCCCATGACAATCTGCCCCAATTGCAGTTTGTGCACGGTCAGTAGAGACTTCTTTAATTTTAAGTAGCAAAAATCTCGGAAGATTTTATCTTATTCAGCATGTTTCACCCCCTCCCAACTGCTTGTGCTGACCAGACTATGCAGGCATTTAGCTCCACAGAATGACTGAGCATGCTCCATATGCTCTCAATTTCTATGTGTAGCAGGACTCTACAGGCATACATTTAAGGAACATTATTCAGGTTACAAAGTTAAGGACTCAAAGTTAGGAAATGTCACAATTAAGGTTGGTTTTGTTATGTGCTTATACAGGGCACAGAAGAATGAGGTACTGGTCTATGACTAACATCCTGATCTACAATTAAACTTCTCAGGCATTATTACTTCAATACAAATAATAATACAAATAGAGATCTAGTTAATGATAGGTATTAATAGAGACATAGTTATTGGGGTAACAGGATGAAATTTAATGGAGTATGCTAAACAGGAGGTTAAACTAAATGTTCTGGCCTTAAACCCTGTGAATCTATGAATCTCTCTGCCTACTCAGGGTCATTAAAAATACCAGAATGTTAACCCGAGTATCCTGGCCAAATACCAAGCAGGGCAATTCTTCTCTGTCTTACTGAGACTGGGGTGAGAGGGGTTCCTTTAATCAGATGCAGATTTTCTTTATCTTCTCTCAAACTTTACAGTATTTCTGTTAATTAGTTCGTTCGCTGATATGTCCCCATCCCAGAGACAACTATGTCTCATTGCTGGGATCCCTGTAAACGTAGGGCTTGTCTAGGGGTCGGCAACCTTTCAGAAGTGGTGTCGAGTCTTCATTTATTCACTCTAATTTAAGGTTTTGCATGCCAGTAATACATTTTAACATTTTTAGAAGGTCTCTTTCTATGAGTCTATAATATATAACTAAACTATTGTTGTATGTAAAGTAAATAAGGTTTTTAAAATGTTTAGGAAGCTTCATTTAAAATTAAATTAAAATGCAGAGCCCCCCCCGGACTGGTGGCCAGGACCCGGGCAGTGTGAGTGCCACTGAAAATCAGCTCGCGTGCCGCCTTTGGCACACGTGCCATAGGTTACCTACCCCTGGGCTTGTCTATACAGAATAGTAGTGCACAACAGAAGTGTGTAAGTTTTAGCCTACAAGCCTGAGCTTGACTATTCACCACAGGAGAGAGTTAAGAAAGTAATAACTTTTGTCTACAGTGAGGCAAAGAGCACATAACCCTCTTTAAAGGTAAGTTTCCACTGGATGAAATTCATGTAAGGCATGGGGATACAGACCTCCCAGGCTCATTGTGTGCATAGCAGAAAGAAAGAGGGTGTAGCCTTTGTAAACAAAGTCATGACCAGGTACAAAACATTTACACCATATGTTCCACCCCAACATTGCGTATTCAGCAAAGAGCTTAAACAACTGGAGGATGCATAAACACAGGCAACAGCACTCACCACAGAGGGAGGAAAGAAATTACAGGCATATGGGGAGGACTTGGTGCAAAAAAAAAAAAAAAAAAGCAAGCAGCCAACTTGTTAGCATACTTTCCAACATCTTCTAGCTGTAAAATAGGATGCAAATTGTGCATAAATGTACATATATTTCCATAAATAAGGCACAATAAATCAGCAGTTTTAAACCCCAATGCATCTTGATAACTGCATGCACTTCAGAGATGTGTTTGGTAGGCGTTATGTATATATATTCAAAAAATAAACATATTCCCATGTTATGTTACCAATACTGTTCTTATCTCATTTTCATGGTGATATGTCCCAATAGCAAGTATTTGGGGGAAGCACCTATTAGTATACTCATGGGGAAATTCTGCACCAAAAAGTTAAAAATTCTGTGTATAATATTTTAAAATGCTGCAAAATTCTGCATATTTTATTTGTCAAAATAACAATATAATTATGCCAGTTTCAATGATTTTGGTAATTTATTTAAAAATACCTGTCAGCAAGTATGTCTGTAACAATAAGACAACAAAAAAGATCCAGGAAATGTTTTTTGACAAATAGGTTCCTTACTAGGCATATTAATACAGAACTTTGAGTAATAATTCATTTAAACTACAATACAGAAGTGTATTTCCTGCACCCCTCAGAAGCAGTGCAAAGGCTTGGGCAAGTTAGGGTTAACAGAGGAGCTGAGGGAGAGGGAAGTAATTGCTGGGAAGGAGCTTGGGAGTGAACCTGGAGGAGTGTTGGGTGTGGGTGGGAGAATGGTTAGGGAGTTGAAGAGACTTCCTCATGCAGAGCCTGACTGACCTCTAGCTTCGCCCATTCAGCCAGGCATAACTGCCTCGTCTCCATGTGTCCCTGCGTTCCAACTCACCCACTCCCATTCAGCCCTTGGCTCAATGTCACCCCACTAACTCCTATGCCCCTGCCCCTGCCCCAGTCTGTCCTCTGCACTAGCCCTTCTGAATCCCAGTCTGTGAGACCCCCCAGCAGCCTCACGTGCCCCGCTCTGTCCATCCTCCTATATCCCATGCCTCTTTACCTGGTCCTGCGGGCAGGGTGCTGTCAGGAAGGCAGCATCTACCCTTCCTCTCTGCAGCTGACTGTCCAGCCAATGAGCCAGCTGTCCTCTCTTCTGGTGCCACATGAGGCCTGGTGGGTGAAAGCTTCCCTTTGCCTCCCCATTGGAATCAATTATTTGAGGGGGGCAGAGATCGGCAAGGGACATTAATTTTACACTTGCGCAGTGACAGAATCAGAATTCCCCCAGGAGTAATTAGTAGTAGTACCCCATGCTTGTCATTTAATTAACACAAAATGTCAAAAGGAAATGAAGAAAGTCAAGTCATTTTCATCAGCTCTATAATGGTGTTCTTATGGTTATGACATCATGTAGCTGCACACTGGAAGGATAAAAAAAAAAATCATTCCTCTCACTCTTTTCCTCGCTCATGGAACAATCTGAATAAAATCCAAAATAGGTCCAAGGAGTTTTCATAGGAAATGTTAAACTGGGATTGGCAAAATGTGAGAAAATTGGGCATTTGAAAAAGGGAAATATTTACTTACACTTCTTTATAGTGAGAAAAGCTTGTGAATCTGGATTCAGAAAATTTACATTATGAAAGAAGTCAACTCTGAAACATCTTAGAAGCTGGGATATTTCTTAAAACACACCATTCACTCTGGATGAAATTCATCCCTCTGCAGATGGTGGGGAGGAGCATAATTCCTAGCTGACATTTAAGTCCCTCAAAATTGAATCTGAGTCAAAACAGCAAAAAAAGGCGCCAAGGATCTGGCCCACTAAATTCACTTTTTTAAAAAATGACCAATTGTTCAGGATGCTACTAAGGCTACAGAAACAGATCTTTAATTTGTGGGTCTTATATTGTTTGAAGAAAGTCAGATATAAATAGAGAACAAACAAGTTTTAAAAAACCACCTGAAACAGAAAAATTCAAGAGAGGATTGCTATATAGATAAAATATATGAAAAACCGGATAGCTAGTTCCTCTAAAGAGTCTGTAATTCAATAAAATCTTGCAATTCAATGGAAATAATTTAACTGTAAACTGTGATAAAGGCATTCACTGTGGAAAAGGAAGTGGCATTTATTTTAAAGGTTTTACTATTCAGTGAGCTCTTTAGCTATATAGTTTTATTTTTAGATAGAGTGAGGTTCTCTTTTTATTTGTGATACTTGCAAACACAGGCTTTCAATTTGCCAGTGATGTGAAAGAGTTACTGAGCTTTTTAAAGGTCATTTGTGTAGACTTCTCATTATGAGCACTGCTAGGAATTATATATATATATATATATATATTGCTCATGAACAAATTCAGCAGCCAATTTATAACAAAGGTCTAGACACAAAAGGTCCTGGAAAATGGACCAGTTTTATTTGGTGTTAGATATATATTTATTTTTATGACCAGATGGTATGAACTGCAATACTTAGTCATATCCAAGGCCTCATGTTCTCTTGTGGCAAAATCCCCGAGCACCAGACTGGGCAGCAGACTGGAAATTCTGAAGGAGCTTGAGGTGTGTTATTGAATTAAATATGAAAATGAATAATTCAATCAATAAAATATTCCTTGTGTTATTCATTTGGGGTTTGATCCAAAGCCCATTGAATTCAAAGATTCCCGTTGATTTAATGTGCTTTAGTCCTTTTACTGTTAGATTCAGTTTATTGTAGTCTGCTCCTAATTGTTCCTCAGATGTTAGTACTGACAGTGCATGACTGTTACAAAAGTTGTCAAGAGGGTAGATGGAGGTATTGGCAGCTGGGGCATTTGGTTAACTATCAAAGTGTAGGAGGTAGTTTAAGTTTGTGAGATAAAAACATTAGCTGAACATTTCTGCTAAAATGATCATCAGTGAAATGGTAAGCAACATTGTCATTTAAAGTGTTATCATTAGGTTTCAGAGCTAACAGCTTGTTTGACTGAATGAGGGCAGTTTGTTTCTCTCTTAGAATGATGAAGAAAGACATCACTGATTGGTTTATATATGGTCCTGTTTGGAAAGTTCTCCTGGGTCTATGGTCGGGGAAAGGCTGAATGTAAAGGTTAGAGGAGAGAGATGAGACAGGAGATGAAAAGGAGGAAAGGGAACACAGAGGATGGAGAGGAAAGAGTAGAGAAAGCAAGCACATTGTGTAAAAGGTAGGGGGGAAAGAGGAGACTAATTTGATTTTAGCTGGAAAAGGGAAAGAGGAGACAGACTGGATGCTGCAGGGGAAGGAGAGATTAGACTGGAGGGTTATCTGCTGTACATATAGAGATAATGAATGAGCTTTTTGCTAACGGGTGGAGAATTAGAGAGAGACATGATGAATGAAGAGGACAGGAGATAGAAGTAGAGAATTTGTTTAGAAAAGGGAAAGTTGTGATACTGAAGAGTGGAGAGAGAGAGAGAGAAAGATTGCAGGTGAGAAGTAAGATTAAAAAGCTTGAAAATGATGGTGTATGGGAAGAAGTATAAATGAAGGAAGGAGGAAGAGGGATTGGGTGTAAGAAAAAAAAGGAAGAAGAAATGGGACAAACACGGGGAAAGGAAGGCAGGAACACAGAAAAAATCATGGATGAAAATACAAACAAAAATATACAACAAAAGGAATGAAGAAGTGAAGCGGAGGGCAGGAAAAAGAAGGAAGAACAAAAGCCAACAATAAGTTGCATTTTTAGACATTTATATCATAGAAAGCTGAATATCAAAATATTGCAATAAAATTAATTTCAGTAGTGATGCAGTGCATTGCTATATAAACACTATATCCTGGATAGACAGAACACAGCTTTAAAGACATACATATGTTTATAAAGATATCCTGACATGCATTTTATTGCAACACATTGGCATTCTGTTTTCTATTATAGACAGTGTTCCCACTGCCTGGGAGAAGGCTCTATGTGTGCAGGAGGAAGTACGGGTTCTGCCCTTTCACCCTCAATCTTAAATACCAAGCAAGCCATCCCTGCTTGAGATGCCTTTTATCATTGGCTCATTGAAGACACTTCTGAGGAGCAATATTTTGGAACTTGATTCGCTTCCACTGGAGCAGAGAGGTACAATTCCTCCTTAAGGGAAAGCAGGCAGTCAATGCCCTAACACTCTTTGCCCTCCCTCAGGAGTTCTGCTGGTGGAGCGCAGCTTGAACTATGATTAGAGTTCCATAACAGTCCCTTAAGAAGAGATTGTCTTGGCTACTCTCTCTCTCTCTTCATATCAGTACTGCCCACTTTGGGAACTTTGCTAGCTGTGCCCTCCATCCCCAGGGGCTGCGGCATGTGAACTGTAAGAGCCAGCATCACTCTGGTTTATAGCCCAAGATGACTGAAGTGCTTAGGATTGTACTAAATGATAGGCATTTTTAAAAAATAATTCTCAGAGAGGATAGCCCTGGTTCCTGTGTAAATTCCTCAATTCAGCAATGGGTGTGTGTGTGTGAAAGGGAAGAATGGAAAGACAGAAAGAATATAGGTGGTGTAGTCTTACACATGAAATGCTGAGGATAATTAATGCAGCTCATAGCAATGCCTGAAATACAGGAATTTGGACTCCATCAGTAAAATTAGTGAATACCACTGCTCTAGGCCATGCTACCTTTTGAACACAGAGATCTTTATTAAAAAAGGGATCCAAAATACGATTGTAAACTGTTATGTGTTGGAACATTACTGCAGCATAAGAAAAGCGGTTTTCTTTTTTCCCTTAGAATCATAGAAGATTAGGGTTGGATAAGACCTCAAGAGGTCATCTAGTCCAATCCCTGCTCAAAGCAGGACCAACCCCAACTAAATCATCCCAGTCCCAGGGCTCTGTCAAGCCAGGCCTTAAAAACCTCTAAGGATGGAGATTCCACCACCTCCCTAGGTAACCCATTCCAGTGCTTCACCACCCTCTTAGTGAAATAGTTTTTCCTAATATTCAATCTAGACCTCCCCCACTACAGCTTGAGACCATTGCTTCTTGTTCTGTCATCTGCCACCACTGAGAACAGCCGAGCTCCATCCTCTGTGGAACCCCTCTTTAGGTAGTCAAAGGCTGCTATCAAATCCCCCTTCACTCTTCTCTTCTGCAGACTATAAATAAGCCCAGTTCCCGCAGCCTCTCCTCGTAAGTCATGTGCTCCAGCCCCCTAATAATTTTTGTTGCCCTCCGCTGTACTTCCTGCAATTTGTCCGCATCCTTTAGGTAGTGGGGGAGGGGCCCAAAACTGGATGCAGTACTCCAGATGTGGCCTCATCAGTGCCGAATAGAGAGGAATAAACACTTCCCTCGATCTGCTGACAATGCTCCTACTAATGCAGCCCAATATGCCGTTAGCCTTCTTGGCAACAAGGGCAGACTGTTAACTCATATCCAGCTTCTCGTCCACTGTAATTCCAGGTCCTTTTCTGCAGAACTGCCACTTAGCCAGTCGGTCCCCAGCCTGTAGCAGTGCATGGGATTCTTCCGTTCTAAGTGCAGGACTCTGCACTTGTCCCTGTTGAACCTCATCAGATTTCTTTTGGCTCAATCCTCCAATTCGTCTAGGTCACTCTGGACCCTATCCCTACCCTCCAGCGTTATCTACCTCTCCCCCCAGCTTAGTCTCATCTGCGAGGGTGCAATGCATGCCATCATCCAGATCATTAATGAAGATGTTGAACAAAACCAGCCCCGGACCGACCCCTGGAGCACTCCGCTTGATACCGGCTGCCAACTAGATATCGAGCAGTTGATCACTACCCATTGAGCCTGACGATATAGCCAGCTTTCTATCCACCTTATAGTCCATTTATCCAATCCATACTTTTTTAACTTGCTGGCAAGAATACTGTGGGAGACCGTATCAAAAGCTTTGCTAAAGTCAAGATATATCACGTCCACCACTTTCCCCATATCCACAGAGCCAGTTATCTCATCATAGAAGGCAATCCTGGTTGGTCAGGCATGACTTGCCCTTGGTGAATCCATGTTGACTGTTACTGATCACCTTCTTCTTCTCCAAGTGCTTCAAAATGGACTCCTTGAGGACCTGCTCCATGATTTTTCCAGGGACTTAGGTGAGGCTGTAGTTCCCTGGATTCTTCTTCTTCCCTTTTTTAAAGATGGGCACTATATTTGCCTTTTTTCAATCGTCCGGCACCTCCCCCAATCACCATGAGTTTTCAAAGATAATGGCCAACAGCTCTGCAATCAAATCAGCGAACTCCCTCAGCACTCTCGGATGCATTAGATCTGGACCCATGGACTTGTGCATGTCTAGCTTTTCTAAATAGTCCTTAACCTGTTCTTTCACCACTGAGGGCTGCTCACCTCCTCCCCATACTGTTCTGCCCAGTGCAGCAGTATGGGAGCTGACCTTGTCTGTGAAGACCGAGGCAAAAAAAGCATTGAATACTTCAGCTTTTTCCACATCATCTGTCACTAGGTTGCCTCCCCCATTCAGTAAGGGTCCCACACTTTCCCTGACCACCTTCTTGTTGTTAACATACCTTGTAAAAAACCTTCTTGTCATCCTTCACATCCATTGCTAGTTGCAACTCCAATTGTGCTTTGGCCTTCCTGATTACACCCCTGCATGCTCAAGCAATATTTTTATACTCCTCCCTAGTCATCTGTCCAAGTTTCCACTTCTTATAAGCTTCCTTTTTGTGTTTAAGATCACCAAAGATTTCTCTATAAAAAGTGACAAAGAGTCCTGTGGCACCTTATAGACTAACAGACGTATTCTTTCTGATGCAGAAGATGTAAGGGACTTGAAGTACATGGAAAGCTATTATAGGCACATAGGGCAGCATGAAACCTGCATGGATGAAGAAGGATGCAGTCAGGAAAGAAACACTGGGAATCAGAAAGTGTTGATAGGAGGAGATGTGGTCAGAGTAAATGATAGTGAGGTTATTTAGTTTTGAATGAGAAAAAGTTTGAACTTTATGTGGAAGTGGAGGGTAAGCCAGTGCTGAGATTCAAGAAGTTGGGGGACATGATCAGAATGGTAGGAAAGGGATTAATCTTGGTGTCAGTATAGTTGATAGAAGGAACGGGAGATAGAAGAGAAGGATAGGCCAGAAAGCAGGAGGTTCTAGAAATAACTAGATCATGGGCTAGTCTTTTGACAGTGGGGATGGAGAAGGGGGGCTGACTTATTATGGAAGAAGAAGCAGCAACACTTGGTGAGTACCTGGATGTAAATGGAGAAGGAATGCAAGAATGAAATCAGGGAGCATGGCAGATGGTGTACTGACAGTGAGAGAAGGGAAGAATGATGATAAGCTCAATTTTCATCTCATTTGCAAAGCACTGTTTCCAGAGAGCTTACCTTCTGACAAGCTTCACATTTTCAGAAAGCAAATACCTTCAGGGCTTATAAATTACTTATGTCTTCTCCACCGTATTCAAAGCAATAGAAAAACATTTTTTATTCACTGTCTGGAAATCAACAGATAAAATACTGATATTTTGAGTTTAATTAAAAGTATCTGAACCAGTTCACTGGGACAAAAATCTTTGAGAAGAATAATGGAAATGTTTTATGCATCCCAATTTCAAATGAAATTACTTGAAAAAAAGACTTGATAAATGCTTTCTTAAGCTTCCTACAAAATCAATGCTACAGAAAATCTCCTTATTTTATTTGAAAAAATATCATACAGACATTAGCATTAAAAATCAGTATTTTCCAGCAGTTACTGCAGTATATTATCTCAGATGCCACTGTATATCTAATGCTGTAGTGTGAAAACTCTTGGTAAATGCAGAGTTTTATTGGTGACCACTGTATAAATCAGATATGTGTACAGCACTATTTACCCTCTCTAGTAGTATACAGTACCAAGAATTAATGCAATGATTTTTTAAAACTCTGTCATTACTGAGCAATTTACGGATCAAAATGGTGACTTTCGTCAAATGACATCCTACTGCGTGTGGCCTACTGACTAGTGCACCTAACTGGTGTTCGTGAGACCTGGGTTCTGGTCCTAACTATGCTACTAGGAGATGTTGAGCAAGTCACTTTACTACCCTGTGCCTCCGTTTCCCCATTTATTAAATGGGAATCAATATTCTGATCTTTTTTATGGGAGAGTGTGAAGTGCTTTGAGATCTACTGATGAAAAAACAC
This sequence comes from Malaclemys terrapin pileata, assembly GCF_027887155.1. NCBI lineage: Eukaryota > Metazoa > Chordata > Testudines > Emydidae > Malaclemys > Malaclemys terrapin. The sequence continues at coordinate 98,769,472 of NC_071509.1, forward strand.
TATATAAGAACTAGCACTTACTTATAACCACTGCGTTTAGCATGTGCTTATTGCTTGGGATGTAGGTGAATTTAGAAACATGCTTTTACCAACTCCAAAACTGGAATTTTGTGGCTTAGCATTCCAGACAGATTTCACACAGAGGCTAACTTGACAAAAGAGACCAGTTACAGAAAAAGCAATTTACATGACCAGCAATTTCTATATTTATCCTATTATTGTTTTTGTTGTATTTAGGAAACTGGGTATCTTAGGGGATGAACAATGCAGTACAGAGCCTTTCCCCTCCAGGTTACTCTTCAGTTATGGCCCATCTTAGTTGTGGGGTTAGCTCAGTTCCATGGCATTTTTGTTGGCAGCCTGTGCAGAGGCCGAGAAATCAATGGACATAATGACAGATGTACCACTCATCTCTAGCATTAGCCTCTACAGGTCAAGATTGCGTGTGCTCATTTTGCAGTCTGACAAGCTCAAAAGCCATCCAATGAGTAGAGTTTCTGAGGGATCAGATGAAAGCACCCACAGCCCGTGAGAGTATATTTTTGTCTCAAAGGTCTCATGGTTGCCAGAATTAGTTACCCCATTTCAGAGATGCTGTATCCACTTAATACTAATTTGGGCCTGCTTTTCCTTTCTATGTTGGGAGAGTTTGGCATTCCTGGCTTTTCAGGTTCTAGGAAAGGAAAGTGTTGCAAACACCTTTTGAAAATACAGTACTACAATTTACAAGAGGAAGAATCTTTAAATCAGGCTGTTATTTATGAAAAAAGTGGCACCATTCTACTTTGAACCTGTTTGCTCCAAAAGAGAATATACAAAATTAAAGGCACTTCTCACCTTTGGGCACGGATCTTCTCTCTTTCTTGGAACTTTCAAGATCTGAGTGCTGGGTTTGCAAACTTTAACTGTGACTGGCAGTGATTGCCAAAGTAATGAAAGACAGAAGAAGCTTGTTGAAGTAAACTATCAGCTCCTTAATAGTGTGCAAGCTTTGGTTCAAGTGAGCAATTTTCTATCATGATGAAATACAAAGTAATTCATACTCCAAGAAAGAATAGACATATTGAATATTTCATACCTATTGTACATTATGCATGTGACAGCAATTATGCATTTTATCTATAAATATAGAAACATTACAATGACAGATAGAGTTAACCAACCATAAATTCTTGCAAGTCTATTGTTTTGGTTGGATTTTTTTTCTCAGTTGCATTTGGCTACTCTTCACAGAACTAAATGTTGGCATATATATGTACCAAAGAGTATGATGCCAGCTACAGGCTTCACTACAGCAAAGCCTTTTCTTTGCTTTTCATCAGCATATGCCAGTTTAAGATCAGCAAGACTTGTTTGATTCATCCTGCTTTTACCTTCACTTGGCATCAATCCCAGTGTGGAGTAGCCCACTCTCCCAGTATGCGAGGATCTGGAAATATGCTACCTAATACTCAGGATTCCATTTTCAAGCTGATATGAGTACTGAGAAAGGCAATCCAGTCTGCTGACTTCAACCCAGTAAATCATGGTAGTTCAGACAAGTGTCAGATCTCAGAAATCTGTAGACGGGGTGTTAATGGATTTAAAAACTGACCTGAGCACATGGATTGAAGAACATAAACTCTAGAGAAAACAGTGACAGACACCAATACTTTGGGGAAATTGTATATATTGTTCACTAAGAACTTTGTCCCTCAAAGGTCAGTATTTTCACGTCACGGTATCTATGCTGAAGCTGACCGTCTGCAACAATCTGGTCAGTTGTCCTTGTAGTTAGAATGGCCACAAGTTTCTCTGCTGCTGAGGCAAAAAATGACCAGTGAAACCGTGCAAAAGGGCATTTCCAGTATCCTGTGCATTGGTGGCAAATGTAGAATTAGTGTATGGAACATTCAAATATTAACTGAAATAGCTAAACCCATTTTCCTCGAAAAGCAGGTAATATTCAAAGCTGAACCAGGCAATCACCTCCATCAGCACTGGTTTGGTTTTGGCAGTTTTCTTGATATGGTTGTATTACGGGAAGACCAACAGATTCTGAAGCATGTGTACCAACGATGCTTGTACATGGCTGGCGATCACATGGTGCTAAAGCTTTGGTGGCACAATAAGATTGCCAGTGATGGTAAGAAACTGAATATCCAGCCAGACTATCTTACGGACATAGTCAGCAATGGATCCAGGTGGCGCTCAGTCTGCAAGGAGGCCACGTCACTTTGAGATTTGCCATGATGATGAAGCAGCTTTGGATTGCCAAATCATGGATAAAAAACAGTAAAATCCTGAGGTTCTCTTGCATTGTGCATTTGACATTGATTTGTGTCTAAAGAGTTTCCCCTGTTGCTTTTGTGCACTAAAAAGAAAAAAGAAAAACATGTTAAGAATATAAAAACTGGATTCTACACTCTCTAAGTTATAGTGCTCACCCCTACCCTGTCTGTCTGTCTAGAGCAGGGGCGGGCAAACTTTTTGGCCTGAGGGCCACATCAGGTTTCCAAAATTGTATGGAGGCCGGTTAGCGGAGGCTATGCCTCCCCAAACAGCCAGGCGTGGCCCAGCCCCCGCCCCCATCCGACTCCCCCCTGCTTCTTGCCCCCTAACAGCCCCCCCGGACTCCTGCCCCATCCAATACCCCCTGTTCTCTGATGCCCCCCCTTCCCTGTCCCCTAACTGCCTCCGGAACCCTGACTGCCCCCCCCGCCGCCCCATCCAATCCCTCCTCTCATTCCTGACTGCCCCCCCGGGACCTCTGCCCTATCCAACCACTCCTTCTCCCTGTACCCTGACTGCCCCCAGAACCTCTCCCCCTGACTGCCCCCCCACCACCCCATCCAACCCCCCTCCTTCCTGACTGCCCCTGGGAACCGTACCCCATTCAACCCCCCTGTTTCCGGCCCTCTGACCGCCCCGACCCCTAGCCACAACCCCACCCCCTGACCACCACCCCCAACTCCCCTGCCCCCTCACCACGCTGCCTTGAGCACTGGTGGCTGGCAGTGCTACAGCTGCGCCACCCAGAGAAGCTGGACAGGCAGCTATGCCGCCCGGAGGGAGCCAGCCACGCCACCACACAGCACAGAGCACCGGGTCAGGCCAGGCTCTGCAGCTGCGCTGCCCCAGGAGCTCACAGCCCTGCAGCCCAGAGCATTGCGCCGGCAGTGCAGTAAGCTGAGGCTGCGGAGGAGAGGGAACAGCGGGGGAGGGGCCGGGGGCTAGCCTACCAGGCCAGAAGCTCAGGGGCCAGGCAGGAGGGTCCCGCGGGCCGTAGTTTGCCCAACTCTGCTTTAGGGGCTATTATGCTTCTGTAAATTATGCTAGAGGCTGCTGTAAATTATGCTACCAGCCTGTGGAGCAGCACAGAATAGTGTGAGGCAGGGGAGGTGCGAAAGTGTCTTACCCTCCCCCTAGGCTGCACCCTTCTGTGCCATGCCTCTTAGAGGCACCAGAGAGAATCTCAACCTCTATTTCTTTGTCTTTTCTACACGTCACTCTTTAAAATGTAATGACGTATGTGCACACCAATAAAGAAGCCTCTAACTGTTCAACTTCATGCCTGATGTTAATGTTTGATTTTTAACAGAGTATTTTTTTTGGTAATCCTTTCACCCCAAAGCATGACTGGGAGATACTGGCTCTGATCCAAAGCTCATAGAAGTCAATGGCTTTCCATTGACTTCACTAGGCTTTGAATCAGGCCCATTCTGAGCTCTGATACAATACACCTGGGACTGCGTTGTAAGGAAATTACATTAAGGTACCTTTGGAACAACTGATCAGTTGAGTGACTCACTTCTAGCCTATTTCTAACTAGAATTCTAATGACTGAGTTGTTCGATTCCCCGGCCCCCCGAATATTCCTTTCATTATCCTATTTGTGTTTTAAAAAAAATCAGTACTTCTTTAGCCTTTAATCTTTCTTTAATATTGTATACTGTTAGCCATGGATTTATTTTGGGCTTTTTTGTGTTATTTTTGGAAAAGAGAAGGTGTCAAACCCAAATTAGGTTTCATAGCAATGCCACTGCCTAACTGCCCTATTAGTAGCTCTATACAAAGCTATTAATAGCAGGTCCTGGCCTGCAGCTTCCACATCTAAATTGTTACGGTGTAGTGCAACAACAAATGGCAATAATAGGCAGCATATTAGTTATTCCACCTCAGAAAAGAACGCACGAGATTTATGAGATGCTGAGTAATGTATTATTTATTGGTTGCCAGGTGGTTGTGTTGCTCTTTTACTTTTCCAGACTCTCAGGAGGTTTTATTTGTTGCAGTTTGCCAGTGTACACATATATGCTGACAAGCTACCCAGTAACAGTTATATGTGACAGACTGAAAACATTGTCTCAGGGTCCTTTAGAGAAGTGGCAGGACAGCTGGGACTGGAAGGCATGCAGTTTTTGTAAACAGAGTTATGACCTTGCAGTATGAACACTGAAACCTTGATTATCTCCTGGGCTAAGGTCTGACTAATGTTCACATTTGCCAATACCTTAACCGGTATCTTAAATGCATACAAGCCTGCCCAATTGTGCAAACATTCCACACAAAAGGAGATAGGACTCAGGTTGAGATAAACTCTCAGAAGTCAGGAAATTCCAAAATTTAAGGTTAAACTTTCAAACTAATTCTTCCCTCCTTCTGCATATGCTTTAAAATGGGGACTCCTTATATCCTCTAATATTATGTTTCATATATATATATAAACAATAACATAAATCATTTTGAAAGCCAACTCCTCAGATGGTGTAAGCTCCATTGACTAACTGAAAAGGTTAGAACTTCAGCTGGCAATCTGTTATATTGACCAGCTGAGCATCTAGCTCACAATATAAAGTAGAATTTCACTGTCTTGTATTTCAGCTTCTCCAAACTTTATTACACTAATTCCTTTTGTGTTGACATTTTCCTTGCTTTACTTCTATACACACTTGTACCCACACAGCCTGAACCTGAGTTTTGTATTATGGCAAAGCTCCCTTGAAGTTCTGCTTGATTTAAAATAATCTGGTGTAGGCCCACACAATCTGATCCAGAACATGTCACATGTAAATAAAAGACCAATTTAGAAAAAAGAAAAAACATGCTCCTTCCACCAGATATTATTTCAGTAAAAACAGGCACCTTAAAAATAACACTATAGATTAGCTACAGTTCATAAACTCATACCAAAGGTCTGAACTGGAAAAGAGAAAGCACTTTTCCATGCCCTAATAATCTCCCATTTCCTCGATCACTGGGTATTTGCTTCAATGGTTGAGCATTAAGACCCTGGTTAAGCAAGCTACTTAAACAGGTGCCTAACTTTAAGGATAGGTTTCAGAGTAGCAGCTGTGCTACTCTGAATACCAATAACTTTAAGGATGTGAGTAGTTCTACAAAAGACAATGGACCTTACTCACATGTTAGGTAAATGCTTAAGTAGCTTGCTAAATTGGGGCCTGAGGATGGGGGCGTTGGTATTTGCAAAGCCAGGGCCGGCTCCAGCATTTCTGCCGCCTGAAGCAAAAAAAAAAAAAAAAAGCCGCGATCACGATCGGCGGCGTCAATTGGAAAAAAAAAAAAAAAAAGCCGCGATCGGCGGCGGCAGTTCAGCGGCAGGTCCTTCACTCCTAGAGGGAGTGAGGGACCTGCCACCCCCGAATTGCCGCAGGTGCCGCCCCTCTCCCTTGGCCGCCCCAAGCACCTGCTTGTTAAGCTGGTGCCTAGAGCCGGCCGTGTGCAAAGCGCAATACCCCAGATTCTACAAGGATAATCCAATCTGCACTCCTCTTCAGGCAAGATTCCTATTGATTACAATGAGATTACACTGAAAAAAGAGCTACGTTAGAAGGCTGAATGCTGCAAGCTTCTTGGAGGCTAAGCTAAAAACCAAGCACATATATGCTTTTACCTCAACCCTATACAGGGTGACCAGATGTCCCGATTTTATAGGGACAGTCCCGATTTTTTGAGGCTTTGTCTTACATTGGTGCCTATTACCTCTCACCCCCGTCCCGATTTTTCAAACTTGCTGTCTGCTCATCCTAACCCTATAGGACTGAAACTACTTTCAATCACAATTCTGTAAAGTGAAAATGTGAGAGACCAGAGAGTTCTACTTTTAATAATTTAGATGCCAATCCTGCAGTCAGCTTCATGTGGGCCCAAGGGCCTTAGGATGGCAATGAAATAACAAGAGACAAACTAAACTAAATAAATACCAAATGGAAATGTTCTAAAATACAATTTGAATACATATTTCAAAAGTAAAACAAGAAGTCATTTGATTTTCTAAGTAAGCGAGAACAATCTCTGCAATTCTCAATCCCATTTGAGTTTTGAAAGGGATATTACAGCGATTACATCAAATCATGCTATTATTCTTCCATTTTGCTGAAATGAATGCCTGTAATTTGTATCCAGAATGCCTTGGTATGTTAAGCTTCAAAGATTATTGGCAAAGTACTTGGGATCATACATGCAAGCCTCCTGCTTCAATCCACTGGGCCAGATTCACCCCTCGTGTAACTTTCTTAACTTTAAATGGAGTTACAACAGGGGTGAATTTGATCCTTTTTGTTTTGGCAAATTGTGGATCTGATCCTACAAACCCTTACTGAAATGGGGAGTCCTTTCTTACATGAGTATATGGGGCTACTGTTTGTAAGGATTGCTGTTGTAAGGATTTGCAGAATCAAATCTTATTACCTTAGGAACCTGATCCTACAATCTGAATTGTGACAGAGTAAGCTGTGCAAATCAGGTTCTTGAAATATTAATAAATAAATAAAAATAAAAAAACCCAAAAAGAAGGAATTCATGTTTTAAATGTACAAGGTTCGTGAGGGAAATAGCCTATTAGGGTTTTCCATTCACTTCAGTGAGAGCAGGATTGGGTCCTAGAAGATGACTTCGAAAGGAAAAATCTCCAAACCATTCACAAATAGCCCATTAGGTAATTTTACTGAAGTCTTTTTACAACAAAGTAACTTTAGCCATTGTTATGTCTGCCAATTTAGTAAAATACTAGTTTATATATATCACAGTAGCCATCGTGTATGTTCATCTAATTCTCCCACCTGTGGTTTTTAGACAATTCAGTTTCTTATTTCACAGTGGCCTTTTTTGTCAAGTATGACTATGGGCTTGTTAGTGCAAAGTACAAATGATGATGGGCTGTTCCTCATTCTCTAACAGCAGTTTCTTGAGCAGCAGTAGCTCAGCTGGGTATTTTGCAAATGAAGCAGGCATAGTGTTTGCAGTTCGGTGCCTTTGATGCTGATGATGTTTGCTGTAAAACACTAATAGTATTCCAGGGGCAATTACAAAAGTATCAAGCAGTTTAAGGTCTTTTTCATCTGACAAACCAGGACGTGAGGGATTAGTATATCCCAGGAAATCCTGAGAAATAAAAGCTTTATATTTGTTTCAAGAGACATTCATTCTGCCAAAACACTTGGAAAGGCAACTTTCTACATTTATGATTTAAGATCGGTGGGAAGTATGAATTGCAATACCCTACCAGTAAAGTTACCCATCACGTATTACAGAATAAAACAGTCTCAATTCACTCATGATGAAAAGAGCACTTTCATTACTCCAGAATGGAAGGATGGGACACTGGTACACTGTGCTCTGCCTCTTTCATTTACCTTTCTGATCTCAGCTGAAAAATAATCAGAGACTTATCTGGCCTTGAAACCTCTAGTCTGAGCAGTGGTGCTGCAACCCTTTTAATAGTGGGGGTGCTGAAAGCCAACCCTCTAATCCTTGTCCACACCCCCTGCCCTGCGCATCGCTGAGAGCAGTGCCGTGTCTCCACAGGGGTGGAACCAGGACAGGGATAAGGAGGCAAATGCTGGGAGCAGGCATGGGGCCAGGAGCGAAGTCCCAGCCGCAGGGCCAGCGGCTGTGACCCTGGAGCAGAACCTTGTGAGTGGGAGCCGGGCTGCGGGGCACCGAGCACAGGACCAGCGGCCAGGAAGTGGGGCCAGCAGCCAGGGCACCTGGGTGCAGAGCCAGCGGCCGGGGTGCGGGGCCAGTAGCCAGGACCCAAGCCACGGACGCAGGGCCAGGGAGGAGAGTCCTGAGCATGGAGCCCTGGGTGTGGCACAAGGCCAGCAGCCGAGACCCAAGGCCTGGGCTGGGGAGTGGAGGCCTGGATGCAGGGCCAGCAGCCCCACATAAAACCTGGGGGTGCTGCAGCACGCCCCCCCCCCACACCCTTAGTTCCCATGCCTATGAGTCTGAGGGAAAACATTTTTCACATTATTAAAACAAAATAGTTCTATATAGTTCCCTTTCCTTCCCCCACCCTCAAGGTTAATCTATTTCTTCTTGAATTAAAATGATGAATCAAGGCAAGTGTACCCCAGGAATGTAGTCAGGTGCAGTGATGACTATAGACCCAGATAAGTGATTTTGCAAGCTCAAAAAAGTTGTATGAAACTCTGTTGTGAAATAAATGCAAGAAAATATTGAGAAAGGCAATATTTAATGCAATGTGGATGTTTTCTACATGGCAGTGTATTGTTTCTTAACAACCTAGGTGGTATTTCAATCACTAGCTAGATCCCCCAGTATTTTTAGGTTTGGTCTTCATGCTTTCAAACTATCATTTGTATAGTTTAGTATGCTAGAGGGATGGATACATTTAATGGGTGAAATTCTGTTTGGAAGGAAATTCTCTAACAGGTGTGTGTAGAGGGAGAGGGTAACCTTTATGGAAAGTATTTGTAAACAAGTGTCATAGATGGAGGTATAGCTAATTAGCAATCATGTTTGTCTGTTGGTTGAAAATCAGCTTAAATCATTGAGGGCCAGATTCTGTCAGCCCTGAACCATACTTTACTCTGAGGGTAGTCCCATTGAAATGACTGCTAAATATGAGTAAAGCTATCAGAATCTGGCCCTGAATGATACTGGGTAGGCATGTTTCTGTTGAATCTCGTTCTTCTTTCACTGTTTTTACACTGGTATGACTCCATTGATTTCAGTAGTGCTACACTGGTGTAAGTGAAATGAGAATCAAGTCCTAAGGGTAGGATACACAAGGGGGACATAGGTGCCTAATTGCCACTTTAGGCACCTAAAGTCCAAAATCTAGATCCTCAAAATCCCTGCTCAGCTGCTGCCTAACCCTGTAGGCACCAAAAGTCCCTAAATGCCTAAGTTTCCACAGGTACCTAAATTTCTATGGGTAGGCATGTGCACAGCTGCCTCATTCCTGACACCACTGAGCAGCTCAGCACATAACTCATGCCTAAGCCTCAGCAGGATTCAAAAACTAGGTGTTCTCCTCTCCGTCATCTGAGGTGCCCAGTCTGGTAGGCATGAGCAGAGACCACCTTAGAGCATGCCTACCAGAGCGGGCTCTGCACAGCCAGCAGCAGTAGTGGTGGCAGCAGCAGGTGGTAGTGGTACTCCTTATCTCAGGAGATGGGCACTCACCTGGGATTTAGGAAGCATGGATACAAGTTCCTGCTCCTCCACCTCCTCTCCTCTCTTTTTTTTTTTTTTTTAAAAGAGCTGAGCTGGCTTAGATGCCTAACTCCAGGAGAGGGTTCACAGCTGTGAATCCTGAGTGCAGGAAGGTACTTCCCTCCAACCTGGATTTAGGTACCTAAGTCACTTTGAGGGGTGGGGCTTTGTCCACCCCCCTCCTCTCAGCATTTCCTAATGGCTAACTTAGGTGGCTTCTTGCTTGGTATGCTGGCTTCAATAAATCCCTTTTAGGCACCTAATTCTCCCCATGCATTGTTTAGGGAACCCAGGCACCTAGCTCAAGGCAGAGGATTCCATTTGGCAGCAGGGCACCTAAAATTTGCCACTGCAATGCTCAGCCTGAGTCCCCCTGTGAATCACCTCCTATGTGCCTTCTTGAGGGGAGATGTCCTAACTGTGTTATGCCTTTTTTGCAGCCAATCTTTGAAACCTGTTCCTCTGAAGATTCCTGGCTTGTATGTGTGACCTCAAAACCAGGAGCTGAAGGAAATGGTATCTGATGTTAAAGAAATGCAACTGCCTCAGTACTTAAAGGAAAACTGCACACATTGCACAGTCCAGTAGTATAAGAGTTCACAGGATAGGAAGTACTTGTCACCATAAATAACTGTGACATTTTAATTATAACTGGTATATGTAAGCTTAGAAATAGAGACAGCCATCTGGTTGAAAAATTATATCTTTTGTGACACTAGCAGTGGGAGACCCCTAGGGAAGAGACTGGAAAGCAGTTTCCAGCCTGATTTAATGATAGAAAGCCCTCTAATATGTAAAGATGACATGTTGTTCCAGAGACTAAATACAGCAGAGAGGATGGGACATCAGAAAGCTGGTTGGGACTCCTTGATCCTGGGGCAGCTGTATAGGAACCTTCACAGGAAGAAAATACCAAGTACTAAACAGCTCTTTAATCTAGCTGAGAAAGCATAACAAGAGCCAATAGCTGGAGGCTATAGCCAGACAAATTTAAATGAGAAATAAGGCACACATTTTTCACAGTGAGGATATTTAACCACTAGAACAGACTCCCCCAGGAGGTGGTTGATTCTCTGTCTCTTGATATATTCAGGTCAAGACTGGATGCTGTGAACCTAAGAACCCCTCCAATGCCAACTGGCAAAGGGTTCACTACGCAGTGTCAGCAACTCCTAACAGGCCTAACACACCAATTTCATGGTATTTATTCATCAGTAGTGTCAACTAAAAGCTGGTGTCATGCTGGTCATTAATATCATTGTGAAATGTATGCACTGCTGATATTTAAATAATTATGTGTACTTATTAAAAAGGTGTTTAAACTATATAACAAAGCAGACAAAGCATAGCTATTCACCTATCCCCGTCTGATTTAAAGTAAGCATTGTAAGCCCAACACAATGGGAACTACATTTGCATTCCAAGTCAACATGAGGATGTAAAGTCAACATGGGGACCAGAGAACACTCAGTGGAGAGCATTTCAAACATTTACTGACTATAACTGAAGGATGAGAAAGCCATTTTAGTATCCATTTACTGAGGAAACCCCTTGAAGAGTGTGGGGGTGTTCACAAAAACTTGGATGCTGGTTTTGACTGAAACCTGAAGCTCTGTCAGACTAAATCCTCAGGAGAAAATCTACTTTATTAAATAGGAAAGGTAACTATTAATAAGTATAGACCTAGGAATGCATTTTATGCTTTGTTTTATATGTGTAGCCATTTCTGTTTCCATTTGTTATCTTTACTAACTATCTCTTAAAACTTAACTGTGATAATAAAATTTGTTTGATTCACTATAAATATATTTCAGTGCTGTAATGTTATAAAGAACGTGATCTTGTGGTGTCCCAGTCACACTGTGTGTGTACTGTTCCTCTGGGAACAGCAAATCTGGTAATGACTGAGTGTCCAGTGACAGGGACTGGTCACTTCAGGGGAACTCAGGTGCCAGGGTACACAAAGTATTAACCTGCAAGGCAAAGTAAGGGCTGGCAGAGCCCTAAGTAGATCGTTTGGGTGGCTAACAACCTGGGGGTGTTGGGGAGCTGATGACAAGTTAAACACAGGCAAGTCTCTCTTTCTAACAGAGGCAGGTGGTAATAGGATGACTCTCAGTCCTGGATACACCAAGAAAGTGTCAGAATGGCATAGGTGGGAGGTTTTACATACAGTTTTCTGGTTAACTAAGGTTCACACTCCAAGCAAATTGGGTTCTGAGAGATTCACAAGAGAGATGGCTGGGAACAGGCAAAGAAAGGTTACATTTTTTATTTTCTGTATTTCAGAGAAAGGAAGTAAAACAAAAGAAGTATAAGATGAGTAAGCATCATAAACACTAAAAAAGAACAACCTGATCCACCAAGAGTACTTGAGGGCAAAGACACAGCCCATAGTGAGACAGTCACACAACTCAGATTGGCTGAGATAGAGTTACAGAAGCTGGAAATAGCAGAGAAGGAAAAAGAAATGGATCTGGAGGGCAGAAAGTGGGTACACCAAAGAGCCCTGGAAACTACAAAACAGAAAGAGGCAGCAGAAATGGCTGCCCCTCAGTGAGACACATACCCAGAATAGTGGAAGCATGAGGCTAGTGAACACAAACACAAGATGCAGACTCTTAAGCAGCAATCAGTCCTCCCCAAAAGTCATCCAGATGGGAAAAACTCTGCCCTGCATGCAGACAAATGGATTTCTCTCACAACTTTTGAAAGAATTTGAAAACTCCATAAGATTACAGAAGACAAGAGGGCTCCCATACTTATCTCCAAACTCTCGGGGAGAGCATAGCAAGTAGTTAATGAAATAGACATGAAGGAGGCTTTGAAATATGATGAATTTTAAAAAGCTGTGTTGCGAAACTTTCACCCCTGTGGTGTATAGGTTAAGACTCAAGAATCTCATAAAGCATAAGATGAGTCACGGAGAATGTATGCATAGGATGTGTGATTTAATGAAAAATGGACAAATGGAAAAAAGGTAGAGAATTATGACCCTTTATTTGACCTCTTTGCACAGGAACATTTCCTGAGTATATGCTCTGAGGAGATCAGAGCAGCCATTTGGGCAAAATCCCTTGGCAATATACAAGAGGAAGGGGATTTTGCTGATTCCTACATACAAACTAGAGTGTCTAGTGAGCTCTAACACCAGAGAGCAGGGCAGAAGGCTGGGTAACGGGAGGGCACGCTTTATACCTGGGAAAAGGGAGAATGGCAGGGAGTCCAGGCACCTACCACCTTAGAACCAATTCCCTCCATGTAATCATAATTACAGGCTTCTATCACGGGAAATGGCCCAAGGAAGTGTTACTCATATGGCCCCACTGAGCACATGAGAAAAGATGATCCTGAGCGGGAATCCAAATACAAACCCAGGCTGGCCCAGGTTAATGCAACACCTTAGACTCAGGACCCGAGGGGCTTCCTGAGAAGACCCTTGTGAATTTTGCAAGGACCGACCCACTGGAAGTTGATAAAGAGTTTATTAAAGTTGCCAAGTTGAACAGCAAGTTACGCCACATTGGCACCCAGATTTCTCTGGTCAGAAAAGGCATGGTTAGGGAAGCTGATATGCTTGCTGGGGAAAATGTACAACTCCTTCCATTGGGACAATTTGAAACCATTTTGTGCCTTTAGCGAAATACAGTTGGAATGGGGAAATTTAAATGGCACTTTAAATGTTAGGATACCGGATAGCATTCCAGCAGATGTGTTAACTAGGGTAATGATATATTGTCTGTGTCCAAAGCTGTTAATATAATAACCTGTAGTAAAAAGGAATATGTCTTTGTCATTCCCAATCCTGCTGGAAAGGCATAACAAGTGGGGTTCCACAGGGGTCTGTTTTGGGACTGGCTCTGTTCAATATCTTCATTAACGACTTAGATATTGGCATAGAAAGTATGCTTATTAAATTTGCAGATGATACCAAACTGGGAGGGATTGCAACTGCTTTGGAGGACAGGGTCATAATTCAAAATGATCTGGACAAATTGGAGAAATGGTCTGAGGTAAACAGGATGAAGTTTAACAAAGACAAATGCAAAGTGCTCCACTTAGGAAGGAACAATCAGTTTCACACATACAGAATGGGAAGAGACTGTCTAGGAAGGAGTACGGCAGAAAGGGATCTAGGGGCTATAGTTGACCACAAGCTAAATATAAGTCAACAGTGTGATGCTGTTGCAAAAAAAGAAAACATAATTCTGGGATGTATTAACAGGTGTGTTGTGAGCAAGACAAGAGAAGTCATTCTTTCACTCTACTCTGCTCTGGTTAGGCCTCAACTGGAGTATTGTGTCCAGTTCTGGGCACCGCATTTCAAGAAAGATGTGGAGAAATTGGAGAGGGTCCAGAGAAGAGCAACAAGAATGATTAAAGGTCTTGAGAACATGACCTATGAAGGAAGGCTGAAAGAATTGGGTTTGTTTAGTTGGAAAAGAGAAGACTGAGAGGGGACATGATAGCAGTTTTCAGGTATCTAAAAGGGTGTCATAAGGAGGAGGGAGAAAACTTGTTCACCTTAGCCTCTAAGGATAGAACAAGAAGCAATGGGCTTAAACTGCAGCAAGGGAGGTTTAAGGTTGGACATTAGGAAAAAGTTCCTAACTGGTGGTTAAACACTGGAATAAATTGCCTAGGAAGGTTGTGGAATCTCCATCTCTGGAGATATTTAAGAGTAAGTTAGATAAATGTCTATCAGGGATGGTCTAGACAGTATTTGGTCCTGCCATGAGGGCAGGGAACTGGACTCGATGACCTCTCGAAGTCCCTTCCAGTCCTAGAATCTATAAATCTATGAATCCCAGAAGTGAAGATGGAAAAGCAGCTGGGGTGCAGGGATGTTTCCAGCCCCTAGTCAGCAGAGGGTGACTGTGGGTACATCTACACTGTAAACCAAACAAGCAAACCACAGCAGCAAGTCTCAGAGACGGAGTCAACTGACTCAGGCTCATAGGGCTAAAATACCTGTGTAGACCTTCTCCCTTGGGAGATCCTGGATACTTCCTCCACAATAGGGGAACCCCAGAAGGGGAGGTGAAGCCAGCTTTGTGGAACAAATGGAGCAAAACCAGCCCGGCTTTCTATCCATCAAGAATTTCCTTCCATTCCAGCTACCCATACATCTACATTTTCCTTCCACTGGACTCATGCACAGCTAGTGACATGAGGAAAAATACTTTTCTGTAAGATGCCTGGTTCCAGCAACAGGCTCATAAAAGTAAATTTTAATTAAACATTCTATTTTACTGTTCATTCATGGAGATAATTACTTCTTACTCTATGCACTTTGAGATTGCTTGGCTGAGTGGAACAGGATGTTGTCTTCCTTTAAGGAGTTCATGATCAACAGTCAGAGAGATATTCACAACCAATAGTTCTTAACAACAACAACAACAAAAAATAGGGCCCAAAAGCTTCTGGCTTGTAACAAAATATCAGTTTGGCCCAAGTCCTGTTCTGCTCACTTCAACCCTATATTCATGGATTTATGGAGGCAATATATATGAATCACAAAAAACTGATCATGAAATATTAGCTATGCTGGGATTTATGGTCCATACTATCTCTTTGCTACAGGGTTAACTGCCAACACTTGTGAGATTTTCTTGCATTGAAGACAATTAGCCATGCATAATGACAGCATTAGATTCTTGCTATTTTGGAACCTTTCCAAACCTTTACCATGGTTGGCCTTGGAGGCCTATAAAGCCCCCCAGCCCCCAGCCCCAAACTTCTGGATGTTTGGGATCCTGCAAATGTCAAAGTCAAGTGTGATCTCAATTTATAATTAAAAAAAAAAAAAGTATCTGGCTCTTTTAATGATTTCAGGAGCCTTTAATAGAAACTGATTGCTGCAGCTAAAAGCTTCTCACAGTGATCAATCCTACAATAAAATGGCTTATTTATGTCACCACAACAGCCACCCAGGACTGGCATGTGTGACCTGCAAACCCCATGACTGTGAATCCCCCTCCCCGTTTTTTTTTGAGGGGGGGGCAAGGGAGGGGAGGAAAGGGTGGGTTGATTTGCATCTGAGGGGAAAAATGCCATGCCCAAGCCCCTGTCTTATTTAGAGAATTGTCACTTGAAAACATTTTCAAATGTTGCCCGTTTGCATGAGCCCCTGGCCCTCTTCTCTTGCAGAAGAGGAGGCTGGTGATGGTCTGAAGAGCTTCACTTTGTATTTAAAATGACCCTTTCAGTTCTGGAATATTCCCCAAATTAAAATCTCAGTGGCCTTCTCTAAAATTACTAAGGCTGACCTATGTCCTCATTTAGAGTACCTAACAAACCAATATAAATATGGCCCCCAGACATTGCAAGTGAAAAGGAGCAACTAATAAGGGAGAGTTGGAGAGCATTTAGAGAGGATATGTGAAAGTCTTTCTTTCTAGGTACAGTTTTGTGTTCAATACCATAATGGCCAGCACTGAGTCAGGATCCACAGGTCCTGAACTCTGGTCCACAGGGCTCTTAGGAGCCACCTTGTCACCTGATAACCATCACCAGAAATAGAAGCTAATCTCTGACAAAGGACTCCAATCCTGAGATCTGACGTGAAACTCTGGGGATCCTTACTGGTTCCCTGCTGTATTTAGACAGAGCACAAGAACAATAAGTTGTCCATGCAACTGGGTTCTCCCTGCTTAGGACTTCTGCCCTTGTGCTACCTGCTCCTACTTCCTGACTCTGGTCTCCTAGTAACCTTATCCTGCCTGCCTCCTGACACCTAACTCTTGGTTTGCCCTTTGGCCTGTGACTCTGACCTCCTGGTGACCTGACCCAGCATGGCTCCCAACTCCGGCTCCCATCACTGGGTTAGACTGCCCATATATCCCAGTTGTGACACACTGGAATAGTGGTTGTGACCTGCAATGAATTTTCTTTGCTGCTTGGAACCAGAAGAGACTCCTTCTGAATGAAGTATAAGTTGGTGGCTGTACTGGAAGAAAAGATTCATGATTTGGAAGGACAAATACTGAAAAGTATTGACTGTACTCCAGAGAAAAGAAGGGTATACTGTCTGCCAGCTGCTAACATACGGGATGTGGACCTGAGGCTGAAGAGGACCCTAATGGAGTGGGAAAAAATCCACTGATTGTCTTTCATGTGGGAACAAATGATACGGCTACATTCTCGCTGGAACATATCAAGGAAGACTATGCCAGGCTGGGGAAGACACTCAAGGAAATCGAGGCTCAGGTGATCTTCAGTGGGATTCTGCCTGTTCCTAGAGAATGGCAACAAAGGTGTGACAAGATTATGATGATCAACAAATGGCTCAGGCAGTGGTGCTATAAGGAGGGCTTTGGGAAGTATAGCCACTGGAAGGCATTCATGGACAGAGGACTGTTCTCTCGGGATGGACTTCACCTGAGTATGGAGGGAAATAGACTTCTAGGATGGAGGTTGGCACAACTGATTAAGAGAGCTTTAAACTAGGAATTTGCGGGAGATGTCCAGGTAATCTCCACCCAGAAACCAGAGAGGAGGAATGGCAGTTCATAGCTATCAAAGGCAAGAGGACCAAATGACATTCTACATGGCTGGAGGAAGAAGAGGATAGGCTGGCTGTGACCACCAAAGAGAAAAGGATCGGAAGGAATGCTACTGCTAGATGTATCCAATCATCATCAGGTTCTCATTGTGGAAACTGACTGAAATGTCTCTGAAGACCCAAATGGTCACTGACAATTTGGAAGCAAATGACCTTGAGTTCTGATGGATCAATGTTCTAACAAATAAACCGAAGTCTTTCAAACCATTCTGCAAGAGTATACTTTGCTAGATTGTTAATTGCCATTTAGCAGAATATGCAAATGACTAAGGTGAGTAGCAAAGATCTTTAGTCACTTTGATGAAATCAAATCAGCCAGATTTTTGTGGATGCCAGTACTGTAAAACCAAGGGTCTGATCCAAAGCCCCCTGAAGTCAAATGGAGATTTTACAATTGGTTCCATGGGCTTTGGGTCAAGCCCTTAAGGGGGCTATCATAAATGCAGAAAGAACTGCCTTTTTGGGATGAATATAATGGTGCTGATCCTCTGACTGAATAGCATCTTACAAATGTAGGTTTACTTGGTCCTGCCTCACCACAAGGGGCTGGACCTAATGGCTTCTCGAGGTCCTTTCCAGTCTGAGAGCCATGGGATGAGCTTCAACAAGAGCTATAAAAGACTGTTTACCATGTTCTCAAATGCAGGGTGAGCTGAAAAGTGCTGCATATGGCGCTTGCTCCACACTTGTCTTTCAGCTTTTTAAATAAATACTGTACAATAATTAAAAAACGCTCGTGTTCCCCACTGTGACTTAAGCTTCTCTTTCCTTTTTCCTCCTCTGTCACCTTTCTTTAAACAATGGTTTGAAATACTTTCCTTGCCATCTACCCGCCTCTGTTCCTGTCTCACTCACTGATGACTGTCTGTGCTAGTTCTCTCTCACCTTGGGCTTACTTCTTCTCCACCAGTCAGAGCAGGATCACAAGGCTGTAAATTTGGTCTGAACTTGATGTTTTATTTCAGTGATTCTGCTGGATCCCCTTCTTTCAAACCTTTGCATTTCCTCCCACCTCAGAGGCTCCAATTTCAGTATTTTCTTTACAGTAGTTTCTAGTTGTGGCTATCCAAATGGACATATTTTTCATCATAAATAAACCCTTCACACAAAGGGCGTTTCCACAATGAGAACCGGATGATGATTGGATACACAAAGAGCAATAATGAGACTAGCAGGGGAGCATTCAGTGTGCTTTAGTGGTAGCATGAGGATGAGGAAGGAAGCAAGGTTTGTAAGTTGCATGAGAGATGCTCTAGGCAGAGGGAGCAAATAAAGTAACTGAAATAAGCAGCTCCTTTAGGAAAAACAAGCATAAATATAAATACATATAAATACTTAAAATACAAATAATAAAGAATAAAGCTACTAAAACCTGTGCATTCTCTTTGCTGTTATGATACTGCAGTGGTCATTTTAGCAAATAGGGTCACTGAAGGAAAAATATCTGTATTTAAAATGTGTTATCACCATCTACATAAACAGGCATATAATTCTCCACCATTGAACTTTGTTCATAAAGTGCCAGCAGTGAATTATATACTAGAGAGTCCTAATTACCAACACCAGGGAGTTATATTATACATCTGCCTTAGAGTAGCTTTTTTGGGGCAGAGAGGCCACAATAGATTAGTACATGAATTAATTCTCTTGAAGCTGTGGACTTAAAACTCAACTGCACAGCCTTCAGAATCTATGTCTATGTAGTCCACACATTCAGAAAATGTCATGACAAATTATAATGCCTTAAAAAACAAACCAACAAACAAAAAACACTAGCAAGGGAAACTGAATACTGAAACTGAAATAAAAATCATGTTAGCAACTTTGATTTACACACAATTAAATCTGACTTTCTTTTGCAATGACTGAACCCTCAATAGATTCATTTCATGCAATGAAATGGAGTCAAAGTTCTTATAACCCCAGAACTCAGCCCTATAGTGCTGAGGTCAGAGATGAGTAACAAAGGATATCTAAACACAGACTATCTAAAAATTTGGCATTTTGAATGTACATTTTTCCATGAAGTCTGTCTCCTGCAGGCTACATGTAATTTGTTTGCAATGATTCTGTAAAGTTGTCAGGGATATTTTGAGTTATTTTGCTCAACCAGGTCTTAGGTAGAAAGTTGGAGTTAATGTTTTCTAGGCTGGGAAATCCTTTCAATTTTCATTTCTCCAGGATAATCCTATGCTGGTATATGCTATTTCCTGATTAGTTGTGTTAGGAGATCCTTTTTCTTCATAGCTGTATCTTTTGTTTAGTTTAGGCAAAGATAATTTTAGGCCATTCTATGGGCCTGTGGAGCTTGCAGATATTTTGTTACTTATATTTCATAATGAATATTTTTATGTACATTTCCTGGAAATGTTTTTTCAATATGTTTTGAGTTTGTCTCAAGCCTTTTCTACATTATCGTGGTAAGTTGACCTAAATTACACTACTCCAGCTACGTGAACAATGTAGCTGGGGTCGATGTAGCTTAGGTTGAGTTACTGCGGTGTCTACACCACACTGCGTCAATGGGAGATGCTCTCCTGTTGACTTTACCTTACTCCTCTTGTTCCAGTAGAGTATCAGAGTTGACCAGAGAGCTCTCTGCGGTCAATTTAGTGGGTCTTCACTAGGCCCAATACATTGACCCCTGCTGCATCGATCACAGCAGCGTTGATCCCCAGTAAGTGTAGAGATGGCCTCAATGTCTGGGCAAGGCACAACATTTTGGATTATGTTGTGTGACAAAGTTCCTCCTCTATCTTGGTGGGTCCTGCGCTTATTGGCGAATTTTCTTGCCTCAGAGATTCACCATGTGGGTTGGGGAACAGCCCAGAGACCTTCCCCTCTGGAAGAACCCACCATCCAGGTCAATTGGGAGGTTTGGGGGGAACCCGGGCCCAGGTGTCCTAATTAGCCTGCCTGCCTTAACTGGTTCTAGCAGGTTCCTGATTACTCCAGTGCAGCCCCTTCTCTGGTCATTCAGGGAACAGAAAACTAGTCATCCAGTGACCAGTATATTTGCCCTCTACCAGACTCCTGTACCCCACTGGTCTGGGTCTGTCACAGTTGCCATTTTAATATAAGACATTATCTTTTTTGTCTTCAAAAATATACTAGTGTTGCAACATTCTGCAACTGGTACTACATAAGGCTGGGTTGCAGGCTCTAGCCCTATTCCATTTACAGCCCAAGTGGTGCTGACTGTTTACATTACTGGGGTTGTGCAATGATTTTTTCTGTATTATATCACAGCTGGCAAAGTCAAACAAATTATTCCGTTTCCCCCCAGTTAAGATTTAGCCTTAGAGTTAGTAGAAAAATAGAGGAGGGCGAATATTGCAAACATTTTTTAGAATATTTCCTCATATGGTTTTTCAAATCAAAATTTGAAATTTAACATTTAGACTAGCTTTATAGTTAGATGAAAAGAGAGAAATTTTTTTATAAAAATGTTTACAACATTTCCCAGCTCGGTTCATCAAAATTTCTAATTTCACTGAAATTTTGAAATTAGAAAAATTCATAGTTTTCATATTGCATTTCCTCTCATTTCTCAAAGTCATCATTATGTCCCCAAATTGTATTATTACAATTTACTGGCATAATAAGTGTTAAATCATAAAACTGATATTAGACTTATGCTGCAAAAAGGAAAATTTTTGTTTACCTCATTTTCTTTTCATAGGATTATTATTCCTTCGAATCTATCAGACAGGTTCAACTATTCTCTTAAAATATTGGGGACAGCAGGAAACTTGTCAGTCAAAGTTGCCTCTCATAACTCTTGGTTTTTATATATAATTCTGGAAACATGATCTTACAATTAAAACATTAACTTCATATAAGATGTGTATAAATTAAACTCTTCATAACATTACGTTGCTGTTCAATTTTTCCCCACCTTATAGTGTTCTAGAAAATGTACACTTTCTAATCAAGATTAAAGGATGATGCAGGGAATTGGATTTAAGAATTGACTAACAAATGCCATTTCCTTTGAAGGGCTGAACTTTGAAGAGATACTTTCTCCCAAAACATCCTTTCTCTTAACCACCATTTTGATGATTGCATAGTACTTCCTGTGAAAATGACACAGTTTTTCACAGGATGTAGACATCTGTTGACCATAGGGATTGCAGAGTGACTGACATTATTATCTGTTTGGTGACCATATTATGAATTCCTTTCAGCTTGCTTTAACTATCAGATCATTTAGGTATGGATAAATGTGAGCTTCCTGAAATCTCAGTGAAACTATTGCTGATGAAATAGTTAGGCCAAATCCTGCAGTCTTGAATTCTTTCCTTGACAAGACTCTTGAAGTTTTGGGGAATTTTATTCTAGTAAGGACTGAATAAAGATTAAACCTTTAAGAATACTCTTGGCGTTGGCCAAAGTGTAGGGATTTTGTATTGATAATGTTGCTCTCTATATGAAGATTTCAGTATTTGGTGATTCCCAAATCTTGATGTAGAAAGTAGCAGTGCATTGATGCATGTGACTTTTGTCTTTGCAAAGAAATTTATATATGCAAAAGAACAAGTAGTAATTTTGGAAAATCATATTACAGCTTCCACATAATACAATGAAAAAAGTTAGGATTTTCTTTTCCCTTTCTAAAAGACACACACTGTAACAGGTTTCAGAGTAGCAGGCATGTTAGTCTGTATCCGCAAAAAGAAGAGGAGTACTTGTGGCACCTTAGAGACTAACAAATTTATTTGAGCATAAGCTTTCAGGGGCGACAGCCTACTTCATCGGATGCATATAGTGGAAAATACAGTAGGAAGATATATATAGAGAAAAAAAACTGTTTGTAGTGGTAATGAAAATGGTCCATTTCCAGCAACGAGTTTTTTCATGAAGTTGATGGATTTCCACTCCATACGGCTAAATTCAGTGCCTTGCATAATGACAGGTTTCAGAGTAGCAGCCGTGTTAGTCTGTATCCACAATGACCCAATGATGAATGAATTTCCCCAGTGATTGGAGATATGTTTAAATGTAGGATTTGCTAATTATGGTGAATTTCCTCAACTGTTTAATATCTAATACAGTAACTCCTCACTTAACGTTGTAGTTACGTTCCTGAAAAATGCGACTTTAAGCGAAACGATGTTAAGTGAATCCAATTTCCCCATAAGAATTAATGTAAATGAGGGGGTTAGGTTCCAGGGAAATTTTTTTCACCAATCAAAAGATTTTATATATATATATATATTATATATATATATATATATATATATATATATATATATTCACAATCATCATCACTGTGTACCAGTAGTAAATTGTTTGTTTAAAACTTATACTGTGTGTGTGTGTGTGTGTGTGTGTATATATATACACACACACACACAGTATAAGTTTTAAACAAACAATTTAATACTGGTACACAGTGATGATGATTGTGAAACTTGGTTGAGGTGGAGGAGTCAGAGGGTGGAATATTTCCCTTACTGCAAATTGATGAACTAGCAATTGGCTGAGCCCTCAAGGGTTAACTCTCTCACTACAAGGCAGCAGGAATGGAGGGAGATATGCACATTTCACCTTTAAGTACACTGCCTTGTTAATTAGATCAGCTTGCTGAGACCGCAGCTGCTGCAAGCTCCCTATCTCCTGAGCCCTGGTGTGTCCCCCCGCTCTATGGAAGATGGGATAAGTGGGGTGCAGGAGCAGGAGGGAGGGGGACACCCTAATATTAGCCCCCCTCTTCTTTCCCTTCCCCCCTCCGCACAGCAAGCAGGAGGCTCGGGGAGCAGCTCCAAAGCAGAGGGCAGGAGCAGCACATGGCAGTGGGGGGAGGGACACAGCTGAACTGCAGGCAGCTGCTGCACAGTGAACTTAGGGGAGCGGGGAGCTATAGGGGGAGCTGATAGGGGGCTGCCGGTCCACCCTGGTTCCAAGCCCCCACCAACTAGCTGCAACGGGCTGCTCTTCCTGCAAGCAGCAGACAAAGCAGGCGGCTGCCAAAAGACGTTAGAAGGGAGCATTACACAACTTTAAAGGAGCATGTTCCCTAATTGATCAGCAACATAACAATGAAACAACGTTAATCAGGATGACTTTAAGTGAGGAGTTACTGTACTATTTGTATTCCTCCACCATCCACTCTGCGTGAGATCTACATATAAGGAAGAATATATTAGGCCTCAATATTTCTTTGGTTCAGAGACTATTTCTGTGGTTCCTTTGTTTAAAAGATGATATACCACTGTTTTGATAGTTAATATTGGAGATTTGTGTGCACTGCCATTTCCATAACAGAACCATCTCATCACTTCTAATGTACCCACCTGTTGCTGGTTCTTCATAGACATCCCTCAGGAGCAATTAAAAATCTTTCCTCTTAAAGTCTGTGGCAAGATGTATCTAGCAGAACCTGAGTCTCTTCTTTGTTATTCTGGTGATGGGGAGAAACATGAAAAGAATTAAGATAGTAAAGTAACTTTCCTAAATAACAGTAGCAAAATGGTAGCTTTCTCAGCTGTCTCTGACACAAACTTCCCTAATGTTTCTCCAAATACTTTATTCTTCCCTGCATATTTTGCTGATGCTAGCAGATGCTTAGCTTGTGTCAGCTCTCCAGGGCTGTAGCCATAAATGTCTTCCTTGAAACTGCATCTAATGCCATTGCCCTCAGAACAAAATTTAATGAATTCACAGAGGAATAAAAAACAAAACAAAACAAAATGAGGCTGCTAACAAAAATAAATTTAAGTTAGAGGTTACTTTTTATCCTTGTGTGAATTCATAGGTTTCTGTAACCCTTGAAAGGGTTTCACTCTTTAAAAGTGATTCCTAAGTGGACTTTTTGAACTTGCATCTGACAAAGTGGGTATTCACCCACGAAAGCTTATGCTCCAATACGTCTGTTAGTCTATAAGGTGCCACTGGACTCTTTGTCGCTTTTTGAACTTCATGGACAATGCCTATAACATTAAATTAGGGGTGGTAAAGTAGGGGAGGAGGACAATGGGGAGGGACAGGAGAAGAATATATGTAAAATAGCTATTTTATTTGATCAGGTGCTACTAAGAGGATGTGTGAGCAAAAAATAAAATAACCTTCCATAAAGTTGGAGGAGAGTGGAAACCAAGAGATTTGAACCCAAAGAAATCTAAATGGATTGTGTCTTGTGAGTAAATGTTATTTCTTGCTGAAGCTAAAGAGTTAAGTGTTGCAGTGCTTGAGATTTTTTTTCAGTCTCACAATATTTGTCATTTTTCTTAAAGCCTTAGCTCCTGGAGTCATGTGATTACATGAAAATATTGGCTTTTACTTTATTTTTTTAAGTAAGTTTCTATTAGCTCTCATGGCTTTGGAGAAAAGCTTGAAAATGTGAATCTAAAGACTCAAAAACCAGAAGGCAAGTAAAAAGCCAATATATATTATGTTATAAAAATCTCAATTTCTGAGTCAATCTCATGTTTTTTTGGGGGGCCTGCCTCAAAAATATCTGAGTGTTGTACATATTGTTTTATGTGGTAATTCAGATGAATTATGCTTTTATAAGAATATGCTGATAGAGTATTTAGTGGAAAGATTTTGTATGAGTTAGATTATTTTGTTATTTTAAAAAAGGATAATGGGAACTTACTATTTTTGAAGAAGTGATTGAAATCATATTAAGGGAAGTGGACCTGGGTGAAAAATGTTAAGAACTTACACACTATGCATTATTTTTTCAGTGATGCAGGTTGATTTGGAAATCAATAATAAAGGGGAAAAAGAGTTGTATTAGATTGGAGTAATTTGTATAAATATATCGTTTTAATAGATTATAAATCTCAGATCCTTATCTGATGTAAATCAGCCTAGCTTCATTGTTTTAAATGGACCTTAAATTGACCTAAATGGAGCTAATACCAGTTTACCCCAGCTAGGGGTCTGGTCCTAAACATATAGGAATTTGATTTATTGAAATTCTGAACTTACACTTATGGTCACTGATGTCTGGGGCTGGCTTGCTTTGTCTTTTTAAAACACATACAGGGAGGGGAAAAATACAACAGAGGAGAAGCACCAACAAAGGGTATATTTCATACTCCTAGAGCCACTGGGGCCAGGAGTCTCATTAGGCAGAGATCAGCAATACAATACCTCCAGGCAGATAGACTGATCTACTTCAGAGGCAATTGGTGGACAATGTATTGCTCCAACATTGACTCCATGTGGGAGGAATGTTGGGCACATAGCCTTGATTTTATATTACTTATTTGGA
Organism: Malaclemys terrapin pileata; assembly: GCF_027887155.1. Taxonomy (NCBI): domain Eukaryota; kingdom Metazoa; phylum Chordata; order Testudines; family Emydidae; genus Malaclemys; species Malaclemys terrapin. The sequence goes on from NC_071509.1 coordinate 98,794,722, forward strand.
TCTTTTTCCAAATAGAGTGCAGACTATACACAAAGAAACTCACTGTCATGAGTAGAATTTTGATGATTGTATTTATATCTATGTTTATGTTAATGTTAACCTGAAACTTACAAATTAGTTTGGCCAGTTGATCACATGCCCTGTCTCTGTAAGCATAAATTCATTTGCTTTTATTGTTAGTTTGTTCCCTTCAGGGGAAGGGAACATTTCTCCTTGCTAACCTTAGAGGAACTATAATCCTGGACTGGGGAAAACAAAGTGGTAAAATTTCAGCAGACTGTTAGAATTGGAGGATTAGATCAATGCTACAGAATGTACATTGCTACCACAGCTTCACATGGTAATTCCTCCAACTGCTATCCAGATCTTTTTAACTGAGCTGTTGCCTAGGAAGAAAAGGTTTCCCTCTGCATGGATAACAATGTAATACTCCCAAGTGGGTCTATTGGAAAAGGCAGCAGTAGAAAATGAATCTGTAGCACACAGGCTTTAAAGTTCTGTTTCTTGATCCCTTCACAGAGGGTGGGGGCTTCTATAATTGTACCAAAGGGCTGCAGGATTTCATCCTATGTGTCCCACCCAAAACATGGACCTACAATAGCATCATTCTAGTGATGCTGTTTTCAATATTCCCAATAGGAATTGTGCTTGTTACTGCAATGTTTAACATAACATGGTGAATGTATGTTTTAAAATTATTCAAATTGCATCAATGTATGAAATAGGCATATTATATATAATTCACTGGTTATTTGTTTTAATAAATGTGTGCAACTGGGCCTATCATCACCAAAGGAAATGAAAACAGCATTTTCTGCAATTATTTGTATGGAATGTATCCATACAAGAGGGAATATCGCACAGCTGGTATGAGCAGAGTAATTACAAAAAGAAAAAAATGCAGCTTTACTATACATTCTGTGAGATCCCTCTGGAAATCTTAGGAAACAGGGCATTGCAATGCAGATTTCCAGGACTTCCTGAAGAATTTCACAGTTTCACGAATCCTTACCTGAAGAAATTTTACTTTTCAACAGTTTTCACTACAATACAATTACTTTTGACAGCCCCTGTGTCCCGCCTTGATTCTAACAAGTTTAATGTTTGCATTACAAATCACTTTCCACATGAGAATATGGTTCTTGGTAAATAGCTGAAAGCTACCACTGCAGTATTTATTTTGTAGCAGTCTTTGTCCTCAGAGAAAATGATAAGCTTGAAATACCATTTTCTCTTCACTGACTGAAATGTTGAACAACATAGTAGTAAGTACTTAATTGGCTTTTGCTGTAAGGTAATAGAAACCTGGAGGAAATAAATGCACAGACTTCCTCAATTTTAAAAATATGAGATACAGAACTGAGTTTTGATTCAAACAGATTCTCTGTGGTGGTGGTTGAATAATAACAAATTTGTGAGACTAATAATGAATACATTATTTGAATCTGATTTGCTGATGTCATGGAGTGACATTATTTGTGAATTGCAGATATTTGTACAACTAAGTATTTTTGAAGTTATATGTGAATCTCAAAGTTTCACCAGTTTGTCTTGGAAATGGGTTATTCATTGTTATTGTTCATCTTTTTTCATTAGAAAGGGTCAGCCATCTGAGCAGGGAGCCAAAACAATCCAATACAAACAGCCAGGCATCACAAACTGCAAATAGTGAGCATTTGCAGTGAACAGTTTTTGAACCACCTTTAATCTGAAAATTATTTAGTGAATACTTATGACTAACCAATATTTTATGACTAACTGGCAGAAAGCAGGAATGATTCACAAATAATTCACAAAACACAAAGACCTAAACTTACCAAAGTTCTGGTTAGAAAAATATTATGAAAACAACTTCAATATCCGTACAGACGTATACACAAAGATACATACACTGTGTACTAAATAAATATGCAGCAAAATCTGATTATTAAAAATCACTAGGACTGTCAATTAATCGCAGTTAACTCACGTGATTAACTCAAAAAAATTAAACACAATTAAAAAAATCAATTGCAGTTTTAATAGCACTGTTAAACAATAGAATACCAATTGAAATTTATTAAACATTTTTGGATGTTTTTCTACAGGCAGAGCTTCAGAGTCTCAATGTGTGGATGAGACGATGGTATAGAGAGGAGGGGTTTAGATTCATTAGGAACTGGGAAAACTTTTGGGATGGGGGAGCCTATACAGGAAGGATGGGCTCCACCTAAACCAAAGTGGAACCAGACTGCTGGCACTTAACATTAAAAAGGTTGCAGAGCAGTTTTTAAACTAAGAGATGGGGGAAAGCCGACTGCTGCTGAGGAGCACGTGGATCGGACAGGTCTATTGATAGAGATTCTCCAGGTTTTAGTCAGGAGGAGAGGATGGAAGAGGATAATCTAAGGGCCAGATCAGACAAGAAACAGTCACATAAAAAAGAATCGGACACATGAGAAAAGGAAGACAAATAAACAGTAGCAATTTTTTAAAGTGCTTGTATATAAATGCTAGAAGTCTAAATAATAAGATGGGTGAACTAGAGTGCCTCGTGATAAAGGAGGATATTGATATAATAGGCATCACAGAAACCTGGTGGACTGAGGACAATCAATGGGACACAATCATTCCGGGGTACAAAATATATCGGAAGGACAGAACGGGGGGTGGGGGAGAGTGGCAATATATGTGAAAGAAAATGTAGAATCAAATGAAGTAAAAATCTTAAATGAATCCACATGTTCCATAGAATCTCTATGAATAGTAATTTCATGCTCTAATAAGAATATAACATTAGGGATCTATTATCGACCACCTGACCAGGACAGTGATAGTGACAATGAAATGCTAAGGGAAATTAGAGAGGCTATCAAATTTAAGAACTCAATAATAGTGGGGGATTTCAATTATCCCCATATTGACTGGGAACATGTCACCTCAGGACGAAATGCAGAGACAAAATTTCTCGATACTTTAAATGACTGCTTCTTGGAGCAGCTGGTACGGGAACCCACAAGGGGAGAGGCAATTCTCGATTTAGTCCTGAGTGGAACACAGGAGCTGGTCCAAGAGGTAATTATAACAGGACCGCTTGGAAATAGTGACCATAATATAATAACATTTAACATCCCTGTGGTGGGAAGAACACCTCAACAGCCCAACACTGTGGCATTTAATTTCAGAAAGGGGAATTATGCAAAAATGAGGGGGTTAGTTAAACAGAAATTAAAAGGTTCAGTGACTAAAGTGAAATCCCTGTAAGCTGCATGGACACTCTTCATAGACACCATAATAGAGGCCCAGCTTAAACATATACCCCAAATTAAAAAACACAGTAAAAGAACTAAAAAAGAGCCACTGTGGCTTAACAACCATGTAAAAGAAGCAGTGAGAGATAAAAAGGCATCTTTTAAAAAGTGGAAGTCAAATCCTAGTGAGGTAAATAGAAAGGAACATAAACATTGCCTAATTAAGTGTAAAAATGTAGTAAGAAAAGCCAAAGAGGAGTTTGAAGAATGACTAGCCAAAAACTCAAAAGGTAATAACAAAATGTTTCTTAAGTACATCAGAAGCAGAAAGCCTGCTAAACAACCAGTGGGGCCCCTGGACGATCGAGATACAAAAGGAGCGCTTAAAGACAATAAAGTCATTGCGGAGAAACTAAATTAATTCTTTGCTTCAGTCTTCATGGCTGAGAATGTTAGGGAGATTCCCAAACCTGAGCCGGCTTTTGTAGGTGAGAAATCGAAGGAATTGTCACAGATTGTGGTGTCACTAGAGGAGATTTTGGAATTAATTGATAAAAACTTAACAGTAACAAGTCACCAGGACCAGATGGCATTCACCCAAGAGTTCTGAAAGAACTCAAATGTGAAGTTGCGGAACTATTAACTATGGTTTCTAACCTGTCCTTTAAATTGGCATCTGTACCCAATGACTGGAAGATAACTAATGTAACACCAATATTTAAAAAGGGCTCTAGAGGTGATCCCAGCAATTACAGACCGGTAAGTCTAAAGTCAGTACCGGGCAAATTAGTTGAAACAATAGTAAAGAATAAAACTGTCAGACACATAGAAGAACATAAATTGTTGGGCAAAAGTCAACATGGTTTCTGTAAAGGGAAATCATGTCTTATTAATCTATTAGAATTCTTTGAAGGGGTCAACCAAGATGTGGACAAGGGGGATCCAGTGGACATAGTGTACTTAGATTTCCAGAAAGCCTTTGACAAGGTCCCTCACCAAAAGCTCTTACGTAAATTAAGATGTCATGGGATTAGAGGGAAGGTCCTTTCATGGATTGAGAACTGGTTAAAAGACAGGGAACAAAGGGTAGGAATAAATGGTAAATTCTCAGAATGGAGAGGGGTAACAAGTGGTGTCCCCCAAGGGTCAGTCCAAGGACCAATCCTATTCAACTTATTCATAAATGATCTGGAGAAAGAGGTAAAAAATGAGGTGGCAAAGTTTGCAGATGATACTAAACTGCTCAAGATAGTTAAGACCAAAGCAGACTGTGAAGAACTTCAAAAAGATCTCACAAAACTAAGTGATTGGGCAACAAAATGGCAAATGAAATTTAATGTGGATAAATGTAAAGTAATGCATATTGGAAGACATAACCCCAACTATACATACAATATGATGGGGGCTAATTTAGCTACAACGAGTCAGGAAAGAGATCTTGGTGTCATCGTGGATAGTTCTCTAAAGACGTCCACGCAGTGTGCAGTGACGGTCAAAAAAGCAAACAGGATGTTAGGAATCATTAAAAAGGGGATAAAAAATAAGATGGAGAGTATCTTATTGCCCTTATATAAAACCACGGTACGCCCATATCTTGAATACTGCATACAGGTGTGGTCTCCTCATCTCAAAAAAGATATACTGGCATTAGAAAAGGTTCAGAGAAGGGCAACTAAAATGATTAGGGGTTTGGAATGGGTCCCATATGAGGAGAAATTAAAGAGGCTAGGACTTTTCAGCTTGGAAAAGAGGAGACTAAGGGGGGATATGATAGAGGTATACAAAATCATGAGTGATGTAGAGCAAGTAAATAAGGAAAAGTTATTTACTTGTTCCCATAGTACAAGAACTAGGGGTACCAAATGAAATTAATGGGCAGCAGATTTAAGACAAATAAAAGGAAGTTCTTCATACAGTGCACAGTCAACGTGTGGAACTCCTTGCCTCAGGAGGTTGTGAAGGCTAGGACTATAACAGCGTTTAAAAGAGAACTGGATAAATTCATTGAGGTTAAGTCCGTTAATGGCTATTAGCCAGAATGGGTAAGGAAGGGTGTCCCTAGCCTCTGTTTGTCAGAGGGTAGAGATGGATGGCAGGAGAGAGATCATTTGATCATTGACTGTTGGGTTCACTCCCTCTGGGGCACCTGGCATTGGCCACTGTCGGTAGACAGGATACTGGGCTAGATGGACCTTTGGTCTGACCCAGTACAGCCATTCTTATGTTCCCTCAGTCAGTTCCTTGTTCAGCCAATCACTTATGTTCCCTCAGTCAGTTCCTTGTTCAGCCAATCGCTAAGACAAACACGTTTGTTTACATTTACAGGAGATAATGCTGCCCACTTCTTATTTACAATGTCACCAGAGAGTGAGAACAGGTGTTCGCATGGGACTTTTGTAGCTGGCATTGCATTGTATGTCCCTTCATGCTTCGGCCACCATTCCAGAGGACATGCTTCCATGCGGATGACACTTGTTAAAAAAATAATGCGTTCATTAAATTTGTGACTGAACTCCTTGGGGGAGAACTGTATGTCTCTGGCTCTATTTTACCTGCATTCTGTCATATATTTCATGTTATAGTAGTCTCGGATGAGGACTCAGCACGTTTATTTTAAGAAAACTTTCACTGCAGATTTGACAAAACGCAAAGAAAGTACTAATGTAAGATTTCTACAGATAGCTACAGCACTCGACCCAAGGTTTAAGAATCAGAAGTGCCTTCCAAAACCTGAGTGGGACGAGGTGTGGAACATGCTTTCAGAAGACTTAAAAGAACAACACTTGATGCGGAAACTACAGAACCAGAACCACCAAAAAAGAAAATCAGCCTTCTGCTGTTGGCATCTGACTCAGATGATGAAAATGAACATGTATCCATCTGCATTGCTTTGGATTGTTATCGAGCAGAACCCATCATAAACATGGACCCACGTCCTCTGGAATGGTGGTTGAAGCATGAAGGGACATACGAATCTTTAGTGCACTTGGCATGTAAATATCTTTGAACGCCGGCTACAACAGTGCGAGGGGAACACCCGTTCTCACTTTCATGTGACATTGTGAACAAGAAGCGGGGAGCATTATCTCCTGCAAATGTAAACAAACTTGTTTGTCTGAGCAATTGGCTGAACAAGAAATAGGACTGAGTGGACTGGCAGGCTCTAAAGTTTAACATTGTTTTATTTTTGAATGCAGGTTTTTTTTGTACATAATTCTACATCTGTAAGTTCAACTTTCATGATAAAAAGATTGCACTACAGTACTTGTATTAGGTAATTGAAAAAAAAAAACTATTTCTTTTGTTTTTTACAGTGCAAATATTTGTAATAAAAATAAATATGAAGTGAGCACTGTACACTTTGTATTCTGTGTTATGATTGAAATCTATATTTGAAAATGTTTTAAACATCCAAAAATATTTAAATAAGTGGTATTCTGTTATTGTTTAGCAGTGCAATTAATCACGATTAATTTTTTTAATTGCTTGACAACCCTAAAAATGATGCTATATAAATCAGTACTGTTGTGGAGATCCTGCCTTTCTTTGCTATGTTTTGTCCTTGTCTATGTTTGTATCTGTTTTTTCTTTTTATGTAGCGGTGGGAGGTCGTCTATTGAAATCTAACAATGTGGAGTCCGTAGGAGAACAAATGGAATTTAAGGGTACATATCCACTGCAGTTGGGAGTGTACTAAAAAAAGCAGTGTACCAGAGGTAGCACAGGCAGCAGCTTGGACTAACTGCTGGACTACAAACCTTCCCAGACCCCCTGTGTACTTACTCAGGCAACCAGCTCAATCTGCCACCTATGCTACCTCTGGCTATCCTGCTATTTTTAGCGTGCTAGCTCTGCTCGAGCTAGTGCATCTGTCTACTCAAGCTGGGAAGCATGCTCCCAGCTGCAGTTTAGACATACCCTAAATGATTCCTAGTTTTCAAAATAGGCAAATTGATGATGGGCATCTAATATAGGCAAACAGGATGGACATAGATAATGTTTTTGTACTTATTCCCTCTCCTCCTTTCCCTGACAGAGCATGCTTCAATCAGAAATATAATAAAGACTTCAGTATTTGAATAGCTGTGACATTTAAGGGAGTGCACATTTACACACTAATGAAGTCAGAACATTGTTGTAGGTATATTAATCAATATTTTATGATCTTTAAATATTAATGTATAATTATTTCTGATTTTCCTTATTTAGCACTTGAACCTAATAAGCAGCAAGAATGGGAAAGTGGGAAAACGGGCAAGTGTGATCATAATGGAAAGTATGTAATAGAACTAGTAATATCTGGTGTGTCAGTGAGTGAGCAGGCTTGTTTATTGAATTTCCTCGAGCATCAGGTAGCATAGGCTAAACTACCAAACAAATGGCAGCTGTCACTAGTAAGAATCATGGCACATGGAGACCCTCCCTTCTCAAGCCAGATGAATATAACAGTATAAATGTTATACAAAGATAAGTAGATACCTAAATAAAGCTTTTCTCCAATTTATTTTTATTTGTTCCTGGTTAGGGTATATTCATGCCACTGTGCCCTTTATTTATTAATCTGTGAAAGAAAAAAGAAAAGAAAAGACTTTGATAAACAAACTCACTTTGGTATATATCACATATGTATGACTTTTTCTCAACAGCTTCCAAGTAGCTTTTCTTTTGTTTTTTCTCCTCCTTCCCCATCCCAAAAATTCTTTTACACGTAAATTTATTGTGGATTGTGTTGAATTGGCAGCACTAGACTAGAGTATATTTTTTCTGTTGAGTAGGTTACATAAAGGCAAAACTGAAAATTTAATCAATGTGTGTCAAGAGACTGTCTGTGATGAGGGTAAGTGTACTGAGCTGAAATTACAAAGTTTTCAGTTATAACTGTGGTTTTATAACCACTAGAGAGACTGATACTGATCCCTGTGATTTGACAGGTGATCCTGGTCCACATCATATGATTGGGGCAGAAAATAAACAGAAGTACTCCTGTGTGTGTCACACTCCTATTAAATAGTGTCAGAAGAAAACGTTAGTGTTGGCAAAAATAAAATAAATGAAGCCATTTCGATCCCTCAGTTGTGGAAGCAAGGGGTATTGCAGAGAAATTGGAGTAAAATTCTCCAAATGCTGTGTGTGGCTGGCCCAGAGGCATTGGAGAGCTACAATGTGTTCCAGTACAATCATAAAGATGACTGGAAACCACCACAGTTATTGAGAAGTCTCAGGAATACTGTGATCCACACTAGAATGTCACAGTAAGGCATGTTTTCTTTACAAGAAACTAGTTGCCTGACAAGACTATTGACCACTGTGTTACAGACCTATATAACAACGTTATATTCAACAGTTATCTGTTATTTGTAACTAATTCTGGTATAACGAATAAACAGGTCAGAGCAAGGTTATTGCAAGAAATGGACTTGACTTTAAAAAGAACCTTGGATATTTGCAGGATAATGAAAACAATGCTTCCCAAATGAAAGAGTCAACAAGCAGTGAAAGAACAGAAGTACATCTAATTAAGATTTGCTACCAAAGTATAAAGACAAAATTTCAAGAGTGAACAAATGGCAGAGACCAGATTTATTTTTTTTTTTAAGTAAGTGTGGAAGCAATCACAACACAAAGATGTCCAGAACAAAGGATGTGGTATCACAACTGTTATAAAAGCAATTGTTTTGCAAAAGTTTTACTGTGCTCAACACAAACCACAAAGAAAAAAAAATACAAAAGCAAAATAAAAAAAGTGACTTCCGCAGAACTATCACATTATTAAAGTTACTCATGTGTTCAAGGCCCCAATTCAGCAGAGCTCTTGGGTATGTACTTGGGTTTAAGCATGTGTCTAGGTGATTGTTGAATTAGAGCATGCATCAGCATTTAAAAACATGAGTTTTACACTTAAATTTCCACTATGGTTTGATGTTTTGGTTTATTGTGCCAGTAAAATACAGAAATAAAAGGGCCCAATTTTGATTCCTTTTAGTCCAGGAAAATTTGACCATTGACTTTAACAGGAACATGATCTTGCCACAAATGTATTAAACTCAACATTTGTTTTATTTATTTACTTTCCTTTACGCGTTACCTTTTGCAATAAATGTTTCCGAACATTGTCTCCCAAGCTACATGCGTAACTCCTCTTTAGCTTTAGGCTTCAACAATTCAGCTAAAGCCTAATGTTCCTTGTGAGTTTACATAAATTCAATAGTTGTTCCACTGAAATTCTGTAGTGATTGTTGCAGTCACTGTATTCAGATCATTTACATGAATGCTTAAAATTAATAGCAGTTTACTTCACTTTCTATAAATAAAGTTTCAGTTTCATAACCAAAAATATGCAATAAACAAAGTAGCTTCCTTACAAAAATACGGGACTCTGAGCACTTGTATATTTCTTTAAATAATTTAACTAGCCTAAATAACTAAAACATTTAAGCCAGCAAGTAACTACTATATTGTAAATTTAGGCTCCTTTGTTCTGTGAGCACTTTCAGTTCAAAATACATGTTCAAGTAATTTCCCTTAACAAAATATTTTCCTTTACAACTGCCCAGAATAATAAAGGATTTGAGCTCTCTTAACTCATACTGTCTAAACTCTGAGGGGAAAATGTTATTGCATCCTGAAAGTCATTATGATGACTCCAGCCAAGACAGAAAAAAAAAAGCACTAGTACAGCTAGTATAGCAAGGCCTGTTAAAAAAATACTGAAGAACTTGCCTGTTTTTGTAGATATTTACCAGTTTCCCAATGAAAAGGAAGTGGAGCTCATACAATCTTTCCTGAGAGTGTCTTGATAACAAAGTGGGGTTCTGGAGCTTGCTTCAAAGCCTATAGCAGTCAATGGGAGATGTTCTATTTATTTCAACTGGTTTTGAATCATGGCCTTAGTAGGAGACAACTTCTTTTTGAGTCAGTACCAAACCCATCCCGCAGCCTCTTGTTAGGGGTCACCATACTGCTGGAGGGAGCACCATGTGCTCTTTCAGATAAGATGAATAACTGAGGTTCTGCCCATACTGTAGCCATGTAACAGAAGATTCCATAACACTCTTTGAAAAGTTGGGGGTTCTAAGCTTGAAATCCTGACCATATTCCTATATGGGTAATTACATACCACTACCTAACAGTTCCCTAGTAGTTTCAATTGGATATGCCTTTCCTATTTCAAATTATTTCATACTGTGAATCACCTCACCCCTTTCATAGGCCCATCTCTCCTTCCAACATAGTGCCAGTCCTGACCCCACACCTTCCCTATGGCAGCCACAGGACTTGATTATATCAAAATATAATATTAGGGCAGTATTAAGGAGACAAGATGAGAATAAAGTTGTCTTATGTGACGGTTGTGGTTGGTTATTTTGGTTATTTCCTCTTTTTTTTTAAACACATGTGCTGTTTATTTCCTCTGCCTGGGACATTTCATTTATGTATATAATGTATATAAAATCTCTCCTCATTGCCTCCAATTCCTGCTGTATTAAGGCACTTTGCAGTTGGGCTCTGCCTTCCTATGTCCTTATCAATCCCCCCAATTTTGAACTGAAATAGCCAGTATTCCCGCAATGAGTTTGATATGCCATGCCCATGTTCCCCATTTGCCAGGCCCATTTTTTCTACCTCTCTCAAAGTCATAGTAATATAGGCTTCAGGTAACAAACGTTCCCACTGCTGCCAGGATAAGTATCAGGCATCTATTTAATCTCTCTAAGGTTTTATACTATGTTCATCACTTTGGTATCCAAGCATTTATTAGGCACGACAATTACATTGATGTAAGACTCAAACTGATGCAGAAGCAGTTTCTTAAAAACATCTTAAAAAAGAGAGTAAATAAGCTGGATATATGCGATAGCTAAAGATAATAACCACTATCTTTTCTACTGCATTTTGTCTACTATGTGGTATGTTTTTCTATCCTCACAAAGCAACCATGTACTTTCAGTCTGACTTATTTTAGATACAGGAAAACAAAACAACAATAAGAGCAAAAGTAAAAGTCTCCATGTGAGAGAGCAAACTGTGTGTTTCTTCTGTATATGTTGTAACAACTCTGCAAACAAAATGACTGCTGTTTCTGCTCCTAGTTCCTAGGGTTCTTAGACATGTAAAAAATGTAGCACTCAATAAATAAGGGCATCACAGTTCCATAGCTACATACACTGCAATTCAATGTCTATCTTATTTTTTATCACTGTGCGTTTTGCAGCCTTACCTTTGTTTAATGGAGGGTTCCCACAGCAGCACGGCCTATTTCCTTTCTGCTGAGTTTGTTCCCCTGCACCCTTTTCTCTTCCATGTCTTCCTACATTTTCTTTCTCCTTCAATTTTTCCTTTCCCCCTATTTTCTTGCTCTTCTGACTTCATCAGCAGGAAAGTGCTATCATTTGGCAAATAGTAAGAAAAAAATCATGAATATTTTGGTGATTTCTATATAAAATTTCACTTTGGGTTCTTTTGCATCCCTTTTCATTCGTTTTTCATGAACATGCTTGTGATCAGTTTTGTTCATGATACAGAGTTATTTCAGGCCCTACGTGAAGTTTCCTCAGTGAAAATACTGTATCTTTTCCTGGCAGAAGTAGTTTATAAAGCTTAAGTCATCCAATCAGGAAACAGAAACTGTACCATATGATCTGTGTGACAATCCCACAGTTCAACTCTAAGATCAAAAGTATTATGTATTTACTCTCAAGGGAATTCTTGCAGCAAACAGTTTGTGAGCAATCTGTGGGCTGATACATAAAAACACATGAACAATTTAATAGCAAGCACATTCCTTACATTCAGTTTATTCACAAACAATTTGCAAAAAGTAAAGTGGTTAAATTCACCAAATGAAAGTTGTTAATTGCTTGACTATCTCTTGTGTGGATTCTTTTCAGTCACCTACTGGCCCTGTACAGAAATGATAGAAAATTACCTGTTTAATTGAAAGCTCCATATAAATCTATGGATTTCCTGGTTTCCACTATTTCTGGAAGACAGTCAAAAATGTAGTGTTTTTAATTTATCTTGAAAGTCTTTTGTAAATGATATCCCCTTCTCTACAAATCACTTTTGTTGCACTTGCCTACAATCAGCTCACTGTGTCACTTTAGGCAGCTCAGTAAAGACCTTTGTACAATGTGCAGTTGCAGTCAACAAAGCTAACAAGATACGAGGATGCATAGAAACTGGATAGTGAATCAAAGAGAGAACATTATACCTTTACCTAAATTAATGGTACAGCCTCATCTGGAATAAGTGTGTGTGCAGTACTGGTCACCCCATCTCAAAAAGTATACTGTAGAACTAGCAGAAGTTCAGAGAACAGCAAAAATGATTAAGGGCCTATAAAAACTCTCATAAAAAGGGAGATTGAAAAGGTTGGGATTGTTTACCTCAGAAAGGAAGCAAATACCTGATAAAAGTATATACAGTAATGAATGGTCTAGAGCAGGGGTTCTCAACAAATTTTTGGTGGCCTCAGAGTGCAGCCACCAACTCTTGCTCATGGCCTTACTGACAATTTTTCCTAAAATACTTAATTATCTTTATGAAAAACAAAATAAATATGCACATATACATGTCCAAATCATTGTAATTTATGTATGTAGGGTTTTTTCAGACTCAGTAATAAAAATAATTTACATTTGTCGCTATTCTTTATTGGACCTAAACAGAATAGAAACACAAATAAGGCACTTTGCATGTTATTGTCTTTTGTTGTTGTTGTTTCTTTTGCTTTTTTGCTTGTGCTTTTTTCCCCCCCTAAGACTTGCTAGCTGGTAAGTCTTCTGCTGTGGAACATGATATTTGTATGTTTGTTAATATCAATTTTCACAGCAGACTTACTCAGCCCTGGAAAGCCCTGGGACAAATTAAGCCCTGGATGGGGAGGTGGGCAGGGAGGCAGCAGGGCCCAGGGATGATGGTGGGGGTGGTGAGCCTGGGGCCGGAGCCTGGAACCAGAGCCAGCCACCGCGTGGACAGAGCCCGAAGCCCTGTGGCCGGAGCCTGTCTCCCCTACTTCCAGAAAAGTGGGGAATTCACCAGCTGCCTGCTCCTCCAGTGTTCGTGTCTCCAGATGGGGGCAGGGCTGCTGGCAGCTCTGTGAGAGGGGCCACTGCCTTCAGCCCCATCCCCCTCACCACAGCCCAGGAGGCTGTAGTTCCAAGAAAAGGTCTTGGTGGTCGCATGCAGCCACCGTGGCCGCATTTGAGAAACACTGGCAGAGAAGGTAGATTGGGAACATCCCAATTTCACAACACAACAACAAGAAGATATTTGATTATATTAAAAGGTGGAAAATTCAATACTTCATACAACATGTAATTGAACTGTGGAATTAATTGCCACGGGAAGTAATTGAGGCTAAAAACTTAGCAAGATTCAAAAAGGGATTGGACATTTCTATAGATATCAAGAATATCCAGTTTTCATAATCAATGATACCAAACATTTTGGAAAGGATATTAAATTTCATTCTTCAATGTTTAAGACAATCTCTAACTATAAGACCCATAATGTGGGGGCATATTATCCTACATCTGCCTACTGTGGCATTATTATAACTAACCCTGACGCATCTTCTATGGCCAGTGCCAGAGCCTGGCTTCTGGAGTAGGTGAACCTACTGATTCTGTATGGCAATTTCTATGTATAGTATCTAGTGGCCTAGGCCTAGAATAAAAATAATAGTATTGTTTATTTTACAATCACTATTTTTTCTATCAGGTACATTTAGGTATATTTCTTGTCATGTCTGGCTCAGTTATATGTAACAGAAAGGAATTATTGTAAATAGTATAAATTGAATAGCTATTAAAACATTATTACACAGATCAAAGATTTTGTAATTAATTTATTATTGTTGTTGTTATTGTTATAGTAAGAACCTAATGAGAAAACAAAATTACTACTGCCAGTAAAAAGTGTGATTTTTAAATGAGATTCTGTATGCATGCAGAGGTTGTCATGAATGAGGAAATTCATTTTCTTTGAGTATTGTAGCCCTTACAGAAAACCCTTAATGTTTTTGTCTTTGTAAGTTTCATTGACTCTATTATATTAGCAACAGAGGGTCCTGTGGCACCTTTGAGACTAACAGAAGTATTGGGAGCATAAGCTTTCGTGGGTAAGAACCTCACTTCTTCAGATGCAAGAAGTGAGGTTCTTACCCACGAAAGCTTATGCTCCCAATACTTCTGTTAGTCTCAAAGGTGCCACAGGACCCTCTGTTGCTTTTTACAGATTCAGACTAACACGGCTACCCCTCTGATACTCTATTATATTAATGTGACTGGGCCCCTCAGGTGGATAATATAACAAGTAAAAAGTTCTTACTCCCCACCCCAACATATCCCCAGTGCACTGTATAGCCTGTTATAGAATGCTGCTGTTGTAATACAGATATGGCTGGTTTCCATTAGATTTCATCTATCATCTGTTTTTATTTATATCACTATGGATGAATCGGCTCTCATCCTTTTTATACGAACAGTTCAACTATTAACACTTATCACATGCAGATGAGCTAAGTGCGAAAAAAGGAAAGGTTAAGACAATCAGGGAATTTATTTGAGATGACTATTTAGTGTAATCAAGCACAGTTCTCATTTGTTAATGACTTCCCTTTACATGCTGCACAATTAACATTTCTGTTTGAAAATCATTCTTTGAAGGAAAAATATGATATCCCTGCAAAATTTGTTGTTAATAAATGTCTTATACTCTGAGAAAGTATTCATTACTTCTGGTGAGGCTTATATTTTCAGAAATTTGATACTGGAATGGCATTAATTCATCTTTTCCCCTTCTTTGACATATTATCACAGAGAGTTCTGACACATGTGAGCTGTGAATCATAGACTCAGGTATTGTGAAGAGAAAAGAGGCAGACTTAGGAGCACTAAACATACAGCAAAAAATATATACTTCTTTAAATTTAGGTCCCATAGGAAATTAAATGAATTCAGTTACAAAAATTTCCAGAGCAAATTCAGAGCAATATAGCTCTCAGCTAAGGTAAGAACTTCTAGAGCTAGATCACGGTAGGCAACCTGTGGCACGTGTGCCAAAGGCGGCACGTGAGCTGATTTTCAGTGGCACTCACACTGCCCGGGTCCTGGCCACCGGTCCGGGGAGGCTCTGCATTTTAATTTAATTTTAAATGAAGCTTCTTAAACATTTTAAAAACCTTATTTACTTTACATACAACAATAGTTTAGTTATATATTATAGACTTATAGAAAGAGACCTTCTAAAAACGTTAAAATGTATTACTGGCACACGAAACCTTAAATTAGAGTGAATAAATGAAGACACGGCACACCACTTCTGAAAGGTTGCTGACCCCTGAGCTAAATAAAGCCTTTGTCTAGGCTGAACAAAAATCTGTTACAGCTAGAGTGACCAGACAGCAAATGTGAAAAATTGGGACTGGGGGTGGGGAGTAATAGGAGCCTATTTAAGACCCAAAAATCGGGACTGTCCCTATAAAATCAGGACATCTGGTCACCCTAGATATAGCTCTCTGTCAGGCTTCCAGGCTAAACTCAGTGTTTCAAGCCTGGGACAAGCTTCTACCTAATCTCAGCTAACTAAGTCTTCCAAAGCTGGAGCCTAAACTAACCTCCCAACCCAGGAAAAGTCTTTCTAGCTGGAGCAAATCTTTCAAACCGGGCAGAGCATCTGCCAAAGCCAGGCTGACTAAGTTTCCCAAAGCTAGAGTGGACCTGTAGCTGAGCCAAGCTCCCAAACTAGGCTCACTATTGTAATGCTGGGGCAGGCCTCATAGCTCCTGAGCCCCACCCCCATTAAACTCCAGCCAGTCAGAAACACACTGAGTCTCAGAGCACTCCAGTCCACTTATATGAAATGCACCCACCCAAATATCTGCATTTGCAAGCCATTTATTTTTCCTTTTTGACCAGGAATCATAGAAATGTAGGTCTGGAAGAGGTAATCTAGTTCAGCCTCCTGCACTGAGGCTGGACCAAGTATACCTAGAACATCCCCGGCAGGTGTTTGTCTAACCTGTTTTTAAAAACTTCCAATGACGGGACTCCACTACCTCCATTGGTAACCTATTCCAGTATTTAACTATCCTTATAGAAAGTTTTCCTCATATCTCCCATTGCTGCATATTAAGCTGATTACTCATTGACCTACTGTTAGTGGACATGGGGAACAACTGATCAACGTCCTCTTTATAACAGCCCTTAACAGATTTGAAGATAGTTATCAGTCCTCCCCTCAGGCTTCTTTTCTCAAGAATAAACATACCCATTTTTTTAACTTTTCCTCAAAGACCAGATTTCCTAACTTTTTATCAGTGTTATAGCTCTTCTCTGGACGGTCTCCAGTTTCGCCACATCCTTCTTATTGTGGCAGCTAACACTGGATCAATACTCCAGGTCAGACCTCACCTGTGTCACGTGGAGCAGAATAATTACCTCCTATGTCTGACATACAACACTTCTGTTAACACACCACAGAATGATACTAGCCTTTTTTGAGCATTAGTCTAATAGAGCATTCTGTGTTTACTGGGCCAAGTGTTGAAGTTTTTATTGGATTTTTTTACTCAGTCTTCAATCAAGGAAAATGCCCACTTATGAAACCTGTCCCAATTAATCACTCAAAGGACTGAAACACACGGATTACTTAATGAAGGTATTTCAATGGCAGTTTTCCCTGTGAAATGTTGATTAAGGATTTCATGATTTGGTCCGTTATCTGCAAAGAGCTACACTATTACACTTCACAACATCCCTCTGGTGATTATCTCCACTTTACAGATGGGAAACGGATACAAAGAGGTTAAATGATATGTCCATGGTTACACGATAGTACAGTGGCGGAGCCAGGATTACAAAATGAGACCCGCTGATTCCACTAGTCAGCATTTCCATACTATTGAAAATAGTCAATAAAACTGATAAACAGCCCTATGAGCTGCATAAGAACAGAATTGTTACAAAAATAATAAACTTAGAAAAGGGTTAACCATTTACATGGTCAACTTAAAGGAAAACACAACTGAGGTTAATTCCATACAGAGGAGCAATTGTGCCATTTATTATTGCCAATAATATTATTGCCATATAGCACCTTCTCATTCAGAGGTATCCTAAAGAGCTTTAGAAACTTTACTCGTGGATTAACAATCCCGGGATGAGATTCTGTGCTGTGTCTCTAATGGTATGTCTACACTGCTGCTGGGAGTGTGTTTCCTAGCCTGAGTAGACAGACATGCACTAGTTTTACTCGAGCAACTGTGCTAAAAATAGCAGTGTCACCAGGGGTAGCCTGGCTGTTGACTTGGGCTAGCTGCCCAAGTACGTAACCGGGGGATCCAGTCAGGTTTGGACTCAGGCAGCTAGCCCGAGCTGCCACCCATGCTATCCTTGGCTATACTGCTATTTTTAGTGCACTTGCTCAAGCAGCACTAGTGCATGTCTGTCTATCTGGGCTGGGAAGTACCCTCCCAGCTGCAATGTAGACAAACCCTAAGAGGTGCAGCGCAGACCTCATAGTCATGGGAAAGGAGGAGATAAGGCAGCTTTAAGACACTTTTTGTCCTCCTGATCCTGGGCTATTAAAGGCTCTGGAGAGGCCCCCAGCATAACTGAGATAGTGTAACTTAGATAGCCCTGGGGACCTGTCTAAGTTAGAAGAGCCAGACTGCCCATGGGGTACAGCACTGCCTGGAACTGAGCATATGAATGGTCCTAGGGAGGCAGCCTTGCTGCTGTTTCCCACGGTGCCTGTATCAAGGGAATCCTCCCTGGACCAGATATGGGGCTTTTAGGGCCTCTTTACATCACTCTGACCCTTTTACATGGCATTAAGGAGTCAAAGTAGGGGTGAGATTCTCACACATATATAGAACTCACTTCGCCCACTGATGAAGTGCAGACATCTCTGGGATGAAGTACAGCAACTGTTTAAGGGTCAAATCATCCCTCCCCCCACACCCCTGCGAAGAGAGGTGGAAGGGTTAAAAAGAACACAAATGTATTCCCTTTATTTCTTTAGATTTATACACCTTCAAAATGGTTCTTATCCATTTGATCTAGGCCTTGTTATTTCTTACAAATACATTTTAAAAAATTTCTCCAACACTACTGAACAATAGTTATACCCTCTAACATGACCCAAGCTAGACAAATGAAAAGTTAATAACTTCCCTTCCTTTCCAACAATTCATCAACTTCTCTATTCTCCCTCACATTCAAATGTTTGTAAAACCTGGCTAGAAAGTACGGGTGGAGGAGGAAAGCAATAGCCAATAGTGTTCCTTTCCATTGGTTTTCTTGTTTTGCCTAATGGTCTAATACTGGCAATATGCCATGTTATAAACTTTCAGCCAGTCTCTTCAAGAGGTCCTTCATAATACTATGTGGGAGCTGTTTAGTCAAGAATCTGAAAGTTTACACAGTCTATAGACTGTACATTTTTCCATGTTTTGTGAAGCTTGACTCTCTGGTGAAGAATCAGAGATCAGTGCATGAAGCTGACGGGGTGGCTTTCTTTTACTTTTTGGGTCATGATTTTTGCATTTCTCTACACTCTCACCTTGGAACGGTTCTATTAAAGGGGAGGTAGAGAATTCATGGTTGGCTTGAATATCCTTGAGGCTGCAAAATTTGGCTGGAAATCTTGCAAGAATGAACTCATGAGGTTTCACGTATTTCCCGCTTCTAGTAGTGCCAAAAATACTTCCAGATCAGCTTTTCTCAGAGTAATTTGGGACTTTCCACCCATAGATGAAGTCTAGAAGTGCAGAGCCAAATGGAAAGGGAAAGCAGAGTGAGAAAAAAGATAAGCAAAACGTATCAGAACCTTCAGAGAGGTTCTATCGAGTTCTAGAAATCAGCAATTTTCGAGGAAGGGAAAGGAATTCTTCCTACCCCCCCTACCAACTAATTATTCCCTATCCCATATGTCCTTCCTTTTGCCCAACATTCTGCTCACTCTCACAGTGAGGGTGCCCTTAGCATTTGTAAACCATTACTGCTTTGCCAATTGCTGGCAATCTCAGCTTAACCTCTCTGAAAAAATGCGTAAGAGTAGAGCTGGGTTTCTTTTAAACAGCTCTTCAGATTTGTGTTTGTAGCTCAGTAACTACTCAGGAAGGCAATTAGGAGCATGGCTTTCATATTCATGATCTTAAAAGTACTGTGCTCTCCTATACTGGGAAAGTCATCCCCTTGGGTTTTTATTTACATTGTGTTCTTGTCATTCAACATCAAGCAATGGTATCATGTTTGGCCTCTAAAACTCAAAGTTAAAAAATGCTAAGCAGTTTGCCGTCCCCCCGCCTCCCAAGCAGGAGAGGTTGCTGTTCTTCAGAGAAACCTGCCTAGAGCAGTCTCAGCTCAGCATGTGTGAAATGTCTCATTTGAGAAGTATTTCCATCTTTAGCTTCTCCAAGGACTTTTGCTCAACTTCTGACCTTTCTAAAATCTACCTTTTAGTCAGCAGCTGAAAAACAGGGGATGTGTTAGAAGCCATTCTGGATCAGTGCCAGAAACTGAGTACTGCAGCATTCTGGTCTCTCATGCAGTATTGTCTGTGGCATAACCCACAAGAACAGCTTCCATGCACTGCAGATTTAATGGGCATAAGCACCCACAACCTCCCCAATGGGAGGGGATGCAAAGGGCCAGTTTGCCCTGGGCCCCATTTGAGTGGGCCCCCAAATCGAGTGGTACTGTGATCCCATGCATTGGGCTGCAAGGCCACTCACTGCAGAGGGACTGCCGGACTGAACACGTTATATTCTTAAAAGCAACGTTTTGCCAACATGACTGCGTCTACACTAAGGACTTCTGTGAGCACCTCTCTGTCAGTCAGGGATCACAGCTCTTAACACCCCTGACCATAGCTATACCAGCAAAAGTCTGTTTGTAGACCTGGCCTAAGCTAGACAGTTATCAGGCAACTTCATACCCATATAACTATGTTGACACTTGTGATTGTATTGGTATAACTATATCAGTATAAGATCACACTGCTAACTGACAGTTATACTGGTACAAAAACCTTTGGCGTAGGCCAGACCTAAGGTGATTAATTTAATTCAGGCTTAATCTGCAGCAAGGGAGATTTTTAACTATGAGGATAGTTAACCATTTGAGTATGCTTCCAAGGGAGGTTGTGGAATATCCATCATTGGAGGTTTTTAAGAAAGGTTAGACAAACACTTGTCAGAGATGGTCTAGGTATACTTGGTTCTGCCTCAGCTCAAGGAGCTGGACTAGATGACCTCTCAAGATCCCTTCTGGCCCTACATTTCTATGATTCTCTGGAGCATATTTCATAGTCTTTCTTCCCAAATCACAAAAAAAGTAGTAAGTCCCACTTTCACCAGCACTAAATTAATTTTGAAAATGACGCCCCCCCTTTTTTCTGTTATACATACATCTCTTCTTATTTATTTATGTAGCTGTCTCTTTTGCAAGAGGAGTAGGGTCTTCTGAATGGGAGTCTGGACTCTGGCATTCTATTCACAGCTCTTCCAGTCTTCTTGTGTGACCATAGGCAATTCTGTACCTCAGTCTCCCCACCTGGAAAATGGGAATAATTATTTTTTATCTCAGAGGATGTTGAGAGACTGAACTCATTCATGTCTACAAAGATTTTTTAAAGTAGAAGATAGCTTATGCTATACAAGTGACTAGTATTTTATTCTCAAACAAAAAAATATTAACTAAATTTTTGGTGCCACAGATTTTTAGTGTGAAATTTACTCAAGTGTAGAAGCCCCTGCAAATCCCTCTGCACTCCTTGCACCCTAAAAGTGGGCATTAAGTGTTTGAGGAAGGATGATCTTGAGGTTAAGGCATGGGGCTAGGACTCAGGACACCTGGGTTCTTTGCCTATCTCTGCCACTAACTTTCCAGGTGGCTTTGGACAAATCTGTGTCTTAGTTGCTATGACAGAGTGCGGGGCACAAGCAATACTCTGACCACTGCAACTCCAATTAGTTGCCCAGAGCACACCTGACTATGGGAATGGCACCCAATAGTTTGATTGGGATGGGCTGGAGAGAGTTCAAAGGCAAATTAATTCATTACCAGAAGGCACAAAAAACATAGGTAGGTAGGTAGGAAGGAAGGAAGGAAGGGGGGGGGATGTCAGTCTTGTAGAGTCAGAGCCACAAGAGATCTTTCCTTTCCTTGCCTCAGGAGCTGAGGCCTTCATCTTACTGTTGGTATAAGGCTAAATAGTATGTGAAGGTGGTGGAAAAGAGTCCTGTAAATAAACCGCACAAGGTATTTTACCCAAAGAAGGTCTCTGAGACATTTGCGGGCTAGAAAGTAGGTGAGACCGAGTCTGCCCTGCCACATCTGCCCATCTGTAAAACTGAGATAAGAATGCTTTCCTGTCTCACAGAGTTGTGAGGATAGATTCAGTAAATGTTTGTAAGGGGGCCAGCACAGAACACCCTAGAAAAACTTATAAATAATAAGATATCTAGGCATGTATGTGATGTTCATCACAGTAGTTTCTGAGTGTGTGTGTGGGGGGGTGTTTAGTGTGGGATGAATTTCATCCCTAATTAATTATAAAGCACTATTTCATACTCAGAACCAGCATAGAAAGTGTGGACACCTCATTTGTCTAAAAAATTAGCTATTCTATTTCCAGTAGTTCTTTGTTATTATTTTATGATATTGGTGTCTCATCTCACAATGTTGAACAAACCCTCCTGGGAAAAGATAACCACTAAAACACTCCAATTATGTAAACTACTACAAGGGCTTTGTTTAAATCTGCTCTGGCACATCTCACTGCTGGAATCAATATATGTTGGATGAGATCCTTGGATTCCTTAGGTAAGGAATAATAACAAAGGGCTTGATTCTGCCACCCTGAATTAGAGTGGCAGGATCAGCCTCTTAGGGTATGTCTACACTACAATTAGACACCTGCGGCTAGCCCATACTACCAGACTTGGGCTCTTGGGCTAAGGGGCAAGCTGGGAGGGTCCCAGAGCTCAGGCTCCAGCCCAAGCCCAAATGTCTACTCCACAGTTAAACAGCCTCTTAACCCAAGCCCCACGAGGCCAAGTCAGCTGGCATGGGCATCTAATTGCAATGTAGACATACCCTTTGTTTTCATTCCTGACCCAAAGTCCTCGGTATTTGGCCAAAAGTATACATTGCAGTACATTGAAACTGGACTGTTTCAAATAAGATTTTGATATTCTTTCGCATAAAAACAAATTGTATTGATGTACACAAACCTGATCCTATGGTAAGAAATTGTCTGACATAGCAACAGCAAAAGGACACACCAAACTAAGTAGACCAGTCCTCCCATGTTCCCCATTGTATTGGCTCCTTGCTTTTAGAAGGGAGAGTGGCAGGTCTCTTGCACAGCTAACATCAGTGATACCAATGCCGTTGCAAGACTCAAGCAGCAGGGGATGCTCTGAGTTCAGTGCTGCCAGTAGTTCTCAGCATTTGAGAAATGCCTCTTCAATTCATTCAGGCCACAATCAAGGCTCCCAAGACTTCTGAACTCCAGCTTCACTCTCCAGGTCATTGAGTTCCTGCTAAACCAGGCAATCAACAGGCTGAAGTATAACCACATGACAGTTATTAAAAAATTAGTACTATCTCAAAAAGTAGCTCTCAGTGGGGAATCATCAAAAGAGGTTGTTTCTACTGGGAATCCACAGAGATCAATACTAGAGCTGATGCTATTCAAATTTTTCCTCAATGATCTGGAAGTAAATATAAAATCAATGTAGATAACATTTGTGGATCAGCAAAGATCAGCAGAGTGGTAAAAAATGAAGAGGACAGGGCAGGCATACAGAGCGATCTGAATCACTTTGCAACCTGGGCCCATTCAAACAAAATATACGTTTTAATATACCTAAATGCTAAGTTATGCATCTAGCAAAAAGAAATGCAGGTCATATCTATAGAAGGGGGGCGGGGGGAAGAGGACAACTGTATCCTGGAAAGCAGCGACTCTGACAAGGACTTAGGGGTCATACTAGACAAACAACTGAATATGAGTTCCCAGTGTTATGCTGTGGGAAAGAAGACTAATGCAATCTTTGGATGTATAACCAGGGGAATAGGGAATAGGCGTAGTTATACAGCATTGGTAAACTGATATTGGAATACTGCATCCAATTCTGGTGTCCAGATTTTTAAAAAGGATGTTGAAAAACTGGAGAGGATGCAGAAAGCCACAAATATTATCTGATGGCTAGAGAAAATGCCTTACAGAGAGAGATTTAAAGATCTCAATCCATTTAGTTTATCACAAAGAAGATTGAGAGATAACTGGATTACAGTGTATGAGTGCCTTCACATGGAGAAAATATCAAGCACTAAAGGGCTTTTTAATCTAGGGAGAAAGGCATAACACAGGGTTCTCAAACTGGGGGTCGTAACCCCTCAGGGGGTCACAAGGTTATTACCTGGGGGGTAGTGAGCTGTCAGCCGCCACCCTAAACTTCACCTCCAGCATTTATAATAATGTTAAATATAAAAAAAGTGTTTCTAATTTATAAGGGGGGGTCGCACTCAGAGGCTTGCTGTGTGAAAGGGGTCACCACTAGAAAACCGTTTGAGAACCACTGATTTAACAAGAATCAATGGAAACCAGACAAATTCAAATTTGAAATAAGGCACACTTTTTTAACAATGTAAACAAACTAAACTATCAAGGGAAGTGGTGGATTCTCCATCTCTTGATGTCTTTATGTCAAGACAGGATGCCTTTCTGGAAGATATGCTTTACTCAAACACAAGCTGTTGGGCTTGATACAGAGGAAACTGGGTAAAATACGATGGCCTGTGATAAACAGAAGGTCAGACTAGATGATCTAATGGTTCCTTCTGGTCTAACATTCTATGAATCGATGAGGAAAGGAGCTCTCTCTCTCTGAGATTGACCTTGAACACATTTCAAAAGAGACCCAACAACAATATTTAGGAAAAGAAGTGTCTTGTTTCAGAGATTATACAACTTTTTTTGAGCTCTGGCATTTCTGAATGGTTATAATGCAGTGCATTTAACAACATGCTGCAAGATGGAAAAGGTCCTTGTTTAATGAGGGACTGAACACTCTCCAATAAGAGCACAGGGCACTCAGCACATCAACTCAAGACTCCTTCATCTCACAGGATCAGGCTTTTACTTTGCTGTCCACTCTCATACGAAGTGTGAGCCTGATGATGACAAATACCCCCACTAAACTGCTTACGGCCAGACAAGGTGCTTTCTGGTTAGTTACAACCCCTAACCGTAGCAAGCTGAGTTTTCAAAATGTATTAGAAATGTTGCATAGTTTTCCTATTGTTAAATTCTCCCCAGCGTGTTGTTGCCCTGTGTGTATTTTCTTATGAAGAAAAGTAAATTTATTCTGGGCCACTTGCACATATTAGCAGAGACCTGCACTTGCACCAGGTGTTCAGTCATGTTCTCCTGTATCTGAAAGCTCCGCCCAAGCTGTTGCAATACAAGAGTCAGCTTTGTTCCATCAAAACCAATGGATTCTTAAAAATGTACTGCATTTGATGTCACAGCTTTTCTATGGGTAAGCAGGAAGCCAAGTAAAACAGGAAGGCAAGTCATCTCCCACCTCCCAAAACCAGTCTTAAACATGGTATCATGATGTTGCCAGAGAAATGTCAAAGGCCATGTTTTCAAAGGACTTTGATATGCATGCAAACACAATGCATTTGCACACATATATGTAATGTATTTAATTCTATATCTCTCATTGGCACTTCTGTGGTCCCCAGTTACCTCATGATACCATATTTATCTTCACAACAACCCTATCATATAGAGGTAATTACTGTTATCCCAATTTTTTCCAAATGGAAGCTGCAGCACAGAGGATAAGTGACTTGCCCAAGGTCTCTCAGGAAATTTGTGGCAGAGCACAGACTTGAACCCAACTGTCCCAATTCACAGCCTGACACCCTAACCAAATATCAGGCACTCTAGTTAGATGCATGATCATCTGATTTGTGCACAGAAATTCAGGTCACATGAACAGATCATTGTAGTAAAAGAGAGAGTGTCACCTCTATCAGGTAGCATAGAATTGATTATCTAACTCCCTAATATCCCTTTTTTCATACACTACTCATACCTTCCACATCTCTTGACTCTCTGTCTACTGATTCCCAAATATCTGGGCATATTTGTTGTTACCCAAACACGGATTATCATTTGTGAAGAGCAGATGATGATGATGTGCAGATCAGATAATCTACTGATGATCATATTCTCTACTACATATTTAAAACCTTGGAAATGGGGAAGATATGGCTGCACCTGAGAGAAGCTAGCACTTATAATTTAAAAGGAATCAAAGAAAGGTACCGAAAATTGCATCCTGATAAGCCTCCTTGTCTTTAGCACTATACTAGTACTATAAACACTGACAGGAACATGAGAACAGCACCCTATTGGTGGATGCTAGGCATGAATTTATGATAAGATTATGTAAAGCACTTTCTTGAATTTCTTTACGGCAATACAGTGAGTGATACAGGAGAGGATGGACATTTAGGACAGTTCAGCAGGCTGAAGGCTCCATGCTCTTTTCCATTCTGAGGCATAGAGAGGAGCAAAAGAGAAGGCAAAGGTTATGGGTGAAATCATGGCCCTTTTGCAGTCAATAGCAAAACTTCCATTGACTTCAATAGGGCCAGGATTTCATCCTCTATGTTTAGGAAGCACTTAGGAGGCAGAGTGGGTGGAAAAAAAGAACCAGTAACAGCACAAGCACTCAGCTCAGTCTCTGCTTGCTCATTATACTGGAAATAACTATTGCAAGTCGGGCATTCTCAGTGTCTAAACACAAACTTTATAGTTAAACCACTTCCTGACCAGTCACCTGACACTCAGGCTTATGAAGTGGTAGAAAGCCCCCCACCTTCTCAGAAAAGGATGGTGGGAATGGAGTCAACACTGCATGTTCTCCTTTCTTGGGAGCCTGGTGTTCGCTGGGGCAAGCGAAGATGGAAGCAGTGACCTACCACATAAGAGGATTTTCCAGCAGAAAGCCACACAGTTATTAATAATGTTGGGAACAGAATTAACCCTATGGCTTCAAAACTGATTCTTTTCAGAAGAAGGGGAAAATAGCTAATGGCAGGTCAACTCCCATGGAAGCTGTGCTGACAGGAGGAGGAGACTGCTGAATAACTGGAGCTCTGTAGGGTCATAACCTGATTTCCTTGAGGTCATAGAGTTCACAGCCATGCCCCGTGCCCCCTCCATGCTTCCACTAATCCTTCCTCATAGAGGGTAGAATTTGTTGCATTATGGCTTTCAAGCCATGGGGATTTTTGATTACTTTCCCCCTCTGTCCTTTAGGTTTTACTGTGGGTGTGGATCACAGAGGTCTAACTTTCAAATCTACAAGATTTACATGTATAGTGTGGGGGTGAGTTACTTGTGTGCATAAAATACTGGCTTGGTAAATAGAGTTTGCATGAGGGCATAAGCAGTCTGAGATGGGTGGAGGTCATCAATAAAGTGCCACTAGATCTCTCTCAGATAGTTTAGAAGGAAATGTGGTAAAACATGATGAAATCCTCAAATGAAACAAAGGCAGGAAGGCAATGAGTATAAGAGAAATGGGCAATCAAAGTTTGAATGACTTCAATAGGTTGTGAGAGCCCAGAGATAACTGGTTCATATTGTTAGCCCAATTGCTTAGACACTATATGGCGTCTTGCGGGGTGTTTCCGTTAGGAGAAATTGATGATAGGGTCAGGTATTTCTTTGATACAATCCTGTTTATTTACAAAGAATGTGGAAAGTTCCATTTCCCTGAACACAGCAGGAATCAAAGAACAGGAGGCAGTTTCTTTGCTCACAATTCCAAGCCTCTTTCCAGCCCAAACTCTGCCCCAAAAGCTCCATCTCTTCACTTTCTCCTAGTGCTCTTGCTGTCTGCTTGTTTGGGGGTTTGGTTTTTTTCAGAAGTGCTTCTCACACGTACACATCTCCATCTAACAATACCCAGTGAAAAACCTCCACCAACATAGCTAAATTGGCTCCTATTATCTCAGCTAATTTTACCCCAAAAAGGAGTTTAACTGCTTCTTACCTTTATCTTGAACGAAGGGCAGCTGTCACACACAACTTCAACAACTCTCCATAAGTAGACACACATTAGTAAGAACAGATAGATGTTGGCTTTGTGGCCACCTGGATCATTCGTTCATCGCTGGTACCTCACTCTCCTGAAAATTAAGTGCAAAAACCCTCCTGAGAATGAAGTGTCAGTTCAAAGTTGGCTCATTTCTGTCTATCCATAAAATTGAACATTTTTAAAGAGGTCCCCCAGTATATACCTAATAGCTCACTTAATGTTAGAGAAGACCTTTAGTAAATAAAAGCTCTTCTTCTGGCCCTTCATCAGTCTATAAGAATAGGTTTAAAGTCCTCAAGTGGTCTTCAAATTAAACACATAGAGGATGACTTCTTTTTTGCAATTAGATAATAGGATAAATTACTCTACAGAAGACTCTGGCAATCCTCAGTGAATGCACTGAACTGTGCTTCTATTTATATTCTTTTAAAATGGCCCTTTACACACTTGCACTGGAAAAATATTCATACATTTAAAAGACTGAATTTCTTCTGAGTGCAGTTAAGTATTAGCCAGTTTTCCCCTGCAGAAGCAAATCTTAATTAAAAAAAAAAAAAAAAAGTAATCATATGGCTTGTTGTATTATTTCAGATGGTTTAAATTGACCCAAAAATCAAAAGTGTTAAGAAGATCCTAATTTTCCAATATTAAACCGTTTTAAACAAGATTTGAGTTTGGTATACAGAGACCTCAGCCTGTGTAATATCATGGCAAACACACTTTTTAACCTTTTATTAAAAGATACAAAAAAATTAATCACAAAATGTTTGGTATTGCAACAGCTCTTGGTTCAGGTGGTTTGAAATTCAATTCAGAGTCACTTCAGTAGCAGCCCTGAATTAAGCTGGCATTTTGTTCACATGGGGAATTACCCAAGATGTTCTTTCAATAAAAGTTTGCTTTAGCACCTTAACCTTCAACAATTTAAAACATTTCATTTTTGCTACTTTTGCTTTTTTTTTAAATTCTTTACATTAAAACTTTGAAGTTATTACCATTTACAAAAGCTATAAACATTAAAATTAACAAAAGAAAATGGGAAAACAAATCAAAGCATTTGTTAAAAAGTTTTTAGACGAATTATCAATTGCTATAAAACAATTGTTAACTCTCTCTTATTTTTGAAAAAAAAATGTTTACTTTGCATGCTTATTCCAAACCAGTTCAACACATTTAAGGATTTTTAAACCAATTTTGAAAACTACTGCTTGTTTGTCAAGATGCCATTTCTGAGTATATATTAACCCTTTAGAATGTAAAAAATGTATTAATTTAGATGGAATATATGGGCTCAAAGAGTCAAACATGTTAACATGATCCAGAAATTGTCCAACATTAAACAGTTTTAACCAAGGTTTTGGTTTGGTATATAGCAGGGGTTCTCAAACTGGGGGTCGGGACCCGTTAGGGGGTCACGAGGTTATTACATGGGGGGTCGCAAGCTGTCAGCCTCCATCCCAAACCCCGCTTTGCCTCCAACATTTATAATGGTGTTAAATATATAAACAAATGTTTTTAATTTATAAAGGGGGTCGCACTCAGAGGCTTGCTATATAAAAGGGGTCACCAGTACAATAATTTGAGAACCACTGGTATATAGAGATGTCAGCCTGCTTAGTACCATGGCAAGCACATCAGTAAAATTCCTTTTAACCTTTTATTAAAAAGATACAGAAAAAAAAAGGAAAAATAGTTAAAGCATTTGAAATATAAAGTATTAAGTCTTTCATTTCAACAATATCCCTTGTTACCTTTCCCTGGTAAGAAAGAAAACCTCCCTGGCAGGACAATCTCTTAGCTGGCATTAAAATGGTAATAATTGGCCCTTTGGGGAAAAGAGAAGTTAGTTGAGATGGACTGGAGCTGATGTTGTTAAGACAAAGACAAAACAGGACAAATACACAAAAGGGAAAGAGAAGAACAGCAAAGATAGAAGAAAGCAGCTTCTTTCTCTGGTGTTGACTCTCACTTGTGACCTCGCTGCTGGAACAAACACAGGTACAGCACACAGTCTTATCAGCCAGTCCAAGACCTGGCAAACTTGTAATGGGCTGTTTAGGGAATTGTTTTTAGCTGTCTCTTTCTGATCACAAATGTAAAGCAGTGTTGCAAAATATACAAATGTGTCCAGCTTAGCTAGACTCTTATTAGACAAAAGGAAAAAGGAGAAGGACTGGAAAGACAAGAAATAAGGTGGGGAAGGAAAAGTGAGTGACAAAGTATGACATCCCAGGTGGTATTTGGGATTTAGTCAAAGCCAGTGGCAGTAGCAATACCATTTGGCTCCCTTCCTTCACCTGGTCTGGTCAGGGACATCTCTCAAGATTAGGATGAAAAAGGTATGGGGGACCATGAAACAGTGGGGGTTGCAGCCATCATGGAGGAGCTCGCGCCTTCCCCTTCTCTCACCTTTCAGTGAGCCAGCATTTCAGTAGTCCTGCTGCTATTTTTCTTACCTCCCTAAGTCTCTTTCTGAGGAATCTAAAAGGGAGTGATGGGCAGAGTAACCTGTCCTCTCATTATTTTATCCATCAATTAGGCCAACGTTTGATACACCGATTTTGGTTCATTGGTTTTTCATTCCCACACTTCTCTTGTTTACCCGGCAGGATCTTGACATAATTCTTGAGTTATATCAGTAAGCCTTTTTGTTTTACACTAATTCAGATTTCTTTCTCCTTTTGTACCTTTTCCCATCAACAGCTATTGTTATAGGTTATTGTGACATTTATAAACTTTCACTCACTTTTTACAGTTGAGCTCATAATTAGGGTTAATCTGTAGGCTTTGTCACAACAGGCCTTGTCAAGTGATTAACAGAAACGGTCTTTTAATCAAATCTAAAGATCAGCATCAAACATTACATATGTTCCTTCAAGTTCTGCAGTAATTGAATGTGATTAAATACTTGACTTTTACTGAAACACCTAGGTTTTTTAATTAGACATTTTAAAAATATGTTTTTCAGAAAGTGTTGGAGTGACATCGCAGGTCCTTATTCTCCTCCCATTATGGAAATAGACAAAAAGGTAAATTAATAAGCTATGTTACTTAGAAACTGTCTTTCTGACTGTAATTTAACTAGAATTAACAAGGTAGCTTGAAAACACACACACTAAAGCTGGGGTTCTCAACCTTTTTCTTTCTGGGGCCCCCCCAACATGCTATAAAAACTCCACGGCCCACCTGTGCCACAACATTTTTCTGCATATAAAAGGCAGGGCATTAGGAGGTAGCAAGCAGGGCAGTTGCTACTGTGAAACTAAGTTGCTCAGGCTTTGGCTTCAGCCCTGGCTGGCGGCTTGGAACCCCAGGCTTTTGCCCCATGCAGAGGGGCTTTGGCTTTTTGCTCTGGGCCACAGCAAGTCTAATGCCAGCCCTGCTTGGTGGACCCCCTGAAACCTGCTCAGGGCCCCCCAGTGGGCCCGGAACAGCTGGTTGAGAACCACTGCACTAAAAAACAGAGCTATGCTGTAATCTTAATTCACATTCAGGCACTCATTTGGTTCCTATGTGGTGGTGGCGGTGGCTCTGTTTACATCTGTTATCATTAACTGTCTCAGTAGAGGTGACAAGCAGCATGATGTAGAAAAAGAGGTTTCACTTTTTTCTGATGGCCTTCCTCCTTAGATCAAAAATCTTAATTCATCAAAGCATTTAAGCATGTAGTTAACTTCATCCCTATTCAGCAAAACACTTAAGAATGTACTTAATTCCACTGAAGTAAAGTTAAGCATATGCTTAAGAACTTTGCTGAATAGGGCCGGGCTACTGAATTGGGTACTGAGTTATCTCAGAGCAAAAATAAGTCTTACGATCCTCTTCATGGTAATTTGTGTCTTCTGCCATTCCTAGGAAACCAGGAAAATAAACAATAGAGTACTAGAACCAAGTGAATGTTTGATTTTCCATATAATATACATTCACCAAGCTGTGATGTTTGGACACATCAGTAGAGGTTTTATCAAAGAGAAATAAAAATGAACCGAATTATCTCAATTTTAGATTCCAAAATGCGGGAAAATACCAGGAGAAAGATTATCATCCATGTGTAATATAGTGAGGTGGGTTTTTTTTTTTTTTTTTTTTTTTAAGTGGAATGCATGTGGGGGGGGGGGCAGGAGGGGCAGCGGTTATTATATATTTTTGTAATTTGAAAATTCAGTGCTTGTGAAAGGTGCTGTAATGCCAACTGTCAGGACTGATGCCCTCTATTTATTCACAGAATAGGAAAAGAAAGCGTCCCATACTGTCTTGCCTCGGGGAATTGAATTAATTTTGTCCCGAATAGACACTCCTTGTGAGGAGGGTGTGTAGCTCATTTAGATTTGAATCAGTAACCAAGAGATGAAAAGATTCATATCCCACTATCAATCCCTCACGTATCTGTGTGCTGAATAGATCGAACATTGATATTCAACTCAATACATTTGGAATATAAGGTAAATAACACTTGATTCACTAGGCTTAAAATGACTGATTAACATCCATAGGAATTTAAAGATTTTATTGTGACAACCAGAAGGCACCTGTATTGTTCTGTGAATGTAACAAACAATGAAAATTACAAAGCAGGTGCAGAGAGCATTTTCAAGAATTCAGTATAAAAGAAATGTTAAATCAAAGTGTGGACCCCTCGCTCATAACAAGATCTCCGTGCGTGAAAATGTTATTGCAAAAATGTAACGTGGTTGTTTCTAGCTCTTTTTTAAAATTGAACAACAGCCAGACTTTTCTTAAATTTTGGTGTTAAAGGGCAACTATCCAAATATACATGGGGTTCCTGAGGGTGTTTGTATATGGAATGTGTGAGGGAGAGAAAAAGGGGGAAGTTAGGAACGTGCAGCAAAACCATAAAATAATTAATTTTCAATGCTTGGTGATGTCTAGACAATACCTCAGATTCCTCATGAAGTTTAGTTCTGTACAGATGGAAACATGAGTGTTCTTTACCAACTTGATCTCAAAATCCATTACCTCAATATGAAAGGGAAGATTTGCTTGCTTTACTGGCATAGTCCACTTTTCAAAAATGCTCATGTCTCAAAGGCTACAAGGATCTGTTGGATTGCTTTAGCTGTTAATGCATCCATTAGTGATGACAAATCATCTTCAGAGCCTGAGTCTTTTCCCCACATCCCACAGAATGAGTCACATACAGAGACTGTCATTTTAAAGAATCATTTACCATTCATAACATGCACTTCCACTTATCTTTGTTTTATTTGCAGCAAGGAAACTCTTATGCCTCCAGTTTCACGTCACGCTAAATCCAAAAAAGCTAACTCTCAATAGTGGATAATAAAACCATTTAGCATTTTTTAAAGCACTGAATGGGGTTTTAGGTAGGAATTGATGAAGGTTGAGAAACAAAATACTGAAAAGGACAGGATTAGGCGTCTTCATATCTGCCAGCTTTTCAAATGAAAATGAGGGTTATGTACAGTATCTAAAGATGATGTGTCAGGAGCCAGGGGGTGTTTTCCCTCCAGTTCTTTTCCCTCCCTTAGATTCCTCTCTTTTCTCTTACCTGCCAGTTCTGCTTTTCCTTCTGCACGGTGCTGCAGTGAGGAAGTACTGAACTGCGGGGTTGGGGCTAAGGAAGGAAAGCAGCTTTCATCTCTCACAAAAACACGGTCACCAAGAGTACATGGGAAGAGGAAGAAAAGAAGCATCTGTCTTCAATATGGTGTTTCCAAGGCTCCTGTAGACAGTGTTGATGCCATGTGAGGACGTTCAAACCAACCCACATAGATGATGCCAGCCCCATCTTGTCCATGTGCCCATGATAGGATATGGTGAACAGCAGCCCATATAACAAAAACCTTATTCTTCCTTTAAACACTTCAAAAATGGGTAATGAAACTGCTCTGAAGGGTCAGAGGGTGCAAGACTTTCTTTCTTGAAAATGTAAATGCAGGCCTGTCTTTGCACACATTTTTCAGCTTCAAAAAAGTAATGCCTTTTCTCCTTATTCCTGTACAATATCCAATGGGCCTTCCAATTTTGCTTTGGAATATGGGATTGTTGTCTAAGCAACTCTGGTTACCTCTGCTGAGCTGGCTGCTGTGTTCAACTCTAATGACTTCCGACAGTATGAGCAATACATTCTTAGGCACATTCGACTTTGTGAGTGAGTGAATGAGTGTTGAATACACTATCACACAACAGCTCAGTAAAGAGAATGTCTTATTGAAGACACATATGGTTGAAGATCATGGAGAGGAAGCTGTGGCTGAAGGGGTCTATTGCAGGTTGGAAGAATACGCTGTATGCTATGAGAAATGAGAAGAACCAAGCTGGACTGTGAGTAAATAGGGCAAAGGCTAGAAGTGATTGGGTGATTGTAAAGGTTTGGAAACGTTCAATAAAAGATTCAGATATGCTTCCAAAAATTTCAAGGCTTTTTTAAACCCAACTTTCAACCCTGCTGAGCTTTGCCCACTAGTTTAACTGTACCTAACCTCTTGACTTGAATAGGACAGCAGAACTAAAATCGAATGCAATCTTTAGAAAGTATGCACTGGTAGCAACCTCTGGTTTTATAAATGTTTTCTCCTGTGGCATATGTAGAATATATATAAGAATATAGAGACTTCTGATCCACCATTATACTTTATGCTAATTACATTCAAGGAGTTCTTCCTTTGCTCTGTAACTGAACAAAATGAAATAATGGAATAAAACATTGTCATATAATAATGGTCTCTGGTTTCTTCTGACCAGTAAATGTCAAGACAACCACAAAACTTATTTTCAAAGGGGGCGTCACTGATTGTACGATGATGGCATTTTACTACCATGGACTTTATTTATATTAGCCAAGGAAATTGATGGAGAAGCTGTCCTTTCTGTCTGCTAGAAATTGGTGTGATAAAATGAATTAGCCGCTGCACTATTATTGAAGAGCTGTGTTCTAAGCAATTGAGAGAATAACTTATGTGCTTTAGCCATTAAGAGATAAGCTCATCTCAGTCCTGCCAAATATACAAATTGTCCCTATAGACAGGGCCGCCCGGGGGGGGGGCAAGTGGGGCAATTTGCCCCAGGCCCCGGGCTCTGCAGGGGCCCCGCGAGCCCTGGCCCAGTGGCGGTCTGGGTCTTCGGCGGCATTTCGATGGCGGGGGGCCCTTCAGTTGCTCCGGGTCTTCAGCAGCATTTTGGCGGCAGGTCTTTCAGTGCTACCGAAGACGTGGAGTGACTTAACGGCCCCCCACCGCCAAAATGCCGCCGAAGACCCGGACTGCCGCCGGGTGAGTACAAGCGCCGCAGCTCCCCCGCTTTGCCCCAGGCCCCCTGAATCCTCTGGGTGGCCCTGCCTATAGATTACATATTTTTGGTCCTTTCTACAGGACAACTGAGAAACCTGTTTTTTTAATGCTGGGCTCAGGTCACAACGCAGGGGTATTTCACATGAAACCAAAGAGTGATTTGTGTGCGTTAAGAAATCTCCCTGGCACTACAGTGTTTTAAAATCATCTTCTTCTTTCCTGATTGACCTTATAATTTTGATTACCCAAATCCAGATTCTCACAGTAAACGTAATTCTAGGCCAATATTTTACTCCTTTTATTTTTTAAAATGTCCAAACCCCATTCAAGTTTACATATTTGACATATGTTATGAAAACTTCTCAGGGTTGCCTTAAAAATATTTCAGGTCTATCCCTGAAGACAGAAAAGAAACTACACTTGCTTCTGACGCTGTGTTGACGATGGTTTGATTTTGATGAAATTATATAAATTTGCACTTGGTAAGGCAACTCCCATCTTTTCATGTGCTGTATATTTATACCTTTCTACTGTATTTTTCACTCCATACATCTGATGAAATGGGTTATAGCCCATGAAAGCTTATGTCCAAATAAATTTGTTAGTCTCTAAGGTGCCACAAGGATTTTTCGTTGTTTTATTCATGGGAACTCTGAATTACATTATCTGCTGTAATACAGCAAGGTTAAAAAAGCCAGTGTAACCATCCATCTGGGTACTGGAGAATTCTTCATTAGCATCCTTGGAGATAAGGACAGTTTTAATAGTGTCCTGAAGTCAGTAACTCTTTGAAGGTCAGAACTGTATCTCAGAAATGAAATGTCAAATCAAACCTGCATTTAAAAAAAATAAATAAACCAAAACAAAGCTCATCATTTAAAAAAATCAAGAACTGAATTATGACCTTCAGTGCAAAGGAGAGGCAGAATACTTTTATGAATGCCATAAAAATAAAATATTTTAATAGATATATAAATAAAAGGTTTAGAGTAGACTTCCCCCCCAAAAAATACATAAAGCCAGTCTAGCTTCCATACAGAAACTGAACAACAATATTTCAAGTGACTACTGAGTCAAATAATCACTTTGATACATTCAAATTAATTGGAGGCAAATACATAATGAAATGATGTACCTGAATCTTTCTTCTTTTGCATCTTATCAGTATTTACAGTAATTTGTGTTTTTACAGTACTATGCAGATTTGGATATGTAAAATAAAACCCCTAATGATAGAGCAAATCAAATCAAATAAAACAAAAAGGTGGCTTGCATCACCCAATGTGAAAGCTTTAATACACGTGAAGTAATTGACTTGTGTTGTAAAATAAATTATGTTTTTATGTACTGTAGCAGAGTTAACTTAAAGTGTATAAACATTACATTCATTTTGGTGGTGTTCTCAACGACTACATCTCTGCCTATCCCTATGGTAAATAATATGAGACATGCGCTAACTGATTCTTGTGTGTGCTTTTGTTTTTATTGGAAAACAGTGTAACCTAGCACCAAAAAAATCTCCCATTTATGTAGGACAATTTAATTAAAAGCAGCTTTTTAAAAAAGTATATGGACTATTAGGGGGCTTAAACTTTTGCTGTGCTTAATTAAAAAAAAAAATCACATAATGGTGACTACAATCCAATATAACCTAAAATGAGAATCAGATTTTGGGTTTTACTTCTCTCTATAGATCATCTTTATCTGTTTGGGAATATCTACCATTTTCCATACCTTTATTGAAATATATAGTCTATTTTGGGCATGGAATCACCCCACCAAGTATCCTTCAAACAGAAAAATACTGGAACTGAGAGTTATTTCCATTGTTATATGGAATGTAGCTATGATGGGAAAACATCATTTGTGCTGAAGAGAACGTTTGCCACATGGGCATTTATATATTCTTCAGGTAGAGCGTCAGGATAACTTGTGCTAAACAAACCAGAAGGGGAGATTTTTCATTCAATCATAGTGCAGAGCTGGTATTTCTACTCTGGTGGAATGTCAGGAGCTCCTGAAAATTGGAGCAGACTGAGTTAGGTTTATGCAATGACAGTAGTTGATCCTATCTACCAGCAAGGTGCAAACGGCAATGTAAGGACTGTCCCTTTTTCTGACTTGTTTTTTTCTTGTTCTTCTTTTGTTTATTCTCTCCCTTAATTTTACCTGGCTTCTTTTTCTTCTGATCCTCCTTAAACCATGGGCCCCAGACTCCTCCATTGAGTTTAGGGTTACTTCTAGGGTCTTTGGCTGGGTATCGAACAGGAACTGCAGTCTTATTGAACTGTGAAAGTCTCCGCAACAACTGCTTCACTATATCCGGATACTTACCAGAAAGGTCCACTCGTTCATAGGGGTCTGCAGTTATGTTAAAAAGCCACACTGTTTTGCCAGCCATCCAAGAAACTCGTTCGTTATGCCAGCGATTGGGGCCAGCATTGCTAAAAGATTGAGGAGGGACCCAGTCACTGTATCCAGGATTTCCTGTCAGTAGTTTCCAGTGGTTTACTCTGATTGCTGACTGAACTGCTGTGTTCCAGATCCCAAAGCCTGCTGCCCATGAGCCATTTTTGGCTTTGGTGTAAATGGGGTCAATGTTGTGTAAAATGTCCACCCTTGGGGAACGTCTGCCTTCACTTACGGTCTCCCATATATCATAGCCATCCAACTGGATGTCCTCATCAATCTGCCCTTCTGCCAATGTGATCAAAGTGGGGAACCAGTCTGTGATGTGCACAAGCTCCTTACACACAGACCCTTTGTTTTTCAGAAGGGGGCTATGGACAAAGCCAACAGCACGGATTCCCCCCTCCCAATATGACCCTTTGCTTCCTCTGAGAGGCCAGTTACTTCCTCCTGCCATTGGTTGCCCACCATTATCTGAAGAGTAGATGAGAATGCTGTTGTCATAGTAACCATACCTCTTTAAAGCAAGGGTCACATTGTTGATGGCTTCATCCAAACAGGCCAGCATGGCAGCATATCTCCGCCTGTTTATATTATTAATTGATCTGTAATGTTCAAAATACTTGCCTGGTGCCTGTAGTGGAGAGTGAACAGCTTGGTAAGCAATATATAAAAATATTGGGGTCCTGGGATTATGAGAGGCTAAGATTTGTTGTACTTTTTGTGTGTACATCTGTGTTGAATATATGCCATTGTCATGATCCCAAGCTGCATTGTCATTCTCATATAGGTCATAGCCACATATCCCAGGGCTGTCACATTTGTAGTGAGTGTAATAATCCCCACTGCCCAAGAGTGAGCCAAAAAAAGAATCAAATCCTCTTTGTGTCGGCATGCATTCTTTACGGTAAAACCCCAAGTGCCATTTGCCAACCATGTGTGTTGAGTAGCCAACCTCCTTCAGCTTCTGAGGTAGAGTCACATTATCCAGAGGTAAACAGTTAGGCTGGGTAGGCCTTATGACAGAATGCTGAAGGCCTGTGTGTATCTGGTATCTGAAAAAGACAAAAAAGGAGAAATACATATTAGACAGAGTGGAGAGAAAAGAAATGTATGTGGACACATCCACAAACAAGAACACACATGCAATAAATAGTAACAACAAAAGTTCCTGCACAAAACAGTCATTGTTGGAAATGTTTTAAAAACATAAATCTCAAAGAATAATGAGATCATGCCAAGACATTTGTCGAAACAAGAAAATGGCATGTTTTACTTTAGAAATGTTTAAAGGTTAATAGTCAATCTTTTCAATATACTCTATATACACTAGGACTTGTGAAAAACTGACAGTGTTCTACACCTTCTTGTGCCTGAATATTTCCTTAGTATTTGTCTGAGTTAAACTGTAAACTCTTGAGAGCACAGATCTGTTTTTTTTTTAACCTAGTCTATGCAGAGCTGTGTGGAATTACTATATACTATAGAAATAATAAATAACTATAAATCCACCAACATTAAAGCTACTAAAGAAGGCACTGTGCAGCATTATGCTGTCTTTTACAATGTGCCATAGCCTCTAACAGGGGATATTTATACAAGCTGATGTAGATCTGGCAATTGAAAAATAAGAACGAAAACTTCATCAACAGATTTCTATTTGCCTTATTGTTATTTTGGTCATATATACAGCATTAGAGTTCAACATACAAGCCCTGACCTTGTTCAACAGCCAAGTTCTCACCTTGCCAAACTATTCAAATAAACATCTCCATATGTCTGTCATCTCTAAATAGTCAGTTACCCAAAATATTTACTTATCTGATAACACCCAGATTTGCTGCACCATTCTTGTCCGCACAGAAATCTTTCCCCATGTCCCTGTCACATTTGGCTTAGAGAAAATTATGTTGTAGAATATATATTTATGTAAATGTGTTAAAAGTCCTCATACTTTACAGGTGGTAAACAAATCTACAGAGTGCATATATACTGTCTTGTACTGTGAACAATTAGCAGCATTTTATTTAAATTGTACAATAATGAATTCTGGATTATAGTGGATTCCTATAAAATACATATGACATCCACATGACTAGAAAATGAAGTAAATGTGACTAGCAGTACTAATGATTAGAGCCAAATCAGTTAATATCAGTTTGACACTAAAAAATAAAATGTAAGTTAATGCTTTAAATCTAAAGAAGTCTTTCCCCTGGGGATAAGAATTTATGAAATACCAGGAACTGGATGAAACCACTAGGCCCATCATAGAATCATAAAATATCAGGGTTGGAAGGGACCTCAGGACGTCATCTAGTCCAACCCCCTGCTCAAAGCAGGACCAATTCCCAACTAAATCATCCCAGCCAGGGCTTTGTCAAGCCTGACCTTAAAAACCTCTAAGGAAGGAGATTCCACCACCTCCCTAGGTAACCCATTCCAGTGCTTCACCACCCCCCTAGTGAAAAAGTTTTTCTTAATATCCAACCTAAACCTCCCCAACTGCAACTTGAGACCATTACTCCTTGTTCTGTCATCAGGTATCACTGAGAACAGTCTAGATCCATCCTCTTTGGAACCCTCTTTCAGGTAGTTGAAAGCAGCTATCAAATCCCCACTCATTCTTCTCTTCTGCAGACTAAACAATCCCAGTTCCCTCAGCCTCTCCTCAGAAGTCATGTGCGCCAGCCCCCTAATAAGTTTTGTTGCCCTCCGCTGGACTCTTTCTAATTTTTCTACATCTTTCTTGTAGTGTGGGGCCCAAAACTGGACACAGTACTCCAGATGAGGCCTCACCAATGTCGAATAGAGGGAAACGATCACGTCCCTCGATCTGCTGGCAATGCCCCTACTTATACAGCCCAAAATGCCATTAGCCTTCTTGGCAGCAAGGGCACACGGTTGACTCATATCCAGCTTCTCATCCACTGTAACCCCTAGGTTCTTTTCTGCAGAACTGCTTCCTAGCCATTCGGTCCCTAGTCTGTAACAGTGCATGGGATTCTTCCGTCCTAAGTGCAGGACTCTCATGCCTATGTCGTATCTTATTCAATGCTGATTTTCTATTAACTCTTTGATGCTGTGGGGGTTAGGGTTAGGTGTTCTTAATGCATTATGCTAATATAGAACATATTACCATAATAGCATTAATCTGAGAGATCCTAAGCCAAACAGTACCAGGACTTAACCTCACCATAAATTCTCTTCCATCCTCTATTTTCTTCTGTTTAGGATGCATTTATCATGTGTGTATGGGTCTGCAGCTATTTAGTGGGCAGATTATTACTATCTGTTTCTGTCTGTGTCTTTAAATATATCTGTAAAACAATCAACAATCACAGGACCATACAACTGTATGTTGTAAAACAACAATGTTCCCGTTGTAGAAAGAGTTCAAAGAAATATCAAGGTGTTCTTTGTCATTGCAAAGATGGACAGGGTTTTCCTTTTCTACATGTCTTCCCAACAGACCGATATGGTGTGTGCCAGTATTATCTTTTAAGTGAACATATTCAATTTCAAAGAGCCTTCAGGTTGTTACAAAGCAAAGCAGTTAAGACACGGATTACTATGGAAGGAAAATAGCACCAATAGCAATGGGAAAGGTTTCTCAACATAAGTGCTCTGCAATTTTTATTATTTGTATTGCCCACAGGTGCCACTTAAGAACAAAACCACAAAGGCAATAAGTGACAGGTTTGGTTCTGTGGAAGGCAAGTTCATGAGC
The DNA here is from genome assembly GCF_027887155.1 of Malaclemys terrapin pileata. Taxonomy (NCBI): domain Eukaryota; kingdom Metazoa; phylum Chordata; order Testudines; family Emydidae; genus Malaclemys; species Malaclemys terrapin. The sequence goes on from NC_071509.1 coordinate 98,835,501, forward strand.
ATCTTGCAATCTTTCTGAGATAAATTCTGTACATTTTATGACTTTCCATTGCAAGACCGGATAAATCTTATAAATAAATTTATTGAATATAATCCCATATACAGGAGTATTATGCTAAAAAGTCTGGAATTCATTATCATAATTACAGCATTAGTAACCAATTACATACAAACAAATGCTGACAGACTGGGATGCAGAATCTAATTTTACAGTTTCTGACTTTCATCTTTATAAATAGCATTTACATAAAGGTAATAGTGCGATTTGTGCTGTTTTCTAAGTTCTTACAATGTACCATTCCCCCCATCCAATTTTTAGGTCATAGCTGTCTGGCTTTTACATATTTAAATTTTGCAGAATAGACCAGTATTTCTGCTCTTACAGAGGAACTAACTAAGCAGAATTTGTGTGTAAAACTGCAGCTAAAAATGTGCCTATATGGAAATAGTTACAATAATTATTTTTATTTATTGTAAACTGCAATTAGATCAACATTCATTGTGTTATTTTCTATTATTACTTCTTTACTAGCCTGGAGGCTGCTCAGATGTTTGCAGTAAAAACATTGTAATAATTCTTCCAGCTGGATGCAGATACTTAATGCTATCTGACTTTTACTCTGCTTTGTTTACTCCTTTATAATGGAAACTTTAAATACAGAAACTGCACTGGAAAGATACTTACTATAAGTGTGTTGTGCTGACTCCATAGATCATTTAGCTCGTGGGCCCCTACAGCCTTTTACACTGAAATGCAGTATGTCACAGACTTCTTTTCTAAAAAAAGGCTCAAATCTGAGTGTTCTCTTCTCCTTGTTTTCTGATATTGCAAATTATATCTTTACCTAATCTAATCAAATGAGATGGAAACTTCCAACAAAATTGGATGGAAACTTCTTATAAACTTCTACTCCCCAAACTTTGGAATGAGAAAATTTCCCCTTTTTGTTCCAGACTGGAAAGGTCCAATTCCATTTAGCCATGTTTTATACTATGCTTACCTCCTGCCACAAAGTGGAGTAGATATTACACTGTAAAAGTTCAGCTTCTGAATGCAAGGCACCAGATCTGCATCAGCATAGCATCATCAAAATCAGTGTGACCCAAACTTGTCAAATTTCTAGACTTTTCAATGACTGATTTTGCAGTTTCAGTGTTGTAGTAAAGCTAGTTTGCCTGCAGTAATTTCCCTGGTTTTGTTTTTTAAGGAAGAAAGGGGAAAGAAAGAAAACCCAAAGCTACTTTGGCGTTTACAGAACTTCTCTGTATCTGGATCTTGAAAGTTTCTTGGACTGGCCCTATCTATTCAGCTAGTGGAATGTTACTCACAGTAGGAATACAGTCCTGTGTAATACAGGACTCTGCTGCAGTGGCCAGATGTTCCCTGATGCTTATGTGCTCCTGAACTGCACTAATTCAGATGCCTTCTGAATCAGTTTTCCTCAATAAGAGCCTTCTTGGCCTTTAAGGAAGATCTTAATTTCAATGAGAATTCTAAGCAAGGAAAGTAAGGGCTGGTCTAAACAGGAACACTCAGGAAAATTAATCCAAATTAATGAAAGGTGTGAAATTAAAGTGGTTTTGTTAAACTGCATTAAACTCCCAGGTGGATACTCTTATTCAAAATTAAAGTGACGTTAATTCGATTTATTGTTAATTCTTGTTGGAAGGGAATGAAGCTGAACTGAATTAAAGCTACTTTAATTCTGAATAAAATAAAAATCCACACAGGAGTTTAATGCAATTTAACTAATCCACTCGAAAAGTTAATTTGGATTAATTCTCGAGTGTCCCTGTGTAGACAAGCCCTAAGAAGTGTAGACCTTTCTAATAATTCTAATATGCATGTATGGAACTGCTGAATTTTAAACATTCATAACTTTAAAAATACTGAACTAATTTTCTTCAAATCTTGATTCCTTTTAAGTCTCAATAAAGACTGACAAAAAAGCAAAATCTGAAGATTCTAACTTTGGCCATTTTTGCTAGCACAACATTTCCCAATGAAACATATGGGGATAATGTATTTCTGTCATGCTTCCACAACAAAACAAAACAGAAGAAACAAAAGAAAAAAGGATGAAAAGCCTTGAAGTGGGAGCTCTACATTAATTACAGTGGGCACTATTGATGACTGTGATAATAAAGATGACAATGGCAAAGAGGATTGTAAATTATACCAAGTGCTGGACTGTGCCACCTTTACTCAATGCAGATCAATGCGGAGAAGCTAACTGATTTAAATCAGCTGAGAATCTGGTCCAATATTTACATGAACACATTAGAATTTCACATGAATCCCTGCAAAATATAGCTTTTAAAAAGGGTTCAGAGAACATGAGAATGGCCATACTGGGTCAGACCAATGGTGCATCTAGACCACTATCCTGTCATCCGAGTGGTCAGTAACAGATGCCTCAAGGGGAATGAACAAAACAGAGCAAATGTTGAGCGATCCATTCCCTATCATCCAGTCCCAGCTCCTGGCAATGAGAGATGTAGGAGCATCCAGAATATTGCTTTGCATCCCCAACTAACTTGCCATTGATGAAACTACCCTCCATGAACTTATCCAATTCTTTTTTTAACCCAATTATACTTTTGGCCTTCACAACATCCCTTGGCAACAATTTCCACAGGTTGACTTGTGCATTGTGTGAAGAAGTACTTCTTCATGTTTATTTTAAACCTGCTGCCTATTAATTTCATTGGGTGTCATGTAAAGGGGTAAATAACACTTCCCTAAATACTTTTTCTACATCATTCATGATTTTATAGATCTCTATCTTATCCCCCCCTTAGTCGTCTCTTTTCTAAGATGACCAGTCCTACTCTTTATAATCTCTCCTCATATGGAAGCTGTTCCGTACCCTTAATAATTTTCATTGCCCTTCTCTGTATTTTTTCCAATTCTATCTTTTTTGAGATGGGGTGGCCAGAACTGCATGCAGTATTCAAGGTGTGGGCTTAGCATGGATTTATATAGTGGCACTATGTGATTTTCTGTCCTATTATTTATCCCTTTTCTAATGGTTTTATCTTCCACTGTGTTGCTAAGACACCCAGTTTTTAGATCCCTTTGTAATTCTTTGCAGTCTGCTTCAGACCTGTGTAATTTTTATCATCTGCAAACTTCGCTGCCTCACTGTTTATCCCCTTTCCAGATAATTTATAAATATGATGAACAGCATAGGTCTCATTACAGATCCCTGTGGGGACACTACTATTTACCTATCTCCATTCTGAAAACTGACCATTTATTCTTACTCTTTGTTTTCTGTCATTTAAGCCAATACTGATCCATGAGAAGACCTTCCCTCTTATCCCATGACTGCTTAATTTGCTTAAGGGCCTCTGGTGAGAGACCTCGTCAAAGGCTTTCTGAAAGTCCAAATACACTATATTACCTTTGTACACATTTGTTGACCCCTTCAAAGAATTCTAATAGATTGGGGAGGCATGATTTCCCTTTACAAAAGATGGGTTGACTCTTCCCCAACATATTGTGTTTATCTATGTTTCAACAAATTTGCCTGGTATTGACATTAGGCTTACTGGCTTGTAGTTGCCAGGATCACCTCTGGAGCCTTTTAAAAAAAATCTACATTACATTAGCTCTCCTCCAGTCCTCTGATACAGAGGTTGATTTAAGCAATAAGTCACATGCCATAGTTAGTACTTCTGCAATTTCATATTTGAGTTTCTTCAGAGCTTTTGTTTCTATTTTTTACTCAGATAAAAAGCACTTTATCAGTAAAATTATTTCAAGAAGTTTTATATTTTCTATATTTTCAGCAAAAAGTTTTAAAGTTACCCCACACACTATCGACTAGTCCTAGGACAAATCCTTGTAAACAGGGTACCACAATATTTCTTATTTTTAAGAGACAGTGCATACCACAATCACATGGTGGAATGGTTTATATTGCTCCAGGACCCAGATACTTTACTCCAACATCTTATGCTTGGGTTACAGCTAACAGGCTTCAATTCAACAAAGCACTGAATTGCAGTTCCATTGATGTCAGCCAGGTACTTTGCTGATTCAGGACCAAAAGTAAGCAATCAAATTTTGTACATAAATACAAAAGATTCTGTAAGTATGAAAGTAACTGTACAAGTGGAGCGTATGGCATTTTGTCCAGGGACAGACTTGTTTAAATTATGAGAGAGCCTATCAAGGAAATGTTATATGTAAGAATACGATCTTCCTAGAACATGCAGAATTCCTTAGGATAAGAGAAATTAAAGATGGAAAAAACCTATTAGCTCATCTAATCTATTTTCCTGCCAGTTCAAGATAGTGGGTAATATGTTCTGCCTATCCACAATATTCTTCCTGTAGTTTTAAACAGATACCGTATTAATCTTCATCAATGCATAGAAAATGATATTACAGTTCAGACTAGATGAACACAATGGTCCTGTCTGGCCTTGGAATCTATGAATCATCCTGCACCAGTGAAGCCCTTTGTGCCACAGGACCATGGAGAGTTACACTATGATAAGAAGACTGTTGTTCCACCACTGTCCTCCCTTGTCATTTCCATGGGTAAGTAGCAGCTTCAGCTTATGGCTGGATCTTCATCAGTGCCCTGGTGGAGAAGGCTACAGGTAAGATGTGTTGCATAAGCCACACTCACTTCCTGGCCAGTTTTGGGGAACTGTTCGTCCCCTTTGTCTCTCAAACTTGGTGGCCTTTCCACTTTTGGGATCCTCCATCAGAGGTTAACCAGACATAAGCCAACAAAATCTCTACATGAATCTGGCTCAGTGTTTTATCAGTCAGGTCTTCTGGTTTAGAATTATATTATTTTGCAGTGATCACTCATGGAAAACAAACAATACAACTAAGACTTGAAACCACAGGATAGTTTCACAGCAGCAAACGTAATTTAAAAAGACAGCCCTCTGCTGGTGGCAATCACTGTGTTTGCCCACATAAAACACCACTGTGGAGACAGTACAACACAGATACGGTAGCTTCATCCTTCAGTGTTTATGTGGTTGTGAATCAAACTGTAACAAAGATTTTTTTTTAAACACAGTATGTGTGTAGGAAGAACAGTCAACTTTTATTAACTGTTTTATTTCTTAGGCAGCCTCGCTTTTTGGTCTCATTTGAGAAGTTTCAGATTTTGTGTTTCAGAAGATTTAATCAGTTCTTCCAAAGAAACATTAGGATGTTATGTTACAAAAAACAACATAAAAACAAAACAATAAAAAATCCCAACACACATAAAACAGGCTATTCATAATTTACTACATTTAGAAATTTCGGCTCGGATTTTCAAAGGGTCATAAGTGAGTTAAGGAGGCCAAATCCTATTGAAACTCACTGCAGTTTGGGTGTTTTGGATATCTCAGCCTTACATCATAGTGCTGCAATTTGATTAATTCTGAACTGTGAACATCCTCTCAGCATCCAGCACACTCACAGACTTTAAATCCCAGCCTGTTACTCCAGTTCTTGCCATTAAAATAAAAAGGAAAGAAATTTTACTGACAGTTACTAATCTGTTGTATCTCAGGTAATTCCTATGGATACTCACCAGCTCTGGAGTGGCAACTAAGCCAGATTTTGCAGTCTATTAGGACAGTTGTGCTTCAGTCCTCTCTGATGAGCAGCTTCTCTAAAGCTGGAGAATCAAGCCAGTAAAGGATTTCCCTATGCTACCTTTATGCTGTGCAGTATCAAGCATGTGCTTCAAACCAAGAGTGTTTTTGCCTTCCCTTTTCCTCTTGGTGGAACTGTGACATCAGAGGTAAGAGAGTCCTTGAACAACTCATTGGTGAGTTGCAGGACAGTGAATGAAGTCACTGGAGAACCTGTTTTTTAAAGAATAATGTCTGTCTACAAAAGAAGACCCAGAAAAGACACAAAGAGTCCTGTGGCACCTTATAGACTAACAGACGTATTGGAGCATAAACTTTCGTGGGTGAATACCCACTTCGTCAGATGAATGTAAAAAGACAGGAAGCAGAAACCTTCATCGGCATTTTCTGGGGGCATATGTCTCTGGGTGTAAGGGGAACTGCTTGTGCAGGGAGATGTAAATTACATTCCCCCATGTCAGTTAGTGAATTTTTTTGCCAGATTCACTATCTTACCATCCTTCCAACAAATACAGTGGTCATATATCACTTCCCATTTTAAACAAACCATTATTAAACTCCCACTATTTTTTCTACTAACCTTTTCCTTCATTGAGACAATTCATTTATTTTAAATGGGTGGCATAAAAAGGACAATGGAGAACGTGTGAAACAGCATGTGTACATATATGTGGTTATTGTTTCCTTTGTGTTGAGTTTATTGGGAACAGAACAAAAGATTCCCAACTTTATCACAAATATTTTTAAAGAAAAAATGGGTTGCATAATCAATGTACTGACTTTACTAAAACCTACACATATAGGACATGAAAAGAAAAAAGTTTGACAAAATAATATGCTTGCTTGCCACAGATGCAGTCTTATCTCTGAGCTCTGAGTGAAAGCAGATCATTCTCACTCTTCAACCAGAGCCATGTGATGTTATGAAGAAAAAACATGTACTGGGCTGTAACAGCATGACGAGACAGTCTCGTAAAAGGAATGCTGTCATCATGTCCAAATTAATTCAGAAGAACTTCAGTTTACTTGTCTGTGCACACATGTATCTGTATGTACAGACTTTGCAGACTTTGTATTCCCCAGCACAAAAACCCGAGAAAGGCAGTCACAGGCTGTCTTCTGAGGACCAGTGTAGGGGTGTGCTAGGGATTGGGACTGGAGAGGAATACTGGCACAGGGATGAAGCACTGCAGAGAAGGTTTTCTAAGTTACACAAGGGCCATTGCAGGGCTCTGGATGAGTCCCCAGCTGAGAAGGTGTAAATGTGGCTTAACACCACCATAGCTGCTGCTCCCCCTTGGTTGTGAGTTCTGTGCCATGCCTCGATGCCAGATGAGAGTGCTGTCAACATTCATTTCCATTCAATCTTTCCTTCTCTGCTGAGTCCTCAAGCAAAGGGATCAGATAACATTGATAGCTTACTGATGCAGATTCATGTCTCCAGGAACTATAGACTGGCAACTTGCTTTTCATAAGCCACCAAAGAGCCATCGAATAGTTCATAATGACTTTTGTCACTACCAAGCTGGACTGGATTTGATCCGTTAACCTATGCTCTGCTATCTCAAGTCACTAATAATACCCTGAGCCAACCATTCCTGCAGACAGAGTAAATGTCAACATGTCAAGTGTTATCAGTCAATGTCTTCTTGAAATATTCCGGCTGGAGTAATGAAAATACTGTAATCAGTTATGACATCTGCATTATTTACACATCCAAAATAAAAGTAATTACTATGCACATGTGTGAAATTTGTTCAGCCAAAGTATCTCATGGTTGAAATGAATAATTTCATAAAAACTCAAGTAAATAACTATTAAAGTTTTCTATAGTCAAGAGTAACATATTCAACAAATGGCTCATTCAGAACATGAAAAGTATCTATATGTTGCCTTTCATAAAGAAACATTTCAGACATGTAAAATAAAAGCAGAATCGATATTTAATGATGTTTCAGATATCCTTTGAACAATTATTTTAATATATTGTAATGAAAATACGCATTTCAATCATGCAAAACCACTTCTGAATTAATTTAATCCATGTGTGTTATTTATATACCAGCATTTAAGAGTCTGTATAAATCTAAATGCTGTAGGAGGACCTTAACTTGACAGCAAAGATTGGCCTGGAGTTTGGAGGGGGATGGGGGCAGGTCAAGAATCCAAAAAGCAACAGATATAATATAGGAAAACCACTACTGTGTCCTGCTAGTGTAAAACATAAGCTGAATCAGTTTATCACAGCATTGTAATATCTGAAAGTTGGGGCTATTTGGAAGTGATTAGTAGAAAGGTATATAAAATATATACTTATATCTATGTCCAAATTCTGCAAAACCTGCCATTCACCATTTTTCATGATTCATGCAACAACTACATAAACGTGACACTTATGAGAATGACATTAGACCATGGTAATATGTTAATCTAGGAGGATGATGCAGACTCTTTTTGATATTTATAGATGACTATTACCTGGATATATAGGTGCCTAGGACTGCTTGCAAAGGTAGGAATTACAGAAAATGAGGGCCAGATTTTGCCATTCTTAGTTACATAAAGTTATAGCTTACTCCTTGAATAGACCAATTGATTCCAATGGGGCTACTTTAGGACTAAAATACTACTCAGTCACTGTAATGGTGGCAGAATCAAGCCGTAAGTTAATATAATGGCAGCCCTTTCCTAGTTCAGAGTTCCTTTGTGTAGGAATACCCATGGACACTTGTTATTTCTGTGCCATCTAATCTTTATTATTCCCACTGTTCTGCCTAATCATTAAATGTATTATACAATAGCATTCTTGTGGCAGAATGTAAAATATATACATTTTAATACAGACCTGTTAAAATGACAATCTTCACCTTTTTCCCAAAAATATTGCACAGCATTTCAACACAGAAAATGGACTGATTAATACTGCTGGCCTGAAAATAATAAATTAACTATGTAATATATATTTAATTCAAAGCTGGAAGGAAACGTGAGAGCATTAAGCACAAAACAAAATAAAAAGCATTCATCACACAGATTGCAATGTCCGCCAATCACCCCCCTTCTTTTTAATTTTAATCAATCACTGCATTCTTGGCAGTACAATAAAGAAAGATGCCTTTTTATTGTGCTGTTACAACAGGTGCCCTGGGATGAATGCATGCCAGAAATTGGTTTATGCAATCCCAGAGCTTCTGACAGAACTGAATTCTGTTTCCAAGAAAAGCTACAGTCCTGATAGTTTGAACAATAGTTTTAACCGGATGAAACCAAAAGGGATTCTGACTTTTAAATAATGCACATACTTTGGTCTGCTGTTGTATATTATCAACAGAGGTGTCAATATATGAGAATTGAAATATAAGACTGGAAAACTGGATATCCAGGTTTTATTCTTGTTTCTGCCAGAGACTTCCTCCACAACCTGAAGCCTGGCCACTGGAGCTGAGCACTAATGCTCTTAGGCCCCTCTGAAAAATGTCAGTCCTGGTCTATTAGCACTTAATATTTCTCATTTATTATATGGGGACGATACTACTTTCCTTCTTCACAGCAGAGCCAAGAGCTGACGGTTATTAATGTTAACACAAATGTTGTTAATATTTTAAAGTTATTTTTGCTTCTCCAAATGAAAGCATCATCATCATCATCATCATATGAACTGGTGGTGTGATACCAATTTGTTAAACATTGCATGGAATCTGCAAAATATGATTTTCCTGCTTTTATGTACTAAATGAAAAATAATAAAATTAAACAAGAACAAACCCTGTCACATATTGCTGACTACAGAGCCTCTTCTACATGCATCAGATTCACAGACTGTTAGTGGTTGTACCAGGCACCATGACCATCAGAGATAACCTGGATTGTTTCCGAAACATAATTGTATTTCTTCTTTCTCGGAACAGTTTGCTCGCTCCTCTTAGGCAACTGAAATAGACCAGCTGATCCTTGCTGTTCCTCCAGTTTAAGCCATTCAGAACTGATCTATGGAACTCCCTCTCTGAGGATGTCTACTCCTTTCTCCTTCCCTTGGGTGGATACATCTTTGACCATTTTGGCCTGTCATTTAGCCCATCAGCTACTGCATTTGCAATTATTTTCTTACACATTTTTTCTTAAGAAAATGACTAGTGTTGCTGGGCATGGGCTTCAATAAAAAGCCAAAACAGAGCAAAAAGAGTTAAGTTTTTTTTTTTTAATTGACGTTTTCACCCTGGTGAAAAGTGCCTGTTTGAAAGCAGGGAAAACTTAAGTTCTTTATTTATTCCATGGAACAGGTTCAACATGGAATTTAAACACCCTTATTACCATCATCTGAACTGGTGTCTATGCAGGTGGGTGTGCCTTTGTATCTCAAACAAAGAAATGAGTGGGTAGCAGTGTATACTCTACTTCACTACTGTTAGTCATTTGACAATTTTCAATTAATACATCATACGTTACATGGAGTGCTAAATGGCATGAAAAGAAAAATCAAATTCACAGAATGTCATCATTCAAAGCACAATGTTTTATTTATTGTAAGATTTTTTTAAATTCATGCAGAGTAATGAAAACATGGAGGCAAACGGTTCTTTCCTCCCACCCATGAATGCTGTGGGACCAATATTCTTTATTTAAAAAAAAGAAATCCACATGCTGGGATTGAGAGGGGTAACATGGCTCTGGTACATAAACACGTCCAGCTAGTAAGAGACAGTCCCTGGCCTGATCAGTTTCCAGTCTAAAGATTGTCAAAGGCATGAAGGGAAACAGGTTCCTATTCAACCCTTAAGTCACTGATGCCAATGAGACTTTATAGAATCATAGAATCATAGAATATCAGAGTTGGAAGGGACCTCAAGAGGTCATCTAGTCCAACCCCCTGCTCAAAGCAGGACCAATTCCCAGCTAAATCATCCCAGCCAGGGCTTTGTCAAGCCGGGCCTTAAAAACCTCCAAGGAAGGAGACTCCACCACCTCCCTAGGTAACGCATTCCAGTGTTTCACCACCCTCCTAGTGAAATAGTTTTTCCTGATATCCAACCTGGACCTCCCCCACTGCAACTTGAGACCATTGCTCCTTGTTCTGTCATCTGCCACCACTGAGAACAGCCGAGCTCCATCCTCTTTGGAACCCCCCTTCAGGTAGTTGAAGGCTGCTATCAAATCCCCCCTCATTCTTCTCTTCTGGAGACTAAACAATCCCAGTTCTCTCAGCCTCTCCTCATAAGTCATGTGCTCCAGACCCCTAATCATTTTTGTTGCCCTCCGCTGGACTCTTTCCAATTTTTCCACATCCTTCTTGTAGTGTGGGGACCAAAACTGGACACAGTATTCCAGATGAGGCCTCACCAATGTCGAATAAAGGGGAACGATCACGTTCCTCGATCTGCTGGCAATGCCCCTACTTATACAGCCCAAAATGCCGTTAGCCTTCTTGGCAACAAGAGCACACTGTTGACTCATATCCAGCTTCTCGTCCACTGTGACCCCTAGGTCCTTTTCAGCAGAACTGCTACCTAGCCATTCGGTCCCTAGTCTGTAGCAGTGCATGGGATTCTTCCGTCCTAAGTGCAGGACTCTGCACTTGTCCTTGTTGAACCTCATCAGGTTTTTTTCTGCCCAATCCTCTAATTTGTCTAGGTCCCTCTGTATCCGATCCCTACCCTCTAGTGTATCTACCACGCCTCCTAGTTTAGTGTCATCTGCAAACTTGCTGAGAGTGCAGTCCACACCATCCTCCAGATCATTAATAAAGATATTAAACAAAACCGGCCCCAGGACCGACCCTTGGGGCACTCCACTTGAAACCGGCTGCCAACTAGACATGGAGCCATTGATCACTACCCGTTGAGCCCGATGATCTAGCCAGCTTTCTATCCACCTTACAGTCCATTCATCCAGCCCATACTTCTTTAACTTGGTGGCAAGAATACTGTGGGAGACAGTATCAAAAGCTTTGCTAAAGTCAAGAAATAACACATCCACTGCTTTCCCCTCATCCACAGAGCCAGTTATCTCATCATAGAAGGCAATTAGGTTAGTCAGGCACGACTTCCCCTTCGTGAATCCATGCTGACTGTTCCTGATCACTTTCCTCTCCTCTAAATGTTTCATAATTGATTCCTTGAGGACCTGCTCCATGATTTTTCCAGGGACTGAGGTGAGGCTGACTGGCCTGTAGTTCCCCGGATCCTCCTTCTTCCCTTTTTTAAAGATGGGCACTACATTAGCCTTTTTCCAGTCATCTGGGACCTCCCCCGATCGCCATGAGTTTTCAAAAATAATGGCTAATGGCTCTGCAATCTCACCCGCCAACTCCTTTAGCACCCTCGGATGCAGCGCATCCGGTCCCATGGACTTGTGCACGTCCAGTTTTTCTAAATAGTCCCGAACCACTTCTTTCTCCACAGAGGGCTGGTCACCTTCTCCCCATGCTGTACTGCCCAGTGCAGCAATCTGGGAGCTGACCTTGTGCGTGAAGACAGAGGCAAAAAAATCATTGAGTACATTAGCTTTTTCCACATCCTCGGTCACTAGGTTGCCTCCCTCATTCAGTAAGGGGCCCACACTTTCCTTGATTTTCTTCTTGTTGCTAACATACCTGAAGAAACCCTTCTTGTTACTCTTAACATCTCTTGCTAACTGCAACTCCAAGTGTGATTTGGCCTTCCTGATTTCACTCCTGCACGCCTGAGCAATATTTTTATACTCCTCCCTGGTCATTTGTCCAATCTTCCACTCCTTATAAGCCTCTTTTTTGCGTTTAAGATCAGCAAGGATTTCACTGTTTAGCCAAGCTGGTCGCCTGCCATATTTACTATTCTTTCTACACATCGGGATGGTTTGTTCCTGCAACCTCAATAAGGATTCTTTAAAATACAGCCAGCTCTCCTGGACCCCTTTGCCCTTCATGTTATTCTCCCAGGGGATCCTGCCCATCTGTTCCCTGAGGGAGTCAAAGTCTGCTTTTCTGAAGTCCAGGGTCCGTATTCTGCTGCTCTCCTTTCTTCCTTGTGTCAGGAAACTTTAGCTCAGATTAGGTCTGAGTACGAAACAGAAAAAGACTCCTGTACCTAAAGACAGATTTTAGAACCACATTTTCTCATTCAGGATCTGATCCTTTCCCCCTTTGTATGCCTTGCTTCAGGCAGTGGCATTACCTGACCCAGAGACTGAATTAGTAGAGGGAACCAATGAAAGAACCCTCAGGACACTAACACTTAGTCAATTTTTTAAACTTTTGATAGAAGTAAAACTGAGCTCTGTTCACAGTATAGTAATTAAAAATCCCATTACTTTGTTCTCAAGAGTACTGGGATGACAACACAAAGCCGTGTCCACATGGAACGCTATTGGAGAGACTTCCACAGGATCCCAGTATTTCAGAGTTGTCTCCCCCACTCTGGGGAGATGTGCTAGAATTCATGTGGAGGGTACAATCTAAACGTGAGTAAGGACAACAAGATTTGGTTCTACAGTATTGTTTCCAAGGCCTATAATAATTTGACAGACTTAAATGTAAATCATTTTATAATTATACATTTTGTAAAAAAAAGATTATTTCAACTAAGTGACTGTCTGAAGATTATGTCTAATATTAAACAACATATACATAAGCCATACAATGTTTATTTTTAATATTTTTATTAAACTATACTTATTTAGGGAGTTAGAGGCTGATTTTGATCCCATACCATAATACATCAAAATGAACTGTACTGTAGGTAGTGGAGTTACACTGGCATAAATGAGACTGGAATCAGTTACTTAAAGAGTCTTGGAGTGGTAAATTTTCAAAGCACTGAACACAAATAAATCCATTACAAATTAATACTACATGCTATTTCTTTGTTTCACTTAATTGTATTATATGGCTGTGTTCTGTGGATATTTTTCTCTACCTAAAAGTATTTGTGTAGTTGAGTGATATTAACACTATACATGCTCTAATAGCTGATGACAAGACAGATGCCCCTTTGAAAATATAGACTGCTGCACATCAAAGTAAGGGAATGCATTACTCAGGAAAAGAAAACTTCAATGCAACAGTAATGTTCAAGAAGTAGATGGGATTTATGGTAGGGTTACCATATGCCCAGATTTTCCCAGACATGACCTCTTTTTCAATCCTCTGCCCCCTGTCTGGGCAGATTTTTCAAATAAGAGGCCATGTCCGGGATTTTCGCAGAGCAGACATTGCAGCTCAGAAAGAGCTGTCTCCCTGCCCCAATTAGTCCCTTTCCTGCAGCCGCAACTTCCGGATCCCACCCACCCAAGTCCTGGCTCCCTGCCCTGGGGAAGGGGAAAGGCCCGCAGGGAGGCGCTGACTGCCTCCATCTCGAGAGTGAGGTCACAGGTACCCCCTCCAAACACCCCTCAGGTACTCCTCCCAGTACACACATACACCCCTTCCATACCCCCCAAATACCCTTACCAGTACACATACTCCTCCAGCACCTCTCAGGTACCCCTCTCAGTACACACACCCCTCCAGCACCCCCCAAATACCACCTCACAGTACACCCCCTCACAGTAACCCCCCCAGTACCCCCTTAGAGTACACACACACCTCCCACACACCCCAAATATGTCCTCCAGCTCCCTTTCAGCAGTGTCCTCTTTTGGGGAACCTGAAATATAACCCTAATTTATGGGCAAGATTCAAAACCCATCAAAGTCAAAGGAAAAGCTCCCATTCACTGGTCTTTGGACCAAGTCTAACATTTCTGATTTTCTCTTTCCACATTCTCAGAGGCTCAAAAGGATACTTGTTCATGCTCTATTTTGTTTCGTACCAAAACCAAACAATGCTCATACATCCATATCAATCTTATTGGGGTATGTCTCATTATAAGATGTTCACTATTTATTGGTTGTGTATATGGTACAGAAAATTTATCATAATACATGGACATGTGTTCACTAAAAAAACCTGTATGTGGTACCAAGTTCCAAACACAATATTGCTAACCTCCCTAAAATATGATAAGATTGCCTTAAAAATCATCAGATTTTTAAAAATAATGTGTTTTTTTTTCTTTGCCATCTGGTGGTGGAACCTGTAGGAATCATGTTTTCAAGCTTTCCTCTGCAACTATGAGGACTAGAAACTATTTTTTTAAATGAAAGCAGAGATCCTAGGTAATAACAGAAGCTGGGAGCTTTAAATAAATAAATAAAAAAGGAACCACATTCAATGTTCTAGTAAAATGCTGGTCTAATTATAAGAATCTAAGGCTCTGATTCAGGAAAGCATTTCTAGTCTGGACAGCACTTTAGCATGTGCTTAAACATGTTAAAAGTCAAAGATAAGCACATGCTGAAGGGGGATGGATTTAAACACATGCTGAAGTGCTTTCGCTGAACTGATGATGCACCTCTGCCTTCTGAACACAGGAAGAGCCTAGGACCAGATTTTTAAAGGTACTTAGCTGTCTAAAAGGTACAAACAGGCAGCTAGTGGGATTTTCAAAAGTGCTCAGGTGCTTAACTCATATTGATTTAAATGGGAGTTAGGTACTTTTAAAAATCCCACTAGGTTCCCGTCTGTATCTTCAGGCACCTATCAGAGTAACAGCCGTGTTAGTCTGTATCCGCAAAAAGAAGAACAGGAGTACTTGTGGCACCTTAGAGACTAACAAATTTATTAGAGCATAAGCTTTCGTGGACTACAGCCCACTTCTTCGGATGCATAGAATGGAACATATATTGAGGAGATATATATACACACATACAGAGAGCATAAACAGGTGGGAGTTGTCTTACTAACTCTGAGAGGCCAATTAATTAAGAGAGAAAAAAAAAAAAAAAAAAAAAAAAAAACTTTTGAAGTGATAATCAAGCTAGCCGAGTACAGACAGTGTGATAAGAAGTGTGAGAATACTTACAAGGGGAGATAGTCAACGTTTGTAATGGCTCAGCCATTCCCAGTCCTTATTCAAACCGGAGTTAATTGTGTCTAGTTTGCATATCAATTCTAGCTCTGCAGTCTCTCTTTGGAGTCTGTTTTTGAAGTTTTTCTGTTGTAATATAGCCACCCGCAGGTCTGTCACTGAATGACCAGACAGGTTAAAGTGTTCTCCCACTGGTTTTTGAGTATTTTGATTCCTGATGTCAGATTTGTGTCCATTAATTCTTTTGCGTAGAGACTGTCCGGTTTGGCCAATGTACATGGCAGAGGGGCATTGCTGGCACATGATGGCATAGATCACATTGGTAGATGTGCAGGTGAACGAGCCCCTGATGGTATGGCTGATGTGATTAGGTCCTATGATGATGTCACTTGAATAGATATGTGGACAGAGTTGGCATCGGGGTTTGTTACAAGGATAGGTTCCTGGGTTAGTGGTTTTGTTCAGTGATGTGTGGTTGCTGGTGAGTATTTGCTTTAGGTTGGGGGGTTGTCTGTAAGCGAGGACAGGTCTGTCTCCCAAGATCTGTGAGAGTAAAGGATCATCTTTCAGGATAGGTTGTAGATCTCTGATGATGCGCTGGAGAGGTTTTAGTTGGGGGCTGAAGGTGACAGCTAGTGGTGTTCTGTTATTTTCTTTGTTGGGCCTGTCTTGTAGGAGGTGACTTCTGGGTACTCGTCTGGCTCTGTCAATCTGTTTTTTCACTTCAGCAGGTGGGTATTGTAGTTTTAAGAATGCTTGATAGAGATCTTGTAGGTGCTTGTCTCTATCCGAGGGATTGGAGCAAATGCGGTTATATCTTAGAGCTTGGCTGTAGACAATGGATCGTGTGGTGTGTCCTGGATGGAAGCTGGAGGCATGTAGGTAAGTGTAGCGGTCAGTAGGTTTCCGGTATAGGGTGGTATTGATGTGACCATCGCTTATTAGCACAGTAGTGTCCAGGAAATGGACCGCTTGTGTGGATTGATCTAGGCTGAGGTTGATGGTGGGATGGAAATTATTGAAATCATGGTGAAATTCCTCAAGGGCTTCTTTTCCATGGGTCCAGATGATGAAGATGTCATCAATGTAGCGCAAGTAGAGTAGGGGCGTTAGGGGACGAGAGCTAAGGAAGCGTTGTTCTAAGTCAGCCATAAAAATGTTGGCATATTGTGGGGCCATGCGGGTACCCATAGCAGTGCCGCTGACTTGAAGGTATATATTGTCCCCAAATGTGAAATAGTTGTGGGTGAGGACAAAATCACAAAGTTCAGCCACCAGGTTAGCTGTGACATTATCAGGGATACTGTTCCTGATAGCTTGTAGTCCATCTTTGTGTGGAATATTGGTGTAGAGGGCTTCTACGTCCATAGTGGCCAGGATGGTGTTTTCTGGAAGATCACCGATGGATTGTAGTTTCCTCAGGAAGTCAGTGGTGTCTCGAAGATAGCTGGGAGTGCTGGTAGCGTAGGGTCTTAGGACAGAGTCTACATAACCAGACAAGCCTGATGTTAGGGTGCCAATGCCTGAGATGATGGGGCGTCCAGGATATCCAGGTTTATGGATCTTGGGTAGCAAATAGAATACCCCTGGTCGGGGTTCTAGGCATGTGTCTGTACGGATTTGTTCCTGTGCTTTGTCAGGGAGTTTTTTTAGCAGATGGTGTAGTTTCTTTAGGTAATCTTCAGTGGGATCAGAGGATAATGGCCTGTAGAATGTGGTGTTAGAGAGCTGTCTAGCAGCCTCCTGGTCATATTCCAATTTATTCAGGCACCTAAATACCTTTAAAAATCTGTCCCTTAGGAGTCTTGTCAACCCTTACTTTAAAGTCAAGTTAAGATGTGTGCATGTGGAGGGGCCCTGCTAGTATAACTTCTGAGTCCTCAGGGTAACACACTCTGCAACAGGAGTTCAGTATGCATTCCCCTCTGTACTTTGCCTATGTAAGGAGCGGGAAGCTGAAGAATGGGGAGGCAAGTGGCAGGTCTACCCTTGCAAGGGTAGACCTGCCACTTGCCTCCCCATTCTTCAGCTCGTGCTCCTCATCCACACTATGGTTCCTATACAGGGGTGTAAACACTGTTCCCACTATGCCATCCTCCCTGTCCTGGCCCAGCCACAACCTGTTCTGTAGTTTAAGATAAAACAGCTACAATTTAAAAAGAAAGAGCAAGAAACCTGTTAGCCAGGTGGCTTGCCCTCTGTTTACTTGAATATTTTAACAATTTATTTGAGAGCTAGCTGGAGTTCTACAATTCAGGTTAAAAATCAGGATGAAAGGTTTTCCTACCTCCATTATTAAGAAGAACAGTTTTCCAGTGGTTGGAGCAAAATGGGCATCCTGATTTCCATTCCCAGCTGTGCCACAGACTTTGTATGTCACCTTGGTCATATCACATTGGACCTGATTTTCAGAATTTCTGAGCACTAGCAGCTCCCACTGACTTCAGTTGCAGTTGTTCAACATTTCTGAACACCAGGCCTGTAACTTCAGTTCCTTAATTCTCCCCCCTCCTCCCTGTATCACTGGGATAATAATAGCTATGTCCCGGGGGTGTTGTGAGGCTTAATTAATATTTGTGAAACATCTTAAGATCCTTGGATGCAAGCATCCAGGACTGCAAGTGCAAAATATAATTATTATCCATCTGTAATTACTGTGAGGAGCATATTTCATAGCAGTCTGGTACTTCAATCTTTTTATTTTTTTATCAAGTGAATAAAATAATGATTATTTTTATAAGTTGATGAGGACTGCTTATTAGACTTATTCTCATAAAATGTTAATGATTGTTAAGAAACTCTTACCATGTTCTAATATTTGTACTCTATGTTCATGTTGGCTGCAATTAGCCATCTGTATTATTTTTTCAGATTAAAGTTTCTTTCATCTCAGTTTAACTAATCATTGAAATTTTAATTTAAAAAGACTTGTTTTAAAACACTAAAAAATTACTATATCTCCTTGAGTGATTTGACAACTATACTGAACCCAAAAGGCAATAAACCCTGCATTTAAAGTTTCACAAACAGAAGGCAGAAAATATAAAACCCAGAAATGTCAAACAAGTCACATATCTAAATGTTGTCCCCATATAATTCGCAAGGATTAATATAGCAGGGGAAAAGGACGAAGCTGTAATATTTTATAGAGTGATAGTCACATAATTGTGGATTTGGATTTAATGCATATATCCATGTGAAAAGTCTGAATATGTTGTGATGTAATTTAATTTGTATTTTCGGAGTTAAAAAAACAACAACAGAGAGGGAAACAAACATTGTTTATATTATATATATATATATATATATATATGGGGGGAAGAGAGAGAGAGAGAGAGAGAGAGAGAGCGCCCCACTGTTGTCCCAAACATTTACATATGAGAGATAAATAAATCAACCTATATTTTAGCTTTTAACCCTCTCAATCCCATGGAGTTTAACACGATACAGCTCCAGTTTCTTTCAGATATTCAGTTTTTTCCAGAGGAAAATGAAGAAACGTGCATTTTTTTTCAACTAGCAGAGGTTACTCAGTTTCTTCACTGTCGGAAAACCAAAATTGTCATCACCATGGTGAAATTAACTCCTATGCATTTGATCCTCAATCTTATGGTTTCTCATGGGAGCCAAGCATTTGTTAAAATAGAAGATGGTAAAGACCAAAAGACATCAATGTCTTCCTGACATCCTTCTATAATCACAATTAATTGATTATCCAGGACATCACTACATCTATAATAAATAACTTATGACTCTAGTGCCACATATACCTTTTCAGTGCCACAGTTGCAGTGTTTACGTGTTTGACTGCAGCACCAATCACACCAGTAATAGCCACACTGACTGAAGCACAGCTAAACAGATTAAAACCACCAAGAGCCTTCTTTGATTTTCCCAACCGTCACCAAAGTGCAGTGGGAGGTGATAGGAAAGGAGGAAAAGAGAGGAAATCCTCCTCTCCCTGCCCCACTAGCCAGAATGGGGAGGAGGGAAAAGAGAAGAAAGACCCATCTCCTCTTATCAGCCCAGAATGATGGAAATAGGCGGAAAATAAAGGAAATACTATTATCCTCTCCTTCCCAGCAGCCAGGAGAGTCATAGGGAGGAGTCAATAAAGAGTCAAAGGGTATTGCAGAGAGGCATTACATTAATCACATAGTAGTATGCTGGCATTGCTCAGTCTGTATCATGACCTTGCTGCAACACACGGCACTGATGAATTGTGTCAACGGCATTTACATACCAAAGTGATATGCATCTTTGATTATATAAAGATGTTAATAAAACAGCACAACAGCAGACTACTGCTCAATCATTTGCATTTCTTTATGAATTTATTCATTCACCAAAGAGCTCTCCATCTCTTTAGGATAATTTCCACAGGTCACTTAACAGATGAACCCTGCTAACAGATCCAAGAGAGGCTGTACAACAGCCAAGGTCCTGGCAATAAACTGTGGTAGAAAATTTCTTACTGTACTTTTCTACTAGTAAAGAGGTATCTTTTTTTACCACTGTGCATGATATATAGGATGAGATCATGATAAGTTTCAATGGAGTTGGGAGATGGAAAGTGGGAGATCTATAATAATCTGTCCCAATTTGTATTAAGCTCAGACACTCTGTTTTCCTTCCCCAAACCTGAGGAAGAGCTCTGTGAAGCCTGAAAGCGTGTACTGTCCACCAACAGAAGTTGGTCCAGTAAAAGATACTACCCCACCATGACATCACCCTTGTTGCTCGCACCTCTAAACTTAACCCAAAGACTCTCAACAGGCTTTTCTCCTGTTTCATATTGTAGCTCTGAGCAATCATACTGCTCCCTTATATTCATCTTAGAAAAGAGATGACAAAGGGGGGAGGATAAGATAGACATCTATAAAATCATGAACAGTATGGAGCAAGTGAATAAGGAAATGTTATTTATCCCTTTGCACACCACAAGAACCAGGGGTCACCCAATTAAATCAATAGGTAGCAGGTTTAAAACAGTCATACTTCTTCACACAATGCACAGTCCACCTTTGGAACTCATTGCCAGGGGATGAATCACTCAATAATTGCCCTATTCTTTCACTCCTTTTGAAGCACCTGGCATTACCCACCATCAGAAGACAGGACAGTGGACTTGATGGAACATTGGTCTGATCCAGTATGGAAATTTTTATGTGCTTATGTTCCCAGACTTATAGAGATGGTGCCCTATATTTTTTCATTAATCAACCACCCCTTGCCTCGAACTAGCTATGTCGATATACTCAGTACATACAGTATGAACTAAGTATTTGTCTTTGTCATGTATCCAAATAGTATCTGACAACAGGAGACATGTATTTGCTCAAGAATCAATTAACCTTGTTTCTCACCAGAAGTGGCCACATATACTGTAAAATGAGTACATTTTCAGTGTCTCATATCACTGACAAGTCTTGGAATCTGTCCCTGCAATTTGTGAGCTTGGTTGTCTAACTGAACTGGGTTTTCATGACTGTCTCATTTGATCATCATTATAAAACTCAGTATATACACCTCTACCCCGATATAACGCGTCCCGATATAACACGAATTCGGATATAACGCAGTAAAGCAGCGCTCCGTTGGGGGTGGAAGGGAGAGAGACGGGGCTGCATGCTCCGGCGTATCAAAGCAAGTTCGATATAACGCCGTTTCACCTATAACGCGGTAAGATTTTTTGGCTCCCAAGAACAGCGTTAAATCAGGGTAGAGGTGTAATACAATTAGAATAACAACATACTCTTAATGCATGCATGCCAGATTTCTAAATATTTAAAGGTTCAACTTTTCATCAGTAGAGTCTTACAATTTTCACCACAGCCTTCATAGCTTTTATTTGCTTAAAAAAAATTTTTTTTTAAATGTGCATGAACAAGCATATTATAAGCCAAAATGGGGTTGGCTCAAAAGTCTAGCAGCAGCACAATGAGATACCACAAAAGATATTTGAGACTTTAACTCAAACTTCTGACTAGCAAGGAATGAGAAGTGTCATGGAAACACTGCTCTCAGACTCTGGGAGAACGAAGACTCTTGTACCACTCTGAAGCAAGCAACCCATCTGGCCAATACAGCAGCAGCATTGGTAATCTCTTGAGGATGGTTGCTGCAATACAAAGCTTAGGGGAAAAGGGTTAGGAGAAAGAAGGAAAAATACAGGAACTCTTGGGCTCTAAGATAAAGTCAGAGGGAAACTCTAGTGAGGAAATGTAATAAGGGCCTGATCCATCTACCACTGGCCTCAATGAGCATTAGATCAGGGCCTAACTGAATTGGTACATTGCTTTCATTGACTTCTTCCAGATAAATTTTAATGGGGAATAGTTCGCCTTAGCCCCCTGACAACTTATCCGTATTTGGTCTTGTTAAATAAGAAGAGTATTTGTATATGCTTTTATGCACTCTACAGGTTTTATGCAAGATGAGAAGGAAGTCTCAAAAAAATTGACTTAAGAGTGATAACCCTGCATGATGGGAGAAATAATTACTTCACCATCTCATGATTTCTTGAAGGTACTTTTAAAAAAAAATATTACTGTCTAGAGTCCTAAAAGAATTTTAATCACTCTTGGAGAATGGAAATGTTCTGTAGCTGCAGATTGCAGTATCAAAAACTTGCCCTATCTAATATATCAAATGGAGAGAATACCAGGTGCCACACTAGCTTTCAGCACTGGCACTCTTTGTGGTTTGGGAAGAAGGAAGAAGCCTAGGAGTAACAAGAAAGTGGAACACTAAATTATTATATTGAGAAATATAGTACATCCTGAGACAATTAAAAAAAGAAAGCAGTGGTCTGACATATTTCTTCTTGAAATACATAAACTGGATTTGGTTGTGCGTTATGCAAGTCAAAACATTCCATGCTGACTCCTTAGTTCTATGCTAAGTCACACAGCATAGTCACATAGTCCCGACCCCCGGTTTTTATAGCAGTACGTAATGGTTTGTGAATTAAGAGTCTTTGAACTATATTTCCCTGATCCGTTAAATGAATTTCCATTGTCTTCTTGCAGTTATACTCCATGTGCTATTGCAGACTCATTATTGTTTACTGTGACAAACAGTAATCCCTCCCCCCCCACACTAAAAAACAAAAGAAAACCCAGCCAATTTTGATGCCTCTCCTCTTTCTGGTGTTAATATATGGTTTGCATAAAAAACAGCTGCAGAGGCACTGTATATGTCGTGTTTGTGTATGTTTCATGGAAGGCTTAGAACTGAGAACAGCTAGAGCAACCTAAAAAGATTTTCCTCTCAGGTACCTTGGGTGATCTCTCCTTAAACGAGACAGTAAAAAAGCATGTGTAACAGAGTACAGGAGTGAATAGGTGAGCCTGCACTCTGATCACTCAGACGCCAATTAGTTTCCCCAGAGAAAGATGACTGAGGTAATTAGATAATCAGGTTGGCAGGCTGGATGACATAAAGAGTCAATTAGCCCATCAGCCTAGAAGGTTAAAGGACCTCCTCAGGACCTCTGCTCCTCTCTGGTCCTGAGGAGGTCTGAAAGCACAGAGGATATTTTAACGGACTTTAGTGGTATAGGTGGAGGGAACTCAAATAAATAGCACTGTGAAGGCACAACCAATGGAGTCCGTGCAGTTTGTGCAAGGCAAGAAGGCAGGAGCAATAGTCCACCCTGTTACATGGAGTGAGAACCTTGATCATTAGAACCTGATTCTGCGGTGAAAAGCATCTGGATATGTGGATCTGTCCATGCAGATCTCATTGCAGACTGGAGCTTTAGGTCATAACAGAAGTTTTGAGGCTGTTTGATTCCTTCCCTACTTCTCACTTCCCACTCTTCTTTTTTTTTTTTTAAAGTGATGAAAGTCCTATGATGTTGTGCAAAAACAGCAGTGTGTATCTCAGAGCATTCGATAAAGTTCATCACCATAGTCTCTGAGCACTGCACGGGTAAATTAGATCCATATTGACTAAACTTCACAGAATGCTCTGCTCTTCTCTGGTTCTAAAAAGCTCTCTTTTCCCATCTTCCCCCACCTATCATTATCATCATCGTCCCTGCTTTATCGAAGAGGCACGTCTAGAAATTACAACCAGCTGCCATTATAACATCCCTAACCCAGAAACACTGATATGACCTGAAGCGGAGTAGCATTCTTCAGCAAAGTATGAAACAATTGGTCAAAATGATTTTTCATTTATGAACTCGATATTAAACACACCTCCAATCTGAGGTGTTGACTTGTTTGTACCCCTCTCGCTCAAAACTGGTTTGTTACTATTTAAAACTTACACATCATCTGAATTTGAAGAGCTTATGGGGTGAAATAATAGACACAGCCTCTCTGTGCCTGATACAGAGGGACTCTGAATCAAGGTAAATGTGTTGTCTTGAGGACTGTGTTGGAATTGCAAGGTACCACTGTAAGTGCCTGGGGAAGGCCAGCATAGCAAAGCATAGGAGCAGAGCCAGCTTAAAGCAAGATGAGGGTGTGTCATGTGTCTGCCTTAGGGAGCAGCCTATTTCTCTCTCTCTCTGGTTTTGCGTTCTGCATTATAGTTCTGAATTCTAACAAATAAAGTAGGGTTATGTTGCAACCTTCCAGCAACAGTATTTATGTTTTTATCTAATTTCTTTGTGTGTGCTGTGAACATAAACAATAAACATGGATTTTCCAGTGGCTCATCTCCATGGTAGTCTCCCATGATGACCTGTGGAACTCTTTGCCAGAGGATGTTGTGAAGGCCAAGACTATAACAGGGTTAAAAAAAGAATTAGATAAGTTCATGGAAAATAGGGTCATCAATGGGTATTAGGCAGGATGGGTAAGGATGCAAAACCATGCTCTGAAGTGTCCCTAGCCTCTGTTTGCCATAAGCTGGGAACGGGTGACAGGGGATGGTTCACCTGATGATTACCTATTCTGTTCATTCCCTCTGAAGCACCTGGCATTGGCCACTGTCGGAAGACAGGATACTGGGCTAGATGGACCATTGATCTGACCTAATATGGCCATTTTTATGACCAATGCAGAGTTGGCACAGGGACTTTTTTTGCTGCACACAGGTGATATATGGGAAATCCCTCTGACCATGTTCACCCACTCGGCTGTTGTGCAAGGCTTAAGTGGTGCAGGGAGTCTTGCACTGGCTCTCCACACTCCAGATGAGTTTCACCCATAATGACCTGCTCCAAACAGAGTAGCCTATTTGAAGGAGGAGAATCATAATGGATAAATGTGGTGGTGCTTTTCCCGCATGACCAGACCTGCTCAGTGTGCTAAAAGCACTTTTCAGGCAGTCACAGTAATTCATTTTTAGGGACAGGAAAGTTGATGACAACTTGGGGAGCTCCAGCTGGGTACATTTATGCAGTCTCTGAATATAGATATTTTGGCATTCTGACAATACTAACATCACAAAATTCTTGCAGCCAACAAAATGAAAAATATGTTTTTTCTGCATTTCTTGCTTTTGTAACTGAATATCAGCATAACAGAATATCTTTCTGATACTTCTAGGCTATTATCCCTTGGAATGAAAAAACAAAACAAAACAGATACTTAAGCTCTCCCCACGGTTGCACTCACTGTATTTGCAATTTCTAAAGAGTGTTAATGAGACAGCAAAAGAAAATAAGAACAAAAGATAACCTGGTTTGAAAGCAGAGGATCACAAGTGGGTGTCTCCTACAGAGCTTCCCGCAACAGCTCTGAAAAGAAGCCTTTTAAATCAGTTTTCAGAACAAGAGAAAGCACCTAAAGAGTGCTCTATTCTTTATAAAAGACAAAAATATATATGGTATCTCATACAGTACCTCATCCTGTCACCAGATGAAATGCCTGCTCCCACTCACTCCCTGAGGAATGTGCTTTCAAAATTCCATTTCTCCTGACTCAATAACTCCCACTTCAGAACTCTTTCTAATTATGGAGACATCTTCCAGCTGCTTTTGTAAACAGTGTTTGATAGCCTAGTGTTACCTGCAATTAGTTTATTTTCTGGAGGCTACAGGAAACAAAGCTATGTCTGCATGCTGCAGTTTTCCATGTCAGGATGGTCTGACAGTTAAAGCAATAATGTGAGTTCTGTTCCTGGATCTGACAGACCTTCTGTGTGACCCAGGCCAAGTTTTTTCTGTGCCATACTTACCCTATCTGGGACTGGGGAGACTATACATTTACCTTTCTCCCCACACAGTGTTGTAAGTTTTAGTTTATTAATGTTTATAAAGCTCTGTGGAATGTTTTAGAAGGTGCCATAAAAGGCTCAAATATTATTAGTGAAATCTACTTTACACTAAAGGAGCCATAATTTACACAATACCCCAATCACCTGTGGATGAACATTTTTCAAAAAGCGATCACTCTATATCTGACCTATCAATCATCCTCCTCAAAGGAAACAAGTGCAACACTTTCAAAAGAGGAGCCTAAGGCCTTGGCTACATTTGCAAGTTGGAGCACATTAAATTAGCCCCGGGTGCCCTAACTCCTGAGGTGTCCACACTGGCAAGGCACTTAGAGAACCTGGACTTTGCAGCTGGAGCGCTTCTGGTAATCCACCACCAAGAGAAGCATAGAGCTTGCTACGCCCTGGCGTCAGTGTGGATGACCTGTTGCATTACTGCGCTGTAACTGGCCTCCAGAAACTTCCCATAATTCCTTGAAGTCAAATGGCTACTCTTGTCATTGTTTTGAACTCAGCTGCAGGCATGCGGCTATCCCCTTTCAAAGCTCTGTTTCTGACAGCCGGAACGCTTATCTGCTCCAGGACAAAGCAAACCATTACTGTGGAATGCTGCTGGGGCTGATGTCAGGGTTTCCCCCTGCTGCTGTCTGAACTTACAAGACAGCATGCTGACACACTCTCTTCCCCCCAAAGCACACTCTTTCCCCCCTACATACACACAACACACTCCCTGTCACACTCCACCCCCCCCCATATTTGAAAAGCACGCTGTAACCACTTGCACACTGGGATAGCTACCATAGTGCGACGCCACTGTATTTGCAGCTGACAGTGTAAACACATGGCAGCGCTTTCCCTGCTGCTGTCTCCAAGGGCTGGTTTAACTCCCAGCACTCTACATCTGCAAGTGTAGCCATGCCCTAAGAGCTTAAATTCATTACTCTGCTAGACACCAAAAATCATGAAACGGAACAACCTGTAACCCCTCTTTTTGTCCTATGCCTATGCAGCTGTTAATGGGCCACTCTACCTTGAATGGTACCTTACAATATGTGCTAACTACCTATGCTAAACAATCTGTTCCACCTTGTATGTTGATGTGAAGCTGGGAGTTCATTTCTGAGACCTGACCAGCTCTGTGTGTGACTTGAAAGCTGAAAACTTCTATTAAATAGTCACAAATGTTATACTTTGTCAATATCCCCCTGAAAAGGACTTCAGAATCTTCCTTAGTTAGGTCCCAGTTTGTGACTTTCCTTTCAATGATGCACAATGTAATAAGGGGAGTATGCATCAGCCTTCCAACTGTGCAGTTTAGCTGCATCACTACTCTGTATGTGAGGAGAGAGCTCTGAGAGGCTGCTACTTCTCCACGTTGGAGGGTAGGGAGTAGAGTGGAGTCTTGGCTAGACTCACCAACTTGGAGGAGGGAAAGCTGTTTACTATAGAAAGGGTTAGTATCACATTACTTCCCTAATGGAGGAAGGCACCAAGTCACATGCCCTCCCTCGTTACTGGGCCAGTGCATCCACATGCCATTCTTTGCACACGGTGAGATATAAAGTCTCAGTCTTGCCCCTCTTGCTTCGAATTCCCTTGCATTACCTCCCACCTTTGGAAAGTAAGTCATGACCTATTTTTTCCTCCCTTTCTGAAATAATTACGTCCTTGAGGTGGTGCCGATTCAGAAGCAGAAAAAGGAACACAGATTTTGTGATCATCATCATTTGCAGAGGCATCATAATTAGGAATGTGTCATACATGCCAGATACACCTCTACTCCGATATAACGCGACCCAATATAACACGAATTCGGATATAACGCGGTAAAGCAGTGCTCTGGGGGGCGGGGCTGGGTGCTCCGGTGGATCAGCACGTCAGTGTGCCTGGCTCCGACATGCTGCTCTGAGTGGCGTGTTAAGGGTGGGAGGCGGGTGAGAGGCAGGTGGGCAAGCAGGGTGAGGAGGCGAATGGGGAGGTGAGCGGCAGGCAGGAGGGGGATGAGGAGGCGGACGGATGGGAAGACGGCGAGCAGGAAAGCGGCATTTGGGCGAAGGCGGGGAGACGTGCTGGACAGACAGTGAGGAGACTAGCGGGGAGGCGAGCGGCGGGCAGGTAGGTGGAGTGAGGAGGCAAGTGGTAACCAGGCGGGCAGGAGCGCTGGGCGGACGGTGAGGAGACTAGTGGGGAGACGAGCGGCGGCTGGGCGGGCGGGAGCGCTGGCAGACGGTGAGGAGACTAGCAGGGAGGCTGATTTGTCCCGGGCCCTCCACCCCTCGAGGGACGGCTCCAATACGCTGCTCTGAGCAGTGTGTTAAGGGTGCCGGGCTGGGGCCGAGGGGTTGGATAAGGGGTAGAGAGTCTTGGGGGGCGGTCAGGGGACAAGAAGCCTTCCCTACCCAATATAACACGGTTTAACCTATAACGTGGTAAGATTTTTTTGGCTCCAGAGGACAGCATTATATTGGGGTAGAGGTGTAGTTGATACCTTTACTTAAAAAAAAAAAAAAAAAAAAAAAAAAAAAAAAACAGGTAATTCTCTCTGGGTCAGATTCTCTGCTCTGCCAGGTTCATGATGCACCACCTATGTGGCACATTGTGAACTTAAAGCATCCTGAGATTTGGCCTGGAGTCTCCACCAGTATATGGTTGGCAGAGGCAAGTCCCCTGCCTCCTGCATCAGCTCTGCTGCCTCTTGTGCCAAAACCTTCACCCGCAGTAGAAGGGAAAAAAGGGAGAGGGCATCATGACTGCAGAAAATAGGAGAGAGGCAAGGGGTGGTGGAAGGAAACTCTATTATACTTGATTCTCCAGCAGCATAAGCTAAAGCTGTCCTGGGCAACTGAGAATCAGGGCACTGTGACAGCTCTGTGGAAGCCTCTACTCTACTCTACACTCCACTGCATTGAAGCATAGCTCAGATACAGTGAAAAATCAAATCCTCCATATCTGTTTACACCTAATGAAGGGCAGCAGCAGCGGGGTGTGTGTGTGTGTGTGGGGGGGAGGTGGGTGGTTCCCAGTCCAGCAGAGGAGTATGTTGTCTGAATAGAGTCAGCCTTTCACAGAGGCCTTGGCTACACTCGCGGATTCTGTGAAGCACGATTGTAGTCGCGCCGCCAGCGCTGCGAGAGCTCTCTCGCAGTGCTGCAAGTACTCCCTCGCAGTGCTGCAAGTACTCCACCTCTCCGAGGGGAATAGCTTGCAGCGCTGCTGCTAAGGCCCTGGGCTGGGACGCAGTGGAGTGGGTGGGCCTGTGTCCCCCTCTGCCACCCCCGCTCACGGGTGGCAGGCTTCCCCCTCTCCCAAGGCTCAGCCCCTGCACCAAAAGGCCTGAGCTCCCTAACTGTTCTACTGTTGCTCAGTTCCTGTACCAGAGGCAGGGCCGGCTCCAGGGTTTTGGCCGCCCCAAGCAGCCAAAAAAAAAAAAAAAAAAAGGCGTGATCGCGATCTGTGGCGGCAATTCGGCGGGAGGTCCTTTGCTCCCAGCGGGAGTGAGGGACCGTCCGCCGAATTGCCGCCGAATACCTGGACGTGCCGCCCCTCACCAGAGCGGCCGCCCCAAGCACCTGTTTGTCAGGCTGGTGCCTGGAGCCGGCCCTGACAAGAGGGCCTGAGCTCCCTGACTGTTGTATTGTTGCTCAGTCCCTGCACCAGAGGGCCTGAGCTCTCTAATTGTTGTACTGTCGCTCAGCCCCTGCACCAGAGGGCCCGAGCTCCCTAAACTGTGTGTCACCCAGTCCTGTGCCAAAGGGTAGGAGCGCTGACCCAGCAAACTATACCGCTGCCCCACCGGTAGTGAGTCGGTGTGGCTCCCCTCCTGCCCAGGAGGGTCGAGCCCCGGCACAAACCTTCCACACTTCCTAACTGGCAGGGTAGTTAAAAACTGGAACAAATTGACAAGGAGGTTATGGAATCTCCATCATTGGAGATTGTTAAGAGCAGGTTAGACAAACACCGATCAGGAATGGTCTATAATATTTAGTCCTGCCATGAGTGCAGAGGACTAGACTAGATGACCTCTTGAGGTCCCTTCCAGTCCTACAATTCTATGATTCTATCTGCAATACCTCCAATGTGGCCAAATTAACACTGCTGTAGAGTAGAGGTGGTTGATAAAATGGAGAAGATATTTTGTTATATCATATCTAATATTACATGAGGTTGTGTTTTTAACCGTACAAATCCATGAAATCCCTGGCTGAATTAAGATTGTAAGATTATAAAATCCTGTTTACAGGTGCTTATAACTTTGCTAAACTTATCTGTTTGGACTGAAATTATTTATTTTACAGTAGCACCTACAATCTCCTAGGTGCTTTCCAAACAATCAAAAGGCAAAGTTCCTGCCCCCAAAACATAGAATTCTAAAGCACACATCCTATATTATTGGTTTTTACCTGTGTGGAATCTCACTAAAGTGCAGGTTGGAGCCTATGTTTGCATTTTTTCCCTTCAAAGGGAATTCAGGTCATTATGGACAAGTATGCAATTACTAGAGAAATTCTAAATGAAACAGTTAGTGGCTGGCTTATGCCCTCAAATATGAGAGGTTGTAGCCCTTATAATTTCATTATATAATATAACTCTGGATATTATTATTTTTTAAATCCTACAAAGATCTCGGCCTCAATTATATCTGGCAGTATATTCCAAAGGTTATTTTAAAAAAATATTTCCTTTTATTAATTTTAAATTTGTATTAAAGACAATAATTCTCACACAAAATTTTAAAGACTTACTTTAAGTCAAATAGGTAAACAAAGTAATGCACATCGTCCATCTGCTATTTTGTTTACTTGCACTGCTTTACTTATATAGGGACATAGAATGTGGCCTCATTTACTTGGGCTACTTTTTGACATTTTGTTTTAACAAAACCAAACAATTAAACAGAATAAACACTACACTGTTGTAAAAAAAGCAATTTAAAAGGTATGTTAAAACACTAAATGGCATGACAATGCCCTTTTAATTTTATTCTGTAATAGTAATAGTGACTACTTTCTTTTCCCCCCCCCCAAAGTTGGTTAATTAGCCACGGCAACATCATACACGTCCATATGAGGCCGAATCTTCCAAGCAATAGCTTTAATAGCTGTTAAATTTAGATTAAAATTCAATGGAATGTCTAAAATACTATAACGTACCTTAAATGTTAACCTCTTTAGAGCAGGGAATATCTTTCTATGTGATGCTTGTAAAACACCAGGCACATTTACAGTACTATATAAGTGAATTTGAATAATAATGTTAAGAATTCTACCCTGCTACACCAGCATAAATCTAGAGTAACACCAATGATTTCAGTGAAATTACCAAGTGGCTGAATTTGGCCCAATAGCTGGATATTTTGAATTAACATTAAAGAACACCTTAGGCAGAGGTGAAAGTGGGCCAGTACGGCATACCCATAAGAAGTGGCCACCGGTACCAGCCCAAACATAGCCGACGTTAAAGAGCTGCCGCGGCAGTGCTTTAACGTCACTGCCCCTTTTGCCCCTCCACCCCAAGGGCCACCGACAGAGAAGAGCTAAAGGGGCAGATGTCCCGGGGCACGGCAATTTAAAAGGGCCCAGAGCTCCTGGCTGCCACTGCCGCTACAGCGGCCAGAGCCCTGGGCCCTTTAAATCACCGCCAGAGCCCCAGGCAGCCTGGGCCGGGCAGCGTGGAAGGGCTGGCTGGGGGGAGCTGACCCCCAGCCCCGCCCCTTCTGCTCGAGGATCCAGCCATGGTTTTGGCTACTCTGTGCCACTGTCTACCACTTCCCCTCCCACTCTCTTGGGAGGATAGGGATGGGAGCGAGAACAGTGTCAGGCATGCAACTCGTTTTCCCCACTATGTTTGGACCCAAGATCCAGGGATCCTTCATGCAGTCTCAAAGGGGTGTGAGGTCCAATTCCCCCCACCTCCACTCTACTGTATGGCCACATTAAGGTGAATCACAAACTGGCCCTAAGTAAATGAGGGGTTTTTTTTTGTGTGTGTGTGTGTGTTGGAAAATGAACAAAGTTTACTCTGAACCACACAGTTGCTTCTAACATCTAAAGACTATACTGATATTTAAAACACCCACTCTCAGTGCTGTCAAACCATCTATGCATACTATTAATTCAAAAGAATGATTGCATTTGAAGTGTGTTATGTCAGAATGCAGCTATACCATCAGTTTTCTCCAGGCTATGATGCCATGAGCTAAGAGGATGGGTTACTTGTTACTCTGTTTGCAAAACAAGAACTTCATAGACTTGGGGGGAAAAGAATTAATCAACCAAAAACCAATCTTCCCCATCCCGAGGCCTTTATTCGGAAAATATTTTGCTTAAGAAATGAAGCTTAAAAGAGTTACCAATACAAAGAACTTCATATGAAAATATTTTACCCACAGGTTGATCCAAAACTTAAAATAAATGCCTGGGCAGTAAGAAAGAAAGGCAATTGGGTTCATTACAGATATGTTTATATTTCATATGGAATATATTTTAAAGGTAAAATACATATAGCCACATGCCCCCATTCACTCTCCTTTCTTAATGGTTCACTTTGCTGAGCAACAAGAACAGAGATACAGAGACAACAGAAAAAAGCCAAGCTGAGTAGTTTGATGTTTAAATAGTTTCCTTACCATAAAATGACAAGCTCCACCCTGCTAATGGAATATTGACTATACAAGCCAAGTCCAACAAACCTTGTCATTGTTTAGAGCATTTTGAATCAGAATATTGTAGATGCAAATGAAACATCTGCTTTCCTAAAAACACCTCATTCATATCAGGTTGCAAACCAAAGCGTAATAGATTTCACTATATAGCAAAGACAAGCTGGCAGCAACAGAAGAACTGATTCCAGAACTTGTAGTAAATCAGTGAAGCATAGACTGGTTTGAAGAGAAGGTGAGCTCAACAGGAGAACCATCTCTTATATTACAGTGTGACAGATACCTTCATTTTAGAAGCTCCTGAATTCTTTCTGGGTGCCAAGGGCTCTTAGGATAAGGGCAGCTTCCCTTTATAAGTTAGTTTCTCTTCCCTGGTCTTATTATTTTCTCTTTGCAATTGCAAATCAAATATCAAAGGAGGTTAACTCTCCCACCCAAGATTTCTAATACATATTTGCTAGAATGTTTTAAACATTTTATGCAGTATATTTTCAAAGCAGTAATAACACCTTAAAGTAGATTACTACTGCAGCACTTAATTTATCTTTGCAATGCTTCTGTATGGTAAGTATCATTACACATACTTTACAGATGGGTAAAGTAAAGCTCAGGCAGGTTAGATGATCTACTCAAGACCACACAGCAAGTCAACAGAAGAATGAAGGTGCCCAGGTCCCAGTACTGTGCTCTAACCACTACAACACACTCTGTATATAACCCAACTGTTAACCCTGAAATTCACCTTGGGTTGTCATAGTAAAACTAGGTTCTTTCCTTCTTGTATATCACCACCAGTAATAATGATTCAGCAGGCCAAGTTATGTCCTCAGTGACAACTGCATTGTCTTCAAAGCATTTGACATTTTATTAATTGTGTTAGCACAGAAGGAGGAATGGAAGCCAATTCACTCTTATCTATGTTGGGATAACAATAGCAAAACTTATTTTTTGTCACAGATGTTAACAGAGATGACAGTCGTATTCAGGAAATGTTTGTTGAGTAAGCAGTGCCATTTTCACATAGCCATTTTTCAGTGAACAGCACAGGAAAGGCTGTATGTGTGAAAACAAAATTTTGAACTCAACTGACAAACACTGTGCCAACTGAGAGAATGCAACACCGTCAGCAAGAATACAGGCTGTCAAATTGTGGTGCTCTTCAAGGTGGCATTTAATAGCAAAAACAGGCAAACCATCAAAAAGAGCACTGCAGAAATCCTGTTGGCTTGTAGTAGCAACATGGATAAGAAGAGTCTTGGGATTAGTCACAGAAAACACATTACTTTGGCTGTTTTCCTGATGGACACAAGCCAAGCTTTTCTGTGGCAGAAACATGCTTTAAAACAGAAAGCTTGGAATCCAAAGTGACCCCAAATACTTCTAATAGAATCAATTACCAAAAGATTTGACCCATTTATACCTAAGCTAAGGAATCACATGCCTCACCATCACTGTTTTGTGCCAATCTACAGCAATTCAATTTGGGCTAGATTGAGGCAGGGTCC
Source organism: Malaclemys terrapin pileata (assembly GCF_027887155.1). Classification (NCBI taxonomy): domain Eukaryota; kingdom Metazoa; phylum Chordata; order Testudines; family Emydidae; genus Malaclemys; species Malaclemys terrapin. The sequence goes on from NC_071509.1 coordinate 98,869,336, forward strand.
TCCAAAACTACATTTCAACCAGACAGTAAAATATCAGGATCAGACAGAAGGGATAAAAAAAATTCAAGCATAATTCCTCTTACAATGGAAGCTTAATTCATGACACATGACAACTGTACCAGATGGCAACACAGACACAAAAAAAGAATTAGAGTCAAAACAAAATCTTAAGAGTTGCCATATGCAGTTTCAGTAGGGCCAATTACTGCCAAAGGATATAAAGTGAAGCCTCAAAGAGAGTCAAGACTCAAACCGGGCCGAAACAGTGACAAACAGTATTACACATGATCTTAATCATTACAGTAAAATCTCATGGTTTGTAGCATTACAACATACATATATTTAATACTGATGGCTGAGGAGTCTTGGTCAAATCATTCTTCATTACATCAGAAAGACAGACTTCTGGTAAGAATAAAGAGAATTACTTACAGTAACAAAAATAGGGCAAATATAAGCCCTATTTCAAAGCAGGAAATATAAATTAAAATAAAATAAAGGAAAACCTTTTCTCTATGTACACTACACACAGAGAGAAAGGTTAGTTTCCCCCTACATATGAATTCTGGATTATGATAACACCATAATGAAAACAGAATAAAAGAAGACAGAAAACACACAAAGAACAAGGAGTACAGTAACTCCTCACTTAACGTTGTAGTTATGTTCCTGAAAAATGCGACTTTAAGTGAAACTATGTTAAGCGAATGCAATTTCCCCATAAGAATTAATGTAAATGAGGGGGTTAGGTTCCAGGGAAATTTTTTTCACCAGACAAAAGACTATATATATATATATACACACACACACATACACACACAAAGTTTTAAACAAACAATTTAATACTGGTACACAGTGATGATGATTGTGAAGCTTGGTTGAGGTGGAGGAGTCAGTATATAACTATAAATAAGCTTATTTTTTTGTTTATTGCAACAAAAAACACCACAAGAATTGAAAAAGATTATGGTGCAAATACTACCCACAACATACATGAATGCAGTTCTGCTTCTCCCACAGCCTAAAAAAATGCATCAGGGCTTCTTCCAACTTGACAGCCCAGCAAGTGAGCTGCATGTCCACCTTCCCATTTTCCTTAGTCTAAAATGTGAACAAGGGTGTTGCTTGCACACAAGCCTCAATGATGGCTTTGAACTCCTTTTTGAAAGAATCTTTCATAATCCACAGAAATCAAAATAGTCCCCATTTCTAGGCTGTCATGTAGCACAGAACACACAACATGAAACTCTTCAAGGTTTACAATAGCAAGAACAATTCAGATCAGGAAAGGCACAAATTATACCAGACTTGACAATAGATTTTTCTTTTTATAACTATTTCATTTCCCCACCACCCGCCTCTTAAGATTTATGTATTCATAATATTGGAAAAATCTATCTGAAGAGGAAAAATATTTAAAAATAAGAAAATGTTCCCCCAAGATCCAGAAATTTCAATAATTCTGCTAATGGTGCAGCTTTGTCTATTTTTTCAGTTTCTTAAAATAGTACGTGTCATCATAGTATTTTGGAGAGCCTGGATATCATAAAAAAAAAAAAAAAAGACTGGTCAGCATAAGTTTTGGTTTGTATCTTCAAATGAAAGAGGGAATTCTCCAGGCACACACATAAATTCACACAAACTCAAATCCAAATCCAGCTGCTGGTGGAACACAGCATATTTTGGATGTTATTTTGTAGAGTCGGGACACCCCTGGAGAATATCCATGAAGGGTGGGAAAGGCTAGCATACATAAATCTGAAATGCAGAGGATAATCTTAAGAATGGGCACCTGTTAATCTTATAGAGGTGTTGCCATTTTCAGCAATATGTTACTTTCCCAAATTCCTGCCCTATTGATCTCTTCCATTTTCCAAACCAAAAGCAATCAAGTCAGAGAGGACGAGGAGAAGCCTGGCTGTTTTAATAGTTAATTCACTGTAGGCAACTAGGAGTTTCTGATTCTCACCATATGTTTGATAAAAAGCTTTCCTTTTAAAACACTCTGAAAAGCCCCAACTAAATTGTGGAACAGAGAGTAGGCCATCAACTGAAAGCAAGAATAGCCCAATTAATTAAACTTGCTGTTAGAAGAAATTAAAGCATTCTTCGTTCAAGGGACATTTACACATATAGGTTCTTAGATATTAAAAAAGATTAAATGTATAGCTATCCCACAGTTCCTGCAGTCTCTGCCGCCCATTGGAATTCTGGGTTGAGATCCCAATGCCTCATGATGCAAAACAGTGTCGCGGGGGGTTCTGGGTACATGCCACCAGGCCCCTCCCCCTCCGTCAGAGCAATGGCAGACAATCGATTCGCGCCTTTTTACCTGGGTTACCTGTGCAGACAACATACCACGGCAAGCATGGAGCCCGCTCAGCTCAGCTCACTGTCACCATATGTCATCTGGGTGCCAGCAGACGTGGTACTGCATTGCTATACAGCAGCAGCTAATTGCCTTTTGGCAGTAGACGGTGCAGTCTTGACGATGATGGCTAGCAATCATAGTACAGTATCTTCTGCCAAGCACCCAGAAGATGCCGAGGGCTATCAGTCATGCTGCACCGTCTGCTGCTAGCTTAAGATGTAAAAAAATAGATGTATTCATTTGCTTCCCCCTCCCTCCGTGAAATCAACGGCCTGCTAAATCCAGGGTTTTGAGTTCAATCTTTGGGGGGGGCCATTCTGTGTGACAGTTATTTGTGTTTCTCCCTGATGCACAGCCACCTTTGTTGATTTTAATTCCCTGTACCTGTACGCCATGTCGTCAGTCGCCCCTCCCTCCCTCCATCAGTTTCGTGCCTTTTTTCAGACCAGATGCCATAGCACTGGGATCATGGAGCCCGCTCAGATCACCGTGGCAATTATGAGCACTATGAACACCACGCGCATTGTCCTGGAGTATATGCAGAGCCAGGACATGCCAAAGCAAAACCAGGACCAGCCGATGAGGCGATTGCAGCACGGTGACGAGAGTGATGAGGAAATTGACATGGACACAGCCCTCACACAAGGTACGGGCCCCAGCACTGTGCAAATCATGGTGTTACTGGGGCAGGTTCATGCCGTGGAATGCCGATTCTGGGCTCGGGAAACAAGCACAGACTGGTGGGACCGCATCATGCTGCAGGTGTGGAACGATTCCCAGTGGCTGCGAAACTTTCACAGGCGTAAGGGCACTTTCATGGAACTTTGTGACTTGCTTTCCCCTTCCCTGAAGCGCCAGAATACCAGGATGAGAGCAGCCCTCACAGTTGAGAAGAAAGTGGCAATAGCCCTGTGGAAGCTTGCAACGCCAGACAGCTACCGGTCAGTCGGGAATCAATTTGGAGTGGGCAAATCTACTGTGGGGGCTGCTGTGATCCAAGTTGCCAGGGCAATCAAAGACCTGCTGATATCAAGGGTAGTGACTCTGGGAAACGTGCAGGCCATAGTGGATGGCTTTGCTGCAATGGGATTCCCAAACTGTGGTGGGGCGATAGACGGAACCCATATTCCTATCTTGGCACCGGAGCACCAAGCCACCGAGTACATAAACCGCAAGGGGTACTTTTCAATGCTGCTGCAAGCCCTGGTGGATCACAAGGGACGTTTCACCAACATCAACGTGGGATGGCCGGGAAAGGTACATGATGCTCGCGTCTTCAGGCACTCTGCTCTGTTTCGTAAGCTGGAGGAAGGGACTTTCTTCCCAGACCAGAAAGTAACCGTTGGGGATGTTGAAATGCCTATCATGATCCTTGGGGACCCAGCCTACCCCTTAATGCCATGGCTCATGAAGCTGTACACAGGTAGCCTGGACAGTAGTCAGGACCTGTTCAACTACAGGCTGAGCAAGTGCCGAATGGTGGTGGAATGTGCATTTAGACATTTAAAAGCGCGCTGGCGCAGCTTACTGACTCACTCAGACCTCAGCGAAAAGAATATCCCCATTGTTATTGCTGCTTGCTGTGCGCTCCACAATATCTGTGAGAGTAAGGGGGAGACATCTATGGCGGGGTGGGAGGTTGAGGCAAATCGTCTGGCCGCTGATTACACGCAGCCAGACACCAAGGTGGTTAGAAGAGTACAGCAGGGCGCGGTGCGCATCAGAGAAGCTTTGAAAATGAGTTTTGTGACTGGCCAGGCTATGGTGTGAAACTTCTGTTTGTTTCTCCTTGATTAACCCTCCGCCCCCCAAACCCGGTTCACTCTACTTCCTTGTAAACCAACCTGTAAACCTTCCCCTCCCCCCTTCGAGCACAGCTTGCAGAGGCAATAAAGTCATTGTTACTTCACATTCATGCATTCTTTATTAATTCATCACACAACTAGGGGGATAATTGCCAAGGTAGCCCGAGAGGGGTGGGGGAGGATGGAAGGAAAAGGACACACTGCAGTTTAAAACTTTAACTCTTATTGAAGGCCAGCCTTCTAATGCTCGGGCAATCATCTGGGGTGGAGTGACTGGGTGGCAGGAGGCCCCCCCCCACCGTGTTCCTGGGCGTCTGGGTGAGGAGGCAATGGGACTTGGGGAGGAGGGCTGTTGGTTACATAGGGGCTGTAGCGGCGGTCTCTGCTCCTACTGCCTTTCCTGCAACTCAACCATATGCTGGAGCAGATCAGTTTGATGCTCCAGCAGCCGGAGCATCGACTCTTGCCTTCTGTCTGCAAGCTGACGCCACCTATCATCTTCAGCCCACCACTTGCTCTGTTCATCCCGCGATTCAGCCCGCCACCTCTCCTCTCGTTCATATTGTGCTTTTCTGTAGTCTGACATTGACTGCCTCCACGCATTCTGCTGTGCTCTTTCAGCATGGGAGGACATCTGGAGCTCCGTGAACATATCACCCCGAGTCCGCCGTTTTCTCCTTCTAATCTTTGCTAGCCTCTGCGAAGGAGAAACATTTGCAGCTGGTTGAGGACAAGGGAGAGGTGGTTAAAAAAAGACAGATTTTAGAGAACAATGGGTACACTCTTTCATGTTAAATTTTGCTGTTCACATTACACAGCACATGTGCTTTCGTTACAAGGTCGCATTTTTCCTCTTATATTGAGGACCTGCCGGTTTGGTGTGAGAGATCATTCACGCAGTGCCAGGCAACAGAATTCGGCTTGCAGGCAGCCTTGGTAAGCCACAGTCTTTTGGCTTTTTTAACCCTCATACCATGTGGGAATGGCTTCAAACAGTAGCGCCCTCATTTCCCATACCAAGGACCCGTTGGGTTGGCCATTTAAAATGGGTTTGCAATGTAAAAGGAGGGGCTGGGGTTTCCGGGTTAACATGCATCACAAACCCAACTCCCCCACCCCCCACCACACCCAATTCTCTGGGATGATCCCTTCACCCCTTCCCCCCTCCCCCCACCGCGTGGCTAACAGCGGGGAACATTTCTGTTCAGCCGAGCAGGAACGGGCACCTCTGAATGTCCCCTTAATAAAATCACCCCATTTCAACCAGGTGACCGTGAATGATATCACTCTCCTGAGGATAACAAAGAGAGATAAGGAATGGATGTTGTCTGCATGCCAGCAAACACCGGGACCATATGCTGCCGTGCTTTATGCAATGATTCCAGACTACGTGCTATTGGCCTGGCATGGTAAAGTGTCCTACCATGGCGGACGGGATAAGGCAGCCCTCCCCAGAAACCTTTTGCAAAGGCTTTGGGAGTACATGAAGGAGAGCTTTCTGGAGATGTCCCTGGAGGATTTCCACTCCATCCCCATACACGTTAACAGACTTTTCCAGTAGCTGTACTGGCCGTGATTGCCAGGGCAAATTAATCATCAATCATTAAACATGCTTGCTTTTAAACCATGTGTAATATTTACAAAAGTAAACTCACCAGAGGTCCCTTGTGTGCCCTCAGGGTCTGGGAGCACGCCTTGGGTGAGATCGGGGGTTACTGGTTCCAGGTCCAGGGTGATAAACATATCCTGGCTGTTGGGGAAACCGGTTTCTCCGCTTCCTTGCTGTGAGCTATCTTCATTGTCTTCATCATCATCATCTTCCACGTACCCCGAACCTGCTTCCCTGTTGCATGTTTCTCCATTGACGGAGTCAAACCACACGGTTGGGGTAGTGGTGGCTGCACCCCCTAGAATGGCATGCAGCTCCGCGTAGAAGCGGCATGTTTGCGGCTCTGCCCCAGACCTTCCGTTTGCCTCTCTGGCTTTGTGGTAGGCTTGCCTTAGCTCCTTAATTTTCACGCGGCACTGCAGTGCGTCCCTGTTATGGCCTCTGTCCTTCATGGCCTTTGAGACCTTTTCTAATATTTTGCCATTTCGTTTACTGCTACGGAGTTCAGCTAGCACTGATTCGTCTCCCCATATGGCGAGCAGATCCCGTACCTCCCGTTCTGTCCATGCTGGAGCTCTTTTGCGATCCTGGGACTCCATCATGGTTACCTGTGCTGATGAACTCCACGTGGTCACCTGTGCTCTCCACACTGGGCAAACAGGAAATGAAATTCAAAAGTTCGCGGGGCTTTTCCTGTCTACCTGGTCAGTGCATCTGAGTTGAGAGTGCTGTCCAGAGCGGTCACAATGAAGCACTGTGGGATAGCTCCCGGAAGCCAATAATGTCGAATTCCGTCCACACTACCCCAAATCTGACCCGCAAAGGCTGATTTTAGCGCTAATCCCCTCGTCGGAGGTGGAGTAAAGAAGCCGGTTTAAAGGGCCCTTTAAGTCGAAAGAAAGGGCTTCGTCGTGTGGACGTGTCCAGGCTTAATTCGATTTAATCCTGCTAAAGTCGACCTAAACTCGTAGTGTAGACCAGGGCTCAGTGGGCTCTAAACAAAACTCTGGGAAGCCCTCATGCATAAATTAGATGTGATACTCAGGGACAAATAAGATGCATGACTCAGGAACCTGCACATCCTGCCCACCTTGAGGAGAGCTGCTATACAGGGCACATTGGAGTAAGAATGGAACTGAAAGGAAAAAATGGGGCTGATGCCAGAGGATCTTCTCAAAATAAAATAAAAACTCAGGCTAAATACTTGCTGATATAGTTTAATTATAACTATATATTTATTTGGTGCAATTATTATGCAATGGAGAGATTTTCTGGCATTGAAGTTTCTGGCTATTTTAATAGCAAGCAGAAAGAAATCTGACACTTTTCAACATCTGATCGTCCCCTTGGATCATCCACTGGAAATTTCAGGAGTCCCTATAAAATTAACTAGAGATCCTCTGTAGATTTTCAGGTGTTCACCATATGAGCCCCACGAGTGCTACCACAATATGAGCTCTAACGCAACATTTATCGCAATGGTGAACATTGATAGAACTGAATAAACATTTATGAACCACATTTTTGAAGGGTCTTCCTTTTACATGTGCACCTCTTTGTGTGTACACAATTTTCATGTGTGTGTGCATATGGATACAAGAGAAGACTGAAACTGTTGACCTTCCACGCACACTGCAAGCCCATCCATCCCTTTTGCTAAAGATTTGGCTGAAGTATGAAGGGGAAGTCAGACCTGAAAAGGATTTTTGCCAACTTGCTGGGTTTTCTTTTTCTTTGTGTAAGATGGGATTTGTGGGAGCACTTTGTTTGTTTGCTTGATGAATTTTAATTTTTTTTTGACGTGCCCAGTATGTGTAATAGGCACTTAATGTTTAGAAATCAAAATAAATATATATAGTATGGGTCAGATGTAGCAAACCAGAGGCCAGAAGTCCATTTGTAAAACAGTGTATTCTTATTTGTGTGAACATCTAACACAAATAGATGTATTAATCATGAAACTGTGCAGGTACAATTTTGTCCATGTGATTTCTGTATATTGGTGTCTGGCCTTTGGGTTAAAAATGTAGGCCTACGTGCCCATAGCATACTGAAGGAATTTATTATCCCTGTTCTTCACTTAAAATTTTTTCTGATAGTCATTTCAAATAAGAAAGGACAATTTTGTTCTTAAGACATGGGACTACAACTCAGACAGTCTAGAATCTAGATTCGGTTCCCAGCTCTACCAGTGACTTCCTTTTTGACCAGCGGCCAGATATTATGGTGATGAGAACCATACAATTACCTACATTCATAAATAGGTGATTGCCTGACAACTAGTTTACACACTCCCAATAGAACTAGAAAAGTGGTTCACTCATTTATTATGAGCCACGAAGTACAGAAAATTCCCAAATTCAATATTTAAACAATTGCATCACAGGTCATAGAGAAAAGTCAAAAGTAATTTTAATCAGATTTCAATCGTTCAGGCACCTTTATATGAACTTCAAGGGGCAACAATTTACAAGTATTATATTAATTTCTTTCTTAAACTGTTCATATGGAGTGTGAGGCCATCAGTTTAGTTTAGAGACACGAAGATCCCCTGAGGTCTCTGGTTCTCTGTACTGGGTTTTAATTAAGACAATTTCTATAAACTGGGTAGCTGATTAGCCAAAAATTACACTAAAATCAATTTTACATGCTCTCTCCTGAGAGACTGTATTGGCCCACAGCCAAAGGGACACTTGTCACTGTCATATTCACATGTGTTAGCGGCAAAACATCAATATAAGGAAAGTAAGCTCATCCCATGTATGGCCAGTATAGACCTTACACAGCTTTAAAATAGCAACAAGCTGTGATATGTTCAGCTGTGATATGTTCTCGGTATATTTATATATATCTTAAGATAGCTGCAGTATCTGGTCTGGTGAAGTTATCTCATTATGTTTTACCATACATTAAACAAACATAAGCAGGGATACCAAGAGACAGGCCGGATTAAACTTTTGTGGGCCCGGTGCCAAACATATTTGTGTGCCCCCACATGGAGCATGGCATGGGGGTGGGGGTTGGGGTGGGCCCTGGGGCGAGCGGCTGGACGGGGGCATGGCATGTCTGCCCAGCCCAGTGCAAATGCACTATTTACAAACTGGCAGTTGCCAGACGCATAGGGGTAACCAGATGTCCTGATTTTATAGGGACAGTCCCAATATTTGGGACTTTTTCTGATATAGGTGCCAATTACCCCCCACCCCGTCCCGATTTTTCACACTTGTTATCTGGTCACCTTACAAACGCACAGTGGCCTGACCAGTCCTGGGCTGCCAGCATGCCCCTTCTCTTCGGGGGTGGGTCCATGCCACGCCACAGAACCCCCCCCCACCCAACACTGGAACAGCCCTCCAATTCCTTATGTCAGAACCCCCCCACCCCGGACCCACTATGCACAGTGCCCTGCACACCACCGCCCCTGCCCAGCGCCCCCTGCCCACAGTCCACCACAACTGCCCAGCACCCCAACCCCCATTCCCTAGTGCCCCAACACACAGATCTTCCCTACCCCCTCACAGCCCGGCACCCCCTCCCCTCCAGACACCCCCTTCCCCATACCCTGCCTCCCGGCCACATTCACCAGCCCTGCTGGGAGGCAACTGTCTGTCGGGCTGAGCTGCCAGTGCAGCACGGCTGGTTCCGGGGCAGGGAATTGCTCCAGCCCTTTGGGAGTGGTGCAACCAGCCAGGCCAGGGCCTGACCCAGCTGGGCTCCCTCAGGACCCACTTGCCTGGAGGGGCCCAACCAAGCCCCCTCACACAAGACTGGTGGGGCCCCACGGTGGTGGGAAGCAGAGACTGCCTGGAGCCGGAGGTGCACTGGGATCTGGCCAGGGGGCAGAGAGAAGCTGGCGGGTGGCACCAGGGGGTGAAGAGGAGCCCTTGGCGGGCAGGCCGAGAGGAGCAGTGGTAGGTGGGGTGGGAGGAGCCAGCGGGCTGGCAGGGTCTCAGGGCACAATGCAAGCAGAGCCAGCTGGCGCCCCTTCTGAGCATGGGCCCGGCTCCATGGCGCCACTGTAAACCCAGCATTGCCAAGAGGCTGCAAATATGAATATTAATCAATGATGATGAGAAAATGGTCCCTTCACTGAAAATAAAAATCTAATCGTATTAAAATTGTGAGTATTCAAAAGACAAGTAAGGGTGCAGCAGATGCTGGCACTGCTAGTAATTGCAGTTGATTAAGAATTTGGATAGACCAAGGGGGAAAGCAATACAACATAGCATGAATTGAAGATGCAACTGCTGATACATACCAAGCTGTGAGAGCTAGTAGTAAATTTTAATATTTTAGCTTTCTCAGGAAAATTACCAGATTCTACCAAAAGCAATGAACTTTGACACAAAAACTAAATGAAAATAATAATTAACTTCCGAACACACAAATATTATTACTGCATTATTTTGCTAAAAGTTTTAATCTAAATTTAACAAAAAAACCTTAACTCCCCAAATATGATGGCTTATTTTTCAGTGAAATACTTGTGTGTCTTGGTATGTGGGAATAAAGAATATGATCAATTTTTGATGTCTCATATTTTGATTATAATATTTTGTGCACATATATTGCATATTTTAATAAAATTGTTACAATAACCATTTACTTAATTCACTAAATCTCTCTGTAGTCTGCATTTCTTTACAGATATAACAGGTCTAAATAGGCAGCAGGAAAACAATGAATATAAACAAGTTTCCACTGAATTTGCACAATAGTTATAAATTTAGAGTGACATATGTTCAAATACCTCTATACACTGTTAAACATTTTAGCACAAATTTACTCCAACATGGGCAGGTGCCTTAACATTACAAACTTGGACATGGAAACACAAGCTATTAAAATAACAAAAGAACAGATTTAAAACAAAATTAAAACAAAAACAACAAAAATCTGCAATCTTGATTGAGATCATTGTTACAAAATGCAAGAAATAACAGAGTTGCAAACTGCGCATTTTTCCTCTTCTAAGCTGCAGTATGTAAGGTTGACCACTAGCTACTTCTATCACATGAAAAGTACTCTACTAGCATTTGAATTTAGTTTTCCCAATTTTAAGCCCCAAACTATCTTAGATCTTTTGGGTGATACAATGAGTGTCTTTTTCACTGTGCATCTAGATAATCGGCGTCCTTTCCAGGCCATTTTTTCCCCCAGGAAACATAACTGAATTGCCTGAGTGTTGATTCACTTCAAAGGGTCTTTTTTAGGGAAGATGCATTCAAATACCAGAGCTTTGATCATGAGAACCTACCAATGTTTATTCCTTCATCAGTTTACTATTAATATCAGAAGTACACATGATCAATTACCAAATAGACATGTGCTAGGATGTTGAGTATTGAATTAATGGACTATGAAGTGCATTTGCAAGTCTTTATAGATCCCATACTTACTGTCTACAATGCACTTTGTATGCGGATACTTCTGTCACACAAAATCATTTCTTTTTTCCAAAATGATTTTCTCAGGTTTGAGAAAAAAAGTCAGATTCAAAATTACAAATTTAAAGTTCCTTACCAATGTTATTAACAACACATTTCTTTGTTTAAAATTAGAAGATTTCTAAAGTGTAATTTACTTTTTACCATTTGTACTGTTTCATTCATTTTTTTAATTTCACACATCTTGGACAATGAAAATTTGATCAGTTTCACCTTTCTAATTAGGTATAGATTTTGCATCCTATACAATGCAGCCAAATTTCGGTTGCAAGTTTTGGGCCTAAACTACCAGACAATGTTCTTATAAGTATAATGAAAAACTGATGCATGAAAAATATGATTGCATATCACACTCCACACTGCTAGTCAGTCCTTCCCTATGTTTGCTAATCTTTCATATTTATATGCTGCTTTGCTAGGGTTGCCAATTTGGTAATATTTAAAAACCGGACTCTCCAGCAGGAGTGCCGGAACCTCCCCAACCCCGCCTCTTACCCCAGAGACACCACTCCTGCCCTACCTATTCCCCACAAAGCCCCACCCCTTCCCCAAGTCTGTGCCCCATCCACTCCTCTTCTCCCCTCCGTCGCTTGCTGCTTTTCCCCTCACCCACCCCCCGCACCCCGGGTCAGGAGGGACTTGCCTGTGGAGCTGGGAGCTGCAGCCGCCCGAGAAAGGTAGGAAGCAGCCCCAGCTGAATAGGGGCTGGATCAGGTGATGACCCAGTGCCTCCACCGCTCGCAGTACCAGGACTTTGGGTAACCAGTCAGTAGATCTAACTGAACACTGTCAAGTCCCCTTTTCAACCAGACTTTCTGGTTGAAAACCAGGCACCAGTCCACCCTATGCTTTGCTCCATTATGTGTTTATTTGTATTTTTTTTTTTTGGTGATGCATTAGAAATAAAGTGATACTAACAGACTCCTGATATCTTAAGAGTATATTGCATTTTAGAGTTCAGGAGTCCATTAACTGGACATTACTGGCTGCACAAACAACAGAGGACAGTAGAGGAACAGAACACCACAAGAAAAGGAATTCTTTCAATTCATCTTTTTTTTTTTTTTTTTAATTCTCTCCCTCCCTTATTTCCAGGAACTCTTACTCAATGCATACAGATAGACACTACAGTTATCACCTAAAGATACATACAAGGACACAGAAAGGAGACCTCAACATCTTTGGCTTTAGACGCACATACCTCTACCCACTGAGCAGAAGAAGTCCGCAAAAGGACTGGCCCCCATAAGGCAAAGCTCATTCTTGAGCTCAGTGCAGAGTTTCTGTGATTCATAAAAAGAGTCCCATGGCACCTTATAGACTAACAGACGTATTGGAGCATAAGCTTTCGTAGGTGAATACCCACTTTGTCAGATGAATCATAGGCATTCTATCCAATATTTGGTTGCCACAGTACTCTCTGGCCCTCCAAATGGACTAGTGGGAACTCCAAGTCCTATGGATGTCAAGAGACTCTCAAGGGACCAGACTAGCATATTCCAATGCATTATCTAGGCCAAAGGTGGCAAGTGCCATGGTCTTCAACCAACTACATAGATACAGCACAGGAAATGCAAATAGTGACCTTTGCCTCCAAAAACACACACAGCTTATGAATCTATTATACTTATAAATAAATTACTTTTTTCTAATTATAGTACTGTACTGGTGACGTTATTAATATGAACTGTAACCGTATAGATCATTGTTGCAACCACTGTTATATATTTGCAGCAAATATTATACAGAGGTTGTCATGTGAGGTGTCTCTGGGAAGATTGTAGTTTGTTGGTTATGATTATGTTGTCTGTATGTGTGTGTCATTTTTATAGTTAAAGTTATGAATATTGGCTATGTACTTGTATCTCAATGTGTTTTGATTCTAAGAAGCTTCAGTGAAGCATTTGGTCAGCTTCTTGAGAAGAGACTATTCTCAGTAAGTGCCCAATCAAGAAACACTTAATGGACAATGGACTTTGGGAGATGCCAGTCCACATCTGAACTTTCCTGGGAACATTCAAACTAATATGTAAACAATGGGGTCAGCCTGCAAACTGAGTCATGCATGGACATGTATCTTGCCCATGTGACTCCAGACTCCATCTTGCTGCTGGGATTTTCCACAGTAAGAACAAAGAGGTGTCCTCCCACAGGCAGAAAATATAAAAAGGCTCTGAAAACGCCTCCATCTTGCCTTCAATCCTGCTTCTTGCTTCTGGAGGGACTTTGCTACAAACTGAAGCTCTGAACAAAGGACTGAATGACCCATCCCAGCTGTGGATGTACTCCAGAAACCTGATTTGAATCTGCAGTTTATTCCATCACTGCTACAAGCCTGAACCAAGAACTTTGCAATTACTGTATGTAATTAATTCCATTTAACCAATTTTAGCACTCATCTATGTCTTTTTCCTTTTATGAATAAGCCTTTAGATTCTAAAGGATTTGTGGGTAAGATCTGATTTGTATATTGACCTGGGTCTGGGGCTTGGTCCTTTGGGATCGGGAGAACCTTTTTTCTTTTACTGGGGTATTGGTTTTCATAACCATTCATCCCCATAATGAGTGGTGCTGGTGGTAATACTGGGAAACTGTAGTGTCTAAGGGAATTGCTTGTGTGACTTATGGTTATCCAGTGGGGTAAAACCAAAGTCCTCTATGGTTGGTTTGGTTTGCCTTGCCTTGGTGTGCAAAGGAACCCCAGCCTTGGGCTGTAACTGCCCGGCTTTCAGCAATTTGTCCTGAATTGACTTTCTCAGAAGTGTCCCACCAGAGGCAGCATCGTTACAGTACTATTTTAATTTTCTAATTATTTTATTAAATAGGCTATTGACAGAGCAAATACATCACCACCTCACTCAAGCACATACCTGCCCATTTGCTTGGCTGTACCAGGTGACATTCACCACACTCATCACCTCCAAAGGCTTCATACCTCAGCAATACTTTATCCAAAGAAAGGCTCCTTCTCTTGATTCCAATATTTTGATATTTCTCAAAAAAAGACTCTATTGGCAAACTGTATTTTGCATGTTTCAAAGTAATCCTTGGTTTTAATAGGAAGTCGGTAGCAGTACCACATCTGACTAAACCAAGTACTGCATGTTGTACTATTTGTTCAACTTACTCATATGTACACACACTTTATACAAAAAAAAATCTCAAATATTTCCAATTTTTTAGGTCATCTGCACTATTCTATATATCAAGGCCTACTTGTATACCATGGTCTTCCTACATTTTTCTTAAATGTCAAAATATTTTCAAAAATAGAACAATTTTCAGACTGCCACAGTGCATTTCCTAATTATGATGTTTACACAAGTTCTTCCTTTTTTTTTTTAAATGTAGCAGGCAGTCAAATGGCAATATTTCAGTGCAGCCTTTTCCTGTGACACATTCCTATCTCTGTATATTTTATTGATATTCCAACACATGGGATGTACATATTTTTAGATTTCTTTTCACCAGTACACGAGTAAGATAGCTTCTGTCTTAGCTCTAGTTCTGCAAGCTATGTGTCCTGAAATATTCTGATTCATAGTATCCTAGAAATGTAGGGCTGGAAGGGACCTGAAAAGGGCATCAAGTCCAGTCCCCATGCTAAAGCAGGACCAAGTATACCTAGACCATCCCTGATAGGAGTTTGTCCAACCTGTTATTCAAAACCTCCAATGATGGGGATTCCACAACCTCCCTTGAAAGTCTAGTCCGGAACTTAACTACCCTTATAGTTAGAAAGTTTTTATTAATACCTAATTGCTGTAGATTAAGTCCATTACTTCTTGTCCTGCCTTCAGTGGACATGGAGAACAATTGATCAGTTTCTCTTTATAACAGCCCTTAACATATTTGAAGACTATTAGGTCCCCCCTCAATCTTCTTTTCTCAAGACTAAGCATGCCCAGGTTTCCTTTTTTTTTTTTAAACCTTTCTTCATAGGTCAGGTTTCTAAACCTTTTATCATTTTTGTTGTTCTCCTCTGGACTCTCTGATTTGTCCACATTTTTCCTAATGTGTGGTGACTAGAATTGGACACAGTACCAGCTATTGGCCCACCAGTGCCAAGTAGAGCAGGACAATTACCTCTTATGTCTTACATCCAACAATTCTGTTAACACAGCCTGGAATGATATTAGCCTTTTTCACAACAGCATCACACTGTTGTTATTATTACACAACTTATTTGCTGCAAAGTTATACCCACTTGACAACACCTCAAACATAAACAAGCCACTGTCCAACTCAACTTAGCAGTACCTCAAATAGTAAAGCAAGAGTAGACAGAGATCTTTAGAAATTTCAATCTGACAGGCAATGTTTTCTAAACTAGCAATGGGCCCTTTTGAAGGAATCAAGTTAGTTCCAGGGCTGAATTGAAGAGCAGTGCAGGTCAGAGAAAATTTTATAATTCTAAGATCCACCCAGTCCTTTGTTGCAATCCTGGTTCTGCACCTGCAGCTCTAGAAGCAGCCTGCTTCCTGAAAGCTGACTGCCTTATCTCCCTCCTTTGGCCCCAATGCAGCTACCATGGGAGCAGACCACCTGTGGCATTAAGCCCACTGGCTCAGGCTTTCAATCTCACCTTGAGTCATCAGCATCAAGGGACATTATGCACAGAATTTAAAGGGAAAGTAGAACCCTTCGAGGACTTCAAAGGACTTAATTATGAGAGCAATTTTTACTGGTTTATTTCTTTTGTCATTAATGTATTCCAGTCCTTGCCCTTATTTTACCTCTATGCAGACAGCATCATAACATATCACCTCTGGCACCCATCTTTATACAAAAGAGGGATGACAATATTCTTCTGGCTCTACATTGTTAATATCTTGCCCAGACCTAGCCTCTCCTAACCACTTCCTTCCCCTATTTCTCATTTGTGTAAAGCAGTCTTTTCCTTTTACTGTTCCTTCTTCTGAAAGTAAAGCAGAAAGAAAAAATGGTAGTCCAGCAGTCTGTAAGTAAATAAAATGAAAGTGTAAGCAAATCTCTTCCTCCCCTGCCACCCAAAAGGTTCCAAAATTAAAGAGGCAGATTTTCAGGGTCTCTCTCTCCTTGGAACCTGATTAAAAGAGTAGGATTCCCAAAAATGTGCCTATTTTATTTTCGCTTTTTTCATTAACCTAAAATTAGTTACTTGCATGAGATGTTTTAAAGGAAGGGTAAAATAAACTAAGTTATTTATTTCTCCCCTTAGTTATTCTTCCTTTTGCCCTGATGATGCGCCAATTTCTCCTTCTCTAACTGCCACAAATCTCAAAAAGGCTTGCACAGCACCCTGATTTCTTTGGAACCCAACAATGCCATTCTTTACATGACTGGGTGAGTCACTGTTGTGCAGCATGAGATTCCCCACTTAAAGCAGTAGTTTCCCAACTGTGGTCTGCAGAAGACTTGCTGGTGGTCTACAGAGAACTGGCTGATCAGATAGTGCTGGCTCTGCTCCTTCTTTCCAGTTGCTACATTACAGCTAAGGCAGCTAAAAACACAAGAAAGATTAACCCAATATTACTTTTCTATACAAACTCTACTTTAGTTGCTAAAAGGATGTTATGTTACTGTGAGCCAGGGGGGTAGATGTCTACAAGACAAACTATTAGGATATGGTCCACAGTTTGAGAACCCTTGATGGTGAGTTTCCCTGCAGAACACCCTGTCCTGGCAAGTTTGGGAAATGGAAGATTGGGAGCAGATATCAAATCAAGTTTTTTCACATGGCAATGAAAGACTTTAGGCCACTTGCTTGTTTTAGTTAAAAATCAAGGTTTTTTTTCATTTCCAGTTGTGCCAACAAGAGCACTATTAAATTGGTTATATTGATTACTTACCTAACAGATTTTTTTAAAACTACCAGGTAGCACAAGACAGACAGCTGTAGCCCCATTTTTGCATGTGGCAGCTTTTCTGCTGACACCATAGACAATTGTTTTCAAAGTGGCAATTACATTGAAAGAAGAGAGATACTGCAGCTTAAATACCTGCAAAATTCTACATTCCCCCTGCTTGTGTATAGCTCAAATTCAATGGAACCCTCCTATTACACCACAGAAAGACTTCACTTAAGGAAAGGTTCACTGTGAGAAGAGCAACAATTTGCACATTGCAATATATATATGGAAACAACTTGGAACATTCATTCTACTTCACCAACAAAGAATTTGACTTTAAGTCACCTCATGTACAATCTGCCCAAAGGAAGTTACATAACTGACCTACATGATCACTGAATGCATAATACCAAAATATATTAAGTGACAACTAGCACTTATATGTATATAAAGGAAAATCCATTCCTACAATATTAAGAAGTGGGTAATTCAGCTGATTTCTTATTGTCTGACAAGATTACAGAGTGCAGGTCTTTATTCCAAGTAAAATTGTAAAATAAATAAAACTAATCTGGAAAAGTCTATTTTGTCCAAGGGAAAAAATGTATTAAACTTTCAAGTGAATCAACAGGTTATTTTCCCCCAAAATAAAATAAGATCAGTTTACATCTAATTACCTTCATCACGGGAGAGCTTGTGCTGCCTTTAAGAGGAAGAGGTTATCGCATTAAGTTTAAGAAGGTGAGAAGAATTAAGTAGTAAACTTACTTTCCTGTGATAAATTGGCTTCTGGAAGGCGTGCACATAGGCTGAACATAGTAATTCTCCAGTTTAACCCCTTCAGCTGCCAGCCTATCCAGAGTTGGTGTCCTGATCTCTGACCCGTGGTACCCTACATCTCTGAATCCCTGATCGTCAGCCAGGATGAAAACGATGTGAGGCGGAGAGGTGGGTGCGCTGGCCTCTGGCTCCTCTCCAAGCTTGGCCCTTGTGGTCTCTGTTTCCTCCAGGCTAGATCCAAGGGTGTCCCAGGACAGGTAGCCGTAGGTGAGGAGGCTGAGCACGGAGAAGCCGGCCAGCACCCCCCCAGCTAGCATTGTCCCCTTGCAGAGCCAGTGAGGCGGTGCACACCCACCGGGGGCCATTCACTTGGGCCAAGGCTGGCGAGGGCGCACGACAGAGAGGGGCTCTAGGCACGGGAGGCGAAGGCAGCCTCAAGGGGTTTCCACCCCGGGCGAGCCACTGGGAGCCCAGCTCATCCCGACTTCAGCTGCCTCTACAGGCGGGGCGGGGGCGGAGGTAAACCCCAGCCCCAAAATCACGAGGATGGCCGAAGCCAAGCCAGGATCAGAGCATCCTTCGCCGGTCTCCCGCCTGGAGCCAGGGGAGCTGCTGCGTCCCCGCGCCCATGCCGGGGCGATTCGTCGAGTCCCCGGCCTGGGAGCTCCGGCGCCCGCGAAAGGGGGACACCCCCAGGCGCTGCCTCTCAGCTGGGGGTCGGCTGCTGCTAGAGGAGAAGCCCCCGAGCGCCCCCTGTCCAGTCTCCCGCCTGCTCGGCCGGGCGCTCTCCCCGTATCACGCCGGGCATCAGGGAGAGGCTGAAGAACAAGCCGCCCCGCACCCTGACGCGAGCCCGCTCCCCTCCCGCCTGCGCTGGCGCTGCCGAGCGGCTCCCTCCCCCTCCCAGCTGGGCGGGAGCCTCCCCCTTGCCTCCAGCTGCTCCCAGCGCACACACAGGCCAGCCGGCGGCTTCCTCTACAGGGACCCGGCGGGAGGGAGCTGCCTCCGCACGAAAACCGGCCAGCTCCACTCGGGGCCGCCTCCCCGCTGAGCCCTGGTGACGGCTCGGGTACGCCGCCCCCCCCCAGGAGGGGCGGCCGGCCTGGCCTGAGCTGGCGGCCGCCACCGGCCAGGAGGCTCGGGGGAGGAAGGAGCCAGGGCCGGGGAGCCTTGGGGGAGAACGTCTCTGAGCGCCGGAGTCAGCGCCCCGCCGCTTTCTGCCCAGCCTCTCCCCCTCCCCTCACACCCCGGCTGGGTCCCCTCTTTCGCTCGCCTTCCTCGCTGTTGCCCATTTCTCCCCTTCCCCTCCCTTGCAGTCTCATCTCCTCCATCCACGCCTCCTCCCGTTCCCCTGACCCCTGTGTCCCTTGGACTCTCCCCTCCACTCGACTCTGTCCCTCTGCTTCCAGCCTCTCCGCACTCCCGCCCTTCCCTGCAGCCAGGGCAGGGCTCCTTAGCTGGAGACTTTCACTTTTCTTTTCTTTCTCTCTCCTCCCTTCTTCCTGTTGGCCGCAGCCGCCTTTCCCCTGCCCAAGTTGTTCTACCCTTTGCCTCTCTTCTCGGATGGCGGCAGACTCCTTCCAGGCTCCAGCTGCTCAGCTATGGAAAAAAAAGCCACCCAGGGCCTGAAACTCTCCCCCGACGGGGCCCAGCTGCTGGAGATCCAGACTAAGGAGCCCCAGGCCCAGCTCCTTGCCACTTTACTGCTCGGTGCGCTTCTCAGGCGTCGCCGGTGCCAAAGCTCAGGCAGTGCATTCCTGGCAGCCAGGCACCGTTTGTTTTGATTTTTCCTTCCCTTTCTTAAAACAAGCCCGAGGCCAATTCCATGGCTCCCAGCGGATGGGTTTTTCTTTCATCCCACCTTCTCCGTTGCAGAAGTTTCTCAGTCATTTTCTCTTCGCAAAAATATCGTTTGCAATATTTCTGAAATTACCACCAAAGCTGGCAAATATGAATGTGCAGAATTTGTCAGGCACAAGCCTCTTTAATTTTGGTGCAATTGAGGCAAATGTTTGTAGAATACTGTTCATAAAAGTATCAGCAACTCTTTTGTTTTAAAATGTGTGTGTGCAGCAGTTTTTCAAATTCTTGTTAATGTGCTGGTTTAAGCTGTTTAGTATGAATCACCATGAACAACTTTTATCCAAACTAGATTACTTAGAAATCATTAACTTTTAACCACCTGGTCAAACAGAAGTCAAGTTTTACCACACTACCTTCATGTGCAGCTTGTAGAAGCTCAAAGAATCCTCACTGAGGTGTAAATTGATTAGTATTCCATGTGGAGGAATAATTCTATTCTAACAGGAGTGTTTCACTCTATATTTTTATAAAAATGAGGCTTCTCCAAAAATTACTGAAAACTAGAACTATTTCTGTGAAGCATTCTAACTGTTTCACATTGTATGATTTTGATCTTTCGCACTATATGTTCTTATGCTTTTGGACTACGCATTTTGATACTTCATTATTTGTTTGGCACAGCTTTTCTATTATATAGCTCTGCATGCACTGATAATTTTATTTTTCCTGTAGTGTTAAGACAATATTGATGATCTATTATAAATTAAACTACATCATTAAGGGCATAGGAATCACCACACAGGCTAAGACCAATGGTCCATCTACGTTGATATCTGTCTCTTCCAGTGGCAAGCACTAGATGCTTCAGAGGAAAGTGCAAGAAACCTGTAATGGACACTTATGGGAATCATGGGAAGTTTCTACCTAACCAACATCAATTAGTATTTGTATTAAACCCTGAAGCATGCAGGTTTCTATCCTTTAATATTTTTATGCTATTTAATATAAGTGCTTGGACAGACATTTTGCCTGGTTTGTTGTCTAGACAGACATAAATTAATACATAACAGCACTTAGTGTCACGCTCAGCACCAGACACCGAAGGAACACTCAACTTTAATTTGGGCCAACATTTAAATAATGTAAAAACAAGCTTTCATAAAATGTAAAACCAATACAAGTGTTTCCAATATAAAATTTCCAGTGAAAACAGTTGTTTTAAAAGAAATAAACATTCCACTGCAACATTTGAAACAAGTACTGCAGCAGTAAGAACCTGAAAGTGAAACTGGATTCAGTGATTTTTAGATCTCCAATTTAAGGGCTTGTCTACACTGGAAAGTTTTGCCAGTTATACTGTACTGGTATAACTATACCAGTATAACGATATTCGTTTAATTCCTAGTGTGGACACTTTTATTCCAAAATAAGAATGGCTTTTTAATCAGTTTAGCTTAAACTCCTTCTGAAGAGATATATGCTTAACTGAAAATAGGCCCTTAAACTGGAATGAGAGTGGCCACAAGGTGACTTTTACTGATATAACTATATCTGTTTAAATTCATACCTTAACATAAAAGGACATAAAATATACAAAAAAAGAACAACAAACAAAAAGTATATACAGTGAAATGTAAATTGGATTAAAAATATTCTCTCACTTTGAATTGATTCTTCAGGGAAATACATTTGGTTTTTCTTTAGTTAGTACATGCTGTAACAGTGTACCTTGCCTAGACAGATATTTAGAGCACCCTATAGACTAACCAGGCCTAACAACACTATAAATACTGCATGCAATTTAGCTTGTAATTTAAGACCAGGCAAATTTTGGCCTCAAGTTTTATAATCATTTAAACAAAACATATATATTTAAAAGTATCAGTTATTTTCTGTCCCTGATTTCTCCCAGATATTTCAGGAATATCCAAAATGTTCAGATAAACATGGAGTTGGTTCCCCAAGATCATTGCTGAGTGATTAATGCTAGTGAACAGAACTATAGGGTCAGAAAAGAGGGAGCTTACAGTTGAAAAGGTTTTTACTCCACTGTGCAGACACAATAGAATTTATCTTTGGATAATGAACAGGGGAACAGCTGTATAACCAGACAAGAACAGAACACACCTTCTTATTTTCCTGTCCTGCCTTACTAAAAGTGGCTCCCTTACTCATGCAAAACTGTTAGTCATCACTCAGTAACAAATGAAAACATTCCATGGTCGTCACTGTCAAAGGTCTAAAAACCTGGCTGCTTTTCTATGTATACTTGATTAAACGGTTGTTGGTTTTTACAAAATAGGCTTGCATCAGCATGGCATTACACTGACCTTGGAGTAAGAGTGTTTGCCTGTCTTTAATTAATATTTCACTTTAGAAAAATCTTTTGAGCAATTGGTATTTGTAAACAACGATTTATACAATCCCAGAATGCCCAAAGAAACTGAATTAGAAGGGAAACTACATGAAGTGTTTTTACTTTATGAAAAAATATTTAACATTCACATAAACCTGTATTTGAACGAAATTTACCTGTCAGTTCATATGTAAAGTAATTATAAGTGTATAATTGTTACTTTATAGGAAGTCAGTGGGGTGCAGCATCTTTGTGCCACACTGCTGGCATAGAAAGGCCATAAAGCTAATTTAACTGGCACAGGGAGGATCACCTTAGTGTAAGGGTTATCATCTGGTGGTAAGGGCTTTTAAACTAGAATACTTAAGGTATTTATATCACCATTTAGGGTGACCAGATGTCCCGATTTTATAGGGACTACTGATTTTGGGGGCTTTTTCTTATATAGGCACCTATTACCCTCCCATCCCTGTCCCGATTTTTTACACTTCCTGTCTGGTCACCCTATCACCATTGTAGCTGAGTACCTCCCTATCTTTAATGCATTTTCCCTCACAGCACCCCCATGAGGCAGGGAAGTGCTATTATCCCCATTTTGAGGATGGAGAACAGAACAACTGAGAAGCTAAGTGTCATACCCAAGATAATACAGGAAGTCTGTGGCATAGCAGGGACTTCAACCCAAGTCTTCAAAGTCCTAGGCAAAAATCTAACCACTAGACCATCCTTCATCTGACAACCACCCCATAACCTTCCTTCACTCATAAGAACATAAGAATGGTCATACTGGGTCAGACCAAAGGTCCATCCAGCCCAGTATTCTGTCAACCGACAGTGGCCAATGCCAGGTGCCCCAGAGGGAGTGAACTTAACCGGTAATGATCAAGTGATCTCTCTCTCCTGCCGTCCATCACCACCCTCTGACAAACAGAGGCTAGGAACACCATTCCTTACCCATCCTGGCTAATAGCCATTAATGGACTTAACCTCCATGAATTTATCCAGTTCTCTTTTAAACCCTGTTTTAGTCCTAGCCTTCACAACCTCCTCAGGCAAGGAGTTCCACACGTTGACTGCGCTGTGTGAAGAAGAACTTCCTTTTATTTGTCTTAAATCTGCTGCCCATTAATTTCATTTGGTGGCCCCTAGTTCTTATATTATGGGAACAAGTAAATAACTTTTCCTTATTCACTTTCTCCACATCACTCATGATTTTATATACCTCTATCATATCCCCCCTTAGTCTCCTCTTTTCCAAGCTGAAAAGTCCTAGCTTCTTTAATCTCTCCTCATATGGGATCCGTTCCAAACCCCTAATCATTTTAGTTGCCCTTCTCTGAACCTTTTCTAATGCCAGTATATCTTTTTTGAGATGAGGAGACCACATCTGTATGCAGTATTCAAGATGTGGGCATACCATGGATTTATATAAGGGCAATAAGATATTTTCCATCTTATTCTCTATCCCCTTTTTAATGATTCCTAACATCCTGTTTGCTTTTTTGACTGCCACTGCACACTGCGTGGACATCTTCAGAGAACTATCCAAGATGACTCCAAGATCTTTTTCCTGAGTCGTTGTAGCTAAATTAGCCCCCATCATATTGTATGTATAGTTGGGGTTATTTTTCCCAATGTGCAATACTTTACATTTATCCACATTAAATTTCATTTGCCATTTTGTTGCCCAATCAATCACTTAGTTTTATGAGATCTTTTTGAAGTTCTTCACAGTCTGCTTTGGTCTTAACTATCTTGAGCAGTTTAGTATCATCTGCAAACATTGCCACCTCACTTTTAACCCCTTTCTCCAGATCATTTATGAATAAGTTGAATAGGATTGATCCTAGGACTGACCCTTGGAGAACACCACTAGTTACCCCCCTCCATTCTGAAAATTTACCATTTATTCCTACCCTTTGTTCCCTGTATTTAACCAGTTCTCAATCCACGAAAGGATCTTCCCTCTTATCCCATGACAACGTAATTTATGTAAGAGCCTTTGGTGAGGGACCTTGTCAAAGGCTTTCTGGAAATCTAAGTACACTATGTCCACTGGATCCCCCTTGTCCACATGTTTGTTGACCTCTTCAAAGAACTCTAATACGTTAGTAAGACATGGTTTCCCTTTACAGAAACCATGTTGACTTTTGCCCAACAATTTATGTTCTTCTATGTGTCTGACAATTTTATTTTTTACAATTGTTTCAACTAATTTGCCCGGTACTGACATTAGACTTACCGGTCTGTAATTACTGTGATCACCTCTAGAGCCCTTTTTAAATATTGGCGTCACATTAACTATCTTCCAGTCATTGGGTACAGAAGCCGATTTAAAGGACAGATTACAAACCATAGTTAGTAGTTCCGCAATTTCACATTTGGAGTTATTTCAGAACTCTTGGGTGAATGCCATCTGGTCCCGGTGACTTGTTACAGTTAAGTAGGGTGACCAGATGTCCCGATTTTATAGAGACAGTTCCAATTTGGGGGGCTTTTTCTTATATAGGCACCTATTACCCTTCAGCCCGTCCCGATTTTTTACACTTGCTATCTGGTCCCCTACTATTAAATTTATCAATTAATTCCAAAACCTCCTCTAGTGACACCTCAATCTATGATAATTCCTCCGATTCGTCACCTACAAAAGCCGGCTCAGGTTTGGGAATCTCCCTAACATCCTCAGCCATGAAGACTGAAGCAAAGAATTCATTTAGTTTCTCCACAATTACTTTATCGTCTTTAAGTGCTCCTTTTGTATCTCGATCGTCCAGGGGCCCCACTGGTTGTTTAGCAGGCTTCCAGCTTCTGATGTACTTAAGAAACATTTTGTTATTACCTTTTGAGTTTTTGGCTAGCTGTTCTTCAAACTCCTCTTTGGCTTTTCTTATTACATTTTTACACTTAATTAGGCAATGTTTATGTTCCTTTCTATTTACCTCAGTAGGATTTTACTTCCACTTTTTAAAAGATGCCTTTTTATCTCTCACTACTTCTTTTACGTATCAGAGGGGTAGCCGTGTTAGTCTGAATCTGTAAAAAGCAACAGAGGGTCCTGTGGCACCTTTGAGACTAACAGAAGTACTGGGAGCATAAGCTTTCGTGGGTGAGAACCTCACTTCTTCAGATGCAAGGGGCTTGCATCTGAAGAAGTGAGGTTCTCACCCACGAAAGCTTATGCTCCCAGTACTTCTGTTAGTCTCAAAGGTGCCACAGGACCCTCTGTTACTTCTTTTACATGGTTGTTAAGCCACGGTGGCTTTTAGTTCTTTTTTTGTGTTTTTTAATTTGGGGTATACATTTAAGTTGGGCCTCTATTATGGTGTCTTTGAAAAGTGTCCATGCAGCTTGCAGGGATTTCACTTTAGTCACTGTACCTTTTAATTTCTGTTTAACTAACCTCCTCATTTTTGCATAGTTCCCTTTCTGAAGTTAAATGCCACAGTGTTGGGCTGTTGAGGGGTTCTTTCCATACAGGAATGTTAAAAGTTATTATATTATGGTCACTATTTCCAAGTGGTCCTGTTATATTTATCTCTTGGACCAGATCCTGCGCTCCCCCTCAGGACTAAAATGAGAATTGCCTCTCCCCTTGTGGGTTCCTGTACTAGCTGCTCCAAGAAGCAGTCATTTAAAGTATCGAGAAATTTTGTCTCTGAATTTCGTCCTGAGGGACATGTTCCCAGTCAATATGGGGATAATTGAAATCCCCCACTATTATTGAGTTTTTTATTTTGATAGCCTCTCTAATCTCCCTTAGCATTTCATCGTCACTATCACTGTCCTGGTCCTGTTCTGTCCTTCCGATATATTTTGTACCCTAGAATGATTGTGTCCCATTGATTGTCCTCCCTCCACTAGGTTTCTGTGATACCTATTATATCAATATCCTCCTTTAACACAAGGCACTCTAGTTCACCCATCTTATTATTTAGACTTCTAGCATTTGTGTACAAGCACTTTAAAAACTTGTCACTGTTTATTTGTCTGCCCTTTTCTGATGTGTCGGATTCTTTTTTATGTGAATGTTTCTCATCTGATCTGGCCCCTACTTTATCCTCTTCCATCCTCTCCTCCTGACTAAAACCTAGAGAATCTCTATCAATAGACTCTCCTCTAAGGGAAGTCTCGGTCCGATCCACGTGCTCCTCTGCAGCAGACGGCTTTCCCCCATCTCTTAGTTTAAAAACTGCTCTGCAACCTTTTTAATGTTAAGTGCCATCAGTCTGGTTCCACTTTGGTTTAGATGGAGCCCATTCCTCCTGTATAGGCTCCCCCTATCCCAAAAGTTTCTCCAGTTCCTAATAAATCTAAACTCCTCCTCTCTACACCATCGTCTCATCCACGCATTGAGACTCTGAAGCTCTGCCTGCCTACCTGGCCCTTCGCATGGAACTGGGAGCATTTCTGAGAATGCCACAATAGATGTTCTGGATTTCAGTTTCTTCCCTAGCAGCCTAAATGTAGGATGATGTAGGAGGAGGAGTAGTTAAAGTGAAGCATGTTGATGTTCCTAACTTCATGAAGGTCCTTGTAGCTGTTGCATCTCATTTTGAATTAGAACAGCCCTCACTCTTCTTTGATACAGTGCAGGGGAATGATAATGCACAGAGCAGCACCAGGATCAGCTTTTAAGTCACCATTTCATATGTTTAGCCCCCTGTCCCAAGGCTAGCATACTTAATAGTTTAACCACACAACATGCATTTTATTGCAAAATATATCTACAACCACCTAGTCTTTTGTTTAAAAAAGACTAAAACTGTTAATGTATTTATATATTATTTTTAAGTACAATTTTGGAATATTGTTACTGTGACAAGACTGAGTGTATATTTTGGGTACCCTGGAATGAGTCACCTTGTTACCCTCTGCCTCCAGCAAGAAGGAGTCTGTCTTGTAGTAGCTGAGTGTCAGCTCCCTAGCACCGCCAGCCTTTCAGCCACTCAAGCATTCTCCACTGAGCTCTGCCCTATATTCACGTTGCAGGTTAACAATAGATGCGCTCCAAGCCCCCTGGAGTCATTCCTCTGATATCCAGGCCCTGACACTGGATACTCACAGAAATTCCAGATCATTTGCACCCAAAGGTGCAGTGTACCCCAATTTACCGGTTTTATCTTAAACCACTACTCCTGTAAGTCACACAGCATTTGTGAACACTTAGAATAAAGATTTAACTAGAAACAAGAGCACGGTAGAAACAAGTGATTATAATACAAACAAAAATCATTAAATGTGAACCTGGGTTTACATTGATCAATAGTAATGTTTCCTATCTAATAAAGTAGACTCTCCCCTCCCCCACGAGCTGCCTGGTTTCTCAATAATCGGGATTCAAATAATTCTTTAAAGAAAACCCCTCTACCAGGGTTTTTCCATGGTGATTGGATCCAGAGTATCTTTCCCTATACTCTGTTATACAGCAAACAGTCTTTTGTTTCTGTTCACAGCCAGGCAAAGGTCTGTCTGTTGTAATGTTCCTTTTTCACCTGTAAGACATTTTGATTGTTTAGTGGTACCGCTGATGGTTTTCTATTGGTAGTTTTGGGAGGGAGCAAGGCTGGGAAATTGAGCCTTGCATTACCTCAGTGGCTGATTAGGGACGAGTCACAAACTCCCTATTACTTGGATGGGCCATACCCAAGGCCGCAAACACACTCAGGAAGATAACAATTTTATAAAACGCAGGACAGTTGAAAAATCAAATGAGATTAGGTCAAAGCCTGTTTATACCATCCATGTGTTTTTAATGAGAGAGAACACAAAGGATTAACATAATATGGCTAGACTCTGACTTTAGGCATAGCTCTGAGGTAGGTTTAGTATATAAACTGCACCACCCCAGGAGTAGCCCTGGTGGGAGGCATTTGTGACTCAGAAATGCGCCTCAGTCACAATTCCGCTCCTGTTCCCTTCTTGCTGCCAGGGGATAGCTATTTACTGCTGGCCTGTACTAGATACCAATAATAAGGAGTTTGGGATTAAAAAGGTTTAGATAAATGTTTCTTACCCTTATGAAAGGCACAATGCAAGTTACTTTGGAGAATGTACATAAGAACGTTTCCAAGATAAGATGAAAACATACCTTCAGATTTTCCTTCTCTGCCTTACAACTGTGATTACTCCGGCCAACAAGTATGGAGATGAAGTCGAAGCTCTACCCATTCCCCACCTCTTCCAGTGAGGGCATAAGAAGTTATTTACCTCTAGCCCTGCTTACTTCTATGCGAATGGACCTACAGTCTGAGAAACCCATGCTGGAACGTACTAAAGGGATTCTTATTCCCTCATACTTCCTTGTATGAGTGCACAATCTGAGTGACACTCTAGTTTATAGTGAGAAAAGATAGTAGAAGCAAGGGTAGAAACTCCAAATCACATTCTGGAAGTTGAAATAATTTTGAGGAACTACTAGTTAGAAATTCAAATGATAAAATTATAATTGTTCCTGCTAACATGGAGCCAGACAGTCCTCAGTAGTGGAGACTAGCATGGTCTCTTCTTACCTTGAGGTCAAAGCTGTCCTTGTACCAAATGAAAATAAATAGGTCATAACTCAGAGTGAGCCTTTCTGTAGACGCCTCAGATGATATCACTTATGGATAAATACCCTGCAAGATATGTGTTTGGTGTCATGAATTTATCTGGGCTGAGGTGAGAGCTAGTTACAAAAAACAGGACCCTTTGCCAAGGGGTGTAACCCATTTCACTGGGTTTATCAGTTGTTCTGCTAGAGGCCAGAAAACTGATATTTGTTTGTTTAAAAAGCAACTACACCGTACTATTATATTTAGTTTAATAAGTACAACTGTGGGAACAAAAATAACTTTGACATTCAGAAACACAGTAATTTTCATGTTTACAATAACAAGAAATGTAATTTTATCTTTCCTACTAATAGTGCTTCTATTGATAATTTAATTCCTGCACATCACTGTCTTCAATGTTCCTTTATACTGAAAAATATTGGACTGCAGAGTGAGGCAACATTTTGTTTCCTAAGTGGATGCTGTGCTTTTGCCAGGCACTCATTGCAGGAAACAACATACTATAAACATGAATAAAAATCTGGTGATTTATGGGAGTGACATGATTCCCTTTGCTTTCATTGGTAGAATCTGGTAATTATTTCACAGATGTGATATCCATGAATTGCCTGAGTCCTCTGGTGAGTTGCTCTGTTGTTTATGACATAACTTGTTCTATATTTAATGCAGATTTTCCTCAATTCCCTGCAGGATTTCATGGGAAAAGGTCCCGATTCTGATCTCAGCTGCATACAATGGTATAAATCTGGAGTTATTCAACTGGTGCCAATAAAGTTACTCTGGACTGACACCTGGGAAAGTGAGATCAGGATTTAAACCCTATGTATTCATATCATGGCAACTCCTGCAGAGATTCAAACTTTCAAACCTGTTAAAGTTTGTAGAGTGAGTCTTTTGCCTTTATGTAGGAACCTATTACTATTATACCACTACTTTCTTTTCATATAGCACCTTTGCTCCAAAAGAAAACTGAAGCATTTAATATATATACACACTCACTGTACAGCATCATTGAAATACAGCTGTTTCTGAAAGCAGCAACCAGCTGATATATTGCACACTACATATTAATTAGGGAAGGGGATATTTTGATGGTGGATCAAGCACAAACCCCTGCTAAAACAAAAAGTGGCATGTGATCTGTAGAGCATGCAGAGCAGATAGGATATATTTTCCCGTCCTTCCCACCTCAATTTATTGTATCTGTGCGATAGCGGAGAACAATAGTTAGATTCTCCTACTACTAGGGTGCCCAATTTACAAAGGGGCTGTGCCAGCCCCACCCTATTTTGCTACTTTTAGCACATTGAACCCAGTTACTTTGCTGACAGACAATCTGCTTACCCTCCAACCTAACTCCCAATCTGTGTCTTACTCTACTTGTCTGTCTGTTGCTCTTTCATGCTTCCTGTCCCACCCATTGCCTCTTTTCAGGCTTTATGGTGGTGCCTGCAACCAACGGTAGAGATCTAGTCAGGCCACCTGATGTCTTAATGTGGTCCCTGCACAAATACATTTTGGGCCCTTTCTTGTGGTAGGCATCCCCATGCCCATTCTGAAAATGCTATTTGGTCCACCCCCAATACCTAAACATTGTTGGTAGGTGCCCACTGCTAGTACATTAGCCCCTGTTGAAAATTCTCTTGGGAGCACAAGAGCAACCTGACTGGAATACCCATACGCCAAGTAATGGTTTTGGTACCTCTTGTGGTTTGAAAAAACACTGCCGTCTAGGTGTTGGCAATGAGGGGGTGGATGACAGAAGGAGGTTCCTGGGTGCTTGTCTGGGCTTAACTGCACTTTTGAAAATTCCAAATGCACCTAAATGGTTACCATTGGCATCTATGTGGTGCTTTAGGCACCTAGTTCCTTTTTTGAAAATCTGGCTCCGGATTGCTAAAATGTGTTACTTTTCTGAAAGATTGACATCTCCAATACAATTCATTGGCTTTGCCACAAGTGCTGCAATACAGGCAACTTTGTTTACTGTTTCTCAGTTAAAAAAATGTTTTAAACTTGACTTTTTAAAAAAATTGCCCAAGTACTTATGCAGTGAGAAGTGACAGAGCATGAGAAAAACTGGGGCAATGCTTGAGCTCATAATGTAACAAAAGTCTGGAAAATTTAGAGGCCATGTTTTCATAAAGCCTCAACATTTTGCAGTAGATGCAGGCTTTTCCTATTTATAAAGAAAGGAATTTTTAATTTATTTTTAATTTAATTTGAAAGCATAGCCTGCTGTGAGGATGTCACCAGTAAGTGATACCAGGACCGTTTATTATTCACAAAACAGTATATTTTTTTTCTGGAAACAATCAAACTGACAATGTATGTTCTGATTGGTCAAGACACTGCCCTTGTAACATAATATATGTTCTGAGCATTAAATTTTGTCTCCTAGGTGGTATTTGATTTCAAGGTTGTGGGTGCACAGCTGCAATAAAACTGTCTTTCTGTAATGTCGGCATTTAGGGAAAGAGGTTATAAAATTTGGAATTATGTCTGTTCTCCAGGAAGAGTAATTCTAACTTGCTGTTTCTAAGGCTTTGTTTGTTTCTATGTTTAAATAGCTGTTAAATATTAGAAACATCATTTGGGCAATTATATACTGAACATAACATGAACCTTGTGCCATATGCTGAAATTTTTACATACTGCAATGTCATGGATTACACAGTTCTTGTATTTTTTTATGCTATACTACCTACAAATAAAAAATATATAGCTGAATTTTCAGAAGGTCCTCAGCCCAATCAACTGTGCCCCCCAAAAGGGAGATCACTCTTGAAAATTTAGGCCACAGTGTTTAAGTATGCAGAACATTTTTTTTAAGTGCTTCCTTTAGTTATTGCCCTGTGCTAACCAGAGACGAAGATCTCTCACAGATGCGTCCATTATGGTCTTTAATCTTCTTTCCAATGGAATCTAATGTTAATCTTCTGTCAGTGTTTCCCCATAGTTCTGTTTTGCAAATACAGCAATATAATGGTTTCATCCTTTCAGATGTATTTAAAAATGATGGCAGATCATCTGGCAGAATCCACATTTGCCTTGTTATTTATAGCTTTGCTCAGTCCCAGAGTGTTTCAGTGGCTGCTGACCTGTAGAAAATCTACAAGATTTGCAGGCTATGCTGATGCAGAAACATTCCCCCCTCCTCTGCCTTTAAGGAGCTACAGAATAACAATTATTCACTTTATATGATTATTCAAATTTAACCCCTCTCCTTAACTCTGTCTAGTTTAATTTACCATATACGGGAACAATGAGGATCACGTCCATTGCATCCCTTGTCATTCTAACGTGCATTGAGATGTATTCTTCCATGACTGACAGTCAGCTTTTGAAGAAAGCTAGGCTCTCTTTACCCCAGATAACCTAATGAGCCAAGTTTTGTTTTGGGTAGCAGAGAGAAAGGAAGTTTTGAAAACCATTAGTCCTTAACAGGTTAGTGGCTTTAAGTCTGGAAGTGGATCTGGAACTGAGTGGAGAGCCAGTGGAGCCTTCAGATCACTAATGTAGTATGTTCAATTTTGGCTTTGTGGCTTGATGGATAGGCTGCTGCATGTTGAGCTTGCTGTACCTTTAGCATGGACTTCACCATTAGTACCAGGGAAAGTGCTCTACAACAATATAGCATGGTGACAAACATGTGGCTCATCAAAGCTAGTTCTTCAACTGAGATGAATGGACCAATCTCTTTGTTAGCCAAACATGGAAGCAGGCATTTTTCACCACTGTTGCTGCTTGTCCATATAGTAATGATGAGTCCAGTAGTATTGCATGTTACAGTCAGGGACGGCTCTATGTATTTTGCCGCCCCAAGCATGGCAGTCAGGCAGCTTTCGACGGTGCGCCTGCGGGAGGTCCGCTGGTAACACGGATTCGGCGGCATGCCTGCGGGAGGTCCACCAGTCCCGCAGCTTCGGCGTACCTGCCGCCAAATTGCCGCCGAAGCCGCGGGACTGGCGGACCTCCCGCAGGCATGCTGCCGAAGGCTTCCTGACTGCCGCCCCGACAGCGACCGGCAGCGCGGCTTGCCGCCCCAGGCACACGCTTGGTGCACTGGTGCCTGGAGCCGCCCCTGGTTACAGTACTTTAACAATTGAAGGGCAAATGCCCTCAAGGGTTATTTCACTGCTTCAGCTAGCTCCTTGAAGCAATTCTCTCTTCCTGTCAGCATTAATTACCTCTGTCATGTTCAGTCTGAGTTTGACATAGGTGCCTTTTAGCCACATATAAATGATAAACAGGAGTACCTGTGGCACCTTAGAGACTAACAAATTTATTAGAGCATAAGCTTTCATGGACTACAGCCCACTTCTTCGGATGCATATAGAATGGAACATATATTGAGGAGATATATATACACACATACAGAGAGCATAAACAGGTGGGACTTGTCTTACCAACTCTGAGAGGCCAATTAATTAAGAGAAAAAAAACTTTTGAAGTGATAATCAAGCTAGCCCAGTACAGACAGTTTGATAAGAAGTGTGAGAATACTTACAAGGGGAGATAGATTCAATGTTTGTAATGGCTCAGCCATTCCCAGTCCTTATTCAAACCGGAGTTGATTGTGTCTAGTTTGCATATCAATTCTAGCTCAGCAGTCTCTCGTTGGAGTCTGTTTTTGAAGTTTTTCTGTTGTAATATAGCCACCCGCAGGTCTGTCACTGAATGACCAGACAGGTTAAAGTGTTCTCCCACTGGTTTTTGAGTATTTTGATTCCTGATGTCAGATTTGTGTCCATTAATTCTTTTGCGTAGAGACTGTCCGGTTTGGCCAATGTACATGGCAGAGGGGCATTGCTGGCACATGATGGCATATATCACATTGGTAGATGTGCAGGTGAACGAGCCCCTGATGGTATGGCTGATGTGATTAGGTCCTATGATGATGTCACTTGAATAGATATCTGGACAGAGTTGGCATCGGGGTTTGTTACAAGGATAGGTTCCTGGGTTAGTGGTTTTGTTCAGTGATGTGTGGTTGCTGGTGAGTATTTGCCTTAGGTTAGGGGGTTGTCTGTAAACGAGGACAGGTCTGTCTCCCAAGATCTGTGAGAGTAAAGAATCATCTTTCAGGATAGGTTGTAGATCTCTGATGATGCGCTGGAGAGGTTTTAGTTGGGGGTTGAAGGTGACAGCTAGTGGTGTTCTGTTATTTTCTTTGTTGGGCCTGTCTTGTAGGAGGTGACTTCTGGGTACTCGTCTGGCTCTGTTAATCTGTTTTTTCACTTCAGCAGGTGGGTATTGTAGTTTTAAGAATGCTTGATAGAGATCTTGTAGGTGCTTGTCTCTATCCGAGGGATTGGAGCAAATGCGGTTATATCTTAGAGCTTGGCTGTAGACAATGGATCGTGTGGTGTGTCCTGGATGGAAGCTGGAGGCATGTAGGTAAGTGTAGCGGTCAGTAGGCTTCCGGTATAGGGTGGTATTTATATGACCATCGCTTATTAGCACAGTAGTGTCCAGGAAATGGACCGCTTGTGTGGATTGATTTAGGCTGAGGTTGATGGTGGGATGGAAATTATTGAAATCATGGTGAAATTCCTCAAGGGCTTCTTTTCCATGGGTCCAGATGATGAAGATGTCATCAATGTAGCGCAAGTAGAGTAGGGGCGTTAGGGGACGAGAGCTAAGGAAGCGTTGTTCTAAGTCAGCCATAAAAATGTTGGCATATTGTGGGGCCATGCAGGTACCCATAGCAGTGCCGCTGACTTGAAGGTATATATTGTCCCCAAATGTGAAATAGTTGTGGGTGAGGACAAAATCACAAAGTTCAGCCACCAGGTTAGCTGTGATATTATCAGGGATACTGTTCCTGATAGCTTGTAGTCCATCTTTGTGTGGAATATTGGTGTAGAGGGCTTCTACGTCCATAGTGGCCAGGATGGTGTTTTCTGGAAAATCACCGATGGATTGTAGTTTCCTCAGGAAGTGAGTGGTGTCTCGAAGATAGCTGGGAGTGCTGGTAGCGTAGGGTCTGAGGAGAGAGTCTACATAACCAGACAAGCCTGATGTTAGGGTGCCAATGCCTGAGATGATGGGGCGTCCAGGATATCCAGGTTTATGGATCTTGGGTAGCAAATAGAATACCCCTGGTCGGGGTTCTAGGCATATGTCTGTACAGATTTGTTCCTGTGCTTTGTCAGGGAGTTTTTTTAGCAGATGGTGTAGTTTCTTTAGGTAATCCTCAGTGGGATCAGAGGATAATGGCCTGTAGAATGTGGTGTTAGAGAGCTGTCTAGCAGCCTCCTGGTCATATTCCAATTTATTCATGATGACGACAGCACCTCCTTTGTCAGCCTTTTTGATTATGATGTCAGGGTTGTTTCTGAGGCTGTAGATGGCGTTGTGTTCTGCATGGCTGAGGTTATGTGGCAAGTGATGTTGCTTTTCCACAATTTCAGCCTTTGCACGTCGACGGAAGCAATCTATGTAGAAATCCAGTCTGTTGTTTCGACCGTCCGGAGAAGTCCACGCAGAATCCATTTTTTTGTAGTGCTGGTAGGGAGGATTCTGTGGGTTAGTATGCTGTTCAGAGGTATGTTGGAAATATTCTTTAAGTCAGAGACGTCGAAAGTAGGATTCTAGGTCACCGCAGAACTGTATCAGAGCCAGACGAGTACCCAGAAGTCACCTCCTACAAGACAGGCCCAACAAAGAAAATAACAGAACACCACTAGCTGTCACCTTCAGCCCCCAACTAAAACCTCCCCAGCGCATCATCAGAGATCTACAACCTATCCTGAAAGATGATCCTTTACTCTCACAGATCTTGGGAGACAGACCTGTCCTCGCTTACAGACAACCCCCCAACCTAAAGCAAATACTCACCAGCAACCACACATCACTGAACAAAACCACTAACCCAGGAACCTATCCTTGTAACAAACCCCGATGCCAACTCTGTCCACATATCTATTCAAGTGACATCATCATAGGACCTAATCACATCAGCCATACCATCAGGGGCTCGTTCACCTGCACATCTACCAATGTGATATATGCCATCATGTGCCAGCAATGCCCCTCTGCCATGTACATTGGCCAAACCGGACAGTCTCTACGCAAAAGAATTAATGGACACAAATCTGACATCAGGAATCAAAATACTCAAAAACCAGTGGGAGAACACTTTAACCTGTCTGGTCATTCAGTGACAGACCTGCGGGTGGCTATATTACAACAGAAAAACTTCAAAAACAGACTCCAACGAGAGACTGCTGAGCTAGAATTGATATGCAAACTAGACACAATCAACTCCGGTTTGAATAAGGACTGGGAATGGCTGAGCCATTACAAACATTGAATCTATCTCCCCTTGTAAGTATTCTCACACTTCTTATCAAACTGTCTGTACTGGGCTAGCTTGATTATCACTTCAAAAGTTTTTTTCTCTTAATTAATTGGCCTCTCAGAGTTGGTAAGACAAGTCCCACCTGTTTATGCTCTCTGTATGTGTGTATATATATCTCCTCAATATATGTTCCATTCTATATGCATCCGAAGAAGTGGGCTGTAGTCCACGAAAGCTTATGCTCTAATAAATTTGTTAGTCTCTAAGGTGCCACAAGTACTCCTGTTCTTCTTTTTGCGGATACAGAATAACACGGCTGCTACTCTGAAACATATAAATGATAATTATCCTTTAGACCAGTGGTTCTCATCCTGTGGCCTGTGGGCCTCTTGCAGCCCAATCAGCACACAGCTGTGGCCCATGTGACATCCTCAGGGCCTTACTGGTAATATATATATTGTATGGATGCATCCCGCATAACACATGGAGAGCTGCATATGCAGCCTACAATGGTAAATATGTTGAGAACCATTCCTTTAGGCACTTGGCCACCCAGTTGATGGTGATGGCTCTGTTTGCTGAGGACAGCTGGATGCCACTGGAATATTGGTGATACTGAAACCTATGGTATTTTATGACCTTTCTTAGGGGTCTCACATATATATTAAAGGTGACAAAAGACCATTGCCTTCACTCCATCCTATGGGCTACTGGAATAGAAGTATAATTTGCCAGATTTGTAATCTGCTTCTCCTAGGTTGTGATTTTTAGTAGTCATACTTATTTGTTAATATAAGCAGATGTCCACAAGGATTATTTCACTTTAAACTTGACCATAAGTAACTGGAAAAGAGAATCAACTAAAAAAAAAAAAATGTAAGTCAAATCACATGGTCAGAGATCAAGATATTTTACCTTGGGATTAATATGGTTTTGTGCAAATATCAAAATCAAAATTCCCTTGGTTGACACATACTCAAGTAGCAAGGTCCCAACACTCAAGCCAGTTAGGGCTTCACACACAAACCTTTTAAAATATTGATGCTAGTAGTTAAAATGTGTAACAGGAATACAAATTAATCGATGCTTTAGAGAATCTATAGTGGAGTAGGAAGTACACAGGGAAGCAGAGATGATTTATTGTGACACAGAGATCCATTGGTGCCAACCGCAAAAGGGGTCTCTGTTCTTTACAATGAACTCCAGTCTCAGACCTGATAAACTCACTATACATCTAATCATGGTAGCATGTGAGGTCTCTACTGAAAGTTTATAACGGATGGATACGCATAATCATTGTGAGATGTGTGAACAGGTGATATTTAAGGAATAATGTAACTAAATTGAAAATTATGCCCCTATGGTCTTGGAGTAAAATGAGTCATCAGGGAATCATATGTCTGGGTGATGGCACATTCAAGCAGCAGGCAGCTGTCACCCCTCCTGGACTAGCTGATGTAACATATATAATGCATTGCTCAATTGTCTAACTTAGCACCAACCCAGAAAAGTCAACAGAAAATCATCAAAAGACAAACTATAAACACTGAAACCACTTGGAAGTGAGCTCCTCACACTGAGCTGGCACAGTCAAGACTCCCTTGCACTAGAGGCAGGTGGCAACAAGGTGACTCTCAGCCCTGGGTGCCCTGAGAAGTGTCACAATTATATGTGGCAATTAGAAAAAAAAACCCTTTTGATTGTTAATTACTGCTTCATTTGAGATAATTACATTGGTGAAGAAGACTAAAGTCACAGAGGTGAAAACACAAAAGTGAAATGTCAACAGATTTTACTTGTATTCCAACTTTTGATCCAAGCAGAGAGTAAACTGGGATGGAAAAATGGGTGGTGAGGCTCAAGAATTTAATGCTGGCTCTGAACATTGAGGACCTTAAGAAACAAACTATCTTGCTTTCATCAGTGTCTGAAGAAGTAGAGGACATTTTACCAGCCACGACTCTACAGGGTGATAAAAATGGTCTGGATAAAGCCTATTTCACTCCTAAACAATAAGTTACATACAAATGTCTGTCTGTCACAGATACATAGGACAGGTGAGACATAAAACATGCCATAGCTTCACAGGTGCAGATGCAAATTGTTCTAAACTAAACATTCAGTAGCTTGCATAGATGATCAATTCATCATCGTCGGCAGCTATCCCTCTATATAAGGATGATGTCTGCCGGGGGAAAGAAGTCATTGATGAGACTTAAAATGGCTGAGGAGTCCAAACCGTGCTCTACAGGTTTTTTTCCACACATGACAGGTTGGTTGCTTGGAGAGAGCACAACTGCTGAGGGCTGATGTATGATGCAACATCATTGCAGTCTATTGCCAGTTTGCTCTTCCCAATTTGTGGGGTCTCCCTTCTTAAGATATGCTCTCAGGGTGTCCTTCTAGCATTTCCTCTGTCCCCCACAAGTCCGCTTACTATGACTAAGTTGAGAAAAGAGGACTTGCTTCAAAGATGAGTTTCAGCTATCCACACACAATGGCCAGCCCAGTGAAGATGATGTTTCATAATTTTTGCCTTAACACTGGTGATGTTAGCTGCAGAGAGAACACTGGCATTGGTGCAACAATCTTCCCATCTGATATGGAGAATCTTCCTAAGGCTGTGTTGGTGGTAGCACTCCAGATGCTTAAGATGGCTTTGGTATGTCACCCATGTCTCGCACCATCAAATAGAGTGGGGATGACTACTGCAAGGTATACCAGGATCTTAGTTTCCGTCTGCAGATCTCTATCAATAAAGACACGACAAAGCAACTTTCTGCAGGATGTGCTGTCACAATGGATGTTCAATCGCCACACCAAGATTGGTAGTCACCTCTCCGAGACAGCCAATGTAAGGGAAATGCTCAACATTTTCCAGGCGTTCGCCACTGATGACACTTTGTGGAGAAGGGGGGCAACTTGTGCTGGAGCAGGCTGGTGGAACACCTCAGTGTTCCCAATGTTGAAGGCAAGTCCCAGGCTATGATAGGCATCTGAGAAAAGATCTAGGGTGGATTGCAAGTCAGCCTTAGTGTGCGTGAGGATAACACAGTTGTCAACATACTGAAGGTTGGTAATAACAGTCCTGGTGACCTTAGTTTTAGAATAAAGACCCTGCAGGTTGAAGAGTTGGCTGTCCATGCGATACTCAGTCCCAATTCCAGAAGAAAGTCAGTGACAAATAAGAATCAAGATCACAGCAAGATAGGTGGAAAAAAGGGTTGGGCAATAGCATAGCTCTGCTCAACACCTGTACAGATGGTGAACAGGTCTGTCTCTAACCCACTATTGAGGATGGTAGTAGTCATCCCATCATGAAGTAGCCTGAGAACATGAATAAACTTCAGTGGACAACCGAACCTAGAAAACACCTTCCATAACATTTCACGATTGATGGAATCCAAGGCCTTCGTTAGGTCAATAAATGCCATAAACAATGGCTGGTGTTGTTCTCTATGCTTCTCTTGGATCTGTCATGCAACAAAAATCATGTCATTGGTGCCCCAAGAGTGTCTGAAACCACATTGGGATTCTGGAAGGACATCTTCAGCAAGAGGGAGGAGACTGTTCAAAAGGATGCGAGCAAGGATCTTTCCAGCAATGAAGAGGAGGCCAATGCCTTGGTAATTCCCACACGTTGACTTTCTCAAAAGATGATCAATTAATGGGGATCTAAAAATATGACTCCAGAAAAATCTCAACTTGGACATAGTCATGGATGGGGGCCTTGTGTGGGTTCTATTAATTATATTTTTGTTTCAAATAGTTGTGTTTATTTATATTTATGTTTTTCATTGGGTTTTACAATGCCTTGCCTTGTAGAGACATTTGTGTGGTCAAAATTGCACAAGATCAGACTTTCTCTTGGTATTTCAATTTCTTAAATGTAGATATACTGATAAAAATACCAGATTTCTCATTATTTCAGCCAAATGAATCGCTCCTGAGGAAAGAGCAAACAAAAGAGCCCATGAAATATATAAACACAAGTATCAAGATTGGTTTTGCATAAATACTAAACTAAGACCTGATCCAAAACACTGAAGTCTTTCCAGTGAGTACAGTGGGCTTTTGATTAGACTCTTTGTTGACTTTTTTCAGACTCCTGAAGAACTAAAGTCTGTAGCTTTACTTGAAGTATGAGAGTCAGGAATTAAGTATTAACATTGGCTCAGTAAAGAATCACAGTATACAGGATTTATCAACAAAACAAGTGTATGCTCAAGTAGAAAATTCAAAGTACAAAAATTGTGGGGAATACATATACAAGCAGTGGGTAAGATAACATATGCTACATTTTATGCTAAAACTAGAGAAAGCTAGTCATTTTGCAGTATATTGCAGGCTTAAGTAAAGCAAAGAACTAAACAGATAGTAAATCATCATTCATGTAAACAAGTTAGGAATAGAGAAAGATTTAAAAAGTACTGCTGAAGATCTTTAAGTACCAGAGTATATGTGCTAAATAACTGAAAGCACACAGCTGTGCACATTGTAAAGGTGGAAATTGTTAATAAGCCTGTGACCATCATAACAAATTCTGGTGTTCTTATAATCTAATAAAACAACTCATGTTATCTAATTATACTCCACTAGCCCAAATTCTAGGTTACACATATAAATGTTTTTCAACCCAGGTATCAGAAAACAGTCACGGTCTTAAGAAACTTCCACAAACCTGCTGAATTCTGAAATCAGTATGAAGATATTCTGTGTGTGACGGGTTAGATCACAGAAACCCCCTGGGAGCTGCCAACAGATGTGCCAAGACTACCTCTGCTCCTGTTTTCCCTGCCAGCTTAGGACTCCAGCACCCTGGCTTGCTGAGCCAGACACTCCCGTCTGCTCCAACACAGACCCAGGGTCTGAATTACTTGCCCTAAAGCTGCAGGTTTACCTGAAAACAGCTCACAGAAGTGTGCTTGTCTTTAGCACTCAGATGCCCAACTCCCAATGGGGTCTAAACCCAAATAAATCCGTTTTACCCTGTATAAGGCTTATGCAGGGTAAACTCACAAATTGTTGGCCCTCTATAACACTGATAGAGAGATATGCACAGTTGTTTGCTTCCCCAGGTATTAATACATACTCTGAGTTAATTAATAAGTAAAAAGTGATTTTATTAAATACAGAAAGTAGGATTTACGTGGTTCCACGTAGTAACAGACAGAACAAAGTAAGTCACTAAGCAAAATAAAATAAAATGCGCACATCTGTGTCTAATCAAACACTGACTACAGATAAGATCCTCACCAGTTCCAGAATGCTCCGTTTTACAGACTAATCTCCTTTTAGCCTGGGTCCAGCAATCACTCACACCCCTTTGTTCCAGTTTCTTCCAAGTATCCTGGGGGGTGGGGAGGCTCTCTCTTTAGCCAGCTGAAGACAAAATGGAGGGGTCTCCCACGGGTTTAAATAGACTTTCTCTTGTGGGTGGAGACCCCCCTCCTCACTCCTATGCAAAGTCCAGCTCCAAAATGGAGTTCTGGAGTCACCTGGGCAAGTCACATGTCCATGCATGACTCACAGTCTTTACAGGCAGAAGCCATTGTCCACATGGTATACTATATGTCTCCAGGAGGACTTCTTATGTGGATTGGAGCATTCCAAGATGCATTGTTCCCCAAGTGCTTCCTGATCGGGTACTTAACCTTGTGAATTCCTTCCTAAAGAAGTTGACCAAATGGCTCACAAAGCTTACTTAGAAATCAAGCAAGTATACAGACAATATTCTTAACCTCAAGTACAAAATTATATATGTGTACAAATAGGATGAATAGATATAGTAGATCATAACCTTTACAGAGATATGTTACATGGCACAGGCAG
This sequence comes from Malaclemys terrapin pileata, assembly GCF_027887155.1. Taxonomy (NCBI): domain Eukaryota; kingdom Metazoa; phylum Chordata; order Testudines; family Emydidae; genus Malaclemys; species Malaclemys terrapin. The sequence goes on from NC_071509.1 coordinate 98,911,027, forward strand.
CACAAAACATATTCCAGTTATGTCTGTAGCGGGGTGGACAATGGCTCCTGCCCTGAAGGGCTTGAAATCAGCCCTGAAAGAGGGCTGCAGGGGTAAAAGCAGCCCTGGAGAGGGCTGCAGCTCTAAAATTGGGGAGCCAGGAGCCCAAACAGTCTCTCTCTGTTTGTAGAGGGAGATGGGCCTGGTTGCAGGGAGCTAGAGACAGGGTACCTGAGTGGAGCAGGGCTGGGGAAAGGCAGAGGAGCGGCAGAGGAGCTGGGGAGCTCCAGCCTGGAAAGCCCCAGGCTGCGGCCTAGCAAAAGGAAATAGGTACTGGGTGTTGCAGAGGGCAGCCCAGAGGTAGGCAAAGGCAGCAGATCCAAACCCAACCTTGCCAACGATGAGTGGCTTATACTGCAGTCTGCCCCAGGGAGCGGGGGCTAGTTGGTGACTGGCAGTGGCCTTATTCTGAGGTGAGGTGGGGATAGTGGGTGGGGGTTCCCTGAGGAGGGGAGACTCAAAGAGAAAGGGGTTACTACCAGGGGGCAGCCCCCCAGATAAAGGGGCGCCAGGTCCTGGGAGGGACACGGGGGCCGAGGGGCAGGCAGATGACCAGTCTGCAAAGGGCGCTCCGGAGCTGGGACAAGCTAATTCCCATGGATGACTAGCAGGAGGCACTGCAGCAGTGAGCCACTCACCCTTACATGTCATATTCCCATAAAGCCTTATGGGAGGTACTGTCACACTGTGTTATAGGAAAAGACATCTCTTATCAATGGAAAATATCTCAGGGCTTGAATTTCATATAAATAGTTCAGAAAATTACCCAAAATGAAACTCTAAACTCATTTTATAGACCACCTGTTAGTGGAATATCATGATCCATTCCATAGGCTAGGGAAAACAAACATTTCAGGTGAAATCTCACTGTCCAGCTGTAGCATAATTTCATTTCTGAATTCCCTTTCACATCTAGAAAGAACAAGGAGGAATATAATTTTCATACTAAACATATTTCTCCCCCTAATGAACAGTATATGTGTAGCAAGGAAATGACATGAGTTTTGACTTTTTTTGTAGTGGAGTAGGAAGTGCATGGGGAAAGAGTGATCCAGTGTTCCATGCAAGGTGTTTGGAGAACAGAAATAAACCCTATTAGCTGTGGATTTATGATGTGTGTGAAATAATTATACATAGAAAGGGCTTGTTTGTCTTTGTTCTCAACAAAATTTTGTGGCACTTACTGTTGAAATATTAAACTGACTGCCACTTACTGAAATGGGAAGTGCTTTCTTTACAAAGGATAGCAATGTTCAGTGAAGGAAGGCTGAATGGGTCAGAAGAGTAGTAAAAAGATATAGATCCGTTCACCTATAAATCACCAGTACAGATTGGTTGGTAGTGGCTTTTTCCTTGGAGTGGGGGCTGATCAGTAAGTCATCAAGTAAGGTTGAAATATTATGTCCTTCTCTCAAAGAACTGCATTACTATCCACAAATACCCTACAGAAAGTTGGTAGTTCAAAGATGACTGAAATGTTGTGTGAGAATCAGAGGAATTTTCTGTGTCACCGCTAGAAAAATGTGTGAAGATAGGCTTCTTTCAAATCTACTGAAGTCATGGAGTTCCCCGATGTAACTGCAGCTACTGCACACTTTAGACTTTGTTCATCTGCTTTTACTACAGCAGGCGAACAATCACCTAATATTGAGTATTTGCTTTCCAAGTTGCCCACTTTTGAATAATAAATCATAGGGCAAGGGTAATAAATAAAAAGCACATCCCCATGCATATTTCAATGGAACAAAAAGCACCTGGTATAGGAGAAATGAATTAACAAATGCAAAGAGAGAGAGGCTGTTTCAATTCATTATGCACAAGAGACTTTTCTTCACAGCATTAGCAAAATTAATGCCTCCATAGTGAATTATATCTTCATGCACCCTACCAAAGTTAATCTCTAGTTCTCTCCCACCCCTATAGAATCTCATTTTTAGTAAAAATTCTGTTTAGTGCTTGTAGATCTCAAAACACTTTACAAATGAGGTCAGTACAATCATCTCCCCTCCCCCACTTTTTTTTTTAAATGGAGGGGGACACTGGCACAGGGAGGCAAAGTGACCACCAAGTGACCCAAGGACAGCCAGTGACCCAGCACCAGAGGCAGGAATAGAAACCAGGTCGCCTGAATCCCAGGCCAGTGCTCTAAACCACTAGACCACACTACCTCACATGTATTAGCATATTGAAAATTGAGTGCACCGTAAAAGTCAATTTCTGAGAAACTTGGGATTGAATTAAATATAAAAATATTATATTAATCTACTTTTTAAAAAATGTCTGAACGGGAAAGGTGCAGAAACCAGGGGACCTTGCTAGTTTTAGTCCAATCTTATCATAGCCACAATCATATATTGTGCTCAGGAAGTGAGCTCTAGGGCCTGCAGATCTCAAGCAATCTATAAGCCTGGGAACAGTGAAGGAACCAAACAAAGGCCTATTCTTGTGCACCTTAGAAGCTTTAGGAGGGCAACCTTATGCACCTAAATGGCAGTGCGATCTCCATCCTCAAGATCACACTGCAGTCTGCCCAAAACGTGTGATCCAAGAGAAAAATCAAACTTGCACCACTACAGGGCAGTTACTTCCAACGACCGCATGAAAAGGGTAAAAAGATGTTAATTAAATTAAACGTAACAATACCAAAATTCTTCACAAGTTTATCAGATTCCTTTTTGTTTAGCCAAAGAAAGAACTGAGACTATACTTGAATGTATACATTTTATTAATTGAATTACATAAATAGTAACAACTACATTAATAAATAAGGAGTTACAGAAAGCAAAGCAATGTGATATGACAATCAAAGTTCAATCCATGCATTTAACATGGGGTCGTTATCACACTTTTATCAAATAGGTATAATCAGACCTAGATAATTCATTTCACACATCAGAAAGCGGCGATTTTAGCAAAATCATCTTAATACAGAACAGAATTAACTACCAGTGTAAGTCCTTTAATACAGGTCATTGTTCAACATGGAATTGGCAGAAGTAGAAGTTTTCCACAATTATTACACTTTGAAAAGCTCAATAAGGTTTAAAGGATCCCCTAAAGCTGCAGAAATGCTACCCTCTTGAAAGTCTCTGGAGATATCTTTATTCTGCCTGGTCATCTTCATCCAAGATTTTGGAATTAGGAATGACAGTAAGAACTGAGGTAGCCAGGTGGGTCCTGCATCCCTGTTGAGCTAAAAATTCAAACCTCAGTGCTTTCAAACACCTACCGGAAATTAACTTTCACACCAATCAAATTGCACCAAACAGGCAACCTCAGCTTTGCCCTCTAAAGACATCTACGAATGTACGGATACAAAAACATCTAAAATTGCCAACAATTCACACTAAACCAATACCAGAAAAACAGTCATAATCACAAAATACTGCACCTCTACCCAAATACCAAGACTTAACAGAAAAATACCTACCTAAAACATCCACATCATCATCCTTTGAATTCAATAAGCGTAAAAGACTACTAAAACACCACGACTGCCACTTCCACCAATGGACACAACTACTAAAAACACTCTCACTTCTGACACAACAGGTGCAAAGTTAATATTGAATGTGTGGTACACTTTGGTTGGTGTGACCGTTTAAGTAGAGTAGGTGTTTGAAAGTTGTGAAGTGCGGAGAGTAACTGCCAGTTGCCAGAACATTTAGTTTTGTTTGCTTCCTTTTAGAAATGTGTGAGAAATACACAAGTTAGGCCTTCTTCTCCACTTCTGCTTCATGATGCCTGAAACTGAGAGGGAGCACAAGGCGTGTGTAAATGAGAACCGCTTTCGACAACGGTCCAAAACAGCCCCGGACACTCCCTTTCGGATCTTACCACCAATAGCATGTCAGGACTCCAAGAGACCAAGAAGTGAGTAGAAAGCAGGGGACTTGGCTGCAGAATTCCAGGCAAGTTGGAAGTGCTGTTTGAAGGGCCGGAACTCTGGACACAGTCTCATGGGGGCGCCAGAAATGGTAGCAGATGAGACCTGTACCCTGTTTACAGGGTGCTCATTCAGGGCAGTGGCTGCATTTGGCCAAGTGCCAAGAGACGAGAGGGCAAAGACCGGATCCCTGATTACAGGGCGGTCGTTGGCAGCAGGCTGTGAAGACAGCACGAGGCCAAGAGACCCAGAGGGCCTCGGAGACGCACACCCTAGTTACAGGGAGGTCAAGCTGCCCATGTTATGGACATGATTCTAATCCCCCAGATTTCAAAAGCGAGATGCAACCTGTACCCTGATTACAGGGTGGTCGCTGGCATTAGCCAAATAGGGGAGACCATAACCTGAATTACAGGAAGGTCAAGCTGTCAAAGTACCAAAGAGCTCGATATGTCCCATCCTAGAGAGGCTTGTGACATGGACCCTAATTACAGGATTGTTACGCTGACTAATGGGGCAGAGCATGGCGTAAAGCCAAATGAGCAAGAGGGCAGAGACCCGGACCCCAGATACAGGGCGGTCACATTGCTCAGTTTAACAAAGAGCTCAATGCCCCTCCAAAGACAGGGGGAGGTGACTTGCACCCTGATTACAGGGCAGTCACACTCACCAACCTGCTAACGGAGACCCAAAGGGCCTCGGAGACGCAAACCCTGGTTACAGGGAGGTCAAGCTGCCCATGTTATGGACATGATTCTAATCCCCCAGATTTCAAAAGCGAGATGCAACCTGTACCCTGATTACAGGGTGGTCGCTGGCATTAGCCAAAGAGGAGAGACCATAACTTGAATTACAGGAAGGTCAAGCTGTCAAAGTACCAAAGAGCTCGATATGTCCCATCCTCGAGAGGCTTGTGACATAGACCCTAATTACAGGGTTGTCACGCTGACTAATGGGGCAGAGCACGGCGTAAAGCCAAATGAGCAAGAGGGCAGAGACCCGGACCCGAGATACAGGGCGGTCACATTGCTCAGTTTAACAAAGAGCTCAATGCCCCTCCAAAGACAGGGGGAGGTGACTTGCACCCTGATTACAGGGCAGTCACCCTCAATAGCCAGATAACGGAGCAGAATGTCAAAATGACACAATAGCACAGACCGGGACCCAGCTTACAGGGCGGTCACGCTGCTCAAGGTATTAAGAGGCTCGAGATTCCCCAACAGTCTAATTACATAACCTGAGGCAATGAGGCTGGTTACTGTGCCCAGAGTTCCTTTCCTTTTCCTCCATCTTCTTCTCTCCTCTGTGTATGGCATTCCTGACACTTCCTTCTTCTCCACTTGTGCTTCATGATGTCTGAAACAGAGAGAGAGAGCACAAGGCGTGTGTAAGTGAGAACCGACAATGCCACGTGCCGCACGCAAACTCAGTGTAAGCTACTGATACACTGTTCTTTTCCGCACATGCAGACAGTCTGGATATTTAGGTCCAAGACAGTTCTTTGTGGTCCTCAGACACTTCTACAAGCATTTCCCCCTCCTCCCAAGCTGCACTGGGTGAGAAAACTACTGGGCCCATTCCCCTCTAAAGCCACAATCTCCAGATTTCCCCTTGACAATTATTTCACCAGGCAGCCTCCATACAAAATCAAGAGGAATTAAATGATGAAGGGGGGTAAGGAGTTAATTGACAAGTATTCCTAAATCAATGTGACAAGGTATACTGCCTGGAATGACTTAGTCCAAAAGAGCCCCGGAAACTCCCTTTCGGATCTTACCACCAATAGCATGTCAGGTCTCCAAGAGTCCAAGAAGTGAGTAGAAAGCAGGAGACTTGGCTGCAGAATTCCAGGCAAGTTGGAAGTGCTGTTGGAAGGGCCGGAACTCTGGACACAGTCTCATGGGGGCGCCAGAAATAGTAGCAGATGAGACCTGTACCCTGTTTACAGGGTGCTCATTCAGGGCAGTGGCTGCATTTGCCCAAGTGCCAAGAGACTAGAGGGCAAAGACCGGATCCCTGATTACAGGGCGGTCGTTGGCAGCAGGCTGTGAAGACAGCACGAGGCCAAGAGACCCAGAGGGCCTCGGAGACGCACACCCTAGTTACAGGGAGGTCAAGCTGCCCACGTAACGGAAATGATTCTAATTACCCAGATTTCAAAAGCGAGATGCAACCTGTACCCTGATTACAGGGTGGTCGCTGGCATTAGCCAAAGAGGAGAGACCATAACCTGAATTACAGGAAGGTCAATCTGTCAAAGTACCAAAGAGCTCAATATGTCCCATCCTAGAGAGGCTTGTGACATAGACCCTAATTACAGGGTTGTCACGCTGACTAATGGGGCAGAGCACGGCGTAAAGCCAAATGAGCAAGAGGGCAGAGACCCGGACCCCAGATACAGGGCGGTCACATTGCTCAGTTTAACAAAGAGCTCAATGCCCCTCCAAAGACAGGGGGAGGTGACTTGCACCCTGATTACAGGGCAGTCACACTCACCAACCTGCTAACGGAGACCCAAAGGGCCTCGGAGACGCAAACCCTAGTTACAGGGAGGTCAAGCTGCCCATGTTATGGACATGATTCTAATCCCCCAGATTTCAAAAGCGAGATGCAACCTGTACCCTGATTACAGGGTGGTCGTTGGCATTAGCCAAATAGGGAAGACCATAACCTGAATTACAGGAAGGTCAAGCTGTCAAAGTACCAAAGAGCTCGATATGTCCCATCCTCGAGAGGCTTGTGACATAGACCCTAATTACAGGGTTGTCACGCTGACTAATGGGGCAGAGCACGGCGTAAAGCCAAATGAGCAAGAGGGCAGAGACCCGGACCCCAGATACAGGGCGGTCACATTGCTCAGTTTAACAAAGAGCTCAATGCCCCTCCAAAGACAGTGGGAGGTGACTTGCACCCTGATTACAGGGCAGTCACCCTCAATAGCCAGATAACGGAGCAGAATGTCAAAATGACACAATAGCACAGACCGGGACCCAGCTTACAGGGCGGTCACGCTGCTCAAGGTATTAAGAGGCTCGAGATTCCCCAACAGTCTAATTACATAACCTGAGGCAATGAGGCTGGTTACTGTGCCCAGAGTTCCTTTCCTTTTCCTCCATCTTCTTCTCTCCTCTGTGTATGGCATTCCTGACACTTCCTTCTTCTCCACTTGTGCTTCATGATGTCTGAAACAGAGAGAGAGAGCACAAGGCGTGTGTAAGTGAGAACCGACAATGCCACGTGCCGCACGCAAACTCAGTGTAAGCTACTGATACACTGTTCTTTTCCGCACATGCAGACAGTCTGGATATTTAGGTCCAAGACAGTTCTTTGTGGTCCTCAGACACTTCTACAAGCATTTCCCCCTCCTCCCAAGCTGCACTGGGTGAGAAAACTACTGGGCCCATTCCCCTCTAAAGCCACAATCTCCAGATTTCCCCTTGACAATTATTTCACCAGGCAGCCTCCATACAAAATCAAGAGGAATTAAATGATGAAGGGGGGTAAGGAGTTAATTGACAAGTATTCCTAAATCAATGTGACAAGGTATACTGCCTGGAATGACTTAGTCCAAAAGAGCCCCGGAAACTCCCTTTCGGATCTTACCACCAATAGCATGTCAGGTCTCCAAGAGTCCAAGAAGTGAGTAGAAAGCAGGAGACTTGGCTGCAGAATTCCAGGCAAGTTGGAAGTGCTGTTGGAAGGGCCGGAACTCTGGACACAGTCTCATGGGGGCGCCAGAAATAGTAGCAGATGAGACCTGTACCCTGTTTACAGGGTGCTCATTCAGGGCAGTGGCTGCATTTGCCCAAGTGCCAAGAGACTAGAGGGCAAAGACCGGATCCCTGATTACAGGGCGGTCGTTGGCAGCAGGCTGTGAAGACAGCACGAGGCCAAGAGACCCAGAGGGCCTCGGAGACGCACACCCTAGTTACAGGGAGGTCAAGCTGCCCACGTAACGGAAATGATTCTAATTACCCAGATTTCAAAAGCGAGATGCAACCTGTACCCTGATTACAGGGTGGTCGCTGGCATTAGCCAAAGAGAAGAGACCATAACCTGAATTACAGGAAGGTCAATCTGTCAAAGTACCAAAGAGCTCAATATGTCCCATCCTAGAGAGGCTTGTGACATAGACCCTAATTACAGGGTTGTCACGCTGACTAATGGGGCAGAGCACGGCGTAAAGCCAAATGAGCAAGAGGGCAGAGACCCGGACCCCAGATACAGGGCGGTCACATTGCTCAGTTTAACAAAGAGCTCAATGCCCCTCCAAAGACAGGGGGAAGTGACTTGCACCCTGATTACAGGGCAGTCACACTCACCAACCTGCTAACGGAGACCCAAAGGGCCTCGGAGACGCAAACCCTAGTTACAGGGAGGTCAAGCTGCCCATGTTATGGACATGATTCTAATCCCCCAGATTTCAAAAGCGAGATGCAACCTGTACCCTGATTACAGGGTGGTCGTTGGCATTAGCCAAATAGGGAAGACCATAACCTGAATTACAGGAAGGTCAAGCTGTCAAAGTACCAAAGAGCTCGATATGTCCCATCCTCGAGAGGCTTGTGACATAGACCCTAATTACAGGGTTGTCACGCTGACTAATGGGGCAGAGCACGGCGTAAAGCCAAATGAGCAAGAGGGCAGAGACCCGGACCCCAGATACAGGGCGGTCACATTGCTCAGTTTAACAAAGAGCTCAATGCCCCTCCAAAGACAGAGGGAGGTGACTTGCACCCTGATTACAGGGCAGTCACCCTCAATAGCCAGATAACGGAGCAGAATGTCAAAATGACACAATAGCACAGACCGGGACCCAGCTTACAGGGCGGTCACGCTGCTCAAGGTATTAATAGGCTCGAGATTCCCCAACAGTCTAATTACATAACCTGAGGCAATGAGGCTGGTTACTGTGCCCAGAGTTCCTTTCCTTTTCCTCCATCTTCTTCTCTCCTCTGTGTATGGCATTCCTGACACTTCCTTCTTCTCCACTTGTGCTTCATGATGTCTGAAACAGAGAGAGAGAGCACAAGGCGTGTGTAAGTGAGAACCGACAATGCCACGTGCCGCACGCAAACTCAGTGTAAGCTACTGATACACTGTTCTTTTCCGCACATGCAGACAGTCTGGATATTTAGGTCCAAGACAGTTCTTTGTGGTCCTCAGACACTTCTACAAGCATTTCCCCCTCCTCCCAAGCTGCACTGGGTGAGAAAACTACTGGGCCCATTCCCCTCTAAAGCCACAATCTCCAGATTTCCCCTTGACAATTATTTCACCAGGCAGCCTCCATACAAAATCAAGAGGAATTAAATGATGAAGGGGGGTAAGGAGTTAATTGACAAGTATTCCTAAATCAATGTGACAAGGTATACTGCCTGGAATGACTTAGTCCAAAAGAGCCCCGGAAACTCCCTTTCGGATCTTACCACCAACAGCATGTCAGGTCTCCAAGAGTCCAAGAAGTGAGTAGAAAGCAGGAGACTTGGCTGCAGAATTCCAGGCAAGTTGGAAGCGCTGTTGGAAGGGCCGGAACTCTGGACACAGTCTCATGAGGGCGCCAGAAATAGTAGCAGATGAGACCTGTACCCTGTTTACAGGGTGCTCATTCAGGGCAGTGGCTGCATTTGCCCAAGTGCCAAGAGACTAGAGGGCAAAGACCGGATCCCTGATTACAGGGCGGTCGTTGGCAGCAGGCTGTGAAGACAGCACGAGGCCAAGAGACCCAGAGGGCCTCGGAGACGCACACCCTAGTTACAGGGAGGTCAAGCTGCCCACGTAACGGAAATGATTCTAATTACCCAGATTTCAAAAGCGAGATGCAACCTGTACCCTGATTACAGGGTGGTCGCTGGCATTAGCCAAAGAGGAGAGACCATAACTTGGATTACAGGAAGGTCAAGCTGTCAAAGTACCAAGGAGCTCGATATGTCCCATCCTAGAGAGGCTTGTGACATAGACCCTAATTACAGGGTTGTCACGCTGACTAATGGGGCAGAGCACGGCGTAAAGCCAAATGAGCAAGAGGGCAGAGACCCGGACCCCAGATACAGGGCGGTCACATTGCTCAATTTAACAAAGAGCTCAATGTCCCTCCAAAGACAGGGGGAGGTGACTTGCACCCTGATTACAGGGCAGTCACACTCACCAACCTGCTAACGGAGACCCAAAGGGCCTCGGAGACGCAAACCCTGGTTACAGGGAGGTCAAGCTGCCCATGTTATGGACATGATTCTAATCCCCCAGATTTCAAAATCGAGATGCAACCTGTACCCTGATTACAGGGTGGTCGCTGGCATTAGCCAAATAGGGGAGACCATAACCTGAATTACAGGAAGGTCAAGCTGTCAAAGTACCAAAGAGCTCGATATGTCCCATCCTCGAGAGGCTTGTGACATAGACCCTAATTACAGGGTTGTCACGCTGACTAATGGGGCAGAGCACGGCGTAAAGCCAAATGAGCAAGAGGGCAGAGACCCGGACCCCAGATACAGGGCGGTCACATTGCTCAGTTTAACAAAGAGCTCAATGCCCCTCCAAAGACAGGGGGAGGTGACTTGCACCCTGATTACAGGGCAGTCACACTCACCAACCTGCTAACGGAGACCCAAAGGGCCTCGGAGACGCAAACCCTGGTTACAGGGAGGTCAAGCTGCCCATGTTATGGACATGATTCTAATCCCCCAGATTTCAAAAGCGAGATGCAACCTGTACCCTGATTACAGGGTGGTCGCTGGCATTAGCCAAATAGGGGAGACCATAACCTGAATTACAGGAAGGTCAAGCTGTCAAAGTACCAAAGAGCTCGATATGTCCCATCCTCGAGAGGCTTGTGACATAGACCCTAATTACAGGGTTGTCACGCTGACTAATGGGGCAGAGCACGGCGTAAAGCCAAATGAGCAAGAGGGCAGAGACCCGGACCCCAGATACAGGGCGGTCACATTGCTCAGTTTAACAAAGAGCTCAATGCCCCTCCAAAGACAGGGGGAGGTGACTTGCACCCTGATTACAGGGCAGTCACACTCACCAACCTGCTAACGGAGACCCAAAGGGCCTCGGAGACGCAAACCCTAGTTACAGGGAGGTCAAGCTGCCCATGTTATGGACATGATTCTAATCCCCCAGATTTCAAAAGCGAGATGCAACCTGTACCCTGATTACAGGGTGGTCGTTGGCATTAGCCAAATAGGGAAGACCATAACCTGAATTACAGGAAGGTCAAGCTGTCAAAGTACCAAAGAGCTCGATATGTCCCATCCTCGAGAGGCTTGTGACATAGACCCTAATTACAGGGTTGTCACGCTGACTAATGGGGCAGAGCACGGCGTAAAGCCAAATGAGCAAGAGGGCAGAGACCCGGACCCCAGATACAGGGCGGTCACATTGCTCAGTTTAACAAAGAGCTCAATGCCCCTCCAAAGACAGAGGGAGGTGACTTGCACCCTGATTACAGGGCAGTCACCCTCAATAGCCAGATAACGGAGCAGAATGTCAAAATGACACAATAGCACAGACCGGGACCCAGCTTACAGGGCGGTCACGCTGCTCAAGTTATTAATAGGCTCGAGATTCCCCAACAGTCTAATTACATAACCTGAGGCAATGAGGCTGGTTACTGTGCCCAGAGTTCCTTTCCTTTTCCTCCATCTTCTTCTCTCCTCTGTGTATGGCATTCCTGACACTTCCTTCTTCTCCACTTGTGCTTCATGATGTCTGAAACAGAGAGAGAGAGCACAAGGCGTGTGTAAGTGAGAACCGACAATGCCACGTGCCGCACGCAAACTCAGTGTAAGCTACTGATACACTGTTCTTTTCCGCACATGCAGACAGTCTGGATATTTAGGTCCAAGACAGTTCTTTGTGGTCCTCAGACACTTCCACAAGCATTTCCCCCTCCTCCCAAGCTGCACTGGGTGAGAAAACTACTGTGCCCATTCCCCTCTAAAGCCACAATCTCCAGATTTCCCCTTGACAATTATTTCACCAGGCAGCCTCCATACAAAATCAAGAGGAATTAAATGATGAAGGGGGGTAAGGAGTTAATTGGCAAGTATTCCTAAATCAATGTGACAAGGTATACTGCCTGGAATGACTTAGTCCAAAAGAGCCCCGGACACTCCCTTTCGGATCTTACCACCAATAGCATGTCAGGTCTCCAAGAGTCCAAGAAGTGAGTAGAAAGCAGGAAACTTGGCTGCAGAATTCCAGGCAAGTTGGAAGTGCTGTTGGAAGGGCCGGAACTCTGGACACAGTCTCATGGGGGCGCCAGAAATAGTAGCAGATGAGACCTGTACCCTGTTTACAGGGTGCTCATTCAGGGCAGTGGCTGCATTTGGCCAAGTGCTAAGAGACTAGAGGGCAAAGACTGGATCCCTGATTACAGGGCGGTCGTTGGCAGCAGGCTGTGAAGACAGCACGAGGCCAAGAGACCCAGAGGGCCTCGGAGACGCACACCCTAGTTACAGGGAGGTCAAGCTGCCCAATTAACGGAAATGATTCTAATTACCCAGATTTCAAAAGCGAGATGCAACCTGTACCCTGATTACAGGGTGGTCGCTGGCATTAGCCAAAGAGGAGAGACCATAACCTGAATTACAGGAAGGTCAATCTGTCAAAGTACCAAAGAGCTCAATATGTCCCATCCTAGAGAGGCTTGTGACATAGACCCTAATTACAGGGTTGTCACGCTGACTAATGGGGCAGAGCACGGCGTAAAGCCAAATGAGCAAGAGGGCAGAGACCCGGACCCCAGATACAGGGCGGTCACATTGCTCAGTTTAACAAAGAGCTCAATGCCCCTCCAAAGACAGGGGGAGGTGACTTGCACCCTGATTACAGGGCAGTCACACTCACCAACCTGCTAACGGAGACCCAAAGGGCCTCGGAGACGCAAACCCTAGTTACAGGGAGGTCAAGCTGCCCATGTTATGGACATGATTCTAATCCCCCAGATTTCAAAAGCGAGATGCAACCTGTACCCTGATTACAGGGTGGTCGTTGGCATTAGCCAAATAGGGAAGACCATAACCTGAATTACAGGAAGGTCAAGCTGTCAAAGTACCAAAGAGCTCGATATGTCCCATCCTCGAGAGGCTTGTGACATAGACCCTAATTACAGGGTTGTCACGCTGACTAATGGGGCAGAGCACGGCGTAAAGCCAAATGAGCAAGAGGGCAGAGACCCGGACCCCAGATACAGGGCGGTCACATTGCTCAGTTTAACAAAGAGCTCAATGCCCCTCCAAAGACAGAGGGAGGTGACTTGCACCCTGATTACAGGGCAGTCACCCTCAATAGCCAGATAACGGAGCAGAATGTCAAAATGACACAATAGCACAGACCGGGACCCAGCTTACAGGGCGGTCACGCTGCTCAAGGTATTAAGAGGCTCGAGATTCCCCTACAGTCTAATTACATAACCTGAGGCAATGAGGCTGGTTACTGTGCCCAGAGTTCCTTTCCTTTTCCTCCATCTTCTTCTCTCCTCTGTGTATGGCATTCCTGACACTTCCTTCTTCTCCACTTGTGCTTCATGATGTCTGAAACAGAGAGAGAGAGCACAAGGCGTGTGTAAGTGAGAACCGACAATGCCACGTGCCGCACGCAAACTCAGTGTAAGCTACTGATACACTGTTCTTTTCCGCACATGCAGACAGTCTGGATATTTAGGTCCAAGACAGTTCTTTGTGGTCCTCAGACACTTCTACAAGCATTTCCCCCTCCTCCCAAGCTGCACTGGGTGAGAAAACTACTGGGCCCATTCCCCTCTAAAGCCACAATCTCCAGATTTCCCCTTGACAATTATTTCACCAGGCAGCCTCCATACAAAATCAAGAGGAATTAAATGATGAAGGGGGGTAAGGAGTTAATTGACAAGTATTCCTAAATCAATGTGACAAGGTATACTGCCTGGAATGACTTAGTCCAAAAGAGCCCCGGAAACTCCCTTTCGGATCTTACCACCAACAGCATGTCAGGTCTCCAAGAGTCCAAGAAGTGAGTAGAAAGCAGGAGACTTGGCTGCAGAATTCCAGGCAAGTTGGAAGCGCTGTTGGAAGGGCCGGAACTCTGGACACAGTCTCATGAGGGCGCCAGAAATAGTAGCAGATGAGACCTGTACCCTGTTTACAGGGTGCTCATTCAGGGCAGTGGCTGCATTTGCCCAAGTGCCAAGAGACTAGAGGGCAAAGACCGGATCCCTGATTACAGGGCGGTCGTTGGCAGCAGGCTGTGAAGACAGCACGAGGCCAAGAGACCCAGAGGGCCTCGGAGACGCACACCCTAGTTACAGGGAGGTCAAGCTGCCCACGTAACGGAAATGATTCTAATTACCCAGATTTCAAAAGCGAGATGCAACCTGTACCCTGATTACAGGGTGGTCGCTGGCATTAGCCAAAGAGGAGAGACCATAACCTGAATTACAGGAAGGTCAATCTGTCAAAGTACCAAAGAGCTCAATATGTCCCATCCTAGAGAGGCTTGTGACATAGACCCTAATTACAGGGTTGTCACGCTGACTAATGGGGCAGAGCACGGCGTAAAGCCAAATGAGCAAGAGGGCAGAGACCCGGACCCCAGATACAGGGCGGTCACATTGCTCAGTTTAACAAAGAGCTCAATGCCCCTCCAAAGACAGGGGGAGGTGACTTGCACCCTGATTACAGGGCAGTCACACTCACCAACCTGCTAACGGAGACCCAAAGGGCCTCGGAGACGCAAACCCTAGTTACAGGGAGGTCAAGCTGCCCATGTTATGGACATGATTCTAATCCCCCAGATTTCAAAAGCGAGATGCAACCTGTACCCTGATTACAGGGTGGTCGTTGGCATTAGCCAAATAGGGAAGACCATAACCTGAATTACAGGAAGGTCAAGCTGTCAAAGTACCAAAGAGCTCGATATGTCCCATCCTCGAGAGGCTTGTGACATAGACCTTAATTACAGGGTTGTCACGCTGACTAATGGGGCAGAGCACGGCGTAAAGCCAAATGAGCAAGAGGGCAGAGACCCGGACCCCAGATACAGGGCGGTCACATTGCTCAGTTTAACAAAGAGCTCAATGCCCCTCCAAAGACAGAGGGAGGTGACTTGCACCCTGATTACAGGGCAGTCACCCTCAATAGCCAGATAACGGAGCAGAATGTCAAAACGACACAATAGCAGAGACCGGGACCCAGCTTACAGGGCGGTCACGCTGCTCAAGTTATTAAGAGGCTCGAGATTCCCCTACAGTCTAATTACATGACCTGAGGCAATGAGGCTGGTTACTGTGCCCAGAGTTCCTTTCCTTTTCCTCCATCTTCTTCTCTCCTCTGTGTATGGCATTCCTGACACTTCCTTCTTCTCCACTTGTGCTTCATGATGTCTGAAACAGAGAGAGAGAGCACAAGGCGTGTGTAAGTGAGAACCGACAATGCCACGTGCCGCACGCAAACTCAGTGTAAGCTACTGATACACTGTTCTTTTCCGCACATGCAGACAGTCTGGATATTTAGGTCCAAGACAGTTCTTTGTGGTCCTCAGACACTTCTACAAGCATTTCCCCCTCCTCCCAAGCTGCACTGGGTGAGAAAACTACTGGGCCCATTCCCCTCTAAAGCCACAATCTCCAGATTTCCCCTTGACAATTATTTCACCAGGCAGCCTCCATACAAAATCAAGAGGAATTAAATGATGAAGGGGGGTAAGGAGTTAATTGACAAGTATTCCTAAATCAATGTGACAAGGTATACTGCCTGGAATGACTTAGTCCAAAAGAGCCCCGGACACTCCCTTTCGGATCTTACCACCAATAGCATGTCAGGTCTCCAAGAGTCCAAGAAGTGAGTAGAAAGCAGGAGACTTGGCTGCAGAATTCCAGGCAAGTTGGAAGCGCTGTTGGAAGGGCCGGAACTCTGGACACAGTGTCATGAGGGCGCCAGAAATAGTAGCAGATGAGACCTGTACCCTGTTTACAGGGTGCTCATTCAGGGCAGTGGCTGCATTTGGCCAAGTGCCAAGAGACTAGAGGGCAAAGACCGGATCCCTGATTACAGGGCGGTCGTTGGCAGCAGGCTGTGAAGACAGCACGAGGCCAAGAGACCCAGAGGGCCTCGGAGACGCACACCCTAGTTACAGGGAGGACAAGCTGCCCACGTAACGGAAATGATTCTAATTACCCAGATTTCAAAAGCGAGATGCAACCTGTACCCTGATTACAGGGTGGTCGCTGGCATTAGCCAAAGAGGAGAGACCATAACCTGAATTACAGGAAGGTCAATCTGTCAAAGTACCAAAGAGCTCAATATGTCCCGTCCTAGAGAGGCTTGTGACATAGACCCTAATTACAGGGTTGTCACGCTGACTAATGGGGCAGAGCACGGCGTAAAGCCAAATGAGCAAGAGGGCAGAGACCCGGACCCCAGATACAGGGCGGTCACATTGCTCAGTTTAACAAAGAGCTCAATGCCCCTCCAAAGACAGAGGGAGGTGACTTGCACCCTGATTACAGGGCAGTCACCCTCAATAGCCAGATAACGGAGCAGAATGTCAAAACGACACAATAGCACAGACCGGGACCCAGCTTACAGGGCGGTCACGCTGCTCAAGGTATTAAGAGGCTCGAGATTCCCCTACAGTCTAATTACATGACCTGAGGCAATGAGGCTGGTTACTGTGCCCAGAGTTCCTTTCCTTTTCCTCCATCTTCTTCTCTCCTCTGTGTATGGCATTCCTGACACTTCCTTCTTCTCCACTTGTGCTTCATGATGTCTGAAACAGAGAGAGAGAGCACAAGCCGTTTCTAAGTGAGAACCGACAATGCCACGTGCCGCACGCAAACTCAGTGTAAGCTACTGATACACTGTTCTTTTCCGCACATGCAGACAGTCTGGATATTTAGGTCCAAGACAGTTCTTTGTGGTCCTCAGACACTTCTACAAGCATTTCCCCCTCCTCCCAAGCTGCACTGGGTGAGAAAACTACTGTGCCCATTCCCCTCTAAAGCCACAATCTCCAGATTTCCCCTTGACAATTATTTCACCAGGCAGCCTCCATACAAAATCAAGAGGAATTAAATGATGAAGGGGGGTAAGGAGTTAATTGACAAGTATTCCTAAATCAATGTGACAAGGTATCCTGCCTGGAATGACTTAGTCGAAAAGAGCCCCGGACACTCCCTTTTAGATCTTACCACCAATAGCATGTCAGGTCTCCAAGAGTCCAAGAAGTGAGTAGAAAACAGGAGACTTGGCTGCAGAATTCCAGGCAAGTTGGAAGCGCTGTTGGAAGGGCCGGAACTCTGGACACAGTGTCATGAGGGCGCCAGAAATAGTAGCAGATGAGACCTGTACCCTGTTTACAGGGTGCTCATTCAGGGCAGTGGCTGCATTTGGCCAAGTGCCAAGAGACTAGAGGGCAAAGACCGGATCCCTGATTACAGGGCGGTCGTTGGCAGCAGGCTGTGAAGACAGCACGAGGCCAAGAGACCCAGAGGGCCTCGGAGACGCACACCCTAGTTACAGGGAGGTCAAGCTGCCCACGTAACGGAAATGATTCTAATTACCCAGATTTCAAAAGCGAGATGCAACCTGTACCCTGATTACAGGGTGGTCACTGGCATTAGCCAAATAGGGGAGACCATAACCTGAATTACAGGAAGGTCAAGCTGTCAAAGTACCAAAGAGCTCGATATGTCCCATCCTAGAGAGGCTTGTGACATAGACCCTAATTACAGGGTTGTCACGCTGACTAATGGGGCAGAGCACGGCGTAAAGCCAAATGAGCAAGAGGGCAGAGACCCGGACCCCAGATACAGGGCAGTCACATTGCTCAGTTTAACAAAGAGCTCAATGCCCCTCCAAAGACAGGGGGAGGTGACTTGCACCCTGATTACAGGGCAGTCACACTCACCAACCTGCTAACGGAGACCCAAAGGGCCTCGGAGACGCAAACCCTGGTTACAGGGAGGTCAAGCTGCCCATGTTATGGACATGATTCTAATCCCCCAGATTTCAAAAGCGAGATGCAACCTGTACCCTGATTACAGGGTGGTCGCTGGCATTAGCCAAATAGGGGAGACCATAACCTGAATTACAGGAAGGTCAAGCTGTCAAAGTACCAAAGAGCTCGATATGTCCCATCCTCGAGAGGCTTGTGACATAGACCCTAATTACAGGGTTGTCACGCTGACTAATGGGGCAGAGCACGGCGTAAAGCCAAATGAGCAAGAGGGCAGAGACCCGGACCCCAGATACAGGGCGGTCACATTGCTCAGTTTAACAAAGAGCTCAATGCCCCTCCAAAGACAGAGGGAGGTGACTTGCACCCCGATTACAGGGTAGTCACACTCACCAACATGCTAACTGAGACCCAAAGGGCCTTGCTGACGCAAACCCTAGTTACAGGGAGGTCAAGCTGCCCATGTTATGGACATGATTCTAATCCCCCATATTTCAAAAGCGAGATGCAACCTGTACCCTGATTACAGGGTGGTCGTTAGCATTAGCCAAATAGGGGAGACCATAACCTGAATTACGGGAAGGTCAAGCTGTCAAAGTACCAAAGAGCTCAATATGTCCCATCCTAGAGAGGCTTGTGACATAGACCCTAATTACAGGGTTGTCACGCTGACTAATGGGGCAGAGCACGGCGTAAAGCCAAATGAGCAAGAGGGCAGAGACCCAGACCCCAGATACAGGGTGGTCACATTGCTCAGTTTAACAAAGAGCTCAATGCCCCTCCAAAGACAGGGGGAGGTGACTGGCATTCTGATTACAGGGCAGTCACTCACAGTAGCCAGATAACCCAGCAGAATGTCAAAAGGACACAATGGCACAGACCGGGACCCAGCTTACAGGGCGGTCAGTCTTCGTAGGTTTCCACATAAATCGATACCCCCCAGAAGAGAGAGAGACTCAGTCTCTCCCCTACTTACAAAATGCGGCCTTCCAGCAACCTGCTGATGTGGCATGCTGTCAAGAGAATGAAGGGCAGGTACCAAAATCCTTGTTACAGAGTGGTCATATTGTCCAGGTTCTAGCACATGCTTTACTTCCTTTGACCTAAATCACGCTCATTAAAGGCCATTCATTGCCATCAACCCACTAATAGGAATTCAACCTAAAGAAAGCAGAAGTGGAGAGAGATTCTCCTATGCACTAAAAGATGATATCTGAGCTTTTACTGTTCCCTTTTGTGGGGAGGAGGAGGATAAATATATTAATACACATTCAGCTCTTTTTCCAATTCTGAGGAGAGTAAAGAAAAAGCACTGCAGTGATTTAACTGAAAGAACTCAAAATAAATAAATAAATAAATACAGATGTTCACACCCATTTGTATCACATGCACTCACATACACATACATACAAAAGAAAGGGGGACTTCCCAGAACAGAAAGAGAGCTCACTGCAATAGGTCACTTGACCCACAGTGTTAAACTTGACCAATCTTCCTCCCCTCCAAAAAAAAGGGAAAAGGCATAAGACCTGGATCCTTCTTACAGGGGGGTCATACTATTCAAGGGATTAAAAGGCTTGAGATCCCCATACAGTGTAATAAGATGACTGGAGGCCTGATTACAGGCAGTTTACTGTGTCCAGAGTCCCTTTCCTTTGCCTCCAGCTTCAGTGACTTCTCTTCTTTCTTCCCCTTGGCTTGACATTCCTCAACCTTTCTTCTTGTCCACTTGTGTTTGAAGATGCCTGAAACAGAGAGAGGGAGCACAGAAGCATGTGTTAGTCAGACACCCTTACAACAACTCCACAACTCTCAGATAAGATTTTTCCCTCCTGAGTCAGAAAAGTACCAAATCTTTCGCGCTGAGCTCCTCCTCCTGCATCACCTCAGCCATTCCGGCCCACCCCTTCAGAGACACCTCAGCGTTTCCCGCCCAGGCTCTGACCCACCCCATTCAGAGTCACCAGAGCCTTTCCTGCCCCAGCTCCAACCCACCCTTTCAGAGTCACCTGAGCCTTTCCCACCCTGGCTCTGATCCCACCCACTTCAGAGTCACCTCAGCCTTTCCAGCCCATGCTCTGACTCCCCTTCCCCAACCACTTCAGATTCACCTCTGTGTTTCCCATCCAGGCTCTCACCCCGCGCCCCCCCGCCCCGCAGTTCAGAGTCACCTCAGTGTTTTCTTGCCCAGGCTCTGACACCTCCCACTCTTCAGAATCACCACAACATTTCCCGCCCAGGCTCCGACCCCTCCTCCCCTTAGGGTCACCTCAGCATTTCCCGCCCAGGCTCTGACCCACCCCATTCTGAGTCACCACAGCCTTTTCTGCCCCAGCTCCAACCCACCCTTTCAGAGTCACCTGAGCTTTTCCCAACCTGGCTCTGACCCACCCACTTCAGAGTCACCTCAGCCTTTCCCGCTCAGGCTCTGACACAGCCCCTTCAGAGTCACCTCAGCCTTTCCCGCCCAGGATCCCACCTCCCCACCCCCTTAGGGTCACCTCAGCGTTTCCCGCCCAAGTGCTGGACTCTTCCTTCTCTGCCACCTCAGACTTTCCTGCCCAGGCTCCGACCCCCGACTCTTTCGGAGTTACCTCAGCCTTTCCAGCCAATGCTCCGACCTCACCCCCCTTCAGAGTCACCACAGACTTTCCCACCCAGGCTCTGACTCCCGCTCCCCAACCACTTCAGTTTCACCTCAGTTTTTCCCATCCAGACTCTCACTGCCCCCCCCCACCGCTGTTCAGAGTCACCTCAGTGTTTTCTTGCCGAGGCTCTGACACCTCCCCCTCTTCAGAATCACCACAGCATTTCCCGCCCAGGCTCCAACCTCTCCACCCTCTTAGGGTCACCTCAGCTTTTCCCACCCAGGCTCTGACCCAGCCCCTTCAGAGTCACCTCAGCCTTTCCAGCCCACACTCTGACACCTCCCCCTCTTCAGAATCACCACAGCATTTCCCGCCCAGGCTCCCACCTCCCCACTCCCTTAGGGTCACCTCAGCGTTTCCCGCCCAAATGCTGGACTCCTCCTCCTCTGCCACCACAGACTTTCCCACCCAGGCTGTGACCCCCACTCCCCAACCACTTCAGATTCACCTCTGTGTTTCCCATCCAGCTCTCACGCCCCCAGACCCAGTTCAGAGTCACCTCAGTGTTTTCCCGCCCAGGCTCTGACTCCCCCCCTCCCCTACCACTTCATTTTCACCTCAGTTTTTCGCATCCAGGCTCTCACCGCCCCCGCTCCCCCCCCCTGTGCCGTTCAGTGTCACCTCAGTGTTTTCTTGCCCAGGCTCTGACACCTCTCCCTCTTCAGAATCACCACAGCATTTCCTGCCCAGGCTCCAACCTCTCCACCCTCTTAGGGTCACCTCAGCTTTTCCCACCCAGGCTCTGACCCAGCCCCTTCAGAGTCACCTCAGCCTTTCCAGCCCACGCTCTGACACCTCCCCCTCTTCAGAATCACCACAGCATTTCCCGCCCAGGCTCCCACCTCCCCTCAGTGTTTCCCGCCCAAATGCTGGACTCCTCCTCCTCAGCCACCTCAGACTTTTCTGCCCAGACTCCAGGTTCCTGCTCTGGTGGTACCCAGGCTCTGACCTCCCGCCTTCAGAGACACCTCAGACTTTCCCGCCCAGGCTCTGACCCCACCCCCCTTCAGAGTCACCACAGATTTTCCCATCCAGGCTCTGCAACCCCCCGCAATTCATAGTCACCTCAGCCTTTCCAGCCCACGCTCTGACACCTCCCCCTCTTCAGAATCACCACAGCATTTCCCGCCCAGGCTCCCACCTCCCCACTCCCTTGGAGTCACCTCAGCCTTTCCCGCCAATGCTCTGACCTCACCCCCCTTCAGAGTCACCACAGACTTTCCTGCCCAGGCTGTGACCCCCACACCCCAACCATTTCAGATTCACCTCAGTGTTTCCCATCCAGCTCTAACCGCCCCCCCCCGTCCCCAGTTCAGAGTCACCTCAGTGTTTTCTTGCCCAGGCTCCGACCCCTCCCCCCCTTAGGGTCACCTCACCATTTCCCGCCCAGGCAATGACCCACCCCATTCTGAGTCACCACAGCCTTTTCTGCCCCGGCTCCAACCCACCCTTTCAGAGTCACCTGAGCTTTTCCCAACCTGGCTCTGACCCACCCACTTCAGAGTCACCTCAGCCTTTCCCGCTCAGGCTCTGACACAGCCCCTTCAGAGTCACCTCAGCCTTTCCCGCCCAGACTCTGACCCAGCCCCTTCAGAGTCACCTCAGCCTTTCCAGCCCAGGCTCTGACACCTCCCCCTCTTCAGAATCACCACAGCATTTCTCGCCCAGGGTCCCACCTCCCCACTCCCTTAGGGTCACCTCAGCGTTTCCCGCCCAAGTGCTGGACTCTTCCTCCTCTGCCACCTCAGACTTTCCTGCCCAGGCTCCGACCCCCGACTCTTTCAGAGTTACCTCAGCCTTTCCAGCCAATGCTCCGACCTCACCCCCCTTCAGAGTCACCACAGACTTTCCCACCCAGGTTCTGACTCCCGCTTCCCAACCACTTCAGTTTCACCTCAGTTTTTCCCATCCAGACTCTCACTGCCCCCCCCCCCACCGCTGTTCAGAGTCACCTCAGCTTTTCCCACCCAGGCTCTGACCCAGCCCCTTCAGAGTCACCTCAGCCTTTCCAGCCCACACTCTGACACCTCCCCCTCTTCAGAATCACCACAGCATTTCCCGCCCAGGCTCCAACCTCTCCACCCTCTTAGGGTCACCTCAGCTTTTCCCACCCAGGCTCTGACCCAGCCCCTTCAGAGTCACCTCAGCCTTTCCAGCCCACGCTCTGACACCTCCCCCTCTTCAGAATCACCACAGCATTTCCCGCCCAGGCTCCCACCTCCCCACTCCCTTAGGGTCACCTCAGCGTTTCCCGCCCAAATGCTGGACTTCTCCTCCTCTGCCACCTCAGACTTTCCTGCCCAGGCTCCGACCCCCAACTCTTTCGGAGTTACCTCAGCCTTTCCCGCCAATGCTCTGACCTCACCCCCCTTCAGAGTCACCACAGACTTTCCCACCCAGGCTCTGACTCCCCCTCCCCTACCACTTCATTTTCACCTCAGTTTTTCGCATCCAGGCTCTCACCGCCCCCGCTCCCGCCCCCCGCGCCGTTCAGTGTCACCTCAGTGTTTTCTTGCCCAGGCTCTGACACCTCCACCCTCTTCAGAATCACCACAGCATTTCCTGCCCAGGCTCCAACCTCTCCACCCTCTTAGGGTCACCTCAGCTTTTCCCACCCAGGCTCTGACCCAGCCCCTTCAGAGTCACCTCAGCCTTTCCAGCCCACGCTCTGACACCTCCCCCTCTTCAGAATCACCACAGCATTTCCCGCCCAGGCTCCCACCTCCCCTCAGTGTTTCCCGCCCAAATGCTGGACTCCTCCTCCTCAGCCACCTCAGACTTTTCTGCCCAGACTCCAGGTTCCTGCTCTGGTGGTACCCAGGCTCTGACCTCCCGCCTTCAGAGACACCTCAGACTTTCCCGCCCAGGCTCTGACCCCACCCCCCTTCAGAGTCACCACAGATTTTCCCATCCAGGCTCTGCAACCCCCCACAATTCATAGTCACCTCAGCCTTTCCAGCCCACGCTCTGACACCTCCCCCTCTTCAGAATCACCACAGCATTTCCCGCCCAGGCTCCCATCTCCCCACTCCCTTGGGGTCACCTCAGCATTTCCCGCCCAGGCTCTGACCCACCCCATTCTGAGTCACCACAGCCTTTTCTGCCCCGGCTCCAACCCACCCTTTCAGAGTCACCTGAGCTTTTCCCAACCTGGCTCTGACCCACCCACTTCAGAGTCACCTCAGCCTTTCCCGCTCAGGCTCTGACACAGCCCCTTCAGAGTCACCTCAGCCTTTCCCGCCCAGGCTCTGACCCAGCCCCTTCAGAGTCACCTCAGCCTTTCCAGCCCAGGCTCTGACACCTCCCCCTCTTCAGAATCACCACAGCATTTCCCGCCCAGGGTCCCACCTCCCCACTCCCTTGGGGTCACCTCAGCGTTTCCCGCCCAAATGCTGGACTCCTTCTCCTGTGCCACCTCAGACTTTCCTGCCCAGGCTCCGATCCCCGACTCTTTCGGAGTTACCTCAGCCTTTACCGCCAATGCTCCGACCTCACCCCCCTTCAGTGTCACCACAGACTTTCCCGCCCAGGCTGTGACCCCCACTCCCCAACCACTTCAGATTCACGTCAGTGTTTCCCATCCAGCTCTCACCTCCCCATCCCCAGTTCAGAGTCACCTCAGCGTTTCCCGCCCAGGCTCTGACCCACCCCCTTCAGAGACACCACAGCCTTTATGTTTATGTTTATGTAACTTTAGCATCCTCATAGCCAAGATGGAGTCTGCTCTGCAGGCAGCTCTGACCAAGAAAAGGGCCATGCGGGAACGCAGCAGGGAAAGATCCTTCTACCCCAGGGGCATCTGTTCCAACCCCCCCAGAGTGAACACACACACACACACACACCCCGGAAGAATATTGGAAAGGGAAATATTTGTTTCCACAGGGATGAAAGGAGAAAAATAACAGGGGGAAAGATGTGGGAAGCAGTAAGACAGGATTTCATTCATTACAAGGCCCCACTAGTATCACAGTCGGAAAGAACTGGGGGGAGAACGGTAATTCTATTTTGTAGAGGAGTTTGCTATTTCAAAATCAGATTTCATTCTGATTTGGAATCATATTCAAAAATTTTGAAATTCTGTGTGAAATGGAATTGCTGATCTCCACTGAGCTCTAAAGCAGCCTTGTAGGCTGCCCCAGAGCTGGAGACCCTTGGAGCCTTACAAGACCTAGCTCCACAGTAGCACACCTGGTGGGCTGTCCTGGAGCCATGGACCCTAAGAGCCCTACCTGGCGAGGAGTCACGAGCCTGGCAGCTGGGGCTCCCGCAACTTTCAGGCTCCCAGCTTCCCATCAGCCCACCAGACAGGCAGCTGAGGAGCTGGGAGCCTGGAAACCCAGGTTCCCCAGCAGCGTGCCACATGGTCTTTCAAGGAGCCCGGCAGCTGAGCAGTCAGGAAGCCAAGTAAGTTTCTGATGGAATTCTGCCTGGCCGGCAAAGTTCCATTGGAAACATGCTTGGTTTCTGGTGGATTCTGTCAGAATTGACACAGTCCTGCAGTGTGTTTCAATTTCAACAAAAGAGCAAACTCTGACAATTATTTTTTTCTAACAAGCTCCGCTAATTAGCAGTGGAGAGCAACACGACACAATAGTTTTAAACAATAAGGCCATTATAGACAAATCAAACAGCAGGGAAGATCGTTTTTAAATAGGCAGAAGGTATGGTAATTATTCAGTGGAAATGCAACCTGCACCAATGCAGTCTTTGAGAGGTTTAACCAACTTTACACCAGGTTAACTAGCAGCAATCTATTCTATTGAATAGTCAGTCCTGACAGATCTTTTGTTTAGCTGTGGAAGCCCTTTCTTTTTCCAGGTACGCATGATGACTCTGGCTGAGGTATGCTAGAATGGTACTTTGCTGAATTAGAGCCCTCATCATCATACCATCGGGTTTCAGGTCTCTCATAGCGTGCCATTCATCCTCTAAGAAGGAAGAAGCCAGTGCACCTGCGACTCATCGGCTGCCTCTGAATTGGGTTTAAGTGAAGGGGGAAAGGGGCATGTCAGAGTACCTGTAAACAGAGAAAAGACGACTATTGAATCTATTGAAGTCATGGAGTTCCCCTAGTGTAACTGCAGCTGCTGCACACTTCTTCACAGGCTTTTTCTACAGCAGGCGAACAATCACCTAATATTGAGTATTTGCTTTCCAAGTTTCCCACTTTTGAATAATAAATCATAGGACAAGAGTAATAAATAAAGAGCACATCCCCATGCATATTTCAATGGAACAAAAAGCACCTGGTATAGGAGAAATGAATTAACAAATGCAAAGAGAGAGAGGCTGTTTTAATTCATTATTCACAAGACAGTTTTCTTCACAGCATTAGCAAAATTAATGCCTACCTAGTGAATTATATCTTCATGCACTCTACTAAAGTTAATCTCTAGTTCTCTCCCATCCCTATGGAATCTCATTTTTAGTAAAAATTCTGTTTAGTGCTTTTCTTCAGTAGATCTCAAAATACTTTACAAATGAGGTCAGTACAATCATCTCCCCTCCCCCACTTTTTTTTTAAATGGAGGGGGACACTGGCCCAGGGAGGCAAAGTGACCACCAAGTGACCCAAGGACTACCAGTGACCCAGGTGCAGAGCCAGTAATAGAAACCAGGTCGCCTGAATCCCAGGCCAGTGTTCTAAACTACTAGACCACACTACCTCACGTGTATTAGCATATTGGGTCTCAATATGCTAATAGGACGCAAACCCTAGTTACAGGGAGGTCAACAATTGTTGAAATCTCCAGATGCGTTGCTTCCTTTGATGTGAGCTAGATCCAGTAATGCTTGGTATATGAGCAGGCTTGACTCAGGAGACTTCCCTGGATTTACTTTCCTTTTCAAATCCTATACCTTTTTCTTTTCTAGCATGGTTGGCCCTTTTTTTCGGTATCTGTGGTATTGCTGGCTGTGAAATGGGTGTCACTTTTATGAGCTAATCTGTGGAGGGGCAGTTCTAGTACTTTTTAAGACAGTAGAGATTTCTCTTTCCTACCAATAAACCCTACCACAGCTTTATCCAGTGACTCTCAGAACAGTCTAACTCACAACAGTAGTCAGCCGTTTATGATTGGAATCCATGTTCAATGAATGCTACCACCATGTTTGTTTAAGAACTGATATTAGATGCCATAGAAAAAACATTGTGAATAACAGCATTGAGAGAAGTGTCCATGACAAGTGATTCTGCTAATGGAATATTATGTACCAGTTTTGTAAAGTCTCTTTTTCCCCCCCCAAGTAGTTTATGTTTACAGCTCATCTGTGCATGCTAGGGCCATTTTTCTAAGTTTCCTATGGCATTCAGCACTGTAGTAACTTCCATACATTAATGAATTGTCCAAGATCACATAGGAAATCTGAAGCAGAGCTCTGAACACAACCCCAGATCTCCTAAGTCCCAATCCAGTGCCTTAGCCATAAATACATCATTTCTTCAAGTTGGTAAAACACCTAGAAGCTGATGTGGCTTTTATGGCCAGTACCCATCAGCCTCCTTTATCAGAAACTCCCCTTCTGATGGAGTTACAGTATCTGTTAAGTGTGCATGACAGTAGTGTTCACAGATTCTAGACTGGACTGGGACCTCACTGCATTTGTATAGCACTAAGCATAAAGCAAAAATGGTTCCTTCCCCCACGGGTTTTAAATCTGCTGTTGCAGCTATCTTAAGTACTGTTGTAAACTGCTTTTTAAGAAACACCCATTCTGCTTTTATAAATTTCTTTGAGCGATGAAGATAGGAACAGATCTCATACCTTGTTTACTTCTGAGGGGAAGTACTTCCTGGGCAATTGAGCTTCCCCCACCCCCTTATCTCTATCCTGAACTGTTGTGTTCAGTGAGTTAACTACCCCATGTACCATTATAGACAAGAACTGAACTGAGAATAGCATCTCTCATGCTTTCACCTCTTCATCCTCATAGGCTGATTGTACCAGCTCCCCTTCCTCTCAATACGATATACCAGATTTTTCAGAAAATTCCCATTCATATATCCATATTTTAAGAATAAGGCTTTGCCTTCTGGAGAATCAGAGTTTAGATACTGACTCTGCTTTGATTTAGAGATATCCTGGTGCTTCTTTTTCTGAGGGGCTTTTTCCTATGAAGGAATTGAAGGGCTTGGAGCACGCTCTCATTAGAATGCATTTTTGTTTTGACTTTAACTCCATGTCCTTTGTGTCTAGTTTTCATGGTGGTGTTGGTGCTCCGGGGCATCTGAAGATAGGTCCTGATTGCTCTATACCTAAACTCTAGCAAATACTATACCATAATATACTGCAAAAAAGAAAAAGAAAAGTGCATTAAATTGAACATTATGCCATTGAAAAGTTTTGCGCAAAGTTAAAAATCATCCTTAAATGAATACTGTGCAGTTTGAGCCAAATATTGCAATTGTTATTCAAGCAAAAGTCTCATCCATTTCCTTTTAACTGGCTTAAAGTCCCAGGGATCTGAATAGGGCTGTATTTACACAGGTGAATTTTCAGGCTAAAAGGTAAGGAGATATACATTACCCTCTCATAAACTATAATGGGAGTTATAAGCTTAAATTCCATTAATGCAACACTTGCTGAAGATTGGCAGTAATTTTTTAATGGGGACTCAGACACGACAATTCTTACTGTCCCATACCTACCTCTGAAACCATCTTTCCTTCCGCCCCAAGCAAAAAATGTTTTGGCTGCCCCCCACCCCAGTCCTGGGCTCTCACCCTCCCCCCACCAGTGCCCTCCCCCACCCGTACCCCCTGCCGCCCCAGCACTGGGCTCTCCACCCCACCCCACCCGCACCCCCTCGCCCTAGGCTCCCCCCTCTCCTCCAGCCGGTCCGGCGCTGGCAGGGTTGGGGTAAGCAGCAGGACTCCCGGGCCGCGCCTCAGCCCAGGGTCCCTCCAGCCAGGGCTCCCGTCTCCAGGACCAGCCAGGACCCAGGAGGGCAGAGCCGGGGGACTGCCCCAGCAGGGGGCTGAGGAGTCAGGGCAGGGTAGCCCCAGAGGGAGCGGAGCCCTAGAGAGCGGGACATGGGCCCTGCACGGCAGTGCCCCACCCTCTAGGGCCCCGCTACTGCTGCTGCTTCTGGCCGCCCTGCCGCAATCCCTCTGGCTGCGGCACTGGGGGGCGGCCGCCCAGCGGCACCTGCAGGCGGCTCCCCCGTGGTGCGGCCCCCAGCCCGAGTGTCCCCCACTCGGAGTCTGCCCAGCCCAGCCACAAAGTGTGGGTGCTGCTCACCCGCGGCGCGAACCGCAGCAGGGCGCCCCCTGCGCATGACGCACTGCTGCTGCCAGGGCCGGCTCTAGGCTTTTGCCGCCCAAAGCAACAACAACAACAAAAAAAGATGGCCAGAATGCTGCCCCTGAAAATGTGTCGCCCCAAGCACCTGCTTGGTTTGCTGGTGCCTAGAGCCAGCCCTTGGTAGAACTGCTAAAAGGTGCATTATATATAAAACAATAAACAAGCACATTGGGTAAAAGTTTTAATTTTCTGCCAACTCTTATCTTATCCCTTCATATATGTAACTGTCCAGTGAACTATAAAAATCAATTACTGTTGAAAGTAATCCTGCCATACCCCCGCCTGAATACTGCCTCACACTGGGTTTGGGCCTGGAGATGTGTACAGTAAAACATCTTATGGAAAGACAGTTATGAACAGGCTATAGTTAGGAGCTGAGATGCAAGACAGATGTATTAAACAGAGCAATGTGATTTTTCTCAGGTTTTTGTTCTGTTGTATGTTCAATAGCCAAAATATGAAGAGCAGCAATGTTAAAAATATGGGGATGAGGTTAGTGAAAAGGTCACCAGGTTTAATAGACAAAATGTTCTAGAGTTTCAGGTGATTTTTTTTTTTAATATATAAATATCGTACCTATTTCTCTGGTTCTAATCAGGTCATTTCATTCAGCTGGTTTTTAGCTAAGAATTATAGTGACTGCTAGAATGCCATTCACCAAGCAAAATGTTAGCCAATATATCTTAAATATTTATTTCAGTAATCTGGAATAATTCAAAACCCAACCAATGTGACTATTTTAAACAGCATAGCTATCTATATAGATTTAAACAATGGTTCATATTTTTCTTTTAGTAAAAATCTGCTTACAAAACCAACAAAAATCATAGTCTCTGGCACATGTACATTATCTAGGTGTAGTAAATATTCAGATGAGAAATAGCAAAGCTAGGAGTTTCTCCTGTGATAGTATTCACAAATTGCAAGTACATACTTGTAATTCTCAGTTATTTCATTTGTTTCTTTTAAAAAAAATATACAGAGGGTGACTTTTTAAAAAGGCATCATTTACTGAACCATTGCTTCACCGTAATAGCAGTATGATTTATGGATTATGTTACTACAGCAATAAAATTCTCAAAAGCACTCATTGTAGACCTCTCCTCCCATTTAAGCCAGTAAGAGCCATTGCTTTAATTGGGAGCAGATTTAGGCCAACAACAAGCAGCTTTGGAAATCTCACCTATACTAAGTATGTTTATTTCACATTTATACACACTCTAAAATACTGACAGATGGACATTTTAAAAATAACCTTGAAACTTCTTCTCTGGTCTCCCCCGCAACTTCCCCCAAAAGCTGTACTCTGGATTGAGATGTGGCATATGACATTTCAGGAGGATTGGTTCTTTTGGGGAAAGTTGATGGAGGGGAGGAAACTGTACTTACAATCAGAATGTAGTTTCAGCCTTATGGAAAGCAGACTAGCTGCTCCATAGATAATTTATTTTTTAGCTGTATATTCATATGTAGTCACAAAGAGAAAGAAAAAACAAATAAAAATAGAGAAACAAATGAACAGACAGACCGAACAAAAGAAAAGAAAACAAAACAAACTCTCCCTCCCCCCAAAACCAACAACCTCAGACAGAATGCATTGGTTTTGATGGAACAAAACAGAAGCAAGAAGATCCACAGTTGGAGGTGGAATGCACCGTAACGCCCCTTCTGATATGTAGAAGCAAAGGGGCACATTAAAGAAAGTTTTGTTAGTTGTCTATGCCTTTGAGAACAGAACATACAACACACCTAACTTTTAAATTTTTTTCCCTTAAAGTAATTTTTTTTGCTTTTTAAAATTCACATTCAGTCATCAGTGGCTTTAGGGCTCATTTAAAAAAGTGCTGGATTGAGAGCTGGAGAAAATGAACTTCTCTATTTATCCACAGAACAGATAGAGTTCTGGGAACACCATATTACCAAAAACCTCTCCCATAACACCATCTCTCCAATCCTGAGCTGGAGGGAATACCTGTAAGATCCTGTCCACAATTGTATTTTGTAACTACTTCCTGACATCTGACCTGGTTACAACATGCCCAGTTTAAATTGCATCTCCATTACAGCTTATTTGCTTCACTGAACAGCATTTGCATATCTAAACCTACTCCAGAGCTTAACTGTGTGTGTATCAGTACATCCAGGGAAAATGTGGGATGATATACCATATCTCCTGAGCAAGGTACAGTGCATGGATTACATATAAATTGTTGGAGCTATTCAGCAGTGTGTAAAGCAATGTACTCTCTTTTTTCCCAACAGCAAAGGGAAATAGGAGGGAGGAATTGCCAAACACGTGACACAGGCACAGTTAGGAGTTCCTGTTTATATTGACAAACCAAAACCACTAAGAGCATGCTGAAATGGCACAGGAAGGACATGTGCCAACAGAGGCCTCTGGCAAGAGGGAAATACTGTTAGGTGCCACAATTACTAACTGAGTACTAACCAGGTATGTGAGCATACACCATATTTAGAGTCAGCCACGCCAGTAGCTGTGTACAAACTCATTTAGGAGCTGTAGTGTGGACAGGCCCTAAAGCCTAATCCTAATCCCACTTAAATTAATGGGATTTCTTCCCATAGGCGCCGACTTCCCTTCTGCCTGGTGGTTGCTTGACCCCTCCGCCCCTGGCCCCGCCTCTTCCAGCCACTGCACTGTCCTCGCCCCACCCCTTCCCCAAAGTCCCTGCCCCTCCCCACTTTTTCCAACCCCAGCCCTGTCCCCTTCCCCCCCATTCCACCCCTTCCCCCAAGTCCAAACCCCTGCCCTGCCTCTTCTCCACCTCCTCCCCTGAGCACGCCACGTCCCTGCTCCTCCTCTTCCCCCTCCCTTCCGGAAAGTCCTAAGCGCTGCCAAAGAGCTGTTCGGCAGCAGGGGAGCGGGAAGCCCTGGAGGGGGGGTGGGGGGGGGGAGTAGCTGGGACATAGCACGCTTGGGAGAGTTGGGGGGAGATTGGCTGCTGGTGGGTACAGAGCACCTGCTAATTTTTCCCCATGGGTGCACCAGCCCCAGAACACTCTCAGAGTCGGCGCCTATGCTTCTTCCATTGAGTTCAATGGGCTTTGGATCAAACCCTAATGGAGGAGAAGGGAGTTCAGCCTCTATAACTATTCAGTCCTTTACCTTGCACATAGCAGATAGAAAGACTGTCATGAAGATCACTTTTGTGGGCTCTTTTGGGATGTTGAAACCTATTGACTAGACTCTAGACTGAAATCACCAAGTAATTCCACAAGGGCAATAAAACAGGCATCAGATGTTAATGACTTTTGCTCACTTGCAAATTGATTCAGACCCAAATCCAAGACCTAGAGGTGAAATCTTCCATATCCTATTACAGAGCCCTTAAGCTATCCATTCATCTGAGATTTTTCTGTATATACAATATGGTGTCTTACTTTCCCTCTATAAATTTTCAGTTAAACTAAGTATTATTCTTAGTTCAGGCTAACATTTAGATTGTAGGGTAATAAGGCAATTTGGCAGAGAATAAAATGTTTCTCAAAAACCCAAATATTGCAGAAAAAGAATGTGGTTATAGTATAGAACAGCCAAATTGAATGAAATTTAGCATACAACCTAACATAATTGTCATTCATAAGTACAAAATCTGTATGTAACAACAGATTCTGAAAATCTTATAAAAATTGCTGTGCCTATACAGGAAATAACCTGAAGTGATGAAATATGGACCTCTGGGATTCTTCCAAGGGCAGTGGAAACCAACTAGATCAGCATTAGAAGAATCAGACACATAAATTAGAGATGTTGGAGGGCCTTTTAAATCTTGCATCAAGTTTTTTAAAGCTTCCGAAATTATTTCAAGATAATACATGTGCAAGCTTGCTTGAATTAATACATACCTTGTTTTCACTCTCTCTGCTAGGTCTCTTTCCAGCCTCATACCCTACCTTGCTTACATACGTTTGCCAAGATGTGCATTAAATTCCAGTGTTGCATAATTTAAATCAGGACAGCTTTCTGACACTCTTTATGGTTAAAATACATGAAAATCCAACATGCAAGGATGTAAATGAACTCAGAATAAAATTGGAGCATAATAAATAATGCTCTCTCTAACACCTACATATAATCCTCATTAATTGTTCAACCCTGTGAGGAGTTGAGCTTCTCCTGAAAGCTTTTGAATTCCTTCAGTTCCCACTGACTCATGTCATAGAACCTTGTGTCAGGGAACAATCCTGCAACGGTTTCTGAGTGCCTTGGCCAACCATGTGTTTGTGAGAAAGGATGGTTTTGTTGCTAAAGGCCATACCCTCTATTAGTATCTCTAATTACTATATTATTCTGTCAGTAACTATGGCAGCTAACAGTGTTTCAACCTTGCTAAAGGCCTCTGCTGCCACATGACCTTTCTTTTACCATTGGCCTAGGACTCAGGAGTTCTTGGTTCAATTCATGACTCTGCCATAGATTTTCTGTGTGACCTTGGGCAAGTCACCTAATCTATCTATATCCCAGTCTCCCCAGCTATATAATAGGGATAGTAATACTTCCTTAGTTTGTCTTGTTTCTTTCAATTGTAAACTGTTAGGGCAGGAACTGTCTCTTAGTACGTATACATGTATGGTGCACAGGACAGTGCAGTATGTATGTATAGAAGTGTGGTACACAGGACAATGGGCCCCAATCTTGGTTGTAGCCTCTAGGGAATATTGTAATATAGATTATTAATAATAAAATTTTAAATTACTCAAGCAATGTGTTTCCACCACACTTTGGGAAGTCACGGGTGATCTAAAAGTTAGCAAGTATTAACTCTGTTAAGTAAGAACCTAGCAGTAACTTTTGAAGACACTGATTTTCTTTTTTGAATTGAAGATATATAAACTCTCTCTTACAGCTGTGCTTTTATTTGGATATTTTACACATGCTACTGGGTAAATTATGTAACTGTAACCCTGACATAGTTCCATGCTCACACATTGAGCCCTGCTGTTTCTCTCTCCTTAGAGTATTTCTCCAAAAAACACTCAAGATTTTTTTAAGTGTCACATCAAACTGTCTTTTCAATTAGACTCAAGGATTCTGAAGCATCTCCACAAGTAGTCAAATACTGTGGGGTACTGCAGACTCTGATCCCATTGCAGGAAGGTCACGGACAAATTTGGGACTCATCAATACTGTTCTGTTATCTTGCACCCTGGTCCCAGCATGGATGACTTCTTATCAATCATTCATTAAAGCTTTTCCCCCCCAGGTATGCAGCTTTGCATAAGATATTTATGTAGCAACCCACTCCTCTGAAAAGAGTTGAGAGAGATGTGATCATGCAATAAAATCAAGCTGTTCTCTCAGACGGGTTAGTGTTTCCTCTATTATAGATAGGCAGTAACTGAAATGAAAACCTCATGTCTCCTTGCTTCCCCATTTGGGATGAATTACCCATGTAGGTTACTTCATTGCCAACTCAGTGCTACTGACAGTGTCATTAAGCTTAGTGCCACCAGGGACAAATCGTTTTACACACTGAACAGTAAAACTTTTATGCTGCCAAATGAGTTTGGTGGTGTTCCTAACATTGCATGTTGTGTGGAATGGTGGGTACCTATACTGTGCAGAAAAATTAAATGGAATATTCAAAGCATTCACTGTTAGAAGCCCTTGTGCATAGAGCAAGCCTTTATTTATCTTTTACTGGGGCCCTTTACAAGCTAGAACAGAGATCTCTCACTTCTTTGCCATTACTTTACTACTAGAATGAATGCTTGGGCTCTTACCATAAATTAAAGATGAGTTAAATTATTGTGCAAATATCTAAGGGTGTGCATGTGTTGGGGTTGTGGCAGCATAATGTAACATCCAAAATACAATCTCAGGGAACAAATTTACTTCTCAGTGAGAGACTGAGTGCACTGTATTGTACAATGCTTACTGTTGCTAGAAAAAGGAACGAAGGGATCAAATAATCCAGTTAATTAAGAGCCTGATCCAAAGTATAGTAACTCCTCACTTAAAGTCCTCCCAGTTAATGTTGTTTCGTTGCTGATCAATTAGGGAACATGCTCCTTTAAAGTTGTGTAATGCTCCCTTCTAACGTCCTTTGACAGCTGCCTGCTTTGTCTATTACTTGCAGGAAGAGCAGCCTGTTGCAGCTAGTTGGTGTGGGCTTGGAACCAGGGTGGACCGGCAGCCCCCTATCAGCTTCCCTAAGTTCCCTGTGCAGCAGCTGCCTGCACTTCAGCTGTGCCTTCCCCCCACTGCCATGGGCTGCTCCTGGAGACTCCTGCTTCCTGTGTGGTGGGGAGGAGGAGGGAAGGAAGAGGGGGGCTGTCAGGGTGTCCCTCTCCCTCCTGCACCCTGCTTACTCCATCTTCCATAGAGCAGGGGTGGGACACACCAGGGCTCAGGAGGGAGGGAGCTTGCAGCAGCTGCGGTCTCAGCAAGCTGATCTAATTAATAAGACAGCGTACTTAAAGGTGAAATGTGCATATCTCCCTCCATTCCTGCTGCCTTGTAGCGAGAGAGTTAACCCTTGAGGGCTCAGCCAATTGCTAGTTCATCATTTAGCAGTAAGGGAAATATCTCACCCTCTGACTCCTCCACCTCACCCAAGCTTCAGAGTGTGTGTGTGTGTGTGTGTGTGTGTGTGTGTGTGTGTGTGTGTGTGTGTGTGTGTATGGAGAGAGAAAGAGAGAGACTTTTGTCGGGTGAAAAAAACTTTCCCTGGAACCTAACCCCCTCATTTACATTAATTCTTATGGGGAAATGGGATTCGCTTAACATCATTTTGCTTAAAGTTGCATTTTTCAGGAACATAACTACAATGTTAAATGAGGAGTTACTGTACACTGAGATCAATGAAAAGGCCCACTCCAGATCAGGGGCTGAGAGTCAGATGTCTTGCAAGCCTTTTACAAAGATACCACAGTATTCTGCAAGAAAAGTCCAAAACATTACAGCTTGCAGTAGTGACTCTGCAGTTGTTCAAAACCATTACTATAGAATATTGTGGGTTATATTTATTTTATTTATTTTTACCAGGGCTGTAAATAGAAGCCTTTGGTAGAACAGAATGCTACTTAATTCACTCTAAACAATTTTTCAATTTCCCTGTTCAGTGCCAGGGTAGTTGAATCACTCTCATACACGTTTTATGAAACAAACTATTAACGTATGTGACAGAAAGAAGAGACACACAAATTTGGTGGCTGTGACTTTCTCTTTTAATCATCTGAGTAGAAGTGACTTTGGTTAACCATGAACTGTGTAAAAAGTCCAGATTATTCAAACAACAAGCTACAGCATTTTTCTAGGAAGCACTCTATAACTGTTTAATAAAATCTAGCTTCAAAAACTTAAACAATTACCAGCTGTAAGTAGGTCAACACATTAAAAAAAAAAAGTTTTTTTCATTGATCTGTAATACTTAACCTCTAAGGGACCCACCTCACCAGCAATTCAAGGGCAATAACTAATGCAACCTTAAAAATGTAAAATTTCTGAATATATATAGTGGCGTGTGTGGTCTATGCTTCCATTCCATTGCCTGCATATATCACAGTTGGCAAATTCTTCCCTGCACTCCGTGAAATGCTACTAGAGTCAATAGGGTTGCATGAAATCTTAAAATCAAGACAGAATTTGGCCAAGTATTTTTCTGACATTCAGAAATGAGGATGGTATACATGCACACATACATGCATAAGGGCATACCCATTTTTTTTTATTTTTGGAGAGAAGATTTTGGGAACTGTACTAGGCTACTTAGTCTACCTCTCTGCCAATGTAGGATTTCCCTCTAATTTCCCACACACACTGGAGAGAGGATAACAGTTTAAAAAAACTGAATGTGCACAGTATTGTCAAATTCACATGATCTAAAATCATGAGGCAGGCTCCCAAAATAATGATTTAAAACCAAAGCAAAACAAAACAAAAAACAAAAAACGAATTTTAAACCAACCAACAAATTTTGGGCCTGTTTATTTTCCTTCTGGATTTTGAGGCATCTAGGGTGCATTTGTGTCATTTCCTCTGCAATCGCAAGAGCTAGAATCTTACTAATTTTAACATGAAAGCTGAGATCTTCAACTATTCGCGCATCTCCATGAGTTGGGGCTTTAAAAGTAAAACACCAAAGACTTGCGATAAAATTGTGAGTATTGGCAACACTGCATTCAGCTATATTTTCACCTTCTGTTGGCATTTGGAGCATATTCTCACAAGTAAAATTTTGTTCGTTCGCAGAAATATTCAAAGGCAGCAAAATTCAGCAGTTGTAGCCAATATTAATAATAAGAAGAAATTCATTTCAGGTAGAAATAAATTATAAAGATTAGGTCTTCCAGTGGGGGAATATAAGCAATACTGTATGAGTGAGATGGCAAACTGAATAATTTCAAATATTGAATAATTAAATGATTAATTGAATGAATACTTGTTACAAACTTTTCACTCGCAGACTCCATAGATAAGAATGTATTCTCATAAACCATTCATCAAATAATTCAAACAAACAGATTTTTAAAAATAGTGATCTGTATGCAGGCAATTCACAAAACATAAAAAATAAAGAAGGGCTAAATCTGCCTAATGACTGGATTGTAAGAGTCATTAGATTCTAATCAAGAGATTATTTCTGTTCTCTAGTGCTATGTCTAATCTGGTTTTAAATAGTGCTGAGGAAAAAAGGTTTAATGATATATTCCAGTTGGTTTACAGAAAGTTTATCTGAAGCTATTGAGTCAACAAATCTCCCCAAAATTATTAAAAATAAAGGTCAAATAATCTGCTCTACTATCAAACAGATGGCTTAATAATCCCACTGAAAAAAAAACCAAACAGTTTCCTCCTCCTCCTCCCAGAACCTCATTGTATAAATACAGTGGTTTTTGAGGTACTGTGATATGCCTGGCAAACAGGCATAAAATAAACACCACTCTATACTTCCTTACTTATTGACTCGCTTTGTGGAAATATCTGCTACCAACTAATAAGTGATAAGTGCTGTAGAGACATTGGTCATATCAGACCTGTCAGTAGGCTAAATCCCACTTAAATGGGAGTTTTGCTTGTATAAGGACTTCAGCATTTAACTCTACACCAAATCAAAGACCCCAATGGGAAAAATCCCAGTGATTTCATTATGATGAAGATTGAGCCTAAACTACAGTAGCAAGCAATCTGGTGTTAGTGAAGGCATTTCTGTCATTTCTATACGAGGTTGGTGGATGTGTGCGTGCATATTGAATGGGATGAGTTTGTCCCAGTGATTTTCAGATTATAGGCTTCAATCTTGTTTGTTGTGGATATGGAACCACAGAGTTCTTGTGCATCACACAGAGTATCTCTATATCTAAAAATTGCCATGGCTGACAGTACTTACAACCATTTTCAGCAGAAAAAGACAGTCATTTCTCTTCTGTTTTTTTCTCCTGCATGTTACAATATTTGGACGGATTAGGTTAGTTTTTTTGTGTTGCTGTGTTATTTGCAAAAAGTAATTAATAAATAACTTACGGTAGTTAAAATGAATGCGTCAGTAAGTTTTCATGAAAAAAAAAAAAAAGGGGGTCTTTGAGTCATTTCTGTGTATCCCAGAGAGCAGCTAGGCCCCTGCTTGACTCCCATTTGCCCCCCCCAGATTTGACTGACATGATTTAAAAGAATGATATAGGAAGCAATGTATTATAGATTTCAGAACATTTCTTTTAGCAATGGTTTTGAAGGATAAAAATTTGGGCAGCTCTGGAATCTCATTCCACTTGAAGTTTTGTTTCTTGCATACCTTACTTCTCTGAATTTTGGATACAGCCACTCAGTGTGCACGCACTGTATATTTCCCCTGACACCTGGAGATGGGATGAAGTCACTTACTTTTTGGGGAAAAATGAGTTAATGGAGGCTGTGGGATAGTATTATTGATCCCCTAAATTCCTGCAAAATGTTGTCACCAATGGAATTACACAAAAAATGAATTTACTTCCATAGTGACTCAAAATACACTCAGCCTCAGAGCTAAACTGCCCTGGTGACCCTTTGATAAAATTGTTTTGCTCTTTGGAGAGTATGGGGAGGTAGTTTTTAAAGAGTCTAGTGAGTGAAACATTGTGCCTTATAAGTTCTACCATTCTCCCATATTTTCCTTTTAAAGTGTTTATTAAGCAATAATCTCTTTTGCCTATTTTTCATCTGCAAATTGTCTAGAACTATAAAAATCAATTTCAAGTTGTAGACCACTTTCTAATTATACACAATTAAGGGGTAACATGAAGGACAGTAGCACTTAATAAAAATAAACAAGTTAAAGTTGGCAACACTATCTCCTTGACTAATATGGTTAACCTTTTGGGCATTACCTACATGCCACATATTTTTTAGTGTGCTAGCAATTCTCTATTTCTCTCATACTCACTGTTATTGCATTTACCATTACTAATTTCTTACTTACAGGTTTCATTTGCTGTAACAATTCCATAGGAACTCAACTGCTGTTTAAACATTATTTCATTATAATGTGTTGCTGTAATTATTACCATATATCAAACTAATTTTAGTATTTGTGTGAATATCATTGTTTCCATGGTAATTTAACATCAGATTATGGATACAAGAGATAAGCACCAAAATAGTTTGTAAAATGCCTCTGGAATCAATGTGGAATTATTTATTTTCAGATACTAAGTTTATTGTACATTTTGAATTCACAAAACACTATGAGCACTGTGCATAAGATGTTACAGGCTGAATTACACCCTGGTAAACTGTCTACGCCAAAAAAGGAAAGAGCAAAAACAACAACAACAAAAAACCATAACACCCCCCCCCAAAAAAAAACAATCACCCCACATTCCTGCTTTTAAGAAGCAATACTCCTGTTTGTAAATGGTGTGTGTGTGTGTGTGGAGGGGAGAGAAATAACAGACATGCAGACAAACAACTGCTGTTTAGAAGCAAATATGGAATTTAAAATCAGGCCAGGTCTACAATAGAAATTTTTGCTGGTGTTGGGGTTACTAGGCTTACTTGAGCCAGAGTTCTTCCATGTTTAAACTCTGTCCTTCCATGTTTAACTCTGATCGACCTCAACAACCAAGGACAGAAATCGGAATGTGTAAACAGCCAGTTAGCAATTACGACCTTGCTCATGCCAGGTACCAAACAATAATGATGAGGTTTGCATGTTTCTAGCTGGGGAAGGGTAAACAGGACCAAATAACAGTTTAGGGAGAAGTTACTAACAAGCTAGATTTATAGCCCTAGAATGATTTAGTTGCTTAAATGTATAAACATGCCTTCGGTAAAGAGTGGAGGGGGAGTAGAGGAGGAGTAGTAGGGAGCGGGAGAGAGGGGGGGCTTAGTTGTGAAATGTATAAAGAAGAGAGAAACTGTTTTTGCTGGTGTGCTTGATTTGAGACTTGCCTGTCTCCTTGCACCACTTTGAGATCTCAAATAAACTTTGATTGTTTCTCCACCCCGGTATGTTTATTGGCGTGAAGCACTCGGGGCAACGAACCCCACTGTTGCTGTCCTCGGGCCCCTGTGCCGGCAACACTGGCATAAAAATGTTGCTTAGGGGGTGCAACATTTCTATTCTGGAAAAAGCTCTAGTGTAAATATGATTATATCTGTATCAAAGTGCTTCAGTCAGTGTAGCTTATTTTGCTCACCAACCTGGTACAAGTTATGCTGGCAAAAGTACTGTTTTGCTGTTAAGCTGCTTCTGCATTAGGAGGGTTTTGTCAGTATAATTGTACTGGTAAAACTGTGTAGTGTATACTACACATTACTTTCATCTGAATAGGAAGAACAAGGTTTGTAGTACTGAAAACAGGTAGGAAAATCATTCAGTCCATATTGGCCTAAATCCTCTGACTCTATTTTTTGCATTTGTTAAAACAGCAGAAGTGTTTTAATATATTGTTTTATATTACATGGCTTGGGACTGCACTACATCTTAGACTCAGTTGTTATCATGACAGGCTCACTATTTGGGGATTATTGCTGTAAGTAATGGAAAGACAATTTAGTGCATTATCTTAGCATATTTGAACTTCAATTCTGGTACATACCATATATACTCATTCATAAGCCGAATTTTTTTGGTAAAAAAGTGAAGCATCAAAGAGCGGGGGTCGGCTTATCAACAAGTCTACACCAAAAGTTGATGATTTTAAGCTCTATTCAATTGAATATCTAATACATTGTCATTGTAGATCAAGGCTGATGAGAGAGAATCTGAGTGTGAAGATGACACTGCCGACATCTACGATGATAATGCAGGTGCAGCTGTGATTAAAGCTGAGTTTAATTAACTGTTTGGTGAATCGGATACTGATTAGGACTTTGAAGAATTTTAAGACTTTTTAAATAAGTACCTTAGAACAATATGAGACTTTAAAATCAGTAAATGGATATTTAAACATTGGTGAATACATATTTGTTCAGTTATTATTATAACAGGTTTTTCGTTAGATTACATTAAAATAATTCTAGCAAAACTTTTGAGGGTTTCTTGACGCCAACTTTTAAAATATGGTAATGGTTGGCAAACTGGCTCCCGGCCCATCAGGGTAAGCCACTGGTGGGCCAGGACGTTTTGTTTACCTGGAGCGTAGGCACGGAGCCCTGCAGCTCCCACTGGCCACAGTTTGCCGTTCCCAGCCAATGGGAGCTGTGGGAAGTGGTGGCCAGCACGTCCCTCAGCCCATGCCACTTCCCGCAGCTCCCACTGGCTGGAATGGCAAACTGTGGCCAGTGTCAACTTCACCATGCCTGAGCACGTCCATTCAGACCACATTTTGCATAGCTTGTCTTTAAAGGATTTGTTCAGTCAGACATCAAGTGGTTGTAGAACAGAAGTTAAGCCTCCAGGTATTACAGCCAAAGAAGTTTTCATTTTTTTGGCCACATTTTTCACCTCATCCATCTTACGTGCCCTGAACATGTCCCAAACGAACATAGCAGGTTTCTTGAAAAGTGCTCCTGGTCTCTTATTCCACACTTTTTCCAACCATTCAATAGTCCCACTTTCATCCATCCATCCTTTTTCGTGTGCACGTATGATGACACCAGCCGGAAATTTCATGTTTTTCTTTTAAAAATAACAGGAGGGAGCTTTGATCCATTGGCCAAACATGATAAAACCACAGTAAAATAGATTTTTTCATGGCCAGAGGTTTTAATTAAAACTGTTTTTTCACCAAAACCACTTACCATTCTGTTCCTCGGGAGATCGAATGTCATTGATGTTTCAGCCATATTTCCTATTTGTGACAGCTCAAATGCATGTTCCTTTTGATGTTTTAATAAACCTTTGGAAAGATTCCATTTTTTCTTCCAGATCTCTCGGCAGCTTTTGCACTATCTTTGTTTGCTGACAAAGACAGAGACCATGATGGTTCATGAAGCAAGTACACCAACCCGCTGATACAACAAACATCGACATCTTTACACACTTGTATTTGTCGTCTTTTGACATTTGCAGAGCACACAGACGAATTCCAGTTCTAGTTACGACGTACCCATTTTGTTGACATTCAACAACCCAATCACTGAGATCTTTCTCCAGCTCAGGAAATGAAGCGCACCTCGTTGGACATTTTTTCTTGCTTCTTGGCATGTCTTTTAGTGTTTTATTTTTTTGCCATTCTCTTACTTGCTTCTCATTGATACCTAATTCATGAGCAGTGGCACAATTATTGTTTGCTTCTGCATATTCAACAACTTAAGTTTGAACGCTGCATGATAAGCAGACCATTTTCTTTTGATTTCATTGTTATTTTAACTACTAGTATGAATATCTTAGAAAATAATTTAGTTATAGATTTTGTAGGAATTTATATAGGAATGTCACCTGCTTTATCACAGTAAAATTATTATTGTTCTTGGTTTATTTCAAAGCTGCCCTGTAGATTGGCATGTCTGTGGCGATAACAGGCTATTTAAAGTTTATTATAGATTCCATCAATTCTACATTATATTTTCAGATTGGCTCGAGACTTATGAGGTCCATTGGTACAAATGCATGAAAAGATCAAATTACACAGAAGCGGACTGACACCAGTGCCATAGTCCTATCGTTGATTGAATTTTTCCTGTTTGTCTTGTAAGGTGCATCATTTTGTGAAATGCATGGGTCAAATGTCATGCAGATCTGCAGCACTGCTCTTTTAGCATTCATTTCAAGCCAATCTAGTCCACTAAGCAAAGCCTTTGCAACTTTAAAGGGCTGCAGTATTGACATCAATATAAGTATGCGCTATAAAAATAATTATAATATAGTCCTGTAGTAAAACAATACTAGGAAAAGCAAACAGCTAGTACTAGGAAAATTGAACTTTAGGGAAGCACGTGTTTTTAAGTGCTTTGTTTACATGGACATGAACTACAAAAAATTATATAATCGGTATCCATACATTTATATTAATACTTCTATCTAAATTATAACAAATTGTATATTTATTAAGTAAAAATAAAATTTTAGCCAATTTTTAAAAACGCAAATCCAGAATTGATGTTCCATCACCAGCGATCTACAACAGGTTAGGTAAATGTCCTGGCCTGCCAGTGGCTTACCCTGATGGGCCAGAAGCCAGAGTTTGCCAACCCTTGAAATATAGGGTCAGCTTATGAAAGGGTCATACAGTTTTTGCCATTTTTAACCTATCCATCTTGGGGGGTCGACTTACAAACGAATGGGCTAATGAACGAATATAAAAGGTATGTTATGGATGTGTTTAATTTGGTTTATATTTAGTTGATGAAGAAAATAATTATGGCAATTGTACTGTATGTACAATTTTTCAAAATATCTTATTAGTAAAGTATAGTCTAAACAGCATATATAAAACAATGCAAGAGTGAAAACTTTTTTATGTGTACCATGTTAATGCTATCTGAGATGAGGAAGCACTAATGAGAAAACTCTCATGTATACTATTAGAAATGTAGAAGGGTAATGAAACTAGGGAAAATCTGCCAGCACAAAAGAGGCTTTCACAGAATTTTAGTGTATGGAACTGCCTTCCCCCAGTTCAATTGGCTTCTAGCAGTGACTGTGACTATAATGAAATGCAATGGTATGCATTTGAGTTTTCAATTATGTCCTTTATTAATTCCATTATTTCACTACTTACGCTAGTAAAGTTAAGCATTTGGGTACGTGTTTGCAGGATTGGGGCCATAATTACTATACTTGTAGTTAGGATAGTAAAGCTAAGCATGTGTATGTTTGCAGGATCAGCTCCTATGTCACTGTAATGCTTTAGGATCATATTCTACTACTCCCATTGAGTTGTACCTTACTTTACAAGTAGTGCCATTGAGGTCAGTGGCATTACTTGCCTAGAAAGGTCCTACTCAATGGCACTAATGGCCAAAAAGGTCCATAATTTTTATTCATTGTTTTTAAACTGTGGATTCATAGAATGGACAGGATAAAATGAAAGTTTACTTTGGACATAAAAGTTTAAAACTGGGGCAAAAATCATACCTTCCCACAGGAATGTTCAGAACTTTCCCTCCCACAGTTTTCTCTGTGTTCTTCCATCCGATGGGGAGAAGAGTTCCAAGTGTCCGTCTGCCAGCTGAGCATAACTGGAGCTAAGTAAGTTGTTCCTCCGTGCACTAATGGCACAGTGGAGGGGTCGGGTTGTCTATGCTAGTTCTATGTTGGGGAGACAGAGATGGCTGTTGGAGCTTCACAAAGGGAAGCTATTTATACATGCGTCTCTATTGGTATGAGCAGTATCAAGGAGGGAACCTCTAGAGCAAACATGCACATCTCTAATCGTATTTGACTGTATGCTCATACAC
The DNA here is from genome assembly GCF_027887155.1 of Malaclemys terrapin pileata. Classification (NCBI taxonomy): domain Eukaryota; kingdom Metazoa; phylum Chordata; order Testudines; family Emydidae; genus Malaclemys; species Malaclemys terrapin. The sequence goes on from NC_071509.1 coordinate 98,955,628, forward strand.
CCAAAGTGTTCCAATATCCAATAAAGTTACACACGGTCATTAGCTGAGTACCTTAATCTCTGGTATGCCATACCAACATGCATGCTCCACCGCAGTTACAACCTGCTAGTTGCCAGTCATGTTTTTGGGTCACCATCTAGCTCTCGATGGGTTGCAAGTGGCTGGGCATTTAAATTTTCAATACAGAAATTATATAAAGTAAGAGTCTCATGAAGATTCTTATGAAGAAAATAATATTGGCCAAAAATCTCCACACTGAGCAACAAAGACCATTTAAAACATGGGTAGAGGAGAGAAAGAAAAATAATAGAAGAAAAGATCCAGCCTAAGGAGAAACCAGTAAACTCCCCGCCCCCCAAAAAAGTGGGATCAGGGCACATTTTCCCTCCCAACTATAGCAGTGTAATGGTTTCGATGTTGTGCAACTGATGGACCAAATTTGCCTATTACTTTTAAGTACACCTCTATCCCGATATAATGCGACCTAATATAACACGAATTCGGATATAACCAGGTAAAGCAGCGCTCTGGGGAGGTGGGGCTGCGTGCTCCGGCGGATCAAAGCAAGTTCGATATAAAGTATTCACCTATAACGTGGTAAGATTTTTTTGGCTCCCGAGGACAGCGTTATATCAGGGTAGAGGTGTATTAGGTATTCTTTGAGCTCAATCTTCTTATTTCTTTTCTTTCTCTCCTACGTGCTTCTACCCAGCTCAACAGGATGTCTTCCTGCTTACCCAACTAGAAGTATGGGAGATGAGAAGAGATCATGTGCTGAGGAAGGCAGAGAGAATGGAATGTAACTGAAGCACTAAGGGAACAATATGTTTCAATAAACCAGTTTAAGAGTCTGACTTCTGTCACTTTTCCTTTTTGATACCTCAGTCCATAATCCTGAAAGAAAGGATAGTCTTCTGGTTAAGGTACTGGACTAGGATTCAAAAACCTGGGTTTGTTTCTCAGCCCTGACACAGACTTCCTGTGTGCCCCTGAGTAAGCCTCTAGGCATGAATATCCAATTAATAACAAACATTCAGTGCAAGTACTGGCACAAGCTGCACCTCTCTGCTCCACGGTCATCAGTAATGAAATCCTTTCATGGGAATCTTGAGATATTTTCTTTCCATGAAAAAAATTGTAAAAATGAAATTCTATTGGAAAGAAAGTACTGGAAGCACATTGGAAGGAGTGACAGTGATAACACTGCTACCAATGCCCAAAAACGTAACACTGAGGGAACAATTACTGTGTAGGGAAAAGTTTTATAAAGGTAAGTAACTCAATCCCATATAAAGATTTACATTTATGGAAGAAGAGACTGAACCCAGGTCTCAGTGCACATATTATGGTAAAGCTCTGGCAAATGAGAGGATAAAGCCAATAAAACTGCAGAGATGCTTACAAAATAAATACAGCACAGATAAAAACAGGCTAAATGAGTATTGCCAATTTTGTAAAAGAAAAGAAGTTCTTAGTCGATATAATTTCATTTCTGGAAATAATGAAGACTTTTTATTCAGCCAAATGAATTAGGAAAATACAATATTGCTAAATGCCTCAGACTATTAAAGAAGTGCTACTGTCTGGCATTGACATTTTTAAGAATTGTTTGAAAGTGGACCCAATTCCGCTGATTCCTCTTAGAATCCCCAAACAAGAGGGTAAGCAGAAGAACTGAGGATATATTTGACATCTTTGGATGCAGTCTTACATTTATTATTTCACAAGTTTGTGTACGTTCAAAATACTGGATGAGCATCAATACAGATTGTCACATCGATGAGTCATACCATAGCTACGTGTGTGACAGGAGGGTTGCAGGTTGGGGACTATTGACCCAGAGGCAGTCTCTCAAAGAGGAGTGCTAAGGGTATGCCTTCACCCCAGTTAAAATCTGCGTCTGGCCTGTTTCACCTGACTCAGGCTCGTGGGGCTTGGGCTAAGAGGCTGTATAATTGCAGTGCAGGTGTTCGGGCTCAAGCTGGAGCCCAGGTTCTAGGACCCTGCAAGGTGGGAGGGTCCCAGAGCTCAGGCTTCAACCCGAGCCCAAATGTCTACATTGCAATTAAACAGTCCTTCAGTCCAAGTCCTGTCAGTTGACACAGGCCAACCAGGAGCTTTTAATTGCTGTGTAGACATATCCTTAGCTTTCATTGGCGTAGCAGTAGGACTACAGGACAGCCACAAATTTACAGAGTCACTGTGAGTAACGTTTTCAAAAGCACCTAAATTCCATTTTCAAAAGTGACTTGGGCACTTAAAAGCCCAAATCTCAGACTGTCAAGGGAACAGACTCTTACGTGCCTAAGTTACTTTTGAAAATGTTGCCCTATATGTTTAAAAGAATTCACAAAAATCACAGTTGGGCTCCAAAGTAAACTTTCAAGGAAGGGAGGAGGGCATTAGGATCATTGCTGGAGAAGTGGGTCCCAGCTGTAGGGAGGAGGAGCAGCTGAAAGGTTAAGTGGGCTCCATCTAGAGTAAGGAAAACAAACCCTTCTCAGCTGTGACAACTCCCCCCACCCCGGCCACTCTTCCCAACATGACTCCTACACCCCCAAGTTCCAAATCTCTCTCTCTTACTGCACCTATGGACAAGTGACCCAACTAACTGTTCCCATCACTCAGCTTTCAAAAGCTTCTTGCAGCAGGACAAACTACATCTTTGTAAGAGAAAAAGCACTAACTTATACTTATTCCTAGGAGTGTCTTGTTCTCTCTTGCCCCTCATTTTCACTCAGGTTTCACTATAGGTAAGGCTGAATAAAATGAAGTGCTGTTGTCTGTCTAGAGCCAAGTCTTTGACCTTTTTTCCCTCCTCCTTTAAAATCATCATGTAGGGTGAAATCACCAGCACATTCAATGTTCCCATTAAAGAAGTTTTGACTTTTTCCCTATTGTTTTCATAATTTAAAAAAAGGGGCTGATAAGTACATGAGTGAATTAAAAATTGGAACAAGGAAAAACTGCTAATTATACAACATACTCTATTACATATTAGAGAGCTGACTGCCACGTCTATGACTCACAATCTTTATTAATGCAGTAAATTGACCTACATTGCTTTGCAGAGCAGCATTAGAGGAGTTCCTTTGTTGGCTTTTATCATTTCAGTATCACTGCTTTGTGCGCATATACACACACATTACATAGCCGAAACATGTGCTACAATTGCTAAAAACATCTCCATGTTTCCTTAATTAAGCCTAAGAAGAAGGACCATGCAAGAAGAAAATCCAAAAAGTACTATTACATCCTGTATCATTAACTAGATGCAACTCATCTTGTTAAGAATTTAAGACTTTGTATGGGTCTTTTGTATGACAGTGGGAATGATTTATTGAATCATTTGGGAGAAAGTTTTGCTCTCTCATTTAGGAAAAAAAGTAATAGGCGTATTAAAAATCAGAGGTGCAACCATATATAAACTAGTGACATCTTTATATCACACCTTTCCTATCCCAAAAGACTTTACAAACCATACATGTGAAGGTGAGAGACCATCATCTACCAACTAATATGAAGCATCTTTGGAATGAAATGCCGCAACTGTTTAATAATGAAGAGCAGCATTGCATAACAGTTTAGGAGATGCAATGCAGAACGCTTTGTTCAAATGAGAGCACAAAGGGAATAGTTTAGTACTTTTAAAAATTGAAAAGCAGAGCAAGAAACGTACATAGCACTCAGAGCCAAAAAGAAAATAAACAGAGGACCAGCATCCAAAAGGCAACATTACATCAGGCTTCAAAGTACAAAATATACTCAGCACATTTTACAGAATAGGCAGAAGTAATTTCAGGCAAACCTGAAGACCTTAATGAGCTTTAAAAAAGACCCAGAATGCAGATCACTGAAGATTGGGAAATGTTTGCCTTTTAAGATGATTACCAGTTAGTCTTCCCAAGACAGCAATGTCTTTCATTTATCAAATCCATCAATCTCTGGCTCAGATTTCAGAAGTAGGCTATTACACCTCTAGGTCCATAGACTGCCATACTTGTACTAAGATCTTTAGGCCTACGTCACTGACAACCAGGTTATTTTACAGACTGGTCACCAAATATTGTTCAGCTGTGGAACAAAACTACTACAGTTCACTTTTCCAAGAACTCTCCAGTAAACGACTGGGTAATCTGTATTAAATCATAGGGAATCAATATACTCTATGCAGGAAATACATTGAAGTTTCTCTGTCACTGCAGCAAACCAATAACTTAGTAGCAGCTTGTTAGATTCTGGACAAAACTTTCTCCTCAAAATGAGCACTGTGCACATCAAGCAAGGGTCTTGGCATACAAAGTCTAGACCAGCAGTGCAAGTATGTTGGTACGCTCCAGTATGGCATACCAGCAAGCTATTTATAGCCGGTATGGCGTACCGGAAAGACACAGCAGCAGCCCCTCCAGAGGAGAAGGCTGGAGGTTCTTCTGGGTTCTCTCCACCCCCTGCCCTTCCATGGAGCTGTGTCTCCATACTACAACAGCAGGAGGACGACAGGACTGGGGGGTGGGGGCACGAGGCTGGGGGAAGTACAACTGCCGGAGGAGCTGCCAGCGTTCTGCTCCTTTCCCCACTGCTGCTCCTCCTAGCGGGGAAAGGAGCAGAATTCCCAGCCCGGCCCCCTGCCCTTCCACAGACCTGCATCTCCGTCCTTCCTTCTGCTCCTTTCCTCACTCCGGTTCCTGGGAGAGCCCTGTCCCGAAGTCTCCGGCCCCCCACCCCTCCAGGTAACATGGAATGGATCATGGGGAGGGGACGGGGAGAGTATGGGGGCCCTGGGCTGGTGGCGGGGTGGTAAGGAGTCACATGGAGAGGTCATGTGCTCTCCCCCTTAACTACTCCCCCCATATTGGTAAGAAATGGATTTTACATGCACCATGGTCTACACCCAAGTCCTGATGTGAGGGGCCAAGTCTTTAGTCCCACCTCCAACTGCTTTGTACCACTCCAACAGCACCTAGGAGCTGAAAAGTTGGCATAAGAATTTTCCCAGAGGCTCACCAGCACCAGGAGAATCCCTGGGAGGTGTAGAGTTGGCGTAACAGTTCTGTGCCCTTCACGTCATCACAGTGTCTGGTGTGGGGCTGTGTCCAGGGAGCTGGGATATTCCTGGAACATCCCAGCACCCCAGCAATCTCAGGGAGCTGGAACAGCCTGCAGGGGCTGTGTCATTCAACTACAGCATACTGTTGCCCTGTGGTTGCTCTAAATTAAAGCAGGGTCTGATTGTGTAAATGGTCATAAAGGTGGCTTGGGCCCACCAACTGCAGAGGCTGCAGTGCTGATGCATCTGTGGATATAGCCCAAAGTTTGTTATCTACACTTATTGGAACCCAAACTTGGGGATCTTAAGGGTGGGTTTTTTTTTTTTTTTTTTTTTGATAATTCAGAGTAAAACTAACTTCTTTACCTTTAAAAAACTCCAACATTTGTAGTCACTTCAACCCCAACTCTCCCCTTTTTAAATTTAGACAGAATATAGCAGCCCAAAGATGTTAGTATAACCCAGTCACTGTCCAACATGGAACGGTGTTAAACAAGGTTCGGGGTTTGGTATTCAGCAACCTCAGCTTGCTTAATACCATGGCAAAGACACTATTAAAAATCCTTTTAACCTTTTATTAAAGATAAAGAAAAGAAGGAAAAACAGTTAAAGCCTTTGAAATGTAAATTATTTAAATAAAAGATTTAACAACATCCTTGTTTCCTTTCCCTTTAGTGGGAGAGAGTTTTTTGAAGGAAATCCCAATCCAAAAGTCCAATTTTATTTCATCCCAGGTGGTGTTTGAGATTTAGTGAGAGCTGGTAGAGGCGTCAGTATCAGCTGGGTCCTTCTCTCTGGCCTGGTCAGGGCATCTCTCAGGATAATGATGATGCAGGCCTGGGGTCCCAGGAATTGGTTGGGGATGGCAGCCATGATCATGACGCTTGCTTCAATAGCCAATTTTTCTTTAATTAGTGGTAGTGTGGGGGCTGCCCATTATTTTGTGCACAAAATTAGTTGTAGTTTCTGACACACCAATTTTGGATTTCTTATTTTGGTTCTAGACTTTTCTTGTTTACCAAAGTATGATCTTAACATGCTCCGAGTTATACCAGTAGGCCTTGTTGTTTGGACTACTTCAGTCTCTCTTTCATGCTTTTTCCTTTATCAACATTTGTTATTAGAGGTTATTGTGTCAACTTTTTATGGTTGAGCTCACAATTAGAGTAAATGTATAGGCTCAATCACACCACCAAAAGGGGTGCAGGTGAATGTCAGTATTAAGAGCAAAATTGGGGAAAGTATTTCTTTACTATTCCAGGCCCTTGCAGATTGTAGTATAAAATCTGAGTATGTGTTTTTAGGGTATGAGCACACACTAGTTTTTTTTTTTAAAGGGATGAGAGTAGCTGAAGTTTTTTGAAAGTACCTGGTGGAAAGACAAATGTCAATGGGCTTTGGATCAGGCCGTTAGAGTGGAATACCATGTACTGAATCATCAAGAACACTTAAGGCCAGAGCCTCAGGAGAGTAACTAAGCATGGCTTCCCTGAAATGGCTGCACCTATTTTCTTAAATAACAGCACATCTTAGTTCAGTATTAAATGTTTTTTTGGGGAGGAGGCTCATCAGGAGCATTAGTTTTAAACAAAACTTCCCCTCCCCCCGCCTTTTTTTTTTTTTTTTTTTAAATGTTGGCAATAGGGTGAGAAACAAAGAGCAATGGTAAATAAAGTGTTAATCCCCAATCCAAAATGTCTTTTGGGCTGGGGATTAACACTTCATTTACCATTGCTGTTAATCAGTAGCTGCATTTATGGCCACAATTTACTAATGAAAAATATATCATTCACTATAACTGGTGTAAAGTGATGTATGTCATGTCTAGATTGAACATGTTGAAAGTCACAATGTTATAAAACCTCTATATTCCAGGAAAGTTTGTGTTTTTTTCTGTTTTACCGGCCTATAAAAAGCACAGGTGTCTTGATCCTTCTCCATCCCCTGCTTCCTGTCTCAGTTTAGATAGTGTGCAATTGGCCGAGGGACAGTAAATTGCTGTTATAATATTATATTGGTCTCTTTTCAGCCTAAGGCTATTGTGTTTTGGATCTCAACAACTGTCTGGAGCAGATTAAAAATTATCACGAACAAAACAAGACATAGGAGATTTTTCTTGCAGCCATTTTATGCTAAGGTTGATTCTCAAAAATATTTGCATTTGAAAACCCTTACTGAACTGAATTCAGGCCAGTTGAACATATGGTACTTGGATTTCTTCTAGATGAGGTCATTTTAAATTGAGCTGTCTCAGAGAAGGTTTCTCCCCCCCAGACACGTACATGCTGTCCTCAAAATTTGGTCATGACATACTGGATAAAATTATCCATCTCCCAGCCCTAAGCATATTCTCAATTCTGTTCTCTAAAGTCGGTTATGAGACGATGTTCATATCATTTTGGAATAGCTAACAGATTTTTACCTAGATTCTGGCCAAAATAATGTTTTGTAACTGCTTTATACAATGTTTTGGATATATTTCACCTCCTGCACTGCTTACATTCTTAAAATATATTCTAAGAATGTCCTTTTTATAAGGGAATAAAATTGCTTCTCTAGTACATTTAGTTCTGGATAGAACTCAAGCAGTTTTTCTTTTTTAAAAAAGGAATGAATGTAGTACTGGCAAAAGATGCTGGATTTACAGTTTAAAGACTGAACTATACTTTCTTTAGACACAGAACAGATACAGGAGGACAGACTTCCTCACCATGTTCCACAGTTTGACTCAACCTTGACCTAGACAAACTATGACCAAAAATAACAAGGTAGTTCAGTCTCCATGCCCATCCATTTGTTGAGCTCTTCTGAAACTACCACTGGAAGAGCAAATTAGTACTAATTGACTTGGTGTTTTTTCTGGTGTAGAGACAGAATCATGAGGAACTGAACTGAGATTACCAATTTATTTTATGTGGCTTTTGAACAGCCATTAGAAATGGTAACACCCTTCACTCATTTACCCATCTGGAGTTGAATTAGAAGTCTAGAAATCAAAGAGCTCTCATGCCTCTATTACCAATCCCTAGAAACATCCAATCTTCTTACTGACTTCCCTCTATCCCCTAATGTTTGCTCTTATTAAATTTCTGTACAACTAGAAGTCTTCACACTTCTCTCATGTCTCTCAATTGTCTAAAAGTACCCACAGTGTGATCAGTGCTGTATAAAACATGAGAAACAGTCCCTGCCTGAAGTAGCTTGTAATATAAATTGGACAGAAAGAGAACAGGGATAATAGACTAGGATGTGGTATTTAAAATTTTTGTGATGATTATGCAATTTATTCTATTTTGAGAGCACGGTGTTAGACACCGCACTCTACAGTGGATGACTTCACTATCCAAATCCCAGGTTGAATACTGATTAGATAGAAGCCATCATTTATTTAGCTACTAAAACTGTGTGAATTAGTCTATTAAACAAAATGCTCATAGTCTGCCCAGCAGATTTTGCCATTTTTAAAAAAATGCTAAACCAATATCCTGTAGAAGATGTGGGAAAAACATATGTTAGCCATTTTAACAATGTGAAAGATCAGCACCCACATGGAACCCATATGTAAACTATTAATAAAACCAGTGGTTCCTGTCACAAGGTACATTATTAAATGCTGAACAATGTGGGAATTGAAATGGCCAGGTTGATTATTCATTTCTGGTTGCTTATGTTCCTCCACTTCACCTACCCACTCTGCAAACAAACACAGATTTTAATTATTACATAGCCACAAAAGGAAATTAAAAAAATGGAAAAACAAAAAGCTTAATCAACATCATCCAAAAGAAAAGACAAATAAATAAGAGATATTACTAATGTGTTATTTCTAAGTAGCTTCTTAGTTCACATGTCCCAGAGGGAATTATAACAATTCATATGCATTTTCAGTAGAAACATGTACGCACAATGAGAGACTTTACTTGATTCTGTAATATTTACTATGAGTCAAGTGTAAAATATTTAACTGTGTGTGAGAAGTGACAAAAATATTTTCTGCTGTGGGCAGCAAAACTTCTCGGGCTGGCTCTGGCCACCTCTGTGGAGAAGTAGTTGTGGCTGCCTTGTACCTCTGCAACTTACCTCCCAGAGGATTTGCTAGTGGATGGAAAGGAGAGGAGAAAGTGAAAATCTGCCCCTAAAGAGGGACTTTCACACTAAAAAAAGCCTTCAAATACATTAGGCCTAACCTGCTCAATGAAGCCAGAGAGACTAGGGGGGTGTGGGTGTGTGTACTCAGCTACCACGATGGGAATGGTACAATACCCTGAAATAGTTGTTTTCAATGTAACATCAATACAACCTGGCAGTAGAAGGTGGAGTGGAGAACCACCACCCACTTCAGAGTTGTTCTACCTGTGGTTTCCGTGATATGTTGATGCTTAAACGAGGTTTATTAAGATCTCCAAAAGAAAGGGAACCTGCCCTCCACTCCACTGAAAATAACGTATGGTTTGTAAAAAGGGAAAGTCTGCCAACAAGCTACAACTGAAAAAAAGATTAAATGGTTTTGATAAAATAATGGGAAAACAAATAGTAGACCATTCCTTTAATATGTTTTTATCTCATTAACAGAAATATTTTAGTTTCAGATTGTGGGTATTTGTACTGGATATAAATATTGATTCATTCAATGGACAGAGACAGGAGATGTGGATCCCATTCCCAGCTCAGCCACAGACTTTGTCTGTGATTTTAGACAAGTCACTCAATCTCTCTATCCTCATGTATCCTATAAAACACTTACCTGCCTCACAAGAATGTTGTAAGACTAAATTAATATCTGTAAGTGATTTGAGATCTATTCATGAAAGAGATGGAGTGGGTGAGGTAATATCTTTTATTGGACCAACTTCTGTTGGTGAAAGAGAGACGCTTTTGAGCCACACAGAGCTGGGACCAACACAGCTACATCTACACTCCATGTAAGAGCTAGGTATCATTACTACTGTAGAACCTCAGAGTTACAAACACCAGAGTTATAGACTGACCGGTCAATGCACATTTCCAGTTCAAAATGAGGTGTGTGGATCAGGCAGCAGCAGAGAGACCAAGACAAACAAACAACTCCCCCTTCACCCCCACTGAATCAAACAAATACAGTACTGTACTGTTCTATGTAAACTACTGAAAAAAAGGGAAAGTTTAAAAAAAAGATTTGACAAGGAAAGGAAACTATCTGTGCTTGTTGCATTTAAATTAAGATGGTTAAATGCAGCATTTCACTTCTGCATAGTAAAGTTTCGAAGCTGTATTAAGCCAATGTTCAGTTGTAAACTTTTGAAAGAACAACCATGATGTTTTTTTCAGTTAAACTTTTCAGAGTTACGAACAACCTCCATTCCCAAGGTGTTCATAACTCCAAGGTTCTACTGTATTATTATTATTATTATTGAAACTCAGTTGAAAAGCACTGTTTAAGTATTATTTCCCTAGTAACATATCAATATATCAAAAATATAATATATGGCTTCACTGCAGGATATAGTGAAAGGGTCATAAGGGAGAAACTCTTACTTGAGCCAAAGTAGCTGCAAAAGGATTCACAAACGCCATGTCTTTTTATACAACCCTGCTTTGTTCTAGGCTTCTACCAATGTGCAAGTCCATCATTCAATGAATCCAGCATTGTTATGACAGGCTTTCCACAACAAAAGAATAGCAGCAACAAAAATATTAAAATAAAGTTTGGAATGTCTGTGGAAGATTTCATCAGATGGTTTCAGAGTGCTTGATGAACATTAGTTGAATTAAGCCTCACAGCACTTTGTGAGGAAGATAAATATATTTATACTCAAACATGGATAAATTGATGCATCAAGAGGTTAAGGTTGTTTCAACTGGGATCAATATGAATTCTACTCCTATAGTTAGTTTCAGGCTAAGATTTTCAGAAATGGGCATCTAAGCTAGGCTCCAAAATACACGTTCTGGCTCCTAAATAAATGTGGCCTGATTTTCCAAAGTGCTGAGTGTTCACAGGTCCAAATGATTTCAATGGGGATTGTTAGGTGGTCATTGTGATAGATATGGCAATTTCCTGCATATCCTTGGCAGATCTCATTGAATTAAGTTTAAGTATTTTTAGGATCTATTGCATTAAATAGAAAGTTAATATAATATTGTGGGCTGGGATTGCAATCTCTCCAAAGAGAGGGTATGATGGGAGTTCAAAGGGTTATATTGAAAATGTGCCAGACAAGAATGGACTTTTAGGACAATAAGCGTGAAGTGGATTTCCTGCTTGGGAAAAACAAAAAACAAGACACACTAGGGAGAGGTTAATGTAAATTCCCTCCCCTCTGGTTATGCAAAAACCCAAACTTCTGAAGCTATGTCCTGAGGGTTGGGTCACTGTCTGCTGATTTCCTGTGTCCAGAAAGGAGATCAAAGGTGTGAGCTGTATAAAAACCAAGACAAAACTCAGTTGAACTGCCCAGCCTGTGTTCTGTTCTGAATCTGAGAACTTGTAATCCACTTGTGGGTTTTGAAGGACTGACATCTACCAGAGCCCAAGGTTGGAGTTGGGGTGGTGTCTGGTAAGCTTCTTAGAAACAGTATAAATTCATTAATTTTCCAATATGTTTTCGCTGTAATGCTTTCACCCTAAGAATAAACGTGATTGCTTGATCATAATGGTCCCTTCTGACCTTAAAGTCTATGACTAACGGGCTGTGTAGCAACGTATAACTGCAGGCAATACACAGGGCATAGCCTCAGGAGAGAAAGACAACCTCAGACACTGGCCTTTTAGGCAGTCTGGCTTGCCGGGGATATCACAGTGTAAATCAGGGAGCTGTGAAGCCTTAACACCCCGGTCAGGAGAAAGAGAACACGAGAGAGAACTCTCCCCAAGAGAGATGACGGCTGAGGAGCCAGGACCCTAGAGTGGGTGCCCTTGATGGATCACTGAGTGGGAGTATAGGTGCAGTTGTCTTGAAACTGTGATACTCAGCACTTCTGAGTACCAAGCCACTTTTATTTAGAAGCATGAATGTGGATTTTAGGGACTCCTAATTTTTGCCCTGGAACATTAAAGATAACTATACAAGGAAATGTATCTTCCTTGCCTTTCATGGGAGCTGTGAGTGCTCATCACCCTGAAAACAGGCCATTTTCATTGAATGAAAGATCAGACACCCAGATTTGAAATTTTTGGCTTAAGTGACTTGCTATTTAATAGCCAAGCCTGGAATAGAATCCATGGTATGTTGACACTGCAATAAATCATCATTGGCTAGCCTGTGTCAGCTGACTCAGACTCATGGGGCTATAAAATTGCAGCGTAGAAGTTTGGGCTAGGGCTGGAGCCTGGGCACTTGGAACTTCCCTGCTTGCGGCATTCCAGAACCTGGTGACAGCCCAAACCTGAATGTCTATTCTGCAATTTTATAGCCACACGAACCTGAGTCAGATGATACAAGCCAACCACAGGTGTTTTATTACAGTGTAGACAGAGCACCAGTCCTCTGCTCTAATTTGTCCAGCTCTCTCTTGTTTAACAGTCAGTCTGCCAAGATTTTATACAGAACTAAATGAAGTCAAAACCACATCCAAATAAGAACAGTTGTTGGGAGTAGATCTTTTTAAAGATTAAAATGAGAACATTTATAATTCTCTTAACTGAAACAATTGTTTATGCATGGTAAGAAGATTATATACAAGAAAAGATTCAATTAGTTTACTATGTTGTTTAGCTGAAGAGAATTTAATAAATACCTGCCAGTGCGTCTTGTCCAACTATTCTAAAAATAACATTGAGAAAATTATCTAATTGGCATCTCACAGTCATGGCATGCATTTAGTTGCCAGACTCTTTGAAGTACAGTAGAACACATAGCAATAGCAATGAGGAAAACATGGCTTAATAAACAAAAAAATATAAACTTTAAAACTCAAAATTGCAGCAGCACTGTATTGAAGAAAAAAGGATAACATTCATTTAAGAAACCATGCTTTATCATCTGAGCTTTTTAATGACAGTAGATTTATGGCTAAATTGATGTACAGAGAGGGTAAGGTTAGTTACCTCCATTGAGAGGAATAAAAATTCTGTTATTTTAATCATCATTTCAGGCCAAGATTTCCCAAAATGGGCATCTAAAGTTAGGTTCCTAAGTCCACAATCAGGCTCATAAATAAAAGTGGCCTGATTTTCATAAGTATTGAACACCCTTCTCTCTATAATTTCCAGTGGAGTAACTTTGTGATTTGAGAAGTACTCAATTCCCAACAGAGTAGAAATACAGATGGGGCCTGATCCTGAAATCAATGGAAATATTGTGTTTATGAAAAATGCGGGATTTGGCCCTTACTAGACCAGTTACTCAAAAAAGATGTGCAAAGTGGGAACTTTATATTTCCCTCTACCTTACATTAATATAGGCCCAATCCTGCAAAAAACATTTAAGTGTGTGTAACTTTACTCACATAAGTAGTTCCATTAAAGTCTCATGTCATTTTTATTCAAAGCACAGCACTTAGGTGTGTGACTTCAATGGGATTTAAACACATATATAAATATTTTCCTGATGAAGGATAGATTTAAGCTTGTGTTTAAATGCTTTGTTGAATTGTATCCTACATCCTTTGGTATTTCCCGCTCACTCCAACTGGTTAATTTCACAACTCTTGTCTTGGGTTAAGCAAGAAAGTAAATAATCTAGTGTATCAGTGGTAAAAATCTCCCCACTTTAATGTAAATTTGTCTAAATTGGACATACGTTATCAGTAAAACTAATTAAAATTTGACATTAAAAGTTTTTAAATCTCAATATATCTAACCAATGCACAACAAACCCAACATGAAACAGTAAAGCTTTTAAGTGATCTAGATCAGCAACCAATAATTTATAAAGGGAAATAAAGATTACAAAATGATCAGACATTCAACTGCCACTGGCTTACCGTGGAGTAAATCCATGCATGTTGAATTCCAGGTAGAGAAAAAAGTGAGCAGGCTGAGAAGCAGGGAGGAAGAGAGTTGGGGGCACTCAGCCTCCAGCAACTCACCATGAAGTCTCTTGTCAATATCAGTTTCTGCATGCAGAAAGTAAAATTGATAAAAGCCTTCCACATGGGCAGCTATAATTTCAGTTTTCCAAATAGAAAATTGAAATTTGTTGGCAAAATTGAAAATTTCCTTTAGAAAATTTTGATTTTGTAAATAGGACACTTTCTGCTGGAAAAATCATTGTGATGGAAAATTCCCAACCAGCTTTAACCGGATGAGTGTAATGAATCCTTTTGACTTATTAAATTATTCACTCTCTCCTTCCAAGCAGTAACTAATGACCAAACGCTAGACCATTTTTGACTTTAGCAAAATGAAGGGGTGCATGTTAACATTTTTAGAAGATCACTAGGAACACAGGGGAAGGGAAATAAATGCTTATTTGCTAATGAAAACACAATCGGTGGTGGTGGGGGGGGGGGTGAGAAGATTAATTTCCTCTTAAAAACATTAAAAACAATGAGCAGAGTAAAAAAACCCAGAAACTCCCAAAAAGCAAACCCCTCCCCAAAACCAACATTTTAGTGAAGCACTAAGGGCCTAATTTTCAAAATTGCTGAGCCCTGACATCCAGTTGCAGCTAATGGGAACTACAGGTACTCAGAGTAGCAGCCGTATTAGTCTGTATCCGCAAAGAGAAGAACAGGAGTACTTGTGGCACCTTAGAGACTAACAAATTTAGAAAGCTTATGCTCTACTAAATTTGTTAGTCTCTAAGGTGCCACAAGTACTCCTGTTCTTCTCTTTGCGGATACTCAGCATCTCTAAAAATGGTCTTTTCAAAACATTCAATCATCATCATAACAGCTTAACCTGCGATGCCTCTCATGGACTTTAAACAAAAACAAAACAGCCCACCCCCTCAAACCACAAAGTGACTAATACATTTTTTTGTATTTTATTAAAAAACTAAACCCCAGGCAGAGACTTAATTTGCCAATTTCCAGCTTACAATGAATTTTTACAGCTGAGTTTTAAACCTTTCAAAAAAATCGGAGTTTATATAATGGAAAGGCTGACAACTTTAATTACAGTGAATGGAACCATGCTACTCTATTTTCCCTGCTTTCACAAGTAATTCTGAACACTTTCTAGTATACATAACACAATGCAGAGCAAAGATTAACTCTTGATCTAGATCATATAATAAAATTAAGTAGAGGAAGTCAAGCAGCTATAAAGAGGCAACTATGAGGCTCATCAGCATGAAATGTTACACAAAGCAAAGTTTGCTGTTAACTAAGGCACAGTGTCCCAACCTATGCTATATGGGGAAAGTCAAGCGAGAAGCTAGCATGTCTTTCAGAAGAGAACAAATAGGTTATAGCAAAAATGGAAGAAATCCCTTGCATATTTTGATCTACTTTTCAGCAGGATACTGCATACTTTCATTCTGATAATCCCTAGATACAATAATTCTGAAACATGGCCATGACTCATGATTCATTTCAGAAATCCTCCTCAAATAAGCTCCCTACAAGATAATTGTCTGCAAAACTGGGAACATTTGTTTCTGCTACTGTGTGTGAAACTCCTATTTCTTTTGGGTTTTCATCTTGTATCTTGTGTACACAAGGATTATTGCATTTTGTGCTTAAAAAGAACACTACATCTGCTCTAGGAGACTATATTGGACATGTCTGTGCACAGAACTATAGTAAAACCCAGAGGCAACATGTTCAAACTTGGGGTGCCTAAAATTATTTTATATTTAGGTATCTTATAAAATAGTCGCCTGAATCCCAAAAGTGTTGAGCACCTGCAGCTACCTTCTGAAGTCATGTGCACAACTCAATAAGCTATGCATGGGGTTATACCTAAATATAAAATTAGGTGCCTGAGTTTAGGCACCCATTTTTAAATTTTGGCCTAGGCAAATAGTGTTTTTTCCATCTCCTAGTGCTAACCAAAATTAAGTTTGTCCAGAGGATAAAAATGTTCACTCTATAAATCTACTACTTGTTTTAGGAAGCTCTTTTAAAAGTAATTACAACAAGATCAGAGCACCTTTAAAGTTAGTTACCTCCAAAGAAGCTTTTAGAAGGGTTATAATTTAACCACAAAAATGTGTTGCTCATAATGTTAAGGTAAATGGAAAAAAAACATGTTAGTCTTAGATCAACTGCAGTATAGAACTTTGAGCATGAGAGTAGTTCCATAGGTTTAAAAGTTATGCATATGCTAAAGTACTTTCCTGAATCAGGGCCTAGATTTGTATTATTTATCTGTAAACAATCTTAGATGATAGAAAGCACAAACAATATATGCAAAATTGTAGAGAAGGGCAGATTAAATATATATGTACGTTCAGAACCCACAAGGGGGGGGGGGCAGTTTTCAGAAGAGAATTCAGGAGAACCTACAAGGGTTCTGAGCTCTTTGAAATTTAACACAAAAATTAAGCAAGTTAAATACAAAAATGTCACAGACTGATTCACCATCATGGTGCATCAGCAAATGGAATTAGACAGGCAGAAAGCTTTAGGACACAGCGGTGAATCAGGCTCTGGAAGTATATGTGTAAGAATTACTTAAGTGTTTTTTGCTCTTATAATTAAAAATAGTTTTGAATTTAAAACAAATGAAATTTACCCAGACTAAATATTTGGATTACTCCTGGCATACTATAAATGGAAACATTTTAAATAGTCGTAATATAAAACTTCACTGAGCAGTTTTTGTGGTATTTTAATATACAATTTACACATCCTATAAGTGTGCTGGTTTATCAGTTTAATAGAAGTTTCTAAAAAAAATAAAAATAATAAAATGTAAAATGCTGCAGAGACACCCCTGTCATAAAAACATACAGCTAAGGGTAGCATAAAATCCCTCCTTTACCTGTAAGGGGTTAAGAAGCTCAAATAACCTGGTTGGCACCTGACCAAAAGGACCAATAAGGAAAGAAAATATTTTCAAATCTGGGGGGCGGGGGCAGGTTTTGTTTGTGCTCTCTTTGTTGTTCCCTCTCGGGACAAAGAGATAGACCAAGCAGGTAACCCAACTCCTACTGAAATTATACATCTAAAATTACAGAAATTGTAAGTAATAGCAAGGAAATGGGTTAGATTATCTTTTGTTTTAGCTTGGGAATTTTCTCTATGCTAAGAGAGGTTTATTCCTATTTTTGTAACTTTGAAGTTGAGCCTAGAGAGGATTCCTCTGTTTTAAATCTTTATTACCCTGTAACATTATCTTCCATCCTGATTTTACTGAGGTGCTTCTTTTACCCTTTTCTTGATTATAAAGTTCTTCTTTTAAGAACCTGATTGGTTTTTAGTGTCCTAAAAACCCAAGGGTCTGGTCTTTATTAACCTATTGGTTGGCATATTATTCTCAAGCCACCCAGGAAAGGAGGTGAAGGAGCTTGGGGGGATATTTTGGGGAAATAGGAACTCCAAGTTGTCCTTTTCCTGAATCTTTGTCTAAATCACTTGGTAGTGGCAGCGATACCATCCCAGGGCAAGGCATTTGTGCCTTGGGGAAGTTTTTAACCAAAGCTGCTAGAAGCAAGCTTAGGGGGGTCTTTCATGCGGGTTCCCACATCTGTGCCCCAGAGTTCAGAGTGGGGAGGGAACCCTGACAACCCCACAGACCAGAACTGAAGCTTGAGAGGCATTCCAATCTCTTGGGTAAATAGGAGGTGGTTTTAAACTGTTAGAACATATATTTACACAACAGAACAAGACAGCTCCTTTAAATCCATTTTGGTCTCTCATGTAAATACAACACTAACCCCCCCCCCCCACCCCTAAATATACATTTTCCCAAGAGTGAATTAAGTTGTTTAAGGCCTGGTCTACACTAGGAGGTTATGTCGAATTTAGCAGCGTTAAATCGAATTAACCCTGCACCCATCCACACAACAAAGCTATTTAGTTCGACATAGAGGTCTCTTAAATTCGATTTCTGTACTCCTCCCCAACAAGGGGAGTAGTGCTAAATTCGACATGTCCATGTTGAATTAGGGTAGGTGTGGATGGAAATTGACGCTAATAGCTCCAGGAGCTATCTCACAGTGCACCACTCTATTGACGCTCTGGACAGCAGTCCGAGCTTGGATGCTGTGACCAGTCACACAGGAAAAGCCCCAGGAAAATTTGAATTCCTTTTCCTGTCTGGGTAGTTTGAATCCCATTTCCTGTTTGGACATCGTGGCGAGCTCAGCAACACTGGCAACGATGGAGAGTTCTCCAGCAGAGGTGACCATGCAATCTCAGAATAGAAAGAGGGCCCCAGCATGGACTGATCGGGAAGTCTTGGATCTGATCGCTGTGTGGGGCGATGAGTCCGTGCTTTCGGAACTGCAATCTAAAAGACGGAATGCGAAGATCTACGAGAAGATCTCAAAAGCCATGACAGAGAGAGGATACAGCCAGGATGCAACACAGTGCCGCATGAAAATCAAGGAGCTGAGACAAGTGTACCAGAAGACCAAAGAGTCAAACGGACGCTCTGGATCCCAGCCCCAGACATGCCGTTTCTACGAGGCACTGCTTTCCATTCTAGGTGCGGCCGCCACCACTACCCTACCATTGACCGTGGACTCTGAGGATGGGATATGGTCGACGGCTGCTTCCTCGGAGATGTTAGCGGATGGGGAAGATGAGGAAGGTGAGGAGGAGGAGGAGGCAGTCGACAGCGCTTACAATGCGGATTTCCCAGACAGCCAGGATCTCTTCATCACCCTCACAGAGATCCCCTACCAACCGTCCCCAGGCGTTAACCCAGACCCTGAATCAGGGGAAGGATCAGTTGGTAAGTGTTTTAAACATGTAAACATTTATTTTGAACAGAACAGGAATATTAACAATGGGTTTTTCGTGATTTGTTTGCCCTAGGCACTTAACGTTTTAGTCCTTGGCAGTGCAACTACTGCAAAAGAAGGTCTATATGTCCGGGGATAGAGCTGAAATCCTTCGTGGAGATGTCCCATGAGCTCTTCTGGAGGTAGTTGGAAAGCCTTTGCATGAGGTTCCTGGGGAGAGCGGTCTTATTGTGTCCTCCGTGGTAGGAAACTTTTCCTTGCCAGGCTATCATTAAGTACCCTGGGATCATTGCCTTGCAGAGCATGGCGGCATACGGCCCTGTTTTTTGCTGGCTTTCACGCAGCATGCGTTCTTTCTCGGTCTCAGAAATTCTCAGCAGAGTGATGTCGCTCATTGTGACCTGCTTAGAATTAGGGGAATGTTACTATTGGGACTGCTTGCCTGTTCCTTTACAGAACTGTCGCCAGCCGTTTATAGCCATGCGGTGGAGGCGGGAGAGAGGCAGCATACAGGGATCTTTCCCGGGGACAGCCCTGAGGGGGTGGGACGGGCAGAGTTTATGCTTGCCGGATTGCCGGCAGCAGGAACTGGCCAACGATAGGAGTATTGCTTTGAACGTGAAAGGAGGGCACTGCTATAATTTAAGTTTTAAGCAGCCAAAAGTCTACAGCTTACCATGTCAGCCTGCTACCCGAATTCCGCTGTCCTGCCCCGCTTGTCTGATCTCACTGCAAGACCTCAAGCACTGAATGTGAAGGCCGAAAATTTGACCTTGTCCTGAGTGCGCATGTGATAGGTGCTGTGCATGGTCTTGTTCACAGAGAAAGACTATGTTCATTGTTCACAAAAAATTATCTTTGAGGAATTCACTCCCCTTTTCCCCATCCCACAGCTGCCACTTTCTCCCGACCTACCCTGGCATCCCCCTCGCAGAGGCTGGCACAGATAAGGCGGCGAAAGAAAAGGACACGGGATGACATGTTCTCAGAACTTCTGGGCTGCTCCCGAGCTGATGTGGCCCAGCAGACCCAGTGAAGGGAGAACATGTTGCAATACCAGCGAGCACACAGCGAACGGGAGGAGAGGTGGCGGCAGGAAGACCAGCAGGTGACTCAAACGCTGCTTGGACTAATGAGGGAGCAAACAGACACACTCCGGCGCCTTGTGGATGTTCTGCAGGACCGGAGGCAGGAGGACAGAGCCCCGCTGCAGTCTCTCTCTAACCGCCCTCCCCCACCACAAACTCCCATACCCCCCTCACCCAAAGTCCCAAGAAGGAGGGGCGGCAGGGGCTGTGAAAACTGTCACTCCACCCCTGCAGACCGCTCAAGTACCAGAAGGCTCTCATTCCCAAAAATTTGGGAAGTCCTTTCCTCCCCCCCCCCCCAAGCCCCCGTCCCAGTTTCATCCCCTAACTGTGTAGTTGTTAATAAAAAATACGTTTCTGTTAATTACTGTTTCCATCATGTTCTTTTAGGGGAGAGTGTGTTTGAAGGGGGGGGGGGGGGAGGGGAAGGGGGTTGGTAATTGGAGAGGACAGTCACCTTTACCAGGTACAGACACGGGGGCAGGTTCAGCAGAAGGTCACACACACATTGCAGTCACTAGGCACCCTGGTCAGTCTGGGAGGTGGTTTTCATGTTCTGTGTGGCGGGGGAGGGCGGATAGAAATCTTATACAGTGGTCCTTATCATGGATCACAAAGCCACGCAGCAGGGGATCTGTAACCGTCCTCCCCCGCCACAAAGTCACATAGCTCCCACACACAGAGTCCCGAAAAGGAGGGGTGGCAGGCTCCGTTGAAACAACCAGTCCACCACTGCGGATCGCTCTAGGAGCAGAAGCCTGTCATTCCTCGAGTTTAGAAGTGTTCTTTCCATCACTACGCATGCTCCCCACCACAGTCTGCGTCCCAGTTTCAACACTTTACCGCGAAATCCATAATAAAGAAAACGGTGTTCATTAACAAAGTTCCATTTATTTTATTTTTAAACGTGTTGGGGGGGGGGACGGGGTGAACGGGGTATGTAGCTGGAGAGGATAGTCAACAGTAAGTGGGTAAAGAAACGGGGGCAGGTTCAGCTTCTCTTTAAACAAACTTAATAGTCAGAGGTTACCCTGCTCACTGAGGAACCTAGCTTTCAAAGCCTCCCGGATGCACGGCACGTCCCGCTGGGCTCTTCTAATCGCACGGCTGTCTGGCTGGATGTAATCAGCAGCCAGGCTATTTGCTGCAACCTCCCACCGCCATAAAGGTCTCCCCCTTGCTCTCACAGAGATTGTTATTGCAGCTTGCTGTGTGCTCCACAATGGGGATATTGGTTTTGCTGAGATCAGAGCGAGTCAGTAAGCTTCTCCATCTCCCCTTGAGACGTCCACTCCACCACCATTCTGCACTTGCTCAGCCGGTAGTCGAAGAGTTCTTTTTCAGTGTCCAGGGCGCCTGTATAGGGCTTCATGAGCCAGGGATTAGCGGGTAGGCTAGGTCCTTGAGGATCACTATAGGCATCTCCACATCCCCAACAGTTATTTTCTGGTCCGGGAAGTAAATACCTTCCTGCAGCCGTCTAAACAGACCAGAGTTCCTGAAAACACGAGCATCATGAACTTTGCCCGGCCATCCTATGTTGATGTTTGTAAAACGTCCCCTATAGTCCACCAGTGCTTGCAGCACCATTGAAAAGCAGCCCTTTCAGTTAATGTACTGGCTGGCCTGGTGGTCCAGTCCCAGGATAGGGATGCGAGTTCCATCTATAGCCCCACCGCAGTTTGGGAATCCCATCGCAGCGAAGCCATCTATGATGACCTGGACGTTTCCCAGGGTCACTACCTTTGACAGCAGTAGCTCAACGACTGCGTTGGCTACTTGCATCACAGCAACCCCCACGGTAGATTTGCTGATGCCAACGTGATTTGCGACTGACCGGTAGCTGTCTGGCGTTGCAAGCTTCCAGAGGGCTATGGCCACTCGCTTTTGGACAGTCAGGGCTGCTCGCATCCAGGTGTCCTTGCGCTTCAGGGCAGGAGACAGTAACTCACAAAGTTCCAGGAAAGTTCCCTTCCGCATACGAAAGTTTCGCAGCCACTGTGATTCATCCCAGACCTGCAGCACTATGCGGTCCCACCAATCCGTGCTTGTTTCCCAGGCCCAGAATCGCCGTTCCACAGCATCAATATGACCCATTGCCACCATGATGTTCACGGCGCGGGGTCCCGTGCTTTGTGAGAGGTTTGTGCCACTCTCAGATTTCATGTCCTCACTGCGCTGCCGTAGCCTTCTCGCCCGATTTCTCAGCATCGGCCTCTGGAAAAGGTGGATGATAAGGTGCGAGGTGTTGACAACGGCCATAACTGCAGCGATGGTCACAGCGGGCGCCATGCTCGCAGTGGGCTCCATGCTCGCAGTGCTGTGGCATCCGCGCTGTCACTCACCAGAAAAGTGCGCGAGCTGATTGCCTGCTAGCGCTTTCAGGGAGGGAGGGCGGGAGTGACGGTTGGATGACGACAGTTACCCAAAACCACCCTCGACACATTTGTTTCCCCAGCAGGCATTAGGGGCTCGACCCAGAATTCCAATGGGCAGCAGGGACTGCGGGAACTGTGGGATAGCTGCCCACAGTGCACCACTTCCAATGTCAACACTTGCCCCGTTAGTGTGGACTCACAAAGTCGAATTACTGTCCTTAGTGTGGATACACACGTTTGACTTTGTAATATCGATTCCACATATTTGATTTAAGTACAATCGAACTACTCTCGTAGTGTAGACATACCCTAAAAAAAAAAAAAACCAACCAAAAAATGTGCTAAAGAATTTAAATGCAACCAAAAAAAAAAAAAAAAAAAACCAAACCTAAGGAAAGGCCGCAACTAGGCTCAGGTTACCACTAACACATGCTTGTGCAAATCATTGAAGTCAATGCAGCTAAGCTGATTTACACCAGCTGAAGATCTGCCCTCTGGTTGTAACTCTTGCTGGGGGCGCCTCTTTTCCTTCTCTCCCCCCCATGCTAGAACCTGAGGAGGAGCATTAGCCTGGACTAAATGGGGTTTTGGAGAACTGAACTGGAAAAGGATCATTTTGCAACTTTCCCCTTTTTCCTCATGTCAGGCTAGTGCAGGAAGTGCACAATGGGAGCCTTATCCCCATATGCTTCATTCTGACCTACATGTGGAGGATGCCGGGGGATAAGACTGGTGAACACTCCACACCTGAACTTTTAACTATGATTGGGATCAGCCATCCCAAATGCTTGTTAAAAATTCCTAAGTATTTTTAATTTTGAAACAAAATATGAATTATGGGCAGGTCCCCAAACCCACCAGTGCAGTGTGCTCTCTTTTTTGTCAAAGTTTCATTTTTTGGTGATTTTGTCTGACCAGTTGTATCGCTCAGACCCTTGGAAAGTTAGGTAACACTTTTAGGTGCCTAAATATGGATTCATATGCCTAAATTTAAAATGCAAAGTTCGTATAGTTTTGCCCAAGTGCTTTAGGTACACAAGGCCAGAAGAGGTAGGGCTCAGCCAAGAGTGTCTGGGACTTTTTTGTTCCAAACATGTGTGTGGGGGGGGGGGGGGAGGAGGAGGGGTAATAGGCACCAACTTCCCCTCTTCCCCGGGGGTGCTCAGCACCCTCTCCCATTCCACCCCTTCCATGAGGCCTCACCCCCTCCCACCTCTTCCCTGCCCCCATTCCAATCCCTTCTCCCAAATCCCTGCCCCAACTACATCTCCTCCCTGCCAATATTCCAACTCCTTCCCCAAATCCCTACCCCGGCCCCACCTCCTCCCCCGACCACGCCCGGAGCTTGCTAACACTGCCAAACAGTGTTTGGCGGCAGCCAGTCAGGAAACGTTGGGAGGTAGGCAGAGGAGCGGGGACGTGGCACACTCAGGGGGGGTGGGGGTGGGGAGGAGGGAGTGGTGGGACTCACAGGAAGGTTTGCAAGTAAACAGAGCCATTTACAACCAATTGTCCTAGTTGATGGGAGCCATCAAGATTCCAAGCCATCATTAGTGGCCCACACTTTGCATAATTACAATAGTATCTCAGGGTTATATTTCATATTTCTAGTTTCAGATACAAGAATGATATATTTATACAAATTGGATGACCACACAGTAGATGAGCTTTGTAATGATACCTTACAAAGGTATCTTTGCATGAAGCATATTCCAGTTAGATTATATTCACACTCATTAGCATATTTTTATAAAATCATATGGAATGCAATGTCACAAGGTCCTTATCCAAATATATTTGGACATCAAAAAGGAGCATTTATGAGTTTGGTTCTAGGGATAAGTGAATGGTTCAAAGGTGGTTGAGTCTGGATGTTCTTTTTCTTTTCGAATTTAGTCTCATCTCCATTTTTGACCTGCTGATGCCCCCATTCTAGTTGCGACCCAAGTTATTCAGTTGCTGCCATAGCACTGGGACAGACACTTTGAGTGCCCATAGTTGTCAAAATGAGATCATCACAGTTTGATCTAATTAGAACTGGGGATATATAAAATGGGTCAGAAAAATGGAGAACCCTGAATCTTTACATAAAACAAAAACCTTTTCCAAGATTCAGAAGTGTTTCCTTAATCTTTTTCCTCCCTCCATTATTTTTTGTTTTTCTGTGACACTGCACTTTAGGGTGTTAGTCACATCTGGAAGCATAAATGCTGAATTTTGCCAAAAAAAAATCTGTTTTCACAAGATTTCAGATACACATTGGCTGGGGCAAGAGGTTCAGATTTGTTTGGTACATGTGAACTGAAGTGAAACTCCAACCCTTTTGAGATTTTGAGTCCCATGACCAGTTAGACTCTGAGCGCAGAACAAAATCCTTTACCCTGTCTAAAAGGCCAAGGAGGTCACCTTCAAATTTAGCAGCTTCAGGCCTTTTCAGCACAAACTTATTTAAGATTTTATTTACCTTTCTGCCATGTGACAGCCTTGAAAAAATTAATCTCAGTAGTTGCTAGTGAATGTCCAGCGATCAAGGTATTCTCAATTATTATGACAATCTGTTGCTTTTATCTTGCGCTTCATTTGAGGTGCTATGTCTTCTCTATGAAAATCTATTCTGTATCTTCTTTATAAGCACCTCACAAGACTGGGCATTTTGAGGCTCACTAATCACTAGTAAATCTTGCTCTTCCAAAGATCACCCATTTTTATTCCCTACTACTTTAAAATTTAATGTAGGATTTCCCTTAATTTTAAGAATGGCATACTGGACTCAATTTAAAAAAAAAAAAAAAAAAAAAATCAAAAGCAGCACAACAAATGTAGCTTTTTGGGAAAACCACTGATTAAAAAAAAAAAAAAAAAGCTTCCCAACAGGATTCTCAGGGACATTCGCTGTTCAGGAGTGTTTTCAGTGTTTATTTTACTTTGTTATTGTGTTTGGCTGTTCTTTTGGACTTAAAAAACTGCAGGTGGTAAACTCTCCTTGAGGATCTTAGATTGAAATAAAATGATGCTCTGTTTTATTATTTTAATGATGGTAGTTACTTGAAATACCTAAGAAGTTGAATGGTGGTCACCATTTCTGCCTTTAGGTTGTTGTATTCTTCACTACCTGCATGAATTTAAAAAAAACATTAAAAATATTATGTTAGGGAATATCTGAAGGCCAAGGAGGAATAAATTAAGTCAAGTTTGTTTCCTACTAAGACAAATCTTACTGTCCAGGTTACTGCTAGTACTTTAGACAAATCTTATTATGTGAAATATGTCCATTTAAGAAAGGTAAGTCCATACAAACCATTATGAGCTATAATAAATATATTGAAATCTTCACACACAGCAAACACACCCACATTTAGAAAGCAGATAATGTGGTCCAAAAATTCTAAAGCTAGCTTTCTTTTAAATAGAAACTGATAAAAAAACATAACCAGTAATATTTCTGTTTTTCACATTACCGTCTAATATTAGCCTCTCTGGTTACCTATGTAAAAAGATTCAGTATTCCCCAATGCAGTTTCTAGAAGACAAGCTACAAATTAGTACCATAAATGTTACTGCTGTTGGCATTGTAAGTGGACAGGCCGAGCATGGAATGGGTTTGGAGACTCTTCTACCTGTTCTCCCTAGAAGGGGTCTTTGTTGATCAGGATGGAAGCATGCTGGCAGGAATAGGGAGCATTGTGCTGGCCTATTCCTGGCTGCCCTGATTCTATCCTATGGATGAAGATAGCTCTCCAGTCCCACTAAATTGCTAAAATGGTAAACGTTGTTTTGGGAAGCTTAAATGGAATCATAACATGTAGCAGACAAAAATAATTTCACAACCGCAAGAATCACAATTTGCAAATTCCACAACTTTGAAACAATATTAAAACATGCTATACCACAGGAACTGACTTTTGTTTTTACCTGTGGGTACTCCTTTCTATCCCCTTTCCCCCGGATGAGGTGGGACCTTGGGGGAGGGGGGAAACAGACCGAGGGGGGCAGGGCCACAGTCTGGGTGCTGGGTCCCCCAAAAGATTAATCTGGCTCTGCGGGTGCTGAGCAGCTCCTATTTTTTTTCAGTGGGTGCTTGAGCCCCGCAGCACCCATGGAGTCAGTGCGGATGTACTATACAGTGCAAGGCAATAGGAGTTAAGGAGCAGAGCTTCCTGAACCTTTGCAAGCAAGCTTTGAAACTGACCCGCATACTACATGTGTCCAAAGCAATTCTTATGGCCCTAAAGCTTGGAATGGTCCTGACTCAAGTGCACCCCCTTTCCCCATTGTTAAACTTATTGCAAATGAAAGTTAGATTCAAGTGATTTATACACCTTTGCACCAGAACCTAAACTGGGTCTAATGGCCATACTTGAAAAATACTTTTAAGAGCCCTATGTAAATAGCTACATCAAGAAAGTCATTTGCAGTGTGCAACACCACCACATTGTATTGGTCCTAAAAAAATGTAGGAACTGTAGTAGATATTCTTGAACCCTATCAACTGGCATATTAACTATTTACGTATGTACAGACATACATCACCTCTTCTAACAGGCACAGTCTACTCCTCCACTTAGTATTTCTCTCTCCAAGACAAAAGCTCTGCATTTTCCTCCATCATGTAGGGTTTCTCTCTATACCATTTGCCTCTTGTTTCTTTGCCTCTCTTAGAAACTGTGGGGATTTCCAAAACTATCCTTTCCTTCATCTAAGCCCTGTCATTTCCTCTTAGGCCTGTTTCCTTTCTAAACATTGTACAGTGCAATTTCTTTTATTTGGTTTGACAGCCTGTCTCTCCCAAGTGTGCATCAGTAAAAATAAGACAAATTTTTGCAAAATATCTTGAGAAGTTTTTGATTGCTTTGAAAGACTGCTGGAAGCCTTCCAATAGCTCAGGGTAGCTGAGCTAATAAGAATAACATGGTATTGTAATTCTCTTTTAAGAACAACCAATAGCTCAACTAGTAAAGCAAGCTATAATTATTAGGCTAAAACTTTCCTAAAATAGCTGTCAACATTTACTGACTGTGAGGTAAAGCAGATGTACAATCATAATTTTACAGTGGAACCATAAATAAATTCCCACAACCACTTTTCCCCCCCCAATGACATCAGTTAGATTGAATCTGTTTGAATCTGAGCTTTGCCATTGTGGTTGTATTGGAAACTTAACGAGATTACTGCACCCAACATAGCGGATTAAAAAAAGAAATGGCTGTAACTCCTTTGGAGTTTACCACTTGTTTGAGAGCTTGGCCAAACTATCCTTATAGAGGTGAGATTGGGCTCATAAATACAGTCTATGCACCTCCAGAACAAAAGCTGCCTCAAAGCATTACAATCGTAGCAATAGGGTTGGATTAAATTGCCATAGCAACTAGAGTGCATCTCTTTAGAAAGTCACTGGGAAAGATCACAAGACCTGTTGAATAAATAAAAAGCTTGGGATTTTTCCCCAAAGGAAGGGGAGTAAATGATTGAGGGCAAGCATAGGAGAGTCAGACAGGGAGTTCTGGCTCCACCCGTAATGGTGGAACAGTTTATGAAAGATCAGTAACTTATCTCTGCTACCTCATCACTGGAGTCGACTCTCTATGGTAGCAGGACTCACTGCATCAATACCACTGAAGACTTTTTAATTTGGTAATTGGGTATTCAATAGTTTTGTCTATGAGAGGTGTGTCAGGAGTTAACTCTTATAAAGGAGGTGTATATTCATTGGGAGTATTTGGGAGCAAGGATAAATACTAATAATATGTGGGTTTTATAGCAATAGCTTATTACATTTATATCGCATTTGTTTACCCAGCTCTTCAATTTCTTATTTACAGTTTCTTTTCCTTTGTCAGCTTAAGAAAGCCATTCCTGACTGATGAAACTTTTAAAAACAAACAAACAAACAAACTGTCCACTTATGTGCACATTTATGGATACCTTGTGTTACAAATAGGTTGCTCTGAAGTTTCCTGGGGAAAACTAAAGCTAATGCTTAGAGGGCAGGGTCCTCAACTAGTGCACATGAGCAAAGCTTCACTGATTTCAGTGGTTCTATAACAATATACACCACCCACAGTACAGACGGTTTCCTCAGGGGATATACTACATACCCTTTTAGCTCATATTGGAACTACCCTTTTGGAATTCCCTTGCCTCTTAAGATTACAAGTGACCAATGTCTCCTGCTTGAAGCCTGCGACCCAGAAGATAGTATCAGCAGCCAAAGGGACATGGCTAGACATCTCCTGAGCCTTGATGTGGGAAATAGTTAAAGAGGCAGCCAGCCTTGGAATATTTAGCAAACCCAATACAGCCGTGTCATATATGTCCTGCAGAGAAAATTTCATCACAATTTGTACTTTGTTTTTTTTAATCCATTTGCTGTTTCAGCAATCATGAGGATCTTTCAGATACAGTGAAAAAATGTTCACTAACTACTAGGGAACAACTCATTTTTTCCCACTGTATCTGTTGGGACAAATGTTGTCAGGTTTATATGAACATATATGAAGCCAATCATGGGGAAAACTGAAATTAGGGTTCGACTAGTACAACTTCTTGCTTCACCGTTAAAAATGAAAGGCTTTGTTATTTTTAATTTTAGAAAGACACACTAGTTTATAAATGTAATGTGCTTATGTAGGCATCCCCATAAGTCAGCCTTGTAGTCACTGTGCTTCTTGGACAAGCAAGAAAGGGGTAAATGTTGGGGGACATTCTCACACACAGGGAAAGTGATATAGCCATTGAACAATCAGAACATCTCAGGAGCCAGGCAGAGAGAGAGAGAGAGAGAGTGTATATAAACTAAAACCAAATACATTTTCATGAGTTACTAAATCTCCAGCTTTGTCACGGCTTGGAGCAGCTGGGGGAAAATAATCTCCACAGTTTATTCAGGAGAGTAAAGAATCAAGGGGAAGAGTATAGGCAAGTGGTTCTGGCTCAAGCAACAAGTCCAGGATGTAAAAGTTTCATTACTATCATCTGGCACTGGCATAATTAATGCCATAAAATATGGACAGCTCTATTTCTGTCCCCCAACCCCCATGAAATAAAGATATGAATAGCAAATAAGTTCAGATATACCTAGATTTTCCGTAACTGCTGATTCCTTTGAAAAACATAGCCCTTTGACTGAAGTTTGTCCGAGAGGTAACAAATTAGTAAGTAAAAGAAATTCCTTAAAACGTTACAGCTGTTTTTGTCATTTCTGTCTTTGTTTTTTAAAGAGACTATTTCAGAGTAATGATTCAAGACACTGTAAATAGTACGTTGTCAGTTCATTGTACAGCAGTAAAATTTAGTCTGTGTCTGCAAGTTTTCCATGATGGTTTAAGAAAACATGAGCCACACTCCAGTTATTCACTATTCATAATTGGCTGTCCATGTATGATTAGTCATCTAAGTCACATGGTATTATTTTAATCTCCCCAGTTGGGTGACTCTCAAACCTACAAAGAGCTTTCAAGTTGGACAAAAACTTATGGCACAAACAGTTCTGAAAATACATAATTTTCCTAAAGCTAGTTGAAAGACTTCAAAACTCAAATGTTTTCAATAGTGCAAATTATGTTGCAAAAAAATTAGTTATACCCTTTTGTCAAAGAATGT
Organism: Malaclemys terrapin pileata; assembly: GCF_027887155.1. Classification (NCBI taxonomy): domain Eukaryota; kingdom Metazoa; phylum Chordata; order Testudines; family Emydidae; genus Malaclemys; species Malaclemys terrapin. Next base: position 98,985,518 of record NC_071509.1, read on the forward strand.
GTCCCTTTTTTCATACCAGTTCTAATACTAACATTTTAAATGAACATTTCCAAGAACATAAATGAACTGACAGGAATGCTTGCAGAAAGGCAACAACAATAGTCATGGATATTATCAAAGCAAATTCATGTTTTGAATTTGAATGAATACTACAGTAAAGTATATAGGTTTTTAAACAATTAATGGTTAGGCAGGGATATTTTTATCCTTCATATAATGGGGCTTTGAATGCTGATGAGATAAGACTTCTTTTTACCCACTCATTTTCAGGTTGGAGAACTAAACACCTTATATGAATGACAAAAAGTCCACACAATGGCCTCAAATTCCCCTCTATTACAAGGTAAGTAAAGCACAAGAAGTGAGTGGTGCTGGTGGGAGCATGAGGCATAGCAAAGGATGAGCTGCTTCAGTGAATCTCCATGACAACCTTGCTGGCAGGAGAAATTAAGTGGGCCCTTGTAGAGCTGGTCAGAACATTTTTAATGAAATGATTTTTCACTGAAATAGGCGGTCTTGAAGCCAAAATGTTTCAGATATGTATTGGTTTCAACGAAGTTTTAGTTGGGAAGGGGGGGTGGGGAATTAAGATGTATACTTGTAGTGGGCCAAAACCAGAGGGAAACAGTGAACCACTGGAAGCTTCTATATCACAATTGTAAAGGGGAAAAAAAAAAAAAAAAGATTTAAGACCAAGCTTGCAAGTACAACCTGTAATGGACAACAGTTCACATCCCAGAAACAACCTATACAATTTCACACACACACACACACACACACACACACACACACACACACTCTTTTCAAGATTTGTTACATTTACATGCCTAGTTCGTCCATATAGCTAGATGGGAACAGACCCTATAGAGTTGCTGGAGTCTGTTCAGAGGAGGATTGGCAAAGAGAGAGAATGAATTGCCGCTTTTGCTAAGGAAGTTGATCTCCCCACATTAGAGTTAAAGAAATTAGCAATCCACTGGCGGGAAGTTAATCACTGTGGTTGCCCACATTTGGTCTAAATGCTGTGGAGTATCTTGGTTCATTTTCCAAGTCTCCTTATGTCTTTGCTTAGCTCTGCTAGGCACATAACGACAGAGGCAGAAGAGAGATGATCCACTGACAGCTAAATTCACTTAAAATCTACTTTCTTTCTCTACCTCTAAAGAGAAATATAGCAGTGTATGTCCTAGATCATCTACCTAGAAATCCTCTATATAGCCATGATTATACTGCAGTAACACAAGCTTCACCCCTATTGCCCCATCAGTGTGCTAGAAAGTTTCCTTCTTGTCCCTGCAAGTAGTCTAAGTCTCAACATCCATCAGGTAATTATTATATTATATATATATATATATATATACACACACACACACACACACACGTACCTTTCATCAGAAGATCTTAAAACAGTTACAAAAACGAATAGGCAGTTTTTCATCTGAATTTACAGATTAGGGAAACTGAGGCCCAGAAGGCCCAGGTCACATGACAAACACATGTAGAACAGAACCCAGATCTCCTGTCTCCCCCTCTTTTGATTTCACTACAAAGAACATGCTATCTCCAACACCACGCTCTTAAACTTGGCCTCTCTGCTAGCATTAATTCCACTTAGTGCTAGTGATTTTATGACATGGACACTTTGCTTGTTTCATGAAAGCAAATTAACACATTTTCAGTCATTACTGATCTCAGCTACATTCATATTGGCAATTTTCAGGATATAGGCCTCAGATCTCATTACTAGTCAACCCCGAGTCACCAAGATTTTTTTTTTTTTTTTTTGGACTGGTTTAATTCTAAGTGTAATCCCTACTTTTTCCAATTTGCTTGTTAGTTAGCATCAGGTCACACATTGGCTACTGCTTCATGCGATGTCAAACCTAATTCGAGAGCTTTAACTGAACTAATAGAAAGGATGCAGCTTTAGGTCTTAAACAATTTTCTGCTCTTACAACCATGTGCTGATTTGCCCCATTGTTGTCTTCACTATAAAATGATTGATGAGGGGCTGCTAAAGTAATTAGTGTTCAGTTAAGTCCTGCCCACCTTGGATTACAGAAATTGTGCTAGTTACATTCATGGCTCTGCCATTTCAAGTAGAACTTTTCAAATAATCTTCTTGTTTAGACTGTGCCCAACATGGTTTTCACTATTTTCCAAAACACTGAGGAAAACAAAGTCCCTGATCAAAGAGTGTATTATCAAACAAAGCCATGGTTGTAACTATCATGTTTTGGTACTCCAGTGCAAAAGTGCTTTTGTAACAAACGAAATAGCATAGATAAAAATGATACTAAATGCTATCCCACCACAGAGTTCTAATACATTAGAACATGGGCCAAAATGTTTAAAAGAAATCACATGGATTGACTTCCGTGCCTGGGTTGAGGTCCATATGGATCTCATAGTACCAGGGCCATGGGCTGTAACTGTGTGAAGTGTGGGTGCACATTGTACTACAATTGTGGGTGTAATTGTATTCATAAGTATTTGTGTACACAAGTCTACACAAAAAACAAAATCCTAGCCCACTGAAGTCAGTGGGAGTTTTACTACTGACTTCAACAGGACCAAAATGTCACCTTTAAACTCCAGCTTTTCAACTTGACACTCAGTGATGGACTGAAGCCTTGGGGCTAAATTCTGCTCTTAGATGGCCAGCCTGTACCGTGCCTCCACTGCAGTATAAATCTGGAGCAACTCCACTGACATAACAGAGGGGAAAAATTTTGGCCCTCTACACTGAGGTGACTTAAAATGTCTGTTGTGCAATATAGCTTATATTTGTTGTGTAAAAGGTGGTCCTTGTGCGGATATATGATTTCGCTATTGGTGCCCTTAAGATTTCAATTTGAGTGACTACAGATCAAAAATTCCTAAAAATTATCATAAGATATTTAATCATGTTTGTTAGAGAAGATCCTGTTAGTATTTTTCATAGATTCAAAGAGTTTAAAGCCAGTACAGACCATTAGGTTATCTGTCTGGACTTCCTATATGTCACAGCCATTTCACCTAGTTACTCTGGTAACAAGACCAATAACTTGTGCTTGTCTAAAGCATAATTTTCAGAAAGGCATCCAATCTTGATCTGTATTGGATAGTTCTCTGAAAACATCCATTCAATGTGCAGCGGCATTCAAAACAGCGAACAGAATGTTGGGAATCATTAAGAAATGGATAGATAATAGGACAGAAAATATCAGATTGCCTCTATATAAATCCATGGTACGCCCACATCTTGAATACTGCGTGCAGATGTGATCGCCCCATCTCAAAAAAGATATATCGGAATGGGAAAAGGTATAGAGAAGGCAACAAAAATGATTAGGGGTATGGAACAGCTACCATATGAGGAGAGATTAATAAGAGTGGGACTTTTCAGCTTGGAAAAGAGTTGACTCAGGGGGGAATATGATAGAGGTCTATAAAAATCATGACTGGTGTGGAGAAAGTAAATAAGGAAGTGTTATTTACTCCTTCTCATAACACAAGAACTAGGAGTCACCAAATGAAATTAATAGGCAGCAGATTTAAAACAAACAAAAAGGAAATATTTTTTCCACACAACGCACAGTCAACCCATGGAACTCCTTGCCAGAAGATGTTGTGAAGGCCAAGACTATAACAGGGTTCAAAAAAGAACTAGATAAGTTCATGAAGGATAGGTACATCAATGGCTATTAGCCAGGATGGACATGGATAATGTCCCTAGCCTCTGTTTGACAGAACCTGGGAATGGGCGACAGGGGATAGATTACTTGATTACCTATTGTGTTCATTCCCTCTGGGGCACCTGCATTGGCTACTGTCGAAAGACAGGATACTGGGTTAGATGGACCTTTGGTCTGACTCAGTATGGCTGTTCTTATGAAGATATTTTCTACTCATGAAAATATTTATACAGTACAGTCACCTCAATCTTTTATTTTTGATAAAATAAACAGTCTGAACCCTTTACAGTTCTCACTGTAAAGCATTTACTCCAGCTCTCAAATATTGTTTGTGGCTCGTCTGCCCCCTCTCCTCTTGAGTTTTTCCAACATCCTCTCTTAGCTATTGATACCAGAACTGGATGCAGTATTCCAGTACAGCATTCTGAGGTTAAGTCAGTATTGGTCTCACTAATGTCATATACAGAGGTTTAAAAAAAAAAAAAAAAAGCCACCACCCTCTTCTATTTATTATTCCGCCCTTTTTGCCATAGCATCATATTGGAGCACACGCCGAGTTGCTTTTCCACTAGGAGTCCTAATTCTTTTCTGGGATATAGTCTCTTATTCTATAGATATGGCCTTCATTACATGTTCCTAGATGTGTAATTTACTATTTGGCTATATTAAAATATATTTTAGATGAACAGACCCAGTTTACCATGCAATCCAGATTGCTCTTTTTGAGTGTTTTGTTCTCATCATTATTTACCATTCTGCAAATCTCTGTGTCATCTATAAATTTTTTCAGCAGTGATTTTTTAATTTACTTCCAGATCACTGATGAAAAAGTTGCTATGCCTGGCGCCTCATCTTCACTGTGGGCAGACCACACATTATTTCTCAAATTTAAGTAGACAACTACAATTGTTTGAGAAGTTGTGCTTAAATCTCGCTTGTGGTTGTAGGATCCAGTTTTCATAATCATTTCCATAGCACACTGCACTAGCAGATTTGAAGGCTATTAAAAAAAAAAAAAAAAAACAACAACACCACACACCACACACACACAAAACAACCCCCCCCCCCAAAACCAAATAACCCTGTCCCTCCAAAAAAGGGAAAAAAGAACCACCCCAGCAGCCTGTAGAGGAACCCAGTTTGTATTTGGATTCTTTATAGATTCTTCCTCTATAACGGGGTTGGCAACCTCTGGCACGCGGCTTGCCAGAGTAAGCACCCTGGCAGGCTGGGCCAGTTTGTTTACCTGCCCCGTCGGCAGGTTCAGCCAATCGCGGCTCCCACTGGCCGTGGTTCGCCACTCTGGGCCAACGGGGGTGGCAGGAAGCCGCGGCTAGCACATCCCTCAGCCCGCACTGCTTCCCGCAGCCCCCATTGGCCTTGGACGGTGAACCGTGGAGCCGCGTGCCAGAGGTTGCTGACCCCTGCTCTATAAAGCCAATTAGGGGGTCTATACTGCAATAAAAACTTGTGGCTGGCCCATGTCAGTTGACTCAGGCTGGCTGGGCTCAGGCTGTGGGGCTATAAAATTGTAGTGTAGACATCTGGGCTCAGAGTGGAGCCTGTTCTACGGGAGCCCGTGGGGGGGGGGGGGCAGGGTCCCAGAGCCCATGCCCAAACTTCTACACTGCAGTTTTACTGTTCTGCAGCCAGAGCCCCATGAGCCTGAGTCAGCTGATCCAGGTTAGCCATGGTGTTTTACTGCAGTATAGACATACAAACTAACACTGGCCCCAGCAGGCGAGACTTCATTAGTAAGGAGATGAACTGAATTGCTTTCTCAAGGGGAGGGAAAGCTCAAGGCTACTGTGTCAGTTAGAAAAGCATTTCATTTTGGAATTGTTAGGGCAAATTGCTTCCAGATCTAATATTAGCCAATTGTGGCACACATTAATATGGGCTGGAGGAAGAAAGACTGATGGTAAATCAAAATACTGCTCTCTCAAACAAGCTCAGGGATTTTATCCAGTGTTTATGTTTATTAGTTATAACAGACAAGTGGCCTACTAGGAAACGCTCATTAAGAGCGCACCACTTACAGCAAAAGTCGAGTAAACATTGTGCGTGACAGTTGCCAGCCACCCTCTCTAAAGCTGCATGTTTGGAGGGATGAGACAAATCAGGGGGAAGTATTCTGATGATGCCTAGCATATTTATGTTGTACTGAAGTGTCCCAAATGGTAAGTCACAGATTCATAAAAATTAGAGATGGAAAAGACCTGTCTCCTGCCAATTCAGTACCAGCAGAACATTCCCAAATGTTTACTAGCGTTGACCAGATGACAAGTCCCTTTCACAGCAGCTTTCTAGTTTTCAATATTTGATTTTGTTCTGCATTAGAGTGAAAACAAAACCTTTAGAAAGGTTGTGTGAAAATGGCGTTCACCTGTCACACTATGGCCAGGTGGCTAGGGCACTGGCCTGGGGGTTGGGAGACTAAGGTTCAAGTCTCTGCTCTGCCTAATTCAGAGCAGAGTTTATTATCCCCTATCACTCCAAATCAGACAGAGCCAAGATTTGAACCTGTATCTCTCACATCCCAGGCCAGTGCCCTAATCACCTAGTTATAAATTCAGAATGTCTGTCTCTCTCAACTCAAAAACCTTCCTGATAAGAGTTCTGTGGAGCCAAAGTGTTTCATCTTCAATTAGACAGCTTATTTTGGTAATAATGTTCCAGTCAGCTCTATAATTCACAGAATATGTAGAGTTTAGCTCATCCACCACCAAAGTGCAGCAATCTCTGAACTAAAGGGCAGCAGATTTTTGCATCACTACTTCTACAGAGTTTTAGGAAATTGAAGGAAAATTTACTTACAGCTTGTCTACAAGGAGAAATTAACTGGCATTGCTAAAGTGAAATAAGCCATTCTGGTAAAACTCCCCTATGGACGCTATTCTGGAATAAGAGTGATTTTATTCTAAAATAACTATTCTGCTTCCAGAATGAAATCACTTTTATTCCAGAATAGAGCGTCCACACAGGTCTGTTATACCAGACTAGACAGTGGAATAGCTTATTCCACAATAGCAATGCCAGTAAATTTCCCCATATCAACAAGCCCTAAATATCTTATTTTATAGTCTCATTTCAGCTCTCCGTTATCATTTCATGAGATAGATTGCTTAACGAAGTATAGAATCTAGAGAAAATCCTATATTATACACACACACACACACACAGCCAAATAGCAGTGTCTATCATCTGTATTTTAAAATGACCAGCATAGGATCTAAAAATATCAAAGCATAGCTCAGATGTACAGTATGCACCCAATAGATAAACAGGTTCATTATAGAACTATATATCTTCATCCTCCTCAAATTTGAGAGAATATCATGGTTGTTTGGTTAAACACTAAGAACTTAAATTGGTGGGAACTTTGCATCAATTAATATGGAAAACTTTTATGCTAGTGCTGGATACGTACATTTTCTCACAAGAACTGGTGAAAGTCCTGAAGTGCTGAAAATTTAAGCATTGGGCAGGTAACGTTTTCCAGGCAAACCAGTTTTCGGTTTCAGAGATTTTCATTGCTCCAGGACCATAAAAATCTCACTCTTCCTAGCCATCTTTAGCTCCCAAGCTTCATTGTCCATTCTCCTCTACCTCCTGCAGACATCAGACAACCATAATAAATAAATAAATAAATAATATTACCCAGCTCTTGTATAGTACTTCTAATCAGTAGATCTCAAATGCTTTTAGGAAGGAGGTCAGTATCATTGTCCTCATTTCACATAATAGAGAAGAAAGTGACTTGCCCAAAGTAGGGCTGCCAATTTTGGTTGGAGGTATTCCTGGAGGTTTTATCACATGACACAATCTTTAATTCCTGGAGACTGCAGGACAATCCCTGGAGGGTTGGCAACCCTAGCCCAACATGTTCCAATAGGCCAGAGGCAGAGCCATGAGGTATTCCGAGTCCTCATAGAGTACCCTATCCACTAGGCAGTATTGCAGAAGAGCAACTCTGCTTCTGTGTGTGGTAGCTCAACACTCTTTTTGCAGACCCCTCCTAAAGTCTGCAAGACCTTATCTTGGAAAGTATGATGCATAGCCCATGGCCATCTTCAGTTCACTTCTCAAGACACAGCTAAGCTAGCAAGTACACATATACAGTACAGCCTTCCTTAGCCTCACATTCAGCAAGAAAAGTCAGGTTAATATGTTCTGCACATATGCAGAAATAAATTTTCAGAGATTCATAACTTGGTCACATCCAAAGCAATTTTCACTAGGCCACTCAAAGGCAATTCTCCTCAGTGAGGACTATTTCTAGTTCTCTTTTTTTTTTTTAAATTTGCCTCTGCCCATTTGTGCTAAAAACATGTTTAACAAACAGCAGTTATAAGAATTTTATTTTTTTAAATAATGGAAGTTGTATGCTTCCCTCCCCCCCACTCCCTACGGTCAATTTGCTTTTCAGTTCAACTTTTAAAATAAAATTTCACTCAGGCACAAACTCATCTTGGAAAATCTTCCTAATATAGAAAACTTTTCTAAATGTATAGGCACTGAAAACAGGAGGTTGGAATGGAAACAGTTGCTATCAGCAGGAGTACAATGCAGACTCATCAAGGTGACTTGTCTGTGGGAAGGAACAAGTAGGTCATGAAGAAACATGCACTGGACTCCAATGGCAATTCTGCAGTCACTTAGTGGGTTAGCAATAACTGCTTATAAAAGACTTGAGTAATCGGGCTCCAGGGCTACATCAGGCCTTGGGACATAAATCAAGAGGCAGGAAAAAAAAAAAAATGGATGATTTCAGAAGACTATGACATTGCAAACAAAGCTTCCAGAGGCTGTTTGTGCCTTCTGTATCATCTCTCCCTGACCACACAAAATTGATTTTAAACAAAACACAGAGTCACCAGGGAATTCACTTAGGCAGGTTTATATTTTTCCACATCTCTCACAGCTGGTTATTTGTGAGAATGCTAACGGTTTCAAACTTCTCACTGATTTCTGATTATTTTCTTTCTTTGATTTCCAACTCCTAACTTTTCCTTTGGTACAATTGTTGGGAGGTTGCTAGAAGGATGAATTTTGACAGTCTCAGCTGTTTGTCTTTATATTAATGAATACTGGTTGCAACAAAACAGAAACCTTCCTTGTTTTGTAAGTTATGAATGCAAATGAGGATGTGGGTGCCTTGCCACGGGAATAGAAAGAACAAGATGCTCTTTCATTTCAAAAACCCAGAAGAAAGTTTCCATTGTAGATTAGGCAGTAGGTCTATGTGCAAACAAGTAACATTTTCTATGTAATTACAGAACCCACATCACACTCAGACAAGCAATAAAACAATATTTGACTGAAATTCCATTTGACGGTCCTGTAAATGTCCTGTATATCCTTCCCAGACATTACAGAACATGAAGAATTGTGCCCCCATGGGAAGCTGTTCTTCTTATAAACCAACTTTCTATGCCTGTGCACTTCATTCATATACTCCATATACCTTTGTGTGAACAAACACACTAAGATATAAGTCATTATAGAGATCTGAGGCCACAAATTTCATCGTATCATCATGAAGATCAAGAAACTTCCTGAGGCATGATGAACAGTGTGATTCAGGTGACAATAACATTTACACAAGAGCAAAGAATGCTTCAAGAGATTCAGGGCACAGCTGGCACTCTGCCAGGTGAAAGGAAACAAAAGGCACAACAGACGAACCAATAACTTAAGATAAACTAATACAAAGCAAGGAGAAAGAAAGATTGGCCAGTAGGTTCCACAAATCTAGATTGTAAAGGGCTGTTAGGTGCCAGCTGATCATACTGTTTGTATATGTGGTGGTGATAGCATTATAGAGGGTCAGGATATAGCACAGAGCCAAAGAAAATTCTTCTATCTAGGACTGAGCTAGGCTAACAATGGCAGGGCTGATGAAGCCTTAACCCAGGGCTCCAGCCTTCTCCAATATTTAACAGTATAGTATCTCACTCAGCAGAAGACCTTATATTTTCTCATTTAGTAGGTCAAAGTCTGTCATCTCTCACCCTATTGTTACTGAAATCCTTCTCAGTCAGCTCAGTTCTCTTACTTGGCTTTGGTTGTCTTGGCTTGTAGAAAAACAGCCCCCAAATAGTAGAAGTCTCCCCACCATTTGAGAGATGACATATATAGGGCCCAATTCTCCTCTCACTGCCAGTGGAGTAACTCCATTGAAAGTAGATATAATTAAGAGGAGAATCAGACCCACAGCGCTCAAGTAAAAACAAATGGCTTATTTTATTAGCAAAAAGGAAGCTACAAATTCTTGCAGACCAAAGACTTACAGGTTTAACTAGTCAGAGATTTAGGTCAATTCTCTCAGGAGTTATACCTTTTACTTTTATTACATTCCACAAACCACTCACTTCATACTTAATGTAATTACAATACTGTATTGCCCTTTTTATGCTTTTTCATATTTTTAATTTTTTCCCAATGTAAAAATACCTTTTAAAATAAAGCATAGCAATTATAATAAATGACCTAAAAGGTAGAGGAGAGCTAGAATGGGAATCATGTAACAGGGGAACTCTCCTGTTAAATATACATTCATTTATTTTCAACAGAACCACATTTCACCACCACCACCTCTGCAAATCCTGAGATTTCCCTTACATTACACCTGCAGCTGTAGTTTCAGGAAACAGTCTCAATATAGATTCAAATAAATACTTCACACTTTCCTACCAACATTTCCTCTATACTTAGGGTGGTCCCTTTGCCAAATGGATTAAATCACAGAGTTCAAATTAAATTTCATTATAATCCATCAGCACTAACCAAAGTGGATTCTCAATATAGCGTGTTTATGTAGAAACTGAGAAACCTTGGCATCTCACTGAAACATAGTGGCTTCAAGTCCAACACATGACACCTCATGCTCAAGTCTAAGGCACCACTATTGCTGATTCACATGTATCACAGGTTTCAGAGTAGCAGCCATGTTAGTCTGTATCCGCAAAAAGAACAGGAGTACTTGTGGCACCTTAGAGACTAACAAATTGATTAGAGCATAAGCTTTCATGGACTACAGCCCACTTCTTCGGATGATATGCATCTGAAGAAGTGGGCTGTTGTCCACGAAAGCTTATGCTCTAATCAATTTGTTAGTCTCTAAGGTGCCACAAGTACTCCTGTTCTTTTTACATGTATCACAGTTCATCTTTCTTTACTCAGTGCACATTTCCTACTGTCATCTCCAGCTCTCACTAAACAAACATGCTGGCATTTGCCTCTGCTTCTTGTCACTGGAGTCAGTTATGCCATCATAGCCACCTTTGCTACCCCTTACTTCTCCCCCCAGCATCTGAACCCCAGGCCCAAATTCAATAGTCAGCCAGGGGTGTCCCTAGCAAACTAGATCACTGCAGAACCTTTGTAGATAAGCAGCCCATACCCCACTACTGCTATACCTGATCTCCAGCCTAACTATCACAACTCTCTATTCCTGGCTTAACCCCGAACTGTGCGGAAGAGAGTCCCTTAATAATACTTTAAAATCTTCCATTCAAGAACTGGAACACATATCACCAGCATTTCCGAATAAACACCCACAACATCCCTTGGAAGTAGGTCTGTATTCATATCATTTACAATTCAGACAAAGCTGCTAAATGCTTTCCCAGGGGTACACAGCAGCATTTAGCTATAACTACACCCCTCCCAAGCACTGCTACTAGCCCAACTGCAGCTCAGACAAAGTAACTCAATCATTACATTAGATTTTCCACTACTTATGTAGGGATCATCCCCTTTCACTGGTACCTGAAACTTTGACATAGAGTACGGTCCATCTGGTGAGCATCTCTGGGTCACTTTCCCCCTGAGTATTGCTCCGTTATTTAAGAAGGTTTTCTGGGGTAAACTCTCATGCAAACCATCTCTTGAGTCCTCAGAGACACTTACCTTGGGTTACTATTTGAGTAATCCCCTCCTTTGGGAAATTGAGCCTGACTTCTTCTGTCTTTCTCAAAGGGCCCACACCCAAAGCAGCACATGCTCTACAAACACAGGCCACCATTTTTAAAAGTCACTACTGGTTTGGGGTGCCACTCTTGAGAGAAGGGAAGAAAGAGCATTTGGTGCTTTCTGAAAATCAACACCAGTCAAGATATCTCAGGTAGGTCACCACAATCACTAGATGAGTTGCTTTTAGAAACCTTAGCAGCAGCACTTTCAGGACACTAGGAGCCCTCCCATTTCAGAAATGGTGTAGTCTCAACAAACAGCTGAAATCAATGTCCCAGAGTGAGAAATGAGTGACTGGTTTTGAGGAAGAAAATGAACCCCAGAGGAACAATTAGGATCCTTAGCTGGTTTTCCTCCCCCTCATCCCCAATAGACAGTTTATAGAACTGTCATTGTGCCTTAGGTAAGGAAGAAGGATCAAGAACTCTTATGCAACTTCAGAACTTTTGATCATTCATCAGTTTAACCTTCAGTGATACAATTGGAGCTAGGCTTTGGCATTTAAAAAAAAATCCAAATCATGCTGAGCTTTAGAACTTTTAAGAGAATCCAATAGCCCATTATCCTGCTATTCATAACACTGAAAATAATGACATCCTGAGGGACTAGAGAGGACAGAGTCTTAGACTATCATCTAACCAGCACAAATTCAGCAGGGGAAGATGCTGTTATGCTCATCATCCTGATTGCATTTAAGAAAGTACAGAAAATTGCAGTGCATATTACACACTTCACTTAGCTTTTAGAAAACCGCTGATAAATTCCACATGGTTAGCTATTGGTGAACTGTGAGCAAAAGTATCCTCAATAAGACAGTGCCTTCAAAACAAAACTCTGATAACATACAAACATGTAGAAGAAAATATAGTTAACTCTAAGATGACAAAATTAACAAGAACTATCCAAAAAAGCTTTTAAAGTTCCAGGATTTGAAACTCCTGCACACATTTATTGGGCTGAGGAGTGGTAACTGAATTCCCAGGAGGTGTGTGGCAACCACAGAAGAGCTTATCCTTGTAAGAGACTCTATTGAACAAACTTTAGAAGTGTGTTAATATTTCCATTTACTAAGCTCAGTCTTTCAACTGTTCTGGGATCAACAAGAGCCTCACAAACATCAGGTGTGCTTCCATTCAGCCACATCTAGTTACTTAGTTAGTAACTCATTAGCCACTCACCTGCAGTGCCTTTACTCAGACTCTGCAATTCAGCTTTCAATCACTTGCTTTACAAGGAGTGTCATGAAAATGGCTTGAAAATATTAGAGAGCACTGCCATTACTATTTACTAGGACAGAATTTGCTGCAAGAATCTAAGATTCATCCTTGATAATTCCATCTACTCCTGCTTTATTATTTTTGTGTTTCTGTGCAGATCTACTCACAATAGCATTATATGCAAACACTCATGATATTAAATGCCTTAATTTTCAAAGGGATTACAAGCAAAAGCTTGGAAATTTTATAATAGAGATAACTTTCCCTATATCCCACTTTCCAAATGGGAAAAGGTACACCATCAGTATCCACATGCAACAGCATTATTCAAAAGAGAATAGTTGAACCACTTTTAATCCCTGTAGTTGAAGGAGGAAACATCCAGGGCAAAACCCTGTTTGTGTGGCCAAGAAGATGTGTAAGCCCCATGGATTTACATAAACAGGCTCTGCAGCAGGCTGACTGATCCCAAGGGCAATGTGGAAGGGGAAATGTTGATGACCCAACTTGCTCAGTGAAGGTAAGTTGTGGAGCTAGTCTGGGCAGAAAGACTTTTTGCTCCTTGCTTGATTCCCACTCCACTCTCCTTCCTTTTGGTCCACAGAACTTCAGTAACTCACATGAAGTTACCACTACAGGTGGGTGAATTTTTTTAAACGGTGAAGGACTATGAATTGCTACTGTGAATGATCATGGATAGTCATTGGGTCACAGCCATAGAGGGAGAATGACTATAGCCTGGTAGTTAGGCCATTCACCTAGACTGTAGGAGATGCAAATTCACATCTCTGCTCCAGTGACTATCTGCAAAGTAGAACAGCTTCAATATAACAGATTAAGGAAGCTCCATTCCAGAATATCCCATAGTGCACTATAGGAGACCCACATTCAAATCTCTACTCCACATTCAGCAGAGAGGGGAACTGAACTCGGGTCTCCCACATCCTAGGTTAGTACCTTAATCACTGGGCTAAAATTATAAGGAGGGCACAATACCCGCCCTCTGGTCATTTTGTGAATCCAGCCTTCATTTGCAAGTTTCATTTATCCCAACTTTTTCATTTGCCAAAAATTGGGTTTCAGGTCAACCCAAACTGAATTTTTTGTTTGGAGTTTTAGGAATTGCCAGCAAACTGAAAAATTCATGATCTATGTAGCTCTAGTTACCGCAAGTATGGCAGGAGGGGGAAGAGAGGAACTGGATTCCTTTTTAGAAAAAGGTTTTTGTTGGCTGGTAGAAGAGATATTGGGGGTTTGGCATCTATTGTCCTTCTGTAGGATCTACACAAGAGGGGGCTCCTAGGCAGAAACTTAGGTTCCCAGAGAACTTTAACCCTGAAAATGTAGACACCAAGTTTAGGCACGTACAGGGTTAGGTGGCAGCTGAGCAGGGCTTTTGTGACTTGCCTTGGCACCTAAACCTGGTGTTTAGGTGCCTAAGTACTTTTCTGAATCTGAGCCTTCTTTCCTTTCTTTGTGAAGGCTCCTTGAATTAGAAATTCACTTGCCCTAGTTTGAGACAGCTCAAGTCAATTGACATTCTGAATATGCCGCAAAGCCCCCCCCCCTTTTTTTTAAATTTGCATTTGGAAAGGGATGAAATGGCCACTTTATACTTATTTTCTTGTTTGTTTAAATCAAAATAAGTAAATAACTATGGCTGAAAGTGTGGTTCAGTTAATAACACTGAGTTTTCCAATCCAGTACTACAATTGACTAACACATTTCCTCCAACTTTCCAGAGCTTTGGTGACCAATTACACTACACTTTTTTTCATGATGTAATTTAATTTCTGCTTCCATTGAATTAATTACAAATGCTTCATATATAAAAGGCAAGTTCCCAAGGACAACCTTATAGAGAAAGATCAGCACTTTGCAGTATGCAGAAAGACTGATGTAAGTATCAACAATGGGTGAATATTGAGTGATACTCTGACCCTTAATGACAATGGCCTATTTCCCTCAGGAAGATTAATGGCCTGATTCTGCCATTGTTATGTTGAATAGTTTCATTTATTTCAATGGGACTACTCATGAAGTAAGGTGCTACTTAGTGTGAGTAAGGGTGGCAGAATGTAGCTTTAAATTATGAAAATAGGCCTACAGTATGGCATGAAGAAAATCAAGTTTGCTCATCAAACAATATGAGCAAGGGGCTCTGAAATCAATGGAAGCTGTGTCATTGACTTCCAGGGGGAAAATAGCTGGAGTGAGAGAAAGTAAATCTTGTCCCTGTCAACCAGCTTCTTGTTTACTGTCATTCTTGGTAACTGTACACTTAATAAGGAGGGACTCCACTACTGCCAGAAATTCTGCAACCTACATGATGTCTGAACTTTTAAATTCCTGCACTCAATTTATGAGACATCTGTCAGGAGAGGTGTCAAGTTTCAGAAATCCTCCAGCAGTCAATGACTCCCTCAGATGATTTCTTGTAGAACATATTGGAAGCAGTGGGTGTTGAACCACTGAAACAGAACTTCATTGTTGTATCTCTATTTTTAAAAATAAATTAAGTATTGTTCATATATGTAACACTGACACTAGCACAGCAGAATAAGGTTGAACTGTTGGATTTTTTTCATCTCTTTTCTGAAGAACCTTCCAAAGTGATCAAATGAAATAGGGATCCACATACATACATAGACTCTCTCTCTTTAAAATAAAAGGTTGCAAGCCCATATTGTTACTGCTATAAAACCATTAAACCATCATTGTCTACTCTGATCCCAGGTACTAACTCTCCAGCAGGCCAGATTCTCAACTGGTATAAATCCACATAGCTCCATCAATTTCAATGGACTTAAATGGACCCGACCCTTCGGTTTGACAGAAGCAGAAAGATAATGTACTGCTTCTCTAATTAATCACCACATTGGATCAATTTCCTGTTATTTACATTACTGTGACCGCACTGAGCTCTTTGTGGTTTCATGAACTCTCCATATACATTCAGAATTAAATTCTACCTCCAGTTAAGTGCACACAAGTCAATAGGAATTGCACAATGGGGACTACAATTCTCATTCTTATTTAATAATCTGTGTTTAAATTATATACATCTGGAGAAAGGAGGGTCTTGAGGTTCAAATGCAGGATTGAGAGTAAGGCCATCTAGGTTCTAAGTGCAGCTCTACCACAGATTCCCTGTGTGACTTTCAGCAAATCACTTAATTTGTCTCTAACTTTGTTTCTCCATCTGTTAAATTGGATTAATAAAACTTTTCCACCTCCCAGTAATGTTGTAAGGTTTAATAAATTAATACTGGTTCAGCACTTTGAGATTTTTACATGGAAGACACTATATAAAATTCAAATACTGCAAAGTAGCACAATCTGTGTATTTGAAATGTGTAATATTTGCATGAACATGTAGTTCAAGTCATATTGTGATTGTGTGTTTTGTGTTACCCTGAAGCTATCAGGCCCCTTAATTTCCTGAGAGCATCGAGGTTAATGATTAACATGAATTTCTCTCCCTCTGTTCACCAAACTGGACAGGGGAAACAAACAAGCCAGCACACAAAAACACAATCTAAGCTTTTTGTGAGTCAGCATTAAGACAGAAAATTTATGTGGGTATATATAACAAAAATAGAAAATATTCACATACAAGGACATGCATATGCTGCATGAGCGTACACACACATCATTTATCAATTTCCACTAGCAAAGAAGAGATTATGATGGTTTAGACAGTGGCCCATCTTCTACTTCTCAGGCATTGGATCCTAAGCCAAATTTAGCCTTGATGCAACTCCACTATATCACTGAAGATACACCATGGTTGAATTTGGCCTCTTAAATTTTGAGACTGCAGCGGCAAGGTATGCAGAGAAGCACAGCATTCACACACACATACACATTCACAGTGAACAGCATTTTCTATTCACATTTCTTGTGGCTTAGTATTTGAGGAGATATTAAGTTACAGTTTATGGGCCAAATAAAGCCATAGTATATTTTTAGTGACTTCAGTGGAGTCGTGCCTGATTATAACAGGGCTGTATTTGACTCTCTCTCTCTCTCAATCTCTAAAATGAATTCTAAGGTCTTACTTCTCAACACTCTAAGGAAACATTATTTATGTTTAAGTATACATGTATCCTTTGTCGCTCAGCACAATGATATCATTACACTATAAACCAGATATATTTCCTTACTACAGTACAGCATGTGGAGATTAATATTGGAAATGATCTCTTAAATACAGACAGTCTGCATTGGTGACAAGTCGATTAATTCTTTATACTAGCCATGTAAAAGAATGCCCATTTCAAGCTCTCAGAGGCTTTGACAAACTCTTAAAACTACAATTAATGCAAACTCTGGCAATCAACTAATAGCATTACCCTAGCAACACCACAAATGTAACAACATTTAATAAACCCAATCAACACAGCCACCTCCACAGTCCCCAATTTCACCCTTCTCCCAACTCTCTATGAACCAGGGAGAAAAGATCTGCATTGCTATGTGCCCTGAAGGTTAGCAGACTTGGACGGTTCTGGGGAAGAAGAGTGTTTCAAAGGTGCAGGACCCTAATGGAGAACAGCTCGCCAGCAGCTCATTCTCTTTTAAAACCAATGGAACTTAGCTCAGGCATCTCCCTTAACTGTGACCATGGCAGTTGCTCATATTATGCATCACTAGTCATGAAGATGATGCTTGGCTATTCCCAGTTGTCTGGACTCCAGCATGAGTAGAGTGCACAAGGAACCCTATTCCTTCACCATAGGTACAGCCATGCAGAGGGCAGTCATAGTTTGGCTGGCTGTGCTCAGAAGTCCAAGAGAAGAGAAGACAGCTAGCACTGCTGGCAGAATTTAGTATCAGCTCTTACTAGCCCAGAAGTGGCATATCTGGCTAGTGCAGGAGTGTGTTCATGGTGGTTGCTCCATGCATAGAAAGCACCAGGAGTGGTGTGCTGTGGAAAGTATAGGCTACTGCTTTTTAAAGATGTAGCAAGACCTAATCCTCATCTAATTTCATACAATGTCCCAGAAGCATTACACCTACTTCTACCCTGGCTGAAGTGCTACACATACACACCCTCTTAAGCCAGAGCTCTAGAAGCTCTCAGGGCTATAATTTTGCCCTTAACATTTGAGGTTGCTCATCAGTATATCCATCATCATGAACTCCTGAACTTATGTCATGAGAATGCCATATGGAACACTGAGAGTGGGCTTCCAGCTGCTCAGATTAAGAATTTCTGTACACAGTAAAGCCACTTAGCATTTCCTTGGTGTTCTTGGAGGGTCAGTCTTTTGACATGAATCTATGTACTTGGGAACAATTTTAAATGGAATTCATCCAGTAATGCAGAGTTCTGCCGTATGAAGATGAGACCAGCAGCAGCTCACAGCCTTTGACAACGGCAAAGCATAAAAGTAAAGATAATGAGGCTGACCTCCTTTCACCTTAATGCACTTGTGTTATACTGTAAGGGAATTATTCAGAGTCATCTCTACCATATACTCTCTCAAGGCAGCAAGTGTTTGATGTGAAAGTGCTCATGGGTTGCATCCCATTACATTTAGTAATGTTTTTCTTTTTTAAAATGACACATGGTACCATGAATAGGAAGAGCATTACACACAAAGCAATATCCTCCTTTCATCCTCCCATGAGGCACTATTGGCAATACTGCTAGATTCAAGAGATAAAATACTTTCTTTTTTCTGTATGTTTGGGGGAGGATGGGAGATGGGGAAGTTTAATGTAAACTCCAACTCTGCAAAAAGCACAGCTTTGTGGGAATAGCCTACTAACATGCTTAGCTGAAATGAGGGAGTACCCCTCAAACAGGAGAATTTTTGTGAATGCCTGCATTTTTTTTCTTGTCCTTAGATCTTTAGCAAAGTTCCCTTCATTCCTATTGGTAGATTCTTTATTTTAAACATGTGGCTAAAACACAGAAGACAGGGTTGGGACCGTGCAGCTGGAAAGGAGATTGCAAAAGGAAGATTTTTTTAAAAAATCCCCACACAATTAAATCTGAGCTCAAGAAAGGGGAGGGGTAAGAAGCAGGAATGGGAATTTTTGCAGCTGGAGTGGGTCAGGCACATCCAGTTTATTTTTTATTCCAAAACAAGGCTCAGGGGGTGAGAATCTGCAGCTGAGAAAGGGAAGGGTGGGCAAGGGCTTAACCAGACATTTTTGAAAGATTAGTCACTTTAATATATTATCTTTAAAAAAAAAAGTCAGATCCTCAGTTGGTGTAAAAGGGAACAGCTAATTTAGTCAAATGGAGTCACACCATTTATACTACTGAGGATCTGGCTAACATACCTACTGCTGGCTGCATGTCAAAGAAGAAAACACACACAGCATCAAAGCAGGGGAGGGCAGATCAGATCTTACAGAAATATCCCTTTCCTAAGGCAAAGGTGGATAGGAAATACTTTTTTTGTTTGTTTTTCCTTCATATGAGAGAGAGTTTGTTCTTCAGGTGCATTTTCCCCAAGCTCTGACAGCTCCACTAATATCAGTGGCTTTTTAATTCAGTAGTGCTAAAAGTTGTGTCAGCGTTTCCATCCTTAGAGGGTGTTTTTCTTGTTTTTTGTATTTTTTTTTTGCTTTGTTTTAAAAACACAGTTGTTAACCTTCACCTTAGTAGAAACGTTATCATGCTATATTCAGTGGAGTTGAGAGAGAGTTGAGGCTAAGGTTAAAGCTGACATGCCATCCTCAATATATGCAAGTTGTGCCCAAATACTTCAAAAGGGTTAACATTTTATTTTAAAAAAACATCCTACATCTTCCACATGCCTTATAATATCAAAAAGTCTCCAGACATTTTACAAAAGAGGTACAATAGTTTTATGAAAGTTCTGTGCTAGGCTAACAACAGAACAGAAAGCAAAGAGAAGCAAAGGAGGCTTCAGTTTTGATACAAAGAAGAAAGGGTAGCAGTTTCCTTAACATTACAGAGAGAGAAAGGATGAAATATCTGAAGCAACAATTGCCATCTCAGTGTGATACAGGCTGGGGTGAGCAGAATGAACTCAGTGAATGCTGAGGTTATCAGAAGTTACCATGAATTTAGCTCAGGATTCTGAAAGGCTTTAGTGGTAATTTAAAGGCAAGGTAAAGACACTGGGGCCTGTAAGGGCTAACAGGGCTGTTAGTATCTGTTAGTAAATATTAACTAGGGTTACCATATGTCCTCTTTTTCCCGGACATGTCCGGCTTTTTGGCAGTCAAACCCCCGTCCGGGGGGAATTGCCTAAAAGCCGAACATGTCCGGGAAAATGGTGGCTCTGCTCCTCCCGTGACTCTTCGGCTCTGTTTGAGAGCCGAGCTGCCCGAGCGCTATGGGCTTCAGGCAGCCCCCTTGCCTCCAGACCCCAGCCGCCGGCTGGGCACTTCCCCTCCCGGGCTCCGGTGGCACGGGGGCTGCCCAAAGCCCGAGCGCTACCGGCTTCACGGTTTGCCGGGCAGCCTCCAGACCCTGCGCCCCCGGCTGGGCGCTTCCCCTCCCGGGCTCCAGCTGCGCTGGGGAAGCGCCAGCCGGGGGCGCAGGGTCTGGGGGCTGCCTGGCAAACCGTGAAGCCGGTAGCGTTTGGGCAGCCCTTTCCGCGTGGCTGGGAGTGGGAGGGAGGAGGGGGCGGAGTTAAAGCGGAGACGGGGCGGAGTTGGGGCGGGGATAGGGGTGGGGAAATGGGCGGGGCCAGGGCCCGTGGAGGGTCCTCTTTTTTATTTATTAGATATGGTAACCCTATTTTAACCCTTTTAGTCCTTTCCTTTCAGTGTATTTGATTTATATATTAACTATTCCTTAGAATTTTTAGGATATTAACAAAGAGTATGTTGCATTCTAAGGCCCAGAACACTGGTCCTTGACCGATAAGTAATCCTATTCAGGAATTCTATGCATTAGATTGTTAAATACAATCTTGGGTGCCTCTATGTCCATAGAACCCCAGATAGTCTGGGAAACCATTCCCTTAATATATATATATATATATGCCTACATACAGTAACTCCTCACTTAACTTTGTAGTTATGTTCCTGAAAAATGCGACTTTAACTGAAACGATGTTAAGCGAATCAAATTCCCCCTTAAGAATTAATGTAATGAATTCCAGGGAAATTTTTTTCACCAGACAAAAGACTATATTATATCTATCTATCTATATCTATATCTATACACACACACTGTATAAGTTTTAAACAAACAATTTAATACTGGTACAGAGTGATGATGATTGTGAAGCTTGGTTGAAGTGAAGGAGTCAGAGGGTGGGATATTTCCCTTGCTGATAAATGATGAACTAGCAATTGGCTGAGCCCTCAAGGGTTAACTCACTCGCTACAAGGCAGCAGGAATGGAGGGAGATATGCACATTTCACCTTTAAGTACACTGCCTTGTTAATTAGATCAGCTTGCTGAGACCGCAGCTGCTGCAAGCTCCCTCCCTCCTGAGCCCTGGTGTGTCCCACCTGCTCTATGGAAGATGGGGTAAGTGGGGTGCAGGAGCAGGGGAGAAGGGGACACCCTGACATTAGCCTCCCTCTTCCTTCTCTCGCCCCCCGCACAGCAAGCAGGAGTCTCGGGGTGCAGCTCTAAGGCATAGGGCAGGAGCAGCACATGGCAGTGGGGGAAGAGCACAGCTGAACTGCAGGCAGCTGCTGCACAGGGAACTTAGGGGAGTGGGGAGCTGATTGATAGGGGGCTGCCGGTCCACCCTGGTTCCAAGCCCCCACCAGCTAGCTGCAACGGGCTGCTCTTCCTGCAAGCAGTAGACAAAGCAGGCAGCTGCCAAACTACGTTAGAAGGGAGCATTGCACAACTTTAAAGGAGCATGTTCCCTAATTGATCAGCAATGAAATAACGTTAACCGGGACGACTTTAAGTGAGGAGTTACTGTAAGCATATATAAACCTGGGAAACTGATAAGGGATAATTGCTACAGCAGCTAGGAAGAATAATTATGGAGGAAGAAAGCCCCACTGAAATATATTATGTTGTCAGTCCTCTCAGCTATAAATAATCATGACTCCACACACAAATGTATAGAAATTACATCAAAACATGTTTCTTTTGGCAAAAGAGGTTTCCTTTGTTTGAAATCCCTATGTAATGACTAGAGCCCTACCAAATTCTCAGCCATGAAAAACGTATCACGGACCCTGAAATCTGGTCCCCGTCCCATGAAATCTGGTCTCTTATGTGCTTTTACCCTATACCATGCAGATTTCATGGAGGAGATCAGCATTTCTCAAATTGGGGGTTCTGACCCAAAAGGGATTTGCAGAGGGTCACAAGGTTATTTTAGGGGGAGGGGGTCACAGTACTGCCACCCTTACTTCTGCGCTGCCTTCAGAGCTGGGTGGCCAGAGAGTGGTGGCTGCTGATTGAGGGCCCAGCTCTGCAGGGAGCAGTGCAGAAGTACGGGTGGCAATACCATACCATGCCATCCTTACTTCTGCGCTGCTGCTGGCGGCTGCCTTCAGAGCCGGGCTCACAGCCAGCAGCCACCGCTCTCCAGCTGCCCTGCTCTGAAGGCAGTGCTGCTACCTGCAGCAATGCAGAAGTAAGGGTAATAGTACCACAACCCCTCCTACAATAACCTTGTGACCCCCCCCCCAACTCCTTTTTGGATCAGGACTCCTACAATTACAATACCTTGACATTTCAGATTTAAATAGCTGAAATCATGAAAATTACCATTTTAAAAATCCTATGGCCATGAAATTGACCAAAATGGACCCAGAATGGACCCATAGTAATGACATTGGTACTGGAACTTAGTTGGGGAATGAATCTGCCATATCACTCCAGATACAGTGAAGGAGAAACACATAGCCAGCTTTTTATCATCATCACATCAATGGGTGGTAATGTATCTAGTCTTTCTGTATTCTATATAATGCTGTACTGTATCTAGTCTTTCTGTATTCTATATAATGCTGTACTAATCTCTGATAATTTTTCATTAAATAATTCCACTTGAACCCGTTATGTGACAATCTTGAGTCATAATTAATTCAGACATGCAACAGGGCTAACCTATCACATGCCTGCTTAGGGGGTTGAGTGTAAAAGGAGAAGCCAAATCACAGGGGGACAGGTGTGTCCTCTGCCTGCAGGCTAAATGAGAGAAAGCCTTTGGGAATTACTGTCCTGTGTTTTTCAGTTGACATATGATCATTATGTGAACAATGAAACAAGCTCTGAGGAAAAGGCCTTAAATGCATTCATGGTTGGAACTTTATTTCCCTTTCTAGGCTGGTGAAATTGCCCACTAGCTTTCAGAGTTACAGTGGGGGGATTCAGGTTGGATATTAGGAAAAACTTTTTCACTAGGAGGGTGGTGAAACTCTGGAATGGGTTACCTAGGGAGGTGGTGGAATCTTCTTCCTTAGAGGTTTTTAAGGTCAGGCTTGACAAAGCCCTGGCTGGGATGATTTAGTTGGGGAATGGTGCTGCTTTGAGCAGCGGGTTGGACTAGATGACTTCCTGAGGTCCCTTCCAACCCTGATATTCTATGATGGTTGTGGAATGGTATCTAGATGTAATTGAATGAGTAAGTAAGGGCAGCAGAGTTGGGCCTCAAGTGTCTGTGTAGCTGCCCCTTTAATAGACAGCTGCTGAATATACCAGAAATCTAACTTGAGGCACTCAGGTTTAAACATGTTCCCCTGCCTTCAGTGGACCATTAATGAAGTGTAACAGAACAAAAGAAAAACAAAGCTGAGGACCAGGAATTAAGTTGATTAAGCCCCTGTTAGCCTCATCTTTCCTACGAGTGTGTTGTTCTCATATTTTCTAACCCATCCCACTGCTAGAAATTTTAAGATATATTACAGGTTCGATATGTGTGGCATACATACCAGACAACTTCAATTAGAATAGAGAGCTGGTTTCATATTTTTGTTAAAAGTAGCAGGATTCAGCTTTGAATATTTTCCAGTGACCACATTTTTTCCCCTTTTTCTGTGAAAAAGAATACTGAGAGGCATGACTGGTATATAAAGCATTGGCATATTCTGAGCCTTTTGAAAATGTACATCCCTGAATATTCCCTATTTAATCCTCCGCTTCCGCCCCCGCCAAAAAAAACCCCAAACCCAACCCAACCAACCAAAACAAATGAAGCATCACATACAGTCTGTATCTGTCTAGTATTTAGTCTCCAGCATTGGCCTGGGTCAGACACTTTAGACCTTTCTCTGATGTATCTGACACTGGGCACTGCTGAAGATAGGACACGAGGTAGACAGTGGGTCTCTTCCAGTAAGTGTGTGTGTTCTTAACTTTGTTTCAAGGACAACATCACAGTTGTCATAATGCTTCAACATAGTTCTCAGAGAAAAGCACAAACTTGTAGATGTGAAGGATGGTATGTCAGCCTTAACTTTTAAACTTAAGAGGCCAAGCTCTTGTCCTTTTGTAGTGGAATCCATTTGCCCTCCACTCTTCCTTTCAGAACACTGGAGGATATATAAAATAGCCAATAGTTTATGATGCAGGGACAGAAAACAGTTAAGTGAAAATTAAGAGAGCAGTATGATTTGTTCCTATTTCTCAGGGTATACATATTTAATACCACAAATTAAATACATCTGATACATTTGCTGTAATAGCATTTTTTTCCTAAACAAAAAGGTGATATTTTAGATACATACAAAGCAAAACCTTTTGACAACACATCATAGCACAATATGGACAACTCAAGAATTGACTCTGAAAACTGTCCTGTGATGTTTTTGCACCTCACACTAGTGAATTCGGAAGCTAAGAAGCCTGATCTTAGTTAGTGGCAACTTTCAGATTTGAACTCAATTGGTTAAAAGAAGATTTTACATGCTCTGTGTCACATGATTTTTCTCAGTCTCTTCCCTTAAGTAGCGTGATACACTGCAGCACACTCTAATGCAATACATCATTACTGTGAATCATAGTGGGGCAGAGGCAGTTTTAATAATCTTTTGGGGGTTCATGAAGCAAGTATTACTTGAGAAAAATGTTCCACTGGTACATATTTGTGGCATGGTAAGGTCGTCCATTTTAACGATATACACTCCATTATGGAATGCTTTTGCTATGTTTGGGAAATGACCTCATCAGTATTTGGTGACCTTCCTTAAATTATTTCTACATTTATTAATTATTCTTGTTATAATTAGATGCCCAAAGATGTGCTAAGCACCTCACAAAACTAGTGAAGACACAGACCAAAATTTTCACATCTGGAATCTAAATCCTTGACTGGTATCAATTGCCATTGCCTCATATGTCTTTGGGTGCTAAATGTAGGCTCCTAAATTCAAAATCTGGCACCTTAATTTAAGTGGTCTGATTTTCTGAAGTTCTGAGCAGCTATAAATTCCATTGAAATCAATACAGATTCCCAGCACCTTTGTACATCAGATCACCTAGATCAAACTACTTAATTATAGATTTAAAAGTTTAATTTTGAGCACCCAGGCTTGGAAATTTTGTTTGCAGTTCCTTCCCTGAAGAGCATATAATCTAAAACTAGGTTGCTAAAAAAAGGGAGGGTCATAAAGCAGAAAATAGAGAAGAGCAGAGCAAAGACATAAGTAATAATCCTAATCACCAGTTGCTCAGTAAGGCATTTCACACTTAACCTTTTTTCTAATGTTGTCTTTCCTTCCTCACACTTTAGACTGGGTCATGATAACTCAGCTAGAAATAATGAGATGAAATTAAGAAAACAAAAATGTAGGCACTGAATAACAGGAAAAGAAAGAGTAATCCATCCATTCCTTTAGCTAGGTAGCTCCCTTAATACAGAAATAGCTGCTGCCTCATTTTATGAGAGGGATAAATATATATATGGTGCTATCCAGTTCTCTTTTCACAGCACTCCTGATGCTTGTGATGGTACCCACATAAGTCACATAACACAGTCCACACAATGGGCCAAACTCTGTTCTCATTTACGCCCACAGACAAAATCAGCATTTGGCCAAATGCCTTTTCAAGAAATGCAGAAATCTAATGTATTGCTATTTTAAAAGAAATGTAATTTTACAAACAAAATAAGACATTATAAACCTACTTGAAACTTTCAACTATAACCCTTCTAAAACAACCTTAAGAGAAACATCTACATGGTATTTAGACAGCTGTTTAATAACAACATAAAAAGCCTGCTAGTTGAGTTACATTATAGTTTCTACATGAGCTTCCAGCTGGCTGGGGCCTTGTCTGAGGGGAATGGAGACATGAGCCAAAGACACACACACTGCTTTGTGTGAGGATCAGAAAAAATAAAGGCGGAAGGCCAAATCATTCCCTCTGCTTCTAGGTACATAGAGGATGGAAAGCATTCTAAGGCTCACCAAAACTGGCCAGTATGCATAAAAGGGAGGGGAGAGGAGCTCAAGTGGCATTATCATCCACCCCATTCTGGAATATGCAGGAACCACCTGAGGCCATTTTGGGATCTGCATGCTTTGATGGGCATAGCCAGGCGGATGGAGCAACGGAACCAGGGGATAATCACTTAGTGTGGCAGCTAAAGTACAAAAAAATCACACATGCAAGTTAATACTGATCCTATTCAAATTAATGAATGAGAAAATGGGCTCTGTACCTTCCTTCTCTTCCTCTGAGGGAGAGTATGTCCCAGGGCCCAATGTGAATATGGGACACAGGGAGCTGGGAGATAATGTGCAGGTATAGTCCCTCCATGCACATGGTCCAAGATCATTGGAATTTCCCTATGGATCTTAGGTTATATGCAGGGATGGAGAGTCACACTTTTTGTCCCATCTGTAAAAACCTTGCCACTCAACAGGATCATGTGTCAAAACTCCATAAATTAAAACACAATTGTCAGCTTAGCTTTGGCCTTCCTGTGGGTTTCCAAATGACAGGGCACGCCTTAACTCTGAGAGCATACAGGAAAATTTTGTACACATAAATGTATTTACATTAAATACACACAGAGGATATGCATGAGGTCAAAGATTTGAACTAACCCAGCAAAGCAAGGAATCTTGGAATTCAGGTGCCACTCCCTTAACTTGTTCTGATGTGCCCATGCAGTGCAGTCATAATAGAAAAATGATATACTGTAATAAATGCCTCACCCAGAAATGAAGAAATGCAAGCTAGCAAGAAAGAAACGGAAGTCTTATGGCCCAATCCCAGTCACATGACCTGTGCCAGAGTCCTAAAGTTATATGACACGATTTAGTACCCACTCACACTGGTAGGTACTGTTACATGTATTATATATACAGCAGCACTATTCTGGAACCCTTACAATTCTTAGTATACCTAGCCACAAGAGGTAAAAAAGAACCGAAGGGCAGCCTTAATTTGGTTCAACTGCTGTAGTTGAAAGGAAGGTGTTATTACTTAATATTATTAGCAGTAGCAATATCTCAAAATTTTAAAACTTCATAAATGTTTGGTTCAGAGTTTGGTTCTCATAATGAGCAAAGGTTTGAGGGACTAGGGGTGCTTATTTAATACAGATCAGTTCTGTAGCTCAGAGCTGAGATTCGTGTGCAGAAGATGTGAACACAAAGTCTCCTTCTCTCCTTCCCTTTTATTTACTGCGCTGTATGTTGTTTAAAAGTTATAGTTATTTATAATTTATTTGACTGAAGTCAAGTCCTCATTAGTATCCTTCCTCCTTGAGCCAGGGACTGTGCATGATCCACCCATCCACGTTTTCCCTGGAGTGAGATTTGGTATAATGTGAATTCATCCCAAAATAAATCTTCAGCACAGAGTTTGCATGATTGCATATATATGGAAAGGTTCCCACTGATTTCAGGGGGCTTGGGATCAGGCCCTTAGTGGGTTTCATTTCAGAATTCACTAAACCAGATGTGCTTTGTGATGTAGGAACTGCATGCACTTCACCTATATGTGTTGTACTAAATGCAGGGGTCCCTGGGGGGCAGTCAGAAATGAGAGGAGGGGTTGGATTGGGCGGGAGGGGGCAGTCAGGGGCAGGGATTCCTGGGAGCAGTCAGGAGGGGGGGGGTGTTGGATGGGGTGGCAGGGGGCATTCAGGGGTAGGAGTTCTAGGGGGTGTCAGGGGACAGGGAACAGGGGCGGTTGGATGGGGCAGGAGTCCCAGGGGGGCCGTCAGGGGGCGAGAAGCAGGTGGGGTCAGATAGGGGGCAGGGCCAGGCCACGCCTGGCTGTTTGGGGAGGCACAGCCTCCGCTAACCGGCCCTCCATATAATTTGGAAACCCAATGTGGCCCTTAGGCCAAAAAGTTTGCCCACCCCTGAACTAGGCCCTATGGGCATCCATATGTTATGCAGAGCTCCCTTGCCCTTCGTGCTATAGAGTTTGTGTTAAATATATGAAGCTGTGTTTAGTTAGTTGCTTTTCTAATTCTGGAACCATTGGAGATGCACAGCTTTTTTCTGTATTAGAAAATGAAGGCAAAAGTTAGCTGCCAGGTGTCTGAGAATAATGCAGATATTGAAAATAAAACATTCAGTGACTGCGAATTTGCTCACTTTCACAGTAGGGAAGAATTATTTCCCACACTTCAGGAATTGCTGGGCAAAATTCTGTGGGTTATGTTAGGCAGGAGGTCAAATTAGAGTGTCAGAGTGATCCCTTCTGGCCTAAAAATCTGTAAATCTATTGAACTTTCTACACATACCTTGCAGCTTTAATGACACTAGTGTGGCTGGCATATACATGTAAGACTCAGTAGTTAAGAACAAGAAACACATAACTTTGGTGGTTTTTAAATTTTCATAGCCTACAGGAAAAAACATGTTAAGCCTGCATAGTAACAAGGTAATCCGAGGCATCTTTATGAGATGAAACTCAATTTTGGGTTTTCCAGTGGAGTGGCATCCATTACAACACCGTGTATAAAAAGAAAAGATATTAAAAGCTGTAATTAAAAAGAAGGCCACTGGGGGAATCCTAGGAAATCAAGGGCAAAATCACAGCGCTATATAGCTTGGGGCCCAGAATGCTTGAATGATTGTTGTGGTTTCTGTTTGGGAGCAGAATATGGTGTGCAGAGCACTGGAGACTTAAACAGACCTGCAGGAGGGAGGCCTGAATGAAACCATCCAATCTGGCACAAATAGAAACTATTTCTTAACTGAATGGGAATAGTAAATAAAGAACCTGTGAAGCTATAGTGTGCAATATGTTCTTAGCCCTGCTACTAAAAGCAGAAAGATAGCATCATGGGCTGCTGGCCTAACATAATTTCTGTGCCAATCTTCAGATCAGGGACTGTTCTGGAGACTAGTAATGAAACCATTTAGAGAGGAGGCTCTGAACATAACTGATCCCAGAAGCAGTCTGGTAGGAACTAAAAAAGAATAGTTACTAGAGGAAATCTTGAGGAAGAATAAGAGACTTTAACTGCATAGCTGTGTTTACTCCTCTCTGTTACTGACACTGGAAAAAATTATCAAGGCACAGGAGAGATGGCTGAAGGACGAACACAAGAACGGATCTAAATCACTGGAGCTGATAGACAACGATGAACGGGAAGGAAGTTCCATTTGATCATCTAAGGTGTGACTACAGACAGGATTCAAGAAAATTCAGAGGCTGACAAAAAAAATCACTGCAATAGTTCGAATGATCCAGCAAACACCGCACAACACTTCAGAAGGGGTGAGAGGCAAGGAACCAGCCACCTAGTACATGTAGACTAAACCAGTGCAATTGTCAGGGGAAAGGAACAAATAAAATGAGATGCCTTACTTCAGGTAACTACTGAAAGTCAGTTTCATTAATTCTAGGAACCTTGATTTGTAGGTACTCTGATTATACCTGAGTTGAGAAAATTATTTTACTCCTATAAGAAGCTGGATCCAGTTCTGGGCTGTGTTGTCTTATGGTGGCGTATCCCCAGGAGCAAGATCCCTGGTGTAGAAAGTTTGCTCAGAGTGGATTTGAGCTGCACAAGTTGGTGGAAACCTTCCCTATGCTTCAGAACTCACAAAGAGCCAGCACATCCCTCAAAGTGAGCAAGGCTAGCCAAACAAGTGGCATGGCCAAGGTAACGATTTGGACTGATTCTATCAGTGGGGCTTCCATGGGGCCCCAGCTGCATCTTGAAGCTGAGTACCACCACCAGCTGCCCTCTTCTAGGGATGAATTACACTCTGGGAAGCATCAGGCCTCACTGGCAACCAGTTGGAAACAGTAGAGCTGAAGATGTTCTGATAAAGCATCCTTTAAAATTATTCACAAGTAGCTGGATGAAGAACTCAAAGGCTATAAAAAGTGATGAAAACATAGAGGAGTTCTTCTGTGGGTTGTAAGGGAGTGTTTCCAGAGATACCAATGCTACACACAGGAATGCTCTGGAGGCTGATACTCCTTTGCAAGTAGCAAGTCATAATTGGCTGTGAAAAAAGATTTGTATCCACTCAGATATTCTAGTTTTATTCTATGTGATGTAAGAAGTAGCCACTGCATAGTAGGGAGAAGAAAAAAGGGGGCAGGAGACAGATATACAGAAGAGAAAGATGTGGCTGACATAGATGCCAACATTTAATCCACTAAAAGCCACTCTGGAGACTGCCATGGTTGGAAGCATCACCCATTAAGGTTCTATAGTAATAACTCTAAAAACCTATAGTATTTAATGAGAATGATCTTTTTCTCTATAGATTTTTTAAACCATCCTATAGAATTTAATAGAGAATTATTTTTCTGGTACAGAATTCTACAGGACCTCTCCATGATTGTGTATCTGACAGAACCATGAATTCTACATTTTGTTAATCCCATAGAATGGCAGAAGCACAATCTTCCAAGCCAAGTCTTGCTGTACATTTTTGGGTTCAGCCAAGAGGTGTTCCTTCTCTGTGACTGAATTCTGACATGGCTATCTATGTTGCTCATCACTTTAGATTTCTTCCCAAGAATGCAGAGGCTGGCTTTTTTTTAAAAAAAAAAAATCTGTTTCACATGATTACATTTGATTGTTTTGGTCTGTATTTACTGCAGTTTGAATGATTTCACCAATGACTCAGAACTATATCCTATCATACAAGTTTGTTGGGAGGGATAAAGTCACCTGGGGAAGCTCAGTGATCAAATAATCAAAGAGTTCACAATGCATCATCACATATTCAGAAAGGGGAAGGAGGAGGAGAGGAGTAGAGGTGGGCAAAAATGTGGATTCAGGTTGACTGAAACATTTTGTGAATTTGTGTCAAATTTGCTAAATTGTTTTGATGGGGGGAAAGGGGAAAAAAAATTCCAAACAGTCAAAATATTTCATTTTGACATTGAAAAAATAAGGTGTTTTGATGTTTTGATTCAAAACAACTTTTTGTTTCAAATTGTACTTCAATTTTGTTTAGACAAGATTCAAAAAGTCTAACTAAACAAAACATTTCATTTCAGGGATCTGCAAAGACTCTTTTTGTTGTATTTGAAACAAACTGAGTGTGATGTGGCACCTACTAAACAAGTCTAAGCGCAATCCATGCATTAAATGTCCCATCATTCCCACTACTGCATCGCTGCTGTCACTGAATGGATCTACACAAGCAACTGTATTTGCAGAAGTTATAGCCAAATAATAGACCTATTCTAGACAAATAGATAAGGGACTAAAAACAAAAAACAAAGCAGTAACTGAACTCTGGGGTCCCTGTGGCTCCAATTGGTTTGTGTTGAATTCCAATAGTCCTGAAAAGAAAGGTGTGTAAATAAATATCTTAGGGAAATTTTTAACCTTTGGTGGGGCTGAAGATGTTATTCTATCCAAATTAATGCCATGAGAGTCAGATGGGATGGAGGATCAGGCTGCTGCAGATGACGATGGGAGTCCCTTTTCTAGCTGCGTTCTGCAGAAGACAAAATAAATGATACAGTGAGTGGAGAAGATAGTGATTTAGCAATAATTCTCAAACAAACAAACAAACAAACAGGACACTTGACCTCGGCAGGTGAATTTGCTGTGTTAAAGGCTATGGCAGTTAATTGAACTAACTGTTCTGGGTGCTAGAATGGGTACAGTGGAGGACAGAATAGTCTCTGCAGAAGATTGTGGGCCTGGTTCTCACTTACAGTAAGGCCCCTTTATATTGATCTGGCAGGGTAAAGAGGCCTTTAAGTAGGTGCACTGCCAAAGACATGTAAAGGGGGCTTAGTGTAAATGAGAATCAGGCTCTGTACTTCTGACCTGGGACACGAGAGGCTTACAAAAAATTAAACTGAATATTTAGGATGGTTATTCTATCTTCGCACCTCTCCCAGCAGCAGCACCCTCACTGAAGTAAACTGCAGTGTCACAACCATCACCTCCTTCAGATCACATCTTGAGAACCTCTTCTATCAGAATCCCTAGATGAAATTAGCCACCTGACAATTACTAGGAAAAGGGTCATTAGAACTAACTGATATTTGTTTAGAAGTTAATTTCAGTGTTTTATGTCTCTTCTCCTCTTAGAACATAATCTCTTCTGCGCAGGGACTGTGTCTTCCTGCATCCATGGACAGCACCTAATATATAATGGGTGCTACAAATAAGAATAATGACCTAAGAAACAGGCACAGAAAATCCAACTGTGGAGATTCCAGAAGGCTCTGGGAAATGAACTATGACCATATCTCTATAGCCCTATATAGTTACTGTAGGTGTTTAACATAAGGAGTTAATGTTCTACAAAGGGAGGTAATGTTGAATGGGCATTTTAGTTGTCTTAATTAGATTAGATTATTACATGCTAGCTTTCATTAGTGTCAATACACTGCGATAGAGCTGAGACCTTCTCTTAGATCATTCTGTCTCCAACGGGACCTATTTATTATTTTGCTGGTGTCAAGTTTTGTTTACAATATGTTGGGAATTTCACTACGTATTAACTCTCTTTCAAATAAGAGATATTAAGATGAGGCTGTATTGACTTTTCCGTTTTGTTCCTCACTGTGACTGGATTCTAGGTGTGAACTCCTGACCCCATTGAAATCAATGAGAATTTTGCCAAAGACTTCAGTGGGGCCAGGATTTCACCCTGAAACTCCAGTTAGCAATATCTAGTAAGAAGCTCTACTATAACATGTTTTGTTGCCCCCCGCCCCCTTTTCTTTTTTTCTATGCTATTCTTCTAAGTACTGCTTAGATCAGGGATGAGCAACTGGAAGCCCCAGGGTCTGCATCTAGCCCACCAGATCAGTTTATTTGGCCCGCCTCAGCCCAGCTTATGGCAGGTCATCCTGTGGTGCCAGACCAAGATGTTGTGAGGGGAGGACACGTGTCTCACATGATGCTCTGTCAAGAGCCAACAGGCTGGAATGCGGAGCCAGGCCCAACCCTGCTGGACAGGAATGGGGGTGAATGCAGGGTGGGCTCTTTTCCAACCATCCCCAGGACCTTCTACCCCCCAGGACAGGACCCATCCTCCCCTGGTCACATGCCCCAGGGTCAGGACCCATATCCCCCCACATCACACATGCCAGGGCCATCACACACATTCCTTCACATCACATCCCTTGGCCTGTCAAAGAGTTTTAGTGTCCCTTTACTATATTAAAATTGCCCATCCTGAGCTTAGATGGAACTTTGCATTGTTCCATCTGATTTCTATATTGTATTTATTTTAGATGTCCTACTAGTGTAATTAAATATTTAGGAGTTCAAATATAAAATATTAGTGTTTTATTTTCTTTGAATTACATTTTGCTATGGAAACAAAATCTGAAGACCTAGTTTAGTTACAGCTATTTTGACTTCCTTGGATAGCTAGAAAGAGCGATAGGTAAGTGTAATTAAGATGAATATTTTATTTCAAGTTTTACCCATTATGATATCATTTTCCTCTGTTGCCTCTTTACAAAAACACCTGTATCTAACTATATGTGGAACAGATGCTGCCTAAAACCTGGTGTTATTTGCTTGCAGAAAAAGAAGACAATGGAGATATATTTTGATCTCACTTTATTTTTATATTCTAATTGTCCAATTTAAAGTGGTATTTGTTGAATCCTCTTATCCACATTGAACTTTTTAAAATACTGACATAAAATAATATGAGACTAACTTAAAATATATTCCTTTTCCATCTAATTAGGATTTTCCAATGTATAGAAAAGAGAGTCCATTTATCACGCTCCTGATTTATATTGGGAAGAAAATGGCCAAAATTTTGAACTCAGAAGCCCTTCTCTTGATTTCCACTATATTATATTTTTGGTCCCTTTAAATTCAGAAACCCTAGTGAGTAACAATATCAAGTAGTTATTTGTTATCCTACGTCCTAGGAGCAGCAGAATATCAGATCACTGCAGGGATTTTCTTTTCTGTGACTCAGGTAGGAGCAGAACTGCGAAGAGCATCGGCTCCTCCAGTTCATTGCAACATGGCAAAAAAGTGAGGCAACCACAACCCAGCCCTTACTGTGTTCCTCAGCCAGGATGCCAGTTTCATTTTCCCAGCTGAGGGTGTCTGAGATTTGTGATCTGTAATGCTCACCACTAAATGGGTTATTTATTATGCTCCCTACGTTTTTAGGCACTTTGGAAAGCAGAGGAAGGTGTTATTACATATATACCTTCCCCCGCAAAATGGCTAAAAGTGAAGTGGAAGCAATAAAAGTGTTAACAAAACTCTCTAATTCCCTCTCACCCCTCCATTAGTTCCTCTTAGGAGGTTTAAGGACTTTTTGAGGGGTGGAGAGGAAGAATGGGAAACCGTGTTAAGAATGATTCCTTTCCCCCAATTCCTAAAAAAAGCTTAAAAGTTATGGGGTACTAATAAAAGCACATTCGTGAGTTGCATTAGACTCTTGGTAGAATTATGAGTCATCTGCCCACTCTCTGCCCCAGAACTATAATAAAAAAAAACCCATAAAATTCTGCCTCTGCAGTAGATTGCAACTCAGTATGAGAGAAGCCAATGGAGTTAAACCAGGAAGGAATTCTACCCGTTGCTTATGTTAAAATTAGGTACACATTTCTTCATGGCAGCTGTGGATTGAAGTCATTCTGTTGCTACAACAGCATCTTGAATCTAAGGATCTCATCTCCGTGCTTTACCAATATTAATATAGCCTCACAATCTCCCCTGGGATGTAGTTATGGATTATCTGCATTTTACAGATGGAGAAATGGCATAGAGAGTATACTTATAAAGTTTGCAGATGATACCACGCTTGGAGGGGCTGCAAGTGCTTTGGAGGGTAGCATTAAAATTCAAAATGATCTGGACAAACAGTCTGAAGTAAACAGGATGAAATTCAAAAAGGACAAATGCAAAATACTTCACTTAGGCCTATTCTACACTGGGGGGGAGGTCGATCTAAGATACGCAACTTCAGCTACATGAATAATGTAGCTGAAGTCGACGTACTTAGATCTACTTACTGCGGTGTCTTCACTGTGGTAGGTCGACTGCTGATGCTCCCCCGTCGACTCCGCCTATGCTTCTCGCTCTGGTGGAGTACTGGAGTCGACGGGAGATAAATCTATGCCCACTGGATTGATCACTCCGGAGGTAAGTGTAGACATTCCATTAGGAAGGAACATTCAGTTGCATACATACAAAATGGGAAATCACTGCCTAGGAAGGAGTACTGCAGAAAGGGATTGGGGGTCATAGTGGATCACAAACTAAATATGAGTCAACAGTATAACACTGTTGCAAAAACAAAAACAAACAAACATCATTCTGGAATGCATTAGCAGGAGTGTTGTAAGCAAGACCCGACAAGTAATTATTCTACTCTATTCCACGCTGATTAGGCCTCAACTGGAGTATTGGGTCCAGTTCTGCACACCACATTTTAGGAAAAATGTGGACAAATTGGAGAAAGTCAAGAGAAGAGCAACAAAAATGATTAAAGGTCTAGAAAACATGACCTCTGTGGGAAGATTGAAAAAATTGGGTTTGTTTGATCTGGAGAAGAGAAGACTGAGCGGGGACATGATAACAGTTTTCAAATACATAAAAGGTTGTTACAAGGAGGAGGGAGAAAAATTATTCTTAACTTCTGAGGATAGGACAAGAAGCAATGGGCTTAAATTGCAACAAGGGTGTTTTAGGTTAGACATTAGGAAAAACTTTCTCTCAGTGTGGTAAAGCATTGAAATAAATTGCCTAGGGAGGTTGTGGAATCTCCATCATTGGAGGTTTTTAAGAGCAGGTTAGACAATCACCTGTCAGGGATGGTTTAGATAATACTTTAGTTGTACTGTCAGTGCATGGTACTGGACTAGATGACCTCTCGAAGTCCCTTCTAGTCCTACGATTCTATGAAATTCTATGAAATGGAAAGTCAGATTAAAGCCAAAATTTTACAAAGTACCCAATGATTT
Organism: Malaclemys terrapin pileata; assembly: GCF_027887155.1. NCBI lineage: Eukaryota > Metazoa > Chordata > Testudines > Emydidae > Malaclemys > Malaclemys terrapin. Next base: position 99,021,652 of record NC_071509.1, read on the forward strand.
TGGGTGCTTCAGTGTATGGGCATCCACCTTGAGACAACTTGTGCCTGATTTTCAGAAAGTACTAAGCACCGCTTACACCATATGAAGGCAATGAATGTCTTTGAGTGCACCTTTGAAAATCAGGCTGAAGGTGTCTAATGCTGAGCACCCAGAAACTGAGGTATGGGAAATTAGTGGCTACTTTTGAAAATTTGTGCCTAGGTGCCATGCACAGCTGGGAATGGAATCCATATCTTCTCTATTTAATGCTATATAGCAAATCATTATACACAATCAGAATGGTTAACAGATCCACTTAGAATGTGTCAAAAGACACCGCTTGACTTGTGCAACACCATTTGGGACCATTGGTCAGACTGTTTTCTGTCATCCGCTAAAGGAGAACAGATCTGTAGACTGCACATCTCTTACACTTTCAGCTATGAATGTCAAAGATAGGAATGCGTATTTTGAAGCAGAGAATCACTGTCTCTACCTAACATGCTTTCAAAGAATGAGTTTATGGAGGTATATGTCTGTAGCATAAATTCCCATGTAACTATACAGCCATTATTGAACTTTCTGGCAGCATGACCCCAAAATGGTATGTCCTATGGTCTATACCAAGGCCCAGAACCTCTCCTCCCACATGAAAAGCCACAGGAGGGGACTTAAAAAGAAATCTGAGGATTTTCTTCTGGAGATCCCCATGTCACTTCTTCATTCTCTTAAATTGGAACAGGAGAGGGATCAGTGAGGGAGTCTATGGTTTTTCTATCAGTGGGTATGTGCCATCAATGATACACATACTAGTGCACAGCACACATTGCTGTGTAAAAGGAAACCAGTATGGTAAGGCTGAAGCGCTGGATCAATGTAACTGCATTCTGGGCCACTCACAGGCATACTTACAGACTGATGCTTAATTGCAAATTCAGAGCTGTTTGTGGATGTCAACTGGGTAGCGATGCACATTTTACTCAGGCACTGTACTTTTTTTTTTTTTTTTTGGAAAATAAAGGCAGGGGTTTGTCTCAGATACTTTACTGATGTTGAAGTGCTTCTACTTTGATGTCCTCCGGGTTGCATGGAGCACAGGTATACTCTGACATGACTGGGTATCCTATTTCAAAGATTTCTCAAAGGCTTTCTAACTAGGGGTAAGGATATATGCTAATCATGTAATAAAAATCAATTACAGCAACAGCCAGTGACAGATAGTAAAGACTCATCTTTAAATATACTAATTACACTTTCTTAACTCTGTAACTCAGAGACATAAACCTGATAATCCTAAAGCTCTTCCTGCTCCCCCATTATCTTAGCAAAGAACCATTTGGGCCACTCTTACCATAATGGGCCATTCTCACCATAATGTTGATCAAAGGCAGCTGTTAACTGCTCTAGTAAATAAATATACTGGTTAGCTTGCAACCAATGATAATCTACTTGGAGAGTTTTTTCATGCAGCTTTGAAATGGATCAATGATTTAAAAAAAATTATCCACAAGTATGAAAAATGACCGAAACAAAATGGTTCTCCAAGCCACAATGTGAAGCCAATCTGACCAAAGTATAAGCGAACAGCCTACTGTAAAATGAAAGTGCCATCAACATTAATATAGTGCAATCAGTATTTTTAAGCAGCTGTAGTGACTTTACCAAAATTCCTGTATAGTATTCCCCTGTATTTTATAAAAATACATTATAGGCAGAGCAGGTAGTGACACCTATAGTTAAGCTTTCCTACACTTTCCATTTTAAAACCCTGTATAATGTCTGGTCTCATGTTTAGTAGAGATTTGTTAGCATTTGGCAGCTAATGTATCTGAAGATTCTATGTGCACTGAAAATGCTGCATCCCCACACAACTCCTATGTGAGAACCAGACGATACATGCACCACCCCCACAGAGTGAGAGAGCATGCTCTAACCCAGGTCAGCACGGACTCGTCCTGTAATTGTTCCTAGCAGCCAAGAGCTGCTATGATGCCAACACTTGAACTGAGAACAGGGAGATTCTCTTTTGTGCTCTAAATGTCTGCCTACTGGCACCATGGAAAAGAAAGATGAAGTACCTGACTAATGCCAGGGGGTAAGATGCAGAGACCTTGATAAGAAAGGGGAAGGTGAGGTGAAGAGCAGAGGAATACAGGAGGAATAAGAGCAGAGGTGGGCAGGTGCCAAGTAGGATGAATCAGACCAGAGGAGGCAGGGAATAGATGTAGAGGGTGACAGAGACAGAAGCGTTTAGAGCATTAGAGCCCATGCCCCTCCAGAAACAGGAGTTGCACCCAGGATTCCCAAGTCTCAACATTTCTCTCCTATCAGTCATTAGCCATGAAACACAGTGGCAAGTTACGTATGTCAGACACTTGTAGAGACAGGTTCACATAGGCAATAACAGCCTACTGTGGCTTGTTGCTCAATAGCTGAAGTTGTAAAGGGCTGTACTGTAGATCTGTAAGTCCCAACCCGGCTTTATCGCCCATATAAGGATCAATATGGTTCCCAATATGAAGGGTCCATGATTATTCCCTCATCAGAATTGGCTAAAGAATTTCCCAAATTCCCAGTAACTGGTGGCTGTTCCTTCTTCCTTAATGTACTGAGGGGATCATATCACAGCAGGGCTGTCTCTGCAATTGTCCCATCATGGGCCTTTCTGCTTCCTCCCCTTAAGTTTTGTACCCATTCTTTTTCAGGATTCTCCTCTGTAGAGCTGGAGCTGCCTTTTTGCTGAGGAGTCCTGCTCCGACAGGGGCTGCTTCTTCCTCTCCTTCTCCCTTTGCATGCTCTCTTCCTGTTGACAATGCTCCAGCTCTAAGGTCTAGAGGGCTCCTGGGTTCTGTTCCCAGCTTTACCATTAAGTGACCTAGGGTAAATCATTCACACTCTCTCTGCCCCACTTTATGAATAACTAGATATATAAAACAGTGTACTTTTGAATCTTTCCAGATGGATTTTATATGGCCAAATCAGAGCCAAATGTCTTGTTCCCAGCCTCCAGGAGATTAAATTCCTGTTTTGTGCTACAGAGAGAGAATGGCAGGGAATTGATTAGGTGGGATGTACCCAGATGATCTCAGCAGGGGATCACACTTGATGCTCCAAAGGAAGGAAAGATAAAAGGTCCCAACCTGATTTAGAATGCTAAGCTCCATCATTCTGACCCCAGTGATAGGACCGGAGAGACAGCAATGGAAAGGTGATGCCATCCCCAAAGGAATACCCCAGGGCTACCCTGACCTGTATCATCCTCTTAGAATTGCTCCTGTCCAAGGACATTGCTGTATTTCACCTGATCTCAATTCTCAAGCCAATACTTTAGGCTGTTCGCACCCCACGTTTCCCAACTTCCATCAGAACTTGTTATTCCGGTTACACCCAGAGTCTTCATTTTCTATTACAGGGAATATCAACATAAAGTCGGGGCAATGGGGCCAGAAACAACCAGTTGCGGCAGGATTCCATTCTTTACAGAAATACTTTGGGCTAAAACACTTAAGTTATTGAAAAAGAAAAAGCAGCTCTTGAATGGGAGAGTTAATGGAACAAGATCCTTCCACCCTGGATCTTTTCTCGGTCTCATTTTCTAGGTTTAACTTTGTCTCACTCCCCACATCTCTCATTCTCTGACTTCTTCATCTCACGCACCAGATACCTGTTACCAAAACTCCTGAACCTCAACACTGCTGAATTTATCAAAGATTTTGAATCTTTGGATTTGCTTTCAAATTTCCCCACTGGTTCCATTGTTATAAAAAGCTGAACCAAACCTCCAGAGCCACACTCCCTATGAACGTAGGACTGGAAGATGCCTCCTGAGTCATGGAGTTGAGTCCTCTGCTATCACAGGCAACCAAATCATATAATCCCTCCCCCCTCCCAATCCCCCTTTGAGGTGTCATAAATCTGAACCCAGATCTGAATTCAGTACCTCAGCCCCATTTCTGATAATGTCCCATCACTCATTACAGGATCAGGAAAGCTGTCCAACCTCTCCTTTTCTTTTCTTGCATATATGCAGAGGGAGTGAAGCCAGGAGAGTGGGACAATGGACAGTCACCTCCACTAATCCCCTCTGAGTAGAGGTGAGTGAATTTTTGATGACAGTTTATTTGGAAACAAATGCAGTTTTGACTGATCTGAAATTATTCATGAATTTGACAGGAATTCACATAAGAACATAAGAAAGGCCATACCAGGTCAGACCAAAGGTCCATCTAGCCCAGTATCCTGTCTACCGACAGTGGCCAATGCCAGGTGCCCCAGAGGGAGTAAACCTAACAGGCAATGATCAAGTGATCTCTCTCCTGCCATCCATCTCCATCCTCTGACAGACAGAGGCTAGGGACACCATTCCTTACCCATCCTGGCTAATAGCCATTAATGGACTTCACCACCATGAATTTATCCAGTTCTCTTTTAAACTCTGTTATAGTCCTAGCCTTCACAACCTCCTCAGGTAAGGAGTTCCACAAGTTGACTGTGTGCTGCGTGAAGAAGAACTTCCTTTTATTTGTTTTAAACCTGCTGCCTATTAATTTCATTTGATGACCCCTAGTTCTTGTATTATGGGAATAAGTAAATAACTTTTCCTTATCCACTTTCTCCACATCACTCATGATTTTATATACCTCTATCATATCCCCCCTTAGTCTCCTCTTTTCCAAGCTGAAGAGTCCTAGCCTCTTTAATCTCTCCTCATATGGGACCCGTTCCAAACCCTTAATCATTTTAGTTGCCCTTTTCTGAACCTTTTCTAGTGCCAGTATATCTTTTTTGAGATGAGGAGACCACATCTGTATGCAGTATTCGAGATGAGGGCGTACCATCGATTTATATAAGGGCAATAATATATTCTCAGTCTTATTCTCTATCCCCTTTTTAATGATTCCTAACATCCTGTTTGCTTTTTTGACTGCCTCTGCACACTGCGTGGACATTTTCAGAGAACTATCCACGATGACTCCAAGATTTTTTCCTGACTTGTTGTAGCTAAATTAGCCCCCATCATATTGTATGTATAGTTGGGGTTATTTTTTCCAATGTGCATTACTTTACATTTATCCACATTAAATTTCATTTGCCATTTTGTTGCCCAATCACTTAGTTTTGTGAGAGCTTTTTGAAGTTCTTCACAGTCTGCTTTGGACTTAACTATCTTGAGCAGTTCAGTATCATCTGCAAACTTTGCCACCTCACTGTTTACCCCTTTCTCCAGATCATTTATGAATAAGTTGAATAGGATCGGTTCGAGGACTGACCCTTGGGGAACACCACTAGTTACCCATCTCCATTCTGAGAATTTACCATTTATTCCTACCCTTTGTTCCCTGTCTTTTAACCAGTTCTCAATCCATGAAAGAACCTTCCCTTTTATCCCATGGCAGCTTAATTTACATAAGAGCCTTTGGTGAGGGACCTTGTCAAAGGCTTTCTGGAAATCTAAGTACACTATGTCCACTGGATCCCCCTTGTCCACATGTTTGTTGACTCCTTCAAAGAATTCTAATAGATTAGTAAGACACGATTTCCCTTTACAGAAATCATGTCGACTATTGCTCAATAGTTTATGTTTTTCTATGTGTCGGACAATTTTATTCTTAACTATTGTTTCGACTAATTTGCCCGGTACAGACGTTAGACTTACCGCTCTGTAAATGCCGGGATCACCTCTAGAGCCCTTTTTAAATATTGACATTACTTTAGCTAACTTCCAGTCATTGGGTACAGAAGCTGATTTAAAGGACAGGTTACAAACCTTAGTTAACAGTTCCGCAACTTCACATTTGAGTTCTTTCAGAACTCTTGGGTGAATGCCATCTGGTCCCAGTGACTTGTTAATGTTAAGTTTATCAATTAATTCCAAAACCTCCTCTCGTGACACTTCAATCCGTGACAGTTCCTCAGATTTGCCACCTACAAAAGCCAGCTCAGGTTTGGGAATCTCCCTAACATCCTCAGCCATGAAGACTGAAGCAAAGAATCCATTTAGTTTCTCCACAATGACTTTATCGTCTTTAAGTGCTCCTTTTGTATCTCGATCATCAAGGGGCCCCACTGGTTGTTTAGCAGGCTTCCAGCTTCTGATGTACTTAAGAAACATTTTGTTATTACCTTTGGAGTTTTTGGCTAGCCGTTCTTCAAACTCCTCTTTGGCTTTTCTTATTACATTCTTGCACTTAATTTGGCAGCGTTTATGCTCCTTTCTATTTGCCTCACTAGGATTTGACTTCCACTTTTTAAAGGAAGTCTTTTTATCTCTCACTGCTTCTTTTACATGGTTGCTAAGCCACGGTGGCTCTTTTTTAGTTCTTTTACTGTGTTTCTTAATTTGGGGTATACATTGAAGTTGGGCCTCTATTATGGTGTCTTTAAAAAGCGCCCATGCAGCTTGCAGGGATTTCACTTTAGTCACTGTACCTTTTAACTTCTGTTTAACTAACCCCTCTCATTTTTGCATAGTTCCCCCTTTTGAAATTAAATGCCACAGTGTTGGGCTGTTGAGATGTTCTTCCCACCAAAGGGATGTTGAACGCTATTGTATTATGGTCACTATTTCCAAGCGGTCCTGCTATAGTTACCTCTTGGACCAGCTCCTGCGCTCCACTCAGGACTAAATCTAGAGTTGCCTCTCCCCTTGTGGGTTGCCGTACCAGCTGCTCCATGAAGCAGTCATTTAAAGTATCGAGAAATTTTATCTCTTATTTTATTTCACCAATAGTTCGAGCAGGGTTTGAATACTGTATAGTAAATAAGGCATGGGACCACACAGTGAAAAAAATATGGAACAGCTGCTCATTAAGTGAACACTATCCACTCTGACTTAATGAGGCAGGTTCCTGTGGAAAAAACAGTATGTGATCATGTAAGACTGTATTATAAGGGGGCCAAATTAAGATTGCATGGGCAGCCTTAATTCTGGCATTTCTTAACTTCTGGGAATCTGACTTTGCAACCTTCATTTTCTTTTAATGTTGTTTGTCTGTAAGAGACAAAGAGAATGAAGAGAAAAAGAGTTACCAGACAAATAGACTAACACTTGATTAGTGTTTTAAAAATGAATACAGCATCCATTTTGCTCAGTGTAGCCAACTGAAAAGTCAGAGTTGTTGCAATTGGCAAGGGCAACTAAGCAAGGTTGCAACTCCATCATCAATTCACACAGTTGTGCCCCAGTATCACTGCATTTGGGCTAGCTATCAACTTGTAATTACTCATACATGGGCAGGAGGGGATGAGTTTGGGACAACGTGGCAGTCTCTTCTAAATTTTCATGCTTTTGTCAGTTTAACTTAGGCCTTTCACATTATTTCATCTGCTTTTGCATTTAATAAATACTTCCAACAAGAAGCAAATGATTGAATAATTCATGCACCTGCATATAAAAAGAAATTGTAAGCATTCAGGGGCTACAGTCTAATAGCGGATTTGGTGACAAACCAAAATTCTGGCTGTCAGAGTCAGTACAATCTGTGATCATTCCAATTCTGCCTGGAAAGTTAACAGCTCAGAGTCTATTGGTTACTTCAACATTTTATCATATATTATTCAAAACAGTTTAAACACATTACTCAAGCACTAGGGAGACACTTGAGAAAATCATTGAGAATAATAGGGCTGTAATTCTCTCAAGGTTTATTGTGAGTATAATCCCAGATTGAATTTTTGACTTTGGGCATGATCCTGCTGTACCTACTTATGTAAGTAGTGTTAAAACACTTGATCAAATTCTTTGCTGGTATAATCCTACTGACTTAAATGGAATTGTACCCATTTACATCAGAGGATTTATCCCACTGACTTCAATTAAATCCATTGTGTCCTTTTAGGTTTCATGATCAGTCCAGCCTGAATAAAGTTTTAGAGTATTTAATTGTGATTGTAATGTTTTGGCACCTTGTAACATTCTTTGCTCTCATGGATAAAACTTTTAGGTAGTAATTGCACCTAAGAATGGATTTTAGTCAGACAGAGGGACAGATTAAGGCAAGAACAGTCTTGACTGGAGATATGTTCTGTATCTAAAAAGAACTGCATCACAAATGAAAATAAGCATTTCTCCAAGATCTAATTTCAATACATTTGAATAAACCAAGCTAGCAACTCCACCTGCAGTAGCATCACATGGTGATTGCCAACAATATTATACCTATTCCTCCTTACAGAAGGGAAGAGAAAACTTTACATTTGGCCTCAGACAGTACTACTAAAATATTAACTTCATAAAAATTGTTTAAAAATTTGCTCAGATGTTTTTGTTCTCTCTTATATTCTCTGGTTTTTACAAATATTTATTTAGATTTGTAATGTTTATCATTTTAAAAAATGCTCAGAATTCATCCTCAAAAGCTGACACTACATATACAAATGAATTTCAAAAGAATATAAATATGGATGTGTATATTTATATATAGTCAATTATATTTGTTATGTATTCATATTCAGTAATAAATGAAAATAGAATTGCAAAAACAAAGGGCCTGATTATCCTCCCACTTACACAGGTTTTCACACTGATGGACTCCACTGACTTTAGTGGAGAGTCTCCAGATTTGCTCCATTGTAAAGAAGGAGAGAATCAGACCCAATGGACTTGCTGACAGATTCCTATAGTCATTGCAGTGTGACACTTGTTGGATTAGATTTGCAGACCAGACTCAGTTTTACAAAAGGTAAACTCCCTCACATGCTTTTCTGGTTAGACAGTTAATCTAGTTTGAAAGAAAAAGGTTTGTTTGTATTAAATTAATCACAGCAGCAACAGCTGGGCTTAAATTAGAAATAGGGCAAACCCAAAACCTTGGGTGGGGGTATTTGAAGGGGGAGGTAGGGAAGCAAAGTGGAGATACTGTGAGGAGGGGGGAAAGGAGAAGAGGCAGAAGTTAGAGGAGAGGGGAAAATAGAGGTGTTGTAGGGAGCAGGTACAGGAATTAAAACTTCAGAGGAGTAGAGGGGGCACATGCTAGAGGGATGGATTAAGAAGTAACGAATGTGTAGGGAAAATCTGCACTCTCTCAAATACTACTGTGTAGTGACTGTTGGCAAATGTTCACTTTTACATGGTGCTGCTTTGTGTGCTGCTACGCTGGGCAAACATCAAGGGTCACATTTTCAAAGGTGCCCTTAATCCAATTATTTGCAGATGCAATCTTCTTGGCACAATCATTTGGTGCATATAATAGAACTGGTAACATCTTACAATCTGACTTCTCAGTTGCCTCTCTTTCTGCCCATAAGTTAATGAAGAGAGCTGTCTACATACAAGTGATGGTACCAGAAAATATGCAGGCATGAGTTACTGAAGGTAAAAATTAGAGACCTACAAATGTTAAATATTTAGCAAGAACTGCTTGCAAACTATATTAGGTTTGAAACCCTAACAGTCATATAAAATTCCTTTTGGAGCACATTTCTCACCAGCTGATATTTTCTAACTTTAATATGGCCAGTTGCACTGTGCAAACTGTAGAGGAGTTCTCACTAACCTAGTTACAGTGTGTTTTAAATATTCAGGTTTGTGGCTATAAATGCATTTTCTCAGTTTCCATGCTAAGGAGAAATTAACAGAACTGATGTTTCTGAGCTAAAAGATAAATCTAAAAGTCAAGAGACAGAGATTCAAATATGCATCAGCAAAGCAGTGATTACTGCACTTTCCTTCCTCTGTAACTGCTGGATTCTCTTTCAAGAAGTAGATGTTTATATAAGATACCAGGGACAGCTTTTATAATGCAACAGCACACTGGGTGAGTCAGATTTTGGCATCAACAAACCAATAGAGTTTGTTAAGAATTGCACATGGGAAGCCATTTTTGCAGTCCATAATATGATCAACTTTATTGAATCTACAAACTTATGAACAATACAACACACACTGTTGCTCTTCATATGCCACTAGATGATGTTCTTTATATATACTACCATATACACAGATATATCAGATAGGATACTATTTTTATATACAACTTTTGTAACACCAGTCGCCGGGGGAGATAGGGCTGAGAAAAGGCTGCCGCCAAACCAATGGCATATGCTGATTAAACTTTCAGGAGGAGAACATACCACAAAAGGACAGAATGACGTTGATTGAACAAGTCCCTCCAAAGTTCCTAATGCTTTGTTCTCTCTCTCTTTCTCTCTCACACACACACACGCCTCCAAATTAAAAAAAATAGATTTTTTTTGCTAGAAAAAAAATAACTTTAAAACATTAGAACAATGGTCATTGAGGTCAGTCTTTCTGAAGCCTATCCTTAACCATAGTGGCTTCTGGGAATGGGAAAAGGGAGTAATGGGAGTTGAGGAACTGCTATGATTAAAAGGGACACCGCTATCAACGTTCATTTGTAGCTAAGGTATTCCTCTGGTTTTCACACACTTCACAGCCATTTGTTCCAGTAAAATATTGTTCTCCAGTAACAAACATCTTTACTCTGAAATAGATTTTTCTTCTTTTTGCTAGCCAGTAGTTGGATTCTTGTCTATATCTGTTTATAATACATGGACTACTGTCCCTTACTCAGCTGAGCTAAAATTTATCTTTCCACTTCCATTGTATTAAATCAGCAGATTCAAGCTACTTAGTGGTTAGGGATTACACACAATAGCCAAAACAGAGTGGGTTCTGGTCAAAGAGAAGAATCTATTCCATTTTAGGACATTTTCATTATTTTTTGGATTACCATTCATATGGTTGCAAGTACCTTTGGTCTAGACTGACTCAGCAACACATCATAGCCCATGCCAGCAATATGGAAGACACAATCCTGACCCTTCAGAAGCAATGTTACTGTCACAATTCAGGGCAACTGCACTGGACTTTTTCCTCAATGGTTCAGCAAGGACACCCACTCTCAGGCTCCCGACACCCCAGATTTTGCCTTTCTTGCGTGGAGGCCATGTCTCACTTCCTTCTGACAGAGGTACTTCCAGGCTGCACAGTTCCCTGCCTTCACTATGATAGTCTCAGCAGAGACAAGCTGCCCAATCACACCTGCTTCCTTTCTCTTCAAAGACTGATAACAGGGTGATTATCAAACATTACAAATTACACATAGTTCTTTCTAGTTTATTCTTAATAAAAAAAAGACTTCAGAGAAAATATTAAAACCAATAAAGGAACCTACACACGTGCTGATATGCTTAGCAGAGATCATCCCAACTCCAACAGGGGATCTCGTGGGAGCAGCTCTTCAGAACTCCACCAAGGGATTTCCTTTGTGGTCACAAGTTGATCATAGATTCAGCGCAGAATAAACACACTCATAACATGTTTAGTCCACCCTTTATGCAGGTCAGGGATCTCTGCTCTGGAGTTTCCGGGAGTGGGTAATTAGAAGACAATGGGTTTTCCTCCCAAGGACATAGCTTCAAAGGGGTGGATTCAAAGTGGGGCATTTGTACTCCACTTACCTGCCCCCTACTTCCTCAGAAATCCACTTCACAGGTATTGTTCCAAAAAGCTCTTAGAAGTTCCTAATACCAAGTGAAAGACAAAACTTGTCATTCAGAGGTGTTAAGACACCCCCTCACCCTCAAAAGGCAAAAAGTTGTGCGGATGACAAGTGCCAGCGTGAACAGCACTTTGTTGGCAGGAACGCTCTCCTGCCGAGAAAGCGAACGCAACTCATTGGGGGTGGAAGTTTTTTGTCACCAGGAGAGCTTGGACAAACAGCAGCTACACTGTGCGCCTTTTAGTGGCACGGCTGTAGCGGCACAGCCATGTCGCTAAAAGCTGCGTAGTGTAAACATAACCTTTGTCAGTTTCCTAAAGAAGGTACATATATACAATTCCAAAATAACACATACACAATTGCATTTTTAATATAATGGACCCTAAAGGTATTAAAAGTAATTCAATAAGGTTTAACTTAATTCAGTGAAGTTCATTCATGATATTGTCAGTTTGTCTGTCTGTCTGTCTCCCCCGAGCATGTATATTATGATACAGTCCTTATGACATGATTACATACTAATTTTTTCCACAGGACCTGTGCCTGAGAAAATATCTACCTTCTTGATAGTCCAAAGTGACACTGGAGCTGCAGAATACACAATATTGCACAAACTTTTCCGCTATCCATCTCCATTTATTAGTCAGGTGGTCTTTGCATCAGAGCTTTGGAGTGGAGCCTGGAGCAGCTCTGGAGTAGTGGAGCTGCAGGTTTTTGCCTGGAGCTGGAGCGGAGCCGGAGCACAGTTCCAAAGCCCTGCTTTGCATCTCAGTCTTAATGCATCAAAGGAAGCTGAGATACAGTTATCTGAACCTGGGTGGTGGTGGTGAGGTCAGAATGGTTGGAAATGTAACGGTCAGAAATTTTAAAAAATTGCTGACCCTTCGCTGAAAAACCTGATTTAAATTGGAAAGAAAAACCCACTTACCTACCACAGTAGAATCTGGTCATTTTTTCCTTCTAATAGTTCTATATGTGGTATAACAAATGTGTGCCATGCTCTGGAGTAAAGAAAAAGTCATAGACTATACCTCATTTTGAGACATTCCATTTTCAGTGTACAGTGACACAGGCAAAGTCTTTTCGTGATTATTACAATTATTTTCTCCTGTCATTGATAATAAGCTTTTGTAAGTTTCAAAGTAAATATGTAACTTTATATTTAAATATTTTTTTCTCCAGCACCATCACACACTAGTTTATTATAGGCTTTCTCACTAGTGCGGGATTGATTGCATGGGTTTCTTATTGTAGGTTTGCTCATGACTTCTGGGTTGCTAGCAATGTTTATTTTCAGAAACACACTGAAGTGTTTGTTCTTGAAAAAAAAATAAGAAAAATTACATATACTTTGTAAACAAATATCAAGAAAAGGATTTGGTCTACATTTGAGGCCCAGCATTCTCTAGTGACCCTTAAAAGATCTCTGCTCATAGTCATCTTATTTAGCACCAATTTAGCAGTGGGGAAACATGAACTATAGACATTGAAACCCACACTGTAAGACTCCTTGTTATAGGTCTACTTCTCATAAAGAGTTGCTTTATCCAATGGCTCCAGACTGCATAGACCTCTAATATTCTCTAGAGATAGGCTTACACAATTCAGAAAAGTATGATTCAGATATCTCTAAGTATTGAATGTCTACTTAATCTACAGTATTTGTCAAAGGTAATAGGAAAACCTCAAAATATTTGAAAATTCTACTTGGATAATCTGAGAAAATTGAGTTATCTGTAGGATGTTTGCACTTCTCAATGGCTACTCTTCCCCCACAATCTTTGCCAACGTGACCCTTCCTCATTTCTCTGAACCAAACCAGATTCTCTTCTTTTCCACCAATGTTTTTATCTGTTCCACAACCTCATTCTCTCTCACTCAAGCTCCTATTCAAACTCATAGGCCCCCTATGTTTAATGATAATTTTGTTGTGGAGTCCAAAGCTTTCTTTTGCAGAATTAGTTTGCTCAAGCCTATCTACATTTCTGGTGTGTCTACTGGTTAGAACAGCAAAGGGAGAGTTGGGAGATCAGGGCTCTATTCCCAGTTTTGCCACTAGTTCACTCATGACTCTGGGGAAATCATAAGTGTTGTGTCTCACTTTTCACATATATCAAATGGGGAAATACTAATCTTTATGAAAAGCCCTGGAAAGTATTCAAGGAATTATTATGGTTACTTGTGGACAGGGTAGATATTTTAATATTTGTGCAACACTTACACATACACCACAAAGAAAAAATAAACAGATTACATAGTTCAACTACAATAATCTGCCCAAATATGCACCTGAGGAACTAACACAGGAAGAGGCCTATAAAGCACAGATGGGAGAACACCTAGTATAAAATAAACCTTGACTAAACATGTTAAAAGTAGCGGAAACAGGATCTTTAACAAATCCTTTAATTTTATAGGCTTGGTTTGGTTTCTTCTCTCTGTTTGGCTTGGTTAAATTAGTTAGAAATGGCTTCCTTTCTCAAAGCTCCTGCTAACTTGTTACTGGGAAGAGGGTAGCAGACCAAGGGCAAAGTAAGAGGGGGAAGGGCAAAGAGCAGCACACAACAAAAACTTTAAATAACTCCAATAAAATGTCCTTTTAAATTTATTGGTTTCCTTGGTGGTTTTTGTTTTTTTTTTAAAGCGTGCCAAGCTTTGGTGGCCTATAGAAATACATGTTTTGCACACAGTCAAAAGAACTGAAGTAGATTTAGCAGAAGACACAAATTTAATTTCTGATTTGATTATGGTTTTGCAGCTCTTGCTTCCTTTCTACTATTGTTTATTGAACACTGACAGTGTGCTTTGTACTGAACAGAACACAGAAAACCTGGTCCTTGACAGCAAGGAGTTTATAGTTTAAAGGCCCAATCCTACAGTCAAGTCCTAAATTTTTGTCAGGTTTCAGAGTAGCAGCCGTGTTAGTCTGTATCCGCAAAAAGAACAGGAGTACTTGTGGCACCTTAGAGACTAACAAATTTATTAGAGCATAAGCTTTCGTGGGCTACAGCCCACTTCTTCGGATGCATATATATGTTCCACTCTATATGCATCCGAAGAAGTGGGCTGTAGCCCACGAAAGCTTATGCTCTAATAAATTTGTTAGTCCCTAAGGTGCCACAAGTACTCCTGTAAATTTTTGTCGGTAGTCTAAATACACAACCATACTTGCAGTCAATAAAATTACTCACTATATAAGTGTTTGCAGGATTAGGGCCTGCTCCCATTGAAGTCAAAGGCAGTTTTGCCATTGACGTCAGTGAGTGTAGGCTTAGGGCACAAAAGCTGTCTTGTAAAATACACTGCTATTCTTCCCTCTGCATAAATCTAGCTTAAATATTATGGTAAATAAAAGAGCACAGTAATGTTTTTAAAACATTTCTTCTCTTTTCCATATGTGCCTTGGGTAGATAAGGAGTTTTATATCATTTACAATTTGCTGTAGTTATTTCATAAAGTCGCTGCATTTTAAAATGAAATAAAGCAATAAAAACCCATTTTTATTTCTGAAAGTTCTGTGATGTTTATGGCTAGGTAGATTAGTTAAAAAACAGACTAGTCTTCTGGAAACACAAATGTAGATTTTAACTCAAAATCTACAGCATGGACAAATCTACTGTTATTATTTCCAGAATTTGTTTATTTTTACAAAACTTTCTCTGTGCCTGACTTAGTGCTAAGAAAATAATGAGTCAGACCAATGGCCCTCCTAGCCCTGTATCCTGTCTTCTGACAGTGGTCAGTGCCAGAGGCTACTGCTATGGCCCTCATCACCATAGTACTTGTATTTATCCACACAACACCCCTCTGAGTCAGGGAAGTGCTATTATCCCCATTTTACAGATGGGGAACTGAGGCACAGAAGACTAAGTGACTTGCTCAAGGTCACAGAGGAAGTCTGTGGCAGAGCATGAAACTGAATCCAGGTCTCCCAAGTCTCAGCTAGTGCCCTAAACACTAGACCATCCTTACTTTTCCATTAATTTTATGCAGGAGGAGGAAAGATTGCACCACATTTATTTGTAGCTCTCAAATTTCCTTTTTTGGAATGATGGTCTCCTCAGCATAGCAACTAGGTCTCAGTTCTTAGAGCTACTTGTGGAACTTATCTATTATTATTCCCAGGCTATTCTAGGGTAGGATTCAAAAGAAAAAAACTTTTTGATCCTGTCACCTCTTTCATTTAAAATTGTATTACTTTTTTAGTCACTGGCTTTTAAATGTTTCAACAATCCATAAAATATATCTTTCATCCTTTTACTATAGTTAATAAAAAATGTAAAGTAGTTCAGTTGCATCTTGAACTTTCTTGTTAAATCTGATCTTGTGTCCAGGATAGGAGCTTTTAAAAGCCATTAATTTGACTTAATGAGATCCCTACTGAGGAATAAACCTATGAGCACCCAATTTACTGTTTAAAGAAAAAGGGCCTTTTTTTTTTTTTATTTTTGCTACAACTAAAACCAATTTAAAACTTCCTATTTCCTTTGGCAGGCTTTGAGTATCTGCTCTTTCATCAATTTTTTTTTCTTGACCTTCTTCCAACATTCTCCCCCCACCACCTCATGAAACCCTTTCATGTCTCAGAGCTGTACCACACCATAGGCAGTATAATTCACACTACTACTAAATTAGTTCAGCATGGTGAATGTTATTGCAATGCCTGCTAAAGGATTAAGGAGGATTAGCCACTCTTTGTACAATGCTGCCAAAAAGATTCTAACAGGGCATGATTACAAATTGTGATAGACGTCTGTATGTTCATTTTTATCTTAAATGGCTTTTTTACAGTAACTGTGATTTACATTAGACATACATTCTTCCTCTCTCCTTCTGCCCATTCCTCTATTCTCATCCCCCCCCAAAAGCCCTATGGACAATAATGCTTATAATATTAATGTGGCAAGAAAAATCCCAAAGGACATGCACAGGACATTAACATGTTCTTCAGGGCATACATGAATACCTTATGGGCAATATCACATACTGGACTTCATAGGTCAGCTAAAATGTTCATGTTGGCTGCTCTAATTCTGCTTGAGAAAATCCCAGCAATTTGCTGGAAGGTTTTATTACAGGAACTGTAATTTCAACCTCAAATATCTAAATATGAATAAAAAGCTGATTCATACAGGATTTACTTTTCTCAGGTCATATTTCAGACTTCCTTATTATTCAGCCGTGGTCATGCAGCCTATGGGCAAAAGGACAATGGTTAACAGTAAAACAACACTAGATACTCCCCACCCCTCATCCCCACCTGCCAGTAAATCCCCAGCCAATTAACTGACCGCCAACCTTTTTCCCCATACCAACGATGAATCTCCCTGCTGGCTAATAAAGAACAAATTGAACAGATGTGTCTTTTTCTGCATCCTGAAGTTGGTCAAACTGGCTTTCACAGATCATGAGAGGGAATGAAATCCAAATCTATGGACAATCCCCTGAGAATGCCTGGCTACCCACAACTGCCAGGAGTTCAGCTCTGAGGAGTGACCACAGGAGCACACTGTCTGAATGGAACTTACCACAAATAGGATGTAGTGGTAGAGGGCATTTCAAAGATCACTTATTTACTGCCAAACCATTTAGGGCTTTATAGGTGACAATTGTCGTGAGTTGCACCCAGGTGTGAATAAGAAGCCACTGGAGAATGTGGAGCACAGGTGTTATCTGCTCACTCTTGCCTGCTACAATTAAAAGGTAGCTAGGTGCACTGGCTAACACCTCCATGGGCTCCTCAGAAAACAGCTCAGCCTGGCAGCATCAAAAGTATGGTTAACTCTTTTGAGGTCCATAATAGACATGTAAGGTCACAGTCACTGTGCCAGCAGGCTGAACGTGATACAAGGCACTTCCAGACACTGTTAGTTACCTTGGAGCACTGATGCAGAGGCAACATGAGAGTCTGACTGAGCATGCTCAATAACACTGCTGAAACTGGCTGCCCTCACTCTGCGCCCCACCCCTCCACTGTTGGCAGGCATGGGTCGTCTCTGCACTGATAGGTCCCATTAAGGCTTAATCATTTTCCCCCACTGGTTCACAATATTCGATATACTTTCTCAATTGAGGGACCAGTCAAAATCCCCAGAAGTCCCTTTAGATGCTGCTTCCTACCTACCAGTACTGACGTTTTCTCATTTGGAATGAGCTTAAGTCAGCTAGTTTTCATCCAAACTCTTATTTCATCTTGAAACTGGGCAAAACAATGATACTGCAGAGTCTAGGACAGAGATAAACAAGAAAAGTATTGAACTAGCATTATCAGCATAGTGGGGGTACCTTAGCCCCAAATGTCTCAATCTCTCCCAGTAGACTTATATTGGTAAACTGACCACTATCAACTCTTAGGGCCCCCACCTAGGACAGCCCTGAAAATGATGAACAATTAGTTATTCTCCTTAGGTTTTGAAAGGTGGAAAGATTGATACTGATAAAGTCAAATCTTCTTCTTCCTTGTGTTAATCCCATAAAATGGGGGTCTGCTCTACAAGTCCTCTCCTGCCAAAGTGCTTTGTTCAATGCCATATCCTCTATCACACCACATGCTAATGTGTCCATTTATGGCATCCCACCATTTCTTCTTGGGTTGGCCTCTGTCTTTTTCCTTCAGTCTTGGTCTATTTGACCATCTTACCCAAATAGTTGTCAGGACTGCACTTTACATGACCGAACCATCTGAGATAGCCTTCACTTGCTCATTATTTCATTTATGAATGTTACTTTGAGTATGTCTAAAACATACACATTCTTCAGGTGGTATTTCTTGTTTACACCATTCATCCATCTCAACATTCACATTTCTGTGGAACAGATCATTTGCTCATGTTTCTTCTTTGTTGCTTAACACTCAGTGCCATACATTAAAACTGGACAAACTGCTGTTTTATAGAATTTCCCTTTAAATCTTACTGGTATCTTCCTATCACATGCTACATCACTTATCTCTCTCCGTTTGAATCAGGCATTATCATCCTAGCCATAATTTCATCCTCCAAACCTGTTTTCTCAGATTCTGGAACCCAGATACTTCAAACTTTGCATTTTCAGTATTATCTGTTCTGCCCATTTAGTATCAAGAATAATTATTCAGTGTTCATATTAATAAAATTACATACCATTGTCACCAGGCCCCAGTGAGTCACAGCTGAGAATACCAGATTCAGGACAAACTGCTGCAGTCTCACCCCAAACTAGTGGTTATTACGCCAAGCCATTAACAAAAGTAAACTTCTGTCTCACCACACCGGTTAACAGGAAGTCAAAGATGCAGTCTCTTTAGGCATTCCAACCCATGTCTTACCACCCAGACACTGGACTCCATGATGAGTGGCTACTGAAAACCAATTCCATCACATATAAGGTCCTCTAATCTAGGGTTACCATTCGTCCGGATTTACCCGGACATGTCCTCCTTTTTGTGCTAAAAATAGCGTCCGGGGGGAATTTGTAAAGCACTCACAATGTCCGGGATTTCCCCCTCCCCCGGCACAGCAGAGCGAGCGGCTGGGAGGGCTGCAGGAAAGTCCCGGGCTGGACTCCAGAGCAGCTGGAGAGGAGCTCCGCCCTGCATTCTGAGCAAGTGTCTCAGCACAAAGTGCAGCCCTCCCCTTTTGCAACTGGGAGCGGTTTCTGCCATGCAGGGTAGCAAAACGGGAGCGAGAGCACTTTGTGCTGATACAAGGGCAGCTCTCCCCTGCAACCCGGTCCGGACCAGGGACCGGGTTTTGTTGTGCAGGGCCAGGGACCGGGTTTTGTTGTGCTGGGGAGCTCAGCCACGTGTCCGGCTCGGCTCGCACAGAGCCCAACACCCTGTTCTGAGCAGCAGGGTAAGGGGGGCAGGAGAAGGGGCAGGGAGGTTCTGGAGGGGGCAGTCAAGAAACGGGGGGGGGGCTTTTTGGGGGGAGTGGAGAAAGTTTTGGGCAGTCAGGGTACAGGTAGGGGGTAGGGTCCTGGTGGGCAGTTGGGGGGGGGTCTTAGGAGGGGGCAGTTAGGGGACAAGGAACAGGGAGTCTTAGGTAGGGGGTGGGGTTCTGGAGGGCAGTTAGGAGCAGGGGTCCCAGGAGGGGGCAGTCAGGGGACAAGGAGCGGGGGGGGGTAGGGGGCTGGGAGTTCTGGGGGGGAGCTGTCAGGGGGCAGGGGTGGGGAGAGGGATCGGAGCAGTCAGGGGACAGGGAGCAGAGGGGTTTAGATGGGTTGGGAGTTCTGGGGGGGGGGCTGTCAGGGGGTGGGGAGTGGTTGGATGGGGCGTGGGAGTCCCAGGGGTCTGTCTGGGGGTGGGGGTGTGGATAAAGGTTGGGGCAGTCAGGGGACAAGAGGCAGGGAGGCTTAGATAGTCCTGGGGGGCAGTTAGGGGCAGGGGTCCCAGGAGGGGGTAGTCAGGGGACAAGGAACGGGGGGAGGGTTGGGAGGTCAGGGGGGGTGGGAAGTGGGAGGGGCAGGGGCGGGGCTAGGGCGGGGCTCCTCCCGTCCTCTTTTTTGCTCGCTGAAATATGGTAACCCTATCTAATCCCAAGGGATCAGTCACATAGCCAGGTCAATATATATAGCTCAGATCTTACTCAATAATCATGCTAATGTCAATCCTTTAGTGATGCAAATTAAAGGTTTATTAATAAAAGGAAGGAAGAAGGGAGTTAATAATGGTTAATAGATCATATAAATATACATAATTGCAAAGTCCTTTTACCTAGGTTGTAGCACTGATGGAAGAGTCTGCTAGCTTGTAAAGTCTCTCTGGTAACGTCCAAAAGATTGGAAGGAGTTCAAAATGCTCCTTTTCATTGTAAGTCCATACTAAAAGGGCAGGAAAGAGGCAAAATGGAGATATCTCAGGGGCCGTGTAGTAGTTTGGGGCCGCGGTTCGGCCCTCAGCGGGGCTGTGGGGTAGCCCACCGCCTCGCTACAGTCCGAAAAGAGCCCCGAGCCCCAATCAGGCTGGGGCAGTAATCAAACAGTCAATCAGCTGCCCAGGCCCTTAAGCAGGGTCTGGGTCTGGGTCTGGGTTTGGGTTTGTAGCAGCCCAGGCCCTAGGTCAGGGCGGGGCAGCAGGCAAATAGTTAGTCAGGTACCCAGCCTCTCTAGGCCAGGGGAAACAGGGGGAGTCTGCCACCCAAGGAGTGGGTGGCAGGGGGGACGCAGGCCCTCCCACTCCACTGTGTCCCAGCCCGGGGCCCTAGCAGCGACGGAAACTCGCTGCTGTCAGTGGGGATCCTGGCCGCAACACACTGACATTGGCTCTGGCAGTGCAGCAGCCAGACTGGGGTCGGCTGCCCCTGGGCTACTTCCGCCCTCCCCCTCGTACGGTACCTGGGTCGTCTTAGTGTCGTCAGTGCTCTCTACCAGCATGGGCTCCTCGGGGTAGGTAGCGAAGGGCAGGCTCGGCTCCTCCTCGGGGTAGCTGGCACGGGGCAGGCTTGGCCAGTCCTCCTCGGGGTACCTGGTGAGAGGTAGGCTCGACCGGCCCGGTGAGTCAGCAGGCCGCTCGTGGCCTGCAGCTGTTTCCCAAGCAGAAGCTCGGTCAGGGACGTCTGCTCTCTCCGCCGGCCTGGCCTCCACTGAGCTCTGCAGGCAGGCTTTTGTACTTCCGGGTCGGGGCCGTGACCTCGGAGGGGTGAGTGCCGGACCCGGTGGCTCCGCCCACATTGGTAGTAGGGGAGGTTCGGCCCTCAGCGGGGCTGTGGGGTAGCCCACCTTTTATACCATTTGCCATGTGCCTGGAAATTTACTGGCATAAACAAAGCTCACAGCCTCAGTTTGTGGAAGTTATTGCTCTAAGATGGATTCCAGGGTCACATGAGCATATCGCATGTCCTTACATATTTTGATGACTCACAGGGGCAGCCATTACCCATATTCTTGCTGAGGCACCCACAGGAAGGCTTACTGGGGGAGATGAGTTTCTTCTATGGCCCATTGTTAAAGCAAAGGCTTTGTGAGAGATGGCCAATATTGTCTGGTGTGTTTTGTAGTTAATAAATAGATACTTTACTTTAAAGTATTTCTGCAATTTGTGCTAACCTTTGAGTGTCTGAATGTATGGTGAAGTCAGCAGCAAGGTTGCTATTAACGTGGATGCACTTGGAAGATATTAATGCCATGTTCCAAGTGTGACTGGGGGTGAAGGAGGGGAAAACTTTGTTGGATATATGTCAAATATTGTTCTTTTCCTTAGAGTAACTTTAAATGAGATTCTGCTATGTTATTCAATAAGTGATTTCAGGCTGTATTTGGCAGTATATTCTCACATACAAGGGTTTAAAATGAACTTTATGAGAATATTAGATGCTGCATTAATATCCAAGATATATTTTTTCAATGTAGGTCTCTTATTTCATCCAGAGAAAATGAGGAAAAATTCACCTAGGGAACTAGAATTCCCTTTGAGAGAGTGGATTTTTTAAAAAGTATGTACAAGGGGAGTTCGATTCAGTCCTGGGTAAAGCAGATACAACTATTTTTAATTCAATGGGACTTGCAGTCTACAGTACTTACATTAGCACTTTGTTTGCCTATAATCTCTTTATCTTGATTTTACTAACGGAGTGCCATCATGTACATTAATAAGATACAAGTCCATATATATTTCTTTTGCAAAAGTCTATTCTTTTAAAAAAAGCTTTAGCACTCTACCTACTTAACCAAGAAGCTTCCTTGCCTCCCTCCTTTTCTGAATGCTTTGGAATTGTATCTCTTACATTTCCAAGATGACACCCATTGGAGACACTATCCGACCCAATACCGACCGATTTACCTATCTTCCTTTTAGATGAGGAAGGCAAGAAGAAACACTTCAGATTCAATCAATTTTAATCCCTGTTCATAAGCAGAGCAAAGGGAAACATTTCAGGAATTAGCCTTTGCCAAAATTGCTAATCTGTGCACAACTGCAATATCCTGCGGAAAGACTGAGTTTCTTGTCACTGTGTAATTGGTATGTCACAGATTCAGTCATTAATTGCAAATGCTATAAATTCTGGCCATGTGTGGATTGAGAATTAGTGCCAGGTCATCTGTAGCATGACCAAGCTAAAGCTTGATATATGTACAGCCAGGCTTGCTCTTTATTATCTCAATTAAGAAATAATGGTCAGGTTGGAGGGCACTTCCTAGAACAATAAGGGGCTGGAAAGAGGTTTTGGCTTGAGGGAAAGCAGAGGATCATTAATTCACAGGAAGTGCCTTTCACTGAGTTGTAACTGCTATTTATAAACTGAATTTTAAAAGAACCTTTAGAGTGATATTTTTCGTGATGTTTTTCTGTGTGTAGCAACCCTGATGCATGTGTCATAGGGAGGGCCAGGTTAATGCCCCCCAATTAAAAATATTGGAATTATACATGTACATGTTTAAACTAATTCAGTTTTGATCTTCTCACTGAGTTTAACAGGTTTCAGATCATCCAATGAACTTTAGGGTTAGGTCCAACAAGAGGTTAGATTACCCAATGTCGACAAACAGAAATTCATACATGGATCAATGTTGTAATGTGGCTCTTAGTGGAAGCTGTATGTAGCAGTAGTATTCTCGGCTCTCTGTGAGCTGAGGGGTGAAAACATTATCTATTTCCTCTCTATAGCTCAGGAATGTTTAAACAGTGCACAAACTAGGATGCCTGCCACCTCAGTCTGAACAGTTACTTTAGGATATCAACTATAGTGGATGATGATGTAATGACATTGTCATTACCACAGTGGGTTATCCCTTAGGTGGCCATACATAGAAGATCTTCTAAATAGCAAAGCATGTGGAGTTCTGCAGTGTGACAAATGTTTATAGAAACCACTTATAATGAGTAATATTCAGTTTTAGATTACCTATTTCAGCTATCACCAACATTATAGCACTTGCCTCACTGAGTTGTTTTATACTGTTTGATATCGAAAGACACATTAAGAACTATTGGCCATGTTTTTAAGAATGTTTTTATGAAAAACACCTGGCCGCAACACACTGACATCAACTCTGGCAGTGCAGCAGCCAGACTGGGTTCGGCTGCCCCCGGGGTACTTCCGCACTCCCCCTCGTACCGTACCTGGGCCGTCTTAGTGTCATTGGTGCTCTCTACAAGCATGGGCTCCTTGGGGTAGGTAGCGAAGGGCAGGCTCGGCTCCTCCTCGGGGTAGCTGGCACGGGGCAGGCCTTTCAGCCAGAACACCTTTGAAAAATCAGAAGTACAGCTGTCCTTATTTAGTTAGTATGTACTGGTTACTGTTCAGCAAAAGAAAATAGAAACAAGTCTGTTTTAGTAATTGTGGATCTCTTTTCACAGTTGTCATGCACCTTTTCTAGGAAGTCTAGACTAGCCATACAAACTAATAAGAAGTTATGGGACAGGGTTCTTGCATTTATGGATTTCCCCAAAATAATCCAGCCAGACCATGATACAATTTGTGAAAACATTCTAGCTGTGCTGCATAATGTCAGTTGGCTGATGTCAATAAATCCCATACAAACTCAGAGACAAGGTGGGTGAGATAATACCTTTTAATGGGCCAACTTCTGAGACAAGAGACAAGTTTTCAAGCTTACACAGAGCTCTAATATCTTGGGACCAACATGACTACAACACTGCCTACATACAAACTCTTGTCATTCTGTGGACAGTGGTGGAACTAAAAGGTTCAAAAGGAGATTAGGCAAAAGCGCTGACCCAGAGAGCTGAATACTTAACACAATTAATTTAAAACATCACATTTGTTTAAAATAACAGCAGAGAGGACAGAATTTTCCACATTTTATCTTGTGGATGGCCCAATATCCACAATAACTGGAGAAGTAATTACATTTTAAAGAAAAAAATTATTGTGTGAATTTAGTGCTTGTGAAAGGTGCTGGACTGCACAGCAAATAATTTTGAATAAATTTGGGAAAAGCATCTGTTCATAGTTTTTTAATTTGAGTTTTGGTCGAACTTAAAAATAACAAAATGTATCTTTGGGCTGTAACAACACATTTTCAACCCAAAATAAATCTGTTTGAGAAAGTCGTTGTTGTTGGGGATGATGGTGGAGGGAGTTAATGAAATCTGGGCATTCAACTCCCTTTTGAAAATCCAATCCTTATTTAGTGTGTTACACCTTCCAGGTGCAGCTTTTGCGATAGCTTTTGCTTTTGGGGTATTATAGACACAAAGGGTAAAATTCAGAGATAATGTAAGATTTATATCAGTAAGTAAATACACACTCTGAGAGCATCAGAAAAAAACAGAGAGGTAATCTGATAACAACCAAGAGGAACAAGAAAGAAGGTGTAAGATAAAGCAGACTCCCAACCCTTCCCAGACATGTAGCAGGAACATTGCTAGCATGGTGATTCTGGTAGCCTCTAGTCATGCCCAAGAGTGTGGTGACTTTTCTTTTCAAGCAGTAGCTCCATGCTGTGAAACCATTATTGCATTAGATACAATTAAGGTGACAGTGTTCCTGCAATATCTAAAAATTCTTCATTTTCATTGAGAACTCTTGAAAGTAGCTATATGCTGTATTACATTTTCAATATTCTTTACTCCTTTGCGGTTTTTCTTTTGATTGATTTGTTTTGCATTTTTGTTATGGGGGCAAATTCACAAGCTTAAGTTGTGAAACTCAATTTATTCATAACACAATATGATTTACGATCCCTGCAGCTTTTTGTATTTGTTGATGACAAGCTCATGAATCAATATAGATCAACTAGTTTCATTTGGCTTAAGTGCCAGTCTTCCTCTATTCTAATTCCATTCAGCAGGCCACAGTTGTTACACAGAGTTTTGAATACATTTGTTTCAAGTTTTTAAACTTGTCAAAGTTTTAAATTTGAGGATAATGAAAAAATATGAAAGTATAATTCCCTCCTACTAGAATAAGAACGATGGCAGCACTCCCCACAATCTGGAGTGTCAATTGCTTGTTTGTGTCATGATACCTCTTTCTATTCCTTTATTATTATTTTTGATTGGTTAACCAAGGTCACATCTGGCAGGGCTACTTCAAATCACATCCTATATACAGATCTGAGTTAGGCAACATCTGTGAGGTATCTATATCTATCTATCTATCTATATTGGTCTTTCAGGTTTTCCACTTTCATTTTGACTGTGTTTTGTTTTATTTTATCTCTTCTTTAAGAAAAGATCTTCAACAGATGGCCCCTGTGTATTGCAGCTCAGGAAATATCTCCATTTAATTACATCCATTATATATATTCCATTAATGAAGAGTCACCCTTTACTGTGTTATTGTTGTCCAGCCACCACATTCTAAGAGCTATTTTGCTCAGCGGTTGTGGGCACTCATTCAATCAATTACATTTGTAACTGAATTATGTTACTGAAAAACTCCCGGCATATTCCCTATACCAGGTATAGGATATAGTGAAAATACTGCAGTACTTGCATCTATCTAGGGTTACCAAAGACAAAACTGGAAGGATATTAATGGGGATCACTGGAAGCAGCACTAGTTATTAGAAAAGTGGGTAGTCTTAGCTTCTTCCCTCTCTGTTCTGTTTTGGATAATGTACCATGAATCCTTTTGCAAGGCACACATTAGATAGAATTAGTAAGCATAGCAACATGTTCATTAATATTGCATAACATACATATAACATTGCGTGTGTCAGTTTAGGTGCCAAATTGGAGACAAAATCATACTTAATTTTCATAAGTACTGAACGCCCAAAGCTCCATTTAAGTCAATGGCAGCTGCTGGTATCACATACCTTAAAAACGGAGGTGCAAAATATCTCATGCTGAGCACCCTGTCTCAGGAAATGTTTTTTTCTCTCAGGAAATGTTTTTTCCATTGGAAATTTTCAATTTGTCAAAATTGAAATGTTCTGTGAGAATGTGTCGGTTTCAATTAAATTTTGTTTAGGAAAAAAATTGAAATGAAGTGTTTCAGGAGGGTGAAAATTTTATTTTTTTTCCCAGAAATTTCATTTAAAAAGAATTTATGAAATTTCAACTTTGCATTACATTTCAGAACAAAAAGATCAAAAATTCAAAATGTTGGAATTTCCCATGGAATGGAAATCCCAAGTTTCGACTGGAAAATGTTGGCCTATTACTTTAAGACCATTTCCCCAAACACCATAGATGACCTAACCATGCACAGAATTAAGCAATTGAGACTCTAAGAGCAGATATTTCTGACAGAAATGCTAGTTGTCCTGCTACTAGCTCTCTATAATAACTTCACCAAATATACCTGAGCTCCAAACAAAAATGTGACTTATTCCTCCATCTGTAAGATGTCTTTCAGGACAGCTTACTCTTCTACAGTTTAGGTGTAAATACTTGATCTCTTTATTGGCTGCTTAAATGGTGGACCAAAAATTAAGATCCAGTGACTTTAACTGTGTCTTCTGTCAAGTGGTGACAGCTGCCGAGTAGCCACCACACACACTGATATAAGGCAAGCATTTCAGCATTTGACTATGGAAATACATGTTGCATCCCTGCTGACTGGGGAACTCTTTAAATGAAAGCACTGAAATTTGGTAATGAGATACATAATTGTATGATGGGTATTGGAAATGTCTGCCCTATATGAGTATTCATGCAGTACTCCCTAAACACCAAAAGTCCTGTCCCAATATACACAATTGGAAAAAGTTAGAAAGGATTCCCTGGGGTAGATTTCCCCGCACTCCCAAATTCCACTCGGATCAGGATCTGGCCCTGTGTAACCAGGTCTCAACTTCTGTCAGTAAAGTTGCATCATTTGAGTCCCCTATTTATTCATCTAGCTAAATATGTGGTCCCTATTGCTGTAGTAGCATATGTTTAAGAAATAGAAACACCACCACAGTTCTCTCTTTCCCAGCCTGTAGAAAAATATAACTTGATTAGCATTTAAGATGTTAAAATGTATGGTTGTCTGTGTGAGTGGGTGTGTGAAGAACCTGTTATGTTCAGCTCTGCGGGGGGCCCTTTCACAGGCAGGAAGACACAGTGTAGGTGACATTTACGTGATAGACTTTTAGCTAGGGAACTGATTTCTCTCCAGGGAGTACATCTTTATAGCACATAAGTCTATCAACCTGGGGGAAAAAATTCAAAAGCACCTAACTGCTTAAGAGGCTAAGTCTCATTGACAGTCAATAGGACTCAGACTCCTAAGTCACTTAGGCAATTCGGAAATTTTTTTCCTTAAATGGGATTGTGGAATTCTGAGCTTGAGTATTCAGGGTTGGTCTGAGAATAATTTTGGTGTAGGTGAGATGCATTTACATCATTTTAATAGGAAGCATGTTGACCTACAACAATGGAGGTTCAGGTCCTTAGTTTTATTAATCCTAATATTCACATATTATTGTCATAATTTCAAAAACGACTGTCAAAGTTAAATTAGATGGAAGAGAACTGTTGCATTGTTAAATCATAATTCCATCAAAACAAAAATGTAATATGTTGTGACTTGTTTCAGCACAAGTTTCATTGCTCCTACTGTCAGGCTCGCTGAAAATATAGTACCTGGATAGAAAGTTGGGTTATACAATAAATTTTGGCCGATATCTGGAAATGAGTTTGGGCTTGACTGATTAAAAACAAAGCAGAATAAAACAACATTAATCTCCATAGTAATTTAGGAATTTAAAAATATAAATATGTACTTTAAAAACCAATGCCCTGTAGACAAGTTAATGAATTTAAAACAATTTTAGTTTTAATTATGACACACATGCAAGATGCAGTAAAACAGCCAGGAAGAGAATGTACTATAGTAGTTAGGTAGTGGAGCCCTGTTAAGAAGGCCCAATAGTGTACCATTTTAATCAGGCAAACCACCCACTGACATCACTTCAGTAAGGACTCAAAAACTGGACTCACAGTGTAATTATTTTTCACTCAGTTACTCACAATGGAAAACTAGAGCTGAGAAGGTAATTCTGCAAAGATAATTTATTTGATAAATTCAGTCTCTTTTTCTATTTCTGGAGTATCTCAGCAGATTACATTGATTTTCTCATATGCATTTAGATTTTTTCAAATCTCTTTTGCTTCAAGGTCACAAATCAAACTGTTTGCTGCAAGAATTCCATATTCAGAATTTTGAGCTTTGTTGCTTTGCTGTCACTGGTCAGATAAATCACTGGGTATTTTTTCTATTCTGTTCTTGGATGAGCATGCAAGCATATCCAATGCAACTACTTGCTTCTGCAGACTGAAAATTTCTTTTCTACAAATTTCAGAGTAGCAGCCGTGTTAGTCTGTATCCGTAAAAAGAACAGGAGTACTTGTGGCACCTTATTTATTCCACTCTGTATGCATCCGAAGAAGTGGGCTGTAGTCCACGAAAGCTTATGCTCTAATAAATTTGTTAGTCTCTAAGGTGCCACAAGTACTCCTGTTCTTTTTTCTACAAATGTGTCATATACAGCTCAGCAATGTAATTTCCATTAAAAAAAAATCAAACTAGTAAAGCTTACTTGTTCAAATATGTGTGGAAAATAAACATAAATAGAGTGCAAGCATGGGCAAACAAGGTCATTTAAAAGTCAAACAAGCATTCAAAGACAAATTTTGGACTATTCACACAGCTCTAATTAGAATTGCACTTTCCCCATCATAATACAATAATGCAACTTGGAATTTCATTTTACTTTTCTTTAAAATGAATTTCTATATATCCAAAATCCACTATACATTGACTTCAGGGTTTTTTTTATTAATTATTAATTATTAGTATCATACTTCCTCTGAGACAATTTAGTTAAACAAAATTCCTAAAATTTCTTGAGGGGCTTCTCTCATGACCTATAACATTTCTTTTCTAGAATTTTTGTGTGACCTGACACACACTGATCAATAGTTTCGGCCCAAAATTTGTCCTGCTTTACAACTGTAATAATTCCCTGAGAACAGTCTGATAGAATCTAAAGGCAGTTTCCTGCCCTCTGATCCATGCATACACTAATGGGGCAAGGGACAGGGAATTTCTCTTTCTATCTGTCTGGAAAGAGCCTAGTACATCATGCTGCCATAAATAAAATAAAAGCAATAATAATCCTTTAAACTCACTAACAAGTACTAGTATATTGTCAGGCTCTCTGAAAACAGGATGCATGGTCCAGTTTGTGTGATTTGCATGAATCACACTCTCTGATGAACACAACCTGCAATGAAAGTCTTGAGGTGAAATTCAGGCGCAATAGCAAAACTCCCATTGATGTGAATGGGACCAGGATTTTCCCTCTGGATTTTGAGTTGGCTTTGTCCTCATGCTTAATCTATTACCAATAAAAGTAATATGTGAGCAAGTAAACCGGTAATATGGGTGAGTAAGAAGCTGTCTCTGGTCATCAGGCCAACTAGCTCCACCAGAACCTAGAAACAATATAGAACTATTTGGCAGCTTTGAAAACATCAGCCTAAGGGAATTGGATGCCCATGTCTCATTGAAAATAATGGGAACTCAGTGCTCCCATTCTCACAGAATTGAATGCACAGTTTGCACCCTGAGAGATGAAAGGCTACTGTAGCATGTACACTTGTGGAACTTGGAATGAATTCAGGATGAGTTGAATAGGAATTTAAAAACTGCTTATTTTTATTCAACGGAAATATTCTCCACACATCCCAGATAGAGGGTTTATATTTCAAATATCTTATTCTGTTTTGGCAAATATAATCATTTCAAGGGCTGGAAATATGAACAAAACTTGCTTGTCTCCTGCCCTGGAGCCATTTTTAAACACTGGGTATTTTAAAATGAAGAACTTTCATTAGTGGTTTGATATTGAGTCTGCTCCAGAGCTACAGAAATATGGTGAGCTGCATTTGATATTTTAAAAATACTCCAGGGCTGGAAGAAAAATAGCAATACAAAGTTTTAGAAAGGAAATAATAAAAAGTGTGTGGTGGGGAGGAGGAGGAAGAGGGGGGGGGAGCAATAGTGGGAGATGTGTTTCTGTCTATGCCTGAAGCAGTTTTAACATATCAAATTTTTAGTAAACATGTTTGTTTCAACCCTGCAGCAAGTCTCAGATATCAAACGTTAACAGAAGAACAATATCCTGGAAGAGTTCAATGTGGGAAACATTACCACCCTCAAAAGACTGGTGTTGGGGCAGAAACTTCAATGCATTTATTCTCACAATATTTTTGTGAGGTAGGGAAGTGCTAATATCTCCATTTTACAGATGGGGTACTGAGACAGAGACAAACTAAGACCGATCTTCAAAGGTGAAATCAGTGGAAACTAGGAGCCTAAATAATTTTGAGAATCTGGGCCTAAGTGGCTTGTCCAAGGTCACATAGAAAGTTTATATCAGAGCTGGAAATCGAACCTGGGGCTCTCTGTAACCACTGAACCAGCCTTTCTCTCTGGAAGTGCTTCAATATAATATGTGAGATATTT
The DNA here is from genome assembly GCF_027887155.1 of Malaclemys terrapin pileata. Taxonomy (NCBI): domain Eukaryota; kingdom Metazoa; phylum Chordata; order Testudines; family Emydidae; genus Malaclemys; species Malaclemys terrapin. The sequence goes on from NC_071509.1 coordinate 99,052,439, forward strand.
TCTAGATTCCCTCAAAATCACATTGCGAGGTTCTGCAGCGACAGGACTGGAACCTGGGTCTCGGTTGTAGATGACTACTTAGCCACTACCCAAGAACCATAGTAGGATCACCTGCATTAGCACAGATCCTGTGGCGATAAATACCACAAGAAGTGCAGATTGATGAGTTATGCTTCAGAAATTACACAGAGGGATAGTTATATTTAGTAGAGCATGATTTTATATAATAACCACGAATACAAATGTAATACTGAGAGCACAACTGGTTGAAAAATTTCTGTTGAAACTGTGTGTGTCAGACAATACGGTTTACTTGAAAATGAATTTTTTTTTTTTTACTTTGAAACAGTAGGGTTCTCCCAATTTGCATTGTAACTTTTGCCTGGGGGAGAAAAAAGTGGGGGAGAAAAAAGTGTGGGGAAAATGTAAGGGCAATTTACTTTTCCCACCTTATTTATTGTCTAGCACAGTAAAAAGTGTTTTTCTCCAATTTCTCACAATTCCCCTGCACCTCCTTTTTACAGTGGGGGAGGGAGACCCTGACAGTTAAAAAACCAAACAACCTCCCACAAATTATTTTCATTTAAAAACCCCAAATGAAATATTTCAGATTCAAATGAAAATTTTAATTTTGTTTTGAACAATCACTTCTAAATGAAATATTAAAAAAAAAAATTCTGACAGAAAAACAAAGTTTTTCTATTTAAGAAGAATGAAAGGATTCTTTTCTAGTGGAAAACTATTCAGGGGAATTCTTCCTCCCAATTTTTGACCAGCTATAATTGGGAGGAAAGGGGTTTTGTTGGGACCAGGAAAGCAAAGTTTTTTTTTAAAAAAAGAACGCTTACCATTTAAAATATATTTCTAAATATAAAATTTCTACTAGGATATAGTCTCAAATGATACAGTGCTTAAGGGGGAAATTTTCAAGGGCACAAATGACAGGTGCCTACCTCCCGTCAAAAGCTGTTTGTGCATTTGAAAATCTGTCCCTAAAACTTTAATGAATTTTTGTTATAACCTATTTTGCAAATAAAATATAATAACTTTCTTATTATACCTAGTGACACAGTTTCCTTTTGTTATTTTGACAAGAAAAAAAGTCTGATTTTACAACAAACAGGAGAGGAAGCATGGAATTTAGCTGTAAGTGGAATGTGTTTGTAATACCAAATGGCAGTTTAAAATATAGAACTGGCTCTATATAGAATTCATTAATAAAACCAGAAGCTCTTTTTGCATATTTATTGTCAAATTCTGCCCTTGGGATGTTTGTATAGTGAATGAGAGTCATCCATACTCATCTTAAGGACAAAGTTTAGGTACAAGGAGCCAATATCTCTTGAAGTGTCAAGCTTTCTTTTATGCATGTCTCTCAAGTGACATTATCTCATCCCATCATGAAGTTTATATATAACAAAATAAATCAGTACTTATATAGCACATTGTGCCAAGGTATTGTACATACATTAATTAGTCAAATATATATACAACTAGTTTTCAAGATTTACCTTATGTTTTCCGCTGTTACCTGGAAACTATCCTAGAAGAGATCTTTGCTGATGTGTAATTGTGAAAGCATGTAGAAAAGAAACATTTCCCCCTCCTTCTTATCTGGATCTAATCTCTTCTTTTCAACTTCATAAGATGTCACCAAGCAACAGAAAAACAGCACTATTCCACATAATTCTTTATTTTGTCTTGGTTTATAAAGCCACTTTTGTTAGCTGTGGGGGGAATAGCTGGAAGATCACATACAGTCTATCAGCAGCATGTTTTGGCCTACCGTTAAAAAGAGGCCGTGCACTGCAATGTGTGCTTCACTCTTAACACTGCGGCATGTCCTTTCTAGTTGGATGGCTGTCACATTTTTTCAAGGTACAGGAGAAAGCAGTGAGCCAGATAAGGACTGAATTCAGCTCAGACAGCAGGGTATTAAGATGATAATTGTTGGAAGCTGGGTTTTGCTGTATTTTTGCTAGGGGATATTGATTTGTGAATGCAGAAGGATTTGGGCTTTCCACAAGGTCATGTTTCTATGCATGGTAGCCTGATGTTCGAGGAAAGTGCAACAGACAGAATGACAGCGGCTACATGGAACTCAGTTTCCTCAAAAATTTGCATTATCTTGACTGGAATTATTTAGAAAGAAAGAAAGAAAGAAAGAAAGAAAGAAAGAGAGCTGGCTAAATAGTAAGGGAAAGATTGCTCTTTGGAAGGGAAGGTCTCGGATGCAAAAACAAAATAACCTGAAACTGCAGCCTGTTCTGCCATGGTAAACCCTCTTTTAAATTCAGCATGCTTTCCAACTGTAAGTAGATGTTCCAGAAAATTTCAGTGGTTCAGGGTTACTTGAAAGACCATGAGACTTTTGACTGGAAATAGAGTGACAGAGAGGGAGAGTCTCCAGGCCTGATTCCTCTCATTTATACTGAGGCATATCAAGAGTCACTCACATGAAGCCAACAGAGTTGCAGCAGTGTGGAACTGGAGAGGCAAATTTGGCCTCCGTGCATATTAACCTGAGGGTATACTTATGATAAATTGTTCCTTACTGGGTGATTTCATTAGAAATCATATTGGACACAATGTTCTGTTTCAAGAACACATTCATAGTTACAGCACCATGAAGGAAAGCTGATGGAGAAAAGGGAGGGAAGCCCTTTCAACACATTATGAAAGGCTTCTGTGCCAAACCACAAAACAGAACTCAAGTCGACTGGCCTTATTGGGGTGGAATGAAACTCAATGGGCCATATTGTATCATCTCCTATGCACTATAACATTATTTTTAATGGCTTAATTTACATGAGTGATTCAATACCTGAGCCTGTGATGTTTTCTGCCATTTGGGAAATAACTAGCATATTGTAGTATTCATGTTGATGTGAGGATTGTGTGTGTATGCTGGGGCCCTACACAAGGAGTAGGAAACAGGCAAAAGGCCAAACCCAATCACCTAAAGTATTTTTTTCTATAAAATATTTTTACTGGAGAGATTCAGGCATGTATACTAATAAAATACCTTTTAACTGATGTGGGGATTTTGCTAAAGCAATTTCTCTGACCCTGAAATAGGTTGATTTCTGAGTGAAGAACACCACCCACACATACCTGTTTTATATCACTGATTTCTTAGGAGGCAATGTCACATTACAAATGGTGAAGACTATTTGGGGAGGATTTATAAAATGTACTGTCCCTGAGTCTTGCAGCTCATATTCATAAAATAATTAAATAACATAGAAGCTGTTGTGGCATTAAGGGACTGGGCCTGCGTCTAAGACACTTGGAACGCTCCTCACCCTTGCAGATAGTATCTCCAAGAATCAGCTGGCTTATAAAATTGGTCCCAGATTCCTCATTGATACAGTGATTCTCAGACTGATGCTGCTGCTGCTAAATTTGCAACAGGGGCCATTTACACTTACACAGTGCAACAGAGGGGGGAGAACTCTTTTCCAATCAAAGCCAGATATTTATCGAAGGCCATTTATTTAACATTGATAGGTACAGCTGAATGTCTAATCCTCATGTAGTTTTTGAGCCCAAAAGTAGCCAGATGTTCATTAACTCAGTAAAGGATGAATCAATAGAAAACAAGTTGTGTATATTGTGTCAATGGCATCAGAGAACCTCTAATCCACTATTTCCACTTCGGATCACTTATCTCAGTGATGCTTGTGGTTGTTCACCTTGGGAAAGATAAGACCCAGTGTGTTAAATGCCATCACTTTCTTTATTGCTCCCCTTAGTTTCTGTGTTGCCAGAGGCATCCTTGCTCTCGCTTTAGAATGTTATGCATGCTTTGTATTTAGAGAGGCGCGGAATATGATCAAACATTAATGTTCCTTCCACATACCTACTGCAGGTCAAGTTGTTACTTCATCAAGCTCCTTAAACTGTGCTAGGAAGCTCAGAGACAGAGACTAAAACAAATCATGGCCCTAAAGAGCTTACAGTCTAAACAAAGGAGAGAAGAATCATATCAGCAAAATGATTGAGGCTACATTTCTCATGTTTCATGTGTTCCATATTTTGTTTCATCACCATCTCGCCTATCATCTGCTCCCTTCTTGCCATTTCTCCCTGATCCAGCCATCCCTTTCTTCCTCATTATAAACCTAGATTATAAATTAGAGACACAACATGAGGGGATTAAAACAAAAAGTTACTAGTTCATCATGACATTCCCTGAAAAGTTCCAAGCTTATCTGTTCTAGAAGTTATACCTTTCAGATGGCACTTGTACACATTAGCACCCTTCTGTTTCTCCTTCTTCTCACCAGCATGCATGGACTTTGACAGCATCCTCAACACCAAGTGAATTATTATAAAATAAAATGATTATTATTTGTATGGTGGTAATGTCCAGGTGCTCCAGTCATGGACCCCATTGTGCTAAGCCCTGTACAAAACAGAGATGGTTCCCAACCCTCTTGTTCAGATTCTGCACCATCAGCATTCTGCTGCATGGGGATAATCTGTGCCCCAAGTCTCTAGCTTTAACACAGACTCCCTGTCCCATGTGACCTATTCTTCCCAGTTACTGGGACAGCCTATTGGGTCTGTATGAAGAATAACTGAAGCTCAGCCATCTCACATTGCTCTTCTACAACTACTAGAGCACAGTGGCTCTCCTTTGCAGACAAATCTCTCTATTCTGCATGTATAATGAGCACTGCTGCAGGACCTCTTCACTTTGTCCAGAATCACTCTGGTGCCTCCGTGGATCAGATGAAACCTCTGCACTTTTTTGGCCTGCTGTCACTGCTGTTATAGCTATGAAATTGGACTAAATATGATAATTCATTACAATGAATAAAATATAGAAATTAATCTTAATCAGCTGCCTAGCTGTGTGGGCAATGGGCTCTAAACAGGTTGTCCAAATGAACGCTATTTATAAAGGAGTTAGGCTCCAGTCATGTAACTTGGGCATTAGGCCTGTAATAATAGCACAACAGAACCTCACAGGGCCTTTAGGATGTGATTCCCCTACAGTGTAAAATACAGGAAAATTCTGTTTGTTCCCCTGATGCTATAAATCAAAAAGTAATTAATGAAAAAACATATAGCTTTGAAGAGCACAATGAACTTCATTTATACTAAGGCCCCTTGAACTGTCCTCACAGTGGGTGCAAATGTAAATTTTAAGGCCACTTTATCCTGCCAATGTAGTTAGTGTAAATCAGAAAGATCAGACTCTGGATCTGATTCTCTAGAAGCTTTACAAAAGTTCATCTAGGGCTTAAGAAGTTTTGATTCTCAGGAAAAAAAAAAAGAGAGAGAGAGAGAACCAATGGTTTCCCAGGCGTACAGACAATAAGTTGCAGGCTGTATATTATTTTGACTATTAAAAAGTTGGAAGAAAGCCTGATGTTGTTTCTGAGCACACTTTTTGACTAAGGCAATCGGAGGACAAAAGCAAGTACCAAGAGAAAAGCTGTGTGCAGAATCCCAAGTAATATAGTATGAAACTCAAAAAATGCACCAAAAAACATTTGGTCACATTTTCTCTTTCCTGGAATCACTGCACAATCAGAGTGGGTCACATCTCTAGTGTTTTATATACACAGTGAATATTTAACACAGAACTGCATGCAGTATATAAAACAACAGCACACTCAAGGTACCACAAGATATGATCCAAAATCCACTGAACACAATAGGAGGACTCCCATTAGTTTTGATGGGCTTTTTAATCAGACCTGTGGTAAATATTGTACCTCTTACATTTAAGAGCTTCAAAAGCAAGTTCATGGAATCTGAGGGCACGTCTACACAGCCCCACTGTTTGGCCTGCGGGAGCTCTGAATGGCAGTATGCACCGAAGTGCTGTGCTGTAACTCCCCCATGTGGATGCTACAGGCACAAACTTACAGATCCTGCATTTGCACTAATTCAGTCCTCTTCAAACAGGACTACATTAATTTGATCTAGGGACCTTTCTGTTTGTGCCTGCAGCATCCACAAAGGGGAGTTACAGCGCAGCACACGGGTGTGCATTGCTATTCAAACTGCCTGTAGTCCAAACTGCAGGGCAATGAGACGTGCCCTAAATCAGGGTTTCATCTGGTATTCCAGCCGCTCTCCATTCTGTGGAGATCAAGTGCAAAATGAAGACTTATGATGCTGTCAGAATGAGACAAAGAATATAGCTCATGAGCATGTCAGCACAATGGCAAACAAATGTAGAGAAACAAGGACTTTTTTAAAAACTATAAAATACACAGTAATTCTTCTGCTGTACAACACATACAAGGTGCACTTCTGGGTTAGGCACACACGGAGAGGCAGTTCTTTATGGATTACCTAACAAAATGCTGTCCTTACAATGTGCCTCCCAGACTCTCAAACACTGTTGCCTTTCAGGTCTGTCTTGCCTTTATATGAGGTTGGAAAACTCAGAAACTAGCTAAAGCCAGCTCAGCCCAATAGGAAGTCCCAACACACTGTGAAACAAAAGTGCAGTAGGCCAAGTTCTCTACTGTTGCAGATTGGTGGAATTCCACTGAAATTAATGGAGTTCTACCAATTTACACTAGCAGAGAATTTGGGTCTGTATATGTATGTGGAAATGTGGATTCAAGCTCTTGAAAAATGATTGATTTCCCATATTGCCTGGAGTGTGACTTACCGCTATTATAAAGCTATGACACAAACCAAACAAACAACCACACCTGTGTATTCACATGAGATTATTGCTAAATGACACAATCATATAATTATGGATAGGAAAATCCACACATTATTATTTGTATCACTTTGGCTTTCAGAGGACTCAATCAGGATCAGGGCCCCATTATGCTAGGTGCTTTACAAGCACATATGAAGACATGATCCCTGCTTGAAGAACTTATAGTTCATTTTAAGATAGATATACAGAAATAAGTAATCCTGTATGGCCACCTACATAGCCATTATCAGCTGGCAATCTCCCATAGGCATCACAGACTTGAGGAGGGATTTGGTGGAGCACTGCATAGTGCCTTTATGGATAGTTTGGGCAGGCAAACCCATTCTTAAGGGGTGGTGTGGAAGAACGTGTTGTGTAAATGTTTGTGGGATAAATGGACAAACCGATGGATGAGGCTTAGAGCCTTGGCAGAGTATAAAGGGCCCAGGGTTGCCGTGGTAAAATGCCAAAATGGATAAATAAGGAGGAACAGAGACTTGATGGGCCTTAAGGGTGAAGGCATCTTTAATGTGATGCGGTGGAAAAGAGGGAGCTGGTGAAGGGACTCAGAGGGAAAGTGACATGGTTTGAATGACAGGCAGGGGAGATCGTCTTAGCAATTGTGGTTGTTTTTAATGCCTTTGAACTAGAACTGGGGTGTACAAATCCCACACTTAACCAAGACAGGAAGTGATTTGTGGTCTGTCCTGGAAACGGGCTGAAGCCAGCTCTGCCCTGCAACTCCTGCCAGCAATGTCAAGTCTGGAGGGAAGACCGCCTAACTGGAGAGAATAAACAGAGAGGAAGCAGGCTTCGGAGCTGGACTGCCCTAACAGAGGGCCCTAGATTCTGCAGCAGAGAGAACCTTTTTGACACAAGGTTCTGTGAGCTAGGCATATGTTGGGAAAGCAGCTGAGCCCTCCTTCATCCCTCCCACTCACCCACAGGCTTGTGCAGAAAGGGGATCAGCGTCCTGAAGGCCCTGTAGTCTGGCTCTGCTGTACTCTCCTTCCACTCTCCACCTATTTACCTTGTGTATCTAGCTCAGGCTAGTCTGAATTTACCCTGGGGTGGGTGGGGGTGGAGTCAAAAAAGGACACATCTTTCTGTCTCTCAGGGGGTCCTCTCTCAGTGTCAAGGTCACCGCCCCCGATGGAAAAGGTACCTGGAGGCTTATGGAGAGTGTCACTTGCTCAAATGGAGATGACTCTATAAAGGCAGAGTGGTGCCTGCATAACGTTCTCTGCTCCTGTGGGGTCTTGTGTCCCCTGCTCCCAGTGTGACAAGTGAAGAGTGACAGACATTTTCAATGTAAACCCTCCAGAAAAGGAAGATTTTAACTCGCATGTGAACTAGTTGGAAAATCTCATGACAACATTATGATGTTCCACAGTTATATATCTGAGCCCAAATATTTCTCATTTAAAAATCCATATTAGAAAAAGTCAAATTCAGACATATGAAGGCATGATCTCTATTTAAAAAAATTAAAAAATGAAAAAAACACACCACCAAATCTATAGCCACATTAGAAAAGTGGTTAACAATGGAAATTCATAGGTAATTGGGTTCTCTTTCTGGTAGTAACACTTAGCATTTACAGTATATGGTGATGATCAATATTTGTAAAACAACAAGAGTATGAGGTAGGAAGTATCAGCCATGTTTTATAGACTGGGAAATGGGAAGCAGAGAAAGTTTACTTGCCCAATACCAGATAGCCAATCAGTGTCAAAGCCAAGAACAGAACTCAGGAGTTCCTGCTTCCCAGTTCTAGACTCCAACTTGAAGTCTTTCTTATAGTTCGGAAATAATCCATAAGGTTTTCTAAAGCTCTATATACAATTATGATCTATAACTTTAATAAATAAATAAAGATATCCTATCTCCTAGAGCTGGAAGGGACCTTGAAAGGTCATCAAGTCCAGCCCCCTGCCTTCACTAGCAGGACCAAGTACTGATTTTTGCCCTGATCCCTAAGTGGCTCCCTCAAGGATTGAACTCATAACCCTTGGTTTAGCAGGCCAATGCTCAAACCACTGAGCTATCCCTCCCCCCCTCTTTAACACAAAGATTTTGCATGTATTTAGCTTTAAGGGCCAAATCTGGTCTTAAGTTTTTAAAGGTAACATCAACTTGATCACAATGAGCAGGTAAGGCCTAGTTTTCAGAGATGCTGAACACTGGCAGCTCCCACTGAAGATAGTGGGAGCTGCAGGTGAACAGCACACCTCTAAAATCAGGCTTGTATAATTTCTTAAATAAGAATAATAGGAAGGGACAAACAAATGCAATGTTGCTAAGCTGAATGTTGCTAAAGGAACCTTAACTATTTTTTATTGTTTCACCTGTATTGCCTGTGTTGAATGATCAAATTTCTTTTTAAAAATTTGGTTTCCCTGTTTTGGTTTGGCTTTGGCTTTAAAAGAAAAAACCCTAATTGGCATCACAAAGCTACTTTAAGGACTAGAGGTGGCACATGTTATTAAGCCACCCAAGGCCTTAGTGCATTCTTAGTAAGTACTAAAGGTGACCTAACAGCTTAAAACATTAGAATACACTCATAAGTCTACAGTTATGAGATAATTGAGAGAGAATTGGTCGGAGGTCAAGCATGAAAAATCAGTATCTCAAAAGGAGAATTTTCCAGAAAGTTATAGTGTGTAAAAACAGAAAGTTATCACTGAACTTGCAACTGTCTCATAGAGAAGCTGCATCACCTCATTTGGAGCATAAAAGTCAGACATGTTTTAATGAAAGAACAGGTATTCTGATGAGTCCCTATGTTGGACATCTGACTACCCACAAAAGTGCAACCTGATTGTATTAGTTTTTTGTGCAATAAACAGTTCCTTCTATGTTTAAACCTCTGACTACAGACTTGCTTCTCTTTATTCAGATCTACTTCAAAAAAGATGCTGCTCAACTTCACACATCACAAGGAGAACTAAAGCATTCTGTCTCAAGGAGAATTTCAAATAGATATGCTGTACAAGAACAACCTTTCTAGTTTGGGAAAAAAGTTTTCCAGCAAACTCAGCCAGAGAAATAAAAAAATGAAGTACAACAGAATTGTAATAATCTAGCTCTCATCTCTGTTAAAGTGTTTCACTTCAGCTAGCAGTTTACTTCAGCAATGAAATAATGGTGTGAGTGATCACAGCTTTTAAATGCTGCTTGATCTCACACAGGTTTCCGTTAGGGTGGCCAACTTTCTAATTTGTGAAAAATCAGACACTGAGCACGAGAACCTCCCCTGCCTCCTGCTCCACCTCTTCTCCCTGAGGCCTTGCCCCTGCTCTGCCTCTTGCCTCAAGGCCCCACCCCCTGCTTACCCCCAGGTCACTCACTGTTCTCCACCTCCCTCCCCCGCCAGCTGAGCAGGACTCTAGGGATGGAGGGAGGGGTGACTGGGACAGGACAGGGGAACTACACCTGGGGTGGGGCACAAAGGAGGCTGAGAAAAGGGCCTGGGCGGCGAGTGCAGCCATCGACCCCGCTCCTCAAACACCATGCATTTCAAGATCCCTCCCCCAGGTGCTGGCACCTCTCTGCCAGAGACAGGCAGTTGCTGAGTGGTCCTCCAGCTCCAGCTGCTCTTCCCGGTCTCCCGGCAGTGGAATGGAAGCTGATTGCGAACAGTTACTCAGATAACCGGACTATTGACCAGACACTGTCAGGTCCCTTTTTTTAACCAGACCTTCCAGTAGAAAACCGGACACCTGACAACCCTAGTTTCTGTTCATAGATTAAAAAAATTTCTTGCTTCTGCTTCTCTTGGCAAAAAAGGCGTCCAAAGTTTTAGCACTGGATGTTCCAACCAGCTCTTTCAAACTATTCACAAACGGACTGTGGTGTGGAGACAGAAAATCTTGCTTTCTGGCTTATGCCTTTACAGATGCCCCTACTGCACACAATTCTGGATTGTAAGCAGAATGATTTGCCAACTGCTTAGCAAAAAAAAAAAAAAGCAAGTTAGTCTTTCAAGCCATCCATCCATCCATGTTCTTCCTTAAAGGACTTTTTCCCGCCTGGGTGGTGAGTGACCGACGCACTGAAACACCTTTTCACAAAGTTCCTGCTGACTACCCTGCCACTTAACACATCTCAAGGGTTATGACACTACATGGATTATTGGTGGGCTTTCCCACACACCCTCCAAATCACAGCTTCTCCCTTTCAACAGACACAAATGCATTATTAAGCTCTTTGTGGAAGAGTGATTTTGCCTGATCATGGAGCTGAGGCTAGACACAAACTCCCCACTCCTGTGGTATATGCGGTGGAGAAAGAGGCACTGAGCCAGACCACCTGCATTTAAGAACACAAAACAAAAATCACAGGAACTGAGGCCCTGGGAGTGGAGCCAAGGCTACCCAGGGAGCAGTGAGAGAGAGAAAAAAAACAAATGTATCCTCAAAAATAATCACTGTGACAAATAATCATTGTGAGCCCCAATCATCAATGCCTTTTTACATCAAAAAGTACTTTTAAACTATGAGTCACAGTTGTGTGTGTTGGTGCGGGGTTGGGGTGGGGTGGAATAATGGACATTTCATGGCAGTAGAATAAATTAATGATGCCTTGTTATATGTGATACAGAAGAGGCAGAACTTGGTAACAAATATTTGATGGGATTCTTTAGTGAAAAATAAACCAGACCCCATAGTTTTATCTGGCACACAAATTAATTATATTCAATCTGTGCTTCCCTATGTATCACCACACAGCACCTGCCCTAATCCCTGGCCTGAATAATCCTGCTATGGATTGTTAAAAATCACCACATGCTGCAAAAAAAAGCTAAAAATCTTCCATCAATCTTATCTCCTGGAAGCAGAATTGTTTTAATCATACATCCTTGTATATAGCCTGAAATTATGATTTCACCTACTGAAAGGGGCAAGATCTGCCACCTTTCTTATATGGAGTAAAGCATCACTTCATGATTAGTCATGACTTGACTTGACATGACTAGGACTGCTTATTACTAGTGGGACTAAGTTTTGCAAGGCATGGACAGTGGTATTTGGTACGTGAGACACCTGGGGCACACTTTTGGGTGACAGATAAATAATAAAGTTCCTGTCCAGTACTCATAATATTGCCTTGGAGTTTTGGGGCTTCCCTAATAAGATATAAATGGAAGCCCCCACATTCTCTTCCCCTCACTTTGGCCCTTCCATGCCTGTAGTAAGAAGAACCTGGGTATTACAACATATGGACTCTCACAAAGAAAAGTAGTCACTCATGTTTCCTACAGTAGTCCCAATGAAGTCTGTGGCTTGAAGGCTAGAACATTAAGAAACAGTATTTGCCCTAGACCCAAGTAGTTCTATCAGCATTTCAGACTGAAAAAATCATAGACAGACCATAAGTTGTCTCTTTTAGTAGGGATGAATGGAACATCAAGCGCCTCCTCAAGAATATACCTTCTGATGCTAAGGAGTTAGAGGTGAATAATCTTTCCAGTGCTCCAGATCCATGCTAATATTTTGGCTACCGCTTATGTGTGATGTCAAGATAGCGTAACATAAGGAATTGGAATATTCCCCAATACATACCATATAGTTAGTTAGCCCAACACACATATTGCCAGGTGGGAAATACCAGGGAAAAAACCCTTGTGACAAAGAGCAAAAACAGTTGCAAAGAATATAAGCAATTTTGCTACTGGTTGTGGGCAGACTGACAGCTTGGGACAGACCTCTGCACAGAACATCAGTGGTGAGAGGAGAAATTTTAGCCCAGGACCTTGGGGCATACCCCTACCTCTTGCAAAACGTGTCACAAGATATATAATGATCATGCAGAGCACTTAAGCCCTACATTTTTAAGACCTACATTGTTACATTTCATCGAACAGGCCCACAAAGTTAAGAGCAAAACAAAACAAAAAACTCTGCATGGGACCCAATTTATCTGACTTGAAGAACTGTTTTAACCCTGCCAGAATTGGAATGTATTGTTCCTGGGAATCTAAGCATACGAAAACTGGGCTTAAACCACTAAGCAGTGGTGTTATTCATGAGTAATGTAGGGATCCCCTGTTCATGATCCTCAAATGGACCTGGCTATGTTATGAAGTCTTATACAAAAGTACTGTTGAAAGATATGTTTCTAAAGGAGAAGGAAAGCACTTGTGCTATTTCATTTCCTTCAAGATTGTTTTCACTTTATGCTTCCTCCATTCTACAGAGAAATGGTAGCTCTCTTCATTATCAAGACTGAAATATAAAAGAAATTCCAAACCCCTAGAAATGTGGTCATATGATAGCCAGTGGCAAAATAATAGGCAAGGAGGTAACTCATATCAAATCCTAGATCATGCTTTTTATTATGACCATTACAGCACATACCATAAATATATCATTTTGAATAGTCAGAATTTGCACATGGTTGTTGGCCGATGGAAATTTTGAAACACCTCATACCAGTGTAAGGTAAATGTAGGCAAATGTTGACTTTTTTTATAAAGACCACTATACTTGTATTCTCTTAGCCAAGCCAATATTCATGCCAATGTCTTTACCCAGTTAGCAAATAAATAAATCAAACCTGAGCCCAAATGCCTCTACCAACAGGCAGCCATGTTGCACTTTAAACAATGCCCAGGTGCTCGCCACTTTCAAAACATGAAGTTACATCCCCAAACTACATTTTGGAAATCTAGATTATTCCATCAAGAAATCTAACAAAAGTATATGGAAAGCTGTTCCAAGTTAGAGTTAAAAAATGGTTTACATGCTAATGTTATGTATCTATATAAAAGTAGTTATTACTTGACAAAACAAAAGAAAAACAAAGGAAAAAACAAAGCTGACACTTTTTTTTATGATAGGTTTCTTCAAAGACTCATCTCCACACAAAGGAAAAAGACCCATTAGTCCAGCGGTTGTCCGGCTATACTGAAAGAAAGACAGGAGACACTGGATATGAATTTAATCAGGCTGCAACTTTATTATTAGATGTCTGGGACTACCTGGCAGATAAAAGTGTACAGTGCAGGCAACTCTATGTTCATTCAAACAACTACCACCGACTTCCACCAACCCCCTTCATTTATCATCCTGGTCCCCTAGCCAACCCATGGCTTGAACCTTACCATCCACCCCCCCGCCCATAGGAGGATTAAGGTGGGCTGTAAGGAAGTGGGGTTGGCTCCCTGTCGTACCAATCATAGGAAACCCCAGACCGCTCTGTTCCTTTAACCGGCACCTCTGTTTTACTTTTTTTACCAGGCCATTTATCTGGTCACCAGATGCCTTTGCTATGGAGTACCTGCACTGAACATCCGCCCCCCACTTACAAAAGGAGTTGCAACGTATGGCCTAACCTTCTTTTCTCATCACCATAATAGGTCTTCCCTGACATCCACCTTGGGGAAGGTGAAAAAATCCCACTCCACCTACCCAATAGGGTGATGAGGGAAAAATTCATTCCCAGCCCCCCTACAAGGAGTGACTAGCACAATGCCCACAGCTAAAGGGAGATTAGGGGTTTGTGGGCCCTGGGCCAGAGCAAATGGTAACCCCCCCCACCCCTTCTGCCTGCAGTCCCCCCTGCCCCCATTCCTCACCAACCCTGCCGGGGAGCAGGGTTGGGACGTGGAGGCTTGCCCTGCCCCGCCCACCTGGTGCTCCTGCTGGGGAGCATGTTCGGGTCACGGAGGCTTCCCCCACTCTCCAGCAGGAGCACCAAGCACCGTAAACTGCTTAATAAGAACAATAAAATCATCTTGGCCTTGCCAGAAAAGTACCTTTTAAGAGACGGCAAGGGTGGGCTTTACATCACTTTCAAAGCCACAGGTGTAGCATAATACTCAACGTTCAAGGATCTGGGAGAGGACTACTAGACTCATTTTTGCTGACTTTCAGACTGATTGTTACCTCTGGGGTGGGAAGATTTGTGCAGGGATGGTGAGATGAGTGCAATCTCCTGAGATTTACAGCTCTGGAAATCTGGGTGGTTAATCTTTGGCCAAAACAGACACTGGATATACTTCTTTGTTTTAAAGATTGATTCCCTCTCTACATCACCACTCTATTTAATTTCATTCAGGGAGAAATTTGCCTTTGGGCATGTAGAAGATACTATCCTGTGGTATTATTTTGTATTCCTCACATGGTGGTGCCATAATGTAGATTTAAACAGCTGATATATGGAAGAAGAATGAGATTTCTCAAAATAAGTAAAATTGTTCCCATTACTCAGCTAAAGGATACCAGACTGCACTGTACATATTAATTGCTGGGACATGCAAGACAAGCCACAATAGCTTCATTAATATCACACTGTACATTTTAAAACAAGGGAAAATTTTTCCCTTCCATATTAATGGAAGCATTTATTTAGAGTATTAAGCATGTGCTTACCCACTATAGTCAAAGTTAAGCATGTTCCTAACACTGTCCAAAAGGGATGCTTTCCTGAATCATAGCTTTAAAAATACATACTGCCAAATGCGCTTTATGCATTATTCCCACTGTCATAGTACATGGCTTTTGAGACTATGAAGCTCTTACATTTTGCTTTAAACCTAGTTTATGCTGAAATGAGTGGACTTCAAAAATGTTTGAACTGTAAAAACTGAAAGAATCACAGAGGGAGCAGGTAGTTATTGGGAAAGGAAAACAAATAGGAAGAATAAAATAGAAGAAATGGCAGAAATAGGTGAATTCCACTACTAGTACTGTGAGCATTCCTGATGCTAACAAAACAGCATCTACGTTTTTACCTATTTAGGTTTCTCTAAGATCACCCATCACTGTAGTATGATATCTATGGAAGTTAAGCACCTAAATAACTTTGAGAATCTGTGACTGAGTGCCTACTTTAAATACCTACTTATACTGTATTGAATTATAAAGATCCTTACAAAATCCTGCTATTACCACATGTTCAATCCTGCTGAAACCTAACTTTTCTACTTAATATATGAGTACCTCTAAATCTAGTAGTGTTTGTTGTGAAACATCTGCAGGCAGGGAGAACTTTTTTCCTTAATGAAATGTGTCTCGAGCATGAAACAACACTTCTGTGAACTATGCACACCAGTCTCACAACGGTACAGGTACCCTAGAAATATTCAAATTTACAGCCCTGAAAGGAGATATAGAAATGAAGAATAAAAGCGCCACAGAGCCAAATCCTGTTTTCACTTCTGGAAATCCAAATTGACTACATTAACTTCAATTGGATAAATCTAGTGCAATATCTGAAAGAAGAGGTCTTTTGCCAGCACACCCATGTGTATAAATACCCCCCTGCTCCTTTGGTCACCTGTGGGGTAGGGGGAAGGATGGAAGGACCCCTCCTCCCCCCACCCCCCCACACCCCTGGTCTGCATGAACTGCTTTCTGTCTCTTCAATGAAGTAGGTAACCTGCCTGGGGGAAGGGGGAAAGGGAACCTTAAAGTGGACAATTACCCCTTTTCTTCCACTCTGCTGGCCAAGCCACCCTTACAATTAAAAGGCAACTCCCTTACTCCATCAAGTCAGACAAAAGTCACCACCAGTTAATATGTAGTGAGAGCATTTGACTAGGGAACATTCTGTACCCGAAAAGATAATGGAGCAAATAATTAAACAATCAATTTGCAAACATCAAGAAAATAATAAGGTAATAAGTAACAGTCAGGATGGATTTGTCAAGAACAAATTGCATCAAACCAACCTGTTAGTTTTCTTTGACAGGGTAACAAGCCTTGTAGATGGGGGGAAGTGGTAGACATGGGATATCTTGACTTTAGTAAAGCTTTTGATACTGTCTTGCATGACCTTCTCATAAACAAACCAGGGAAATACACCCTAGATAAGGGGTCAGCAACGTTCGGCACCCTGGCGGGCCGGGCCAGTTTTATTTACCTGCTGACGCGGCAGGTTTGGCCGATCGCGGCCCCACTGGCCGCGGTTCGCCATTCCGGGCCAATGGGGGCGGCGAGAAATGGCGCGGGTGAGCGATGTGCTGGCCGCGGCTTCTCACCGCCCCCATTGGCCCGGGATGGTGAACCACGGCCAGTGGGGGCCGAACCTGCCGCGTCAGCAGGTAAATAAAACTGGCCCGGCCCGCCAGGGTGCTTACCCTGGCGAGCCGTGTGCCGAACATTGCCGACCCCTGCCCAAATGGAGCTACTATAATGTGGGTGCATAACTGGTTGGAAAATTGTTCCCAGAGACTAGTTATCAGTGGTTCACAGTCATGCTGGAAGGGCATAACAAGTGGGGTCCTGAAGGGATCAGTTCTGGGTCCAGTTCTGTTCAATATCTTGATCAATGATTTAGAAATGGCATAGAGAGTACACTTATAAAGTTTGCGGACGATACCAAGCTGGGAGGGGTTACAAGTGCTTTGGAGGATAGGATTAAAATTCAAAATGATCTGGACAAACTGAGAAATGGTCTGAAGTAAATGGGATGAAATTCAATAAGGACAAATGCAAAGTACTCCACTTAGGCAGGAACAATCAGTTGCACACATACAAAATGGGAAATGACTGCCTAGAAAAGAGTACTACAGAAAGGGATCTGGGGGTCATAGTGGACTACAAGCTAAATATGAGTCAACAGTGTAACACTGTTGCAAAAAAAGCTAACATTTTCAGATGCATTAGCAGGAGTGTTGTAAGGAAGACAAGAGAAGTAATTCTTCCACTCTACTTCATGCTGATTAGGCCTCAACTGGAGTATTGTGTTCAGTTCTGGGTGCCACATTTCAGGAAAGACGTGGACAAATTGGAGAAAGTCCAGAGAAGAACAACAAAAATGATTAAAGGTCTAGAAAACATGACCGATGAAGGACGATTGAAAAAAAATGGGTTTATCTAGTCTGGAAAAATGAAGACTGAGAGGAGACATGATAATCATTTTCAAGTACATAAAAGGTTGTTACAAGGAGGAGGGAGAAGAATTGTTCTTCTTAACCTCTGAGGCTAGGACAAGAAGCAATGAGGTTAAATTGCAGCCAGAGAAGTTTTGGTTGGACATTAGGAAAAGCTTCCCAACTGTCAGGGTGGTTAAGCACTGGAATAAATTGCCTGGGGAGGTTATGGAATCTCCATAATTGGAGATTTTTAAAAGCAGGTTAGACAAACACCTGTCAGGGATGGTCTAGATAATACTTAGTCCTGCCATGAGTGCTGGGGACTGGATTAGATCACCTCTTGAGGTCCTCCAGTCCTTTTATTCTGTGATTTACCATGTATACTTCAGCACAGTCATTTAAATCCTGCTGCAAATATTTTTGAGAAGTCAGGAAAGGAAATGGTCCCTGAAATCCTGAGGTCTTCACAAGCAATGAGGGAAATGAAAGAACTTAAATCTCAGGCTGCACAAATCAGATATATTTTATATTAAAGTTGGAACTGGGTGAGATTTTTTTGACCAAAACTTCTTTCCCCTCCCCCCCACCCCCAGGGAAAATATAGATTCAATTCAACCTAAACAATTTCAGTAAATAAATAAATAAATAAATCTAAACATTTTGTTTTGACATTTTTGAAATGAAACCCAGATATTTCAATTTGGAATTACTTTTTCATTACCAAATTTCCTTCAATTTTACTATAAAATAATAAAATCTTTAAGAAACCTCAGCAGTAAACCCCTCCTTGAAGCAGTTTATTATTTAGTCTAGCTGAGGGACTCCACTTTATAGAATGGATTCTCTGTAATGTATTGGAACAAGGTACTGTAAAGTGACAGTGCATGAAGTTCTTTCTCGAAATAAGGATGAGTCAGTGTTAGAACTGGGATTAATTCCCAGGAATACTTATTATCAAGGCTTTCATCACGCATTTTACCCAGAGATAAAATGTAGAGCAATACATGCTTGTAAAACACATTAAAAAAACAACCCAACCCAAAGCTTATGAATGGCTTTGCACTATTTCCCACCCCTACTCCACCTCCTCTCTGGAGCACCCCGCATCCCCTCTCCTTCTCCCCCGCCCCGAAAGTCCTAAGCGCTGCCAAACAGTTTAGGATTTTCTGGGAGGGAGTTGGAGGAGTGGAGATGTGGCACTTCCCCGCTCCTCTCCCACCTTTATGTGTACGTGCATGTCAGAGAGAGTGTAGACACACTTTAGGTTATGCATATATATTAAATAAATAAAACATGTTTAAAAATACTAGGACATAGCATCCCAATTTGTGAGAGTGCAACAAAATAGTGGGCTCTCTTTTTTTGAAGAAAAGCATGCTTAAAAATACTTCTCTGTATTAAAAACCATTTTTATGCATCATACCAGTTTAATTCTGGGGCACATATTACACAGGAGAGCAGCAGGGAACCTTTATAATCTATAAATCACTTTCCTCCATTTATATCAGAGAAAGAGAGAGACAATGAAACATTCTCTTTACCTTGGTGTAATAGAGACTGGAATCCTTTCTAAAATATGTAAGTCTTTTTCTAAATGACAATGATGAAACAAAAGATACCTTAGAGCAGATAATGATATCAACTTGTTAACCTCAGCTGGCCAGATCAAGAGCAATGTGAGGTGCCTCTGGGATTTTCCATGTAGGTCCCTACTGAATGAGATACAGTAACTCCTCACTTAACGTTGTAGTTATGTTCCTGAAAAATGCAACTTTAAGTGAAATGATGGTAAACGAATCCAATTTTCCCATAAGATTTAATGTAAATGCGGGGGGTTAGGTTCCAAGGAAATAATTTTTGGGCAGACAAAAAGCATTATGTACTGTATGTACTTTACCATACTGTGATTGGGAAGTACCCCTGGCTTACCCCACACAGGCACAGCCTGCTGCAGGCAAGGATGCTAGGAAGCACCTTCACAGCAGCAGCTTCCCAAGAGAAGAACAGGCGCTGATTTTGCCGGGAATACTCCAGGCCCGCCTCCTCCCACCCCCACTCCACCTCCTCTCTGGAGCACGCCACATCCCTGCTCCTTGCCTCTCCCCCCACCCCAGAAAGTCCTAAGTGCCGCTGAACAGCTGTTTGGCAGTGGGGGAAGCACTGGGAGGGAGGGGGAGGAGGCGGAGAAGAGGAACTTGTACAATGCTCCCTTGTAAAGTCGCTGCTCTTCCACAG
This sequence comes from Malaclemys terrapin pileata, assembly GCF_027887155.1. NCBI lineage: Eukaryota > Metazoa > Chordata > Testudines > Emydidae > Malaclemys > Malaclemys terrapin. The sequence goes on from NC_071509.1 coordinate 99,072,175, forward strand.
AATCTTACAAGCAGTGGACATAGCAGGCAGCCAAATGACATTATAAGGGAGAATTGCACAACTTTAAATAAGCATGTTCCCTAACTGAGTAGCGACGTAAGTGGGAGGATGTTAAGTGAGGAGTTACTGCATCACCTTTATTGACAGGCCTTGTCTTCATTAGGAAAACAAAGTGCATTTTTAAACATTTGTTAAAACCCTAGTGTAGACAAGACAAGTTGTAGTTTTAACAAGTTAGTTGGTTGAGGTAAACCCTCAGGTCCCCCCAGGGTTTATCTTGACCAGAGAACATGTGTTACAACTAAAATGGCCTTGTCCATGCTTGGATTTGAACACATTAATTAGTATATGTTAACATGTTGGCTTCCATGTGAAAAATCCCCCTCCTTCCCAGCATAGACATGGCCATTGGGGTGTTAGTAACATTCCACTCTTGTATGTTTTGCAGCGGCATTCACTCCTTTGTCAGATCGCACATGGAACATCATGTATGACACTTTAAAATGAGTATAATACCCCTCTTGCTATATTCCCTCCAGCTGTTTGTTATCTCACCCAAGGATCCATCATCCTGACTGAATTTGCAAAAGTAGCACACTGACTTTGTGAAAGCAGAGTAAGGATGACACTGGGGGCTTTTGAACATCCCACCCCAGGTCATTGACTTCAGTTGGAATTGTGTGTATGCAGTTTACTCCAGGTAAAGTATAGTGTCCTTCAGTGGGCTGGAGTCTCTGGGAACCAGTAGTATGGCTTTCCTGCCTTTTGTGCATTTAAAAATCTCCATCATAATATTGCAGGGATGGAGGGGTGTTTTAATATTTAATATGTTTACCAAGAAGTAATGGTACTGTAATTAAATTGTATTAAATCACGGGAAGTGAGTAAGTGTAGTGTATCATTTTTTAAAAAAGCATACAGACAGAGACAAGGCAGATTTCTAATTAAAGAGGTTGCTGTTATCAGCAAGCCCAGTAATTCTGCTATTTGATCTTGACCAACTTTGACAGTATTAATTTTTGACTCTTTTTTATTAGTCTGCTGTTCTTATACCAAAAGGATAGAGACAAGTTTTCTTCAATCTACAGACACCAGAGGGTGCTAGCTAACAATTCAGTGGAGCCTGTAAACAAACACCTACTAGAGGAGTAAACGTTTGAAAGGAGTATAATTTCTGCCCACAATCCCACAACATCTAAAGTGACACTATGGAGCCTGCTTGAACAAATACCATTCAAATGAATAAACCTCTTTAAACATTTAATAGGAAAAAACACTGTAGCAGATATTCAACCAACATAGTGGCTTTATTGTTCTGGTGATTCACCTCAACAAGGCTGAGAGACTGACTCAAGGGGGAGACCAAGGGGATGTATCTCTGATCAGTACTAAAACAGTCTAACTTCACATGGCTGGCCCAAGTACTTAATCCTGACCAACAGCTTCTGATACTCATTGTTTAACTGCATTTATAAGCTTTCAGTTACTACAGGCAACAGCACAAAAAGGTTTTAATCTTATTCAAGTTGGAACCTTAGGGTTTTGAAAGCTTCAGTACTTCAGGAAAGTTCTAATAGCAGAATTTAAAGCTAATTAACATATACTATTTTGCAGATCAAGTTCTTTCCTCCTTCCTTCTTCAAAGTGAAACAAAAGAAGGCAAATGAGAATCTGCCAGTGTAGCTTTCAAAGCTATGTCCTGGACAGACAGTAACCAATCCATCAAATGTATTCTATGTTCCTAAATTTATTCTCCTTCTGAAGTAGTTGTCTAGCCTCTATTTTCCAATGATATGATTCCCCTTCTTAAATATTAAAAAAAAAAAAAAAAAAGAAAGAAACAAAAAAGAAACAAGTGCATGACACTACACCCCATATTCTTCATAGAGATTTTATTATATGAATATGGCATACCTAAGATGTGTTTCGTGCAAGATGGGTCACGTGAGGTCATTGGAAAGGTCATGATTTATTGAATATGGCTATCCTATTTGTATGCATGTATCATTTCTGTACCTGAAGTTAGGGATATTGATTATGTTACAATTACAAGTGGGTTTGTACCTGGGGAACATCCACAAGACAAAATGCAACCAGTCTGGCTGGTTAGTCAATGGGCCATTAGGGAGAACAATAGAATTTTGAAGATGCTAATATCCTGTCTTCCTGAGGACTTATGGCTGCTTTGACACTGCAGGGTCATGTGATCATGTCTCCTAGTACTGGCCTCCATCTTGGTCTGCTAGTATTTTTTCCACTATTAGGGGGTGTGGATCAAACTGGGAAACAAAGGAGTCCCACCATCTGTAAATCCTATTTAAGGCTGGGGAGTCAGTTAATCAGGGTGGCTTCTTCATAGAATCCCCACTTAAGATGACTGCTGAAAACACCTATGAGTGATCAGGGGAAGAAAGGACCAGACTCAGGCTAGACTGTGTCTGGCCTGTGAAAGGAATATCTGGAGTTCTAAGGTGCAAGCAAGAGCAGCTTGTCTTCAGGAAACTCTGCAACCTGCTAACAACAACACATTTAGGGAGAGAAATTACTACTTATATCCAGTTTCTTTAGTGCATTAAGATTAATTTGCACATTTGCTTTATTTAGTCAGTAATCTGCTTTGATCTGTTTGCTATCCCTTATAAATCACTTAAATTCTAACCTTTGTAGTTAATAAACTTGTTTTTGTTTTCTCTAAATCAGTTTTTGCAATTCATAACTGATGGGCAAAAAACTGTGCATATCTTCCTCCACATGGAGGGAAGGGGCGATTTTCATGAGCTTCTGGTGTACAGTTCTCTGTGCAGCCCAATACAATACAATTTTGGGTTTGCACCCCAAATGGGGTGTGCACTTGAGTGCTGGGCAATCCCCTGGTAGATTCTTCCAATGCAGAGCTGATTTCAGTGTCTATGTTTTTCTGCATCTGGGTGTGTCCCTATCTGTGTGTGCTAGAGGAAGCTTGAGGGCCTGCCTCAGCAGGATAGGGTGAGAGAGCCCAGGCTGGTGGAAGGGGCAGGCGGAGTGGGACTCCAGTACATCTGGTGCTACCTCAGAGAGGGGGGTAACCCGTCACAAAATGATTCTGAGTTTTCACAGCTGGAATTAGTACTCTGTACCTCAGTTTGTACCCATTCAAGTGTTTCAGAGCTCAGCTTTGCTATTTGTTAGTGTCGTTGTTGCCAGCACTTACTGCAATACAACGGGATTATTAATGTGACTTTGGGCTTGGCTATACTACACGCCGAATTGGCGGGCAGCGATCAATCCAGCGGGGGTCGATCTATTGCGTCTAGTCTAGATGTAATAAATCGACCACCAAGCGCTCTCTGGTTGACTCTGGTACTCCACCGGAGCGAGAGGCACAGGTGGAGTTGACAGGGGAGTATCAGCAGTCGACTCACCGCTGTAAAGACACCGGGGTGAGTAGATCTAAGTACGTCAACTTCAGCTACGTTATTCATGTAGTTGAAGTTGCATAACTTAGATGGATCCCCTCCTCCCCCCTGTGTAGACCAGGCCTTAGTATTTATATAGCACTTTGAAGGTTCCATTTGCTTTTCAGACACAGTCAAGAATAGACTTCAGTGCAGTTAAACTTACTTACACCAGGACTGAATATAGTTTAGTATCTAACTAATTATTGCAAGAGGTACCACAACAGAAAACAAAATCAAAGCTACCTGGAAGGGTTGGGTTACATGACTATTCTGGTACTAATTCTTTTGAATCTGCGTGGATGTTATCCCATATTTTCTGCTTTTCACAACTCTAATTTTCTATTAGTAGTATGACAGGCTGCTTAAAACAACCATCAAAGCAACCTTCCAATACAGCTTTACTTCTCCGATTTATCACATAAGGCTCTCCTAGTCACAACATAGAACTTCCAATTAGCTTCTTTTCTATTTCAGCCACCTACTCGATTAGCACCTTGTTAATTACACAGTTGCTGTGATTTTGCACCCCTTGAAGATGCAAATTTGTTTTTTCTCTCTGCTTCTGGGCTTCCCCAGTTTGCTCACTTTATGCAAGATATACCTATTTTTATGTGCTATCTCATTTCACCAGATATCCTTATGCAGAGATCATATAGAATTTAATAAGGAAAAAACCTTTAGGGTTCTATAAAAGACTTTAAAGTCTTTTGAATATAATAGAGAATTAGATCTTTCCTCTGGATTTTCTTTATGCCTTGCTATAGAACATATTAGAGAACTATGTCTCTGCTAGAGAATTCTACGGATTAGTTGAAACATTCTGTATAAAATACCTTTTTATGTTCTATCTAGACCTTATATGGCCCCCATCACTAATATCTGAGCCACACACAATCATTAATAGACTATTTTCTCACAACATTCCTGTGATCTAGGGGGTGCTGGATATTACTTCTATTTTACAGATAGACTGGAACTGAGGGACAGGTTAAGTATCATATATATTCGTTCATTAGCCTGTTCATTTATAAGCTGACCCACCAAGATGGTTAGGTAAAAATAGCAAAGACTGTATGACCCTTTCATAAGCCGACCCTATATTTCAGGGGTTGGCAAACTTTGGCTCCCGGCCAGTAGGGTAAGCCGCTGGCGGGTCGGAACGTTTTGTTTACTTGGAGCGTCTGCAAGCATAGAGTCCCTCAGCTCCCTGTGGCCGCGGTTCGCCGTTCCCAGCCAATGGGAGCTGTGGTAAGTGCCCCCACAGCTCCCATTGGCTGGGAACAGTGAACCGCAGCCAGAGGGCGCTGAGGGGCTCCATGCCTGCAGACGCTCCAGGTAAAAAAAATGACAATGTATTAGATAGATGAAATGTTGTTGTTCTCATTGTATGTGTAAAGGGTAGTAGAACTGTACTTAGCCTGTGCTGATTGAGGGCATCAAGAGAGAGGGTGGGGACCTGTCCCTCTCCACTGTTTAAAGGCAGAGCTGATTAGGCTTCATAGATAGTCTTTTGTTCTGTTAAGTAACCACTGCAGCTGAAATCACTACACTGGTCTACAATTTTTGAGAAGTTGTCTGCTTCAGAGATAAAATGTGCTATTTATTATGTATTTTGATGTGCTGAATTCAAATATGACAATTAAAACAACTGATTGGCTACTGCTTCTAAGATATTTAAGTTTTTACATTTTATGTCTATGTATATTGTGTAGATAGTAGAGTTTTAATCATAAATTGTAAACCTAGGTCTTTTCATGTGTTTATGGTTGCTTTACATGATAATATTTCACCTGTCCTGTTTATGTAACACTTTAAAAATCAGCAAAAGGGTTATATAAATAAAATTTATTATGAAACAAAAGGCAAAATCTATTATGTACATAGTTTAGTCCTATTCAGTGTCTGCTCGGCGCTTCTTGGCTTGTCTCTTGTATTCATTAAATGGAGCATCTCTTGTCACTGTCCAGCAATAGTCTGCAAGCATTGATGGGCTCCATTTGCCCCGATAGCGTTTCTCCATTGTTGCAATGTCCTGGTGAAATCGCTCGCCGTGCTCGTCGCTCACTGCTCCGCAGTTCGGTGGAAAAAAATCTAGATGAGAGTGCAAAAAATGTATCTTTAGTGACATGTTGCAACCAAGGCTTTTATATGCCTTGAGGCGGTTTTCCACCTACAACCTGTAGTTGTCTGCCTTGTTATTTCCGAGAAAATTTATTGCCACTAACTGGAAGGCTTTCCATGCCGTCTTTTCCTTGCCACGCAGTGCATGGTCAAATGCATCATCTCGAAGAAGTTCACGAATCTGAGGACCAACAAAGACACCTGCCTTTATCTTAGCTTCACTTAACCTTGGAAAGCTGCTTGTGTTTTGTCAATGGCCTTGACAAAGTTCTTCATCAGACCCAGCTTGATGTGTAAGGGTGGTAACAAAATCTTCCTTGATTCAACAAGTGGTGGATGCTGAACACTTTTCCTCCCAGGCTCCAATGACTGTCGGAGTGGCCAATCTTTCTTGATGTAGTGGGAATCTCTTGCATGACTATCCGATTCGCAGAGAAAACAGCAGTACTTTGTGTATCCAGTCTGCAGACCAAGCAAGATAGCAACAACCTTCAAATTGCCACAAAGCTACCACTGATGTTGGTCATAGTTTATGCACCTCAAAAGTTGTTTCATGTTGTCATAGGTTTCCTTCATATGGACTGCATGACCAACTGGAATTGATGGCAAAACATTGCCATTATGCAGTAAAACAGCTTTAAGACTCGTCTTCGATGAATCAATGAACAGTCTCCACGCATCTGGATCGTGAACGATGTTGAGGGCTGCCATCACACCATCGATGTTGTTGCAGGCTACAAGATCACCTTCCATGAAGAAGAATGGGACAAGATCCTTTTGATGGTCACGGAACATGGAAACCCTAACATCACCTGCCAGGAGATTCCACTGCTGTAGTCTGGAGCCCAACAGCTCTGCCTTACTCTTGGGTAGTTCCAAATCCCTGACAAGTTCATTCAGTTCACCTTGTGTTAGGAGGTGTGGTTCAGAGGAAGAGGATGGGAGAAAATGTGGGTCCTGTAACATTGATGGTTCAGGACCAGAAGTTTCATCCTCTTTCTCGTCTGACTCAAGTGAGAATGATTCTGGTGCATCAGGAACCGGCAGTCCTTCTCCGTGGGGTACTGGGCGTATAGCTGATGGAATGTTTGGATAATGCACAGTCCACTTTTTCTTCTTTGACACACCTTTCCCAGCTGGACGCACCATGCAGAAGGAACAATTGCTGGTATGATCTGTTGGCTCTCTCCAAATCATTGGCACTGCAAAAGGCATAGATTTCCTTTTCCTGTTCAACCACTGGCCAAGATTTGTTGCACAAGTGTTGCAGCATATGTGTGGGGCCCACCTCTTGTCCTGATCTCCAATTTTGCAGCCAAAATAAAGGTGATAGGCTTTCTTAACCATAGTGGTTATACTGCACTTTTATGATGCAAAAGTCACTTCACCACAAACATAGCAGAAGTTATCTGCACTGTTCACACAAGTACGAGGCATCTCTGCTCACTTTGGCTAAACAGAAATGTGTCCCTTTGCAAAATCAAACACTGACAAATAAGAGAGCACGACACTATATGATTTCTAGAGCTGATATAGGGCAATTTGTTCAGCAAAGTGATGTAAGCTTCGTTATGATTGCATCATCCATGACTTCTAGGAATAACATGATGCAATTCATATCATGTATGACGCAATACCAGCTTCAGATTGCATCATTCATTGTTTTGCCTAAAAAGCAAGTACTGTCCAAACCCAGTCATAGATTTATTCATAGATCCAGTCAAAGATGTATTTTAGTCATTTCTGGTTTAAATTGAGATCTCTTCCCTTTATAACTCACTTATCCTCCGCCATTCCCAAGTCAAGGGTCATATGTACTGACCCAATAGCATATCTTGAAAACTAGAGCCAATCAACAATTTTAAGCATCATTTTCGTTTTCAGTGACCCAGAATTAGTAAAGTTTGACTACATATATTTCAGAAGCATTTTGGCTATAGAGCATTGTAATCAGGTCTAAGTGCTTAGTCATGCTGTGGTAACAGTGTTTCTGTGGAAGAGACGGCCCAGCCTGCACTAGCAGTGAGGGTCCCCCCCGAGAGCTCAGCTGAAATCACTGAGAGCTGGGTGGAACCTCAAGAGACCAACTCGCAGAGGTCACAGTGGCAGGTGGCAGCAGAAGGTGACTGCGCAGGGCCATTGGTAACAGAGTGGTGGAGTGAACGCTGGCACAACAAACAGCAGTGGCCAGAGTGAACAGTGAGCAGCTGGAGGAATGAGCAAGGTGCCTTCTTGCCCCCCAGCTGGGAGGGGTACTCACGTGAAAGCACCTCTGAACTCTGAGTCTCCACTGACCAAGGACAACACTGGTGAGTGGGGTGCTGTGGAGGGAAAAGTGAGGGGCACGTTAAATAAATATTTGTTTGTTGGACTATATTTTAGTGACTTTGCTTCAGAATGCTAGATTTGTGACTGGGAATGGAAACTTATATAAATATGTTTCCTAGTAGGCCGAGATTTTAAAAATGAATTATTTGCCAGGGTTATCATCTCACATCGTTGCTATCTTGAGAGGGCATTATGTTGGGGAGTTTCTGTACTAAACATTTTTATTATTATAATTGATTTTTACATAAGAATGGTCATATTGGATCAGACCAATGGTCCATATAGCCCAGTATCCTGTCTTCCGACAGTAGTCAAGGCCAGGTGCTTCAGAGGGAATGAACAGAACAGGGAATCATCAAGTGATCCATCCCCTGTTGCCCATTCCCAGCTTTTGGCAAACGGGCTAGGGACACTCAGAGCATGGTGTTGCATCCCTCCCCATCCCGGCCAATAGTTACTGATGGACCTATTCTCCAGGAATTTATCTAGTTATTTTTTGAATCCTGTTACAGTTTTGGTCTTCACAGCATTCCCTGGCAAAGAGTTCCACGGGTTGACTTATGTTGTGTGAAGAAGTACTCCTTTTGTTTTTTTTAAAACCTGCTGCCTATTAATTTCATTGGGTGACTGCTAGTTCTTGTGTTATGTGAAGGATTAAATAACATTTCCTTATTCACTTTCTTCACACCCACTCAAGATTTTATAGACCTCTATCATATTCTCCCTTAGTCGTCTCTTTTCTAAGCTGAAAATTCCCAGTCATTTTAATCTCTCCTCCTGTTTCATACCCCTACTCATTTTAGTTGCCCATCTCTGTACCTTTTCCAATTCCAATCTATCTTTTTTGGGATGGGGTGACCAGATCTGCACACAGTATTCAAGGTGTGCACGTACCATGGATTTACATAGACGCAATATGATATTTTGTGTCTTATTATCTATCCCTTTCTTAATGATTCCCAACGTTCTGTTTGCTTTTTTGACTGCCGCTGCACATTGAATGGATGTTTTCAGAGAACTATCCACAATGACTCCAAGATCTCTTTTTTGAGTGTTAACAGTTAATTCAGACTCTCCATCATTTTCTATGTATAGTTGAGATTGTTTTCCAACGTGCATTACTTTGTATTTAGCAACATTGAATTTCATCTGCCATTTTGTTGCCCAGTCACCCAGTTTTGTGAGATCCCTTTGTAACTCTTCCCAGTCTGCCTGGGACTTAACTATCTTTAATAGTTTTGTATCATCTGCAAATTTTGCCAGCTCACTGTTTACCCATTTTCCCAGATCATTTATGAATAGTTGAACAGTAATCGTCCCAGTACTGACCCCTCAGGGATACCACTATTTATCTCTCTCCATTCTGAAAACTGATAATTTATTCCTACCCTTTGTTTCCCATCTTTTAACCAGTTACTGATCCAGAAGAGGACTTCCCTCTTATCCCATGAGGGCTTACTTTTCAAAAGCCAATTTAAATTAAATACATTTAAAAAAATATATATTTTTTTAGAAATCTAGACGTGTTATGTGTTTTGGTGTAACTTGCGTTATCCTTATGTTAAATTTGCATTATCCTAACAAAACATTTACTTTATTCATATTTCTTTTATATGTTGCAGGTCAAAGTGAAAATGAAAAGACAAAAAACAATACAACAATTTTTCCACTCAAAGGCCTCAAAAACTAACCAAGGGAAGAACACATCAAGAACCAAGATTATATTAACATGTCATCTGAAGGTTCAAGTGGTATATCTACATCTGACCAGCCCAAAGCACAAATACAGCTACCTACTGAAGAAACAGTGTCTCCAAAACCTAAAGGCAGTTCCTGATGTTTGTCGGTCAAAGTGTTCCCATTTATTGAAGTTACAAAAGATGGCTACTGGTGCACCTCTTGCAAAAAAGCTTACGAAGAAGGAAAACTTCCCAATGTTATAATTGGTAAAAGTGGAGGAGCTTGGTTTGTCAAACCGATCAGCAAAGCCAATGCTGACAAACTACGTGAAAAGGCTGCAAAACACCAGGCCTCTGGAGAGCATCAACATGCAGAAAGCCTTCTAAGCCCACTTTCAAAGCCAATTTTAGAAGTACTTAATGAGGCTGTTAAGAATGCTGGAGACACAACACAGTTCATGCGAACAAACATGGGTGTGGCATCCTACTTTCTATTTAAGCAAGAGATACCGCACACTACAAACTGGAGGCCAATGTTAAGTGCATTGTCACTTGTTCATCCTGAAGTTGAACACTGAATTACTCCAGTGGTTATTTCTGGCTTTGGAAAGTATCTACCAAGATGGGATGGATCTAAGTAGTGAGGCTGGTGGATTACTTTTGCTACTACATTCAGAGAAGACCATTGCCATTCTCTCTCTCATAAATCTACTGTTGAAACCACTTGGGTCATTAAACAATTCCATCCAGGCATCTGCTACAACAGTAGTAGATCTTTGTCCAGCAATAGAAGCTACATTTGGATCAATCAGAGATCTATCCATTGAAAAAGTACTGGAAGAAGCAAAAACTTCAGTCCAGAAGTTGACTAATGAAAGCATTTATATTGAATCCTTAAGTGAAGAAGAGAAGAAATGTTTATTAAGACAACCGAAAAAGTACACAGACTTGATTCTTTAAAATCGACAACAGTGACTTCTAGATTCTACTCAACCGCTAGGTAGGTTTTACAGATGCCTGTCCTATAAAACACCAACAGCTGAGTGGAGTGAGGCACTACCAGCAATGGGGCTGCCATGTGATTAGGACAGAATAGAGAATTTGAACACAGAGTGGAATATCATACGATGAATGAATGAAGATTTGACTTCAACTTCTCTTTTATCATCACTAGTGGGTCGACCCCATCTTTGTGTTCTGTTTCCTGGGATGAAAGAAGTAGGAATTCATCTCTTGCTACTCCCAGTCACAACAGCTACAGCTGAGCATTCTTTTTCATCATTGAATAGAATTTTGTGTTCTGAAAGAAGTCGCCTTCTGCCTGATCATGTGAATGAACTAATGAGCATATCAACTGAAAGAATGGAAGTATTGGACATGCGAGAAGCTACCAAAGATGAACACATTGCATTCAAGAAGTTAATTAACAGAGTTGTACAAAATTATAACAAGAAACCAAGAAGGATGTAGACGTAGTGCTTCATAGAGGGCTTGAGTAGCCAACTTTAATTTGTGTGATGATTTTAAAACATGAGTTAAATCTAATAAAATGGTCATGAAACATTTTTCAGTTTTTACTATGGTGCCATACAGCCCACCTTCACCCTCACAGTCTCATCCCTCATTGGCCCTGACACTCCCCCTGTAAATTCTAACACCCCCCACCCCATTTCAATTCTTGGGGAAACCACTGGCTGGTTGTAATTTCCTAGAGCCCCCAGGTTTTCATTTTTGTGGGGATGTTAGAAAATGACAGCAGTTACAGAAGGGATGACTCCAAGTAGCAGTGTGGGAAGAATTCAAAATGTAAGACTACTATACTATATAATGTGGGGCAGAAGAAAGATGATTCTGCCCTCCAGATTGAATTCATTTACAAATGATTAGCAATGTCTAAGTTATAGGCTGGAATGCATAAACTCTGTATATTATTCTAAGTCAAGGTACCTGTGATATGATATGAAAAGAAAAACTCACTTCTACCTGTATAGAACTTGCTAATAAATGAGGCCTCCCTTCTTTTTTATCTAGAACACAGTGACCTGACAGTCCATTTTAATCACAACCACCACCTTTGGGTTCTGGAAGTCCTTAGTGAGTATAGAACAGCCCCCATGTAAAAGGAAATTGATGTGCAGTTACTGATCCTGGAGAAACCAAGTTCCCTATATAATAACAATACTAAATACATACTTAGCTCTTATGTTATGCTTATATCATATCATCTTATCTTATAATATATCATCAGTAAATCTCAAAGCACTTCAGATGAGGTGCACACATGGAGGATTCTATGAAGTTGGACACATCCAAGCTCACTACAGTTTGAATGGGATATGTGTGGAAATTCTTTCCTAATTGCAGAATGTCACTGGAGTGACACCAGGCCACAGACATATGGAGATCGTCCATGCCTAATTGCAAGCAAGAGTTGCCATGTTTGCCTCCACTGGGATTTCAGGATCCAGTGAGCATATTGATATGTTGCATAGCTATTAAGAATACAAGATCTCAGATCCATAGGATGCATTCCCAGGTTTTACCTGCTCTTTTAACATTTAATTTATCAAATCAACATTTTGAGATGTCTCATTTCAGGAATATCGTGACCATGGTTATAAAGAGGCTGTCATCTCTCATGACAGAGAGCTGTCTGTCATTGACAAAAAAACAGACTATTTCTTGAACTCCATTTCAACAATGGAAACACTAATTGACTGGCATTGTGACCTCATTTTCACAGGTGGTACCACCAGGAATGAAATTACAAAGTGGCTCTTAAGTATAGGGCCCTGTGGGTATGGATATATTTTGAAGTTGGGAGCACTTGTGACTATCACTGCATAGAAAATATTTTGATACAATCTTCTATCTGCGGACAAAGAGTCTATTTACTGAAAACTAACTCTGTCAAAGTTATCTTTCACTGAATAAATTTAATCTGTAATACACAAAGATGTAGATTGCAAAGAGGAAAGGAAAGTGCAGCAGCAGGAACTTATTCTCACAGTGGAGACTGTAATAAGGATATGGGAAGTGCTGTAAACATAATAGTCTACTTGGGCTATAATCAGATGACTGTAATTTTATGGCCCTCAGTGGATGCACAGGGTAAAAGAAAACCCCTTTTATTACTGTAGAATGCTCTCTGAGTGCGCTATCTAAACAGACTCTTATTGTTATCTTTAAGGTTACTTAAGATTTTGTTTCCTTCTGCAGTTTCAGATACCAGAATGGCTTTTTTCTTCCCTTTGTACGTGTCTGGGATAAAAATCAGCAAATCTCTTCTTAGTATCATTGGATTTCTAGGCTGAATTTATAATCACCAATTCTGATGGAATAGGGATAGGTAGAAAGTCAGGTCAATAGTCACCCATGAAGCACCCACTTGAAGTATATCACAGATTAACACCACTATCCAGCTACAGAGCAGCTAGCTCTATTTGTTACGGATTATAGTGAACAAAGATTTTTCCTCTCCCCTCATCACTAAATTAATAATTGTAGTGGGAAAAAGGAGATAAAATAAACTTTTAATTGTAAAGCCATGTTAAAGGAGAGTTGTTTTCTAAAGCCCAATTACCTGAAGGACATATTACAATATGAAAAAAGCGAAAATGTTTTTGAAAATGGGATTAATGAAGATGGACATCCTTGAGGATACCAATATGGAACAATCATCCTAGTGAAAAAGTAGCAATTTGTGACACCAGCAGCTTAGGGTTTGGAGATTTTACTGTAGAGATTACTTTTCTCCCCCCTCTTAATGTTAACTTAGCAACTTTGCATATGTAACTACAGAATGGGGTTTCCACTTAAGCACTCCTGGCATCACTTCTGATAAGGTAGCAGTGGCTGCTATTGAGCAATACAATGCTTTCCCCCTTGAGATCAGAATATGCTGTCTATCCAAGAAACCACCATCCAAGAAAAAGAATAAGCTTCTCTGGCTTGGTATGTGGGTAGACTACCTGCTTGTTGGGTAATGGTTCTAGTATTGTTACTACCTGTGTACACTGATGACTATGCTGATTATACCTTTGTCAGGTTGTGCACATAGCTAACCTCCCCCAATCATGCTATCAGTACTGTTGTCTTCACTTCCATCCTTCCCCTTCTATAGTTTTTTATGCTCAAATGTTGCATTATGTCTTGAATTAGACAGTGAGCACTCCTCTCTATGTACAGTACCTTGCACAATGGGGATCCCACTTTTGATACAAACCTTTGGATATGATTGCAATACAAATAATGACTATTAGTATATTTCCAAATGATCTATGGAAATTTATGCCATGTTTGGCAGAAATGTTAAGGATATTTCACTTGATGGCACACCATGTATTATCTGACGGAAGCAGATTTGTTGTTGTTGTTTTTTTAAAGGCAGCCATTATCAGATTCTCATAACATATTTTCTAAAGTTGAAGGGAACATGAAATATTTAAATGTGGGATCGGCTGGATGATCTTTTATCAGTTAAATTCTGCATTTTTATTGCAAATAATATTTAATGATTGGAAACACAAGATATCTCTGCCAATAAAATCTGTCAACTGTCAATAACCTCTGCACCACCGATAGACATGAGATATAAGACTGGGTTCACAGGCAACACTAATGTGCTTGGCATAGAATCATAGAATATCAGGGTTGGAAGGGACCTCAGGAGGTCATCTAGTCCAACCCCCTGCTCAAAGCAGGACCAATTCCCAACTAAATCATCCCAGCCAGGGCTTTGTCGAGCCTGACCTTAAAAACCTCTAAGGAAGGAGATTCCACCACCTCCCTAGGTAACCCATTCCAGTGCTTCACCACCCTCCTAGTGAAAAAGCCTAAACCTCCCCCACTGCAACTTGAGACCATTACTCCTTGTTCTGTCATCAGGTATCACTGAGAACAATCTAGATCCATCCTCTTTGGAACCCCCTTTCAGGTAGTTGAAAGCAGCTATCAAATCCCCCCTCATTCTTCTCTTCTGCAGACTAAACAATCCCAGTTCCCTCAGCCTCTCCTCATAAGTCATGTGCTCCAGCCCCCTAATCATTTTTGTTGCCCTCCGCTGGACTCTTTCCAATTTTTCCACATCCTTCTTATAGTGTGGGGCCCAAAACTGGACACAGTACTCCAGATGAGGCCTCCCCTCTATTCGACATTGGTGAATGATCACGTCCCTCGATCTGCTGGCAATGCCCCTACTTATACAGCCCAAAATGCCGTTAGCCTTCTTGGCAACAAGGGTACATTGTTGACTCATATCCAGCTTCTCGTCCACTGTAACCCCTAGGTCCTTTTCTGTAGAACTGCTTCCTAGCCAATCGGTCCCTAGTCTGTAACAGTGAATGGGATTCTTCCGTCCTAAGTGCAGGACTCTGCACTTGTCTTGTTGAACCTCATTAGATTTCTTTTGGCCCAATCCTCTAATTTGTCTAGGTCCCTCTGTATCCTATCCCTACCCTCCAGCGTATCTAACACTCCTCCCAGTTTAGTGTCATCTGCAAACTTGCTGAGAATGCAGTCCACACCATCCTCCAGATCATTAATGAAGATATTGAACAAAACCGGCCACAGGACTGACCCTTGGGGCACTCCGCTTGAAACTGGCTGCCAACTAGACATGGAGCCATTGATCACTACCCATTGAGCCCGACAATCTAGCTAGCTTTCTATCCACCTTATAGTCCATTCATCCAGCCATACTTCTTTAACTTGCTGGCAAGAATACTGTGGGAGACCATATCAAAAACTTTGCTAAAGTCAAGGAATAACACATCCACTGTTTTCCCCACATCCACAGACCAAATTACCTCCTCATAGAAGGCAATTAGGTTAGTCAGGCATGACTTGCCCTTGGTGAATCCATGCTGACTGTTCCTGATCACTTTCCTCTCCTCTAAGTACTTCAGAATTGATTCCTTGGGGACCTGCTCCATGATTTTTCCAGGGACTGAGGTGAGGCTGACTGGCCTGTAGTTCCCCGGATCCTCCTTCTTCCCTTTTTTAAAGATGGGCACTACATTAGCCTTTTTCCAGTCATCCGGGACCTCCCCCGATTGCCATGAGTTTTCAAAGATAATGGCCAATGGCTCTGCAATCAAATCCACCAACTCCTTTAGCACCCTCGGATGCAGTGCATCTGGCCCCATGGACTTGTGCTCATGCAGTTTTTCTACAGTCCCGAACCACTTCTTTTTCCACAGAGGGTTGGTCACCTCCTCCCCATGCTGTGCTTCCCAGTGCAGCAGTCTGGGAGCTGACCTTGTTTGTGAAGACAGAGGCAAAAAAAGCATTGAGTACATTAGCTTTTCCCACATCCTCTGTCACTAGGTTGCCTCCCTCATTCAGTAAGGGGCCCACACTTTCCTTGACTTTCTTCTTGTTGCTAACATACCTGAAGAAACCCTTCTTGTTACTCTTAACATCTCTTGCTAGCTGCAACTCCAAGTGTGATTTGGCCTTCCTGATTTCACTCCTGCATGCCTGAGCAATATTTTTATACTCGTCCCTGGTCATTTGTCCAATCTTGCTCTTCTTGTAAGCTTCTTTTTTGCGTTTAAGATCAGCAAGGATTTCACTGTTTAGCCAAGCTGGTCGCCTGCCATATTTACTATTCTTTCTACACATCGGGATGTTTTTTTCCTGCAACCTCAATAAGGATTCTTTAAAATACAGCCAGCTTTCCTGGACTCCTTTCCCCCTCATGTTATTCTCCCAGGGGATCCTGCCCATCAGTTCCCTGAGGGAGTCTGCTTTTCTGAAGTCCAGGGTCCGTATTCTGCTGCTCTCCTTTCTTCCTTGTGTCAGGATCCTGAACTCGACCATCTAATGGTCACTGCTGCCCAGGTTCCCATCCACTTTTGCTTCCTCTACTAATTCTTCCCAGTTTGTGAGCAGCAGGTCAAGAAGGGCTCTGCCCCTGGTTGGTTCCTCCAGCACTTGCCCCAGGAAATTGTCCCCTACACTTTCCAAAAACTTCCTGGATTGTCTGTGCACCGCTTTATTGCTCTCCCAGCAGATATCAGGGTGATTAAAGTCTCCCATGAGAACCAGGGCCTGTGATCAAGTAACTTGGTTGCTGGAAGAAAGCCTCGTCCACCTCATCCCCCTGGTCTGGTGGTCTATAGCAGACTCCCACCACGACATCACCCTTGTTGCTCACACTTCTAAACTTAATCCAGAGACTCTCAGATTTTTCTGCAGTTTCATACCGGAGCTCTGAGCAGTCATACTCCTCTCTTACATATAATGTAACTCCCCCACCTTCTCTGCAATGCCTGTCCTTCCTCAACAGTTTATATCCATCCATGACAATACTCCAGTCATGTGAGTTATCCCACCAAGTCTCTGTTATTCCAATGACATCATAGTTCCTTGACTGTGCCAGGACTTCCAGTTCTCCCTGCTTGTTTCCCAGGCTTCTTGCATTTGTGTATAGGTACTTAAGATAACTCACTGATTGTCCTGCTTTCTTGGTATGAGACAGGAGTCCTCCCCTACTGCCCTCTCCTGCTCTCTCCTGGTATCCCATTTTCCCACTTACCTCAGGACTTTGGTCCCCTTCCCCCAGTGAACCTAGTTTAAAGCCTATGTATATATGGCATATGTTCATACAAGAACAAAGGGACTAATGTAATACAAATAATCACCTGTGTTTTATATTTATTTAGCGCTGGCTTGTAAATTTACAATCAGCCATAAATAAGGGGCTGTGCGTCAACATACTGCCCCAGCAGATAATCAGGGAAGGACTTGGGACTCTGAGTCACAGTTCCCTCTAGGATTCCCTCCTTGCCCCAAGGAAAAAGTAAACTGCCATTGGCCTATCTCAATGACAGACTATTTCCTCCTTCACCCCTGCTCAGCTCTGCTGGCTGATACACTGTGAGAGGGAGCCAAACCATGGTCCCATCCATTCTTTTTGAGTGGGTAGCGGTCTCATGTTTTCCTCCCCTCATACTGTGACATGCAGTGTGGGCTGCCTGCATCTGCTCTGTGTTGTCATAAGGGCAAGTGACCAGGCTGCCCGCAGTGAAGTAAATTACATGGAAGTGTAAGTAACATACGGAGTGTAAATTGGAAGGAAGAGGAAGATTATGGAGCTCTTATTCACCCTGGCGAGCACTTACTCACACAAGTAGTCCCCACTGGTTTCAATGAGATTACTCACATGAGTGCTGTGTGAATATAGGCACCAAAATCTGCCTCCAAAAGGTGTGTAGAGTGTTAATTGCAAAAGAAGAGCCTGATCCTGCACTCCTTACTTATGAAGCGCAGTAGCTACTCAGATGAATAGTCCACTTTAGATCTGGTTGGGAAATAGGTGACTTTCCTATGGAAAAAAAAATATAGTTTAAACAAAAATAAGTTTGTTTTTCCTCAAAAGTTTGCCTTTTTTTTTAATTTAGGTTTTCATTTAAAACTTAAAAAAAAAAAAAACCCACATATAAACCAAAAAATTTCAGGTCATAATTTTTTGGAAAACCCAAAATTTTGTCAACCTGTTGAAATTTCTGTTTAGATAAGAAAGACATTTTCCTTCTGAAAAATGTTGATGTAAATCCAGCTGTAATCCCTTTCGATTCAGTGGGACTACTCACATGAGTACTTGTTTCTCAGCATGAATAAGGGCCTATAGAATTGGGTCTAAAGTGTAAGCCTACCCAGATCTGGTGTTTTGTGAAGATCAAATTCAGCGAGGGGGTAAGTAATTATGTGTAACTGATCACATTAAGGGGAGTTATGGACATTGTCAGAAAAGGCAAAAAGTAAAGGTTAAAAAAAAATGCAGAAGGCAATGGGTGCAAATCTTGTAAAGGAGTGGCGGATTGGTTGTGTTTATCTTAGAAAAGTATACCTACTGCAAGGACATTTTCAGTGCTGGTAAGTTTGCATGTGTTTATTCAAATAATGAAAGCTGTCAATTCAGCTGCCGAAGAAATGCTGCAACAGGTATGTTTAAAAAAAAACAAAAAAAACACACCACAGCACCAGGGCCGGCTCCAGGTTTTTTGCCACCCCAAGCCAGAATGCTGCCACCGAAGCAAAAAAAAATAAATAAATAAAAAAAAATGGAGTGCTGCCCCTTGAAAAGAGCCGCCCCCAAAGGGCCAGAATGCCGCCCCAAGCACATGCTTGGAACGCTAATGCCTAGAGCCAGCCCTGCACAGCACACAACTTCTAAAGCTGACAAAAACCAGCAACAAATATCACTGGCTCGCTGACACTATGCAACAGCGTACATCACACCAACACTGTCCCCCTGCTCATCTTTCCAGCTCTGGACTTGTGAAAATTATAAATCTGCAGATATCTAAGGTGCTCTAACAGCAATTATCTTCCTTCATAGCCTCTTGCTATCTCTCAAGATTGGAATCCAATGGGAGGAGTCTCTTCACTAAATTCAGCAGGCATTGGATCAAATTGCATGGACAGTGAAGGCACATGACCATCACATCAACAAACCAGTCTGTTGGGCTTAGTTGTGGTGGGTCATTCCATTTGTTTTAAATGGGGGACATTTGAAAATTGCCATTTTCAGAGGTTGGTACATGAGTCAAATGTAAAGCTGTTATCTGTTACATCACCACATTACCAATCGACACCAAATGATCCAAATTAAATACAGTGAAACCTGTGCAGCAATTACTCAACATAGGCAAGAGTCTGCTTTAAAACAGAAGAAGTGAGGTTCTTACCCACGAAAGCTTATGCTCCCAGTACTTCTGTTAGTCTCAAAGGTGCCACAGGACCCTCTGTTGCTTTAAAACAGCTACCACAAAGGCTTGGTCTACACTACCAACTTATGTCGGTATAACTAGGTCACTCCGGGGTGTGAAAAATTCATATCCCTGCGTGACGTAGTTATACTGACCTAACTCACAGTGTAGAAAGAGCTGTGTTGATGGGAGAAGCCTCTTGGTGAGGAGTCCCACCTATGCCAATGGGAGAAGCTCTCCTGTCAGCATAGGTAGCTTCTTTACGAGGTGCTGCAACAGCGCTGCTGCAATACTGTAAGTGTAGACAAGTCCAAAGAATTCCCACAGGTTTTGCTGGTGTATTCTTTCTAGATACTTCAAGGAGGGGTGAGGGTAGCAATGTTGCCACTCAAAGTAATTTGGTCTTTAGAAAGAGACACCTGTCTTAAGTAACCAGAATGTTGCCCTAAATTTTTTTGAAGTTAATTCTTATTACTAGAAAAGCATAGGCTTACGTGCCAAAAGCCTTCTTGATACACGGTCAATATTTTCATTATCTTTATTCTTTGCCAGAAATGTTGCATATATTTTATACCACTATTCCCTTGGAATGTTTTAGATGTACGCTAGCTCACAGACAGAGTAATTCCTTCATATAGTATAGGGGTTGGACAAGGTGACATTTTTGGTCAGAGATGTACACTCTGTGCCACCCAATATTACAGGACAAGAATCTTTGTTAGGCCCGTTTGGTTATTTAGTAGTAGCTGTGAAGGGTATAAACAAATATCTGGGCTGAGATTTTTAAAGTGGCTAGGGGATTTATACACATCTTCTATTACTTTTAACAGTCCCATTAACATGGGGCTCAATAATGCTGGTCAAAATAATAGCTGACTTGGGATCATTTAAAAAGTGTTATTTCAAACAGTGATATGGGGGCTAGACTGTAGTTTTACCACAAGCCCTGAACAAGGGGCAATGCATAGTTGCATTGTTCCAGGAGCAGGCCAGAAACCAGATTGTGATTTTAAGAGTTATCATCTGGTTCTTGGTTCCTCCATTGTTCTGGTGCATGTATAGTAATCTGTGCCAGCCATATACAGTAACTCCTCACTTAACGTTGTAGTTATGTTCCTGAAAAATGCAACTTTAAGTGAAACGATGTTAAATGAATCCCATTTTCCCATAAGTTTTAATGTAAATGTGCGGGGTTAGGTTCAAGGACATTTTTTTGGGGCAGACAAAAGGCATTATATACTGTACAGTACCGTACTGTACTGTGGTGGGGAGTTGTGGTAGGCAGGGCCACCCGGAACGCAGGGGCTTTAGGGGCTGCAGGGCCCTGGGCTAAGGGGGCCCCAGGGCCCTGGCCTGCAACTCTAAAGCCCCTTTCAGAATGCGGCCCTGCGAGCACTGGCTGGAGGACTCAGGAAGAGCAGGGGCAGCTGTGCAGCCAGCAGCCTGTGAGAAGTATGCTCAAGTCAACAAGCACTGCAGAACAGGTAATTAAAGACACAAAACCCCTCAGGCACCTTGATCATAACTGCTATTAAAAATATATCATTCTGCTGCATTTGAACAACTCCTCCCAACTAAATATTGATCTCTGGATATGTTCCATGCTTATGACATTCAAAATTTGAAAAGGCATATGTTTAAAAAAATAAAAAAAATTGGAATATATAGAACCTTCCAATGACTTTTTGAACTAAAATGGATAAGTGATACATATTTCGTTATGAAATGTATTCATTTTAATTAATAGTTAACTAACAACTTTGTGTATTTGATATTGTCGTTTTTTCTTTTTCTCCTCTTATTTGCAGTCTATAAAAATCCAATCAAGTTGTAAGCTTAATAAAATAATATTTTACTGTTCTGAATTGTCTTTTACAATGGGACAAAACTGATCTTTCCCCATTAGAGATAAGGACTGATATTAATATAGCTTTTTTAGTGTTTCTTTCTTTGTGCAGCCTTGAGAATAGAAACAAGTTTTGTTAGTGAAATTGTCTTAGTGAAAGTTTGCGGATTTTGTAGTGGTGAAGTGCAAGACATTTTTGTCATAGTCCTTTTTTAAAAAAAATTCTCTGTGATAGAGTTGTATTTTCTAGTAAATATATATTTAAAATCAAGAGAAAAGATTGTAATTATTTTAAGTGAAGTCACATTTGGGGCCTAATCTACTTTATTGTTCCTTTAAATTAATTTGAAAGATTTAGAGCTTTTTCTCAGATGAACACATATGCATTAGGTTACAGAACTGAAGAGTTCACCTTGAGTAGAGTACATATGTTTACACAGAATTTTGTTATATATATTTATTTCAGTCCTGTGTGTAGGGAACCATTTAATACATTTTGAAAAACACAGACATTATGCTAGAATCCTGTCAGCTCTCATGAAGTAAGCAGTATCAATAGGGCCGGCTCTAGCATTTTTGCCGCCCCAAGCACCCCGCCCCCAAAATTAAATAAATAATAATTAAAAATAATAATAAAAAAAGTCATGATCGCAAGCAGTGGCAGCTCTACCGCCACTTCATTCTACGGCGGCAATTTGGCGGCAGGTCCTTTCCTGCGAGAGGGAGTGACGGCCCCGCCGCTGAATTGCTGCTGAACGGCTGGACATGTCGCCCCCTTCTTCACTGGCCGCCCCAGGCACCTGCTTGCTACGCTGGTGCTTGGAGCTGGCCCTGAGTGTCAGGATAGGTCAGCAGTAGGATTGGAGGCCTCAAAGCAGCACCTACTCTACAGAATAATAACTTTGACCTCATGGGAATATTATAGGGATGAATTTATTAGAACTTCTTAAGCATGTTTAGATCCTTGGTTGGAAGCTGCTAGATAAGTTACCACCCCCCCCAAAAAAAAAGCGCTGTTGGTGATTTAGTAGGTGTTATTCTTGCCTTTTCAGAGTCCTGAACAGTGTTGCTGTGCATGCTTTCTTTCAGATGAAATCTAGGTCCTGACCTCTTATGGTTATTAAAGATGTCATAACACCTTTCTTAAGGCTAGTGGTGTTAATTCTTATTGTCCGGGCCCAATAAAGCAAAGGTGCTTATATTCTACATACCTAAATTTCCTTTGCAATTTCACTTGACACATGTCTTCTTCATTCCCTGTGCTGTGGTCTGTTAAATAGCAGCTGAGTTTCACACCAGAAATGGCAGGTTTCAGAGTAGCAGCCGTGTTAGTCTGTATCCGCAAAAAGAAGAACAGGAGTACTTGTGGCACCTTAGGCCTTGTCTACACTACGAGAGTAGTTCGATTTTACTTAAATCGAATTTTTGGAATCGATATTGCAAAGTCGAACGTGTGTGTCCACACTAAGGACAGTAATTCGACTTTGTGAGTCCACACTAACGGGGAAAGCGTCGACATTGGAAGCTGTGCACTGTGGGCAGCTATCCCACAGTTCCCGGAGTCCCCGCTGCCCATTGGAATTCTGGGTGGAGCCGCAAATGCCTTCTGGGTAAAAAAAATGTGTCCAGGGTGCTTTTGGGTAACTGTCGTCATCCGTCCATCACTCCCGCCCTCCCTCCCTGAAAGCGCCGGCGGGAAATCAGTTCGCGCACTTTTCTAGTCAGTGACAGCGCGGACGCCACAGCACTGCGAGCATGGAGCACACTGCGACCATCGCTGCAGTTGTGGCCGCTCTCAACGCCTCGCAGCTTATCATACAACTTTCCCTGAGGCAGATGCAGATAAGTCAGGCGAGGAGGCTACGTCACCGCGGTGATGGCCTGAAGTCTGAGAGTAGCACAGACCTCTCAGAAAGCAGGGGACCCAGCGCCGAGGACATCACGGTCGCAATGGGTCATGTTGATGCCGTGGAACGGCGATTCTGGGCACGGGAAACAAGCACTGAGTGGTGGGACCGCATAGTGCTGCAGGTCTGGGATGAATCCCAGTGGCTGCGAAACTTTCGCATGCGGAAGGGAACTTTCCTGGAACTTTGTGAGTTGCTGTCCCCTGCCCTGAAGCGCAATGACACCCGGATGCGAGTAGCCCTGACTGTCCAGAAGCGAGTGGCCATAGCCCTCTGGAAGCTTGCAACGCCAGACAGCTACCGGTCAGTCGCGAACCAGTTTGGGGTGGGCAAATCTACTGTGGGGGTTGTTGTGATGCAAGTAGCCAAGGCAATCGTTGATGTACTGCTGCCAAAGGTAGTGACCCTGGGAAACGTGGAGGCGATCATAGATGGCTTCGCAGCGATGGGATTCCCAAACTGCGGTGGGGCCATAGATGGAACTCACATCCCTATCCTGGCACCGGACCACCAGGCCAGCCAGTACATTAACAGAAAGGGCTACTTTTCCATGGTGCTGCAAGCACTGGTGGACCACAGGGGACGTTTTACCAACATCTACGTCGGATGGCCGGGCAAGGTTCATGACGCTCGTGTTTTCAGGAACTCTGGTCTGTTTAGACGGCTGCAGCAAGGTATTTACTTCCTGGACCACAAAATAACTGTTGGGGATGTGGAGATGCCTATAGTCATCCTCGGGGACCCAGCCTACCCGCTAATGCCCTGGCTCATGAAGCCCTATACTGGCGCCCTGGACAGTGAAAAAGAACTCTTCAACTACCGGCTGAGCAAGTGCAGAATGGTGGTGGAGTGTGCTTTTGGCCGTCTCAAGGGGAGATGGAGAAGCTTGCTGACTCGCTGTGATCTCAGCGAAACCAATATCCCCATTGTTATAGCAGCTTGCTGTGTGCTCCACAATCTCTGTGAGAGCAAGGGGGAGACCTTTATGGCGGGGTGGGAGGTTGCAGCAAATAGCCTGGCTTCTGATTACGCACAGCCAGACAGCCGGGCGATTAGAAGAGACCAGCGGGACGCGCTGTGCATCCGGGAGGCTTTGAAAGCTAGGTTCCTGAGTGAGCAGGGTAACCTGTGACTGTAAAGTTTGTGTACAGAGAAGCCGAACCTGCCCCCGTTTCTTTACCCAGTTAATGTTGACTATCCTCTCCAGTTACATACCCCCTTCTCCCCCCCTTCCAACACACGTTTCGAAATAAAATCAGTTCTACTTTGTTAATGAACACCGTTTTCTTTACTACTGTTTTCGCGGGAATTTTTTAAAACTGGGACGCGGATTGTGGTGCGGAGCGGGTGTAGTGTAGTGACGCAAAGAAAGCTTCTAAACTCAAGGATTGACAGGCTCCGCTGTGGTGGGCTGGTTCTTTCAACGGAGCCTGTCACCCCTCCTGATCGGGACTGTGTGTATGGGGGGGCTATGTGACTTTGTGGCAGGGGGAGGACGGTTACAGATCTCCTGCTGTGTGGCTCTGTGATCCTGCATAAGGACCGCCGCTTAAGATCTGTAACTGCCCTCCCCCGCCACAAAGTCACAGAGCAACCCACCCCCCACTACAGAACATGAAAACCACCTCCCAGACTGACCAGGGCAACTAGTCACTGCACTGTGTATGTGCCCTGCTGCTGAACCTGCCCCCACCTATGTACCCTGCCAAAGGTGACTGTCCTGTCCAATTACCATCCCCCTTTCCCCCCCTCCTCCAAAAGAACATGATGGAAACATTAGTTAACAGAAACATATTTTTTATTATCAACTACACATGGAACTGGGAGGTGAAACTTGGACGGGGGCTTGTGTCAGGCGGGAAGGAAAGAACTTGTCAAATTTTGGGGAATGAGAGCCTTCTGCTACTAGAGCTCTCTGCAGGGGTGGAGTGAGAGTTTGCGTGGACTCTGCCGCCTCTCCTTCTGTGCACTTTGGGTGAGGGGGGTATGGGACTTGGTGGCGGGGGAGGGCGGTTAGAGATGGACTGCAGTGGGGCTCTGTCCTCCTGCCTCCGTTCCTGCAGAACATCCACAAGGCGCCGGAGCGTGTCCGTTTGCTCCCTCAGTAGTCCAAGCAGGGTTTGAGTCGCCTGCTGGTCTTCCTGCCGCCACCTCTCCTCCCGATCCATGTTTGCTTGCTGCATTTGGGACAAGTTCTCCCACCACTGGGTCTGCTGTGCTGCCTGGGCTCGGGAGCAGGCCATAAGCTCTGAGAACATGTCCTCCCGTGTCCTCTTCTTCCTATGCCTAATCCTCGCTAGCCTCTGGGAGTGTGATGCCAGGCTAGGTTGTGAGACAGTCGCAGATGGGGCTGTGGGAATGGGAAAAAGGGAGTGAATTCCTCAGAAAGATAAATGTAGTTGTGAACAAAGAACATAGTCTTTCTCTGTGAACAAGACCATGCACAGCACCTATCACATGCGCACTCAGCACAAGGTCGAATTCTCGGCCTTCGCATTCAGTGCCTGGGGTCTTGCACAGCACATTTGAGAAGCGTGTCAGGACAACGGAATTTCTGTTGCAGGCAGACATGGTAAGCCGTAGACTCGTGGCAGCTTAAAACTTTAATATTAGCAATGGCCTCATTTCACATTGAAATCAATGTCGGTCCCTGCTGCCAGCAATCCGGCAAGCAGGAACTCTGCTCCTGTCCCACACCCTCGCGGCTGTCCCCGGGAACGATCCCTTTCGGCTGCCCCTCTCCCGCCTCCACCGCGTGGCTGCAAACCAGCGGTTACAGTTCTGTAAAGGAACGGTAAAGCAGTCCCAACACTAACATTCCCCTACCTCATTCAAAGCAGGTCACCATGAGCGACATCACCCTCATGAGGATCTCTGACAGCGAGAAAGAGAGAATGCTCCGGGAAAGCCTCCAAAGACCAGGGCCGTATGCCGCCCTGCTGTGCAGAGCAATGATTCCCGAGTACTTGCTTGTCTCGTGGCGCGGCAACGTGTCGTACTACGGAGGACCCAATAAGGCCGCTCTCCCCAGGAACCTAATGCAACGGATTTCCAATTACCTCCAGGAGAGCTTCCTCGAGATGTCACAGGAGGATTTCTGCTCCATCCCCGGACATATAGACCGCATTTTACTCTAGCTGCTGTAGCAGTGACTAAACAGTAGAGCGGCTTGGGCAGGACAATCATGCAAAACTGGACATTGCTAGATTTTTTTTTCAATAGTTGCACTGCCCATGACTGAACCGTTAAGCGCCTAGGGCAAACTAATCATGAGAAACCCATTTTTTTAATTGTTAATATTCCTGTTCTGTTAAAAATAAATGTTTAGATGTTTACAACACTTACTGGCTGATCCTTCCCCAGATTCTGTGTCAGGGGTAACGGCTGGGGACGGTTGGTAGGGGATCTCTGTAAGGGTGATGAAGAGATCCTGGCTGTCGGGGAAATCAGCGTTGTGAGTGCTGTCGACTGCCTCGTCCACCTCTTCTCCTTCCTCATCTTCCCCGTCCGCTAACATGTCCGAGGATCCGGCCGTGGACAATATCCCATCCTCAGAGTCCACGGTCACTGGTGGGGTAGTGGTGGCGGCCGCACCTAGGATGGAATGCAGTGCCTCGTAGAAACGGGATGTCTGGGGATGGGATCCGGAGCGTCCGTTTGCCTCTTTGGTCTTCTGGTAGCCTTGTCTCAGCTCCTTGATTTTCACGCGGCACTGCGTTGCATCCCGGCTGTATCCTCTCTCTGACATGTCTTTAGAGATCTTCTCGTAGATCTTTGCATTCCGTTTCTTGGAGCGCAGCTCGGAAAGCACGGACTCATCGCCCCACACAGCGATGAGATCCAAGACTTCCCGATCAGTCCATGCTGGGGCCCTCTTTCTATTCTGAGATTGCACGGCCATCACTGCTGGAGAGCTCTGCATCGTTGCCAGTGCTGCTGAGCTCGCCACAATGTCCAGACAGGAAATGAGATTCAAACTGGCCAGACAGGAAAAGGAATTCAAATTCAAATTTTCCCGGGGCTTTTCCTGTGTGGCTGTTCAGAGCATCCGAGCTCGTACTGCTGTCCAGAGCGTCAACAGAGTGGTGCACTGTGGGATAGCTCCCGGAGCTATTAGCGTCGATTTCCATCCACACCTAGCCTAATTCGACATGGCCATGTCGAATTTAGCGCTACTCCCCTCGTCGGGGAGGAGTACAGAAGTCGAATTAAAGAGACCTCTATATCGAACTAAATACCTTCGCGGTGTGGACGGGTGCAGGGTTAATTCGATGTAACGGCGCTAACTTCGACATAAACGCCTAGTGTAGACCAGGCCTTAGAGACTAACAAATTTATTAGAGCATAAGCTTTCGTGGACTACAGCCCACTTCTTCGGATGCATATGTGGCTGTAGTCCACGAAAGCTTACACCAGAAATGGCTGCATTTCAGCATTGAATAATCCCTACTTGTTCTTGGAAAGTATATCAAAACAATTTGGAATAACTCTCTACCTGCTATGTGGAAACAACTGAAATATTACATCCTTATTAATATTTTTTTTTATATAATGAGACAGATGCATCACTATGGGGGCACTCCCAGGAACAGCTACAATACACAGCAGAACCAAGGAAACTTTGTTGGAACATTGAATCTTTGAGTAATGAAATTGCTTATCAGCAGAAGCATCTCCTGTATATATATTTACTACAATGAACGATGCTGTTACTGATACCAGATCCAGTTTATTACTAGATGATTATCATACCTAACATTTACCATGGTAGAATTATAGCAGCACCATTCACAATACTATAGTTGTAAGTCTGTCAGATAAAGTATAAATCTGGACTGGAATAATGTTTTTGACAATTAAAAAAAGTGTGTCCCATTTTACAATTAGATGGTGTGTGATTGGAAGCCAAATTCCTGTATAGGCTGCTGCTAATGGCAAAAGATTAGAAGGTGAGCTGCTTGAAGCAGTAACTATAACTTCCTGTGTGTTTATACAGTGTCTAGCACAATTTGGCCTTGATATTGTATGAACCTGCTAGGTGCTACTGCAATGCAAATGAATAATAATCATGTAATCATCACAAAGTGCCGAAGAACATTTTCTCTGTCTTTCTATCCCTTATTCTTACATTTTATGAAACAGAACATATAGTTCCAGTGGAGAAACCCCTAATGACAATTGGCAGCAGGGCAAATAGAAGGAGAAGAAATTTAAATGAGACAATGACAACTGGGGCATTAGTAAAGGTGATTCCTAACAATGCTGCAGCTGTGCAAAAAAATTGTGAAAATGCAGCTGCAGGAACAAGCAAGATAGCCAGGGTAATAGAACCCTGACTGAAAGGGAAGGGTAAGAAACTCCCACAAAAGCATCTCCTGTGTGAAGGATGCAAATGGGCACATGGTTCCTATGATCCATTGGACTTGCCTTAGAATTTCTTTTGTACAAACCACAGAGTTAGTTACCCTCCAGAAGCATATGCCAAATGAGCAGTCTGGAACCATCTATTGGTTATTTTATTTTGTTTAAATTCTTCTACTGCACACATCATAGCACCTGAGAACCTACACCTTCAGCAACGATGTGGAAGCCAATACACAAATGTGTAGACCAGCTGTTTAGAATATTTTATCTTGCTGATTGACAGCAGAGCTATGTATCAAATGATGGAGAAAACACAGAAGCGGCAGTGCTGTTAGGATAGAGAACAGAAGCAAGTCCCCAGATGAACGTATGGCCTACACACATTTTTTTAAGTTCACTTGCTCCAATATGAACACTGTCACAGACTGCTTTTCTTAGGACACCCACTCATTTTTTGTATGCTGGGACTAAACGATTAGCTTAAACTCCACTAAACATCGCATTTATTTTGGTAAATAGAAGAGGTCCTTTAGCCCACGTGCTTATCAAAAGTAGTGACTGAATAGCTCAGAGCTTTCCTCCCACAACTAGAGTCTTTTTTTAAATTAAAATGTGCCTCCTGCCCACTTGCTAAAATAGGCAGTCATTTTTGGCAACTAATGCATCTAATGGCATTTTATAAACGGTTTGAAAAAAATACTTCATCACAAAAGAAAAATCTTCCAGGGTCAATTTTCTACATCAGTCCAAATATTACATAGCTTATTTATGCATGCAGAGTTTTAAAAGGTAACACTTTATTTCCTGCATAATTAATATATGCTGTGTAAATGAGATTCCAGAAAAAAAAAAATGTGGCTCATTCCTTTTCTCAGCCCTAATGGAGCTACTGTATGTTCTCTGTGAAGATAAAATGGAAGAGGAGGCCATCTATTGCATTCCTGTTAAACCCACTCTGACTGACTGGGATGGAAAGTATGTTGCTAACACATTCTTTACTGTGAGTTGTTCAGGGTTTTGAGAGTCATCATCAAATACTGACTCCTGCAGTAAGTAGTAGATGGCTGGCAAAGGGTGAACTTCCAAGGGCTTTAAGATTCAGTTCAGATGAGTAGCCCAAACGTTTGGTGGGATATGGTGAAAGGAATTGGGTGGTCTCAGTCACTTTGCCTTTTGGATTGCAAAGTACAGGAGGAAAAGCACCATGATAATTGGCTCCCACTCGCAGTCTCAGCAGAGAGGCCATTCTGATTGCACCATCAGAGCCACTCTGATCCTCGTAGGCTGATCTATGCCTGTACAGAGCCTCGTTGACTTCAGTGGGAGTCCATAAGGGGCCTCGGTCAATAGGCTAACTGAAATAAATAAGGAATTATTGGGTGATCTACTGGTATATGAAATGATTGGTTGCTCTTAACCGTTTCCCCGTGGACTGGTGTACACATCACAAGAATTACTGCCACAGCTGGTGCTAATGCTTGTGCTCTCACTAGCAAGGTCAAAGACTGAACAGCCATGGAGAGTGAACTGGCTCCTCACACCGAGAGCAGTTCCCTCCAGCAGAAGGTGGAGATGGATTAGGAGGGTAGCATGAGGGAAGCTTGCACTAATGCTGCCTGGGCTATACCTGGACTGTGGCTAAACAAAAGCTGAAGACATTAGGGCTTTCAGCCTCAATCAGACACTGTTCATCAGCACTAAATTTACTAAAGAATTGGGGGTGAGATACTTACCCATTTCTGGCCCCTTTACACTCAGCAGCAGGACAGAAGCAGACTAAAGGGACCATAAAAGCTCTGTATACAGCGAAGAGATGAGTCCAGTGGTGCAGGCATGGCAGAAGACAGCCATAATGCTGCCTCCTGAGGACCTCTCACAAGCCCCAGTGTAAGGGGTGCAAGGAGTGATATTTTCAATACTACATGTCCCAATAATGTGAATATATATACTTTATAAAGGGAATGTTTTACACATAGTTTGGTCACAAACAAACAATTACAGTGCACTATTGTACTGTCTGGTATGAAATAATTTTAAAAACTGAATTAAATAGTAATTCACAAATAAGTAATCTTAAATAAAATGTAGCTTGTTTGTTATAGAAAATATAAATTTAAGCAAAGGGAAACAAACTGGCTGTTTCAATTATATTAAGAGAACAACCTTCTTCTAAAAGAACAAAGATGATGGCGGTGGAAGACAATAAACTTCAAATATGTTAAGGACTGCTATAAAGAGGATTGTGATCAATTGTTTTCCATGTCTACTGAAGGTAGGACAAAAAGTAATGGGCTTAATCTGCTCATTCTTAAAGGGTGATTTAGGTTAAATGTTAGGAAAAAATGTTTTAGCTATAAAGGATAGGGTTAGGGTTTGCCTTTAATGGTGCTCAAAAATTCCTACCAAATGAGATCTATGACTGCCAGAGAGTTTTGTCTGTTTCCCAGGAACATCGCTTTTTTGTGAATTGAGATTCTGCAACCAGGGACAGATAACAGACACAAAGAGAGAAATAATTCTTCCTGACAAGCATGGAATTAAGATCCTGATGGTATTAGTACACTTTTGAGAAGAATTTGGGCTGATGCAGAGCCTACCCTACGGATGGAAATACAAACTTTTAAACAGGTACTTGCTGCTTTCTCATAGCCTCTTTTGCAGACTGCTGTCACAAATGAAGCCACGGATACTTTGCTATGGATCTCCTTACCCAGAAGCAATGTAGCTGCTCACTTAACCAAATAGGAGCCTTAGAGATGAACCCCATCAAAATTAGGACAGAAATACAGATTTATTTCAGTTATCTTGTGTTCAGTGCAAAGGGAACGTGCTTGACTTCCCTGCCTAATAGGCTTCAATAAAAGCTTGTTCAAGTGTGTTGATGTGAATGACACAGCATCTGACCCAGACATAGCTTCATATTTATTTTATGCTTTTTTGCACGACTCCCATCCTCCTGTATCCCTTTGCCTAACCACTCAGGCATGTGTGGAACACCAGACTTACCACACCCATTGATTGCACATGTCATGACTCTGGGAGGGGGAAAGATGTATAGTAATTTTAATGTAACTGGGGAGCGTGTTGATGCTGTAAGCGACATCCGACAGTACAGAAAGGATTCAGAAGGCGACTGCAGAGCACCAAAGAATTGGTTCTCAGTGACTGAGTATTCAGAGCTGATTTGTCTCTACAGATCAAAAGTTTTGCCCCTCTTTACATTTGTCATCCTTAAGACTGTTTTTTTGGACATAAGAGGCTAGAGATGTCTAATTACTGAGAGTGCCAGCACAGCTCTTTCCAGCTTGTGCAAAGCCCCAAACCAGAGATCTTGTCCTTGAAAAGTGAGAGAGATTTCAGTCACAACAGTGATTAAATTCCTCAGGAAATACCACCTGCCCACTAACTTGCCTGTCTTAATTTCCTTTTGAATGCCCTTACCTTAAGCTACATCCGCCTCTGATTGAATTTCTGCAGTATGTTTCAAATAGGTGACAGCCTAATGGTGATTTTTAGTAACTGCTTCCAGCGCTCTGGCCTGACTAATAACCCCGGATGGAAATTTCAAAAGCACCAAAGATATTTAGACATGCAAGTCTTGACGACTTTTACTAGTATTTGTGGTCCTAAATTCCTTAGGTGCTTTTGTAAAACTCTTCCTCAGTGTACATGATGGCTATCTCTGAAGTAACACGTGATCACCTTAAAGGCATCTGCAAGAGCTTGAAGTCGGTGCTTCCTTTCATGGGTTCTGGTAAAATTTGAAAGTCACTTTCAAAGTGAATTCAGACATTTAAAGAGAGGGATAAATCTTTTCTGAATACGGACTAGAAAGCTCAAGGTTGTGGATGATGCTGTGTGCTACAACCACACCAAGAGCATCTTATTTTTATTGTCCTGCACAGCATGTGAACAACCTATATTCACTACTGAGCGATTCTAAATTCTGGCTAACCATTAGAGAATGGCCTTCCAGTTCCATCCTGCTCCAGGAGGGATGTATCCTACATTGCTCTTAAACTTGGTCCAATGTATGTCCCCTGACACACTAGAAAGGATAGAGCCAAAGCTCCACCCTTTCCCTGCCCCCATTCTGTTTTTTACCACTCACTCACTTGCACAGCAAGACAGGAGGCTGTGATGTAGTGGCCCTGCTGTGGAAGTCGTACATCCCCTTACTCTGTGACATGACTGTGCTGGGTGGAGCACCACCTGGCTCTTTGCAATTAAATGACCTGGCCCTGGTAGCAGCAGTGAAGTTTGCAATGGCAAGGCTGTAACAAAGTATTTGATCTGTGTTTTGCAGCAGCAGCTGTTAAATTTCATTTTACCTGGTCTGTCATGATTGGCAAAATGAACCATCAGTTGCCTGTCTGCGAAAAACAACAGCCTTTGAACATCTGATTGTGGCCTGTACCATAAGCGAGTATATCATAGTCTGTAGCTTTCAAACGTTATTCTCTCTCTTAAAATCAAACTGAACTGTGGCCTGTAATAGCATCAGTTACTGCACCTAAGATTGCAAGGTTCTAATACTTGCCACA
The DNA here is from genome assembly GCF_027887155.1 of Malaclemys terrapin pileata. Classification (NCBI taxonomy): domain Eukaryota; kingdom Metazoa; phylum Chordata; order Testudines; family Emydidae; genus Malaclemys; species Malaclemys terrapin. The sequence continues at coordinate 99,105,117 of NC_071509.1, forward strand.
CCCACTACTATGGGCTTGGCTGTAAAATTAAACGGTTACTTTCCTTGCAGGCAAAGTTAATGGGTTGTGACCTACCTGACTCTAAATGACCGCCCCCTGCCCCCCCCCAGCTGTTTGTTCCCTCCCCAGTCACAACAGACATCAGAGCAGAGCAATCATAGACAATTGCTCAAACTGAGATAGAGCCTCAGGCATATTCAGCTGTGAACTTCTCCCCAGTCCAATCTCCTTCCTCAAGGCATTGTTTGGAGTGGATATCAAGTAGGCACTTCCTTTCCAACTTAGCTCTATTGCTTCGCTCAGCCCATTCTTTGACCTCTGACAGCTCGCTTTTCTTTGCTGCATTTCCATTCAAACTGGCAGTTCAATGCACCTGTGCTTTATGTCACCCATTTTTTCCCGTCGCCATTGTCCAGGATGCAGGAACCCTCACATTTAGCATTTATACTTCTGCTGGGATTCTGGGGGAAGATAGCTATCAGGCAGAGAAAAGTCATGTTACTTTCCCAGTGACTTCTGTCTGGACCTTTTGGGTCCCTATAAAGAGGCTCTCTTCCTCTTCAGCACTAAGCCCAGGGTAGTAGCATGCTAGTGTTAGGCCCAAGAAAATGGAGTATAGAACAAGTTGTTTGGCCAGCTTAGCCAAAGTTAGGCTAACTGTAGTTGCTGGGCTATTCCTGTCTCTCTGTGAAACATGAGGACATGCTTGCTTGGGCTTCAAAGAATGAGATAAAGGGGGGGCCACATTCTTGTACCAAATGTACTAGGAACGGTTTGTTTGGACATATGGAAACTTGTAGTCTCCACTCCCTGTTTCTGTTCTTCATTTGTTCTTAACTCCCTCCTTTCTCCTAGTTTCTGGTGCATGACAACAAAGCTCATAAGAAGTTGCTGAGGCATCACGAATTGTTTGTAGTGTCAAAGAAGATAGATATGCATGAATATTAGAAGCTTTCTTACTAATAAAGGGGGGTTGGGTTGTTTTAACTATGACGCGACGGAACTGTCTATATAACCTTACTAGTTATTGGAATCGGGGCTGGTTCTCAGTGGAGACGGGCTGCTCTCTATTGTTGTGTGCACTCTTCAATAAAGAGCTTGTATTGGACCTTGCTGGTGTTGCCTGTCTCTCTCTCTGTGGTCAGACAATGAACAGTGCTTTCTGGGTTAAAAGTCCCCGACACTAGTATGCTCCAACTCCCCGAGCACCATCCCCACTGTCTGGAAGGCACCAGTAGCCTGGTGTAATTAGCACATTTTAATTATGTCACATTAAACAAAGAAAATTTAGCAGTTAAGGCTCCATATTGTTCCAAGGCATTTTCTCGCTTCAGAATGTGTTGGCTGTGCTGTTAGTGTTTGTCTGCATTGGACTTTAATCAGTAACTATTCAATAATGCTTACATTTCAGAGAGATCTCTTGCCGATACACAAGATGCTGTCAAAGATTTGCATAACGTATTCCCAATCAACAGTGTAACAGAATACAATGTAGGATAATGATATGAGGATACAAAGGAGAGGCACATACCACTCAAGGGAGCAATTCAAATTTTTTTGGTAGCCAAAAGGAATAGAATTCTGCATAAAATTTTTCAGGTGATTGCTGAAAGTTAAAAATAAATCAATGAGTTATAATTTAATTAGGCAATATGTTTGCAGCAAAAGTCTAAATGGTGAGGTCTAGAATCGGGAGCCACAGATCTTTGCCCAAAGTCCATTTCTGAAGGTCAACTTCATCCTAATGCTATACAATTCTTATTTGTTAAAATTACAGTATAGGATGTTCTTATATGGTGGAATCTTTGAGCAGTTTAAATGCATCAGATATTTTAAAATAAATTTTATTTAAAATTAGTGATGGGGAAAGTTAAAAAGATTCACAGCCTTTTATTAATAAAGTGCAGAAAGAAAAAAAGGTTCTGATTAAATCAGAAGTTTCCACTAAACTTTTAATGTAAAAAAGGAGTCAATTTGGCTCCACTGTGAGTTCTTCTCTCTTTCCCCTCTATCACTCTGGGAGCACAGAGTTATTTTTGTCATCACAGTGCGTAGAAGCCCTAGTCCAGGACCTCACCATGCTAGGCGCTGTATAAATAAAACATCTGTCCTTGCCCCAAGATCTTACAATTTTAGTATAAGACAAGAGACAACATATGGACATGGACAGACAGTGGAAGTACAGGCAAGTCTCATCTTATGCTGGGGTTCCGTTCCACGGTTAGCGAGTAAAGCGAAAACCGCGTATAGTCAAAATTTACATTGAGTTCAATGGCGGGTGGAATCGCCCACACTACAGGTACAGTATTAAAATTATTATTTTTCTCTTTTTTTTGTTTTTGCCGACCGCGTAAAACTGAAATCGCGCATGTTAGATGCGACAGACCTGTACAAGGAAACAATAAGCAGTGATGTCAGCACATCTGCAACTTCTAGTCATTGTCAAGGTGTTTTGTAGGCAATGTGGAAAAGGAGATTTTTTGAGAAGGGATTTAATGAGTCTTTACAAAAATATTATAATTTATTACAAAAATTATAATCCCTCTGCCCCATATTTTATATGTCACTTGTAGTCTTTAAAGCAGGGATTTGGGAGTGCATGTGAGAGAGCCTGGCCCTAGCACATTGTGAGTTCTACCCAAATACAAGTAATAAATGGAGCATAAAATAAGAAAGAGAAAGGTGCATATGTATCAGGGGAATTATACATTTTAAAAATCTTAGCAGAAGCCATCTCACTGAGCAGCACCTCTGTTTAGATTCTTTAAGATAATATTCAGTGCTGGGAGCACCATACTAGCCCCTAGGTCAGCTATTGGAGTCACTGAATTATGTCAGATTTTCACTAGTACAGTAGCTGTACTGTATACTGAAGAATCTGATGTCCCTTACTTTATAATAAGCAATCCATTCCATACAAAAGCAGAGAGTGCATATGTTGTTTGATTAGCTGGTATTTCCTTTGTTTTCTCTCTCAGTTCTTCCCTGGAGGGGAGGTGAAAGGGCTTGAGGGTACCCCTTAGGGAGGAATTCCCAAATGCTTCTTCCTGGGTTCAAAGTTTGGTTTTTTTTTTGCATTTGGGTGGTGGCAGCGTTTACCAAGCCAAATTCAGAGAGAAGCTGTAACCTTGTGAGTTTAATACAAGCCTGGCGGGGCAAGTATTAATTTTTAAAATCCTTGCGGGCCCCCACTTCCTGCATAGTGGGGATTTAGCCTTGACAAAGAATGTGTGTGAAAACCCATTTATAGATTTTAAAGGTCAGATGGGATCAGTGTAATCATCTGGTTGGACCCCCACCATAAAGCAGGCCATAGAATTTCACCCAATAATTCCTGCAGCAAGCCCAAGAACTGGTGGTTGAACTGGAGCATACATTTTAAGTTTTTGCTGCCCCCCTCCACACACACACACAATAAGATCTATTTGCTATCCTTGCCCAAAGGTTGACCCATAAAAGCACATATAATCAGTCGCCATTAGACAGTTTTAAAAGTTACTATCTCTCTCTAATCATTGAGATTGCTATTGAATTATCTAAGCTTTGGAGAGTCACACTGTGCACAGAGCTTGTGGGGAAGATGGTATTACAAGTAAAAGACTGGGCAGAGAGAAGAACAAATCACTAGCAGTCACCAAATCTGACTGCCTAAAAACAATTACATAACACCACATATCCAGCAAAAAAAGTTTTCCTTAGCAACACTTCATGAGAGAGAATCTTGCTTCACCAATTGTGACAAATCAATATCCACCTAAGAGTAAAAGGTCGATTTCTCTGTTTGGAGGAGACAATGTCTCAAAAAAAAAAAAAAAAAAAAAAAAAAAAAAAAAAGAGAAGTTACAGGAGTTTTCAATAATAATTTGACACACTTCTACGATATCTGGAAGATTTCAAGGAAATTAAAAATTCACACGGAAGAGGAATTAGGGGACCACCATTATTCATGTTTAATACTAATACTACTAAGACTACTCTGCAAGTAGTCACATTGAAATTAAGGGGGGCAATTGCACAGTACAATTACTATTTTTGTGTAAGGTAGGATGATAGAACCTGGTACTAAGTTATTGATGATAACAAAATGGAAAGGTCTCAGCCTTTCCTCTCCCCTTAGTTCCTCCATTGCACATTTTTTTTCATGTTCATTGTTATTCTCCTTTACTTAGAGCTGATTGGAACCCAAAATTCCCATTCCATGGGGAAATCTGAAGTTTAAAAAAAAAAAAAAAAAATTCTGCTTGAGCTGAGGCTCTCAGAGCTGCTAAGGCTTCTAACCCAGCTTCCAGGCTCCCTACTGCACAGATGGGAACCTGGCAGCCCTGGAAGCCACAGCACATGCCAATTTGATTAAACTGGCATTTTCCAACAGAAAATTTCCATCTTCATTTTCTCTTGATTCACATTGCTTTGGTTAAGGACTGTGTGGAATAAGTAAATAGCCAAATATATAAGTGTATGGCATTAAAAAAACAAACAAACAAAACCAACCAAACCCTACATTTAAAGGATGTCAAGGTTGCAAAGTCAAGCATCCAAAATTTTGGAAATTCCAGAATTAAGGTTGTCTGCCTGCTTGTGTGTATGCATCATGATGCAGTCTTCAATTACAGGGAGAAACAAACAGTCTCCTGGCTCTCCGTTCCAGTGCCCAGAGATTTTCACACTCACAGTAGATCATTTATCTAGTGGCTGTATTTGAAAGGCTTAGGTTATCAAAACTCTACTAACCGAATAGCAGGCATCTTTGAGGGGCTTTGTTCACCAATTTTTCATGCACAGATTTAACAGAATTTTTATTTCCCATGATTCTGTATAATGGTCTGGGTGCCAATCACAAAATCCTAACTACCAGGAGAAGCAATTACAGGGAAAGTGCTGTTCAGTTTTTGCATCATTGGGATGCAATAGGCTCAGTATAGATCAAATCTTAGGAGAAGTTAGCTACCAGACTCAAACAAGTCTCTACTGAACTTGTGCAACCTGCAATTTTTATAGGCTTATAACTTTACTCAATTTGGGTGAATTTGCATGGGGATGACATGACACCAGGGCAATCCCCTTGCCAAATTTCAAGTCCCTTCTCCAAAGAATGGAGGGGATTGAAACTTCTCAGTGAAACAGTTGTGAGATTTTTTTTGTCAACATTGTTTTGCCAATGTATTTTCCTCTGACCTCATTTTCTAAAACAGAACTGTTTTAGCTGAAAGGAAAAAAAGGGGAAGGGGGCTCATGTATGTGTGAAAAGGCAGCCTGAGGCAGACACGTGACATGGAAAATTTCAGCCTGAATAGTTTAAAAGTTTTGAAAAAGTTATAAGCAACTGAATATAGGATGTTATGGGAAACATTCAGCAACTTTAAGTATAGGTGGCATTACAACCCCTGCCAATAATGAGAACACAAATATACACGTACATGGTTGTCAATATTTTATATATGATTCTAAGTGATCTAGACTATTTTGTAATTCAGTGTGTTTCTATTGTACATTAGTACTTTCATTTTAAAAAAAAATGATATAAACTTCTAAAATATATATCACTATCTTCAATAAAATTACAAAAAGGGGCACATTAGCTCTGTTTTGTATGTAGCCATGTAATGTATTGTACTCCCTTCCTTTTTTTGATAGAATTAATTTTTGGAAGCACAATACAAGACACTGCAACATACAGAGGCAAAATAGAAACTCCAACAGATCGTTTTTCTAAACCAGCAAACTATCTAACGACTACAGTTGAAGACACAGTGCTATCTACTGAATGGAGGTTTTGTTTACATTTATCATTAGGGAGAAGATGATGCAAATGGGACCACTCCCTAAATTACAATATTCAGCACAGCTACTGCTGTGCAAGATTTTCTGCCATCAGCATCAAAAAACTGTGGAAGGTTGCCCTGGATGAAAGGGTGTGCACCTCATCATTCAGTAGTAACTAGTCCTTTTTGGCCAACTAAGAAGCAGCACCGTGGAGAGTCCTTTCCAGTCCGCAGGTGGAGGAAGATAGATGGCAGTTCCTCAATGTGTATGAGTGGAAGAAGTGGAGAAAAAGTAGGACTACATCCACAATGCAGAAATAAAAGTTGCTTCAAGGATGCAGAAATTGGGAAAGTTTAAATGCTAATCAATATTATAACACAATACATTATGATACAGCACAGTTCAATTTGATAATAAATGCATGCTACTATTAACACTTAGAACATCATTTTCTGTATAAGGATGCCATTGACATTAGGCAAAAAGGTGGTAGGATGTATAATTCCAAATTATAATGTAATTCCATGGGACCCTCACTCCCATATGTAAAAGGGACCACAATGCATCAACCCACTCCTAAATTTGTAACCATTCACTCCCCAAACACTTCCTTCAAAATAAATCCACCCTCCTGAAATTCTAAAAGACCATCAACCCTCAGCCCACTTAATTTAGCCCTACTCTGTGTCCATTTTACAATTCCTAACAATAAAAATATTTCTTCCACCATTCTCTCTTGAAGAGGAGATGATGCTTGAACATGGAATGTCTCTCTACATACATGTCACTCAGACATTTCTAATAATACTAGCTCTATTCTATCACTGTTTAAGAACTTTAGTTTGAAGAGTAGGATTGGGTTTTTCAACGGGAGGATTACCTGGAACTATAAAAAGACAAGCCTCGCAGGTCATATATTATTAAAATTCACCTCAATAGTGCTTCACATGGTCCCTTCCCCCAAAGAGCTTACAGTTTAAAACTGGACAACAGATCAAGAAAGTGAGATATAGTCATTGGCTACAAGACTGAAAAGGATATGCTACCATAAAGAGAGAACAGAATAGCAACAAATGCTGCTCCTCCACAGATCAGTTAGTATTTGAAGCACAACTTCAACCAAGACAAGGCTGTCTTGCAACTCAACTGCCTTTAGTAGTAGCAGTCACTTCTTCTTTGTCCTCATCTCTCAGTTTTTACACATCCACACTTTCAGATGCCCTTTTCCCCCATAGACTATGTTCTTATGTCTTACAAATAGGCACTCATAAGGTCTTTGAAATTATCAAGTAAACATTACTGATTAAATTGTATTTATAGCCTGTAACAAGTGCAGTAGCATACAGAAACTGATGTACACCTAGGGAAAACAATACTCTACCTAGCTACCCCTACGGTTGTTTAAAAGACTTGCTGTGCCATGGTACAGCAGAGGGGATGGTTATCTCCATTACAAATACACTGTCTCTGCCATAGATATCAGAAGTCAAATTAATTCAGGCTGTTTGAAGTGGTACTTGGACATATTGTACAAAAGTTGTGCTTTTCAACATGGGTCACAATCTGTTGTTCTAGTGGTTTTGGTGTGTTAACAACACCTAAACATATACACCAGAACAAGGGAGGCTCTAAGGACTGGTGATAACTACTGTAGATGAATGTACTCTTTGCCATTGGTCATAACATAGTTAGCCTTATTTATCTAATATGCCTATCGCAGAGGTGTTGAGGAGGCATTCAGCAATTAAAATTATTTCCTTGATCATTGATACACTTACTGTTCTACAACATTTTACCAGTCTTACTACTGATCCTTATTCTATGTACAAACTGGTAAGAACATGTCAAGTACCACCACTGAAACATTTTTTATGATCATAGAAATGTAGGGCTGTAAGGTACCTCAAGAAGTCACCTAATCTATTCCTGCCTGAAGCAGGACCAAGGAAACCTACATCATCCCTGACAGGTATTTATCTAAACTGTTCTTAAAAACCTTCAGTGACAGGAAGTCCACAAAATTCCTATGTAATCTGTTTCAGTGCTTAACCAGCCCTGTCGTTAGAAAGTTTTTCCTAATCTAAGTCTCCTTTGCTGCAAACTAAGTGGATTACTTTGCTTTTTCTAGCTTCAGGGGACAAGAACAATTGATCACCATTCTCGTTATAAAAATCTTTTACATATTTGAAGACTTATATCATCCCCAACTCTTCTTTTCTCTAGGACAAACATGCCCACTTCTTTTAACCTTTCTTAACAGGTCATTTTTTTCTAAAAAATATTTTTGTTGCTCCCCTTTGGAATCTCTCCAATTTGTCCACATCTTTCCTAATGTACCCCAAACTTGCCTCAGTACTCCAGCTGAGGCCTCACCAGTGCCAAGCAGAGGGGAACAATTCCCTCCCCCCCCCATGTCTTATGTTCAAGACTCCTATTAATACATCTCAGAATTACATTTGCCCTTTCCACAATAGCACCACACAGTTCAATCATTCAATTTGTGATCCACTAGGAACCCCCAGATTCTTTTCTGCAGTATTGCAGAGTAGCCAATTAATTCCCGTTTTGTAGTTATGCATTTGATTTTTCCTTTCAAAGTGAAGTACTTTGCAAGTGTCTGTTGAATTTTAACTTTACTGACTTCAGACCAATTCTCCAATTTATCAAGATTGTTTTGAATTCTAATCCCGTCCTTCAAAGTGTTTGTAGCATCTTGATGTAATCTACTCCATCATCCAAACAGCTAATGAAAATACCGAATAGTAACAGATCCAGGACAGACCCTGCAGGGCCCCACTTGATGTGTCCTCCCAGTTTGACAGTGAATCATTAATAACTGCGCCTCTACCCCAATATAACGCAACCCGATAGAACACGAATTCTGATATAACGCGGTAAAGCAACGCTCTGGAGGGGCGGGGCTGCGCGCTCCAGCAGATCAAAGCAAGTTCGATATAACGCGGTTTCATCTATAATGCGGTAAGATTTTTTGGCTCCCGAGGACAGCGTTATATTGGGGTAGCGGTGTACTCTTTGAATATGATTTTTCAATTAGTTGCGTACCAACCTTATAGTTATTTCATCTAGACCACATTTCCCTAGTTTGCTTATGAAAATATCACATGGAACGGTGTCAAAACCCTTACTAAAGTCCAGATAAGTCATGTCTACTGCTTCCCCTCACCCCAGGCAAAGAAGGAAATTAGATGGATTTGTCAAAAACAAATCATGTCAAATGAATGTTGGCTATTACTTATCATATTTCCCAGGTAGGTGCTTATATATTAATAATTTGTTTCAGTATCTTTTCTGGGTATTGAAGTTAGGCTGAGTGGCTTACAATTCCCTGGGTCCTCTTTTTAAAGATAGGTATTGTATTTACTTTTCTCCAGTCCTCTGGGACCTCACCTGTGCTTTGAGTTTCTTAAAGATAAGCATTAATGGTTTAAAGAGTGCTCCAGCTAGTTCCTTAAGAATTTCATCAGGCCCTGTCAACTTGAATTCATCTAATGTATCTAAATATTCTTTCACCTGTTCCTTCCCTAATTTGGCCTGCATTTCTTCCCCCTTTGTAATATTAATCATCGTTAGCATCTGATCACAATTAGACTTTTTAGTGAAGATTGAAGCAAAAAAAGGCTTTCGACATTATTAATTTGGGACCCATATGAACAGACTTCTGTATTATGCATGAATGTCAGTGTAGCTTACCATTCAATAACATCTCCTGAGTAGAAAGTGTTACCCTACTTGATAACTATAGGCTTTTGTAAACAAGATGTGTATTAAAAAAAGGAGTTGCACACCACTTTGCTCAGTAGAGTAATTTGAATGATCACAAGCACTTCCTGTCACATATAAATTGGGCATTGCAACTGAAAATAAATTTTCTCAAATTGGCATTTCCAATTTCCCTAGAAGTCACCTTGCAGCAAAATGACAGCCCTTGAGAAACCTGCAATGCTGCTGCTCAGTAACCTCTCTAAACAATAGGAAGATTATACTGAAAAGACTTTAATTATGGGAACATAAATGCTTGCACAAATAATAGGCTATACTGTAACAGGCACAAACATTTAACACACTTGCATTTTTTGGTCCACAGTAAATTACAGATGCGAATGATTTTGGTTTTAACCACCTCATTGTCTTATTAAATACCTGTTAAAATGCATCTAGAAAATTATTGCACATACAAATTCAGATGTCTGCTTAAATATTTAGGTCCAGATTCTCAGCTGCTAGATCTCAGCATAGTTAGTAAATTTAATTATCTGGACCTTAGTATTTAAAAACATTTTTACTGTTAAAAAGCCCACCACCTCTAGGGTACTAAAGCAGACTAGAAACAAGTTCTAATAGGGGCTAAAGTTGCTTCTGATTCTACAAATGATATTACTTGGGTACTTTTTTTTTTTTTTACACTAATAACGAGACCAGAATGTGATATAAAAAGAGTATTTATTTCTGAGACAGTTTTGAGGTTTTTGTTTATATCTGCTGATGCTAGATCTGAACTAGATTATGTATTTTTGACAACAGATATGGAGTGAGAGGGAGAAAGGGGTTACATTTTTAATTTGATTTCAGTGATTCAACAAAATAACGTTCAGCCCAAAATAAAAAAAAATTATGGCACAGCCAAAGGAAAGGCCTTTTATCCCAGAAAAAAATGAAAGGTTGAAATGAAAGAGAAAAAATTAATTCAGGCTGTTTGAAGTGGTACTTGGACATATTGTACAAAAGGATGAAGAGCGAAAACTGTGCTGTATTGTTTAATGTTAAATCTGGCTCCTCCCCTGGTTAGATGCTTTGTGCTATCTTTAATGCTCAGGCTATCATTTTCCTAAAGCACTTGAATGAACAGCGAAGGACAAAGGTATCATTCTGAAGGGCATAGCTGCTTGCAGGGAGTCACCGTGGGCTCTTTATTCTGTTGATTCGGTGTCTTTTCAGATCAGACGAATGATAGGAGGTACATCTTTCAGCAACTTGGCAACTTAGTCTTGATTGCACACCCTCGTGCCAAAGCAAGCTGCTCCATAGCATCCTAGTGCTACCCAGTGATTCGCTGATGAGGATGCAGGCTGAGTACAACCAGGACTGGATATACATGTTTAAATGATCTACAATCCTCTCACACACGCATCACTCCTCTTTTGAACCTGTTCTCACTTGCTTTTTAAATTTTGTCATGGAAGTTAATTGAAAAAGAGCTTTCTTCTTGATATCAGGTTGCTTTGTTGTTTAGGTGACCTCTGTGGTGACTGGTAAGGGTGTTGCCCTCTTGCTTCTGTTCCCTGCTTTCTGAACTCAGTACTCCTGTTCCTGTTTTGTTTCCTTGTGTATGTCAAGGTTGTAGTGTACATGCATAGCATTGGGTGTGTGAAGCAGCTACTCAGGGCCTGCTGCTATGTATCTAGTGTTCAGATTATTATGTTTTGTTCAGACAATTGCTGACCTAACTGGTTTATGATTACTACAAGTTTTTATTGACCACATACCTGCATGTCTTGCTTCATTTTCTTTGTGTTTAGAGATTACGATTTTAGGGTGCATCAGAATATAACATTCTGGCAACAAGTGCTTCTGTTTTGCAACCACCTCACATCCTTCAGCTGCTGACTGGTCATTATTCAGAACTATGTATATGCAGATTGATGGGGGGGAAGGTTAAGGCTAATCTAAACAAATACATTGCCTCAGTCTTTAATGAGGCTAATGAGGAGCTTGGGGATAATGATAGGATGACAAATGGGAATGAGGATATGGAGGTAGATATTACCACATCCAAGGTAGAAGCCAAACTCGAACAGCTTAATGGGACTAAATCAGGGGGTCCAGATAATTTTCATCTAAGAATATTAAAAGAACTGGCACATGAAATTGTAAGCCCATTAGCAAGAATTTTTAATGAATCAGCAAAGTCAGGGGTTGTACCATACGACTGGAGAATTGCTAACATAGTTCCTATTTTTAAGAAATGGGAAAAAATGGTGATCCGAGTAACTATAGGCCTGTTAGTTTGACATCTGTAGTATGCAAGGTCTTGGAAAAAATTTTGAAGGAGAAAGTAGTTAAGGACATTGAGGTCAATGGTAATTGGGACAAAATACAACATGGTTTTACAAAAGGTAGATCATGCCAAACCAACCAGATGTCCTTCTTTGAGAAGGTAACAGATTTTTTAGACAAAGGAAACGCAGTAGATCTAATTTACCTCAATTTCAGTAAGGCATTTGATACAGTTCCACATGGGGAATTATTAGCTAAACTGGAAAAGATGGGGCACTATATGAAAATTGTAAGGTGGATAATGAACTGGTTAAAGGGGAGACTACAACGGGTCATACTGAAAGGTGACCTGTCAGGCTGGAATGAGGTTCCTCAGTGGAGTTCCTCAGGGATTGGTTTTGGGACCAATCTTTTTATTACTGACCTTGGCATAAAAAGTGGGAATGTGCCAATAAAGTTTGCAGATGACACAAAGCTGGGAGGTATTGCTAATACAGAGAAGGACTGGGATATCATACAGGAAGATCTGGATGACCTTGTAAACTGGAGTAATAGTAATAGAATGAAAATTTAATAGTGAAAAGTGCAAGGTCATGCATTTAGGGATTAATAACAAGAATGTTTGTTATAAGCTGGGGGACTCATCAGTTACAAGAAATAGAGGAGGACAAGGACCTCGGAGTATTGGTTGATCACAGGATGACTATGAACCGCCTATGTGATATGGCCGTGAAAAAAGCTAATGCGGTCTTGGGATGCATCAGGTGAGGTATTTCCAGTAAAGATAAGGAGGTGTTAGTACCGTTATACAAAGCACTGGTGAGACCTCATCTGGAATAGTGTGTGCAGTTCTGGTCTCCCATGTTTAAGAAAGATGAATTCAAACTGGAACAGAGAAGAGCTACTAGGATGATCTGAGGAATGGAAAACCTGTCTTATGAAAGGAGACTCAAAGAGCTTGGCTTGTTTAGCCTAACCAAAAGAAGGCTGTGGGGAGATATGATTGCTCTCTACAAATATATCAGAGGAATAAATACTAGGGAGGGAGAGGAATTTTTTAAGCTCAGTACCAATGTGGACACAAGAACAAATGGATATAAACTGGACATTAGGAAGTTTAGACTGGAAATTAGATGAAGGTTTCTAACCATTAGAGGAGTGAAGTTCTGGAACAGCCTTCCAAAGGGAGTAGTGGGGGCAAAAGACATCTGGCTTCAAGACTAAGCTCGATAAGTTTATGGAGGGAATGGTATGGTGGGATAGCCTAATTTTGGCAATTAATTGTACAAATGGATTGAATGTACCCAGTCCTTAAGAGAAAACTGTCTACCTTCTACAAATTCGTTCCAAGATCACAGTGAAGACATGCTACTTGATGTATCTTGAGCAGAAGAGCCCAAGTGATTGTTCCTGTGCTATTGCAACAAGCAGTCCTGGCTGTGGTTCATGAAAGACATTTGGGAGTTACGAAGATGAAGTAACTTCTGCATAGTTCTGCTTGGTGGCCAGGACTGCATTCAGATATTAAGGAATGCTCAGCCGCTCCTCAGGTCCCTTTGAAACTGGTAGTCATAGGCAGACCATGGCAGACAATTACAGTGGATATTACTGACCCCTAGATCGCACTGCATGGCTACACACTATTGACTTTTGTAGACTATTACTTGTGTTATCCCTTTGCATTTAATTTCACAAGGCATGTCAAGTGATTTCTTTCCCAACCACTTTATTCACTATGTTTGTTTTGGATAATAGGACACTTTTTGTACCAAGAGTTTGAAAACTTCCTGATTAGTATTGGTAAAATAGGTTATAAATCTGCTGTGTGCCATCCCCAAGAAATTGGGATAGTGGAGAAAGACCGCATAGGACTCTGAAGAAGTGGATATCTTGCATAGTGGCAAAAACATTGAGATACACCTTTCCATATGGCATTAAGTCATGCTTATATAATATTGAGTACATTTGATAGGATAGGGTTTCTCCAACACTTTCATCAGGTCTATCTTCCACCAACCTATATGTTCATACTGATGGAAAAGATTCATCCAACCCTGTTGCAATGCTCAAAACTTACTGATGTGACTAGGAAACATGCAAGTTTCAACAAGTGCATCCATACAAAACTCAATGCATGCTTATCCTGGCCAAGCAGCATGTGTTGGGTGAGGGTCTGGATGTGTTTGATACTCGTGGTGTGATCTTGCAGGCTATGGATAGTGGTGAATGCGTTTAGCACAGTGAGAATGCATTGCTAACCATAGAAATATACTGCCTACTGAACGGGGAACAGATAGGGAAGAGGATGCTCTGTCTGCGTATGGTGAATTCATGTAGCCAGTTGGGGAAGTTGCACTATAGAAACAGCATCCACACTCTGAGCAGAATCAGTCTCCATCCAGGTATCACTGAACTTTTGGGGAAAGGAAGGAAATTGTGATGAGCAGGAATCTTCCGCAACACACACCAGTCCTCTTCTATGTCCTGCTTCCTGAACTCAGTGTTCCTGTTCCGTTGTAAGAAGAAAAGGGTGTGTATGTGTGTGCGTGCGTGCATAGCATTGGGTGTGTGCAGCTATGAAGAGCCTGCTTCTAGACAGGTGCACTTTGGAAGGTCATGTTTTGTTCATACTGTTGTTAACCTAAACTGTTCAAGGTTATCACATGTTTTGATTGACAACCTACTGAATATCTTGCTTCATTTTGTTTGTGTTTTGGGATTGCTCTTCTATCAAAGTGTAATGTCTGTGAAAGTTAACTGGAAAGGAGTTTTCTTCTTGACATCAACTTGCCTTATTGTTTAGATGAGCTAGGTTTTGTTTTTGGCTCCTCCCACTGAGCTATGGGTTTGCTTATAGAAGAACCATTATGGACATTAGGGTTGATTAGAAAGATATCTGTATTCACATCTAAACCCACAGAAGTCCTGCAGCATCCAAAAGGAAGTGGTCAGACAAAGATCAAAGGGGGAGGGAACCTTCTAGAAATAATATTTTGTGTTTTTGTCTAACTTCTATGTATACTGTGAACATAAAATAGTCAGGAATAAGGTGATCTGGCAGAGCTGTGAGGGCAAGCTTTTAAAAGCAACTTTTTACAGAAACTTACACCTGATTATACTGGTACAAGCATACACCAGATATGCAACATAGATAATCCAACAATAAATGTGAAGAGATAAATGGTCAGAATATAGCCCTTTATGAATTTCCAATTCTTATCTTATCTCCTACCTACAAGTGTAATTGGACCAGTATTCTGACTTTAGAGGCACTAGGAGACCAGTGTAGATATGAGAAGCTCAGGCAAGCAATAAAAAATTTAGCATGACACTTACATTGTAGGACCTGCACCTCTACAGGATCCATATAATTTGCATCTGTTGCTGATAGTGGTCTTTTCAGTTTAGGTATCTAGTTTAAGGATCAGTAGACAATTAACAATTGATAACCAGATCAAATAGCTCACTTGATATCTCTGTCTGAGGCATATTCCCACACTGTCACTGGTTCAGTTCACTCTCAGCTACACTGAACAATAACTCTAAATCAAAACAGAGGCAGCTGCACTAACAAATGTGACTAAGGTAAGGGCCTTAGTGCTGCTAAACATTTATTGGATACATTTCCTCTAACTTGGAAATCTTCTAACACAAACATAGAAGCAATGATTAAAACTAGATCTACCCCATTAAGAGTGAATGCATTGCTGCTTAAATGGATTTTAATAATTGAGAAGGGAAAATTTTATCAATGTACCCTGAAACCTTGTAAGAATGAAATGTGTAGAGATGGAATCTTATTTTAGCATGACGTTCTTATGTCAGTGTGATTAAGATGACTTTTGACCTTGTTTTTCATCCCATGCAATTCTCATGATGGTTCTTTCATTTATTTCAGTGCAACATGCTAGGTAAGAAAGCAGCCCTGGGAAGCAATGACAGAGCTCAGGCTCTCCACTATAGCAATTGTTGTGGGCACAAATCAAAGGAAATCTGTATGTATCAGACACAGAGGGAAGGTTCACAAAAGTGATTATTTGCCATTGTGATTAATGAGGCTAATGAGTGGTAGCACCCAGTAAAAGTATAAGAAAAAAAAATACTGTAACGGTTAGTACATGTATCTCTTCTACTGGACAGAAATCAGAACTATGCAGCCGTGACCCGTTGGCACTATACAGCTAACACTTGAGAAATTCTCCTTTAGTTCAAGTGGTAGGGACCTGTGTTTTTGGAGAAGAATGGCTCAAGTATTGCTCATGGCAAAAGTTAAAAAGAAACCATGAGTCAGACTCCCCTCCTCAGGTATCATGAACTTGGCCCCAAAATTGTGTATTTAAGATAACTCAAAAGAATACATCATGCTTTTGGTTTTGAAGTCCCTCTGCCCATCCCAGCATGTGTGTGGAGCAATTGCACTGTTGCCAACTCTCTCAGACTTACAAATTAATGTGACTTTGGCCTCTGCTGCAAGGAGCACTTGCTGGAAGACCAAATAGAATCAAATTACACAAATTTGTATCAAATGCTGCCTGATGGTGCTGAGCTCCCAGCTTCTCCCCAAGTCCCAAATGCTAATGGTGCCTACCAACCCCACATGTGGATCATTCCCCACCCCAAACCCCTACATCAACTTTGACCCCAGCCATAAATACATGAATTCTGCCCTTCCATCTCACACCTGCCTGTTGGGCATTAGTACACCTCTGCTTCTCCTGCAGCTCCAGGGGTTCTTCCTCTCCCCAGCCTGATAGTGCTGAACAGCTTTAGATGTCTGTTTTCTATGTTCCCATGCCTGGGGGAGCAGGTCCAGGGATTCTCACCTCCTCCCTTTCCCTATCTGGTGTTGCAGGGAGGGAAAAGGGAGTGGGGAGGAGAAGAGACTAGTCTGATTCATATTTCACAGCTGGGGAGGAGGGAGAAGAGCTGGGTTCTTTCTGCTCCCATCTTTTGAAAATGGTATTGGCTGCTCTTTCTCCATCTCCTCAACAAAAGACTCCTCATGGGGAGAGTTCTGCCTGCTTCCTGCCACAGCTGTGAGTGTCTGCTGTTACCCAGGAGACAGGAAAATGGGGAAGGCAGCCAATGGATGAGTCTTTTCCCATGGGCAAGGCTGAAAGTCTCATGTCACTCTGAAGCACAATCTAGCAAATATTGCATTGCTGCTGAAATATGGCAACACTGGAGTACTACCCCATCTATTCCTATGAAGTTCTGAACAGTCCTGTGTTCAACACTAGAGAAATTCTGTTTAGAAAACTTCCAAAAATATTTGTTTTGCAAAATAAAATAGTTTCAATTTTGGCCTTTTAAATGATGCAATACATAATAATAATAAAAAAAACTGTCTGAAAGTGGTAAAACATTTCATCATCATTGGAACTTTTCTGGTTTTCTTCCAAAACAAAAAAAAATATCTGGTGAAAAATTGACCTAATTTTGTGTGATGTATCAGTTTTGATGGAACTGCATATGCCAAAGTTTCTGATCAGGGCAGTGACAGCCATGACATACTGGATGACCACAGAATTTGTTACAATTAAAAGTACTACTGATGAAAAAAACCTGATGTGCAAATATTTTTGGACCAACAGAGCTAAATTCTGTTTGCTATACTAATGCCTTGTTTTACATGGCTTAAATTTTGCCTGCAATAACTGTCCTGACCATTTCATTACCCTAGCAAAATGAAAGCAAAAAACACCACACCATCCAACTACAAAGGGTGAAATTCACCCCTTATGTAAAGGGTTATGTACCACTAAAACAAAAAAATCCCAACCCACACACTCAACATAAGATTTAATTGGGACTTACTTAAATCTTGCACAGGCCTCTTGCTGGCCATCTTTGCAGTAGTTAGTATCATCCAAAGTGCATACAAGTTTCTGTTTTCCAAGCAGGCATAAAAATCACCTAGTTCCCATAACTCCCGCTGGGTGCTGTTACTGAACCCCCTGGTTTGTACTCATCTCTTTAACACCACATATTAGACATTTTATAGCCAATTAAGGGGCATACATATTCTTGTGACTTCGCGTATGTTTAATACCACATAGGTAGTTATCAGCCAGTGCACTGGCTAGTTATGCATCTGAAGTAATAAGCTAGTATTTTCTGCAACTGGGGCAAATCTTGATCTCAGTGCCTGACTCCAGTAGCTACATGGGACTCTGGGCAAATGTGTGCTAAAGCAGAGGGAGAACGCTTGCTTCACCAAGGCTGCGGAGCAGCTCCAAAGTCATCCAATGGCTGGGCGGAACAGCATCTGAAAATATTTAATGCTGCTACCCTGCATTGGATCTCCATTCCTGACCCTATATTCTTCACTCACCTCCACAACCAGCCTTACCCACATGCACTGGAAGTGCAACTGGTTCCATTGCTCTCCACTCCCCAGTCATGAAGGAGAAAGGCCTCTTATTGCTCTAACACCTTTTCATAGGATTCATATTGGGGTATCACAAAACTCACTAAACAAACTGAAAATACAGGTATTAACAGCCCTCACAAGTTGTCCTATTTTCTTGCTTCCATGGCTTGCCACCTTCAAATATTTTCCATATTGGTGCCAGTGGCACCAGCTGGGTGTTTCTCATGTTACTGCTGAGACTCAAGAAGGAGAAGAGGTATGGATAGTACATGAAAGAAACACAAGGCAGCACTAACCACAGACCTCTTAACAAGAGTATTCTACAGAATGATGTATTCATTAAGTAAGGGCTGGAATATGCCTTTAAAGCACTGTCCCTTGTGTATGGGGATGGGGGGTGGTATTGAGAGAATTTCCAGAGCCCCCTGGTTGTATTAGAGGCAGAATATTTTGGGACATCCATTAAGGGATGCAGCATACTCTGTCTAGCCCACTCCCCACTGTCAAGCGAGTTAGTCTGATTACAGAGGCTACTAGGATGAGCTAACCTTACCTAGGCCTCACAAAGTCAACCCCCCCTCCCATGTGCCCATGAAATCCATTTCTACTTATGTCAAGATTGTAGTGTGACTGTACTGACATGTTGTCTATTCATTGCTACCATACATTTAATGTAGAAAGATTTATAAAATCTACATTCCCCCCCCTTCTCTCTTTGTGCCTTATTTTTTTCCCCAGGAGTTTTATTTATGTCTTGCTATTTTGACATTGTTACTAGGGAAGTATACGGCCATCATTTTTTAAAAATTCTTAAACAAGTCAATAAAAATAAAAAACTGTTTCCAGTTCTGAACCCCTGGAATAACAGAACTGCTGCTGCAAGACCTTGAGAGGATTGACCTACCCTCTGCTGAAGTACTGCTAGACGTCATGCTACTCAAGCTGTTCCAAATTAGGCTGCCCCTGCTGTGGCAGCAGTTCTAGCCTGCGTGCCTGACTAAGCTTCCAGAATGAATAGGTTTTAAATGAGCCACGTGGAAACGGTTAGGCCCTGAATTTGGGAAAAGAGGAGTGATGCAGGAATGCCAGGTCTGAATTGATCACCTCATTTAACTTATTACTATCCTGCAAAAAGACCAATCGTATTTCAAACCAAATTGCTGCCACTTCCATATGTTAGTTTGCCATTAATTTATCAGTCACCGATTTACAATACCTAGATGATGGTGAAGAAGATTTGGGCATGCTATTACCTACATTAAGGTGACCATCTCAGAAGAGGACTTTCAATGCAGTGAAAACCAGATATACCTCTTCTATTAAATTCCATTGACCTGGGATTATATCTCAGTCTCCTACAGCATAGCCTATTTTTGAGTGTGAACTCTCACCCCAGACATAGGCCCCATTTCCTATTTCCTTAGAGAAATCCATAACAACAGAAATCAATTCAGAAGAAGCCCAAGCTTGAACCCTTTGTAGCAGAGAGGCTCACACACTTTGGCCAGATAGGGCAGACATTTTTCTTGTTGTTAATTCATGTATGCTACAACTTGTTCGTACTGTCCATACATTTTCTGGGTAGGTGTATCCAATATGCTTGGACATTAGGTTGGAATAGTGCACCATCAGTTGTGATGAGACAGCCAGGACTCAGGCTCTCTCTTTGTTCAATAGAGACTGTTCTTTGGTGCTCTCTATAGCAGTACAATCAAAATTGTGAGTGTGGCCCGCTCTCTCTACTTTCACCTCTGCAATGACCTCCACCCCAGGCAATCCTTTCAAGGTTCTTAGTGTCACTTCTGACTCTCTTCTGGTGTGGCTAAAATTCTAAATGACATTCTAAGCCAATGATCACTTGAAAATGTCTAGAAAGTTGCCAAGTAGCAGCTTCTGTGCCCAACTTTTCCTTCCAAACCCAAACTTTGGCATCCTGGACCAAAACAATTTTTGCGTGGCTTGGCAGTAGTTCTTCAATGGTTGGCAGAGTACAGCATGACCACTTTAGAGCTCTATTAAGGTCTGTAGGATAGATTCACAACTTCAGCTCTCTCGGGTTTCTAACTGCCATCATACTGCTGCTCCAGTGAGCAGGCTCTGTGACTTTTTCCAAACACATTTTGTTCCAAAGGTTCTTTATATTTGTCCTGAGCTTTACCTTTGTGAGTGTTGGTATTATGTGACTGATTGTGACGCTCCCTGAGGGTACCCAGGGTTTTGAGGCACCTCTCTACCACTTTCCCTTAACATGAGGGAGCCTTGTCTGTGTTTGCAGGGGGTCAGCTTCCTGACACCCCTGTTCACAGGCAGCGCAAGCACTGTCCATGCAGACTCTGCTGTCCTCTAAAGGCAAGCAATAGAGACACTCCAACTCCTACTTCCTGCAAGCATCCCCCTGGAGTATCCAGCCCCTTTTCCACTGGACAGTCACAGACTAACCAGTCTCAAAAGGAACAGTACACCACAGCTTACTTCTTATACCTTAGACCAGCTCTATTTAACAGTTTTTAAGACATGTTTATAGTGAAAACAAGTTTTAATACATAACAGATTCAAAATGATAGCAAGTAGGATTAGTGGAAACAAAGGGTTACATATTAAATAATACAACATGCATGCTAGAGCTTAAACTTACTAACAAGATGCCCTCTTGTCAAATAGAGGGCTGCTTACCCAAAGTCCTTCTCACAGGAGTTTTCAACCAGGATGGCTGAGACCTTCCTTTCATGAGATCAAGCCTGCTGGCAACTTGCCTCCCCCAGATGAAGGAAGCCAGGGAGTCTTCCTGCACCTCCAGATATGTCAGACCAGTCCAGTAGTGCTAGATCGATTTTTATAGTGGGGGAGCTGAAGGCATAAACCATGTATTTGGGTTATTACTACTTCAAGCCAGGGGGTGCAGCAGCAACCCCAATGCCCCTAGTTCTAGCATGTTGTGAACATACAGCTAAGGGTAGCATAAAATCCCTCCTTTACCTGTAAAGGGTTAAGAAGATCAAATAACCTGGTTGGCAATTGACCAAAAGGACAAATAAGGGGAAAAGCTACTTTCAAATCTGGGCAGGGGGGAGGTTTTTGCTTTATGCTCTGTGTGTGTTGTTCTCTCTGAGAAAGAGAGACCAAGCAAGTAATCCAGCTCCTACTGAAATGATACATCTAATATTACAGATAAATAGTAAGTAATAGCAAGGAAATGCATTAGAATATCTTTTGTTTTAGCTTGTGAATTTTCCCTATGCTAAGAGGGAAGTTTATTCTGGATTTTTGTAACTTTAAAGTTTTGCCTAGAGGGGAATCCTTTGTGTTTTACATCTTATTACCCTGTAAAATTACCTTCCATCCTGATTTTACAGAGGTGTTTCTTTTACTTTATAATACAGTTCTGTTTTTAAGAATCTGATTGTGTTTTTATGACACTAAAAACCCAAGGGTCTGGTCTGTGCTCACCTTGGTTACTTATTTGGTTGTTATATTATTCTCAAGCCTCCCCAGGAAAGGGGATGAAAGGGCTTGGGGGGATATTTTGGGGAAAACAGGAACTCCAAGTGGTCCTTTTCCTGAATCTTTGTCTAACTCACTTGGTGGTGGCAGCGATACCATCCCAGGGCAAGGAATTTGTGCCTTGAGGAAGTTTTTAAACTAAGCTGGTAGAATATAAACTTAGGGGGTCTTTCATGTGGGTTCCCACATCTGTGCTCCAGAGTTCAGAGTGGGGAGGGAATCCTGACATAGCACCTATGGAGCAGTCCTTGCTTCTTCAGCTTATAGGGCTCCCCCCTCCTTTGTGTAGCTCTGTCAATTTTCCTTCTGCAGTCCCTTCATTAGCATTTGACTTAGTATGCAAATAGACTTCTATTGTAAGACAATACACAATGGTCAGCTAGAGAGATAAGTGCCTCCCACCTCCTGTCTGGAGAAGTGTCTCAAGGCACACTACCTCTGGGTGACTTGCCTTTAACTACAAGGTCTCAAGAACATAATTTCCAGTATTTATACACACATATATCACCGTACATATCCGCAAATACACTTAGTAAAGATTATGAATAAAAATGCCATTTAAAAAAAAGCTAATCCCCCCTCCAGCTGTTTGAAAGTCACTATATTTGTCTCACATTTTTAAAATACTTGATCAGTCAAAAGAGGTCATATCCTGGGGATTTTTTTCATTGTAATTAAAGCACTAGTTCCCCCAGTCATAGCAGCACAGAGGAGACAACTCTAGAGAGATCTACTCATCCCATTAGGAAGGGATCCTATGAAGGACTAGTACTCCTTGTCTCAGGATCAGCAGGGGACCCTTCCTGTGGACATAGATCTCTGTTGGGTGCAGGACTGGAGGATGCAGAGAGTTAGTTAGCATACATGCACATCCCTTACGCTGGGGAACTCAGCACAAGTGGCTGGTAAGAGCTCTAGCATCATAACCTACCTCCTGAGAATACCAAGGGATTTGTGGTTGAAAGGCAGAACCACTTCTGTTTCCTCTGAGCATCAAAGATCACCCTTCAATGGGCTGATACAAAGATAATTCTGTAACTTTGTGATAATGCTCTGGGTGTCCCTAACCCTGAGTGCTAGAAGCTGGAACTGGACGACAGGGGATAGACTGTTTGATAATTGAACTGTTCTATTCACTCCCTCTGAACCATCTGGTTCTGGTCACTGTTGGAAGACAGGATACTGGGCTTGCATTAGTCTGACCCCAGAATGGCCATTCTTATGTTCTTAAGAAGATCCTGAAGGAGTTCTCACCCCATCCTACAAGTCTTCTCATAAGAGAAAGCAATCAGGACCACAGGTTTGGGTTTTTGATATCTTAAAATGTATTGAATATACTCTCAAGTGTACACTCATTTCAGTGCCAAAGTTCTACGTTCCACTCAAATTTGATGCCCCTTTGCATTTGATGCCCTCTTGCTTTTATCATAAAAGAAATTAAAAAAAAACTGAGGTTGTAGAAGTATTCATTCCTTTAGTGTAAACAATTCTTACCTAATTTTAAGATTCCTGTATGAGTAAATTTTTTGGAATCCTGTTATCTTTTGCTTTTTATAGATCATAATATGAAGGAAGCCATGAACAGAGGAGGATTGAAATAACCATATTTATTAATTCTATGTCACACACACACTACTGCTCTGGCAGGGTTCTGGATAGCTTCTGTACCATAGTTTGTGTACCTTTTAGTGGACTCTGTTTTCTGTTCAGAGGGCTACTACTACCCAACTCCTATACAATACAGATACCTTGTTCTGGGTCTTTGTCACATTGTGTGTCACACACGAACCACATCAAGTACTAAGGCAATGTACTTTAAAACCCAGTTAGGTTTCATTCACATCTACTTCTTAACACCCCTGAACAGAAGGAGGGAGATACAATCTTGCTATAAGAAGTTGTATATATACACAAGTTTGTGTTTTTCCCCCATATGAACATAAAATACAGGGCCGGCTCTGGCTTTTTTGCCGCCCCAGGGAAAAACGCTGCCGGCCGCCCCCGCCCCTGCGGGGGGAGAGGGCGGCCGGAGCCCCGGGGGGAGGGCACCGGGAGGGGGAGGGCGGCGAGCCCGGCCGTGGCCCCGCTGTCCCTGGGGGCTGGAGCGCCGCGCCGCCCCCCTCCAGGTGCCGCCCCAAGCACAAGCTTGGTGGGCTGGTGCCTGGAGCCGGCCCTGATAAAATAGAAGTGTATTATTGAAACATACATTTAAAAATATACCTAGTTCCACAAGGGCAAGCTTCTTAACTTCAGTGACCTGCCTGCCAGAATACAACACAAACAGTAAAAGTCAGTAATCGTGGGTTTTTTTAAGCTATGAAGTACAATAAAAACAGGCCTCTGGCAGTTGGAAGTGTAAGAGCCAAAAAAATGCAAGCCAGTTTTCACAAGACACCTTGTTAACTAAACACTACTTTTGACAGGCAAACAGTGTTTTGTTAATAGACTGATTTGCTAAGTAATAAATCACAGAGGGCCTGATTTTCTTATCCCGATTCATTAAACTCAACCCTGTGCAGCACAAGTCTTATGCACCACTTGAATTCTGTGTAGGCCCTATTTTACATGACAGTTAAGTGGTGCTTATTCCTTGACTTTAGCAAAGCTTTTGACACGGTCTCCCAAAGTATTCTTGCCGGCAAGTTAAAGAAGTATGGGCTGGATGAATGGACTATAAGGTGGATAGAAAGCTGGATAGATCGTTGGGCTCAACAGGTAGTGATCAATGGCTCCATGTCTAGTTGGCAGCCGGTATCAAGCAGAGTTCCCCAAGGGTTGGTCCTAGGGCCAGTTTGGTTCAATATCTTCATTAATGATCTGGAGGATGGCATGGACTGCACTCTCAGCAAGTTTGCAGATGACACTAAACTGGAAGGAGTGTTAGATACGCTGGAGGGTAGGGATAGGATACAGAGGGACCTAGACAAATTAGAGGATTGGGCCAAAAGAAATCTAATGAGGTTCAACAAGACAAGTGCAGAGTCCTGCACTTAGGATGGAAGAATCTCATGCATTGCTACAGAGTAGGGACTGAATGGCTAGGCAGCAGTTCTGCAGAAAAGGACTTGGGGGTTACAGTGGACGAGAAGCTGGATATGAGTTGACAGTGTGCCCTTGTTGCCAAGAAGGCTAATGGCATTTTGGGCTGTATAAGTAGGGGCATTGTCAGCAGATTAAGGGATGTGATCATTCCCCTCTATTCGACATTGGTGAGGCCTCATCTGGAGAGCTGTGTCCAGTTTTGGGCCCCACACTATAAGAAGGATGTGGAAAAATTGGAAAAAGTCCAGCAGAGGGCAACAAAAATGATGAGGGGGCTGGAACACATGACTGAGGAGAGGCTGAGGGAACTGGGATTGTTTAGTCTGCAGAAGAGAAGAATGAGGGGGGATTTGATAGCTGCTTTCAACTACCTGAAAGGGGGTTCCAAAGAGGATGGATCTAGACTATTCTCAGTGGTACCAGATGACAGAACAAGGAGTAATGGTCTCAAGTTGCAGTGGGGGAGGTTTAGGTTGGATATTAGGAAACACTTTTTCACTAGGAGGGTGGTGAAGCAGTGAAATGGGTTACCTAGGGAGGTGGTGGAATCTCCTTCCTTAGAGGTTTTTAAGGTCAGGCTTGACAAAGCCCTGGCAGGTATGATTTAGTTGGGAATTGGTCCTGTTTTGAGCAGGGGGTTGGACAAGATGACCTCCTGAGGTCCTTTCCCACCCTGGTATTTTGTGATTCTACATGACAGTTAAGTGGTGCTTAGTGGTACTGGTCTACACTAGAGGGAGGGGAAATCGATCTAAGTTACACAACTTCAGCTACGTTATTCACATAGCCGAAGTCGACGTACATAGATCGACTTACCGTGGTGTCTTCACTGCAGTAAGTCGACTGCTGCCGCTCCCCCGTCGACTCTGCCTACGCCTCTCGCCGAGCTGGAGTACAGGAGTCGACGGGAGAGCGCTTGGAGTCGATTTATCGCATCTAAACTAGATGCGATAAATCGATTCCCGCTGGATCAATCGCTGCCCACTGATCTGGCCGGTAGTGAAGACATATTGGAAGCCTACTAAGATATTCTAATTTGACCTGAACAACAAAGACAAGGGGATTTTTCTGAATACTCTTTTAGAATATAAATATACTCATCTCTTTCAAAGCCATTATTTTTTTTAAACTTTTTCCACAATCAGACTTCTAAACATTTGCCCACTAGAAAAATTGTATTTGTTCAATTCCCCTGCCCCACCTTTCTTCCCCCCCCCAGTACAATTTTGCCACCCTTACTCACTTTGAGAAGCAATTTATGCAGCAAGTACTCCCACAATGGGCCCTGAATGGTGAAAAAAAAAAAAAAAAAAATCAAGGGAAGTTTTCCAGAAGGCAAGTAACCTTCCTCATTTTACCAGGAGTCTGCCAAAATTTAAGAAAGAATAGACTGATTAATGCTTTACATCTTGTATACTAGCCCCCCCCCCCCCCCCACACACACACCTGTTCAGAGGGGCAGCATCTTACACCAGATTTCCCTCAGATGTAAATGAGCACACAAGTGGCAAGGCAGTGGAGAATTAGACATTTTTACTATAAAAATAGAAACATTTTATATTCAGTAGAAGTACTCAGGAAATAGTAAGTAATGTCAACAAAAGCAGAAATGGCCAAGTAGTAACTAGCCAAGTAATAAGGACGTAGGTACAGCCCATAGCAGAGCATGTTGCTGAGACACAGCACCCCAAACACCAAAAGGCTTTCTTCCTCCGGAAGGCAGAATATTTAGGTTGCATGACTACTACTTTGCCCCACTGTTAACCTAGGCAACTCAGGGATTGATCTTGTAGAAATCACTTTTCAGTTGTCTTCAGAGTTTGTCTCGAGGCTGCTAACAAGCAACAACTGAGACAAATGGGAATACTTCAAGTTTAAGAGAGTGAGCAGTAGGGGCTAAGGATGGAGTAAGTGGCAGGTCCAAAGAAAGTGTTTAATTATTAAATTTAAGAGCCAATGCTACTGTCATTTATACCAGTTTTACTTTGGTATAAATCCACCAGGCCACATTCTCAACCAGCACAGGTAAGGAAAGGGGTGGAGAAAAAGGTGGCTCTAAGACACCTTTGGCAGCTTGGGTCTTTCGAGAGCCAGTTTGTCCTCTGACACGTGTAACACAGAGGGCTGCTCTAAATTCTGCTAATGGTCACCGGGGATTGCTTAAATGGAGCAGCATCTGGCTATGCCCACTTTCCCCAGCCATCTCCATGCTGAGGTATATGGGGGAGGAGTTGCATGGGGAGGGAAGGAGTGAGCTGTCAGTATGCCTCTGGGGAGCTGGGTCTGCTTACAGGGTTATGCAAAGGAACTAGAGGTGTGATAAGGCTCTGGCCCATTGAATTTAGTGGGACTAGAAATGCAGTGGAGGGGAAGTAGTAATACTCCCTTTGAAGTCACTGGAATGCATGATCAGGCCTTTAAAAGAAGGGCCAACTTATTAAGCATATTAAGAGACAACTCTTACATCTGAGGCAAAGGAACTCCATCAGTGTTCTCAAAAAATGTCATATTTCAGGCTATTTCTTTTACTACCCAATTCTGATTGGCCTAGGGTGACCATATGTCCCATTTTAACCCAGACAGTCTCTTTTTTAAGCCCTCCCCCCAACCATCCCAACTTTTTTGGCAAAATAGGGCATTTGTCCCATTTGCTCTTGCCAGCTGATCATCAGTTGTCAAGAGCCAACTGGACAAATGCCCAGTTTTGTCAAAAAGTGGGGTGCAATGGAACATGTGGGGGGCAAGCAGCAATGCCGGCCCATACGGGTGGGTAGCAGAGGGGCTCAGACCAGCCCTGCATGTGGGAAAAGAGGGAGGCCTCAAGCTGCATCCCTGCTGGCTGCCCACATGGGCTCTTGGGCCTGCCCCACATGTGGGGAGGATAGGGGCCCTTACACTAGCCCCATAGAGTGCCCGGTTTTCTCTTTGGGGAAACACGGTCCCCCCCAGATCTGCTAGTTACTTTAGGAAGACAGGGGCTGCTCCTTAGGGGCCCAATTGAAAGCACACTGCAATTATGATGAGTAGCCCCACAAACATTGGTGGGCTTTGGATCAGGTCAAGGTCTCCAGGTTCCAGGTCAGGTTCTCATAAAATATCTGGTTTGATAGATCTTCTGTACACCTGATGGATTGGTTCATTTCTTGTCATTCTTCCCAGTACATATTTGCCCAGAGGGCATTAAAAGTAAGCCAGCAGTGACTTGAGACTAGCTGTCAACCCGATCCCACCGCTTGTATTAATGGAAATCCCATATATATCCTTGTAGAAAAAGCAAAGTATTGTCATTTTCTTATTTCCATAGGAGAGGGGAAATGGCATGTTCTGTACAAGTGGCAATTGCCTTCATGCTAAAAGATTTCCCCAAAATACCTCCTTTTGCGTGAAAGTCCTCTTTATATTTAATTTTGTAACTATTTCACAGATAAGTTCATAATGTTAAGAGTTTGCATACTCAACATATTTCCCATGTCTATTTCTCTGTATACACTTCCATTTAACCTATCAGACACACATGCCCATTTGCTTTGGTGTCAAGTATTTCTAATAAGATGTGGGGCTGATGAGAGTCATGTGCACTGGCTGTAATTCCAACCTAGCCCATTGAGAAATTTGTCATGTGTTCTATGTATGTACTGTGTATACTAAGCTATATTTTAAACAGGGTTTTAAAAAATTTGAAGGGTTCTCTACTGGATCTGTCTCTCTTCTAGGTATGATGTTTCTTTTCCAGTCTCTCCACTTCCAAGAGTAGTTGTTATCTCAAGCCATTTGGCAAGCCAGCAACCTCTCTTGTATGTTGATATTAACTCTATTTACAGAAGGGCCAGTTTCTAAAGACCTCTCACTGTGAATCAGATTCAGGAGATCCAGGGTGGGTTTTTTTTTTTTTTTTGGCTTGTTATTTTAAAGAGAAGTTATTCTGAAAATAAACATCCTATCCCAGAGAAATTACTATTAAATAGCAGCCCCATTTATCAGTTGCCTCTACTGTTTGTGCCATTTCAGAATCTTTGCTTCTTGTAAAGTAAAGTTGATTTACCATAGCATTACAATTGTCCTATTTTGGTATTATAAAGGAATTTAAGACTATGCTGAAGGTCCTGTTGAAAGTATGAATAATGGAGAAGACTTATGAAGTTATATAATATAGAAATAGCAAGTATCATATGACTAGTTCTCCTAAGCATTATGGTAACAGAAATAAAAATAGTAGTAGTATAGAAGCCAAAATTCATTACTGGTCTAATTCCACTGAAGTCAATGGAGCTGTCAGCAGAGTATCTGAAACTTCCTCCAGTGCTATAAGCCACCTTTGTGCTCATGATACCCAGATTGTTGGGGGTGTTTTAGCTTACTCCCACTTTTACCTCTATGAGGACACATATTGCAAATATCACCAAATATTCACACTTCAAGTCGGAGTTGTTTCCCATATATTACAAACAAAACTGAAGACATGGCCAGCTTCAAAATTGCATAGCATGTGCCTAAAGAAAAATGGTAAAAAACATTTTAAAAGTGTGTCTCTCTCAATGATCCTTTCCCACCATCTAAAATAGTGACAAATAGTTCTCAACTATCCATTCCCATGTGGAGTAAAAGGGTCACTAGGTCTTTTCCTTTTTATCTAGGAGGGGGAGAAAGGATTGAACCTTCCTGCAAATCCAGCATAGGGAGATGCAGAAATACTCTGCAGAGTGGAGGATAATTAGAGGGCAGGACCAGGAGTGTAACCTGATGTCAGTGTTAGAGATGACAGGACTACCTTCACTGAATACCTTTACAAAAAAGGTCACATAAAAGCCTTGTCCAACAATCCATCAATACAGAAATAGCCTATAAGTATGGATCAGGTATGTATGTTCCTCTCCTCCCCTAACATTTACTTCAGTTTATAGTGATCACTCTTTGGAGAGATCCAAGTTATAATTATAGGGTTCTAATGTTTGGGGCTGGATGGTCACATCTTGTTCCCTTCGGGATGAGCAAGTACCTGTAGTTTGGAGAAGGAGGGGGTGAGGTAGAACTAGGTGTGCTTATGAAGCATCTTAGCTGTATTCTCTTCTGTGGCAAAGCTCACCAAATCAATTCAAGGAAATATAGTAGCAATAAGGCACCAAAAGGAGCAAATGCCACCTTTGCTGCCTTGTTGCTATGGTATTGCAGCTGTGTAGATATGGGTCTTGCAACCAAATCTCCCCCTCTGTTGCAATATACTTTCCTACAACAGATGGAAGTACTAGAAGTCACAAGTCTGCGAAAGAAAGCACATATTCCTTTAATGAATGCATAAAAATCTCTTTTTAAAAGTATCCTAAATTCTAGCATGCAACACTGAAGGCTGTTACATGCAATGTGAACATGAAGCTACACACCAGGGTAGCAGTGTCACAATACTTTAGACTTTATTTTATTTTAATACAAAGCTTTCTTTAATCTATAAATAGCCTTGCTGAATAGTCCTTCTGGATGGTTTTGTAATTGCAAGTCCATAGGAAGAAAAGTTATTGTAGCACTAAACTCCACCTTAATCTTTTGTTGATCAATACCAAAAGCTGAAGAGTCTACTAGATCTTCAGTAACTCATTCATAGATTTCCAATATTTGTTTATAAACTGACTGAAGATAATTAACTGCATAAGAACAAACAATTTTATGAAGAATGGCAAATAAACTGAGAACCTGGTCCACTTCAATTTTCTGGATGCCTTTTTTAGCCATAGATTAGTCACTAAAATGTGGAGTGCAAGTAAACCATTTAAAACATTTGAGGAAATACTCATTATAAGTAGTTACACTGTTTCTTCAAACATTCACTTTTGACTGAAAACCAACTTGAAAAATTTCAGTCCAACGGGTTGCTTTTTAACTTAAAGGGAAAAAATGGAAATCTGACTATAAGGCCAAGGAAACAATTACTGCATCTTAACAGCAGATAACATTTAAATTGCAGTAGCCAATGTGCAATGGATTTTAAATTAAACACGTGAAGTCCAGTTCCCATTGATCTGCATATACAACCCCTATTAATGATTATGGGTATTGCACATGTGTGAGAGGTGAATAGTTATGACTATGATAAAGAAAAGATATAGTTGCAAAATGCAGAACTATTTAAAGTACATAAATGCCTTTCTCTAACAGCTGAGTGAGAGAAAGAGGGGGCTGCCTGACAGGTAAAGGTTCATTTCATGTGTTTTAACTAAACAAATTAAACAAGGTGGGTAGGGAAGTCTGTATTAAGTGAATGCCTCTGAGAAGGTTAAGGGATATTCCCTGGGAGGAACAAAAACAAACAACCAACCCGTCTGAGTCTAGTTCACATTTACTATAGCATAATTTAAAGATCTTTAGAATAGCCCATGGCCACATAGGTTAGAAGTCCACACTTTAGCCTTTAGAACATGTTTGCATGATCAGGTTCTTAGTTTCATGCAAAGCTCACCAAAATCAATGAGTTTTTTCCCATTGACTTCAGTGATTTTGGATTAGGCCTTCAGACCTTGATCCAGCAAAGCACTTAAAGAAGCTCCACTGTATGGCCTTAAATTATGTATTCGAAAAGAAACAGTGATATATGGGCCAAATCTCAGTTCTTATTCAGGTAAAACACCAATATTAGAAACTATAAGTATAAATGAAATGCTATTTAGTAAACATAGAACAGACATATAAACAATAAACAGTTTATTCTATATTAATAGAGCCAGGGTGGGTTCAAAGGTTCTCACAGATCAATATATGGGTGTGATGTGGAAATGGAAAGTGGGTTTTGAATGTGCCTGAATAACTGTGTTACTGATCAGATGGCTAGTTAATGAGTGACATTATAACAAGGTCTGTTTATAAAACCTTGAAAAGTGAAACTCCCTGACACCAAACATGGAAGCCATTGTATTAAATACTGTAGTGGAGTCAGTGAGAAGGAAAATATTTTTAGTGTTAGAGTTGAATACTTTTAGTTTAATACAAATGATGAGAAAATAGAACGAGTGGGATTCTTTTCAATCTTGATGCAGTGCAGAATATGGATAGGTACTTAATGCTAGAGAGTGAATGATAA
Organism: Malaclemys terrapin pileata; assembly: GCF_027887155.1. Classification (NCBI taxonomy): domain Eukaryota; kingdom Metazoa; phylum Chordata; order Testudines; family Emydidae; genus Malaclemys; species Malaclemys terrapin. The sequence continues at coordinate 99,136,877 of NC_071509.1, forward strand.
ACCTTGATATTTTTTTAAAAAAAGCAAACTAGGAGAAAGATAAAATTACATTACCAGAAAGAACAGTTAGAATAGTCACTGCGAATCAGGCTTTCCTTTGAGTTAGAAAGGTTACAGAAATGGTGAGTTGAAAAGTTACTTGCATCACCCTCATCCAAAGCCCTTGCGGTCAGTGGCAAGATTTCCATTAGTATTAATGGGAGCAAAATTGTGCCCCTAGTGGGTTAACTAAGTGGCATGGATAAACTGCTATCATTTTAAATGCATTGATGTATATTTCCCCCTCCCACCCTCCAAGATCTACAACCAATTTTAAAAAAGAAATCAAGATTAATTTTTTTCAGATCTAAAAGTCAATTGCTAACAAATTAAATGGAGCAAAAAAAATGTACAACTTTACATGGGTGTTGGGCTAGATTTAAAATTAAAAAAATAAAAAGCTCAGTTGCCAGTAGCTCCCATTTGGGTACCTAATTAATTGGCTAGGTTTGCAAAAGAGTTCCACTCCCAGAAGTTCCCACTGGAACTCAACTGGAATTGCAGGGTGCTGAGAATTTTTGAAAACCTGACCTTTAAAAAGTTAAAGGGCAAAACCCTGTACTCCATTACACCCAGACTATCCATTGATTTCCATAGGATTGTCTAGGTGTTTAGAGGACAGAATATGCCCTACAGTTCCTAGTAGTAGTCCTGTTTCTCTGTATGCATAATGGTTTACTTAAGCCATGTTGGCTTACCTTAATGCATCAATTTAATATATTTATGTCAGAACATCAGCTGTGTGAGAGCTTAGGATAGCACTGAAGTACCTACAAAAGGCATTAAAGCATAACTAATTAGCTCCTGCAGGTTATAGTTCTTGAATCATTAACCTGTTGGAGAAAGCCATTACAAGGTCAGATAGGCCTTGCTCTGCATTAGAGCAGTACAAAAGAACAAAGCTGCCTTTTCTTAAGTATTTGGCAGTATCAGTAGAAAACCTATCCTCCCCCAACCACAAAATGCAACTGATGTCAGGCTTAGCCTAAATATAGACCTTAGATTACATTCCTATCCTGATTTTAAATATCCCAAAATCAAAATGATTGATAGATAAAAATAGATATAAAGCCTTATTAATTGGTCTAGTTAAGGGAAAAAAAAAAAAAAAAGAAAATGTCTCAATCTTTGTCCTCACTGTTAAAGACCAATATTGAATTAGATTGGGCTTGTTTTCCTCAAGACAGACATTCAGCCAGAGGATCTACGCTTTGAGAAGTACTCTTATGGAAAAGGTAAATTGAACATCTGATTAGCATTTAGTTTTTTGAGGGAATATTGATGTTACTCTAAACAAACCAAAATGATGCCAGCTAGAGTTAGAGGAAATATAAAAGGCACAGACTATCTAACAGATCATATCTATCCAGTTGCAAGTCTCTACTGAAACAAGGTAAATTTAATGTCCCCCCCCGAACTTACAAACTCCTGTGTAACTGAGTTCACTCATCACTAGGCAACCCCTCATGGCCAGGCATGGCACTGTAGTTCCCTCATGGCACTTGTATCCCCTATCAATGGTCACTCCATCCAGGCCACCATCTTAAGTTCAGCCTTTCTGGGGTCACAATTGTCCAAACAGAGAATCCAAAAATGTCTAACAGAAAACAATTCTTTCTACCCTCTCAGGGGCTCTTCCTCAATCTGTCTTTGGCTCAGCCTGAAGCCCCATCACTGGTCTCAATAACCCATTCTATGAGTTTGTATGCCCCTTCCTTGGGGCCAGTAGGGGAGCCCACTCCCACCCTTGATTCTGGGCTCAAGCCCAGGGCCCTGTGCTGAACAACTAAGTCTACTCCTTTACCTCTGCTGGCATTTTTCTGAGTCACTTCCTACCTCTTGTCTCAGCTTCCCTACTAGGTCTCCTGGTCACTTTGCTGATTAGTCAGGCTCTCTCTCAGGCCTCACTGGGAGAGCTTTATTTACTCTTGCCCTGCTAGGAATTCCTCACACAGCTTCCCTTCCTACCTAGCACTCCCTCCCACTCTTTCATAAGCTGGGCTTTATCACTAATTAAGCTTGCAGTAATGAGAACAAGAGCCAATCTTCTGCTCTTTATGGGGCATTTGAGTGATTCCCCTCAAGTGGGGCTTATTCTATAATTAGGATGGCTTAGCGCCAGAGGCTCTCTAGCCCACAGAGAAAGCCACCCTATTGCACCCTATGACCAGGAATTGGTACCTGATGTCTGTCTCATTCACCGACAGTTGTTACTGCTCAGGCTATAGTTAAAGTGCCAATAGGCAGAGAATAGCAGAAAAATACAGAACAAGAACCAATGTCTAGAAGTTAAACCAGACATTCAAAATGGAAATAAGGCAAACTTTTAATAGTGATGGTGGTTACACGTTGGAACAAGCTAGCAAGGGAAGTGAAGAATTCTCCAGCTCTTAAAGATTGCAGATCAAGACTGGATACTTTTCTGGAAGATATACTTTAGTCAAGCAAGTTATTGGACACATTACAGGAATGGGTGAAATTCTATGGTTTGTCTTATACAGATCAGTTGATTTAAAGGTCCCTTCTGAGGTTATGAATCTATTAAGCTTAGGTTTGTTTTTAAAGTTTGTCTTTACTGACTCTGATTAAAAGCTTCACAGTTACATTCAGTAGCTAGATAGCATTCTCAGTCTTTGTACAATACAAGCCTGCTTGAGGCTATGTCTAAACTGCAGCCAGAGGTGTGATTTGCAGCTTCTGTAGACATACTTCTACTAGCTTTAAATTGAGCTAGGTCACAAAAAACAACAAGGACATGGCAACATTGGCTTCAGCATGGGCTGCTACAAAAGTCCACCTGACCCTCTGGGTATGTACTTGCTTGTGCAGCCTGCACAGAAGCTAGCACTGCTATGTTCTCACTGCTATTTTTTTAGTGAGCTGGCTCATTTACATCAACATAGCCTTAAAATAAGTAAATAAAATAAAATCTTAGAATAAAGCCATTCTCAAACTGGCTTGCTTCTCCAACTACCACCCCATCTCTAAACTCATTCAGTTTACTGTTTACAGTTGCTATCTGGAGTTCCGCTTCTCCATCCTAGACCTCTCCAGCTGGCTTCTGCCTTTGCACTCCACAGAAACCACTCTCGCCAAAGTCGCTAATGATCTCTTCATAGCCGAAGCTTAGAACAAGTAACCCAATCCTCATGCTCTTTGACCTGTCAACTGCCTTTGATACCATTGATCACGCTCCTCCTCTTAAAAATTGTGTCCTTCCTTGGCTTCTGTGACTCTTATCCTCTTGTGGTTCTCCCCCTACCTTTCTAATTGTTCCTTCAGCATGTCCTTCAGTGGATCCTTCTCATCCCTGCTCCAACTTTTTTGTGGGACAACCACAGGGCTGTGTCCTTAGTGTCTTTTCTCTTCTCCTTCTACACCTTGAGATATTGGCAACTGTGCTTTTAAGGGCTGAGCTTCCCAGACACAGAATTTGGGTAGGGTGCTGTGAAGCTCAGACACTGAATGAAGCAGACCTCTCTGTCAGTCTCCTTGGCTCAAAGTGATTACTGAACACCACATGGTACAGAGAGTAAAACAAACTAAGAAAGTACTGAGTGGAAGAACAGACTAGTTAAAAACCACACCAGAGTCACAACTCTCTGGAAATGTGGAAGGTAACAACTGGAGAAGGTTTAAACAGTACTTCACTCTGTATCTGCAAGCAACAGTTAGCACCAAAAAAATGAACACCGCCAGAAGGTCACCTTATTTCTGACAATAGCTGGTTCAGAAGCATTTGGTGTGCAAACTGCCTGGAGTTTATTTAAAAACACTCTACTATAGGCTCAAACTAAATCTATATCCCTAATTAAAACAAAACAAAAAAACAACAGTAAGAGGATCAAATAAATTCCACCATGGCTAAACAGCAGAGTAGGAGAGATGATTAGAGGCAAAAACAGTAAGAGCATTTGTTTTTAACTACATCAGAAGCAGGAAGCCTGGAAAACTACTAATGGGGCCACAGGATGATTGATGTGATAACAAAGTATTGAAGGAAGACAAGGCTGTAGTGGAGAAGCTAAATGAATTCTTTGCATTTGTCTGAACTTCAGAGGATGTGGGGGAAATCCACACACCCAAGCCATTTGTTTTAGGTGATGAATCTGAAGAACTGTCCCAGATTGAGGTGTCAATGGACGAGTTTTGGAACAAACTGTTACATTTAACAATTATAGGTCACCAGGACCAGATGGAATTCACCCCAGAGTTCTGAAGGAACTCAGATGTGCAACTGAAGAACTACTAACTGTGGTATGTAACTTATCACTTAAATCAGCCTCTGTACCAGAAGACTGGCAAACAGCTAATGTAATACTGATTTTTAAAAGAGGCTCCAGAGGTGATCCTGAAAATTACAGGCCAGTAGACCCAACTTCAATACCAGGCAAACTGGTTGAAACTATAGTAAAGAACAGAATGATCAGAAACAGATGAACAAGATATGTTGGGGAAGAGTCAATCCAGCTTTTGCAAAAGGAAATCATGTCTCAGTCTATTAGAATTCTTTGAGTGGGTCAACAAATATGTGGACAATGGATCTGTCCTAGGACCTGTGCTGTTCAACATAATCCTAAATGATCTGGGAAAAGGTGTGAACAGCGAGGTGTCAAAATTTGCAGATAATACAAAATTACACAAAATATTTAAATCCAAATCTGACTGAAGAGTTACAAAGGGATCTTACAAAACTGGTTGACTGGGCAAAAAAATGGCAGATCAAATTCAATGTTGATATGTGCAAAGTAATGTACATTAGAAAAAAAATTATGACAACTATATATACAAAATGATGGGGTCTAAATCGAATGTTACCATGCAAGAAAGAGATCTTGAAGTCATTGGATAGTTCTCTGAAAACATCTATTCAATGTGCAGCAGCAGTCAACAAAATGCTAACAGAATGTTAGGAACATTATTAAATGGATAAATAAGACTAAATATATTGCCACTATATAAATCCACACTACACGCACACCTGGAATACTGCATGCAGTTCCAGTTGCTCCTCTCAATAAATAAACAAATAAAAATTATATATATATGGAGGCAGTTCTATACCACTAATCATTTTTGTTGCCCATCTCTGTACCTTTTCCAATTCTAATATATATAGGAAAAGGTACAGAGATGGGCAACAAAAATGATTAGGGGTATGGAACTGCTTCCATATAAGGAGATGTTAAAAGATGAATGGTTCAGCTTAAAAAAAAAAAAAAAAAAGAGGGAGAGAGATGACTAAGGGGGGAATAAGATAAAGTTCTATAAAATCATGACTGGTGTGGAGAAAGTGAATAGGAAAGTGTTATTTACCCCTTCCAATTACACAAAAACAAGAAGTCAGCCAAAGACATTCACAAACAGCATGTTTAAAATATAAGGAAGTACCAGTACTTCACACACCTCACAGTCAACCTTTGGAACTTGTTGCCAGGATGTTGTGAAGGCCAAAGTATAACTGAGTTCAAAAATGAATTAGATAAGTTCATGGAGGATAGACTGACCAATGGCTATTAGCTAAGATGGTCAGGGGTTCAACCCCATGCTCCAGGTGTCCCTAAAACTCCAACTTCCAGATGTTAGGACTGGGTGACGGGGTGGATCATTCAATTTCCCTGTTCTCTTCATTCCCTCTGAAGCATCTGGCACTGAGGACTTTGAGAATACAAGATTCTCAGCTAGATGGACCATTGCTCTGATCCAGTATGGCCATTTTTTGTTCTTAAGAGCTTTCAGTTATCATAGGCAGAGGAGTCCATCTATGCTTACCACATAAAAATCAAACATGTGAAAGATGTTTTTAAACCAGAGAGTACAAGATGTTGCAACCACAGAAGGATTTCTGACTGATTTATGGCTGGCAAGTTAACCTTCCAACTTGGGGTGGGGAGATGTGGCAGCTCAATCCAGATAACAGACCAGATTGTTATTGGGATCTGGAACAAAAAAAACCCCCTCAGACTATTGGTAGACAATATACGTTAGACAAAGATATTAAAATTTGCCAAGCAGAGGAGGTCACCCTGAAGTTTATGGAGGGTGGACTCTGCTCTGGTACTATAGACATGATGTAGTATTTTGGATTCTCTAAGGAAAAAAAAAAGAAGAGAGACATGAGGCAGAAAGACACGTGGAGCTTAAAGTCAAAGTCCACCATAAACAGCACATAGACCTACCCAGACTGTGGTAACCAATGCAACCCAAGACAAGTACATGGGAAAAGATGCAAGAAATGCAATGCACTTTTCACACACCAGCATGGTTGAGAACTTTTTCTGTTTAGAATATCACCAGGTTGAATCATCACTGGGATTTGCAGTCAGTTACTGCTCAATTTTTAAGTTCTCAGACATTTTCAGTTTTTTTTACACTTTACAATTACACTTGTATGACAGACTATTACTTAGCTGCTTTTAAATTGGACACGGGTGCACAAGCCAATATGATGCCAGAAACAGTGCTATTAGCACTGACAGAAAAGCCACAAGGCAGTCTAAGGTAAATGAGTAAAATTCAGGGTTTACAGTGGTGGGCTTATCCCCACTCAAGGTATATGTGAATTAAACTTAAGGGTAAATAAATTAGAAAAGATACAATTTGAAATAGCATTAGGGAAGAGAACACTTTACTGAGTTAAAAAAATGTATTGATCCCTTGGTCTGCTCAAGAAAATGCACTCTTTGGAGAGGCAGGGGACTGAAACAATTGAGGAAGCATTTCAGGTCATCTTCCAGGGGATAGGCAAGCTCTCACAAGAGCATGGAACAGAGCTGAAAAAGCCCATCTGTTCCACAATTCACACCCCTCATGTAAACAACGGCTAAAAGGAGGAGCTGGATAGGTTCATTCCTCTGGGACTCATAGAGCAAGAGGAAGAACCAACAAAGGGGGCTGCACTCATTGGTAATTGTAGAGAGAGAGAAAGAAAAAGGACAGAACTAATTACTTATGTAAAGACCCAAAAACATTCAATAAGTATGTAAAAAGTGAACATTTCCCACTACCTACAAGGTGAAGATTTTTTGGGGGGAGATGGCTGATGTCAATTTTTTTTCCATGCTTGATGTATTAGCAGAGTTCAGGCAGATGCCCTTAGAAAGACAAGTCATTTGTACACATTCAACAGCCCCTCTGGGAAACATTTTTTCTGCAGTTTGCTATTTGGGTTGTGTCTAATTTAGTTGGCAGAACCAGAAACCTGAGAGTGGTGCTGTGCAAAGACGTTGAATGGACATGGGATACAAATCTTCATAAAGAGTTTGAGAAACTTAAGGAGTTAAATATAGAGGCCTCAGTCCTGAGGTACTGTGACAGTAAGTGCAAATATAAGCTATCCACGGATGCCTCCGAGGAGGCTATAGTCTACAGTCCTCTTAACAATATGGTCAAAACTGGAGACCAATGGCTTATGTGTCATGAGTTCTAACAAAAATTAAGCATCAACGTGCTCAAATCAAGAAGGATGAAATTGAACTTAGATCTCCAGTGCCTTAACTACAAACCATCCTGCCTCTGTGCTGTTTAGATTAATAATATAGATGACCCACTATTGAACCAACTGGGAAAATACCAAGAATTATTGTGCAGTGTGGATGTGTATTGTTAGTGTTTGTTTGTTGGATGGGGCATTGCATGTTATCTTGTGCGCTGTACATGCCTGTGATCATTCTGGCAGGATTTTTATTGACAGTTAGAAATTTTTTGGATAAACTGTTACCTCTGTGGTTGCATTTCAGGCTGTGGTATATAAATGCAGCCAGCCTCAACTAAAGTTTGACCTCATTGCCTACTTTTAAAGAGATGCTGATGGGACAAATGTAAGCAAGACAAGATTTTAAATTTAAGTCACACATTTTTTGATTTTTGTTGAGTTTTAATACATAAAAGATTCAGAAGTATGTTTCAGCACTGTCCACAGGGACAATATCTGATATTTTAGTTTCTATCAGAAACCCACTAGGACTCTACTACAGTTCAAAGATTAAATTACAGAGATGTATTCATACTTGCTCATGAAAATAAGATGAAATATATTTCAAATGAATTGCATTACAAACAATATTGCTGAACACTTTACTACTGTAATATAACAACAGTTTTAGAATGGAGCATATAAAATGGACCAAAGAACAAATATAAAACCAGTATAGCTAACACAGTATTGTGAATGAGGTACTTTTGGCATACTGGATTTCAGCTTTACTTGAAAAATCTCATATGGATCTCACACTTCTGTTACAACAGAATGCAGTGCCTAGACAAATAGCAGCATGCTAGGAAGTTAATCTGTGCTCTGTAACATCAACTTGTGCTACAGCTAGCCTGATCTATCACATTACTCTGTTTACCTTGACTTATTGTTAGAATCACTTTTCTGTTGTGGAAACTACAGGCAGCTCTCACGTTTGACATTCTTTAATAAATAAGCAAGTATTAACTCTACATATAATCAGACTTCCACATCCAAGCCTTTTTTAGAACACTGAAAACAAAGAGCCATAACATAAATCAGGGCTGCCTAGAGGATTCAGGGGGCCTGGGGCAAAGCAATTTCGGGGGCCCCTTCCATTAAAAAAAAGTTGCAATACTATAGAGTACTATATTCTCATGGGGGCCCCTTCGGGGCCCAGGGCCTGGGGCAAATTGCCCCACTTGCCGCCCCTCTCTGGGCAGCCCTGGCATAAATCAAAATGTGCTAGCAACATATAATGCTAAGGATATACATCTAGTATGCCTTGTGTTTGAATTTAATAAAACAAAACATGATGTCAAATAATCAATTAAGTTGAACTTTTATTTAAGTAAGACAATTAATCAATACTTAATACAACACTATATAGAAAGGAAAAATATGCATACCAATCTGAGACTGAAGAAGCAATGGCAGCTTACTTCAGTTCAACTTCCCAAACTAACTTCCTAAAACTCATCTTTTGTATACTGGTTTAGAACAAAGAAAATACTTTCCTATCCTTTGATTTTTATTTTGAATCAGTAGGACAGTGACATTTGTAACTAATTTATCATGTCTGAGACCATCTGAAGCCATAATTAGCTCTTAATAACTTATATATATAATCAATACATTACTCAATGGTTTGCCATTACATTGATTATAGAACACATCTGCTATACCAATTGTTCCCTGCCCCTTTTGTTAATTAATATTTTATCAGTTATATTGCATTTATGATAATAAGCATCTGCTAGAATAATTTCTGATAAGCTAAAAGCATCTCTCAATAGATCATTATCTTACCAATCATACGAAATACCTGCCTCTTATAAGTTACAAGTGTCCCCTTTCTGTCTATCTGATTCAGCATTACACTCCATCTGCTTTGTGCTGCTCTGGTGATCTGAAGCAGGACTAAACCAAGCTTAACTACCTGGTTAAAATGGATTTATGGCTGCTTTACTTCATTGCAGTGGCACAAGGCAGATGGGGGTAATTTGGCCTGGGCTATTTAGGGTCACATTCTGCCAGCAGTTACATCCTTATAACTCTGTTCAGTGAAGTTGCACAGGTGTAATTAAGGGCAAAATTTGTCTTTAGCACCCAATAATTTGTTAATATTTCTTTATACATTATATGTTCAATATCTAGTATACAACCCTTTCTGAGATTCATCCGGTCATTAAATTGATGAGTTATGCATTAGTACTGACTTACACTGGTACTTGCTTAGACTTAGAGCCTGTTTCTGAGCTGTGGTTTAGTGTTCATGGACACTAGGCCAAATTCTGTGCTAAATTACAGCTATGCTACCACCTTAAGCTTATTCATCATTCGGTGGAGTTACCTGTTTTAGTGAGGGCAGAATTTGGCCTACTTTGTGTGATGAATTATATTCCAGTTCAGAATTCCCCAAAACTTGTTATACTATTGAGACCTCTAACATTCCAGTCCAGGGGAGTTCCTGAGAATGTACGGTATTCTGTATTCTCAACGCAGGGCTCACCCTATCATCTATCTCTGATAATCTTGCCCTGCCTGTGAGTTCCTCACCGAAGTCCCATGTTTCACTTTTATAGTCCTACACCTGCCATGATCGACACCATGGCTTCCAAAAGGCATCCCATTGGAGAGGCAGCAAACAATCTTTCCAGATATACAAGTCAAACGTTCCCTCGGGACAAACCCACCCTAAGGTAACATTCTTTGGAAAAACTCGCAAATCTCTTCTTAGACTACTAAACCATAATGAATGTGTCATAACTACCTTACAAACACACACACATACACATATATACATACACATGAACTTTCATTTGATACATGGTCTATATTTGTTAAAATATTTTTCAGAAAACCAAGTTTTGCTGAGAATAAATTATACATATCTCATTTACATTATTCCTGCTTAAGGAGAAGTCTGCAGAGTAGTATTGTCATAAGAACATAAGAACAGCTGTACTGGGCCAGACCAAAGGTCCATCCAACCTAGTATTCTGTCTTCTGACAGGGACAAATGCCCCAGAGGGAATGAACAGAACAGACAATCATCAAGTGATCCATTCCCTGTTGCCCATTCCCAGCTTCTGGCAAACAGAGGCTAGGGATACCATCCCTGCCCATCCTGACTAATAGCTATTGATGGACATATCCTCCATGAATTTATCTAGTTCTTTTTTGAACCCTGACATAGTCTTGGCACAACATCCTCTGGCAAAGAGTTCCACAGGTTTAATGTGTGTTATGTGAAGAAATACTTCCTTTTGTTTGTTTTAAACCTGCTGCCTATTAATTTCATTTGGTGGCCCCTAGTTCTTTTGTTATGAGCAGGAGTAAATAGCACTTCCTTATTTACTTCCTCCACACCAGTCATGATTTTATAGACCTCTCTCATATCCCACCTTAGTTGTCATTTAATTCCTTGATTCCTTCTAGACTCTGCATACTCTGCCATACATACAGAAGGCCAGATTATGACCAATGTATATTTGTGAATTCAATGGATCAAAATGAGGACCTAGTGTAAGCATGAATAAGGCCACCACTTCAATGAAGTTGAAGCCACTTAAACTAGATCTGAGTCTAGTCAGTAGGGATACACAGGGGTAAATGAGGGAAGAATTTGGCCCACCTACTGTAAATAGTATGAGCTGACACTCAAGGCCATCGCAGATTTCAGGCTCTTCCCTGATTTAGCAATGTTACCTAAGGGTGAACATGTCAAGCATGAAGATTTAAAGGGAACCGTCTATACCAAGCACATTATTACAGCATTAATAAGAAGAATTGAAATATTTGCACTGCTCTTTCTTGGTCTTCAAAGTCAATTTCTCTATGCAAATGACTGGCAGAGTAGATGGGTTGGAAAGTTATTACATAACATCAGGAAGAAGCCATGAAACCTCACTGCTTGATGCCCTTTGAGTATAGCACAGGAAATTAGTATGATCAGCATGGGCCACCTTCAGATTCACTTGTTAATATTACATTCTCCACATAACATCACTGAAGAGGTAATGTCAACAACACTTTTTTTCTCCCAGCGCAAGAGATAATCTGAATAACTATTATTTCAGCAGGACACTGAGTAAGTTCACCCATGTGCAGAGAGCCAGCAGTACTGCACTATTTAAATTCACTGGTGCCCTATTTTAATTTCAGTCACTGAGAATAATTAAATTAGAATTGGTTCTGAGTCACAGTGTTTAAATTCTTATCCAAATTTCCCCAATGTTTATGGGGAAAAAGAGGGATTCGGTCGGATGTTTGGGTCCAGACCCTTCTTTCAATGTAGCCTAAATTATATATCTTAATAATTGACAGAGGAACCCTATAGTAAAACAAATTAAAACAGAAGTAAACAAAGGCAAGGTAGAAAGAAGACAGGGAAGAATAGTGAAACAGAGAAAACAGGAGAGAAGAAAAAAACAAGAAAAAGGAAAGTGGCAGAGATGATTATAATGTACCAGAAATAGGAGACAGAAAAGGAAGAAAAAAAAAAAAAAAGAAAAGACAACTGTTAGGTTACTTAATTTTATTTGATATATTTCTTTTTTGGGTGGAAAGCATGGAGTGGATATTTTCAACACTTATGTTAATACATTATAACCCATTCTGGATTTTATGATTAGATATCTCAAGGAAAAATCATAAAAATAATCTAAAACTCACACAAATACTTCTTTTGATAGGGTAACAAGCCTGGTGGATGGTGCAGGGAGGACAGTAGATGTGATATATCTCGACTTCAGTAGGCTTTTGATATTGTCTCATATGACCCTCTCATAAGCAAACTAAAGAAATACAGCTAGACAAACCTACTATAAAGAGGGTGCACAACTGGTCGGAAAACCATAATAGTAGTTATCATATATGTGACTCTGATAAGCCAGGTGCCAGCTCTGGCCAAACCCTAGGTGTCAGCTGAGAACCGACAAACTCGCAGCTGAAATCCAGGCCAATTCACTTTCGTATGAGTATAGATCAAAGTGATTGTTAAATGCATAAGAATGTGTTTGGTGTTTAAACTTCATGAAAACTAAAGAGATGCTGCATACATGGTTGTCACTTACCTGTATCCTGTTAGAATGTAATAGCAAACATTTACAGTGTATTTACACCTATAACTAAATAACCCATCAAACAAGAAAGAAGTCTTGTTAAAGTGTAATGCAAATGAAAAACTTTAACAGGGAAGAACTACTTGTGCATTTGAAGGCAAGTGGTCATTGCGTGTGATGATCAGAGATCAAAGACTTTAAATGCACTCTGCTCTCTCCACCATAAGAAAGACCCCACATGGGTAGTTACACTGTCAGCTTGTTTTCTATGAGAAGAAGTTATAAGTAAGGACACAAGGAAAAAATTTTCATGTCTGGATTGTTTGGATTCTAACTGGGCAGAATAACTTAATGAGAAGATGGGGATCCCCAGAGTTATTCTGGGTAGCTCTGAGACACTTTTCGGAAACTGGAAGATTACTACATCTCTGCTACATTTGGAATTATTGATTGTGACTCGCCTGTACATATATTTTTTTACCTGGTTTAACCTCTCCATAGTTCTCATTTTCTTAGTTAATAAACCTTTAGTTAGTTTACTATAGCAATGGCTACCAGGTTTGTCTTTGGTGGGAGATCTACGATACAAATTGACCTGAGTGCGTGACTGGTCTCTTGGGACTCAGCAAAACCTGGAATATTTGTGATTTTTGGTGTAAGTGACCAATTATCATATAGTTGAGCTTGCCTGAATTAGATGTGTCTGTGAGTGTGTATTCTCAAAAACTCATCTTGCTTGTCCTAAAAATCCTAACGCTGATTCTGGCCACTTCTTTAACAGAACATACTACATGAATTTTCATCATTAATAATTCCTACATACCCCCTTTCTACAACTATTGTTCTGCATCTTATTTGGATTATAAACTCGTTGGGGCAGGAATTGAGTGTGTGTGTGCAAATGGCTGGCCAAATTTTTTGCACTATATAAATTAATTGAGCCATTTGACTAGAAACTAAAAATATTGTAGACAAAGATGGATGACCGCAGGAATGGGCAAAACCCTCACCTCCTTTTATTAGATTTGCCCTCTCTCTCCACTTCTGAATTCACAAATCCCCAGGCTCCTACTACCCCTGCTATCCTTAGATATCCTCAACGAATTTGGGGTGAGGCATGCTGAGGGATGTAAAGGGGCCAGAATGCAACAGAGATTGCAGAGCTCTGAATGCTGTATTTTGGAAATTATGATATTTTTGTCACAGTCATTCAAATGATGTAGGTACAACATGTTATTTTATATTACAATCCCTTTGTTCAATTGTGCAACTACTTCATATGCATTTCAGATAAAATTTAAGAACACTGTCATATCTTCCTCCCTTTAACAATGATTATCTTGTAATGGTTTAACAATTCAGTATGTACTTTATCTACCCAGATGTTTCTTTTCTGGAACAGGGATTTATTTATTTATTTATTTTGCAGTGTTTGTTTTTACTTGCATTATTCTTACATCAGCAATGTCCTGGTGGCAATACATATTCATTGTTTTATGCTTACTCTGCTTTTGTCTTCATTGTGTTTGGGTCACTAGGTTTTCATCCTGCAATTTTTTTCATGCTGTATCTTGTCACAATAGTGAGTGAAGGGCAGCATTTCTGTTGCTGATGCCAGGTGTCAAATGGCAGTTGCAGGTATGCATCAGTGTAAAAAATACTGAATGCTGATAGGAAACACATAACTGCCTCACTGTTTGCAATGCCATGTGAGAGAGTGAGGCCTTGCCATCCATACTATCCATGTAGTACTCTTGTTGCTCTCCCTGTGCAATAAAAAAGACTTGTCTCATCCTGCTTGTTTAAGTATTCCATTACCAGGAAGTTGTCTATTGTGACTAAAACATGCTTTGCAAGGGTGAATGGAATTAAGTCCCTGAGGGCAGAGCACATCATCCTTAGTTCCAAGAAATAAACTGTTTCCCTTTTCTGAGCCAGACCACCTTTTCTTAGATGGCTTGATCACCTGGCAAACTCACCTTATGGTCAGGACATTTCTGTTTGCCTCACCTCTCTTGTGGTTCTCAGAACACCTGAGTTTGCCATCCTATCTTAAAAGGATCTGAGAACTGATTAGGATAATTGGATTTTGGCTGATATTTGCAGGACCAGCTCCAGAAGAAGGGGTAATAAGAAACTTTGTAGAGTTTCTTCATGTGCAGTCTGCCCATGTTAGGGCATTCCATTAAGGTTCATCAGATGTCAGACAGGCCCTTATGGTGACCTTTTCACTTCCAGATGGCCATAAGAAACTTCTGGTATTTCTCTAGGGAAACAAAGACTATATTGTATGGTGTCTTTCCATACCCTTAGCTAATGAATCCTCTGTACCAGGGTGGGAGCCAATTCAAAGATCGGCCTTGTTTGGCTATTTCAGTTAGGGGTCCAAATCAGGAGGAATGGAGACAGGCATATTTCTTGTTGTGTCAGTTGTGCTACCAGAACTTTTGTAAATAATTTTAGAGCTGTGGCCATGCCAAAAGGTTGGAGCTTTCAGTTGGTAGAAGCCAATATCATAAATGAAGTTGTAAAGGCATGGAGGTCACCCTGGCATGTGGTCAGGCAGAGCACTGGAGGGAAAACCTCAGTTTCCCCTTATCTGGGGTATAAGCAAGTCCAGACTGGCCTTTTTAGTATTAAAAAGAATACCCTCTTCATAGGATCTCATTTATTGAACAGAAAGGACAACACAGATATAAACAAAAGTTTCAGTCAGCTACTCCTCCGGAAGCTCTTCACCCTAGCCTAATAGGTCTTGTCTTGCTCCTCCAGGCCCACAGCACTCTGAGGCTGAATTACCTGCCTGGAGCCTGGCCCTCTGGTGGGCATTCCACTGACAGTGCATCTCTCTTTGTTGAGCCAGTCTCTAGTAGTTGTCCAGTAGGTGCTATATTCAGTTTTTTCTCCTGGGCTGTTCCAATCTTTTGCCTGGGAACACTTTCTCTCTGAGCCTGTTCCTTTATCTGTGAGCCTCTGCTCTCCAAGGAGATACCTCTAAGAGTAGCTTCCTAAATGGTTCCCCTGAGGATCCTCTCTCTTCAGAAGCTTCCTCTGTTCTGTGAATGACCCGCTCATAAACCTTTATTTGGTCCAGGTGCTCCTTACATAATTAACTGCTGCCCAACTACCTAGGCAATTAATTATCCACAGACGGATCTGGGTTGGTTCAATCTCCTTAACAGCCCCTGTAACAATAATGGAGGGACCATTTGTTAGATTAGACAGGTTTCATTGAGCTCTATAAATGAGTGGAAATCTGCTTGAGCAAGAGGTAGCTAAGGTAGATTTTAGAGTTTCCATTTTGAATCTATTCAGGAATTTAGGGAGAAACTTCAGACTCAATATGGCCTTACGCTCTCTGGATCTTTTTTGGTAGTATAAAGAATATTGGTCTCCACTTTGTTCCTCTGGAAGTACTGGTCTATGGCCCTTCCCATAGTGGTGGTCTAGGGCAGTGGTTCTCAAACTAGGGCCGCCGCTTGTTCTGGGAAAGCCCCTGGTGGGCCAGGCTGGTTTGTTTACCTGCTGCGTCCACAGGTTTGGCTGATCACGGCTCTCACTGGTCGCGGTTCACCGCTCCAGGCCAATCGGGGCTGCAGGAAGCGGCACGGGCCAAGAGACGTGCTGTCTGCCCTTCCTGCAGCCCCCATTGGCCTAGAGCGGTGAACTGCGACCAGTGGGAGCCATGATCAGCCGAACCTGCGGACGCGGCAGGTAAACAAACCGGCCTGGCCCGCCAGGGGCTTTCCTGGAACAAGCGGCGGCCCTAGTTTGAGAACCACTGGTCTAGGGCCTCTAACAAGACTACCTGTAGTTAGTCCTTATTGGAAACAACTGGGAGGTGGGCGGGCTTGTGCCCACCCACTTCTAAAGCCCCCTCCACCAGCCTAGCGGGAGGGACCACTGGACCCAGGAACCAACTAATCTCTGGAGACAACTAATGAAAAAACAGGGAGTGGAGTGACGGTCAAAGGTTCAAAATCAGGGTGCCGGATGGGGACACCGAGCAGAGGACCCCGGACAGCGCCCACTGCTCCTCAAAGGTGTCAAGGGAGCCAGCGGACGCTGCCCAGTGGAACTCTGCCCGGAGACGTGAGACCAGGGAGGTACGGAAATAGCCCCACAGTCGCAGAGCACCCCCTCGTCCAACATCCTCTCCCTGGTATTGTAGATGGTGAGTTTGGCTAAAAGGAGGAGGTTGACGAGGAGGTCTTGCGACTTCGTGGGGCCACGGATAGGGTGTGCGTAAATGAACAGGTGTGGGGAAAAGTGCAGCCAGAACCTCAACAAAAGGTTGTTCTGGAGGAGCCAAAACAGGGGCTGCAACCTGGCACACTCGAGGTAGGCGTGCGCCAGGGTCTCCCTCACGCCGCAGAATGGGCAGGCCTCGGGAACAGGGGTGAATCGCGCCAGGTACACGCCCGTGCTCATGGCTCCGTGGAGGAGCCGCCAACTGATGTCCCCGGCGGGCCGTGGGACTAAGGTAGAATAAAGGCTGGCCCACCGGGGCTCCTCACCCTCCACAGGCAGTAAGTAGTCCCACCATTTGGTGTCGGGGCGGGACGCGAGGGTGAGGAGATGCAACGTGTGGAGCACGAGCGTGTACGGGTGGTCTCTGGGCGCAGTTCAGAACCGGACCGGCTGCAGGGCATGCAGCTGGCTCGGCGTATGGGAGCGGGGAAGCCAGGGGCGCTTGCGGAACAGGGGCCCGAGAAAAAGGTCCGGAGGGCCCGGGGTGAGGGGTGGGCGGGGAGAGCCCTCTCGCAGGGCCTGCCACAGGAAGCTGAGAGAAGGGGGCGACAAGGCAGCGCCCACCTCCTGGAGTACACGCAGAGGGGTCGAAAGGGTGGAGAGCCCCATGCACCGGCCAAGCGCATGGGGATCCACCCAGGAGGAGCCGCAGGGCCTGCCCTGTGCCCGCTACCCGGAGGAGCTGCCGAGCCTGCCTGGCGCCCGCTACCCGGAGGAGTTGCCGGACTTGCCGAACGACGCCTGGCCTGACGAACCCATGGTCCAAGATCCCCCCGAGGCTGACACCAGCCTGCAGGTAGGCCCAGAGGGGGAGTGTGGAAGTAGCCCGGGGGCAGCCGACCCGAGTCTGGCTGCAGCACTGCCAGAGCCTATGTCAGTGTGTTGCGGCCAGGATCCCCACTGACTAAGCAGAGGGCCTTCTGCCACTGCTAGGGCCCCCGGCTGGGACGCAGTGGAGGGGGAGGGCCTGCGTCCCCCCTGCCACCCAACCCATGGATGGCAGTCTCCCGCTCTCCCAGGCCTGTTGAGGCTTAGGGTATACTGTTGCTCAGCCCTGACTGAGGGCCTGAGCGCCTGTCCCAGCGTTTGTTGCCCCGCCCTGACCTAGGGCCGGGGCCTAAATACTTTATACTGTTGCTCAGCCCTGACTGAGGGCCTGAGCACCTGCCCCTGCGTTTGGTGCCCCGCCCTGACCTAGGGCCTGGGCCTAAATACTTTATACTGTTGCTCAGCCCTGACTGAGGGCCTGAGCACCTGCCCCCGCATTTGTTGCCCCGCCCTGACCTAGGGCCTGGGCCTAAATACTTTATGCTGTTGCTCAGCCCTGAGGGCCTGAGCACCTGTCCCAGCATTTGTTGCCCTGCCCTGACCTAGGGCCTGGGCTTAAATACCTT
The DNA here is from genome assembly GCF_027887155.1 of Malaclemys terrapin pileata. NCBI lineage: Eukaryota > Metazoa > Chordata > Testudines > Emydidae > Malaclemys > Malaclemys terrapin. The sequence goes on from NC_071509.1 coordinate 99,155,080, forward strand.
TTACTGTTGCTCAGCCCCGACTGAGGGTCTGAGCCCTGACATAACATCGGTGTCTGCCCAAAGGTAGGCTCGGGCTTATCGTGTCTCTCAGGACAGCAAGGACCGCCGGGGAAACCCTGCCGCCGGACAGAGTGCCCAGTCCCGGTGGGTAGTGAGTCGGTGTGGCTCCCCGTCGCCCCGGGGAGGGTCGAGCCCTGGCAAACTCTTGTATACTACCCTTTTTTTATATCAGTATCATCAAAACCCAGCCACACAATAACATATTATAAAATCACTCTCAGGACTTTTCATGTGGAGAGCTTTAAAAAGGATGTTATCACCATTTTACAATTGGGGAAGCAATTTGCAAACACAATAAAAGCCAAAGTTCATCAAGTAAATTATTTGTTGCAAATTGTTGAGCTTTAATGTTTATTTCCATGTTAATGATTAAATTAAATAAAAGTGTTGAAACTACCATAATCACATTGGCTGTTGGTGTATATTTTAATCACATATCAATGGATGTGAACTATCAGTAACACAGCATAGTTCTCTGGCTATTTGTGTACAAGCAAGCAAGCTTTAGGAGGTAGCTTTGGTGAAGGATTTGTGTAGCTTCCAGCTCTTGCTTCAGATGGAAACTTTAGTGGCCCTAGTGAAATATACAAATTCATTAGAAATTTGGGCATTTCAGCATGAGCATCATATCTTACTTGAACAGGATACTTATGGCCATTTCCATTCCATTTCACATCTGCGACCAGCTGTGTCATAGGTATGGCCAATGTAGTCTCATAGCACAGATGGGAAAACTCCTTGAAGTTCCTTGTGCTAACAATGAATAGCTGTGCTAAAAATGAATAGTTTCCACATCCCATGTCTATATGGACAGAGGAAGGTTTATATATTTTCATTATGTGATGCTTTTCCTGAAACAAAAACTTCGATACCTGCATTCACAACATTTTTTTCTGTGCTATGAATGTTTATGACTTCCTCCCTTTTAGATCCTTTATGCCTGGCACGATGATCAGACTGACATGTCTGATTACCATTTGGGAAGTGGTTACCATTTGAATACAACAAAACAGCCATCACCAGCCTTGTCCAGGGCATGCAGTTTAGTGGATAATTATATAAGCCTTTTATCTGGTCCTCTGACCACTTTTGTCCCCTTTCTTAGTTAATACTCACCACATAACATCTTCCTCAATTGCTCCTTACTTTCCTACTTTCATGGTTCATCATCTTCCTGGTCTCTCACTTCTCGCACTTCCCCACTTCCAGCTTCCTGATAGGAATATTCCTGCTCCTCTCCCTCCTCTGCTTCTATAGTGTTTGTTACTTTGTCACCACTAGTCTCAAGGTGCCACCTTCCTTCTTTCTGCCTTCCTTATACTCATTTCACCTTCTGCTTTTCCATGGTGCATGCAGCAGAATGTGTTTGTGTCAGTGGGGATGTCTGTGTTGTACGGAGAGCAGCCTCTCATTGACAGTGCCTCTTTTGTCTTTGCTGACATGATCTCCTTGTCCAGAATGAGCAAATAAGGTGCATGTCAAAGATCTGTTCCACCCAAAAATATTTTTCTAGGGCACTGTGGTCTCTGTATGTCCAAGTGGGAAGGGTGACCTTGCCCATCTGCCCTTGATACTGGTATTCCTCTAATCCAGGAATAATGATTCATGATACCACTGGCAGCTGCAACACCTTGTTACCTAATTATGATGCAATGTTTTTTAAGTAGACTCACTCTTCCCCTTAGCCATTGCTCCTTTTACGATTATGCACAAGGCAGCAATTACGAGGAACACAGAGGGTGGATATGAGGCAGCTGTGCTCTATGCAAACATGCATTAGATGTGGAAATGCATCCTGTGCAGCCTTCTTGCACCCCATGAGGGGAATGCAATTCCAAAAGGGGGTACATAACTCAGTACAGGAATAGCTCCAAATGTGTCATCCTCCTTCTTCCTGTCCCAAAAAGCAAAATTCACATGAGCTATGTCGTCTAGGTCTATTTCTTTAATAAATAAATCCTTCAGCTGCTGAAAAATAAACAAAATATTGCCTTGCAGCTTTATGTGCAATTAACTCCTGACTTTAAATTGCTCCATAAATTATTCATTAAATAAAACAACCCCCCTCATTATGTCTATTTTAATAAAGGAGAAATTGTGGCACAGAGTGAGCAAGGCCCTGACCTACAAAGTGACTTTAGGCATTTTGATGCTGAGTGTTGCAAAGCTTAATTTTTAGACACTTAGAAAGTCAACAACAACGGGATCCACAACGCTTGCGTTAGGCATGTAGTCTCCCTACACAATGAATGGGGAAAGGTGGGTGCCTTAACATATGATCCACAAAAGCCTGCACATGAGGTGGGGAGCTGCCTAAGCCAACCAATGGGAGATGCCAATGAGGGGGGCATGTCCTAAGCCTCACCCCTCTCATGGAATTAGGTGCTAAGTCCTGGCTGCAAGGAGGCACCTACCTCTGTTTGAGCTCCACAGCCAGTAACTCCTCTTCTAGAGTCAGGCACCTAAGCCTTCTATGTAATTTCTTACAAGAATGAGTTAGGTGCCTACCTAACTCCACACAAAACAGCCAGAAGAGGAGGGGTTGATGGCAGCAGCTTCCTTATAACTTTTAGTCTAGTGGTTAGAGCACTCACCTGGGATGTGTGAGACCCAGATTCAATTTGCTCCTCTCTGCCTGGGGGGCAGGGAGAGAGAAAGGATTTGAATAGGGGACTCCAATTCTCAAGAGTGTTCCCTAACCAATAGGCTATAGAATATTCTGATACAGAGCTCCCTCAATTCCTCCTGTTGAAGCCATTCCATTTTGAATAATTAGTGATTTAGAGTGATTGGAACAGGGGGACTGGACTCTGGGTCTCCCATCTCCCCAGTGGGTGCCCTAACCACCAGGCTACAGCATCATTCTCTCTTGCTCTTTCTTTCTGCACCAGTGACTTTTTAATTATTCATACAAAGTAGAACAGCTTCAACAGGAGAGATTGAGGGAGATCCACTAGTGTTCTATCCACTGGACTAAAGGTTCTGAGGTTGGTGACACCAACATTTCTTTCTCCTCCAAATTTTGAATTGGAGCCTGATCTGGTAGGCAGCCTCTGAGCAGGCCTACTGGATCAGACCCCACAGGCAAGGGAGGCAAGTGAGCACGTATGTTCTCCAGGTTTTAGGTGTGAGACAGGTATCTGGATACTTGGAATGAGGTAGCAGTGCACATGCCCAGAGGCAGAACATTAGGTGCCCAGGGAACTTTTACAACAAAAATTTAGACACCAAGTGAACTTAGGTGTCTAAGAGTTTGGCAGCATCCAAAGTGGGGGGTTTGTGGTTTGCAGTGGTGCCTAAAACTGGGAATTAGGTGCCTCAGTACCTCTGTGGATCTGGGTCTAAGTGACTTTCCCAAGTTCACACAGAGAGAAAGTAGCAAAGCTAGGAACAGAACCCTGCTCCCTCTACCTCCCAGAACATTCTAACGACTGAATGTGCTTGTTTTTTATAAACAAATTAAAAAAAAACAGCCCCTATTTTTGTGGGGACAATCCAAGATCAACTTGCAGCAGCAACAGTTGACTAATAACAAACACTAAATCAGATGTGCACTGTACCTATGACATCCAAATGGGGCTGGTGTACAAAGAAGAAGTAAACAACAAAAACAAACATAGAATCTTGTCTTATGCCCGATTAAAAAGATAGAGCCTAATTATCAGTTACACTAAGGAATCTTTACAATTCTGTAGCAGTGAATAGGAGCCTTAAGTGGGCAGAAACAGCCTTCATGAATATCCCTTCTTGGAAGGTCTCCACAGCTGGCATATAGCATAGAGGACAGATTGGCAGCACATTGGGGGCCTGACCAAAGTGCGCTGTACTACAGCCATTCTCTGTATTTTCACCTATTTTTGCTTTTAAGAGCCCATATGGGGCTATGGGAAGCCGAGTGTAAATCAGTGCAGCTACAGGCTGGGTAGGCACATGAATGGTCCCAGAACATGGAGACTGCAAAGGTGATCTAAATCTACCTTTGCTCCCCACTTTCATGCCTACCCCAAGCATAGGAACTGAGTAAATTATAGTTGGGTCCATCGGACAGAAGGAGAAGAGTAGGAAATAATTTTATTTGCCTAAGCAAATGGGCAATATAATCAGGGAAACCATTTTTATTTTTCAGCTCCCAGGCTATAATAAACAAAAAGGATTTAAACAAGATAAAACTAAAAAGATTGGCAGTTTCCTTCTGAATGGTTTTATAAAATGCATTGTACTTTGTTGTAAAATCTCTTAATGTTGTTGTATAGACATAGTGATACCAGTCTGGAGAGAAGTTTAAGCTGTATTGTTTTGGCTTTAGTCAGGTAATGAATAGAACATGGCACAGAAAAAAATATATACATTTTAATTTTCGCCTTTGTATAGTCCCATTGTTTATTTCAGCCTTCCCTACTGAGACTCATTGCACTACACGCCTCTGGTTGCATTCCACTTGAGACAAAGGCATATTTTAGGAATGTACCTCTCACAAAGAGATATTGATGGATCAGGAGTCAGACTTTGGACAAATGACCATTTTATTATAACACAGCCTAATTGTTTAAGCTTTTCATTATTCATCACTGTGGCTCAGCAGTGAATGACTCCTCCCCCTGCCATCAATAAAAATGCAACCTCAGAGAAATGTAGATTAAATGCTTCTACTTTTCTGACTCTCTTCTTGCAATGTTTACTAATAATTTACTTTTACTTTTCAGCTTGCCTCCAAGTAACTAGGGGAAAAACAAAACAAAACAAAAAAAGAGTCACTCCTGCTTTTCAGAACTTGGTTCATCAGACTCTAATTCCAGGAAAAGTCAGGTAGCAGATGGCATGGCCAATTGTCTACCATTCAGTTGACTCCATGGTCATCTTCTTAATTGCCACCATCTGCTCTACACTTTACTCCTTTATCATGCCCTGCCCCTCCTTCATAACTAACAAACTCCCTCCTTCATACTAACCCTGGCTTTCCTCTCACATCCATTTCCTCATGCCCTGTGAAGGTTTCCTTTTGCATAATCCAGAACATCTGCAAAGAAGAGACCAAAAAGGGCCAGTGCCAGGACACCATCAAACAGTCAAACCTATGAGGAAAGGTTAAAAAAAACCCTGGGTATGTTTAACTTAGGGAAAAGGAGACTTGTGAGTGAAATAATAAGTCAAATATGTGAAAGGTTGTTACAAAAAGGACAGTGATCAATTGTTCTCCATGTCCATTGGGGGTAGAATGAGAAATAATCAGCTTAATCTGCAGCAAGGGAGATTTAGATTAGATATTAGGGAAAACTTTCTAGCTATAAGGATAGTTAAGCACTAGCATAGATTACAAAAAGAGGTTACCTCCCTGACATTTGAGGTTTTTACGAACAGGTTAGACAAACACCTGTCAAAGATGGTTTAGATTTACTTGGTCCTGTTGTAGCACAGGGGGTGGACCTCTCGAGGTCCCTTCCAGCCCTACATTTTTAGGATTCTGTGTTACTACCTTGCTGAATATGAATGCCTACAAGAAGGATCATTAAGAGGACACCACAGCAGATATCATGAAATATGGAAATCTCTCCCAACATTACTTCATGGTTTGGTAGAATACAGGACTCTGTGGTGATGGGAAAGCTGTTAATCAAAACTTGGTTTCATGTTTGGGATCTGAGAATAAGGCTATCTCCAGGGAGATATCCAAACCAGACAAATCAACGTCTCCAAACAACATGGTAATTAGGCTAGACCTAAAGAACAGATGGCCCTTGGAGTTGGGAGTAATTGTTTGGAAATAAAAATCATACATTTATAGATTTTAAGGCCAGAAGGGACCACTGTGAACATCTAATCTGATCTCCTTTAGGACATAAAACTTCCCTCAATTAATTGTTGCTTCAAGTCCACTCGCTTTGTTTGAATTACAGCATATATTTGAAGAAAAAGATCCAGTCTTGATTTAAACATTTCCAGTGATGGAGTATCTATCACAGCCTTTGGTAAGTTGTTCCAATGGTTATTGTCATCAGTATTAAAAATGTGCCATGTCCCTAGCCTGAATTTGCTAGTTTCAGCTTCCAGCCATTGATCTCTTTATGCCTTTGTCTGATAGACTGAAGAGCCCTCTATCATCAAATTTCTGTTCCCCATGTACTTATAGATTGTGATCAAGCCACCCCTTAACCTTATTGTTTGATCAGATAAAAAGATAGAACTCCAAGAGTGTTTCACTTTAAGGCATGAGATAGAAGATGAGATGGAAACTCATCAGGTCAAAAGAACTCTAAGTTGGAATGACAATGAAGGAAAAACAGGAACCAAAATTGTTTATCTAAAGCAATGAATATAATCCTGAATGGATTTGGGACACAAACAAACAAGCAGAATAAAAACTAGAGACTAATTTCCTACTTAGGAGAATACATCTGGATAAATACATTTATGAATACATGGGGTGGGGGAATGCAGACAAAGTAATCTGAAAGGGGTAATGCAGGCACCCCAAGGAGGAAGAGAATGAGAGAGGAAGGATGACATGAGACACCTGAGACCAGAGGCCATACTTCTGACATGATGCCTGGATTTCGGTACAGAAGCATATGGAGGTTCTTGAACATGATGTGGGTTTATGCTATGCATATATTCATAAATATTCTTCTCTAAGATCAGCTATAGATGCTACTGGTGAGGTAACAGTAGCTAGAAAGGGAATGGAAATAGTCCTAATTTGCCTTGACTATTCTTGTTTCCTGGTGTACTGGAAAAGTCTGTTGTTGTTTCATTTGAAGTGCAGTGTTAAGGCAATAATATGGTATCAGTGTTGTCAAACACGCATTTTCTTTTCCTGATACAGGGCTGGTCCTCCACTTCCTCCTCTCTGGTCCTCCACTTCCTCTTTTGTGGTCAACATCTCTGGTTCCTCTGTTTATGGAGAAATATTTATTTTCTGGTACAGCTTTAAGCAATTGGCATGGTAGAATTTATCTACCTTTCTTTTTCCTCTTGTTATGCTAATTTTGTACACAGAGGAACTGTATCAATAACATAGTGTGGACCACTCCATCAGTTAAATAAATTGTATTCTGGTACAGCCTATGTCAGGAGCATAACCTGGTCTCCAATTTCCCAAGCATTCTTTCTATGGCCTTTATCAAAATAGGCTTTTGCCTTCCACTTAGACTTTCCCAATTCAACAGCTACCTGCAAGTGAACCTGATTAAGATGTTTGTTTAATGCTTGCAGATAGGCCTCTAGTTTGACTCCTTCTTGCTGCGTGCCTCTGATATGCCAGAAAAGGTGCTCTGGTATTCGCATAGTTCAGCCAGTCATCACTTCAAAGAATGTATGATCTGTGGAGGCAGCTGGAGTTACCCTGGGTGCCATTAAAATGTTTGGAATCAGGGTATACCAATTGAATCCAGCAGCTTCCTCAGCATTAATTTGATGGTATAATTTGTTCGCTATACCCTCCCCGATGATTTAGATCCTTATGGTTATAAGGGATAGCAAACAGAACAAAGCAGATTACCAAGCAAATAAAACAAAACACGCATACTATGCTTAAGATCTTAATGAGACTGGTTTCAAGAATTAATTTCTCACCCTAAATATTGTTTTAGGCAAGTAGCAGAGTTTCTGTAGCTTAGAGTTCCATTTATTTCTCTTTACAGATTAGACTCCTGTCTTAGTTTCAATTCAGCCCTTGCCTTTCCCACCACTCAGTTCCTTTGTCTCTTTAGATACTTTCAGCAGTCTTTCTTCTTGGGCAGGAAGACCATGGAGAAGAGTCCTGTTTGCCTTACTCCCCAGCCTTAAATAGAATTTACATAAGGCGTGAATCTTTTGTTTCCTAGTCTTGACCTCCCACTCCTTTTAGTGGAAAATTACTAAAAGTCCAAGATGGTGTTTAGTACCAGCTGACAGGACTACCTGACCTAGTAGTGTCGCAGCTATGTCCCAGGATGCCTCTCATGAAGGAGAGAGATTAGTATCTTCAAAGTCTTATTGTTTCTTCCTAATGGCCCATCAAGGCTGATGGCCTGTTGTCTGGTGGGTGTCTCCCAAATACATACACTATTGTAATTGTTACATAGTCAGTATTCCTAATTTTAGATACAGAAATGATACATGTATACAAATTAGATAATCACTTTCAGTAAATTATAACCTTTCTGATGATACCTTACAAGACCCATCTTGCATAAAGTATATCTCAGTTGTGTCATATGCATATCATATATTCCCTTCCCATTAGGATACTTTGCTGTTTCACTTTTATATTGTCTCTTTGAGAAACTGCCAACTATCCCGAACTCCTTTTTCCCTTTGATTTTCTTCCCATGGTACCTTACTCTAACAGTTCTCTTAGTTTTTTAAAGTCCATTATCCTTATTCTGCTGCACTCACTTCTTGCATAAAGTCCCCCATTACTACCAGGTTTTGTGTTTTGGATATTTCTGTTATTTTTTCTGGAAATGTCTCATCCACCTTATTATCCTTATTTTGAAAATATCCACAGCTAAATCAGATGTATAAAAATTGATTCTAATAAACTTTCATGCTTCAGGACATAAGCCACCTACTAACTCAAGGTGCTAGGAAGAAACTTCCTCTACATCCATTATTCCATTATTGTTCACATCTTGCATCTTCTCTGCAGAATCTGATACTAGCCAATATTGAAGATAAGTACTGGATTAGATGTCCTACTGGTCTGATTCAGAATAGTAATTCCTCTGTTCCTATCTACATTCCTAACTTTTAAAAAATCTTACATGTATAACCATCAGTAGTTTGGAATACAATGTAACCAGCACAACAGTGCCATGAAACAACATGGTACAGCAGCCAGTTGGTTCTGTATCCTAGGATTCAGATAATTCTGGTGCACTAGGACTTGGAGTTTTGGGGTTTGGGAGCTGGGGAAGGGAGGATCCAAAAATTGTCCGGCTCCACCAGGATGCAGGTGAAGGAGCCCCGTTTTTTCAGCACTGCTGCACAAGGGTGCATAGGAGGGTCTAGGTTTAAAAAAAAAAACAAAAAACAAACCCTAATTGGTTAGGCTTGTTCATTTAGGAAGTAGAATTTTGGGGACTGGGCTTTATCCCAGAGTAGCAACTGAAAGCCCAGCAGCAATTCTACTCTCCCTTTCAAGTCTTGTTTTCCTTCCAAGTTTCCTCCATGTGGCTGATACCTACCTCCTTTGCTCAGGAGGACTGCTGGGGGAACGGACAGGCTGATTGGAGAGAGGGACAGCGGGTCCCGCCTGCTGGAGGCGGGGATAAGGGGCTGCCCTGTTGAGAGATCTCTGCTGTATTGGGAGTCTGGGCGGTGTATGGAATTGGAAGGCGCTTGATTTGGAGAGCAGATCTCAGAACGGGGGAAGAGGGTAAAACATACTCGATTTGGCTGACAGAACGACCTGGAAGCTGCATCAGCACCTTCCCCCTCCCGGGAGCTGCTCAGTGTGTCAACGTGGAGAGTGTGGACATAGGCTCTAGAGGACATATGTCATTATCAGTCCATGTGCACAGCGTGTGTTAGGGTGTCTGGGGCACAGCGTTGAAGGGAGAGGCGTGAAGGAGGTAGAAGGACCTGTTGAGGAGTTGAGGGGGGCCTGAGTTTGTGTCCCCTTCTCGATCCCCAGATTTCAGAGACAGCAGAGTCCCGCAGGAGACAGAGGAGGGGGCAGCTGGGCTCTGCCTGTCCTGGGGAGCAGCAGCGGGCTTTTGGAAGAATTCCCCATTTGTATCAGACACGGAAGAGGCCTGGGAAGAGTCATACAACCCACCTCCCCGAGCCCGTTGTTATTCCGTGTGACAACAGCGGCCGGTGAAACTTGGGCAGCGGGGAACAACCCCCCGCTGTCTCCCGCCCAGTACAGAGGCAGCGGCCAGCGGAGCAGTCCCGAAGCAAGGTAAGGGGCGGAGAGGCAGGGCTGCAGGAAGACCTGGATTATGCTGGACATCCATTGGGAGAGGAGGGGAGCGGGGTGTCAGCGGGGCACGGTGGGAGTGAGAGTGGGCTGGAGAGGAGCAGAAGGGGGCATAGGGAGAATAGGGAGGTGGTATTGGGACTTGCAGGGAAAGGCTCGGACGGGGTGTGGTGGGACTGAGGGACAGGTGCGAGGAGGGGAAGGGGAAGAACAGGAGAGGTACGTTGAGAATAGGAGAGGGGGTGGGGAGGGCTCACGAGGCTGGTTAGCGGCAGGGGTGGGTGTGTCCGCGCGCGCCTCTTCTGATGCTTCGCTACAGCCCGCACAACTTCGCTCCGGAGTCCCGCCATAGCAATGGGGCAGGAGAGCGGGTTGCCCTTGGCCCTGCAGCAGCGGCCGGTCTCCAAGGTGCAGCGATTTACTGCAGGTTCAGCGCCGGGGATTGGCCCCGAAGCGGGCTGCGGGGGGAGAGGGATAGAGGCAGGAGGCTTTTATCCCTCCTTGTGGACATGCAACCCCCTCAACAATCATATGCTACCGGAGGGGGCGGGAGCACAAAGCCCCTCAGCGGGGGCCATGGACAGGAGAAGAAGGTGACTGGGCTGGGGCCAGTGTCCAAGTGGCCCATTGGTCCCGGCAGGCAGTGGAGAGGGGCAGAGTGGCTCTGGGAGGCGTGAAAATCTGAAACAGGGATTATCCTGCTTCTGGGGGACTTGTCTCAGCAGAATAAGCAGGATGGGGGTAAGAAGGAAATTGAAACGGACTGTATTGGCAGCAGTGGAATCCTCACTGGATAGGGTGCTGCCCTGGGTGTCTGCACTGGACTTGGAAGATGCTGGTGGATGCATCTAAGGGTGACCAGATGTCCTGGTTTTATAGGGACAGTCCTGATTTTTTGGGTCTTTTTCTTATATAGGCTCCTATTACCCCCCACCTCCAGGGCCGGCTTCAGGCACCAGCCAACCAAGCACGTGCTTGGGGTGGCACCTTGCAAGGGGCGGCACCTTGCAAGGGGCAGCCAATCTTGGGGTGGTGGGGGGCGCTTGAGGTTTTGGGTTTTTTTTTGGTTCGGCGGGGTGGCGCTTGAGGTTTTTTGTTGTTGTTGTTTCGGCTGGGCAGCACTCGGGGGGGGTGGGTTTTTGTTTCGGCAGCGTGGCGCGGCGTGGCACTGGGGGGGTGTTTCGGCAGCGCAGCACTCGGGCGGTGTTTCGGCGGGGCAGGGCGGCGCTCGGGGTGTGTGTTTTGGCAGGATGGCACGGTGCTCGGGGGGTGTTTTGGCGGCACGGCGTGGCGCTTGGGGGGGTGTTTTGGTGGCACGGCGCGGTGCTCAGGGGGAGTGTTTCGGCAGCGTGGCGCTGGGGGCGGTGTTTCAGTGGCGTGGTGCACAGCGCTGGGGGCAGTGTTTCGGTGGCGTGGTGTGGCGCTCAGGGGCGTGTTTTGGCGGCACGGTGCGGCGCTCAGGGGCGTTTCGGCGTCGCGGTGCGGGGGGTGTTTTGGTGGCACAGCGCTCGGAGGGGGTGTTTCGGCGTGGCGCTCGGGGAGGGGTGTTACGGCAGGGTGGTGCTCTTTTTTTTTGCTTGGGGCGGCAAAAAAGTTAGAGCCAGCCCTGACACCCCCTGTCCCAATTTTTCACACTTGCTGTCTGGTCACCCTAGATCAGGGGTCGGCAACCTTTCAGAAGTGTTGTGCCGAGTCTTCATTTATTTACTTTACTTTAAGGTTTTGCGTGTCAGTAATACATTTTAACATTTTTAGAAGATCTCTTTCTATAAGTCTATAATATATAACTAAACTATTGTTGTATATAAAGTAAATAAGGTTTTTAAAATGTTTAAGAAGCTTCATTTAAAATTAAATTAAAATGCAAAGCCTCCCGGATCGGTGGCCAGGACCCGGGCAGTGTGAGTGCCACTGAAAATCAGCTCGCGTGCCGCCTTCGGCACACGTGCCATAAGTTGCCTACCCCTACCCTAGATGCATCTGTGTTGGTCTTGAGGAACCATCAACAGTGTTAATACAAAGGCAGATGCCAGCTTGCTCCAGGGTGGCTAGGCCTGGAGAGCTTGGGGAATAAAGCCTGGGCTAGAAGTTACTAAGGGGAAAGAAAGTTTCTAGGTCTGTCCCTGACTATGCCTGTTCTATGGCTGCAGTAGGGGCCTCCCTTTCATCCTAGTCTTACCCACTAAAGAACACTGTGCATTAGATGAGATTGTGCAGTAGGTCTAGGTGTATAGGAGCTTCAGTTTTATATGATAAAATGTCCCTGAATGAGACAATCATGCTTAGTTTGCATTTTAAATTAATGTTTGAAGAGGTGGTTTAGCCAGTCGCTTTGCCAATGAATGCCAAATATTCCAGCTTGATTACATAAAATTAGGCAGCTAAATCCTTATTTGGGGGTCTACCACAAATATTTAAATGCCTGAACAGATTTACATGCCTTTAAGTACTTACAGTTGAACATTTAGCCCTCAGAGAGCATCTCCTACGTGTGCTGCCCTTTCACTGAATGATAAATTCAGTTTAATCAAAATTGCCTTGCTATTTAATAGAGTTCCAAACAATTATTTGGTTCCTACCTGCCCTACAGCTAAGATGATAGTTGAATCTTAGTTTGGGAAGGAAAGGTTTTAATGAGTTTTGGTGTCTTAATTTGTATTAGCCCGGATCTTACTTCAATGAGTGCTTGGCTGTAGACGATGAGTATCCATAATTCTATATAGTGTTAATACATATATTTCACAATGATAATAATCACCAGTGTGTCATTAGCTTTCAGAAAAGACATCACTCTGTATACCCATATAATACGGTAATATTATATATGATCAGTTGATTCAATTGCTTATCACCTGAGGTTCAACTTCCTGTATTTAGAGACTGGTAAACTTTTGAAAGGGATTATTCTGAAAAGTAAAACCCAGACCAAGCTTTTCTTTGCTGCTGGGTGTAACCTTGCTGTCTCTTCCACCCACCTGTTAGCTTGATAGCTTTATTTATCTCTCTGGCATGCCAATATGCCTTCCTTGTCTTTACCTGATGACGAAGCTGGTCCAGACAAGCCACCTATCTCTGCTTCCAGTCCATCCAGATATGTCCCTGATGAAGAGTGCAACATGCCCCCTCATAGCTGGGCATGGTGTAGCAGATCTTTCCTCATCTAGTAGCATATGCTGAGAGCTCCTCCAGCAGTCTCTCTTCTCGTGACTCAGCCAGGTCACTTGAAAGTCTCTCCCCTACTGAGGTATCAGTGTCCCAAACAGACAGCAACCTACATGACTCTAGTCCACTAGTATGATGCCTTCTGCCCCTCTAGGGCTCCTTTTCTGGCAGAGTAGTGGCCCAAGTTTTTTAACGAGTCTCAAAAGTGAAAGTGGAACTACTACAAAAACAACTTCTGTCTCCTTCCTCAGGCTTCAACCTTTAATCTATCCAGGGTCCTCCACTTCTCTATTCTTCTAAAGGCTTAACTTGTTGGAGTCTTGCCTCTACTCTGTCTCTCCCAAGGCTGTTGGTAGGCCTTTTCTCTGGGCTACTCCAGGAGTCTTCTTCACTCCTGCAGAACTATCCTATCAGGGCCCATCCCAAGATGTAAACTCCCTCCTGAAATTCCTCTTCAGTTGAAAGCCTGCCTGGGCTTCTTTCTATGAGGCCCAGGTCCTGGGCCTTTTGTCAGGGCTCTATCCTGGAGCATGTTCCACCCCAGTAGCTTCTTTGTATCCCTCTGGCTTCCCTTTGCTACTACTCTGAGTACAACTAGTGAGTTCTTCCTTCTCTTTGCACCCCCTTCTACTTTGGGCTTCCTCTCTTTACAGGAACTACTCAGCTGCTTCCCCATGGGACTCCTCTTTAATTAGACCTTCCCCACCTTCCAAGTCCAGTCAGGTATATTAATTGACCTCAGGCCCACACTAACCTTTTCACCACCAGTGTAGGGTAAACACCCCAGCACAGTCCCCTTCTGTGCTCCTCATCTCATTCCCATTTTCCTCTTGAATTCACTTCCCATCCACACAAGCTTACCATGCATAGTTCCCACTGTGGACTTGGAGCACTGGGAGGATAGAGGGTTCTGATAAGGCCATTTGGTTACCATGTGATCCCCATTTTCTCTTCTTGCCTCTCATGAATTCACTTACTCTTTTATTCCCTTTTCATTGTTAAAAGGAAAGGGGGAAGCCAGCATGAGGGCACATTCTTCCTGTACCAGAGAAGAAATAGTCAGGAGACTCCCTGATGTGAAACCTCCTCTCTCAGCATGGATAGCTGTTCATCTGACTACAGTTGGGAAGGCATGGAACCCACCCACTTCAGATTCTCCTGCCTGATGAGGCCTCATTTAAATCAGCCATGGGGGAGAGAGAAGGAGCTCTGGAGAAGCACAGTACCCCAACCCTAGAAGAAGAAGAAGAAAGGAAAGATGGGGGCAGAGGGGAGAATCTCTTCCACAGGAATGTTTCCTCCCCCCCGAGTTTGACCCCTAGCAGCTTCCTTTTATTTCCTGTTTGTGTTTAGTTATAGTGGAATGCTCCTTCTGCCATAGTAATGCAGCTGGATTGCTCTGGATCAATTTGTTAGCCTTCCTGTGAAGGCCAGGTGTAGGTGGTTATCCCATTACTATAGCTCTCATAAAATTCTCAGTGACTATATTCTGAAATGCTGTTTGTCACCCTGGAGCAACTTACCCCGCTCAATGAACTTCACCTCATCAACATTGTGATTTTCCTCACACCTCATTCTGCATCTTGTTTATATTGTATTGCTCCTTGCATAGTAAAAAAGTCTAGAATTAGCACCACTCCACAAATGTGTGTTTAGCTGGGGAAGGTCTCTATTTGCATTTACCATGCTCCCTTTTCTGTCCTTCCGGCTCCTACCACACTCCTAGCAACTACATGCATTTTGAACTCTCGTCACCAGTGAATGGTTACAGCATGTGAGCTGCATCCACCTAGCACTCACAACTCTCCTGGTGAAGTAAACCAAAGTAACCATTTACACTAATTAATTTTCCCATTTCTCCAAATTTTGCCTTAACTTACACTTCTGCAGTTTCATTCAAAGCACTGGTGTTCCGTGGGTGTAACAAAGCAGAATTTGGTCCAAAATTGGTGAAGAAAGAGGCATAAAACTTTAGAATGCTCTATTAAAACTCCTCCAAATCCATCCTATGAAATGTTAGTGAATGTAAAGAGAGCGGCAAACAAAATATTCATCTTGGGTGCCTAAATTAGACAACTAAGTTCATATTTAGGTACATAAACAAGTGATTTTGAAAAGTGCTGAGTGCCTACAGCTGTCACGGGCTTCAAACATTTCTTTACAGATGTAGGTATCTAACCTGAAGCACCCAAGTCTGAAAATTTTGGTCAGGAGTTCTATAAGAACACCATTAAACTAATGGACTATTAGAATTGCAAGTATCTTTTCAAAAACCTACTCTACACATTAAGATAAAAACAAATAGAATGCTAAGAATATTCTGCATATAGTACATAGGAGTTTCTAAGAAGCCCTGAGTTTCTAAAAAGGGCAACATATATTTGTTTTATTTATTTTAATAGTTATAGTAAATGTTTTAACATGCTGGAAGGCAGAGAGAATGTGTTGTGACTAATCCTGCTGTGTTTGAGGTGTGAGCTAGGGTTCCAAGCAGCTTGGCATCATCATGACTTAAGTGGTTTTGAGAACATGAAGCTGTGGAAACTTTAAGCATCTAAGGAATCTAGGTGCTATAAGGTTAGGGGGCAGCTGAGCAGGGTTTTAAGAGTAAATATCTCCACTTTAAACCATTGTTGGTCATGTGTATTATTTACATTATGCAGGTATTCTAGGTATTTTTCAAACACATAGGAATACACAGACCTTGTTCCAGAGAATACAATCTAAAAAAACAAGCATAGGGCTGGGTGCACCACATATGCAAAGTGATGGTGACAGTTTGTCCCCAGCAGCCTCCTGCCCTACCAGCTGCAAACTCAGTTATTCTCCTCTTTATATTGGCTCTCTATCCTTGATACAAAAACTTTGTTTTTAAACTAAGCACGCTACATTCACCTCCCCTACATCTTCCCTCAAAAATTAACCTCCCCGCATCTTCCCAGTAATCCAGCCTCAGCTCCAGTATCCTTACATGCATCCCTCCCAACATTCCACCTTGATCTTCATTCACTGCTGACATCAGAGATTGGCAGGAAGTGTACTGGGGATGTGAAAACATGCTGCTACATCTCCATCAACAATTGGAGTCTCTCTCTTCTGATGTGCAAGCTGTATTTCAGAGGGGTACTGTTGGGGCTCCTACTCTATATGTCATTCTGCTGTGGGAGCTGAGTCTCCTGGACCAAGTGTCCATGGGGTTACAGTTGCTTAGTATAGAGTGGGTGAGCAGTAATTAGTAATATTACTGTGGCACCCAGTAATTGTCTACTATGAACATGAGCTCAATACTGAAATTTGCAAGACAAGGACCCAGGTTCAAAATGACATTTTAACGACAAAAGTCTTCCATTTTTTGAAAAAATATGCTTCTATGCTGAGTAGATTTTTCCAGAATCCAATCATCTTTTCAGAAAATAAATATTTCAAAATTCACAGTCTTAGTCAGCACTGCATCGGTCTCTAAAGTCTGCTCTCTTGTCATGACGACCTACTCAAGCTTGAAATTTCTATATTGCTGTTTATTATAATTAACATGAATGTGCAAACCATAACATATTATATATTTCATATAACAAGTACTAACTTTTAGGTACTTCATGTCCATTAGTTTTCATATTTAAAACAATAAGGTTTTTTTATATATGAAGGCTTAGATGAAAACTAATGGACATGGTGTACCTTACAAGTTAGTACTTGTTATATGAAATCTATAATACACTGAGAAGCAATATTTATAGAGGCAGGAAAGCGGGTTTATTCTGAGAAAGGGACAGTTTCAAATCCAAGCTCTGATAATCAGAAGTAAAACTGATGGGAATCTTTTACTTTTACTCTGTCACAGGAAAGTGAGAAGGAGTAAGGTAGTAAACTAGTTCTGTTGATTTTTATCCTTCATGCTAAGAAAAGTACCTTTAAGTGTATAAATTCTAAAATAAAGTCAAATCAAGGATGACCAAGCTATAAGAGATATCATTTTGAAATATCCTACACGATCAGTGATTTAAGGGTTGTGTGAACCAATGCCCTTCAAAAATGGTCTTCTGGAAAAAAGTAACCTACACAAATCTTAAGAAATAAAGTTACTTTAATTTATCTGAATTGAACAAGCTTGCCAACAAGCATAATTAAAACATGTATTTTAATAAAATTTTATTTCCACTACAGTATTTTACATACTGGATATATCTTACTTTGCAATTTTAATCATGTGATTTATTAATGTTTGGTCACTTGTTGTAGAATGAAGCAGAACATAAGAATTCTTTATGGCCCTTTTAATGCTTCTAGATGCTTGGCTGTCATATGATGGCGTGAAATGGGGATAGCTTGTACCATGCTGGAGCTAGCTATACTAGAAACAAGATACCAGGGCATCACTTCTCCCCCTAAATGGTTTATTTTAAAATTAAACTCCAGTCTGAGTAAAATAAAATTATTATTAGTTTTTACCAAACCATTGCTGTTTCAAACTCTGACATTGATCCTTTCGGATAAATTCTGCACTATGACCCGTAGAATCCTACTGAAGTATCCAAGAGCACATAGCCTGCATTCTTCTCAGCCCTCTCAAAGACATAAACAAGCCTTTTAAAATACATCTATTGTTCATCATATTGCACTGTAACTTCTCTCCTCTGCCACTTCCCACAGAGTAGTGCTGCCATGGGAAGACCTATAATTGATGGAAATGTTTTAAATAAACTGCATCTTTTGATACTTAAGAAAAAGTTCCTAATTTTATACTGTCATATGCTAGTCTACAGGCTTCATGTTTCCTCCCTCCCACCAGAGGGAGACAAAACACTGCGGCTTTAATACGGTATCATCTTCATTACATATGCCACTTTGGTTGTCAGCCTCCGCCAGATGAAGATCCGTTTAATGCCTGTAATCCCTGGGAGTTTAGGTAGGCCTTGTACCCTCTAAGGCTCTTGGATTTCCCTATGCTCCCCTTGTGCTTACAGCACAGGCTGTTGGTTCTTTACTTCCCTCTGTGTTTCTGCCTGTATGGGCCAGGAGTGACTGGGATTGAGCTGCTTCTGTGTACTCCGCCCCACACACACTCTCAGGAGTGGCTCAGAGATCTTTGGTTAGAAGTCTCTTCTACCTCCCACTGTTTCCGGATACGTACTGAGTGTAATACACACTCTCTCTCTGCAGGTAAAAGGCTTTCCTCTCGTCCCCCTCATTTACTCTCATTCCACCACTTTACCCTGGTGTCTGATAAGCAAATGGTGGTTAATGGTGGCTGACTTGTGTGCTCTGTTCGGTTATTAAATTATATTGGTTGTATTTTTGGTAGAAGTGAAGTATAGGAGTGGGAGCAGGGCCACTGTTCTCAAGTGTTTCTTATTAAACACTGATATTGCTGTAGATTATGTGCCTATCCCTATTTTATATCTTTTCCCCCCCTTGTGTTTGATAAGACAAGATTATAGCTCATGGTTACTTTTGTGCAAGATGGCTGAGCAATTTTGAGAAATGTTGCCTGTAGCTTTGTCAAGAAGCTTCCTCAGAAGGGGAATGGGCACTTCCAAGATATAACATAGGAATGTGTAAAAACCAACAGAGAGTCCTGTGGCACCTTTAAGACTAACAGCTGTATTGGAGCATAAGCTTTCGTGGGTGAATGCCCACTTTGTTGGATGCACGTAATAGAAATTTCCAGGGGCAGGTATAAATATGCTGGCAAGAATCAGTCTGGAGATAATGAGGTTAGTTCAATCAGGGAGGGTGAGGTCCTCTGCTAACAATTGAAGTGTGAACACCAAGGGAGGAGAAACTGCTTCTGTAGTTGGCTAGCCATTCACAGTCTTTGTTTAATCCTGATCTGATGGTGTCAAATTTGCAAATGAACTGAAGCTCAGCAGTTTCTCTTTGGAGTCTGGTCCTGAAGTTTTTTTGCTGTAAGATGGCTATCTTTACATCTGCTATTGTGTGGCCAGGGATATTGAAGTGTTCGCCTACAGGTTTTTATATATTGCCATTCCTGATAGCTGACTTGTGTCCATTTATCCTTTTATGTAGAGACTGTCCAGTTTGGCCAATGTACATAGCAGAGGGGCATTGCTGGCACATGATGGCATATATAACATTGGTGGACGTGCAGGTGAATGAACCAGTGATGTTGTAGCTGATCTGGTTAGGTCCTGTGATGGTGTTGTTGGTGTAGATATGTGGGCAGAGTTGGCATCGAGGTTTGTTGCATGGATTGGTTCCTGAGTTAGAGTTGTTATGGTGCGGTGTGTGGTTGTTGGTGAGAATATGCTTAAGGTTGGCAGGTTGTCTGTGGGCGAGGACTGGCCTGCCTCCCAAGGTCTGTGAAAGAGAGGGATCATTGTCCAGGATGGGTTGTAGATCACTGATGATGCGTTGGAGAGGTTTAAGCTGAGGACTGTAGGCGATGGCCAGTGGAGTTCTGTTGATTTCTTTCTTGGGCTTGTCTTGTAGCAGGAGGCTTCTGGGTACACGTCTGGCTCTGTTGATTTGTTTCCTTATTTCCCTGTGCGGGTCTCGTAGTTTTGAGAATGGTTGGTGAAGATCTTGTAGGTGTTGGTCTCTGTCTGAGGGGTTGGAGCAGATGCAGTTGTACCTCAGTGCTTGGCTGTAGACGATGGATCGTGTGGTGTGTCCAGTGTGGAAGCTGGAGGCATGAAGGTAGGCATAGCGGTCGGTGGGTTTTCGGTATAGGGTGGTGTTAATGTGGCCGTCACTTATTTGTACTGTGGTGTCTAGGAAATGGACCTCCCGTGTAGATTGGTCCAGGCTGAGGTTGATGGTGGGGTGGAAGCTGTTGAAATCGTGGTGGAATTCTTCCAGAGTCTCCTTCCCATGGGTCCAGATGATGAAGATGTCGTCAATGTAGCATAGGTAGAGGAGGGGCGTGAGTGGACAAGAGCTGAGGAAGCGTTGTTCCAGGTCAGCCATAAAAATGTTGGCATATTGTGGGGCCATGCGGGTGCCCATGGTGGTGCCACTGGTCTGGAGGTATATATTGTCACCAAATTTGAAATAGTTGTGCGTGAGGATAAAGTCACAGAGCTCAGCAACAAGTTGTGCTGTGTCATCATCAGGGATACTGTTCCTGACAGCTTGTATTCCATCTGTGTGTGGGATGTTTGTGTAGAGAGCCTCCACATTCATGGTGGCTAGGATGGTGTTTTCTGGGAGACCACCAATGCATTGGAGTTTTCTCAGGAAATCAGTGGTGTCACAGAGATAGCTGGGAGTGCTGGTGGCATAGGGTCTGAACAGAGAGTCTACATATCAGGATAGTCCTTCAGTGAGAGTGCCAATTCCAGAGATGATGGGGCGTCCAGGATTTCCAGGTTTGTGGATCTTGGGTAGTAGATAGAATAACCCCGGTCGGGGCTCCAAGGGTATGTTGAATTGTTCCTGTGTTAGTGTAGGGAGTGTCCTGAGTAGATGGTGCAGTTTCTTAGTATATTCCTCAGTGGGATCTGAGGAAAGTGGCCTGTAGACTTTGGTATTGGAGAGTTGTCTGGTAGCCTCTGTCTGGTAGTCAGACCTGTTCATGATGACAACAGCACCTCCTTTATCAGCCTCTTTGATTATAATGTCAGGGTTGTTTCTGAGGCTGTGGATGGCATTGCGTTCTGCACGACTTAGGTTATGAGGCAGGCAATGTTGTTTTTCCACAATTTCTGCCTGTGCACGTTGGCGGAAGCATTCTATGTATAGGTCCAGACTGTCATTTCGACCCTCAGGAGGAGTCCATGTGGAGTTCTTCTTCCTGCGTTGTTGGTGGGAGGGTATCTGTATATCAGTGCACTGTTCAGTGTTATCTTGAAAGTATTCTTTGAGTCGCAGGCGGCAAAAGTAGGCTTCCAGATCACCACAGAACTGTATCATGTTCGTGGAGGTGCTGGGGCAAAAAGAGAGTCCCCGAGATAGGACAAACTCTTCTGCTGGGTTGAGTGCGTAGCTGGATAAATTGACGATATTGCTGAGTGAGTTAGGGGTATCACTGTTGTGGCCCCATGTGGCAGGTAGGAGTTTAGACAGCTTACGGTCCTTTTTCCTTTGTAGAGAGGAGAAGTGTGTAGTGTAGATCTCCTGTCTTATTTTAGTGAAGTCCATATGCGTGGAGGGTTGGTTATTAATGTAAGTCTCCAGGTTGGAGAGCTCTTTTTTGATGTTTTCCTGTTTGCTGTATAGGATGCTGATCAGGTGGTTCCTCAGTTTCTTTGATAGTGTATGGCATAATCTCTGACTGTGGTCTGTACAGTATGTAGATAGCAATGGATTTTTCACCTTCAGTCCATTTGGTATGATGTCCATCTGTTTACATTTAGAAAGGAAGATGATATCTGTCTCTATTTGTGCAAGTTTCTTCATGAGGTTGATAGATTTCCATTCCATACGGCTAAATGCAGTGCCTTGCATGGTGTCAAGTATCAGAGGGGTAGCCATGTTAGTCTGGATCTGTAAAAAGCAACAGAGAGTCCTGGGCACCTTTCAGACTAACAGATGTATTCGCTATATTCCCATTCTCTACATGTTTTTTATGACTACACGGTACATTGAAGTAAGAATTGTTTAGTTTGGCTGCAAACATTCTCACATTTTATATGGTGAAGACTCCAATAAATATGTATGTTACAACCCCTTAATCAAGATTTCCTATCTCTGTTATTCAACTATATAGCAAAACTTAACAGAAGTCTCTCCCTTCTCTGTGACACCACATCTGCACACTGTTGGAGTGATTACAGTTGAATTCTTCAGTTATTTTGAACCATTCTGAATAATTTTTTTGGCAGGCTCTGTTTGAGAATGCAGCTTTCCTGTCAATATTGTACACCTTTGCTTGAATCTCTATTTTGACCCAACTCTTTTAGACTGTACCTAGATAATTAATGGTTGTACAGTCTTTAAATTTAGTAAAAGAAAGTGAAAGTTAAACTGGAGATAAGTTGTATTTGTTTGGTAGAAGCGAAGCTTCAGAAGAAAAATATTTTGCATGAAGGTGAATGTGTTTTAGCATTATTAAGATAGCGGACACCTGATATTATAATAAACTCATTAGCCCTGAAGCTGTAATCCTCAGTTTCATAAATCATCCATTGACTTGATTATTAGTTTTACCCTATGTGAACAGATCCATTGAAACTTTAGTAAAACACACCTTTAATCTTTTTGATAGCCCACTTAGGCTGTTCCAACACTGTCTTCAGTCCCTGTAATTCTAGAGCGTGAAGTCTCATTTTAGGCATCTGTTTTGGAGAGTCACTGGTATAATGCTAGCAGAAATTATGTATCTCAATTATTATTAAACATTTATATATTAGGACTGTATCATGCTTTAGAAAATTTTGATTCTAAAGAATTTTTAAGGACTTTTCTTAAAACAATGTTTTAGATGATACCAGCACTTTTGGATGCAATTATCCAAGAGAGTTGCATGTTAGAAGTAAGTCTGACAGTTTTGGAAGAGAAAGATAAGTTTGTCCCTTTAAGAAGAGTAATTTCACCACTGGCATGTCCCATCATGGCTGGACATCGTATAACAGGCTCTCCTTGACTACAGCACCCAGTTGCAGCTGCTCTAGTCCTTCAGTGATCTGCCTCATCTCATGACTTGTCCCTCCAGCCAATCCACTTTTTACCCATTGCAGGGTAATAGAGTCCATTGCCCTTGCATCTGGTATTCAGCCACAGCTCTGTGCCCCAACGTCTTTACACTCATGGATCTCAGGGTTTTCTAGTGTCCTTATCCCTCTGTGTGTGTGGGGGGGGGGAGGGGGGGAGAAGGGGAGGGGTGTTTCACGCCACCTTCTCACAAGGCTGATAGAGAAACCTAGGCCTTCCCACTATACTGCATCCCAGCCTAAGGACCCTTTGATAGGCAGGTAAAGTCTGTCTACTCAGACCTGCTCCCTGTCACTTATACCTGTTACCAGGCATCCCCCACAGCCTCTCTTCATTCACCCCTCTGTCAGGGGTGAGTCTCGTGTCTCTCCCTTAGAATCCCTCAGCAAATCTCAAACCCAAAATACAAACAAACTAACTCTGCCCTCCTTGAGGTTGACCTTTCATCTCTGTTAAGCATCCCCTGTTCTGTTCCAGGTCTCTGTCTCTTTAGAAGTCCAGATTCTTCCCTTTTATCTAGGCTCCTATTCTCAAAGGACTACAGAGTTTCTTCCTATTGTCCATCTAGTCTGGGCATTGTCTCTTTATTCTAACCACACACCTCCTTACCCAGCTGGGGCTCCTCTTTATTTGTCCCTGGCCCACGTCCCAGGTGCAATCAGGTGCCTTAATTGACTCTTCAGTTCCAGTTAACCTTTTCATTACTTATGAATGCTACATACTCCATTATAACCCCTTTTAAGTAAGGTGCATTTAATACTGATTCTTCTTCATTATTTTCTTCTTCAATGTAAAAGTTTGTTTAATCTACCTCTAAATTTGTATTAGATGAAGTCAGGTAAAATTGGGTATATAAACAGCTGTCTACCCCCAAAAACTGCTATAAGTTGTCCTGCAAGCATCTCAAATCCTTATACAAAATCAGCGGACTCCCTTGGCAGTCAGAACAAACCACTTGGTGCTTTGACTGAAGCCATCAGATCTGTTCTCCACTTCCCACCCAGCAGATGTAATATTTTTTATATCATACTCTCAAACCCAATATGCTTCTTCAATGGATAGATTGGGGGTGCAGCTGTTATTATTAAAAATGAGATGAATAAAGAGTAAATACAATATTCTGTCTTCAGCTGTACGTGCAGGACTCCTATTGACTTCTTAAAAGGCTCATTCAGTGACTTGAATAGGTGCTCATAGCTGCAGCCAAGGCCAAAGTTTGTACCTATTCATTTTCATACCTAAAAAATTACAAGACAGAATAATACACTGTTTCAGTGATCCCTAACAAGATATGACATGAAAACCTTAATATAAATCCAGATGTCTGCTGTAGTTGGTGTAGGATCTTTCTCCCCCACACTGGACAATGTATTATTTCTACACTCCAAGGTTTTGTGGGTCTGTAGACCTTTGGTATCATCATCCCTGTTAGAACTCCACTGGCTGCAGTAGAATGACACCAGGCATGAGAGTGGCCCATTTTCTTTACACTTCTGTAGCAAGTTTGTTTCTTACCCCAAACTGCAGATTCATAACTTTCTCTTTAAAGCCCACTCTCAGTGGTTCTGACTGAATTTAGTGCTCACAAAAAATACTGGAGTGACTAAAGTGATTTACCTATAGAAAATGTAGAACACAGCCATCATTACAGGCATAGGTTCCAAACTTGCAGATGGTAGCTTGCAAGTGCAGCAGTCCAGCTGCACTTATTCAGTTGCAGTATCTTGCCTTCCCTCATATCTGACCTGGTGGGACCACCTTTAATGGCGAGACAGTAGGTCAGCCTCCCTGTTCATTCAGTCATTTTCCTTTCTTCTAAGACTGGTGATATATGGTCTAATTAATGCTAATTTGGTGGCTTGGTGGCATTGTCTTGTAACACTCCCAATATGAATGCTGCATGACTAACATTAAAACTAACCCTCTCCCTCAAACATACTTTACAATTCTTTGATTTTTTTTCAAAGGTATTTTGTTTGGAATAAAAATGGAAAGTAAGTCCTTTCCTTCTTTTCTGTTCATTCCCCTCTTTTTGATGTCCTCTGCATGATGTACATGGCTTGTAACCTTCTGAAGTATCAGCTGCTTTCTGTTTGACTACTGCAGCTAACCTTGGGCTTGGAATGCAGGCATATGATTTCTTTAAGTGCCTCTATAAAGCCATTCTATCAGTAAAATAGCAGAGAATTCAGGGTGTGTCAGAATCATTATCGAATAAAATTTACACCACACAAACTCTTCAGACCAACTTCAAACCAGGATATAAGTGGGTGCACCTCTGCTGAAGTCAGTGGAATTCGACCAAATCTAAACTTGGCCCCTCACCCACAATTCTAAGGTATTTGAGGTATGATAAAATGACTGGCATCCTGCCCTTACTTCAGTTCAGCAGTTTTAACTGTAGTAATGACCTTCATTAATGACCTTCACTTTGTTTCTGATGTTTAAAAATATGAAAAGAAAACGCATTTTTAAAACATGTACGCCCATAAAGGCCTGACCTGTATTTCCTCAATAAAGTGGTGCTTAATGAGAGTTTAGCCTAATTTGCCTTATTCAGCCAAAATTCCTGTCGACATCTGTGGGAGTTTGACCAGAGTAGAGAGAATGCAGAAGTGGGCCTTTGACAAAACTTGTGACATTGAAATCCACTTCGGATTTTTTAAAAATTTCTTGTTCTACTGTTCTGTTTAAAACTGATTTCTGTGTTCATCTGCCTGTCTCTCTCATTTTTGAATTCATTCATAGGTTTTATCTCAGTTTTGTTTTCATTTCTTTTTCCATGAGTCTTTTTCAAATTTAAACTCTAGCAGTATAAATATTATTATTAGTAGTAGTCATAATAACAAGAATAATACTGAGCTCTTATATAGAACTTTTCATCAGTAGATCTCACAGTGCTTTACAAAAAAGGTCAGTAGCATTCTCATCAACATTATTAGCAACTTTCAGTCCCTAGCTGAACATTTTACCTATGATCTGTTTTATAGTGTGATAAATATGCTCTAGTATATAGTACTTCCCTAAGCAGCATTGGTCATAGAAAGTGGGTCTGCCAGTAGTGATGACATTGTACTGCTTACAGTTTTGTTTTTTGTAGCATGAAGGGTGACCTCTGATGGCAGCACTAACAGATACATTTACAGACGTTGATTTACAATCTTGTAATTATATGTATATATGTGGTTGAGAAAAACATAAGTCTAATAAACACATTAATGATTAACCCAGTTGCCAATCAATACTATTTTTCCCTTCCAATCTGCTCCAAATGGGAGAATATAATTTGATTGCATTCCAGTTTAATATTTTAAATAAAAAGCCCCAAAAGATTTTAACAGCTCCACAAACACAATTTATATTCCTTGCTCTGAAGTTTTGATTTTATTTAGGAGATTATAGGATAATGAGAAAAAACAACATTGCAGATGGGTGGAAAGATTCAAATACTGTAGTTAAATCTCTCAGTGCTTTTCCAAAGCAGTGCCTGTAATTTGCAACCTATCTAAATCTCCATTTTTTCTGTTCTGTAACTGAATAGTATCTTGTGATACATGTCTGCTAGCTTTGAGAAGAGTGTAAGAAATTCATTGTTAATCAAGATTTGAATTCAGATCTCTAGAGGTGAAAATCTAGTTTATTAATCTGCTGCTTTTCTGAGCTCCTTTATATGCTCTGGTATTTAAAAATATTAATAATAAAAAAATATATATGGAGATATATTTATCTCATAGAGCTGGAATGGACCCTGAAAGGTCATTGAGTCCAGCCCCTGCCTTCACTAGCAGGACCAAGTATTGATTTTGTCCCAGATCCCTAAGTGGCTCCTTCAAGGATTGAACTCATGAGCCTGAATTTAAGAGGCTAATGCTGAAACCACTAAGCTACCCCGCTTTGTTGAGTTGTAACAAGTAACTCAAAATCTCTTTGTAGGGTGATGAGAGATCTATGGCTAGAAAGATCTCTCCTTTGCTGACATTGTATCCCTACTGCTTAATATGAAGGGCACCTTTTTATCCATGGTTTCACTCCTTGCTGGCTAGATTTAAAAAATAAACAAAAAAATTAGTGTGTTTGAAGAGTGAATATGAGTGGATAGAATGTAGTGGCATTAATATTAACAATGCTTTCCCTGGTTTGCCTGCTGGTAAAAATTACAAGCAGGCCACTTTTAGTTCATGAAAGACACTTCTTTTTTTGCCCTATTGACTTCTCTGGGGGGTTTACCCAGAAGTGCAAGAACAGGATCTAAGGCCCATATTTTGCAAGATGCTCTACGGAGCTGGACCTCTGTGATTATATCAAGCCTGACTGATTTCAGTAGGGCTCTACACAAGTGAAAGTGGCTGTGTGGATCAAGCTGTAAGTCTGGAGGTTGAGTTTGATTTCAAATAGGGTTACCATATTTTAGTTTTAAAAAAGGAGGACACTCCACGGGGCCCTGGCCCTGCCCCAACTCCGTCCCTTCCCCGCCCCCAGTCCCGCCCCAACTCTGCCCCCTCCCCTGAACGCTCCGCCCCCTGCTCCTCTCCCTCCCCTGCTTCCCGCGAATCAAATGTTCACGGGAAGCCTGAAACAGGGAGGCAGCAAGTAAGCTGGGGCTGGGTGCGGTGCGGCGCGGCCCAGTCCGGCCCCCCTGGCCGAGCGGCTCCCTCTGATGGGTGGCCGGCCGGCCCAGGCCAAGAGGCTCTGGCCCCGGCATCTCCTGCCTGGCTCGGCTTGGCTCGGCTCGGGCCCTGGGGTGCTGGCCCCTGGCCGAGCACCGCCGGCGCCAGCCCCCGCCCCTGTCCCCGTCATGGCCCTGGCCCCAGTCCCGGTCCCGGCCGAGCACCGCCAGCGCCATCCCCATCCTGGCCTTGGCCAAGCACCACCGTCCCCGTCCCCGGCCGAGCATCGCCGGCGCTGGCCCCGGCCCGGGCCGAGCACCGCCGTCCCCGGCCGAGCACCGCCGTCGTCGTCCCCGGTCCCGGCCCTGGCCGAGCACCGCCAGCCCCGGCCCCGGCTGAGCACCGCCGGCCCCGGCCCTGCACTGCCGGGCCCTCGCTCCCTATTTTCCCAGACATGTCTGGCTTTTGGGGATTTCCTCCCGGGCGGGGATTTGAGGCCCAAAAAGCCAGACATGTCTGGGAAAAACCGGACATATGGTATTTCAAATGGATTGAAGAACAGTGAAATTGTTATTGCAATTCTAGCTCCTGCTTTATCAGTTTTGGGAAGGGGAGAGGTTTGGAGTAGTGTGTTTTGGTTTGTTTTTTATAATTTCAAAAAGTCATTGCTTTTAGCATTTTGTTATAAAGGAAATGTATTCAGAAATCTAGGAATTCTTCTAGTCTTCGGAAAAAATGTGTTCATTTACACATCGTCTATGCTTGTGCTTAGTTTGCTTTAGCAGACCATTAAGATCTTCACATTCTTTATGTGTAGTATTTAGAATGGGTTTAATGTTTAACCTTTTGATTTTTGCAATATTTAACTTTCTCTTCCACTGCAAAGCACTTAGTTACAAATACTACTCCAAGTTTAAAAAAAAACTATTGGTTTCTTGTTTCCTTTTGGCTGAGGGCAGTAAGGGTTTAAATTCAATGCTTCGTTTCTGAATAACTTTAATTTTTAAAAAACTATCAATCTTCTGGTTTACAGGGATATTGACATCTGTTTAGGCCACACATTTTCCTTATTTTATTGAAGGCAAATTCTAGGAAAATCGGGGAAAGGAAATCTTTTATTTTAAATAATTATAAAAATTAATTTGAAGAAAAATGTGTGTGCCTTCATGGAGCCTTTTAATTAAGAGCAGAAATATTAGTGACTTGTTTGGGTTTTTTTATGTGTGCCTATTTTCAGCTGTATTCATCAGCCTGGCATAACAGCCTGTTGACATTTAGATCAAATCTGCTTTTTTGGTCAGATAAGTTAACTTTTGAGAAAGAGGCATAGGCTAATGGCCTCAGGATGACAGAGTTGCAAGGCATCTGGTTTTCGACTGGAATGCCTGTTTGAAAAGGGACTCTGGTGGTTCCAGCCAGCACAGCTAACCAGGCTACTAAAAATCTCATTGACCACAATGGATGGCTCCATACGGCTCCTGGAAGTGGCCAGCTTGTTCCTCCAGCTCCTAGGTGCAGGGGCGGTGAGCCCACAGCACAGGTGCTGCCCTGAACACCAGCTCTACAGCTCCCATTGGCCAGGAACCGCAGCCAATGAGAGCTGTGGGAGCGGCGCCTGTGGACGGGGACAGTGCGCAGAGCCCCCTGGCCACCACTGCGTCTAGGAAACAGAGGGAAATGCCAGCCGCTTCCGGGAGCTGCCTGAGGTAAGCGCCGACTGGAGCCTGCACCCCCTCCTGTACCCCAATCCCTCACTCTGAACCCCTCGGCCTGTGCCAAGAACCCCCTCCTGCACCTCAAACCCCTCACTCCCGGCCCTACACCAGAGCCCACACTCCAGCTGGAGCCCTCACCCCCCCAAACCCCAACCACTTGCCCCAGCCCGGAGCCTCCTTCCACACTCCAAACTCCTTGGCCCAACCCCCCCAGTCCAGAACCCCCTCCTGCACCCCAAACCCATTATCCCCGGTCCCACCCCAGAGCCTGCACCCCCAGCCAGAGCCCTCACCCCCTCCTGTACCCCAACCCCTTGCTCCAGCCTGGTGAAAATGACCAAGTGAGCGAAGTTGGGGAAAGCAAGTGTTGGAGGGAGGGAGAATGGAGTGAGTGGGGGTGGGGCCTCAGAGAAGGGGCGGGGCAAGAGTGTTTGGTTCTGAAATCAGAAAGTTGGCAACCCTAGAGTTGGAGCTAGAAGCTCCTAGATTCTGTTTCTAATTCTGCTACTGACTAGCTGATGTTGACATGTCCTGATGGAACCACTGCAGCAAACACAACTGCAATTAGCCCTTGGGCTGCTGTAAGTTACATCAGAGGATAGAATTCTGCTTTCATGTACACTTGTGTAACCCCAGTGTCTATCCTTAGGCCCTGGCAGATACTGAACATCTCCACTTAGGTGCTGAAATCCCTCAAAGACTCCCATCAAAGTCAACGGGTATCAAGGGCTCTGAGGAACTTCCTGGAAATGCCCAGCATGTTCCAAAACTGATTTCTCACAGAACACTAATGATACAAATAGCTTGAAGAGAAGCAGCATGGTCTAATGGATTAAGCATGGGACTGAAAGCTGGGTTTAACTCAATTTTATTAATGGTTTGTTTTGTTGCCTTAAATAAATCACTTAACCCCTCTGTCTCAATTTCTCCCATCTGCAAAACGGGAATAATAATATTTAACGGTGATGTTGTGAGGATTGATTTGTATGCATACTGCTAAGTGTTAATTGATGTCTTGGGGCAGCTCCTTAGCTGTGCCAGAGTGTAATCCTTTCAAGTCCCCTAATCCTGAGTTGGCTCTGGGCTGAAATGGCCTCTATTGTAATTTAAGGAAGCCAAGAGCTGATAGTAGTAGGTTTTGCTGGAACAGTCTTCTTGGGACATCTGTGTTGTCAGAGGATCAGGCAGAGCCCTTTGTGCTCTGACATGGTTCTGGTACACTCTGTGCTACCTGAGGATTCCCCTCTATTGTGGGAAATCATCACCAACCCAATAAGGCATCTCTCTGGGATCAAGAGTATAGCCCTTTATGTCTAATATTAATGTTTCTGTTAGGGATTATATATGTATTGTTGTTAGCATACAAAGCTCATCAATTGCAATGGGAGTTTTTGTAATACATTTTGAAACATTGTATTGGTGCTGAAAAGAAGCACTACACTAATAGTGAAGGGATTGTGTTTCTTCTGCATTTGTATTGACTGGATAATGATTTCAAAGGAGGAATATTGTGTCATTGCTGCAATATTAATGTGCATTGCTCAAAAATGTGAATGAGCAACCTGAGGACATTTATTACATTTTATTTTATTTTGCATTGATTCTTTTTATGCTGCAACAGAAATATAACACTATTTGTAGTAAACAAAGCATTATAAGAATTAAGGTACTCCACACTGCACATATTAACACTGCAGTTTCATTGAGGAGTTCTGGTGACATTGTGTTACCATAACCCTCAGATGGAATTACAGCTTTAATTTATGTAGCTTTTGGGGGTACGTACGTAACATAATACATGGAAAAATACTCCCTTTGGTTACATAGTGTACTTATCTCTTCACTGAGATTAGCGGGGATCTCTTTAGAACACTCCCAGCCTGTGCCAGCCCTTCAGCTTTTGTTACGTTTCTTTCGTACTGATGTTAAGAATGTAAACACCTGTTTATTTCTCAATAAGAATATTATGCTGTCATGTATTATGTGTAATTTCATATTTGTTAACTAAAGTTGTAATTTATTACTATAAGAATGTTTATAGCCTGAGGAGATGTAGTTGCTAAATGTTTATAATAATTTTATTAGATGCTGTTCAGTTAATCATTGATTTTATTATTGGCTATTTTATGGAAGAATTGATTAATAGATTTGTAGATTCCAAGACCAGAAGGGACCATTGTGATCATCTAGTTTGATCTCCTGTATAATACAAGCCACAGAACTCCCCCTCCTACCCTAAAATTCCTAAAGCAGATATTTTTAGAAAAAAACATCCAATCTTGATTTTAAAATCATCAGTGATGGAGAATCCACCATGACCCTTGGTAAGTTGTTCCAAAGGTTAATTATCCTCATTGTTAAAAATTTAAGCCCTATTTCCAATCTGAATTTGTCTGGGTTCAACTTCCAACCCTGGCATCACGTTAAACCTTTCTCTGCTAGACTGAAGACTCTATTATTAAATATTTGTACTTACAGACTGTAATCAAGTTACCCCTTAATCTTCTCTTTGTTAAACTAAATAGATTGAGCTCCTTGAGTCGATCCCTATAAGGAAGGTGTTCTAATTCTTTATTCATTCTTGTGGCCCTTCTCTGAATCCTCTCTAATTTATCAACATAACATCCTTCTTGAATTGTGGACAACAGACCTGGACACAGTGCAATTGCAAGACCAGGGTAGGCACATGTACCCATTCCTAAACTACATCTTTGTCCTGAATTGCACCTGAGCAGCCACCAAAGTTTTGACATATCTGTCTGTTCACCCTGCAATTACATGGGTTTATCATCAGCACTGACAAACACAACCTCTCTTATACAGTCATATGCTGATCTTGCAGTTAACAGAGGACACAGTAACCCTGTCAGTGGAGTGATTCTTGAGATTCAATCAGTGATCTCCCAAGTGATATCCAGTACCTTGATATTATTTTTAGTCAAGATTGGGGCTCCAGAGAAAGTGAAATAATTCCTAATGTGTTAAGCAGAGGAACTGAGGTCGAAAGAAAAGATTCCTCTACCTGTAGCCCAAAATATTGCAGATTTATGCACAAGCAGAATTTGTGTGCAGCTGTTTATAGAAGAAGATCAGCTAATGACATGTTTAACAACTCAGTTTGTGCAGGCAAATTCACATTTGCAAGCATATGTAAAGGTGCTGTATGTCAGCTTTTAACAAAAACAAATTGTTTCTTTCAGTTTATGTATATTATACATTTTGGAAAATGTTATCTGTTTATCTCCAGGCGAATAAATAGGCGATGTGAGCACCATGTCTAAATTAGATTGACTTTCACTTACCTTTGTGTGTGTAGCTTATTTAGTTAGTTTTATTGTGTTTGCATAAAATTGGAAGAAAAAACTGAAATATAAGACCATTTACATCCAAAAAGATTTTAAAATACCCGAATTGTTCCTCTTTTGAGCACCAACAGTCATAATACTTGTACGTAAGTAGCTGCTGGTATATCTGATTTCAAAGTGATACTCTGAAGTATTTTTGAAGTTTTAAAATAAAATATTTACATTGTTTAGAAGCTTGCAAATATAACTGTAGTCTTTGCTGATTTTGATGCGTATAGTGGGATTTAAAGGTACTCTTTGAGACCAAAGGAAGTTAATGGAGCTTTTTCAAAACATGGATTAAAAATGATCCAGTTTAAATGGTTTTTAAAAAGTTTGCCTGGACATTATGGACTTGGCAGATCTAGTTTCAAACTGTGTTTTAAAAATTGTTCTAGACTGTAGACATGGGGCCAGTTAACTAGCTGGTGTAACTTGGTGTAGTTCTATAAAGTCAGTGAAGGTACATCAATGTACATCAGCTGATCAAAAAGACAAACTGTATTTAATATGGGTTAGCAGGAACTGTTGACAAATCTTTTTATAAAGTGATTCCACTAATTCAGTTTAAAACCCAGTGCAGATGGAACTTTCACTTTTTCCATGAAGCATAAAACTACATCTAAACATTTTTTTTTGCAGAATTCAGTCATATATTCACTTTGTAGCTTCTATTCCAGAACCAATGATATTTAAACAGTGCTGGGAATAGGTTTTCCCAGTAAATTTGTGTTCGTTGTTCTAGCTGGAAGGTGGTGTAGCAGCAATGTGCAAAATGTTCTAGATCTTATAGTACATAAACAGAATTTAAAATTTCTAGATGACAGATTGGTGGACAGTTCAAATCAAGTGGGAACATTTTAAAAAGAGCTCAAACTTAAGCCAGGAAACTGACAATCTCTGTGTATCACTCTCTTTCTGGGAAGCAGAGAGCAGGACTCAATATTTATTTAATCTGTGAAGCCAAGGTCCCATAGCAAGGAAAAAAGCTAACAAGCTTCTTGTTATGGTTTACATTACTAGATGGTGTGGTGAGTGTATTTGTTTCTTCAAGCTAAAAGAAAGCAAGAGGAAAAGATAAGTGCCTTAAATTTCCATTCTAGAAGCAGTTATTTCAATTTACTCACTTTTTTTACATTTGTTTCTGTAATTGAATATTAGAAAAAAATCTTGTGTATCCAGTTTTTTGCTGGTGATAAATATTGTGTGAGGCTCTTTTCCTCTCAAGAGGCTCTTTTCCTCTCATATTGGACACAAAGGCTATATGGATAGCAGTACAAAGCTTAGATTCCACCAAAATCTTCAAAACAGTGTTTAAATCAGAATTAAGTAGTGCATAGGCCTTGTGCTAGTCTTCTGACTTTGTTGTAAGTTACTTGGTGCTCACAATTTTTGAAAATCAGGCCACTTATTTAGGTGTGAGAAAGGAGAACTGGGTACCTTTCTTGATGCACAAAATCATATTTTAGTGGCCCAAAGGCATTACTATCTCATTTGTGGACCTGTATAACGTTAAAAAACAAATTAGACTATGCTAAGGGAATTATAAGGATGGCCCTACTGGGTCAGACCAAAGGTCCATGTAGCCCAGTATCCTGTCTTTTGACAATGACAAAGCCAGGTGCTCCAGAGAGAATGAACAGAACAGGTCGTCATCAAGTGATCCATCTCCTGTCACCCATTCCTAGCTTCTGGCCAACAGAGGGTAGGGACACCATAACTGCCCATCTGGGCTAATAGCCATTGATGGACCTAGCCTCCATGAACTTATCTAGTTCTTTTTTGAACCCTGTTATAGTCTTGGCCTTCACAACATCCTTTGGCAAGGAGTTCCACAGGTTGACTGTTTGTTGTCTGAAAAAAATACTTCCTTTTGTTTGTTTTAAGCCTGCTGCCTATTAATTTCATTTGGTGACCCCTAGTTCTTGTGTTATGAGGAGTAAATAACACTTCCTTATTTACTTTCTCCACACAAGTCATGATTTTATAGACCTCTATCATATCCCCCTTTAGTCGTTTCTTTTCCAAGTTGAAAACTCCCAGTCTTATTAATCTCTCCTTATATGACAGCCATTCCATACTCTTAATAATTTTTGTTGTCCTTTTCTGAACCATTTCCAGTTCCAATATATCTTTTTTGAGATGGGGCAACCACATCTGCAAGCAGTATTCAAGATGTGGGCGCACCACGGATATATATAGGGGCAATCTGATATTTTCTGTCTTATTATCTATCACTTTCTTAATGATTCCCAACATTGTGTTCGCTTTTTTGACTGCTGGTGCACACTGAGTGGATGTTTTCAGAGAGCTATCTAAAATGACTCCATGATCTTTTTCCTGAGTGGTAAAAGCCAGTTAAGATCCCATCATTTTATATGTATAGTTGGGATTATGCTTTCCAATGTGCGTTACTCTGCATTTATCAACATTGAATTTCATCTGCCATTTTGTTGCCCAGTCACCAGTTTTGTGAGATCCTTTTTGTAGTTCTTTGCAGTTTGCTTGGAACTTAACTATCTTGAATAGTTGTGTATCATCTGCAAATTTTGCCACCTCACTGTTTACCCCTTTTCCTAGATCATTTATGAATATGTTGAATAGGACTGGTCCAAATACAGACCCTGGGGAGACACCACTATTTACCTCTCTCCATTCTGAAAACTGACCATTTATTCCTACCCTTTGTTTCTTATCTTTTAACCAGTTACCAATCCATGAGAGGACATTCCCTCTTATCCCATGGCAGCTTACTTTGCTTAAGAGCCTTTGGTGATGGACCGTGTCGAAGGCTTTCTGAAAATCTAAGTACACTATATCCACTGAATCCCCCTTGTCCACATGCTTGTTGACCCCCTCAAAGAATTCTAGTAGATTGGTGAGGCATGATTTCTCTTTACAAAAAACATGTTGATTCTTCCCCAACAAATTATGGTCATCTATGTATCTAACAATTTTGTTCTTTACTATCGTTTCAACCAGTTTACCTGGTACTGAAGTCAGGCTTACTGTCCTGTAATTGCCGTGATCACCTCTAGAGCCCTTTTAAAAATTGGCATCACATTAGCTATCCTCCAGTCATTTGGTACAAAAGCTGATTTAAATGATAGGTTATAGACTACAGTTAGTAGTTCTTCAATTTCACATTTGAGTTTCTTCAGAACTCTCGGGTAAATACCATCTGGTCCTGGTGACTTATTACTGTTTAGTTTATCAATTTGTTCCAAAACCTCTTCTAATGATACTTCAATCTGGGACAGTTCCTCAGATTTATCACCTAAAAAGAATGCCTCAGGTTTGGGAATCTCCCTCATATCCTCAGACGTGAAGACCAATGCAAAGAATTCATTTAGTTTCTCCGCAATGGCCTTATCGTTCTTGAGTGCTCTTTTAGCATCTCGATTGTCCACTGAGTAATATTACTCGCTGTTAAGTATTCATAAGCCCTCTGCTAATAGAGGATCAAATGAGTGGAGTGGCACACCCTCTCTCTGTCCTTCCCCATTTGTGACATCTTCTCTCTCACCTCCCTTATCCCCTGCATATGTCAGAACTCAGGAGTTGGCTTTCTGCCTGCAAGAAATTCCTTTACACCCCAGGAATTTTCTATTGGTCACTTATGGCCAGAATCTGGCCCCTTTGTTCCATATGAAGTGTATGGGACTTAAGCATTTGTTTAAATGCTGATCTGAATAAGGATGACTTAAGCACATGCTTATTGTCATACTTCGCACATGAGTACAATTGTTATGCTTGTTTGACATTTGTGGTAACATGCAGAGTGAAGTAACATGGGGAGTTGAGATGTGTTGAATCAAGGACTAAATTAGCAATGCAAACTTGCACATCTCAACTCCCCATGTTACTACAAATTTCGAACAAGCATAACAATTGTACTCATGCGAAGTATAACTTTCAAAGGCTCAGAATTCAGTCATATCAAAATTAGTTTTGCTGCAACACTCACAGGTACTTCTGTTTCAGGGAGAGCTATTGTTTGGATTATAACTTTGTTAAAAGATAACATTAATATATGCATGGAAAGTTTGTATGTGAGTTTTCATATTCTTCACCTACGGAGAAAAGCTTGAACCATTTTTGTCTCAAACTTAAAAACTAAAAAATATAAAGTCACCTTCAGCAGAGGTCAGGCCTGGAAAATGCAGGAGAAAGTTTTTGAAGGCTATGGGCAACTGTGACAACATGAGCTTACAATGGAAATACACACGAGGCACTGTTGCTCAAATGGTAATGAGTGCTCATCCCCAAAATCCACCATCAGAATTGTTGGAATTCTCAATTGAGAGAGTCAGGAATGCATTGGCAGAGATGGTGCTTCTAGATACAGGGTTGAGGCATACTGGTGGGGAAGGTTGTAGTGCTACTACACAAGCTGTGCCTGTTATGTAGATAAACAGAGGAGGTTAGCCTCTAGGTCTTTGAATCCTTTATGAATATTAAATTTACCCAAAATACTTAACATGAACTGGCTGCAGTCATGCTAGTGCTCCAAAGCCTAGGACAATCTGGGTTTCAGAGGACACTAAGTTCTTGTTTCCCTTTGCTGTTGGATACCATGTATAATTCAGAAGCCGTACACACAGTATCTTGCAGGAAGGTACCAGTTGCATTGTCCTCATCAGCTTTCCTGCCATATAATACAGGAACTCTATCAGTATCAGAAGAAATTGCTTGCCCACCTGTATAACCAGATGGAAGGGGAGAAGGGAAAAGAGAGAGAGAAAAAAATTAAAGCCCAACAAGAAACTAAACACAACACCTGCTTCTTTTTTAACTAAGTAGCTATCTTGTTCCCAGTGAATGCTACTAAAAAGACTTTGGGATAAAATGATACTAAAGGTTATTCTGGCAAAGACTTGAAAATGTTATCAAGTAATGTTTGTTTATCAAACTCTAAACAACAGGTGGGATTTAAATCTGTTGAAATATTTTTTTTCTTTTGTCATTTCAGCTATGAAGTCTTACACTCCAGTTTTCGTTCTCCTGTGGGGCGCTGTCGGGATAGCAAGGGCTGCCAAAATCGTTGTTGTGCCGCCAATTATGTTTGAAAGCCATCTGTATATTTTCAAGGCCCTGGCCTCAGCCTTGCATGAGCAAGGTCACCAGACAGTGTTCCTCCTCTCTGAGGGCAGACACATCCCTCCATCTAATCACTATAGACTCCAACGTTACCCAGGGATCTTTAATAGCAGCACCTCGGATGATTTTCTTCAGTCCAAAATGAGGAGTATTTTCTCTGGAAGACTGACAGCACTAGAACTGTTTGACATCCTGGATCATTATTCTAAGAACTGTGACATGATTGTGGGCAACCAGAACCTAATGCATGTCTTGAAACAGGAAAAATTTGACCTCTTGCTAGTGGATCCTAATGAGATGTGTGGGTTTGTTATAGCTCACCTTTTAGGTGTTAAATATGCTGTTTTTTCCACTGGCCTTTGGTATCCAGCAGAAGTAGGTGCTCCGGCTCCTTTATCTTACGTTCCAGAATTTAACTCACTTCTCACAGATCATATGAACTTTCTAGACAGGATTAAAAACACTCTTATTTATCTGGTTTCAAGATTAGGAGTCAATTTTTTGGTTCTGCCGAAATATGAAATGATAATGCAGAAACACAAAGTGCTGCCAGAGCGGTCGATGCATGATTTGGTTCATGACTCCAGCCTGTGGATGCTGTGTACAGATATAGCACTAGAGTTTCCAAGACCCACGCTACCAAATGTTGTTTATGTGGGAGGAATCCTCACCAAACCGGCCAGTCCTCTACCAGAAGTAAGGTTTGCTGAGTTTTATGGTAATTTTTGTAATATCTGGATAAGTCTTATTTCTTAATGAATTTGAAAGGTATTTAAGTTAAATGATGACCTAATATCTTAAATTTTTTAAAATTGTTTTTGTTGTTGTGTTAAATACACAATAACAATAATTGGAAATACTTTGTAGATAGAAACTCCGAGCATAAAAGCTGTTCTTTCATGTAGATGTTCTCTACTTTTCTTACGCTTGTTCCTGCTTTGAATTAGATGTTTCATGATCCAGCAGAAGGATCACAATGTATGATAGCTTGGCTGTTAGAAATTGAAGTCCTAGCTGAGTGCAAATGAATGTAGCAGAGAGATAAATGTGATCAGATGGACAATTTTACATACAGAGATTTCATTAATATTCTACCTCATCTTATTCC
This sequence comes from Malaclemys terrapin pileata, assembly GCF_027887155.1. Lineage (NCBI taxonomy): Eukaryota > Metazoa > Chordata > Testudines > Emydidae > Malaclemys > Malaclemys terrapin. Next base: position 99,193,689 of record NC_071509.1, read on the forward strand.
CAATTTCATGATGCTGGTATGTTATCTATTATAAATTATTCTGTTAGCTAGGGGAATAGAGGATGTCCTGTTTTTATATATATATATAACTTGTTTGGTTAGCAGTCTGTCTTGTTACAAACTTTTCTGATTCATACCTTATATATATTATAGATATTATATATAAGGTATGAATCAGAAAAGTTTGTAACAAGATAGACTGTTTGACTTTGAAGCAATATTAAAAACATGAAGTATTATTTCATTAGTTTGTATTATATTATATATAAGGTATGAATCAGAAAAGTTTGTAACAAGACAGACTGCTAACCAAACAAATGAGATTTGGTAACAGTGTAAAAGTTTAAAGTCTGAATAAAATAAAATACAGCCACAAAATACAGTAAAACTAAACTTCGTACAGAAACAGAGCCAGTGCTAGAGCCAGTATCATTTTTAGCAAACGCAGAGACCTGAGAGTTCATAATGAAATTTAATTACTTGAGTGCATCATGTGCTCTTGACACATGATATCTAGGAATATCTCTGTTTAGTAACACCATGATGACTCAAAGGCAGAACAAAATTTTTCAACAAGCTGTCATTTATATAATGATTTACATATGCATTGTCACCTGTGGTTCAGGACTAATCCGTTCAATTAATGGATTCTGCTGGCTGGCATGGAGAGAATATTGGACATGAGGAAGGATACAGAATTGAGGTAGAGGAATTTAATGTACCTGTTACCCTCAGTTGCTTCTCCTATGGAACTAGTATATGGAAAGATGGGACTACAGAATAGAAAACTTGGTCAGGATTTCTAGATTGAAAACAGAGGCTTATATAATGATTTCTGTTGATAAGATTCTGTGTAATAGCCCTGCATCAAACAAACTATAGTTTTTGGATATTGTGCAAACTAATGAAATAATACTTCATGTTTTTAATATTGCTTCAAAGGTCATATATGTAAACTATTTAAATATTTCACATGATTGATTTAAAGAGTCATTTTGAACTCCATTAGTAACTGTTAATGTACTCAAAGATTGAGAGAGTGAGAGAAAAAGTCAAAGAATCCAGCACCTCTTAGGACTCACAAGAAAGGCAACCATCTTAAGAACTTGGATACCTAAATTAGAGGTCTAGATCCTCTGTTGCAACTGAGATACATTCAGAGCAACAACATAAAGGCCAGGGGCAGAGGTAGCTTTATTCCAGTGACTAGGCTGGTTTCTAGTATAATTTACAGGAGCCTCAAAGCTTCTGTAATGTATGCACAGTTGCCCGTAATTCCAAGGAGCCAGTCAGGCACCTGGGGAGTTATTGGATATAGGAACTTGCTGGCCATGCTCAATTTCTCCTAGAATAAACTCTTACATGGGATATTGGGAGGATAGCGGTGTAGAGCTGCTACTTTGGCTTGTGCCACCAGCGATTCCTGAGGAATCCTCCAGGAGTCAGTTATCATATGTCAGCTTCCCTGTGGCTCTGGGGCATTAGAGGGGACCTGAGGGTTGGAGTCAGGATCCCAATAAGGGCAGTCAGGGGAAAGGACAAACCTGAGGCCGGAAGTAGCAGAGGAGTTCATTGTCAGGTCCAAGCCAGGGCCAATACTAAGGGTCTGAGTCCGAGTCAGGTTTCAGATTCCAAGTCAGGAGGCAAAGTCCAAATCAAGCCAAGAGTTCAAGAGCAAAGAACAATCATGGCAGCCCCAGAGATCCACACTGTATCCTGGACAGTTCCTGGAATGCTCCTTGGGTTTATATCTGGCAGGGAGACAATCAGGAGCCATGGGGCTGCTGTTTGTCAAATTGCTGAGGTGGAACTGCCCATGGGCTGTGTCCTCAGTGGGTTCATGGGAAGTGGCACACAAGCTAGTTAAGCTGCTGCTGGGTGGTAGCCTGGAGATGTCAGCTGCTTGGTAGCACTACAGGTGTGGCTTCTAACCTGTGGGCCTTATAGTTGGGTCCAGTGTCCAAACTGTGTTCTTAAAATAGGCACTTATATACCCCATCAAATACCAATTTTAAAGCTCAAGTGTAGATCCTAATTTAGACATACATATTTTGAACATTAGTTGCACAGCTGTAGGAAATTCAGTTGACAAGGTTTGTTTTATTAATGGTGGAAAGACTGTATAGTGAAACCAACTCATTTGTGATCTGTTATATGGGGGAGCACTAAATTCTGAGCTCGGAATTTCATGCAGCAATGAATAATTCATGTGCATTATAGTCCTGATCTCACAGCCCCAGTGCTACTCAGAGGTACAGGAGGCCTAAAGGAACAGACCATTCATATGGATGCTACAGAATTTAAATGTCTGATGTTGAACCAGTCATCAGTTAGAAAAATGGGCATGTTTGCATGTACTGTTGCAAGGGAGGGAAAAGGAGAGTTGTGAAGCTTATTTAATTCAGCCAGAATTTTGAGATTCGTGTACCTAAAGGCAGCTATAGGCTTAATGTTGCCACATAAGTAATGTGGGCTTCATTGGTATATTTAATAGACCTAGGATAATTCTCTTGCCCACTAAAGGCATTGTGTCTAAGTCAATACAATTGAGTTGGTCCCATCCAACTGCATGCAATAATGGTTTAAAAACTGAACGAATGGCCAATGTGAAAAGGTGACTTAGTGCCCAAAATTGGGTATATAAAAACAGCTCTACAAACAGTGTATGACTGAGGGTGATTGATAATCACATATAGAACATCTTAAATGTAGGTCTGGATCCATTTGGTTCTAAAACCGAAGAAAAATATTAAGTCTATGAAGTGTGCAGTAATTCGTTTGCTTGTAAATGTTGCAATTGAATTTATTCAGCTTGAACTTTTTTTGGAGGGTAGGGGGCATTAGTTAGATTTTGTTGAAGTGATTTGAATTTCTTTTCCACAATCAGTTGCTGTGCTAAAAGGCATCTTTTGAGTTTGAATTAAATATGTAATAAAGTCCTAAAGTGTAAGGTTAGAAAGGCTCCCTATGATCATCTAGTCTGACCTCCGGCATAACACAGGTCATAGAGTTTCATCTAGTAATTCCTGGAGAGAAGGAAACTGTTCTTCTCTCCTACATAAGTGAACCCTATTTATTAAGTGAATACTATTGAGTCTAATAACTTGTGGTTGAATTACATCTTTTCTTTTAAAAAGACATTCAGTTTCAGTTTTAAGACTCCAAGTGATGATGAATTCTCATGAGTAATTTGTTATGAGTTATGACCCTCATTGTTAAAAATTGCATCTTATTTCAAATTTGAATTTTTCTAGTTTCAACTTCAAGCCATTTCATTTATAAATGCCTCTCTTGGCTAATTTAATAATATCAGCTATCTTCTGACTGTGTAGGTACTTGCAGACTGTGATCAAGTTTGCCTCCTTATTTCCTTTGATGAATTGAATAGATTGTCATCCTCTATTGTGAGATATATTTTTCAGACCTCAAATAATTTTTGTAGCTCTTCTCTAAAATATGCTCCAGTTTTTAACATGTTTTTCCAAGTGTGGACACCAGAGTAATACACAGTATTTCACTAGTGGTTATCTTCTAATGCATGCGTGAAATGCCTTCCACAAGGCCTGTTGGGATGCTTACCTCATTTTCATATGTCTACATGGATAAAACAAATGCTTTCTTTTTAAAGAAATCTCCAGATAGGTACAGTATCTAGTCTTTTATGTCCCACACTTCTGGCCAGAAATACACAAGTGCACTGATCTGAGACAAACATAACCCTATCTTAGAAAAGAAATGTGCAGGTGACTGGACTAGATGACCTATTGAGGTCCCTTCCAGTCGTACACTTCTATTATTCTACTCCCCCAACTACAAAGAAGGGGAAAATCAGACAGTAGATTGTGATTTGGAGTTAGACTCGGTTTACAGGGTTACTCATGGGATAGTGCAGTGACATGCTGCCCCACGCCTGGGGCTTGTAGCAACTAGTAAAGTCACAATGTAATATAGAGTTTTCCTTTACTTCAGCTATCTCATAAACATTTGGTATTTCTGATTTCCATGCAACTTTTTTTGTTTTGTCTGTTATCTTGAAAGCCATTTTTTTTAGTAGATGATAATTGCACTGGCACTAAATCAAAGACTGTAATTACATGGGCCAAAGTAATGAAGGTTTATATTAATTCCTGACCCAGTGCAAAATGAACTGCTAGATCAAGTGGAGTTAACAGTAATGGTTCTGTGATTACTTTAATGACTAGACTATTGTTATTTCTTTAGCCCTGACTATTTAAAAACTAGTCTACTCCTTTTCCCCTCCTGAGGTTGTTGTAAATTGTTTTTGCGAGTTTAAAAGCACTGTTACATTTATAAGTTTTTTTCTAACTATTCAATGACAGCATATTGATCACCCAATTTGTACCAGTGCTTTACTACCCTGACAGTTAGGAAGTTTTTCCTACTGTATAGCCTAAACCTCCCGTGCTGCAATTTAAGCCCGTTGATTCTTGTCCTATCCTAAGAGGTTAATGAGAACAATTTTCCACCCTTCTCCTTGTAACAACCTTTTATGTACTTGAAAACTGTTATATCCCCACTCAGTCTTTTCTTCTCCAGACTAAACAAACCCATTTTTTTTCAATCTTTCCTCTGTACCTTGAGTTAGCCCCATCTATCACAGTGTCTGTCCCCCCCAGGTTTTGCCCAGTTCCCATGGGAAATGGTGTAGGAGCTCTGTGGAGGCTGCTTTTCCACCCTCTGCATTACTACCTGCCATGCCTTTATTCCCCTCGGCAGGAAAGGCCACTTTGGCACTCACTGTGCTTAATTTGGTCTTTCATTTTACAAATTATTAATATTAAAGATAGTAATTAAAAATAAATTGGCTGTAATGAAGCTGTGCTCATTTTTACTAGCTAGGGATGTGGCCCAGCGTGTATAATAAAGGGTTAAACACTGAGGGCTAGATCTTGCAATCCTTATTCATGTTGGTGAGCACTTACTGACACAGTAGTCCCATTAAAGTCAATGAGACTGCTCATGTCAGTGACTGTTCACTTAAGTCAGTGATTTTCCACCTGTGGTCCGTGGACCCCTGGGGATCCTCAGACTAATGTCTAAGGAGTCCACGAAAGGTTGTCGTTACGATAGAACAGTGGTTTTCAATCTGTGATGCATGGACCCCTGGGGATCCACAGACTGTTTTTAAAATTCCCAAAGGGCTCCTCACCTCCATTTAACATTTTTTAGGGGTCCATAAATGAAAAAAGATTGAAAACCACTGACATAGGTGAGTGAAAGTTATATGGCTTGCCTGTGTGAATTACCAGCTTAGAACATGTAATAAGGTGGATCAATGCCCGGTGTGTATATTGACAGCTCCATAAGTAATGCTGAGAGAGTCTGATTAATAGTTGTATTTACACCATCTTAAATATCAATCTGGTTTTATTTGGTTGAAAACTGAATGAAAATAGAAAAATCTATGTCACACAAAGTATTTCCTTAAAAAGAACAGGAGTACTTGTGGCACCTTAGAGACTAACAAATTTATTAGAGCATAAGCTTTCGTGGGCTACAGCCCACTTCTTCGGATGCAAGCTGTAGCCCACGAAAGCTTATGCTCTAATAAATCTGTTAGTCTCTAAGGTGCCACAAGTACTCCTGTTCTTTTTGCGGATACAGACTAACACGGCTACTACTCTGAAAAGTATTTCTTTGTAATTGTTGCAAATAGATGCTTCAAAGGATTTTCAAACAGTTTTTGTCAATGATTATCCATACAAGGAATTTTAATATCTGGAGTCCAGAATATAGACTAAAGAAGATGTGCAATAGAGATAGGGTATTATCTGGGTTATACATTCTAAATGGTTCTTCTCCACTTGTGGTGTGTCTCCTTTTAAATATGTCTAGGAAATTCTAATTTGTAGCTACATATAGAATACCTGGGAAAGTATTGTTCAAAGAAAGTACCATAGTAGTGTTCTGCCCTGGAAAAATTTCTAATAGCCCACAGTTCCTTGGCATCTCATCTTTTAAACATACTGCTTTCCTTTTGTGGAGTAAAGCCTTGTAGGTCATATATCCACAAGGACAATGATAATTCACGCACTGTGGCAAAGAACATTACAGTCCTTCCCTAAATTTGCAGAATAGTCCCTAGGTTGGGATTTTGTGAGATCTCCTGCTGAAATAAAAATGTCTTTGCCACATACTAAGTTAGAAAGAATAATAGGGAAGTAATATATTTCTTTGCTGCTTTGCAATGTGGAGCTGTTGATTTGAATTTCTGTAAAATATAACCAGTTCTAAACATATTGAATTACAAATGCCCATTTATAAAATCTCCAGTTTGGAGGTTAACCCTTATGTTGTCTATCCGAGGCGTCTCAACAAGCTGATTCTTGATCTCATTCTGTACCATAAATAGCTTCATATGCTATTTAGTTCTTTTTTTATAATAAACAGGTAGTGTAGTGGGATGACTCGTTCATAAACTCACATTATCACATGGACAATACAATATCCTACTGAGGGCAATGTGAGTAGATTTATTCTTAAATCATCGCAGCTAAAGACAGAAAAAAAGTCCAATCATTAAAGACATCACTGAATCAATAGGATCTGCACGGTAATACTCATATAGTGGTTCCATGCTGATAATGGTAATATAATGTGGCAAACTAACAGATAATATTCTCCCTTCCCTTTTTCTCACCCTCATTCTATTTCTTTCAGGGGGAACTTCTTAAGTTCAATAACATTGGTTAATATTAAATAAAATAAACAATGGAAAATTCTGAATTATGACATTCTTTTAAAACAGATTGTGTTAGTTAGCCATTAATCAGTAAGATAAGCTATGTCCTTGAATGAGTGTAGGAGCCTAAGTTTACCCCTCTTTAGTATTCTTAAACAGGTATAAGGACCAATAATTAGAAGTATCAGTTTCATACTGAAAGAAAAGGACATTGAGAATGATCAGGGAGCCTATTTACAGTAAAAGGATCATAATGGATTTTATATATGCTCACTTAAGTGTACAGAGATGGTAGATTATGTGGAGAGTGTAGGCTTCTCTCAATCACTACCCAAAATTTAGGTTTTCATATTATTAACATTATGAAATCAACTCTATTAACTAACATATAATCACAAACTACGGTCATATATATTAATATACATCAAATAAGAAAAAATGAATTATTTAAATATCTTTCATTTAACAAATAATTTTGCCATTTAATTATATAGCAGCATTAATTTAACACAAAATAATGTTTTAAGGTTTTTAAAGTTAAGATATTTTTAATCTGCATTTCCAAATTGTAAAGCTTCCTCAGAATTTTTAAACATAAAGCTTTGTGTTTCTTCAAAGATTGTGAAGGTTCTTGAATCTTAAGTTATAACTAGCTGATTTTGAAGTAGCTTTCTTGTTGGGTTGAATGCAGTTATGTGCTGCTGTGAGAGGGAGGAAAAATCTTAGAAAAATGACAAGTTTTTATCCGAGTAAGTAAGATCTCTCTTTTGTATTGTAGCTTATAAAACTGATTGTCTATCTTTACATTTCTGAAGGAGGATCACTACATATTGGGGTGAAGGCTGTTTTGTGCCTAATAAGCTTTGTTATTTTAACATTCTTTTTACCTGTAGATCCAGTAGTTTTGAATCCATTCAGAAAAAACATTTTCCAGTACTTAACTATCCTTATAGTTATAAAGTTTTTCCTAAGATCTACTCTTCCAGTCTAAGAAGGACAGCAGAGACCTTTTAATTTCTTGAGTCATTACGTAGTCAAATTTAAGTTAACTTCCTGTATAATCTTGGAGGCCAGATCATTGGATTTTACATACTGCATAGCTCTGCCATCTTGACTCTTTTCCAGAGCTGTTCCCCCTCTTTTAGAGTTGCTAGTTTTGATATTAAATTAATAGAAATGCCTTTCTGAATGCTCTAAGAGAAGGTTTAGTGAGATGTATATGTGATTTTCATTAGTTGAGGGGGAGGGGGGAATTAGTACTTGAAATAAGGATTTTATAAGATTGCTGATGGAAGCTTATGGAGACATTGTAGGTGCTATAGTGCATCATGTGACCCCTTATTACCTCCTCTTAAAATAAATTTCCATATAAAATATCTTCCTACTGATTGCCCCATTCTGACCTGCTGCACTCACTGGTTCTGTCTGATGGTTTAATCTTCTTAGAACCCAGAACCTTAATATGATCACTTCCTTCCTGTCATAATTTCCATATCCCCAGATATTCCTTTCTCACTTACCATTTCAGAATAGTGTTCTCAAATTTATGGATTTTGTGGGAAATCTGCATTTCAGCTAAATTAGGCTGTTTGTTCCACTGCTCTGCTAAGTCAGGCAATGTTCCATAGATCATCAGTCCAACACCTGTCCAAATAACCTGTGGCCTAAAGAAAAAGTGCCCTGAATTAGGCACCAGAAGTCTACCCAATTTGGTATCAAATCTACTGACTGTGGTTTATATTTCAGTGCACTACAGATACCTTATTATTGACAAGGCCTCAAGCCCTATCTGCAGAAGCAGTCCAATATCATTCCTCTCTTTTACAAATAAATTGACAGAGGATTCACAAGGTTACTGCAAGCAAAGCTGGCAATATATCCTGTATCTCTAATATCTCAGACTAATCTCTTGTCCTCTCAGCCACATTGCATTTCCAAGTGAATGCGTGAAATATGGGCTTGGCTATGATGGCTGCAGCTAATGCTGTAGCCAATAGATCACAATCCTCTGTGAAACCCTGGAACAGAATTTAAGATTCCTAATTTCTAATACTTCTGCTGCTGTCCAGCAAATAGTCGTGTGAGCCAATGGCAAATTTGTACATAAAGTATCCCTCTGGCAGGTGGTCCATTTGTAGTAGCAGAAAACAGATATTCCGTTAGCTCAAGAAGTAGAGATCTGCTGGGACCTGAACATTTAAGGTTCAAACTTGCTGATGCTCAGAGTGGGTCAAATTCATTATGGTTACACATGATGACAGAATTGTTTTTTTTTCATTTTTTTTTGTTTAAAAATGGTTTATTTAATTGTGCAGTGAAAAACCATTTTTATAAACAGGGTCTAGAGATTAAAAAAGTGAAATTAGATTTAAAAAATTTTTTTTTTTACATTTTCAATAAAACAGATATACAAATAAGAATGCATATTAAATAGTGATACATCTAAGATTAATATAGTGCAGTGGTTCTCAAATGTATTTGATTGATTCTCCCTTCTTTGTGTCAGTAGTCATTTACTGTCCTCCCCCAAGTACATATACTGCTACCCAGCTCTGAAGACAGAGCAGAGAGCAGTGGCTGCTGGGCAGGTGCCTAGCTCTAAAGGTAGCGTCATGCTAGCAGCAGTGCAGAAGTAAGAGAGAAAGTGTGAAAAGTGGTATTTGTCATCACTTTTCACAGCAGACTTAGTGCCACATTTGCTACCCTTACTTCTGCGCTGCTGCTGCCACACCGGGGCTGCCAGAGCCCCGCCACCTCCAGGTGAGGGATTGGGGGTTGGGGGAAGGAGAACCTGAGCCCGGGCTGCCTCCTGCTGAGGAAATTGGGGGTGGAGGGGAAGGAGAGCCTGAACCTGGGTGGCAGGGCTTCAGCTGTCAGCCCCAGGGTGGCGTGGCTCCAGCTGTCCCCTTTAATCCCCACCTCTGGGGTGTGCATGGCCCTTCTGCACGAGCCCCAGCCACCCAGGGCTGACAGCCAGAGGTCTTAAAAAAAAAAAAAAAAAAAAAAAAAAAAGCACACAGCTTGCACCTCCCTTGACACATTCCCGCATCACCCTTGGAAGGCCTGCCCCATAGTTTGAGAACCGCTGATAATATAGTGGGTGAAATCCTGGCCATATTAAAATTCCTATTTTCTTCAGTCAGTACAGGATTTCACCCAGTATTTCTAAAGAGGTACTGCACCTCCAACTTCATTATTAGATAAAATATAAGTACTCACAGAAGTCCGTACAAATAACATTTTCTTTGAACATCTAACACTTGTCTCAAACCATTTTCAAAATGGATGTCAGCATAATGTTACGTATGACTTGTCTTAGATTTGTAGAAGACAAGAGGACTCCAATCTGGTGCTCCCTGAATGTGTGCCTAATGAATGGCTTTCAGAACACTGACTTTTTACACCTCACATGAATTACAGTGAACAACAGGTCATGAGTTAAGGGTACTGTAGAAGGTTTAGCTGAGTTCTTTTTTTGTGTCAAGTTGGAAGTTTAATGTCATTTTAACATTATTTTTTGCATTTAATTATAAATTCTACTGACAGGATAGGAATTAATGGCATCTTAATGGTGTCTCCTTTCTTGTCCAAGAGTAGCACCAGAACCTGCAGGGTAGTCGGTCACGTGAGATTCTTGTTGAGAGAAACACATTCAGTGATACTGTAAAAACATAAATTCTTTTGGTCCTTGGTTTTATTTTTAGGAGCTGTACAGGCTGGGTGAAGGCAGTGAGGTGCTTGTGAGAAAAGGGAATGGGAAAGAGGGATGAAAAGAGGAAAAACTGGTGCAATTCAGGGTCTAAACAAGTTAGTACTGAGTAATCAATGAAGAATAGCATCCAAGGGTAGGGCCTTGTTGGTTTCTGCACATGGACTTATAAAATAGAAAGTACACCCAGAAAAGTGGTTTCAGTTTTTGTTTAAGACTGATTAAATAGATGAAAAGATGAAAGGTTCCAGAGTTCAACTTACTTTATGAAATTAATTGGGACGAGAGTATATCCTCCTGGGAAATAGGGTGACCTGGAGGAACTTGAATGGCAAGAATTAAATAAAAAAAGAAAGCAGACTGTATTCATTTCATTGCTGCTTAAAAATTAAGTAGCACAAGGGAACAAGAGGCAGAACAGCAGACATATATCCTTGTTGTACTCTTCTACTGCTGTATTTTGTGTGCATCTATAGTGGGACAGAAGTGCCCAAAATGCTGGCCTCTGAAGATCTCTGGTGGGAGACATCATCAAAATAGGATAGACGGATGATTTGGATGTATAGAGAAATTCATACGTTGACCATAGTTACCATATACACACACCATTTTCTCCTTTCCACATCTCACCTCACAATGACAAAATATGGAATAATGCCACCCTTCCTCCCATACTCAAATGATATACCACCTCTGAGTATGTAATGTGCTTGAAATCATAACACTTTCCTGAACACTCTCTGAACCCTTAGCCACTATTCTGTTTGTAGCTGTTGCTTATTTTGAATCAGGAATGGTTTCCTCTTTTGGCTTACACAATAGGGCCCAGTTTTGTTCAGCAACACCCGGAACCCAGTGGAAAAACTTGCATTTCACAGTGCAGCATTTAAACAAATACAAGCTTCTCTGATTTAGAATACACCAGGAAAGTTAGGAAACTAGAAAATAATAATAATAAAAAAAAATACAGCCATCTTCATGCTTCTTTATTATTATTCCTTATTTGTATTACTGTAGCCCCTCCTCCTCCATTGTGCTAGCTGTTCTTTGCTTAGGAATTGATAAAAATAAAATAACTATAGATTAATTGACAACTTGTTACTGAAAATTACTTTAATTGTACTTTCTAAATTAAATCTGTTTTTTCCCCTCTGCTGTAAACAATATTTCAGCATTTAAAAATTATATAAAATATCACGTAGCGTGTATGTGTTTCCATTAAAGAATGATTGTCCACAGCCATATTCAGAGAGCAGACATTGATGCTATTACACATTTGAATCTACGAACTGAACAGGGAAAGTTTCTGATATTTAAACTCAGTTATGTTTGCATATGTGAACTTTGTTTATTTGAAACAAAGCTCAGTATTAGGCACTACTGGTTACTGCCAGCTGGGACCTTACCCCATAGTCACAGCTGTGCATTTAATATTTAAACCAGCTAAGAATAGCTAATTAGAAAATCAAACTGAACAAAGCTCACACAGTAGTGTCAGCACAATACCATTTTTGTCTGTGAATGATAAAAAAGATTTTTTTCCATATAATAATAATGGCTGGAGCCATAAGTGCTTATTCCAAGTGTACAAACACAGACAGAACTTTAATAAAAGAATATTACACACTTAAACTCCTCAGTCTTCAATAATATAGTCTTGTGTAGAAACTATTCCTCATCGACAAATATAAAAAAGAGCAAAGCAAGGTCATAATATCTGCTCCTTTATGAAACGCTGGCTACAATAAATACTACTCATATAGGGAAAGGAGAGGATTGCCTAGACAGTCTCTTTGAAGAGAATATATGTGAACCTTGAGGAAATTAATTAAAAAAACATATCTGGCTTCTGCTGGAGCTAATATCTCCTTTGAAACATGGGATACCAGGATAAATCACTGATTTTAATCAGCAAGCAGGACACCTTGATTTAAGTAATTGATTTTAAATCTAGTTTTGCATTTTTAATTTGTAGTTATTTTTCTAAATAAAGGTTCAGTCTCATTAGCTGATAACCATAAAAACATGTTGATATGCAATCAAATATATTTTTTATACTAAATTTGATATTTCTTTTTGCTAATTAGTAGGATACACTATATAGGTATTTGTTTAGGCAATCCTAGAGTTTAACTTATATTTATGTACACTCTTAATTTTTACATCTATTATGTTAGAAAATGGTCAATAATGCATTTCTTATTTATTAGAAGATAATTTTTACTTAATATTAGTTTCAAACTGCATTTAGACAGAGTGTAAAATTCAATTAAAAATGTACAAACCCAGCATTTTAAAATTGTTTTTATTAGTAAAAAAAATGACTTAAATGTGCTGGACAACATAAGGAAAAAAATAAGTTTATCAAAACCTGTTTTTGTATTTAAAACTAACTCATGTATTATACTAAGGAAGTATTTACTGAAGTTAGTGAAGTGAAGGTCTGGGAAAGCCACCATCCCCTGCCCAGGAAAATGTGAGACACTGTACATCAGGTGCTAGAGGCAATGTTGGACCTTAGGGTGATAGAGGAATCTCACAATGGTTGGCAGAGCCCCACTGTCCTAGTGTCCAAGACAGACAGAATGACTCTGTTTTGTATAGACTTTAGGAAGGTAAATGTGATATCCACATTTGTTGCCTCCCCCATTGACATTTGATGCATATTCCATGCTCCGAGTCAATTAGTTGTTAGAGTGATTCACGGCCACAACAATACATCTCAACCCCAGATCTGACCAAAGGCTACTGGCAGATTCCTCTAACAAGGGGTCTTGAGTGAAAATGTTCTTTGCAACACCTTTTGGCCTGTACCACTTCAAGACTATGCCCTTCAGCCTTCACAGGGCTGCAGCCACCTTCCAAAAGTTGAGGACACAATCCTGTAACTGCACAGCCAGTATGCAGTAGCCTACCTAGATGATATAATCATTTACAGTGGTTATTGGGAGACATACCTTGATCATACAGTGACAGTCTTACAGGATCTGGAGGTTTCCAGCCTCATGGTGAACCCAGACAAGTGCAGATTGGGGTTTCATGAGTTGATGTATCTGGGAAGACCATTGAAAGGGGCAAACTTAGGCCTTTAATCAGGAACGTCCAGGCCTTGACAGACTGCCCTATCCCATCAACAAAGAGGCAAGTTACACAATTTCTGGGTCTGGCTGGCTATTATAGATGGTTCATACCCAGCTTTACCATGATAGCCACGCCTGTCACTGACCTGCTGAAGAACTGTAGCCCCAAGAAGGTTGCCTAGTCTGAAGTTGGCGATTAAGTCTTCAGGACCTTGAAAGATCTCCTGGGCAGTGAACTAGTCTTCTTCCACCATGACTTCACAGGATGGTTCATATTCTACACCAATGCTTCCAGTGTAGGGCTAGGGGTAGTATTATGGTATTACCTACTAGGAAACACCTTCCTCTTGATTATGGATCACACACCCCTCTGCTGACTCAATTCCAGATCGCCATGGACAACTGCCATGACATGCCTTAAGGAGAGAGATAGAACAGTAGGAAGAGGCCCGGGAAGATTGTTAGCTGGATTGCAGGTAGTGGAATCCTGCATTATGGTGCTCAAGAGGGTCCGTGGGTTGAAAACCAATGGAATGGGAGGGCTTGCATTCCCCTACCCTACCCCATTACCACTAAGTGGTGCTGCAGACTGTAGCCACTCGGCAGGGAGGCTCATCTCCACTCACAGAAAGACAGAGAGGAAGTAGTTTTGGTAATGGACCAAGTCATGAACAAGTGTTTAGTTTCCAGGACAGAGAAGAATGGATGGATTTTTGATCTGTTGTCAGGGAAAGAACTGCAAGATTTTGAGGTGATGGCATGAAGTCAGGGAGGAGTCAAAGATTTCCTTCAAGTTGCAAGACTGGGTAAGTGAGCGGTGGTGTGAATTGTGTTAAAGAAGCGGGTAAATGGGAGAGTTGAGGAAGGTAAATAAGTAACTTGTATTTAGCTTACCGTATATACTCGATCATAAGCCAGTTCACTTATAAGCTGATGCCCCCAAGATGGATAAATAAAAATGGAAAATTTTTATAACCCGTTCATAAGCCGACCCTATAATTCAGAGGTCAGCAAACTTTGGCTCCCGGGACATCAGGATAAGCCGCTGGTGGGCCGAGATGGTTTGTTTACCTCAAGCATCTGCAGGCATGGAGGTAAACCTAAGTAGACAAAAGTGTCCCGGTGCCCCAACTGCTTACCCTGACGGGCCAGAACAGCAACTGGTGGGGAAATTTTTTGGGGGGGAGAAGCTGGGAGTCAGGGGAGTAACCCGTGTGACCACCCCCCACATGACCCCACCCCTAGCCCGGGACCCCCCTCTCTCTCCATCCCATCCCTTCCCACCTTATCTGGGGAGGGCCAGGGGAGGATGTCTCTTGCCTGGCTGGAACTGCTCTGGCAGGCTGGGCAGCGCAGCCGCAGCCTCCTCCGGTGGGCCAGACCAGGCGGCGCGGCCGCAGCATGTTCCAGCGGGCTGGGCCAGGAGGCACGGCCGCAGAATGTTCCAGCGGGCTGGGCCAGGAGGCACGGCCGCAGCATGTTCCAGCGGGCTGGGCCAGGAGGCACTGCCGCAGCATGTTCCAGCGGGCGGGGCCAGGAGGCATGGCCGCAGCGTGCTTCGGCGTCCGGGCGGTGCGGCCACAGCCTACTCTGGGGGGCGGGGCAGAGTGGAATGGCTACAGCCTGCCAGCCCTGGGGCTGCAGCTGCTTTGGAGGCTGGGGGGAGAGCAGCATGGCCAGAAGCAGAGGGACTCTGGCCCTGCCTCTTCCCTTCTGGCTGTGCTGCCTCTCCTTGCTTCCTCTGTTGGGGGAGGGGCTGTGTCCCACCTCTCCCTCTCTATACCCGTTCATAAGCCGACCCCCGTCTCTGGTGCTTCCCTTTTTTACTAAAAAAATTCAGCTTATGAACGAGTATATACGGTAATTTGTCTGTGAGACATCCAGGAGAAAGTGCCAGAAAGTTAGGCTGATAATAGTCTTCCTCATTGTTCAGGAAGAGGTAATATGTGATCTACGTGTCAGTTCTGGAGAGAGATAATTACTCCATGAAGGATTTAACCCCAACTGATTGTAATTGTGGGAATGTCTTGGTGGATGGAGTTTCCAGAATGTTGAAATCTTGGTGAATGGAGAGGTGACTGGAACCAAAGCCAGGGAAAGAGAAAGTCCTCCGGATAATATATGTATGGACTGAAGAAAGGGGTTTTCATTGTTCATTATTACTGTGTAATCTAAGTGTAACTGAATGCTTGCTTTTCCACATGGCAAAGTTTAGTGTGATCTTCCAGTAGCATTGTGTAAAGTGTTCGGTGTGTAGAATGTGTACTTTAGTAGTACAAGAGATATGGTTTTATTTATATATTGGAAAGGGATGTAAAGAACTTGAAAAATCATTGTGTGCACAGGGCCGGCTCCAGGTTTTTTGCTGCCGAAGCCAAAAAAAAAAAAAAAAAGCTGGAGTGCCACGCCTTGAAAAGTGCCGCTTCCAGGCACATGCTTGGAACGCTGGTGCCTAGAGCCGGCCGTGCGTGTGCAAACCAGAAAAAACATGAGTTTCAGTTATTCATATTTTTCATATGATACTATGAGAAGATTCTTTTTAGAATAGTACTGAACTTGCACAGTACCATCAGGCAAAATAGCAAAAAGTGTTTGCTTTTTTTGTCATTGAGGACCTTCTCCAAACCCCAGTGAAGTCAGTGGGAGTCTTTCTGTTGATTTTAGTGGGCTGTGGGTCAGTCTTTGACTGCCCATGCTTTTTAAAAGATTTGTTCCATCCATGTTATGTTACTGCATGACAGATGTCATGATTTCAAATGTTAGTGGCATACAGTTTTCAAATAGCTGCCAATATGCTCTTCGCACTTGTTTTCTGTTTATTTCCAGTACCATAGAGTACCAGATCTATTCAGTCACTGCATATGCCAGACAAACAGATTGAAAAAGGAACAAACATTTCCTTCCCAACACACTTTTGCTTTCTCCTTATAAAGCTTAGGTAGATTCTACCATAAATAATAAGAAAATATAAACATAATTGCCATGAACAAAATATGAATCTATATGGAAACATGGATACCTCTCCCCTGTCCCTATCAGCTTCCTCCACTAACCTACTTTACAAAGCTTGTTTTTACAGCACTCTTTGGGACTGGAGCTATTGTAACTGTCACTGCAGATGTCTATCTTGATGTAAAAATATCATGTGATTTGCAGCCTAGCTCTAAGACTCTTTGTGTGGGAGAAGCAGGAATAAGCGAGTGCTGAAAAGAGCCAAGTATGTATGTGATGAATAGGGAATGCTGCTCTTTTCCTCCACTTCAGCCTCCTGGAACAGTCATTGTTCATGTCAGGAGAAAAATGTGAAAAGAGAGTGAGAGAATAACTAGAATTAGGATCCTGGCATGTCCATTCTCTATGTAGCTCTCTGTGTGTCTATTGTACAAAGTGCCGTTACTTTAGTATATGCGTGCTTTTATGTGCTTGTAAAATGTGTTATGTTATACCATAAACATGAAATAACGACCATGATTCTGCCATAAAGATGCTGAGAAAACACTAACTGCACAAATAGCTCTGTATGTCTGTTTTTCCAAGGATGAGAAATCATTTGATAAGGATAACAATCAAAAACTTTTTAAATACATTGATCGGATTTTTTGTTTGTTTTGTTCTTTAAAAAGTAATCAAGTGCACCCAAAGGGCATGTTCCATTGGGGATGTACCGCACTTGTTTATGAAAGGAATTGTGCAGTCTTTAGAGTTTTTTTTAAGAAGATGTTGATATTTTAATGCATAAGAAATCTCAAGTTAAAATAAATATAAGTATATACAAACAGCTGATAGTACATTGCAGATGTGGACAAAAAGTCACCACTATTATTATTGCACTATCAAACAGTGGGGGTGGGGGGGCAAGTGAATGGCAATGAAATAATATCTTTCTCTATCTGTCTTCTATGTCAAATCCCAAAAGGGGTGAAAATTCGAGTATTACTTTATGATACACTGCACCCATAACTTGTAGGGATTGACAAACCATTGGGCATAATAAATAATAAAATGAAAGAAGTTGATGTTTATTAGAGTCGGTTGACTAATTCGTTGGGATTTGTGTGTGTACGCATGTTTTGCCTTTTTTTATTGTATACTAAACTTTATTTCATTATTTGACCATCTGTAATATAAATAAACTTAAAATGTAGTAGAAAAATACTGAGCTTAAAATCTTAAAAGGTATTGCAGAGGCTTTTTCGTTACAAACTGAATGGGATGAGGGTTTCTGGAAGCAGATTTGTATGTAAACAATTTCTGCTGACTGGATATTATCATGACCTCATGCCCATAAAGCAATCGCTTTGGAGTAAAGAGGACTGTAGACAGGACCCTTCAAGAATGTTTCTGAGTTGAATTAAAGCAGACAAAGGAATGCAATTTGTTTGGAGGATGTCTGAACTGATATCAAGGAAACTCTGAAGAGTACAGAGAAGAAAATGCATCACATTTCCCTGACCTAAAATAGTTCCTGCACTACCTAGATTGAGCACTCAGATCACTGAATTTACAATAGCTTAGGACAACATGAATACCATTTAAACTGGATAAGGGGATGGGGGGGAGGGAGGGGGAGTATGCTGATCCACCCTGAATGGATTTTGAAAGCCAGGAACTAAAGACATGTCTACACTACAAAATTAAGTCATCCTAACTTATATCAGCATACAGCTGCCATAGTAATTACATCACTTGTGCATGTGTGCACTTTGTTCCTTGTGTTGGCGGAGCATGTCCTCATCAGGTGTCCTTGCACCAACTGAATTGTCAGTGTGGGGAATTGTGGGATGGCTTCCGAAAGCCAGCAACAGTCGACATTGTCTACACTGGCAATGCATCGACCTAAATATGTCCACACTGACTCTATGCCTCTCGTGGTAGTGGAGTTATGCAGCGGGCGAGTTACATCAGTGGAGCAAAATTTTAGTGTAGACACTTACAGAGTTAGGTTGACATAAGCTGCCTTGCATTGACCTAACTCTGTAGTGTAGACCAGGGCTAAGTATTTGCAGAAACACTGGTCCAGTGACTCACTCTGGCTAAATGTCAGCGATTTAAGACTCTTAGGCCAGGTTTACACTATAAACTTGCCATGCGTCTGACGAAAGCTGTATTCACCCACGAAAGCTTATGCTCCAATACGTCTGTTAGTCTATAAGGTGCCACAGGATTCTGTGTCACTTTTTACAGATCCAGACTAACACGGCTACCCCTCTGATACTATAAACTTACATCGGTATAACTACATCACTCATGGGTGTGAACCCATGAGTGACACAGTTATACCGACCTAACTCCCAGTGTAGCGAGTGCTATGTCGATGGGAGTGCTTCTCTCATCAACATAGCTACTGCCTCTCATGGGAGGTGGATTAACTACGCCGATGGGAGATACTGCGCCGCTGTAGACCTGCTCTTAGACTGCCTGCAACTTCACAAAATTAGGAGGAAACTTGGAGAGCAGCAACTGAGACCTGCAGGCTGGACTGACACAGGAGGGGAGTCACTGCCCATTAAAAAGTGTTGGGACCCATGCATATACCAAAAAAAAAAAAAAATGATGGCACTAGGTAGAAAAGTAGTTGAGACATCCTGGAAGTGCTGGTGGTGTTAGTGGAAAGAAGCAAAGAGCAGGAGCTGTAAGCCACCAGAAAATACCTCCCAGTGGAAAAGTTTTGCCAAAAGCCAAAGAACATTTTTTTGTGTAATGGCTTAGGATTTATTAGGTAAAAGGCATATACAGCCCTTTACAATGTGCTCTTGGGGTTGGTAATCTGAGTTTCCTCTTAGAGAATATCAGAAAGAGTTTTATCATTTATCATCTCTTTACCAGACAAGACTGATCAGTGAAATGTGGAGAAACTGTAGCTGGAGAGAGACAGGGCTTCAGGGATAGTGTAGGGAAATTGGCTTCACTTGCTGTTTCTGTCCAGTTGTGTGAGACCCTCTGGAAATTGACAAAATGAGGACAAGGTAAAAAATGGTTGCAGACTTTAATGGCGGACAAACCAGGTCAGGGATCAGGCAGAGCTAACTGAACTTGGAAACAGAATGAAATCATGGCCGCACTGAAGTCAATGGGAGTTTTGCCATTGACTTCAGGGGGGTCAGGTTTTCATTCAGGGCATTTCTCTCTCTGGTTGCAGGGTGAAAAGCAAGAAAGCACTTTGAGAAATAATGTATATATCTTAGGAGAAGAAATACTGGTTTTGTAACAGTGAATTTTCCTGTTTGGTAACATGTCATTACCGTTTAATGTTCACAAATATTTCTGTTTTTATTAAACAAACATATAGAATCATGGAAGGAAAAACACACAATAGAGGCATTTCTGTGTCCAGGTCTATAACCAGCCCCGCAAAGCATATTCGTAAGTGCATAGATGGCATAGGGATGGGACTGCAAGTTTACATTAATGACAAAAGTGGGTGTATCAATAAAATAGTGGCACTGATGCTGCAGCCTTAAGTATGCAAGTTATTCAACTGGGATTACTTGGGTGACGAAGGTTTGACAAGATCCAGCTCAGTATTTGTATTTTACTCTAGTAATCTTGCATGAGACTTGTGTTAGGGGTGCAAGATCAAGAACTCAAAAGAGAAAATTTCTAAAGATAAGGCTGTGACTGCAGTGTCACAGTAATTATGTTGGTAAAGAACTGTTTGTCATATTCTAAGGGCTCAGTTCATATTCTGTTTTTTCAAATTCTAAGTGTTAAGTTGCACATCTTATATATTTTATAATATGCATTAATAATAGGGTTAGCATATTTTAAAAATAAAAAAGAGGACACTACACAGGGCCCCGGCCCCGCCCCTTTCCCACCCCCGGCCCTTCCCCAAAGTCCCCACCCTAACTCCGCCCCCTCCCCTGAGCGCCCGCATTCCCCCTCCTCCCTCCCAGCCACACAAAAAGGGCTGCCCGAGCGCTACCGGCTTCACGGTTTGCCGGGCAGCCCCCAGACCCTGTGACCTTGCTGGGGGCGCAGGGTCTGGAGGCTGCCCAGCAAACCATGAAGCAGGTAGCGCTCAGGCTTCGGGCAGCCCCCATGCCTCCAGACCCTGTGCCCCCGGCTAGGCACTTCCCCTCCCGGGCTCCAGCGGCTGCTGTGCTCCCTAAACTCCTGGGATCTGTAAGAGCTGAGCTGCCCGAGCACTACCGGCTTCGGGCAGCCCCCATGCCTCTGGACCCTGCGCCCCCGGAGCCCGGGAGGGGAAGTGTCCGGCTGGTGGACCAGGACCGGGTCCGGAGGCATGGGGGCTGCCCGAAGCCGGTAGCACTCGGGCAGCTTGGCTCTTACAGAGCCCAGGAGTCAGGGAGCACAGCAGCCCCCGGCGCCCGCTCTAAGGTAAGCCAGGGAGTATTTTTCCCAGGCATGTTCGGCTTTTTGGAAATTCCCCCCGGACGGGGGTTTGATTACCAAAAAGCTGGACATGTCCGGGAAAAACCGGACATATGGTAACCCTAATTAATAACAGAGTTATAGAAAATACTACATTTGTGCAGTGTGGCTCTGTTAATATTTAGTAAACATTCATAACTGATTTGCATGCTTCATTTTGTAACCTTAATGGTTAACACTAGTTGTTTGGATTTAATTTCCTACTTTTTTAATAAAAATACTAAAGAGATAATGGGAAAGGATTATATGTATTTAAAAAAAAAAAAGAAAATCTAGGGGAAAGCTATTGCAATTTATAAACTTTGCAAGCAGTGTGTGTAAATTCCGGTTCTGCATTTCTTCAGCCCATGTACCTTCTGATTATTATTTTTACATAATATTTATATGACAGTAGTGCCCAGAGGCCCCTGTGAAGGTTAAGGCCCCATAGTGCTATGCAAACAGATTTAAGGACACAGTCCCTTCACTGAACAGTTTAGTATCTAAGAACACAATTTATCTGTTCTATTATCTGCAACCCATGCACAGCACTTCTAATTTTCAGCACCAGCCTGTGCTGAAAGGGAGGGTTGCAGTCCAGGAAAGTAGGACAGCAATACCCCTGATTATGTTCCTTAGCTAGAAGCCTATGTAAGCCTTAAACAAATGGTATTAAGGTAAATCTGAATTCAGAAACCAGGATTCAGGCTCACCTGGTTCAGGGTCACCTGGACCTCTCCTGGGCTGGCACAGGTAAGAGCAGCCCCTTAGAGCTATTCCTAAAAGAATAAGATTTTTCATTATTATTTGGCATCTTAGGGGACCAACCAAGTTTCCAGTGAAATCAGTGGGAGCCTTTTCACTGCATTAAGTAGTAGTTGGATCAGGCCTTAAACAGAATAAAAGACAAAGCAGCCATATAATGAGTTAGATGCTGTACAAAATTTTAGAAAGACAGTCCCTGTGCTGAATTGCTTAAAGCCCAAGTAGACAAGACAAATGTTAATTTTTGTTTGTATCTAACACCACTTGTATTATCTGTCTTGTCTCGTTGGACTTACCTTTGGTTTACCTTGTAACAAACACCATAGCTGTTCACTGCTGTTCACATATTGGAAGTCATGCATCCTGTCCAATAGGAACCAGCTGTCTAATTCAGCCTAGCATAGATACTGCTGTCTAAGCTACTGTTAATGTTTCTTTCATTTACTTTGAAGCTCCTTAATTACAGAAGATAAACTTTTCAGGATTTCTCTCAAGGATATGACTTCCCGTTGCTGGAAGAGAAAAATAATTGAGCAATAGTGCCAGCTATGGTGTTTGTTATCTTTGTTACAAGGGAAGCCTGCCATGTTTGGAATTCTGTTGCTTGAGATCAGTTAAAGTAAACACTCCGTGCCAGTGTCCGTGTCACACACCATCCTCTTCTGCTTGTGTAATGACATTGGATTGAAGGGGAGAAGCACAAGGTTGCCTAGTTGTAACATCTAAATCAAAGACTATGGAGATATGCAAAAAGAAGAACAGGAGTACTTGTGGCACCTTAGAGACTAACAAATTTATTAGAGCATAAGCTTTCGTGGAGATATGGTTGACACTGTATAAGTAGGGCCCTACCAAATTAACGGCAATGAAAAACATGTCATGGACTATGAAATCTGGTGTTTTGTGTGCTTTTACCATATAGTATATAGATTTCACAGGGGAGACCAGCGTTTCTCAGACCTGGGCAGCTGGAGACTGGAAGCTGTTGGCTGGGTGACTCGTTCTGAAGGCAGTGCCCTACCAGCAGCAGCCGCGCAGAAGTAAGGGTGGCAATACCATACCATGCCACCCTTACTTCTGCGCTGCTGCCTGGGTGGCCAGGGAGTGGTGGCTGCTGACAAAGGGTTCAGCTCTGAAGGCAGCAGTGCAGAAGGGTGGCAATACCATACCATCCTTACCTCTGTGCTGCTGCTGGCAGCAGCTCTGCCTTCAGAGCTGGGCTACCAGCCAGCAGTGCAGAAGTAAGGGTAGCAGTACCGCAACCCTCCCTCCCCCGACAATAACCTCGTGACCTCCCCACAACTCCTTTTTGGGTCAGGACCCCTACAATTACAACATTGTGAAATTTTAATTTAAACATCTGAAATTATGAAATTTACAATTTTTAAAATCCAATGACCATGAAATTGACCAAAATGAGCCGTGAATTTCGTAGGTAATAAGTATAAGCAATGCAAAGTTCTTGTGGTCTCTCTCTTTCTCTCTAGTTCTGAGCATAATACTTTGCATTTCTCTAGTGCCTTTCATGAGATCTCAAAGTGCTTTTCAGATGTTAATTAATTAATTAATAAAACCTCAAAACATCTTTGTAAAGTTGGTATTTTTATGTCCATTTTCTCTATGGTGAAACTGAGGCGTAAAGAGTTTAAATTAGCAGCTAAGGTAAAAATGGAACTGAGAGCCTCTGACTTGCTGTCTTGTACTTTGGATACTTAGAAAAATCCCAATTATAAGAATACATATATACTAATAGAGTTATATCACTGGCCTCCTGATCAGAAAAAGGCCAACTGAGTGCTTTAAGGGAAAATTAAGTAGGCCCAAACTTTGACCAGGATAATTTTAATTAAAATAACTGTGTACAAGGGGCAGGAGGAAAGAGAGAATGAAAAATGTCAGTCTTGTGAAATGTAACTGTAATCGCTAGAAGCCTTAACCGCAAAAGTATAACCTGTGAATAACAGGAAAAGTTTGCTAGAGAAACACCTGTGAATAACAGGAAATCTTATTGCTTTTGTATTCCTAATAAGGAGCTGGTTTTCTGTTTAAAAGGATGTTACAAATGAAAAGTGTGTTTGACTAAATGTGGTTTTAAGCTATATACGTTTTTGTGTTCCTTTGTTAGACAGACCAGCTAGGCTGGCTGTGTCTCCCTGCATGCTTGTAATAAAGTGGGCCTCAGGCTGTTCGGATCCAAACACAACGTGTGGTTAATTTTTCCACCACAGTGCACAATCTCAAGGGAAGTCAAAGAGACCTCTAAGTCTTTTAAAACAATAACAATGGATGACTTCAACTAACAATATATCAACTAGTCATATGTCATAATTGGACAGGTTTAAAGATGCACCTTACACAACACCTCACATTACTGTTTCTGGAACAGCTTGTTCTAGAACACACAAGAAGGAGAGGCTATTCTCAGTTATGCCCTAAACAACACACAGGAAATGGTTAAATTGAGCCATTATATAAAAATTACCACAATTTAATTACGTTCAACATTTTCAAGGGAAGAATTATACCAAAAATTAGCTCTGCAACACTAAAGATTAAAAAGAAGGGCTTCCAAAAAATGAGGAAAGTAGTCAAAAAGATCAAAGTATAGAAATTAAAAGTCTTACACTCAGCTAAGGATACAGTTACAGTCACAGAAGGAATGCAAACCCCCAAACAAAAAAGAATCAGGAAGGCAAGGGAAAAAATATGGTTAAGTGGCAAGATGTGACTTAAACAGGCATTCTTCAGAAAATGGAAATCCTTTTTGCATTGTGTAGCAGGAGGCAGTTCACTGGCCACTGGTACACGTGCTGTATTTTATTGGATGTTAGTTTTTGTGGTGTTATGTCCTAATATGTTAGTAAATTATATTTATACTGTTTGGGCTGCTGTTGACAGAACAAGCTGCACAGTGTTAACAGTCCATTTAATTTTCCTTTTACTCAATTCTCATGCCCATTTCCTATTGCTGTGTGGGAATTGTAATTGTGGGCCTTATAATAAGTCTAATGAAAATAGCAATGAATCACGGTTCCAAGAAATTAAATAGCATTCCGAAGACTAGGATATCTATAAGGCATCGGTATCAATTTATAGCACTGCCTGACATCAGTTAGGATCTAAATAGAATTTGAGTTTGTGTTTCCAAAAGCAAAAGGCAAGTCTATTTAGCACACTGGCCTCCTGGTCTTATCTACCTTTTCGTGATATCCTGATGACATTGTTCTGGTGATTGTTTTGGATTTCTGTTTAGCTAGCAACTCTTCTTTTTCTGATCTACAGAGATATTTTTACTCTGACTCTGCAGGGCTTTGCTATCACAGTATTCTTGGGAAGTTTTATCTGCTGGCTTGGGGTTATATAAACTTTATTTCAACAAAGTCAACGGAGGGGTTCAAATTTTGCTGTCTCTTTTTTTTGTAGTTTAACTGTTACAATAAATAGGCAGATGACCTGTAATGGAAGAAAAAAGACTCTTACTGTGGAATTTCAGTGAAAACTAATACTGTACATTTCAATTGATTATTTTACACCCTGCATCAAAACCCGGGATCAATCAATGAGGAATTTTCCTGTGCTTCCTTCCTTTTGTTTATACAAACACCAGCTTGACCTTATTATAAGTTTTCTGCTGACTATAACAAGAACAGGATAAATTACTTAATATCACTTTTGTGTTCTGGAAGGGAATGTGTCCAGTTCTGAACTCTGGAAGACTTTCTGCACAAAATTCCATCCAAAAAAATCTGACTGTTTCTGTGACACCACACACCAGTTGTATTTTAAAATTACTTTTTTAATATTAATTACCTGAAGCTGCTAACAGGCTTTTGCCTATTGTATTAAAAACTAAGAGTGCAATCTTGACTCTATTGAAGCCAATGGCAAACCTCACATTGAATTCAGTAGAGCCATGGTTTCACCTTACTTGTTGGTGAAAATAAACATTCATACTGTTGCTGTTTTTCTTATGATTATATCCTTTCCAATAAGTGACTGATGAATCCTGGAACCATTCTGATATCCATTATGATGAATTGCTTGGGGAACATTCTATTGCAGGCTCTTCTTTAATATCAGTAGTATTTTCTGTCACATGCTTCTATAGTAATATATTATATTTGAAAAGTAGCAGTTAACATTTCATGTAGTATCCAATAAACTTATTAGCCACTGAAATACTACCTTTCATAAAAGGTTTGATGCTGCTTTGCAAATATAACCATTGAAAGTTCCAGTCAGTGCCATAAAGTTCTGCTGATTGTGGAAGTACTGTCACCTTTGCCTCCTTACACAGTAGATTACAGATACTTGCAATGCATTTGGAAAGGGAAAATGACCTTGTCTTAATAAAAATTAGCATGTGTTGTATTGTTCATTCTCTCTCTCTCTCTCTCTCTCTCTCTTTCTCTCCCTCTCTCTCCCCTCTCCTCCTCTAATTGCCTCTCTTTATCAGCAAATTGAGTTTATTTGATACAATTAGTGGAGACTGGCTTCTCCACTGACTGAGAATGTGACAGTGTTGTTACCTAAAACATTTTCAAAATGTAAATCCCTCTCCTCTGTTGGCAGGTGAATGTCCCACAGTAAAACAGGCATGTCTAATGCCTAGTGGGCACAGATTACCTCACTGGTTTATGAGCTACTGCTATGCCTAGGGGAGGGCTGATTTAACTTGGGTTCATTAGTGGAGGTACTGAATCATTCCCTCAGGCAACTGGTCCATGCCCTCTTCCCTGCCAGTGCCACCTGCTTTTGGTGATGGGCAGATCATCTGTGCATCCCTTGGTGGAGAGGTGACTTTCCATTATTGGAAGCCCTGTGCCCTGAAATTCTGAAGGGCAGAATCTGACTTAACCTGGAGATGAATGGGTGCTTGTGGAGTACAGTAATTACAAGGCTTTAATTATGCTATGTACTAGAGAAGGCATCCCAGTCTGTGCTACTGTTCTTTCAGTAGATAGTGTTAGGACGATTGATTTTTTTTTTTAATCTGACAGCATATTTCCTCATGTAATTCATTGCAGATTCACAACTTTTATTAGTTTATTAGCACTGCAGGATGAATCTGAAAACCCCTTACATTCCTAAGCGATAAAAGTATGGGCACTTTCACCTCTTCCACTGTTACATTGCTTGTTAGAGGTGGATATAGTTTTTGCATGAAGGGGTTCTGCAGAAATGCCATTGCAAGCGGCTTGCTGCTTAGAGAACAGTTAGAGGAACTAAACAAACAGTGGTAAAACATATGAGTACAGTGTAAGAAAACTGACTATTTGCATATTGTATATCTTGTATCATATATGTACTTTAGTGACAGAACTGAAGAAATTTGCCTTTGGTATATTTGTATATTTTAATATAGTCTTCATAGTGAAATTCTGATTTAACTGAAGTCCATGGGGGGGGTTTGCCTTTGACTTCAATGGTGTCAAGATTTCAGCTTTGGTTTTTAACTTGTGTAGAAGGTTTTGATTGTTTGTTTTGGGGCAGTGTTATTTTATAATATTGTTATTTTATGTCTTTGGAATGCTGCGCATGGCTATCTAAATAAACTAAAGAGGCGTTCAGTGAAGTTCAAAGGTAAAGAAGTATCTAAGCCTAGGATCTGGCTATTCCTAGTGATTGCGAAAAATAAAATAGCTTGTGAAGTGAACATTTTGTTGTTCAGCACTCAGGGCCGGCTCTAGGATTTTTGCCGCCCCAAGCAAAATCAATTTCGGCCGCCCCTCCCACCCCCGTTTTTTTCTTACCCCACCCCCGGCCCCGCCTCAACTCCGCCCCTTCCCCAAATCCCCAGCCCTGCCTCCTCCCCCCAGGCTCTCAAGCCTAGGAGGGAGGGAGGGAGAGGGAGAAGCAGCGCATGTGCCACGGCCACTCAGGGTCTCCCCTCCCTCCCAGGCTCTCAAACCCGGGAGGGAGGGGGAGATCCCTAGTGGCCGCGGCGCGCGAATCAGCTGTTTCGCGCGCCGCGGCCGCTCGGGGTCTCCCCTCCCTCCCAGATTTGAGAGCCTGGGAGGGAGGGCGAGCAGCGGCGCGTGAGCGGCAGCAGCGGAGGTGAGTTAGGGCGGCCGGGGCACATTTTTGGGGGCGGCATGGCCCGCACCAGAATGCCACCCCTAAAAATGTGCCACCCCAAGCACCAGCTTGTTTTGCTGGTGCCTAGAGCTGGCCCTGTCAGCACTGTTAACTCCAGTTTTATAAGAAGAAATTATCTGTTTCTCCAAATCCCTAGGTCTCTACTCTTTTGTACTTATAACAACCTAAGAAAACGTCATTGACCTTTAAAAAAAATCCTCTATTTAAAGTTCCTTCCCTTCTTTGATTACGGCCAAACCTCAGATTCTGGAGTTTAGTTTAGAGCTTTATTCATATGTTGCATATACCTTGCTATTGTACATTGGCAGGCACATGAGCTGATTTTTCAAAATACACAGCTATGTATACCTGTCTATCTGAGATCAGATGCAAATCTGCTTCTATATGTAAACAATATTTGTTACCTTAACAAATTAGGAAAGAATCTCTTGACCCGTTATATTGGCTGTTAATATAAAGGCTTTAATTAAACCCAAAACTAGGGATAAATTTAATATTAATAACTTTCAAAATATCAGTTATGTAGTCTGAATCTCTTGGTTATTATACTACCTAATTTCCAAAATTCAGATGCCTCGTGAAGCACTGCTAAGCTGTGCAGTGACAGACAGACAAATTTCCAGTATGCAATGGTAATTTTATTCTGATGCTTGTTTTACGATGCTCCGTGCAAATGTTTGTTTCCACAGGATCTTCAAACATGGGTGAATGGTGCTAATGAAAATGGCTTTGTCCTTGTCTCATTTGGAGCTGGAGTGAAATATTTGTCAGAAGACATAGCAAATAAATTAGCATATGCCCTGGCAAGACTTCCTCAGAGGGTTATCTGGAGGTAAGAACTACAGTATAATACATGTCTGAGGTAGATTTTAAGGTTTCTGACCTCATATTTGGACTGTCCTGGTTTGGAAGCAAATTGAATTTGAGACACACAATGTAGATAGGCAGGATAGCAGGAGGGATGTAATTCTTTCATGAAAGGTGATATTTATTGCCCTTTTTTAGCCTCCCTCCTCACTTTCTCACAGAAGCTGGATTTGCAGCATTGTCCTTGTAGTCAGAAACACAGCAATCTCCTAGCAGAGTGCAGTTCAGGTTATAAGCACTGGGATGTAAGCCAGAAAAAAAGATAGAACAATATGAGGAACTTTGTGAGGGTATGTATAACATAATCATTTGAGGCTTTTAAACATCACTGCTAGCTAAAGACCTCATATTAGGAATTGGGAATGACATTATCCTATTGACTTCATGTTGGGGATGGGGCCAGGGAAACAAACATGACAGGAAGGAAGGAGAAAGGGCTGTGTGTGAACAAGAACCTTTGTTCAGGTAGGAAATTCTTGTCCTCTGAACTCTCTCTCCTTTGTCTCCATTTGTCTCAATCTCTCTGTCTTCCGTGCCTGCAGCTCCCTGTTGTTTGTTTTGCCCTCATCCTTGTCTTTATCTTGCCCGTTAAACACAAAGAGGGAAAGAGAAATATCTCTCCCTTTGCTTGGCTGGAGTGATTAGGAGATCACATGGATGTGGAGACTCCTCTGTCTAAGCATAAGGCATCCTCACAATCTCACTTGGAAATTTAGAAATCTCCCCCAGGTCTCAGACTGGTCCATAGGTACTTGCATTCCTTAGCTTGCTGTGTAACAATAATTAGGTAGGAGTGGGTGAGAAATTTTGCATTTCCAGCATCTCCTGGTTTGAGTTATAGAGCCACTCCTTTACTATCAGTGACAGCACTTTTGTTAAAAGCAAATGTTTGACAGCACACAGCAGTGCAACACAACAATTTAGAACAGGAAATGAAGAATATTAATCCTGAATCTCCCTTCTGGAGTCTGCTCAGGATGAGGGAGCAGCACTTTCTTTAAAATAGATCAAATTGCCCTTCTCCAGGAGAGCAACATTTCATTGCCTTCTGGTAGCTGTTGTTCCTGCTGTCATTTTTAATGGACATTTGTAGTTATGTATGCTTTATTTATTCTTAATTATTAATTATCATTATTATTACTAAACAGCATTGAACTGAGTGATCCAGTGTTCTGGCCCCTCCCTGTCCCTTTCTTTATGTTTAAGTTTTATTTTTGTCTCAAAAATGACAGACTTTGCACAGTATTCTACAACATCATTGCCCGTAAGAGAAAAAACACCAAGAGGGCACAGATTATTTAGAAAACAACAAACACCCTGAGCATAATGCTTCTCACTCTAACTCACCCTCCCCTTAGGGAACTGTTGGTGTTCAAGAAGGCAGCAGGTTCCCGCAGCAGTTAATTTCAGCTTGAGCTAGTGAAAATGGCGAAAGACACAGCGTAGACCAGCTCTGCCCTTTTATAACCTCCCAGTCTCCTATGTCAGGAGACTCCCTGATCAGCTTCATAGGTGATCACAGACCCCTACCAGCTGACTTGTTGCTAGATGACCTCTTCCCTGACAAACTAGTTCTCCTGAGCAGAAGGGAAAAATAAGAATATTTGGACCAACTCTATTTACCAGCTTATCTCTACTAAATGGCTTTTGGTGCAATATTACAAGGCTGCTGGTCCAGTAATTTTTTTCTTTTGTGGGATGGGTGAAAAAGAGATGAATAGCAAGAGAAATTATTTACTGTTTTCTTGCTTGTTATGGTCTCCACTTCAGTTTTAAACACTCAAGTAAGTGAACTGATTTTCAGAAGAGCTGAACATCCAGGTGCTCCCATTAGCTTTACTGGGAGCTGCTTAGTCCTCAGCACTTTAGAAAATCAGGCTACTTAATTAATGAGGTGCCTAAATATGAATTTAGGAATTTTACTTTACATACCCATGTTCTTCTGATCATTCACCTATGGAAGTCTCTTCCTGAGTTTGAAGTGGGTGTGCTGTGCCGAGGGCAGTGGAAACGTTTCAAAGACGTACTGAAAGTACATTTTAAAAAGGGAGACACCAACCCAAAAGACTGGGAGGACTTGGCGCGGAACAGAACACAGTGGCACCACACCATACACCAAGCCACAGGGGGAAGTCACTTTGAGGAGAACAGACGTGCTCATGAGACAGAGAAGTGACAAAGGAGGAAAGAAAGGCCACAACAGTCCAGCCAACAACTATGTCTCCTCCAAGATTACACCTGTCACTTCTGTGGGAAAATCTGCAGGGCAAGAATTGGGCTCCTCATCCACTTAAAAATTCACCAATGAACCCCCTTGGCAGACATCTTCTTCACATCAAGGGATAGCCGAAGAAGAAGTGGATCTTGTATAACTGACCTTTTAAGTAGAAAAATACTTCTGCTTGTCATTACTCTTTTCTGTGTTAAATGGGGAAAGAGAAGGAGTATGATAAATGAAATTACTGTTGGGTAAATCTCTTTTATTGCTTTCCTATATATATTCTCCATCAAATTGTAGTCCAAGACCATGACACAGTTTATTTTTTACTTTATATATTTTTGGTAAATAGCATAGCTTTTTAAGAAATGCACAGAATGTGCAGCCTAAATAGTACAAACCATACAATGGTGTATTATTTATTTAACTGGTAACATGAGGATGTTCCTTCTTTTCCAACTAATAACTATATTCTGGGTTAAATAAACTCTGAAATCAAAGGTCCTTAACCCAAGATATGGCTGAGCAAACAGGGAGCTTCCCCAAGTAGTTATGTTCTGCTTTCTCTCCCCCCTCTATTAAATGTGTTATGATTGACTGCTATAAATTTCTAAGCACCTTCGTAATTACCAATCCATAATCCTACAGGTTGGGATTTTCAAATCAGTTTAAGGGAGTTAGGACACCCAACTGCCATTGAAAATCTTAGCCACAGTAAATATGGCTGCCTCTAGTTCTGATTCCCTGCCTGAACCCCAAGTCTTTGTATTAGATTTTTGCCCTTTGGGGAAGACTTAGCCCTCTCTCCCCTCTTACCACTGATAGTAATTCCTTTTAAATAATTTTTATTGTTAGGACCTAGGGGAGGTTGCATGATTGCAAAGGGAAGTCACACATTGAGCTGTGTTTGTTATGGATATGTTGATGGGGAGGACTGAGTAGAGGGATTTATATAGTAGTAGCCAGTCAGGGTAGCTTTATTAATATTTTCTCATTCAACAAAATGCCCATAGAGAGATTATACAAACCTTCTGCTCTATTTAATAATAGACTTCAGCTTATCGGAGTATTAGGGATACACCATGCCTCAGTGGGTCACAGCTGAGAATGCCAGATTCAAGACAAACTGCTGAGAAATAGGGCAGACTCACCCCCCAAACTGGTGGTTATTCTATCATTAGATTATACCAAGCCATTAACAAAAGTAAACTTCTGTCTCTGGTTAACACCGGTTAACAAGAAGTCAAAATGCAGTCTCCTTAGGCATTCCAGCACTTATTTCACCAGCCAGACACTAGATTTTATGATGAGTGGTTATTGATAACCAATTTAATCAAACAGAGGGTTTTTCTTATCCCAAGAGATCAGCCACATACCCAGATCAATATATAACTCAGATCTTACCCAATAATTATGCTGTTGCCAATCCTTTAGTAATTAAAATCCAAAGGTTTATTTATAAAGAAAGAAGAGGAGAATTAAAATGGTGACAGAAATCATACATACAAGTGATTGCAAAGTTCTTCTATCAGATTTGAAGCAGTGATGGAATAAACTGCTTGTTTGCAAAAGTCTCTCTGGAAATTACTCAAATGGCTTGGGGGTCATCAAATCCTTGTTTAGAGCTTCATCCAGTCCAGAGAAATGAAGCAGGAAATGAAGACAAAAAGGAGATGTTCCAGGGTCTTTTATTCCCTATACCATGTGACTGGAATTTTACTATCCGAAACAACGCTCACAGTCTCAGTTTGCCAAAAATTACAGGCAAAAGATGGAGCCCAAGGTCACATGTCAAGTCACATACTCTTACATGGCTTTGATGACTCGCAGGAGCAGCCATTGCCCACTTGGAGGCTAAGGCATCCGCAGGAAGACTTGCTGGGTGGGATAAGCTTCTTCTGTGCCCCTTGTGAGAGTCAATTGCCTTTGAATGGCCATCACAAAGCTGTCTGGCTTCAATGAGGATTTTACCTGGTGGGTGTTCCCCCTGGAACAAACACATTTGGGATATAGCTCTATAGCCAGTATTCATAACTTCAGATACAGAGATGATATATGGATTTAAACAGAATAATCATCTTTAGCAAATCATAGCTTTTCCATTGACACCTTACATGACATACTTTATACAGGGTTTGTTGCATTGTCTAACAGTGGCAATATCAATTATATAAATGGTCATGTTTCAGTCATACAGCATCACACAGGGATTGGTATGGGTATTAAATAAAAAACTATACTGCCATTACCCAAATCAGACACACATATTTATCTGTCAGCCAAAGTGTAGGAAAACTAAATAACTGAAATTACTCTGTAGTTATTGGTCAATTACTTTGTACCATTGGAACTGTCTGACCTGCTGACACAATTCCAATTCCATGTAATGGTACATAAATAAATCCTTTCTCCAGGTGAATGACTATTTTTAATATTCAGGGATCATTTGATTTGAATGTGTGTTTCAAGTCTATCAGTTTCAGAACTTTTGAGAATTTATTTTGAAAGATTGCTGTCTGCTGTGCATTTTAGGTTTTCAGGAAGCAAGCCGAAGAATTTAGGAAACAATACAAAACTCAGAGAATGGTTACCACAAAATGACCTCCTTGGTGAGTACAAAATGTGGTGAAAGCTTGCTTTTTTTAAAATCAAAGTATATACAGTTGACAGTGCTGTAAAATTTGTTATTTTAAAATAACCAACTTCTATACCAGAAATAGTGTGGTAAGAATGTAGAACTCAGAACGAAGTCAAGGTAAATAAATCACTTTTTATGCTCTGAGAGCAAAAGAAAAGTAATAATCCTGTGCTAATTAGTGAAGTTTGTCATGTATTGAGAATATAACTGAAGGAGAAAAAAACAGACTTCCATTTTGAGTTGTTTACAACGTTTTGAAAAGTTCTCCATTCCATCTGTCAGTTTTCCATGGTGGTTCTCAACCTAGAGGGATTTGTTTGCTTGTTTTCATGTTTGCTTGCTTTTTTGCTGGGGGAGTTTCAACAAAATCCAAACCTTTAAAATTTGAAAATTTAAATATGCCACTTATCTGGAGGACTTCTCGTGCTAATACTTTACAACCAACCAAAACCTAATTGAGCTCAGTGTTTAAAATCTCAAGGAAAACTTTTTCAGAACATTATGACACTAAAGATCAGGTCCTGCTATCTTTCCTCAGTTTCCCCATCACTAAAGTGGTAATTGATTAGTTAATGTTTGTACAACTCTTTGAGTATATAAAGTGCTAGCTAAGGCAAATTGATTATTATCATCATTGGGTTGTCATAATAGTTGAAAGACATTCATTTTTGGTTAAATAATCAAATGGCTTGAAATTAGGACCTCCAAAAGAACCAAAGACTGTGCCATCTTTAGTTAAGCGCTTACAACATCTATGGTGTCTGACAGTTGGATTGCTGCAAAGATAGTAATGATGTTCCCAACAACTGAAAATAATCAGGCTTTGACTCAGTCAGTGACTTTTATTGGCCAGAATTCTGCAAGAGAATTTGCACCTGGAAAACCACCCAGGAATACCCAAACACAAAATTGGATGAATTTACTAATTTGATGAATTCATCCCTTCAGTCATCTGGCAGTTTCTCTTACACAAAACATTGCCCATCTTCTATGTTTCTTAACTCCTCCACAAATGCATGTGCCTGGACTGTTGTGTAAAGTCACTACCACAGCCATGGCTTTTCCTCAAAATTAAACAATTTTCTTTCTTAAACACAAGGGCTAAACTAAGTCAGGTGTATCTTCAGTGGCTGTTCACTGTCTTCCCTAGTCAGATAAAGTGTAAATCAATAAATTATTATTTTATTTATTTATGCATTTATTATTTGTATTGTGGTAGTGGCTAGAGGCCTGGCCCCCTAAGGGTGGGCTCTGTATAAGCACAAAACCAAAATATGTTCCCTACCCCAAGGAGCTTATAATACGTTACACGTTTATTCCTTTTACCTCAGTATAAATCCCTTTATCAGTCCAACAAAACATAGTCCTGATCCAAAGCCTTTGAAGTTGGTAGAAAAAACTCCTATTGAATTCAATGGATTGTGGATCAGGCCACATCTGAGCAAGGGGAAACCTGTGATCTGTGAGCGCCTATATGTACGTACTATACCAGAGAAGACACAAATTCCTTGCTTAAGTTGGGATGAAAGAGGACCCCAGTGGAGTCTGCTTTAAAGCTCCTGTCTTGAGCCCAGACCATCCTCTTGGTCAGAATTGCTGAGGTCTATAAGATCACTGTCCTTCTCTCCTTCCCCAATCTCATCTCTATGTCTTTTCCTAATGGTTGGTTCTATTAAAACTAAGATGGCCAAGTAGTAGGTAATTCATAGAACTTCATTAGCCCACCTCCAAGAGAGCTGAGAGGATTCAAGAGATGGGATTTATTTTACATTTCTTTTAGTTTCATAGCTGATTTAAAAAAAATACAGGACTTTGTGGCCTTCATAAATGGGACAACCGCACTGAAGAAAGCTTTATACACTGCAAAAGCTATGCAATCATGAGATAATATTTTAAAAAGAGAAGTCACTTATGTAGAAATTTACTAGAATCATGCTATCTTGGAACACTGCTCACCAGTAACTATTAGTAAGTTGAGTACTATATGATGTTTGCTTTACCAGCAAACACTTCAAATATGCAGTCTTTGCTGATGTTTTCAGTGAAAATTCAGAAACATACAGACACACACACAATTGATTGAAACCTGAGGAATGTGTATGTGTGGCAATATAGTTATATATTTGCTGCTTGTTCCTACCGAAGCATTATCAGGCATAGGATGTGGATTACAAATTGATAACAAACTCTCTCAGTTTATGTATCAGGGTATTAAGCCATAGCTGTGTTATCTAAGCACCTGAGAAATAAGAAGTCAAACAACTGTATCTCAGACACAATGGTTTCTTTTTAAAGAATGTTTAAGATTTATTCCCAGGAGCTTTTTTACTTTGTGTCAACGGTTTATGAAAACACTATTGAGCTTAGGACCCAATGAAAGCTTGTGGTTGCTTCTAGGTTACTTAGAAGTTGTTTGCAAAACAATGCCAGTCTAAAGATTCATTCTGAGGAGTAACTTATTAAAAAGTAAGTAAGTGGGTGGGGGTGAGCGGGCGTGAGAGAGAGTATTAATTATAATGTAGTGATGAGGCAAATACGTTTTAACTAAACTAGTTTTGTTGTGGTAACCACAATGCACTGAGTAAGTCAAATTCTTCTATTTAATACAATAGCATATTGTTACTGTTACAGTCAGACCATTTTACCCCAAAGCAATTAATTATTCTGTCACTAAAGACTTCTATTTTTTATGAATGGAGCTAGGCTGTTCTCAGTGGTGGCAGATGACAGAACAAGAAGCAATGGTCTCAAGTTGCAGTGGGGGAGGTCTAGGTTGGATATTAGGAAACACTATTTCACTAGGAGGGTGGGGAAGCACTGGAATGGGTTACCTAGAGAGGTGATGAAATTTCCATCCTTAGAGGTTTTTAAGGCCCAGCTTGACAAAGCCTGTCTGGGATGATTTAGTTGGTGTTGGTCCTGCTTTGAGCCGGGGATTGGACTAGATGACCTCCTGGGGTCTTTTCCAACACTAATATTCTATGATTCTATGAATTCTTGGGGATAAAGGTTCTCTCCTTGGTTCATTTATAATGCTAAGTTAGCATGTACCAATGGTAATAATCAACAACAGTCTGTTAAAAGTAATCAGCTTTTGTCCCTCATGAAACTGATGTATTATTTAGATAAAAGTAAACATGAGGCTTTATAGGATGCTCCAATTCAATCCTATTATTCCTTCAACTTTTCCAGCAAATCAGAGTAACCTGAAATCACTCAGTGCTACTTTCCACTCTAAACAGAAACCTGAGGAAAGGATACCTGCATCTTTGTGCTGCTCTGGGGATACCATGTGAACTTAACTTCAGGGTCTGCTAGATTCGACCTAGTCAGAATCCCTCAATATCACACTTACCATTTATATTAATTATTTTAAACCATGTGTGTGAAATGAGATTTTCATTTTGTTGAATATATCCCACCTTGTATGTTGGACTACAAGGAATGAGAAAACATCGATTGCTAAATTTCTGTGACCTAAATTCAAGGAGGTACTTGAGCATATATGTAACTTCAAGCAATTGCATGCACTTCCTGAACTGAAGTCGTAGAAATTTGAAAGGAGCTGTGATATACTCAGATTTATTAAACCATTTTATACTGTGCCTCACAAAATCTTATTTGAAAAAATTGTTCACATTGGTTTGGACAAAAACAGAGGCTTGGAAACTAAGGATAATGATAAATGGCAATATATTAATTTGGCAGAGAGAGGCATCCAGTAGGAAGCTGGTTTTGTTCAATCTATTCACCTATGAATTGAGAAAGGGTTTAAAACAGCACACTATTCAAATAATACTTGATTGGGAAGAATTGCTGGATGTGATAATTGTTCTTTTCTATTTCTAATTTCAGTAATTTTATGATACATAATATACATATTTGTAAAGCATTTTCTTTCCTTTACTTCACTTTTCCTCTCTGTAGGTCATGCTAACATTAAAGCCTTTCTTAGCCATGGTGGTTTGAACAGTATTTTTGAAACCATGTACCATGGAGTGCCTGTGGTGGGAATTCCCCTCTTTGGAGACCACTATGATACTATGACCCGAGTGCAGGCCAAAGGCATGGGAATATTATTAAACTGGAAGACAGTTACTGAGGATGAACTATATGAAGCACTGGTGAAAGTCATTAATGATCCCAGGTAAGGAAACGTTGTTTTTTTAATTGTCATTAGGTTAAATCTTTATGCAAACGAGGATTTGTATGCACAGATATTTATGCAAATGGAGATTTCTGCACACAGCTGAGTTCCTGCCTGGTTGTCCAATATGCACAAAGAAGTGCAGGCATTATGGATACACAAAAAGTCATTCCTTTAAAATGTGGTCCTGTACATAATGCAGACAAATCTTTCCAATAATTAGTATTCTATCTGCCATATTAAAAATCATTATCCTCATTTACTTTTCTTGTTAGCACGTACAGTCACCAGATGAAGATCCCTGACCATTAATCCTATATTTTTCAAGGACAACAACTGACCCTTTCCCCACACACTTTATCCTTCTCTGTAAAGCAAAGCATCTGTATATCTGTCTTGATGGAATCACTATGAAACAGTAGTAACATGTAGAATGGTCATTTTTTGCTGTGTTGACAGAGAGGTTTAAACATATTTTATGCATATACTTGGCTCCATCAGCTGGAATATTTGAATTGTAGCTGATCCAAAATTGTTGTCTGGGTCCTATGGTATAATGGATACAAAAGAGTAACCTTGCCTTGTCTGCCCACAGCTTGGTTTAGAGAATAAACACAAGGTTCTCTTTTCTCATCCCAGAAGCAGATTTATCTTGGGGCAGAGGTGTGTCATTCAAGCTGATCAGTAAAATATTATCGTCTCTACAAAGAATTATGAATCTGAGGTCTTGAGTTTCTCTCATAATTCAGCTGGACTCAATAACAGCCTGGGTTCATAAGCTGGCTTCTATGTTGGCATGTCTGGAACTACAATTGTCAAGTTTTCATCTGCAGACACTTCAGTTTGGCACATGTATTAGTCACTTCAGTCTGATTCTATTTGCTTACCATTACTCTCTCACTTTGTGGCTAGAGGACAAGTCTTTCTGGCTGAATTTGCTCTTGGATGTCCCCTTAATTTACACAGTTGTCATGACAGACACTTTGGATGAAGTGTCCACTAGTCTTGTAGCAGAGAGCGCTTTCTCTTTTGACAGGCTGGAGACTGGATGGCAGGGCTGGCGCTTCCATTTAGGCGACCTAGACGGTCGCCTAGGGCACCAGGATTTGGGGGGGCGGCATTTTGCCGCCCTCGGCAGCAATTCGGCGGCGGGGGGTCCTTCCACGCTCTGGGTCTTTGGCGGCAATTCTGCGGCGGGTCCTTCACTCGCTCCGGGACCCACCGCCGAAGTGCCCCGAAGACCAGGAGTGCGGAAGGACCCCCCACCGCAGAATTGCCGACGATGACCAGGAGCGCGGAAGGACTCCCACCTAGGGCGCCAAAAACCCTGGCGCTGCTCCTGCTGGATGGTCTGGCATGTTATTACTATTCAGTGACAGGATGAAGGGCAAGATATTAAGGATCCAAAGACATAATAGCACCACAGAGGCACATGTAAACAGAGTGGCATGAAGAACATTGATGGGGCAGCCAAAGACTACTCTGTCTCTTGTGCACAGAAGAAATTAACTGTTCCTATTAACCTTTTATATTGAGTGAGTCTTGCATTCTAAGAAAACACTAACTGATTCAGAGTCACTGTCAGCCAGGGGAACAGGAATATCACCAGTTCACATCTACGATGATTTGTCAAAAATGCAGAATCTGTGAAAGGGCCCTGTTGGCTTCCCAAACAAACAGGAAGGCAGGGGTATTCTTTTTCAGATTTTAGAGACCTTTATATCTGGGGGTTCCACCAAGCATATGGCTTCTCTTCTGCCTCCATCTGCAGGGTAGAAGAAGTTACACCCACTCTGGGCTTGCAGAAAAGAACCTGGAGAAGTCACATTAACAGATAATAAATTACTATAAGCTGTTAGCAACCTGTGGTGAACAAAAGCATGTTGGTTTTATAGCATATGATTGTGTGAGAGAGATTTCACTTAGTCTTGTTATAGTGACAGACTCATGCTGTCATCAAGACTATTGCCATTGATGACAGCTCACATTCTCAAGGAGTGTGCCTGTGTTCACACTGTAACTTAATGTAAGAAAATCAACTGCTAAACCCAGTGATTATAGTACTGCTAAATGCTACCTGTTGTCCCATGGTACTTAAGAGGAGGAATATTCATGTATTAGATTCTTATTCCAAATGCATGCTATCATTTGTAGCACATAGACTATTCCTAAATTAAATAGGTCAATGTTCTAGCTAGTTGTCTAGTGCATTACACTGTAGGAGCTTTGGACACAACTTACCGAGTTGATAGGAACAGTGTCTGTGGGTGACACTTTTATTGTCTTAGGGCAGGACAATGCTGTGAGTAAATAAAATAGTCAGTAGGAGAAGGGTATTAATGAAGGAAAAAATACCTACGTAGGAAGTTGCAAAGGAAATCTCATGAATCCCAGTTACATCAGCCTTACACTGTACAGTTATCTGATTTGAGGAGGGGGTTCCCATTAGTAATCTGTTTGTCCTGAAATAAAGGGAAAAGGGAATCCCCATGATCAGGGCATTCTGATACTAAAAAATAAATTAAAAAAAATGCATCCCAAACATGAAAGATCTAGTGTCAAACAATATAAAAATCTGTTCAGACTATAGTAGAGACAGGGCATATCACTTTATTCTACATCTCTCTAATAACTAGCAACATTATTTTCCATATTTCATTGGACAGGAGTATAAATGAACAATATATTGGACAGAGTATGTGTCTATTTTAGTGTTGTAGGGGGGAATTCCTCTAATTTGTTTTGTTTATTTTTCAGTGTGAATAAAATTCACCCCATGTAGAAGGCCAACCGAAGGGCAATGCATCACTGAAGTCCCATTTAAACCCGTCTGCTGGCTCTCTGCATGGGGTGAATTTTACCCCATATTAACATGTGTACAGATATAAAGTACAACTATGTAAGTACAACTATTGTCAGTATTTATTTTTCTCTGAATACTTTTACTATTGAATTGAAGAGGACTCACCTATCCTATAGTGCATCTCAAAAACCTGCTATTATTTGTCATTTTCCTACCAAAATACCCCACTCAATATGGAGAAATTCAAGTACATCTCTCTGTTCACATGGACCCTTGTCATTTGAGAGCAAGATAATATTTTTAATTTGTCACATTGTTTGTTTCTTTCCCGCAGCTACAGGCAACGGGCCCAAAAGCTCTCTGAAATTCACAAGGACCAACCCGGGCATCCTGTTAATCGGACAGTGTACTGGATTAATTACATCCTCCGACACAATGGAGCACAACATCTACGTGCTGCTGTTTACACCATCTCTTTTTATCAGTATTTCTTACTGGATATTGCCTTTGTTGTACTACTTGGTACTGCCTTATGTTACTACATTTTGGCCAGGATAGCAAAGATTATCCAAAAACAAAGCAAACATCTTTGGTCAAGTGATGAACATAGCACCATTAATGGACATTACCACAACGGGATACCAAATGGCAAATACAGAAGAAATGGTCACATTAAACATGAAAAAAAGGTGAAATGAGCCAACTACCCCATGTACAGTAATGAATCAGATCAATAATTGATTTTATCGTTGTAACTTAGTCTAACAACTACTTAAAGTAAAACATCAGTAAACAGTTCTAACTCTCCCCTACAGTATGTAATCTTATATGATGAGATTCTACAGAACTAAGAAACATCTTTAAAAAACAAAACAAAAAACACAACCTAAAATGCAAAATGTATTTTATTCTTAATACTGATGCAGAGAGGTTATTTTGGCACTGAAATTTTTAGAAGCCTTAATTCTCTGAAGTAATTCAATGACCATATTTATGATTTCCCAGTTTTTAAACCTGAATGTGTGTGTCCCAGGAAAGGTTTCCTTTTACTTGCAAAGATTTTCTTATTTTTATTTTAAATATATATATATCCCTCTTTTAGCTGAGAGAATTTTAGAGCTAGCTCTGTGTTATATTTGTTAAAGGTTTGACATGTTGCCTAAGAATGATGTTTCAATAAAGTCATCTTTCCCAGTGTTTGACACGCAGCAATTAAGTTGCAGATTGAGAATGCAGCCATAAAAAATAACTTTCTCAAAACTGAACATTGAAGAAAAATGGTAAAAATATGTACCGCTTTTCCCCCCGATAGGCTATATAACTCTTCTGTTCTTTGCCATTGCTTTAGAGAAAGGGATTTTGATTAATCTAGGATAAGTTGTAAATTTTATATTTATGTATGTTTTATTTTTATTTTATTTTATGGGGGTTTAGTTGCCTTTCCCTACATAAATAATTTATTCCACTGGAAGAAATGTAGGGGACTTTTAATTAAATGAATAAAATGGCTGTGTGGGTAGAATGCATAATTAAGAAAAATAAATGCAACTCAGAAATTTTTTTTGGCCCTGAGCTCAGTGCAGAAGGTTTGCCATGGGCCTTGAGCAATGCAGAAGCAAACCACTATTTGGGGTTTGTTTAAGAAAAGTTGAATGTCTTTCCTAATAATTATTATTATATTAAGTTTTTTTCTAAATCACAGTGTTGTAGATGTTCTCTTTCAACAGTTCTATCTGGAAAAAAATATTAACTTATGTTGGTCTGGACCACACAGTCCCTGACATAGTTGCCAACACTAAAGTCTCTGAACATGGGATGGGTTCTCTGGGTTGCTAACCAATGCATGTTTAGAGGTTTTATGGCATGCGTGACATTAAACCTCGCAAACAAAACACAGTGTATAGAGATTGTCTCTTCTGCTCTCCAATATGGCCCCATCCCTCAACAATCTCTGTTAATCATTGTAGCTGACATGCGACTTTTCTGGCTTTGAATGGAGAGTGGGGATGCAGGGCACTAGTCATGAAATCAGAGCTGTCTTGCTGAACCAAAGTTGGCAACTATGTCTTATTTCCATGTCATTCTGTTTACTTGGAATTTGCACTACACATGTTGTGAGTGTATGCATTGTTTATTTATAGTTAGAAATCCCACGAATGACAGAGGAAGGAAAGAAGCCCATTTATCTTGTGTTGTTCACTAACATGGGAAGAGTTGTGAAAATGACAGAATGCTGAGATCATCTTCATACACAGTGACATTATATTTCATTATCATTCCATCAGGAGCCTCCCTTCTATAGCAATAAATAACATTACAAATATGTTTCTAATATATGGTACAGACATTTGTACTGCTTTCCGAATACTTGAAG
This sequence comes from Malaclemys terrapin pileata, assembly GCF_027887155.1. Lineage (NCBI taxonomy): Eukaryota > Metazoa > Chordata > Testudines > Emydidae > Malaclemys > Malaclemys terrapin. Next base: position 99,236,466 of record NC_071509.1, read on the forward strand.
AAAATGTTGTTATAAATAAGCCGATGAGATATATCTTTTTACAATCTTATCAGTACATGGCAACTAAAGGAACACATTGAGGCGATGAGTGGTGGGATGGTAACAGGATTTTGAGTGTATGACTGAGTTGCTTTTACTGTTTTTGGTATAGTGAAGGTACAAAAGCACTGACCGGATGATTAAGCATAATTTAATCTCCACTGTGATAAAACTTATGCAATAAACATGGATTTAATAGAGAAATACTTTGTTGGAAGTACATTTTTATTCAAATGATTCATATTTGTCTGGTTTTGTGTATATACATTAACTCATACAATGTGTGTATGTATAACTATATATATATGTATATTAAAATACATATATACTGCACTGGTCAGTATGTACACTCAAGGGCCTGGTATGTATGTGAAACTCGAAACATAAATATGTTTTGTGAGCATTATTCTGTTTCCTCATAGTAAAAATCCCATTACTGACAAAGATTATAGCGTTGATTTCAACTGAATCCCCAGCCAGATTAAAAATGCAGTAGTCTAAGGATTTCCAACATTTATACTGAACTCTCCAATAATATACAGTTTTCAAGAGCTTTTTTAGTGAAGCAAATTTTATTAGTGAATAACTCAGTTTTATTTGGCCATCTATAGGGGAGAACAAACAAAAAAGAGTGATAATATATTAAATCAGATATTGGATTTCTAAATAACGAAGTTTTCATATATCAACACATTTCATTTCAATATTGTAGTGTAGACATTCAGTTAATACTGACTTTTATACCAAACCACTGCTAATGTGTTCCTTTGAACTAGTCCTTTGCACTCAGTAGGACTGACTATGTTAAATTATAAAATTTTAAAAGATATAGGGGAAAATATCACATTGGTTTTACAGAGGTGTTTATTAAAATGTAGAGAGAGCTCTCTGACTAGCTAAAAGGTGTTTCAATGTGGAGTCTACATTTGGTCTGATGTTGAAGGTATCCTGCATTTCCTCATACACCTCTCTTCCCCCATTACAAGCTTTCCTGTCAGACAAATTCTTAGTGGTTGATCGCACCAGTTGTACTATTCTTCCACAAAGCAGCTCTGGCAACAGTAACAGTGTGAAACTGGCATGAGTCTAATCAGTTCTCTTCTCAGCTCTTGCTGGTACAGGGTAATAAAAGGGGTCTGGCCCTCCTTGGCCTTGCATATTGTGTAGCATTTTCAGCTATATAAAGTGAGTACAAAGTAGGTTTAAACCACTACAATCCATGTAATTGAGGAGATTTCTTATTTGGAGCCCTTTACATTCACTTTGCATAGGTATAATTAATTACATGAGTTCTAAAGTTGTGGACAGTCATGACCAAACTCATTAGGCAGTATAGCATGGCATTATCTAGAGGGAAGTTGAGAAAAGAGACAAATGTTTATATATAATGAAGGATATATAGGGATGCAGAAGTTGGAAGTTTTTAGAAGGAAGGGGAGGAGGGAAATCTCAAAAAGGAAGCAGAGAGTTTGAAAGACAAATAAACAGCTAATTATTTAATCCTTGGTTGGGAACTGTATTTGAGTTTCTTTTGGCTGCCGTCCTAACTAGTGGTGATATTTGCATAGGCAAAAGAAATTGAGGAATAAAATCTCTTTCCAAAGTGTTTGATTGCCTCCTGCCATAAGTTGGCAGACTATGTGGGGAGGAGATCCTACAGGCAAAAAATAAATTAAAGAAATACCACCTGTGCTAATGAAGAACAGGAGCTGACATACTGCCATCTGTAAAGTTTGCTCCTTACTCCCCCTTCCCACTCCTTGAGAGAATATGAAGCTATAACATACTTGAGAGGTTCTGAGGATGTCAGAAAAAAGTGCAGATCCTCCAAGGATGAGTTCAGTCATGAAATTGCTGTGATGTGCTCCCCCTGTTTATTTCTGACATGTACTTTGCTTAAGTGCAAGCCACTCTCGTTAACTTCTGTAGTGATCACACACATGTTTTAAAGGGCAGACTTTGGTCATTAGATTCTAAGTGGCCTCAACCGCCATATATGTCACAGCTGAGTTGAGGGGGCTCAATACCTGTCATATACAGATGGTGCACTTGAAAGTTCACTTTAGTTTTAGAGGTATTCCTGGCATCAGCAGTATTCTCAATTTTAAATACAGGGTATATGTATGCTGAACTTAAAACATCAACAAAAAAGTATATAATGTGCCCTAAGAAGTGCATGTTGTGCCTGTCCTTAATTAAAATGGCAGTTTCACACTAGCTTTCACAGAGGAGGGGTGCTAACTCCTCCGACATTTGAGCACTTTCTAAATACTTGTATAGGGGAAAAGGTACCTTGCACTCTGTGGCCAAGGTGGGACACCCAATACAAATTCTCCATTGGTAGAATTAGGAAAAGTCATCGTAGGCACTGTGACAGCAGTACATGGTATTCACATGGGCTGGGATTTTCAAGGAAGCCTAAGAGAATTAGTTATCGAAATCCTACTGAAATGGGATTTGATCAACCAGTTCTCTTAGGTGTCTTAGAAAATTCCAGCGATATTTGGTTATACATAAACAAAACAGTCATGGGCTAAATTTCTTGCCTAAAATGTGGCTGTTTGATCAATTAAAAATAAACTTGTAAGTGATTTTCTTTCCAGGAAGATCTCCCATAGAAGTAGCTTTTGGAAGATTGATATTAAAATATATTAACTTCAGGAAATAGAAAATAATTGTACTGCCAATTTACCCCCCACACACACATAAAATTTATTTTACAAAATTAAAAATGCACCATATTGTTCCCATTTTATCTATTCCTCTGTTTATGACACTTTTTGACATACAAGTTATAAGGATTTGGAATTCCATGAACTATTGTCTATTTATTTTTCTCATTGGAGTTTATAGAGTTAAACAAGTGAAAGGTATTAATTATTATTAGTCAAATCTGCACATCTAAAATGAAGAGAACATTAAAATGGGTAAGTAAGTATGTGTACCCAGATTTGGTAGTCATGCTGAGTACCCACCATTCTATATATACAGTGACCTCATTTTTTTGACAGTTTTCAAAATACTATAGATTATGGTGATATCCTCTTTGCTTAACAAGGAGAATATGTCTGAAACTGGTAATACCTCCAGAACAAGCATGAACTTTTCAAGTGTACCCACTGTATACAGCACGTAATGCACACACTCAGAACTGTCTTGGAAGTGTTCAGTACCTCGAAAGATTGGGCATTCCTGCCCCAATCCTGCAATTGCATCTGCCTGTTTAGAGTCCCGCTGATTACATTAGGGTTTTGTCCCTCAAATCCTCCACTGATTTCCTGGGGGTTGCAAGGCACATAAATCAGGGACAAATTTGGTCTAATGTATTCAATAATAGTACAGGTGAAAAGTCAGTCCCAATGCAATTGTATAAACTGAAGATCAACTAATTTCCTAATGCCAAATCCTGGTCACGGATTTCAGTAGGAATACTTGGGCCTAAGTGAAAATATAAGTAATTACAGATCTCTGAATTTGTAACGAATGATAGACAATTTCATTTTGTTATGCAGTCCAGTCACTCTAAAAGAGAAGTCTTTGAATTTGAGTTGCTTAGGTTTTCCATGAGATGTGTGAATACCTTTCATAAATTATAAACTTGCTTGCATAGTGTCTGGGAAAACATGACCTCCACAACCAAAGTGATGTTCTGAACAACTGATGTTTGGTTTATAGCCTTTACTCTGTTTGATCTACATGTAGGGTTATAGTCTGCATATTTGCCCCAGCCACCTGTCTTGTATCACAACGCTGCTGAACAGATGTTCCACCGAAAGGATATACTACCCTCTTTATATGATGCTGCCTTCCTGTTATGACAGTGCAAGTATAATTTGTACTGCAGTAGGACCAAATCTCATTCCCTTTTAGAGATCTATCGGGGCAACATGGAATTGGTGCATACTATGATGTTCTTCCTCTATTTTAACAAGAGGTTCCCCAGAATTTCCTATATATATTAGGATGTGTGGGTGCATTGGGGTGGGTGGATTGACAAATATTCATTCATTTCTCATTGAAATGCAAATGCTTTCTCATAACTAAGGAAGAAGGCAACATCTCAACAAAGGGCCCAGCCATGAAAACATATCAGAAGTCCCACTGAACTCTCTAGCAAGAGTAATTTAGCTTTATCCAGAAAGAGGATGACTCCATCAGAGGCAAATAAATCATTCCACAACTGTCCTTTCAATTTGATAATGATAGAATTTGAACCCAGAGACCCAAGGAATCTCCGATTGTCCTCTCTAGCACATCATTGGGTTTTGGTAGTCACCATTTGGAACATGCAAACATCCGAAGAAGCCACACCTGACACATTGTGGTCAAAATATGCAGTAATTTCTGCTCCATATCCCAGATCTATTATGTGGATGATGACGGAAGGATTTCACTCTTTGATATGCCAAGTAAATAGTATTACAGTGTTAACTGAGGGGTGGTGGTGGTGGGGTAAATGAGTAATCATCGACTATTTATTAGAGCACTTAAGGAAGAATAAAGTTTTTCAGTATATAACTTCTACATGCTCAAGCTGCATAAGAATTTTTAATACTAAATCCATGGTTTTAAAACATTTTGATCAATAATATTTCCTTTATCTTCCTTTTTTGCCTATGTACTTACAATTACAAAAAAGTGAACATTTTGATAAGTCTCCTCTAGCTATTCTGCAACACATGGCTACTATGGTAAATATGGTGTGCCTATTGGAATAAGGGACATTTTATCTGTATATAATTGATTTTTGCTGTTCCAAAAGAATGACCAATTAAAAAATAAACCTGTACATGATTTTCTTTCCTGTAAAATAAAATAAAGATCCAGAACATTGTGTGCATCTCTCAGCCTTGCAATTAGTCTTCTCAGTTATTCTGTAATACAAAAAGATTCCCTGTTAGATGGGGTCATATCTTAAGTACATTGAAACACAGAAGTTTGAATGATAAGTTTTTCTGATGGTGAATTCAGCTAAATGTAGGTACACTGAATCAGAGAAATGTAGGACTACAAGGGACCTTGATAGGTCATCTAATCCAGTCCCTTGCACTGAGGCAGGACTAAGTATTATCTAGACCATCCCTGTGTAACCAGTTCTTAAAAACCTCCATTGAGGGAGATTCCACAATGTCCTAGGTAATTTGTTCCAGTGCTTAACTACCTTTAAAATTAAGAAGTTTTTCCTAATGTCTAACCTAAATCTCCCTTGTTGCAATTTAAGCCCATTACTTCTTGTCCTGGCCTGAATGGTTAAAGTTAACAATTTATCCTCTTCTTTATAACATCCTTTTATATTCCTGAAGACTTTTCTCATATTCCCCCTCAGTCTTCTCTTCTCCAGACTAAACAAACCCAGTTTTTTTTTTCCTGAATTTTTCTTTGTAGGTCATGTTTTTTAGACCATTGATCATTTTTGTTGCTGTCCTCTGGAGTTTCTCCACTTTGTCCACATCTTTCCTGAAGTATGGTGCCCAGAACTGGATACAGTACTCCAGCTGAGGCCTTATCAGTGCTGAGTAGAGGAGAAGAATTACTTCTCATGTTTTGCTTACAACATTCCTGCTAATAGATTTCAAAGTGATGTTTGCTTTTTTTGTAACAGTATTACATTATGGCCTCAGATTTAGTTTGTGATGCACTCTCATGGGACGAGTACCCTGGTCACCCTGGGACGCAGCGAGGGTGTGATAGCCCCGCGGCGCAGCCACTAGGGTTGTGCCCCGCCTCAGGGACATGCGGCCCAATGACCAGGGTCAGTAGGGCTTCCCTTGTCTGTGGGGAAGCGCGGCCTAGTGGCCAGAGACAGTGGACCTCCCCTTGTCTACAGGGAAGCGTGGCCCAGGGGCCAGAGTCAGTTGAAGGTGTGGGGGAAGGCAGTTGGTGGGCCACCGCCCAGAAATGGGGGGCGGCCAGGTAGGAGGATCCAGGCCTTCCCTGCTCCACTGTGTAACATGCCGACTATTGCGGGGATGCTGGCTGGTCCCTCCCAGGGCTGCTTCCTACCTTGACTCCTGTAGCTGAGTCTGGGTGTCTTTAGGGTCTCGGGTTGCTATGGCTATAATCTCTCTGGGGCCTCTGTGGGTGCCTGGGTGCCTGCCTGGGCCGCAGCATCTCCTGCTCCCTTGGTATGGGCTTCCGGTTGCTCCTCGTCTGGAGCTGGCGAGGTGTGTCTTCTCTCCTCGGTGGTCAGTCCCAACTGAACTGTGCAACTCCCTTTTATACTGCAACAGCAGTTGGAGCATGCCCAGCGGGGTTGAGGGGGTGGGGCTTCCATGGCTCAGAGTGTTGCCTTAACCCCTTTCTCTCCAGTGCGGGGCCAGTACACCCCGTCACAAAGCCCCAGATCCTTTTCTCCTTCCTAGACAGTCATTTCCCATTTTCTATTTGTGCAGTTGATTAGTTCTTCCTAAGTGCAATACTTTGCAGTTGTCCTTATTGAATTTCATCCTATTTATTTCAGACCAGTTTCTCAACGTGATTTTGAAGTCTGATCCGGTCCTCCAGAGAACTTGCATCTCCTCCCTGCTTGCTATCATCTGCAAACTTTGTAAGTGTACTCTCTATGCCAATATCTAAATCATTTAGGAAGATATTGAGTAGAGCTGAACCTAGGACAGATCCCTGGGGGACCCCACTTGCCCTTCCAACTTAACTGTGAACCATAGATAACTATCTGGGTATGGTTTTCCAACCTGTTGTCCATCCACCTTATACTAGGTTCATCTGGGCTATCTTTCCTGATTTCTTTATGAGACGGTCATGTGAGACATTATCATAACAGCAATAGAGAGTCCTGTGGCACCTTTAAGACTAACAGATGTATTGGAGCATACGCTTTCTTGGGTGAATACCCACTTTGTCAGACACATGTAATGGAAATTTCCAGAGGCACATCATAACAGACATTCTTATTAGAACAATGTAGACAAATTTGTAGTTTATCATTATGTAATAAACAGAAAATAGTAAAATTGAGAGAATAGGAAACCTTTGTGTTTTGGGATGGCCTTAGGGCATCATTATGGCCCAATTCCTCAATTCTTACTTACATAAATAGCCCTATTGACATCAGTGGGAATTTGGGACATTTTGGTTGGAGGATCGCTTGATTAAGAGTTGCAGGAGCAGTCCATATGTACCATAAATGGCAACACAATTGAAATATTCACATGACTAAGATACCAATGTGTGGTGAAAAAGAAGGCCAAAGGCAGCAAGCTATACATGCAGCTCTGAGGTATAATGGCACTACCTGGAGTGTGTTACTGATTTTATTTAATGTCCTTATTGTTATATGTCAGTTAAGTGCATTTTAGTTTAGTTAAGTGCAACTAGTTTAAGTGCATTTTACATTGCAGATGTTCATTGGTATCACTACATTTTAAATCAAGTGCAAGTTTTTGAATATAGGTAAGCCCATAGAGGAAAAATCTCCTCTCAGCTACATGGTGAATGTCAGCTCCAGTATTCTGGTCTCCCGACTTAATATATTGATATTTTTTCATGTGGAGAAAAGCAGAATTTTGGAGTTAAATGCACCACAAAGGTATGAGAGGAGAATTTTGCTCTTAAATTGTCTTGTGCCTTTTTCTCCAGCTATACTTCCAAGGATTGAAAGTGAGAACCCCATTTCCACTATGCAGAAACAAACTTCCCCAAAACCTCTTGTCTTGAGTCTTCAGTCAAAATTATGAAAATGTACTTAGGGTAACCTTTTCCCCTTCTATAATGTGGTCATAGTGTTGGAACTCAGAAATTAATAATTGTAGGGGCTGACCTCAAACCCCCCAAATGGCTGTGGCTGTCAAGTAACAAAAAGGATTGTGATTTCATTCAAGCTACAGTTGGGCCCAGAGAAGGACTCAAGATCTGAAACTCGTCAAGTATGGAATAAGTTCATATCCACAGCTGAACTGTGACAGCCTGTTGGAACCCTGAACCTGAACAACCCAAACTCTGGGAAAGTTCAGATTTGATTCCAGATCCAGATTCGTGACTTAAGTCTATCTCTAAGGGTTTGTCTACAATTGAAAATTTACTGAAATAGCTATTCTGTAATAATTATTCCAGAATAAAAGTGTCCTCATAGGGGCTAATTTTGGAATAATTATTGGAGAATAGATATTTCAGCAAATTCTCAACTGTAGACAAGCCCTAATGCCGTCTTTCAGAAAAAGGAAGAGGTGTTGGATGGAAGGGAAAAAAATCTAGTTAAGAAACAAACCTCAATGGTTTTTAAAAAATCCTTACCTGTCAGCTCAAGGGCTTTTCTCAATTCAAGGTAGGAGTACATCTTATTGTTATCATCATCAAATTCTTCCAATTCCTCTTTCTGAGGTGCATCTTCTCCCAGGACCTTTTCTATCTCAGTAAATGTCAGGTATCCATTTGCATTTTTGTCAGCATCATAGAAAAAGACTTGGAGGTCTATTTGAATCAAAACAGTACACCAAAATGTGCAATCTTTTACATTTTCACCTAGAATTTACACCAGAATAATCCATTCAAAATCAAGGATAGGGGCCTCAAAGGATTTCTAGCCAATCACTCTTTTCAATTATGATTGAGAAAAGAGGTCTCTGATGCAGTAGATAACCATGTTGATAAGGTTAGGGTTTTATAGCCACAGCCCAGGCTGGAGGGACTGTTGATGGGGCACACTTATTTGACCAAAATTCCTTGTGGGGCTCCAATGGAGCATATGCTACTGCAGCAGCTCTGCTACCCTTGCAGTAGGTGGAGTGTGCATTCCTACCCATGTTGAATGGAGTCCACTGGCTGGTGGTAACTCCATGCATGATGAGTTAAAGAACCCTAGTAAACATACTAGCCCTTTATATCATCCATATTGTTTCAGATTCATTTTTATCACTTCCCTCTTTTGTTTCATTCCCTTGATAAATATCCTCTCCATTTTATAAACCAATCACCAGGTAGTTTATTCAATTAGATAAAAGAATCAACAAAAATAAAACAAAGCTGTTAGCTTTTGTCCTGCAAATGACTGATTGCAGCTGGTTGATGCAGCCCCCAAAAGAACATAAGCAAATCTGTTCTACTTTCCTGTGATCTTATGAAAGAGAATGAATTATTATATGATAAAATAACGCTACTTCAGCATCATGTACATTATCTTAATTATAGAATTATGCACATAGACATATGCATGGTATCTCAATCCTTGGATGTTTACAAGATTCTATTTATTTAGAATATGTATGGGATGTCTGGAATGGGGCCAAATTTGAACTCCTGGTGAGCAAATCCAGTTATTAGTCATGTCTCTGACATCTGAAACAAAAAAAGAATCTTCTTGTCAGTATATACAAAATGGGAAGTCACTTATAAAGGTTGTAAGATATTGGTGTGCCTGAATGCAGCTGTAGAGATGGCTTCTCCCTCCTCTGGAGAAAGCTTTTCTACTGCAGAATATTCAAACCTGCCAGACTGGCATTATATAACCTCCTGCTTCAGGGCATTAGATAGTCAGTTCTGTGGAGGTCAGAAAGAATTCTCTTGCACCCTTCATTCCACCTCTCCGTGACCACTTGGGCCAGAGCATTACTGATTAACACATTTTTCTTGTCAATATAAACAGCGAGGTGGTAAAATCTACAGATGACATTACACTATTTATGTTATTTAAGACTAGAGATGATGGTGGGGAACTGCAGCAAATAATAACAAAGCTAGGACTTTGGACAACAAGATGGCAGATGATATACCACATGGCAAGTGCAAGGCAATGTACATTAGAATGGAAAGTTTGAACCACTGATGATTTTCACATTAACTATGACTAGTCAGGAAAAAGATCCTGGCATCACTGTGGACTGCTCAATGGAAATATCTGCTCAGTGCATAGCAGTAATCAAGAACCAAATAAAATCAGTGGTATGAGCTCACTTTGATTTCTCTGTTAATCTCTAGCCACCCCCAAATAATAAAGCAGAAACAGAATAGGCCCATAAAAGAAAAAATAAAATGTTTAGAGGCACGGAAGGAATGCTAGCTGAGAGAAGATTTTAAAAAATAGTATCGTAGTATTAGAATTGAAGAAATCGTGTTACACCAGTGTAAAACTGATGTGATATCAGAATAAGGAATATCTAATAAATATAGAAAGGAGATAACAAAGAGGTGACATGATAAAAGAAATCTGAAATAATGAATGATGTAGGGAAGCAAAAGTGAACTTGCCCATGTTCTCTTTCTCATAATACAAGAACAAAGAAACAACCAAGAAAATTAAAAAGTCACAAATTTAAAATTGGTAAAATTAAATAAAACATTTTGCACAATACATAATTGACCTATGGAATTTATTGGACCTTGTCTCTCTAATATCCTGGGACCAAGACAGCTACAACAATATTCTTACAATATGTGTTAACTACTTATGCTAAATAATATGTTCCACTTTGTATTTAGCTGTGACACTCTGAGTACCTTTCCCAGACCTGAAGAAGCACTCTCTGTAGTTGGAAAGCTTGTCTTTTTCACCAATATTAGTCCAATAAAAGATATGACCTCACCCACCTTTTCATTGTTGTTCTAGGTCATTTATACCATCTACAGGAAAACTCTAAGCACTGTCTTGCATTGAAACTCATTAAAGCATTTTGGGATTGTAGTGAGGCGGTGTGGCTCCCCGCTGCCCCGGGGAGAGACGAGTCCCTACAGACACCAGAGCGGGCAGAGCCAGGGAGCTCTGAGCCCACCCCCGAGAGGGTCAGGCATGGCACTGGAAGTATAAAGGCCCAACCCCAGAGCTCACTGTGAGAGCAGCCACTGGGGAAGCCAGATGCCTCTGGCCTAGCTCACGATTGGGAAACCCCAGCAACCAGCGGTAAACCCCAGGACTGGCCCAATATGCCCTGCACCAGCTACCTGGAAGAGTTGTCGAGCCTGCCCTGTGCCAGCTACCTGGAGGAGTTGCCGAGCCTGCCCTGTGCCAGCTACCTGGAGGAGTTGCCGAGCCTGCCCAGTGCCAGCTACCCGGAAGAGTTGCTGAGCCTACCCCTCGCCAGCTATCCCGAGGAACCCATGGTGCTGGACTCCCCTGAAGACACCACCCTGACCCAGGTACCTCAAGAGGCGGAGTCTGGAAGTAGCCTGGGGGCTGCAGCACATTTTCCCGAATTTAGTGAGGCAGTGTGGTTCCCCGCTGCCCTGGAGAGAGAGAAGCCTGGGCTAACCTTTCTACAGGGAAACAGATCTTCAAAATAAAATTGTATTGTGCAGAGCTGCTGGGGATGTAACTCTCCCAGAGGCTATCTCGTTAGCTGGAATGAAATTCACCCTTGTGAAGGTAGGGCCTACACAAGATCTATGTACCACTTAAGTCTTATTTTGAGGTGTTTTGGTGGCCTTTTGTCGAGGGGTGACCTTCAGCCCTGGTGAATACCTTCCAGGTGGGATCCCTGTAGGCTCCTGACATTTATTCTTTCTGCTTGATTGCAGATAATGTCTTCCAACAACAAGGATCTCACCTGTAAGTTTCTTTATGAAAGGGATGTTTATTTTGTGCTTCTCTTCCACTGTCTCTGGCTCCATGGCTTGTGTCTGATGATCCAGATGAATCGGGTGTGAATCTGGTGCTACAGTGAACATAATAGCAAATTATTTCATTACATGAAAACTCATGTGAAATTATTACTTATTACTAACGGCAGAAAGACAACTGTTGCATAATTTATTTTAAATTACATAATTCTGATACTGAAAAACAACTGTACCCAGTGTACATTCTCACCACCTTCTTTTTGTTTTCTGAAGTTATTCACTCATTGTTTAGGGACATCATAAGTTCAATGTTCTTTTATTCTTCATACAGTGTGGTATGTGGTTATTGCTAATAGCTGGTAGTAAGCATTAAAACAGTAGGGACAGATTCTCAGCAGATATGAATAATTTTTGATTCAGTGAAGTCCACAGAGCTCTGCCCATTTACATTGGCTGAGGATCTGGCCTGTAATTCATAACAATGATATGCAGATTGATGTGAAACTAATAGCAATTCAGATGATTGGCATGCTGGTCAAAATATGAAACATAGTTTCCATTCAGTGGCTTGTAACTTTCTTGATCAGTACTTTGAAGGGTATTTGTATTAACTGTGGATCCAGCTGGTATGTTGGAACAGACCAAGGTGGGTTATTCTTTTCTTTACTGTGTTGCTGACTACTCATTTATGCTGAAATAAAAGCATAGGGCTCACAAAGAAAAGTTATTGAGTATCTTTATGTCTCTTTCAAGCAATTTGGGGGTGGGGATCATTGTTAAGTCAATACAGTATTTTGTATGTTACTTACTTGGAAAATATTAATTAGCTACTGTATAGCTTCTGCAAGACAAGTCTTCACATTGAATTAGAGGTTTAGGTGAGTAATAGAACATAAAGGGAAGTAATGTTAGAATCAGTAAAAGGAAACATCCCTTGATACACTGTATAGTTAACCAGTTAGGGTCACTAACACAAATACCGTGAAATACTTTTAAAGGGATGAACAACAAACTGTATTTTGTACCTATGAAGTTAAAATAATGTAACGGGTAATTTAACATCAAGTTTCAAGTCATAAACCAATTACCATCGGAAATCAAAGAGTGTTTTCTCCGCCATGTACAGCAGAGCAAAATTACTCTGGTACGTTCTGTAGGGCTGTTGTCTTCCTTCAAAACACCAAGTGCATTGCTCTGTTAAGGATTGTATCAGCATGTACAATAACTCAATACAAGGTTGCCTGAAATTCATCCAATTCCTGTCAATCTGATTTGTCTTTATCTTTCCAAATGTAGCTCTATAGTGAGTGTAAATAATGGGTTTAAATGTTAGTCTGGACTGAGGTGTATGACCCACCATAATTTTGGGAAGATGGAGACAAAGTTGAAGGTGTATCTTCTTCTGTTTCCTTTAAGAATTCAGGTGTGGACACATAAGACTTTGAGCGTCCCATATCTGTGTGGTTCAAGAAGTTCTCAATAAAATAGAAATCATCTTTAAGCTGAGAGATCTGAAGGAACACTGAATCCAATCCCTGTCAAATAAAGGACTGTTAATAGATAGGCCACGTATTACATCCATGAAATACTTTACCACCTCTAAAACAACATATCATGCAAAGCCACCTAGCCTTCTTCTTTGCATATGTGAAATTATTTGGACTGTGCCCTGAAAAAGTGGAAAAAATCAGAAAAACTTTGCCTCTCAGAATTAAACATTCTGTTTTTTCAAAACCATTCCTTATTATTCCATCAAATACAAATAGATTGGTGCGGTCAAATTTGGCTGTCATGTAACTACATTGATTTCAATAGAGTTTCACTAGAGATTAATATTAAAGCGGTGTTGCACTCTACCATACTTCTTCTTTTACAGTTTGACAATTGCCACTTTTTATTTGGTTTACCTCTTCCTGAATGGGCTTGACCTTGCTGTAGACCCCAGGATCATTGCCTGCCCACAGGATTCTTAGCAAGTTCAAAGAAGTTTAACAGACACAAAATTCGGTCCCCACTTTCATTCAATAGAATAATTAACCTCTTGCAGTGTTTGAATTCAGGCACTAAAGCTAGGTTCAGATGTGACTACTGAGTGGAAGGTACTGAGGCTCTTTCATCGACCACTAGGGCACACCTCTATTTCCTTGCATAATTCTAACAAGCCTGATGGTGAAACCTGTTTAATAGGATGAAGAAACTCACTGCACTCATAGTAACTTTATTTGGGATTTTTCTGTTGATCAGTTTTGGAGTGATTATAAAGCAGACCCTACTTCTGCACAAATTATTTGGAAATCAAAGAGTAGGGAGTCTAGAGAGCTAGTATCATGACTCTCTTTATTTTGAAAAATGAATTACCCAAAAGAGGACTTTAAACATCTTTATATCATGAGTTCAATGCTCACAGAAGGTGCTGGGTTAAAGTTATGGAGACGTTGAGCCCACTTCTCATTTACACTAAGGCCTCTTTAAACTGCCTGAGTGAGGACCTGAATGCCTTGACTTAATTTATCGACAGAACGAGTACAGCATGGCTAACAGAAGTTCCCTATATAGCCCAGAGTATTCCTCAATCCTGAGCACCTCTGAAAGTGACAGCCGTCATGCCCATTCAGTCCTTAACCTTTTGGTTCAGACTGCCAACAAGGGAGACAACTGTGATGTGGTTCCATTCAGTGAAGCATGGTTAATTTATACCTGCTGATGATCTGGCCCCATTTGTTTACAGTGGGCATGATGCAACAAATGGACAGAGCCTTTTCCTGCAGACAGTATGTTACGATGCTAGTTTATTTGCTGCTTCTAAATGCAAATGATTAAAACATTCAATGTCTTGATTTGTATTTTAAGCACAACTAATTTCAACAGCTACAAGCTAAACGGCGACAAGTCTCAAGTTCTGAAAAATCTTTAGGGCTCCACTGACATCTAGTGGTGAAGGCAATTCTTTGTGTTTTCATTAAATTTGCATTGGATTTCATTAAACTGCAAAGGAGAAATCTTCAAAATCCTTTTGCTTTATTGGAAATTAGGTACAATCAGGCACAGGCATAGACACAGACACGTCAGCTGGTTGTCAGACCCATGTGGGTATATTTAATAGATTGTTTCTGTGGCAAGAAACTCCCCCTCTCCATATGTTTTATGTAAACTTAACAACATAAGGGAACAGAAACTGAGCCAACAAATTCACTCATGTACCTCATCCTCGGAACAAGCTAATTCTGCATAGCTCAATCTGCTTATGATAAATACTCTGGGAACAAGCTGTGACTATTCCTCTTCCCCTTCTGTCCTTTTCCTTCTCCCTTCCCAACTCCAATGAAAAAATAAACTACAATTCATGGAATTAACAGAGCTGTGTTAATTCTTCACTGTACTCATTGGCTTTATGTTGTATCCACATCCCCTAGATTTCATTTGTGTGTGTCTAGACATTCTAATCCCTTCGGGGCAAGGATTGTGTATTTTCTGTGCACATAAAGCACTGATCTGTTCCATGTTGTATTTAGTTAAAACACTCTAAAGTCTGGTCTACACTACTGACCTATATCAGTAGAACTACGTCACTCACACCACTGAGTGACATAGTTATACTGACCTAAACCCACTGTAGAAAGCGCTATACCGGCGGAAGAGCTTTTGCTACTCTTTGCTCCATGTTTTGGCAGTGGGCAGCCTTACCAGGAATGCTTGTATCGATTGTATTGTCAGTGTGGAGCACTGTGGGATAGCTCCTGAAAGCCAGTAACAGTCAACATAACAGTATCTACACTGACACTGCATCAACATAATGACATCAACCTTGACTCTACACTACTCGTGGAGGTGGAGTTATTAAGTCAGTGCAGCGGAGCAATTACATCGGCAGGAGCAAAATTTAAGTGTAAACATTTCCATAGTTAGGTCAATGTAAGCTGCCTTGCGTTGATCTAACTACATAGTGTAGACCAGACCTTAGGAATTACTAACCTGAAATTAGTCCTTCTGTTACCTCCATCAGCCAGGCCAGGCCGGCCAAGTCACTGCTGCATACTCTGACCCTTCTGATAGTAGGGCATAGAGTACTCAGCAACAGCTTTAAGCAACTTTAAATTTACTATCATTTCCTGCTTAGCACATTCTATTTTTCTAAGGGAACATGTTGCCATGTTCTAGGGAAACAGCTCCTTTTCTCTGTATACCATCACTCGTGGACATTTTACAGAAAGTACAATGGCTGGAACATTTTGTGTGTGTGTGTGTGTGTGTGTGTGCGCGCGCTACAGCCTGTTTACCCACTGTCCCTCTTGATGAAATTTCCCTATAGGTTTGTCTTCCTTCCATAATGCGCAGTATTGGGAACAGGGAACTGAGTGTGTGTGTGATTTCCCTACCCAAAATAAATCACCACCTGAATATCCTGTATTTATTTCTATATCCTATGCCTCTGCCATAAGTATCCATTCACAATATCTAAATTTCCTTCTCTTGGAATCCAAAATTTGAAACACTGTGGTGCTGCAATATATTGGAAAAACAAGCCCCCATCCTAGGCAGAATACAAGGGCTACAATTTCAGCCCTGAGATTCAGCTGCTCTACTTGAATTGCGCTTTTGTGCTTTATGACATCCACAGAAGCATTTCACTGAATTGCTGCCTTGTATTCAGTCACAGACAGTGCTCAGTATTACCCTGCATTTTGCATAAGAGCATCTTTGAACATATCCCCAGTGCAATTCTAAGAAAAGACTGGCTGGAACTGGATAGAGAGCAATGATATTTTCTTTCCAAGGTTCGGAATCCATGCCATTTCATTTGAAAATTTTCATGCAAGTAATCACATTCTCTTGCTAGGTCAAAATCACGCATATTCAGGTATCCAAATTTATACTGCTAATAGCCCAGGCCCCTGAAGCTTGAGGATACATCTGTACTGCAAGGGGAAAAAGAAAAGAAAAAGAAAACAACCTGTGGCTTTGAAACTTAGACCCTAGGTCAAATGCCTTTGGCTTGCAGGGCTTTCAGTATGGGGCTAAAAATAGCAGTGTAGACATTCCCACTTGGTCTGTAGCTGAGGCGCTCTCCTTTACTGGGATTAAGAGCCAGGGCTCCAGCCAGAGCTGGAATGTCTACTACTGTTTTTAGTCCCATAGCAAGAGCCCTGCAAGCCCAAGTCATTTGACCCAGGCTCTGACTCAGTGCCACAGGGTTTGTTTTGTTCTTTTGTTCGTTTTGCAGTGTAGACATATCCTCATGTTTCAGTGTCCTAGGCTATTAGTAGTATAGTTTTGGGTTGTTTTTTAAGGAAATATTGACCAGAAATACATACAGATTTAATTAAAGTTATAATTCCTCATCCATAGACAAAAAATATGTAACCGCTAAAATATATCTAAGCATTATTAGTATTAATGAATATTTATGTTCTGGTAACACCCCAGGGTCCAAATCTTCCTTTCCACACTATAACTGGAGTGGTATTAATGGGTCACTTCAGCTTGAATGGTCACTTAGAATATGTATTAACTACTTATGCTAAACAATCTGTTCCACCTTGTATTTAGTTGTGACACTCTGATTAAGTTTTCTAGATCTGAAGAAGAGCTCTGTGTAAGGTCAAAAGTTTATCTCTCTCACCAACAGAAGTTGGTCCAATAAAAGATATTACCTCACCCACCTTCTCTCTAATATCCTGGGACATGGCTATGACAACACTGCATACATAAATATTTGATGACAATGGCTGTGTTGAGACTTTAGTGTATATTCCTGCCCCACACTACACTCCTAAATAGCAATGTTACAAATAAAACATTGTGTAGACTGTGTTATTGTCTGTTGCAAATCATATTTCATTTCTGAAAAATTAACAAGCTAACCTCTTCAAGGCGGTTTTGAAGGCTATTCAAAGCCTCAGTGGCATTGTTAAATTGTTTTTCCATGACATTCATCTTAGACTCAAAAAGATTCTGCAAGAGTTAAGGAAAAAAATGTTAAGCAATATTTTAAAAGTTAAAAGTAAAGAAAAATCCATTGGAGTAAGCATTCCCAATCATACAGAAAGTACTTGTAAAAGGTTATATATCTCTGAGGTACTCTTGTAAGGTCCAGCTTCTTTATATTGCAAGAAAAGCAACTGTAATAGCATTGGAACAATACTGACATCTAATGGACAACCAAATTAAACTTTTAGAGATACAGTCCAAGTTTGCCTCTTCATTAAAGATGACATGCTGAATAAAATTGTATGTGTGAAACAAGTGCTCCATTGAAATCAATGGAATTTTTGCCATTGACTTCAGTGGGACCAAGATTTCACCCAATATGCAGTGTTTAGATCCAGAGTAGAATTAGGCTAGAGGTCTCAGGTTCAGCTCTGGACTTGAATTACCAAAATCTGTGAGATCTTCTTGTGAGTTTTTAACAAAAAATGGAGGAAGTCTCATGAGATCAGTCATTCTTTTGAGATTTCAGACACATTCAAGCCAGCATTATACAAGTAGCCCGTTCAGGTGTTGCATACAACCTGGGTTAGGCTTGAATCAGGGGAGTTGCATTCTGAATTCCACACAATTCAAAGGGATTTTTTATTCAAAGTTCTTATTTTGACTCATCCATAACAGTAGCCACCTGGAAAGTCATATTACAATAAACAGTGCAATTGAGACACAATTTTGCAGCAATTCAAGTGACAGATATGATCTTCCAGTACAGTTTTCTCTGCATTTTTGGTGGTAAATGAAGTTATAGTATAATTGTTCTCTATTTCAGATGTTTGTTAGTACAATGGGGTTGTGATGGGGTGTGCATACCCCTCACTGGGCCAGAAGGGGTTAACCCCACACTATGGGAGGAGGAAGTTCCGCCCCTCAAACCATACTGGGCATGCTCCAAGTGCTATGCTAGTATAAAAGGGAGCAGTCCTGCTCAGTCAGGGCTGACAGCCAGAGAGGAAGGACCTTTGGTGGAGGCTTCAGCTAAGGAGCCGTCACAGCCCTTGCCTGTGGGAGCCAGAGATCCTGAGATCCAGACTGGAGATCTGTGGCCAATGGAGTCCCAGGGAATTATCTGCGCTGAGGAGCCCGGAGACCCCGATGCCCCATGGACTCCAGCTGCAGGAAGTGCAGTAGGAAGTGACCCAGGGAGGGTGAGCGAGTGGTATCTCCCACCCATGTGAGGTCAGCATGTTTCGGTGGGATTCCCCGCTGACCCAGTGGAGAACCACCCCACCACTGTTGGAGCCCGGTGGAGTTGGGTGGGCCTGGGACCCCTACCTGGGCCACCATCCCCGTAGTGCCTTATATGTGAGGGCTGCTATATTGACTCTGGCCACTGGGCTACACTGCCCTGAAATCAGGGCCTACAGTATTGACTCTGGTCACTAGCCATGCTGCCCTGAACTCAAGGGCCACTGTGTTGACTCTGACCCTTGAACCCGATCATGGTGAGGCCCAAGACAGTTTAGTAGACAGTAACCGCGGTGTCAGCACACCCACTGTCCACCCTGACACAAGATGGGGTGTGTATATGTAATGCTGACAGAGACCCCAGTTGTTGGTGTGCAGGATTGAACCTGGGGCCTTTAAAACTTAGTGCATGAGCCTCTACCACATGAGCTAAAAGCCAACTGACTGTTAGCTAAGGTTGTAGAGCAGACTCATTTTATCTTGCCCTCTAAGTGATTTTGGTGCCACTAGATGGGACAGAACATCACACCCAGAAGGTGTGAGAGTGGTGGTGTATGTGTATTTACAAAAACTAGAAAAATATGACATCTCAAATAAACCAAAACACCCCCAATTACAGTATAATAGCATTAACATATAGATAAATAAATACATATAGCATATAAGATTAGATATTAAGAAAAACTTTCTAACTATAAGGATAGTTAAGCACTGGAATATCAAAGGAGGTTGTGGACTCCCTCTCACTGGAGGTTTTTAAGAACAGGGTGGACAAATGCCCATCAGGGATTGTCTAGGTGTTCTTCCTCATGCATCAGCACAGGGGCTGGACTAGATGACCTCTTAAATCAGCCCTTCCAGCCCTACATTTCTATAATTCTGAGATTCTATAATGGCATCCACACAGGGTGAAAATAAAGACAACCTGTTGGAAAGGCAAGCCTGAGCAAAGGCAAAAGGTATGAGAGTAGGAGAATTTACCATTCCAATCAATATGATCAGATAATAGAACAAATAGAAAACAATGTTTCCTGAGCATGCTCCATTACCTGGATTAGACTTGGGGGAAAATATCAAGGTTAGAAAAGACAAAGGACCTGATTCTCCTCTCACTCATGTAATTCTATTTACTTCAGGGGAGTTATTTCTGAATGCACTGGTGTAAGTGAGATGAGACTCAGGGGTCAAATCCTGATCTCATTGAAGTCAATGGGAATTCCCTGCTGTGTCTTTTAGTTACAGATTCTTAAATTATCATTGTAACCCTGGGTTAGCAATTGTCAGCTCTCTGTACTGGCCTGATACACAATAAGGCAATGACCGCATCGCTCCTTTAAGCGGGCGGGGGGAATTTGTCTGGGTGGCCGAATGAGGAGAACAGTGCTTTATGGCTGGTGGGAGAGTTTAAAAGGGGAAGCCCATGCGGTGAAGTCCCCTTTCACACGGAGCAAGCTGAGGTAGCATCCACCCTCCCTCCCCTTTAGGTGGTGAAATACCAGGTTTGGTCTAGACCTGTTGTGGGCATTGTGCTCGCTACCCCTTTTGGGGGCGGCTGGGAAGGAATTTTTCCCTTACCACCAGATTGGCTTAGGTGGAGTTGGGGTTTATTCACCTTCCCCACAGTGAGTTCAGGAAGGGCTTTGTTGACATGTGGCATGAAGGGAGTTAGGCTGTATGTCATAACTCATTACGTAAGTGTGGGGCAGATTTTCAGTGCGGGTACTCCCCAGGAAAGGGATACAGTGACCGGATATATGGCTTGGTTAAGGACTTAAAAAGGAGGTGTTTTGTTAAAGGAATGGGACTGGGGGGAGAGATATTTTGGGTTCCTATGATTGGTATGGCAGGGAACCAACTCCTCTTTCTTATAGCCCACTTTAGCCCTCCTCCTTCCAAGGGGGGGAGGGGGTGTGATGGATGGTAATGTCTCAGCAATGGATTGGCTGGGGGTCCTGGATGGAAAAAGAGCGGGAGTTGCTAGAAGTGTTCTGAGAAGTTATTGAATGAACATGGGGTTAGTGCACTGTACACTTTTATCTGCCGGGTAGTCCCAGACACCTAATAAGAAAGTTGTGGCCTGATTAAAACCATACCAAATGTCTTCTGTCCTCCTTTCAGTATAGCCAGACAATGACAGGGTACAATTTACATTTACAAAATCAATAATAATTTTTGCACCGTCAGTGTAGAATTTAAATATCTTCCAAGCTGGAAAAGGGTTTAACATTATATTGTAAAAATGTTTGTCAAATTCGTCAAGCATGCATTGCAGAACAATACAGACCTGTGAGTTTAGAGAATGCATCAGAGAATCATCTCTTCCCTCCATATTGAGGAACTGGCCTGTGAAATTAAGCATGTGGTTTTGCAGCTGCATTATTCTGCCTTTCATTTCTTGGAACTCCATTGCTGTAGACATATTCAATTTATAAACACACTCAAGTAGATAAGAAGTCCCCTGTGACAAAAAAGGGGGTGGAGGGAAGAAGGAGGTTAAATTAAAGAATGTGGAATTCTATCATTAATTTAGAAAATCCCTTGAGAAATACAGATGGAGCATTGGATCCACTTCATCTCCTTGGTTGCTAAATATCAGAGATATTCTGTTCTCAAGCACAAGATGGAAACTGTTATTCAGCATTTGAATCCAACAGCTAAGTATCTCGCTTCATATAATCCTGCTTTTGCGGTACAAGAAAATGCTTACGCTATTTTCTCACGTTCTCATGGCAGTTTTGTACATTAAGGCTCAGTTCTTGGTTCATTGTGTATCATGGTATCTCTTTTTGCTGAATCTTGTATTTTTCTATTATTTAAAAATTAACAACATTTTCTAAACAGGAAAATAAATAGGAATATCTCTTCATTTCATGCTGAAAATGATAGAATGATTGGAGATGAGTCATTTAAACTAGCATTGCCTCAGGACAATGCCAGTCTGCAGCAAAATGGCATGGTATGAACTCCAATCACTCTTTAGGGCCCAAAGTTTCATTTCCTCTTGTACCTGCCACTCAAGGGCCAGATACAATCACAGCCTCTGCATATCCCCTGGTGGATGCAAATCACTACAGTATCATGGCCCACTCCCCATCTGTACCAGCCCATTCAAGCTGGACTTTCAATGGAGTGCTGGAGAATATGCACTTCCTCTGTATGCTGGGATGTTGAGGGAGGAATTTTGTCTTCTCATGCACAGTCACTCCTGCAGCTCCCTCTCAGATGGTCATTCTCTGCACAGCCCTATACTCAAGAAAGTGCTGATTCCTTAGTCTGCACTGTGCTGCTCAGTTACTGACAAAGCATAGCACAACTGGAGAGTTCCCTTCCCCCCTTTTATAAATATGTTTTAATTATTTTTGTTTATTATTATTACTACCTCTACTGTAGTAATGTCTAAGCACCCTGAACAGGTCTTAGAACCCCATTGTACTATCAGCTGTACACACAAATAACACAAAAATAGATGAATCAAGAGACAAATGGTATGGGTGATGGAGGGCAGTGTAACAGTCAAGATGGGAAGAAAAGGTGCATTTGCAAAAATTAGATATTCACTGTACTTAGCAGTCAGTCAAGTATATTAAACTAATAGTATCTTCTGTGGCTTTGGTATTTGTAGAAGTTCACAGCCACCAACCAGCAGGAATTGGACAGGGGCTAAACTGTGCCCAAGGGAGCACCATAATGGGGGCAAGATGAGAGCTCCCTATGCATTCCCCAAAGATCATCAGGGCACAATCTGTTCCAATGAGAAATATTTCATACCCTATGTATGAAATACATACAGCTCAGACTGTTGAGCTGAACTAGGAATATTTAGAGGATCTACCTACATGACTCTGGTTTGAGTGTACCCCCTGTGGATTTAGTCAAATTAATTCCAGTGGTCAAAACCTTTTCAGAAATATTTTGTTGTATTCCTGATTAAAACAAATCTAGCAGTATTCCCTGAAATGTTCACTTCTCAGTTCCATTAGTAATTTCCATCATGCTCTTTTCTGAAGAAGTCATCAGGGAGACTGCTGATAATAACAGGCTATAAATGGAAAACAGATATCTTAATTCTCAAGAAATTGGACACATTGGCATTCACATCAGATACAAGCAAGAGTGAATACAAAAGTTCCAACATAATAAGATGTTTTCAGTAATATCACCATTTACAAGATGTACTTTCATGTCTTCAAGATGAATCAAATAGATTACAAAGAAATGGTTCATTTACTCTAGATGGATAGCACTTTCTAGAATAAAATGTCATCTGATAGATTTCATTTTTACACATATGCCACCTTGTAAGTGAAAAACTCCAAGATGGATGAATCCATACTTCTCTACCTGAAGGTCTTGACAGGTCTTTCAAGATGACAGAAATCTAATGTGTTGTAGCTAGTTTATCGGTACCTTTAACACTCATCACCTCATACAAATGTTTGAAAAGTATCTCCCTGGCATACAATGTCTCAGCGTTTGTTTGATTTGGGCTTCTTATTAGTGGAGGTGGGCTCAAATGGAATGGTGGAAACAAACACTTCCAAATCCTGGGAAAGTTTAGACTCAGATCCCAGGCCAGATCCATACTCTGCAACTGATGCCTATATCCAGTTCTTACCATGAAAGGTGTAGTGGTGTTCCCCTTTAAATCCATCATAAGTAGGTAATCTTACTGGTTGATTCAGTCAGTAGTGCAAAAAGCTCTCCCAAAATTTAAAGCCCCAGGTTGTACCTTTGGCAGCAAAATATATTTGCACCAGACCTTGGGTATCTACATCTGAATGTGCTATCCTAAAGACAGTAGAGAAGATGGCACCATTTTGGCACTCCGTCCTAAAAGGTGCTGAGCCTCAATTCAACAAACATTTAACAAGTATTTAACTTCGAGTATGTGAGTTGCTACATTGTCTTTAACTTTAAGAGTGCAGGTGTTCTCATTAAAGACAAGCTTACCCCTTTTTCTGGCCTGGGCCAGAATGCTGAGCACTTGTAGGATCAAGCCCTAAGTCAATAAGGTTTTAGCATTGTATTTATCATAGTGTATATGGCAGGTACTGCAATGAGAATTTCCCATTGTCATGGATGAGATCAGCAGGGGTTTTTGGCACTAATATACTAAATGGGGCATCGCTGTGTAGTATGGGCCTCAGAGAAATATCAGTAAGATGGCACATACTAGATATTTTCTCTTTTGATAAGCAACAAAATTAACTGAAACAATTTATTTCTTTTCAGTATTACAGTATAACTTTGTAGGTATCCCAAGCTGCCAGTGTGGACCCCATGAAAATGTGGGGGAAAACACTCAAGTGAATGGAAATGTGAATTGAACCAATGAGTTTGTTAGATGTCTTGGGGGAAAAAAAACATCTGTTTTAAAAGAATAGTGAGGATTAGACTCAAACACACAAAAGCAAAGCTCAGTTAAGGCTGCCAATGTCCATTATGTAGGTTCTTGAACCTTCCTCTGAAGCTTCTAGTACTGGCCACTGGCAGAGACTGGGTTCCAGAGTAGAGTTTTTCAATAGAAACTTTTTTTTTTTGGTGAAAAATGTGCCACCAAAACAGTTTGTGAATTCATGTTAATTTTGCCTTATTGTCAAAAAAACCCCAAAGCCTAAAATAATTTTTTTTTAAAATGTCAGTATGTCAATAGTTCTGCAATGAAATGTTTAAACTTTCTGATTCAGAACTAAGTTTTGTTTTGAAATTTCCTTTAAAATTTTTATTATTATAAATGTTAAATATGCTCGGAAATGAAATAAAATTTCAAAGTTTTGTTTCAGTCTGAAGTAATTGTTCATTTGACCCCAAACAATAAACAAACAATGTTCAGCTCCTAGCTCTGCCACCTTCTTTTGTGATCTTATATAAATCCCTTATTCTTCCTCTCTCTGCATTCATCTGTAAAACTGAGACGATTCTACCTTTGATATGGATAAGAGAACCCACATGGCAGTTCTGGGGAGAACATACTGGGTAGTGCCAGATGTACTGTCTGTCAGACATCATTTTTTTCGTACCTGAAATGACAGCTGCAAGAATGGTGACAGAAAGGTGACACTGCCTGTTATTACATTGAGCCTGCCACTACTCAACATGCCAAGAAAATGAAAAATGCTAAGTGAGGTGAAAGCAGAACAAGGGCTACAATCTACAGGCCGTTTCCTATGTTTTCACTTTGTAGTACATTTACTTGTCAAGAGCCCCACAGGTGGCATAAAGGAACTGTGTTGAATTAGTCTTCTGTAATAAACTGGGGATATGTAAGTAACACTATTCTAATTGCAAAAAATCACTGCACATGGCAAATGCCTAATGTCTGCAGAGGTGCTCTGAACTACTCTATGAATACCAAGACCTCACAATATTATCAGTGCACCTGCAATGAATCCCTAATGACAGCTTACAGAAAATAAATATCCCTCTACCTACATTTTGTGCTCATTAGCCAAAGATTTCCATCTGCGTTAGTTAAGGACACTGGCAAACATCTGATCTAATTCCTTGATGCCTTTCCTCCTGAAAATAGCAAAATGGAACATATGTTTCCAAATGTAGGTTTTTGACATCTTGTGTGTTTTTTAGATAACGGAACGGTATAGCTCTCTATAAAATTAGAAGATGTAGAATGCTATCACACTTGAATGGAACTAGACTTAACTAAAACCATGATGAATAAATATATTTCAAGCAGAAAAGGGTGTACACTCTCAATTGCTATCTAAATTGTTTTAAATCTGGAAAAAATTATAATCTGCTCTTAAAAAAGAGTTAAAGTTAAAATAGGGAAAATTAACATAAATGGAAATAGGTGTTTTGTAGCAATAGATGGCTAGATTGATATTTCAGCAAATAACTGTTTGCACAGAAATAAGAATCCCCTGTTTGCTAGTGTGACAGATGTTTACCATACAAATTCCTGCAATATGTGTCTATTCTTCACTGCCCCCTACATCCACCTGCTGCAGGAAGTAAAAGAATCAACTATTAAGAATGCAGAGAAGGTACTCACTGTGATGGTCTTAATGTTTCGGATTTGAGGGAAAATATATAAAATGGCACCACTAAAAGTTGTACATTTATCACCAGATGTAGTTAAGTTTCACATAATAATTCCCATTCTAAATATAGGCGATATTGTGACTATCATGGGAAAGGTAAATATTTCAGGGCAAACAACGTACTTTTTAAATCATGTTCATTGTATAGGGACTGCACCTGTTTCCATTGATTTCATCTTGAGCAGAATGAATCCCACACAGTACTACAAGAAGAGGAGCAGTGACATCTATGTTAAACCTGCCTGGCACTTTCCATTCTAAAAACTCTTGAAGTACTCTAAAGACTCCATGTTTTATGTGGGACTTTGTAATTGGGCAGGGGGATAAACCTGGAGCAAGGGAGGTACTTTTTGCTAGTCTCATGTAAATCTATTCAGATTTTGCCAAGTCAAAAGCTGTCAACAATCACAATTTTCTTTCTCAAGTTTGCATAGCACAGCTTGCTTTTGGCACAGCACATAAGCCACCCTGGTGTCTTGCTTCAAAATTTCACACACAGCACACATTCCAGGCAGAATATAGACAAAATGGAGGAAAAAAAGAGGAAAATGCTTATTTCCCCCCTGCTGTATTTCCTTTATTAGACTATCTTTTGGTTTAGTGGAAATGCCCTGTGCTGGGAGCCAGGATATTGTGAATTCTAGACTCCGATCTTCTATTTAAAATGAGGATTCATATCCCACTGAGAGATTACATAAACTGGGACTGGACTCCACATCAACCCTCACAATTAGTCTATCTTGTCTCTGAAAGTGTCCAGTACCAGCTGCTTTAGAAGAATATTCTGGAATCCTTCCATAAGCATTTATAGGATAATCTGCCCACAGGGAAATTTTCTTCCTCATTACTTACACTTTGGCTTATGCTCTTAAGCAAGAGGGTTTTATAACACTTGAAATTTTTTTGTTAATCCTGAGTATTGTAACTCTAAGTTCTTGTTATCCATATACACGCCCATTCCTGTCTTGAACCCTGCTAAGCCTTTGGCTTCAATGGTATCTTGTGGCAATGACTTCTACATATGCATGCATTGTGTGAAAAAAGCTTTTCCTTTTATTGGTTTTACATTTGCTCCCTTTCAGTTTAATTGAATCTATACTTGTTCTAGTATTATGAGAAAGGTAGGGAACTTCAATTCACTCTAACTACTCTATACCATTAATTTCTATCATATCCCTTCTTACCTACTTCCTCCATAGAGTTAACAGTTCATCTTTTCATTCTCTTCTCATATGCAAGTTTTTCCATACCACTAAATCATTCTTGTCCCTCATCTTTGAACTGCTTCCATTTTTTTTGGTAACATACACATACATAAGAGGTAAGTATGATAGGTACATCATATATAAGAGCTAGGTATTATTGTAATTAATATCAATAACAATAATAATTCTATTTATTTATTTCATCAATTTTATATAACACATTCAAATGTTATGATAAGGAGAACATATGACCTGGTTTTCTGAATTAATCTGTGTACTTAAAGGTTGGAGGTAACAATAAAGAAGAAAGCTTTTAACTCAACAATGAATATGCAGTGCTGAATAGACTTAGAGATGTACTGCTGATAATGTATTTGTCACCATACATTTGAACCCAATTGTCAAACTTGCTCTGATGGCTTAGAAAACAACCTAGTGTATTCACTTTCCAAAGAAGTTTGTAAGCAATCTATAGGCTGTCGGAGGAGTAAATTAGTGGCTGCAGTAAGGTACTTTCCCTCTTGAGTAAAGGGGAACAAGAGAAAGAACTGTAACTCACTGAGTCACAATTTCTTCTCAGGGCTGCACCTGGCCCTTTTATAAGGCTAGAAATTAGGTCTCAAACTAGCCCTAAATCTGTTAATCTGTTTTCAAGAAAGAGCACTCCTGTTGCTTGGGGTCTCTGGATCCCGAAGCCCACTTTGAGAAATAATTATTAAACCCATCATTGAATAATTCAGAGTAACGAATAAATTCCTAAAAATCCAAGTCTATTTGCAGATAATTTAGAAACAGAAAAAGGGCTAAATAAATTAAATAAATTATTTACTACAAATAATTCACCCAACTCCAACCCTAAAGAGCAGTGAGCTGGGGAAGAGACTTGATCTTTGTTACATAAGGTACAATACAGGCTGGCAACCCAAAGGCATCTTTCATTTTATATAAACAAAGCTGTAATCCAATAGCCAAGGAAGGTCACCAGTCTGCTGCCAGAGCCTACTTGTGCCTTGGCAGCAGTAACAAAGCACATCCAAACAAATAGAACATCATCAGGACATCATGTACCAGGGATGTTGCTATAATAGAGTCCTACACTCACTGGCCCCAATTCTGAAGCCTGACGAGTTGCACGTGATTCAGAATTGTAAGAGATGGCAACTAAAGAGTTTTATACTACATCTGTAGTTCCCTGATCTGATCCTAGGGCCATCTTGGGGGCCAATTTGGTCCCCTACACAGCTTGAGCAGTCTTGAGCTGGCTCGAAGTTACACTGGTTAACAATGGTTCCCAAGCAGCACTCTGGCCTGAACTGTCAATAAGGTAGGGGCTAAGGGAACAAGCTACACCACTCGTAGTTTTCCTCATGCCAGGAGACTCCACAATTAGCCTTTTAGGCCAGTTTTATGGTCCATTATCCTGTTGGAATGGCACAGAAGGCCTGGAGTGAAGTCCAGGGCCTGGCTTTCAGCATAGGTATAAATGACTCTATAGGGTACAAGGCAGAGAAGAATCAGTTTCCAGGTGGGGTTTATTTTCCTACACTCTGCAGTTTGTATGATGTATTTGTTAATTTTTCTAAATGTAACCAGACATCTCATTAATACCATTAATGTGAAGCTATTGGCCAGCACTTTTTGTCAAGATTCTTGCTCTGAGAATAAATGATGGGCAAATAATAGGCCATGTAAAACTTGAGAAGCCAGCGATCCTGTAGGAGCTATGTGCCTGTTTAGGATTAACCTACATCATTCAGTTTGTTGAAATCCCAATTCCCCTAATGAAGGAACCTGTATGGATGCAAAGAAATACCTGGATTTCTTCTTCAGACCTATTTTCACTGTTGTGCTGAGCCAGCATTAATTTCATTTCTTCAGGTTTTTGGGAAACAATCATCTTTATGGATTTCATACCCTAAAATCACGAAGAAGGGGAAAAAAAATCAGCAACATTGCTCACAACTATGGAAATCTCCTGATGTAATTTCCATCATCAGCCCTTAGATAGCTATGCTGGAATATAAAGACATATACACCAGACTCTGCCCTAGTGCACAGCCTGCCTAGATCAGTACTCTGGAAACACAGGAGAGAGAAAGCTCCGTAGGGTTTTCTCATCTCCCCATGCCCTTGGATCTATTCTCCTCCCCTAAAATACTGGTCAGAAGAGCAGGAAATGAATGGCTGCAGTATGGAACTTTCTCTCTAGAGGAAGGGGGAACAAGAAAAAGAACTGTAACTCCCTGATTTACAATTCCTCCCCAGGGCTGTTCCTACTCCTTCTATAAAGCTAGAAATTAGGTCTCAAACTAACCCTTAATTTTTAAATCTGTTTTCAAGAAAGAGCACTCCTGTTGCTTGGTGCCTCTGTATCCTGAAGCCTATAGCAATAATTCAATGAAGACTAAATTTCCTGGGGATCAAAATTACAGTCCCTTGAGAGAACTGTAACCTCTGGAGCCAGCTAACCTCTGGAGCCACTTGCTATTTCTAACACATCAACTCTTTGTCTCAGGGAGACAGTGTCCTCAATGGAAATATCACTTCTGGGGTCTTTGGCTTCAGGAGTGGATGGCGATGGTTTCAATTCATCAACCTAATCGACAACAACATTTATCAGCCATTATTTCCCTGTTATGAAACATCAAAGCTGGCAAACAGCTCTGATGTCCCTCTCAATGAGACAGGTGTGCTTTTCTCAACTATAGAGATGGATTAATCAACGTAGAAGTTGTTGCACAGTGCCAGGGTCACAGATTCTGAGATTGCATGGAGGCCTTCTCAGTGGAAGCAGAGATTATCATGGGGATGTTTTCACAGTTTTGCAGAGCGTGCAGGAGCTCCTATTCTGATGATCAGAGAATTCTGTGTTCAACTCTCTTTGGCAGAGGGGATATGTATGTGTGATGGTCTATTTTCCCATAGACTCACAGAATTTACATGGTCGATTTGCTTCCATTATCGATGAAAGGAATTTCATGAACAATGCCCTGTGTATTAATAAGAAAAACAGAACCCTTTTTGTTTACCCTCCCTGAAAGTAAATTTAATTCAGATGAATCCAGGGGACGATCCTCATGCTCCTAGGAGTACAGACAGCTCCAAGATGGCAGAGAGGAGGCAGGGAAATGAATCTCCAACATCTGTGCACTGGCCTGTAGAGACATACACCCACTCAAGGCTGCACCCAGTGAAGGGTATAGCAGCCTTGAGTGGGTGTCTGTCTCTACAGGCCAGTGAAGGGTATAGCAGGAGAGCGTTGCCTCTGTATTCCTATCACTCTGAATGCCCACTAGTGCTTCCCTTAGGACTTCATGACTCTAAACTGCCCCAAGACTGGCCTGTGCCTATAGATGCAATTAAGCCCTTAATCTGCAAGCTTCTAAGAAACAATGGAAAGTAAAACCAACAGTAAGAATAAAGGAAGCAAAGTACTATACAATATCGTTGAAAATATCTTCAAAATATGTTTTAATCACCAATGCAATTACAGCAAGGCCTTATTCTCCATTCATCAGAGGCAGTTGTATTGACTTTACTCATTTGGCTTTGATTTACCCTGATTTATGAGAGACCCAAGATCTTTTTGAAGATTATTTTTACCAGCATAGTGATTCAAGCCCTTTACATTAATTAAGTACATTCACACTTCCCACCCATCTATTATGTCTTCTGTGCAAATCTAGTATGGAATTCATGAATTCATCTTTACCTTCTGGCTCAAGTCTTTTTGTCTGGATTCTCTTCTGCTGTTTGTTTCCACGTCCTTCTGCTCAGCTGAAATGTTGTTTAGAGTGGATATTTTATTTAAGAAAGGAAAACAATATGTTTCAAATAATTTTCATAAAATTGGATGCTGCATGAGCTAGAAATGTTTTCTCAAAGCCATACAAGATGCATATAAACATGTGGAATTATTTAAGGCTTTTAATGTTTATCTATAGCTAGAACAATATGAGATAAGCCAGAGAGAACAGCTTAATATGTTCCAAGTGTTCACATCCAAAGAAGGGTGCTTTTACAATTTCATGTGCATATGTGTAACAGAGACTATTTTTCTTTCATTCATATGGAAATTTCTCTTTGAATAAACTGAAAATCCAACACATCAGAAACTTTTTCCAAGCAAAGTAATTTAATTCCCATAACACTTTAAAATAGCCTTTGTAATACACATTACATTGAATGATGATAATCAATGATCCCAACAGGAAATAATTAGACACAGCAGAAGCTGAAGTCAGACAAACTGGAACTGAAGGTGTGAGAGGATCCTATAGCTTGTGGCTGCTTTAAAACAAACAAACAAAAAATCACAGCTATGCAAAAAACTGCATAGGATACAAACAACTAATTGGACTGAGATGCATCGACAGAAACATGCAGAGAAAGTTGTGTAGGCCTTGCACAACATTATACCTAGCTCAGAACAGTGCTATTCAACCCACACTTCCATGAGCACTAACTTCACCAATGAACAACAGCACAAATGATGCATGGGATAACTTTTCTTTCAATCAGATTTCAGCATTTTTCAGTGCTAAAACACGTCTATGCATTCCTGTGGGCTAACAAAGAGACGGAGAGAGGAAAAACAAGACAAACAGATGGACAGACCCTAAAAGCAGCACATAACTATGAGAGAGAATACTGCATGTTCCCCTATCATGCTTGAAGGGGCTCCATTGGTTTAGGGAATGTCTATCAGCATCTGAGTGGTCTGGCAGGAAACAACTACTATTTATCCTTCTACCTACCTATTAGTAACATACCAATCACTGTAGTATTTAAGACCCTAATTCAGTGAGGTACTCAAGCATATGTCTAAAGTTAGTATATTTCTAACTTTAATTTTTTAAACCCATTGACTTTTAAATCTCATTGAAATTTAAGCACATACTTGATGTTAATCACATTCTTAAGTGTTTTTCCAAATTGGAGTCTAGGTGAATTTGTTCCTGTATGTTAATACATGACTAATGGGATGAACTGTAAACATGCTTATCATCTGCAATGTTTTAAATATCAGGCAGAGGCACCAAAACATAGTTCATTTCAGTATTGGCAGAGACTTACCCTGGAAAAAATCTCTCTTTAAGGTGAGTACTTAGATTTAAAACTATCAGGTGTGGTAAGTATGGATCGGATCCTAAACCACTGAACACTGACAGCATGGATAAAATTTGGATCCACATCCAAATGTTGTGTCCTGGGTCATTCTGTATATGTGTGTGGGTGTGCTATAAACCTCCTTAACATTGTCCCCATGATACCACCTACTTGTAAATCATATGTACTGCTAAAGCTCTAACACATTCTCTTCTATTAAGAGGAAGACGGTATAGCTGTTTGTCCTTTGTTTTTAACACTTGTGTGCCAGAAATTTTGTAGTGTTCTGATGGCACTGTAAGGAAATGATAGACAACACTTTCTTTAATGTGAATTTAACCTGCCAGATATTGCAATTCCATGCTGCACTGATACATGCCAGGGATGGGAGGAATATATAACAGAAAATACATATAGAGAGTACAGTTCTTATTTGCAAAATAGTCTTGATATTTCATATTAGGCCCAAATTCACGAAAGAAGTTAAACATGTGCATAATGTTAAGCACATGAGTGTTCCTATTGATATAAAGCACCCACTTGCTTTAAGTTAAGCAGGTACATAACTACTTTCCTGAACCAGAAGTTTTGTTTGGAAAATGGAGAAAAAATATAAAAATTTGCATTTTAAAAAAAAGTGACTTTGTAAAGAGGACCAAACACTGCAGTGTTTATTCTGTGGCTCTTCAAGATAAACCTCCCCTGATTTCAAGGGGAATTTTGCTTATTTAAGAAGTAGGAGCAACAAGATTTGGTAAGACAAAATCACCTGGCAAAAGTATAAAGGAGAATGGGTACAATAAGATAAACTGGAACCAGGGCTGGCTCTAACTTTTTTGCCGCCCCAAGCAAAAAAAAAAAAAAAGAGCACCACTCTGCCGTAACACTCCTCCCTGAGCGCCACGCCGAAACAACCCCCCGAGCGCTGTGCCGCCAAAACACCCCCCCAGCGCCGCGACGCCGAAACACCCCCGAGCGCCACACCGCGCCGCCGAAACACTGCCCCCAGCGCTGCACACCACGCCACCGAAACACCACCCCCAGTGCCACGCTGCCAAAACATCCCCCCTGAGCGCCGCGCCGTGCTGCCAAAACACCCCCCCCTGAGCACCGCGCCATCCTGCCGAAACACTGCCCGAGCGCCGCGCTGCCGAAACACCCCCCCAGTGCCGCGCCTCGCTGCCGAAACAAAAGCCCCCCTGAGCACCGCCCAGCTGAAACAAAAACAACAACAAAAAACCTCGAGCGTCACCCCGCCGAACCAAAAAAAAACAAAACAAAACCCCAAGCGCCCCCCGCCACCCCAAAATTGGCTGCCCCTTACAAGGTGCCACCCCAAGCACGTGCTTGGTTGGCTGGTGCCTGGAGCCGGCCCTGACTGGAACAAATCCAATTATCTCACTAAAACTCATTATTCTTTTCAAATTAAAGGAAAAATTCTCCCTTTTTCAATTAAGTCATCTCATTTCAGTGAAGTTTTTCTTTTAAAAGAGTATTAAATACATGCTCAGCCTCTGCTAATTTGATCCCATGAAGTGCACAGAAAGATTTTATGAAGTCTGAAAGACAAATGTATGAACTCATAGCCGCTGAGAGCCACAGCAGGAGCAGAGGGAATGGTGGATTTT
Source organism: Malaclemys terrapin pileata (assembly GCF_027887155.1). Lineage (NCBI taxonomy): Eukaryota > Metazoa > Chordata > Testudines > Emydidae > Malaclemys > Malaclemys terrapin. The sequence continues at coordinate 99,270,183 of NC_071509.1, forward strand.
CCTTCGACCTTTTTATCCGCTCTGTAGGTGGCGGTTCCATTGATGGGAATTAATACAGAGAGTTGCTAGCGATGTGAAACTAATAATTCAGAAAGGCAAAAAAAGGAAAGAAGAAATAATAGCATTGTCCCTTGCTCATGGAAATTTTGCAGACCGCTTCCTAAATTACATCCATTATATGATTTACTTGGATCTCTCCTTTTATCTAGAGTCATCAGGATCAAAACAGTAATAAAGCTCTGTTCACAAGAGCCACAAAGCTGACTTTGTTCTGAGAGTCCATCTTGAATTTCTGCTTGGTCATAGTCAGTGAACAATTAAACACAATGAGAATCTCGGCTTTAGTAGAGAAGGACTGCTGGACCCCTGTTCGTCTGAAGGCTGGTACTATTTTGAGTCTTGTGATGATGCAGAAGGATTATGCAACCCCCACCACACTTCACCGCACACCAACACATTTCCAAATGGCTAACTTCACTGGCAGACTAAAATTATGCTGTAGCTGAAGAAAACAGAATGAATATGTTTACAGTGGGTGAACCTATAAACTATAAATATTGTAGGCAAAGGGCGGGGTGGGGGAGGTGTCACACAATGTTTACAGGTTTTCTGAAAACTCATGACAACTTCACATAGATTGTTCAGAATTTGCATTTGACCAATTTAAGCATTCAGTTGCTACTCCCTGTGTCAGGCTCCCACAGGGTCCTTGTCCCTGTAAGGTGATCAGATGGAGTTCAATATGGAAAAGAGCATAGGAATTCTGTTCTCTGTTTTTCTTTTAACTAATCATTGTAGAAGAAAGATAACAGGCTTGATTATGCTCTTGCATTAGTGTAAATTAGAAGTAACTCCATTCAAGTCAATGGGCCTGATGTCAATAGCAGTTACTTGTATTTTGAGGGGGCAGAATCGGATCCATTGGACTTACACTGCTGTCAGCAAGAGCAACAATAGGGCTATCATGTTTGACAAGTCCTGACACATATGGGTAAATAGAAAAAGCTGCATTGGATGGAAGATTCATCAGATCTCTCTATGAACCATTATACAATGAGACTAGTGGGCAGCCTCTAAATAGGAAAGCCCTCTAACTAGTACAGCATATTAGTATATAAAAAGTGAAATCAGGATATCTCCCTGTCAGTTGACAAGTCTTCCAGTCAATACAACCTAACTGTCTTTATGACAGCTTATAACATAAGGGAAGCTATTTACAAATTTAATTCTGAGTATTCAGAGAAAAAGGTGGTGATTGTGAAGTCCAGGGTTCAGATTTTCTGTTGCTCTGCACCTTGGACAGTTATTTACATCAATGCAAAGTAGGTATCAATTGTTGCCACTCTGATTTAGTAGGTTTCACACACATTAGGCACATGCAGTAAAAGACAATGGGAGATCTGGCTCCATTTGTATTAGTACTAGGTAGTTTTTCTTGTTTTAAAGCCATTTCATAGGAATACAGAGTTCATTATTTATTTGTTGGCATGCAAGTGCTTGGAATTTTACACCAAAATGATACTATGAGCCCAGTTCTGATTTCATATGTCAGTGTAAATCAAAAGTAGCTCTAAAGAAGACAATGCATTATATCAGGGTGAGACTTGAGTAAATAAGCTCAGGGTCAGGCCCAGTGACTTTAACATATTATGATATTACCAAGTAACTTGGCATAGTCTGACATTATCAGGAATAAATTGATGTGTGTTCTGTCCCTGACAGTGATCTGAATGTAGGTAGATTTCTTAGCACAGTGACTTCCTGACAAGCCTTTGGATAGTTCCCAAGAGAAGCCCCAGAGTTACCTTGCACAATCTGATTAAAATGATCTCCTGACAGTCATCGGCAATTACAGCACATTGGGTACAGGCAGGGGATCTAGGTTTATGTCTATGGAGCTCTATTATGAGTCAGCATATTAGAACAGGTTAAGCCTAACTTTTTATCTATGCCCTAATGCTGCATCACCATTTTTTTCTTTATGATACTGACTCCTTTGCTCACTGAACAGCCACTCAACTCTATAGGAGCTGATGAGGGGTGGGGTGGGGAGCCACCAGCTTCTTGCTGGACTGTCATCAACAAGTATCCTGATCCTGACATTTCTCTTCACTTGGAATCAACTGCTGGGTAGTGCATGGTGTAGTTAGCACACCACAGAGCCAGCCTTCAGTCTGGAAAACCATATTTTTGATGATATTGTGTGCTGATAATTTAGGAAATGTGCAAGTGCAGATGTTGCACAAACAGGAAGGAGAGAAAGATTGCTGATAAAACTCTTCATTACATCTCCCAGTCACACACTGCATCTTCATGCTACATGGCCAGTGCTCCTAGCATGCTGCATAGGCCAACATTTTCAAGCGTAGGTACCTAAAGGTAAGCACTTAAATAAAAATGTCCCATTTTCAAGTGTGTGGAGAGCTTATAATTCTCATTGACTTAACTGGAAGCTGTGAGTGCTCAGTATCTTGGAAAACCAAGTCACTTTTATTTAGATGCTTAAATATGAAGTTATGAGCATGATTTTAGGCACCCACATTTAAAAATGTTGGTCTTAATGATCACTGCACTTATTATGAAACACAAGATAAATTTATTCAGCCACAAGATGGCACTGTACAGAATGAAAAGTACAAGTAAACTTACAGCACTCAAACAGCAAAGGTATTAAAATTCTTATGTCCTTAATGACTATAATGGGCAGATAAAACAGAATCTCAGATAATGTCTTTTTTCAGAATCTATTATTGAGGGTGTTTTTATATTAATCAACCACATATAAACCATGGCCGTTTACATAAGAATCTCCTTTTTTGTCTGTAGTACTCCTTTTGAGACAGAGCTATTGTATTTCTCACGTCCCCACATAAAATATGCCACTTGGTCAGACTTTGAGAAAAGATTACTATCCAAGAAGAGTGGATGTTTTCCTTTTCAGATCTCTTAGATGTATTAGTGTGTGTATATATGGCACTTCCACATCAGTTTTTTATAATAATAAAATTATAAAGTTTCTGTGAATAATTACCTCTTATGCAAATCTTTTCACCCAGAGATCTCAAAGCACTTTACAAAGGAGGGCATTAATTTTACAGATAGGAAAATTGAGGTACAGAGAGATACCCAAAGTCACACAGTGAGTCAGTGGCAGAGATAAGAATTAGATCCCAGGTCTCTTGACTGCCAGTCTCATGTCCTGGACTCTGCTGCCTATTACCTATGTGCCTGTTTAAGTGGCAGAGACTACATAATTATAGGAGTCTTATAAGATTATGATTATACAAATTATAGCCCTTTTTATAATGGTTTGCCATCCCCATTACTCTAGTAAACCCATATGTTTTTTCCCCACATGCACAATCTTGTAGAAATCCAGTATCAAACTCAAGGAACACTTTTGAATTGGACTACCTAAGAACATTATGAATTTTCAAGTATAACATCACTGTAAAAAATAATCAACATTTCATTTTTAACACAGTAATGTGGAACTCCCCATGCAAATACATCCAGAAAAAAAATATTCCCATAAACTCTCAAGAGTTATGTTTCTTTTTCAAAAAAGTGGTTCCACAGTAGTAACTCAAAATGCTATTGCAACAATCACACAGCAAGATTTTCTTGTTTTATTTGTTAGTAATGAGCGCTTAGATACATTTGTGGTCCTCAGGATGTGTGTTAGGATTCATTAACAATCTTGCAATTCACCAATTTAGTATCCTATCATCCAGACCTGCTTTATCATTAAATAGGTTCCAGATTTCATGGCTTTCAAAGTTGGGGAGAATTTTAAAGAGCATGAAAATTTAAAGGACAGGAGAGTTTTATCCCTGCTTAAAGTTAGTTGTTGCATTTCCCCGGAGAATTGACCTTAATTCTAAGGTCTCAGTCCTTTAACGAGAAGCACATGGGTGTACCCTTAGCGCTCTTACAGAGCCTCAAGCCTAGGGAATCAGGTGGGTTTGAGAGCATGAGCTGCAGCCGGAGCTACAATGGCCACACTGCTATTTTTAGCATGCTAGCTCTGGCCCTATTAGCACAAGTCTGTCTACTCATGGTGGGAGGCTTGCTCTTAGCTGGAGTATAGACATATCCACTGACTTCAAGGGGTGTGTTCAAGGGAGGCACAGGACCATAGCATAGCTCTTAGCTTTTTGGTCACACTTTATATTAAGGGTATTATAGATGGAACAAGGCAGAGGCTCCTGCAGCAGGATTAGTTGCAGAAACAGCCAAAGCAGGGGCTGGTGCACTGTAGGAAAGGAGATATTTAGACCGAAAACTCTTCAGGGCAGGAACTGTCTCTTACTTTGGGTATGTCTGCACTGTAGAGTTAACCCAGGCTTTTGTGTGTGTAGCCCAAACTCACCTATCAGCCACACACAGACCCCATAATTCTGGGTTTATATGTGCTTTGAACCTAAACTTGCTTGCCTAGCTGAGGGTATAAGTTAGAGCCCAGGTTTTTCTGTTAGAAGGATGCAGCTAAAACCCAGGATATGGAGCTCAGATTTTGATAGTCCTCCAAAGCCATCATATAATTTCTGAGGCTGTATTTCCCAGCCATTCTACCTACTCACTTCCCATTCTTCTCCTTTGTGCCAGAAGCCATCTGCTGGTTATATACACTTGGTCGGCATTTTAAATCCCTCATTTTGTGCAGCCTGCTCCATTTTTGCTCAGCTTAGTTCATCTGAACAGCATGAGAAGTTGCTGTCCAGGAGATCTTCCACGTAGTGTGCTCTAGCTGGCCAGAGGAACGCACTAGGGTACTGGTTTTTGTCTGCTGTGAGTATTGCAAAGAGCATGATTTTAGGAGATATACCTGAAATCAGCATTTGTACGAGAACATTGCCCAGAGGCTGGTGATTGTGCAAATGGCTATCTAGTGTCAGGGGAGAATTAAAAACCTCAAGGGCACTCACCAAAAGGCAAAGGATGTTAACAGCAAACCTCACAACTCCCCATCTACCTGTCCCTACTATGAGGAGTTTGACCAGGTGCTCAGAATTCCCCCGAATGCAGAGTCCACCATTATGCTTGTTGGGCTTTTGAGGTGGAATGATCTTAGTTTAAGACCAAGGAAAGAGAAGACAAGAATGCAATCAGAGGAGATCCTCATAGCAGAGGGAGCAGAAACAGATTACTGAGCTGGAATAGACCCCAGAACAGACCATGTGGCCAGCTGAGCTGGCAGATATATATATGCTATTCCTAGTTCAATGGAGGCTTCAAACTTGATTGGGGCCTTTAGGGAGTGCTATAATAATATTAATGAGGTGTTTTGTAGCTTAGGAGACACCATAGGTGTTTTGCTGATGCTCATGGTGTTGGAACATTAAGTTGCTACTCTAAATATTCACAAGAAACCTTGGCTTTGTCATTGGCACTGACACTAAAACAGTTTTCATCATCTGAGGTTTTTGTGGTGGTTCTTATTATTCAGCATACATTGCCTTAAGTGTTACTGGCCTAGAGAAACTTGATTTATTAAGGCCTTTGGTTCTTCATCCAGTAGGTGCTAGTTAGTTATTTTGCATTTGCTTACAAATTATATCAGTCTCTTCTAAATGAATTTGAAGGTGCCAAAGAATCAGTAACTAGCACCTTCTGGTGTAATTGGAAGTGTGTCAGACACCTACTAATAATATACATTTCACATTTATCAGCATTATTTACAAGGGCAAACTAAAAGTCTGGGGCTGTTTGTTATTATTTTAAATCTGTGGATTCATTTAGCATGGTGTAAGTGAGGGAACACAGTCAGTACTGGAGATAAGCAAAGTGGGGGATATGAAGTTTCCTAGCACAGCTCTGATAATTCACCTTAATCCTGGCTTGCATTGCCTATTCTGTCTATTCCTGGCCTTTCCTCGACAGAGAATCCTGCTAATTATGCGGAATTATGCCAACATGTGTAGTGGTTTGGAAATGTGGATTAAGGGCTAGGATGATGCCAGAAAAGTACAGGTCACTTATAACAAGAGAAGGTGCTGAAAATACAGCTGCACTCAAATCTTGGAAAACAGATGTCTTTCTGTAAAGCATGAAGCATACTTTTGGAGCTAAGTACATGCTAATAATTAATGTGCAAGGGACTGAATGTAGTATATAAATTATACATAAACATCTATGCTAAAAGAATGTCCAAGTTGCAAAGTCCAACACTCAGAAGTTAAGAAATGCCAGATTTAAAGTTGCCTGTGTTAGTTCAGATAAGCAGCATGTGTGCACTCTAGTCCAGTCTTTAATTACCCGATTACATACTATTTTTTCCACAAGTCCCCTGCCTCAGTCTATGCCCAGAATGGACAGTGCTTACTGAAAGAGAAGCTACTCAATATTTTGTTTTTTCCTCATTGTTCCATGTGTGACCCCAGTTCACCATCCAACCATCCTCTGAAGACACAATTATTAATTTCCTCATAGGCTTTCTATGGTACTCATCACTATAATGTCTGAGTTCACAAACATTAGTTGTTTTATTTTCACAACACAACTTTGGGGTGAGGTGGTGGTATTGTTACAGATGGGGAACTGAGGCACAGAGACATGAAGGTAAAAAGTGTCCACTCATTTAGGGAGCCTGATCTGAGATGAGTTGGGTCTGACTTTACAGTCCTTACCATTATATAGCATGGAGTCCTTTGGCACCTTAGAGACTAACAAATTTATTAGAGCATAAGCTTTCATGGGCTACAACCCACTTCTAAACCTGTCATTATATAGCATGTTATATATTCAAAGCACAGTTTCCAATGGCTTCAGTTGCAGCTATGAGTGCTCAGCTCATCTTCAAATCAGAGCCCAGGGTCTCAGGTAGGGAACCCAGAAAATGAGGAGCACACAGTTAATGGCCACCTGTGAGAAGTTTGATTTAGGTGACTTGCCCAGCATTACATAGTAATTCTGAGCAGAGACAGAATCCAACTCTCCTGGACAGCATTCAACTGCCTTAATCATGAGACCATCCTTTCAGTTTTAAGCTTTTTTTTACCGTAGGCAAAACACATATTTCTCTAATTTCATTCTTGGCTCATCCATTTTTGCTGAAACTACCCAAAAATTCAGTCTGTGACAAACACCCAGTTTGGGGAATTTCGGTCTGAATGATTACAGTTTGGCAAAATTATCAGCAACTGCAAACAGGGTTTTGGAATGGGAAGTGCTGTGCTGGGCAGACTTACGTATAGGAAGCTCTACCAGCTCTGCCTATAATAAATACTGGAAACATCTAATTAATGCTCTTAGCCAGCATGGCTGGATGTACTGTATAGATTGCATCTTGATTGGAAAGAATAGTTCTATTATGCAGCTAAATCCGCTGTTTGTTTCTGTCCTTGCAGTAAAAGTAGTGTTCACATTCTCATCAGCTACAAGAGTTGAACTTCCAAGGAGCAACTCATCACATTTTGTAGATTTCCTATAAAACTTAGTCCTGTAGCAACAACATAGATTGAGTTTAATAACATAATAAAAATTGTGTTTACTTTGTACCAGCAACTAAAATAATAATTGTATAAGAGAGGGGTCAAATGAAATAGAAAAATAAAAATAGTTCCCGTCTCCCAGAGAAACTGATAAAATAGGGGGGTGATGTGCCTAATCCCACTAATTTTCAGTACCTAATAACAAGCTGGTGTCTCTGATGCTAAGCACATTTTACATTGCATTTGGTTTGTACTGCTGTGAGAGGTATTCTGTTAATTCATCAGAAAATTATAGCTGCAAATTCTATGACATTTACTTAGAACAGAGTGTATAAAGCAATAAGATATTTCTGAACTATATGACCTTTATAGTAAAAAGATGCATTATTTCTAGTATGTATCCCTGACAAGCAAAGTGATCCAATGACAGAACATTGTATGGCCAGGAGCTCCCAGCTCCACCACTGACACATTGTTTGGCTTTGGGCAAGATATTTAATTTCTCTCTTCCAACTTTTAAAAATGCAGTGGCCCAAATTATGCATGCAGAAATGCACTTACTGCAACTAGCCATATAAATGTTTAGTTAGATGCCTAAATTATTGTTTGTGTGCATTTTTTTGATTTCTAAGTGTGATAAATGCTCTCACAGATACTGTAGCTTTCTCACATATTTTCTTTGCATATGGACCTCCTACCTCTAGTTTCAAAAATATGTCACTGGATATATCAGCTTTCCTATCTGAAAAATGTGAATAATATGATTCTTACTTATGACACAAGGGTGTTGTGAGGCTTTATAGTTGAAATTTGTATTGTGCTTTGATTATAGCAGGTGTGTACAAGCAATCAAATTTATCAAAAAATTACCCTAGGGGGTTAATTTATTTCCTTAAGCATTGCTAAATATTTTATAGAGGAGTGTTTTTTTTTCTCCAGTGCAAAGCAAGATTTACTCAAATAGGGGGAAATAAACTCACTGATAAAAATGTAAGGGAGCAATATAACACCGCTAGTCTTGAAGACAAAATTCTTGGATAAATATCACATCAACATGAGGTGCTAAACTGCTGTAGAATTGCGTTAGCACCCCAGAATTTGATGGTAATAAGTTGAGCTCTTTTGTATTAAGAACTGAATACCTGATTTAGCCTGCAAGCTTCTATCTCAGCATTTGGCTTCTTCAAATGTTATAAACAAGACTGTGTGATATTCTTGTACTTGTCTGCTCTATCTGCACAGAGCCATGTGTGTGTAACGTGAACTGGCTAGGGATTTCAAATACTAAACAAAAGATATACAAACATGCACACATAAACATTTACTACCTTCTATCCTGTGTCTTAAAATAATAATCAGAATCACAGCTGCAGAATGCTGCTTTCTATTTCTTACCATGTCATTTCTGTGCTCTCAATTCGCCTGTTAAAAGTTTAACCACAGGCCAGGTTTGTTTCTAACACCTAATGACCAGACACTATGAGGACTTTACCAATTAAGTCAGCAGAATCCCCTATACAGAGGGCTTCTTCCTGGATACACTAAAGGTATGTCCCACATATTAGCTGTGTCTTATACTAGAATACTTGTGGCAGAAGCTGGGAGAGAAATACTAGGTCCACAGCAGTGGAAGCTGTGCTAAACTTGTCATCTGGAAGCTGTTCATTGAATATCTTACAGTTTAGCTGGCAGAACATGGCTGTGCCTGGTAGGAGTCAGGTTGTAAATCCAGAGTCAGGTTGTGGCACCCTTAGGGGATGATATTATGTAGAGATGTCTTATCCTGTTGGGTGGTTTATACATACTGCATTGCTCTGTGGCACAGCTTCTATGAGACTGGCACAGAGCCGCCCTGCAACCTTGGAGAAGGTTCTCTGCTCTTGAGCACACAGGCCTTGGCTATAGATCACCCATGGGGAGAGGAGAGTAGTGCGTGTTTTAAAGGGGAGAAAGAACAGCCCAGATTAAAGGATGAATGAAAATTGGATCAGACCAGCCCAGAATGTAAAAGTAAAAGAACCCCCTGCCTCATAACACAGCAGTAGGGTTTGAAGTTCACATAGGGCTTGATATAGTGCCCATTGAAATCAATGGAAGCCTGCTTTGAAGCCCCCTTCAAACTCTGAGTAGAAAATGATACAACATTCATTTGAAGTGAATCCAAAATATAGCATGATTTTCCTTTCTTACCATCCTTCTGTGTTGTAACTTGCTTCTGCTTTACTGTCTCCAACTCCTGATGCAATTTCAGAACAAAGAGACTCAGAAATACCTGGGAAGTTAGCAGCAGCACGATAAAGAAAACATGACAGAGTCTCTGTGGGTGAAAACGGGCTGGAAACTCCTTACTGATTTTCAAGCATGTTTTCCTACAAAAACATACATTGATGTGTTATTTATAAAACTGGCTGAAACATCTGCACTTACATCCAGACAGCAGGCAGCAGTGGTACTTTCTTCCTGTAGGTTCTCAGCAGCTTCTGAATTAATTATACAAGGCAGCAGAGTAATAAAACCAAAGAGATTGAGTTAAATATTCATGTCACACCTTGCAAAGTGGAACCGTTAGACCAACTCCTGCTCACCATTCTTAAGTAAAATTCTGGTGGCTCCAACATGAATGACCAGAGTGCTGTGTAAAATATTGTAATGATCAGTGCAGACAGCGTCTCCACCAATAGATGTTCCTGTATCTTTATCGTAGTGCTAAGTTGTTGTCTTGTTTTGAGATGATGTTGTGTTAGTTAGCAAGGGTGTTAGGAAGAAGTTAAGTATTGCTTGTGTGAGCATGAGTTGGTACTCACTGCAGTGTTTCAATAAATCCCCATGATTTCTAAAAGCAACGATTACAACTGGTGGCTATGGATCCAAGATGGCAAAAGCACTTTTGCCTGAGTAGAAGTTTACTGTTTATGCAGATGAGATTGGAGTCTGAGTATTTGACAGACTTTGAGCTGTTGCTCTCTGTAAATAAGTGGTCTGATGAGAAAGCAGCATGGTGTTTGATGCTGTGAGTAAAGAAAAACTTGCTGCACCAAATCTGGAATTGGCAATGTAGAGTGGGCACACTATAACAGAATTCAATGTGAAAAGTCAGTTTATAAATGGTTTAACAGGAAAACTTCAGAAACTGCTGGTGAAGGATGATAACACACTAGAAAAACCTATAAACCAGTTTACATGCAGAGTTACAAATGTGGAAGCAGAAATTGGGGTTTCCTTAAAGGCATCATCTGTTAATTCCCAGCCCCAGGTGATTCATTTATACCAGATGCAGCAATTAAAAAAAAATGATTGCTAGGGAAGTGCCTAAAAATTTGGAGGAGGCCCAGGTGCAAGCTATTCACAGATGTCCCATGTCAAGACTGTTTCTTGAGTGGGTTCCAGACCAGATGATATTTGCAGGCAGTGTAGAATTGCTGAAGAAGAGGGAAGTCTCATCAGAGAAACTAGAAATTTCTGATACAGTAGGGCCACCATCAGCAATTTATACAATAGCTCATGTGAAGAGCTGCCCAGATACCCATTACTATGTGACAGGAGACATTGACGGCTGGAAAACCACAAAGCTGTTGGACTCCAGGATAAAAAAAAATAAATCTGATCCCTGGAGAACATCCAGTGCTGAAGTGGAAGAACATTAATAATTACTAATTTAACTCCTGCAGTATAAATCGCCAGCCACTGCAGATGACAGGAGAAATTTAGCTCCTACTGAACTTGGAGTCTCTGCTTATGAAATTGACTTTTGTTGTGGTGACCAGTATTTCTAGTGCTGTTGTACTGGGAGTGGATTTCATCCGAAGGCATCAAAAGAACTCCTGGAGGGTTAATGGAACAAACTTTTTCCTGAATAATATACAGATAATCCCTACTGGATGTGGTAAATATGGACCATAGGGAGCAACTCTTGGGGCCTGGGAGGTCTACAGCATGACAGAGATGAGTTGCTCCTGTGGTGTCTTCAAATAAAGTTGTGGTGAAACCAGGTCAACATGCAATAATACCCCCAGGATAGAAGACTTCTACATTGAACCTGTAGGAGTGTTTGATGCTATGACTATCCAGTCTAGATTGCTTTTTATCAGTGTTCTATTTCAAACGGAACCAGTGGGGGAATTTTGGGTAAGAGTAATTAATGTGACTGACCAGGAGGTGCAGCAGCTAGTGAAAAATGACACCTTAGGGACAATGTCCAATGTAGCTGGTGTCTCAAAGCCTCTCATGGGGCAAAAGTCAAGAGCTATGAAGCAGCACAGTCAGTAAAAAAGCTAGGAATTGACCTAACAGAAGCATCTGTAAAAGGCAATGAAAGAAATTGATTATAACAGCTGCTCTTACAATGTGCTAGTGTGTCCTCCAGGAATAAGGAAGACCTTGGGAGATATGTTTCGGTGCAATACCCAATTGTGCTTAAGCCCGGGAGTGTTGCTGTGAGACAGCCCCCATATTAGATTCCCTTGGTGTTTCTGGTAGGAGTGAAAGAAAAGCTAAATAGCATTCAGGAGGATGGTCTGACTGAGAAATCACCATCACCTTGGGCATCCCTAATTGTAACTGTGAAAAATTCCAACAGGGATTTCTGGGATATCTGTTGACTAGAGTAGACATACTTCACAGACAGGTCAAGATAGCTACCACCCACTTTCCCATATAGCAGACACCCTGGATAAAATGTCATTAGCAAAATATTATAGTTGTTTTGATCTGGTATCTGGATACCATCAGATTACAGTGGCAACTGAAGACTAAGAAAAAACTGCCTTTGTGATACCTTATGAACAATTCAATTCTGCATAATGCCTTTTGGACTCATGATTGCATCTGGGATGTTTCAGAGGGTAGTAAATAATCTAACCAAAGTTTTGAGAACTAGATAAATCCTCATCTATTTAGATGACTTCATTTGTTTCCATAAAACATGGGAGGAGCATTTGGTAGGAGTGGAAAGGATTGTAAAGCTTTTTGAGGAGTCAGGGTTTAAACTTGCAGGAAACAAAAGTCAGTTTGCAAAAAACTGCATCACCTTTCTGAGACATGGAGTCAGTGATGATGGGTTGGAACATCAACCCCAGACACTGAATGTTATAAAGGACTGGAAGGCTCCCGCAAACCTAGAGAAGGCACAGCTGTTTGTAGGTCTCTGCAGATTCTATAGGAGATTTTTACCAGATTTCATAGCATGGCCAATGCTGTTATAGCAGAATACCCAACCCTCCTCAATTCCTCCCTTCTCCCACCCCCCCCAACCTTTCTTGAGTCACTGAAGGAAGGACTTCTAAACCTTGCCGTGCTTATATTCCTGGACCCATGCCAATCATTCCTGGTATACTGTGATGCCTCAAAGATTGTTATTGGATTTGCACTTGAACAAATTGGATGAGCTTGGTAGTCACAAATTAAATGAGAGGGAAACCAACTATTCAGCTACAGGACTGGAATATCTGGTTATTATGAAGTCCCTCAAGTCCTATCATCCATCTTTATGAAATACAGAATTCACCTTGTACACAGACCAACCACAGTATCCTGCAGTCGCTCCCTATGAGGTACAGCCCAGAAAGTGTCCTGTGGAGATGGATTCACAAACTGTGTGAATACACATTCACAGTTCACTATAAACCTGGAAAGCAAAATATGGTTGTAGATGCTCTGACTGAGGGCAGTGAGAATACTCTCAGCCTGGTCTTATGATGACATTTAGCAAGATTAGTTCAAGACCCTGATTTATGTTTGGTGTGCCAGCAGCTCTGCTGAAGGAAACCCAGCCTGGAGATGTTCAATGCAATTCAGAAACAATTATCCATTGATCCAGCTACCAACTTGCTGGTGTATGAATATAAAGAATTGTCTTGCCAGCAAGCTTAATGTACTGGAATGCTTTCATGATAATGAAGCAGCAGGTCATCCAGGGTATGAAAGACTCTGAGATGGGTATTCAACAGATTTTTATCTGGGCATGGGTGAAGGTGTTAAGGACCGAGTACTTTCCTGTCTTACCTGTCAAGAAAGGAAAGCAGCCGCAAGGAGCACCAAAACTCTTTTAGGAGAAATGCCCCAATCTTCATAGATTGACTTGAAAGGCCCACTACTAGAAACACCAGCTGGAAATTGGAATTTGCTGGTTGCTCATGATATCTTTTTAAAGTATACGCTGATCCAAATATGCCAGGCACAGTATTCCAGGAAAAGGAGACTTATGTTCCCATCCGAGAAGGAGAGAAGGTGTGGCTCTACAACTAGAAAAATGTGTCAGGAAAAAAATCCCAAACATACTCCCTTTTGGAGGAGACCTCACAGAGTACTTAAAAAAACTAAACAATGACTCCTTGCTGATACAAAAAGCAAGAGCTTGTCCCTTTGTAGTTCACCAAGAACTGGTGTACAGATTTACTGAAAGAAAGGAGAGGATAAACATGGAGTATTCATAGATTCACAGACTAGAAAGGACCACACTGATCGTCTAGTCTGACCTCCTGCAGAACTTCCCTGAAATAATTCCTGTTTGAATGAGACAATCTCTTTTAGAAACACATCAATCTTGAATTAAAATATGCTGGTGATGGAGAATCCACCACAACCCATGTTAAAGTTTTCCAATGGTTAATTAGCCTCACAGTTAAAATTTATCCCTTATTTCCACTCTGAATTTGTCTAGCTTCAACTTTCAGCCACTGGATCTTGTTATACTTTTCTCTGCTAGATCAAAGAGCCCATTATTAAACATTTGTTTCCAGTGTAGATGCTTATTGAATGTGATCAAGTCACCCCTTAATCTTTTCTTTGTTGACCTAAATAGATTGATCTTCTGAGTCTCTCAATGTAAGGCATGTTTAACCAGTCTTTTAATCATTCTCATGGCTCTTCTCTGAACCCTCACCAATTTATCAACATCCTTCTTGGACAGTGGATATCAGAATGATGCAGTATTCCAGCAGCAGTTGCACCAGTGCCAAATATAGCGGTAAAATAACCTCTCTATTCCTACTCAAGATTCCTCTGTTTATGCATCCAAGAATAACATTGGCCCATTTGACCACAAGTACTGGAAGCTTGTTTTCAGCTGATTATCCACCAAAACCCCCAAGTCTTTTTCAGAGTCACTGCTTCCCAGGACAGGATCCCCCATCTTGTAAATATGGCCAACATTCTTTGTTCCTAAATGTAAAGGAAATATTGTTAGCTTGTGCCCCATTTACCAAGTGATCCAGATGGACCTGTATTAGTGACCTGTCCTCTTCATTATTTACCACTTGCCAAATATTTGTATCATCAGTAAATTTTATCAGTGATAATTTTATGGTTTTATTTTAGGTCATTGATAAAAATATTTAATAGCCTAGAGACAAGAACTTAGCTCTGTGGGACCCCACTAGCAACACAACCACTCAGTGATGATTCACCATTTACAATTATATTTTGAGACCCGTTAGCAAGTTCTTAATCCACATAGTGTGTGCCGTGTTAATTTTGTATCATTTTAGTTTTTTAATCAAAATGTTGTGTGATTCCATGTCAAATGCCTTACGGATGTCTGAATACAGCAACACTATTATCTTTATCAACCACATTTATAATCTCATAAAAAAATCAAGTTAGTTAGACAGGCTCTATTTTACATAACCTCATGTTAATTAGTATTAAATATATTATATTATTCTTTATGAACTGATTCCTATATCAGGTGCTCCATTATATTGCCTAGGATCAATTTTAGACTGATTGACATCAGGTCATCCCATCATTATCCTTTTGAAATATTGGCACAACATTACATTTCTTTCAATCTTTTGGAATTTCTTTAATGTTCCAAGAGCTTTTGAAAATCAACATTAATTGTCCAGTTGGCTCCTTATCCAGCTCTTTTAAAACACTTGCAAGTTATCTGGACGTGTTGATTTAAAAATGTCTAACTATAGTAGCTGTCGTTTAGCATTCTCCTCAGTTACTATTTGAATTGAAAGTGTTTCATCATCGTATGATCTAACGAACTCATCATTCATTTTCCCAAATACAGTACAGAAATATTTATTGAACATGTTGCCCTTTTTGTATTTTAATTTACAGTGCTACCATTTCCCCCTTGTAATGGACAAATACTATCAGTAGGATTCTTTTTGTTCTAGATTTTAAAATTTTCCTCCTATTGTCTTTAACTCTGTTGGGCATAAATTTTCCCTTCCTTCCCTTATTATTTTCTACAATTCATAGCTTATGATTTATATTTACAACTATTAACTTCCCTTTTCTTACATTTTTATTTATGCATTTTAATTTTTTTAGCTGCTTTCACTTACCCCTAAACCAGATTGTTTTTTTTAACCAGAACAGCCTTCTTTCTCAATTGTGGCATCTGGTTAAATGTTCTTAAATCATTCCCAATTATCATTTATATTTTTCCATTTAAATTCTTTCTTCCTGCTGAATTGGCTCATTATTGTGTTTAGCTTTGTGAAATTAGCCCTTTTAGAGCACCATATATTACTGGTATGGACTTTATTCTGTTTTCACATAAGGAAAGTCATGATGACTTGTACTTAAGCTAACATTACTTTTTAGTTCTGTTTAGCTCTCTTTATCTGTCAAACATGGTCTAATATATACTTCTCACATGTTGGATGTAACACTTTTTAGTTAGGAAATTGTCATCTATAAAATTTAGAAATGGTTAAGATATTCAACAAGGATTTCAGGCATGTAGAAGAGGATTTGGAAATATCCCATCATGTTCCTATAGCTCAGAATGGTAGCCAGGTTGTGGAAATTTTTTTGCCAGTACATCCTTGGAATCTCACCACACTGCAATCTTCAACAGACAGTCGACCCATATAGATAGGCCTAGCTTGGAACACATGTACCCTGTACTTGTTGACAATCTAGATCCAGCTATGAGTGATGTCATCATGACTGTATACAAGACTCTGGCAGGCAGACCAACAGGGAAACTGGAGTGGATGGTAGACTACCGGGATTCCTAGGAGCTACAATGATAATAAAACTTTTGTTATCATTTTCAAATGCTCATTAAATTAAAGGGTGTGTGTGTAATGACCAGTGCAGACAGCATCTCCACCAACATGTAGCCTTTATCTTAGTGTTTAGTTATTGTCTCGTCTTGATATTAAGTTGTTGGCTTGATGGTGAGAGTGCAATGGGGAAGTTAAAACCTGCCATCTGTATGCAGGAGTTGTAGCTTTCATCCTCCCATAAATCCTTTGATTTCTATAAGAGAGTATTACAAAATATCTATCTGTATATAGATTGCTCACAGAAAAGGCACCATCACTGGCAGCTAAGATTATGCAGTGGCTGTCTCAGAAGGAAAAACTCACTGATAACTCATTTTTGTTAGGACTGCTGCTGCAGCAGCACCTGAGAGACTTTATAATCTTGCAGGAACATCCCAGCAGGTTAATTTCCTGTGGGGGTGGGCCGAGGTTTTCTCTAAGTTAGTGGGCTCAATAAAGTTGTATTGTTATGTACATCACTGCATATGGCTTCCTGATTAAGCTGTTCTTGACACCCATGTTACTCTTTTTCTTTTCCAGTGCTCTAAATGTGGTTGACGCTGTCTTCCATATCTCTGGATAGTCCAAAATCCATGACAGACAATTCTGGTAACTTCATATGTAAATGCTGGATTGAAATGATCACTAGAAGTTCCATATAATACTAGGGAATTGAATAAATGCACCACTCACCAACTCCAATGGGCTCCCCAGTGCTATTTCTGCCTATAAATGCTATACTTGGAACACTGCAGATTTATCTATTCCTGGTTATACCTGCTGATTTGGGCAGTACACTAAAGTTTCCTCTTATAAGCAAGGCCTTGTATACTCGATAGTAAACTGGACCTAAATTCTGTGGGACTGCATTGTGGCAGGATAGAAATTCTGTAGCAGCTTATGGTTTTGAATGCATTAATTACAAAAAATGAATAATGCAATCAGTACAGTTTTCAATGATAATAATAATACATAGCTCTTACACAGCTTATTTAGTAGCAATTACTTAGTAATCTGGTGTTAGCTGGATATTGAATTCAATTCATTTTACTGTTCCCTTATTCTTTACCTATGCCACAATTTTTTGTATTGACACCACATAACTGCACTGAAGAATTTTTCACGGAGGAACAAGTAGGTTTTTCACAGCTGGTGAGGAGACAGATTCTGTAGCAAAAGTCTGCATCAAAGGGTAGATTCTATATCAGATGCCATAACTGTAGAATACACAGGGCCCTGCCTATAATAAGATTGCAGCACATAAAATGCTGCCCTGTGGAGCTCCCCTAGAACAAGGATGTATATAATGCTGTACTCAGTCACTCTCTGAGAGCCCCCTGTGTATTTTTTCCCCTTTCAAATGTCAATGTGGCTGAAATGAAATGTGTGTCTGTCTGAGAAGGAAAAACTCATGGATGACTCATTTTTGTTAGGACTGCTGTTGCTGCAGCACCTGAGAGGCTTTATAATCTTGCAGGAACAACGCAGCAGGTTAATTTCCTGTGGGGGTGGGGAGAGGTTTTCTCATCTGTGGAATTTGTGGTTTTAAATGGTGGAAAGGGGTCTTCTTTTCCTGTAGGTAAGAAGTTTATAGGGGAGCTATTGATTAAAACTATTAATAAAGAATGACATGTGGTATCTATGTGATAAATACTTCCAGGACAACTTGGGGAGAACCAAGTCAAATTAAATCCCCCCCCCACCTGCGTGGTGCTATCTGTGATTAAAAAGTTGTTGCTTTGGTTATTGATTGCTGGAAGGGTGTGTACTGTGTTGTAGTGGGACTAAAGCAGATCACCTGGGAGAATGCAATAGGGTTTAAAAAAAAATCTGGCCACAAGAGAACTAAGACTTAGTTCTTCTTGTGTAAGTGTGGAATAACTTTCTTACCATGAATGGGGTTAGTGTGCATTTATGCTAATGTAAATCTGACTCTATAAACTTAGATGGCAATCAAATGCATAAATGATTCCCTGCAATGTAATCACTGTGGCTCTGCTGCAGAGTGAAGGGAAGTAGGCTGTATGGAGCCTATGCAGGGCTATGTTGGCTCTGTATGCGGTGAAATGAAAGTTTGGTGTAGGCTGCCTAGATGCTGCTGTGCACTGGGGGCTTCTTGGGTTGGGCTGGTGCAGTTGCAGTTGCTATCACCAGCCATTTTTCCTCACTGAGATGAGTAGCTACTCATTCTTGAGACTGAAATAGTGTGAAGAAGGTCTGAAGCTGGATTCCCTTTCCTTCAGCTGCTGAGCATACAGCCTTGCTGCTCAAATTGTGCAGTGAGAGAGAGAGAGGACTTTAGGGTTAATTCTAAAGCACTTCTCAGTGGATACCTTAATGAAGTCACTCTGGTAGAAGGTAGCCCAGCAGTTCAATGGTAGTACAGAAAATGGAACCAAGGTTTCACTCAGGCCAGTTCCCTACCCACTGTAGCATCCTGCCTCTTATAAGGTTCCTTTTGGGCTGTCTCTTAATCTTGTTCATTCACTAGAATTAAGTAACTTCAGAGTGTAGCTCAGCAAATAATTTTTTTTTCTCTGCTCATTAAGTGTACATGCATGTGTGTGTGTATGAGAGAGTCTCTCTCTCTCTCTCTCTTTCTCATCCCAGCTCAATAAGCAGGCAGGATAGCACATATATTGTCTATTTGTCCCTGAAGGACAAAAATCTCATGAACAGCTTATTCACTTTAAGTGTTTTATTACTCTGGTCAAAATATATTTATTTCTACTATCTAAGGAATTGTCTCCAACAAGAATTTAATATGAATGTTTTACTTGTCTTGGGAATAAAGGGCATGTGGTTTTTTTTGTTTTTTTTTTGTTTTTATACCGTGTGAAGTCACTTCTGCTGGTGCAAAATGTGTATAAGACACTTCTTAAAGTATTTTACCCCAGCTTTGGGCCAGAGTTTATGACTGCACAAAACAGTGGAGAATAAGGCCAAAGAGCTACACTTCTGCTCTTTACTGAACATGAAGTCTGTCATGAAATGATAACTTCATTAAACAGATTCACAAAGGAAGAGACTTTAAAACCAGACAAATTCAAATGAGAAATATGGGCACAGTGGGGGTGATTAAACATTGAAACAAACTACCAAAGGAAATGGCGGATTCTCCATCTCTTGATGTCTTTAGGCCAAGACTGGACACCACTCCGGAAGAGAGGCTTTCATTCAACACAAGTTATTTGGTTCTATAAAGGGCTAACTGGGTGATATTCTTTGGCCTGTGGTTACGCAGGTGGTCAGATGATGTCATGGTTCCTTTTGGCCTTAGAAACTATAAATCTATGCCACAAAGGGAAATGAGGTGCCCAATATCCGCTGAAAGTCTTCACACCTTTGAAAATTTCTCCCTAGTGATAACTGCTAGCGCTCTTGAGCAGTAGTTGTGAAAGGGCAGTCAGTATCATCATCCCCCTTTTACTGAGGGGGGAAACTGAGGCAGACAGCGGTGAAGTGACTTACCTAAGGTCACCCAGCAGGCTAGTGGCAGAGCCAAGAATAGACTCAAGGTGTCCTGAGTCTTAGTCTGGTGCTGTTTTCTAGGCCAGACTGGCTCTTGTGGGATTGTGACATCAGCTCAGAGTGCAGTATCACTCATGAATGTCTTTAAACATTTTGTAATATTAATGTTATTATGCCATTATTGTGTTTACTGTATTTTACTTCCTGTTCTGTGACTCTACATTTTCACTGTCAGAAACAATACATAAGTATATTAAAGAAATAGGACTGAGGTACAACAGCTCTAATATAAAATTTTGCAACCTAAATTTATTTTTAAGCAGTCTGGTTTCTAAATAAACGTATACTTGTTTGACAGAAAACTTATTTTTTAAAATGAAATTGAAATGAGATCTGCAATTAAGTATACATATAGTTAAGGACCCCTATCTAAAAGTTAATGTATTCTATCTGTGTGCTATACTACATGTACCCAGTGTGTCAGTTCAGAAAGGTACAAAATTCCAGTTCCAGTTTTTCTCTGTCCCTATCTTTCTCAAATGGATGGAATCTTCTATCCATTTGACCCTACTTGTAGAATTTCTTATATAACACTTGTCACCCCTTGATAGGCATTGGTATATTGCTGCTGGGTTTGCCACACCTCATGGGAAGGGGTTCTCGCTAACACTGTGAAGGAATAGTTTTAAAATAGCTTAATTGCAGGATGATTTCTGGACACTGAGAGCAACAGGCTGAATTATATCTGAGATGCTACGGTTGTCTTAAATTCCTGCAGAACAGTCAATGGATGAAGATTTTAAAGAACAGCTGCAACTTCCACAATCTTGGAGGATATAAGGGCTTTTTTTTTTTTTTTTTTGATGCTCACAAGGGGTCCAAGTGTGATCTTGATCCAGTGTCAATAGACACTGTGTCACTTCTGAATATCCATTGCGTGCATTGGTGCTCACAAATCCAACAGCAGATTTTGTAAGCTATATCTCATGTATGTCTCAGACCGCAGTAATATAGTATATTAAGTTGTCTGCCAGTCATATTCAATCTTTTCCCAACAAATCTAAGTGTGCATAATTAACCCATGTGAATCCATGGTCTTGATTCTGTATTTATTTTAAATAGAGAAAGATTTCTAAAATGTTAACATTTCAGAACTTTGGATGTATCACAACAAAGGTATAACCTCTATGCTCAGTTATAATCCTCTAAAAAGATTAGGGCTCAGTTCACCAATGTGAATTTGTGCTCTGTAAGTCTGAACAGAAACAAATGTTTTCACAAGCACCACGTTCAGTGTTGAATCAAATATGCCACATGGCTAGAACCCTTAGACATTATTTATCAAGAAGACACTCAAAGGAAAAGATGACATCTTTTAGCTGCATCTGGTTATGGGTTTTTTATACAAATAATAGTTGAAGGTGGAGCAGCATACAATGTCCACAACAAGATGACAAACTCTCAAAAAGCAATAGTGAACATTTTACATAAATAAAATGGGTAAACAAAGCATTTGCACAGTGACATACAAAATTAGTGAATCTTTCTGAACTAAGGATTTAATAAAGCAGTTATTTCATGCAATGTATTAAGGCTTGTCATGATTAGATTTTTTTTTCTGTAAATGTTGATAAAAATCAATTTCACTGTACACACACAAACTGACCAATATTTCCATCAATAATAATCAAAACGTACACCCAGGCAAAGTAAGAAAAATGCTGCTTGAGAACTTTAGGGCTTGATTTATATGTGATGTTGACAATTTGTGTTCCTATGGTTATAAAGTTTTAACTTTTTGAATCTCAATGTTTACTGCCATTACATAATTATTGCCTGGTCCTCCATAACTTTTCACAACAATGAAAATTTTAATAGATAAAAATTGAAAAAAATGATTAAATCCCATAACTTTGTGCAACTGTGAAAATTTAAATTGATTAAAAACAAAAAGCATAAAAACATTGATATCTGTCAAAATTATTTAAAAATTGAATTCTGCCAACACTACATATATTATTTATATTTTCTTTCATCTATTATAATTATTTACATGTTACTTTGTTAGTGCAACTATGTTTTCTCTAGCATGGGTGACCTGTAGACCCAGGGTGTTTTTGTTTTGTTTTTAAAATGATCTCACCTTCCATTGTAACATTCGTATTCACAGAGTTCAGTCCAGTACTTCAATGCAGAACTGTCACTATTGTTTTATGAAGATAGGAGGGATTTTCCAAAATCAGAGATGACTGATCTCTCATACCACCAAAAAAGCTTGCCAAAAAAAAATCCATTCAATATTCACTGAGTTAAAATGAGCTGTGCTCTTTATTTCCAAACTGTATCTTCCTAAATATCAAATCTATGTAAGTATTAGTGGTTTCATCCAAAGTACTATACCTCTGACATAAATAAAGGGCAGACACCTGGAGATAAATCTTCCAAAATGACCTTATAGCTAGTTAATCAATGTATCACAACAAACCCATGGCCCTTTTATTTTCTCTGTTGTACATTGCCCTGATCCATGTATAAATATTGATGCCTGTGTAAAGGTACAAGAACTTGTAGATCAATAAGAAACACTTCTTCAGGTATATTGATTACCATTTGCTAGAGACAGATGATTTTTTTTTTTTTTTTTTGTAAATTACACTTCCATTAAGTTTGTTTAAACCTTTATCCCATAACTGTGTGTGGTAACAGAATATCAGATCCTACCATAGTAAAACCTAAAAAGGAGAGAGATTTAATTCAGAATCAGTACTAAAACAAAAGCAATTGTTTTATATGCCATGTAACTCACCCATCTTGGGGATGGTGCATCAGTGCCACTTTACTTTTATCAAACTCTTCCACATCAGAGTCCTCATTTAAGAGCACATATTTCTCATGCTTGCCTCCCTCCATTATTTTAATTAATTTGTAAAACCTCAAACTAATACCTGTGAAAATTTCTGCTGCTTTATTCCATCCCTGCTTATAAACATACCACTGTAAACTCTCCTAGCTTTTGCCTCCCACTGTGAAGTTCAGTAACAACTTCAGGGCTGAGGACTTCTCTGTGTGAGTTCTTTGACTCTGAAAGGTGATCCTGCTTTGTAACTCCCGGAATTCTTGGGTAGCCTCCCGTTGTCTTCTGTTAGCTCCTCCTCTCACTTTCACAACAAGTTCCAGTCTCAGAATACAGAGATAAGATTAGGTTAGTTTGCAAGAAGTGGGGGAAAGTAAAAAAGAGGAAAGAGAGAGAGAGAAAAAAACACTTTCTTTGTCTCTCTCGCTCTCTCTCTCTTTTTTTTTTTTACTTTTCCTTTTTTCAACTAGAAAAGCAAGAAAAGGTTTTATTTTAAAAATGAGAGAAACATTTCT
Organism: Malaclemys terrapin pileata; assembly: GCF_027887155.1. Lineage (NCBI taxonomy): Eukaryota > Metazoa > Chordata > Testudines > Emydidae > Malaclemys > Malaclemys terrapin. Next base: position 99,293,464 of record NC_071509.1, read on the forward strand.
CTTATTTTAATTTTTCATCCCCTTTTCAGAGGAAAAAAAGGGAAAAGATAGTTAAAGGGGGAGGGAAGAGAACAAATAAAAAAATACCTCAAATATTTTAAACCAAAAGTTTTGTTTAATTTTGAACATTGTTTTCAATCACATGCCTGACAAATTTTGAATGAAATAAAATGCATATAAAAAGTTAAAAAAAAAAATCCAAACCCTAGTACTGTCCTGGGTTAACCTGCCCCTGCCCTCCCTCTGATTACCATAAAATATGGGTGAAATCCTGGCCCTGTGGAAGTCATGGGAGTTTTGCTATGTACTTCAATGGAAGGAGGATTTCAACCTCTGTTCTTAAAGCACCACCTAGCCTTTATTTTCTATTATTTTTCAGAAAATAACTTTTATACTCATTCTACCAACCTCATTTGTATTGAGTGACAACTACTCACAGGGAAAGGTTTTACTCAGCAGGGATTAGGATGACAGAATTAGGCCCTTTGTGCTTGCTTTCTTTAAGAGATAAAGTACATAAGCACGTTCATAAGAAGACATCTACAGAATAAACCTCATCCTCTAAATTCATGCAATTATGCACTGTATTTGCCAGTGAAGAGTAATCTATCAGCACTGGAGAATATCCTAATCTATTTGCAGAAAGCCAATTGAACATAATATTCCCATAAATCTATTTTGCACTCCCGAGGGATCTGTTAGAGACTGTCTTACTGAATAAATAGGCTAGCCAGTCCAACTATACCTTTGTGTATGGCTGTGATGTTTTGATTTTTGGTTTATTTTACAGGATGGCCTACTTACCAAAAAAGTTTTTAGGAGCAAAAGAAATCAAATGTTTTTGAAAAACCCAACAGCTTAATTTCTCCGCATGTTGTTATTAATTATTTGTATGACAATAGTACCTAGCAATCCCAACCAAGACTGAGTCACTATTGTGCTCAGTACTGTACAAATACACAGTGAGAAATAGTCCTCATCTTGCACTCTGAATTGACAAGACAGACTACTTAAATCGTAAGATCTTGGGGGCGGAGATTGTCTTTTTGTTCTGTGTTTGTACAGTGGCTGGCACAATAGGCTCCTGGCCCATGACTGGGACTCCCAGGGGCTATAGCAATACAAAAGAATAATAAGCATTAGAGAGTAAACAGCAGCACAGATTGTTGAGACACACAGCAGGTCAGAGGCAAAGCCAGGAATTGAATCTGTGTCCCCATTCCTAGTCTAGAGCCCTAAACACCGTACAACACTGCCTCTCAGCAAAAAGTTCCAGATGGAAACATGCAAGGCTAGATGGAGCTACATTGATTTACACCAGTTTCAGATTTCTGCCAGAGCAGAAAACATACTTACATAGAAAATGTAATGTGTCTCTGGTAAACTAGTAAGATTCGCAGTATCATCCTGGTGAGAAGAGATTTCACCATGATTTCAATAATTTCCATCCCACCATCAACCTCAGCCTAGATCAATCCACACAAGCGGTCCATTTCCTGGACACTACTGTGCTAATAAGCGATGGTCACATCAATACCACCCTATACCGGAAACCTACTGACCGCTACACTTACCTACATGCCTCCAGCTTCCATCCAGGACACACCACACGATCCATTGTCTACAGCCAAGCTCTAAGATATAACCGCATTTGCTCCAATCCCTCGGATAGAGACAAGCACCTACAAGATCTCTATCAAGCATTCTTAAAACTACAATACCCACCTGCTGAAGTGAAAAAACAGATTGACAGAGCCAGACGAGTACCCAGAAGTCACCTCCTACAAGACAGGCCCAACAAAGAAAATAACAGAACACCACTAGCTGTCACCTTCAGCCCCCAACTAAAACCTCTCCAGCGCATCATCAGAGATCTACAACCTATCCTGAAAGATGATCCTTTACTCTCACAGATCTTGGGAGAAGCCCTGTCCTCGCTTACAGACAACCCCCCAACCTAAAGCAAATACTCACCAGCAACCACACATCACTGAACAAAACCACTAACCCAGGAACCTATCCTTGTAACAAACCCCGATGCCAACTCTGTCCACATATCTATTCAAGTGACATCATCATAGGACCTAATCACATCAGCCATACCATCAGGGGCTCGTTCACCTGCACATCTACCAATGTGATATATGCCATCATGTGCCAGCAATGCCCCTCTGCCATGTACATTGGCCAAACCGGACAGTCTCTACGCAAAAGAATTAATGGACACAAATCTGACATCAGGAATCAAAATACTCAAAAACCAGTGGGAGAACACTTTAACCTGTCTGGTCATTCAGTGACAGACCTGCGGGTGGCTATATTACAACAGAAAAACTTCAAAAACAGACTCCAAAGAGAGACTGCTGAGCTAGAATTGATATGCAAACTAGACACAATCAACTCCGGTTTGAATAAGGACTGGGAATGGCTGAGCCATTACAAACATTGACTCTATCTCCCCTTGTAAGTATTCTCACACTTATTATCAAACTGTCTGTACTGGGCTATCTTGATTATCACTTCAAAAGTTTTTTTTCTCTTACTTAATTGGACTCTCAGAGTTGGTAAGACAACTCCCACCTGTTTATGCTCTCTGTATGTGTGTATATATATCTCCTCAATATATGTTCCATTCTATATGCATCCGAAGAAGTGGGCTGTAGTCCACGAAAGCTTATGCTCTAATAAATTTGTTAGTCTCTAAGGTGCCACAAGTACTCCTGTTCTTCTTTTTGTGAATAAACTTGTGGTTCCAGGATTTTTCACTAGGGTGAGTTATATTAATTAAATAACAAATAGTACATACAGTGTTTTTTAAAGGTGTTGCAGCAATGTCCTTACATTTCAGTTTATAGCACTGCATTTCCAACTGAATTACCTATGGGAGCTCAGCCTAGCGTAGCTTTCAATCTGTGAACAACAACAACAGCAAAACCTGCATGCAACCTTAAACGCGTAGAAGCAAAGTTTCAATCAGTCCAAGAGTCTAATTGTTGTCAACCTGGATACAACTCACTCCATTTCTGCAAGGGTGGTGGTGGCTCTAATGTTAAAGGGATTTCAATATTTTAAATTACAAAAATGATGGGCCAGATTATGGTCCACCTAATGCCCTCCCAACAGGGGATATGGGGCACTCTTCCTCCCTGGAAGGCAGGTGAATAATAGGCAGATGAGAGCAGGGAATGGACATGCCTTGGCCATACCCGATCCCTATCACCAATGTGCTGGCTAACACAGAAGCATTAGGGAAGTAATCTGGGTCAGGTATAGTGATGGAGAACGGAGGTAGTCGGGAAGTAGATTCTAACTCAGAGGCACAGTCTGGTTCCTGCTTTAATCCTGGGGCACCACAACTATACCCGACCCTGTACTTGGGCACAGCCACAATTTAGCCTTGTGCTGATTTCTTCCTTGAGCTAGTTGTGCTTGGTGTGATGCCTCCAGTTTGGAGAAATTACAGTTCATCTGAGGTCACCAGTTAAATTTAGCAGGTTCCAACCCAGAATGTTTCCATTGATGGGTTTATTGGGTAGGTGGCTAGAAAAAATTATGTTGACTTTAGCATTACATGCTGCTAAGAGACTATTGGCTCCAGGAAGATTGTAGATATCATTAGGGTGTGTCTCATCCAGGGGTGTTATCGGAGTGTTTGTGGCAAAACATCAGGAGAGGGAAAATGACCTTAGATAACAAAATGAGAATATAACAGTCCCATAGGTTTTAAGCAGACACTAGCAATAATATGTTCCTATTGTTTATTTATAAGAATAAAACTGCCTACTAATTTTGCAGTATTTTAAAATCTGATGAAATTACTTCATTTCATTTGTACCATACATTGAAAAATTGTAAACAGCGTTACCAGGAGTGAGAAAATCTGCATATTAATGAATAGAGAATCAATGATAAAGATAAAATCCCTCTGCTAGTATAGCCTGTGCTCTTGGATTAAAATAAATAATAAAAAAATAATGTCCAGCATTTAAAATCTGGAGGTCACCAAAGGTAAATGAGTGTATCACAGGTGTAAAAATATTGATGGCCTTATCTGTTCAAAGGAGGACTACTATTAGAGTCAACAAATACTCTTTAAAATAGGTTTGTATCAGTTCTGTCTCATCAGAGTGCTAAAAAATGCAACTCCATCTACTGAGAAATGGAGACAATATGCAATACCTTCCCCCAGAAGTTAATCTGTCAAATTTCTTTGAGTTTATAAATGTGCTATGCCAGCTGGATAAAAACCTCTCCAACATATGCTATGTGTTAGTCATACGTATAGAACATGTGACTCACTCCACACAGTAAGTCATATTATTTTAAAATAGAACATTTTTCCTGTATTCATACATTTTGTTTTTAATAATAATTATTTTCCACCCACCTAAATGTGAAGTGGTTTCATCTCCAAATTACACTAGTTACTATCGCTTTGATTGAAATGAGTGGTTGTTCACATTAGGCATGAGCCAGATCATGCTCATGTCCAGTTATCCATGGACAGAGGGGACCCTCTTCATGAAGATCTCCCAGTCCCATGTTGAAGAGGGGTCAACTTGCTTTGAAGCATCATCCCCTCATTGCAGACCCCAAAAGAGTGGGGTTGGTATCTGGGCAGGGGGAAAGGGCAGGGAGTGCACAGCCCTGGGTTGGGTGGTGCTTAGAAAAAATCATGGTCTTGTCCTGTGCCTGGTGGAAATTTCCTAGAAAAGTTTATGCAGCCCCAGGCTATAATAATCATGATTTGGAACCATAAATAAAGACTAAATACTAATGATTTGTTATTTGTTATTAACCATCAGTTTATTTTTGTACTATTAAAAAGCTTGATAAAAGGTTGTGTTTTTTTTTTTAAGAAATGGTACCTGTTCCATCCCACAGAAGAGGAAGGATGAATCAGCATAAATAATGAGGCTATTCTATTAAGACTATAACAGTGAGCAATGTGCTGGGTCACAGGCATTTGACAATCAGCTCAATCAACATACACTGATTCCAATTCATCACAGTCTACCAGGACAAGGAGCTGAGTTTTTAAATAACAGTGGGGCAACACTTTGTTGATGGTGTAAATTATGCAGTCCAATCTCAGGAAGGCTCCCTAACTGCAGGAAAGACAGTCTATCAAAATGCCATTATGCTGTGTGTATAACTGTGCCATTACTGCTAATGTTTGTGCAGGTCATTGCAGATTCAGTTTCATGATGAATTTAATGATAAAATCCTGAAGAATTACTGTTGATTGCTCTTCACATATTCATCTCAGCCATTCCCCTCACAAGCTCCCATAGACAGATACACACCAATTGTGTTGTTAATCACTGTCCCAGCCTCCATGGCAACAAATTTGAGAGGTCACTTGAAATATGCAGGTGACGAGAAAAAAAAAAAAAGGGAGAAATAACACTGGGACAGATCCTGGCTATGTACTCATGCAGGAGATTAAGGAGGTGTTTATTCCCCTGAGCAGGCTACTTGGATTGTAGTAGGTAACAGCACAGAGGCCTTGGCTACACTCGCGGATTCACAGCACTGCCGTGGCAGCGCTGTGAAGCACAAGTGTAGTCGCGCCGCCAACGCTGCGAGAGCTCTCTCGCAACGCTGCAAGTACTCCACCTCTCCGAGGGGAATAGCTAGCAGCACTGCAGGCGCTGATTACACTGGCGCTTTACAGCGCTGCACTCGCTGTGCTCAGGGGCGGTGTTTTTTCACACCCCTGAGCGCAGCAAGTGCAGCGCTGTGAATTGCCAGCGTAGCCAAGGCCAGAGACAGAGAGAAAGACCATCCACCACTTCCAGCTGTTACCCCGTTCCATGCAGGTAGATGGGCAGGGACAAGGAGCCTTGACTCTGCCCCTCAAATTCATCAGTCAGTGGCACTGAGCCATTGCAGAAGGGCTGGCGCCTCTTACTTCCACCTTGGCAGAAAGAGAAAAAATGGACGGGAATATGACGTTAGAGTCAGTTCTCTCCCAGTTCCAGAGCTGGGGCAGTGCAAAGATATGCTGCCCCTGAGTTGGTGTCCTGTCAGCCGAACATTATTATATTATAAAGTGTATTTACAATCTCATGTTACCTTAGCCTCATCAGGCCAAATATCCCTCTCAGTTAAACTAATGCAACTTCATTTAAGTCTAGATGGGCCAGATCCTGCTTTGATTTACCCCCTGTGCAAACTTGTTGTCTCCCGTTGATCTGTACAAATCTGATGACTCCAGAGGTGTTGTGAGACTGTGCTTGATTTAGTCTACTCCATTTAAAAGGTAAGAAAAGCCTGCTATTCAGTCATAAAACATGTTTTCAAATCTATGCCTCTGAAGAAACATTGGATTATTTTATATGCTCAATTTTCTGCTCCCCATGTTAGCCTTGGGATGCATCTTTGCAGAGCAGAACTATTTGCTGCATTCTCATGGCATGGGGCCTGATCCAAAGCCCACTAAAGTCAATTGGAGTTTTACCATTGACTACTATGAAGTCTTACCTATGCAAGAGAGGAGAGTTTGGCTCACTGTATTTTTAAATGACAGAATAGCTGTTTACTGTTTGAGCTTTGTTTAGTCAAGTACAATTACAAATTTTTCCTCTTTGGAGACTTCTCACACATCTGAATAAAAGGTCTCTCTTCCTTTGTGCACTGTAAAAAGGGCATTTTCTAATGAGGAAAATAGAACAATCCAGTCTGAGTTTAAAATTAAAAAAAAAAGTGCAATGTTCCATCAAGATGGTTTGATCTCAACAAGAGTCATCTGTATGAAAAAGGTCACTTGAAATATGTTATATCATTTCATAGAGGTACTCTCAAGAGATTTATCATTTACAGCAGCCAGATGCTGTTTTTTTCATGGCATTTTTGTATTCCCCAACTTGACCACCACAGATACTAAAAATATGTTCTCCAAGTTAGCTGGAAATAAATGCAGATCCCACACATCTGAAGCATCCTGGCATCTATTTCCATTCAGAAAAGCATAGAATCAGGTATTTCTTTCCCACTCTGAATTTTACTGACAGAGAAAGAATTTCATAATGTTGCAATATATTTTGGAGTAATTATTAAGTAATATTGCTGTACCTCACATTCTTACATCAGATGCAATCAAACACAGTAGCACCAGTGTTTGAAAACAAGATTATAGCTATGTCTGCTTGAAATGTTGAGAGCCAACCAGAAGGTGAACATGAACATAACATTCGATTTCATACTTGAGCCTGCAAATTGCCCATCCTTCCTTCACTTTAGTACTGGATTGCATTTCTTTCTGCAGAAATGATGGTCATATAGCCAATAATTCTGTCCTAAAGCAAATCCATACATTTACCTGATTCTGTAAACCAAAATTCAATGGCTATAACAAGAACCACCCCTCAGAAACTGTCTTTTATTGGATATTCAATTTGGAATATATGTTTTAACAATGATGAATAAATTCTATTTACATGACACAAAAAATATTTAATTAAGAGCCACATGAAAATTCTCACCTAAAAGATCTAGAGATTTTGTAAAACATTGGAGCTGTTTTTTTGTTTTTTTTTTAGTGATGTATTTTTGAAGAAAAGTCCACATCTGAGTGTAAGAGGGCAGAATATTGCCTAAAATGTCACCATAGTGGGCCTGATCAAAAGTGAACTGAAGTCAATAAAGTCTATTTACTTTAATGGGCTTTGAATAAGACACAGAGAAACTGATCCAAAGTCCAGTAAAGTCTGTGGCAGCCTTTCGCTGGACTCCAATAATATTTGATCAGCCTCAGGGTGAACAGTAACTGGAAGATTAATGAATATCTGAACATAGTAATGCTTTGTTTCTGTGACATCATACTAATAAACTGAGATTATCATTATTGAAACATGACTGGGAATCTACATTTTAAAATCATGGCTTCTTTGATGATGTCAGGGTGGTTTGAAGATGATCATGCTGAAAATATTTTGCTGTAATAGACATCAGGTTTAAAACAAACAAAAGGAAGTATTTCTTCACACAACACACAGTCGAACTGTGGAACTCTTTGCCAGAGGATGTCGGGAAGTATAATAGGGTAGGTCCATCAATGGCTGTTAGACTAGCCTGTGTTTGCCAGAAGCTGGGAATGGGTGACAGGGGATGGATCACTTGATTACCTGTTCTGTTCATTTCCTCTGAAGCACCTGGCATTGGCCACTGTTAGAAGATAGGATACTGGGCTGGATGGACCTTTGGTCTGACCCAGTATGGACGTTCTTATGTTCTTAATGTTTTTTTTAAATGGATTTTTGCTCATTTAGTAAATTGGATAGAATAAAGCTAACGTCATTCTTATGCCTTTTAAAAAAAAACTTGATTTTTTGAAGAAGCTGCAGCATGTCAAATTGAAGTGGGAGTATCCACTTGAAGTCTCTAACACATTCTGTGACACTAAGAGTCTTTGATTTCTGTATTTAATTATGTCTCGATTGGATTAGAATAATCCTATTTCTCCTTGGTGCTTGTACTCAGTTTTTGGTACTTGGCTTGCACTTGATTAAAATGCTGCCGCTGCTGCTAGACTGGTGGTGAAATTAAGGATGATACACAAGAGAATTTTACATCTGGAAGAATCTTATTTTTAACCTTAAAACTCTGCACCTTGAGCCCTATTTGTGGGTGAACTTTTATTCTAATATTCTGAAATCTAACTAAAAAAATCCATCCATGTTGCTCAAAGGTGAGATAAGGTTCCAAGGAGAGCTGTCCTAGAAAATGCCCACCTTCTAAAGGGATTTGAAACCTACAGTACTGTACAACATTTTGGCCAGGTTTTACTCTTTAGAATTGTAATTCCAGATGTGCCCAAGGGCTCAGAAAATATTTGGAAAGTGACACAAAGAGATAAGATTCACAGGCTGGCAGATTACTAGAGCATAGCATACCCTCTATGATTCAATTATACCTGCTGGGGAAACAGCAGCATTATTACAGTTTTCATTGTGATCACACTAAGTGAGGCCTGTCACTTCATATGACCCTTATAACTAGGACAGTGATTTATTTCTTTCCGGAGATTTTCAGCAGGAAATTAGGAGCACTGGGGTGTTAGATGGCTCAGTAAATTGGTAATGGGATCCTGAGCCTTTCACCTCAAGGTCAGCATTTTGAATACAGCTCAGGTAACTTACTCATTAACATCTTGTAACCCTTCTGCCAGGTGTTGGCAGCAAAAAAGGTGCATTTGATTTTCAGGGGTTTTCCTTGAAAAAAAATTACTACTACCAGCTTGAGCCCCCCCCCATTTGGAAACCTGGGAAACTATATACACTACCCTGGGTGTCCTTGATTGTCAATTCTTCCTCACTTGCAAACACTGAATTCAGGATTACAACAAAAGGAATATTATTTGGGAGGCGGGGGGAGGGGAAAGAAGACAACAATGAATTTGGAAGAACCAGCAATTAACAAATCTATCATGCAAGAATCCAGCCCCCCAGGGTCTTAACAGTAATTCTAACCTCCATCTTTGGCCCTTGTGAGTGGCTGATGTGTCCTTGACACTTCACTACTTCCCACTCCCGGTTAGCTGTCCTGGGCTAGAGAAGTCTAAGGCCTTGGCTACACTTGCGAGTTGCAGCGCTGTAAAGCTGCGCCCAGCGCTGTAACTCACTCCCTGTCCACACTGGCAAGGCATTTGCAGCGCTGCATGTACTCCACGTCCCCGAGAGGAATAGCATGTATTGCGCTGCCGCTGCAGTGCTGCGGCGCCAGTGTGGCCACCCAATGCACTGTGACTGGCCTCCAGAAGTATTTGGCAGTATCCCATAATGCCTGTTCTAGCCACTCTGGTCATCAGTTCGAACTCTACTGCCCTGGCCTCAGGTAACCAACCATGTGACCCACCCTTTACATTCCCCGGGAATTTTAAAAATCCCCTTCCTGTTTGCTCAGCCCGGTGTGGCATGGAGTGTATCAGCGAATCTTTCCAGGTGACCATGTCTCCACGTGCCAAGAGAGCCCCAGCATGGAGCAATGGCGAGTTGCTGGACCTCATCAGTGTTTGGGGGGAGGAAGCTGTACAGTCCCAGCTGTGCTCCAGCCATAAGAATTACGATATCTTCGGGAAGGTATTAAAGGCCATGATGGAAAGGGGCCATGATCGGGACGCCCTGCAGTGCAGGATTAAAGTGAAGGAGCTGCAGAGTGCCTACTGCAAAGCCCGCGACGCAAACGGCCGCTCGGGTGCCTCCCCCGTGACCTGCCGATTCTACAAACAGCTGGATGCGATACTTGGGGTTAACTCCACCTCCACTACCATGGACACTTCAGAGCTGGGGGGGGGGGGGAGGAGGAGGGGGAGGAGGAGGGGGAGGAAAACGGGAGTGAGGGTGGTGGGCTGGATGGAGGCACCCAGAATCCCTAGAGCCATGTAGCCAGGAGCTCTTCTCGAGCCAGGAGGAAGCTAGCCAGTTGCAGCGGCCGGTACTTGGTGGAGGACAAACAGAAGATCAGGTTCCTGGTAAGCGTTTTTTTTTTCGGGAAGGAATTTTTTCGGTGCGGGCTCTTTGGGAGAGGAGAGTTAGGCATGCATGCCTAGATGCGGACTAGTGCATTGATGTGGTTTATCACATCACGATAATCAGCTTCGGTAATCTCCTCGAATGTCTCATCCAGGCCGTGTGCAATGCGCTTGCGCAGGTTTATCATGAGAGCCACCGTGGTCTTATCCCAGCCAGGCAAACGTATCCGCGCCACTGTGCCGCGAGGGGTGGGGGGACCATTGCCGCACACAGGCAAGCTGCATATGGGCTAGGGCAGAAGCCGCATTGCAGTAGAAGACCCTCCCTTGCTTCCCAGGTCACCCTCAGCAGCGAGATACCGTCCAGGACGAACTCCTGTGGAAAATGTTGGGACAGTGTTCAGTGTAGGTGCCCCCTGAAGCTGTTGGCTCTCCCCAAGGCACAGAAACCCAGAGGACAGTGCAGCTCTGAAACAATCAGTCCCCCTTACTCACCATTTTGAGGTTCCCGTGGGATGTGTGTGCTCTGTTTCGGACGGGAAAATTATGCTATTGTTTAGACCCTGTGTGTTTTCTACTCCTTAAGTGCGGGGGGAATCATTACTCTGTCTGGTATAAACAATGCTGCCTCTGTTAAATGTTGCATTTTGCCTATACAGCTGCATCAACTTGAGACCTCAGCCGTCCCTCTTATCGCCTGCTCAGATACTGCAAAGACTCAAGAAGAGACCGCAAAAAAGCAAAGACATGCTGCAAGAAGTGATGCGGCAATCTATTAAAGAGAATGAGAAAGCACAGAACTGGAGGGAGAGAGAAAGCAGGATCCGCCAGGAAAATGCAGCGCACCGGCAGCAAAGCACGGAGCACTGGCAGCAAAGCACGGATCGGCTCATAAGCATCCTGGAGTGCCAAGCAGATGCTATCCAGGAGCTCGTAGCCATGCAGAAGGAGCAGTACCACAAGCGCAAACGCCACCCCCCCACAGCCCTTGTCCCAAACTCTTTCTGTTGTGCACAACTGTCACCTCCAACCCACTTTCCCCAACTTCCGTGTTCTTCACACCACCAGCTGCCTCCAACACCAGTATCTTCACCACCCAGCCCTGAAAACCACAACCCTTACCCTCTGCACTCAAACCCCATCACCATGCAGTATAGCTACCATGAAGTGCAGCACTCACTGCACAGCACACCAGACAGGACATACGCAAATCTGTGATTGTACCATTCCCCACTCCACCCCCTTGTTTCTTTTCAATAAATATTTTTTTTCTTTTCAATAAATGGATTTTTTGGCTTTGAAAACATTTTTTATTATTGCATAAAGTAAAAGACTCCTTAGCCCAGGAAATAAACAGGCACTGCAAGTCTGCTTGTCTGCTAAGCAGGCACTGATTCCTAAAGATTGGAACTACTGCACTTCACTCCTGTGCAGGGCACCAGATATCACTGCTGGTTTTCAGCCTCAAATTGCTCCCTTAAGGCATCCCTAATCCTTGCAGCCCCGGCTGGGCCCCTGTAATAGCCCTGCTCTCTGGCTGTGCAAATTCAGCCTCCAGGTGTTCCATCTCGGAGGTCCATGCCTGAGTGAAGCTTTCACCCTTCCCTTCACAAATATTATGGAGGGCACAGCACGCAGATATAATCGCAGGGATGCTGTTTTCGGCCAAGTCCAGCTTCCCATACAGAGATTGCCAGCGGCCCTTTAAACGGCCAAAGGCATACTCCACAGTCATTCGGCACCGGCTCAGCCTGTAGTTGAACCGTTCCTTGCTGCTGTCAAGGCTCCCTGTGTAGGGTTTCATGAGCCATGGCATTAACGGGTAAGTGGGATCTCCAAGGATCACAATGGGCATTTCAACTTCCCCTACCGTGATCTTCTGCTCTGGGAAAAAAGTTCCGGTCTGCATCTTCCTGAACAGCCAAGTGTTCCGAAAGATGCGTGCATCTTGCATCTTTCCGGGCCAGCTGTGTTAGTGGCAATGAAATGCCCACGGTGATCCATAAGCGCCTGGAGAACCATAGAGAAATACCCCTTCCGATTAACGTACTTGGATCCTAGGTGGGGTGGTGCCAGAATAGGAAGGTGCATCCCATCTATCACCCCTCCACAGTTAGGGAACCCCATTTGTGCAAAGCCATCTACTATTTCCTGCACGTTACCTAGAGTCACGGTTCTTCTGAGCAGGATGCGATTAATGGCCCTGCAAACTTGCATCAATACGATTCCAACGGTCGACTTTCTCACTCCAAACTGGTTTGCGACCGACCGGTAGCTGTCTAGAGTTGCCAGCTTCCAGATTGCAATAGCCACCCGCTTCTCCACTGGCAGGGCAGCTCTCAATCTCGTGTCCTTGTGTCGCAGGTTGGGGGCGAGTTCCTCACACAGTCCCGTGAAAGTGGCTTTTCTCATCCGAAAGTTCTGCAGCCACTGCTCGTCATCCCAGACTTCCATGACGATGTGATCCAACCACTCGGTGCTTGTTTCCCGAGCCCAAAAATGGCATTCCACGGTGCTGAGCATGTCCCTGAATGCCACAAGCAATTTAGTGTCATACGCGTTATGCGGCTCGATAGCATCATCGGACTCCTCACTCTCACTGTCATTTTGGATCTTAAGGAATAGTTCGACAGCCAAACGTGACATGCTGGCGAGATAAGTCAGCATATGCCTTAGCAGTTCGGGCTCCATTTCCTGCAGACAACAGATCGCGCTGCACAGAAACCGTTGAAAGATGGCGCCAAAGGTGGACGGAAACAAAGGGATTTTTGGGCTTCAGCATGAGTTCAAACATCAGCTGGCATGGCCAGTTGCAGGTGTCTAATTTCAGCATAGACATACACCAATATTTCAGGCCACAGGACTTACAATCCGATGGCTGTCTCTGTGGCCTTTGTCAAACACGTTGGTGATTTCAGTCCAGTTTTTAGTATATTAGTATCCCCTCACTCATAAAATCCACAATTACAATAGGCACTAATTGGTACTGTTATTCACAGTCCCAGCAGAGAGGCCAGGCATTGAGTGGCTATGGAAACTAAATCACCTTCTTGCCATTACAGAAGGTCCCTCCAAGTCAGATTTGAGATACATTGGCAAGATAATATATTCTGACACTACCTCTAAGGGAACTGTCCCATGATAAATAGAGGATTTTAGTTCATTGGTCTCTCAATCTGACATCTTTCACTTACACATTTTAAAAGAAAAGAGCAACAAAGATTTAAAAAGTCAATCAATGAGGCCAGCTGATGGTCGGGGAGGAAGTGGCGTAGTTAAGGGATATACAATGCTCTTCAGTTGGGTTTTCCTAAGTTGAGGGAAGTCAACAGAGTCGAACACTAACATGTTTTCTAGATGGTTCTATAATTTTTATTTTTTTAACCAAAGTGAAGTCACAGAATCTTTTATCTGATGATCAAGTAAATGCCCTTCTTTTCTTTTTCTCATGAATGGAAATCTATTTAATATGAATTAGTATAATAGAATCATTTGCGATTGTTGAAAACAATGTAAGTATAATTAAAACAACTCAACACTTTTGTATTTAACACACATGACTGAAAGTGAGGAAACAGGAGTTCTAGTCCCAGCTCTGCCACAAACATGACTTGGTCAAATGATGGGGGGAGGGATAGCTCAGTGGTTTGAGCATTGGCCTGCTAAACCCAGGGTTGTGAGTCAATCCTTGAGGGGGCCACTTAGGGATCTGGGGCAAAATCAATACTTGGTTCTGCTAGTGAAGGCAGGGGGCTGGACTTGATGACCTTTCAAGGTCCCTTCCAGTTCTAGGAGATAGGATATCTCCATACATTTCAAAATTTAAATTTAAACATTTCAGATTTGTCCAGCTAAGTTTAACCTAGGGCTGACAAGCATTTAAAAAAATGAATCACGATTAAGCGCGCTGTTAAACAATAATAGAATACCATTTTTTAAATATTTTGGATGTTTTATACATTTACAAACATATTGATTTCAATTACAACACTGAATAGAAAGTGTACAGTGCTCAGTTTATATTTGTTTTTGATTACAAATATTTGCACTGTAAAAAACAAAAGAAATAGTATTTTTCAGTTCCCCCACTGCAAGTACTGTAGTGCAATCTCTTTATCATGAAAGTTGAATTTATAAATGTAGAATTATGTACAAAAGTTAACTGCATTCAAAAATAAAACACTGTAAAACTTTAGAGCCTACAAGTCCACTCAGTCCTATTTCTTGTTCAGCCAATCACTCAGACAAATAAGTTTGTTTACATTTGCAGGAGATAATGCTGCCCACTTCTTGTTTAGAATGTCACCTGAAAGTGAGAACAGGCATTCTCATGGCACTGTTGTAGCCAGAATCACAAGATATTTACATGTCAAGTGCCCTAACAGTTCATATGTCCCTTCATGCTTCAACCACCATTCTAGAGGGCATGCGTCCATGCTGATAACAGATACAGCTGGCAGATACAGATGACAAGTTCTGCTTGATAACAATCGAAAACACTAAAGCAGTGCAGACCGATGCATGTTCATTTTCATCATCTGAGTCAGATGCCACCAGGTTGATTTTAGTTTTTGGTGGTTTAGGTTCTGTAGTTTCCACATTGGAGTGTTGCTCTTTTAAAACTTCTGAAAGCATGCTCTACACCTTATCCCTCTCAAATTTTGGAAGGCACTTCAGATTCTTAAACCTTGAGTCGAGTGCCATAGCTATCTTTAGAGATCTCACATTGGTACCTTCTTTGTGTTTTGTCAAATCTGCAGTGAAAGTGTTTTTAAAACAAACATCATGTGCTGGGTCCTCATCAGAGACTGCTATAACATGAACTATATGGCAGAATCTGGTAAAACAGAGAGGGAAACATACAATTCTCCCCCAGATAGTTCAGTCATAAATTTAATTAACACATCATTTTTTAACGAGTGTCATCAGCATGGAAGCATGTCCTCCGGAATGGTGGCTGAAGCATGAAGGTGTATACAAATGTTTAGCATATCTGGCACATAAATACCTTGCAATGCCGGATACAAAAGTGCGAATGCCTGTTCTCACTTTCAGGTGACATTTTAAATATAAGCAGGCAGCATTATGTACTGTAAATGTAAATAAACTTGTCTGTCTTTGCGGTTGGCTAAACAAGAAGTAGGACTGAGTGGACTTGTAGGCTCTAAAGTTTTACATTGTTTTATTTTTGAGTACAGTTACGTAACAAACAAAAAAATCTACATTTGTAAAGAGATTGCACTACCGTACTTGTATGAAGTGAACTGAAAAATACTATTTCTTTTAACATTTTTAGAGTGCAAATATTAGTAATCAAAAATAATAATATAAAGTGAGCACTGTACACTTTGTATTCTGTGTTGTAATTGAAATCAATATACACCTCTACCCCGATATAACGCGGTCCTCAGGAGCCAAGAAATCTCACCGCCTTATAGGTGAGACCGCGTTATATCGGGTTTGGTCCGATACATGCCAGACTGGACTGGCTTCCCCGGCGGTGATTTAAAGGGCCCAGAACTCCAACTGCTACGGGGGGCCCCAGGCCCTTTAAATCACCAATGAAGCTCTGGCAGCCGGGCTCAGGTGGTGATTTAAAGGGCCTAGGTCTCCACACGAATTCAGATATAACGCGGTAAAGCAACGGGGCTTGGGTGGCACTTTAAAGGGCCTGGGGCTCCCTGCTGCTTTACAGCGTTATATCCAAATTCATGTTATATCAAGTCGCGTTCTATTGGGGTAGAGGTTTATTTGAAAATGTAGAAAAACAGCCAAAAATATTTAATACATTTCACTTGCTATTCTATTGCTTAACAGTGTGATTAAAACTTCAATTAATCACAATTAATTTTTTTAATCACAATTATTTTTTGAGTTAATCACATGAGTTAACTGCAATTAATCAACAGCCCTAGTTTAAACAACAAGATCCACCTAGATCCTCCCAAAGAGCATCCTGGTAATCAGAAGTTTTGAACACCTACAGCTGCCAGTAGCACATTTGAAAAAAATGAAGCCATTCATTTATATGTGACCAATTTCTGGTACCTGTGACTGAAAATATTGGCCTTAATGTTTCTATGCCTCAGGTTTCCCATGTATAAAATATGAAACATAACTCTACACAAATGTGAATGTACTGGATATCTGCAGTTAAACAATGGGAAGCCTTTTGGGGTATGTGTGCACAGCATTTTAGAGCAAGCAGGGTGAGCCTCCCAGTCTGGGTCAACAGACTTGGCCAGCAGGGTTTGTGTTAACACTCTCAAAATAGATATATAGAATGTGCTTTGAAGTTTTGGCTCAGGATCTGAAGCCTAGGGAGAGGGGGAAATGGAGCTAGTCACATTTGACAGATCTTTCTCCCCATCCCCTTGAATGGCACGTGCCCTGGGAGATAGAAGGAAGAAATGTTCTCTGAATTCCTCTCATTGTTGCTGGCCCTTGCATGGGGCATATCTGAAGCGGTGTGGTACAGAAAAAACTCCTTGCACAAGTGTAAGAATCAGGAACAATCTGTCACCATATAAAAAGCATATTATCTCTGTAACGAGCTCTCTCCAGTGGAAGAAGATTACACAAGCATTTTACAGTTCTAATGACACAGACTACCTCTATGAATAATTAAATCACCTTCTTCAGAAACCATATGCCAAATCTACAGCTTATGTAAATCTATTAGGTCAAAAGGAGTTACATCATGGAAAAACATTTGGCTCCTGGTGCTTAAAAGTAAATTTCATCCTTTCTAGAGTATTTGAAAGTTTCTATCTTACAGGTGGACAATGTGGATTACAACAGAATTGACTACACTATAGTTGTTGAGCTACAACATTTCACTATGAAATGACATTAAGTGTAAATGACCTTGGTAAAACCATCTCATTTGTATCCATTCTAAATTCATTGTTTGCTCTGGTTTTTTTCCCTTGCTGAGATTCTCAAATATTATCTAGAGTCTGAAAGTTTAAGCTGAAATTATGGTCATAATAAATGAACAAGTAAAGATTTTGCTCCCTGACTCCAAAATTCACTGATTTTTATCTTTGGCATTGTCATCCATTTCAGCTAGTCTAGGAAAACAATGGATGGTAATTAATATAAAAATCACTGACAAAATTATACAATGCAAATGTGGTTTTTTAAAATATTTTTCCTATCATTTAGTTGTGCTAAAGTTGCCTTATACTTAGTTCTTCAATTAGCATTTCAATTAAAATAATGTATAAGTCAATCATCCAATTAACATGTATTTTCCTATTGGTCTGATGACAGAAAATGCTGCAAGCAAATCATGTAAGTGGGGAAAATGAATTATTTTTTATATGCTGTATATTCTCAAAGTTTTATCTGTACCTTTCAAAATCATGTATTATTAGGGGCTGTATCATTAGTTGCTAATTATTAGCTGTGGTAGTTAGTTTTTAATTCTCTTTAACTGAGTAGATGTTTCGAGGCCCAGAGCCTGCAGTGCTGACAAAGCTGATGGAAGACTTTATCTTTGAGTCATCTTTATGTAAGTAGCCTGTGATTTTCTGTTTCTTTTTTAAGAGCAGAATTCAGTTGTTTATATCCTGGCTCACTCAGATCGGCCAAAGGAAATAGGCCAAAGAAATACCCACAATTACTAAAGTGGTGATTTAGGACTGTTAAATCTATTCAAGTGTGGTTGAAAGATTTTAACATTATAGCTTTCTCTTCTGATCTGCATTTCCTCCATCCCCCAAACCCATAGTTCAGGTTCCTATCAATATTTTCCTCCACACCAGCTGTATCTGCAGCTCTGCACTGTCAATACCGACCAAGAGGGCTTACAGTTGTTTCCTCCCAAGTGTGTCTGCTTCTTAAAGTGGCCTGAGAATTATGCAACCTATAATAGCAGTTCTGGACGTTGAAAAGAGAGTTGTATACCCATAATGACTCCAGCTCCAGCTATCCTGCAAATGATTAGAATATGAAACATCTCTGCAATCAGCTTTCGGTTACCATCGACTCTGCTTGTTTCAGAAGCTGACTAGACAGTAGAGCATCGCAGTGATGGTGGAACTCATCTGGGCAATCCTAAAGATTAGGGATGTATTCATCAAAGTAAGAGCAAAGCATGCTGGAGAAAACAGCTTGAATGATAAGCCCACAGTAAACGCAGGCTGTCAGAGCTAAGAAGGGGACACAAGAAATAATGGCCTTAGAATTTTTTAGCATTCTAACTCTTGAGCCATTACACATTGTGGTCAATTATCTCCCAAAGCAACCCCTGTAATGAAATCCTCTAGTGAAATTCTGCCTGCCCGGTTTCATTTTCAGCAGGCAGACTAGCTCATTTTAGAAACCCTTGGCCCCCAGGATGCTCAGTACTAAAACACCATTAAAAACATTTAGTAATATAAAATATTAAAAGCAGCAATCACTCTCCTGTCTCATTGTTATTACAATAATCCCTTTCATAATGGGAGATTATCTAGCTTGACTGCCATTAAGCTTCCTTTATTGAGAGCTCATAATTCATTCTGTCATCAATTTTCTCTCAGGATTGCTTGTAATAATACTAGTTTGAACCCTGCATCAGCTATTTCGTAGCACTTTACCAACAATTATTAATTAAGCCTCACAGAATCCCAGTTTGCTGCCCTCCTACTGTGAGATGATTGGCCTAGATGTGTTATATGTACCCACATCATCTACTTGAAGCACAGCTGTGTCATGGTCTATCAATTTGCATTAGAACTGGCAATTGTGAGGACTAACTGTTGCTTAAGAATCTCCCGAGGTATATTGCTGAACCTTGGATTTTCCATTTGTGTTGATACCATATGAAAACCCTCCTGTCATTAGGCCCATCCCATTTCGTTATGTTTTTTAGTTGGAAAAATACAATAGGGTTTGGAATGACTAAGAGGAGATTCTTGCAAGTAATGTGGCATATTATTAGCCCAGTCATAAATATGGTTCTTATTAATAACAATATGCCAAAGAAAACATCTATTGCAACATGATCCACATTGTTTGCTCCATCTGGTCTGAGCATATGTACATAAGCAAATCTGAGCATCTTTGGGTAAAAGTGCATAGGGACAATTAGGCTATTGAAAAGCGTGGATGGACTTTTGTTATCTAAAAACTCCTAACTACACTACCTTCCCTATTCCATTTTATTAAATAGAAAATTCAGCGCTACCTACAATGCTTGTCTTTTATTGGTGAACCAATGTAGCGATAAAAGAATATTAAACTGCAAAGATGAAGAAAAAAAATGGCACATGGGAGAGGCAGTCAAAATTAAATGGAAGTAACCATGTACAAATGAATAATTTTAAATCAGCTCTATACTTTCTAATTTATGGTGCTATAATAGAAAACCTATCATGGGTAGGAAGCCAGAAGATTGATGTGACACATGTCTGAATGCAGTTTTACTAGAAATAATAGAATTTTAGAAGAGAAATGTCTTCATTATGTCACAGTTAAATAAAGTCTAGAATTTGCCTTCTCAAAAGAAAATATGCTGTTTGTTTCTAATATTCCAACATTAAACAGGTACCTGATAAACACAAGTCTGCATAGTTTCTAATTTAATACTCGGCATTTTGTCAATTCTTCATATTATGGGAGAAATAGAAATGGCCAATAAATAATGGCTGTTTGTCAAATTCTTTATTTTCTTTTACCTTGACCCTAGTTCTAGAGGGTAATATTTCTGAAGAAGGACTGCAATCAATTTCTCATTTGAAGAACAATGAAATGGTTCGTATGAAGTTGTTCAGTGTAGGACTGGTGCATCATGGAAATTCAGCTTTGTGGTATGTCACTAAAATGAGGACCTTGTCTCAGTGGGCTTCACATCTTTGATTAGCAGTAATGTGTTTGGAGACTTAGCAAAAAATTTTATCAGAAATGTTCATTTACTGAACCCCATGATTTAGAAAATGATTTTGATGGAAAAAATTCAATAAATTTTTTGATAAAAATGTTGATAAAAAAAATCTAAAAATGTGGACTATTTAGTGAAAAGCAGAAAATAGATTTCATTTTGAACCTTGTGAAATAGAAATAAGTTTGAAATTTTAATTTTTTTATTAAATAACTTTTCTGTTTTTTAACCATGTAAGCCATACATCTGCACATGCATTTAGCAAAATTACAGTTATACATCTGATTAGCCAGCTGTAGCACACTTTCCCAAATCCACAACTGCAGGACATGGAATGCACAAATGTGCATGCCTTGTGCATATGCATGTTTTGCACACTGAACTCTGGCCTCCAGTTCTAAGACAATTTGGCTGCTGTGTCAGTTTGCATGGTGGTTAAAGCTGATGGTCTGGCAGTCCCTTCTCACCAATTTATTCCCAACCATCTCACTTATTATCTGTATCATCTTGGGCAATTAACTTAGCCACCTTGCGCCTCCATTTTCTCATCTGTATAATGGACATATTTGTAGTTTATACACACACACTATATATATAGTTCCCTTGAAGGGATGTTGTGAGGCTTAAATAAGGCTATTTTAAGCTTATGGAAATGCAGCAACCCCAGGGAATAAATCTGTAACTGATGAACAGATTATTTCTGTGTTTATGTGACTTAAAATGCTTTTTTGATTTCTATACTAAAGCTTCCATATCAGTGCAAAGCATTATTACTCAATATTACATATTCATATTCATGCCAAACAAGTTTTTGGCTGTTTGTACCTCAATCTGCCATCTATGTGTCAGACAGCTGCCTCTTTTCTGTGCACTTAACACAAACAAAAAATAATACAGTGGGGCACATGCAATTTTACCTGACCTGGAAAAGACTGAGATGAACTTCAAACTATCCCTCCCCCTCCCACCCCGCAACCTCCTGAGCCAGACCTTCTAATGCTGAGGGAGAGAGGGAGAGAGAGAGAGACTCATCTTTCTGACTGGGCATCTAACTTTTATAAAATGAGTTCCAGTGTGATGCTACTTATCAAGAGTGAGATCCACAAAACAATAAAGGGACCTAAGTCCCTGTGTGCAGCACCAGTTCAATTCCTCTTGGAAGCAACTGTGATACTGGCAGACCCGGTGGTGCCAGCTCATGGCAAAGTGCCCATGTCTCAACTGAAACTAACAAGTACATAGCTGGAATCAGTCTGACTTACCTGTTAGTTTTGTTCAAATAAATAGCAGAATTATAAGAATATGTTTGGTGTTTAGACTTTATTGAATGCTTATGACTTGCTGAGTGCATTAATCTCACTTTAATATCTGTATCTGATATTGTAAGGTAGTATTTGAGTAGTTGTATTGTGAGCTTCAGCAACTTTGTAAATCATGAAACAGGAGAGACATTAACTAGTGAGAAGTGCTGATCTCCAACAAAAGGTGTTTTATCCTGCCCAACA
Source organism: Malaclemys terrapin pileata (assembly GCF_027887155.1). Taxonomy (NCBI): domain Eukaryota; kingdom Metazoa; phylum Chordata; order Testudines; family Emydidae; genus Malaclemys; species Malaclemys terrapin. The sequence goes on from NC_071509.1 coordinate 99,315,311, forward strand.
GGAAAGATCCATCAATACCCGATGGACTATTGTGGGATGTTAAAGAGGACAAAAAGTGTTGGTTGTTCTGCCCTCCCCCTTCCTGTGAAGATGAGTCATGCAAGTGGATTCCTCCTGTCAACTGAGTTTTTGCCAATCAGACCACAAGGGAGGAGGGGAATTAAAAACCCCTAACAAGATGAAACTGTATATCTATGCTGCTTGGACTCAGAACACAAGGTTTACTAGCCATAAGCAAGCTATGCTTAGCTTGGGTTAGCCTAAAGGTCATACAGAGCTTGCTTATTATAGAAGCTTCTATTTTTGAAACTTAAGATTGTAACTCATTTGTGCATATATGTTTACCAACTTTAACTTTGTAAATAACTCTCTAATTTCCTTTTCTGATTTAATAAATCTTTATATAGTTCATCATAGGATTGGTTACAAGCTTTGTTGTTGGTGTAAAATCTAATATGCAATTGACCTGGGGTAAGTGTCTGGTCCTTTGGAACTGGGAGTAACCTGAATATTACTGTAATTCTTGGTGTAAGGGACTATCACAAAGGTATGCTCATTGGGGTGGCAAGATAGATCGGAGTACCCAAGAGACTCCATGTTTAGGCTGTTATAGTACCTGAGGAGTTTTCACTTGATAATTGGTTGGTGAAATCTAAGTATAGAACTCACAACCAATTTGGGGTTAGTGGTCTACTTCCTAGCAGTCTGCTCTGGGGTTTCTACTCATCCTTTTGTTTAACTGCAGGCAGCTTTACAGACAACAGTGAACTATTCTCACTATCTCTCTCTCTTTGACCAAATGACTATTTGAGTTTTTATCCACAGTGGAGCAGTCCTTTGGGCATGGGGGTGGGCAAAGAGAGAGAGAGAGAAAGATACTATGACTCTGTAGTCCAGCGATGGGACACCCACCTGGATCAGAGATCCCAGATCCAGTCACTCCATTATTTATTCACAGTGGAACAGCTTCATCAGGAGAGATTGAGACAGCCTCACATCAGCCTATCCCACAGCTCAGTGACTAGGACACTTTCCTTTTGCCCCTTCTTCTGGGGGAGGGGAGAACTGAACCTGGGTCTCCCACATTCCAGTTATAAGGTGAGCATCATCATCACCACCTGCATCTCTTCCTCCTCCTTCTGCTACTGTTTTAGGTGTCTGCCTCACTCCACACAATTCATTCCCTCAAAGAGCAGCTTCATCACCTAAGCTGTCTGACTCCCAGTGGTGGGTTCCCCCTTGTGGATCACAAACCAAAATAGGTGCCTAACTCAGTGAGAGGGGTGGGGTGTCACACATCCCCCTGTTGTAGGTATCGCCCATTGGCTAGCTTAGGCAGCTTTGCCCCTAGCCTGATAGCATTTGTACCTTGCATTCTAAGGCGCCTCACCCTCCCTATTCAGGAGCCTAGGCATCTAACTCAGGGTTCGCCTGGCACAGAGTTGTTCCCGTGGTTTTCTAGGCACCTTCATTTTAGGCACAGTGACAATCATCATTGCAATGCCTAAATCCTTTAATGGATTCCACCCCAGGAGCTCACCCATTTGTGCTCGTCTTAGCTGCTTCAGAATGACTCCCTATATAGCTCTATAGCTCTAAGAACTGGCACTGTTTTCATCTTGAGTTATAGGATCATTTCTTTTAAGTAAATGTAAGGGAATTCAGTCTCTGGGCTAAATATCTATCCTCTTCCAAGAAGCTGACAAACTCTAGTTTATTATGTGTAATAATTATTTGAAAGAGTTGAAGTTCATTGAAAGAGTAAAAACCTACTTCCTTCTTAAGACCACAGTTTATATTTGAACTCTATGGTCCCCAAGTTTAAAGATGGCATTCAGCCATCTAACTCCTTGTCCTCCAGCATAACTCAATAACCTCATTGCAATGATTTCTGCATCTGAACAGATAACATAGAGAAGAGAGAATAATTTGACCTTGCGGAGCTAACAATATTAAAGGAAAACTTCAGTGTTCCCTCCTCACATTGCTTGCTTCTGTCAGAACAAAACCAGTGGGTCTGATTCTTCTCTCACGTAAAAAAAATCAGAAGTAAGTCTATTGAAGTCAGTGGAGTTAGAGGAGAATAAGGGACATTATTCAGTGAATCTTATGTTAAGAAATCACTCAAGGGCTCATGAAAACTGATTATGTAACCGTGGTGATCTTCTAATAATGATAAAAAGAATTGTATTCAGGGCATTTTGCTGTGATCTCTAAAGACAAGAGTTTGCCTAATAGGGATGATTTCTTGGGACAATTTTACTGTGTGCTCTAGACATTACAATTACAGGGCACATGTCCCCTGAGTATTAGAGATGATCTTGAATAGTGAGGTTAAGATCTGGATCCAGATCCTAATTGTTCCCAAATTTGCTTGTCTATATGGTGAGTTTAAGATGAATGCTCTAGTTTACACCAATCTCTAGTAATGATGGGCTAGCTGAAGGATGATTTTGCTTTAATAAATAAAGTTATTTGTGCCATTTTCAAAGCTGAAAGTTGCAGAACTATTTTTTTTTTTTTTTTTTTTTTTGCTTACTTGGTGTTACTCGGTGCTCTTCAGGAAGATGTGCTGTAACTGTCATTAGAAAGAATTTATTTTTGCAAGTTTATTTTCTTCTTCATGTGAACCCCTAATTCTCATTGACATTAATGGGAATTATGCATCCATGGAGAGGATACAGATTAGTGTTCAGATGATTCTTTGGCATATGTAAATAAAGTGAAACCAAAAATATAAAGCAAAACAAACAAACAAAAAACTGGTTTAGCATATTTAAACACCTGCCCCATAGCTACAGGTAAGATAAGAACTCATCCTCTCATATATTCAGTTCTCTCTCTTACAGTTCACATTGAGTGAGGGAAGCTAAATTACCCATTAAGGACTGTGATCAACGGATACATTCCACAAGATAGTAAAGTGTAGTCTATAGTGAGAGAAGTAGTGAGTAAAAAGTCAATTGAGTGGGAATGTAATTATCTGCTGAATTATATAGTGCTTTTTCCAAGCCTCAAATCATTTTATGGAATTACAAACTAAACACATGAAAGAAGCACTTAGCTGCATGCCAGTGGTGGATGAAGTTAGCTCAGGATTGGAAGGCACCTCTGATAAAATGGTGGAATTCTCTTAATCTTCAGATTGCTGGCTGAGGGGAAGTACAGCCTTGGACATCATTTCACTTCTTGTGAGGAAAACACATGTGTATAGGAACTGAGCTTTTTCAAGTATTAGATTGACATTCCAAAGGAGGAGGGGACTGTTTGGACTAGCCCATATTTGATTAGAACTAGCTGTGTGGAGACCAGTGGGCTGAATAATTAACAGGTGAAAGAAATTTGTTTATTTAGTTATCTGAACTGTTCAAAAACAAAATATCCTTCCCACTTGACAGTTGCACATGTCTGAACTGTTAAAGAACAAACTACATTCCTGGGGAAATCTTTTAAATTACTGATTAAAAGAAATGTAGGTATAAACTACCTATAGAATCCATCTGTAATTTCTCCTGCACCAGTGTGACAAGAATTTGGGTATTTACATAATTGAAAATCTGAACTTCCTATATTCCACAAGTGGGGGATGTCAGAAAGTATTTTTCTCATAAATGAATGGCTTGAGAACTCTTATGGTACAACATTTGTAGGTTTCAGTGTGCCTGGTTAGGGACAGTCTGACTCCAGAAACTAAAAGTGAAACTGTGAACCTAGTTGAGTTTAAATAAAAATGGCAAGTCTTACTAATAGTCACAACCCTCTTCCTGCCTCAGACAGAGGCTCACGTGAACCTGGGGATACTCGGATTCAGGCCAAACCTAAAACTAGGCCTGTTGTCAGGTTTCAGCCACAATTCTCACACAGCTTTACTGTCTGGAAGTGAGTGAGTATGGGGGAGGAAGAGGCATGACCGGTGATTGACCTGGATCTGTGACAGAAGATGGTGGGTAATATTTTTGAAAGCCTCATAAGACCCACATTTACAAAGGCATTCAGGGACTTCAAGATGCAGATAGGTGCTTTTGGCAGTCCCACTGGACACCTAACCAAGCACATTCAAGTATCATTGACTTTCAATGGAATTTAGGCTCCTAAGGGCCTAAATCACTTTTGAAAATGGGACAAAGACTCCTATGTCACCTAAGGCTAGATCCACAAAAGGGCTTGGGTCTTGCAGTGCCTAACATTGAGGCACCCTTCCACCTAGTGAAATCCTCAGCCTGAGTTAGGCTCCCTGGGTCCCTGTGAAATGCATGGCAAGAGTTAGGCAGCTAAGTAATGGATCTTCAGAAACCCACAAGCTGAGAAGGAAGCCAACTAAGCCAGCCAGTAATGAAATGCAGAGGAACAAGACAGGTCAGATTCAAAGGTACTTAGGTGTATAACTCCTACTGATCTGGGCTGCAGGCACCTATTTCTGCTTGGGATTCTCAGCTGTAAACAGGCTCCTGAAGTTGTCTAAGCCAGGTTAGTGCTCTCTTGTGGAAAAAGAACAAGAGAGAGACCAAGAGCCCAGTGGTTAGGGCACTCACCTGAAGGCCCAGATTTAAATCCCTGCTCTGCCTGGCACTCAAACCCACATCTTCCTTTCCCAGGAAAGTGGCCTAACCACTAGGCCATTGGGTAATCTGAAGTAAGGCACTCTCAAATTGGATTTGTCCAATTTTATATATAGAGCGAGACTGTAGGTTGGCAATTACAGCATTCACCTGAGACACTGGAGAGTCCTGTTCAAGTCACTGCACCAATGAATATTGAATAATAAGGGCCTGATTATCTGAGCAGCTGAGTAGCTATGGTTCTCATTGAATTCAGGTAGAAGCATGCATGCCTAATTCTTTTGAAAGTCATGCCCACCACATATAATATTTACCACTATATGTACATGGGCAGCCAGATGCCAAAATGATTGTTCTCTGCCCAAAAGCTGGGGGACAAAGAGTGAGGCGCATGATTAGGTCTACAAGAAGCTGAAAATCCCAAAGCATCAGAGGCTGCAGGGTGGAGGATGAGTGGAGGCACAGTATAGATGCAGAAGGCAAGAGTCGCTGAGCCAGTGCACAACTTGAAATATAAGGCAGAGGTCAAACAAATAGCAGTATTTTGGTTTAGCTATGACAGCTGTAGAGGGTATAAGGAAAAAAGAAGTGCTCATGTACCAGCAGAGGTGTTTATTCTGTAGAAGTGAGAAGAACTAAGAAGGTGTGTACACAATTACTTAAAACAATTTCAACAAATACAGATTTTCTCCCTGCCCCAAACAAAAATACTTTGTGATCAAAATTTATTTTGCTTTTTCCCAAACCTCAAGCATATATCAGAGTTAAACTGAATGTGCTGTTGTCAGATAGAAAAAGAAACCAAAAAAAAAAACCCCATAGGCAAGGCCATTAGCTTTTTGCCCATGTCTCAGGTCTTTGACTAGGACTTTTTAAAAAAATATTTCCAAATGATGCTGATTATGTTTTATAAAAAGTATCCAGTCACTGGAACACTGAACACTTAAGAATCTCTGTTGTTTGCAAATCCTTATTTTCTGCTAGCTTTTCCAGATATGATAGTGATGGGGGATCCAATCTGTAGATAGGTCCACACTTTAGCAGTCGCATTAAAAGGATACTCTGGAAGAAAAGAGAATATTAAAAAAAGGTAAGAATTGTTTCATTTACAGGGAAAATTCGTCCTCTGAGAATATGTCTTTAAGATAATGTTGGAGGGCCTATTTGCCTTTGGTTTATATTGCAATACACGTGATAAGAAGTATTTATTTTAAAAGGTAGGTTTTATTATGTGATACTTGTGAGAATGGACATATTCTGAAAGTTGTATGGAATTTCAACTCTTTGGGAAGTCCTCAGTGAAGATGAGTATGCAGTGGTTGCAAAGAGACTATGCTACCATCTTCATGTTGGAAGGGGTTCATCCAGAAAATGGCTAAAATGATACTTGTGGGGATGGTGTGGAGGAGCTTTACTGATCTATCTGTGCTAGTTCTGTGGCTCTTCAATTGAATGGGCTTTTCAGCACTTTTCGTAAGAATTATTCACTCAAAATTGAGTACAAATAAGAACAAAAAGAGGATGCAGGGATATAATTTGATACTGCAAAGCATTCTTTATTTCTGTTTTCAAATCATATCCCTAAAGTAGCTCGAGCACTGGCCTGCTAAACCCAGGGTTGTGAATTCAATCCTTGAGGGGGCCATTTAGGGATCTGGGGCAAAAATCTGTCTGGGGATTGCTCTAGATGACCTCCTGAGGTCCCTTCCAACCCTGATATTCTATGATAACATCACAAAATCAGTGTTCTCATTGTTTTTACTATATACACTTTTCCTTCCCCCAAGAGTTTATAATTCAGCCATTTTAATTTGTTCTGGGGAAAGTTGGCAAACTGATTCCATATCTTGGAGGGAATTTGTCTGATGCGGGGTGGGCTGGGGGGTGGGAGGCTAAAAGCAGTTAAGCTGGAAATTTTTTATTTTAGACTTTGAGAGGTCAAAACATAATTTGAAAGTTTACAGATGCTATTCTGATTGCCTCTAGCTAAAAGACAACCATGATTACTTACATTGTTGTTTTTTGTAAATAAACACTGAGACTCTGCTCTGGTAATCTGCTATGCTATCATAGATTCTGGCACATGTGTTGATCCATGCTGGATTTTACCTGTTAAAGGCAGACATTCTAGAGCAGGCATGGAAGGATACGGATGCAGTAAGGGGGAGGATGTAAAGGAGGTATAATCCTACAAAAAGCTCTACCTGGGTAAACTCCATGTACAATTGACTTCAGTGAGACTCTGCACAGACGCAGGAGTCAGCCTGGCCGGGTATGTAATTCATAAAACAGAAAGTCAGTCCACGATTTCCCCCATCCCCCAAAACTCCAGCTTTCCTTGTTATTAACAACATATTTGGCTTGCTCTTTATTCTTGTTATATTTATTTAATTGGTTTTTCAGATGCCCATCAGTTACATAGTCAGTGATGTCAAAAGCATAATTTCATGAATTGCTAAAAGGGAAAAAAAGTCAAGATTATTTACAGCCAGCGTACAAAGACCCTTCTACAATAAAGTTGTTCTGGACAAAGGCTGTGCTGATGGGTCATGTTACAGGCAGAAGAAATTAGACCCTAACATGCTGTTATTTTATATTCAAATTGTATGCTACACCTAACAAAACCACATCAAGTCTCAGTTTATCAATGAGAACATGGAATATCTTGATAGCATGGCATTTATCCAAACATAAGTAACAAGGAGGCACAAAAAACAGAAGTGATGTGAAACGCTCCTCTGGAATGGATATTAAAGACATAATAGGATGGCAGAAAAGGAGATTTAAAAAGATACTTCAGTATTTTTCTTACATGAAAAGCTAGTTTCCACCCTTCCCAAAAGGGAGTGCAACAGATTAAGACATCTGCTGTATTCCTTTAAAAGCTCCCAAAACAACATTTGGTGTTTCCTGAGCTTTTCATTTCAAAAGAATACAAAGTTATCTTTTAATTACTGATGAGTTGCTGCAGATGCAATTTAGCACTTAAATATGTTCTATCAGATTATGGGTTGGCTGGATAGTCTTTGGAATTACTCCCGTTCCCCACTGCAACCTTTCACCGGTTTGTCCAAAAAAGTTTTACCACACCAGTTTTCTTCAACATCGTTAACCCTAAATATTCAAAAATCACGAGTCAGGAGCCTCCAAAAATCATGAGTTTGGCTCAAAAGTATTTTTTCCAGAATAATAAACCTGTGATTCTTTATTTACTTTCTGTCTTCTGAGCCTTAGGGTGCATTTGAGTCGTGTTTTCAATTTTTTCCTTGCAACCATAAAAGCTAGAAACTTACTTTGTTAATAAAAGAAAGCTGAAATTCTCATGTAATTTCTAATTGCCAGCAGCTGGGGCGTTAAGGAAAACTCCAACTATTGTGAGATTCACAATAGCACAATATTTGGCAACACTGTTTTTTCCTCTCTCATTCCCATTTTCCTTTTTTGGGGGGGTGGGGGGACGACTTTAGAATTTTGATGTGGCCAATGTGGTTTTATTATTTAGACATGAGTTAGGTCCCATTAACATCACACAGTTACAGGGACACGGTGTTGCCAACTCTTGCAATGATTCTGCAACTCCTATGACTTTCACCACCAGAAGTGCATGATTTTTGACTGAGCTAGAACTGATACTTCATTTCTGGTTTCAGCCATTCAAGTGAGTGAGTCTGTAGCTGGCATTGGGCTGCAATTCCAAATGCTGCCAGAAAAGGACAATGGGTTGTGCTGAAAAGTGAATTATTGAAGAGAAGGGCGGTTACTAGGGGAGTTCCTGCAGGATTGGTCTTGGGACCAATTGTATTCAGTATTTTTATTAGTGACCTTAGCACAAAAAGTAGAAGTGTTCTAATGAAATTTGCTGAAGATACAAAGTTAGGCAGCATTGTCAATACAAAGGAGGACTGGAATAATCTACAGGAAGATTTGGATGACCCTGAAGGCTGAAGTGACAGAAATGGGATGAAATTCAGTACAGACGCTCCTGGACTTACGCAAGTGTTCCGTTCCGGAACACCTTGTGTAGCTTGAATTTTGCATAAGTCAGAAACATATACCCGACCATTGTGCAAAAAACCCCAAACTATTTCTAGCTTACGGATCTTTTTCCGTAAGTGCAGATTTGCATAAATCAGGTTTGCGTAACCCGGGGGGCGTCTGTAATACAAAATGAAAAGTCATGAATTTGGCGTATAATAAGAATTTCTGTTACAAGCTGGGAGTTAATCAGTTGGATGCAAAAGAAGGAGAAAGACCTTGGTGTTTGGGTCAATCACAGGACATCTATGAGCCACCAATGTGTTGTGGCTGTGAAAAAGGCAAATGTGATTCTAGGATTTATCAAACGAGGCAATTCCAGTAGAGAGAGAAGTGTTAATGCTATTGTACAAGGAACTGGTCAGATCTCATTTGGAATATTGAGTACAGTTCTTGTCACTGATGTTAAAGAAAGATAAATTTAAACCAGAACAGATGCAAAGAAGAGCTACTAGGATGATCAGGGGAATGTAGGCCCTATCTATGAAAGGAGACTGGAAAAGCATGACTTGTTTAGTATAGCAAAATGAAAGCTGAGAGCAGATATGATTGTCCTCTGTAAATAGTTTAGGCAGGGCTGTAACCAGGTCAGGGTGAGCAGGGCAGCTGCCAAGGGTGCAAAGCCACAGGGGCAGAAAAATGGGGTGGAGAAATGCCAAAAAAACCCCACAAAAACCCCAGCAGTGGGGTACAAATATACTTGCTCTTCCTGGGCACTAAAATGTCCAGTTACAGCTATGAGATTAGGAGGGTAAATACCAGGGAGGGTGAAGAGCTATTTAAGCTCAAGGACAATGTTGGCTCAAGAACAAATGAATATAAACTGGCAAAGAACAAATTCCAGCTGGAAATTAAAAGAAGATTTCTAACTATCAGAGGGGTGAGGTTCTGGAAAAGCTTCCCAATAGGAATTGTGGGGGCAAACAACTGACTTAGCTTTGAGAAAGACCTGGACAAATTAATGAGTACAAATATATGATTGGGTTGCTTGTGGTGGTAGGGGGCAGGGCTCAACAAGCCTGAGTCCTGGCTTGACAAAGCCCTGGCTGGATGATTTAATTGGGGTTGGTCCTGGTTTGAGCAGGGGATTGGACTAGATGACCTCCTAAAGTCTCTTCCAACCCTAATCTTTTATGATTCTATGAGTCTCACTTCCAGTTTATATTTTTTGTTCCTAAAAGATCATGCTTCAGGGTTCTTGCTGGCCACCTGCAGGGGTCAGGCGGGGATTTCTCCCTCCCCCAATGTATTCTGGGAGTTTTTTTTATCTCCTTCCTCTGGAGCATCAGGGATGGCCATGGCTGGAGATGGGCCATTGGACAGGGAGGGCCAGGGCTCTGAGGTGGCACTGAGCATTTCTCTCTCTGTTTTTTGCTTACGTGCTCAGAATCTAACCGACTGCCATCTGTGGCATCTGGAAGGAATTTCCCCCAAATCAGATTGGAAGTAACCCTAGGTGTTTTCACCTTCCTCTGCAGCATGTGAGTATGGGTCACTTGCCAGGTTTACATGGGTATATCTTAATTATTTCCTTGCTGTTGCAGGGGCCCCAACTACCATTGCACCTTGGTTCCTTCTATTGTCTGCCTGTGGCAAATAACAGGCTCGTTGCCTATGGGTTGTAATACTTTGGTCTAATTTCAGTGATTGGGATTAGTGTGCGGATGCTGGTGTTGGTGGCCTATGCTATACAGGCAGTCAGACTAGATGGTGGTCCCTTCTGGCCTTAAACTCTATTACTCTGAAAGCATGGTTGGTCCCCCCACAACTCTCACTCCAGCCTGACTGCACTATCTCCTCCATTTCATACACACATCTTCTGCTTCTGGGCTCCTTCTATGGAAGCTGGAGGCAGGGATAGTGCCTGGGGGGCGGGGGAGGGGAGAAGAGGGAGATAGGCAGTGGGCAGGAATATGAGGCACATCCAGTGTCCTAAGTAGACAGGGACTGTATCCAAGGAGGAGGGGAAAAAAAACTGGACAGGGACAGTGTGGCTACTTATATAGATAGATAGAGTATATGGATGTGCAAAAATAAGAAAACATCACAACATGTATGTAATACTGTGGATATAATTCCCTATTAAGTTCTATTGGCTGGTTTAAAAAAAATCTACAGAATGGAGATTTTTTTGTGATAGCCTATAGGTTTGTAAAGTAATTTTTATAGAACCCAGATTAATTTATTGTTTAATTCCTATTAAGTTCTATAGGCCTTTTTGACAAGGGTTTAAGGCTATGATACTAGAACAGTAGAAACCCAGTCTCTCGTATTTTAAAGGCTTCAGAGTAAAAACTATTTGCTCCCAAGCCTGACCATGAAATTGTCAGAATTAAGCCATTGTCTGTGTGAAGTTCACTGAGCTAATGGTCTGCTTAGATTTTGACCTTTCTGATGATTGTTTTATGAGTCCCAATGACATTATGGCAAACTAATCAGATTTCACATCCCAAACACAAGCACCATAGGAACTAGATAAGCATGATGAAAATCTTATAAAGGGGGGGCAAAACAAGGTAAGAATGTCAGTTCAGTGAAAGGCACAGTTTTCAATTGGCTGGCTTCATTGACTGGTTCACTGCTTGAGTGGCTAACAGGAGAGCTGCACTTCCACAATTCACACACAGCTTCCATAGACCAGGGTACATCTTGTTTGAGAGAAAGATGTAAGAAAAGAAATCCCACAGACCATTGGCCAAATAGTCCATGGAGTTATGCCATAAAGGAATTTAGCCCACTGTGAAAAAAACAAGCTACTTTTTATAAGGAAAGCAACAGGGCAGCATTGTTAGTTATAGCTAAATAAACCCTAATAACTAAGGGCCCTGTTTTGCAAGGTTCTGAATGCCCCCTGATTTCCCACATTTTTCACCTTGAAGGATCAGGCCAAAAGAAGAAAATATAGAAAACTATTAATTCAACCAACCTCATAATCCACCGAGAGATGTTTCTGTCCTTTGCTTGTGTCCTGACAGGCTGTAATTTGTCATATATGATGAAGACTATCAATCATACATACAGTTTCTGGAACTTTCTGGTAAACAGAGGGACTAGACTATGCATGAGTCCCAGGCTGGATAAAGAATAATGCCACATAGCTCTATATTGTGTCCCAGAAGCTGACAAAGGAGTTGATGCTAATAGCTGTCAGTGCGTGCATATATAAACAGTTTTATATTTGTATTTAATTTTGAGACAGTTATTCATGAGGTCCTCTACTGACAATCACAAGTGAATCAGGGAAGCGAGGGGTTTTATGGTGCCGGTAACTGTCATTAGACTTTGGTCCTCTGAACATCAGTGCTATCTCACTTTCTGAAGCTCCTGTCTCAGCCAGTATGGCAAGGGTTGTCCCAATCTGTGCAGTAGTTTGGACAGTTCCACATTGTGATCTCTGTAGTAGCTTGAAAGAAAAGCTCTAGACTGAGGGAAAAGGGGAAAAAGGAACAAAGACAATTTACATTAAAAATTGGCACCCCAGTGGGGAACAATCTTGCTAAAAAAAACAAAACCAGGTAAAATTCTTAAAGGGACAGTGTCCACATTTTTATGACCCACAATTTCAGTTCTCTTAGTATCATTGTGACAGGAAAATTTCCTGGACAAACCTTATTAACCTTATTAAGTTCAACCTTATTAAACTGAATTCAATACCTTTTGGATCCACTGTATTAAAATGCATTTGTTTAGGTTATTGTAGGATTGTATGTAACTTTTCTAGGAGACTGACTAATGTAAATCTTGGAGAAAGTTAGAAATGTCAAAGAACTGTTTGGGACAATATGTATGAAATGGATTTCGTAGGAGGTACTTGGGAGCCTCCGGAAACTATGCCCTATGGAGAAAAACCCTTTGTTTATTGGTTAACTGCTCCTTGAAACTCTGGATGAAAGACCCCTGAACTGTATAAAAGATGGACCAAACTCTTCACGGGTGTGTTAGTTTTAAGCTCAGGCTGTTATGTGACCATAGAAGAGGCTCCTCTGTGGGGTTTGAAGGACTAGCCACCTGCCACAGCCAGTGCTGGAGTTGGGATGATCACCAGTAAGCTTATTAGCATGAGTGTAGGTTTTTTTAATTGTATTTACATATGTTTTCACTTTACAATAAATAAACTTGCACCGAAAGAGCTGTGTAGTAGCTTTACTGTGAGCAGTTACACTGTTAGTCTCTGAAGAGAAAGCAAGCAGGTCAGCTTCCACTGTCTGAGTTTGCTGGGAGAATTCACAGCTGTGCAGCCTGGAAATGTCCCAGTCGGCAGGGACATGCATCACCACACAACGAGGCAATGACCGGGGAGCTAAAAGCCTGAGTATGAATGCATTTGCTGGACAAATACAGGTGTGGTTATCCTGAACTGTAGGTTTACAAAAAAAAAAAAAAATCTTAAAAAATGAACCATCCTTTATTCTTGAGCCCCAAGCACGATGCTGTATGAGTTTTTCACAAACTGTAACTCAGATCTCTAGAAAAGTGGTACCTCCTGATCCATTGGTGGGTATTTTCGGCCTTTGCTTTTTCCCAGGCATTTTGTCTTCCCTCCTTCCAGCAGCTGACACCAAAAGCCTTTCTGAGGGTCAAACCTAAAAAGGATAATATCTTAAGAAAGGTCTAATTATGGAGGAACCTTCAGCCATTAAATAGTCAGTTACCCAGCAACTGCCACTATGTGATATCTGAGATATTTTACTTCTTCCAAGTAGGGAGAGATACTGGTATTACAGCGTCTTGGATGGCCACAGTATGCTCAAGAACAATTTATGCAATGCGATACATGTTTGAGAACATTATCAGTTGCTTGAAGATATCCATTTCTCCAAACAGTCAACAGGAGCTCCATGTGTGATGTTTTTGGGGTATCTGTACAATGTATGAATTCTACTGACTAGATAGCCCCTATCTTAGATAGTCTCGGATAGCCCCTGTCTCAAAGCATATCCACCATTGCAGACAGAACCTACAGCAAATATACACCAGACTAAGGACAACAGGGAGTACTTAACTTTCACTACTGTGCTTTGACTGGACAATAGATATGCTAAGTGAGTTTCCATGAGCTGTTTGAAAGACACTTCCTTCTCTTGTCTCAAGGGGTCAGGAAATACAAAGAGTGGCAATTCCCTAAGTAGGACTAAGACAGCGGTGACAAAAAAAGGCATTTAAAGTGAACTCAGAGGGAAAGACTGATGGATACACAAGAAGTTTGGGCAGCAGAGGGTAAGGAGATGGACTGGCCAGAGTCAGTAGGTACGCTGGGAGAAAAGGCTCCATGTTTTTGAAAAAAGCAAGCTATGCACCACAACGAGGTTGCTGGATAGTCCCAGGTAACCTTGATCCCAGCCCAAAGAATGTGCTGGAATATTGAGGAAATGGAAGCACAGAAATGCATGTAGGATTTATGATTTTTATATAGATATATATTTCTTGTATTATTGAAGAAAGACCAATGCTGTGTTTGAATCCTGTGGAAAGACCGCATGTTATGTACTATACCTTATCATATATGTGCTGAGAGTTAAATTGTAACCCAGCACCTCACACCTTCAGGAGGTTCTGAGATAAGGCATGTTTAAGCTACAGGGGAGCTGGAAGGGTCCGGTGCCAGAGTGCCACAGTGCTGGGCAGTGAGCTACATTATCTAAACTCTCAGGAAGGTGTGTTAGACAGGGAATCTGCACCCTGAGAGTGTGCTAGGGATCTCGAGCCAATGGCAGTGAGTGACTGGATTGTAAGACTCAGGAAACTTAAAATACATGGGATCCAGAATCCATTTCCTTCACAGCAGTCTTGTGAATGGTCAAGAGGGGGCACTTGACTGGACTTGTGACACCAGGCACTTATCCAGGTCAGAACTTGGTCCACTGGAAGTGCCAGAGATTTGAAAAAAGACCTATGGACCATGTTGACTTCAGTGGAAGTCAGATCAGGTCTCCTCTGTGTGCATGCACACATCTGACAGTAGTACTTTTCTAAGGCTTGGTCTACACTAAACCCCCAAATCGAACTAAGGTACGCAACTTCAGCTATGTGAATAACGTAGCTGAAGTTCGAAGTACCTTAGTTCGAACTTACCTCGGTCCACACGCGGCAGGCAGGCTCCCCCGTCGACTCCGCGGTACTCCTCTCGCCGAGCTGGAGTACCGCAGTCGACGGCGAGCACTTCCGGGTTCGACTTATCTCGTCCAGACAAGACGCAATAAGTCGAACCCAGAAGTTCGATTGCCAGCCGCCGAACTAGCGGCTGGGTATAGACGTACCCTTAGAATATATATTTTTAGGTGTGTGTGTATTTTTGACGCAACTAAAGCAGTGTTTAGATCCTTTGGAAGAAGTGGTTGTTTTGCCATTAATGTATCACCCGGAGGGCTGGTTGCCCCATATCATTAGTTCTATATGTCACTTTTATTCCAAGACAGGCATCAGCATTAACACTGTCTCTAAACAATCTTTGCAGAAATTTGAAGTCTGATCATCATGTCTTAAAATCAAAGATATAGGAATGTTAGATTACGGCATTAACACACTAAGGAAACAAGCAAAATATGGTGTTAAGTTTTGAATTTATTGCTATGGGACTTGGCAGCATGCATAAAACATTGAAAAGGTTTGCATTTTTGCGGTTCAGCAGCTGTTTGAGAAGGATGAAGTATAATTGGCTGAAATGTAAAGTTAATTAGTTTCAGAATGTTTTGTTGCCCTGGGCCTATTCCTTAAACACCAGCGCACCTGCAATTTGCTACTGCACATATGTGAACTCATTTCAGGAGAAGGGAAGGAGGGGAGGAGGGCTTCCTTCCTCCCCTTTCCCCCCCCCCCCAGCCTATTATCCCAGGACTAATCCTTCTAGCCTAAATTGTCACAGTAATTATATCAATTAAAATTAAACAAGTCATTGATTAAATGGATATATTGATGGTAGATTCATTTCTATTTTGGACTTTTCAATCTGCTCATTGCATAGTGAAGTACTTTGGCTGGCTTGCACTAATTTCCCAAGAGAAGTAGTAATATAGTGTGCTGTGCTAAAGGAAAACTGTAGAACTATGCCCTAAACATTTCTGTCTCAGTATGAGTATATTCAACATTATGGGACAGTCCAAAATTATAGAATGAAAAAGCCAGGCAATTCAGTTAAGCTGGACGAACCCCATTGTGTTCAAGTTCTTGGGACTGTATAAAGTTGTATATTTTGTGCCCAGTATGTTATGTGATACTGTATCTGGGCACAATGGAAATACTTAAGGATACAGTGTTAGCCTTAGCTGTAACTCAAAGTTTCAAAGGAGAGCCAACAAGACCTCATATTTTATAATTTCCCCTGCCCAGCACATATCCCCCTTCCCTACCTTATCTAAGGAACTTATATGGCCTCTGTTACTGTTTAATGTATTTATCCTCATAGCACTCCTGTGAGGTATGACAGTGCTATTATACCCATTTTACAGATGGGGAATGGCAGCAGAGAAAGACCATGTGACTTTCCCAAGGTCACACTGGAAGTCTGTATCAGAGCAGAGAATTGGACTGGGTATCCTGAGTTCGGGCAAGCACCCTAACTACTTCTCCGCCACAAAAAAGCCTGCAGGGGTTGCTCCCTCATGGAAAGAGCTACAGGACTTGCCCTTCACTTAGCAACCCCCAGGGATTCACAGGAGGACAGAGGCATCTTTGCTGCTGCCCTGGCTCTGGTGTTCACGTGTTTCCCAGCTCCATGGCAGCTTAGGGTATGTTTACACAACAGCTGGGGACCAGCTTCACAGTGCAAGTAGACAGACGTGCTAGCTCTGCAAAAGCCAGCACACTAAAAATACTGTGACTGCAGCAGTGTGGACTAGTTACCCGAGTACAATCCCACCCAATCCCCTAGGTTGGTAATCTTGCCACAGGAATATGGGTGACAGCTCAAGATGAGCATCTGAATACATACCCAGCAGTTGGTTGGATTGTACTTGGGTAGATAGCATGCTAGCTTGAGCAGAGGTAGCATGTGTCTTTGAAGCACTTGGAGGAGAGGAAGGTGATCAGGAACAGTCAACATGGATTCACCAAGGGCAAGTCATGCCTGACCAACCTGATTGCCTTCTATGATGAGATAACTGGCTCTGTGGATATGGGGAAAAGTGGTGGACGTGATATATCTTGACTTTAGCAAAGCTTTTGATATGGTCTCCCACAGTATTCTTGCCAGCAAGTTAAAAAAGTATGGATTGGATGAATGGACTATAAGGTGGATGGCTAGATTGTCGTGCTCAACGGGTAGTGATCAATGGCTCGATGTGTAGTTGGCAGCCGGTATCAAGCAGAGTGCTCTAGGGGTCGGTCCTGGAGCCGGTTTTGTTCAACATCATTATTAATGATCTGGATGATTGGATAGATTACACCCTCAGTGAGTTTGTGGATGACACTAAGATGGGGGGAGAGGTATATATGCTGGGGGGTAGGGATAGGGTCCAGAGTGACCTAGACAAATTGGAGGATTGGGCCAAAAGAAATCTGATGAGGTTCAACAAGGACAAGTGCAGAGCCCTGCACTTAGGACGGAAGAATCCCATGCACTGCTACAGGCTGGGGACCAACTGGCTAAGCTGCAGTTCTACAGAAAAGGATCTGGAGATTCCTTTGAATGAAAAGTTGGATATGAGTCAGCAGTGTGCCCTTGTTGCCAAGAAGGCTAATGGCATATTGGGCTGCATTAGTAGGAGCATTGCCAGCAGATCGAGGGAAGTGATTATTCCCCTCTAGTCAGCACTGGTGAGGCCACATCTGGAGTATTGCATCCAGTTTTGGGCCCCCCACTACAGAAAGGATGTGGACAAATTGGAGACAGTACAGCGGAGGGCAATGAAAATGATTAGTGGGCTGGGGCACATGACTTATGAGGAGAGGCTGAGGGAACTGGGCTTATTTAGTCTGCAGAAGAGAAGAGTGAGGGGGGATTTGATAGCAGCCTTCAACTACCTGAAGGGGGGTTCCAAACAGGATGGAGCTCAGCTGTTCTCAGTGGTGGCAGATGACAGATCAAGGAGCAATGGTCTCAAGTTGCAGTGGGGGACATCTAGGTTGGATATTAGGAAACAGTATTTCACTAGGAGGGTGGTGAAGCATTGGAATGGGTTACCTAGGGAGCTGGTGGAATCTCCATCCTTAGAGATTCTTAAGGCCCGGCTTGACAGAGCCCTGGCTGGGATGATTTAGTTGGGGTTGGTCCTGCTTTGAGCAGGGGGTTGGACTAGATGACCTCCTGAGGTCTCTTCCAACCCTAATCTTCTATGATTCTACCCACACTGTGAACCATGCTCCCAGCTACTGTGCAGATATACCCTGCGTTTTCCTGGCCATGACAAAGCTTCACAGAGAAGATAATATATCTCCAGATTGTGTTTTTTTCTGAAAAAGCTCCATGGGACCAGAGTGGGGTCATGTTCACCTCACCAACCCTATCTACTCCCACAGGGCCACTCAGTCTTCATTCCCTCCTCCAATAAAGAATGGGTATGAGGGAAGATGGACAACCTTTTCCACAAAAAGAAGAACAGGAGTACTTGTGGCACCTTAGAGACTAACAAATTTATTAGAGCATAAGCTTTCATGGACTACAGCCCACTTCTTCGGATGCTGTAGTCCACGAAAGCTTATGCTCTAATAAATTTGTTAGTCTCTAAGGTGCCACAAGTACTCCTGTTCTTCTTTTTGCAGATACAGATTAACACGGCTGCTACTCTGAAACCTTTTCCAGTGTGGGGGAGAGGGTGATCCAGGCATACAGGATTTCTCCTATCAGCAGAGTTAATTGTAACAGAGGACTCATAGTTTGGCCTAATAGCCCATTCCTCCCTCTCTCTCTCTCTCTCTCTCTGAAGCACTGTCTGACAGGAGACTTGGAAGCAACAGTCCTTGAATCATATCTGCTCCAGTCAGGAGAGTGCTGTATAAGAATCTAGACCAAGGGTGGGCAAACTACAGCCCGCGGGCCACATCAGCCCATGGGACCATCCTGCCTGGCCCCCGAGCTCCTGGACTGGGAGGCTTGTCCCCGGCTCCTCCCCTGCTGTCCCCCACCCCCGCAACCTCAGCTTGCTCGCTCCGCTGCCGGCGCAATGCTAGTCTGGGCGGTGGGGCTGTGAATTCCTGGGGCAGCACAACTGCAGAACCGGCCTGACCCGGTCTCTGTTCTGTGTGGTGGCGGCAGCATGGCCCAGCTCCAGCCGGGTGGCGCAGCTGTAGCGCCGCCAGTCACCGGTGCTCCAGGCAGCATGGTAAGGGGGCAGGGAGCAGGAGGGTTGAATAGAGGGCAGGGGAGTTCGGGGTGTGGATGGTGGTCGGGGGGGAAAACAGGGGGTTGAATGTGGGCAGAAGTCCTGGGGGGCAGTCAGGAAGGAGGGGGGGGGTTGGATGGGGCAGCAGGGGGCAGTCAGGGGACAGGGAGAAGGGGTGGTTGGATGGGCAGGAGTCCTGGGGGGGCCATCAGGAATGAGAGGAGGGGTTGGATGAGGTGGCGTGGGTCCAGGGGCAGTCAGGGGACAGGGAGCAGGGGTGTGTAGATGGGGCAGGGATCCCAGAGGGGCCATCAGGGAATGGGGGGGTTGGATGGGGCAGGAGTCCCATGGGGGTGGGGGCAGATAGGAGGTGGGGGCCGGGCCATGACCCCCTCCCCTAACTGGCCCTCCATACAATTTACTAAACCCGATGCGGCCCTCAGACCAAAAAGTTTGCCCACCCCTGATCTAGACAGATCAGATTAGATCTGTATTAGCTCTGTGCCTGGCTTTCCCCGCTGTGAAAAGCAGCAGCTTAGTGCTGTCTGGCCATCTTTCTCCCCAACCTCTCTAGCCCCATTTTTCTCTGAGTGGGGAACACAACTACTGAGCCTCTCTGTTAACCATGTGAACACGCAATGCCCTCTTCTTTCTGCCTCAACAGTGAGGCGTGCAAAGAAAAATCAACAAAGGAACCACCAACTCAAACTGCTGCAGAGCATGTGTTGTTTGGGGAAACAATGTGTTTAATGCCCTCCCCTACCAGCCAGTTAGGGCAAGGCAGGGATATCCTGTGGCCAACAGGATGCAACTAGGAAACTGGATGGGGATGGATCTTAAAAAAAGGGGCGGGGGGGGGGGGGTGACTTGCTGAGTGAGGCTGTATTAATTTTGGAACCTCTGAGGGGTACTTGCACATGCAAATAGATATTTGCCATGGCAAATTAGGTAACCGCACACCTGGTGTGGTATTTGTCAGCAAATCTGGTAACTGCATTCAGACAAGTGTCTGAATGTCTAATTTACCTGATTTACATGGCAGACTCCTCCTTGCTCCCACAAACACTTAGCTTACCTTTTGTGATGAAGTGGAAATTTTCTGTAATATTTTTATAACTCCTATGTGAAAACTCAGTTTTCCCTGCATTTTGTATGGCTAGCTGTGGTGGGGGGAAAGGACTCCACTCTCAGGGGAGGCTGGGAGACATACGTATGAATGTCGTCTAGTTGTCTGAGCCTGAATGGGTCATTAAAAAAAGAACTGGTGGAGGTTGACTCCAAATTAATGGAAAAGCTAAGAAGACTATGGAAAACCCAATCACCAGGACATTGCCACGTAGCAACCAATGACCAACAGGGATATAGATTTTCCCAGCTCTCAGCAGGGAAGCTGAGAAA
This sequence comes from Malaclemys terrapin pileata, assembly GCF_027887155.1. Lineage (NCBI taxonomy): Eukaryota > Metazoa > Chordata > Testudines > Emydidae > Malaclemys > Malaclemys terrapin. Next base: position 99,335,559 of record NC_071509.1, read on the forward strand.
AGACCCCAGCTTGAGAACAAAGGACTGGGAAGGTGTGAAGTGGGAGGATAAGAGTTGGCTGCTGGAGGGAGTTGGGAGCTGGGGCTGACCAAGAAGGTCAGACAGAGACAGAGAGAGCTTGAAAATGGGGTTCATTACAGTTTGGCTGGATTCTGGGCTAACCAAAATGGACTTGCTCTGTGCTTTAACCTTTCTTTCTGTATACTAACTTAAGGTCTTCCTATGCTGTGTTCCAGTTGGCTAATAAACCCTACTGTTTTGTCAAAGCTGTTTGGAGTATCACTACGAATACTTGGTGAGGTGCATTAATCCCCAAAGAGTGTACAAATGTCTACCAAGAGCCTATCTCAGTTGGACTTGCTGATCAGAGCTCATGGTGTGAAGAAGTAGTGCTGAAGGCCCAGAGGTTCAGTCTAAGGAGGTAGTGAGGCCTAAGCTGTGCAGGGAGAGACAGACTCCTTGGGGGTCTGGCACACTGAAGGGGTTCCTCCGAGAAACTGTTTCAATGTAGCACTGATCCTGTGGCTTGTGACATCTTTCTTTAGCATTTTTTTACTTGAGGATCACAGAGCATATTTACAGATAGGAATTAATTCTTACAACATTAGTTTAATTTCAGTTTTTACAAATGCATCAGATAATAAAAGGAAAACTCAGGTCTGGTTTAGTAATGTATGTGAAGGATGACAGGTTAGGATTTAATTCTGCACTCAGTGCTGGATGGAGTGCTTACTAACTACTGAATGATATTTACTTCTATGCAGGGCCATAAGCAGCACTTAAGCGTTGCACAGCCCTTGTTCTTTGCACCAGGGTGAATTTTACGCTCTTGTGAGAAGCCATATTGATTTTTATGGATTACTCATGGCAATAAGCTTGTTGCCCAGTACTGTTTGCACAATTGGGTCCTTGGATTGCATTCTGACAATTTTAAAAATGTGTTTTGTATGCTTAATAAACAGCAATGACTTTGAAGGAGCCTATCCAATCGATTTTATATTGACATTCTTAACGTGAAGCTACCACATTGTTTAATGTTGTTTCCTCTTCCATGCAAGCCTATGTGTTTCCTCCACACACTTGCATTTTCAGTGTTTCTGAACTGTGATTGTATAATTTTATAGAACTGTTTACAACTCATTTTCCTGTTTAAATAAAGGCAATGGACCAACTTTATACCTGGTCTGTGACTCCACTGACTTTAGTTTAGTTACCGAAGGGAAAATTTTGTCCCCAAATATATTGAAAACATAACAAAAGGCATGTAAGATGAGCAGTGTGGCAGGTGTGAAAACATCAGGAGCTTAGCTATGTATTCAAAACTCCTGCCAGCGCTTTGTACACATAATGAACCAAGGACTTACAAAATTACATTCTAGAAAATGAAACTGTTTACCTAGGAAAAGCTATTTTGAAAAGCAATGTTTTTAAGAGACTTTTTTTTTTTAAAGAAGAAGCCTGCACAATTCTGGGCTTATACTTAGTATAAGGATCAGTATAACCCACAAAGTGTTGTTTGTTCTGGAAAAGATTGAAGAGGAACCATTGCAGTCTTACCCTCACTTAAAAGTGGAGGCAATGTGTGGGAGATGAAAACTCCCTGCTGGAGTTGTGTCATTCCTATGGTTGTATCATTCCTATGGAGACGGAAGTGTGTAGGATTTGCTTCTCCTCCCTAACTATGGACTGGACATGGATTACTACCCCAAGTCCTGCAGACATAGGAATCTGTAGGAGGCAATGACCACCCAAGCAGATGCTGAATGTTTGCACATTGGCTTTGGGGAGCCCCAGTAGCCCTTCCTCTTCCTAAGAGGCTATTGGTTTCTTGGCTCCAATACAGTGCTTGCCCCTGGGATTCAACTGTAAATGAGGTTCCCCAATGTGGAAAGAGCCAGTGTAAAAGCCTCTTGCCTATTTACTACTGGTCTGGGAGGGTTAATATCCACCCAACCCAAATTCCTGCAGAGATCCCAGAGCTGATGGGGAACTCTCTGCAGAGACTGGGAAAGGATAGGAAGATAGTTAACCACCCTTTCATGTGATCCAGGGGAAATCTATACCCTTCGGGTCTCCTACATGTGTAGATCTCAGACCTGAACTGAGCTCATTAAAGGCACCTTGGTAAGGACTTCACTGATTCATGGCTATTGAAATCAATGGAAAGTGTATCAAAGGCACACTAGACAGGGAGGATATTCCTCTGATTGCCTTTGGGCCTCACACTGGGGGATGAGCTTACACTAAATATTATAGGCTGCCTGACACTTCCCATTATAAGATCCTCTTTTCAGTTGCTTCTAACTTCGCCAAACTTTAAAGCTGAAATTTTCCCTGTTGGGTGTTTTCCTGAGGCTGAATTTTTTTGGGAAGTTTCAACAAAGCCATTTCTGAGAACAAGATTAGGGAAAATACATTACTTTACCCATGTTAAAAAAACATGACTCTTACAGTTGAAGGGAAACTCTCATGATTAAGGCTGTTAAATGATGCACTAGGTAACTGGATTCTATCACTGCCTCTGCCACAGAATTTCTGTGTAATGCTGAACAAGTCCCTTAAACCATACTTTTCACAGGTGATTATAAGTTGCGTGTTCCTCATTTTCTGGGTGCCTGACTTGAGACCCTAGTGTTTGATTTGCAGAGGTGCAGTTGCAGTTGTGAATGCTCAGAAGTCAGTGGGGGCTATGTTTTGAATAGATGAAATGCTAAGAACTCTCAAAAATCAGGCCATATGCATCTCAAATTGGGCATGCAAGATTATGTGTATTTATGACTTTGGTGTCTGTCTCAGTTTCCTATCTGCAAAATGAGGATAATATCCCATCACCTCTTAGGGCTGTTGGAAAAATAACCTGAATAATGTTTGTGAAGTATTCAAAAACTACAGCGAGGAGCACCATAGAAACAACCATGAAGAAATTAATAATTGTGTCTTCAGAGCAGAGTTTGGAGGGTATGAAGTAAATAAGTTCTGGGGCCTCACATTGAGCTATGGGTATCGGGAGAAATGGACTAGCTGTTCATTCAGTGAGCGCCATCTATCCTGTGCACTGAATGAGGCAGGGGTCCTATAGGGAAAATAGTATGTGATCATGTAATGAAAGACTGCATCAGAATGGATATACACAAGGGGGGTGATTTTTGAGTATTTGACCTGGCAACCTTAATATTCTTTTAATGTCATTTTTTGTTTGTAACTGATGATAAATTGTCCCTGGGAAGTATGGATGTACATAATCATATACAACAGAAGAGATTAAAAGTACAGACTCACGTTAGAGCTTCAGAGTAATTATAATGAGGTGAGACTCCCAGAAACTTCTGCACTTCCTCCATCACTGTAGCTGGGTCACTTCTTAGCTGCTGTCCATCAATAATTAGCAACTGTAAGGATAGATTGTCCATTTAAGACAAAAGACTCAGTTCAATAAACTAAGCTACCTCACTTCCTCTGTGACATAATTGAAGGAAAGGTGGATTTGAGGTAATATGGTATCATTAGCAGTCGTGCAATTCAGCTGTTTCTAGCCTTAATTTCTTTCAGCTCTGCATCATGCTGGAGATGTATAGTCTTGCATCTGGCAACTGAGGGAACTGCTTGAGTGCCTACCTTGTTCCCCCCAATATAGTAATTTTTGCATTCACAAGCAAAGAATAAAATCAAAATCTCAAAGATTTACAGAATACTGAGAAAAACAGATTTAAAAAAGTTTGATCAGATAAGTCAGACATACACAACATTCAAAAGCATTAAAATACACACTGACCTTTCAGCGAGATAAGCCCATAAATATCTAGTAATTAAATAGCAACCACTATGCAGATACAGTAGATTGACAGTATCTGATAATCAATTTGTAATTATTACAGTTCTTTCAAAAGTACGTTAACAAAATCTGGTCTGATGCAAAGCTACCTCAGTGCTGAACTGGACTTTGAGTCTAGCTGGTAAAGTTATATATAGAAGCTTTTGCAGTACAGAACTGTACAGATAATAACTAACTTGGATGGGTGTGTTTCATATTTATTGTGAGGGCTTATGAATTATTGACTTTTTGAGTGCACATTAGTAAGCACAATAAGTGCACTTTCTGCACGCACACTATAAAGAATGAGTTCACATTGTTGCATATCTTGTAAAATTAATCACTGCAAACACGGTGGTAGCCAATTTTACAAGAAATATGCCAATGTGCACCTGCATGCCTAACAGCAGGGTCTGCATTCGCTGTGATGAAATTAACTACTGCAGGGGGGAGAAACCTTAACATATGTCTTAGGAGCAGGAGGCTCAGCCTTAAGAACAGAGAAAGCAAACAAGTAATTGGAGTCCTGGCTCTCTTGGGGACCCAGAATCCCATGCATTTTCTGAAATTTGTGGGACAGCGTTGTGTCCCCCTCCCTTAGCAGGACCAGAGAGGGAGTAAACAACTTGCTGCAGGAAGTCCTACCTGCCATAGATCCCCCAACTTGCAGGCATATTTTTTTGGGAACTTTGCATCCCATGCAAACTCTGCTGCTCGTAGGCCGGTACTTGTTGCCTATCAAAAGAGAAGCAGGACTAAAGGGAGAAGATACAAGTCACTGAAAAACCCAGCCCTCCTCTTACTTACTAGCAATGGGACTGGTCTATTTTCCCCTTTGTAGTGCAACTTGAGACCATGCAACAGAAAAGGCCAGCCATGGACAGAAACAGATCCTATAGATCTTTTTGGCTTTCTAGCACTTAAAGAAACTCTGTGATGGAACTAGGAAGCACAGGCTGTGTCTTCTAGTTAGTCTAAGTCCTGGTCAGATGAGGCAGTCACAGGGGAGATTGCTTACTACCCTACATATACCTTTTCCTTTCATACCCATTTTTCTTTGTAGGGGCAGAAGGTATGATCAAGAGTATGGAACATCCATAAGTGTGTGTTGTGTTTTTTTTGTCAGGAAATTGGTATTCTGGGAGGGTTTTTGTAAAGATGAATTTTATCTAAGCATGTGTTTATATAGCTTTTCCTTGATTTTTTCCCCCAAATCAATGAAAAAGCATCACAAGATTGTATGCGATAATGGTACACGTTGAGATTGTTGTTCCCAAAATCAGTGAGCTTTGTGAAATGGCTAGCAGGAAATTACCTGGGAAGTGGGAAAATGAGTTAGCCATCTTTCTATATGGGTAGCGTACCACCCAGGGATCAGACATCTCTTCTGGAGAGTCCTTAACTCTGAGGGAGCCCAATGGTCTGATGTAATCACTTCATAGAAATTGAACTTCAGAGCAGCAGGGTCCTCATGAGATCGCTGGTGCTAGCATACAAAATTGAGAGACAAATAGCTGTAATTAGCTAATAAATTAAGCCATAATTGAGTAAAAAAGTGAAAACTGTAGTATTTCAGACTTCCAAACATAGTTAAGAATTTAGCAAATTGTAGCTTCACTGCTATTGTGTTAATGTAATGAAATATCCTAGATGGATAATGGTCTCATTTTCAAATGTTAGTAGTGGCTGTCATACCCTTAATAATAACATCACCACCACCACAATACACATTACCCAACCACCAACCAAAAACCTATGGCTGTTTCAATGGAAGAAGATTATCTGTGGTTCTTTCCATTCCCAGGTGTTGTGGGCTTGAGGAAGGAGAGCACTTGGTGAAATTATGTGGCCTATATTATGCAGGAGATCAGACCAAGTGATCCATTCCAGCCTTAAAAATCTAAGAATCATCTATTTTACTAAGAAGGGATATTACCCACACACTCAGATAATAGTTTGTAGAGACCAACAAGCCCATGTTAAAACCATATAGAGCCTAATTTATTGAAATATTCAGAACTGGTAGCATTTCACACATACTTTTGCAATCTCTTGGCAAAGGCATGCACCAGCTAGTGCAAGGCAGTGGAGAATCAGGCACCAGAGCTGCATATACATTAGGAACAGTTGGACCCTTAATTTGCCACAAGTGCAGCTCTACATTTTGTGGCATAGTTGCAGTTGCGGTGTAGACAGCACACAGCCTTCTACCATCTCAGACTGCAGTTTAGGGTGACCAGATAGCAAGTGTGGAAAATCGGGGGGGGGGGGGGGAGAATAGGTGCCTATGTAAGACAAAGCCCTTAATATCAGGATGGTCCCTGTAATACTGGGACGTCTGATCACCCAAGTACAGTTCTGCCAGTGTTGGGATTGATGGAGCCGCACGGATGGAAAATTACAGGTCCAAATTCTGCCAGTGTAGATGCAACCATAGGGCATGCTTCTCCACTGTCTTATGACTTGTGTAATCTTTTGTGAATGTGCTCAGGATGGGGCTGGGAGGAGTGTCAACTGGAGTAGTGAACTAAGCGCTTTATATTGTTATTTGCAAACCTTATCATAGGGTATCAGAATTTTTCTACTTCATGCCTAGTTTAACTTTATAGATGACTCTTTTGGCATTGCTCTGGCTAATTCATTTGTCTGCACAAATATGTCAAGTTGCTATATATGATGGAACCTTTTTTTGAAACACATGGGGGAGGGATAGCTCAGTGGTTTGAGCATTGGCCTGCTAAACCCAGGGTTGTGAGTTCAATGCTTGAGGGGGCCATTTAGGGATCCAGGGCAAAAATCTGTCTGGGTATTGGTCCTGCTTTGAGCAGGGAGTTGGACCAGATAACCTCCTGAGGTCCCTTCCAACCCTGACATTCTATGATTTTTTTTTTTTTTGAGCCAACCCATCTCTCCTCTGGAACATCTCCCAGGAAGGGGCGTGAATTAGTTTCCACTCACTGCTTTTGATTTCATTGCCCATTTCTCAGTGGCAAGTTCCCTACCTGATACCAGGAGTATGCCCGATCTGATGGGTCAATGAGAATGGTGATGATCTTGGCCTTGGGGACCAGGGAAGCTGCTCGTCTGGGAGCCTCCCCTGAATGGAAGTAGTTGGCACTTTTCTCAAACAGAAAGTCAGTGGTGACATTCAAAGGGGTAGGAAAGAAATCCATGTACCTGGGGAGAAGGAGACAATGATTTGAATTAAGAAAGTAATAAATTGTCTTATGCATATATTCTGCATTTCATAGCACGTGGAAATGTTAATCTTCCAACGTAATTCACAAATGGAAAAAATCAAAACTTAACTGGGAAAAAGATTCATTCTAAAGTTGTAACAGTAAAAAACACTGGCTGGGGGGGGTCAATGATGTGAACAGCTAAACACTGTGACTGTATTCGCAATGATTTCCACTAGTGATAAGGAAAGTACTAATTGTACTTATAATGAATATTCAGCAGATAACTGGAAATACTCTTTTTCCTAAGAGAGCATTTTTAACAATAAAAGCGTTGATGGATATACACATCTAAGTGCTCCTCATTTGAAGTCAAAGTGTGAACAGATTAAAGATGTGACGTGAGATTCTAGACTGTGCTTCTAGTAGGTGTTCCATGGCACCTGCTGCCCAGTGGGAGGGGAGGATAATGTGGCTTTAAGCCACCTTTGCATCCTCCCAGTTCTGTATTGCTCTGAGGAATGGAGTTGTCCCTGGCATAAATTAGACAGTCTCCGGGGGCGGGAGGGGGATGCAGTTGGGGGAGACTACTTGCGTTACAGCTATAGCAGCAGTGCTACCTGGAATCCAAGCAGTGCTACATGCTTCAGTCCCAGCTCCCTATGCCAGCCTGCATGTCTTCCTCAGTTGCTATGCTGGAGAAATTCTATCCTGGCTGCCTCTGTGCCTTTTAAAGCCCCTAGCCCTACTACAGTCCCTTTACCTGGTGTAAACAGGCCAAAGTAGGGATTATAATCTCACCGCAGACATAAAAATGCTGTAGATGGAAAAACATGGAATAAATTGTGACATGTTTGTTTTTGCACTTCTAATCAAATTTGCCGATTGTGGGCCAGTCAATGGAACTGCACTGACTAACATCAACTGAAGCGCTGGTCCTTTGTATTGTGCAGAGCAAGATGGATGTTTTAGAAACAAAGTCAATATAGAATTATCTTCTGCTTCTTGTTCCTGCAATGTGTCTATAGGTTCGTTATCCCATATATTATTTGAATGCTTCCATAGATATAGGCCATGCATCCAGATGTATATTGGGATTAACAGAATAAATATGCAACCTCCCTCACCTCTTGTTATGATACAATCTCTACATGTCTGAGATATAAACAAAAAGTACAAAAATAGACATGCATTTTACAATGAAATTCAGCTAATAAAAGGTAATATCAATAGCAATATGCTCCATTATGTAGTATGAAAAAATGCACAATGAAGTGTTTCCGTCTCCTGGGTTTTCACAACATTTTTAACCTAATAATTCAGTATTTCTGTTAAACTAAGTGTAGCCATTGTGATAATGTTGTTTTCAGTGATTTTTTTAAAATATGGCGTGTAGTCTGTTTCTATTCTTCATTGCAGTATATTATAGTTTTGTATGATTTAAACAATTCAAGAAGATTAGTCTTTTAATATACATATATGTGGCAATGTTCTTCCTACATATTAGCTTTGCTATAAGTGTGAGGACACTAGTAACTTTTGGTACATGAATCGTTACAAAATAATTTCTTTAAAGATTTAAAAACCCATGTTAAAGAGTTTGAGAGGAATGACAATCTAAAGTTCCTTATTAATGGCTCAATTCTGCCACACTTTGTTATGCTGAATAGTAATTTACTCCATAAGCAGTCTCAATGGCTAGATTATGCCACATTTACTCACGTAGAATAAGACCCTACTTTACAAGTAGTTCAATCTGAGAAAGGGCGGCACAATCTGGCCTATTAAAATGAGTATGATCATGATGAAATTGCAGAGTAAGGTATAACTCAGCATGGAAAGAAGGCATCAGAATTGGGCTCTCTATTGTATTACTTTACTAGAAACTATGACAGTTATTGTAACATCTAAATAAAATTAAGGGCAACACTTGATTAAGTGTCCCATCATTATGAATTAGTTTCTAATTCACTCTGATAGTGCCAAGCATAGCAAATTCATCTGGTAATTATATGGTTGTCACATATACTTCTATAACTGTTCCATTGTGATTTAGCATGCGTTAATAATGGACAGTTATTTTTTGTTAGTCTTCTTACCAGTCAATTCCCTTGTGATAGTTGTTTCCGTTGAAGAACTGAACTTCTTCAAAAGTTTTTGGACTAGGGAGATTACTGATGATAGAAGGATGCATAAGGAGAAATAAATAAAGTGCTGTTGTTCCTAAAAGGAGGAAAAAACCAAGACACAGGATTATTTGACATAGTTAGAAAGGGTAAGATACATCTAAAGCATTTAAATTTAAGCAAGTATTTATGAACAACTATGCACAAACGAAGAGGAAAATTTAAAAAGGGTTTATACGATAAATTCTCATTAATGAAAGGATGTCTTAGCATGCTGGAGTTTTAAATATGAACAGATAATACACATAAGTTTATTTGTTTTGTGGTCATTAACTCTTTCATTCTCAAGAATCCTAATTCTGCTCTGATGCAGACATGAGGTTTCTCTTCACATCAGAGGAAGCCACGTTTGTGCATACAACAGCAGAAATTGGCCCTAAATTTTGCAACACATTTCATGTGAAAACAAAGCATGTTTTCTACAGCTTTTCATAAATAATTATTGTAGGACTGTTTTCATTTCTTTCAGTCTTTGTCAATATCTGTTTATCTCCTCTGGATTGCTAGATGTTACATACCCTCTGCCTAAATGATAACATTAGTTCCCACCAAACTAGAGAGGCAAGTCTACACTACAAAATTAAGAAGTCCTAAGGTACATTGACATACAGCCACTGCAGTAATTAAGACACTATGCTCTTTGTGTCGGCGGTGTTCGTCCTCACCAGGAGCACTTGTACCAATTTAACTATTGTGGGACAGCTTCTGAAAGGCAGCAAATGTCAGTGTAAGCAACACAGTGTCTACACTGACACTGCATCGACTTAACTACATTGACCTAAGCACAACGCCTCTTGCGGAGGTGGAGATATTAAGTCAGCGTAGTGGGCAAATTACATCGGTTGGAGCTACATTTTAATGTACATGTTTACAGAGTTAGACCAGACCTAAATGTCATAAGTAGCTGGGAATCACCAAGAAAGACAGTTTCATGCTAGCTATTTGGCCACTGGAAATGAAAAGTGTGGTGTTACTTGAGATTGCTGCAGAATTTCTTTTAAAACTTTCTATTAATTGATTAAAAAGAGCCATTTTAAATGGTGTATAAAGATTTTTTCACATCTCACCTCCAGGTTGAGATTTATGGTGACTTGGTTGAGAAATATTTTTTTGTTTGTTTTTTTTAAAAGAGAACAGGAATTTAAAGATATATTCTCGAGGGAATGCCTAGTGCTGAGAGCAACAGCAATCAGCGTATCAATGACTCTATCACTGACTCATCCTGGTCTGTCTACATTGTCAGTGGCACATAGGGTATGTATAGCTCCACGCAGCAGTGAAAAACAGGCCGCATCCACACTGTGGTGTGTAGCTACATGTGGCAGTGAATGGCTCTGGCCAGGGGGTGGCAGCAGGATACTACACTGTTAAAAATAGCAGTGTGGATGAGTATATGTAGAGAGCTGTGTAGGGTACATTCCCTAAGGTTCTGCATGTCTTTACTTATTTAAGCAGTGCCTCACTGTCTACACTGCTATTTATATTCATATTCTGGGGAGGTGCAGTGTCTGTACTCTACACACACATATGTGTAGACATAGTCTATGTAACCTTGGGCAACTTCTCTTTCCCTGGGCTTCCATCTTCTGTAAGCTGATGACAATATTAACTATCCCACAGAGGGGTTTGTTGGGTTTAAAGTTTGTAAAGCACTTTGACATCCCCAAATGAAAGGGACTACATAGGTAATACATACTCTTATTAGGATTGCAAACATTGTGAAGATATTTGGTCAGAGCTCTTAATAGTTACCTTATCTTTGTGTCTCACAGCATAACAACATGTGTATTTGTTGTGAATGTTTGCTCTACTTTCTGACTACTTCCATATTACAAGTCTGCTAAATGCAGAACACATTGACACAAAACTTAAATCAGTTTCTGGGGAAAAATGATTACATGAGATCTGTATAAATACCTAGCTGTTATATTGTGCTATTCATCTTTAGATCTCAAAACACTTTACAAAGGAGGTAGGTATCAACTGTAGAAAATATAAAATAATTTAACTGAAAACATCATGAGTGAAATGCTTTAACTCTGATTATCCTTCAACTCCTGAGAAAGTAATCAGGACAAAATTATTCCTTACATTGGTGTATACTGAGTTCTGGTAATTGGCCATATTTGGTTTCTAGTTTTACTAACTGCATAGTTTTCATTATGGTGGAATGACATACTGCACCTTCTCTATGAATTAAATTCTCCCCTGTACAGAGTGCCAGTACAAAAGCTGAGTGCTACTGAAATTCCATTTTAAAATAGGGTACGTCTTGTGCTGACCCTATGCAGGTGGGTGAATTTGACCCTGTGTTCTGAAAATTGCATTGGAATAAAGCATGGGAACAGTATCTGAAACATAGCCTAGTATTTCGATGTGCAGCCTCCCTTGTAATGAGGCTAACTGCTCCCACACAAAAGTTATCACCAACATAGCCAATCCCATAATTACTAGGGGAAAAGTATTCCTTTAGTTTAATAGGAAGGAGTATAACTGCAAAGTGTTGCTATTTTGACCTCATGAGCCTTTCCAGTTTAAAGAAAGGTATTATCAAAACTATCCAAGCCCCTTGAGTCTACAAAATCAACTTGAATTCCCATGAGAATAGGCATTTTTGTGAGATATAACAATACATCTGGTAGGAGTACTATGATAACAACCTGGGCTTGTTCTAAAGGTGGCTGATGGTTCGGAAAGAGAGTTCCTATTTTATCCAAGCCACTTTCTCCCCATAAGCAATGGAAAAGTTAACAGCAGCGATCGGTTTCTATTTAGAATATATTACCTTTCTACATCTGAATTTACTCTATCATGCATTATTCCAAAATAAATATATACAACTCCAAAAAAATGGGCTATAATATGCTTAGACTCACACCCTCTATTCAAGTCATTGCAATTCACCTGTTTTCTGAGGTCCAATCACAAGGAATTTTGGAAGATGGTAACAAGTTTTATCTCTGGACCAGATATCCCTATGCCGTTTATCATCACATGGATTCTGAGGGGGAAAAAGACAATTATTTCTGCCACACTGGAGAAAATTTCCATGTAGTAGAGATTTACACACATACTTAATTTTATGCACTGGGGTGAAATCCTAGCATGGTTGAAGTCAGTGGCAACACTTTTCAAATTTCACCCCAGTAATTCAGTCCTGCAAGGAACTAAGCACTCTGGCCCCAACCAATGAATCAATTAAGAATGCTAGACACACGCTTGAGTGTTTTGGCACATCAGGATCAGAGTGTTTCATATGTTGCAGGATCAAGACCTAGATTAATCCCAATGAAATCAGTAAAGTTGAGCAATTGTGTCCAATTTGCAGGATCAATGTCAAAATGAAAATCTTGTGAGGGTATAACATTTCCTTCTTTCTCCCCATGTATTACATGCATGGGACTTCTATGTTTATAGATTCATCAATTTTTAAGCCCAGAAAAGAGCATCATGATTATCTAGTCTGATCTCCTCCATAACAGGCCAGAAAATTTTACCAAATGGTTCCTGCATCAAGCCCATAACTTCTGGCTGAGCTAGACTATCACTTCAGGTGTCCAGCTTCTTTTAGAATCAGGGCCCCAAAATAAGCATAGTGTTGTTACAATGGTGTCTGAAATACAGAATGCAATAAGGGAACTCAGAATACTCATTTACATTTGGGTGTAAATGTGATTGGCACTTCGTAAATGGATAGAAAGATGGACTGATATAGATAGATAAATGTAATTTACCCCCTCCTCATTGTAAATAAGCATCTGAAAATTAAGATGGGAGGTTATTTCACTGACATGATACAAATGTTCCTAGTAAGTAAAGAAGGAAGTGAATTTCAGTATTTCCGCTGGAAATGCTTACATACTTGTACAGTCAGGAATAGGTACATAGGCACACCATGAGAATTACCTGACCAATCACAACTACACACAGCTCAAATTAGAAGATTCACTATTAATCCATAAAATAACAGGGCCAACCTGTTAGCTGGTATAAATTAGTGTAGCTCAGCTAATATAAAGTCATTTACACCTGATAAAAGATATGTCCCCAAATTTTAAGTTATTACAGCTGGTCAGCATTTTTCAAACACAAAAGTTTTGAAATGGAAAATTGGGGGAGAATACTCATTCATTCTTAAGTTTCAAGTATCAGAGGGGTAGCCGTGTTAGTCTGGATCTGTAAAAGCAGCAAAGAGGCCTGTGGCACCTTATAGACTAACAGACGTATTGGAGCATGAGCTTTCGTGGGTGCATCTGATGAACTGGGTGTTCACCCACGAAAGCTCATGCTCCAATACGTCTGTTAGTCTATAAGGTACCACAGGACTCTTTGATTCTTAAGTTTGTTATTTTTTAAAGTCTTAATCCAGAAAGTCTTTTTTGCTTTTACTCCCTGCCCACCCCGCAGCCCATTTTCATTTTTCCATTTTTTTTTAAATTGAACAATTTCTCATTTTTCAAAAAAATCTAAAAAGATTAGCCTAATAAATTTGAAGTGAAATCTGCTTGCAGATATTCCATGGGTATAAAATAAAGCTAAATTAATTCATCAAGTTGTTTGCTCCACATTAGTCAGCTCTTCAAGTGACTGAAAGTCATCACGATACAATTCTGTATGGTGCAGTTTACAACATGAGTCAATGGTTATAATTCAATTCCTAGGAAACAGATATCCACAGCATAATTAAAAGTCTTGTTGACAATCTCTTCTCTGAGGCATAGAGCTTGAACTACCTTCTCATCCCTATAGGAAATCTCTCTAAGTCAAGGCTGATGTACAGCAGTCTGGAGAAGCTGGCACAAATCCTTCTTGTACTCTACCTGTAGAGGACACTATTCTTTAGTTCTGCCAGTCTGACATGGTTCACAATCACTATGGCGCTGATCAAGCAAATGAGTCAATAAGACTATTCATGTGTGATTGAGGCCTAAGTTCATTTTAGATTTAAAGGGAATAAAAATTAAGTATTAATAACCAAATTTCCATTTATGGTTAAAATTACCCATTACTATGATGCCTTCTAGCTATTCATGTTACTTATTAGGTGACAAAGAAGTTTCAAATATATAGTCATTAGTGACAATTTAAATTTACATAATAATCCAAAAGACGGGGAAAAAAGAGAAATTTAGGTTATTATTCAACACTAACTTTCTACTACATGTTAATGCAAAATAAAAATGTGTGAACAGAAAACCTGAAGAAAAAAGTAAGAGTTGATTATTCTTTCAAAAAGTTATTACACTGATGTTGCCTTTGCTTAAGCTAGTAATGGAAAACCTGATTTGTTAATGCATTAAGTTAATCAAATATAATGGGACAAATTTTTAGCTGGTGCAAATCAGTATAGCTCTATCAATTGAAGCTAGGCCAATATATACATTAGCTGCAGATCTTGCCAAAACTAGTTAAAAACAAATTCTGCTCTCTTATACCACTGTAAATCTGGAATAAGTGCACATATTTCCTTTGAGTTATTCTGGATTTACACTTGTGTAACTGAGAGTATGTTTTGGCATATCATGTGTTGAATCAGAGAGGAACCATGAATATGTGATCATTATTTGACAATTGCTATCCTGGCCTTACGTGTAGTGTTGGCGTTTATTTCAAATGGAGGTGGGAACTAGTCTTTATTGAGTTGGGGTAAGACACTTTATTTTCAAAGTAACTGTTTATGCTAATCACTATCGACCATATAGGATTTTTTCCTTGCTGTTTTAAAGAAGGGGATATTGTATTCTGGGAATCCTTACTATAGCTGCAGTGACTTAATGCTAGTGATTCCATAATAATGAGCACAATGAATCTACATTGTGGTAGATCTCACTCATCTGTTTTCATCCTAATAATTGTTCATCAAGGTAAGTTTATACAATGTGATGCATCAAGAAAACAAGAGGGATGAGGGATGGGAAGCCCAGATAAATAGCAACCAACTGCTCTTAAAGGGCTGGTATTTGACTGAGTTTAAGCAAGTGCTCTGCTTTATCTATGCATATCACATAACAGCTAACAAATATGCAAATATATTCTCAGTCAAAGCTGTTGTCTTTGAAGAAAATAAAATGAATCCAAAAAGGCATTTAAAACAAAATAAAATATCTTCATTTTTAATGTGGCTTTTTGCAAAAGATTTTAGAAGTGCATTGTAATTGAAGAATTATGAGTGAGACTATTGATGGTATGTTGTATTACCTGCCAGAGAGGGTCCTTTTGCTCAGGGAAGAGTTCAAAGTACTTGTGAGCCAGCTGAACTGGAGGCAGGGTCTGTAGTTTTAGGTTAGTCCAGTTCTTAACAAAGTTGGCCAGATTCAAAAAGGTATATAACCCCAGGCGGTCATTCCCGTAGTTGGACAAATGGGTCATGAAGATGCTGATCTGAAAGGTAAACAAAAGTGTGTTATAAAACTTACAACAGCAGGACATCAATAGATGGCAGTAGCTGTATTTGGAAGATTGAGTCTTGCATTTTCCTGTAATAATTAAAAAAAAAAATCTAAACTAGCTGTGCAATTAGTTTGCACATTCACACTCTAACTGGGAGGCATAGCTGTTCGAAAGTTTTACAGCCCCAACTTTGTCTGTATCTGCAGCATCCCTTTAGAGTTCCCCAGTCCCACTCAAAGGATTTGTTCCTTCATCAACTTGCCCATGAACTGACATTAAAATGCTACATTTAGACATTTTTCCCTCTCTTGTTTTGAAGTTTAGAAACAAACCAAACAGTTCTGCACCCCATTTTCTCTGTTGATTTTAGTCCGACCTCTCTCAAACAGTATGCCTAGAAGAAGAAGATTTTTCTGACCTTCCTCAATTGTCTTGTCTGCTATAATATTCATAGGTTCCTAGTCCTTCCACAATTCACTGCACTCATATTTTTCACCCCAAGAAACTATGAAGCGAATTTACTCCTTGTGAAGGTGCTGATAGCTTGAGCCAGGTCTGATACATTCAAATGCAGTGTAGGTTTCCTCACATAGTACTTGAACCTCCCCTCCTTGCCTGAATTTTGTCTTTGTGAGAAGTTCCAGAAAAATCTTAGAGAAGACTGGGATCATTTATCTCATAGAGACCACATACATTGTGGGCTACAGGAATAACCAATTCCTCACCAGTGTAGATTAACCCATTTCCAATATGGCCACTTCAAAAGGGAAAGTTCAATCTACATGCTCATTCCATCTCTGCAGCTTAAACTGCCAACAGTGGTGCTGACTAGTGCTAATTGTAATGGTGCTTTTTGTATAACTTTCACCAACATACAGCCATGAGCCTTTATAACTCTCAATCACTACAAAACTGGATACAGATTGGATTCAAACTGGTGGCAGAGAAAGGAAGGCTCTATTGCCTTACCACAGAGCATCCTTTCCTCCCTCTCACCTTCCTTACTTGATTTAAGAATTCTTACAATTCCAGTCCTGGTATTCTTTTACAGATTGAAAAGTTGCTGTGATGGTTTTGTGATGCCATAAAACTCATTTTCCCTTCTCCCACTTTTGCTGACATCACAAGACATTCTTGTTTATTTGAATTTGATAATCTCTATTTTTGCTTTAAAAAACAAACTTCTGTTTACACAGAAGACTTGAAAGACTGCACAAAAGTGTTCTTTACCTCAAATGCAGATATTTTTGTTTAAATTTGCATGATAGCAGGCTGGAAATTTTAGATTCCAGACATAATTTTTCCTTGAAGGTAATATGACTCCTGTCTTTTTAGTAGTCTTATTTTGTTTCTCCTTTACATGATCACTGCTTTGCAGATCACCGTATCAGGCTCGGTGATGAAGGAATTGGTATGAACAATGTGACAAACAGAGTTCATAAAACTACATATAAAGATATCCAATTAAATTTTACCTACGGAGAGGCATTAGTCTCTCTCTAAAAGTTCATTATTTAGCTCTATGGGGAAGCTATCTATTCTGGATTTGCTACTTACCTACTTATAGTGATTGGATTAGACTTTAATAGTAAGTACATTGTCAATAGAAATTAATTATACAGCTATCAAGAAAAATAGTGGTAACTGATCTCCATATGTTTATGTATATTTCCAGTGGAATTGCTCTGAGGTTAACAGGAAGCAAAATGCATCTGATCTCAATAAGCAAAAAATAACAAATGTCATCCCTGCAATTAAGAAATAGGTCATGCATGTTGTGGTAATTATACCATGTGTTGGATGGTGTTATTATGAGGCAGAAGGTTGGAGACAGAATGATTTTTAAACTTCCCGGGAGTGATCTCCAGGAATTGTATTGTCTGGAGATTAGCATTTTACTCTACCTTCTTAATGCTATGACAGAATGGAAATGAAAAATAAAGAACACGGTCAGACTTGTGCATTTACTGGTCATTATTGACAAGGATATGACTTGTGCATCACACAGCTGTGAATTTATCATCAAAATTGTCTCTTTCAGATCACAGATCCATTCAGAGACAGTGACTCCAGCATCCCCTAGAAGTGTGCACTGCAATATGAGGCTCCAAAACAGTAGCAGACAGGTTTCTGGGGGGGATGTCTGCCCTTCATTGAAGTGCCTGTTAGATGCTGCAATAAACTATATGCTGCTAAAGAGGGCTATAGATTCATACCTAAGAGTGAGTGAAAACTTGCATACAAGGATGAGTTGGTAATGAACTCATAAGGGATGGTTCGGTACATTAAACATCAGATTCCCTAGAATGTTGACATTCCCTAGAATGTTGACTCCCCAATGAAAGAGTGTTTCTGTAAGAAGGGGGACACAGGTTTACTCTGATGTCATTATGCACTAGGTCTTTGCTACTAACCTATATGGGCTCATTCCTGCAAGTTGCAAGTGCCTTCTGGCCCTCATCCAGCAAAGAAAGTGAGTGGGACTATCTGCTTGCTTAAAGTTAAGCACATGCTTAAGTGCATCGCTAAAGCAAGGTCAGAGTGCTCAGGCTTGAGCCCTAACAGAGCCTGAGAAAAGCTGCACTAACACACCTTACCATGCCTTTCTACCTCTCAAGGTAACCGTAGCATAGAAGTAGTGAATTTTCTATTTCCACCTTTGCAGAACTGCTCATGACCCGCTTCTTTAAGAGCAGGCTCACATTGTTTAAAAACCACATCCATTAGTTTTTTAAATTATTTATAAGGCTTTGAGTACTTTTATGAGGTGAAGATGGATGGAATTTAAGAAAATGTCTCTCAGGGCTTATCTCCAGTGCATTTGCACTGTGCCCACTTTATTCCACAAAAGATCATTCGTTCTTCATTTTTATGCTGTTCCGAGCCTTCTCTGAGCAAAGATTGGGAACCGTACAAGAGTTTTTAAATCAATTGGACTATGCTTAAACTGCCAATTTCAATGTTTATGCACCTTATAATTTAGCATCATTTGACATAACTAGAGTGTGCATTAATATATCCAGTGCTCAACACTATACACGTGTAACAACCCTGATATTCTGGGCCATTTAAGGCAACATGTGTTTCCTTCTCTGTACACAAGTACACATCTCATAGTAGTGTCAATAACTCCACCACTGTGTGGCTCAGTTTATATAATGAAGCACAGGTTAGAATATACTAGTTAATAATAAGTGAGGGCCAACATTCTGGCAAGAATAAGGCTAGTGGACAATTTTAGAAGAATCTTTGTTTGTGTACTCACTTTACTTTTTTTTTTTTAATTAAAGAAAAGACTCTTTGTACTTGAATTCATCCCATAAAAAGATGTGACAAGTGCTTCCTATGAACTATTTAAACGTGATAAAATGAAAACATTTTTAGGAAATATTAGAGAATATAATTTCCTCTATGAAGCGTTTCTTGTTTCTGATGAATGCCAGAGGTCATCTGCCAGTGGCATTTAATAGCAAATAAAATGCATGCAAGTTAATTCTTTCTTTCTCTCCCCTTCATCTAGTAAAAATTCTTCTTGTGGAAATATATGCGCAGGAGACCTTTCCGAGGTTTAGCTCATGTTAACTTAACAATTTACTTAGAGCTAGCCCAAACCAAAACCCCAGATATGAATATCCCTGAACTTTGGGAACTTGGGAAAGTTCCGATCCATGTCAGCTCAGGCCCATTTTACTATTCAACTAGCTCTCTTCTTCTCCTCTTTGAAAGTGAAAAAGAATGTTTTTAAAATCATTAGTTGCTGCTTCTTTCCAAAGTAAAGGATAATAAATGAGGACAATATCACCCCTTCCTGAGTGTGGCATGGATAGCCATCTTACTTACAGTACTTCTATATCTATGAGAAAATAATGCTCCCTAAAATGACTGAGTTGGCATGATGCTCTTAACTTCTGTACCCAGAAAGATAATGGAGCAAATAATTAAGCAATCAGTTTTCAAACATCTAGAAGATAAGAAGTTGATAAGTAACAGTTAGTATTGATTTGTCAAAAACAAATTGTGTCAAACCAACCTGAGAGCTTTCTTTGACAGGGTAACAACCTTTGTGGATAGTGGGGAAGCGGTAGACGTAGTATATCTTGATTTTAGGAAAGCTTTTGATACTGTCCCGCATGACCTTCTCACAAATAAACTAGGGAAATGCAACCTAGATGGAGCTACTATAAGGTAGGTGCAAAACTGGTTGGAAAACCATTCCCAGAGAGTAGTTATCAGTGGTTCACACTCATGCAGGAAGGGCATAACGAGTGGGGTTCTGCAGGGATCAGTTCTGGGTCCGGTTCTGTTCAATATCTTCATCAATGATTTAGATATGGCATACAGAGTACGCTTATAAAGTTTGCGGACAATACCAAACTGGGAGGGGTTGAAAGTGTTCTCGAGGATAGGATTAAAATTCAAAATGATCTGGACAAACTGGAGAAATAATCTGAAGTAAATAGGATGAAATTTAATAAGGGACAAATGCAAAGTACTCCACTTAGGAAGGAACAATCAGTTGCACATACAAAATGGGAAATGACTTCCTAGGAAAGAGTACTGCGGAAAGGGTTCTGGGGGTCATAGTGGACCACAAGGTAAATGAGTCAACAGTGTAATGCTGTTGCAAAAAAAGCGAACATCATTCTAAGATGTATTAGCAGGAGTGTTGCAAGGAAGACATGAGAAGTAATTCTTCTGCTCTACTCCACTTTGATTAGGCCTCAACTAGGGTGTTGTGTCCAGTTCTGGGCATCACATTTCAGGAAGGATGTGGACAAATTGGAGAGAGTCCGGAGAAGAGCAACAAAAATGATTAAAGATCTAGGAAACATGACCTTTGAGGGAAGATTGAAAAAATTGGGTTTGTTTAGTCTGGAAAAGAGAAGACTGAGAGGGGACACAATAACAGTTTTCAAGTATTTTAAAGGTTGTTACAAGGAGGAGGAAGAAAAATTGTTTTTCTTAACCTCTGAGGATAGGACAAGAAGCAATGGGCTTAAATTTGAGCAAGGGAGGTTTAGGTTGGACATTAGGAAAAACTTCCTAACTGTCAGGTTAGTTAAGCACTGAAATAAATTGCCTAGGGAAGTTGTGGAATCTCCATCATTGGAGATTTTTAGGAGCAGGTTAGACAAACACCTGTCAAGAATGGTCTAGATAATTAGTCCTGTCATGAGTGTAGGGGACTGGACTAGATGACCTCTCGAGGTCCCTTCCAGTTCTATGAGTCTATGATTCTATGCTGTGAAGTGCATCTAGGGATGACAGTGATAGGGATGTGATGCACAATATTGTTGCACTGCATGTGATCAGCAGGAAAGGACGCCTAGCATTCAGAAACTGCTTAAGGAAGAGTAGGGCCAGATAGAGCTCAACAAGGCAGCATGTTTCCTTCTCAGTACACAAGTACACATCTCATACTAGTGTCAATAACTCCACCACTGTGTGGTTTAGTTTACATAATGAAGCACAGGTTGTAATACACTGGTTAATAATAAGTGATGGCCAGCATTCTGGCAAGCATAAGGATAGTGGACATATTTAGAAGAATCACAAAATGGGCACACCATAAACATAGCAAAAAAAAAAAAAATCCTAATGACAAGACATCCCAGATTCTTACAGGAATCTGGTTCAGGTTCAGTGTAGAAGTAGGTTTAAGATTAAACTGCAATGAACAATGTGTACTAAATGCACGCAGATGAACAGAAAAATACTGAATAAAACCCATTGTCAATGCTATATGCTGAATAAAACCAATTGTGCATTTGCTTATTGTGAAGCTCATGCTATGCTGATGCTATTTGCTGTGAGGGCAGTATCGGAATGCATATGCTTTGCAAGAGAGCAGTGTTCATTCATACTGATCGGATATCTTATTAACCTTGACATTCAACAGCCAGCCAGCTCAAGCTGATAGTTAATTATGGAAGAAGAGGAGGGTAGATCATTAAATGCTGGGTGTGTGTAGCTGTAAAGAATTCTCTTTTTATTTTCTTCTTCCCCCTTCCAAATCTCTCCTTTCCCCACTCCACCCTTCAACTTTCCCTCTCCTTCATCCCCACCCAAAATCCCTTTGTCATGTTTCCTCACTAAGGCCATGTCTACACTAGTGAGCTTAAGTGGCACAGCGGTACCGATACAGCCGTGCCGCTGTAAGATCACTTGTGTAGCCGCTCTATGCTGGCAGGAGAGAGTTCTCTTGTCAACATAATAAAATGACCTCCACGAGCGACAGTAGCTATGTTGGCAGGAGTAGCTCACTCACCAACACAGTGCTGCCCACACCGGCACTTGTGTTGCTGTAATTTATGTCACTTGGGGGCGTTGTTTCACACCCTTGAGTGACATAAGTTATACCGACAAGTGGTAGTGTAGACATGGTGTCAAGGCTGATTCCCCACTCTGGCACTTTGAGTGCAGAAGGTGGGGACCCACAAGAGAAGAGCTGAGAAAGAAAACAAAGGAAATCAGATGTTGCCACCAGCTAATTAAACAACATATGCACAAACCTCTTAGGACACAAGAATCCTAAGCCTGTTCTTAAAAATAGGTAAATTTTATTAAAAACAAAAAGATAAAAAAATACATCTGGAACTTAGGCTATTTTAGATTTTAAAAGAGCAAATATAATAACTAAGCATCAAGAATGGTTTTCTTGAGGTCCAGCTTAATGGTTACAAGCAAAACAAAAGCATTTGGGGGTTAGCACAGAGAAGTCCACAAGCCATAAAGAAATAAAAGAGATAAACTTAATCGCGTCTTCTTAAATATTTCCTGATCTACTTACATAGCTTGGGTTTTAAATGAGTAGTTTCCAGGTTATGATCTGATGATTTTTCATACCTGGCGCAAGCTCTTACAGCATAGTCCAGCTCTGTCCCTGATCTTTGGGAGAACAACCACAGACAGACAAAAGGGGAGTTTTGTTTCAATTTTAAAAAGTTCTAGCCTTCCCATTGGCTCTTTTGGCTAGGTACTCATTCACTTCTTTTTACGTATGCATAGCAGTCAGACTTTTTAACCCTTTACAGGTAAAGCAAGTAGAGAACAGCTACCAAGAGGGATTTTTTTAGCTAACTGACTGACTGGGTGTCCATAAAAGGAAGCTACACCTTCCCCCCTTCATTTATCACACATGGCCTTACTCTATTTTCCCTATCCAGAATCCCCTTTTTGTACCCAAGCCATTCTGTCTCCTCCCTCACTTTATAATAAAATAATAATAATACCTAGCTCTTATATATCACTCTTCATCTATGAATCTCAAAGTGCTTTACAAAGGAGGTCAGTATCATTCTCCCCATTGTATAGATGGGGAAACTGAGGCACAGAGAGGGGAAGTGACTTGCTCAGGGTCACAGTAGCAGACCTGCGAATGCAACACAGTTCTCCCAAGTCCCACTCCACTGCTCATCCTCTAGACCGAAAGGAGATGAGGGTCCACTCTAACCCAGAGGGAGAAGTCAGGAGCTCCAGAGCTGTCAGAACTGCTGCCCAAGTAACATAAAAAGACCAGCATAGATAGTAGGGACCCACTCCTTTATGTCAGTGGGACTTCCTTTCCCATACCTGCTCTCAGTCCACTGAGAAATGAGCTGGCATGCACTCCTCAATCCACTGCAGCCCCTACCTTCTCTTCACCTACACCAAGGGAGAGGAGCTAAGGGCCCACGACATAGCAAATACTTTAATACTGTTTTATTGCAAATTATGTATATTTTAATTCTACGTTTTTGCTAGAAGATGTCCTCAGGTCTTTAGTTTCTAACGAATAGGCATCCACCACACAGAACCAACACGACAATGGTCACAGATCTGACATGCGTAGTTGCAGTCCCAGCAAAGAGGCCCAGGATTAAATAAACACAGAGGCTGAACCACCATCTCATATTGATATACTCCAGGTCATTGCTAATACACAATTACCACAATATCTAGGCATCCTCTATGGGTGGTCATTTCATACTTCAGCAACATTATAAGGCTGTTGCTGGAAACTTTGCACTGCCATTGCCTTTTGTGATGATAAACAGTCCCCAAGATTGTCAATTTATCTCCTTTTATGAACACTGAATCATTTAAAATACATTTTAAATGGAGAAAAAACGGCCAAGATTCAGTTCAAGGGCTGAGGCAGTTCTGATTTTTGTTACTGGAATTGGTTTACTTATCTCTCTTGATGTTATATACTCTATGCTGACACTATGAATAGGTACAGGATAATAAAGCAATTTGACTATCATCTCTTTTTCAAAAAACAAAAAGAGAGTGCTTTGAGAGTTCAGGCCACCTGTGCATTTAATATATCATTTTGGTTGGTAAATAACATTTTTTCCATTGGGGTAAGGTGAGGTGGTGAAGAGTGGTGGTTTTATATTTTCTCTAACATTCAAAATTCAACAGAAGCTACATCCTGCATCTGGTTATGTACCAGATTCCCAGTAATAATATTTGGTTAGTGACTTATTAACAAATTAGAACTGTTTTGACTTGAGACAGCTGAGCATGTAAACAATGATCTTCCTGAAAAAAAGAAGCTGGGCAGTGACTTAATCAAGACAGAACCATGAGGGCAGCTGTTCTAACAAAGAACAGAAGGCTCCTGCTATAGTTCAAAGAACTATTGCTTAACAACCCATTTTTCTCTCCTTTCGGTGTGGGCCCAATTAATTATAATGACTAAATACCATAATTAGTTTTGGTGCAAACTTTTTTGGGCAGCAATTTGGCTGTGGCTTAGGGCTCCCTCAGCCATGTCCAGAAATCAACGCAATTTTAGAAGGAAATTTCACAGTTTAGGAGCCAAAAGTGACTTGCAGACTATATGAACCCAAGACTTACTCAGAGAGCCAAATGAAAGCTCCCTTTTTGTTTACTTAGCAGAGCTTCTGCCTGTAGCTTCTAAGGGCTCAATCCTCTACTTTATCCTAACTCTTTGTGCAGCTGCTGGGGCCATGCAAAGCTCCCTTGGAGATGCTCTAAAAGGGCCACCTGATGCAGCAGAATTCTCAGGTGGTGCAAAGCTGATGTAGCTAGCTCTGGATGGCCTTCACCCCCACTCTTCCTGTATTTTGGGATCAGAAGAAGGTGTGTCAGAGGCAAGAGGGGAAGAGGCAAAGCCCACAGCTGTACCAGTTGCAGAGTCTCATCTGCTGTAAGAGTGTCATCCATGGTAATGTGATACGTAGTTTTCAGGGCAGCATAATTGTTTTATGATGTGTTTGTACAGCACCTAGTACAATAGTGTCCTGATGCATGATTGGGATGTTACCACAGTACATATACAAAATATGCACCCTGAGAGGGGGTGGAACTTTGCTAACCAAAACATTCTGGTCACTAGTTCATTTTTATAATTATGTCTGTTGAGCTGGATGGGCCAGTTCACACCTCTCAGAATTACTTAGGGCTGGCTGTAGACTAAGGAAGACATCACTACATCATTTTACACTTGGTTCACTTTTTCAAGGTTCTCTCCTCAAGTCTGAGGTCTAGAAGCATTTTGACAATGAAAGCCTATCTTCTGGAACATCAATGACTATTTTATTTGATGATCAAAATATTAATCAATAAAAATATGCATTGACACACTTTACAATATAAGTAGCAATGGATGTTCATGTCAATCAAAATTTGACACTAAAAAGCTTTAAAAACATGTTTTACATTTTGTTACAGTTTACAAGTGATACATTTTCTAACCTCAAAATTCAGGAATATATTCATTAGGAAGCACTGAAGAGTGTTAAAGTGTTCATTTTTAAAATAATTTTAACTCAGATTCATTAACAGATCTACTTATGGACTCCCATAAAATTTATTCTGTAGTCAGAATTACTTATGAACATTTGGGGAAAATGCACTCATTATTCATACAAACATAAGAATGGCCATAATGGGTAAGACTAATGGTCCTTCTAGCTCTTTATCATGTCTTATGACAGTGGCCAGTGCCAGATACTTCAGAGGGAATGAACAGAACAGGATAATTCTCATCCAGTCATCCAGTCCCAGCTTCTGGCAGTCACAGGTTTAGGGATACCCGGAGCATGAGTTTGTATCTCTGACCATCTTGGCTAATAGTCATTGATGAACGTATCTTCCATGAGCTTATCTAATTCTTTTTTGAACCTAGTTATACTTCTGGCCTTCACAACATCCTCTGGCAATGAGTTCCACTGGTTGACCGTACATTATGTGAAGAAGTACTTCCTTTTATGTGTTTTAAACCTGCTGCCTATTAATTTCATTGGAGGACCCCTGATTTTTGTGTTATGTGAAGGGGTAAATAACACTTCCCTAGTCACTTGCTCCATACCATTCATGATTTTATAGCCCTCCATGATAACACTCCTTGGTTGTCTCTTTTCTAAAATGAACAGTCCAAGTATTTTTAATCTTTCCGTGTATGGAAGCTGTTCTATACCTTAATCAATTTTGTTGTCCTTCTCTGTACCTTTGACAAGGTCCCTCACCAAAGGCTCTTACATAAATTAAACTGTCATGGGATAAAAGGGAAGGTCCTTTCATGAATTGAGAACTGGTTAAAAGACCGGGAACAAAGGGTAGGAATTAATGGTAAATTCTCAGAATGGAGAGGGGTAACTAGTGGTGTTCCACAAGAGTCAGTCCTCGGACCAATCCTATTCAACTTATTTATAAATGATCTGGAGAAAGGGGTAAACAGTGAGGTGGCAAAGTTTGCAGATGATACTAAACTGCTCAAGATAGTTAAGACCAAAGCAGACCGTGACGAACTTCAAAAAGATCTCACAAAACTAAGTGATTGGTCAACAAAATGGCAAATGAAATTTAATGTGGATAAATGTAAAGTAATGCACATTGAAAAAAATAACCCCAACTATACATACAGTATGATGGGGGCTAATTTAGCTACAACAAATCAGGGAAAAGATCTTGGAGTCATCATGGATAGTTCTCTGAAGATGGCCACGCAGTGTGCAGAGGTGGTCAAAAAAGCAAACAGGATGTTAGGGATCATTAAAAAGGGGATAGAGAATAAGACTGAGAATATATTATTGCCCTTATATAAATCGATGGTACGCCCGCATCTCAAATACTGCGTACAGATGTGGTCTCCTCATCTCAAAAAAGATATACTGGCACTAGAAAAGGTTCAGAAAAGGGCAACTAAAATGATTAGGGGTTTGGAAAGGGTCCCATATGAGAAGAGATTAAAGAGGCTAGGACTCTTCAGCTTGGAAAAGAGGAGACTAAGGGGGGATATGATAGAGGTATGTAAAATCATGAGTGATGTGGAGAGAGTGGATAGGCAAAAGTTATTTACTTATTCCCATAATACAAGAACTAGGGGTCACCAAATGAAATGAATAGGCAGCAGGTTTAAAACAAATACAAGGAAGTTCTTCTTCACGGTCAACTTGTGGAACTCCTTACCTGAGGCGGTTGTGAAGGCTAGGACTAGAACAGTGTTTAAAAGAGAACTGGATAAATTCATGGTGGTTAAATCCATTAATGGCTATTAGCCAGGATGGGTAAGGAATGGTGTCCCTAGCCTCCGTTTGTCCCAAGATCTCTTTTTTGAGTGGCAACAGCTAATTAACATATTTTTTATGTCTAGTTGGGATTATGTTTTCCAATGTGCATTGCTTTTCGTCTGCCACATTGATGCCCAGTGAACCAGTCTAGTGAGATCTCTTGGTAACTCTTTGCAGTCCGCTTTGGATTTATCTTGAGTAATTTTGTATCATCTGCAAACTTTGCCATCTCCATGTTTACCCTCTTTCCTAGATCATTTATGATTATGATGAATAGCACAGGACCCAGTAGAGATTCTTGGGGGACCCCACTATTTATCTCTTTCGATTGTGAAAACAGACCATTTATTCCCATGCATAACAAAGGAGTTTAATCCCTCCTCTAAATGCAAATATCAATGCAGTCTTAACTCAGGAGCTATCACAATGACTATAATCTTTCTTAATTAGAGTTTATAGATTTATACTTTGTTCATTTATTTTACTAGTTGTGTAGCTTGAATGTGAAAATAAGTTAAAGAAATGTAACACAGACCAGTAAGTGCACAATGGCATATTTTGTAAAATTAATTAAGTTTTAGTTATACAGGAATGCACTAACACTTTAAGCACTTGAAAGAGGCTGCCAATTTTTAGTGCTGATTAAGTGCAGTGTGTAATGATGAGTGTACAAGGAGGTTCTGCTGTGTTTATTCTGCATTAACAATGTGCTTTCTATAACCTCCAAGTAGTTTACAATATATTACAATATAAAATAAGTGTTTTTGTAAAGTAGTTTGCTGGAAGTTATGTTAATCTCAATTATAGACGTACAGTTGTCTTTGTACCTATTGATTTTTTTAAAAATAGTTTCTTATATAGCACTTTTCATCAGCATGTCTCAGAGTGCTTCACAGTCTTTAATATATTTATCCTTGCAGCACCTCTGTGAGGTAGGGAAGTATTATTCTTCCATTTTACAGTCACAGAACTAAGGCAAAGAATGGGCTCCATGAAGGTACTTAGGCACCTAAACCCCAAACTTTGGTGCCCAAAGATGCAGCTAGGCACCTTACCTTAAAAAGCCCACTAGGTGCCTAACTCCCAGAAATATTTTAGTTCTCACTTCAAAGCATTTAGCTCAAGAAGTTCTCCTGAACCAACAGTTTGGAACATTTCTCAAGGGGTCTTCAATGACAAGCTTTAAATCAAACTTCGATGTTATTCTAAAAGATATGTGCTAGGAATTATTGTGGGGAAGTTGCATGATCTATGTTCTATAATAGGTCAGACTAGAAGATCAGAATGGTCCCTTCTCTCCTTGTAATCTATGAAGCCTAAAAATAACAGATCCTCAGTTGGGGTGAATCACTGTAGCTCTATTGAGGTCAGTTCAGTTATGCTGATTTGTACACTAGCTGAGGTTCTGGCCAAATAATGTTGCTGTCAGTGTTTTCCAGAAGCATGTGGTCCACATTCCACAGCTATCAATATCCCTGCTGCTCAGCCCAGCCTATACAAGAGAAACCAGCACATAGATTCTGGTTGATCTTACAATGAGACATCTGTTCAGACATTGGAATAAATTCCCAAATAATGACTGGAAACTGATTTTTAACACTCCCATACTGAAGTGATGACTGGACCAATACAGCCCGTGCAGAAGGACAATTACATCCCACCCACGTATCTTAAAAATGTTGCAATCAAGCATTGGTTCATATCTTTATGATGTGTATTGAGGTTGATATTTTAAAATGTGCCTATTGATTGATTTAGCACTTGCACACTGAAAAAATTACAAAACGTCATGTATCAATAATGTGCTCCACCTCATTCCATCAGTTATTCAATAATTTAACAAAACAATATCTCCCTTAATGCCCTGACTCTGGGCTCTGCCTGCCCCCTTCTGAAAAATCCAAGAGCAAAGGTAAGTCTTGCAGCATGCCCTGAGGGTGAACATTACTGCTGTCAGAGAATTGGCTGTAGTAATTGTTCGCTGTTTTTTTTTTTTTAAACACATTTTTTTTCTCCCTTGCCTGTGCATCTCTTAAATAAAATATAACTTTAATTTCCTTCTTTGTGTTGCAAGGGATTTTAGGATATATTTTGCACAGATGACATGATACAAATAAAGTTGTATAGTAAAATATGTCCAGTAAGACTGTTCATATCATATAGTTGCAATAAAATCCCTTACAAATGAAATGTGGTAGCATATTTATGTCCACCATCCACTCTCCCTCGCACAGAAATGTCCCAGGAAAATTAGTTTTGCTAATCTGTCTCTTCATTTTACTAGGAGTGTTCTACACTTGTACCAACTGCAAACTGTCATAATTGGATGTAGCTGGCAGCATGCTGTGTGTGCGCGCGTGTGTGTAAGTAGTGTAGCATTGTTAAGAAATGCAATATACTGTCAAGTGTCCATTTACCAATAGCTAGTAGCTCTGATCATTTGGCCATAGAAATCCCTCTTTCAGTTTCAAATGTTCAATATGTTCCGAATCCTGACAGTCTATTAGAGATTACAATTTTCTATTGTTTAAGCCATAGTTCCATTCACTGATGTTGAATCCCAGAACATTTAGACCCCTTAATTGCACAAACAGCTGCACTAACACAAAAAGGAATCTGAAACTGATATTTTGTGTTGACAAAGCACTAAATTTTAATAATGACAAATTATTTCTCCAGAATTCAGCACTATTCATATTCATGACCCTTCTGCTACTGAAGCAAAGAAATTTGTGGCTGAAAATTGTACCTTTACTTTTGCTCTATTCCCCTTCTGAACTTTTTAATTTTTTTATCATACCTGACTCCATGATCAAATATTTTCTAAACACATTTTCTCTGAAGAAAGAGCCACAAAGGCAATATTTGGAAGAAGCCATGCTTCTCCCTTGACTAAAGCAGCAAAAATTAGGTGATTTACAACATATTTCCCATGACTATGTTCATTATAGAGGCGATATTACACCTGCAATGCTCCCATTGGTGTCAATGGAAAGTGTGTACTTGAATGAAAAGTAGTATGTAGTCTTTGTCTTTATTTGGCTGATGTGATTAAATGAATTATTCATATAAACTTAAAACTTCTACACAGTGCTTCTCTCCCAGTGAGACTAAAGATATTGTATTTATACCTATAAAACCGCTTTTAAACACCAAGCAAATCATTATATACTGTATTTACCTGCCATCGCTGCTTGCAATTGGTTCTTTGGTTGTATATACATTTGATACTATCTTGCCATTACAGATGTCTATGATTCTAGATGTAGAAAGATAGTTAGAAACTTCTTCTCCATTAATCATAATTGGCCCTTTTCTTTTCAGCTATCTGTAGTATTAATTGGCAGCTCTCACCTCCTAGCCTCTCTCCCCCGCACAAAGCACAGTAGTGTCAATGCTGGCAGAGCACAGCAAAAATAACTTGTGACTCCGTTGACACTAGCAATCTCACTGTATGGCTACAATAGGATGGTTTAAGTAACTGAAACTTTAGGTCCAGTTAGTAGACAAAACCACACTTCATGCAAGTGCTTAACACTACAGCCACTAGGGAGCATATCTAAACCTCCTTGCATTCCTTTGATGTGCTTCCATTGACTTCAGTTATCCCATGAAGTCTTCAAAAGTCTAGAAGCAATGCAAACCTCCAGCAATGTGAGACTGGAAAGACAACTTCTTGCACAGGACCTCCTTTCTTTGGAAGTCATGATAAGAATTTGTTTTGTCACCAGCTATATTTTCCTCAATGGATTATAGAAAGCTAAAATATTCTCATCCTTGGAGTATCAACACATGGACTCTTACTGTGACTTGAGATCACAACATCACATGAGATGATTAGGCTTTACTTTTCTGTAGGAGTTTAGTGACTCACTAGCAGGAGTTTGTTATTAAATTATTTCCCCCACTCTACATTAAATTAATATTAATTTATTAAATATTAAATTTATATATTTATTATAAATTCTACTCTACATTAAATGATTATCTTCATTCTACTCCAGTGGTTCTCAAACTTGGGCTGCCGCTTGTTCAGGGAAAGCCCCTGGCAGGCCAGGCAGGTTTGTTTACCTGCCGCATCTGCAGGTTCAGCCGATCACGGCTCCCACTGGCCGCGGTTTGCCGCTCCAGGCCAATGGGGGCTGCGGGAAGGGCAGCCAGCACGTCCCTTGGCCTGCACCGCTTCCCGCAGCCCCCATTGGCTTGGAGCAGTGAACCGCGGCCAGTGGGAGCCGTGTTTAGCCGAACCTGTGGATGCAGCAGGTGGACAAACCGGCCTGGCCTGCCAGGGGCTTTCCTCAAACAAGCGGCGGCCCAAGTTTGAGAACCACTGGTCTACTCTATATTTTCCTTAATCTACTCTATATAAACTGCAACTTGGAAGAGGCTCATTCACACATGACTTGTGTGCAGGGCACAATCAATGCTGATTAGTATGACCTGAAGATGATGTCTGTTTGTGCAAACTATTCAGATGTAGTAGAATAAGCATACCAATGGTTTGTGTCATATCTACCCTTTAAAGAGGGCTCTATTTGTGTTGGATGCACAGCTAATTCCTCATCCTCAATAAATTAAGCTTCTTTCTCCGTACTGTTTTAATTTGTCCTAAGTGACAGCTTTGCATACAGTGGGTAAAATCCTGGCTTTATTGAAATCAATGGTAAAACTCCCAGACTTATTGTTGATTTCACCTTTTTGTTTATCTGTAAGATGGAGGGGAGAGGAAGAGGGGAAGATGAGGATAAAGTGAGATGTTTGAATAAAATATGTCGGAAAATTTTATATCTATAAGCTATTAAATTCTACAGTCAAAATACTTCACTGTTTCTCCAAAAATCTTTGCTCCAAGTCAATATTTACCATTTTTGTTGTTAAAAATTTTAACCCTGAATTTATCCACTGGCCTGGTTATAATCCTGTTACATTCTCTTCACTTGTGTGCAGTTTATATCAGAAGAAAGTTCCCAAGTTAATGTGGGAGTTTTTCTTTCAAATTCTACAATCAAAATCCTGTGTCTATCAGTATATAATTTTCTAGTACTGTCATTAACCAGTGAAGACGTTTAATATCTTGGTGACATTTTAAACTATACTAAATTCTTAAGTTATATCTAGTCCCTTAGGGCTTGAAAACCCTTCCCATGAGAGCATCACTTACTCATGGAAGTAGTCCTATTGCTGGTGGTAGCACCACAGGTGTGAGAAAGGGATTGCTTTTACTTTGTACATATCTGCTTAGGAGTCTCAAGATGTGAAAAATATTGTAAGTACTATAGAGCATGTAGTACTATATTTCTCCATTGCATTATTAGGAAATATGTGTCAATGAATTTTTAAATCTGTTACTTTTGAAAATTCTGACCAATGATTTTAGAACTGCACACAAGTTGGTATTTGATAAGAATTTAACTCTCTAACTCTTGTACTTCCTGTTTTCCTCCCTATTGAAGTTTCATCAAAAGTATTGTGAATAGAAGTTTCTTTTATTAAACATATATGGCTTATGAGCCTTCCAAAGAAAAAAAAAGAAAAAGAAACCATCCTCTCCCCTCCAAAAAACACACACTTCAGTCTTTTTTGCAAATTCAAAGTGTGGCTTTATCTTGATGTACAGGTCACATGCTGCTTTTACTACCAATTCAAAATTATGCAAATTGCACCAGATGAAACAGTGTTTTGGGGGCTATTTTCTTGAGTCAGTTTTGTACACTAGCTATTTCAGACAATATTTTAGAGGCATCAAACAAACAAACATCCTTGAAGTGTCTCCAGACCAATGGTTCTCAAACTATTTACCATTGTGAACCACATATGCAGCTCTCTAGGTGGGCTGAATCCACACACACACACAATATATATATATATATATATATATATATATATATATATATATATATATACACACACGCACACACTTACACTACCCTGTACATCTATAAAAAAAATAAGGTTTAGTATTTGTTATATGACAGCAATATCATTCAAATCAATACAGTGCCTTTCATTTCAACACTGGCAAATCTCTACCAAGAGCATTTTAAATTAGCAAAATAAGTCAAAACATTAACAGTTAAAATTAATTAATTTACTGTAAGGGTGGCATGGTGTATTGCCACCCTTATTTCCATGTTGCTGCTGGCGGTACGGCTGGGCTGAGAGCCCAGAGTGCGCAGCTGTGGAGCCTGCCTCCAAAGATGGGAGCCTTGCCTGGTGCAGGATGCCCCCCCCCCAGCCAGGGACTGTCCCCCATGAACTGAGCCCTCCCCCCAGACTGCCCCCTCAATCACCCACCCCCCTGGGACTGTCCCCCCAGCATCCAGACCCCACCCAACTCTGGGCTGGCACACGTGCCTGCCCTGCAGAGACTGTGTCCTGACCAGGGCATAATGCCCTCTCCCCTTGGGAGGGCTCCTCCAGCATCCAGTCACCTACCCAGGGCTGGCTCTAGCTTTTTTGCTGCCCCAAGCAAAAAAATTTTTGGCTGCCCCCTCCCCTCACAGCCCTGGGCTCTCTCTCTTCCCCCCCACCCCAAGTGCACCCTCCTGCTGCCCCAGCCCTGGGTCACTGGTAACTTGCTCCCAAGGCGGGTCATTCAGCAGGAATTTTGGATGTGCACAGAACACAGACAGGATTGGTTCCCATATGGTTACAGAACTGCAGTAAAGTGGAACAATTTTCAGCTTGTGTGATTGGAGGATATCTGGATGCATATTATAAGATTGTCCTACATAAATGAGGAAAAGTTGAGGCACCTTTATTATTCTTTTGTTCCATTCTTTGTTTCTATGGAGAATTTGCCAATGCAATATTACTGTCTTCCTTTTAAACAAATAAAACTAAAACAAACAAACAAAAAAGCAATGGCTGTTGAAAATAGCAATTCCAGTCCTAATAACCACTGGGAAGCATTTCTTGCTCAATTTATTCTACTTTTTACAGTGGATCAGTATATTTGATTTGGGAGAAATGAAGTAACAGCTGCCCAAATTGAGCTTGAGCACTCCTGAATTTTGAGGGTGTTCAAATCTAGAAGGCAGGTGCTGGATTCCCTTTCTGAATATTAGCTAAATCTGGAAAAGAAAAGTCAATTTCTGCTTCCATGGCTCAGAAGTGTAAATCCTCCTACGTGCCTGGTACTATATCTAAAGCTGCCCAGTCTAGTAGAGCCTCCCCTCCCTTACTTTTCATTTTAAATTCTAGTGGGATCTTCCTTGCTAGGCTTCAGATAGAGAGGTGCACTGTCCATTTAGTCCACCCAATTCTTTCTTTCTGGGAGAGCCCAAGGCTGGGGAGGCAGGAGGTGCGGGTGGGGGTCAGAGCTGGGGCGGCAGGGGGTGCGGGTGCAGGGGGGAGAGTCCAGGGCTGGGGCAGCAGGGGGTGTGGGCGGGGGAGAGTCCAGGGCTGGGGCAACACAAGGGTGCGGGGGGGAGCCCAGGGCTGGGGTGGGGGGTGGCAAAAAAACCTACAGCTGTCTCTGTTTCTACCATTCACAGCAAGCTGCAGCATGAGGTTTCAGTTCCAAACTCCTTCCCCCCCCTTTCCTGTTAATTGCGGCCGAGGGAATGCTGGGAAATGTAGTTCTTTCCCTGCTCCAGGGCCGGCTCTATAGGCAGGGAGCTAACCAAGGAACTACAGCTCCCAGGGCTCCCTGTTGGTTCTCAGCTCCCATGCTGGATTCTTGTGCCCCTGCAAATTTGCTGCCCCAAGCAACTGCTTGCTTTGCTGGTGCCTAGAGCCGGCCCTGCACCCACCCAGGGTCTGCCTCTCATGAACCCAGCAAGTGCCCCCAGGACCCCCATCCAGGGACTGCCCCCTACATCTCCTTCCATGTATCCACTAGTCTCCTTTGGGTGCAGCCATGCAGCCCACCCTGCATGCCCGCTACTGCGGTCCTAATACCAGGTAACCTTGCTCCACCCGGGGTCACTGGACCCATGATCCCATGGGGTGGCGTGTTCTGAGCATCCTGGCCTCATGCCGATGCTGCTGGGCCTGATCCTGCCATGCGGGGAGGGGGATGACACCTCTGGGCCTGATCCTACACTGCCCCATTTTTGCACCCCTGTCAGCTCTGAGCCCCAAGCAGGTGTTCCTTCCTCCCTGTCTTAGTTATGGCACTGAGAATGTCACATGAGCTGCAGCTGTGTGCTAACTGGGCCGCATGTTGAGAACCACTGCTCCAGACCCATCTAGGCCTTCTGGTTTCAAAGATGATCAAAGGAGTTCAAACACAATATCTAACTAATCAGCAACTCACAGTGAAAGTAAATTCCTGCATTGCACACTCCCTGTTAACATCTAGCAAACGACAAGTTAATGAACTTGATCGCTAACCTCCTGGGCCAAAATCCACAGCTAGTATAAATCACCATAGCTTCAGGGAGCTGGTCCTCTTTTGTGTTGTGTTGTGTTGTGTTAACATCTAATACCAATTTATATCTACAATCAGTTCTGAAGTAATGTCTGTGACGTCAATGGGAGAACTCATGTGTTTGTGATTAGGTGTGCTAAAACATAACCTCTCCCTCTTTGTTCTTAACTTTATAAGGAATATTTCCCAATCTTATTCTTGTGAGAAAAGTCTCGTTGTAGTGTTCTCTTGTGAAATTCACATGAATGTATTTAGCACAATTCCATCCAATGGATCATAATTCTAAATTATATATTGCACATATATTGTGGATTAATATTTAGGTTTTGGTGCTGGTGCCATTGACGTGAGAGAATGACAACACTGACTATAGAACAATTTGATCCAAACTAGTGCTATTTAAGTTTCTCAAGGTAGCTTTGTCAATGCACCACATTCCTGACCTGCAAGTCCCTTACTGTTCTAATCCAGGGCCCCTCTTGAGTAAAGACTGTCGATCATGTCAAATGTATGGTGGTTTTCTTATGTGGACTCCTATCTACTCCACGCTATAGATGGAAATTGTTAATTTTTTTATCAAAATAATATCTCACATTTGAGCCCATGACTCCCAAGGTGAAGGGCAAACAAACTCATGGCACCTTGCTTCAAACGTAGCAGATATTATTAAAAAATAATGATGGTAGATCAAATAAGAGTAATTAAAAATCTCTTATCTGACCAGTGCTGAAAATGGAAAGGAAAAAAAAAAAGCAGGGGATTTCTCTCTCCTTTTACTTCAAAAGACTGCAGAAATAGTCCTCTAATTTCATTTGGATTAATAAACAGTACATTAGTGGCATTTGGTTACAAAAGAGAAGAGCTGGGTGAAAGAGTGGCATAGGGAAAAGTACTATTACTATTTGGAAACCAAACTGAAGCAGCATTTTATTGGCATCATTATTATTCTTTTCTGAACTGGTTGGAAACGGAGAAATTGGCTGATTTTAGTAAAGTGGGCATATTTACCCTTTATTCTAAGGCACGAACACCTATTTTCTGCTAATCTTTGGGCTAGATGAGTTAGAATAGCTAACGTTTTAAGTTATACATCTTCCCCCATCTCCCACACATAACACAGCTTTCTTTGCTAGATACACTAAAAGTTGAATTACTCAAATATCAATAATAAACTTTAACAGTTGAACAACTGTGTGTTTTTTCCACTCAAATCTTCAACTCCGACAAAGTGTTATGGAAAACAACAAAGCATTATAATGCCTTGCTAAATTTGAAATTAGATATGCTAGTCATTATTTTCTAATGATATGGCCTGCAGCGCTGTACTATCTGAGCATCTCCAAGTAAAGGGTGAATTTTATCCTCACAATATTCCTATGAGATAGGGATGTATTACCTCCATTCTACAATTGAGGAAAGGAGGCACAATTAAGGGTCTGCCAAAGTTTATATAGGAAGTCATTGGAGGAGTTCAGAAGTCATCCTAGGTCTCCTGAGTCCTAGTCCAGTGCCCTATCCAGTAGGCTTTCCTTACTACCTCATTATACATATCAACATGTTCCTTTTTGTCTGTCTTCTCTCTAACCTATAGTCCCAATTTGCTAAAATGAACATTTTAGTTATTCCAGAAAAAAATCTCCTTCAAAATACTTCACCTCACACTGAAGCTTAGTAGATATATTACTTCATGTAGTCCTGAGGAATATGGATGTACTAATAAAACTTCAACTTATGTTAAGCATAGGCTCATCTAATAACATTGTAGCTACCTTATCCCCTTTAGGTTATGTGAATTTGGTTCTATTTTAAACAGTCTCTCTGGAAGAATTGTGGAAAGTCAGATATTAGGAAGCAAATATGGTGAAGGGCCAAACATTATAAGATTTTGGTTTCATATAAAAATACAAAGTAAATGCCTACTTTAGCACTACTCAGAATGGATGACACTTCTACTAATATTGTTCAAATGACTTATTAGCACTGTAGTTTACTAGAGAAAAAAATATTCTTATACCAGAGGGCTTTCCAAAATTTCAGAAGTTTTAGTAATGGAAAAAATGACTAAGCTAAAAGAGGGTACATATGACAAGTACTTGGGAACATGGCTGCCCATTTTATTTCAAAGTTTCATTTTTTAATCGTTTCCCTTATTGAATTGGATATTCATATTTCTTTTCTCCTTAATGATATTAGTTTGACCCATGTGACCTATAGCTTGCTTTTGTATATAGTAGCAAGGTCACTTTGCAGTACCCTCTCTTTCCCCCTCTTCAGGGCCCCATAAGAATTGTACAGTTCACAGTATTTCAGATAAAATTATCCCTTCAGGGTGGGAATCTAGTTTATTTAATCTTGTACAGAGTCTCTAGTGGCCCTATAGACCCCAGACCCTTTTCTCTTAAGGAAGGGAACCTCACAGCTCTCCTTCTGGGACGTGGGCTGTTCTTCTCCCTGATCCCTTTGATTCACCTTTCACTAGTTCCACTCAGGCTAGCAACAAAGTCCTTCACAAAGCAGAACTCATTCCTCATAGTCCCAAACAAACAAAGTCCTTCCACCAGACCCAGACCCTCCTTCCCAAGGGAGTCAGTCTGCCCTCCTCTGATTCAACCACCACTCCCAGGCTTTACTTAGCTAGAGCTCAGCCTTATGGCTCTGACTATACTAAACTCCCCTGTTATTAAGGTCTTCCCTGAAGAAGCCCTTCCCACTATTTGCAATTTCCTCAGCTTTCTTTTCTTCCTGTATCATCCTGCTGCCCTTTATAGGAGAATCACCTGATCCAATTCAGGTGTGCCTCTTTAGTAGTTAGGGTTGGCTAGCCTCAGGCCCTCTAGCCTTCAAAAGGTGAGCCACCCTATTACATGGACCTAGGTGAAAATGGGTTATATTAGTCACATTTTGAAAATTAATAAAAATATTAAAAGTAAGAGTGGACATATAAGCAGATTCTCACAGATCTTCAAATTAATTTTGTTTTTCTCTCTTTTTTTTTCTTGTAGTCTTCAATTACAATCTCTTAATTTTTGCTGATTTTTTAAAAGTTAATTTAGTAGCAAGGAATATTCATTTATTCACTTAAAGAGAAGTGTGACTACTCAGTTCCTTGATGATATCATTGACCAAAGGAGGAAGAAGAAGAATTACAGTGGGCTTGACTGAGGAATTTAAAATGATCTCAGGTGATGAAAGCTAACCAGCTTTTTCCTTTATATTGTCTCCATAATCCTTTGAACTCCTGCTCACTATGAGTGATGCTCACCCAGTTGCAGAGTGACCTGGGAAAGCTATATGTCCCAGTTAAGCTCCACAGTGGGGATATGTGGTGGGGTTGGGGGAGAGCAGTGGCTGCATAGGGGACCATCACATCTATGTACCATAGAAGGGGCTTTTCACTGGCTCTGAATACACCAATTAAGAGGCAGCATTGGAGTGAGTGTTAAAGAATCCATAAAGTCCACATTATATGTGGATATATGGTATGAGCAGATAGTGGATACTATTTCAGTCAGCAGGCCAGAACAATGGCCAGAGAAAGGCTACTATGCAGACCTGTCACCAGCCTGCATATTGGGGTTCATGTGATTTCACCACTCTGCCTGACTCAGTATCCTGTAAAAAGCTCAATTACTCAGGCTTTCTTTTTTAAGGAAGGGTAAATTTCACCCTCAGCTTGTATATGATCATTTGTAAAATCCTGACGTGTAATTAATAATGAGACAGCTTAGTCAATAAAATTATTTAAGATCATCCAACAGGGATCAGCATTTAACTGTAGATTAAATATCTCTACAGCAAAAGTAATTAGTTTTCTAGAATTTCCAAAACCTCTTAAGGGAACTATTGAATGCGTCCCATCCCCCTCTTTTATAGTTACTGAGATATTTCATCCAGTTTGACTTTTATGCTGATGGAAACAAACTTCCTTTGAAGAAATCCAAACAGGATGCCTGTGTGTCAGCAATATTAAACCTCAAAGTTGTGTAAACCCCAAAGGATATGGAGCTATATAACTAAGTGCATGTTTGCTGAATCCATGTAATATCTACATGGTTCTGATTTTTGTTTAAAAATAACACAATGTGTCAATCAAGACTAATGTAAACAATTGAATGGCACTGTGACGAACTGGGACTGTTCTTACTGAAATATGGAGAACGCCCACCAAACGGGAACATCCAGCGTCAGGTCCATCCGACCCGCTTGAGGGGACCCACGGGACATGGGCTGCTATCACTGTGGCCAGAGAGGCCACATATGGGCCCCGTGCCTCAGGGTCAGGGACAGACTGAGCGGACCCAACCCACAGAGGGTTGACTGGGTAAAGGCCCAGCCGGACGAGGGGCAGCATTCCAAAGCAAGGGGGGCTGGCAGTGTACCAGCTGCTAAGGAGGGAGGAGGGCTTCAGGTCAGCTCCTCTGGGAGGCTGGATGCTCCAGACTCAGGGTTTTTGGTTTACAGGGTAGGCGCGGGGCGGTCCCTGCGGAGCAAGTACCTTGTTCCCCTGGAGGTGGATGGGAGGAAGGTGAATGGATACTGGGATATGGGTGCAGAGGTGACGCTGGCCCAGCCCGAGGTGGTGGCCCCCGATGGGGTGGTGCCCAACACCTACCTGACCCTGACGGGGGTGGGCAGGACCCCAGTCAAAGTGCCCATGGCGAGTGTACACCTGAAGTGGGGGGCCAAGGAGGGCCCCAAGGACGTGGGGGTACACCCGTATTTGCCCACTGTGGTGTTGATGGGAGGGGACCTGGAGGACTGGCCAAGCAACCCCCCGCATGCCCTGTTGTGACCCGTAGTCAAAACTGCCGAGGGGCACTGCGCCCTGACCTTGGGAAGGGTGCCTTGCCCGAGGCGCAGGACCCTAATCTGGTGGGGAGGGAACGCCCAGGGACATGGCTCAGGGAGGCTGCGGCTTCAGATCCAGCCGGCGAGAGACAGCAGGTGGCCATCCCTGTCCCAGCTGCTGAGTTCCAGGCCGAGGTGCAGAAAGATCCCTCCTTGCAGAAGATAAGGGATCTGGCCGACCTCAGTGCGGTACAGACCATGGGGAGAGGGGGCCGGAAAAGATTCGCGTGGGAGAAGGGGTTCCTGTACCGAGAATGGGCTCCCCCAGGGAAAATGGAGTCAGGGGGATCAGGAGGCAGCTGGTGGTACCCCAGAAGTATCGCTGCAAGCTGCTGTACTGGGCCCATGACATTCCCCTCTCAGGGCACCAGGGAACCAGACGTACCCTGCAGAGGCTGCTACGAAACTTTTACTGGCCTGGGGTCTTTGTTACTGTCTGACAGTACTGCCGATCCTGTGACCTCTGTCAGAGGGTGAGGAAGGCCTGGGACAAGGGGGAAATGGCTTTAGGACTCTTGCCTAGTATAGAGGAGCCTTTCCAGAGGGTGGCCAAGGTCAAAAGGGGGGCTCTGAACCAGGAGAGCTCGAATCACAGACCTCCAGACTGGAACGCTGGGAGAACACCCCAGCCCAGTTGGAACCCCAGGGGTATTGGGGTGGGAAAAGGGCACGGACCGCATAAACCTTCCCTCAGGCGAACTACGAGTGCCATCGAGCACCCCCGACCTAATGCGGGGCGTGAAACTGGAAGGGCCTGGTGTAATTCTCACCAAGGAATGGGAGGGATGCTGGGGCATCCACGGGAACGGGGGTAGGTTCGAACTTCCCCAGGTCACT
Organism: Malaclemys terrapin pileata; assembly: GCF_027887155.1. Classification (NCBI taxonomy): domain Eukaryota; kingdom Metazoa; phylum Chordata; order Testudines; family Emydidae; genus Malaclemys; species Malaclemys terrapin. The sequence goes on from NC_071509.1 coordinate 99,376,706, forward strand.
GGCTGAAGTGACCCCGTTCAGTTTGGTCTCGAAGGGGGGAGAGATGTGATGAACTGGGACTGTTCTTACTGTGGTCTTTGAATGCTGAGTGGGGAGTGTGGCTAGGTTGGTCTGCATTGGGGGATGGGAGACTGGCCTTGAGGGAGGATACCTGAGCATGTAACATGAGAACCCAGGAAGGAGTTAGAGGCCAGGTGACACCTTTGCCCGGGAAACTGAACAAAGGCTGGGGAGAGAGTTTCAGAGCTGGCTGGTGGAATGGCTGGGAGGCAGACGGGGCTCTGACTCCCCAAGGGGCTGTGGTGCCCAGGGACCCCAAGATGCACCTAACTGGGGGGGATCCTGTTGTCTGTGCTGGCAAGACCTGTCTTGGACTGTGTTCCTGTTGTCTAAATAAACCTTCTGCTTTACTGGCTGGCTGAGAGTCATGGTGAATTGCAGGAAGCCGGGGGTGCAGGACCTTATGTCCCCCCACATTCCATGACAGGCATTCAGTTGGAATCCAGCAGCAAGAAGCCAGATACTAATAACAGCAGTAGTAAATAGTCATAAACATTGCATTTGATCAGAGTGGTCTATACACAGCTATTTATGCATCTGACACTGTAATTTTTCTACATACATGCAGCAGATCACCCAATACAACAAAAGAACATATCTCAACATTAGAGTTTTCCCTTCTCTGAATTGCATCCTCAGTGACCCCACTGACTTTGATGTCAGTTGCTGGCCAAGACAATATTTGTACAAAGTATTAAACCAATTTCTGAAGTGAACTGAGTGATGGTGAAAGATGTCAGACTGACCATTTTAATGAATGATAGTTTTAATGAGCATTCAGGTATAGCACCGGCAATGATAGCACAGGGTTCATCACCCAGCGGCCATTATGCCTATAACCAACTAGCTTCATTCCCTTAGGGTATGAAATTAGACACTCGTGGCTGGTACGTACCAGCTGATTCAGCCTTGTGGGGCTCAGGCTAAGGGGCTATTTAATTGCCGTGTAAATGTTTGGGTTCAGGCTGTAGCCTAAGCTCTGGAACACTCCTACCTTGCGGGGAGCTAGAGCCTGGTCTCCAAACCAAACCCAAATGTCTAAAGTGCAATTAAACAGCCTTCGATCCCCAGCCCGATGAGCCTGAGTCACCTGGCATGGGCCAGCCGCGAGTTTTTAACTGCAGTGTAGACAAATCCTTAGGGGTTAATTTAGTTACATGCTCATTCAGGACATAGCCAAACAGTGCATTTAGCCCCTATCTTCTCGGTTAAAACTTCTAAGGATATGAAATTGTACCATTGGTGGTAGTAGACATGCATCTACTAAAACTAAATGGTAGTTGGACTGGGAATTTGGTTTAGATCAAAATCTGGTTGCTTTTCTGAAGCTTCATGATCCTCTAAACCTCTGAAATTTGCTAAAAATGAGCTGAGAATCTTACAGAAACAAATTCTCTCTCAAGTCATTTCCCAAGTACTTCATGCTTCCCTGTGACTCTGAAAATCAAATGCTTGGTATTATGGCATTTGAGCTTTTCCAATCTCAACCTGAAACCTATGAGTGTAGAGGTAAATGGAAACAAAAGTTAACTGAACTTTGGAAACCTAAAAAATAATCTGGCTTTGAGTTTTGGCTAAAGGGTTGGTGGGTGATTCTTATACTATCTGAACCAATATGTCCATTCCTACCAAAAGCTTGATTGAGGTGACCATTTCATTTTAAACTGACCAGTGAACAGCCAGGTAGCGATTTTAAGTCCTCAGCAATATGGACCTGGCCTAAATTAAAATCACTAACCTAGAAATAGCAAACCCTATTATTCTGAGTCACCCTCTCTCTCTTACCAATATATAGATGCAGTGCTATCCATGTCTCACTCTCAAGTTCCTGAGAATGTTCCAGAGTGAAAGGGTGTTCCAGTGAGAATAGCATATAATCTACTGCTCTGAGACAAGGTGAATATTATTTCTTATGCCCCAACAGTGCGCTTGTTGTTGTATAAATAAACAGAAAGATATGGGGCATGATTCTCCCTTGACTTACATACATTTTACACCAGTGTAACTCATTGAATTGAACCATTACTCCTGATTTACACCACTGTAAGGGGAAGGAAGACACAAGCCCACGGTTTCCAGCTCAAGAGGCTTACAATTCACTACAGACAAAACAGGACAGACATACTCATTGATCAGATGCTGCCAGGAGCTTCAGGTAGTGGAGGAATCTTTCAGCGGTGATTCCTGAAAGGCTTTGTAGAAGCAGCAAAATTATGAGGAGAGATTTAAAGAAAGAGAAGGTGCTTGAAAAGGGAAACTACTTAGTATGAGGACCACTGATTTTAGAATAAGGTCCAAAGATGAGAGTGGGAGGAACAAGGCATAGAAAGGGAGAGAAAAGCAAAGGAAGGAGTAGGGAAGAGCACAGAGGTAGAAGCAGTACTTTTGTTAGTCTCTAAGGTGCCACAAGTACTCCTGTTCTTTTTGTAGAAGCAGTACTGTGCAGTTTCTTAATGTTTGGATGAAAAACTTCAACCTGATGATGGAAAACGAAGAGGAGCCAATGAAGAGATTCAAAGACGGGAGTAATATGAACAGGGCAGCCAAAGAAGAAAATGATTTTAGCAGCAGGAGTTTGCATGAGATGGAAGGGAGCAGGGAGACTAGTGAGGACAAAGGACGTAGTAGTTAAAGTGAAAGATGACCAAGGTATGAACAAGAGTTTTGGCAGTAGAGCTGATGAGGAAATGACGTTTCAGACATGTTGTAGCGTGAATACCTGACATAATAGGGGAGGGTTGAGGGGAAAAATGAGTTCAGTTTTTGTCATATTGAATTTGAATTGGCAGCAGTACATCCATGATTAGATGTCTGAGATGGAGGGCTTAATTTATAATGAAAGAGGTGCCAGAGCTCAAGCAGGTGCTGGGGCTCAAGCAATTATTTTTACTTTCACAACTAATGTGGCAAACCCAGAGATGCTGGAGCTCAGCCCTGGCAAAAATTAAGCACTGCTAACATGCAAGTGATAAATAAGACCTGGTTCTAATTGTGTTTTGAATGATGGAATGAACTACATCTATTGCCACTAATTCAGCACTCCGTAGTATAGGTGGGGAAGTCCCTCTGAAGTATACTAGTATTCCCAATGAAAATATTGTGCAAGTCCCCAGGTAGCATATAAATGGCTACGTAACAACTATCAATCAGCCCCTTTAATCTGATACCTCTTGTAAACACTGATTACGTTTTTTCACCAAGGATGTTTTCTTTTAAACTACAGAGAAAGAAATCTCAAGCAAGTTGATATAAACTGGAGATAGGGAAGATATATCATCCATTTTCATAACTCTCCCATTGTCAGGTTGCTATTCTTGCACTTTTATGAAAAGCTGCCTGCTTTATGTTATACAGTATCTATAAATGATGATTAATTAATCCATTTTGGTGCCCTACTCTGAGCAAACAAACCTCTGAGTTAATTTAATTCTCCACTCTTGGTTTCAGGGGGGAAAAATCAGCTCACTAGAGGATGTAATATTCTCAAATCAGCCATTTTCCAATTAATTTTGAATGGTGAACACAGCAGCTGCAATTTTATTCTTGTCCATTTACTTCTATTAAGAATTCATTTTTGGTAATCAGAGAATTTTGAATCAGCTCTTTTTTACCTTAAAGGTTTGTTTCTGACACTTTAATGAATTAGTTTATAGTGTGCGCTTGAAGGTAACCATTTTTTTTATCCAACAATCCTCTTGTTGACACAGTTATTTATTAGTATTTCTGCTATCACATAACTTGTAACTAATTCTGATGAAGTACTTTCAAGTATGTGGTGAAGTATAAGCTTCCATAAAAAAAGGAAAATGTTATGTAATGGAATTTGTAAGAAAGGAAGAAAGAACACACATTATCCCTGAGAGATTTTCACTATGCTCTGTGTTGGAAGTTAATTATTTCAAAATATGATGCTGCTAAAGGCATGAGTCTCTGCAGACTAATACTTTGCTGTACAACTTCTCTCCAGTTAGAGTTGGGCTGGTGGAACGGAGGGAGAGAGAGAGAGAAATAAAGATTTATAAAGAAAAAATGTTCAAAAAGCCTGAGCAAGGAGGAAACAGATTAAATCATGCACCTGGAGTTGGACGATAAAGTGGCCTCAACTTTTATGTTTGCACCATCATTTTTCTATCATGTTATCAGCACAGGACTTCTTGTTATGAAAGGAGGTATCTTGAGAAGGGGGTGTAATTGTGCAGTAGATAAGAGTTCTTGTGTAGTGTGCTATCTTTCAATACAAATGTAAGTTGGTTGCATTGAACTGAAATATATGTCATGGCAGAAAAAAAAAAGTGTACTGTCACATGTACGCAAGGTTTTGTTGTTTTGTGTGCAAAAAGAGAAATACAACACTATTACAGTTTTCAGTTGCATCTGTCTCTTCTTCATGCAAAATGTAAGGATTGCCTTCTTTGCGTACATTTCACTGCAATAAAAACCCTGCAGTACCAAGTCTCAGAGCCCGTGTCAACTAACTCAGGCTCATGGGGTTCAGGCTGCTGGACTAAAAATTGCATTATAGGCATACAGGCTATGAGATCTGCCCCCCTCATGGGGTTCCAGAATCTGGGCTCCAGCCCAAGCCCGAATGTCTACACTGCAAGTTTTAGCTCTGCAACCCAAGACCCACAAGCCAAATCAGATGAGCCGGTCTAGCCGCAGTTATGCCATGGATCTTTTATTACAATGTACATGTATCCTTTAATTCTATTACTTGGACTGGTGTCACAGGAAAGCTGCTCTGCACTGGGCTGACTCCTGAGATAACATCCATTGGGAGTCCACCGATGTGGAGTGGACTGCAGAATTGGGGCCTTAGTTTGCAGTAGTTATAGTGTGGGCCTAATTCTCTCTTATTATAAGGCAACTTTACACTACTCAGATGTAATTTACATCCACATTAAGGACTCTTTACACTGTCAGAATAGTCTAATGGGTCTTTAATGTAAGTGAGAATCAGGCCCAATTTTTTTTTAAATCTGGTTTGTTTGTTTTAATGATCATAAATATATCAGGTCTCTCAATTGCATTAGGTGAAATTCTGACCCCACTGAAATCAATGAAAAACTCCCATCAATTAAGGGAAGGGCAGGATTTCATCCATCATGTTATGGTTCCCTGAACACCTCAACTCACACAATCAGGCCCAGTAATTCCTATTAATTAATAGTTCTTAATACTCAAGAGTATTTTGACTGCTGTCCTTTCCTCCCCCCCCCTTTCTTCTTTTTAAAGATATGCAGAGCCATTTTATTTGCAGGACCCTGGTTAGAACTGCATTATGAATCACTATTGGATTACAGTCTCTTTCCTACAATGTCCAAGGTTATTTTTTTTTATTATTCTTTCTGCAGTTATACTCAGAGAAACAAAGCAAATAAAAAAGAAATATTACTAACACTCAAGAAATTTCATAATAATACCCCCAAATCTCCTGTGAAAAGAATAAATTAACCCCTCTCTGCATTTACTTTTAATATTCTGAAACAATACTGTGTGATTCTCATCTGTTTTAGTGATGAGAGAGAACTAGGAAATAAGATGAACAAAGTGTTCTAAGTATGGCACATGTGGGATATGCATAATCTACATCTAACAGACTGAAAATGAACAATAACCCTTTAGTTACAGTGAAATGTTTAAAATGTAAATATATTTAAGTGGCCTTGAAAATTAAAAATGTCCCACGATGCTTACAAAGAGTTTTCCTTTCTTTGCTGTGGGTGATCATTTTTTGTTCAAAGTTAGGATAATAACATATATTACTATGAATTAGCCATAGCTCCTGCATAGCTGAATTTGAAGTTTGCTTCCAGTCATAAATCTGACATTCACCGTCCCACCTAACTTTGCAAATAAACCAATCTTTCTGAAATTTTATATGCCACATCTCATCTCAGGGGAGAGCGTCTCAGGGATGTCTGGTAAAAAAGAAAAACGGGATTTAAAATTACTGTCTTAAATTCTTCTTTTTATTATTTTCTAATGTTTTCTGGTCTTTTCTTGTCTTTTTGACTTTTAATATCTTAAAATGGCTTGGTCTACAAATTCCAAACGTGATTTGTTTTGTTAGCCTGAGGATAAGCTACTTTTAGGCCTGGCCTACATTAGGAAATTAGAAGATTACCCTCCCATCAGTGTAGGTAGCAAGTTTTACTATGTAGATATACCCTTTAGTTGATGTTGGTCCTGCTTTGAGCAGGGGGTTGGACTAGATGACCTCATGAGGTCTCTTCCAACCCTAATCTTCTATGATTCTATGCATGGAATTTAGAGGGGAACTTACAAACTCATACTAAAAACCATAAGAACAGGCTGCGACACCCCACACTGAGTGGAAGGTCTCATTAAAGCAAGGTTATAAAAAAAGGAGCCAATGGAATGACAAAGAAGGGGAAAAGAAAGAGGAAGCAGTTGTCCAGCTCAGCTCATGTGTGCCATTGGGTCAGGAAGCAAGGAGGAACTGTAATACTTCTCCACCCCACACATGCCTGGCTGAAGCAAGTTTAAAATACCTCTGTTGCTTTCTGGAATTCTTGAACCAAACTTAAAGAATACCAGTTCAATACATTAAGGTTGTGATAGACACAGAGGTGGGTGAGCCTTGAAGTGTCAGTATGCTATATTTTGTTTAATTTCTCCTTGTTTTTTCACTTTTCTCCTTTAGCTATGACCATTACTTGGATCACACTTGTAAAGAGCTGTGCTGACATATACACACATATTTGTAGGTTAATAAGCTACTGACTCCAGGCATGGATTGGAGTGAGAGGATGAGGAATAGGTCATGGGAGGGACATGAAGTGGAGGCCAGGATATGGAGAATGCTTCAGGGGGCCAGTAGACTGAAAGGAACACACACTGAATGGAGTTGCATGGTTTTGCAGTTAGCTGGTTTTGGATTGTGGATCATGAAATGGAGCTGGAAACCACCACTGGGTTGTAGCAATGAAATCCAATTAAGTGATAATAAAAACATCAAATCAGTTTTTCCTACATTTTCTGATCATGGGTGCAGTTATTTTTACATGGGCTGTTGATTTCTAGAGTAGTGCTGCTTCTATTGTAGCTTTCTGACTTAATAAAGTGATCCTTGGCTGGCTTAAAGAAAGATTTTAGGATAAATAACTCTCTTGCTCTTATTTGTGAGGAGATAATATTTAGAGCCGTATTTATTAACTTATCTTGTAGGTTAAACATTTATGAGTCTGACTTTTATAGTCTGTGAATCAAGAGAGATGAGCATGAAAACAGATACTGTGAGACCTTGTGGACCTTGAAGATGTGATATATAGTACAGTCTGTGTGAGTCTGCTTTAAATATGTGTGAGCACTTCTCTGGTGACTGAACAAAGAGCACTAGTCTAGGAATATAGGCAATCACACATGGTTTTGAAGCTAGTTTGTGGACATACAAATTTAAGGAATATTTTCTGTTTTCAGAATGAGATTATCCGAATGAGTTGCTGAATTAGAAAATGACCCTCTGCTATTTAAAGTATTTCAATTTTGGGGGTGGGTTGCATTAAGTTTTATTGTACTGGAAATGTGAACATTCTTATAATAATAAAACCAGTTTCTGGAGAAAGCTCCCAGTTATGAAAAAAAGAGCCTTGCATATTATTACAGGTTACATTTTTTGAAAGCAAAAGAAGAGGTTTATTTCATTAATCCCATTAGTTCCACCAACCTAGTGCTCTTTTGGATAATGAGGATAGTAGATGACAGACCTGACCATAAGTGCTTTTTTGAAAATGTATTAGTCTGTCATTATCACATCACAATTCTTAGACCAGCCATGTAAAGCTCTGTTTCAAATGGAAGCAGGTAGCTTAAAGGTTGAATTTAATGCTAATTACCTTCTCTTTTACCAGTACCAAGAATGGCAAAGAGGGAGGCATACACAATCAGTTAAAGTTGGTGTGTGTATGTGTGTGCACATGTGTAAAAGCAGACAGATGTTAAAGAGGAATGAGAAGGAATTTTACAAACATATCATGGGAATGGGCAAAATAGTACTAATGAGAAGCTTCTGATGATGAGCTTAGTGACAACTAAATACAAAAAAACCATGGATCATAACACTTACCATGACACATGGAGCAACCACCACAAACACATCAAAAATCTATTATCTACAGCCAGGCACTCAGATAACACAGAATATGCTCTAAGGAGAAAGTCCAGGGTACACACCTTAACACATTTTAAAGTGCCTTCACCAAAAAATGACACTCCATCATGGGACAAACCACCCAACTACCCTGAGAAGAATCTACTTCAATACTGGGGAGGCGGGGAGGGAGAACCCTCGGACTGCACACCCTCATTTGTCACCTACTACCCCATACTGGAACCCTTACAGGGTATCATTAAACTATTAGAGCTCATACTTGATGAGGATCACATCCTGAAAGAAATTTTTCTGAACCCCCACTTCTGGCCTTCAAATGACCCTCCAATCTCTCCATCATCAGAAGCAAGTTCCCCGCAGACCAGGGATCCACCAACTCAAAGCAGCACCAGATGCAAAACCGGACATATCTCCACTTCTATCAATACCCCCACACCCCTTCACAACACACCTCTCAAGATCAATGGGTTCTACATATGCCTATCACAACATGTGATGTACCACTTCCCATTCACTAAATGCCCTAATAACAACTATGTGGGTGACACTAGACAATCGCTATGCTCTTGAATTAACTTACAAAATGGTAAAAGACAAAAGCACCATAGCACCCTGGGTGAGTACTTTTCACAAAGCAATCACTACATACCTGACCACTCAGTCCTCATTCTCAAAGGAAACCTGCACAATATTTTCAAAAGATGAGCCTGGGAGTTAATTTCATATCTTTGCTAGACACTAAAAATCAAGGATTTAATAAAGACACTGGGTTTATGGCTTATTAAAACAATCTATAACGCACTAACCTCCTCTTTTTTGTTCTATGACTGCAGAATGTTAACTGGCTACTTCATCTTGAATGGTGTCTTACAGTATGTGTTAACTCATGCTGAACAAACAGGTCCACCTTGTATTTAGTTGTGACACTCTGAGTACCTTTTCCAGACCTGAAGAAGCACTCTGTGTAAGCTCAAAAGCTTGTCTCTCACACCAATAGAAGCTGGTCCAATAAAAAATGTTACCTCACTCACCTGACCTCTCTAATATTCTAATTATGTCATAAAATGGACACCAAACCAGAACATAAAAGAATACACATCTTAGTTTGAAAATTAAAATCTCTATTAGTAAAATACACGTGCGCACACACACACACACACACACACACATACACATGTGTCATGGTTACACTACAAACTTTGATGATTCCTTGGAAGCCAGATTATTGTGGGACATAAAAAGAATCAATTCAAGGTTGTTGGTGTCGTTCCTGGAGCAGCTAGAGATAGTGGACAGCTGATCAGCTGATTCTGGGCCCAAGATACAAGCACTGATTGATGGGATCACATTGTAATGCAGGTTTGGGATGAAAAGCAGTGGGTACAGAGCTTTCGGATGCACCCAGTACAGGGACATCAAAATGAGAGCTGTACTAACAGTTGAGAAGAGAGTGGTGATTACACAGTGGAAACTTGGAATGCCAGATTGCTACTGCTCAATCAGGAATCAATTTGGAGTTGGGAAATCCACTGTAGGGGCAGTTGTCATGCAAGTGTGCAGAGCTATTAATTGTCTCCTACTATGCAGGACTGTGATTCTTGGCAAGGTGCAGGACATAGTGGATGGATTTGCAGCAATAGGATTCCTGACTAAGGTGAGGTTATATCCCTATTTTGGCATCTGACCACCTTGCCACAGAGTACACCAATGGAAAGGGCTTTTTTTCTATGGTTATGCAAATGGTGCTGGATTACCAGAGACACTTTACTGACATCAATGTCAGCTGGTCTGGGCAGGTGCATGATGCTCACATCTTTAAGAACACAGGAGTGTTCAGAAAGCTGCAAGTAGGGACTTTCCTGACCAGCACATTACCATTGGGGATGTTGAAATGCCTGTGGTAATCCTGGTGACCCTTTGCTCCCATGACTCATTAAGCCGTACACCAGCCACCTCAACAGCACTGCGGAGCACTTCAACTACAGGCTCAGCAGGCACAGAACGACAGTTGAATGTGCCTTTGATCATTTGAAGGATTGCTGGTGTTGTTCACTCACAAGATTAGACCTCAGTGAGAAAAATAGCCCTATGTTCATAACTGCCTGCTGTGTCCTGCATAATATCTGTGAAGCAAAGGGGGGAAAAGTTTCTGCTGGGATGGAGGGCAGAGTTGGAGTGGTTGTCTGCTGAATTTGAACAGCCAGATACAAGGGCTTTTACAACAGCTTGATGTAGAGCTTTACAGTCTTGGGCCTGAGACTTGAGCTCCTTGGAAGTATCCATGGTGTTAGTAGGGTAGGGGTGGGGTATTCGCTGAGTAGGACATGCAACTCTTTGTAAAAGTAGTAGGTCAGTGGCTTGGCACCGAATTGATTGTTGGCCTCCCTGGCTTTCTGGTATACTTGCCACAGCTCTTTTGCTTTCATGTACCACTGTTGCTGGTCCCTGTTGTAGCCTTTCTCCTGCATCCCCTGAGCAATCTGCTTGTAGATGTCCACATTTCTATGGCTAGTTCGGAGCTGTGCCTGCACAGCCTCTTCCACCCACATGCCCAGGAGACCCAATATCTCCTGTCTAGTCCAGACAGGAGTGCCCCTGAAGTGTGTAGCCAGCACGGTCAGCTGGGCAGTTGCACTCAACAATAGAGAACTGCTAGGTGTGCTCACCAAGTCAGGCAATCAGAAAAAAAAATTGCAAAAATTTGCAGGACTATAAAGGGGAAGGTGGCTTCCAGTCTACATAACCCCTGGGCAGTGGAATTCACAATGGTAACCAGAGTGGTCAGTGTAGGACATTGTAGGACAGCTGTTGGCAGCCAGTAATGGTTGTTACATAAGTAACACAGTGTCTATACTCACACTGCATTGAACTAACTACATCATTTGTGACTCTGTTCCTCTCAGGCAGATGGTGTTATTAAGTCAGAGTCGCAGGGCACTTACATTGGCATGAGACAAATTTAAGTGAAGATACACACAACTAGGTTTACATAAGCTGCCTTATGTTGACCTAACTTTGTAGTGTAGAGGAGGCTATATAAAGGTCTGAATTTGAAAACTAAAATGTTAACTAATAATTTTATTTATATCTATACACATACATGCACACACAAACTTATATATGGTACTTAGTTTAGATTTAATTTTCAAAATAAGACATGCATCCTGTGATGATATTCTGATTTGATTTCTGTTATACGAAGTAATTAGACTTAATAGAGAAACAGCCCTTCATGCAGCAGAATGACAGGGGCTCACATCACTGAACCACTGTTGAAAAGCATGATCTTGATTTACTAAAGAAAATAACAGTTATTGTTTCTGCCAGTCACAAAACTAGCTATTCATAAAAGTCGCATTTTTAAAAAAAGTTTCCTTTACTTTTTTAAATATTTTGCGAGTTGGCTGGCTGAAGTTTTATTTTAGTTCATTTCTAACAATAAATAGACTTAGTAATCAGAGTGATTTGATCTAATTTTTGTTTGGACCAATGACACACAAGCAATTATGATGTACATTTCAGGAGTCTTCATACATCATCTTATTCTGACATCTGCATAAAAGAACAGAGGTAAAGCTGCTTCAGAAACAGTTGTACCCTCTCTGTTAACTACAGTCTGGGGGAAAGAATAGCCTTAATGAAACATCAGAAAAGGGCCCGTTCAAATCATTAACACATTTTCTTAAAGTTTGTTTGGAACTTCTGCATCCAGCATCAGCACAAACAGTATCTGTGCAATTTTCCTGAGCAAACTGAGATGTATAATACTTGAATTTCAAGTCTCTGATTTTAATGATTTAAAAGCAACAGCAGCTGCTTGTTCCCCTTTAGTTTTTCATTATGGCATTTTCACTTTAGGTACTGTCCTGAACAAAACGGGTAGCTTAGGCCCCAGACGGTCCAGAGCCACAGGTTGTGTCATAAATGAAAGGGGTATAGGACATGTAGTCAGAAGCCAAAGGGGTCCTTGGGGAAAAAGTTCGAGAAGCACTGTTACAGTTAATGCACTTTAAGTCAAAGAAATGTATTTCATGGAGCATAAATGTTCAATTACATCTCCCCAGATCATCTCCTAAAAGTGCTGAAGAAGGTCTGGAATAATGTTCAGATCTCTATCTACTACTTTCCCCTCCTTCTTTGAATGAAGGTGATCAAAGAAGGCTCAGTTTTACTTGGCTAATCTTGTTCATAAACATATCATATACTGGGAAATGGGTGTAGGAAGTAGTAGTTAATATGTAAATAGGAGCTGGGATGGCTGTAAAAATACCAAAGCAACAGAATTTTCACAATTTTCAACTTTAAAAGCATATTCTGAGTCCCTACCATCAAAACACATTCCTTTTGCAATCCCGATCCCACAGAGCTATGATGGAAGGGTCTTGGGTAGGTTTGGGACAATGAGAGATAGATGCCAAGGAGATATTACTACCTCCTTCCATCCGTACTTGAGCAGGCATTTTTCTGACATATTGCTGGAGGGCAGTTGCACTGCAGGACACAGCTCATGAAAATTAGGGATGGGTGAACCAGGTATGAAATATTAACCATAAATTTTGCCCATACCTCAAAACAACTCTTTTTTTTTAGGTTTGAAAAACTTTAATGTTCTTTGTCAGCATTCATTTTTGTGCCTTTCTTCATCTCCTGGCTTAAGGTAGGGTAGGAAGAGGATGTTATGAAATAAGCAAAAAAATTGTTGTTCTCTTTCTGGGCTAAATGGAACTGTAAATCTCATGAGTAGGAATGGCCTCATAACACTTTTCACTCCAGTTTTGGAGACCCAAGATATTGAAATACTTTGGATAAGGTTCAGACTACAACCAAATCTTGGAATCTTTCTAAATTTATCCATCAGTAATCTAGATATGCTGAAAAATTAATCTTTTTGAATCATAAGAACAGATTTTCAGTTGGGGTAAATCAACATTGCTCCACTGATTTTAACTGAGCTACACCAATCTATGCCAGCCTTTATAGGTGGGTGAAAAAAAGTTTTCTTTTGTAATTTTGAGCTTGCAGTGAATTTTTATATCTGACGTAGAACAGAATAAATCCAAGACTAGAGAGTTTAAGATTAATAATAAAAATTCGGACCCAATCTTATCTACAGCAGAAAAAACGTACCACTATAATCTTATTGCCGTCTTGTTTATTACATAGACTGCTGGAAAATTATATTTGCATAAACATCTCTAAGACCATTTCATACTTCGTTACACACACCTACACACAAAATGTTGCTGTTGTAAAGTAGCTCCTTGTACTGCCTGGAAATGATTGAAGCTATTGCTGAAGCAGTAAAACCATAAAACTCCTGCAACTTTTTTTCCTTGTTAAATTTTTGGTAGGGGAATGTATTTCTCATAAAAGCAAGAGACTAATGATATTGGCTATAAGTCCAAGAGGGGACCTGTCCAGTCCCCCGTCGCCCCCTGTCAAGGCTCCTTCTCCACTCTGAACTTTAGGGTACAGATGTGGGGCCTGCATGAAAACTTCTAAGCTTAACTACCAGCTTAGATCTGGTCCGCTGCCACCACTCCCAATGGGCTGACTCCCTTCCCTGGGTAGCCTTGAGAGACTCTTCCACCAACTCCTTGGTGAACACAGCTCCAACCCCTTGGATCTTAAAACAAGGAGAAATTAACCATCCCCCCTCCTTTCTCCCACCAACTCCTGGTGGATACAGACTCAATCCCCTTGGATCTAAAAACAAGGAAAAATCAATCAGGTTATTAAAAAAGGCTTTTAATTAAAGAAAAAGGTCAACATCATCTCTGTAAAATCAGGATGGAAAATAACTTTACAGGGTAATCAAACTTAAAGAGCCCAGAGGACCCCCCTCTAGCCTTAGGTTCAAAGTTACAGCAAACAGAGGTAAACACCCTAGCAAAAGGTACATTTACAAGTTGAGAAAACAAAGATAAAACTAACACGCCTTGCCTGGCTGTACTTACAAGTTTGAAATATGAGAGACTTGTTCAGAAAGATTTGGAGAACATGGATTGATGTCTGGTCCCTCTTAGTCCCAAGAGCGAACTCCCACCAAAACAAAGAGCACAAACAAAAGCCTTCCCCCCCCCCCCAATATTTGAAAGTATCTTGTCCCCTTATTGGTCCTTCGGGTCAGGTGTCAGCCAGGTTACCTGAGCTTCTTAACCCTTTACAGGTATTTTGGAGTCTCTGGCCAGGAGGGATTTTAAAGTATTGTACACAGGAGGGCTGTTACCCTTCCCTTTATAGTTATGACACCCCCAAACGCAGAGCCCAGACAACTTCCTTACTTTCCCTTACTATTTAGCCATGGTCTTCTCAGATCCAACTATTCTGGTGTAGCAGAAATGTCCACTAGGTGGACCACAGTGGTACAATTAAAACTCATTTATACTGAACCCTAAAAAGGCTTTGAACTCAGAGTATAAAGACCCACTGTAGTGCATAGTACCCAGAACTTTTTCTTGTATATATGATTTTTCACTTTGTGATATTTCATATTTTAGTTGTAATGGTGGTGACAGGGTCAGCATTATAATGACTATTTTGCTGGGACAACAGCTGAATATAACCTGCATCATGAACAAAGAAACAAGACAACCTGACAATTCATGCACTGACATGGTATAAATTATTCCTGAGAGACAGACCTTCATGTAGAAACTTAGGTAACAAAATTAAGTTTGGCATAAATAGGGATCCAAGAGCAACAGAACTAAAGACAAAATCAAATCTAAATTCCATTTTCAGTCACTGGAGGAGAGCATGTTCTTCAGTTCCACAGCCATCGATCCAATAGGATTCTGCACTGCAATCCATGTTACACAACAGGTCTCTGATCAGTTACCTCTAACCAAGTACACAGGCTGATGCTGAAATAGTACTCAGAGGAGTTAAAAATGAATAAAAGGCTGTGATCCCATTCACTGAAAGGGCACAACACCTGCATTCTATCTCCAGCATGCATAGGAAAATTACTAGTCTGGACTCTTTCCAGGGCTAATCATTTTTTGCCAAGGTCCACATTTCTTGGTCAAGGTATAATCAAGGTCTAGACTCCAGAGAAAATAATACAAAAACAATAACAATAATGATAATAAGTAAATAAAAAGATTTTTACATTCTGTTGAAAAGCATCTGATGGTCCGGATTTGGCCCTGCTCCGCCCATTGACTATCCCTGGTTTAGAAGATAGACTTTCAAAGCACAAAGTGGTGACCTGATTTACAACTGTCTTTTTTTTTTTTTTAAGAGAATTTCAGAGATTCACCAATGCAGTGTAGGATACAAAGGGTAAATCAGTGAACTCTATGACCTTCTAAAGCTATTAATATACCCACTTAAACTCTATAACACTGTAATAGAGCCCATGGTGGGCTGGATGGAGTAGTGGTTAATACCCAGCCAGTCATGGGGGCAGTGGGAGGGGAGCCAGGGCCTGCCAGCTCCACCAGGCTCTGACCCAGGGTCCTGGGAAGGTCAGCAGGGTTTGGCCTCTGAGGGGGGCCCTCTGAGTTACCATCCCTGGTTCTCTTCCTATCACAGCTTTCCTCCCTCAGCTTCTGGTCCTAGATAAAGAAACCAAGTCAGCAGCCCCAACTGGGCTCAGTGTATAGTCCTGTTCTTTCAGGGAGGCTTCTCCGGCCGGTTTGTCAGGAGCCTTTAAGGTAGGTCTGTCCTCTTCCCCAGCTTCCCCCTTCTAAGCTGGGTTGCTGCTTTTTCAACCCTGTCTCCAGTCTGAGCATGCTCTGCAGAGGGCTGAAGGGGCAGTGCTACCTGGGTACAGTACTGTTCTTTAATCCCTTCCAGTCCAGTGTGAGATTTGTATACTCCATCATACCCCACTCCCCAATCAAATATGAATTAAAATGATATCTATGTGAAAATTGGTGCCCCCCTCAAATAAGTTTTCAGTTACCCAACAAATGCTTTACTGTTTAATTTGCTAAACAACTTTTCAATTAGTTTCATTAGTGTAGCAAGCTTTATGATCAACCACAACTTGGGTAGTAAAGTTGCTAAATAGTAACAGATTAATTAGAATTTATTTAACTAATTTAGAGGAAGATTATGAACCTTTTAATGATCAAGGTGAGTATTTACTCTTAGGAATAATACTATTGACATCAGTGGGATTTCACATGTAATTAACTGCTCCATGGTGTGAGTAACATTTCACATTATGGCCCTTACAGAGGAGTAAAGAAATCTACATAAAGACCTCACATCTCATCCAAACTTGAGAAGAAGCTGAACTGAAACAACTGCTCTTGTTGTCTTTTCCAACCAAAATGGAAACAGAAAGGACCAAAACTCCACTGGTAAACCTGTAAATTTTTCCCTTTCAACCCCTTGTTTCAGAGATGCATGCAGGAGTGAAGGACTGGGAAATCTATTCACGTCTCAAAACCATCACCCAGGAAGGAAGTTGAAAGGGAAAAAAACAAACTTATATAAGTGTATATGCTAAATATATTTACACATTAGACCAAAAATATCTTGAGTATCTATATTAGCAAAGTGTCCATCTGTTGTAATTTGGAGTGGGGTGAAGAGTTGGTAGTGAGGTTCTGCAGGAGATCTTCCCAAGGATTTTTTTTTAAATTATTTTTCATTTGTTGCAGTATGGTCCAAATCAATATATTATATTTATGAGCTCCAAGGATGAGTCATGTCTGGCAGTGATGATTTAGTAGTATGCAGAGAAAGAGCAAACTCCATTAAAGCAAAGAAATCGGACCAACCTTCCCATCAGTTTGGTGACAGAATTTTAACCACGGGTAACCAGAAGTCCCAGACACCTCCTTCCAGAACTTCACTAGTGTGGAAGATTGCATTGATTACATCCACAGTAAACAGTACCTATTCTGCAGATAAAGAGTCTGATGCAAAGCCCATTAAAGTCAATATAAAGACTTCCTTTGAAGTCAATAGACTTTGGATCAAACCCAGTTAATGGAACTCTGTTTCAAGAACTGCCAATCTATCACCTTTCACAAGCACTGTACTCATCCAAAGGTTTAAAACAATAAAGAGGAGTTTGAGAATGGTTTCAATGTTCATTTAGAAACAGGAAATAACATAATACTAATGGCAAGAGAAGGAACAGTGGTGGTAGTAACAACTGGAAGGCTTGCCCTGGGTGTTGGATAAGGTCCTTAGTGACTCTTACTCCAACTCAATTTTATAGATGAAAATTAAGAATAAAGAAAAACTTGCAGTGTTCCTGCTAAAAGAGTGAACAATACAAAATACAGTGAGACAACTGATTAGCTGTGTCAACAGAACTCAACCAAGGCTGTTCCCTAAGCCTGAGCCTGTCCTGAGTATGAGTGTCTATGGGAAAGAAACATGCAATGTAAATTATCAGTTGTTGATATGGTAGCCTGGCAGTGCTCCCTGTGTGTGTGTGTGTGTGTGTGTGTGTGTGTGTGTGTGTGTGTGTGTCTGTGTACATATATATGTATATTTATGTACACACACACACACAAAGTGGAAATAGAATTTTACACAATCTGCATACCCCATAGGGGTCTATTCTCCCCACAGTTGGGATCTCTTCTCCACTGGATGCATGACATAATTCACACTAATGCTAATTGGAGTGAATCACACACATCCAGGAGAGAAAAGACCCTAAAGAGCATGAAATTAATGTAAGCAAGTCACATTGGTATGAACAGGAGCTACAGTACTTCTGCAAACACCAGCAGAGGTGTACCTCTGTGCCTTTGTTTTCATACAGCAAGGATTAAACAGTGCTGTTTGTGAAAACAGTGGGCACAACCATTTTGTTGCTACAGTTCTGAAGAGCACAAGGCTTTCTACAAAACCTGAGATGCCATGATATATGCTACATATGGGTTTGAGATGATGCATGTGTTATGATTCTAATTTTATTCCACAAAAATAGGATATATCCCTGGATTATATTAGGTATCCAATTTTGCATCACTTCTACAAACATGCTGTATTTATATAATTACATGCTAAAATGTTTTTCAGTATATTTTTCATAATTCCTCTAACACCAACCTATACTGTACTGCACCTGCTCTTAGGTTGCAGGAACAGCAGAGAATGATACACAAGCAAAAGGAAAGCTCTTTAACTAACCTAGGGGTATGAAAGTTTCCCAGATTGCACACTGCACAATTCTATTATACACTAGTGTCAGTTTCAAGTACACATCACATTCAAGTGTATATTTTTATTCAACTGAATTTATAATTGATAAATGGAACAGTATAGTAGACACCAAGCATTCCTGATGCTTGGTATTTTCAGGGAGTTCAAAAGACACAGTGGATTTAACAGTGTTAGTTCATACACTGCCATTTCAAAACCTATTTAGAATCACTAAATCTATAAACTTCTTCTTACTCTGGATAAGAAAAGAGCTCTCCATTAGTTTACTAATTAATGTGCTGTTTGTAAAGCAGGACATCAAAACTCTATCTATTAAAAAAGGTTCTAACTCAATATAAAGGTTTTGTTCTGTGCTCTCTCCAAGAGCTTTTACGGTTGTCAGTTGCTGCATATTTTAGAGGGTACTACAATGGCCTGACTTGAATGATGTTGGGGGTTGTGGTATATCTTTCTTCAGCTCCCACATGATTAAAGTATATTTCTTCCAGTCTGAATAAGGATTATATGGAACATATACATACTTAACTCATATTTAGGGAACTGCATGTCAGTATTTCACTTGCATGGCACAGTTCAGTAAAATATCAGCTTTTGAGGAAAAAAATCAAACATTAACTGTACAGATATAAAACTGTTATTTTCAAATGACACCCAATATTATATATTGTACTTTCAAGTTATTGGAACTTACTATGGTCAAACAAGCTCATATACTAAAGGAAATGGGGGGGAGGGAGAAACACCTTTTTTTTTCCTTTTGAAAGGCTGTAGCTTTTAACTCTACCCTGATTTAAAATAGTCTGATCAACAAAGATAAGTAATCTAGTTAGAATATATTGGGAGTAGACTGCATGGAAAAATACTGTAACTGCTGTATCACTTTCGCCACTTTTAATTACCAATGAGAAAAATGAATACCGTACGTTCTTCAAACAGCAGAAATACAATAAATCACACTATATTCATATCTGACAACGTAATGCATAATATAGCATAATGCCTCATAGAGACTAAGTTATTAAAAGTTTTTTTTCCCTATAACAGGCTCCTATACTGTGGCCCTCACTATGACATCAGAGTGCCTTTAAAGAAAGGTATTTAGACAAAATTACAAGAAATCACACACAAAAACAGTGGTTTGGAACAGACCAGGCATATGAAAAGGAGATATGCACCAACAGGCTGAACAAGTGAAACTGATTACCCATTATGTAAAAGTGAAAGGATAGGAAAAAAGGCTGAGAGAGCAGGGGGGAAATGGACAGACAGGAGAGCAGGTCTGAGAAGTAGGGTAAAATTAGTTTAACAGGGAAATCTGAAAACATTAAGGGCATTTTTGGAGATAAGTTGACATAGAATTAAGATGACTCAGGAATTGGGTAATAATAAAGCTTTCATTTCCTGGAATGAGACTAGTCTGGTTGCAGAGTGGTAAACTCTCTGAAGTTTAGCAAATAGCAATTTAGAAAAATCATAGATTTTCCTAAGGCAGGAATTGAGGGATGCATGGATAAAGATGACAGTGAATGCATGGTCTCGTGAAGGACAAATTCTAGCAATGTTCCAGAAGCAGTGATAAGCCAAAGTTACAGATGAGGGAGATACAAAAAGACAAGATTTGCTGAGTTAGAGAGTCATGGTGGATTAAGAGAGATAGGACTAAGAGTAAGACTTTTTATTCTGATGTGTAGGTCACACACACATTGTATATAAAAAGTCTTAATAAAGGTGCCCCACTTCTCTAAATCTACTCTCTTTGACTTAGGCTCCAACTTTGCTCCCAAGGTCCATAGGGTAAAATTTTCACATATGGGCATCTAATTTTAGAATCTTAAATTTATTTTTAGACATGTAAATAATAGTGGTCTGATATTAAAGGCAGTTCCAAATGAAGTTTCTTTAACTGTAACATGCCAATTAGAGCTATTGATGCTCCACGCCTATGAAAATTAGGCCACATCCCAGGAAACAAGATATACAATCCACAAGAGGTTTCACTTCCCTGTGTGGAACAAGGGATAGTAGATGGGGGAAGAGAGGATAATGATGAAAAGAATTACTAGTATATAATTTTCACTTGTCCTACATCTTAGTTCTCACATCTTAAAAACAGAAGCAATGAGAATAGAGAGTGAGATGAGGCCTGATCCATTGCTTATTGAAATCAATGGAAAAAATCCCATGAAATTCCAAAGGTTTTGGATGTGGCCCAGAGGGAACAGTGAGTTAGAGGAGCTTACTTTAGTGTGCTTCTTGAAGAACCTTCTGGACAAAAAATCTATCATTATAAAAGGTCAGTTCAAACTGATAAAGATGTACAAGAGTCTGTGGGGATGATCACTTTATAGCTGTCCAAACAGATGATTTAGCCCTCAGAACCCATGAAGTTGCTCTGCATCTGACAGAGTGACAATTTACAACCTTAGGCTGTGGATAAATGGCCTGATTATAAAAAACAACAGTCCTTAGCCCTAAAAGTATTGAGGCTGCTCTACCATTTTTGCAACCCATGAAACAAACAAAGTTGCTGCATTCTCTGAAAACTCTGGGCATAGGCAAGGGAAAGCTTGCCTGTGGCTGAACTGGAGGAGCTGAGGGAGACAGAGAATACATAGATGAGACTTTCCAGGACACAGTAAAATGGTCCCACCCCTGGTCTGACAGTCTCTGTGCTGTTGAGGAGGAGGAAAGTCCCAGGAAAGGAGAGCATCTAACTGGAGCAGAGGGAAAAATCCCATAGCTGGGACCCTCCTTCCAGATGATGTTGTGGTATCCTCTTGCACTGAAGAGACTTCTCTGGGGGAGGGAACTCAAGCTAGTAGAAAGAGACAGATATTAGTAATGGGTGATTTGATCATTAGAAACATAGATAGCTGGGTTTGTGATGATCAGGAGAACCACATGGTGACCTGCCTGCCTGGTGCGAAGATTGAGGAACTCTCGAGACATCTAGATAGACTTATGTGTAGTGCTGGAGAGGAGCCGGTGGTCATGGTACATGAGGTACCAATGACAT
This sequence comes from Malaclemys terrapin pileata, assembly GCF_027887155.1. Taxonomy (NCBI): domain Eukaryota; kingdom Metazoa; phylum Chordata; order Testudines; family Emydidae; genus Malaclemys; species Malaclemys terrapin. The sequence goes on from NC_071509.1 coordinate 99,398,059, forward strand.
AGGGAAGGATAGGAGAGAGGTCCTGGAGGCCAAATTTAGGCTGCTAGGTAAGAGATTGAAGTCTGGGACCTCCATGATAGAATTCTCTGAGATGCTCACAGTTCCACGCACAGGGCCAGTTAGACAGGCAGAACTGCAGAGTCTCAATGTGTGGATGAGACAGTGTAGGAAGGAGGGATTTAGATTTATTAGGAACTGGGGAAACTTTTGGGAAAGGGGGAGCCTATACAGGAAGGATGGGCTCCACCTAAACCAAAATGAAACCAGATTGCTGGCACTTAACATTAAAAAGATCATAGAGCAGTTTTTAAACTAAGTGCTGGGGGAAAGCTGAGTGGTGCAGAGGAGCACATGGTTCAGACATCTCTTAGAGGAGGATCTATTAATAGAGAATCTCTATGTCCTAGTGAGGATGACAGGATAGAAAATGATAAAATACATGCAGGGTCTGATCAGAAACAGTCAAATAAAAAAGAGTCCCATTCAATTTGTGTAATGGCAGACAGCTAAAAGGAGACAAGTTTTTAAAGTGCCTATATACCAATACTAGAAGACTAAATAATAAAATGGGTGAACTAGAGTGCCTCGTATTAAATGAAGATATGGATATAATAGGCATCACAGAAACTTGGTGGAATGAGGTTAATCAATGGGATACAGTAATACCAGGGTACAAAATATATCGGAAGGACAGAACAGGTCGTCCTGGTGGGGGAGTGGCATTATATGTGAAAGAAAACATAGAATCAAATGAAGTAAAAATCATAAATGAATCAAACTGTACCATAAAATCTCTATGGATAGAAATTCTATGTTCTAATAATAAGAATATAGTGGTACGGATATATTACCGACCAACTGACCAGGATGGTGATAGTAACTGTGAAATGCTCAGGGAGATTAGAGATGCCATTAAAATAAAAAAAACTCAATAATAATAATGGGGGATTTCAATTATCCCCATATTGACTGGGTACATGTCACCTCAGGACAGGATGAAGAGATAAAGTTTCTTGACACCTTAAATGACTGCTTTTTGGAGCAGCTGGTCCTGGAACCCACCAGAGGAGAGGCAATTCTTGATTTAGTCCTAAGTGGAGCACAGGACCAAGAGGTGAATATAGCTGGACTGCTTAGTAATAGTGACCATAATATAATTAAATTTAATATCCCTGTAGCAGGAAAAACACCATAGCGGCCCAACACTGTAGCATTTAATTTCAGAAAGGGGAACTACACAAAAATGAGGATGTTAAACAGAAATTAAAGGGTACAGTGCCCAAAGTGAAATCTCTGCAAGATGCATGGAAACTTTTTAAAGACACCATAATAGAGGCTCAACTTAAACGTATACCCCAAATTGAAAAAAACACAGTAAGAGAACCAAAAGAGAGCCACCGTGGCTAAACAACAAAGTAAAAGAAGCAGTGAGAGGCAAAAAGGGCCTCCTTTAAAAAGTGGAAGTTAAATCCTAGTGAGGAAAATAGAAAGGAACATAAACACTGGCAAATGAAGTATAAAAATACAATTAGGAAGGCCAAAAAAGCATTTGAGGAACAGTTAGCAAAAGACAAAAAAAAATTGCTATTACTTTTTGAAAGTACATCAGAAGCAGGAAGCCTGATAAACGACCAGTGGGGCCATTGGATGATAGAGGTGCTAAAGGAGCATTCAACAACGATAAGGCCATTGCAGAGAAACTAAATGAATTCTTTCCATTGGTCTTCATGGCAAAGGATGTGAGGGAGATTCCCAAACCCGAGCCATTCTTTTTAGGTGACAGATCTGAGGAACTGTCCTAGATTGAGTTATCATTAGAAGAGGTTTTGGAACAAATTGATAAATTAAACAGCAATAAGTCACCAGGACCAGATGGTATTCACCCAAGAGTTCTGAAGGAACTCAAATGTGAAATTGCAGAACTACTAACTGTAGTCTGTAACCTATCATTTAAATCAGATTCTGTGCAAGATGACCGGAGGATAGCTAATGTGACGCCAATTTTTAAAAGGGGCCCCAGATGTGATCCGGGCAATTACAGGCCTGTAAGCCTGACTTCAGTACTGGGCAAACTGGTTGAAACTATAATAAAGAACAATATTGTCGGACATATAGATGAACAATCTGTTGAGGAAGAATCAACATGGTTTTAATAAAGGGAAATCATGCCTCACCAATCTACTAGAATTCTTTGAGGGGGGTCAACAAGCATGTGGACCAAGGGGATCCAGTGGATATAGTGTACTTAGATTTTCAGAAAGCCTTTGACAAGGTCCCTCACCAAAGGCTCATACACAAAGTAAGGTGTCATGGGATAAGAGGGAAGATGCTCTCATGGATTGGTAACTGGTTAAAAGATAGGAAACAAAGGGTAAGAATAAATGGTCAGTTTTCAGAATGGAGAGCAGTAAATAGTGCTGTCCCTCACAGGTCTGTTCTGGGACCAGTCCTTTTCAATGTATTCATAAATGATCTGGAAAAAAGGGGTAAACAGTGAGGTGGCAAAATTTGCAGATGATACAAAATTATTAAAGATAGTTAAGACCCAGGCAGACTGCGAAGAGCTATGAAAGGATCTCTCAAAACTGGGTGACTGGGCAACAAAATGGCAGATGAAATTTAATATTGATAAATGCAAGTAATGTACATTGGAAAGCATAATCCCAACTATACATATAAAATGATGGGGTCTAAATTAGCTGTTATCACTCAAGAAAGAGATCTTGGAGTCATTGTGGATAGTTCTCTGAAAACATCCACTCAATGTGCACCAGCAGTCAAAAAAAGCAAACAGAATGCTGGGAATAATTAAGAAAGGGATATAGAACAGAAAATATCATGTTGCCTCTATATAAATCCATGATATGCCCACATCTTGAATACTGTGTGTAAATGTGGTCGCCCCATCGCAAAAAAGATATATTGGAATTGGAAAAGGTTCAGAAAAGGGCAACAAAAATGATGAGGGGTATGGGACGGCTTCCGTATGAGGAGAGATTAATAAGACTGGGACTTTTCAGCTTGTAAAAGAGATGGCTAAGGGGAGATATGATTGAGGTCTATAAAATCATGACTGGTGTAGAGAAAGTAGATAAGGAAGTGTTGTTTACTCCTTCTCATAACACAAGAACTAGGGGTCACCAAATGAAATTAATAGGCAGCAGGTTTAAAACAAATAAAAGGATGTATTTCTTCACACAACGCAGTCAACCTGTGGAACTCCTTGCCAGAGGATATTGTGAATGCCAAGACCATAACAGGGTTCAAAAAAGAACTAGATAAATTCATGGAGGATACGTCCATCAATGGCTATTAGCCAGGATGGGCAAGAATGGTGTCCCTAGCCTCTGTTTGCCAGAAGCTGGGAATGAGCGACGGGGGATTGATCACTTGATGATTACCTGTTCTGTTCATATCCTCTTGGGCACCTGGCACTGGCCACTGTCGGAAGACAGGATGCTGGGTTAGATGGACCTTTGGTTTGACCCAGTAGGGCCATTCTTATGTTCTTATGTTCTTATTAGTGCTCCTTTACTATTCAATGGAGTTTCCACTGCTGAGAGGAAACTGATTCTGGCCACAACCAAGGGAGAACAATGGACTGATATATACGGAACTCAGTATTCATCCTTTGGAATGAATTCTGGTGGGACCCAAAGCATATCCTTGGTCAGGAAAGAAATTAAGGGGAGGTGATTTAATAACTAGGTTCAAAATTTCTCTTATCCAACCCCAGTAAAGCTGATGGGATTGAAAAGGGTGTAATTCAGAGCAGAAGTTGACTCTAAAGCAGCGGTTCTCTAACTGTGGGTCAGGACCCCAAAGTGGGTCGTGACTTCATTTTAATGGTGTCGCAGGGGCTGGCATTAGATGTGCTGGGACCTGGGACAGAAGCCTGAGCCACACTGCCTGGGGCCAAAGCCGAACCCAAGGGCTTCAGGTTACAGGTCCCGCACCCGAGGCTGAAGCCATTGGGCTTCAACTTTGGCCCACCTGCATGGGGTGATGGGGCTTGGGCTTTGTCCGGGGCTATAGAGGACTCAGGCTTCAGTTCCCGCTCCTGGGGTCATGTAGTAACTTTTGTTGTCAGAAGGGGGTTGCAGTGCAATGGAGTTTGAGAAATCCTGCTCTAAAGAACTAAAAAGAAAAAACCTCAACTCATGGCAGAGGTTCATGTCTCCAAAACCTAAAGGAATTTAAAGGATATTCCTCCCAATGCCTGAATTAACACAATTTTGCACCCTTGATTTCTTGGTAAGTGGATATGATAGTATATGATAGTATTGTGTATTAATGAGGGTTTATTAGCATTGTATGGGATGGCTTTATTAGTCAAGAGAAGTGAAGTCAGAAGATAGTTATGCAAATCATCCCAAATGAGTGAGTAGGACACTTTCTACCATAACAACCTGTATTCTTTATAAACTACATACAAAAAAGTGTCAGAAAAATTAAATATTACTACCGTAACAAAATAATTATAATGTCATTTCTCCCCCAACATTATCCTGCAGCCTCATTGTGATGGATTAATGACCATACCCGCATTCTGTGTCACCCCCACACAATGCTCGCTCACACGTGCTTCCATTTTTTCTCTTAATTTCCTCTCTTCTTTCCCCTTCTACCTGTGTTCAGGCTTAATTCCCCACACAGAGCAGGCTACATGCTGTGTGGAGTGGGGGTTTCTGTGGGTGGCATCAGAGGGTTAGGTTGCCTGTTCTTTAGCAGCTTGATCTGAATATTCTATGCATGTGAACCTGTTCCTATAGTTAGCTCTATTAGGGGATGCAGTGGGAGCAGAGAGAGATGAAAGATGTGTAGCTTTCAAGGAGCCAAAGGTGAGGGAGGGTGGGGGGGACAAGAGGGAAGAGGAAGAAAAGGAAGAAGGGGGATGCAGTTTTCTCCATCACCATTGTTTTCCTTTGTCCCCTTTAGTATATTCAGTGTCCCCTTGTTCCCAAAGGCCTAGAACTCTGGTTGGAAAACAGATACTGTTTGGAAAACATATATACATTTGTCTCTGAATTGTATCACCTGGGATCCAGATTACTCCTTACAATACAGTTTTTGCTTATTTCCTTTTAAATGCTCACCACCTCTGAGCAAAAAGATTTGATTCATCGGAACTGAATAAACTATATAGGTTATTCTGTCCCATTCACCTCCAATAATGATAGCAAAAGTACACATCAGAGGATAGCAAACACGGTACATACGGGATTCAGGAGGATGGTGAGGAAGAGTTCACCCCCTCGGATGCTTTTGTCCAATTCTTGAGGGCCCCCAGGATACTCCTTGTAGAAAATTGTGTGGGTGAAAAGGCCACAGGTCTGTCGAGGAAGTACCTGAGAACAAAGTAAAAATAGTGTCATGACCCTATTTCTGCAAGCCCCACCCCAAAAAACTCTTCTGAGTCTGCATTCTGAAACGCTCACATATGGATTCCTTTGTTCCGGCAGTTGTCGTCTTATTGTAAATAAGCATGATTATGCAGATGTTGAGCTCTCCAGCTGCCAGTTGAAAGGTTGCAGCACATGTGTGTTCCACAGCCTTTGTCCAGACCACTGCATATGTTTCTCATAGTAAGAATTCAGGGTTTGTGTTTAGGGATTTGTAAAAGGAAGAAAAGAGCTTCTTTTCTTTTAGCAAGGATAGTTTGTTAAAAGACAAAGCGCTTCTCAGTCGTCTTCACTATCTTAGGCTATTAATCTTCGTGCTGGCAAGATATAGCACACAAATGGTATTCTAGGTTACAGACCCCAAAAGAACTAGTTCATTCCTACCTTTGCCCTGAAAATCAGATTAGACCCCACTAGTGAAATATGTACTGGGGCTGATAGGACTGTTGAATGAGTATATCCCGAGGTCAGCTCTACATACAATCATAAATCAGTAGATTGTGCGTCAGAATTCTGAAAACTAGCAGATGGAGAAAAAAAACAACTAAAATCTCCACTACTTAGAGCTATTTCATTAACTCTTTAATCACAAGTACATCAGAACTCTGCAGAAAAACACTAAGGTCTGTGATACTGTTCAGTACTGTACTTGCACAGACATTATTCAGTTTTGACTTAGGTTTTTTGCCAGTTTACCATTTGGGCTCCCCTTTGTATTCTGTCCAAAGAAACAGAAAACAAAATAATCTACGGTTTCTATTCAGCAAAGCACTTAAGCATATACTTAAGTGCTTTGCTCAAATGAGTCCTATGTTGGAACTCGTTAGAATCTACTATGTTACCTGTTTCTGTGTTATTAATATATACTTTTGACAAATATATTAGATACATTACTGCTCTTAAATGCATGTCCATGGCTTTTGTTGAAGTCAACAGGAACTTTACCTATGTATACCATGACAGAACTTGACCTGTCAAGATTTACATTCTGTGTCCTGTGCAAATTCCATCTTGTGTAATTTACCCTCTATCTACCTAAATTCTCTTTACCATTTCAATTGAACATGATTCTTCTACATTTTTGCTCTAAACTGTGGTGTAGTGTTGCATCTGGATGTTCATCAGCTGCTTTGTTCCATTCTAGGAGCAGCTGCATACTGAAGTGATAGGCCAAGTGATTCTTAGGTTATCTTGGCTTTTAATGCATGTGCTATTGAAGGGAAGATGTAGAAAGCTTTCTTTTTCCCCACCCCAATGCACAGTCTATGAAATTTTCGCAGGTATAGTTTCAGAACCTGTGCTCTGGGAGTTGCATAGGTATATCTAAACACAAAGCCTGGCCCAGCCAAAGTATCTTGTGGACTGGAGGATTATATTGCACCTTTGTTTCTCTTCCCTTTTGGCAGGTCCCAGACCCTTTATGCATTGCAGTGAGTCAGACCCTTGGATATGGAGCTACGACATTTTAATGAATTGCAAAGGTATGTAATTATAGTCCAGGATTGGTTGTCTACTGGTACATTTTATTTCTGATAATCACATTGGAAAGTGCCAGAAAAACCCACCCCAAAACACACTCTTTGCTCTTCTTTCTTTTGGAAACTGGCTGCACACTGGTAAAACTGTTTGGCATCCTTACAATTCCACTATCGTGAAGGATTTCAATGCCCACTGTAAAGCTTGATGCATTTGTAAAATAGATTTTTTTGTCATTCTTAAAGAATTATTGCTATGAAGTAATGGAAAAGCTATGTACCATGATGCCATTGTGGATGAAGCCCCGTCTGTACCGTGCAGGTTTTAGATGTGGATACTCTTCTGTGCTTGTGACTTTGATACCCCAAACCTTCTTCCAGGCCTCATAAAGCTGAACATGTACAGGGTAAACCCCAGAGTGGTGCGGAGCCACTGCATAGCCCATGTCAGTTGGAATACCATGTTCCTGAAACAAAGCAAAAGAAACAACACATTGAGTACATAAGTATAATATGTAATGCATCAAGTTTATTCTACTAACTGGTAGCTTTAAAGAAACTGTTGCTCTTGGGCAATTGTGTGTGTGTGTGTGTGTGTGTTTTGTATATATGACACTCACACTAAAAATAAGAGACACAAGGTGCAAAATAATTGGCTTTCAGTATCGGGGGGAAAATAATCCTGTTGGATAATATTGAGCTACCATTGTTTAGAACAGATTTGACTGCCTGTGTATTATGCGTTGTGTGTATTTATAAAATATGCCCTATCTGGTTGGATGTTTTTTTTAAAGTAATTCTCAAAGGGCTGGGAAATTATGCTGTTTTATTTAGTCACATTTCAAATTGTCTTGGATCAATAAACAAAGAGAAACATGTTGACATGACAATTACCATTTGTCTATATTTTATATTACAAAAAGCAGAGGAACATTTCCATGGCTGGTAAAATGTTTGCTGTAGCTATTTATAAAATGAAGCTCCAGCACATTTCCCTGACATAGTGTATTGACTCGAGAACCAAAGATGGACTTTGAGGGTGAACTTTTCTATCTGGCAATTCTGGCCTATATTTGCTGAAATCCATGGCAACACAAAGAAGTCATATTTTAGAAAGTTAGCCCTAAAATCATCCACTCCTTTGGGTCCCCGGTTATATGGGTCATCCATCATTTTTACCTCTTTCCCATACAAACCTCACTTCTCCCCCATGTTTGTTACTTATTTAGTACTTTTATAATTTATACAGTAAAGTAAGTATACATGTCACTTTACTACAGGTAGAAGTTATCAAAGAATAGAATCCTTTCTCTGAAGAACTCACAATCTGAAAGATACACAGTGCAGGCCAGAAAAACAATTATATGCTGCTTGATAGAGCCTGAAAACTTCACAGGTTAGGTATTATTTACATTGGTACCATGCAATAACATTCTTCTTTTGCCAAAAGAAGAGCTGCCAACTCACAAAATAGATAAGCCATTTGCCATTCATATATAATTGATACTTGGAGGGAAATTGCTAAAATACTGAATTATAATTGTTGCCTGTCCTCTTGTCCACATTGTCTAATAACTGTTGTTTGCTTCTATAATTAAGGAGGAACAGATTTTGCTAGGCATCTTTAAGTACTTAACTTCGCACAGACTGGCCTTTGGTCCTTTGAGAAAATTAAATAAAACCTATGGGAACATTTATTCACACTTCACACAATATAACCAGTTGAATTATCTACTTTCTAATAATAAAGATGCCACTGACTAATATGAAATAATCTAGTTCATATTTTGACCATTAGCAGAATATGCTTTTTGCCTATTAATGAAGTCACTCACCTGCAAGATCTATATGAGGCATAGGGGTTAGTTTTGGATTTGAAATGATGAATGCTCATGTAATGAAGGGACCATTCAGAGATATCAATGACTTCAGAGCCAAATTCCCTATGATTATGTACAGGAAAGTAAGATACACATCTAGATCAGGGCCCCACTGTGCTAAGAGATATACAGACATACAGCAAGAGATAGTCCATGGCCTCAAAGAATTTACAATCTAAATAGATAAGATAGACAAAAGGTGAAAAAGGAAATTAAGACACAAAGAGCTAAAGTGATTTGGCCAAAGTCACACAGCAGGCCATTGTCAAAGCCAAGAACAGAACCTAGGACGTCTTACTCCCAGTCCTGTGCTTTATACACTAGAAAACAGTGTTTCTATGTGCTAAATTCAATACTAATATTCAGTACTAAATTATTTCAAGAGAATACTTTAACCATTTTAAGTTGAATAAGATGTGTGATGCAATCTGATCAATGACAGAGTAGCTGTGACTCCATACTATTGGTAATTTCTATATTGTGGGACTCTAAAGTAAGTAAAATTGTCTTGGGATCAAGCACTTTTCTGAAATGGTACCTCAACAAGTGAACATATCCCTACCTATATGTCCTCTTTGGTCAGGACAGATGCATTCCAAAACAGGATTCATGCCTTCACAGTTTTCTATTGCTATAGGAATTGTCCCAGCAATGGAATGGTGAAACAGAAATTAACCACTTTAGAGTAGATGGGTTGCAAAAATCTAAGAGTTCTCACTATGGAGAAGCTATTTGCCACAAAGAGGCCAATACTCTTTATGTCTGATCACACAAACATTCTTTACGAATTATTCAAAAATCAATAAGAAACCAAGAATACAGACAATTTTTCTCTGTACCAGTTTTATGCAATTTTTGTAACACCTTTAGGTAGGGTAAATTCAATGTGTTGTATATCAGCATGCACACTGCCCTGTTATCCTTTAGACTGCTTTGCTTTTGTTGTTAAACTTCTTTTAGAATTGAGGATGACAATATTTTCTTAAAAGGGATAAAATATAATTGATTCAGTTAAAGATATTGTGTGTAAAAAGTTTCATTGCATTATAGTGGCACTGGGGCACCACTATAATTAAGGTTGCACCATGTCATATGTTTAAAGGTCAACCATTGTAAGTCCTCTAAAATTGATATGTGTAGTTGGATTCCTTTGAAATGTGATGTGCCTCAAGAAGCTGTAGGGTAAGTTAATGATCTGAATTTGGAATCATTTGAGGCATGGGTTACAGAGACATAAGCCCCCTCTCCCCTCCCCACTCCAAAAAAATTAGCCATTTAAAAAAAGTTTCCAGGTGGTGGGTTTATTTGCCTTGAGCTGGAGATCAAACTATGGATCTAAATGGTCTCAATCTGTCAAGTTTTACCTCAGGTAGTGCATGGTACTCACTAAATCTTTGGGGAACCCAAAATGAGAACATATATAAGAAAATGTACTTTTTTACACTGTGTGTGCATCAATATGGAAAAATCAGCTAGAGGGTTTCCATGCCCACCATTTTATATGCTTTAAAATTCAAGTCTTGTAAGTACTCTCAAAACTGAGCAGTTAATTGGATTGCTTTGAAATTGGTGTGCATTAGTGATTCAAATTTGCGGTCATTTTGCTGATGGGTTCCCAAATTATAGGCCCCCTAAAAAAACAACAACCTGGTTTTCTTCTGCTGCCTTGTACTGTTAAGCTGAAAGGTACTAATGGCTGGCTGAATTACAGACCTCTTCACTGCTGTGAATTCTCCCTCAATTAACATATCTAAGGTTGAGTTGATCACAAACTTCCCCCCCACACACACACCATCACCTAAGACAAAAGGAGTTTTGGACTAAGTGACTGGAAGCTGCTACAATTTGTAAGTCATGAGTGGCATTTTTATGTGTGTGTGTGTGAAATGTAATCAAAGTCTCTGGGGGAAAAGTAGAAGTGAGACAATGGTACGTATTAGGAGTGGTAGAATAGGGAAAGAGCAGTTTGGGGCTGCAGTGAGGGATGGGGATTAATGGGGATGGATGGCAAGAGAAGTTGGGGAGTCAGTTGTGGGAGGCATAGCACCCCACATCTCTTCCAGTTCACCAAACCCACACTCCAACCTTCTGGCACCCCCAGCTCTGCCAGTGCACCCTCTACTGTGACATAGTTGTCTTTCACTCCAGGCTGAAGAGTCTGGGTTATAGAAGGAGGGAAGTAAAGTTGCGTTATAGAAGGAGGGAAATAAAGGCAATAGAAATGTTTGTATACCAGGGAATAAAGACTTCAAGGGCTTGGCTACACTTGGGACTTCACAGCGCTGCCGCAGCTCTCTCGCAGCGTTGTATGTACTCCACGTCTCCGAGGGGAATAGCTTACAGCGCTGCGACCGAGCGTGCTGATTACACTGGTGCTTTACAGTGCTGTACTCGCTGCGCTCAGGGGGGTGTTTTTTCACACCCCTGAGCACAGCAAGTTGCAGTGCTGTACAGCGCCAGTGTAGCCAAAGCCTTCAGTGAGACATGTTCCCTAGTTGCTGTGGGGAGGGGGACAGGTTGGAGGGGGAATGCTTTGACTCAGAAGGTTGACTCAGAATGCCAATTGTGGGACATGATATATACAACTGCCTAAATGACTACTGACCCCTAATGACAACAAAACTTTTTCGTGTTTTAAGAAAAAAACCAATAAAACCTTAGGAAATTCTATGGCAAAAACTGAATTTAACCTAGTGTTAAGATTGCTTGATAGTATGTTGTTCTCTTGCAGAACAGTGAGTTGAACAACATTCGAACTAAAAGGACAAAAACCAAAACAAATACAAATGGTTGCCTATGCTACATACCTTCTCTTTTCCTGGCTGTAATTATGTGATAAGGAGATCTGTGCTTGCACCCTCCGATGTGTATGAGCAATGGGAAAAGCTGCACATGTACTTTCTGGCTCTAGTATGCATACTTTCAATACAGAATTGTGTATGTTATATAATTAGTGGGGCAGGAGTTTTATTACAGAGGGCATTGTCAGTAACAAGCTGGGATATGAGAGCAGTCTAAGAATTTATTATCCTCATGCATTGTGATCAGTGTCAGGTGTACTGAATGGTGGAGGCAAATAGCGCTGCTTGGTAGAGGTATGTTTGTGAGATCTGTGGATTACTTTGAGGTGTGTGACAGAGCTGTGACTGCTATATGAAGAGATCAATGTTTTCCACCCTCTCAAGTGCTTGAGGAAGGGGAAGAGGTGCATGTGTACCTTGGGAATGTAGAATGTATCATGTCTATGCAAAATTGGGTATGTTATATCCATAACAGGGCATAGGACTTTTATTACAAAGGCTATTGTCAGCAGTAAGAAGGAATATGAGAGGATTCTAATGCTTTAATGATGGTTAAGTAAAAGTGAGATGGTATTCGTTGAGTACATGTAAGGAAGTTGTAACAGGCTGTGAAGTATTTCTTAAGTTGTACACATGTGGTATCCTTTCTGGGGAGTTTGCCAAATGTGTTAGTGTACACCAGGATCTGAAACCTTCCAGATCTGATAATGCCAAAGGCCAGTGAGAGTACGTGGATACCGAAGCATTGCTCAAAGACCATAGAGAGGTGTTTGTCGTGCCAGCAACCTTTTTTTTTTTTGTTCATTAACGGTGTTAGCTGGAAACCTGTGGGTTAGAATGAGAGTTGTAAAAGGAGGTGAAAAGCTTATACATTTCAGCAACTGTGGGATTGGTAGAGTAAAGGTATGTGTGTTAACGTGGTGTATTGGGGGCATTGTTGAGAGAATGCAGAGTTCAGTTTGCATGGGCAACCTGAACTTTGCATTTCCTGGTTCTCACAGTGTGAGTTCTGCTCAACTCGATGTTCTACAAGGGGATGACATATCACCAAGCAACTTTAACTCTATGTTAAAATAGTTTTTTCCTTTGAATATATTATGTTTCAGTGGATTTTGTCATAATGGCAAGTCAAAATATGAAACAACATTGGCTAATTATTAGCTTCTCTATCACCCCACCAGACCACCTTGCTATGAGGTCCAATCTTGTATTCTTTGTGCACCTAAGATTCCAACTGCCTTTTTGTTTGGGTGCTCAGGGAGAACCAGATTGGACCCAAAGATATATACGTGTTTGTGTGTGGAAAAGACCTTTGGAACACTTTATGCGATACAAAGAACTATGTCACATTCTTTTACAATGCAGGCAGGATTCCAGAGCTCCTAATTATGTGCTTTCATAATTTACTAGAGTCACAATGGAATAGTCTTATCTTAGTTTAAATGACAATGTAAGTTGATGCCACAGAAAAATCGTGAGGTGTTGGACAGTAGAAAAGGATCATTACTAGAACCTGGGAGATGAAGCATGAGTAGGGAAAGAGGATTTTGTCAATTTTTTGTAGTCCTGCAGAATGCTGGAGAAATTCACAGAAGTGGCTTTGTAAATGGTGACTATTCTCTAGAAAGCTTCTATTACAAGTGGAGTTTCCTACTAAAAAGGAAACGATAAAGCCTTATAATACAGTATTATTGTCCTGATGGACTCTAATATCCTAAATATTTTCAACCTTGAGTCCAATTGGTCAAAACTTTCCTTCACCTTGACGTGGTCCTATTGTGCACTGTTTAACGTTTATAGAATCATAGAATATCAGGGTTGGAAGGGACCTCAGGGGGTCATCTAGTCCAACCCCCTGCTCAAAGCAGGACCAATCCCCAGACAGATTTTGCCCAGATCCCTGAATGGCCCCCTCGATAGAGACGACGCAGTCAATAGGCAATGACCAATAGCATGAGTCCAAGTATTGTTCCACATCTCCAAAAAGTCATGGTGATCAGGTTTTGGGGCACAGCCAAGTCCACTCATTCCATCATTGGCAGGAGAGATGAAGCTATGCAACAGAGGAGTACATGCTCCTCTTTCTTAAAGCCCATGCAACACGTGATGGCCCGGCCTCCTGAGCTAACCTGCCTTGCATACCATAGATGACTAATCGAATCTTCATTTGGTTACTGCCCCTTTCTCCCCAGCCCAACTTCTGTGCATCTTACAGTAGGACAACAAGAACTAGACCCTTAGTACTGAAAAAATGCAACACTGTTGAACTTGCACACATTCCCAGTTGCCCAGATCCAGTCTCAACCCATAAGACCCTAACTCTCTTTGTTTCAGTCTATAAGTTCTTTGACAGAAGACTTTGCTGAAGAAGCAAGAGAAAAGCAGCTTCAAACTCCCAGCCTCTTCTGACCTATGTCTTTCTACTGAGATGGAACTTTATTGAACCAGACTATGTCCGTATCAACTGTTTACACATATTCTCTATTTACAAACACTCCTACTAAGGAAAAAACATGAATACAGAATGGACACTGCTTTCCAGGAACTCAGCAAACTCTTGGAGGAAAGACATTTATATTGCATATTTCCACAGCTTTAACATGCTAGGATAATGGAAATTCAGATAGCAGTAGCAGGGTTGGAAAACTCACCATTTAGATTTACTAGATCTCTTCTGAAAAATCAAACTAAATACACAAATAGTTACATGCTTTAAAAAAAAAAGCTATATTAGGACAAAATTGGCATTATGATAATTATTTGCTTCTATTGAACCCTCTAGTATTAGCCATTACTAGAGACAGGACAGGGGCTAAATGGACCAAATCATTTTATTTGGTATGGTAAGTTATATGTTTTTATCAGATTTTTCATATATTCACTGAAACTATTTGGTCCACTGTTGATAATATTATGTTAGATGATGAAGTAGTTAACACTCCAGCTGCAGGCACCTTCCTGAACTTTTTCTATCCTGTCAAAAAAAAGAGGTGATATCCTGGAAACACCACATTTTAAACTGTCACCTAGCAGTATTAGGAGATTTACATAAGCTATTACCTACTTTTAGCAGTGAGATATTTTTCTAATATTGTTGAGCCTGGGTGAGAATTCCTTCAGGAGATTTTTTTTTTTAAACTAAGTCATCTTAATGTATAATTTCATTTATTTTTATTTGCATTTATATTGGTGAATACATGTGCCATCATCTTGGTTGTCAATTCATACAAGAACTTTTTGTGTTATTTTATCCGGTTATGACAGTTAACTTTTTAAAAGGTCTCATTTTCTGAATAACTCTTAAATACTGTTAATTGCATACAAATTTCTGTTTGCAGATTTAAATAATAACTATCTTAGTTCAATTTAAAACTTTTTCTTTTTAATCTAGCTGAAAATTTTCCATTTAGACATGATCCTTTAGCAAATGGCTTTGAGCAGATTAGTATCAAGAAGATGCAGTTCACAAAATGGAAAGTTAAAATAAGTTTGTGAGCTTTGTGGCAGTTAGTTCTAGACATAAACGTGATTTGGTGTGCTTGAACACAAAGTTGTTGTTTTGTATCTATTGTGGATTAGGTTGCATTATATGTAGATGAATATAAATATGGTTCTGTAATTTTACAACAAAAACAAAATGCCACATCTGCCTACATTGGTTGCCAGGAAAGAGGCGTGTGTGGTTAAGACATTGGATGTAGGCTCAGGAGACCTAGGTTGAGATCCTAGTTCTACCACAGATTTTTTGAGTGACTGTGGAAAAGTCACTTAATCTCTTCATGCCTCAGTTCCTCCTCTCTAAAATGGGGACAATATTCTTTTCACATGGCCTTTGTCTATTTGGACTGTAAGCTAATTGGAGCAAGGTCTATCACTTGTTATATGCACATGTAGTGCTTAGCGCAATAGGACTCTGTGAACTACTGTAACATAATACTAACAGTCAGCATTTAGCCACAGTTTTGCATAGTAGATGAATAGTTTCGTATTCTAAGAGTTTGGCTATATGAACAATTAGACAAGGGCAAGCTTGGGTATGAATCTAGACCATATTAGCCTGACATGATTTAAAAGCATGACTATACAGATAACACTGCAGTGGTGCAGCTGCACCGATGCAGCTGTGCCGCTGCAGCGTATGTGGTGAAGACACTCTAGGCCGCTGGGAGAGAGTTCTCCCATTGGCATAATAAAACCACCTCTGCGAACAGCAAAAGCTATGTGGGCAGGAGACGCTCTCCTACCAACATAGCACTGTGCACTCAAGAGCTTATGTTGATGTAATTTATGTCGCTCAGGGGCTTGGTTTATTCAGATAAGTTATGCTGACATAAGCTGTAATGTAGACATAGCCACAGTGTTCCTGTGCACCCATCCGATGTGCATTAACAGTTGATTAGATCTCTTTGAAACAGGACTAAATCAAAGTGCATTAGTGAAGGATACACATGAAGATTTAGTCTGCAGTTGACTAGATTCATACACCTGCTTGCAATGATCTAAATGTTTGTGCAGAGTACAGCTTTCCTTGTAGCAACCTCTGCCACAAAAGAAAAGGAGTAGAGCCTGTATGCCTGAGAGTCAGAGAGACAGAGTGGGAATGCTGTCTCTGTTACGGAACAGAGCTGAAGATGGAGCCAAAATGAAGCAAGGTGGGAGGTTGTGAATGGAAAAAACTGATTAGGGAAAGAACAGAGTGGGTAAAGGGATTGGTTGAAAGCCCAAAATAATTTGTTGACCAAGTGGTCAGTCCTAGAATAATGCATGCTCATTCTCCTGATAATTAGCTAGAACTACTTACCAATCACAAATAAAAGGACATCAGCTGTGCAGTCAATGCTGGATTCTGCATACATGCAACAAAACTATTACAGACAATACAGATGCCATAAAAATCCACTGCATCCAATTTTCCCAGCACTAACTACAGATACTGAAAATAAGATGACCCAGAAGCCCAGTGATGTGAAGACACTCTGCACCTGATATGTAGTCACTGACTTGCTCAATTTGTATTTGGTATTTTTAAAAAGTTACAGGTTTCTCTGTGGTTTTGGCAGTTGAAAAATTCTAGGAAAAAAGGGTGGCAAGGCTGGGCTTATAAAGGGGAAATTCAAAATAATGTACATTACTACAGACAACCTGAATCTAATGATGTTGTTTTGCATATTAATTTCTCTTAACATTGACTCAAGAATATGCTTGCCTCTTTTTGTGGTCTATATCCACAACAATGTTTATCTTGCATCTGCATCATTTTCAGTGCCATCTGCATTTCAGCATCCCAAGGAAATACTCACTAGCTGACACGATTTGAGACAAAGGGAAAAGGTGAAGCTCTGGGATTAAATAAATTCCATTTGTTTTTGTCAGATAAGGATGTACAACAGGGCAGAAATGAAAGTCTTGTGACTAAAGGAGAGGGGAGGAAACAAATCTTGCTTTGTTCTGTCTTTGGTGGCTCTGTTGCAGTCTTTGTTTGTGATTTGAAAAGTCACTTACTTCTATGTCTTGGTGCTTCTATCTGAAAATTGGAGATAATAATGCTTATAATTCATTACTGTAGGTAAAGCACTGTGAGCTCTTCACATAGAAATCTTTATGGAAGTGCAAAGTATGAGTATCAAATCAAACCAAACCAATTATAACAAACTTTACCATCCATTTCCTGCATCCAGTTGTGATATGTGACGTCACATTCATATTTACATAGGCAAGATATACATACATCTTTGATTTACCTAATTGGGAAATTGAGCTCTATTTGTCCTGCTTTTACTGAATATCTGAAAGTTTGAACAGCAGTATAATTCTGCACTCATGTGTGGGGAATGGAGCATGGGCACACAAGGGCAAGAATAGTGCCCACTGCCTACAATCTGGGGAGGAGAGAGAACATGAATATGAATTTACTGGGTTATTTACCAAGGAAACAGAATAAGGTTTTACACTTTTCCCCTCCTCATGCAACAGTAATATTGCCTAGATTAGACAACGGCAAACCCTGGTAGATTTGTGTTAATACATTTTGACTGATATGGACAATTTATTTTCTTTGGTTATTACTTTCTAACTCTCGCAGAGCATTCTGTCAGTGGTGTAAATTCCTTAGAGGGTGAGAATATTGCCATGAAAACAGCCACTTGACAGGTAAGAGATGCAGCATCTGAGGCTAAAACATATTCTACTGTTGATCCCAGCTGCCATGCAAATCATTCACACATACATGTAATATAGCTTTGCTGCTACTGAGAGCTTCCTTAACTTTTCACCATGCCCTGGTGAGATAGAGCAGGATTGAAAATTATGCAACATCTCAGAAAATGTCGTTCATCCATCAACCAATTGTTAAATGGTATAAATATTAACAGTCCTTTCTGATATGCAAAATATTTGAGTTCCCTTATCAAAAGTGATATTTTACAGTTACAAACACTTCAACTCTGTGGTGATTTTTAAAGACTAATTAACTCACTTGAAAATATAATTTTGCAAAGCACTTACATGAGAAGGGAAATTATTATCCCCATTTTATAGATGGCATACTGAAGTACAGGTCACAAAGCAAATCAGTGTTAGAGCTGAGAATAGAACTCAGTCATTTTGATTTGACTCAAACCCTTACTCTGAATCATAGATCCTGCTCCCTACCTAGAATTTGTACATACAGATCCCTGGAAAGAGCAGAATATGTATACAGTACAAGAGGATGCAATGCATCTATATATTTAAACCTTCATGTAATAATGTAAAATATTACTATGGGTTTCATATGCAGTGACTGAATTGGCTAGTGTTCATTAAGCTTGGCTTTAATTCAGAGTAGGAATTCTGTTACAATAAAGAACATTTATTATTAAATCATTGTTTCTCCCAGAACAACTGTCCTATTGGGCCTAATCAAAAGCCTATTGAAGTTAGTGGGAATCCTTCTATTGACTTCAGCGTAGGTTTACTGTAAATGGAATCTGCATACCAAAAGGCACTGTAGTGATTCAACTTATGTTCTAATTTATTATAAATGAGTTTCACAATATACGAGATCACAAAAAGTAGGCGTCACTGTATTTCATTTAAAATGTTAACACCAAGCTGTTCTCAAAAGTCCTGATGAAGCAATTGTCCAAGATATGCAATTGCTGCATTAACAAAGCCTTCTCAAATAGAATGTTTTCCTCTAAGACCCTTAAAAAACCCCACTCAAACTCTACTGTCCCATCCCCAATCAACTTCCTCAGGAAATGGTTACACCTTTATGCAAAAGCTTCCAAAGTATAATTTTACTGATGTTTTGCAGTAAGGGTGTAATTCAGTGGATGGATGAGTGACACACGAGAAAACAGCACAAAAATATGAGAAGGACTCCATGTAAACATAATAATCAATAATGAAAAATAAGTGTGGAGACTTCTGCTTGGCTTATTTATTCTTGTTAATTAATTAACTGCTAATTTGGATTTAGAATCTGAAGTAAAAAAAGAGTAATGATCATTGTAAAGGGATTAGCTTTTGGTTCTTGTGAGAGATATGAAAAAATGTATTAGAGAGGTAGGGAATGCCATTCCCAGACAAGGCAAGATGTTAAGAATGAGAAAGGAGAGGAGGATGCAAGATTACTCAGAGTTCATGGCTGCCAGCGCTGTGTTAGATATCAAGGAGGTTGTCATGTCAGGAAGATAAATTTCTCCCACAGAGAGGATTTCACACGAAGCTTTTGAAAAGAAGTGTTCTCATAAGTAAATTGTACAGCTATTATAGAATTCAGTGCTAAGAGGTCAGTACAACCCATGTCCAACCACTAGAAGGAAATACAACTATAATGACACCAGCCTTTCATTTTCTTTAGCTCCTTATTTATGGGTACCCTTCGGAGCCCCTGCCATTCAATGAAAATGATTATAGAGAGAAGATATTGCCTTTGTAGTTAAGGCTGCAACCAAATTCTGTGATAAGCCCTACTTTTAGCCCACCTTATAACTTTTGCTATTAAATATAGTTTGACCTGAACATTGGCAGGTTTAATCCAATTACTGAGGAGAATTTTCCTGAGAGGTTTAAAGAAAATGGGGCAAAAATGTTTGAGTTACAGGTCATGAAAATTACTTTGATTTTTAAATGTGAGCTGTGTCTAACATTTGTTTATGTCCCTCTCACTCTCAAACAGTATCACACAACCCCTTCAAACGTTCTATATAGTTACATTCCCAAAGAATTGTGCATGACTTAATTTGAAGAAACAGGTTGTAATTACACAGACTTATATATGCTTGTTCTATTTAATTTTAATTATTGTATAGAAGTGTGTGTGTATAGAAGAATTTTAATTTTAATTATTGTATAGAAGATGTTATGAGTGTAAAATAGTATTTCATTGAAAGATGACAGGGCCAGAAAGAGTTAATTAACTCAGACTGACCTGACCCATGGGTGAACTGTAGAAACTGGTTAGGAAGATGTGTAAATGAATAGAGCTTTGAAATGCAAGTCTACATTGTTAGAGGTAAAAGGGTAGATGCTTGCTCAGGGCTTGTGATGTAAGCAAACAAGTCTTGTCTATTGCTATAGTTTTAAATTCAAAGATCAAAAAAGGAATATTAACATTTATGATGATACTTGAGTGAAATAGTATTATTGTCTCTATGTCTCTTTGAAGGTTGTGGTAACCTGTATCTGAACAGTTTAACGGATAAATTATCCTGTGCTAATTGCCAGGATGTTTGGAAGAAGGAGAGTTAGGCCTATTGTTTTCTCAGGCCGAAAGGTGGCTGGAAATGTATAAAAATCCTGGGAAATAATCCTTCTTCATCTCAGATCTGCTTTGGGTTTCAAGAGGGGGAAACCTTAAGCCACAAGAATTGAGATCCCCAGTCATTGACTGGAGCCACCCTGAATATGGACATTGGACTATAACCTATGGACTATTTCTAAAAGGACTTTTGGCAACTACAAGCTCACTTCTGCTATGCATCTGAACCTCAAGAATTGAATTCAAGTCTGTATGTATATTGATCTTTTAACCAACACTCTCTCTCTCTTTTCTTTTTTAATAAATTTTAGTTTAGTTAATAAGAATTGGCTATAAGCGTGTATTTTGGGTAAGATCTAAGTTATAATTAGACCTGGGTATGTGGCTGATCCTTTGGGATTGGAAGAACCTTTTCTTTTATATGATGAAGTAAGATTTTCAGTAATCATCATCATATCTGACAGGTGTGTCTGGACGAAGGCCTGAGGCTGGGTTCTTTAAGGGAAACTGCGTTGTTTGGACTTCTGAGTAACCAGTGAGGTACTATAGAAGCTGTTTTGTGCTGACTTAGTAAACCTAAGTATTGGAATATCCACCAGCTTTTGGGGTTTGTCTGCCCTGTTTTGTTTGCAGTTCACTCTGATTGAGTTACCTCAGCTGGCTCCCACGGGCAGCACCGTCACAGTGTGACAGAGTAATTTGTCCATTGTTGGTTACTTCTGGTTTAAAAGGATATAAGGATCCTTCTATGGAGTGGGTGCACTTAAAAGCACATTGTTATATTCCTTTCCAGGAGATTCAGTAAACATCATAGCTGCATGGGGTTAGGGGTGTAGTTACAACTTTGGGATCATTTTTTGAACTGGTCCCAAAACTCAAAATTTTGGAAGTACAGTTTGGATAAAAACCCAAAAGTTTGGATGTTTGCTAAAACATATCAAGTGTCTTAAATCCATGGGTCTGCAAGGGGGCTTGGAAGTTTCCAAAAATATCATTTCCTGGTTTTTGGTTTTGCTTTGGGTTCCAGGTGGAACCCAGCAATTTATAATCATATAGAAATAGAAAATGAAAGGAAAAGCCCATCTCAACTTCAAAGTTTTAGTTTGATTTTAACTTTTGAATAATGTTCCAATCTGGTTCTCGTACCTGAATTGATTTGCCCATTGCCAATCACGATGGCAAAAGACATGGATTCTATAATTCATAAATTAAACAGGTCAGAAAAGAAAGCTGATAAAAGAAACATTCTCAGTCTGTTTTACAAAAAAAAAAAAAACTAATATAATTCTGTACAAATATCCAGTCAAACAAGAAAGTTGAGAGAAAAAACAACCCCCCCCCCCCCCCCAAACAAACTACAGAAAGCACAGGAGGCAATTACATTAAGTTTGCAATGTGGTATGGAGGTCATTAGGGAAAAAACAACAACACACTAACAAGCAAGGGAAGCTTTTTCTTCCCGTTCCATTTTAAATTATAAGTTTCCTTGACTCCCTGGGAGTTTTTATTTGCACCACAACCTCAGAAAAGGGAAAGGGAGCATACTGGTCTCTGCAAATGGTAGAGCCTCTGAGAGTTTCTGTTCTCTAAGCAGCAGGCTAAATGACAATGTCATTCTGCTCTTTTGAGTGACTTTGGTTGCTTGGAGATGCAATGCTTTGTCAAGAGCCACATAATGTCTTTTCCAAAGAAAAGACGTATAGATTTTGTTTTTCTCTCTTTGTTATGCTGACTAACCAAGAATTGTTCTGGATGGACTCTAAAGAGCTTTCAACATTACTTTACAATAAAATTATACTGAACTCCATCCAGTGCTTGAGGGACAGCTCTTAAAAAGTTAACAGTACAAACAGGCTAAATCAAACATCATTATGTATCAACACCACCAAGAGACAGACTAGCTATTTAAAAGGCACATTTTCAAATCTTGCATAGGTTTTTAAAGAAGCCATGTGAAATCCTGCAATTTAATTTCTCATCCCCTTCATCAGGTTGAGGTGGCTTCACAGAAAACTTCAAATTCTATGCAAGCCTTTAAGTAAATTCCTCATTTCACCCCATGTCCAACCTCCTGCCCCTGACTCCACCCCATATATCTGTACTGTATATCAGGAAGCAGATTTCCTATTTCTAATAGTCTTCCTTAAGCTATAAGGTGGAGGAACAGGCTAACTGACTGTCCCTCAAGACATTACATAACCAATCTGCTGCTTGTAGGCCACCACATACTCAAAAGACTATTTAAGAAAAGGGGTTGCTCCTTAATGAGGGATAAAATAATGGCAAAACTAAGTCTAAGTTCCTTTTTTAGATCTGCATTTCCAATGCCAGGCTTGGTTCACATTATAGGTAAAGCTTCCTATTTCCCCCCCAGCACTTCCCAATGAAGTGTTTGAAGACTCTATACCCTGGTGACCATACACCCTCCCATGTGCCTCCTCATAGCATGGTACAGGGCAATAAAAGCTCTATTTCTGTTTCCCTCCTGGTCTTGCACTGACTCACCCAGCCTCCAACACCTTCAGAGGTGAGGTGACATAGCTTTCCCACTTCCAGGGTAACCAATACCCAATATAAGCATGAAGAAATGCAAACCCTCCCCTTCCCTCAGGAAGACCCTGATAGGCAGCCCTCTTCCTTGGCTCCTGGACCCAGCCAATCTTCTTTCCCTATAGTAAGAGCTGAAGTTCTCCCTCTCCCTCTCCCTTTTAGCTCCTCCGGCATAGTCTACACCAACTTCAGGTGTCATGGGGCAGGGTTGATTGCCACCCCCTCATAGGCACAGCCCATTGACTCTTTCCTGACTCAGGAGGGCTTCCAGCCTATCAAACCTTCTTATAACTTTTACTCACTAGTGCAAAGTCCTTGTTGAGAATCATCTGCTCCACCAGTGATGACTCATTATGGAACAAATGAGGCTGCATGTGACTCCACATATGGGGAAACCACCAGAACTCATCCACAGACCCCAACAACAGGTCATCACCTTCATCCTCCTCTTCGGTTCCTGCAAAATAAGAAAGAAAAAATAATAAGTGTACAGTGAAAGCTGCAAGTAACTGCATTTTTAAACCAGACAGATGACTGTCTCACCAACTGTAATGCCATAAATTTGGTGCGATTACACTGCTGTATTAAGGAAAGGATGATATGAAGAGTTATGTTTGGTATTTCCCTCCCTACTTATATTATGTTAATTTATAACAATGACAACTAACTTTCAAGAGCAGGCTCAAAAGGAGAACCAAGGTCCAGGAGTAACCAAAAGTCCATGTTGTTTACTGTTGGAAAGTGGGCAGTCATGATCTCTCTGATTTGGTCTTCAAAAGGCTTTGAACTGCTACCAGGAGGAGAGAGGACCAGAGCTGAACTACTTTTTCTCATGAGCTGTGGCTGACTCTTGTAATAGTACTAATGTGATCCTTAGGTGAAAGAGCATATTTATCTGGGCTGGTGTATATGCAGAGGCAGCAGTAGAAACCAGACATTTACATTTTATGAAAACTCAGAACAAAACCAAAAGAAACTCCCACTAAGAGCCTCATCAAATTGAAGTTGATATATTTTGATGAAATCAGAATCAAAAGAAATATGAAACAGTTTTATAAAGTAACTAGGCAGTAAAGTAAAGCTATAATAGGGATTTGAAAAATCTACTCAACTTGCAAGTGCAGGGTAGAGTTTTCCTTGGTATGCCATCTTTTTTTGCAGAATTTAAGCTTTCATTTTAAATGAAAGTTAATAGCTCATTCTAGTGAAGACATGTGCCACAATTCAGGCCGAAGAAAGAACATATGTTTACCAGAGTGGGTGCAAATTTTTGTCTGAAACCTTTTTCTCTGAAAAATTCAGATTCAGGTCAACTGAAATTGTCAGTTTTTGCAAATTGCTTCAGGAGAAAAAATAAAATAAAATGGAAATGTCAAAATAATTCATATTGATGTTTTTAAAATTAAATATTCTGATTTTGGGCGAGAATCACAAGGACACTTGGTGCCATTCGGAAAGCAAAGTAGGAGAAGGTGCTGACTCTTCCCCCTCCATGATAGCCCAATAGTTAGGATACTTAGCTGGATGTGGGAGACTTAGGTTTGAGTCCTTGCTCTGGAGCAGAGACTTGTAGCCAGGTTGTCCCCTCCTAGGTGGGTGCTCAAACCACCAGGCTATAGAGTCATTCTTTTTCTTTTTGAGGCCCAATTAATATTTAATTATTAAAAAGAGTGGAACTGCTTCAACAGAAGTGATTGAGAGAGTCCTACACAAGAATAACCATCGGGCTATAGAGTAAAGCACTTACCTAGAATAAGTCCCTTATTGGGCATACGAGGGCACCAGCACCAACACAAGCACCATTCACAAAACAGTGGTGAAGTCCCCTAGTGATTCTAGCCCTTCATTTTCAAATGTCCTTGACTTTAATAAACAAAATTGTTTTGCTTGACCTGAAACAAATGCTGTTTTCTTCTATTTTTCAGAACTGCTGATGAACTGAAAAGTCAATTATTTGAACAACTCAAGTGGTTACAACAAAGAAAATCTTCAAAATTACAAATGACATAGGGCTACTTTCTAGAGTCTGCAGACACATAGCCCAGTGCTTTTTAAAATATGGATGGCTACATTAAGTCTCACTAACTTCATCCTCAAATTAACTATTAAAACTTCAGTCAGTTTACTGGCAGCATTCTTTCTAGTTCCTTCACCATTTAATTTTAACAGCTTTTATTTAGCTTAAGACATATCTTTACTTTTCACAAACAGATTGATTATAGCACACACAGATTGCTTTTTTTTTTTAGAAGTCTTTCAACACTTTGCAAAACTAATTACAAAGAAAGTGGTTTGTGGTCATCCTTATTTGCTTTCACAGCAGGTATTAGAAAGATAAGTGTTCAATGTATTATTTACATTTGTATTTAATCTCTGCAACGTTTTGAAGAATATTTCTGTACAATGAGTGTATCACTATCCCTTTCTTTTGGTGCCCTACTAATCTATGTATATACTATTATTCGTAGCACAATACAGGTTGAAGAATACATACCAAATACCCTATATGACACTTAGTTATGTTAGTGAGAGTTTCTCTTAAGATAAAAGAATGAAGAGTACTTGTGGCACCTTAGAGACTAACAAATTTATTTGGGCATAAGCTTTCGTGGGCTAAAACCCACTTCATTGGATCCATGCAGTGGAAAATACAGTAGGTAGATGTATATACAGAGAGAACATGAAAAAATGGGTGTTGCCATACCAACTGTAACATGACTAATCAATTAAGGTGGGCTATTTTCAGCAGAAGAAAAAAAACTTTTGTAGTGATAATCAGGATGGCCCATTTCAAACAGCTGACATGAAGGTGTGAGTAACAGTAGGGGGAAAACTAGCATGAGGAAATAGTTTTTACAGTTAATAGCCCACCTTAATTGTTTAGTCACGTTAGAGTTGGTATGGCAACACCCATTTTTTCATGTTCTCTGTGTATATACATCTTCCTACTGTATTTTCCACTGCACGGATCCAATGAAGTGGGTTTTAGCCCACGAAAGCTTATGCCCAAATAAATTTGTTAGTCTCTAAGGTGCCACAAATACTCCTCGTTCTTTTTGCTGTTACAGATTAACACGGATACCACTCTGAAACCTATATCTTGAGATAAACTGCATTCTAATTCTTTTTAAGAAAACAATTGCTTGTCCAAAAGAAAGGTTAGTGGCTGTTATTTCGGTATGCACTCTCTGGTTAATAAACATGTTTTTGTTCATGTTTTGTATATGCACACACATATATACAGGTGGGAGACATTGTCATAGAGGCAGAAGAGGATGGTGATATTAGCAACATATTTTTGAAAGGGTCTAGTGGGGAGAGAAATGAGAGTCTGTGAGACCATGAGAAAAACACTTTAATAGTCCAAGTGGAGAAGACTCATGTTTGGTTCAGAGTTTCAGAAGTAGGGATAGAGAGGAGAAAGATAGATAATAGAGATGTTACATAGGACTAGGGTAATTTTAACTCAGGCATTTAACATACTATAGGTAAGAATGAAGTAAAGTTAGAACACAGGAAGCAGTAATATGTGAATATTTAAAATAATTAGAATAAGATTACAAAATTGTTTCCTTTACAAAACTCATTTTTTGGACTCAGATTTTCCTGGGGTAGTTTCCTCCTGATGACTAATTTTTTTAATAAAGTTTGAATACAATATGTCAACCATTTTTTCACTGTGACGAAGATTTAGAAAGATAACACAATACTTCCTTTTTTTTTTAAACCCAAACACCCTTAAAGCACAGCTGCAAGAAAACAACAAAAATGGTTGAGATTTGAAACTTGACACGGAGACCTATTACTTTTGTAAACAGAAAATTTTAATTTAGTAAAATAAAAGAAAGTTATTGAAAGTTTTCCACCCAAACTTTTTTTTTTAAATGGAAAATTGTTGTGGTTTTTTTAAATGTGAAAAGTCACAATTTTCTGTAACAAAAATTCCTTATTTTCCAACAGCAGTCATAATGAACATTTGAAAATTATGAAGTGAAGAGGTGCAGTAGTTTTTCATTAAATCGGTAGACATGCATTTTCAGAGAGAATCAGTGTGCATCTGTACACAGGTAGGTAAGTGCACACTTTTTCCAAACTGGTTTACTGACATTAAATGCTCCTAATTTTAATGCTACTTTAAGATTTTCTTCAAACATCTCTTGTTTTAGAAGTCTCTTTCAATCTTAAAACTGAAGCCATGTTTGAAGAAGAGTCAGTAGTTTTAAAGTTATGAGCAATTATTTGGCAGATCCTGGGAACACTAACTCACATACCCAAATAACGGTATATACATGCACAGGAAATGCATACTTAGTCTGTATTGCTAATAGACACTAGTCAACTCTTCCTGATGCCTTTTAGTCTACAAGTGCACAGTTTACTACTAAAAGTAAACTGTGCACTTGTAGACTAAAAGGCACCAGCAAAGGACATCAATTTTCCTATATTACTCAATTGCCTGTTAATAGAAATGGGTGTCAGCATGAAGAATATAAGCAATTAGTGTATAAGGTTAGTATATAGCTATCCTAATTATATGTGGGCACCCAAATGAAGAGGTACAGGTGCAGTTCAGGTCAGTGATCTCTTGATTAATACATATAATTATTTAATTTGCTAACAGATTCACATGATTATTTCCTTCTTGTAGTTTTCAACTGATCTGAGTTTTGGAAGGGAGTACAAAATTGTGCATTAAGGAAAAGTCAATAAGGCACAGCAGTTAATGTCCTAATAAAACATGTCGTGCATCTTACATTAAAAGCCTCTTTTGGGTAATCAAGCCATGTTTACTGTAATTAAAGAATACCTTTCCATGCTTTATTTATAATGAGTCAATAAAGTGGATGTTTGCATGGAGAACACTTGGAAATGTTTCCACTAAGTTGATATGACAAAACAACAATATCACCCCATGAATGAAGTGCTCACTTTAGAACTCACATGCATCACTGAGTACAGACTGCAGCAAGTCTTTTAATGGAGCCAATGACATGACTCAACTCATTAAGTAACTTTGTACTATTTTAGTAACCCTTATAAGTCAATGGAGAAGACACATACATACACATGAACACATTCTCTCTATACCAGTTACAAATGAAATATTGATAATATTCAAATCAACTGGGAAGAGAAAACCTGAAGATTACACGTGAAGTAATTTTTAGTGAATTCTGGTGGATTGAGAGGAAACTCAAGATTAACAAAAATAAATAAACCAAAATTGCAAATCAGTATTTTGAACTGAAAAATGCCCCTAATATCACTACTAATATTAATTACCAACTAGTATTCAAAATAAACAATCTTTTCTCCACTGATTTTTCCCCTTTTGTATTTCTTGCACTTGCTGGAGTGAGCAAACTGTCTACATGAAGAACTGATGTCTATGGAACACTATGGCAGGGCATTATTAAGCAGCATCCTAGTATCCCAACACAATATAATGGTCTACTTTTGTTTAACTCACCTTATTATAGATAAAACCAATAAGAAATGGTTATACAGGCAGGTTAAGATGCAGTGGGCAAAATACTGGCATCCTTATTTAGTCCTCTGTACTTGGGCAAAACTTCTATTGATTTCACTGAGAGTTTCCTGATTAAAGACTAAGTAAAACCTGCCAAGGACCTCAGGAATCGGTCCATGATCATGAAGAGCTACATTAACTACAGCAACACGCTACAGTTTTTCCTTAATATCACTTTATACCCCACGGCCTGCCAACTTTCTCTGAAAACAAGCTTTTCAATAGGTCTCAAGAGGCCTAAATTCTATTCCCAGCTCTGCCACAGATTTGCTGTATTATCTTCAGCAAATCTTTTAATCTCTCTTTTCCCTCACACCCTTTGTCTGGTCTATTTAGTCTGTAAACTCTTCTAGGAAGGGATTGTCTCTCACTATGTGTTTGCACAGTGTCTAGTACAACGGGGCCCCAATTTCAGCTGGGGGCGGTAGGTGTTACAATAATACAAATAAATAATAATTTTGGCCTCTTCACTCTATTCCTCTCTGAAACTCCTTTTCCCCATACCCTTTTTTTTCCCATCCCCCAACATACACATACTCCAGTTCCTAGCTTTTTAAGCTTATCCCTTTATCCCTTTGCTTCTCTAACTCGTTATTACCTCCTCCAGTCAAATTTCCCAGCTTCTTTAATATAATGCAGCCAACAGTCCCCTTTGCAGTACGGTTGACCTAGTTGGGAAACTATGTATTCCAGAGGTGACACTTCAAACAGGAAAAAATTCTAGGCTTACAATGGAATACTCTGAAAATTGCCTCAGTTCAAATAAGTGGTTGAGTGTGCATCCCACTGTTCCTCCCAGTACTGGGTGTCACGTAAGTGATGGTGGGAGCGGGAACAGTGAAGAAGCTGGGCAGCCTGAATGGAGGGACAGGATGGGGCAAAGGGGTTACCAAGAAGGTTTAAAAAGTGAGGAAAAGGGAGAAAGTGGAAGGGACATTGTACAGAGGAGAAAAATTGAGACAGAGAGAAGTGCATGTGAAGGAGACAATTAAGTGCGCAGAATCAGGCAATTCTAATCTTCCAGAGAAACATTGGGTGGGTAAGAGGAATCTATTGGTTACTCAGAGTTAGTAAGGAAAAATATATTTTTCTTTTAATTTAAATTTGTTTTAATGAAGGTTTTGGCATAACAAGGACTTTAAAGACAATTATATTTTTTTAATCTTTCTCCTAATATTATTGCTATAGGGTTGCTTTCTAATCATATTGAGACACGTCACGGTGTGTGTCACATTCAAATATTGCTGCCTCTTAGTAGGTTGTGGCACTCCGTTTTCAGCCTTGTGCTTTTCATTGCACCTGTGATATTGCAAAAAGCCTGGAATGACACCCATGCTGTCTTTACAGATTTGTTGTCAGTTAATTTGTTTTCCTTATCACCCTAAGACTGACAGGACGCTCTTCAGAAAATGCAAAAACACTTCATATCCTTCAGGGACTGATCAAAAGACTTTTGAAATCAATGGGATTCCTTCCATTGCTTCAGTGGGCCTTGGATTGGACACTAAGTACCTGAGATGATGGAATACAGCACTTTCCCATTGCTCCTCTGAGTCAGCAATGATAAATAGACAGTGCTAAAAACGAGGTTTAAAATCCTGATACCTGATTTAATTGTAGCTACCTGAGAGCATCCTGATTTAAATCCTGATTTAATTGTAGCTACCTGAGAGCACAAAGTTCCTTCTTACCTGTGTGGTAAAACTTTCCTGAAAATCCAAGGTTGAAGGTAAAATTTGCAACCTGAGTGCGCAGTAAATTTTGAGTCTCTAGTAATGCCTGAAATAAATAAGAAATTAACATGCATTTAGAAAAATGAATATAAAATTTAGGAATGCCTCATATTAAAATTTGTGTCCACTGACGAGACATAAAATTAAGGTCTTCTTTAAATATATTCTGTGGTTTGTCGTTGGGGTCATTCTTTTTTTCTTAAGTCTATTAGTGAATACATTTGGGAATTTAATAAGGTGAGGGCCCAACATCATTGGCAAGAGTACCTAGCTGTGTAATTTAGAGTAACAGAAACAGGGCAAGATCGTACATCGACTTGTACATGTTTTGATGTTTGGCAATATTTGAACTCCGGTCTCTAGATGTAACAATATACTAATCAACTGAACCACCATAAACACGGTGTTTATATGTAAAATGTGAATAATGAAATTTACTAACTCAAAATACAATAAAGGTATTGCTTGCCAGCCTGGGCATTAAAGGCTTTGGTTTCACTTACCTGTAAAAACTTTAAAATTGTAGCTTGTAGATCAAATTCAGCCATGGTATAAATGGATAACTCCCTACTGACTTCACTGGGAGTTGTGTCCATTTACCTCATGGCTATGTTTTTATGTTGTTTATTTTTTCTAATAAAATTTTATGCTCCAAAAAAGTGCAAGTCTGATTGCACTGAAGACAGAATAGCTTCTGCCATCTACCCCTACTGCCTCATCAGTGTCTCTCGGATCAATTTTGTGTACAACATCTGTAGAGATAAAAGACAGAAGTCTCTGCGCACTTTCAGTCTTTGACCTCACTGATGAGACTGCCAAGCAGTGATGCTTCCAAATGGTAGTTTTTACTACATGAATGTCTCTCCACTGGGGACTGGTCTGAGAACAACAAACATTTTACATCGGTCATGCTATAGATACCAGCTGGATAATGCTTTCATGTCTATATTGGGCTGGCCAGTTTTGAATTGGTGAAGAGCTTTAATTATCAGCAATCTTTTGAGCACCTATCATGTTGCTCTTAAGAAATAATCAAAAGATATATTAACAAAGTTCATAGTAGAGTAGTCAGATATTTATATTCTTCCACTGTTCAAAGAAAGAGGCAGGCAGTGGCCTACAGGTATTTAAACTCCAATAATACCTCCTTTCATGGCATGGACATCTGGTCACTAATCATTAAATTTGTCAGTTACAGGAAAATGCTTAGCCCAGTTGTCTCAATGTTTGAAAGCTAAAAAGCATTTCTGACCACCAACTAACTATGAAACATATCTGAAATTAACATGCATC
The DNA here is from genome assembly GCF_027887155.1 of Malaclemys terrapin pileata. Taxonomy (NCBI): domain Eukaryota; kingdom Metazoa; phylum Chordata; order Testudines; family Emydidae; genus Malaclemys; species Malaclemys terrapin. The sequence goes on from NC_071509.1 coordinate 99,429,469, forward strand.
TTAGCAGCTGAAGTCTGTGTTTATGATAACAGACAACTAACTAAATATGTTTGTCATTTGGGACATACACTGGGCTTCCACACAACCTAAGAGACAGTCAGCAAGTTTTTATTTTCCTTTATTTTTAAACTTAACTATATAGAGAGTTTTAAGGTAGAGGTAACAAGAAGTTTAAGAACCGTTATCCAAGGAAATAAATTAGCAAGGGACAACAACAAGTGAAATCTAACTGCAGTAAACTGTGTGCCTTAGCACTGAATATTAAGAGATTAGTATTGTCTCCAGCCTATCTGGTTATACATTTATTAATTAGATGATTTTCCTTTTGTGACCCCCACCATACATTAGTACATCAGTGCTTGATCCACCCATTGTAATATTACACCATTATGTTTTATGAGACCAAATACAAAGGGAACTGGTAGACAAATGTAACAATTATGTTCCAGCATACTACAATTATAAAATGAAGATGGTCAGCACCAGAAATACTCACTGGGTCAGAGCTTCAGTGGTTGAAAGTTGTCTTAGCTCCATTTAAGTCAAAAGAGCTATGCAGAATGCCACAAGTTTAGAATCTGGGCCATTATTTTTAGAAACATAGTTTTCCAATATATGCAGTGCTTCTTGCATTTCAGACTGGTATGCTGAGCAAAATCAATGTGGTTTGTCTTTGTGGATGAAAGACCCTGAAATATTATCAATTAAAACATAGTATACCAAGGTATATGAAATAAACTTCTTGTTTTATCATCTCATTTTTTCCTTTCCAAATCCCCTTGAAATGTTATTTCGTAAGATCACAAAAAGGGGAAGGGGGAAAAAAGCGAGAGAAGAAACATTCCATCCAGGTAAGGTCTCATTAGAAGAGTAGAACAAGGATTAAGTTGTAAATCGTATAAACTATGGTTATATGATTTTTTCAGTCTAAAGGGTAAATGTTTTTTGGTGCAGCATTTATTGCGAGCACCAAAGACCTTTTTTTATGTCATTTCAGTATAACACATGTCACATATATTCATTTATACGGAAATTAATTTCATTTTTATTGTCTCATTGTATGTTAACGTTAAAGAGACACTATCGGATAGGTGAGTCCTAACATTTGACTAAATGTTATATTGTTTGTAAGTGTGGGGAATGTCTTACACAGATCTCAGTATCTATCTAGAAAATAAACACAAAAAGATCAATCCTGCCTTGAGAATAATTGAACCCTTTCTCTATTTTTAATAATTACTTATTCAATCAAGATTCTCATTGACTCCAGCTGGCTTCAGCAATAATTTTGCTAGATGAAGAATACACTCTGTTGTGCTCTTTAGGCACAGTCCATAATAATAGGGAATACAGATTTGCACCACACCAGGAGAGCAGCAGGTGGCATTCAGAATGCCTCCTGGGTGCACACAGACTGCCGCATGCCTGCTCTTTTAAGGAATTAAACTTTTTACCACCTGCATTGATGGCCAGCTCTGATGCCTGCATAGGATTGCCAACTTTCTAATTGCACAAAACCGAACACCCTTGCCCCACCCCTGCCCCTTCTCCAAGGCCCTGCCCCTTCTCTGAGGCCTTATCCCCCCTCTCTCTGTCACTGGTTTAGCCATAGATCTGTGGTGGTATCTTTGGCCAGAGTATTTATGGGCCTCTTCATTTTTGCTTATTGTGTCATCATTCAAAAAAAAAAATCAATGTTAGTTCTTCTGAGTAAGGATTGCTGAATAGGGCAATTAGCATAGAATAACTATTTAGATATGGTGACCCACATAAAAAAAACTGCAGATTCTATGGTAGATTCTAAGCCAGTAATTAAACTAATGTCATTTTATTCTGAATAAGTAAATTAAGTAAATCTAATAAAATAATCATTTTACAAGGAAAAAGAAGAACAGGAGTACTTGTGGCACCTTAGAGACTAACAAATTTATTAGAGCATAAGCTTTCGTGGACTACAGCCCACTTCTGTAGTCCACGAAAGCTTATGCTCTAATAAATTTGTTAGTCTCTAAGGTGCCACAAGTACTCCTGTTCTTCTTTTTGCGGATACAGACTAACACGGCTGTTACTCTGAAACTTGTCATTTTACAAGGAAAGAACCACAAAGCATATCTAAGTTTGGTGAAACATGCATGACCTCATGCCGGGCTAAGCACATTTTTTTTAAAAAGTAATCAAAGTGTTTCTTTCAACTAGGGCACTTAAATTAGGTGGAATCTTTTTAGAATTTTGTGTTTCAGTTTATTAATTTATTCTTCACTTTGTCAGTAAGTCTACCTCTCTCTAGGACATCCATAAGATAAAGCTTTTTTTCTTTATATTGCATTTACACTCAACAGTATTTTACATTAATCCATGTAATTACCTTTTGTATGTTTGAGTTGCTTTGTCTTTATTCTTCATAATTGGTGCATCTATTAAGCAAGAATGATATTTTCCCATAGTGTCCTTGTTAATTACAACTGTATCCTTCATTTGCATAATAAACTTTTTGGGGGAATTTGTGCAGTAACATTTCATGGCTAATAGGAAGCAATTTGCTTTCCTTTATTAAGTACATTAAAACTTCATGCCCTAGACATCATTGACTGTAAACATTTGATACTGCTCAAATTTAATGCACCAAGGCATTTTGCTCTGCCATATTAGGTTTTATTTATGTGCTATGTTCTGGATTGTTAGCCACTAATGAGACTTCAGCTCTTTTTGTTCTAAGGCCTGAACACTAACCTCATTTTAATGAGTTCATTATTTGCTGTCTTCTGAATGGAAGGCAACAAATTTTCCTTTTAATTAAAGGTCAAAACACCTCTGGCTAAGGAAAGTGAAGAGGTTATCAAGCCCTTAGAGAAACTGAAGGAATGGCTTTTTCTGATATCTACTCCAAGCAGAGGCAGACCAGATTGGGGTGGGAGGTGTTTCTCTGGAGACCAAAGTTCTAAATTTAAGCTAAGTGATAACAACACTAAAACACGGTTGCTAGAGTTCCCTAATCATTGTAAAAAAACAACAACAATAAACCCCCCCAAAAACAAAAACAAACTCCCAAAAGTCAGCCAAAGTAATTCAAGATGCTTTATTCCTAACCCAGAGGTCTGCATGGATCAATACCACTGCTAAAGCATGATCTGTTGTTTGAATGAGGAATGATTTACAGATTGCTGAGGACAGGTGACAGATTAATTGAGCTGCAAAAACCAGTCTAATATTTCTTATCAGTGAAAGTGAGTTGCCATCAATATTTTTGGTGCTGCTTCTAGTGAGACAGAGAACTGTATGATGTGGTTAGTGTGAACATTTCCTTTTTATGAACATTCTATGCATATTCATGTGAAATTACAATGGCAACTTTAGGCAGATTAAGTAATAATACAGGTATTCATTTGTATAGCACTTTGTCTTTAAAATGGTGTAAAATGATTAGCTATTTAGGGCAAGATTTGCTACCCTAACTCATATTGAGTAGTATCTTACTTCACAAGACATTTCACTGGAAACATAAGACTACTTATGAGTAAGGTACTCCTCCTAAGTAAGGGGATCACAATCAGGTCCTTAATTGGTTAATGGAGAACGAGAGGTAATAGAGGACTGGCTGAGGAAAGTATGGCCTTCTTAACACATTTGTAAAAGGATCACTCTTTGGTGACAGGATCACAGAAAACCACTAATGGGTCCATAGTCTGGGGAACAAGACAAAGGTTTTTCTTAAGCTGAAACTTCCTTCATGTGAGGCAGCACCTGCAGCAGGCTAACCCTGCAACTAGAAAGTCACTGGCAACAAATCAAAATAATAGCTCAGCATCAGGCCTACCTTCCCTCAGGGAGGCTCTGGCAGGTAGTAGTCTCTCAAGAGTTCCTAAGCCTAGCCTAGCCAGGCTTCTCTCTTGGAGTGAGAGCTGGAGGTCTGCTTTCCCTCCCAGCAAACCCCCCATTGAGCTGGGATGTTCCCTTTTAACTTCTCCCTCCACACCTGACACCTGTTGAGTTTGGGGGGTCGGAGGGAGAGGGGAGGGCCCATGCCTGACACCTGCTGCAGGTGTAACAGGGTGAGATTGAGCTCACAGCTGTGATGCAGGGAGTACCTTTCCCGGACCTGCGGAAGAGCTCTGTGTAGCTTGAAAGCTGGTCTCGCTCACCAACAGAAGCTGATCCAATAAAAGATATTGCCTCACTCACCATGTCTCTCTGAGCTCACAGCATCTTGTTAACCCTTTCCTGGCCAAAGTAGGATTTGTATTCCCCATCAAAACAATACCGAAAGATATGGGGGGGGGGAAGGTATTTCTGCTCTCCAAACTATCTCTGATTTGCTACTACCATCCTGAATTATGCAATTTCCACATTATCATCCTAGAAAATGGCCCTTACTTGGAAAAGTGTTCCAATATCTGACAAATAAGTGCTAATAGGCTAAAGTTGTGGTATCTTTCATGGCCATATCATGATTTAAAGGTGATATGACAAAGTGTTGCAAACATACGGTAGCCTTCCCAATGCTCAGTGTCATAATTCATGGTGGAGAAGATCCTTATGCAGACTAGCAATTCCATTATTACCAGTTTCTCTTCCTTTTACATATCTTATTACCCCACCATCACCACTGTCTAATGAAATCATGCCTTGTACTTTGTACTTCCATATATACTTCCAGTTTTCTGATGCCTCCCTTCTTCTCACTTGCTTCCAATATTCCTCCAAAAAAGCCCTCACCTAGTTAGAAGGGTGGTTCTTTAACATCTGCCATTAACACTTTGCAGTAATATATAACAGAGGTTCCCAAGCTGTGGTCCATGGAATGCTTGCTAGAGGTCTGTGGAATGCTGACTGGTCACATAGTGCTGGCTCTCCTCCTTGTTAGCAGCTGCTAATTTGCAGAAGAAAGCTAAAAATACAGTAAATAATTTCCCAATGTTTCTTTTCCATGTAAGCAACTTTTGTAGTTGTTACAGGGATGTGCGTTGAACATGAAAGGGTGGCCTGTAAGGACAGAAGGTGAATCCCAGTTCCATCTCTCTCTGATCTATGCGATGGAAAAGCCCAACAACTCCTGATATAGCTCTTTTAATCTTCAAAGCAACCTTAGTCCTCACATCTCTGCAGTACTTAACCAAGTATCAGACTCACAGACAGCAAAATTAAGCAGAGAAATTAAATGGTCTAATACTAGAGAAAGAGTCCGTGTTCACAGTCCAATGTTTGGACCAGTAGGCCAGCTCGTTTTCTTAAAAAGAAGGACAATACAGTCTATTTTAGCTGTACTGGTCCTTGCAAAAACAGACAAGGGGTTAGATCCTGACCCCATTAAAGTCAGTGGGAGTTTTACAATTTATTTCAATGCGTCCACTTGAGAAAGACAACATGAGTGTAATACAATGGTCCATTCCCTCTTGCTGGCAGGAATACTTGGTTCAGCCTATTACCATTTTGATCATAAAACATCCCCTACAGTATTGGCTACCAGATGGACATGGACCAGTTTTGCCAGAACATTTAAATTCCTTCCTTTCTCGCACATGATGCTGTACTTTGGGGCAACCTGTTGTTGAAAATTGACAAGAAACCATTGAGGTGGAGAGAGTGCCTCATCAACATGGCTGACCTGGCAGATAAAGAGAGTAGGTAATGCTTCAGAAAGGTGGACCTCAGACAAATTAGAAAAGATTTTGTCTAACTTTTTAGAAATCATTTATTAATTCCTAGCAGAGAGAAACTGAGATGTCACTCTCCTTTTCCCCCTCTGCCCTCCCATCCCCCAATTAATTCCTTTCCTTTTCCTTTCTTCACATTTCTTTGCTTTTTGTTCTTTTGTCATTTTCTAATCTCTCCTTATTTTGGTTAAAAAAAATTCAATACAATATAAATAAAAAGAAACTTTTTGACACCATAATGTATGAATTATAAATGTGTGGAGCCAATATCATATTATTTACTTATAAGCCAGATTTTTAATGGCATTTAAGCATCTGTAGATAGGTGCCTAGTGGGATTTTCAAAAGTGCTTCAGTAGTTAGGTGCCTATATGACATTGAAATCAATCAGCATCTTTAATCTCCTCTATACCTTTGAAAATCTGGCCCTTTGCAACAATTGGAAAACCCACCCTATAAACTAGAATCAACAAGATTTTGTCTTTTTCCATAAAACTCAGTTTGAATACACATCTATTTTTATTAGCATGTTTATGCCAAGACACTAATTGATGATTTAATATCTCTTATTATATAATGACATAAGTAATGTTCCAAGAATACAAGTAAAACTCTTCCATACAGACAGCTGTTGTGAAGAAGAATAAAACAGATGAGCCACAATAAAAAAAAAATGGTGATCACCAAAAATCATGTCAGGAAAGAAGGGCGACATTATTCAGGGCAAGTGTAGGAGGGGGATGAAATTGAGCACTCGGGCAACTCCCATTGTTCTCTAGGCAAATGACCAGTTATGGGAAGGCAGGCCAAATTTTACACTGATTTACACCTATGCAATAGGTCATTATGTTATTTAATATCATGAACACCCAAGGAATCCTGAAAAGATAGAGGAAATGATATCTAAGGCAATGGAAAAGTATTTTAAGACCCATCAGTGGAAATACACCAGTAAACATATTGAAATATGGAATTAATGAAGTTGCTTGGATGCAACTTGGGTCAGAATGTGGCTGTATGTATACCCAGGGAACACTGAATGGGGACACTGAAGTAACATTAGCTGTTATCAAAGGCAAAAATGGACAATTTTAAGGATGGCACTATGTGAGTATGATATGAACTGTGTACAGTATGTGCAAAACTTAATATAAAATAACAAATAATTTTAAGTATAATATAATGAAGGCCTCTAAGACTTATGAGAAGTGTCAGGATTTTATATTCTAAGGTAAGCAACCTAGATATTTATGCTGATGATCTGTCTACAGGATATCAAATAGGTTCCTGCCTACATCGCGATCTTCAAAATAATGCCCACTCTCCTCTATTTGTCATTCCACTTGTCTACTTCTTGTACTTGTGCCTTTGTTCCCATTTTTTGCAGTACTCCTGACTCTTAGAACATCCTCTTTTGAGAGCACCAAGTTCCTCATTTTTTTCCTTCGAACCTCCTCTAGGGGGGCATGGATCAACATTCTCATCGTGCTCCCTGTCAATACCCGGCCTGGATGGGGGAAGCTAATGATCCAACCAGCGGACCAGATTCGTTGATGAAAATCCTGGTCTTGTGCCACCTGAGGCACATTGCGCATACACTAAGAAGAAATCCCTCTCTAGCCCCAGTTGTTTTAATCAGCTTTCCGCTGCTGACTTCTATTTGAGTGTCATCTCCTCCTTTTCTTCAGTCTAATTTAAAGTACCAACCAACCAACTGCACACCACAACTTCAAATCTACCAAGACAGAACTGAAAAATTTCAAGCCTGACTTTGCCCTTCGTTACAGGGTGCACTTCCTATGAAGTTACACCTGTGTAATTGAGGACAGGATTCGTCCCTCATACTCAATTATATAACATCAGTAATTCTCTTTATTGGTTGTGACCCTTTCCATTCCCTCTTTACTCCTTTCTTCATCTATGTTATCATCATAGCTTGTGTTTGTCTAGTTTTAGGATATCTTCTTCTGAGGTGATGTACACTCTCAACTCCCACTTAATGTTCTTTCTCTACATTTCCATTTAAATCAATGGGAGCTGAGGAGAATTTGCATCTCAAAATGCTCAGTGCCTTGCAGTACTGGGCCTTTCAGACCTGTTTTAAAGTCCATTGAAGTCAAAGGACCAGGTTCCTAGATTTTAAACTGGGATTGTATCTTTTCTATTTTTATTATTTCTTTAAGATGCTATAATAATCTACAGTGCCATATAAATAATACATAATTAATATTAAGGAATCTGATGATACCAAGCACAGACAGCCTGTCTGCAGGTCTATTTTTTATTCTACAGCTGTGACTCCAAGCTTGACTCTCTACTTCAGTCTGCTCATCATTGCCCTTACTGTGAGGTCCAACAGGATCTGTCCGTTTATTATCTGCATAAAGGAGTAATATTTTGTCCTCATGTGTAATAAATTTATTAATAATAGAAGAATTTATTTTTCTTGAGTGGAATCTCCAGTTTAGAACTACTTGTGCTGCTATTTTTTAACTCCTAGACTCAAAAAATTGTCAGGAGTCTAACTGCACATAATTCAGTACACAGGAGTGCAGCCGTTCCAGGAAAGGTTTGACTATTTTCAATGGAGTGGGATGAATGGGGTAATATAGCTCCAAATGCATCAACTACTCATGAGTTATTGACTAATAGTATTGCTATACAGTTCTGAACATGGCATTTCATTAAGCTGTTGACGCTATGATACTGATAATGCATCTTAAGGAATTGCATGACCTGGTGCAAAACTTAACCACCTAGTCAATAAGGATGGTAAACAGTGGCTATTTTTCTCAGTGAAGAAGCAGTCTCTCTCTATTAGCATGAACCCTGGAGCTCAGATATACCCACCTGGTCTGATTAAGCTTGTTGTAAGCTTTAATAACTAGAGGCTCAAATCCAAGCAGAGCTACAATATGATTAACAGGGAGACATATACTGATAATAAACAATTCCTAGGTGAAAAATATAGAGAGGAAAATATGCTGTTTTTATTTTCAACAGGAAGCCAATTCAAAGGTTCATTCAATCTAATTTCTCTCATTATAAGTCACCCAAGAAGATCTTAAAGGGTTAAAATAGAGTTCACAGCCTGGACCCAAACTGAGTAGTCACTGGGCCCACCCCTTATTCCATCACAGCAGAGATAAAGCCAATCTTCAGTGAACTGCAAGTAAGCAAAACTGTCTGTAGTAAAACGCTGTAATGTGTGCAAGTAATCTACAGGCTAGTTTTCAAACTACTGCTGGCCCTCAATATAAATGAGATTGCTAATTTAAAGTGATTTGAAAAATACTAATACAAAACCAAGTTCTGTTGAATATACATTTACACCAATTCAACTAAGCTGAATTCAATAAAATTGGACAGGTAAAACAGAGCAGAATCTGACCCCTGGCATTCATGGGCTAAGCATGAGTATCCCCCATTGACACTAATGGGAGTTACACACAAACCTCTGGGGCGGATAAACCCTTAAGTCATTAATCTTGCTACAGAACAGGGTCATTTGCACTGCAATGACCTCAAACAGCTGTAATGTAGTGGTTCATTGCACTTTCAACCATGCAGTCAAGGGTCTTATGGAATGTCCATTATCAATCCATATTTTCAGAGGTTTATATAGCTTCAGGAAAAAAAAAAAAGAATACCAAACAAACTCCTTCAGGCTTAAGCTTGGTATAAATAAGGCTGACAGTCTGGAAGGGGAAAAACACCAAATTATTTTGCTCTTCAGAAAAGAAAACTTGACAGATGTACCATCTTCGATGTCCTGCCCGTTTTGCCATGTTTTTACAGTGACAGGAAAAACAACAATTACAATATGATAGCTATATTTTCATCTTTTGAATAAGGTTTTAATGGCTGGGTTAAGAGTTCACCATTCTGCATGGTGTTTACCAGCATTTTCTTCTTTTGTAACTGACCACATTGGATAACAATGACGAATATATCTGATTTTCCAATTATTATTTGTTTAGTTGCTATTTGCAACAATATGCTTGGCTCCACACAAGATAGACAATGAAGAAAGATTTTACCATCTGAAATATTGGCCAACTGGCAACATTCCCATCTGAATTGCAACCTCTCCTGTCCTCACTTAAAGCAAGGGGCTGTTTTTCTCAGACTTAGATATGAATGTGATCTTGCATTCCAAATTCCACCTTTACGTTTGAGACTGTTCCAGTTTTCAGGGTTTTGGTGGTGGCCTGTTAGTAATCTGGTTTTCTTTTATATTTACTTTTGGCTAAATTAAGAACTTTAATAACAGTCCATGGTAAGGGATGGTAAAAACCTGTAGCACCCCAGAGCAGGCATTGAGAGTCATTCTGCTCCAGGGAGGCAGAAAGCCTCTCGCAGCTTCCAGCTGTGCAGATGGCTACATACATCTGGGAGGAGGAAGAGTTGCAGTTTGCTTCTTCTTTGCGGCTGGCTGACTCAGTTGGGCCCTGCACGAGGGGACAGAACCACAGCTCTACCTCCTGCCTATTCCTCTTAATTCCCTTTGGACACTGAGAGTTTCCAGGAGAGTAGAAATCAGTCCCTGTGCCGCCAGAGTACCAGGACTGCAGATCTGCCTGGCCCTTATGCAGGCATGCAAAGGAGAGTGAAGTTCCTTACACAATTTCCAATATTCACACTGGGTAAGGCCTAGGCAGAATCTGGCCATCTGCAATCATGTTTGATCCCCAGCACCCGAGCTGTCTGAAATTCAGAGGTAGAATAGTCATTTAAATTAGATCAATCATGTCAGATTAAAAAAAAAAAATCTGAACTAATAATACTCCCTCAAAACTCAAAGGGACATTGACAAGATTAAAACTGTGTACTAATAAAAACAGCCACACCTCTCTCTCTATTTTAGGGATTTGTATTGGCGCATATCACCATGCTGTGTGTCAGTAATATTAATATTATAATTTAGAGTTTGATATATATTATTTCTTTTTCAGCATACTTATCTCAAATTTCTGAATTCCTACCAACAATCTCAAATTTATATTTAAAATGTACTGCTTATAAACTGATGTATATGCCCTGTGGCAGCATTAGATATTTTAAACAGCAGTCTCTCAGTAATAAAAACTGAGCTTTGGAACACAGGAGATATATTCAAAATTTGGGCCTGTCCTTCAGTTTTCAGAATGGGCATGTATATACTATGAAACACACAACTAATGGCTAACCTGAGGAAGTCTCCAGACATTTAAATCAGGGGGTGATTAAATTTTTTGACCAGAAGAGATAACGGAATCTGCAAGAGATATTACATGTTAAAGGAAGGGGATGCCAGCAACACCCAAAGGCAAAAGGACAGAGTGGAGCATGATCTTTCCATTTGTTGTTTTTTTTTTCTATAAACAGTTATTTTTAAAAGCATCTCAGTATGCCACCTCTTGCAATTTTATTCTCTCTTGTTGAATTTGGGTGTTCTTCTTAAAGCCCCAGACCCTGGGCTCAAGCAATTTCATGAAAATCTCTGCTTTCATTTACCTCAATCCATTTATGCTGAGAGCTAGATCCTCCACTCAAATTTCCAGTCCCTGCCTCTAACATTGGAATACTAGGTGTTCTGTTGGCATGGCAAGACTTGACATGACTGCACAGTCTTACTCTCTCTGCACAACTTAGAAGCCATAGAGCCAAAGTAAATGGTCCACAGAGAAGTATTAACTTCAGCGGTGTTTTGATGAAGAGATTTTCTGGGGAAGCATGCAATTCCTAATATCTGCTTCCTCTAGCCAGTAGCACAGGGCTATGGGCTATGGAAACATATTTTGTTTCTGCAGAGGAGCTTCCAGAACCTCTGGGAAGAAGGGAAATTGCCCGATAGAATGAGAAGGGCAAGTGATTGCTAATTTTGCCCATTTGCTTCAGCATGGTGTACAGAAGAGGAGATCATCAATTCCAACAACAGGTGAAGTGATCACAATTTTTCATTTTTGCATTGTAATTAAGAATACATTTAACAACATGATCATCTAGTAATTTTCTATCTTTTTATAAGTACATGACAATATGCTTTAAAATCAGTACAAGATTTGCATTTTCATGGCTTTGTACAGCATGGACTATTGTTTTCTCTTCAGAATTATAAATAATATAATCATATCACACAGAATCTCCTTTGCACTACCTTCTTATATCTAGTAATGTTTCTATTTTACAGACACAAAAATTATATGTAGGGCCTCTTTGTCTTCAACTGATTTCAGTTAGACATCTGGCAGTAGCCTGTAAAGTGTAATGCAGTGTGGGAACTGCAGTCTCTACAATTGGGCAGTCTCCCATCAGTTTGTTCCAACACAATGTTTTTCTTTGATGTCTTTTCACAGAAAGCAAACTCACTGAGCATACTCGCATTTTTTGCTGTATTCCATGCAGTAGCTTCCTCTGGAATCCCATACTGTAGTAGGCCATTCTGAGAGTTGTAGTTGTCAAGGTCTTGATGACAAGAATCATAGAATATCAGGGTTGGAAGGGACCTCGGGAGGTCATCTACTCCAACCCCCTGCTCAAAGCAGGACCAATTCCCAACTAAATCATCCCAGCCAGGGTTTTGTCAAGCCGGGTCTTAAAAACCTCCAAGGAAGGAGACTCCACCACCTCCCTAGGTAATGCATTCCAGTGCTTCACCACCCTCCTAGTGAAATAGTGTTTCCTAATATCCAACCTAGACCTCCCCCACTGCAACTTGAGACCATTGCTCCTTGTTCTGTCATCTGCCACCACTGAGAACAGCCGAGCTTCATCCTCTTTGGAACCCCCCTTCAGGTAGTTGAAGGCTGCTATCAAATCCCCCCTCATTCTTCTCTTCTGGAGATTAAACAATCCCAGTTCTCTCAGCCTCTCCTCATAAGTCATGTGCTCCAGACCCCTAATCATTTTTGTTGCCCTCCGCTGGACTCTTTCCAATTTTTCCACATCCTTCTTGTAGTGTGGGGCCGAAAACTGGACACAGTACTCCAGATGAGTCGAATAAAGGGGAATGATCACATTCCTCGATCTACTGGCAATGCCCCTACTTATACAGCCCAAAATGCCTTTAGCCTTCTTGGCATCAAGAGCACACTGTTGACTCATATCCAGCTTCTCGTCCACTGTGACCCCAGGTCCTTTTCTGCAGAACTGCTACCTAGCCATTCAGTCCCTAGTCTGTAGCAGTGCATGGGATTCTTCCGTCCTAGGTGCAGGACTCTGCACTTGTCCTTGTTGAACCTCATCAGGTTTTTTTTGGCCCAATCCTCTAATTTATCTAGGTCCCTCTGTATCCGATCCCTACCCTCTAGTGTATCTACCACACCTCCTAGTTTAGTGTCATCTGCAAACTTGCTGAGAGTGCAGTCCACACCATCTTCCAGATCAATTAATAAAGATATTAAACAAAACCGGCCCCAAGACCGACCCTTGGGGCACTCCACTTGAAACCGGCTGCCAGCTAGACATGGAGCCATTGATCACTACTCATTGAGCCCGACGATCTAGCCAGCTTTCTATCCACCTTACGGTCCATTCATCCAGCCCATACTTCTTTAACTTGCTGGCAAGAATACTGTGGGAGACCGTATCAAAAGCTTTGCTAAAGTCAAGGAATAACACATCCACTGCTTTCCCCTCATCCACAGAGCCAGTTATCTCATCATAGAAGGCAATTAGGTTAGTCAGGCACGACTTCCCCTTGGTGAATCCATGCTGACTGTTCCTGATCACTTTCCTCTCCTCTAAGTGTTTCATAATTGATTCCCTGAGGACCTGCTCCATGATTTTTTCAGGGACAGAGGTGAGACTGACTGGCCTGTAGTTCCCCGGATCCTCCTTCTTCCCTTTTTTAAAGATGGGCACTACATTAGCTTTTTTCCAGTCATCCGGGACCTCCCCCGATCGCCATGAGTTTTCAAAAATAATGGCCAATGGCTCTGCAATCTCATCCACCAACTCCTTTAGCATCCTCGGATGCAGCGCATCCATGACATGCCCTGCTATGACAATTGTTTTTGATGCAGTGCTATTCTTATGTATATTTGAGGATGTGTAAGAATAGTTTAGAGAAGCATCAGTTTCTTCATTCCTCCTTTCTTCCCTCCATAAGGCTGTCTTGCAGTACTTAAGGAAGCTTACCTGAATGTCATGATACATGAGTGCACCACACTTCCTGGGGTTCACAATACAAGGGAAATACACTCAGTTTGTACTATGCCCTTTGGTCTCTTATCAGCTTCCTTCTTCAAATTAATAGTAATCTTGAGAGCCAAGCTATGGGAATAAGGAAATTAAATCTATCACTGCTTAGATGACTTGCTGATGAAAGCTCCATAATTCTTGGAGATAGCCATTCATACTTCACAGGCAGTCCAGCTGCTTGGATATCCTGGTCTCATTATCAACACAAAAGAAGAAATCACTCATCATTCCTCAAAGCTTCAAGAGTTAACAGTGACTTGACAAGAAGAAAAATTCCTAAAGATGCAGATCAAGATCTTCTTGTGGTCTCCATCAGTCAGAGCTACAGCTGCTAGGTATAACAAAATTTAACAGGCCATATTCCACTTTCATGTGCAATTGTTCTTTCTTTCTTTCTTTCTTTCTTACAGAGGATAACCTATCCTGAACTCTAGTGATATCCTTACTCTATCCATTACTCTCCCAGATGGTGGACTTCATGGAAAAGCATGCTCTGTAAGAGGGTGAAACCTCCTCTCCTATCTTCTGCAGCACACACAGACTGCTTGGACACTCTTTGCTTGTGAACACTATGAGCAGTTCATTTACAATGTTCCCCTGTCACCTTTACAGCATTGTGCAGCACCTTATCTACAATAACATATAATTTCCCAGCCCCTTAGACCAAGGATAGGAGAGGGAAGAGAACTCTCCCTCCAAGATCTCTCTTGGCTCTGGCCATCAAAGCCAAGCAGGGAGGCTTCCTCTCCCCGTTCTGCTTCTTTACTGTGTCCTTTTCTACTTTCTGGGATAATGAGTCAATTAGTCTGATTGCACTCTCCAGCATGTCCCCAGTCTGTCAGTTAGACATAGCTATCATTGCTAGGTTTACTCCCAGTCAACTAATTGGAGTTGCTGGACTAGAGTGCTGGTTCACCGGCTGCTGCCCAGCACTCTGTCACCCTCTCCAATAAACTGCTAGCCAGATTCCCAATCAAATCAGAGAGTCATGAATGCTAACCTAACCAGTGGAATGGTTCAAATGGAAATATTCTACCTGCAAACCAAATGGTTTAAGCAAACCCAAGAACAATCTGCCATGTACAAAGGCCAGAGAAAACGCCATCAGATCACAGAAGAATCATGAAGGAGCATTAACAAACCTCTAAACAATTCGATATTACAACATGTGACCTAAGAAACCCTCAACTGGCAAAGGGGTTACAAGAATATCTTGATTCTGGTTCACCAAAAAATGTTGTGTGAGGTCTTAAAATCCAGCATTATCATGGTCATTGTTGTTATGGTGATATAGAAATACTATGTAAGGAGTTATGTTTGTATACTGAAATATGTTCTTAGAGTCTGTATCACAGCAAAAGTAGAAAAACAGGTTTCTTGTCAAACAAAGAACGTATTCACCTGTCTCCCTGTTGATATGTAAATTAAGCATTGTAAACTAACACAGTGCATGCATATTTACATACAAAGTCAGCAGAGAGATGTGAAGTCAACAGAAAGGCACTAACAGGTATAGAAACACAGTGGGCGAAGAGAACCTTATCCTGAGATACACTTCAAAGATCTACTGGACTATATTTGGGTAATAAACACCTTGTCATCTTGCACTTAGGAAGTAAATAAGGCAGTTCATTTACACTGATGAAAATGGAATCACAATCAGCCATGGTTGGAAACTCTGCAAAAGACTTTGGGTCAGATAAGATTTCTTTAGACAGGTTAGCCTGTTAAGTTTAGTCTTTACAAAGTGTGTTATGATTTTGTTTTATATGTTACCTTTTGTTTCCATTATCCTTATTCACTGTCTTTTGCATCTTTGGTAATAAATGTATTGATGTTTCGACTATAAATATATCTATGTGTCGTCATATTAAGCATGATGCTGATCCTGAGTTGAATCGTGCAAGCTAGTGCGTACACTGTTCCCTTGGGGAAAGTAGACCTGATATTTCAGTGAGTTTTCAGTAGATAAAGGGCCGGACACTACAGGGGAATGTTTCAAAGAGGCACAGGACTGGGGGGCACCTATTGTTAACCTGCAAGGTAAAGTAAGGGCGGCACATTCCAGAGGTGGGTGCTTGAATGGTTAACAGGCTGGTGGTGTTAGGCAGCTGACATCCAGTTAACCACAACCAAGTTTCTCTCATACTGGAGGTAGTGGGTGGGGGGAGGGAGGAGGGGATAAGGTAACTCATAGTCCTGATACCATGAGAACAGTCACATAGCTCCTAAGTCCTTTGTGGATCTAGCCATAAGTACCTAAATGGGGATTGACCTAGCATATAAATGCCATAACAAGATCCAATGGCTGGAAAATATGCTGTACCCCAACCAGAAGTTATAGGCTTGATGCAGGAATTATTGAATGAAAAATCTATGCCCTGCATTACGCAAGAAATGATAACATTTCTTCTGGCCTAAAATACATCAACCTTCCCACAGTGATTCCCATATTTACAAAGGCTAAATCTTACAGTCTGGTACCTGAAAGCTGAATCAGTAATTCCAAGTATATTTTTTCTTCAGAGAATAGAAGTGAATTTGGAGGACCTGTATAATTTGGTGTCCAAGATAACACACTGTTCCTCTTTATTTACCTGATACAGACACCCTCAAGTTTCTAGTATCGGGTTTTCACAAAAGACTGAGCCACAGTTATCCAGGACCAGGTATCTGTCACAGGATCCTTTCTCACTGACCATATGAAATAAAAGTTTCTGTTGCATTCTCACATGTCCCCTTTTCTTAAAACTGTCTCTTTCAGGCTATGTCTACACTTGGAGGTAGGGTGTGATTCCCAGCTCTAGTAGAGACACTCATGCTAGCACTCATTGAAGTAGCAGACTAAAAATAGCAGTGTAGCCTCTAATAGCACAGGCAGTGGCAATTGGCAGCATGGGCTAGCTGCCAGGGCCAGCTCCAGGCACCAACGAATGAAGCAGGTGCTTGGGGCAGCCAATGGGAAGGGGCAGCACGTTCGGGTCTTCGGTGGCAATTCGGACTCCCCCCCCCCCCCCGTTCACCGCTTGGGGCAGCAAAAAAGCCTGAGCCGGCCCTGCTAGCTGCCCCAAGTATGTATCCATAGGGTCTGAGTAGGCTCATACTCAGGGCAGCTAGCCCATGCTGCCATTCACTGTTGCCTGTGTTACTGTGACTACACTAGTATGTTTAGTGTTCTAGCTCAATGAGCGCTAGCGTGAATATGTCTGAGCCAGATGGGAATTGTACCTTTAGCTCTATGTGTAGAGGTAGTCTCAGTTTCATCCACCAAATAAGCATCCCATTGAAAAATGTTATGTAAATGTCACCCTAGAAGCAATGGCTAAAACACCACCCATATCTCTAATTAGTGTTTCGTCTACTAAGGGATCTCATTTTACATATTTTCCGAACACATTGCTTTCGGATTGCCTGGATTTTGTAACTAAGAATAAAATATAATTCTAATTGAGCTAATTCATTTCCTTACCCTTCTTCTGCATAAAATCTAGAAATTCTCTTGAATGTTAGTTCTATAGCTTATGAGTTTTACAAGCCTTGGGAAAACCTATCAGGCATACTCAAACATGGTGAAAGACTCATGCCCTCTTAATAATCTTCAGACAAATAAGACAAGTCTGAAGTCATCTAATACTTCCATCGTGAGCTGGAGTAAGTAAATTATATTTCTTCCATAAAAACTCCACCTGATGGTATAACAGCTCATTCTATAAAATCTATTGTGATGTCCTCGTTAAAAAGAAATAGAGCTTGATCTGAAAATATAGGCTAAGCAGCCACTTATTTTCAGAACATATATTTACCCATCACTATAAGACTGATGCCTTGTCACTTGCAGGTGAAGCCTTTGGTCACAAGCTCCCCTGTTCTGCCCTTAACCTGAGATTTCAACAAATTAATAAATATAAACTTTTCAGGAGAGGATATTTTTGTCCTTAGCAAATTAATTACTAGCATACTAGTGCATAATTTTTTCACAGAAAAGTGGCCAAGATAGTTAGTTAGTTTACCTGATCCAAAGCTCTTTAAAATCAATGGAAATCAGGCCGTTAGTGAAGTAAGTCTGCCTAAGTAATTATTATCATGATGATGTTCTTCCATCTGAAGTCAGCAGGGGGTTCCTGAAAGTCCCCCAAAATTCTCCAACAGAGTGAAGAGGGTTTGGATGAATTTCCCTGCTTCCGATGGAGCTCACTCTTTATCTAGACACTGCTAAATCATCTCTGACAGAGATAACTTACTTCTGGGGCTCCTAAACTTGCTTCTGAAGAGCAACTTTTTTGCCATTGGAATGCACTCAATTGCACCAATTGTCAGACATTTTCAAAATATTTCCTGGTAGAAAGATGTGCTTATTTCCATACAAGATCTTCATTTATGGCTGCTTAAGTTACTGAAGTTGAATTCCGTACTGTGCTATCAATACACAAAGTTTGTTATTCAGGAACAAAGTATAAATATTTCTAGCAAGTGCACATGTTTGCTAAGTAGTTCTTCCTTACTTGGAAAAGCTTTATGTTTAAATGGAAAAATAAGTTAAAATTTCCCCATTCTTTCTCCTACCCCATAGTCTCTATTAGCACACACATCTGGTATGCAGGGTTATTCACAAGCTAATATGGAACATTTTTGTTTAACCCCTCTGTTAAAAGATTTAAAGATTAGCAGTGCATCGCTGCAAAGGGGGAATACCTGTTAGATTTTCTTGGGAGATTCACCATACATGATATTTTTCTTAAAGCCCAAGCTGTTGGAGTCAATAGGGTGCATGAGAATATCATCTTTTATTTAAAAAAAAATAGTTTCTGGCTCTCATGGTTGCAGAGAAAAGCTTAAGAATATGAAACAAGTAAACCCTAAAGACTCAGAAACCAGAAGGCCAACAAAAAGAACCTCAATTTTATTATTATTTTAAATATTTTTAAGTCGCTGTCATGATTTGGGGGAAGTTGACTCATGATTTTTGAATATTTAGCAGTATCAATACTGAAATCAGTCTCACTTTTAATTCCAGATTCTGCCATCCCTACTCAAAGATGGATTAACGGTTTGTGGGGGCCAAGGCCAGAGCAAGTGGGGGCACTTCCCCATCCCTCCTGCCTGCAGTCCCCCCATTACCTCTTCCCAGCACTCCTGCCAAGGAAATGGGATTGGGGGCTTGACATGCTCCGCCCACCTTGCATTCCTGATGGGGAGTAGAGTTGGGGCACAGGGGGCCTCCCAATTGGCCAAGCTCCCTGGGCACGGGCCCTGTTGGCCCAATGGCTAATCCACCGCTGCCCCTACTCATGATGAGTAGTACATTATGTATTGTACTGTAATATTGTACTATTGTAATGTATGGAGCTACTTGTTAAGTAGGATATTCTAAATATCAGCAAGGGTATCCTTGTCTTTAATCAGAGAAATTGATGGTCAGCAGACTATGCATTACTGTTTTATGAGAGTTGTTACAAATAGTTGACATTGGGTTCTACCCATACCAGAAGAGAACTGTTTAACATTCTTTAGATATCTTACATCATATTTATAGGAATCCCACAGATAAATTTTGCACCACTAACAAGTTGCTACAGGAAAAACCACAAAACTTAAAAGTCTTAAACATCTACACCCTCATAGTGTTTTGGTAACTACACCTGATAGAGCGAGTTATTGTAATGAAAAAAATTCACCAGATTTTTTCAATCAGGAAGGCTTCCTCATGTTCTCTCAGTTCTTCAAAATACCATTTTCCCTACCCACTACTCATGGCTAGTGTCATACATGTAACACTGGTGCTGCTAGTCTGTTTATTTTTAAGGTCCTATATCTTTAAACCTTTCAGTGCTTTTTTATAAACCATACTTGCTATTCTGTTATCAGCCAACCCTAGAAACTACATTAACTGCTGCTGAATCTTCTAATTTTCTTTCAGACATTACTAAGTTGGTTGCATTGTAAACCACTAATGTTTTTGAGAGTCAGGATATTTAGATGCAAAGAAGACAAGCCAGTTTGTATTCAGATTAATGGTAGAAATTTCAGCCTCTATCTCCAAGGAGTTACTAAAGCACAGAATATTCTTTTTAGTATAACTAGGTTAAGCGCTGTTCAGGCTTTTTTATATCCTCCAGTGAACCATGGCTTTTCACGTTTCCGAGGCTTGTTCTTTTACTCTAGCATAATGCTTGATATTGTCTAATGGAACAGGCAAGGAGAGTAAGAACAAACAGCTTCTGAAAATACATGATTCAGTGAAAATTTCCCCACAAATGCTTTTGGTCAATTTAACTGTTTCAAGTTATTTTACTCAGAATGTCTTTAACACAGACAAAGTACAAGCAAAAGCACTAGTCAGTGGCAGTCCCACTGAAATACTTTATTCTACTCTCACAATGACTGTGACTGTCATTTACTATGTTTGTAGAACAACCAGGACAATGGAGCCCAAAATAGTTGAATCCTCCAGGTGAAGTCCCCAATACAAGTGATAAATAACAACTGTCTCCCCTCACCTGCAGCCTAGTCTAATATAAAACCAACATTAACACTTTGACAATATGTGACGATTTGTTCTCACCATTTATAAAATATGGGAAAGGAGCAGGGGGAGAGAGGAAATCTCAGTTATGGGTAATTTTATCCACATATTTGGAGATATCTAAACTTGCCACAGGCATCCTCTCAGACCTGTGAAACCAACTTGTACATCAGTATAGGTTCCACTAGACTCAGTAGACAAATCATGGTGTTTCATTAGTCACAGGATTTTTAGGCTTAAGCTCCATGTTCCCGGCTTTGAAAATGTGCCCTTCACCTCACTATTCAAAACCAAAACCCTGCCAGCTTTTAATAGAGAGCCAACCTAACCCACCTAGCAATATTTACAGTACCTATGGGTAGCTTTTATTTCAGGATAATGTACTTGCAGCATGTTTCCAGTTACAACAGAAATAATGATGGAAACATATGGGAAACCCTATTCCCTACTCTAATAACAAATACAGTGGAATTACACTTTATAATACCACAGACATATTTGTTTATGATGCACATTAATCTGGGGATGTACTGCTGGGAAGACACATGCAAAGCTTCTTATATTAAAGAACTCATATGCTGCAGCGGATATTTTTATTTTAAAAGAAAATATGTATTTATTAACTATGTACAGTACAACCTTGCTAATTCACATTTATGACTGGAGAGTCATTGAGAGTTACCCTACATTAATAACATAATTAATAATTTTAAAATATAATATTGCACAAAATATATGCTCATTTATTTGGACTCCCTTAGTTTAATTTTAACCATTTATGGTATTTCATAATATGCTTACAAATGTTTTGCAGCATAGATTGTAAAAAGAAAAATGAATGCACTCACTGCAGCCCTTAGATATTATATATAGTTTGAGAAGTAGTTGGAGGTAGTCCTTTTCTGAGTCATGTATAAAGCGTGTAAAATAGGAAAGTATAGATTAGGGAGGTTCTGTTGTACATATCATGTTTTTTGACCATGAGGTCTTCCGACTTTACAAAATGGGGTACGGTCATGGGGTATTCAAACCCCATACTGGGTCAGAAGAGGTTAAAGGACAGTACTGGGCCCACCTAGCCCTACCCCTCCAACCCTACAGAGCATGCTCCAACTGGAGATAGGGTTGAAAAGGGAGCAACCCAGTTCAGAAGGGAAGAGATTGGAGAGGAAAATAGACCTACTTGGAAGGCTCCTGACAAAGGTGCTGGAGAAGCCTCCCTGAGGAAATAGAATTATATGCAGCGCATGGTTGGGGCTGACAGTTTAGTTTCTTTTTTCACTGATGTAAGCAGGGTCTGAATGAATGCTCCCCTGACAGCAAGCTGAGAGAGGGGGAGAGACTTTGGGTGTGTTTATGCAAATACAGTTTGCTCCTAATCTGCTTAGATATTCAGCAGCTAGAGCGGTGTCAAAGTAATCAATTTAGGCTGGTGTTGGGTACAAATCACTTTAGTACTGAATGCAGGAATAGCGAAATGCTGTTACCAAAATGTTGTAATTATTGTAGGAATACAGGGAACCTTAACCTGTCCCAAATGAGGGGGGTCACCTTCAGCTGAAAGGATCTCTTTAAGCCAGGGGCTCAGATGCCAGAGCCCTGTAAGAGGGGTGGTGATAGATATTCCAGTTAGGAGGTGTGTGGACTCTCTGTAGGAGTCCCTAGACTTCTTTGACCAGTTACTCCCCACTGTTCAAAGTAAGAGCCAAATAGGCTTCATTAGGGGCCTCTTTTGTTATGTTAAATGCTCCATCACTGAGAGCTGAAATCACTTGAGATAGGGCAGTGTCTCTGCCCAGCCTGCAAAGAGCTGAAAATCACTAAGAGACTGAAGTACACTGGTCACAGCAGAGAGGCAGGTGGCAGCAGAGAGTGACTGACAATTGGCTGGTGAATGAGTGGCTGGTGAGGTGGTGAGCAGAGCAAGAAACCAGCAGGGCAGCTAGTGGAGAGGGGCAGTGGATGAGTGCCCAAGGAGTGGATGCCTCTTTACCTCCACCCAGGATGGGAAGTGAACTCTGCAGATGCATCTTTGAACTCTGGGTTGGCACTGACCAAGGACAGCAGTTGTGAGCGAGGTGCAGAGAAGGTATAGGCATGCTAAAGGGACTTTTGGGTTGCTGTGTTTAAGAACGTGAGGGGAAAAGGACACTGGCCAACCTACTTGGGGGTGGGTCTTTTGCTCATGGTTTATGTTTATGAACCCTGTTTGCGGTGTTTTCACAAATTAACGCCAAGTTACTTCCCTCCTTTAATTAAAAGTTTCTTTTCTACACTCAGACTCTGTGCTTGTGAGTGGGGAAGTATTTCCTCTCAGAGGCACCCAGGGGTGGTGTGTAATTTTCCCAGGTTACTGGGTGGAGGCGTGAGCTGGTTCTGTGTTGTATCGATGGAAAGGAACCCCTAGATATTGAACCCGGCCCTGGTTGCTGCTGGCTTTGCCTGGCAGAAGGGTAACACTTATCTTGAACTAGACACTGACGAAGGAAAGCAGTGATAGGAAGTGACCCACAGAGGGTAACTCAGAGGTCCCTCTTGGAGGCCAAATGCTATTGATCCCCTTAGGGCGGTTGGAGTCTGGTGGAATGGGTTGGCTTGGGCTCCCCTACTACTGCCCCCACTACTGCGGTGTGTATGTGTGCTAACCACAAGGACACCCTGCCACCCAAGACTATTACAGGCAGGGACAGCGCTACCATTTTTGCCGCCCCAAGCAAAAAAAAAAAGCCACCTAGACTGTGCCGCCCCAAGAATGGACTGAATACCTCCCCAGGCACATGCTTCCTCCGCTGGTGCCTGGAGCCAGCCCTGATTACAGGTACATAATGTTACAGAAAAAAAGAAACAAACATAACTTGGCATATTATGGATAGCAATTAGAGATGGGCCTGATACAGACTGCTAAGATCCAACCACTTAGAATGAAGGGCAATTTTGGATCTGGACCCTTAAATCTGAATTTAGCAACTATTTCTTCAACTAGCATGAATCAGAACTATGAATCTGAACAGACCAAATAGTGGGAAGGCTTAGATTCAGATCATATTCCAGATCTGAACTGCATGACCTAGGCCTATCTTTAAGAGCAATATGATCCACAGCAGGGGTTTTCAAACTTTTTTTATAATATGCATCTTAGCACAGAGAGATTGCTCTGTAGACCATTTCCTTCACAGTCATGTCTGAACATGCCACTTCCCCTCCTACTTGCAACCACGTAGACCTCCTTCTCTTTCTATTTCCAATCACATAATTTATCTGGTCTGGCTACTGCTATTTCTTGGAAACTGGAAACATAACATTAAGAAACTATTACATGTACTTTCAGGTATTGTTAGTGTGAACTAAAAAGAACATTATTCCTTTTGAAAATACTTTATCTCCTGTCCTCTTTTGCTCTTCATTTAATTTCCCGCCTAAATTTGATCTACTGGTCTTCCCCAATCGTTTCCTTCTCTTCTTCCCTGAATATCCTGCCTAGCTTCTTCTCCTCTACTTCCTTGCCCAGCTGCCTATCCCTGGATATTTCTCTCCTATTGGGCTCTGGCAGCTCCTGTCACATTGATGGTTCCTATTTCCTTTTCTCCTCATACTGTATGTAGCAACAAAGCTGGTAAACGTAGCTAGGCTGGCTCCTATCCCTTATCTATTTTGACAGGCTTACAGTCTCTCCTTTGCACCATGGAGCCAACCAGCCAGGTCTTTGCCTACCGGAGCAGGTCCCATTAAAAATGCAGCTGAAGGAAGAGGAGGTTCTGTTGCCCGCCTTATAACTTTTATCTCAGTGGTTAGAGCAGTCACCTGGAATGCAGGAGACTCAGGTTCAATTCTCCTCTCTCTGCCAGAGGGGAGAAAGGATCTGAACACAACATCTTCCATCTCTCAGGAGAGGGCTCTAACCACCAAGCTATAGGATGTTCTGATATGGGGTTCTCTCAATTTCTCCTATTGAAGCCGTTACCCTGAGAATAAATAATGAAAGAGTGATGGCAGCATGGGGATTGGACCCACAGCCTCCCATGTGGGTGCCCAAAACACTGTCTCTCTCTGGCCTAATTGCTATTTAAATATTTATCCTCAGTGAAACAGTTATTTGACAAAAAGAGAAATCAAGCATGAGAATGACCCTGTAGCCTGGTGGTTAGGGCACTGTGACACTTCCTTGGTCCTAGAGCCCAGGCTCCAACCCAAGTTCTGTGAGCCCAAGTTGGCTGGCACAGGCTAGCCATGGGTGTCTATGTCCTATGTAGACATACCATAAGTTACTTAGGAGCCTAAGCTCCATTTTCAAAATCTTTTTCTCTCTTCCCCATACCACTCCCAATGGGCCAGTCCAGGGTTTCTTTCATTGCACCGCAACGCCCTTCTGACAACAAAAATTACTCCACGACCCCGGAAAAGGGGACTGAATCCTGAGCCCCGCCACCCCAGGCAGTGGGGCCAAAGCCCGACCCCCACTGAGTGGGAGAGGGAAAAGCTTGAGGGCTTCAGCCCTGGGCAGGGATTGTAACCTAAGCCCCTCCACCCAGGGCTGAAGAGGAAGCCTAAGCTGATCCGCCCTGGGCTGAATTCCTCTGGCTTCAGCTTCCACCCTGGGAAGTGGGGCTTGGACTTCAGCTTCAGCCCTAGGCCCCAGCAAGTCTAATGCCAGCCCTGGCAACACCATTAAAACAGGGCTGTGAACAACTTTGGGATCCCAACCCACAGTTTGAGAACTGCTTGGCTCGTCTACAGAGCATGCATTTTGTTTTAGCAGCCTTACAAGGATTCAATCATTCAGAAGTGGAGAATGTGGTATGATGAGTGGAACTGGAGAACGACGGTCAGGCTTCAGGAGGAACTTAGTTTGGCATGGCACAAGGGCCTCAGCAATGCAAGCTGCACCCAAGCTGCTTGCATATAAAACTTCAGTGCCTCAGCATGTAACACAAGTCATCTAGCACACTTACAAAGATCTGTTCCCTACAATGCTTCAAACCAGAAAGCTAAAACTATGTTAACAAATATGGAAGGAGACAGGAAAGCTCCTGTCTTTCTAATTTCTTAAGAGTGCCTTTTGTTCCCAACTTTTGAATTGTTTAGTGCTCCTCAGGACAGAAAGGCTATGGCTCCATTGATTGTCCAAGAGGAATGGTTTCTGTGAATTGTTCTGACACACTTTAATGCGAGAATTACTCTACATAGAATGCAAAATATTGAGGCTAACACAAACTTTTGCACTGCATTGCAGTTAGTTAGTTGTGTGCCAGTCCAAACTGCAAGTGCTGGACGATCCTTTTCATGTTATGCCAGACTACTAAGTGATAAATGCTGGAGCATTAAACCAGAGAATTTTCATCTGTATAACATACTGCAGCATGTTTTACTTTAATGAAAAACTTTTCCACAGTAGTAGTTCCAGAATGTTTCAGTTAATGATATGGATATTTGTTTTGTTTTTGAACAAGCTATATACAACTTATCCTTTGATTTTCTTCAAAATTTTGAAAGTGAAACTCCAACAAGCAAAAAGTGAGTAGAAATTCTTTGGTTTTTTTCCTTCAAGCATATATTGAAAGACATTCCTAGCCTTTATAAGACATTGTTTGATTGAAACTAAGCATTAAAATACGTGTTTAAAATTTAATGCCATGAGAAATTTGAATCTTTCTCCATGAAAAATGGCACATTTTCATGAAAAAATAAACCCTTACTTTATCATCCACATGGGAATAAAATGTCTTCACATATTTCCCTTGAAGAGGGAGCCAGAGCATCAGTAACAATAATGAGCAGTCCTTTTTATTTAAGTTTTGTGGAACTATGGAGATGTCTTACAAAGTTGATATTCAATCCTAAAACAAAAATACCAAATAAATCATTTTAATAGATGAGAAGACTCTCATGCATTGAAGTCCAGGGCAGACTAATCCAATATAGGGTTACAAACCCTGACATCCCAGTAAAAATGCAGGTAGGGCCAGTAAATTTTTTGGGTACTACTTGTGCAGGGCCGGCCCACAACATTTTGGCACCTGAGGCGGGGAGCTCAAATGACGCCTCCATGCCCCCTTGCTTGGGCCAAAACTTTGAAAGGTCTCAATTCTGCCTTCTTCCTGTTCTACTTCTCTCATGGTACTGCTCTGCTACCTACCCCAATAAAGGAGAACTAACAACTTAAAATGCATTGTTCAAAAATTTTAAGTAACACAACTTTCAAACGCCTGAACAGCAAATATAACTTTTCTTGTCTGCATAGTAAACACTGGCATTTTTATCTGTTTGAATAATCAAAGTGGTGCTTTCCATGCCTTTGTGGTTGCGAAGATTTGAACTGCTTCCTGCTGAAGGTCCGCAGTCTGGGCCATCTCATGCTCTATTGAGATGGTTGCAAGGCCAACCAGCCTCTCCGGTGTCATTGTGGAGCATAGATGTGTTTTTATTAACTTCAGCTTGGAGAAGCTGCGTTCTCCACTGGCAACTGTTACAGGAAGTGTTAGAAGTATGCGTAGAGCAACAAAAGCATTTGGAAAGAGGGCGGTCATCTTATTTGTGCACATATATTCCAGAACAGTCTTTGGAGCTGATCCTACTGAAATGTATCTTGAAAGGGCTTTCAGTCATCACTAAATCACTCGCATCAATATCGCGCATGTCATCATGTGTCAACACTGTCTCTAGTGCCCTGCATTGCTGGTTTAGTTCTTCTTCAGGTATAGTGAGGAGTTTTGGGATATCATACAACATCCCAAATATACTGCTGTGTTCCTTGAGCTGCATGAAACATTCTTCAACTGACTGTATTGCACAATTTAGCAGCTGGTTAAAGAATTCAACATTGAATTGTTGTTTGGAGTCTCTTATTGGATTATCCCATGCCTCGTAATCAAAATGTCTTCTTCTTCGGTGACTCTTGTATTCTTGAATGGGTGGGAAAATAGCTTCAGTGTGAAGTTCCTCTGCCAACTTCCGTGCACTCTTCAGAACGTTTTGAAATCCCTCATCTGACCGGTAAGACTGTAGGTATGACTTTGCTTTGTCCAGTTGTTCCATTGCTCCAGATATATCAAGGTCAACACCTTGGAGTCTCTTGCTTACAACATTTATTTCAAACAGTATGTCATGCCACACCACTAAGCCACACAGAAATTTGAAGTTATGTATGTTTCTGGTGATTCCATTTCCCTCTGCCACTGTCCTCCCACGAACAGTTCCTGTCATAGCATTATCCTCCATAATGACAACAATGGCATCATCTATCTTCCCAATTTGGTGTTTGATAGACTTTATCACCTTCACTCGACTTTCCTATCATGTGGCACTCAGTGGTTCCAGTGTCAGAGAGAATGTTCCCAGATGTTGCTTCAAAATTTGCCATCAATGAGTTGATGCAGAGAAAAATACATAGATGCTTTGAATTACATTAAAAAATTCAGCAGCCTCACTAGAAGCTGATGCTGCATCACTGACCACCAAGTTCAATGAATGAGAACTGCATGGGACAAAAAAAGCTGAGGGTTTAACTCTCGGATCCGTGTCTGCACTCCTCTGTTCTTTCTTCTCATGTTGGCACCATTATCTTAGCCCTGACTTCTCATGTCAGCTATCACAATTCCCATATCTTCCAGCTTTTTAAGAAGCACATTTGTCATACCAGCTCCTGTAGTATCATAAATGTCAATACATTCTAGAAAATGCTCTCTGACAGTCACCATTGCAGGGACATTTTCACTAGGTTCTGTTGTTGTTACAAAATGCACCATTAAAGTCATTTGTTCCAAATGGCTGATGTCAGATGTGCAGTCCAA
This sequence comes from Malaclemys terrapin pileata, assembly GCF_027887155.1. Taxonomy (NCBI): domain Eukaryota; kingdom Metazoa; phylum Chordata; order Testudines; family Emydidae; genus Malaclemys; species Malaclemys terrapin. Next base: position 99,457,614 of record NC_071509.1, read on the forward strand.
AATAACAGAATAATATCTTGCTGACTTCAGATCTGCCACAATCTTCTGTTTGACTTTTGTTGCCAGTAACTGTATGATCTCATTTTGAATGATTTTTCCCAAGGGAGGGGTGTGTGTACATTTCTTGGGTGGTGACTCTTCTTAGATGCTCCTGGAATACAGCATCAAACTCAGCCATCAGCTCCACAATTTTAAGGAAGTTTCCATTGTTTGGCACATACAGCTGACCTGAAGTGCCACACAGTGCTAGGTTTTGGGTAGCAAGCATTCTCACAACAGCTATGAGCCTTTTCAGAACATTTTGCCAGTAAAGAGACACTGATGCAATCTTCTCTTGATGCTGATCATCTATGGTGGCCTTCAACCTTAGTCTCATCTCAAGCTCTTTCCACCTATGGAATGCTCTCTGGTGATTTGCTGCCTTCTCATGGCATGCCAGATTTCTAGCCAGATTTTTCCAGTCCTTTGTTCCTGTAGAACCCAATGTGGATGGAACATTAGACTGGAAGAGTTTGCAACAAAAACAGTATGCAGCATTCTGGGTTTTTGAGTACATAAGCCATGGCCTCTCCACTTTGTCACCACTGCAGATTTCATACCAGTAATGTGTTGGATGGAAACTTCTATTTTCATTGTCTTTGGAGAACATGAAGTTTTTCATTTGCTGTGGCCCATGCAGTACAAGGAAGTCCCTCAGGCTACTGCTCAAGTGAGTTCACAGTCCTGAATCATCTAGACTTAAGGAACTAAACTCAGCAGCCGCTGTTTCTTGTGCCTCCATCACACTCTTCTCTGATCTACACTTTTCTTGAGGAATGTGCATGGTTACATCCATTTGAGATGGAGATATGGATGCTGCAGTAGTTGCCAGGTCTCCTGCACTCTGACTAACTGGAAGATCAGGCATCTCCTCACCACTCACATCCTCACTGGGGCTGGAAGGCTCACCGTGAACATTTGTGTCTATGTATCTCAGGAGAGCTCCTTCCTGCTTAGATAGAAAAACTTCCTTTGCTTTCTTTCTTTTTCTGACTGCTGCCCCAGAGGGGCATTTTTTTCTTTCACTCATGACTGCTGTTCTGTGCCAGCTATAGTTGCTCTCGACACTCAATTGAAGGGGACAAATAAGCAGGCTGGTAGCAGGGCTGAGTGAGGGAAGATATCAGCGTCTTAAGGGCCTAACTAGCTCCTACTACTTCAGTTGACTGCCTGTTCTCCTCAAGTGGGTTCAGGGAAGCAGCAGGAAACAGGAAGCTCCCTGAAAAGCTGGTGTTAATCAGTCCAGGCTCCTGGGGATGCTAGACAGGTACATTAGAAGCTCCTCCTTCTCTCTCTCCCTGCAGCTCCTGCTGCTTTCTGTTATTCCCTCTCATCGTTTTTCCTGCCTGCCTGTTATGTCTCTTGTGCCCTCCTTCCTCCAGCACAGCACTCACTCCACCATCTCTGTGCAGCTAGAGCAGAGAGAATACATATGCACCAGCACCCAGACACAATTTTCTACACTCTTGGTCCTAGTGGCACCCCACCACAGTCTGGCACCTGAGGTGGCCGCCTCAGTTCACCTCATGGTAAGGCCAGCCCTGTGCTTGCAGACCAATGATCAGACAGATAAATATTGATCATTAAGGATACTGTTTCAAAAGCCAAATGCTGCTAATGAACAATATAATGATAATGTAATACCTGGCTTTCTGCATATGAATTAATGGTGTTTCAGCTACAGTGTCTGGTGCCCAGACTGCCTCTTCTAGCAATAGCTAAGGCACTCTCAATAAAAAAATGTATTTGGACTGCAAGGAATAAATTCTGTTCCTTTCGCTGTGTTTTTATAATCAATGTGTTTCTTGTCTGCAGAACATGGATTTCAGTTCAATACAAGGCTCAGTCTTACTATCTCAGAATCACGTGTACACATCATTTCCTAGGACTACTCCTAGATCATTCAAAATGGCACTACTGTGGACTCGGAACTAGTAGTATAATTGCATCAGTAGAGGGCACACGTAGATAACGATGCTATTAAATATATGAATAAGACATAAAGAACACAAAATAAAAGTGAAGGTTAAGCTAAAACTGATATTGGCATCGTGCTACTGAACCAAGAGCAGAGTGGCAATAAAGAAGCAGGAGGATTTAATCTGCAGCGGTACACAATGGAAAACCTTGTTGCTGCCAGCATGGGTGAGAGCCGTAAATAAATGGAAGCTATCAGGGCTAGGCTAATGCATAATGTATAGACTGAAAGTAAAAATAAACAAAACTGTAAGACTCTTTTGATTATAGGGTTATGACTAGACCTGTGCAAACCCTGCAGATTCAGCAATAAATGAGTTTGCAAACGGAACCCTTGCAGCTTGATTGATAAGGACTGGAGGCAAATAAACCCCACTCTCGAAAAATCATCTGGATGTTTGTGTTTGACAAATATGAACCTCCAAGCAGCTCCAGAGCAGACGCCTTCATACCCTTTTATATCATCCCTTAAAAGTCCAGGGTAAGGAAGAGAGGGTTCCATGATATGTTGCCTGTGAGTAGAGTGACCAGATGTCCTGATTTTATAGGAACAGCCATGATATTTGGGGCTTTTTCTTATATAGGCACCTATAACGCCCCATCCCTGTCCCAATTTTTCACACTTGCTGTCTGGTCCCCCAACTGTAAGGAATAGTTCAACAGCTTCTCAGTAATGTGAACAAATTAACCACTGGTGAGGATAGGCTGAGATTCATGAGGTCAGCAGACCTCCAACCCCAAATTCTAATAGCATGGATTTTATTCGGGTAATCAAGAGGGCAGGAGCCATTCAGCAGCAGGGTAGCCTCCCCTATGGCTGGGGGCTTGTCTTCCTTTTCACTCTTCCCATGAATGTTTACTTGCTCCTGTGACAGCAGGGCTGCAGAGGGCTCCTTGTGCTGTCACAGGGCCAGTGACATCCAATCCCTGCAGATGCAAGGGGGAGGCTATGGTCCTGAAGGGGCAAAGCAGAGACTTTCAGCCAGGCCTCTACTCCCCCTCTAGACTTCAGCCTACCCTGCACCTCGCTTCTGCAGGGAGCAATTGTCACTGGCCCTGCAGCAGCACACAGAGCCCTCTGCCCCATTCCCTCCCTCCCATGACAGTAATGCTGCAGAGGGCTCCCTGCACTGCTTCAGGAGCCATTCAGCAGCAGGGTGGCCGGGGGTTCATCATCATGCTCCCCACAGTTGTGGCTGGAGGTCTCAATTCTATTAGCTGAATGGCTACATTATCCAAATCCCTTCCGTGTTCCCCAGCATGAGATACATGCCCTCTGCAGTACATATCTCACACTGGGAGAGAAGGAAGAGATTCAGATCGCATGGAGATTTGGCTAAAAGCATTTCAGATATATGGGAGTATACTGTATTTGGGGTCCATTAAAGGGCTTGGAAAACAAACACCCCCCTCCTAAAATAACCAGATCCTCAGAGTATATTTGTATAGTGCCATTTAATTCAATGGAGCTGTGCTGAGAACCTGGCCCTGTAAGTGGGTTCCCCCTGGAGCCCCTGACTGGTAAGTTCTTCAGGTGATTAACAGCACACACACTCCTTATTATTATTTCTTGCCTTATGCTCCAGGTACAACACAACAGCTAGAAGGGGCATTCTTCCATCTCTCTGGTTAAGACTTTTATATGGCTTGCTTTCTTGGCCAAGCTGTCCAGCTAGTGAGCTATTAGCTCATCAGACTCCCAACAGGTGCAAGTGATCCCCATTAACCTTCCAATCAGACTACCTAACTCCCTCCTACTCTCACTGTCCACTGCTCTGCATGTTCTAATTGACCAGCGTGTTGGCTCCCAAAAGGAGCTTTTTTATAGCTGCTAACAGCCCCCTGTCTCAGTCCCCAAGACTTTTTAATTAGCTCATGTAATGGACTGGATCCAGCGTAGTGTGTGTAGCACCAAGGTGATATGTTTTTATTACCCTGTGTTAGTTAGCAGATGAGCTACCAGAGCATTAGCCATCTGCAGTTTCTCATTGGCATCCTCTGCCAACCTCACCTTGTAAACCACTCTGAGTATTACTGCTACAATAGCTGAAACTTTCCCTAGTAGCTATTAAACACTAATAGGTAATGAAGGGTTAACCCAGTTCTGATACAGAATATGATTTGGTTTGGTTGTTCTTTCAATTTTTATTCAAGGTTTTCAGCCAGAGAGCATCACGGATGATTTGTGATTTCATGAAACATTCTGAGAGTTGTCATGCCATTGGTCATAGCTCATAAACTTGACAATCAGGTGCTAACTATTCTGCGTATGATGGAATACCACTTTCACGATGTTCCATATAATGCTTCATTATAAATCACAGTTTCAATTGAAAACCTAGATATTTTACAATATTTTCCCTTGTGTTCAGTTAATAAACCACACATGTAAAAAATGGATGATTTTCTTATCAATTTTTGCAAGAGAAAAATTGCCTTAAAATTAATAAAAATATAATATGACACAAATCACTTTTAGTGAGAAGTACAGTGCGTTGAAATTTTCTGAATTTTATGTTTGATGAAATTATTGATTTTTTGTTTTGTTTCTTGTACTATATATAGATTTTTTAAACACAGGTGGCTTCAAATGAATTTCTCCAGAAGAGCAAATTTATTTGTATGCTAAAGATTGTTAACAAACTTTCTTGAAAGTAAAATTTCAGTCTTTTGCACTTTAGAAGGCCATTTATTTTTGAGTTTATATAAAGGTATACACACCATGTATATGATACAGAAAAAAGAAGCCTTATTAAAAGTATCTGGTTCATTTAGACAAATACCAATATGTTTCTTGTTTGGAAACATATTCATGATCACATACTGAATTGGGGAAGTAAGCAAAGATGTTGAAGCTAAGAATACTTTTTAAAGACCAAATTCTTTCTTTGGATGAAGATGTGCAAATCTCACTAGTGAATGAGAGCTTTCAGTGTACATCCAATGGCAGATTTTGACCCTAAGGTATTCATTTCCCAGTGCAGCAAGAGTTTTATCCTTAGGGTTGTCATGATATATTATTTGTTATCATGATCTACCTACAACCTATCATTTTCCAATTATCACATATACGTAGTGCATATCTTCCATTTACTAATATAGAAATGTGACCTCATCAAGACCTGGAGTCTAATGTAAGTAGTTGCAATTCTCATTAAATTCAACAGGAGTTGTGGTTGCTATACAGGCTGAAACTTGGTATGTTCTTCCTAAAAGCCCTCCATAATAGCTTTCTGGTGTGTGAGTGAAAAGTCATTAACACAAAGAACATGCCTTAAAATAACACAAGAAGTTTAAATATTGATTAAATGGCCTAACAGTAAATTTGTGAAAGAATCAAAGAGGATCCCAAAATTTGATTTCCAGGGAGAACACGTATTGAAAAGTGGTAAGAACTAGATGCCAAAAGTTTATGAAAAAATTATTTCATTCCAAATTATTTTATATAGGTGAAAAGAAATTGTCCAGGTAATAAGAGTCAGGATTTTTATTGTACTCTCTCTCACACTCATGCTTTTTCTCCACCCACCCCCACATGAATAAATAACACCACTATCTGAACATGGTTGTGTTGAAATTGCTTGAGTAATGTTAATGACACTAAATTGTGTTGTTGCCGTAAGTGTTGTTTCTTTTACTTGCATTTAGATGATAAAGACGTATTTAAAGTAACTTAAGTAATACTGTTGCTAATGGAAGTGCATTATATTTGAGATTCTTTGTGATGTTTTATTACTGTATCAAGTGCTTTTAAAGCAATAATTATGACCGCTCTATAAGTTTGGGTTAGCTGGCCTTTTTAGCAAAGATTTAAATCATTTCATAATGTGCTATTTTTCAGTACAGGAAACTAATGTTATTGTTTCTTGTTAAATAATGTGTATTGTTTTTAAAAACACAGGTTAATGTAGGTTACTAGACAGTGTGATATAAAACAGTTTGTATGGAGCACCTATAGATGCCCTAAATGCTGCTAATTAAGTATCTAATGCTAACTGCTACATAAAACTTATACCAGTGTGTTTGGGCATATGATCCTCGAATTAGAGAAGTCTGTTAGAGAAATCAGGCAGATTAGGTCCATTAAATTAGCAGAAGTATAGGCAAAAGACATAAGTTTTTTGGATTCAGCACAGGAAATTGACTGCAGGTTGAAAAATGTGTAAAAAACGAAACAAATTTTAAATGTATTTATTTTTGAACATTTAACATTTGAAATGTTTTATATATATATATATATATATATATATATATATATATATATATATATATTCTAACCAGCACATAGAGCTGAAAAAAAAACATGAAAATTGTCAAGGATCTTGTTTTTATGGTTTTTTATGGGGATTTTAAGTGGGAAAAATTCAACATTGAGACTTTTTTCCTGAAAAAATGAAATTTTCAATATTTCAGCCATCTCTGCTGCACTGACAACCAATACCAGACCAGGTTATCCAACACTTAACCTTAAGGTCAAAACAATAGCTTCTGTGGTTGAAAATCTGACCAACAGGGTAGGAGAATAAGAAGAAATTACCTTCTTTAAAAAGGTAAAGAAGTCCTTGTTTGGACTGGATGGGAAAGTCACTCTGTTAACTTTTGAAATATGGGGATGGACTCACTATCCTCTTCCCGCAAAAAACAAACAAACAAAAAAAAACCAAAAAAAAAAGACAAGAAAAAAAAAGATGAAAGAATTGGAGAACAGGAACCACCAAAACAATATTAGCTTAATTTGTTTTCCAGAGGGAGTAAAAGTGTCGGACTATATGGGGAAAAATGTATCTCTTTTCTGGATTTGCCAGATGATGTTTTTACAGTATAAAAAATCCCTGAAAGGATGCAGCATATCTTAAGTGAAAGACCTGGGAGAGGGAGAAGCCCAGATCTATTGTAATTCAGGTAAGCAGCTCAGACAGACAATTAATCCTCCAAGCTGCCTGGAAGAAAAGGCAAGGTTTAGCTGATGCCAAAGGAGTTTTATTTTATAACTGCTTCTCTGGTAGGATTTTGAATGAGAGAACTGCCTTTAATGAGACAATGAAAAAAAGTTGAAAGGATAAAGCATTTGATATGGTAGATCAGTCATGATATTTGACCAGTACAAAACCCATTGTCTTACAAAGAAGAATTGGATGATTCTACATATCAGAATTGGGAGAATGCTGAATGATATCCACTAAAATAATGATGGGCTAGACCAGGGGCAGTCAATTTTTTTTGTCAAGGTCCAAATTTCATGGTCAAGGTACAATCAAGGTCCAACTCCAGAGAAAACAATAAAAAATAATAACAATAATTATAATAATGAGTAAAAAAAAAGATTTAGGGGTCCATTCAAAAGAGTCTGGCAATCTGGATTTGAACTGCGGTCTGCCTATTTACTGTCCCTGGGCTAGACACTCCCATTTCAGAGCAGGTTGATTGATTCTTATTTTTTCTTACTCAGGTCCAAGTGTAGCACTTACGATGTATTATGAATTTCTCTTGTATCCATTTTAAATGTATTTAAGATGAATCCCAAGTGGAAGTCTTCTACATATTGCATTCTTCACTGTGATTTTCAAATGCCTAAAAGATATAAGGTTAACGTATACCATACGTAAGTAAGATTAACAAATAGTTTACAGTGCCTGAGGTATGTGTATAGGAGGAAACAGCTAAACCTCTTGTTCTCCATTTCTAACTGTATTGTCTATTGATACAGTTACTCTGCTTGGGAGGTAGTCATTGTAGGAAGACGGGGGGGAAGAGATGGATTCTGCATTTTGCCACGACAGAAGTAAGGTGGGTGGTGATTTTTAATCTTTTATGGAATGGAGCTATATATATATAGCTATACACACTGCCACCACCAAAAAGCTCTTTCCTCTGCTCTTATGGCTATTGTCAGCACATCAACCCCTCTTTTGTTCTTAACGATTACTGCTGTCATGTTAGGACCAGATCATGGCGAGGAAAACAGGGTCCCTCAGACAGGCTGAGCAGAGCCCACTGAGAGCTATGAATACATCAGTCAGAATCAGGTTCTTGGTCTGACCCATTATTTGATGATACAGTGTAGTTTTGAGGCACTTGCATTGCTTTGACTTATGCTTCTTAGTGGGCAGGCCAACGGGTGGTGAATTATTAGTCTTTCTTTTCATTGCCAAATGTAGTGCATAGTCAAATGTGTAATAAAGCCTGGAGGTCACAAATGCATGATAATCATGGCCATAATGTGGCACACCCTTCTAGCTAGCTATGCCTGGAAGGAATTTCTAGCAGCTTTTGCTAGAGAACTTGGGATTCCAGCTGCTTGGGTTTTGGAAAGTGAAGAGCCTTGGAGGACCTTGAAACAAGGTAGGAGAACAAGAAGTGAGTTCCATCTTGACAATAAGGATACTGGTACACTTGATTGAAGGTGGGGTTATGGTGTTGGCTCCTCCAAATGCTTCCTTCTTTCCAACATCACCTGTGTCATGCATGTGTTTAGCATCTGCCACCCTGCCTTCATTAAGATGCAAATCTCATTCAACCACTGTAACTACTGGGGGATATGCTGTTTGTATTTATTGTGAAAAAAATACACAGTCAGGTGTTGTCTAAGTACTGCTGTAATTTAAGTTGAGGACATCTCGCAATCTCCCCTAGAGGTTGTACAGGTATATGAAACGGGATGTGGGAAAGAATAGAGCCCTAAGGAACTCCACAGGAGAGTTCTTGAGATGTAGGTTCATAATCCTAGCATAATCCCCCAGGATCAATGTAACAGAGTTCTGACTATTTCTGGCAAATTTCTAAGGAGAGTCAGCCATATCATGTGATCTACCATGTCAAACTTCGCTGAGAGATCCGGTAATATGTCATTTTCCCTTTATCCACTGCTAAATGGCATTTACTCACCAGTGTGACCATCTCCATTTCTCTGTCATGGTGTAAAACGTGACCGTGAAAGGCGCAGGATATTGGCAGAGATGAAATGTGGATGGAGAGTGCTCTTCAACAACTTCTCAATGGCCTTGCTCAGAAATGGGTTTTAGACTCTGAGTGGACAGGAAGGAAGAGCTGCACAGAGCAGCAGGAGGATTGGAGCAAAGTAAATCGGTGTTTTATGTACGCTCTTTGCTCTTCAGCAGACTTGCATTCTGTGCAGGTTTGCTATAACTGAGGATCTGGCCCAGATATTTTTACCTATTATATTTAAAATCAATTGTCCTCACAGAAGGATCACAGAAGGTATGAGATGGAAAGACCTATTCTTAGATTATCAAGCACAGGAGGTAGCCTCCTGAGCAGCACTATTAAATTCTGTATAATCCGAAGAGCTATGACTCCAACATAAATTCTTGTCATTATAGTACTAGAATGAGAGAGAAATTGCACTCTTCAGGAGTTCAAAGCATTTTTAAAGAACAGAAATCCAGTAAAGGTCAAAGATAAAGATCAGCCCTCTAGAAACTGGAGAGGAGTCAAAAACTAATGTTTTTTACTTTTATTTAAAAAAAATATTTTAAAAATTTTAACTTAGAACACGAGTGGTTGAGAATACAGAAGGCTCATGAACTTATCCAAGAAAAAGGACTGGATGCAGTCAGGAATAGCACAAAGGATACTCCTAACCACTGCTCCATCAATTTATACAACCTCAGATTGGATAAGGACAACCTTGCCCTTGTGACAGCAGTTAGGCTATGCAGAACAGAACAATTTAGCTTTGGGGGGAAAAGAGGTCATAATAAGATACTGAAGGTCTTCAATCAAAAAGGTACCAAGAATTTGCTAATGCTGATTGACAGCACATTTGTTTGTGTTTGGTTAGAGAAAGCTTTAAAGATGAAAAATCAAGCTCTGTATGCAGGGCATGTAGCACAAATGTAGGACAACCAGATATTACCAATTGTTTTCCCTAGAGTACTGATGTCAGTGGGGTTGGAACTGTTGTATGGTTGGGGATCAATATAATTTAAAGCTAGATGAACAATTCTGCAAGTAACTGATGCATTCGTGGATCTTTAGCTTTTCAAAACCACGCAGAGAGATCATATATTAGGAGGAGGGAAGGGGAGAAATTAATTTGCAGAAACTCCAGGCTCAAGATAGATACCCATGAAGCTTGGGAAAATAGCTTTCCATAGCTCAGCTGAGTTTCTGTTTAATTGCTTAGCCAGATATGACCTTGCACAGCTTCCACAGTAGAGGGGACTGCAGATCTTTTGTGGTAAGCACAACCCCATTCTCTAATCTCTCACTCACCGATGCTGCCGTTAAACAAACAAACAAACAAACAAAGTGCATCCCTGACAGTATCTGATTGAGAAAAGACTGTGTATGGGGAATAAAAACATTTGAGTCACAGGAAATAATTTCATAAGAAAAGGGTTACATACCTTGTGATTGTTATATTGAACTGATTGTCATCAAAAGACCAATTTTTAGTGACAAACTTTTAATTTGCAGTTACAATTTACATGGGAAATGAAAAAAAAAGTGTCTAGGAAAGAATTGTTTAGAATAATGTTATTTAGTCATACTCTCCGTGTAGAGTTAGAAATGCTTCTGTGTTCATTTGTAGTTTCCTTGCACAAATACGCTAATCATAGAGAAAAACACAGAACTGCTTACAAACATCTCTAACCTATGCAATTATGTTCAAAACCAGTTGGAATCTGGCACAACTTTGAAAGAGCTTACTACAAAGTTCCATGTGCCCTCACATAGTGTATATTTTTTAAATGTTAACTTTGAGAAATCATGACTAATTGGCACCAAACTATCAAAAAGCAGGGTGTTTTTCAAGTTTTTGCAATTCAATTTCAAGTTTTTGCCATCTACAACAAACATACTACAGCTGTTAAAATATTATAAAAAATGGGAGGGCATTTTTAGCGCTGTAGTGTGTAAGATTAAAAAAAACTGAAAATGACAAGAATGGAGACAATTGTGCAACCTTAATTATAGGTATCATTCTGCACTGTGCGTATGATAGAGAACATTGTGCTGGAGTGCCCTCCCCCACCAGCACCATGGTTAAGCAGGAGTTATGGCAAGGTTACCTCTGTTTCTCCTTCATTCAGCCAATCACCATTTAACACCATCTGGTAGTTCCACACTATGACTCTAATGTTCCAGTTGGATCATTAATAGTCTCTTCCCTCTCAGAGTCTAGTGAGTCAGGAGTCCCATAACCCTAGTGAGTGGTCAGCAGTTTCTAGCCTGTTGGGGTTCAGATCGCTTTGCTCTGCTGGCATTAGTAACCACTCTGCTAGGGTTAGTAGAGGAACCCAAACCCACCCATTCCTCTGTGCTTCATTCCAGGCATCTAGAAGTTGGAACCAGTATCTCCCAATCTCTTATTGCTTCCTACAATGCCTCTCTTGTTGGCTGTTTCCCATGTTTCTCATGTTCTGTGATCATTGTCTTCTGGAGTTCCAAATGTCTGCCCACCAGTCTGTTGCTGAAGGCCCCCACACTCAGTGGTTCCTCAGCCTCTCTTCCTGTATGACCTGTAGCCATTTCATCTCCCTAGCTGTTGCAGGGTCACCAATCAGGCCCAGAAGAGGAGGCAGCTAGTCTCCCTATTAATCTGGGATAGCATGGGCTCTGTATGCCCTATGACAGTAAGGAATTAGATAAATGAATTTATAGTGCAGAAAAAAAATGATAGCGTTAAATGACAGATAGTACTTCATATGAAATTTGCATTTTAGTTTCTGTTCCTTCTGTATCAAAATCAACAAAAAAAATATTAATTGAACAAATATCACATTTTAAACATTGAAGGGACAAGCAAAATTGAATGTTAGTGTGATGTAATGTAAACACAGACTGTGACGGTAGTGCTAGATTATGGCATATGTTTCATAAGAGAATCTGACCCAAATACTGCCCCATTCCTGTACAGGAACATGGAGCCAGATGTGGAGAACCAATTTGTGGTCTAGAATCATTTGAAATAAAGGAGCTGTGCTCATCAACACTCTTAAAATCCACAGAAAGGACAGGCAGAATCAAACCCTAAGTATCTCAACACCTACATGTTTTAGAAAAGAAAATCACAGGGACGGTTTTATCCACCACTGAAATGCAAGCACCTTTGGATGGCTGGTCTCAGCAGCTGTTATACAGTGTACAGAAGCACGACAAAATTCTTTAGGAAAATCACAGCCTCTTGAAGATTGCCTCCTTCTGATATTTTCCTTTCCTACTGAGGAAGCTGTTCTAACTTGAGGGGTAAAATTAGGCCCACAGGTCCTTAACTGCATCACTCCTTGAGCGTATTGAGAAATTGTTCTCTAACTATCAATAATTATTCTTTATTGTAAATTAACCAAAGTATACTCGGATCTTGGTGTTATACTCATTAGCAAGCAGCCTGTTTCAAATGGTAATGTATTCTGGGAATGTCCAGTCTATAAATAAAGACTGATTTACATAACAAGTATTTCTGAAATGTCTTGAGAAACAAATCCTTACCTGACAGCTGATTTAAAACTTTTTTTAAAAAGCCCTGAGTTTTACATACAGCATAATGATATGTGGTGGCATTAAGAACAATTTTATATGCAAATATCACTTATAAGTAAAACAAATCTCCTTTCCACAAGAAATACAAAGAATAAAAGTCACTTGATAGGGACCTAGGTCCTGATCCTATTTTCACTAAAGACTGTGACTGAGTTGAATCATTGTTGGATCAAGCCCATCTCATCTATAATGTTTTCTGGTCAGACTAATTAACAGAAGTTAATACTAATGCCTTTTAACCGGTCACTTGCATCTCAGTCTTTGGCTTAATTTGAAGCAGAAAGGGTTGCTTACCTTACCTGGCTTGCTGAATTATGCCCTCTTTGGTATTTGAGAACTCATTGTGGCATACATTCAGGTTCCGCAGAGACTAAACCTTGGGATTGATTTCAGGTACTGAGTAACTGCAATTCCCCAGTTGACTTCATTTGGATGTGTGGGTACCCAATACCTCTGAAAATCAGGCCATATATATCTCAACTTGGGCACTAAAAATGGAGGCACCCAAATTTAGTGAGCCACTGCTGAGAATTTAGTCAGAACTGTCCATAGTTATCCACCACACAATTGAAACATCTAAAATTAGAAGTTACTCTTGAAAATCTGGGCTCAACTGACTTGCTCAACAATGTGTTAGTGACAGACTGGGGAATAAAATCCAGGTTCCTGGATTCCCAGCTCACTACTCTAGCCACTGGACTACTTTTCTTGCCTGGGTAAATAACTCCATTAAAAGAAGATTAAGTGCTCCATTCTGACTTTTATTTGTTATGAATACTTTCTATGATTTTCCATGAATTTTCAACACAGGCCATAGGGTGCATATCATTATGTTGTCTTTGATTCTGCAAATGTTTTCACATAATGTTAAACGTTACCTTGGTCTGTGAGCATGATGCACATACTCTTCTGTTGCATGACATGAATGTAGTATAGAGCATATGGGTTTTCTAAACAGTAAAATGCCAATTTGGCTTAATTTTATTTGTACTAGTATTTATTTTTTGCGTGTGATAGCATCTGAAGAGAAACCCCATTATACAGCTCGCTCATCAAAAGTATAGCAGGTCAAAAGTGGGAAATAAATAGAAGAGGTCTGTTATTCTAAACAATGTGATATTTGTCAGGACTGAGAGATGACTCAGCACTGTCAGTTTAAATTATATATAGCTTTCTGCTGTTTTAAATAGAGATGTGGAAGATTACAGGTAGAAATCAAGTGTCATTTACCAAAGAGAGTCAGGAGAACTGCTATGGAATTATTAATTCTCTGGGCAATAGAAGAAGTTGTTTAGGGCTTGACTACATAGGGAAGTTATTCTGGAATAAGGCAGGGTGTGAATTTAAAGTGCTATTGCTATTCTGGAATAACTCTCCTTGTGGACAGTCTTATTCAGCAATAAGAATCCTTTATTTTTTCAGTTTAGCTTAATCCACTTTGGAAGTAGATTAAGCTAAATCAGAAAAAAAAAAAGTCACTCTTTTTCTGGGATAAGAGTTGCCACACAAGGAGCTAGTGCAGAATAGTTTACTCCATAGTAGCTGTTCCAGTCAATTTCCCTGTGTAGAGAAGCCCTTAGTCACTGGATTTTAATGTGCATTTCAGCTCACTAAGCATCTAAAACCATCTGATCTCACTACTGAACTAGTACACTCTGTAACTAGTAATGATTACAGCTGGGTGAAATTGTTCAGTCAAATAGTAAATTCAGTGAAAAATACAAATTCAGTGCAACCAAAATTTTGAGAATTTGAGTCAAATTCAGCAAATAGTTTTGGCAAAATAAAAAGTGCAAACAATGAAAGTCGAAATAGTTTGTAGCCCACAAAGCTTATGCTCTAATAAATTTGTTAGTCTCTAAGGTGCCACAAGTACTCCTGTTCTTTTTGCAGATACAGACTAACACGGCTGCTACTCTGAAAACTGTCATTATGCAAGGCACTGCATTTAGCCGTATGGAGTGGAAATCCATCAACTTCATGAAAAAACTTGTACAGATACAGACAGACATCATCTTCCTTTCCAAATGCAAGCAGATGGACATCATACCAAAAGGACTAAAGGTAAAAAATCCATTACAATCTACATATCACACAGACTATGCTGAGAGACTGTGTCACACACTCTCAAAGAAACTGCGAAACCACCTGATCAGCATCCTATACAGCAAACAGGGAAAGATTAAGAATGAGCTCTCAAAACTGGATACTCTCATAAAAAACCAACCTTCCACACAAACTTCCTCATGGATAGACTTTACAAAAACTAGACAAGCCATTTACAAGACAAACTTTGCCTCTCTACAAAGGAAAAAGGACACTAAACTATCTAAACTGCTACATGCCACAAGGAGCCACAACAGTAGTTCCCTTAACCCACCCAGCAATATTGTTAATCTTTCCAGCTATACTCTTAGCCCAGCAGAAGAGTCTGTCCTATCTTTTGTCCCTCCAGACCCACGAACATGTCCCTCCAGACCCACGAACATGATACAGTTTTGCGGTGACCTAGAATCCTACTTTCAATGTCTCCGACTCAAAGAATATTTCCAACATACCTCTGAACAGCATACTAACCCACAGAATCCCCCCTACCAGCACTACAAAAAAAAGGATTCTGTGTGGACTCCTCCGGACGGTCGAAACAACAGACTGGATTTCTACATAGATTGCTTCCGTCAACGTGCAAAGGCTGAAATTGTGGAAAAGCAACATCACTTGCCCCATAACCTCAGCCATGCAGAACACAACGCCATCTACAGCCTCAGAAACAACCCTGACATCATAATCCAAAAGGCTGACAAAGGAGGTGCTATCGTCATCATGAATAAATTGGAATATGACCAAGAGGCTGCTAGACAGCTCTCTAACATCACATTCTACAGGCCATTATCCTCTGATCCCACTGAAGATTACCTAAAGAAACTACACCATCTGCTAAAAAAACTCCCTGACAAAGCACAGGAACAAATCTGTACAGACACATACCTAGAACCCCGACCAGGGGAATTCTATTTGCTACCCAAGATCCATAAACCTGGAAATCCTGGACGCCCCATCATCTCAGGCATCGGCACCCTAATATCAGACTTGTCTGGTTATGTGGACTCTCTCCTCAGACCCTATGCTACCAGCACTCCCAGCTATCTTCAAGACACCACTGACTTCCTGAGGAAACTACAATCCATCGGTGATCTTCCAGAAAACACCATCCTGGCCACTATGGACGTAGAAGCCCTCTACATCAATATTCCACACAAAGATGGACTACAAGCTATCAGGAACAGTATCCCCAATAATGTCACAGCTAACCTGGTGGCTGAACTTTGTGACTTTGTCCTCACCCACAACTATTTCACATTTGGGGACAATATATACCTTCAAGTCAGCGGCACTGCTATGGGTACCTGCATGGCCCCACAGTATGCCAACATTTTTATGGCTGACTTAGAACAACGCTTCCTTAGCTCTCGTCCCCTAACGTCCCTACTCTACTTGTGCTACATTGATGACATCTTCATCATCTGGACCCATGGAAAAGAAGCCCTTGAGGAATTCCACCATGACTTCAATAATTTCCATCCCACCATCAACCTCAGCCTAGATCAATCCACAAAAGCGGTCCATTTTCTGGACACTACTGTGCTAATAAGCGATGGTCACATAAATACCACCCTATACCAGAAACCTACTGACCGCTACACTTACCTACATGCCTCCAGCTTCCATCCAGGACACACCACACGATCCATTGTCTACAGCCAAGCTCTAAGATATAACCGCATTTGCTCCAATCCCTCAGATAGAGACAAGCACCTACAAGATCTCTATCAAGCATTCTTAAAACTACAATACCCACCTGCTGAAGTGAAAAAAACAGATTGACAGAGCCAGACGAGAACCAGAAGTCACCTCCTACAAGACAGGCCCAACAAAGAAAATAACAGAACACCACTAGCTGTCACCTTCAGCCCCCAACTAAAACCTCTCCAGCACTCATCAGAGATCTACAACCTATCCTGAAAGATGATCCTTTACTCTCAGAGATCTTGGGAGACAGACCTGTCCTCACTTACAGACAATCCCCCAACCTAAAGCAAATACTCACCAGCAACCACACATCACTGAACAAAAACACTGACCCAGGAACCTATCCTTGTAACAAAGCCCGATGCCAACTCTGTCCACATATCTATTCAAGTGACATCATCATAGGGCCTAGTCACATCAGCCATACCATCAGGGACTCATTCACCTGCACATCTACCAATGTGATATATGCCATCATGTGCCAGTAATGCCCCTCTGCCATGTACATTGGCCAAACCGGACAGTCTCTACGCAAAAGAATTAATGGACACAAATCTGACATCAGGAATCATAATACTCAAAAACCAGTGGGAGAACATTTTAACCTATCTGGCCATTCAATGACAGACCTGCGGGTGGCTATCTTACAACAGAAAAACTTCAAAAACAGACTCCATCGAGAGACTGCTGAGCTGGAATTGATATGCAAACTAGACACAATCAACTCAGGATTGAATAAGGACTGGGAATGGCTGAGCCATTACAAACATTGAATCTATCTCCCCTTGTAAGTATTCTCACACTTCTTATCAAACTGTCTGTACTGAGCTATCTTGATTATCACTTCAAAAGTTTTTTTTCTCTTACTTAATTGGCCTCTCAAAGTTGGTAAGACAACTCCCACCTGTTCATGCTCTCTGTATGTGTGTATATATATCTCCTTAATATATGTTTCACTCCATATGCATCCGAAGAAGTGGGCTGTAGCCCACGAAAGCTTATGCTCTAATAAATTCATTAGTCTCTAAGGTGCCACAAGTACTCCTGTTCTTTTTGCGGATACAGACTAACACAGCTGCTACTCTGAAATCTGTCATAGTTTGTTTTGACATTTCTGAATTGAAACATTCTGATTTTTTCCTTCAAATGAAATTTCATTTTGAAATTTGGTTAAAATTATTTTTTAAATAAAAAGATTTTAAAAAACCCATACCTAAAACCTAACAAAATGAAAAACCAAAAAAGAAAAAAAAATGAGATAATCAAAAGGTTTTGTTCTATCTGAAATAAATTGCCTTTGTTTTTTGTTTCAGTAAAATATAACCAAAAAGTTCTGTTTCATTTTAAAACAAACTGATTATTTATGAAAAATTGAGAATTGAAAAAAAAAATTAGTTATTTGCTCAGCTGCAGTAATGATCAAATCTCAGAAGGTTTGGAGTTCAGGGGCCTTTCCAGTGTCCACTGATCATAAGAGTTGGATACTGAGAAAGCAGGAGGATCAGTGAGTTATCTTAAGTGTCTATACACAAATGCAAGACGCCTGGGAAACAAGCAGGGAGAACTGGAAGTCCTGGCACAGTCAAGGAATTATGATATGATTGGAATAACAGAGACTTGGTGGGATAAATCACATGACTGGAGTACTGTCATGGATAGATATAAACTGTTCAGGAAGAACAGGCAGAGCAGAAAAGGTGGGTGAGTTGCATTGTATGTAAGAGAGAAGTATGACTGCTCAGAGCTCCAGTATGAAACTGCAGAAAAACCGGAGAGTCTCTGAATTAAGTTTAGAAGTGTGAGCAACAAGGGGGATGTCATGGTGGGAGTCTGCTATAGACCACCAGACCTTGGGGATGAGGTGGATGAGGCTTTCTTCAGGCAACTAACAGAAGTTACTTGATCACAGGCCCTGGTTCTCATGGAGACTCCAATCATCCCAATATCTGCTGGGAGAGCAATACAGCAGTTCTCAGACAATCCAGGAAGTTTTTGGAAAGTGTAGGGGAGAATTTCTGGTGTAAGTACTGGAGGAACCAACTAGGGGCAGAGCCCTTCTTGACCTGCTGCTCATAAACAGGGAAGAATTAGTAGGGGAAGCGAAAGTGGATGGGAATCTGGGAGGCAGTAACCATGAGGTGGTGGAGTTCAGGATCCTGACACAAGGAAGAAAGGAGAGCAGCAGAATACGGACCCTGGACTTCAGAAAAGCAGACTTTGACTCCCTCAGGGAACTGATGGGCAGGATCCCCTGGGAAAATAACATGAGGGGGAAAGGAGTCCAGGAGAGCGGGCTGTATTTTAAAGAATCCTTATTGAGGTTGTAGGAACAAACCATCCCAATATGTAGAAAGAATAGTAAATATGGCAGGTGACCAGCTTGACTTAACAGTGAAATTCTTGCTGATCTTAAACCCAAAAAAGAAGCTTACAAGAAGTGGAAGATTGGACAAATGACCAGGGAGAAGTAAAAAATATTGCTCAGGCATGAAGGAGTGAAATCAGGAAGGCCAAATCACAATTGGAGTTGCGGCTAACAAGGGATGTTAAGAGTAACAAGAAGGGTTTCTACAGGTATGTTAGCAACAAGAAGAAGGTCAAGGAAAGTGTGGGCCCCTTACTGAATGGGGGAGGCAACCTAGTGACAGAGGATGTGGAAAAAGCTAATGTACTCAATGCTTTTTTTGCCTCTGTCTTCACAAACAAGGTCAGCTCCCAGACTGCTGCACTGGGAAGCACAGCATGGGGAGGAGGTGACCAGCCCTCTGTGGAAAAAGAAGTGGTTCGGGACTATAGAAAAACTGGACGAGCACAAGTCCATGGGGCCAGATGCACTGCATCCGAGGGTGCTAAAGGAGTTGGTGGATGTGATTGCAGAGCCATTGGCCATTATCTTTGAAAATTCATGGCGATCGGGGGAGGTCCCGGATGACTGGAAAAAGGCTAATGTAGTGCCCATCTTTAAAAAAGGGAAGGAGGAGGATCCAGGGAACTACAGGCCAGTCAGCCTCACCTCAGTCCCTGGAAAAATCATGGAGCAGGTCCTCAAGGAATCAATTCTGAAGCACTTAGAGGAGAGGAAAGTGATCAGGAACAGTCAGCATGCATTCACCAAGGGCAAGTCATGCCTGACTAACCTAATTGCCTTCAAAGATGAGACAACGGGCTCTGTGGATGAGGGAAAAGCAGTGCATGTGTTATTCCTTGACTTTAGCAAAGCTTTTGATACGGTCTCTACGGGCTGGATGAACGGACTATAAGGTGGATAGAAAGCTGGCTAGATCGTCGGGCTCAATGGGTAGTGATCAATGGCTCCATGTCTAGTTGGCAGCTGATATCAAGTGGAGTGTCCCAAGGGTCAGTCCCGGGGCTGGTTTTGTTCAATCTTTTCGTTAATGATCTAGAGGATGGCGTAGATTGCACTCTCAGCAAGTTTGCAGATGACACTAAACAGGGAGGAGTGGTAGATATGCTGGAGGGTAGGGATAAGATACAGCGGGACCTAGACAAATTAGAGGATTGGGCCAAAAGAAATCTGATGAGGTTCAACAAGGACAAGTGCAGAGTCCTGCACTTAGGACAGAAGAATCCCATGCACTGCTACAGACTAGGGACTGAGTGGCTAGGCAGCAGTTCTGCAGAAAAGGACCTAGGGGTTACAGTGGATGAGAAACTGGATATGAGTCAACAATGTGCCCTTGGTGCAAGAAGACTAATGACATTTTGGGCTGTATAAGTAAGAGCATTGCCAGCAAATTGAGGGATATGATCATTCCCCTCTATTTGGCATTGGTGAGGCCTCGTCTTGAGTACTGTGTCCAGTTTTGGGCTCCACACTACAAGAAGGATGTGGAAAAATTGGAAAGAGTCCAGCAGAGGGCAACAAAAATGATTAGGGGGCTGGAGCACATGACTTACGAGGAGAGGCTGAGGGAACTGGGATTATTTAGTCTGCAGAAGAGAAGAATGAGGGGGGGGTTTGATAGCTGCTTTCAACTACCTGAAAGGGGGTTCCAAAGAGGATGGATATAGATTGTTCTCAGTGGAGCAGATGACAGAACAAGGAGTAGTGGTCTCAAGTTGCAGTGGGGAAGGTTTAGGTTGGATATTAGGAAAAAAATTTTCACTAGGTGGGTAGTGAAGCACTGGAACGGGCTACCTAGAGAGATGGGGGAATCTTCTTCCTTAGAGGTTTTTAAGGTCAGGCTTGAGAAAGCCCTGGCTGGGATGATTTAGTTAGGGTTGGTCCTGCTTTGAGCAGGGGGTTGGACTAGATGACCTCCTGAGGTCCTTTCCTACCGTGATATTCTATGATTGGGCCCTGGTATCAGCTTTGATAAGCATCCAAAAGCATGGTTGCCTGTTGCAATTATCTGAACTTTCTGGGTCTGCAAAACTGGCCTGGAAATGTCACAGGAAAAACTTTTGGGTGAAGTCTCAATTCATCTGGTTCTGCTACTGGCACTGGCCAGGATACAGACACATAGAAAATGCATAAAATGAAAATAATAATTTTAAAACATAATTAAATAAACTTAGGACTTCATAAAAAGATTATAGATAAAGGCTTGGTGTATGTGTGTGTGTGTATGCTCTTTGATTATGGAAGCATTTCAATGTTTACAAGAAAAAATCCCACTGTGTAGGGAACAGGGAACATACATTTGCAATGGCTGGAAAGTCTCTAATAGCCTCTATTAATATGATAATTTCCTTAATGTGTGGACATTTAGACAATTCCAAAGGAACATTTAATTAGGAGTAATGCTACTGGTATCAATTCAGCATTTTTAATTCCCAAAGATATTTCTAAGAATCTTCCTCTGTCAGAATTCCACAGGACAAACATCCAGAGTGATAGGCCTTTGTATTGGAAACTTTGATAATTAGATTGGAAAACAAATAAACAAACAAACAAAAAACCCAAACACAAAACAGCAAAAATTCAGCCAGTGAACATTCTAGATCAAGGGGAAAAAATAGTATATGACCATAACTACAGACATATAAGTATAAGGTGTAAAGGTATCTTTTCATCTTGTTTTGCGACGCTTTAATTATGAAACTGCTAGTAACGGTAAAGGGAGTTCTTAAGCCACATACATCAGAATGAGATTATACCTTTTAGTATTTCATAACGGCTTGAAAACTCTCTTTTCTTTTTCTAATACAAAGTGAAGTTATAAATAACAAACATCCTTTCTGGAAAGTTAACAAACTACACAAACACAACTTTTTTTTTTAAACCCAATAAAACTCTGGTTCAAAATAAATACCTGTAAATTGTGTGCATCCATCTATATGCAAATGTTTCCATATATATGATTATGTACATGCGTTTGAACAGTATGTGCATGTATTGTGGATGCTAGTTACAACAAATCTGCTGTCATTCAGGACTTCACAGTTCTTAGCAAGGTAAGCAATCCAAAAACACTGATGCAACATTCAGGCTAAAAGAGAACCTATGTTAACTGTAACATTAATAGGGTTAGTCATGGCTCAGCCACTACAGGAAATATATTAATAAACTGTTGAGCAGATCTGACATTAGTAGAGGGTAGCCCACATACAGAGTGACCAGTACATGAGATGCTTATGTGTGAGAGTATATTTGAGCATGCATAGCTGTGCAGGTATATGTGGGACAGCCACTTTCAAGCTGTTCCAACAATACAAAATGTAACAAAATTCTGATTGTGCTTTCAAAACCTGTTTTACTTGTAACTTGGTTGCATTACTATGAGGCTGAGTCCTTCCAGGCCTCCTTTGCTCTTTCTCCATCTCTCTCCAGATGTATTTGTGATTTGAGCCATTTATTTGAGACACCATCCCCAGTTCTTAGCTTACCTTCACATCCTGGACGTTCATTCTTGTTCCCTCCTTTCCAACAAAGATGTCATCTATATCAACAAGAATGTACCTATCCAAGGACAATGCAAGCTTCTTCCCCGTTAGGAAAGAGACAGCATCTATAAAGATCAACTTGTGTAGCCAAAAGGTCAAGTTGTTTCCAAAAAGGACTCTCTGAATCCCATCATGAAGCCCCAAGTCCTGGATCACAGTAGCATAAAGTGGAGACTTAGGCAATGATGCTGGGAAGGATCTGGAAGTCTGTAATTCAGTTAAAAGCACAGGTTGGTAGGTGGAGTGATTAAATAGGAAAACTGTCCAGTCTTCCCCAGGTAGTGGGCCTTTCTCAATCCTTGGTGCTTTGGTAATGTGCAGTAGAGGAGATTGAGAGTTTACAAAGCAATCTTTGAGGGCAACATTATTGTAAAGGTCTAGTGGAAATCCTTTTAATTTAATACTTGGTGAGCTGTTCTCATTGGCTTTATGAAAACCAATTATGCTAACACTGTATTCCACACAATATTTTTCCAGAAGCTCTCTATTCCATGAGTCCATGGACACATACTTTAAAATATTCTCGTATATAACAAGCATATATTTCCCTTTGCCACTATCCGTAAGAGGAGGAATGTCACCTTTTCCAGGTGCAATCACCATATGGTACTGGAATCGACTAGACTCGAGGATGGCTATGATATCTTGTCCAAGTTGGGAGTACTGGCTCTCCACAAATAGCAAGACGATAGGGTCAGTATTAGATGGATCCATCGGCTTAGCAGTCTTCAGCTCCATGGACCTGTATGGTAAAAGTTTAAGGCCCTCACATTCTGCTTCTCCAGTGGTTTCAATTAGGGTCATCTCCTGCTTGTAGCCTGTATATAAGTAATAGGCGGAAATGACTATGCTTACTAAACAGAAGGTGGTTAAAAGAATTACCAGTGTTCTGAAACTTCTACGAAGTTTCACAATAAGATTCATTTTTTGGAATACTTTCAATTAAAAAAAAAAAAAACTTTTTTGGCTTTATCCTCTTAAAGTGCCATAGTAGAGAGGACAAAAAATGGTGCTGGTACCACGCCCGAAATGTTCATGTGACCATTGCAATGCATTTATGAGGGGCTTTGGGGAGGTTATAAAGTTGTTAGAGCTCAAAGTCAAAGTATCTGGAAATCTAAATTGGAAGAGATCTTCTCTGAATGCAGCACTTGCAAAAAATCAATGGAGATGATGCTTAACATTATCTGCAACAAAGGGTGAAATTAGAGTAAGTAAAAACAAAATCCATAAAGCAATTAAAAATAAGTGTGTTAATTAAATAAGCTAGTAATTGATATGTGCAATCTGAGGAAGAGGAGATTTATTGATTGTACAGTACTAGCTGACTGTCAGCTGCTTTTTTAGTAGTTAACTTTTTAAAAATATCTATTTAAGGTACCTTTCCAAAATGCTTTTGTCGTGACATGAAATCTAAACACAGCACTATGAACAATGTTCATTCAGTCACTTCTCCTTTGCTAGAAAGATTTCTTGCAACTGCAAGCAGAGATATCTTAGAATAATGGGATGAAATTAAGAAAAAGAAAAACTTGGACAGATTTATCAAATTGTGGCATAGTCTTCTGAATGGAGATAGTGGAACTTCAATGTTTTGAGACATTTCAAACTAGTTAAGACAAAGTATTAGAAAATGTGTAGTATGGAACCATCCCGTTGTTAGAGTGGGGATGGGTTAGAAGAATGAAAAGACTTTCTCTGTCTCCAATTTCTATGTATTTCTATATACTTCTATGACTTAAGCAATCAGTGGAATTTACTCATGTGTACAAATATTTGCAGGATATGAATCCAAGTCTGCAGGCTTACATGAAGTTATTCTTGAGTTATTAAAATGTCAAAAACATTATAATTTTTAATTAACTAAAAATTATTGTTACCATCTAGACAATTCTAAAACAGCCAAACTAAATTTTATTAAACTCTTCTAAACAATTAAATCTTGTGTTGAGCTTAATACTGCTACATTTCACCTCAACGGGTAATTTCCTGAAATGGTTACAAGCATCTAAATATGGGGCTTAAAATGAATGCAGGGCTTTAATCTGTCTCTCTTCTATTATTAAATAGAAGATTGAGGTAAGAGATACATATGGGCCAGATTCACTGGCCAGCTTTGTGCAATTCCTTAAAGTGAAAAACTGGTTATACTATGCCAGTGGTTTTCAAGCTGTGGTCTGCAGACCCCTTGAGGTCCGCAGGCTATGTTTAAGATTTCCAAAGGGGTCTGCACCTCCACTTGAAACCCTTTAGGGAGCTGCAAATGAAAAAAAGGTTGAAAACCACTATACTATGACATTTTCCTGTGGGAATTCTTTACAGAGCTCAAAGTGCATTTTAGAAACCTTATATACAGGCATTTGCACCAGGAAGACTGTTGCAGTTTGAAGGACGGATGCAAAACAATTCTGGAAAATTAAGGAAATATTCTTTATAGTAAACCATCCATAGACATTTTCTCACATTTGAGTTTGTCAGTTAAAGAGTATGCAATGAAGTTGGGAGGGCTTTGGGGGTTGTTTTTCAAAAGTGGAAAGGTGAAAAAAAAACAACAGAAAAAATAGATGATTTTGTTTCATGGGCTTAAATAAGGACAAGTGAGCATCTTCTCTTTCTGAATTATTTATACTGTTTTCCCACTGGAACAATGTAAGGTTGTAAACAGTGGATTATTTTAAAGTGCTAAGAATTAACACTCTTTTTAAAGAAGACCTGTTAGTTGACAGATCTTCATTTGCAAA
The DNA here is from genome assembly GCF_027887155.1 of Malaclemys terrapin pileata. Classification (NCBI taxonomy): domain Eukaryota; kingdom Metazoa; phylum Chordata; order Testudines; family Emydidae; genus Malaclemys; species Malaclemys terrapin. Next base: position 99,482,594 of record NC_071509.1, read on the forward strand.
ACTAGACTGCAGAATAAAGATGGGAACTTAAATATTTGAGATTTGTGGAAAACTTTTAAATCTAAACCTGAGGAAATGTAATAAATATAATATATGGGAAATCTCTAATGGTATATTTATCTAATAATGTGTGCAATCATAAGGGGACTTTTCTGATTGCTTATAGTAAACATAAATAATATAAAGGAAGGGTGTTAATGTTCTTTTAAACATTTTTCTTCTGCTACCATACTGGTATCCGATATCAGACCTCTTCTGACGTCCAATTGTTACACTACTTTTCTGATGTCAAAATTCATGGGAAAGGCTCAGCAAAAAAGAGAAACAAAGTCATGGGGATAAACTCTGAATAAAAAGGTCTACTTGCTCAGTAATGTACTACTCAGCATGAGTATGGAAATCAGAATTTGACCCATAGAATTTAGAGATAGAAAACACCTATAAGGTAGGTCATTATGTCCATTCCTCTGCCAGTGTAAGATTTTCTCTAAAGTATATTCTTGAGTCAAAGGGTTGCTGCTGCACTCTTCATATTCTTTCATGCTTTGTCATAGTGCGCCAGCAGCAGAACAATCATTGATTCAAGTTTGTGTCACAGAGCCACTAGCAAACAGTAGCAAGAAAGATATTCCGGTTTATTCTAGTACAGAGTTTTTGAACGGAAATATCCACAAATAACAACAATAATAATAGTAATAAATAAATAAATAAATAAATAAATACTAATAATAATAAACAAGATAATAATCAAGATAATTATAAGAGTAATAAATGCTTCTTTATTGCTTGCTTTATGGGCTTTGAGGTTCAAGGTGCTTTAATCTCAAAAGAGACAATTTTTTTTTTTTTTTTATAAAAAGATAAAGTCAGATCAATGGAAACTGTCTTTATGAGGCTGTATTTCAATTCTTTGGTGACATGGATGAATCACTCATGTCTGACTCTTGGGGTTTATCAAATGACTGTAATCTTTCTGGGGGATTACATCATCATTGTGTGTGTACACACACCATAAAATAGAATAGCTAATGTCTACAACTTTTGGTTTTGGAGATATTTTGAAATGAAAAAATACTTGGACTTCACATCATGTATTTTCTTTCAACACTAGAGGGCAATGTTTTCTTGCTTTTGCCAGACAAAGAATGGCAGCACCTGTTATCCACCAGGACAGCTTACAAAACAAATGGAACTGCAATCAAGCTGAGTCCAAAAAGGTCACAGCAATCTGTACCAGCAGGTAAAGCACCTTATTTTAGACTTTAGTGCAAAAGCAATATAATTTAAGTGCTAATAAATCTGATCCTGCAACAGGTTTTATACTTACTAAATTTCTTAGTCCACTTTTGTATCCCAGGTGAATAGCATGATATAGTAGATCTACGTTTTCTCCTTTTTTTTCCCCTCAGCTTTTTTTCCTCTTGGGTCCCTCAGGTACTGAAATTATAAAGTGTCAAAATAATACGTTTGGTGAGATCGATCATTATCATTTTGCTTTCCGGTAGCACCTAGTAGCTCCGGGTCATGGACCAGGATCCTATTGCGCTAGACAATGTACAGAAACAGAACAAAAAGACAGTCCTTATCCCAAAGACTTTACAATCTAAATACAAAAGATAAAATCCCATCTGAAAGAAATATTAGTATCTCAATCTAATCTAATCCAGTCCCTCTATTGATGTTGTTATAAACATTGAATAAATGTTTTAAAATTACCCATACATATATTTTATTAAATAAAGGTATTCATTCTAATCTGGATAGTACTTGGAGCAAGATTCAATTCTAGGTTTGGGCACCTTGTTAGATTTGTTCTTTGGAACTGTTAATATTGTTCAGTAAGAAGCAGTGCAACATAATTAAAGTCTATGAAAGTAAATCAGTTATACTAACCCATTGCGGGAGATTTTCCAAGGCAAAACGGAGTTGGGAACTGCCATTTGTGCATTTGAAACTCTTCCCCCTCATGGTTCAACAGCTTTATATGCATTCAGCACTTCAATTGTTCTGGGAGTATCTTTATACTGTATGGATCTATTATAGTGCTGTAAAACTTGAAAATAAATGTCCAAATCAGGCTTTATTCGGTATAATTTAGTATTACTGATCCAGTTTCATTTTAGAGTCCAATTTCTGAGATTCTGTGGGCCCTCAGCTCTGACTGAATTCATTGATGCTCCATCTTGCTGGATAGGGTCCAAATTTTGGTACACTGACCAAGGAAACAAAATGATATTCACTCAGAATAGATCTTCAATGATGTAAAGACCTTGTGCTGGCTCTTTGTACAAGATGAATTTTACCTAGAGAGCTGACTTCTACAGTGTCATATTTTGCATTGACAAGTTCATGTGCTAATACTGTAATTTTTCATTTGTCCCAGAAACACTAAATATACTGATGACATGTAGCATGCAATACCATTGAAGACTCTGGCCTGGTCTACACTAAAACATGTTTGCTGTTATAGCTATATTGGCAAATCCTCATCATGTGCATGCATCTTATACCAGCAAAATGTGCTTCACCTGATAAAGCCAATATAAGTTCCCCAAATGAAATAAGCTGGTGAACTGCATCTACACTAGGGCTTTTGCCAGTATAGAAATTTAAGAGATATTACAAAAGTTTCTAATGTAGGCCTATTAAACACAATGGTTAATGTATGTTGGCCTATTAACCACAGTGGAGTTGACCCACATAAACCAGGGCTAAATTTGGCCACAACAGGGATCATTAACAAGATATACAATGCATAAAACATAAACCAGTAAATGTTCTTAATGAGAAAATGATTTTGAGCTGTATAATACATCATTACGCTTTAGTTCATTTATTGCCCAAACTGCAAAGTTTTGGAACCAGATTTCAAATCTCCCAAATTTCAGGAGTGGTGTGAGATGTTTGTTCATCCCTTTGTATAGGGTTGGACATGAAATCCTGGAATCCTACACTCCCCTCAAGTCAAGAGGTAAGGATAGAGGTGTCCTCTCCCAGGTTGTGTTGCCATCAGGTTGATATGGGTGAACACAAAGGGAAAAGCCAAAGGACCAAGCAGGAGATAAGTACTAGAGGGAGTATGGGTCACAGTTAATAACATGCCCATTTCTTGTTGACACAAAAATCTTTACATCATAGAATAGATATTATGGGGTTTTGATCTGGAAATGCTTCAGAAACATCTTTTTCTCATAATATTTTGGAACTTCCATTTCCATTTCTAGTTGAAATCCAGATTTGTATGAAAAACAATAAAACAAGATAAGTGAATTTTTCAACCTCAAAAAGAAAAGTTTGATTCAGGAGTTTCTTTTTCCTTCTGAGGGCAAATACTAAATTTGTATGAACCCAGTTCAATGTCCCTAATTATCTGTTCAATGATCCCTGATTTAAAAACACTTACATGCCTTTATTTAGACAACCTAACCACAATGGTCTACTGGTTCAGTACAAAAGACAAGTGAACTGGTTTGAGTAAAAGAGGTACATACTCAATCATTCCTTCTTGAACATAAACCCAAAATTCAAACAAAAGTTCCAAGTCTGAAAAAAAATTAATTAGATTTTTTATATGTTATTTTTTGTTTTTTGAGCCTCTGTTCTCTTGGAATATAGCAGCTTTTGTAAGTGGAAGTACCAGAAATCTCACAAATGAGAAATTTCTAAACTCTGGAGATCTGGATAAGCTTCCATTAGGCAGCTGAATTTTCACATGCTTATCCAAAACAATGTTTTTGCGGTTCATCCATCACTACTTGTGTAGATCTTTTATGAACACTGCTTTGCTAGTAAATGTTTTAGCAGCCCTCACAAGACTGATCACAAGCTCATCAGCTTACATATAAAAAGATGTTGCCTACAAAGGCAGATCCTCAGCAGGTAGAAATTGTCATAGCTCAACTGACTCCAGTTACCTCCCTATGACAATTTACACCACCCGAGGATCTACCCTCCTATCTTAATTCCTTCTCTTGATTTAAGTAAATTCAGGCTCCATTTGTCATCTGAAACACCTAATTTTAGTAATTGTTTTCAGTGATTAGGGGTTTCTATAGTCAATGTATAATTTCCTGCTTTTTTAGAAAAGCGGACAATTTGCCAGGGTCATAGCTAATTATCACTGGATACAAAGCAAACAATGTATAATTCTCCTGGAATGAAAAGTGGCAGGCATCTGTGCCTGGAAGAGCTATTGGAAGCAATGAACCCTTGACCCTTTTGACTTTGCTCACTAGTTTTTAGTAGCTTTAGTTTTTACAGCTGCTTTTACTCAGAGTTTTGTGAAAAAATTCTTTGCAGTAGAGAGACTGCCAAAAATTGTGTTTATAAAATGTTTTTGCATATATATTTTAAAGTATTTAGTTATTTATTTGTTTATTTATTGAATGAATGAATGAATGAATGAATGGACAAAGAAAACTGGACAGATTATGAGATATGGAGCCTTTTGCCTCCATATTGCTAGTCTGAATTTAACCCAGGCTGATTTGTCCAAAATCTAGAACCATCTGATGGATGTAAGTGACACATACAAAGTTAATAGCTTGTCTCACTCCACGTTCCAGTGAATACCATCACCAGCAACGGCCTTGTTAGTAGACTCAGCCCTTGAGGGCCCTGAGCCCCTTCAGGTTTGTTTTGAAGCATATTGATGATATAGTTTGGGCCTTGTCATTGCCTGTGCTCTATGTCACAGTTCAGGGCAACTGTACTTGTATTGCCCCTGAGAGATCTAACAAGGGTAAGGACTCTCAGGCTTCCAGCTGTGCAGCCATTTCCTTTCTGCATGGAGTTCCACATCTATCTCCCTTCCGACCAGCGTATTTCCAGACTGCACAGTTCCCTGACTTCACTATGTTATTCCCAGCACAGACAGGTTGGCCAGGGACAACTGCTTGCTTTCTGATCAGAGATGTTTAACAGGTGCAACTACTACAGTTATAAGGTATCACACAGCACTTCCTACGCAAGCCTGCATTATTCTCAAGATAAAAAGCATTACAGAGAAAATATATTAAAAATAATAAAATAATTTGTTACACACTTACTAATACTTACACACTTGCTAATAAGCTTACCAGAGTTAACCCTAACATGGATTATGGAAGCAGCAGTCCTTCAACTTTCCACCTAATGGTAGTCCTTGTGGTTACAGCCTCATTATAGATTCAGCTCAGAACAAATGTCCATTCTTATGGGACCTCAGTAGATCCAGTCCTTACAACCTTACCCTAAGCATTGGGACCCTCTGTGGACCAGGGGTCCTATCTGTTTGGTGGATCAAGAAGGCGGCACTGAGCCAGTTTAAAACTAAACTATTTATCCAACATCCCCTTCTTTGTGATGGTCTCTGGAGAATCAAATTTGAACTAGTATATTTTGCACTTTTCCAACCTCTTTGTAGATGCTAAAACCTAAGTGAATTTGCCGAATCACCCCCTGCTGTTCTTCTGTTTACCCTTTCCATGGAAATTCATACAAATCCACAAAATTAACCCTGGTTCAATAAGGTTTAACTTAATTCAATAAAGTTTATCTTACTTCCACAAGGTTTGTAGCCAACATTAGAGGATATTGTCAGTCTCTCACATCCTACCTATCCTGTGAATAAATAGATGGCTCCTGCTTAGCAGCAACATTTTAATAAGAATTATCCCTATTATTCTTCCTTCAGTAATTTCAAAAGGTATGCAAATAGCCACAGCTGACTTATCACAACGTCCAGCTCCTTGAACACATGTTCTAGATGTGCTGTCATAACAGCAGGTCAGCTAATATAATTCCTTCTCATTAATTCAGACCTGATCTACAATTGCTGACTCACTAAGTGGCCTTTCCTTTCCTCCTATTGATGCATTTAGACACGTAACTATAATCAGCGCTAATGTGTTCACAGAAATTCCTCATCTATCAATGGGAGACTTCTACAGATATGTACTTGGAAGGTCAGAAATAAAGTTCTGTCTTTTGCTGATGCCTGCAAAATCCCTTTCTTTGATACTGAAGTTATGTTTGATTCACTATAATAAAATCATAGAAATACAAAAATTAGATCTAGATAGCACCTGTTATGTCCTCCAGTCAATTGCCTCGTGTAGCATTGTTACCTACTACATTTCTCTAGTTTAAAATAAATCAAGTGCTAGGGCTTTTATCACTTCTTTTGGAAGACTATTTTACAGTTAGAATAGACTTCAGTGTTAGGATATGTGTACTGATGTTCAGCATAAATTTTCCCTTTACTTATTTTGACTCCACTACTTCGAGTCACAGTCCTTTGGATCACCGTAAAAATTCCTTTATTTGGTGTTTATACATGTCCAATAATTGTTCCAGATTATTGTAGTCCAGGGGTCGGCAACCTCTGGCATGCGGCTCACCAGGGTAAGCACCCTGGCGGGCTGGGCCAGTTGGTTTATCTGACGCGTCGGCAGGTTCAGCCGATCACGGCTCCCACTGGCCGCGGTTCACTGTCCCAGGCCAATGGGGGATACGGGAAGCGGCGCAGGCCAAGGGATGTGCTGGCCGCAGCTTCCCGCCACCACCATTGGCCTGGAGAGGCGAACCGTGGCCAGTGGGAGCCGTGATCGGCCGAACCTGCCAACATGGCAGGTAAACAAACTGGCCCGGCCTGCCAGGGTGCTTACCCTGGCGAGCCGCATGCCATAGGTTGCCGACCCCTATCATAGTCATTTCCTGTTAGTTGTTTTTGGCCAAGTTGAGACACATTTGGTTATAAGTAAGGCCCTACTTCATTTGTAATATTGCAGAAATTGTGGATCCCATAATATTAGGCTTCCACTGCAATTTTTATTTTAATTAGCTTACTTTGCACAATCCACAATTTCGCACACATTTTGAGGTTTGCGACTCTGACTATTAGTACAGTAGAGCTCCATTTATCTGAGTTGATAGTGGCTGAGGCTCTGGCTGTTAGCCCTGGGTGACTGGGCTCAGGATGTCAACCTGTTGCATGGCGGGGCGTCCACTGTCAGCCCTGTGCATTAATGACTATATTATAGTTGTAGTAAAATGTATGGTTATAAAAAAAATAGGAAGCATGACATAATATTTGAGTGTTTATATTGTTCCAGCAAATTTTTCTTAAACAAATAGGTCTTCTCTGGCTTTTCCAAATTACTGCAATTGATAGAGATCCGTTATTACTTTTTCTTGATTTTCCACCAACTTGTCCTCAACTCAGACACAATGATTTGACAATCATCCTGCCATTCAAGTAGGGCCGTAGTTATAAGATTTTCTCGTAAGTCACCGTCTGTAGCTCATTTTTTGTTGCTTTTCTTTGACTTTCTCCCAATTTGTAAATATTTTTCAGGAATTCAGATGCCTAGCAGTGGAGAGTAGTAATCTAAGTGTGGTTTCAGCATGACCAAATACAGAGAGGCAATACCACTTCCCTGATCTATGATAGGATGCCTTTGCTGGCCAACATCACAAGTGGGCAAATACAGAAGGCCTTACTCATGTTCTATTCAGTTGTTACATAAGCAAAGCTCCTATTTAGTTTAATAGGCTCCACATTTTGAGTTTATAACCAGGCAAACACCCTTCAGGATTTGACTCTTCAGCCAAAATAGTCTCTCTAATTCCTTTTGAGCCAAAGGCTGCAGTCTTTTCTTGAGTACTACTACTACTACTAAGAATAAATAATAGTACTTTGCACCTATGTAACATCTTCCTTCTGATGGCCTCAAAGTGCTTTACAAACATTAATCAATTTATGCCCACAACACTGTGTGAGGCAGACAAACATAGGCGCCGACTCCATGGGTGTTCCAGGGCTGGAGCACCCATGAGGAAAAAATGGTGGGTGCTGAGCACCCACCGGCAGCCTCCCATCAGCTCCTCCCTCCCCGCCCCAGTGCATCCCATGCACCAGTGGCCCCATGGATCAATGCCTCTTCCTCCCTCCCAATGCCTCGTGCCTGTCACAACCAGCTGTTTCACGGCATTCAGGAGGCTCTGGGGCACGGGGGAGGAGTAAGAAGGCGGCACGCTTGGGGGAAGGGGCGGAACTGGGTGGGAAGAGGCAGGGCAGGGGTGGATGGGGTGGGTGCGAAGAGGCAGGGCAGGGGTGGGGGAAAGGGTGGAGGCCTTGGGGGAAAGGGTGGAGCTGGGGGTCAAGCCCCCCCCAGCATTTTGGAAAATCAGCGCCTGTGCAGACAAATATTTTTACCCACATTCCTATTGTTTGTGTGAACATCACTGGTACCGAAATTTGTATTTAGGCACCTAGAAAGGAAGTTAGGTGCCTATGTCCCTTTGTGAATATAGCCCTAAGTGACTTGCCCCAGGTCACAAAAATGACTGTGATAGAACCTGAACTAGAGCGTTGTTCCTGTGACTCCCAGTCTTGTGTGACTACAGGATCAGGCCCAGTATATTACTTGTCTGGTCTCACTGATGTTTACAAAATCTGCAAATTTAATTAACATGCTGTTTACCACGTCTTTACTCATATCAATGATATTGTTGAATAAAACTGGGTTTAATGCTATTCCATGGAGCAAACCACAGGACAGCCCCCCTGACCTGCGACAACACTTTTAATCATCTCACTTTCATAATGACTCTTCAGCCCCTTTTCAGTACATGTTTCAATTCTACAATGGAAGCTAATTTGATTTAATTTCATTTTTCAAGTAAGATTTGGTGAAACACTGTATCAAGTGTTTTGTTAAAGTCCAGATATTACATTTATTGTGTTACCTTTGTCTACTAATGTTGTAATTCTGTCAACTAAACAATCAGGTTTCTGTAGCATGATTTGCTTTTTTAATTGTCAGGAGACCTGCACTAATGCAACATTACGATTGCCCTGTTAGCGATTCCAAGAGTCAGGCAATGCAAATGTTGAGATTCAAGTAGCAACTTTAACTCATCCATATATGCTGCATATATTACAGTATACATCTGATGACATAAAGAGTACCATACTACAAGCTAAAAAATTAAGAAGAGTAGGACTATATAAATACTATTCATGGTTCCATTAGCCTCTAAATAACTACTGACCTCTTAATATTTGTTCTGGTATTTTATTAAGGTTTGCGAGATTTGCTTGATAATTATTGCAAGGACCACTGTTTTTTTTTTCCTGCTGAAGATCTGTGATATGATAATAGATAACTCCTTTCTTCATCAGAGTAGCAAATAAATAAAGCTCGTACTTCTGCGCATAGACTCAGACTTTAAGGCTAGAAGGGACCTTCATGCTCATCTAGTCTGACCTCCTGCACATTGCAGGCCACAGAACCTCATCCTCCACTCCTACAGTAGGCCCATAACCTCTAACTGAATTGCCAAAGACCTGAAATCTTGTGCTCCAAGGCACACAGTTATGTGTCCTCTTTGGACACTATCAAGAAGGTTCAGGTTTAGCTCCTTCTTAACAGAAGTTTAGCTCCTTCTTAACAGAAGTAAAAGAGAGCTACACCTAAAGATATTTCTTATTGTGGAAGACATCTGAGGTACCCTCTGCTGTATATCCATGACCATATATTTCAATGTCTAACCTGGTCTGTGTTATATACATCCTGTCACCATTACCTGTTGTGAAGAAGGTTTGATGTGACTATATCCCTAGTATGAACAAGGCTACTGAACTTCTGTCACATAGTAATGACCTATCACCACTACTGACGAGGATGATTTAAACCCAGATAGGAAAGGCTCTGTATACTACTATAAATCTTTAGAATAACATATTCCCTCAAGAAATGCCAAGGAAATTTAGAGGAATATTTGTGCTCAGCTTAGAACCCAGAGTGTTCTGGAGCTGGTTCACCCGTGGGTGTCATAGGTGGCTTTCCACTGCTTTTCTGCCTCCTGAGTCCTAGATTCTGCAAGGGGTTGATCCAGCCCCCAGCAGAAGTTAAAGCAGACTCAGGGATGCTCTAACTTGTGCTAATGAATAACAGTTGCCGAATGGCCACTCCACTAGCCAGTTTCATTGGTGCACATTGTGTCCTCCCATCTTCTCCTCCACCTGAAATACGTTATATGTTAGGTTTCGCTGGAGCAAGAGGGGCTCACAGAGGGTTGGCTAAGGGAAACCTCAGGGATCTGCCCTAAAGCAGCAGTGCTGAGGGGCAACAGTGCAGATGGGAATTAAAAAGGCCCAAGGATCTAAGGTATTGTAGCAATGACCATGTGACATACCTCATGCAAAGCAGGTTCAGTGGGAATGAATTAAAGACAGGGAACCTGATGCTCCTCTCACACCAATTTTTCATCCAAGTAACTCTCCTGATTTACTCTATAAAAGAGAGTCAGACCCATGGTTTTAGTCTTGCTCAAAATATAGTGGATTTTATCAGACCCTTAATATTACTTGCATGATTGTTTTGGGGCAAGAATTTAAGGTCATATTATACTTTTCTATATAACTTTTCCATGGATTCTTGAATAATTTTTTCTGTATTCATGATAATATACTACTGCCTTTTAGCTCTCCACCGGAACCACTTGTGTATGTAAGTGTTACAATTGTCTGTAAAACAAATTTGGGCAGTGAGAATGTAAAACTTCATAGTGTACTAAAAAATATTACAATACCCAAGAAACTACATCTCACTTTACAATATTAATTATTGCAAACATTGCCAAGTAGACATGAGGTTGACATGATTGTCTGAGGAAGTTTTATGCAAGATGCTAATTTAACTTAGATTTGTCATCTTGTAACTTTTGCATGACCATGCTTTGTGTAATTGGAGAAAAGATATCTTGCAGTTGGAACACAAGACTGGAAGTTAGGACCTTTGGGTTCTGTTGCCAGCTCTGCTATTGGCTACTTATGTGTCTTTGGACAAATCACTCATTTTTTCAGTTCTTCAGTTTTCCCATCTGTAAAATGGAGATAAGGACTTTTATCTAAACCCCTTTGAGATAATTTGCACTTTTAAAATACTTTGGCTCAACTGTGCTTGATAATTGCAAACTGTTATGACAAAATAGTCTATTTCAACTAAGCAATGCTCCGAATGCATATTTTTACATGTGCAGTCAAATGGCACATATGGTACTTCTTTTCTTTTCTTACTATTATTATTTGTTTAGTTCAGTTTCTATGTATTTATTTCTGCTACAGTTAAATTGGGTTTCTGTGGGAGTGGGACTCTACTCAGTATATCAAGTGGAAGATCTCTTTTGAGATTTCTGATGGAAATATAACAAGTTCCAGGGATATTCTGGTTAAATTTGACCTCTGAAGAAAAAAACCCAGTGAATGTTGTAGAGTACAGAAGCTTCTTAACAAAGAAAATAACCTTTTCAGCTGGCTGACGATCAGTTTAGGATCCCACTGGCCCACTACATGTACACTACATTTACTCTGGCCCACTACACTAACAAGGAATGCAAGAATCCTCTGCTAAGCTCAAAGGACAGAACTAGAGCTAGTTGAAAAAAAATTCATCAAAACTGTTTGTAAAATTGGGTTTTCTATTAAACTTTTTTTGTTGTTGTAAAAAGTGTTTGCTTTCTTTGGAAAATACAGATTTTTCATAGAAAATCTGAACTCTACAAGATTTTGGTTAAAAATCTAAATGTTTTGACCAAAGCCCAATATATTTCAATTTGGATGTAATGTTTGAGTTCCTTATGGGAATTACAGTTCATTTACTTCATGAATCAATTCTCCTTTATGAACTGGGTTACTGAGCTAGACTTAATCTCTCATGATGCACTGCAGCTATAAAACTCCCATGATGCACCACCTCCCCTCAGTAAGAGGACACTCCACAGTGTATCATGGAAGATGAAGTCCTGGTTGAATATGCAGAATTAGTACGGTTTACTCATGCTGCCATGTGAATTCCTTTAGTTTTAACCCTGCTAGAAGAGGTTTAGAGCATCTCTCAAGGGCAGGTGTAACTAAGGGCTGGGACAGAAAGTTATCTGAGTCAACAATTCTCTTCTTTGTTACTTGTCTGTACAAGTGCCTAACACAATGGGATCCTGACCCTTGATTTCAGAACAGCCAAACACTGGTCAACCATAACTCCAGAGTCATGGACAGCATCACCAGCACTGTTTCAGATAGGTGTATATCTTTCAGCACATTCCTGAGTGCAATGACAAGATACCAGCTATTCCTCACATCGCATGTACTGATGTTGTGTTCACTAGGCCCTTAGCTAGCTCATACAACTGAGTCCTAAATTAAGTCCTAAACAAATGTCCATAGTTGCACCACCCATGCTAGTGATTATATTGTGTGAGCAAAAACACAGGTGTACAAGTACGGTTATTATATTGTGGTTCAGGACAAAACATCAGCCAATGTACGTGCTCAGGTTTCAGATTGCTGATTCATTACTTCCCTTTATGGCATTTTAGCCACTGGGGAAGCTGTATTTACAATCAACCTAACAAGAGCAGAGAGAGAAAAAAAGGGAAAGGGAGCTAGATATGTTGGGTAAAATGTAGTGAAAGATGACTTAGGAAGAGTGAGAATAAAAGCCATTTTAATGATGCCTGGAACATTCTTAGATACTCAGAACAATTAAATTACAGAGAAACTCTTCTTTTTAATCCCCTGATAGGGTCAGAAAAGGAAAGGAGCCAGCCTGAGTTTGTGGATATAAAATGCCCATGTGGTGCACTTCATGCTGATACTGAGAAGTAAATGTAAAGAATGTCTTGGCTGAAGTGAGCCACAGTTTAGAACTTTGCACTTAACTTGGCTGAGGGAAGCCCTACTGGTTGATTTCCCTTTAATTGGCCAAGTTCCAAAAAGAAAAAAGGAATGTTTCCAGATTCCCCATCTCATCTCTGGTTTCAGAGTAGCAGCCGTGTTAGTCTGTATCCGCAAAAAGAACAGGAGTACTTGTGGCACCTTAGAGACTAACATCTCATCTCTCTAACCCTATTCCTGAAAATAAACCCATCCTCCCTGACTCCTGCTGTCAAACTTGGCTCCTGGCTCCCTACAGCACTTCACTCTGATAGTGTGCTGGGGTGAATTAATTCATTCCCCTCAGCTGGCCCTGAAAATCCCTGAACTTGAAGAAGGCATCTGTGGTCCTCCCTGTAGCCAAAAGGAAGGAATGGGATTTAACCCCTTCCTTGTCAATCTCCGCACAAAGCACCCCATCACAATACCTTACTTTTGGTCCCAGCATGCTTGCTTGTTCGGTCAAATAGTGACATATACTCTACAATATTGTGCTATTAGCATATAAATTTGGTAGCATAGCTGTTAAAACACCATCTTAGTAGTCATTTCCTTTAGCAATTGTTAATTTGAGAGGAATCTGGCATACATTTATTATAATTATTATTACCTACAGTAGTGGTAGAAAATAGTTTGGTTTGGCATGTATGATTTTCATTTTCTTCAACCAGCCTATTTTTATAGGTCAACTACTACTGTAACTTAAATGTTGATTAAAAAAAATAAAATTTTTACTCTTCCTTTTTATGAGTAGCATTTTCCTGGCTGACTTTCACTGGATAAAATGAGACATTTTATTAAAGATTCTTAAAGTGGTATTAAAGTTTTAACACCTCATTAGTAGAAAAACAAGGTTTGACACTATGATATCAGAATTCTTTAGACCTTATAGAAATCTCAGACAGGATAGGATTCTCTTTCTTAATATTCTAAATGAATTCCAGCACAGAAAACATCATCATTTCCTGTAGCACAGACTCTCAGTTCTGGCTCCTAGTCAATCACTAATATGCTGGCTTTATTGTCTGAAGTTCCACAACTTCCTCCCAGATTTGGAAATAAGAAACAGTCAAAATCTATTAAACTGGACACCATTGACTGCTCTTAAATACTTGCAAACTGAGTTAAAAAGAGAGTGCTGATCCTCCGAGGTGCAGAACGCCCTAAACTCCCATTTAGTTCAATGTCCTGTCCCTTAAATGGGCCAAGAGACCACAAGAAACTTTAGCTTTGGGCAGAATTCTGAATTAACTCTTTCTTTAACCCATCCACAATGATGCTTTGCTGATTTTTCTGTTTTTTTATTTTGTTCTGAAGATTCATTTTACATGATCAGAAAGCAAACAGAGTGTGTGTAAGAAACTGAACTCTCTTTCAAAAGTTAGGAGAGAAGAAGGAGGGAGAATGCATCATATGCACTGCAAGGGGAGACCTAATAATCACATGTATAAAGAAGAAGTAGATGAAAAGAAAATCATCCTCAAGAGATTCTGAATTGTATTTTATCTCATATTTATGGCTAAGAAATTGCGTCTACACTTTTCTTTTAATGTTTGCAGAGATGCAAAATCAAGAAAATGAAATAAACAAGAAATCAATTTTGGTAGCATAAGACTCTACATTCTTCAAATCATATTTTTTACTTTTATCTAATTTAAAATTGATGGACAGAGTTTGCTAGTACCTCTCATCAGCCTTTTCTGGGAAATTTATTATCATGGGCTTGCAATCTGTGACCATGTTTTCTTTATAATGGAACTCATATCACTGAGATGATGATTCCTGTAATACACCGATGGCAAGAAATGGTCTTCAGTATTAGCATATTTTGTCTTTTACTCATTCTGAATGATAGCTGAACCCCAGTACAGCTCAATAGTATATGATTTCCAAAATACCACCAAATTAGCTAAGTATGTTCTGTGCCGTTACACAGAACAATATAGCAGGTATCACAATCTCTAGAGATCTATTAAGTCTTAAGGGGAGTTGGCAGTTTGTAGTGTGTGTTAATGTTTAATTTGGATACAATTTGGATACAAATTGGAGTTAATTATAGGCAAGTGGTTTGTGACTCAACCATTCCTATCTATATTTAAATTTAATTCTCTGGCTTTGTATTATTCCAATTAAATTAGCCATATAAAGAAGAGCTACTCTATAGCCTTCCAGAAAATGACCAGGTAGTGCCAACTTGGCATTGAGATATGACTGATCTGCTTTCTAAAGGCTATCAAACATTAGGAATTTGTCGCAAATCAAAAAAATGGCGCTAAGTCTTAGATATAGCACAAAATATCAATACATGATCTTTAAAGCTTCTGCATAGACTATAAAAAGAAATCAAATCAAGCAAATTGGATTGTTTCACTGGTGAGGTTCAGAAGAAATTTGTAAGCCAAAAACCTCCATGGAGTTAAGTGAGAGTTGTTTAGGTCTTGGCTTTTCTTTTCTAGAATTAGCTTTCTTTAGAACAGGATTTGAGGAAGCAAGTTAGAAAGTGCAGATGTGCAAAGGCAAGATAAGAGATGCACATGGTAACATTACCAACCATTTAAACTTTGCAAAGGGACAGATTCTGATATCCTTCTTTACACGGAGTAACATCTTACACCATGAGTAGTTTCATTGCAGAAAAGGATATTAGAATCTGGCCTGAAATTACTCACTGCTGTGTTTTTTATTTTTAAATAAAGGGAAAATAGCCTATTGTACATTAAAGGCCAGATTCTGCCATGATTATTCACGAGTACTAATTTACTCTGCAAATAGACTTTGATTAGAACCTTCCTCTGTATGTAGTCCCTTTAATGTGACTAAGTGTTACAAATGTAGGGTCCACTTTTGCAAGCTACTAAACGTAATAAATAAAGATAAAGATAGATAAATAATAAAATTATTGTGACTCTTATTTGGTTACATTGACTTACAGTAGGAAGAGACTTGTTCACTTTTATGAACAATTCTCCTTGGAATGCTTATTAACAGCAGCAGTGGCTTGGAGCCACTCAGTCGATTGAAAGATAAAGATGCTATGCTGTCCTCTTCATGGTCTAACACTGTAGCACTAGGCATTTATTCCTGAAATATCTTTGGTAGTTTCTCTTGCTTTCTAAAACTTGCAAGCAATGAATGAACATGCTGTTTTAAATGTTGTAGACAGATGCTATTTGGATACCAAACCACTGGAATAGAACAAATCTGCAGATCTTAGTTACTCTAATAAATACTAAATGAATACTTTTTGATGAATCTTCCGGGAGAACTGTCATATTGCTGTTTCCGCTGTTAATTTTGAATATTTGTATATTGTGTAATACCAGATACAAGCAAAGTATGCAGATCAGCTTCAAGAAGACTGTCAATTTTTTTTCATCCTAATATCCTGATAACTAATCTAGCATTCCAAGTTCTGTATCTTCAAGCATTGAAGCGGACATCTATTCTCCACTTAACAGAAACACATCCATGTACATTGTGGGCACTTACATGCATGTCAGAGATAATCTCAGAAACTTTAATGAAAAAATATTAATTCCTTCAATTCTAGATAAAGACTGTTTAAACATGTTTGCTGTATATTTATTGTGTACATACTGCATTTACATGTTATACCTATAGACATATTGTACATATGTACATAATTATAGATATTTATGTATATAATATATGAATTTGACACAGATATAGAGGTTCATGAACCAAGATGTGCAATAACTTACCTATAGAAGAATTTCTTCCTTTTTCTTCTCACTTGAGTTTGTCTAGTGTGTGGGAAAGAGACATCCACTATTCAAATTTCTTCACTTGGCTCAGATAAACTAGAGAGAGTTTTCAGTTCATACTAGCAGTGTGAACAGTATCCCAGGAAGACTCCTCTTGCTCCAGCCCCTAGTAACTGAACTCTTCCAGCACAGTCACATTTTATTTATACACATACTGTCCTTTCCAAACAAGCAGCCAGCTGGAATGATTCAAACCTCCGTTCAGCACACCGTTAAAATGCAGCTTCCTTCTTGGACATGGGAATTACACCAGGGAGCAGTCAGAGAACAGCAAAAAGGCTATGAGAACTATTTAATCACCCAAATACCAGCTGCTCCTGCTACTACTGCTGCTTCTGGTGCTGCTGCTGCTGCTGCTGTGCCTCTTGTTTAGCTGTAGTCAGTCTCCCTTTCCCCTTCTCTCATATCTACAGAACTATAAAGGCGGCTTTACACGATTATGATTGGCAGAAACAGCCAATTCCTTCAGCTAATCAACCTCAAGACTTTCAAGGACTAGAAGCTGTTGTGATGTCATTCAGAGAGTGACATGTTACAGATGAATACATTCCAATGGAAGCTAATTCAAAGATCAGCAGCATTCGTCTCACACCACAGTGATTGATTAGATGCTCCTGGAGGATTTGCATAATCTGTCATTGTGCAGTTGGACCACCTCCTTTACAACCAGGCTATATTAAATGTGGGGGTGAAATACTCACTTGCTGCTTCTGACACCTACACCTGAAGCTGTAACTAAAATAATGGGAAACTGCAAAGTTTAGTGATTTTCCTGGCTGGAATATGTTTCAATTAGGTGAAAAAAACAGAATGTGAGAAGTATAGCAGGAGAGTCACACTTGTGTAAAACTGCAGGCTCCCTCCCTCCCTAAAGCTATGACCCTCTGAGAAGAGAAAAGACGCTTTATTAACAAAACAGAGGGATTACAGCCAAAGTCAAGCATCACTTTAATTACAAATAATTTAATTGATAGTGTGTTGATGTGGATGTGTTCAACCAGCTGTACTTTACCATTTCACTTCATCTGAGAGGCACACAATATCCTTCCATCTATATGGGACATAAACATGGCCCACCTAGCTATTGCATACTTATTGATCAGAACCTTCTGTCCCATACAATTAAAGACTAGCCCTTGTCACACAACCATAGCCAAGGATCATGATTTTTTATGCAATTTTCTTACATTACCCTACAGGAAAACTTAAGCTCTTTGATGTAACATCTAGTTTCCAATTTTAACTGGTTTGACTGAGGCACATATATATCCGTTCATTCCAAAATGATTCATGCATGATACCCTTAAACACTGAAATTTAGTCACGTCTACACAACCCAGACACAACCTAGCCCACAATAAGGGAAGGGTAATTTTTAACAAGGAGATATGTGCAAACCTATATTTGTCTGAAAAAAATGAAACAGGATCTCTGATGTTCATGCCATGCAGGCACATCCCCAATATACAAGGTACCATCTAAAAGACCCCAACACAGTAAATTGCAGGGAGAACTCAGTTTACCTTGAGTACCTTGGAATGATGAAGGGCTAAATTGAGTCTGCCACGATTTGAATTTGAGGTTCCAGGAAGAGTAGGTGTTTCTAACCTGTTGCTTGGAACCTTAATTTGCCCCCTCCAGCTAAATCAGAGATTGAGTTGGAATTAAAACCCAAGGCACTTCTAGCTCATTTTCTGTAACCCCTGAATTACACAGAATCGCTGGGGATCATAAATTCTCATAACATGTCATGCCTTCCACAGCCTCCTAGGGACTAAGGCTGTGATTGTCAAAGAGCCCTAAAGGAGTCAGATGCCCAACTCACATTGAAATTCAGTGGCAGTTGGCTGCCTAATTCCCTTACCTCCCTTTGAAAACCAGAATTAAAATCAAAACCTCCAAAGCATTTTACAAATTCAAGTTAAAATTTCCTTTCCTTTCTGAACCTGATAACCCTACGCAATCTAGAATAACTGCCTCCTATCATAAGTACCCCAGGAGCTTCATGAAAAGATCAGTCTCAGCCATCATCCACCATCTGCCCCTATTCACACACTTCACTCCCATCTACACTCATAGTGATATAATACCAAGGCCACACAACTTTGGGTTGGGCTACTTAACTTCACCACTGTGGAAAAGGGAAAGTAACATACATCTGGCAGAATGCTCCTCTGCTGCAGCCAGATGTACCAGGCACATCATCCTATTCCTTTTAATTTAATGGCACATCAGAAAATGGAATAGCACAGATGCTCCTTTGGAGGGCCAGCAGCCAAGTGGTTAAGCATGTCCTCAAAAATTTATTTTAATTTAGATGATAAAGTCAATACACTCAGCCATTCCCAGAGCTTTATTCCTTAGCCTAATGGCATGTCATAATGGAAGAATCCAACATGAAGCAGCATGGCTATTAATTTGTACCACCTCAAAACTCTCCTTCCCTATCCAATGCCTTAAAGACCATCTTGAGTGGAATACACAATATCTCACTATAGCTTCTAGATAGAGTCCACCCACTGACACAAATATCCACAAATCAATACTCATTTCAGCTCTCTCCTGCTGTTCAGGATAATGTTTCAATGCTAGTCTGTTCATACTACTGTCTGGAGTTTCAGAGATTGCTGCAAGATTAATGTTAGTGGGATAGACCCATTTGCTCAGCTCAAGTGGCTGGCCTTACCCAAGTGGAATGATATCAAAAAGGTTATAAACTGGTCTGTCTTATCTTCTTTTAATGCTTGAAACACAGGCAAAGCTGCTCTATGTGAAACAAAAAGAGCTTACCCACGTTAGGGTAAGGGGTAAACAAATTCCCATATATCAAATTCCTACTCTTATCTATTTTGGGTAGTGCAGATAAGACTCCTTTTGTCTACATTCTGCCCCAACCATGAGTCAGTTTGAAAGGGCCATTCAGTTTAGAACATTGTTGGTTTCCTGTTCTATTTCAGAGAAACTCTCTGAAAAATAAGGAACAGAAGAGAGGGGCCAGTGAGAAAAATAATTCAGTGAAAAAATAAGGTGAAAAAACCCTAAAAGCAGCAAAGGAGAAACAGAGGAAATTTCTAACTCTAATCATAAAACAGCCACAACATTCCTTTATACCACCCGAAAGGTAATCTTCTATTCCTTCCATATAGTATGGACTTCTCATTATCTAATGACATATTTTTAAAATTGAATTACCCTTGGAAATAAAATATTAGTTAATACCACCGTTATGTTTGTCCATGTATTTTTGTCCATGTATTTGTACTTAATCCCTTGTGAACCTTTCTGCCATCTGTGTCGGCTGGAAAATTATAGATGAAATCATGAGAACAATCTTGATCCTTCTCTCACACTTTTCAGAGAGCCTATCATTTCTCTCTCTCTTCCCTCCCACCCCCAAATTCTTTAGCATGTGTAAATCTTTCTTTTGCTCTGTAAAATTTGTTCTTGAAAGTTTATAAATTCTGGAAACAAGTAAGAAAATGTTTGACTCTTCTAAACCCCATTGCCTTCTACCAATCCCACTATTACTCAGCTTAAGTGACCTGAAATCAACAAAACACCAAGTCCAAGATTTTCAGAAATGCGTGCCTAAAGTGAAAATGATGGGAACTGCTGAAGATTCAGCATTTTTGAAAATCATGCTTCTTATTTTGTTACCTAGGTAAAACCAGGATCTGAGATCCATACTTATCTATCCTTTCTTAGGTACTTGTATGGCGCATATCACTCTGGTGATGCCTCACATTCTTTAATGTATTCATCCTCACAACACCCTTGTGAGGTAAAGAAGTGCTCTTATCTCCATTTTACAGCTGGGAGCTGAGGCACAGAGAATAAGTGCCTTGCCCTAGATCACATAGTTCATCCGTGGCAGTGCAAGGCATTTTGAACCCCAGTCTCCCAAGGCCCAGGCAAACATCCTAATCACTTGATCATCTTTCCTCTCTATTTTAAAATAATTCTCTTCCAAACCTTTCAGGAGTATAAAAGGATAGTTTTGCCATTGCTATGTATATTTTGTGCTTTCCACTGTTTTCCTCATCCACCCATTGCAATGCTCTGAGAATATTTCAAAAAGGATTCTTATATTTTTTCCATTCAAAGCAAAAATGTCCTACAACTCTATGGGGCACCTCTCCAAAATAATTCCTAGTAAATATAAATGGTTGTTTCAACTAAAAGTACCTTCCCACTTTTTAGCCACAGAATGACTGTTAACATTGGATTCCTGAGTTTTAAAACAAGAAATGGCCATCTCTCAAAGACCTGCTTCTCCTTGAGTTGTGGAGGCATCATGTGAGCTTCCCTAAAACAAGCCAATTGAGCATTGGTGTTTAAGCTTATTTCACTAAATGTGCACAAAGATTTTAAGAGCAATTCCTTAGCTGGTAAAAATCATCATAGCCACTTTGACTTCAATGGAGCGATGGCAACTTACACCAGCAGAAGATTCTATGATTCTAAGATCTGCCCCTAAATCTCCAACAGGGTCCTCCAGATCCTTATTGTTTTTATGTATATTAAGCTAACATAAAATGGTAGCAGGATTTTTACAGCATTCAAATACATAGTTCACTAAATGTAAGGAATTTCTTTCTAGTGTCTTGATGAGTTTATTTTAAAAGAATCCAACATGTTGGCTCTAAACCAAAGTGTTTAGCAGTTATGTAAGCTCAGAAGGGTACAGATATACACACACACACACACACACACACATACATACTTGGACTTCAGCTTCATGCCTCACAACACACCCAAGGCATTAATATCTTTTACTAGACGTGCCTGCATTGTCATGGGTTATTCTTTATTTCCCAGATGATGTATTGGGAAGATACTGCTAGTATTCCATTTAAGTATGAAGCAATGATTTGAAAAAAACAAAACAAAAAAACCCTATTACAATGTCCTATAAGGGAGGGGGAGGCAAAAAATATTCCCTAGAATTCCTCCTTGCAGACCTTCTTCAATCACACTGCTTCTGTTATTCCACTGTCTACACTGCATACAACTCCCACTCTTCTTTTGCAGGTGGAAAAGGCTAATTGGATACCTTTGTTCTGTAATGGCCTTTATCTTTTCCTCCCTTGTAAAGTAACTTTCATGTCCAGGCATGACTTTGTTACTGTAAAGGCTACGTTACTTTCAGAGAGTGTGTTGATATAACTCAATATTCAATTATATGTTATATCAATATTAATTATTAATTAACATTTAACATTAGAACTGTCCCACATTGCTCTAATCCTATCAATATATTTTGCCTTAAATGCTTACTTAACTGAAAAAGTATAACCTCTTGTCTTCTAAATCCAGTCATCAAAACACTAACCATCGAAGAGAAAAATAGATGGTCTAGTGCCTCTTAATCCAAAACCTAATCTATGTCACTGCTTACTGTACAACCAAGTCATTTTGACATTGAATGCTGTAGAAAAGACAACAGCACTTCTTATCCAAGATAAATGTCATTGTACGTTTCTAAATAAATAAATAAAGCCTGTTGGACCCTATCCTCTTCCCAGTTTTTCCCATACAAATGTCCACCAGGGATTCAGATCCTACTTTCATGAGCAAACTCCCATTGACTTAATTGGGAGCAGGATTGGAACCTGCAAAGAATTTTCATAATATGAAAAACTTTTTAAAGCATAAACCTATTTATCTCTCTAATTTTTATTGTATTTTCTAGTTCTTGGAGATATTTGGGTGTTAAAGAAGGTTTGCTTCCTTTCTTTACTTTTTGAATGTGTTCCTGTGACATAATCCTGATTTGTGATTTCTTTTTAATTCATTTCCCTGCTGACCTATAGTGATGTCACAAACATAGGATGAATATGACCTCACCAAACTATCCAGCACCATAGAAGCTAAACACTGAGTGAATACATTTTTGCACAAAATAAAAAGAAAGGGAAGGCAAGAAATGACCGATCTGCTTGAAAAAGGTGGTTGTGTATTTAGTTTTTCTAACTTGCTTCAGTATGAAACTCTGTAAATGGGACTTGCTGATCTAGAAGCAGCCTCCAGCAGCTCCATTTTTTCTCCCTATAGATATTTGAAGAGTTGTGTTCCACATTTCTTCCTGGTGTGAAAATCAAAGCACTTATACCACCATCAAACTGGTTTAATGAGGTAGAGAAGCAGGCTATTCACGTGTTCTCCAATATTGAAGTTGAATCAGCCCCATCCCACCAGAAGCAGGTGCCCTGGAGCTTTTGCAAAGAGCATTTCCCTCTCAAGGATCTGTTCTCTGTGTGTATTCAAACGGATACAATGACTGACTTTAGTGACTAAATATGTTGGGTTTTTTAAAGATTTTTTTCCTGTTAGCCTGCAGATCCAATACAAGAAAGACTGGGTGAGTTGGATTCTATTCCATCTTAGACATCGTCATCCGAGTTATATACTAATTTCGAGAGAGTTACAGCTGCAGAAACCCTTTGAAGGAAATGGATGAATCCTGTCACATGCCACCTGAGGTACACTGCACATACGCTAAGCCGAAGTCTCAAAGCAGAATTTGGAGATAATGAGGTTCCATAGGTGTCACTGAGGGCCTGATATGACCCGCAGAACCTTTATTACAAAAGTCAATGTAAAGATGACTTACAGAGAGTAGGATGAGTTGTAAGCTAGCAGACAGAGAAAAGCACCTTTCCACTTGCAACTTGATTATAAGTGAAACAGAAAGCACTGAGAAAGAAGAGAAACCCCCATAAGGCTGTTTTTACACAGTGAATTTTCATACTAGAACCAGACTTTAATATCCCTCATTGTTGTCCAGTTTCCTTGCACTGCTCCACAGTCTTTCCTCGTGTAGCCTAAATGCCGGATATCACATGGTTCAGAACTCAAGCTTTATCTGGACTATTTTTTTTTAAAAAGAACAAAAATGTGGGACACTGCCATGAAGTGCCTTAGGGAAAGGCCTATAATTGGGTTGTCATGGACTAATGTAAAAAACATTTATTAAAAGGAGTAATTACAGAATAAGATAAGGAATTTTGTTAGGAAGAGAAGAGAGTTAAGTCATTGTTTCTCTGCTAGGATCATAACACTTAGGAATGTGAAAAAAATTAGCATAGTATAACTTAATTCAATTGATTCATCAATTCGTGTTAGTTAATTCCATATGTCAGCCAGGATAGGCTTCTAGTAAAGAAAGAGAGGTTGCCTATATCACTGTTGTACATTGTTTTACTAATGGATAAATCAGCATGTCAATGCTTCAAATAAATCCTTTGAAGATCCAATAGTTAAAAGCTCATGCAAGAGAACAAACAGTCAAATTGTACTTGGACTCACAAGTTGCCTAAAGGCACATGGATTCTAATAAATAGGAATCAAAAGCAGCTGCTGGCAAACCCATCATCACATCATCTGGTAAACCAAGCAATGGTATACAAATAACAAACTGCGGATTTTCCCCTGGCTTGTTAAAAATTAAAGTTCTAAGGTTTACACTCTTGGTTTAAGAGCTTAAGTGAATCTTTCCTTCTTTCTTTTCTGAGTTATTCGAATGTGTGGAAGGATTCATAAATGCCTTAATTAGACTCCAGTGGGAGTCTCCTATAATGTGTCCATAAAGGAGAATCTTTAAATACTGTAAGACACTTCTGAAATAAAAGATGAAACTACAAAAGGCATTTTCAAAGGTGAAACTACAAAAAGCATTTATCTTTCCTTTTTCCTTTCTTTGTTCTTTCTTTGCAATCCAGATATCAAACTTCCACTACACTTTAATGATGATTTTCTTTTAGGTTGGCTCTCACAAGCCTAGGTCTTTTATATGCTCTAATTTAAAGCGATGAAAAATCCACTGCTAAATCACTTGCAAACCGGTATTGTAGCATCACTGTAATTCAATTGTATAAACTGATCCTGTCGTAGAGGGTATTTTGTTTCATCTGTTAGCAAATGTCTTTTATCTTAAGAATCCCAATATCATTTGTTTTCTGTCTGCTCTAGTCCTATAGGGAAAGGCTTCTCATTTATGAGCTACTCCTGCTAATGCTCCAACCAGCATGGGAAATCTTAATGTTACACTAAGCTTTCTTAAATCAGTTTCTGTTCTCTTAGGTACCCTTCTCCTCTGTAAATTACCACCACTCTAAGGTAATGTACTGGATACTTAGAGGGTCCCACTCTTTCTTCTTTTTGACAAATTGATTTCATAGTAGTGAGTAGGGGGTGTATGAACATTGTACATTTGAAAGGTATCGAAATGGGGTCTGAAAGCTCCTTGCATTTTGAGGTTGGAAAAGAGACATGAAATTCCAGTTGCATTTTTTTTATATGTTAAATCCTGCTTGTCTTCCTCACATGTAGTCTTGCTAACACCAATGGAACTATTTGCGTGAGTACAATGAACACTCTGGATCCTAAATGCATTTGTGTTATGCCATCAATCATTAATTATATCCTGTAGTTACTTTGAAGTTACTTTGAATATCATAGCATACCATGCTGCATGAGAAAAAGGACAGAGAATTTCTTCAATGAGTGATCATGAAAGGCAGCCATTGATATCACGTGGAACTTTGGAATTCTCTGAATGGTTACATTCTGATGCGAAAGAAAGAAAGAAAGTTGCAAACCTGTGATGGACTGATTTTTATAGTGGCCCAGCTGTACTGTGTGTCAGTATTAGAGACAGTCTGATGAGACTGGAGCCAGCAATGTTAAAGTCAAAGAAACTTTAAGAGAATTTTCATCTGATAAGTTTCAGAGTAGCAGCCGTGTTAGTCTGTATCCGCAAAAAGAACAGGAGTACTTGTGGCACCTTAGAGACTAACAAATGTATTAGAGCATAAGCTTATGCTCTAATACATTTGTTAGTCTCTAAGGTGCCACAAGTACTCCTGTTCTTTCATCTGATAAGAAAATTAGAGTCATGATTTTTCATATTTAAAGTCTAGTGGATTTTCTTAAGGAAGAAAAATATAACAGAGGTACCTAATGGGCCTTTATGGAGGATAGACTTGATGATATAATAGACCTTTCTTATTTCCAGCTATTATTGTCTTTATAGTTTTCCTTAGATGGGAGTTATTTACAGAACTTCAACTTTAATAAAAACATGAGAGTAATACGGGGCGCCGTAACTTAAGAAGATGGGGTATAATTACAAATAGTGCACAATGATCACCATCTTCCACACAATTAGAATTCCACGCACAATCCTCCTAAAACTCCACTTCTTCCATGATTCCTAATAAGAGGTGAGCTAATTAAAATAATTATTAAAAGAAGAAAGAAAAAAATGTATGGAACCATCAACAATGTGAGCATTCCAAAGCTGAATAACCATATGGTTCTCAAATAATGTACATGCTTTGTGCTGCTTCATTCCATGTCCATTGTCAGTTACGTTCATCGGATTATACCTAATATTAGATGGTTAGATTTCGGAGTTTTCTATTCTACTTCTGGACATGTGAAAAATAATCATCAAAAACTATTTCTTTATGTATAGTTGTAGTTGAAATGATTATTAAATAAACATGGAATAACCATTGAACAATGAATCTAGAAACTGAGTTTAGTGTATAGAAGCTAAAATGCTATATAGATTGAAATGTAGACTTATTACACTATCAAAGGTAGGTTTGAAAGAAATAGATTAAATAACGAAGGGATAATAGGTTTGTTTTCCAGATAGACAGCTTGCTTCTTTTATGGTAAAAATAAAATCATTTTAGGAAGCAAAATGCTGTAACCAAAATAAAATAACAAGACATAAAATAAGATCATGCTTATTTTACATGTTATATCTTGTGTTCCCATAGAGGGCAATATTGCATAAAAGATTGACTTCAGCAAATGAACCAGGTATTTGCCAATTCATCTGTGTTAAAATATTTTAAAGAAAAATTGCTATTACAATAAATTTGATGCTGCATTTCCCCTCAGCCAAGCTATGACTAATACATGCAATAAAGTACACCAAAGCACGTAACATAGCCTCATTAAAGGTGAAGGAAATTAATGTTGTAGACTACTTACTAGTAGATAGTAGTAGTAAACAGTCACATTTTAACTCATAGGTTTCTATTTGGTAACTAAACTACAGGAAATACTCATTTTTTGTTATTAAAGTTGGTTGCACAAACTACTAAGAAAGTGCACAAAAGAATATGTTGTCAATCATTTGGAGCAGAATTTATAAATAAATATGGACCTTAGAGACAAGAAAAATCCTGTGATTTTTTTTAAACACGTCTTAGTTTACAGATAGAATCAGGGAAAATAAATATATAGTAGAATGAGCTGTGGAATACTTATCCACTGTATTCCAGTCCAGTGGGAAGGGAGAAATACAGGCATATTCTGAGTCACTGCTGTGAACTGCAAAGGTGAGATTATCATAATGTGTTCATGTACTCATGTGTTCCTCTGTTTGTGGTGAGACACAGAAAACCTTTGTGTTGCCCACCTCCAAGCCTCAAGGCTTATATCTTCCTCTGCTTCTAGGAAAATCGAATACACTGTAAAACATTCACACCCGTTTAGAATAATCTTACATAGTAACTGCCTCTTTGGACCCTATTTACATGCTCCAACAGTACTATAGAAAAGTAAAGGCACAGTGTTTTATTAAGTAACAATTATAATAAGAATGAGAACAAAGAATAATAAACTACATAAATATATTTTAAGAAGCATTTTGATATTTTACAATGGGTATTCATGTCTAACTTCAGCCAGATTTGAAAGGGTTAGGACTAAATCCTGGGAGGTGTTAAGTGCCCTGAATTTCCATTGAAATCAGGTGGGCTTCAAGTTGACTAAAGACCCATAGTTTAAATAGGAATATTTATTTCTCTGGATATTAAGTCTACTGTACACAAGATTCCAAACCACTTTTTTCATAACAAAGATTTGTCAAAGTCTTAAAGCCAGATCCAGCAATTTGTTGCATGTGGCTGGCCCAAAGGCCAGCATGAGATGTATACAGCATGTGCATAGCTCACTGAGGGCCACATGCTGATACTCTTACTAATATCTAGTAGCAATTTATTCAATGAGTGACCTCAATGGGAACCATTCATGGAGTGAAATTCTACACAATGTGAGCAAGGGGATCAGCATCTGGCTCTATTCTGATAAACTGAAATATATCTCTCTCCTTGGGTACAGCCACTTAATTTAACCAATTTTTTGTTTTTCTTCATTTTCTCCCCTAACTGGTTTTAAGTAAGATAATATATATGACTTTGTTTATATCTCTATTCTAATATCACCTTGCTACAAATGATGACCAAATAATTGATACCAAACTGGGAGGGATTGCAACTACTTTGGAGGACAGGGTCATAATTCAAAATGATCTGGACAAATTGGAGAAATGGGCTGAGGTAAACAGGATGAAGTTTAACAAAGACAAATGCAAAGTGCTCCACTTAGGAAGGAAAAATCAATTTCACACATACAGAATGGGAAAAGACTGTCTAGGAAGGAGTACGGCAGAAAGGGATCTAGGGGTTATAGTGGACCACAAGCTAAATATGAGTCAACAGTGTGATGCTGTTGCAAAAAAAGCAAACATGATTCTGGGATGCATTAACAGGTGTGTTGTGAGCAAGACACGAGAAGTCATTCTTCCACTCTACTCTGCTCTGGTTAGGCCTCAGCTGGAGTATTGTGTCCAGTTCTGGGCGCCGCATTTTAAAAAAGATGTGGAGAAACTGGAAAGGGTCCAAAGAAGAGCAACAAGAATGATTAAAGGTCTTGAGAACATGACCTATGAAGGAAGGCTGAAAGAATTGGGTTTGTTTAGTTTGGAAAAGAGAAGACTGAGAGGGGACATGATAGCAGTTTTCGGGTATATAAAAGGGTGTCATAAGGAGGAGGGAGAGAACTTGTTCACCTTAGCCTCTAAGGATAGAACCAGAAACAATGGGTTTAAACTGCAGCAAGGGAGGTCTAGATTGGACATTAGGAAAAAGTTCCTAACTGTCAGGGTGGTTAAACACTGGAACAAATTGCCTAGGGAGGTTGTGGAATCTCCGTCTCTGGAGATATTTAAGAGTAGGTTAGATAAATGTCTATTAGGGATGGTCTAGGCAGTATTTGGTCCTGCCATGCGGGCAGGGGACTGGACTCGATGACCTCTCGAGGTCCCTTCCAGTCCTAGAATCTATGAATCTATGAATCTATGAATAAATTGTGAATTCCATGTTCACCCTGGCGAGCAGTCTCACTGAAGTCAGTGGGACTACTTGTGTAAGTAATTGTTCACCAATCTAAGTCTGGCCTTACATCATTTAATTGTCCTTTTTTACCATCAATTATTAATTATTATTATTGCTACTACTAACACTGAATGTTTTTCCATACAGGATTGGTGCTTTAAGTATAATTAAAGAGAAAAAAATAGCAACAGGTAGGGACAGGTATGGTGACAGCTCATTTTCCCATACATGTACTTCTGGGCTCCAATAAGAATTTATGTGTCACCTCCTTTCCATCATTATTACATAGAACAAGCAATAGGGAAACATAAAATAAATGTCAGGTAAATGTGGTATGATTACTTATTCCTTACTGGGGAAATAACCCAATAACCAAAAAATGGGTGTCAGAGCTGGTCTGTGAGAATAAATGTGAGGTTACTAATTTACCAGCAAAGCAGCCAATAAGTAATATTTCATGTCATCAAGTGAAAGATAAGAAGGGAAATCCTACATGCTGCTATGGTGAGTGTGCAACAGCAGACAAGCACCGATAAAGCAATAGATCTGAAGAAGAGCTTTGTGTAGCTCGAAAGATTGTCTCTTTCACCACCAAAAGTTAGTCTAGTACAAGATACTACCTCACCCACCTTTTCTCTCTAATAAGCAATAGGGCATAGGGAGAAAGAAGCATACTTATATAAAGAAAAACACAAGACTATGGCAAGAGAATAGACCAGTCCTCAGTTTTACCATGTCATACCACTCTTCAATCAAAAGTTCATATTAACAGAGATGGCACTTTGAGACGAGAAGGTGATGTCTAGATAATAGGATAAAAGGTGTATCAAAATATGGACAGATAGGCAGATAGATAGATGCACGCTGCAGGCAACATGGCAAATACTGTATGAAAATTGCTTGTTCAGACGATGGGGCTCATCAAAGACAGTGTGGTGGTCCTTCACATAGGATTCTGGGGTCAGAGAATGACATGAGGACACAAGGGCACTGTCAGCTGCCAGAATGTCCTACTGCTGCGGGGGATGCTATGCTGGTTTTATTTGGTTGTTTGTATTGAGCTAATTGGGTTCTGGACGTAACTAGACGCAAGTGAACGAGAAAGACCTGCAAGGGGCTGGAAACTGATTTAGATGTATAGATCCTCCACATGAATGCCTTTGGACTCTGGCTGATTTAGGGGGAATCTTCAGGTTTGGGGGTGGGGGTTGAATCTCCTACTTGTTCAACGCGGAAGGCATATTGCATCTTCATGACAGAACAATCTGGAAACTCAGCATTAGGTGAGCTGTGGTTTCCTGTCATCACGTATTTTGGGGCCCACTTATTTGCATTTCTTATGATTATTTAAGGATGCCCTAACAGCATTAAGCTGCCTTTGTACCTTTGTAGAACTGTGTTATTTAATATAGCAAAGTAGTACAGCACTTGTGTACTACATGTACACAGTATCTTGCCTCAGAGGCTTTGTTGGGCTGACCATAGAGATACTGATAAATATTGGTTTAATAATTTAATTATTTTGTAATTTTTGTAAAGTTATCTCCTATATCAGGAAAAACAGAAGGGTAGAGTGGAAAAGTAGTTTATAAAGACATAGGTAGATTAGAGTCAATTTTAACATTTCAAAAATAAATACCAGTCAATTTGCTGGATATTTTCTGGAATATTATATTTGCATTACCAAATATGATCTCTGGTAGATTTGTGGGGGGGGGGGGGGAATTTGAATCAAAGAGAGCTTATTCCCTTCAATATTTAATTTTCAAATATAACTTCAGTTGTCATTTGGACCAGGACTTTTTTTCAAATATCCACCCCCAATACCATAAAATGGCTTAAATCTGTATCAGCCAGGGGAAAACATCTTTCATTTACAAAATCTCTTAATCTCTTTGGTTTCCCTGCTTCTTCTTGCTTCCCAAGCCTGTGGTGTAACAGGGCTAGGCAAATGTTCCATCTCTTTTTCTTCTCCTGTACCTTCCCTCAGCATTCCCCTGGCTTATTAAAGATTAACTGACTAATGCTTTTTTAAATGTTTTCAAATAGTTTAACATGTTCTTTGAGAAAAGGAAATTAAAAAAAAAATCTAAATTTGAGTTATTATCCAGCCTCTAGCAATGGCTTCTACTAGAGAGTGGAAGTGTAAGACAGAAGTTGATACATAATAATATTGTATGTTGACAAATTCTTTGAAAATCCATTATAGCAGTAGAAACACATTCTATACACTGTGTCGAGTACCAGAGGAGTACCAGTGTTAGTCTGGATCTGTAAAAAGTGACAAAGAGTCCTGTGGCACCTTATAGACTAACAGACGTATTGGAATATAAGCTTTCATGGGTGAATATGACAAAGTCAGTATTCACCCATGAAAGCTTATGCTCCAATATATCTGTTAGTCTATAAAGTGCCACAGGACTCTTTGTCGCTTTATTCTATACACTGGAGTTTAGAGAACAAGGCAGGGGCCTGGAAGTCAGGAGTCCTGTGTTTTCTGCAGAACTCTGTTTCTGAGTCATGGTATGACCTTTGGCAACTCACTTAACTTTCTCTGAGCTTGTCTATACATACATTTAGCTTGCAGCAAACTAGGATATAAATTTACTTTACTAATGCTACTAACTGTCCGTGTGGACCCTGTTGCTACACACAAAACATTTCCTAGTGTGATTTAATCTAGTCCTATTTCAAAGCAGGAGTAGATCAAAGTACACTACAGAACCATTAGGGCACAGCAGCAGGGTCCACATGGATCATGGGCTAGTGCACTCCAGCTTGCCACAAACTAAATATTCATTTAGACAAGTCCTTTGTGTCTCATATTACCCATATGTAAAATGGATACTTACCAGCCTTGCAGAGAAGTTGGGAGATTTAATTAATGTTTGTAAAGGGATTTGAGAACCTTGGGTAAAAGAGAGACGGTATATTTAATATTATTTCAACCATAATTTTAATGCAGCCAAAAAAAATTGAGATGGGAAAAAGAAGAGTAGTTTATCCCGCCAAAAAGAGGATATTTAGGTAGCAATGAAGAGCCAGATATTAAAGTCCTTATTAGATTCTTACTTATGCAAAAGTCCCATTGAAGTCAATAGAGATTCCTGGAGTCAATGTAAGGTTTACCTGTGTAAAGTTTGGCCAAGCACTTCAGGATCTGGCTTACTGCTCATAAAAACCTCTGCTGGAAAATGAAAGGAAAAAATAGCACTTGTATTTATAGGATAAAAATCTGGGCTTATTTTCAGACTTTGTTAGTTTGTGATTAAGGCTGGATATTAGCTTAGAGTATAGGCTAATTTTACCCAGGGACGGGTAGGAGTAAGTTTTAACTTCTCTACTCCTTATTTAGCTCTTCTGTCGCTGACCATGGTCCTGCAGTGCACTGTCAACCTGTTGGACCATTAGGATCTTATACTCTGAGGTACTGAGTGCCTCTTGAAAAGTTGTGAGTACCAGCTGGAGTACTTCTCTCAGTTGGAAAATCACACATATTCAGTTACAGCAACCTATCTGCTGTTTATCAATAGCTGTAAAATACTGCCTGTTGGAAACTTTCTAGAACACAGATAGACAAGTAAAGCTTCCAGACAAATAACACTGGTCTACAATTTTTGCTTCAGAGATCAAATGTGCTATTTATTATGTATTTAGATGTGATGAATTCAAACATGACAATTAAAACAACTGATTGGCTACTGTTTCTAAGATATTTTAGTTTTTACATTTTATGTCTATGTATATTGTGTAGATAGTAGAGTTTTACTCATAAATTGTAAACCTAGGTCTTTTCATGTGTTTATGGTTGCTTTACATGATAGTATTTCACCTGTCCTGTTTATGTAACATTTTAAAAATCAGCAAAAGGGTTATATAAATAAAATGTATTTTGAAACAAAAGGCAAAAAAAACTATTATGTACATAGTTTAATCCTATTCAGTGTCTACTCAGAGCTTCTTGGCTTGTCTCTTGTATTCATTAAATGGAGCATCTCTTGTCACTGTCCAGCAATAGTCTGCAAGCATTGATGGGCTCCATTTGCCCTGATAGTGTTTCTCCATTGTTGCAATGTCCTGGTGAAATCGCTCGCCGTGCTCGTCGCTCACTGCTCCGCAGTTCGGTGGGAAAAAAATCTAGATGGGAGTGCAAAAAATGTATCTTTAGTGACATGTTGCAACCATGGCTTTTGTATGGCTTGAGGAGGTTTTCCACCAACAACCTGTAGTTGTCTGCCTTGTTGTTTCCGAGAAAATTTATTGCCACTAACTGGAAGGCTTTCCATGCCATCCTTTCCTTACCACGCAGTGCATGGTCAAATGCATCATCTCAAAGAAGTTCACGAATCTGAGGACCAACAAAGACACCTTCCTTTATCTTAGCTTCACTTAACCACGGAGGTACTTGAAAGCTGCTTGTGTTTTGTCAATGGCCTTGACAAAGTTCTTCATCAGACCTAGCTTGATGTGTAAGGGTGGTAACAAAATCTTCCTTGATTCAACAAGTGGTGGATGCTGAACACTTTTCCTCCCAGGCTCCAATGACTGTCGGAATGGCAAATCTTTCTTGATGTAGTGGGAATCTCTTGCACGACTATCCCATTTGCAGAGAAAACAGCAGTACTTTGTGTATCCAGTCTGCAGACCAAGCAAGAGAGCAACAACCTTCAAATCACCACAAATCTACCACTGATGTTGGTCATAGTCTATGCACCTCAGCTTCAGATTGCATCATTCATTGTTTTGCCTAAAAAGCAAGTACTGTCCAAACCCAGTCATAGATTTATTCATAGATCCAGTCAAAGATGTATTTTAGTCATTTCTGGTTTAAATTGAGATCCTTCCCTTTATAACTCACTTATCCTCCACCATTCCCAAGACAAGGGTCGTATATACTGACCCATTAGCATATCTTGAAAACTAGAACCAATCAACAATTTTAAGCATCATTTTCGTTCTCAGTGACCCAGAATTAGTGAAGTTTGACTACATGTATTTCAGAAGCATTTTGGCTGTAGAGCAGTATAATCAGTCATTGAGCCTATTCAGTCTTTCCCCCTCTTTTTATTTCTCTCTCTCTCTCTTTTTATAGGGACAGCAAAATGTCTGTCAGAAATCCAAATTCCATGGACAAGTCTCTTTAGTCTGGTGAGTTCACCAATTAGACTAACAGTGAAAAGCAGGCCAAAATCATGTAAGCTAACCACAAATGCAAAAAAAAAAAAAAAATTAAACTTCTCTGAAAGTAATGGACAATAAAATCACTGTTATATGTTTTATGTATTTTTGGCATGTGTTTGTGAACTGAGGCTCATACATCTGGAAGAAAGAGGAAAGATAATAGATATGAGCAGCATTTAAATAGTTATTACCATTACCTGTTGGGGACACAGGGTGCAATTCAGTTCAAGACAAAAGGCTTATACCCATTATGCCAGCTCTGAATGAACCCATTAGACTTTGCAATTCTCATGGCAAATGCTAATGGAGCATTTGTGTGGTATCTGCTCTATAAATAGGTTTTTGTCTTCACTGGATTTAGTATGTCAGCTTTCACCAGAAGGAAAATTTATCTTAAAAACATGTTTAAAAATAGGATGCAAAAAAGAATACAAGTATGAAAACAAACATAATCAGTGAACACTGTTAATGTTTGTTAATGAAAATTCACAAATAACCTGCTTCTCCACTATCACCTTGTATAGATATTTACACCTGTGCAAAATGTGTGTGAAATTCTACCCAAATAAGAATTGGGGACATGCTACACCCACTTTGCAGATACATTGAAAAATGTAAATGAATACAAAGAGGTAAGGCAGTGGGGAATAAGGACCCTTTTGTAGGATTATAGATACTAAACAAGGTACAAGACAGTGGTGATTCAGGACCATACTTAGTCCAGGTCTACACTACAAACTTACATCAGTATAACTACGCCGCTCAGGGGTGTGAAAAATCCACACCTCCGAGCGATGAAGTTCTACTGACCTAACACCCTGTGTAGACAGTGCTATATAGATGGAAGGGCTTCTACCATTGACATAGCCACCACTTCTGACATGGGTGGATTAACTATGCAGATGGGTGAAGCTAACACAGATGCAGTTGCATCAGTGCACTGTTTTCAGTGTAGACCTGCCCACAGTTCAGGTTAACTGGTAAAATGAGTGACAATGAAGTATCTGTCTCTCCATTGTCTGTGCAGAGTTCACATTGCTGTGAAGGCAGTATATATAATCTCAAAGGGGATGTTATTTTAAATCACAGTAAGTCGCTGCTTGAATTTATTGGAATTTATTGGAGTGAATATAATGTTTCTGAGTCAGCCAACTGAAAGGGAGTTTTTCTTATGACCAACGTGGGAACTTGCTCCGTTTCAAATAAAAAGTACTGTAATTTAAAGAGAATTCTACCTGCATTTAAGAGTTAAACAAATGAAGTGACTGATATTTATAATTTGGACCCACTCTTCTCACATGACCCAGTTGCA
Source organism: Malaclemys terrapin pileata (assembly GCF_027887155.1). Lineage (NCBI taxonomy): Eukaryota > Metazoa > Chordata > Testudines > Emydidae > Malaclemys > Malaclemys terrapin. The sequence goes on from NC_071509.1 coordinate 99,517,769, forward strand.
TATTTGAAGAGAACAGACACAATTTTGTTGCAATTCAAAACTTTTACATACTTTTTTATATTGGAGGAATGCAGCAAACAAAATCAGAGAACAGTTTAAACCGAAACAGGTGTTTTGAATCCAGCCTAGAAGATATAGACATGAAAGTTGAGGCATTAGAAAGCAAAAGGCTTTTATTCTCAGTATTGAAACATACTTTTTTTGTGGTTGCTATGCTACCGATCTCTGCACCAACCATACAGTGCTTTGAACTATGGCATGAATCAAAGGCTGCTTTTTGAAAACAGCACTTGCTTTAAACTGAAAACAAACTTGGGACCTGATCCTACAGTGTTTACTCATGTGGGTAAATCTTACACACATGAAGAGTCTGATTTAAATCAATGGGACTACGCACATGAGCAAGGCCTACTCAGCATGAATGAGGGATGCACTAGGCCCTTGGTACTTTCCACTTTTACAGGCTCTCTACTTTAAAAAACTCACAATGAATGATAGTTAAGAATACAAGAGTTAAGCTCAGAATTTTTTTCTAAAATTTATCTACACTTGTCTAAAATATTTAAGGTCTCTACCATACAGTTTCACTCAACCATTTCCTTTCCCCCTCTCAGCCAGTCAGAAGTTTCTACTTACCCTCAACACATTTTTAAATAAAATGTCTATTTTACTGTCTATTTATTTGATACCACCACTATTACGGGTACTCAGATCAGAGTGTAAACATGTTTCCATAAGTGCCTGTAACATTGCTGGTTGAAGTCCGTATTCTAATGTATATAAAACCAGAAAAAAATCTTTAGTAAAACAAATTTGCATTATATAAAAGTAACATAAAATACCCTATAGTCACATGATAAACCAAAATAATCAGGGAAGTACCTTGGCACTAGGAAAAAAGAAAACCTTTATGATAGCCAAAGGTATCGAAAAGGCTTTTCTGAATATAGCAGTATTGTAAGAAACACTAGAAGAAAGAAGGTCCTAAATAGGGCTGTGAAAGCCACTGGGCAACAGCAGGCGATCCAGCACTCTGATCACTGCAGCTTCAATTAGCTGCCCTGAATGCACCTGAATATGGGAACTGTGTCAAGTTGGTAGATTGAGGATGGGCTGGAGAGAGTTAAAAGCTAGTTGCCATATTCACTCAGGAGGTACAAAGGCACAGGAAGGAAAAATGAAGAGAAGGCTGGATGGGAAAGAGATGAGTGAAAGCTGTAGGGCCAAAGATATAGGTCTCTCCCCTGCAGGGTTTATGAGCCTTGGAGCCCTCAGGATATTGTTAAAGCTGCTGCACAATCTATACAGGGAGTGGAAATGAACTTTGTAAATAAATCACTGGATGATTTATTTATTATTTTCCAAATTGTTTGTTTATCTGGAAAAAGGCAGGAGTATGACTAACCATGATTCTAATTTTTTTGGGAATAATTCCTTTAGAAAATATGTTTACAACAACTAAAAGAAAAGAAAGAAAAAAATAATTAAACGAAAGAAGAGACAGTTAAAAAGTAATGAAGACCATGTAGGGAACTTGTATTTAAAAAGTTTAAGTACTAGGATTGGAGAGGAATTATTAGGTGTAGGGGGAAATTCATAACTAATACAGTTTAGGCTGTATGGCCCTGATTCAGCAAGCACTTAACCATACCTGTAACTTTAGCTGTGTCAGCATTCCGACTGACTTCCATGCGACTACTACTGTGTTAAAATATCTTGGGCTTATGTAAGGGAAAATCTTCCCAATAATGAGCTCAAATGGATTGTGTGATGGGGAAAGAATGCAAGCCCTATTGCTTTGGAAGCAGATTGCACAAAATACTATAAAAACTAATCCTGCCATGGCAGAGAGATACATCACATGATCAAATGTCTTTTCCAACTCTAGTTTATTATTGCTGTAAGTGAAACTAAATAAAGTATGTTTATCTATCTAACTAAATATCATATTTATGGCTTACATTTTCAAAAGTCATGACAAATTCTGGGTGCCTCAATTTTTGGCTACCTATCTGGAGACATCTCAAAGGGACCTGATCTTCAGAGGGTGAGAGCAATGGCCACTTTTGAACCCCCCTCCTTCCCCACCTCCTCCCAGTTGGAAAGATAACTCCACTTTGTGCTTTTGAAAATCTCATCCCATATGATTCCTCAGTTTATCACATACATTTGCAATTTACTATATGGTTATGACCTCTGTAGAGAAGCTGCAAAAAGGAAACATACCAGTCTATAAATATCTACGGATAGTAAAAATAAAAATGGGATTACTGAGTATTTTAAGGTGTAATGACCCGAAGCTGGAAAAGGAAAAAAATCACGTTACACATTTGCGCAAAAAAAAAAAAAAAAAAAATCTTTATGGTAAAATCGATGGGGAAAAGGAATAATTTAACCAGAAAAAGTCATTAGGGTACCATCACTAGTGAGGGGATGTGAAAATTAGACATAACAAGTAGGGAAATATTGTTAAAGTACAAAGCTCTAGTAAATATTCTGTAAGAAAAAATCTTGCACTGATACGGGGCTGGACTAGGGGATATAATGATTCTTTTACACCTGCATTATTTAGGAGTCAGCTTGTAACTCCAACTGTTGTTAACAGATGATCCAGGAGGTCCCCTTTCAGTTCTGACATCTATACGATGAAATTCATCCCTGTGTTAGTTTTTGGCACAGGGTGAATTTCACCCTATGCTGATTTATATTTCCAAAGTTTTTATTTTAATACCTTTGTTGCATGGAGGGGAAAACACATTATGACCTGCATGGGACTTCAAAAAAAGTTACCAGACATTCAGTGAAAGGCACTCTCACTATTGTCACCAGGTATTGCCTATTTTCTGTCTACTGTCCACAAGTACATTAAGTACTCTGTAATGATTACACTAGTAATTAATTATTGTAAGCTGCAAAATATGCTGCTCAGAGACTTTTAGCAATCATAAAGATTACTTTCTGTACTGTCAGATTTCTGTACTATGGAATTACAAGGATTTATTGTACTGAAAAGAAAAAGCTGTCTGCTGATAAGATCACATATCAAAAATATGCAAAAGAGTTCCCTTTACATTTGGCTAAAGCAGAGACAGCATTCATCTTCTGCATCCTAATTTGGACTAAAAAAAAAAAGTAAAGGCATGATAATGTAAAGAGTGCCTCACCAATCTGCTTTTACTGCATTCAATCACGGAAAACCGCCATCTATTTATTCCACTTACAAAGAGCTGGTTGAATAGAAGTAATTGTTATATAGGGTAGGATTCTGTCTGGCCCTTGTATTTAAGTGCAGTGTGGGGGAATCTGCCTTTCTTTGCACAGCCTGCATAAGTCCCAGGCAGAATTGAAACTGCTACTCCCTCCCAACTACTTCTAAAATGCATAGTACCCCAACAGAGGGTGGGAGGAGAGGCCAGGTAATGTCACCATTTCTTCTATGCATTGGTCTGCGGAGAAGAGGGAGTAACCTGTACCCCATAAAGTATGCACTCTCCTCCTGTTTGGTGGGCAGAAAGCTCAGTGCTCCCTGGGGTGATGCAGCGCTTACTATGGGTGGGCACTTAAGGCATGACCTATCCCCCAGTAACTAATTCTTCATCGGTTGCTAACATTTTGCATTTCTATAGTGCCTTTCATTTGAAGATCTCAAAGAACTTTACAAATATAGGGCTAGATTATAGCAGACCCTTCTTCAGGTTCGCCTTGATAGCCACGAGGAGCAACCCCAATTTCAGTCCTCTGTTCAAGGATTACTTACAATTGCAATCTTTGTGCTAACCTGACTTCAGGGACTACTCCCTCTTGGAACTTCTTGGGGTTCTAACATCCCCAGAGGGGAAGAGGGCCATGCTGCTATTCTTCATGCTTTATACTTTAAACTTCATCTTCATTCATATCAAATAGTGGTAGCTCATCAGAAACGTACTGTAGAAGCTTCCCTGCTGCTTCTGTCAAATGGGAATTCCAGTGAATTTCTCTCCTTGCACTTATTGGACAGCATTTAATTGTTGGGACATTTGGTTCAAAAAAGAAAGAACAGTCATTGGAAACACAACTATGATGCAGAGCATATGCAAAGATGCTTCAGAAGTGTGGCCTCAGAGAATAATCAAAGTTTGAAGTAACTCCGCCTTCCTGAGGCACTGGAAGAATCTATCTTTCTGGGAGTCAAGAAAATGTAGCCAAATCTGTGACTTGGATACCAATAGTATAAATAGGATTAGATATTTAACCACAGAGATTCCTGTTTATGTGAACAGGGTTGACTTGCTTGCTGTGTTTGGGAACAGGAAATAATGTATCGTAGGTGGGGCAGATCCTTAGCAGATGTAAGCGATCGTAACTCACTGATGTCAGTTTATTCTGGCTGAGGATGAGTTCCATGGACTTGGTTATATTTTTAATTCCCCTCATTTCAAACTCTCCTCTGGAGCACTGAACAGAGATTATTTTGTCAGGTCTGGCTGGGCATTACCTGCATGTTCAATTTCCTGAAACCGCAAGGCAGCAGGTATGTAAATCTTGGTCTTTCTTGTCTATTTATAACTTTCTGTCTTTTACTTTCTCCGAAGCAGCTTCTCTTCTGCTTTGTTTTCCACAGTGATACATGAATTTTTTTTGTAAGCTTTATCCCGATAAAACATTTAAATATCACTTTCACTTTGCAAAACCCAATACACTTCTCTCTCCTTTTAAAATTAGATAAGCAAGAATGCGTACAGAACAAAACTGAGGTAAAAAAATAAACTGAGACCTAATTCTACACAAAGTGACCTTTCTATTCCACCTTTTACCCAAGCCTTGCCATTCCTTGAATCTCTCTACTGGCTTATTATTTTCTTATGCATTAATTTCAAGCTTCTCCAGTTCCTTTCCAAAGCACTCCATAAAATACTTTGTCTACATCTCTGCCTTTATCTCCTGCTGTCTACATTCACCTTGAGATTTTTCTTCCTGACCTCTTGTGTTGCCCAGTCCTATTGTGTAATTTTTTTAATGCGATCCTTATGCTTAGGACAGCCTCCCAATTTATGTGCACCAAGTCCCGTTCCATTCTTTCCAAGATCTAAAATCTCCCATGGTCTGTGATGAGACTATAATGATCATATGACACACTAAGTTTATTCTGAAATGTACTTGATTATGCAGTTAAATTTCAGGTTACTCAGGGCAGAGACCTGTCATTTCATTGGCAGAATTCATCTATTGTGCCTAATGTCATGTACACTAATAGCAGTGCATAGATAATTAATAATAAAAATTACAAAGTACTGCCCTGGTATAATAAAAAGGTGTGCTTGCAAAAATACAGTGTAAGCCACGTGTAGAAGAGCCCATGATGACTAAAAGCCTGGCTCCCCCTGACAGGTAAGGCTGATGCTTAGAATCTCAGGAAACTACTCAGGAACTTCTGTGAAATAAAAGAACAGAAATGAAAGAGGCATAAAGCAGACATGTCTGCAAGAGTCTTTGCAATAGGGCACCAATGGGAGAGAGAACTGATTCAGTGATCAATCACCTTTCTAATCTGTAATTTTAAAAAGTTAAAAACCTCATTTTTTTTCTTCTAGTAACATTTAAAATGAGAGCCACCAAACTCTTATATTGTGCTGCCTTCCCTAGGAATTTGTTTTTAATGCCTAAAGATGTCTCCCTCCGTTGACTGTTGTTAGAGATTTCTCTGAAGCTATCAACATAATATCTCATTTCTGTGATAAAGCAGCCATGCCACTGGCTAAAATAAATCACAGTCAGCCTACGAATGCACAATGATCCTATATTGCATTAAGTGGCAGCTGCCACTCTGACAGGGTCATTGCTGAGCAGAGCATTAGGACTGAGAAGCTCCATCTTCAGCTATAAAGTGTACGGTACAACAGCTGCAGGATAGCTATATGGAACTGCAGTGAAATTCTCTCTGAATTCTAGTTGTGGTCAACAGCCAAAATGTAATGATGTGGTCCTGAACCAAACCCACAGATCTGATCACCCCTGAACTTTAGTGTGGAAGGAGGCTAGAATCTGAATTCAGAGGTGGAGTGAATCCAAATTTTGAAGCACTTTCTATCAAACTCCAGATCTGCACACATCCAAAGTTTGGAATGTTGGAAATCTGGCCTGGACCCATATCTGGTATCATGACTTATCACTTTTTCACCAAGTTCTAAACTTATTGACTTCACTACCAGCCCAGGATTCAGACTCCTATCAAATGGTGACAGCTCAAAAAGGTAACAAGAAGCTGTGGCTAGCTCCAAAATTGGGTCCATGTCACATACTTTAGTGCTGTGATCCATCTGCTTGTGTCAGCTTCAATGTCAATGTGTTGCTTCTGTTTTATGTAGGGGTTGGGAAATATAGGGTGTGGTGCACATCACCTGCCAGTTGAGATCATTGGCTAGAACATTCACTCCACTTTGGCCCATTGCAGAGCTCCTGGTTGGTCCTATTATTGTCCAACTATTGCTTCACATCAGGGACAAGACTTCAGAACATGGTGCTCCCCATTTGAGTGAGAAGAGTGTGCCAACTGAGCTTCTTCCTGAAAATTTTGACTGGCAGAGGGAATAGCAAACCACCGAGTCTCCCTCCCCATAAAGAGCCCAGTAACCAGAATGGGCATTGAGTGGAGAAAGGGCTTCAAGGGTTCTGTAGATTCTATGCCTGAGCAGCAGGGAAGATAGCAGCACAGTCAACAATAACAGATAAGGGAGGAATGGGAGGAATATTTGAGGAAAGATGAGTTCAGTTTTCTCCATGTTATATTTCAGCTTGTCAGATGTTGAGGTGATGTCCGAGAACGCTATATCTTGGAGGTGGAGAACAGAGTTACAGGGCCAGTGAAGACCTTAGCACCCACTCCTTCAAATTCCCTCCCCATTAAATTAAACTTTGGTCCTTTCTTCTTAATCATGCACACTTGAAAAGACATTTCAAAATCAACACTTGGGATTTTGAGGGTGATGAGCAGCTGTTGAATAGTCACAATATTACATTTACTGAAAAAGCATGTGCATTTACATCAACACTTAGCAAAACAACTTGGATCCCCTCAGTTGATAAATACAGCTCAGGCCTTAAGTAATAAACACAAGTTTCATCAACAGCACCAGTTACATCCAGGATACTGAATTCACGAGCTAATGGATTTCTCTGTAACAGTTTCTTGAGTAAAAGCAAAAAACAGAATCATTATCTATTCATAGGGATTGGTCACTATCAGCATAATGCACTTTTTAATGAGTTTACTTGTGGTTTACTAAAAGATACAAAAATATATCACAGAAAGTGTTTAACTTACAATGCAGTCTTCTCTGTACAATTTAACCCCATTAAGTACAGTTGTCTTTCTAATTCTTAAATCAGAGGATTTCTATAGTTTGGTAACATGGTAGAGAAATCACCTCTAAGTCTAGATTGAAAGTTGTGACTATCTAAAGGCTATTTGGTGGCCTATATGAAATCAATTTGGTGTTCAAATTCAGCTCCAATTGCACAGCAAGACAAAACCACAAAAGTTACAGTTACAGTTGATACTAATTATGACCCTTGACAAATTCTCTGGAGACAAATTAAGAATTGATTGGGCATGCCTAACAATTGTTCTATTGTCTCCATAGATATTAAACTTCACATGAAGATTTTGCTTCTGCTCCCAAAGTCAGCCCCATAGCTCTGTCTTACCATCTGCCTGGGAGAATGGGAGTTGGACACTATGTGCAGGACTTGATCTAGCTCCCTGAAAGCATTCCAGTGCTTCTCCCCTCTTCATCTGCCTGAGGGGTTAAGTTCCCTGGGCAGGACTGGATCCTTCAGATGTTACCCTATATACTGGTGTATACAACCCACTCAGCTGACATGAAGGTCAACACACTTGCAGAAATGTCCACATTTAAATTATGAGTGGGTTCAAGGTTTTGCTTAAACAAAAATCAGTTTATATATTAGCTTTATTGAACTGTAGTTTGCAGCTTTGTGTCTTATTTCCTAAATTTTAACAACACTTCCTTGTTTTCATAGACTGGGCTAGAGAATTTCCAGCAGCTTTCTTAAACTTCTCAATCATTTTACAAAATCACTTCAGTCTGAAGTCAAATCATCACAGAAACTCCTAAGTCAAATGCAGCCTAATGTATTGCATACAACTTTTCTTGTGCTTTGAATCTATCTGTCTTTTATCATTCTTATTGTTCCATGCCACAGTGCATGTCCTCAGAGGCAATAATCAGACATATTAAGCACCATTCCTAGTATAATATAACTAATGCCTGATTTAATCATGTTATATACTGTCACCTCCTTTAATTTATAATGCATTCACTGCATACACTGCAGTTTAGCATCCTGTTCACTTGCTCTAATGCAGCTCTGAAATGAACTAAGAGCTCTTGAGGGTTTTTCCTATTATTTCTCAAGCCTCTTCTCTGGTCAGTGTGCCTTCAACATCCAGTATCATATATTACCAGCTTTTGATTCTTTGCTCCTAGGCCTATTTTATATTTCTTCCTCCCTGAATAATATTGTATTTTAGTAGGCCAGTCCTGTAGAATTACCTAAATCCTTAGGAATCCGATTGCATTATTCTTACTTTTTCTGATAACTTTCTAGTTTCAAACAAAGTCAGATATCTTGTCTTCAATACTATGCTCCCAGCCAGCTACACAAAGTTGATTTCAAGTCAAGAATGAAAAAAGAAATATCCAGAACAGTGGGCTGTCTCAGACAATCTGAGGTCCAGGCATCCAACCTTTACAAAACTAGAGAAAATGTGAAATGCTAATGATACATTGGACAGAGAAAACAGAGATACCAGCAGGGATTTTTTTTACCTGCATTATTCCAACAGCGTCTTTGAAAATAATTATGCCTTTTGTACTATTTTCTATAGACCTACATGCCTACTATGTTATAATTGTGCAGTCCCATGTTTCAAATCACTAATTAAAATACATTCACAGTAAGGTTATTCATTGAAATGGAATAGTTGGGGTGGACATGGAGCAGATTTATGAGATTAAATCAGCCCATTACCTGTCAACAAAGCACAGTGGGGAAGGGGGAAAAAAAGCCTAAATCAAAATTATTCTACTTTCCTGGAGGAGGGAGCCATGATTTTTTGTTTTTACAAAACTACCCAATGATGATTCACTTTTTTTCATTTTTCAGAAGATATGTGGGGCCAAATTCAAACTAAAAGTCCAGTAGGGGAGATCGCAACGCTGGAAAACCATCAACTGGATGACCTTAACGGAGTCATTGATGTCCTAGACATGGGGGAAGTTGTCACAGGTTGGTCACAGCAACTGGGTAGTGTGGGTTGACAGATGTTCTAGTGCTACTCTAGCCAGCACACTAAAAATAGCAATGTGGCCTGAGTGGGACGGACAGTGGATCAGGCTAGCCACTTGAATACAAACCCAGCCATCCCCTGGGTATGTACTCAGGGGGCTAGCACAAGCTGCTATGGCCACACTGCTATTTTTATGCTGTCTTGAGCAAAGCTATTGCATGGCTGTCTACCCACTCTTGGAAGCACACACCCTGCTCTTGCGCATAGGCATTCCCATAGTGTGAGTTGCCAAGGGGCACAATGACCGAACGCGTTCCCTCAGCAACCTGCTCTGGCAGCAAACTACAGTTTGTGACCTGTGGGAATCCCTGGATGAGGATGAATCCATCATTGCTTTAGCAAGGTGTACTGTACTATGCCAGCTGTGGTCAATTTGACCCAATTTAAATAATAAATAAATGTAAGACAGTTTGGGAAACTATAATTTCAATGAGTGTTCCCCATGACCTCTAGCAAAGAGGCTGGAAATATAATTTACTGGTATAGTAGTGGTATACTCCAGTCTACTGATTTATTGTTAGTAATTAAGAACTGGATTATCATTAAGTGATATTTATTGAGAACTGAGTGGGTGTTCAGTACTGTATACGTATATATTAAATCAAGCAATGTGATTTGCTATCTTTTCACTGCTTCACATGCTTTTCATATATAAAAACGCCTGTTTCTCACATTTCTGCTTTAAATGTTTTGTTTGTATCAATTATTTTGACATTTTCTTTGGAAGGCAATTGGAATCTGGATGATCGATTACGGCCTGTAAAAATGGCCTAGAGTTTCAAAAGATACTTGTAATTCTGAGTACTTCCATTTTTGATTGCTCAATTTGAGACATCTTAAAACGGCCTGACTTTCAGATGGCAGGAGTTCCTAACTTTTGAAAATTAGGCCCACTTTAAGGAGTCTCAAATTGGTCATCCAAAATTGTGGCACTAATAGAACTAGTTTGTGCTTTTAAGCTAGATTGTGCACTATTTAATTCCAACTCAAGGAATGTGAATGTTCATTATCAAATATAACTGCAGCATGGAAAGAGATTAGTGTCTGTTCAATAATAAGTTCTCTTCTATCCATTCTGGCAGTCCTTGGGAAAGTTTATGATTCTAGACTATTTGTCAAGAACAGGCAGTATAAAACCTAGAGTTCCAGCCAAACCTATTTAGGTCATTGGGCTTAGAAGGACTTCACATTGTTGTAGGAGAAAACGCTGCTAAATTAAAAGAGCTTTTGTGTAAGAGGCAATGCTTACAGCTCTATTTGCAATATGTTCTTCCACTTTCAGGTCTAATAAAGATGCCTTTAGAAGACAGTACCTTTATAATTGTAAGAAATCTGAGGCTTGGATAACACTGGTCTACAATTTGTGAGAAGAAGTCTGCTTCAGAGATCACATGTGCTGTTTATTATGTATTTTGGTGTCAAATATGACAATTAACTGGCTACTGTTTCTAAGATATTTAAGTTTTTACATTTTATGTCTATGTATATTGTGTAGATAGTAGAGTTTTAATCATAAATTGTAAACCTAGGTCTTTTCATGTGTTTATGGTTGCTTTACATGATAATATTTCAACTGTCCTGTTTCTGTAACACTTTAAAAATCAGCAAAAGGGTTATATAAATAAAATTTATTATGAAACAAAAGGCAAAAAACTATTATGTACATAGTTTAGTCCTATTCAGTGTCTACTCGGAGCTTCTTGGCTTGTCTCTTGTATTCATTAAATGGAGCATCTCTTGTCACTGTCCAGCAATAGTCTGCAAGCATTGATGGGCTCCATTTGCCCTGATAGCATTTCTCCATTGTTGCAATGTCCCAGTGAAATCGCTCGCCGTGCTCGTCGCTCACTGCTCCGCAGTTTGGTGGAAAAAAATCTAGATGAGAGTGCAAAAAATGTATCTTTAGTGACATGTTGCAACCAAGGCTTTTGTATGCCTTGAGGGGGTTTTCCACCAACAACCTGTAGTTGTCTCCTTGTTGTTTCCGAGAAAATTTATTGCCACTAACTGGAAGGCTTTCCATGCCGTCTTTTCCTTGCCATGCAGTGCACGGTCAAATGCATCATCTCAAAGAAGTTCACGAATCTGAGGACCAACAAAGACACCTTCCTTTATCTTAGCTTCACTTAACCTTGGAAATTTTCCACGGAGGTACTTGAAAGCTGCTTGTGTTTTGTCAATGGCCTTGACAAAGTTCTTCATCAGACCCAGCTTGATGTGTAAGGGTGGTAACAAAATCTTCCTTGATTCAACAAGTGGTGGATGCTGAACACATTTCCTCCCAGGCTCCAATGACTGTTGGAATGGCAAATCTTTCTTGATGTAGTGGGAATCTCTTGCACGACTATCCCATTTGAAGAGAAAACAGCAGTACTTTGTGTATCCAGTCTGCAGACCAAGCAAGAGAGTAACAACCTTCAAATCGCCACAAAGCTGCCACTGATGTTGGTCATAGTTTATGCACCTCAAAAGTTGTTTCATGTTGTCATAGGTTTCCTTCAGATGGACTGCATGACCAACTGGAATTGATGGCAAAACATTGCCATTATGCAGTAAAACAGTTCTAAGACTCGTCTTCGATGAATCAATGAACAGTCTCCACTCATCTGGATCGTGAATGATGTTGAGGGCTGCCATCACACCATCGATGTTGTTGCAGGCTACAAGATCACCTTCCATGAAGAAGAATGGGACAAGATCCTTTTGACGGTCACGGAACATAGAAACCCTAACATCACCTGCCAGGAGATTCCACTGCTGTAGTCTGGAGCCCAACAGCTCTGCCTTACTCTTGGGTAGTTCCAAATCCCTGACAAGGTCATTTTTTGTACTGTGCATTTTTCTTTTATTATTATTGTATCTGATGTTTGCCATGAGGTATTTTCTCAGGCACACACAATCCAGACATGAGTTGATGTGCTTGTATATGTATCTCACTTTAGAATTGGGACTGAGGTAGAAATCATCAGAAATACAGTGGATGTGCAATGTATAGCCAGTGTGTATAAGACAGTGTGTAATATTGCTGGACAGGCTGGAAAACTACCTTAAAGCAAATACCATAAAATAATTCCTCCTTCTTTTCCCATTCTGTGAGGAAGAAGGTGCATCTCTCCTTCCTTTAGCTTTGTATGATTCCATTTTGCAAAAATGAGTAACAGTTTGGACCATGATCTGAAATCTGATGCACGTGTGCAAGCCTGGTATGAATAAAATTGCAGGAGCAGGACTCTACTCTGTATTTAACAAATAGTAGCTGTGTTATGAAAATTAAGTTGTATTATTTAATATGAATTTAGTATGTAAAATATATTAGCTATCTAAGGACATATTTTCAAAACTGGGCCCTTATCTTACAATAGACAGAGTGCAGACTGGCTTCTACAAGATCAGGCCTTGAAAATGTGTCTGCAGAATTTGCATTTACAATTGTAGTGTGCAGAAACCCCTACTAGCACAAAAATAGCTATTTCCTCACCACTTTAACACACAATTCCTTGTTGTTCATGAATAGTGCTATGATTTTATCATGGAGGTCATGGAATCAGTGAATTTGAGTGAAGTCCATGAAATCTTGAAAATGGCTGCAAAACTATATTTGATTATACCCCCAAACTTAGTGGAGACAGTGGGGCAGCTGAGCCAAACCTGAGTGGGACTGTGACCCCATATGGCAGGTTGTAGTGCCCAGAGCAGGGAGTTGGGCCCAATGCCATGGGGCAGAAGCCACCTCTGTGGGTGAGTGTAGGGTTGGCTCACTATCCAGTCCCCCTGCTCCTGCCCCTGGACCTGACCTTTCAGCACTCCTGTGGGTATGTTGATGTAGTGAAAACTACATTATCTGATGACCGTTCTGTGACTTATATATTTTTTTCTGCACCTCTGCCATGAAATTTCCTAAACATTTTAATGCAAAATTGTAGTATTATTCATGAGCAACATTTGGCAAATGGACACATTTTCAGGTGCAGCTTAGGTGATGTGTTTTTAAAAAATTTCTTAGTTCCCTGCATAAAAATTGCTAAACCTCAAAAAGTGTTTTTGTAAAAATCACATGGCAGTTAAGTAGATTCATTGACAGGAGAACAGATCCCTACATTGATATTTGAGAGTGTCATTTTCAGTTTTACTTCTATTCAGTGGTGTCTGGAACTCTCTCTCCTGTTTTTGTTTCTTTCTTACAGGTATTAATTTGTTTTCCTGCTGCTTGAACACCCTCTCTATGTCCACCCAGCCTATTCCTGCTGTGAATATGTTCTTAATTAGTATTCTAAAATGTGGATTTATAATTATAATATAGTAGGCGTAAAGTACTAAAGAAAAATAGTACTAAAGAGGCATAGTTATTTTCTAAGGATAAATAAAAAATATGAAACTAAATCTTTCACACTTTCTATTAAGTTGTACCAGTGATTTCTGCATTAGCTCATTCACAGAGGTCCCAACTTTAAAGTTAAATTCTGCTTTCTATCACACCTATGGAATGTCAGTCCTCAATTCACCAAAGTAAAACTACTTATATGGTTAAAATTAAGCTTGTGCTTAATATATTTGCTTAATGAGAGCTAAGGAGGTTTATATGAGTATAAAAAGAGAGAAGAATTTGTCTTTTAGTATTAATTTTCTCATGGGTTTGCCTGGACTGAATCATGGTGTTTTTCACTCTACACATCTTTTATTTATAAAAGAAAGCATTTGCAGCAATATCTTTTCTGTAGTTTTGTTAATTAACATAGCAAATAAATGAAACTTACAAGATAAAAGCTTTTTCCAGGTTGATGAAAGCATAAGCTAGCACTATCTACTTTAATACTTTTACAATCCACACTTAAATACGAGTGCACCCATCTTCTAATTAAGCTTCTAAAAAAATCATATGCACAGATATTAAGTAAGTAAGAACTTTCCATACCATATCAGGAAGTTAAAAGGCTTTCAGGACCATATGCAATTGTGTGGGTGCAATGCCGAATAAAGAAGATTGTCATAAACTACAAGAAAATGTGCTATTCAAAATCCACTGGAAGAAATTCATGCTGATATAGTATGAACTAAGTGTGGCATCATATTGCTAAAGTAAGCAATGAAAAATATCATCAATTCTTACATGTAATGGAGATTTTTTTTTTAAGTACACTCTAATTGAACCTAAAATTATGGGATTAATGCAGGAATCCACTGTGATATGGAGGAGGTTACACTATTTTGTTACAATGATCACTTTTGACCTTACTATCAATGAATCTATGATTATATCCACAAATCAGAAAGACTGTTCTTCATAATAGTCAATAAATGTTGACTGTTTCAACTGGAGAAATCCAGGACTGGCTAACTATAGGGAGAAACTTCTATTTGCTTGAATTGGTTTTGATATTCTACACTTTGACGTTGCCATAATGAAAGATAAGAAAGATAAAAACAGACTGAACCTTTAAGTAAAACTACAACCAAATCAAGACTTTTATTATGTCTGAAAAAGTGTAAACAGCTGAAAAAGAAAAGTAATCATACTGGTCTGTGGTTATTGATTTCAGTCATAACTATGTAGAAACAATGAAACATCAGAGATGCATTTCTCACTCCATTTCCACCAAAGCAAGAACCAGGCAGTACTGGAAATTTCCCATGAGAGACTCTTCTTGTGAGGTTTTCATCTGGATTTCCAGAGGAAGGAGGTCCAGATAATTCCAGATACACATTTAAACAGGACATGGCAAGCATTATGCAGAATTCTACAGTATACCTAAGGTGTTCTAGAAATGTAAACCAAATAAAAAATAAGAGCAGTTAAAAGCAATTATTAAAAAGTATATTATGTACCTGATACTAATTTGGATTGCAAGAATCTGATCTAAAACTATCAAAGACCAGAAAAAGAGAGCCAGAACAGAAAAGTGTCTGTGGAGTGCTGACTGTTCTGCCTAAATATATTAAAAATCTGAGCACATCTCTGTTCCAAATGCCAAATTAAAATTTATCTAAGTAAACCCTACAGGAATCCAGGTGGTAGCTGAATTTCAATCTGGATATGATGCAGGATGTATATTTAGATGTTCATGGTAGAATGGAATGTGATTTCTTTTATCAAGAAACATATTTGATGTAGGTGCTGACAGGAACATTAATACAACTAATGCTGCCAACTTGCTGTCCAACATATAGAAAATACACAAGAAAGAAACCTGTTATTTTGGCTTGTTTGAGAAAGTGGATCTTATTGTTGCCCAGAAACTGAGGCTATGACAAAAATTAAAAGTGTGTTTCATATTAAACATGTCTGCAGGTGTCAAGATCTATTGTTTAAATGCCTTGCAGATACACAGTGTGCTCACGAAATAAATGTTGGTTATTTAGTCTCTGGCACAGAATAGAAACTTTCCAGCTCAAATGTCTATCTGCAGGTGCTGGAGTTACCTGTAAGTTAGTAGCAGATATGAGCACCGGCTGAAGAATCATAAACAAAGGATAATGCTTAAGAATGCTTAGTGGTGTCCTCAAAGATCAGTCTGAGGCCAGGTATTATTTAACATCTCCAGAGTCATAGAGTTTCAGACAAGAAGGGACCATTAGATCATTTAGTCTGACCTCCTGTATCTCACAGCCCATTAAATTTCAGCAAGTTACCCCTATACTGAGCCTAATAACTTGTATATGACTGAAGCATCACTTGCATTTGGCTAAACCACCCCTTCCAGAAAGACATCTGGTCTTGATTTGAATACATCAAGAGAGGGAGAATCTATCACTTCCATTAGTAGTTTGTCCCAATGGCTAATCACTCTGACTGTTAAAAATGTGTGCCCTTGTCTGTACTTAGAATTTGTTTGGTATGCAATTTAAATTGTACCAAGGGGAGAAGTAGGTCAACGACATGTTAATTAAATGTGCAAATATACCAGACTGGAAGGTTTTTTTGTCAAGATGGAGAAATAATACTGGTGCAAGTTAGAAGAGCCTTAAGGCTGCTCTAATTGATGTGTGGAAACAGACTGGTGCACAGTGGCTCCAAGGTTAGGGGAGACCACAAGTGGCTCGAAGACCTCCTGAACTGCACTGTGTGTACGTACTTGGATCACAGTGGGGGTCAGTGCAATAGTGCGTACTTTCAATACTGTAGGGCATCTGCTCTGTCAGAGTAACTTGTTTTATGCCTAAGGCCATGTCTTCCTTGTGCATTCATGCACACCAGACGGCATATACATTCCTGTGCGCACCATCATGTTGTGCACTACTTGTGCATGTGTTCCTTAGTGCATACTGACATAGTCTAATTTCAAACAATCCTATGTCAATGTGCACTAAGGGTGTACATTTAATGGCTGCTAGCAGGGTCCACATGGACAGTTACTGTGTGACGTTTTGGTGCACACAGAATTTACACCCCAGCAGGTGTGCATTAATGCATCATGTAGACAAGCCCTTAGACACAGCACAGCTTCCTTTCAGATAAGAAAGTTTTATTTTTAAGGTTTTTTTTAAGTTGAATCACATAGTGAACAAAATAGCATATGTTTAAATTAAAGGAATTCAAACTAGTCTTGTGGACTTCCCCTCACTTCTCAAATGACAGGATTTACAAAAACTCAAATTACATGTGATTCACCCATCCTTCATTTGGATAAGCTTAGGTAGACATCCAAATTTCAAGATGCTTATCAGTTTATTGAACTGACCTTTAAATCATTTGAGGTTTTCTCCATCAAACATATCCATTGAGCTATCTCTGTTTCTACAAAACAGAGATTCTGATGTTTGGGGTTACCACTTTAACAGGGGCTCTTACTAATGTATTCAGTCCCATTTCTTGCCAGATAAAAATAAATTTTCTCTAAATTAAATATACCATACATACTCGTTCATTAGCTGAATTTTTTTAGTAAAAAAGGGAAGCACCAGAGAAGAGGATCAGCTTATGAACGGGTATAGAGAGGGAGAGGTGGGACACAGCCCCTCCCTCTAGCAGAGGGAGCAAGGAGAGGCAGCACAGCCAGCAGAGCCAGAGGGGGAAGAGGCTAGGCCGGAGTCTCTCCGCTTCTGGCCATGCTGCTCTCCCCCCAGCCTCCAAAGCAGCTGCAGCTCCGGGGCTGGAAGGCTGCAACTGTGCCACTTGGCCCCGCCCTCTAAGATCAGGCTGTGGCCACGCCGCCTGGCCCACCGGAGCAGGCTGCGGCCGTGCTGCCCAGCTCCAGCCAGGCCAGAGACATCCTCCCCAGGCCCTCCCCAGATAAACTGGAAAGGGATGGGATGGGGAGAGTGTGGGGGTCCCGGGCTAGGGGTGGGGTCATGTGGGGGGTGGTCACAGGGGTTACTCACCTGACTCCAAGTTTCTCTCCCCCAAAAAAATTCCCCGCCAGTTGCTGCCCTGGCCCATCAGGCTAAGCCGCTGGCATGCCAGGACACTTTGTTTACTTAGATTTACCTCCGTGCCTGCAGACGTTCAAGGTAATCAAACCATTTCGGCCCGCCAGCGGCTTATCCTGATGTCCCGGGAGCCAAAGTTTGCTGACTCCTGAATTATAGGGTCAGCTTATGAACGGGTTATACAAATTTTCCATTTTTACTTATTCATCTTGGGGGGTCGGCTTATAAATGAACCAGCTTATGAACGAGTATATATGGTATGCTTTCTTAATTTATTTTTTAAAAAAACCCTCACATAACCAGTGAAATATATATTTCCCCCTAGATTTTGTTTTTAATTAGTACTAATGTTTATTCCCAAATTCCCTGTGATAACTGATAGTCGAAGGTATTCCCCACCTTTTTTGGCAGTATAATTATTTGCAACAGACCAAAATCTCAAAAGTCTTTTAGGGTTTTTTTTTTTGTTATGTTTTCCCTTTTTTAATAAGAGCAGACAAAAGGTAGCATTTAGCCTGGACCCAGGGAATTCACAAGAATAGACAAGATCAATCTGATGACTAGGAAAATAAGCTTACAAAATAGAAAGCTATGAAATGATTCAGACCGAGAGAGAGGTAGCATATGGGAGAGTGGATTCAGTATGCCATTATCAGTTTAGGATGGCAGATGTGTGACAGGTTCAGCCTGATCTCAAGGCCTTACTTTAAATATAAAGACATATTTCAACTCTTCAGAGAGATTTGGCATGGCAGCTGGAGAGCAGAGTACGAACAAAGCAGGTGAGAAGTATGCAGAGAATAAAGCAAGTCCTGACAATTAATCACAGATGTCAAGAAAGAGTCAAGAGGCTCCGCTGGGTTGGACAAAACAGGGCCTTCCATATGTCTCCAAAGTACCTGGTTTTTCCAAGCATTATTGTGACTCTTAATTGATGACTAAATGAATGTATTGGTTAGTCAGTGTGGACTGTGAAATTCAGAAGTGTTTCCTTTTTGACTTTTGAATATTTTAGGACCGTGCTAACTTCAATATTAAAATTATTATTGTGGCCCTATAGGTCAGAATTGACAGAGTAGCCAATTGCATTAAGTAACTAAATAACATTACTTCAATATTTAAGATATTCCTGAGGTATTTTCTATAATAAATTTTGGGAAACATAGGATATACGGCAAGAACTGAGGTAACTTTACTTATCTCAGGCAAATTTGATGAGTCTTTAATCTACTGAAAGGGGATTTTCCACTGCCAAAATTCACCCCAATACTCATATATTCTCATTGATTTCGCATGTTGTAACAGAAAGTAGAAATGACACCAGAGACTGAGAAGTTATATTAATTAGGGAAGAATCAGAATATTCTCTTACATATTTTAATTGTTTTGTTTTTTATTACTGTAATAACTATAAAGGGAAGGGTAACAGCTCTCCTGTGTACAGTACTATAAAATCCCTCCTGGCCAGAGACTCCAAAATCCTTTTACCTGTAAAGGGTTAAGAACCTCAGGTAACCTGACTGACATCTGACCCAAAGGACCAACAAGGGGACAAGATACTTTCAAATCTTAGTGGGGGGAAGGCTTTTGTTTGTGCTCTTTGTTTTGGGGGTTGTTCACTCTTGGGACTGAGAGGGACCAGACATCAATCCAGGCTCTCCAAATCTTTCTGAACAAGTCTCTCATATTTTAAACTTGTAAGTAAACAGCCAGGCAAGGCGTGTTAGTTTTTATCTTTGTTTTCTCAACTTGTAAATGTATCACTCTTGTATCTAATCAAACTAAATACAGATAATCTCAGTTTTTCTCAGACTGGACACCTTCCCCTTTACAGGTAAAAGGATTTTGGAGTCTCTGGCCAGGAGGGATTTTATAGTACTGTACACAGGAGAGCTGTTACCCTTCCCTTTATAGTTATGACATGTCAAGGCTGCTTCCCCACTTTGAACTTTAGGGTACAAATGTGGGGGCCTGCATGAAAACTTCTAAGCTTAACTACCAGCTTAGATCTGGTCCGCTGCCACCACTCCCAAATTGCTAATTCCCTTCCCTGGGTAGCCTTGAGAGACTCTTCACCAATTCCCTGGTGAATACAGATCCAAACCCCTTGGATCTTAAAACAAGGAGAAATTAACCATCCCCCCTCCTTCCTCCTACCAACTCCTGGTGGATCAAGATCCAACCCCCTTGGATCTTAAAAAAAAAACAAGGAAAAATCAATCAGGTTCTTAAAAAGAAGGCTTTTAATTAAAGAAAAAGGTAAAAATCATCTCTGTAAAATCAGGATGGAAAATAACTTTACAGGGTAATCAAACTTAAAGAGCCCAGAGGAATCCCCTCTAGCCTTAGGTTCAAAGTTACAGCAAAAAAGTACATTTATACAAATCGGATGATCACACTCAGTAGATTATAAGCTTTGTAATGATACCTTACAAGAGACCTTTTGCATGAAGCATATCCCAGTTACGTTATATTCACTTTTTACCATATTTTTCTAAAACTATCCCAGTTACATTATATTCACTTATTATCATGTTTTTATAAAACCATATAGACTGCACAACGTCACACCCTCCTCCTGAACTTACTGCCAGAGACTTGGACACTTACCATGGCGGAGGCAGTATACCTAAAATTCGTTTTTGGGCTCCCCTATGGGGCAGACACTCCTGTGTCCCCCAAAAGGGAAAGAGACCCTGATCCAGCTGTAGGCTGAGTAAATTACTAAATAAAAAGTGATTTTATTAAATACAGACAGTAGGATTTAAGTGGTTCCAAGTAGTAACAGACAGAACAAAGTAAGTCACCAAGCAAAATAAAATAAAATAAAATGCGCAAATCTATGTCTAATCAAACTAAATACAGATAATATCACCCTCAGAGATGCTTCAGTACATTTTTCTCAGACTGGACACCTTCCAGGCCTGGGCACAATTCTTTCCCCAGGTACAGCTCTTGTTGCAGCTCAGGTGATAGCTATGGGATTCTTCATGATGGCTCCTCTCCCTCCTTTGTTCTCTTCCACCCCTTTATATATCTTTTGCATAAGGCGAGAATCCTTTGTCCCTCTGGGTTTCCACCCCCCCTCTCTGGAAAAGCACCAGGTTAAAGATGGATTCCAGTTCAGGTGACATGATCACATGTCACTGCAAGACTTCATTACTCACTTGCCAGCACACACACATATACAGGAAGACTCTGCAGACAATGGGAGTCATCAAGATTCCAAACCAACATTAATGGCCCACACTTTACATCATTACAATAGGCCCTCAGAGTTCTATTTTATATTTCTAGTTTTAGATACAAGAGTGGTACATTTACAAGTTGAGAAAACAAAGATAAAAACTAACACGCCTTGCCTGGCTGTTTACTTACAAGTTTGAAATATGAGAGACTTGTTCAGAAAGATTTGGAGAGCCTGGATTGATGTCTGGTCCCTCTCAGTCCCAAGAGCGAACAACCCCCAAAACAAAGAGCACAAACAAAAGCCTTCCCCCCACCAAGATTTGAAAGTATCTTGTCCCCTTATTGGTCCTTTGGGTCAGATGTCAGCCAGGTTACCTGAGGTTCTTAACCCTTTACAGGTAAAAGGATTTTGGAGTATCTGGCCAGGAGGGATTTTATAGTACTGTACACGGGAGGGCTGTTACCCTTCCCTTTATAGTTATGACAATTACGGATATCAGCTTCAAGAAAACAGGCTTGTAGTACGATCTGGTTAATTAATTAATATACCAGTGCTGAAGACAAAAAGCCACAAATTCTTAAAATAATTATATATTCACACACACACACACACACACACACACACACACACAAAGTGATGTATAATATAATAGAGATGGCCTGAATCACTCCCAGATTTTTAAAGGTATTTAGGTGTCAATGGGATTTAGACTCCTATATGCCTAAATCCCTTTTGAAAATGAGATTTAGGATGCTAAATCAATTAGGTGTTGCAATATTGAAGGCAGCAACACATAGTGTCTTTAAAAAGCTGGGCCTCAGTAGCTAAACTGTCTCTATAATAGACAGAAACCAATCCACAAACTCCACACTTGGGAGTTCAAAATAAAGGAGGGGCTCATCCAAACTCTCTCATCTCAACTCTGAATCTTGATAAAAATTTTGGATTTCCATGATGGGCAGAACTAAACACCACATCTGAAAACTCCAGAACCTCTGATCCTGGGAGAGACATGGTTCCAGGGGAAGGATGGGGAATAATTTAAGCTTCCAAATCCCTCATGTGGAAATTGGCCTTTTCCAGAATTGGAATTACTTGTCATTCTGAATCTGAATACCAGCACAGTTCAGATGTATTTGGATCTGGAGTTAGAGTATGGCTCCATCTCTCATAAATTACAGGACAATTTCTTTTTTTCACCTGGCTATGTTTGATAATGTATAACTCCATTACTTGGATCCTGCATGGGATTTTTGTCACTTACGTTTATTGTAAGCACAATATGAAAACACAAATGAAGACAGCCTGCAGAGAACTAGCACAGGTGGAGAGGGAACAAATTCAGCAGTCACAGCAGTATAAATGGAAGTAAAATAAGGTAAACAAAACTAGAAAAAATAATGGAAAACTGTGGTTAGAATCTGAGCCTTCCTAATGGCAGGGGGAGAAGGGGAAGATGTGACAGAATTTCCAGAAGAGTGATTAAGCAGGGTATGCTTGCTCTCTCTCTCTCTAACTATAACAACATTTATATTTCACTGAAAGGGCACACCAAGTGCCAAAACACAAAAGTTACTCTGTCATAGGTCAGGCTAATGCTCATCTACAGAGTTTGTCCCCAAGACAAGAAGTGAATATGTGGTGATGATGGGTGTTGGGTTGAAAAGAACATTTCACATAAATTAGCCTCTGTTTTGATTTTTTTTTTCCTTATGTGAATCTGTTGACCCAGGATGGAAGAATAGCTTTGATCCCCATTAAGAAAGCTGTGCTACAGAAAAATGTGGAATTGATGTTATTGTACTTGTCAAGGCTGTGAATGTTACACTTGGCAAGACTTCCCAGAAAACTTTACCTAGATGGGCCTCAGAGTAAGCAAAAAAACCTTTCAGGGAATTTGAGGTTGATGTGGTCTGTGGTGCTCTATAAAGAACAACAAGAGAAGTGAACTCTGAACACCAGAAGATAAGTATTTGCTGAATGGCAAATCAGTCTTTGCTATATCAGCGTGCATCTCTGTATGGTTTTGTTTGTTTGTTTTTTAATGCGTTGCTCAATAATTCTCATTCAGGTCTTCATCCAGCAAAGCGTGTACTTTACTTGAAGCATATGAATAGACACATTGACTTCAATGGTGCTTAAAGTTAAACATATGACTAAATAGTTTGCTGGAATGAGGTCCCAGTTGCTGTTCCTTTTGACACTCTGGCCCAGATTCTTCTCTCATTTACACTGGTGCAATCCCACTGAAATCAGGGCAATGGGTAACGTTAGTAACTTAAAAGGATTTTGTCCTCACTGCTTAGTTTTATGGAGAAATTTGTTGGACAAATTAAAGTTAATGAGGGTTTATGAGGTATATTGATTTGCATGCACTGAAGAAAATATAGAACCCTAAAAAACTTAGACAGTTGTAAAGAACATTTCTGGAAGTTCTTATATATATTCCTAACTGTCCCACAATAAATGAAGGTTAGATTTTTGAAAGCAGGGCACTGACTGCTTTCTTCTTCTAAATTCTTTCTAAGGGCTATTTAGACACAACCCTGAATATAGTGGCTGGTCACTTCAGAGACAGCTTTAGGAGGACTCCTGTCTCAGGGACCTCCTAGGTATGCAGGGTGTGTGTACAGGATACAGCATCCTTCAGGAGTGGCTTAAACACATTAGGATTGTGCAGCCAATTTTTCTGTGCACGTGGCCCATTCTGAAAGCTGATGTGGAAGGAGAGTCTAACTTTTCCCTGTCCCAATTGGGGCAATTTGCATCATTGGGGGTCTATGCAGAGAGCAGTTCCTGTACCTCCTTTAGCCTAAGGCTGTGATTGACTCAAAACCTTAACCAGGGACAGAAGGGAAGGAGGGTAACTGCATCACACCATGGACAATCCTTTCTTGGCACACAGGGGTATGTATGTGCCTGGGCATTTTTTGCATGCCCCTCCCTCTCCACAGGCAAGTGTAGATGAGTGGGAATCCATGACATGGAGTCCCCTCCCTATCAACTTTGGGGTAGATGTACCATCCAAGTCGCTGCATCCTCCAAACGCTTCTGTTTGAGCCCTTCTTCACTGTGCAATGACCTGGAACAATCTGGCTCTAAGGCTGTGAAGCAGAAAATATAAAACTGCTGGTTCTTCCTCTTATGCCCTGTATAACTTGTGCTGTATTATTATTATTATTTTGACACCACATGATTATATAATAATAAAAAAGGCAAACTCCAAATTTTGGAACATAGAATTGTTCACATCAGCATTACATCATTAGTTTATATAGTTCAGGAGTGACCAATTCTGGATATTCCAGAGATAGGCAGTCTTTGTCATGGACAAATGCTGTAGATGGGAGTTGGGAAGGAGAGCAGGATTTCTTCCTAATCTTTGTTTACTGAAGATATGCTATTTAGCATTTCGGCTGCAAAGGACAAGGGGGAGCGTTTAGCACTGCACAAAATAAAATAGTTTTACTTTTTTATTTTAAAGTAAACAATCCAGTAACTGATCGATGCACAGTAAATACCTTTTGTGTTCAAAACCATTTCCAATATCTGAGTTTTAACAAACAAATCTAGTATTCCCCATGCACATTTGTCAAATCCCCGGATAGTAGGATTTATTACAAAATGTTACCTTCGTGAAATTTCAGCTGGTGTTAATGGCTCTGAGTGATTAGCTCTGAGAAGTGCATGAAAACAAGACAAGTTTGAACAAAGTACACTATGCATTATCTTTGGCAATGGCTTTTTTATTTGCTGGATGTTGTTGTAAGGTCACACAAGGCTCAAAATAAACTCTGACTACAGGATTAAATATAACTTTTAATTGTAGTGTAGCTGATACAATATCCGAATCAGCATCCTATCTCAGGTTTATAGAAATATGCTATAAACATGCAGCGTTAACCTTCATTGATTTCAAGGACTCTGTCATTATCCCATTTTCCAGGGTGAGGTGATTTCTAATTACTCCACATTCTGGTGTTTAATTTCATCTGATAAGCTTGAAACTAATAGATAAATGGCTTTGCTTGATTCTGAGCACAAAATCATTTGCAGAAAATAGAAAAGGGAAAAAACGTATTTGGAAGTAATGCTACAGACAGTACTGAATTGCATAAATTTTACATTGAAAAGTATCTATTAAACAAGGTTCACCTACAATTTACTTGAAGTCCATAAAGACATTTGTTCAGTTTGCCCTTTTTCACTGTGTAAAAAAACAAAAAAACCCTCTAAATTGAAATGAAATGGGTGATCATTTTGTCTTTTGAACAAACATCTTCTTAATAAAATAAACTGCACTATCATGAGGTCCATCATTTTCATTGCAATGTTGAATTAAAGAGAGTCTTGTGAGTTAAAATTTTAAAAGATTATTTCACATTCTATGATAGAAATGTAAAGAGCAGTGCTTTCTTGTTTGAATTGTCATATGACTCCACAGTGAATCAGTGCTTTTGTTATACCCCTTTGAGGAAACAATAGATCTCAAACCTCATTATTATCCCCCCCCAGGCTGAAAAATTAACCCCTTTAATGATATGCTTTGTTAGCGTAAGCCAAGCATGTGCTAAGTGGTTTATGTGCAGCATGCTGACTGAGCAAAGTGCACCACGGGGTTAATAGATACCTATGCTGATTATGCTTGTGGTGAGAGGAGAGACCTTTGAATATTAGCACTCAACATTATTTAAAAACACATGCAAACTATTATTCATTGTACAATTGAACTGTACTTCTTGTTCATTCTTTTGAGGGCAAAAATTGTGGTGGTTTTTTTGTGAACTCCATTTTGCTGCACATGCATATAAAGGCTAAAATCAATAGCAGCAGGTTGATGTAAACCAAATCCATTTGATTCCTATCCACCACTGCCATTATGCAGACAGTCAAGTGTTATGTATTTAGTTCATCCAGTACTTATTAATCCCAGGCACAGCATGTCATCAGGGAAAAATTAAACCAGATGAGGTGCAATCAAGCCATTCTGGAGAGGCTGGAAAAGTCTTCCTTCCAACTGCTTCCTCCTACATCTGAGTCTTTACCCTCTCAATGCTCCACAAGCAGCTGTATGGGACACAGCTGATCCACCTCTACTTAAAGAGTCTTGAGGACTATTGATGTCATTGCTTTCCTCCTTACCATTTGGCAATGAAAGCAAATTGCAACTGAGGAGGGGGAGGGATGCTAAGTTAAAAGTAATTTTCTCTCTTGATGTAGTGTATTTGTGCTGCAGAGATCAGTCCACATAAAATGCACATTTACATGATCCCTACCTTCACTGACTTAATATGTCCCCCCACACTAAGCAAGATGTTGTCATTGACTTCTTCCCCCACCCCCTGCCCCTCCTTTGTTCTTATTGATCTCAAGATGTACTGTACGATATTGCAGAATGAAGCATCTATAGTATCATGATTTGATATGAGGTGACAGAAAAGAGAGAGCAACATAAGAAAAGATGAAACAAAGATTTTGACTTATTCATTACATATTCTGTATTTCAGGAAGTTAACATAAAAATAATGAGCCAGTCTTGCAGCAAAAACTTTCTGAGGATGCTGAAGGCTGAATTATCCATTTGTCAGTAGAAATACCTCCTTCCCAACAACATTTCCCTGCAAATGGCAACACTAGAACTATTTTATAAATCATGTTTTGTTTGTCTGTATGTTCATGTGTGATGGGGGTTTTGCTAGCTGTATATAACTGTATCTTTATGAAAACACATAAATGCCATGTTGTAATTGAATTCCCTGAGTACCTGAGGGAAATAGGTCATCATCACTGAACCAACATTCCAATGATTTTATCCTACTAAAATAAAACTTTCCAATAACAACACTGTCTGATTAGATGGGTCTCCTTTGAAAGAAATGCATGCTTCCTGGGCAACTGGAAAGAGCACACAGGGTCCACAGAGCCTTGAGTTCTGGAGATAATGGCAACCCACCTCCAGTCCCCTCTGCAAGGCCAGTAACCTTCCCCCTGAGAAAAGAGAAGCCCAGGATATATGGGGATTTTCCACCATTCCCCCCTACTGTGGGTTTATCATGGGGGGGGGGGGAAATATGAGAATCCTTAAGTGTCATTTAACACAGTTCTTGAGTAACACAAAAAAGGATTTTTCCCCAGTCACCATATAGATTTTTCTGTTGTTAGTGTGATATTCTAGCTTTGAAGCCAGACATTAGAAGGAGACATAATCATATTTACAGAGTAAAAAAAAAAAACAAAAAAACCCAAACCTGTTACTTCCCAACATCTAGCAGAATTACTACTATAGCTCATGTGGTATTGGCATGTGCTTTCAGTGTTTAAAGAGACAGCTGCCTTCCTCAGAGATTCCCATGGTATCTATATGTATGAGGCTGTTTAAAAAAAATGCCACCCACCTGGGATTTAATCTTGTGATCTTTATATGTCCAGAAGTAGCTTGTCTAACAGGTATGTAAGGTACTGGTTTAGTGTGTGGGATTATAGTCACCCTCCAGTGTCTGGCCCCAACCACCAAGAGTAAGAGACAGATATAAATTGATAGCTAATTGAACAGCTCCTTTAGCTTAGGAGTAGGTGATTGAATATTTTTGTTATTGAAAGTTCCAGAGTTGGCCACTCTATAACCCACTAGTTGGGCATGCACCTGCAATATGCTACACTCTGGTTCAAGTCCCCACACCACTGACTATTTAAATATTTATATAAAGTGGAACAGCTCCAGTAGGAGAGACTGAGAGAGTCCCACTCTACCTCATCCCAACTGAATGCCCTACCCACCAGGTTATTGGCTATTCTGGGGGGGTTGGGGGAGGGGGTGTCTGTTTGCCAGCTTTTTTCCAAAAAACAAACACACTAGATTTCAGTTTTGTCCTGATCCAGAATAGGAAAATTTTAAAATCTCAAAATATTTTACATTTTTTGCTCAGCTCATACATTATATAAGACTGATCCAACCTACTTAACTGGTTCCAAATCAAAGCTCTAAATTTAAGCACCCAAAACTCTGAGGAAGTTGGGATCTGGATCCAAACTGAACCTGATGTCCATCTCATATATATACACACTTCATATATATACACATCTTCCCCAAGAGGTGGTAGCTAGGTCAAAGGAAGAATTTTTCCATCAACTTAGCACGATCAATAAGGCGATTTAGGTCAACTTACCAACACTGTTCAGGGGTATGGATTTTTCAAACCCCTGACCAATGCAGTTAGTACACCTGGCACTGTCCACTGTCGGAAGACAGGATACTGGGCTTGATGGACCCTTGGTCTGACCCAGTATGGCCATTTTTATATTCTTAACTACCTAATGTAGGCCAAACCTAGGTGTGGCAGAAGACACCAGAGTGTGATGTGGACGGACTCCCAACAGAGAGGCTGGTGTGTGTCGGGGGGGTCCCTTCTGGGAATAGTGGGGTTTTAAGGATTATGTACAGTGGTGTGAGAAATAAACTTGGTTTGGGACTTTTGCTGGAGATTCAATTAACCGTGTTTTGGCCCCAAGGAGGGGTATTCTTTAACCAAGAGAGCCTAAAGTGGATTTACTGGGGATGCTGAAAGAGGAAATTGAAGAATGTGTGCATGCTCTACTACAGCATGCCACCAGAAGGCATTCCAGTTGGGGCTGTGCTGTGACACTAGTATTCATACTGATAAAACTGATGGATATTTGACTAGAAAGTACCATAATGTTAATGTTCACCACTGCTTATTATCATAACATGCATATGCAGTTTTAGCCTTAAGTACTACACTTAATTCTTGTAATGTGAAACCCTATATTTGATCAGGGCTAGAATTCTTAAACATGGGTTCTCATTTTGATGAGTAGCTCTTAAACATCAGGCTAAAGTCATTTCAATATTATATAATCTACATTTTAAGTCCATTTGGCATTAAGGTGGGGGTTCTTTTTCCTTGTGTAACAAAACAAAACTCTAAATCAGATTAGAATTGATAGTATTTATGGATTTAATGAAGTAAGGTAGTGCATTTCTGACTAATGCTTTGAAGAGTATTTATATAATAGAGAGTGCTGCCATCATAAATCACTCTATAGTGAATGCAACAATTTGTTATTGGAGGTCACCAAAGTCAGCAGCAAAATCAATTAAAATCAAATCACACTGCAGCTATACACATCAGAAGACTGTAGTGGAGTTAATACCCTTACAGCCTTGATCATCATCATATATAAATAAATTAAACATTAACAGTTTCTATATAGATGAAGTTACTTTACATTATACCCATTTAATATGCCTTTATGCCAGGCAACACATGTACATATTAATCTAAGAATGATTTAGGAAAGCAAATTGTGCCTCCATTGCTTGGCTAAAGAATTATTACTTGCATTGCTCTACACAGATGAGGATTTGGAAATCTGGTGAATTGCTCTCAACTTAAATAACACTTTAGTAACAAGCTCAATTCTGAACTTTTAAACACTGTTTTGTCATGTTTCATACACTTATACCTGCAGAGCAGAATTGCAGCAGTGGGTGCTGTGGAAACAATTACTGTCTCTTGCATAGCTGAGATTCAGAGATTGATAGTCCATAATTGTGTCTAATGAACAAAATCTAAAATAAAGTATTTTCCTTTCTTCGAAGGAAGTAGATTGGCAGTATAATGTGATGCCCAAAGCTGCAGGATGAGGGCTTTCTAACTTGATGTCACTTTTTAAACCAAAGGAGCAATAGTTTCTCAGAAGCGAAAACTCCTCTGGTGAATTCTGAAGGGTGGCCAGTAACCCAGGCCCAGATTCACCAATGTGGACTCACTGCACTTACACAAGGGCCCCCCATCTCAGGAAGACCCCCAATCATGAGGGGGAAACCCCCTCCCCAAGAAACCACAGGGCCAGGAAGGGGATGGAACATCGCTCGCTTTGGAGAGAGACAATGGGGTGGGGGGAGAGGAGAAGGAGCCAGGCCAGCCCCATGGGGCAAGATGAGTGAAGGGTTGACTCACTCTCCAACACCATCCCCTGGAGACATGACCTGTTCCAGACACATGGCCTCCTCCCGCCCCCCGCCCCAATTACCATACTGCACAAGACGCCAAAATTTTAATCTGGCACTGCAGTAACCTCATTCCTCTAAAGAGACAACATTTCTCCTTCTGCCATCCTCAGAACCAAGTAACCTTCATTCTATCTGGAGTTCTGCACTGTTTCTCTCCAATTTGACTTTCTTCCTTCTATGGGTCACTTCCCCTGGGAGAGTGGTGGTGGTTAAACATGGGTCCTATAAAGTAAAACTTTCAAACGGGTGGGTGGAAGGTCTTTCAACCCATATGGGCACTTCTGTTTTTTGGCATTAGTGTGTCTTATGCCTGCACAGCCTGAGGATTCCATAGGAGATATTCATAGGAAAAGAAAAAAAATCCTGTGACAGCAGAAGCAGTAGAGCTAGAAAGCCTCACCTGGCCTATTTTTAACCTACCAGGATGTCTTCTCAAAATATTGGTGACTAGCACTGAGGACTGCACACAAGCAGGCACAAGGATCCTTCTGAGCAAACAATGGTAAGAGTTGTCAGCAGCCCCAGCAATTGCAGGAAGACCTTTCAGCCTGGTCCACCAACAGGAGAAACCTCACTAATATCACTAACAATAACATTGTACTTGGGAGATGGATCAGAGTTATTCTTATCCCAGAGGAAGAATCAACAGGCCTTCTGCCTCAGATAACACCTCCAAGATCTCCAGGCATGTACAGGCACCATGGATGCTGCTATATCCCTTTGCGGGGTGCAGCTTATTCTAACACCCACTCCTCCCTCCTTTGTGGCTTAGCAATGCTGGGGGTAGAGGGGGGGGGGTAAGAAGGGGAAACAAAGCACCTGTTGTGCAGGTATGACTGGCTAATGTGGCTGCAGATCTAATGGGTCCTGGTGAGAAAATGAGTATCCTGTCCATGCTTGTGTTGCATTGAGGAATTCTCCCATAATTAAGCTGAGGAATACGGTTATGCAGGCTACATACAGCAAGTCATCTGCATGGTCCTCAGGTTTTCGATGTTTGAATCCAGAGGAAAGACAATCTGATCAAACACGTTCATACGAAGGCCTCCAGCTTCTCTAAAATGTTACTGGTGGTTTACAGCTACTTAAAGTCACACAGGCATAACTTGCCATGCTGCTGGCACAGTTATTGAAGGTAAGTCAGTGGCCACTAAATGTGCCTATGGTTGGTGCTGTATGCATTGGTCCATATGTCAGTATTAAGGTAGACCTTCCAAGCCCTCCGCTGACTAACAGAAATGGCCTCTGCTCAGGTGTCTTCCTCAGATAATGGATTCAAACTATAAAAGTGTAAATAAAGTCACTTGAGTAATTGTAATGTCAAATAGATTCACATTAGTCACTTCTGGCCATATAACTAAGGCAATTATTTAACAAGTCAGTGGTCTAAATTTAAAGAGTGCAAGCCTCAGTCAAACACACTGAATTCAAGTCATTTCCCTGGCTCTGTAGTGATAAGAATGGAAATACACAAGGTAGTAGATTACACTACTTTTTCTTATTGTTATTTCTGAGTCAATCCTCACTCATGTAACATGGACAATAAGGACACAATCCTGTCCTTATTTACACCTGGTTAACACCGTTTAGCCCTCTTCGTGTAGTAATGACACAGGCAAAAAGAAAAAAAAAAAAAAAAAAAAAAGAACAGGTTTTCACTGGGCAGTTACCCCTTTGAACATGGAAATATACTATAATGAGATGAAGCAATATAAAAGTAATATTAAATGGGGATGGGGGAAATCAAACCATTTGAGGCGTATAGACTAGATGAATTAAATATGGAAAAATAATCTTCGACCTTTATCTGATCCTGGGAGCTGCCTGTGTCCCCTTCTAAAACTGTAAATAATGTAAGCACTTAAATAAGTGACCTTATTTTCAAAACCGCTGAGGTTGCTCATCAACTGGGAAAATAAAGACCCCTTTTTTTGCCTATCAATGGGTGATAGGTGCCTATCAATGAACTGATGGCCTGATTTTTTTCAAAAGTGCTTGGAACCCTCAGATCCCCCAGAAATTTTGAAAATCATACCATTTATTTATGTGCATAAAATCAGATTTAGGTGCCTGATTTTCAGTACCCAATTTGAAAAAAAAAAGGCCTAATGTCTCTAAGACAATTAAATTGGCTACACCATTTATATCAGGGGTTCTCAAACTTTTGTACTGGTGACCCCTTTCACATAGCAAGCCTGTGAGTGAGACCCCCTTATAAATTAAAAACACTTTTTAATATATTTAACTCCATTATAGATGCTGAAAGCAAAGCGGGGTTTGGGGTGGAGGCTGACAGCTCACAACCCCAAATGTAATAACCTCACGACCCCCTGAGGGGTCCCAACCCCCAGTTTGAGAACCACTGATTTATATACTTCAGCTACTTTTTCTGGCAGTTATTATTTATGAGTAAACTCTGCTATTTCTTTTTAACTAAAGTCATGTTGAAGGTTCTGAGCAAACTGAAACTAAAATTTGCTTTTAAAAACAAGGCAATGGAGTAAAGCAGAGGCCAACTGGGACTTCACTAATGGAGTGTTCTCTCACATTAGTGCAAAATGTAACACAGACTAAACGTTAACCATTGCATGTAATATTGACAAAAAAAAAAACAGTCATTCATTCTGGATTTCACTTAACTTATGTGAAACATTCATGACTCACAGTATTTCTGCTTTTCTATGTTTTGCTGCAAAAGCCATATCTGATGATTTTGACTCTAACGTAACATTAAATTTAATGTAACTGAACTTAATTTTCTAAATGGCTATGCAGTATTTCCTGACTTAAAATTATACTTAACAAAGAATACTCAGACTGAACTTGTGTAACTCATTACATGATGCATTATTCACAATACTAAATGTATTCTCGGTTCTGTTAGTATCTAATTTTGTTTATACACTTTAACTCTAAGGAGACGCCATGGCACTCAGGATGACTAATTTTACAGATGTTTCTAGAAATTGACCTGGAGCTTAGAAAAAGTGTCATTTCAAAATTTGATAAATGAGTTATAAAGATCTGAATCTAATTTCCTCACCTTCATCTAACAGATATGTGCCAACTGCACATTTTAAAACGGAAATTTCTAAAAGAAAGGTTTCACAGTTTTTATTTTGGGCCATTTGACAGCCTCAATATTTCTTGTTTTGCAAACTTTCAAAATGGCATGTAAGGAAATGGGGTACAGATTTCCTTAACTACATCAGTGTTCTGGTAAACTGTATTATGATGGAATTAATGAAGTCTTTCAGTCCTTACCCATTGAAGGCATTGGGATTTTTTGCTGCATAAGGACTTCTGAATTTGTCAGTGAATAACTAATAAGATTGCAATCAATCTTTATTTATCATACTAATTTGGGGAGATAGTTGTGAGTTCAAGGTAGGATACATAAGGTGGGGAAGGTTAGAGGTAGTGAAGTACAAAATATTTCATTACTGAGGGAATTCTGACAAGGATTTAAAACAACCGGATTTTAAAGATAGAAATCACCACTGAAACCCAGATGATTGGGAAAAGGATAACTTTTTAAATTGACATTTTATGAAGCTGAGGCAATTTGATGTGGATTTCAAATGGGAGACTTCCTTACATATGGGATTAAGTGGCCAAAGACTTTGCCACCAGAAGCAAAGAGGATGACATGATAAGGATCATCAGTTTTTATTCTTAAAACAGGAAAGCAGAGAAAGGCAGTGGAATGTCTGGGAATACATTCAGACACATGAGGGGGACAGTTCTGAAATAGCCTTAAAGACTTGAAAATTTGTGAACAAATCCTGCAAACACCAAGTAACTGAATACCTGTGAGTATATCCAATGCTTAAGTAGTAGAGCTATGGCAAAGTATCAAAAATGACAGAACACACACACAAATTATTAATGTGGTAAAGAAAGGTAAGAAGTCAAAAGAGAAAGTGTGGTTACTGGCACACAAGTTTACAGGGTTGATGATTGCCGGACCAGTTAGAGAAGCGACTGAAGATGTTTGTCCCATTGGGGAGGGAGTTTAATGTTTTTTATAAACCATTTTTGTACAACAAATGTTTCAAAACACTTCACAAAGAAATGCAATAAAAATGGGGAATGCAGCCTAATTAATTTTCAACCAACTCTTTAGTTTCCCTTAATATATTGTATGGTCTGGCGGATCACTTTCTTACAGTAAATTGAACCAACTATTGCAAATATTCATAGTAATCACTTTTCACCTCCACTGTCCAAAAATTTCAGCTATCCTTTGACCTTCTTTGCTTCAAGAGGAGGTAAAATATTTATCTGCGGCTAGTCTAGTTCTGTAACATTAGGCGGACTAAAGCTGGCTTAGTGATCTGACTCCGTCCCATTAAAACAGAGTATATTTTACTACCACAAAAATGCCAGGTTTTCTAGAGCACTAAGTTATTTATATGACTTTACAATACTTCCTCCCCCCCTCCCCCGAAAATTTTGATAAAAGGATTGGGAAGTTGGCAGGATTAATTCAGTGATGTTTGTTATTTCTGAACAGCTAGAAATGGTTATATTTTGATTCACTTTTGATGTTGTGAGTGAGTTCTGCTTATGCTGCTAGACAGTGTCATGCTGGCCCATTCATCCACTTTGGGGTATATTACTCTTTAGTCTAAGAGTTATGCCCATGCGCAGAGAAAACAATATACACCACACAAACATTTGGATGCAAGATCTCAGAAAAAGAAGTAGTGAGACTCATTTTACGTTGATTATTTTCCCCATATTAATCTTTGATTACAAGCTATGCCATTATTGAAACTACTTTTTATGCAACAAGGAATAATGTACTCTGAACTGTACATACAAAAGACTGAATTCTGTCCTAGATAGCTGTGCACAAATATCACTGAAGCCAAAGGGAACTGTGCACCGATCAGTCAAGATCTGAATTTGTCCCTAAAGTTGAGCTTCCATTGCAAGTTTCTAATATAGTACTCCATAAAGAGACCGCTAGAATATTTCGATAAAGATAAAAATAACATTAGAATTATAGCTTCTTGTACAGTTTGAGGAATTTACACTTTTTTTTTTACTCCAGTTGAAGTCCCTTTGAAGGGGGTAGGCTCTCAAGGGGGTAGGCTCTCAAAGAATCATTTTCAATTTGAAGAATTTACTCACTCAATCTTTGTCATATATTTGTTCTGCACTCTCTTCCCCTTATGCATATCATCCCCTTTTGTTTGTGTTCTTCCACTCTCTGATCCTAAGTGAACAGCTTGTCTGCTTCCTTTCTACACTTGACCTCCACCCTTATTTCCTGTTAATCATTTCTCCCCACCAGTAAAGTGGGCTATCAAACTGACAGAGAGTAATTTAGTAAGTTTCTTTTTCCCTACAATTTAGGTTCCCACCAAAACTGACAGATGGTAGTTTAGTAAGATTCTTTTCCCCCACAAGATAGGTTCCCACCAGAGACCAATATTGGTTACCCACTCATGTCCCAATAACTAGACGAGTTGTCATTTTAAAGTTTTTTACATTCCCAAAACTACATAACCATACAGTTTGCAGCTGCTGCTATTAAATTGGACCAATGTGGCATAAGGTTACATGGTACTGCTAGCACATCAGGAAAGCCTTCTTACCAGCAGATGTTGTTTTAGGGAAAAAAAATAAATGCAAACATGCTTTAGTGGAACAAATATATACAAATGCCCATCAGATGTGATGGGGAAGCATGAAAGTAAGGGAAGGAGAGGTTATGCAGTGTGCTGACCTCTCTCTCTGCATGAGTATTTGGGGCTCTGTGAGTCTTCTGAGGACTGGGCAATTGGAGCAGGTGGGCTAAGGAAGTACTGCTCTTGGAGTAGTGCTTTCCTGGGAAATCTGCTAAATTTCCAGTGGAAAACCCCTTAATAGTTTAATTCAGCTCACAGCAGCATAAATATCTGGTCTGCATCTTTACCCACTTTTTAAAAGAGTGGGCAGTGTGCAGCCAGAAGGAAACAAACACAGCATGTCCACCAACCTGGCTTCCAGAGAGCATGTGGGCTCAAGATTGTCAGTGAAGAGTCAGGCATTCAGTAAAGGTATCATAAAATGCACAAGTCTGGGGTCAGTATTCCCACTTGACTCTTGGGTTCATTATCTGTCCTAGCCATGCAGCTATTAATCACTTCCAAGGGCAAAATGATCTGTTTGACTGCCCATGAGGTAGCATCAACATGGCATCTCTCTTCAGTTAACTTCCCTTTCTGCACTTTTTCTTCATACGATTTCCCACCCTCCAAAAAAGAGTGATTCGGGTAAAAATGGCATGGTTATGTATCCAAATAAGAAGAACCTTCTCTAACCCTACCCTGGTTCACTAAGGCCTCAATCCAGCAGAGCACTTAAGCATATACCACCTTTGCTCCCTTTAAATAGTACCCTAAGTGATTATTGAATACAGGGACAACATTCAGACTATATATTACAATTGAATGGACGGTGGCAGAAGCTGACCCTACATCTGATCCCTCAGATTTATATCTGCTAACTTTAGTGACAAAGGTTTATATTTCTTGTTACGCCTGCAGAACCAGCACAGCTAAGAGAGAAGGAGTTAGATTGTATTTGCTGCTGTGCATCATCAACAAACTTGATTACTAAGTTCCCATCAGTGACACCAGTGCACCTTGGAGAAAACTGGGCTGCACAGGTGTCACTGAAGGCATAATTTGACTTGTAGAAGCTTTATCACAGCTGATCATGCACAAGAAGGAATGATCCCAGCTTGAATTTTCACAGCTAGCAGTTAGGAAAACATTTTTTTTACCGGACGTGGAGCACATTGTATCTCAAAGATTTCTGTATCCAATCATGGAACCCCATGATACCATTTTAGAGTCACTTTTCAGGATATAGCTGCACTTTGAATATTTGTATAATGCATTGAACATATCATGCACTAGACAAATGCTAAGTATTGTTAAAACCCACCCCATTCATTTTGGATAGTTTCCAAAATTTATTCAAACCAACTGTACTGGGAGATTTTGATGGACGAAAAAAAGGCTAGGGACCACTACTGATAGTGTAATATCAATTATCATACTTGCTGCTAACAGCAGACAAACAACTATGCCTTTTTGTAGGCCTGTGCAGCAGTTTTAGCCTTAGCATGACTGAGCCAGGAAGGGTGTCTGAGCAACCACAGGAAGGGAACCTCTTACTCAGGCCTGGTCTACACTACGAGTTTAGGTCGACTTTAGCAGCGTTAAATCGAATTAAGCCTGGACACGTTCACACGACGAAGCCCTTTCTTTCGACTTAAAGGGCCCTTTTTACCGGTTTCTTTACACCACTTTCGACGAGGGGATTAGCGATAAAATCGGCCTTTGCGGGTCGGAATTGGGGTAGTGTGGATGGAATTCGACGTTATTGGCCTCCGGGAGCTATCCCACAGTGCTTCATTGTGACCGCTCTGGACAGCACTCTCAACTCAGATGCACTGACCAGGTAGACAGGAAAAGACCCGTTTGAATTTCATTTCCTGTTTGCCCAGCGTGGAGAGCACAGGTAACCACGCAGAGCTCATCAGCACAGGTAACCGTGATGAAGTCCCAGGATCGCAAAAGAGCTCCAGCATGGACCGAACGGGAGGTACGGGATCTGCTCGCCATATGGGGAGATGAATCAGTGCTAGCTGAACTCCGTAGCAGTAAAAGAAATGGCAAAGTATTAGAAAAGGTCTCCAAGGCCATGAAGGACCGAGGCCATAACAGGGACACACAGCAGTGCCGCGTGAAAATTAAGGAGCTACAGCAAGCCTACCACAAAGCCAGAGAAGCAAATGGAAGGTCCGGGGCAGAGCCGCTCCAGCGTATGGTTGAGCTGCAGGAAAGGCAGCAGGAGCAGAGACCACCACTACAGCCCCTGTGTAACCAACAGCCCTCCTCCCCAAGTTCCATAGCCTCCTCACCCAGACGCCCAAGAACACGGTGGGGGGGCCTCCGGCCACCCAGTCACTCCACCCCAGATGATTGCCCAAGCATCAGAAGGCTGGCCTTCAATAAGAGTTAAAGTTTTAAAATGCAGTTTGTCCTTTTCCATCCCTCCTCCCCCACCCATCCCAGGCTACCTTGGCAATTATCCCCCTACTTGTGTGAGGAATTAATAAAGAATGCATGAATGTGAAATAACAATGACTTTATTGCCTCTGCAAGCGGTGCTCGAAGTGGGGAGGGGAAGGTGGGGTGGTTGGTTTACAGGGAAGTAGAGTGAACTGGGTTGGGGGGGGCGGAGGGTTCATCAAGGAGAAACAAACAGAAGTTTCACACCGTAGCCTGGCCACTCACAAAACTTGTTTTCAAAGCTTCTCTGATGCGCACCGCGCCCTGCTGTACTCCTCTAACCGCCCTGGTGTCTGGCTGCGCGTAATCAGCGGCCAGGCGAGTTGCCTCAACCTCCCACCCCGCCATAAATGTCTCCCCCTTACTCTCACAGATATTGTGGAGTGCACAGCAAGCAGCAATAACAATGGGGATATTCTTTTTGCTGAGGTCTGAGCGAGTCAGTAAGCTGCGCCAGTGCGCTTTTAAACGTCCAAATGCACATTCCACCACCATTCGGCACTTGCTCAGCCTATAGTTGAACAGGTCCTGACTCCTGTCCAGGCTGCCTGTGTATGGCTTCATGAGCCATGGCATTAAGGGGTAGGCTGGGTCCCCAAGGATCACGATAGGCATTTCAACATCCCCAACGGTTACTTTCTGGTCCGGGAAGAAAGTCCCTTCCTCCAGCTTTCGAAACAGACCAGAGTGCCTGAAGACGCGAGCATCATGTACCTTTCCTGGCCATCCCACGTTGATGTTGGTGAAACGTCCCTTGTGATCCACCAGGGCTTGCAGCAGCATTGAAAAGTACCCCTTGCGGTTTACGTAGTCGGTGGCTTGGTGCTCCGGTGCCAAGATAGGGATATGGATTCCGTCTATGGCCCCACCACAGTTTGGGAATCCCATTTCAGCAAAACCATCCACTATTGCCTGCACGTTGCCCAGAGTCATACCCTGGATATCACCAGGTCTTTCATTGCCCTGGCAAATTGGATCACAGTAGCCCCCACAGTAGATTTGCCCACTCCAAATTGATTCCCGACTGACCGGTAGCTGTCTGGCGTTGCAAGTTTCCACAGGGCTATTGCCACTCGCTTCTCTACTGTGAGGGCTGCTCTCATCCTGGTATTCTGGTGCTTCAGGGCAGGGGAAAGCAAGTCACAAAGTTCCATGAAAGTGCCCTTACACATGTGAAAGTTTTGCAGCCACTGGGAATCGTCCCACACCTGCAGCACGATGTGGTCCCACCAGTCTGTGCTTGTTTCCCATGCCCAGAATCGGCGTTCCACGGCATGAACCTGCCCCAGTAACACCATGATTTCCACATTGCTGGGGCCTGTGCCTTGTGAGAGGTCTATGTCCATGTCAATTTCCTCATCACTCTCTTCGCCGCGCTGCAATTGCCTCCTCGGCTGGTCCGGGTTTCGCCTTGGCATGTCCTGGCTCTGCATATACTCCAGGACAATGCGCGTGGTGTTCATAGTGCTCATAATTGCCGCGGTGATCTGAGCGGGCTCCATGATCACAGTGCTAGCTATGGCGCCTGGTCTGAAAAAAGGCGCGAAACTAGTATCTGACGGACCAGGGAAAGGAGGGAGGGCGGGCCGAGTGACGACATGACGTACAGGTACAGGGAATTAAAATCAAGAAAGGTGGCTGTGCATCAGGGAGAAACACAAACAACTGTCACACAGAATGGTCCCCCCAAAGATTAAACTGAAAACCCTGGGTTTAGCAGGACGTTGATTTGACGGAGGGAGGGGGAAACAAATGAATACAGAGCAAATCTATTTTTTACATCTTAAGACGATGGTGCAGCGTGACTGATAGCCCTCGGCATCTTTCTGGGTGCTTGGCAGCAAATACTGGGCGCTTGGCAGTTAGTGTATTATGATGGCCTTCA
This sequence comes from Malaclemys terrapin pileata, assembly GCF_027887155.1. NCBI lineage: Eukaryota > Metazoa > Chordata > Testudines > Emydidae > Malaclemys > Malaclemys terrapin. The sequence continues at coordinate 99,557,666 of NC_071509.1, forward strand.
GGCCTATTGCACGATCTGCTGCTCAGGGAAGACTCTGCTAATGTGCGATGATCCAACTTGTAATAGGATGGTTACCAGTCGTAATACACCATCTACTGCCAAAAAGCAAAAGGCAAGGGGCTGGTGCAATGCAGCCCTATGGCTGCCAGCCCCACAGCTGCCAGCACCCAGATCGCCTATCAAGGCTACCAGTCATGCTGCACCATCTACCGCCAAAAGGCGATTAGCTGCTGCTGCTGCTGTGTAGCAATGCAGTCCCACGTCTGCCGGCACCCAGAGGACATATGGTGACGGTGAGCTGAGCTGAGCTGGCTCCATGCTTGCCGTGGTATGTTGTCTGCACAGGTAACCCAGGTAAAAAGGCGTGAATCTATTGTCTGCCGTTGCTCTGACGGAGGGGGAGGGGCCTGACGACATGTACCCAGAACCTCCCGCGACACTGTTTTGCATCATTCGGGCATTGGGATCTCAACCCAGAATTCCAATGGGCGGCGGAGACTGCGGGAACTGTGGGATAGCTACCCATAGTGCAATGCTCCGGAAGTTGACGCTAGCCTCGGTACAGTGGACGCGGTCTGCCAACTAGAGCACTTAGAGCATTTTATGTGGGGACACACACAATCGGCTGTATACAACCGATTTCTATAAAACCGGCTTCTATAAATTCGACCTAATTTCGTAGTGTAGACATACCCTCAGTCTTGACCTGCCCCTGAGCCCTTCCTGTTGAAAGTGCTAAGGTCTATTTTAGGACAAAAACAAGAAGCTTATCTATATTTACCCTCTGGGATGTGTTTGTGAGGGCCTCAAGGCATGAGGACTCTGCAAGAACACATGAAGCTAATTAGTACTCTGAAGAAACCTCGTGCTTAGCCTTTTGAAATTTCTTGCCTAACAAGTTTATTTGATTGATATTTTATTGTCTGCTAACAAGGATAAATAAGGGGGTAGAAGTTTGGGCTACTTGGATCTCTTCATGGACATATCTTAAGGTCCCCACTGGCAGCCATTGGAAGGCTGCTGCTGTAGTACTTGAGAGCCGCACCAAACTTTGGTAATTATTGACAGTTGGGGGTGTTTTACTAACCTGTTGCGGATGTGTGTAAGTGCTTGAGACTAAATAAAATATGCCCTTAAGTGAGAGCACTCTTGTATTTTACTGACTGTGCCAGCCATTTATTGGTCAGAATGCCATGTTTCCATTGATTTATTTCCTGACACCACCTCACACAGAGTGAATTTACCAAGAGTTTTGGGTTGAGAGAGCCCCAGGTAACACAACCATTGCACAAAAAGGAAGTTAGGTTCCAGTATGTATGGAGAATTCTCTCAACACTAAATCTCTGTTGTAGTATTGTTGTAATGCCCACTTTGAAAACAACAACTTATGGTTGTTGGAGTCTATTCATTTAAAAAATAAAACAAAATCTCACCTGTGCAATGGCTACATTACAGTGATCTCCCCAAAGTAAATGGCCCTGGGAAAAGTAGTAGGTCCTGTGACTTGCACATCATTTTGAACTTTTTTCAAAAAGGAAATTTAATGAAAAATACAGTTTTTTTTTCATTGTTTGGAACATATGGGATGACTCTGGAAGAGCTTAGAAGTCACATTCAGATAATTCATAAGGCTCATTTCTGCATCATCACAGAGAAAAAGTGTTTACACTCTACAGATGCACAAAAACCACCAAGAAATATGTATGAGTAAACTGAGAAATTAATTGCCTAATAACATTGTCCTTCATTCCTTCCCTTCCTGCTGTATGTTATATTCTCACATGTATGTTAAGGCTGTCCAGATTGTAAAGGGTTTGGTCCAGGGATCTATTTTTTCTGTAAACTATCTAGCACAATAGTGGATGCTAAAAATATTTCTAGCAATGTTGCCTTGAGGAAAAGTGATAAGAGGTAGGTTAGATGCCATAAGTGCAACCAGAGAAACTATTCAAGGAGGAGAAGAAAGGGAAATGAAAACTGGAACTGTTGTAAGCATAGATAAGATTAGGTTTTAGCATCTGTTTGGAGATCAAGGCTTAAAATCTTTGAAATTTCCTAATAAATTAATATCTCTCTCCAGGTAAGAAGTGTTGTGCTTTGAATATTGTAACATTTAACGATGTAAGCACGTTAGACCATTTGACATTGTGTATGAAGCAAAGGAATTAATGTGAAGTCTTAAGAGATGGATTCTGCAACTGCTTAGTACAAGAAACTTCAATTGATGTCAACTAACCCTATGCCAGGGCTCTAATGAAGGGGCTTGGGGAACTGTCCCCCTGTTGCATAAAGCAGTATCTCATCCCATAACACTACGTATGCTATTTTCCTTGCACATACTAGCACAGGGAAGTTTCAAATCCTCTATCTGCAAGTACTAGAGTTGAGTCAGTCCTTTTAAATTAAGTTCAAAAGGAGTTTAATTTGCACAGGTCCACAGGCTCTGAAATTTAACACTATTCTCATTCAGACAAGCCTGGTTTTCCTATGGTCAGATCTCATCACAAACCTATGCTTTATGCATAAGAACCAGAAGTGGGACTATGCCTCAGGTTTAATGCCTCAACAGAATCTTTAAAGAAAACAACATATTTCCTCTTTTGGATATAATTATGAGCCAAAGTATGAAATAATAATGAGACAATGTTCCAAACTGGGGGAATTAATGATGATTAAAATGTCCCTGCTTAGCAGAGTCAGGCACAACATCTAGGGGATTATTTTCCCCTTCCCTTCACCTCTCTGCCCTCCACCCCGTGGAAGAGACAGCTCACCTAGAATGTAGCAACTTTCTCAATAAAACACAAACACAAATAGTTTCTTTCGAGTTAGACTGGCCACTCCTTTGGATCACCAGGGGCAGACTTTGCCAATAAGGGGAAAAGGCAAAAGAGCACATGACTTCAGAATTAAAATTATGTAATAAATCCAGGCTCATACTCAAAATGACCCATGATTAGTAACTTAATAAAATTCCAGATACCCATATAGAGCAAAAAGGTAATATTGTTTCTATGTACAGTTTTAAGAACAATGAACCACTGCTGGTTTGAGGGTGACATTCAAATTTAATCCAAGAGTTTAAAGTTGTATGTGCTTCAAATCAAATATTTCAAACACCAATTGTTATTTTGAATGGTTTGTTAAGTGCTGGCAATGTGCTCAGTGCTGTCCAAGACAGATATCACGAGAGTGCTTCCCTGAAGTGCATACAGTCTAGCTTTAAAAGCTTTAGCCACAAAGTATGTGCTTGTCATACTGTTACACAGTAGGTACACATAAATACATAATAATAGTCCTGAAGAATCACCAGTGTAGTTTTTAATTTAAAAGTAAGTAAATAATTCACAATGAACAATTTATTCAGAGAATGTAGCCCTTATCTCTATTTGTAACTATTCCACAAAGAGTTGATTTTTATGAATTTGTTCAGTATTGGAAATTGTTCTGTGAACATTATGTGTGAGATATCAGGGGGCAGCCATGTTAGTCTGTATCCACAAAAACAACAAGAAGTCCAGTGGCACCTTAAAGACTAACAGATTTATTTGGGCATAAGCTTTTGTGGGTAAAAAACCCACTTCTTCGGATGCATGGAGTGAAAATTATAGATGCAGGCATTATTATACTGACACATGAAGAGAAGGGAGTTACTTCACAAGTAGAGAAACAGTGTTGACAGGGCCAATTCAATCAGGGTGGATGTAGTCCATTCCCAATAATTGGGAAGTGTCAATTCCAGGAGAGGTAAAGTTGCTTTTGTAGTGAGCCAAACACCACCCTATACCAGAAACCTACTGACCGCTATACTTACCTACATGCCTCCAGCTTCCATCAAGGACACATCACACGATGCACTGTCTATAGCCAAGCCCTAAAATACAACCGAATTTGCTCCAATCCCTCAGACGGAGACAAACACCTACAAACACCTACAAGCATTCTTAAAACTACATTACCCACCTGGGGAAGTGAGGAAACAGGCTGGCAGAGCGAGATGGGTACCCAGAAGTCACCTACTACAGGACAGGCCCAACAAGGAAAATAACAAAACACCACTGGCCATCACGTACAGCCCCCAGCTAAAACCTCTCCAGTGCATCATCAGCGATCTACAACCTATCCTGGAAAACGATCCCTCAGTCTCACAGACCTTGGGAGGCAGTCCAGTCCTCGCTTACAGACAGCCCCCCAACCTGAAGCAAATACTCACCAGCAGATACATACCACAGAAACACTAACCCAGGAACCAATCCCTGTAACAAACCTTGTTGCCTACTCTGTCCCCATATCTACTCTAGTGACACCATCAGAGACCCAACCACATCAGCCACACCATCAGAGATTCATTCACCTGCACATCTACTAATGTGATATATGCCATCATGTGCCAGCAATGCCCCTCTGCCATGTACATTGGCGAAACCGGACAGTCTCTATGTAAAAGAATAAATGGACACAAATTGGACATCAAGAATGGTAACATATAAATGCCAGTAGGAGAACACTTCAATCTTCCTGGACATTCTATAACAGATTTAAAAGTATCAGGGGGTAGCTGTGTTAGTCTGCTTCTACAAAAACAACAAGGAGTCTGGTGGCACCTTCAAGACTAACAGATTTATTTGGGCATAAGCTTTCGTGAGTAAAAACCTCACTTCTTCGGATGCATTTAAAAGTAGCCATACTTGAACAAAACAATTTCAGAAACAGACTCCAAAGAGAAACTGCAGAACTAAAATTCATTTGCAAGTTTAACACTATTAATTTGGGCTTGAATAGGGACTGGGAGTGGCTGGCTCACTACAAAAGCAACTTTACCTTTCCTGGAATTGACACCTCCTCGTCAATTTTTGGGAGTGAATTACATCCACCCTGATTGAATTGGCCCTGTCAACACTGTTTCTTCACTTGTGAGGTAATTCCCTTCTCTTCATGTGTCAGTATAATAATGCCTGTGTCTATAATTTTCACTCCATGCATCTAAAGAAGTGGGTTTTTTACCCACAAAAGCTTATGCCCAAATAAACCTGTTAGTCTTTAAGTGCCACCAGACTCCTTGTTGTTATTATGTGTGAGAAAATTTCAGTTTATAGGTTGCTTCCAAACTCTCTTCTCCAAGTATTCCTTTGATTGTTGGATAACGATTTGTTACATGGTATTACTTCTATTCCCTGACTGGATGATCTAACCTTTAGTAATATATTTGTTCCATAACACTGTTCTACAGCCAAAATGCTTCTGAAATAAATGTAGTCAAACTTTACTAATTCTGGGTCACTGAGAACGAAAATGATGCTTAAAATTGTTGATTGGTTCTAGTTTTCATGATATGCTATTGGGTCAGTATACACGACCCTTGACTTGGGAATGGCATAGGATAAGTGAGTTATAAAGGGAAGGGATCTCAATTTAAACCAGAAATGACTAAAATACATCTTTGACTGGATCTAGGAATAAATCTATGACTGGGTTTGGACAGTACTTGCTTTTTAGGCAAAACAATGCATGATGCAATCTGAAGCTGGTATTGCATCATACATGATATGAATTGCATCATGTTATTCCTAGAAGTCATGGATGATGCAATCATAATGAAGCTTACATCACTCTGCTGAACAAATTGCCCTATATCAGCTCTAGAAATCATACAGTGTCGTGCTCTCTAATTTGTCAGTGTTTGATTTTGCAAAGGGACACATTTCTGTTTAGCCAAAGTGAACAGAGATGCCTCGTACTTGTGTGAACAGTGCAGATAACTTCTGCTATGTTTGTGGTGAAGTGACTTTTGCATCAAAAAAGCACAGTATAACCACTATGGTTAAGAAAGCCTATCACCTTTATTTTGGCTGCAAAATTGGAGATCAGGACAAGAGGTGGGCCCCACACATATGCTGCAACACTTGTGCAACAAATCTTTGCCAGTGGTTGAACAGGAAAAGGAAATCTATGCCTTTTTCAGTGCCAATGATTTGGAGAGAGCCAACAGATCATACCAGCAATTGTTATTTCTGCATGGTGCCTCCAGTTGGGAAAGGTGTGTCGAAGAAGAAAAAGTGGACTGTGCATTATCCAAACATTCCATCAGCTATACGCCCAGTACCCCACGGAGAAGGACTGCCTGTTCCTGATGCACCAGAATCATTCTCACTTGAGTCAGATGAGGAAGAGGAAGAGGATGAAACTTCTGGTCCTGAACCATCACAGGACCCACATTTTCTCCCATCCTCCTCCTCTGAACCACTCCTCATAACACAAGGTGAACTCAATGACCTTGTCAGGGATTTGGAACTACCCAAGAGAAAGGCAGAGCTGTTGGGCTCCAGACTACAGCAGTGGAATCTCCTGGCAGGTGATGTTAGGGTTTCTATGTTCCGTGACCGTCAAAAGGATCTTGTCCCATTCTTCTTCATGGAAGGTGATCTTGTAGCCTGCAACAACATCGATGGTGTGATGGCAGCCCTCAACATCGTTCACAATCCAGATGAGTGGAGACTGTTCATTGATTCATCGAAGACGAGTCTTAGAGCTGTTTTACTGCATAATGGCAATGTTTTGCCATCAATTCCAGTTGGTCATGCAATCCATCTGAAGGAAACCTATGACAACATGAAACAACTTTTGAGGTGCATAAACTATGACCAACATCAGTGGCAGCTTTGTGGCGATTTGAAGGTTGTTGCTCTCTTGCTTGGTCTGCAGACTGGATACACAAAGTACTGCTGTTTTATCTGCGAATGGGATAGTCATGCAAGAGATACCCACTACATCAAGAAAGATTGGCCACTCCGACAGTCATTGGAGCCTGGGAGGAAATGTGTTCAGCATCCACCACTTGTTGAATCAAGGAAGATTTTGTTACCACCTTTACACATCAAGCTGGGTCTGATGAAGAACTTTGTCAAGGCCATTGACAAAACACAAGCAGCTTTCAAGTACCTCCGTGGAAAATTTCCAAGGTTAAGTGAAGGTAAGATAAAGGAAGGTGTCTTTGTTGGTCCTCAGATTCGTGAACTTCTTCGAGATGATGCATTTGACCATGCACTGAGTGGCAAGGAAAGGACGGCATTGAAAGCCTTCCAGTTAGTGGCAATAAATTTTCTCGGAAACAACAAGGCAGACAACTACAGGTTGTTGGTGGAAAACCTCCTCAAGGCATATAAAGGCCTGGGTTGCAACATGTCACTAAAGATACATTTTTTGCACTCTCATCTAGATTTTTTTCCACCCAACTGCGGAGCAGTGAGCGACGAGCACGGCGAGCGATTTCACCAGGACATTGCAACAATGGAGAAACGCTATCAGGGGAAATGGAGCCCATGAATGCTTGCAGACTATTGCTGGACAGTGACAAGAGATGCTCCATTTAATGAATACAAGGCCTGGTCTACACTAGACGTTTATGTCGAAGTTAGCGCCGTTACATCGAATTAACCCTGCACCCGTCCACACCGCGAAGGTATTTAGTTCGATATAGAGGTCTCTTTAATTCGACTTCTGTACTCCTCCCCGACAAGGGGAGTAGCGCTAAATTCGACATGGCCATGTCGAATTAGGCTAGGTGTGGATGGAAATCGATGCTAATAGCTCCGGGAGCTATCCCACAGTGCACCACTCTGTTGACGCTCTGGACAGCAGTACGAGCTCGGATGCTCTGAACAGCCACACAGGAAAAGCCCCGGGAAAATTTGAATTTGAATTCCTTTTCCTGTCTGGCCAGTTTGAATCTCATTTCCTGTCTGGACATTGTGGCAAGCTCAGCAGCACTGGCAATGATGCAGAGCTCTCCAGCAGTGATGGCCGTGCAATCTCAGAATAGAAAGAGGGCCCCAGCATGGACTGATCGGGAAGTCTTGGATCTCATCGCTGTGTGGGGTGATGAGTCCGTGCTTTCCGAGCTGCGCTCCAAGAAACGGAATGCAAAGATCTACGAGAAGATCTCTAAAGACATGTCAGAGAGAGGATACAGCCGGGATGCAACGCAGTGCCGCGTGAAAATCAAGGAGCTGAGACAAGGCTACCAGAAGACCAAAGAGGCAAACGGACGCTCCGGATCCCATCCCCAGACATCCCGTTTCTACGAGGCACTGCATTCCATCCTCGGTGCGGCCGCCACCACTACCCCACCAGTGACCGTGGACTCTGAGGATGGGATATTGTCCACGGCCGGATCCTCGGACATGTTAGCGGACGGGGAAGATGAGGAAGGAGAAGAGGTGGACGAGGCAGTCGACAGCACTCACAACGCTGGTTTCCCCGACAGCCAGGATCTCTTCATCACCCTTACAGAGATCCCCTACCAACCGTCCCCAGCCGTTACCCCGGACACAGAATCTGGGGAAGGATCAGCCAGTAAGTGTTGTAAACATCTAAACATTTATTTTTAACAGAACAGGAATATTAACAATTAAAAAAATGGGTTTCTCATGATTAGTTTGCCCTAGGCGCTTAACGGTTCAGTCATGGGCAGTGCAACTATTGAAAAAAAATCTAGCAATGTCCAGTTTTGCATGATTGTCCTGCCCAAGCCACTCTACTGTTTAGTCACTGCTACAGCAGCTAGAGTAAAATGCGGTCTATATGTCCGGGGATGGAGCAGAAATCCTCCTGTGACATCTCGAGGAAGCTCTCCTGGAGGTAATTGGAAATCCGTTGCATTAGGTTCCTGGGGAGAGCGGCCTTATTGGGTCCTCCGTAGTACGACACGTTGCCGCGCCACGAGACAAGCAAGTACTCGGGAATCATTGCTCTGCACAGCAGGGCGGCATATGGCCCTGGTCTTTGGAGGCTTTCCCGGAGCATTCTCTCTTTCTCGCTGTCAGAGATCCTCATGAGGGTGATGTCGCTCATGGTGACCTGCTTTGAATGAGGTAGGGGAATGTTAGTGTTGGGACTGCTTTACCGTTCCTTTACAGAACTGTAACCGCTGGTTTGCAGCCACGCGGTGGAGGCGGGAGAGGGGCAGCTGAAAGGGATCGTTCCCGGGGACAGCCGCGAGGGTGTGGGACAGGAGCAGAGTTCCTGCTTGCCGGATTGCTGGCAGCAGGGACCGACATTGATTTCAATGTGAAATGAGGCCATTGCTAATATTAAAGTTTTAAGCTGCCACGAGTCTACGGCTTACCATGTCTGCCTGCAACAGAAATTCCGTTGTCCTGACACGGTTCTCAAATGTGCTGTGCAAGACCCCAGGCACTGAATGCGAAGGCCGAGAATTCGACCTTGTGCTGAGTGCGCATGTGATAGGTGCTGTGCATGGTCTTGTTCACAGAGAAAGACTATGTTCTTTGTTCACAACTACATTTATCTTTCTGAGGAATTCACTCCCTTTTTCCCATTCCCACAGCCCCATCTGCGACTGTCTCACAACCTAGCCTGGCATCACACTCCCAGAGGCTAGCGAGGATTAGGCATAGGAAGAAGAGGACACGGGAGGACATGTTCTCAGAGCTTATGGCCTGCTCCCGAGCCCAGGCAGCACAGCAGACCCAGTGGCGGGAGAACTTGTCCCAAATGCAGCAAGCAAACATGGATCGGGAGGAGAGGTGGCGGCAGGAAGACCAGCAGGCGACTCAAACCCTGCTTGGACTACTGAGGGAGCAAACGGACACGCTCCGGCGCCTTGTGGATGTTCTGCAGGAACGGAGGCAGGATGACTGAGCCCCACTGCAGTCCATCTCTAACCGCCCTCCCCCGCCACCAAGTCCCATACCCCCCTCACCCAAAGTGCACAGAAGGAGAGGCGGCAGAGTCCACGCAAACTCTCACTCCACCCCTGCAGAGAGCTCTAGTAGCAGAAGGCTCTCATTCCCCAAAATTTGACAAGTTCTTTCCTTCCCGCCTGACACAAGCCCCCGTCCAAGTTTCACCTCCCAGTTCCATGTGTAGTTGATAATAAAAAATATGTTTCTGTTAACTAATGTTTCCATCATGTTCTTTTGGAGGAGGGGGGGAAAGGGGGATGGTAATTGGACAGGACAGTCACCTTTGGCAGGGTACATAGGCGGGGGCAGGTACAGCAGCAGGGCACATACACAGTGCAGTGACTAGTTGCCCTGGTCAGTCTGGGAGGTGGTTTTCATGTTCTGTAGTGGGGGGTGGGTTGCTCTGTGACTTTGTGGCGGGGGAGGGCAGTTACAGATCTTAAGCGGCGGTCCTTATGCAGGATCACAGAGCCACACAGCAGGAGATCTGTAACCGTCCTCCCCCTGCCACAAAGTCACATAGCCCCCCCATACACACAGTCCCGATCAGGAGGGGTGACAGGCTCCGTTGAAAGAACCAGCCCACCACAGCGGAGCCTGTCAATCCTTGAGTTTAGAAGCTTTCTTTGCGTCACTACACTACACCCGCTCCGCACCACAATCCGCGTCCCAGTTTTAAAAAATTCCCGCGAAAACAGTAGTAAAGAAAACGGTGTTCATTAACAAAGTAGAACTGATTTTATTTCGAAACGTGTGTTGGAAGGGGGGGAGAAGGGGGTATGTAACTGGAGAGGATAGTCAACATTAACTGGGTAAAGAAACGGGGGCAGGTTCGGCTTCTCTGTACACAAACTTTACAGTCACAGGTTACCCTGCTCACTCAGGAACCTAGCTTTCAAAGCCTCCCGGATGCACAGCGCGTCCCGCTGGTCTCTTCTAATCGCCCGGCTGTCTGGCTGTGCGTAATCAGAAGCCAGGCTATTTTCCTCAACCTCCCACCCCGCCATAAAGGTCTCCCCCTTGCTCTCACAGAGATTGTGGAGCACACAGCAAGCTGCTATAACAATGGGGATATTGGTTTCGCTGAGATCACAGCGAGTCAGCAAGCTTCTCCATCTCCCCTTGAGACGGCCAAAAGCACACTCCACCACCATTCTGCACTTGCTCAGCCGGTAGTTGAAGAGTTCTTTTTCACTGTCCAGGGCGCCAGTATAGGGCTTCATGAGCCAGGGCATTAGCGGGTAGGCTGGGTCCCCGAGGATGACTATAGGCATCTCCACATCCCCAACAGTTATTTTGTGGTCCGGGAAGTAAATACCTTGCTGCAGCCGTCTAAACAGACCAGAGTTCCTGAAAACACGAGCGTCATGAACCTTGCCCGGCCATCCGACGTAGATGTTTGTAAAACGTCCCCTGTGGTCCACCAGTGCTTGCAGCACCATGGAAAAGTAGCCCTTTCTGTTAATGTACTGGCTTGCCTGGTGGTCCGGTGCCAGGATAGGGATGTGAGTTCCATCTATGGCCCCACCGCAGTTTGGGAATCCCATCGCTGCGAAGCCATCTATGATCGCCTCCACGTTTCCCAGGGTCACTACCTTTGGCAGCAGTACATCAACGATTGCCTTGGCTACTTGCATCACAACAACCCCCACAGTAGATTTGCCCACCCCAAACTGGTTCGCGACTGACCGGTAGCTGTCTGGCGTTGCAAGCTTCCAGAGGGCTATGGCCACTCGCTTCTGGACAGTCAGGGCTACTCGCATCCGGGTGTCATTGCGCTTCAGGGCAGGGGACAGCAACTCACAAAGTTCCAGGAAAGTTCCCTTCCGCATGCGAAAGTTTCGCAGCCACTGGGATTCATCCCAGACCTGCAGCACTATGCGGTCCCACCACTCAGTGCTTGTTTCCCGTGCCCAGAATCGCCGTTCCACGGCATCAACATGACCCATTGCGACCGTGATGTCCTCGGCGCTGGGTCCCCTGCTTTCTGAGAGGTCTGTGCTACTCTCAGACTTCAGGCCATCACCGCGGTGACGTAGCCTCCTCGCCTGACTTATCTGCATCTGCCTCAGGGAAAGGTGTATGATAAGCTGCGAGGCGTTGAGAGCGGCCACAACTGCAGCGATGGTCGCAGTGTGCTCCATGCTCGCAGTGCTGTGGCGTCCGCGCTGTCACTGACTAGAAAAGTGCGCGAACTGATTTCCCGCCGGCGCTTTCAGGGAGGGAGGGCGGGAGTGATGGACGGATGACGACAGTTACCCAAAAGCACCCTGGACACCTTTTTTTTACCCAGAAGGCATTTGCGGCTCCACCCAGAATTCCAATGGGCAGCGGGGACTCCGGGAACTGTGGGATAGCTGCCCACAGTGCACAGCTTCCAATGTCGACGCTTTCCCCGTTAGTGTGGACTCACAAAGTCGAATTACTGTCCTTAGTGTGGACACACACGTTCGACTTTGCAATATCGATTCCAAAAATTCGATTTAAGTAAAATCGAACTACTCTCGTAGTGTAGACAAGGCCCAAGAGACAAGCCAAGAAGCGCCGAGTAGACACTGAATAGGACTAAACTATGCACATAATAGTTTTTTGCCTTTTGTTTCATAATACATTTTATTTATATAACCCTTTTGCTGATTTTTAAAGTGTTACATAAACAGGACAGGTGAAATATTATCATGTAAAGCAACAATAAACACATGAAAAGACCTAGATTTACAATTTATGATTAAAACTCTACTATCTACAGAATATACATAGACATAAAATGAAAAAACTTAAATATCTTAGAAACAGTAGTCAATCAGTTGTTTTAATTGTCGTATTTGAATTCAGCACATCAAAATACATAATAAATAGCACATTTTATCTCTGAAGCAGATGACTTCTCAAAAATTGTAGACCAGTGTAATTAAATGAGTCTCCCATATGGGTCCAAAATTTGCTTTTTGGTTTAACTTTAATATGAAAAAAATGCCTCTAGCACAAACATTAATAAAAAGCGAATGAAAAGAGATACAATCATACCTAAGCAAAATTATTTTAGATAGTCATCAATATGTCTGCAAGTAAATGAATTACCCTGATGACAACTAGGTGCTGCTGTGATGGGAAGTTTGGAAAGACATAACAATAGTGATATCACATATTTATGTTTTGCCTTTAATCCTGAAAGATCATAAAGCACATCAAACTATGGACTGTATAGTACAACTTCACTTATCCAAAGGCCTTGGGCAGATATCCAAATATTTCAAGTAACAGAGGTCAGATAATAAAGGGATCTAGTTCTGCAAATACCAAACCCAAGATTCAAGGGGTGAGATTCTATGTTTTTTCTGTAAGAGGTTCAGTCCAGAACTCACAGTGCAGGAGGGGAAGTGAAGGTGTTTTTAAATCATCTATGTACTTCCCCTTCTGGGCTGCTTTAAGGACCTTGGGTGCTGCATAAATTAAAGCAGCCTGGCCCTGGCTTCGGAGATCTTTACAGCACAAGGGCAAAACAGTGCAGTTTCCCCAACCTGATTATTGGAAATGGCTGAACTGTTTTAGCTGAAACTTTCAAAAATAAAAAATATAATCTCAGGAAGACACCTAGCATGGAATATTCCAGCCTGAACAGATAAAGTCTGGCAAATTTATAAACAGGCTTGGAAGGATTAGATTTTTATTCGTAAATGTGAGTAAACATCAGTTTCACCATACACAAAAACCAACAAAAAACATTTCTATAGATAATCATTGAAATTTACAGATAGGCCAAGTAAGAAAAAAAGATTATTGAGAACTAACTATATTTTGACTTAAAGATATTTACTTTGTATATTTTGATATGTGATGTTGTCAATTTGCATCTTAAAGAGAACTAAATTTAAAACTTTTTGAATCAACGTCTATTGTCATGAAATAATTGTCTGACCTCCCCATAATTTCCCACAACTGGGAAAATTAAGAAATATATATAGATATAAAAATTGAAAAAAGATTAAAAACAAACATTGATATTATCTTTCAAAATTACACACACACACAAATTTTGCCAAGTCTACTTATAAGCAACTGAAAACAGGAGCTTATAAAAAAGAATAGTTGGGCAGTCTTTACTATATGTGGCACTAACAGCTCCAACTAAAATACATAAAAAACACATATGTTCTTCAGTCAGAACACTAATACATACAACGATAAGCATATAACAGGAAACTGAAAAAAGCATGTGCCAACTATTCTCAGGTCCTATAATTTAGAAAAAAAATATGATGAAATAAAATCCTGCTTTCATTGCCCTCCTCTTCTGGTCACATTAGGGTCATTTATGTATAGTGCAATATTATGCCAAAGTGGTAAGTAATATAAAACTAAATGATGCACACAGGGCCAATTTCATCCCCAGGACAAATGGATAGAGCTACCATTAACTACGAGATTGTGATTCCTTGGCTTATAGTGGGCTGAATTTAGTCCTGTGTGTATACCCCATTTAGAGAAGGATGAAGAAATAGAAATTAAAGTGAGTTAGATGGTTTTTACCAACTACACTTCAGAACATTTCATTCAGTGTTTGAAGAAAACAATGACAGTATAGGATTTTAAGTTTAGGAACAGTAGTTATTTTAGGATTACTTCCCTTGGTGTGAAGTATTTTTGCATTACTCAGAGATAATAAAGAAATCATACCACAATAGTTCTCCAGCTTTTCCAATTTCTTAGGTGACACTGACATGTGAAAGGGTTTAATTTAGAGCCCAAACATAAGCATTATAAAAAGACAGTTCACAGTGAGGATATGTTACTGCATTCAGAGGCTGTTTGAATGCCTGCTACTTTCTTGGGAGTAGATTTATGGTAACATGATAATAGGTTTCCCTCAATGCAGCATGGTAAAGAGGTGTGTGTGAAAGTGAAAGCTCATATTCTCTTTGGAGCAAGAGCAGGACAGGATAACACCACCATACTCAAAGCCAGCAAAGAAAAGACACTCATCTGAGGCTGCTTGTTATAGTGTCATTGATAATAATATTTATATGTACTTCAAAGACCTTGGAATGATTTTCTTCCTTTTTTTGTTTTGTTAAAGATATAGTAACAAAATAGCATTTTACTGCTGGACCTTTGTATAGAAAAGATTTGATTCTTATTTTTCCGTTGCAATAAGAAAATATTTCTAAATTGAGTAGTACTTTGTACCTCTGATTGCAGCAATCTCGTTTCATTTATGTACAAGCATTTGGAGTATGAGCTGAAAAGCTCACAGAAAAAAATGTTATCTGAAGCTAGATTCTAATCTCAGTTATATCAGTGTAGAATACCAAATTCAGTGATGAATCCTGGTCAAGTACCACCTGAGGCACGTTGTACATATGCTAAGAAGAAGCAAAGCAGAATTTGGCTTCATATTTTAGGTGGAGCGTGTAGCAACAGCAATTGCTAAGGTTGAGTGACATTTTCCATTTTAAGACCCTGTATAAACTTGCTTTTAACTTTGCCAAACTTTAACCAACTAGGCTGAAATTTTTCATGGTGGGTATTTGCCTATACACATCTACCCCAATGTAATGCTGTCCTTGGGAGCCAAAAAATCTTACTGCGTTATAGGTGAAACCGCGTTATATCGAATTTGCTTTGATCCGTCAGAGTGTGCAGCCCTGCCCCTCCGGAGCACTGCTTTACCGCGTTATATCCGAATTCATGTTATATCGGATCACGTTATATCAGGGTAGAGGTGTATTGTACATAATATAGGCAAACACCCACCATGAAAAATTATGCATCCGTGCTTTGGTAGAGAGTCGTCCTGGGTCCTGAGAGGTACCTTGTGCTGTCCCAGTGAAAAATCCATCCAAATTTGGCTGAGTGTAAAGCTTCTGGGGAAAAAAATCACTCTTTGCACATGCTCAGCAAAGGCTTGCTGGAGTTTGACACAATACATTCTTAATTGTCCACAATAACACCAAGATCTCTTTTTTGAGTGGTAACAGCTAATTTAGAATCCATCATTTTGTATGTATAATTGGAATTATTCTTCCTCCTAATGTGCATTACTTTGCACTTATTAACATTGAATTTCATCCACTATTCTGTTGCCCAATCACCCAGTTTCGTGAGATCCCTTTGTAACTCTTCACAGTCAGCTTTGGAATTAACCATCTTGAGTAATTTTGTATCATCTGCAAACTTTGCTACTTTACTAGTCAGCCTTTTTCCAGATCACTTATGAATTTGTTGGACAGCACAGGTCCCAGGACAGATGTTTGGGGGACCTCGCTATTTAGCTCTTCTTACAGTGAAAGCTGACTGTGTATTTCTACCCTTTATTTTCTATCTTTTAACCACTTGCTGATCCATGAGAGGATCTTCTCTTTCATCTCATGCTTATTTTGCTTAAGACCCTTTGGTGTGAGACCAACTACACTAAAGCAGCTGGATCACCCTTGTCCATATGCTTATTTGGGGTCCCTCAAAGAATTCTAATAGGTTAGTGAGCAGGGCTGGCTCCAGCATTTCTGCCGCCCCAAGCAAAAAAAAAAAAAAAAGCTGCGGCAGTTCAGCGGCAGGTCCTTCGCTCCTAGAGGGAGTGAGGGACCTGCTGCCCCTGAATTGCCGCAGGTGCCGCCCCTCTCCCTTGGCCGCCCCAAGCACCTGCTTGTTAAGCTGGTGCCTGGAGCCGGCCCTGTTAGTGAGGCATGATTTCCTTTTACAAAAGCCATGTTGACTCTTCCCTAACATACTGTACTTATCTATCTGTCTGATAATTCTGTTCTTTACTATGGTTTCAACCAATTTGTCAGGTATTGAAGTTAGGCTTATCAGGATCACCTCTGGAGCCTTTTTTAAAAATTGATATTACATTAGCTATCTTCCAGTGATCTGTTACAGAGGTTGATTTAAGTGATATGTTAGATACCAAAGTGAATAGTTCTGCAATTTCATATTTGAGTTCCTTCAGAACAATTGGTGAATAGCATCTAGTCCTGGTGACTTATTTCTGTTTAATTTATGAATTTGTTCCTAAACCTCCTCTACTGACACCTCAGTCTGGGACAGTTCCTCAGATTTCTCACCTAAAAAACAATGGCTCTGGTGTATGAATTTCCCGCATATTTTCTGCAGCGAAGACCAATGCAAAGCATTCATTTAGCTTCTCTGCATCCTTCAAACAAAGATATGGAGATTGTCACACATAGGTAACTTGGATAGAAAAATGTGGATAATGAACTATTTCCTATATTCTCCATAAAGTCTTTAAACTAACAAACAAATGCAAATATTTCAAAGTGGTCATTTTAACTTATTGATGGGGTCATTGTTTATCCCTGTTTCTATGGTAACAGTACCACCTGACAGCTTCACATCTACCTCATCCTAAAGTGGACATAATACACTTTTAAATGATGTATGATGCATGTTTGTGTAGACAGTTGTCTAAATCGGTGGTGTCTGACACCTGCCTGCTTATTGAACCTGGTACAATTCCTTAGTATGAATAAGTTTTCATCCTAAGTTAAAGTCTGATTCTACAAGTTGCAGCACACTCAAGTCCTAATGGAATCAAAGGGTGCTCAGCACTGCACAAGATTGGGCCCATATAATTAATTTATCAGCTCTGATTTCTCACTGTTAGTGACATTTGAGACAAGAGAAGCTGAGCAAGATGGGACTCACCTTAGTAGGGATTTTCAAATCTGAAGTTGTTGGACTAAATGACAGTGATGGGGGTGCTATTGCAAGTATAGCTTTGCTGACGAAGTGTTATTGTGTAATAGCAGTAGCTGACTGCAAAAGGAAAATATCAGTGGTTACAGAGAAATGAATGAGAAAAGCTAACATTCCAGGGTATTTGGATAAGCTCTCCTTTGTAATAGTTTTAGGGGATTTTATCTTATATGTCCTGCATTTAATAAATAAGCAGAAAACTGAAAGCAACAAAAGAACTGTAGCTACAGTTACACACACCACCTTCCTCTCATAAGAACATAAGAATGGCCATACTGAGCCAGACCAAAGGTCTATCTAGCCCAGTATCCTGTTTTCCGACAGTGGCCAATGCCAGGTGCCCCAGAGGGAATGAATAGAATGGGTCATCATCAAGTGATCCAGCCCCTGTCGCCCATTCACAGCTTCTGGCAAACAGAGGCTAGGGACACCATTCCTGCCCATCCTGACTAATAGCCATTCATGGACCTATCCTCCTCACATTTCACAGACATGTGAGCACAGCTCCTTCTTCTCCATTCACTGAGCACATGCGCACATGCACTCACCCTTTCTCTTCTTTCACATTTCCTCACCCTTCAGACTCTCCTCCTTTCCTCTTATTCTCTTGTCACACTTGTCCCCTCACTTTAGTTTTAAACACACATTCTCTTTTGTTCTTCTTTCACACTCTCCTTCTCTCCTTTTCCAATTCCCCTACTATCAAACCAATTCACTGTCTCTCTCCTTTCACACACCCTTTACTCTCCTTACCTTTCTCACTCCTCTTCCATCCCCTTGCATGCTTCATCCCTCTCTTTCTCCATCCCTCTCTAGAGAAGTGGGGATTAGTAGCCCCCAGTAGAACCTGGAGTCATGTCTCAATGGAAAGGAGACTACGGGTTCTGCCTGGCATTACATCCTCCATGTGTGAACAGGTGAGGGGAGACAGAGCACTGGGCACTAGAGGGTGGAGCACTGTTGAGGGTGGAGCACGGGGTGGGGTGATGGAAAGAAAAGAGACAGATCCGTTACTGCTGCTGCTGCTGCTGCCAGATCTCTATGGCACCCTGCTACTAATTGCATCTACCATATTAGAGGCAGCAGCTTGATCTGCTCATTGCCATCTCATCTGCTGAGCCTGGGTCCAAGGCCACATTCCATGTGGTGTATGAAAATCAAGAAATCCTTATCCAAAACATTCTATAAGTTTGCCTCACCCAATCAGGATGACAGTTAAGCAGTCAGTATTTAAAAGATCATTGCCAGTATCAAGTTTAATCAGGTCAAACAATGAGTTAAAAGTAGCGTTAGATGCTGCACCTGCTTCTGCGACCCCTTGCCTCATGTCGTAGTTTCACAAACACATTTTCTTAGTTTTGCTTTCTCCCTTCTGCTGTGTGTGACCCATACAAACATAAGGAGGAAGCGAACTCACTGATAAGGGAAAGAGTAGAACTGACTAGACACAAAGTGCTCTCAAATGGCAGAAGCAATTAACCTGAAAAAAAAAATAGAATTTTTCCTCTTATCTCATTCAGGAACAGTAACTTTAGGAATTGCTTTATAACAAAAGGAAATAAAAGATGTTCAGAAAGAAGAGAGTTATTTAAGGTGGATGGTGCCCCTTTAATGTTTTGATAAAATGAAACATAAATGCTTCCTTGAAATTAAAATTGCAGGAAATGTTTCACAATTTAAAAAAATATATATGTCTATATGGCTCTTTCATCATTTTTTAATGAAGTTGCCATTTATGTTATGGTTATTTCACTTCAGGGTCACCATGTTGTCCTTAATACTTAAGCAATGCCAATATCTGAATGAGTTGGTATTGTCTTTAAAGCAACTTTCTTTCCTTGATTTATCCACCTCTTTCTGTATCCCAACAAGCAAATAACCTCATGATTTGCCCCAAAACATAAATCACCATCAATTCTTTTAACAGCAACTGTAAATGCAAAACAAAAGCCAATATGCCTAAATAACATTTATCATCAATAGATGTCCCTTGAGTAATAGTTCAAGCTACTCCTGAGCTCTCAAGCAATTGAAAGTTTCTCTTCCAAACTATTTTTCATTTGACACTGCTTTTTTGGGCTCCATGAGCACTATTATATGCCAACCACTATTGGATTTTTTTAAACCAACCAACCAAACAAGCATGTTAAGTCTGCACTGGTTTGTATTTACATGATCACAGTTAAGGTCAAATTGCCCCATTATGTAAAAATTCCTAGCCATAGCCTTCTCCGAGAATTGCAGGCTTTAGGATATACTTCCCTAGTTTATAGTGCAGTGAAATCTGATTTATGAGACTCAAGGGACCAACAAGAAGCAGTTGATTACTAAAGGTTGCCTTCTTATATTGGTGGAGTAAAATGTACTCAGTACATTTGTAGATTGTTTGAGGCAGTCTCTGAAGACATGGCGTTGCAAAATAAGTTTGGTTTGTAGTACTGATTTTGCAAAATTTCTGTTTGTGGTGAGTTATGTGCATTGACTGTGCATGGAATTCTTCATGCATTGCAAAAAAACAAACATCATCATCATCATCAAAAGATGTCCAGCTGTATAGAGTGATGGGGTTGAGTCAATTAATAAAATAATCATTACAAAAATGCAGGCAAACCAGTAAAGAGCTGCAACATTTTCTACAGTATATTAGTAGTTTAGAATCACTCTAAACATACTTTGTAATGTCCCCCCTGGAGACTATTCATGTCACCTCTGTCCTTAAATCCATGAAAGTCTATTTCTAATACACACATTGTTTTCCAGTGTTCTTCCAAGTTTCAGACCTACTGCAATCTCTTCTCTAACCCTATTTCATTACATTTTGTAAACCTCTTGCCTTCAATAACTGCAAATGAAACTCTGGCACAATGTCTCCCTCTAGGCCATAGACATTTTCCAAGTTCCCATAATTCAATGTTACAGCTGAATAAAAGACAGACTTGTTTCTCTTCCATCTGTGCAGTAAAAATAATAGATCAGCTAACATACAATACAATATACTTACTGTATAAGAAAGCATGGATACTTTCACTTACCAGCAGCTACTTAATTGTCCAGAGTTTGGAGATCTGTGTCATTTTGCAATACTTGTTGTGTTATATAAAACACCACTTCCTGTTTGGCTCTAAACCACGAGTTTCCTGTCTTCAGGGTGTAGAGCCTAGAAACACACTTGAGGTTCCAGTGGTTTTATGTTAGTACAAGAAAGCACAACATATGATAAACTTAGCCATGTAGAAATTATCTTTGGGGGAGGGGGAGGAATGCCTTTTCAATTGAATGTGTTTATGTATAGTTGCTATATGAAACTCAGTTAAACACAGCAACCACAAATACCCACTAAGACTTTCACTTTCTTATGAGAAAAACAACAAAATGGATTTATATCTCCTATCCAAACTGAATAGAATATGCATTTGACATCTTAAATTAAAATTGCATACTGGCAAATACTTTGTATACTTGATTGGTAATTCATGAGCAAATAAACCACAGGTATCTCTGTCATATTATTAGTTTCTATATCCTGGTATAGCTACAGTAACTCTAGCAACACAATGCTTCAAACATTTGCCATATACATTTGTAATTTAATACGATGCCCAGACCAACCCTAAGAAACTGCACATTACTAGTGATTTTCTTATTGTTAGCTCATGGGAATTCTGAGTCAAATGAAGGGCCTTGGATTTTCTGTACTAAGTAGAAACCTTCGATCAGAAGGGTCTTTTGATAGGTAATAATGGCACACAAAAACTTATAGCACAAGCACGCTCAGATTTCTTGTCAGTGATTGTCATGGATCTCTGAGTACACAAACACACACAGAGAAAATTTTGCCATAGTCCATCACAGATTTTCACTTGCTCTTATTCCAATAAATCACAGCTTATTCTTGCATGTAAGGACTTGTTAAAAGGGAAATGCTCTTCCACGATAATGGTATAGAAACACCCCCTCTGATTTTACTCTGTTCTGGAAAGTGACAATTCATCACAATGAATATTTATCAGTATTCTTTCATAGATGACACTTTTTTTTCTTTACATTCTTGTGCTGCCAGAACTCATTTTGTCCTCTGACAAATATTTTTAGTTCCTTGAGAGAGGGTAAGACCCATCTTTTTGTCTTCCTCTTTTTTGCAAGTATCTTGATGCAGAAAGATAGACTTGTGTTGTCTGGGTTTGATGTCTGAGATTGATTGTGCCTAAAGCCAGTCATCTACAAAGCCCTTTTAAAATATCAAGATAAAGTGTGTTAATATAACATGCTGCTTTCTATGAAAGATTTTGGTTCTTATGGAGTCTGTAGAAAGTCTAAACTATTGTGTCGCAGAATTTCTGTAGTGTAGATTTATTTATTTTATTTGTGTTTTCAAAATATGGATTTGATTTCTAACCTAAGAGAGATATGTAGACAGGACTTCTGATTGTAGAAGTATTTTATGTAAAGATATGTAATAACAATTAACATACAGAATGGCCACTCAAGTAGTTGATGGAAGAAATTCTATTGCCACTGAGATTGGATTCTATTGCCACTGAAATAGGTCAGTATAACGTTTACCTTCACGTTTGTCAGTTCAGACATCTTTAGCCTTTCCTTTCTGCCAGTACATGCCTGTGATGTGCTTCAGTTACTATCAGCATCGAGCTAGTTAAATACTAAGGGATGTCTCATTAATAAGGAAGTGAGGTCCTCAGAGGAATCCACAGCTAGAGGATAGACCTGAGATGAGACACCATGGAGAGTAGACCAGTGATGTGACTGGGAACACAGTCTGTTTCCTTCACTAGCATAAACACTGAGACCTAGCTAGTGGGACTGGTCCCCGACTCTGAACTGATGTGAAACTGTTAATGAAGGCAAGTTGTATAGTCCTAGAACCGGTTCTGGTGTCTAGATTCAGCCCATCCCTAGGAAGGGCTCCAGTAGAATTCCTGCCAAACTTCAAAGCTGACCTCCGCTTGATATCAAAGGAGAATCCTGGAGTGCAAGTTCCACCTACTGTATCAGTAGAAGTGAGTGAAATCCTGTCTCTGTGTCTCATCCTATGAAAAATAAGAAAAAAATAGGACAAACCCATGGGTAATGTCCCTGACCATCGCACTGAAAAAGATTTTTATACTACACAGCCCTCTCCTGACTTTCCTACAGTTATATGACTTGGGCAACTAAAGATGTGCTTTTACTTTTCAGTAAAAGAAGATTAGAGTACACATTTGTGAATGAGATATGTTTTGGGAGGCCCAGGCTTTCCATGAGAAACTATGTTGCTTGGTCAGTTGCATACACCTGGTAATCTTTTAGAAAGACCAATATCAGTTAATGTTATCATCTGCACTTATTCACCTACAGTCACTTACATTCATAAGAACTTGCAGTTTTGCCAGAGAAGAAGGGGGACCTTCCAAGTTATAAAGATTTTGTAATGGCCGCTTTGTATTTTAAGAAAGATTTAAGAAAGATTTTGGACCTGTTCAGATTTTGGAACTCTTCCCTCATAGATGCTGATGTTGCTAAGAAAAGCTGTCCACAAAATTATACATGCCACCTCCAGTATGTATTGAATATGTGGTTATTACTCAGGAAGCCAATCATGTATTTTGATAATACGTAGTATTGGGTATGTGCATATAGTCACCGAGCCTCCTTTGTAAACTTCATACTGATTATCTGATAATTCTTGAATCTATTCTGACGCAAGATGCTCATGAGAAAGTTTGTGGCTGGGATAAACTATGAACAAAACTGCTCATACTGCTGCTGCAACATGTATGTAATAAATTGTACTAAAGCACATCTTTGCTTCTTACCAGTGAAATGTGCTTTGCAAGAAATCCCTTCTGCTCAGTCCATGGTGTAAGATAAGCATATTTGAGGAGTTATTTGCTGTATGGTGGCCATGGCTGTAGTATAGGCAGCAGGAATCTAAAATACTATTTATTTAAAATGTTATTTTTGTACAAAGTAGATGTATTTTGTAGGGATGGATAAAATGATCCAAAGTAAGATTCAGCTAAACTTGAACCAGACTTGAAAATTCCCTTCATTCTCTCTTCCCAGCTTGGATTTTTGGGAGAAAGGGAACTGGTGTCTCTCCAACATAACCATTGTTTCCTCCTCCCTTCCAGCCATGACCCTCCAACTGTAAGCGCCACTATTCCATTCCATATAGCCTTCCTCTAAAATTCTCCACCCCTAACCTTCCTTTGACCCTTTCAGTTTTAAAGGCCGCATCATGGAAATCTCTCTCCTGGGCCATTTTTGGCACTGAAAAAATATCATACTTATTATGGGGCATGCACTGCACTCTGGGTATGTGAGAACTTGAAAAAAAAATCATGTGTGGCTTCAATCTGCTCCACATAAGAAAAAAGAAAACGGGTCATGAAAAATAACTTCAGTTATCATTCATTTGTTTTCAGGTTTCTTGTATACTTTGAGTATAAGAGAGGAGATGGAGAGGGCCCAGAGAATGAAAAGCCTCAGGTTTTCTTGTAGTTAAAACTTAGAGAAGCCAACTTCTGAGTGATTGTCAAATACCTTGCTGTAGTTAGGTCTGAGGTATTATAATACAACATAAGATGGACACAATGCTGTTTGTCGCAGGGAAGAGAGGCAGAAAGGAAAAGTAGGTTATAAAAATATAAAAGAAAGGGGAAAATAAAATAATATTTAAACTCCTGGAGAATTCCTAGCAATATATCCTAACTTTTCTAGAAAGGGATCCCTGCAAATTCATTCACCACAACAGAGATTTTAATTCTCACAGCTTGTTTATAAGCAACCTTTCTTTTTTCATACAGTAGAAAGCTTCACACTTGACAGCAGCAACAAAGAAACATGGAAGGCAATATAACTGCTAAAGGGAAATTTCGTATTTAACTCTAGGGTTCTCAGTACATACCTCAAAGTAAACATTAGAGGCCTTGAGACAGATTCTCTGAGTTTCTACTTGGTACAGCAGAGATAGGCAGCCTTCAGATGGTGACTGCATCAGATGGTGACTAAGGGAGTCACAATTTAATCCCTGTTTCCCACGTATTCCAAGGTGGCAGTAAGTGTGCCAGTCCTATACCTGCTGCAGATTGTTTCCCCCTCGACACCAGTTCAACCCTGCTGGCTAGTGCATTGAGAGGCAGAGTCACAGCTTCACCCACTATTTGCCTCTGCCCACTTTTTTGTCACCCACCTCTGTGACTGCTGTCTGTGCAGGAAAGCAATGGCATGTCTATTCCCTCCAAAATTAGAAAAAAAGAGTTTTAAAGTACTTGTGAATTTTACAGGCACGCTATATCAGGCAAATCAATTTGATTTTCTTGAGAAGTGTCCAGATTGATTTTTTTTTCTTTAAAACAAAACATACTATCGAATTGGTAACATTTGCTCAGCAAAGTTCTGTGCTAACTTACACCCCATCACTCACATTGACTTAATAATATCCTGAGAAGTCCAATGGAAGTGTTAGGTCCAAAGTGCTTCTAAACTGTTTGTAATGTAAGTTACAGAGATGGGGTGCTTTTTTTTTAGATTTCTGTAACTATGAACTTACTTCCATGTTGTGAACCTCAGAGCCCTGCCCTTCCTGCTGGAGAAAACACAGACCAGCTGATGGCTAGATTCACAGAGGACATAGATTCAGTCTATATTGAAGGAGTTCCACTATGTATAAACATCTAAATAGTCATTGGGCCAGAGGGAGAATGACTTGATAGCCAGTGGTTAGGGCATTCATCTGGAATGTGGGGGGCCTACCTAGTTTGAACATCGCTCTGGGGCTTAGGTGTGAGATAGGCCCTGGGCATCAGGATGGAGGTGGCTGTGTGCCTAGATTACTTCATCTGCTGAAACTTAGGCACCTAGGGACTCTATGCATGTCCAGGGTTAGTGGCACCTAAATAGGAGTTTTGAGGATCTAAATTTTGGACTTAGGAGCCTAACATGACAGTTTGTGCCTAAATCCCTTTGTGGATTTAACTCTGGGCTCACTGCTGATACAATCATCCCCCTTCAGAGAAGAAAATCTACCTGACTCCCCAGAATCATTGAGCAATCTCAAGCAACTAACACTACTGACCCATTTCCAACTTCCCTTTCTTAGGGAAGTTCATTCAAAGGCACAGTGGAAGATAGGTTGAAATTCCATGTAGGGCTCTGTAGGAATCCTGCTGACAGGTCTGCCTGGGAGAGACACTGAAGACTGCTTATAATACAAACAATATCTCCCAGTCTTTCTGGCTCTGCCTTCGTGGACTGACCTGGAGTCCAACAGGAGTTTCAGGCAGTGTGCGGTTCACTGAAGAATATGGATTAGGGTCTGAGGCTCTGACCACACCCTCTAGCCAACAAATAACTCCCCATGGAGTCAGGGCTGTGAAAGTAGTGGCACAAACTCGTTAATCTATTCTGTCACTGGGATAGGTTAACAGTGCTCCATACACTTCTTTTCTCCACAAAGGCACCTGTGTAACACAATGAAGGATTTAACTAATGGGAGGGTAAATGTAATTTTTAACAAATAACTAGGCTCTTCTACAGTCCAGACTTATAACACAAGGAAAACCTCACAGTAGATTTGACAGACAGCACATTCCATTGATATCTGAGGGCTTATTATATGAACAAACTTTCAGTAACATGTCAACCACCACCTTACAAGTATATGACAGCACATTAATCATGTATTCTACAATAAAAAGAGCCACAAAATTCATTCATTTAAATCTTTGCATAATTTTTATTTTTGTTGTTCAGCAAATACCAAGAAGAGAGCTAATTTTCTCTATATAGACTATTGGTTAATATTATGTTTATTATTTTTTTCTAATCAATAGAAAAGTTTAAAGAGAAAAGGGGGTATCTTGGTTTACAACACACATAATATTGAACAGCAAACTTGAAGTTCTGTTGTCAACTTTTTAGCTGGTGGTTTATTAACACCTTAAAAGGTGAGCTAATTGGAAATTTTTATTTTATGTATTTATTTATTTTACAGGCCTTATCAGTTTTGCAGCTGCAGAAAAGCAGTACATAAACAAAAATGAAAGATAGCGTTATCCAATACATATATATGTTAGGCATAATATACATCACATGAATGGGTATTATGTACACAGTATTAATACAAGTGTTGGGAAATTATGCTAACTTAATTTATTATGCTCTCCCTACATGTGAGGTATCCCACAACACTTTGCAAAGCTGTAGTCAGCTTTGGCATTAGAAAATAGGAAACTTGTCAAAACAAAGATTCATGAATATTTTGAACCAAGCACAGAGACGGAGTACTTTCATGGCTCACCAATGCTTGCAATGTAGTATTCAAAACAAGATATGGGTAAGTAGAGGGAGATACCTTCATGGACCAGTATCTGGAATATTAATATCCAAAAGGAAGATCAGAGGTATGTAAGAAAAGGTAAAGAACAAGTTAAGGAACTGGGACAAACTGCTGAGGTGGGTTTCAGTGATGTATAGAAAGTTTTGTAACTTGTAAAATCATACTATAAATACTGCTAGCTGAAATGCATATCTTTGAAGCACAACTTCTGTGTAAGGTGAACAGCCAGCGAGAATTTGTTTCCTGGAAGTATGTATGTATGTCTCCTTTTTTGTTTTGTAGTGTTTCATCTTTAGATAAATTTGGATATTTTCTGTTATTTGCTCTTTTGAAAGTTTTAAAGAAAGAACTGCAAGTATAGTCAAATGATTGCCTCCACCTTGGAGTCCATAACAGATTGGAAGGGAAGAGACAGGGAATCAGCAATATGAGTATTGGAATGTTGGGTCCCTTCATTGCGTTATGTGCATCTTTTAAAAATAGTTACTCTTCCTCCATCACCTCTAGGCTCAATTCTTTCTTGTATCTGAGCTCTGCCCAATGCAGTGAGAGGGGACACTATCAAGGAACAAGTTACAATTACCATCTGGCATATATGTGATCTGGCATCAGTTGAAGAAGCCTAGGGATATCTCTGTCTTATTCCACTGCAGTAAATTCCCTTAGTTCCATGAAGCCACTAATCTGTTCCAAAACTGCACGATCCAGGTGGCACTTGGTTCAGGTAATTGCCTCCACCAGATTTATGCCAATGAAGAGTTCTCTTCCAAAAGTAGAATTTTCCACAGGCCAATTATGGCCAGAATCTGCGTCCCTTTGAACTGAGCAACAGAGGGTCCTGTTGCTTTTTACAGATTCAGACTAACACGGCTACCCCTCTGACCTTTGAACTGAGTGGCTCAAGGTGGCTGAATCATACCAGAGAATCTGGCCTCCTATCTTTTTCTTAGTACAGACAAATAAGAAAACAGAGTATGAACCCCTAGGAACCTTCCTTTTCTATTTTCAATCCACTAAACATGCATTAAATCATAACTAAGTATGACACTGGCCCATGGGTCAAATTCAGAAGCCCATATGTACATATGTGTAAGGGAGAGGATGTGTGCTATGAATTAGTAAAACCATGCACAACTAAATCAGAGTTTGAATAAGAGTAGGGGGAATTGATCTCAGAATCAGTACACTGATGGGTCAGAAGACTCCAAGTTACACCAGCTTAACTTAGATACATGTGATCATATGAAGAGGTAAATTAAACTTAACTAGGGTTGCCCTATTAAAAAGGTAGTCTGGAAACGTTCATTTCATTGAGGCCACTGGAACAGCTGTTCACTAACAATAATACTGTCTTCAGCTCTTTAAATATTTCTTTGAAGGTTGCAGATTGTACATCCTAACATCTGTGTGTAGCTACTAGAACTGCTAAATCTCTTGTCAGTTATTAAGATTTCTCATGGGGCACATTAATATAATGAATTGTTGCTGAGAACAGACCTTGTCCATTTTTCCTGACACTAATGTTATTACAAGGAAGAAGCAATCCAAATGTAATAAAGGGTGATATTTTATCAACAGAAAATGTTAACAACATTGTCAAGGTATTTGTTGTAATTTTTGTTTTTTTGTGTTTTGTTTTAATTGCAGTGTCTTATGATAATTCTTTGAAAGTTTGAAACATAAATCAGTTTCTTTAATGGTATTTCTTATTATGCAGGTTATGATAATTTGTCAAAGGAAGTTTGACCCTGAACAGAATGTTGAGCAAATATTTCATATGTGGTCAAACACAAATATATTAAAATGTCTACAAAGAAAATTTAGCACAAATTATGCAATAGTAACCTTCCTAAAAGGATAGGCTCTGAGTCCTCATAGGCACATCACATAGAAACTTTTAAAAAGAAAAAGAAAAATCATCAGTAGTAAGCCCTGACTGGCATTCCTACTTTACTCATCATGACCCTGATGCTGAACCCATTCAATTCAAAGGAATTTTTGCCATCACCATCAGGAAAGTGCAGAATCAATTCCTTTGACTGTTTCCCATCCTCCTGAAAGGCTACCGAGTTGCTCAATAGCATTCTTCCAGCTAGCATTCTGCACAAGATAGACTCATAGACTTTAAGGTCAAAAGGGATCATCATGAACATCTAGTCTAACCTCCTGCATATTGCAGGCCACAAAACTTCAGCCACCCACTCCCAAAATAGACCCATAACCTCTGGCTGAGTTACTGAAGTCCTCTAATCATGGATTAAAGACATCAAATTACAGCGAATTCACCCTTTACACTAGTTTAAACTGCAAGTGATCCATGCCCCATGCTGCAGAGGAAGGAGAAAAACCATCAGGGTCTCTACCAATCTGACCCTGGGGGGAAATTTCTTCCCAACCCCAAATATGGTTATCAATTAGACCCTGAACATGTGGATAAGACTCACCAGCCAGACACCAGGGAATGAATTCTCTGTAGTAACTCAAGCCCTCCCCATCTAGTGTCCCATCTCCAGCTGTTGGAGACTGTAGCTACTGGCAGTCGCTAATGGGCCACATGCTACCATAGGTAATCACATCATAACATTGCCTCCATAAACTTATAAAGCTCAGTTTTGAAGCCAGTTAGGTTTCTGCCCCCACTGCTTCCCTTGGAAGGCTGTTCCAAAACTTTACTCCTCTGATGGTTAGAAACCTTCACCTAATTTTCAGCCTAAACTTGTTGGTGGCCAGTTTATATCCATTTGTTCTTGTGTTCACATTGTTCCTTTCCCTCCCTGGTATTTATCTCTCTGATGTATTTATAGAGAGCAATCATATCTCCCCTCAACCTTCTTTTGGCTAGGCTAAACAAGCAAGCTGTTTGAATCGCCTCTCATTTGGTAGGTTTTCCATTCCTCGGATTCATCCTAGTAGCCCTTCTCTGCACCTGTTCCAGTTTGAATTAATCTTTCTTAAACATGGAAGACAAGAATTGCACAAAGTATTCCAGATGAGGTCTTGTACAATGGTACTAACACTTCGTTGTCGCTACTGGAAATACCTTGCCTGATGCATCCTAGAACTGCATTAGCCTTTTTCATGGATGCAAAAATTATTATTGTTAGTCCCTAAATGCACAACCTTGCACTTTACACTATTAAATTTCATCCTATTTCTATTAGTCCAGTTTACAAGGCCATCCAGATTTTCTTGAATGATCTTCCAGTCCTCCGCAGTACTAGAAATACCTCCGAACTTTGTGTCATCCACAACTTTTATTTGCACACTCTCACCTTTTGTCAGTAATAAAAATGTTAAATAAGACTGGTCCCAAAACTGATCCCTAAGGAACTCCAAGATGGAGCTGTGTATTGCAAATATTTAAAGGTAAAATCCTGCTGCTGTTAAAAACAAAGGCAAAATTCCCATTGACTTCAATAGGGCCAGAATCTCACCCTTACAGTTTATCTGAACCAAACAGAATGACTGAATATTTTGATTCACTGCAGACTAAGGACCTGATGCTGGCAGGCATCTAGGCACACGCTTTACTTTAAGCATGTGAGTCGTCCATTGATGTCACAACCTTGAAATTAGGCATGTGCTTGAGAGTTTGGCTGAATCAAAGCCGTAAACATCCAGCTGTGTCATCTTTACTCATGATGATTGCAATCAGTTTTCTCGCAGAGTAAGGCATCACTCAGTGTGAATGAATTATGGTGGCAGAATCAGACCCTTATTAATCAACCAACCACTTATTAACCATTTTTTGAAAAGGTTGAACACATTATCTCTATGATGGAACAGGGGCTAACAAACATTGACAAGCCACCGAACTCATTTATTTCAATGAGTTTTAAAGTTTGGATCAATTAAAATTTTCTTTAAAAAAATAAAAATATGTCCCTTGCTATGCTTCCTTTGTGATACATATGTCTGCTTTGAAAAGTGGGCCTCATATGCTATTCACCAAATTCTACTGTAGGTGACCCTGGTTTCCATCTGATAAGAAAAGCTGTTTGTTAGTCTGCAGTACAAATGCTTTTAATTTTAGAGCACAGACAAAAATAAAATTAAATGTGAACAGACTGATGTTTCCCCTTCAGCTTTCTCCTTCCTTACTTTTAAAGAAGAGTCAGTTGCAATGCTGGGATGTGAGGTCTTAAGCAGTAGTAAGGAGAACCACAGATGAACAAACTGAAGGAGCACAGGCCAAGTCTGAAGTAAACATTTTAAAGAGTGATCCTAAAACTAAATTGTTTAAAAAAGGTCCATTGGGATAATCTCTATAAGGTAGATGCAACAGAAGGAAAAAGGCAAGAGGCAGTTAACAAGCAGAGAATGCACCAGGAGGGTGGGAATAAGCAATTGACATTTAGAGCATTTCTTACCAGTCACCTCTAGGGATGTTCTATGTGAGCCCATTGAGACTTGGAGACTCTGTTGGAGACGGAACTTAGTAGGAGTTCACAAAAAGGAAAAGGGAAGTCATCCAGGTCAAAATTTCCAGATCTGCTGGCCTAAAGTTAGTCTCATAAATCCATATTTAGGCTTTTTAGCATGTGTTCTGATTTTCAGAGGTTCTGAGCTCCCACAGCAGATATCTGAGGTGCCTCAGTCAGTCCCAGGATTTAGGTGAAAGGTGGAGAATAGAAGTGGTATAAAGCCACCTTTGCCACACACAGCTCAGTTGGACCCAAGGATCGGGCCTCTTATACATTTGTGGAACCCATGCATTTTAGTGCTTAGACCACACAGGGAGATTTATGAGTGTGTTCCCAACTCTATACTGCCGGACCTGGTCCTTTAGCTCAAGTAGTAGAAGCTCCTGCTTTTTTAAATCTTGACATCCTGGGTTAAATCTCTGCAGACACCTGACCAGCACTGTTGTTATATTTGTATCCAATATTCACAGAGGGTTGGAAAAGAGCTTCAATTTTCTCATCTTTTCTTTTGCTACTATTTCCCTTTTGACTCCAATCTCTCATTTTACATAAGGCTCAAATTCCCATGTATTATTTTCTATTGTCTCTGTAGCACCTAGTCCTACATTGACTGCGTAAGCTGCTCTCTTATCTCAATGACATACAGGAAGGGCTCATTCCAAATAAGCTAATTCAGCAAAGCATAGGAACTATGAATTAGTGTAAGTAGCAGCAAGTATAGAAAAAGATACTGTAAGGAATATCCATTAACATGCTCTACCAAGAGATAGTCTTTTGACTGTGAGAAAATTTTGCCCTACCATTTTGTAGCTGAAAATGTGGTAGATGTGACCCAATTTCTGTACAGACTTTTCAGTGATTTACAGTAAGAATCTCTTTAGCTTTGTAAGATCCTGCTTTACAAGTTCCTGCAAGTCCCTGGAAGATATCCACAGATATTTAGCACACTGTAGCTGATAGTAAAATGTGGGGCTGGGAAAAGTGGGGATTACTAGGCAGAAATGTATACGTTTTGTGTGGTTGAACTGTGCCCCCGCAATTTTAGCTTACTGGAAGTTGGATGCCATATTGCAATGCTGGCAGTTTGCCTGCCACAAGCTCAAGAGAAACTTTCAATACTTTTGTCTTGATTAATACTTAATTTTCATAGCCTCAAAATTCAGGATAATTTCATTTTTTTAGCCAGGCACCATGCCAGTTGAAGGAGACTGATTTATTTCTTTTATTTCTCTCTCTTTTTTCTTGTGCAAAATGCAAAGAATTCTGAACAGCAGAGATAATCATTGTACATTTGTATGTTAATGTTACCAGGTAATCATCTTGAAAGACTGAATATGATTAACACCTTGAATCATAAACTAGAGAAAATGTACAACACTTGACAGATAGTGAAATATCTAATACAATGTGAAAACATCTGGCCAGGAAATTGTTTTCCAAACACTGAAAATTATAAGCAATTATCAAGTATTTTACCTGACTACACTCATAACTCTATTTTAGTGACACTTCAACTGATATTATCCTTCATTTTTCAGCACTCTGATTTCTGGATAATCACCCTGTGTCTGTGATTTAAGCTCTTTCATCTTCTTCTTTTATGTGCATAGCAAATATTTCCATGGTGTGCTTTAAGGGGGCAATCAAGGCTGAAGATAAAATAATGCCCGATTGTCACAAGTGAAAGGAAGAGCTTAATTTGGCAATTCTCATCAGCTAAGTTGCTGAGAGGAAATTCAGGTGCCCTAAAATCAACTTCTGCTAAACAGCTCACTCTCAGAAGGAAAACCACATATGTCAATCATGCAGTGCTCATTTAGTATTATTTTAAGGAGACCTTTACCGTGTGTGTCACTTAAAAGCATGTGGCAACTTACCAAAACATGTAATGTGTTAGTGCATCAGATTCCAGATCAGGTCATTTTTATATATAATGATATAGGACTCAAACCCTGCAAACCCTTACTCACAAAAGCAAAGCAGTACTCACATTAGCAAGAGGTTTGAAGGAAGTAGCCCAAATCCTTCCACACCCTTCTGCCTCCAAACATGGGCACACATGCACAGTGCCACATTTTATGCAGATTTATTCTCTTTTCGTTTAATGTTCTCCTCTCCCCTAGCAAAAGAAAACAAAACAACCAGACAAAAACAGCTAGAGACCATCAGTTTTACTTTAAGGAATTTAAAGGCAATCGTCATGAGGAATGAGTTTTGTGACTGGTGAAGCAATTCACTCCATAAATCCAGAGCTTATTTGTGATTTGCTAACTGGAATGTGATTGTGACTATAATGGGTTATTTTGTGGTAATAACAACCTTTTTCCGGTACCTAGCAGCAGCCACTAAGTAGAAACTGCCTTTTTGTCTCATTGATTGATTTCCAGTCACCCCAGGACACCCCATCGGACCGGCATGTTGAATGGCTGTTTCCTCTCCTTTTGAAGTACAGATCTCCTCTGAGATGTGACTATGAAAAAATGACATAATATCCCTTAACATATAAGACCAGCAAAGGCCTGATCCTGATGTCCTTACTCAGCTTCATCACGGAAGGAATGAAACTGAAGTCATCGTCACTGCAAGAAGAGAGCAAAGAGGAAGAAAACTCTGCAAGGAATGCCTACTATATTGTCCTTTTGGAAGGGAGTTGGCCAAGGTCCTGTTTGTCCCAATTCCCCCTCTAATGCCCTGCCAACGTAGTGTGCTGTGGAGTCTCACAAAGTCTGTAGGTCCCCCATGCTTCATAAAGATCTAGGGCCATCCCTGTGGAGGTCCTCGTGCTTCTACACAGTATCTGAAGCTGCAGTCTGCTCCCCTTATACCTCCCCCTTGCTCTATTTGAGCAGTGATGCCAGGAACATCCCTTGTTTGGCTATTTCTGGGACACTCATGCCTGGAGTATTGTGTATTGGAAAAGGTAATAGAGCCCCAGCTTGTATTATCTTTTCCATTTAATCTTTTTGGGACTAGTGGGATGGGTAAACATTCCTAATCTAGTATTGTCTGGTTATATCGAAAGAAGAGCAGGAGACATTTGACATGGTTTTAATCAGGCTGCAACTTTATTTTTAGATGTCTGGGACTACCTGGCAGATAAAAGTGTACAGTGCAGGTTCATGTTCATTTCATAATTACCCAGGGGATGTTCCACCAGATCCTCCTCTTTTTCCATCCAGGTTTCCCCAACCAATCCATTGCTGGGCCCTTACCATCACCGCCCCCCCCCCACACCTTATAGTAGGGCTATAAGACAGGGAGGGTTGCCTCCCTGCTGTATCAATCATCGGAACCCCAACTCCCTCTCCCCATTCTATTCCTTTAACCAGCACCGCCTTTTTAGAGTCTTTTTCCAAGACATTTATCAGGTCACTGTATACCTTCCTATGAAGTACCTGCACTGAACATCCTACTCACACTTATATAATGAGTTGCAACATACAGCCCACTGTCCTTCATGCCATGCATGAAAAGAGCTCTTCTTGAATTCCCTATGGGGAAGTCGAAAACCCCTCAACTTTACCTAGACCAATCTGATGGTAAGGGAAAAAGTCCTTCCCAGCCCCCCTAAACAAGGAGCAGCTATCGCAATGCCCATAGCAAGTCTTGACCAAAACTGGTATTTCACTACCTAAAGGGAAGGGAGGGTGGGTACTGCCTCAGTCTGCTCCATATGAAAGGGGGCTTCACACACAGGGTTCCCCTTTTAAACCTTTCCACCCATCCAGTTCCCAGAGGATGAGTCAGTGTCACCATGCTGGCCCCTTGTCCCCTTTTGCAGCAGTTTTCCTCTCTCCCTCACTCACTCCCCACCAGCCATGCTACTGTTCCCTTCATTCGGCCAGACAAACTCCCCCCTGCTTAAAGGTGTGGGATAGTCATAATATTACAAAAATATTAGAGATAGAAAACAGAATTGCCATACCCCAGGAAATTCTGACAACCTGAAATTTGTTTTCATCTTGAAAAAGGACAAAGAGTCAAAATATAAATATTTCATGGAACAAAATATGTGAAATATTTTGATTTGAAATAAAATGTTTAGATGTTTCTAGGAATGTCAAAACATTAGAATGTAAATATTTAGTATGTAAAATGTTATATTAAAGTAATCTAATTAATATATGTCAAAACAAAATTGGAAAGCTGAAATAATATGAGAAATCAAAACAAAATACTCAATTTTGCTTGGCATTCTTTTGCAAATTGCCATCAAAATTTAGTGGAAAAAACAAAGTCCTGTGAAACATTTGATTTCAACAGAACATATTCCATCAATTTTTTTCCAACCAGTTCTACAAAATATTTAAAACAATTCATCTCCTGCTGTGACATCTGCATATCTCATGAAAACTACTTCCTTCTGTCCTGGATCCACCAGATCTCAGTCCACTTTTACCTTAAGGATGGTTTATCTTTACATTCTTTATTTTAAGAGATGAAGAAAGGGTCTAACAAATCTTTAATCAGAAGGTGAATCTGCTCTGGCATATCACACTGCGTGATATTTACCGAGGTACAGAGGGACAGCACAATGTCTTCTGCCCCACTTAAGTCTTGTACTGCAGCTGGGCAACCTGGCCATTGGTGCCATATTAAGGGTCCCTATGCCTAGCTCTACTAGAAGCCAAGTTGAAAGACATCAATTGGGTGGACCATGGAAGAGGCCAAGAATCTACGTCGGGGTAGGCAACCTATGGCATGCATGCCAAAGGCAGCACACAAGCTGATTTTCAGTGGCTCCAGGGCCACCCGGGGGGTGGGGGGGTGGGGGCAAGTGGGGCAATTTGCCCCAGGCCCCATATAGAATTCTATAGTATTGCAACTTTTTTTTATGGAAGGGGCCCCCGAAATTGCTTTGCCCCGGGCCCCCTGAATCCTCTGGACAGCCCTGAGTGGCACTCACATTGCCCGGGTCCTGGCCAGTGGTCTGGGGGGCTCTGCATTTTAATTTAATTTTAAATGAAGCTTCTTAAACATTTTTAAAACCTTATTCACTTTACATACAACAATAGTTTAGTTATATATTATAGACTTATAGAAAGAGACTTTCTAAAAACGTTAAAATGTATTACTGGCACGCGAAACCTTAAATTAGAGTGAATAAATGAAGACTCAGCACATCACTTCTGAAAGGTTGCCGACCCTTGATCTACATTTATACAAACTCAGTGGATCTATCATTCTGACAAAGGCTGTGAAGGGGCTGCAGCTGCTGCTCGGTCACTGTAAGAGTGGACAGGGGGAGTATACTGCAACTCAGCCCTCTTCCCCTCCACCACCCATACAGATATCATTTAGGCTAGTGCTTCTCAAAGCTGGTCCGCCGCTTGTTCAGAGAAAACCCCTGGCAGTCCGGGCCAGTTTGTTTACCTGCTGCATCCGCATGTTCGGCCGATCGTAGCTCCCACTGGCTGCGGTTTGCCGCTCCAGAGCAATGGGGGCTGCGGGAAGGGCAGCCAGCACATCCCTCGGCCTGCACCACTTCCCGCAGCCCCCAGTGGGAGCCGCGATCATCCGAACCTGCAGACACGGCAGGTAAACAAACCAGCCTGGACCGACAGGGGCTTTCCCTGAACAAGCGGCGGCCCGACTTTGAGAAGTACTGATTTAGGCTATAAATGAGTAAAGTGAACCTAATCCAATGTAAGCCCTGCCCTAGACTTATCTCCAGAGCTTTCTTTAAATAATAATGAGTGAACTTTTTGCCTGTCAAATCCAGTTGCAGAGTCACAGAGGTCAGACAAGGCCTGATATATCCCTGCAGCTATGAAAATAACCACAAAAGGAGACACCAGGTGTGGGAATGCTCCTGAGCAGACTGTGTCTTTTATGGATAGTTTAACATCTTGTTCAGTATAGAAAAGAAGAAGAGGACCAAGTATGGTTTACCTATAAGTAAGATAGTGATTGGAAGAAGAACTCAGTCTTGGCAGCCTTATGATGCCTATATTGCTTTGTTAAGGGTACCTAAGGGTACAGCTATATTTGAGCTGGGAGGTGTGATTCCCAGCTCACGTAGATGTATCCCCACTAGCAATGCTTCAGCTAGCACAACCCTCCCCCCCCAAAACAACCAAACCCTGAATACAATTGCACGTGACCCCTGGGTGTGTGCTTGGGCAGCTACTCTGAGTTGTTTCC
Source organism: Malaclemys terrapin pileata (assembly GCF_027887155.1). Classification (NCBI taxonomy): domain Eukaryota; kingdom Metazoa; phylum Chordata; order Testudines; family Emydidae; genus Malaclemys; species Malaclemys terrapin. The sequence continues at coordinate 99,594,991 of NC_071509.1, forward strand.
CAAGCTGCCACGGGCACACTGCTATTTTTATGTGCTAGCTGGAACAGAACTAGTGCAGGTATGTACATGTGAGCTGGGCATCACACCTCTCACTCAAATATAGATGCACCCTAAGATCTCAAGGGGTAAATCCAGCAAGGTGCTGAGCACTCTGGCCCTGAACACTTAATTTTAAGCTCATGAACATTCTCATTGAGGACAATTTATCCACGGGAGCAGTCTCAGTTGGACTATTCAGATACTTAAAATTACTTATATGTTTAAAATATTTTGTTGAACTGTGACCAGAGTGCTCATCCTATTGCAGAACTGAACTGTAAAGAAATAAGTTTTGTGTTGTGTAACTTTCATGATGTGGAAATTCCACATTTAGAGACAAAGGTTAAAAACAAAATTAGAAACAGGGTTTCTTATTGGAATATTCTATACAGTTCTTCAAATCAAATGAGGAATAGGGCTTGATGCAGAAAAAACTGTTCATATGTTTGAAACATTACTTTAAAGTAGAGTCATTTTTTACTTTATTCATTTTATTTTTCATTTATCTATGGCTGTTTAGTTGAGTTCCCAAATTAATAGTTAAATTTGCACAGGAGGAGGCTGTTGAACTGAGCTAACAAATTAACAGTTTTATCTGCAGAGAAAGAAGTGTTAATTGACCTCATTAATATTTACAAGGAAGAAGGGTAGTTTTAAATTCAAAATGTGAATGAAGATGAACTACTTTAAGGGTCTGGCCTGCTCCTACCTTAAGCGATATTGTCAATGAGAACCAACAAGGATGAACTTCAGAATAGGGAACTAACTAGGTGTGTCTGCTTATGAATATTCAAGTTAAACAAAGAACAGAAAGAAAGTAACTGCAAAAGAAATGGTTGGTGATATTTGAAGAAGTGAAATGCTTTTAAAAGCTTGAATCTACATATAATTGTTTGTGCTCACAAACCAGTTTCGTTAAGTGTCTAAGTAATTTCAGTTGTATCTGTGCATAACTGCAAGCACACAATTGCATCCACAATTTCTGCCTACAAGAATTTAAAATATCAGTTCCATAGTATACATTAGAAGTTTAAGACAACATTTTCTATCCTAATTAACCCAATAATTACACAAGACAAATATGAATTCTATTGGTCAACAATATACCTTTAGCATAGGTGGTCCACACAGTGTTCCCTACTGGGTAGAGCACTAGACTGGAACTCAGAAGACCTGGATTCTACTTTGCCTCTCAGTTTCTCCATCTGGAAAATGAGGACAATGATACTTACCTCCTTTGCAAAGTGCTTTGAGATTTATGGATGAAAAAGCAGTATGTATAAATATTTTATTTAGGCTCTAAAGCCCAGATCCTCAAAAATATTTGGAATTCTAACTTCCATTGAAATTGATGGATGTGAGGAGCTGAAATACTTTTGAGAATTTGGGTCTTAGAGACTTTAAGCAAAGGAAGTGGGACAAGGAGACAGTGATGGCATAGCTGAAAATGTAACCAGCTAGGGGACACATAAATGCATGGGAATCAATTCAGATGTACTTCAGACCTGTTCTGGTTCTATATTCCTCAAGCTTCTGCTCCTGAATATAGGTAGCTATAAACTATATGTTATTTTGCTGCTGTTCACTTCTATGATTATTATAGATTACAGATGTGTTGAAAATATCCAACAAAAGTGAAGACACTTCTCACACTGAATCCTTTCCCTCCTCTCCACTGCAGTTCTGGCTGAGAGCCCTGTAAAATTGACGGCAGGACATTAGCTGTGTGATGCTGTCTCAATTTCCTACTTCATAGCACTAGATTACTGCATTTTGAGAATTCAAAGAAAACATGATCCAAAGCATGGAGTGCCTCCACAAAAGTTTTGACTCCAAGTTCTTTTCTAATATTGATAAAACAAACTGACAGGTAAAATACACCCTATTGATGCTGGGATGACTCAATTGGAAAACATCTTGCCTAGATTTGAGAATAAAAGTTAATAAATCCATAGCCACCAGAATGGATGATTGAGGACAAGGTTGGGATATGGAATTCGAGGCAGGGTGGGAAAGTAGAAAATATTCACATTGGATATTTTCTGTACTGGCCTATATTGTTAACCCTGTTAGATTTTTCCATATGATCAGGACAATGGGGAGTGCATGCTGCACATGTTTGAAAGGTGGCAGACCTGTTGCTGTAATATAGATTTCAGTACCTTCTTCCTCAAACCCAGGCTTGTACCTTTAAGGCACAATCTAGTCATAAGCACGCAGAGTCACCTTCATCAGTGCATTGAGTCCTGCATAGGGATAAAGGAGGCATTTGCTCTTCCTCTATTCAAGGGATGTGTGTATGTGTATGTGTGTGTGTGTGTGTGTGTGTGGGGGGGTTAAACCACGACACAGGTTAGTGTACCCCTGTTGAAATAGCCCTGATGCTAGGGCACACCGAGTCCAGGTGTGTCCTAGTTGAACCGCGTCCCGACACCCCACAATCTATGTCCATTCTTCCCCCAGCTTTTTCTGAAATAGCAATATGTATAAATATTTTATTTAGGCTCTAAAGCCCAGATCCTCAAAAATATTTGGAATTCTAACTTCCATTGAAATTGAATTTTTTCCCCCATCAAAAATGCTCAACATTTTCCAGCCAGCTTTAGTTGTCATAATTCTGGAAATCCATGTCCAAATCACTAGAAATTTTATACACAAATTCTACTTTGGCCCCAACAATTCTACTCTTGAAGTTGAATATAACTTTCTTGTTCCTTTATAAGTTTTAGATGGAGTGCCAGATGAGACTTATAATGGAAATTCAGTTGCAATATTAACTATGATGTGCCAATTCTATTTAATAAAAAATAAAATTGTAAGATTATTTTCCCCTTTCTTTAATACTGCCTTCTGACTTGGATGAAAATGACATATTGGTTATTGGCTCCTTTGCATACAACCAATACTCAGAGGTTGGTACTCATGTACCAGAGCTTGAAGAGGTTTCTCTTTGGGGTGATAGGGTATTTGTAGGAGCATTGGAAAGCTCTGATCATAATTATGTGGGGAAAGTTATAGACCTCCACCTTTTCTACATTAACTTCTGGGCACTATTTTATCATAATCTTTGCATCTTTTTCTTTGTCACATTCCTCTGATGTCTTATGACAATTAGAAGGATAATTTTATGCTATGCCATAAACAAAACAATAGTGTAATTGTTCCTTTTTGCCTGATTAGCTATGTAAGGATAGTGGTAGATGGTCATAGTTTTATCTTTGGCTTACAAAAGGGATAGATATGTGTAATGAAAATGAGACCTCCCAGTGATATGAAGGAGTTAATCCCCTCTCTATATTTTATGATGGACATTTTTCCACTCTGTCACAAGAATTACTAACAGTTATCACACTGTAATTGTCTATGTTGAATTTAACCTGATGGAGGAATTATAATCCCATGCAGTGGACCTTTTTTCTCAATGTCTTTTTGCCTAGACCTAATGTAATCACCCAGACCACACAGGAATATTTCAGTGGGTGTCAAGTTTATTAGAATGTGTATATGTAAAATGTAGGAAGATTTACTTTTTATTGAAGGGGCATAATTGGATTTGCATAACATTTTCCATGTACAAATATCTTTATATGAATTAGGATAATATTTTTTTCCACTGTGTAGCCCTTAGATTTATTTTTTAATGATGATTTCCTTTAAAATTCTGTTTCTGTTGAGGAATAATACATGTCTAGTCACTAATGACCTGTACCTAGTAGATAAAGTTTCTTGTTCCTTAGGTTTTTAATTCATAGATTTTAAGATCAGAAGAGGCCCTTATGATCATCTAGTTTGACCTCTGTTTATTACAGAAGTAATAAGTGAGATCTTTAAAAGGATTTCAACTTACTATCTTTGTAACACTATTTACAAGCAGGCTGCCCAATGATTTTCACAAAAACTACAGGAATACACAGATTTTTTAAGAGTTACAAGACAGATCTCCCTTTATCCTCTGAATTCAGTAAAAAACTGATTTAAATCACAAGGAAAAAACAACAAAACAACCAATCATAATATGAAGCAAAGGATACAAAAAGTTAAAATCAAGTCTTACATTCATACAATATTTCTTAAATATTAAGTGTAATGCTATAGATGTTCCAATTGCATACAAACAATTCAGAACTTTTCTGATCTTAGTTACACTCGTGTAGAACCAAATCAAATTAATTGAAGAGTACAAATAGTATGATACGGACAATATAAATACCTACCGAACTAAGATTACTTCAGTAGGGTTACTCTGGTGTAAATAAGATCAGAATATGGTCCTTTATTTTTACATCTCCTCTAGCAATCTTTATTTGTACTACTGTGGTGAAAAGCCAGCAAATAGCCATACAAGTCCAAATTTAATCCTGATATAGGCAGGCACAACACTTGAATTTGGCCCATGGTACTCTGCATATTGAATAAAATGGTCCCAGGTGTTATGACTGATGATAGCTATTCCAGAACAAGTAAGGCTGAGCAGAGGTGATGCACTCTAATCAGAGTATTATTTTGTAATCTAATACACCTCTACCACGAATTCGGATATAATGCGGTAAAGCAGTGCTCCGGGGAGGCGGGGCTGTGCGCTCCGGCAGATCAAAGCACGTTCGATACAATGCGGTTTCACCTATAACAAGGTAAGATTTTTTGGCTCCCGAGGACAGCATTATATCGGGGTACAGGTGTACTGAAAACTCAAACTGTGTATTAGTGGAGCAGGATGAAACTTGAGTCTGGAGTGGAATTCTTCAGAAAACAGTTCATATGAATTACTACATTACATAGAACCTTTCATTGTAATGTTCTCAATTTAAAAAGTTCATTTTCATATATACAGACTCTCAAATTACTATCTCATCGTCAATCAGCTACTTTGCCAGATCTCTTTACAATTTTAATCCTAAAACACCTGAGTGGTATGAAGAAATGACTTAAAAAACAAAACAAAACAAAAACAAACCCAGATTTGCCCTGCTAAAAAAAAATCAAATCAAATTTATATTAGTCAAACTGGGATTAGCCTTGGTCATAGTGTAAACCGCACAGCACTTGCCCGATTGGCATTGGTGCTGAGTATTCACAGCTGACAGTGACTTTTCCAAAACATTGGCTACATTGTATTATACAAATGATTCAAAATGAGAAAGAAAGATACTATTTAGACTTCTATTGGTTATGTTGCTACTGAAAACTACTGAAAAACAAGCCTTAGGCACTAGTAATGAGGAGGAAAGCAAACCTTAACATTCTTTTCTTTTTCAGTACCATATAGTCAAAGTTAACACTATTTATATGGTTTATGATGACAGTTTCTGCCAGTGAGGTACACTCTAACTTGTTTTGACCTGCAATATCGGCTGCATGGTTTTGTAGTGTTTGAGAAGTTCCAGAATATATGTGGGCGATCACATGTATATACGAGCAGACTAATGCAGCATATTTCAGCAAACCAAAAGCTTCATTTCCTATGTTTCTGTATGTCTTCAAAGATAAAACAAACACATTCAGCTTTGTAGTCAGCTTAGTGTGATGGCTTCAGACTACAGGAAGTGAAAGGAAAAAAAATATCACCACAATCAGCACTAACTGTGGTTATCACAACACTGAGTTTTTCAAAACACATCCTTGAAAAATCTTTATCTAATTACCTGCTAGATGAAGGATAAGAAGAATCAAATTGTTTTGACATGCACAATAAAATGGGCTTTATGAGGTCAAGAAATATAACCTCAAAAAAACTCTATATAAAGAGTGAGTTGTCTTTCCATGCAAAATCCTCTAGAATTATTCATTGAAATCTACTATGCTCTTCAGACCCACAAAATGCCTGGGATTTACTTATCTGAAAGACCACTTTTGTCCCTGCTCCATACCGTTACAGTGAGAGTAGGTTACCTTTGCATGTGGTAAGAGGAATTTAAAAGGAGGGGGGCCAGGGACCATTAGGTACCTATTCTATCCCTTCTGTTGCCATAACCATAGAGGGAAGGGAGGGACAGTGGATGAACAAGGAGGACACAGAACTCAGTCTCTGTAAGTCATAATGCAAAGCATTTCAAAATTAGATGAGTTGTTATGAATGTTCCTTTTAAATATAAAAATACGATCAACTTGGTCTCAATACAGGCCTCATACTGGCTGGCTGTTTGGGGTGAATTTCACCCTTTGAAAATATTTATGCATCTGCTTGTGAAAAATGTTTGTGAATCCCCAGTGTTTCATTAATTTTCCATGGCTGATTATTCAGTTGAAGAACAAAGTGTAGTTCTGGTATGGAATTTCACTATTTACCATTTGATATTCTATTTAAAACATTTCCATCAGGAAGCAGAAACAACAGAATGTGAGTCGGGTAATGTTTCTGCTTCTGATTGACTATTCGCTTTGTGTTGTCTCATTCAAAGTGAATAACTTGTGAACCATCCACAGTATAAAAGCTATTAATCCAAACCCAGTTATGATTACTTATATTTAGAGAAAATCAGGATTAGTTAACGAACAATTCTCTAATCAAAAAGGGGTTAAACTAATAACAAATAATTTGCAATGAACAGTTCAATCACTAATCCAGCATTACTCCAGTGTTTACTGAGAGCAGAATTTTCTCCAAACAATTGAACTGGCTCTAAAATCATTAGCATATTAACTAAGGTGTTATTCATTCATACAGAATCTAAATTCTAATATTCTTTTGCTTACTTCATCCTAATTCTAGATCATGCCAGTTTACAAATCTAAGTGAAACTTGCATGACATTTTTATCACCAATTTCAATCAAAAATGTTACTACATTATATTATACAAGTGATGTAAATAGAGAAAAAATAGTTTTCCATAGACACGTTTTAATATATTATCTGTAAAATACAGATGTTAACAATTCTTTTTGCTTAGGATCAAATTATTATATATTAATGACTATTTTGAAATATTAAGCTAATTTCCATTTGAAACGCTTCTCACTGAACAAAATCCAAACCTCACTGAAGTCAATGGGAGTCATTGGACTTTGGACCTGGCCCATTTTGCATTGTTTCCTTTACATAGGTTTTCTACAGTTGCTTCTTGTTTGTAATCACTTTGAGTCAACAGAAGCAGTCTTACCCTTTCTCTATACTCTAGAGGATTTGTTGATAGGCAGAGGTGCTGTACTGTTAAGCTAGAGTCCCTATATACACCAGCTTCAACATAATTTCAGGTTCTTATCATTATAACCTATAGGTAAGGTTCGCCTTCTCTTCCTGTCTTAAACTGCTTTGTAGAGTTTTCATTGTTCAGCTATATTTTCCCAGAGGTTGCTGCATTTCAATGAAGGACAAAGTTATCCCGATATGTGAAGTGCTTTGGGATCCTTCTGGATGAAAAATGTTAATTATATATGAAATAATAATCAAGGCTTACGGTCACTGACACATTGACTGAGTATTAACTACACAAAAGTACTCCAAGTAGTTAAAAAAAAAATCTTTGTTCGCCCTTATGTGTTGCTGTCTGGAATCTAGATAGCATGTAAGGTGATTAGCTACTGAACTGCTAATATTGGGTCTCCTGTAGAAGACCAATAGGGAAGCAGAAACATTGCAAGTGAATTGACACCTTCAATGTGCAAGATTCTTGGATATGTTTTTCAAATATTGATACCATTTTGAATCAAATACAAATACAAACTAAATTTTTAATCAAGGCTATTAATGTATTATTGACATGTGGTACCAATACTTGACATAGGACAAATGAATTGGACTCATTCTCAACTTTCCTAACCCTGTACGTTTCTTTTCCGTCCTCCCCACTTTTTGCCAAAAATTTTAGGGAATCCATTTTTAATTGCAATCTTGTAAATATCCACTAAAGATCTAAGGAGGAAAGAAAAAGTGTAGCCACATATATATGCACAGCAGAAATGTAAATATATGTGGTAGAAATGTTTCCATTGAGGGCAGGGCCGGGTCCAGCATTTCTGAAGCCCCAAGCAAAAAACCACCCCCCCCACAAAAAAAGCCGCGATCGTGATCGGCGGCAGCAATTGGGAAAAAAAAAATGCCGTGATCGGCAGCGGCAGTTCAGCGGCAGGTCCTTCACTCCTAGAGGGAGTGAGGGACCTGCCACCCCTGAATTGCCGCAGGTGCCGCCCCTCTCCCTTGGTCGCCCCAAGCACCTGCTAGTTAAGCTGGTGCCTGGAGCCGGCCCTGATTGTGTGTCATCTTGTAAGGCACAAGGATATTAATTTAAATATGTAAAACGTATTTCTCTGTAATAGGAAAGTTGAGCAGAAACTCAAAATATGACCCCCAAAATGTGTTTTAATCACCCTTATATTATGCTGATGGGGTCTAAGAAATGCTACTTTTCAATTTAAAATAAATCCAACTACTGCTAATGTGTGTGGTGGGCAATTTGCAATTATGATCCTCATTATGAGATTCCTCCATGAAATGAGAGGTGTATTATAATTTAAATAGAGTTGTAGATCTGTTTGATTTTAATTTGTGACCTAGGGGTCAGTAGTTATTGGGTGTAATAACCCTGCAGTAATGTGACTCTTCAAGGCACATTTGTAAAATGAAAAATCATAACTAGTTGTAGGAAGTATAATTTTTTGCCTTTGCCATTCAGAAATACACCTATATCAGTCTTCATTTTATAGACTTAAAACTCCAGCAGTTAAAACATGTTTTTGCTAGAAAAGTTATGAAGTTACCAGTAGCACCTGATTTATTGTCGCAGTTTATAAATGCTCATTGCTTTCAGTATGCAGCAATATTCCAATTCTATTTTTTTTAAAACTGCACATTGTTATTTTGCCAATAGTTATAACCTTGGTGCACGATCAACAGGTCTGCTTTTCACAATTTGTCATTACTGCTTCCTTTCTGAATTCCAAGTCCCCCCAGTTTGGATGACTGGTTAAAAATAGCATGGATGCTCAAAATCCAGGTACACCTTCTAATTAGAATGAAATTAAAAAAAAAAATACACACACATATAACTGGCACAAATCAAAGATAAAACCTGAAAGAAACACAGATTATTGATCTTTTCCACCCAAGCTTTAATTAATTGTGCTGAGCTGTCATAACTATTAACAAGGAAACACTTAGAGAAAAAATCTACGTTGAGATGTTTCCATAGAACTCCCAGTCATGATTTTTTTTTTGGGGGGGGGGGGGGGGGAGATAAAGGCATTGCCAGTTGCATTCATCTGAGGACAGAATTTTATCCTTAGTTAAAGCAATAGTAGCTCACTAGCAGCAACCTTTTACATTCTCATATGATTAGAAGGTTTCTTCTCTTAGGGTTTTATTTGTTGGACTAGATCCTCAGTGCCACTAAATCGCCTTGGCACTAAGTGGACAGCTGAGGATTCCTCTAACATCAAGGAATCCTCAGATGGCTTAGAGATAATTACATGGTCTCTAGTCTATGCCATACCACCATGCTGTTCCGACATAGAAGTCTTGGGATATGGCCAGAGCGTACTCTACTCTTGAGATGCTTGTCAGCATAAGGGACCATGGGGGGGCTCCACAAACTTACAACAGCCCTGCATCTGCTTGAATTTATACCAATACTAGGATGACCTAGTCCTGTGGGTTGCTTTTAAGTTTGGGAGGAGGGGACAGGTGGAAAAGTGGCAGAAAGCAATCTTTGCTCTCCTTCAGGTTCAGTAGGCATTCTGCTAGAACACTTAAAGATTTGGCCTATTGTGTGGAAGGACACTTTTATATTTAAAAAATACATTATTTAACCAGAGATGAAACAGAGGAGATATTTGTGTAAACTCTTTGATGTGCAAATGATGATCATCTCAGATGCTATTTATACTCCAGAAAAAACAAACAAACAAACAAACAAACAAAAAAACACAACACTTTTTCTGTGGAGCTTAAATTCCAAAAATATGGAACCATCTGTGACTGGGTGCCTGGATGGTCCGTACTGAAAATGTCACACTCAGAGCAGACTGCAAAAAATAGGGCAGACAATCCTCAAAATTGGTGGTTTATTCTATAATCAGATTAATCAAACCAGTAACAAAATAGCTTCTGCAGTACAACACTGGTTAACCTTAAGTCAAACAGTCCCCATTAGGGCAATAAGCATAACAATTGGTATTCTAGCTGCGGAGAGAGGTCTTGGCATGTTACTGGATTAACAAAATTTCCTCCTTACAACTTAAGCCCAGTTTTTCGAAAGTGAAATAAATGGGAGCTGAAGTCAATGGGTGATCAGCTGCTATGAAAATTAGGCCTTAGTTGACAGAAATTGCACCCTTAAAAATTCAGATAGCCAACTAGATCATAGAATCATAGACTTTAAGGTCAGAAGGGAGCATTATGATCGTCTAGTCTGACCTCCTGCACAACACAGGCCACAGAATCTCACCCACCCACTCCTGTATCAAACCCCTAACCTATGTCTGAGCTATTGAAATCCTCAAATCATGGTTTAACGACTTCAAGGTGCAGAGAATCCTCCAGCAAGTGACCCGTGCCCCATGCTGCAGTGGAAGGCAAAAAAAACCCAGGGCCTGCGCCAATCTGCCCTGGAGGAAAATTCCTTCCCGATCAGCTATAGTGATCGGCTAAACCCTGAGCATGTGGGCAAGACTCACCAGCCAGACACCCAGAAAATAATTCTCTGTAGTAACTCAGATCCCACCCCATCTAACATCCCATCACAGGCCATTGGGCATATTTACCGCTAATAGTTAAAGACCAATTAATTGCCAAAATTAGGCTTTCCCATCATACCATCCCCTCCATAAACTTATCAAGCTTAGTCTTGAAGCCAGATATGTCTTTTGCCCCCACCGCTCCCCTTGGAAGGCTGTTCCAGAACTTCACTCCTCTGATGGTTAGAAACTTTCATCTAATTTCAAGTCTAAACTTCCTGATGGCCAGTTTATATCTATTTGTTCTTGTGTCCACATTGGTACTGAGCTTAAATAATTCCTCTCCCTCCCTAGTATTTATTCCTCTGATATATTTATAGAGAGCAATTATATCTCCCCTCAGTCTTCTTTTGGTTAGGCTAAAGAAGCCAAGCTCTTTCAGTCTCCTTTCTTAAGACAGGTTTTCCGTTCCTCAGATCATCCTAGCAGCCCTTCAATGTTCCAGTTTGAATTCATCCTTCTTAAACATGGGAGACCAGAACTGCACACAGTATTCCAGATGCGGTCTCACCTGTGCCTTGAATAACGGTACTAACAAATCCTTACCTACTGGAAAAACCTCACCTGATGCATCCCAAGATCGCATTAGCTTTTTTCATGGCCATATCACATTGGCGGCTCATAGTCATCCTGGGATCAACCAATACTCCAAGGTCCTTCTCCTCCTCTGTTACTTCCAATTGATGCCTCCCCAGCTTATAACAAAAAATCTTGTTATTAATCCCTAAATGCATGATCTTGCACTTTTCACTATTAAATTTCATCCTATTACTATTATTCCAGTTTACAAATTCATCCAGATCTTCCTGTATGATATCCCGGTCCCTCTCTGTATTAGCACTACCTCCCAGCTTTGTGACATCCACAAACTTTATTAGCACATTCCCACTTTTTGTGCCAAGGTCAGTAATAAAAAGTTTAAATAAGATTGGTCCCAAAACTAATCCCTGAGGAACTCCACTAGTAACCTCCCTCCAGCCTGACAGTTCACCTTTCAGTATGACCCATTGTATTCTCCCCTTTAACCAGTTCCTTATCCACCTTTCAATTTTCATATCGATCCCCGTCTTTTCCAATTTAGCTAGTAATTCCCCATGTGGAACCGTATCAAATGCCTTACTGAAATTGAGGTAAATTAGATCCTCTGTGTTTCCTTTGTCTAAAAAAACCTGTTACCTTCTCAAAGAAGGAGATCAAGTTGGTTTGGCACGGTCTACCTTTTGTAAAACCATGTTGTATTTTGTCCCAATTAACCTCAATGTCCTTAACTACTTTCTCCTTCAATTTTTTTCCCAAGACCTTGCATACTACAGATGTCAAACTAACAAGCCTGAAGTTACCCGGATCACTTTTTTTTCCTTTTTTAAAAATAGGAACTACGTTAGCAATTCTCCAGTCATACGGTACAACCTCTTTTACAGATTCATTAAAAATTCTTGCTAATGGGCTTGCAATTTCATGTGCCAGTTGCTTTAATATTTTTGGATGAAGATTATCTGGGCCCCCTGATTTAGTCCCATTAAGCTGTTCGAGTTTGGCTTCTACCTTGGATGTTGTCGGAGAAAAACTGAGTTCTCACTATTTGTTTAGGTATAGCAAGTCAGATGTTTTATTAACTCTCACATGTGCAGAGGGAGAGAGGTAAACAGGTCTCTCACTGATAACTAATTACAGCAAGCATTTATACCTTTCATTACAAAAATAATGAGGGACAGCAGCATTTTTGTTTATACATAGGCCATCTTGATATCTCATTTCCTCAGTTGTTTTGACTCTTGCCAACATACAATTATTTTCTATACCTTATCTACCCAAGGTCTTCTACACTTTATCTATGCTGAGGTCATCATAACTTCTTACACAGCTCTTTCTCACCCGCCTCACACAATCCTCGCTTCTACAAATCTCGCGTTATCAGGGTTACAGTTAGCCTGACTCTTGCTAACAAACGTCATGCATTACAGTTCCCTTCTGTCAGTTCTTTTCTCTGCTTCCACAACCCCCCCTTTTGTACTTCTAGTACAACAAACATTCTCAAATCTCTATTTGCATCAAGTCCTGGACTTCTGATTCTAAATCAGATGCTTCAACCTTAGGGGTTTTGATTGGATGCAATGACAATGCATGATTAGCATGAACATGAAAGGTATTACTATTATTACGTCTTTTACAACAACAATAACATAATCCTAAGCTAACTAATAACAATACAAGCAATAACATTCCCATAGCAATACTATAATGGGGTTGTTGTACAGCCTTTGTCATAAAGCACAATACATCATATTTAGTACATAAGGTAGCTACTCTATAAGCAGTGTGAAAGGCATACTTTTTTACTTGATATACATTTTGAAGCATGTGAATTTGCCCTTGTACCTCAGAGATTTTCTGAATCTCAGGTAACAATGAAAGCAAATTTTGAAATCTATCAGATAGTAAGCTAGTCCAATTAAAGGGTATCTGGAACCTAAGGGCTACTTGAAAAACTCTATCTGCAGGCCAATAAATGATATGATTGCCTGCAGTGGTAGTGAGATTAAAATGTATGTCTTGCAATGTAGTGGCTTTAACATACACACAGCTATCATTAGCTTAAAAAAATAAGTGTCCTGTCAGGGTAGTTCCTTGTCCCCTACCCTCCCAGCAAATGTAGTCATGAAGAGTAACAACTTCTCCTGGCTTCAGTTTACGGATACACTGAAGCTGTGGGGGTTGTAATGGCCAAAATGTCCATTGTCTCCCTAACCCCACCCAAATGTCAGATGTAATCCCAGGAGCACTGACTAAAAATCGATTGGGCATACCAGGAGGTCTAATTTCCCAGATGTCTCGGTGAATTACCCAATCCCACATGCATCCTCCCCATGGACCCGGCAGGATTCGGTATGTGGGAGCCCACACCCCCTGAACCGGTCCATATGCTTGGAAGGAGCACTGAGAACGTCCACACTTCCACCCAGAAAGTTTCCAAGTATGTCTCCATGGCCACAGATCAGATGGTACTCCTAACGTGTCTGTAAGGGCAGTGGGCCAAGCCTGGTGCTCTAGATCATTCCGAATGGCCATTAGCTGGTCATTCAAGAAATCCTGAATCTCTGAGCATGCTAGATCCCACTGCAATGCCTTCCCAGCCTCAGTGATATTCAATACCATCTCTGTCAGCAACTTCTGGGTCATTGAACTAAGGGCAGAAATAACATGTAACTCACCAACTCCAGCCTGTACCTGGGTTAGTTGTGCTCCAGAAACAAGGCCTATGGCCTTCTCTAGTTGGCCCAATTTCTCATCATGTTCCTGGTTCTTAAAAATATTCCAGACTGCTACTGCATTATTGGCCCCATCCCACAGGGATCCGGTCAAGTCTCTCTTCTTTCTAGAAGAAATAACCCAAGCCCTCTGTTGTGCTAATCTAATGGCAGCCCCCTGTGAGCAATTTGGGTATGTAGAGGTAATCTGGAAACTGGATAAGGGTAATGAAAATTTAACAGTCCCTAGTGTAGTGTTAATCACAGTTCATTGATATCCTAATACATTTCTTTTTGGTGTAGTACTATACCACATTCCCAAGCATGGGTCCCACAAGTTTCTTCCTGCCAGTGTATAATTCTTTGTTTCTTCACCAGGGTCAGTTCTTAATGTCTCTTGTAGTCAGGAATCCCTGGACTTTGTGGTTTCAATGAAGCAAGTGTTCCTTCTTCTCTTTTCCTGAAACAGTGTGGTTTAGCATCATACAGGGGAGAGGTTACTAGCACATCACCCTGTAATGGTTTTGCTTCTTCTAGAAAAATCCAGAGGCACAGTAGGTCTGTCAGTGGACAAGGGAGAGGTTACTAGCACTTCACCTTGTCTTTTTTTTTTCTTTCTTTCTTTTTCCTGCTGTCCAGAAGACACAGCAGAGCTAGAAGGAGAAATAGGCTTATCATCAGTCGGAGAGTCCTCCCGAGGTGGAGGGGTCTTTTTACAGTGAGAAGCATGGGTCCAGGCAGGTAGTCCTTGGCACTTCACAGTGGTGGTGGTGGTTAACAGGACTTGGAAAGGGCCTTTCCAGTGTGGAGCCAAAGCAGTCTTTCGTTGATAGACTTTACGTAGACTCAGTCTCCTTGTTTCAATGAATGGCAGGGCTGCTAGGGTCTTTGGGTAGCACTTCTTTTATCTGTGAGAAAAGAAACCTAACACATTTCATTAATGCCTGGCAGTGTTTTTCAGATCTCATAGTTGCTTGGGCACATTCAGGCCCCCCTTTTCTTGGCTATCAGCCAAGTCTTAGCTGTGGGCAGTGTCCTTGGATGGTGCCAGCATCTTATCTTTGGACTGAGCTTGCTAGCTATTTTTTCTCAGTTAACTCATTCTGTTCTTTTTCCTTCTCCCCTTCTTGGCTTCTTTTAACCTACAAAGGAAACTTCCACTCTTCACTTATACACCTTTTCCCAACAATGAACACATACACATTGCCATTATACAGTACATTAGTCTTATTATTCAATGTATGCCATGTACACCCTTCCAGTAAAATAACTTTATTACAGAGCTTTGGACCAACAAACCAGGACAAGCACACCCACTTTTGAGGAGTCCACTCAGTACAACCTCAGGTGTCCAATAGCTTTCCTCCCTCCCCAGCCCTCTGGCTAGAAATCTGAGGTAGCCAGAAGGATCCCATGGGCAATATGGGGAGTGGGTTAACCTTCCATGTCCTTGCTTCCAAAGACTGTTGGTATGCAAATTTTAACAACAATTTTTTTCAATTAAAAAAAAATCTGGCCAATGAAGTTTTTTTTCTTACTTAAGCAACTGTATTACACTTTAGTATATCACATTTTCCTGATTTATCCAAACACTTTTTGTATTCCAAGTTGAATAAAACAAGTATCTGCTTTTTTTGATTTAACCCTTCTATTTAATTTTGAACTAGACTGTCTTATGAAAATATTAAACCCAACAATTCTGGCCACAAGACAAACACCACAAGACAGGACAAAGAACACAAAAATAATTCCTATTGTACCAGTAAATGCATGGTACATTGAATGCTGTTCAGCTGGCATCCGTTTTCTCTGATGATCTGAAAGACAAAAGAACAGAGGTCTACCCCTTCTGGGTAGTCAGTCATTGCTTAAAATATTTCCTTTATATACACACATACTCTTGTTGATTTTAGACAAAACAGAGGAATTACCCCATATTTCTTTGTATTTGTTTCATAGGCAGCCCAGGTTTCAGTGGCTTCTACCTTATTAGTTAGAAAATTGCATTAATACAGATGCTTTCTGGCTTGCTTCCAGATCCAAAGCTATCCACAGCTTAAAAATTCTTATGTAAAAAGTCACAATTAACTTTCCCAGACTTTTGATTGCCTTTTACTTCTAACTCCTGCTTTCAAACACCCAGTGATCTGAAAAAGACAACACAACCTATATTGGTAGGTTTGCATTTCTTTTACCTCTGCTACAATATACACTGCACATGTTCTGGGGAAAATGCACATCCTATCCACAATTCAATTTCCACAACACTAGCCACATCAATTTCTACACAAGGTGTAACTGTTTCTTTTGTGCTTACAAAATCTTCATGCACCCCTAGTAAAGTGACAGTTCGACCACACAGAGCCAGGGGCACTGTCCTTCTCTCTCTTTTTACCAGATCTTTTATCTGCTATTTTGTTACCCAAAAACAAATTCAAATCTTTATTTTTTCCTGAACACCGGGTAAAGGCCATTTACTTAACATATAATCCAAAGGGCTATCCTTAGAGAGTTTTACCAGAGACCCACCCATCTGCCTGCTGACACTCTAACAGAGAATTACACAGAGAACAGAGGGAATTATGGCCTAATAGGATCCTATTACAGGAATTTCTACTAATACTGACCGCTACAGGGGACGGGACAGAAGGATCCCAATTCAACCTCAGAGCTTCATTGCACGCGATGGCTTCCACTCTGAGGAATTACGAATGAGAGGCTCAGTTCCATCCACACACCTAACACCTAAATGTATAAGACAGAAATTCATTAACCGGAGTCGCCATTAACTGTCACCAAAATATCGGGTCCACCTAGCTGAGAGCCAATAACAGCCAGACAGGGATAAGGAAGAGTTGCTTTATTCTGCAGAAGAAAGGAGAGCCTTGCACCTTGGTACAAAGACTCTGTCTTACACACATTTTACCATTTCAATTATTATCCTGGGGATTTGAAATCCCCATGCTTATAATTACTTACTCCTTTCCTTCCACTATGCCCTCAAAGTTTCCAACCTGTTCTCCAATCTCTCTATCTATTGCCTGCCCGCTTGGGCCCGATCCTGCTTTTCTCGCTGAACCGTCCCTTCCATGGGCACCAGCTTTTTCACTACCAATTTAGATAGGAGGGTGGGCTTCTTAACTAGCCCCCACCCTTCCTGGTCTCTTCTCTTTATCTTCTTACTCACAAGGCTACCCAAGTCCTCCCCCGTGAGGCTTGCCACTTGGGCAAAACGCATTGCCCATTGGCATTTAACTATTCAATTTTCTCTTGTGGCAAACACACTGCTCTTACAGCATATGCAAACACAAATGGTTAAATTCTGACAAGTCCCTGAAGGACCGGTACTTGCTTAGCCAGTGCTTCCTTTTCTGCCTGGAAGTCCTGTCTCAAGGCTTGCAACTTGCCCTGGGCGTAGGTTTGAGTTGCTGCCTGGTTCATGATCTATGCTCTTAATTGCTCAATTCTAGTTATCAAGTACACAACTCTTCCCTTTTCTCCAACTTCTCTGTTGCCCAGTCCTGCTACGACTGGGGTAGATCCACCTGACACCCTTCCCGGTCAGCCGGGGTGGAAAGAGGAATGCTAAATCCCTCTCCGGTTCTCAGACTTACTGCGGCTGAGAGTAGACACACTTTCATACTCACACACGTACGTCCAGACTGGCCACGTCTGTGTATAACGTTCAGAGAAGGTGCTGTGCAATCTCCAACTTGCTTCCTCTCTTGGGAGGGCAGTTCTTTTACACCCTGAGGTCTCCTGGGGCATCTTTTCAGTGATTCCAGTCCAGGCCGGCTACCTGTGGCTTCTTCAGCTTCCCCAAACCACGCCAGCTCCAGGGTCGCAAAGGCAGACTGTTGGATCTCACTGGACAGTTAAGCTTTGCAAATGTAATCTCAGCACTTTAACTTGTATTGCCTTTGGTTTGACTATGTCTATATTTTTTCACAGTCAGCTGGGGCCGAAAGCAGTTTTTCTTTATACTTAGTCTGGTCTGCATTGATTCTTGACCTTGAACGCAGATTAACTTTCTCTTTATCTCTGGACCAAGCTGAATTTCAAATTAACCCGTTCCTTTCCTCAATAGACAAATTGCTCCCATTTGTGTCAGAGGCTTTTTTGTGATTAAAAGCTTCTCTGAGATGTATGATCTTATCTAGATTGAAGGTACCTTCTAGTGGGCATTGTTTAGATGAATTTTCACGCGTGTAATGATTCCAATTCTCTAAATACCTGCAGGTTTTAGTACCATAATGTACGTACATGAAATAAGCTGGGGTACCCTTAGTGGGTGAGAGGGAATCCTTAGACTGTCCCCCACCCATTTTCCAATCACACACACAGGGAGGAGGATGCCCTGTCCGCGCTAGCGGCACATAAACTAAGGATCTCTCCCTACAGGGTATTCACACAGGAGAGACTAACGAGGATGGCCACGACCCTCCTACACCTCCCTTCAGCAAAGAGCGTCGGCTAGTCTCAGAGAGACGGCGCCGCTTACTCTGTTGCATCCAGTGAGATGATCAGACTGTCAGTGGCTCACACGGAGAGGAAAAGGGGAGGGAAGATGGGTTCACACACTCCTAGACCCAGGTAGCCTCCTCGCCGGACGATGCCAGGCCGAGTTAGCCCACCGTGGGTCGGATCTCCTAAAAGATCCTCTAGTTACCGGGCTTGCATTAGAGTAGTTCTGGTCACGAGCCAAAAGACTTCGCAGAGTACTCTGGGTGTCTTCCGGTAACACTTAATTCACACTGGTGTACACACACACACACAGACCACACACACACCAAGGCCTTATACCAGGTACTACTCCTGAGTACCTCCAGGTACTATTCCCAAGTACCTCGATGCATCACTTGAGGCGGTAAAAACCCCTCTTGAGGCGGTAACAACCCCTCAACACAGGTGCAAACCTTATGCACCTAGCATATGCATACAGGGGGCGGCAAACAATTCCCCTATTACGCCGCTCAGCATCTGACCTTGCTGCACAGTCAATAAGTTCGGATGGCGTGAGCCCAACAGGGGCAGACGGCCCCACGGACAGTCCTCCTCCGACACCCCAATAGAGATTTCAAAAGGTCTCCTACCTCTATTGTGGCGCCATGGGGTTCGAAGGGGAACGATCCGTAGCAGCTGCCGGTGCCTCTGCGGGCGTTGCCATCCCGGACGAGCCCCCAAATTGTCGGAGAAAAACTGAGTTCTCACTATTTGTTTAGGTATAGCAAGTCAGATGTTTTATTAACTCTCACATGTGCAGAGGGAGAGAGGTAAACAGGTCTCTCACTGATAACTAATTACAGCAAGCATTTATACCTTTCATTACAAAAATAATGAGGGACAGCAGCATTTTTGTTTATACATAGGCCATCTTGATATCTCATTTCCTCAGTTGTTTTGACTCTTGCCAACATACAATTATTTTCTATACCTTATCTACCCAAGGTCTTCTACACTTTATCTATGCTGAGGTCATCATAACTTCTTACACAGCTCTTTCTCACCCGCCTCACACAATCCTCGCTTCTACAAATCTCGCGTTATCAGGGTTACAGTTAGCCTGACTCTTGCTAACAAACGTCATGCATTACAGTTCCCTTCTGTCAGTTCTTTTCTCTGCTTCCACAATGTGGTAATATCTACCTTCATATCTTCATTCCCATTTGCCATCCTACCATTATCCCTAAGCTCCTCATTAGTCTCATTAAAGACTGAGGCAAAATATTTGTTTAGATATTGGGCCATGCCTAGATTATCCTTAACCTCCACTCCATCCTCAGTGTTTAGCGGTCCCACTTCTTCTTTCTTTGTTTTCTTCTTATTTATATGGCTATAGAACCTTTTACTATTGGTTTTAATTCCTTATGCAAGATCCAACTCTACATGGCTTTTGGCCTTTCTCACTTTATCCCTACATGTTCTGACCTCAATAAGGTAGCTTTCCTTGCTGATCACTCCCATCTTCCACTCCTTGTAGGCTTTCTGCTTTTTCTTAATCACCTCTCTGAGATGCTTGCTCATCCAGCTTGGTCTACAATGCCTGACTATGAATTTTTTTCCACTTTCTTGGGATGCAGGCTTCTGATAGTTTCTGCAACTTTGACTTGAAGTAACTCCTCCACCTTTAGATCCACAAGTTCTTCAGTCCAATTCACTTCCCTAATTAATTTCCTTAATTTGTTAAAGTTAGCCCTTTTGAAATAAAAAACCCTAGTCATCGATGTATTTTTGTTTATCCTTCCATTTAGTTTAAATTGAATTAGCTCATGATCGCTCGAACCAAGGTTGTCCCCTACAACCATTTCTTTGATGAGGTTCTCACTACTCACCAAAACCAAATCTTGTTGTTGTAGCTGGGTTGGTCCAAAGATATTAGAGAGATAAGGTGGGTGAGGTAACATCTTGTCTTGTTCCTGTTCCACCTTGTGTTTAGCTGTGACACTTTAAGTATGTTTCCCAGACCTGAAGAAGAACTCTGTGTAAGCTTGAAAGTTTGTCTCTTTCACCATCAGAAGTTTGTCCAATAAAAGCTATTACCTTACCCATCTTGTCTCTCATAGCTGATATCAGTCTGATATTGCTATTCTTTGATTAATGTCAGCCTGATAGAATGTAATAGCAATGGTACAGCAGTTAATGAACCTCCTTTATATGACAGTAGAGTTAATAGAGGAGATTCAGATAATTATCAGATCAAACTTTCAAATTACAAGATACCTTGACAGATAACATAGAACCAATTTGTGTTTTGCATTAGTAGGTTCAAAATATGACAAAGATGCATTTAGCAAAAAGTATTTACATTACTTTTTTATAATGAAAGATTCACAAAGTCAGCTTTTATTTTTAGTGTTAGTCCTTATTTTGTGTTAATTTATGCAAGTAAATATTACTAAAGCTCCTAGGATTTTAAAGAAACTTGAATATCAAAGTGAGCACATAAATTCAAATTCTATTCTCTGTTACACCCACTAAAATAATTTGTCACCTACTGTGCATGAGAAATTATTTCCTTTATCTACTGTAGAAACGAATCAATATTACTGACAGTATATTATAAAGAAAAAATGGCCTTGTGAGATCCAGAGGTCAAATTTGCTGTTCTAGTCAGGTATATTTTTATTTATTTATTTATTGAAAATAAAATCATAATCTTAGTACTTTCTCCTCAAATAATTGACTTTTGCACACATATACTTTTTATCCCATGGATTTCGATGCAGCAGGACTAGAGCATTGGCTACATCAAAAGTAACACTTGAAATACACTTCTAGTCTGTATGCCAAGATCTTGTAGGCAGTGTTGTTGTAGCCATGTTGGTCTTGGGATATTCGACAGGCATGGTGGGTGAGAATATCTTTTACTGAAGCAACTTCTTTTGTTAAGAGAGACAAGCTTTCAAGCTTACATGGAGCTTTTCTTCAGGTCTGGGAAAGTGTATTCACAGCTAAATACAAGGCAAAACAGAAGTTGGTCCAATAAATTATATTACTTCACCCACCTTGTATCACTAAAGAAGGACACTCCCACACTGGAACATATATGCGGTGTCATTAAACAATTACAACCCATATTTGATGGGGATCACATGATGAAAGAAATCTTTCCTGAATCCCCACTTCTGGCCTTCAAACAACCCTCCAATCTTGTCAAGATCATTATCAGAAGCAAACTCCTCACAGACCAGGACACACCAACTCAAAGCAGTACTAGACCCTGCCAGAACAAAACCAATTCAAAACCTCTGGACATATCCCACTTCTACGATGATCAACATCCCCCCAACACACCTTTCAAGATCCAACCATCCTACCCATGCCTATCACAACACGTGAAGTACCTCATTCAGTGCACTAAATAACCCAATAACAACTATGTGGGTGAAACAAGACAGTCTATATGTGCTAAAATGAACTCACATAGAAAAATGTTAAATGAAAAAAAAACACCCTATCACCTGTGGGTGAATACACCTATACCCCGATATAACGCTACCCGATATAACAGGAATTCAGACATAATGTGGTAAAGCAGTGCTCCGGGGGGGGGGGGGGGACACTGTGCACTCCGGTGGATCAAAGCAAGTTTGATATAATGCGGTTTCACCTATAACATGGTAAGATTTTTTTGGCCCCAGAGGACAGCGTTATATCGAGGTAGAGATGTACTTTCCACAAAGCGATCTTTCTGTATCTGACCTATCAATTCTCATCTGCAAAGGAAACCTGTACAACACCTTGAAAAGATGAGATTTAGAGTTTAAATGTATATTTGCTAGACACTAAAATTCATAGACTGAATAGAGAGACAGAATTTATGTCTTATTACAACAATCTATAACCCACTAAATCACCCCAGCCCTGCCCAGCTTTTGTTTTTCTCTCCTTCCCCCATATGTCTGGAGAAGTGTTAACTAGCCACTTCACCTCCAGTGGTTCCTTGAAATGTGTGTTAGCACTTATGCAAAACAATCTATTTCATCTTGTATTTAGCCATAGTACATTTTCCCAGAACTGAGGAAGACCTCTGTGTAAGCTCAAAAGTTTGTCTCTCTCTCAACAACAGAAGTTGATCCAATAAAGATATTACCTCACCCGCCTTGTCTGTCTAATATCCTGGGAGCAATACAAATACTACAGCACTGCATACAAGATCTTGGCATGCAGACTAAGGTGTATTTCAAGTGTTACTTTTGATGTAGACAATGCTCCATTCTTGCTGTGTAGAAAATCCAAAGGATAAAAAGTATATGTGCACAAGAGTCAATTATTTGAGGAACAAGTACTAAGATTATGCTTTTTTCCAATAAACAAACAAACAAAAATAAACCTGACTAGAACAGCAAATTTGATGTCTGTGTCTGACAAGGCCATTTCCCCCCTCATAATCTACTACCATTAACATGGATTCATTTCTGCAGTAGACAGAGGAACTAATTTCTCATACGCAGTATGTGACAAATTCTTTTAGTTGGTTGTAACAGGATTTTAAAGAAACTTGAATATCAAAGTGAACGCATAGATTCAAATTGTGTTTTCTAAGTGCTTCTTAGTAATATTTTCTTATATAGTTTAAACACAAAATAAGGACTAATACTAAAAATAAAAGCTTACTGTGAATCTTCCGTTATAGAAAAGAAATATAAATACTTTTTGCTAAATGCATCTTTGTCATATTTTCAACCTCCTAATATAAAATACAAATCGGTTTTATGTTATCTGTCAAGGTATCGTGTAATTTGAAAGTTTGATTTGAAAATTATCTGAATCTCCTTTATTAACTCTACTGTCATATAAAGGAGTTTCATTAACTGCTGTACTATTACTATTACATTCTATCAGGCTGACATTAACCAAAGAATAGCAATATTGGACTGACATCAGCCATGAGAGACAAGATGGGTAAGGTCATAGCTTTCATTGGATGAACTTCTGTTGATGAAAGAGACAAGCTTTCGACCCTTCCTTGGGTCTGGGAAAGAGCTGGGTTTGAATAGCAGGAAGGTGGATTTTACACCTGAAAAAGTGTCATACATTATATTGAAAAATGTGGCAGAGGAGGCGATTTCTTTACTTTTCTTGACATTGGAGAAAATGTGATTTTGGATCATTTTGTCAGATATTAATAGAACTATATGAAACTTTCTGAAGAAGTCTTGGTAAAGGATGTCCCCATCCCCAGAGGTTTGAGGCGGGTAGGGGTTGTGCCTGGACCAACCACAGGGGGAAAAGAACCCTTGGCTCATTCAGAATTGCTTCCCTCTCCCCCTCTTTGTGGGCTTGAGTAGGGGGCTCTATGGCTGATTGGCTGGACAGAAGGGTGCAGTATAAGCCTACTGGCTCCTGAATACCCAAGGGGAGGGCTCCTAGCTAGGGCAGCATTCTGCACTGGGAAGAAAAGCCTCCTTTCCCCATCTTTGGGCTGGAGTTTTGTGGCCTGCTGTGTGCATCATCCTAGTCAACTTTTTGAGGTTGGGAAGGAATTTTTCCATCACTGCTAGGCTGGTCCAGGTACTGTGGTATTTTCCCTCCTTTCTCTGTGCAGCCCAAGGACGTGCTGGGTAAGCTAAATTGTAAAGTTCATGTTGCTGTAGCTTGGAAGGTATCCAGTGCAGGTATTCATTCATTTGGAGGTCTAGTTCACTGCTAAACCAGGATTGGAAAAGGATTTGGAGAAACATCTCCTAAAGAAGGTGGGGAATGGGGTTGGGGGTCCTAGTGTCTGGGATAGCAAGCAGACGAACCATCTTCCCCACCCCTTTAACCCACATATGAGGGGTGGGCTGTGGGGTGCTGGGACCAGATGGACAGTGCAAAAGAGATAGAAGAACTGAAGGCAGCCCCCACACTCCCCTTCATGGCTTACAGAGGAGGAATGACCCACAGTGGACAAGTTATTGCCGGAGAGTTCCCAGATGTGTTACTGCCTAGTTAAACCACAATCCTGTCTGCTTTCCTGTGGTGTGAAGGACAATGGCAACTTGATGTACATCAGGTAAGAGAGGTTGTGTGATATTGCTCTAAAACTCCAAGTTGCTCCGAGCAGTGGTGCTGGTGGTTCAGGGAAGTGGTCCTCTTTCCTTCAGTGCCTCAGCACGGTGCTATGGGGCAGTGGTCCTGCTGCAGAATCCATCTTCCAAAGGGGTTATAAAAATAATTCCTGGCTACATGTGGTCATTAGAGCCCAGACACTTCCTCACAAGAGTGTTACGTCTGGTGTCAGTAGTTGTAAAGTTATGAATGCTTAACATGACCCCCTTAAAACGTTTTCATTTGAAGTTTTAGGGTACATCTACATTGGAGCTGGAAGTGTAATTTCGAGCACAGGTAGATGCATGTGCTCTATTCTTCATCCAGCTACTGTGTTAAAAATAGCAGTGTAGCTACCCTGATCCCATCTGAGGCCTAAGTACATAATCAGGGGTGCTAGCCTGTCTAACTGCCCATGCCGTTGTAGCTACACAACTATTTTTAGTGTGCTAGTTCAATCAAAGCTAGCTGGCATACTTATGCCTGAGCTGGAAATTACACCTCCAGGTCCAGTGTAGATGTATCCTTTGAGTGTTTCAGAACTTGATTGTTTCAGATTCAGGTTCATTTAACTTAAGACTTAAAGTCTAACTAAAGTCTAAAACTACTGAGTGGATTTTCATCAAATTTCTCTTGTTCTAAAATATAGATCTCAAAAAATAAACAAAACAAAACACCAACCAAATCTGAAGACTGAAAACCTGATGCTGATCTCATACATGACAATGTAACACAAGAATAACTCCACCAATGTCAATAAAGTAATTCCAATACACTAGTCTGAGATCAGAATCAGGCCCTGTAATGTACTATACCTTATTATATGCTAGGTTATAGTGACTTGATCCAAAGCACATTGAAATCAGTGGAAAGAGTCCTGTTGACTTCATTGAGCTTTAGACCAGTCCCTAAAAGAATTCCAGTTTGAATATTATAAATTGTTTTCTCTAACATAATTTATGATTATATATATTATATACAGAGAAAGATCATATTTTAAGTCATAAGCACAGAGGAGTGAGTAAAATTTCAGTTTCAGCTTCACCTTTGTACTTCCTCACTTTTGAGTGTTTGACTTGTTCATTTTAATATTGTATCAGTGATATTTCCCCCATTGCCATTTCAAAATAACATCCATTATATAATCTTGCTATTGTTCAAAGTCCAATCAAGTTATTTATGGCTACCTTCGCTGTGACAAAAATCATGGTAGCTATTGAGCAAACAAATTAAACAAACCTTCAGCAACTTTGATACAGTCAAGTACCTGGAATTAGATTCACTACCTCAACACACAGGAGATAACACAAGTTCAGAAATAATGTCTCAACATCAATCACTTAATTCAAAGAAATGCAAAACAGAAGCAGAATAACCCCCCAAGAATAAGTTCTATTCAATTTAATAAATTACTTCCTTTAGCCACAAAAGAAACATAACTTTTCCTCATTTTCTATTGGTATTTAGATTGATGTAAAGTTAGAAATAAACCAAAGATAACAATTCAGTCTCCACTTAGGTCTGACAACACATTCTTACTTCCTTCTTTGAAGGAAGGAAGAAAGAATGCATGTCTCCACCTAGGTCTGACAACACAATCAGTCTCTTCCTTACCTTTGTTAGTAATTCTTATTACTAACTTCAACAGTTTTAATTCTTCTATAAAGCTCTCTTTTTCTTTTCCCATTATTATATGATTGGATTAGTGACTTCTTGTCCTCTATCTGTATTTCTAGTCATTGAGCCAAAACAAAACAAAACCAAACCTATGGACTTGTAGGGTTACCATATTTTAATTTTAAAAAAAGGAGGACACTCCAGCCCTGCCCCAACTCTGCTCCTTCCCCGCCCCCAGCCACGCCCCAACTCTGCTCCTTCCCTGCCCCCAACTCTGCCCCCTCCCCTGAATGCTCCACCCCCCTGCTCCTCCCCCTCCCCTGTTTTCCGCGAATCAAGTGTTCGCGGGAAGCCTGAAACAGGGAGGCAAGCAGGTAAGCTGGGGCTGGGGGCGGCGCAGCCCAGTCCGGCCCCCCCGGCCAAGCGGCTCCCTCTGGCGGCCGGCCGGCCCAGGCCAAGAGGCTCTGGCCCCGGCGTCTCCCGCCTGGCTCGGCTCAGGCCTGTTCCCGGCCCGCCCTGGCCCCGCCGGCCCCAGTGGCTCCGGCCTGGACCCAAGCCCCACGACCCCTCCCTCCCTATTTTCCCGGACATGTCTGTTTTTTTGGGATTTCCTCCCAGACAGGAATTTGAGCCCCAAAAAGCCAGACATGTCCGAGAAAATCCAGACGTATTTGAAACCCTAATCTTTGGGCAATGTGGATTTAAGAAGTAAGACTCTAGAACAGTAGCTGCAGAGCTAGAACAATGTCATTGGTGAACAAGGAGGCAACATAAAGGAATTTGGACACACAGTATTGAACTAATGAGAATATTATGATAAATGAAGCACAGAGGAGGATATTACAATTACTATAGTTGATAAAATGACAGATAAGAAGTGATGGATTATACATTAGGAAAATTTGTCTTTAACAACTTGTACTTTTGTCTTAGTTCAAGAAAAGAAAACCAGCTTAATTAATTGGCAAGAAGTTGCCAGTACCTGCATTTTTCCCCATCATGATTCCCCAAGATGGATTAAATTTAATAAACAAGTCATTTGACATGCTATAAAAATAACTGATTGTGAAAACAATTTAGAGGTGTCACATTTCATATGCTAATTTTGCTGTGGAACATTTTTGCAGAAAATAGATTATGGAACACACATATTTGTTTGTTACCTCACCGTGCTAGTCTTTATTATCTCAAATCTAGTTAATACATAACCAAGGTAGTGCACACAGGCTACATGTTACAACAGATCAACAAGAGATGCTATACTGGTATCTTTCAGTATCTTACAGTGATGTCGTTCCTCAACTTTTGTCTCAATAAAGTTCAAATTTATGTTCAATGCAAATGAGAACCCATTACCACAACAGGACAAGGTAGAAAGTTTTGTAATCATGCCATGTGTTGTTCATCATGCCAAGTTTAATGTTTCCCTTAGTTCTTCTATTGAAGTGGTAAAATAGATGCATAATAAACAGTTTTACAATGCTTTGGGGTATTAGCATACTTGGAATAAGGCAACACGAATGGTGAGCACAGTCCATGTATCAGGATAATGTCTTGAACATTAAGACTGTCCTTGTGGTTCCCACACATTACACATGGGGTGCCTGCCAGAAAAGTTGTATATTATATCAAGATAATGTTCAGTGTTTTAAAGATTTGACTAATGCAGCAACACTGGTAATGTCTCCATGAATTATGAAGGACATATTAAGAAAGTCAATTTTAATTAGTCCACAATGAGTGTTTAAATAAGAATTTAGGACAGGGAAGTACTTGTCTTCACTGTTACTGATTCCATCTATCAGAGAAAAAAATAGTTTTCCTTCTTTTTTTTTATGTTTTTGTCTCACAGGTAACAGCTTGTACCGAGTCACAGCCAACAATAGCTGCAAATATGGATTGTGGATTCTCCATCACTTCCAGTGTTTATGTCAAGTCTTTCTAAAAGGTATTGTTATAGTTCAACAGTCGTTATGGACGTGATGCAGAAATTAGTGGGTGAAGTTCTTTGATCTGTGTTTTTCAGGTCATCCTAGTTGATCATAATGCTCCCTTCTGGCTTTAAAAAACTTTATAACACCTCCATATTTCTCTGTTAGAGATAGTGAAATAGAATCAGAGCCTTTGACATCTTCCAATCCAGTTTCAGGGTCCCGGAATGTCAGAGAGCATATTTGTTTATGATTAATTACATTCTTTGGTGGGGGAGGTAGGAAGATGGCTACTGGCTGATTTGGATGCCACAGATCTCAAGGTGCAGCTAGTCAAACTGCACATACCAATTGGGTTAGAAAGGGATTCTTTACAATGGGTCTGTTTATTACTTACAGGTAGATTTTATTTGGTAATAATGGGTAAATACTAGTTTATCTCAAGGAACCACCTATATAGAGTCTATGAGAGCATTTTAAAAAGCTCTTGGTCCTCCTAACCCAAGAGTGCTTTAAAGGGGTGGTAGCAGTGGCCAGAGCAGGTTGTATAGTGATATTTCAGAGTTCAGCTGCCACAAATTTCTCGAAGGGGAATGAACACACCACCTGTCCACTAGAAGGTGGATTTAGGGGAACAGGTCTCCTTGTCCTCACAAAGGAAAAAAGAGAAAAGTAGGAATGGAAGCTCTGTGAGAGTCTGTAAATGTCAATCAGGACAACACATAGGGGAGAAGCAGACCATCCCCAGAACACGTTAGTGGGATGCTGGGTCAGCCTTCCCTCCCTGTCCCAAGACGACAATATAAAGTGGGAAGATCTGTTATGAGAATTCTAACTACAAAAGTTTAACATTTGTACTGGACTCTACAAATAAGTCATTACTTTCCTTAAATAACGGTCACTCGGGATATATCTACACAGTAACTAGACACCCACGGTTGGCCCATGCCAACCAACTTGGGCTCATGGAGCTCGGGATGCAAGGCAGTTTCATTGCTGTGTAGACTTCCAGGGCTGGACTGAAGTCTGCAAGGTGGGAGAGTCACAGAGCCCAGGCTGCAGCCTGAGTCTGGAAGTCTACACAGCAATGAAATGACTCCACAGCCCGAGCCTGAGTAGTAGACATACCCACAGTAAGGATCTCGATTCAAAGCAAAAAGTAGAAAAAAAACTCTCAATCCTTGTAATAGCAAGAAGCCATGATTAATGCAGAGGGACCTCGGTCATTCTAAAATTCATGGGACAGATAAGCAAATGTTCTGTTTCAGTGCTTAACTGAAAGCATTTGAGTTAAAGTGTTTACCAACCAAAGGGTCTAATTCTGCTTCATGAAAGTCAACATGAGTGCTATCATTGGCTTCAGTAGAAGCAAGGCTGGGAGCAGAATTATTCAGGAACGGCCAGCTGTCAGTCAGCATTTTAAAGTATCTCTGGTTGGATATAAACTAGTAAAAACTATAAAAAGAAAGAATGAAATTAATTCAGGAATTTCCCATCCCAAGGGATAACATTCCCTCACCTCTCGGTCATGCCTCTGAGTGATTCTTTTCTCAGGTAAACTGTTGAAGTCTGGTGATGTACAAGTGTATGCTCATTTATGTTTGGTTCCAGAGCCACCCATGTGTGTAAAATTTACGTTTCTGTAAATCTACTATAAATACAGCTATTTTGTTGTCATGGAAAGTCAGTGGGGTTGTTGAAAAACGCTGCAGCCACCGAACAGTTTCTACTTTATCCCTATGTATTTTGGGCTAAATAATTAAGTACTGCATATTTTGATCTAAATTCAGATCTGGCTTTGATCACGTGCCTGCCAAATTCACAAGAGTTTAGAAATTAATGTTCTGGTTCAGGCCCATAAATACATGAAACCTTCCAATCAGGGAGTAAGCACTTTTCTTTGTTTCTACAGAGCCTAGCACAATGAGCCCAAATTCTAATTGGAGCCTTAGGGTGTTACCATAAATATTTAATATTTTTAATAATAAAGAGAGAAATAAGGCATCATGCTGTGATTATGACGATAAATTTTAATTGTGGTTCTAATATCAAAAGTATCTGCAAAAGTCTCTGTAATGGAATTGTCTGGTTTCAAGCTTTATAACGTCTCAGTGATTTCTGTGTCATATCTGTAAATACAAGTACAGTTATAGATTCCAATGCCAGAAAGGACCTCTGTGATCATTTAGTCTGACTCGCCTGTATAATACAAGCAAAGAGCTTCCCCAAAATGTTTCCTAAAACATACATTTTAGGAAAAAAATCCAATCTTGCCAAAATTGCCAATGGTGAAGAATCCATCACAACCCTTGTTAAATTGTTCAAACAGACAGTTATCATCACTGTTAAAAATTTACACCTTATTTCCACTCTGAATTTTTCTAGCTTCAACTTCTAGCCATTGGATCATGTTATACTTTTCTTTGCTTGATTGAAGAACCCATTATTAAATATTTGTTCCCCTTGTAGATACTTAAAGACTGTAATCCAGTCCACTCTTAACCTGCTCCCCCCATTTTCATCCAGTCTCTCCAGCAATTCCCTTGCCAGGACCTTACCGACCACCCCCGCTCGTAAGAGGAGGTAAGGTAGACTATAATAATGGGGGGTTGGTTCCCTGCTGTACCAGTCAGAGGATTCACCAACTGCCCCCAGCTTGCTTAATTACCAAGCACCTCTCCTTAATTCCTTTTCCAAGCCATTTATCCTTTTGTGCCTTAACTTATGGAGTACCTGGACTGAACATCTGCTATACACTTAAATAAAGAATCGTGATGTATGGCCTACCACCCGTTCGGAGCCCACCTGAACCTGCTGCAAGGAAGGTGAAACCTCCCCTCCCCCACTGCACCTGGCCAATATAGTGGTAAGGGAAAATTTCTTTCCCAGCCCCCCTTAATGGGGCAGCTAGCGTAATACCCACAGCAGATATAGCTAAATACCCAGCATATTTTTGACCTAAATAGGGAGGGAAGGTGGGTGCTGCATAGGCTGGGCAGTGGATCTGCTGGAGGGACATAAATGGAAAGGTGTATGGGGGGGACTGAAAAGAGCACTCACCCACCTCCACCCCACATTTTATCCGCCAGGTTAGTCCCAGACATCTAATAAAGTTGCAGCCTGATTACACCCATATCTAATGTCTCCTGTCATTCTGTCAGCATAGCCAGACAATGAATGAGGGGAGGGGCCAGGTCCAGGCTGACCTTTTTAAATCCCACATTCCTAGGTGGTGAGTCATCCACCACGCTGACTGCAGCAGTTTTACGTCTCCTCTCCTCCCACAAGCCAGAAAGCATTGCCCTTTTCTCCCAACCAGCCAGACAACCCCCTCCCCATGCTTGAAGTGCAGGGCATTGATTGGCACAACATTAACTTTCTTTCAATCTTCTGAAACTTCCTCAGTGTTCCAAGACATTGAAAATGAACATTCCAGTGAGCTGCTTAGCCAGTTCATTTAAACAATTGGCTGCAACTTATATGGACCTATTGATTTAAAATGTCTGACTTTAGTAGCTGCTTTTTCACATCCTCCTGAGATACTAGTGGAATGGACAGAGTATTACCATATGATAAGACTACACCATCTGTTTTTTCCCCAAAATATGAAACAAATTTCTGCATTATTATTGATAGTTCTACCATTTTTGTCTAATAATTGTTCAATACCATTCTCAGGATTCTTTTTGTTCCTAATATACTAAAAAAAAACAAAAAAAACGCTTCCTTCTTATTGTTCTTAACGAGGGTGACCAGATAGCAAGTGTAAAAAATCAGGACGGGGGGTGGGGGGGATAATAGGTGCCTATATAAGAAAAAGCTCTCAAAATCGGGACTGTCCCTATAAAATTGGGACATCTGGTCACCTTATTCTTAACTCTGCTGGCAATAGTTTTCTCTTTGTGTCCCTTTGCTTTCCCCTATCAATTTTCTACGTTTCATAGGTCTGATTTATATTCATTGCTATCAACTTCTCCTTTCTTCCATTTGGTAGATAGATAGATAGATAGATAGATAGATAGATAGATAGATAATCTCTGCCTTTATTTCCCCTCTAAACCATTGTTTTTAATACCCAATATGGCATTTTTCCCTGATTGTGACTTTTGGGCATCTGATAAAGTATTCTTAAACAATTCTCAATTATTATTCCCATTTTTTGGATTAAATTCTTCCTCTCAATTGATTTGGTTCATAATTGTTTTCAGCTTTTTGAAATTGGCCATTTTAAAACAACAGGTATATAATCTGAACTTTATGCTGTATACACATTAGAAAGTCCCCCATAATCACGCAGTTTTTTTCCCTATACATATTAGATAGATAGATGTGTAAGAAGCCAGTCATCCTGTTTCCTAGTGTGATTTGGTACTCTCTAGGAGACACCAACCCATACTCCATCTTATGCTTTATCTGTTGGATATTGATTCATAAGCATTCAAGATAATTTTCTTCCAGATTTTCAGTGACTCAAACAGGTAATACCATTTTGATCGTGCCACTCTGCCTCCCCTTTTGCTCACTTGATCTTTCTTAAATAGGTTATAACCATTGATTTTAACATTCCAGTTACACAAATTATCCCACCAGGTTTCAGTAACATCAACTAGATCAAATTTATTTTCATAAGTGAGCAATTCCAATTCCTCTTGTTTGTTACACAAGCTCTCGCATTTGGATTAATAACACAGATGTTCTAACTACTAGCCAAAAAAGCTCAGAGCTTGATTCTACCTTGAAGGCATGGCTCCATTTTCAGAGTGAGATGGAAATGCCCTGCCTCAAGTAACGCAGCAGGTGTGCCTCAGTTTCAGAGGGAGGAATGTGCACTCTCTTCCAAAGAAAACCAACTGTACTAGTGATCAGGAGGAAGAAGGGTCTCAGCCCTACTTTCTCTTATGCCTCCCTGCCCAATTGGAAAATCTGAACACAAGAGTCTGATTTCAGTGCCCACTGAAGTTAGTGCGATCTAGGGTGACCAGACATCCTGATATTAGGGGTTTTGTCTTATACAGGCAACAATTCTCCTCCTCACAAAACACAAAGTGTCCTGGTTTTTCACATTTGCTATCTGGTCACCTTAGTGGGACCCTAAGATTATACCCAGACCCTGTGCAGAGAGACAAGGGATAAGAGGCTCCTTGTTCCTGCACTATGTAGATTGGTACAGATCAGACACAATATATGGCACTCACATTTAAATTGTGTTCTTTCTTGCTTGCACATCATCACTAGTAGTAATGACTCTGCAGACCAAGTTGTGCCTTCACTTATCTATGAACAACTCTATTGTCTTAAGCTGGTTGCCCAAGTGTAACCAAGGACCAAATTTGGCCTGTCAATTGGAATTTAGTTAACAGTTCTGTTGATATTACATCTCTCCCCCCGCCCCCCCCCCCCCCCCACAGCCCTTATGGCTCTTGCAATGAAAAAGGAGTAAAAAAAATAAGTAAACGCCACTAACAACAATGGCAGAGAATTGCCATTCTGGAGATTATTAGAAGAGATTTCACTAGACAGATTTCTGCATAGGTTAAATTCATGACACACAAAGTATAGTAGAATAAGCTCATGCAATAAAAAAGGCTGGGTATATATCTATCAAACATGAGACTGCAGGAAAAATGGGCAAATGAGATAAAGACATGTAGTTCCCTGGTTCAGAAGTTAAATTCAAAGCTAGTATGAAGTTTTACCTATGCTTTTGTTAACCACTGTGGGCATTCACCCACGAAAGCTTATGATCCAATACATCTGTTAGTCTTAAAGGTGCCACAGGACTCTCTGCTGCTTTGTGCTAATAATGACATTCAGAAGTTCATAAATGCCAGGAGATTGGGGCACATAAGCTGGACATTAAGAAAATAGCACAGATAATAAATGTACTCCAGCTGATAATCAAAAGCAATAAAGCTAAGCAGAAGTGTCCAAATTAAAACCAGTA
Organism: Malaclemys terrapin pileata; assembly: GCF_027887155.1. NCBI lineage: Eukaryota > Metazoa > Chordata > Testudines > Emydidae > Malaclemys > Malaclemys terrapin. Next base: position 99,628,972 of record NC_071509.1, read on the forward strand.
GAGAACTCAAATGAAAGTGAGGGAAATGTTGCTGCAGAAAGAGATTTGGATAAGAAAGTGAAGTGAATTGTCCCTTCTTAACGCAATGGCTTAAAAACAAATGAATATCTGGAAACTATGACTGACACTGAAATAGAGAACCAGCCCATAGTATGGAAATGGATAGACACACAGGTAAAATACTGTCATTAACTCAAAAACAATAAGGAATGGTTTAAGGAACTACCACTTCAAGGGCCAGATGTTAAGCCAAAAACCTTCATGGTTCAAACAGTGCCTAGGATATCAAAAGAAGAGAGAGATGTGAACTGTGAAACCTGGGTATGTTGCCCAGAGATCAGGAATGGGGCTATTAGGCAAAGATTTCTTCTCTTGTCTCTCATGGAGTTGGCAGGAGGTTAAATATGTGTATATTTTAAAAGTGAACGTTATCCATATGCTCGACTAAATTGGGTATTTTGGTGAATACAGATTAACAACAATAAAGGAACATGATAACTATGTTTTTCTAACCACATTCTGTACCCTAAGTTCTAAAGGATAAAATAACTGAGAGACTCTGGGAAGTTTGATACTATAGAGAAAGTAGATCATTTGGAATGGACTGCACCAGTTGCAAGATTCTAAAAACTGGATAGGTCCATCTTATGTTATGACTGCAAAATGATAACCAATGAGGATCTGGTAGTTCCTTGGTGCACCTGATGAACTGTCTGTGTCCAAAAAAATTTCTTAGAACTGGATCTCAAGCACACTAGCACATTAATAATAGAAGAACAATCTACAAATTATGCCACCATAAACACTCATTTAGGTTTATATTGCTATATGAAAATACCATCTGGTGATACTTCAGCACCAGCTGTTTTCCAGTCATCAGTGAATAAGATTCCAGTGAGATGCTCTCTGGTTGATTTAATTGTGAGTGGAAAATTTAAAAGAATCATGGAAAGTTGGAGACCATCTTAAACAATTAGATGAACATGGAATAAGAGTTCAAGTGGCTTTTTTGTTTTGTTTTTGTTTTTAAATGAAACTCTGATAAGTATCTGGGATTCATTGCAAATTTTTATGGAGTCAACCCAATTCTCCAACCAGCTTGAACATTCACAGATTTTAGGGATAGAAGGAGAATGCCAGCTTACAAGATTTTAAAATGTAGTGTCGTATACTGAGAGTCAGGACAGTATAATCATTTGATTAAGTCTCAGGGGCCACATAGTCAACATAGTCCCTATTGTATTGCAGGTTTTATTCAAAGTGATAGGGGCCAATCCTGAAAACACATAATCACAGGCTTACCTTTAGGCGTGTGAGTAGTCCTCAGTGAAATCAACGAGAATCTAACATGATTAAAGATAGTCTTTTATGCATGTGTTTATGAACACCATTTTTTAAAGGATTTTACAAAAAGTTATTTGGTTATAGAGATTTCAAACAACTCTGTTTAATAAACTAGAACTGTAAATGGTTTAAGTGTTTAAAGATGTTTTTTAACTATTTTTGGAGGGCAGTTTCACATAATCTGTGTGTAGTACAAAGGCAATCTCTATGTGAGGTAGGGAAGTATAATACTCATTTTACAAATGGAGAAATCAGGCACACAATAGATTATGTGACTTGCCCATCATCATGCTTGAAGCTTGTCTCAGAGTCAGGAATTGAATCAAGGTTTCCTAAATCCTAATCTAATTTCCTATTCACTAGAGATGGCTAAGCGGAGATATGATTGAGGTCTATAAAATCATGACTGATATAGAAAAAGTAGATAAGGAAGTGTCGTTTACTACTTCTCATAACACAAGAACTAAGGGTCACAAAATGAAATTAATAGGCAGGAGGTTTAAAACAAATAAAAGGAAGTATTTCTTCACATAATGCACAGTCAACCTGTGGAACTCCTTGCCAGAGAATAGTGTGAAGGCTAAGACCATAACAGGGTTCAAAAAGAATTAGATAAATTCATGGAGGATCATCAATGGCTATTAGCCAGGATAGGCAGGAATGGTGTCCCTAGCCTCTGTTTGCCAGAAGCTGGGAATGAGCGACAGGGGATGGATCATTTGATGATTACCTGTATTGTTCATTCCCTCTGGAGCACTGGAACTGGCCACTGTCGTAAGACAGGATACTGGGATAGATTAACTTTTGGTCTGACCCAGTAGGGCCATTCTTATGTTCTTATGTTATGTTCTCAACTGTGAAAAGTGAATGAAATGTCATAAAGTGTCACAAAAACCTATAATAATAAAGTTGATGGGGAAAAGGGCAAAAGGGAGACGGGAAGGCTGAATTACTACCAACAAAGAGGCCTACTGATAAAATTGAAGGACTGTGTTAAGATCATGCCTGGTAAATAAAAGAAATTTGGGACTGGAAATCAGTGCACAAAAATTGATGTGTTTGAAAAATTAGAGAAAATTGGTGGACAAAATAATGTCACAAAGGGCTATTCCATCCACCACTCCCCTTTTAGGATCCTCAAAAAGAGACTTGTGGGCAGTGGGGCAGAGGAACCTGGCTGCTACAACACTAGCTGACTGAAAGACAAGAGAAGGGGAAGGAAGGAATGTCACCAATCATAGTTGCCACCTCTACCACCTCTTCTGAGCCCAAGATTCAGCATACCATTGTGCTTTCTTCATCCCGAGCCTGAGAGATGTCCTGACCAGACTGGGCTAGAGAGCGCACCAGATGACATCAACACCTTCACTGGTTCTGGCTACATCCCAAGCACCATTTGCAATGTGAGACTTTGTCTCCCCTCCTCTACCCTCCCCCTCCCATGTGCTTTCCCTTCCCTGCCTTATTTCTTCTCTTTCCTATCTCTCCTTTTTTTCTTTTTGTCTAATAAAAGTCTGGCTTAGCCAGACAAGACTGCATATTTTGTGACATTTCTATAAGCTTCTGGCCAGAAACGCAGCTAAATCCATTGCCCTACACAGCCCCACAATGGTCTTTGATTGGATGATAAGACCATGTGTCATGCTTGTGTTTTTCCATCAGCGAGGTTCCAAGTGCAAGTCAACGTTAGAGGTAGAAACTGCATTTTCTATCTTTGCTGTTCTTGTCTTTCCCCTTTTGTATGACAGTCCTGTTTTGCCTTTTAGAAAATGGGATCAGACTTTAACAACAACCGCACCAGTTCCAGCCCATATCAGCTGTTTCCCCCCAAAAAACCACAACAGTTATCACCATTTTAATACCATCTAACAGACTATGCCAGACAAGGATTTTTTTCTCTTTGAAAGACTCTCTCTCTCTCATTAAAGGGATGTTGTTAAAATGGAAGCCTTTCTTAATGCCTTAAATTTCAAATGCGTTAACTGTTTTCCTTCTTTTTTTTTTTGTATCTTTAATAAAAGGATTTTTTATGATGTGTTTGCCATGGTACTAAGCAGACTGAGCTCTCTCTATTTGTGTTCACACCTTTAGCTTTTTGGCCCCTTTACTCCACATAAATTAAAACAACAAACTTTATTCTCTGGTGGAGATGAAACTTTAGTAATTTCAGCTCCAACGCCAAATGTTTTGGAAGATAAATAGTCAGTGAAAAGAGGGGGTGGAAATAAAAACATTAACTGTAGCAGGCATTTCCAATCACCTTCCACAGTGCAAAAATATTACAAAAGCTTTGAAATTCCATGATCTTTCACTCATATAGGAGAATATAAGGTGGGGCGATGTATTTACTTCATATAGAACCATTTTAGGAGGAAAAATTGGGGAGAGATTCTGAAATCCACTGATCACTTTTAAGTAAGATATTTTCCAGTCTTGCTTATATACTATATATAAGGGCTGCAAGAATCTTGTGGTTGCTGTTTAAAAGCATATATGTCTCCTACTTTAGCTGTTAATGCTACTAAAATTGCATTACTGATTTTACCCTGACAAATCAATAGTAAGGATTGGCAAACTGTGTGATAGTATGAGCACTCAAATTATTAATAGATAAAATGCTGTAAGCAGAGGTAGGCTTGTATTATTGGAAATTAAAACCATGGGAACCTGTGGTCTCATCAGTATCAGCCAGTAAGGATCTACAATCTCAGAGTGCCTTTGAAGGGCCATGGAAAAAATAAGCTCATATTTCTGGTATTGGTGTTTATTTATGTACAATGAGGTAGAAGGGGCACAGTCACCTCCTGAGCACTCACTTGCAGCTGAGCATAGCTCTAGTAGGGGCTAATCAGCCTTAGATCTCCTGCCTTAGGGTCATCATTTGTAAAAACACCAGACTGGGAAAACCAGACCTGTATGCCTACTCCACTGGATTCCAGCTCAAGGCCCTTGTTTAAGACAGCCAGACCAGTCCTTCTCAGTTCCATGCTGTTCCTTGAGCTATTTCCTGTCTCTGTAGACTCTCCCCAGCCCCCTTCTACCCTGTTTCTCCCTCTAAAATGTTGGTTTTTCTGACAGCCTCTTTCACTGGTCTGCTGGACGGATCTTCGGTCTCTCTGGCAGTTTCCTTTCTTCTCTGGAGTGTTCCCTCTAATTGACCTCCTCAACCTTTCATCGTGCCCAGGTATTTGCCTGCCTAACTACCTCAGTTACTCAGGAGCTAACTACTTCCACCTGAACCTGAGCTGCATTATTCCCCATTGTGGAGCCTGTCAGAGGTATGTGGGGCCTGATCCTTTCAGAAGCCCAGCTACCTCCTAACAAATGACTTTCATATCACTTAATGACACTCATGATTTCATTGGGAGTCTGGTAATGGTTGGCTTTTTCTTAAAGCCACATCTGCTGGCAGAAAGTGTGAGGTAAGAATCTCAGTTTTCATTAAAAATTAGTTTCTCACCCTCGTGGTTGCAGAAAAAAGCTTGAAAAAGTCACCCACGTGCACCCTAGTGGCTCGGAAACCAGAAGGCAAATAAAAATAGCTAAACATATTTTTAAATCATCTAATGATTTTTGAGTCCTGCCCCCCATCTTTGAATACCTAGGGGTGATGATACTGTGTTAGAAACAATGTTAAATTGAATATTTTGTTAAGGGACAGTTGAAATGGGAGATATTTCTCCAAATTGGAGCACCAGAAGGAGCTGTTCATTGTGACTGTCGAGCGCCAGCCTCTGAAGTATGAGACTGGTCAGGGGCAGGAGGAAAATAAAGACTGGGAGTGGGGGTATTAGGGGACAACTGGATCCTTCAATTTGACTGGACCCCTTTTGGGGGTAAGCTTTTGAACCGTTAGTGGATCCCAGACATAGCAAATCAAGTTTGGGAACAGCGCTATACAGAAAGGGCAGCCTTGCCCAGGGAACCTAAGGAGGTAGCAGAAGACATGATGGTAAAAGACTGTTTCAGTCTTTATTGCAATAAACTTCAGCATTTCATGTGAGTGAGTCTTCCTTGTCCTTCCTTCTGTTCAGAGTGCAACGTCTACAGTAACTTATACTGAGAAAAAACTGAGTAACCCTTGTATTATAGACTATGTAATCGAATCCTGGGAGCTATGTAATCACATCCTGAGGTCAAAGCAAATATGCTTTTCCTTCACATCTTTCTTTTCCCCATGTCATTTATGTCTGTCACATGTTTTATAGACTGTCTCCAACAATGATGCATTAAATGTCCACTTTTAGAATAATACTGTAAGGAAATTATTATATTTGGTCTTCTGTTTACTTTGTGGAAGTTTGTTTTTAACTACTGAAACTTTGATAGTGAATTTGATGTAAAAATATGTAGAGAAACTAAACTATTACATAAAATATCCAATACCAAAAATAAAAATATCTTCCCATATATTTTAAATGCCAGTTAATTTTCTGTACATGTATTTTAAATGCATGTCAATATGTAAAAATGAACATACAAAATAAATAATTTTAGAATTGGCCACTTACTCTAGTGTAACATAAGGTTATTTTTGTAAATATTGAAACACTTAGCTCAAGGAAAAGATTAATTTTTTAGTGTCAGGGAAACTGGTAAAATTTAAATAGACAGTTTCCTGTATATACTATACACACATTTTTAATTATCAGTGCAATTTTTCTTTCAAAAAGAAAGCTCACATGGAAAATGTATAGAGTTAGAATTTGATTCACAATTCACACCAGGCAGCAGTTGGTTAGCATACAGTATACTTCATGACTAAAAATATTCCATGAGAAGAACAGATGTGTTCCTCTGAGTGATGAGTCAGCCAGCTGTCAGCAACTTGCCAAAGACTGAAGTTGAGTTTCTAATGCTTCCAATGCAAATGTGACAATGTTTTAAAACTAGTTTCCAAATCTCTATATGCCAAATGAATGGACAGTTCACTTGAAAAATGGATTGGGGGGGGAAGAACAAGAAATGGAGCTTATTAGAATTACCTTGTGTAACTGAGACAAGTATAAAAAAAACACCCTGAAACCAAAAATTCCCAGGCTCTTATTGTAGAACACTCTAAAGTAGTGCCAGGTACTGCCAGCAGATGTCACTACAGGCAGCAAATTTGAAGCAAAGTTAAATGGTAGCAAGTGAATTTGGGGATGAAACTGTAGGGAACAATTAGTAATACACAAAGAACACTAGGTTCCCAAATGCCTGTCATTTCCCTGTAAGGATTTTTAAAGAGCTTTTAATTTTGAAGCTATGCACGGTTTTAATACCCCCTCATTAATATTCAAATTGTTTTGTTAATTATTTCCATAGATTATATGACCGCATTTTTTCTTTACTATATGTATAAACAATAGTTATTTAGAAATTAATTTTTGCCAGAAATTAAAGAGTAGTTTACTAAGTACTAGTACACCAGTCATTATGTGCACTACAAGCAATTTATTGGAAAATAAACAGTTATATGGCTGTGCCAAATATGTTAAGAAAAAAACCAAGGGTTTATTTATTGATCAGGGAAGAGAGTGTTCTTGCATCAGGATTAAAGCCACAATATTTTGTTAGAAAAATAATTACCCATGAAGAGTGATAAACCTATTTATCTTCCATTTCCTTTCAGTTTAAAAAGCTTAGGCCAGGATCAAACACTTATTAACATGCTTAACTTCAAGCACATGAATAATCTCATTGACATTTACCATAGAAATGTCTCTGAATAGGTGTCAAGATATGTTTGGGTACCTTAACAATGACTTTACTGGTGAACACTAATTTTTACATGCAATACACAATTCTTATATAATATGAAACAGGTTAAATAGTACAGTCCTTTTCCTTCTACATGGTTTGGTTCACTTGATGGCTTCTGTTTGAAGAACTTGAACATCCTTTCCATTCTTCTCCATTTGTCATCTCCCTCAGAAGTCCCCTCCCCTACTTCTTTGACAGTCCTCATGGGGAATATGGAGTCTGACCTCTCTCCCTTCTGACTTGTGCTGCTTGGTTCCATCTTCCTCCAGCTCTCCAAAGGAACTAAGGCACCCACCTCCACAGCAGGCAGCTCCAGGAAGGCATCTAGTTCAAGCTACAGCCTGCCTAAATCATAAAGGTTTTCTAGGGTTGAGGGTGGACAAAAATGTGCCAGGGTCCTTTCAGAGCTGTGAGAGTGAAGACAGTCTTTTTTGCAGTGGCTCTCAATAAGATACAGAACAGAGTCGCATAATCACAGTTGCTACTAGGGAATGTCTGGGTTCTCCACAACCACCCACTCAGAGACACCTCAGGTAAGAAACAAGGTCCTAATAATTTTGGGAGAGGGAGGGGCAATTATTACGGAAGCAAGGGGAAGTTGTGAGGAATGGGGATTTGCAAACTCTCAAGATATGTCAACAACCTCAGAAGACAGATGTTTGTAAGTACAGGCTGAGATTTGTTTCCATTGAACCTTCAGTCTAAGGCTAAGTAACCAAAATATGTTTGTTCTAGTACCACAGTCCACAAATACATTTTTAAATAGCATATATACATATACACATACACACACATTTATATACATACATCCCAATTTAGCACTAATAATCTTGGACTGTTTTGCACAATATTTAATTTGAGGACAACAGCCTTTTGTAAGCAGAGTACAAGATATTCTAAAGATGACAATTCCTCATTTTTCAATGTCAGTAGCATTTAAAAAAAAAAAAACACCAAGCTGATATACTTGTAAAATACAACGTCAATACTTAATATGAATAATGTAACAGTATGGCAAAGGGAGTGAAAGCATCCAATTCAGTTAAATCCCCTGACTAGGAAAGCAGGCAGAAAGAATGTTTTACAGTCATGGTCTGAAGACCATTTTTATAGTTTCCAATCATTCACAAACTGCCTTCCTAGACCAAAGACAGTCAAGACAAGATCTCTGATCATGACTAAATTATCTTCATGACCCTTTCATCAGATTGCTGCACTGATAGGGAAGCCCTATCTTATGTCCTAGATTTTCTTGGTGGGGAGGAGGGAACGAAGGACAAAAGGGAGGAATAAGGTTAGTGGGAGGAATGCTATGATAAAAATGGTGTATGGGATTTCCTGATTAGTTTTAAGAGTGCATTTTTATTGTTCACTTGTAAGGATTGATCGAAACCAACCTAAAAATGCACAGAGTTCCCTCCTATGAAGGAGCCTTTGGGATTTAAAATGGATGCCCCAAAGGACTTTTGGGTAAAGTTAATGTAAATCAGTAAATATTACCTAGGTACTCTCTTTCTTTCTCAATAAAACATGTGTCATGAGGAATGATAATGATGATGGTGATTATGATGCCGCCCCACTCCTAGCAGAAATGTGCTGCAAAACAATTTCCTCAGAATAGCAATCACTTATCGTTGTCTGCTGATTCATCCCCACAATAATAGTGGTCCTTTACAGACCAAATTAAATGACAGAGTGGAGGAATGATCAGGACAGGCTCTACACTGTAATCTTGTTTGCTGTTGCATTGAAATCAATGAATATGTTAGCAAAATCAGCAGAGAGGGAAAGAGAGTGTGAACACATTTTGTAGAGATGTGCTTATATAGGCACTTTTAGTGACCAAGGTTTTTAAGAGCACTGTTGAATCATAGCCAAGCCAAATTAGGAAAAAAGCCCACTATTACTGCTCAGCATTTAGAACTGAATTTGACTGGGATTCTGAACAAATATCCTATTAATACCAATCACTGAAATTTTGTTCTTTTTGTGTTTGGACAGACCTAACACCGTTTATAGAACATCTCAAAAAATCACTCAGCTGCGTGCTCTCATGTGGAGATATCTATAACTAAAACGTAAGTAATTTTGTCATTCTTCCCATCTGCCTTATTTCCACTTTTTATTTATGTAGCAAAACAAGAAGGGCCAAATAACATTTACACAGTTGTTCAAAGGGCATTTCAGAGGAACTGGTCTTTTTACTGCATTGATGATGACAGTGGTGGAGAACCAGCAAAAGGGGATGCTACAGCACACAACGCATATTTTGGATGAGATCCTTGTGAATTCAGTGCAGAGTGGGAAGAGTTGTTTCAGCGATGGAAGGCCTTTGACTCAGAAACACGTTCTGTTCTTTTTGGCCAATCATGGAATATATTTTTTAACCTTCAGGGCACGATGCAAAGCCCATCATTTTACGCTTTATTTCAAGAAAAAGTGCTAAGCACTTGCCTTCTGGAAACCAGGTCTCTTGAGGTATCTTAACTTGGATACAGAAAAATTGAGGCACCCACAATCACTAATTACTTTTTGAAATTTAAATAAGTGTATATCTGGATTGACTTTTTTTTGGTCCATCACAGAAAAAAATTACCAATTAGATTATAGCAACCAAAATAGTAATTTGGGAACCTACAGTTTTTACTATAAGTGATTTACTTAAGTAGTTACAATCTCTTCTACTTCCAATTTGTGGCCATTTTCTTTAGCAAATTGAGTGTCAATGAGCAAAATATAAGTTTTTTATCCCTTAACAAGGATCACATGCTGCATTAGCTCATCATCATCTTATGTGGCCCTGATCTAGGGACAATGTTCTGTACTGGTCAGGGTGTGGTGGGAATTCACCCAGTAAACTGGCATGTCTTTACCTTTGGTGAATTCAGCTATTGAATAATAATTTTGAAACCAGACAGTGTCAAAGTATTGCTTTCATTTAAAGACTAAGAATTTATACCTCTTGCCCCTGCCCTCTCTTTTTATGGCACCTATGTGACTTGTATATTTAACGTCCTTTGTTAACAATGGGAAAAAGTGTTTTTCTCCCAACTGCCAGCCCTGCAAATTCACCCTTCTCTCTCTCGCAAGCTTCATCATCAATAATAAAGATTCTGCAGACCAAACTGTGATATCTGTGCAATCTGATTGTCTTCCATTCAGACCATCTCATCAAATTACAGCCTGAGAACTTAATTATTTATTTATATTTTGTGATCATTTGTCTGTGGTCTGCTAAGATTTCAGATTTGTTTGTCCAAAAGAAAACACGATTGCCCCAATTTTGAGTTGAGTGCTTACTTTGTGTCCATGAGTGTGTTTTGTTTCTGGTCCCTCTTCAGCCAATAGAGAATAGTTTGCGGAGACTGGAGAACACCTAAACTTGGGCGCTTCACTCAAATCTGCAATAAGTTGTGGAGTGTGCCATGATGTGTATATATGTGCAGTGGCTTGAGTCCCTTGTGTACAACCCACATTTTATTACTTCAGTGCTACAGGACAATGAGGACATTATTTTGACCAAGAGCAATACATTCTGAAAGGCAGGTGGCCCAGGGCCTAAATGTTTTGTTAAATGTACAGGTGCACTGTCATTTGTTGTACATTTGATGGTATTTATTTGTCAATTTATATATTAACTTAATAGACCAATTATTTTTTCTTACTAAACCACTGTTTGGAGTCACAGCACTGAACCCGTGTGAAAGATGATTGCTGAAGCTTTATGAATTTAATTTAATTTTCATATGTTCAGCAATTGTTTCAAGCAGATAGCACTGTTTTTTTTTCTTCAGCTTTGACAAAAAAAAAAATCTTTACCCTTCCAATTTGTCATTCCCAAAGATACTTGTTGGACAAAAAGAGGGATACAGGTGTCTTTCACTGCTGCAAGTCCCAGTGCAGCAGTTTCTAGATTTTGCAAATGTGCAAGCATTTATTTGATCCTCTCCTTGAAAAATGAAAGATTTTGTTCACAATAATGATTAAGTCCATCATGAATTACAGTTTGTTCACAAATGTGCCAGGTTTGATCTTCTTAAGAATGCCCCTATCAAGGGCTACAGTAGCCCCAGACTCAGTTTCTGTACTGTGTTCTAAACTGGTGACAGCCCAGTGATAATATAACCAGCCTACCTGAAACATTGCCTCTCTCCACACTGCAAGTTGTGATCAATAGAAATACTGATTCTAGATCCCCTGAAAGTAACTGATAAGGGAGCGCTGGCAGAGCGTTCTTAGAGTGGTCCCCAGGAATTTGAAATACACTTCCACCTCAATCTGCAATATTGCAGGTATGTTGATCATCAGAGCTCAGTCATTGCAGGGCTGATTGAGGTTTAGGCTGATGTATGGGTTGTTAGGGATCATGAACTATAGCTTGTAAAAGAGGTAAGGTCACTGAAGTGCATATTTGTTTTTTTTATTTTAAATAATTGACCTAATTACCAACCAAATATGCATAGTTAATATTTCCAAAACAGCTCACAATGGTTTCCAACAGCATCAACAAGAGTTTGAAGTTGCCATTGTCTTTTTAGATTTAAACAGTAGTATTTGATAAGGTCTTCCAAAATAAATTTAAACTTCTTAAGATAGCTATAGTTTTGGACATCTAAAATAGCAAGCCGTAGAGTGTAATTAAAGGAGGGTAAAACAACATTAAGAGTATCTTGGCTTTTATTTTGGCTGGCACACCCTTTTGAACACCCATATTCATTACTGCAGCATCTATATTCTGGTCAGTTTTGAGCTGAGCTCTTCCAATTCACTCCCAATAAATTCTGAAGTTATTTCCTGCCTAATATTCCAAGACTACTATGCCATCAAAGGGAGCATGAGGCTTTTCATGTTTAATAAATCTGACACACTGATGCTTGTTCATAAGTGGATCCATCAGTTAACAGTATTAAACTAGCTTTCTGCATGCATTTATTAATCCCTAAAAAAGTTCCCTAAAGAGCTTTGCAATTGTCCCTCTGAACCTTTTACTGGAGGTTCATACATTTGGATTCAATATTAAGGCCAACTCTACTTTAACCTTCTAGCAAAAAGCTAAGTCCTTTAAACTGCCTACCTGTAGCTGGAAAGTCCAGACCCCATCTTTTTCCTTCCTAGGCTCTGATCAGAACCCTCACAGATAAGCCTCTTTTTAAATGTTAGCAGTGTACTTCTCCCTGGTCCCACTCCCACATTTTCAAAGGACTACTATTTGTCAGGCTGTTTGTCAGACCCATTTCCCTGCACGCCATCTGGAAGCTGCATTTTGTTGCTTCTTCTCCATACTTTCTCCTTCCCCTATTCCTAAATAAACTTGTTTGGTGCACTGGTATTCAGGCTTCAGGGCCACCCTCCCCTTTTGATTGCTCTGATTGTGTTGCCAACCTTTGAAAGTTTAATGAGAGTCTTGTTATATGTTATTTTGTTTTAAAAGCCCTACCTCCTGAAGTCAGGCAATTACCTAAAAATCTCTGCTTTCAATAAAAATAAATAAGTTTCTAGCCCTCATGGTTGAGCAGAAAAGCTTGAAAATGTGAACCCTTAAAGGATCAAAACCCAGAAGGCAAATAAAAATCACTCAGCATTTAAAAACTCATTTCTGGCATTAGAGTCAGAAAACAGGACAGAGTACACCAGAGGAACAGGACTGATGAGTAACTAAACCATATCACCTGTTTTCTGTGACAGACTAGCCCTTTCTGAGGAAAGAAGGGGGGGGAAGTAGGAGGCTAGCTGGGTCCAGTTTTATAAGAGAACTTGTTGCATCTAATTAGCTGGAGTAATAGGAGAACATGTGTGGGCTGTTTGGGGCTTTGCCTGCATTTATAAAAACCCTTGTTTTGGTTACTCAGGGAGAAGTCAGAGTTAATATTAATTTTATCAGATGAAGGATTGTTCATAAATGATTTATCAGAGCATTTTCTCCAGATACATTTTATTTACTGAAGTTTTTTTGTTAAACATTTCTCCTTATAGAGATTTCTAATAGAAATAGAACTTTGATGCTCTTTTGATTAGTAAGGAAGTTACTTATAACATGATTTATTTATTTTTAATGAGTTTTAAGGATAGATTCTGTTCACAGTTCTGTATGCAGTAAACACTCCAACACAAATTATCATAGCTTGGGGACTACTAATTTATCCCCTCTTGCATTCTTTAAGGTCCAGATCCTGCCTAAGGCCCTACTGACTATAATGAGGCTCTGTGTGAGTACAAAATACACTATAGGATCACCATCTATTAGATTTTTCTATAGTGCCCACTATCTTCGTACCTAAATGCTTGTGCCATTTTTACAGAGTTACTCATTTTACTTTAACAAAGCAGAAGTGTACTTTATCTAGTTACAGTCATAGGCATCACTATGTCTCTTACTTGTTGCAACTCCTTGTTGCAATAAAGTGTTTCTGCTTGTGGACTTTCATTCTGATGACCAAGCAACAGTGCTGGGGCTCAAGCAATTAAGTGCCTGGGCTCAAACAATTTTTTTTTTACTTTCATAACTCACATGGCAAGCCTAAAGTTACCAGTGCTCAGCCCTGGCAAACCCGGGCACAAATTAAGCACTGCCAAGCACACAAGATAGCAGAGATTTTGATAAGAATTCATATTCTTTACAAATTAATTTAGTAATATGACTACTCTTCATTTCAGAGTTAAGAAAGTAGAAACTAAATAACTGGGGTGTCATAAGGCTGTTTTAGGGGGCTTGTTTTATTTTGTTGTTTTCACCTGAATTTTGTCCTCATGTAAAATGTCTACTTTTTCTGCCCAGCAACATTGGCACTTTGCCATCATGTAGGAAACAATTGAAGCAATGTTCTGGCTCACCTTTAAATAACTTAGCTGCCTCAACAGAGGAGAAGGAGTACTGTCCTGAATAGAAAAGTTCCAAATCTTTGCAAAAATCTTAGAAAGACGGAAGCATTGATAACCAGAATTTGTAATGCTGTCCCAAAAAGATTATTTTGACTAGCTTGTATTAAAAAAAAATATAGAGCCTAACAAACACACCGATCATACAGCAGTTGATCAGGACTTTCTCTCAAGAAGTATTACTGTTTATATTTTGTTACTAACATGAGAGGCAGTACATTCCAATGCAAGTCAGTCATGGGGTCGGTAGTAAATATATAAATATGTAAAAATCAAGCTATTGTATCTTATTTGACAGCAGCACAAGGAATATATTATAATATCAGTGAGGGGATATTGCTATTTATGAAAGAAATGTGCATTGCCAAGATACTCTGGAGCATGGTTGTATATTTATTAAAAATATGCTTTATTGTTCTTAACCTCAGAAAAAAATGTATACAGCCTTCAAGAATAGTAACCCCCTCCCCAACATAGACCAAGGCAAGAAACTATATGAAATAAAAAAGCACATATGGAATCATTTCAGACATACAGTTTTACAAGAGTATAAATAAATGTAAAGAACGTCCCTAATCCAGTGCCCAGCATATACATTAGTTCATATACTGTATTATAGGCTGTACAAGTAGTAACAACTATAGATAAGGTTGTCCAATACTTCCCACTGTGTATATACATATATATATGTTACAAGCAGATTGTGTCTTTGAAGCCATGACCTACCATTGGGAGAGATGCCACCTTGCAGCTGGGAGTCCCTAAGAGGAATTTTGGTTAAGGTTCAGCATACATTCCATTGCCTGGCAAATATGTGATAGCTGACAAGGGAGGAAGCCACAATCCCACACTCCCCCCTCATCTTCCTCTTTCCAGTAGCTAGTGCCTATGAATTTTTTTAGTTGGGATTGTACCTGCTTGTATAGAGGGTGATGCATCTTCGATCCTTCTTGTACACCAGCAAAAAGCCCAAGCAGAATATGCTGCCCTAATGGATTTTCAGACATTGGTCTCCATAAAAGCTATAATAGTAGTTCCAGGGTTTTTTGCATGCAATTTAGGTCACTTAGATAAGTACCTGATTTGTGAATGTAGTCATGTATGTATATGCCTCCATGACGTTATTGTGCCCAGTACTACAAATAATAGTAGATGAGAAGTGCCCAGTTACAAACCTGGATATAAATTTGGCCTTAAATATTATTGTTACAAAGATGTCACCATTAAAAATTGTATATTTACAGTGTCGCATCTCACTGTTTCCCTTTACTGTCTTATTTGCAGCATTCCCTTAAATTAGAATGCGAAATAATGTGGTAAGTGTAACCCCTGCTGATGCTAAATGTCCAGTTTTTAATAGTAGCCACTATATCATGTCTCAAAAAGGGGAATCAATGTGGAAGGGCATATGCAATCCAAAAGATTTATGTATAATGTATTGTCTTGGACAAATTAAGGATTAGGAAGGCGAAAGATATGGGAAAGGAAAGGAAAGCTATCATATTTAACACCTACATTTTTACTTTAAAATAGGCTTGCTCTGACTTTGACTTATCAGAGTGGGAGCTTTCTAGAGCAGAGTGGTAGTAGATGTGAACACATTTTAAAGTATGCAGTGTAGTAAGCCATGTCACTCCCAGGATATTAGAGAGACAAGATGGGTGAGATGATGTCTTTTATTGGACCAAATGTTGTTAGAGCTGAAGAAGAGCTCTATGTAGCTCGAAAGCTTGTCTCCCTCATCAACGGAAGTTGGTTCAATAAAAGATATGACCTCACTCACTTTGTCTCTCTCATTTTAACGTGGCCCTCTGGAACTTTAACTGACCTTTCCTTACTCTTGCAAGACAAGGAAATGTTTTTGATTCATAACGAAGAAGAAGTTCTTGACGATTTTCCTAGTCACTCTCAACTTAAAAAGACTTAATATTTCTAGACTCACAGTATTTTGAAGTATTATGAAGGAAACAACTAAAACAGAGAGCTAAGAATGATTTACAGAGACATTTAACAGCTCGTGTAGTTAAAGAAGATGAAACTCAACACTTTGGAAACATTTTAATGTGTCTTCTGCATTATTATAGGAGAGATGTATCTTGTCTTTCAGGGTTCAACTTGAAGATTTAATTGTGTGTAACTGGCTGCAATGTACTGTACCTGATAGACTTGATGATTCACAATTGTTGGACGGGCATCTATCAAAAGCAGTGGATGTGCAGTCAAACTTCAAGTGAGCGTGATATACTGCCATTTCTTGTAGAGAAATCATTTGGTGATATGGACACTGATTCAATCAATTTTTAATCCAAACTCTTTTTATTTTATGTGCCTTGTGTAACAAAATTTGTGTCTCATTTTCTGCTGCTGGTCATAGCATTTCACCATGGTGAGTCTTGCCAGCCATGCAGCTGACTTCCTCTGGAGCTGACCACTGTTGTGTGTCATGCTATACTTGTCTGCACCCGTCTATGATCTGTGGGTTTAATTCGTATGGGATCCTTCAATTCTTGTTACTAAGGACAAACTTAGATAAGGAGTGATGGATAGATATTTAATAGAATATAGAACAGAGTACATTGGCTTGATATACCACAACTCTTATCCACATCTTACATCCATTGATTTCAATAGCATTACACCAGCATAAAACTGGAGTAAAACAATGATGAATCAGGTCTGTGATTTTTACTTGAAATGTTCATTCTGAATAAGTCTTACTGTCACAAGCTGTGCAGAGATTAGTTTGGCAGGGCTGATGCTCTAGTTTACACTAATCCATCCAATGAAGTAATGCCACTGTACTTGACTTTAGCAAAGCTTTTGCTCCGGTCTCCACAGTATTCTTGGCAGCAAGTTAAAGAAGTATGGATTGGATGAATGGACTATAAGGTAGATAGAAAGCTGGCTAGATCATCCAGCTCAACAGGTAGTGATCAATGGCTCAATGTCTAGTTGGCAGCTGGTATCAAGCGAAGTGCCCCAGGGGTCAGTCCTGGGGGCAGTTTTGTTCAACATCTTCATTAATGATCTGGCTGATTGGATGGATTGCAACCTCAGCAAGTTCATGGATGACACTAAGCTGAGGGGAGAGGTAAATATGCTGGAGGGTAGGGATAGGGTCCAGAGTGACCTAGAAAAATTGGAGGATTGGGCCAAAAGAAATCTGATGAGGTTCAACAAGGACGAGTGCAGAGTCCTACACTTAGGATGGAAGAATCCCGTGCACTGCTACAGGCTGGGGACCACTGGCTAAGCAGAAGTTCTGCAGAAACAGACCTGGGGATTAAAATGGATGAGAAGCTGGATATGAATCAACAGTGTGCCCTTGTTGCCAAGAAGGCTAACGGCATATTGGGCTGCATTAATAGGAGAGTTGCCAGCAGATCAAGGAAAGTGATTATTCCCTTCTATTCAGCACTGGTGAGCCCACATCTGGAGTACTGCATCCAGTTTCCACCCCCCCCCCCGCACCCCCGCACTACAGAAAGAATGTGGACAAATTGGAGATAATCCAGGAGAGGGCAACGAAAATGGATTAGTGAGGTGGGGCACATGACTTATGAGGAGAGGCTGAGGGAACTGGGCTTGTTTAGTCTGCAGAAGAGAAGAGTGAGGGGGGATTTAATAACAGCCTTCAATTACCTGAAGGGGGATTCTAAAGAGAATGGAGCAAGGCTATTCTCAGTGGTGGCAGATGACAGAACAAGAGCAATGGTCTCAAGTTGCAGTGGGGGAGGTCTAGGTTGGATATTAGGAAAAACTATTTCACTAGGAGGGTGGTGAATCATTGGAATGGGTTACCTAGGGAGGTGGTATAATCTCCATCCTTAGAGGTTTTTAAGGTCTGGCTTGACAAAGCCCTGGCTGGGATGATTTAGTTGGGGATGAGCAGGGGATTGGACTAGATGACCTCCTGAGGTCTCTTCCAACACTAATCTTCTACGATTCTATGTGTATGGCTGGAACATAGCTTATGACACTGCATTGGTCATTGTCACCTGTGCAAGGCTGCCTGCACACACAGATGCACAGACGTCCTGTGCCACACCTTCCTAAACGGGTATTAACAGTATGCTTGATACCTTCTCCCACTGCCAACACCCCAGGGCTATCCAATAAAGGCTTTCTACATCATACAGCCATATTTCTTGACTAATGTCACCTCTACATCTTGCTATTAATGATTGTCATTAGGAAACATTTATATTTTTGTCCCAGAAAAACTTATAAATAGGCTCACTTCACTGAAGTTCTGACCCTTCTTCATCCAGTTTTGGCTATTGATAACCACGTACATTGAGAATGTTTCTGTTCCTGCAGATGGATTGCAAAGTACGGTTCTTGGGAACTGATTGGAGGCGTAACTAGAATGATTCTGTTTCCGCTATTTTTTATTTACATTTGAGAGGGTATGTGGGTTAGAGGAATGAGCATGAGGCTAAAAATCAGGATGTTTTGTGCTCTAATCACATTTCTGCCACAAATTTGGCCTTGGGCAAGTCACTTGGCCACTTTGTCTCAGTTTCTCATATGAAAAATAGAGATATTAATATGTTTCTGCCTCCTAGGGATATTGTAAGGGTATTAGATCATCTTTGCTTTGACAATGTAAAATGCTATACAAAAATGCATATTATTTTAAACACACCCTTTTTGCCCAAAAAGGGATGATCAGGTTGTAGGAGTGATAGTGATAGAGTGAATACCCTGCATGCAAAAAGAGGACCTGAAAAAAAAAAAAAGAGAGAGATAATAAAGACCTTAGATGCTTTCCAAGTTATCTAGTCTGGGAGATCTGTTTTATCAAGTGGTTTGGAAATTTGAGATTCTTCAGTTTTCTTTTCTTTTTTTATCATAAGATAAACACTCATCTATTTCATAGTCAGTTTCATAGTACAGTGTATTTATCTTTTGCAACGAGGCAGATTCCCCAACCTGAGAGTCTCCATACCCTGTGCATTGGGTTATCAGTACTCTCCCTCCTCTAGAGTCTAACACCTTTATTTGAGCATAAGCTTTCACGGGCTAAAACCCACTTCATCGGATGCATGCAGTGGAAAATACAGTAGGAAGATTTTATATATATAAACACAGAGAACATGAAACAATGGGTATTACCATACACACTATAATGAGAGTGATCAGTTATGGTGAGCTATTACCAGCAGGAGAGAATTTTTTTTTTTTTTTGTAGTGGTAATCAAAATGGCCCATTTCCAGCAGTTGACAAGAAGGTGTGAGGAACAGTAGGGGGAAAAATAAACATGGGGAAATAGTTTTACTTTGTGTAATGACCCATCCACTCCCAGTCTTTATTCAAGCCTAATTTAATGGTGTCCAGTTTGCAAATTAATTCCAATTCAGCAGTCTTTCATTGCAGTCTGTTTTTGAAGTTTTTGTTGTTGTAATATTGTGACTTTTAGGCTGTAATCTAGTTACCAGGGAGGTTGAAGTGTTCTCCAACTGGTTTTTGAATGTTATAATTCTTGACGTCTGATTTGTGTCCATTTATTCTTTTACGTAGAGACTGTCCGGTTTGGCCAATGTATATGGCAGAGGGATATTGCTGGCACATGATGGCCTATATCACATTGTAGATGTGCAGGTGAACGAGCCTCTGATAGTGTGGCTGATGTGACCCAATCACAGATACAGACTAACACGGCTGCTACTCTCAAATCTCCCTCCTCTGTTATTTACTGAGATGACACAGGAATGGTAATAAAAAGTGAGGCTTATGAGTTTTACTAAGCTTAAATTAATGCTTGAATTGCTGCAAAGCTCATTCACTTTGCACATTCTTTAAAATACTCTTGTTTCATAGGAGAATGTACCTACTCTACATAAACCTCAGTTGAATTTCATTTTTCTTTTTTTTTTTTTTTTTTTTGCCCAAAAAGCTACTCCTGTCAATCGTATAAGAAATATATATATATAGTGGGTATGGCAACACCATTTTTTCATGTTCTCTGTGTATATATATCTCTTCCTACTGTATTTTCCACTGCATGCATCCGATGAAGGGGGTTTTAGCCCTCAAAAGCTTATGCTCAAATAAATTTGTTAGTCTCTAAGGTGCCTCAAGTACTCCTCGTTCTTTTTACCAAGAAGTCAGAAGCTCTTCCCTTGTGCTTTGTACTGGTCACACGATATAATGGTTGATATGAAATACCATCATATTTACTGGCATTACAAAATGAAAAGTACTTTTTCCACCAACATAAATTTGACTTAGGGGAGCACTGAGATGATCTAAAGTAATTTCACTTTTCTCAATGTTGGTTTAATTGCAGATGCACAACCTGTGTTAGTTTCATGAGCCCCAAAGTGTATTCAGTACTCCCAAAAAAGCACACTTGATAAAGTAAGTTTCCAAATACAGAGTGCGATCTTGTTTCTATTGAATTCACTGGGAAGATTCTCATGGACTTCCATGAGAGCTGGAATATGTCCCTGGTCATTAGTTATGCTTTTCTTCTCCTTCCATTGAGTTCAAGTATTGAATATTTAAAATGCTCTTAAATGCAATGATAGGAAAATTATATTTTCAAAAAATACTTTTTATTTCATGATGTATTGTTCCCTGATTAAGTGAAGAAAGCCTGAACAATGAGTCCTAAATTAGATATTGGTTATCCTCCAGGCTAGGAGGTTTCTAAGCAGAAGAAAGTATTGAACCTGTGTCTGGCTTATAATGAATTGCAGTCTATATTCACTATAAGGGAAAGCAAAACCATTAGACCCCTCAAGCCTTCAATTAGGCCATTACTTTATCTACCTTAATTGATGCTGCTAATAGTATCATATATAATTGTTCCATATAGGCAGAAAACATGCTTGTTAATGAGTCTGAGCTAATTCAAAGAATGACATTTAAGCAATAGCTACAGACCTGTACACGGGTTCATGATCAATGTGTGAGACACTGTGGTAATTTAAAATGGTTCATGTTTGTTTAAACGGAGTTCTGATATATATCAGTTTATTTAGAGAACAGTGAGAAGAGCTTTCAGAATGGCATCCGGAGCTTTATCAGGGGAGTACAATAACTTTTTTAGTATGGGAATTGCTAAACAAATGTTTGCTAACTTTGTTCTCTGATATACCATAGCATCTTTTTCCAAATATTTTCTTAATAAACTATTCTGTGTATTTGCTTATTTTAGTTAGTGATTAGTGAAGTTTTCCACTGGCAAATTTTTTTGTTAATTATAGATTGGGTCAAAAGAGAACTGGGCATAAAATAAATAATATAACATAAAAGGATGTAACATTGCAGAAATGGTATTTTGTCTGTGAAAAAACAGTTGTTTCTTTCAAGTCTCTGACCCATCCAAAAAAAATCACAAAAAATATTATGCTGTAGTGAGTTCTGATTGTCTGAACTTTGAGTTCGTTGCCTATATAAAATAATGCTTCTAATAGAGTTGTTTAATAGGTAAGAAATGAGTCAGAAAGCTTAAAAAAGATAACATGGTAACAATAACCTGCCAGAATTTTGATCTTTATAAAAATCTTTGGATAGTTTTCACTGAATGGTAGAGAGGTCTCCGTCCCAACCACCCCCCAAAAAAGGCAAAAGGCACATGACAAGAACACAAAGAGACGCATAGAAGAGACAAAACACTGGTTTTAAACTCTTTCATCCATTCAGTACAAACATTTGTCTCTTCTCCACTAAAATTAGTGTTCTTCTTGGCCATCTATAAATATTCACAATGATTCATGCCATGTGAATTTTTGTGTTCTGAAACTTTGCTCTGGACCTCATTTGCTCCTTTCAGGTCAAAATACTACACTCAGATCTTAAACACTTGTAGAATAAGACTCTGAATAAAATGTAGGTTGTTTAAAATGCTGTACAAAATGTTCTTCAGTTTATTAGTTAGAGAAATACTTTAATGACTTGTTTCCGCACCCACCCCCGGAAGCTTTTAGAGCACCGTTAATTCTCTGATGCCTTTAAAAAAGTTAACAGCTAAAGCAAACCTCTAGAAAGTCCCTCTTTTTTCTTATGAAATGAAGACCCTAGCTTAGGGTCTTATTACAGACAATACATTTCAGGTTTCTCTTAAAACTCCTGCCTAGGATAAGGTATGTATCTATTATCAGAGGGGTAGTGGTGTTAGTCTATATCCACAAAAACAACGAGGAGTTCGGTGGCACCTTAAAAACTAACAGATTTAGTTGGGCATACGCTTTTGTGGGTAAAAAACCCATTTCTTCAGATGCAACTTGATGTATATTGATGTATCTGAAGAAGTGGGTTTTTTATCCATGAAAGCTTATGCCCAAATAAATCTGTTAGTCTTTAAGGCGCCACCAGACTCCTCGTTGTATGCATCTATTAAACTGTGATAGCTTTATGTTTTCAAATATCTAAGAGCTCTCTTTGCATCTGAACCTACATTGCTGAATTCAAAGGGGCAAATTCTTTCCTGGGTCAAAGCTCTGCTTTCTCAGGGCTAACCTTGACCCCAACAATACAATGAGCAGCTCCTGGGCATCTCTAAGCAACAATCTTGGTTTAAGAGACAAGGTCATATCTTTTACAGGACCAACGTCTGTTGTTTGGCTATATTTGACATGGCTTTAATCAGGCCACAACTTTATCATTACATGTCTGGGACTACCTGGCAGATAAAAGTGTACAGTGCACATAACCCCATGTTTATTCCATAATTCCCCGGGGGGAGGGGGGTTTACCAGATCCCCTCTTTTTCCATGTAGGTCCCTCCAGAAAATCCATTGCCTGGACCTTACCATCCAGCTCCCCACCCCTTGTAGGTGGGTTAAAGTGGGCTATAATAATAGGTTTGATGTACCAATCATAGGAGTCCCCAATCAACCCCATTCGCTCCTTTACTGAACACATCTTTTTAAGTCCTTTTCCAAGCCATTTATCCAGTCACTATACCTTTTCTATGGAGTACCTGACGGGACATCCACCACAAGGAGAAGCCAGACATTAGCTTGGCTGCAACCTCCGCAAACCCAGTGGGGTTCCCAGACATCTCCTAATACCCTCTTTTATATCAGTCAAAAACATGACAGCACCTAAGTATGACAGGAGAGCCCCATCCTTCTGAAACAACTCTGATGCCCCATATCCTATGCCAGGATGTGAAATTACTGCCACTCCAAAGGTCCCAAGAAATTTTGCCACCTCCCTGTTAACATACCTCCTTGCCTTGTCCACCCTGAGGGGGAGCTCATGGCTCCCCGCCAGACCCTGTGCTTAAGCACGTCTGACCATACAATGTTAACTCCTGGAAAAATTTCAAGGATCAGCCTCAAGTCCCTCCTTTGCTCTGAGCATTAGTTCTAACCCTTTAAGCATTCCCAAATTGTTTTGCCCAAGATGTATTACAATTATATGTGCTGGCTGCTGATGGGCCCGCACAGGATATAGCAGTGGTATCAGTTCATCCCATAACATGCACCTCTTTGCATGCCACCAGTACTGCTTCACCACCAAAGCCCAGCTGCAAACCTTCGGTCACTTTGTTTGCATACCTATGCACCCAAAAGACAATACTGTGCCTGCAGATCCACACCACTGTCTGCATGGTCTGTCATCCAACATCTGCAATGAGATTACAACAAATTAATGATGATTTACCACCTAGGGTCTTACATAGATTCAATATGCATCTGAATGCCAATACCCGATTGCCTGAATAGCCTCTGCTCCCATACCTAGCTGTGCTGCTGTCATTGCCAGGGCCATCCTTAGGCATATGCAGCACACGCGGCTGCATAGGGCACCACTAAATTTGGGGCACCACCGCCGGGACAGGACAGCAAACAGGTAAGAGCGGGGTCGGGTCATAGAGCTGAATGCACCTTTGTGGCACATTATGCCTCCCCACCCCCCGGCAGAGCTGGGTGGGGTGCAGGTGCTCAGGCTGGCTGGCTGCATGCCCCAGAAGTGAGCCACTTCCTCAGTAGCCAGCCCAAGAATTTCCGCTCCAAGTGACCTGTGACGTTGTGCAGTCTATATGGTTTTATAAAAATATAAGTGAATATAATGTAACTGGGATATGCTTCATGCAAAAGGTCTCTTGTAAGGTATCATTACAAAGGGAATTGGTCCTGCTTTGAGCAGGGGGTTGGACTAGATGACCTCTTGAGGTCCCTTCCAACTCTGATATTCTATGATTCTATGATTCTATGAAAGCTCATAATCTAGTGAGTGTGATCATCCTATTTGTAGAAATGTACCACTCTTGTATCTAAAACTAGAAATATAAAACATAACTCTGAGGGCCTATTGCAATTATGTAAAGTGTGGGCCATTAAGGAGGGTTTGGAATCTTGATGACTCCCATTGTCTGCAGATGGTTGTATTTACCTGTGAGTCTTCCTGTATATGTGTGTGCTGGTAAGTGAGTAATGAAGTCTTGCAGTGACATGTGATCATGTCACCTGAACTGGAATCCATCTTTAACTTGGTGCTTTTCCGGTGAGGGGGGGGTGGAAACCCAGAGGGACAAAGGGTTCCCGCCTTATGCAAAAGATATATAAAGGGGTGGAAGAGAACAAGGGAGGGAGGAGCCATCATGAAGAATCCCCTAGCTATCACCTGAGCTGCAACAAGAGCTGTACCAGGGGAAAGAATTGTGCCCAGGCCTGGAAGGTGTCCAGTTTGAGAAAAAACTTACTGAAGCATCTCTGAGGGTGAGATTATCTGTATTCAGTTTGATTAGGCATAGATTTGCGCATTTTATTTTATTTTGCTTGGTGACTTACTTTGTTCTGTCTGTTACTACTTGGAACCACTTAAATCCTACTGTCTGTATTTAATAAAGTCACTTTTTATTTAGTAATTTAGTCAGAGTATGTATTAATACCTGGGGGAGCAAACAACTGTGCATATCTCTCTATCAGTGTTATAGAGGGCGAACAATTTATGAGTTTGCTCTGCATAAGCTTTATGCAGGGTAAAATGGATTTATTTGGGTTTAGACCCCATTGGGAGTTGGGCATCTGAGTGCTGAAGACAAGCACACTACTGTGAGCTGTTTTCAGGTAAACTTGCAGCTTTGGGACAAGTGATTCAGACCCTGGGTCTGTGTCTGGAGCCAGACGGGAGTGTCTGGCTCAGCAAGACAGGGTGCTGGAGTCCTGAGCTGGCAGGGAAAACAGAAGCAGGGGTAGTCTTTGCACATCGGGTGGCAGTTCCCAAGGGGGTTTCTGTGATCCAACCCGTCACAGTACCCCCCAGCAGAGCTGGGTGGGGTGCAGGTGCTCAGGCTGGCTGGCTGCATGCCCCGGAAGTGAGCCACTTCCTCAGTAGCCAGCCCAAGAATTTCCGCTCCAAGTGACCACATGGGCTGGAATGCACACAGCTGGCTGGGTTGGGGAGCACGTCTCTCGCCCGGTGGGCACGGCAGCCTGGCAGTGATCCATCCAATCCGGGGGGAGCCGCACGGGGCAGGAGGAGCTGCTGCGGCCCCGTGCCCCCCCCCATCCCCGAGATGCTGCACTTCACCGTGGTGTTGGCGACAGTGCCCAGTGGTGTGACCTGACCTGAGTGTTTGCTGCTGCTATTGCCACTCCTCACCCCAAGGGGTGGATTTTGGGGTCCCACGGCTTTCCACCTATCTCTTCTACTGCAACTGTTGGATCAGCAGGCCAGGGGTGAGCCAAGCATGAAAGCAGTACTGTGTTGCCGTTGATCAGCTTTGAGAATGAATATGTTGTTAGCAATAGAACATTATTACCAGATCAGAGCTATTTTTTAAATTACGGATTATTTTCTCTTAAATTTTTTTTCAACCTTCTGTTTTATGCAGGATTAAAAATGGACTGGTTTTCCTTTTTTTGACAGAGTCTTGGTGACATTTTAAATACCTCTATCAAAATCATGTTAGAGTGTCATTTAACAACTTTGTTTGCCAAAATTGCTTGCTAACAATCCTGAATCCAATCTCAATATCTTTTTTTTTTTAAAAAATTCAATATCTTAGCCAAAAACAGAAAATTAAGTTGTTGACAATTATTTGTGACAAGTTAGGTTTTGGGGAGGGAATGGGCCAGTTTTCATCAGAGAAACAAAAAATGTTGACAGGCTTTTCTATAGCCTTGTTACTGCTAAATAGAGCCCTCCAACAACTCTAATCTGATTATCTCCCTACTAGTGTATAGAGTGACCATATGTCATACTAAGGTTCGTTTGCTTTTTTTTTCAGTGAGTCCGTATAGTTTTTGCCAGCCCAGAGGTGGGCAGCCAATGTCTTAAGTTTTCACAATGTTTTGTTCAACTTTCATAAAGAAAATACATGGTTAATATGAGTTAAAAAGGCAAGGGACACATCCTTGTAAAGAATCTGTGCAGCAGATCATGCTAGAACTGTGAAAATGTGAGTTTTTGGTGGAACTTTAGAGGCAGTGATTTATCATGTATTTCTGGCAGTGCCCAAAATGTGCTGCTATTGCTAATGTCTTTCCAAACAAAAACAAGGCACAATTTAAGGACTGGACAATTTTAAGGTCAGACTATGAACAGGCAGACCTTAGAGGTATGGGTGCAACACAGAAATATCTCAACGATTTTATTTTCTGAATAAACTCTTGATGGAAAAGAGTGGCTCTTCAAGTAGACGTGCTGCTAGCAGAGTACTCTGATATCTAAAAAGCTGTATGTTGGGAAGGATTTTGGTCTGATTCTCCAATACCACATGTGGCAAGGTTTGTTTGCACCTGTCCAACAGGGATATAAAATGCTACCACATCAGAATAATATTTCACATCCATTTTGCACTTGTGTAAATGACTAGATAAAGTTCAAGCCAGTGAGGAATCAGGATCCTAGGTCTGAGGAAGTGCAAAGCAGCTGGAATGCTGCCCGAATGGGGATTCCAAAGATTCTTTTGACTTATTATTTATTCCTTTTATTATTAATTATTCTCTGTATTACAGTAATACTTAGGGCATCTCTATAGTGCCTCCTGGACCAAGTGGACAGACACGTGATAGCTCCATTCAAGCAGGTTAATCAGTTCATATCCAGTCAAGATTGCAAGTGATCAGAAGTTATCATCTGATTACTCAGTAGTCTATGTAAAATGAACTGGTGATGGAAGTTCAGCATCATAACTGACATTGTTTATCAGAAAGGAGGAGTGACAAAACCTGGAGAGGGTCCTTCCATAACAAGGGCACATTAGGTTGGAAAAAGAAATTCACTTGTCTCTGTCCATGCTGTACTAATTTTAGTGGCTAGGACTTCTATAACATTTCTGTCCTATCTTAATCCAGATGAGATGATTCTGTGCTGGCTTCATTTTGATCACTTTGTGCTTTACCTAGGAATAAACCTAGGTTCTATTTTCCTGCTGCTTGGAAACCCAGCTTATTAAACTGGATAATGCCATTGATCTATTTTCAGTATGAGGTTTATATAGAGTTGTAACTAACATTAAGACTGATACCCACAACACATTTAAAACTAAAAAGTAACTTTGTAAAAATGACATGGGTTTCCAACTCTAGTGTGTCTCAGTCAAGGTGGAGTGCCCCACTAGCTCAAGGTCACAGACTACAGCTATCCTATATTAGTTATTTTAAATAATATTTCCGATAATCTGACAATAATTTAAATAGTTATTTCTTTAAAAAAACACCCTTATAAGTTATGTCATATCGAAAACAACTTTCCAGGTCACAAAAAACAAAATGAAAAGATGAAATAGAATTAGTTATAAAAGCATAGAAGGATTCTGTACTTAAGTTTGTACATCATGAAAACAATGAAGCTGATGAAGATCTTCAAGATGAAAACAACGAAGTTGATCAAGATCATCAAGTAACTGCAAAAGAAAATGTTTATGCAGACGAAGTTCAAGAAACTCAGCAACACTGAACAATCATTTGAAACAGATGCAGACACAAAACAAGAAACTGTACTAGCATGGGATATAGATGACATTAGCGCATGGTCGCAATCTTTAAACAACAAATTGTGCACCATTATACTTGAGAAAGGACCTGTGAGAACAGAAGGTCTCGAATATCCTAAAGACATTAGAGGCAGGAATTCACGGAAAACAATTACTATAAAAGACTTTCTAACAGTGAAATTGTCAACAGACAGTGGCTTGTGTACTCTAAATGTAAGGATGCTGTATTTTGTTTCCCATGCAAGATTTTCAACAGTTGCAATTTTAACATAGTGACAGTGGGTATTAATGATTGGCAAAATCTTAGTCACCCATTACCGCAACACGAAAAGGCACAACACCAAATTGAAAGTATTCACAAATGGTGTAAGCTGAGTGTAAGGTTACAAAAATCAGACAACTCTTGATGTCCAAAGTCAAAGATCATTGGAGTCAGAGAAGCAGATTTGGTGGTGTTTTCTTGAACGTATATTATTTATTGTTGAATATCTATCGACAAATAATCTTGCTTTTAGAGGAAGCATTGACAAATTATACTAGCCCCAAAATGGCAATTTTTGGGGCCTTGGAGAACTGCTGGGAAAATTTGACACAGTGATGAATGAACATCTCTGAATAGTACCTGAAAATGAAATACATGACCACTATTTGGGACCAAGAATTCAAAATAAACTGATTGTGCTAATGAGTGGTAAAGTGAGAGACAAAGTTGTTTCATTGGTTTCTTTGGGAAAACATTTTGCCATAATTCTAGATTGCACTATGGACATAAATCATCAAGAATAGGTGTCATAAGTAGTGAGTTTGTTGACATTAGTGATTCAGCACAGATTACAGTTAAAGAATCATTTATCACATTTTTAGAAGTAGAGGACACTACAGGTTTTGGACTTCTTCAAGCTCTTCTTGATGAACTAAAACAAATAGGATTGTCTGTAATGAACATTAGAGGACAAGGCTACGATAATGGCGCCAATATGAGAGGACGCATTTCTGGTGTGCAAACTAGATTGCTGGCGGAAAATCCACAAGCCTTTTTTGTTCCACATGCATGCAATAGCCTTAATTTGATTTTGTGTGATATGGCCAAGTCTTCTGTAGAAGCTATTTATTTTTTTGGGTTTGCTGCAATACATTTACATGCTCTTTTCAGCTTCTACTCAACAATGGCAAATATTCAAAGCACATGTTAGTGGTATTACCGTTAAGCCTCTATCTGAGTCATGCTGGGAAAGCAGAGTAGAAAGTGTGAAAACATTGAGATATTTACGAAGCACTGGTTGCTATCTTAGAAGAAGCCAGAGATCCAAAAACTAAAAGTGAAGCACAGTTATTGGCCTCTGAAATATCCAGTTTCATGTTTCTAACATCTGTCTTAATTTGGTATGACATTCTTGTTAAAATCTCAAGTGTAAGCAAAATAATGCAGAGTCCAGTGATGCAGCTTTATTCAACACTTACCTTACTATAACAGACAAGACTTTTTAGTGAAATACAGTGAAAATGGAATCAAAGAAGTACAGGTTACTGCAAGAGAGTTTGCAGAACAAAATTTCCATGTCCGAACATTACAAGAGTTTCAAGGAAAAAACAGCAAGTGGAATATGAAGGAGCAGATGAGCCCATAGAAGATCCAGAAAAGAAATTTGAGGTTGAATTTTTTAATGTTGTGATGAATAAAGCAATATCTGCCATTGATGAAAGGCTTAATACTTACAAGCATACCATGGACAGTTTGGATTTTTGTATGACATAACTAAATTCAATGAAATAGGAAAACAAGAGCAATTAATGAAAAAGTGCAAGAACCTAGAGAGCCTCCTGAAGCACAGTGATAGTTTTTATTTAAATTGACTTGAACTGTATGAAGAATTGAGTACAGTGTCATCAATGTTGCCACATGCAAAGTGGGTGATGGACATGGTATAGTTTATCCATACCAGCAAACTTTTTGACATATATCCTAATGTGTACATTGCCACTTGTATTCTACTGACAATTCCTGTAACAGTAGCATCAGGAGAATGGAGTTTCTCAAAACTGAAGCTCATTAAAAACTATTTCCGCTCTACAATGAGTCAGGAATGCTTGACTGGTCTTGCTATTCTTGCAATCGAACAAGACATCACTTTGTCTTTGTCATATGGTGACATTATTCCTGATTTTGCAGCCAAAAAAGCCAGAAGGATTGCTTTTAATTAAAAACAAATCCTTGTTTCAATACCTCTTCCTAGTAATTTCCAATAAAATGTTGACAAATTTTAAAAAAATATATTATTTACATCATTCTGTCAATAAATAATATTTTTTTCTATAGCGCTACTTCTTTAATGCAAGTATAGTCCATCGGCATTATAGTGTGCTTAATTTGTTTAAACTGGTTTTAAAAAAGTGCATGTGGCTAGTTTTCCAATACTGTAAGCTTATGATTGTGTTGCTAAGAGCAAGTCGAACTTAGGGGCACCAGTTTAATAATACTGTGTTGGGCACCATGAATCCTAAGGATGGCCCTGGTCATTGCTGTCCCGATTCTAAATGAGTGGAAACCAAATGTATGGGCTGGCAGCCCCAACCTTGTCAGCCCCCATTTAAACACGGGAACGGATTGATATGTTGTGAGGGTACTCTCATCACTGTGCATAAAAAGGGGGCCTTTCGCTACATCGCCATGTAGGCCTTCAAAGCCTGAATGGGGTAGATCCCAAGCTCACCACCCTCCTAGAGGATAACAAATTCATCTCGTCCAACTTGATCCATCTTTCACCTTCACAAGTGTAATATCATTGAATGCTCATGCCATTGTATATCACGTAGTTCAAAAGCCCTTCCTGTAGAGTTCCTAACGGACTCAGGCACTAGACTTCTGATGCTGAAAGCACCAAAAAATGCTATCAAGAATGCTGCCCTTAACAAGGCCACCTCCTGTCCTCTATGACATATGGCATCAAGGATCTGCTCAAGATTACGGAGTAGGTAAACTCTGATGGGTGGATGGGAATCCTCCCTGGGGTCTCCGTTACGTGACCACCCTACCAAAAACCTTTGAACTAAAAAAAAACACTGCAAGGATCTGGATAACCATTTAGCCTACTGACGAATGTAATGGCAGGCAATTCAAGATTGTGGAGAGTGCCAGTTGACAGATTGCCAACAACAGCAAGTACCCTTACCACAGCACTCTGTTCCTCTGTAATGGGCCATATTGTTGACCAGCCTTCCTGATTCTGAAATTGTATGAAATCATCAAATCTTCTCTCATAGCTCTCCCACATGTGTGGAGCAACTGATCTCTGGACCACACTGACAAACATTCTGTGCCAAGGTTCCGTAGTGCTAGCAGCATCTGCCTGGGTTCCCGACTGGCTCCTGGTGCCAGTCCCAGAAGTCTGCGGATCTGAAAATGAAATAAGGTGTCCGCTATGCCATCATCAACCCCAGAGAGGTTATGAAGTAATGTATATTCCCTAAAGCCTTCTTGGGGGCCAAGCCTTGGGGAAATACCCACAAGTTCTCCACAGGCAATTGTTTGAATGGCTCTGCCGCTTTATACCCAATTCATTCCTGCAGAATTATTGTCTTAAAAAACATAGCCAAACGCCACCCCTGACTTTAATTATTATTATTTTACAGAAAGGGGATAAGAACCCCCATAATATCCCCAAATTTGACCCACCAGCTTTGCTCGGGTAGTCCCACAGGAGGCCCTTGCCTATTCTACTGCTGTAAGCTGGCCCCTTACACCAGCTCGCATTCTGTCACCCATGCCCCATTATGCAGGGTCTAACCTGCGGGTGGCATTTGTTCTACAAAACATATTTTGCAAGTGTGCCTGAACGTACAGAAGCTGCAAAAATCAACTGCTATGGTTAAATCCATGCCTGTGAACGTATTGTATGCGTGCCCAACTATACTCATATATCTAACAAGGCCAGGCATCTCTCTGTGTAAGCTTCAGTTGTAACTCAAGCATAGTCACTGAAGCAGCCTTAAGCATAGCTAAGGTAAGGAGCATTAGCAAGATAGCTCTCCCATTGATGTTCCCAGCAGTTGGAACAACTTTAAGTTAGCCTGTAGCAGCCATGCAATACCATGCACCTGTTTACTGGGGCGTGCGCCCCAGATGCGCTGATACAGTTTCTAAGACTGCCAATCCTTGCCCCGGCCCATTAAATAACCCATCGGGTCATCCCCAATTTTTTCCATGTAAAGTCTCAGAGGAGCCAATAGCACCCAAACCCCAAGCCTCACTGAGGCCCCTGCAATGCCCACCTGTAGCCACCCTATTTGATATAGGCCCCTCAACCACCTTCTGTAGCCTGCACCCAATCCAGATCCAAACACCCCTGCAATCAGGAACCTTTATCCATCGTTGATTTAACTCAACCCTGCCCTCAGCATCTCCCTCCTCTCCTGCAATTGCCTGCAAGGAATGTCCTGGATCTGAGCTACCCATTACACTTTGTACAGCCTGTAATTCTGTGGAAACAACCTCAGATGAATAGCCCTTGTATTACTTGTATCAAACCTCAGATGAATAGCCCTTGATTACTTGTATCAAATCCCTGCTGACTGTCCCACCAGCAAATGCAGCTAGTTCACTTGTGTTGGTGAGTGCTTCACCTGGAGACCTCTCTTCCCCAAGCCTGATAGGCTGCCTTTGATAATCAAACGCACTACCCCAGGTTCCCCCAGCATCTTGCACTTGGCTCAGCCCTGGGCCAAATAATCGCCCTCCATCTGCCCTGTGCAGCATTTGATTGCTCCCCAGATTCCTGTCCCAGGGAGGCAAACCTAGGGGGTGAAGCGAAGTCCGCCCTCCATGCTATCTTCTGCCCACAGCAGGAAAAATCTGAAACTCGATGCCCTAAACCTCTATGCACAGTACAACTGCTACGAGAGGGGGCCACGCTCCCTCTTCTTCTCCTACACCTTGTATGGGGCTTTCACATTTTCTCTCTCTATCCCTGATTAGAAGGAACCAGAGAATCCACCCTAGACTTCAAAACTCTCTTCTTAAAAACTTTGTCGATAGCATTTCATTTTTAAGAAATATCAACTTTCAAACTGCACAATTTGACAGAAATGTTCTGACTAATGCTAAGTAGTGATCATAGGGCAGGTGAAGCTGTTAAAGTTACACAATAAATGCAATAGAACACATAGCTCTACACTTTGATACAAGCATCTTATCTCCACATATGTGGTAGAAAACATATTTTATATCTATATATAAGTTCTTTTCATTGGTATAGTTTAGGGTATTAAATAGATGGGATCATTGACATGTTTCCTTTCTATTTTAGTTAAATACCACTGAACTAATTCATGTATTTTATTTTTCTATTTATTAACTAAATCCCAATGCACTTTTTCTTTTCTTATACATCTATATATCCATTGCTAATAGATATAGAGATATGGAGATAGAGATATTATTTAGCTATTGGCATATAGTGACAATTTTAAATGACAGATACATAATTTCATATAAACTTATTTAATTTTAAAGGAAAATGTACAGTAAAAGTCACCAACCAGTCTTCCTTCTGAATTCCATAAATTTTAACAAATGTTCCTGTCAATTTTTACTGTTGGAAACTCATGAACAGTCAACTGCTTTTTACTGACTTTCAGTCTCAAAGCAGGATTATGTCACCAGAGTGGAAAATATGTAAAGAACAAATTGGAAACAAAATCTCTCTATTTTCCAGCTCAATAAGATCTCTAACTGTTACATAAATTCTAAACTATACAGCATGTAATATTTGAAAAGTACCTTGGACTTGAACACTAGATAAGTGTTTTTGTTCTTATATTGTAAGAGTTTTGAAAGTCTAAAGGATATTTCAAATAATCAAATGGTGGCACTAAACCATGAGCATGTAATTATCTTCCTATAGCTATTCTTAGCTTCACTTTGAACAGTTTGGTAATTGAATAAGCCTCTTAAAAATTGTAAGTTGGATTCAGAGTCAACCCCAATGTGTAATGGTCTTTATTATTTCCTTTTCTTTGATATTTTGTTTAGTTTCAAATTCTCATTTTTCTGCCTATATTGTTTCATGCCCATATGCAATATATAATAGCCATTGTAGTCTTCGTTCAATGTAATAGTTTTGTCTATTATTTATTTATTTTCCTGAGTAGTTAAAATCGCTAACCCACTAAGTGAACTAACCTAGCACTAATTATTGCAACAAATAACAATTTCGGTAATGGCATATTATGTGGTTTACAAAACAAAAATCTAATGATTGGGATAATTGTTTTCTAGGTATTTTAGGACTATAAAAACTCTTTTTGAAGCAAGGGGGAATGGGCATTATGGCCTGAGTTCCCGTAGTCCATGTTTCAAATTTGAATGATTTTTATTTTGTTGCTAAAATGAACATGCCCTGCAAAATAACCCTCTTCATTATAGCAGTACTATACTGGGGACCATTAAACAATAGATGTTAATCACATGCAGTAGTTAAATGTGATTGTGCTCTGATAAGTGACTATGTAAAAATAGCACATTCGTACTCAGTAGGCTTGGTCCCTCGGTTTGTTCATTGTCATCTGCAAGCTGTTCTGATTTAACTATGTTTTGACTACTTTTTACTCCTGTTGGAACTGAGGAGTCAGCATAGCTAAAGGAGAGTGAGCTGGGAGAACATATATATAATGCTCCCCCAGCTCACTCTCCTTTAGCTATGCTGACTCCTCAGTTCTAACAGGAGTATAAGTAGTAAAAATTTATGTCTATGTATACATATTTCTCTCTCTCTCTCGTGATAAATATGTTTTTGCTACTTTTTACTCGCGATATGTGTGTGTGTATATTTTATATATATATAATATGAAATTGTCTGGTAAGATTCACTTCCCCACTGTTGTGCTCACTTTCCAAGGCAACTGATGAATAGTATATGTTATAAACACGTGGTTGTTTATATGCCTTAACTGTAGAGTCAACCAACCTTGTGTTTAGTAAATCTAAGAGGCATCATCTTGTGTGACATCCTGTGATTGTCTGGATCAAATACTTGATGCTTTCTGAGATCCTACAAGCATCTGCCCCAATGTGGTATCTTGTAACAGGAGAATGTGTTCTTTATGACCATAACTTGCAGAATGTGCATGTTGTTCATTTATCACTGAACAGTTAAAATCCCAGTGCTTGGGTAACTCACATGCTTCAATTCTGAGATCTAAGGGTGGACATCTCCCTGCCTCATGCTAGCACACTGTTAACATTGTTAACTGTACATCCATACCACAGACAGATCTATAGGAATAGCAATGTGGGTTTCTGCCTAACTTAGCTCCCTTCATCATCAAAATAACTATTGAACTGAATAAATTCAAGTAGTTCAGGTCTATTGTGGAACATCTAGAGTGAAATCCTGGCCCTACTGAAGTCAATGGAAGATTTGCCATTGGTTTCATTAGGGCCAGGATTTCACCCCTAGGTGAAGTTATTATTGGACGGCATTGTTGTATGAGTCAAGTACCATAAGGTAAGGGAGCTTTAACTGCTCTCAGTCTTATTAGATTATTTAAATGTATAAAAATTTTCCAGTTGTTAGAAATTTGAGAGCCAAAACCTCAGCTGGTGTAAACCAATGTTGCTTTACTGGAATGAATAGAACTATGCCAGTTTACACCAGCTGAGCATCTGTCCTTATATTCCTATATGTCAAAATCCCTGGTATTCCTCATGCTTTCCTTATTAGTATATACACCTTTTGCATACTTAAAATGTATATATTCCATAGTTAGCTATAGGTAGTTGACTATGTAGCCCTAGTGATAGGCATCCTAGATAAAATTTTCAAAAACAACAAAGTAATTTATGTTCCTAAGTCTCATTGAGTTTCAGTTGGACTTGTCTACATGAACAATTAGCATGTGGCAAGCTGGGGTGTGAATCTATCCTGCTTTAGCCTGCTGCAGATGAACTGAGATCCTGCTGAGGCACATTAACAGTCCATAAATGTGCCTTGCTCTTGTCCTGTTAGGTGCTTTTAAAAATGCCATGGAGAGCAGTAGTGCCTTGTTGCCAGCCCACCCAACCACTTGCCATGGCCATTTAATGATTCAGAAGGATACAATAGAGATATAGAGAGAACTGGAAATGAATGGTGCTTGGGGAAGGAATCCTGACACTGTACTTTTAAAGGCGCGAAGCCTTACAGAGAAGCCTGGACAAGGTTCCCCCCCACAATCAACTGGGAAGGAGTTAGGAGAAGGTGATCAGTATGAAAGCTTCACAGTAAGCAGACATTGACAGATGAAGGCTGGTCTGCTGAACACTCCAAATGGCAAGGATAATTAGAAAGGGTGTTCAGCTGAAGGGAACTGGCAAAACGTTTGCAGTTGACTATTCCAAGGCAAGAGACCTGAGGCACAAACTTCAGATCCATAGAGAGCCCTGAGGGAGAATTGCCAATTAAGGGAGTGGAAGACAGACTGCCCTACAGCAAGAAGCCTGAGATACAGAAAAAGGGCTGAGGGGAAATTCCTGTCTGGAGGAGGGAGATACTGACTGCTCTAAAGGTGAGAGAGAGAGGGACTGCTAGCAATAAAACCCAGCTGCTGCTAAAGAGAGGATTGGTCTTTCAAAGAGCAGTTCCTTAGCTGATTCAGGTGCGAAAAGGAGAGTCCAGAAGACATGGTGAAGATGTTGATATGGGTGAAGGTAGGATCATCTTAGAGATGTGGTGAAGGGATCAAAGAAACACTCCTTATTTGCCTAATACAGGATTCTTTGGCTGGAAATTAAAGTTCAGGGTTGGCCTGGGTTCCCCCAGATTGCCACAAAACTGAAGGGGAAGGAAAAAGCTCCATAAGTGGAAGAGGCCAAGAACTGCAAGCCCCAGATGGCGGTTGAAAGCTGGGTTTAAAAGGACATAGACTTTTGGGATTCTGTGTTAACTCCAAAAGGGTAATGAACTGAGAGGTACCCTGTCTGGAGGGCTAGAATATGTATAGCAACAGACCAAAAGAATGGAGGGGGGCATTAGGCTGAGAGACCCCCTGCAACAATCTGCCTGGACAGTGATAGCTGCAACTAAGGTTACCTTATATGCTCCCCAGGGAGAAACTCTGTCTGTTCTGTGAATAAACAGAGAGCTTCAGACTTCTGAGCTGTTAGTCTGGAATCTTCCATGAGCAATACACTTGCAGATTAGTTTTCCCCACAATGTCTTGAGTTTTATGATGATTTAATCACTAGAAAAAATGTCTCCCTGGCATTTCTCCTGTTTTCAAAGTAATAACAAGATCAATTAGAAATTCTTCAAATTCAAACAAGACTTTTAATACCTGCTTTATAGATAAGGAGGATGAAATTGCAAGTACTGTTTTCTATGGACCAGACTCTGATAGGAAGTAAAGTAATGGTATTTCACCTGATTTACTCCTATGCAACAGAGATCAGTCTATCCCTCTTAAATAGGGAAACAACTACATGTGTAGAAATGTCCTGTACTGTTTAAACCAGGGAATCATATTTCCCCCCATTGGTTAGATACTATTTTTTTGGATAAATATTTGACCTGCCTTCTGTGATTTGTGTTCAAAGTGGCCACAGATACCCCTTACAAAAGCAGGTTTCAAAATGTTTCCTATTATTCTGTTTGGCTCAGTTTGAAAATTGTTGTGGTGTGTGGGTTTGTGGGTGTTTTTTTTTTTTGGTCTAAAATTGGGTGGTTACTGAGACTTATTGTAAGTCCTACCGTGGAAAAACACCTTTCCCCTGCAATATTTTGGGAACCAGCATAGTTCACTTTTGATTCATCAGAAAAATCTAGTCTTTCTTAATTAGCCCTTCTAAGAATCATTGGACACTTTTATGGGAAGTTTTAATCAGCTTGATCAGGACTTCCAGTAGTGCCTAGTGAATAGCACTTCTTCTCTTGGACAGATCCTAGGAGAGTTAATTTCTTATCCATTACAAACACAGTCTTTGCCAGTATAAAATACAAGTGAAAGGGAGACAATTCTTTTGGTCTGACCAAATCTGTATTGTTTGCGAATACCTGCAAACATTTCACTAAATATATGACAACAAAAAACAAACAAAACCACGCCCCTTCCTGATTATCTTTTTCCTGCATTATAATCTGCTCTTAGTCTTCTGATGATGACCGCCTCTTCCATCCTCTTGTCCACTTCTCCCACATGCATCTTCAGATTTCTTTCTATTCTGACCCTTATATGTGGGAATCATCCTATCCATGTATATTGCATAGCCACTATTCGTTCTCCTTCAAATCCCTTCTTAACTCCCATGACTACAATGCCAAATGCTCTAATTACAATGGCCAGGCAGGTGCTTGTCCACATACCTTATTAAACCAACTCCAAACTCTGAAGCTACCAAATTGTATCTAGGTAAATATATATGCAAATATGAGTTCTTACTGTCAACCTTGTCTTCCTCTTCTCCCCTGTACATTGTGCTATAAACCCAGGAGCAGCGCCAGGGTTTTTGCCGCCCTAGGCAGCAGCGCTCCTCCTCTGAGCATTCGGCAGCGGGGTCCTTCTGCTCCGCGTCTTTGGGGCGCTTTGGCAGCGGGTCCCGGAGCAAGTGAAGGACCCGCCGCCAAAGCACCCTGAAGACGCGGAGTGGAAGGACCCCCGCCGCTGAATTGCCACTGAGGACGGCAAAATGCCGCCCCCGGCGACCGCCTAGGGTCGCCTAATGGAAGCGCTGGCCTTGTATAAACCCTGTGACATATCTTTGTCCCTATTTAGATTATAAAATCCTTAGGGCAGGGACTGCCTTTTATTGTATATTTATACAAAGCCCAGCACAATGAGGTCTCTGGGCATGAACAGAACACTACTAATAACATGGGATAGATTCTTTGAAAATTATCATGAAAGTCTCAAGTCTAAAATCCTCGTCTCCACTTTCTCCTTAGGCTTGTATGTCTTTGGACCTGACAATTGTCTCTGAGAATTAACAGCACAATGAGAAATTAGGTATCTACAAACACAGGCCCTAGTCTTCCTTTCGTGTACACTGGTTTTAATCTAGAATCACTCCAGTGACTCTTGATTTACACTGATGTAACTGAGACTAAAACCAGTCTATCCATGAGGTCTTTATACTTTCTTTTGTTAACAACCTTCCACCTTGCACTTCAAATATAAAGCCTTAGGGAGAAAAACTCATTTGGCAAAAGATTTTGTTGTTGCTGGGCTGTGTCCCCATCAAAATACAGCCTCCCTACCTTCCCTCTCCCCCTCCCCCCCTCCCCCCATGCCCTACCAGGTTTCTGTCTATTCCTTGTTCTCTCCTCTATTTGCTCTCTCTTTTCTGCCTCATTTGATTTTTCTTTTCTTTGGTCCTGTCATTGAATAGCTTTGATTCAGAGTATTCCCCTTGTCAATGCAAGAATATAGCATGTGCATTTTTGTACTCTGCTCAGCACATTCTTGATGCCTGTGTAAAGTACAGCAATTGTGCTTGATGTTTCATTTTTTTTATTATTCCTCATCATCTATGTCCTCACTGCAGTTTATGCCCCCACAGCAACTTTGCTCATTGAAAACTTTGCTACTCTATGACTCTGAACAAAAGTTGTAAAATAATTACCTAAGTAGAAATTAAATGATAGAAACAGAAGTTTCTGTTCTGTACAGGAGAGAGAGATGTTGTGGGAAGGGTGAAGGAAGGGAACATCCAGGAACACTGGGATTTCTGATGCAGCCTAATAGAGCAGTCACAGAAGACAAATTATGCATGCTTATAGCCTCCCTTGATAGACAATTATAAGCCGTGACCAGAGGTGGTGCTAGTCCATAGGAGGTCCTAAACAGGAATATTTTTGCCCTTCCCAACATATAAGGGAAAGCAAATAGGAGGCCCCCTTGAGCTGCTAGGGGCCCTAAGCAATTGCTTAGTCTGTTTATGCTTAGCACTGATTCTGGCCATGACTGAATAAGACAGGAGGAACAGAAGTCATACTGATGCTAAATGAATAGTGAAGTTAGTCACACTGTGGAAAGTTTTATGCCTTGCACAGAACAACTATCTTTTATCATTATCATCCCCTGCACTGAATTCCATGACTGTTTTGATGTAAAAAGTAAACTACTCCATCATGGGAAAGAGATCTTCAAGACTATTGCCCAGGGTCTGCTAGCCTAAGTAGAACTTGTATAAGAGGTATTAGTGCATTTATTTTGGATGATCATCCTTTGAGCCCAAGAAACACTCTCCATCTCTATAACCAGCCATTCTGCTCCTGCCACACTACTCAGTTTTTATTGAGAGAAGTGAGAAATAACTTCTCCAACTGAAGCTATAGTGTAGGGAGATTGATGCTACCTAGTTAGAAAATTGACTAGGACTCTAGGATTCACTAGCACTCCTGTTCTCATGAAAAATATTATGTATGTTCAAATACTTTGTTGACAGTCACTGTTATAATAAGAGGTAGTTTTTGTCCACGTCACAAGTAATCAGAACAACAGATTTGTGTTTTGTCCAAATCATGGTTCTGGCAGCACAGTGCATTCTATCCCTAATCAAACATTGGTTCAGTACTGAGAGCAGAATGTCACACATCAAATCTCCATCATTACTTCCTGTAGCATCTTGGACTTTCCTTGATAATCTTTCATGCAAATACTGCCCTAATCCAGTCCAGTTTAGGTTGTGAGATTTGGTAAAATCATGGCCTGAATGGTGTCTACACCAAGATTTAATCTCTCAGTACCAGTATCATATCATACAATCCAATCTTCCTCTGAGGTTAGGAATAATGCTCTTATCTGCATCATAATATAGCATGAAATCCTCAAGGACAGATTGAAGTCAGATAGTTGATTAAGTTTAATCCATGAGGTGACTGATCAGTTTGTGCCTGAAAGAAAAAAAGTGTGGAAGCCTCTGGCAAAGGATACTCTACTTCAAAACTTTAAAGATATTATTATATTATAATTTTTTTATTAAGAAAAAGGCATTTTTAAAAAGGATCTCCCAGCTGTCTAAAAACAGAAGTATTTTGATTTTTATATGAGATATATCATTAGCTGATAATAAAAAGGAAAGAAGGTGATTTTTGGCATGTCAGAAGCTGCCTCGGTTTCTTTCTTGTCTAATGTTGCTGCTAGAGTGAGCCACCATGTCTGAAGGGCTAGCTAGCTTGTTGCTAGGATACACAATGGGGTAGGTTTCAGCTGTCACTCAAGCCTGTTGAAACTAATAGGACTGAGGCAGCATGCACTAGTAAGAGCTGTCTGATTGAAACGAAAATTATTTTATCATTTCTGTTTTTTGGGTAGTTGAACAGACATTGCTTAGACAAGGGAGTAGTTTTTAATGATGGCGGCAGCAGCAGCAACCAGAGCTAGGATGAGAAGAGGGGAGAAAGCAGGGCAGTTGAAAATAAAACGAAGGAGGAAAAAGGAGCGCACATTTGTAAAATTATTTCCTGTTTGTTGTAGGAAAGGATTTGGGTTTTCTATACCTGTCAGTGGAACCATAAAGAAAAGATGGACCATCTTATTACAGATTATATAGCTCTCTGGGTTTTTATGATTTCACTGACAGCCATACACCAAACCAAGATTTCTTTCTCTCTTCTTCCAATATACATGAGGAGTTTTATTGTCTGGTACTATTTCTCCCCTTACTGTTCATATTCTATTATCTCTATATAGTTATAAGTTATAGCTCTCCATCACATTGCTCAGTCTTGTTTTTCCTCCCTCTGCTTCTGCTAAAATGAATCTCCCTTTCCCTGCATTCTCTTGACTGTCCTCAAACTTTGTCTTGTGATTTCTTTTCAAATAAGACAGCACTCCAACCACCTGATGTGTTGTAGTACTGATATTGATAGGCTGGAGGAGAAGCTGGAGCCTATACTGTATCTTGCTGTATAGCAACACGGATACCTGCTTCAGCTGCACAGCAGGTGAATCACTGCCAAAGTCCCTTGTAACAAGTGCAGTTGCAAGAACAAATCAGTAAATATGAGTTTTTGACACTACACCAATGGAACTTGTGGATTCTTTTTAAATTATAATCATTGCTCCAACAAAAGTGTACTCACTTCTGTATGCCCAAGATGGAGCTTATATTTGGGTACATTGCATTGTTAGTTTAATACCTTCATTTCTAATTTCTGCTACATTCTGGTATGTGTAGCCTTTCACTGGTTCTTCACAGCATGTCATGGTATTTCTGATTTCAGACTGAGAGTTCAGATTTCTAAATTCAGTTCAGGGCTTATAATCCATTACTTAAAGAAACAGAAGAGAAGTAAGTTAGTGGAAGCTAATAGTTGCAGAACATTTTGAAAACTAGTCAACATGTAGGAGGCAAATATGGACAATTGAATTATTTAGTAGTCCAATTTCTGTTCCCATTTCTTACCATCTTAGCCTAGGCTGACTTTTCACTTTTATTTTAGATTTTTGGTGGAGGTGATCAAAATTTTCACAAATATTTCAAATGTCAACTACCTTCACCCTTCTGGTTCATCCAGTCAAAAAATAAAACACATCCTGCATGAGGCCCGATGTTTAATAAGTGTTGGAAGCCTCATGAAACCCCACTTCATATGAGGCTTTGCTCTGACCTGAAGGCCTACCTAATCTTAGAACTCTACCACTGAAGACCTAATTTTGGTTTTTTGTTTGGTTGGTTGTTTTTAGTTCAAACGCATGATATCCTGAGAGGTGCAGAAATGCATCTGTGCCTCCCACAGACGTCAACGTAAGTTGCAGTTACTCAATGATTTTCCAGGATGTAGAAGATGGAAAATATTATTTTAATGCTAGATATAGGCATTCTAAAAACATGGCAAGCCAGAAAGTTGAAAAAGAAAAGAGAAACAAAGCTAAAGAAACAGAGAAAGGAGCAAAAGGAAGGAAATTGGTGGACTTTACTATTAAAAACTCACTTACTTCTATTAAGACCACAAATATTTTGAACAGCCTTTCTTGTGGTATTTAAGCAACTCTGCTGCTGTCCCTAGCTAGAACTCAGAGGTAGACAAAAATGAAAAATATTGTTTTAAAAAGTTAGAATCTAAATAAATCTTCGGTTTATGTTTAGCTTGCATTTAGGAGTAAAGTTCAGGAGGTTCTTCCAGTAGTCAAAGAATTTAACCCCTTTGTAATCATGGCCTTCAAAATTGCCTGACAAAACCACAAATAAAGGCGAATATCTGAGTGGAAAGTTATTAAGACAAAAGTATGGCACAAAGCACTGCACAAGAGCTGGCTCCATAAAAGCACACTAAAGCAGAGCTGGTCAAAACTCAATTCCTGTTCCCCTGGAAATTCTAACATTT
This sequence comes from Malaclemys terrapin pileata, assembly GCF_027887155.1. Taxonomy (NCBI): domain Eukaryota; kingdom Metazoa; phylum Chordata; order Testudines; family Emydidae; genus Malaclemys; species Malaclemys terrapin. The sequence continues at coordinate 99,672,140 of NC_071509.1, forward strand.
TTTTTTAAAAGGGTTTTAATTGGAAATTTGTAACCTTCCTGTGGAAAGGAAATTCCAAAAAAATGTTCATTTCAGAAAAATCAAAATGTCTCCTTTTGTTTTTTTCCAAAATAAAATGGAGCAGCTGGCAGCCCTGACTGTGGAGGATTCCTCATGATGTCCCATATCTGGGACACTCCCCTTGTCTTGGAGTTGGGAATCTGGACGTTTCTGTTATACAGCTATGGCAGGGAGCCTGGAAGCCCTCGGGGCCCTGGCCCTAAGAGAGTCTGCATGGGTGGGCTGCTCTACAGCCATGGAACTAGGGAGACCTGATAGCAAGTGTGAAAAATTGGAAAGTGGGTGAGAGGTAATAAGTGTCTATTTAAGACAAAGCCCCAAATATTGGGACTGTCACTATAAAAATGGGAAAACTTGTCACCTACATGGACCCTCAAAGCCTGAGATCCCCAGCAGCCCACCAAGTGAGTAGGCAGGAAACCAGCCAGATTTCTGTTGAAAATCTGCCTGTTTTATGGAGGAACTTTGTTGAAACCAGGCTGGTTCTGCAAAATATTTTGTTTTTGACAAATTGGTGATTTTGGGGGTGGAGGAGGAATAACCAAAATATCTGTTTAGTTAGAAAATTCCTGACCACCTCTACTCTAAAGTCCCCACCCTTGCCTTTAAACTGCTTACTGCATGGAATTAGAGAAACATATTACTCTGAAAGGTCTGTTCTAATGGCTGGATTCTGAAGTCCTTACTTAAAGAAGACTTCCCTTTGAGCCAAATAATGGTGGGGTTATCAATAGTGCTCAGTACTAGCCCAATAGTTCCCACTAAAGTCAAAGTAAAACTCACAATAACTTTAGCTGGAGCAACTGACACTGAATGTTTCTGAAAAGGCCCACTCAGTGCTAGATTGTGTGTTAGATGTTGCTTAAGCTGCCCTGTCCCAGGAAATGGATGTGGAAGGCTTCATGCCTTGGAGACACCCCTCTGAGCTATAATTCCTCTCACATGACATTTTGATTAAAAAAAACCTAGAATGATATAACATGGCATGCATAAAATTATTGATAAGTCTTGCACATTACAGAAAAGTTAGGGGAGTGGTAAATAATCAAGAGGACAGGTCACTGATTCAGAGTGATCAAGATCACTTAGAAAACTTAATGCAAGGAAACAATATGCATTTTAATACTGTGAAATGAAAATTAATAAAACTAGGAACAAAGCATGTTATTTATAGGATGGGGGACTTTGTCCTGGGAAGTAGTGAGTCTGTAAAATGTTTGTGGGGTTGGGTATGTAGTCCCAGGCACAAATAAGGATTGGAGATTTGGGTCCAGTATCACAGCAATGTTCACTACATAGGAGATGTATCACATTCAACAGTTTCATTGTGGCTTAACAGCTGAGAGGGAAACAAATGATGAGTCATTGATTCTGCATTCTCACTAATCATGGTACCCCATCTGTACATTTTCTAATGGATGAATTCTATTGCAATGTATAAATCATTTTGACTGGGACACTTTATAGGTAACAGGCCAAGTAAACATTAGAAGAATTGTGCCTGTTAGTGCTTTCACATCCTGTTACCTTTCTGCAAATAAAATGAGCAGCTATATGATGATATCTGCATAGACTTAGTGTTAGATAGACTTAGGGTTAGATTATTGGGTACTAATTTTCAGATGACTAGAAATTGAAACACTTATGAACATCTTTAATGTTGTTAAGGCAAATCACTTCTCAATGTTCCGGCTGACTCTATCAGATGGGCACTATGGAGATCTGTGAGGAGAAATTTGTCCTTCACAGCTGCAGACTGGCAGCAGAGTCACTTTGCAGAGGCTATTCAAGAGACTCTGCAAAGGCTACGGGAGTAGCATCCATAGCTCCAGCACTACTACTTCAGCCCTGGTCCCACTCCATCCTTGTCTAGTCTGTCCACTGCTGCCCAAAGAATTTCTGGGAAGTTGCATTTTGTGTAGGTGGTAGAGAGTTATACTACAGTGATGAAGGTCCAGAGTGCAAATGCTACTGCTAATGTATATTGTTACAATTGTGTATAATAGAACTTTTTTCCTTTTACAGTAAGCACAGAAAATTAAATAAATAAAAATTAAAAGATAGTTATTTAGTTTTCAAAACCAAGAACTTGAAAGGTAGGAAATGCTGAATTTAACGTTGCTCCTGCAACCTTCATTTGGACCACTTGTGTGAATGCATTATGAGACAGTCTTCAATTATATGATTATATTATTTTTTCCATCAGAATCCTGCCTCATACGGTGCACTGGGTGAATACACAACTGGACAGACTTAAGATTACATGAGCTACCTCAAATTTAGCATTTCCTAACTTTTGAATTCTTACTTTGCAACCTAAATAATTTGCTTTAAATGTTTTTATATGTAATTTGTTATTATAGTCCAGTGGACCAATAAAGACATATGTAACACACAAACCCTGCCCTAAAAAAAAAATATGAGAGCAATCTTTACAATGGAAGGAGAAAGGAAACTTTTTCCATGGCGCTAACCTTTTATGAATTGGATATTTAGCTAGACATCTCTATAATAGTTTGTGATGTCACAATCCCTATATTCAATCAGCTATTTACAGAGCAACCACAGAAAAACACAGTGCAGAAGAAGGGTCCCAGAGAAATATTTGTGGAACAGCAAACCTAGGAGTCCCAATATATGGGACAAACCTGTGATCATGGCATTTTCTGTATGTTTTAAATTCTTTGAAGAGGCTCTAGTTTATGAACATGGTTTAGAATACACTATTCTTCCAGCTAGTCTCTGCATAGACTGCATCTGCACTTAACCCACAGGCAAATACTGTAGCTCATGTTCACTATAATCTATAAGTGATCAGATATCACTGAGATGGGCACACTGGAAATACCTGGGTAGTTTAAATTAGCACTTTGCCATGCACCTGATGACTGACCTTGGGCAAGTCAGTGAGGCCAAAATGTTCAAAGCTAGGCAGCTAAATAGTTGCTTTGATTATCACAGGGACTGAGCCCTCATAGCTCATCTTCCACACTTGTAAAATGGAAATAACAATGCCTATCAACTTCAGTGTGCTTTGAGTTCTTTGGGTGGAAACTGCTAGAGTATGTAAATAATTGCAGAGTAATATTTATTATGTATTCTTTAAAGGGATATGAGTGTTGGAGCTAGCTCCCTCTAACTGATACTTTTCCTTATAGGTAAGGAATCTATATGAAACATGTTATGGAGGCTTCAAGCGTGTGGAAAAAATACTTTGATTTGTGTCAATCAGCAGCATCATTCTTTATTGAGATTTTAATAGCAGTTTCTATAGACAGTGTTCAGTCAAATATTTCATTAGTATCTACTATTTTTTTGGGAATTTACTGTATGAATAAAGAAGAACAGGAGTACTTGTGGCACCTTAGAGACTAACAAATTTATTAGAGCATAAGCTTTCGTGGACTACAGCCCACTTCTTCGGATGGATACAGACTAACACGGCTGTTACTCGGATACAGACTAACACGGCTGTTACTCTGATACTGTATGAATGTTTACCATTCATCCTCTTTGCCCTTTAAAATCCAAGAGTAAAATGGCAATATTCAGGTCATAGTTAATTTTTTAAAATCTGAGCACTTTCCAATATACAGGCTGAATTTTGTGACAGTCATCTAGCTGGTAGAGTGATAAAATATCAAGTTACAATTTCAGAAATAATGTTACAAATATATATCATGTTCTGACAGATAAATTGAACCTATTTTAAGTAGCGGTCCATCAACTTTCCAAGGTGGAAAAGGTATTTATTTTGGCACTTCTGTTTCAATGACACTTGTCACAGTTTAAAATAAAAACAGCTTGTTTGTGTTTTGGAGATGAGGAAGTAGAATGCACTGCAATGTGAAGACTGGCAAATACCAGGAGCCCCTCAAGGGGTCACAGCTACTGAAGGGAATATTTTTTGATATCTAATCTTTTGATGAAAGAAAGGGGACATTGTAATCACATACTTTCCCATTGTGAAATGAAAAGATCACACAACCGCAGCACATTGCACTACCCAGTATTCAATCCCTCACTGCCTTCCTTTCAAGCTGGGCATATAGCATTCAGTCACTCACATAGTGTGGTGTTTAAAAGCTACAGGATGTCATTTCAATACCTGTGGCAATCTTCTCTGTTCCCCCTCTTCTTAATCTTTCTCTATGACAACACCATTGAGAGACTGACCTTGACTTGGCTTCACTCTCAGTGAAATAATAGTGATTTCCCTCTTATTTTTAAATAGGGAACAAATAGGTTTATTATTAGCTTATTTATGTTTTCATTTACTAGAATAGCCTACCCAAAAATGTCCTATAAATGCTTGTAGGTTAACCAGGAATTGCCAGGAAGGGCATTAGGTGCCCTGCATACATAATTTCTAAGCCAATCAACCTGTCTGTCCTCTACATCAGCCTTTCTTAACTCGGTATACACTCATCACCCACTCCTGCTCTACCTGCTTCTCTCTCACCTCTTTATACGCATGATGCTAACTCCTGATGCTTGCCACATGCATTCCCCCACCACTCATGTACACCCTCCCTGTGCTTTCACTCCTGTGTCTCCACTACTCAATGAAATGAGGAAGAAGACACTCCAACTCACCAAAATTTTGAGGAAAAAGAAATACCAGATGCCATTGGTGCCAAGAGAATCTTGACTCCTTTCCCAGAGGCCCAGGGGAGGGGAGGCAGTAAGGGATATCCATTCCCATAACAGGCAAGAAAAGGGAAGGGACTCCTGGGAGGCAGGTAATCCAAACTGCAGGCAGGCTGCATTCACTGCACCTCAGCATCTCTTTTGGTACAGGAGCATTCTGAATATTACCTGCCATATCTTTTTTTGGTGTGGCTATGTGATTGTTCCCAGAGGGGTGCCACATACAGCCTCAACTCTTGTATAGACTTGGGATTGCCCCGAAAGCCTCATGAAATCCAGTTAATTTTTTCTGGACTATTTCAAGTGGATGGCATAAGTACAGTACAAAAGCAAGTCCCTGCCTAGATAAACATATTGTTCAAAACACAAACACAACAGGGTGGGTACCTGCCAATTAGTTCAAATTCAGCTAACGAGGGGCAATGACCTTCCCCCCCTCCCAACAGAAATGGAGAACCAACAAAAGAAAAGAAAGTTCAGATCTAAAAACAGCAGCAGCAACAGCACCAGAAAAGCTCTTTGGGATAAGAAAACTTCATTTTACTAAAAACTATTGCGCTTGTATGAACAGTTTAAATAATCAGCCTGGTGATTAATTTTGCCATCCATTTAGAGATGAGTGAACAAAGGTCAGGGATCCTCTTCTACTTGGTGTCCACGCTGGAAAAAACAGGGTTCAAATAGGAAAATTTATCTTTCTACCACTTTTTGAGGCTACAGGGGTAAGCCTGTGTGTCCTTAATTACAAACTACAGAAGCTGTTAACTTCTTAATCATTAGTTTCAGAGTAACAGCCGTGTTAGTCTGTATCCGCAAAAAGAAGAACAGGAGTACTTGTGGCACCTTAGAGACTAACAAATTTATTAGAGCATAAGCTTTCGTGGACTACAGCCCACTTCTTCGGATGCATATGGGCTGTAGTCCACGAAAGCTTATGCTCTAATAAATTTGTTAGTCTCTAAGGTGCCACAAGTACTCCTGTTCTTCTTCTTAATCATTAATACTTAAATAATTATGAATCCCTATTACCAGAAATGTCTGTCTCCCACTGACTATAGTTATTTGAAAGCAATTTTTGTTTAATTCAGGATGTGTTCATCTAATACCAGACTCTTCCTGCCATTTTTGGCATTGGAACCTCTTCCTGTGCAACTTCAGCCAGCTGGCAGAGATTTCTTGTGCTGTATCTTTCTCTGTTTCTCCAGCTGTCTATTTTTAAAACTCATCTGAAAAGTTGGCTTTTTTTTTTTTACTCATACTGTTTAGTTTCCTTTTATCTACCTATCTTTCCCAGGGTTGTAAATAGTGCCCATCACAATCCCTTAAATTGTTTTTATTATTGTTTTCACTATATAACTTTAATTCTGTAAACAACAAACTGGATGTGTTTTATTTGCATATGTAAATTGAGATTTGTTGGGCTGGCAAGAAAACAAGAATTCCATTTTGTGAAAAAATATTGACATTTGGAAACTTAATTTTATTCCACATCACAATGAAAAAGACCTCCTGAATTTTCTCCCCACCCCCATTAAAACAGAATGATTCCAAAAATAGCCAATTGGGGTGTTGGAGAGCCAGGTTCAAGTCCTTCTGAATGTGAGGTAAGTCCCCTAACCACTGTGCTATTAGCTATTCTGTGGTCTCACTCTCATTTTGACAAGAAATTCCATCCTGGAGCTGATACACTTTCCCAATTAAAGTTTTATCAAAATCAATATATTTTTATGAGAAGTGTTGGTTTTGAGAAATCAACGTTTTCTGATTGGAGGGGGGGCATATTTTTAGTTGAAAAATTTCCAACCGGCTCTTGTTTTTATCTTTTCATTTCTGAATTGCATAAACAAATATTTTCATATCTATACCCATTTTTGTATTGCTCTATTGATGTGTGAGTAAAATAATCAGACAAATTATAACTAAAATGGTGATGTATTTTAATTTAGTTTTTCCCCCAATTAGTAAGAAAACAAAAGGCACTCCAGATATTGTGATCATTTTGAATTTGGAAACTATTGAAATTCTGATTAAATTATTACTAATTATTGTTAATGCTATGATTGCTATTTATTTTAGAATATCCAGACAGTACAAATAAGTTAAGGTTCTATAATATAATATTATAGGGACTGTTCCTGCAGTTGTTTTGCATGTATAACTGTCACTAAAGTCAATGAGACATTGCCACATGGAAGTTATAGGTACCTGTAATTTCCAGGTGGTCTCTTTCCATTTTAAGTTTCTGTGTAGTATGTTTTCCCTGCTAGACATATTGATCTTACATGTATCTGAAGAGGTTAAGGGGGGAAAAGTGAAAAACAGTGGAAACTGAGAACAGTACAGCCAGGTTATAGAACTGATGTAGAGGTGGAAACATAATGACAAGTTTGAATGAGGGATGGCATGGGACTGATAGGAGCTCTGAGAAAAGAAAAAATGGAAGAGAGTGACAAGCAAGCTAAGGACAAGTAACTGTGCCTATAAATGTCCTCAAAGGAAAATGCAGGGAATTGGCGGCAGTGTAAGAATTAAAGAAGAGCATTAGTACAAGGTAATTTTTGCAGCTCAGTCTGCTCAGATTCTTTGTGTCAGAGAGATGACACCTGTCTCAGCAGAAGAATTCTTAAAGCTGTGGATTAGTTTAGGTAACTAAAGACATGAGATTTGATCCTCAGTGGATGTAAATAGGCTGATTTACAACTATTGAGGATCTGGCCTGATGGATTACATCCGTTTTTGGTAGATATTTATAATTAAAGGACCCTTTACCTCTTTCTAGTTCCCACTCCTCTTGCTATGTCATATTACAACCTTTTACTTCAAGGTAATTAAGTGGTTTTGTTTCCACAGCATAAAAATAAATTGGGCCTGATCCTCAGCTCTTATAAATAGGTATAGTTCCAGTGACATCAACAGAGCCACACCAAACTACAGTAGCTTAGGATCTGGCACAATGTGCTCAAGTTGGCACAGGCATATACTGGCCTTTCTTCTCTTTGTTATTTTACAAAGAGTGTCATTTCACTGGAAAGAAGAAACACTTTTGGTGCCATATCACAGAGTACCTCTCCTAAGGGCCAAACTAATAAGTTCCTTCAACATCAAAAGTCTGTGTATATTTAGGGCCTGACTTTCAGCCAAGCATCGATCTAGGATTGCTTTTTGCATTTACAATTATGTGTACATATGATTATAATTTAGACACCTACTTTAATCCTCTAAGGGTACTGGTTAACATCAATTGCACCTGCAAGTTGTTTCGAGGCCCAAAATTGTACCCCTCCTGCAAAAGAGGAGCTAGGACTTGCGATTGCTTCTGAATATATGAAATCAAAAATATCATTGGTATAAAGGTAACTGCATATTCATTAAGTAATTGTGCTAGATAATAAAGCTCCCCACCTGGCATTAAACTGGAGATTTTCATTCTGAGACAGTTATAAAAACCCTTCATGCCAGTGTTCAAATATGTTGTCTTTCTGTATTTCTGATCAAAAGTTGTTTAGCCTCCTGTACTGTAGCTACAGATGTGAAAAGTCACCTCATGTTCCAGGTAACAGAGGGTCCTGTGGCACCTTTAAGACTAACAGAAGTATTGGGAGCATAAGCCTCCCAATACTTCTGTTAGTCTTAAAGGTGCCACAGGACCCTCTGTTACTTTTTATAGATTCAGACTAACACGGCTACTCCTCTGATACTTGACTCATGTTCCAGGTCAATCATTTTGTTTGCCTTTTCCTGCTAGGTTTGATCTCCAGGTTTGTACTGGAACCAGAGCCCTGTTCACACTTCCAGAAAATCAGGATCAGAATGACTAACTGGTCTGTAGTTTCCTAGGTTGATTTTTATTTCCCTTTTTGTAGATGGGCATTATGTTTGCCCTTTTCCAGTCTTCTGGAATCTCTCCTGTCTCCCATGATTTTCCAAATTCCCTTCATGCCGGCTATCACTGACTTACTATTAGTACTGTGCAGTGTGCAAATTTCTGGATGCAGAGATTAATAATCTGTGACTATTAAATAGTCCTTTGGTTGCCAGGTAAATAAGTCAGTGCCTACCTTCTTATAAGGCCTTTGTGGAACTGGATGAAGTCTCAATGGCTCTGTCTATTGGCATGGCTTGTATTTCAAGCATGAAAAGCAGTTTCCTACCACATTAGTAATGTGGTGATTGATCCTAGGTGAATATAGCACCTTTCGTGCTCGTTGTTTGCACTTCTCAATTCCTAAATGACCTTCATGGATCTTCTGTAGTAATTCTTTTCAGAGGCTCATTGGAATAACAACCTTACTTCCCTTGAAAATCACCTATCTATCACAGTAAGTTCACATCTGCAGTTCCAATTCTCTCTTATACTTTGAAAGCAACTGCTTATTTGTTCAGGCCACCTGTGACTTCTTTAAGGTTCCCAATGATTCATCTTTCTCCATTTCCTCTCTTATTTGTTGCAGTTTCTTGTTATCTATGGGAATTGACTTTACAATCAAATCTACATAGGCTTGCATCTCTGTCTCTAAAGTCTTCTCTGGTTTCGTGGGAGCCACTGCTCTGCAAAGTGCATCTGTATGAACATGAATTTACCGTGCATATAGGTCACAACTGAATCATACTTTTTAACTTTATTGTCATTCTTTGAATCCTTAAGGTACAGTCTTTTAGCGGTTTGCTAAATAACCCGCTATCAGGGGCTTGTGGTCCATTTCAACTTCCACTGTCTGTCCATAAATATACTGATTAAATTTCTCAAAGACAAACAATATTCCTAAAAGCTACTTTTCAATCTGTGTATCTAGCTTCTGCCTCAGTCAGTGATCTGGATGTATATGCCACTGGTTGCCAACCTCATGCTTCTGTAAAATCACTACACCTAACCCAGTTTGTGAAGCATCTGATGAAATTTTAATAGGCCTTCCTGGTGCATAGAACTTCACTACTCGTTCTTGTTTCAGTTGTTTTAAATCTTCCCACGATTGCTCCTGTTCTGCACCTCAATACCATTCATTTTTATTCTCTAGGAGTTTTCTCAAAGTCGCTGCTTTCATAGATAGATTAGGTACGACGTTTCCAAGATAATTAGCCATTCCCAGGAACAGTTGGATGTCTTTCTTTGATGGGGGGACGTGGCATCATTCAATGGCTGAAATCTTACTCTTATCAGGTTTTACACCTTCATTGGAAACAATGTCCCAAACAAAAGTCAGTTCTGTAACCCCTAAAACACATTTCTCCCTATTTAGTTTGAGGTTTGCTGCTCTAGTTGCATCCAGGACTTCCCAAACGCTATGGTAATGTTCCTCTTTCATTAAGCCCCAGATGATGATGTCATCCTTTGAGTTGTCAATAACATTAATATGTTCGTAGATCATATGTATGGTTTTGTGGTACATTTCTGGTGCTGATGCTGTGCCAAAGAGTAAGCATAAGAATCTGTATCTTCCAAATGGGATATTTAAGGTGCATAGCTTTGAACTTTCTTCAGTTAATTTTAGCTTCGAATGAGGATGCATCCAATTTACTGAAATATTAAGCATTTGCAAAGTGAGCCATAATATCTTTTCTGGTTAGTTTGAAATGCTCTTTTTTTATAGCTTTGTTGAGGTCTCTAGGATCTAAGCATACACATAGCTGGCCATTACTTTTCTCCACAATGACAGGGGAGCTCACCCTTTCTGTTGGTTCCTCAATTTTTCTATTACTTGCAAGCTCAGCCTTGAGTTTACCATGGAGTACAAATGGCACCTTTCTACATGGATGGATAATGGGAGGGATCTGCTTGTTTATGCAAATTGTATGTTCACCCTGCAAGCAATCCAACCCTTGAAACAGGTCATGATATTCCCAAAAGAGTGCCTCATAGCGATGTTTAATATGATCTTGTAGTGAGAGCACCCATTTTACCAGATTGAGTTTCTCACATTCAGCCAGGTCTAAAATTGGTACTACAATAAAGGGAGCCTGTACATGGTGTTTTTATGATTGATGTTAGCAATGCACCTTCCCTTCGCTGGTATATTTGTTCCAGAATAACCAGATACTTTTATTTTTTGTTGGTCCCAGTGTTGGTGTTATTTTCAGTCTCTCATAATCTTGTTCAGACAGAATATTAACCTGAGCTCCTGTGTCCAATTTCAGTAGAATGATTGTTCCATTCACTGTGATAGGCAGTATCCAGTCCCCCGCATCAGGCTTGCTAGATCCCGGTATGTCAATGAAAAACTATTCAATCACATTGTCTTTAATTGAATATATTTGACTTTTCTGCATTTGGGATCTGCAGCATTTTGAAAAAATGATTGTTTTCTCCACAATTATGAGAGAGTTTCCCAAAGGCAACACACAGTTTGGGGCTATGCTGTGATCCACCCCTTCCCTGTAGCAGCGGTTTCATAGTGAGTGGTTCCATTCTTTGATTTGACCTATTCTGGACATATTCTTTTGTACTTAGTACATGGATAACCTCTTCTGATTAATTCAGCTCTTTGGCTTGTGCTTTTATAGTTTCTGCTGCCCTGCATATTTGGAGAGCTTTTTCTAAAGTTAAGTCTCCTTCACAGAACAGTCTCTCTCCTCTCTTAATACATTATCTTTAATGCCACAAATAATTATATCTCTGACTGGCTCTGTCAGCTCACCAAAGTCCCAGGTTTTACTGAGTTTCCTTAATTCTGTAACATATTGCTCTATGGTGTCAAGTCTTTTGTATGCATGTAAAGAATTGTCTCTCAAAGGTTTCATTCCTTTTTGGCATGCAATGTTCCTCAAATTTAGTCAATATTTTACTTAACTTCATGCTTTCATCTTCTTCAAACTTAAAGTTGTTATAAATATCCAATGCATCCTCCCCAACAACATGCAAAAAGATTGATTTCACTTTTTCATTTTTCTCCTCTGCCCTTATGGCGGCTAAAAACAATTCAAATCTCTATCTGTTTTTTCCCCCAGTTCTCTGCAATATTGCCTAACAATTGCAGACCGGATGGAGGTTGCAACACATCCATTTTTGCCTTCTTTCCCCTTCTTAAGCTAGTCAGAGTATTGTTGTGCTCACCAAATACATGCAAAAGCCTCTATGCTTGGTGCTTCATGTGCTTCTTTGGTGCCTCCTTTTTTCTCTGCTTTCAGTTGCAAACACAGGAGTTAACTTAAAAATGACTGCAGTTTCCTTCTCATTCAGCACTTCTGACATCATAAAACTATGTTGGGATTGGTTAAATAAACCAGTGAATTAAATAAAACTTTAATAAAACAAACTGGAGAGCAGCTCTGGTGAACTGCTGCACACAGCCATGTGGTGTTCCCAACCCCTGCATTCAGGGCACATCTCCAAATTCCTATGTTCATAGTGCTGTCCATTATGAGGAAGCATTTCTAAATTATAAACTACAAATATATGTCTACATAAGAATGGCCATACTGGGTCAGACCAAAGGTCCATCCAGTCCAGTATCCTGTCTACCGACAGTGGCCAATGCCAGGTGCCCCAGAGGGAGTCAACCTAACAAGTAATGATCAAGTGATCTCTCTCCTGCCATCCATCTCCACCCTCTGACAAACAGAGGCTAGGGACACCTGGGTTTTACCCTGGAAAGGGCTGACCGTGTCACCAATATTTAAATATGGCTTGTCTACTGACAAAATGATTCCTGTTCAAGAAGCAATAATATTTAATCAAAATGATGTGAAAATAGGCTGAACAGGAAATGTGCCACCTAAGTTACCTTTTTAACCCACAACACTGGATATCAGAGACGTAACGGATTCACAGCAACTCCTCGCTGTGTCTGCTTCTGAATGATTAACCTCTGTAAATGCTTTCTTTTATTGCTGGCTTGAATATACATAATTCACATCAAAGATGTTCAGCACACTAACGATTTAATGGGTTAGGTGGAGGTGTTTTTTAAACAGACATGATGGCATTTGGAGTCTTTTTTTTTTTTTTTTTTAAAGGAAAAGGCTCAAGTTCTAGGCATGATAATTTATGCATAACTGCACCTATGTTTTTAGTTACCCAATTTGAAACAAATGTAGTGTGGTGGGCTCCCCTTACTGGTACGCAGTTCCAAACTCCCACACCTTGCCTTGGGGTAGAGACCTCTTCTGCAGCATTTGGGGAGGTAGGAAGTCATCTAGAAATCACTTCTAACATCTTGATGAGTAACAATCACCTTTTATCATCAGCAGTCACCTTTATCAGTAAACAAGTGTCTCTTCAATATAAATCCCTGAGTTACAGACCAGGAGTGGGGACTGCACATCAATCACAGAATTGTGTGTGTTTAGGTTTCCATTAAAATCTTGCCCGCAAAGGTCCCAATCCTTTTAATCTTACTTGTGCAAATAGTCCTCCTGACTACACTGGGCCTGCTTGTGAGAATAAGTGAGCAGGGTTTGGTGTAAAATGTTATTAAGGTTAGCTCATAAGTGAATTAGTGTCTGTGAACTGAAATCCCACTAACTACTCTGATTTTCTAATTACAGTGTATGTATCACATATTTCTAGTCTTTACTCAATCGTGATCTGTGAAAGCTTAGTTGTGCAGCTCAACATGTAATCTTCCCTGGGAAAGCTTAAAAGGAGAAAAGGCAAATACTGTAGGATAAAACTTGCTTATCTCTTAAAGCTTGATACATTTGGATTTAATTCAAACCCTTCCATTTTATTCACCACAACCAGGGAAGATTACTTAACAGGTTTGTTAAAAAGATGAAGCAAAAATAGATGAGAGCTTCTAAGAGTTCCATCATCTGTAATCTACTGTCACTGTGCAGTTATATTAAGCTTCTGCTGAACACTCTGGTGCAGATCTTGACTTGGGAACACTTTTCATTATTCAGGCAAATGACACTGCAACAAGTCAATTTAACACTTTTGGTCATGGAAAATTTCACTGCTTGATGATGCCATGATAAATTTAAAAGGAGTTTTTTAGTTAACACCTATCAAGGAGGAAAAGAAAATTACAGTCAGCACTAATACTTAAAGCTCCATTATGATGATTTTATTTCCAGCTCAAATTTTGCTTTCAATGCAATGTAGTTACACCACTGCGACTGGTAGTATAAAGTGATGGAAGCACTATAAGCATCTATATAGATAGAATGTGGCTTACATTTCCCCTCAGCCCTACTCACACATGGGTTTTGTATACACATTATTCTGGAAAAATAGGTCCTCAATATACAGTCTCACACAATTTATCTTTAGGTAAGGTCTAGACAACTGCTTAAATAAAGTAGACCTGGGTAAAATTGCTGACAATTTTGTATATGAAAATGTATGCAAAATATGAAAATACTTTTGTGTGATTTTTTTTTTTTTTGCACCTTGACTACAATTCTATTTGTGTCTCTGTGTGTGTTATGTAAGGAGAATTTATTTTTTTTTTTTGGTAGCAAAGTCTGCAGCATTTTAAAAAGCCCCTTTTCTATCTTATGTCAGCCTAAGTGATAGTGGAGAAAGATTGGGAAGACTGGAGGAAGTGGAATTTTATTCCTAGTTCTGCTATGTACCAGTCACTTAATAGTACTATGTATGTATATCGGACTTTGCAAACATTATATATTTTAAATATCATAGCAACCCACAAAGTAGGTAGCATCAATATCCCAGCTGTAGAACTGCAGAAGGATCATAGTTTAAGCACTAGACCTGTTCAAAAATAGGCTGCCACTTTTTTTTATAATAGGGAAAGTGTAACTTTTTTCTAGTACGCTGCTGCACTGCTCAAATAATGTAGAAAATTTACCCCTGAGCAGAGACTAATACTAGAAATTTCAGAACAAGGGACGAAAATGAGTCAGCGATTTAAAAGGAACTGAGTAAACTGTTTAGAATAGGAACACTTTAGGCAATCTTAACATTCGCTATCACTAAAATGCCTCCCATAAAAACATACACTGCAACTAATGCTGAGCAAATAATTGATTATTTTTTGGTTTGGTGGCTCAATCAAAAAAGCTTTAAAAATGTGGTTAGTTTTTAACTAAAACAGATTCCCCTCCCCCCAGTTTTTCTCAATAAAAACAGAAAATGGACTTGAATTAAAATGAAATATTTTGAATGTTGCTTTGACTTGACCTTTCGTTTTGAAAATCTGATTTTTGAATTGATATTTTGTATCATCTGCAAACTTTGCCACTTCACTTACCCCCTTTTCTTAGATCATTTATGAATATGCTGAACAGCACTGGTCCCAGCACGGATCCCTGGAGGACCCTTCTATTTACCTCTCTCAATTCTGAAAACAGATAATTTATTCCTACCCTTTGTTTCCTGTCTTTTAAGCAGTTACCAATCCATGAGAGGACCTTCCTTCTTATCCCATGACTGTTTAGTTTGCTTATGAGCCTTTGATAAGGGACCTTGTCAAAGGCTTTCTGAAAGTCAAAATACGCTATATTCATTGGATCACCCTTGTTCACTGACTCTTGTTCATGTTTGCTGACTCTGTCAAAGAATTCAAATAGATTGGTGAGGCATGATTTCCCTTTACAAAACTCGTTCTGAGACTCCTTCCCATAAATCATGTTCATATACGTGTCTGATATTTCTGTTCTTTACTCTAGTTTCAATAAATTTGCCTAGTACTGAATTTAGGCGTACTGGGATCACCTGTGGAGCCTTTTTTTAAAAGTGGCATTACATTACCTATTGTCCGCTCATCTGGTACAGAGCCTGATTTCAGTGATGGTTTAGATACCACCGTTAGTAGTTCTGCTATTTGAGTTCCTTCAGAACACTTGGGTGAATACCATAAGGTCCTGGTGACTTTTTATTACTGTTTAATTTATCAGTTTGTTCCCAAACCACCTCTATTAACACCTCAATCTGGGACAATTCTTCAGATTTGTCACCTAAAAAGAATGGCTCAGGTGTGAGAATCTCCCTCAGATCCTCTGAAATGAAGACCGATGCAAATAATTCATTTAGCTTCTCTGCAATGGACTTGTCTTGTTTTAGTACCTTGATTGTCCAGTGGTCAGTGATTGTTTGGCAGGCTTTCTGTACTTAATATTTTTTCTGATAGTTTTTGAGTCTTTTGCTAGTTGCTCTTCAAATTTTTTTTTGCCTCCATAATTATACTTTAAACTTGTCTTTTCAGAGTTTATGCTCCTTACTATTTTCATCAGTTGGATTTGATTTCCAGTTTTTAAAGGATTTTTTTTTTTTGCCTCTAATTGTTTCTTTTACTCAGCAGTGGTGGCATTATTTTGGTCCTCTTACTATTCTTTTTAATACATTAAATTATACATTCAATTTGGGGGTATATATTTAATTTGATCCTTTATTATGATGTTTCTAAAAGATTTCCATGCACCTTGCAGGCATTTCGTTCATGCAGTGCATGCGCTCAGTAATAGATAAAATCATTAACTAACCTTGTAACATGAACTGGTTATTTGTAGCTGTTGAGTCTCAAAATAATTATTTTAAAACTATATGGAAATGCTTGTATGTACAGACAAAATATGGAAGTAAAGAGGGGAAATGATATGGGTATTTAAATAGGAAATCTTATTTTTCTTTCATAGTAAATTTCCCTAGGGACATTTCAATATTTTGAGTTATTGAAAAGTTGCCATAAATATGAGTTCAAAAAAGAGTCTGCATCTCTCTAATAATTTTTTTATATATAAAATCTTAGCTACTTTTAATTTAAAAAATTCATGGAACATTTTGCTGAAAATTAAAAATTCTGCTGTTTTTTTTTTGTTTGTTTGCAAAAAGTTTTCACTTTGAAAAATGAACATTTTTGGTTTAATAAAAGTGTGTGTAAAATTCCAAACAACTCTTCTAGTTCTATACACTGAGAGCCTTTAATATTGATTAGCATACACAGTTAGTCTGTTTAATAATGCTCAACCACGCTTGTAATGCACTATGAGATCTACAAATAAATATATCTGTGTAAGTGCTATTACTGCCATCTTTATTTTACATAATGAAATGTTAATTCCAAAACTTACACTTCTCTACATAAAATAATGAAGTATAGAGTTTACCTTAAAAAGTCAATGTTTAGCCAGGGTTATGACACAATGTTGTTTTTAAATGCCACAGTTATTTCCTGTTCTAAGCATAGGAAAGCACTTTGTGGTAACTGATGCTAAATATTAACTTTTAATGGGATAAGCAATGTAATATTTCCAAAAAACAACATAAATTTGCTAAATAAAAAAAAAATGGGGTGGGGGTGGATTTTGTTTCTCAAGTTGGACTGGCTTTGCTGCAAAGGAACTATTTATAAAAAGCAAGACATTAATCAAACTACACAGCCCACCAATATGACTTGAGGTGGTACATATAGTGTTTCTATAATCAGCCTTGCTGGGACTTTGGAAATAACTAAAGGACTTTCTGTCAATTTATCATTACTAATAACAGACTTCATGGTATCCTGTCATTGACAAATGGCTTTGTATGAACACTGGTACTGGCATTTTGGCATATTTTCACAGTCTTAAAAACAGTGTTCCCTATCTTTTATTAAGAAAAAAATATGTATACATATTTTGTTGAAAAAGGAGATGAACAGAGAACTAGACTGTGGAGCATAGGTTATTCAGGATTTCAAAAATATAGGCAGAAGCAATAATGCATTCACTGACCAAGCTGGAAATTCTATTTTGTTCAGTGTCTGTCCTAAGGACTTTCAAGAACTGTAGTTTAGTGAACTTTTGGTACTAGTAATTTGGGATTACATATTTTCTCCTGGTTTGTTAACAACAACATTCATTTTAAATAATTCTACTTGAAACTATTCCTTGAAGATATTCATGTTTACAGTCTTTTAATATGGTTAACAGTATTTGTTTATAAAACCAAACATTTAAATACCACTCAAAATAATCTGAAGTATTAATAAATTGGGAAGACGTTTTCAAATAAAGATATCTTTATTAGAAGAGAAGTAGGGCTGGCTATGATTTCCAATGCACTTAACAAAGGATAGAAGAGCTTATCAAAATGGTACAATTCAGCTAAATATAGTTTGGAAAGCATGGACTTGATCCAATGCCCAGTAAAGTCTATGGTAGTCTTCTGCCAGCTTCAATGAATATTGCATCAGGTCCCAAGAGAACAGAAAAGATGAATAGTAATTATTATAAAGTGCCTTTCCCTCCAGATATTTTACTCTACACATTATAAAAATCATAAATTTTTAAGTGAATAAAATAAAACAAACCTTATATTCTGAGTAAAAAATACCGATGGCTTCAGAATTGAAAAAAGATGACACAAAGCTACCGAATCCCTACCCACGCCTGGAAGTTAGTGGAGTTACCCCAGAGATAAATTTGGTCAAATATATTTTTCATATAACAAAAGAAAGTTGAAACTTATTAAGGTACAAATAATACTGCAAAATGAGAATGTTAATCTTCAGGAACTAGTTACAAACTGAAAGAGGCAGATCTAAGGTGCCACAAGTACTCCTGTTCTTTTTGCGGATACAGACTAACACGGCTTCTACTCTGAAACCTTCTCTACATAAGGCTCTCTGCTGCATAGACAGATCCTCAGGTGGCACAGAGCTGCTGTAGCACATCCTCCCCCACCTTTCACACACCAGCTAGTGCAGGAGACATTGCTGGAAGAAAGGAGCATGCTTACTGTGTCCCTGTACTACAATGATCCCTAGTTACCACTAGCACTTGGGGACTGGACTGGCATACAGTGGTTCCAGAATCAGAGAGGCAAAGAAGTGTGTTTAAAAACACTTCTGCACCCACACAACCCCTCTGAATACTCTTTGGCTGTAACTGAGTATCTGTCCCAAAATTCCCACATCTACATTTTGGCTATTATTAACAGAATAAGAAATAGGCTTTTCCTTTGCTTTTTTTTAAATATTCTCACTCTTTGTCTATTTGGCTTACACATCATTCTGAACATATGTCCCACAGCCACAGATGTCTCATAGCTGTGTAACTCTAGCAGATTTATAAAAGTCCGCTTGTGCTCTTTGCCAGCTCTCAGTGGCTGTACTAAAGAGAATGAGCAAAAATATGGGAATGCTGGTGACTCAGCAAATAACTCTTATTTAATGCTTTCAGATTCTTGACATGTTCGAGTCTTCTAATGCCAAACTTCCAATTCTCAAAATTTATTGTAATATTTTACACATTCATATACCATCTTTCAGCTAGGAAATTAAATTAAAGAAACCAAACTATTATTAGAGTGCTGTTCAGGAATGCTAATAAGATCAAATATATAATTTTTAGAGGAAAATTTCAAATCATAGTGGCTGATGATGGTGGCATTAGTGGTTGGCATACAAAAATGTAACAGAAATTAAACAGCAAGATGTAAGGATTTTGTGGTGAATTATACAAATATTTGGCACATTTCTAGAATGTTTCACTATGGTAATGTGTTGATCTCATTTCAAACATTGTAATTAAAACTGCACAAACTTTGAGTTAATGTACCTGAGACTTCCTAACTTCCCAAATAGATTCTTTAAAGTTTTCATCTATTTTCCTTCTCATTTGCATAGAAAACACTCAAAGTAAGAATTGTCTTCATGCCTTGCTATGTCATTCCTCAGTTACTGTATTGCTTATTGAGTTTTTTCAATAGTTTTTGTTCAGTTTAGAGAAACTTAACAGTATTGTCAAGACAATGAAAAAGATGAAATTCCAGTGTTAAAATCTATTTTAGTAAAGGTGTTGTGTGGGTACTAAATACATGCACAGTATGAGCTATGATGAAGGCATGTAGACCCAGCTGCATTGTAATAACATTCCTGGAAATATTAATTAAAATCAGGAAAGTATGAGAGAAAATCTAGACAATGTTAATAGTACTTAGTAGATCATAGGGTTGTAATAGGCAAATGGGTTAGTCAATTGTATGATGGATAGAGGTGGTCAACACCTGTTCATATGAAAAGGTTTTTTCATTGACAAATGGCCTTTTGTTAAAAAAGCAAAACTTCTCATTAAAAACTGTCACCAATTTTGTAATAAAAATTTGTATAGAAATTTAACAAAATTTGTTTGCCAAAAAAAAATTTTCTTACCAAAAATGGAGATTAAAAATTTTAAATGATTTAAGCATGTAAATATCAGTAGCCTGATTTTCAGAGGTTACCATTGACTTCAATATGAATTCAGGGTTTTCTGCTCCTGTATTTTAATAATCTAAATTAAATTTAGGTATGGAAATTTATACCCTCCCATTTCAAACTTTTCACCATGACTTGTCCACTTCCAAAGCTACACTATATATTTAAAGTGTGCTGCTGGGTGCAAATGTAGAATTCGTTCATTCAAACTATATTCTGTAACCATTTTACAGTTGGGCAACACAGTCTCAGAAATGCCACAAAAATCAAGGGGCATCTCCATAGGATTTAAGTTTAATGAGCCATGAAGTACTCAGACCTTTGAATCTAAATAGAAGTAATATGGAGAAATTAAGAAAGAGGAAAATAAAACCTTACTCACTACTGATGTATTAGTAACTATAATGTTATCAGAAGGATTGTGATAGGAGCACTATCACTTGGGACATTTAACCTTGAATTGGCAAAACACTAAGTTGACAATAAGGAAGGATCTTGCATTGACAGGAGATGGAAAAGATCATGGGTTTGCCAGCTGGGCATTGCAGCCAAATGGCAGGGGTTTGCAACCACTCTGTCTTTCCCCAGCTACTAAATGTTCAGGTTTCCAGCTAAATCCCAACTAGAAGGATAGTTGGTCAGGGTAGGGATATAACAGTAGGTAAAATGTTGAGAATTAGCACACTAGATGACCAAGTAGACTTGGTCCATCTCTGGGTTCTATAGTTCTTTGAAAAGTTCTAATACTTTACATAGCATTTTGCGCATGTCTACAGTGGCTGTGTGGGTTGCAGTCAATAACTACGACTCAACTATATTGCTTTTTTGCTATTTCAATTTCTGACATAGCCAATCAGTAGTAAAAACAAGTTCCAATCTTGTTCATACTATATTTGGAAAAGTAAGAAAAGGGAGGTAGTAAGAATGAAATATGTTTCAAATTTTTTATCCAATAAATTTCAAAATACAAATATTGAAAGTTGCCATGTACAGAGCAAGTGAAGTTCCAGAAACTCTAACCAAGCATTTTACAATGCTTTTATGTTTTGCAATAAACAACTCAAATACATGTGATGCTATAATAAAAGAAGAAAAAAGTCTTCACTGTTCTGATATTTTCAGTCAGCATTCTTTGCAAAGTCAAGGACAAGGTCACTGATCATAAAACTTAAGTCAAACATACAACTGAAATGTAAGGTGACTAGATTATCAAAATGAAAAAAATGGGATATCTGGCACTCAGCATAGGGAGAATGGTGGAAGAAGGGATAATACCCATCACAGATTTGTAAATAAGTTAAAGATATTTCAGTTATAACACCTTAATACATTTGTTAGTTAAAAATAAAATTAGTCATATTTAATCATTTACAATTTTTCTTTCAAGTTTAAATAACATATATTAACATAATATTTTTTTAAATATCAGCATACAATAATTTTATTAATTATGCTTGTGGTTAGGGTTAATAAATCACAATAAATTGCTTTAGTCTCCTCATCCTCAGGGATGGGAGGTTTATGACCCTCTCCCCATCTATTCCCCAGTAGGGGGCAACTACGTTTTTTCTTCCTAGTGGGGAATCACTGTCCCTTCCTTGCCACCCTGAGCCAGGGTTGCTGCCAGTTATCTCTGGCCTTCAGGCGTATTGCTACTAACTATGCATCAGTTGTCACTGGTGTCTTCTACCTGGTAGTCCACGTAGGGTTGCTCTGGAAGTTGGAACTGGGAAGAAAGACTTCCCAGAGTCTCTCTGTGCTCCCCGCTGGAGAAGCAGAGTAAGGATTGTTGTGGAGTATAAAATGGGACACTTAGGCATATCCCATTTTAAGGTTCCAAATTTCTGGGACAGGTCTTTGAAAAACAGGACTTTCCAGGGGGAAAAGACAGTGTATCTGGTCACTTTAGTCAACTTAGATGCCACTACACAGCTGCAATCAAAACAATACTAGAAAATAGAGCTGGATGGAGAGTGGAGAATTTGCGTGTGAATGTTTAGGAGATCAGACTCCTGATTTGATCCATGTGTATAGCTTGTTTGTTTTTCTTTCCCACATCATTTGCATGACTGGATTTTGTTCACATGAATGTTCAGGGTAGAGTTTCCAACTTTCTAATTGCACAAAACCGAACACTCTAGCTCTGCCCCTTCCCTGAGCTCCCCCTCCCCCGCTCACTACATTCCTTCGCCACCCTCACTCACTTTCAGTGGGCTGGGGCAGGGACTTAGGGTGTGGGAGGGGGTGAGGGCTCTGGCTGGGGGGTGCAGGCTCTGGGGTGGGGCTAGGGATGAAGGTTTTGGGGTGCAGGAGGGGACTCCAGGCTGGGAGGTGGAGCCTAGGGATTTGGAATGTGTGAGGGGGCTGTGGGTTGAGGCAGGGGGTTGCGGGTGGGAGGGGGTATGGGCTCTGGGCTGGGAGTGCAGGCTCTGAGGTGGGGCCAGGGATGAGGGCTTTGGGGTGCTGGAGGGGGCTCCAGACTGCAGGGTGGGGATGAGGGAATTGGAGTATGAGAGGGGGCTGTGGGTTGAGGCAGGGGGTTGGGATGCAAGAGGTGGATAGAAATCTGGGCTGGGGCTAGGGCAGAATAAGGAGGACAGCTCCTTCCATGGAGCTGTCCTCCTTATTCTGCTAAATCCACTGGTTTGGTCACAGATAGTGAAGGCATGGACCCTTGGTAGCCATCATCTGATGATTAACTCAGCTTCCCTGACAGCTTACAGTATAGATGATGGTATCAGCTTCTCTTTCTAGCCACATGATGATCAAATGGAGTTCCCAAACTGCCTAGCATTGATTGATTTCTTTTTGTTCATTTCCCCAAGCTGCTTTGACTAAACTTATACCACACCTCCGCTAGACAGACAATTAGATTTACTTTATTCTTTGTTCTACTGATACATTTCTGCCAATTTCTGTTACGAGACCAAGGGTAGTTTTCCCTCCTTACTTCCTTTCTGTTGCCTTTATTGATTCTTCCCCTTATTGACTGAAGACAGTATTTTGTTTCAGCCTACTACTATTTAATAAGGGTGAATGGTAACACAGTACAATTTCATTGAGAGCTCTCCAAAACTTGACAGCTCTTTCTTTTAATATTTAAGTGAGTCCCATTTCATCCAAAATGGCACATGTGAGAACAGTTTCATCTGGAGGAGTTAGTACTATCTGAGCAAACTCAGCCAAAAATAAGTAGCATCTTTGCAAGACTGCCTTATAACGATTAATATATCTGAATGTGCAATAATTAAGGCAACTACTGTCAGCTTTATTATTTGTATTGTATTGTAGTAGCATGTAGGAGTCCCAGTCATGGACCCAAATCCCATTGTCGTGTAGGTGTTGTACAAACAGAACAAAAAGACAGTCCCTACCTCAACAAACTTTGGGTTAAAATTTTGTGCTAACTAGTAACTTTAGACTTTCAGTTATCATGAATGGGTGTAAACATTTGTAAGGGCCATAGTAAAAATGTTTTTTCTACACAACATGGATTTTTTGGTTACTGTCATTCCCCAATGAGAATGGGTGTTGGTTAGCTACTGTTGTCTCTTTGCTGGATTACATTTTAAATTATTTGTTAAAGGGTTGGTATTTTATGTTGAAATCAAAATAATGCAGAACTGAATGATTTTTCCAGTGGTTCCCACAAATTGTTGTCATTTGAAGTAAAGGCTGAGCTATGAGCACGTTCTTTTGCAGGTTTTATAGCTTCCTTGCACATAGTTTTTTGAGCTGGCACTTGTTGTGACCTTGCCATCATACTTCCCATGTTTTTTTGATGAGTGGTGAAATATCACCAACATCAATAACTTCAGTAATAAATGGGTTGGCCAAAATTGTGTACAGCAACTTTCCCTCTCATCTTTTTCAGAGTCAGATTTATTTATTATGGATGTTTGGTCCTCTAGATTTCATAAACTGCTTTTCATTACCTTTCTGAAGAATATATTTTTCATGGATTCTAAGGAATCATTATGGTGTCCATTTTAGGACCTTCTCATGTATAATGGTCACCATTAAAGTATCCTTTGTTACTAACAACTTTGAGTATTGGAGATACTTCAAATAGAAAATAATCATGGCATGGGGAAATACCTCAGTGTGGTAACTGTTTCTAAACTGCTGAATTGTACTGTCAATCACTAACTAAAACATCAGCAGAGAGAGATCCTCCCCTCTCACTTTTACCATGAAGTATCAAGACTTGCACCTTATGGTTATTGGCCATCCAATGCCTAATTAATTCTTGTCTAAGATTTTCCTTAGGATACTCCTTCCTCTGTGCTGATTGGCTGTTCGCTCCATCCACTCTTATGCCTCTCCATTGCAACCAGTTCTTTCCACCTTTTTTTTTAAAAATTAAGAACCTACATAATTTGAATTCATCAGAATCAAACCTTAAACAATGGGCTAAATTGCAGTCCCTACTCACACAAATAATCCCATTGAAGCTAAAGGATCTACTTGCATGAGTCTGAATAAATCGACAATCTGGCTGTATGTGATACTCCACAAACAAAATTTTCTAGAAGAAAAGAAAATTCTTGAACAAGCATGGAATTAATTACTACTTCAATACATCAGTTGTGGGCAGAATGCCCAGACTAAATGAGTTTAAAGGCTTTGTTCTTAAAGTGGATGGATTTAGTGAAATTTTTTGATGTTTGATTATATTTATCAAATTAACAAAACTGATTAGTTGTCTTCAGTTTCATAGACATACCAGGTATGTTGGTAGGAAAAACCTATCTGTTGGGAAGCTATACACGACTTTGTAATTACTGTAAAGAACGTGGAATTACCTGAGATTGTTTTCATACTCAAATTGGTTAAACATATGCAGGTAGTCAATTTGATGAATAAACTATCTTATTAACCAAGCTTATATAAAAACAAATTGTCTCTTCTAGGGCTACTACTCAATTGTTGTTTCAACATTTTATTTTACACCTAAATAAAAAGTACTGATAGGGGAGTATGGGAAGAGTCAGAGATTTGATCCAGTTGAACATCTAAAATGTGGGGTGCTTACCTGAAGTTTCTCATCTTCCTGAGTCTGGAAAATAGATCTGTCAGTCTTGTTAGGGAAAAAAAGCCCTCTCATAAATATAGCCTGCCCCATAATAATTCAACACTTTTCTCCATTCTTGGCTGGAATCAGGCAGTGGAGAATTGTATGAAGATAAAAAAGGACAGGAAATAAAAGACTGTCAGAATTTCCTTGAATGTCACAAAAGAGTGTGTCTGGATATGATTCAGATTGTGAGTGAAAGTTTGGGTCAGTTTTTATTTCATCAGTTCAGCCATAATTAAATAATGAAAATAATTTGCATTTGTTCATTGCCATTCTTGTAAAGTTCATCTGAGGATCTTAAAGTGCTTTGATTAATTAAGGCTCAGTACATCTTTATAAAGGTAGGAAGTCTTATTTATAACCCTTCTTCAGAAAGGCTGAATTAAACAAAAGGGGTGAAATCCTGGCCACGTAGAAGTCAATGGCAAACATAAAGGTCATTTAAGTCACAATCAATCACTGGAAGAGCAATTGAGTTTTCCTGATTCCCAGTCTCCCATTCCAAATAGACTCCCCCTATCCCTAATACAAACCCATATATTATCAGGGTATAATTACTTCAAATTGGAATTTTTAATGGTGCTATCCAAATCATTTTATACATTTTTCTGAAGAAAAACAAATGATAACTGCCAAGCAATATCTAAATTAAATAACACCACTCACGGGTGCACATCCCCATCCTTTGAAGTTTAAACAATCATGATAGAATAATGAGCTAGAAACTATTTTAAAAGCAAGCAACTAATAGCTTCTCTTTTGGCCAAAGAGCCAAGAATGTTTTTTGTGTTAAAGTCTCCAACTTGGGTCTCTAAAGTTATATATATTGCAGATGTATCCAGTGATAGGGCATTTCTCAAGACGAGAAATGTTGAAGCTGCGTTGTTCAATTTTACTTTTAATCTCACAACAGAACCACCAAAGACAAAAAGGAACATTAATTTCCCAATATTTGAAGCCTGTGTTCATATTTAGATTTCTACTCAGGTATATAACTTGATTTAAAACTGAAATATGATAGAACTTCAATTTGAATAATGTGCATGTCATACCGAAGATATACCGGTACCTATGAGGAGAAAATCTTTTGATAACTTGATAGCAGATTTGATACTCTTGATTTATAAGATGTTGTTGTTCTCACTGGAAAGATAACTTTTTTTTGTCACTATGGTTACTGTACATCCTTTATGCCTTGTGTAGATTGCTAGAATGGCAACAACTTATGGAATCTTTCTCAAAATATTACACCAAATTTGGTAGCAGAGTTGGGGTAAAAAAAGGCCATGGGTGATGATATTTTACTTGGAGTGCTTTATAACCAGATTGTAAACTTCTAATATTTTACTGTGGTCTTTATTGCAAGAAATACATCTTTCAATTAATTCCAAAGATAATATTTCAATTCAAAATGTTGTTCCTGTTTCTTAAACTATGTTCTGGAGTTGGAAACTCCAACTGCAGGAGAACTACAGAAGAAACAAGAGACAATCATGCTCCAATGTATTTCTTTTAAATACTTAATGTAGTACAAAGTAATATATCTCTGGAATGAGAAGATTAGTTTGTACAATTATTTAGGAACACTTGCTGTCTCTGGCTCATTAAGAAAAGAGATACCTAACTTTGACCAGTGGAAATGTCAGTATGGATAACATGTCTGATTCTTAAAAGGCCCATGGAAAACTGTTTTGAACTTGAAGCCCACATGATCTCATTTCATCATGTAGTGATGTAAACAGTGGGGTGGAATGCATAGTTTCCTTTTTTTGTTTTGGGGGTGCTTTGTGTGCCTGCAGTGCTGTAGCCATGCAGGGGACAATCTGGGGGAATATTTTAGAGAAATGCAGAAGCATTTAAACCCCTCATATTAATACTTAAAATACTATGTTTATTCCACTAACCGGTATATAAACCTCAAAGATATTGAGTTTGTTGCAGTTCAGATAAATACCCAAAAGTTTGGATGCTTGTCTGTTTCTCTAACACACCAGGCTTTATAACACTTCCCTTGCCACACTCTTCCCATCCCCAAAGACAAAGACAAATCTTTGTCTTTCCTCATTGATATGTCTTCTTCAATTGTGTATGTATGTGTGGGTGGGAGGTATTATCAGCTTGACTGCCTTCTCCAGTGTCATATGCAGTGGTGTTGTCCCAAGATATTAGAGACAAGAAGGGTGAGCTCTGTGTAAGCTCAAAAGCTTGTCTCGCTTGCCAACAGAAGTTGGTCTAATAAAAGATATTACCTCATGCACCTTGTCTCTCTTACCTTCTCCAGTGTTCTTTACACTTTCCTTCATGCTGCTCCCTACAGCATGTGTGGTAGAATGAACTCTCTAAACTACTCCCACTCCTTTTAAATCCCCCAAGAGACCCTTTATTCATTGTTTCATCTGCTAACTATTACTGTATAGGCTGATGGGTCAATCAGGTGAGTGGGTGTTTATTTAAAAACAAAACGTTATTTGTATATAAAATATAAACACAAAGAAACAAAACATATAAATACATGCACAAGATGGAAATAGCATATAAAAAAAATAAAATTTAATCTTCATTATTTGTGAAACCTGGAAAAAACCTAACCAAGCCAAAAACAAACAAACAATCCTGAGGTCATGCAAGGTCAATTAGTAAAGTGACTATATGGATAAATAAGTGAGAACATAACCAGTAGTAGAGTGCTCACTAAGCCAATCTGTGTATGAGCGAGGAATTGCATATTTCCATTTTCTCAAAATAACTCTTTTGGCCATGAAATAGTTACTACAATCCATTTCTTCATGTTCACTGGTAATACCAACTCATCTAGCACCATAAAAATACACACACTTGGAGACAGAAATATTTTGAAGTTTCTGAGAGACCACACATGGATTTTTTGGACAGGTATAGAGGATGTGTGAAAGATTGACATGTGGTTATCGCATATCTCACCTCTAGAAGAACATGTTAAGTAATATGGAAATAAAAGTCACTTTGTAGGAATTACTTATATGTGGCTTAATGCTTTGCATTACCCTCTCAATCTCTGTCTCAAAGAAAAATAGGAAAAAAAGAACTTAGCCTTACTATCATAATAGAAACCTGGAAAGATATCTGGCTCAATGTAAAAATACTTCAAGTTCTTTATCCATCCAAATCTTCCAGAACAAGTTATTGAACAGGTATTACTGGACTGTAGAACATTTGTTTAAGGCTATATCGGCAACACACAGTAAATGTTATAGATTTGGATAGAGTCTTATGGTATATAATAGAAGAGAGGGACCTAACAGCATAGTTTAACTTATTTTAATCTCAAACCACGCCAGTGTGTATATAGAGCTACTGGAGAGGAAACACCTTACAACAGCACAAATTTGGAATGCTAGATAATATAGATATAAATCTGGCAAACTCCTTTTGTCCAGGATTTTTAAGGGTCTTGTGTAACAAGCAAGGCTGTTTTTCCCCCCCATATAAATTGCATGATAGGCCTAATTTATTCAAGCAAAGAGAAAGGGAGAGACCTTGAAAGGCAATAGGCTAATGTTATAAGTCAATCTTGGGCAGATATTGATTTGGGCTATTTCTATTCTCCTCAGTATATAGAGGGAGATCTATATCCTTGGAAATTTCTTTTAATACATAGTCTATATTTATAGAAACAATTTTAGGAATATTAGGTTATTTTATACTTTCAGTCCATGTCCCTGGAAAGATATTGGCCCAGGCATGTTCTGGTGGACTGTGCTGAATCACAGAGTTGAGTTCTCCCCATTGAGTGGTGCTTGTGCAACTGAGTCCGAGCTGAGCAATCATCATTGTGTGGTGCTTGCACAACTGTCTCTTATCACATTGTAGATCTCTTGTTTACAATTCCCCTGCGGCGGGATGAAAGTAACTTAAAAGTCTTACTGATATGGGGCCCGGGTGGTCCAGGGCTCCGGTGGTGGTTTAAAGGGCCTGGGGCTCCAACCATTGCTGCGGTAGTGGCGGCAGCAGCTGGGAGCCCCAGGCCCTTTCAAATCGCCGGGCCCTGGGGCAGCTACTCTTTTGCCCCCCTCTTCCCTGGCGGCCCTGGGGTAGGGGCAAAAGGAGCAGTGATGTTAAAGTGCTGCTGCAGGACTTTAATGTTGGCTGTGTATGGGCCCATACCAGCGGCCACTTCTTACTGGTACACCGTACCAGCCCATACTGGCCACTTTCACCTCTGCCCTGCAGTCAATGATTGTTTAACATCTGCCTGGGTGTTGTCACTGGAGAACTAGCAGTGGGCGACTTCTAAACTCATAACATGTTTCAATAGAAAAATCTCATAACTTCATACACACTAATGAAACACATATTTTGACAGAACAATGGATTTCAACAGATCATTACCTTTTATATGATACCTTGTAAGGTATGCCTTGTATGAAATATCACAACCATACATCAATGATGAATATGCGGTTGTAGGATGCTACTGTGAGGTACAGCATGTCACAATGGACAACTGATCTGACCCAGTATGGCCATTTTTATGTTCTGATCCCTCCCCTCACCTTTATATGCTGCTTGATTCGCAGAGTGTAGGATCCTTGGGACACAGACTGTGTTCTCCTGTGTGTATGTACACACTCTGCTTAGCATAGAAGAAATCTTTGCCACTTTGCTCCCAAAATTGTTTCTCCAAGAACACCTGAATTCACACTACCCTCTTTATATTTAAAAGTAGCAGACACAAATCTGTGCATTCATCTAGCTTCATCCTGCTTTTCATTTTTTCTTTTACTCCAGTTTGCTTTGTAGTTTAAAAGAAAAAAAAAAAGTAGGCAAAAGTTAAATAGGATTTCCCAAAGCTGTTGATCAACCAGTTTTTTGGTTCTGACACTAAAAATACAAGCAACTCTCCCCCCTTCAAACCCTGATAACCTACAAATACATCATGTATTTCCATTACTCAGTAAAATTAACTGAGACTGTAGATACACAGCAGCAAAGGAGCAGAGCATTGATCAGTACAATTAAAAAACTAGTGACACATTAAGTTATTTGGGGCTTTTTTGTTTTATTTTAGTGACTGTTTCTAGTGACAGACAAAATGGACTTCTAACCTTAATTTATATTGATCTATGCCTTTTATATACCAAAAACTGTATGTGAAAACACCATTAGAGGGCTGACTCAAACCAGACAGGGGAATTACAAAGTTGTCATGCTATCTCCATCATTAGAGATTTTTAAGAGCAGGTTAGACAAACACCTGTCAGGGGGATGATCTAGATAATACTTAATCCTGCCTTGAGTGAAGGGGACTGAACTAGAAGACCTCTCAAGGTCCCTTCCAGTCCTAAACTTCTATGATTCTATCCTTAACTCACTTCACTGAATTAAATTTTGTGTTCACATACTCACATGGGCCTATTCATTGATGTTAATGGGAGCCACTGTGCGTGCATATAAAGGCAAAATTTAGCCGATTGTGTCTAAATATCACATAACTTTAATGGAAGAAGTGGCTTTAACTCACCAACCATGATCTATCTCTGTGTGTGGAGTGGCTGTTTCCTTGAATGCAGAAGGCTGGAAGAGAATGGACCTGAGCAGTCACTGCTACAACCATTTACAGTGTTGAGGTGTGATCCCTGTATCTCTACTGGCTGATGTGAACTAGGGAGTAAGGTCATGGCACCACTATCTCCCTAATTTTCATGGATCCATTTTGGAGTCAAGAGGTGCTATCTGTGTACTAGACTGGTGCCCTAGATTTCCCTGGTCCTTGTGTATTGAGAAACAGGGTCTGGGACTGTGCTAGTCCCAATGTAGGGGTGAGGAGGAGTGTTGTGTTCTTTTCCTACCTCATACACAGTGGGTTCAGATGTAATCAAACCTTGGTTTTCTTCTGCAGAATTTAGAGCAATGGTATTCTCTTTAGTAAATCTGGGTTTTGTATGGGACATTTTATGAAATCTAACAAAACAGAAATGCTTTCAGGTGCTTAAAAATAACAATTTCCAAGCAGAGATAAAACAAGGTTTATTTTTAAAATATTAGTGTTACATAGATAGAAACCCAAGCATAACAATGTTGTTTAATTTCACAATTACTGGTAAGCAAAAGTGATTGTTTGCATTGACAAGGCTGAATGAAATATGACAAAGAAAGATAGAAAAAGGAAAAAGATAATGATATTTAAAAATTATTTAATTTTCACTAATGTAATGATTGTGACAGGTATGGAATGTGATTTTTCCCTTTTATGGTGTCCTTGTAAGTTGGGATAAATTATATTTCGCCTAGAATTTTTTGGGGGGAGGAAATCTAATTTCATTTTTTACATGTATCTTGCATGGGTTAGTTTTGTTACAATGTAAACGGCAGTGCCTAAGTCTAAGACCCTGGTATTAATACTGCAGTTTGGCACCATTGCAACTATTAGTGTATCAGTAGAAATGTCTGAGGCACTGCAGTTAACATCACAATGCAGAAGTGTATGAAGGAACTAAAATTAATGTCAAAACATTGAAGTGCATGAGACAGTGCAATTACTGTACCATCATACCATGAATATGTGTGAGACACTGCAGTTAATAGCTTAGATGTCAATGGATGCACATAAGTCAGTGGAACAACATCAGATAAATGAATAAGGCATTTTAATAGTGTGATATTGGTTGGCTCAAGAATTGTAATATTTTATCAAAACTGAATCCATAAATTGTCTATTAAAAATGCTAGAAAGTATGGCTGCTGTGTGTTTGCAGATGTTATTTCTCAACATTAAATGTTTTAAGCATTTTAGCTTTCAAGACCCCAAGGAATAAATCGTTTGAGGGAACTAAAAATGTGAGTGCTTTTTTTAATTGAGCTCTTTCTGTTCTAGCCATAGCTGGGACACCAAAAAGTTTCAAACTCAATACCAGCTATGGCCTTGATCCTGCAAGTTGGCTGCCCTTTTGGGGTGGTGTGCTCTCTAACGGGTGTGAGCAGGGAGCAGTTCTAATGTACAAGGACTAAACTGTGGGTGGCTGTTGTGCAGCACAGTATAGAGCTCTTTGTCCCTTTCCCCCACTACTCATTTGTATATCCATGCAGGAGTCCGCCACAAAATGGCTCTGCATGATAACATTTCCCCTTGTAAAATCATATTGCCACTAGTGAAAATTATCTTTGCTCTTCAGCTGTCCCCTCAACAACTGTCATTCTTATTAGAATATGTAAAATATATCACCAGTACAAGTACTCCCACACATTTCTCTCTCAAGCCAGGAGAGACCAAGGGTCAAGTACGGAATGGATATGTAATGTGGTGTAGGTTACAACATCTTACACTTCTTGTTACTTCCTTACTTTCACACTCCATTACACCCTACTACACTTGGTGTTTATTAGTGTTAACTCTATGCTGTAACTCTATAAGCATAGGAAGGAGTAAGTTAAATTAGTCCCACCCACCAACTTAGATTCCTTTAAACATGAAAAGAAAGGGGCTAACTAGGTCTAAAGGAGTGTAAAAGAATCTCAGTTTAAGCTTTATTGAAACCACCTTGCATATAGTCTCTGGATTTGGCACTGATAATGTGGCAAGTGGTTGGGTGGCAGTTGGGGGAGCTTAGGGTGACCAGATGTCCCAATTTTATAGGGACAGTCCTGCTATTTAGGTTTTTATCTTATATAGGTGCCTATAACCGCCACCCACCCTCTGTCCCGATTTTTCACACTTGCTGTCTGGACACCCTAGGGGAGATATCCTGTACCATACAGCTACTTGTTTATTGAATGTTCCCCAGTGCCTGGCAACTGAGTGGTGCTGAAGATTCAGAGGAAACTGCCTTCTCTAACTCACCCAAAAAGGTGTTTATGGTGATCATGCCTAACTATCAACTGATATAGCTCTTGTCCTTGATTTACACCTTAGTCAGATGCTGGATGGTGACATATGTATGCACCACGTAATCCTCACAAAATGCGGGAATGAAATTGCATTCATGTCATCAGGAGAAGCAATTTCATTTATCCGTTGCTGTGTTCTTGCCACATTTTCCATGACTGTAAGATGACATGATTGCATTTATTAAGGCGCTGTAATGTGATGATTCTTTGCTTTGCTGAGTTCTCTGTGCTAGTGACTACACATCCTTCTGAAGCACAGCTGAGTCAGCAGGCAAAACCATTTCCACTGTGTACCTTATAGTTCTTTAAAGTAAAGAAGAATAGTGAACAGATCATTTCCCTACATCTGCTCCCTGGCACGGATGTCTCAGCAGAGTAATAATACAATGAAACAGTTTTACAGGAGCACAGCTAGTGGTTCTTGTTGCAGCACTACAGAACTTGGAGATAAAAATCTCTCAGGCTCCCATTCACAAATCTACACAGGGCTTAAAGACTCTGAAGGATATTTGTGTTTTATTTCTAGGCTTGGCTTTTTTGTTTGCTTGTTTTTTGTTTTTTTGAGGGTGGAGGGGACCATTTGTTTAAATTTATATGAAAATCAGACAAAGCACAGTAGTAACTATGGCCAATACGTTCAAAACCACCTAATGGATTTGGACACCTAATTCCCATTGAAAGTAATGGGGATTGGACATTCAAATTCCCTAGATGACTTTGACAAATCTAGGGAACCTGTGGGCCTATGTTATGCCATAAAGTGGCTACATTTCAGTTTACTGGAAAACAAATTTTGGTGACTTGTTACTGCTATTAAGACCTATTTATTATACAAAAATTTGTTTCCTATTGCTTGTTCTTGCTGCAATAGATATCAGTCAAACAGGTTAGATCAGTGGTTATTAACCTTTCCAAACCACTGTATCCCTTTCAGGGATTGGATTTGTCTTGTGTATCCCCAAGTTTCACCTCACTTGAAAACTACTTGCTTACAAAATCAGACTTAAAAGTACAAAAGTGTCACAGCACACTATTACTTAAAGACTGCTTATTTTCTCATTTTGTCCGTATGAAATTTTAGTTTGGACTGACTTTGCTAATGCTTTTCATGTAACTGTTGTAAAAACTTGGCAAATATCTAGATGAGTAGATGTACCCCCTGGAAGACCTCTGTGTACTCCCAGAGGTACACATACTCCTGGTTGAGAGCCACAACATATATACAGAAAGAACTTTCTTTGGATGACTATATAGTCTTGTCAGTCTTCACTGAAAAGAGAGCATAAATGTATCTCATGGGAGATGTAGTGGCAAACTAACACTATCCAGCACAACAGAAGCACAAAACGTTATTTCAATCTATATGAAACATTTTGATTTCAGATACCCAGATATATTCCCCTATTGTGCTCTAAAATGGTTTAGCACAAGTTCATTCAGAAGCAATTAACAACTTTGCAAAGAGAACTAGTTCAGGAAGAAGACAGAACTCAAACATGCAAAGTCCAGTCCTGAATGTTTTCTGCACTCAACTCCTAATAACTGCAGTAGGAGTTTTAAATATTAATATTATGGTTGTACCCAAAGGCTCCTGTGAGAATCATAGCCCATTGCAATAGATGCTGTACAAGCACATATGAAAACATGGGGACAGATCCAAAGCTAGTGTAAATTGGTGTGGCTCCAATGATTTCAATGGAGTTAGCTGATATAAATCAGTGTAAGTAGATAACTCCTGAGTCTTGCATCAAAAAGCATCCAGACTAAGAAGAGAATGTAAAGATGACATGATCATGGCATCAGTGAGCTGTGAAATTAACTGTATTTTCAGGAATATATGAAAACAGTTGATTTCATTGAACTACTCCCCTTCTTAAAGTTAAATACAAGCATTACTACTTTATTGCTTCAGGATATTAAACATTTGTTCTCTCCTCAATGGCATAAGTAAGTGCTTAATTCTTGGTTCCTAAGAGCCTTATCAAAAAAAGAGTAAAGTCAATGGGAACCTCTCCATTGACTTCAGTGGGATTTGGATCAGAGCTCACAGATGGGTGACTGTTTCCAAGAGTAAGAAAATCTCACTGAACTTTCCTTAAGCTCTTAAAATGTGCAGGTATATTTCTCTTTCTCACTCTTCTGGTTTCCAAAAGTCCATTTTTTTTTTCTGGCCTGCCCTCAAACTGGCCTAGCTGAAATCGCATAAAGAAGTCTTTTTCTCCTGAGATTTCCATCCACACTTTGAAGACTAAGATGATTTATATAAATTTCAAATGACCATCTAAAATTTTGGTACTTATCTGAACCCCAAAATGTACAATTTTCACCCTTCAGTGTAATTCATCACATAGTGAATACAATGAGCTACAACAATAACAAATTGTTGAGGTGTATATAGTAGTTAGCATGTAATGTTAGTCATTTGTGCTATATAAAACTAACCAAAAGTGAAGGAGAGAGAGATGCACATTTCCCCTTTAAGTACGCTGACCCTACTCTTAAGTACACTGCCTTGTCAAGTTAATCAGCAAGCTGAGATGTAGCTGCTGCCAGGAAGCTCCTTCTGTCCTGAGCCCTGTCGTGTGTCTCCCCTGCTCTATGGGGTAAGCGGGGTGCAGGAGCAGGGGGGAGAGGGATACCTTAACATTATTCCCTTTTTCCCCCCAACACACAGCAAGCAGGAGGCTCGGGGAGCAGCTCCAAGGCAGAGGGCAGGAGCACTACATGGCAGTGGGGGGAGGGACAGCTGAACTGCTGGAAATTGCTAGCCTGCTGGGTGGCTGCTGTACAGGGAACTTAGGGGAGTGGGGAGCTGATTGGGGGGGCTGCTGGTCCACCCTGGTTCCAAGCCCCCACCAGCTAGCTGCAATGGGCTGCTCTTCCTGCAAGCAGTGGACAAAGCAGGCAGCTGCCAAACAACGTTATAAGGGAGCATTACACAACTTTAAACGAGCATGTTCCCTAATTGATCAGCAACGAAACAATGTAAACTGGGATGACTTTAAGTGAGGAGTTACTGTACTATTCACTCCATCAAATCCTTCTTAACCTGCGCTATTGGAATCATAACAGAGGGGTGGAAAATTAAGTTATATTTTTAACCTTGTTTCAGAGTAGCAGCCGTGTTAGTCTGTATCCGCAAAAAGAACAGGAGTACTTGTGGCACCTTAGAGACTAACAAATTTATTAGAGCATAAGCTTTCGTGGACTATAGCCCACTTCTTCGGATGCATACAGAGTGGAATAAATATTGAGGAGATATATATACAAGATATATATATACACACATACAGAGAGCATAAACAGGTGGGAGTTGTCTTACCAACTCTGAGAGGCCAATAAAATAAGAGGGAAAAAAAACTTTTGAAGTGATAATCAAGATAGCCCAGTACAGACAGTTTGATAAGAAGTGTGAGAATACTTACAAGGGGAGATAGATTCAATGTTTGTAATGGCTCAGCCATTCCCAGTCCTTATTTAATCCTTTGTTGATTGTGTCTAGTTTGCATATCAATTCCAGCTCAGCAGTCTCTCGTTGGAGTCTGTTTTTGAAGTTTTTCTGTTGTAATATAGCCACCCGCAGGTCTGTCACTGAATGACCAGACAGGTTAAAATGTTCTCCCACTGGTTTTTGAGTATTATGATTCCTGATGTCAGATTTGTGTCCATTAATTCTTTTGCGTAGAGACTGTCCGGTTTGGCCAATGTACATGGCAGAGGGGCATTGCTGGCACATGATGGCATATATCACATTGGTAGATGTGCTTGCATCTGAAGAAGTGAGGTTCTTACCCACGAAAGCTTATGCTCCCAATACTTCTGTTAGTCTCAAAGGTGCCACAGGACCCTCTGTAATCTTGGGTCAGACTGCCAGAATAGAGGGTGTATACCCCATACTGGTGGTATGCTCTATTTCACCAAACCAGTAACAAATGTGTGCTTCCAAAATACTATATTAGTTATCTGAAGCCACAGACAGTCCCCTTCAGGTGCCTCTAGCCCCTCATGCTCCACCCAGACAAATGATGATGAAAGGTTATTAAAACCAAAATTGATCTTACATTAGCTTCTTCCAGCTCCAGAGAGCCAGCCACTCACCTCAGGTCAATTTGTAGTTGAGTATCTCACCAAAAAAACCACACTGATGCCAATCCTTTAGTAAATTAAAGATTTATTAATATAAAAGTTATTAAAAAGTTAAAGTGAATCATATATATTACAGTTGATTTCAGTGCCTATAAATCAGGGTAATAGCAGTGATGTTAAATCTGCTACCTTGCAATAAGTCTCTCTAGTTTACACAAAAGATTGAGGTCTTCAGTACATTGTTCAAAGCTCCCCTTGTTAGAAATTGCTGTCCAGAGATGTGGAGAAGGAATGAGGCAAGGAGGTAATGTCACTGTCTCCAGTTTATAACCCTAGTTCATGTGCATGGAAAAGTACTGGCTCAAACATGTAGCCAAGCATAACATGTTCTATGTGCCTTGCTGAGTCATGGGGCATCCATTGTCCATGTGCTTTCTGAGCTGTATTTGGGAAGGGCCCACTGGAAGGAGTTGATTCTCTTTAATGGTCCATCAACACATGGCTGACTAGTCTTAACGTCAATCGCTCTTGTGGATATTACACTTTAATACAACATGTTTAGTAACAAGCATACAGTAAAATTTCATAACTTCTTATCCAATGATGGTACACACATTTCATCGAGTTAGCACTGTTCCACAGATTACAACTTTTCCAATGATTCCTTACAAGGCATACTTTGTACATGATTTATCACAATTTTGTAACAGTGGTGACAATATAAATGTAGATGGCAACCTTCCTTTTTATACAGCATCACACCGGTAAATGCCATTTTTGATGGAAGTTTGAAACGCTTTTGTACTCTTAAAAATAAGATCAAGATTAAAGCTAGGAATTAGAAAAAGTAGAGGTGTGTCACAGGATACCCTACTCATTGCTTGTGGCATCTCCTGCTGGTTACTCTTGGGATTAGTTTATTAAATCAACACCCTCTTCCACGGTTTGCATGTTGTTGCTCCAGTTCTCTGTCTGGCCTGCAGCCTCTCTCTCCATCTCAGGAACCACAGCATCCTCTCTGCGACTCAGCCCTCTGGCTAGGTCACTCAAAGTTCCCCTTTGCAGGGTATAATTCTTAGCAGTCCTAGGCAGTCTTCCCATTCACTGCCTTGGTGCCACTCCCCCAATGGCTGGTAGGGGAACCCGGGCCTACTCTCTTGTCTGGGTTCCAACACAGGGACCTTTAGCTCAGCAATCCAAGCTTTATCTCTCTCTACCCTCACTGCTCTTTCCCTGGGCTGCTTCCACCCCCTGGTTCCCCTTTTCCTGGGAGTGTCTTCCCTTTCCCAGAAGCCTCCCCCTTCCAAAATTTTGTCTTTGTCCTACCCAGCTCTTCCTAAAGCTGGGATCTCTTACTCACTTAAGGGATTACTTGCCCGCCTGATTCCCCTCTGCTGTGGCATGTAGGATTAATTGTAGGCCTCCTTCTTGGCCATCACTAACCCTAGCAGTGAGTGTGTGTGTGGGAGGGGAGGGGAAACACCCCATCACAAGGCACTTGAAGAGTGGACCGGTAGTGGTGCCAACTCACTGCAGTGGCACCTCCTGCTGGTCGTGCTGGGAATTAGCTGTCTTGGACCACCAGGATGCCTTTTACTTGTGTTACTTCCACTTCCTCCACCATGTGGACCTGTGTCACTCCCGGACCGTGGCATCCTCTTTGGGACACAGCCCTCCAGCTGTGCCCCAGCCTGCTGTCTCCTCCCTTTCGGGGGACAGGCAGTCCTCAGTCCTTTCACTTGCCTCAGCATCCAACTGCAGTTTCTAGTCTAGCCCCTGGCTTTAGGAGCAAACTACAGTCCCATTTGGGCATTCCCTCTTCTCGTGCCCTGGTTCCCCACAGGCCCAAAAAATCAGCCACTTCCCTGCTCTCTTCACAGCAGGGGCTTTCTTAGGTTCCTCTTGTCTGTTCTCTGGGTGGGGTCTCCATTCCCCATCCAGGTAGGGGCACTCCCACTTGAAGTGTCCCTGTTGCCCACAGGCGAAACATTATCTAGGCCATGAAACCAGCCTCCTGCCCCTGGTGCCTAGCTCATCTTATCTATGGGCCCTCACCCGCAGCAGCTTAACCAACCCACATTGCTGATCGGCTAGCCAGGCCACACAGGCTCTCCAGTAGTAATCTGCCATTTTCTTCACCTTCAGTTTCTCAAGTCTCAGATCCGGAAAATAGTCCTACAGTCCTTGCATCAGGGGCGACCGCATACCCGGATTCTCCACCATACTGTAACAGGGCCAACTCACTGCCACGGTGCCTCCTGCTGGTCATACTGGGAATTAGTTCTCTTGGACCACCAGGGCATCTTTTACTAATGGTATCTCACTTACCGTTATTTCCACTTCCTCCACCATCTCCACCATGTGGATCCACGTCGCTCCCAGACCACAGCATCCTCTTTGGGACATGACCCTCTGGCTGTGCTCCAACCCGCTGTCTCCCCCCTTTTTGGGGACAGGCAGTCCTCAGTCCTTCCACTTGCCTCAGCAGCCAACTGCAGTTTCTAGTTTAGCCCCTGGCTTCAGGGACAAACTGCAGTCTGGATTTAGGCCACTCTCCACATTGGCAAGTAGGGATAAAGGAGGGGGAGACCAAGGCCCGCCCACTACTCTGGGTCCTGGCCCAAGGAACCCTATAGCTGGCAGCCACTTACTGCCCCTCCTCCAATTCCCACTGCCTACTTTCCCTGGGCCACTTTCCCATAGCCCTAGCACCTTCCCTGCCTTTGCTTCAGGGCTTCAGCCTGGCAATGGTCAGCCAGGTGCTCCGCTATTGCTCCGCTACCCTGCCCAGAACTGCAATATCTCCAGTACTCCTCAGCAGAGATTCCTTCCCCCTTGCCCTCCAGGGAGAGACTGCCCCTTTATATATGGGCTGCTCCTGCAAGCCTTCTCCTGATTGGCTTTCCCAATAAACCCTTTCCTGATTGAGTAATCCCACTGAAGTAAAATTTAACATATGCATACATGTGTTCAGGGTTGAAGTAGTGTGACTCTTTGGGAGTCTGGTGAATATTTGAATTATTAGCCTTGCTCGCTACCACAACCCTTCTGGACACAATCCAATGGACCAACAACAACAACAAATAATAGAGGACATATCCAGTTATAAGATTACATATTAGAATCTCTCCCACCTACGAGAAACCCTTCATGTTGTACAGATTATGTCCACTCATCCTGTCCTAAACACAGTAATATAATCTCCTTCCTTACTTACCTTACTTTGAATAATCAATACACTTTTATAGGAAAATTATGTTCAGAAATTTAAATTACACATGATAAATTGATCACATTCATTACAATTGTAGCCATTTATATTTTGGAAGTATTCACACATTTCAGCTATACAAGTTTGTATGCATGTTAAGGCTCTTTGAACAATTAATGTTATTTCTTTCTGAAAGCAGATACTCTCAGCAGTATTAGATTTACCTAACCAAAGTACATTTCTTTTGAAATTCTGAATTTCAGTAGTGAGCCCTAAATAGTTCATATCTTATGAATATAACTAACTGATTTCCTATATGCCAGTGCCAAACGGATGTCTTTTGAAAAACTAACTTCACATGGTGACAGTAAAAATTGTCCTCATTTATAATATTTTTCCAGGATTTCACTCTGCAGATGCATGATTTAGAACAAAGCGCAATAAAAATTTGACAGAATTCCTATTTCAAACAAAAAATACCAGGTTATTATTTTAAATTAAGAAACGTCTGCAGCCAAAGAATATAACTACATGAACAAATATTCATGATCCTGCTACCATTGACGTCAGTGGCAAAACTCATTGAATTCAATGGTGCAGGATCAAGCTGTTAATATCAAATGTCTCAGCTACTCATGTCAGACCTGTGGACTCTGATAGAAGCCATGTATGGGTTTCTATAGGAAGTCTTTCTTCCTGAATTTTTGGCCATCTTCTTTTATTTTCACTATACTGTTAAAGATGACTTTTACATTGAACCTTTTACATAAAATTTAATTTTTGTGGGAAACTGTGTTCTCTTTCCCTGCTATTAAAATATATGTTATTGT
This sequence comes from Malaclemys terrapin pileata, assembly GCF_027887155.1. NCBI lineage: Eukaryota > Metazoa > Chordata > Testudines > Emydidae > Malaclemys > Malaclemys terrapin. Next base: position 99,712,994 of record NC_071509.1, read on the forward strand.
CATGTCTGCTAATGGCCTTTAATAGAACTGCTAAACCGAGAGGTCCTCAAGAGAATGGGTCTGATTCTCCACTGCATTCATTAACCCAGTTTAATACCGACATTACTTTACTGATATCAGTAGAATTACAGCAGAGTAACTCAGTGAGGAAAATCAGATTGTTCTAAATGGTATCTCTTATTATGTCTCCAATCGGATAATTGTAAATGATACTTTCCATTGAGTCTTGATCTGTGGATCCATGGATCTACCCTTAATCCAATACTGTACAGCAGTAAGCAGAGATAGGTTGCTGTTCTTTTAGCCGTAGAGACTCAACACTGTATTTAGGATTTAATGGGGCATAAAGATAAAACAAGCAATTTGAGAACAAAAAAAATGTTAATCAAAGATTAAGAGACGTTTGCTAACAATCCTTCAACCAATACATTGAGTTCAAACTAAGGATTTCACATATTAACCATAAACACTGCTACTCTGTAATTTGCACAATTTCTCACAGACCTGCTATAGCTCATTGATTGGCAAATGGGGCAGGAGTGGCTCTTAATTAAATTCATATGTGGTGCTACTGCTCTAAATTAGTGCCAAGTGACTGGGCTCAAGGTGGTGTATACATTTCTTAAATACAGCTAACTCTCTTCCTAGAGTTAAATTAGTGAATGAGAAACATTAATCTAAGTAAACACTGTATGTATCTTTTACAAATGACAGTTGATAATGAAGCTAGAAAGCCTCACAAAAGGTTTTTTTCTTAATCATCTGACAAAGTGGAAATTTCGCATACTGTATGAGTCACTGTGAGCAAGTAATATTTTTGCAGAGCGAACTACTAATTATATGAATAAGATTCTCCTCCTCACACTTCCCTTATGACAGTGATTAGGTAGCAATTTCATCTCTACAAATTCATATTAAATTGGATGAGAAATGTAGTTCAAATTTTAAAACTACTGTTATAAATTTATCTGTCAGCCTTACAAGGTAAATTGTGCTTGATTTGACCTTTTTTTCATTGTAATTTATTTCACTCTGAAAAGAAGCATCCAGTTTCCATTTTACATAATTTTCAAGCTGGATTAAGTGCCAGCAAGCAGAGAGATCAAGTAATTTGACTCACGTGGCATCAATGGTTCAGCTGGGATTAGAGCAGCATGTTCTTTGCTGTGACCACTAGACTTCACCGTTTCCTTTAAAACACTAAATATGATCCATACCCTCTTTTCTATTAAATACCTAGTATGTCTACTACTTGAGAAAGAACAGGGCCAGTTGAATAGAGCAAGTTAAATTCACCTGTAGAGTAGAAGGGAATGTTAAGGAGTGTGGATTAGAGAGGTATTTAAAAGTAAAGAAGTGAATGCAATTCCTGTGCTTGAATACATAGTTAGTTGGGCTAAATTTGTACAAATTATTATAGACAGACAGACACAGACACAGACACAGACACACACACACACACACATTATAGACTTGGTGGGATAGGCCCCGCTCAAGTATTTTGTCTCTTTTCTAAATGATCTAAAAAATATTGCTGCCAGCTAGTAGAGGGTTATGCTTTAGCTCATAGAATTCCAGTGGCAATAGTCCAGTAGCCAAATGCAAGCTTTTGGCAGTATCTTGATTTTGTGTCCATGCACTTTATTTATTTATTTTTTTGGATGATGAATTTCAAGATCCTAAATTTGAAGAAACTGCCTGATGACACCTTGTCACTGTTGAACATTTTGAAATATGAAAACTTATCACAACTCTCTTCTTGATTCACAAGCCAAGTGATAGTGAAACTATTTTCATTGAATTTAAATTATTTTTAATATAACTTCACACTAATATTTTGTTATGGAGCATACATATGTTATATCTGTATTAGTGGTTTGCTAGTACTCTCCAAATTGAGACATGATGATATTTGTAAAAGCAGAAAGAAAAGGATATTGGCCTCTACATCTAGAAGCTGTGAAGCTGATGCTGCCTTACTTCTTTGCAGCTGTACATTCCAGTTTGCATAGTAAGTATTGTATTAATTGCAATCCACATATCCATGCCAGGAAAAATCTTAGAGCAGTTCGTGAAGTAAAGCGAGCATGTCATGCACCATGTCCCAGGAATATGGAATTGTATCTGGAGTGACATGTACATTGAAACCATCTTCATGAGGTATGGCCATGGCCATCACAGCATCATTGGTATCACTCTGAAACCAGAGACTCATATGCGGTGGAAGACATTGCAAAGATAAATGACACCAGTGAGGCACAAATACAAGAGATTCCCAAAGAAGAAATGAAGTCAAGGATTGCTGCAGAGGCAATGGAGAGAGACACCATTAATAAGAAGGTAGAGTTGTGCATCAATCCCTTGGAATCCACTAAGTACCCAGAGGTAATAGTAAACATTGTCAGTGATAGAGTGGCACCATCATCAGTCAACATAGATGACACACATACATTTGGAATTTGCCAAATGCAAGAATTTGGACATAGCATGAAAAGAGAGAAGCTTGAAAAGCCAACCCAGGTGAATTCTGAAGGCTCAGCTACTAGAAGACAAATAAAATGAACCCCAAATGTGTTATTTAAAAACAAAACAAAACAAACAAAAAACTCCATGATTTTTTAACCAAACGGATGATTTTTTGAGACCTGACGCATGATTTTTGAATGTTTGGGACTGGCAATGCTGTTATCCCCCATCAGTTATCCAAATTGAACCCTTTTCAGAAGTCCTACAGAGCTTCCCATTCCCACTCATCCTTAATTCCCACCAAACCCCTCCCTCAACAATAGTCCAACAAAATAGATGCACTGAAAGTCAAGCATGCCTTCAAAGTCATTTTGAACCAACATGGGGAACTGGTTCTAACACTTAAGACCTCTTGTTTAGAATCAGCTCCTTTTTTATTTAGTTATTTATTTATTTATTAAATGGAGGAGGAACCTGTTTACGCTCCTTTTCTGATATTGACTGCAGCGATAGAGGAGGAGAGGAAACATGGTCTCATAAGTATTTGCAATCACTGGTTTTCCCTTTGTTTCCCCAAGGACCCTAATCTCTGTCAGTGTTTTGATTTCTGGTTGTTGTCCCTTAACAGCCTCCTTTGAGTTTACTCCTGGCAGTCAGGAAGGCTAATATCAAACAAATGACCTGAGGGGCATATTAGAAGGTGAGGTAATATCTTTTCTTGGACCAACTTCTGATGGTGAGAGAGACAATCTTTCGAGCTATTCAGAACTCTACTTCTGGTCTGGGAAAGGTACTTAGAGTGTCAACTCCGAGCTGATCATTGCAGCAGTGGAGATATATCTGAAGTTTTCACATCTGCTGTTCTGGCAGTATATAGTGCTGTTTTGATACAAAACCGGCAGACGCAGACATATCTTCACTGCTACAATGATCAGCTCTGAGCACCTTTCCCAGACCAGAAATAGAGTTCTGAATAGCTCGAAAGATTCTCTCTCAACACCCCCTCCAACACACCTTTCAAGACTGGTGGGTCCTACACATGCCTATCACAATATATGGTGACCTCATCCAGTGAATTAAATGCCCTAATAGTAATGTGTCTAGCTGAAACCAGTCACTACACTCTCTAATGAATTCACATAGAAAAATGATAAAGACAAAAACACCACATCACCTGTTGGTGAACACTTTTCAAAAAGCGATCACTCTACATCTGACCTATCACATCTCAATCTCAAAGGAAACGTGCACAACACTTTAAAAGATGAGCCTGGGAACTTATATTCATAACTTTGCCAGACACTAAAAATCATGTTCTTAAGACACTGTATTTTTTTGCTTATTACAACAATATGTAATTGACTATCCCCCATTTTTTGTCCTATATCCTCACTTCAACTTGAATGGTCCCTTGAAATATGTGCTAACGACTTATGCTAAACTATTTGCTCAATCTTGTATTTAGCTGTGACATTCTGAGGCCAGGCCTACACTACACACTTATTTCGGTATAATTACTGTCACAACCCTATGTTCAGACATGATGTCTGTATGGCCAATTGTCGGTCAAAAGGTCGCATTGGTGTCGTGTGCAGCACCGTGGTGTCGTGTGCCTATTCTCAAACCTTCTGCCTGGTCAATTGTAGGTCACATTGGTACCGTTTGCTACAATACTGGTGTGTCGTGTGCATAAACTTAGTGTGCCGTCTGCAGTATCTGTTTACATAGAGGGCACCAGCTCGGACCCTGGTTGGTGTAGGAGCAGGGGACCAATCTAATGCTGGCATGAGTAAGGGTCTTCGAATAAAACTATGTCCCACGCCAAAATCAGTAGGAGTGTCCGCATGTTAGCTGAAAGGCCTGATCACCCTTTCAGCCAGGGTCTCCTCCGGATTTAGCCGGCTCGTGTCATGTCATCTCGGATTACATCTCATCATGCCTCTGGTGTCTGTACTGCTGGTCAGCTGTGCTTGGAGTGTGGTATGTGCATTTTAATTTTTGTAAACATTTGTTTGCTTGGCTTCTTCCTTCTTTCTCCTCCCTTACTTGGTACCAAATCTCGAGTATAGTATATAGGGGACGAATTGTTTTATTGATTGCTGTTGTGGTATAGGATTCGATTAATGTATGTACGGTTTACTCAGTTTTGTATGTCTATTCTGGCTTTTAGTGAGCAGTTGATTATAGATCATTCGGTTCTTCGTTGTTGGATGTAAATAGACTGTTTCAAGTTACATATATTACTGTTCTGGTGATACTTTGATTGGTGACTTGTTTTTCTTTTAATTAAGAGTTGTGTGAATATTTTTGCACTGATAGTATTGCTAGTGGTAAAGGTATTCCTCCCCAACCCAACTTGTAAATCATTCCCCATTAATAAACAACCACCTGTTTTGAATTGCAATCTGTCTTCATTTCAATTTTCCTTTTTCACTCAAATACTCATTCAAACCTGCATTGGTTTCGGACAACTACATCATTCAGCAGTGTGAAAAATCCACAATCCTGATCAACGTAGTTATACCAACCTTAACTCCCTGTGTAGACAGCATTATGTTGATGGGAGAGCCTCTTGTGGAGGTGGAGTTATTAAGTCGATGGGAGAGCTCTCTCCCGTTGGCTTGGAACGTCTTCACCAGAAGTGCTACAGTGGCACCATGGCAATGGTGCTGCTGTGCCAATGCAAGTTTGTAACATAGACCTGCCATTAGTACCTTTCCTAGGCATGAAGAAGAGCTCTGTGTAACTCTAAAGCTTGTCTCTCTCAACAACAGAAGTTGATCCAATAAAAATTATTAGCTTACCCACCTTGTCTCTCTAATATTGTGGGACTGATATGGCTACAACAACACTTTATATAGCATAGTATATGAAATAGACATACTCCTGCATTCATTCCACAAAGGCATCTCTGTTGAAAAATATAAGATATAGATTCCTTGATTGACAGTATAGATTAGATTGGTTTTAAGCTGATTGCATTATACTAATTTCAAACAGTGCCATTGTATTTTGACTCTACCAACCTAATCAGTGGAGAAGGTAAACAGTAAAAGAAACTTCTTTGTTATACAGGGAACACAGAGCTATACATAGAAATCTCCAGCAGTTGTAACTACAAAAATACTCTGAGAGAAAGTTTTTCCATTGGAAAATGCAGATTCATTGAATGTGAAATGTTACATGGAAACGTGCTAGCTTTGAGAAAAATTCATTCTATAATGAAAATTGAAAATAAACCATTTTGATAAAGTTGAAATGTTCCATCTCTACCTTTTCAGAATTTTTCAATTTTCTGTTTTAAAACTACTTTTCAATATTTTAAAATGTTATATTACAACATAGAAAGAATATGACAACAGAAGTTGAAATCAGAAAGAAACATTTCAATTTTGTCAATATGAAACACTTCAATCGATCAGAAACAATTTGTTTAATTTTAATTTTGGTTCATGGGAAATTTCTCTATATTCTGTTTTCATTTCATTCCAGAATGGAAATTTTGAAATTGCAAAACTCCTCCTGAAACAAAAATCCAATTGTCTCACTGCTTTATTGTAAACTATAAAGTTCTCACCTGAAAATGAATTTATTTCAGTCAGTGAGAGTTCAGGGATACTTTACAGTTACTGAAAATTATTATATCATCCTCTCCGTTGTGTAGTTTCCTGCACTCTGATTTTCTGAGGTAGAATGCCTCCTGGTGTTAGCACTGGAGCTGTGCAGCTTCTCACCATGCATAGGACAGGGCTGTGGCTTAGTGACATGATTTAGCCTTAAGCTTACAACAAGGATAAAGTTGGCAAAACTTGTCTGGTATAATTCATTGGGGTAGCCAGGACACTGCAGTGTTTCAGAGAATAATGGATCAGGTGCTTCAGGAAGTTACATGATCTCATCTTTTATTTCAGGATTATAAATTATGAGATACTTCCCTATAGTATACAATACAATAACAATTATTAATATTTTGTATTACATTAGTGCCTAAGGCCCCAACAGAGACTGGGGATGCATTATACTAGGCAATATAAAAACCTGGCTCTATCGTAGTCTATGGGAGCTTTGCCATTGAATTCAGGGGGGATTAGGATTTTACCCATAGTGAGAAACAAGAATTAATAAGGTTATAATAAGTGTACAAATAGGGAACTGTTAGGACTGTGTTTACCATGAGCAATGCACTGATACGGTACTGCTGCTTCAGCCTCCTTGTTGCAAAAGAATTTTGAACTGTGGTTTTGAACAGAGTTCAGAATTTGCACTTCATAAAAAGAAGTCAGAAAATGCTGCTGCTGAAGGTGATAACAGCCTCTTCAGTTAAGCAGCAATTTTTTTCAAAGGTGATATGAACAAGGTCAACCTAATTTGTATGCAGTTTAAGCATATAGAGACAACATTAAAGGAAATTAAATTAGGAAAATACATGGATGATGCACAATTAACCCATTTATTTATTTTTGTGTAAAGCTTCCCTCTTTCAATAATCTTTGACCATAGATTGCAGCCTTGTTTTAGGGCCAATCTTCAGATGTCCTTTCAACTAGATTTTGTATCTTATTGATTACTAAAGTAGTAATTCAATATAAAATAAAAAATTAAATGAGCCATTTTATTAGATGGTTATTGCCTGATCTTGCATCCATTACTTGGAGTTTTGCCTGAGTAAGGAGTGAAAGATCAGGCCTGTGTGTGTATGTTTATATTTTGTAAGTTTTGCTATGAAAAAATCAATATTTACCAACAGCTTTTCCACAGTGGTGTCTGAGAGACTACAATATCCTGTTCTAAGTGTAGTGGAAATTGTGCTGTCCCATATAGCAGTATGTTATATGTTCATGCATATAGGCATGCGTACAAATATAAAGAGATGGGATCCGTCTGACCAAGAAGGGAAAGAACATCTTCATGCACTGACTGGCCAACCTAACGAGGAGGGCTTTAAACTAGGTTCAAAGGGAGAACGTGAAAAAAGCCCACAGGTAAACATAAACCTTAACAGAAGGCTAGATGTTGGGGAGGCATGGAAAATTAGAATAGGGTCATAGAAGCAACAAGAGGGAAATCAGTGGGGAATCTGCTCAGCATCTTAGATGTCTGTACACATATGCAAGCAGTGTGGGGAATACACAGAAAGAACTGGAAGTATTAGTCTATAAGCTAAAGTATGACTTAATTGGCATCACTTGACGGGATACGTGTCCTGTGTGGAATATTGGTAAAGAGGGGTATAGCTTATTGAGGAAGGACAGACAAGATAAAAAGGGAGCAGGTGTTACTTTACACATCAAGAATATATACACTTGTTCTGAGGTCCAGAAGGAGATGAGAGGCAGACCATTGAAACTGTCTGGGTACAGATAAAAGGAATAAAAAACAGGGGTGGCATCATGGTAGGAGTCTACTACAGACAATTAAATCAGGAAGAGGAGGTGGTAGAGAAGGCATTTATAAAACCAATTAAAAGAAATATCCAAAGCACAAGACCTAGTAGTAATGCAGAACTTTAACTACTCAGATATGAGTTGGGAAAATAATACATCAAAACACAAAATTTGCAATAAATTCTTGGAATGTATTGGGGACAATTTTTTATTTCAGAAAATGCAGGAAGTAAGCAGAGGTACTGCCATTTTAGACTGGATTATGACCAACAGGGAGGAATTTTTAGGAAATCTGATGGTGGGAGGCAATTTGAGTGAAAAGTTTCAGAGTAACAGCCGTGTTAGTCTGTATCCGCAAAAAGAAGAACAGGAGTACTTGTGGCACCTTAGAGACTAACAAATTTATTAGAGCATAAGCTTTCGTGGACTACAGCCCACTTCTTCGGATGCATATAGAATGGAACATATAATGAGGAGATATATATACACACATACAGAGAGCATAAACAGGTGGGAGTTGTCTTACCAACTCTGAGAGGCCAATTAATTAAGAAAAAAAAAAAAAAAATTCTTAATTAATTGGCCTCTCAGAGTTGGTAAGACAACTCCCACCTGTTTATGCTCTCTGTATGTGTGTATATATATCTCCTCATTATATGTTCCATTCTATATGCATCCGAAGAAGTGGGCTGTAGTCCACGAAAGCTTATGCTCTAATAAATTTGTTAGTCTCTAAGGTGCCACAAGTACTCCTGTTCTTCAATTTGAGTGAAAGTCATCATGAAATGGTGGATTTCATTATTTAAGGAAAGGAAAGAGTGAGAGCAGTGGAATAAAGACAATAAACTTCAAAAAGGAAGAGTTTGACAAACTCAGAGAAGCAGTAGGAAAGGTCTTGTGGGAAGAAAATCTAAGGGAAAGAGGAGTTCAGGAGAACTGGAAGTTTCTCAAAGAGACAATATTAAAGGCACAACTGCAAACTATCATGATGTGAAGAACAAATAGGGATAGTAAGAGGCCAATATGGTTTCACTAGGAGCCCTTTAAAGACCTGAAAATCAAAAAGAAATCCTACAAAAAGTGAAAACATGGCTGAATTGCTAAAGAGGAATACAAAAGAATAGAACAAACATGTAGGGACAAAATCAAAAAGGCTAAGGCACAAAAATGAGTTACACCTAGAATCGTGCATAAAAGCAAGAGGAAGACGTTCTTTAAGTATATAAGGAACAAGACAGAGACAAAATAGAGTGTAGGTCCTCTGTTTAGCAGGGAAGGAGAGCTGACATCAAGAAGACTGAGGTGTTTAGTGCCTACTTTGCTTCAATCTTCACTAAAAAAGGTCAATGGTGACCAGATACTCAACACAATTAAGATTAGCAACAAGAAAGAAGGAACACAAGCCAAAACAGGAAAAAAACCGGTTAAAGAATATTTAGGTAAGTTAGATATATTCAAGTTGGCAGGGCCTGTTTAAGTTCATCCTAGAGTACTTAAGGAACTAGCTGAAGGAATCTTTGAACTGTTAGCAATTATTTTTGAGAACTCATGGAGGATAGGGGCTGGTTCCATATCTTTAAAATGGGGAACAAAGAGGACGCAAGAATTATTGACCAGTCACCCTGATGTAGTTGTATTTATATAGATCTTTAGAGAGAAAATACCTGATAATGTGCTATTAAGATATTATTGCCACGAGCACATTACTATGACAAAGTTTAAGAACCCTTAGACTGGTAGTAGATGAGATAGAGTTGTATCTTTCATTTATTATATAGCTCTTCAATTTATTACAGGGATATTGCCTCCATGTATGAAATATGTGTGTGTGTGTGTGTGTGTGTGTGTGTGTGTAAGAAATCTGTACAATATTATAAGTATGTGCAAAGTTTGTTTTTTAGTTTACTAAAGATATTTAGTATCTTTTGATTTACTCTACACTGAAGTTGGGCCTGGGACCATGGGACCTATAACTGCTAACTTTTATGGAAGGAAGTTGGAATATGCATCCAGATCTGTATAACAATTGTACTGTTTGTTATTAACTCTGTGGCTGAACAACACCCCTGGATTTCAACACCCCTGAACTTTGGGATATCCTCTAATTATTATTATGTTCATCATTATATTGTAAACATGATTTATAGATGGAATACTTCTGTTTTGCAGACAACCTAGGACATTCTTTATCTAATGTTCCTATGGCATTTCTAAGGTTCTTATCACCATGGTATCTAAATATTTGTAAGTGTTATGTTTCTCAAATTACAATCTGAATATCATGTATTTATTTTTATAGAGACAGAATAAAAGAGTTGATTCCTTGACAGGAGAGGACATTTTGATGGATGGATTTTGCAACTTAAGTCAATCAGTCAGTTAGTTCTTTCTGGCAAGAGAACTACAAATTTCGTATGAAGCAGTGTACTGTACAAAAAGGTGATACAGAAGGCAAATTTAAAGTTGAAGTAATCTTTAATTCAGCCAACACTATGTAAATTCTAGAACAAGTTATTGGGCCCAATAAGGGATAACGGGGTAAAATTCTTTGGTCTGTGTTACACTAAGTCAGACTAGATAATCTAATCATCCCTTCTGACCTTAAAATCTATAGATATCTGTATAGTTGATGTAGTGTATGTAACTAACAGTGTTGTTAAGATTTTTTTTTTTCTGTGCAGCAGCTTTATTTGAAGTTAATGGCATGACATCAGGGATGGATTGGACTCTATATATTTCATTTTCCACCTCTCTGCCCATTTGTCTAATCTTTCAAAAGTATCCTCTAAACCAAATACATCCCTCTGAATCTTAATCAATCAAGCCTCCTACTTTGAGATCATTTTCAAGTGTAATGTGATTCCACATGTTAATCAATAAAAATATTTAAAAGTACTAGTCTCAGTAGGACTCCATTTATCACCAACTTGTAGGAAAAAAACAAAAAACACTCTGCCTGCCTATTGCTTACTTCCTGCTAAATATGGATCTAAACCTAACTGGTTCTCAGTGGTTCCTGGGAAGTACTCAGCTCTCTCAATTCTCACTGAATCCAGGAGGAATTGAGGAAGTTCAGTTGATCTCAGGATTGGGTTCCAGGGACTAGATCACAAAAGGACTTAGGCACTTAACTGCCATTTTAGGAGCCTAAATCCCAGAATCAGTCCCCGCTGGGACTCTCAAAACCCCTGCCACTGAACCGTGTAAGTGCTTAAACTCTCTTGCTGCCTCAATTTTTGCAGTAGAAGTTTTCTAGGCACCTATATTTCTGCCTCAGCGTGCTCACTGCAGCTCCATGCCAACCATCGAGACAGGTGTTGGTCCATTTAACTCACCTGCTGGTCCAATCCAGTAAGCCTGCTTAGGGCTCACCTGTGAATCTAGCACCAGTTCTTTCTCCATCACACGGCCCTTCATCTCTTTCCCTCTATTTATAGTGATTATACAAATAATCCATCATGTGAAACATTGTCAAAAGCTTTCTGAAATTCCAGCTAAAAAAATCTATTAGTTCCTTTCTTTCCAAACTAATTTGTTTTTTCTAAGGTTTCGTTTTCGTTTATCCACTTAGGCCTGTTAAATGTACTCATTCAAATGTATCCTTAAATATCATAAATAGTTATCCATAAATATCATTTCCAAAGGCCAGATTTTCCCAGCCTTACTCATGTTGAGTAGTACCTTACTCCACAAATACTCCTTCTCAAGTGAGGCTGACTGAACAGTGCCATTAGGTGTGAGACTTAAAGCCACATTCTGATCCATACATTTATGTTGAATAACACCTTCTCCTGGTAATATGGACTATGGTGATACTGGTGAATAAAGGTATCAGAATCTGTCCTTTACAGATTAGCTATTTTCTGCCTTTTTCTCATAACTTCTTTTTAAATATTAGCTGTTTTTCAGTTACCTTGTACTTTTTCCAATATCGAAGAACTTCTTGAAAAATAAAGTGCTCAGCTGTTTGATCTCCTCCTGCTCCCTCTCCTGTAGCCAGCTTCCTTTGACCTTGGTCAGTCCCACCATCAAAGGCATCCCCCTTTCCTCCAAAAGCCTTTGTTCTTCCTGAGTCTTTCCTTGGAACCCTCCTCCCCCCAAAGTCTCTGAGCTCTGTGGCTTTAAGACCCAGAGCTAATGCCTGATCTTTGTTCTACTGTTGGGGAATTATTCCTTCAAATACCAGCTCCCTGCAGAAAAGTTGGAGATAAATGGTTCTTCTAGTTTCAGTCAACTCATTAGCCTAATTTGCACACTTGAATAGATGACCATCAAGATTTAAAAACTGACCCTTGTTGCTCATCTGGGAGATATGTTGTACAGCCCTGATAACAGATCATCGATTCTACATACGCTAAAGCATTCAGTGATACAGCAATTTCATAAACTAAACCAGAATTTATAAGTTGTATGTAGACAGATTCTCCTGAGCATCACATGTGTCATGCGGGAGAGTTAATGAAAGTTCCCTATTACCAACTCATTAAGAATAAGCCATTGCGATGCTTTAGAGCAGTATGCAGTTGGAGGTGCTATTTTTCATATGTGACGAAACTTAGGTCCTAACCACTTACAGTCATTAAAGATCCCTTGGCACTTTTTATAAGTATAGGAGAGGTAGTGTCATGGCCAAATCCCAATTTGTGTAAATGCAATCTGCTAACCTAAATTCCTCCTGCAATTTCAACTTCTAGATGGTATTTTCCATTTCTTGTTCTAAATTGTAGTGTATTTTTACTCTTCACTGATAAATATCTGCTGCTTTCCACTCTAGTGCTTCTTGTATTATAGTGCTGGACCCAGTATTTCCCATGTGTGTATATAACTTATTTTTTATAAAAACAAAACAAAACCCACTACATTAAAATAATATTTTTCCATTTACTTCATCAGGCTTTGGATCAGGCCTTATGACAGTAGCTTATGAGGGGCACAGCCCCATTAATATTCTGGAAACAGTAAATCTGCAGTCTCTCTTTTGGGCCTGGGCAGGTGTTTCACATCATAGCTTATATATTCAGACTTTAAGGAAGTCTTAATGCATCTACAATTTAAACCACATATCGGTTTGATGTGAAGAGTGAAACATTGATAGGACTTGTGGTGGGCTAATCCAAGGTAAGGGATTGAGAGCCTTGAGGAAACAGGTTCATGGAGAAGTCTAGACAATGGATATGGTGGGGTGAAGGAGACAGAGTGGTTATCATAGACTTATATTGGGGGTGGGGTACAAAAGACTGTACTAAACACAAATGGTCCAATACATCTAGGTGGGTTTCTAAAATTCTGAACGTTTATATCTGCACTGAATCTCTGAATCTTCTGAGGGTCACATGACTCATTTAAGCATTCATTCCTTATGTGAACAATTTGACTATTAATTTGTTTTAAAAGTGCCACAGAATAAGCCTGTGGGCTTTTGTTTTTGTCCATTATGTGGTGATTGGTGTGTTTTTATTTAGAAGGTTCCCCTCATAGAAAACATGAGGAGGTGGGAGGTAGCATGCTCATGTTATAAGTCAGAAAGGGCCAAGTCTTCTTAGTAGCTTGGCTGGGCACTGGGAAACTCCCTGGAGGCAAGAGTAAGAAGGAATTCTCTCCTTCCTCAAGTATGGGAATAGAGAGTCTGGTCTAACATACAGGTCTGAGTATTGGTGGATCTTATAGCCTTGACCCTGCCAAATATGTCCTGGCCTGATCCAAAGCCTATTGAAGTCAGTGAAAGTCTTTCCATTGACTGTGGTGGACTTTGGATCAGGCCCCTTTGAGCTTCCATATAGGGATGGACATATACTGAGCTGGACTTTCTCTCATGCAGGGTGTAATATCTACCAAAGTGCAAAATTTTTCTCATAGTCCCAGCCCACCTCTCCTTCTATAGCAGAACTGTACAAATCCCTCTTCTGCAGAGAATCGTGTCGAATTTGCCCCTAAGCCCAATGTTATGAAGTGCTGAACATCCTCAATATTGATCAAATTTACAACAATGTTTTTTATGTCTCCTGATCCCAATGAGAACTGAGTATACTTAATATATTGCACAATTGGGTGCTTCTCTGTGTTGGTAATTTAGTGTATTTAGTATGTCAGGTATTTGTTGATGATTGGGGGGGGGGGTTGTTGGAGTTGGGTTTTTTTTTGAGCAAAATACAGCTTTTACCCAGTTTTACAGCAGATTTTTCTAAAGGTCTTTAAATCTTTCATCAGTGTCATTCCACTAAGCGTAGATTTTTCATCAGGCTTGTGATAGAAACTAGATATCAGCATGTCCCCTACTTTCTGTACTAGCTTTGTTAATTCCAAGCCTTGGACAAGTCATTTAATCTGTGCCCCAACTTGCCATTTGTAAAATGGGCATATTAGCACTGCCCTTCCGCACAGCCTGGTGGTGCATTAAGGTATGAGGTGTTCAGTTACTACACTAATAGAGGCCATCAAAGGAACTAATAGTCCATTGCATCAAATGAAACTAAACTTTAGAATTAAAAACCTTTGGATTTTTTTTTGGTCTTACTAGATCATTAATAACTCCAGCTGATTGCATTTCATAAAATGAGTTTAAGCAGAGACAATATTCAGCTTAAGTGTGCATTTTGGTACAGTTACATAATCAATATATAACAATTAGCATCCCAAGCAGTGTTTATGCAGCATGGAAAATGTCAGGATTCCTAGAATTGTTTCCATTGTGACTGTAGCTGTGTTATTCCCAGGATATTAGAGAGACAACAGAAAGCGAAAAAGAGCTCTGTGTAGCTCAAAAGCTGTCTCTTTCACCAACAGAAATTGGTCCAATAAAAGATATTACTTTTCCCCGGGTATCACCCAGGATTTCTAGATGGAACAATTCCTTGCTGTATGATTCGACTGCCATGTGTGTATGTCCCTAAATGAGGAGGCTTGGGCTCTACTTTTTTGTGCTTAAAGAGCTAAGAATGATATAATCTCAAGCACATATCAAAACATAAAGTTTTGAAATTGAGTCTTTTGGTGCCACCTTCTGGTGCAAATTGTTCTATAAATACAAATTGTAACAAAGGTTTCCATGAGTAATAGATGAGCTAGATGATTGTGTGCCTTCAGAATATCAGCCTTCAACAGCACCATAGCTCAGAGTTGAATGAGGGAGGATGCGACCATGAATTATAGCAAATGATTGTCAGAATAATACTTAAACATCAAAACTTGCTAGTTAAATTGTATAGATAGAGGAAAGGTTATTTTCAAGCTGCAGCTAAAAACAGAATATAGAAACATAATGAAATAACCACATTCCTGTCTTATTAAGGCAGTTCAAATGTTTAACAATGTCTAGTTCATTCTGCATAGAACTTTTTCTCTCCAGAAAGCATTAAAATATTAGGGGTGAAATCTAGACTTCATTGAAGTCAATGGGAGATTTACCATTGATTTTAGTGCAGCCATCATTTCACCCTATGTCTTATAACTCTAACACAGCAGGCAATCATTTCTGGCTTAACGATAGTTAAGCATCCTCATCTAATTGCTGTCCACTTTTCATTGAACTGCTCTGAACCAGTTGTTTTCACACAAATTGCTGATGAAGCTAGTAGCTGGGAAGTTCATAGGCAACAGATATCACGCGAGATGTTTTACATCCCTGATGTAAAGTGGAGAATGAATAGGATGGATTACTGAGGTTTAGTTGCAGGTGATCCAGGCTCTCTGCTGGGAAAAAGCAGATACAGCAGTGAGCACATATTCAATTCTTTCTTGGAAAACAGACAATGCATCACCTTCTCTTGTTTGTCCTCTTCATTGCTTTCTGAATCATTATGTCATGGTGCATGTCATAGTTTCTGGGTCCAGGTTAGCTGTACAGAGAGATCTTTTATCCTCTCAAAGGTGCAATTGGGATTCTGACCCCTAAAAAGGTAATGGGACAGATCACTGACAGGTGTAAACTGGCAAAGTTCCATTGAAGTCAAGGCCAGTTTACACCAAGTTGGACTGAAGTTGGGATGTAGTTTGAAGCAGTAATTGGCTTCCTATAGATTTTTGCAAAAAAGTCAGGCTAGGTAAGGGAAGTTTTGGCTTTTCCTATCAGTATAGGGTACATCAGGCTGTAAGTGTTTCTGTAAGTCAACTGCTACAGGTAAAGGACTTCTGCTTACAGACTGTGACAGGTACCCAATTTAACAGTCCATCTTTTTTTTTTTTTTTTTAAGTATTAATTTGAAATGTAAATCTCATCTCTTACTGATTTAGATTTTAGATATATTTATTTAATCAAATACTTTAGTTCACTTAAGATGCTTAAAACATTGATGAGCATTGGTGATTTGCTGGTTGGGAAGTTCACTGGGCTTGACGGTGCACTCAGTAACTCCAGTCTAAATGAACAGTAACTCCACTGAAGTTAATAGTGACACCTGTGTACATCCAGTATGAGATCAGAATAATGTCTGTGCTGTTTGAAAACCCTGTTAGATACCCTCAGGGTTTTATTAAAATAAGTAAGTAAGTAAATAAATAAATAAATAACGTCATCTTTTGAGAGGGTAAAACAAGGACATTAATATCTTTTGCTTATGAAATTGACTTCAGGGATGATGGAGTGTATAGGCAGAGGGTGTTGCACTGTGACTACACTGATCTCTGTAGCAGGGCTCTAGGGGAGGGGCACCATGTTTTTAATAGGGAGGATTTATCAGACCTAACTGGAAATAGTGCTGCTTTTTCATAATACTGTACAAGCTTTAGTGCTTCAGCAACAGGAAAAGAGATCAGCTGTACAGTAATTCACACATTCTGCTGCTTCCCAGAAGTGGCAGCGCTCGGCTGTTTTTCAGAGAAGTATTAGGATATTTGCAAGAAAGACTTTGGAATGTAAAATTACCTGACCTGATCAAGAGGCATTAGTGCTTTCTTCTGCAGCAGATATTTCATTATTAAAGAGATTTCTAGATTCCCTGAAGAAAAGAAGGGTTGTGAACAAGTATAAATAGGGTGCCTAATGCCTACTGATTTTAATGAGAGTTAGATGCTTAAATACCTCTGAGAATCTTGGCCTAGATGACTTGTGCCACAGCTTTTTTGTGAAGCAAGAAATAACTTGACCCTTAGAGCACTGCTAGTTGCTAGACTACAAACCTAATTAATGATTCAGAGGATTGCTATTATGTCCATAGACATTGTTTGCTCCTTAATGTCAGTATTACTTATTGATATTTTTGTTATTTTGTTTAATATGCACTTGGTTCTCTATTTAATTTGTGCCAAACATCTGTTTCTACCTATCAATATTATTCTGATCAGTACACTATTACTTCATAATGGCCATAATGAATGGCAAATGCTCCACAGCATAATTTAGCAGAGTAAGCTATCAATTATTAACTATATATTATCAGTGGTATTTATTTGTACTGTTGTAACACCCAGAGACCTCAATAGAGGTACTGCACACGCATCTAATAAATATTGCTGCCATTTATTCACCAGTAGTAGTATTTTTTAAAATATTGGGTTCTTCTCTAGAGACATGATTTTAAACATTTCTGAATATGGCGTTGGTTCTAAAGATATCTTGCTGATGGATGCTAACTGACACTGAGTAAACTCTTTTTTGCTGGATCCATGATTAATTGTTACCTAGATGTGTAGTTCAACACAAGAGTAGGAGAGTCTCTTGCAAAGTACTGTTTGTCAGAGAAAGCATTGCAGCTGAATTGTAGATGTAATGTTCTGTTTGGCCAAGTGGGCATCGAGGATCCCATCACAGTAATTTCAATTGTCGAGGGAATAATCTCCAGGCTCCAACCTAAATTCTCCCTAATAAAACTATTAGGAATCTGCCTGTCTGAATCTAAACTTTATAGTTTCTTCATCACTGATGCTCAGGGAATAATTAATGCTGTTGTTACCACCACAAAGTGACTTCAGTTTGTTGTTTTGAGTGTGCTTTGACACAGTGTATGAAAAGAATGAATATGCAAATACAAACAAACACACAGTATGAATATATTTCCTTGATTCTGCATATCTCAGTTTTTATTGTTGCTGATAATTATGAAGCACTTCAGGGAATTCCAGCTATTGTAACTTAAAGATGATCTATTTTACCAGCATGTGCATATTCTAATAAAATATTCTGCTCACTATATTTCTTCTTCAAAATAAATATGTAATTTGTTACAATTGGTGCAATTTTGTGCTTTGAAATTTAAGTAGTTTTAGAGGAATAGTAATATTAATTAATTAATGACACTGAATGACAAAATGTTAGGTTTCCACAGAAAAGAGATTTGAATTTTTTTTTTTTTTTTTTTTTTTTAAAGAGATTATGTACTGTGTTTGAATGAAAGCTGTCTCAAGTTTCAAAATGTTGTAGAAATAAGTTATAATTATGTTGGCTCCTCTCATCAGATGACTATGAGGGCCAACCAACCTTAAATATCAGGAATGGTTTATGCAAACTTTAATAAGCCATTTTGGCTCAGGCCCTAATTTTTTCTTGTTCAATGTAATGAGGAACATTAATAAGTGGACCTGCATAAATACCATTGTAAGAATTCTGCAGGGCCCATCCATGAATACTTGCTTGGAAACACATTTCTTGACTACCAATCAGGCGAGAAGTGAAAATTGGATTTTTCCTTATATTCAGACTTTTTTTTTTTTTTTTTAAGAGATCGGAAAATCAAAACACACAAAAATTATCCATCTTGCAAACTTGTGTTAAATTGCTTTGGGGCAATTTTGTTACTAGTGTAAGTGTACTGATTTTACTGGAGTTATGCCGGGGGGGGGAGGGGGGGAATTAACCCATAATAGGCATATGTAGATGTAGGTTTTCTCTTGTTCTCACTGCCAAAGAAACTGTTACCATAACTGAATAATGAATTACAAACAAACGTAAAACTCCAACGGAATCCTGATTCACAGCCCCCATTTATAATCTGATTAACACAGAGCATGATCTCCTGAAGAACTGAAGCATATTGATATACTACAAATAGATACATATTGAATCATAGATATCAGGGTTGGAAGGGACCTCAGGAGGTCATCTAGTGCAACCCCCTGCTCAAAGCAGAACCAATCCCCAACTAAATCATCCCAGCCAGGGCTTTGTCAAACCTGACCTTAAAAACCTCCAAGGAAGGAGATTCCGCCACCTCCCTAGGTAACCCATTCCAGTGCTTCACCACCCTTCTAGTGAAAAAGTTTTTCCTAATATCCAACCTAAACCTCCCCCACTGCAACTTGAGACCATTACTCCTTGTTCTGTCATCTGCTATCACAGTGAACAGTCTAGATCCATCCTCTTTGGAACCCCCTTTCAGGTAGTAGAAAGCAGCTATCAAATCCCCCCTCATTCTTCTCTTCTGCAGACTAAACAATCCCAGTTCCCTCAGCCTCTCTTCATAAGTCATGTGCTCCAGCCCCCTAATCATTTTTGTTTCCCTCTGCTGTACTCTTTCCAATTTTTCCACATCCTTTTTGTAGTGTAGGGCCCAAACTGGACACAGTACTCCAGATGAGGCCTCAACAATGTTAAATATAATATACATATAGCTGGAACCCTATAATCTGGGACAGTGAGCAAGCTTGTAATCTTCATATGTAGTTCAAAAAGCTTTATTGATTCACCCTAAAAATGTAATAAGGTAGAAAACTCATGCAGAGAGCCTACAGTGAATTTTGATGTCAGTTTTCCAATACAGTGTAGTAAATTCCACATAATCAAATTAGCACTTCTCTTACAAGTCGGACAGCAACCAGAGCAGGTACCTGAACATTAGACCTGGACAAATGATTAAATAAATTACTCTTCAGATATTTCACTTGAGATACTGTGTGAAATTTGTTGAAAGTTTTTGAAATATGTTTACAAATTATTTGCCCAGATAGCCACATTGAAATATATTTGTCAAATTATATATATTATATATATATGAACATTATTTGACAGTCTCTAATCAAACTTATGGGCTCAGATCATCTCTCCTGGAAAAGAAGTGATGGGGAATCAGCTGTCTCCATGTAACCGTCATCTATTCTGCTGTACGCTGATGGGGCAACTTGTGTCTAGAGTCCATGCTGTGGGAGCATGTGTATAATTGGTGGCTTAGAGGGTGGAAAACATATCATCTTCCCCTGCAGCTGTGCATAGATTCCTGGAAAAGATACAACAGATGGGGGGGGGTATCATGGCCAGAGAGCCAGGGAACCACTGGGGCCAGAACAGGTAAGGAGGCACAAAGCATCCTCATTGATTGTCCTGGTCTCTCTCAGAATTTGCCAGACTTTGCATGGTTGCTTGAGATTCCAACAGATTTGGGGACAGAGCCCACAATGGAATGATATGGGAGGAACTCTGCAAAGGATCCTCCCCCCAAAACACTGACCTGTGGGTTTTACCATGAAAGAGAATGGTATGGACCACTGCATCTTCATCCTTAGCTGATACACCATGGAGACAATAGGCAAGCGGGAACCTCTCCTAGAAGATCCATGCCCAGATTTGACAATTTCCTGTATTCTAAGAGGGTGTCAGGGGGTTGGCTGTGTGCTCTGGGCCGGCAGGATCACCTAACGGTGAAAGTGCAAGACTCGGTTTCCCTGTAGTCACAGCTCGGGGTAGTGTTGCCTACTGGTTAGAGTCCAAAGACCACTTTGTCTAGTGCCAATAGCTCAGGGTAGTGTTTCTGACTGGTGAGAGCCCAAAGGTTGCCTTTCCTAGTGGCAATAGCTCAGGGTATTGTTGCTGAGTGGGGAGGGTAGGGGAACCCAGGCCCACCCTACTCTTACCCAGGGTCCTTTGAAGCAGTAGTGCTTATTCAGGACCTCAGGCCTGATACCCCTAAATGCGCTCCATGGGTCATTTCTTATCCTTGTTCCAGTTCCTCTGGCATTGTCTTGGGATCTCACCTCTGTTCCCCACTGATCCATCTCCTGAGTCTCCTCTACTGGCAACAGCGAGTCATCACCTTCAGCTCCCTTGGTCAATGGGCTTGCAGTAGTTTGGCTATGAGGCTTAATCCCGGCAGTTTGGAGTTCTGGTGGCTTCTTAGATGCTGCATCCGACTGGTCTCCTCTACGGTCAACCCAAACTGAGCTGAGTTGCTCCCTTTTAAATCCTCCTTCCACTGGCAACATGCCCAGGAGAGTGAAGGGGCCTGGCCTTTTGGGCCCGGAGCAGTTCTTTTTCCCTCACCTCACCAGTGTGAGGTTGGTACACATTATCACAGGGTGCAAGCATGGAAAATAGAAAAACCTTGTTTTTGATTAACACAATAATTACATTAACATGACAAATATCACAGAGTACGTTTTCATTAGGTTTATTTATTAGCAGGTGATTTGTGTCCTCGACAAAAGTGGTTGATAAATGTGGTATATTGAAAACTTAAAATTGTAAGCTATCACTTTAAATTCTCAGGGGGGGTACTGGTCATGTTTGCAGGCGAGGGGGCTGCTGTAGGGAAGCATACTATCTGGGTCTATCAGCAGTCAGTCTGCAAAGAGCTAGCCTAGAGAGAGGTGAATTGTGCCTTTCTGCTTTAGTGAGCAGACCACTTTCTCTGTGTGTTTTTTGGTTCTTGTGTTTTAGGATTCTGGGATTCTAAGGAAAAAAAAGAGGAGTGTTATGTTCCAGAAATATATATAAAAAAATCTCTGTTTAACAGTAATAAATCCCTACAAATTTCTTCACTTCTTGCTTGTTTAAAAATAAACTGTCTGCTAAATATCTTTCCTTGCTGCTAAATACAATCCAGTGCAATCCTGGGAATGAAAAATTGAAGCAGGGAGAAGGAAGAGGACAAAGGGGCTGGTGGAGCAGGTTCTGTTCCGTCCTTTGAATGCAGCTGCAGCAAGATGGGATGAACTGGCAATATCTAGCGCTTCACATGCAGATACAGAGCCATGGAGTGCAGTCCAAGAAGGGAGAAGCAGCTGATTTCCAGCCATTAAAAGAGCTTCTCTCTCTGCTGAAAGGATGAAGCTCTGGTGAGATCAGCACAAGCATCTAGGCTATCTTCTCCATTATCATTAGGGTATAAAAGTTTGCCTCAAGGAATCTGAACATTTTCAACACAGGATTGCACACTCACCTCTTGAATGGCACAAGAATACTGCACTGGACAGAGTGAGGCAGGCAAGCTTGCCTGAACCATTCTTTAAATTTGAAGAGCAGGGGCAACAAGTGGGTCTGGTTAAGTAGAAGAGACTCTGTTCGTTGGCACTCAGTAAATCTTTCTCCAGACCACTGTGGAATTCTGCAAGGATATGCTAGTGTGTGTGGGGAGCATTAGGATGTCTTTTATCTGGCTGGAGCTCTTCTGCCCACTGGCAGTGCCTTTTGGCCATTTTGCATCCGGTGGGCATCCCTGTCTTTGCACAAGTCCTTTCACAGTGACAGCAATAGGGCAGTCCGGTCCAGCCCCACCACTGCTCCTGAGCCACTGT
Source organism: Malaclemys terrapin pileata (assembly GCF_027887155.1). Lineage (NCBI taxonomy): Eukaryota > Metazoa > Chordata > Testudines > Emydidae > Malaclemys > Malaclemys terrapin. Next base: position 99,735,280 of record NC_071509.1, read on the forward strand.
AGCTCCAGTGGAGGTACAAGCTCAAGTACATGACTAGTCCATAAGAAGCTCTCTCTCCCCTCTACTCTCTGGTTGAGGAAGTTCTGTAGCTGGGCACACGTATTTCTCCAGTTGGACATAAGGAAAGCAAGTTGTTACTGAACTACAGTGTTATTTGTACAATATTGTAGGTGGTGAAGGTGGGTGGAAAAAGTTGTAATCACAGTTGCAGTAACCATATCAAGCCAGAGCAATGATGTTTTTCTGCCATTTAAATGAGTTAATTGGACTTAATGCATGAATAGAATCCATGTTACCATGTGATGTTTAAAGATAAAATAGCAGGAAAATTTCTGCAACAGGGAATGTATTGATTATTTAAAAACATAATGTTTCTGCCAGTATATCTTAATGAAGGCAAAAATCATGAGCACAAAAAAGGAAAGATTGTAACTCTACAGAGTATACAATGGATGCAGAAGTGGGGAGGATGGATGATTTTGAGATTATGATATTGCTCTAAAATTTAGGAAATCTGGGTTCAATTCTTAGCTAGTTAATAGACTCCCTCAGTGACTTTAAGCATAGTATGTAATCTTTCTGTCTCAAATCCACTTTTTATAATTTGGAGATAATAGTACCTGCTCTGACACTTTGTCTGGCTATTTAGATTATGAGCTTTTGGAGGCTTCACTGGATAGTAAGAGCAATACAAATTTTAAAATTTAGATAATTTGAAATATGCCAGATTAAGAGCAAGAGGATTTGGAGTGCATATATTAGAACCTGAAATATTTATTTCTGTGGACAGATGAGAGAAATGAAAGCATGATAAATCAGAAAAGATTTTAAAACCATTCAATCACACTTTCAATGTCATATGAAACAAAGAAATACAGAGATGTTTGTTTGTGTTTAAGTTAACCAAACTTTTTTGAATCTCATACATTTCAATTCCATTTGGGGGGCAAAGTTTGGGTCAGTTATTGTATCTGCACCCTTTGAGTAATCCCTAGGTGATACACGAAGAATACAAATAACCAAAGAAGATTGAAGAAAATAAGACCCCAGCCCTGCAAAGACATATATGTTTAACCCTCCCTGCCAAATTGAAGCGCATGCACTAGTCTTTGCATTATCAGCGCCTAGGGCCTTCTATCAGAGAAGGAATATGTTTTCAAGGGTCATATTCTCAGAAGTATTACTAAGGCTCGCCAAAGTCAGGTAGTTGGCAGACAGAGTTGAATGCAAAGATAGCAACATTTTGGGTTTGTAAGGATTGGAATGAGGTCTTTTAAAAGAAATGGATCTTACAGTATTTATGTTGAAAAGTTATATATAAACCTAAAAGGGCATCAGTGAGAGGACATGATTTGTAAGGAAGAATTAAAATTATTGGCCTAAGTGGAAGAAATCTATGCAAAATGCAAGGAGAGAGGAAGAAAGATATGACTCAGATTAGCAGATTTATGGAAAGGGAGGAAATAACACTGAACAGTGAAGTAGTTATAATTCATAGTGAGGAATGCAAGAGGAAACTGATACATCTCAGGAAATGTGCTGAAATCTCAGAAAGCCACACGATCACTTGGGGGAAGTTTTAAAAGTGCTTAAACAATTATAGAACACAGTAAAGAAAATATAGGAATTGGAATGATATGAACAAAGAAGGAATTTTAATTCTGTGGTCTTAAAGCAAGTATAGTGTGCTAGTCAAAATTGTGGTCAGGTACAGTACACATAATGAAGAAATTTGTGGGTACCAGAGGATGTGATATTCAATACTTTCCAGTATACGTTTGACAAACAAACCATTTGGGCTGAAATTTTACATGTTGGATGTCTTATCAAGCTTTCTTTTTGGAAAGTTTCGGCTAAAATGGTTTACCTATTTCTGAGAATAAAATCGAACATACAGTTTTTACCATATTAAAAACAAAAAAACCCCACCACTGTTTTGTTGAGAATCTCTAGCATCTCCTTGCTTTGGAGAAGGTATATGAAATTTGCAGGGGGAAATTTGTGTTTTCTGCTGTTTCTGTGGGAATAATATCCAAAGTTAGCCAAGTTAAACCTCCAAAAAATTTTAGTTCACACAATCTCAACTGAGATTTATTAGAGCTTTGCAGCTAAAATCTCTGAAGTTTCCTTCTGTTCCAGCCCCTCACAGCTCTTACATGTGACCAGATTCTACATGCACAAACCCCACAGAGTGACTGGGCAAGCTCCAGCCAGGGGATGACTAGGACTTTTCTAGCAGTTGCTCCTCCTGGGTGCCCAGGGCTGTGATGCTGGGCACTGGAACTGAGAGCAGAGAGACCCGAGCAGGAGTGCATCTCCTGTGCTCAGAGTTCTGTCTTGCTGGTGTCCAGACAGTGAGAAGGAGAAAGGACATGTTTCAAATGCAGAGGGGCTAGGGAATGTGGGAGTTGCAAGGAACCAGAAGACAGAGGAGGAGCAGAGGAGACAAGGCGTATTTGCAGAGGAGGGAGGCAGGAAGCATCTGCAATTGCACTCAAAATTACTGGACATTTCTGACATGAATATATCTGTCTTGGTTCTCCATGTGTAAAATGGGCATAATATCACCTCACAGGGGAAGTGTGAAGATAAAGACATCAATATTTGTGAAGCACTCAGGGCAGGTCTATACTACAGGGCTAAGTCGACTTAAGTTATGCAATTTCAGCTACGTGAATAACGTAGATGGAGTTGACATACCTTAGGTTGACTTATTGTGGTGTCTAAACTGCACCGGGTCAACTTCTCATTCTGGTGTCGATAGGAGAGCAATTGACGGTCGATTTAGCAGGTCTTGAGTAGTCCCATTAAATCGACTCCTGGTAGCTCAATCACAGCAGTGTCGATCCACGGTAAGTGGAGACAAGCCCTTAGATGTCATAGTGGTGAGTGCCATAGAAAAAAACTCATGGGAAATGATAACTCTGTATGAAAATCAGGGTTTGAATAGAGCGCAGCACATCAGAACTGTCATCTGTGCTCTACAGTGTCTTCCCATAGAATTTCAAATCAATCTCAAGGTCTCAGTCCATGTCTTCAATGTGCAACCTGGTCTTGGTTCAAAAAATCTGAAAGACCATATAAAGTATCTAAAGACTGTGGTTGACAACTTTACTCCTCTGGCACAATGGAACTTTCGCAGGAGCTGGTCCAAGACGGTGGTCCCCTAGGATCTAAGGGCAATCTCAGTCCTCACCACCATCCTCTCCGAATGCAAAGTATATTTTTTTACCTTAACTTCTCTAATATAAACAAAGATAAACATGTAAAGTTAAAAAAGCAATCTTCAAATCTTACCATAATAAGATATTGTTCTGCACATGCTTCTCACCTTGGGGAGAGGATGTGAAAACAAACATATGACAGAAACGTAATCACATTGCTTAATGCGCTACTGGAAGGCACTCAGATGCTACAGTGATAACGCAGTCTAAAAACCTCGATAGACTAGAATAGACAGTAAGGCATGGGGCTACAAATTTAACAATGAACAAAATATTGAATAGCTACTCATTCAGTGAGCACTGCCCTTTTTATGCACTGAATGAGGTAGAAATCCTGTGGGTTGCGGGGGGGGGGAAGGGGGGAATGGGATCATGTAATTATAGACTGGTCCATGGTTTATACTCACTTGAGGGGAAAAAATAAGGATGTACAGGCAGCCTCAATTCTGCATTTCCAAACTCTTGAGAGCTTAACTTTGCAATATGAATATTCTTTCAATGTAATTTTGGGAGGATGTAACAGTTTATATATTGGATAAATTATCAAGAGCAGCAATAGGAATGAATAAAATACTTTTAAAAATGAATTAGACTAGAATCTGAAGGATAAAAGCATAGGTTGCAATTCTATATAAATGGCAGAGGAATGCATTTCCTGTCTTATAAGCATCCCTGGGCTTTCATAGTTTTATGTTTGTTAGGTTGGGGGCACTCGGAGTATGCCTACATTGCAGCTGGGAGTGTGTCTCCTGGCACAGGTGGGCAGACATGTTCTAGCTCTGATTTGAGCTAGCATGCTAAAAATAGCAGTGTGGACATTTCTGTACAGGCAGCAGCATGAGCTAGTTGCACAAGTACAAGCCTGCTGGTGCCCATCCCTCGGGGTCTGTATTACGGTAGTTAGCCTGTGCTGCTGCTGGTGATGCAACATCCATACTGCTATTTTTAGTGTGCTAGTTTGAGAAGAGCTAGTGTGTTTCTGGCTGCCTGGACTGGGAGACAATCTTCCAGCTACAGTGTAGGCACACCCTCAGAGATAATTGGTATTGTTTACTAATAGCTAATTCTGTTATTTGGCAAAACCCCACATTTGATGGTGGAAGGGAGTCATACCTGCTCAGAAGTATTGTATTCTGGCTCAAAGCCATGAGGTTATTTCTGAGCTTCCCATTTGCAATGGGGAGAAAGCAATCTATTTTATCCCTTTCAAGGGTGCAGCATATTTTACAGTGTCCTTATGTGGCAGGCCATATCGGTCACCGGTGAGTGTGTTACACATCCCTGTCTGTGCCTGTTCCACAGAGATGTGAGTCTGTTGCAGCTCCCAGCTGGCTCTTCAGATCAAGCTGTGGATTTTCATGTACTCAGCTCTAGAGGTCCCTGATTCAATCTCTGGTGCTGACCGAAAAGGAGGCTGCCACACTGACACTTAATGGGGTGGAGCCATGGCTCCGCCCCACTCCTTTGGGGCAATTTTCTTGTGGTGGAACAAGCCAGTAGCAGCCCCTGTGCTCCAAAGAGGGTTGAAATCTGGCTAGCCCCTATGAAGACAATGCAAGGAGAAGAGGGCTCCTTCCTTTCTCCCCACCTAATTGCATATTAGCATAAGGAGAACCTCGCATCTAGTTGTTTTTTGTTAAAACAAACCTCTCCATAAATTCAGACCATCTGAATCAATGGGGATGAAATACTGATTTACCATTGAGATCCATGGCTACACAAAATCAGAGAAACTGCCATTTTTCCCATTGTCCCAAGATTTTTGAGGGGGTGGCAGGAGGGAGGAGTGTTGGGAGAGGGGAATGGACCAAACTAGTAATGAACCCTAATTTCTTTCACAGAAGAATGTCACAGAAGAGCCCAAGATCCAAAAGGACCAGGAATAGATCCTCAGTTGGTGTAAGACAATATAGCTCCATTGACATCAGTGGAATATATCTTATGGCCCAAGTCTCAACTGGAGCAAATAATCTTCTAAAACATGCATCAAACATTTTCTAGTCAGAACAACTTAGAACATGTCCAGCTTCATCACATGCATGTGCATCACCAGCAATAAGAGCACGTAACATAGCTCTATAGCATTAATTTAAAAAAACCCTTACATTATCTTATATGCATATTAATCCTCTTCGTTGCTTAGCAATTTTAATTGTTTTCTTAGACTTAGGGCTTGGCTAAACTTGCAGATGTAGAGTGCTGGGAGTTAAACCAGCCTTCGGAGACCGCAGCAGGGAAAACGCCGCCGTGTGTTTACACTGTCAGCTGCAAGCACACTGGCATGGCCATATTAGCAACTCTTGCAACGCCACAAAGAGCAGTGCATTGTGGTAACTATACCAGTGTGCAAGTGGCTGCAACGTGTTTTCAAATGGGGAGGTGGAGTGTGACAGGGAATGTGTTGTGTGTATGTGGGGGGGGGAAGTGTGTTTTTGGGGGCTAAGCATGTGTCAGCATGCTGTCTTGTAAGCTCAGACAGCAGCAGACCCCTCTTTCCCCCCCCCCCCCCACAACAGCAGCATTCCACACTAATGGTTTGCTTTGTCCTGGAGCAGATAAGCATGCTGGCTGTCAGAAACAGAGCTTTGAAAGGGGATATCCACATGCCTGCAGCCAAGTTCAAAACAATGAGAAGAGTGGCCACTTGACCTCAGGGGATTATGGGACGTTTCGGGAGGCCAATCACAGTGCAGTAATGCAACACCTTGTCCACACTGACACCTGGGCGTTTCAGCCAGGGCACAACAAGCCATGCTTCTCATGGGGCTGGAGTACCAGGAGCGCTCCAGCTGCAGAGTCCAGGCACTCTACGTGCCTTGCCAGTGTGAACACCTCAGGAGTTAGGGTGCCCGGGGCTGCTTTAATGTGCTCTAACTTGCAAGTGTAGCCAAGCCCTTAGAGGGAGCATGCTTTTGTGCACAAATCAGAGATTCTTGGGTCACCTACCTTCTACCTATTTCTTTCCAAGTCTTTCTGCTCTTTCTCCCTAGTCTTCTCTTTGCCTAGCACCTAACCACTCTGGATCTTTACTAGCACCCTTCCCCAGCCATTTTGGAGTTCTCTAATCTAGATGCTTATTAACTATATGGGCTTTTTCAAGATTTGTTTTCTCCATTCCTTTCACATCAATAATTGATTTTCCTGCTGTAGCAATGATGTCTGGGTGGACAGTGAATGGCTGAAGTTTTCATGACAAGTAGGGATAATTCAAATTACTATCCAATATAAACAAACACATGCAGTTTTAGATACAGAGACAAGCATATTTTTCTATTCTGGTCTCAGTTTTATTCAGGGTCTTATATCTGCAACATCATCATCAGCATATGTGCCGTGTGCCCAGACATTTGATAGCATCGTCCTCAGCCCCATTATAGTGGTATCTGAACAACTGTCCTGTGCCATTATATATAAGAAGTACAATGTTTCAGTCACGGTTGATACTGACTCTAAAGGGAGTTGGATAGAATAAACAAAGACTGAATGAAGATGTGTGAAGTATTTGTAACATATCATGAAAGGCACGTTGAGCTGTAAAAGCAAATTATGTGTTTCGGCAGAAGTGAAGGAATTATTAAAAAGATGCAGATACCTTCGAAATATGGTGGGGATTATATGAATTCATTAGAATAATAAGCAGTATTTTGCAATATCACTTGTTTTACTGAAAGCAGTAAGTAGGAGTCTTTTTGACATTGTTCTTGCTTTTTTTTTTTTTTTTTTTTTACCAGCACTAAGAAATTATGTAACTACATGACATGATTAGGAATGTGTTCACAAAACACAGCATGTGACATTGAAAAAAAATGTAATATCAATGAAGAACCCATTCTGTTTGGATTTTTTGCCATTATTGTACTTTTTAAGCTAATTATGTGAGGACAGTCAGAACTGAGCAAATACTTTGTGCAATTATAGGTTCTAGAAGATTAACAAAAGGAAAAATTTCAAAGAGTCCCAGTAATCTACTACTTTTTGTAGCCATTTAATGTATTTTATTATTGCTTGGGATAGGTTTTGGGTGGATTTGAAAAATTCAATGACTTTTGGGAAAGTCCCATCAAAGACAACTTTCATCCAAGGGCAGAATTTGAAGCAAGTATTTGAACCCCAATTTTTTAAAAAAGTTGATATTTTCTGTGTAAATCAAATCTTTGAACACTCATAGGTGTCACTGATTTCAACTTTGGTTACCCCTGTTTGAAAATATTGGCATTAGCCTATTATGGGCTATATGGTAGTGTAACAAGTTTGGGACTCACCACCACGGCACCTCCTACTGGATACTCTGGGAATTAGCTCAGTCCAGTGGAGCGTCCCCTCTCGGTGATATCCCACCCGTTGTCTTGCCCTCGGCTGGCTTCTGAGCCCACGTCACTCACCAACTCGCGGCGTCCACTTCAGGACCACTGCCCTCCGGCAGTGCCCCTTAGTCCTTCCACACCCCCTTCCAGGGCGTGTGTGGGGGGGGTCAATCAGCAGTCTCTATGTCCAGCCACCGTGGTCAACCACACACCCCAAAGTCTAATCCCTCCTGTCAGGGATCTGGCATGGTCTATAACGGCTGCTCCCTATGGCCAGTGGCTGGGTGTACTACAAGGGGGAAGGGGGACCCAGGCCCACCCTCTACTCTGGGTCCCGGCCCAGGGACCTTCTGGCGGCAGCCTCGCTGTCCTCCTTCTTTCCCCTTGTCTGTCCACTTCCCTGAGCCGCTTCCCCTATGGCCTCTTGCACCTGCTAGGCCCTTCTCTTCAGGGCCTGCAGCCTGGCAGGCCTCAGGCTAGAGCTCCCTTTTGCTCCCAAGCCTGGCCAGCACTGCACTGTCCACGGTGCTAGTCTCCCTGCTCTGCAGACAGACCTTCCCCTGTCAAAGGCCTGGGACAGACTGACTGCTCTCTCCCTGAGCAGCTTTTTATAGGGCTGAGCCTGGCCCTGATTAGCTGTCTCCAATTTGGGCCCTGATTGGCTCCCAGTAAGCCCTTCTCCCATTGGCTGTGGGCCCACTGGCCTGCCGCAGGCCATAATCTCAGGGAGTGGGGCAGCTGCCCCACTACAGGTAGCCTTATAGTCTGCTGTGAGTAAAGGCAAAGCTTACACTTAGCTGTACTACCCCAGAAGCAGAACATGGAATGGATTATTACTATGAGTAACTATTCTTTCCCTGCTTCCCCTGTCCAAGAGCAGAAGCAGATTACTTCTCCCTCAATGCTGACTCAGCTTGTTGACTGGCATATTAGAGAGACAGACTCAAGGTTCCCCACTTCCTGCCAACCTGCATGTGTGCCTGTTCTCCTCACAGCTCTGATTAGCAATCTGGTGGCCCACACAGGGGAGTAACAGAATGCGTTATGCTCCTTTGTTCCCTTTCTTGGGCAAGTAACTTTGTTAAATGAGTGCAGAAGATAAATAGGGAGAAAATAGTATCTTCCCCCTTATTTCTTTTTTTCTACAGATGGCAAGATTCTCTTCCTCCCTTTTTTGTGTTTGCAAGTGATATCACTATGATATCTAAAAGGTCCAATTGGCCAGTGTCCACTGTCATAATCTAATACATATCATTTCATAATAGCTATGTATGTAATTCATTCTGTTACATCTCTGACTTGGGAAAAATAAATAATGAAGCATATATAATAAAAACATTTAAGCAATGTAAACAGCATTGCTTGCCTGTGGTATATCAGAGAAATAAAGAGAACATTTGTAAAATAAATGTATTTTACTGAAACAGCAAAGCTTCACATAATGTTTCTTCTAGCTTTTTAAGACAACAGTAGTAACTGACTTAGCTTTGCCACTCAGTCAGCTCTAGAAATGAGAAGAGGTGCAAAACTACCCATTCCACGAATGATATTTTTCAAACATATAGTGTAGAAAAAGACTTCTTAGTATAGTAATATTAACCAGTATCAATCAGTAATAATCAGTAGAGACTTTCCATAAATCTCACCAAGAGCAACCGTGCCTTTCTGGTTGGGGACCTGTTATAAAAAATTGCTTAGGTTTTCTAATCTCTGTGCTAAACAGAGCTGAAAATGCTAGCTCAAATTAGTTTGTGATAGAAGCAGATATCTCCATTTTGACATGCCTGAGCTTGAAAATTGGGTAAAAGCTTATAGTAGAAAATTGGGTAAAAGCTTAGTATATCTTAATCCCAAATTTGAGATTCTGTATAAAAGTTTATATGGACAATTTTTGTATTTATATTTAATTTTATCTAAAGCTGCACCAACTATTTCACCAGAAAGTTGAATTCTACCCCTTCTTCCTCCCCCAAAAAGCATATTTAAGTTTGACTAAAAGAAATCCAATTTGGGGTCTTTTTCTTTATCTACTGTATCACCTGAGAATCATGAATGGAAAAGACCCCATTAAGTCACCTGCTTAGATTATTACTGGCAGTAAATTCTCAAGTATTTTTTCCATACTAAGTTTAAATGATTCAGGTGATTAGGCTTCTACTACTTCCCTTGGGGATTATTCCACAGTCTAATAGACTTCATCGTTATGTGGCATTGTTGTTGTTCTACTGCTTTTCAAGCACCTCCTTTTGAATATCTACGTATTTGGGTTCTACAAGCACAAACAAACTTAAAGCCTAAGATTCCTCTATAGTGGGAGAATTTGTGGGCTGTGCATGGCCAGTGTAGCTGGTTCTATGCCTCCTCCCCTGCAACTACTGACATAGCAATGAGGCATGTAATCCCTAGCTGCTGTCCATGGGAGCCACACAAAGCCAGTGTAAGAGAGCTGTTCTGAGACTATTTTGCACCAGGGTGTGGTTCAGCAATTCTGAGTCTGGGGCCCTCGTCCTCCTGAGCTGTGTACAGAGCAGCATGGATGCTCTCCAGGATCTATCCCTTGAATTTTGGGTTATAACTTCCTGTCATTGCCCATATTTCTATCATATTCTTGTTGTACCATTTCTGTTGTATTCTGTTTTGTATCATTCTTCTGTCATCTCCTGTGTTTGCTTTCAAACCTGTCAATGCTCAGACCTTGCTACTTCCTGCATAGGTAGAGATGATATTTTTAGGGTGTACAGTTTGAATGCTGGAGAATTGATTTGCTTGAGGCCCATAGTTATCCATTAATCTTTTTTTCAGGGTCAGCTTTTGTTGTCACATGTTCAAACTCCCACAGAACCAGAATCTGCAACCTTCCAGGGCTTACTGAGCTTGGAAGAACATAGATATTTTTGTCTTCATTGTGTTAGGTGAAATTGAGATTTTTTCAGATGCATGTTAATTAAATATATTTTTAACTGTCTCATTCTATTTACAAACCACTTAGCACTTCATATTTCCCAGTCTTTCATGTACTTTCAGCTTAGTATTTCAAATTTTGAATTCAATACAAAAATCAAACTTACTCTAAATTAAAATGCTCTTGCCCAAAGCAAAATATTCTGACTCTGGAAGGAATTTGCAATACTATAGGCAAACCATTTTGGAAACTGAACTCCTTCATGTAATGGTACTACTGTAATTTTAATTCCCATTACACTTCACATCTGACGTACAGTCTTAATCTGAACTGCAGGGTTAGAGGGACTTTTAATCATTTTTCACTATGTTATTAATACTTGCTAAGTAATAAATTGTAAATTAAACTTCTCTTCAGATTATACAATTAAACAATTGTAATGAAGAGTTTTTAACCTGCTTTTCTAGGCTTAGCTTACTATTATATAGTGACAAAGTTCCTCCTCTATCTTGGTGGGTCCTGTGCTTATTGGTGGATTTTCTTGCCTCAGAGATTCACCATGTGGGTTGGGGAACAGCCCAGAGACCTTCCCCTCTGGGAGAACCCACAGTCCAGGTCAATTGGGAGGTTTGGGGGGAACCCAGGCCCACCCACCCTCTACTCCGGGTTCCAGACCAGGGCCCTGTGGACTGCAGCTGTCTATAGTGCCTCCTGTAACAGCTGCATGACAGCTACAACTCCCTGGGCTACTTCCCCATGGTCTCCTCCAAACACCTTCCTTATTCTGACCACAGGACCTTCCTCCTGGTGTCTGATAACACTTATGCTCCTCAGTCCTCCAGCAGCACACCCTCTCACTCTCAGCTCCTTGCCCCTCTTGCTCCCAGCTCCTCACACTCTCCCCACAACCTGAAGTGAGTTCCTTTTTAAAACCCAGGTGTCCTGATTAGCCTGCCTTAATTGATTCTAGCAGCTTTTTCTTAATTGGCTCCAGGTGTCCTAATTAGCCTGCCTGCCTTAACTGGTTCTAGCAGGTTCCTGATTACTCTAGTGCAGCCCCTTCTCTGGTCACTCAGGGAACAGAAAACTACTCATACAGTGACCAGTATATTTGCCCTCTACCAGACTCCTCTACCCCACTGGTCTGGGTCTGTCACAATATGAAAACTATGTATATATATAGTTTTCAGTCAAAGTAATTTGATTTTTTAAAATATTTCCTTTATTTTTTGTTTGGTTATCGATAGATCTAATAGTGTTACTCAGCAGACCAAATTCTCTGCAGGTGGAAATCAGAAAAACACTACTGAAGTAAATAGAACTGCACCAATTCAAACCATCAGAGAATTTATCCCTATTGCACAGGTGTTCTTTTTCTTTCCAAATGTTTAGGCTCCCTTAATTTTTTGTCTAACTATATTCTAAGGCTGTACTCCTGCAGACTCTCAAAGTCATAAAAATGAACCCTTGAGGCCTAAAATTATAAAAGGGCATCATTAAGCAGTTACTGTCAACCGTTTGCAGGAGTTGGGTGGGAGGTTTGACATTGGTTGGTATTGTCAAAGGCATTAGGCACTCTTCTCCCAATGAATTCAATGGGAATTGGGCATTTAACTCTCTTAGGTCCCTTTAAATATCCCAACTTTTATCACATCACATCACATCACACACTTCATTTTTTTGTCAACATCTGGGATGAAGTTGAAGTTAATATATTCCCATGTAAAAAACCTGACGTTACTTTAACAATAAGGTTAAAAATTCAAGCACTCCAAAATCAAGAAATGCAAAGTTTGAAAACTCAGTGATAACACTGCCTGCTTGTGTTTATGCCATAAAATGTAGTTTATTTAAAATCATTCTATATTATTTGTCATGTAATACATACATAAAAGGATGCAAGCTACACCAATACCATACTAATATTCTTCACTTGTCTAGCACTTTCCATCTAAGAATCAGAAAGCCTTTAGAAGCATTCTTATATTGGCCCCCAAGACTCTTATACATAATATTATTCCCACTGTGTACATGGGGAGCTCAGGCACAGATGAGCTACAGCAGTTGAAATAGTATAAGGATAATTAGCTCATATTCTAGTCCAACAGTTTATGTTTAATAGATGGTTAATTACCACTATGGGTATGTCTACAGTGCAATCACAGGGTGTGAATATAGATTGTGTAGGCATATTGGAGCTAGCTCTGGTACCGGCGGAATGAAGTGTTGGCAGCATGAACATCAGTGTGGGTTAGCCCCTGCACAGGAATTGCCCACAGCGCATACTACCATGGCCTCACCCCTTCAGGACCCATGCTAAGTAGATTAAAGCTAGCTCAGGTATGTGTACAGGAGCTGCAGTCACACCCTTTGATGGCAGTGTAGATATACCCTGTGAGTTTTCTGAATATGGGCCCTCCTCTCAAACAGTAGGAACCGTATTCTCTGCCTTTCAATCCCAGAACCTTTCCAAAGCAGTTCAACCATTAGGAGGTAAACAAGCCTCAGTCTGTTGATCCAGGGTTCCAGCCACTGTATTAAAGGCCCTGTTCCAATAATTGTCCTCTCCAGCTCATCTAAACTAGCTATAAAATTCTGAAGAAGCTGAAAAAAGAGAGAAAGAGCACATTAGGATCTGCTGGGAGAACACAGAGAACTGCAGTTATTGGTAATTAATACACAATATTATTCACAAGAATTTGCTTCTTCAGGTTCCCATTCCACAGGAGAGATTTCCAGATCTGGCTTCTACTAAAAGAAACAGACTGACATAAAACTCCTTTCCTGTTGTTATGTCTGTGTGTTAACAGAAGAATGATTCCCCTTTCCTACTTTCAATACTACCTTATTAAGCAAGTGAGCTTTAGGAAAGTCTGCACTTTAGTTTTATGTATAATTCTGTTTCTTTAATTTCTTCAGTTATATATCATTACCTTCTGCTTGGCATAAAATGGAAAAAATAGTGTTACAGAGACAACTGGGACTATTCTGTTTTTTGCTCTTGACCACAACTGCATTGAATAAATGACCTGCATAGTTTGTAAGAGTCATTGAGCAACTTCTTTACTGACAGGTATACTATATCTGCTTATAATTTGGTTTGCCTTTGGTTCTGAAGGGACCTTAATTGTACCTTGATATCTTTATCCTGTTTCCAGTCAGTCATTTTGATTGCAAATGGTTAAAGTATGTGGTTGTTATGAGCCTGCATTCTGACACTGATTGGTTTTATAAATTTGTCATTTTCATTCTGGGTCACATAATATCAGTACTGCCTTATGGTGAGGCCATAGGGATTCAATACTTACACCACCTTAATATTAAACACTGGAAGGAACCTTTTAAAGCATACTAATGGAACTTGATTAATAAATTTCATTGCTCAGATCAGAGCCTGATCTGAACCCAGTGGGTGTTATCCCATTGGGCCTGATCCAAAATACATTGAAATCAGTGTGGTCATCCTGGGATGCAGGTGTCATCAAACACGCATCAGACAGTTTCTCTGTTTCCCTTTCTTTTGGGGACTTCATCACTTGCATTCCAAACTCCACTGTTAATGTCTCTTCACTACTATTACTAGTAGGGTTACCATTTGTCCGGATTCCCCTGGACATGTCCGGCTTTTTGAGCTAAAAATAGCATCCGGGGGGAATTTGTAAATGTCCAGACTTCCCATCCCCCCAACCCCCATGCAGAGCGTGCACGGCTAACAGGGCAGCCGGCTGGATGGTGCCACTTACATGGGGCTCTGACAGCCAGAGAGAGCCCCTCTTCCTCTCCCCTGCAGCAGAGATCACTTCCTCCCTCCCTGCATTTGCAGATCACCTCCGGCAGTCTGGAGCTCCTCCCCCACTGCTGCCCAGCGTGCCAGAACAGACGGCTCAGGCCATTCCTGAGCAAGTTCACAGAGACCTTAGGCGAAGGCCAACAACAAGGGGGCTAGGGGGTCGGAGAAGGGGCAGAGAGGTTCTGGAGGGGGCAGTCAAGAGATGGGGGGGGTTGGGAGTTCGGGGGGGGCTTTCTGGGGGTGGGGGTGTGGATAAGGTTTTGAGCAGTCAGGGTACAGGTAGGGGGTGGGGTTCTGGAGGGCAGTTAAGAGCAGGAGTCCCAGGAGGGGGCAGTCAGGGGACAAGGAGCGGGGGGGGTGTTTGGGAATTCTGGGGGGGGGCTGTCAGGTGGCAGGGGTGGGGAGAGGGATCGGAGCAGTCAGGGAACAGGGATCAGAAGGGTTTAGATGGGTCGGGAGTTCTGGGGGGGGCTGTCGGGGTGGAGAGTGGTTGGATGGGGCGTAGGAGTCCCAGGGGTCTGTCTGGGGGTAGGGGTGTGGATAAGGGTTGGGGCTGTCAGGGTACAGGTAGGGTCCTAGGGGGCCAGTTAGGATGGGGGGAGGGTCTCAGGAGGGGGCAGTCAGGGGACAAGAGACAGGGAGGCTTAAGTAGGGGGTGGAGTCCTGGCGGGCAGTTAGGGGCAGGGGTCCCAGGAGGGGGCAGTCAGGGGACAAGGAGCGGGGGGAGAGCATACCTTTTCTTGACCTCAATACATGCCCCCAATGAAGCATTAAACTAATCTTGTATAGACATAGATTCCTGATATATTCAATGGGGTACTGTGCATCTTCTTGTTGTAATAGGTTAACCTCATCTTGGACCACTAGCACAACCAAAATATTTGATAGCCATATGCACTGAACAAAGCCTTTCTATCCAACTATATTAAATATACAGTATTAATATGGCAAGGTGGAAGTATAAGCCATTATTGTCAGTGTGGTCCTTCTCAGATTTTCTACCAAATATTGCTTTAATTGATGTTACTAGTATAAAAATAAAAGGAGCATTACTATTAGTCTTTCCTAAATCAAAGCTATTTACTAGTATTAAACATCAATGGTTTCTAGTCTTAGAGGCATAATGATTCCCAGTACACTGAAGTAATGGACATTCCTGCTTTGATTGCTAACTTTATAATGGTAACATTGATTCACATTATACCAAGAAAAAACAACAAGAGAAAAACATAACAAAAAAGCAATTAAAATGAATTTCATGGGTTTGATGATTTAAACTCTGTAAGCAATGGTAAAAATATAAATGAACAGTTGCAAAAGGGAAGCTTAATCTAACTTGCTCCATTGCTAGTGCCTCAGGTCACAGTGAATTTCCAGAGCAATATAATCATGAATTTTATGAACCTACACTTCATAACAAGATTAGAAGTAGTCTATTTGTTACTGTCCAGAAATTGAGAAAGGTTGGCAAGATCAATGTGCAGTTAACCTTACTTATATTTAAGAGCTTGACCTATAGAAAATAATGCATTCTTGACAGAAAAATCCTGAAGAACTGATTGAAATGTAATTTGTTTAATAGGAAACTACTGTTAAAAAAACATGTAATCACACAGTCATTGGGAACACACATAGTGGAGATACTGATCAACAACAAGCAAATCTCAAGTTTAATTATCTGGTTTGGTTTGAGGGTCTGGTTGTTGTGTATAAGATTTGAAAAATTCAAATGCTTAATTGTGATATCCATACTTTTTTAAAGATCTGCAATATCCCATATCCTTTTTCCATTCTCACAAGTTAAAATGGTCCTTTCCTGGACCCCCACATTTCTTGCTTGAATTCTACCAATTCAAGTGAACTCCCAGATATTGACCTCAACTAAGATCTCTCTTTTGATAATTGTTTCAGGAAATAACTCTGCCCGTTGTGCTCTGGAAAAACTTCTGGGTTCAAATTTTATACACTCAGTGCTTCCTGGGATGTTAGAATTCACTAACAACCATCTCAGCTTGCGGAAGCTCGAGAACTTGAAATTAGAATACTATCATAGGCTCAGCAGAAATGTCCAGACCTCCTGAGCCCATGAGGTGAATTTCAGCTAATTAAGAGGCCACTTGGGGTTCAGGAAGAAAGATTGGGGATAATTATACAAAAAGGATATGAACCTAAGAACTATTGAGAGTTGGGTATCATTACTAAATCACTTGGCACTTTCCTAGTAATGATTCCCTGAGCAAGATGACTAAAAAGATCATGGCAATAATCACACAAATCATTTTCCATCTCCAATTTCTAAGATACTAGAAACATTGCTGTCTTGTTTCTGATACCTGATCTTGAGTATTCATAAAACAAGTGCCTGTACTACTTCAGAGGGCGAAGAAGGGTAAGCCTTGCTGCTACTCTACCTCTTATTTCCTTTTTCAGAAGGTAAAGTATACTATGAGGATAAATATGTTTTTGGATAGGCACTAAACTCTTTCGTCCTTGTACATAATTTGTTCTTAACCATCCAATCACAGTATGTCCATAATGTACACAAGAAACATGCTTCATCCTCCTTTCTCCCCTTGCCCGTCACTTTCTAGGAGAACCTCCCACTCAAACCTTAAGAATGAGGGAGGTAATATTCCTGAATGATAAGAAACTGAGAATATGCATAGATTTGTGTATACTATAAAAAAGAGCATCTGCAAATCTACTGAATATTCTGTGACTAAAAAAAAAAGAACAGAGCAAGAATTAGGCTAACACATGAAAAATTAAGACATATTAAGACACTTTCATAGAATTTAAAAACAAACATCTCTTCCTCAATAGCTGTGAAGCACTGTCTGAAAGGTGAAACAGAATCTTCAGCTGAGTGGGTGGTGTGCTTTAATAAGGCTAAAACATGTAAGTATTTTATGCTTTTTACCAGACACATAACTTCTCACTTTAACTCAAGCAGCAAATAGTCAGAGAAGTTGGTAAAAGCTCTTTGGTCCTGACTACAGAAAGCATATGATGGCAGAAATATTGCATGTTCATAATAGTTAATATGAATATGGAATTTAGTGGAACCCTAAAAGAAATACCCTGTCCAGTGACGATTTCAGAGGTTGTTAGTTATAGGTGAGTAGCACAGTTGATGCAAAATACTGCATGATATCAGGCACATATTTCATCCTCTGAATGTTACAGGCCAGTGGAATACTGCTGTCTTTTTCATCAACTGCAGATTAGAATCTTGAACAGAACTTGGTGAGGAATTGTTTGGGATTTTTAATTATTACATTTTGTTAATTTGCTTCTAATTTCTGGGAAAGTGTGGAACTGGAGAGGACTTTACAAGGAATATTCCAGAGATGGAAATACATTATATATCTATAACATATATATTCTAAGTGAACTTTATATTTAAATTATTTGTATGAGAAGAAGTGGGTATCCTTGGAGCAATCTGAAATGTTACTGAGGCCTTTGATGATCCATTCAGGGAAATATTCATTCTCAATAATTATAGATGAGAACAGGTGTATAGCTCTGATCCAGCCAAATGTTTAAGCACCTGTTTAATTTTAATCATGTGAATAGACCCATTGAAGTTAAAAGGAATGTTCATATTCTGAAAGTTAATCATGTGCATAAATGCTTTGTTGAATTGGTGTCTATATGGCAAACTATAACTAAATAGTTTCAGATTTTATGCTAGATTTGTAGTGATTTATTGAAGGCCAGATTTCATCTAACACTATTTTCTGTATCGGGACCCTCATCTCATTTTGCAGTATGGTGAAGCCCCCGGCACCTTTAGTGTCCCCATGGTTGAGAACTCCTGTTATAACAATGGGGTTGATGCAGAATACTGATATGAAAATAGATGTATGTTCCTGGACTGCCAAATAGGCCTGGATGGGAATGCATAGTGTAGTGTTCACATTCCAATATAGTTTGCGGCAACCTTACATAATACATAGTTTACAATTTGGAAATGCGAAGCTTCGGTTTTCCTTTCATAATTGGATTTTTAACAGGTTTATTCTAGGCTTTTTTTTCTTCCTTAGATAGTCTTCCTTAGATATTCCTTAATTGTTTTATTGAGTAGTTTCTTATGTCAGCTCAAGAAATAAATGGGTAATATGTGAAAGGGTTATGAAAGTTTGGGGAGGATGCTCACTTTAATTATATGAATGTACCACAATGAAAGAAGGAGTTCTTGACATACAGAAAGCTCTAATTTTATTTTGTGCAATAAAAGGGGAGGGTTTTACATTATAGCATAGATATTCTAGTGGGAATTTCTGACTACATATTTAAATCCACGTCTTGACCATTTAAATTGAATATATTTGGATAAAACTTGTTTTTTAAAACTTAATCAATATGGGTTGCTTCTTATTTGTGTATTTCTTCTTCTACTACTACTTCTTCTTCTGTCCAGAGCGATCACAATATTATGAATAAAATGAATAATCTTAAAAATAAAAACTTTTTATACTAGGTTTTGTACTAGCAGGTTAGTGACTGAACTGGGAACACAAGCCAAGTCTCCTGAATGCCACTCCTAAGACTGATCCTGTCTGGATTGAGCATTGCTTATTTGCAATGCATGAAAAATCCTGGAATAAAATCATATATTTGTTTTGTGAGTGTAGAAGGCTTTTCTTTGGTTGGTTAGTTTAAATGGTTTGTTCTGATAATTGTGTGGTCTAATGAACACAGGTGGCCTGTGTCTTCATTGATGGGACATAGTGTTGTGGGCATAGTTTAACTTCAGTTCCCACTTTTTGCTAGGATAGTGAGTATAACACCCAGTCTTCAAAGTATTCAATGGAATTTGGGAGAAATGTGCCGTTAGGTAAGTCAATTCATCTTTCTTCTGCCTCTATTTTCCAGATCATCAACACTTTCTTCTGGGATTTTTTTTCCAGATTTTTAATTTTAGCATCATATCTTCAGTTAGAGAGAGATTTTGCTCCAGTTGACCTCATCTAGCATCTTACTTATCCATTTTGGCATTATAGCCATCCAAAGAAGAATGTAGGGGAGATAGGGTATTTTCAGTTTTATTTTCCATAATCATAGTCAGGTTACAGGCTAACTCTTCTATAGTATGCTCATCCACAGTGTCCCTGTTAGAATCTGCAGAAGAGGATTTTTTTGCAGTGTATGGTCTATTTTGTTTCTGACCAACTGGGCTGTACTGTCTTTGTGTCTCATTTTGGGTATAATGGGTACCCAAATCCTCCTTTGGGGTGCAGCTAAATTTCTGTGCTCTTTATAGAAGTACTGTAGCCTGAATTTTTAGAGGTCAGAATTTGGCAGGGTGTTGAGCAGATAAATTAGGAGTAGAATCAAAACTGCCTCTAAATGCAGCTCAGTGCTTTGGCTGGCATCATGTGACTTCTGTGGATCCTTTGTACAAAGGTGCTTTTAATTGCACACAACTATCATTAAAATAAAATAAATGTCAAATGTCAGTCTGCCTTTTCCCTTTTCTTCCTCTGTCTATGTCTTTGTTAAAAAAATGTGTTGTATAGTTCCTGTTGCCATATGACACACATTCATCTCTCTTCCTTATGGGCTGGGTGTAATGGAGGCTGGGGGAGGCTTCCCTAAACCTCACAGCGCTGGGAGTGGGGGAGGGGCTGTGGCAGATTACCGCACGGGCTCCGGCTAATTTGAGGCCCCCGGAAAAATCTTCCCATGCCACAGCCCCGGGGTTGGAGGAGGTTTCACTCCCCACTGCAGCCACAGAGCTTTTCTGGTCTTGTCACATTGTACAATACCCACCTGCTGAAGTGAAGAAACAGATTGACAGAGCCAGAAGAATATCCATAAGTCACCTACTCCAGGACAGGCCCAACAAAGAAAGCAACAGAATGCCGCTAGCCGTCACCTTCAGCCCCTGACTAAAACCTCTCCAGCGCATCATCAAGGATCTACAACCTATCCTGAAGGATGATCCCTCACTCTCACAGAACTTGGCACTCAGGCCAGTCCTCACTTACAGACAGCCCCCCCAACCTGAAGCAAATACTCACCAGCAACCACACACCACACAACAAAAACACTAACCCAGGAACCTATCCTTACAACAAAGCCAGTTGCCAACTCTGTCCACATATCTATTCAAGGAAGACTGTCATAGGACCTAATCACATCAGCTGCACCATCAGAGACTCGTTCACCTGCACATCTACCAATGTGATATATGCCATCATGTGCCAGCAATGCCCCTCTGCCATGTACATTGGCCAAACCTGAGAGTTTCTATGCAAAAGAATAAATGGACACAAATCAGACGTCAAGAATTATAACGTTCCAAAACCAGTCGGAGAACACTTCAACCTCCCTGGTCACTCAATTACAGCCCTAAAAGTGACAATTCTCCAACAGAAAAACTTCAAAAACAGACTCCAACGAGAAACTGCAGAACTGCAAATTGGACACCATTAAATTGGGCTTGAATAAAGACTGGGAGTGGATGGGTCATTACACAAAGTAAAAACTATTTCCCCAGGCTAATTTCCCCCCCCCCACTGTTACTCACGCCTTCTTGTCAACTGTTTGAAATGGGCCATCCTGATTATCACTATAAAATTTTTTTTCCCTCCTGCTGATAATAGCCCACCTTAATTGATTAGTCTCATTAGAGTTGGTATAGCAACGCCTATTTTTTCATGTTCTCTGTGTATATATATCTTCCTACTGTATTTTCCACTGCATGCACCCGATGAAATGGGTTTTAGCCCACGAAAGCTTATGCCCAAATAAATTTGTTAGTCTCTAAGGTGCCACAAATACTCCTCGTTCTTTTTGCTGATACAGACTAACATGGCTACCACTCTGAAACCTATGCACATTTGTTTATCTAAGCAAGGTGTTATCCAGGATGTCTAGTGCTTGTTCACGAGCTACTAATGTGCTATGTCTTATTTACTCTGTGCAAAAAGCACAAAGGTGAGATCTTAATAAACTAAGCAATGGAGTAACTAAAAACTGAAAAAAGAGCCATTTTTATTATGTGTGCTTAGTGAATAGGTATTTAATTTATGTGGGTGGCATTCTAGATTGAGCAGAGTCTGTATGAATTGCAAGTATTGGGCCAGAATCTGCCTCTCTTTTTGAAAGGGTACATGGATGTGAGCCTAAGGAAGTAAATTTAAGGGGGTCTGAGTTGGCATAATGTACATATTAGGAAAATAAAAGGAGGTGCAAGTTTCATCAGAATTGATGCACCTGAGAAATTGACTCATGGACTCTGAGATTTTGATGTTATCCAGGAATTAAAATGTGATGATCCCCTGCTTAAATAAATATATTAATAAAATAGCCCCAAACAAGTTTTCCCAAACCTACTCATTAGTGCTCTAAAAGGAATACAATGTTTTGAGTACATCTAACTTATGAACAACAACAAGTATTTAAAATATATATATAATATATTGGAAACATACAGGATAACTTACAGTCAAGTATTTAGCCATATGATATGGTTTGAATGCTCTGTAAAAACAAAATGTATCATGCATCAAAACAACCATGATGCTAAAAATTAAAATGTGAAAGGATTTTGGACTGAATCATTTAACAAGTAAATACACAGTAAATGAACCATGTAATTTACATAGAAAATAAAAATATACATAGAAAATCACCTCAGAAATAGTCTCTTAAATTTGATTTGCTTATTGAAAAAATGTCTTGTCATAATATTTTTAAATAAGGTATATGATAACCTCTGTACAAAGATGCCATAATTTAGTATATAAACCAGTGGGTCTCAAACTCTTTTATTGGTGACCCCTTTCACAAGCAAGCCTCTGAGTGTGACCCCCATAATAAATTAAACACGCCTTTTAATATATTTAACACCATTATAAATGCTGGCGGCAAGCAGAATTTGGGGTGGAGGTTGACAGCTCATGACTCCCCATGTAATAACCTTGTGACCCCCTCAGGGGTCCCAACCCCCAGTTTGAGAACCCCTGATAAACTGTATGAAGAAGAAAATAATTACATACCTTAGCCATAACAGTGTAAAGTTAAAAGAAGGCCAAAAGGGATTGGCTTTTGGTGATTTTTGTTTTTGTCATTTGTTTTTTCAATTGTTGGTCATCAAAAGTCTCATTCTTCCATTCATTTGTACAGCATTTCCCCCCTTTATCATCAAACTTTTATTCACTAGTAATTTCTCTCCCATATAGTGCTCTATAGCTCAAAAACATTGATCTCAGGCAACTCTCTATCTAAATTTGTATTAGAAGAGTCTGATGGAACTGCCAGCAAAATAAAATAAAATAAATGCTGAGATAAATCATTCTACTTTTTAACAGTGACCAACTAGAAAATGCATTCCATAACAATAATAAAGGCAACAGGATGCAACTAGGTGTATAGCAATAATCTTCCACTAAGAGATGAAGTAAGAGAATATCCTACACCAAAGGAAGTAATTCATTCATCTGCCATTCTTTACTTTGGAATGAAATTGGTTAGTGTCACTAGACTCAAAACCCTGAAAAAAACAAAACATGTTTTTTATCAAATTGATAAAGAAATGGAAGAAATCCACCAGTGTAACACATTTCAGCTGTCAGACTGTGGACCACTTATAACCAAGCTGTAAATATTTATGGAAGTATCTTTTTTCAATTCTGTTCTTCCTTATCTGCTCTGTCTTTCTGTTATTTTACTATTACAAGTGCATGAAGTAATGCTACAAGTACATCAAGGTACTACAACAAGAAAAATCAGATATTCATTTTTGTCTTCAGACTTTTGTCTGCTGTTCATTAATTTAAACTTTTCTGGTCATGTTGCATCAAATAAAGGAGGAAATACGCATGCTAGGAAAAGTCTAATCCAATTGGAATACATGGATTCAAAATTCATTCACTGAAATAAATTATTTTCAGAGGCTCTCTAGGGAGGGTGACTCCTGTTTGTTTTCAGAGCTTTAGCACTGAAAAATGATCATAGTAAAGTTTCTGTGCAACTAAAATTTTTACTGTACAGCTGATCAAAACAAGAAATGTCTCATTTGGGCTGAAATGCATGGGGAAACGTTACTGGGCAGAAGTGCAGTGAGATTTGAACCAAAGAAACAGAAGAAAGAATGTGGAACAAAGAGTGAAGATAGAGTTGGCGGAGAAAGACAAGGAGAGATATGTAAAAAAAGAAAAAAATGGACTTTGAATCAATTTGCAAGAAAGTAAGATCATGTTCACATTCATTATTTGTCAGACTTATCCTTTTTGTTGCATAATTGTAGTGAGTCGGTGTGGCTCCCCTCCTGTCCAGAAGAGGGAGCCCACGTGCCGGCACCAGAGTGGGTGGGACCACCACCGCCTGTCCCCGCCCCCCGGAAGTCAAGGGGCGGGACAGGAAGTATAAAGGCCGGCCGCCAGAGCTCAGTTGGAGCCCAGCCACCGCAGGGAGCAGACGTGCGGCCGGGAGCTCCTGCCCAGGAGACCGTTGAAGACCGGGGCTTGGACCCTGGTTGGCCTGAGCTACCCCGGGCCCGCTACGAAGAGGAGCCGCCGGAGCCCGCTCACGCCCGCCACTGGGAGAACCCCTGGGAACCGGACCCCACTAACCCTGAGGGTGAGACTGGACCCGAACCCCTCCGCCCCTGCTGCTACCCAGAGGAGCCGCCTGGGGACCGTTGGCCTGACTTCCCGGCAGAGCTACCGGACCTGCCACCGAGCCCCGGCCCAGAGGAGCCCATGCAGGTGGACTGGCCTGAGCCCGGCGCGACGAGCGAGGTAGGATCTGAGGGGGATCACGGAAGTAGCCCGGGGGTAGCCGACCCCGGTCCGGCTGCAACTGAGTGTGAGCCTATGTCAGTGTGTTGCGGTCTGGATACCCCACTGACCAGCAGCGGCAGCAACCGCTGTTAGGGCCCCGGGCTGGAACGCAGTGGAGTGGGTGGGCCTGCGTTCCCCCCTGCCACCCTCCGTACGGGTGGCAGGCTTCCCCCTCACCCAACGCTCGGCTACAGAAGCCTGGGCCTTGAACTATTTGCCTGCTCAGCCCCTGCAACAAGGGCCTGAGCCTAACTGTGTTTGCCCCGCCCTGATCCAGGGCCTGGGCTCTGAACTATTTGCTCGCTCAGCTCCCTGAAACAAGGGCCTGAGCTTACCTGTGTTGGCCCGCCCTGATCCAGGGCCTGGCCTCTGAACTATTTGCTCGCTCAGCCCCTGCAAACAAGGGCCTGAGCTTACCTGTGTTGGCCCGCCCTGATCCAGGGCCTGGCCTCTGAACTATTTGCTCGCTCAGCCCCTGCAAACAAGGGCCTGAGCTTACCTGTGTTGGCCCGCCCTGATCCAGGGCCTGGCCTCTGAACTATTTGCTCGCTCAGCCCCTGCAAACAAGGGCCTGAGCTTACCTGTGTTGGCCCGCCCCGATCCAGGGCCTGGCCTCTGAACTATTTGCTCGCTCAGCCCCTGCAAACAAGGGCCTGAGCTTACCTGTGTTGGCCCGCCCTGATCCAGGGCCTGGGCTCTGAACTGTTTACTCGCTCAGCCCCTGCCAACAAGGGCCTGAGCTTAACTGTGTTGGCCCCGCCCTGATCCAGGGCCGGGGCTTTGAACTGTTTCCTCGCTCAGCCCCTGCAAACCCGGGCCTGAGCCAACCATGTTCGCCCCGCCCTGATCCAGGGCCTGGGCTTTGAACTCTTTGCTCGCTCAGCCCCTGCAGTCAAGGGCCTGAGCTTTAACTGTGGCTGCTCCGACTCTGCACTAAAGAGCCGGAGTTCCGGGACTAACTGACTACTTGTTCCCACAGCAGTGAGTCGGTGTGGCTCCCCTCCTGTCCAGAAGGGTCGAGCCCCGGCTAGGACCTCCTACATTTGGCGCCCAACGTGGGGCCCGAGCCCCTGCCCCTGTGAGAAGGGGCTAGAGGGGGAGTAGCAGTTGCCCCCCCCGTTCTAAGGAATGGATATGGAGCGGCTGTTTCAGCTGCTCACGGAGAGCCAGGAGCGGCAGCAGACGGCCCAGCTGCAGCAGCAACAGCAACAGCAGGCCGCTCAGCTCGCACAGCAACAACAGCGAGATGCCGCCCAACTCCAGTTGCAGCAGGAGCAGCACACAGCCCAGCTCGAGCAGCAGCAACAGCTGGTGCGGCAGTTGGGAGTCCAGCTGCAGCAGCTGCTGGTCACGCTCCCTCGCCCCGCGGCGGGGCCGGCGGGGGAGGCTGCGGAGATGCCACGGTTAGCTGCCCCCCTTCGCTTGACAAAGATGAGCCCAGACGACGACCCGGAGGCATTCCTGGTCACGTTCGAGCGGGTAGCCCTCGTCGCCGGGTGGCCCAGGGACCAGTGGGCTACCCTCTTAGCCCCCTACCTGACGGGGGCGGCCCAGGTGGCCTATCGTGGATTGGCGGCTGAGGAAGCACGGGACTACGACCTGGTAAAGGCCGCGATATTGGACGCCCTCGACGTCAGTCCCGAGACTTTCCGACAAAGGTTTCGGGGCCAGACTTACCCCACCGGGGCCCGACCGCGGGTGGTGGCCCAAACCTTAAAAGAGGCTTGCCGACGGTGGCTACAGCCCGGCACCCGGACGGCGGAGGAGGTAACCGAGCAGGTGGTGTTGGAACAGTTCGTGCACACCCTACCCTCCCGAGGGCGCGCCTGGGTGCTTCGCCACCGGCCGACGACACTGGCCCAGGCAGTGTCGCTAATGGAGGACTTCCTGGCCGCCGAAGATGCAGTAGGGCCCACCTTCCGCCGCCCCGGGCCCGAACCAGCCCGCGGCGAAAAGAAAGGGGAAACCCCGAGCGGACCACGACCCCCCGCACCGAGGCCCGACCCCCGCCGCGAGATCCGGACCCGGCACGCAGACCCGGCTCCTCGGACCGGACCAGTGGCCCCGGGCCAGGGGCCCCCAAGGGCTCGGCGAAGCCCCCCCCGGAGCCCAAGCCGAGAAGGCCCCCGGAGCAGACGACCGGAACTCGGACCCTGCTTCAGTTGTGGGAAGATGGGGCACCTCCGGCGAGACTGTCCGGAGATGGACTGCAGCTATGGGCAAGTGTGGGCGGGCCACACTCGAGCCAGGCCGGCCATGAACCCCAAGCTGACCATCCCGGCGGCCGTCGGAGGACGGACGACGCGGGCCTTGATCGACTCAGGGTGTGGTCAGACGTTGGTCCGTAAGGACCTGGTACCGCCGGGTGAGACCCGCCTAGGATCTATTCATCTACAATGCATCCATGGGGATGTCCGACCATACCCCAGCGCCCGGGTCCCCCTAACCATCGCGGGGATCACCCGACACCTGGTGGTTGGGGTAGCTCCCCATCTTGCATATCCTGTGATCCTCGGTCGGGACTGGCCGGCCTTTGAGGAAGTCCTACGGTCCACGCCGGTCCTGGGGGCTGATCGGTTGGGGCCCTCCTCAGAGGATCCCGAGCAGGGTCCGGCGACCGAGATAGACGACACGGACGCAGCGGGACCGCCACCAGAGCCGGCCCCTCAGCCCCGCTTCGATACCGATTTCTGTCGGGACCAGCGAGAGGATCCCACCCTTAGCCGCTTCTACGAGCAGCTCGCGGCAGTAGATGGGAGTGTTGTGGACCCCCAGCGGGCCACCCTGTGGCCCCATTTTGAGCTACGCCGGGACCGGCTCTACCGCCTGGACCGTGACCCCCGCACCCAGGAGCCGCAAACCCAACTGTTAGTGCCCCTGTGTCACCGGCGGGCGGTAATGAAGTTGGCCCACGATGTGCCAGCCGCCGGGCACCTGGGGCGAGAGAAGACCCTCGCTCGAATCCTGGCGCGCTTCTTTTGGCCAGGAATCTCTCAGGAGGTGAAAGAATATTGCGCCTCCTGCCCAGAGTGTCAGAGGGTCGCCCCGCCCGGGATCCCCAAGGCGCCCCTGGTCCCCATGCCAGTGATGGAGACACCCTTTGAACGGGTCGCCATGGACCTCGTGGGCCCCCTCCCGAAGAGTGCCGCGGGGTTTCAATACATCCTGGTCTTGGTGGACTATGCCTCTCGGTTCCCCGAAGCTATCCCCCTACGAAGCATTACCGCCCGGTCTATCGCGGGGGAATTGCTGAAAATCTTCGCCCGAGTAGGACTGCCTAGAGAAATACTGACCGACCAAGGAACGAACTTCACGTCCCAATTGTTGCGACAGGTATGTGCCCTCTTAGGCATCAAACAACTCCGGACGTCCGTGTACCACCCGCAGACGGACGGGTTGGTGGAGCGGTTTAACCGCACTTTGAAAAGCATGTTGCGGAAATTCCCCGCAGAGGACCTCCGCCACTGGGACCAATTCCTTCCACCCTTATTGCTAGCCATCCGAGAAGTCCCGCAGACCTCAACAAAATTCTCCCCTTTCGAGCTGCTGTATGGACGCAGACCGCGGGGCCTCCTAGACCTGATGAGGGAGACCTGGGAACAGTCAGCGTCCCCAGCCCAGGGCCTCCTGAAATATGTCATCCAGTTACAGGAGTACCTTGCCCAGGCCGGAGCCCTGGCCCGCGAAAATTTAAAGACAGCGCAGGAACGGCAGAAACGGACCTACGATCAGGGAGCCCAAGTCCGGGAGTTCCAACCAGGAGACCGTGTCCTACTCCTCCTCCCGTCTAGTGAGTCAAAATTGTTAGCCCGGTGGCAGGGACCTTACGAAGTTGTGCGTAAGGTCGGTCCCGTCACCTACGAGGTGCGGCAACCGGACAAGCGGAAGGAAACCCAGCGGTACCACGTCAACTTGCTGAAACGGTGGCAGGACCGGGAGGGCCTCTTAATCAACCCATGCCCGCCCGAGCCGGAATTGGGACCCCAGGTACCCTCGACGGATGACCCCCCGGCACCCCAATTGGGACAATCGCTCACGGAAGAGCAATGTAAACAGACTAACTGCCTGCTGAAAACCTTCAAGCGAACCTTCACGGCCGTACCGGGCCATACGTCCCTGGTCAAACACTCCATCCAGACCGAACCGGGAAAGGTGGTTCGAGAAACGACCCGGCCCCTGCCCTATCGGATGCGGGGTGCGGTCGAGGAGGAAGTAAGAGCCATGCTGGCTCTGGGCGTCATCGAACCGTCGCAGAGCGAGTGGCGTAGTCCGGTGGTCCTGGTGCCCAAACCGGACGGTACCCGCCGCTTCTGCATTGACTTTCGGAGGGTAAACGCCATCTCGCGCTTCGACGCCTACCCGATGCCCCGTGTAGACGAGTTACTGGGCCGCCTGGGGGAGGCCCAGTATATCACCACTTTGGATCTTAGCAAAGGCTACTGGCAGATCCCCCTCGAGGAGACCTCAAAAGAGAAGACCGCCTTTGCCACTCCAACGGGGCTGTACCAATTCACACGGATGCCATTCGGTCTCCATGGAGCCCCAGCCACCTTCCAGCGGCTGATGGACAAACTTCTGCAGCCCCATCAGGACTATGCGGCGGCGTACATAGACGACGTGGTCATCTATAGCCGCGGCTGGGAGGATCATCTGCCCCGGGTTGCGGCGGTCCTAAGGTCCCTAAGACAGGCGGGCCTGACCGCCAACCCCAAAAAGTGCCGGATTGCCTGGCAAGAGACCAACTATCTCGGCTATACCGTCGGGGGCGGACGGGTCAAGCCCCTTGTCGGGAAAGTCCAGGCCCTCCTGGACTGTCCCACCCCATCGACCAAACGGCACGTTCGGCAGTTCCTGGGCCTCGTCGGGTATTACAGACGGTTCATCCCCCAGTTCGCGACCATCGCAGCACCCTTAACTGGGCTTCTGACGAAGGACAGCCCCCGGCAGGTACGATGGTCCCCCGAGTGTGAAGCGGCCTTCCGGACACTGCAGAAGTGCCTCTGCCAGGAACCGGTTCTCTATAGCCCAGACTTTAAACGCCCATTCATCCTGCAGACGGACGCCTCTGGCGTAGGATTAGGGGCAGTCCTGTCCCAAGAAGTGGAGGGAAAGGACCACCCCGTAGTATATCTCAGCCGGAAGCTGTTCCCCCGTGAGAGGAATTACGCCGTGGTGGAAAAAGAGGCCCTCGCGGTGAAGTGGGCCTGCGATGCCCTGCGCTTCTACCTCCTCGGGGCCCCGTTCACCCTCGTCACAGACCACGCCCCCCTCCGGTGGCTAATGCGGATGAAAGATAATAATGCCCGCATTATGCGGTGGTACCTCGCTTTACAACCCTACGCATTTACGGTCCAGCATCGAGCTGGTAAGGACCATACGAATGCGGACTTCCTATCCCGCATAGGGGAGATGGGAGGACCTGGCCCCGACAGGCGGGAGCCAGTCTTAAGGGGGGGGGTGTGTAGTGAGTCGGTGTGGCTCCCCTCCTGTCCAGAAGAGGGAGCCCACGTGCCGGCACCAGAGTGGGTGGGACCACCACCGCCTGTCCCCGCCCCCCGGAAGTCAAGGGGCGGGACAGGAAGTATAAAGGCCGGCCGCCAGAGCTCAGTTGGAGCCCAGCCACCGCAGGGAGCAGACGTGCGGCCGGGAGCTCCTGCCCAGGAGACCGTTGAAGACCGGGGCTTGGACCCTGGCTGGCCTGAGCTACCCCGGGCCCGCTACGAAGAGGAGCCGCCGGAGCCCGCTCACGCCCGCCACTGGGAGAACCCCTGGGAACCGGACCCCACTAACCCTGAGGGTGAGACTGGACCCGAACCCCTCCGCCCCTGCTGCTACCCAGAGGAGCCGCCTGGGGACCGTTGGCCTGACTTCCCGGCAGAGCTACCGGACCTGCCACCGAGCCCCGGCCCAGAGGAGCCCATGCAGGTGGACTGGCCTGAGCCCGGCGCGACGAGCGAGGTAGGATCTGAGGGGGATCACGGAAGTAGCCCGGGGGTAGCCGACCCCGGTCCGGCTGCAACTGAGTGTGAGCCTATGTCAGTGTGTTGCGGTCTGGATACCCCACTGACCAGCAGCGGCAGCAACCGCTGTTAGGGCCCCGGGCTGGAACGCAGTGGAGTGGGTGGGCCTGCGTTCCCCCCTGCCACCCTCCGTACGGGTGGCAGGCTTCCCCCTCACCCAACGCTCGGCTACAGAAGCCTGGGCCTTGAACTATTTGCCTGCTCAGCCCCTGCAACAAGGGCCTGAGCCTAACTGTGTTTGCCCCGCCCTGATCCAGGGCCTGGGCTCTGAACTATTTGCTCGCTCAGCTCCCTGAAACAAGGGCCTGAGCTTACCTGTGTTGGCCCGCCCTGATCCAGGGCCTGGCCTCTGAACTATTTGCTCGCTCAGCCCCTGCAAACAAGGGCCTGAGCTTACCTGTGTTGGCCCGCCCTGATCCAGGGCCTGGCCTCTGAACTATTTGCTCGCTCAGCCCCTGCAAACAAGGGCCTGAGCTTACCTGTGTTGGCCCGCCCTGATCCAGGGCCTGGCCTCTGAACTATTTGCTCGCTCAGCCCCTGCAAACAAGGGCCTGAGCTTACCTGTGTTGGCCCGCCCCGATCCAGGGCCTGGCCTCTGAACTATTTGCTCGCTCAGCCCCTGCAAACAAGGGCCTGAGCTTACCTGTGTTGGCCCGCCCTGATCCAGGGCCTGGGCTCTGAACTGTTTACTCGCTCAGCCCCTGCCAACAAGGGCCTGAGCTTAACTGTGTTGGCCCCGCCCTGATCCAGGGCCGGGGCTTTGAACTGTTTCCTCGCTCAGCCCCTGCAAACCCGGGCCTGAGCCAACCGTGTTCGCCCCGCCCTGATCCAGGGCCTGGGCTTTGAACTCTTTGCTCGCTCAGCCCCTGCAGTCAAGGGCCTGAGCTTTAACTGTGGCTGCTCCGACTCTGCACTAAAGAGCCGGAGTTCCGGGACTAACTGACTACTTGTTCCCACAGCAGTGAGTCGGTGTGGCTCCCCTCCTGTCCAGAAGGGTCGAGCCCCGGCTAGGACCTCCTACAATAATGTATTCAATGAGTCATTTTGGGGTATTTTTAAGCTCAAGGGTTTTTTATTTATATAATTAAAAAGGAGCACAATTATTTTGAAAATAAGACCAGTACTGAACACAGGACCTCAAACTAGTGTAATTCTCTCATTCTATTTAAAAGGATATCTATGGGTGACTGATATAGTATATTTCATTTTGCAAACTAATTTTCTTTCTAGGGCTTTATATATCTATATATCTAGATATAGATATAGATATAAATACACCTCTATAGATAGATATAAATACACCTCTACCCCGATATAATGCGACCCGATATAACACGAATTTGGATATAACGCAGTAAAACAGTGCTCCAGGGGGGGCGGGGCTGCGCACTCCGGTGGATCAAAGCAAGTTTGATATACCGTGGTTTCACCTATAACGTGTTAAGATTTTTTGGCTCCCGAGGACAGCGTTATATCGAGGTAGAGGTGTAGCTAAAAAACAGGCTATCCTGTCTTAAAAATAGAAATGGATAAAGAATATGTTTGAGTACCAGAATACCATACAAACTGAGTTGCAAGATTAGCATTGCATATATCTCACCAAACTAATTGAGTGGATAATCACTATTGGCTTATAATAAATTGATAGTGCAGTAATGGAGAATTAAAGCTAATATAGCAAGAGTAATTCAAATCTCATTTCTAAGCCACTTGAATTAGGCATTTCTATTTGCTTTTTTAACTTTAAGAATATGAGAAGAAATCTGTGAGCATTTTCAGCTCTTGTACACTATATCACATCTGTTCTCATAGATGAAAATATATTCAGTTCCATGGATGAGAAAGCATGTACTTTGTAACTATTCTCCAGCAAAAGGCAGTTTCACTGACTAATAGGACAGTGAACATGTCTTTCTGGTTGGGAAGGAATAATGAATAACCTTACCATTATCAATTATTATCTGGTATATCTAACCACTGACCTATGGACCAGTGGGTGAGGTAATACTTTAATAAGACCAGCTTCTATTGGTGAGAGAGACAAGCTTTTGAGCTTACAGAGCTCTTCTTCAGGTCTGGACACTTGTCTACATTACCCGCTGGATCGACAGGCAGCGCTCAATCCAGCGGGCGGTTGATTTATCATGTCTAGTCTAGACGCGATAAATCGACAGCCAAGCGCTCTCCCGTCGACTCCAGTACTCCACCAGGGTGAGAAGTGCAGGCGGATTTGACGGGAGAGAATCAGCCATTGACTTACCGCAGTGAAGACAACATGGTAAGTAAATCTAAGTATGTCAACTTCAGCTACGTTATTCACATAGCTGAAGTTGCGTAACTTAGATCGATTTCCCCCCTTCCTCACCAAAGTGTAGACCAGGCCTCAGAGTATCACAGCTAAACTTAAGGTGGCACAGAATGTTTACTATAAGTAGTTAACACATTTCAAGGGACCATTCAAGGTGAAATGGCTCATTAACACCCCTTCTGTCATAGGAAGGACTGACAAGGCTACAACAACACTGCAAACAGTGGTGGTCAAACTGAAGCAGCGGATAGTGTGGAAGTAACATCATATTGGATAATAGGTAACAAATATATGCATTAAGACTATTCTGGAATTGCATCACATCATTTAGAAAGTGCAGACATTCACAAGGCATACTGATACACCTCTACCTCGATATAACGCTGTCCTCGGGAGCCAAAAAATCTTACCGCGTTATAGGTGAAACCGCGTTATATCAAACTTGCTTTGATCTGCTGGAGTGTGCAGCCCCACCCCCCCGGAGCACTGCTTTACCATGTTATATCAGAATTCGTGTTATATCGGGTCACGTTATATCAGGGTAGAGGTGTATTTCACTGGCTGCCACTAATTGTGAATCTGTAAGCCTGAGTTGGTTCACATATTCTGCCCTTTTGAGGTTATGGCACAAAAACTCAATGCGATGAGATACATTTATGCCAAGAACTACAAGAAATTAATTTTCTTCATTGATTACTGGAATGCACCCAAACTTGTTTAAAAAAGGAAAAGAAAGCATTGCCACATTAAAATGTGCAGTGAACTTTCCAACCAAGCTGTCTGCGCCATCCTCACTGCGATGATTGAACAAACCTATGGTAAAATTACTTGAATGTATATTTGAAAGCTAGCATGTACATAATACTTTAATTAGACAAAGACAGCTAACTCAGGAGGGAGGCTAGGCTGTTAATAAACCAAGTTCTCCATGACAATAACATTCTTGTTCTCTAATCCTTCTCTCTAATGAGCAAATTGATGATAAAAATATACTTCTGAAATCAGATTAGCTTTGCCTTAGTCTTTTGAAAGGGAGAACTTCAGGATGTTCAGTAAACAACATATACTGTGTGAGACTAGGTAAGGGCATGGGACAGAAACAGTGCAGACTCTCAATACATTCTTTCTTATCAAACAAATTACAAATCATGATTTCTCCAGTACATGGAATTAAAAAAAAGAACTGTAATATTTTTGGAAGTAATCAGATGAGACCACTGTAGAGAATTTTATAAATTCTCTTTATCTGAACAAGTAGTTAGGTCTTGGAGCAGTTGGATGCAGTTTTTCTTAGCAGCTGAGCATACCACCAGTCAGATCTTTTCTTCCTCACTCTCTCTTCTCTTACTGAATTATTTCTTAGATGGAGAACTGCTGCCTACAGATTATACCTACACATGCAAAGAAAATATTACAGTGGTGCAAAAACATTCCAATAAGTAAGACTGGTGTGCAAACAGATCTATTTCTCAGTGACTGATAAGATCATTGAAAGTATGTTCTGGATATTTACCCCAGTGTACATGTAAAATGTATCTGTTGATAAATGCTTCAGTGTAGACCACTGGAACTCCCTACTGGCATAAACACCTTAAAAATGTTAGCCCATTGGTTGAATATTCATGTCTGAGACACTATTTTTGTACGTACAGTACACAATATCTGAAATTTATTCGCGGTTTGTCATATCGTGTGTGAGATAGTAGGGTTATTCTGTGGAATCTTGTCACTGTCCAGGCTCCTCACATCACTGCTCCTGCTTACATTTAATCCGGGGCCGGCTCCAGGCACCAGCTTACCAAGCAGATGCTTGGGGCGGCCACTTCTGAGAGGGGCGGCTCGTCCAGCTGTTTGGCGGCAATTCGGAGGATGGTCCCTCACTCCTGCTTGGAGCGAAGGACCTCCTGCCAAATTGCCGCCGCAGATCGCGATCCCGATCGCAGCTTTTTTTTGTTTGTTTGTTTGGCTGCTTGGGGCGACCAAAACCCTGGAGCTGGCCCTGTATTTAATCTCTTCTCCCCTGGCACTCTCCCTCTCAGATTACAATATAGAGAAACCAATGGCATTTTTGGAGTTTTGAGAGTTTCACTTTTCTAAGCTTAACAGTATTTTAATGGTTTTTTTTGGGGGGGGGGAGGGTGCAGGTAGTTGTCTATGGAATTTCCTAGAGTGTTGGTTGGTTCATTTGTTTTCAGGTTGGGACACTTCATCATTTGCTGGACTGCAGTACAGTGAGCTTACATGCGTAATATGGTTACACATATATGAGGGAGGAGCTCTTTCAAACTAACCTTAACTTTTGCACACTTTTACCAGTGAGTCTCCCCCTGGTCTTGTAGCTGCAGATCAGCAAATCAGCAGAGGGTATTCTGTGAGTCTTAAGTAGGGTGGGGCCGAGGATGCAGAAGCTGCTAATATCCGTTGCCCGCTCTGTGCATGCAGAATATCCTCTGAGACATGGGTAAATGATTATAAGTCCCTCCTCATTCCCTTCCCTGCCAACCCCCCCCCCCCCCACCAAATCCTACAGGCCATTGTGGTTTTTTACTCTTAGATGGGATCATACATAAAAATACATCACTTAAAAAAACTGCATCATTTGTTACATTTCAAATGCAGTATTCGACACAAAAATATGCAACTTTATAAACAGATACCCATCAAATCCTCACTCTTGTTCCTGGGTATTTTATTACAGTATCCTCTTTTATGATTATGTATCTTACAAACAATCAGCACTATAATAGTATCAGTCAGCAAGATAGCTGACACCTGTCCTGGTTATGCTATCTCAGCCATCTGCTGCACTAGATTGTGTACACAGTTATTTAGAATACTATCATCTTAATATTCCCAGATACCTTAATGAGTTTCTCACTCTAATTAAATGTGCAACTTGCAGAGACCATTGGCTGCCAGATTGCACAGACTGTGAACAAGCCCTCATTGTTTAAAGAAAACATATTTTGGTAGAGGCACACTTCAGTTTTTTGTACTTATGATCACAAATGAGGTGAAATTTGATTTTTAATTAAACAAACTACAAATTAATAAATACCTAAACCTACAAACACAAATATATATGCAAATGAACATGCTCTAAGCAGAGGGATTTAAAACATTTAATTTCACCTTTATGTACATAGTGACATTAGTTTCATTGCAACTGCAGAGAAACAGATGGAAAATCGGAAAGTGATTGACTGCTCAGAGTTAAAATTATATGCAGCGATGTCACATAAACCTCACAGGAATAACACCAAGGCAAGACATGTTATTTTTATCACAATTCAGTATTTCATTATTACCGTAGGAAAGAATTTTCTTCCACAAGCTTTGTTATGGTACTGTGAATGGACATCTTCAACTTAGGTCTCTCTCTCTCTCACACACACACACACACACACACACACATAGACACACCTTAGATGATAGAAAGTGTTTTTTGTTTTTTGGTTTCTTTTGCATTCTGTTCATCTTTGACAGTTCAGATAGGTTAGTACTGTATCTTCATCTTAAAGAAGCTATCTTTATGGGTATGATAAGAACTCATAAATGTGTCTAGTAAATTGCACAATTGCATCAGTGTTTGGATTAAAATGATTGGTTCTAATGTTTAGTAAGCACTCAGGAAACAAGGTAGCTGGAGAGAAGACATTGCATGTCAAAGACATGAGCAGCCAGACGCAGACTGAGATTAGTATCTAGCATTTAATGTTTTATGCTATAGATGCCATGCGTACTTCACTTTAGCATGAGGTAAGAGGACTAGTAAATGACAATAAAATGTCAATGCCCCCCTAGATGTTGCATGTTTCAACTGCTCTGCTCAAATCCACATGAAGCTAGGCAACTACTGAAAACAATTCCCACAAAAACTTTTTTTTTTATTTTTAAACAAATTTCCTTTGACTCCATTGTGTCCCTTTTTGTTTTCCTTTGCACTACTATTCTAGCAAAAAATTGGCAAGTTCTTCATCAAAATAGCAATTTTTAAGAGAATATTGTGGAATAGTCTCAGAATGCACATTTTTTTTATTTCAAAACCTCAAGTGTTTGCACCAGAAAATTGAAACTAAATTCATCTAGGCAAAATGTACTGAATAAATTAAACCCCATCCTGGGGATAACACTTTCATATTAATATTAATGCAGTCCTTTATATAAAAACAAAATCAATGTCATAAGTTTCTTTTTATTCATTTTATCCTACCTAATTTAGTTACAGATCACAGAGGCTATATTTGCATTTGTAATGAACCCTTGGAGCATGAGTTAATTCAACAGTTCATTTATATTAGACCTCTTAGTTGGAAGGTAAGATTCCAACAATGAGAGCAGATCATTTAACAGGCTATTTTAAGTATAAAGCTGTATATATTCATAAGCTTAACTTTAATCACGAGTCATTCCATTGAACAAAAAAATAAAGCATCCCAAATTTGTCCTTCAAGCCTCCTGAAGGACAAACTCCCTTGAGCCAGAGTTCTGGTATGCTGACTTTTTTTTTTCTACTGGATACCTTAAGAATGAATACATGCAGGACTCAATACTCAGGGGTCTCTGGTCACTCTGCACCTGGCTGTATGGACACCATCTATTATAGAGGCACAAAAAGATTGCCTGACAGAAGTAAGCTTTAACGCGTGCTTAGGAACTTTGCTGAATTGGGTACTTCAAGTGTGAATGAAGCCTTTGCCTGTCACAGGAGGCTTGACTAGATATAATGGTGGAGAATAAAATATTGGCTGTTAGATCCCCATTTCTCTCTGGACTTGCAGCCCTGATCCACAAAGGGACTTAGACATCTAAGTACCAGATTTAGATTCACAGTACCCCATTCAGCTTGTTCCTAAACTCATTTTGTGCCTACATTTTGCTGTAAAAGTTCTCTGTGCAAAAATTTCTGCCCCTGGGCATATACACTACTGGGTCACCAGAAATCAAAAACTTGTTTGTCAGATTCTAAACTGAGAGGGAGTAACAGCCTTTTTAGTGCACTTTGTATAGATGGTGACACTGCCACCAAGCAGTTTCTAGTGACGCCTCTCCCCAAGCTAAGAGTTAATTAGAAAGACAGGATACAGCAGAAGAAGCAGGAGTGAAAGGATGTTTGTGAGAGGAAAAAATGCATCTGTAAATTGTTTAAAAAGGAAGTTCCAAAGTATTTTTCCATCTGTACTTGAGAGTAGCTGCAGATGAATCTTAACACATTTTGCTTTAAAAACAAAAATAGTAAAACCATGTAATTTGTAAGCAAGAAAGTGGCTGCTTGCTGACATACTGTGGGAGATCTAATTTAAGAGAAATGGACTTTTAAAATTGTTTTTATAATTATATATAACATCTCCATGGAGCAGAAGAAAGGGAAAGGAATAAAAATTCAGAGGGAAAAAAGACAAGGAAAAATGGTTGATTTCCAAAAAGCAAACTAATTGTAACAGAGTCCAGATGTCACATTGCTAGCCATAGGAAGTCAGCTTTGAAGGATTTCTCTTCAGCATTGTCAGATTTACTTATTGGTTTATGGGGATTTCTGAGGCTAATTCTGTAAATATTTTTTTTCTTACTAGTAAAGATAAGATCTAGCTAATGGTGGTGACTTCCTACAATACCATTATGGAGTCATAGTGAACTCCCTGCTATAGGTGACCTCCATTTCCCACCCCCCATTCTCACTACAAATGTAACTCATTCTGTATTCAAGACAAGACTGCTGGAGAAGACTGAAAAATGAGACATCTTCCACTCATTGCATTCTTGTTCTTCATTCTACTGCCTTTAAGTCTGAGATTACCTAAAGGGCTTCTGCTACATCAAACACATTTTCTTCACATTTTTGCCATCTTCAAATTTGCCACTCATACTTTTTCCTGGTCCTTTTCTAAGCACAGATGGCACTTGCACTATACTTCAAATAGCACTCTAATGACACAAGACTAATGTATTCATCTTACTTTCTTTTGCTGGCAGTGACTCTGCTAGTAATTTGCTGTTGATACCAATGATTTTGAGAAACATCAGTAATTTTTTTTCTTCTCTCAACAGTTCAACTATCTCAATATTTGTAAATGAAAAAAAATAAGAACAAAGAAGTACAAAGTAAAAGACAGTTCTTGCTTTACATGAAAATGCATGTGTTGCCTTTAACAGGAGTGGTATTTAGTCATTAGAGCAGCAGCAGTTTCAGGCACCAGCGCTCCAAGCGCGTGCCTGGGGCGGCAAGCTGCGTGGGGCACCCTGCCGGTCTCTGGGAGAGCGGCAGTCAGGCAGCCTTTGGCGGTTTGCCTGTGGGAGGTCCGCCAGTCCCGCAGATTCGGCGGCAATTCAGCGGCGGGTACGCCAAAGCTGCGGGACCGGCGGACCTCCCGCAGGCATGCTGCCGAATCCGCGGGACCAGGGATCCCCCGCATGCAAGCTGCCGAAGGCGGCCTACCTGCTGTGCTTGGGGCAGCAAAAAAGCTAGAGCCGCCTCTGAACAGCAAAATAAGAACCATTGCCATTTTCCCCCCAGTTCTGCCACTGAATTATTATATTATTATATGGCCTTTGGCCACTTGACCTCTGATGAATCAGTTTACCCATATGTGAAACACCTGTAGTAATGGCTATAGTTTACTTACCAACTTTTCAGCAGTGTTGAGAAGCTCAGTGTTTTAGTATTTAAAATATTTTGCCCTCTTTAAATGAAAGATAAAGTGTAAAGTATTTTCATTTGTATATCTTTGCTTTGGGATGTAATGCAGGAAAAATGTTTTCTTAAAAAGTGAACACCTGACAGCAATTTCATTTGAATAAATACTGTTTTTTTCCCCCGCTCATGATAAAGCAGAGCTCTCCACTTTGCTCTAACAACTTGAGATAGAGGACTAAGCCAAACCCTTATTCACAGCTGCAAAGTTGTTTGGTCATTTAAAAATGCTGTTTGCTTTTTAAAGCACTTCTCACTCATGCTCAATGCTAAAATAATCCATTATGCTTTATTGTCCAAAAACCTATTGCCAAGTGATGCAACTGTAACCCACTGGGCACTGTATGTTCCCTTCTGAGACTAACCCACAGATGAGTCTGTGTATTGGGGACATGTAAATCCTAATAACTGGTAAATTACACAATCATTGCTGTTCAGATATGAAAGGAAACTTCTTGGCTTCGTGAGAAAAGAAGATCTCCAAACAGCCATGTCCCTTTCCCACAGTTCTTTCACTGAATATGGTCAGACAGAGCTTTAAATGCAACAGTTGTGATGAAATGGGAAGATCGAGGAAGTAACTTATTTGCACTTAGTCACATGATTTCTGTGAAATAAATTACAGCATACTAAGTAATCTCATTGCACACAAACCAGATTTTACCGTGTGTTACCGCAGGGGATTTCTTGGCTTTATGTAGTATTATAGGATTTGATCTGGCTAAGGAAAATGTACCATTTCCTCCTACCTATTGTTTTACATTATTAAGTAGAAGGGTCAGTGTTGGAATTTCCAAAGATGACCTGGCCAGAACTTTCACTGGGTAGAGAGGAGTGAACTTCATAACTTTAAAAAAAACTGATAGTTCATTTATAAATCTCCTATTTTTTGATAAATGGTAGTTAATAGTCACAACCTGCATGATACAAAGAATAAAAGGTAGAACATGTATTGTTTAGCCATCACTTGTTGTCCATTAAAATGTTAAATCATGTGGTGGTGCCTGGGAATGCTTCATATGCACGAAAGGTATTGGCCTTTACCTTGATCATAAGTAGTATGGAATCTTTTCTTTTACTCAGGGGGAGACATGGCTGAAATTGCAAAGTAAAATGAATTGCCTGTAGCTTACTGGGGAAAGTTCCAGAGAACCATAGACAGGGTCAGTAGGCTTTTCTTTGTGAAGTGGCAATAAAAGAGGAGAAGCTCAACTGAATTTTCCAAAGACATGGAGATTCAAGAAAGAAATGCATCACTGTCATATTTATTGTTGCAACTACGCCACAATGTTCAAAGGAACTAGAAAACCAGAACTCCCTCTCTCCCCCTGGAAAAATCTGTTGACTGAGGTTCTATAGAAGTTTGAAACATTGAAGTATTTAATAGTTCAGTGGATTAAAAACATTAATTGTTTGCTCTGGCTGAGCTGCACTCAAAAAAGTGTGAAAATGGCTTTTTGCCCCCAAACTCAATTCTGAGCTGGTAAGAGGCAGTTTATGCCCCAGAACAACTTAGAAAAGACTCGGGTTACTCTAATTTGTTCCTGGCTGTCAACAGTTCCAAAAGACAGTTCTATTATCTGGGGATAACTGGAGTACAGCAGAACACTTACCACAGCCGACATTTCCCCATCCAAGTCTCCTGGCAAGAGGGTGTGTGTGTGTGTGTGTGTGTGTCCTAAAGTTGGCATAGCTATTGCTATCCCACAAGGAAACAATTACATGGAGGGAATCTTCAGGTGGCTATTGAAGCCTAACAGACCCAGAAAATCAGGCCTTGGCTTTTAAACTCTGCTTATTGTTGGATACAAGTAGTAGGGGGAACATGATGGTCATACTCTGGTAGCTAGTGATTATTAAAACTCCCTTTTTCTGCAGACTTCAGGACTACCCCAGCTCTTACCTGATTCAGAGGGGCATGCAAGACCTATTTCTTTTCATGGGACTTACTGCAATAATGTCTAGAAACCTGTCCAGTTAATTCAATAAATAAAATAAACTGACAGCATGATTCACTGTGATTGTGCTTGATGAAATGTAATGCCTTTCACAGGTGAATAGTGAAGTGATAGTGATGTAGCTTATTAATTATAAACTTAGTGCTTATCATCCAAAATACCCACAGCTCTTTACAAAATTGAAATAGGATCAGATTGTACTCCCAGTGGAAGAAAGTTGGGTGGCTTTGTGGCTCCACCAGATTTCTCCATTGAGGGTGAGGGGCAGCAGTTTTGCCACCTCTTCCTCTGTGTTTCCCCTTCTCACCTCCAATCTGAGCTCCATGGGAGAACTGAGCTCCATGGTATTTTAGATTCTCTGTAGTCCATTCAGAATTTAGGGATCTGTCAGAGGCAAAGGGCTTTCTGAAAGATAAGGTTAGGGAGGCAGCCTGTGTCTTTCTTCTCACCCTGTGGCAGTGGTCTCTGTCAATAGGTAGTTCTCTATGCATAAAGGTTTCATGCAGAAATTTAATACAGACCAAGGCTAATATTTTCAAAAACATTCTGTTTAATCTCCAGGGGACTGCCACTCTCCTTTTCATGGAGATGGACCAAGGTGGGAAGAGCAAGAAATGGGCAGAGCCTTGGCTCGACGTCCGATCCAGCAAAGCTGAGCAGGAATAGAAGAGGAAGTAATCTGCTACTGGAGCCAAAGTGCCAAGGCACTATCTGTGTTTCTCAGATCTGTGATTAACTTTCTGACCCAAGGACCTTGGGCCAAGGTAGCCATATAGATAATTATTACAATCTAATATTTATAATTGGATATAATACTAGTCCCACAAGTAGACCTGTAGAAGTAAATAGAACTACTTTCAATAGCAAACACTGCTATTCAGACGTTGAAGATTGTTCAATTCCTGCACATGCTCCAAGTATA
The DNA here is from genome assembly GCF_027887155.1 of Malaclemys terrapin pileata. Taxonomy (NCBI): domain Eukaryota; kingdom Metazoa; phylum Chordata; order Testudines; family Emydidae; genus Malaclemys; species Malaclemys terrapin. The sequence goes on from NC_071509.1 coordinate 99,777,196, forward strand.
TTACCAAAAGAAAGCATCTGTGTACTTTAGAATTTTTTTTAAGTATTGCAGAGAATTTCAAGACTGACACCTCCAAAGGGTTTTTGTTTCTATTTTTTCCCTTACTTTTATCACTTTAGAACATTCTGCATAGTAGTGAATATGTTACAAATCTGAGAATGCAAAAATGAGTTAATTAAATCTTTCTTATGTAGAACCTACTTTAGTAAGGAAGGAAGCTTATTTTGACTGCTGTATCTCCACTGTGCCTGGGAGATATATTTGTCAAAAGGTTTGTTTTTTCACCAGTAAAAACAAATGACAGCAGAATAATAGAACTTGCAGCATGACAGTTCATTTTGGACATGGGATACTATGCAAAAAATAACACTATATGAATGAAGACCTAGACTTTCAAGCATGACTAGTGATATATGGTGCTTAACTTGAGACACTTTAGAGGGACCTAATTTTTCAGAGACTTGGTGCTCAACGCTTTATGAAAACTGGTTCTGTGAAAGTTGGTTCACCTCAAAATTGAATCACCCTAAATAGCTATTCATTTTTAAAAATACTAGCTGAAATTTCCTCAAATTGTCTTACATACTACTTTGGCATGTCCAGAATCAGATACATTATTTTAAAAAAGTTAAAATGTTTTTTAATCTGAAAAATATTTGTGGTTCAGTTTATATTTTGAGAAGGGTTAATTAGGCACTAAGTTTCCTATCCAGTTAGAAACAAGATAACACAGAAGTAAGTGCTATTATAGTCTCTTTCCCCTTTTCATTTGTGCCTAAGGAGCAGCATTCACTGTCTTATCCAAAGTACAGTGAAGTCAATAAATATCTTTCAATTTCCATTTTGGATCTTTGTATTTATGAAAAATCCCCGAGCGATGTAGTTACACTGACCTAACCCCCTGTGTAGACAGCGCTATGTCAAAGGGAGAACTTCTCCCTTCAATGTAGCTGCCGCCTCTCAGGGAGGTGGATTAACAAAGTTAATGGGAGAACGTCTCCCATTGGCGTAGGAGCATCTTCACAAAATGCTACAGTGGTGCAAATGCACAGCCGGAGTGCTGTACATGAAGAGAAGCCCAGAGATAGGCATCTAAGTCCAGACTGCAGGGAAGGACCTCCCTCTGTTTGGGATTCAGCTGCAAACTCTCCCTTGGAGTTAGGTGCCTTTGCTATTTTAGCAAGAAGTGGAATGGAGAAGGAGGACCTTCCTCATAAATTTTAGCCCAGTGGTTTGGGTACTCACCTAAGATAGGAGAGATGACCAAATTTAAAAAAAAAAATGTAGTCAAGAGAAAATATCTGACTTGTGATCTGCCATTTCTCAGGTGAGTGCCCTAACCACTGAGGTATGGGATATTCTAACATGTGTTTTCCTCTGCTGAAGCTGTTCCATTGTGTATAAAAAGAAACAAACAAAGTCGTGGGAGTAGAGGGACTGGATGCTGGGTCCTCTACCTCTCTCATAAGGGATCTAGCCACCGGGCTACAAAGGCATTCTCATGCTTGTGTTCACTCTCTTCCCCGCTACCCCAATGATTCTTTCATTACTGAGCCACTGTGCAACAGCTTCAACAGGAGGGAGCCCCTCACTGCAAGAGACTGAAGGAGCCCCCCACATCTGAATATCCCATAAGCCAATGATTAGGGCTTGCTCCTGAGAGGTAGGAGACCCCTGTTCAAGTCCCTTCTCTCTCTCGGGTCTGTGCATGGGGAGATGATTATCCTAACTACTGGGCTAAAAGTATCCTAAGCACTGGGCTAAACATTACAGAGGAAGTCTGCATCCTTTCCCCTACTCCCGAGCTGTTTTGTGTAAGATCATCTATAGGGGTCTGAGCCGGTAGGTGAGGTCTGAGCAGGCTTATCAGATCTGGCCCCCCTTGGTGAGTTAGGCAGAGGAACCTTATATTTCCCTGGTTTGTGAAACACTTTGAGGATTAGATGTTTGGACACTTGGCCTGGGGCTTCAGTGTGCATGCTCAGAGGCAGAAACCTAGGCAATTTTTAATGTAAAAATGTAGGTGCCCTGAGGGCTCAGGGGCAGCTGAGAACAGATTTTTTTTGTGTGTGTGTGTGAATCCAAGCGGAACCTGATTCTGGGATTTAGGCACAATAAGTGGCATTGGCTGCCTAAGTCCTTTTGTGAATCTAGTCCTAAATGTCCCCATACTTTCACTGTAAGTCTGACTTCACCTTTCTGTCAGCACTAGGCCTGAAAAAAAGGGAGAGCTCCTCATGTATGTACTTGCTATCAAGAGCATTAGTCCTGGAAGTTTCAGGGAGCTTGGTGAATGGCCAGGAAGAAACATGAGTTGTATTAAACTCTTTTATTGTTTACTTGATGATGTGTTTATAAGGCAAACAGAACAGTGTATTCATCATTTCCCCCAATTAGCATACTCTGTTAGAGTGCTGCACTATGAATTTGTCATTTGTAGAATACTAACTGGTTCATGGAGCTCCTTAGAGCCTTGTATAAACTGCATTATACTAGTATATTGAAACTGTTCTCAAAGGCAAGGTGACAAATCATTGTTCACAAATCATTGTGAACATAAGAATGGCCCTACTGGGTCAGACCAAGGTCCATTTGGTGCAGTATCCTGTCTTGACAGTGGACAGTGCCAGGTGCCCCAGAGGAAATAAACAGAACAGGTTTATCATCAAGTGATCTATCCCCTGTCGCTCATTTCCAGCATCTGGCAAACAAAGGCTAGGGACACTATTCCTGCCCATCCTGGCTAATAACCATTGATGGACCTATCCTCCATGAATTTATCTTGTTCTTTTTTGAACCCTGTTATGGTCTTGGACTTCACAACATCCTCTGGCAAGGAGTTCCACAGGTTGACTGTGCATTGTGTGAAGAAATACTTCTTTTTATTTATTTTAAACCTGCTGCCTATTAATTTCATTTGGAGATCCCTAGTTCTTGTGTTATGAGAAGTAGTAAACACACTTCTTATCTTATCTACTTTCTCTACACCAGATTTTATAGATGTCAATCATATCTCCCCTTAGCCGTCTCTTTTCCAAGCTGAAAAGTCCCAGTCTTATTAATCTCTCCTCAAATGGAAGCTGTTCCATACCCCTAATAATTTTTGATGCTCTTTTCCAATTCCAGTATATCACCTTTGAGATGGGGTGACCACATCTGCACACAGTATTTAAAATGTGGGTGTACCATGCATTTATATAGAGGCAACATATTTTCTGTCCTATTATCTATCCACTTCTTAATTATTCCCAGCATTCTGTTCGCTTTTTTGACTGCGGCTGCACACTGAGTGGATGTTTTCAGAGAACTATCCACAATGAGTCCAAGATCTTTCTTGAGTGGTATCAGCTAATTTAGACCCCATCATTTTATATGTATAGTTAGGATTATGCTTTCCAATGTGCATTACTTTGCATTTATCAACATTAAATTTCATCTGCCATTTTGTTGCCCAATCATTCAGTTTTGAGAGATCCCTTTGTAGTTCTTCAGTCTACCTGGATCTTAACTATCTTTAGTAATTTTGTATCATCTGCAAATTTTGCCACCTCACTTTTTACTCCTTTTTCCAAATCATTTATGAATATATTGAATAGGACTGGTCCCAGAACAGGCCCCTGGGGGATGCCACTATTTACCTCTCTCCATTCTGAAAACTGACCATTTATACCTACCCTTTCTTTCCAATCTTTTAACCCGTTACCAATCCATGAGAGCACCTTCCCTCTTACCCCATGGCAGCTTACTTTGCATAAGAGCCTTTGGTGAGGGACCTTGTCAAAGGCTTTCTGAAAATCTAAGTACACTATATCCACTGGATGCCCTTGGTCCACATGCTCGCTGACCCCCTCAAAGAATTCTAGTAGATTGGCGAGGCATGATTTCCCTTTACTAAAACCATGTTGATGCTTCCTCAACAGATTATGTTCATCTATATGTCCGACAATATTATTCTTTATTATAATTTCAACCAGTTTGCCCAGTAATGAAGTCAGGTTTACAGGCCTGTAATTGCCAGGATCACCTCCGGAGCCCTTTTTTTAAAAAATTGGTGTCACATTAGCTATCCTCCAGTTACCTGGTACAGAAGCTGATTTAAATGATAGGTTACAGACTACAGTTAGTAGTTCTGCAATTTTACATTTGAGTTCCTTCAGAACTCTTGGGTGAATACCATCTGGTCCTGGTAACTTATTGCTGTTTAATTTATCAATTTGTTCCAAAACCTCCTCTAATGATACCTCAATTTCGGACAGTTCCTCAGATCTGTTACCTAAAAATGGCTTAGGTTTGGGAATCTTCCTCACATTCTCAGCTGTGTAGACCGATGCAAAGAATTCATTTAGTTTCTCTGCAATGGCCTTATTGTCCTTGAGTGCTCCTTTAGCACCTCAATCATCCAGTGGCCCCACTGGTTGTTTATCAGGCTTCCTGCTTCTGATGTACTTTCAAAAATTAATAGCAATTTTTTTAAATCTTTTGCTAACTGTTCCTCATTCTTTTTTGGCCTTCCTAATTCTATTTTTACATTTCATTTGCCAGTGTTTACGCTCCTTTCTATTTTCTTCACTAGAATTTAATTTCCACTTTTTAAAATATGTCTTTTTACCTCTCGCTACTTCTTTTACTTGTTGTTCAGCCACTGTCTCTCTTTTTTGGTTCTCTATGTTTTTTTAAAAGTTTGGGTATACATTTAAGTTGATCCTCTATTATGGTGTCTTTAAAAAGGTTTCCACACAGGTTGCAGAGATTTCACTTTTGGCATGTACCCTTTAATTTCTGTTTAACTAACCTCCTCATTTTTGTGTGGTTCCCCTTTCTGAAATTAAATGCTATAGTATTGGGCCGCTGTGGTGTTTTCCTGCCACGGGGATATTAAATTTAATTATATTATGGTCAGGATTACCAAGCAGTCAAGCTATATTCACCTCTTGGACCAGATCATGTGCTCCACTTAGGACTAAAACAAGAATTGCCTCTCCTCTGATGGGTTCCAGGACCAGCTTCTCCAAGAAGCAGTCATTTAAGGTGTCAAGAAATACATCATGAGCACTGGAATTACCATGCAGAAATGCCACTAACGGGATTCCATCAGTGCTACAGAAATTCAGTGCCATTCCAGTTGAAGAACCCATGCCCCTCTTACAACTCTGCTAGTACCACTTACTGGGATAGGTGTTATGCAAAGATGGGTCAATAGTTTCTCCTACAGGTAAACATAACATACTGCTAATAGCAGTATCCTTCAGAAATAGATTATTGTTCTAATAGGTTTTGCCTTCATGGTATAATAAAAGAAGATATAATCAGTCAGGTTTCCTCACAGCTCCTGCATAGTCATAAGACTAAGACCATGGATACTTCTAGAAACATTTCTTTTATAAATAAATTACAGTAAGCCTCTCCTGTCCCAAGTTGAGAATAGTATGTCACATCAGTTTCAGTTCTCTTAACCTTTTTGCAACATTTATTTTCTCTTTAGAAAAACTTCTCACGGTGTTAGTCCGTTAACTAAGCAAAGGGATAGAACTTACAGAGCTGTTTCCCTCTTCTTCATTGTCTAAACACTTCTTGTTTGATACTCACATAAGATTGCATATTCTTTTTCAAGGCCAATTAACAACAAATATGTTACATGATAAATACAAATCAACATTTTTGCTGCTACAACTCATTCATAAATTAAATTCAGGCCCAAAGCTTAATTTTATTTATACTATCTGATACAAATTTGACCTCAGGTGCCCAAAGAGGAACCTATTTTACAATCTACAGTTGCATCCCACACCATTTATTGGTCCCCATGGTTGAAGGGATGATAAATGATATTAGAAAGTTTGTTTCTAGAGAAGTGGAATATTTATATAAAATGTTGCTTGCCTTGTAAAATACTTTTTTGTGTTTCACGTTGGATTTTGAAAGCCCAAAGCTAGAGATCATGTGAGCATTAATTTGCTAGCTAAGTTTGGGAAACTTAATTTTAATGACTTATATCTAAAGTCACTACAAAGATAATAACCAACAAAAGCCTACGATAAATGAGAAATCAGTGGACTGTCTTTGGCACAAAGGGATTTATTCCAATTATTTTCTGTCACATCTTTTATGTTTCATTCAGTGCCATTATGCCAACAGGAAACTGTCACTATCCTATCTTTCTGCTAAATAATTGTTCTCTGCAGCCTTACAGTCATGTACTGTCTTCTGATCTGTTTCACAGGCCTTGCATTTATGTAGTCAGTGACAATGTCTCTTGCTATCTTTTTTTTTTAACCATGTCAAAAAGGACTGCAGTTACCAGCAGATCCTCCTTATGGTGCAATAAAATATCTTCTTTGATATTATGTCAGGTTGAATGACATCTGTTGCTGAATGCATTGTCATGAATTCCATCTGGAAGATTGAGGAAAATGCTGTAAATGAACAAAGTTAAAATACTTTATCCATGATGAAATCCAGTCAGTAGAAATATGATTTCCTGTGGCATAATGCCAAGGCTATAGTTTTTAATTAAAAAAAAAGATCCATTTTAACAGTAAAGAAACTGTCTAATGGTCTTGATTTCATTGTATCCACAACATTCAAGCAAGAAAGGCTCACTTTGTGGTTTGGGGGAGAAAAGAAAAGCAACTCTGTGATAACTATATTTGCCTATTGATGAATCGAGGGGGAAAAATCTGCCACTATCATTTCTAACACTCATGCAATACCACAGGGAGCTTCAAGTGCTTCTACAAATATTTGCTCTTTGTTGTTAATTTCCTAAGTTAATTTAATTACAACGAAGTGAACATACAGTGCAGCGCTTTTGTGGTAGTCTGTATTATGCACCTAGTTTCCTAATGTCTCATAGTGAGAATTGCAGAAATAGCCATTAGCGCACTGTTATGCCAAATGAGAAACTTGTTAATGGTTTGATTAATTACATAATCATTGCTTGCTTGTGTAATACATGTGCATTTTACATGAGCAAGGCTTCATTAGCACTGTGTGCTCCATTTTTGTTGCTATACTCAAGACCTGTAAGTTTAGGTATTGTATATAGTGGCAAGAAAATCACATACAATCATGAGGAAGAAATATATATATTTTTTTTTACTTGATCATAAGATTGCAGAAGGTTCTGACTTTCTCTGTCAGTTGTGGCTGGAAAGAAGAAAAATTGAACAAAGACTGTAGCTTGTTAAGTTAAGTCTTACCACTAGACAGTGTATTTTGTTTTGTTTTAATTGTAGCTCTTTTTATCTTAATTCCTTATAATTTAACTCATTTTTTGCCATATGTATATTTTATTAATAACGTTTTTTGTTTTATTTTTACTATAAACCAACTTGGTTCTGTGTTTGAAGGGAAAGGTGTATTTACCCAGTTGAGTTAATGAGTTGTAATGTGCTTTTGTCTCTTTAAAGGAGCAATGAAGGCTATTATTTCTCTGAGTGGTCCAGCTGACAGCTGGGCACATCAGGGCACCTGATTTTGGGGACATTTGGCAGGAGGAGTGTGTTGGGGTCACCTTGCTTGTTGTAACCCAGGTTGGAAGAAGCCAGAGTGAGCCTGTGGTCCTGTGGACAGGCTGCTGGGGTCAGAGATGCTGAACCAGGGCTGTCTAGCACACACACATTCAGGGTGTATATGCTTGTAGGCTGGCTGTGAGCATCCCAGGCTGGGAGCTATAGCCGTAAAGCATTGTGAGGCACCCACTTACAGAGTGAGAGGTGACACTGCCCCTTACTGGTTTAGATTGCACCCAGAAGTGTGATAGCATCTTAATGGATCTGAGGGATCATATAATGGCCATTCAGAAAAATCCACTTAGGCAAAATGCCTTAAGCGCTTCTTACTCTTATGCAGTATCAGCTTGAAGTTCACCTACCAGGATAAGTGTGTGTGTGTGTGCTTTCTGCTCCAGTCCTTTATACTGCCCTGGTGGTGTGAAAGGACCATAGAGCCAGTGGAAAAGACCCTCCCCCAGGATATTCCCTGTGTAAAAGGGTTCCCCAGGTAATGTAGACTTGCCAATGTCTCTTTGAAGCCCCAGAATAGGGAGCATCCCTGGGAAAAGGGGATGGTGAGAGTGTTCTGTCCTCCTGGTATTTACAGCTGCAAAATGGCCCTTACAGCTAAACATAATTTAGAGCATCTCTAAGGCTACTGTGTCTTACCCCAGGAACCCACTATCAGGGCAGAGAATACAGGCAACCCGGGAGGAATTAAATGCAAATTCACTCCCACCCAGCCCTATTCCTGCTCCATGTATAGCTCAGCTGGAAGGGAACATAGTCTGTATGTATATGAATAATGAATATACATTTCCTGTCTAAATAGAAGGAGGGAAGGGGAAATTTGTAACGTTCCCCAATCTGAACCATGATTAAGGAAGTCTTTGTACACCAGGGGGATAACGTTATTATCCAGCTCTATCTGATACATCTGGAACTTGCTGACCTTCACTGCCAGCTGCAAAGCATTTCAATTTTCCTGGCTTTTATCAGAAGGATTGGGCTCAGTGGGGAAGAGCTTAGTTTTGTGGCCTGGCAAGTGTTTTAACACCAGATCAGCTTGCATTAGTCTTTATAAATCTAGAATTTAGGATAGTCACCATGCATATTGTAAGTTGAAATAAATTAAATTATATGCAAACAATGCATTGTTTAAAAATGTGTTCCTACTTCATAATTATATAGTAGAAAGGAAATAAATATAAAAAAAGCCAGTCAAAAACATTTGGAATATGTGCAAAATATTTTCTTTCCACAATGGAATGAGAATTTGGACTGAGATAAGAACTTGATTTGGAGGCATCTTTCAGGCTATATTTTACTAGTTCTGTGCAACCAAAGTATTTTAACATCCAGCATTGCTATACTGAATATTGTCTTGTCTTGTTTTACCTTCTTCCCTCCTGTACTATATTTTCTATTTTATAAACTCTTTATATATATATATATATATATATATATATATATATATATATAAAGCTCACTAGCACCTCTCATTTTGAAAACCAAGATCTTATCACTGACAGCTAATCAATACGCAACAAATGAAAAGTAATAACGCACAACTTGAGAAATACTGTTTTTATTCCTAGCCTGAAGGTAGGGTTCACTAATATGTTAAGATCAATCAATCTTCCCCTTCAGTCTGAATCTAAATCCAAATAATCAAACCTTTAAATGTACTGTATGCGGAACACCCTGCTGCTTGCACTTGGAGTACAAAGCAGAACAGGTTGTCAGGGTCTTTTCTCCAGGCCCTAATAACAAAGAACAAATGCCAGAAAGGATAAAAGCTGACCCAAAGATTAGAAATATGAAAGTGCATGGTGCAGACTTCTTTGATAAGTGTATAAGTAGCCTTAATGCATTCATGTTGATTTGACTCTGTACAAAGTCCCTTCATGCTTAGGAAGCTAGATGAATACAACTAAACTAAATCCTGATCAGGGTCACATTCAGAAAGCTGATGTCCACCATCTTTTAAGGAGGAGTCTTTGATGCAACATCACTCATCTGCCACAATACGGGAAATCAGATTCCTGACTTTGAAGAGGATTGTTAGTTTTGCCAAAGGCCACAAAGGAGAGGCAATAAACACTCATATCAATGTTTGGAAATTATTCATTTAATATAAATATACTTTGCATATATAATATATGGCAGGTGCTTCAGAGCCGCCTTTCTTAGCCATAACATTACTGAATTGACATACTTGCATAGCTATTTGTGGCCTTGCCCTTTAATAGCTGTTTCTATACTTTTGATGCACAGTCTGGTTCTTGCTAATAATCTCAATTACTCAAATTAATTAGGATATAAACATACTGAGGAAGACTGTAAAACCTCATTTATGCCTGTAATATAAAACAGGATATATGGCAAGGTATAAAAAGGTTTATAGAATATCAAGAACTCCTCCCTACCTTGGTTTAATGATATAGTAAATGCTTACTTTTCTTGATATGATTATAGTTTTAAACAATAAAGAGTGAGCAAGCTCCATTATCTTATGTCAAGCATCCCTCCAGAGAAGATAAAAGTGCAGTTAATAAGCAGGATTACTTTCCAATGGCAACTGCTATATAATGGAAAATTCAGTTTCTAACCTTCTACCAGGGGTGTTAAACAGTTAATCAGTTCAATTTCCATCTTTGTTGCTTACAGCAATTATTCTGCCATTGGGATAAGAGTGAATTCAAGGTTTCCATTGAGCACAGTGGGAAGGTAGAATGGAAGCAAACATTAAAAATGCCCCATTTTACAGACAAGTGATTGCTTCAAGCAATTAAGCATCTGCAACACTGATGCTGTTAACAAGCAGCACAAATAGCCTACAGTAAACCTATAGTATGCCTATTGGGCCTTTTTTTTTTTTCTTAAAAAGAAGCTGAGATACCAGCTTTATCTATTGATCCTAAGGCAATAAATCACTTACATGTCTTATGAACTTGATTCTATTATAACTTTTTTGGATTAAATATTAACCTGAATCTACTGTGTAATACTAATCGCACTTGCAGTCAATCATCTCTAAACCGCTATTCTCTTATTTTTGCTGGCAGTGCTCAAATGTCTTAATTTCCTTTAATCAGAAATTGGCAATTGCAGTGTTAAGTGGATTCAAAAACTTAAATCAATCCCATCCCCTTCCATTCACAATTACAGAAACAATACATTGCAAATTAAATGTTACTACTGTTTTAATTTATACAGTGAGGTTGTAGCCATGTCAATCCTAGGATATTAGATAGACACCCACCTTGTTTGTTTTATTTTACACATTTGAGGCTGTGCTCTAGTATATATTAATTACTTCTGTGCATACATTTTTTTTCCTTCCATGAAAATCCTGTCCATAGTAAGAAAGGTGCACTGACTTCATATATTCAATACATACAGCTGCTTCCTGTACATACAAATATCCTATTTAGTCTATTAAATTGGTTAACCAATATCTAATCAAGGCATCTTAAGATATTTTTGACCATACACCGTAACTTTGATATCTAAGCACTTCACTAGTTTATTAAAGTTAGTACACATAATTCTTTCTCTTCATCCTGAAGTCTGAAGGCCTGTTTTTTGGGGCGCAAGAGGAAGTGTTATGGTGGTATGGAAAAATTTGATCAAAATGAGTCCTTTGAAACATTTCGGCCAGTCCTATATGGAGAGGTTTGAAGATAAAGGCCAAGCTGCTGAATTTGGCATTAACAGGTATGCTGTATTCTGAACCATTTGGAGCTTGTCAATCTACTGTTTCATTCATTGGTATAGTTTATCACAGCCATTAACTCTGGAGGTCCCACAGATGCACAGAGCACAGTGGTCAAATCTGATTCCAAGAGGATGTGGTCTAGTCTTCTGTCCATCCACAGTATAGTTTGAAAAAGGCATTTTTCTCAGCCAGTGCTACTTGGTTATCCAGGTGCAGTTAGCAACCCAAGAGAGCACTGAGACATTGCTTTAATGATATGAGGGCAAATTTCACTGGAGGATAATATTATGGAGTTAGCAAGTATATGGGAATTTTGTAACCAAACACAGAAAGATATAAACATTAGTTTACATCTTGGGATTCAATGACTAGAGGCAGACAAAATATCTGGAACAGGTTACCATTAAATATTACCATTTTCTCTGTGGAACAAGGGGCTTGAATGATGATTATACAAGGAAAGATTCTTAAAACAAAATGATAAAGATTATGGATATCCTGAGATACATTAAGATGGACATAATGGGAATGTCAACAGAAATGAAGAATGGAATTTCCTTGTATGATGAATTTTTTCTTATCACTTCTGCCCTACATTTATCTCCTCTCCTTTTTTAGTCATAAGGTGCTGCTGCAACAGATGCTAATACAGCTTTAGACATGCAAGACATGACATTCATTTATAACTTAACTTGAATTATTACTTCCCCCAAAACAAGATGTATTTTTAGAGGGAGATGGTATTTATATTATCCACATACATACGAGTGATTAAAAACAAACAAAAAATCTTTGGCATTCTACATAAACAATGCCAAATTTAATTATGTACTCATTCTATATTAATGGGCTATGGGATATTACATACTCTGTCAAGCACACCAAACAGAGACTGACAATATAAAACAAAGCTGAATATAAATATTATTACTTCAGATAACTAAAACAGGGAGAAGAAGAGGTTACAGGAACTCGTATTGCTAAACTTCGTTCATTACCAGATTTGAACAAACCCAAGTTGCTCCAGTCTCAATTAGTATAGCAACTGAATTTTAAGTAAGTCAGCCAAGCCTTTTAATACAGTGCCTTCAAAGTCTACTTATAGAAAGGATGAGTGATTGAGGATTTGGCCCTGTGGTATTAGAGGCTAATGTTATGCTAAAATGTTGAAAGAGTAAACAGGATAAGATAGGTAACCATAAACTGGTTAACCTAAATTTGACTGTGGAGTGAGTTTATACGTGCATGAAACAACATGAGCCATCAAGTTACAATTACTAGCAGTAGTATTATAGGACTAAATGCAACTCATGACTGCACTATTCCCCAAACAAAGGATCGCCTCTGCAGTATCTGTTGGAAGTGTATGTCATGCAGAGGCCGAGCAGGAGAGCTCTGCCCTTTGCATGCCATAGAGAATTGTTCCGTGGGAGCTCTCTTTATGGGCTCCAAAAATTCAGACAGGTCAGGACCCAGGACAAGAATATGGCCAACAATGCAAATCCACAATTCTTAAGCTCCATCTAGAGGTGCATAGTGATTTCAGTTGCTACTAGAGCCCAATTTGGAGCAGATGCTGCACAATGGTTGTGTTGAGGTTCTGGTACTAGTAAGGGCTTTGAATGAAGACTCCATCCCTCACATTCTGGCATTACAGACAGGAAACCTATTTGGTACATAGTGAATATGAAATCCTCTTGTGAAGATTGGAATTGGACATATCCAAATATTACAGACAAATGGTGATAAATGATAATGGTAAAAATATTTGTTCAATTTCATTTTAATCAGTTCCATATCTAGGGGCTTTGATGTCATAAATCATGCTATAAATCCCGTTACCCTATAGAATTCAGCATGATCAAATAGCTTTTTCTGATCTGATTTAAATAAATATATTTATCTTCCCTTTCTGAAATGACTAACAGGTTGTAGAAGCAAAATTCTTTTAGCATTTTGAATAACAGGTGAATGACCTAATGGCAGAAATACAAGGAACAACAAAATGACCCATGAGTAACAATTTGCAATTATTTACAACTTACTCCTTGTATAATTGGCAATGTAATTCACTCAGTGACATTTCAAATGAAGTGACTTGTTTTTTGAGATTCTGCACCATAACTTCATTCTAATCTCAATAAGATGGAAATTCCATTCCAACTGAGTGAAATATCAAATTTGTATGTATTTATATACTTCTTACTCCAGAGATGCTACTATATAGTCAGTTTTGGAGATCAGCTAAAGTGCTGTAATGAACTACTAGCTTCCTAACCACACAATAAAGGAAAAAGTTCATGACTCCACGGTAGGTTGATCTGTAACGTAACGATCAGCTGGCATGTGACACACATTTTCTTTAGTTACCTTTTCCTGCTACTAGCAGTAACTTTCTTCTGATTCTGGAAGGTTGCTCTTCACAACTATAAAAGTGTTTTTCGATTGTAACCTTTTGGGGGAGAACCATGTTTTGTTCTTTGTTTGTACAGTGCTTCTCATAATGGGGCACTGGTCCATGACTAAGGCTCCTAGATAATAAATAGGTTGATACTCATTATCAACTTCATGAGGCACTCTGGCAAGCAGATTAAATTGCTGCCTTAAATATCCCTGTTTGCACACTTTAATTTGTCAGCCTGGCTCACCAAATGTGTCTGTCATCAGTTGTAAAGTGCATTTCCACTCTGAAAAGTGTCTAAGGAAATGGCATTGTGGAGTGTCACGTATGTGGTATCTTGGCAGTTTCCAAGTAAATTATATATATATATATATATATATATTTGTGTGTGTGTGTGTATGTGTAGGTGGATGTGTTACTGCCTGCACTGTCTTCAGCATTAGCTGTAAGCATCTCCCCTAGACTTTCTTTGACTACCTACTTTCTTAGGTAGCTTGGACACAGTCAGGGTCTACACTACAATGTTGCCCCACTGACATAATTCATCTGCTACATCAGTTTAATGACTCCACCTCCACAAGAGGCATAGTGCTTAAGTTGAGGTAGCTAGGTCGGGTAGTGGCAGTGTAGATAACTGCATTGTTTATGCTGACTTAACAGGCCTAGAGCTGTCCCATAATGCCCATTGTGACCACTCTGGTCACCGTTTTCAACTCCACTGCCCAAAGCAGTTGCTCTGGTGCGGTGCTGCAGACATGCCGCTTTTACAAGGAGCTGCATGCTATCCTCTGCAAATGTACCTCTTGTTATGATCTCAGAATATCCCCCCACCTTTCCCCCCTATGGTTTGAACTTTGCAACCCCTTCCCAAGACACCCTGCACTAGAGTTGCACAGTGGGATAGCTACCCATGGTGGACTGCTCCATGTCAATATGCATGCTGCCACTGTGGATCTGATCCATCAACACACGGAGCATAATGCGGACATGCACAACTGACTTAGTTACTGTATGTCAACTTAACTTCAATTGACCTAATTTTGTAATGTAGACATGCCCTCGTTCGTCATCACTTTTAGTTTCAGTTTTTCAGGTCAAATGATGCTCTCTTACTTAATTCTACTTTCTTGAAATCATGCCCTCAGTGACACTTGTTCAATCCCCATAGCTTTCAGTGAGTTTTATTGGAATTTAGTAAACAGATCTATTGATGAGGCAGAAGAAGGTATATAAACCAGTTTATTCAAAACTGTCTCTTCAAAGATAACAGGAGAAAAAAGCAGTGCAAGCTTATTCTTATAAGTAGGCAGATACTTGCATTCAGCAGCCTAAGAATGTGCCATTTTTATAATCACTTTTCAAAATAGAAACTCACTTCACTGATTTTAAATAGTCATAGTTCATAGGATGTATATTTCAATGCATCTTTTTTCCTTAAAAATAATCTCTTCTAAAGCTAGACTGCATGTCAGTGCTACCATGACTTACATGGCAAATCCTAAAATGTGCTCTATTGCTTCTCAAAGAAAAGCTGTTAATCTTTTGTCATTCACATCTATTCAACATGCAGAAACCACATGGACTCAGAAATCTTGGTCATCTTTAAAATGCTCTACATAAAAATAAAATTAAAAAGTGTGCAAGCAACTTGGGCATACAGCTGTCCAGAAATAAGGATGTCCTGTGGTTATTTATTTTCTTTTAAAGCTGTAGCTCAAGAAGGAATATACAGCAGTAGGCTTTTTATTCCAAGCCATGTACGTCTTTGTGGACTAATTCCCAGATCAGCTAGGCACTCAGGCATAAAGAATAAAATGTAACTACTGCTGTACATAACATCTAACCAATTATACAAAATGTGAACAAAAGCAGCACAAGAACACAAAAGTGTTCAAGCATCCATTATAAACAGTTCCAATTTCCTTTCTAAATGTCAAGTACAAAATATATATTTTACATGCAAATAACACTGGAGTGTAGTTGCTAATATACTCCTGAAATTACATTTTCTTATCATGACCTTTCTTGCTAACAATAACTTACATTTTAATTAAATCTGTGGCCATTTTCATTTCATGCCAAATATTCCAATGCCATATATTTCTGAATTTCCTTGTCAGGAATGAAAGTTAAAGGTCACAGACTTAAATAATTATTGAATTTAACTTTACTAATAATTTATGAAAAAAATGACATGTAAGTGCTCTTAGTGCTGAGGAAAGCATAACTGGCTTGTGTGAGCACTCCTTTTTTGAAGGTAAAAACAATCTTTCACTAAACTGTGCATGTCAGAACTGCAACAAGCTGTTGGGCAAAGTTTTGAACTCTGTTGAATGAGACCTATCAGTTTATAATTGCATTCATTAAAGATCCAAACCTGCTTTATTGAAGTTAATGGCAAAACTCCTGTTTACCTTAATAATGTGGAATCCAACTCTAAGTTTACTCTTCATCATAAGTCTGGAAAAAATGATCATGACAACCATGCATTTGAAAACAGAGTGTCAAATTATCTGCTGAGGTAAATGGGAAAATCTTTGTTCAAGTCAATGCAGGTGCACCCCTTTACACAGCCAGAGAAAAGTGAAAAAATTGTGTGTATTTAAACTGTTGGGAAATTCAGGTTTCTTCATATATGGAAGCTACTGGAGTTCTTGAATGGCCTCTTCAAGATGAGCTCACGGTGCTATTCTAAATGTCTTCTTTGAAGTGGTGAGATATGGCAGAGATGTAAAAAGAAAAATTGAACTGTATTATCAGCTATTGCAGTGAGTTTAGAAAAAGCAAGCTGCTTTGAAATCTACGATGAACTTTGAATTCCAAACACAGTATCAAAGCTCTAAGTCCTCTTTGTAGCTCCTTCTCTTGCTATTATTGTCTATTCAGTGCTGAGAATGTGTTCAGCCTTGTACAAAAGACAAATAGAGAAAGTTCCTGCTGAAAATTGCTTACAATTTAAGACAAGCATAGAGTAGACAGGAGAAATTTAGTAGAGGTTTATTAGGTATATTTTTAAATTATTATTATTATTTATTTCATTGATACTTTCTATGGAAATGTGTACCAATATAACTATTGACCTTGGTGACTATAACTCTCTTCAACCCTAATTCTTACTGTAAGTTTAAGTGATACAAGAAAGAGAAATAACATGTCTGTGGATAGCATTGTATGAAATGTCCTTAATATCATCTGAAACTGTCAAATGGCTGCAGCTTTCAAGACCGGCTGGCAGGGGGAAGGAGCTCACAAAGTTACCCTATCACCTTCCAGGACTATTATGTGTGCTTTAACTCACAGTATTTCCCAAGCAAGAAGCTTCCTGCACCAACGGCACCTTCTTCCGCTGAGGTCCAGGGTTTCTAGAGCATATGGACACTTTCTTCAGCATAAAGGGGCCAGAGAAAGAGTGAGAACCTCACTTCTATAAGCAGACACTCCCAAACTTCGGGGAAATTCAGATGTAGATCTGACCTTTTTGTGATATAGCCAATCGCTAATGTAATTCTGGCCTTCAGTGATATTCAGGCCTGCAATGTTCTGCATATACATTGTTATTGCCTCAGTAATATGGAGAAGGAAATACATTAGCTCTGGCACCATATATCCACAGAAAACTTAGAAACAAAGACCTCATGTACATGGAGAAGCTATTGTAAAATAAGCTAGGTATAAATTTAAAGAGGAGTAGTTTCTGTGCTAACTGGCCACGTGACACACGTTTCCACACTAACAATGCTTCTGGAGGTGTCGCTTAAGTGGATTAAGCAGTTTTTCAAACAGTATTACATTAACAAACCCTAGTGAACATTTAGTTCATGTGCAGGCCACTTAGTGCATGATGCCCTAATGCACTAGAATTTACACCTCTCTAATGTGGGCTAATGTATAGTGTGGACAAACCCTTAGTGTAGAATGCGAGTGCCCACACAGGGAACTCGGTCAGAATAGCTATTCAGAGCTATTGTAGATAATCCCTTAGTCCTAAACTTTTTAAAGATGCATAAATGTTGCTCCTCTCAGAGTTTCAAGACTAAATCACATTTACAAAAGTAAATAGGCACTTCTAGCCAGCTTTTAAAACTATTTAGGCACCTAACTCCCATTAGATTATAAACATTTAAAATACACCAATAACTTTTGCTTTTTTTAAGTTCATATATTTTATTTAACATTTAATTTAATGTTAGCTAGTTAATAGAGAAACTTTCAACCCCGAACAAAACTCTATCAGCCTGTTATTTCAAAGAACATTTGTTTAATGTTTCTCTAATAACTGTATCATAGTTATTCTGTTGTTTGTTTGTTTTCCAAAGTAAAAGATGTTTGACGGTAGATTAGGCTTTGGAAATGTAGCTGTTTGTGATACTGAGTTTGAGACTTTTTAAACTGGCCCATCAAACAGCATTATGTACAGAAAATTAGGATCCTGATATATCATACGTTCAGACTATTCCTTATAGCCACCTTCCTTTTTTTGTTGGATGGAGTTACATTTTAATCAAATGCAATTTACATTTGTATAGCATAACTGAAACACAAGTTTGTCAGAAAATATTTCATATCTGGTTATGGACTTTAAAATAGCTGTATGAAACTCAGCTCTTTAATTTAACACATATTCATAAATTTTTCCCTAGTATCTTCCTGGTCGAAGAATGAATGTTTCATCTTTACATAGTAGTTTTCTGTGGTTAGCATTGTCATTTGCTAAAAAAGGACCAATCTTGCAATGAGTCCCATGCAGCTAGAACACTGAGAACATGAAGAGCATTACTAAAGTCAATAGAGCTCTGTGTATGTGCAGGACTCCAAATACAGGGCACTCATTAAAGGATCAGGGACTTATACTGTATCCTACAATATGAGAGAGTCTTAAATTGGAACATGGAATAAGAACATAAGAATGGCCCTGCTGGGTCAGAGCAAAGGTCCATCTAGCCCAGTATCCTGTCTTCTGACAGTGGCCAGTGCCAAGTGCCCCAGAAGGAATGAACACAAGTAATCATCAACTGTTCCCTCCCCTGTCACTCATTCCCAGCATCTGGCAAACAGAGGTTAGGGACACCATTCCTGCCCATCCTGGCTAATAGCCGTTCATGGACCTATCCTGCATGAACTTACCTAGTTCTTTTTTGGCCTTCTCAACATCCTCTGGCAAGGAGTTCCACAAGTTGACTGTGCATTGTGTGAAGAAATAATTCCTTTTATTTGTTTTAAACCTGCTGCCTATTAATTTCATTTGTTGACCTCTAGAACTTGTTTTATGAGAAGTAGTAAACACACTTCCTTATCTACTTTCTCTACACTAGTCATGATTTTATAGATGTCAATCATATCTCCCCTTAGCCATCTCTTTTCCAAGCTGAAAAGTCCCAATCTTATTAATCTCTCCTCATATGAAAGCCATTCCATACCACTAATAATTTTGATGCACTTTTCTGAACTTTTCCATTATATCTTTTTTTTGAGATGGGGTGACCACATCTGCACACAGTATTTAACATGTGGGACTGTCATAGATTTATACAGAGGCAACATTTTCTGTGCTACTGTCTATCCCTTTCTTTAATTATTCCCAGCATTCTGTTCGCTTTTCTTGACTGCTGCTGCACATTGAGTGGATGTTTTCAGAGAACGATCCACAGTGACCCTATCATTTTATATGTATAGTTGGGATTATGCTTTCCAATGTGCATTACTTTGCATTTATCAACATTAAATTTCATCTGCCATTTTGTTGACCAATCACCCAGTTTTGTAAAATCCTTTTGTAGTTCTTCACAGTCTGCCTGGATCTTCACTATCTTGAGTAATTTTGTATCATCTGCAAATTTACCACCTCACTGTTTACCCCTTTTTCCAGATCATTTATGAATATGTTGAATCGGACTGGTCCCAGTATAGACCCCACTGTAGGCACCATTATTTACCACGCTCCATTCTGAAAACTGACCATTTATACCTACCCTTTGTTTTCTATCTTTTAACCTGTTACCAATCCATGAGAGCACCTTCCCTCTTATCCTGTGGCAGCTTACTTTGCATAAGAGCCTTTGGTGAGGAACCTTGTCAAAAGATTTCTGAAAATCTAAGTACACTATCTATATCCACTGGATCCCCTTGGTCCACATGCTTGTTGACCCCCTCAAAGAATTCTAGTAGATTGGTGAGGCATGATTTCCCTTTACTAAAACCATTTTGATGCTTCTTCAACAGATTATGTTCATCTATATGTCTGACAATATTGTTCTTTATTATAGTTTCAACCAGTTTGCCCGGTAATGAAGTCAGGTTTACAGGCCTGTAATTGCTGGGATCACCTCTGGAGCCCTTTTTAAAAATAGGCGTCACATTAGCTGTCCTCCAATCATCTGGTACAGAAGCTAATTTAAATGATAGGTTACAGACTACAGTTAGTAGTTCTGCAATTTTACATTTGAGTTCATTCAGAACTCTTGGGTGAATACCATCTGGTCCTGGTAACTTATTGCTGTTTAATTTATCAATTTGTTCCGAAACCTCCTCTAATGATACCTCAATCTGGGACAGTTCCTCAGATCTGTCACCTAAAATGAATGGCTCAGGTTTGGGAATCTCCCTCACACCCTGAGCCGTGAAGACCAATGCAAAGAATTCATTTAGTTTCTCCACAATGGCCTTATCGTCCTTGAGTGCTCCTTTAGCACCTCGATCATCCAGTGGCCCCACTGGTTGTTTAGCAGGCTTACCGCTTCTGATGTACTTAAAAAAAAAATTACTTTTTGAGTCTTCTGCTAACTGTTCCTCACATTCTTTTTTGGCCTTGCTAATTGTATTTTTACCCTTCATTTGCCAGTGTTTATGCTCCTTTCAATTTTCCTCACTGGGAACTTCCACTTTTTAAAGAATTACTTTTTGTCTGTCACTGCTGCTTTTACTTTGTTGTTTAGCCATGGTGGCTCTTTTTGGGTTATCTTACTGTGTTTAATTTGTGGTATACATTTAAGTTGAGTCTCTATTATTTTGTCTTTAAAAAGTTTCCACGCAGGTTGCAGAGATTTCACTTTTGGCACTGTACCCTTTAATTTCTGTTTAACTAACCTCTTGATTTGTATAGTTCCCCTTTCTGAAAATAAATACTATAGTATTGGGCCGCTGTGGTGTTTTTCCTGCCACAGGGATATTAAATTCAATTATATTATGGTCAGGATTACCAAGCAGTCCAGCTATATTGACCTCTCGGACCAGATCCTGTGCTCCACTTAGGACTAAAGCAAGAATTGCCTCTCCTCTGGTGGGTTCCAGGACCAGCTGCTCCAAGAAGGAGTGATTTAAGGTGTCAAGAAACTTTATCTCTGCATCCCATCCTGAGGTGACATGTACCCGGTCAATATGGGGATAATTGAAATCCCCTATTATTATTATTGAGTTTTTTTATTTTAGTAGCCTCTCTAATCTCCTGAGTATTTCACAGTCATTATCACCATCCTGGTCAAGTGGTCAGTAATATATCCCTACCACTATATTCTTATTTTTAGAGCATGGAATTTCTATCCATAGAGATTCTATGGTACAGTTGGATTCATTAAGATTTTTATTTCATTTGATTCTATGCTTTGTTTCACATATCATGCCACTCCCCCACCAGCACAACCTGTTCTGTCCTTCCAATACAGTTTGCAGGGTCAGCTCCAGGCACCAGCACAGCAAGCAGGTTCTTGGGGTGGCCAATGGAAAGGGGCGGCACGTCCAATTCTTCGGCGGCAATTCGGCGGTGGGTCCCTCAGTCCGTCACGGAAGAAAGGACCTGCCACCAAATTGCCACTGAAGAATGAAGTGGCGGCGGTAGAGCTGCCGCAGAAGTGCCGCCGATTGCGGGGGTGGGAGGGGGAGGGTTGTTTTTTTCTTCTCCCGCCGCTTGGGGTGACAAAAACGCTGAAGCCGGTCCTGGTAGTTTGTACCCTGGTATTACTGATCCATTGATTATCCTCATTCCACCAAGTGTCTGTGATGCCTATTATATCAATATCCTCATTTAATACGAGGCACTCTAGTTCACCCATTTTATTATTTAGCATTGGTATATAAGAACTTTAAAAACATGTCTCCTTTTAGCTGTTTGCCATTACATGATGTAATTGAATGGGACTCTTTTTTTATTTGAGTGTTTCTGATCAGACCCTGCATGTATTTTATCATTTTCCATCCTCTCATCCTCACTAGGATATAGAGATTCTCTATTAATAGATCCTCCCCTAAGGGATGTCTGAACCATGTGCTGTTCCACACCTGTTGGCTTTCCCCCTTAGTTTAAATACAGTAAATACAAACAAACCTTTAGATGAGTTCACATTCAGGGCCACACTTCATGTCTTGGTCTCACTCTGTCTGCAATATTGCTTACCTGTCTCTACAGAGTCAAGACTTTTGTACACTACAACAAAAATATCACAAGTAAGTTCATTATTTTCTTAATTTATCTTTCTCCTTTTAAGGTCTTTGTTTGATTTCCAGCATGTCTTAGTACAGCGCTTGCATTTTGATACTGAAATCTCTGGGTGAAAGAAAGCAGGAAAATTGCTTTAAGTATATTTTTCTGAGTTACCACTAGGGAGTCAAAGTCTCTTGGGGAAGGGTATAGGAAGCAGAGTATATACTAATACGCTCTGGGTAACTGGAGGCAATTTCTAATCAAATGAAGAACTCACTTTACTTCAGTGCATCTCTAAATAAAATAGGAAATAATCGCAAAGCACAGCATATATACAAAGCAAAAATGAGACTGGTAGCATTCTTATGCAGTTATAACACCCACTCATGTGAGTAAAAGCTTGACAGTTTAAATATATATATTTTTGCCACACTTCAAATGAAGGCTCTAACTTGTTATAATGGCATAAATTCTATATAATTTTTACTGATCTAGGGCTTGATCCAATGCACATAGAAATCAATAGGGGACTTTCCATTGGATTTAGTGGGACTTGGATCAAGCTCTTATAGTGCACATGAGTTGCCAAATACACTGTTACACCTATGGATCAGAAATACCATTCTTGCTGCTCACCAGGTGTTATGATATCCTGTTAATAGTGCTTTTGTTGTTATAGCCAACAGATGAGCCCCAGTGACCTTTTTATTTATCGACCTTTCTAAACATACACACATATATGTATATAATTTTAGTGGATGGCCAGTATACATATTTTATTATATATAGTACTTTTCAGTATTTACCTTCTTAATGCCCCATATTAGGCTTCATTAATGTAATATGCTAATTAAATTACACCCGTTCTGTACTTGGGAGTAGAACTGGGCAGGAAATGGCTCTCCCCCCGCACAAAAAAAATTGAGACTAAATATTTTCCCATTCTGCAGCAGGATGAAACCAAGATATTTCAAAGTTTTTTAATGGAGAAAGAGAAACCCAAGAGTAGCCAATTGCCTGGATGGTTAGGGCACTTGCCCATGATGTTGGACACCCAATTTCAAAGCCTTGTTCTGCTCAGTTTGGAGCAGGGACTTCATCCCAGGTGATTGGTCTAACCATTTGGGTAATTTGGGGCTCTCTCTCATTTTGACCCGAAACTACATCTTAAATGAAGAATCCTTTTCCAATCAAACTTTAATTGAACCTGTATGTTTTAATGAATAGGCACGTTCTAACAAAAATCCATTTTTTGTTAGAACAAACAGCTCCACTTATCAGATGATTGCTAGGTCCTGCCGTGCAGGAGATTCAGGATTAAACAAGACTTTGTTTAGGCAAAAGCAGAGGATGGATGTGTGACATTTTGCCACCTGGTACAGTTGCAACCAATGGGGGGATTGGAAAAAATGTATCTCCCAACTATTTCCCCCCCCCCAGTGATATCCCCCTTGATCCCCATCTAATTTTTTATTTATTTATTTATTTATCATTTAATTCTGGTAGTGCTTAGCCACTTTACAGAAAATAGAAGACCCTGTGGACCAAACCATTTTCTGTCCGCCCCCTCCATTTTTCTCGATAAAGTAGAACTTTTGATATCTTTTTGATAATGTTTCTGATTAAATTTTTTCACCAAACCTCTTCCCCCTCCCCCACATGGGTCTATTTCAAACCCTATGAAACAACACCTTTGAATTTTTTCACATGTTACCCATTGTTTTTCCAGCTCCAGTCCTTTTTATTTTGAACAAAATTTTCCACCTGGCCCCCTGTGGCTGCATTTATACTCTTTAGTAGCGGAAAGACAGTGCAACAATGAAAGAGATTTGTTCTGCCCTGTTTCAAATAGAATGATACTTAATGTGCAGTTCTGCTCTGAAAACTGACTGTAAAAAGGGTATGATGGAGATTCATGATGACTGTCTCATTTGATTCCCTGTAACAGCAACCTAAGATCCAAAAGTTAAGTAGTGTTTTTCTCACTTGTGCATCAATGGCAGCAGCACAAAAGATCAGTATGGTGGGTATAGGCAATGCGCAATTGAGGTGCACAGCTCTACAATCCACCAGGGAAATATTCTACAGCTAGATAACACTTCTGTAGACGATTTCCTAACTAAACACCTGTGACTTACTGTGTATTTTTTTTTAAATCATTTTGACAAGCCTTCTCACTGATAGCTTTCAGAATGTAAACTTATCTCCACAAGATTTAGTGACAGATCCTTGCTCTGTGATATTCCCCTTTGTACTCCTCCAAAGGCACAGTGGACTTTAAACTGGGGACACTGGGCAATTGATAGCCAGTGTAGAGCTATACAGAGGTAATAACACCTTCCTCAGAATCATCTGGTACCAGCCACTGTTATGAGACCAGATAACGGAGTGGATGGACCAGTGGTCTTATCCAGGCAACTCCTGTGTTCCTGTATGATGCAACTTTTTTTTTCTGTCTCTTTTTCTTAAGATTAACTGAGAAAATATCCCCCTGGAAACCCTGAGGCTGCTAGACGAAGAAAGGTTTAGTATGGAGGAAAAAAAGTCTGGCAGAGGATTATCCATTGTTACAGAAGCAGCTCTGTGGACCAACATAGTTTGAGAACAATTCTTAGAGAGCGTAACCCTGTAACTAGTAATGCCAATACAGATGTGTTACATAACAGTTTGCTGAAATTCTTCCACTGAGCTAAAATTTCACATAATTCCTGGCAAACTATAAAGAACACCTGCATTTTATAAGACATTAATTTACACGAGCTTAAATTTCTTGGCACTAAATGCCAGATTCTCTGTTAAACCAACACTGTAATATCATTATTACAATCAGGCTACCCCCTGATACTTGTAATATCATTGGCTTTCATGGAGATACTCCTGGTCTAATGGGGTGCAGAATCCAGCCATAAGGTGGGTCATAATGGCCACAGGCTACTTATCACAGCTGTTTTCTTTCACTTGTTGCAGGAGATAGGCTAAACACCTCTGACTCCATATGCTCAGGTTTCAATGGTGGTTTAAAAATGGCCCTGTAGCATTTTTCTGTGAGCTCATTTAGTCTGTGTTCCTCTGCTGTTCTCTTCACTGTTTTTCTAGACATTATATATTACACAACTGATATTGACCAGAGTATGCTACTTTTTCAAAGGGAAAAGAGTCTTTATAGTCCATTCCCCATAGTGTTATGAATTAAGTTGGCAAGACTAGCCAAGTTTCTTCTCACTGTACTGGGAAAAGACATGAAAGTATTCAGAAAATGGCTGATTCTCTGATTACTGCAGAAGGAATTATGCTGTTGTATTTTATCTGACCCTCAACAGCAGCAGAATTTCTGGAAAAGAACAATGTGGGAGAAAGGCCTTCTGTGACAGGATGCATTGTAGATCTAGTGGTTTACAAGGAGAACACATTTTCCTTGAACAAAGAAACTAAAAACACTCATGCATCACATTCCATCCTCCCCACTAGGTTTTTCTCTTTTCATAAATTAAGTGATTAAAATGCCAGTAAAGACCAATGGCCCATCTAATATTGTATCCTTTCTCCATTAGGAGTTAAAGCCAAATGTTATTTAAGAAGGTGAAGAAAGTTCATAACATATGCAGAAAATTGTGCAGTATCTGAGAGAAATTGTCCTGACCCCGGATGATAATTATTTTAAATGTAAGCTCTTTAGGGCAAAATGTCTTTAAGTGTCTTGAAGCATAGGGTACACTTATGGGTCAGCATAAATGTATAATAATAATAATAATAATCTATGCCTTTAAGCAGGAGGTTTGATAGTTCTTGTAATTTAATCTTAACTTGTGCAATGTATCTGCAAGTGGTATTCTTATTCATATAAATGATTTTTTTAAAAATAAATCTTTAACTACTTGCCTCAAAAGTATCCTGCAGCAGCAATTCCTATATCCTTCAGAGCAGAAGAATCTCCTTGTCACACAAATAAACACTCTAATTTTAAATAAAACATAGCTTGGATAAAGGGAAGTGAGGAGCATTGTAATATTGACTGTGGTGTCTATGACAAAACTCCCAGTTACAGGTACATACCATGTACCCAACAAAAGTGTTGGAGAATTGATAGAATATTGTTTGTTGGGTGGAGTAAAAGGTGCCATTTTGTGGCATAAGGAAAGTTAGCATGCACATGTTTGTACATATAAACAGACATTACCGCATATACACTGGAAAACATCATGACTAATCACCCATGAAGTAGACATACAAACAAAGTTTGGCCCTTAATATAGAAATGATGGGGGACAAAAAGGAGCTCCTTTCCCTTCCTCCAGGGAATGACTTTAATTAGGCTGAACAGACAACAAAATTCCATTTAGCCAAAAAAATATTAAAGATTTGTTCCCATTGGGATGAAACAGACTTTTTCAAATTTTCCAAGAAAAAATGGGAAGGGGCTGGGGGGAGAGAGAGGGAAAGACAAGCAAACACTGGATAGCTTCATGGCTAGGACACTTACCTAGGAAGGGACAGGTTCCTGTTCAACCTGATTTAGACCTTCCTGGACCTTCACAACAATTTTTTCTGCTAAAGGGTTCAGTGTTGACAAAGTATCTTGCAATGAAAAAAAAAATTGTCAAACTAGCTCTAATTTTAATTGCATCACTGCCAGACGCTGACTGTCTTTCATACTCATATTCATAAACAGCATCATACCCCTATTATTAGTATTTTAGGTCCCAAGTTAGCAAATTGTTAGATTAACTGCTATTTCCATGGTTCAGACTTTACTTCTTCTCTGGACATCTTGTTAGTAAAAAGCTACAAGGTTCATGCTCCAATTTTGCAAGGTATTTCAGCACGTCCTTAATTTCAAGAGGAGTACTCTCACTGAAATCACTGGGACACTCTTGTGCTTAAAGTTAAGCACATGCTGACACTCCTTGCTAAAGAAGAATTTTAGCCTGATCTCATTTACTAACAAGATGTCCAGAGAAGAAGTAAAGTCTGAATCATGGAAATATCAGCAAATCTATCAGTTTGGGAGAGGAGCAGGCAGTGACTGTGTAAGTAGTGTGTACTTTATGCTTTCAAAATGCACACATTTGGTACAGTGTATGAGGTGAACAGTATGGAACTAAAATGCCATTTTCCCCACAAGCCAGAAATATCTTAAAGGTAATCCCTCTTTAAAAAGCATAGGTACACCTCCTCCAAACTGAACATCACCTATCCTTCTAATATAATAACAGCCACTGTTTCAATTTTCTGACTTAAAGAGGTACTTCTACAAAAGTTTTATTCCTGTTTTCAGTCATTTAAAAACAGCTGTAAAAGAGTCTAACTGGATGTTTTTTACTCTTGCCTCTATGGGCACTCCTCTAAGTTCATTAATATTTTATGCTAATGTATTTTAAAGGATGAGTTGCTTCCTTGGTACCAGGGTTGCTGATGACTATATTTAGAAAACCAATTTCCTCACTAAGTAGTTTTACGACCAAACAGGAAGAATGACAAATCCATAAAACTGAGTCATCACAATGGACCCAGTCATGAATGATATTGTTGTTATTTAATATTTATGGTAGCAAGCACAGGTGCCAATCAGTAGCCTTCATCCTACTTTAACTTACACCTTCTTACGTGTCCTTCTGGCACCTCCTTCAAGGTATTGTATATCACTTCTGAAACTGGCCCTTTTGAGTCCAAAGGTTGTTGAATGCTCAGAAATGATGACAGAGGTACAGAGAAAGAAGCACAGTAATGCAGTTTATTCATATACATATATTTTGTTTCATTGCACAAACTTGGTGGCTGAAGCAGAGTGATCAATATGCAGAACAGTAATGAATAACAAATACCTACTGATACAGATTTAATTTTTTTTTTATTAAAGCTCATGTTAAATTATATAATACACAGGTTAAGAAAAGAGTCTCTCTACATCTGGATATAGTGCTTAGATTATCCACATGTACAAAGTTTGTTTTAAAAAGTAATAAGATACATATAGTACATAATCAGCAATAACCCAAATTTAGGTGAATAAATTTAACAATACAGTTTAGATATTAAAATCCAAATACTCGGGTACATCACTCATAAAAAGTTATACAGAGAGTTGGTTGTAGAAAGCAAATACAGGAATGAGTGTAGATTGTCCCTTAGTAATTGAGCATTTAGGGTAGGTTGTCCATTTAGAAATACAATCCATTGGGAAAGTAACTGAAATACTTTCCTGACTGCGCTTCTCATCAGCACTCCAGCTCATCCCTCCTGGGCTAAACTAATCTTATGACCCATGGAATCGCCAATTCACTAACAAACAATACTGGGGAGAAACTTGTTAGCAGGGACTTTCACAGAGCAAAAATTTGAATAACAATGAGATTGCATTAAGCAAGTCAACCTTATGTTAGCCAAATAGCACAGAGTGACTGTGAGATGAGATTTGGAAAGGTTGCAGCTTTCAAAGCATAGCTCAGGAAGGTGATGCCGAACTTTTGGGAGCTCTTCCGAGGCCATCCACAAATGGTGGTAGCACTTGTATAATCACTGCATCAGATAAGCAGCTGTTTGACAATCTTCTTCACATAATATTGGCTTTGACTAACTCTGAAAGTGTGTGTGTATATCCAAAATGGCAGTTTACAAGCAATTACAACAGTTCCAACTATAGATTGCAAAATAGAAGAGCTCTGGAAATGTTTGGACCAAATTCTGTTCTCTGACTCTCCTTCTGCCTTTGCTTCCTTCCCTTTCAAGAGTTACACCTAACTGTCTATACTGACTCCATTCTGTAGGAGGGATCGGTGGTAAGGAAAGAGGAGACAAGACAGGAAGAAGGAATTTACAATGCTTAGGGTGCTAAGCTGGGACTTGAGAGACCTTGATTTAATTCTATGTTCTGCTGCAGACTTTCTGTATGAGTATGGGCACTTAAGCAAGTCTCTGTGCCTTGACTCTCTTTATAGCACTTCCCAACCTCTTACATTACATCCCCTACCCCAATGCATTAGATGGTGAGACATTCAGATGCTATAGTAGTGGAGACCATATAAGTACCTTATATAGATAGACTCTGTTTTGGGGATGGGAATGAGACTTTCAGAACCTAGAAACTATTTTTGTTAGTTGGCCCTGTCCATAACATTAACAATGTTGAGAGTGCTGATGGAGACAGGTTGCCTATGCCATCTCTGCTACCTAAATTAAACCTACTCCTGGTGTGAGCATGAGTGGGAAATCTTTAGAAAATGTCCCTAGTGTAAGAGGGCCTTTGAGTAATTATTATAATTGCACAAGAATTGCTTATAATTGGTGAACTTCCCAGAAATGATTTTCAGAGAAAATCTTTATGGCCAATTGCATTACTGCCTCCCAGGATCAATATTATATTAGTCCCAATGCACAGATATCCAAAGGGCAGAGTAGCAAACTATTAGCATTTCATTAACAATATCCCACATTTCATGACTATCACTCAGATGATTGATGATGTATCCAGTACATATACTGAAATGTTTTTGAAAAGCTAATAGTCTTTTGGGTTTTTTTAGTTGGTTTTTTTTTAATTGTCATGGCTTTTTCTTGCTTGTGAAAGCACCCAGATTGACAGCTACAGTTGTTGAAATCCTTTAGTTCTCCTCAAAACATGAACCTCTCAAGCAGCAGCAGCAGTGTAAGCTTCTCCAAAGTGTGAATCTGGAGAGACAATGTCGAGCTGGGTCTCTATACCTACTCGTTTATTTTTCTCCTTGCTACCATGGACAGCAAAGGTTGCCAATTAGTGGCAATTGTAGAGGTGGATTTTATGTTTTATGTCCATATCTGGGCACTGGTCCCTTGGGATCAAAATCTTTTAACATAGGGTGTTAACGCTGAATCCCCACACTGTCACTCTGAGTGCAGAAAGTGGGGGCCCGCAAGGATTCTAAAAATGAATACTTGCCACTCCAGGCTTGTATTAAACTCACAAGGTTACAGCTTTTCTCTGACCTTGGCTTGGTAAATGCTGCCACCACTCAAATGCAAAAAAAAAAAAAAAACCTTGAACCCAAGAAGGAGCACTTGGGAATTCCTCCCTGTGGGGTACACTCAAACCCTTTCACCCCTCACCCCCGGGGAAGAGCTGAGAAAGAAAACAAAGGAAATTAGCCATTGCCCCCAGCTAATCAAATAGCATATGCACAAACCTCTTAGGGTACCAAAAATCCAATCCTGTTCTTAAAAAGGTAAATTTTATTAAAAAACAAAAAGAAAGAAAATACATTTGGAACTTAGGCTTTTGCTAAATTTTAAATTCCAAAAATTAAGCACCCAAAATACCTTCTTGGGGGTTCAGCTTAAAGGTTACAAGTAAGTAAAAGCATCTGGGGTTAGCACCGAAGAGATCCAGAAGCCAAAATAAAGAAATAACCTGATCGTGCTTACCTAAATATTCCCTATCCCAATGAGTCCTGCTAGATATGGACAATTTTTCATACCTGGTTCAAACCTTACACAGCATTTCTGCTTGTAGCATTGCTGCTCTGTGTTCCTGCAGCCCAGAGAGAGCAACCACACACAAAGGGAAAGTTTCTTTTTCCATTTTAAAAAGTTCTAGCATTCCCATTGGTTCTTTTGGTCAGATGCCCATTTTTTTCTTTACCTGTTTTTTTTTTTTAACCCTTTACAGATAAAGGAAGTAAAGAACTACCAAGAAGGATTTACAGCTAACTGGCTGGCTGAGTGTCCATCAAAGGGAGCTATTTCTCCCTCCACCCACCCTTTATTTATCACATAGGCCATTTAACAGCCATCAGAGGGTAATAACTTTTGATCATTCCCAATCTGAGCTGCATTTGAACTTGAGTAAAAGCCAATGTAGCAATTTCCTGAGCAGTTTAGTCACTCCTGTTTCTGTATTCTGATATAGTCATAGTATTCAAATTCTAAGATAGCCACAGAAATTGGGATAATCCATCATTAGTGGCACTGCTGCTAACAAGATTAACATATCATGACTCAGTAAATACTGCAGATGTTTCAACAAAACACAAACTACAAACCAAAGCAAATAAACAAACCCCATTGGCGAAGATTTTCAAAAATAAGATTCTAAGGTAGGTTCCTAGATTCATATTTAGGTGCCTAAATAAATGGCCCAATTTTCAAAAGTGCTGAGCATCCAGCATTTTTTATTGGCTACAAAGGGAGCTGCTTTGTGCTCAGTGCCTTTAGAAATCAGGTTATATATTTAGGAACCTAAATAAGTGTAACAGATATGGCCATGTCCTTTGGAGGCCTTATTGAACTAAGTTAAATTCTCTTTGGGGTCCATTGTATAGAATGAACGGTTTATGTATTATTGTTGGCTGGAATTATATTTAACCTCTTTGGAGGGGCGATGTGAGACCAGTTTGTTCAAAGTACTATATCAAAAATGT
Source organism: Malaclemys terrapin pileata (assembly GCF_027887155.1). Classification (NCBI taxonomy): domain Eukaryota; kingdom Metazoa; phylum Chordata; order Testudines; family Emydidae; genus Malaclemys; species Malaclemys terrapin. Next base: position 99,808,613 of record NC_071509.1, read on the forward strand.
GCCAGAAAAGAATGGATTTTTGGAACTAGAAGTGTAAATGGAGAGATTAACACAAATTCTCCTTTTCCAGTTATGCAAAAGCTCAGTCTTTTGAAGTTATAGCCTGATGTGAGGATGACTGTCTGCTAGTTACCTGAGACTTGAAAGCAAAGGCCTGAGCTGTATAAAGAAATCTTTGAATTGCCCAGCTTGTGTTCTGGATCTAAGATGATGAGAACTTGTAACTGAAAGGAAAACCCAGTTGTGGGTTTTGAAGGACTGAAACCTACCAGAGCCCAAAGTTGTAGTTGGATGTGACCTTTGGCAAGCTGTTTAGCATGCATTTTATTGCTTTAACATGTTTTCTATATAATGCTTTTACCTTAAAAATAAATATGCTTGCTAAGAAGTAACTGTGCAGTAACTTATAACAGCGGCACTAAACTGATCATAGCCTTAAGAGAGACAGCAAAGTGTTGACACTTTTAGGCAGTCTGACACTGGGGATATCACAGAATAGGCAGGGAACTGTTCATTCTTAAAAACCTCCAGTCAGGAAGGAGTAAGACACAGGCCTTTGCTCAAAAGAGGCGACAGATGGGAACCAGAAACCTTTAAGTGGATGCCCTTGGTGGGCCATAGAGGGTGGGGGGAAAGGCACAGTTACCTTGAAACTGAGACAATAAGGATTTAGGATATTAAATTTAGGCTCCTAATTTTTAATAGCTGACCCCTTGCAACTAGACAAGAAGTCTTTCTGGCTGGATTGCATGGGGAAAGAATTCCCTTAAAGCCAAATCAGACATTAAGTTAATATACTTTTGAAACATTATTTAAAATTTAGTACTTTATCAAGGGCATCCATCAGAACACTATCTTTCAGATCATCTAGCTAGTTCAGATTCCCTATGGGTTTGCCTGGTTCCAGCTTGAGCAGCAGTATTCAGATTCCAATTTACCCATTCATAGCTACCTTGTGTTATCAGCATACCTTTAGGGCATCTGTTAGTGCATAGTTAAGATGGATTAGGCCATAGAGATTGAAGGCATATTTTTTCCCTTAGACAGAGACACCCAGGAGGTTAACATGAAATGTTATGCAGCTGTTTCAGCACAGTTTTCTCAATTTTACCACTGCAGATAATAAAGCTTTATAATGCATTGACTGTTTCCATTTCATGCATGCATTAGAGAAACAGCTTGGGGTTGACAGAAAGGAAAATGAGAGGTTTTTTTTTTTTTCCTTTTTTTAAAGAATTGCTTTAATTGCTTGGGCACATAGAGCATTTGGGGTCTAATTTAGATAGCTAATCATAACATTAATACTATTATCCTATTTGATCAATCAGTTTATATATTCAGAATGTTTGCATTTGTGTTGCTTATTGCTATAAGAGTTTGTTTTTTTTTCCTTTTCTGCAACCTTCACTGAAGTTATAGGAGTTATACATGGCTATGAGACAAGCAGAACTGTGTCCTAGATATTCACAGTGACCTTACCCTGTGGGATAAGTGAATGTGATTTAAGCAAATAAGGACAAAGTGTGATATTTCAAATCATTTGGTGAAAATTCCTTATATGAATAGCAGTTTTTTATTGTTTATTTCAAACTAATACAATTCTAAGGTTAGTAATAGAAACTTTCTGTACATAAAAAGGGCCCTAATCCTGGACTGCACTGGTAAATTTCCCGGTGCTTCTATTTTGAGGTAAATTTGCCTGAGTAAGCTCTGTAGGAATGGGCTCAGATTTTGTATGAAGTTATGGAAAACAACATGACATCAAAATTGACGGCTTGATGTTTGTAATGGCAAAACAAACAGGTATTTTATCTTCTAATTCTACATGAGTTAAGGCCTGAACCTGCAGTTGCTATATGTGCAGAGCTCTCACTGAGGTCTATGATAGTTGTGAATATGGAACAGGGTTTGCAGAGCTTAGATGCTCATTGTTGAAGTGAGCAACAGGCTATAGGAAAACAACAAAAACACACTTGAGAAAGTAGAAGAAGGTTTGAGGATTTAAAAATGACCGAAGCATTAAGAAAATATCTGTTACAAATGTGAGGATCCCAGATTAGTACACTTTCCTTCCTGTCTCATTGAGGTAAAGGCAACACTTGACATATACTCTATGCTACCACCTGGACAGAGAAGAACCTGTTAAGGTGACCAGATGTCGCGATTTTAGGTATTCAGGTCTTTGTTTTATATAGTCTCCTATTATTCCTCACCCCCTGTTCCACTTTTTCACACTTGCTATCTGGTTACCCTAGAACCTACAGTGACTAGAGCATGTTACTCAAATTAAATAAAAATACTTCATCATTTTAATTGATACCATGATTTACATATTGTCTTTTTTACACATTGTGGACCCAATCCTGCAAAGATTTACACATGTTTAACTTTTCTCAGTGAGCAATCCCATTGACTTTAATGGGACTGGTCAGGATGCATAAAGTTCATAGACTCATAGATTCTAAGGTCAGAAGGGACCATTATGATCATCTAGTCTAACCTCCCGCATGATGCGGGCCACAAAAGCTGACCCACCCACTCATGGAAGAATTCTTTCCCTTGACTCAGCTGTTGAAGTCCCCAAATCATGATTTAAAGACTTCAAATCGCTGAGAATCCTCCAGCAAGCGACCCCTGCCCCATTCTGCGGAGGAAGGCGAAAAACCTCCAGGGCCTCTGCCAATCTACTCTGGAGGAAAATTCCTTTCCGACACCAAATATGGCGATCAGCTGAACCCCGAGCATGCGGGCAAGATTCTCTAGCCAGACCCTCTGTAGTTAATCTCTTGTGAAAGTCTTTGCACTGCAGGATGAGGGCCTTTGTGATGAGAGTTCTAAAGGCATTCATATCGGGGTAATTATCATCTGTATGCATTCTAGTATAGTTATATTTTAGCTTCTTTGCCCCCTAACCTCCAAAGTCTGGCTCCTGATCTTCACTTCAGGATTTGAAGCATCATTGAAGCAAATAATTTCAAGAAAACCTTTCATGTCAGCCATCTCAGTTCCTCTAGCTCAGTGGTTCCCAAACTGGGGTTTGCGAATCCCTGGGGGTTCACGAAATGTTACAGGGGGTTCTTGGGAAAAAATTCCCTAATGGCGGACAGAGCTGTCCCTAGGGACCCCAGGCAGCACAGGGCCAGCAGCCCGCAGCCCCGGGGACTTCCAAGAGCTAAGCAGATCAAAGCAAACATAGCTATCACACTGAGGAGATTTAAACTTCAAGACTCCTTATAAGAAATGGAAAGGGAGGTGATATTTTTTTGCTGTTTTTAAAATTAAAATAGGCTGCTAGTATTGTTTTTTAAATTGTTATGAAGAACAAGTTTAAGCTTTGTTGTAACATGCGTTGTTTGCCTGGACTGCTCAAGACCTGAATGTTGTGTAGGAGGAACTCTTTGAGTTGGCTTATTAAATACCTTCATGCTGTTTCACATCTGATACTCCTTGATGAAACCTAGGAGCTTTGTCTTATAAGAGGCTTAATCAAAGTGATACAAGCTACAAAAGTGAGATCTTGGAAGAGTGTTACTGTTTTCATAATGTAATAAAATACTGTAATGATAAATAATAAATAGTGTGTAATAAGCATGTCATAAAAACAAATTTTATACTTCCAAGATCACTGCTTTTATACTTTATCTTCAGGTAAGGGAGAAAATCCCTGGAAATATTCATTTTTAGGAGGGGGTTCATGAGACTTGACATTTTAGTGAAAGGGGTTCACGGGTTGTTAAAGTTTGGGAACCACTACTCTAGCTTATTCTGGTGATGTTGTGAGGTGAAAATGGAGAAGCATGAAAGACCAGTTGATAATGCCAGGGTTATAACTACTGGCATATTTTTACCCTGGGTGAGGGAGGGGCGGAATCTGTGGATAGTTCATCTTTTTCTCTTATCCATCATGTTGTGCATTTAAGCACACACAATTCAGTGCTGGCAACCAGGACACATTAGTGTCTCTTTGTTATACTTTCTGTAACAAAGGAACTATTCCTATGTGAGTCTGAAACCACATTTAGGAAAATGGAAGGGTTAAAGCATCTGAAAAAAAAATAACCAAGATATCAGTAAAACTAATTTGGCATGTAAGAGATCTGTGTTGGGCTGCCAAGATCTCCAGCACCCAGGAAATGTTCAACATGTTATCTTAGCAATTTACACTTTTTCTAATGTGATTTCACTTTATCTATGTCGAGCAAGTTCCTGCTGTTCACTTTATAGTTTTGTTTTACATAGCAATAATTTGCCTTCATATCTTTTATTCATTTTAAGTATACAAAATTTGTCAAAAACTGATTACCATATAAATTCTGGAAAACACTGCATGTGATATTAAAAGTCAGAAAAAATATAGGTTATTATAAAGAAACATAGGCGTCTGCTTTGGTAGTAGATGTGGCAGTATTTGTATTTTACAAAGTTACTGTTACTTCAAAATTACAAAGAATGCATCTGTGAAACAGCAATATTCACCCATATCTTAATGTAATATTCTCCCATTTCATTCTAGCCCAGCATGTGACATATGCCTTCTTCAGTCACCACAATAAAGTTGCTCTGCAGTCCAAAGCCATCCTTCCTGCTGACAGATGGTCCTACCAAGCCCCGACCCTTTGCAAATTGGAAAGATTTGACCTACAGTGTGAATGTAAAGAATGCAGATGTGACCATAATAAATAGTAGATTTACATTAGCAGCACAAATTATTTTATGGAATACAGAACACTACACCATACTAAATTTGATTTACTGTTCAGGTACACATTTCAGTCTTTACTGAAAGAAACTCTAAACTATTATTTATGCAAAGCCTTAAACTTACAGGAATTGATATAAATTTGGGTCCTAATTAAAAATGCTTGAGACTGGATCTGATTCCTTAGTTAGACGATGCAATGTTTTTAATACAAAGCTTGATATGTAGTATGAGCTAAAAAATATTGTTTTACCCAAATCTCATTGCAAGAATTTTTGTGAATGTCATTCTATCTCAAACTTTTGCCTTCCATAGAAGCACACTCTGCCTTATATATTATATTTTGAGAATGTCAACCAACCAGTTTCCGTAATTATCCAAGATAATTATAGTGTTACAGAATTTCAGATAAAAGACTTTGCTTACACCAATGTAAATCAGGAATAACTCAGTTGAAGTCAGTGGAATAACAGCAATGTGAATCTAGTGTGAGATCAGAATGAGACCTCATCACTTTAAATTAGCAGTATATGCAGGGCCGGCTCCAGGCACCAGCTTGCCAAGCAGGTGCTTGGGGCGGCCACTCTGGAGAGGGGCAGCACGTCCAGCTATTCAGCTCGGAGCGAAGGACCTCCTGCTGAATTGCCGCTGCAGATCACGATCACGGCTTTTTGTTTGTTTTTTTTGCCGCTTGGGGCGGCAAAAACCCTGGAGCCGGCCCTGAGTATATGTCAACGGTCACCTCTACCTTTTCTTCATGCAAACATTAGTACATTCTGGTCCCCAATCAATCTCTCAGACCTTCCTCTTTTCTCTTACTGAAGGAAGTCATCCGACCAATTATGGCAAAATCAGCATGAAACAGTCAGTGTTTTGCTTCAGCTTCATGCTTTAACCACCATTCCAGAGGATATGCGTCCATGCTGATGATGGGTTCTGCTCGGTAACGATCCAAAGCAGTACAGACCGACGCATGTTCATTTTCATCATCTGAGTCAGATGCCACTAGTGGAAGGTTGATTTTCTTTTTTGATGATTCGGGTTCTGAAGTATCCACATCAGAAAGTTCTGCTCTTTTAAGACTTCTGAAAGCATGCCCCACATACCATCCCGATCAGATTTTGGAAGGCACTTCAGAGTCTTAAATCTTGGGCTGAGTGCCGTAGTTATCTTTAGAAATCTCACATTTTGGTACTTTTTTTCATTTTGTTAAATCTGCAGTGAAAGTGTTCTTAAAATGAACAACATACCAGGTCATCATGGAAGACTGCTATAACATGAAATATATGGCAGAATGCTGGTAAAACAAAGAGCAGGAGATATTCAATTCTCCTCAAAGGAGTTCAGTCACAAATTTAATTAACGCATATTTTTAATGAGCGTCATCAGCATGGAAGCATGTCCTCTGGAATGGTGGTTGAAGCATGAAGGGACATATGAATCTTTAGCACATCTGGCACACAAATATCTTGCAAGAGTGCCATGCGAATGCCTGTTCTCACTTTCAGGTGACATTGTAAATAGGAAGCGGGCAGCAGTATCTCCTGTAAATGTAAACAAACTTGTTCGTCTGATCAATTGACTAAACAAGAAGTAGGACTGAGTGGATTTGTAAGCTCTAAAATTTTACATTGTTTTGTGTTTGAGTGCAGTTATATAATTGTAGTGGGGATGCTGCCCCGCTCATGCAGAACACGGGTAAAAGCAGCCCTGGAGAGGACTGCAGCTGTGAAAGGCTAGGCTGATTGGGGAAGCTGTAGTGGGGGTGCTGCCCCGCTCAATGAGGGCCCAGCTGGCCCTTATAAGAGGGCTGGGGGTGAGGAGCTGAAAAAGAGAGTCTCTCTCTCTTGCTTTAAAGAGAGAAAGACCAGGCTGCCTGGGTGCTAAGAAAGGTATCTGATGGGGAGCAGGGCTGGGGAATGGCAGAGGGAGTTGGGGAGCTCCAGTTAGTAAAACCCCAGGCTGCAGGCCTTGAAAAGGGCCAGAGATAGGCAGAGGCAGCTGGTCCAACCCCTTTGCTGATGATGAGTGGTTTACAGACTACAGTCTGCCCCAGGGAGCAGGGGATAGATAGTGACTGGCAGTAGCCACTGAGGCAAGGTGGGGATAGAGGGTTGGAGGTTCCCCTGGGTGGAGAGACCCAGATTGTGGGTTACTGCTGGGGCAGAACCCTGATGTAGAGGGGCACCAGGGTCTGGGAGGGACATGGGGGCCCAGCGACAGGCGAGACAGTGGCCAGCAGAAGGTGCTCTGGGCTGGAAGAGCTAATTCTCAGGATGACCAGCAGGAGGCGCCACACCAGTGAGTTGTTGCCCCATGACATAATAAAAAAAAATCTATATTTGTAAGTTGCACTTTCATGATGAAGAGATTGCACTACAGTATGTGTATGAGGTGAACTGAAAAATACTGTTTCTTTTGTTTATCATTTTTACAGTGCAAATATTTGTAATAAAAATAATATAAAGTGTGTACTGTACACTTTGTATTCTGTGTTGTAATTCAAATCAATATATTTGAAAATATAGAAAACCATCCAAAATATTTAATAAATTTCAATTGGTATTTTATTGTTTAACAGTGCAATTAAAACTGTGATTAATCACGATTAATTTTTTTAATCACAATTAATTTTTTGAGTTAATTGCGTGAGTTAACTGCGATTAATCGGCAGTGCTACTTAAAATGTAAAATATGATAAGTTGCTGTGACACAGGGCCAGAAAGGATTAAGCAAGTTGCAGACTAAAGGACTCAAATTCATCCTTTAAAGACATATTAGAGAACTGTATAAATGGTAATTAGGGCTGTTCCTTATAAATAGCTAACAAAGCCATGTTAAATAGACTAGAGCTTTGAAATGCAAATCTGTATTGTTAGATAATTAGAAGTAATATTAATTGTATGTGTTTACTTATATCTTGTTAGATGTTAACCATGTAAACAGACGGTTCCTGTCTGTTACTATATCTATTGATTTAGAGTTCAAAATGGAATATTAACAATTTAGATGAAACTTGGGTGTAATAATGTCATTGTCTATATTTCTCTTTTTAAATTTGTAGTAAACTGCCTATGAACTGCTTGATGGATAATTACCTTATGCTGATTAATTCAACTAGTTACCTGTGTATAAATAGGAAATAGGTAATTCTATTAAAAAGCCACTATTCTTCACCCAAGGAATATCTCTGTCAAGAGACTATCATAGCCTGCCAGAAAACTATAAAAAGGACTTTTGGGCCCTAATCCTTTTTTTCTCAGATCTGCTTAAGCTTCATCAGGGGAAGTTTGAGTTGCAAGACTGAGGTCTCCAGTCCCATCTGGACCACCCTGACATTGGACAGTAACCTATGGACTAATTCTTGAAAACACTTTTTGCAACTCTAAAGTTCATCATCTCTACTATGAAACTGACCTAAGAACTCTATTCATATCTGTATGTATAATGATCTTTTAACCAATACTCTCTTTTCTTTTTTAAATAAATCTTAATTTAGTTAAGAATTGGCTGAAAGCATGTATTTGGGTAAGATCTGAAATATTCATTAACCTGGTGGGTAATGTGTCAGATCCTTTGGGATTGGTAGAACATTTTTATATGATGAACAAGATTTTCAGCAATCCTCATCATATTTGACTTGGCTGTCTGGGTGGGAGCTCTAGGTTGCTTTAAGGGAACTGTATTTCTGGTTTCTGTAAGGTATTGTAGAAGCTATTTTGTTGCTGGCTTGGTGAATCTAAGTGTTAGAATAACCAATAGTCTGGGGTATTGTCTGTCCCATTCTTTGCAGTTTGCCCTAACAGAGCAATCTTGGCGTGGCCCCCCTAGGACCCTCGTCATAGTTGCATTCTCACAAGAGAGTGTAGACTCAGCAGGATAACCTACAGGTATTTATATTAAATAATAGAAGAAGAAATGCAGTCTTTGAGGTGAAATCTCACCACTTCTTATCCTGTTAGGTCTGGGACAGGGGAGAGTCCTTTCCAAATGGCTGGTCTGGGCATTGGTCACATTTAGGATTCTGCAGCTGCTTGTGTTGTGTTCAGTCAACTCTCTTGAGCACATGGTAACCTAATTTAGATATCCTTTGATTCCTATTGGAAATGTACTAATTGGCTCCTTAGTTTTCAGCTTTCTTAGTTTCTCTGCTTCTTCCATTGGTATAAAACAAATGTCTTTAATCCATTTTTTTTTATCTGAGGCTTTTTAAGTTTGATTCATTTCAAGGACTGTATTTCATTATTTGCCCCTAGTATCAATTGGAATTCCCTCTTTTGAGCAATTTCTCTTAATATCCCAGTTATACCCTGATTTTCAATATTTCTCCTTCCTTGTGCCAGACAATTCCTATTACTTCTAGAGTGCAACAATTATTTATAATGGAAACCTACAAAATCTTTATAGTCTTCTAATTTGGAGGACATACTCCATACATTCTTTGATTATACTAAGTATTTCACATTAGTTAGGACTTACAATAGAACAACAGACATTTTCTCTATATAGAAGGATATAGATCTGACTCACAAGTCAAATAAATTGCTAAGGACCTCAGGCCTTGGACCCTCATCCACAGGGCTCTTTGGATCTTGTAACCTGCTGACCAGTGAGCTGCTAACTGTTGTTCAGAATAGGAGCAGAACTTTGACAGAGGACTCCAATCCTGGCATATGACTGGCAGAATTGTGGGGGTCCTGATTTGTTCACAGCTTCCCTCTAAACCCAGCACAGGAACAGGAAGTTGTCTGTGCAACTAAGTTCTCCATTAATTGAACTGATTCCCCTGTGATACCTGCTCCTACTAATCTCCTGGTAACCCAATCCTGCCTGCCACCTGACTCCTGTTTTGCCCTTTAGCCTGTCTTGGACTCTGGTAACTTGATCTTGCCTGCTTCCTGACACCTTATTGTTGGTTTACCCTCTGGCCTGTCTTGGACACAGAACTCCTGGGATCAGACTCTGACCTGACTCCTACTCTGACCCCTATGTCTGACTGCCCAGGTCCCAATTATGTGCAAATTCTCATTTGGGGTAAAAAAACAGATTATTCGTGGTATATTTAATTTGCAAGTAAACTGTATAGTTTATAATTAGGGCTGAAAACAGGTGTCTTGGATTTCTTGGGGTAACAAATTGCCCAATTTGACCTTCAATTTTACAGGCTCTTTTCTAGTTTAATTTGCAGCTTGCCCACCCATCTCTTCTTGATCCACTCAATCTCCAAAGGGCCACTTTGCATAGGAAAGCAAGGTGATTCTTGTTTGGTAGCTTGAAGTTTTTTAGCTCAGTTGGAAGGAAGAGCCTTATACATATGCAAATATTGAAATATTCTTGCCTAGGTGATTAACAATACCCACACTTAGCCATTTTGGTATCTATAATTGGGTAGGGGAATGCCGAACATTGTCTAAAGAACCACAGATCAGCCAAAGTGTCTCACATGAAGTGAAACATTTGTTATTGTCTTCATAGAGGGATCCTATTTTGAGATAAACAGAGGTGGGAAAGGTTTTCTAATTTTTGTGAGCCAGAAGGAATCATTAGTTATTAATCATTCAAGGCATATCAGTCCCATATATATCTTACAAAGATCATCAATCCCCTACCAAAGCCCCAGAGTGAGCTATGAACCAGGGGAAAATAGATGTTCACCTGCCCAATCCAGTAGATGTGTTAGGAGGTTTCCTACAGGATTGGATCTCATTCAGAATCTCACTGCCAGAGGTAGTGGTGGTCGTTCTACTGCTGCCACCACCCACCTTAGCACTTTTAGCCCAGTGGCTAGAACTGTCACCTGGGATGTGAGAAACTCAGGTTCAATTTCCGCTCTTCCCCATGCCTCCAACACAGTAGTTCTTTAGGTAGGTTATCCATTTGGGAGATGGAAGACACAAGCACCCAAGATCTAGTCCCCCTTATTTAATTATTTATCCACAATGGAACAGCTTCAACAGGCTAAGACTGAGGGTAGCCAACCTCAGAACATTCCATAGCTTAGTGGTTAGAGAACTCTCTTGAGAGGTAGAAGACCCTTCTTAAAATAATTTTTCCCCTTCAGGAAAAAGGGGAACTCAGTCTGGGCCTTCTACATCCCATGTCATACTCAAACCACTGGGATAAAAATTATAAAGCAGATGTTACCACCGTCTCATCTTCGGGCCATTTTGTGTGGATTAAGGTATATATCTACCTCATTCTGAAAGAAATGCTTTAGGTGCTTAACACTCATATCTCCAGGAGACAGGATTTGTGGATTACTAAGGAGTGATAGGCCTAAATCCAGGCTGTAGGGAGGCACCTATCTCTGAGAGGGGCAGGGCTTAGGACACACCTCTCTGGCTGGCATCTCCCATTGGCTATTTTAGGTAGCTCCCCACCTAGTATGTTATTTGTGTGGATTGCATTCTAAATCACCTCTCTCTCCCCATAATTGTATAGGATTATGTGCCTAATTCAGAATCTAAAAGCTAGGTACTATGATGCTCAATGTTGTACACTTAAGTCACTTTGTGGATCTAGACCCTCCTGCTTCTACATTCAAGAGATGATTTAACAAATAAACAAAGGACCCAAGAAATAAAGTGGAGAAAATATCATATCTTAATATCTTTATTTTGTAGTTTGATATTTTTTCCACTTTATTTCACTGGGCAATTGTCACTGTCACTGTCATTAATATGATGTCAACATCAGCATAGGACTCAAATTGCCTCTCATTTTTCTGGGAAAATCATCACAGATGAGGCACAAATATTAACTATTCTTTAAGTGTTGTGAAACTATTGAGAAGTTTGAAATATACTGCACTGGAAGGGATCTAAAGCCTCATGCTTCAGGACATAAACTAGCTACTAATTAATGAGGGTTAGAAAGCAGCTTTCCCTCTGGGCTGGCTATTCCACAACTGATCACAGCAGGGTTTCTTTCACCTTGCTCTGAAGAATCTTGTGCTGTCCACTGTTGGACACAGGATACTGGACTGGATGGATCAGTGGTCTGGTTCAATATTGCAATCCTTGTGTTCCTAATAACACATTATTTTAAAAATTAGTGAGCCAACACCTACTCTTTAAAATTAAATAAATGACTCTCCTACTTTTCTCCCCACTTAAACTCCAGCCTGACTTTAGAAGCCAATATCCTCATAGGCTGTTAGAGATTATACAGTCTGAAAACCAAGATTGAAGTCTTAGTTTAAGAAGTTACAAGCAATGGTTTTTCTAATTGTAACTGAGACAGTGACCCCACTAAAAGAAGGTTGAAATTGAAGTGGGGAAGAAGAGCCAAACAGGCATTCACATAATGCAATTGTAAAGTTCAATATATCATGAAACAATAGAGTTAGAAAGAGTGGAAGTTCACAGCTTTCAAATAATGTTTAGCATTAAACTCAAACCCTCCATGTGGCCACAGGGGTCCAACCCTTACATATCCTGCAATTCTAATCCTGCAGACCACACACATAACTACAGGAAGCTGCAAGCTGGACACAAGTACAGGAAGCGGTAGCGTTACACAACTGTCTAATAGAAGGATATTTAATACAGTATCATTTATTTGCATTATGAAGTTATTAGAGCAGCACTATTGACACATTTGTATATTGCCATGGGAATTTTTTTTTTCATTATTCAGATTGTAACTTTTTTCCTCAACAAGTTTGTCAAGTATGGATGCTGTGATAAAAATGTCAATGAAATTGTGCTTTACAATGCCAAGTAGGCAGCCTTTTAATGTGAGTGAAGTTCACTGTTACTAATTGCAACCTTAATAAAACATGATTATGTACTGGTGGATTGAAATTTGCTTGTAATTGCTGGGGATGAAAAATGCCCTGACACAATTGATACAATTGTATATCTCTTGCCCAAGCAAAAGCGAAGTAAATTAAAACAAAAATTCTGCATGATTATGGTTATTTTAAATCTCCTAATTCAATATGGTGATTAGATTGGCCTTTGGCATGTTTTAGAAATTTTCTTTTCAATTAGATCAGCCCACTAATGAATGTTTAGGCAATAAGGATTCTAGGGCCTTGGTATGGCTAATATATATTAGTGACAGGTCTCTTTATACTACAGCACATCAAAAGTGTACATAATGAACTGACTACAGGAAAAATATCAAGCCCAAAAATGGAAGCCATTTAATCAGAATCTATCTGTGCATGTTCTCAAGTCAGAATGATCATTTCAAACAGCAGTAACTAAAGCAGCATGGATGATGGCAAGACCATCTTAATTAAATCCCAGAATAAAGAGAGGATTCAGATGAGAGAAGGCAGAATCCATCATTTTGGAACTTGATGGGGCCTAGAATTCAGAACTTTGAAGAGAAGTTCCTTTCAGGAAGTGGTATACTGCAGTTGTGAGATGGGATAGTGTCAGGCTTTAGGACCCTGTGTGGAGGTACATAGCTATTCTACTGATTCCCACTGGTAGCCGTTCCTTGCAGCTACCATTAACTCTAACTCTGCCAGACAACAGGCTGCATGCATCTCTGAGGAAAAGTTGTGTGAAAGGAAGGGACAGGAAATCTTGCAGCAGAAGCCAGCTCAAGAACAGGTAAGAGATGGTTTGAGTTGTGTTTTCTGCAAGTACAGTTTTACCTCTGGAATATGATATTTTGTGTTCCCGAGGAAGTGGGATAAAGGTAAACCCAGTAAAGAGGTGAATTGCATAAGAACCTATCATCTGGGTACATTACAGATTTCCTGCTTATACATGGCAAAATGCATTGATTACTCAGTAAGCTCAGGCCTAATTAAATGGTATGGGTTATCTGGCAAATTTTGTTCCTAAAATCTGAATCCACTATAATTTATACAAAGTAAATCAGACTAGATTAAGGTTCTGATACAAGGTTCTCTGAAGTCAACAGACTCCTAAACAGCCATGATCTCATCTTCCAGTTTTCTGTACTGTGTCCCCATTAAATACTGAGTCCAATTTCAAGTATTTGTCCTGATACTCAAAGCATTCAATGGGACTGGCCCTAGAGAGATGTTACATGGTCTCTTCATCTGCAATTATGACCTCCTGTAACAGCTAAATTCAACTGGGACAAAGGAGTAGTCAACTAAGCGATGGAAAGCTTGCAGAAACTGGCTCCACAGAGTAATTCACTCCTAGATGAGATAGATGACAACTCTCAGACCTAAATGTAAAACTTATGTCTTTAACTTGGCTTTCCCTCACGTTACTCTCACAACACTAGTAACAAAACACTCCACTTAAACTAACATTTCTTACTGGTGTAGAAGGAAGGAAGAGTTTATTCTTATATTTAAATTCATGAGAAGTGTTCATAAAGCATAATAGCGAGTATACAGATAGCTAGAGCAATAGTGTAGTTAATTATGTTGATAATGAAGTTATCATAATTAACAATCAATGTCAACAATACCTTGAAGCTCGATTGGCTCCATTTGGTTTGTAGCTTGCAAATTATCTTAGCAAGTGTAAAGGCAAGAGATTTGGGTCTCATTTTCAAAGGAGTCAGACACCTAAGTCTCTTCATGCTTTTTAAAAAAGGAAAGCTTAAATGATACCAGCCTGCAGAAACATACTCTGGCCCCCACCAAGTGTGCATAGGTTCCAGTTTTAGGCTCCACTGAGATCCACAAACTCCTTTTCAGCACTGTAGGTGATGAGTAAGTTTAGGTGTCTGTTTCTGCCTCTGGGAATGCACATTGCTGCCTCACTCTAGGTATCTGGATGCCTATCTCACACCTAAGACATAGAGCAATCCACAAACTGAGGGAAGATAGGAGTTCACTCATCATCCCATGTGCAGGATATAATCCTGCACTGGCTCCCTCCTGGATCAGGTCCCATTAAAAATCCAGCCAGAGGGGGTGCCCATCTCATCCACCTGGGAGTTAGAGCACTCCAGGCCCACTGACGGCGGGGGGGGGGAGGGGAGGAAAGAGGGCAATTGTCCAAGGGCTTGGGTGATTTAAAAGGCCCCAGGGGCCGCTGGCAGCACAGCGGGGCTAAGGCAGGCTTCCTGCCCACCCTCGCTCTGCACCGTTCCTGGAAGTGGCTGGCATGTCCCTGCGGGAACTGCGGCCAATGGGAGCTGCGGAGGTGGTGCCTGCGGGCAGTGGCGCACGGAGACCCACTGGGCCCTCCGCCTAAGAGCTGTTGCCAGAAGGGTGTGTCGGTCGCTTTCAAGAGCCACCCGAGGTAAGCGCTGACCCTCTCCTGCACCCCAGCCTCCTGCCCCAGCCTAGAGCCCGCACTTCGCACCCAAACTCCCTCCCAAAGCCTGAGCCCCTCACATCCTCATGCACCCAACTCCTTTCCAGAGCTGCACCCCCTCCCTCACCCCAACCCCCTGCCCCAGCCTGGTGAAAGTGAGTGAGGGTGGAGGAGAATGAGCATTGATGGAGTGAGCAGGGGGTGGGGCCTTGTAGAAGGGGCAGGACAAAGGTGTAGACTCAGGGAAGGGGCAGGGCAAGGTTATTTGGGTTTGTGTGATTAGACAGTTGGCAACCCTACCAGGCGGGCATGTGGAAGTCCTAGCTGTGCCGGCAGCTTGCTGGGCACCAGCTAGTGCAGCCAGCAGCTCTGTGGGCACCAGTCAGCACAGGTGCAGAACCACCAAATGTCAGGCACACTGCGTCCGCGGCTTGTGCATGCGTGCGGGCCCATTGACTGTTCTGCTCTGGCACCTGAAATTGCTGTCAACGGGCTTGGAGCACCCAACTGGGATGTGGGAGATCTAGGTTCAATTCCCTCCTCAGCCTGATGGAAAGAAAACACTTGCACAGAGGTCTCCTACCTCTCAGAGTGCACCAGGCTAAAAAATTATAAGATGGAGTGAGGTAGGCACTAACTCATTCCTACAAAAAAAGAGAAAATTACTTAGGTGCTTAAGCTGCCTTATTCCAGGAGACAGATTCCTATTTATGAATTGCTAAGCAGAGAGACAGACACTTCCCTTCAGCTCACACTTTGTGGTCCTATCTTCTAGAGAGGGGGGCGTAGGACACATTTCTCTCACCAGCATCTCCAGCATAGGTGACTGTCTCTGCCCATTGATTGTATAGGGATCCTAGGTGCCTAAATTCAGGCTTTGTGGATCACGTGTTCCTATGATTATTTTTTTTAAGGTGCCTAAAAGTTAGGTACAGTGACGCTGAGCATTGCAATGCCTCAATGCCTTTGTGGATCCTGGTCTGTCTCACCAGAGCACCCCCAACCAGCCCCTATTGACACAATTGCTTCCCTAAGAAGAGGGAAACATGGAATGTGGCTCACATTCTGTTTAATTCAATTGGTTTCATTCAATAATCTCCTCTTGAAAAAGAAAATAAGAGGGAGTCATAGTAATGGCAGCATTGCCAACTGATGTGAAACTTAATATTGCTAGAAAATAGCTTTTCTTAAGGAAAACATTTGAATATCATTAAACGTCATGAGAAACTGACCAAGAAATACAGATAACCTAGGTCTTTTCACTAAATATTACAGTAGGTGAAAAATTAAATTACTTATGTCCAATATTCAGGGTATCATAAAAAACATGTGAAAGTCAATGACAGCAGCAATAAATGAAAATGGATGTCAAGCACTAATCAGGTTGTTTTTTTCAGTCCTCAGCTGACAACTGTTAGATCCACATGAATGTGATTAAAAAATGCTATCCAAATCTACCCAAGACATTTTGATAGGTACAGTTGGAGTAGAATCCAAAAAGTGCTTCTAATACATTGCCACATAGGCTCCACTGATTTAGAAACTTATTGATTATAGCTTATGAGACCCTGTCTGAAAACAGAAAATATTTTGATTTATATTTCAATCCCGCCAAGGTTAAGAGGTCTTCAGAACTGGGATTCTGAGTAAGATTCATTTCTAAGTATCAGAGGGGTAGCCGTGTTAGTCTGGATCTATAAAAAGTGACAAAGAGCCCTGTGGCAACTTATAGACTAACAGACATATTAGAACATAAGCTTTCGTGGGTGAATACTGAGTGGAGCATACTACCATAGTAATTAATTGGCTGGTTACACACCAAGCCTACATTGGCATACCTATGTCTGACAGAGTGGGTATTTACCCATGAAAGCTTATGCTCCAATATGTCTGTTAGTCTATAAGGCCTTGTCTACACTACGAGAGTAGTTCGATTTTACTTAAATCGAATTTTTGGAATCGATATTGCAAAGTCGAACGTGTGTGTCCACACTAAGGACAGTAATTCGACTTTGTGAGTCCACACTAACGGGGAAAGCGTCGACATTGGAAGTGGTGCACTGTGGTCAGCTATCCCACAGTTCCCAGAGTCCCCGCTGCCCATTGGAATTCTGGGTGGAGCCGCAAATGCCTTCTGGGTAAAAAAAAGGTGTCCAGGGTGCTTTTGGGTAACTGTCGTCATCCGTCCATCACTCCCGCCCTCCCTCCCTGAAAGCGCCGGCGGGAAATCAGTTCGCGCACTTTTCTAGTCAGTGACAGCGCGGACGCCACAGCACTGCGAGCATGGAGCCTGCTGCAACCATCACTGCAGTTGTGGCCGCTCTCAACGCCTCGCAACTTATCATACACCTTTCCCTGAGGCAGATGCAGAAAAGTCAGGCGAGGAGGCTACGTCAACGCGGTGATGGCCTGAAGTCTGAGAGTAGCACAGACCTCTCAGAAAGCAGGGGACCCAGCGCCGAGAACATCACGGTGGCAATGGGTCATGTTGATGCCGTCGAAAGGAGATTCTGGGCACGGGAAACAAGCACTGAGTGGTGGGACCGCATAGTGCTGCAGGTCTGGGATGAATCCCAGTGGCTGCGAAACTTTCGCATGCGGAAGGGAACTTTCCTGGAACTTTGTGAGTTGCTGTCCCCTGCCCTGAAGCGCAATGACACCCGGATGCGAGCAGCCCTGACTGTCCAGAAGCGAGTGGCCATAGCCCTGTGGAAGCTTGCAACGCCAGACAGCTACCGGTCAGTCGCGAACCAGTTTGGGGTGGGCAAATCTACCGTGGGGGTTGTTGTGATGCAAGTAGCCAAGCAATCGTTGATGTACTGCTGCCAAAGGTAGTCACCCTGGGAAACGTGGAGGCGATCATAGATGGCTTCGCAGCGATGGGATTCCCAAACTGCGGTGGGGCCATAGATGGAACTCACATCCCTATCCTGGCACCGGAACACCAGGCCAGCCAGTACATTAACAGAAAGGGCTACTTTTCCATGGTGCTGCAAGCACTGGTGGACCACAGGGGACGTTTTACCAACATCTATGTGGGATGGCCGGGCAAGGTTCATGACGCTCGTGTTTTCAGGAACTCTGGTCTGTTTAGACGGCTGCAGCAAGGTATTTACTTCCCGGACCACAAAATAACTCTTGGGGATGTGGAGATGCCTATAGTCATCCTCGGGGACCCAGCCTACCCGCTAATGCCCTGGCTCATGAAGCCCTATACTGGCGCCCTGGACACTGAAAAAGAACTCTTCAACTACCGGCTGAGCAAGTGCAGAATGGTGGTGGAGTGTGCTTTTGGCCGTCTCAAGGGGAGATGGAGAAGCTTACTGACTCGCTGTGATCTCAGCGAAACCAATATCCCCATTGTTATTGCAGCTTGCTGTGTGCTCCACAATCTCTGTGAGAGCAAGGGGGAGACCTTTATGGCGGGGTGGGAGGTTGAGGAAAATAGCCTGGCTGCTGATTACTCACAGCCAGACAGCCGGGCGATTAGAAGAGACCAGCGGGAAGCGCTGTGCATCCGGGAGGCTTTGAAAGCAAAGTTCCTGAGTGAGCAGGGTAACCTGTGACTTTAAAGTTTGTGTATTGAGAAGCTAAACCTGCCCCCATTTCTTTGCCCAGTTAATGTTGACTATCCTATCCAGTTACATACCCCCTTCACCCCACTTCCAACACACGTTTCAAAATAAAAATAGTTCTACTTTGTTAAAGCACACCGTTTTCTTTAATACTGTATTCGCGGGAATTTTTTAAAACTGGGACGCAGACTGTGGTGCGGAGCGGGTGTACTGTAGTGGCGCGAATGCAGCTTCTAAACTCAAGGATTGACAGGCTCCGCTGCGGTGGGATGGTTGTTTCAACGGAGCCTGTCACCCCTCCTGATAGGGACTGTGTGTATGGGGGGGTCTATGTGACTTTGTGGCAGGGGGAGGACGGTTACAGATCCCCTGCTGTGTGGCTCTGTGATCCTGCCTAAGGACCGCCGCTTAAGATCTGTAACTGCCCTCCCCTGCCACAAAGTCACAGAGCAACCCACCCCCCACCACATAACATGAAAACAACCTCCCAGACTAACCAGGGTAACTAGTCACTGCATCACTGCACTATGTATGTGCCCTGCTGCTGTGCCTGCCCCCGACTATATACCCTGCCAAAGGTGACTGTCCTGTCGAATTACCAACCCCCTATCCCCCCCTCCTGCAAAAGAACATGATGGAAACAGTAGTTAACAGAAACGTATTTTTTATTATCAACCAAACATGGAACTGGGAAAGTGAAACTTGGACAGGGGCTTGTGTCAGGCGGGAAGGAAAGAACTTGTCAAATTTTGGGGAATGAGAGCCTTCTGCTGCTCGAGCTCTCTGCAGGGGTGGAGTGAGAGTTAGCAGGGACTCTGCCGCCTCTCCTTCTGTGCACTTTGGGTGAGGGGAGTATGGGACTTGGTGGCGGGGGAGGGCGGTTAGAGATGGACTGCAGCGGGGCTCTGTCCTCCTGCCTCCGTTCCTGCAGAACATCCACAAGGCGCCGGAGCGTGTCCGTTTGCTCCCTCATTAGTCCAAGCAGGGTTTGAGTCGCCTGCTGGTCTTCCTGACGCCACCTCTCCTCCCGATCCATGTTGGCTTGGTGCATTCGGGTCAAGTTCTCCCGCCACTGGGTCTGCTGTGCTGCCTGGGCTCTGGAGCAGGCTATAAGCTCCGAGAACATGTCCTCCCGTGTCCTCTTCTTCTTATGCCTAATCCGCGCTAGCCTCTGGGAGTGTGATGACAGGCTAGGTTGTGAGACAGTCGCAGATGGGGCTGTGGGAATGGGAAAAAGGGAGTGAATTCCTCAGAAAGATAAATGTAGTTGTGAACAAAGAACATAGTCTTTCTCTGTTAACAAGACCATGCACAGCACCTCTCACATGCGCACTCAGCACAAGGTCGAATTCTCGGCCTTCGCATTCAGTGCCTGGGGTCTTCTACAGCACATTTGAGAAGCCTCTCAGGAGAACGGAATTTCTGTTGCAGGCAGACATGGTAAGCCGTAGACTTGTGGCAGCTTAAAACTTTAATATTAGCTATGGCCTCATTTCACATTGAAATCAATGTCGGTCCCTGCTGCCAGCAATTCGGCAAGCAGGAAGTCTGCTCCTGTCCCACACCCTCGCGGCTGTCCCCGGGAACGATCCCTTTCGGCTGCCCCTCTCCCGCCTCCACCGCGTGGCTGCAAACCAGCGGTTACAGTTCTGTAAAGGAACGGCAAAGCAGTCCCAACACTAACATTCCCCTACCTCATTCAAAGCAGGTCATCATGAGCGACATCACCCTCATGAGGATCTCTGACAGCGAGAAAGAGAGAATGCTCCGGGAAAGCCTGCAAAGACCAGGGCCGTATGCCGCCATGCTGTGCAGAGCAATGATTCCAGAGTACTTGATAGTCTCGTGGCGTGGCAACGTGTCCTACTACGGAGGACCCAATAAGGCCGCTCTCCCCAAGAACCTAATGCAGCGGATTTCCAATTACCTCCAGGAGAGCTTCCTCGAGATGTCACAGGAGGATTTCTGCTCCATCCCCGGACATATAGACCGCATTTTACTGTAGCTGCTGTAGCAGTGACTAACCAGTAGAGCGGCTTGGGCAGGACAATCATGCAAAACCGGACATTGCTAGATTTTTTTTCAATAGTTGCACTGCCCATGACTGAATCGTTAAGCTAATCAAACTAATCATGAGAAACCCATTTTTTAAATTGTTAATATTCCTGTTCTGTTACAAATAAATGTTTAGATTTTTACAACACTTACTGGCTGATCCTTCCCCAGATTCTGTGTCCGGGGTAACGGCTGGGGAGGGTTGGTAGGGGATCTCTGTAAGGGTGATGAAGAGATCCTGACTGTCGGGGAAATCAGCGTTGTGAGCGCTGTCGACTGCCTCGTCCTCCTCATCTCCTTCCTCATCTTCCCCGTCCGCTAACATGTCCGAGGATCCAGCCGTGGACACTATCCCATCCTCAGAGTCCACGGTCACTGGTGGGGTAGTGGTGGCGGCCGCACCGAGGATGGAATGCAGTGCCTCGTAGAAACGGGATGTCTGGGGATGGGATCCGGAGCGTCCGTTTGCCTCTTTGGTCTTCTGGTAGCCTTGTCTCAGCTCCTTGATTTTCACGCGGCACTGCGTTACATCCCGGCTGTATCCTCTCTCTGCCATGTCTTTAGAGATCTTCTCGTAGATCTTTGCATTCCGTCTTTTGGATCGCAGCTCGGAAAGCACGGACTCATCGCCCCACACAGCGATGAGATCCAAGACTTCCCGATCAGTCCATGCTGGGGCCCTCTTTCTATTCTGAGATTGCACGGCCATCACTGCTGGAGAGCTCTGCATCGTTGCCAGTGCTGCTGAGCTCGCCACGATGTCCAGACAGGAAATGAGATTCAAACTGGCCAGACAGGAAAAGGAATTCAAATTCAAATTTTCCCGGGGCTTTTCCTGTGTGGCAGTTCAGAGCATCCGAGCTCGTACTGCTGTCCAGAGCGTCAACAGAGTGGTGCACTGTGGGATAGCTCCCGGAGCTATTAGCGTCGATTTCCATCCACACCTAGCGTAATTCGACATGGCCATGTCGAATTTAGCGCTACTCCCCTCGTCGGGGAGGAGTACAGAAGTCGAATTAAAGAGACCTCTATGTCGAACTAAATACCTTCGCGGTGTGGACGGGTGCAGGGTTAATTCGATGTAATGGCGCTAACTTCGACATAAACGCCTAGTGTAGACCAGGCCTAAGATGCCACAGGACTCTTTATCCATTTCTAAGTTTTCCATCACCATTCATGAAAAATTTTACATATTTCTTCCTCAGCCAAGCTGTTTTGAAACACACAGATTAAGAATTAATATCCCTAACTTTTCGGGGTTGTTTTAAAATTAAATTAAATGAAAGACCAGAATTGCAAGATGAGCAATGTAAATTAAAATAGCTCTCCAATAAAAAAAAAGAAAATTCCTACAGCCAATGTATACTTTGAAAAGTCTAAATCAGCTGAAGAGAGTGAACTGCTTTTCCTATGCTAAACAAATGGCTTCGTCCAAACTTGTTTTTCTCCCCCTCTCTGTGTAACGCTTCTGGCCCTGTAGGGCCAATAGGACACTATTATTTTAATGTAGCCTTAGTAAAATGTAGGGCTTGATCTACACTTAAAACTTATACTGACATAGCGATGTCAGTCAGGAGTGTGAACAAAACCAAGACCTGACTGACATAGCTGTGCCAACAAAATGCCCAGTGTAGGGACAACTATACTAACAGAAGAGTGCTTCTGTCGAGGTAGCTAATGTCATTCAGGGAATTGGTGTTCCTATACCAGCAGAAAAACCGTCTGTTGGAATACACTATATCTACACTTTAGGGCTATGGTGGCATAGGTATGCTAACGTAGGCTTGGTGTGTAGCCAGCCAATTAACTACTATGGTAGCATGCTCCACTCAGTGCTTTACTTGGATAGTATTCAGAAACCATTGAAAGGAATCTGGCAGACTGCTCTCCAAGGAACATCCATGATGCAGGAACTGCTTCTGGCAGTTCAGTAAGTCACAATCTTCTGTGTGATTTAGTATAGGACCCATGACACAAGTTGTTGGGGGCACAGCACTTGTGGAGGTGCTATCCTTTGGCTAAGTCATTAAACCAAAATCTTAGAGCATCTATCATCAATAAAGATCCCATTTCACATTCTTCTCTCCCTTTTTTCTCCCCCCCTTCCTGCCCACACCCCAAGAATATGCGTTAGCCACATTCCAATTTGTGTCACTATATTCTGCATACCTGCGTTTATTTATATCTCCCTCTAAAATTTTAAGTGGATATGACTTCTTTATTTCTTTCCCTATTTAGTGATGATGGTGGACTGCACAAGCAGCAGTAATAATAATAATTAATATTATAATTTCTGTTAAGAACTTTGGGAAGATTCAAGATGGAACATATGAATGTAAGGTGATATTATCACTGTGTATTAGGATGAAGAGGTTTGAGGTGGCTGTGGTATTTCAGCAGATAACTGAGACGTAATTTTATATTGCTTTGATAATTTACATTTATGTTAGGCCTCCTCCCAAAAGCAGGGTTATTTGGAAAGGTGTTTTTTGTTTTGTTTGTTTTTTTTTTTTTTTTAATCCATAGTTGTTTGTCTCTGTGTTACAATTCTTTTTCTGATGCCTCTTGGGGCAGTGTAACTATTTGTCATCTGTTGCTGAGGTCTTGGCTCCAATGGCTCAGTCCATCCCTAAACAATCAGGGATGCAGACAACTAAATCTGCCACTTGAAGATAGCATTAATCAGTTATTTATTGGTAATCACTAAAAAGCCTTAGTTAATTGAATTTTTTGTCGTCTAAAATAATTCTAAATCTGATGGATTTAAGGTATAAGCATGAAGTCCTTGCATGCACCAGACGCTCGACAGAAATATTCTTGGATCCGAGCTCTGAGCATGCACAAACCATAAGAGTGGGCTCACTATTTGATATGGGGTATAAATATCATGGGTGATATCTGGCTTCATTAAAATTAATGGGAGTCTTGTCATTGATTTAAAAAGGATCAGGATTAAACCCCAGAAGTACATATGTAGGATATCAGTGCCTAAATTAATAAGACTGTTTTAAGACACTAGCACTCTTTTGTTTATATTAAAATATTGAGAAGCAATAAACTATACAATGGAATAATGTCCATTAGGTGCGGTGGTGGGGGTAAATCCCAGACATTGGATAATTCTGGATGAATAATTGCAGAATGAACCTTTGTCTTGGCTGATGGTTTTTTTAGTTAAGCCTTGCATGCTAATCAGAGCTGTGATTTTTAATTACAAATTAGCTTTCAAGGCATAAGCATATCTGCATATGTAACAACAAATATGACCCTCATTTAAAATACATGGTAAATGAACTGGTCTCTTAATGCAAAAATATTTCATCCTGGCACTCAATTATTTTAGGGCCATTATAATTACCTACTATATAGTTTGGTGCATGCAGTATTATTTTAAGACAAATTCTTACAGGGAAGGAGTAGTATAGCTCTGTAGTTGGATTTAGATAGGTGACCTTAGAAAGTTAAGATGAGGATATGCTTTAACCAAAAGTTATAGATTTACCAAAGGAATTACATAATGCAAAAAAAAAAAAAGGAAAAGTATTTTTTTAAATGCCACATGCTTCAAGTACTGTGTCCTGAAAACACAGAATGCCAAATTGTACTGAAGGTTTATGAAATGTATGTTGAATAGGGTAGTGAAAGAATAATACAGCATGATTTTTAAAATGAATACAAATCCTAGGGGTAAAATTTCAAGGGATTAAGTGGGGTTTTAACTTGAAACTTCCTCCCTCCCTGATTTTAATGAAAATATAAAAATTTGTATCTCCTAACAACACTGGATATTTATATTTTAATCCTTACTATTTAAGATTAAGAATAGAATAAAATAAATTGCTTTGTCGCACAGAATGCTGAGAAATCAAAACTGTTGGTTAGAATGACAAATGATAATTAATGTTAAAAAGAACAGCAGTTATCAATGTGTCTGTTTTTGGGAACTATTTTTCATTTAAAATGTATCCTGTTCACTGAGGATTTGTACACATGCTGTATTAAATTATCATGTGACTTTACATAATAAAATTTCTAAAAAATAAACCTTTTGAATATTTCTTTTTCCAATTTCCAAAACTCACTATAAGCAGTGAGCCAAATGTAGGCTGATATATGCTTGCCACTTGTGGCATTATTTTTATCTTTATCTCTGTAATATAGCTTGAATATTGTGGCTTATTACCAGAGCTGGGTGACATTTTTTGAGCAAATAGTAAATTAGCCAAAAAATGCATTTTGGAGGGCACCAAAACTATTAATGAATTTGGGTACAAGCCTCAGCTGAAAAAAAAAACAAAGACAACATTTTCAAAATGTTAGTGTTTCATTTTGATATATTTGAAAAAAATCAACATTTTATTTGGAATTGACATTTTTGAAATGTCCCCTTCAAATTGCCCCAAATGGGTTTTTTGTTTTGTTTTGCTTTTTTCTTGACAAAATGATTTGGTTAATAGACCAAATTGAAAAATCAGCCATTTGCTCAGCATTACTTACTGCCTTTCTTACTAGAAACATAAAGACTGCAGATAAATAAAAAATTACAAAATGGTCAGGAGTCAGCACAGATGATTAGGTATTAGAGAGATAATGAGGCTTATACTTATAAGTTTGGATCCTTAACTGTGATGTGCGTCTACTCTCTGAACTTTGCCCCAACATTTTAAGGGGAGATTGAAGGGTAATGTCACATTAGCTGAGGAGTCCCTTTTTGAGGAAGCTTTAAGTCCCATTTGTGCCTATGTATAGTAGTTGTTGTTGGTTGTTAGTGATATTATGGTATTACCTAGAGACACCAATAGAGTTTAGGGTCCTAGTATGTTAATAAGGGACAATTTGTGCCCCAGTGACATACAGTCTAAATAGACCAAACCAACAAAGGGTGGGAGAGAGGAAAGATTATCTCCAGCTTACAGATGGGGAACTGAAGCAGGACTCCGGAACCTGCTGACAATATATGGGCTGATCCTACAACCCTTACTCTTGCAGTCAGCGGGAAGTTGTGACTGAAAGACAAGGGCTGAAAAAACTGAAGGGTCTGATTGCACTCCCACTGACTACTGAGGGTGTAGGAGTGAATCTATAATATCAAAAGGGCCCTATTGTGCCTTTGACGTGCATTGGAAATTGCATACGAATATTTTAGGATGGAACTGGGCCTGTAATCTACTGCCAAATACTCTTTTAGTCTGATCAGACTTATACACATACACTTTTTAAAAAGGAGCATCTGTCCCTTACTCTAGGTGTTCCTGAGGAACTTTTAAATATATAGTTATGAAACAGATCATATCCTGCCTTGTTTCCCCCCACATACTACCACTGAGATTGCAGTAACTAAATGTTCAACCCAGCTGGGCTTCCATACCCCCAGTGCCTGGCTGTGTTGCTCCAGCCTCTTGGCCACTGTAAGGTGGTCACCAAAGGAGAAAGATTAATTGCTGGTGCTGGGTGATCTCCAGGGCAAGGAACAAAGGCCTCTTTAAATCCAAATATACCACTTATAAACTCACACAGGGGGAGAACTTTCTGACAAATTAGCCCCACCCTTCACTAGGCACACTCCTCCTAATGTGAAAGATTTAATAACCTCTTACCATACTCCACAGTTTGTGCACCCTCCCAGATGTGGTTCTCCCAGGTTAAGCCCTCTAGGAAGACCCCAGCCCATACCTCATCAGACTTCCTCTGAATATATAACATTCTATAGTGAATATATGTATCATTTTTCAGGTTCATAAACAGTGCTGTCTTCATTTTCTAACAGGAATCAGCATATTTTAATATTAAACACACATTTCTGAGTTAAATAATTTCCCTGTATATTTAAGCTCATTAGGATTTATCAGCCTCTTGAATCCATTAATTTAATGTTACTGCAGGCAATACCACTCACACTATTAAATTTATTGCTCAGAAATAACAGTTGGATAAAGAAACCATTCCTATATAAATGATTTACAAAAAGAAATAATGGGATCTATGTAGCCTGATTTAATTATTCAGCTAGGTGGAGGCAGTAGTCCGGAGGAAGAATTTGATGCAGTTGAACCCTTCCTTCTCAATATTCATCTTCAATAAAATATTTTTTCTATTTATTCATTAAGATCTCCAAAAGTTACCATTTGATATTTTTGTTACTCTGTTCTTGTTGGCAAAACACTTCCTTTCTGTTTAGAAATAAATCTTTATCTTACAGAGCTTTTCAAAGAGAAATATGGCAGAATGCCAAGTTATGAAAAATTATGAAATATATGTGTCCCAAGATTTTACTCCTTCAGCATGTATGTGACTTTAGTAGGATTTGCTGGCTGGTCAGAACCTTTGAAAATCAGGCCACTTGATTTTGGTGGGAGTATTCATTATAAGTCTTAGCAGAACTGTGGCCAAAGGCTTCTATTCAGCAAAACACTTAGGCACATCTTTCAGGGGACACTTAGGCTCTGATTCAGCAAAGCATATGGCTGGATTTTCAAAGGTTCTGATCCCCCAGAGTTTCCCACTGAAGTTTCACTCACACATATAGAAGCAAACTAGGTTTTTTTCATATTTTCAGTAAAAAATACTCCACCTCTGATGTCTGCCACATACCTTTATGCACTGGTGAAAAGGCATTATTTTACTGTTTGGAAACATAAGGGAAGCAGACAAGACTGTTGTAACTATTGCAATGTAACACTTCTATCCATCCCAGGGAAAGTCGTTTGCTTCTGTCTTGTTGGCCTGAGCTGCTGCTATCTTAAGGAGTGAAAAGACCAGAGCAAGCTGGCTTTACTCCCAGCAATTCCACAAATGGAGCAAATTTTCAAAGTGGTTGAGAAGCCATGCGAATTGAAGCACCCCATTCACATTGCATTTGTTGATATCAAGGTTGCATTTGACCCTGACAGGGAATTGCGTTGGCTGATCTCAAAACTTGCAGGCCTCCCTGACAAGCTCTGTAGAGTGTTGTGTCTTGTATATCATGACTCCTCAAGCTGCATCACTGTGAATGGGAAAAGAACCATCTTCTTCCAAGGCATTCAGCAAAGATGTGTTATCACCTTAGAATTCTTCAGTGCCATTGTGGTCCCAAGACGGGACTAGAGATCAATTGATAAATGGTCTGAAGGAAAGATGACAGCTGAATAAACCTCTGGGGTGAGGTGGGGTGGGGTGAGGTAGATTGAGGAGATCAATGGGGGAAAGAGAGGAATGGTAATGTGCCTTTGGAATGAAGAGAAACTGCAATGCAGTATTTCATTTAAAAGCAAAAATCCCTTTTTTTCCCTGGGGCCTGAGATTAATGAATATAAGCCTTTCATATGCATTTTTAAGATAAATGAAATTTAATGCTTGTGAGGTTAAGGGACTAGCTAGACCATCTAAGCTGTGAAAAAGAGTTGCAAAAATGTTTCTGCATTTCTCATTGTATCTAATATAAAATACATGAACCCTGTCCTATAACACTTCTGCAATGTAATCTGGAACCAGTAGAGACTGCTGCCCTTGTGTCATAATTGCAAGTTGCTTTTGTTGGGTGGACAAACATCTTCCAAAAATCTAAAATGAGATCATAAAAATGATTTACCCTCTGAAGTAGTGTAGCTACTGTATGATTTGAAGTGACTGCCGATCTCCAGTGTCTGTGGGATGAGTGAATTATGCTTACTTAATCTAGTTAAAATTAATAGCAAGGTGGAAAGTTAGAGGCAATGAATGAACATCCAAAGGGGAGAAGGTGAAGGGCAAGCAGCAGAACTGGTGTAATTAGCTTAGAGGCTCTAATCATTCACTTAAAAAGCATGATGGAAGGGTTTTCCCAGAGGATAAGTGAACTCATCAGGTTAGAGTGAGGGTTATAAATGTGTAGAGAAATGTCCAAATATCCAGAGCTCACAGGAGCAGCAGCAGAAGAGAGCCACAACTGGTACTGTAAGTGAATGAGTGAAAAAGGAGTTCTAAAAAGTAACAGGGAGGATTTAGATATACTGCACATGGAGCTCATTTACAGTTAATAAGGCAGGAATAGAATAAAATATATGTGGACACTTTAAGAGTTTTTCAAGAGCTGAGAGGGGGGAGGAAAAACAGGGATGGAGAATGAACCACAATGTAAC
Organism: Malaclemys terrapin pileata; assembly: GCF_027887155.1. Lineage (NCBI taxonomy): Eukaryota > Metazoa > Chordata > Testudines > Emydidae > Malaclemys > Malaclemys terrapin. The sequence continues at coordinate 99,837,246 of NC_071509.1, forward strand.
CACCCACATAAATGAGAACAATCAATTTAATCTACCCTTAACAAAATAGGAATGGCTATTTGGGGGGAAAGGGATCATGGAGTGTCTCTTTCTCTCTCTTTCTCTCTCTATATATAAATTTTCTGTGACAGGGCTTAAAAACCCCATGAGAAGCAAGGAATAGGCTGGAGCTGTAGCAGACCTGGAAAGCTCCACCCCTCAGGCAGTGCCAAGCATGCTCCTGATGAAAGGAGCAGTATAAAGAATGGTCCACCAGCTCAGACCAGTGGAGCTATTTTTAGGAGGAATGTTGTTCTGCACTAGGAGAAGGAGCCTTTACTGAGGAGGTCTGGCTATGAGTCATTACACACACACACACAACACACACACACCTTCTTTTAGATGTCTCTGAAGAGGTAGGGAGAACCACATGCCGGGGCCCTAGAGAGTTGCCTGCATCTGCCCTGAGATGCTGGTCTTTGAAGCAAAGAACTATAACTAAACAGCAGCCAGGTCCCAAACTGAGGCATTGGGTGGGGTAAGAAGTGGCCCAAGGGAAGGTGAACAGAAGATGAGTCAAGTGTAGACCATCCTATGCTATCATTCTTTTAGGAAGATAGGCTGGGACCTCGTAGAGTGGGGGGCCTGGGTCCCCCAAACCACCCCAGATTCCTCTGTGCTTAGCCCTGGGATAGGCAGGACAAAGGGGTTATTAACAAGGAAGCTGACCCAGCTGAACTCCATTCAGGACATGTTGAGCTAAAAGAGAGACTGTAGTAGCAGGCCGTGACCACCAGGCCTTCTGGCAAAGCCACCAGTTGTCCTACATATGCAAACACAATTGGTGTGGAATATGCAATATGGCTTTGTTCTGAAATATGAACCTGGGAATAGGCTGCAGATCTATTTGTATGACTTGTTTGGCCCCGGTATCCCATGCAATCAGCATGGAACATCTGTGGTCACAATTCTATCACAAAGGAAAGCTGGCCTTGGGGTGAGAGGGGGTAGAATTGAATTTCTTCAGCTATGCCACACTCCACTCTCCTATAGCCCAAATACTTGAGCTCTTTGTGGATGAACTAAATGCCACATCTGCCCACGTTTTCTTTTACAAGATCTGCAGAGACTGAGCCAGTCTCTACACTACATAGCATGTGTAACTTTCGTTAGCTGATGCTTTAAAAGGTTAGTGGAAAATCTCTGAGGAAAATATACGGTGCACATTTGGTATGCAATTTTCAGAGGGTCCTAATCCTGCCCAATCAAATCAAAAATTCAAGTTCAAAGGCAAATAGTCCTCAGTGAGGAGTATCTCCATGCCAAACTTCAACTTTCTGCTCTAGCTGAAAAATTGTTCAGAAAAAAATCACTTGTTTTATGTTGTGGGAAAAGTGGTTTCCTCTTTCTCTCCTCCCCCATTTCTCACATGCAAATTGCTCAGCAATTTTTTGTTCAGGTCTGTCAACATATATTTATATTCCATCAGACTAATCCTGGAAAATTTTAGCCTGAAAACGGAACATTTCAAATATTGTTAATGACTGAAGAAAGGGGGGTTTAGGAAGGAAAATGCTATGTAATCTTAACTACAGCAATTGTTTCCATTATACTGTACTTTTGATACTGAAGTGTTATGCTTAAGCTTAAGTTTTCTAAAGGGTTTTGTTATTAAATATAAAGCTAGTAATTTACATTTTTCCATCTGGATTACATCAACAAAACCTGCAATTTATTTAGCTAAAACCTGAGATTGCTCTGTTTAGTAAATGAAGAAATATTTTTTTGAATAACATGTAATGTTTCATATTAACAGATGAAATGTAGTTGTAAGATTACCAATATTATTTATCTGATTTTGACAATACTTGCATCAGGTTGGCCCACTTTCCTATTAATTTTACTTTGAAAACAGAACTGTGCAAAGTCTAGATTTATAACTCAACAGATGCTCTTCATGTTGCTTAATGTTTTGTTTCATGATCCATATTTATCATCCTTGCTGATTCTTAAATGTATACCCTATTCTTTGGGAACATCTGGTGTTCTTTCTTTTTCCATATTCTTAAAAGTACTAATTTGTTTGGGAAAAGTGTTTTACTTGTAATGCTCTTAATCCTGGTGGGTATTTGGAATGTGAACACTGGAACAGCACTTTTATGATTAAAAGATATTTATAAAAATGTTATTTTTAGTTAAATTTAAATTGTTTCTTTTACTGCTATCATCTGCTGGCAGCCTTCAATATAAATCTTCTGTTTCTAAGAATCTGAACAGAATGTCCTTGTAAAGGAGATAACAATATTCTGTGACCAATTGGTTTGCATATAGAGTTCAAGGTAAAAAGAATAAAAAAGACTAGAATTTTTGAGAGCAAACAAAAATCTTGAGGCTAAAATATATATAAATATGTTGAATAACTTGGGAAATTTGCAACCTATGTTTTTCTGACAGCCTCCAATTCACATTAGCCATTCAGTTAAATGTCCATGCCATATTTTATTGGTTTGCTTTTGAAATAGACCCATCTACATACTGATTGACAGTAGTATCTGAGTTTAAAAAAATGGGAATATGAAAGTGGATGAATATGTATATGTTACATTCTTGATTTCTTGGTCTGGGGTCACAGGTTAAATCTTTAAATAATGGATAAAACTAGATATACTCCAACAAAACAACCAAGCAATTTTTTTTTACAGAACTATGCTATAGGAGGCACTGGACCAAACAAAAGACAATGTGACATAACAGAAGTTTGTGAAATAACTTTATATATTCATTCAATTGTATACCGTTTTGGCAAGGAGCGATAAGTCTCTTGTAACATACAATAATGTCAGCCTTCACATAACATACAAGAAGTTTTAAAGTCTGTGACTGTTGAAGAGACTCCATGATCTATTTCTGTGCTTGATCACTGAACCTGTACTTACAACAATAATGGTATTTACTCAATTACAGTAGAAAAAAATGTCTAAATTCAATACGATAGAAGGAGCTGGAAACATCATATGAAAAAGGAATTCATCAGAGATGATGCATGTCAAAAATCATAGGTGCCTAAATAAAGAATACCTAGGGCTTGATTATGAAGTTCTGAGTGCTTGCAACTTGCATTGTATTCAATTGGTTAATCAATGTGTTTGTCAATTGTATTTAATGGGAACTGTGGTTGCTAAGCCTCTCTGAAAATCAGTCTTCTGTAACCTAGAATTATCCTGAACTAACCACAGACAAATATTGTAACACCACCTTCTTGATCTCAAATTACTGAGCCTGTCATCCCTTGTGCCGTTACTCTAACCATTTCTGTTAGGTTACATCTCCCTCCTATATTACTATGATAGCTCGGATGCTACAAATCCCTGTTATGCAGCGCTAATGACAATAAGCTATTTTGAACATGACTTTTTGTTAAAACTCTTTAAATTTCGCAATGTCATTATAACTAAGAGGAAAATCTGCCAAGACTTGATAAGTCTAAAACTAAAATCAGATAACATGACTGATGATTATTTTATCATAAATGTATTTCTGTTTTTCTCATCCCTCCATTCCAACGCCTTATTCTGGAAGCAGATTTCCAAAATGAACTACTATTGCACTTACTCCATAACCATACTTGCTATTATTTTTTCATTTGATTTCAATTAATGTTTTCTTCCCTTGTTGATACTGCAATGACAAAATATTGGCAGAATGTATCCTGTATTGACAGGCTAGATTTCTAAACATGAATATTTTCAATTAAATCTCTTAATCTGAAGAATACTCCTTTATAGGCCTTAGCAATGACAGAGAATGATTTCATTTGAAGATTGGTATGTCTAAGGCCTGGTCTACACTACGACTTTAATTCGGATTTATCAGCTTTAATTCGAATTAACCCTGCAACCGTCCACACAACGACGCTATTTATTTCGATGTAAAGGGCCCTTTAAATCGATTTCTGTACTCCACCCCGACGAGCGGAGTAGTGCCAAAATCGATTTTAGCAATTCGAATTAGGGTTAGTGTGGCCGCAATTCGATGGTATTGGCCTCCGGGAGCTATCCCACAGTGCATCATTGTGACCGCTCTGGACAGCAATCCGAACTCGGATGCACTGGCCAGGTAGACAGGAAAAGCCCCGCGAACATTTGAATTCCATTTCCTGTTTGCCCAGCGTGGAGAGCACAGGTGACCACAGATAGCTCATCAGCACAGGTAACCATGCAGGCTGATAATCGAAAAAGAGCACCAGCATGGACCGTGAGGGAGGTACTGGATCTGATCGCTGTATGGGGAGAGGATTCAGTGCTTGCAGAACTTCGTTCTAAAAGACGAAATGCAAAAACGTTTGAAAAAATCTCCAAAGGCATGATGGAGAGAGGCCACAATAGGGACTCAGATCAGTGCCGCGTGAAAGTCAAGGAGCTCAGACAAGCCTATCAAAAAACAAAGGAGGCAAACGGTCGCTCCGGGTCAGAGCCGCGGACATGCCGCTTCTACGCCGAGCTGCATGCAATTCTAGGGGGGGCTGCCACCACTACCCCACCTGTGTTCGTGGATTCTGGGTCGGGGATAGTCTCATCAGCGACGCCTGAGGATTCTGACGATGGGGTAGAGGAGGAGGAGGAGGAGGAGGAGGAGGATGAGCTTGCAGAGAGCACACAGCACTCCATTCTCCCCAACAGCCAGGATCTTTTTATCACCCTGACTGAAGTACCCTCCCAAGCCTCCCAAGCCAGTACCCAAGACTCTGACCCCATGGAAGGGACCTCAGGTGAGTTTACCTTTTAAAATATAAAACTTGTTTTAAAAGCAAACGGTTTTTAATGATTACTTTGCCTGACTTTGCATTCGCGGTCAGTTCAGCTACTGGAAAAGTCTGTAGCTACTGGAAAAGTCTGTTAACGTGTATGGGGATGGAGCGGAAATCCTCCAGGGACATCTCCATGAAGCTCTCCTGGAGGTACTCCGAAAGCCTTGCCAGAAGGTTTCTGGGCAGTGCATCCTTATTCCCTCCTCCATGGTAGGACACTTGACCACGCCATGCTTGCAGCAAGTAATCTGGTATCATTGCCTGACAAAGCCTGGCAGCGTATGGTCCCGGTGTTTGCTGGCATTCAAGCAACATCCGTTCTTTATCTTGTTGTGTAATCCTCAGGAGAGTGATATCACTCCTGGTAACCTGGTTGAAATACGGGAACTTAATTAAGGGGACAGAGGTGGCCGTTCCTACTGGGCTGTTTGCCTGTGGCGGAAAATAAATCCTTCCCTGCAGTTAGCCAAGCGCAGATGGGAAATTGGCCCTGAGTTTTTCGCGTTTGGCTAGCAGGGATCTTCCCTGTTACCAGCCACGCGGTGGGGGGAGGGGTACCGTGATCATCCCAGAGAATTCATGGCGGGAGGGGGGCGGCGGCAGGGGGGGAGGTTAGTTTGGTGCCTGCAGGGATCTTCCCTGATACCAGCCACGCGGTGGGGGGGAGGGGTACAGCGATCATCCCAGAGAATTCATGGCGAGAGGGGGGGGGTGGTTAGTTTGTTTTCTGGTGCTGCTGAATGTTAACAGAAAAACCGCAGCACTCTACTTGCCTGAAGGGGCCCAGACAAGCCCCCCCACACTGCCCCCCCCCCAACTGGCTGAGATTGGCCAGGCTTCTGCAGCACTCTACAGGCTATGCTTGGTATGTGGGAAAGGAGGGTGCAGAAGCTGTAAAACAATGGCTTACCATGGCCGCATGCAAGCCAAATTCTGTTGCCCAGACCTGTGATCTCTAGCAGCAAAGCCACAGGCACTCAGCATTAAGAGGCAAAATGCAACCTTGCACAGAAATCACATGTGCTATGTAATGTGAACAGTGTTGGTCACCGTGAAAGAGTATAAGCATTGTTCTGCAAAATGTAGATTTTAAAACAATTCTCTCTTTTTTCCCCTCCCTACAGCAGCTGCAAATTCCTCAAGCCTCCCTCCTCCATCCCGAAGGTTATCACAGATAAGGCGTCGTAAGAAGAGAACGCGAGAGGAGATGTTTTCGGAAATTATGGAATCCAGCCGCAGTGACAGAGCTCATGTGAATGAGTGGAAGGAAACAGTTTCAAAGTATAGGAAAGAAGTCAGTGAACGTGAGGACAGGAGGGACCAACGTGAGGAGAGTAGGGACCAACGTGAGGAGAGGAGAGACGCTCGAGATGAGAGGTGGCGGCAGGAAGACCAAAGGATGAAGGATGCAACGCTGGGGCTGCTCCGGCGTCTGGTGGAGGTTCAGGAACGGCTGCTGGAAAACAGACTGCCGCTTCAGCCCCTGTTCCACCCTCCCCCCTCCCCATGTTCCGTATCCTCCTCACCCAGACGTGTAAGAACTCGGGGGGGGGAGGCTCCGTACACCTTCCCATTCCACCCCAGTAGACAGCCCAAGCAAAAGGCTGTCATTTTTTTAACCTTTTCTTTGTGGCTTTTTCCTTCCCAGCAATCCTCCTCCCAAATACCACCCGGGTTCCCTCCCTCTTTTTCTAATCTATTAATAAAGAATAAATGATTTTGAAATGATAGTGACTTTATTTGGTTTGAAAGAAAGCTGGGGGAAGGGGCAGGGTGGGTTCCTTACAGAAAATCAGTCAATAAAGGGGGCGGGTTTTCATGAAGGAGAAACAAACAGATATTTCACACGGTAGCCTGGCCAGCCATGAAACTGGTTTTTAAAGCTTCTCTGATGCACAGCGCTTCATGGTGTGCTCTTCTAATCGCCCTGGTGTCTGGCTGCGCGTAATCAGCAGCCAGGCGATTTGCCTCAGCCTCCCACCCTGCCATAAAGGTCTCCCCCTTACTTTCACAGAGATTGTGGAGCACACAGCAAGCAGAAATAACAATGGGGAGATTTCTTTGGCTGAGGTCAGAGCGAGTCAATAATGATCTCCAGCGACCTTTTAAACGGCCAAATGCACATTCTACCACCATTCTGCACTTGCTTAGCCTGTAGTTAAACAGCTCCTGACTCCTGTCCAGGCTGCCTGTGTATGGCTTCATAAGCCATGGCATTAAGGGGTAGGCTGGGTCCCCAAGAATAACTATGGGCATTTCAACATCCCCAACGGTTATTTTCTGGTCCGGAAAGTAAGTCCCTTGCTGCAGCCCTTTAAACAGAGTAGTGTTCCTGAAGACGCGAGCGTCATGAACCCTTCCCGCCCAGCCCGCGTTGATGTTGGTGAAATGTCCCTTGTGATCCACAAGTGCTTGCAGCACCATTGAAAAGTACCCCTTGCGGTTTATGTACTCGGTGGCTTGGTGCTCCGGTGTCAAGATAGGGATATGGGTTCCGTCTATTGCCCCACCACAGTTAGGGAATCCCATTGCAGCAAAACCATCCACTATAGCCTGCACATTTCCCAGAGTCACAAACTTTCGTAGCAGCACCTGAGTGATTGCTTTGGCTACTTGCATCACAGCAGCCCCCACAGTAGATTTGCCCACTCCAAATTGATTCCCGACTGACCGGTAGCTGTCTGGCATTGCAAGCTTCCACAGGGCTATCGCCACGCGCTTCTCAACTGTGAGGGCTGCTCTCATCTTGGTATTCTGGCGTTTCAGGGCAGGGGACAGCAAGTCACAAAGTTCCATGAAAGTGCCCTTACGCATGCGAAAGTTCCGCAGCCACTGGGAATCGTCCCAGACCTGCAACACTATGCGGTCCCACCAGTCTGTGCTTGTTTCCCTTGCCCAGAATCGGCGTTCCATGGATAGAATCTGCCACATTAACAACATGATCTCCAAAGCACCGGGGCCTGTGGTTTCACTGAATTCTGTATCCATGTCCGTGTCCATGTCCTCATCATGCTTGTCGCTGCGCTGCCGCCGCCGCTGCCTCCTCGCCTCGTTTCTCTGGTCCTGGCTGAGCATAAACTCCATGAGAACGCGCGAGGTGTTTACAATATTCATGACTGCTGTCTTGAGCTCAGCGGGCTCCATGCTTGCCGTGGTATGGAGTCTGCAGTGTTCACCCACCCAGGAAAAAAGGCGCGAAAATGGTTGTTTGCCGTCCGTTGCTTTCATGCAGGGAGGGAGGGAGGAGGTGAGGCTGTACCCAGAACCACCTGCGACGATGTTTTTTGTCCCATCAGGCACTGGGATCTTAACCCACAATCCCAATGGGCGCGGGAGACTGCGGGAACTATGGGATAGCTATGGAATTACTACCCACAGTGCAACGGTGCAGAAATCGACGCTAGCCCCGGTACTTGGACGCACACCACCGAAGTAATGTGCTTAGTGTGGCCGCATTCATTTCGACTTTATACAACCTGTTTTTCAAATCCGAATTATCTAAATTCGGATTAATCCCATAGTGTAGACATACCCTAAGAATATATCGTAGAAGGAACAATTACTGTGGTGCAGAAAAATACTGTGAAACAGCTTAGCTGACAGTGGGTCAGTTATACTTCTAGAGAAATATGAAGTTCTATGCTACCTCAGCAGCCAGAGGCTGTGCACAAAATAATCATTCTCTACAGGACTTCTACTCCTAGGTGAGCATTTTCTAACTCCTGAAAGGCAAGTACAAATTCAAATTCCATTTATAAATAACAGAATGTGCATGTGTTATACCTCTCCAGACCTCTATGGAAAGTTTAATGTTGCCCTAGTCTATTCAACGGGCTTGGGCCAGAGTGAAACAAATGAAGAGGTCTGTATTTTGTCAGAAACCTTGCTGATTTCTTGTAGAATTTTATTGAAACTAAACATTTTGATTTCAATGACATGGCAAAATCTGATGGTGATGAAAATTGTTTTTTACAAGTTTTTCTTACCAGCACTATCATTAAATAACTTCTCTGGGCAGCCTAAGTAAGTGATGTTTCCCTACTTGCAAGAACTGAGTCTGTGGGTAAAACAAGAAAAACTTGACTAGGGAAAGGGAACACAGCATCAGCTTAAGAAAACCCAACCACAATATATCTAAATGAATGATGACTAAGATATTCCCCACAATAACTTTGGCAGTCATCCAATAAGTTGGTTTCCTACTGCCACTGTGAAGTCTAATAGATAAATGACCCTTTACCAAATCACTTGCCCCCTCATCCTCCCTCTTTATTTAGCAGCTGGATAAGAGTGGCCTCACCTGAGTTCACTCATTCTGCTGCTGTCCATTGTGGCTTCAGCAAAGAGCCCTCTCAATGTTGTATCCCATCAAAGAGCCACTTCTGTGTTCTCCCTGCAGATTCTTCCAAACACTGCAGTATCCTGTTTGAATGAGGTCATCAGGGCTGGCATTGGACTTGCTCAGGCCCAGGACTGAAGTTGAAGCCTGAGCCGCCGCACCTAGGACTGAAGCCCAAGCATCACTGCCTGGAACTGAAGCCAAAGCCCGAAGGCTTCAGCTTCAGCCTGGGGCAAGAGGGCTCAGGTTACAGCCTCCCTATCTGGGGCTGAAGCCCCAGGCTTGGGCTTGGGTTCAGGCTTCAGTCCCCCTTCTTAGGGTTGTGTAGAAATTTTTGTTGTCAGGAGGGAGTCGCGGCCCTTAAGTCTCTGACTGCCGGAAGCTGGGACTGGATGTAGGGTGACCAGATGTCCCGATTTTATAGGGACAGTCCCGATTTTTGGGTCTTTTTCTTCTATGGGCTTCTATTACCCCCCACGCCCTGTCCTGATTTTTCACACTAGCTGTCTGGTCACCCTAACTGGATGACAGGGGATGGATCACTCCATATATTGCTATATTTTGTTCATTCCCTCTGAAGAATCTGGCACTGGCGACTGTCAGAAGACAGGATACCAGGCTAGATGGATCACTGGTCTAACCCAGTATGGACATTTTTATGTTCTTATGTATGTTAATTTGCTATTGAAACAATGAGAGGTATCCGTGGACTAAACCAGTGTTGTTGTAAAGCTGTATAAGTCTGGATATAGGCATTGTGTAACATGCATAGGGAAATATATTAGACAAATTAAGCTTAATATTATCTTTGTGAAGAGCAAAGCTAAATGGGGGGAAAGGTTGCCAAAAGGACAGCGACCAGGAAATCACTGTGAGATCTGTACATCCTTAAAGTCAAGATGAAGTAATAGCCGCTCCTTACAGCAGACTTTGAAGTACTTTAATTTAGTTAAAGAAAAAGGGATTCTCCCATCCACCCCTCTGTAAAACTTTAAGGATTGTTTTCTCAAACTTGCTCAGTATGATTTAATTACAAATGTTAGTATTTGGTGAAGACAGATAAATTACACAATTGGCTTATTGATTGTATTTCAGTTGTAATATCAATTTGACCATTGTAGTCCACTCTTGTAAATTAAGTTAGAATTATAAGTTCACCTACTTAGTAATATATTTTGCTTTAACTAATTTGTTTTAAAATTAATCTGCTGAATCTTTTAATACATTTATGTAAGATACACCAAACTGGTATATTTCCCAAATCTTAAACACAGACAAAATAACCTATGTAGGAGAAAAAGGTGAAATCCTTAACAGTCATCCCTGACCTCTTTCTACATTTCAATTACTTAAGATATAGTTCTATTATTCCTGCAGTAGATTTGAACATTTGAATTTAATTTTTTTAAATTCTGGATTTTTGATGACCAATCTTGTTTAAGCTGATGAATGCAGCTGCCATTTTGACAATTTGTGACATATTTCCTGCTAGACATTCCCATTTGCTAGCACATTGCTACCAAGGTATGTAAATTGGCTCACCACTTTTTTCTTTGCTTTTGAAAGTAATGTTTGAATTAGAAGTTGCTAGGGATCTCATTAGATCTGTTTGTGACTAGTTTTTTTAATAACTGATTATTCATCCTGTTTCTCATTGATTAGAGGACAGTCTTTGTCTTTATTTCCACATTTGTTGAGTTCTCACTGAAAGGAGCTATATCATCAGGAAAATCTAGTGTACTGTTGTTGAGACAGACAATGACTGTGTTGTGTCCATCTGCACTTTTTTCTCATAATTAAGTCAATGGCAATTTCAAGCAATAGAAGTGAGAAAATGCATCCTTGTTTGTCCCTAGTGTCTATATTGACCCATTCACACACCTCAGTATAAAGCCTTGATGATGCTAATTTATTTGTATTGGCATACCATATGTGACAATCAGGGTCCAGATTCCCCAAAGAGAGAACGGAAGGCTAAAACCCCCAAAATGAGCAATTCAGTCAACTGACTGTAAGTGTATACCCTATTACTGTATTATAAAAGGACATGGGGCAAAGTCTTTTATGAAAGCTTGTAATGTTCAGAACTCGAGGGTCATTATGCGACATGTATACAGACCATGGCTATGAATCTATATATTTAGGTATATAGAAAATTGTGTGCTCAGAAGCTGTACTGCAATTTCATCTACACCTCAGAGATGGGCATCTCCCAAGACAGATGTTTACATGAAACTGGCTCCAAGTAATGACCTGTTGTCCAGTTAGGAAAAGACAATGGTGGACCATTAAAGTTAGTAAAAAGACATTGAGACTTCCCATTTCTTAAGCTGAGAGGGGATTCCCACATTCAGAATAAAGATGAATCACCATGGACTGAAAGGAGAGAAAGAGAAGCGGGGTGTGGGGGGAGCAAGCCTTTTGAAAACAGGCTTGTGTCTGAGATGTTTTTGTTTGTTTTTGTTTTTTAGTCCAGAAATTGAGGAACAGTCACCTGGTGGGTGCTGTCCCTGAAATGTTGGATTCTCCCTGTGGCTGGGGTTATGAGAGGAAGCTGTTCAAAGGCAATAGGTATTAGAAAAGGGATTTTATCCAATCTGGCAGTGTAAAGCCTGAGGCTGCATCTTCACATTTATTTTCTGGGTAACTTGTATGTGTTTGCTCTCCCTTATTGTTTCATCTTAGAAAAGCCACAGATTCAATTAAATAAACCTCTTGTTGGTTTTTACCCATGCAGGTCTCTGTTGTGCAGGCTGTGTGGAGTGTGTATGCCTAAGAAAGCTGGTGTCTGAGAGGCTGGCTTCATGCCTTCAAAGATAACAAACCAGAAGGGAATGTCTGAGTGTTTGATAGTTAAGAACATGGGGACGGTGGATTTGGGGATACTCTGGACTTGAAGAGCTGTTGGTGTTGCCCTGCAAAGAGTAACTAGGCTGATGGAAGCCAGGGTGAGACCTTGTGCTTGTGAGCAGGCTTTTTGTGTCAGTGGTCTTAACCAAAACTGTACAACATAAAAGCACCCAAGATTACAGAGCAGTTGGTGACAGAACCTCTTATTGGTCTGAGTGATCCCCCAAATGTGTCACCGTAACAATTCAAGATGTACCAGAGTGAATCATGATGCAGGCTACCAAGTGCTTTCTTGAAATCTATAAAGTTTATGATCCAACTTAATGTTGGGATGCAAAAGCTGGAAATCCACCAAAGATAAAGACAGATGTCTAAATACCTCTGAAAGCAAATACCTTAGAAAAAATGTATTAAATTAAATTAATTTATAACAAATGCTGAGATTTGTTGGGGAGTTCACCACCCTCCTATCTCAAAAGTTATTTAGAAAAGAAAATGAAATATTTGGGACATGTGTTAAGAAGGAAGCTGGAGCATCTGTCATGCCATTTAATACCATTGGGCAGGTGGTGGAACATGTAATAGAAGCTGACTGAAAGAATCCCTTTGCTAAACAGCACTTACAGAATGAAAACTTACGGGATTTAACAACATTAAGAACATTTAAACAGTGGCCCAGGATAGGCAGGGATGGTGGACCCTTGTTTTTGCCCTAAACGTCTAGTGTGGAAAGGATTCATCTAATATATTTTGAGGCTACAAAAGCACAGATAGCAGGAACAAGATCAGCATTAGAAAGGAGTTCTCATAGTCTACAGTCTAACCATTGATGTGAGGAGACATTACATGACGCCTGAAATTCAAGGAGCATCAAGTAAACTACGGTGATCCAGAGACTGCAAAATGAATTGAGAAAAGTTCACACACACACCTCCAATAGACAGCCCATTCCTGTTTTCCCTACAAGCACAGTATCACTTCTGTTTTTTTTCTGATTGCACCTATGAAAGTGTGTTCTCATCCATCTCTCCATCTTCGTCAGGAATTAGGAAAGCAGAGAGACTGCAGTATCTGCACCTGTCATAGAACTGTCAAAAGAATAATCGAGGGTCTGAAAGAAATTCCAGGCTTTTTCTTTTAAATTGTTCCTGAACTTTACTTTCAACTCACCTGCATTATTTGAAATGCAGTCATGGACACAAAGTTTAATCCAGTATAACATTGTAGCATTATTAGGATTTTCTTAAGAATAAGCAAAGTATCCGGCCATCAGCAGTGCTTTCCATTTCTGCTAATACTCTGCAAATAAAGTGAAAGTCACATAAATATAAAAAAAATTGTACAGACGATAAAATTTCTAAGCTTCATATTCTTCTCTCTGATATGTATGCACAACTGTGTGGATAATCTATTAAAAGCAAACAATTATTGCAAAAAAAAAAAAAAAAAAAAAAAAAGGCTAGCTCAGCTCTATCTAATATATCTACCATACATGCATATCAGCAACACTACTGCAGCTTTTTCACTAAATCTGAGGTTGATTATCCATACAGACAGAAGCATGGGAAACATGAAAGTCCTTGAGACTGTGGCAGGTTTTAGGATCCTGCATAAGAATGTAGAACTAGTCTGTTGACTCAACCCTAACTAGAAGACTAGGTGGATCTTTTTATCTCTAGTCCCAAACAGTGTCTGTGTCCTTTTTGAGGGAAGAGAACCAGTAGAGGCAGGGACAGGAGACTCCTGCAGGGAGAAATCCTAGGAACAGACATGCTGGAGAGGAAGTTGGCACAAATTAAGCACTGACACTATCCAGTGTATGTACTGTGTGAGGAGCAAGGTGGGAAAGTTACCTATCCTACCTATCTCATAGAACTGGAAGGGACCCCGAAGGGTCATCAAGTCCAGCCCCCTGCCTTCACTAGCAGGACCAAGTACTGATTTTTGCCCCAGATTCCTAAGTGGCCCCCTCAAGGACTGAACTCACCACCCTGGGTTTAACAAGCAGGCCAATGCTCAAACCACTGAGCTATCCCTTACCTGTTCACAGGCTTTTGCAGACCTCTGGAATGTAGGAAGCCTTTAACCACTTCCTGGTTAAATGCAGAGCTGGAATGGAAGTGGTGTCTTCACCCTCATCACGTAGGGTGTCTCTTCCAATTCACCAAATGTTAACCTTTTAAAAGTAATGAATTCAATAAGGAATGTATGTGTCAAATCATATGAAAGGAGCACATCTTTTTGCAAGAAAGACAATTTAAGATTACAGATTCTTTAATATTTCATTTTAACTTTTATATCACATTTGCTGAAGCATCAGTTTCGCAGCACTGAAGCCTTTTTACAACTTTTTATCTTGCTTGTGCTTTGCCAGCCTGAAATACATGGTGATTTACATACCCTTTCCCAAGAGCCTGCTATTTGTCTGACAGGTGTTGGAATAGTAGTTGACATCTTTAATAAGAAAATGGAATGGAGGAATAGAAGAGGAGTAAATTAAAATAGTCATTCATTACTTTGATTCTGGTTTTGATAAAGAAATAGTATCCAGTCATGAATTGCTATTCATTGAATATGAGCATAGAATTAATCATTGTCTTGAATCAGACATTAGAAATAATTCATGATATTTAATTCAGTGTTCACCTGTCAGAAATAAATAAGCATATGGATACCGGTAGAGGAGAAGGACATTTATGGTTGAGGCACTGGACTAGGAAACACTTACTGGCTTTGCCACAGCTTTCTATGTCAAAGGACTTCTCAAAGTCCAAATAAATTTTGTAAACCAGTTCTATTTCAGCTCCTAGCTTACTGAGCTGCTTATAGAATTCTGGGATTTTCTAAGTAGCCTCAGGGAGCCATCTTTAAATTCACAACTGGTAATTCTCCTGTTTCCCTAATTGTTTGAACTTACTCTGTGGGATTGAGAAAACTACTAAAATAATGAGGAAAAGAAAAACTAGGAACATTTTCTCCCCCCATTTCTTGAAGACTCATGCAAGAGTTGCCAACTCTTGTAATGGTATGAGTCTCTTGATATTTATTTTTTTGTTTTGTTTCTTAAAGCCCGAAACCTTGAATTCCTGTGATTATGTGAAAATAGCAGCTTTCTTTAAATGAAAGTTTCTATTCATTTTGGCTGCAGTGAAAAGCTTTTAAATATGACTCAAGTGCACCCTGAAGGCTCAGATGACAGATAAAATGAACCTAACATTATTATTTAAAAAGAAATCTCATGGCTTTAAAGCCACTCATGAATTTTTGAGACATAACTCGTGATTTCTGAATGCTTGAGGTTGTTAATATTGGGGAACAGCATTGTGAGTTTTGTTCCCCCTCCCTAGTGAGGTGAGATGGGAGAGTGACTTTGGTCCCATAATTAAATGGATTCTGTACTGTGGAGTGAATGGAGCATTGTCTAAATGTGCTTTGCTCATCATGTTCTCTTTATTCTAACAGCAATCCAGACAGAGCAAGCTGAGCGCTGCCTAACGTGCTTAGGTTTGAATCTAGAACTGTTTAAGCAGTGGCCTCACAGCTCATTCAGGAGACTGGTCCAATGAATAAATGTTTGTTGCCTTGTGCTCCAGACGAGCTCTTGGCACTTCAGTGCAGAAGTTCTTAGTTTGATTCTAAAATCTGAACTATCACTAGGGTGAGTTACTGGTGTTTTAAGGGAAAAAGACATTATTTGTAAAATGAGCTTTTCAGACTATAAATTATACAATCACTTGGGACAGTTCCAAAGGATCACTCAAGGGCATAGTATACCTCCATCAGCTAGTTCATTTAATTTACTTTCACTTTTTAATTCTATCTAAGGCTAGGTCTACACTACCCGCCTGAATCGGCGGGTAGAAATCGATCTCTCGGGGATTGAATTATCGCGTCTCATCGGGACGTGACAATTGATCCCCGAATCGACGCGCTTACTCCACCAGCGGAGTTGGGAGTAAGCGCCGTCGATGGGGAGCCATGGAGGTTGATTTTGCTGCCGTCCTCACAGCGGGGTAAGTCAGCTCCGATACGTCGAATTCAGCTACGCTATTCGCGTAGCTAAATTTGCATATCTTAAATCGACCCCCCCCCCCCGTAGTGAAGACCTGCCCTAAGAGTAAAGGTTTTGATGCATATGCTATTTTTGTGGCATAAATGAGCTCAAATGAGTCTTAATACCTAATCTGAAGCTATGAAGTAAACTTGTATAAGTTCAGTGGGCCAAATTCTACTCTCTCTCTCAACTCCAATCCATGTACCCAAAAGAGTTGCTGGTAAAGTGTAAGTTCATAACAAGAAATGCAGACAAGAAACATCACAAAAAAGTAGGTTTTTCGTGGCAACATGATGAGTTGAGAAAGTTAAGCTTCTTCATTAAGTGAACAAAAAAAAGTGTGATGAAAACATAGAGGGACACATCATCCCGTATGTGACTGCTCATGTGGAGTTTCGTTCTCTTCTTCTTTCTACTCCAACAGTTAGTCTACACATACTTTTTTTAAACAATCTAATTAAGCTGACAGGAAAAACTGGTCTAGTTAAGTCTGTGCAGCCCCTGGTGTAACTGAGGGAGTTACTCATTTAACTAAATTGGTTCTATGCTGTATGTGGAAAAGGCCTTGCTCCTCTGATGTAACAGAGAAGTTAGAGACAAAGAACGTAAGGATCCCTGGGACTGTGAGAGGTAAAAATAATTTGCTATAGGTTTACTGCCTTTGTAGTTGTAGTGCTTCCTGTCCCAGACTGTATTTGCATTTAACAGGAAAGATCCTGCAATGCATCCCAGTAACCACTTCTCTTGGAACACCTTCCCAGAGAGGGATTACCTGACTTGAGATTTGCCCAGTGTTGGTGATGGGTTGATGCTGTGAAAAATGGAATGATGACACAGGAAATCAATGTTTAATAACTGGGTAAATTTGTTATCCCGACACACATTATATATCATGCATATAAAGAATCTTGACTGTAATGAATAAAATTCCTGCCTTTCTCTGTAATCCTGTCATATTTACTCCTTCTCTTCAGCCATCTTAAATCTCACCTCCTCCCTCTACCCCCCTATTCTTATGGGAGAGGGAATTTTGCCCTCTGTTTATTGCTTCCTTCTCCCTGAACTCCCCAAACTAAAAACCCATCACCCCAAGAATCTGAATTTCAACTACAGTAAGAAACCCCAAGCCCTTTCTTTCTTTTTTGCCACTTCATTCTAGTAAAGATTTATCGTGCAGCTATGACATGGCAGCAAGGATCCCATAATTTTAAGGAAAAAAAGTTATCTAAGCAAAACATTTTCTAAACTTGACCATAATTCAACCCAAATTCATAATTTGTGAAATGTACAAGTAACACATTTTTTTATATAGAATAAAATTTTAAGACCATAAAATTAAGAATAAACAAGATGAATTAAAGAAAGAGTACCAGGGTCTTAGAACTATTGGCCAAGTTTTCCGAAAGTGTTTTTGAGTGTCCAACTTAAATTAACATTATTTTTTGGAAGTTCTGAGCAAACAGTTCTCTGAAAACCAGACTTCTTTAAACTTCTCAAGTTAGGCAACTAAAAATAGAAGTAAACAAAATATCACATCACTTTTAAAAATCTTACCTATATTGTTAAAATGTGAGTCTTATATGTTGACAAATACTTTCCCTTTTATCTTAAGTTCTGTGCCAAAATGATTACTTTCTGAAATAGGCATGAAATTATTTTAGAATTCATGAGGCATTTTTTGATGTGTTTGTATAAAATTTTACATAATAGATTCTCCTGGGAAAGCTGTAATTTAATCACTTGTATTATTTAACTCAATCATCCATTTTCTTTGTTACTGTAATGACTTTGTGGCAAAGGTGCTAATGCTTAGCCTGTATTTCTATGAGTTCCTCGAGTAATTAGATTAGAAATTATGCATTGAGAAGCTCTTTATAATTCTTAGCAGTTCAAGACTTATGTCAGTATTTTAATCAAGCAGCAAATGATGTATTTCTCAGCCTACTTTCAGTTCTGGTTTTGAATTACAATTTGTATACATTATAGCACACGCTTTTTCGTTAGGCAAAACAAATCGCTATAGTATTTTGTCTTTCCCATTCTCTATAGTGAGAAGCAAGAAACAGTTACTTCAGAGTCAAACCACACCGTGCTGTCTAAATATATATAATTAGAACATCAGTAAGCAAATGTGATTATAATGACTCTAATGCAGCTACAGAATGTATTATCCAAATTAGTCTAAATTGATCCTTGTAGATATTTATCTAAATTGTTAATGGAATACACAACTTTTAATATAGAAAATGGCCTGGCTTTTTATTATCCTTTCTGTGTTTGCATACTGCAGTACCTTCGTAGTCCCAGAATAGCTAATATAGCTCTCATAGGCTTTCATGATTATGATAGCAATGCACTGCCAAGCTACCCTGGTTCAAATTGTGTTCAGTATAAAACATGAAGACCCATTTGTGGTTACAAAAGTAGTGAGACTAACTTGATTAGTGCATCAGTTTTACATTGAATGCTATGAATATGTCATTGGTCATTTCTCAGCAGTAGATACCGAAGTATCATTTTTGGTTCCGGGGAGGTGTATTTAGCCCATGTACAATGTATGTGCAGTGCTTTTAGAGAAGAGGGAAAGTGGAACAGAGAGAGAAGAAATAGTACTAAACCCTAGTCCATACTAAGGTTAAAAAACCAACACACAAAAATGTATATGGTGAAATCCTGGCTTCACTTAAGTCAATGGAAAAGCTCCCACTGACTTCCAGGAGACCAGGACTTTAATACAGAGTAACTATGAATATCATTTTAAAAATCATACACAGTATCAAATCTGAAATATCTCTCATTAAACAACTGGGACCTATTTTTTAAATGCTCTCATCCCTGAGTTGCTAAGCAACAGAAACATGAAGAATAAAAGACTATGTTCATTTATGCCAACTAAGGATCTGGTCTGAGGTTTTTATAAATGTTCTTAAATATATTTTGGCTTTAGATAATTGATATTTTAATAAAGTCAATATGTGAATGAATTAGAATTTAAAGATTTTTATTAGTTATAGTAAAAAAAAACTTTCACAAAATTCAAAAGTTCTTTTTTGTTTTTCAGATGTTCAAATGGACCAATTTTTTGTTTTCAAAAAAAGTTCATGCCATTTTTTAATATATTAAAAATATTGTTACAAAATGTAAGGGTTACCGAGTCTTTTAATAATGTTTTTTTCAATAATAATTGGGGAAATGAGTTGGTTTCTTAGAAACAAAAAATTTGACAATGTCAATATTTTTGTTAAATGATTTTATTTAAAGTAAAATACATTTTAAATTGAAAAGAAGTTTGATTTGGAAAAATTTGAACCAGTTATAATTTTGACATAGAGGATTGTATATAAACAGCTCTGTCTTATACACATCTGTCCCTAGGAAGCACATTGACCTCTCTCTTGACAAATGATATGATTTAGGTTTTGTGCTGGCAGTGCTAATATGACTCAGAAATAGCTGGGGGTGTAACACAAAATTCAATATTTTTTTCAATGCCAGTAAGTTTAGGAAGTGCTGTAATATCACTAAACATTTCACTCAAGATTGAAGACACAGTTTAAGACATAAGCCAGGAAGAAATCAAGTACTAAGACACATAGTTCTGGAATAACTGACATTTAAAAAATAAAGCTGGAATTTTCAAAGTAGTATAATGGAGTTAAGTATCTAAATTTCATTGAATTTCAGTGGAATTTTGGCACCTAACATCCTTAAATTTCTTGAAAATCCCAGACAAAATATGTATGTCTGAAAACTAGATTGCTTCCTATATATAGGAAGTCCATTAAAGAAATACAGTACTTTACCTGGTCCCCGATTTTCCTTAACCTACATTTATTTAATATATGAAAGGACTGATCTTGTGATCTCTGCACATGAAACAATATTAACAACATTAACAAGTAAATCACATAATTTGTTCACTAGTGTCAATAATGACCAGTTCTCACCCATAATTGCTCATTTTAGACCAAAGCCTGATTTTTATAAAGTGACATTTTAAAGAAGAAAACCCAGGATTCAATGCTGACAGTTTCACTCGTTATCAAACATCATCATATTTCCCATTTTTGTGGAAAGCTCATTGAGAAGTTGTGGCAAGTTGTAGCCTTTGGGTATTTTTCAGAGCCAGGGTAAAATTTTCAAAATCATTTAAGTCTCATTTTCAAAAGTGGCATAGGGCTTACCCCTGCACAATCAAATTCAATGGAACATAAGAACATTCATACTGGGTCAGACCAAAGGTCCATCTAGCCCAGTAGCCTGTCTTCCAACAGTCTTCCAACAGTGGCCAAATGCCAGGTATCCCAGAGAGAATGAACAGAGCAGGTAATCATCAAGTGATCCATCTCCTGTCACCCATTTCCAACTTCTCACAAACAGAGGCTAGGGACACTATGCCTGCCCATCCTGGCAAATAGCCATCGATGGACCTATCCTCCATGAAATTATCTAGTTCTTTTTTGAACCTTGTTATAGCCTTAGCCTTCACAACATCCTCTGGCAAAGAGTTCCTCAGGTTGACTGTTTGTTGTGTGAAGAAATACTTCCTTTTATTTGTTTTAAACCTGATGCCTATTAATTTCAGTTGGTGACTCCTAATTCATGTGTTATGAGTAAATAACACTTCCTTATTTACTTTCTCCACACCAGTCATGATTTTATAGACCTCTATCATATCCCCCCTTAGTCTCTTTTCCAGGTTGAAAACTCCCAAACTTATTAATCTCTCCTCATATGGAAACTGTATCACTAATCATTTTTGTTGTCCTTTTCTGAACCTTTTCCAATTCCAATATATCTTTTTTTGAGATGGGGCAACCACATCTGCACACAGCACCATGGATTTATATAGAGGCAATATGATATTTTCTGTCTTATTATCTATCCCTTTGTTAATGATTCCCAACATTCTGTTATCTTTTTTGACTGCTGCTGCACATTGAATGGATGTTTTCAGAGAGCTATCCACAATGACTCCAAAATCTCTCTCTTGAGTGATAACAGCTAATTTAGACCCCATCATTTTATATGTATAGTTGGGATTATGTTTTCCAATGTGCATTACTTTGCATTTATTAACATTGAATTTCATCCGCTATTTTGTTGCCCAGTCACCCAGTTTTGTGAGATCCCTTTGTAGCTGTTCTGCTTTGGACTTAACTGTCTTGAATAGTTTTGTATCACCAGCAAATTTTGCCACCTCACTGTTTACCCCTTTTTCCAGATCATTTATAAATATGCTGAATAGGACTGGTTGCAGTACAGACCTCTGGGGAACACCACTATTTATCTCTCTGTGTTCTGAAAACTGACCATTTATTCCTACCCTTTGTTTCCTACCTTTTAATCAGTTACTGATCCATGAGAGGACCTTCCCTCTTATCCCATGACTGCTTAGTTTGCTTAAGAGTCTTTGGTGAGGAACCTTGTTAAAGGGTTTCTGAAAATCTAATACATTATGTCCACTGGATCCCCCTTGACCACATTGACTTGTTGACACCCTCAAAGAATTCTAGTAGACTGGTGAGGCATGATTTCCCTTTACAAAAAACCATATTGACTCTTCCCCAAAAGGTTATGTTCATATATGTGTCTGACAATTCTGTTTTGTTGTTGGTTTATAGGCATTTAGGATTATAAATCCAGTTGGCTTGTCTAATTGAATAATTAGTGTGTGGGAAGCTGGGGTGTAAATCTACAGTGCACTAGATGCCATGCAAACACTGTCCATGCAGACACTGCTAAAAGTTTTTTAATGTTCGCTGACCTGCTTTTCTGGATTTGTGGTTGAAACTACAATAGTTGCCTTTGGTGATTATCCTTCCCTAGCATTGGTGAGGATAAAGTACCTGTGCTTTTTCTAATTACATCTCTTAGCTGCCTTTGATGCTGCTGACCATGAGGTTCTGCTCGGAGGTATGATACTACGAGTAGGAATACATGCAATTCCTCTAGAGCAGTTCAATTCAATCCTAGCTGGGATGTCCCAAACTGTGGTCTTGAGCAACTGCTTTTCCACTTCCAAGGGTTCTCTTCTGTTGGGTATCAAAGGGCAATAGTCTCTCCCTGCTGCTGTTAAATGTGTAAATGAAGCAAGCAAATGAGTTAGTGAGGAAACATGGAGTGCAATAT
Source organism: Malaclemys terrapin pileata (assembly GCF_027887155.1). Classification (NCBI taxonomy): domain Eukaryota; kingdom Metazoa; phylum Chordata; order Testudines; family Emydidae; genus Malaclemys; species Malaclemys terrapin. The sequence goes on from NC_071509.1 coordinate 99,859,407, forward strand.
TTTCAGTATACCGATGATACTCTGCCCTGTTTCCATCACATAACAGGCTGGTGAAGTGAAACAAAAAATGTCAGTGTCTTTACAGAAGTAGAAAGTGAATGAAGCTTTGTTTCTTATAGATGATACTGGTTAGGATTAAGAGAGTATTAGGTGTTTGTATTTACCACCTGCTGTCTAGTGTTGTGAATATCTTTTTAAGCTTGTTCAATCTATCCAGCAGTGACTGTGTTAATAGACTCTAGTCATTGATTGATATTAAATGACACATGTACCAAACATTCCATTTGTCTCTATTGTATCACACTGTGTCTTCTTTCACGTTTCTATTACAAATTCTGTAATGAATAGTCTGATCATTTTGAGTGACATTTAGGATCTTTATTGGGCAAGACATTTCAAGAGAATATGTCTTTTGTCTAGTTTATATCTGACAGTTATAACAACCGGCTATTACCTCCAAAATGGTTGCATTTGAAATTTTCTGTACATTTTAATTTTTTTCAGGGTGCATATTGGTGACACTTCCAGATATTTTTTATCCAGATTTTCCTTTTCCAATATGATGATTTTATCACCATTATCCTGAGTCAGGCCATAATCTACACTAGTGCCTCTCTCCTGCTGAACCTTAATCATTGTCTTGTATCTAATCTTACCTGCCCTCCTTAGTCCTATGGGCTTTATCATTTTATATCCCCCGATGGATATATTTTGCCTGTTATACTTGAACTTTCTAGCTTCTGCTATATATAATATTCTGACACTGTCACACATTCCATTCCCTTGCTAATGTTCTAGCCAGTAGTTCCCTCTTCCCTTATGGGCCTTATTTTACTTTGTTTTCATATCTGTTCATATCTGATTTATTTATAATATCACAATGTGCCATATTGCTTTCTTTGGGTTTCCTGGGGAATAGCTTACTAAAGGATTATGTAATGTCTCTAATTCATTTAGATTACTGGGAGCTGCAAAATATTCTGGCTGCAGCCTTTTATCTCAGGCTGTTGTAAACTTTGCATGTACCTGCCATTTCTGAATCCAAGGTGATTTTACCACTACTGAGAGAGCTTACTTTTCTTCCCATTCAGAACACAAGGCGAGCTTTGGAAGGAAGTGACTCTTTTCTTTACACTTCTCCTCACCTCCCTCTTTTTCTTTTCTTTTATAATTTCTTTTCTTCTCTCTCTGTTTTTTTTATTGGAGTGATTGTTACGCTCTAGGTAGTACTAGAGGTGGGGAAGCTACAGTTAGCTATGCCATAGCCAGCACTTCAATACTGATTGTGGGGCAGGGAGGAAAAAAAATGGAATCCAATTGTTGAGAGAAGGCTAGAACATAAAGTCACTTTGCTGGGGAAAATTCTCATAATCAGTTCTAATACTCATGAAGGAATAATTACATTTACCCTCTCTACATCTGCAAAACAGGAAACCTGAATCTTGATTGGTGGCAAAAAAAGAAATACCCAAACAGTGTAATCTCATTCCCTGCTCTTCTGACCTGAGCTCCTGCTGGTAGGGCACAGGACATCATTGTTCCCAGTGGTATCATACCCACCCCAAACCTGAAAGAGTCTTCTTCAAGTAAGGTAATATTGCTCCTTTCAGCACTGCTATCTTGCACCAGTAAGTGGTCAGCAGGAGAGCTTTTACTGTAGGCAGCTAGTGTAGATTAGAACAGCTTAAATTCTGGAGCATAGTTCTGTTGCAAAGGGTAGGGAAGGCAGTTTGTAGCAAACTTTGCAGAGATGGTTTATAGAATACATGGAATCACATTTGTGATAACCCTAATGATTACTAGTGATGTACAAATAAAGGTAACAATCCTCACAGACACTTACTTCTCTCCTTGATGTCAAGTAGGATTCTACATGGGAGTTAGGGTCAGGACATAAGTAGCTGTTTGCAAATCAGGGCCAAGGATGTTGACTTCTGGCACAATATATTTGATTAACGAAGTTGCTGTATATGCATATTATAACGAAACAGGCAAGCTACGTTAAACTGATTCTAAACAAAAGCAATAAGAAAAAATCAGAATTTGCTGTAGATAAATGACAAATAGGTTAAAAAATATTTTTCTTTTAGCTTCTGAAATGGTATTAGAGTAAAAACAAAATCCTTGAGTGTCCCTTTCAGCTGTCCGCATAGTTAGTGTAGAAAAACAGAATGGTAATTGCAAGTGACTAATCTCTAGCACAATATATAGTGTTTTAAGTTTGTGGTTTTCCACTTTAAATATTAATATTTCATTATTACAACACTTTATTTCCAACTCTTCTGGAGAATGCAGCAGTCATGCATTTTTAATTTTTGTTTTAGACATTTACAATATGCATTAGAATTTAATAGTGTGTATTTTATTCTGCTTAATATAAAAACAAGACAGGCAATCTAGCTATCTCAAGGGACTGAACAGTGGTTGGAGATCTTTTCACCTTAAGGTCACAAGGTTATGAGTTCAAATGCTCCATTGAAAGTTATTACCATGTGAAGGCTTTCCAGCAGCCTAATGTGAAATGAATCTCTGGTTTTAAGCCAGTACCTAGTGAGAAAGTGTCCATATTGTACAGTTAAGATTAAATGATACTCTTTTCTCATCAGGGAGACCAGAGACTGACTTAATGGGCATAGAGATTGAACTAACCTCTCAGTCTCAGATGATCCTACCTGGTCATGATTGAAACACATTGGCAGTGCTATGAGCAGAAGTATTTTAAACAAGGGTTTTAACTTGGATCCATTTTCTTTTTAAAGAAACAAAAACCCACTACCCCTTTCCTCACATCCTAGCCTCACCCTAGAGGACAATATTACTCATTTCAATATGCAACTTAAATTAACATAAGCAGACCTAAGTTAAATTTTTCAAAGGCTTCTAAATCTTTGAGGCCTAAATCCCATTTTCAAAAGTAATTTAGGCATCTAAGTTTCACTACTTGTAATGAGTCTTAGGCTTCTACGGGCCAGATTTTCAAAGGTATTTAGCTGCCCAAAGATGCAGGTTAGGTACCTTATGGATTTTTTAAAAACATCTAAACAGGTTGGTTTGCTAGTCCCATTGACCTGTTTAGGCATTTTCAAAATTCCACTATTTACCTATCTGCATCTTGCACCTAAATATCTTTGAAAATCTGCCCAAGTCACTTTTTAAAACGTGACTTAGGTGCTTTTGATATTTTTACCCCCAGTCAAATTTTTCTTCAGGAACAGCAATAAAACTTGAAAAATATGCTTAAATGAATAATATATAAAATGTACACCTCAATAAAATCCCTCTTTAAAGAGATCTAACTTAAAGTTGCACACTTTTTTTCAAGCTTTAATTGTTCAAGTTAGTAACAAAAGGGAAAGATGATGAGAAATATTCAGAATCTCTCACTGACAATAACTCTAACAAATGTGTATCAGATTATGTCCACACAACCCCTGCCCCATAAAGGGACTCAGAAATGTCACTTATAATAGCAGGACTATGTAATATGACTACAGAATAAAAACATTTGTATAACCGAACAGTGCTTTTGTTGGTCTCACAAAATCCCAAACAAAGTGAATTTTTCACAAAATGAAAGCTTGTTACTAACTTTAAGATAAGCAGGATTTTTAGCACTATATAGTCCAGAGAGCACTGTCTGTCAGTGGTTTCTTCAAGAACAGTTGTATGTAAAAGCCATGATCAAAATATTCCACCTGCTCTCAAATGGATGGAAAATGCAACTTCCATATTCAGAACCTTCTCAAATTTTTTATAGATGAACAAGAAAGGAGGAAGAGAGAAAGGTAACTGATGAAAAGGAGAAGAGACAGCTGAATAGCAAGCCCATTTGTAATGTTCACTTGTCAGTGAACATCAGCTTAAGGGGGGAAGTGATTGAGACAATGCAGTTACAGAAAAGCCAGATCAGTTTGAGCCTAAAATGAACATGGGTAAAGAAGTAGGAGAAATTCTGTGAGCTGCTTTCTCAGTGCTTTCTGCACATGCGCTGAAAAGGGTTCTGAGCTACTAACAGTGCACCAAGAGGCATTTACAGCACAAGGACTCAGATTTACTGTATGATGAAATTTCAGCCTGTTAAAGGCTGAAGAAAGAAAAGAAAAAATAAAAATTAGATATGAAACCTCAAAGACAGTGTTATTAAGCTGAAAGACATAACTTTATTCTTCCTACTCTGACTTCCAAGTGAAGAAACAGTGCCCCCACTATCCACAAATAAATGCTCAGATACATAGGGGATGGGTGCATAATAAGAACGTTAACATAGGTAGATTGGTCTGATAGCCCTTCATCTGCTTGTCCCTGATGGACAAATAGATACAGGGATCAAACCCCAAACAGCATGTAGTCCTATTGTGTGCGGCTCTTGTCTACTTCTGACATACCTGAGGAATCTGTCTCTTTTTTTACACTTTGGCAATATACCTGTAGCATTTTCATGCCAGTAAAGTCTCATTGAATTGAACTGACACTGGATACAAACAATCTCAATCAAAAGCTGTGAAAGAGAGAAATACACCTAACTAGAACGTCACTCCATCGACCATAAGTAAATGAGCTGTCATCTGGCATATCCAAAATCAACAGCACTTTCTATTCTGGACACAGATGTCAATTTAATAACCTTGGAAGTGGTATTATCACAGGTGCAAAGTGGTCAGGAATGTGTAATCGCTTGTTACCACTAACCGTTGGCACCACTGGAGGCAATATGCTGTTGCTTGTATATGCCACTGACAGTATCATGTTTAAACAGGCAGTAATGGTGTCCAAAATAATCTCATTCTCTTCCCATTAGTTGTAAAGTGCTACAGCAATTAAGGTCTTAATAGGAGAAGCTAGAATTCATTTTCTGTAAACAAAAATACTCCCTCTAAGGTTTGCCTTTGGATACCACAAGTAAAAAAGGTGGCTCATAAATTACTCTGGGAAAATGGATGGACTGAACAAAATTGTTCTGCCTGACTCCAGTGTTGTTTACTATTATCACATCGCAGCTGTGATCAGTCGAGGATAAACTCTGGATTTAAATGCCTTTCCCCCCTAAAATAGTCAAACCATACCTGAACAATTGTATTGCTGAATATGGAAGGAGTATCAGTTTGTGATTAAATGCAAGCCTATATGCACTCAGTTCTGATGACCTAGAGTGATCAAACTGTACGATAAATGTGTAGCTGAATCCTATTATAAGAGACTGAATGCCTTGACGAATGTAATTGTGGAAACTGCATTGGAAATGAATGTAAAATGAGTATAAACTGTGTATATCAAGAACGAGGGGCAAGAAAGTGTGAAAAAAACAGTGTCAAACTTCTTAGTAACAGTCTAATGATCAGATATGGGGATCTGTAGGAGGAAAGTGTAATCAGACAAGCAAGAGAAAAAAAATCTAGGTTGTCTTCTGAACAGAGAAATGTAAGTGCTACTTATGTATTAAAATATGATCCTTAAGTTTAATGTTGTTGGTCTGTTGCCTGTACGTGCTAATGAAAGTGTATATAGATTTGTAATATAGCTGGTGGATTTCCTCACATAAAACTATATTAATGGCATTCTTGCCCAAAACAATGACTAGTGGAAGAAGATAGATACAAATCTTGCTGAAGAATGAAATTTTGTCTCATCTATAAGTGACAATAATTCATTACCTTTGTGTAACAGCTTCCACACAAGCATAGCAAAGGGTTTTACGCACATTGGCTAAGTTAGCCTTACAACACCTCTGTGAGAGAGGGTAGTATTATTATACTCATTTTCTCTGAGCATTGCATGGCTAGCATTCTCGATTGAGGACGATTACTTGCACTTACAGAGAAATGGAAGCCAAAACACGAAGAGCTGCTACTGATGCAATTTGTAAAAGAGTAACAATGGACAAATTTTTACTTTCATGATACACTACATAACGGACGGCCTAGCTTCTTCTGATAATGTCTTTGGCGGCAGTGTGGCCTAGAGGATAGAGCATTTCAAAGACTCAATAGACCAGGGTTCTATTCCTAGGTCTGCTATTAGCCTGCTGGGTGACCTTGGATAGGCCACTTCACCTACCCTGCTTCAAATTCCCCATCTGTAAAATGGGGATAAATGATATATGTTCTGAGGTCTACTGATATATAAGATATTTTTTATTAATAAAGCATTCTTAGGTGCATTGTTCTTGGCTCATGGTTATTCTCCAATTAATCATGTTTTTGGTTATTTATTCCTCTTTTCTCTCTTTCTATTTAAGGATTTTTGCACAGTCTTACTCCTTCAGTGGGAATTGTTGAGTAAGCACTCATGAAAGAAAGAAAGAAAGAAAGAAAATCTTTTATCTGCTAATTTTCTTCTTTTGACAGCATAACCAGTAAAATAATATCACCATTTATCTTTTTTTACCTTGTTAAGAATTTATTTATTTTCTTCTCTCACAAGAATTATAGTAGAACTGGTTAAAATATGTGATTATTTTTCTCTAAAGTTTTCTGCAACATTTTGCAAAAAAAAACTCGATTTTTTTGAGAAGTTTAGGCCACTCTATAAATTGCTTAGTAGAACAGCACTAAGAGAATTTTTTTAAATTTTCATTTTCAATTTGAAATGACAAAATTCTTTCTAGAACTTTGATGTGATTTTAGAGTAGGTTACTCTACTCTATTTAAATTAACTCATTCGTCTTCCTAAGTGCATTGGTCCCATGTACATGTATGATATATTTTGTTTAGATTCTTTCATAATGTTTATTTCTCTCTTACATACATCTTTCAGAGTTAATCTGGATGTGTGGCTAAGAGAAAAACAGTACCAATGTTGTGGCTCTACTCACTATTTTCAACCTAAATACCACTTATGCAGCTATGCTGAGTGCATGAAGTTCCCATACAAATGGATTGCTGACTGTTATCAATAAAGAGAGGAAGGACACCAAATTTCTCTTTATAGGATGGGAAATTTGTGTTAGAGTTTGGATTAGAACTGAAAAAAGATCTCTCGTCTCTCAGAACTGTGCTTAGCCACAAGACTATCCTTTCTCCCTTCTATTACACAATATACTTTTAATATTACATACAGCATACCATTGGTTATAACCCATATTGAACTGAATAAGAGTCATTTACTGCCTTTCACAAGGGAACATCAGGAAAAATTGAACTGGGGTCACTTACTGTTCTTGGATATCTGTCAAATATATATGAAATCAGCAGATACCACCCATGCATAATGAAAGAGGAATAGCAGCATGAATTAACTCAGATTAACCACCCAGAAATTGACAAAGCCACCTTATCACTGAACTGACAGTCTCTGCTAACAAATACATGGAGCAAATTCATGCTCTTCCATTGCCTAAAGTCACTAGATCCAATTATTTGAGCTAACATTCTAGCTACCCAGCATAACAATGATGGAGTTCCATTGCAAAGAATTGAAAGTGCCATTAAAAAGTACTTTATACAAGGTAAAAATTCTGAGCATTACTCCTTTCCTTTGTAGTCATTTATGAATCTTTGTCTCTTTAGGGCTTCCAGTTTGACAGGTTTTTATAATATTTGTTTTGTTAATATTTTATATAACATTTTGTTATAAATCCCTTCTATTAGGGTTTACAGATCATGAAGGGTTCTGAGGTGGGAGTTTTGAGATGGTTGAGTCTTGTAGTCTGGTAAAGAAGTAGTTTTGAATAATCTTGGATGTATTGGGGAGAAAGAGGTGAAATATCACTGTAAATCCCTTATGAAGAAAGCTGAAAGATAAATGAAATGTGTCGTTTTGAATAGTTATTTTGTTATATTGCTCAAGAGTAAGTTGGCAGAGCTCCTAACATGAAAAAAATAATCTTCATAGAGGGAATTGTAGCGCTGATGTCCTACAAGTGATAGTGCCGCCTATTTAAAAAGGTAACTGTATGAACTGGACATATTATTACCTATTGACTTCAGTACAGATTTTTTTACTGTAGCAAATTAAAAGAACTATTTCTGAAAGCTTTTAAAGTTGGACTATCTTAAATCTTAATACTTTGTCAATAATAATTTATAACCTATTGTATGTGAATCTGACTGTATGCCTAAAGGAAAGTAGCGGCATAAATTCCTATATCAAGCTTGCAAAATTGTTATGAAAATGTATATACCTAGGCACAAAGTCTACTTGCCCCACCCTCTCTGTCAATATTCACAAATTTTGAAGCAGTAAACTCTGAACTTACTTGGTTCAGAATTATGAGTTAACAGTGGCAGTGTATTGATCATTTACTAATCTCTTATAAAGAATGATATAGTGATGTTAATGAAATATTCATACTTCTCCACTATTGACAGTTAACATCTTTACCCCTCATGTTCTTCTTGCTAATTACTTGCAAAGTTACTAACACAATTAATTTAGTATCCAACAAAAACTGTGTTGGTAGAGGGAAAACATGTAATAAAATCTGAAAACAACTTTTATTTCTCCAAGCCTAGAAAATTGATGCAAGATAAGGATGAAAAAACCTGAAATGTCCCAAAGGATAGAAATGATTAATATACACATGTTGCTGTTTTTATTATTTTTGCTAGAATATCAAACCTTCATCTTTTTATTTATTTTTTATTTTAGTCTTACTATTCTTGATGAATCAAGAAAATAATGGGCTTTTCAAAGCAGATGTTTAGTACTGTTTCAAATTGGATCATGCTTTCCAGAGGTAATTCCACAAGTGTCATCAACAGATTTTGAGAAAGAGATGAGGTGAGGGGAGAATAAATATCCAGCTCACACTTCTGGAGAAATCTCATAATAAAGAGACAAACAAGGTAAGTTTGAAAAGGTCGGATTTGGAATGGCAGTGTTTTATATTTGGGAGTCTTTTGGTACCTTGTTAAAGCCACCAGAGGGTTTCACATGACCTTGCCCAATTGACACCTGCGCCTATTAATATTAACTTCTGAATATGTTTTGAGAAAAAATAAAAACAGTATTATAAAGGACAAGAGGAAGGACAAGAAAATGTATCCAAAAAACCCTGAGTCATTGTCAAGGTATAGTAATTGCAAAGGCCCCGATTCGGCAATCCATCGCTATTCAATAAAGCTTTTAAGCACTGGTTTAAAGTTAAATGTGCTTCAGTGCTTGGCTGAATAGGGGTGAACTGAAGAATGTGCTTAAATGCTTTATGGAATTGGGGTCTAAGTGACTGATTCTCCATTGACTTTAATGGAGCCATGACAATTTACAACAACTGAGGATCATACCCTGGGTGAATATTTTTTTTAAATCTTCCACTAATTCTACTGAATTTATCTTTTACTACTTAGCTCCTTTTTCATAGAAGTTACATGAAGGGTTTCAGTTATGACTTCTCTGTAATACCCAACATTTGTACTTCTCAAGCTTTTTGCAAGCTTAAGAATGTGGCCCTCATTAATAATATGTATGAAAAATGGACTCTGGTTGTCAGATGCAATTTTAGAACATCAACAGATATAAATGAGAGTGTCCAATATGCATAGACCTCCTGGCCTGGATATCCATTTCAATCCCAAATTATCTTCATTATACAGCAGTTAGAACATAGTCAACTGAAGCTTGGTTTCTGTCTCTTGTTAGCTTTTTTTTTTTAAATCTCCCCCAGTTATTTTTAGAATACTAGAAAAAAGCAATAGCAGCTTTGCATATATACAACCTCCTTTCTTGCATTAAAAAACCATTCACAAACAAAAAACTTCTTTCCTAGTGGATGTATTTATTTAGACCCCCTTTTTTTTTTTTTTTTTGCTTGAGTCACTAAAAACCTGAAGACACTAAGCCACTCTTTCTTCTTGCATAGGTAGCAAGCTCACAATTAAGCTAAACAAAGAAATGGATTCAAAATAAACCTTCCAGAGCAGGCTAATCTTGTAGAGCCTGTGAGGTCCATTTTTCATGCCCTGTTTGGGTTAATATGATTCACCTATCCAACTAAGTAACAGTAAAGAATATAGTTGCCTTTCCTTAGTTGTTCTTCACAACTGCCACTGGACCCACACCTGCACCTCTCTGTACAGGCAGTTCCTATTTTCCCAAGTGTAAAATAGAATTGTGCTATTTCTGTCTCAAGTGGACACTATATAAATCCCAGTGGGATTGTGGACCATGTCACTCTTTATTTTCATTTTAACTCCTAACTCCACAGCTGGACAAACAGTCCCTGCATACCACCACGCACACCTCTCTGTTTTTAATTTGGCTTTCACTTAGTTGTTACTTCTCTACTTGAACTTCATTGAGCAAAGGTAAATAACTACTTTTGTTCTTTAAAATCACTTTATTGCTGGGTGTTAAAGCAACAAAATCAATAAACCTATGGGGGGGAGGGGAAGAAGTCATCCTTCTGTTATACTATCATTGATTTTATAATATTTGAAAAAAAACATTCAGTGCTGGAATAAAGTACTCTCTCATATTTAGTGTTTCCATTTTAAAAGGAGTGCAAACTAGAGCTAATAAAGCATAATTTCTGACTGCCTATTGTATGTGAGTGATTCTTTTGAGGACAGTGTTGAAGATTTTTTAGAAGTATTATGACTGCCTGTGTTTTTCGGTCCCCAATTTGAGACAGCTTAGAATGGACTGATTTTTTAGAAGGTGTTTGCTTAGCACTTTCTGAAAATCAGACACTTTAAAGATGTTGGGTACCCAGAAACAGTAGTAATGGCAGTATAGGTTCTGTATTCTTTTTAAATAAAAAAAAATAGTTAAATTTAAGCCCTATTCCTACAAACACTTATACACAGACATAATTCTGCCCACGTGAGCAGATTAATTTAATTAATCAACCTTTTATCTGTCTGTGAAGAATTCCTGAGTCAACTCTATGTTTCAATGTAGTCTTTGGTTGTACATATTCACTGAAGAATTTTGCCCAAACAATCTTCAGCCCTGGATTTTGATTGTTCACTACTGGGCTTTTTGTTGTTGTTGTTTTGGGTTTTTTTGTAGTGAGTGACTGGACATGCTATTTTTTTTCTGTTACCCGACTGGATGGGTGAAACTTATTAGATTAGAGAATACCTATTGGATGATAAATAGCAAATAAGAAATTTCAAATTGTATCCAGTTAGAATTGTCAGACAATGATTTTTGCTAAATTTCAATACAATTTGGGATTTGAAAAAAAATAATAATGAATTACCCAGCTGTTTGTTCAAATATTTGTGAATAATGACTTTGGCCCATCTATAATAGGGAACTGACCAGCACAAATATTCAGATCAGTTTTTTAACTACCTCTTATAGCTATATTGCTAGAACAGTTGGAATAAATTACTGCAGATGGCAATTCTGATTCAGTATAAACACCTGCAGATGGTTGCTGGCAATATCCTATGATCACCTGAGGTAATTGCAGAATTTTATTAAGTCCTCCATCCCCCAACAATGATGGATGATATCTGAATGAGTTTTAATTCTGAAATTCTCTATTTTTGTGGCTCTCTTCTGGATTTTCTTCTATTTGGCCATCTCTTTCTTAAAGTGTATTCCAGCTGGAGCCCACCAGTGCTGAAAGTAAAACAGAAGGATTTAGTGTTTCCTCTTTTAAAAGTATTGCAAACAAATGTAGTGCAAACAATATAGAGCTAACAAATCATAATTTACAACTGCCTATTTTGTGTAATTGATTCTTTTGAGGACAGTCTTAAAGATTTTTGAGAAATATTATGACTGCAGCCCCAAAATATCGAATGACAAAACAATGCAAAATGAACAAACATGCACAACTTTTTTCTAAAGGCAATTCTTGCTTACCCAGCCTAGGTGATGTGTCATTGTTGATGGAAAAGTTGCTTGTAAACCCAGAATGCCATTCCCATGGATAGAAAGCTAGCGATGACTGTTGGCCAATGTTTTAGATTAGGTGCTTTAACCTGTCTTAGGCCTGGTCTACACTAGGCGTTTATGTCGAAGTTAGCGCCGTTACATCGAATTAACCCTGCACCCGTCCACACCGCGAAGGTATTTAGTTCGACATAGAGGTCTCTTTAATTCGACTTCTGTACTCCTCCCCAACGAGGGGAGTAGCGCTAAATTCGACATGGCCATGTCGAATTAGGCTAGGTGTGGATGGAAATCGACGCTAATAGCTCCGGGAGCTATCCCACAGTGCACCACTCTGTTGACGCTCTGGACAGCAGTACGAGCTCGGATGCTCTGAACTGCCACACAGGAAAAGCCCCGGGAAAATTTGAATTTGAATTCCTTTTCCTGTCTGGCCAGTTTGAATCTCATTTCCTGTCTGGACATCGTGGCGAGCTCAGCAGCACTGGCAACGATGCAGAGCTCTCCAGCAGTGATGGCCGTGCAATCTCAGAATAGAAAGAGGGCCCCAGCATGGACTGATCGGGAAGTCTTGGATCTCATCGCTGTGTGGGGCGATGAGTCCGTGCTTTCCAAGCTGCGATCCAAAAGACGGAATGCAAAGATCTACGAGAAGATCTCTAAAGACATGGCAGAGAGAGGATACAGCCGGGATGTAACGCAGTGCCGCGTGAAAATCAAGGAGCTGAGACAAGGCTACCAGAAGACCAAAGAGGCAAACGGACGCTCCGGATCCCATCCCCAGACATCCCGTTTCTACGAGGCACTGCATTCCATCCTCGGTGCGGCCGCCACCACTACCCCACCAGTGACCGTGGACTCTGAGGATGGGATAGTGTCCACGGCTGGATCCTCGGACATGTTAGCGGACGGGGAAGATGAGGAAGGAGATGAGGAGGACGAGGCAGTCGACAGCGCTCACAACGCTGATTTCCCCGACAGCCAGGATCTCTTCATCACCCTTACAGAGATCCCCTACCAACCCTCCCCAGCCGTTACCCCGGACACAGAATCTGGGGAAGGATCAGCCAGTAAGTGTTGTAAAAATCTAAACATTTATTTGTAACAGAACAGGAATATTAACAATTTAAAAAATGGGTTTCTCATGATTAGTTTGATTAGCTTAACGATTCAGTCATGGGCAGTGCAACTATTGAAAAAAAATCTAGCAATGTCCGGTTTTGCATGATTGTCCTGCCCAAGCCGCTCTACTGGTTAGTCACTGCTACAGCAGCTACAGTAAAATGCGGTCTATATGTCCGGGGATGGAGCAGAAATCCTCCTGTGACATCTCGAGGAAGCTCTCCTGGAGGTAATTGGAAATCCGCTGCATTAGGTTCTTGGGGAGAGCGGCCTTATTGGGTCCTCCGTAGTAGGACACGTTGCCACGCCACGAGACTATCAAGTACTCTGGAATCATTGCTCTGCACAGCATGGCGGCATACGGCCCTGGTCTTTGCAGGCTTTCCCGGAGCATTCTCTCTTTCTCGCTGTCAGAGATCCTCATGAGGGTGATGTCGCTCATGATGACCTGCTTTGAATGAGGTAGGGGAATGTTAGTGTTGGGACTGCTTTGCCGTTCCTTTACAGAACTGTAACCGCTGGTTTGCAGCCACGCGGTGGAGGCGGGAGAGGGGCAGCCGAAAGGGATCGTTCCCGGGGACAGCCGCGAGGGTGTGGGACAGGAGCAGACTTCCTGCTTGCCGAATTGCTGGCAGCAGGGACCGACATTGATTTCAATGTGAAATGAGGCCATTGCTAATATTAAAGTTTTAAGCTGCCACAAGTCTACGGCTTACCATGTCTGCCTGCAACAGAAATTCCGTTCTCCTGAGAGGCTTCTCAAATGTGCTGTAGAAGACCCCAGGCACTGAATGCGAAGGCCGAGAATTCGACCTTGTGCTGAGTGCGCATGTGAGAGGTGCTGTGCATGGTCTTGTTAACAGAGAAAGACTATGTTCTTTGTTCACAACTACATTTATCTTTCTGAGGAATTCACTCCCTTTTTCCCATTCCCACAGCCCCATCTGCGACTGTCTCACAACCTAGCCTGTCATCACACTCCCAGAGGCTAGCGCGGATTAGGCATAAGAAGAAGAGGACACGGGAGGACATGTTCTCGGAGCTTATAGCCTGCTCCAGAGCCCAGGCAGCACAGCAGACCCAGTGGCGGGAGAACTTGACCCGAATGCACCAAGCCAACATGGATCGGGAGGAGAGGTGGCGTCAGGAAGACCAGCAGGCGACTCAAACCCTGCTTGGACTAATGAGGGAGCAAACGGACACGCTCCGGCGCCTTGTGGATGTTCTGCAGGAACGGAGGCAGGAGGACAGAGCCCCGCTGCAGTCCATCTCTAACCGCCCTCCCCCGCCACCAAGTCCCATACTCCCCTCACCCAAAGTGCACAGAAGGAGAGGCGGCAGAGTCCCTGCTAACTCTCACTCCACCCCTGCAGAGAGCTCGAGCAGCAGAAGGCTCTCATTCCCCAAAATTTGACAAGTTCTTTCCTTCCCGCCTGACACAAGCCCCCGTCCAAGTTTCACTTTCCCAGTTCCATGTTTGGTTGATAATAAAAAATACGTTTCTGTTAACTACTGTTTCCATCATGTTCTTTTGGAGGAGGGGGGAATAGGGGGTTGGTAATTCGACAGGACAGTCACCTTTGGCAGGGTATATAGTCGGGGGCAGGCACAGCAGCAGGGCACATACATAGTGCAGTGATGCAGTGACTAGTTACCCTGGTTAGTCTGGGAGGTTGTTTTCATGTTATGTGGTGGGGGGTGGGTTGCTCTGTGACTTTGTGGCAGGGGAGGGCAGTTACAGATCTTAAGCGGCGGTCCTTAGGCAGGATCACAGAGCCACACAGCAGGGGATCTGTAACTGTCCTCCCCCTGCCACAAAGTCACATAGACCCCCCCATACACACAGTCCCTATCAGGAGGGGTGACAGGCTCCGTTGAAACAACCATCCCACCGCAGCGGAGCCTGTCAATCCTTGAGTTTAGAAGCTGCATTCGCGCCACTACAGTACACCCGCTCCGCACCACAGTCTGCGTCCCAGTTTTAAAAAATTCCCGCGAATACAGTATTAAAGAAAACGGTGTGCTTTAACAAAGTAGAACTATTTTTATTTTGAAACGTGTGTTGGAAGTGGGGTGAAGGGGGTATGTAACTGGATAGGATAGTCAACATTAACTGGGCAAAGAAACGGGGGCAGGTTTAGCTTCTCAATACACAAACTTTAAAGTCACAGGTTACCCTGCTCACTCAGGAACTTTGCTTTCAAAGCCTTCCGGATGCACAGCGCTTCCCGCTGGTCTCTTCTAATCGCCCGGCTGTCTGGCTGTGAGTAATCAGCAGCCAGGCTATTTTCCTCAACCTCCCACCCCGCCATAAAGGTCTCCCCCTTGCTCTCACAGAGATTGTGGAGCACACAGCAAGCTGCAATAACAATGGGGATATTGGTTTCGCTGAGATCACAGCGAGTCAGTAAGCTTCTCCATCTCCCCTTGAGACGGCCAAAAGCACACTCCACCACCATTCTGCACTTGCTCAGCCGGTAGTTGAAGAGTTCTTTTTCAGTGTCCAGGGCGCCAGTATAGGGCTTCATGAGCCAGGGCATTAGCGGGTAGGCTGGGTCCCCGAGGATGACTATAGGCATCTCCACATCCCCAAGAGTTATTTTGTGGTCCGGGAAGTAAATACTTTGCTGCAGCCGTCTAAACAGACCAGAGTTCCTGAAAACACGAGCGTCATGAACCTTGCCCGGCCATCCCATGTAGATGTTGGTAAAACGTCCCCTGTGGTCCACCAGTGCTTGCAGCACCATGGAAAAGTAGCCCTTTCTGTTAATGTACTGGCTGGCCTGGTGTTCCGGTGCCAGGATAGGGATGTGAGTTCCATCTATGGCCCCACCGCAGTTTGGGAATCCCATCGCTGCGAAGCCATCTATGATCGCCTCCACGTTTCCCAGGGTGACTACCTTTGGCAGCAGTACATCAACGATTGCCTTGGCTACTTGCATCACAACAACCCCCACGGTAGATTTGCCCACCCCAAACTGGTTCGCGACTGACCGGTAGCTGTCTGGCGTTGCAAGCTTCCACAGGGCTATGGCCACTCGCTTCTGGACAGTCAGGGCTGCTCGCATCCGGGTGTCATTGCGCTTCAGGGCAGGGGACAGCAACTCACAAAGTTCCAGGAAAGTTCCCTTCCGCATGCGAAAGTTTCGCAGCCACTGGGATTCATCCCAGACCTGCAGCACTATGCGGTCCCACCACTCAGTGCTTGTTTCCCGTGCCCAGAATCTCCTTTCGACGGCATCAACATGACCCATTGCCACCGTGATGTTCTCGGCGCTGGGTCCCCTGCTTTCTGAGAGGTCTGTGCTACTCTCAGACTTCAGGCCATCACCGCGTTGACGTAGCCTCCTCGCCTGACTTTTCTGCATCTGCCTCAGGGAAAGGTGTATGATAAGTTGCGAGGCGTTGAGAGCGGCCACAACTGCAGTGATGGTTGCAGCAGGCTCCATGCTCGCAGTGCTGTGGCGTCCGCGCTGTCACTGACTAGAAAAGTGCGCGAACTGATTTCCCGCCGGCGCTTTCAGGGAGGGAGGGCGGGAGTGATGGACGGATGATGACAGTTACCCAAAAGCACCCTGGACACATTTTTTTTACCCAGAAGGCATTTGCGGCTCCACCCAGAATTCCAATGGGCAGCGGGGACTCCGGGAACTGTGGGATAGCTGACCACAGTGCACCACTTCCAATGTCGACGCTTTCCCCGTTAGTGTGGACTCACAAAGTCGAATTACTGTCCTTAGTGTGGACACACACGTTCGACTTTGCAATATCGATTCCAAAAATTCGATTTAAGTAAAATCGAACTACTCTCGTAGTGTAGACAAGGCCTTAGTTACACATGTACTCATTACTCATGGCCAATTTTGAAAGTACCTTTTTGTTGTCTTCTGTAGTTGCTGGGCTGTTTAGTGAATTGTTGCAAACCACTGCAAATACTCTTATTTCTCTCTGTGAGCATTATTTAGAACAAATAGCATGTGGTCTTACATGCAAGAGATGCTGGTTGGTGGAAGAACTTCAATTTAAATTGAAAAGTTGCCGACTCAAAACTGATGAAAGGAAATAATTTCTTCCGAAACACCATTAACCTCTGGAACAACAAGATAATACTGAAGCCAAGAGCTTAACATGATCCCTAACTATTGAGAGTTTGAGGAAATTTTCTCAGGGGCTGGTTATCCAATAATTGCCTTCTGTACATTTTTTTGAAGATGTCTCTAAAATATCTGGTATTGGCCACTGTCCATGACAGGGTACTGGACTACATGGACTGTAGGTCTGATCCAATAAGGCAATTCAATGTTCTCTTATTCAGAAATCAGGCTGCTTGCTTGTTGAACCCATCCCATCCTCAAAAAAAAAAAAAGAAAAAAAAAAAAAGAAAAAGAAAGCTCAACAAGGAATTCTGAAGCCCATGTTTCCATGATTTGATTTCAGGATCAGCCTTCTGTACATATTTGACTCACTTTTACTACTTATCTTTTTCCATTTTAATAATGAGTGGTTGGGAAAAAAGTCTGGGTTGGAAAAACAAAATACCAAACTGCATTTTTATGAACTCTACATTATATTTCAATTGAATCCAAGTAAAATGATATTTATCTGGATACTTGTGAAAGGATACTGTACTGTAATGTATGTTAAAATAAATGATTTTAGCACAGAGTGATGTTTTGTTTCTCAAAAAAACATTAACATTAGAGTGCTTTATAGAAAATGTAACTTTAAAAATTCCCCCTTGCCCTCAGTTACCCCACCCCATTTTGAGTGGTTTGACAAAGCTGAAACTTCACTTTTTCTATATAGTTGTTTTTGGGGCAAATCATGACCCAGCTTGCATGGCCACCTATTGCCCATTTAGCCCCTTCACGGGTCAGCCATACTGTGGATAGCAGTAAAGGGGGAGACATTGCCTCCTCAGAGCCAGTACCCCCCTCCTACCTATGTGTAATGCCAGGATAGGGTAGGGAATTGACAAAGCCTTTGTCTCAATCCCCAGTGCACCTGACGGAATATGTAGACATTGCAGAAGGTGCTTGCTGTGTCAGGTCTGGTGCAGGATACTCCCATGCGCCTTCCCCTCGCCCCACCCCCCCCCCCGGGACTGAGGAGACAGATTCTGACTCTGCATCAGCCTACTCTGTGATCTGCTCCTGGAATTGCACAACATTACCTCTTGCTTGAGGCTTGGGGTAAAGCATGATTTAGCCCTATATTGATTTAGCCCTATATTTCTTCATGTAAAAACCCAGCTTTATCTTGCATAAAAACTGATGAACTTGAAGCTAAGTCAATTTCTGTGTGTTTAACTTCAGGCTGAATATTTTGTATCGCTCTAATTAGCACAGTGCACATATTTTTAAAATAAATTTGGATACTCTGAGGAAATAATTTGACTAATGAGACAAAGAATGTTCTGTTGAAGATGAAATATGATATTCTTTTCCATCACTAGGTCTCATGTTCCAGTTTATAATGAATCAGGAATAAAAATTAAACCAAATGATGTTTATTAGATGTTTCCTATCAAAATAACTTATGTCTAAGCTTACTGATAAAAACAGACTCCATAAACTAGTCAAACCACAGAAATAATTGAGCAAAATATATCATTCAACAGGACCGTTCACTGTAAATATTATCCACATATTTAATATCACAACTTAGTCGCATTACTTCCAAATAGATTTGTAAGTAGGCATTGATCAGCATTGAGCAAATAATTCATAATGAATAACTGAGTTAATGAATTCAGCCTCTTTGTCTTTTGTGCAATATCAACAAGCAAATTGTGACTTTCTTGCAGTTACTCATGAATCAGATTTATAACAACTTTTTTGAAATATTTTGCTCAATAAATCATTCACAATTATTCAGATTTTTTATATGTGCTGCTGCCAAGTAATTAGTCAGATAAGTCATGTGCCTTTGTTTCTCTTCCCTGATTGGATGACTGTGTAAGCATTTCCAGTAGGAATACTTCTGTTGTAAATTGTCATAACTCCATTGACTTAAACTGAGCTGCAAAATGTACACCAGTTGAGTGTCTGGCCCAGTGTGTACACATTTAAAATTTAGTTTCTATAAATACTCATGAATGGAATTTTGTAGGAATTTAAAATTTATTTTCTATTAATATGACTTTGAGATTCACTTCTTGGAACACTTTTTGTGAGCAAAACTCAGCTTATTGAATATTTGCAGAAAACACCAAAGAAAAAGGAACGTGGCTGATGCAAATACATTTAAAATTTCTAGTGAATTCACAGAAAATGTTGCCCTTGTTTTACCGTAACTTTACTAAGTATGAGTCTCAACTTGAATAGGTTTGTTCTTGGAAAGCATATTTCTTTTTCATGGGAGCCAAATCCAAATCCACTCAGACTGCTGAAGACTTGCATTGAATTGGCATATTCCCAGATGTCCTGGTCTCGCCACTGCTGGCTTTTTTTTTTTTTTTGGATACACAATTTCCCTATGATTTCCGTGTTTCCCATTCCAGCACAATTGAAGTTGCAGCTGCTCATTATCTTCCTTGCAGAGATGCCATTTCTGGGGATTTGCACTGAGTTCAGTTCGGCTTTATGCTTTTTCCAGATCCTGCATTGAATCTGGTTCAATCTTTCTACTTTTCTTTGCATGTTCTCCATTCACTTTTATTAAATTCTCCTTAGGCTCAACAAGCTTGATAATGAGTGGGAAGGAGAGGGAGAATAATTTGGCGACGATTAATAATATTCCCACTTCTAATTTTAAATGTTTATGAAGAGTTTAGTACATAGAACAAATTAGTTTACTGTCATGAAATATTAACTTCTCTAATACATTTGAACAATTTTAAAATAATATCAGATATTTTAAAGCTCCATTAATGCTTAATTTGAATGTTTAATTTATAGCTAATGGGAATATGCAAAAAGTGTCTAATTACAAAATATTTTACTCCAATTGCTCTGATAATGCATTTATCCAATTAAAACTTGACCTCTTTTCTCTGAATCTTTGGATCATGGCACATGAATTGGCATCATGTCCTTCCACTGGAGCTTTAACCACCAATATATCATCCACAGTGGCTACATTAGCCCTAAATTCCCAGCATATGCTTTGTTCACTTTCTTCTGAAACATTTTTTGAATGAATACTAATGGGCCATCAGGGTACACTGTATCTCCCTTGTGTGGAATATCATTAAACTTTTCCTGTTTCACCTACCAATACCCAGATCTGTCATCCAGTTCACTGAAACAAGGGGTACCAGACATCAAGTTTAGACACTTGGGCCTCAGTTCAGCAAGATATTTAAGCATGTGCTTCAAGTACATGGCTACTTTAAGTGTGTAAGCAGTCCCAATGGAATCAAAGGAACTACTTACACACTCATTTTGTATAGTAGTTCTACTGCTACCCTGGAGCTTACCCACTCCATATGATCATTAATTAGCTTTACAATGCAAATGAGATTTTTCATGGCTCATGTAATGTAGCATCTATAGTAGCTTCCAGTTTAATTCTGTATTTCTCAGGAAGCTGCCTTTGTCCATGGAATATGTGTGTATTGGATGCCTATGTTTAAATCCTTTTAAATTTAGGATATTTATGAAAGCAGGGTGAAAAAAGGAGTCAGATCACGCACAGCCATGATAAAACCCCTAGATGATACTGCATGGAGGAGCATGCAAAGGCTGGGGATTTAGTATGCTGCATCCTGTCCCCACTTGATGCAGATCTTGATGGGCCTCAGGGAAGATCCCTCTCTCATACACACTCCTCAAAGATTCAGAGTTGTCCTGCTTTGCTGACCCTCTCCTAGTCAGTGGTTTGGTACCCAGTTCCAGATGATGGGTAGTTGTAGTGGGCCCTAGGGAAGTAATACAGTTCTGAACAGTACTAATACAGTAATATTCCAGAGTATTATATCAAATAGAGTATTTGAAAAAGGGCATTATTAGTACGATCTGAAAGACCTGTTTTTCTATGGAGTTATAAGCCTTGAAATAAGTAATGTGTATATTTTATTACTGCAGAACTGTTTACTTGTTAAACTTTAAGTGTAGAAAATTAACATTACAGGAACAGACAGATTCTATGCTGCGATAATACTGCAAAAAAGGTTAGAAAATCATGACGCTAATGCAGGCTGTTCCCAGTTCTGTATTATGTACCTCATAGAATTATAGAAATTAGAGATGAGAAAATCTAATAGGCTATCTGTGGTGGCTTTCTATTAATAAAGTTGATTTAATTTTCACACAACATGTCTGTCCTCTCATTGCAGCATACTGTGCAGCTATTCATTTAATTTAATTTTTAAGTCACTAGAGGATAACAGAAGTTTGAGCAATAAAAATACATTGTTTCTAAAGAACAAATTATGCCTGGTAAACTTGATTTTTTTAATTAAATTTCAATATTAGTGGATGATGGGAATATGATGATGTAAGAGATGGACTTTAGTGGAACATTTGATACAATACATTACAAAATCTTGCTAGAAAACTGAATTCACATTAATTTGATTACGTACATTATCTACTAGATAGGATATTGACTGAAGGTTCCTACAGAACTGGGCAGGAAATGATTTCCCTGTCCCTTCAGAATTTGAGATTTTGAAAATGAGAACAAATTCATCTTCCTGAATTGAGATGAAAAGTCAACTTTACATTTTTTTGTGACCTGAAAAAGTTTAGGATCAGATCATTATGTTTTGATTATGATCCTTTTTTAAAAACTTTTTTCTGCTAATTAATTTAAATTTAAAACAATTTTTTTCAAACAAAAAAATGAACTTTTCATTTTCAAAATGTTGAAATAGGCCATTTCAAGAAGTTTAAAGAACTCTTCAAAATGTTTTTGAAATTGGGAAACTTGTTGAAACCAACCCTTATTTGGGAAAAGATTTCAGTTTCAACTAATCATCATTTTCCAAAGAAAAAACATTGTCAAACTTCTGACCAGCTCTAATCATAAATTATAGATATTCACTGTAATGTACTGAGGTATCAAATGAGCTGCTGCAGGTTCAGTATAAAGCCTTGTTTTGCTTGTGATACAGAAGAAAGAGTAAACATGAATAATTAAATTTACACTTGATTCTAAATTGGGAAGTGTGGCAAACATGAGGTAAGGACCTAAAAATGTTGAAAATATGCATAGGAAATAATAAAAGGAAATTTAAAATATGTTTAAATCCAAATTATTATGTCTAGAGAATTATTTCAAAAATGGGTGCTTGATGGAAGGAAAATGCACAGAAAGCAGAAGTGATTAAAATGGTCTAGAGATGACAATTGTAAAATTACATAAGAGCTAATGAAGCAATGCAGTGGGGGGGTGGGAGCGGGAATGTGGAACATCACATTACAGACCAGTTAATCGATAATGCATTTCTATGTGGTGCCAGCGAGACCATACCTAAAAGGCTGTGTCTTGGGCTAGGCACCTCGTTAACAGAAAGATGTCAACAAATTGGAAGGGATTCAGAGGAGAGGAATACAAGTGACTTAAATGACTACAGGGCCTCACTAATGATTAAAGGCTGAAATAACTAAATACCTATACATGTGTAACTATATATAAAAATCCTCCATGGATAGGGTGATGAAGTCTAATAAATGCCCATAAGTATTTTGAGGGAGATAGCCACTGAAGAGGATAGCAGGGATCAGGGTAGTTCCAGGGGGGATAACTAGGAGTAGTGGAAGGTCATTAAGCAATGGAAATAAAATGGAGAAAGGCTTGATACCAGGAATAACTAACACTGATAACTGTTGGGCCGTAGTCTCCTAAGAGAAGAAGGAGTGGAAGCCTTATTACTTGAGCCATTTGGAAATGGATGGGAAGAGACAGAGCACTGGAGAATGTACTCCAAGGGTGCAATCATGCGCCCTTGGAGTACCCTTGGACTACAAGGGTAAGAGGTCTTCACCATCTCTAATTTCTTTTTTCTTTGATGCAGGCATATCCAGGTTTCTTTTGCATCCTGGGTATTAATCTTCATAAAGTTAGTAGCAGGACTTCTCTTCTGTTGTGCTTTGATCCCTTCTCGCTACCTCAGTGTCAGTAACTGTCCATTATCTGCTCTGATGGACTGAGTGTGGTGGATTTGATCAAAGAAACCTGACCTTGTGTGAAGGTGTTTTCCTTCATTGTACTCACTCCTCTGTGGATCCTGAAAACATCCCTATCTAGTCAAGTCTCTCTCTCCTCTGCTCCCAACAGTCCCACAACATGGCTTGCCTATTGGCTGATTGAGAACCTGCTGGAGCGGTAGCAGCAGGTAAGCTCAGTCCCACAAGCCATTCCAGTCTGATTATGTGAGCATTGGCAAAACTTAGAAGAGTAAGGCACTGTAAGCCAGTAGCAGCTTTTAAATGGCCTGTGGTTGTGTGAATAATCTAGGGCTCTTTTTTTCTTTAAATGATAGTCCCATGTGGTATGAATGCAGGATGTAAAATATTCATCCACAAGGATAGTCACAGGTAGTGCTGGAGATGTCCTTTTGCTTTCTAATAGTGCATCCAGGACAGCCACCATTGCCTTGCTTGTCATGACCTCTAGCCTGTCTCAGATGTAGTATATGACAATTCCCAGGAGGGTTTTGAACTGTGAGTTTCATTTTCTCCAATCTAAGTAACAATTAAAAAAATACATCTTTCCTTCCTTAATTTAATTTGGCTGTTTTATGTAGATCCTAAGAAAGTAGTGGGTATATCTCTGTCTATAGTAGTGGGTAGTATAAAGTATAGTAGTGGATATATCTCTATAGTAGTGGGTGGATAGAGGGTAGATAGAGGGTAGAGCCTGCATTGCAGGCTACAGAGTGTTTTTAAGACTTGTTTTTCCATTCAATAATAATATTTTTTAGGTCATGCTTGAATGCTGACATACATTGCCCCATAAAGTTGTCCGTTGTATTATTTAAACTCATGATTTGACACCACATTCCTATCTGCAGCATATCTGATAGCCAGACTTCAAATATGTATAGAAAAGGGCTTTGGCTTCCTTGGAAACAAGATCTATGCATTAATTCTCAGAGAAACAGCTCTTCTCCCTTTAAGGTTTATTTTCAGTTTAGAGTTTTTCTCAGATCGTATCACGTGGAAAATTGGACACCTACAGCTAAACTGGTGCATACAAAACCCATTATTTACTTAACAGGGTTTTGTGCTCACAGCAATGTGCTGAAAAGTCACCCATCTTGGCTGGTTTGAAATTGAGGTGAATTAAAGAGAGGAAGATGGGTCTATTGTCAGTGTTTGCTCAGAATCTGTGCAGTACATCAACTTCAAAGTTTTTCAAAGAAATTTAGAATCATTGTCTGTCTCCATTATAAGATTACGACACACTCCTTAAAAATAAGCTTTTCAAAATGCAACAGTTTCATGGCTGTTAGGGGAACAAGTATTGTTTATGATATGTCGGAATGACATTGAGAGACAAGATATTGTGTATCAGCCTTATATAATGAATGTGAATTATGTTTCAACTTCCAAATGGGAAAGCATAAAAGGCTAAGGAAAGCTTTAATTTATGATTTGTTCAGTTTAGAGCTTCAGACCATTAAGTGCCCATTAAATCACTATTTTATATGCTGCTAAGTGCATCTCTATCTTCAAAATAAAGAGATTTTTAATTCACCCTCATTTTAATTGAGGACATTTGTGATAACAAATAGACTGAAATTGAAAAGTAAATTAACTTTGTGCTGTGACAACAAACCACCTTTATGATTTTTGCTTTGGGTGTGTTGTAACCATGTGTGAATCATCATGGTTTTTATTTCCTTGCTTGCTTTGTATTTATATTCCAATTACAAAGAGATCTACCCAAACCAAAATTTGATTTTGATTGCATTGATAGGGCCCCTTGGACTCGACTCTTCTGAAATGGAAGAAAGATTGAAATTTTGAAATGTTGATTTGGAAAAGCTGAAATGTTTTTGTTTTATCATTTTTTGATTAAAACAGAATACTTTTACATTCCTGATAATGAAATTTCATTTTGGGCTGGTCTACACTGGGGGGGGGGGGGAGAGAGAATCGATCTAAGATACGCAACTTCAGCTACGTGAATATTGTAGATGAAGTCAAAGTATCTTAGATCGAATTACCTTGGGTCCACACGGCGCGGGATTGACTGCCACAGCTCTCCCGTCGACTGCGCTACCGCCGCTCACTCTGGTGTAGTTCCGGAGTCAACGGTGAGTGCATTCAGGGATCGATATATCGCGTCTTAACGAGACGCGATATATCGATCCCGGATAAATTGATTGCTATCTGCCAATACGGTGGGTAGTGAAGACGTACCCTTTGTGTTGTTGAATTGATCTGAAATCCTTTGTTTTGAGTCAAATCAACACTAAACTGCATTTCTGTTGCCTTATGGGAGCTATAATTTGGGCAATGTATTAGTTGGTGTCTGCTACAGACCACCAAATCAAACTAGGAAACAGGATGACCAGTATCTTATGTACTCCTATATAATGTGTAAAGACAAAAATACCTCTGTGATCATGGGAAACTTCAATTTGAGTGATATATGCTGGAGCTATCATGATCCCAGTACTAACACAACCCTGGAATTTGTAAATATTATAGATGACAATTTCCTAACTCAAACAGTGTTACATCCAATATGGAGGAATTCTATATTAGACCTCATCTTGACAGATAAAGGGGAACGGATCCAGAACTAAAATATTAATGGTGATTTAGCTATAAGTGATCATGACTTGATTGTATTTATAATGAGAAAATAGGACAAATGATATATTTGGTGCTTTAAAAGTGCTGATTTCACAAAGTGGAAAACAACTGTGAACATATCTGCTGGGAAGAAAAATCAGAAAAATATGAGTGATAATTTGGAACTCTTTAAGTAACAATCCCACAGTCGAGAAAGAAGGCCGTATTGATTTTAAAAAAACAACAGGTTTAGAGGGGAAGTTATGGTAGCTATTTCTATATATCTAGATATCTCTATATAAATATATATAGATATATAAAACCACAAATAAAAACAAACAGAAGAAAGGGGAAGTTAATAGTAATGAATATAAATCTGAAATTTGATAAGGGACGCAAGGAGAAATCTGTGGATTGCAAAGCAAATGACAATAAGAAGGAAGGTTTTTTTTACAGTATATTAGGAACAAAAAGAATCCTAACAATGGTAATGGTCTTACTAATTATCTAGTGGTTGAATTATCAATCAATATTTCTGGTCTGTCTCTGGGGAAAAAACAGATGATATAATCCCATCACATGAGGTGAACACTATTCCATTAATAGAAATTAATTTTAACAGAAAATTCCTGAGCAGCTCTCAAAATAAACATAAATAATTTATTTCTTTCCTCTTTCATTGTTTCTTCCCAGTGTAATATATTGTGTGTGGAGGTGTGTTGCAGACATTATTTGGAGAGATCTAAGTGGAAGAAATTAGTTTTGCATGTAGTTCAGAAAGGATGTGGACAAATTGGAGAGAGTCCAGTGGATGGCAACAAAATTGTTTAGGAGGCTGGGGCACATGACTTATGAGGAAAGGCTGAGGGAACTGGGCTTATTTAGTTTTCAGAAGAGAAAAGTGAGGGAGGATTTGATAGCAGCATTCAACTACCTGAAGGGAGGTTCCAAAGAGGATGGAGCTAGACCAGGGACAGGCAAACTTTTTGACCCGAGGATCACATCGGGTTTCCAAAATTGTATGGAGGGCCAGTTAGAGGAGGCTGTGCCTCCCCAAACAGCTAGGCATGGCCCGGCCCTCGCCCCCATCCGACTCCCCCTGCTTCTCACCCCCTGACACCCTCCCTGGGACTCCTGCCCCATCCAACACCCCCTGTTCCCTGATGGACCCCTGCCCCATCCACCACCACCCCTGTTCTCTGTCCCCTGACTGCCTCCAGAACCCCTCCCCTGACTGCCCCCCCCGCCGACCCATCCAACCCCTCCTCTCATTCCTGACAGCCCCCTTGGGACCTCTGCCCCATCCAACCACCCCTTCTCCCTGTCCCCTGATCGCTCCCTGAACCCCTGCCCCTGACTGCCCCCCGCTGCCCCATCCAACCCCCTCCCTCTTCCTGACTGTCCCCCTGGACCCCTACCCCCATTCAACCCCCTTGTTCCCCGCCCTCTGACCGCCCCGACCCCTAGCCACAACCCTGCCCCCTGACCACCACCACCCCGAACTCCCATGCCCCCTTACCGCGCTGCCTGGAGCACCAGTGGCTGGCGGCGCTACAGTCTTGCTGCCCAGAGCATCAGGACTGGCAGCTGCGCCGCCCGGCAGGAGCCAGCCATGCTACTGTGCAGCACAGAGACTGGGTCAGGCCAGGCTCTGCAGCTGCGCTGCCCAAGGAGCTCGCAGCCCCACCACCCAGAGCATTGCGCCGGCGACGCAGTGAGCTGAGGGTGCTGGGGAGGGGGAACAACAGGGGAGGGGCCGGGGGCTAGACTCCTGGGCGGCGGGCCAGGAGCTCAAGGGCCGGGCAGGAGGGTCCCGTGGGCCAGATGCACTACCACTAGACTGCTCTCAGTGGTGGCAGATGACAGAAAAAGGAGCAATGGTCTCAAGTTGCAGCGGGGGAGGTCTAGGTTGGATGTTAGGAAAAAACTATTTCACTAGGAGGGTGGTGAAGCACTGGAATGGGTTACCTAGGGAGGTGGTGGAATCTCCATCCTAGAGGTTTTTAAGACCTGGCTTGACAAAGCCCTGGCTGGGATGATTTAGTTGGGGTTGATCCTGCTTTGAGCAGGGTGTTGGACTAGATGATCTCCTGAGTAGGGTGACCTGACAGCATGTGTGAAAAATTGGGACAGGGGGTGGGGAATAATAGGAGCCTGTATTAAAAAAAAGACCCAAAAATCAGGACTGTCCTTATAAAATCAGGACATCTGGTCAGCCTACTCCTGAGGTCTCTTCCAACCCTAATCTTCTATGATTCTTTGATTCTATGATTCTGAAAGTGGGTATGTCTGTGGTCGGAAAAAAATAACTTTGTGGGAGGTCATAATAATGGAGAGACACGTGAAATCTCAGTAACTAAGGTCACTCCTTGAGAGGGTTTAGAACATCAGGACAGAGAACTTGGGTGAAATCCTAACTCTGCTGAAGTCAAAGAGCATTTTTCCATTGACTTCAATGGGTGCAATCTTAAACTCCTTGAACTGGATTCTATTCAGTAAGAAGCCACTGCAGAAATCAAAACACCAGTATGATATGTTAATGACAACTGGTATACTAAATGGGCTTCTGCCTTAATAACAGCTGGAGTTTTGTTGTTTTGTTGTTTGGTATGTTTTTTTCTCATGGTTTCTGGCTTCTTTACCAGATAAAATGAGTTGCAACAATCAAGTCAAGAGCCATACTATTCAACCAGCCTTTGGAACTGTGCATGCAGATATGTCCATACAGCAATTTGCAAGTACAAATTGTGTAGCTCATTATACAGTTAGTGTTATAGGGCACCCATCTCTTCCCCCCTCCCCTCTCCACCCGGAGATTGCTCCATGATTTTTTCACCTTCAAGTTCCTTTTCCTGACCTTTCTCCCCAGCTTCTTCCCTTGTCATTGATTAGGCAGCAGAAACTCATTGCTAAGTACTGTGCACAGGCTCTGAGCCAGAAAACTATGCCTTTCTCTACTTCTTTCACTAGTGTTCAGCAACCTGTCAGATCAATCCCTTAAAATATAGGCATTATTTTTCAGGAGGAGTCCTCTGAGGAATAAAATATTCAATTTCTTAATTTTTAAAAAATCTTGCTTTTATTTTGAAGTGGGCATCAAGAATATATTCTTGCCATGAATTCACAGAAGAATTACTGTTCATAGCGTGACAGAGTATTTTCAAGGAAATGTTTGCCTGTCCCATTAAGTCAATATCAAGTTCAATGTGTAGTCTTCTAAGGAAGCCATTAATCTATTGGCATCTGAAGCACAGTGATTAGCTTTAATATACTTTAGTTATGAAAGTGACACTACATTGGAAGCATGAGTACTAACTATTCACTAAAAATCACTAAGGATGGTGAGCTTGTTTGTCTTTTTTTAAACCCATGTGGGTTCAAAATTTTAAGCGGAATTATACTCAGTTCTCATTTGGAAAACTGCGAAAATGTAGCAAAAAAGGAAACAGAGAAAAAAATATAACTATATATAAGGCAGAGCTCATGCCAGTATACATGCTCGAGCCATTCTTGTATCTACAATCTAAAGCACAGAATTTCAGTGGTGTACAAAAAGACATTGAGTTTTTTGTTTTGTTTTACTGAATCAAACTTAGGAAAATCTTACAGGAAAAATTGAAGGACTTAAATGAGAGATTTGTGAACTTGAACTCCTTTTGTGAACCTTAAAAAAATCTCAAATACTTTACAAGGTCCACAAGAACTTGCATTCCATTAGAACCCTTTTAAAATTAATCAAATTGGAATAGCGTTTATACAAGCATCCCTGATCTCACAAAAAATTGTATGTCCTTTCTTTTTTTAGCAGCCCTTCTATTTTCCCACAGAGAAAATCGCTCTTATTTGAATGCATTAGGAAACTCATTCTCTTTCTGAGAACTTGTAGGCTTTCAGTTTGAGTTATCCTTTCAGCCAAATCATTGTTTGATGCTAAATTATAACTGATTTTAAAAGCTATCAGCAAAAGTGTTTGATCTTAAAGTGACAAACAGTCAGAGGATCACTCAGGATCAGTGGTAAATGTCAATGACATTTTACCCATGCAGTAATATGCATGTTGAAAATATTCAAAACGAACTGGCAAACTGACAGTAATCAATTGGTAACTCTGCAAAATGGAGCTACTAGTCAACAATACATAATATCACAAACATGCACAAATGATTCTGGAGACTCTCGGACCTGGATTATAATCAAACAAGGTGAAGCAAGCAATATTGTTGATATGAAAACAAGAAGTTTTTACACGTTGAGTGAAGCCAATTATCAAATTTATATCAGATTCAACACTTGGAATTTTAACTAATGTGTTTAATGTAAACTGGGGATCATCACTCACAAGTAGTTCATAGCAGTTTAATAAAGGAGAGAGCATCAGATGGTTTCCATTACTTTGTGTGCATTGCCAATGGCACAAAAAAATGTTGATTCCCCTGTGAGAGAAACAAGGTAGGTAAGGTAATATATTTTATTGAACCAACTTCTCTTGGTAGAAGGTACAAGCTTTTGAACTATACAGAGCTCTTCAGGCTTCCTGTGTAATTCCCTTTCAGGCTATTGGGAATTGCATGCACAGTGACTCTGTGGCTGACTAAACTCCTGAGAAACTGATGGTTTAAATTAATTACTTTATAGACAATCCTTATACTGTAATTGCAAATCACTGTGATAATAGCGATTCCTGTAGATGAGCTGTCATGAGCCACCCTTGAAAAAATAGAATTTCATCCCATTTTACAACAAAAATTACAGGGGAATGTCCTGCTACTAGCAAAATATTAACTGACAGAGGATGGAGTGACAAAATACTCTCAATTTTCCCTTTCCTTGGTACTGTGAAAGAGTCTGTGGGGGAAAAACTGAGGAGAAAATAGCTCAGGAACTTTGAATATTTTTTATGAAATCATGACTAACTCTTGAGCATCACAAGTACCCAAGACAAATGGTATTTAGGAAGTCAAGGGAGCCTTACCAGAAGTCAAGGTTGAATCAAATTGAACTGGCATGCAAGAACACAGCGAAGCCTGCAACAACCTTGCCATTAGACAGAAGAACAGCTGCTTCAAACACCTCAATACATCTGCCTACAAAGCAACCAGAAAACTTTTTACTTTCTCATTCCACACATTCAGGTACATAGGGCATCCACCAGTTTGTCATTTATTTCGGTCTTGTGCTGGTCTGTTCTGGCTTCTTAGGTTCATGTTCCTGGATTTGGCTTCTTTCTCTATAATTCTTTATAATGTTTATCTAGGTCACCCTCTTCCTCTTTCCAGGTGGTGCCCATATAATTTGGCATGGATGTTGTGTTGATGGCTTCCTTAAAGCATGTCCTAAATATATCCCTCATTGTCTTACCATATTTAGATTGATTTGCTCTACTAGAATTTCTGATGTTGCAAGAAACTCTTTCCAATGGACTCTGAAGATTTTCTGCATGCATTTACTTGGGAATTAATTGATCTTCATAAATTTCTGTTGTAGATTTACAAGACTCTGCTCCATAAAGGAGAACAAATGTGATACCAGAGTTAGAAATTCCTATTTTTGTGATAGTGCCAATCATGCTACTTGTCCAAATCTTTTCAGATTAATGAAAGTTTTTGCTGTTTTTTTATATTTGTTGCTTGACATCTAGCTTGGAGTCACCATCATTGCACATCACACTCCCTAGGTGAATAAAATGACCTACTTCTTCTAATGTTTCTTCAACCACTCTAATAGTTACTCAGGGGATAGTGATAATCATATATTTTGTCCTCCCCTTGTTGATGAACAAACCAGATTGTTTTGCTGTACTGCCAAAAGCTGGGGCTTTTCTTCCATTAAACAATGTGTTGAACTAAGTGGGAAAATGTCATCAATAGAAATTAAGTCATCTAGTTGTATTTTCTCATTTGACCATAAAATTCCTCAATTGTCTTCTGCGGGTTCCTTTCCTTATGACATAGTCGAAAACCACTGCAAACAATAGTGGAGCCATAATAAACCCTTGTCTTGCTCCAATTGTCACTGCAAATCATTGGAGAATGTTTTCACTGTCTCTGACTGTACATTAGGCATTATCATATTGATTCTTGATCCAGAAAACCTCTGGTAGGGGAAACAAAACAACAGTGTTCACACCATATCATCTAATTGCTGGACTAAAGAAATACAGATCGTGGGAGAAGAAATATACTTCTTGGAGGAAAAATGTGAGCTGGCATATATTACACACAGCACAGTTTGCAGCAGCATATTTTTAAAATGCATAGTAGAGGACTCATCAGTGCTTTTTGAAAATGGTAATTTTATAAAAGCATTTTATAAACCTCAAAAAATCCTTGATACGGTACAACTGTCCAAAATTAGAACTTCCACATCTGCAGTAAATACAATACAATGTCCAGCAGGGTTTTAGATCCTTTTCTAGATGTGTTCTACGGAGCAAGCACATGTTAGAGCACTCTAATTATGGTATATGAGCAGATAACAACACTTAATGCTGAAACAAAAAGAGCTTGCTTTGTTCATAAGCATGACTAATACTGCATCAGTTAAGGTGTGCAATATTATTTAAAGAAACATTTTAAAATCTTTTAATAAAATACTAAAACAGAAATCATAGTTTGTTTTCTTATGGTTTTGGAACATCAGGTAGACCTTATTAACAATGGATTAGAGATGACCAGTACCTAAAATGGGCATATCTATTACTACACATGTATTTGGATACTAACCAGAAACATCACTTCACCAACCTCCCACCCCCCCCTCGCTTGTTATAAAACAAAACTGTTAACAATGAAAGCTTGCATTACATCTGCTCAATATCCTGTGAATTTCTGAACACCCCTGTTTCTTCAGATTGATCCAGTTCATGCTCACCAAGAAATAAAAAAGTCCAAAAACTTATGAAAAAAGAACAGGAGTACTTGTGGCACCTTAGAGACTAACACATTTATTTGAGCATAAGCTTTCATGGGCTACAGCCCACTTCATCAGATGCATAGAATGAAACATATAGTAAGGAGATAGATATACACATACAGAGAACATGAAAAGGTGAGAGTTGTCCTAGGAACTCTAAGAGGCTAATTAATTAAGAGAAAAAACTTTTGTAGTGATAGTCAAGATAGCCCATTACAGACAGTTTAAAAAGAGGTGTGAGAATACTTAACATAGGGAAATAGATTCAATGTGTGCAATGGCTTAGCCATTCCCAGTCTCTATTCAAGCCTAAGTTGATGGTGTCTAATTTGCATATGAATTCAAGTTCAGCAGTTTCTCGTTGGAGTCTGTTTTTGAAGCTTTTCTCTTGCAAAATTGCCACCTTTAAGTCTGTTACTGAGTGGCCAGAGAGGTTGAAGTGTTCTCATACTGGTTTTTGAATGTTATGATTCCTGATGTCAGATTTGTGTCCATTTATTCTTTTGCATACATTGGCCAAACCGGACAGTCTCTATGCAAAAGAATAAGTGGATAAATTTGTTAGTCTCTAAGGTGCCACAAGTACTTCTGTTCTTTTTGCGAATACAGACTAACACAGCTGCTACTCTGAAACCTGAACACTTACGGTGTTTTAGTTACCTTTCTGGGAACATAAAGGGAAAATTGGTTGGAATTAAGGCATTGGATTGAGGCTCAGGAGATCTGGGTTCAGTTCCTAGCTCTGCCAGGCATCTTATCTAATCTTGGGTAAGTCAGGCTATGTCCTCACTACGGGGGGGTCGATTTAAGATACGCACATTCAGCTACGTGAATAGCGTAGCTGAATTCGACGTAACGGAGCCGACTTACCCCGCTGTGAGGACGGCGGCAAATCGACTTCCACGGCTCCCCCGTCAACGGCGCTTACTCCTACCTCCACTGGTGGAGTAGAAGCATCGATTCGGGGATCGATTGTCGCGTCCCGATGAGATGCGATAATTCGATCCCCGAGAGATCGATTTCTACCCGCCGATTCAGGTGGGTAGTGAGACCTGCCCTCAGTCTCTCTGTGCTGCAGTGACCAATCTTGACAATGGAGACCAAAGTATTTTTTGTCATATTGAAATCAGTTTTACACAAGTGTTGCACTGCTGACTTTGTGGAGGTATTTTTCCATTACACTTCCATTAAAGGAAAATGAAACCTTTATTTAATCTTGTATGTGAACACTGTAAACTTTTAACCTTTCAGATATTTCTTGTCAAAGATTAACCCTGTTTTTTGGCTCTCCAGGAAGGTTATTCATGAACACCATGGACTATTCTTTGTTGGGTTCCTCTCTCAAGCTGCCTATGGAGGGAATGTTCTACAATCATTTCAATATTGCTGGAGTGAAATCCTGCCCTACTGAAGTCAATGAGAGTTTTTCCATTGATTTCAAAGGGGGCAGGATTCACCCTTGTTGTTTGCTCTGGTTTTAGCAATCTGAGAAGGACTGAGTCACAGAAAGCAGATACAGGCTCTTACTATTGTTACACATATATTCCTACCTATTCAGAAAAGAGCAGCCTTTTCTCTTTAGCCATGCCAACACTAAAAACTTCATTTGACACAAGTTATGTCATCAGACAGCTGCCAAAGTTTGTATATAGCTTGGATTTGTGCTGTTTTTTCTGGTTATGTCAGCACTATGCGTGCTCACCATAGGTGTTGTGTCAATGTGAAATGTGGTTACCACGGATAGTTATCCAGGTATGACATGAATCACGGTCCAGCGCAATGTCTTTTGGGGCATTTTTGCAATGTTTTGTGGGATAGCAATTATTGGCCTTAGGATTTCTGGGAGCGGGGGGTCAAGTTCCCAGCATTCAGCCTTCTCCATCCCATAATTTTGTGCCACTTTCTGAAAATCCCACAAACCCATGCAGTGATTTTTATTCTCTGCCATCTCTAAAAGAAGCATGGAGCACACAGAGCTCAGCACTATTCTCTTGAACATTGCAAATACAGGATGCAGTCCAGTACCTGCAGACCTGCAGGAAGTACCACAGCAACCAGGATCACAATGAGGAAGATGAGGAAAATTTGTTGATAGTCAAAGCAAAAAACAAAAAACAAATCTAGGTTGCTAGTGGCATTCACAGAGCAGCTGCAGACAGTGGAGTGCTGCTTCTGGGCCTGAGAAACGAGCACTGACTGACTGACTGGTGGAATCACATTGTAATGCAGGCTTGAGATGACAAGCGGTGGCTTCGGAAATTTTGAATGTGACAGGCCACATTCCTGGATCTGTGTGCTGAGCTCACCCCAGCCCTCCAAGGTAAGAATGAGCTCTGTGTTGACGGTGTAGAAGTGAATGGTGATCACACTCTGGAAGCCTGCAATGCTGGATTGCTGCCTGTCAGTGAGAAATCATTTTGGATTTGGAAAATCTACAGTGAGGGCCATTATCATGTAGTGAGTAGGGCTATTAATCGTCTCCTGCTACTCGGGACTGTCACTTTTGGCAATGTGCAAGAAGCCATGGATGAATATGCAGCAGTAGAGTTCCCGAACTAGAGCTGCATGTTGCATACTTCATAACATATGTGAGGCAAAGTGGGGAAAGCTGTTGCCAGGGCGGAGGTGTGTGATGGAGTAGCTGTCTGCTGAATTTAAACAATCAGATACCAAGACAATTATAAGAGCCCAATGTGGAGCTTTGTGTTTGAGGGAGGCTTTAAAGGTTCATTTTCACAGTCAGCCATAGTAATGTTCTGTTTTGCTGTCCTAAGATAAAGTTTGTCTTGTGTGATTTAAATTGTGGGATTTTTTTTGTTTGTTGTTGCTGCTGGTGTCTATTCTGTTTTGCCTGCTCAAAATTATAAATACCGCTGGGCCTGGGGCTTTGCCAACTGCTGTAAATGTGTGCTGCTTGCTGTACCTTTATAAATATGACTTGGTGTTTTCTTGAAGCTATGAATTCTGTGGTGCTTGGTGTACATAAGTACTGTTTGAGTTCTTCACTACTGCTATGGATTCCGTAATATTTGTTGTAAACTAATAAAGATACTTTGATTCTCCAAAAACAGAATTCTATTGACTGCTAAAAGTCAGTGCAAAAAATCAAAGTGCAAACAAACACTTCCACCATAGAAACTTGAAACGTAATGGGGTGAAACTTTGAAATTCCCATTGAAAAAGAAGTAAACATTTATGTCCATTTTTAATAAACAAAAAGGTAGTTCAGTGTACTGCATTGTAGCTACACATACACCAATTTGTGGTTTTCACAGGCCAGTGTTTGCAAAGCTGTGGCTTTCCTTGCTATTCTCTGGTGTCAAGTGGTAAAGGTAAGGATGCAGTCCGTGCTCTTTAGACTTGTAGGTCAACCAGGGTTTGCAGCAGTTGGGTTTGCTTGCTTGAGAAGACCTTTATGTTCTGATACATTTCCCACTCTCCAGCACCAACTATGTTGAGTATGGCCTTACTGGGAGATGGAAGGTGGATTTTCTGTAATTTCTATAATATTCTGATCTCTATTCCATGGGTATGAGTATAGGGCAATGACAGTGAATATTATCATCATTTTTCACAGGCAATGATGATTTTAGCTAATATCTCACTCCTGAGGGTCATAAAGGCACAGAGAATCCAGCTGCTAGTGGTGTCCTGAAGCCGTCCAGGCCCACATGTCACTAGCCTGTTTGCTGCAACTGTGCCAGCCAAACTCATTGCAGAGTGTCTTGGGAAAGTGTCCTATTATGGAGAAAGAATTAAGGTTGCCATCCCTAGAAACCTTTAGGAGAGGATTGCAGTGTTTCTCCATGAGAGTTGCATTGAGATCTCCAGGGGGATAAAAGGAACATCCTGTTCACATAAAAAAGTGTTCAAGGTGGTCCCACCTGTCTACCTCAGCAAAAGAATGAAAAGAAGATGCCAATGCTACCGGAGCACAGAACACTGAATCAATGTAGATAATGTAATTGAACTGCTATAGTATTGTTCAATAATTTGTTTTGAATTTACTTCCTAACTTTTGATTTTTCTCACAATATACTATGAAAGTTTATACCTTAGACTTGGGGATGGGCTGGGAGCAATCTTTAAATGGAAGTGAGGGGGAGGAAGGGAAAACAAATAAATTGTAAGGAAAAAATGCGTGTACACACTTACGTGAGCTCCCTTCCCTTCATCAGCAGATGTATTCTCACTTGCTTAGTGTGACTGGTTAGATTCCTGCTGAGTTTCAAACAGGTCTTTGTTTGTGGCCCGGTTGGAGTGCCCCACCATGTCTCCCCACTGCTCTTCCTCTCTGTCTCAGCGTGCTGGTGGGGTCACCACCAAGTATGGCATGCAGTTCATTGTACAAGCAGCAGGTCTGTGGGGGCAGCTGTTCCATAACTATACTTGCACAACCTCTTCTCTCCAATGCCTCTTTCTTGCTCCAGGCAGGAATGGGTTTAGTACTTCTCTGTGTATGTGGAGCTAGCATGTTCAGTTGGACACAAATAACAAAGGTTAGCTACTTGGAGTGATTCCCAAGGTGGGTAACCTGAAAAGGCATTTCAGAAACACATAGGATTTTTAAAGGGGCATGTGCTTTTCAGAATAACTGGAATTGTTCCTTCTTTATTCTGATATTGGACGTACCCATTAGTGTAAACATATTTGAATATAGTCTTTCAGTGTAGGTCCAAATAAAACTAATATTCACAATCAGAGATATAAAGGATACATTTAATTGATAAAATATATAGAACACTTCTTCACTTGACATCTACTACACTTTTTGAAGGGTTATGTGTTTATTTGGGGGCAACATTAATCAGCTCTCCTGGCCTACATTACCAGCCACTCTTCCTGGTTGGGAAAGCATAGGCTTAAAATTTAGTACCAATAAGACTCCAGTATGATCAGTAAGAGTCTGCATATTTTACTCACATATGGATCTTTCCAACTTCTATTACAGTCAACAAAAAAGGCTCATTAAAAGTCTCTGAATTGTAAGTAAACCGATGAGGTCTAAGCGTTGTACAACCTCCCATTAAAGTCAATGGGAGTCTTTCTGTTGATTTCAGTGGAAGTTGGATTGGACCCTCCAAGGGTACCTCTACATAGCAAAAGCTGTGCATGGACTAGCCTACCCAAGTTAGGTTGAATCTAATCCAGATAATAAATAGCAGCAAAGTCAGCACAGCTGACTTCAGGACAGGCTAGAGAGCTGAGAATCTACCCAGGGTCCATGCTGGGATTGCACTACCCATGTTGCTCTATCTTCATTGCTATTGTTACCTGCACTAACTGGATTCAGGCTAGCTCAGGTATGTCTACACTGCTTTTGCTGTGTAGACATATCCTAAGAGCCAGATCGACAACCTCTACTCATATCTGCGGTGGGAATACTGATGTAAGTAAGGGTTTGCAGAATCAAGCCCTATCCAATATGATGAGTGGCTTAAATTCATTCTTCACCTTATTCCTTCCTCTCCGACAATAAGCAGTTTTAATATCTATGTCTTTAGGTGCAGTATATGCCGTTAGAGCACTTGAACTATTTGTTAGAGGTACCATTACAGCTGGTCCAAAAATGGGACACTTTGTGAAAATTTTTGGGGAAAATATTGTCCCTATTTTTCATTGAAAAATGTCAAACTTTTCATTTTTCAATCAGCTCTAGATACCACTATTTAAGTTTGTGCTCTTGTCACCATTCTGAGGTCCTCGGTGTTAGTGCTACTTTCGAGCCTTTTGTTTGCCATTTCACTTGACTGTACAATAGTCTGCTTATTGCAAAGGCAAATATTTGTTTCCTCTTCACTGTAAGTGAACATCTACTCCCATTCATAACAAAAAATGGTTTCAGGCTTTGCATTCAACCCACTGTTGTCCAACTGTTTACCAGAGTTCAAAACCCAGGCAAATAGCAATTTGTTTTGGCTGAATTAGTAATACCTTATTTTAGAGGGCACAAATAGCCATGTAATTATTTTGAATTAAGAAATTACCATATCATTTCAGGCTCATTGCATGGATATTTATTCTCAGCGGATTACATGTGAAGTGTTACCCACAAAATAATAAGTACCAAACATAAGTTGTATTTTAAAAAGGAAGTGAATGCAGCAGTAATCTAAACAAATGCATTATACTTCTGGAAAGCTTAAAGTCTTTAAAATAGGAAATACTTAAAAAATATGCAAAGGATAATTTTTCAATGTGGTACAAAAGGACTTATGACTTTTATGCACTACTGAACTGTGCTGAAGATATACCTTGCTAGTGTCTATTACTTTGTTCTTTTATTGCCTGGGGGTGGGGGATGTGTCTGCGCGTGTCACTATGTAACTGAGTGAGAACATATTTGTTCAGTTGTTTAACTGATCAGGAACAAGGAACTTTTGACAAAATGATGTGGAGCTTATTTTGACACACGTCATAAATGCTCTTCATTTCAGGTTTATATTATTTAATGTCACTGCATTGTGACTTTGGAATAATAATCCCTGGGTCTTTCTGCAAATTTGGGAGTAATACTGGGATATAACAAATTTGGAGAAATCTTGTTCTGGTTTGTGCGTGTATGGAATCCTGAACAACCATAATGAATCAGGGAAGGATCCCTTCACACTGCTAAAGGGAACAGTTGAGGCATGCCTGGAGAGTGTGCGGCTGACTGACACATCAGACCCTCAGGGGGAAGTGATTAAGGGATGTGACCAGGCTACTAGTTTCTATACTGCTCATTAGCATGTCCAGCCAACTTATGCTAACTGAACATATATTGTATTGTATTGCTTTGCTGAGAGCATTAGCAGTGTCCAACTGCATATTGCAGAAGCTTATCAAGTACCTTATCCAAGAGAAGCAATGGGGATTCTTTCTACTGACTTTAGCGGGCTTTGGGTGAAGGCCCAATTGCAATATAGCTCTGTTGCTGGACATATAGCTGGCATGACTCCACTCCTCCCCTTGTTCAGCTTTCTCAGATAAGGGTAGGATTTTGTCACTGGTTTTCTTTTACTATTACAAAAGCTTATTTAATAGTTCTCTAATCTTAACACCAGTTGAAAAGACTAGCAAACAAAAATGTGGCAAATATTTGCTCTGAGGTAGAAATTCATAAATTGCTTCTAAACTGTTTGTCATTCATACCATGATTCTATTTGCACTATATTTAGGTGATCATAATGAAACAGAATTCATAATTTACCCTGGAGCACTTTTATTGCTGTATTGGATTGGGAAGCTGTTATTTGCATAAATGAAATGAGTAACTAAAAGAGAGAGGTGTTTGTTTTCTCCCCCACATTTATCACAAGTATGTATCATTTGAGTAATTAACAAGAGGTTGAAAAAAATACAAAAAATATACCATTGGTATTTCATGTATTTAATTGAAAATGAATTAATAATGCAGATTTCTGTGTAGAGATGCTACGTTTATTTGCAGAAAAGCAAGCATTGCTCTTTGGGTGAATTAAGAAAGACAGGTAGAGAAAAGAGGGATGCTTTTTGAGACTCTTGCAATAGTCTTGCAATATTGTTCTAGGGCTAGATTGAGACTTGGAGTATGTACCCATTCAAGGGAGCAAGGTAGCATAATAATGCTATTAAGTGGACGACTCAGAGTTTAGGTAATGGCGAACAGGAAGGTGTTATGCAGCTGAGATGACTGGCCAAGAACGGTGGGATGGGGGCAGAGCCTTGGCTCTTTTGGCCCCACCCCTTTCCTGTTCAGAACAGCTGAGCTAGTGCAAGTGGTAGGGAAGGTTGTACAGGCCAACATCCCTACATGACTAACCACACCTCCTCTCCACTCCTGAGCTAGGAGTTAGCAGAGGAGGAGCTGTGACTCAGAGCCTCTGAGTCACAGTGCCTCCTGGATCTACTCCTCGGATGTACAGTTTACACTGATGCCTGATGTTGAAATCTAACGCATAGTCTGTTTAATTTAAAATGATTTCTTCTTGGTGTTTTTCTCTGGAATCTTACTTTGGCTTCAGTTACTGAAATCAGGTCAGTGAGTTTCCCTCCTCTGCGAAGGGTTGGAGACATAGGCTGTTACTTGTAAAGGCTTTGAGGCTGGGTATAGCCAGTGACAGAGCATGGATGTTGAAGAAATATGAACACTGGCCAGTGGTGCTAAATATAACCTAATGAGGATAATCTGTATACATTTCAAATGATTTCTGGTAGAAAATTCAATTAGTGACAGTCCATTCTTATGCACTTTGATGTTACCTTCCTTATCCACCCTTAGAAAATTTACTTTGTACAGTAAAAATCTCTCTGTTCCACTCAAACTGTTCCCAGTATTTACCTAGCTCTTTCTGAATCAATGTTTAGAACTATTAACTGGGAAAAGGAAGCTTCCCCTTCAGTGCATCTCTCCAGTCCTGAAATCCTAGTAACACTCTAATAAAAGAGATGAGTGTAGACATGTTCTTTCTTACAGTGAATCTTCATAACATATCAATAGATGGCAGTAGCTGAATTCTCATCTAGAAAATGTCTTAATTGGGTCCTGCTAAGGAAAAAAAAATAGATGCACTCTTTGCACTTTAAAAAAATAATTTGTGCTATCATAAATCAGGGTCAATGTACAATTTCTTTCATGCTCAAAACTAGTGTTATCAAGTTTCATAGCACAGCGCCAGTTTTGCTGCAGGCCATAAACTTTAGGACGCCATGGGTTCAGCGAGGGATCAGAGACAAAGGTCAGCTAAATTCTATTAATACTGTTATTGGAACTGAGCTGGAGACCTGTTACTCACCAGATGGGCATGCTGATTTATTCCTAGCCACATTACAAATACTAAAACATCATTTCCAGTCAAAAAAGTGTAAACAAGTCCGGTTCCCACAAGCAACAATTCCTGTTGGACTTGCTCTGAATCTTTTCTTATTCATGCACATCCATAAATTACATTACATTTGTCCACACACTTTTCTTTCATTAACTGCAAAGTGACAAAATTAACATACTGTTCAGCACAAACATGATTTTTTTTTTTTTTTACTGTACCACTATGTCTGGATTTCATGGAAGTAACACCATAATTTACTGTATAATCACCAGTGCTTCCAATGAATTTATCCCAAAGAGCTAGAAAATTATTTTATAGATTGGTACAGATTTTGAAAGTGCAAAATTTTTAAAAGTGCTTAAGCAGCTTAGACAACTAACTCCCATTAATTTCAAAGTTCTAACATACTCAAAGTAATGGGAATTAGATGCTTCACCCATTTAGGTACTTTGGAAAAATTCACTAGACAACTATTTTAATTTTCAGATACCCAAATACCTTTAAAATCTAGCTCTTTATTAGTAAGTTTTATCCATCAATAGAGCTGGGCAGGAATCAGATTTTTCATTTTGTGGGAAATTCCATGGATTTGGAATTTTTTCCATTCCAAAACAGAATGAAAACAAACAATTTCAAAATTTGCCATGAAATGTTTTTCTGGGGGGCAAAAAAAAAAAGTGTTTATTCAATAAAATCAAAACATTTATTCAGATTTTTACATTAAATGCGTGTGTGTATATACACACACATTTCTAAGTGAAAAGTCATTTTAAAATTAAAAATTTAAATGTTTCATTCGAAAAAGTCAAAACATTCAATTTTGACATTATTGAAAGTCTTCGTATCCCCCTTTTCCTAAATTGTAATTTCATGCAAATAGACCTGTTTCTGCAAAATGGTTTGCTGTTGATGAATCAACATTTTGGGTCAGAAAACTCTTCTGTCAAAAAATCTCTTACTAGCTGTATCTGGAAGTCCTAACATGTTTGTGCTGGCTATAGAAGTTTTGCTTTCAAAGGGTCTCCAGATAGGGCACTACAAAATAATATTTGTTATCTTGTATACACACAATATTTTACAGGTTTAAATGTATGCTTTAAATCTATATTAATAAAGTAAGTTTATCATTTCCAATCCTCTCAATTTGCAACCTCTTTTTGCTAACTCCTGCCAAGAGGCTAAGGATGTTACAGAAAGAATCAATGTAAAAACAGATACCGTACTTGTCCTAGTGTGTTTCTATATTGTATTCTTGTTGCAAGGTCAGTGTGGGATAAATTTCCACTGGGCCTCAGTGGAAATGTATTGTGTGATTCAACTGTAATTAGTGTACCTCAAGATATTTAGAATTCAGGTTTAGTTCAGATAACAATGTTCTATACACTGTAGTCTCTTATCACAGTGTTGGAAGTTTAAACGGAATCTTATCCAAACTCTGAAAAGCTCATACATCCTCAAAGCTGGGCCGTGTATCTTAAAAGAACTTACTTCCTTGTGAGATTTCCAAGTACAGTTTCTGGATAGAAATTTCATGGAACCATTCTTTCTCATATACAGTTAACAGTTAGAGGATTTGAGTGTCAATAACAGATTTCCTTTTTATTGGCTGGAGATATCGGCCAATAAAAATCAGACTTAACTAAAAAAAAGTGAATTGACAAATAGAAATTGATTGGCATCATGAATTATTTTATCTGTAACTTAACAGGAGGAGAAAACTGGTCTCTTCTGTAGTGGTCATTAGTTTCCCCCATACCCTAAAACTCTGAGCCTTGTCAGGGTAGGATACCACCTCTACCAATCTTTATAAAGGCCTTTGTTGTCCATAGAGAAGTAGTCAGGCAGATGAGCAACCTTTTTAAGGCCCCTGCTATAAGCCCATTGATTTCACTGTTTTAGCATTTAATGGCATTATTTTTATGGGGAAACAATTAGATTGAATGAGTATCTTAACTTGTCAGAGTGCAAAATATGAGCAGATATTGCTAACATATTTCTTTTAGTCTAAATTAATTAGTGCAGCAAACACCAATTGTAACAGTTTCATAATTCACAGTGGCTGAGAAATAACACTGTGTAATCGAAGATTACTCATTTCTTAAAGATTTAATTTAAAAACAATTCTAGAGTAAAAAAAATCAATGTGGAAACAAGCTTTGAGGAACTCTTCATTTTCTTTAGGTCTAATTTGACACAATCCTATCAAAATAGAGAATTGTCTTAGTAGTTTTATATTTTTTCCATTAGTAATTTGTGCCGAGTTAGGTTAATCCGGAATGGCTTTAATGTGTCCACATAGAGTATTTCTTATGGTTTGTCACCTATCCTGCATCTCTGAGCTACTGTAAGTGGAATACAACAAACTAGCAGAGTTGCTTGTGGATGAGCATAGTCCATTAAGAAAATACAAATTACATCTGGGAATTTTTTAAAATAAAGGACTTTCCTGCTCTCAGGTTTGCAATTTTTTCCCCATTTTTTCTGTCTTTATATTCTGTTCAAATTGTTTGTTTGATGCAGCCACTATGCAGACTGTGAAAACATTGTGACATATTTTCAGATTTTTTTTTGTAAATTCCAACCAGGTATATTTAATTCCACAAGTCACGTTGAATTGGTTCTAGTTTCTTGACTGGCCGAGTCTACTGCATATGATCAGGTGGGTTAGAAGAAGCCATTCATATTCATATTCTCAAAATCAATTATTGAATTTTGTATGCACCATCTGAGCCAGTTAGGAAAAACTGCCACCTGCAGGTGGTACAGCACTATTCTGTGATGGAATGTGGAGGGCTGGATTATCCACAACTCTGATACTATTAAACCACCTTTCTCATAAATTGTGACACACTAGGGAGGGGTGATGGTTGTTTGTTGGGGAAGGTCTATTACAGTCTTTGTGGCATAGAGAGAGATTTTGTGGGTACAAGGCTGTGTTGCCTCATGGAGTTTCCATAGTTTTGTATAGTTTGGGTAAATAGACAAACTTTCACCTTTTGTGATTTCCTCATTGCTAGGTTTATATTTTGTTTGTTAAAGCCAAAGTATGGCCAACCCAAAGCATTAAAAAAATAAGGAGTCAGGCCCCCAAAATCATCAGACTGACTTAAAACTAGATC
This sequence comes from Malaclemys terrapin pileata, assembly GCF_027887155.1. Classification (NCBI taxonomy): domain Eukaryota; kingdom Metazoa; phylum Chordata; order Testudines; family Emydidae; genus Malaclemys; species Malaclemys terrapin. The sequence goes on from NC_071509.1 coordinate 99,903,825, forward strand.
TTTAAATTTTGATTTTTGAGCCTTTAGGCCACAGTTGGATGACAGCTTTAAGCTTTTCTCTGCAACCATAAGGATTAGAAAATTGCTTTTATTACCACATATTCATGAGAATTCAGGAGCTGGAATAAAAAATAACAAATATCACAAGAATCCTAATAAAATCATAGGAGATGACAACACACTAAAGCTGTTTTTTACATGCTATTTTACTACATTGAGGCTAGTATGCAGTTTGCTTTTTCCTGTGGTTTTTCTATGGGGAAGCTGATTTACTGTACATAGTTACATGTAACTTTGCTCCTGCTCTGCCCTTCGGTACCCTTTTATGCTCACTGATTGCAGCCCCAAAGCAACAAGAGGCTGTAGACTTCTGGGTCAGTGCCTGTTCTCACGCAACAGAAAGATTTGTTGGCTGCTCCCCCTCTTGCAGCTGCTGATTGGAACTGGTCAAAAATGAGACAATATGTTTTTCCCCTCTCCAGTTTTTGAAATTGTGTTGAACTCTTTCTGAATGGTTGAAAACAGGGGGAGAGAGGGATGGAATTTGTGAAAATGTCAGGGTTTTTTTTTTCCTTTTTCATTTCAACACCAAAAACTTTACTCTGTGTGTGTGTGTGTGTGTGTGTGTATATATATATATATATATATATATATATATAACCACTTTAGGGTTCCCACCCACCCATCCTGGCTCTTCTATATAGCTGTGGAACTTCATCTGGCAAAATATGGCACAGTTCCCTGTGCCACTAATGGAGGTGGAGTTCTATCCACCTCCATTTCCATTTTATCTAGTATGCATTTCTGTATGTGTATGTAACTGTTTATTCTCCCCTTTCTTTCCTCCATAAGGTAAAGCTTCCAAATATGCCTGCCTTGGTGCTCTGCACAAAATCTGAATGTATGAAATTTCAAGATGGAAGTGAATTTCATAAGCAGATCCCTGAGATGATGTTGGATCTTTCCACTTTTGTGAGAAGTGGCATTCTGAGGATGAAAAAGCACCCAAAAACAAATTGGTGAAAACATTTCACCGTTTCTCTGTAGCCATAATATGAAGTATGATTAAAACATCTATCAGCCACATTGGAGTTCATTTTCCTAAAGTGAGCATTATAATCAATTTAGTAATAGTAATATTACTCAAAGAAAATATATCTGCTGTTAAAAAGGGCCAAGTAATTCAGAGGAATCTAACTATGAGTGTAAGTCCATGACCTGCAGGTAATATTGCTGTGTACCCTTTCTTCTCCCCACAGTCTACAACCTGTAATTCAGTGTCATTCCCAAATCTCAGAAGTACTTCACTAACAATAAATGAAGTTATAGGCAGCTCATGCACTTTTCAGTACTCACATTCATTTTTTGAAATTCTGGAACCAAACCAAGAGAAGGTTTTTCCAGGAATTATTTCTGAAATGTAGTGACACACAAGAAGGGAAGTAAAGATGTTTGCTTCCTTTTAAATTTTTCTACTGTTGGTTTTCAGAGCTTTTTAGAATGCTTCGTAATCTATATGTATAATTAACCTGTGGACCTTACTGCTTGGTATATTTTTTTTTTAAATAGGCACTTATGTGGTTAAGAGCATCCATAGTTATATAAGGTATGATACAAGTGTATGAAACATCAGGCTTCAGACCAAAAGGTAAAAGCCAACAAGTAGACATAAACTTTTCATATGTGCATTGTCCATTATGGGGTTTCGTGAACCTTCTCCTGAAGCACCAGGTACTGGGTACTATCAGATACAGAATAGTGGAGTAGCTGAACCTATTGCATGGGGCTCATATGGTAATTCCTATGTTCTTAGAAAGACATGGCACAAGTTGAAACTCTCTATCATCTTTATTTGACACATTCTTCTGGAACGTAAATATATCATATGTCCTAACCTTAAAAATCCATTTATACAGAATCTTGCCAGTGACATGAAGATGGCCTCCTCAAATACGTAAAAATATATATACATTTATGAGAATATTGAATGTAAAGATTAACTGCAAAAGTGTGATTTAAAACACATAATGTTATATTTTATTTCTGAATGTTTGTTATTTAAGTAGCCCCTGATAGATGACATTCACAGTGAAGCCTTTTTTCTGCTCTTTTGGAATACATTTTTGATTATTTAATATTCTGTGCATTATGCCCATACTGGCAAATTATCAAAATGTGAATCATCCTATATCCCTGAATCAGCATAGGCTTATTTTAGCACAGAGCTCATGTTGTATCTGGGTAGTTCTGCATGCTTCTTCCCATCATTTAAAAGAATGTGGGGCTGATTTTGCACTGCATTACTACTATTTTAGGCCCTGATCCTGCTGAAATCAATGGGATTACTCTCATGCTTAAAGTTACTCACATGTGTAAGTAAATCCAGGACTGGGGGCTTGTACTGGTGTAACTCCTCTGATGCCAGTGGAATCACTCTAGAGTATATCAAGAGTACCATGGTGGAAAATCAAGCTCTGTGACTCTTAAAGTGGTTTTAGATTTAGAAAAATAAGAGGGAATTCCCATCTCCTACTCTTTGTTTCCTGTCAATTTATCCAGAGAAAAAAGAGATGGTAAACTTGCAATACCATGAGTTTTATTTCAGGTGAATTTATTACAAATTCTGCTGTTCTTTTAGTTTTAGAATTAGATATGGGAATTGTATTATAGGATTCCTGAAAGCACCATGTAGGTTTAAATACCTGATCATCAGAATCCTAGGTGCTAGTTAACGATTAAATTATGATTTAATTTAATCTGTTTTTTCTCTTTCAATTTTTTTTCTTCCAGTAAGTGGAGACAAGGGGAAAATGGGTTAACAATGCTGGAGGCAGTGGGAATAGGCAGTCTTGTTACCACTCTTGTTCTTCCTTCTCCTGAGCCTCCAAATTTGTCTAAAATTTACAGGTGTTATTGTGTGAGCACTGCAGTGAGAAGTAAAGATTTCCATGCTTCCCCAATTGACCTTGCTCAGATTGTGACTCCAGCTAATGGGAAGAGAACAGGGGCCAATTGTGCTCTTTCTCTCTTTCTAATATGAGCAAGTACGGGGTGGGGGAAGAGAGTGTTAGCAGCAGTGGTCCTGGCTCTAGCTCCAATTTACTGGCCAGAGTAACTGTGCCAGTGAACAGAAAGGAATTATCTACTTCCAAAAATGGGTAAAGAAATTTACCGCTCCACCCCCTGAATAAGTGAGGAGCCAAGAGAAATTCTGACTGAGAATCACAGCTTGTTCTCTGGCCTATACCTGGGTGGGTGCACCTATGCATTCCCTCCCTATTCAGGGCCTATTTTAAGATTAATTACAGTCTAACCATAAGTGCTAACTATGCGGTTACTATTGTGCAAAACTTATGCTATTGCTTATTTACATATTGAAATAAAATATACATATTTACAAATATATTTGATTAATTATGCCTTGTCTTTAGGTAAGGCAAAGAGAGCAAGAACATAAAAACAGAAAAAGTTAACTGAGACTTCATGGTAAGTTTGTTTATGTAGGGGTTTTGGGTCCTGAAGCAACAGAAGCTTTCATTGAGGATGACAAGTTTGCAGAGCTATTGTGTGAACACTGCTAGGGTTCTGTTGTAACACTAATTATGAGTTAGAGCACCCAGAGCTTTGTATAGGCCTCTGAGATATTATTAGTTAAACTAAAATAAATCAAGATGCAAACCTGCCTGCTATAAACTCCCATTGACAACTGCTTCTGCCAATATGTATCAGAATGCTCTAACAAAAAATTGTGACAACCTAAAATGTAATGTACAATTAGTTGGGAGATCAGAGGCCTGTGGTTCTCCATCCCTTAATTAAAGCCTAAATTCCTCTTTGTTTCTTCCTACATATATTTAAGGACAAGAGATATAAAACCTAAAATGTTTCAGGACTAGGGTGACCAGACGTCCCGATTTTATCGGGACAGTCCCGATTTTAGGGGACTTGTCCCGCGTCCCGACCTTACATTGGTCGGGACGCACTTTGTCCCGATATCGGGGGGACCGCGGCAAGCCGGCACTGCTCACGTCTTCTTCCGGGCCCTGGGGCAGTGCAGTTGAGTTTCTGCTGGCCGGCAGGCGCCTGCAGAGTGCTGCAGCCCCACTCCCCAGGCACGCACAAAGGCAGGGGCAGGGCTTGTAGGCACCAGCAGCGAGCCTTCCCCCCCTCCCCCCGCCCCTCAACCCGACCCGTGCTGGAGCTACGTGGACAGGAGCCAGAGGGACGCTCCCTCCTCCCCCCGCTGCCAGCCCTGTGAACATGGCTGCAGCACAGCCCCACTTCTCCCTCCTGCTCCTCGCCCTAGTTGCCCTGCTCCTGCCCGCACAGTGGCCCCTCTGCTTGGCCGCCAAGCACCTGGACCGGTGCTTCGCCGAGTGCAAGCTCTGCACCGACCCAGAGTGCAGCAGTAAGTGGGTGCGGGGTGCTGGGGTCCCCGGACGAGACCTGCCTGCTGGATCCTGAGGCTAGCACTGCGGGCAGGGAGGGGCTGTGCCAGGCAGGCTCTGGGAGGGAGGATGGGGAGGGGGTCCGATGCCGCTCTGGGTAGCCCGTGCGGGATGGGGTGATGATGCTGCAGGGACGGGAGACCCATGGGGAGGCCAGGGTGGAGGCAGTGCTCTCGGGGCCGGCCCTCAGGCAGAGCCAGGGGGCCGCACTTGTGGGCACCGCGATCCAGCCATGAACCGGACGTTTCTCCGTCCCTTTAAAGGGCCAGTAGCCCAGCGTCCTGTCGGGCGGGTTCTCCCACACATGCCGGTCCAGCCCCAGTGCGGGGTGTGAGGGGAGGCGTGTGTTTGGTTATCGGCTCCCCAGCCCCATCTGCAGCTTTGGTACGTTCCAAGCGGAGCGGGAGGGGAGGCAGTTGGCCGAGAGCGGGTGGAGGGAGGGGGCTGGGGGACGTGGCCTGAGCGCACCCTCTGGTGCTGGGGGAGGCGGGGGGGGGGTCCAGGTGCGCACGGGGGAGGGTCTTGTTGTTGTTTTTTGCTCCGCTCCCCCCCCCCCGCGTCCCGATTTTTCACTTCTGTCATCTGGTCACCCTATTCAGGACTCTTGAGTGTTTTTTTCTGAGAAATGGATCCAATCTCACTCTATTAGAATTGTACTAAATCAGAGTTTCTCTGTGAATTAGCTTAATGCACTTGATAGAACAGGAAAACATTATAGCAGCTGTTTGCAGAAGACTCTCAACACCTTTCAGGAGTAAATGGTAAAATGCTTGCTTCCAGTGGGAGTTGAAGCACCTTTCAGAACTGGGCATAAGGTTTTTAGATTTATAAGATTAAAAAATAAACAATCCCTAAAGCAGCTATGTTGTTTACATTCTGCTTTTCTGGGTGTAAACAGCATGGTAATGCCAAATGCATTATTAAAAAAAAAAATCTTGAGTTTTTTAGCAATTCACTTGTCACAATCACCCCAGCAAGCAACACAAGGATCTGCCTTCTTGCTGTTAACAAGCCTTTTTCACTACCTGCTGCAAAAATATTTGTATTTTAAAAGTAACACACTGCTTTTTGTTGGTTTACATAGGATAAATATGTACACTAATGTGTGTCATGCTACTGTTTCACTTAGTTCACTGCCTTTTAATGTATTAGAAATAAAAATAACTATATGTTTCATTTTTGGGACAGTTAAATAAGCTGTGTGATAGATTTTTAAGAACACAATTCTAAAAGTGCAGAATAAGTATCTCTCCTAGATTCAGGATCTGATCTAAGATGTGCATGTGGGTCTGTCCATCCAAAATCCATGTGTGGATATTCACCCATGTGGATCAGAGGTTTGTCACCTCTGCAGTACCATCTTCTGTCTGCCTCTGTGCTGAAGAAGGGATGAATACTGGCTGGGCCAAGGGATGAGTGTGTTAAACCAGGTAGGAATACACATCATAACTGGAGCTGGTCAGGATTTTTTTTAACTAAACATTTTTCCATCTGAAAATGCTGATTTGTCAAAACTGAAACTTTTCATCATACAGGATTTCTTTTTACAAAAGCTGTATTGACCTCCCCCCCCCATATATCTGTATAATAATAATAATGAATAATAAACTTCTAATCCCAGTACAAAAGTAAGTAGGGAGGGAATTATTCTTCAGGGTGTGTTCCTGATACACACTTCTGAATCTGCTATGGGACAGTGCAGTGGTACACTACCCTTTCTGCAGTGCTTTGCCTAAAGGCACAATCTAGCCCATTTTTAAGTGTCACAACATTCTTATTGTGTTATATTTATATTAAGTGTATTGTTTTATTGCAAGTATCAAATCAAATAAAGTTGTTTATTTCAATAAGAAATCACATTTTCAGACTGTCTTAAGTAGAAATTAGCAAATGTGTCTGTCAGTTGTTCATAGTTTGTGTAACTTTTTGCACTAAAGTAGCAAAACAAAAACAACAAACAAACAAAACCCCACAACCATGGGATTTCTATTACATGGCCTCAACTACATAAACCAGTGGAGTAATACCAACAGGTTAGTTCTTCACCTAAAAAAAACAAAAACAAAAAACAATAAAAATATACTCTTTTAAATTTCAGTGCTCACAACCTTATGTGAAATGTGAGATCCATATACTTTATTTTAGTGGCAGTCATGAAACTGAATGACTCTCTAATTTGTTACAACTTGCTCAAGTAAAGTTACCGTGTATCTTTATAATACAGTTCACACATATATTTCCATACAATCCTTCACAACAAACCATCAGCAAATTGTTTCTGTTTTGTATCATAGATTGAGTAATTAGTTGGGCATTTACTGAATTTAATATACAATTTATTCTAACTACAAGGTAGGTACAAAAAAAAGGATAACTAACTATATTGTGGTAAACTGTGAGTTTTCGTCCAGATTTTACCACTTTTGATTTGAAATATGTCTGTTGCATGTGTTATTCAGGAGATAGTATACAATACCTTGTTACTGTTATTCAGGAGATAGTATACAATACCTTGTTACTTGTTAATGAGACTTTAGCCTACTTGGCTTTGAAGTTTAACAATTCTTCCCTCTCCTCCCCCTTCCCCTTCTCTTAATTATCTAATAGTTTATTACTACAGGAAACTAACAAATATACATCTCTGGTAACTAAAGGTCAAAACACCATGGACGTACACAGGCTCATGTGTTGATCAGACTCTAGGGAAAAGGAGAAGGATGATGCCTTGTCAGTGGTAAGAATATCTTGTCATAAGAATTTTTTTTTTTTAATGACAGAGTGTGAAGTTACAGATTTTCCTACTATCCTAGAAGTGGAGAGAAAGAGAGGAAAGATATCAACAAACCTTAACATTTTTAATGACAGCTGAACGAATTTTGAATTAAGTGAGAAAAATGCAAAAGCACAAAAGCTAATTTTCCCAATGGATGGCACAGGTCAAAAGTCCTCCAGTGTAATTAAAGTCTCTTTTCTTTTATAAGCCAAAGGCATCTGTTAATCAATTCTTATGTTTTGTCATCATTAGTTGTTAGGAACAGGAAATGATTTATATGGCACAAAGGGCAAATGCTAGATAAATCTTGAGACTCTGCTCAGTTTTCTTTAATGAGGTAATGAGAACCTTTTTATTATGGAAGTTTAAAAATGACAGACAAACATCATGGTTTTTATGTTGTAGAGCTTTATATAGCCATTCATTGTTTTGTGTGTGTTTGAATCATCAAAATATATTTTTTTCTGAAATAATACTCTCACAATGTTGCCTCTTGCATTCAGTACTAGAATCGTTTAAATTTATTGTAGCAGCCATCTTTAACAACATTATAGTTTTGAGACTGTTCAGAGTTTCTGTTCTAAACCACTATTTTCAGACAGTTATAACTCAGAAGTAGAAATTTTCTAGAAACTTGGCAAATAAGGCTTGAGAGCAGGAAGCAACCAACCAAACCTCCAATACTTGGTTGTTTTTAAGCTTTAAAAGATACATAACACAATGTACCTGATCCTGCACTGGGATCCACTAGCATGTACCCTGGCAGCCTTTCAGTGTCCCATTTGGTTCAAGGAGAGGTCATAAGAGTCCACACTGGAGGGTCCCAATTCAAGTTCAAGAGTCGATGCCAGCTGCAACCCTGTGTGCCAGATCACAATGCCACTCAAATTCTATGGATTTGGTGCCTTCTCAGACAGGAGGCCCCAAGGCTGTCTCTGCCCCCAGCCCCCTGGAGAGCCTGGTTTCAAGAAAAGTCTTCAAACTTTATCTAGTACTACAGTTATTTAAATAATTACCCACATTTGAAATTGTATCTTGCCTATTATTTTCATGTCTATTTCACAAAGAGCTTGTTACTATCCCTTTGGATTTCCCATATAACCAAATCTCCTTGAAAACTTAATCACCACATATATTTGAAGAAGATAAGTTGTATACGAGTTATTAATTAGTTTTGTTGTGGACAGTTTGGACTCCAGTGATTTCAATTGGAGTTAAGAGCTAAATTCAGCTTTGACTAATGTTAATGGAAGTTTTGGATTCCTTATGTACCAGGATTATGTAATGGGAGCTGTGTACATGTATCAAGGACAGATCATACCCTAAAGGTGTGTTTTAATATAATGAAACCATACAAGAGACTAGGATATGTGAATGTGTGAACTGAGCCCCACACAACATTTCTATCTAATATGATTTCTACAAGCATCTCTGAGAAGGAGAAAAGGTGTAAATAGAGCTCTAACAAAAAATGAATCTGAAAGGAAACAATGAGGATTTACTGGCTAATAATACAAAGTGACAAAACACACCTTAATAGACAGCAATAATAGCTCAGTTAGTAGCTCCATTAATATAGGCCAGATTCTACCATGATTATTGACATTAAGCAGCATTAGTTCTCAAGCATTTCCATTGAAATCAATAGGGTTAACTTGATTAAGGATAAGTAAAGGTTTTTTGCAAATCCAAAATCCATGTGTGCACGTGCGCACACTCTCTCTCTCCCTCCAGTAACTCTAATAAAGCCATGTAGGCTTGTGAGAAAAAAAAAAAAAAAAAAAAAAACAATGGATAGAAATTTTGGGGCCAGATTCTCATACTCTTACTCATGCTGAATAATTCATTACTCTATGAATAATCCCACTCTGCTACAAAGTGGAGCTGATTTTCAAAAGTGCTGATCACCCAGCAGTTCACATTGACTTAGAGTCACTGTCTGGAACCACAAAAGCTTTGCTGTTATATGTAAAAGAGGTTGCAATAAGGTCTGCCACCCACATTGTAGGGACATACTAGGTTAAAGAATTGTAGGTGGGACCAGGTAGTAAGGAGATGGGCAATAGATCCAGGTCTTGCTCAGATTCAGTGGCCACAAACCCATATAAGGGGCTGTCCAGCAAGCTGAGCTACTACTGCATCTCATGGGCTATAAAAAAGGGTGTGGAGAGGATTCTATTTTCCTAGACCTCTGCCTCTTTTGTGCAAAGTGAATAGTCCTATTAAATAAACAATAGTTTTGGATAAGTAAGGCTGGAGATTGGGCTCCAAGCACCTGAATGGCATTTGAAGGTAACTGACTGTGGGGAGATAGAAATTACATGTTAGTGGCAGTACCGAATCCCTTGGTATGTTGGCTATAAATTATAAGTTGCAGTGTCTTTGAGGCTGTGACAAAGAAGGTGTGACAAATGAAGAGTAAGAGTAAATATCAAAGAGAAAAAAATACTTTGAACAGACTGAAATCTAAATAATTAATAATTACACAAAAAGCAGCAAGAAGTGGAGCAGAAATAATTGTTGACACAGACATTTAACAGATCTGAAATGTCTACTTTTTGAAAATCACAGTAACCAGGCATCCCGAGAGAGTATGATACCATCCTAAAATTCACCCACAAAAGCTCATGCTGCAGTACGTCTGTGAGTCTATAAGGTGCCACAGGACTCTGCTGGTTTTACAGATCCAGACTAACACAGCTACCCCTCTGATACTTGACATCCTAAAATTGCAGTTCTTAGAACTAAATGCTAATGAAAATGCCATTGTAATGCATGCTTATTGTAGTCACTGAATAAGAAGTTTGGTTCTTGGAAATGAAGTAAGTTGCAAGCTGTCAAGACTAAATCCCCCACTCTGGCACTTTGAGTGTAGAAGGTAGGGGCCTGCAAGGATTCTAAAAATTAATACTTGCCACTCCAGCTTGTATTAAATTCCCAAGGTTACAAGGTCTCTGACCTTGGCTTGGTAAATGCTGCAACCACCCAAATGCAATAAATAAATAAATAAATACAAATCCTTGGACCCAAGAAAGAACACTTGGGAATTCCTCTCTGTGGGCTACCCTCAAGGTGTGGCCACAAGCTTATCAAACAGCATATGCACAAACCTCTTAGGACACAAAAATCCAAATCCTTCTTTAAACAGGTGAATTTTATTAAACAAAAAGAAAGAAAATACATCTGGAACTTAGGCTGTTGCTAGATTTTAAAAGAGCAATTCCAAAAATTAAGCACCTAAAATAGCTTTCTTAGGGATTCAACTTAAAGGTTACAAGCAAACAAACACATCTGGGGTTAGCACAGAGGAGATCCACAAGCCAAAATAAAGAATAAACCTGATCACATTTATCTAAACATTCCCTATCCAAATAATTCATTCTAGGTATGGAAGATAATTGTTCATACCTGGTTCAAACTTTACACAGTATTCCTGTTTATAATATTGCTGCTCTGTCCCTGCAGCCCAGAGAACAACAGACAAAGGGAAAGTTTCTGTCCCAGTTTTAAAAAGTTCTACCTTCCCATTGGCTCGTTTCGTCAGGTGCCCACTCCTTTTCTTTTACGTGTGGGCTTGTTAACCCTTTACAGGTAAAGCAAACAGAGAACAGACCAACAGGGATTTTAGCTGGCTGGGTGTTCATAAATGGGGGGAACCCCCCCCTTCATTTATCACAACAAAGAAGGTGTTACAAATGAAGAGTAAGAGTAAATATCAAAGAGAAAAAAATACTTTGATCAAACTGAAATCTAAATAATTAATAATTCCACAAAAAAACAGCAAGAATTGAAGCAGAAATAATTGTTGACACAGACATTTAACAGATCTGAAATGTCTACTTTTTGAAAATCATACGCAGTAACCAGGCATCCCAGGAAAGAGTATGATATCATCCTAAAATTGCAGTTCTTAGAACTGAATGCTAACGAAAACGCCATTGTATTTTATGGTTATTGTAGTACTGAATAAGAAGTTTGGTTCTTGGAAATGAAGTAAGTTGCAAGCTTTGAAGGCTCGTGCATCCCTACAAACTTTGGAGATGTCAGCTAACTGTGCCACTGCTAATTGGACAGATTAATCCTTACACATATAACGTGTTTGCTGAAATTCAAGAAGGACACTGAACAGCCAGCTGAGATGTGTGGAGATGATGAATGTTGTTCAGTACTCAGTGGATGCCAAATAGCTGCCATGTGTACCCAGTGGGGTGATCTGGTCACACCATATTGAGCATGGGTCTCTACCTCTTGCTTCCACAAAAAATCTGCATGAGTGCTGATTGGACAATATGGGCATGTCAGTGGGTAGGGTAAGTCTGAAGCTAAAGTGGTATCTTCTGCTTTTAGCTAGATGCCCAGCAGTTATTTTGCTTCATAAATGTTGTTATAAATTTTGTGCTGTAAAGCTACTTTCTTGTGTGCAGACGAAGACAGGACCTAGGCATTCAGGAAAACACAAGGACAGGGAGCCAGGGGCCATGTCAAGGAGACATGGAGAAGGCAAGAGAACTGCAGGGCTCTGTGGGTGGAGGGGGAGGGTGGATGTTGTGTATGATAAAAATAGTTTAACTCCTCTCTAGCGGAGATTTTAAAATCAGCAGGAGCCTACCAAGAGAGGGACATGTTGGGGAAGAAGGACTGCCTAGGCATTTGGGAAGTGGGGTGTTTAGGACACAGCATGGGGAGGCAAGCTGTCATAAGGTGGGATGAGCCAGATGATGTTCGCATATGGGGTGGGCAGCCTCTTGTGGTTCATTGTCATCAGTGAGCAGCTGCACATAGGAAGTTACATGTGCAGCTTCTCTCCATCCTGATTCTTAAACCATTAGGAGGCTGGGAGTGCTGGATAGGGGAATGATGATTTGTGGAGCTGTCTGATGTATTGGAGAATGAAGCTGGAGTAAGGGGGCTATCTGGGAAAGCTACTGGGGCCTTGGCTTTGGTTATCAGGTCGTGCAGTGTTTGTGATTGAATCTTTGAGTGGAAGCCACTGGGTGGAATAGAGTCTGAGGTGTCATGAGACAGTAAGACTGAGTGGGATATGGCAGAGTGTGTCTGTGTGGGGAAGGTCCTCCTGATGGGTGAGGAGGAGCAGCAGGGTTAATGTTATTGGAGACAATGGTGGGAGAGAGGAGGCCAATTCCTCATTCCATAATCCCCTCCTTGCACAGCATCATTACACTCTTTCCCCATGACAATCTCAGTCCCCTCCCCCACATTCTCCATCATTAGGAATGGTGTCAGACTAAGAATCTATGTGCAGTCTAGTACAGGTTTTTGCCATGATAAAGGCTAATTTTGGTATCTGCTGGTATAATAACATCCATTAGCATTTTCATGTTCTTACTAATCCATGCTCTCATGCTTGTTGATTTATATATCAATATCAGATTGGTGATGTTTAGAGAATAATGTAATACCCTGACCCAGAACGTGTGTGAATGCCCCTTTGACATAACCAGCATGAATCAGAATCTATTAATCCCACTTTAGAAATCATTGCTGGCATTAATGCTTTCTTTTGTAGCAAAAAAGAGGGATGAATATCAAAAGACTGCTCCAGTAGTAGAAGCACTGTAAACATGTTACAAAATTGTATTCCAGTCAGAGGAGGGATTAACTCAGTGTCAGTTCCCTGAGTTGTTTGTCAAATTAGATGATAGGCTTTAATAAATTACCTATGCCCCTTTTGATATCACTTTTGGTGAAATGTTACCTATGGCAGCTGAACATTTCAGTGGGAGGGAAGACTTTCATGTTTTTCTTTGAAAACAGAGACCTTCGCAGACCTTAAGTTTCCCCAGGAGATTCCCTTGAGATGTATGAGGTAGGTAACACACTCTGCATATATGGGTAGCTCCAAAAAAAAAAAAAATAAAAACTAACAATTTATTACTGTGGGTTACATTGTGACTTGATCTATGCATCTATGCAGGGGAATGACAGGGATTAAGAATCTTCACGAGTAACCCTGTGTGGGATTGGATCCGGACATGAAGTGAGTGGGGCTTTTTTATCTGCTTACTCCCTCCGGGAGCAGGTGGGCAGGAAGTGGTGGGGAATGGGTGAGTAAACCTACTATTCAGCAGTTAATTACTAATCTCTGGGAGCAAGGAGGAAACAGGAGCGGAATTGTCACTCAGAAGTGTGTCTCGGAGTTGCAGTGCCTCCCTTGCCGGTGTCCTAAATAGCAATCTAGTCTTTTGGTTTTAAGAATGGGTAATTTGTTTTGCCTTAGAGTAATTTGGACACATTGTTTCACATACAACTTTCTCTTTAAAAGAAAAGTTGGATAGGATACCTGGAAAGTGGACAAGGTTCATGAGATGGGAAACATAGCATCACACAAGCATCTTCTGGCAGAGGGAAGCCAGTTAAGGTAGGCAGAAAGGGTTTTTTGTTTTGTTTTTGTTTTAAATATGTGTAGAGAGAAAGCTAAGCCCTCTTTACAGGGAAAGTTTAATGGCAGTCTGCTTGGAGTGGAACTTAGCTTCCCTATACCACCACTACCACCAGTCCCCTCCCCTCCCAACCCCCGCCCCATTTAAAAAGCAGGGTGATGTTGTAACAAAAAGTGATCAACAAAAAAACTGAAATAAACTTTTTGATCTTGGTAATAATTAAGGCATGAAATCACAAAAAATAATCTGTTTTTTTTTAAATATTATTCCTCCCCATTAGTGACATAAATTGACTTGCGCACAAATTTAAGCGATATTAAGGAGAGAGAAATTGGAACTTTTAAGGTATAAACTAGACAGATTTTGTCCCAAAATCTTATTAGAAGATATCAGAAGTTTAGACCTCAAAAACAGCAAAACATAGTGTATGAGAGCTGCAGAACTAGCCAGAAGGCATTTGAAATGCTTCAGATATGGGCTTTGTTACTTTGAACATTGCAAATAGGAAGTATTCAGCTTGTCAGAGCCATTGGTATGGAAATTAAATGTATTTATTTGTATTTTAATATAAGCTTACTTAAAAGTTAAATGGCCCCTTTAAAGCTGTTTTCATAAAAAATCAACATATGCATCTCTCCCCGCCTTCTGAAAGACAGGTTAGTTATATAAAAGCAAGTGATAAATAAAATAGATTCTGTTTAACAAAAACAATTTTAAAAGGTGTGGCATTTTTTTTGTTTTGTAGTATTTGGTTGGCTGTTTTGTTGTTGTTGTTTTTTTTAATTTATTTATTTTGCAACATGATATTAGCTAGACCTGTCTTTCAGATGTTTACTCCCTAGTGGTTTAAACATAGACAATTTTATACTAACCTTGTATAGTACTTTGTAAAAGTGTTATGATTACCATTATTCTTTCCCACTTATACATAGAACAGATTCATTTTTATGGCTTCTATCATACATATTCAATAGAATACAGTAAGAAATAATTAAAAATATAAATGCAGGGAACAAAGCATAAATATTTTAAACATTGCTTAATTAGTCTTTTCCCACCTGATTTTCCTTCTATTTAAAGATTTGTAATTATAGTATATATGAGAATTATTGGAAGGCACTGAAACTAGATTATAATTATTCTAAATACATTTATTCATGCATATTGGACCTGATCCAAACCAAACTGAAATCAATTCAGAGCCTCTTATTGACTTCAGTGGGCTTTCTATCAGGCATATATATATATAATTTCTGTTTTCTCTTTATTCCCCTTTGAACCTATAACCAACTACATTCAAAACTTCTTGCTTAAACAACCCTTTCAGCGGACAGGGGGCTGCAGACAGGAGTTTGACAGAGGGAGGCTTACGATGGTTAGGAAGACCCGCAACACCTGTGCCAGCACTGCTTCTGTCTCCTCCACCTGTGCCTGTAGCCAGACAAAGCACCTGAGCATGGATGCTTCTACCCAGATCCTGGTGTGGTTTTGCAGAGACTTGCAATTTCCACTTACTGATATCCAGGCTGGGGGGACTATCCAATGTGAGAGGTGCCTGCTGGTGGAATCTCTCAGGCAGCAGGTGGGAGAGCTACAGGAGGAAGTGGCTAGGTTGAGGAGCATCCGAATCCACGAGCAATTCCTCGACAGTGTCCATGTGGAGACAGCTGAGGTAGCTGTCCCAGTACGCAGGACTGCTGATACACCACTGGTGGAGGAGGAGATGGCTCAGGGTGGACACTGGCAGCTGGTTACTTCTGGCAGCAGGCAGTGCTCCACCCCTGCTCCGAACCCTCCTGCCGTGGTAATAGATAACCGTTATGCTCTTCTTGATACAGGAAAGAAGGAATCACTCCCTACAGTAAAGGAGGAGAAGCCTCGTACCCCTAAGGCTGGGAGGTCTGCTGCCACCACTGCGAATAGGAAACGTAGGGTAGTGGTGGTCGGAGACTCTCTGCTGAGGGGGATGGAGGCGCCCATCTGTCGCCCTGACAATTCATCTCGGGAGGTATGCTGCCTGCCGGGAGCCCGTATCTGAGACGTTACGGAGGCATTGTCGAGGATTATCCAGCCCTCTGACTACTACCCCATGCTACTCATCCATGTGGGCACAAATGATACTGCGCGGTGTGACACTGAACGGATCAAGAGTGACTACAGGGCTCTGGGAGTACGGGTGAAGGAGTTTGGAGCGCAGGTGGTATTCTCTTCAATTCTTCCTGTCAAAGGTAGGGGCCCGGGCAGAGACAGATGCATCATGGAGGTGAATGCCTGGCTGCGAAGATGGTGTCGCCAGGAGGGCTTTGGCTTCCTACACCACGGGATGCTATTCGAGGAAGGACTGCTAGGCAGAGATGGCGTTCACCTTTCGAGGAGAGGAAAGACCCTATTTGGACACAGACTGGCTAACCTAGTGAGGAGGGCTTTAAACTAGGTTCAACGGGGACAGGTGAGCAAAGCCCACAGGTAAGTGGGGAACATGGAGACCGGGGAGATGGGTCAGAAACGAGAGGGAGTGTGGGCTATATTGTCAGAGAGAAAGGAGGGTCAGGACAAAACTGGGAGGAAAGATCAAACCAGTATCTTAGATGCCTATATACAAATGCGAGAAGTATGGGCAATAAGCAGGAAGAACTGGAAGTGCTAATAAATAAATACAACTATGACATTGTTGGCATCACTGAAACTTGGTGGGATAATACACATGATTGGAATGTTGGTGTGGATGGGTACAGCTTGCTCAGGAAGGATAGACAGGGGAAAAAGGGAGGAGGTGTTGCCTTGTATATTAAAAATGTACACACTTGGACTGAGGTAGAGATGGACATAGGAGACGGAAGTGTTGAGAGTCTCTGGGTTAGGCTAAAAGGGGTAAAAAACAAGGGAGATGTCATTCTAGGAGTCTACTACAGGCCACCTAACCAGGTGGAAGAGGTGGATGAGGCTTTTTTTAAGCAACTAACAAAATCATCCAAAGCCCAAGATTTGGTGGTGATGGGGGACTTCAACTATCCGGATATATGTTGGGAAAATAACACAGCGGGGCATAGACTATCCAACAAATTCTTGGACTGCATTGGAGACCACTTTTTATTTCAGAAGGTTGAAAAAGCTAATAGGGGGGAAGCTGTTCTAGATTTGATTTTAACAAATAGGGAGGAACTCGTTGAGAATTTGAAAGTAGAAGGCAGCCTGGGTGAAAGTGATCATGAAATCATAGAGTTTTCAATTCTAAGGAAGGGTAGTAGGGAGAACAGCAAAATAGAGACAATGGATTTCAGGAAGGCAGATTTTGGTAAGCTCAGAGAGCTGATAGGTAAGGTCCCATGGGAATCAAGATGAGGGGAAAAACAACTGAGGAGAGTTGGCAGTTTTTCAAAGGGACACTATTAAGAGCCCAAAAGCAAGCTATTCCGCTGGTTAGGAAAGATAGAAAATGTGGCAAAAGACCACCTTGGCTTAACCATGAGATCTTGCATGATCTAAAAAATAAAAAGGAGTCATATAAAAAATGGAAACTGGGACAGATTACAAAGGATGAATATAGGCAAACAACACAGGAATGCAGGGGCAAGATTAGAAAGGCAAAGGCACAAAATGAGCTCAAACTAGCTACGGGAATAAAGGGAAACAAGAAGACTTTTTATCAATACATTAGAAGCAAGAGGAAGACCAAAGACAGGGTAGGCCCACTGCTTAGTGAAGAGGGAGAAACAGTAACAGGAAACTTGGAAATGACAGAGATGCTTAATGACTTCTTTGTTTCGGTCTTCACCGAGAAGTCTGAAGGAATGCCTAACATAGTGAATGCTAATGGGAAGGGGGTAGGTTTAGCAGATAAAATAAAAAAAGAACAAGTTAAAAATCACTTAGAAAAGTTAGATGCCTGCAAGTCACCAGGGCCTGATGAAATGCATCCTAGAATACTCAAGGAGCTAATAGAGGAGGTATCTGAGCCTCTAGCTATTATCTTTGGAAAATCATGGGAGACGGGAGAGATTCCAGAAGACTGGAAAAGGGAAAATATAGTGCCCATCTATAAAAAGGGAAATAAAAACAACCCAGGAAACTACAGACCAGTTAGTTTAACTTCTGTGCCAGGGAAGATAATGGAGCAAGTAATTAAGGAAATCATCTGCAAACACTTGGAAGGTGGCAAGGTGATAGGGAACAGCCAGCATGGATTTGTGAAGAACAAATCATGTCAAACCAATCTGATAGCTTTCTTTGATAGGATAACGAGCCTCGTGGATAAGGGTGAAGCTGTGGATGTGGTATACCTAGACTTTAGTAAGGCATTTGATACAGTCTCGCATGATATTCTTATCGATAAACTAGGCAAATACAATTTAGATGGGGCTACTATAAGGTGGGTGCATAACTGGCTGGATAACCGTACTCAGAGAGTTGTTATTAATGGTTCCCAATCCTGCTGGAAAGGCGTAACGAGTGGGGTACCGCAGGGGTCTGTTTTGGGACCGGCTCTGTTCAATATCTTCATCAACGACTTAGATATTGGCATAGAAAGTACGCTTATTAAGTTTGCAGATGATACCAAACTGGGAGGGATTGCAACTGCTTTGGAGGACAGGGTCATAATTCAAAATGATCTGGACAAATTGGAGAAATGGGCTGAGGTAAAGAGGATGAAGTTTAACAAAGACAAATGCAAAGTGCTCCACTTAGGAAGGAAAAATCAGTTTCACACATACAGAATGGGAAGAGACTGTCTAGGAAGGAGTATGGCAGAAAGGGATCTAGGGGTTATAGTGGACCACAAGCTAAATATGAGTCAACAGTGTGATGCTGTTGCAAAAAAAGGAAACATGATTCTGGGATGCATTAACAGGTGTGTTGTGAGCAAGACACGAGAAGTCATTCTTCCGCTCTACTCTGCTCTGGTTAGGCCTCAGCTGGAGTATTGTGTCCAGTTCTGGGCACCGCATTTTAAAAAAAGATGTGGAGAAATTGGAAAGGGTCCAGAGAAGAGCAACAAGAATGATTAAAGGTCTTGAGAACATGACCTATGAAGGAAGGCTGAAAGAATTGGGTTTGTTTAGTTTGGAAAAGAGAAGGCTGAGAGGGGACATGATAGCAGTTTTCAGGTATTTAAAAGGGTGTCATAAGGAGGAGGGAGAAAACTTGTTCACCTTAGCCTCTAAGGATATAACCAGAAGCAATGGGTTTAAACTGCAGCAAGGGAGGTCTAGGTTGGACATTAGGAAAAAGTTCCTAACTGTCAGGGTGATTAAACACTGGAATAAATTGCCTAGGGAGGTTGTGGAATCTCCATCTCTGGAGATATTTAAGAGTAGGTTAGATAAATGTCTATCAGGGATGGTCTAGACGGTATTTGGTCCTGCCATGCGGGCAGGGGACTGGACTCGATGACCTCTCGAGGTCCCTTCCAGTCCTAGAATCTATGAATCTATAAGTTCAGAGAATTAAAGTGGCATTTTCTGCCACTAAATTGCACTATAGCAGAAATATCACTAAGATTGAAAATGGCATTGGCTGGGCATCTGGAGAATTGAAATATCTGAAAATTCTATGCTTGGGAAACTTCGGTTTGATTTTAAGATGTACAACAAGTTTTAAGCAGCTCTTAGGTTAGGAGTGTTTTAAAGTAATGCTCAGAGGTTTAGTTTGGATGAGCATACCAAAGCTTGCTGTGACATTTTTACTTTTATTCCAGGTTTTAATCTGTAAGTGCAGAGATATTTGGATATGAAAGAGAAACATGGCCAAATGAACACACACTTATGTGGCTCTTGGAAAATATTCAGGTTTAGAATTACATCTATATTTCATGGGAAAGAGCATTCCTTGACCTGCTTCTACAAAACCTGTGGTCCCTTATTTGGTTTTTCTACCATCTCACATAGTGTCATATAGGTTGTAAGTAGATTTCTTTCCTTTTTTTTTAAATAAAAAAGAATATCTCCAAACCTTCATCTATCTTTAGTTCATCTCTATTTCTAAACTTCTTTTGAAATTCTGTAATATTCAGATAACTTCCTTTTTTTATTGTTGTGGACCTTTGGACTTCCAGCTTCAAGCCAGTACCAGAAGAAGAAGAAGAGGTAAAATAGAAAAGCTGTTTCCATACATATTTCTTGTCTCATAACTGGAATGTCGTCAGAAAGCTTGTTTCCATGATATTTTTAGCATAATTTAACAAACTCAATAGTATAGATAATTCAGAGAAGTGAGTGAATTTAAGGACACTCATCCAAACTGAAATAAAATGGCAAACCTCATAAGCTTCAATGAACAAAAAATGTAGATCACACTTACAGAATGGGGTATAGTATCCTGGAAAACAATGTCTCAGAAAAGGCTCTCTCGGTCATGATGGATAACTGATGAAACATGAATTTCAAGTGCTCTTTTTGGCTAAATGTGACCCTTTAGTGTATAAACTGAGGATTACTGAGAAGGAGTGGTGAACACAACTGGTCAAAACATTTCAAATGAGGACATGTTTTTGGGGGGACAAATTTCTTATATATGTATTCCATTTTTCTAGTAGGGAATTGTTGTAGTTTCTGTATACAGAATTGGTGAGAGCATTACTGGAAATTCAGTTTGTGTCCCAACTTCAAAAATAATTTGAAAAGGATTGGAAAATGTTCAACAAAGAGATACCATAATGATTCCAGATCTGGAAATCCTGCTTAAAGCAAGACAATTAAGAAATTAAAAGTATTTACATTAAAAAAACCCAAAAAGTTAAAAGTGGACTTGATCATGGCCTGTAGCATAATAAAGTATAGCCTGGTAAAAAAAGAACCAAGTCCAGGCCAGTATTATATATATTTGGTGCTTAAATAATTTTCACAAAGATTGTAACAACTATAAGCCAAATCAACTGGAAGAATTTAATCAGAAAAGTGTGAATGATAATTGGGAATCATTTTA
This sequence comes from Malaclemys terrapin pileata, assembly GCF_027887155.1. Taxonomy (NCBI): domain Eukaryota; kingdom Metazoa; phylum Chordata; order Testudines; family Emydidae; genus Malaclemys; species Malaclemys terrapin. The sequence continues at coordinate 99,924,368 of NC_071509.1, forward strand.
AGAACAACTTATGAGATGCCCCAAAAGCCACAATCAAGGAAGAAGGCCGTACTGGTTAATAAACTGACCCTGGCTTAGAGGGAAAGGTAGGGCATAAAGATCATTATTATATAATACTAAATCATTATTATATAACATAAAAATAATATATAATAAACAGCAAAAAGGAGAAGTTGATAGTAATGAATATAAATCAGAAGTTGGTATTGTAGAAAATTGATAAGGACAGCAAAGGCACATAAGAAGACCTCTTTGGCCAGCAGTGTTCAGGAAAAAAAAAAAGTTGTTTTTATTAAATATGTTATGAACAGAAAGACTCCTGTCAATGATATTGGTCTATTAGTAGATGGAAATGTTAGAATTATCAACAATAACACAGAAAAGATAGAAGTGTTTAATAAATATTTTTCTTCTGTGTATGGGAAAAAAGTCAGATGATATAGTTTAATCATAAAGTGATAACACCCTTTCCATTCCATTACTATCTCTGGATGATGCTAAATAAAAGCTACTCAGTTTAGTCATTCTTAAATCAGAAGGTCCAGATAATTTGCATTGAAGAATTTTTAAAGAGCTGTCCGAAATGCTTGTTAAACCATTAAAGTTGTTTTTCAATAAATGTTAGGGCAGTAAGGAAGTTCCAAAAGACTGGAAAAAAAGTTAATGTGTCAATTTTTTAAAAGGGTAAACGGGATGCCCTTGGTAATAATAGGCCTGACTTCTATCCGAGGCAAAATAATGGAGCAGCTGAGATGGGAATTGATTAGCGAAGAATTAAAGGATGGTAATGTAAGTAATGCAAATCAACATGGGTTTATGGAAAATAGATCCTGCCAAATTAACTTGATATCTTTTTTGATGCAATTACAAGTTTGGTTGATAAAGATAATAGTGTTAACATAATATACTTGACTTCTGTAAGGTATTTGACTTGGTACCACATGACAGAATTGTGGTGACCAGTAGGCTACTGCTCAGAAGAGATCTCATATGCCACTCTTTAGTAGATTATTTGTATGTATGCAACCCAGGTGATCCCTGTAAAACTTTATGCACTTCCTGTGCTCTTTCCCAGTTGGCATCAAAAGGTTCCTGTGTCACACCAAACTGCTGTCCTTTTGTACTCACTGACATACACACTGAATCATGAGAAACTACTACAAAATCTCTTGATTTTCATGTGATAGAAATGGAGATGTAGGTGGACAGCCTATTACACACAAAAAGACTGTGCTTAAAGAATATTATTAAGATTGCAAAGTTAGGAAATGCCAGTATTAAATGCAATGTTAACTTGACCATCTTATGCAGATATATTATAATAAGTCTTTATTAACATGATCACAGGACCCATGCCTCATTCAGTACACATAATGAGAAGCATTCATTATTTTGTTTTTCTCCTCACTGTTCCATGTGTCACCCCACACCTTATTTACTCCACACTATTCAAACTCTGCTGTGAAATCAGAATGGTTTCCTCATGGGCTTTTCTATGGTACTCATCAACACAGTATCTGAGTGCATCACAAACACTAATTTATTTTCACAATACCCAAGTGAGATGAGCCAGTGGTATTATCCTCAGATAGGAAAGTGAGCCATAGAAAGATCAAGCTAAAAATTATCCACTGACTTTGGGTGCTCAATCTGAGGCACCTAGGACCTGTTTTTAAAGATTTTAGCATTATATCGTAATTTATATGTTCAAAGCACAGATTCTATTGACCTCACTTGTAGCACAAGTCTTCTGCAAATTTGACCATAAGGTCTCAAGTCAAGCACCCAGAAAATGAAGAACTCACAATTAATGATCTGCCATGAAAAGTTTGGTTTAGTGATTTGGCTAGTATTACACAGGAACTCTGAGGCAGAGGAAAGGATAAAATCCAGTTATCCAGGGCAGCATTTAACTGCCTTAACCACAAGACTCTCCTTTCTCTTCCTGCAATTCTCTGCCTCATTCATTACACCAATTCCAACTTCTCCAACATGTGAGGCAGGGGTCCAGTAGACAACATCCTCACTTACTCAATGCCAGCTCCTGATTACATCAGTCTCTCCTCTCCTCGACTTATCTCTTTCCTCCTGCCCAACTGGTTCTCAGTCCCACTCCCACCTAGCTCCCCATAAAATTTTGATCACCCCCCTACCTATTGGCTCCCAGGAACACCAACCCCATTTCCCTGCCTGACTTACAGTCCAAGTCAACCCCAACCCTAACTCCCAGTCCCAGTTTACCTCTCTCCCCTTTGCCAACCTCTAGTCCTTGTCCCAATCTGCCCTGCCTGTAGGTCTGGCTCTTGTCCATGCTGTATTTGAATTAGGCAAGATCCTCTTTCATGTTTCCTGGGCCATTGGGGGCTCATTCAGAACACACAAGAGACAGTCTCCCTACTCTCAGGTCCCGGGTCCAAATCCAGACTCAGCAAGGGCTGCAGAAGCCCAGAGCTGCAATTGTAGAAAATGTCCTGCTGAGCCCAGTGTGAGGTCATGCTCATTGCGAATGGAATCTTCTGAGAATTTAACTACTAAAATCTAAGTGTCTACTGAGAATATGCAAACTGTGATTATCTAAAGACTTATTACTTGGCCAAATTTGGGTAGATTTTTCACAAGGATGGCAAAAGACACATCCCTGACACAAAGGCCAACCTCTGCCAAATTTCAAGTCCTCCTTCTCCAAAGCATGGGTGCACGGGAGTTGTTCAAAGGAAATATCGCCAGAATTTTTTAACATGTGCAAGCCAAAATACTTTTCTAGAGACTCATTCTCAAAAATGGGTGAACAAATCTGGCCAAAATGTTCTGAAAGAATTAAGGCTGAGGCAGACATCCAACATGGAACATTTCAAAGCAAAAAGTTAAAGTTGTAAGTAACGAAAAACAAGGTCTTGTAATGGGAAGTGTAAGGCAATTTAATGATATGGTGATGCTCCCAACCCTGCCTGTAATATATATCATTTTGAAGATTATTAACTAGTAAGTATAAAGCATGTAATAAACATTAGCTGAGACACATAAAGTACCTCTTGAACAGCAAATCTTCCTTGTCTCCTGACTTTTTTATAAGCGTTTCCCTTATAATATGTTCTTTTTTGTTTTGTTTTTTGTTATATAGCCATTTTTTTCACTTGACTTATGTTCTTGACTCCTGTTAGGGAATCCTGGTCCAACTATTGTCAGTGAGAGTTTTACCATTGCCTTCAATGGAGCCAGGATTTCACTCCAGAAATTTGTCAGTTTGCTATACATAAAAAACTACAGAGGTCCAAATATACAGACTTTAAAAAAGAAGAAAGAGAAAAACATTAATATTTTTTTATATATTGATTCAAAAATTTTCATCCACCCTCCTTTCTGCTCTAAATAAATTCATTCTCATTCTCTCTCTCTCTCTCTTTCTCTCATATATGCTTCAGAAGCACCTGGGGAAAACAAAAGAAAAATCTTACATATGCTTAAGAACTAATTGGCTCAAAATATAGACATGCCAGAAGTTTTATTTACAAATGCTTTGAAATTCTCTTGCATGAGATATGACCTCTTTGCATCTTTACCAGTAACTATAAATGAAATTAACTCTTATTTTCCCTCCGATTTATATTAGTACAATTACCTAAGCAAATACAGAAAATTCAACAACTTTCAATATATGTAATAGGTCAAAGCAAGTAAACGAGACCTGTCTTCATAATCTTCACAATTCTAATGAAACTTAAAATTTAACATTTATTCCTTGTCATTCAAAATATGGAGAATGAATCACAACTGGAACTTCAAGTGAATCTCAGGCTTGTTCTCCATCTCTGGAAAAAGTGAATTTTATAGAGCTGGTTGATTTTTTTAAAATCTTCATTTTAATATCATCATGCCTAGCCGGTCTGAGTGTAATATCCTGTAATTATGCAACCATCTCCCTTCTGAACAGTTTTCAGGCAGAAAAGTCACTAGGTGATGCTGTCTCCCCCATTATTGTGACTGTTAAATTCAATGTATAATTCTGCAGTGAAAAGTGTGAAATGGTCTTAAACTTAAATGTAGTGTCTTGTTTCCTGAGCATCCTACAAACTGAACAGATTTCAGCTAAAGTTACCCCAGTAAGTACCATTGTCTGTCACTGTTAGTTAAGTTTCCTAACTTGAATAATTTCAGTTCAGTCTCTTTGTAAAAATAGATTTATTTTCCAAACCTTATTTCTCTCGCGACTGCCAATGATGTGAATGTGAACAATGCTCTGTTCATTTATGCGTACTCATGTCTCAGAGTCTTCTGTCAGAATTTCTATAACGATTCCAAAGTTTCAAACAAAAACAACTTTTTGCATTAAAAGCTCCTTTGTTTTATTTGCAAGTGATCATACAGACAAGTTGTCATTCCTGGTTGAAGGTACTGAGATGAGAACACTTCGTTAAAAACAGCTTCTCTCTGCTACGTGCACATAATTCCCATTGACCTCAGTGAAAGTTCCATGTAAGTGCGGTCAATGAGGCCCTGAATGTCGTGCTTTTGGACAATAATAAAATGGTGAAGTAAAATATTATTTGGAACTTCTTTAAGGTTATCTCCTTTAGAAAGAGACATCCTTGCTGGGGATAACAGCTAAAGGCAATTTATGATTCCTGCTCCAGGCTCTACTGTGTGGCACTTTCTGGAGGTGAGATTTCCTGTCTCTGTGGAAGGAGGCATGTGCTAGCCATACTAACTCCACAGCTTATAGGTCATTGACAAGTACATTATAGTCATCTAATATAGATGAGTTTGCACAGTCACAGTCCTGAAAGGGCAGGAAAAAAACACAAGATAAAAATTAGGAAATCTATAAACTCTGGCAAAAACCTCAACATTTCATAAATGTTATGTGAGCTCCCCCTAAAAAAAAAAAAAAATCATAGCATTTAAAAAGCAATACCGAAAGATGGACAGGAGACACTTAAAATGGCTTTAATCAGGGCACACCTTAATTATTAGTTATCTGGGACTACCCAACAGATAAAAGTGTACAGTGCAGGTAATGCTGAGATCATTCAATATCTACCCTGTGGGCTTCTGACACCCCCTACTCTTTTTCCATCCAAGTTCCCCAGCTAACCCATTGCTGGGACCTTACTGTCCCCACCTTGAACGAGGATTAAGGTGGGCTATAAGGAAGGAGAGTTGGCTCCCTGCCATGCCAGACATAAGAGCCCCAAACCTTTACCCACCCTGCTCCACTCCTTTAACAAACACCTCCTTGGTCACCCTATCCTTTCCCTATGGATTACCTGCTCTGGATGTCTGCCCCACACTTACATAATGAGTTGCAATATCATAGCCTAACTCCCTTCTTACTCACATAAAAAATCCTCCCCACTCCCCGAACCTGCTGTGGGTAAGGTTGAAAAAAAAAACCATTCCACCTAGGACAATCTGATGGTGAGGGGTAAATTCTTTCCCAGCCCCACTAGAAAGGAGCAGCTAGCGTGACGCCTGCAGCAGGTCCTGACCAAACTTGGTATTTTGCGACCTCAAGGGGAGGATGGGTGGGAGCTGCTCTTCCCCCGGGAAAAGGGTCTTCTTCCACCAGGTTTGTTACCCCTTATCAACTCCCCAGTTCTTCTAGTCCCTGGGGATGAGTCAGCATGGTGACACTGACCCACTCCTCCTTTTGCAGCAACTTCTGAGACAATCTTCTACCCCCTGCCTGTAAAGCGCTATTTCTTTTCTTCCGGCAAGCCAGTAAATGCACTCTCCCAATAATGAGCATTTCAAATCCAGGAAATTCAGCATTAAGGTTAAACTTAAAGGAATTCCAGACACGTGAAAATGCATAGTTAAAGCATCCAAACAAGTTTAACTATGCTCTGTAGTGATGCTGTGCAATTACCCTACAATGATAAGTGCATATGTATGCTAGATAAGATTAACCTGATCTTTTACAACCTATTAATTTTATTTATTTTTTATTTATCTGCTCATGAGGTTTTTTTTAGCTTTATTAAAGTCAATAGCAAAATTCCCATAGTTTAGGATGTTTGAAAGCCTTGTCTGTGCATTTTCTTCCTTTTTCACATTCATTGCCTAATGTGTCTTTTTAGTTTATAAATTCTTAGGGGTTATCTCATATTCTGTTTTTGTAGTGCCTAACACAATTGCATACTCCATTTTAGTTGGTGTCTCTAGGCATTACAATAATACCAATCATAATGGTAGTTAACTTGTACAGACTTAGAATTTCTAACAATGAACGATCTCCCTGTACACCCCAAACAGTTTGTGTTGTATACTGTAGTGTGGGCCAAAGATTTTAGAGAACCCACATTTTTTATAATATCACAGTTATCAGTGTCATGGCTGAAGTTCAGCAAGAATTGCCCGCCTGATTCCAGGTCTAATTTATTCAGTTTGGTTGGTTTTCTTGGTCAGTTGGTCTGGTTTATTTGTCTATTTAAGAAAAACTGTAGCCAATTTCAGTTGTAAACAGTGGACCAAATTCTGTGCTCTCTTATATCCTGCACAGACATCATACAAGCCACTGGTATTGCAAGGTGTTTAAGACTGCACGTTTGGTCTCTGACTACGTCTTTATTTGGAGCCTAGTACTTGGCAATAATGTAACGTTTATTGTTTCCTGGCTTTATAACATCAGTTTTAAACTTTCATTCTGGCTGGAACAGAAATGGTATTTTAGCTAATGGAAACTATATTTTAGGAGCAAACAACAGAGACCGAAGGGCACCTGTAACATTACTCTCCCATTTTGTTCAAAGCATAAATGAGTTACAGTTATGCTATTCAATGCACAAGAGAAACTGGTAATTTTGTAAGCTCCCTTTTGGCCTTATATATTGTTTATGCTAGATAGTGTAGTCTACTTGTTTATAGTAAATTAAAATATGTTTTTAGAGTGAAAAAAAGAAATAGCAGGTGGTATGCATGTAAGGGAGCTTGTTTCTTGTGCCAGGAGAAATAGGGTGACATCTGGATGCTGGCCAATTGGTGTCAAAGAGTGAGCTTTTATCTTTATATGCTGATGGCACCTTGTACCAATTTACAATGCCAATGATTTGGCTTTTGTCTGTTTAAAAGACGACAAAAGACTAATGAGCAACCAACCCCAATAACCTTTCACAACTGCAGGCATCTTCCAGGCTGCTGAAAAACAACACAGCAATATTAATATCCAGCTCCATTCATTTCTTATGGAAAAATAAAAGGACAGAAAAAAACCAACATCCTTCCCCCCACCCATCTTCTTATTACAGTGGTACTTTTTCTTGAACAGAATACAAAGAGTCATTTCTTTCCTCTCCAAATACCCTATATCTGACAACCTCTTTTGTGATATGCCACATCTGGTATTGTCATTCTTTGGCTTTTTGTAATGAGCTGTCATTATTCACAAATAATTGGGATACAGGAGCCCAGTCTACTTTCAAAATGACAAGGGCTGTGCTTTTTAAAGCTGAACTGTGAAAGTGCTCTTAAAACCTATCTGGTTGTGTATTTGCTATGTAAATTATTTGTTGTTGTGTTTAAAAAAAATTCCAAAGAGCAGAATTCCCCACAGGGAGCAGAGTCTCAGAAGCAAGTATTTAACATCTGGCTTGTGTCTTCAGACAGGACCACATGATGACTGAAGTAGCTGCTTCAGTGCTGTCCTTGTCTCCCAAATATATTCAAAATGTTAGCCTTTCTTGCAGAACATTTGGTGAACGCTTCCTTTATTGTTTTAAATGGATTCCCATGTGGATATTCTTCTGCAGATTGATGTGCAACTATTTAGATAATAATAAAGTAAAGCTGTCAACGTTTTTGTAATTATATGTACAGGGAAAGAGGAAAAAATACAATAGCATATAGTATATTTTCAATCCAGTCAATGGGTGTGTGTGTGTGTGTGTTTAATACATATTCACTAGATCAGGAAATAATTTATTTTCTAAGAAATAGTATTTATGTCTCTGGATTCCATCAACAGTCTTGTTCCATACACAAACAAGAATTGTTTATATAAATACACACAGAAACCAACCAAACTGAGGGCCTGACTTTTCCCTTCATTACAGCAGCTTTACACCAATATGATTTTACCATAGAAAGTAGGTTTGCATCAACAGCAGTATATAACTGGTATAAGGGAGTGGTGAATAGAACTAGAAGATCTGTTTTTTAGACATATACAAATAATTGTTGGATATTGATTGATTTGCTAACTAATTTCATCTATCATGATCTAAAGAAAATGAGCTTTGTTGGCATATCAAATGAATGGTGTGTGTCAGTTTAATGACCAGAGCTTTGCTAAAAGCTTATCATTTCTTCTTTCTGATAGCAATGAAATATATCATATTATTCCTAATCCTTCCATTTCTACCTACATTTTTGCATCATTTTTTTTCAGATGCATCACAGTTAAAGATGGGCTGAACCACTATGAAAAGTTTGGGCCCATTCCTCCAGGCCCAAAGCAGACTTAAACCCAAGGTGAAGCAAATCACCTGAGGATTTTTTTTGTATAAGAGAACCCTCAAATGGTAGAGAACTGACATAGATGCTCATATATCCCCACCCCTCATTGCCACCAGAGTAGAGGGCATGTCTAAGTTAAAGGGAGTGTGAAAGGAACTTCCTTATGTGTAGGCAACCCCCAGCGGCTGGAGCAACGTGTAGGGTCTTGTGCCTGTTGACTGGCCCCATGACTGGGAAAATGCAAAAGTGTCTTAAAGCAACCTTTATACCCAGCCCTGAGCTGTTCCATGTTTTCTTCAGGCACATCCAAAAATATGGTCCTGAGTAATGTTGCTGTTGGGATACTTGTCATTCTGCACACCACTTACCTTCTTCTAGTGGGTTTTATTACAACTTGTATTGATGAACCTCTAATATTCCAATCTCTCTCATTCAAATGAATGTTCTCGTTAATGTTACTATATGAGTGAGTTAGAGGAAGACACAAAATTTGCAACCTTTCTGGCTCTTGGGATGAATATATTATGAGTATAGAATTATTATCTCTCTACCATCTCAATTACATAAAAGCATGGTTCTGATGTGACATGTAGCTGTGGTTTGTTTACCATCCACTTGTGTCTCTTAGCTATACATTTTATGATGATTTTATGGGCAGTTTTATAGAAAGGGAAATGTTAAATAAGATTTCTGAGCAGGTAATTTAACTGTGATGTGTTATAGTATAGTGTTTTGTTTATTTTTCAAATATAAGAAAGTTTCTGTACAAAATTCAGATCTAAATTAAGTAATGTAAATCCAGAGTAACTACAGTGAAGACAGTATAGTTATTCTGGCTATATAGTGATTTAAATGACCAAATCTGTCTCTCTGTATTCATTTATTTCAGGTCCTAGAGTTATCACTCCATGGATATCAGGGTAGGTCAAATATTTCAGTACCTTCCCAACTCTAATCGCACTGAATACACATTGGGGTTATATCAGGTTAGTTGCATAAGTCTAATTCTTTTTTTATCTTTGTGTATGTTTGTTTTAAATAGTAACTGAAATAGCAATCGGTAACAGATACCACTGATGTTCTGTCTAATCTACAGTTATTTTGGAGATTGTTTGACATTTTATAACTAATATGTGTTCTGTCTTGTTTTGTTATCATTTATTTATGTGGTTAGGGCATGTCATAGGTCCTGCTGAGCACCCTCTCATAGCCGCTCATTAAACTTCTGCTAGCGGACGAAGCCACAGAATGTGGCTTCCTTATGTGGTTCAGGCCTTGGAAGTCTGAACAAAGCCTAAGAACCTACTCTCTGGGCACACTCTCAGGGTGAATATCTTCTATCCATTAACCCATCCTGAGAGTTGCAACCATATAGCCCTTTGCCTAGTCCCTGGAACCAGTGCTGAGCCCTCAGCCTCCCCTCTTCGCTTAAACACATCCTCTCCCAGAATTAGTTTCTCTCTTCAAGAGGGCATATAGTAGGTGTAAATGCTTAAAACACAGCAAAATACTTTGCAGAAGATTCTAAACCACCATTTATCTTTCTTTAGTAGCACGCGAAGTAGATAGATCTATACAAAGTAATAAACCTTACATACAATTCACTGCCTCTGTTTCTACATCGTTCCAGAGTATTCTTTGAGCTGGGATCTGTTGTCTGAGGTCATCAGAGTCTTTCTGTTGTGGTGCATGTCTTGGGTTCTGAAATTTGGAGCTTTTTCTCCCCAGCTTGCCTCCTCTGGTGTTGGCTAATCTGTCCCCTTCCCCTCTCCTGCCCAAACTTCCTGTGTAGGCCTCAAAGCCTTCCTCTGGCAAGTCCTTTTACAACCTTCTGCGTGGTCACCTCTGTCTTTTTGTCCTGCTTTGGGAATTTCAACTCTCTCCAATTCCCCACCCCTTCAAACAAGAGGAGGAAGTATCATCTTCCAGCACAAGAAATTCCCCAAATTCTCACAGGGGAGCTTTCAAAAACTTCTGAAACTGAAACAGACATATTTTATATACAAATCTTCTGAAATTGTATAATCTTCTAGGCTGAATCACCCAGAATGATTGGACACATCATGCGCAGCTGCATCAATTATTTTACATTATATTAATGTTATGTAACAAAACATTTTGTGACTGCAAATGGATGTTATGCTGATTGGGCCCCATGATTTATGACAGTAAAGAAAAATAAGGTATTGTGAGAGAACATTCATGAGGATCCTCTATATTATGGTCCTGTTATTTGTGCAAGTTTCTGAGGTGTGTACATAAAATCTACACACGGGAGCGGTGTTGTCTACTGATTAGTGTGATAATACACAGGAATGATGGTAAGAGATTTTTCTGTTTGTTTCATGGCCTCTGTCATATGCCATGAGTTAGGATTACAAAAGGTTGTACCCATCACATGGGAGGGTTCAATGGCTATTGTTACATCTGTGTTCTGCACCATATTGGCCAAAATAGCTTCCATTTCTGTAAAACTCAATGGGAACAGTGCTTTATGTATAAGCAATGCCACTGGGGTAAGCTGTTTTCCCAAAATACTGAATAAAAGAGGAAAAGGTCAAATTTAAAAACAAGACTCATACCTCATGGAAATAAGTTTTGTGAGGAAAGAGGAAACTAATTTAAGAGGTGGTTCTTCCAGATACATAGTAGTGAGACAAAAATGGGGGGGAGCATGGGTGGATGTGCCAGGTATTCTTTTTCTGCTATTCTTTCTCTGTTCTGGCACATGGGGAACCTCTCTACGGAGCTGTTAATGCTTTGATCCCAATGGGTCTAGAAATATCAAGATTGCAGCAAAGTTTCCATATGAAAAGCTGATCAAGAGTAATTTTTTTAAAGGGAAATTCTTACAGGGGCATCTACTGCAAGCTTCATTAGCTACCAAGCTAACAATCATAACCCTATCAGACACTGTTTCCAAGCAGTGAAAGCAAGGACAAAGAATAATTTATAAGTAAAACTGACTATGTTAAATAACAAATGCTGTCTTTAGTTACTGGCTATGTATTTTATATTTGTAGTTAAATTAATCTTGATTTGTGCCTATATAATTGTGTTCTGATTGCGAACTACTCTACATGCTCAGTGTCAGATTTTAAAACATCACTGATTAAGCTATATCAGCAACATGGAAGCATGCTTGCTGTGTGTACAGACATGCCAATGAGCATGCAGAAAGGGAGACAGTGCACAACAGACACACAGCTCTATCATTTGCCAGTATTTACATACAAAATGTCTCTTGCGGCATGTAGGTTGGGGGTCATTCAATATGTGAGCACATGTATTTTCTAGATGAAGAAAATTTGGCCTAAAGATCAAACTTAATATTTTCCTTATTAACCAAGAACACTTCACTTTGCTAATGAAGGGTTAAACCATTGTACCTTCCCTCACGCCAAGTAGTACCTTATTCCATAACTGCTCCATTGATATCAGTGTAAGAAACTATTCAATATGAAAAAGCATGTCACACTCTGGCCTTTTTTTTTTTTTCACCAAAAATCAATTGACACATTTTTCTTGGAATTCCTTAACTTCTAGGCTATTGAGGTAGACTATGGACTTATCTTTTAGAAATGAGCCTTTTCTTGTAATACATTCACTGATTTTTCACTTGCTGTTTCCTTCTGCAGATGCATTTTACTCCTCTCCCAGATATTTTCACCTCTCTCTGGTTCTTAACATGATTTTAATTTTAAACTGTTCTTTAAAATTTATGTCCTTCTATTTTTTTAAAAAAAGCCTTAAGTTGAATCTCTTACAATACAACAGTTGTATTTTTAAATAACTTTCATGAATTTACCTTCATCTTCTGTTAATTATTATTTTCCCTTTTGTCTTTGTCCTTATGCCATTCCTGTTGCCTTTCCATGACTGCCATTTTAGATGGCACAGTCTCTTCCCCCCTCAACCTCTTCATTTTTTTCTGCAGCATTTGCTTCATATCCCAGTGTCATAAACAGACAGTTAAATGTTAATTCCTCTTTTACCTATAAAGGGTTAAGAAGTTCACATAGCCTAGCTGACACCTGACCACATGAACCAATGGGGGGACAAGATGTTTCAAGAGGAAGGAGGGAAGTTCTTCTTTTGTTCTATTCATTAAGTTCTGTGCTGGAGTGAAAAGATCCAGGAATCAACCAGGGTAGTGAGTATTAGAGAAGGAATGAATTGGCTTATGTTTATTTCATTTCGTGACTTTTTCTTTTTGCATAGAGGAATAATCAAATTGGGTTTTCTTTTGTGTAACTAAGGTTTTTGCCCAGGGGAACATCCTCTGTGTTTTGAATCTGTTGTCTGTGAGAGTAGCTTGCATGCTAATCTCACAGAGATATTCCTTTCACCCCTTTTCTTTAATTAAAAGTCTTCTTTTTAAGAACCTGATTGATTTTTCCTTGTTTTAAGATCCAAGGGGTTTGGATCAGAGTTCACCAGGAAATTGGTGGAGAAGTCTCTCAAGGCTACCCAGGGAAGGGTTATAGTACTTGGGAGGGAGATATTTTGGGGGGAAGACAGTTCCCAAATGACTCATGAATGGTTGTTTAAACAATTTGGTGGTGGCAGCATACTGATTTAAGCTGGTAATTAAGCTTAGGGGTTCTCATGCAGGTCCCCACATCTGTATCCTAAAGTTCAGAGTGGGGGTGAAACCTATGAAACCCAATCACTCCACTATAGCAATGGCTGACAAGCTGTAATTCTGATGCACCACAACAAGGACTCAGCTAATTGTGCCTTCAAGACATCATTGGAAGCTAAGCACTCTAGGAATAACAGTAAACATTTGAAAATGGAAACACTATTGAAGAAACAACAAGGAGACCTTAAAGACTAACAGATTTATTTGGCCATAAGCTTTCTTGGGTAAAAAACACCTCACTTCTTGTATCTGAAGAAGTGAGGTGTTTTTTACCCATGAAAGCTTATGCCCAAATAAATCTGTTAGTCTTTAAGGTGCCACCAGATTCCTTGTTGTTTTTGTGGATACAGACTAACATGGCTACCCCCTGACTATTGAAGAAGGCAGCATTACTTTCTTACATAGGCTTCTATCTTCATTAATATGAAGAATAATTGAATTTATTAAATTTGAGGATAGATAGCACCTGACAAGCTTTCTATTTCATATAGGTAATTGTACTTATTATATTTGAGAGAATAGCATTGACAACCTCCTCATACATTTTATCAGCATTAATATACACATATATGACTGCATGACTCTTGCAAGTTCAGCTGGTCTGTTAGCACTGTATAGGCTTATACTTACTTGGTTTACTCTCTGGACACATTTCCTGTGAGTTGAGTCTTTCAGATGTTGCATCTGGGTGACTGGCCATTATCTCAAACTCAATTTGGTCAAAAGTGATTTGGCTAATCTTTCTTTCCAAAAATCTGATTTGGATAAGCTCTATGCTACATCTGTTCTCCATAACAGTTGAAAACACTATCAAGCTCCTTTCTGGTGCATGTTATATCCTCACTTGCCCAGTAAATTCATCATTTTGACTGTAATATTGTCAGGACAGGGACCTGTCTTATATGTTATTTTTGTGAAGCACTTCTGGATACTATGAAATAAGGAAATACAATAATGAATAGTAAACATCACAGTGATCACACTGATGCAACAGGGTTGTGGACTAGTAACCAAATGGATATGTTCCAGCCATGGTAATAGCACAATAGATGGGCAGTGTAGACATCAGGAAGCAAGAAGTACTTCAGAAGTACTGAAGCAGAGATACAAGGCATATGGCTTGAGATCTGTAGCGTTTTCCCTTGTTTTCTTATGGAACCATAGTCACTGGGATTTTGGCTAGTCATGCTGCCTCTACAATTTCCATACCACTGTAGAGTTCATTCCATATAGAACATGAGATTGGACTGCAAACATTCAGAAGACATATTTTTGCCTGGGGAAAAGAAGAGGACATGATTTGTGATACATTACCGTTTCATTAACATTATCTTGTCTGAAATACAAATTTCAGCAGACAAATAAGAGTTGGCATAGATGGGAGGGAAGGAGTGGCCAGGACTGCAGGATTCAGCCCTAGAGGAAATTGCCTTATTTCTAGAAGAGCAGCTAAACCCAAACCTATGAGACCATAGGACAAAGACATTATCTTCTTTCAAATAAAGTCAGATTTCAAGGACTAGATTTGAGGAATCCTTTTCTGCAAAGTTATACTTTCCCCCTTTTTATCTGGTTGGCGCTGTGGGTTATTATTAGAAATTACTCTGCATGCATGTTCTATAATCTAGACTTTGGGCACTGCAGAGCTGGCACTTTTTATTTTCCTGCCAGCTTTTGGAAAGGCCTTTCATAGACAAGTCTGATAAGTGGAGAGTGTTTATTGGGAAGTCAACAGTTATGGGCACTTGTGAGGCTAGCATTTAAAGCACCTTTATGCCTTCTTTCAAGTTTGAGGTACACTTAACATGCTACATGTGTGCATATGGGTTTAACCACAGAGGCAAGGGGCTGAGATCTGTTACAGAAGCCATCAGATGTCAGTTCACACTACTGAAAGTGATATTTGAGCAAACAAGGACTGAATTCTACAGTACTCTCTTGATGTTGATGCTAAATGCTTGCATGAAGATCCAATCTAAAATGATATTGAAGATGGGCAATAGAACCAGGATGAAATCAGACTATGCTGGCAGTTGCACTGAAACTGCAAATCTCAAGATGAACCTTTATAAAGTGTGCTCAACTTTAGTCCTAATCTCTCTGACTTAACCCAGAGACTGATTGTCATAACTATAAAGGGAAGGGTAACAGCTGTCCTGTGTACAGTACTATAAAATCCCTCCTGGCCAGAGACTCCAAAATCCTTTTCCCTGTAAAGGGTTAAGAAGCTCAGGTAACCTGGCTGGCATCTGACCAAAGGACCAATAAGGGGACAAGATACTTTCAAATCTTGGGGGGGGGAAGGCTTTTGTTTGTGTTCTTTGTTTGGGAGTGCGTTCGCTCTCGGGACTGAGAGGGACCAGACATCAATCCAGGTTCTCCACATCTTTCTAAACAAGTCTCCCCTATTTCAAACTTGTAAGTAAATAGCCAGGCAAGGCGTGTTAGTTTTCCTTTGTTTTCTCAACTTGTAAATGTACCTTTTACTAGATTGTTTATCTTTGTTTGCTGTACTTTGAACCTAAGACTAGAGGGGAGTCCTCTGAGCTCTTTAAGTTTGATTACCCTGTAAGGTTAATTTCCATACTGATTTTACAGAGATGATTTTTACCTTTTTCTTTAATTAAAAGCCTTCTTTTTAAGAACCTGATTGATTTTTCCTTGTTTTTAGATCCAAGGGGGTTGGATCTGTATTCACCAGGAGTTGGTGAAAGGAAGGAGAAGGAATGGTTAATCTCTCCTTGTTTTAGATCCAAGGGGGTTGGATCTGTATTCACCAGGAATTGGTGAAAGGAAGGAGATGGAATGGTTAATCTCTCCTTGTTTTAGATCCAAGGGGGTTGGATCTGTATTCACCAGGAGTTGGTGAAAGGAAGGAGAGGGAATGGTTAATTTCTCCTTGTTTTAAGATCCAAGGGGTTTGGATCTGTATTCACCAGGGAATTGGTGAAAGGTTTCTCAAGGCTTCCCAGGGAGGGAATCCAATTGGGAAATGGTGGCAGCGGACCAGAGCTAAGCTGGTAGTTAAGCTTAGAAGTTTTCATGCAGGCCCCTACATTTGTACCCTAAAGTTCAAAGTGGGGATACAGCCTTGACACTGATGATGAATAATATGCTTTAATGTTGAAGTATTGCTTTATTTTGAAAGGAACTGTATTGCTAGATTATATTGTGGATGAGAATTTGTCACCATTGTTATGGCTTTGGCCATGAACTTACTGCTCATGAAAACATTTATGACCAAAAGTTTATTGCCCAACTGTTGCTGGCTGGTAGCTACATCAGAACTGGCAAATGGCTTAAACCTTATAACCTTTTAATCTATGATTGGCTAATGCAGATACAGTTTGTTATTGAATCAAGAAGTCTTATTAATCATCCAAAAGGGAATAATCACAATATACTGCATTTGGTACTGCTTGTAAAAACAAAGAACCTCCCCTGTGCTATAAAATGCATCCTGTGCTCATCAAGTAAATACAACTGAAAGGTTATGCATCTAAGGATCAGGGCTTAGTCTTATATACAGGTGTTTAGTGACATGGCTACTTGGATAACCCCTTCTGTTGAATGTTCATTCGGTGTAGATTAATAATGTGCATTGTTTAATTTTTGATGGATCACTCTTACAGACTGAAGAAGTCTTGGAAGTGGAACTAGCATTAGCAGCCTGATCCAAAGTCCAGTGAAAACAATGGAAGTCTGTAATGTACCAGGTGTACCAGGCATTCTCTGCCCCTGCTGGAGTTGCCACCACCTCGGCACACCTCACCCTGCTAGAAGGGAAGATCAGTGAGATGTGATCTCTGGGGGTGGTCTAGACCAGCCTCCCATGATAATCTGCAGGGAAAATTCGTGAGAGTTGGTTCTAAGGCACTTAAAAAGGCTGAGAGCAGATGGAGGCCAGTCAGAGCCAAGCAGGGCAGATAAAAGGAGCTGGCTGCTGCTATTAGGGACCAAGTCTGGGTGAATTCAGGACAGGAAAGAAAAGTCTCCCTGCTCTACCCCAAGAAACCTGGCCCAGTCAGTCAGGGGCCTAATATTGACCTTGGACTTCTGCGAAGGACCAGTGTTTGTAGTAGGACTTTAAGGGCCAGGAGTCTATTTTGTGTTTAGATTTAATTAGTTTTCTGTTAACCCCAGGAGGAGACTGGACTGAGAGCTGACCTGGTTGGAGGGCGAGGCCACAAAAGCAACAGACCATGGTGGAACCAGGACACAAGGGGCATTAAAAAGGAGGAACCCCTGCAACACCACGTCCTGACAAATCTTTCAATTGGCTTTAGCAGGCTTTGGGTTAAGCCCTAGCATTTTAGACTTTTAGACATAACTCTACCCTCTTTAATACAAACTAAATAATACCCATTTTTTTCTTTTTGACTTTTTTTTGCACTTAGTTATTTAAATGTCCTGAAATTATTATAAACTATTCAAAATGATTGCAAGTTCAAGATGTCCAGTTAAAGGAGTCTGGGTACTCCCTAGGAGCCAGTAACTACTAACAAACATGCTGTAACATAAAATAAAATATATTTTGCACCATTTCCATGACATTCTCCAAGGCAAAATTTCCACACTATGGCTTCTATTGTACTTAATACCATAGTTTGTTGGCTAAAAACTGATGATAGTATATAATACACAAAAACAATGCGGTCCTTAAAATAGCCTTATTTAAAACACATAATGTATTTTCATTCTCATATATAAACCATATTGTCACTTGACTCTATACATGAGGACATATGAAAAAGAAAATAAAATCTCTCAGCAATTCCTCCTGATAAAAAGGCCTTCAACAGTGCAGTACAATTTCCTCTAGATAGCCATTTAATCTTAACTGTCTAGTCAACAAGTTTGCTTTAAAAATCTTGACAGAAGGCTCTAACAACAAAGGCAGGCATGCATTCATGTCTGTTTATGGTGATACATTCACAAGTTGGCAGGAGTACAGGGCATACAGCCTGGCATGACTGCTTATAATATCTTAGCAGTTGAACATAGCCCTAGGGTACAGAGATCTTTCAGCCATTAATATTGGTTTCCCCACCAGGCATTTATGTAAACTGACAGTGTTGGCAGCAGACATGACTTCTGCATACTCATCAGTGATTGCCTCTAAAATTTCATTAAAAGTATAAAACATTCTAACGTTAGTGTATTCTGATTTAAAGTGGCAATGTTTCATTTTTTAATGTAATCAAATAATCTACTCTGTGCTAGAATATTTCCAGTGTTATCTATGCAGTAAGTTAAGTTTATCTCCCTAGCTTTTAAGGATTTTATTTTTTTTTAAAAGAAAGAATGCTTTAGTGAAATCTTTATTTTCAGTTATTATATTTAGCCTGTGGCAGCTGGTTTTAATTCACTGCTATAACGTATTTCAAAAATGAGTTGGAGTGTGGGTTATTCTAAAGGGGGAAAGAACTCAAAGTATAACACTTTACTTGATTTTTGCCTCTCATCAATATTTCAAATATTTACTGTAACTGGATTAGAGTCTGGTTAAGACCAGAAGTGACTGAAAAACTGGCATCTTGATTTACATTAATTCTGCATCGGTGGCTTCTATATACAATTTGCTCAGCTTGCAAGTTTTAAACCAGGAGCTGTGGTACTATGCCTGTTATTCCAGTGAGTTACTCCTCTTGAGTAAATGCTTGGCGCAAATCACTTGATATACACAGGGATCACCTGATACTATGCAGAAAAGAAGGGTATTGGAGCCAGGATATACTAACTCTTCACCCAAGACCAGGCGTGTTCACTTATATATGGTGTAAAGGTGGCTGTTGAATGTGGAGCTATCTTTCAAATAATCCTTAATTGTACTATGCTTGTTGTATAAGGCAGAATTTTGGGGGCGGGTGTATGCGAGTTGTGTATGTGTGTTTCATGACTATACCACAACTAGACCAGATGGAAAGACCATAATAATTAATGAAAATGTGGAGTTGGAGCACACATTTGCAAATCTATACTGCTAGATTGACAGGATAACACTACAACAGAGAACTTCCTATTTTGCAAATATCATTTTATGTGGAAAATGAATTTGCTCCAAGCTCAAGTGTAGGGAGAAGAACAGAAGATAACTGCTGTGTGATAATGATGAACAACAGATCCACTTACTTAAGTGGGAAAAGAATGGCACACATCAGGGCTTCTAAAGTTATGCATTCAGTGAGTTCAAGGGGAGAGGTTTGCTGCGCAGGATCATGAAAACTCCCTAATGGTTTGAGCCTATAAATGAGTTTTGATATCTTTGTGACAGAGTATTAGGGAGACTTCTCAACTGCTACAGGTGAAACAATGGGCACTGTGTATTGGGTTCCACTCTGTTGCAAAGCATAACCTGTAGTAGTGAGCATCTGAATGGTCTCAGGATATGTACATTCACTTTTGCTGTAATGAATAGAGACCTATATCTGGCTTTCACTTTTCCTGTATGATGGACCATTTTCATCAGGATTTTTTTTTTTTAATTTCTTTCTCCTTCTACTCTGCTTCTTTTTTTCCCAAAAGTCTCTTGAAAGGTGGAATATGAAAGCACCATCATTTAAGTCAGTAGCACTTTCAGATCAATGAGGTTTTACTAGGGATGGAATTATGCAGAGGAAGTTCACCCAACCCTAATTATAAACAAAGTAAATAATTAGCTAGACATCCAGACAGAATTTTACAGTTTCTTGCAGCATTAAAGAAAAGTGCAGCAATGGATTAAGATTTCTAGGTATAAATAAATCTGTGCACTGCATTCAGCACTTCCCAAAAAGGTTACAACAGGGAGTTCTTTAAGTGACATTAAACCATCAAATCTGCTGATTCAAGGCAAGATGGACCTGATTCAATCTCAGTACCTTCTAAAATGTACATTTCACAGATTCCTAACATGCATCTTAGAAGACAAACCTCTACACATATTGTGTATATATAACCAAGAGATCGGTTTCACAACTAGGAGGTATGCATAGAAATGTAAATAATAGCAGTGTACAAAGTACACTTTATATTCTGATTACACATGGAAGCCTGGAATAGACTTATACAAATTGATGTTTATCTCCTTGTTACTGTTCAGTATTTGAGTTGATATGAAAGTGACTCCAGAGAAGTAGGTAATAAGAAAGTGATGTCAGAATAAGGACATATTATTTACTACACCTCTTTTGGAATGTGAATATTACTAAAATTCCAACCATCAGCCTTTGATGGAATGAGTTGGATACAAGAAAGTTCAAGAACATGATGGGTAGGAAGGAGAACAGGAAGGCAAACTAGGTTTGGGATAACACTGGAGGTTGAATGAAAAGAGGGTATTTAAAATTATAGCAATCGTGTGTACATTAAGGGTTATTTATGACCTTACTCATCTTGAATGTCTGACATCCTTATTCCATTAGTAGTCTGAGTAAATCCCAATGATTAAGGGAGTTAGAATTTGACCGTACGGCAATAGTTAAATCTTGGGTCTGTGGTGTCATGTCAGACTACCTGTGGTTCAGCATAATGATTCATGGTGTTGCCAAAATCTTTCAGGGAAATCATAGGATTATTATAGTCAGTGATAGTACTATATACAATTCTTGTGTTATACATATTTGTAATGTCAGCAAGATATGGAAGAATTAAATTAAACCATGGAAAACTTATCTCAGACCCATCCATACCAAATGTTTCAGAAAAGGTGCAAGAAACCCCTAATGGACAATTTGGAAGAATCAACACATACCATAAGGGGAGTAGCTTCCTAAACCCAAAATATTAGTGGTCGGCTTATAAACTGAAGCAAAAGTTAACTCTAGCTAGCTACATATCACAACTCAGATTGATTCTCTGTGATGGTAATGTGTGGGTTCACGTGCCTGAGTCCAATCACTACTAAATAGTAAAAGCACACTTGTTGTGTCTGCCTACTGATGGTAATTGCTAGTCTGCAGGTGCTCAGATTTTTCTCTTACAAGGTGTGATTATGGATCCAGTCAATGTGGAGGGTTTTCAGGCTTGAAATTGGGGAAAATATATTTTTAAAATGTATATGAAAATTGTTTGTTTCACACAGAATTGACTAATAGTGCAAAACAAGCTCAAATCAGAAATAACTCATATAATCATTACCATATTGTGGTGACCTACATGAAATGACTTGTATTCTCAGTTCAGTTACAAGTGGATTTGTATCTAGGGGTGGCTTTAAGGTGTGATGATGAAATCTAAAGATGATGATTAGTCTCCCCCCACTCTACACACCGGGATTAAGCAGCACTTAGGCATCACTGCTCCAAACTTTATCTGCGAGAACCAGCTGAGTCTCCAGCTGGTTCTCCCGCTCTCCTTGCCTCCCAAGCTAGGACCTCTTCCCCTCCACTAGCAGGCAGGCCCCTGGGATTCAGAGAATGTGGGAAATGGAGGCATCCTCACTTTACAGCAGGTGAATTTGTTTTGTGTGTAGTAGGAGGAGACAGATGTCCTAAATTGAAAGGGGGAGAAATACAGAAATAAATGGAAACATTGGGAAAGAACTAGTACAGCTGTGAAATTGTGGGGGTTCTGGGGAAAGAACACAAGATGGGGAGAGAAATAAGAGACCCAGAAGGTCAGAGACAGGAAGGATCCTTGGCAGGAAAATTTAAAGGGGGAAGAGAGGTAGAAATAAAAATGGGGGTAAATTAATAATAAGGGACTAAGCAGAGAGGAAATAATATAGAAGGGGGAGAAGAGAAATGAAGCAGAGACACTGGGAGGAAAAGTGAGAGGGGAACCAGGTAAAAGCAAGATGAAAATAAATAGGGGGATATCTGGGTATGGAGGAGGAAGAACAGTGGCAGAGATAGAAAGAAGTAAGGAAAAAATAAAGGATGAAAAGAGAGAAATGTTATTAATAGAGGAGAAAGGGTTAAATAAATGAAAAGGGGGAAAAAAGCTAGGCCCAACTTGAAGGTTAGAAATTTGTGTGAATTCTTTTTTATTGTATCTCTTGTCCCCTGCCACCCTCCCCCCCCTTTCTGGAAGCCCAACAGGCCCCACTAAAACATCCCTGATTAATTTTTCTTGGTGGGCCTTTTTCTTTAAACTCACCCCATTTTTGTCCATGCCTGGACCAATAATTTATTAGTAGTCTCAGCAGAAAGGCTAAGGATACAATTAGCATGAAAACCAACAGAGAGCTTTTCTTTCTTATATATGTGGGTTTTCATTTGTCCTCTCACCTATTTCAAAAGCATACAATATTGGCAACTGGCAGCAGATGAGATGGACCAAAAGCAATTTGTAGGTTTCTTAATAACAATCGCCTAATGCATATGGGTAATCCTTCCAGGACACAAATCTGTGGCTAGGAAATAATAAAGGGATTTTAAAAAGAGGCAGTGATTTCCTGATATGGAAATTGCCATTTTAGAAACTGACTATAATCATGGGAGCTTTGTGACAGCAGCTCTCCCGGCTGCTAGCCCAGAAATACAGTGATGGCAGCACTGTTGCAGAAAGGTGCTCCCTACCCACATTCTGCCATAGTGCTTAGAAAAGGGAGAATGTTACCAGCCAGGCTTGTGGCACTGGAGATTAGAGATTGTTGCATGGCTATGTAATGAGTGCTTTGTAAAAAATTCATTATGTGCCTCTGATGGCATGTCCACCCAACAGGCCAAGGCAGAGCAGGTTAAATGAGGTCAATTAGCCTGATAGGCTGCCAGTGCGGGAAAGCCAGGGACTCGGAAGCTATTGAAGATGAAGCCCAGCTGGGCAGGGGCAGGCTGAGAACAGGAGAGGGTTGTGACAGAATTAGTCTGTAGTCTTACTGCAAACACACCTCTCTTCTCCTAGGGAAAGAGAGCTATGCAGTTTGCAGTTACTCCATTGGAGGAGGGAATTTGGGCTGCTAAATCCCTAAGGGGAGGCAGAAGATAGACCAGAAAAGTAGGAAGGAATCTAGGAAAACTGTAGTAAGGTCTGGGAGCAAGCAGATCATAGGTTCTGGATATAGGGTCCCTGAACTGGAACCTGGGGGAGTGGGCAGGCTTGATTCTGCTGCTAGCAAGGAGCTGGCCTTGTATTGTAAGACTGTCTGGAGTGGATGAAGACTGCTGAACCAGTGGGATATCAATACCTCAGAAAGGGAAGACTGTACAGTGAGCTGGCTGGAGGGCTGAGTCACAAAGAGGAAGTGTGTAGAGTCCTGGAGAGCGAGATGATGGAAGGGGGCATCAGACCTCGATGGACTTGATCTCTAGCGTAGTTAGGATGAGGCATTGCCATAGCAGTGAGTGGACCCACTGTCTTAAGAAGCATTTTCATTCCCTATCCCCAACTTTTTATTCTCATTATTTTAATCTACGTGACATGGAAATAGACAGGCCAGATGAGTTATGGTTCACAATGGGGAAAGAGGGTGGGGATGCTCCTTTCATAGGAAGACTTGGGTATGAGTGGGAGACATGGCCAGGAGAGGAGGTTCAGCCTTGTAAGCTTCAGGAAGAGTAAAACTAGTGTGATTATAAATATAGCTTAGCTTTTGCATGTAATTCCTACTGGTTCTGGAAGACTCAAATTGGAACTTTATTTTTAAACTAATCCTACATCCTCTTTTTCATCATGCAGTCAGAGACAAATACTGGACTAGATGGAAGATAGGTCTGATCAGTAAGACAATTCCTATGATAGTACTTAGAGCATGTAAAACTCTGACACTAATGGGAGTAACACACTTAAACTCCAGGATGGGGAGTGGAATAATCAATTACTCAGATGAGGAAATGTAGATTTCCAAGCGGATTAAACAAATCTGCCTTTGGATTCAGTAGAGTTAGTTATTTTTTTTTTTTAATTTTCACTTTTGACATTCTTTCAAACTGGGATAAAAAATGAATCACTTTTTGACCAGATTTAGTCCTTTCCTCTAGTTGCTGTGCAATCTTCACCAATTGTCTTGAGTCTTAGCCACATCAAAAGTGGCTGTGATTAACTTGCATAGCTCATCCCTTACAATGAATTGTTTATAGCATATGAACATAAACACTACGCCTACCCTATGAGCTAGGGGTGTGATTTCCCCAATCACATAGACATACTTGTGCTAGCTCTCATATGAGCTAGTGCATCAAAAAGCATAGTGCACTGCTGGCAGTAGTGCGAGAATGCTAGCTGTCCAGAGTGTAAACTCATCTAAACCCTGTGGGTATGTTCTATGGGCTACTAGTATGTATTGACACTGCTGCTGTTTGTACTACTGCAGCTGCACTACTATTTTGAGCATGCTAGCACAGAAGAAAGCTTATACAAGCTGGGAATCAGCCCCCCTTACTTGCAATGTCAACATAGCTAAAGAGGAATCCTTATAAAACATCTTTTTAAAAATATATGTTCCCTCCCGCTAGCTCAGGCAGGTCCAGTCATCAAGGCCCAACATTTCTGTGCTATATGCCCAACTTGATTTTCCACATTAAAATTCAGCACAT
The DNA here is from genome assembly GCF_027887155.1 of Malaclemys terrapin pileata. Lineage (NCBI taxonomy): Eukaryota > Metazoa > Chordata > Testudines > Emydidae > Malaclemys > Malaclemys terrapin. The sequence continues at coordinate 99,948,920 of NC_071509.1, forward strand.
TACAAATCTATGACAAGTAAGCTAGTGTTTAAATATAGGTGATGTATGGTGTTATTTAACTATTAAATCAGGTCAACTCTCATCTAGGAGCTAATCTCAGTAAACTTTCTACAGATAGGTGAAAGTGTATCTGAATAGCCATTTTATAGTTAATTGCGCACACAATCCTTATTAATGATAAGAACCTATCAATACTACTGGTAATTATAGGCATTCAAAAATAAAATGAGCATTGGATTCAATTAATCAAATACTAGAACATTTTAATTCTCAAAGAAGGTTAATAACTTCATGCATTCATTGCTTAAGTAATGCCTTAAACCTTGAACATTCACGTATGCAACTCTACCAGCTTGTATTTTCTTTTATTGAAGTGTATTACTGGGATGACTTTGGAGCTCACTTCATTCAATTTCATTAAAAGCCCATGTGCATCAGTCACAAAAATATGCTAATATGCAGTACTTACTTTTAAAGTAAGACCTAATTCTGTACTTGAAAAATTGTAATAGCTTTCTTTCAGATTCATTACAAAATATAAAGGCGCCTGTCTTGCTCCTATTAAAGTCATTGGCAAAACTTCCAAAGTTTTGAGTGATACAAGGATTAAAAAAAAATCAGTTAAGAATTTTGATGTATCTATATTCTATCCATAATGTCTAGATAAGATAATGAAGATAGTCTACTGTGCACTATGAAATTAAAATACCCACAGATATTTTCAGGTCACAATGTGCTCTACCACAGCTGTATAATCCTGGAGTAACTCCATTGATTTCAAAAGTTAGGGCTTGATTTTTTTTAGAAGTGCTGAGTATCCACAACTCCAACTGTATTCATGGAGATGTATATATGCTCTGCACTTTTGAAAAATCACACACTTACTGTGGATTTATACAGATATAATCAAGATCAGGGTCTGCTTCATGGAATTTGAATAGCCTGTAAAACTCCATATAATTAAAGACATAGTACAATGCATTGAATTAGAGAGAAACTCTTTTTTTCCCCATATTGTTTGACAAGTAGAACTGCTTTCTAAGATGTGTGATGCCTGCTTTGTGATGTAACCCAGTCACTTGTTGGAGGAGATTAAATATCAAACACACTTTGTAGAAAACATTCTTGCAATCAGTATTTATCTATATTCTGTAGCTGCACCTCTGAGTCATATCGCACTGCATTAACACAGTTAAAGGAAACACAAATATCTAAACTTAAAAAAAAAAATTCCCTGGGGAAGTCTCCACAGCCCTTAATACAAAATACTAAGTGTCCAATTCAGTCTTTTAGGCCCCACTTACACATTTCAATAGCTGTAAACTTTCCTGAAAGACTTTCAAAAAGCTTGACTTCAAGAGCCTCCAGTCCAAAATAGTGTTGCCAAAATCCCTTATTATCCTCAATGTGACACACTACCTCCGCACAGCAAGCCTGGAGAATTTGACTTTAAGGCCAGAAGGAACTATCATGACCATCTAGTCTGACCTCCTGCACAGTGCAGGACCCAGAACTTGCTCACCCACTCCTGTAATACACCCATAACTTCTGGCTGAATTACTAAATTCCTCAAATCTTGTTTTTCAAGAATTCAAGTTACAGAGAATCCAACATTTACCCTAGTTTAAACCAGCAAGTGATCTGTGCTGCATGCTGAGGATGAAGGGGTAAAACCTCCAGGACCTCTGACAATCTGATCTGGGGGAAAATTCCAACCCAATCCCAACTATGGTGATCAGTTAGATCCTGAGCATGTGGGCAGGATCCACCAGCCAGACACCTGGGAAAGCATTTACTGTAGTAACTGAGAGCCATCCCCATCTAGGGTTCCATCCCTGACCATTGCAGATATTTGCTAATAACAGTCGCAGATGGGCCATGTACCACTGTAATCAATCTCATCATACTGTCCCCTTCATTAATTTATCAAGCTCAGTCTTGAAACCAGTTAGGTATTTTGCCCCTGCTGTTCCCGTGGGAAAGCTGATCCAGAACTTCATTCCTCTGGTGGTGAGAAACCTTTCATCTAATTTCAAGCCTAATCTTACTGATAGCCAGTTTTTATCAATTTGCTCTTCTGTCCACACAGGTGCTTAACTTAAATAACTCCTCTCCCTCCCTGGCATTTATCCTGCAGATGTATTTACAGAGAGCAATCATGTCTCTAATGCCTTCAGTGTCTTGAGGATTCCCCTGATGTGGGTTCAAGGGAGCCAGCATAGAAAATGAGTTTGAAAGCCAATATCCCCCTCTGAAAGCACATCCTTCTGGCAGCCATTGTTTAAACCAGGGAGATGTTAGCTTGGGCACCACAAAAATCAGGTTCTAAATAATTTATGACTTTAAAAGTCACAACCAGCAACTGAACCTCTCATGGAAATCAGTGTATGTCAGAAGGCATAGGTGCTTTTTATTAAACTGGTTATCATATAAAGAGTGAGCCTTATTCTGCACTAGCTTCAATTTCTGAATGAAATGAAGGCGCAGTTCCATATAGAGCTCATTACAGTAATTCAACTTCAGTGATAAAGGGTTGGATAAGTATGGCAAAGTTCAGATCTGAAAGAAAAGGACATCTCATTTCTTGTTAGGTACGCAAGCTATGTAATCTGGATAACCCAAAGGAGCTGGGGTGCCCTCAAGTAGTGAGAGTTCTGTTTCTATTTCAGGCCAGGAAGAAAGTGAGAAAAATTGTTTTCTTTGAAAAGTGTTTTTGTGTTAATAGCTACTTTTTGTATGAGATGCTTCAGTTTGTCAATGAATCAGCCCTCATATTGTTTTATTTCCTCTCCCTTGAAATTAAGGTTATAAAATTTGGTGACTTGCCTTTTAACACATGCTACAAATGGTTTGACATTTTGTCTGCCTTCTTAAAATGTACCTGTTTGTGGGAATGCCACCAATAGTCCAATTAAATAATCATGTCCACAACCTTATTTTCAGCACGTAAGTACAGAAACTGAATCATTACTGATGCCAGGGGTCAGCATGATTTACTTTATAGATTTTCAGAAGTTAGAGAGAGAAAAGATACATATTTGCCAAATGAAGCCTTTGATGAACAATGTGCAAGGCAACCTGACTTTGATCCAGCAAAACACTTAAGCATGTGCTTAACTTTAAATTAATGGGGCTACTTAAGTGCTTATGGTTGAAAGTAAGTGCTGGAGCAAGGACAGAGTGCTAAGCCCCTTGAATGATCAAACCCAAAATGAACAATTAGATCATTTCAGTCTCTTACCAGGTACAGTTTGATATCTCCTTAAAGTGAGTTTTGAAGTGTTCTAGGCTATTTGGAATATGTCATATGAAACTGTCTGGCCAGAAGACAAGTTCTCTATGGTTGTGAAGAAAGATGTGAAGGCTGGAGAAGAATAAGGAAAGGAGTGAGGCTGGGGAAGGAAGAGGCAGGAATGACTGAGGAAGTTGTAAAGGCAAGAAATGGGAGGTCTTGGGGTTAAGAGAAAGGGGCCAGAAAAATGCTGTTCATAGGACCTGGGATATCAAAGCTGGAGCCAATTCTGTTTTTCATTGTTTTATTTTAATAATTAATTCCCTGTAGAAGATATATTAATTTTCTGACAGCAAAGAAGGAATTAAAGAAAGAACCATATGTTCTCATTAGGATATATGTCAGATTGTTGTCTACACATTTCTGACATTTCACCCAAACTTCTGTTGACTTCATAATTATATTTTGTAAACATTCACTGTATTAAATTTTTGTACTCCATGGATTGACTTCTGTGTATTAAGGCATATCAAAGTGATTCTCATGATTACAGAAACCATTATTAAAACAGTAAAACGTGCAGAAATTCTTCATAAATGAAAACTGCTGCCTGCTGTTACATACTTTGCACAATGGGAAACACCTTATCCCTTGAGGGATTTCCGGATGCAGCCCCCAGTTAAGCAAATATCCAGTAGCATATCTCCAACTGTAGCCATGTTACTCAAGAGAGTGGGAGCTGAAAGTAGTATGGAGGCTGTTTCATGTACTGCGTGCTGGGTAAAAATGTGAGAGGACTCCATGTTTTTAAAGTTAAACTAGCTGTTTATTAAGAGAACTATTTACACAGGAGCTGCAACTGCAGCTACCACTCCAATCATGCGCACGCAGACTGGCTTCCTGACATCTACTCCAGACAGTTATCTCCTGTAACCCTCTGCTCTGTCCAAGTTTCATGCAGGCTTCTACAGAGGCAAGTAACCTCCACAAGGAAGCCACTTTGTTTCATTGGATCTGGACAGCTAATAGCTAAAATTCTCAGCCTTTAGTGTCTGGGATAGAGAGGAAGGAGGGCAATGCTACCTCCCAGTTGAAGAGTTCACAGGATTCTAGCCAATTTGAAAACCACCTACATTCCTTTCCTATACAGAGAATTAGGTTATATATGGGAGAATGGGGCTTTAATTATGCTTTTCCATTTTAGTTCAGTTTTTGTGCTATACTGTGAGGGTTTATAATATAGTTTGCTGTTTTGGAATCATAGGTCCAAATTTTGGTACCTTTACTTATGTTGAATAGTGCCATACACTGTGAATATCTTTATTGCAGTCAATAGAACTATTTGGAGCAAGGTACTACTCAGTGTGAGCAATTATACTAGCATCTGCCCCAGCAGACTGTTCCTGACAATGTATTCACAAGTATTTTTTTCCACTGTACTGTTTAATTATGTAAATAATGAGGCTGCTTCTGTGTGTGTGTGGTTTGGTTGTGGTGGGTTTTTTTGTTTGTTTGTTTGTTTTTAAGACCACAATCCAATATTTCACATCGGTGTGGCCTTGCTTCCTTTGAAGGCAATGGGAGTTTTGCCAGCATCATCAAAGTAGCAGTAGGCCCACTCATTGTTAAGGACATCCTGATATTCATCTTAAATTTAGCTTTGCTCTGCTTTATTCCCTTATTTCTTAGCTAAGTTAACCGCCCACTTCTTTTGATCACTCTAAACAATTCTCTCCTTGGTGTTCAAACTTGTAGATGGTTATTGCATCCATTTCATTACCTGCCAGTAGTTCTTTAAATCTTTCCTCCTAAACCAGATCCCTCAAGCTTCTAAATAATTTGTTACTGTTCTCTGAACTGTATCCAAATTATTCATATTTTATTCAGGTGGTCAGGATTGCATACAATACTCTCGAAGTGGTCACAGTACTTGTAAAGTAAAGAACAAGCATTTCATGGGTCTGTCTGTTTATTGAATAGAGATGGTCAGGAATTTTCCATCCAAATGTTTTGAATGGAACATGTGATTTTTACAAAATCAAAATTTTATAGTGGGAAAATTTTGGTTTTTGCTATTTTCTAATTTTCCGTTGGAAAATGTAAATGAAACATTTCATTATGAGTCAATGCAACATTAATCTCAGAGTCCTCCAGAGTCTCCATGCATCATTCCACTATTGTTTGCTTTTGGGAAAGGCTTCCTAGACAGGTTGCATCTCCTGTGGTGAAAAACAACACCTCAGCCAAAGATAGAGATACCATAGTGCCACATGGAAGAATATAGACATGAGGGCCCCAGAAATACAACTCCCATGAGGCAGCTCAGTTCAGGAAGATGCAGAGATCAGTATTGATCCATCAATAAAATTTGCTTCAGGCTGACAAACCAAAATGAAAAGTTTCAATTCAGAAATGTTAAAACATTTCATTTTGTTCAAAAATGTTAAAACAAAACACTGACACTTCAGAATAGGAATTTTGCTGAATTGTTTGTGTGAAAAACGTTGATATTTCAACTTTGTCCTGATCTGGGATGAAAACAAATGTAGAAATATTGGTATTTTCTGTGGGACAGAAATTCTGGGAGTTTTTTCACTCAGTTTTACTATTGAATCTGTCTCCTTTCATATACCAACCACATAACTAAAGTAACATTGCACAGACTTACTTAGTAGTTTTGTTGTATGCTAGTAATTGACATAAAGGAACCATAAAGGTATGACCTTCTTAGAATACTTACCTAAATTACACATTTTTCTGCAGCAGATTTTCAATTGTAACTTTCAAACATACTGTATTTAGTTAGGAAATAGACTAAGGCTATGTCTACACTAGCACTTTTTTGTAAGTATAACTTACGTCACACAAGGGTGTGAATAAACCACGAGCCTGAGCTACATTAGTTACCCTGACAGAAGCACTGGTGTGGACAGTACTATGTCAGTAGCACCCACATAGCTGCTGCTGCTGGTTGGAAGTGGTTTAATTATGTCAACCAGAGAGCTCTCCCCTGTTGGCACAGAGCGGCTACCCAAGCAATCTTACAGTAGTACAGCTGTGCTGCTGTAAGCTTGCTAGTGTAGACATGGCCTAAGCAGTTACTTCATGTTCTAAAATGAAAATATGTTAGTGCAATTGACAGAGATTATCATTAAAACTTTTCAGTGACGCTTCTAAATTACATTTGAAGTGCTGCTGATTCTAGAATGGGCTGTCCAAAGTGAAGGCTTATTACAGTTTCTGGGCCTCGTGACAAGAGCTCTGTGAATTATTTTCTTTACAACAAAGTTGGCCTGTTATCATTTAATAGAGTTGCCTGAATACTAAAACAATGGAGCCCACTAACATTCATCAGCTGTTAGTTCAACCATGTTAGCACTCTTTTTGTTTGCAGACTTTCTTGCAAATAGACTTTTGGTCACACAACTGTTTGAGTGGCTGCTTGTATGAATACACTGGGAAAAGGGTACTCATGTGCAAACAGGCATATTTATTACTCATCACTCATTTTTTGACATTTGTCATTTCTGCTGCTTAAGCATTTTTTGTTTTGTTTTTTTACCTAAATGGGGAGCAGAGAGAATACTATGTGCCATAAATAAACAATCATGCAGAACACACATTCCCTAATCCAGGAAAGCACTTGACCATTTGTCTAATGATAAGATTTGTGTAGAAATTAAATTAAAGCACATACTCATATTTTGCTGGAGGAGGTCCATAATGCATAGTCAAAGTGAATGGTTTACCAGCACCCCATAAGACGCACACTTTTTGTACAGACTCGTTTGGGAATATTTAAGAGCAAAAATCAGGATTGGTTCATGAATGGTATGTGAACAGAAGAAAAAGCAACAGTTATCAGATAACTTTCTCACAGTGAATTAATCTAACAGGGGTAGTTTAACTAATTGTAGTCAGTGACATTACTATGCATTTGTCAGGTTCAATCACACTGAATGATTTTCTGCTCCTAACATTAACCTCTCAGGTTCCTTTTGCATTATTGCCCTGTTCTTACTTGTGTCCTCAACAAATCCAAATTTAGTATTGACTTTATGTTAAGGGGCCAATTATTCCAGTGGGGGTTGTCAGAGTATAACATAGAAGAGTAAGGTTTTTCATTGCAGTTTAGCTTCCTTATTAATAAAGTCAATAAAATGGGTATCAAACCAATCCTAATAGCAGATTATATTAGTTAGAATTAAGCATACAATAAAAATGTTCTATGAATGAAAATACATACAGCAATTTATAAGAGCATGCCAAGAAAAAAACTTAGTGTATCTGAATACAAACAGTAAAAGGAGCAACATTTTAAAACAGTAGATATTTGCTGAATGGTAACATGAAAGTGCAAGTGTGTCCTTTTCCTTGGATGAGTTAAAGTCACTTGCTTGCCAACATCTTTTTCTTCCTTAATCCTTCCTTACTGATATTGCCATTATAGTGACATATCCAGAAGAAAATAAATTGCATCACACAAGCATCTTCCAGAAAGAATAGATGTCATTATCCTCCTAGAACAAAAGTGACACATGATGGACAATGTTTGTTCCTTAACCTGCTTCTGCTATATGCCCTGTAAACACTATGTAATTGTGCAGTGATCAAAGATTGCCAATGGATCAGTGAACACTTATGATTGTTAGTCTTGGCTGGTTCCATTTGTATCAGCTTTATTAGCTGACAAATTGAGTAAGGCGTAGTCTTTCGTGTATACGTTTGCAGGATGTATATTTCTATATTCTTTGTCCCAGATGCTCTTTACCTTGAAAATATCACTGGTATGTTAATTTTTTCCAAATAGCAACAAAACATGTTTCTTCACAGTAACACATGCCATTTTGTTTCCTATTGTTAACATGCACAGGATACTGATTTAAAGTAATGTAGAAGAACAACAAGGAGTCTGGTGGCACCTTAAAGACTAACTGAAGGACAGAAATCCACAGCATTTAGAGGTCAAAGCATAGGGGTTTATTACACACAGCGCTGGCGGAGTGTCACCTGGCTTATTAGGCTCGGAGACACTGTCAATCAATTGATTACAATAGAATATATAGATTTTCCATGGGCGGGGGAAAGTGATGGGGTAGGCAGTTCCGGGATAGGTTTTGCAGCAAAACAAGATAGCACAATAGCCAATGGTTAAAAGGTTACACAATGTCTTCGCCCATGGTCTCAAGTTAGCAAGTTAACATTTGATTAATACTTTGATAAAATGTTATTAGTATAAAATATATAAGTTGAATTCTGATTTGGGGTCCATAAGAACGGAGCAACTCCTTTGATTGTCCGACAGGTACATGTCTAGGGGATAAAGCAAAGAAACAGTGAAAGCATATGGAAATAGAGATTGTCTCCTTTATGTCTTAAGGCAGGGCATAGGTCACTTGGAAGGGAGGTGAAAGGATGCCATATCATTATAGTGACATGTGCCAATATTTCATAAACTCAAGGTTGGATTTGTGGGAAGACTTCAGGAGAAACACAATAGGAACAGGGATCCTTTGTTCAATTTGAAACATTGGATGAAACATAATTATTCCGTTATTGCCTCAACATCTGGCATTTCTACTGACCAAGCATATCTTAGCAAAGGAAATGTCATCTTGTTTATTCTGCTTTCTCTTAGCTAATCACTATTAGCTAGGCCTCTGGTCTTTTAACCAAACTCTGGACTTCGGGTCTGAGAAAGAGCTGGCAAATCCATATACCAGGTTGTTATATAACACGCGCATGGATTTTAACCCTTCACTAACAGATTTATTTGGGCATGAGCTTTCGTGGGTAAAAACCTCACTTATTCAGATGCATGGAGTGAAGTGAGGTTTTTACCCATGAAAGCTTATGCCCAAATAAATCTGTTAGTCTTTAAGGTGCCACCAGACTCCTTGTTGTTTTTGTAGCTACAGACTAACACGGCTACCCCCTGATACTTGACTGTAATGTAGAAGAGAACTGATGGCTCAAAATTGAATGGGAGGTGCTGAGTTAAAGAACTATCATATGAAGAACCATAAAGGATCTGGGTGAATGGTGTATATTTTTCTGGGTCATTTATTAACATAAATAGTTGGAATGGTGGACCCCAAAGTAGTTTATTTATTTTTTTTTTACTTTCAAACAAATTTTCATTTTGATTATATTAATTGAAGTAAGTGCATATGAAAAAGTTGTAATTTTTCCCATAAACTTCAATGAGGTGTTTCTCACTGATGAGGCAATAACTCACTGAATGACATGAAACCCCGTGCTATCAAAATAGTTGTATATTTTAACCCACTAGTACTTCATGGCTATGGGAATCCTACATTCCTGTTGCTATTTATGTGAATGTTCCTTCAGGAAACCTAAAGTAAAGCAATATATATTTGTTCTGTCAGGATTCATTGCAGGAAAACAATAGGCTTTTTTTCATTCAGACCCTTTGTGTATGAAACTAGGGGAAAGGATACATTTCCTTTTACTGGCATTACTTCATCTTTTCCTTGTTTGCAAACTCTGGATAACTCAATACTAGTAAGTCTCTGTCATTTCCATGCTATTAATTAGCTTTGCAACCTTCCTCTCACTCCCCTTTCATCACTCCAACTCAGTGTCTGTCATATAGTTTTCCTCTATACAGCTGCAACTTCTTTAGCTCCTCTCTGAAAATTTCAACTTTCTAGGCTGATTGTCTTTTACTGTTTGGATAGCAAAATTATCTTTTTTCCACAGCAGGGAGAAAAGAGAAGGTTGAACTAACTTCCTTCTCTGAAGCTTACTTGTCTGTCTGCAACACCAGAAAAAAAATTGTATGTGATCATGTAATTAAAGACTATCATAATTCATATGCTCGGGGGGCAGATTAAAGCTGTACCTTAATTCTGGCATTTCTTAACCTTTGGGTGCTTGACTTTGCAACCTTATTGTTCTTTTAATTTTGGGATGTTATACAGAAATCTTGAAAACAAGGGCTGTTTCCCACTATGTTTGTACTGTGCCATGCACATAAGGCACTTGGCACCCACACAAGCTTTTGAAAATGCAAGTCTTGAAGTATAAAACTAAGTGAATATAATATAAACTATATTGGTTTTAAGGCAACTCCCTTAACATTTTTAGAGCTACAAATTGAGGGTCAGATTCTGATCCTCTTATTCATGTTGGACAGCTTCTCACTCCACGGACTTCAGTGGGAGCATTCAGGGTATAAGGTGCTACCCAACATGAGTAGAAGTGTCAAAATCTGGCTCTGAGTAATGTCAGAGTTCAGCAAAAGAACATACTGTAACAGTGGGGGTGATAATTACTAATGTGTTCAGTATTGGGAATCTTTTGCAAACCTTCTAATACTGACTCTAGAAGACACTAGAAATCAGAAAGAAAAAAAAAACCCTAAAAAGCTATTGTTAGCTTCTGCTCATTGATTTTTGTTGCTCTCTTCAATTTGGTTTCATTTATGGATTCACACTTTAGGTTTCACTTATTTGAGACTGCCTAAAATAAAATGCACAGGGCTTGGTTTTGTGAGGGGGAGAGGCCACCTATATTGAAGCACATTCCACAGTCTCAGACCAGCACCCCAAGAAAGTTTTGTCTCCTGCACAGATTACTGTTACCCTTCTTGCAGGGAGTTCCATTTTGCAAGAGGAGCAAAGTTGTTGACCAAGGTCTTCATCATGGAGTTTTAGACAGTCTTCTTTAGATATCCTGGACCCAGACCATGAAGTGCCTTAAGGCTAAGGACTGAGACATTGAACTTAATTTCAGATTCTCTGGGAAGCCTGTGTAAAGAGTAGAGGATGGGTCTGATGTCCATGCTGCGTGACATACACATGGCCAACACTTGAGTCCCAGTTGTCTGCCTAGTTCACTTAGTGGCTGCATGTAGATTTTACAAAAACCTATATAATCTTCTCTAGCCATGTTCTTTGAAAACTGAGTGAGACTAAGGACTTCTCCCAAAGTACATTGTGCTATGTGACACTCTTTCCATTGGCTTCAATGGGCTTTAGATTAGGTTCTAAAACTTAAAAAAAAAAAATTACTTGTATAATCAAGGACTGAAGTTTCAAAACTGGGAACCAGGTTTGTGGATGCAGATTAATTCATAGATGTTAATAGTGAGTAAGATCCTATAGTCCTTACTCAGATTTTATTCAGCTTTTAGTCTCTCAGAAATTCAAAAGCCATTGAAGAGAATGGAAGATGGTTTAAAAAAAAAAAAAGACCAAAGAGTTTGTACCAGTTTCTTGTTTAACTAACAAAAATATTGATTTTATTGCTACAACAGTCATAGGCAGGTATGCTAGCAAAACATTAGATGTATAATGACACCAGTTATACACTTTCACACACAACATTTGAATTCATGGGTTTCATGTTTTCAGTTCATTTTTGTTGTCCTTGTGAGATCTCTCTTAATACATTAGGGAGCCCCACTGAACATGGTGTTGTTCAAATAAAATAAAACAAAAATACATTATTACAGAGACAGTCCATGCCCCCCAAATCTGAGTATAAATAGAAACAAGATGTAACAGGCTACTGTAGAACATAGCGGGGTCAGGAGAGAGAAGTGGGAAGACCAGGATGACCGTAAAAGGAACACAGTGTATATGTGTAATCCTCCTACTATAAAATCAAGCAACATAAGAGAACAAATCTATTATGGTGAGACTACTCATGGTATATTTCAAAATATTGTAACATTGTGTTATTGATAATCCCTAGTAATATATACATAATTATTATGCACCAGTGAATTGTATAAGCACCTGATCTTATGATATTTTGATTAAGGCTATTGTATCTAGCTTCAGGCAAGAAAGTATAGAGATTTTGTGAGAAACAATACAGCCCACAATGTCAAACTGGCAAAGAAATATGATATTGAACAACTTGGAGCATAGCAAAAAGGTGAAACTAGTTTGCTGAAGAAACAGCAGGAATCTTTTTGGTCACTAAAGTACAAAAAAATAAGTAGCATGTTACTTGTTGGGTCAGTTGCCTATTCAGACTTCTGTCAGGGGTGTTTATAAATCTTATGCATACTGTACAATTTATGATCATTCTGGTAAGGTGTTTTGTTTTGTTTTAAAACCAGTTATTCTAGATGAACTGTAGAGGAATAGGATAGCATTTTGATTGCTGTAATCATACATACCATACTTAAAGTTACTCAAGTGTTCTTCATCTCCTAATTTTCTGTTATCAGTGGCATTTACGACCCACTTCTCTCACTCTTCAAATCATAGCTTTTGAAACAATGCTATTTGTGAGAGACCATCAGCAGCTTTCTAACTGAGGATGGTCAGTACTACTAGTTGTGGAAGGCAGTCATGTTGATTTTATTGTGGGTTGCCTTCTGAGCCTTCCCTCCTCTGCACATTCACAGTTGTGCTAAACTCTTAAGGCTGAATTTAAATTTGGAATTTCAAAGGAATCTATGGGTTCTAGGCACCTGGTTCCTTTAAGTAGCTAAATGCCACTGAATTTCAAACTTCCTCAAGTTCCTTTGACAATCCCAGTCTAATTCATTCTGTGGGTTTTTTACACATTTTTGCTGAATATCCAAGACCACATTGTCCAGTGTAACTAAATCAGCCATAACAGAATTTGCAAATGTGAGATTCAAATAATTGGATATATTTTCAGTGTATCAGCTGTATTGATAAAAATGTTAAATAACTTTCTGAAGAACATCTTTAAAAATGAGGACTTCTGTAGACTTATTTGTTATTTTTTTAATGAAAATTCAAGACTAGGCAAAATACCACATCTTTTAGAGGTTATTGATTTACAATATATTGAACCATTGATAGGCCTCTTCTGGTAATAATTTGTCACTGATATGTTCAGCTTATAACAAACACTCTGACATTTGTTTATGACCCAAGCACCTCTTGATGCCCACTGGCACAGGTTACAAAGGGTTATAGGGATCCCCTGGATTCACCAAAAGGGGTATTATAAGGGAAGTCTCTACTCTACTGTGTTCAGTGGATATGGGGCTTGGCACTACAGAGGGATACTAGGAGGACTTGGGGGTCAGTGCGTGCCTATCACTAACCTGTACAGAAAAAGTGTGGCTCAGGGAGGTATAGAAAAGTACCATTTGTTGCTAGAAGTCAGGGAGCAGATTCACAGTAGGCACAGACCAGACTTCCTCACACGAAGAGCAGATGGCAGTGAGGTGCTTCACAATCCTGTGTAGCATCACAGTGCTGTTTTAATGAAAACCATATATTACTGAGTCTCTCTGTTAGTGTGACTCAGATGAGGCTGTATATTTAATATCTAATTTGTTTATTGGTCATAATATGGTAATTTATTTTAGAGCTACAGAATATGTTACTTTTACTTCATAGGGGTTGTGCTTGCATTCTATTGTATTTCAGTTCTGATGGGTCTGCACCCCACTTTGTTTGAATTCCAAGCTCATATCAGTCCAAACTTTCATATAGTCAATGTCAAATTTCACAAGGGCTTTAAAGGAAGATATAAATATCATACTTGCTTGAAAGTTTTTTGCCACAGGTTATAAAACTTTGTGCAATCTTTCACACACCTTTTTGAGTTTTGAATTTGAACTCTGTTTATAACCATCCTGTCTTACCTTGATCTTCTTTGAATCTGCATTTTGCTATTATTATTTCTGACCTTAAATGCTAATATGCTGAGAACTCAAATACTCAGTGGAGAAGCCTGCTTCCATTGAAGTTAATGGCTTCAGTGGGGTTAGGATTTCACTCTCAGTATCGAGAGATTCAGATCCAAATATCACCCAGGGCTCCACTAAGGATCTTGATTTGATTCCAGCCCATCTCTAATGGAAATACTAATTCTGGATATTATATTTGATATATTGCAAACTACTCACAGAATGTCTTTGAAGAGATTCTCCTGTCTGTTTTTTCTCCTGAGTCAGGCCAAGTGAAGTAAAAGTGACAATCCTGTTTACTGAACTTATGGAATTGGGATGCCAAGTCCTATTTTGGTGATGTCAGAGTCAATTTCTGCTAAGGCAATAATGAAACCCCAAACCAAACTAGCTTTACCAGGCTCAAGTTTCCTTACAAGCATTTCTCACACTTTTATTACCATTTTTTGTTATTACATGCATTTTTAAAGTGTCCATTTCTGTAGTATCTAGGGACTTTATTACTATAATATTTTCCCATCCATTAAGTGAAGGTATACAACATATGAACAAGTGACAATATGTTTTTGATGAGTGAGGTGTGATTTTTCTGTATAAAATGGTTGCCTTCCTCAAAGGCAATTACACTGGCTGGTGGGAAGAATATACATAGTTTAAGAAAAATTGCAATGAAGAAACTGCAACATAGGGCTTCCCCCCCGCCACCCTTCTTATTTAAAGGCTCTTTTGTTTGAGCTTGAACTGGAAGGAAATTTAAGTTTCTTTTTTTAAAACCTGCTCTGAACACATCTGAAAATAAAGGTACTCCTGATTTAAACAACCTCCCCTCTGAGACTCAGCTTAGATGTGGCTAATTTTTTGACTACCACAAAGTCCTTAAGGGTTAGCATCACAAAGGACTTAGGCACCTAGGGTGACCAGATGTTCCGATTTTTTTATAGGGACAGTCCCGATATTTGGGTTTTGTCTTATATAGGTGCCTATTTACCCATCCCACCCCCTGTCCTGATTTTTCACACTTTGAATCTGGTCACTCTATAGGAACCTAACTACAACTTTAGGAACCTCAATCCCAGAATCAGGCTCTGGGATCCACAAAGCCCTTATTCAGTTGCTGCCTAAACTCTCAGCACCTAAATGTTTTCTGTGTTTAAAAAAATAAAATTTCCCAGGTGAGCATATATACTGCAGCCGCATGTTAGGTGTCCTTAAGCCCCATAGCAATGCACTGAATGAGGAGAAGATAGGTGGAGGAATGCCTAAATCATCAGTGGGGCCCCATCCAGTGAGCACACTTAGAGCTCACCTACTAGATCTGGCCCCTATAGATGAGCTTACACAAAATGGCTGGGAGGGGAGGGAAGGAGGACAGTGGTTTGGATACTCACATAAGACTGAGAGACTCCTGGTTCAATTCCACCCTCCAATGGATTTGAACTGAAATCTGCTACACCTCAGATGAGTGTCCTAACCATTGGGTTGTGGGATATTCTGATGTGTGGACTGCCGCAGTCATTGGCACACGGATCCTGCATCTCCCACATCCTACGTGAATGCTCCAACCACCATCATTTCTATGCTTTCTCTCTCCCTGCTCTAAATAATGACTCTGTGCAGGAGAAACTTGAACTGGGTGTCTCTCATATCCTAGATGAGTGACCTAACTGTTATGGGGGAGGGTCTACTCCTCCCCACTCCAGTTACTTGCTAAAACCGAGGTGCTAAGACGAGAGGGTTTTCAGTTGAGAATCCCAAACAGAGGAAGGTGCCTCCCCTGCAGCCTGGACTTAGGTGCCTATTTCTTAGGAGGGGCTTAGCACTTAGTTTGGCATTGTGCACTGGCTAGCTTAGGCAAGGAGCCACCTAGCATGCTGTCCTTTTGTGAATCCCAGTATAAGGTACGTATCTCCCTCCATGCAATGTATAGGAGCCTAGGCACCTAACCCAGTCTGTGTGCATCCCAATAAATTTCTAGGCACGTAAAAGCTAGGCATGCTCATGCTGAGCATCACCAAACCAAAGTTTTTATGAATTTATCCCTAAGTGATGGTGGAAGCACTATTAGTTTATTATAATAGAAATTTGTATTGACATAAGACTATTACTTCTATGGAATGCTGTCATAGTAATGGCCAGTGCTGCTGATAGGAATTATCTGTTTGACCTTCTCTGACCTTTTAAAATGTGGCATTTCTGTGCTGTTAATAAAAGTATTGTTCCTCATCAGCAACAGATGTGCCTCCCAGTTTCAAAAGAAATGTCAAGCAATCATACTTCTCATCTTGCCAAGGCCCAAATGTGGGATGTAATATGTGACAGACTCAGAACGAGGGACACACAGACAATTATTCATGCAACAAGCTTTAAATGTTGTGAGATTTCTTCCTTTAGCATAAAGAACTTTCTGTAGCATCAGCTTTAGGTTTTTTAATTTCCATTTACAGAATTTGTAACAATTAAATTTACCCCCCCCTCCCAATTTGTGTGACTTATACATTACTTTGTGACAAAACGAGTTATGCTACTCAAAATGAGTGCCATTTGACAGGTATGCAGCCAATGAGCTTCTAGCATGGACGAGGGGATGCCAGGATTTCCCAGCATGGCCAAGGGGCCTGAGACACCTGGTGAAAGGTGTAGGTGAGGCTGCGGTCCTGGTGCAGAGAAGCAGATTTCCCCAGGACCAGGGAATATGGGCTAGGGGCTGCAGTGAGGGGAGGGGAGTTATGGGAAGGGAATATTGTGGGGGGGAGGTAGGTGGCTCAGGTAGAGAACGAGGACCACCAGCCTTTAGCCATAGGGGAGGCCACCTTGTCCCTGCCTGGGGACAACCCCCACACTCCCAGTCAGTGAGTGAGTGAGCAGGGCAGGTAACATTGGATCACTGCAGGTGGAAGGTGCAGTCCTGGATGGGCAGAGCAGAGACCCCGAACCTGGGCCATGAGGAAGGTGATGAGCCTCCAGCCACAAAGGATGCCACCCCGATGCTTAACAGCCCCTGCTTCAGGATGGCCCTTGTACTCCCCCAGATGAGTGAGCAAGTGGGTCCATGAAAAGTAGAGCTGCAGAAGGCTCCATGCACACCCATAGGGCCAGTGATAGTGGGTGCCTGCAGGCACAATGTATGAGGAAGGCTGCAGTCCTCATGAGACAGGGCTGTGAGGACAAGGGCAAGTCCTTGGCTGTGGGGAAGTTCACCCTACTGTTGAAGGGCTCATGCCCAGGTACAGCCCCCATTCTCCCAGCTATAAGTGAGTGAGCTGGGCTATTTGGCAGGGCTGCAGAGGCCTCTTTGCATGGCCCTGGAGCCCATGACACTTGATCTCTGCAGGTGCTAAGTTTGTGGGAGGCTGTGCTTGCCAATTTATCGATGGATAACAGCTATCATTGATTTCGGTGTCAGGTGAAATCCACCATTATCGATGACTAACAATTTAAATCAAATCCTGCCAAGCTTAAGTATAGACAAACTTTTAGAGAAACAGCAGATGTATGCTCATTGAAAATCATCATCATGTTACCTTCAGCAGCATGAAAACGTACCCCCAGAAAATTCTCATGGGCCCCAATTGGAAAATGAATTTATATAAATATATAGGACAATAAGTAAGCAGAATTTCTAGATGAATGTTTAGCTCTATACTATTTTTATTTTCACATAATCCCTTTGCAAAGTCACAATTCTTAACAGCTTCTTAAAGCAAATTGTTTTTAACATCCAGCTGTCCTTTATATATACATCACATATGGATGGATGGAATAATACATTGAATGAGCTAGTAAGGTCAACATATCAGCTAAAAGTATTCAGAAAATCATGTTATTTATACTCTTAGTATATCAGAGAGGGTGGGAACTTGAGGGTTGGACAAAGAAATGGAAGTATGCTAGCTTGGTAGTAGGAAGGAGGCAGCTCACTCTTCCTTAGGTAGCCAAGTGTCTGGTAGTTTTGTAGATTCAGGCCTGGCTAGATAGTGGTAGCATATAGAGTATATTCTTGTATACTTAATAGGGCCAGAGTAGTAGCAACTGGGTAACTGGTACCAGCTGCAGATGGAGGTCTGTGTTCACTTGTCCTTACTTGAATTTTATCCAAGTGATTGGAGGCAGCATCCAACAGTGAAAAGCTCTTTCATAGTCATTTTCTGAGAAATGTATGAAGCCTCCTTTCCGCATGCATCAGCACTTCAGGAAGATGAGCAGAGGGACAGGGGTCTTCTCAGTACCTATGCTAATGCCCATAAGCCTGAAAGAGAATAGCCAAGCTCCAAGATTTAAGACTGGGACCAGATCATTAGGACAATGCTCAGGTGCCCAGCAGATCAGTGTGACTTTGGCATAGAAGTCAGAAAAGGAGGCAAATTTTATCTGAATAATAAAGCTATCTGAATAACATTACACCCAAATCCAAAGAGCGGGATGTCTGCCCTGCCCTAGTATTCAGCATTCATGATAGGCAGATGGGTGCAGAAGAAGGGGTTTGACTCAGATCTGTTAATCTGATTATATGGTGAGTTTAACTTAATGTTGGAATTCTGACTGGGTTTGTTAATTGTTTTGTACTGAATATTGTCATTTGAATTACTGTGAAGGACTGAACCTTAAAATCTGAGTGAAATTTACTCTTACGCACCGGGCCTGCAAAATCCCATTTTGAGGACTCCAGTTGTGCATAGGCCTTTTGCTTGCCCTCTATATGGGGTAGAACTTCTCCTTCAATGAAGGCAATTAACATAATGGCTTGCTAACAAATTACTTTTCTTGCATGAACCAATTTTAAAACCACATCTAATTTTACTTCTAAGCTGAAAAGGAATTTCAGTGGTAGGATAGGTGTAACTGATGCCATTCTACTAATTTCTGTGTAAAAGAAATGATTTACGCATGCACAAATTTTAAAATGGACAGTTAAGTCAATTTTTCGCAATATCCTTTTTGTAGTGAATAATGCAAGACAACTTCTTCATACTCCCCTGGAAAGTGGGTGGCTATGAAGTGCATGCATAGATTTCTACACTGTACAGATGTAGTAAAAAGGGGAGGATAATAACCTCTCTCTGCCATTAGTAAGCCTGCACAAAGATACCATCCGCATTTTGCTCAGTATGATAAAAAATGCATTAAATCCTCAGCATTAATGGAGAGTCAAAGTGAAACAGCAGAATAAGGCATTCATAAAGAGGGGAATTAGCCGAAATTAACAGCACAATAACTTATAGAGTCTCAAGAGTCTGCTTCTCCCAACAAAAGACAATCTTTTACCTCCTAGCACCTTAGTCCCACCCAGAAAAGGAAAGGTAATTACATTCTGGGATGAATTAAATGTTAACATTCTGCAATTTCACCCTTAAAAATTATCTGAACTTTGACCTCTCAAACACCAGAAAGAGTCATGCAGACCTGGGGGATAATCAGAATTGCTTTTACACTGCATAGTTGACATACACTTTATGCAAGGCTTATGTCCATGAGTTAAAAGATGAAAGCACCATTCACAGGTGTCAATATGAAATGGAACCCAAACTAAGTTTCTGCAGCCTGTGCTGTCAGCTTTTAACTCATGCAAATAAAACATCCTGACAGTGAAATATATTACTCTGTGCAATGGCCTCCAAAGGCAAGAGATGGAAGCACCATCACTTGGCAAATCAAGAATTAGATAGGTCTATGTACTGTAGGGAAGAGTCATGCATTGGCACAAGGTGGCCTAAGTGACTTAAGGTCTTTTCCTTCCCTATGATGTGTCAAATTCACATCTGGCTTAAGTAAGCACAAGTCTATTGACTGTGAATCTATTAGCTCTAATTAGAATATTTTTGTTACGACAACACTGCCATCAAATATGAGAGAACACCACAGTTTTTAAAAGAAATATCAAGTTATAGACTACTTAGACTAAAACAGACTGGTGACTTAGGCCTCTAGTAAATGAAAAATGTCTCAATAAGCCCCCGGAATGCAAATCCTTATGTCTCAATCTACATTTACCAGAGGTGATACCCTTCAGAGTTTCTCAGGAGAATTCTGCTGCATCCTTTTTCTGGCTGAACCAGAAAAACAAGAAAAGCCTTTGTGGATGAAATGCAAAAGGTCAGAGGTGCATAATAAGAAATGCTGAAAAAAAAGTAGCAATATATTTCAGAGCGCTACAAATCCCAGATAAAAAAGATCTTTGTGTGTGTTTTTGGTTTGTTTCTTAGTGTTGGGGGGGAGGGTGTTAAGAGGGCTGTGAAGTTCTTTTTTAGAAGAACAGTTCCTATTATCCACATCTCTGACAAGAAAATGTGTGTTTTTATGTGATATATTTAAATCAGACAAATTAAACATTAGTATAGTTTATATTTGGGCACAATGCAGAGGTAGAAACAGTTCCTGAGGTCAATGTAGTTCAACAGCAGCCCAAAAACAGCCAGTGTAATTTTGTTTTAATTCAAAATATGTTTTGGCATCACTTGCTTATCTGCCAGCCCTCTGGTAAGAGTCAGGACTGTAAAAATAATATAAAGAAGCAACTCCTGGCTCCTAGCATGCTTTTTTTTTTTTCAATGGCCTCCAGCTCTTTTCTGTCACCTGAAATAACTTCTCCACAACACAAGAAAGAAAAACCTAACCAATTCAAAGAGAGAGAGAGAGAGAGAGAGAGAGAAGAGCAACACAAATAAATAAACAACAGCTCCAATGCTTTATCTGAAATTCTAACTTTTTGGAATGCATCATTTCCACTACTACAGCATTTGAAGTATATGTTAAAAAATAGTCTGCTGTAGCCTCTGTGTTTGCATCCCACAAATGGGAAACACATGAGAAAATATGGGCAATCTTCTCTTTCCTTTGAGCCCCTTCATAAGATTTTCAAGACACTGACTGCAATATGATAAAAACATTGCCTCACTTTTGTTTGATTGACCATTCATCATTGCTTTGTCCTCATGCAATAATGTGACAAATTCATCACATCACAGAATGCAAAAGAATATAAATGCTTCTGTACAATTGCTGCATGTTTAATAAAATCTTTTGTGCATACAGTATGTTATGAATGTGCGTGAACATGAATAGTGGGAATATTAAAGAGCAAAAGTATTTATGTTAGTAACATGGAATTGAGAGGATCTGAATGATATGATAGACAGTCCCTTTATGATCATCAATGAACAGAATAAATATAGGAAGGCAACAAATAGAGTTGAAGGCTAGTGCTGGGCTGGAAGAGATAGTAAGAGCTTTGCATTCTGACCCAAATATGAATTAATTTGAAAATGTTCCTTTCCTTAAAAATCTTAGAGGCCCCATAGGAAACTTGTACCCATCTAATGCGTTCTACATCTGGTTCCTACCACAATGCATGGAGCCATTGTGACAGCTTCCAACAGCCTGCCAGTACTGGTGTTACCTAGCAAAGAATTTATATTCACTAAGTTCCATCAGTCAATGGGAGAGGATTCAACTTTTGATTGAAAAATGGGTAGCTTAAGGCAGTGCCTACCTTGGAACTGCAGCCTTCTCCCTTCTTAGCAGAATGAAATTAAAAATATATAAATTAGGGCCTCCATTGAGTGAAATCCGACAAGATATATAGTTACCTATGGAAGAAAGATATATTTTTAATTTTAGTGGTCTTTCAATGACCTAGTTTCTGGAGAACTTCAGGGACTTGGGAAAACTCCATTCAAGATTCTTAGTGGATGGGTTAAGACCTTTATTATAACCAAAGATGTTTAAATGTGATTTTTTTTTTCTTGGAATCTGCAATCATGCAAGATTTATTTGACCCTAGGCCTCACATAGTTGTGGGGCTGTGATGCATGGAGAGTGCACTTGAGTAACTGGCTGCTATATCCAAGAGGTAGGTGTGAAGTTGTTAGAGATAGTTGTACAGGAAAGTATGTTATGCTTCTTGTGCAGATGAATTGGAAGCTACAACTTGTGTCAGCAAAGTAAATTGCCCCAGTATAAATGGAGGCTGCTTTTTTCACAATTTGGCTCAACTATATAGTTCTGCAAAAAAAAATATTTAACTTCATGCAAAAGATTCAAGCAGGAATATTAAAGTTTCATTGTGGTGAAAAAATGGGATTGGAAAGTAAGAACTTACTTTATAGATTGTTTTAAAATATAGAACCTATTTTTTTTTAAACCGTATTTTTTTAACTTGGATTATAGATGGGACTCTTGGGATTTACATTCAAATATAAGGGAGACATGCAAGCCTTCAGATTTCATTATCACTTTCTATATTATTGTGCCTTGAGGAGCTATAAATAACACAAGGCTAATTTGTGAATCTAGCATGTTCCAGCAAATGTGTGTAGTTTAATCAGGGCACCTTCTGACTTTTGGTAATTGGTTTACAGATTTGTTATATGATTTCATGATTATTAACTTACAAGGAAAAAAAATCTTGTCTACATTCTACCCTGTGTTACACTCATGGAACCCTACTGGTCCCATCTGTGTGGTGAACAGGTCTAATTCAGGATAGAATTTAACCCAGTGAGTGTGAAATTCCAAGATTGTTCTATTTCAAAGAGCTAATAGTTACACAATGACTAACTGCATTCCCTTTAACCGCCTTTTAATTCATGTCAGCTTTTTTTGGTTAGGGCTTCCTTTTTTTTTTTTTTTTTTTAACTTGCTTCTCAGACGTGTTTTTGTTAGGTCAGGAGTACAAGTTTATTTTGGTGATATTTTTTTCATGACTAAAAAAACAAAATCTGCATGTCTTCAAATAACCTTTCATATTATATCTTCCTGCAGAAAAAAAATTAACTCAAAATTACTTTATTGGCTGAATTTCACTTGATTTTTTGGAAGAAGAAATTTTAGTGTTTGGCATAATAGAGACCTGTTCAGCAAGAAAACCTATTGTAGGGGCTTTCATATTTTTCTAAATCAAGTTCTTTCAGATTGTAGAAAGGAATACTTGAGTTAGACTGCTACCATTTTTCTGAGACTACCAACAGCTAGGATCAATAACTCTGGAGAGGTGTGTTCATATATCAAAGGTGATAACTCAAACATAAGGCTGACAATTTAATAGTACATAGTAAGGGTGAATCCTGGCCCCACTGAAGTCAATGGTTGCCTTGCCATTGATTTCAATAGGGCCAGTATATCATCCTAATTGTTTTGCTGTTGAATATTTTTAGCATAAATTTTCAGTTATGAGGGGGTAGGCTTTATCTGCTGTCACTGCAGAAGCTGTGTGTTTTGTGGAGACTACTCCCTGTGACAGCTTTACACATGTGATCTTCTTCCTCCATGAGTACTGTCCTATGATCTTATGGCCAGAGTCTGTACTGGCAGCTCAGCTGCATTCAACTGTCTGGAGGGAGGATGTGGTAGTTTGCACAGCCCAAGTGGAACTACCAACCTATGATTCAACATTGACCCTCCAAAAATTAGACTCATTTTAATGCTTGTTCCAGCACTGAGATTAACAGGTATTGCTGCAATGGGCATACAGTAGCCATAGGAGTTAGTAGGCCTTCTAAAGTCAAGCAAGGCCTACGTCACAATCTGCAGTGAGTAGCCATTTAATGTACAACATATCATGTGGCTCCTTTTTTAAGGGCAGTCTGTGTAACTATAAGAAGTTATATGGAATCCAGAAAAAAAAGCAAATATTACACATATAGAATGTACTGTAGTGCTGACAACACCACATTGGTCAGTAAGCATTTACAGACAAAAATGAGCTAGTATATTAGATTTAATGGCCCTTTTCCTTATCTACCAGTAGTGCTAATGTGTAACCTCAGATGACTTTCATACAAGTATGGATGTCATCCCACAGATCTCTGGCCACTTTGAAAAAATCATTTTATTTATTTGCCTTTCTAAAATACCCATCAAGCATAATAGCTTATCACTGGTGCATCTGAATGTGTTCTTTGAAATGACCAGCAAAACCCACAAGAATGCAAAGCCATGGATTGTCAGGCCATGCCCACAGATGATCCAACCCGGCTATCAAAAGTACTTTTTGAGCAGTTTCTTTCATATGCACCCCTCTGCCACATCCAATATTTGTCACTTGAAATGTGGTGGAATAATAACTTGAAGACCCCATCCTGTGTAGCCAGACCAAGCCAGTGACCTGGATGAATAGGATATAAACTCTTCTAATTTTCCTTAACTCTCTTCCTGCAGCACCTGATTCAAAACCGGAGACAATGAGATCTACTAGTGCATATTTTAAGATATAAATCTTACAAAACTGTGTTTTGTACTCCCCCCATAGAGAAGATGTCATAGCATACATTTAAAAAAACAACCTCAGATATAATCTACAAACTGTGTGCTTAGCAATGATAATAGGAATAACCATTCATTAACAGAAATAACCAATCTTAATTACTACCAGGTTTATATACTGGATTACCCATTTACATTACTTTCTGCACAGTAAAGTTGGCAAATTGGTTCAGATGGTTCATTAGCAGCTAAAGTTGGGCAAACAGCTCACAATGAACAACAGTTATATGGCCTATCTGCTTTGTGGCAACCCCGTCCAGTAAAGCATGGCATAGCTGGTACTTCCGGCCTCAGTTTCCCTCCCCAGTGCTATTCTTCTCAGCATACAGCTATTAGTCT
This sequence comes from Malaclemys terrapin pileata, assembly GCF_027887155.1. Taxonomy (NCBI): domain Eukaryota; kingdom Metazoa; phylum Chordata; order Testudines; family Emydidae; genus Malaclemys; species Malaclemys terrapin. The sequence goes on from NC_071509.1 coordinate 99,973,399, forward strand.
GTCAGATGTATGTTTTAGCCTTCCAGCCAAGTAATAAACTTAACCTCTTCCAGGACACCAAGAGTCCAACTAAAGAGTCCCAAACAAGCAGAGGTTCCTCTAACCATTAGAACTGTTCTTCATTCACCCTCAAACTGGAAGCAGTCAATTAACTATGGTACAGGTGTGGCTGGCCCTATCTTCATTTAAAGGGCTAGTGTCTCTGTGATAACACCACATGCCATTTCTCATTCATGACAATGGTGTGTTTACACGTTTGCTATTCAGAATTGCTTGAATGTTTTGTTCAAATGTGTTCCAGCTTATGGTTAGTTCATGAAATGTTCTCTGTGAACAGTGCTGTGATAATTTGATATTTTTCATTTGATATTTGAGTTGTGGTGGTGGTCATGGTATTTAAAGCTCATCCTCCCAAAATTGATCTTGTTTTATAATTGACTTTTTTGACGTGGTGTTTGTTTTCTGCAAATACTCCTGCCAGCAAACCTTTATTTGCATGATTATTTGCCCAAAAAAAAAGTGAGAACACTGAAACAAAATTCTAACTATAATTCATTAAAATGTTAGTAAATAATTTCTTTGCACTGTTCTACTATCAACGGATGGCCCATAAGCAACATATGACCATATAGTGATAAGGTGAGCTTTTGAACAGCAAAATACCTGTCCGGGCATATCATAACAAGTGGTCACAAATGGCATGTTGCTCTCATTTAATGCTATCAGCACGAACCATTTTTGCATTAGTTGTGGTCTTAACCATGCAGTTCCTTAGCAAGTAATTCCATGAAGAGTTGCAGGTGGGAATGTAACTGCTAGTCATTAGTCCTATTAGTCATTGATTGCATGCATCTGTGGTATACTTGTATATAAAACTCACCTGTGCTAGCTCTTAACAGCTGTTATTACTGCTGTTATCACAATGTATACAGTTCTCATTATTGCTGGTTCCTATACTATTACCTCATGCTATTCTATTTATGGTAGCTGCCTCATCTTTACACGTATGATATGAGTTCTGCACAGCTGCTGGTTGTATAATGGGTACAGTAGACGTTTATGTATGTAGCACATTTCTAGTGGTAGGGTTGAGCAAACAGTACCTGCTGGTTTAAAGTATGTATCATATAGCTCTTATTTCAAGCACATGAACTGCATTGTAGTGCCATTAAGAATATTGGTGCTATCACTCAATCTATCTTTTTTTGTAATTAATAAATTCATTTTATGTTTTAATCTAAACCAGTAAGTTTGGAGTGAAGTTCTTGGGAATCTTAGCTCAAGGGACAGAGGCTGTTGCATTTCCTCTCCACATTGAGGGCAGGGTGAACTCTATGAGCTTATGCTGTACAGTTCCCTGTGCAGCACGAGATGGTATAATTTTGGGTTTATACTCTAGAGGGGGGGACATCCCTGGGGTACCGGGGTTTATCTTGGCTGTAACCTTTCTGTTGTTGGTTCATGCATGGCTGGTCAGAGAGCCTGTATGTAAATACAGATGGGTGTGTCCCTGACTGTGTGAATGCTGGTGAAAGTGTAGGACTAGGAATGGGTCTGTAGCTTGTCACAGCAGCATAGTGTGAGAGGGAGCCCAGGCTAGTGAGTCAGAAGTCTCAGTGGTATCCCAGTTCCAGGTGGCACCCCAGGAGGAACCCATCAATTATTATTGAATGGATTGTTAGAGAAATCAAAACCCCTTAAATACATTAAAATGCAGGTAGACAAGAGTGTAGCAGTAAACTTCAACTCAGTGGAGGCTGGAGATTTTTTTTTCTCTCCCTCCCAGCACCTTCTCTTTTTCAAAACTTCCCTTACATGCATCTCAAACATCTTGAAACATAATTTAATTATGACAGGGTAATGAATATAGTGTCCTGCACCACAAAATGCTAAAGCCTACCCATGGGTTTAGTGTTATCTAAATAATGCACCTTCTGTGAGCTTCCTTGTTCCATCATCCAAATGAGCTAATAAAACAACATATAACTTATTGAGACTGGGATATTTTAAGGGGCTAAAGGGAGTTAGGCACTTAACTCCATTGACCTTGTCTTTGGTCCCACTAAAAATTCCAGCCTTAAAGAAGTTTCTCATTTATCAAATATTTTCAAACCACTAATTTTGCAAAAAGTCAGACACTCAGATGCTATGTAGATGAGCATCACAGAAATGCCTATAGACAGTACAAATAAAAGTTTCTGGGACTGTTTTGCAAAATACCAACCATCATTGTAGTAAAAGACAAAGTTCTCATTTAATTCAGTGGAAGTTGGATTTAAGCCGAAGTGGAAATCTCCATCTTTTCTAGGATAAAATTCTGTGCTGCATCTCCAAGAGGGTCTGGAGAGAATGCTGATGTAACTTAGGTTATTTTATTGTGTCCATTAAAAGAGTCAGGTATTAATCAGATTTATCTTTGTCAAAAATAGTTGTAAATAAGGCATAACAAGAAGCACCATGTTGAAAACGAAGGTGGTAGAGAAGTATAGGAAGATGAGTAGCCACAGTGGTTCTCAAACTCTCTAAAGATAGTTCAGAATAATTGAAACATTTTGACAGAACAGAATAAGTATGGGCACCAATGATTGATCCCTGTTTCTTAAGAAAAAAAATGAAGCCATATTTCCACCAGGGGTTTCAGACATTGATATATTTACCACAGAAAAACCAGCACTGATACTCAACCTTTTGCAGCACTAAAAATGTTGCCTGTTGCAAGAATTTACAACTATAATGCAAGATTCATAGCACTTCTCTTTATTTATTGGAAAAATATCTTGCAGCTGAGTAAAGATATAAATATAAAATTAAATTAGAAAAATTACTTTGAAGTAATGCTACTTTAACTTTATAGTGTTGTTTTATAAATTTAAGGCTGAAATGCTGGGCTGAGATGGATACCCTTTTATTAGCACATCCACTATGCCCAATGTTGCAGCATATCTGATATGTAAAATCACAAATTATTCTGATCCTGGTGTTATACATAAGCAAAACAGGAAGGCACATTAGACCAAAAATGCATCTTTGAATTTGAATTTCTGTGGATATGAATTGCAGTCTCCATGTTACATATTATCTTAAACCCATTTCTGTAGTGTGATTTCCTTTATACTTTACTATAATATGAAAGGGGGGAAGGACATGTAAGTATCTTAAAAAAACACAACTCTGAACTACCGCAATCTGTCATATAAACATATACTCAGAAAATTTTAGAAACTGGTATTGCTGCCTGTCCTTGATAAATGACAAACATTTAAACAATTTACAAAATATATGTAATACTATAATATGTATGTGGAAAAGTTAAATCCAGGACGTAAGAGCTATAATGATTGTAACAAGGATACGACTATTTAAAACAAATTAAAGACTGCACATTCAGAGTTCTTAATGTTCAGATCTGAACAACTTCAGAGTTATTGTTTTAATACCAAAAATATGTACTGTGCAGACTTTAAACCTTTTTTAATAACGGGAGTAAAAAAATAACAAGTTAATGCTTTCTTAGCACTTTTACAAAGTGCTAAAACTTGTTTATGAGTTTAAATCTATTAGTGTTTTTAATAAATATTTCTCAATGAGATAGGAGTGCCAGAAAACTAGTTGAGGAGTAACAGGAAAATAATGCACACATTTTATTGTGTGGATATTTTCATTCTTTTAATTCAAAATTTAAAACATTTTTACCAACTGTTGAAAAATCATTAATTGTTTTCAAGATCTCAAATCAAGACATTTCAACCAACTATTGAGCCAACATTTAATGTTGCAGCAAATGAGGTTTACTTTTTTTTAAAAGGATATGGGACTTAATTCAAGTTCTTCTGATACCTATCTCGAGTACTATCTGCTTTAATAGCAATTTTGTCCACTGAGACCACAATGGTTCTTTCGTGGTGTTTGTGAGTTTTTTATTTGTTTGTTTGGGGGTTTTTTGGTGGGGGGAGAAATTCATCTGATGGTTGTCCAGAAATCTGCTGGGTGCAACTACAAAGGTATGTGTAATCTAAATGTTGTAATGTAGTTTGATTAAATTTGCGAGATCCATAAGTTTGAGAGCATAGGAGAGAAAAGACACAGATGTCAGCCATACTTTTCCAAGGTTTTGGATGTTTTAACTAGTGTTCAGTACCCATAGGTGCCAAGAGTACCTTTGTGGATCTGGGGCCTATAAGTCCCATTTTTAGATGCCACTGTGATCCACAAAACTCCCACTTGTCTGCCACCTAACCTTGCAGGTGTGTAAATTTTCAAAAAACTTTCTAGCTGTCTATGTTTCTGCCTCTGGGCATGGGTACTGCTGTCTCATGCTAGGCTTCTGAATGCTGATTTCTCACTTAAGCCCCAGAGTGATCTAGCGGAAGATAGACATTCCCCCAACTGTCTCAACCAGGGGGCCTGTCATAACTATAAAGGGAAGGGTAATAGCTGTCCTGTGTACAGTACTATAAATCCCTCCTGGCCAGAGACTCCAAAATCCTTTTCCCTGTAAAGGGTTAAGAAGCTCAGGTAACCTGGCTGGCATCTGACCTAAAGGACCAATAAGGGGACAAGATACTTTCAAATCTTGGGGGGGGAAGGCTTTTGTTTGTGTTCTTTGTTTGGGAGTGTGTTCGTTCTCCGGGAATGAGAGGGACCAGACATCAATCCAGGTTCTCCACATCTTTCTAAACAAGCCTCTCCTATTTCAAACTTGTAAGTAAATAGCCAGGCAAGGCGTGTTAGTTTTCCTTTGTTTTCTCAACTTGTAAATGTACCTTTTACTAGAGTGTTTCTCTTGTTTGCTGTACTTTGAACCTGAGACTAGAGGGGAGTCCTCTGAGCTCTTTAAGTTTGATTACCCTGTAAGGTTGATTTCCATACTGATTTTACAGAGATGATTTTTACCTTTTTCTTTAATTAAAAACCTTCTTTTTAAGAACCTGATTGATTTTTTCCTTGTTTTAGATCCAAAGGGGTTTTGGATCTTGATTCACCAGGAGTTGGTGGGAGGAAGGAGGGGAATGGTTAATTTCCCCTTGTTTTAAATCCAAGGGGTTGGATTTGTTTTCACCAGGGATTTGGTGAAGGTTTTTCAAGGTTTCCCAGGGAGGGAATCCATTGAAAATGGTGGCAGCCGAACCAGAGCTAAGCTGGTAATTAAGCTTAGAAGTTTTTATGCAGGCCCCTACATTTGTACCCTAAAGTTCAAAGTAGGGATCTCAGTCTTGACATGGTGAATAGCGGTGGGATCATTTTATACCCAAAAAGCCAGTGAGATTTTTTTTCCTTCTAGCTGCTTGGAAAGCCGAGCTAGAAGTAGATAGATGCATATCTTATCTCTCCTTGCCTGAAGGCAGAGGTGTTAAGTTTTTTTTACAGGTCCTTTGTTAAGAGAAGGGTTCAATTAGCAAATGACTGGTAAAAGGTATTTACAAGCTGAATTGTTTTTTTTTCTTTTTACATCCTCCGGAGTAGCTAGTTAGAAAGTTACTGTTAACTCTGCAGCAGCCAGAGCTGAGAGCTTCCCAGTTTGTCAACTGCAAAGGGGGTGACCCAGCACAAGAAAACAGGAAAATGACTACCAAAGAAGTAGCTAACAAAATAGAACTGGCCAAACTAGAAGCAGAAGAAAATGAAAGAAAACATCAGAGACTGCTTCAATTAACAAAACTCGAGACAGAGCAGAGAGAAAGAGAAGAAAAAGCCAAAGAGGAGGCCCACAAGAGAGAGATGGAGCTGAAAGAAAAAGAGATGAAGATGAAAGAAAAAGAGATGGAGGAGAGAGAAAAAGAAAGGAAGCATGAACTGGAAGTAGCAAAGGCTAAGCAGGATGCACCAGCCAATGCTAACAACCCCCCTCCAGGTACCACTTCCCATCCCAGAAGATTCCCCACCTACAAGGCAGGCGATGATACTGAGGCCTTCTTAGAAAATTTTGAAAGGGCCTGCCTTGGATACAGCATCACTGCAGACCAGTACATGGTAGAGCTGAGGCCGCAGCTCAGTGGACCCTTAGCAGAGGTGGCGGCTGAAATGCCTAAGGAACACATGAACAGTTATGAACTTTTTAAAAACAAGGCCAGACTCAGAATGGGGCTAACACCCGAGCATGCCCGTCGGCGGTTCAGAGCCCTAAAGTGGAAACCGGATGTGTCATTTACCCGTCATGCCTACCACATTGACAAAAATTGTGATGCCTGGGTATCAGGAGCAAATGTTAAATCTCTGGAAGATCTGCTTTCCCTAGTAAAAATGGAGCAGTTTTTAGAGGGTGTTCCTGAGGAAATAGAAAGGTACATCCTAGATAGGAAGCCCAAAACTGTAACTGAGGCGGGGGAGATTGGAGCCCAATGGGTGGAGGTGGCAGAAAAGAAAAAAACTAGTAGCAGTTGGAGCGAATATCAGAAGGGGCAAGCCGAAACAAAACCTTACCACCGGGGACAACCCAAGGCCCCACCCACATCTCAAGGGAAACCCCAGACGCCTTCTCACCCCACCACACCAGTCTCCACCAACCAACATCGCCCCGGTGATACCTTAGCAGGGCGATGTTTTAAATGTAATGAACTGGGACATATAAAGGCTCACTGCCCCAAGAACCCTAACCGATTACAGTTCATTACACCCCAATCACACCAAAGATCCCCAAACCCAGATGCCTCTCTCATACCCTCGGAGCGAAGGGAAACCTTGAGAGTGGGCGGAAAGAAGGTTACCGCCTGGAGGGACACTGGGGCTCAAGTGTCAACTATCCACCAATCCCTAGTGGACCCCAAACTCATCAACCCAGAGGCTACAGTGACAATTCAACCCTTCGTGTCACAATCTGTAACCTTGCCTACAGCCACGTTGCATGTCCAGTACAAGGGCTGGTCAGGAATGTGGACTTTTGCAGTCTATGACAATTATCCCATTCCCATGCTGCTGGGGGAAGATTTGGCCAACCATGTGAAGGTAGCCAAGAGGGTGGGAATAGTCACCCGCAGCCAGGCTAAGCAAGCTTTCACCCCCATCCCTGTTCCTGAGCCGTCCACCAGGGCCCCGTCTGTGTTACCGGAGACCCAGACAAAGGTGGTGGAACTGGATCCTCTGCCAACGACTGCAACAGCCGTAGTGGATCCAATCCCAGAGACCCAGCCAAAGCCAGTCCCAGAACCGGAACTGGCAACGCAACCAGCACCAGAACCATTGCCAGCCCTGAGTCCAGCGCTTGCAAACCCGTCTACAACTCCAACGCCAGAGGGCACCAGCGAGCCTGAACTGGCAGAAGCAGCAGATAAGCCTACCCAAGAGGCTCAGCCAGAGCCTGAGATACCACATAGTGCACCAGCGGACAGCGGTTCACAGTCAATGGAAACAGCCCCAGCACCTGCATCGCTTCCAGAGGGACCAAGCCCCAGTCCACAGTCCAAGGAGGAACTGATGTCTCCAGCATCAAGGGAACAGTTCCAGGCCGAGCAGGAAGCAGATGACAGCCTTCAGAAAGCTTGGGCGGCGGCGCGGAGCACCCCACCGCCTCTCAGCTCTTCTAACCGATCCCGGTTTGTTGTAGAACAAGGACTTTTATACAAGGAGACTCTTTCTGGTGGGCACCAGGAAGACTGGCATCCTCAAAGACAGTTGGTAGTTCCCACTAAGTATCGGGTAAAGCTCTTGAGCTTAGCCCATGATCATCCCAGTGGCCATTCTGGGGTGAACAGAACCAAGGACCGGTTGGGGAAGTCCTTCCACTGGGAGGGAATGGGCAAGGACGTTGCTAATTATGTCCGGTCTTGTGAGGTGTGCCAACGAGTGGGAAAACCCCAAGACCAGGTTAAAGCCCCTCTCCAGCCACTACCCATAATTGAGGTCCCATTTCAGCGCGTAGCTGTGGATATTCTGGGTCCTTTCCCAAAGAAGACACCCAGAGGAAAGCAGTACGTACTGACTTTCATGGATTTTGCTACCCGATGGCCGGAAGCAGTACCCTTAAGCAACACCAGGGCTAAAAGTGTGTGCCAGGCATTAACAGACATTTTTGCCAGGGTAGGTTGGCCCTCCGACATCCTTACAGATTCGGGAACTAACTTCCTGGCAGGAACCATGGAAAACCTGTGGGAAGCTCATGGGGTGAATCACTTGGTTGCCACCCCTTACCACCATGAAACCAATGGCCTGGTGGAGAGGTTTAATGGAACTTTGGGGGCCATGATACGTAAATTTGTAAATGAACACTCCAATGATTGGGACCTCGTGTTGCAGCAGTTGCTTTTTGCCTACAGGGCTGTACCACATCCCAGTTTAGGGTTTTCACCATTTGAACTTGTGTATGGCCGTGAGGTTAAGGGGCCATTACAGTTGGTGAAGCAGCAATGGGAGGGGTTTACGCCTTCTCCAGGAACAAACATTCTAGACTTTGTAAGCAACCTACAAAACACCCTCCGACATTCTTTGGCCCTTGCTAAAGAAAACCTAAAGGATGCTCAGGAAGAGCAAAAGGCCTGGTATGATAAGCATTCCAGAGAACGGTCCTTCAAAGTAGGAGACCAAGTCATGGTCTTAAAGGCAATCCAGGCCCATAAAATGGAAGCATCGTGGGAAGGACCATTCACGGTCCAGGAGCGCCTAGGAGCTGTTAACTATCTCATAGCCTCCCCCACCTCCAACATAAAGCCTAAGGTATACCATGTTAATTCTCTTAAGCCCTTTTATTCCAGAGAATTAAACGTTTGCCAGTTTACTGCCCAGGAAACAGATGACGCGGAGTGGCCTGAAGGTGTCTACTACGAAGGAAAAAAGGATGGTGGCGTGGAAGAGGTGAACCTCTCCATGACCCTTGGACGTCTGCAGCGACAGCAGATCAAGGAGCTGTGCACAAGCTTTGCACCAATTTTCTCAGCCACTCCAGGATGGACCGAACGGGCATACCACTCCATTGACACAGGTAATGCTCACCCTATTAGAACCCCACCCTACCGGGAGTCACCTCATGCCAAAGCTGCTATACAAAGGGAGATCCAGGACATGCTACAGATGGGTATAATCCGCCCCTCTAAGAGTGCATGGGCATCTCCAGTGGTTCTAGTTCCCAAACCAGATGGGGAAATACGCTTTTGCGTGGACTACCGTAAGCTAAATGCTGTAACTCGTCCTGACAACTATCCAATGCCACGCACAGATGAGCTATTGGAGAAATTGGGACATGCCCAATTCATCTCTACTTTGGACTTAACCAAGGGGTACTGGCAAGTACCACTAGATGAACCCGCTAAGGAAAGGTCAGCCTTCGTCACCCAGGCAGGGATGTATGAATTCAATGTACTCCCTTTCGGGTTGCGAAATGCACCCGCCACCTTCCAAAGACTTGTAGATGGTCTCCTAGCAGGATTGGGAGAATCTGCAGTTGCCTACCTCGACGATGTGGCCATTTTTTCTGATTCATGGGCAGAGCACATGGAGCACCTGGAAAAAGTTTTCGAGCGCATCCAGCAGGCAGGGCTAACTGTTAAGGCTAAAAAGTGTCAAATAGGCCAAAACAGAGTGACTTACCTGGGGCACCAGGTGGGTCAAGGAACTATAAATCCCATACAGGCCAAAGTGGATGCTATCCAAAAGTGGCCGGTTCCAAAGTCTAAGAAACAGGTCCAATCCTTCTTAGGCTTGGCTGGATATTATAGGCGATTTGTACCCCACTACAGCCAAATCGCCGCCCCGCTGACAGACCTAACCAGAAAGAACCAGCCAAATGCAGTTCAGTGGACTGATGAGTGTCAAAAGGCCTTTAACCAGCTTAAGGCAACACTCATGTCTGACCCTGTGCTAAGGGCCCCAGACTTTGACAAACTGTTCCTAGTAACCACAGATGCGTCCGAGCGAGGCGTGGGAGCAGTTTTAATGCAGGAAGGACCGGATCAAGAATTCCATCCTGTCGTCTTTCTCAGTAAAAAACTGTCTGAGAGGGAAAGCCATTGGTCAATCAGCGAAAAGGAATGCTACGCCATTGTGTACGCGCTGGAAAAGCTACGCCCATATGTTTGGGGACGGCGTTTCCAACTACAAACAGACCATGCTGCGCTACAGTGGCTTCATACCGCCAAGGGAAATAACAAAAAACTTCTTCGGTGGAGTTTAGCTCTCCAAGATTTTGATTTTGAAATACAACACATTTCGGGAGCTTCTAACAAAGTGGCTGATGCACTCTCCCGGGAAAGTTTCCCAGAGTTAACTGGTTAACAATTGTTTTTGGAATGAAACATATTGTTAGTTTTTATATAATCAGTAGTATGTCTAAAGGTACATGTGTCTTATTAACTCTGTTTTCTCCTAGAACTCCAGGAAGAAATCACAGCCAGTGTGGAACTGAACATCCAACACTATCTGTGATTTGGGGGGCGTGTCATAACTATAAAGGGAAGGGTAATAGCTGTCCTGTGTACAGTACTATAAATCCCTCCTGGCCAGAGACTCCAAAATCCTTTTCCCTGTAAAGGGTTAAGAAGCTCAGGTAACCTGGCTGGCATCTGACCTAAAGGACCAATAAGGGGACAAGATACTTTCAAATCTTGGGGGGGGAAGGCTTTTGTTTGTGTTCTTTGTTTGGGAGTGTGTTCGTTCTCCGGGAATGAGAGGGACCAGACATCAATCCAGGTTCTCCACATCTTTCTAAACAAGCCTCTCCTATTTCAAACTTGTAAGTAAATAGCCAGGCAAGGCGTGTTAGTTTTCCTTTGTTTTCTCAACTTGTAAATAACAAAGAGTCTGGTGGCACCTTAAAGACTAACAGATTTATTTGGGCATAAGCTTTCGTGAGTAAAAACCTCACTTCTTCGGATGCATAGAGTCAAGAAGTGAGGTTTTTACTCACGAAAGCTTATGCCCAAATAAATCTGTTAGTCTTTAAGGTGCCACCAGACTCTTTGTTGTTTCTGTAGATACAGACTAACACGGCTACCCCCTGATACTTGACAACTTGTAAATGTACCTTTTACTAGAGTGTTTCTCTTGTTTGCTGTACTTTGAACCTGAGACTAGAGGGGAGTCCTCTGAGCTCTTTAAGTTTGATTACCCTGTAAGGTTGATTTCCATACTGATTTTACAGAGATGATTTTTACCTTTTTCTTTAATTAAAAACCTTCTTTTTAAGAACCTGATTGATTTTTTCCTTGTTTTAGATCCAAAGGGGTTTTGGATCTTGATTCACCAGGAGTTGGTGGGAGGAAGGAGGGGAATGGTTAATTTCCCCTTGTTTTAAATCCAAGGGGTTGGATTTGTTTTCACCAGGGATTTGGTGAAGGTTTTTCAAGGTTTCCCAGGGAGGGAATCCATTGAAAATGGTGGCAGCCGAACCAGAGCTAAGCTGGTAATTAAGCTTAGAAGTTTTTATGCAGGCCCCTACATTTGTACCCTAAAGTTCAAAGTAGGGATCTCAGTCCTGACAGGGCCCAATCCAGTAGGCATACTCAGAGGCTGCTAACCAGATTGGGTCCCATTCAAAATCTGGCTGGAGATGATGGTGCCCACCTTAAACTTTAGTCCAGTAGTTATAGCACTCACTAGAGGTGTGGGAGACCCAGGATCCAGGCCTCTTGCTCTGAGAATTTATGTATACAAAGTGGAACAGCTTCAACAGGAGAGAGTGAGGAAATTCTACATCAGAATATCCCAATAGTTCAGTGATTAGAGCACTTGCCTGACAGTGGTAGGAGAAAGCTGATCGAATCCTTTCTCCCCCCACCCCTGCCTTTGGGAGGAATTTAACCTGAGTGTCTCACATGCCAGGTGAGTGCTCTAACTCCTACATTAAAAGTTAAGAGATGGGAAGTGGCACCACCTTTTCTGGTCACTTTATGTGAAGTGAGGCAAGTGCCTAACTCATTCTCTCAATAAATAGCTTAGGGTTAGGCACCTAAGCCACCTTCTGATGCCAGGAGAGGGGTTCCTGGTTGAGCACTGCAAGCAGAGATAGGCATCTCCCTAAAGCCCAGACTTAGGCACCTACCTATGTGAAATGGGTGGGCTTAAGACGCCCCGTGTCATCTGCATCTCCTATTGTCTAACTCAAGAGGCTCCCTGCCTAGCAAGATGGCTTTTATGGACTGCATTCTTAGTACCTCTCTCAGCATTCTTTGTATAGGAGTCTCACTCTGGCTTTGTGGATTCCATTGTTCCTATGATTTTTTTTTAAAAAGGTGCCTAAAAGTTAGGTGTTGAGCATTGTTAATGCCTAAGTAGTTCCTTTGTAGAACCAGACCATACTATCTGATCTGAAACCCACTGAAGTGGATGGAAAGGCAAGCAACTTAAAAGGCAATAAGAGGTTCTTGAAATACATTAGGAGCAAGAAAAAAAAGAAGGGAAGTGTAGGTTCTAGTTAGTGGGGAAGGAGCGCTAATAACTCATGACATCAAGAATGCCTATTTTGTTTCAGTTTCTCTATAAAGGTTTGTGACCAGATACTTAGCACAATTAATATTGACAACCAAGGGGAAGGCATGCATGCCAACATAGTTAAAGAACAGGTTAAAGAATATTTAGATAAGTTCAATGTATTCAAGTTGGCAAGGCCTGATGCAATTCATCCTAGGGTACTTAAGGAACTAGCTGAAGCAATCTCAAAGTCATTATCAATTATCTGTGAGAACTCCTGAAGGACGGGAGAGGTCCCAGAAGACTAAAGAAGGGTAAACATAGCATATGTCTTTTTAAAAGGAGGACCCAGGAAATTATAGACCAGTCAGCCTAACTTGAATACTGGAAAGATATTGGAGCAAATTATTAAACAATCACTTTGTAAGCACCTGGAGGACAATAGAGTTATAAGGAAAGGAACAAATCATGCCAAAACAACTTAATTTCCTTCTTTGGTAGAATTACTGACCTAGTGGATAGAGATGAAGCAGTAGACATGATGTACTTTGAGTTTAATAAGGCTTTTGACACAGTTCTGCATGAGATTCTCATAAGCAAACAAGGGAAATGGGGTCTAGATGAAATTCCTGTAAGGTGAGTGCACAAATAATTACTCAAGTAATTATCAATGCTTTTCTGTCAAGTTGGGAGGACATATCTAATGGGGTCCTGCCAGGGTCAGTCCTGGGTACAGTACTAGTCAATATTTGTATTAATGACTTGGATAATGGAGTAGAGAGTATGCTTATAAAAATTATAGATGAACACCAAGCTGGGAGGAGTTGCAAAAACTTTGGAGGACAGGTTTAAAATTCAAAATGTCCTTGACAAATTGGAGAATTGGTCTGAATTCAACAAGATTAAATTAAATAACGACAAATGCAAAGTACTTTGATTAGGAGTAGTCAATGTGATGCAGTTGTAAAAAAGGCTAATATGATTCTGGGCATCAACAGGGGTATTGTATGTAAGACACAGGATGTAATTGTCCTGCTGGTAATGCCCCAGCTGGAATACTGTGTCCAATTCTGGGTACCACAATTTAGGAAGGATGTGGACAAATTGGAAAGAGTCCAGAGGAGAGCAGCAGAAAATAACAGGTTTAGAAAATTTGACCTATGAGGAGAGATTAAAGATGCCCAGTTTTTTTCAGTCTTGAGAAAACAAGACTAAAGGGCAACCTGATAAATCTTTCAGTATGTTAAGGGCTGATATAAATAGAGCACTGCGTGGATACAAAACTTGTATCTGCATCCAATGGTCTGCAGATATAAAGCAGATATCCGCAGATTTTTAGGGCTCTCAATATAAATTTGGAACCGCATCCATCCGCAGTCCACAAACATGGTCCGTGGATATCCACATCTGAGGCTATAAAGCGGATATCTGCAGATTTGCAAGGCTCTAGTTATAAAGAGGATGGTGATCAATTGTACTCTGTCCACTGAAGATAGGACAAGAGGTAATGGGTTTAATCTGCAGCAAGGGACATTTAGGCTAGATATTAGGAAAATATCTAACTAGAAGGGTAGTTAAGCTCTGGAATAAGCTTCCAAGGGAAATCGTAGAGACCCCATTATTGGAAACTTTTAAAAACAAGTTAGACAAACACCTGTCAGGAATGGTTTGTGTTTAATTGGTCCTGCCACAGCTCAGGGGGTTGGACTCGATAACTTCTCGAGGTCTCTGCCAGCCCTACATTTCTATGAGCCCTTCTCTCCTAAAACCGATTCATTCCCACCCTCTCATTAAAAAACAAACAAACAAACTGTTCTGTTGAGAGTTAATGAGCAATGCATGGGGAGTAGGAGGCAGAATTGAGATTAACTACTGCTTGGTGCAGAGGACTGTTTCTAGCACTGAAATTTACTTGTGCCCATATATAGCCTATGTTTACATCTGCACTGGAGCTCAGCAGCCTTCAAATCCTGCTTTGACCAGACGAAGAGTTGCAGCATCTAGGTCTAAGTACTCAGGCACAGGGTAGAGCAGTTGGTTAGCCAGCTGCAAGCTGAGAAAGATAACCTACCAAGTAGAGCCAGGGTCATAAAATGGTAATATGTGCTCGAGAAGGTAAAGGAATAAAGATGACCTGACTCGGAGATGAATCTGTACTCCAATTATTTTCAGTAATACCTAGCGCTTATCACTGATTTCAAAGCTCTTTACAAAGGAGTTCAGTATCATTATCCACACTTTACAGATTGGGGAAACTGATTACACTAATAGTGTTAATATTGACTCCTCTCTGAATTAGGTCTCTCTATACATTTAGGCTCTGCACTTGTAAGTTTGAGATTTTATGGGCTAAATTCTATTGATCAAATGCTTTCCTATTTACTATCTGAGAGCTTTATTTTGGTTCAGGCTGGCCTACCTTGAATCTGGAGCAGTGTGTCTTTGAAAAAGCAATTTTACCAAAGGGCTGGTAGTTACAATGGAGTTACGCCTAGGTAACTGGAGCAGAATTAATGTATATCTGTACTGCAATCACACGATGTGGTTAGTCTTGGGTAAATACCCAGGGTTGTAGGTAGGTTTATAAGACCCAAACTGAAGCCCATGCTGTTACAGCTTCACAGCTTTGGTAACTAAGCTCAGGTACATCTATTTGAGCTGCAGTCACATCCAATACTAGCAGTATAGATTATCCTCTCTCACTTTGAGATTCTGAATATTCTGGGAAGGGGGAAAAAGAAGCAAAGCTATCTGTGTAGTTGTTTGAGTTGATCATATTGTGTCATGTTGTGAATATAAAGGGCTATGTGAACATTTAGCACACCATCTAAATTCCAGAGGGTTTCCTTGTTTTGACAATTATGGAAAAAATTGAAATTCTCCTCTTCTTTGCTTTTATATTTCATGTCAAGTATCTTTAATCAAAAAAATTCTTTTTAACCCCCCAAAAACCCTCCCTGTGAGAACTATTATCATGCTTCATTTTACTTAACGTGCAAAATGGAATTGCTCCCTCTGGATGGTTTTTCTCTTGACTCCTTTCTCCCTCCTCTTGGCCTTGATGATCTCTAGTGAAAGTGTTATCAAGGGCATAGCCTACCATGGGAGAATCCTCTCATTGTTGAGCTAGTATACTGGTTCCTATGCCATCCTTCTCCACATTGCCAATGTAGGATGGATGGACAGAACTGCCTTGGGTCCTTGCATTCTTCAGCTGCCTTAAATTACCCTTGGGGCTATAGCATCTGATGAAATTTAAATTCCTTGGATGACTAATCAAAGTGCTCAGCTGACCCAGAATCAGGGGAGCACAAAGATGACGTAAAGCCTCTTCAGTTGCAGATGAAGACAAGGGTCATTAGAACCATCAGAGTATGACTACATCACAGTAATCAATTCTTTGACCATATCTTGAAACTGGATTGCATGCTGGATTTGGAATCCAGAGATCTTTCTATACATTTTAATTAGAGTGAAATGCTAAATCCAAAATTGGCTAAAACAACTGGCAGTTATAGGCCCAATGGTGATCCATATCATGTGTCCCCATGTCTGCATAGGGAATTACAAGTTTATAACATACCACATAAACTATTAAGGGGGCCTATCATAGGATGTGAGGAGAGCAGCCTCTGCAGGACTACTACTCCCCCTCCTGTACAGGTGAGAAGGGACAGGAAGTAGGTGGAGCTTTGGTTTCCCACTCTGCAGTAGCTCTCACAACTGCGATGGCACAAGGAGGGATGTAATCTGCACCAGGTATAGGGCTGGCACAATTTACCCCCCTTGCTCTCCAATTCCCCCTGGAATAAGGAGGGAACCTGGAATTAATCAGTGGCCCAGGGAAAACATATGAATGATACTATAGCCTAGTGGTTAGGGCCCATACCTAGGATGGGGAGACCATAGTAAAGTCCCTGCTCCAACTGCTCTTTAATGATTTATAAATAGCGGAACATCTAAAGCAGGAGAAAATGAGAGCTACCTGTCCTAGAATATCCCAGTGGATAGAGCACCCTCCTAAGAGGTAGGAGACCCAAATTCAAATCCTTTTTCTCAGTCAAGAGAAGGGAGAGTTGAACCTGGGTCTCCCACATCTCAGGTGAGTGCCCTAACAACTCACTCAAAAATCATAAGCTAGGCCTCTCCTTAGCAGGTTGTTTTTCAGGTGCAGCTAAGTTCCAACCTCCCATCCCAAAAAGTTGTCCAAAACTATGCATCAAACTCATGTAAATTTGCAAATAGTTTCGGGTTGACCAAAGCTGCATTTTGTTAGAAGAAAATAAATTATTTCTTAAAAAAAAAAAAAAAAAAATTCACCGCTCTGGTACTTAGGGCTTGTTAGCAACACCATAATTTAGCTCTTTATAAGCAAACTCTCCTTGCCTCACCCAAGTCTTTTAAACAGCCACAGATTCTTACCCTGAATAACCATCCATAATAGCTTTTAAAGCACTGTACAAATATTAGCTAATTAACTGTGAAATTCCTTTGTCGGAGATTTCAGTTTTTCGATGTAAAAAAATCCATTCTCTTGCACAAGTGCCACAGCAATCTCTGCCAAAGTAGCTGCTTTAGTAGAGCTTTATTATTCATTTGTATCTAACCTATTGCAATGTTGCCATGACCCATTTGAAGCGCTGCTGTATTCCAACTTGCAGGAGCCTATATTTCACTGGCGAGGTGGAATGATTCCTATATGTATGCAATTTATAGAGTGCTTTGGGATGCTTCTGGATGAAAGACACTGAATAAATCGAATTTGTCTTCTTAATACAAAGGCTCCAGTTAAACTTCCATTTTAAACTCTAAGTAGAAGCTGCTATTACTTTCTACTACTGGAAACATTTATCAAATAAACTTTTCCTTCTCTTGTGCAATTCTCACCGCTGCTTTGTAGGTTTACAGCACTTGGGAGAATCCCTTCTGAGTTTTTTTCAGTCTGATAGCCAATCATTGGAGAAAAATCAACAACAGCTTTGTAATGCAGTAGCCTAAAGCTGTTTGGCCTTTTTTTGTTTTTAGTACTTGCCCTCGCACACCCCTTATAAACCCATAAATAAAGGGAAAACAATACAGCTAGAAATTGTGAACCAATCCTGACCTTCAATCTACTTAAGTCACTTAATCAACAAATTGTATTATTTCTTCCTCATGTGCAGTTGGACTGCAAACATCATCTGACTGTGCAGAAGTTGTTTCTCTTATTTACTGAGGTCAATAGCTCAGCTGCACAAGTGTGTTTCGGGTGAGGCGAGGGAGGAGGAGTGGCAGAGAGTGGAGGATAAAGATTCTTTTCCCTTTGCCCAGGTGTGACTCGTAACACCTGGTTGTGGGACAGTGTAGGAGCTATGCATCCAATGTTCCACACTACAGCACAAGTAGGTGAGAAAGGATGGGAAATAGGTGAAAATGTTGTTCACCATTCTTACACGCTGACCAGTGAAGTTAGGTGGGTACATGAGGAGGGGTGGAGAGAGCAAACTACATCTCAAAAGAGTGTGATACAAATCACTCCCCTTTTGGCACAACAGGAAAATTGCAGGAGGAATGGTACCTCTGAGTCACAGTGGCTCCAAGTGCTCCCCTTAAAGTGCCTTCACATCATCCCATCCTGAGGGTTATGTGCAGAAAGGCACAAACTATGCTTTAAATTCCAACAGTTGTCTTTATCTGCCTTTCAAAGAGTTTTACACATCCATGATCCTCTGAACAATTCCTGGCCTCCCCATGAGTTTGGGTACTGTACACCACATAATAGTAACCACGATCTTGGTTAACAATGATCAAGTTGCTACCATGATTCCATCACTAAAGAGATGCTTGGGTTTTTTGGATGTGCATATATTCTTTGTTATATGTTGACTCATCTTCTAGATTTACGATGAACATTTTTGATTTGTATATTTGTATGCTTTTGATTTGTATATTTCCATTGCATTAATAAAATGCTGAAAATTCATGTTTGCAATAACAGTACTGACTGGGTACTGCACAGTACTTGTAATGTATGGTGTTTAACTGCATCCGATGCAAATTTAGTGTGCATGGAATTTTATTAGACTTGGCTCATGAGCAAGTTTTCTATAGAGCCTGTCTTGCTTTGCAAACTTCACAAACTGGTTTGTGTCATTTAAAACTGAACCATGTGTGACTCAAATCTGAACCTTGTTTCTCCAAATCTTGCAAAGATGAGTGTGTGTGGCTCCATTTTGGCTCCTCACCACTGGAGAATTGTTTGGGGGCTGGCTGATTGTAAAGGAATAAATCTGAAATATCCAATTACATAGGATTGTATCAAAGATAGGCAAAACCTTGACATTTTGTGTGTGTGTGTGCGTTGTCTGCCAGGTTTGTTTTGCAAACTGAAAATAGAATGATTCATGTTCATGATCTAGTCATCCAACCTACCTCAATTCAAGGGAGGGTAAACTCAGATAAATGGTGGTTGATTGCAAAAATATGTCCCCAACGTAGTACAAATATTTCATTTGAAAATATGATTGAACCAAAACTTTGATTCTGGACATCTCTGAACTTCATAGGTGCTTGAAACCTGAATGCAAGGCCATTAGCAAATTTTAGGTCTTTCTTTATTAAATGGGATAAATCAAAACCTCACATCCAGACATCCCCAAACTTCTGGATGTTCAGAATGCAGATTCAGATCTAAAGTCATCCCTTTCTGGGTTACTAGAAGCTGTTAGTTAATACTGTTATGTGAAGTATGGGTTGTTAAAATTCCATTGAGATTAATAGGTGTGGCAGCAGAAACAGAAGTAGCCCCAGAGCCTGGTGAGTGTTTGGCTCCCTGTTTACTGTTAATATAGCAATGTGCTTAAACAGAGTGGTATAATGCTTTTTTTAAAAAAAAAGTGGGTAACTCCATATTCCCCCCAATAAGTCTTCCCACATTTACCCTTCAATATGCTACTGTTTGAATAGGTTAATAGTTAGAAAACTATTGGGTGGATAGCAAGGGGTTCAAATTGTGAACTCGGAGTTAAGCAAATTCAGCTCCTATTTCTGCTCCTCTTCCCTGTTTCCCTCTGCACTGCCTGAAGTATGAGAAGATGGCCATTGCCCAAAGTGGGGGAAAGGGTGGGGGTGGAAGTCTCCGGTTGCATCCTGCCTTACATTTCCTGTTGACAGCTCCCTTATAATTTTTTATAGACCTGTCTGGGTGTCAGGTTTTCCCCATTCCCAGGCTGTGTTGCAGCGTTGATTCCCCTCCCACTGTTGCTTCCTAGATTCAATGACTGTCTAGGACCTTTGTAGCATTATAGGTGTGTTAGTCCCAAGATATTAGAGAGACCAGATGGGTGAGGTAATATCTTTTACTGGACCAACTTCTGTTAGTGAAAGAGACAAGATCTGAGCTACACAGAGCTCTTCTTCAGATCTGGGAAAGGTAAATACAAGTTGGAACAGATATAGTTAATGTATATTCTAAGAGACCATTTAAGGTTAACACCTTTGCAGTCACAGGACCTCCCCCCCACAAAAAAAAGTGTGGTTAGCGGGTTAGAGATTGCTGTAATAAACCATACATCCAGTGGTGGTGTGGCAAGGAGATTATCCATCATAAATCAGTTGACCATGCGCTTCTAATGCAGTTCTTGGATGCACAGGTAGGGGAATCTCAAGTAGCTATAGAGGTGTCATTTTATCTGGGATGTTTTTTTTTGGAGGGAGGTGCACTGGTGAGACTGCTGCTAGAATACTGTGTCCAGTTCTGATATCCACAATTCACAAAGGATGTTGATAAATTGGAGAGGGTTCAGAGAAGAGCCACAAGAATGATTCAAGAATTAGAAAATACACCTTATAGCGATTGAGATCCTTGATTCTATCTATTGAGTTTAACAAAGAAGTGGTTAAGAAGAGAGACTTGATTACAGTCCATAAGTATCTACATGGGGAATTTACAGTGATCAAGTTTATTATTCAGTATGTGTCATTAGAGATTTTTTCCAACTAATTTTCCTATAAACTATTTGATTGTAAAGTGTAAATATCACCAGGTGCAATGGGGCTCTGACCCTGACAAGACCTCTGGGTAATTCTGTAATATAAACAATATATAGCAAGTTTTAAAAATTCTCCATCTTCTGGGCCATAAGGCTTGTTAATTCAACACAGCTGTAGAAATTTAAATAACTGGCATGTGGGGACAGGCTGAAATTTAGCCTTTTCAGGCAGATTATATTTATTTATTTAGCACTGACATACTGTCATCAACAGATGTAGGCACTTCTATTTTTGAAATGTTTCACTTATCACTTGTTGAGTGTTTTAAACTGGATGTTATGGTGGTTTTTTTTAATTTTTATTTTTTCCCACAAAGACAGATTGTCCTTTGTGAAATACTTTATATATTCAGACAAACACAATTTCTCTCCATGAAATGTATATGTCTGATTAAAAACTTTACCTTTTACTTGAACTACAGATTCAATGACAGCTGTAGATTAACCATTTACAGGTGTGGTTTTTTTTTTACATCCTTCGCTCTGCTTCATTCTAAGAAGCATTTAGTACTAGATCAGATCAATTAATAAGGCACTGCTGAGCTAGTAACCTCAGAGACCTCTGCTTTCATATCAGCATAGTGATCTCACAAAATCTGTGCTTTAGCATCTTTCCAGTAATAGTCCCAGAGCCTGTATCTCTCAGGAGCCTATCCTTGATATAAGACCAGAAGGGAAACGCTGCTGTTAATAGGCTGAAGAGAGAATTGTGCCTCAGCAACAGTCAAACAAGCTCAAGCTAGTCATGCTGAAATTAGTCCAGTCAGATCAATGGTAATGGATCATGGCTTCACAGGGGCCTATGCCTTGACATCAGCCCAGCAAGCTCTGTTCAGTGACCGCACACAGCTTGTTTCTTGGCATCAGCATGTAAGAAGTCCTGAGCCAATAATTTCAGGGAGTTTGTTTGCTACTATGTTAGTCGTGACTACACAGAGACCAAATGGTTCTGATGGTCACCATATTCAGCTATTGTTTTTTTAATTCTGTTTTCTTCCCAATGATTGAATTCCCTATTGGCACAGCCAGTCTATCACTCATGTCCGTATCCCTGTCTCCTGGAGTGACTTTCTCAATGTGAGAATAGTTAGCCTCCTCTGTTTCTCAAAAGGTGAGTTTCAGCTAAAGTAGTTTGTCCCTCCATTCCACCAGATCCCCCTCTCTTTCCGAAAGTTTGGCTTTTTTAAACAGGAAGACTGATACTTCCAATTCCAAGTTACGTCAACAATGGTTATGCTACGCCTATTAACAAAGGTCTCCCCTCATCTGCCAAAATGCTGTATTGGGCTCCACGAGCCCTCAACTGCTACCACCAGGTGCATATACATGTCAATTTGCCTCAAGTCATATATAGCAAATAGTACATGCTACATTCTGCAGTATATGCTGTATCTTCTACTCTAATCTGCTGTTAGTCCTTTGACTTCATAATTAAAATTGAAGATTTTATTCTATGTATTGTGCTAAACACAGCAGGTGGAAAATATCCAACTTTTTAACATTTTAAACAAAAAGGGGCTGATTAAAGTGTGTCTTTTGTTTGTTTGTTTGTTTTTGAAGCAGGACTGTTTTACTCATTCTAGTGCTGGACTTCTTTTATCTATCTGATAGATGCCAAGACCATTTTTACTTGTATTTATGCAGTTTAATAGATTTTATTTGATCCCCTAATAATTAACTAACTGCCTAATTAAGTACTCATAATTACTGATGTAACAGCTAAAAAGCTGGAACCATGAGAGAGTTTGTGGGAAACATATCTGAAACTCCCTTAGTAATGGAAGGAAAAAAAATGCATTAACACAATATAGGAATAAATATGAAATTTAAAGTATTATATTTCCCTATTCATGATCCTTATTGACTCTAAAACAAGGCCAGGGGGAACAATTCCCTAGAAACATAAACCTAATTTCAGAGATAAACGTTGATGTAAAAGAGACACTCTCCCCCCCACCCAGATTTATGATCTTCCTATACAAAAGTGTAAATCTACAACAGGGCTGGGGAAATACACAAACAGTTGATAATAAAAAATGATTTTTTTCCACCGGATTCAAGGACAACCCTTCTGGATATAATGATGCACCTACTTCTGCTCTCAGCCATTTTTTTGCATCTTGTTTTTCTTGTGCAATTTTATGAATCATAAGGTCAATGAAATCAGAAAAGCTCCTGACAATACACAAATTTTCAGAATATGCAGACATATTGGTTTGTGATATTGTTAGGGTTGCCAACTTTCTAATCACACAAAACCAAACACCCCTTCCCCTTCTTCAAGCCCCCCTGCTCACTCCATCACTCGCTCACTTTCACTGGGCTGGGGTGCAAGAGAGGGCTCCGGGCAGGGGCCAAGGGGTTCAGAGAGTGGAAAGGGACTCCAGACTGGGGTAGAAGGCTGGGATGCAGGCTCTGGCTGGGGGTGTGGGAGGGGGCTTTTAAGAAGCACACGGGATCTTTTTCAGGGGAAAAGGTAATACGCTGCATTTATTGAAGATACAACAATTAGCATATGCATTCAATCTCTCTCTCTCTCTCACACACACACACACACACACACACACACACACAGTCCCACCAGTTGATGTTATAGTTACCAGTCTAGGGTCCGGATCAATCTAGTGACCAGCTAGGTTGATCACAGGTAGGTAGGAGCCAGGTTCTGTCGGTCAGAATGCTCAGGGGAAGTCTTGGCAGGACGAACCCAAAGTTTCATGGCAAGACACTCTGTTTATGTAGTGATTTTCCTTCATTGGGACCAATGAGTTTTGTACTGTCATGCTTGACAAGTGCTTGTTTTCTTAAATGATCCTTCTCGTCCTTTATCTTGTTCTTTCATCAAGGCTCTCAAGGAGTTATCCCATGCTGGTTTTGATCACACTTATCTTTTCCCCATTGATAGGTGCCTGTCTCATCTTTAGAGTCGTCAATCTGCCCTCCTCTGACATTTCGGTAGGGGCGTGTTGCAGCCTCCTGGCACTCTTGCATCTGTCTTCGGTTCATCCCTAGAACATCTGGTCTTATCTCTTAACACACACATTCCTCATTCACACACAAAACAGAACTGATTTACACAGAACATTTTGAACAGGAACATCAAGTTGCAATGCAAAAGAAAAACAATTATATTATTTTACTTATTTTAAAATGGTAACCTTCAACACAGTGGTGACCCTAAAAGGTCTGTTACTGCCTTGAAATTAGCCCAGACACAGATTCTGTCTGATTCATCTCTAACAATGGCACATTCCTTTCTTCTATTCAAAAAGGGTGGCTGGCAGGATATGATCAAATCATACATTAATTATTATCTTATTATTCTTTATCCTTCTTTCTAAATTATACAAAACACAAACATAAAATCCTACTACTATAACTGGACCGACCAGGGTCTCTTTTCAACTAGGCATTCCGGTTGAAAACCAGATGCCTGGCAACCCTATATCTAGTAGGTAGAATCCTAAAGAACCATCCTTCAAAGCCAGTGGAGAATTTATTTTCTGTTCCCAAGTTTATGATGTACAAAGAGGGCCAAATAGGTCTTGTATCTCCTAGAACACACTATGGTATCTGGAAAACAAGTGAAATCAGCACAGTAAGCAAGAGACAAAGCTAAACAGTGTGGACAGGATTTATTGTTTTTAGCACTTTCACCTCCAGTGACTGAAACAATTTAGAGAAAATATCTTTGTTAAAGACAACACCCTCACTCCATCATTGGAGCAAGAGAGAGAGAGAGAAAGAGATCACATTCAGTATCATTAACAGGTGTGCTGTGAGCAAGACACGAGAAGTCATTCTTCCACTCTACTCTGCGCTGGTTAGGCCTCAACTGGAGTATTGTGTCCAGTTCTGGGCACTGCATTTCAAGAAAGATGTGGAGAAATTAGAGAGGGTCCAGAGACGAGCAACAAGAATGATTAAAGGTCTTGAGAACATGACCTATGAAGGAAGGCTGAAAGAATTGGGTTTGTTTAGTTTGGAAAAGAGAAGACTGAGATGGGACATGATAGCAGTTTTCAGGTATCTAAAAGGATGTTATAAGGAGGAGGGAGAAAACTTGTTCACCTTAGCCTCTAAGGATAAAACGAGAAGAAATGGGCATAAACTGCAGCAAGGGAAGTTTAGGTTGGACATTAGGAAAAAGTTCCTAACTATCAGGGTGGTGAAACACTGGAATAAATTGCCTAGGGAGGTTATGGAATCTCCATCTCTGGAGATATTTAAGAGTAGGTTAGATAAATGTCTATCAGGGATGGTCTAGACAGTATTTGGTCCTGCCATGAGGGCAGGGGACTGGACTCGATGATCTCTCGAGGTCCCTTCCAGTCCTAGAATCTATGAAAATTTAAGTCCTGAAGAGATCCAGGAGCCAAACCAAGATGACCAGACTGGACATTCCTTATATTTCTAACAAAATAACTAACTGGATCAAATATCCTTTAAAAAAACCAACAAACCTTTCAGGCTCCCTTTATACATCATACAGAAGTAAAAAAGCTACAAAGCTAAGTTTTTAAAAACTCTTTTTTGAAGGTCATTTTTAAGGAAAGCATGAGGAACGCTAAGACTGGTGCCTATATCTGAGGACTATTATTTTTATCCACAAGATTATGTAGAGTGATCAGACTTCTTTGGGGCAGTAGAGAGTGCAGCTGAAAGAAGTTGATGTTGAATGTATCATGCTCAAGAACAGATTGCAAAACATATACTACCATCAAATAGAGCATTTCCCTCTACTCTGCCTTTAAAGAATCCTAAAGTAGAATTCTTTATCTCCAGTTGTGCTTCATGTTCCATGGTGTTGTATAATTAGTTGCTCAAACCTGGATTTTTTTTTTCCTATTTAGGAATTTATGAACTCTTTGATCATCTAACACTCACATTTATCTCTTGGAAAAATACATGGTATTTTACATATTTGTTCACTGGGCTGCTTCCAGAAATGAATCACCAAGGCTCTTGCTCATGAATCTTCAACACACATTTAAATGTGCTATAGATTTTCATCCCCTGGACACCATTCTTCTAATGAGAGGAGAATCCTAGCTCTGATGTTCTGTAATCAGCCTTGTCAGAAATAGTGTGGTTTTGTTTATTTCTTTAAAATATTACTTCAGTAAAAATTAAAACCTCTATTTATATGCAACAGTGATGCTGGCTGCATATTGTAATTAAAATTACCTAGAGGACTAGTGAGCATTCACAATAGAATCATCCACACAGACTAATGATTTCTTTAAAATACCCTCTCTAATTATGGTGTGACAAAGGAGAACTTGTAAAATACATCTATTTCCCAATTTCAGTAATACGATAGGGGTCGGTGGTTTACAGTTTACACACCTTCACTTGGCAGGAGTCAGAATCCACTGATTCCAATGGCTATGCTTACATCCACCTCCAAAAATCACCAAAACCTCTAATTTTGAGGCCTGTCACAGTCTGTACACGTCCTACCTCATCTCTCCATATGCTACCGAGATGTTGACTCCCACCTTTGCTCTACCACTAATGTTAATCTTCACCACCGACTTATTAAATTTTTAAACATCTTTGTACTTTCTCCTGTTCTGCTTTTCATGCATCGGAGGAGCTCTCTGTAAAAATCTTATCTCACTTTAGAGCCCTCCTTAAAACTCTCCTTTGCCATGATGTCTACAAAAACTTGACATTGGTTAAGCAGCTGGTGTGCTGACACCATTGCCTATCATCATTACTGTCTCTTTGTGTTCCCTCCCTCCCCTTCATTTGTTTCCATTTCTCGTATTATACTTATGATCTAAGTCCTTCGACTCTGAGAGTAAAAAAAAAAAAGTCTGTTTGTGCATTATGCAATCACAATGGTGTCCTGGGCCATGAATGAGGCTCTCAGACACTGAACACATTACAAACAATAATATTAGATATGTTAGGGTTTGTCTTCACTACTGGGGTAAGTCGACCTAAATTATGCTTCACCTACTCTGTGAATAACACAGCTGGAGTTGATGTAGCTTAAGGTCAACGTACCCTAGTGTCTTCATTGCATTGCATCGACCAAAGATGCTCCCTGGTTGACTTACCTTACTCTTCCCAGGGAACTGGAGTATGAGTGTTAACCAGAGAGTGATCTGCCATCGATTTAGTGAGTCTAAATTAACACCCACTGCATCAATTGGAGCGGCGTCAATCTCCCCGGTAATGAAAACAAGCCTTGGTGTCTTTTCTAAAGTAGATAGAACATATACAATATGGTTATATTTGTGTGAATGCACATAATTATATCAATACCTAAGGTATGCTAGGCACATCCAAACAGAAGAAAAACAAAGAAGAAATGGTTCCTGCTTAACAATCAAAATTAGATATGGCATAATGACGAGTTGAGACAGTTGAATGGGATGGTGAAGGCAAAGTAGTATTAGCATCAAAAAGATTCCATAGTTACACAGTAAAGGCTCATGTATAGTAGAATGGAGTGACTGTTTTCATAGCTGGCTAATTACATGTAGTTGTGGCAGAGTTGTTGGCCATGCCTATATAATATATTAATTTGTTGAAACGAATGTTAATTGCAAAGGAAAATTAAAGTTCATCTTTATTGAAGCCTTAATGACAGTCTTTCTACTCATAACGAGCAGAGCAAAATATCTGTAGTGAAGTTGAAATTTATTCTGTTCCCTATATGATGTTTTCGGGATCCCTCAGACCCAGTAAGGGGTTCTGTCACGTCTGCCCTGTAACCTGGGGATGCCTTTATGCTGTGCAGCTTTGCTTCAGATCCCTAACACCAGTAGCCAACCCCCAACCACAAGGTTTCACTCTTGCTTCCACCAGCCTAGTTATTCCTTGCAGGGTAACACCAATAGCCTTTCCACTCCAGAGACCCCCAAATCCATCCTCTCTGCATTCTTAAGTATGAGACACTTCAACTGTTCCCCTCTGATTCATCATGCTTAAAGGTGTGAAACAAGTCCCGTTGTTATCAGTTCACTTTGGCCACTACAAAGTTTGCACACCAGAAGACTTATTGGCTAAAAATAAACAGTTTATTTTATAGAAGAAACATAGCTTTGAAGGTAAGAGTAAGAGAGAGCAATCCTATTCAAGTTATACAGAAAATAAACAGGATGGTAACTTCAGGCTTCACACTTACACATTAGGTAAAGTCCCTTTTCTAGTACAAATGACCTATTCCTTTGAATAATTTCCCAGCGTACCCTGAGACATAAGGAGGATCCAGCTTTTCATAAACAGCACCCACCAAGTGACTTTCCCTCAATTTTTGGATGAAGACCTCAGTTTCAAGCTTCATTTTCAAAAGGGCTTTTTCTTTCTCCACCCCCCACTCTTCTTGATATGGTGACTCATGGTTATTCAGGGTCAGAAACATCTACTGGGATGTTGCAATGTCTTCCTATTAACCCTAATGGCCCATCATTTGTCTTTTCCTGGGTTGTACAACCTTAGGTGTTTGAAACTAATCTCATCTGACTGGGGAGGCAGCTCCTCCCTGCCTGACTGCACAATATATTATGAGCACAGATTTCTATATACATGCATTACATAAATTCATAGCCACATTCTGTGTACATCTCATGGCAACCATTAAGTTTAGAACATTACAAGCTTTCATAAGAGACCTTATCAAATATACTTTATAGCACAATATTGTACACAATCAGTTGACTCAGCTGCTTATTCTTTGGGGTTCGATCCCCCTGTTCTCCATTAAGGGTTTCTGGATCTGATTGTCACAACCTACTTCACTCTGATTTGATGGAAATGCAATGTTTCTATAAAATATTTCAAATCAATAAAACTTTAATAAATATAAGGATTACATTTTTTCTCACTACCTAGAGGTCAATGAAAGTTTAAATACAACTTCTCAGTTTAAATCTGGGATGATTGGGTTCTTTCATATGATTCAAACCACACAGTATATCTTCAGGTGTTCTTATGTACTACCCATTGCTCAGAAATCAGTGGAAATCATTTTTATTTAAGTCCATGTGGGATGGGTGAGAAAAGGATATAACTACCCCAGAAAGAAACCTGTAAAACTAACAGACCTTCCATCTACCAATCCTAGCTGTTCCCTGAAGAAAGCAACTTGAGATAGGGAATCAAGGGAGGTCTCCATTGGAGGGTTTGCTACAGCTCCTGTTGGGGAAGGTAAGTTATGTGAAAGCCATTGGGCTTATCAGGAGATCTCCATATTTTTGGATAGATCAGTACGCATCCATACTTAAACTCCAAGAGTGTGAATGTAAATCTGAACTGAATTCTGAATTTTCTTAGCACTGGTTTTATCTGCCTTTTTCTGATACTAAAACTGACTTACTGCCTTTTTTTTTTAAAATGAACTTTGCAATTTTGAGGCTGGCTCACTGAGTAGTTGTGTATATACACGAGGAGGCTGATTTACTGAGTGCATATTACATACAATTTCCCAATATTCATGCTAGAGTGTACATGCTTTAAAAACATTAAGTATTTCTCTGCTTCTAAAAACAAGGACAATAATCCTATTTTCTTCTTTATTTTATTTCAGTTCAAATATCTGTCAAGCAAACGATATATGGAAAGCGTAAAACACTCAGGCCATGAAGCCAAAAACAAATGCCAAACCACCTCACTTCATTTCATCTGTAGTGTTAATGCAGCTCAAGAATTTGTCTTTTGTTGCATGTTGGTGGGTTTGTCCCCATTTTTCTGTTTGATTCCTGTTGCTTTAACTACATACTACACAAACTTGCTGAATTCTGAGACCTCTGTGGGGGCCAGGTGTTGAAGTCTTGCTTACATATGTTATTCAATTACAATTTATTGGTTAATCTATTTGCTGTGTCCAGGCTGTATAAGTCACATTCAGTAGGACCAACTCTCCCTCTACTATTATGTCAAGAAAAGTCCAGTGACCATAAACAATTACCTATGATGGTTAATGGACTTATTTGCCTTAGTAAAGCCAAAGAATGGAGAATGTGTGCAACACTATTAGTATTAGCTTCAAGTCTGAAAATATTTCATTCAGATTTCACAAAAGACTTACCCTAAATGAACACCTTGATTTTTACCAATGGCTAGATGCTCAGGTGAGAGCCACTTCAGAAATGCTGAGAGATAAAGTTTGGATAAACTGGTGCATTTCATATTATGAGCAGCTGGGTGAGCCCTGAACACCATCCCCAAGTGATTAATCTTTAAATGGCGTTGAAAAGAGAAGGGGTGCTTAAATAAATCAAAAGGTGATTTTAATGAATTGGGAGCTTTTGGGTACTAAATGTGTCTGCCTCTGATCTGAATTGGAATTACCTGTCAAAAATTCATCCATCATTGCAAGCTCCAGCTAAACTTTCTGACAGCAGATGTTTCAGGAAAGCGACTTCAGATGGGAAATACGCCTGTCAGTGTATAGCATACCCAGGAACAAAAAAAAAAGACATAGAAAACATTTCACAAGTAGCAGAAATAACTTCTAAGTCTTATATAAATCAGTAAACTAGGTTTGTATAATTTGTAAATATGAATTCTAACAAATCAGTCATTGAAATTACTGTACTGAACTTAGCTGCTCGCTCTCTGTCTCTCTCTCGATAGATAGATATAAATATATATGCCAATTAGCTCAATATTTGTGAAAATTAAGGTATTTCAAACAAACCTAAATGTAACATAATGCAACCTGTGCAGAGCCTCGGATTCCCAGACATAATCTACATTAAGATGAGGGTAGGTTTGCAAGTACATATAAGTAATTTAAGGTAAAATACATTACATGGATGTTGTAATTATCTCCCATATAAGTAATATAATCCCAAGAAGTTCACAGTTAAGGTCAAACTTAGACAAAAACTAAACATGTTAAGGTAGGGAAATACTTTGTCTGCTGCTGGGATACAGTAACTAATGTTGATGTGTTGACTGGCCAATAGATTAGAGACCGCTTTCTGTCTTCAATTGCTGAAGTGGTTTGGGGATGTCATACAGAAATAAAAAACCTAGACAAGCCTTTACCTGGATACCACTTGGAAGACAGAAAAGGAGGAAGGCAACACATCACATAACCATTGAGAAAGATGTTACTGTCATGGAAACAGACTACAATGTAGTAGGAAATGTGTCAAACCGACAGTCGTGGAAACACTGTGTTGCCTCAAGCATCACAGGGTGTGAAAGCATCTAAACAAAACCAAATGGAAATGCACAGTTAAGGTTGTTTGATTGCCCCAACTCTGCCCTGGAGAAACACCATTCAATAAACATGTTGATTTAAGGCATTTTAGATTAAACACACCCAACCTCTCACCCCTCATTGTATCCATCCAGGGATGGGTTAAATTTGTTAGGATCCCCTAGTATGTTTAAAGCTAGGCACATGCATATGCACCTTCTTGAATCTGGACTTCAATATGTAGAAGGTAGCACCTCTCCATACTATTCTCTTACTATAACTGGTACATTAAAAGCCATAAGTAGTTTAAAGGAAAAACAGAAAAAAATTGAAATATGTGCCAGTGTTTTCTAACCATATGTTAGTATGAATTACTTACGGTCTCTCCCAAGAGAAGGTGTTGCAAGTAGGATTTAATTCAATTTCAAATGTACTGACAGGTATAGCTTTCCATTTTCTCATTGACATCTGTCCACCATTTGATTTTGTATTTTGATGCCTTTTGATGTGGTAATAAGGGACTATAATGAAAGGATATATCCTTGCAACTGGTGGAGGGGGAGGGGAAAGGGGGAACGTGTGTTATGATGCTACTGTCTCTCTGATGGCATTTTAGTGTACTCTAAGAAAGTGACCTCTGAAGGTAAATTGGACATATTAAAAAGGTTGTTATTCCAGTAAACCAATATCCCCAAAACTGTTCCTGTCAGCGACTGTATAAAAAATCCTCCATTCTATTTGTCAATTATAAGAGCAGAATCCATCAATCCATTAAATGTTCATTGTCAGAAATTTACTTTTCAACATTTCCTGGTTTACACAGTACTTTAAAATCATATTTCATTAAATGCTGTTTCTAACATAATTGAAAGCAATTCACTTATAAAATAACTGCTGACAGATGGATCCATTTATATCTTGTACTTAATGTGCTGGGCTTCTTATCTTGTCACCCATGTCTAGTATTTGAGAATTCATTTTTTATGTTAGTGTCTCAAAAAGTCTCAGTCTGATACAATACATCAGGACCGTAAGAGTTTGAGTTCCACTCTGACTCTCATTAAACTAGCCAGGACAAATATTTGAGGAAAACATCTCATTCTGTATGTTTTTTACTTGATAATTTTCAGAACTACAGCAATGCTGCCTTACACTAAACTTATTGAAGTCAATAGAAAGATTCCCGTCAATGAGACTATAAATAAATCCCTGAACACCTAAAATAAATTAACTATAGAGATGGGGCTGTCATAGGGTCCAGGTGATAGAAACTCTTAAGCAGCTTTCATGGTAAGCAGGCTCTGCTCTGTGGGGCTTGTTTTACTTCTCTCTGAATGCCATCTTGGACTGGGCTTGGATCCTCCCTTTGAAGGAACTGCCCTTTCCAGGTTTGACAGGCCTCACAAGTGCAGTGGGTTGGGGCTGACTGCATCTAGAGAATCTCTTTAACACCTTCCTGACTGAGATGGGAACTTCTCCCATCACAGAGGTTCTAAAACATTGACATAATTTGGTCCACTGTAATGGAGTGAGGTGGGGGGTTTGCTACTTCCTCCCACTCATTTATAATCTCATGGGCCACTTCCCTCCCATTTGTCAGAATATAACATCCCTGGCACAATATTTTTCATGCGATAATATTAACAACTATTCATGTATTTTAGCTCCCTTCTTTTGACTTCATTTATGTGTTTGTATTGTAGCAGGGCCTACAGGCATCCAGCCCCCTTCGTCAAAACACATGACAAGTGTCCCTGCCCCAAAAATTTATAGTCTCTGTTGAGCAAGAAGATTGTGATCTGTTATTTTCCTTAGCTAAAAACAACGAGAAGAACCAATACCACATGTCCAGCTAATTGGTTATGGACCACTGTGGCGCACACTGGACCACAGTTCACACTGTAATAGCAGTTTTTAATACATTAAGAATGTCTACGAAATCATTATCCCTAACCCCTGCATTGGTTGGAGTACGTAGACAAAAATGCCATGTCCTTGGTCGAACAACCTTGATCTCCAAACCACTCCAATTTTATACTAGATAGTTTATCCAGTAAAATCTCAGTGTGGGAAAGTGTGACAGCTGTTTGCAGTGACAGTTCCTCAGATCAACTGTAGTTTCATAAACAATAAAAAATACTTTCATGAGCACGGAAAAAACAGTCTATCCAGTATTTGTTCTGTTGTAAAGTGTGGTACATTCTATTCCTCTTCCCTGACCTAGGGTCCTTTTCCTATAGTCAGCCAGGGGCAGCTGTACATTTATTTAAAAAAAAAAATAAGTGTTTGATCTTTTGTCTATTTTGGCATTCTCTGCATGAGAGTTTAGTTTCCAGACCAGAACTCAGGGGACAGAAATTTTAGTCCCAATCATAAATTTGATTTAAGTGCAGTCCACCTTGTGCATGTATCTCAGGCTAGAATTCAAATTGGAATAATGCTAGTGTACAGACTATCCTGCGGCATCTCTGGAATTTAGTGTGAATTGAATGAATTCCCCTCTGATGTAACCTTGAAGTAACTAAGACTTTTGCTCATGTGGATAATCTCTTCTAAATTAACTCAGGATCACATGTCTTCCATGACAATCATGGTACTATCCCAGGTATTTTGTTTTAATGCAAAACATTGTTTTACTCAATCTTGGTTTTTGGACTGGATTGGAGAATGGGACGGTTTCTTCCTTGTCATGGTGAATCATTTACTGCCTCCTAGTTGAGAGCAGGGGTCAGGTCTGGTCTTTTCAGCTTGTGAATTAGACAATGGATTCATTATTATAAAGATTGTCAATATCTCCCTTTGAGAGGGCAAGGTGCCAGCACCAGTCAATGAATAATTGTTAGATTCCCAGCTCACGAAACCTAATGTTGTTGAAACTCTTTCCAATTGTTTCCTTTAATTTCTCTTTTCTAAGAAAGATTATTAAGAAAATACGAGTTCTTTCCTTTTTAGAAACTTTGATAATTTCAAACTACTAGTAATATTTCATACCACTTTAAGAGTTACATAAACATAAACAGCCTGAGTCCATGGGCCCTGAAAAATATAAGTATCAGGATTCATGCTCATTCCTAATAATGAGTGTGGGACATGACTAATAGCACAGAGAAAATATTGGGATCACATCAGTGTAGGAAAAATCAAGTATACAGCTAGATGAGCAATCATTGATATTAAAAACATAGAATCATAGAATATTAGGGTTGGAAGAGACCTCAGGAGGTCATCTAGTCCAATCCCCTGCTCAAAGCAGGACCAACAACATCTAAATTATCCCAGCCAGGGCTTTGTCAATTAAAAGTCTTAAACATCTATAAGAGCCGCACAGGATAATAACCGGGAGCCAGGGAATGACAGCAGCTAACCAAAATGAGTGAAAAAAGCCTAAAACTTTGAATAGTTACTTAAGAGGCTTGTTTCTGAACCTAATAAAACTAATAATAATTCCTTGATCAACCATCCTGAAGATAAGGCTCAAACATATGGGCCATTTCCCATTCTTATTACTAACTAGTGGTTACCTTATCAATGTGTAATATGATGAATAGAAACATGTACAAGACCTTTAGGATCACTGAAAGCATTTAATCACTGGTTATGATGTGAGTTTATATTACCTATGGCTTCATACATGGCCACAAAATAAAATACCTACTACAGGTATATCAAACTAAGATTCTGAAATCATCATAATGCCAATGCTGTGTAATCAGATTTGTTGTTATTGGAAAGCAGCTATCTTGGCTGATGCATAGGAGCCTATCTGAATCCTAGGTAATTTCAGATCTGAAACTCCAAAGCCTGAGGCTCTAACTTGAACTAATGAGCTGGGGTCTAGGTAAGACCTGTAGTGCATGCTATCTTCTGCTGATAGAACACAGAGTGGGATATCTAACACACACTGAGCAGTTGGTACAGAGGAACCCAAACTTACCAATACAATTTTCAGCCCCTTCCTTGTGCAGACATTTCCAAAGCATAATATGACTCATTGTTAGGAATTTATTCCTGATATTCAGTCTAAGTTTATCTTTACTACATTTCAAAGTATAATAGAGTGGCTTTTTACAAACTCTTCTAAAGCAGGTGTCTCTCTAAAGCACACATTTTTCTACTGATAAATCACACATTCCATTTCTCTTCTATAGAACTGCAATGTGTCTGCTACAAAGCATAGAGGTTTCATATATCAGAAAATACTGCAGTGTTGGATCAGACAGTGTTAGCAAGATCACATTCAGGAAGTCCAGTTCAAATGATGTTCTTATTTTCAATATGAATGGTAAATGAATGGTTGAGGAACAAGTGTAAATTTATTTCAGAAATGTACCCAAGAGGCCTAAATTCCATTTTTCATGATTAATGTCTTTGCTTTAACTAACTATTGTATGGCAGAGGGAATACTTATTAAAACCCTAGAGACTTTCTATTTTCAGCAAACTGAGTCTCTCCTTTTAGAATAGGCCTAGGAGATATTTACCTTATTTATCGTTAAAACAGAAACTGTTTTGTAGAAACTTTATTTGTTCCATTATATATTCACATATTAAGTGTAGGGAAGATAGTCCATATTAGGATTTAGGCCTCAATAACTAACTGGCGAAATGTTTAATGAAACATAACAATACTGGAGATGTTAAAAGCGGCTTTCTGGCTTGTAGGCTAAAAGGTTATTAGAATAAGGTGACTCACATGCCCTGGACTCTGCCCCCCTCTCAGAGTTACTTTCCAGATGTCATAGTTAACTCACTATCATGAAGATATGTGGGAATGAGTGGAGGTATGGATGTTGACAAGCCATTAATTATATTTGAACAATTTTACATGTGACTTGACCTCAAGGGGAGGTTTGTCTAACAACTCCATATTACATGCCATCTTCTTGCATCCTGTTTTCAAGATACATCTGTTTGTGATCATCAACTAATTGCTGAAAGACACATACACTCTAACCTGGAATTATCAATGTGACATCGAGATGCCAGGCCATTGGTTCATGTAAAAACTATGGTTACCTGGCTGTACCATCCAGCTGGCCTTTGATGATATTGGGGTGTCTCCTGAGGCAGAGTACAGGGACAACGATCTCTATGAAAGACCATATTAATAAGGAAGAAGGGTGTGGTGGTTCTCTCTCATTGATGACATCACCCAAAGTTGTATCCTGCTCTCTTCCCTGGACAGGCCAACCAAAGGAGGAGAGGTGAGATATTGACAATCAGCTAAGCCAAGCCTGAAGTTTCTAACAAAGAAAGAAGACCAGACTCCTGCCCGCATGCAAAAAGCTTCAAGTTCATCCTATAATAGATTGGAAATAAATTAATATTTATTGGTATTTCTAAGACCAAATGTGACTTTTTCTTAAAATTGTAAAAAATCCTTCTGTAAGGCAATTTGAGGATGTTCAAATTTCTCCAGTGCCCATTAATGTATGTATGCATGAATGCATAGTTAACTGTTTCCCAAAATAGACAATAAACCCATTAGTCTTGTCTAAACAGTCAGATCCATGGATTAAACGTGCCATTCTAAAGCTGCTATAAGTGTTTACAAGACTATAACAGAGTTCAAAAAGAACTAGATAAATTCATGGAGGAAAGATCCATCAATGGCTATTAGCCAGGATGGGCAGGGATAGTGTCCCTAGTCTCTGTTTGCCAGAAGCTGGGAATGGGTGACAGGGGATGGATCACTTGATGATTACCTGTTCTGTTCATTCCCTCTGGGACACCTGGCATTGGTCACTCTTGGAACACAGAATACTGGGCTAGATGGACCTTTGGTTTAACCCAGTATAGCTATTCTTATTTGTGTAAGATTGCCAAAAATGCAGACATTGTATTAAACTAGCATGGGGAAATAAATTAAATACAGAAAAGCTTAAAAGGGCTGTATTGAACTGTGAAACAATGTGACAAAAGCAGATTTTAAAAAAGGAAGCTACCAGGAAATCATTTTAAGAGCCAGATTTCCTCAAAAACCATGGCAAGAAATAGCCTCTGCCTTAACAGACTCTTAGCTAAACTGCTTAAATCAAAGGGAACAGCTTCTGCCCTCAGCCTTTCTGTAAAGCCTTAAGATAAATGTTTTCCTTATTTTTTTAATTACAATTGACAAATTAAATTGACTTATTGATTATATTTCAATTATAACCTTGATTTGACCATTGCATTGGATTATTGTAAATTAGATTAGTAAAATTAGCTAGTTATAAATTAAATTAGCTAACAACATCTTGTTTAAACTCATTTGTTTTATAACTGCTTATTTAATATTTTAATAAACTTATAAAAGATAAACCAGTTCAGTGTATTTCTCAAAACTTCAATGCAGACTAAGTTAAGTATGTACAAGAAATAAATGAAATCACTAAAATAATTCCTAAACCCATCCTATGTTTTAGTTACTTAAAACACCTTGTTATCCTTAAGATCCTTCCAAAAATAATAAAGATCATAGACTTGGCCCAAAAGCTAATAACAAGAGTGAAGAACTTTGGAAACTATCATGCCCTGAATGTACAATTTTTCATTCCTCACTGAGTAAGCAGACTTTATGATTTGAACACTTGCCTGTTGAATAATAAAAAAACCTGAGTTTTATATTTGTAACTAAACAACACCTGAGAACCAAAATGAAAAAATTAAGAAACTGTTCCACTTGATTTAAAGCATTATGCCAGACTATTGAAATGATCACAGATACCTCAGCTGTAGTATTTAGGCACTGGTAATTATGCACCAGATCAGATTTCAAAATTAATTGAGCTTATATGCGGTTAGGACAATGTGGCACAAGGCACTTCCCTGTCACACTGAGTAATTCCTCAATTTAGACTGTGAGTTCATTTGCACATATAATTATATATTGCAGCTATGAAACCTCTAGTATAACAAAATCAAAGTAAAAAACTGTACAGCCTACTTATTTTTATGGAAGTTGAGAAAAGCTTGCTACTAGGCCTTTGAATACATATGGATCCTGATTTAACATAAGCTGTTAGCTAGCCAAAGCTTAGTAGAAAAAGAATGTTTAAGTGACACATTTCTATAGAGAAATTAAGACTTTTTTTAGTACAACACTTTACTACTTTGGAGTGCAATCATTTTTTGTTCAATAGTTATTATGTCTATATGCAAAACAAATTAGAAGCATGTTAGTATTAGTGCATGAGAGTGGTTACCATAGAAATAACACACAAAAAAGTTCTTGTTCCTCTTTAATTTTATGAGCTTCAGTGCCAAATTTTGACATGCTGATTTGATTGAGTCTGAACCTAACCCAAATCCTACTTTCCAAAACAAGCTTTATGTTGACAATTCATCCAGCCAGAATGGAGGGGGAACAAAGGTTCATTCCTAATAGTAGAGATTTAGATTTACCCATGACACAGGATTCATTGTTAATAATGTTTAGTCTGAAACTCTGTGGAGGAGAAGATTGATTCTGAGTATTTCATAAAGCTTATCACAAATTCTTGTATAATCTGCATAACATTTACTTTTATTCTGTTATATTCCTTCTGCATCTACCCAGCATTTACCATGATAGGACATGATCAGAAAAGACTGGACATCAAATACCTTTGAAATAGCTGTGAATTATACATTATGCACCGCTGTAGAAACAAAGTGTGTATACTTAATAAACACCTTCTCAAATCACCTATCTAAAAGGTCACTACTTCCTTAGATATGCTGCTCCTATTGAAGTCAATGAGAGGTCTGACGCTGGCTTCCAGGCAAGCAGAATCAGACCCTGTATGTTTGTAGTATAAAAAAAAATAGATGGCATAGATGGAAAGAAGTGTAATTTTAAAAAGATGGAAATCTTCATACAAAAAAAGATGGCGAGGAAATAAAAAAAAAAATAGAACAAACAGTACTGAAAATTAGTTACCATTGTAATTTATGCTGCATAAGAGGGCTGGAGTGACATCAAAGGACCCAAAAACCACCAGTTGTGGCCATAGTAGAATTTGCCTGGGGCTGGCACTACAGAAGACAAAGGCTGCTTAAGTTATACAGGAAACTGCTCCAGTCCCTAGAACATCCCATGTTCAGGCAGGTACAACAGAAGTTTAAGGGCAATTTATCCCTACTGCCACTTGGGCGGTAAATTCTAGGTTGTGTCTTTTAGAAGTTCAGCAAAGAATCTCACCCTGAGAGCTTAATAAGTTATTTCACAAAAAGAACAGGAGTACTTGTGGCACCTTAGAGACTAACAAATTTATTAGAGCATAAGCTTTCGTGGACTACAGCCCACTTTTTCGGATGCATACAGAGTGGAATAAATATTGAGGAGATATATATATACACACACACACACACAGAGCATAAACAGGTGGGAGTTGTCTTACCAACTCTGAGAGGCCAATTAAGTAAGAGAAAAAAACTTTTGAAGTGATGTCTCAGAGTTGGTAAGACAACTCCCACCTGTTTATGCTCTCTCTGTGTGTGTGTGTATATATATCTCCTCAATATTTATTCCACTCTGTATGCATCCGAAAAAGTGGGCTGTAGTCCACGAAAGCTTATGCTCTAATAAATTTGTTAGTCTCTAAGGTGCCACAAGTACTCCTGTTCTTTTTGCGGATACAGACTAACACGGCTGCTACTCTGAAATAAGTTATTTCAGTATTAATACACTGAGAGTGTTAGGACTTTCAAAGTGATCTGCAAAGAGGACACAAAAAGCTTCTTTGAGAGAGTCTAAAAGAGAAAATATAGATCGTCAAAATTTTAAAACTGCCACCTAAATTTATTCAGCATAAGCAGGGGACATTTAGGGGGTCTGTTCTGCTGTAGGGATATCTAGAATCCCTGATGTTAATGGGAATTTCATATTGTGGATTTGATTCAACTCTCATTGACTTCAATAGGAGCACTGACACTTTAGTGTGGTTCAAATAAGCATCTAGTTACTGTATTATCCACATTTTATGACTATAAACGATGACCTTCCCTGCACAGATCTAAATTGTTCTCTTATCATCCCTCAAAAGTCACAGCCACCTCACCTAACCATCCCAGCTCCCTTTATCAGATATGTCAGTGTCCTGAAGCTAGGTTACAGGCTCCTAGGGCTCATCTACCCTGTCTGCTGAGTCTTCAAAAGTAATTATGGTGTGGCCCTCTAGTGCTACTTGTGCCCTCCTTCCTGTGGGTTAAAGGATGGCAAGATTTTTTTCAAAATCAGCTGTTTCCCTCCCAATTCACAAATCCTCTGTCTAAATACTATGATTATGGGACATTAGAAATAGATAGAAGTAATGGTGATTAGATAGATTTTCCCCCCACAGAAGCATTGTAGATTGCATTTTAAAAAATAATCTACAGTGTCTTAAGCACTGGCTACTTCCCCACCTCTCATGACCTTGCAAATAAGTTGTAACTAGGATTGGTTGGAAAATTTTCCCCACACAAAATTCTGACTTTTCACTAAAATACCAAAATGGAAACATTTGGAGTTCTAGTTTAAAAAAAAACAACAAAAAAAAACCTGTTTCTCAACAAAAACATTGAATTTTCCACAGAAAACAGTCTGTGTGTCTGTCTGTCACACACACACACATACACACATTGTTGACAGTATTTGGTCCTGCCATGCGGGCCATTGGACTGGACTCTATGACCTCTCGAGGTCCCTTCCAGTCCTAGAATCTATGAAAGCCCAAGTTTAAAACAGGTTTTGATAGAATATTTTCAACCAGGCTTAGTTGTTAACCCATTGTAATACAGTGTGGTCTTAGTCCCTCTTCAGTGGCTGGTCTACACGGGAAGTTAATGAGTTTTCACAGCTGCTGGCTAGTGGCCTTTGCTCTTTAGTTCAAGAAGTAGAGACTCATCTTTTTAATGAGAGAGACTGGGGACTGAGTTTCTGCTGATGACTTATGGGAGATGGTAGTCATAAGTGGCAGCTTGTATTGGGATTTGGGCTGCTTATGGATCTTAGAACTGCCCTCGTAACCACTGTAGATGTATTAATAGTGAAATAACTACAGTTCTCAAAGTGATGCCTGCAGTCCAAATGGAAGTGGGATAAAGTGGCTTCAAGCTCACCTTTAAGCAGTTGTGAAAATCTGTATGCCAAAGCATTATTTATTCACTCAAAACTGTTATACATACCAAGTTGTACACAAAGTGAAATTCATAAACAGAAGCTTTTGGCTGTGTTTTAAGGAATTCATTTTATTTTGCCTCTGCAGTGTAAATCCAGAACAGAAATATGAGCAAGATCAAAGGGTAACTGCTGTTTACCACATCACGTTCATTGTCCAAGTCATTTTACATGGTTTTAGCAGAGCCCATATTACCACAAATTAAGAAAATGATTTTGCATGTTTTTATTCATGAACAGGTTGACTAGTGCAGTAGCTGAGAATAATAAAGAGTAAGACAAGAAAGCAAGCTCAAAACGTTACATTTTTTGTAAATAATATTCCCAGAAGAGAAATTTACCTTTTCTCTGTTTTCTTTGCCCTCTCCTTATCTTGGGTTTACTATGAGTATCTCTTAAATGTAGACTATAAGCTCCTCAGGGCAAAATTTCCTTGACTGGATAGTGACTGTTATATTGTGTACATAGATGAGGTGACTCCAATGTTCTGTATAATTTCCTCTTGGTCTCCAGGATTTAGTGCTGATGATTTGTCATGCAAATTCTCCATGGTATGTTTGCCAGCTTGATGGTGGATTAGTAACATTAGAGGTATGCTTGATATGGCAATATTAAAAAGGATGATTATTCAGTGTATACACATGCTCACCCACTGGTACTCATCTATGATTTTCTTTCTGTAAGCTTTCAACAGTAAGTTACTTCACACTGGAGCTTGTTTCCTTAACCTTATCTGTATAAATATATATCACACTAAAAATGAATGAACACAAAAGGTTCAGATAATCCCCTCAAACTAGAATCTCATTTTATCTAGCTTCTTTTAATGATGACCATCACCATAGTAGCTGAATGCTTCTCAAGGGAGAAAGCAAAAATATATTAATGCAGAAAGCTGAGGCTGTTTTCCTGCTTCTTCTGAGACAATCAGGTTAAAATAAATACACACTCTCTCCGCTTCTGCTACCCCTTTTTGGCTTCCTTTTTATCTGCTTGCCGTCACCTCCTTTTCTTGCTCTTCCTCTTTTTCCTTGTTCGCTGTTATGTTTATGGAATGCTACACTGAAAAAGAGAATTTTAGATTCCTTCTGAAGGCAGCGAGATTTATGGTCTTTCTTATCTCTTCCAATAATGAATCCAGAGCCTGGACCTTGTTTCTGAGAAAGCCCTGTCTCCTGTTTTCATGAGCTTCACTCTTGAAGCTGACAGCTTTGTAGTTCCTGAAATTTGCCCAGGTCCTTGAGGGAGTGAGCACAGATTATGAGGGCTAAGCCAACTTCCTGCTGAAAGTTTGGGTTTTCATGAACTCTTCAATCCAGTTGCAATTATTTTTGTATGAATGAATCACTTTTGAACAATAAAATACTGAATTCAGTCTACTGCCTCATTTCTTAAGAACTTCCTGATTCAGCAAAGCACTTAAACACATGCTTCAGATTCATTCATGCCTAAAATCTTATATTCTGATAGACTGTCAGTTGTTGATTTCAATTATTGTCTTGCTGAGTTCTGTAAATCTTTAAGGATTTCTCTACACTAGGGACATTGGTAACAATTTTGCTGCCCTGGTGCAACCCGTTGGGTGCTGGCAACAGTTGAAGCGTGGACTGTAGGTTGGAACATGGTCCTCTTACCACCATGTCATCTAACTCGGAGCAACTATACAAGGAGGCCAGGTCAGAATACACATCTCCCTGTGTCACAGAGTTCAGGACTTTCATGGTAGTATACATGCCTGCATTCTGTCTACGTGACAGCTTCTACCACTGGTAGTACCAGTGGAGCTACAGGGATGAAGAAAAATGCTTTACAAATCTAAGGTCCAAAATCTGCATAGTGTTGCAGATCACTAAATTTACATCAAGATCATTAGGAAATGATCTACTTTAACCTCCAGTTCACTCTTTCAACTTCCTCAGTTTTGAAGGATGCCAGAACTACAGCTCTTGGACATTTGAAAAGATTCCAGTGTTATCTCTGAAGTATTCCGAACTTACTGAACCTTAAGAAAGGGCTCTTCTCTCTGCAAATGTCTTTTCAGTTCTATGGAGCACTTGTTCTTTCTATCTCCACAAGCTCAAACTAGCCAGTAAAAAGGGTGAGCTCATTAAGCCTTAAGAACTATGAAAACTCATTTCACAGTGATTCTAAAATTAATACCCAATGATGCACAGGCTTTTGTTTTAAGATTGTAAAATTTCCCCTGGTACCTGCCATCACTTGAAAACAAACTCTGAAATTGTTTAAACCTAGTCCAGCTTCATATCTGCTTAGTCTAAAGATTCTAGTGTACCCAGAGCTTTGATTTTGTTAGAAAATAATTACTTCTCACAAGACAATCCATCAGCCCAACAAAGATATAGTAGAATTCACTAAGGGTGTGCTTCTGCTCCTATTTAATACTACAGGAATATTCTCTTTGGGTATATCTACATGGCAATAAAAGACCCAGAGCAAGGCCACAACTGGCCCTGAGTCATCTGACTTGGGCATATGGAACTCAGGCATATGCAGCTATAAAAATGCAGTGTAGATGTTTGGGCTCATGCTGGACCCTGGGCTCTGAAAACGTGTGAGGGTGGAGGGTCTCAGAGTTTGGGCCCAAACCCATGTGTCTACACTGCAATTTTATAGACCTACAGCCTGTGCTCCAGGCAACTGACCCAGGCGCTGAGACTCAGTGCCACAGGTTTTTGTTTTTGGTATTCCATTGCAGACGTACCCTTTAATTTCAGTGGAAGCAAGATAAATACCAGAAAGGGCCCAAAATGTTTCTAATGTATGCATCTTGAAGAATATTCCCTGCCCACTTGAGAAATAATACTATACATCTCCCATTGACTTCTGTTGCAATTTAAAGTGCTCAGTAATTCTGAAGAGCAGCACCTTGTTGCTTCACATTGCAATGAGCACAGAATTAGTGGCCAGTCACAAAAATTGTGGATTATATAATTGGTGCACATTATGTAAGAAGTCTATGGAAAAGCTGAGAGACGCTCAGGACACCTGAGTCACAGTCTTAACCACGAGGCTGTCCTGTCTCTTCTTGTTGTCTCCTGCCTCACTCACTATATACCTTCCAAATTTTGCAACAATAAGGTAGAGAGGTCCTACATTCTCCTCATTCACTACATACCCGATTCATTCTTTGAGTGCTATCTATCCTCTGATTAAGGGGTCAGGTGGAAAAAAAAATAGTATGTGATCATATAAATGATCATGATACACACACAGGTGTTAGTGCTTGACTTTCCAACCTAAACAATACTCTACATATTGTATTTTTAAAAAATGCAATATTTATAGTATATAAGGATGTGTATGCAAACCTACATATCTAAATAGGCACACAGTAATTTAATTTATAAGAAAGAATAAAAAAGAACAATAACAATAGCAACACCTAAATTATAAAAGTAGAAAATCTATATGCAGTACACTCAAAACTTAGGATGGATGGAGAGAAGGAAAAAGCAATGGAAATCTGTGATTTCTCACCCTTTTCTCATTCCCTGAAGACTGGCCAGTCATAAAACCTTTTAAAGTTAATATTGCATTTGTGATTGATGCCAAACTGCATTAAGCTTTTATATCTTATTTGAATTGAGCTGCAGAACA
The DNA here is from genome assembly GCF_027887155.1 of Malaclemys terrapin pileata. NCBI lineage: Eukaryota > Metazoa > Chordata > Testudines > Emydidae > Malaclemys > Malaclemys terrapin. The sequence goes on from NC_071509.1 coordinate 100,017,664, forward strand.
ATGAAAGGAATCAATGTTTCCTGAATGCTGCAAAACTATATTGGGATAATAGAATCTGAACATGAAGGCAAGGCACAGTCTGCTGTTTGAGTTTTGCTCCTGCTACCAAGGGCTAGATTCACAAAGGGGGCTTAGACACCCTGTCACCTAGTAGAATTCATATTCCTGAGTCCAGGCTCCCCATGCATTGTGTGGGGATTACTAAGTGCCTAAAAGGGATTCACAGAAGGCAGCACACTGAGCAGAGAGCCACCTAAGCTAGCCAATAGGAAATACCAAGATGGGGCGTGTGGCCCTAAACACACCCCTCAAACAGAGCTATCAAGAGTCACAGCCTTGAACCTTTTTCTATTGTTGGGTGTTTAAGCCAGGTCAGCCATTTCATGCAAAATGATAGTAATGGTGGTAGTGCCTCCCTCCCCCGCAAGCCCAGTAGCCCTCTGTGGTTAAAGTGCTAACCCAAGATGTCAGAGGCAGAGGAGGAGTTCAAATCCCCTCTGTCTGATTCAGAGCAAAGACTGGAACCCAGGTCTTCCATGAGTGCCCTGACCACAGGCCTAGAGTCACTGTATTTGGTCCAATGAATATTTAAGTATTTCATACCCAGTGGAACAGGTTCACCATAAGATTCCAACCCCAGAATATCCTGGTGTATGCGCTAATAGCTTTGTCCCTCTCTACCCAAAAGCACCACCATCTCCTCGGCTGCCTTTTTTGTGGGTTAGGCATTCTATGAGCATGCCTACTGGATTGGGCCATATGGGAAATAGAGGTGAGGAAAGGCAGTTTGTGAATCTTGTCGGGGCTTATTTGTGAATTAGGCTCTGAACTGCTTGGTGCTCAGGGGGCTGTGTGAATGCCTACTGGTAAAAATGTAGACACCTAATGGCTTGACCATGGAAACTTAGGAGCCTAAGGAATTTAAGTTCTTACAGGGTTAGGTGGCAGCTGAGTAGGTGTTTTGTGAATACCAGTAGCACCTAAAATGTTGGACTCAGGCCCCTAAGTTCCCCTTGTGAATCGAGCCCCTTGGGAGATTTTGGAATGCCATTATATCTGATCCAACAAAATAAGGCAAATATTTAGAAATACCCATGTTTAAGCTAGTTGCTACTGATTTATAAAAATCAGAAATGTAAAGCTAGAAGGGACCTGGAGAAGTCATCTAGTCCATCCTTTCCATGCTGAGGCAAAACTAAGTACACATACATCATTCCAGACAAATGTTTGTCCAACCTGTTCTTAAAACCTTCAGTGGCAGAGATTCCACAACTCCAGTACTTAAGTATCCTTATAGCTAGAATATCTAACCTAAACATCCCTTTCAGCAGATGAAGCCAACTAGAAGTTCTCCACTGAAGGACAAAAATGGATAACCATACTCTTTATAAAAGCCCTTAACTTATGTTAAGACTGTTTTCTGGTGCCCCCTCAGTATTCTTTTCTCAACTAACATGCCTAGTTCCCTCACTCTCTTATTTATAATAAACTTCTCATAAGTCAGGTTTTCTAAATGTTTTCTCACTTGTCATATTGTTCCACTACGCTTTATAATCTGTTCCACACACACAAGTTTATATTTTGTAATATTGGAGGGGAATAGTGGTCCTTCACATCACTGGGCTCTAGACAGAGAAAGTTTTGAAGATGAGGATCAGATTTTTGAATTAAAGCTGATACAGAATGGCAAATTGCTACAGTGGGCCAAGCACCTATAAGATGTGATCTCCACTATCTGTTCCAATGAGGCAGGGGGCTGCCACGCTTTGTAGCCACTTGGCTCCTGTTTGTCAGAGCAGCAGATAGTATTGGAATATAGAGCATTAACAAATGAAACAAGCATAGGCTCCTCCGTGACACTTACTCGTTGTTACACTTAACAGTATGCCAGTGAGATATCATCTTAGTCAATGACATTGAGATGTTGGTAAATGGGGGAAGTGTACAGAAAGTGGTTCCTCACCCCCAAGCATATTTGCTCTGTGATTCAGTTCATTTCAAATGAATGGAAAGCTGGAAGAACCATGGAAATGTTTAATATTCTGTTTTATATTTTTCTTTTTTGAAGGCAGGTTTTTAGTTTTTACAATGATCTTTTAGTATCAGTGTTGTTTTGTCATTTCTTTGTAAAGGAGTAGCAGTGCTGAATCTTTATCATATTGATTGTTTTACATTTTTTTGTCTCAGGTGCAGGACAATACACAGCACTGTTATTGCATTATTATTTTTCATTTGTATCCTATTGATTTGCTGCTAGTAACTTACAGGTCAATTTACAAAAAGATTGGGTATGATTTATAATTTTTCTAAAAGATTATGCCACAATGGGAATGCTTTTATAAGCCTGTCAGATCTCCAGATTTGTTTTTCTCCTCATGTGAGTTCAATGCATTAATAGATTAGTAGCTCAGTTCCACCAGGACATCTATGACTTTCACATAATTTATATCAATAAGTGTCTGTACACAAGCTTATAGTTAAATTGGTATTTTTACTCCTGGGACCTGGTCCTCCTCTCACTTCCACCTGAATAACTCAGGAGTAACTCCGCTGAAGCCAGTGGAATTACACTGCTGTAAAAGTGGTGTGAGAGGAGTTTGCATATGCATAACTTTGGCAGATTTAAAAACCAATATTTAAAAACAGAGTTGAAAATTACTGAAAAAAACCCATCAGTATGGCTTTACTGAAATGGACCAATATTAATAAAAAAGCAAAACCAATTCTATGTTATGAACCATTGCTGTTCTATTAAGCCACAACCAAATTTATTGTTATACTGCTGTGTGATCTCCTCCTAGAGGTATTTCAGCTTCCAAGAGCCACTGATCAAGTGTGTTCACCACCAATGCTACCTCTGGGATCAACTAAGTTAGGCACTGAATACTTCCAGGATGAGGGCATGGTTTAACTGGAGCTAGGACAGAAACTTTTCCCATCTTGATAGAGTTTGAGATTTTGGACCCCTCCCCCCACACACCATCCCTTATCAGCACAAAGTTGAAAGCTCAAAAAAAAAAATGCAAACTGTTAGTCTGAACAAGAATTCAATTGAGGTGAATCAAAAGGTTTTCCAAAATAAAGTAATTTGGAACTTAAGAATTTTCATTTGCAACTTTTGTTCAAATATATTTGAGTAGAGAGATTTGTCAAAACAACCGTTTCCTGTGAGCGCTTCTGATTAATTGACTTTTTTAATGGGAAAAATGGTTCACTAAAAAATTCCCAATAAGCTCTAGATCTAACTCCTATAACCGATAGTAATGGACATACAAATCAAAAGTCAATCAGCTCAAATGGTGAATAGGATCTAGGAAGGTAGTGATTAAAATAGCCTGTGAAATACTGGGTGTGGCTATGGGGGGGGACCTCCCAGAGGTGTGGGGGAAAATAGTCCTGGGGTGGAGGACAAAGGCTGTAACAATTGCACCTGATGACACTCCTGAACAAATACTCCATTGCAGATGTGTTGATATGACTCACCTTGGTATGTTAAATTCTAACCCCTAGAATTTGGTAAGCAGGTCAGGTGAGGGATAGGGCTTTTCTCTGATGAGCAGGAAGAGGCTGTCAGTCTGACAACGGAATTGCCAGAGAGTACTTTATTTGTAGAAATGTAAGGTTTTAGTTGCTTTTCCTCTGTAACTAAGCTACAGGGAACTGTAGGCTTTCTAAAAGATTCAGACAAGATATGCTATGCATGCTATGTATTTTTGTTTTTGTTTTTAACTACTCTCTGTTTTTAGTATATCTTCTTTGAAACAACTTTTGCATTGGGTAACTTCACACATACTGGTCTATAAGAGATAAGAATTCCTCAAAACCATAGAGAGGTGTTGAAAAATAAAGAGTTTCTAGGAGTCTCCTCTCCCATTAAGGTGTCTCAAAGGTCTGTGTCCAGTAATCAATCATATTGGAGAAGCTAAAATACCAAGGAGACATGAGTTGGTAGTGATGCAAGTGAGACTTCCCCAGAAGCAATGTTTATTGTCTCTCTTTTCATAGTCCTAAGAGTTGTATTTGTAGCAAGTAATTAGTTCTCTTCTAAATTCCTCTGGAACATTCTGAAACTGATGACTAGCCTACTGAACATATGTCTTAATTTTTGTACATGCTAGCATGGTTTTCTCCTTTTTATATTATGGGTGGGTGGATCTTCACTCAAATTTATTTTTGGCTTATTTTTCCTTACCTCAATCATACATTTATTCTACTGCAACAAAGATGCTGATAAAGAAAATTCATTTTACACAAAAAATGATGTTTAAAAGAGCATTAAGGTTGCAAAGTCAAGCTCAAAAGAATGCCAGAGTTAAGACTGCCTGTGCATCCTTAATTTGTCACCTTGTGCATATGCATGACACTACAGTCTAATTATATGATTATACACTCCCCCCCACAGGACCTGTTTTATTCAGTGCACAGAATGGACAGTAATCACTTAATGAACATCTATTCAATATTTTGTTTTCTCTTCATTGTTCAAAAGATAGCCCCATGTCTTATTTATTGTACACTATTCATAGCGTGTTCTGAAGACAGAATTATTAATTTCTTCATTAATGTTTCTATGGAGCTTATCCCAGTCACAGCCTCCTTGCTCAGCCAGTTGCAGTCTGCCTCCAACTCCTAGTCCACTCTCCCCTCATGCAGGCCTCCAGTCCCAGTTTTACCTCTCATTCCTAAACTCCTTTTCTCAATCTATCCCCCATCCCTTTCCACTACAGTCCTTGTCCCCACTGCATTTGAATCAGGCAGTTTCCTTCTCTAGGCTGCCTGGGCTGAGAAGGGGAAGTCATTGAGAGCAGAGGACAGACAGGCTCCCATTTCTCAGTTCTGGTGCCTGGACTCTGGCCTACCACAAGTTACAGGAGCCCAAAGCTGCAATTCCAGAGAAAATTCTGCTCAGACACAGGCTGCAGTATGCCCGATATAGACAAAATCTTTGATTAATTTAACGGCTAAAAAAAATTAAGAAATCTCTGCTAAGCCAGTGCAAACGGCAGTTTCTCAAAAACTAGCAATTTGGTCAAGTCTGGGTAGCTTTCACAGGAAAAAGGCACATCCATAATACAAAGGTTACCCCTTACCAGTTTCAAGTCCCTTCTCCAAAGCACAGAAAGCTAAAGCTTTCTTAAAGAAGATTGTCAATTTTTTTTTTTTTTAAACATGGGCAAAAACAATGCAATTTTCACTAGCTCCATTCTCTGAAACCGCTGAACCATTTTGGGTGAACGTTCCCAACAAATTCAGGCAGACACCTGACATGCAAAATCTCAGCTCAGATGGTTAAAGTTTGGCAAAGTTTAAGCAACTGAAAACAGGGTCTTATGATGGGAAGTGTCAGTCAACCTTATTAATAGGTGGTACTACCAGATCTGCCTAATATATAAACAAAAATGATGCTTTACATTCTTCGTCTTTTAAATGTGGAATTTAAACAGTTACACAGCAACCTTTGCATTACCCTTTGCTATTAAAGGAAAGCAAAAGAACAAGGAAATATAAGTTTCTTAAATTTATATCTCTAGAAGTTATGGGGAACTACCTAGTTAATAGCATGACTTGTGGTATTGTTCAACGATAAAATACAACATTCCAGGTAAGACATGGCACTAATAGTTCTGTGTTAAATTATTCCTTTGTAAATTGTCCATTTAATGCATTTAAGTGGGCTGTAGCCCACGAAAGCTTATGCTCTAATAAATTTGTTAGTCTCTAAGGTGCCACAAGTACTCCTGTTCTTTTTGCGAATACAGACTAACACGGCTGCTACTCTGAAACCTTAGTATTTGATATGGCCCCTAGTCCTATGCAATGTCAAATGGGTCAGCTCAAGGTACAGTGGATCTTTGTATACCCCAGCAGGTCTCTGAAGTGCTGCTAATGTGCTGTCTATTAACTTAGCTGCTAGAATATGAATATTTCATGGCTGGATCCCAAAACAATGAATAAAGTGTTTAACTGTAAACCAGGGGAAAAAAACAATATAAATTTAACTCTGTTACTCAAGACGATTATCTGACAACAGAACCCTCCTTTCTAAAATTTTCACATGTGAAGTCATCTCTACTTTTTGGTAAGTTATGAAAACAATTACAATACCTTGGCAGACAGTTCCCTTTTATGCAAGGCTATTATAGGAGAACTGCCCAAGCAAATCAAGTTATCAGTCTGCATATCAGAACCTTAATCATTTGAGTTTTGCTCTCACATGCAGTAGCAAACAAGATAGTCATTACATTATAATCTCTAATGCAAGTGCAGTCAATATTGCTGAACAAACTAAAAGTTTGGATCTTTGGGATCCCAGCCTGAACTCTCATAAGCTTAGATTTCAGGAGAAAGTTTATGTTTAACCTTTGTCAATATCATAATTGCATATTGTCTACAGCCATCAAACTGTTTTGCTGGGTATTTCTTATGGTCACAGAGCTAACATCACATAAATTTTGACAACACTTTCATGGTGGTCAATCATGATTTATCTATTTCCATTCATCTTAAGGATAAAGATATGTATTTACAAGCTGTTTTTCTGGTGTGCAGAAGCCAAAGATTGAACACTAAAGCAAATCATGTAGATTAAATACCAACAGCCATAAACTTCAGTTGGTTTTAGAGATTGAAATTTTGAGTTTTGTTGGAAAGTTTTACTGGTTCTTCATAACAGCTATAAAATAACTGATTTTCTAGACAGTTTATGATACATTATGATGCAGAAACATACTGAATTATGAAAGGTAAAGATTCAGAATGAGGCTATGAATGAAACATGTCAGAAAGTTTTTCTGTTTTTTAAAAAGTAACTAGTGTATCAAGTATAAGCTGATCGCCTCATACACATGACTAAAATGAGTGGTCACTGTAACAGGGTAGCACGGATGTCTCATGGGTGCCCCCTTGTTTGGTTTGTCTGTGCACTTCTTTCAGTCTGTGGTGACCCCTTATGGCAATTTCTTTGGTCATTGCTAGTGACACAGTGCTCCGGCCAAGTCACACAGTCTGTATGGAACACAACAAAAAGAGACCCCTTCTGGGGTATTAGTCCAAAGTCTTAAGTGTCCCTGGTCCCGGTAAGGGGCTGTGTCGCCAGGACTTCCCCCTTTCAGACTCTTAACCGACATTGTTCTGGCCCCAGCTGGGCCTCTTAACTGTTAAGATCCCCTGCTGGGGGTTTATCACTGCCAATTATAAGCCACTTCCATGGTGGCTTATTGGGGGGGAGCCCCAGTCCCTCCCACTATTCAAGATCCCAGCCCAGTGACCCTAAGAATAGCAGTCACATGCCACCATGTCCCTTTAACTAAACTGCTTTCAGTTCCCTGGGCTACTTCCTTGTGCCTCCAGCCTTTACCAATGTTTCTCCTTTACCTCAGACTCTTCTATGTTCAGGCCCAGCAGCCAACCAGGAGTGCTTGCTGGGTCCTCAGTCCCTGCCAGCACTGGGCTGTCCATGGTGCTGCAGTCCTTCAGGCTATTAGGACCATCACTTTCACTCCCCAGCAGACTCCAGACAGCACTGCAGCTCCTTCTATTCTAGCCTGCAATCTCTTCAGCCCCCCCCCCCCCCCACCACCACCAAATTGGCCACATCCCACACAGTCTGTCTATGGAGCTTGGAGGATTCCTCTACTACTATCTTCCTGGGACACGTGTAGCAGGGCCCTAAGGCCTCCAGTAGGGGGGGCTCTGAGCCTGGTACACCTCATCACTGTAACAATATTTCAAAGTTGTATTATAATTACAGCTGCACGGAAAATTTTGGCCAAAACATTCCTCCTGTAGAAAGTGCTAGTTTGGGATGACAAACATTTTGAGAATTTGTGTTGATTTTGGTGAGTCATTTTGGTTAAAAAGACTCCAGACCCATGAACATGATACAGTTCTGCGGTGACCTAGAATCCTACTTTCGACATCTCTGACTCAAAGAATATTTCCAACATACCCCTGAACAGCATGCTAACCCACAGAATCCTCCCTACCAGCACTACAAAAAACCAAAAAAAAACAAAAAAAACCACAGGATTCTGTGTGGACTCTTCCGGATGGTCGAAACGAGACTGGACTTCTACATAGATTGCTTCAGTCAACGTGCAAAGGCTGAAATTGTGGGAAAGCAACATCATTTTCCCCATAACTTCAGCCATGCTGAACACAACGCCATCTACAGCCTCAGGAACAACTCTGACATCATAATCAAAAAGGCTGACAAAGGAGGTGCTATCGTCATCATGAATAAATTTTAATATGACCAAGAGTCTACTAGACAGCTCTCTAACACCACATTCCAGAGGCCATTATCCTCTGATCCCACTGAGGATTACCTAAGGAAACTACACCATCTGCTAAAAATCTCCCTGACAAAGCACAGGAACAAATCTGTACAGACACATGCCTAGAACCCCGCCCAGGGATATTCTATTTGCTACCCAAGATCCATAAACCTGGAAATCCTGGATGCCCCATCATCTCAGGCATTGGCACCCTAACATCAGGATTGTCTGGCTATGTGGACTCTCTCCTCAGGCCCTACGCTACCAGCACTCCCAGCTATCTTCGAGACACCACTGACTTCCTGAGGAAACTACAATCCATCGGTGATCTTCCAGAAAACACCATCCTGGCCACTCTGGATGTAGAAGCCCTCTACACCAATATTCCACACAAAGATGGACTACAAGCTATCAGGAACAGTATCCCTGATAATGTCACAGCTAACCTGGTGGCTGAACTTTGTGACTTTGTCCTCACCCACAACTATTTCACATTTGGGGACAATATATTCCTTCAAGTCAGCGGCACTGCTATGGGTACCCGCATGGCCCCACAGTATGCCAACATTTTTATGGCTGCCTTAGAACAACACTTCCTTAGCTCTCATCCCCTAATGCCCCTACTCTACTTGTGCTACATTGATCACATCTTCATCATCTGGACCCATGGAAAAGAAGCCCTTGAGGAATTCCACCAAGATTTCAATAATTTCCATCCCACCATCAACCTCAGCCTAGATCAATCCACGCAAGCGATCCATTTCCTGGACACTACTGTGCTGATAAGCGATGGTCACATAAATACCACCCTATACCGGAAACCTATTGACCGCTACACTTACCTACATGCCTCCAGCTTCCATCCAGGACACACCACATGATCCATTGTCTACAGCCAAGCTCTAAGATACAACCACATTTGCTCCAATCCAGAGACAAGCACCTACAAGATCTCTATCAAGCATTCTTAAAACTACAATACCCACCTGCTGAAGTGAAAAAACAGATTGACAGAGCCAGACGAGTACCCAGAAGTCACCTCCTACAAGAAAGCCCAACAAAGAAAATAACAGAACACCACTAGCTGTCAACTTCAGCCCCCAACTAAAACCTCTCCAGCGCATCATCAAAGATCTACAACCTATCCTGAAAGATGATCCCTCACTCTCAGAGATCTTGGGAGACTGACCTCGCTTACAGACAACCCCCCCAACCTGAAGCAAATACTCACCAGCAACCACACACCACTGAACAAAAACACTGACCCAGGAACCTATCCTTGCAACAAAACCCGATGCCAACTCTGTCCACATATCTATTCAAGTAATATCATAGGACCTAATCACATCAGCCATGCTATCAGGGGTTCATTCACCTGCACATCTACCAATGTGATCTATGCCATCATGTGCCAGCAATGCCCCTCTGCCATGTACATTGGCCAAACTGGACAGTTTCTACGCAAAAGAATAAATGGACACAAATCTGATATCAGGAATCATAACATTCAAAAACCAGTAGGAGAACACTTTAACCTGTCTGGTCACACAATAACAGACCTGAGGGTGCAATTTTGCAACAGAAAAGCTTCAAAAACAGACTCCAATGAGAAACTGCTTAACTTCAATTGATATGAAAACTAGATACAATCAACTTAGGTTTGAATAGAGACTGGGAATGGCTGAGCCATTACAAACATTGAATCTATCTCCCCTTGTAAGTATTCTCACACTTCTTATCAAACTGTCTGTACTGGGCTATCTTGATTATCACTTCAAAAGTTTTTTCTCTTACTTAATTGGCCTCTCAGAGTTGGTAAGACAACTCCCACCTTTTCATGCTCTCTGTATGTGTATATATACCTCCTCAATATATGTTCCATTCTATGCATCCGAAGAAGTGGGCTGTAGCCCATGAAAGCTTATGCTCAAATAAATTTGTTAGTCTCTAAGTTGCCACAAGTACTCTTGTTCTTTTTGCAAATAAAACACTGATTATCCAGGCTAGATTCATAAGGGGAAATCACAAAAGTGAGGACACCATGCCACCCCTCCTTTTATGGAATAGGCCAGTGGCTGGTCCACTCACATGGGTTGTGGAAGATCCAGTTTCGCATCCCGGATCTGAAGCAGAGACGTGAACCCTGTGGAGAACTCAACACCAGGCAATAGAGTCACTTTCTCTGCCCCAGTGGCTATTCAACTATTTCAAGCAGAGATTTTCACCTGGTCTCTCACATCACACCTGAATGTTTTAACCATGGGGCTAATGAGTATAATAGCCACCACTTCCGTTTTATGAATCTAGACCTCAATTTATTTTATTTTATTTTCTTAAAACCACAGATTTAAAATACCTAAAAGGAAATATTTCATTTCAGGTCACACAAGACCCATAACCATTTTTCATTTTGCTGAAAATTCAAAAAATAGCTTTTGTTCACCCTGAATCATTTCCTGATTCCCCCCCACCACCACTTCCAGTGACAACCCTCGCACCCCCAACAGTTATTTGCAGAGATCTAACAAGTACCTGTGTCAGTATTTGATTTTTTGGGGGGGATTGTTTTTGCAGCAAAAAGGGGCGGGGGAGGATCTAGATGAAACATCTTCTGAATCTTCAAATATGCTTCACAGTGATAAAGAAAAATCCACCATGGCAAATGCATCCCTTCTGCAACTTCATAGTTGTAGTCCTCTTTTTGACACTCAAACAAAGTTTCTCCATTTAATTTTGAAGTGTCATAATGTAACTAAATTTAGGAATTATTCACTTGTGTGTTAAAAGGAATAAAATTCCATTTTCTTGGTGTTTCCTTTTTTCTCCACACTGTTCCAGAATTTGTTTTATATATGCATGCATATATAAATGTACACTGATGAGTATATTAACTTCCCAATCTCTCTCTCCAAATATCAACATTTATTTGCTGAGAAGGTCTAGTTATTGCATACATTAACAAAAAAGTGTTATACTAAATCACTCATGACGGATCCAAAACATACTGAAAATAGTGGGAGACTTTCTACTGAGGAGTGGATCAGGCCAGATAGTACACTTATGGACAGAATCTGAAAGCATAAGTCCACATGATTATCTTTTTTTCCCTCTGATTTGTTTTCAGAGTTCTTTTCAATGTGTGTATCTGCCCTTGAAAGGAAAGGAGAACAATCTGAACAGTTTCTATTTCTATTAACCAAAAATGTTGAAATATGCAACTGGGAGAAAAAAATAGTTTCTTATTAAATGAACCATAGAAAATCTCAATGTCTGTCTTAGAAATGAGGAGATCCATTCTGATAAATTATCAGCAGAATTTTTATATCAAGGAAGAGCTGAAAGTTTAAATCCATACATCTATCATCTTTATTATGATGTTTCTGTGGCTACTGTTTTTATATTACCAATATATCTGACATCCCTCTGGATGGCCCACCATTTTTTTATTGTAGACTGTAATCCCAAAGCACAGTAAGGTATTGGATATATTCTTGGATATACACACTGTATAAATATCATTTTTTTTCTCAAACAAGTTATTATTTATTGGGGAACAGACAAAGATAAGAGCATTATATCAGTTTCCACACAGTTTGTAATTATGGCCCATTTGAGGATACACAAGTCTCATAAGCCACATAATTTTATAGGTTGTGTTCAGTAATTTCAGAACATAATAGAATGTGGTCTACACATTTTTCTTGACCTTCACAAATTCATGATGTACTGTGGAAAACTATACTATACCTGGAGTCTTTGCCCACATCAGCCACTTTGCCTTTCCACTAGTGCTTGATTTCTCTGCTTCTGGCTTTAGACATCTAGTCAGAATGTATATACCATTAGGAAATAATCTAATAATTACTTTTGTTCTGTTTAATTTTAAAATCAAGAAGAAAGATTCTCAGGGAAAGACTTTTTTTTCTGAAAATTCAGTTCTGAGGTTATTTAAATACACCAATCCCGTACCTATGTCACTTTCTCACTTACACCCATCAAAGTGATTACTGGAGTATGGCATTTGATACTTGTTGGAAAATCCGTTAACAGATGGCCACATACTATCCTCTACTACAGAAAGTGGAAGATAAAGTACACCTAAAGAGCTATCGAATATGGGCAGAGAAGCCAATCCACTCCATTCTCTTTCCTGTTCCTATCTCTTATTGAAGCCTCTGAGGTCTGGTTTCTATAGATCAGGGGTTGGCAACCTTTCAGAAGTGTTGTGCCGAGTCTTCATTTATTCACTCTAATTTAAGGTTTTGCGTGCCAGTAATACTTTTTAACGTTTTTAGAAGGTCTCTTTCTATGAGTCTATAATATATAACTAAACTATTGTTGTATGTAAAGTAAATAAGTTTTTTTAAATGTTTAAGAAGCTTCATTTAAAATTAAATTAAAATGCAGAGCCCCTGGACCGGTGGCCAGGACCTGGGCAGTGTGAGTGCCATTGAAAATCAGCTCACGTGCTGCCTTCGGCACATGTGCCATAGGTTGCCTACCCCTGCTATAGATCATTGCTGGGAAGAGTGAGGAAATGGCTGAACTCTATGGAATGCTTTAGTTTTTAGATTTCCTATAGAAATCCACTCACCTGCTGATCAAATCACCTTTAATTCCTGCTGCCTTGTTTCAAATCCACCTGAGTGGCAGGGGAGATAAAGTTGTCTATACTGGTGAATTAGCTGTGCTGCTATTGGGAAACAGTTTATTCTGCAGATTTTGACAAGTTGCCCCTTACCACCAGTTCCTCAAGGGGAATCTTCTACCCTGATGGACCAACTCTGAGGCTTGTGGAACAAAGCCATGTTCAAGTCTTAAACCACACTGAGAATGCATAGGATAAAGATTTGAGACCTAGCATTTGTATGGTTAGTTATAATATTTAGAAACCTATGATTTATTAAATCCTGTTACATAGTCTCTTCCATGCATCTCCAATATTAAAATCAAAGGCAATCCTTACAACAGGCAATTCTGTTTTATTTGGGAAATTATTTTCTCCTGTATTTTGGGTTACTGCCTGACCCTTTAAAGATTCTCAGGTGAAAGCTAGAAGTCTTTCATGTAGTAAAATAGTGAAGAAAAACTAGTAACATTCACACTGGTATGCAGAGCTTGATATAGCCAACAGGTGTTTCTGGAGCCTACAACTGCAGCTTCCCCTCTCACCATTAAACTTCAGAGGTTGTCATCTCAGACATTTATTTAGAGAGGTCACCTTCCTTTTATTTCTCCTTTCCCATTCAGTGTGTCTTAGAAAGCCTGAGATGGAGGAGTTTTGGAAGCCAGGGATGAAATCTTGGCTTTATTCAAGCCAATGAGAGTTTTGACATTGTTGCCTCCACTGAAGCCAATTTCATCCCAGGTATGTAGATAAGACGTTATTTGAAACACCGTGGCTTTCTGGCACCATGGATGTATCCATGCATTCTAATCACCCTGCTCCCAGCATTTACATTCTTGAAAGTCCCCTTTTATGCAGCCGTCTGACAAGTGCCATCTATACTATAGTGGCATGGGAACAACACTATAGTTATGTCTGCATTACGACATCAGTTTAATGGTTGACCTTTCTAAGTCATCTAAAAATCAACAGGCATAGTTAGTTTTCTTTGAAATATGGTGAGCCTCAGGAAGGGGCACCTCAGGAAAGTGCATGGTGGGATTACTGATCCAAGTCTGAGTCATTTGAGCCCTCGTTTCCAGAGACAGAAGCCCTGAAATAGAGCCGTTTTTAAAAATTGTTCGTTTTTTTTCCTCCCCAGAACTAAAAATCAAGCTATTGATATACTATGGGATAATCCAAGAAGATTTACCCAATGCAGTGTATGGCACTCACTAAATCTTTGGGGGGCCCAAACAGATAATAGTAACTAGGAAAATGTATGTTTTCCACACCAGTTCAGAAAGACATCTAGAGGATTTCCCCTTCCACTACATTGTAAGTGCTCTAGAATATGAATGGATTGGTTTGAAAACTGGTGTGCATCCCAAGGGCATAGGGTAGTATTAGTGATGCAGATTTAGCATCACATGACTGACAGATTCCCCCAAGTTACAGTTTCTGCCCCCACCAAAAAAAGTTTCCTTCACCCGCCTTGTACTATTAAACTGAAAGGTACTAGTGAATCAGTCAGTGAATCATACCTTGTAATTGTGGAGAATTTACCCTTCAATTAACATACTCCAAAATTCCTTTTGTTTTATGTGGGGGGGGGAAGTGTCTGAAGGTTATTGCCATTTAATTTGGGGAGTTATAATTGCATAGCCTCACCTGATAGGCACCCCCTTATCTCTAGTTATAGCATTGCAGAGGGTCCTCATTTCTGCAATGCCTACATACACTCAAGCTCTCCTTCAGTCCTGCAACAGCCGTTCCCAGTCTTTCCTTCTCCTAACTCCTCCTCTGGGTTGTCTATGGCTTAGCCCTCTAGCCAAGTCACATGACAGTCTAAACCCCTTCCAGACTAAGAGAAACAAGTCCAACTGAAAGTCTAAGCAAGTCTACACTAATACCCCTTTTACCCCTCTCAGACTGCAATGTTGTTCCCCTATTGACCCTACAACAGGCATTCTCCTTCAAAGGCCTAATCTGCTTCTGTAGAGTTCTTCCTCCGTTGCTTCCTGTCTATCCCAGGGTTTCACTCCACCAGAAATTTGCACTCTCTGCAATCTGTAGCCTACTGGCCTCCCTCAATCTACTAGTGTCACATCCGCTGAAATGGAGACAATTAGCTAATCACCCCACAGGTGTGGAGCAAGACTAATTGGTGTTCTTTCCCTTGCCTTGCACAGGGGTAAGCCCCATTACAGGGGGAATGCAATCAAAGTCTTGGGGGAATATTAGACATGTGAATACTTCCTAGGATGGGAGAAATATTAGGGGGCAAAAGAGTGGAGGAATAGGGGGAGAGGGGTTTGGGGTTGCAGTGGAAGGAGGTTCAATGCGGATGGATGATGGGGAGGAGTGAGAGCTTGTACATTTCAGCAAGTGTGAGGTTGGCAGAGTAAAAGTATGTCTGTTAATGGGGCATATTGGGTCATTGCTGGAAGAAGGCAGAGTAAAAGTTGCAAGGGCAATCTGCATATCCTGGTTTTCAGAAGTTTGCGTTCTACTTAGCTCACCATTCTGCAAAGGGATGACATACTACCAAGCAACCTTAACTCAGCATTAACATAGGTTTTTTTGCCACTGAATAGGTCGAGTTCTAATTAGTGCAGCAGTTTACAAAAGAGACTCACTTTATTAAACTGAGTTTAATTAGACTTCCATTATTATACTGATCACACTACACTGTTTTGCACTTCAGAAAGTGCAGTCAATTTCTTTTCAGCTGGTTATTCCTAATAAAATAGCATACTGATGCTGCAATATCATTTTCATTCCACATTGTGCTGTTCTTGTATAGGCATCATTGCTCTGTGAAGTCCCTGATATTCCAGGAAGGTCCAGATACTCCAAGATATTTAGGTCCTAAATTTCTATTGATTTCAATAGGAGTTAGGTGCCTAAATACCTTTGGGGATATGGGCTGAGGTCACTAAGCAGGGTGAGATTGGGTGAATCTCAAAGGGTGGCTTGTTCTAGGAAATCAGTTTTCTCTGACTTTCAGGCCTCGCTCATCGTGATTGGGGTGCAATGTGTATAAATACTAGTTAAATACATGGGGACAGATTCTCAGCTGATGGAGCTCCACTGAAGTAAATGAAAATAGGGCTGAGGATCTGGCTCATTAAATTTATCTCACCCAAATCTCTGGTTGACCTCAGTTTGAGAAAATTACAGCTTTGCATCTTGAATATTTTTACTGAGCTAATTTCTCTGCTGTTTTTTCTCTAATACAGCAGTATTACTGGAGTCCAAATTAAGCTGTTAAAGGCAACTTACGTATTCTGGAGCAAACATGTTTCCTAGTCAGGTAATTAGGAATAAACTTTTTTGTACTTTAAAGTAGAATTATTTATTTTGTCACTGCCAGCATACTCCAAATGTTCATTTTTAAATCCTTATAATAGTGTATGAGTCATCTGTTGCTTATTGCATTCCATATCATTCTAGGGCTTCCAGCGCTGTGGTAAATATCAGAAATCCCTTTGAGTTTCTCATTTATCTATGTATTCAAGAATATTATTGGCCTCCATCATTTCCAGGACAACCTCACAGGAGTCAAGAAAATATAATCATATCCATTAGCATTCATGAATTTTCCATGTTCAGTTCTTTTAGCCATGTTTTCTTATTAACCCTATGTATGTAATTAAATCAGTCTGGGCCACATTTTCAAAGATATTTAAGTGCATAAAGATCCAGATGGATTTTCTAAAGTGACTTTATGAATTAGGCACTTAACTTCTACTATTGATTTAATCAATGATGAGTGTGATTACATTCTGGAATAAACTACCAATGGGAATGGTGGATTCTCCATCTCATGATATCTTCAAATCATGACTGGATGCCTTTGTAGCAGATATGATTTACTGAGGCACAAGCTATTGTGCTTACTATCAGGGTAAGCGTGTGAAAGTCTTTGGCCTGTGTTATGCAGGAAATCAGACTAGGTAATCTCATGATCCCTTCTGGCCTTAAAATTTATGAATCTGCATAGTATTCTTGACCTTTTATTTTGCACTTCAGAAAGACTGGAACATGGCTTACTTTACTGACAGCACACCTCTTGTTTCAAGGATCATCTTTAATGTGCTGCAAATCTGTATTCAGTCATTACAGGTCCATTAAAAGACCTCAATTCTGGTCTTTATGTGACCATCAAAAGAATTTCAAACAGGACATTATTGCTATTACATCATGTTGCTCTATCCAAGCAAACACTAAGCACCAGTTACAGTGAGGGTGACTTACCATCAAACCAGTGCACAGAGAAACATGCTTCAGAGGCATAATTTACCCAGCCACCAGAGCACAATAAAACACCCTTTATTTCTGATTTTATTGGTTCTGTCTGCTCTCAGCTGGTGCCTGAATATTTTATCTGCTAACACTACCTTTTCTAACACAATAAAAAAAGATCAAAAAGGGTCCTGACCTTTTATTCACTTTAAATATTTTCATACTGTTACAGATAATTGACAGAAAATGAGCAATAAACACAGAGCATCAAAAATGCACTGTTGTGTTGTGCTTTTTCAAATGAATAGAAAGAGAAATGAATTCTGATTTTAGACATGTTCTTCTGGGACTAAATCCTGTTCCATGGTTATATGGGAGTAGCCTCTTACTAGCACCTTCCCTATCGTTTCTTATCCCTTATAGTTCTGTAGATCTTTAAGATTTCAGGCCTGCAGCAGAACGGGAGCCAAGGAGCTGTACATCTTTACTGCAGGAGCAAAATGTACAATCGCTTGGCAGGAGGCCCTGCCCCACAGAAGACTCTCCAAGAATCTGTGCTCTCTCTCCAGGGCCAGCTCCAGGGTTTTGGGCCCCCCAAGCAGCCAAAAAAAAAAAAAAAAAAGGTCGCGATCGTGATCTGTGGCTGCAATTCAGCGGGAGGTCCTTCACTCCGAGCGGGAGTGAGGAACTGTCCGCCAAATTGCCGCCGAATTCCTGGACGTGCCGCCCCAAGCACCTGCTTGCCAGGCTGGTGCCTGGAGCCGGCCCTGTCTCTCTCTCTCTCTCTCTCTCTAATGACCTGCAGCAGTGAATCCTGTGCAGTCTCTGTAGAAAAAACAAGGAAATGGGATCCCAAAAGGGATTAAAAGTTTTTTGACTGTTGAAGGTGGATTTTCAGATCCTGGGGAAGAGGATGAGGCTGTCTCTTTCCAGCTCAGTGTTTTGAACCTTTGTTTTCCTGAAATCAAATTGTCCTATGGACAGAATAGTGGTGTCCCATGGCCCAGCCACAATTCCTATGGGGAGTGGATCTCTGGATCCATCTTCTCCCAGCTGTCATTTCTTTTTCAGAGAAGGCAGAAGTCTACTGGCTCTAGTCCACTAATCCTTGCCAGTTATTCAGCTGGAGGGGAGTCTAACCCCTCTGCTGTGCAATTGGAGAGGCATTGCCTCCACATGAATCAAACCCCAGTTTCAAGACTATCAGATAGTTTGTGGTAGTTCAGGAACACAGTGGGAGATAGGACAAGGCTGAGAAGCTACAGCAGAGCTTCTCTTATGATGCAGTCTAGAAAAGGGTGTGAAAACCATTAGAATACATGTAACTTATCACAATTGAAGAGCACAACCGGGCCCAATAGCTCCAGTCAAGTTGTGAAAACCACTGGTGGGCCAGGATTTTTGGCCTATGACTATTTTTGCTAGTAGTGTGACAGCAGCAAATGTCTTGTGTGCATAGCACTGGCTTCTTGTGGGTTCCCCAGGCTATTCACAGAGTTTGAGGACCAGCCTTATAGCTTATTATTTGGGGGTAGAAAGCTCCCCTCCCTCAACAGAATAACATTGTGGAACACTATTTTTTCTTCAGACCTGGCCTCTCCTCCCCAAGGTTTCACTGCAAGATCAGGCAATCTGACAGCGTTATTTAGTTTTATGTGAGGAAAGTGCTACAGCCCTGATAAAGCAAGGTATGTATTAATAATTTTAAGCATAGGTGTAGCCCCACTGATGCCAACTGGATAACTCGCATACTCAAATGTAGGCCTGTGCCTGAATACTTTGCTGAATCACAGTGTAATCAAGGCGGGGGGGGGGGGGGGGGGGGGGCGGGGAGAGGGAGAGGAGACACCATTTTTCTGTCCAGAGGAGGATTTGATTTCAGGAAAACAGAAGTTCAAAACATTGAGCTGGACAAATGATACCAGCCTATCAAAAATACCCTGATATTCCTGTATGCAAGATGATGGGGAGACTACAAACCCCTCTGCCTGGGTGTCTCTTCCCTAATTGACTGGAATTGTAAAAGCTCTTTATGAATATTTTGTCTGCTCTCAGCTGTCATCCCCCAAAGTTAGATACATTCTAAAGATTTTTTTAAAAAGTCCGTGGCACTCATATTTTGTTCAGTAAGGGAAACATGGCTGTATTAATACAGACACACTGTATCCATATTACATATTTATTTCAATATAGAGAAAGGAAAGAAAAAAATGTAGGAGAGAATTTAACACACTATCGTGCCACAATGGACAGGAAGTTGAGTTTTGACTTGCAAAGTATTTGGGAGTAGATCAGTTCTGCTCTGCATTGCTTGTGACTTGTGTCCCTAGAGCCACCGAGCCACAAGGGTCACCTCAACATAGAGGGATCTTCCAGAGACGTAGAGCCAATGTAGCATTTGCTATGCCAACCCACACCCTGCTGCCAATGCGGGGCTGTTGTCAGAGGGAAAGATCACAGAGGCAAGGCTTTCCAAAGCTCCCTTGATCCCTAGCTACCTTACTGGCCCCTTCAGGCTGTTGGCAGTTGATGTAACTGATAGCCCAGGAACAAGGAGATGAAATGGCCACCATCCTCCCACCCTGTCTCCTGAGCTGATCTGTGGTCTCCTTGGCTATTGTCAAAGATCTGAGTCATTCCCTTTAAACAGCCATATGTTTGAGAAAATAAGCCAACGCCTCTGAGTATCTAAGCAGACCACAACAATGACAATAAAACAGCCAGTGTTCTGCTAGAGCCAGGAAGGGAGAGATTTGCCAAGGTAAGAGACAGAGCAAGAAGAACCATATTAAAACAGATAAAGACAAACAAGTTCTGAATGGTATAAGAAACTGGAAATGAGTTTAAGAGATGTAATGTTGCTTAATTATGCTAAAATCATGAGATAACTGAAGCACACAAGCCAACATGATTAACATTTGCTCAAGACAATTTGAAAAAAAGGTGACAAGTTTCTGATTCTCGTCCTTTACATTGACTTTTATATTTTATATTTAGATTTTGACATTTATATTTTGATCCAGGATACCAATCTGATTCTTTAAAGGCTGAATCTCATGAACATGTTGCAGGATCAGGCCCTCAGATATTAACAAAGAAAAACATCTTAAATCCTATCTCCAAGGTTTGTTATTTGAACTGAGATCAGGGCAGTTCTTCCATTGCTTTGTTTAAATTTGTTCATACTTTTATTTATAAAATTATGTGCTACTTTTAACTTTTTATAATACATAATGCTCAGGTAAACCGAATTTTAAATCACTATGCTGCATGTTAAAACTAGTCTACTGTATGTAATAGTACCTATCAGCAAAACAATGGGTAGAGAATAATGAGGAACATACTGTGATGTGAAATTGTTAGTTTATCCATAGATACAAAATTCCTTATGCTACTTGAATGACAACATGAACTTGCCTCTCCTGAGGTCAGAGGTAGTTCTTTTTACACATTAGCTGAAATTTGGGCCTCTGCTGTACAGAAACTTATGTGCCAGATTATATGTGGCAAGTTTGTGATGTGAAATATTCTCTAATGAGGATTGCAGTGACCCTACCAAACTAATTTTAATTACAACCTTGAGTAAATTTAAACCTGAGCTCCAGAGCTACTAGATTACTGTTTTATTCTCTTAGTTGCTTAGCTTGTGGGGCTTAAAAAAAAAAAAAAAAAGAAGGATGTTAGAGATATTTTTCCATTTTTTGACTTCTGTGACCCTATCAATGAGCAAAGCATCTCTGATCTAACTTGTGCAGTTCTACTCTTGTTGGGTGGAGTCCAACTGTAGCAAGGAAGCATGGCCTCCTTCAGATGCAAGCCACCTGGTGGGCGGAGCAGAGGGGTGGGACAGGAAGTGGAAGGGACAGATGTTTCTTCCTTGCTGCTGAATTGAAACACCAAGGAGAACCGCTGATGCCCCGGAGACCAGCCTGAGCTTCCAGACAGCCCTGACAATCTGCCACTGAGTTGCGGCGGTGTATCCCGGGGAGACTGAGGATGACCCGTGGACACAGGTACACCCAAGTGGGAGAGTAGGAAGCAGCCCAGGGAAACCAGGCAATCGTCTGGTTCAGAGCGGGCCAGAGCAGGCGTGTTGTGGGCAGATCCCTGCTGCCCCAGTGGTGGACTACTCTGCCCCTGTTACGGTCCTGGGCTAGGGCACAGTGGAGTTAGGTGGTCCCACATCCCCCTTCCACCGCACACCTGGGATGGCAGTACTCCCCCTCCTTAGGCCAGGAGGCTTGCGCTCCTCAGTTACCCCTACCTGAGCCTCATAGCCTTGACTGCTTGCTGTCCTGCCCTGCTTAAAGGCAGGGTGAATAAACTGCTACTGCTCTGCTGGGATGCAGACCAGAGCTCAGACTGTTTATGGCCCTGCCCCGCCTGAAGGCCGGGGCCTATTGAGAACTGCTAATTCCCCCCCATCATCCACCTTTTCCCTTTGCTTGGAGAAGGCTCTGGCAGACCAAACTGTGAGACGGTGTGGCCTCCCTGAGACACGAGACACGGAGGAACAGTCCCACCAGACTACACCAACCAAAACATGTTGAATTTTTTGGACAGCTTGAAGAAAATTTTCCCCATGAGTTCTTAGAGCAATATTTGTGAGAACTTTTATTAAGACTACGCCTTCCCTCAGACCTTCTTAAAGGAGACATGTTTTGCTCATTTGTTTTTGGTTTCCCCATTTGGATCTTTCATTACACATCATTATAACCTTTCTTCACTCACCTATATATGAACTATAGATTGAAATTATTAAATGTAGTTTTTCTTTTTAGTTTCTGGCTTCCTTGTCATCACTTGGGAAGTACAAAGGACTGGAAACTAATCACAACTAGCCACCAGAGAATTCTCTTATCAGAGGGGAGCTCCCTGCTTATGCAGATGTGTTCGGTTGGGTCCCTGATCTTCCAACCCTTGCCACCCAGCATGAAGGTATACTGGGAGTTGTAAGACTTGAAGGGTGTTGTGAGCTCAGTCCCACCATAGTCCCACCATTGTTGTGCATCATAAAGTTGCCTACTATCAACTTTATGCTGGGGCCAGTGTAGGTCCTGAGAATCATGGAGGGACATCCACCTTCCTGATACCCCCTTCCCCTGCATCAAGCAAAAATCTAGACCATATTTTATACTTCGTTTACCTCATTTACCCAACTTTTGATTCAAATACCACATTTCTTCCTCTCAACAATAACCCACTATCATCTTTCTGAATGGCAGAATATCCAACTCTGCAACTCCATGGACTACGAAGAATGATAGAAGCTAGAATAAACTTTCATATAAAAAAAGCATTTAAGGCTACATAGATTTAACCATTAACATTTTTGAATTCTTACATGGTGTCCATTCCTTTTTCTACATATGGAACCATTAGGTACTGGTCATTTTATTTATATATTGTGACAAAGTTCCTCCTCTATCTTGGTGGGTCCTGCACTTATTGGCAGATTTTCCTGCCTCAGAGATTCACCATGTGGGTTGGGGAACAGCTCAGAGACCTTCCCCTCTGGAAGAACCCACAGTCCAGGTCAATTGGGAGGTTTGGGGGGAACCCAGGCCTGCCCTCTACTCCGGGTTCCAGTGCAGGGCCCTGTGGACTGCAGCTGTCTATAGTGCCTCCTGTAACTGCTGCATGACATCTACAACTCCCTGGGCTACTTCCTCATGGCCTCCTCCAAACACCTTCCTTATTCTCACCACAGGACCTTCCTCCTGATGTCTAATAATGCTTGTGCTCCTCAGTCCTCCAGCAGCACACCCTTTCACTCTCAGCTTCTTGCTCCCAGCTCCTCACACTCACCCCACAAACTGAAATGAGCTCCTTTTAAAACCCTGGTGCCCCGATTAGCCTGCCTTAATTGATTCTAGCAGCTTCTTCTTAATTGGCTCCAGGTGTCCTAATTAGCCTGCCTGCCTTAACTGGTTCTAGCAGGTCCCTGATTACTCTAGTGCAGCCCCTTCTCTGGTCACTCAGGGAACAGAAAACTACTCATCCAGTGACCAGTGTATTTGCCCTCTACCAGACTCCTGTACCCCACTGGTCTGGGTCTGTCACAATATACACACAAAGAAAGAAATGGACAGGACTTAGAATATGCTGCTGACAAATTTGACTAGATGTCTTACTTAAATGTTTGGTAAGCACACAGGAGGCAGGCTGCTTGGATCAAATTCACACCACTTTGAGTAACTGTACAAGCACCCAACTCATAATACAGGGATGGCTCAGTCTTCTGAACACACCTTTTTTCACACTGAGAATGCCCAGAAGCTTAAACACAGGTAAACTCTTCACGTAGTAACTGTCCTGATAATTCACCTTCATAGCTACATTAATTCTTCTATCCTACTGCCCACAAGAGTTCAAACAATCACAAAAGGGAGTGGAGTAGGGTGGGGAGGAAATGGGGTCATGACCATGCTACCAGATAGCCCAATGTACCCTCTGTATAATCCTCCCAGAGGTAGTGACCCTGAAGCAGAACAGCTTGGCCTTTCACAAATTCATGCACATCTTTCTTTAGTTTCATTTCATACTTTTTGCAATGCCTGAGTTTCACTTGTAGTTGAGGCTGCAAGGAATGTAAAACTCCTTTGGAGTCTTAAGGATTTACCTGGTGAAGCAATCTGCTTCATTAGGGACAGGCGTTCACCTAATGTAATTATAAACTATTATACAACCTATTGGGTGGGGTTGGAGGCAGGTGAATTCTAGGTAGAATCATGACAAATGATCACATTCATGCACTTAATACCTTTGTCGTATAAATTCATTAGGTCCTATAGGAACTGCCAGTGAATACAGGAAGAGTGGCATGTGGATTGGATGGGATGAAGCTCAGTGTAACATCCAGAAATCAAAGAAGAGAAAGCAGGATGATTTTTTAAAAAATGAAATGTGACAATGATTTAACCCTTAATCTGCTACTAGTCTGCCAAATGTAACTAAAAGGGTGATGTAAGTCAATGCAGTTCATAAGGGCTGTTCATCCCATATATTTCAATGGTGGTACACCAAATTGCACCAAGTGGGCATATGGCCCATTATGTTTAAAGTATCTTGTGTGTCTCTGAAGTTTTGTCTGCTTATTAAATTCAGTGTCAGCAGAGGCCCAACCAGTGAAGTTGGGGGCAGAAGAGTAACCTGGAACTGAAAAGGCATTTGTCCTATAACCACAGTGAAGAGGACATTAACAGATTAGTAAAAATGTCAAGGGATGGGACGGTGGAATTATTCCCACCAGTGGTCATATCCATGCATGACAGTATTATAGGGAGCTAACATTAAGTTTTTACTTCCATTAAGTGAAAAGAGCCAAGGGTCTATAGCAATTATGGAGACCCAGGCCACTGGTTGGGGTGAATGCAAGACTGTCTTTATTTTCTGTTTACGCAGATCTTTATCTACTTGCTATATGCCCCTAGTTACCATCCTGAATAGTGACTCTAAAAATTCACAACTAACACCACAAATTTGACATTTTTAGGCAACAGAAAAGGTTATTCCACCACATGGAAAGAAAAATAGTTATACCATGTCAGGGACAGTACATTGGATTCCAAGAGTGAATTCAATATGATCAAAGAACAGTTCCCTTTCCAGGGTCCTGAAATGCTAAGTAGCGATTAGAGTTTGCTGTCTTTGGTAGACATGCATGGAGGGTACCAATCTGGCTTGCACAGTCAGTGAATACATGGAAAACATTGACAAAATTTTGCCTGAAGGACATTTACAGCTCTGATACCTGTGATTCTGCATTTAGTCATTTTTGCTTAGAAAGCCAAATCTTCTTGTTAAGTCCAGACAATAGAATTTTGTAATATGTTTCTGTTACAAGGAATGGTAACTCTGTGATTTATAACTGACCAAATGCTTAATTCTCAACAGAAGGGAATGCAATAAATGTAGCAGTTAAGCCAGATGACAGAAGCAGAAAGAAATGGTGCCAGACTTCCTCTGCTTACAGTGACCTTTAGAAGGCTGTTGTCAGATATACTTTTCCCTACAAAGTACTTCTAAAAAAGACAAGGTAGTTGAGCAGGTCAGTTACTTTTAATGTACTGTTCAGTGAGGTGGAAATATGAATGCTTGACTATAACCTCCCTTTCCTGCTATTGAGAGGTTTTCATAATACACTGCACAGTCTGGGTTCCAGGCACCAGCAGAGAAGTTCTGCTTTTGTTCACCTTACCTGAACAGAATGGAAGATGCAGCTTTTGTTTCAATTAAAAACTTATTTAAATCAGAATAGGGAGAGCTTGTGTGTCAGAAATACAAAAATACAGCTTGAAGCTTGGACAAGCTTAGCAGCACAGATTTTACAAATTTGGCCTGAAGAAGTTTCCCTTAAGAGATCTTATTCCCGTAGACTACGGAAACCTTCTGTCTCAGTATCAGCTGTGATAACATGTCAGAAATAGGCACAAAAGAGCAAATTCTCGGCTGGTGTAAGCTGTTATGGAGCCAATGGAGTTACATGGAACTGTAACAGTTTACACTGTTACAGCTGAGGAGCTGCACCCTGGGGTTTCCACTGCTTGACCACATCAAGCAGTTGGCAGACATGACAGAATTTGAACACAGATTATTTTAAAAAGGAAATCTACTTTTATTATCTACTAATGGAGTTCTTGG
This sequence comes from Malaclemys terrapin pileata, assembly GCF_027887155.1. Taxonomy (NCBI): domain Eukaryota; kingdom Metazoa; phylum Chordata; order Testudines; family Emydidae; genus Malaclemys; species Malaclemys terrapin. The sequence continues at coordinate 100,043,437 of NC_071509.1, forward strand.
AGCTCTCTGTGCTATCTTAAAGGAAGATCTATATCAAGCATAATCTCCTAGGGAAAAAGGGGCAAGGAGGACAGAATAAGTTCATTCAGTTGCATGGCAGCAGAAGCAGTTGTTTCATGAAATACTGACATGGAATGGGAGGGCGAAAAGAGGCAATGAAGGTCAGTATCTCAAGGGATTACAATACCAGATGGCAGTAAACACAAGTTAAGAGCTTCAGTGGGTATGAATCTTCCTCTTCCTGTCATTTTTGGATTTTTAATATAATTTTACTGCATATTTGTCATAGCCCCTGGGAGGTTATGTAAGGGTCAGATTCCGCTGGACAGAAAACATGTTAATATATACATAAAGAGAGCTATGCATCAGCCTGCTTAATATTACCCAATGTGTCCCAGAACAGATGTGTCTGTTGGGAACACAATAATAACAGGACTGCCTGTAGGACCGTTATAGGATGACCTGTTTTGTGGGGGGGAAACAAGCACACATACACTCTGAGACCCTGACTGAACAAGGCACCTAATCGCATGCCTCACTTTAAATATGTAAAATCTCATTGACTTCAGGGGGATTACTCTCATGCTTAAAATCAGGCATGTGTTTAAGTAGCTTGCTGAATCAGGGATTCAGGTAGAGATAGATGACAGTTTGTTCCTGCTGCTAGCTTTGGATAAGTCAGCCTTTGAATGAGAAGGCTGACTTATCCAAAGTTATCCAGGTTTGGATAACTTAGTATGACTTCTACAAAAATAAGAAATACATACAAGATTATTTCTGGACAAGTGATCTGAACTTTCTTGTGGTTAACAGGGAGTAGACATAATTTTTTCCCTTAAACTGTTTGCATTTCAAGCAAAACAAAGAACACATTTTTCCCCTCAAAGAAAAACTAATATGACAATAATATAAAAAAAACAGACAGAAAACTGTACATGTTTACGCTAATTCTATGTAATTGAACATCCAATGTTTCAGTTTGGTTTCTTGTCAGAATTTTTGGGGTCATTTTCTGCTACATTATAGTTTTCTATTTATTTTTAATTCTACTAGCATAAAAGCAAAAATGGAAAAGCAGCCCAGTATAAGGCAACAAATATAAAGTGACACTCATGCATTTTCCATTATCCTTTAAAAATTAAATGAGCCCTGGACTTTCATTTGGATTTGTCTCCCAAGGATAATGTATTAGGGCATCCTAGAGGAGAAAATTCCCTGTTGATTTTTGTGTTTGTTTGTTTTCTTCTAATCATAAGGGGAAAAAAGGAAGAGTGAAATGATATCAGACTGATGTCATATAAAAGACTGATAAACATGCGGGCGCAGGGAGGAAATCTTTGTATCATTTGCGGGAAGACAAAATTACTACAAAATACCTACAATAGATGTTACCCAGTAATAGAATGAGATCTTTTGTTCATTTTTGTTGGCAGAGTCTTACTAATCTCTAAAGACAGCTAGATTAACACGAGAATTGGTGAGAGATTTCACATACCCTAAAGCCAACTTCCTTCTAAAAGTATGAAAACCTTTATTGGCACAATTAATTAAAAACTTTTCTCCTGAAGCAAAAAAGTGCCTTGCTATAATTGTAGGCAGATTTTGTTGTCCTTAAAGTGAATCTCTGCTTTGTGTGAGCCTCTTTTAAGAACAAGGGAGCTCAATAATGAAGCTTTCATAATACTGTTTCAGTGCTAAAGGTAATCTATTTACACCAGAATAGCATGTTTGGTCTCACTCAGTTTGAGGATACAGCTGACACACTGCAAGGGAAAATCCTACTTATCCATTTTCACATGTGCTCCACAAATAGCCCCTACTGAAAACAATGAACAGAGATGCCATCCATGTAAATGTACAATAAAATTCTTCTGAATAAGAGACAGCCTTTGGGACCCTATGGCTGAAGATGTCCCATCCTCCTTTTCAATGTCCCCCAATCTTGGGGAAAATATAAATATAAAAGAGAATCTCAGCATAAAAAGAATATAAATTTCCAACTCTTTCTTCCAAGATAGTTCTGAAACTGAAAATGGATATAAACCAATGAAGACTAATTGCTAGGCCTGAAAGATACAAGCAGCTGAACTTCACTTCTACAGCTGAAAGATTCCACCTGTCCAAAAGTCCACCTCCATAAATGCACACTATTTATGTAAAAAAGAGTTATTCCTGGGGGAATTCTGTGCCACTGCGCATGCACAGAATTCATGTGTCCCACAGAATTTTATTTTTTTCCACAGAAAATTCATTATGCCAAAGAAGTGCTTCAGTTCCACCTTTCACCCACCAGAGACCTCTGTGGTGCCAGACCAGCCAACAGCATGAACGCAGCAGGCTGTTCTGGTGCCACATTGTCCGCTCGGGAACTGAAGCACTTCTCAGGCACAATGTATTTTCTGTGTTTGTTCAGTGGCACAGAATTCCCCCAGGAGTGGAAATTCATCAGAGAACCTGGCCCATGAAGCCAGGTTAGGACAGAATGAGGCACATGGACTCAGGAGCTATTGGGGTGACAGTGTTGAGCCAGAGGCTGAATGGGAGTGGGGGTGCATGGCCATATGGGGATGGGGGAAGGAGGCTTCAGGGACCCATCTGGATGGGGGGTGCAGGGACAGGGCAGATGTGCCTGACTGAATGGGAGAGGCTTGGGATAAGCCAGGGTCTTCATGGGGGAGGCTCCCCAACTCCCTAACAATCCCCCCTTCAATGCAAATAAACCTGTTCCATACTTCCCCCACCACACCCAACAACCTTCTAGGATTACTCCAGGCTCCTTCCCTCTCCCTCAGTGCCTCCGTTACTCCTGACACTCCCAAGCCTTTGCACTGCTTCTGACAGGTGCAGGAAATACATTTCTGTATTGTAATTTAAATGAATTACTCAAAGTCCTGTATTAATATGCCGAATAAGGAATCTATCTGTCAAAAAAAAAAAAACAGATTTTTTTTTTGTTACAGGCATACTTGCTGACCGATATTTTGAAATAATTTACCAAAATAATTGAAACTGGCATGCTTCTATTGTGTTATTTTGACAAATAAAATATGCAGAATTTTTAAATAGTATGCACAGAATTTTATAATTTTGGCTTTTTTATGCAGAAGTTATCCAGGAGTAAAAGAGTGGGTGGAGTTTCAGGAGTAACCTGAAGAATCATCTTGCCCCAAATCCTTAGGACAGCCCTGTGCATAATGGTGTAGTAATTAGAAAGACTTTTAAAATCACTCACTATTTTAAAATATTATAAAATGTAGCAATTTATTTATTATTACAGGTAATTTATTAAAGTAATATGAAGACATGGCCATGATAAAGCTGTATGCTTCAGTAGCAATTAAATGCCATTGAATATTGCACCTGTATAACCAGTGTTTTTGAACAACAGTGCTATATAGGTAGGCTTGGCAGAATTAAATTTAAATAGTTACTCATTCATTTCACCTGCTGCACTGAAATTGGCAAAAAAAATCCATCAATAATGGATGTTGCATTAACGATTGGGCAGATTAGGCTGGCACAGTGGGCCAATCTGAGGTGAGCATCAACAGCTCAATAGGAAACGAGAGATAAGGAGGAACTGACTATGAAGGGCATGAAAGTGAAGACATAAACAGCTTATGTTTGACATGATATGGATGGGACTTTCTTTCCATTTACATTTCAACAATTGTCAAACATTTTAAGAGTATGGATCAAATCTTAATAGAGAGATATGGGAATCTGGCCCTTTTCAAAGACCACCCTGTTTTCCACTCACCATTCCTTATACTACATCCAACACCATTACCACCACCAGTGATCACACAGATCACTTCCTTGTTGAAGAATTCTTTCATGGTTTAGGGCTCCATAGATTCTCGCACCATGGAAGAGGGCATGGCTGTGACAACTCTATCTGCCAGTACTCCCCAGCTCCTAGATTGGCCCCATATCCAAACATAGTTGTGTATCAAGCTTGAGAGAGAGAATAACTCATAAACTAACATTTCTGCAATCAAAAGACTGCATAGTCTTTCCAATATTATTCGTCAGCACTTGTTTTCCCTTTTATATGGGGCTAAGTAGGAAAATTTCTATGTTAGACAAGGTGGAAACCAATAAATAAAATTTAAAACAAAAGAAAGAGAGTGAATTGACATATTCAGACATTAGATCATATATAATTTAGATGAAATAAAAGGATTCTAGTTGCTAAATGCAAAACAACAACAAACAAGACCTTTATACTAATGGAATATTAAGATTGAAAGGTCAAACACTCAAAAGTCAAGATTCCCAAACTGTTGGTTTTTTGCAGTGTTTAGCTGACCCTATTGCACATCTTGTCTAAGTTTCTCAAAAGTGATATCAGTTTCTGGGTGCCCAGCTTCAAACACGTTTTCAGGGTTTTCACAGGCTGGATGTTCTGCATAAACTGAACTTCAGGCCTCTTTGCAGTGGCTAAAGCTGGGTGCCCAAAAACTGGGGCATCCCAAAATCATATGTTTTATATCTACAATTGCACACGGATATTTTATGGACACAACTTTGGTGCTGATGTTTGAAAGCTTGGTTCCTAAAAAATAACTTTACTGAATAAAGTCACAGTGTATCCAAGGCTGCCATTAGTGACCTGGAAGAATCAGAAAATATAAAGCTGAATATCATGTTGATGTTGCTAAGCATTAATTAATGACATTCTCTCAAACACCAAATTTTACAATCTTTCACTTACATTTTTTTCTCCATATCCATACATAGTTTTTATCATATGAACACTCAAGTTAAATGTTAAGTAGCCTGTCTTCATATACTGTCATTTCTGGAACATTAAATTTCTGCATATATGGTACTTCTACCAAATATATGTAATGGAAGACACTAATGCAGCATGTCACATTTCAGATGGGCTGTTTGTCTTGCTTAGGTTAGGTAGGTCATGTCATATTTGGAAACTAAATGGCTGAAGATGAATTAGGTGACATTCTGATGAGATGTGACACATTCGAAATTCTCTAATTCCAAATGACCACTATGGTTTATCATGCCAAAATACTGTTAAAAAAATATTGAGGTATAAAATATGCAACAAAAAGCACTTAGGGGACCAGGTGAGCACACTGATCTACAGATATTTGCATTTCATATTTGCTATATACTTACTGATATAAACTTACAATTAATAGTTCTGAAGGCTTGATTACATACAATTCCCCTCCCCATTCCACACATCCAAAATCAAATCTAAATGCAAAAGCAATACAACAGATGCAATACTAGAAATACCAAAACCCCAGAGAACACCAATACTGTATTGCATTCAACTTGAAGTAATGTTTCCTATGGGACAAATCTTGCATCCAGTTCTATGGAGGCAGAGGTCACTGACAGAAATGAAACATTGCAGTTCTACAACATGTGCAAGTGTGGAAAAGCAGCTGCAGGATGACGACAGCAAGCATAGGTATCCACACCCTGTGAGTTTCACAGCATAGTTCCACAGAGGCTTCTGATGCAACTCTGCACAGTGTTTTTCAGGGGATGACGTGGGGCAGGGTAGAATTAGACTAGAGGAACTACAACTGCATTATCTTCCTTGCCTTTTCCCTTTAGATAGAGGATGGAAGGGCACAAACACTGTGGAGACTACACCAGAAACTATGTCCCACCGCTAATACATTATGTATGGGTAAGAATTCCTTTCCACTTCAGAGTTCCCCAGCTAAATTTTCTGGCTTAGGAAATGGAGTCAAAAATTTTGTCTATTTCTAGATATTCTACAGGCTTTGTCTAATCCTACAATAGCCAGGAATAGATCCTTAACAACCATCCTCCCTGAAAATAAATGACAATTCCTATTAGAGACACAAAGCAGGTGAGGTAATATTTTTTAATGGACCAACTTCAGCTGGTGAAAGAGAGAAGGTTTTGACAGAGCTCTTCTTCAGATCTGAAAGCTTGTCTCTTTCAACAACAGAAATTGGTCCAATAAATGATATTACCTCATCCACCTTGTCTCTCTCTAATATCCAGGGACCAACATGGTGATAACAACACTACAAACAAGTCCTACTAGACTTCAGTATTCCTTGTCTTCCTTAATTCCATTTGATTTTTACTTGCTTCCATTTTTTCTAAGCTTTCCTGTCTTATTCTAAAGAAGAAGTGCAGGTTTCCTTTTAGTTACAAAGACAAGTCTTTGGCAGTAGCTTCTTTCTTCTGCTCTGTATAGTCCACACTCTTTCCACTACAAATTTGATCCACATCCCATCTCTTCTGCTCTCTCTTCTTTAGTCATTCTTAAATCATCCTGCTACTCAGAAATATACTATGGCACTTCCTGTGCTTCTGTCTTGGAGGTATGTATGTAACATAATTGAAACAGATGTTTTTTCAGAGTCATGCAGAATTAGATGTCTTGCTGTTAGGGCAACTTCTACTCAGGTTAAATAGTCCTCACTTGCCACAATTTTGCCCAGCTTTAGGGTCTGGTCAAGTGCTAGCAACCTACATTTTGTATTAATTTTAAATTGTCAAATATTCTGGCTGTACATACAGCCATAGAGAAATATCAAGACTTCTAGCACACATGGACATAAGAACACAAAAATGGCCATACTGGGTCAGACCAAAGTTCCATCAGTCCAGTATCCTGTCTTCCGACAGTGACCAATGCCAGATGCCCCAGAGGGAATGAACACAACAAGTAATCATGTGATCCATTCCCTATCACCTATTCCCAGCTTCTGGCAAACTGCATGACACATGCATGTTCTAATAAACTGGTATATCAGTAACACACAAAGGGTATGTCTACACTATGAAATTAGGTCGAATTTATAGAAGCCGGATTTATAGAAATCGGTTTTATACAGTCGATTGTGTGTCCCCCCACATAAAATGCTCTAAGTGCATTAAGTCGGTGTACCGTGTCCACAGTACCGAGGCTAGCGTCGACTTCCAGAGCGTTGCACTGTGGGTAGCTATCCCACAGTTCCCGCAGTCTCCGCCGCCCATTGGAATTCTGGGTTGGGATCCCAATGCCTGATGATGCAAAAACAGTGTCGCGGGGGGTTCTGGGTACATGTCGTCAGGCCCCTCCCCCTCCATCAGAGCAATGGCAGACAATTGATTCGTGCCTTTTTACCTGGGTTACCTGTACAGACAACATACCATGGCAAGCATGGAGCCCGCTCAGCTCAGCTCAACTCACCGTCACCATATGTCATCTGGGTGCCGGCAGACGTGGTACTGCATTGCTACACAGCAGCAGCTAATTGCCTTTTGGCAGTAGAAGGTGCAGTATGACTGGTAGCCGTCATCGGCTATCTGGGTGCTGGCAGATATGGGGCTGCATTGCTATGCAGCAGCAGCTCCTTGCCTTTTGGCAGTGGATGGTGTATTACGATTGATATCCATCATCATCATATTCCTCAGTGAGTTCGGTCAGAGGCACCTGGGCAGATATGTTTTGTCTCCTGGAAACTCAGTTCTGCCGGCAGTCCTATTCAACCGTCTTGACGATGATGGCTCGCAGTCGTAATACAGTATTTTCTGCCAAACATCCAGAAGATGCCGATGGCTATCAGTCATGCTGCACCATCTGCTGCCAGCTTAAGATTTGTTCTGTATTCATTTGTTTCCCCCTCCCTCCGTGAAATCAACGGCCTGCTAAACCCAGGGTTTTGAGTTCAATCTTTGGGGGGGCCATTCTGTGTGACAGTTGTTTGTGTTTCTCCCTGATGCACAGCCACCTTTGTTGATTTTAATTCCCTGTAAGCCATGTCATCACTCACCCCTCCCTCCCTCCATCAGACAATAGTTTCGCGCCTTTTTTCAGCCCAGACGCCATAGCACTGGGATCATGGAGCCCGCTCAGATCACAATTATGAGCACTCTGAACACCCTGCGCATTGTTCTGGAGTATATGCAGAGCCAGAACATGGCAAAGCAAAACTAGGTGAGGAGGCGATTGCAGCGCAGCGACGAGAGTGATGAGGAAATTGACATGGACATAGTCCTCTCACAAAGTACAGGCCCCAGCAATATGCAAATCATGGTGTTGCTGGGGTAGGTTCATGGCGTGGAACGCCAATTCTGGGCCCGGGAAACAAGTACAGACTGGTGGGACCGCATAGTGTTGCAGGTGTGGGACGATTCCCAGTGGCTGCCAAACTTTCGCATGCGTAAGGGCACTTTCGTGGAACTTTGTGACTTGCTTTCCCCTGCCCTGAAGCGCCAGAATACCAAGATGAGAGCAGCCCTCACAGTTGAGAAGCGAGTGGCGATAGCCCTGTGGAAGCTTGCAACGCCAGACAGCTACCGGTCAGTTGGGAATCAATTTGGAGTGGGCAAATCTACTGTGGGGGCTGCTGTGATCCAAGTAGCCAACGCAATCAAAGACCTGCTGATATCAAGGGTAGTGACTCTAGGAAACGTGCAGATCATAGTGGATGGCTCTGCTGCAATGGGATTCCCAAATTGTGGTGGGGCGATAGACGGAACCCATATCCCTATCTTGTCACCGGAGCACCAAGCCACTGAGTACATAACCGCAAGGGGTACTTTTTAATGCTGCTGCAAGCCCTGGTGGATCACAAGGGACATTTCACTAACATCAACGTGGGATGGGTGGGAAAGGTACATGATGCTCGCGTCTTCAGGAACTCTGGTCTGTTTCAAAAGCTGGAGGAAGGGACTTTCTTCCCGCACCAGAAAATAACCATTGGGGATGTTGAAATGCCTATCGTTATCCTTGGGGACCCAGCCTACCCATTAATGCCATGGCTCATGAAGCCATACACAGGCAGACTGGACAGTAGTCAGGATCTGTTCAACTATAGGCTGAGCAAGTGCCGAATGGTGGTGGAATGTGCATTTAGACATTTAAAAGCACACTGGCGCAGTTTACTGACTTGGATAGACCTCAGCGAAGCCAATATTCCAATTGTTATTGCTGCTTGCTGTGCGCTCCACAATATCTGAGAGAGTAAGGGGGAGACATTTATGGCGGGGTGGGAGGTTGAGGCAAATCGCCTGGCCGCTGATTATGCACAGCCAGACACCAGGGTGATTAGAAGAGTACAGCAGGGCACGGTGTGCATCAGAGAAGCTTTGAAAACCAGTTTTGTGACTGGCCAGACTACGGTGTGAAACTTCTGTTTGTTTCTCCTTGATGAACCCTCCGCCCTCCCCCCACGATTCACTCTACTTCCCTGTAAACTAACCACTCTCCCCTCCCCCCTTCGAGCACCACTTGCAGAGGCAATAAAGTCATTGTTACTTCACATTCATGCATTCTTTATTAATTCATCACACAACTAGGGGGATAATTGCCAAGGTAGCCTGGGATGGGTGGGGGAGAAGGGAAAGAAAAGGACACACTGCAGTTTAAAACTTTAACACTTATTGAAGGCCAGCCTTCTGATGCTCGGGCAATCATCTGGGGTGGAGTGACTGAGTGGCCGGAGGCCCCCCCACCGCGTTCTTGCACGTCTGGGTGAGGAGGCTATGGAACTTGGGGAGGAGGGATGTTGGTTACACAGGGGCTGTAGTGATGGTCTCTGCTCCTGCCGCCTTTCCTGCAGCTCAACCATACACTGGAGCTTATCAGTTTGATGCTCCAGCAGCCGGAGCATCGACTCTTGCTTTCTGTCAGCAAGCTGACGCCACCTATCCTCTGCAGCCCACCACTTGCTCTCTTCAGCCCGCGATTCAGCCCGCCACCTTTCCTCTCGTTCATATTGTGCTTTTTTGCACTCTGACATTGACTGCCTCCACACATTCTGCTGTGCTCTGTCAGCGTGGGAGGACATCTGGAGCTCTGAGAACATATCATCCCGAGTCTGCCGTTTTCTCCTTCTAATCTTCACTAGCCTCTGTGAAGAAGAAACATTTGCAGCTGGTGGAGGAGAAGGGAGAGTGGTTAAATAAGACATTTTAGAGAACAATGGGTACACTCATTCACGTTAAATTTTGCTGTTCACATTACACAGCACATGTACTTTCATTACAAGGTCGCATTTTTCCTTTTATATTGAGGGCCTGCCGGTTTGGTGTGAGTGATCACTCATGCAGTGACAGGCAACAGATTTCGGCTTGCAGGCAGCCACAGTCTTTTGGCTTTTTTTAACCTTCTTAACATGTGGGAATGGTTTCAAACAGTAGTGCCCTCATTTCCCATACCAAGCACCCATTGGGTTGGCCATTTAAAATGGGTTTGCAATGTAAAAGGAGGGGCTATGGTTTCCGTGTTAACATGCAGCACAAACTGAATTACCCCCCTCCCCCCCCACACACACCCAATTCTCTGGGATGATCACTTCACCACTCCCCCCCACCGCGTGGCTAACAGCGGGGAACATGTCTGTTCAGCCAAGCAGGAATGGTCACCTCTGAATGTCGCCTTAATAAAATCACCCCATTTCAACCAGGTGACCATGAATGATATCACTCTCCTGAGGATAACAAAGACAGATAAGGAATGGATGTTGTCTGCATGCCAGCAAACACCGGGACCATACACTGCCATGCTTTGTTATGCAATGATTCCAGACTACGTGCTACTGGCCTGGCGTGGTAAAGTGTCCTACCATGGCGGACGGGATAAGGCAGCCCTCCACAGAAACCTTTTGCAAAGGCTTTGGGAGTACATGAAGGAGAGCTTTCTGGAGATGTCCCTGGACGATTTCCGCTCCATCCCCATACACGTTAACAGACTTTTTCAGTAGCTGTACTGGCCGTGATTGCCAGGGCAAATTAATCATTAATCATTAAACACGCTTGCTTTTAAACCATGTGTAATATTTACAAAGGTATACTCACCAGAGGTCCCTTGTGTGCCCTCAGGGTCTGGGAGCACACCTTGGGTGAGTTCGGGGGTTACTGGTTCCAGGTTCAGGGCGATAAACATATCCTGGCTGTTGGGGAAACCGGTTTCTCCGCTTCCTTGCTGTGAACTATCTTCATTGTCTTCATCATCATCTTCCTCGTATCCCGAACCCGCTTCCCTGTTGCGTGTTTCTCCATTGATGGAGTCAAAGCACACGGTTGGGGTAGTGGTGGCTGCACCTCCTAGCATGGCATGCAGCTCCACATAGAAGCAGCATGTTTGCGGCTCTGCCCCAGACCTTCCGTTTGCCTCTCTGGCTTTGTGGTAGCTCCTTAATTTTCACGCAGCTGTTATGGCCTTTGTCCTTCATGGCCTTTGAAACTTTTTCTAATATTTTGCCATTTTGTTTACTGATACGGAGTTCAGCTAGCACTGATTCGTCTCCCCATATGGCGAGCAGATCCCGTACCTCCCATTCTGTCCATGCTGGAGCTCTTTTGCAATCCTGGGACTCCATCATGGTTACCTGTGCTGATGAGCTCTGCGTGGTCACCTGTGCTCTCCACGCTGGGCAAACAGGAAATGAAATTCAAAAGTTCGCGGGGCTTTTCCTGTCTACCTGTGCATCTGAGTTGAGAGTGCTGTCCAGAGCGGTCACAATGAAGCACTGTGGGATAGCTCCCAGAAGCCAATAACGTCGAATTCCATCCACACTACCCCAAATCTGACCCGCAAAGGCCGATTTTAGCGCTAATCCCCTCGTCAGAGGTGGAGTAAAGAAACCGGTTTAAAGGGCCCTTTAAGTCGAAAAAAAGGGCTTCGTTGTGTGGACGTGTCCAGGATTAATTCGATTTAACGCTGCTAAATTCGACTTAAACTCATAGTGTAGACCAGGCCTAAAGCTTGACAACTGCAGTTTCAGTAGTCTGAAGGTACCAGTGAACCTAAAAACTGAATTAGCAAAGGAGTACAATCAAGGAAAATGTTCTTCAATGGAATAATCTGATGTTTATCACACTATACCACGCTGCTGAGAAAATTGTTGGATGTAAATTTATCATGATTATCTTTGTACAGGAATATACAAGAAAAAAACCTGACATGTCCAAACCAGAACTTTGGCCTATGTGTCAATTAACCCTTACATTTATCAGCTGTTTTTTTTTTTCCTTTACATTGGGCATAACCAATACCTTGGATCCATATTTTGGACTTCTGAAAAGTTTGAATGCCAGTGAGTTTATATATAAATAGTATGGTATCTAAAAGTTTTCCTGAGTTTGAATGTTCCCCTTTAAGCAAACTGGTGAGATAAAATGGATTATTTTACTTCAGAATTTTGAGCTGACATGTTATAATTAGTCTATCAAACTGTCTCAAAATCACATTGAATTTACATTGTTTCCAATAAGATGAAAAACACAAGATTTCTGCTATTCAGTATGAGATAACATGCTAGAGAAAAAAGTTAAAAATAACCCAGATGGAACTCTTTTGAGAAGGCTATTATTTCCACAGATCTCATTCCCCTAAGAATATAAATGTTTATATCAGTGTGTGAATTTCAGCATTAGCTGGTGGGATGGAAATGGGTTTAATCTTGTCTCTGTACTCCAGAATGGGAAAACTTAAGAGAAAATCATAAAATCAGTCTAAAAAAACTGAGAGGTAGGCCAAATAGATGTAACCTACATGTTCTTTTAGCCCCTTATCAGATTTGCAGCCCCAACTTAGATGACTTAAACATCAGTCTGACTGTGAAAGCATTTGAGTATAGGTGGCTAAATTACAGCACTTTTCACATTATATCGGAACTTGATCCTAAGTGTTTTGCACAAAGTCTAGAACTTAAAACAATTATTTCACAAAACTTGAATTTCAGAAAAAAATCCCTCTTTAATTGAAACCATTATTTTGGACTAGAAATTTAATTATGTGCATATGTTTGTATATACACAAAATGGAAATGTGCTAAAAATGATTATTTTTAGAGTAACTTTTGCCTTCTTCTAGGGTTGCCAGGAGAATAAAAAAAATGCAACCACTCAGATTTTGTGAGATCCAAATAAAACTTGAGCTTCAAATATTTCAGTTTCCTTTCTAAATCTAAACCCACACTTTTAAAATAAACTCTGAATTAATTAATGGATCACAAATGTGGTCTCTGGCCCACTGGTGGTGCACTACAAGCTGGTTGATAACATGATGGTCTCTCTCCTTTGACTGTTACTACTAAAAGTCATGAAAAGAAAACCATTTAGTACCTTCCTAATTTTTCATTGCCAAGGGATGTTTTCCATTTACCACTGGAAAAGGAGGTTGTCTGGATAATCATGATTGGAAGGAGATACAGTCCCTGAGACAATCTCTCTGTTAAATATAAAAAAATGGGGAACATCAGAACAGCCATACTGGATCAAACCAATGATCTATCTCACTCGGTATCTGTCTTCCGACTGTGGCCAATGCCAGGGGGCCCAGAAGGAATGAACATAACAAGTAATCATCAAATGATCTATCCCCTGTTGCCTATTCCCAACTTCTGGCAAATAAACTCTAGGGACCAGAACATCCCTTTCCCTGGTAAGTGCTGTGGCAGGATTTATGGGAATGATACCTCCATAAGGATCCCCTCACAGAAATTCCTCCTATGGCTTCCTGTTGAGGGGGCTGCAGTTTGGCCCCTGCAAAAAAAATGTTGTCTTTCTTCCCCCAGCTGGCGGGATCCATCCACATGGAGAAGCCTTTATTGAAGTTGTTCCATCATCTCTTGGTGAAGAGGAGGAATCTTCAGAAAATAGAATATAACTGAGGCTGTGTTATCATTTCAGGGGATATTCCAAGGGCTTGGAGATGGGACAATGCGCATCCCCCTTGCCAAGTCCCAGTTGGCCCATTCATCCCTCTGGCTATGTAGTCATCATACTTCCTCCAGTGTGGACCCCATGGAGCACTGTCAGAAGTATCTGAACCCCTCCCAATTCAGAGTGATATTGTGAAGAATGGCAAACTGCTGAGAACCTTTCTGGTAAGGAGTAAGAGTCAGAGATTAATTTGAATCCTGTCTCAGGACCTTCACCTTCAGCAACTAAACCAAGACATGACCTGCAGTCATGTCAATAAACTCCTCTAGTATTGTTGTCAACCATTCATTGCTGAATCATTTCTCTTCCATTGACAATAGTCAGAGGAAGCATCTGATAAATGACCAAGACTAAATGGTGCTGATTTAAATTCGTATGTTAAATTATTTTGGTCACATCTTCCCCTGACCGTGCAGCAGTTGTGTGGTGACAGGCTCTGGGAAGAGGAGTCCAAGTGTTCTGGAGATACAGCTGTGACTAAATCACAGAGATTTGTGTTAACCTGGGCCTGGTGTGCTAGCTGTGTTGCTAGTGCTATGCTATAGTCAATAAGCAACTTGAGTTTTTATCCTCTACTCTTCAAGCAGTGCTGCGTAATCAGGGTCCAATATTTATTTAGATTTATAAAGTCCACTAACCAATATACATGTATAACATATAAAACAAACAAACAGAAGGGTGAAAAGCAAAGTAAAAATAAATGTTTGTTCACTTCCTTTCGATAATTTATGTAATTTTAAGATTAATGATAGTCAGCATTAAAATATTAATGACTGTCAGCATTCCTCTACCCCCTTAACTAGACAACTTTAGGACAAAACAAATTTCTGATGTTAAGTCTCCTAAATCCATATTTAGGCATTTAAACGGTGACATAATTAACTTCAATGGGAGTTGCATGCTCAAAACTTTTGAAAATCAGGCTACTTATTCAGATGCTTAAACATAGACTTAATGCTAGTCAAGTATCAGGGGGTAGCCGTGTTAGTCTGTATCTACAAAAACAACAAAGAGTCTGGTGGCACCTTAAAGACTAACAGATTTATTTGGGCATAAGCTTTCGTGAGTAAAAACCTCACTTCTTCGGATCCGAAGAAGTGAGGTTTTTACTCACGAAAGCTTATGCCCAAATAAATCTGTTAGTCTTTAAGGTGCCACCAGACTCTTTGTTGTTTTTACTTAATGCTAGGTACATCTAGCTACCTAGATATATGGACCTAATGCTAGGCATCTTTCTCTCTCTCTTTAAATCATTCTTGGCTGAATTTCTCTGCTTTTCTTTTACATCGTGTATTGAAAAAAATCAGAGTATTTGGAACTGGAACCCCCCAAAGTTACCCCCCTACCACCACCACCACCTGAACTCTCAGAAAGATCTGGTATCAATTTAATTTTTATATCTGAACTTCACAGCTTAGGCCCCATCCCCATGTTTTGACAGAACAGTTAAAATATGGCAGGGACATTGTATTGCAATTTGATATAATGGGTACAATAACTCAATAAATGTCCAATATTGTAGCAAAAAAATGGAGCTTTGAGGATGGGGAGTGGATTTAATATAGTTTTTTAAAATACCTTCTTTAGGCATGGAACGTGCTTGTTTTTGCTTTGTTTTAATGCAATCTTCCAAAGATATTACTGGTACGCTAGAGAATAGGTTACAGCAGCTGAAAATGAATTACCATTTTAAATTCCCAATGACAGAAAGCACTTACACACATGCTTAAAATTTAACTATGTATAAAGTTGAAAGATGCCTAAGTGCTTTCCAAACACAGATGCTTTCCTGAACTGAAGCTTACGTTACTAAAATTTCCACAAATAACCATATTCCCGTCCCTGAGAATTAAACAAAGAGGATTTCCATTTACCCCAAATAAACTTTAAAAATAATCCACTTTAACCTCTATTTCTGTGTGGCCATAACTCAGGCTTACTCATTTCCTTAACATTTGGGACTTTTCGGAGGGTGGGGGGCGGTTGTGCTGACCGAAAGCGCCATGGAAAGCAGGTAAATGGGTGAAACCTGAAGTTAGTTTGCTATTTTGATAACAAAACTCTCATTGATTTCAATAGAAGTTAAGAACCTAATCTGTTTAGGCATTTATGTAAATCCCACTGAGTTTCTAAATATCTTTAAAAATGTGGCCAAGTCTCAATGAAAGTCAATGGAACTTAAGCTTCTAAACTCCTGAATCACATTTGTAAATGAGACAGGCTTTTAAGTCCCTAATTACTTTTATTATTTTCCCCTTCAAACTAGGGTACAGTTAGTTAGGAAAATCATTTTAACTTTTACTTTCAAAATACACTGTGCTTGATCTTTTACAAATTGTGTCTAAAAGTATGAACGTTAAATTATAAAATAAGGGCCTGATCCTTCAAATGCTTAGTACAGAATATAATGCTTATTATCATGATTAAACACTGTACCCTGCAGAAAGTGTGTTCAGGATATAGTCCTATGCTTGAGTTGGTTCTGCAGTTTAAATCTGAGATGTAGAACTTCTTGTGACAGTATAACTGATAAACAGAAAGTAAGAAAGACACTTTCCATTTGAAATTTTAAAATCCATAAAATGGAAAAGTAAAGATTATTTATTTTGTAAATTGAAAATTTCTATGATCTATTGGGATGATGCATAACATAACACGAGCACTCAGGTTGTGTTATACTTTAATCCTACACAATATCTAGCTAAGATAGACATTCAGAGCAGCACATATTGGTTGGCATGCAGATAAATATATATATATATATCTTTAATATACAGTAATTCCTTGCTTAACATTGTAGTTCTGTTCCTGAAAAATGCAACTTTAAATGAAATGATTAATCCAATTTCCCCATAAGAATTAATGTAAATGGGGGGGTTAGGTTCCAGAGAAATTTTTTCCCCAGACAAAAGACTACACATACACTCAGTATAAGTTTTAAACAAACAATTTAATACTGGTACACAGCGGTGATG
The DNA here is from genome assembly GCF_027887155.1 of Malaclemys terrapin pileata. Classification (NCBI taxonomy): domain Eukaryota; kingdom Metazoa; phylum Chordata; order Testudines; family Emydidae; genus Malaclemys; species Malaclemys terrapin. The sequence continues at coordinate 100,060,089 of NC_071509.1, forward strand.
ATTGTGAGGCTTGGTTGAGATGGTGAAGTCAGAGGGTGGGATATTTCCCAGGAAATACCTTACTGCTAAATGATGAACTAGCAATTGGCTGAGCCCTCAAGGGTTAACTCATTGTTGTTAATGTAGCCTCACACTCTACAAGGCAGCACGAATGGAGGGAGGGGAAACAGCATGGCAGACAGAGACACACACCGTCTGAGAGAGAGAGATGTGCATTGCCCCTTTAAGTATGCTGACCCCACCCAAAGTACACCACCTTTTTAAGTAAATCAGCAAGCTGAGATGGCAGCTGCTGCCAGGAAGCTCCCTCCATCCTGAGCTCTGTTGTGTGTCCCCCCAGCTCTATGGAAGAAGGAGTAAGCGGGGTGTAGGAGCAGGGGGGAGGGGGACACCCTGACATAAGCCCTCCTCTTTCTTCCCCCCCGCACAGCAAGCAGGAGACTCCGGGGAGCAGCTCCAAGGCAGAGGGCAGGAGCAGCACATGGCAGTGGGGGGAGGGACAGCTGACCTGCCGGCAATTGATAGCCTGCTGGGCAGCTGCCGCACAGGGAATTTAGGGGAGTGGAGAGCTGATAGGGGGCTGCCGGTCCACCCTGGTTCCAAGCCCCCACCAGCTAGCTCCAACGGCTGCTCTTCCTGCAAGCAGTGGACAAAACAGGTGACTGCCAAACATTATAAGGGAGCATTGCGCAACTTTAAATGAGCATGTTCCCTAATTGATCAGCAACGTAACAATGAAACAACGTTAACCGGGACAACTTTAAGTGAGGAGTTACTGTATACATATATAGTAATATTTATAGACCACTTACATTAACTAGGTGTATTTTACAAGTAGCATTGGAAGAACTATCTTGCAATTAACATGTTATTAGCATATGCATAGAATTAAATATAAAAATTGTGTCCTTTCATTGACAGATGATTATTATTATGATCAACATATTAAAAAATGTTAAAGGTGTTCCACAAACAAAATATGTATGTACAACTCTTCAATTACATTTGGACGGGCAATTGTTCAGTTGCAAAGCTAGGTCAAATATTTGCATGCAGAAATGGCTAGTTAGGTGTTTAATGGCATAATCTAACTCCTACTGAAGGCCATGTGAATATTCCCATTGATTTCAGTAACAGTTGGATCTGGCACCAAACACCAAGTTCCTAGGAGTGTTTGCAGTAATTCGATGCAAAATGTAGGTGCATCCTTTTCCACATCATAATAATTGGAATATTCCTAACTGGCTAATCAATTCATTGAAATGGAATAATATTCATTTTCTTTTAAAATGAATATCTGTCAAAAGGCATAATATATTTTCTACATTGACTAAGAAAGAAAATGTCAGGAAGAGTATATATTGCTATTTTTCACACATAAAACTGTTTTTTACAAGTGGAATTTTTTCTTGTGTACACAATATCCAATGTCTTGCGGGAAAAACCTTACATAACCCCTTGGCAGACATCCCTAAGACACAGTCCTGCCCTGCAAAGTTTACATTCTAAGAGTCTGCAAATAGGTTTGTTTGTTTTTTTTTAACAAATATGCGCCCCGTTTTTATTTCTGCTTACTCCATTTCCATATGTGCAAAGTGAATGTGAGTATAACATGCTATCAAATGAGAAACCTCCACTCACACTGACTTTCATTCTCTAGGTACAACTAGAAATGACAGTACAGGATTCAGCAGTGTAGTATCTAGCCCAATGATTCTTGGATTCCATAGGGCTTGATTCACCAATATTACTCCAGTTTATGCAGATGTAACTTCACTGATTTCAGCAGAATGATACTAGATTAAACAGGATTAAAACAAAGGTGATCCAGATCCCATTTGTTCATACAATTCTTCAAACCCTTCACTTCATTGTGAATTGGCTTAGCACATTGAGTTATATGCTGTGAGACTTGATTCACAGGCCCTGTAAAAGGTTGGTGAAATGTTGTAGACATCGTCCAAGTAGTCATTTGGAGCACGTGAGACAATAATGCAGTTTGCATGCTGGTGCAATTCATTGTTAGTGTAGATCTAGTTTAGTTGGGGGTGAGACGGAAAGAGAGTGGAGGCAGCAAAAGGATGGCTTCTTGTGCTTGTGTTCATTCAGCAATGGTTTAAGGGGACTGACTTGCCTCATTGCCTAATCTACATGCACACTCTTAACTCTAACAAATTTATTAGAGCATAAGCTTTCGTGGACTACAGCCCACTTCTTCGGATGCATAAGTGGGCTGTAGTCCACGAAAGCTTATGCTCTAATAAATTTGTTAGTCTCTAAGGTGCCACAAGTACTCCTGTTCTTCTTTTTGCGGATACAGACTAACACGGCTGTTACTCTGAAACTCTTAACTCTGAGGTAACTGTATATTCCATACTTTACACAGGTCAATTACAAAACTATTATATAGTGTCATAAGTTTTTCTTAGAGGTAGCTGGCAACATCCTAGATGACTCCCACATAAAGTATAGCTGTGACTCCAGGGTGCCAACTACCCACTGTGGTAACTCCAACCCCATGTATCTTTCAGTTTAATGATCTTTCTTTGCTTGCATAATCAGCCCACTAAGTGTCTGATCCAAAGCCCACTGAAGTCAATGGAAGACTCCTATTGACTCGAATGGGCTTCGGATCAGGCGCTAAGTGACACTATCCTTGCACAGATGTATAACAATTGCTGTCTCACACTGAAGAATGATCCCTCCATACAATAGCTGTGTGTCTTATGTGTTCTGGAAGTCAAGCACCACCGCTCCATTGATGCACTAATACTGCACATAGCCTATTTTACACATCAACCGATGAGATTGTGAACTGGGAGTAGAAACTTTAAACTGGGCTGATGGTGTATTGACTAATGCAACATCTATTTTTCATCTCTATAATCATCAGGATGAACATGAACAAACTGGAAGCATGAATGTTATCTGGACCTGATCTCACTGTGCACCCACCTATAATGTTCTGAGATTAAAGCATCATGGTTTCATTTTGAGAAGATGCACTGAATCACTATATTCCTAGCTACCTTGGTCATACCCCATTCCTGGTCAGCACACATAAGGCTGCTATGGCTCCCCAAAGTAAGTAGATCGGGACCACTTTTCACAGCCAAATCCTCTTTTTCTGGCAGATTTCCCACCACTGCAACCCTGAAATGCTTTTTTTTAGTAACTCAAACAGTACTGGGTTTGGCCCATGCTTTTCCATCTAACAAAGCATTTGGTGGATTTGTGTAATTTTCATTTTCAAGGGCACAATCTTCAGGGCACATAAATGCTTCCTTGAAAGACAGAATATTTGCTTTCATTACTATAGGGTACATCAAGTTGTATTCTTTATCTTTGGGAGTGTTTTTTCACATTTACCTTTCAATAAATATTTATAATCTATACTCCCCAGTCTGCTTCTGGTTCAAAATCAGGTAACAGTTGTTGCATTTGATGTGAACTTTTTACTTTAAACAGTGTTCCATTCCACTTGACATCATCCCTAATTGTTACACACAAGTGAATCCCCACATGTAAACAAGTAGGGATTCATTACCATGGCCAAGTGAAACAGAATCACCTGTGCATATATTTCAAAGTCTCTGCTGGTTTTTAATAAACACTTGCTTTCATGGAGCTTGCGGATCACTTGCAGTACAACATTTGGGAGCCTGCAAGCCTGTCTTAATGATCGCTGTTCATGCACATGGCTGCTGGAAAAATCTTTCATGAATATTGAATCCAATTATTATGAACAGGTGCAACCAAGTAACTACATTTCATGCTCACTGAGATATCACAAACACTTAAATTTGATAAAGTTAATACACAAATACCTACTCTGGTACACAACAATAAGTTAATGAACATTTATGAGAATGCAAATATAGTGATCAGGATTCTCGGCTTTGAGGTTGTGATCAAGATTCATTTTCAGTAATTTTAAACAATTATTTTACCTCGTTGCTTAATTCTTCTCACAGCTGGGGAAACCAGTGATGGGAGAAAATCATATTTTCTCACTGATATTTTCTTACTGAAATGAGACCTGTTCTGTGCCTCATGCTATTGTGCAGGCTGGGGAGAAAAAGAAGAGATGGTGTTGGTTTAATCTAAACCATTTCATATTGTAATGTAAATATTAATATGGGGTGACATTTCAGAAGGACTGATGCCCAGACTTCCTGTAGAAGGCCACACAATGAATTGTGGGTGTTGATCTGAGTGCTTGCACCTCTCACTATGTGATCTCCATATGCAGTTGTATATTTAGAGATGCACCCCCAATTCCATTATGGGTGCACATTACAGTATCAAGGAAAAGCTGCATTTTTAAAAAATCTGGCTCATGATGTTTATTTTATATAATGTTTTTCATTAAAACTATTCTGACCAAAAATGTGATATGGAGCGTCACTGAACAGAAAAAAAAAAGGGAACATTCTGCCACAACCAATGCAATCCTTAGGGACAGCACATGGGATGGGTAGTGTTCAGCCATGGGAGAGGGCTAGAGAGACTAAAAATAGTACAGTAAAATGACAGTAAATTATTATAATTTAATAAGACTAGGAAAATGTGGCCAAATCCATAACTCTGCACCTGTTCTGAGTCCTTGGGCAGATGAATGGTGATGTTGGGAGACGTATTTCTTTTAGTCCACACAGCAGTTAAGCAGCATCTTCTTAAGCAGAAGAGGGAAGAACCCACATATCATAAATCTTCCAGACCTATCTTCACACCTTCCCTGGCCTGCTATACCTCGGCATCTTCCACATACCTTACATGGCCCCTCCATCAGCTCTGTCCCCGATCCTTTGAAGAGTGACACCATGCTGTGTCCCACGGATTCCTTAGTTACAAAAGGAGTGGTTTGGAACTGGCCTTTGAGATCTACCCACAATGGCTCTCACTGCCTTTAGATCCCTGACTTCCAGTAAGAGAACAAAAGTTTACTGGAATATTTTACCTGTATTCGTAGAAATGGACTGAAGAGATAATGCTTTGGATTTGCAAAATCCATCTGTCTTGGATGGGTCTTGATTCTGTAAAAAACAAGGTTTGTTAGGATCCAGTTTCTCCAAACATCCAAAATTAAGGGGGATTAAGGGGCAGATTATCAGAAGTTTAAATTGTCAGTTTAAGATCTGCTCCAAAGATTTTAATTTTGCTCCATCTCTAGATATTATAGACATTTTTTCAGCACCGGACGTGTTTTCAGTAGAATCCAGTAAATAGTACTATAGAGGTTAAATCCTGGCTCCACTCCTCCAGAGTTTTGCCATTGACTTCAGTGGGGCTAAGAATTTATCCTAGTATCTTAATGCTGCAGATAGTATGATGACAAGCAGAGAAATTCATGAGTGCCACCTTTTTTCTCCATTTGACTTTCTTATGTTCACTGGATATCTGCTCATTTGCTGTAGGATCCCATCTTTTAAGTTAAACTTAGTGGAACTATTTCGAAGATGCTGCTTCTTATTTTAAATGTTACCATCTCTTCTACTGAACATACACCTACTACCCTTATGTCATGAGCTTATTGTTCTGGAGTAATGCATATCCAAGGGCTGATTCCCCTGTACTTTACTCCATATTTATGCTTCTGTAATTCCATGTTAAACCAATAAAAAACTGGAATAACACAAGGGTGAATGAGGCTCAGTCAATACTGCTGCAACTTCCAACACTTCTTATTTCTAAATAGAGATAAGCCAAGTTACAGCTTTCCTTTTTTCATTGTTATTAATAATCACTGTTTGTGTCAACTTAAAATTTTAAAAGTGAATCCATAAATTGCATTTTGTCTTTCATAGCATTTACTATATGAGAGTTGTTATAAAAGAAAAATACAGCACTTCAAACAGTCTTTGGTCTACTGCATTCACAAAAATTAATTTCAAGCCTCTTACTCAGGGACAGCCCAGCCATATAGGCAAACTAGGTGGTCGCCTAGGGTGCCAAGGTAAATGGGATGCCAAATTCAAGGAAAAAATCAAATTAAAAAAAAAAAGAAAATAAAAAAAAATGAAAAAGATGAAAAAAATACAAATGAAAAAACGAAGATGTTATTATTTCAATTCCCATGCGTGTACAGAAGGAATATGAATTATAATTAATTTCTCTACATTTCTGAGAATTTATTAATATGTCAAATCTTGTATTTACTGCAAAAATATATAATATTTTAGCGAATTTTTTTTTCAATTTGCGACGTAGGGTCAAGATGACACACTCCTCAATTTTGATAAGCAATAACTCAGCCACAATGAAACACATCTGCCAGCAAGAGCTGCAATGCTAGTGACACCTAACTCAAATATATATCAAGGTCGCATAGCCAGAAATTCATGTAGAGCATAGGTATCATGGGTGGATACATGTCAAACGGTCATTTTAACACACATGGCAGGTAGATGGTTAAGAATCGAGCAAATACTGTGGAAAATTGTTTTTCTTAGTGCCAAAGAATAAAGAATAACATCTTTCAGCATTATAAATCCAAAATGTGAGTATCTGTAAACGTTATTAAACCTTAGCGTTATTATCGGGCTGTATAATTATGAACTTTTCTTTGTTATGACTGCTTCACATGTAATAAATAAGGTCCATAAAAGAAAAGTAACAGCATTAACGCTTAATAGACTACGAAAGTGATGATGTCACACTCCAAGCAGATAACCATGAGGAAGGGGATTATGTTCCAAACAACCATTGTCGGGTTATAACATCAAAAAAGGTCATTTTGTTTCTGTGTAAACGCTGTAACTAATTGTTTTAATAGGTAAGTGAGTGTACGTTACAAATCATTGAACCTTTAAGTGGTGAAAAGACATGTTGGGATGGCTACAATGTGGTTTAAATTGCCAACCATGTGGTGGGTGTGTCAGCCATCCTTAACGCTATAATGCTTGCAGTCGGGAGCACAGTACATAACAATATTCAAATGCCACATGGCAGAAAGAGGAAAAAGAAAATCTCAGGAGCTGAGTATCGTAAACAAAAGGCTGATAAGGAAAAGGACCAAACAAAACAGCAGGGATCCTTCCTGAAATATCTTCTCTTCAATCCAAATAAAGATGGAAGCAGTTCACAGCATCCAGATGAATGAATTTTACTTGGAGAGGAGGTTAGCTCACATCCTCATGGAAGCAATTTGGAACATCAAGATGAAGGTATATTACTTTGAGATGAGAGTAGCTCACATCCACAAAAAAGCAGTTTGGAAACTCAAGATGATGGAAACTTAATTCTAGATGAAGGCAGATCACAGCATCAGACTGATATGGAAGTGGCGAAAATTTATTCACCTTCAGAGACACATGCAGAAATTGAAGTAAATGAAGTAGAAGGAAGAAAGGAAGAGGAAGTTACAAACAAGTTACAGTATGGGGACCCAGCTTCATGGCCCAGATGTGATGACAGTGTGTGGCAAATTCTCGTGGAACATGGACCCAAACAAGTTCATGAATTTCCCTTCCCTAAGGATGAAAATAAAAAAAAAAATTCTCTGCTCAGCATTACAAGAGGAAACTCATTAATGGGGAAGAAATTCATCGAAACAATATTCAGTGTCAAAGGACTCTGTGTTTTGCTTTTGCTGCAAGTTGTTTAGAAAACAAGCAATTGGTACATCACTTACTGAAAATAGTTTGAAGGACTGGAAAAACATATCTTCAATTCTCTCTTCACATGGAAGAAGTACAGAACATTTGGAATGTTTTCAAAATTGGAAAGAACTTGAATTACGATTGAAAAAAGGAAAAACTATCGAAAATTTACATGCGATCAAGGAAAAAGAAGAATATTGGCAACAAATAGTAGAGCGTCTGATTGCTTTAGTGAGCATTCTCAGTGGGCAAAATTTAGCATTCTGCGGCTGCGGTAGAAATGAAATATTATACACTCCAGGTAATGGAAACTTTTAAAAATTTGTTGAATACCTAGCTTTGTTTGATCCAGTCATGAAGGAGCATCTACATAAAATAACTGATCATGAAACACAGGTTCATTACTTAGGAAAAAATATGCAGAATGAACTGATTCAAATCTTAGCAAATGCCATTAAAAAGACAATTGTAGAAGCTGCCCATTCTGCAAAATACTTTTCAATAATACTGGACTGTACACCAGATGTGAGCCATGTTAAACAAATGACGATGATCATTTGTTTTGTGGATATGGAAAAATCTGCAGATGAAGATAATGTTGAAGTGCTCATAAAGGAACATTTTTTGGGTTTCGTACCACTGAAGGAGACGACTGGAGCATTTATGACTGAAATTATTCTACAAGAGCTTGAAACAACGTTATTATCTGTTGAAAACTTACGTGGCCAAGGCTATGATAATGGGGGTAATATGAAGGGTAAAGACATTGGTGTGCAAAGGAGAATGATGAAAATCAATCCTAGGGCCTTTTTCATTTCTTGCAGTGTGCATTCTCTGAATTTGGCTGTTAATGATGCTGCTAGATGCTGTTTGGAGGCAAGCAGTTTCTTTGACCTGGTGCAACCTGTTTATGTGTTTTTCTCAGGCTCAACACGCCGTTGGGAGATTCTGACTCGCCATGTGAACTCTCTAATTGTGAAACCACTTAGTCAGTCAAGATGGGAGAGTCGAATTGATGCTTTGAAGCCTCTTCACTATGAACTTGGAAACATTTATAATGCCCTAATTGAAATTTCTGATGATACTACCTTTATTGGATCATCTGGCAATACGGTACGTTCAGTTGCAGAAGCTCTTGCAAATGGCCTTTCCAAGTTCAAATTTGTGACTTCACTCATTTTGTGGTATAATATCCTTTTCAAGATTAACCTCATTAGTAAGCAGCTTCAGGAAAAGAACTTGAACATTCATTCTGCTATTCAAAAACTGCAGTAAACTAAATGTATTCTGGAGGAATTCAGAAGTGATGAACGGTTCAAAAGAACACTGGTAGATTCTCTCGAGCTTGCTGAAGAAATAGACTTACTGACAGAATTTGAACCAGAGCCAGTTCGTATTCAGCAAAAGAAACAGCAGTTTTCATATGAAGGATGAGACACAACCATTCAGAACCCAAAACAAAGGTTCAAAGTGAATTTCTACTTTGCAGTCCTTTATACCACTATTAATCATAGAATCATAGAATATCAGGGTTGGAAGGCACTTCAGGAGATCATCTAGTCCAACCCCCTGCTCAAAGCAGGATCAATTCCCAACTAAATCATCCCAGCCAGGGCTTTGTCAAACCTGACCTTAAAAACCTTTAAGGAAGAAGATTCCACCACCTCCCTAGGTAACCCATTCCAGTGCTTCACCACCCTCCTAGTGAAAAAGTTTTTCCTAATATCCAACCTATTCACTTGGTTGACAAAAGATTTCAACAGATGCAGCAGCTAGAGTCACTATTTGTCTTTCTATATGATATCCACAGCTTGCAAAAGAAAACAACAAAAACAGATAAGATAATTTTGTATAAAACCGAAGTCAGCATTGACTCATGAAAATTCAAAAGACATTGATGCTACAGATTTGTGTAGTGAACTTCAGGCTGTTTCAAGATGACGTAAGAAACATTCCACTCCTGAAGAAGTACTGAAGTTTGTTTGTGAAAATAAACTCACAGTTTTCCAAACATTTTTATAGCTCTACGCATTCTTTTAACTTTTCCAGTTTCCGTAGTAGTGGGGAACATAGCTTCTTAAAGTTAAAATTAATAAAAAACATATCTCGTTCAACAATGGTGCAAGAGAGACTTGTTGGACTTGCCACAATGTCAACAGAGCATGAAATAGCTGGAAAACTGGATCTAAAAGAACTAATGACTGAATTTTTAAAACTTAAAGCAAGAAAAGTCATGTTTTAAGAGCACAGATTGTTTTTTATTTGGAGTGTTTTATTAATACAGATTAAAGGTCATTGAAGAATTTTCTTATTTCTTTCTATATTGGATATGGTGGTAATGGCAATTAAAGCAGGATAGCGTAATGGATGATTTTGGATTTGTAATAATAGAAATTATAATTAACATTTTTAATGCATTTTTATTTGAAATCAGACTGAAATATCATCTAGCTGTCGTGTACAAATCTATTATTTGTGTGTACAAATCTATTCTGATTTCGTGTCTCTATTTTATCTGATCTCAGAAACATTGGTTGGACAGACAGATGGATGGACAAACTGAATAATTAAGCCTCTATTTTAAAAAAAAATGCTTAAAAATATTAAAAGAAAAAAAGGGGCAAAATGTTTCCAAGTTTACCAAAAACCTCACCCTAGATCTCCCCTTGGGTTTAGGGGGCGCCGATTGCATGGTTCGCCTAGGGTGGCAGTTGCTGGCAGCTAGTCTAGAGCTGCCCCTGCTCTTACTGTACATGTTCTTGAATATTACTTATGAAGTGGCACTGTTAATATTTTCTTCACATAATTTTTAAACTGACCCCTTGGGTTTGGAAGGTGGGGGTGTTAATATAAAAAGCATTTTCTTTCTTATCTTGTAAAATAAATCTACAGCAATGTAATTTATACCTGTCTCAATATACTTAATAATAAAATGTATCACTGATATAGTACTTAGATAGTTACTTGAGTAATTCATGGGCTTGCCATTTGTGGATAATCCATTGACTTAAATAGGACTTAAGCAGGTGATGCATTTAAAGCAGTTGCTTAAGTGCTTTGTTGAATAGGAATAGACATTCTTAAATTAAGCATATGCTTAATTTGGCTGAGTGCCAATAGAACCTATACAGAAACCCACACAAGTGTGTATTCTCCCTTTATATGGTGTGTGTGAGAATGTAGATGTTTATCTGAAATGTTCTAGAATCTACAAAATGGGGATGAAAGCCTGAAAGACTGTCTCTGATGTGATTTCCACTACTGATCCTAGCCATGGCAACAGACTCTCTCAAGGTACTTCTGTAACTTCACTTCAGGCCCTTGTCCAAGCCAAAAAAGGAAAACACAAAATCAGAACATTACCAACCTTTAAAATAAAAACCGATTCAAGTTCAGTTCTAGAACTGGGTGAAGGATCAGGGATTTGGCAGGAGAAATTCTGGTTTTTAACCATACAGATCTTCCCATCCATGGTAACGACAATCGGTTATCAGTGGGATTTACATGAGCACACTGAGGCATGACTCAATACCCTTAAAATGCTCATTCTATACTAGAAATTGCTTACTATATATACTTTCTGACATGGGAGAATATCCCACAAAATAGAATGCAATCCCACAGAATAGAATGCAAAATAGAATGCAGTGATCTGTATATGTTGTATGTAACAATAGTAGCTGTACATAACAGTGAACCAAAAATATTAAATCGAAGTTATAATTAGTTGCAAGAAAATATAGATATAAGAAACCTGCAGCACACTAAATAAGCCTTCAGTTCACTGATGTCTAGAGATCTCTTTGTGAAGCTGCTTTAAGCTTCTTTGGATACATCTCACATACCATAGGAACTTTAAAATATGGACTCATCTACAAGTCTGCTTGTGGGGGAGGAGCAGCAAAGAACTTTAAAACCTGCTGTTTTCTGTTCTGGAGGGGATCTGTGAAGATTTTGTGACACGGTCAAGTACATTGATACAATAAACTGAAAGAAGACTCTGACTATAAAAACTTGGCATCCACTTTGATCCACCAATATTTTTTCAGGTATCACATTGATCAGTTTTACAGTCTGTTATAAGAGGAGCTTAAACCAAGCTTTTCACTGACTTGATGATGCTTACAATGGATATCCCCAATCACTTTTCAAGAGCATTCTATCAAGTTCAGTTGATAAAGATTAGATTAACCTATTATGGATGTGATTTTTCTAAAAACCAATATTTTCATTCATCAGTCATCACTGGTGAGAAACAGCTTAGACCTTTAAGATAGAAATATAAAAGACCTTGTCAGAATGGATCAGGAGCTCAAATAAAATAGACAAAATATAGCATTGTCAAATCTCTTCTTTGAGTGGGAGTACACTAATACTTGATTGTTCCTCAAAAGAACTTCTGTCCTAGAAGCAGCACTGGCTGTCGGGGTCAAAGATCTGCTTTACTTAAATACATTTATTGCTGAATTTTAGCACACACGGAAGCAAAGGACTGATACTAGAGCTATGAATAGTGCACGCAGGGCGCAGTGCACAGAACACAGAGCTAACTACCAATACAAACCAGTCCTGACCTTCACACTCCTGTTATCCCAGCCCTGAGCCTCTCCTGCTTTGAGAATCCTTTGCAAAGATGTATTCATTGGTTTTGTGAAACAGTTAAATAATTTGAAGTTCCCAGATTTTATTACTGTTGGATAATTTCAGGGATAAAGGAACCCAATCAGCTTCTTTCTGAGGTTGCTGTTTATGTGGACTCAAAACTGTTGTGAGCTGCTGACTGGCAGAGCAACAGATTCTATCCTGGTGTAAATATGGTACAGCAGCTACTGTCTCTGAATTCAGAATGATTTGTGGCAAATGAGAAAACTAGATAATCTTGGACTACTTCAGAGTGGAGGGCTAAATTAAATGTTGCTCGTTCAACATAAAATATATTAACAACTATGATATGGATATAAACAATAAATTCTGAAGTTATATATATAGTGGGTGTATAATCTTAATACAGAGATTGCCTCCTGGAGCACCTCTCATTCCATTTGTAAATGCATTATATCCCTCCCTGGGGCAACTACATCAAAAAGTAATATTGTTTAATGCTGTCATTTAATGCAATCCGGCAGCTGGAACCAATGAGGAGAACCAGCACTATGTGACCAGCCAACTCTCTGTTGTGAGGGAATTAAATGTTACAAGATGGTGTAACGTCGAGCCCTGAGGTGCATTCAGGCATCAGAGGAGCACAAAGGTTGACATACAACCACCTTCTCGCCCCTGTTCAACTGCACCAGGCAAAGCTCAGGTATATCTGAAGATCTGGCTCCATGTTCTTAGAACTCTCTTTTACTGATATGATGTGTATGTCCTGGAGCATGGTAAACAAAGCTTTGCCTTCCCACGCCCTACCCCTCTTAAATATTTCTTGTTTGTTTTCCTTCAGAGAATGTTATGCAATTCCAAGAACATTTATACTGCCTCCCCATTCTCCCCAGGAATGAAACAAACAATTAAAATCAACAATTTGTTAACCAGGAAAAGTGTTGGGTTTCCTGGGTGGGATTTTCAAAAGTGATTAAGGATACCCAACTCTGACTGAAAGTCAATGAGAGCTGGATGGCTACCTCCTGTAGGGACTTTTGAAAATCCCACTTGTTATAAATGGGTATTGCACAATAGAACAAATGATCAGACAGTTGTGGCTATAAACTCAGATTAGATATTGCTCAGGTTATTGGGCATATAAACAGCTTCCCCAAGAGTTTATACAGACAGATCAATTAGAATTAATTTCTCTCTCTTATGCATTTTGTAACCATTTATCTAGTATTAATTAAACATCTATTTTAAACAATCTTACAATACATTTCCATGACAATAGCCACAATAAGATATTGAGTTATAAATGATGCACTGGTCCTTTTTGCCTCCCCACAAACTATCACTGAATGTAATAATTTATTAATGGAATTGTCTTGCTTTCTGAAAGATTATTCAGGTTGGAGACAGTAAATAATCAGTTATGTGGTTGAAGAAGCATGCAAGTGATTTGCCTATGTTCATACAGGAAATCAATGGCAGAGACAGAAATTGAACCTAGCGGTCTTAAGTCCTAGTCCAGTGCCTTAACTACAAGACTATTATTTTAACTACTACTCCCTAATGAAAAACCTTTACTATATTTCCATAGGCCTAAACTCCCTCATTTTTTGAAGTAACAATTGCTGTCTGTTTTATTTTTGAATGTATAATGAATTTTTCTTCCAAATTTTTAGCAAGAAAACAATCCTCTTTTGCAGCAAGGAGAAAAAACAAATTAAAATCTGGATTTGGTTGCCTTTGAGTCTGATCCAAAGCCCATTGACATCAATGGAAAAAAACATTGACATCAGTAGGATTTGGATCAGGCCCTTTTAATTTAAATGCTTCTAAGCCTCATCTATCACAGAGCATGATCTCATTTATAATAGTTCTGCTAACTAGAACAATCACCTTTATTAGAGTGAGTCTTCCTAATGGCTGCTGGAAAAGTTAAGCTGAAAGATGTACTGCCATTCATTTACAAGGCCCCAGATGCTGAACTGCCCCCTCCCTCCCCCCGAAACACACACACTCTTTCCCCTCCCAAATAAGCTCCCTGCCTGTCCAAGGTAAAGGAATTCTGCCAGGCCATATGTTTTGCACATTTCTCTTTGAGGGCATAGCTGCTGTTCCTCTGGCTCTCATGGTGCAAGTCTCCTGCAACCAGATGGGCATGCAGCCAGTGTTTGAAGGCATTCTGCCACAGAAATTTCAGTGTAAAATAGATTAGAAATTATGCATTGAGATTTATGATCAGAAGATGTCAGGTTTATATTTCAGTATGTAATACAGGGATTATTTATACTAATTCACCATCTATGATAAAAAATATTTATATATCTAAGAATTGCTGTGTGTGCTGCCTGCATGCCCAACTCCCTCCTAGTGCACCCAGCTGTCATCACACTCCATAAATTCTGGTGCTTCCAGCTGGCAGATTGCAAAACAGCAATGCTATGTCCTTTTTCAGTGCCCAGATCATGCGCCAGTCAGTGTTTACACTCAGCTCCCTGGACATTATGAGACCAGTATCTCTATATCCCACGCGTATTCCTACCTTTATACAGTCTACATACAGCAATTCAATCTATACAGAATAGTTCTCATGCCACCTGAAACCGCATAGTACAGTAACTTGCATTTTCCTTATATTCATATTCTGCTCTCAGCTATTCAAAGGATTTAAAGTTACTTACTCCTTCCTGTTTATCTGTTTGCCTTTCACTTAAAAAGATTGAAAGTCCCTTGATTTGCACAGCTTTCAAAATACGTATCTTCAGTCAACATATTTGATCAGATCTGCCACTAGCCAATCACATTCCAATCTTACACAAACAATACATTTAGTTAACTGATCCTAAACTTTCTCTCTCCACATCCTCTACCCCCAACCAACACACACAAGCTGTTAGCTTTATATTTTCAAACTAGTTAGAGAGATCACTCTTTCTCTCATCCTTAGCCAGATTGTGATAGTTTCCATTACAGTCTAATATAGGTTGATATAAGTAGCAGACTTACTAGATTTCAGAAAGGTTTCAGCTCTCTTGACCAGCAGTTCAAGCTCAATGCTTTCTAAACTATAGTCCAGTTACTGTAATCACTGACCACCAACTTGAGGCCCTTCTCAATCCTACATTATCTTCCTCTTTGTGACTGCTACACACAGCATCTCATCATACATTTGTTATCCAAATTGCTCCTCTATGGCTGCTGCCCTCCTTACTCTGCTGAAACTATAGTAAGCAGAAACCTCATCCCTTCTGAAGCTTGTTTCTTTCTAGGTCATAATGTTGACTTTACCTCTGGGAACTGTTACCGTCTCCTGCCTTATGACACTTTTCCAGATAATTGCTTTTAAATATTATGACAGTCTCCCCTGAACCAATGGAAAAACAATTTTAGTCCTTTCATTGCATTGATGGGAATGGAGAAGTGGATCCTGAGTTGGCACTATTGCCTCTACAGGCTGCAGGAGGTGAGGCATTTCCCTCTGTACGCTCCCTCTCCCCTAAATC
This sequence comes from Malaclemys terrapin pileata, assembly GCF_027887155.1. Classification (NCBI taxonomy): domain Eukaryota; kingdom Metazoa; phylum Chordata; order Testudines; family Emydidae; genus Malaclemys; species Malaclemys terrapin. The sequence goes on from NC_071509.1 coordinate 100,075,789, forward strand.
TCGTTGCTCTACTCTTACCATCCTCTGGCTGCTGAAAGGGCTCCTTCTTCCTCTTCCCATTCCTTGCCCAGTATTAGGAGTGTCTTCTGGCTTCTTCCCCTCTCCTCCTGATTGAAACAAGAAGCATTTCTGAGATACTTCTCATCTCTTCCCAAAGTCCAATTCTCCAATGCTTCTGATACAAGCTTTGCTGCCTGTTCTCCCGATATGTTACAGACAGATTCCTGTACCAGTCACAGGCAATGGAAAGGAAATTCTGCAAGCGAAAGGAGCTCTGACAGAAGGGCCTCTACAGCATCCTCTGCTTCCTCACAAAAATGAGAGGCAAAAGAGGAACAAATGAGTGAACCAAAGTATTAAGAATTTGGTTTGCTGTTCTAAAACTATCCCAAGAGGCCAGCTTTACTGGATAGTGGAGATAGTGCAATAGGAGTGCCTGATAATTTGAAGTTAGAATATCTTTACTCAACATGACCAATATTAGAATTACAGAGATGTTAGATCTGGAAGGAATCCATAGAACTTCATCTAGCTCTGTCCCTGACTGTGTCTCCAATACACCTTTAGGATACTTTCTCTTCATGTAAAGACTTTATTGTTAAACTAGGTTTACAGCTCCTCTACACAAAAATGAAACGTGATTCATCCTTGACTAGTAAAAACACCAGCTAAAGCAACTTATGAATACTTTTCTTTGACTCCTTCTACTAGGCTTTTCTTGTATATATAACTTTCTTGTTAGTTTCTCATGCTTGTATTTAACATTTTGAATTTTAACCTGCAGAAAATCCTCCTCTCTCAAGGATGTTTTCACTTCAAATGGGTTAAGGGATAGTAGACGAGAAGAATTTCTTATTAATGACTGCAAACACCTCCGCAGAATAATCAAATTCCAGCACTTAAATGTTTCTAGGTAATACTCTCTTTAAAATATCTAAAGGTTATGAGCCAAATTCTCTGATGGTTTAATTCAAGTAAAAGAGAAAGACAGAGACTCTCGTGAGAAGACAATGCGGATAGTCATGATGACTCCATGCTGTGTAAGGAGGTGAAGCTTACAGGATTTCCTGTCTTTAGTGGTCTTCCCTTCTGATTTTTTGCTCCGACTGAACAGTTTTCTTCTGGAATTAATTGTTCAGAAAAGCTCATCAGGCTTTTCTGCTGATTTTGTGTGTTGGGTGGAGGGGGGGGAAAGGGGAGGATATAATCTGTAAATTACAAGTCTCAATTTCTTTTCTATAGCTCCTTCAATAATTTTCAATGACTTCACATAGCTCTTGCTAGCCTGATCTTCACCTGGATCCTTCCTGTTTCAGACTTCTCAGTCTTGTTCCCAAGGCTATGTATGTCATGGTCCTCTTGGCAAAGCAACAAGTTTTTCCTAATCAAAGAAGTTATATAAAGGCTGCCTATTCTGTATGGAAGTGGGTTCCTCTACCTTAAATTCTTTCTATTAACAAAATAGGACCTCTGCAGTTTATTTTTTACACCTGAACGTGCATGAGATCTTAGTAACTTGTACTATTTATACCTACCACTCTCATTTCACAATAAATCATACCCCCATCTACAGTTTTAATTTCCTCTTTCTTTAGCCTTTGTTTCCTGTTATAATATCAGGATCTCTCTGATTAATCTACAAGATGCTTTCTCATCAGGACCTTTCTTTCTATACAACCCCTTTTCCTATATATCTTTGGCCTAACTTAAGTTCTCAGTTACCCATATGTTCTCACATCTATCTGGCCATATGCATGGGCAAAATACTTGATTTCTGCATGTTGGGTATTTGCAAACTCAGGTTTGGTGAACGTAAATGTACATGAGCAATTGTATACACAGCGCTTTGAAAATCTGAGTCAAAAGATCTTAAAGAATCAAATCCAGATAAATTCATTGATATACAAAATCAAAATATCCATCCTAACACAGCACTTTCTCTTGCTGGGATGCAGTTGAAAGGAGCATACACCAATAAGGCCCATTCATTGGTATTTATTTGTATGTGACTTTTTCATACAGCCTTATGTCTTGACTATAAGGCAAATGGCAGTTTTCAAAACATTCCCAAACTAGCTGAAGTTTGGAGGATACACTATATATGGCGTAAATAGCTAAAGAATATGTATACAAAACAGAAAAATGTCTTCCTCTTCTATATTTCTGGTTCTTTCACTGCAAGATACTATTTTATATTACAAATCTTTCTTATCATATGATTTAGACTTTTTAAAATATAAAAACAGTTTTGCTTTGTGGTTAGTAACCAACTCTACTAAAGCCAAACTCAGAAGTACCTTCATTCAAACTACTGGTTTCCTGGCCTGGTATTTCTGCAGTTGCTGCTCAATATGAAGTTAGAAGGGGAGGGAAGGAGAAGTGGAAAATATAAAATAAAGTAGAATGTGTATATGACAGGTTTAAAAAAAGATTTTTCCTATAATACTGCTCTGGTAATATTAGGTTATTTGCAATATAGGTTATTTACAATATACATCAAAGCTGTGTAATTTTAAATTTCTACCCACATTTTCATAACATTGTTTACATATTTCTTTGATACTCTCTTTTTGTATGATCCTTTTTTGTTAGTTATAGAACCTCAGAATGATACTAATTTTCTTTAAATGCTATTCTTATGCATTCTTATGCTATTCTTATGCATGAAACATTAGAGGTGCATTTTAAGAATTTCTGGCCAAATGTTGCTCTTACTTATACTTAACAAACAGGGTAGTCTGAATGAAATTTAAGGCAGAATTTGATGCTAAGGACTCATGATGGGTAGATCCTGACTCTGGGCCAGATGGCAAACACTTTATTCCCAATACTGACCAGTTACTCACACAAGAAATCCCATTCCCACTCTCAAGCAAAGTATTACTCAACAAGTCAGGATGACAGAACATGGCTTTAATTGTGTACTTCACAATAACGGGACACAACTTGATGAAAAAAATTATTTTCAAACTGCGTATACTTATTTTGAATAATGTGCTGGGTTTTAATATATCACATATTTGAACCAAATGGATAATATTATTGGTTTAAATGCACAAATAAAAGTCTAAAATTAAGTTCTCTCAGAAACCATCCTGTACAACTAAATACATTTTTCCCAGTTCAAAAAGTGTTTATTTCACTTCAAGTAATTTTTGTGTGTGTGTGCTGGGTGAAAATACATGACTTCAAAAAAAAAAAGATTGTTTTAGCAAGAATAACAACTCTCAAAACTTATTCTGAGGAATAGAGCAGAATGAATCATATTCATAGGTGTGTACACTGGATGGAAAAATCAATGCTTTCTCTTAGCAAAGGCACTCTTGGGGATAGGGAAATCAGAGCTGCAAAAACCTAACCAAGTTTGCCTGACAGCTTTCCCAAACACACTAGACTGGTGGTGCACTGGGAATAAGGTAAGGCTGTCAGTCCCCATGCTAGTTGAATCACGTGGCTCATTCTGCATCCCAAGGGAAGCTGACAACCACACTGCTTTCACCCTTGCACTTTGAACACTCCAGGAAGCTTCACTGATTGTAGGGGTTAATTTTCTACCCTTTGGGGCTGCTATAAGTATGTAGTTTACAGAAAGAGATGGACACAATCAATAGGAAAACAATGAACTTAAAAAACTAAAACTAAAACAGAGCTCTTTGTTGCTGCTGTAAAGGGAAGAAGAGGAAGAAAGGAGAGGAGGGATGAAGAGAAAAGAATACTGAGCACAATGATTTCAAGTAATAAACAGCTGGGTTGAAATCCTGGCCCTACAGAAGTCAGTGGCAAGATTCCCATTTACTTCAATCAGCCAGAATTTCAACCCTGGAGCCTGATCCAGCACTCCATTACACAAATATGACATACAAATATTTAGTGAAGTCTTATTACCATAAAAATGGTGCGAGAGAGCTAGCTCAGGAAACCCAAGTGTTGAGAATGTTTAAAGGAGCACTCTTATAATGTTATGTAGCTCTCTTATTTGTTATAACTTTCCAGCAATAACTGTCTTTTTCATTAAATGTTAGTTTGTTTTTTTGGAATCTTACCAGCAAAATTGGCCATTGTATCCACATTTCAGTTTGTCAACAATCCTATGACAATGATTGTGGATTAACAACTCTGTAAAGAAAGCTGACTGTAGCCTCATTCTACCCACCATCATGGGCACAATTATGCATCTGATTCTACACCAGTTAAGGCTAATAACACAGAGTGCTGTGGCTTGTAAAGAAGCAGAAACTACTATGAAAGAAACATTTCCAGGCTTGAACTGATAGCTACTGAATTGCTACATCTCCTTGTTAGTAAAAAAACCTACATGATCTAAATGTAAATCCTCTGCCTGATTCAGAGCAAGGACCTGAAGCTGGTTCTCTCATATTCAAGGTATGTACCCTAACCAGCTAATGGCTTTTCTGGGCTATGTCTTTCCTTCTCCTGATCCTGAAAAATCTTTCTTGTAACCAACTCTTTCCCGTGAAAGGTTCAGGGTTCAACAAATTGGCATTTTTGTTGAAAAATTCCCAACCAGCTCTAGATCTAATACCCACAGGTTGCTGGCCACGTTACCTAAAGAAACACTTCTTTACTTCTGTATTACTGAATGGGAAGCAAAACTTCCTCAAATTTGCACAATAAAAATCCCAGTATCACTTGGACAGGAGGTTTCTATAAATACAAAAATAAACAAACAAACAAACAAACAAACACTTTGAAAAGAAAACATGTTTTTTCCTTCTAAATAAAAAAAGCTATGTAACTGTTCTCTCAGCCACATCCAAAAGTGTTGACCTTTGTTCTGCTCGATGGAATCAAACCATTATTGAGCCTACCTCAAGAATAATGTGGTTGAAAGTTAAATAGTTCACACACACACACACAAATATAACAATAATGAAGAAGATGAGATAGCAAGACTGAGCCGGAAGCCAGACTTGACTCAAACCATGATATTGTCAGTTCTCATAAGCTCAGCAGTTGGATGTCTTCATTATTTGGATGGGAGACTACCTGGAGACACCCAGGAGCAACAGTGATAGAAGTATTTATGGAGATTGCACTCTCCATTCTGAGTCAGTTCTGAATCAATAAACCACCATGTGGTTTAGTACTTTGGCACACTTTATTGCTGCAGGCATCTTTTGGATGAGAAATAGAACAGAGGTCTTGAACACTTGTGGTCATTAATGCTTCCATGGCAAAAGCAGGGATGTTAACCCAGTATCTTGTCCAAATTCCAAATACACCTTTAAACCCTTACTTTAAGAAGGGTTGTCAGAGTACAATTCCAAGGTGTAGGAAGTGAGTGACCTGCATTGCAATGTTTGCCTTGCTCTGAAATATTCTTGAACAACATTGCATGAATTCTGGCCCCCAATTCAATAAGATGTCTATGAGGCTATAGCAGAAAGTAAAACCTAGTAAAATACATTCTGCCTATATCAATTCCTCAATGAATGCAAGTACTTTACTTAGTCACTAGCTGAAACAAGTAATAGGTGATTAAGATTCAGCATTTTTTCCCTTAAGGTTCAATTCCAAAACTTAGGGAAGAATTCATTCCTCACCCCTACCCCACTGCAGGGGATGCCAATTACATCCTCCTGTGAGAATGAGGGCAGCTGTCCTCATGGAAGCATTCACCCAGGGTGAGGGCAGGAGTCAGCACTGCTCCTTCCCTCAGAGATTTTTCTAGAGCAGGTCAGCTTTAATACATGACCAGGACTCCACAGGGAGTCCCACAAGTGTAAGCTCTCTGGGAGATGTGCCAAATTGGTACATCTCTCTCAGCTGGCCCCCACCTCTGCAGCAATGTCTAGTTCCTGACACACACACACCCAATGTGAGGGGATTGCAGGTGGCTCAGCAGCTGTGCTATAGCTCTTGGCAGATTTATCACCGCTGAAGGCTGACAGCCTGTCCTGCAGATGCAGTCCTATATTCCACTTTCCTTCCCCTTCACTGGCTGTGTTTATTATTGGCTCCATTAGGGAACTCAGTGATGAGCGAGCTTATAGCATCCATACATTTGTACATAAAGTGTAGATATTGTGTATCAGGATATCTGTGGCAATGGGTGCAGGGTAGTCATAGGCATTAATACCATTTATCTTCTACTTGCAGATTGTGTTGTGTGAAGGCGACTCTCACAGATACCTATATGCATATAAATAATCCATAGACGTCGTACCTCAAGATATATACAATGCATTACAAATTCTAAGCAGCAACGTGAAGAAATACACAACACAAAATAGCAGACATGCAAAATGGTGTAGAATTTTAGCACTGCTGTGCGTGCTTAATTGGGATGTTCATTCTAAATCAAACGTTATTCAACTTCTCAAATAGAGAAGTATAATGCTATAAGTACTAGAAATCCTAGCTCTCTAAAATACAATTAAATATAGAGTTACAGTATGCAGTTTTGGCATAATGCAACATATACACATGTAGAACAAAGAGCTTGATCATCTTCTCATTGAAGTCAAAGAATATTTTGCCACGGAATTAAAAAAGAACAGGAGCAGCCCTAAAGTGAGTACTATTTTTAAAGGGTTTTTTTTCCCCTAAAAGAAAAGCCAGAGTTGATATTTTTGCTGTTATAAATATAGCCCTTTACCATTCACAGAATAGTTTTTGGTATATAATTATGCACTAAGACATGTCAGACACTCAATGTGCTCATAATAGTCCTTGGAGTGAAATTATAACAAAGACCTATTGCATTTGACAACCCCCATTCAAAAATCATCTTGAAGTGTGTATGTGGAGCAGAGATGGACTATGGCTTGTGAATTGGTGGAGAAGATTGTCCTGGTCTAGACTTAGAGTGAAACTGTGTTCAGCATCACTTCATCTGTACCTGGTGTTAAGAAAACGAGTCAGGAATGAATACACCTCCTTGGGTGGGCACGGTGATTGTGACCACTTTACAATTTTAAAATGAGTTTCTTGCAGCTTTATCATTCAGAGTTTATCTCTTAACTTTGAGTATTGTCATTTTCATATGTACTTTTCCTCAATGGCACCCTGGTTTCTGTGATGCAGCTTCGCACGTGTGACATGCCCTACAACCTATTTGGGACCACTGTTGAATCTGATAGGGAAGACAAGTGACTCCACAGAACCTCAGATGTAGTACAATGTTTGCAGAAGAGCTGAGGTCATGAAGCTTCCCCTGCACTTCCAGTTGCCCTCCTGTACCCTGCACCTCTCCCTTTTACTAATTTGACTGCTCCTTAGTTTGAGAAACATTGGATTCGGGCTACGATGTATCAGTGCTACTCTATAATCAGTGTGTCAACAAGGGGGAAAGTAGGCCAGTTAGGTAACTTCTTGAATTGGAGTCATTAATGTAAATTTTTGAGAACTGCTCAGTGACTGGACTACCTTGTGGAACTACAGGATGCACAAAGACTCACAGGGAGCTTGGAAACTGTTTGAGCTAGAGCAGAGACAGGCAGTGGGAAAGGATTTTGAAATAGCAGATCCTCAGATAAACATGACACTGAGTTGTATGCAATGTAGTTATTTCCATATCAGTCCCAGGATATTAAAGACACAAGGTGGTTGGTGTAATATCGTTTATTGGACCTACTTCTGTTGCTGATGGAGACATGCCACACAGAGCTCTTCACACCTGAAGAAGAGCAATATGTGGTTTGAAATATGTGGTCTCTCACCAACAGGAGTTGGTCCAGTAACAGATATTACCTCACCCACCTTGTCACACTAATGCATTGTTCACAAAGCAGCTCTCATGAGATTAATGAAGTGATTTCATATATTCTGGGTCCATTATAATAAATAATTGTCTCACACTCCAAATACAAAGACACCACTCCTCACCAAGATCAACAGATTAAAGCAAATTTGCTGTTTCTTTGAGGTTTTATTGAGCAAAGGAAAAAGAAATTTCCAAGAAGTGAGAACACCTAGATTTTGTTGGATTCCCAAATGTCTTCTCTTTCTTGCCTCACAATTTCAAGAAACATTCAATTTCAAATGGACTACTTGTATTTTGGCTAAGATGGTGTATGTGTGTAAAAATCAGGCATATAATTGTAAGCCAACTTCAACACAATGTCTATACATAATTAATTATGACATATCTAAAACAATTTTAAAGAAAATAAACCTAATGATCAATTGAAAAATGAAAATGAGAAAAAGTGAAACCTGATTATGTCTCAGATAGATAAGAATTACCGTTAAATCATCATCATCAAATAAACCAACCACCAAAAAAAAAAAAAAAAAAAAAAAATCAACTTTCTTCTCCTAAAAGAATAGTAGTTTGAAGATTTCAGTCAAATTCCTTCTAAGTGCAATGCTATTGAAGTTAATGGAATTACACTAGGGATGAATTTGGCCATGGACATTTTAATTTTTAAGATTGTAGCAGATATTACAGTATTAGTGTAATCCTAACCCTAGCATAATATGACAATTTAGATCAATTGCAGAAACTTTCAGAGGTCCTTATAATGTAAAATGACTAACTCAAGAAGAGATTAGTTTGCTAAGTATCTGAACACTGTGCAAGCTTTCATCAATTATACTGAACAGGAAGGCAGCGAACTTAACACATTTAACTAACTTTTCACATTAATAATAAATTCACCATAATAACCAGAAAGCAGATCATGCAGTTTTTGGTTATATCTAAAAATTCACAGTGTAAAGTTTGTCCATCTTTTTTGGGGAGTATAAAGTTTGTCCATCTTTTTTGGGGAGTATCAACTGCAACACTATTATCTTTGTAGTACTTCTTATGTTCTAATATAAAAACTTCATAAATCGATTGACACAAAACATAGAGTCTAACATTATAGAAAATGGTGCTAAAAATATATTGAGAATGGAACTTAAATGTACATTCCTGACACAAAAAATGTCTTGATAGAGTTGCAGCAGTAAGACAACTTGATAAAACAGTACCTAAAGCAAGATATGCCAAAAAGTTGGAATTATGAAAGACAAAGAACAAATTAAGTGTCTGTGGGGAATGCCTCGACATATAAGATATTACAGGCAGAAGGAATATGGCCTGCTCTCCATTAAAGCACAGATAAGTGAGGCCATCACCATCTGATAATTTCATGACAATGGTCTCATCAGTCCACATTGCTGCTGACATTTTAACTCTTGCAAAATCTGAAGTAAAGTGGACCATCTTTAAAACTGTAATGTACTGTCAATATTTTAAAAAGGAACTACTTTAAAAGTTTCTTACCTCAGCTGGATATAGTGCTTTTCATCTTGGCTCCCTCAAGATCCACCAATTCTATACTCTGCTTCCTCTGTCAGAAAATCGATCAATTCCAAATTCCTCCCTCCTCTCCCCCCAAATCTGTATGTCCCTTACTCTTCCCCACACAAAAATCCTCCAGTCTCCCACACATAATGGGCACCCTCCATATACTACTCAAACTGGTGGAAGGTACTTCTTGCAGCAGCTGGCATGGCAGTGAAAGGTGCACTTGTACCTTGACAGCTGCCCAAGGTCCCTATTTTGTCACATTTACATTGAATTGCACCTTACTCCGCAAATTGCATCATTTAAACCAACAGGATTACATCAGTGTAAAATACTCCTCAGCATGACTAAAGGTAGCAAAATAAGCTCCAGAGTGAGCAGTGGTCAGCTGAGGCCCAGCTGCAGAGGTATGAACATTTTAAGCAGAGGAAACCATAGTTTTTGAGGCAGATCTGCAAGACATTTTTGTCATCCCCACCAGCGAGTATACATGCACCAAACATAACCCAGATAAAGAGATACTGTCTTGCAGACCTCTCCCCTCCCATGTGTCATTGTGCAGACTACCTCTCCTCACATGTACAACCACATACTATCCTGTGGTAACTACAGCAATTGCTCACATGGAAGGTAATATTAAAGCAGTATTTAAATGTGGTTTATCAACTAGAGATGAGGGGGAGGAGCCAACACCCTGTGGCCAACCAGCGCTTCACGGACCACAGCAACTGTTCTGTGGAACTTCAATGATCTACAGACGACTGTGAGGGAATCACTGGGCTAGAGACTTGCTTCCCACATCTCTTCCCATTTTAAATGAAAGATGAGATTCCGAGGTAGGGAGCCCAAAGACAGCTGTGTTAACAAGGGGCTTGTAAGCCTGGGTATATTTTGTAAGCCAGGACACTTCACTTATAACTCTTAGAGGAGAAAAATGATACAGTAAGTGGACAAGCATTTAAGAGGATAAATCTTGCAATCTTTGCATACACAAGCAGCTCCATGGATCTAACTGGGATGACTCATAAGTAAGGCATGCAGGATTTGTCCCAGCAAGAGTATATTGTGTTTTAAATGCACAAGATGCATTGATGTACACCACTTTTCACTTTTAATTTCCCAGGAAAGTGCTTTCAGAAAAGGAAGATGAGACAACTGTGAAATATGTGCCTCTTGTTTCTGTTGGTGAGAGAACACCCATCATTCACAGGTACAGTAAATGCTTTCATTCACTGCTGTAATGAGACTGTATTTCTCCCAATTTATAACACTGCATGCAATGCTAGACTAAAGAAACATCTTCCTCAGCCCCCAGAAACAGATACCAGCTGGCACAGATGGAAAAGTACAGTGATGCCTCATAGTTTCCATTACTTAAATGGCACATCTCTATTTGCAAACTAAAAGGAAACAGCAGCTAGAGTACAGATTCTCCTTTCCTTTTGAACACAGTAAAATTACATGTATTTTCTTCTGAGAAATGGACATAGGCACTTAAGGAAATTTATATTTTTCATTTTGCAGTTTATATATATATAATTTTATATAATTATAAAAACCCATCTCTATGTGCCTTAGCTCCAAAAGCATCCTACTTCCTCAAGTCAAGAAATGCAAACCAAAGTAGATATAGCTGCTGCCCTTTGGGGAGAATAGGTATTTTGGCATAAAATCAGTCTAGTATTCTCTTTCTTTTTAATCAAAGAGCATCTTTAAAGCTGTGATTAAAACAGAATTGTCACTATGTTTTATCCAAATTTTAAAGCAGCATCATATTTAGAACAGAGAAATTATGTAATTTATGTAATTGTGACTCTCTCTGATTCCCCAAACCATATAGTTAGAAGCAATTGTTAGGTACTTTTTGGTCATTCAGTAGCTTTCTACTGCTTTGCATCATTGTTTTGTAAAATGACTTTTAGGTACTCTGAGTGTGAAAGATGCAAAATATATATATATATTTTATTATAGTACAGAATATGTCACAGGATATCCTTTCAGTGAACTTGGATAGAGTGAAAAACCCTTATCTAGGGTGACTGGATAGCAAGTGTAAAAAATTAGGACAAGGGAATGGGAGATAATAGGCACCTATATAAGAAAAAGATCCGAATATAGGGACTGTCCCTATAAAATTGGGACATCTGGTCACCCTACTCTTATCAGAACAAAGATGAAGGAAAGGCCTGAATTTTTTCAGAGCCTTGGAATGTGCAATTTGCCATTCTGCTTATGGCGATCCTACATTTATAATCCTACACCTATACTTAGGCTTGGTGGGATTAGATTTAAAGTTTCAGAGTAGCAGCCGTGTTAGTCTGTATCCGCAAAAAGAAGAACAGGAGTACTTGTGGCACCTTAGAGACTAACAAATTTATTTGAGCATAAGCTTTCGTGGACTACAGCCCACTACTAGATTTAAAGTGTTAGTCATTGGCAAATGCTGGTTTCACCTGACATGCTGAAAATTGATGAGACAATATCCATCAATATGATTTGACAAGTGCAGCCTCCCCCACATCTTGCACCTGCAGGGATCCCATATCCCAACCCCACAGCAGCACAGGGAGCCCTCTGTGCCCCCAGTCACAGCCCTGCTCACTCATTCACCAGCCATGGGGACAGTCATTAAGCAGTAATCGTTCAGCAGCAGAGTTGTCCCCCTGCAGCCTGGGGTTCATCATCCTCCTTGTGGTCCTGGCCAGGGGGCTCTGCTTTGCCCAACCAGGACCTCAGCCTTCTCCACCCCTTGCTCCTGCAGGGATCTGGTGTCACCAACTCTGTGGCCATACAGGGAACCCCCTGCAGTGCCGTGAAACTAAAAAAATAGAATTGAAAACAAAAATTAAAAGGTTAAAAATAAAAATATATATAAGCCATAAAATTTACAAACAAATACAACATTGAATTCTGCCAGGGCTATTTATCCTGAAATTGTATAGTGGAAAAATGGCATCACTGTAATAGGATTACCCATAAAAAAAAATCTTGCCCACATTTTGTAAGTACAGGAGTCTACAAAGTTAGGCTTTGCAATCTGTATTTAGGCTCCTAAATAAGTGGTCTGATTCTCAAAAGTGCTGAGCACCTAGCGGGACTCATGGACTTCAGGAAACTTGTTTAGGAGTCTAAACATGGATGGCAAAGCCTAACTATAGATGCCTATTTTTAAAAACCTTGGCCTGTCTTTTTTATTTACTGCAGAGAATTTTAATGTAATTTTTTTCATAGCCACAATTAAGAAAGCCCAAGGTTTTTACACTTGAGTTACATAGCAAAAAATTGTTAAAGATCACCAGTACTATTACATATATTGAACACATGGAGATCAATGGGAAAGTGGATGTGTTTTGAGGGAGGATTAGGTATGTACTTGAAATACGTTTGAACCAAAACCCTATATCTGGAGATTCCTGAACTCTGGACCTGAATTTTGCAAGGGGGCCTATGCCTATAAAGGGCCAAACCCATACTGCAGATCATAAGTACCTTAAATTTAGGGAAAGTTTGACTAAATCAGAACTCTGCCATTTGGATCTATCTCCAGGATATACAGTGAATATGTTGACATCATTTTTTCCTTCATCATTTCGTTAATCTCTCTTTTTACTAAAAGCATTTCTCATATCACAAACATCTCACAACAGCTGACTGAAACAATCCACCCAAAGATATCAAAGATGACAAATGCAGTTAAAGCTATGTCACAGGATATGCCTACCTGACCACTGTTCAATGTCTTGAATAGGACCATGCACAATACAATTGGTGTGCTGTCGAGTTGGTTTAAGTTCAGAAAAAGCTTTATTTTGCCTTCCTTGAAAGAGTGATCATAAATATTGGCAGCTAATAGTGAAGAGATGTAAACAGGGAATCTAAGAGGATCTCCCTGCAAATAGACCTGTGGCCTCTATATTTGCACATACAACTCATAGAGAGCACAAATATTAGCAGTGATATATTTATCTACATTTTTTGTCTGAATATCAGTGACTGTTAGATATCCATCCATTAGGGCAAGAACTCTATCCTCCTATACAGTGTATGGAAAACACCTAGCATAATTGTGGGTTCTTCAATGATTAACAAGAATAATGTATTTGTGCTCATGATTCACTGAGGTGTGTAAATATGCAGAAGCAAAAATTGATCAGTACAAAATAATGAGGGTAGGTTTAGCTGAAAAAAAGTGACAGGTTGAATTGAACTGCAAAATTAATCTCTAAAAAGACATTTTCTTGCCAAAAGACATACACTAAATAGTGAGTGATGATGTAGGAGTATATTCTGTTCTGATACATACCTCCCTGTCACATTAATGTGTGTACATCAAGAGAATAATAGAAATCATAATGCTTAGAAATATTAAAAGGACTACTGATGGTAATAAAAATGATGACAGTACTTACAAACTGCACCTATAATATTATTTAATTAATTGACATTTAGAATCCAACACAATCCACTTCTGGAACTGACAAATTGCTGGATTGTTCTCTCTCTTAATTTCTTTTTAATAGATTAAAAACACCAAACAAATATATGCATTGTTAGAGGTGCAGAAAAAGCACTTGATTTATCATTTTTCTAAATATGATGAATTACCACTTTAGAAGATTAGTAGATTATTGGGTTGTGGCCATCTCTAACATTTATTCACTTTTAAAGCTCTGATTCCAACAAGTAAATTCTTGTAGATGCCATTACTTTTACAAGAAAGTTGATGAGTAATGATACTGAGAAATTGTTGTTAACCCCTTATCAGAACAGGCAAAAATATGCAGCATAATTCACATGCATTTATGCATTGCCAGGCAGGGAATCCAAGTTTGAGTTGCAATACTGGTCCCAAATTCCCTAGTGATTGGCACTAAAGCACTTTGTATTATTTGTGGGTGCAGCACTAGTATTGTGCATGTGTGTGATAAAGCAGAAAAATGGGGGATCTCCCATGCACTAGAACAACAAAAAATTATAGAAGTGTAGAACTAGAGGTATCACGATAGCTCATCTAGTCCAGTCTCCTGCACTGAGACAGGACCAAATGATGTAGACCATAACTAACAGGTGTTTGTCCAATCGGTTCTGAAAAATCTTCAGAGACACAGATTCCACAACCTCGCTAGGTAATTTGTACTAGTGCTTAACTACCTACCCTTACAGTTAGAAAGTTTTTCACAATGTCTAACCTAAATTTCCCTTGATGCAATTTAAGCCCATTACTACTTTTCCTGTCCTTAGTAGATAAGAACAACTTATCAACCTTCTCTGTATAACAACTTTTTACATACTGTTATCATGTCCCCACTCAGTCCTCTCTTCTCCAGACTAAACAAACCCATTTTTTTCAACCTTTCCTCATAGGTCCTTTAATATTTTTTTTCTAGACCTTTAATAATTTTTGTTGCTATTCTCTGGACTTTCTCCAATTTGTCCACCTCTTTCCCGAGGTGTGGTGCCCGAAACTGGACACAGTACTCCAACTGAGGCCTTATCAGTGCCAAGTAGAGTGAAAAAATTACCTCTCATGTCTTGCTTACAACACTCCTGTTAACAAAGGCACCAGCTTCCTCTGGGCCCTGGGGGTGCTAAAAACTCTCACTCTACCCCATACCCTACCGTCACCCAACCCCTTTCCCCAAGCCTCCACTCCGCCCTTCCTCATCTCTTCCTTCCCAGTTCTGCCCCCTCTCCCATCCTAGCTATTCCCTCCCCAGTGCCTCCTTCATGTCACAAAACAGCTGATCACGGCAGAAGAGAGGCGCTGGGTGGGAGAGGGAGGAGTTGATTGGAAGGGCTCCAGTGGACGGGAGGCGCTGGGAGGAGATGGTGGGAGCTGGCTGCAGGTGGATGCTAAGCATCCACTATTTTTTTTCCATGGGTGCTCCAGCCCTGGGGATGGGGAGGACAACCAGGCCCAAAAGATTCTTCTAAATATCAACAGAGAAACAAAAATGTGTATTTTGTGGTGCATATATATATTTAGAGCAGTGTGTGTATATACAAACACACACACAGGTATATTATCTCAAATGTAATTATATATATATACATATATATATATTAAATGAATTTCTAAAACATTCAGAACTTGTTCTTTTAAGAATACTCTATAGACCAATTTTAAAATGGATCAATCTACAAATATTCAAGATGACATTGTCCCTTTAAGATACAGTTAAGTTAAGATAAGTTTCATACTCTACAATTGTATGGTATGTTTTGTTACGTATGAATAAAACTATAACCAAAGGAAACCATTAACATCAATATGATTCCTTAGAATTGGACAGCTAATTAATAGCAGATCAGTCTTCTCTCAATTAAATTTTTAAAAAGAGAATATTTAAGTAACTGAATGTCATGCAGAATATTAACAGAACACCATGCTCTTTTACAAGATCAGCAGGAGCTGAATGCCATCTGAACAGATTCAATAGTACAGAACTTGAGAGGCAATAATGTTTATCCACTGAAAGTCTACAAATGCAAATCACAGAAAGACTCAAAATAGAGCCCCAGGGGAATCCTAGGAATAACTGAAGCCCAGTTGGAATGAAAAATCCTCTGGAGCAACAAATTCAATAAGCTGGGTAAAAAATAAGAAGATTGGAGCCTAATAAAGCTACAAATGGATTAATACATTCATAAACATAGTAAAAAAAAAAGTCATGATCAATGCTGCTGACAAAAATCAAAGAGAAGTTTTAATAACCTGAAGAGGCTCAAGACCCCAAACAACATTCATAATTCATTGCATTCTTGCAAACAGAATATTGTCATCTTCAGAAATAGGACTCACAGATACTTCAATTCCTTATTGCCCAAGTACAAACTAAGCTTTACTCTGTGTTCATAATATAGTATGTGTAATATCTACTAACAAGTCAGTTTCCAATTAAAATACTATTTCCAAATAATATAACCCTGCTAACTGAATTTCCTTGCAAGCCCTTGGCATAATACTTTATGAGCAGTTCTGCTACCCATCACTTCTTTTGCTGTCATGTCTACTGTTGTGCTGAACAGATGGCCGTGGATGCCATTTGAATTCAGACTGCCAGCTTTAAACAGAAGGAGCAGGGAGTGGTGATAGTAGCTAAGACTCGCACATGGAGCACACTTAAAACTAATCCACAAGATGTCACTGTTGCTCCAGAGAAATAAAGCACATAGGGGATTTTTCTGGTTGTAAATTGGGGTTCTGAGTACGTATTTGACTACATTTCGGTCCCACTCAAAATGTTTGTTTTTTTCCAATGGCAGCCATGTCATTTTGTTTTGGGATTTTCTTAGTTCTCATAAGATAACTAGGGTTTAGTTGCCACAGTATTTGAATGAGAGGCCTCTAGGAAATTGGTCTGGGGATTCCATTGAAGCATATTTTCTTCTGAGTTAGTACTGAATACCACAGTGTGGTATTAGGAGGACTGGTGCCAGGGGAGTTGTCAGTTAGGTGAGATGCAAAATAAGTTCCTCACCACTGTTAGTCACTAAAGAACCCATGGCATTTTTCACAAGAATGTGGGTGTTGTCCCTGAATCCTGGCCTAATTCCAATTCTGGTTATACTCTATTCAGTGTGAAATCTTGGCCCCAGTGAAGTCCAAATGAGTTTTGCCAACAAAATCAGTGGAGCCAGGATATCACCCTTGCCCTTCATTTTCCTAAGTGTGCCCACAATATTTTAAAAACTTAAATAAAGCAATTTAAACAGTGATACTGAGGATTCTAATGTTCCATCTTTCTCTTCATTTCTCTGCTTCTTTCTGTCATACAAACAAAGCTAGGGGCATGATTCTGCAAAATTTCTATTGACTTCCATGAGAGTAGGCTCAACCTTTGTATGTCTTGCCCTGTGACTTATCAAGGAATACTATATTGTCTGAGACCTCAATGAAACTGAAAGCATATCTAGTAGGGGATACAAGTTATAATATAGAGAGTCTACCGAGCGATATATCCAGATGGAGTTGTCACAGTAAAGGTGACAACCAATGATTTCTCTCTGCCTGGCTCTTCCATATTAGGGGAAAGGAAAACTCATTTGTTAAAGCTATTCATTTCAGAAAGGCAATGGGATTTACTCATCTGAATGCCCTGACTTTTACCTATGTTGTAAATGAAATTTCTCAGAGATGCAGATGGCAGATCACCATTTTGAATGTTTGGCAATATGTCCTATAGAAACTGTCATGAATTTTATGTATAAATGTAGCAACTAAATCCAACTCGGCATGCCCGGGTCTGTATGGGGCGGGGTGGGCTGGAGGGGAGATGAGGTGGCATAAGTACCTCAGCTCTAACCCAGAGAGCTCCCTTAACCATGTGAACCTTAACTGGGTAATTGAACTGGGGTAATCCCTCCCCTCGCAACTAGCTTTTTGCAAGGGGAATGCAACCAAAAATCTGTCCCATTGACTTCCCAACCAGTGTTCTAAATGAAATTTGCACCAAGGTAAATGAGAATGAAACCATGTCCTGCACCTACACTTCAGGACTAGACCCATTAACTTCAATGGCACTTGGGAGTTCACAGAACCTCTCAACATCTAGCCCAAAATGAAGAATACTCTTTTAAATGGAGAATACTTTATACTGCACTGCAATGTTGAGTACAGACTTTCGGTACTGTTAACTGTAACTGTCTTTTAATTTGACTGTATTAAAAAAAACTGTTCAGGTCTAGTCAAACCAATGTCAGTTTCTGTGTTCAAATATCAGTGCATTTATGACACACTGGAGCCTCCCATTATATAAATTATGTGATCTCTTCTGGGCTGAAAAGTGCCTGAAGCTTTTCCTCAATGCCAATTAATCCTCTCTATGCAGAACAAGGGGCCATATAACACAGAGTAATACAATCTCATTTACTTAAAAAAAATAATACATTGAGATATCCCATCTCCTAGAACTGGAAGGGACCCTGATAGTTCATTGAGTCCAGCCCCCTGCCTTCACTAGCAGGACAAAGTACTGATTTTGCCCCAGAACCCTAAATGGCCCCCTCAAGGATTGAACTCACAACCCTGGGTTTAGTGGGCCAATACTCAAACCACTGAGCTATCCCTCCCCTAAGAACAACCTTACTGGGTCAGACCAAAGGTCCAAGAGCCCATAATCCTGTCTACCGACAGTGGCCAATGCCAGGTACCCAGAGGGAGTGAACCTAACAGGTAATGATCAAGTGATCTCTCTCCTGCCATCCATCTCTACCCTCTGACAAACAGAGGCTATGGACACCATTCCTTACTCATCCTGGCTAATAGCCATTAATAGACTTAACTTCCATGAATTTATCCAGTTCTCTTTTAAATGCTGTTATAGTCCTAGCCTTCACAACCTCTTCAGGTAAGGAGTTCCACAAGGTGACTGTGCGCTGTGTGAAGAAGAACTTTGTTTTATTTGTTTTAAACCTGCTGCCTATTGATTTCATTTGGTGACCCCTAGTTCAAGTATTATGGGAATAAGTAAATAACTTTTCCTTATCTACTTTCTCCATATCACTCATGATTTTTTCCCCTCTTAATTTCCTCTTTTCCAAGCTGAAAAGTCCTAGCCTCTTTAATCTCTCCTCATATGGGACCCATTCCAAACCCCTAATCATTTTAGTTGTCCTTCTCTGAACCTTTTCTAGTGCCAGTATATCTTTTTTTAGATGAGGAGACCACATCTGTACGCAGTATTCAAGATGTGGGCGTACCATTGATTTATATAAGGGCAATAGTATATTTTCCATCTTATTCTCTATCCCCTTTTTAATGATTCCTAACATCCTGTTTGCTTTTTTGGCCACCTTTGCATACTGCGTGGACTTCTTTAGAGAACTATCCATGATGATGCCAAGATCTTTTTCCTGGTTTGTTGTAGATAAATTAGCCCCCATCACATTGTATGTATAGTTGGGGTTATTTTTCCCAATGTGCATTACTTTACATTTATCCACATTAAATTTCATTTGCCATTTTGTTGCCCAATCACTTAGTTTTGTGAGATCTTTTTGAAGTTCTTCACAGTCTGCTTTGGTATTAACTATCTTGAGCAGTTTAGTATCATCTGCAAACTTTGCCACCTCACTTTTTACCCCTTTCTCCAGATAATTTATGAATAATAGGATTGGTCCTAGGACTGACCCCTGGGGAATACCACTAGTTACCCCTCTCCATTCTGAGAATTTATCATTAATTCCTACCCTTTGTTCCCTGTCTTTTAACCAGTTCTCAATCCATGAAAGGACCTTCCCTTTTATCCCATGACAAATTAGCTTACGTAAGAGCCTTTGGTGAGGGACCGTGTCAAAGGCTTTCTGGAAATCTAAGTACACTATGTCCACTGGATCCCTCTTGTCCACATGTTTGTTGACCCCTTCAAAGAACTCTAATAGATTAGTAAGACACAATTTCCCTTTACAGAAACCATGTTGACTTTTGCCCAACAATTTATGTTCTTCTATGTGTCTGACAATTTTATTCTTTACGATTGTTTCAACTAATTTGCCCGGTACCGATCTTAGACTTACTGGTCTGTAATTGCCGGGATCACCTCTAGAGACCTTTTTAAATATTGGCGTTACATTAGCTATCTTCCCTTCATTGGTACAGAAGCCGATTTAAAGTACAGGTTACAAACCCTAGTTAATAGTTCCACAATTTCACATTTGAGTTCTTTCAGAACTCTTGGATGAATGCCATCTGGTCCCGGTGACTTGTTAATATTAAGTTTATCAATTAATTCCAAAACCTCCTCTAGTGACACTTCAATCTGTGACAGTTCCTCAGATTTGTCACCTACAAAAGCCGGATCAGGTTTGGGAATCTCCCTAACATCCTCAGTCGTGAAGACTAAAGCAAATAATTTGTTTAATTTCTCCGCAATGACTTTATTGTCGTTAAGCGCTCCTTTTGTATTTCGATCATTGAGGGGCCCCACTGGTTGTTTAGCAGGCTTCCTGCTTTTGATGTACTTAAAAAACATTTTCTTATTACCTTTTGAGTTTTTGGCTAACCATTCTTCAAACTCCTCTTTGGCTTTTCTTATTACATTTTTACACTTAATTTGGCAGTGTTTATGCTCCTTTCTATTTACCATACTAGGATTTGACTTCCACTTTTTAAAGGAAGTCTTTTTATCTCTCACTGCTTCTTTTACATGGTTGTTAAGCCACGGTGGCTCTTTTTTAGTTCTTTTGCTGTGTTTCTTAATTTGGGGTATACATTGAAGTTGGGCCTCTATTATGGTGTCTTTAAAAAGAGCCCATGCAGCTTGCAGGGATTTCACTTTAGTCCACTGTACCTTTTAATTTCTGTTTAACTAACCCCCTCATTTTTGCATAGTTCCCCTTTTTGAAATTAAATGCCACAGTGTTGGGCTGTTGAGATGTTCTTCCCACCACAGGGATGTTAAATGTTATTATATTATGGTCACTATTTCCAAGCGGTCCTGTTATAGTTACCTCTTGGACCAGCTCCTGCGCTCCACTCAGGACTAAATCTAGAGTTGCCTCTCCCCTTGTGCGTTCCCTTACCAGCTGCTCCAAGAGCAGTCATTTAAAGTATCGAGAAATTTTGTCTCTGCATTTTGTCCTGAGGTGACATGTTCCCAGTCAATATGAGGATAATTGAAATCCCCCACTATTATTGAGTTCTTAATTTTGATAGCCTCTCTAATTTCCCTTAGCATTTCATCATCACTAGCACTGTCCTGTTCAGGTGGTCGATAATAGATCCCTAATGTTATATTCTTATTAGAGCATGAAATTACTATCCATAGAGATTTTATGGAACATGTGGATTCACTTAAGATTTTTACTTCATTTCATTCTACATTTTCTTTCACATATAGTGCCACTCTCCCCCTCCTTCCCCCCGCATGACCTGTTCTGTCCTTTCGATATATTTTGTACTCTGGAATGATTGTGTCCCATTGATTGTCCTCAGTCCACCAGGTTTCTGTGATACCTATTATATCAATATCCTCCTTTATCACAAGGCTCTCTAGTTCACCCATCTTATTATTTAGACTTCTAGCATTTGTGTACAAGCACTTTAAAAATTTGTCACTGTTTATTTGTCTGCCCTTTTCCCATCTCCTAGTTTAAAAATTGCTCTGCAACCTTTTCAATGTTAAGTGCCAGCAGTCTGGTTCCACTTTGGTTTAGGTGGAGCCCATCCTTCCTGTATAGGCTCCCCTATCCCAAAAGTTTCCCCAATTCCTAATGAATCTAAACCCCTCCTCTCTATACCATCGTCTCATCCACACATTGAGACTCTGAAGCTCTGCCTGCCTACTTGGTCCTGCGCGTGGAACTGGGAGCATTTCTGAGAATGCCACCATAGAGGTCCTGGATTTCAGTCTCTTCCCTAGCAGCCTAAATTTGGCCTCCAGGATGTCTCTCCTACCCTTCCCTATGTCATTGGTACCTACATGTACCACGACCACCGGTTCCTCCCCAGCACTACACATAAGTCTATCCAGATGCCTTAAAAGGTCCGCAACCTTCACACCAGGCAGGAAAGTCACCATACGGGTCTCCCGGTCATCATAAACCCAGCTATCTATGTTTCTAATGATCGAATCTCCCATTACTAACACCTGCCTTTTCCTAGTGACTGGAGTTCCCTCCCCCGGAGGGGTAACCTCAGTGCGAGAGGATACCCTAACATCTGGAAGGAGGGTCCCAACTATGGGAAGGTTTCCTTCTGCTCCCATTGACTGCTCTGTTTCCCTGGGCCTTTCATCCTCCTCAACCACGCAGGGGCTGTCTGACCAGAGGTGGGACAATTCTACAGTGTCCTGGAAAGCCTCATCAACATACCTCTCTGTCTCCCTTAACTCCTCCAGTTCCGCCACCCTGGCCTCCAAAGCCCATGCATGGTCTCTGAGGGCCAGGAGCTCCTTGCACCGAATGCACACATGCGACATCCACCCACAGGGCAGGTAATCATACATGCTGCACTCAGCGCAATAAACTGAATAGCCCCCACTCTGCTGCTGGGCTTCTGCCTGCATGGTCTCCTGGTTAATGAAAGGGTTTTGTTTAAATCAAGAAGTTTTGAATGTAGTTTAGTTTATAGGTTTAAAGAAAACAGCAAGGGGCCCTTGCCTCCTTCCCAACTCCCTTGCGAAACTCCCTGGTCACTTGCGCCCTGCTTTATAAAGTCCTAACCTGCTTGATAGCCCTGACCACTGACTAAGGCTCAGCCAATTAACTGAGGCTTCTAGCTTTCAAACCTTCCTTTGAAGTTCACAGCTTCCAACTGCCAGCCACAGCACAAGGTCCTTCAAACAACCAACTAACCAACCAACCAGATGGACAAACACAAGCTCAGCACACAGTGAGTAACCCCCAAACACAAACAAACACACACTACAGACAGTCACGTACCCCAAGGGTGCTGTATTTGCTCCTCCTTCACCTGGAGAACTCCCTTGCAAAACTCCCTGTTAGCAGCCCCTGTTCGCAAAATTGCCAAGCTTTCCAATCACATTAGAATATAAAAATGTCTATAGTGGGTCAGACCAATGTTCCATCTAGCCCAGCATACTGTCTTATGACAGTGGCCAGTGCCAGATGCTTCAGAGGGAATGAACAGAACAGGGCAATTATCAAGTGATCCATCCCTTGTCGTCCAGACACAGTTTCTGGCAGTCAGAGGTGTAGGGACACCCAGAGCGTGGGCTTGTGTACCTGACCATCATGGCTAATAGCCATTGATAGACCTATCCTCCATAAACTTATCAAATTCTTTTTTGAACCCACTTATAGTTTTGCTCTTCATAACATCCCCTGGCAATGAGTTCCACAGGTTGACTGTATGTTGTCTGAAGAAGTACTTCCTTTTGTTTGTTTTAAACTGGCCGCTTATTAATTTCATTGGGTGACCCCTTGTTCTTGTGTTATGTAAAGGGATAAATAGCACTTCCTTATTCACTTTCTCCACACCACTCATGATTTTATAGACCTCTACTGTATCCCACCTTAGTCACCTTTTTTCTAAACTGAACAGTCCCAGTCTTTTTTAGCTCTCCCCCCATGGAAACTGTTAAATATCCTAATCATGTTTGTTGCCCTTCTCTGTACTTTTTTCTAATTTTAACATGGGAGATGGGGCAATCAGAACAGCACACAGTATTCAAAGTGTGGGTGTACCATAGATTTATAAAGTGGCATTATGATTTTTTCGGTCTTACCATCTATCCCTTTTCCTAATGGTTTCTAACATTGTTAGCTTTTTTGACTGCTGTTGCACATTGAGCAAATATTTCCAGAGAACTATCCACGATGACTCCAAGATCTCTTTTTGGAGTGGTAACAGTTAATTTCGACCCCATCATTTTGTATGTATAGTTGGGATTATGTTTTCCAACATGCATTACTTCACACAGATCAACGCTGAATTTTATATGCTATTTTGTTCACCAGTTACCCAGTTTTGTGAGATCCCTTTGTAATTCTTCACAGACAGCATGGTCTTAATTATACTGAGTAATTTTTTTCAGTCTACAGATTTTGCATCTCATTGTTCATTCACCCCCTTTTCCAGATCATTTATGTATATGTTGAACAACAGAGGCTCCAGTACAGGTCCTTGGGGAATCCCACTATTTTCCTCTCTCCATTCTAAAAAGTGATCATTTATTAGTAAACTTTGTTTTCTGTCTTGTAACCAGTTTCTGATCCACGAGAGCACCTTCTTTCTAATCCCACGACTGCTTAATTTACTTAAGAGTCTTCGAAGTGGGACATTGTCAAAGGCTTTCTGAACATCTAAGTACATTATATCATCTGGGTTCCCCTTGCCTACATGCTTGCTGACACCCTCAAAGAATTGTAATAGATTGGCAAAGCATGAGTTCCCTTTACAAAAGCCATGTTGACTCTTCTCCAACCTATCATGTTCATCTATGTATCTGATCATTCTGTTCTTTACTATAGTTTCAACTAATTTGACTGGTGCTGAAATTAGGATTACTGGCCTGCAATTGTCAGGATTACCTCTGAACCTTTTTCAAAATCTGTATCACTTTAGCTATCCACTAGCTATCTGGTGCAGAGGCTGATTTAACCGATAGATTACATAATACAGTTATTAGTTCTGCAATTTCATATTCAAGTTCCTTCAGAACTCTTGGATGAATACTATCCAGTCCTGGTGACTTATTATTGTTTAATTTATCAATTTGTTCCAAAACCTCCTCTATTGACACCTCAATCTGGAACAGTCCCTCAGATTTGTCACCTAAAAAGAATGACTCAGTTGTGGGAATCTCCCTCACATCCTCTGCAATGAAGACTGATGAAAAGAATTGATTAAGCTTCTCTGCAATGGCTTTGTCTTCCTTGAGTGCTTCTGTAGCACCTTGATCCTATAGTGGCCCCACTGATTGTTTGGCAGGCTTCCTGCTTCTGTAGCACCTTGATCCTATAGTGGCCCCACTGATTGTTTGGCAGGCTTCCTGCTTCTGATATACTTTAAAAAAACACTGTTAGTTTTCATGTCTTTTGCCACTTGCTCTTCAAACTCTTTTTTTTTTTTGGCCTACCTAATTATACTTTTACAATTGAACTTGTCAGAGTTCGTGCTCCTTTCTATTTTCCTCAGTACTATTTGACTTCCAATTTGTAAAATATGCAGATTTGTAAAAGATTGGGGGGGATAGATCAGTGGTTTGTGCATTGGCCTGCTAAACCCAGGGTTGAGAGTTCAATCCTTGAGGGGGCCACTTAGGGATCTGGGGCAAAATTGGTCCTGCTAGTGAAAACAGGGGGCTGGACTCAATGACCTTTCAGGGTCCCTTCCAGCTCTATGAGATAGGTATATCTCCATATATGCCTTCTTGCCTCTAACCACCTCTTTTACACTGTGATAGGTTTCAGAGTGGTAGCCATATTAGTCTGTATCAGCAAAAACAACGAGGAGTCCTTGTGGCATCTTAGAGACTAATTAATTTGTTAGTCTCTAAGGTGCCACAAGGACTTCTCATTGGTTTTGCTCTTTTACTCTGTTATTTAGCCATGGTGGCTTTTTTGGTTCTCTTACTGTTTTACTTTCTTTATTTGGGGGCATACATTTATTTTGAGCCTCTATTCTGGTATTTTTAAATGGTTTCCATGCAGCTTGCTGGCATTCCACTCTTGTGACTTCCTTTTAATATCCATTTAATTAGCTTCCT
This sequence comes from Malaclemys terrapin pileata, assembly GCF_027887155.1. Taxonomy (NCBI): domain Eukaryota; kingdom Metazoa; phylum Chordata; order Testudines; family Emydidae; genus Malaclemys; species Malaclemys terrapin. The sequence goes on from NC_071509.1 coordinate 100,101,220, forward strand.
CACTTTTGTGTAGTTCCTGTTTTTGAAGTTAAATGTTACTGTGGTAGGTTTCTTTGGTTTTGTCCCCCCTACAGAAATGTGTGATTTAATTACATTATGGTCGCTATTACCAAGCTCAGCTATATTGACCTCTTGGACTAGATCCTGTGTGCCACTTAGGACTAAATCAAGAATTGCCTCGTCCCTTATGTGTTCCAGAACTAGCTGCTCCAAGAAGCAGTCATTAATTGAATATAGAAATTTTATCTCTGCATTCTGTCCTGAGGTGACATATATCCAGTCAATATGGGGACAGTTGAAATTCTCCATTATTATTGTGGGTTTTTTTCATTTTCATAGCCTCTCTAATTTCCCTGAGCATTTCACAATCACTGTCACCATCCTGGTCAGGTGGTTGGTAGAATATTCCTACTGCTATACTCTTATTATTCCAGCATGGAATTTCTATCCATAAGGATTCTATGGTACAGATTGATTAATTTAAGATTTTTACTATGTTTGAAATTATGCTTTCTTTCACATGTAGTGCCACTCCCCCATCAGTATGACCTACTCTGTCATTCCTATATATTTTGTACCCTAGTTTTACTCTGTCCCACTGATTATCGTCACATCCATCTTTAACAGCATGGCAATTCTGTTTCCCTGTCAATTGATGCCTGCTGCTGAGTCTGACTGATGCAGCAAACTACAGGATGAACCAACATGTTGAGTGATTTTGCCACAGTGTCAGTGGGGGGAGAATAAAAAATAACTGTCAACTGTCAATCAGCAGTGAAACAGCGTGGGATACTCATTAACGTTGAGCATCAGTTGATAACTGGGCATTGGGTACTATTTCTCTCATATCCCATGGAAATGGATGTTATGGCACAAATCCTACATTATGGCTTCGTTGAAGCATCAAATGAGAAAAAAATGCTATAAGGGAGTAAATCAATGTTTAAATTAGGAAAGGAATGAGGAAGCAGTGTTTGGATCTAGATAGAAAAACTGAGGACTGGGATTCAGTTCTGAAGTCAAATCAGCACTAGGATTCAGGTTTGCATGAGATGGTGTTGAAATGGCAAATGCTGTTCTTTCATATGTTCAGCAATTTCCAAACGGAACCAGAAACCCTACTGTAGCAGTTGGTTCTGACTGGATGGCTGTACAAATCTGAAGTCATACATATTTTTATCCTTAGCTGATTAAAAACTTGGCATATGGATATTTGGGGGAGCTGTTGCTGTTAATTTGAAACCAGGGTCCTCTTAAGTAAAAAACATGAATCTGAGGCATGTAGTTTCTCATCCTTATGTGATTTTTTTCCACAGGTTTATAATTTCCATTTTAAAATTGTATCTATCTATCTAAGAATGATACCAACAAATGATTTATCCATGAGTTGCTGGTTTTCACTTCCAAGAATTTCTATCTTTAGATGATAAGATATCCTTTTAGCTCTCTAGTTTTCACAGTTTTTTCCTTTAGATTTAGAAGATGCCAGTTAGTTTGGTTAATATTGGGAACCAGATGCTTATGACATGTAAAGGAGTTGGGTTCCTCCATTTTAGGGTATTATAATACATTTTCTATACATGGAAGAACTGCTAGTAAGTCTTTGCTGGATGGTCAGCTTGGTACACATCAAGTATCCATGTAATTTCCCCCCCTTTTAAAGAAAAATATGGCCAATGTGCCATGAATAGTTTTTCTCCCATTGAAGATTTCAGTTAAAGATATTCTGGAGCAATACATTTTTACCCTCAGTTCCAACCTGGCAACTTCATTAGTTTCAAGGAGTTGCATAGGCATAACTGAGGCAGAATTTCACCCATAATGTTTCAGTAGCATTTCACATTATTTCTAACTTCACTTTCCCCAAATTCTAGTCAACTTGTCATATACAAACAATTAAAATCTTGATGTTAATTATTCCTGGTAGCTAAATTTACTTCAGTATTTGTGCTATTGCACATTCTAATTCTCATAGTTAGTACCAAGATACAGGTAAACACCAGAGTACATTAAATATCAATATTTTAAGATCCATTATGTATTAATACAAATGTGAGTACTGAATTTTTATTTGGATACATTGTGTAGGGGCCATTGAGTAGGAATATCATTAAGCAAAATATGGCTATGTTATGGTTTTAAATTGATTGCATGAAATTCAGCAATTAATGTTAGACTTTCTATAGCTTTCTCACTAGATATTCTTAAAGTTATCATATTTATTCTTTCTTTCTCTGAATCTTTTTTTCCAGCTTCCCCACATTCATTTTGGTGATGTCAGAGGGGATTCATCACTCCTGAATCTGAGGAGTTGTCATTTTATAAAACTGTGCCACATAATAACTTTGATACAAGAAAAAAGTTTAAAAATTGCATCAAGTAAAATTATGTTGTTTGGACTGCAATTGAATAATCTTTGTAATTTGAAAACTCTATTTAAGCTATTCTGGATAGTGTCCATTTGAATATTTTTCACATTTAGAAGAATTTTAATTGCTAAAAAGGGACACTGATTTAGTGATCTTCACTGAACTGCAGGAAGGTAACAAACTCTCAACCACAGATTGATGAGTAAGTATTGATTTTCTTTTTGTAACAATGTAATTAAAAGTGCCATTTCTTATACATTATAAGGATAAGGTTTATGAGCCTTTACTCTGCTATTTATTCCTGATATTTTTGGGTTCTACCTAACCATAAAGATCTGTGACCTTCTGCAAAAAAAGATGCCAAGAGTTGCCATGCCTTGTTGTAGTCCAAATTGTTCAGGATAAACTGTACAAAGTCTATGGAAGCTGTTTTCTACAATTATTCCTTTAGAGCAGTGCTTCTCAGCTTGTGGCCCAATCAGCACACAACTGTGGCCCATGTGATATCCTCCGGGCCATACAGATAGTATATATATTGTGTGGATGCAACCCACATAACATATAGAGAGCTGCATATGCTGCCCACAGTTGTAAATAGGTTGAGAACCACTGCCTTAGAGAAACTATCAAGCTTTATTTTCATTCCTGGTAACATACTGTTGTTCTGATTGTTGTTAACAGAGGCTCAAATTTTCAGAAGTTCCTAAGGCCTTAGAAGCCAAAGTCTCATTGACCTACAATGAGACTTAGTCCCATTTTCAGAAGTGACTTGGAAGCCAGTGTCACTGGAAGTCAAGGGGTATGTCTACACAGCATTTGAAGTTGCGGCTTGAGCTGGAGCTCAGGCTCTAAAGCTTAGATAACAGTGTGGGCTCCAGTCTAAGCTGCAACTTCAAAATGCTGTCTATAAGGTCATTTCTAGAGTGATAGCATAAGCCCCGCTAACCCAAGTCTGTCAACCCCATCTAAGTGGCTCACTCCAAGTCACTCCAAAATGCTGTATAAATATACCCACTGGGACTTCCTAACTCACTTAGGATCTTTTGAAAATTGTATCCAAAATCATGAGTGTAGACACAGCCAAGCTCCACCACAATCAGGTTTCCGACCTGGGGACCGCCTCATTGATATTAAAAAAAAAAATAAGCTCCTCATGGCAATGGATGCAGACCACAGCTCAAAGCTACTATTGCTTAACTCTTCAGCTTTTGGCACAGTTAACCACAATGTACTGCAGGCTCACTAACATGACATCCCTGCAGTGAATAGCACAGAATCCTCTCCAGATTCAGAGTAGAAATAGGCAATTGTTCATCTTCCCCCAAATCCTCATCTGTACAGTCACACAGAGAACCATCCAGCTCCTGCCCCGACATTCCCTCTTAATGTCTACATGAGACCACATTGAGGGGTAGTGAGATACCACAGACTTCAATGCCATCAACATGCAGACAACACACTCTTATATATCTCCTTTCTCACAAACATAACCAACACCATCATAAGGATGTTATAATCCCACTAAGAGATCAGAAACTGGATGAAGAGCAGCTGAAACTAGTTCAACCTGGGCAAGACAGAAATAACATTGGTTAGAAGGGGATATGCTCTGAAGAACTAGCTAAGTCAATAATCTTCTCCTTCCACTGAATGCATCTGTCCCCTACACCTCAAAGTGATATGAAGTTTCAGGGTCCTGTTTAACATGGCATTTTCCCAAGAAGATCAGTTAATGTGAAAGACCAAAAAAATTGCCTTTTTCTTTCTCAAAAGTGCTAGAAACGTTGTCCCTTCCCCCTATATAGGGTTTTGACTGCAGTGAGCTATTCACTTATCAGCTTCAGACTGGATTTCTGACTGTATCTCAGTGTGTCTGGGTCTGCACAGCCCAGTAGTGCAAAGGGGCACCAGGCTGTGCAGAATATGTCAACTCATTGCTGCATATCATCTCTGTTCACTAAAATCTCCGTTGGGGAAGCCATGCAGTGCAGACATAGTGAGGTCCAGGAACTGTCCTTCATCTTCACAATTAGAAAAAAATGACATTCATGGAAAACTCTATATAAATATCTGATTGGCACCAATACAAGAGGGGGGGAAATAATTACAGCTGATACCAGTAATTAAAAAACAAAACAAAATGAGTAATAGACTAATATTTAAAAATGATACATTTAGGTGAGATAGTAGAGAAAACTGTTTACTGATGCATCTCAGTTTTAAAGAAGCCGAGTACCATGCTATTTTTAAATTGGTAATAATAACCTACACATGATTTTGCATGAGTACATACAGTACGTGAAACACAAGGAGATTTTGATTCTGGGTGTGAGATGGAGAATTAGCTATATGCTTTAAAATAACAATTTGTTCTAAACAGAATGTGGTGAACAAACAGAGAGCATTTAGAGCCTTCTTAAAGAGATAACGCACTTCAAATTGCATAGTTCACTTTGTCTTCACTTACTAGTATTTGATTTCTAACACAATCACTCTATAGAATGGGTAGGTTATTAGATAGTGTTATCAAACTTATGTTTCTTTCTAATGTATTTGCCATCAATATATTATTGTACAGTACTGTACACAGTTATACAGTGTGTGCAGTGAAAGCATGTAATTTGTGGTCTCAGACACATCACTATAAAATATTAATGTGTTAAAAGAATAGAAAGTTATTGGGCTCTGCTTGTCCCAGACATTTATTCACATTTCAGTAAATGGTTCCAACCAGCAATTGTTTATGCGTGTTTTGCTTCTTTTACAAAGCATTTCAATTGTTATAAGATTCTGTAACAAAAAACAAACAGACCAAAACTCCCTACATAGGCATTAAGGGTTTGTCTAAAACCATCCAATATTTAGAGGTTCTGAGTTAAGACACCTGTTTCAAATCTCCCTAGATTATTCTGTCCTAATGTATCTATTACAGATGGCTGTAAATTTTTTTTAGTCTGTGATTTTATTACATGAAGAAAAAAACACCTCTTTATATTGAAAGGTTAGTATGGGATATTTCAAAAGTTAAAGTACACATCTTGCACAAGACAGTATTCTATTGCTCTGTAGTAAGTTATTTAACATGCAATCTCTTTAATTTGTCTTTCTTTTTAAAAAAATAACCTTGGAAAATGCCATTAAAAAGGTTGCAAACTAGCTCACTGAAAATTCAGGAAATATCAAAGTTCAGAGCAGCTAAGTGCAGGATATCATTCCGCAAGAATAATATTTAAAAATGAATTCACTGCTGATGCCATACCCCTTTACATGTTACCTATCCTGCTTCTGTTGGAGATGACTGATCTACCAGCATTGCTATTACATCTATCCCATCATGCTGGTCACAAAAAAAACCTCCAAACCAAACAAAAATAAATCTGTGACTAGGGTTTTTGATTTCAAAAGGGATAACTTTAAAAATTTAAGGAAAGTAATTAGGGAAGCGGATTGGACTGAAGAACTTGTGGATATAAAGGCGGAGGAGACCTGGAATTACTTCAAGTCAAAGTTGCAAAAACTATCAGAAGCCTGTATCCCAAGAAACATGAAAAAATCATAGGCAGGAATTGTAGACCACGCTGGATGAGCAAGCATCTCAGAGAGGTGATTAAGAAAAAGCAGAAAGCCTACAAGGAGTGGAAGATGGGAGTGATCAGCAAGGAAAGCTACCTTATTGAGGTCAGAACATGTAGGGATAAAGTGAGAAAGACCAAAAGCTATGTAGAGTTGGACCTTGCAAAGTGAATTAAAACCAATAGTAAAAGGTTCTATAGCCATATAAATAAGAAGAAAACAAAGAAAGAAGAAGTGGGACCGCTTAACACTGAGGATGGAGTGGAGGTTAAGGATAATCTAGGCATGGCCCAATATCTAAACAAATACTTTGCCTCGGTCTTTAATGAGCTTAGGGATAATGACAGGATGACAAATGGGAATTAGGATATGGAGGTAGATATTACCACATCCGAGGGAGAAGCCAAACTCGAACAGCTTAATGGGACTAAATTGGGGGGCCCAGATAACCTTCATCCAAGAATATTAAAGGAACTGGCACATGAAATTTCAAGCACATTAGCAAGAATTTGTAATGAATCTGCAAACTCAGGGGCTGTACTGTATGACTGGAGAATTGCTAACATAGTTCCTTATATTTAAGAAAGGTGGGAAAATGTGATCCGGGTAACTACAGGCCTGTTAGTTTGACATCTGTAGTATGCAAGGTCTTGGAAAAAATTTTGAAGGAGAAAATAGTTGGACATTGAGATCAATGGTAATTGGGACAAAATACAACATGGTTTTACAAAAGGTAGATCGTGCCAAACCAACCTGATCTCCTTCTTTGAGAAGGTAACAGATATTTTAGACAAAGGAAACACAGTGGATCTAATTTACCTCGATTTCAGTAAGGCGTTTTATATGGTTCCACATGGGGAATTATTAGCTAAATTAGAAAAAATAGGGATCAATATGAAAATTGAAAGATGGATAAGGAACTGGTTAAAGGGGAGACTACACTGGGTTGTACTGAAAGGTGAACTGTCGGGCTGGAGGGAGGTTACTAGTGGAGTTCCTCAGGGATCGGTTTTGGGACCAATCTTATTTAATCTTTTTATTACTGACCTTGGCACAAAAAGTGGGAATGTGCTAATAAAGTTTGCGTATGACACAAAGCTGGGAGGTATTGCTAATACAGAGAAGGACTGGGATATCATACAGGAAGATCTGAATGACCTTGTAAACTGGAGTAATAGTAATAGGATGAAATTTAATAGTGAAAAGTGCAAGGTCATGCATTTAGGGATTAATAACAAGAATTTTTGTTATAAACTGGGGACGCATCACTTGGAAGTAACAGAGGAGGAGAAGGACCTCGGATTATTGGTTGATCACAGGATGACTATGAGCCACCAGTGTGATATGGCTGTGAAAAAAAGCTAATGTGGTCTTGGGATGCATCAGACAAGGTATTTCCAGTAGAGATAAGGAGGTGTTAGTACCATTATACAAGGCACTGGTGAGACCTCATCTGGAATACTGTGTGCAGTTCTGGTCTCCCATGTTTAAGAAGGATAAATTCAAACTGGAACAGGTACAGAGAAGGGTTACTAGGATGATCCGAGGAATGGAAAACCTGTCTTATGAAAGGAGACTGAAAGAGCTTGGCTTGTTTAGCCTAACCAAAAGAAGGCTGAGGGGAGATATGATTGCTCTCTATAAATATATCATAGGAATAAATACCAAGGAGGGAGAGGAATTATTTAAGCTCAGTACCAATGTGGACCCAAGAACAAATGGATAAAAACTGGCCATCAGGAAGTTTAGACTTGAAATTAGATGAAGGTTTCTAACCATCAGAGGAGTGAAGTTCTGGAACAGCCTTCCAAGGGGAGCAGTGGGGGCAAAAGACATATCTGGCTTCAAGACTAAGCTTGATAAGTTTATGGAGGGGATGGTATGATGGGATAGCCTAATTTGGGCAATTAATTTATCTTTGACTATTAGCAGTAAATATGCCCAATGGCCTGTGATGGGATGTTAGATGGGGTGACATCTGACTTACTACAGAAAATTCTTTCCTGGGTGTCTGACTGGTGAGTCTTAACCACATGTTCAGGGTTTAGCTGATCACCATATTTGGGGTCGGGAAGGAATTTTCCTCCAGGGCAGATTATCGGGGGGGGGGGTTTCGCCTTCCTCTGCAGCGTGGGGCACAGGTCACTTGCTGGAGGATTCTCTGCATCTTGAAGTCTTTGAGGACTTCAATAGCTCAGACATAGGTTAGGGGTTTGATAGGGAGTGGGTGGATGAGATTCTGTGGCCTGTGTTGTGCAGGAGGTCAGACTAGATGATCATAATGGTCCCTTCTGACCTTAAAGTCTATGATTCTATGATCTCTCAAAATTGGGTGACTGGGCAACAACATGGCAGATGAAATTTAATGTTGATAAATGCAAAGTGATGGACATTGGAAAGCATAATCCTAACTATACATATAAAATGATAGGGTCTAAATTAGCTGTTACCACTCAAAGAAGAGATCTTGGAGTCATTGTGGATAGTTCTCTGAAAGCATCCATTCAATGTGCAATGGCAATCAAAAAAGTGAACAGAATGCTGGGAATAATTAAGAAAGGGATAGATAATAGGACAGAAAATATCATGTTGCCACTATATAAATCCATGGTACACCCACATCTTGAATACTGTGTGCAGATGTGGTCACCCCATCTCAAAAATATATATTGGAATTGGAAAAGGTTCAGAAAAGGGCAACAAAAATTATTAGGGGTATGGAACGTCTTCTGTATGAGGAGAGATTAATAAGACTGTGACTTTTCAGCTTGGAAAAGAGATGGCTAAGGGGAGATATTACTGAGGTCTATAAAATCATGACTAGTGTAGAAAAAGTAGATAAGGAAGTGTTGTTTACTACTTCTCATAACACAAGAACTAGGGGTCACCAGATTAAATGAATAGGCAGCAGGTTTAAAACAAATAAAAGGATGTATTTTTTCACACAATGCACAGTCAACCTGTGGAACTCCTGGCCAGAGGATGTTGTGAAGGCCAAGACCATAACCGGGTCCAAAAAAGAACTAGATACATTCATGGAGGATAGGTCCATCCATGGCTATTAGCCAGGATGGGCAGGAATGGTGTCCCTAGCTTCTGTTTGCCCGAAGCTGGGAATGAGCGACAGGGGATGGATCACTTGATTGTTACCTCTTCTGTTCATTCCTTCTGGGGCACCTGGCACTGGCCACCGTTGGAAGACAGGACACTGGGCTAGATGGATGTTTGATCTGATCAAGCAGGGCCATTCTTATGTTAAAGGCTTGTTAATGGCCTAAGCCTAATAGAAAAAAAAAAGCATTATATTGGGAAATTGCAAAAGAATGCATGTGATCCCTTTCAATTTGAAAAACAAGCATGGCAATATAACAAACTTAGTCAGGTGGGATGATCAGCCAAATTGCACCAGCTCTGAATTGACTCTTATTTCATTGAGAACTCTAGGTTTAATAAATAGAAGTTTAAATACAGTCATGAAGGACAATTACAGACTGAAAGCTGGTATGCACCAAAGTGGAAGTGACTTTCTTCATGCTCAGCAGACTAACCCCAGGCACAGGTCATGTGACCTTTGCATTCTATCTGCTAGCAATGTGCTTCTTGTTAAAAACAAACATAAAACCCCAAAAACTCATAGCATTTTTTTCAATTAGATTAGGCAAAAATCAAAATGCTCAAAAGCAAAACCCACAATCTCAGTACAAAGCAAAATTTGCTAGGGACATTTTTCATGGTTTTTGACTCACTCCACTTGCAAAACCAGTTTCAGACACAAAAAAACCCTAGGTTTTTTTTATATTTTTCAAAGATAAAAACTAAAACCTTCGAACTCAAGGTTCCTTAGTTGGGATCTTGAGATTGATCATTGTAGGAGGATGTGCTCCACTTAGGAAAAAAAATCAGTTTCACACATACAGAATGGGAAGAGACTGTCTAGGAAGGAGTACGGCAGAAAGGGATCTAGGGGTTATAGTGGACCACAAACTAAATATGAGTCAACAGTGTGATGCTGTTGCAAAAAAAGCAAACATGATTCTGGGATGTATTAACAGGTGTGTTGTGAGCAAGACATGAGAAGTCATTCTTCCGCTCTACTCTGCTCTGGTTAGGCCTCAGCTGGAGTATTGTGCCCAGTTCTGGGCACTGCATTTCAAGAAAGATGTGTAGAAATTGGAAAGGGTCCAGAGAAGAGCAACAAGAATGATTAAAGGTCTTGAGAACATGACCTATGAAGGAAGGCTGAAAGAACTGGGTTTGTTTAGTTTGGAAAAGAGAAGACTGAGAGGGGACATGATAGCAGTTTTCAGGAATCTAAAAAGGTGTCATAAGGAGGAGGGAGAAAACTTGTTCACCTTAGCCTCTGAGGATAGAACAAGAAGCAATGGGCTTAAACTGCAGCAAGGGGGGCCTAGGTTGGACATTAGGAAAAAGTTCCTGACTGTCAGGGTGGTTAAACACTGGAATAAATTGCCTAGGGAGGCTGTGGAATCTCCATCTCTGGAGATATTTAAGAGTAGGTTAGATAAATGTCTACCAGGGATGGTCTAGACAGTATTTGGTCCTGCCATGCGGGCAGGGGACTGGACTCGATGACCTCTCGAGGTCCCTTCCAGTCCTAGAATCTATGAATCTATGGCAATGCTTCTTTTTGTATTTGAAAATTGTGGCTTGAGTCACTGGTAAAGGTGGAATAGATCAGGGATGTCGTGGTAGCTATATTGCTAGTGCTAGCTAGCCTGTATATAGGAGCAGCAAGTCCAGTTCCCTGCTATCACAGACAATCCCATCATATGATCCACTGATAAATTTATCAAGTCCTGTCTTTAAACTAGTTAGGTTGTTTTGTCTCCACTACTCCTATTGGAAGGCTATAGTACTACTGGAGGAGGAAAAGACTTGTATATTCAGAGCTTAGACTACAAAAGCCCATATCTATTAATCCTCCTGAACATCAGCAGTCCTACTACTGTATTTACCCAGCCACTTTACCTTATGTGAAATGATGTAGCCAGAGACAAAAGCCATGCAGCACAGAATTAAATTGATTACCCATAGGCTCTGGATTGAATTATACCTCCTCCCTATCTGGGTGTGCTGGAGAGGATGGAGGTCACAGAAATCCCTTTCCCTGGCTAGCATGCTACCATTGATACATGGCATAATTTGCTGTTCGGTGATGTGAAATGAAAAGGGTGGCAGCAGCTAACACAGCACTGGAAGTCCTAGAAGGGCCCTTTATCAGGGTTGGGGCATCTAAAAGAAAATAAAACTATGTTTTAAAATGACTGTTACTTTGTCCTGATTTAAATAAATCTGCATCACTTTTAACTCTTTCCTAAATAGTTTAGACATATTTGCCTTTTGTTCAAACTCCTGAAAACCCCTTTTTTGGCAATTCACAGTTGTCAAAGCCAGTGTTTCAGGCTATCTGCTGATTCAGGAAGACACTTTACCTTACCAATTATGAAGGCTAGAAACTTAAATAAAAGGAAAATTAGATTATGGAGGAGAATTCCATGGCGAGCAGTGGACTTTGTGACAAATTAAGAATTACAGAGTACATAGGCCCTGTGTACACTTCTACGTGACCTTTAGAGAAAAGATTGAAATCATCATACTTCCCTTACATACCTATTTTTTGGGTACATCTACACTACAGGGGGGAGTCGATTTAAGATACGCAAATTCAGCTACGTGAATAGCGTAGCTGAATTCGACGTATCGCAGCCGACTTACCCCGTTGTGAGGACGGCGGCAAAATCGACTTCTGCGGCTTTCTGTCGGCGGCGCTTACTACCACCTCTGCTGGTGGAGTAAGAGCGCCGATTCGGGGATCGATTGTCGCGTCCCAACGGGACACGATAAATCGATCCCCGAGAGGTCGATTTCTACCCGCCGATTCAGGTGGGTAGTATAGACCTAGCCTTTGTTTAATCTTTAGATTAAATAGATTTCCTAGAATTACAGTTCTTTTAACATGAACTTTCCTCATCATTTGCTCATGCTATACTCGTGGGGAAAGGCTCTCTTCTTTGAATCCAACAAAACTAAAGACCTGTTGTTTTACAACTACATGTGCCCTCCTCTGTTTAATTCAAACCACACCAGCAATGACTGTCATCTTGGTTTGCTTTCTTGAGCACTCACAATGCCTTGTGACTTTGTATATCTTTTACTTAACAGAAGGTAATCCTCACTGGGGGAAGTAAAGTATTTGAAGGTTATTTTTAGAAGGGTTGCTATGGAATGAGCTCAATAATTATTTAAAATAATCCTAATGCTTCCACTCCCACTTTCTCAGTTATGTAACATCTAAACATGCATAGTAAATTGACAACAAGCAACAAGCTGTCCATAAATAGGAAGTGATGAACTATGTCTCCCATTTATTTTCCTCTCCATCAAAATTTAGGAATGGATACTCAAAAGGACAAAAATTGTAGTCCTACTCTCCTATTTATATTTCTAATCTGACATTTGGAAGACTCCTCACTATTACAATTAAAGTAATTGTTGTTTTCTTTAAATGGAAGCTGTCATTTTGGGTCCAAATCTGCCTTTAAATATGCATGCACAATTCCCATTAACATCTATGGATGTTGCATAAGAATATCTGAGGAGACAATTGGATCCACAGCACCAGATTCACACACAATGTGAGTTACATCTGAGATCAATTTGGCCCACGTATTCCCATAGCATCTATGGTTTTGCAGCCCAGGGTCTAGGAGTCTACAGCTCTGAACTCCATTATTCTATTGATTCTGGGCAAACTTGTTTACATTGGGAGATGCAGGAAAATTAATCCAAGTTAATGTTAAACATAGATTAGTTATACTACACTAAACCCCTTGTGGACTCTTTTATGCAGAATTCAAGTGGCCTTAAAATTCAGTTTATCTTAATTTACCTTGGAAGTGAATTAAATGAAACTGAATTAAGGCCAATTGAATTCTTAATAAGGGTACGTCTACACAATTAAGAGAAACCCGCGGCTGACCCATGCCAACTCACTCAGGCTTGCTGGGCTCAGCCTGCAGGGCCCTTTCATTGCTGTGTAGATTTCTGACTCAGGCTGGAGCCCGAGCTCTGGGACCCTCCTACCCGGCAGGCTCAGTCATCACATAAATATGCAGTTTTCCTGTCTACTTTATACTGCAATGTAAACAAATAAGAATTAAATGCAGCTTTTCTATCCCTCTTCTGGTTCACAGCTTTTTCCCTCATAAATTTATTTCTAAATAAAGGTAATCACTGAGCACAAAGAACCATAAAATAGCACTTACAGTAAATAAGCTTTTTATTGTGCTATTTATCTGGATACATCCTGACATGCATTTAAATGATATTCCATTGAAACTCCAATCCAGCAAAGAGTGTAAGCATGTGCTCAATTTAAGCATATGACTGACTTCAATTGGGCTATTTACAAGATTAAAGTTAAACATGGATTTAAGTACTTTACTGGATCAGAACCAGATTGTAGGCGATGTAGGACTCAATCTGCAAGGGAGCTGGACAGTCTCTTATTGTTTCACAGTAATTTCAGCAATAAAATGGGGGACCCATCTCTTTACAATTGAAAATGTAACTATTATTTTTTTAAATTTCAGCTCATGCTGAGTATTTTACTTCTCGTGCACCTAACTAGTCTGAAGCATCAAGCAACACCATAACTAGGGCAGTAAAATAGACTTTTTTGTAGATTGTTTGGGATCCCTAGAGATTATATAGAAACACATGATGCCTAGTGAATTGAAATAAAAACTGAAATTGGAATTGAAGCAGTTAGAGCATTTCTGGGCTGAGTACCAGTTCAAAGAACCCCTACTAGGTGATATATGAAAACTTCAATACAATTTTATTTTAGACAGGGTTGCACATAGTAGCACATACAAAGGACTGACCCATCAAAAATAAATTGTTTCAATGTTCATTTCTTCTGAATTAGTATCAGTGAGCTCAGTTTTGGCACATTCATTTAAACTTTTGTTCCTATGCCACATATGTCAACAGAGTAGAGCTACTTGTTACAGTACAAAGATTTTTTTTTTTAATTGCAATTATCTACAAATGAAATATTTTACTTAGGAAAGACTCCTTATGCACAAAGGAACCTACAGTATTCTACTTAAAGATATAGTCTGAACTTTTGAAAGCAGACGTAGAGAGCTAGAGATATACATTTCATTAATTCACTAAATATTTAGGATGACTGCTGTATAATATCGAAGATGTTCTTTATAAGGGATCATAACTTACTCATTAATATTATCAGATAATAGGGTACTATTAGCATAAACTGTCTACAATTGTGCACACAGCCCATCAGTAGCTGTTACCACAACTTCTCCCCTGAGTTCCAGAAGCTAGGATTGGATGGCAGGGGGATGGATCACTTTGTAACTTCTCTGTTCTGTTCATTCCCCCTGAAGCATCTGGCATCAGTCACTGTCAGAAGACAAGATACTGAACTAGATGGACCATTGGTCTGACCCAGTATAGCTATTCTTATGTTCTGACCTGCCTAACAGTTATCAGATGGCAGTTTTGGTAGAGAACAGTTTTAAAGAGGGACTTGAAGTTATTTTATACTAGATATTTTGCTTGTCTTTAGATGAAGTTAACAGATTCCATGAGTGCTGTGAAGGCGCCACAACTAATAAGTCTATGTAACTCTAACATAAGGATGGTCTCCAAGCCAAATTTTGTTGCCATAGCTTGCTGCTATCACTTAGCTGAGTTTGGGAGGATGGTGCTATCTTCCACATCATTCTTTAACATCATCCCAAGGAAGCATCACTCAGTTCCTGATTGTGCAAGGGGTGTAGTTCTAGGTGTCAATGAAAGAACCGGTCTGAATTCTATATGCTTGTTTTTGCATTCCTTCTGACCCTACATTCCCACTGATTTCAGCAAAATTGGAGGAGCTAGTGGGGTAATGCCAGATTGGGCTCTATTTAATCTAAATTAGGTCTTGTACTGAAAAATTATGGATTTGGTTAAAATAACATTTTTGTTGTTTAAGATAGCCCTGTATATTTTTTGCAGAATTTGATACCAGATTAGAGTGTTAATTATTGCAGGTCATAAAATTCAAGATTTTTTGCCATTTATCTATGTCTAAATTTAACATTCAACTAATTTGCACTCTTTGCCTTAAGTAGCTGAAATACTAACTTAGATATGACATTCCTTGAACCAAGGAGTAGGTTCTAGAAATTAACACAATTCCTCAATGCCAATGCTTATTCTGGTGATTGAATTAAGCAATTTGGAGGCAGCCAGGACATTTCATAGAGCCCAGCAAAGAGGCAGGTGCAAGGATAGCACTAAAAAAATCCTTGCGCCCTCAGAACTTCATTAGCTGGGATGTGGGGTTACTGTTTTAGGAAGCTGAGAAGATCCTCCATGCTCTTGACATTCTCTTCCCAAGTGCTGCTGTGAATTGGATAGACCTGAGCATCCTTTCCTTGTCACTTACAGACAGTACACATGACAAATCAGGGACAGAAATAGTGGGGAAATGTGAAATTATATATGGGAAAGTCTAGCAGGGAGAAAACTGGGCAGGCATTATTGGGAGAAATAAAGATTCTAGTGATGCTAGCCACTACTAGCTCTATTTATTTCACTAATTCTGTGAACACTCTGTCAGAAGGCTTATATCACATCTTGACTTCTGACTCAATAACCTTTTCCAAAATCATTCCTTGATACTTTCATTATTAATCAAAGCAGAAAATGTTTATATTATGTCCAATGTGCATATCTTATGCTTTCTGTTAAAGTAGCAAAAGTGTTTTCAAAACAAAAAAAACATTAGTAACAGGAATTTTTGCTTGACAATGATCTTCTAAATAATTATTAAGATAATTCACTTTGTTTTTCTAGCAAAACTAAAATGAAAAAGCAAAGTTATGTGGGATTAGTGGCAAAATGTGTTATGTCAGCCTTCTGGAAGCACTAGCAGCAGTAGCAGAGGTAACAGCTGTATCATCTTTACAGCATAGACATCAATGAAGGCAAATGTACCATCTTTGAGGAGGCTCCTCATAGCTCTTCCCTTAGTTTAGCCCCCATGGACCATTAGAAGGAGTTTGTGCACAGGAATTGTATTGTGCCTCACCTTATATTGAAGCAAAAAGGGGGAGGAAGTTTCCTTGAACACGCCCCTGAACCCTTCATCACCTGTACAAGGGCCAGGCATAGTCTATCTCAACATGTTTCAAAAGATGTTTCCAAATACTGTATGTTTTCTGTGTCTTCCCCTAATCTAAATTCTCACCTTTCTTGTGCACAATCCAGAAATCAAAGTTCTTTTAAACTTTACATGCACAACCAATACTGTGTCACTCTTACATCTTGGAGCGTCACACAAATCCATACTTAAATTCAGTGTAGAAACATTTCATTTAATTAGCTGAAGCCAAAGGCAAAGATAATCAATCATATTAGAAAGTGGGGAGCAGTCTACCAACAGACATATAGCCCAATTGTCTAAACACGGAACTGGGATTCAGGAACTCTTGAGTTAATCATTGTCTGACCCTGACACTCACTCTGTACTTCACTTCTTGATTTTTTTGTCTCACTTTTGAGTTTCCCATGTACAAAATAGGGATAATAAAACCAATCTACCTTACAGGAATGTTGTGAAGATTCCTCAGTTAATATTGTAAAGTGATTTCAGGATGAAAAGCACTATAGAAGTGTAAGTATTAACATTAGTTCATACAGGCATTAAATGGCAAATACAAAAGATATATATCCCTGGTATTTTGCACTTAAAAATATAGAGCATGGAAAAGTTTAAATGCTGTTTGAATCTTTCAGAAATTGAATTTCAATATTTCATAAAGTTTTTGCCTCTCTCATTTTTCCCCTCAATAAAAAGTGACAAACTGAAGTATTATTCCAATAACCTTATACTTTGTTTATTGTTGCTCACAAAAAGGAATCCAGCTAAGTGTCCATTACAAATTTTTATGTCAAACTAATACACAGCATGAGCTTATGGATGAGCTAGGCAAGGCATCCTTGTTTGAACCCTTTGAAGACTAT
Organism: Malaclemys terrapin pileata; assembly: GCF_027887155.1. Classification (NCBI taxonomy): domain Eukaryota; kingdom Metazoa; phylum Chordata; order Testudines; family Emydidae; genus Malaclemys; species Malaclemys terrapin. Next base: position 100,118,226 of record NC_071509.1, read on the forward strand.
TTTAAAACTATGAAGACTGTGTTATGCAGGAAAATATAAGTACTGTATGTAATAAAAACAAATCTTTTTGCAATCAAAAGATGACTACAAAATAATGAATCATGACTGTTGACATTTCCCAGTGCTACATCCTAATATATCACGCTTACTTAAAGGCTTTCTTGTCCATATTAATTCATCTTTCCTCCTGGGTCAATTATGCTGTTTCATTCAAATCAATCCCTTAATCAAGTCCTTTGATAATTGCAGCTATGCAGGGAGATATTTATCACAGAAATATAATGAAGGCACTTTATGAAGGCACATCTACTGGTGTACTACCACAATGGACCATTTATGCATATGTATATACTCTAAGATTTTTCTTATCAACATGCAAAAATGTCCTGTTATCTCATGCTCCCTTTAAATAAGAAAGTTATGAAAGAATCATATGCTCATCAAGTATGTGAAAGAAAGACCTCTTGACATTGCTAGAGAACTTTCTGGTATCTCTGATTTATTAAACTAGCTGCTTTCTAGCAGCCTGATTCTCCATTACTTTCATGCTGGTTCTTACACAAATTGTCCCACTGAAGCTAATGGAGATATTCGTATTGTATTTTACAGTGGCCAGAACCAAGTGTAAAAAAACTCTATTTTTTAAAAATAACATGTCTATAGACAAGCTTTCTTCCTAACACCATACATTTATAGGAGGGTTTATGTGCAGATGCATGAGGCTTAATATTCTTTATGCATTTTTAATCTTGCTGGTGGAAATGAGGATATTAGTATTATCCACATAAGTGATTTTGAATCCCACTGTGCTCTTGTCTTCAATAGTATCTTCAGGGTAATGAGTTCCCTAGGTGAAATGTGTTGTGTAAAAACATTACCTTCTATCAGTTTGAAATATACTACTCCTTATTTTCATTGTGGGTCCCATTGTTTTTGCATTATGAAAAAAGTAATAAATTATCCTAATTAGAACTAGTTGAATCAATGAAGTGAGTTTAAAAAATTGTAAATATTGAGATGGAATGAAAAAACAAAACCCTACTGACAATAATTGAAGCAATATTGGACCCATAATTGCTACTGAAATCAATGGAAAGAACATTGAGCTCCAAACTACCTACAAATAATTGTTAATAACTTGTTTAATTTCTTAATAAAGGAATTTTCCCAATTGTTTATACATTTGCTTAGCCTATTCTCTTCAAATAAGCTGGTGCATTCTGGTTCAATGAGCTTTAACTATAGTTTGAAGGTGTAGTAACAGACTAATTTGAGCTAAAGGGAGATTAAGTAATGTTAAATACAAGTAAAATTTGAAAGCAAGTTAATTTTTAATGACTTGTAAATTAAAAAAAATTCAAAATTTGCAGAAACTTTAAAATAAATCCAGAAATTTTCAGGCAACATGGGTTCTCTCAGTCAAAGGTATATAGAGGCTATAAAAGGGCTTTTGCAATAGAAGCTGCCAGCAAACTTGCTTATGGAGAGTCTATCACTTCTCCATAATAGAAACTAAACCAAAACCTTCCTTCAATAAGGATTTTCCCTTTTCCCCTAAATACATCATTTTCTCCCAAAGTTACACTGGTCCATTTTCCAAAACTCACAATATACATGGATCAACAACATGCTGGATCAACAACAGGTTTAAATTCCAGTACTTCACAATCCATCAGAGCTAAAAAACACCTGCTGTTCCCCTGATTGTACAAGTCTTTCATATTTAGCTTTTGTTCATGAGATATCAGAAGGTAAAACAGTCATCTTTGTGTTGAGAAACAGCATTTTAGACATTAACAGAGGTTTTTAAAATTATTCTAATATTCCTGTCACTCTGAGGGCTCTACATAAATGAGGCAAATTGAGTTTATGGGATGAGAGATATTAAATGCAATGCCAATAAAAAATGAAAACTTTAAAGTGCTTCTAAAATAACTTTTCTTCCACAAAATGGTGGTACACATTTGGAATGTTCACCTTTGTCCCTCACAAAATTATCACATTCTCATGTCACTAAAGTTTTCCCTCAGACACACACCCCACCACATGCTATCATATATTCTGTCTCTGTAGAAGTATAAGTTGTTTGAAGTGCTGTGCTAGCATATAAAAACAAAATAAGGTAATGCATGGTAATTATATTCTACCTATACAGGACTTAATTGTAAAATGCTCTCTATCTTGTATCTGTATAAACATTGCATTTACTCTTTCAAGTTATGATTAGCAATAGAAGTACTAATAGAAGACCTGGGAATTCTTTAAACAATAATCCCCACTCAAAGGTTCTGTCAAGAGATAATTAGCCATGACACAAAGGGTGGATTCAGCCAATGCTGGTTACCTGATAAAATCAAATGGTATAATATCAGTATTTTGGAGTAAATTATCCCCCAGTGGAACTGACAAGTTAAAAAAATATGGAAGTATTAGGATGCCTGTTTTAAAAAGGGTTTAGTATGAGTCATTAACTAATCATTTTGGTTTCAATAAGCACAGGATATAGACTTTGTGAACAGAAATAAAGTAGAAACACAAATGCACTATTTCAGTGAGCGTCTAATACAAACTACAGGAAATAGTTTGATCAGCTATTCTAGATATTGTTACTGAACATAATAGGATAGAGTCTGATACACTTACGCATGATGAATAGCATTTTACTCCACGAGTAGTTCAACTGAAGCCAATGGGGATACTCATGGAGTATGGTACAGTCCACTGTGACTAAGGCAATCAGAATCTGGCCCTATAAATGGAAATGAGCCCAATCTACAAAATTTAGACTCATATCTGAATCTTCACTTTACTTCAGTTTTGGAATGTTGGGCTTCAGTCCCGTTATACAGATAGGTCCAAACTGTGAAGTTTAGCCATGAATTAGACTTCTCCCAACATTTGAGATGGATTGCATGGGGGTCCTGATTCAGTACAAAAAGCTGACATTCAACTGCTTATTTTTAGAAATTCTTGGAATTTTTACTTTTTTAAAATCATGGAATTTTCATTTGTCATATTAGTCTCTAGTTTATATTGCCAGAATAAAACTACATTAAATTGAAGATAAGATTAAGAGTACATATTAGTATTTTGGAGCAAAATACATAACAGGGATGTTATAATTATCACCCTCTATAAATAAATACAATAAAATCAACCCATAAAATTTAAAGATTTAAGGTTAATCTTAAAATGATTAGTGTATAATAGCGGCTTTAGTACAAGATTAGATTAAACTAGTTTTTTAGACATTAGATTTTTTTCATTCACCCTCTCCCCACACACCACCAGTACAGGATAGAGTTAAGGTTGTCTGTTGCCTTAATTGTGTATGTCTATACCTTAATATGTTTAACATAGTGAATGTCAGTGAAAATGAGGTAGGATCAGAGTCTAAAATAGGGAAAGAACAAGTCAAAAATTACATAGACAAGTTAGATGTCTTCAAATCACCAGAGCCTGATGAAAAGCATCCTAGAATACTCAAGGAGCTGACTGAGAATATATCGGAGCCATTAGCAATGATTTTTGAAAAGTCATGGAAGACGGGAGATATTTCAGAAGACTGGAAAAGGGCAAATATAGTGCCCATCTATAAAAAGGGAAATAAGGACAACCCAGGGAATTACAAACCAGTCATCTTAACTTCTGTACCGGGAAAGATAATGGAGCAAATAATTAGGAATTCAATTTGCAAACACCTAGAAGATAACGAGGTGATAAGTAACAGTCAGCATGGATTTGTCAAGAATAAATCATGTTAAACCACCCTGATAGCTTTCTTTGACAGGGTAACAAGCCTTGGGAATAGGGGGGAAGTGGTAGATGTGGTATATCTTGATTTTAGTAAGGCTTTTGATACTGTCTCACATGACCTTCTCATAAACAAACTAGGGAAATACAACTTCGATGGAGCTACTACAAGGTGGGTGCATAACTGTCTGGAAAATCATTCCCAGAGATTAGTTATCAGTGGTTCACAGTTATGTGGAAGGGCATAACAAGTGGGGTCCCACAGGGATCGGTTCTGGGTCTGGTTCTGTTCAATATCTTCATCAATGATTTAGATAATGGCATAGAGAGTACACCTATTAAGTTTGCGGAGAATACCAAGCTGAGGTTGCAAGTGCTTTGGAGGATAGGATTGAAATTCAAAATGATAAGGCAAACTGGAGAAATGGTCTGAAATAAATAGGATGAAATTCAATAAGGACAAATGCAAAGTACCCCACTTAGGAAGGAACAATCAGTTACACACATACAAAATAGAAAAGGACTGCCTAGGAAGGTGTACTGCAGAAAGGGATCTGGGGGGTCACAATGGATCACAAGCTAGATATGAGTCAAGAGTGTAACACTGTTGCAAAAAAAGCAAACATCATTCTGGGCTGTATTAGCAGGAGTGTTGTAAGCAAGACACAAGTAATTCTTCCACTCTATTCCACGCTGAGTAGGCGTCAACTGGAGTATTGTGTCCTGTTCTGAGTGACGCACTTCAGGAAAGATGTGGACAAATTGGAGAATGTCCAGAGAAGAGAAACAAAAATTATTAAAGGTCTTGAAAACATGACCTATGAGGGAAGATTGAAAAAATTGGGTTTGTTTAGTCTGGAGAAGAGAAAACTGAGAGGGGACATGATAGCAGTTTTCAAGTACATAAAAGGTTGTTACCCGGAGGAGAGAGAAAAATTGTTCTTCTTAATTGAAAAATTGTTCTTAACCTCAGAGGATAGGACAAGAAGCAATGGGCTTAAATTGCAGCAAGAGCGGTTTAGGTTGGACGTTAGGAAAAACTTCCTAACTGTCAGAGTGGTTAAGCACTGGAATGAATTGCCTAGGAAAGTTGTGGAATCTCCCTCATTGGGGATTTTTAAGAGCAGGTTGGACAAACACCTGTCCTGGATGATCTAAATAATACTTATTCCTGCCTTGAGTGCAGGGAACTGGACTAGATGACCTCTTGAGATCCCTTCCAGTCCTATGATTTTATGTTTGGGTTTCTTTTGGGGACAACTTTAACTGTATCTACTCAACCTCAATTCCATCTGGGAATTTTTTTAAAATAACGGTTTAAAATTTCATACATCAATTCTAAACAAACAGAATGTCACCATGTGATATTTCTAATAATTTGAAAATATCTATTATCAATCTTAAATATTTCATTTTAATTTTTAAGGCCAGATTCACGAGTATGCTCTTTCTCCCACCCAGGAGCAGCACAAAGGAAACAGAGGAAACTGACCAGATTTTCCTGTTCCTGACCTCCACATTCCTCTTCAGATGTACTTCAGTTTTCCCCCCCATTGCTGTCCCCCAACATTCCCCTTCCCATATTTGGGCTATATACACTACACACTACTTTCAGCAGCTTGTAGGGTATGTGTAGTTACACACCTCAGTCAAAAGCAAGCTGTGTCCACACACTTGTGTACACACAAGGCTCTGGCAGGGGGAGGTCACACTCCCTTCCCCAGCCCCGCCCCGCTAGAACCTTTCCCCACTGTTGGAATCTTTTCCTGTGGTGGAAAAAGCCTGCAGCAGCAAGACACTATATGACTAAAAGTAGCAGTGTAGATTGGAAGGCAGATCTTGGGTGAGTAAAAAACCATGTAGGGTATGTACTCAGTCACATACCCACACCCGTCAAGTGGGTCTATACTCTACTCACCTAAGCTTCCCTGTAGCACATAATAGCCTAGTCTTGGGTGAGCTATTGTACTTTGGTCTAATTTCAGTTGCTGGTTTTAATGTGCAGGTCATGGGTAGTGTTCATGTTCTGTGATATACAGGAAGTCAGATCAGATGACCTGGTGGTCCTTTCTGGCCTTGATCTCTATGACTATAACTAAGCCATGCCTCATTGTAGTAGTGTGGGGGTTTAAGTAGTGCGGCTGCTCCTTAAACCCCGAATCCTCCTACATACAACCCCTCCCTAATTTCCCTCTTGTCCTGTCTCACACATTGCCCACCTACACACACCCAAGTTTCCGCTGACCGGCACATTCCTCGACACACACTCAGCCTAATTTCTTACTCTTGCCTTCCCTGTGGAGTAGATATAGTGTAACAGGCAGTTTTGGTTGTTGTTTTAAGGATTAATGGTATTATTTTTTTTTGCCTTTATTATTTATGAGTGAAAGTTTCTTCTTTAAGGGCTGACAAATAATGTTGAACTACAGAGAATTCAATGAAAAATTGTCCCTTTTCCAATGACTTTCATCTCCTCTTGTTCTCAGTGGGATTGAGCCTGCAGGCTTCCCAGAGGAAAATGGTGGCCCCCTTTGTCAAAACTGGCACAGCCTCCCATTGTTTCCAAAAGAGTGAAACTAAGTTGCCCTCTGGGTAGATGGTGACCCATCATAGCCATCTCAGCATGGAAATGATTCTACTGAGGTCAATGGTATGCAGGAAAGATGGTGCCAGGGAGGCAGCTAAGATTCCATTCCTCAGAGTATGGAGAAAAACTAATGTATATATCAGGGAAGGGGAGCACTCAATCTGGCCCTTAAAGGATTTTGCTAATTAAGCTAAATGTGGGATACCATCGTCCACAGCTTCTTTACTGTCAGACCAGACCCACTACCCAATTTGTCTAAGTTCTCTTAATTACAGTTTTATATATTTTTTAAGACTAAAATAGTAAAAAACTACAGTTTTCTATTTAGGTTGAAATTTCATGTGGGAGGAGGGAAACATACCCTTTCTTAAAACTGTTATTTACATATATTACTCTCTCATGGCATTCATCCCATGTCTTTCTAATGCTAGACTTCTGAGATCACTCTTCTACTAAGTACACTTAGTTAATTGTAAATTGTATTGCCAGAGTAGTCCATTTTTGTACATGTATAAGAGTAGCAGAAGCTTATATTTTCACAGAAGGGGGAAATTCAGATTCTGAATCCTGATGGGTTGATGAATTAGAATTCAGGATTCATGAATTGGGATTAGCTCTTTGGACCTGAGATATGGATATTTGTAAAATTGTGTTAATCACTATCACCTACAGAAATCCCCTATTTGGCCTGAGTGCAGTGAACTCCAGAAATGGTTCTGTATGCTGTAAAAAACAATCTCAGAGGCTAGATTTTGCCGCCTTTACTTACACAAAGTCATAAATCAACAGTACTGCTCAATATGAATCAACACATGAGAATCTAATCCCAGAATCTTGTCCTAAACATTTTTATGACAGTTTAAGGTAAATGATCTATTTTGCCAACATATAAAAGGATAGTGTCCAAGTAATAAAAATTCTGTGAGACTATAACTTTTATCTTATTCTATTTTAGAATGAGTTCAGGGTGAAGAAAAAAAAAAACTACGATAGGTAAAAGGTGAAGTAGATTAATATCCTTGCTTTTTACTTGAAAGATTTGTCCCAGGTCACCAGTGAGGTCCTGCTGGTTTCACAGTGCGCAAAAATCCACTGTATAAAAATATATTCCATAATTCAGCATTTATCAGAGTCCTTGAGGTAAAAAATACAAGGAAACTAAATTATTTTTTCACTACAGAAAATGGAGGTGCATTTACTTAAGGTTGAGGTTTGGTCAAGTGGCATAAAAATGCTACATTTTTATATCTCTGTCATATCTGGTTTGTTTTTAATGACACTTTTTCAATTTCTAATGCTAGCAACACTTCAGCACATACAAATTCCTAATCCATTTATTTTGTGTACTGAAAAATAAATTCCTAAACCCCTTGCACATTAGATTTTATCAACCCTTACTGGAAGTTAGATTTTTTTTTAAATGACTTCTGTAATAAAAAAACGAAACCCAAAAGTTGGTACGTATTTTTTCTTGCTATCATCTAAACTCTGTTCACTTATTAAAAATGAGACAGTTGTAAACTAAAGGCATCTTTAATGTACTCAAAAATAATTCAGACAGACAGCAAGCTGTGCTGTTTGGAATTTTGCAAACACTTGCAAAGTTAAACACTTGCTTATCCCACACAATAATTCAGACAGAATACCTGCCATCCGTCCAGCGACTGAAGCTGATGCAAAGCAGCAGTTTGATCAGCATAGGAAAATACAAGAAAAGAAATTTAAACATGAATGTATCTGTTACATTGGAGAGGTCCATTCCATATTAATGAAGGAAAGATTAAGAGTGCAGGAATCTTTGCCGTTCAGAGTGCAGAATTCTGGGTTTTGGATCTCTAAGTGTCTACAGATCTCTGAAAACCTTGCTTGATTTTCTGACCCATCAATAGCTCTTGTAATTTAATTTTGTACTAATGACATTGCAATATTCATGGAAGCCTTATTGAGACATGCATTCTGAACATTTTAAAGATTTTTAGAAAGAAAATCAGCCCCAAACATGCACTTTTTATACCAGCTTTTCCTTACTTTGTATTTTTTGCCAAATATATGTAATCATTGTTTGCTGCCTTTTACATTGGTGTAGATAGAATGCAGATGAAGAAAGAGCTTTAAATGGGGGGAGAGATAGCTCAGTGGTTTGAGCATTGGCCTTGAGGGGGCCACTTAGGGACCTGGAGCAAAATCAGCACTTGGTCCTGCTAGTGAAGGCAGGGGGCTGGACTCGATAACCTTTCAGGGTCCCTTCCAGCTCTAGTAGATAGGTAGGTAGGTGTATATATAAAGAATCAATGAGTAAAAACAGGATGTGCTTGATAGATGTATTTGATCAAATTGCAATAAAGATTTGACTAAACAAACCAGACATTATTCAAAATTTTGCCCAAATCAGAAAGAGATTTACAGTTACAGATTCCTCATCTCACACCATCAGGTATTCCTGCATTTAGCTACAGCATTTTGAGTCTTTTGAATTCTCTAGTACATACTTTTGTGGCAAACAACAACCAAAAGATATCACAAATGTACTATCAGACCCACGTTAAAATGATAATGTTAAGGTGAGAAGTTGGAAGAGGCCTTTTTATATTAATTAAGTAGTGGCATAGCTACTTCCAGTGCATTGTGGTAAATTTTAATTTGAATTACAGACACAGAAGTAATTTAATTCCCAAATCTAACAAGTAAGATAAGTCTATTATCAAAAATGATAAAATTAGAAGTTATTAAAAGAAAAAGAAAAAACACACACTCCTCTTCCTAGATTCCATACAGCCACACTCAGGGAGTTCTGAAAATTCCAACTTTATTAAAAGAATTAGCTAAGTAGTGTGGAAGCAGAGAAAAGAACTGACAGAAGGGAACTGTAATGCATGACGTTTGTTAGCAAGAGTCAGGCTAACTGTAACCCTGATAACGCGAGGTTTGTAGAAGCGAGGATTGTGTGAGGCGGGTGAGAAAGAGCTGTGTAAGAAGTTATGATGACCTCAGCATAGATAAAGTGTAGAAGACCTTGGGTAGATAAGGTATAGAAAATAATTGTATGTTGGCAAGAGTCAAAACAACTGAGGAAATGAGATATCAAGATGGCCTATGTATAAACAAAAATGCTGCTGTCCCTCATTATTTTTGTAATGAAAGGTATAAATGCTTGCTGTAATTAGTTACCAGGGAGAGAGACCTGTTTGCTCTCCCTCTGCACATGTGAGAGTTAATAAAACATCTGACTTGCTATACCTAAACAAATAGTGAGAACTCAGTTTTTCTCCGACAATTTGGGGGCTCGTCCGGGATGGCAACGCCCGCAGAGGCACCGGCAGCTGCTACGGATCGTTCCCCTTCGAACCCCATGGCGCCACAATAGAGGTAGGAGACCTTTTGAAATCTCTATTGGGGTGTCGGAGGAGGACTGTCCGTGGGGCCGTCTGCCCCTGTTGGGCTCACGCCATCCGAACTTATTGACTGTGCAGCAAGGTCAGATGCTGAGCGGCGTAATAGGGGAATTGTTTGCCGCCCCCTGTATGCATATGCTAGGTGCATAAGGTTTGCACCTGTGTTGAGGGGTTGTTACCGCCTCAAGAGGGGTTTTTACCGCCTCAAGTGATGCATCGAGGTACTTGGGAATAGTACCTGGAGGTACTCAGGAGTAGTACCTGGTATAAGGCCTTGGTGTGTGTGTGGTCTGTGTGTGTGTGTACACCAGTGTGAATTGAGTGTTACCGGAAGACGCCCAGAGTACTCTGCGAAGTCTTTTGGCTCGTGACCAGAACTACTCTAATGCAAGCCCGGTAACTAGAGGATCTTTTAGGAGATCCGACCCACGGTGGGCTAACTCGGCCTGGCATCGTCCGGCGAGGAGGCTACCTGGGTCTAGGAGTGTGTGCACCCATCTTCCCTCCCCTTTTCCTCTCCGTGTGAGCCACTGACAGTCTGATCATCTCACTGGATGCAACAGAGTAAGCGGCGCCGTCTCTCTGAGACTAGCCGACGCTCTTTGCTGAAGGGAGGTGTAGGAGGGTCGTGGCCATCCTCGTTAGTCTCTCCTGTGTGAATACCCTGTAGGGAGAGATCCTTAGTTTATGTGCCGCTAGCGCGGACAGGGCATCCTCCTCCCTGTGTGTGTGATTGGAAAATGGGTGGGGGACAGTCTAAGGATTCCCTCTCACCCACTAAGGGTACCCCAGCTTATTTCATGTACGTACATTATGGTACTAAAACCTGCAGGTATTTAGAGAATTGGAATCATTACACGCGTGAAAATTCATCTAAACAATGCCCACTAGAAGGTACCTTCAATCTAGATAAGATCATACATCTCAGAGGAGCTTTTAATCACAAAAAAGCCTCTGACACAAATGGGAGCAATTTGTCTATTGAGGAAAGGAACGGGTTAATTTGAAATTCAGCTTGGTCCAGAGATAAAGAGAAAGTTAATCTGCGTTCAAGGTCAAGAATCAATGCAGACCAGACTAAGTATAAAGAAAAACTGCTTTCGGCCCCAGCTGACTGTGAAAAAATATAGACATAGTCAAACCAAAGGCAATACAAGTTAAAGTGCTGAGATTACATTTGCAAAGCTTAACTGTCCAGTGAGATCCAACAGTCTGCCTTTGCGACCCTGGAGCTGGCGTGGTTTGGGGAAGCTGAAGAAGCCACAGGCAGCCGGCCTGGACTGGAATCACTGAAAAGACGCCCCAGGAGACCTCAGGGTGTAAAAGAACTGCCCTCCCAAGAGAGGAAGCAAGTTGGAGATTGCACAGCACCTTCTCTGAACGTTATACACAGACGTGGCCAGTCTGGACGTACGTGTGTGAGTATGAAAGTGTGTCTACTCTCAGCCGCAGTAAGTCTGAGAACCGGAGAGGGATTTAGCATTCCTCTTTCCACCCCGGCTGACCGGGAAGGGTGTCAGGTGGATCTACCCCAGTCGTAGCAGGACTGGGCAACAGAGAAGTTGGAGAAAAGGGAAGAGTTGTGTACTTGATAACTAGAATTGAGCAATTAAGAGCATAGATCATGAACCAGGCAGCAACTCAAACCTACGCCCAGGGCAAGTTGCAAGCCTTGAGACAGGACTTCCAGGCAGAAAAGGAAGCACTGGCTAAGCAAGTACCGGTCCTTCAGGGACTTGTCAGAATTTAACCATTTGTGTTTGCATATGCTGTAAGAGCAGTGTGTTTGCCACAAGAGAAAATTGAATAGTTAAATGCCAATGGGCAATGCGTTTTGCCCAAGTGGCAAGCCTCACGGGGGAGGACTTGGGTAGCTTTGTGAGTAAGAATGTTTAAGAGAAGAGACCAGGAAGGGTGGGGGCTAGTTGAGAAGCCCACCCTCCTATCTAAATTGGTAGTGAAAAAGCTGGTGCCCATGGAAGGGACGGTTCAGCGAGAAAAGCAGGATCGGGCCCAAGCGGGCAGGCAATAGATAGAGAGATTGGAGAACAGGTTGGAAACTTTGAGGGCATAGTGGAAGGAAAGGAGTAAGTAATTATAAGCATGGGGATTTCAAATCCCCAGGATAATAATTGAAATGGTAAAATGTGTGTAAGACAGAGTCTTTGTACCAAGGTGCAAGGCTCTCCTTTCTTCTGCAGAATAAAGCAACTCTTCCTTATCCCTGTCTGGCTGTTATTGGCTCTCAGCTAGGTGGACCCGATATTTTGGTGACAGTTAATGGCGACTCTGGTTAATGAATTTCTGTCTTATACATTTAGGTGTTAGGTGTGTGGATGGAACTGAGCCTCTCATTCGTAATTCCTCAGAGTGGAAGCCATCGCGTGCAATGAAGCTCTGAGGTTGAATTGGGATCCTTCTGTCCCGTCCCCTGTAGCGGTCAGTATTAGTAGAAATTCCTGTAATAGGATCCTATTAGGCCATAATTCCCTCTGTTCTCTGTGTAATTCTCTGTTAGAGTGTCAGCAGGCAGATGGGTGGGTCTCTGGTAAAACTCTCTAAGGATAGCCCTTTGGATTATATGTTAAGTAAATGGCCTTTACCCGGTGTTCAGGAAAGAATAAAGATTTGAATTTGTTTTTGGGTAACAAAATAGCAGATAAAAGATCTGGTAAAAAGAGAGAGAAGGACAGTGCCCCTGGCTCTGTGTGGTCGAACTGTCACTTTACTAGGGGTGCATGGAGATTTTGTAAGCACAAAAGAAACAGTTACACCTTGTGTAGAAATTGATGTGGCTAGTGTTGTGGAAATTGAATTGTGGATAGGATGTGCATTTTCCCCAGAACATGTGCAGTGTATATTGTAGCAGAGGTAAAAGAAATGCAAACCTACCAATATAGGTTGTGTCGTCTCTTTCAGATCACTGGGTGTTTGAAAGCAGGAGTTAGAAGTAAAAGGCAATCAAAAGTCTGGGAAAGTTAATTGTGACTTTTTACATAAGAATTTTTAAGCTGTGGATAGCTTTGGATCTGGAAGCAAGCCAGAAAGCATCTGTATTAATGCAATTTTCTAACTAATAAGGTAGAAGCCACTGAAACCTGGGCTGCCTATGAAACAAATACAAAGAAATATGGGGTAATTCCTCTGTTTTGTCTAAAATCAACAAGAGTATGTGTGTATATAAAGGAAATATTTTAAGCAATGACTGACTACCCAGAAGGGGTAGACCTCTGTTCTTTTGTCTTTCAGATCATCAGAGAAAACGGATGCCAGCTGAACAGCATTCAATGTACCATGCATTTACTGGTACAATAGGAATTATTTTTGTGTTCTTTGTCCTGTCTTGTGGTGTTTGTCTTGTGGCCAGAATTGTTGGGTTTAATATTTTCATAAGACAGTCTAGTTCAAAATTAAATAGAAGGGTTAAATCAAAAAAAGCAGATACTTGTTTTATTCAACTTGGAATACAAAAAGTGTTTGGATAAATCAGGAAAATGTGATATACTAAAGTGTAATACAGTTGCTTAAGTAAGAAAAAAAAACTTCATTGGCCAGATTTTTTTTTAATTGAAAAAAATTGTTGTTAAGAGTTGCATACCAACAGTCTTTGGAAGCAAGGACATGGAAGGTTAACCCACTCCCCATATTGCCCATGGGATCCTTCTGGCTACCTCAGATTTCTAGCCAGAGGGCTGGGGAGGGAGGAAAGCTATTGGACATCTGAGGTTGTACTGAGTGGACTCCTCAAAAGTGGGTGTGCTTGTCCTGGTTTGTTGGTCCAAAGCTCTGTAATAAAGTTATTTTACTGGAAGGGTGTACATGGCATACATTGAATAATAAGACTAATGTACTGTATAATGGCAATGTGTATGTGTTCATTGTTGGGAAAAGGTGTATAAGTGAAGAGTGGAAGTTTCCTTTGTAGGTTAAAAGAAGCCAAGAAGGGGAGAAGGAAAAAGAACAGAATGAGTTAACTGAGAAAAAATAGCTAGCAAGCTCAGTCCAAAGATAAGATGCTGGCACCATCCAAGGACACTGCCCACAGCTAAGACTTGGCTGATAGCCAAGAAAAGGGGGGCCTGAATGTGCCCAAGCAACTATGAGATCTGAAAAACACTGCCAGGCATTAATGAAATGTGTTAGGTTTCTTTTCTCACAGATAAAAGAAGTGCTACCCAAAGACCCTAGCAGCCCTGCCATTCATTGAAACAAGGAGACGGAGTCTACGTAAAGTCTATCAACGAAAGACTGCTTTGGCTCCACACTGGAAAGGCCCTTTCCAAGTCCTGTTAACCACCACCACCACTGTGAAGTGCCAAGGACTACCTGCCTGGACCCATGCTTCTCACTGTAAAAAGACCCTCCACCTCGGGAGGACTCTCCGACTGATGATAAGCCTATTTCTCCTTCTAGCTCTGCTGTGTCTTCTGGACAGCAGGAAAAAGAAAGAAAGAAAAAAAAAGACAAGGTGAAGTGCTAGTAACCTCTCCCTTGTCCACTGACAGACCTACTGTGCCTCTGGATTTTTCTAGAAGAAGCAAAACCATTACAGGGTGATGTGCTAGTAACCTCTCCCCTGTATGATGCTAAACCACACTGTTTCAGGAAAAGAGAAGAAGGAACACTTGCTTCATTGAAACCACAAAGTCCAGGGATTCCTGACTACAAGAGACATTAAGAACTGACCCTGGTGAAGAAACAAAGAATTATACACTGGCAGGAAGAAACTTGTGGGACCCATGCTTGGGAATGTGGTATAGTACTACACCAAAAAGAAATGTATTAGGATATCAATGAACTGTGATTAACACTACACTAGGGACTGTTAAATTTTCATTACCCTTATCCAGTTTCCAGATTACCTCTACATACCCAAATTGCTCACAGGGGGCTGCCATTAGATTAGCACAACAGAGGGCGTGGGTTATTTCTTCTAGAAAGAAGAAAGACTTGACCGGATCCCTGTGGGATGGGGCCAATAATGCAGTAGCAGTCTGGAATATTTTTAAGAACCAGGAACATGATGAGAAATTGGGCCAACTAGAGAAGGCCATAGGCCTTGTTTCTGGAGCACAACTAACCCAGGTACAGGCTGGAGTTGGTGAGTTACATGTTATTTCTGCCCTTAGTTCAATGACCCAGAAGTTGCTGACAGAGATGGTATTGAATATCACTGAGGCTGGGAAGGCATTGCAGTGGGATCTAGCATGCTCAGAGATTCAGGATTTCTTGAATGACCAGCTAATGGCCATTCGGAATGATCTAGAGCACCAGGCTTGGCCCACTGCCCTTACAGACACGTTAGGAGTACCATCTGATCTGTGGCCATGGAGACATACTTGGAAACTTTCTGGGTGGAAGTGTGGACGTTCTCAGTGCTCCTTCCAAGCATATGGACCGGTTCAGGGGGTGTGGGCTCCCACATACCGAATCCTGCCGGGTCCATGGGGAGGATGCATGTGGGATTGGGTAATTCACCGAGACATCTGGGAAATTAGACCTCCTGGTATGCCCAATCGATTTTTAGTCAGTGCTCCTGGGATTACATCTGACATTTGGGTGGGGTTAGGGAGTCAATGGACATTTTGGCCGTTACAACCCCCACAGCTTCAGTGTATCCGTAAACTGAAGCCAGGAGAAGTTGTTACTCTTCATGACTACATTTGCTGGGAGGGTAGGGGACAAGGAACTACCCTGACAGGACACTTATTTTTTTAAGCTAATGATAGCTGTGTGTATGTTAAAGCCACTACATTGCAAGACATACATTTTAATCTCACTACCACTGCAGGCAATCATATCATTTATTGGCCTGCAGATAGAGTTTTTCAAGTAGCCCTTAGGTTCCAGATACCCTTTAATTGGACTAGCTTACTATCTGATAGATTTCAAAATTTGCTTTCATTGTTACCTGAGATTCAGAAAATCTCTGAGGTACAAGGGCAAATTCACATGCTTCAAAATGTATATCAAGTAGAAAAGTATGCCTTTCACACTGCTTATAGAGTAGCTACCTTATGTACTAAATATGATGTATTGTGCTTTATGACAAAGGCTGTACAACAACCCCATTATAGTATTGCTATGGGAATGTTATTGCTTGTATTGTTATTAGTTAGCTTAGGATTATGTTATTGTTGTTGTAAAAGACGTAATAATAGTAATACCTTTCATGTTCATGCTAATCATGCATTGTCATTGCATCCAATCAAAACCCCTAAGGTTGAAGCATCTGATTTAGAATCAGAAGTCCAGGACTTGATGCAAATAGAGATTTGAGAATGTTTGTTGTACTAGAAGTACAAAAGGGGGGGTTGTGGAAGCAGAGAAAAGAACTGACAGAAGGGAACTGTAATGCATGACGTTTGTTAGCAAGAGTCAGGCTAACTGTAACCCTGATAACGCGAGGTTTGTAGAAGCGAGGATTGTGTGAGGCGGGTGAGAAAGAGCTGTGTAAGAAGTTATGATGACCTCAGCATAGATAAAGTGTAGAAGACCTTGGGTAGATAAGGTATAGAAAATAATTGTATGTTGGCAAGAGTCAAAACAACTGAGGAAATGAGATATCAAGATGGCCTATGTATAAACAAAAATGCTGCTGTCCCTCATTATTTTTGTAATGAAAGGTATAAATGCTTGCTGTAATTAGTTACCAGGGAGAGAGACCTGTTTGCTCTCCCTCTGCACATGTGAGAGTTAATAAAACATCTGACTTGCTATACCTAAACAAATAGTGAGAACTCAGTTTTTCTCCGACAGTAGGGACCATAAGCCTTAATGCATCCACAGACTGGCATCAAGCCTGAGATAGCAATAAAATAAATAATAAATAATTATAATAAAAAAGCATAAAATCATGGGACTGGAAAGGACCTTAAGAGGTTATCTAGTCCAGTCACCTGCACTCATGGCTAACCTGCTCTTAAAAATCTCCAATGATGGAAATTCCACAATCTCCTTAGGCAATTTATTCCAGTGCTTAACCACCCTGAGAGTTAGGAAGTTTTTCCTAATGTCCAACCTAAACCGCCCTTGATGCAATTTAACCATAGCTTCTTATTCTATCCTCAGAGGATAAGAAGAACATTTTTTCTCTCTCCTCCTTGTAACAACCTTTTATGTACTTGAAAACTGTTATGTCCCCTCTCAGTCTTCTCTTTTCCAGACTAAACAAACCCATTTTTTTTAATCTTCCCTCATAGGTCATGTTTTCTAGAACTTTAATAATTTTTGTTTCTCTTCTCTGGACATTCTCCAATTTGTCCACATCTTTCCTGAAGTGCGTCACTCAGAATAGGACACAATACTCCAGTTGAGGCCTACTCAGCATGGAATAGAGTGGAAGAATTACTTCTTGTGTCTTGCTTACAACACTCCTGCTAATACAGCCCAGAATAATGTTCGCTTTTTTGCAACAGTGTTACACTCTTGACTCATATCTAGCTTGTGATCCATTCTGACACCCAGATCCCTTTCTGCAGTACATCTTCCTAGGCAGTCCTTTTCTATTTTGTATGTGTGTAACTGATTGTTCCTTCCTAAGTGGAGTACTTTGCATTTGTCCTTATTGAATTTCATCCTATTTATTTCAGACCATTTCTCCAGTTTGTCCATATCATTTTGAATTTCAATCCTATCCTCCAAAGCACTTGCAACCTCCACTTGGGTATTGTCCGCAAATGTTATAAGTGTACTCTCTATGCCATTATCTAAATCATTGATGAAGCTATTGAACACAACCGGACCAGAACTGTTTCTTGCGGGAACCCATTCGTTATGCCTTTCCACATGACTGTGAATCACTGATAACTACTATCTGGGAATGGTTTTCCAACCAGTTTTGCACCCACCTTATAGTAGCTCCATCACGCTTCAACATCCTGAGCTTCTGTCCTCCTTCCACAGCACATATTTCAAAAAAGGAGATAAATAGAAAGGTGTGGATCTGTACAAGCAAAATAAGCTGGAGAACTCCAGTTAATGGCAAGTAATTTTCTTCTTTACGAAATGCTTGCAGATTTCTACCTTCCTGAAAATTGAACAGCAGTAAGAATTCAGTCTGGGAAGAGGGCTGAGAACAGCTTAATTAATGAAACATGTAAAGCAATCACCTCACAATAGGCATCTGACCAAGCAGCCTTAAAACCAAGAAAATGATGGGCAAATATACCTATTATTTCTGAGTCCCAAGTTTTTCATTAGCAATAAGTAATGCAATAGGAAGGCAGAGTTACAGGAAAACAATCTTCATTAAGTATACAAAGAGGCTAGCATTACATACTGAAGCTCTTTAACTCTGTAGAAGCTGACTCCACTTTGTATTCCTGAGTCCCTTGTACCACAGCAAACTAGGTTCCTCCTGAAATATGACCCTCCTTTTCCACTTGCACTCATAATTCTGCACCAAGTAACTACATCTTTCAGGGATGTACATTTTGGGAAGATAGATTGAAGATCCAGCTTTAGTTCTACCAGAACTCAAACTTACCAGAAACCAAAGCAAGGCTGAGGTTCTAGTAGCAATATAAACATTAACCAAGGTCCACAAACAGTTGACAGACCTGGGCTATGTAGCTCATATAGCTTACATCCTGCTGCCACAACAATGCCTTACTGTAGGCTGCTCTCTTCCTTGATGACTCTTGGCCACTTCTTCAATCTTGTACCATAGGGGAAAATATAGGTGGCGGCACTCCTTCCATAATCTATCTTTGGGAGGCAAGGAAGCTGTCTGACTTCTCCACCCTTGATCTCCCCACAAAAACAGTCACTGTCATACTGTAACACTGGCTAGAATAAGAGCAGAGTCAAGTATTACCCTGCAATTCTTTACATTGTCACTAGAAACCCATTCAAGTTTTTAGTAACCACACACTAAGGAAGTGAAGCCTCCTAACCCCAAGAGCGTTTTTGTCAGGAATATCCTGCAGTATAAGTTATAGGGTG
Organism: Malaclemys terrapin pileata; assembly: GCF_027887155.1. NCBI lineage: Eukaryota > Metazoa > Chordata > Testudines > Emydidae > Malaclemys > Malaclemys terrapin. Next base: position 100,136,904 of record NC_071509.1, read on the forward strand.
CTATCTACTCCTGATTTCAATGTTGTTCTGATGGCTAGCAGTGTAGAAAGTGTGTTTTACTTTCGTGCTCCCCTATGTGGTCCCAGTAGGGTGACAATCTGTCCCTCTATAGTAAAAGACATCCTTATTTAGTCCCTTAATGTCATGAACATATTCAATAAGGAAGCATTGCTAGAAAAAATGGCATATTTTCCAGAAATAGCCATGAATGCATTATAAATGCATGATTCTGTATAATTTTGGGGGTATTTCCTCTTGGCAAGGTTTATCCTATATTTCTCATAAAGTTGTACTTAATGTCCCGGCAATGTAGGTGGTCTCCCTGCTACATAAAGTTGCTTCCTGGTCCTCCTTTTGGTCTCAGAGTATAGGCTGTACCTATTTGGCCCACTAAGATTGTTTTGGGGGTAAAAGGGAATACACCCTGAACTCCTTTGGAAAGGGACCAGTTGGTCCCAATAGGCAGCAATGTGGGGACAGATGAGAAAGCATTCCTCTCAGAGAATTTTTCATCAAGTCTATATCCTTCTAGACAAGTGCTTCTCAACATGTTTAACCACAAAATGGCTGAAAAAAGTCATCTTTTGAATCATGACATTCAAACAGGACTTGCATCATGGGATGAATATCGCTTTCTTGCCTATTGTAGTCTTCACAACCAGAGAATAGTTAGCAAAAGTGATTAGCCATTAATCAAATTGTTCTAAGCCTGTGTTTGGTTCATGTTTTCATGAACACCTCCACAACCATAAGGGCTAGAAACATAATGTTGCTCCTTGAACTAAACAACTAGCCAGTATTTGGGGTCTTACCAACTTGTTTCTATTAGAAAGAGAAAGTGTTGATATTAGTCAGGTATTTCTATTTCAAACTTTCATTTGAAAGAATGTACATAAAATCCTGTTCCCTTTAACACAGTAGGAACAAACAACAGCAGTCAGTTTCCTTGCTCACAATTTCCAAGTCTGCTTTTCCAGACAGTCTTATGACTCAAGAAGCTCAGTTTCTCTGCTCCCTCTCAGGATCACACTCAGGACTGTTTCTCTTTCTGTCTGATGGGTTTCTCTTGGCTTTCTTGTCACTTTCTGCTTCTGACACATAGCTGCAAGCAATACAAAACGCAAGTAGCAGATTCTGAGTCAGAAAGCAAATTGAGCTGGAGTCAGGAGCCAAATTCAGGGGTTCACAATGAGGCAAGGTCTGGAATGGAAGCAAGCAGGTGGTCTGCATCATTGCTCAGACAGCTCCCTGATGACTTTGTGGTTTATATACCAGCATGGACCAACTATTGGGCTGTGGAAGGTCGCTACTCAAGCCCCACAAGGGGGAAGCCCAGTCGAGTGCTTCGCCAGTGAGAAGGCTGACTAATAGCTCTACCTGGGTCTGGTCTGTGGGATATTTTCTGTGGCAGAGCAGGAAGAGCAGCCTGCACTGATTCAGGAACCCCTGGAACTTCCGACTGTCCCTGTCAAACTGTTCAGTGGGTAGTCTGCTTGGGCACATAGTATAGCTGCTCCTTCCTGTGAGCATACCAGCTGCTTGCGTACAGTCTGTGCTTTGGCAGAGAGCTGCATCACATGGGCCTGAGACCGGACTAACTGCTTGTGCAGGGACTGTGCTTCAGTAGCAAACTCCATAGCTTGAATCTGTAGCTCAAGGTTCTCCACTTTCAGACCACATTGCTTGCTGGTCTCAGGCCCTCAGAGAACCACTTCCATTTTCTGTGGATGAGTTGGATGGTGGGGGCAGCTGAAGCAGGTCTGAGTAAACCGTCAGGGCCGATGTCAGGGCTGGGCATGAGCAGCCTTTGTGCACAGGTCACTTACCAAATCATGGTCAGGAGATGAGTAGCAGAGTCAGGATTGAGCTGGGTCAGGCCGTCAGGGTCAGGTGCCAAGTTGCAGACAGGAGGCAAATAGCTGAGGTAGAATCAAGCTGCGGACAGGAGCCAGAGTCTAGGGTTCACAGAAAGTCAAGGTCTAGAGCAAAAGCAAGCAGGCTGTCTGCATTATTGCTCAGACAGCTCCCTGTGGTGGCTTCCTACTTTGTATATAGGGATGGGCCAACCAGTGGGTGTGAGGGGGAGGGGGCAGCACTCAGGTCCCACTGGGCAGTACTTCCTGCAGTATCTATCTTCACAGGGTCCCCAGATGAAATGCAAGCTAAGCTTCCAGTATGGACATGTCTGTGGCCTAGATACCTTATGTTCCCAGTTTCTGGTCCTGCAGTTTCTTACAAATGCTAGCAAGGAACTGCTCATACACCATCTATAAACAGACAGTTATTTCCCAAATTGCTTGGCAAATAATTTCATTTTTTTAAACTACCAGGTGACCATGGACAATTCAAGAACACTTAAAAGGGATTAATTTATCTACTAATTATTTTGTTATGAATTATTTATTCATCTCTACTTTTGTTCCATATGCTTTTTAACAAAATCTGGTGACTGTTGTCATATAACTACTACAGGAGAAGTAGTGTCACCTAGTGGTGATCTACTGAGAAGAGGCACATCATGGCTCAGTCTTGGCTGTCAAGTTTCCTACAGCTGTGTGTGACACTTTATGCAAATTGGTAAATAAGCTAGGTTGCATATAATCTGCATATAACCGAAACATTTTGTTTATGGTCAACTCATCCTGTCCAACTAATGGTGGGGTTAAGACACAGAGTTGCACACACAGTTTGGTAGCTATGTATGGAGTAGATGAGTGGATGTTAGAGATTATTGAGGGCTGCAGGATGGGAGATGAGGGGCAACTAGGAGGTACTGAGACAGCAGGAGGCGCTGGTTGTTTGTTTGCTGGGGTAAGCAGAAATGGTTGATTGTGAGGTATGTGTTGCTTGCCTGGGTATACTGGAAGGAGGGTGGGAGGGTTGCTAGGGCTGTTGAAGTTGCTGTGAGGTGATTTGTGCTAATCTGTGACTGGGGGAGCCTGCAGCCACTACTGGGACCCTCAATCATCCTGCTATTTTCTTTTCCTCCTCTTCGTGGCTGCTCTTTCCTCGTTGTGATGGAACATGGGGAGCATTGATAGAAGCACCTAGCTGCCAGCTCAGTAGGTGCTACTGCAGGGATATGCTGGGCTGCCCACTGCTCATCTGGATGCATGGGAATGCAACAGAGATGCAGGAATGTATGACACATGACAGCACTTGGCAGCCCTGCTTAAACTCTTTCTGTCCTTCCTTTTTTAATGAAAGTGATGTTTCAAATTACATTATGACTCCAGTTTAACTAACATTATGAGGCCAATCCCCTCCTCAGCACCCAACCAGAGAGGCTGATACTAAAGTGATGAGGAAATGTGTAGAGGGCAAACTGCCCCCTAGTTTCAAAGCATCTCCACATGCTACCTTCCAGGGGGAAATGGGAAGGAGGGGAATATCTGCATAGCCCTACCCACCAATTCAACCTGCATGAGCACTGCACACCTCCTGCATGGCCTTCCCAAAATCCTGCTTGTAGGCATAGAACTTGCTGGGCATGAGTAAATTGCATATAACTTGATTTGAGTGCAAGAATAAACTGTAAATAAGGGTGTGACAGGCAGTGTGCTGTAGAAGGTGGTTTTTAGGCTAACTGAGATAAGTGGAAACACCCTGAACTCATGAGCTTGAAATGTACATCAGGTGAGGAGATAAGCTACTGGTCTTTACACTATCTACTGTTCCTTATATAAGCTGTATGATGCCCATACCCATTAGATTCAAGAACTATATATGGTTGTAGCTAGGAAAAAAATTATATAAATTGTGTAGTGTATGATGTGATTTTGAAGTATGGTATCACTCTGTGCCTAAACCCCCTGCATCTGGACCAGGCAAGTGTGGGCATAGAGCTACGTGACTAATAAAGTAGCCTGATCCAGTAAAGCTGGATTCAAATTGAGTTTTCAGATCCCAAAGAACTGGTTGACGTGTTCTGGATAAGCCGAGTAGAAAAAGTCTTGGAGAGAATCCCCAGATCTCTCCCCTATGCAACAGAACCAGTAACACTAGAAATCTGATAGCACACAAACTGTACTAGTAACTGGAAAAGGAACCTTATCTGAGGAACTTTTCTAAACAGCCTCCATTTGTGTTTCCTACAATTTTATTTATGAAACACAATTGAGCTGAACACTTTGTGAGAAAAACTCTCACTCAAGTCCTTGCATATGCAATGTTGTACATATACAAATAGATACCAACCCATTGTCTCCTTATAAGATGTAATGTAAGATATGGACATAAGACGTGTATCAGAGCTCTACAATACATTGAAAATATTGATTAGGCTAGAAATTTCCATTGTCATTAGGTCAGCTTCATTAGACTAAATTTAATCTGGAAAGGAGTGAATGAGAAAATCCAACATTTTACAAATCTTTTCTTTGAGATCAGATTCACTATTAAGGAGGACATTAGAATGACTGCAGAAGAACTGTTGATCGCTAACCTCCAGGGTCTGCTATCAGGGTCCCATGCCACATCTTGGCACAGGAGTTTAACACAAGTGTAGCCAAGCCTTGCTGGCCCTCTTGGCTCCTGTCTCTGCTAGGCTCAGATAAAGTCACTCAGAGACCGTCTGGCTCTAAAACCACTGGTGCTTTTATTTACAAGTCTGTATTCCCACCACCTTCTCACCATACAGTGTACACAGCTCTAGGATCCTTGGGTCTGAGCCAGGCAGGACAGGCTTTCTCTCTGCATACACTCTCCTCCATCTCACCACCCTGGCTTCCTTCTTCTCAGCCTCTTAAGCCCTGGGCTAATTGGGATGGCAGCTGGCTCTCATTCCCCAATTAGGGCATGTTCTTTCCAGCCAGCTCCACTTTAAATGGGACTGGCATGGGAGGGGACTTATTCTGCGGTCTTTCTAATCAGTACCCGCACCAAGGAACTTTGAATTTACCCCTGCCATTCAAGATCAAACTTTCCCCTCGTTCCCTTCATCTGTATGTAGTGCTGCACTGTGAACCCCACTATCTGACTGTATTGTAATTCCCACCTCTTCATATTCACCACATAAATTCCCATCTCTCACATTTCTTTTTATTCTCCTTTACTCTCTAATTTTAGCTTTTCCCCACCCCTGCCTCAGTTGCTATATTTAGAGAACTGCAGCTTTAAGAATTAAAACAATATAACATGCATATATTATAAAAGAATAAAATTAGGGTTTTTTAAAATGTTTTAATGTTAACTGCCCTTGAATGATTCAAATTTCTGATTGCCTAAAACAGGCCTAATTTACATATTATCTTTATATACTTAATTTTAAAGTGTGTTTCAGATGAATAAATAGTACAGGGTAGTAGATAAATGCACATAGGCAAATCTGGCAGCTGTCAGATGCTCAGCAACAAACACAGATTTTAATATTCTACATTTATCCAGCCATCTATCTTTATACTATATTCTATGACTGACTTCTTTACTGAGTGCACTGAAATAGAACTCAGAACCACAAGAACACCATCACCCAAAAAGAAATATTTTAATCTGAGTCAAATTTTTAAAACCAGGACATTCTAAATTAAAATCAGATTTCTGATTTTAAAAAAAATCCAAACAAGAGTATTCAGAATAACACCAAGGGCTCCTGCTGAGTGCAGGTTGGAACACTAGCCTAATATTTTTTCTTTCACTGTGAGTGATATTTGTTATAACAGTGATAAAGACATTTAATTATGATTATGAATAGCTTCTAAAAATATATTCAGGCAATCAGCATGTAAGCAGTTTTGATAAGATGTAGCATTTGGTGTCAAGGAAGTCTCATGACAAGGTTGTAGATGCTATTGGATAATCTGGAAACATTCATTTGGATTTGTGGACCATCAATCACACATTGATCTCATTTAACGAAGTATAAGCAGTCAGAGCTATTTTCAAATAAAATAGATTATGAACTTTTAGGATTTTCTTTGTATGTAACGGCTGCCACTATTGTAAGCATCCTAGCTCCCTGCTCTACTGAACTAAATTATAAACATTCATTTATATGGTACACCATTTTACAGTGAGCAGTCTAATATAGTAGGATTTGACACACTCTCTCCCCTCATTCCCATGTACTGTCTCTATGCAATGTCAGAATTATATCTATATATTTAAATAGATGCACATAAATTACTCACACACACATGCACACACACACACAATTGATTTCTTGCATGGCAGACAAGACAGTTTTATTTGGTTTCCAATAAATATTCAACATGCCACTCAGTTCTCTACAGTTTATATGGTATTTGCGGACTGTGGAAATATGTGCAATTATCTCACACCATGCAGGAACTGTATCCCTCTGAGCAATGTGATAACAAATGTATACAATGGAAGTAAGACTATTCTTCTCTCAATTTTTTTCCTGTTGTGCTCAGGTAGTCCATACTAGGGAACTCATATTAGCGTATCTCATGCATTACTTATGTGCTACAACAGCTAAAGACAGCCATCATGGTTAATTAAGGCAGTCTTAACTCTGAATTTCCTTGACTTTTTATTTAATTTACACTTACTGGGGCACAGTTGGTATGGATGCTAATGGGAGTTGCATGGCTAGGTCCTCATGTACTTCTGTGAAAGTGTATCCTTTAATATCACAGTATTTTTACACACATCTTTGTACCCAGTTCTTGTTGCTCTGTGAACAAAAACAAAAATGTTTAAATAAATACATGACTTTCAAAGAGAAACAAAACTAGGATACCACATTTAAAAAAAATATATACATGTGCTCCATCACTACGTGCCAACAATGCATTCACATCATCCTTTACAATGACCCCAGAGGAAGCATTTGTCAATGGAACTGTTCCTATTCATGCATTCTTATAATATTTGTGGCACTTCCATGCCACAATGTTCCATACTAGACATGACATGACATCAATGTAACATTTCTTCCTTACATTTTTCAGATATCATAAAAAGGTAAAGAGAAAGGCACACTGCATGCATAGTACAGCATTTCAATGGCAAATTACTATACTATACTTCTTGAATCTAATTGGTTTGGCCATCATACAGACCATGCAAGGACCAGTTGCTTATGTCCTTACCTTATCTACATTTTTAAAAGCTGTTTTTTTTACACAGTCAGAATTCTCATTGAGTTCACTGAAGGTTACATGTGTATACAGACTGAAAAACTGAGCCCAGGAATTATTTTAAGCAACTGTTACATTGAAGACATTCCCTCTACTTTATATTTGCCTATTGATATTTATGTCAAAAAGAAAGGCATATTACATGCACAGTAATAGCTTTTAAAAGGAAAATAACTAAGACTGTTATACATTATTTTTTATTTTATAATGAATCATTAATATTAACTAGTGCCCTTTATTAAATAAAAATAATGGGTAATACCAATGTCATCAATTAATACATTGCTGAAGATTTTGTTTCCTGCTTAATCTCAACTTCTTATGAATATTTGTAAGTGCACAGGAATTAAGTCTCTCTCCTCTCCAATGAAACACATGCATGAGACATGCAGGAGGGACGGTAAAATTCTCTCAACTCCAATACCTTCTCAATAGTGATAATATCCAGGTTTATACTTCCATCTTGAAGATATAAACACCACTATCACACAAATGTCACAATGTTTGTGAAAAATAAGCACTTGGATGAAAAACAACTAGGTCAAGCTTAACTCGGGGAAGATGAAATGATGGTAGTAAGAAGAGGGGACTGTTTTGATGTGCTAACTCAGGCACTTACTGGACCATCCATTAAAGTGACCTGCACCCACACTACTAAAATCAAAATAGTGGGAAGCCTTAGGCTCCTGTTAATCACAGCTCCTTAACATTCAGGTAAGAATGTCATTTGCTAGAAACACCTTCTTCCACTTCCAGCTAGATAAAAGAATATGCCTTTTATCTCAGATGAAGACCTGCCTATTGTGAGCTGTTTGTTCATCACCTGAAGACTGGACTACTGTAATTTACCCTACATATGGCTAAACATTGAGGTCATTCAGTAAACCTGACTTGTGAAACATTTGATGGCCTCCCTACTGTGCCAGAAAATATGCCAAAAATACATTGTGCTCACTGTCCTTCACTGAATCCTGTGTTTATTTCAAGGTCCTGAACTAGCTAAACAATAGATCTCAAAACGTCATTGTAAATGGGGAATCATCATCAATCAAGTATATTTCCAGAGTGGTCCTATGGGAATCTATTATCGGCCACATGCTATTTAACATTTTTAACAATGACCTGGAAGAAAACCAAAATCATTACAGATAAAGTTTGCAGATGACACAACGATTAGGGGAGTCATAAATAATGAAGAGGACAGGTCACTGATACAGAGCAATCTGGATCTCATGGTAAGCTGGGCACGTGAAAAAAAACATGTGTTTCAATATGATCAAATGTAAAATCATGTGTCTAGGAATAAAGAATTGAGGCCAAACTTACAGGAAGGGAAACTCTATCCTGGGAAATCAGTGATTCTGAAAAAGACTGGGAAGTCACAATGGATAAACAGCAGAACTCTCAATACAGCACAGTGGCCAAAAAAGCTAATTGATACTTAGAAGTATAAACAAAGGAATATCAAGTAGAAGTAGAGAGGTTATATTAGCTCTATATTTGGCACTGATGTGACTGCTGCTGGAATATTGTGTTCAATTCTAGTGTCCACAATTGAAGGAGGATGTTGAAAATTTTAAGAGGGTTCAGAGAAGAGTCATAAGAATAATTAACAGCTTGGAAAACATGCCTTATAGTGAAATATTTAAGGCATTAAATCCATGTAGCTTATCAAAGAAAAGACTAACGGATGATTTGTTCACAATCTATAAATAGTTACATGTGGAACAGAAGTTTGATAACAGTTGGCTCTTCTATCTAGCCAACAAAGGTATGAGATCCAAAGTCTGGAAGTGGAAGCTAGACAAATTCAGACTCAACATAAGGCACATGTTTTTAACAGTGAGGATAATTAACCATTGGAACAACTTAGCAAGAGTTGTGGCGGATTCTCCATCACTGGAAATTTTAAAATCAAGATTAGATATTTTTCTAAAACATATACTATAGGTCAAACAAGAATTAATTCAGGGAAATCCTATGGTTTGTGTTATTCAGGAGGTCAGACTAGACAATTACAGTGGTCCCTTCTGGCCTTGTAATATTGAATATTTAAAAGCTATCAACAGACTGAGCCTAGGCTATTCCCAACATTGCTGCTCCATTTATGATCCACTGACAAGTGACAATAACACAGCCCATGACAAAACTTTGGAAACTGGAATACAGGCCACTGTCATCAGAGAATCCTATACAGTGAAGTACCCTACTGGAGGAGAGCAGAACCAACTTAAGCCTGAACATTTTTAGCGCCCAATGTAAAACCTACTTCATCAGGGTCTTGGGGCACTATGGCAATACAAATAACATATAATGCTAAACATTACTCCTATTAACAATAACCATACTTTTAAATGTTTGACCAATAAAGAATAAACCTATACCATATAATCTCTGTAAGAGACCTTCCTTGTTAAGAAAGATGTCTTAAGAAACCTTTCCAAAGTTTCACCATCTATATTGGGATAAATCCTCATGTGGTGTAAATAGGTATAGCTTCATTAAAGTCAATGGAGTATGCCAATTTAAACCAAATGAGGTTGACCTACTGAGTACAATTCTGCTCTGACTTATTAGAAGACCACCTCTAAGGAATTGATTTTTGTCAGTCCCTTGTGGTGTCATTGAAGGCTGGTTTCACTGTATAAAAATACCATCATACCATCATTTTGGCTTTGCATGCTTTGCAAGACTGCTAAGCTTCTTACAGATATAAAGCATAAGAAATTTAGAAGAAATAGTGACTGTTAGGATAGGCATGTGGCAATTCTCCAAAAAGACCCATATTTTTTGAGTTTAATGTAACCATCTTACACACACCCAATTTTATGTAAATTTAGATGAGGTATGATGTGGTATGATGTGAAGCTGTCAAGTGGGGCTGTAAGCCTGTAGGCCTGGTGAACAATAGTACCTAAAATTGCAAAAAAAAAAAAAAAAAAAGAAGACGCTTTTCAATTTCACAGTTCCACAAACACTGCAACATGACTGATTAGTTTTTACTTTTAAAATTAATTTCAGCACCTTAATGTGGTATTTATTAGTCAGAGCTACCAAACAACAATGTATTAAAAAGATTTTTTTTGGTTTGCATGCACAAATATTTTTTTCAGAAATGATGAAACTGTTAAACATGTGCCCAAAATGGCAAATATCAACGTTTTGCAGTATACTAACATGAAATGTTTTCACATCAAATATTCTTAATTGTCAAAATACCTCATAAGGGATTATAATCGTTTTCAGTTTTATTTTTCAGTATATTTTCAGTTGAAATTTGCTGACCAGATCAGTCTCACACTGAAGGTTTTACACCAGTAACAATAGATTGCATGCCCCTAGTTTGTACTGCATAGTGGGTAAATGTAAATTTCTGTGACTTCATAATGTAATGCTTTTCTATTTGTAAGCTTTTGTCCATACAATGTAGCACCTTATCTGCCTGGTAGAAAATTTTAATTTGTAAATGCATATGCATGTAGAACTAGCCTTTGAGATATTCCAGAAACTAGCTTTTAATTTCAGTGACACTTATACACAGGTAAGGATTAGCGTTAGATACGCAGTTTCATATTGGGCTTCAATCAAAGTGCTCACTAAACAAAATTTTTTTGGCAATTTTGATACTAAAATAGACCTAATTTATATCTAATTTAGCACCAGTCCTTACACATATGCAAAATGAAAAATGGTGGTAATGCTAACAATATTCTTTAGGAATTTTACCTCCACAGGTAAATTACAGTATATGGACATGGAGGATAAATGCCCCTTAAAGCTTACAACAAAGAGAAAAGGACCCTCCTCAAACTTTGAAAAAATGTGTTATTTGTCAAGAAAAATCAATAGATTACAAAACCGTCAAAAGTCACCAGTGCTGCGCAGAATTCTGTGATGCTGACAGCAGAAGCCAGGAGAGATGAACTCTACTGGCAGCTAGTGGATGAGTTTTCTAGTTTAGATGATGTGCCACCAATACTCTATCACAATGGTTGCTTTCAGAAATACATGAACTAGTAGAATTTGGTGCATGTCAGAGCTGTATTGAATACAGGAAAGAAAACTAACTCTGATTCTGATTAGAAAGTAGCGTGTTCACCTGCTTTTATAGACACCAGAGGAAGCACATCCTTCAGTGTTTGGTCCTGTCAAATTGTTTGCTTGAGAAAAACAAGAAAGACAAAAAACTTCATAAAATAGAAGCATTTGAGAGAGCAACCAATCTAAGGGAGGCAGCACTTCAAAGATGAGATAACATGTTGCGCTGAATATCTGTAGAAGACTTGATTGCTAAGAATGCAGTTTATCACTCAACATGCCTTTCTTCCTACTTGAATAAAATGAATCTTAAAGCAAAACCATCTGGTTACACTGCATCAGTACAGTCACCTTATGACACTGCATTTTATCAACTGATTGAAAAGATAGACAATTATCTTATGTCTTATCCTCTCCGAGCTACGATGAAGATATAAAGCCCTATTTTCCTCAAATGTAGAAACTGCAAGCTATTCCAGTAGTAAATTACAGGCAAGATTAGAAAAAACATGATGGCTCTGCAATTTAATTCTGTGCACAGCAAGGACAAGGGAAGTTACCATTGTTTTATGTAGTGCAATAACATTAGCTGATGCTATCCAAGCAGTTAGTAATCTGAAGCAGGAATTTAAGTCATCCTAATGTTTTGTGGATGGCTTTCTGGCAAGTGAGCCTGATTAACAGCTTTGACCCTGAATCACATCCACTTATCAACGTATCTAGTAGACTGCATGTAACATCAAATGTACAAGAATCTCAACTGAAAATAGCAGATGTTAGTGAAGAACAAATGAGAGATTTGTGGGAGGTGCAGCACTTGATTCTGATGGTACATGTAGCTTCTTCAGCCCAGTCAAGAAATATTGCATCAAACACATGCTGACATGGCCAAGAAGACCAAATTTAAGTCTGGCAAAGGAAGAACAATCACAGCAGCTATCAGTCCAGAAATTGTTTTAGCAAGATGCAGAGATGATATTTAAATGACAATTATTCTTAGTCACCCCAATAACACCTATGCATAAGTCTCTCTTCCATGCTGCTGAAACAATGAGAAAAACAGACAGCTGAATTAGGGCATCAGCTGGAAGCTCAAACTGAAAGAATCCATGAGCTAAGAGTTTGAAACAAAGAAACCACAGTGTTAATCAGAGATACCATACCTGTCATACCAACGATGGCTGAAGACAGATTCCACACATTTGATTAATTGAATGAGGTAGGTCCTAAAAGGATTTGACAAAGCTAATTCTGTAATCAAGTTGTTTGACAGATATGACAACAGTAACTATGAAAATGGCAGAAAGATAGCAGCAGACAGGATTTAATGTTGGATGCAAAAAATACCAGCCAATTATGAACAAGCCATAATTTTTGCAGCAAGGAAGTTGGTAGCAGAGTCAGAAAGACAAGGATACTCTAAGAGACCTGAATTGCTTGCATCTCAAACTAGTCATTAGAAAGAACAATCACTGGCCAAACTCCTACCACTTGAGGACAGTTTTGAAGAGTATGTCAAAAAAGCATCATGGTAAACAAAGATTTGGATGTCTGAACACACAGGTATACCGGATATTGGATCACTATCACAACATGGATGCAAACATGTGAATGATGAACTACTTCCTGTATTCTTCAAAGGCCCAATGGCATATGAGCTGCTACAAGACCTTATTTATTCCTGTACCAGTAGAAGTTGCTGCACAATCAACTGTGCCTGTACTCAGAACAATCTTCCCTGCACAGAACTGTTTACATGCCAAGGCAATAAAGACTGTCATAACCCACACACTCTTGACAGAGATCATAATGCTGAACAAGATGATGATAATGATGTTGAGTAGAAAAGTCACCAGCACTTTTACATTTCAATGATACCAGTACAAATTTATCATCAGAATTTGTTTTATCCTTCAGATTGCTTTTGTGATTCTTTGAGGTCACAAAGAAATCCAATTTTCTCTCTTGAAATAATACATAGTCATTAAACTAACAGAAACAAATGCAAATATTTCAAAGTGTTCTTCTTAATGTGTTGGTGTAATTGTTTAGCCCCCTTTCTATGATAGCACCATGTGACAGCTCCCACATCATTCCTCATCTTAATGTAGACATAATTATCTTTCAAATGATGTGCGTTTATGTAGAGTAATATATAAAGTCAACCAAACTGGTGGTGGTTTCCGCTCGCATATGAGTGGGTGGGACAGTGACTCCAACAATGTGAAAAGGAAAAGTATCTGAGGGTAAATAAACAAAATGAATACAAGTTCTTCGTTGCAAAATATCCATTAATCGATGCTGGCTATAATGGTTCACATTTACATCATTGTAGCAGTGAGGTGAGGGAAGGATTAGAATAGATAAGATAAATATGACAGTTAAATTTGGGGGCAGATTTTTAAAGGGAGATAGGCACATAAGGATGCACTTGGTGCCTAGTAGATTTTCAGAAATGCTTAGATGCCTAACTCCCATCTTTAGCTGCCTCAATACCCTAAAAATCTGGCCCAAAATTCCCAAAGTATCTCCTTTTTGCATCCATTCTTTCAGCAGTTTTAGGCTAGCTCATTGCCATAAGACATAACAGAATCGAAGAGTTTAGCAGGATTCAAACATGGCTGGGATATTTCTATGGATAACAAGAGTATCCAGAATTATATCACTAAGTATTTAAAAAAATAGTTTTGGTAGGGATATATAACCTCATGCTTCAGGGCAAAACCCAACATCTAACTAAATGGGGATTAAGAGAAATATTCCATTTACACAGATTAATCCATAACTGCCAGCTGCGGGTTTCTTGTATATGCCTCTGAAGCATCTGGTACTGCCCACTGTTGGAGGCAGGCGTAGATGGACCATTACTCTAATCCATCATGGCAATACCTATGTTCCTACTTAGTCGCATTCTGTTTCATGTTTCCACCACACTTTTCTTGTTGCTGACCTACAGGTTCACGTTCCCTTTTTCCTGGATCCCTCTTTATTGTGCCTTTACCAGTCCTCCGAAGATCAATTCCTGATCATTTCACCATTTTCAATAGTAGATGTAGCCAGTAGATTCATGCCAATGTAACATAAGTAAAAGGAACTACTTAGTTTACTATAGTATACTACTTATCCTTCTGAGTGTGGGGCTATAAAAACTAAATATAATAGTTAACTAGTGATAAGGATATCACTATAAATTATGAACAATTAATTATACTGTAATTGTCTTGTTCATAGTCAGTGAATGTTGGCCATTTTATACTTAGGTAAACCCTGAAAGGTACTACATATTTTGCCCTTAAATAAAGTTCCAGAATTAATAATAAATTGGCAATAGAGAGTTTAAAAATAAAGAATTAACTGGATTAAGTTATTACATTAAGTTATTAGTCCTATTAATTTTAATATCTCAGTTAATCAGTTATTTAATTTTAACTCAGATGTCCATTTTCCTTAATCCTACTATTTTATGGGGGGTTTGCTCTTCATGGCTCAGGGACTCAGACTTCTCTTGGTTCATTTTGTCCTCTTTCTCTGTCCTCAAAAATAGACTAGACCACACACACACACACACACACAAAGACAACTCTTTTTACCATTACAGATGCTTGCCCATTACGGGTGCTTTCTTTAGTTTCTGTTTGCCTCTGTGTTGCTGCTCCTTTTGCTCAGCTCTCACCTGTCTCTCACAGTGTTACTATTTAACTGAAATAAGTGTAAACTGTGGCAGAACACACAAATAACATCCCATTTTAAAAAAGCCAATCTTATTTATGTGACTTCAGAGACACTGTTTCAGGACTCAGGGTCCCAACCTTTCTCCTCACCCGACTCCACCCCACTGTTTTCTTCTGCTTCTCTTCAACTTCTATTTATTTTTGTGTCTTCAAAATATAGCCTTGCTTCCCTTTGCAGCACCTTTCATGAAGCGGCCTTTGAAGAAACTGCCTTTCACTCATGCTTCTAACCCCATTTTTAACATGACTGCGAATCTCTTAACAAAGAAATATCATTCTCTGGTTTCAGAAAGCTGCTTATCTCACTCTGCCCATTTGGATCTGTTAACTCCACTTTGTCTTCCGCATAGCAGCTTTTTCTACTTGCCATCTTGCTCTACCCTTGATGTCCCCACTACTCAATTTTGCAGCAGCTCCAGAATGCCTATATTCAAAGAAGCAATCCCAACTGTAATTGACAGTCCACAAAGAACATTGCTCACTACTTCCCCACCCCCAAAACATGTCCCCTATATGAGGTATTACTAACTACACATTAAATTCTTAATCAAACACGAAATGCTGTCTTCTGAAAATAAGTCTTCTTTCTCAGCCTAAATCATCACTGGCTCTTTGTGTTTGTTTGATGTGTCTGATAGCCACTGTTCACACTGAAGTCAAGAATTGGCTTTGCTCAATGTAATACACTCATGAACAGTGTGCATTAAAAGAAAGGCCAGGCCACTGAACACAGCCTAATCTGTTACTATTTTATGCATTAGGGTCCCTATCCAGCAAAGCAGTTAAGCATTTGCTTAATTTTGAGCACATAAATAGTCCCATCCTACATGTACAGTTCAGTGTTTCCATTTGTTACACTGCAAACTATTATTTTTCATGATATACCATAATGAGTACCATGTACATAAGAAATGGCAGGGTCAGATTCAAACTGAGAGGGACTGGCATGAGTCCCCTGTTGTTTCAGCATACCAATGACCTAACCATTGTCAAGATTTTCTAGGCATCACGGAAAAGAAAAGTCTTAAGCAGAGAGGATTTTGCAGGCAGCTCCTACTACATCTGAGGGTCAGAATGGGAGAAAGCACTGAAGTGTTGGTTTGCAATTTTAATAAGTGGGCAACAGAGACTGGCATCATGGGCTGATTGGAGGTGGGATTTGGTTTTTTAATATTGAATGAGAGATGATAGGTAGTGTGGGGAAAGGCTGTGAAAGGCCATGAAGCTGAATATACAGAGCTTATATTTGATCCTATAGAGAAGTGGGAGCCAGCGGAGGGATGCAAAGAGAGGGGTGAAGTGGTCAAAGCGACAGGATAGGAAAATTATCTTTGCAGCAGCATTCTGAATGAATATGAGCGGGCCAAGATTGCCTTTGTCTAGGCCAGAAAAAGGATGCTGCAATAACCAACATGAGGTGATGACAGCCTGGATGAGTTTTAGCTGTGCAAATAGAAAGGAAAAGTCGTATTTTAAAGTGCTATAAAGAAAGAATCTGTAAGTTTTAGACATAACCTGGATGTGACAACCTTGAAAGAGGTCCAAGTAGAAGAGAACACCCAAGTTATGGGCCTGAGTAACAGGCATAATAGTGATGTTGTCCACAGTGATTGAGATAGAAGATAGCTGGGAGAGTTTGGGGAGAAAAATTAAGAGTTCTGTTTTAGCTATGCTGAGTTTGAGCTGATGGCTAGAAATCTACAAGATGTCAGATCAAATCTGAAATCAATGTCATACATATGAATATGGAGTCTCTTTAGTTAATATATTAATAGTTATCAGCGGTGGAAAAAATACACAGTACAATGACATTTGTTTCATTTCTCTGCCAGTCAATAGGGAATTGTTCCTAACAGTGCTTTCTCTAATGCTTTCTTCATTCTAGATTTGAATTTGACCATGAACATTGTTTCCACATTGTTCCTTTGGTTGATTATTTCCCTGCCATTTAGTTGACTTTAAATACCCATTTAATCTCATTATCTTTGATCCAGTCCATCATATACCTTTTTTAAAAGCCATTTGTACCATACTATAACTCATAACCTACACCATCTCAACTCGACTCTCTTCCTTTACCTAAACATCAAAAGAGAGGAGTAAATATACATAATGTGTGCTGTCAACAGGTTTGCTGATCTTCAGGAAAGGACTGTAGCTTGTTGCGATTTCCTCTCTGGGGCAAGTGGTGAGGAGTGGGTGGAGTCTTGACTCAATCATAGTTTGGTGACTAGTCCGCCCTGCGGTCAGCACTTACTCAGGGAAGATTGTATTATTATAACATAATCCTTGATGAAAAGTTCATATCTCTGACCCCAAATCTGTCATGTATCTTAACACTGACGAGCATCTTACTCGGCAAGAAATCCCACTGACTTCAGTGAGAATACTCATGGTGTCAGGTGCTGTTCAACATGAGTGAGGTAAATACCATCTTATCCTAAACCCTTATTAAATTTAATTCCATTGCTCCTAGATATATTCCTTTGTGCTAAATAATTCCTTTCTCTCACATTTCCACTCTTTAAATATGGCACAGTAGAGGTTTATATTCCCCCTTAGTCTTGGCTTAGCAAAGCACTCTCTATTTTGTTCTTTTAACCTTTCTTCATAAATCAAGTCCTTTTCATAAATCAGTTCCATTCTCTATCCATATCCTCAGGATATGAGAGAAGCAGAAAATAGATTAATGGGATAATAAAAAAACATTTTGCAAACAGATTATATTTATTTATTTATTTATTCCTATTGAGACTGATTTTTCAGAATGGAAGATAATACAGCACCCAAGGAAAGATAGGTGAAAGGATTCAAACTAAGTACTGGAAATATTTTATAAAAATATGAAATGTGCTCCATTTTGCTGAGTTACAGCTTTTGTGAGTCAAACACAACCCAAGCACAGCTACTACTGCTGACATTGTACTAATGGAATGGATGCATTGACCTGAAATGTGACATACTCAGTAGAGAACAGTGTGAAATACTTGGAGAGTGCAATTTCTTCATTCTACTTTTAGACACATGATAACTTAATATGAAGATGTCAAAAATGTTACAGAATTTCTAATCAGCTTTGTCTGTTTCAGCTAACAGCTCAAGGGGGCTTTTAAGTCAGTGCTATGAAACAAAGCCTCATCAAACCAGGATGGAACACTATGATCAGGACGGTTGGTGGAACTTATACATGGTGATGTATGGTGGTAGGGTAGTCACTAGAGTTTATAGATTATGGATTCTATAATAATAATTATTATTTTTTGCTCCTGTACACCAAGCTCCTTGGAAGAATACAAGGGTGTGTGCATTCTCCACTAGAATCTCCCTGTGTGCCACCTTCCTATCCCCCTCTATTTCAGTGTCTCCCCATAATCTCCCATTCCCCCTCTCATACCAGGATTTCTGTATTAGTCATTCCATGCCAGGGTCTCTATGTCCCTTGCTCCTCATGCCAGCGTGTTTGTGCATACATACCCCATTCCCACCATCTCTGCGAGGGGCCTGATTGCACCCCTTTTCTCCATGCTCCCACTGGTCCCATATCAGGGTCCCCCATTCTTCCCCCCACCCATGCCAGGAGCTCTGTGCATGTCTCTTCTTTCTTCCCTCTCCAAAAGTACCTTTCTTCCCCTCCAGATTGGAAGGGATGGGAAGGCAGCTATTGTCTTCATTCTCCCTCTGTCCCACATCCCCCACCAAAGCAAGGAGCAGGGTTTGGGGAGACAAGGACCTCCACTCTCCTTCCCCCTAGCTACCCCTGCTGACTGAGCATCCATCACACAGCAGTTAGGTAGCTCACAGCATGGGGAACAAAAAGCAACTTTTTAATTTCTAATAGCTTTTATTCATGCCAAGGTCTCGGTCTGCCACCGCATTTTCTCCTTTCCCTCCATGCCCCACCACTGCCCCCTTATTATTTCTTTCTTTCCTCTGTCTGGGAGATAAGTCATTTGGGTTGTGAACATTTTAAACTCAAATGGGATGAAGGACAAAGGTGAGATGTGTGTGGGGGGGTGTTGTTTTGCTAGAAGATATTAATGGTGCCATCAAGTAATTCTTTGCTCTATGTATACTTGCAGATCTGATTATGACTGACAGCTCTGCTAACTAGATAGCAGGGGATACACGTGTCCCCCCCATTTGTCTCTTTCACCAAAAGCAACAGGATTCTGCTCACTGATGTCTAGAACACTCCCTGAACTTTCAGACGGTGGTATTCAAACTGAACAGATGTGATGTTCAAAAGCTATTGTATTGCATCCAAGCAGACAAACCAATAGAGAAATTCCATCAAGGTTGTTTGAGAAGGGAAAATTAAAAAAAAAATGTCCAGGACTTCATGGGTGGCTGGAAGATACATGCCTAGATGCTCTTTAAAAACCCACAGGGCACTTAACTTTAAAAATCCAACACTTCACTTGTCTGTGCATCTGCTACTCCACCCCATCTTTACTTTATCTTGATTATTTTGGGTGAAATCTTGGCCCCAGTGAAATCTATGAAAGTTTTGCCATCAGTTTCAAGGGGAATAAGATATTACCCTGAGATCTTAAGCTCTTCAGAAAAAGAATCTTGTGTCCCCTCATAGAACTGTAGACAATCTATTTTAACAGATTTCCCCTCACTCTACGTCCTTCCACCAACCCCTAAAGCTCATAGTTGCTGCCCAGGATGGGGCTCCACATCCTTCTGAAAACGATGAGGTACCTTCACATGGAAATTGCCCAGCTAGGGACATATTCAGCAGTATGTCCCTTTAAAGAACGGAACATTCATTTTCTCAGATTCTAAGGATTGTTCTAGGTTATTCATTGGGGCTGCAGGAAGTGGTGGCTAGTACATCCCTTGGCCCGTGTCGCTTCCCACAGCCCCGATTGGCCTGGAAAGGCAAACCGCAGCTAGTGGAAGCTGCGATTGGCCGAACCTGTGGACGCTGCAGGTAAACAAACCAGCCCGGCCTGCCAGCAGATTTCCCTGATGGTCCGCATGCCAAAGGTTGCCGATCCCTGCTGTAGATGCAGGCAGATATCATTGTATTAGATTACACTTAATTCATGTTTAAAGGTTCTCTTTACGACCAGGCAGGCTAGAAAGTTAATTTTGTTTTCGATGAAACAGAT
Organism: Malaclemys terrapin pileata; assembly: GCF_027887155.1. NCBI lineage: Eukaryota > Metazoa > Chordata > Testudines > Emydidae > Malaclemys > Malaclemys terrapin. The sequence continues at coordinate 100,156,896 of NC_071509.1, forward strand.
TCTGGAGCTTTGGAGACAAATATAATTGGTGATGCATTGATTATCTTTCTGACATTGCATCAAAAGGTGACAAAGCCTGTGACTTAAAGCAAGGAATGGAGACTGGGTCATGCCTCAGGAGTAGACCTGGGCAGGAAGTAGGAAAATGAGGCACTGGTGAATCTATCAAATATGCATAGTTTAAAGCTTTACACTCCAAGCAGAAAAAGCTTTTATTGATGCTCAAGCTTTCACGTCCCACGACTCAAAGCTTTTCAGGTGCTAGGTTCCTGCTGCTTCATAATAAAAGCATTCAGCAGCACAGGAAGCTGGAGACTTGTGGAATGAGTAAAGATCAAATGGGAGAAATCTGATTTGAGTGGCTTTGCTGCTGCACGCTACAGTCTGCAGGTTTGAGTTCTCACCCTTCACATATATGCAATGCAATGCAAGCATGCACCGGGGAGTTCCATAATTACAGCCAGTGCTCTCTCTGGTGCAGTGTGGCTTCCAATGCATAGGTCTGCTGAAATGGCCAACTGAGCCTTATATTATTAACTAATTTAGCACTGGAAGGTGCAGGTAATGGTGTGCCATTACAGTATAATATTTATCTCTGTGTTGTTTCAGAGCATAGCACTATGGGATCCTGATACTGACTTGGAGCAGGATAGAGTACATATAGGCTCACTATAAAATATCATTTCCCCAACACATTTGGACTGGCACTTCTTTTGTTAAAAATGGATTATAATTGAAAATGCTGCAGAGTAGCTGTCAAGTTAAACTTATGATAAAGGTAACTGCTTCTCCAGGCGGATTTTCATGGTTCCAGCTGGAAGTGAAATTGACAGCCACATGTGTAACAAAAAAATTCAATCTGAAACGCTCTTAAAAATATTACACAGCTGGCCTAAAGTTGGTGAAATGAAAACATAGACAAGAAAAGATGAATAGATTTTTTTCTTCAGGTTTAGGTTCTGATTTAGAAAATACTTCGGTGCTGAACGGAATAGACTGGCCTAACCAACTGCTTAAGCACATAAATCCAATGAAATTTAAGTACACATTTAGAGGTAAGCCCACGTTAAAATGCTATTCTGAAAATAGATAATTTCCTGAATTGAAGCCTCAGTATATCTCATGAAGCAAATGCACATTTAATGTTGCATCATCCTGAGAGACTACATAAATTTAATCACTGATAATATATTAATTGATTCACAAATTTCCAAAATTCACTGTGCAACTCATGTATTTTCTTCTGGAAGTTCATTTTAGTAGCAGCAAGCAGATAAGCACTTTTGATGAGCTAGCATAAGTAGATCTGCTACCAGTTAATCAGATAATATTTAAAGGTCAGATCCTCATCTTTCCATTTACTTTAGTTGGGTTTCGATCAGGCCCTAAAAGCAGATTGAATACAGAGTCTAGCTTTGGTCTGGTCAGTGACTTTGCTCTGTGTGCTGAGTGTCAACAGATGTAATAGAAATGTCTTCATGTCTTAAAGGGATCCAACATTTAAAAAAAAAGTTGGCTTGTCCCCATTCCTTCTTGTTTGAGACCTGTAATGAAGACCTACAACGTTTGTTTCTTTTGCCTTAAAATTCTAGGGAATGGAAAATATGGTTTCCTTTTGTTTTGTTAATAGACCATCAGGAAGTCTACGTGACTGAACATCTTCCTTTATTCAAAATGTTAACTAGTCATTGATGTTAAATGCCATTAGCAAAAAACTAAAACCTCAAAAGCTTTAAACAGTTTGACCAAAATTTCATTCCAATCTCCATAGCTCAGCTTTCACTCAGTTGCTTCTTGTGATGTTATCATTAAACTAGATGTTTCCAGGCCTCAGAAAAAATTGCACTCTAAACAAGAAGTTGTAATACACCTCTACCCTGATATAACACAGTCCTTGAGAGCCAAAAAATCTGACCGCATTATAGGTGAAACCGCATTATATCGGGGTAGCGGCGGCAGGGCTCTGGCAGTGATTTAAAGGGCTCGGGGCTCCCCGCAGGAGCCGGAGCCTCGGGCCCTTAAAAGCGCCATCCAAGCCCTGCTGCCAGAGCCCCAGGGTAGAGGTGGCAGGGCTGCAGCAGTAATTTAAAGAGCCCTGGGCTCCAGCCGCTGTGGGGAGCTTCGGGCCCTTTAAATCACCACCCGAGCCCTGATGGTGGAGCCCCGGGGTAGTGGTGGCAGGGCTCCAGTGGTGATTTAAAGGGCCCGGGGCTCCCCGCAGCAGCAAGAGCTCCGGGACCTTTAAAGTGCTGCCCAAGCTCTGCTGCCGGAGCCCAGGGGTAGTGGTGGCAGGGCTCCAGCAGTGATTTAAAGAGTTCCGGGCTCCGGTCACTGCGGGGAGCTTTGGGACCTTTGACACGCCGCCCAAGCCCCGCTGCCGGAGCCCCGGGGTAGTAGCGGCAGGGCTCTGACGGTGATTTAAAGAGCCCTGGGCTCCGGCTGCTGTGGGGAGCCCTGGGCCCTTTAAATCTCTGCCCAAGCCCCGTTGCTGGATATAACGCGGTAAAGCAGCCCCACCTCCCAGAGCGCTCCCATGTTATAGCCGAATTCGTGTTATATCGGGTCGCGTTATATTGGGGTAGAGGTGTATTTAAAAAACCCTAACACAAAACCCCAACTTCTATTAGTCCCCATTTAAACATAATAAAGAAGAATACAAGCTCAGTCTGTCCCCTTTAAAATTTTGTATTTTTACAAAAAATCCTACTATTTCTAACATAGTTTCAGCAATATGGGTGTTAGGTAGGTGGCTCTCTAACTCATGCAGCTAATTTCAGTATTGTCAATTGGACTAGCTATGAGCAGGTTTTGAACTGGCTGCTGAACCCAGAAAGGCTTGATTGCTACTAGAATTCCCATTGTCACTAGCCATAGCATAGCTGAAAAGTGGGAGACTTCTTGTCCCCACTGTTGTAATCAGTGTTATCTACAGTGGGGACTGGTAAAATAAAACCTTATTGTAGACAAGGCTCTAGTTAGACCTCTTAGACAAGAGACCCTATGCCCCTAATAAGATCTGCACTTGCATTCCTTACAACATGCATGTTCTAACATGCCAATTTCTTTAGGCATTAAGTTGTGGTTATGACATAATTACAGTACTATATTGAGTAGATGGGTAAATAAAATAAATAAATAAAATGCAAGATAGTAATTCTTGTTGTATTTCAATCTCACTTTCACACGGCCAGAATCTGCATGGTGTGCAAGGTTGGAGGCTAGTCAGTATCCCAGTAGGGAGAACAGCCCCTGATTCTTCCTGTCATCCTTGGGAATGATAAGTGACTGAAAGTGGACTGGGTGCATGACTAAAATTACCACATAGGATGTTCAAGGATGGTGCAGCAAGTGCACTGGTGTTTGTTGTCTGGGAGAACACCTGGCTATGATTTCACCTTTCAGCTCTAACTATGTGTGTAATGGCAGTTAAGTGTGTAATAGCTTTTGCCCTAAAAGCTAACTTTCAATATGAATCACTAGGCATTAGAACAACAGTTACAACCCTAATTTTCCTGAGTGGAAATTAAAATGACAAAAGCTGCGAAATTACATTAATGTCATATATCTCTCTATATCTACCCTTTCAACGTAGAATACCTTGTAAATCTATTGTGTTTTTCTCCTCATTATACATTTTTAGGGAGATGGAATAACTTTTATTATGGATCCAATGATCTATATAATTTTGAAGCGAGTAGCCACTGCTGCTATTCCACAACATATCATAAAAGAAAACTAAACTGTCTGGAGACAGGAAAAAATAACTTTTTTCCATTCATATGCTTAACCATAAGTGTATAATCTCTTCTTAATGCCTGAAGATTAATACACAGATTTTCAGTTAATGTTCATGGAACTTGCAAATATAAATCTCTAGTAGGAAGTAGGAAGGTGAGAGCATATCCATTTATGGAAGTACACTGTTTCCTCTTCAGGCCACTACAATAGAGATATTCAGGACCTCTAAGCTTCAAATAGCGAACGGAAGCATAATCTGCAATTTGCACATCCATATGAGGCACCATTTCTGGACTTGGGCTTGTAGATATAAGAGGTATTTGAAAATGAAAGTGGAACTGGGCACCATAACTTAGCCATCAAGTTTTAAAAAGTCAGCCTCCAGTCCACTTTTATCATCTACGCCTGTATTTCTCACCTGAAGGGGGTGAGAAAGTAAGTTAACCATATTTCTGTATGTGTACTGTTCAAGATCTCTCTTCTACAGAATCCTTAATTCTAGAGGGACTTGGGATCCATCTGTGATCATTTTATAGAAACTGAACTTCAGTGCAGCTGGCTCCTCAAGCACATACTGGTGCTGCAGGAAAATAATTTGAATTTTAAAGACTTAATGCAGTGGTTTACAAACGTGATAGTATGACATTGGCAGTGCTAAATATATTTCATTAATAAAATTGATTTGCTTCAGATTAGACATAGTAAGGAGTTAAATTAGTATATTTTACTGCAGTTACATTACACTTCTTCAATAGTTCATTAAAGAAAAAGCCACCATGTGAACAAGAGGATGCTCTGTTATACCTGATACCAGGAGTATGCGTGATCCAATGGGAATGCTGATGATCTTAGCCTTTGGGACCAGGAAAGCCAATCATTTGGGAGCGTCCTCTGAATTAAAGTGTTGTCTTCTCAAACAGAAAGTGACTACTTGCATTGACAGGGATGCGAAAGAAATCCATGTACCTGGAAAAGAAAAATATATATTAAAAATACACTCCAATGATTAATTTTACATTTACATATTTTTACTTAGCTTTCAGGTCTGAAGATCTCAACACTTAGTCCAAATTTATGAAGTAGGCCTCAAAACATGAGATAGACAAGTAGTATTATCCCCATTTTAAAGCTGGGCAAGGTCAGGGGGTGATAGCCTGGCTCCCCTATCCCTGGACTATAAACACCAGACTATGCTTCCTCCCACCATATGACAAGTTCATCAACATACTGATCACAGTAGAAATTAATATTACACTGTGGTAAACAATACAAGATTTGAAATTTTACTTTTTTGTGAAACTGTTTCCGGTTTTTTGTCTCAGCATATGACAGTTTCCTGTAATATTTTATGTATTTGTAGCCATGTTGGTCCCAGGCAATTAGAGAGAGAAGATGGGTGAGGTAATATCTTTTATTGGTGAGAGTGACATGCTTTTGAGCCACACAGAGCTCTTCAGGCCTAAAGAAGAATCAATTACACCTTATTGACCTAAGTTTAAGTATCTTGGTTCATTGTATAAAAAATGCAAGCATTCGTGTGTTATTGTGAGATTGTACATAACTTCTTTTAGAGGGAGACAGAATGAACATAAACTCTGGGAAGTATTATGAGCTTTGAAGGTCTCTTAGAACAATAGCCCAGCCAAGACTGAACTTTTAGTTGAGTGAGTTTCCTAGAACATACTTGGCAGGAGGGAAATGCAAATTACTCACCTCTGGACCCATTCATTTGAACCTGCACCTGAGGAGAAACCATTTGCTTTCTGATCACCTGTTACATTAGGACCAGACCAGAGGCCCAAACTGGATAAAAGAGTGACTCTCAGATTCATGGATGTGCTTGTTCTGAGCTAAAAGTGTTTAAGAACTTGTGACCACAGGGAAAAAACCTTGTGAAGGTCACAGACCTAAACACCATGCCATACTTCCACTTCCCCTTTTTGTCATAGAAATTGATCTCAACTCAGGATTTGCTTCTACCGATCCCCTGTTCAGGGGAGACATCATTTATCAACAGCCATTAAATCAACATAAAGAACCTTCCTACTCCCTTCCCTGGAAGCAAGGCTTGGCATACAATTCTTCCTGCTCTAGCGACAGACAGCAGCCCCACCCCCCAAGCTTATTGACAGAAACACCTCAATTATCCCCCTTCCCCCAGGCACTCTGGGAGTAGTGGCTCTAACCATCAACCCTAACTTGGGTGACCAGATGTCCTGATTTTATAGGGACAGTCCTGATATTTGGGGCTCTCTCTTTTATAGGCACCTATTACCCCTGACCCCCTGTCCCTATTTTTCACACTTGCTATCTGGTCACCCTAACCCTACTTCAGGGCTTGTTCCCCACCACAGAGATCTATTTCCCCACCTATGAGTGCCTACAGAAACCACAGACCTTGACCAGAGAGAGCTCTATTTATTTAGGATAACTTCCTCTTTATACTATTCTCCTCCTAACTCAGCTGCTCCAATTCTAATTAGCTAAAGCGGCACCACCTTGATCACCTGATCATTCCCAGAGGTAGCCTATGGAGTTGGCATGGGCCAATTATGCCCTAATTATCCTAAAGGGCCACTGGCCCCATGACAGTGGAATCAGAAGGGCTGTTACTGGCCAGAGCCTTTGCTGGAGTTGGACTGATCTCTAATAAGTTTATTAGCATGTGCGTAAGTTCTTTTATTGTTTTAATGTGTTATTTGTAATGTTTTACTTCAAGAATATATATAGTTGCTTGGAAAGAGCTGTGTGGTAACTTCTAACTGTGGCAATTACACTGTTTATAGCCTCTGAGGAGAAAAGCAAAGCAACCCTGCTACAGCAGTCTGATTTTACTGGGGAACTCACAGAATAGGCAGGGAACTGTGCAGCCTGGAAATTCCCCAGTCAGGAGGAAGACAGACATGTGTCTCCGCCCAAAGGAGGTGCTGGCTGGGGAGCCAGAAACCTGAGAACAGGTGCGCTTGCTGGACCATGGAAAGGGAGTAAAGATGCAGTTGCCCTGAACTGTGACAGCACCAAAGGACACACCCTGGTTTGAAACAGTAGTGGTTTCATGTAGGACTGTATGTAACTTACCATCTTTGATTTGTACAAGTTTCAGCAAACCTTATCAGCATATCTAGAGTCAGATCTGTGCTCAGTAGTAGCGTACGGCTTATTCCATACTGACATCAGTGAGACTACTTGTGAAGCACTGTAAGCAAGGGTGGGCAAATCTGGTCAGTTTGCATGCTACTGGAATTCCTGTGCTTCATTTTGTCAAACCTGAAAACTCAAGCTGAAGGTTCAAATGACAGATGGGCCCCGGGCTCTGCTTGTTACTTTCAGTTGTCTTCTGGAGGACAGGTCATCAGGTAGTGGCTGGTTGGCCTGCTCCCTACCTTTCCTGTTCAATATCCTCAGGGTTGGATAGATTCAGCTGACTTCTCCACAGCTCCTGCTTCCTATCCTGCAGCACTGGAGCAAATGGCATGAAGTCTCCTTACTATGGACAATCAAACAACTTCTCTATGGATGCTGCTTTGAAACAATGTTTTTGGATTTCAAAAGATAACATTGGAGCGACTCTTCATTCTTCTTTGCCTGCAAAAATCATGTTTTGACAGTCAGGTCCAAGTGTTGTTGCTACTCTATTTAATGTGTGTGCAGAGGCAGGAGCCGTCTGTTCCTTCCTATTTAGTACCCATGGCTTCCATTTCACGTGAAACAGCTCATCGGGTTGATCTGTTTATTAGAATCTTCAAACTAATCCCAGCAGCTTCATTATGTCTTATGTTAGTCATGAAATAAACATTATTGGTAACTGAAGCTGAGCCATGAATAGCTGTGACAATCATACCAAGCCAGCACCTTTATTTAATCACCAGTTTTATCATTATTAACTAACTAGTAAATGGAGTATTTACACAAAACATTAAAACTGCAGTCTATGCACATATCAAAGGAATCAGATTGTTTAGAAATATTATTACTCATGGATTGCACAGCTTATCATGCAATAAAAGTAGCACCTAACCTTGTGTAAAGTGCCTGATAAGCATTCCCTCTCCAGCACTTTTTGCTTTCCTTTAATTTCCGGAATAATTATAGCTGCTATTGGGACATTTGTACCTGCAACTTCATTAGTGTACAATACAATATAGTATAATGTATCTTTACATCTTAAGTAATCATGTTCTGATTGAAAAACATAGAAATTCTTCTTCTTCTCCTCCCCTATTCCCCTGCATTACATTAAGTAATTCTGAGGTCCTGTTCCACTAATAAATGAAAGGCTTTACTATATTGCTTTATTCCATACAATTTCTTGGACTTCCAAAGAGAATTGAAAGCATTCCACACCTTTCAGGATACAGCTCCCAATTTTTTTACATGATAGTTTTGGTATAAGTAGTGAATCCGCATGTATGAATCATTAGTGATTTTTTTGAATATATTTAACACATTTCATGATTGCTATGAAATGTGCTGAACTAACAGGAAATAGTCACTAGCATGGTTTCTGGTTCATGGGACATCTGAATCCTTGGGGTGGAAAAGAACATTCAGAATATGTGACCTGGAAGTCAGGCAGGGACAAACAGAAGGGAGCCACATGGAACAGGATATAACTGGGAGCAAGAGGTGCAGAATTCACGAAAGGACTAGATATTTATATGGACAATAAGACTATCCAGAGTTCCAAAAGTAAATATTTTTTTAAAAAGTAACAAGAGGATTGGAGGGGATACAAACCTTCGTACTACAGAGCATATGCTGATGCCTAATTACTAGCAGATAGGAAGAAACTTTTCCTGAGGGCAGGTTATCTCATAACTGCATATTCCATGATTCTTTGCCGCTTCATCTGAAACACTGAGTACTGGCTGCTGCTGCTGACGATATACTTGCTAGATGGACTACTGGTCTCATCTATTATAGCAATTCTTATGTTCATATATATATGATCATGCAATCAGCAGATTAATTGCACACAAAAACAGGGGGTCTGGGGGTGTCCATGAAGGAGGAATTCAATAATGGGAGGGGGAAAATAACCCTCTTTCCAAAGCAGATTTCTGATTGGGTTGATATAGTTTGTTTAATGAAAATTTGGATTTTCATACACAAACTGTAATAACCACTTTGATAACAATTTCAGTGCTAAAATTGATAAACTCACAACAAATTGTTGGGGGGGAGAAAAATTGGTCTACTTTGACCCTACAAAATAGGAACAACTTCAAGAATGTATTGTTGTTGCATTTTAAAAAAATGTTTAGACCACCTCTAGCTAATATATTTGGGCAAGTGTAATCCCAAACACATGCAATGTATAATGGGAAGGAGGAGGTTAGAAAGCAGTAATGACTTTTGTGAAAATTGTATTAAGACAGTTAAACATACACATTTTCTTCATGTTACAGGGTCATTATGGGAGGGCAGGTCACCAACAAGACAGTCCTCATTACATTGTGGTTCATGGTGTGGAAATTTGAGAACCTCGGTGATGACTAATTTAGATATGAATCTGAACTGAGATATGTTGACCAAAAAATAATATACTGGACTTCATACGTAAGGGCTGAATAGCAAGGACTTTCTGTAGCCTTGTTTGTTAGTAGAGGTTTTCCAAGCTCTTACCCCTCTGTTTAGAATTCTATATTATTTGTTTAAAAGTACAGTTGCAGCTAGAAAGAGCTAGTCCTGCAATACCTGCCAGGGAGGGTCCTTCTGCGCCATAAAGAGCTCAAAGTACTTGTGAGCCAGCTGAACTGGAGGCAAAGTTTGCAGTTTCAGGTTGGTCCAGCTCTGAAGAACGTTGACCAGATTCACAAAGATGTACAAACCCAGGTGTTCATTCCCACAGTTGGACAAATGGGTCATGAAGATTCTGATTTGCATAATTTGCACAAATCTGAACTAGATTTTTTGTCTTAATAAATGTTACATATTGCATTGATCGCATCAGTGAGACATCACTCAAAGTCTTATACTTATGATTTAACTAACATTCCTGCCTTTCGCTGGCAGTGTTGTTCATGCCACTAATTACAATATGTGAAATCATCTCATTGAAACAGCTAATAAAATTACCTGAAAGAGCTTTTATTTTCTAACACATGAATCTGGAGGCAGCAGAGGTACTGTATGCATGGGTTTTGATACTGAGTTTCTTTTCATAATGTTCTCTCTGCAAAACTATTTAACATTCCTTATCCATACACTGCAAGTTGTTATTACTCTGACCAGAAAAAAATACTGGCTAAACCCCCCTTTGCATTTTTGGGCGAGAAGCAGAACAATTTTGATTTTATCACCTCCCAAACATAACCAACTAATATCCATTGTGGGCACACCACTGAGGCCAGCCTGAGGATGTTGGCAGCACTCAGTGTGATAATTATTTAAGATGCATCATAAACTGAGGTACTCAGATACCTCAATTATGAGAATGATATAAACACAGAGATAGATAGATAGATAGATGGATAAATAAAATTTAACTGATGCACTTGATCTGAAGAGTGCGTGTAGATGTTCATTTCCCCTATTTCCTCCGTAGAACTTAGGAAACAATGAAGAAAAGAGACTGTAAATAGTTTGACTTTATTACAAAAAATATATTCATGAGTATTGTTACCCTCTTCTTCCAACAATAGCATCCCTCTTCTGACACCGCTGTCACCTGTTGTAGTAATTGGGCCTACAAATTTACCCTAATAGTGAGTTCAACTATGGACAGTGATTAAACATTCATAGAATGTTACAACAACTTATAACAAGAAATGTTGCCGGGGAAATGTCCAAAAAAGAGAGGGATTGGATTAGTCCAAACCAAACGGCCTATTAATAGCATTCAAGGACTGTACTAAGATCATGCCTGGTAAACCAGAAAGTTAACTACTCAAAATTGGTGTGTCCAAAATTAGGCCTAATTGATGGAAAAAAGGAGGGGATGGTCTATTCCACCTATCACTCCTTTTGGGGGTTCTTAAGAAAAGTCTCGGGGCGGGAAAGCTGACTACCATGACACGGATGGACTGAAAGACAAAAGAAAGGGAAGGAGTTAGCTTCACCATCATGGCTGCTGCCACATCACCATCTCCAGACCCCAGACCTTCTTCAGTCTAGTTCTGAGAGATGTCCTGACCAAGTCAGAGAGAGGGAGTCCGATGACACTACCACTCCACTGGCTCTGATTAAATCCTGATCACCACCTGGGACATGAAACTTTATCTCCCCTTGCCCATGAGTCCTTTCCTTTCCCCGCCTTATTTCTTCTGTTTCCTATTCTTCTCTTTTTTCTCTCTGTCTAATAAGAGTCTGGCTTAGCTGGTCATGGTTGCATATTTTGCGACACTCCTTTAAGCCTGTGACCAAAGCGGCACCTAAAAACAATGCCCTAAACAACCTGCTGGTGGTAAAGGTTTGTCAAGTCTTGGGGAGGGTGGTATGACCACATATTGTGATTGAGGTTTTCTTTCCAGTAGCAAGGTTGCAAGTGAAAGTCAACGCCAGAGACAGAAGCTGTATTTTCTATCTTTGCTGTTCTTTTCTTTCCCCTTTTGTGGGTGTTTGTTTTGTCTTGTCTTTTAGGAAATGGGATTGAAATTTAAAAACAACCACTCCAGCCCATTGCAACTAACTTTTTCCTCTTTTTACCATCTAAGAAGAGTGTCAGGCAAGGTTTCTTTCTTTATTTATTTCTACAGCTAAAGAGAAAGGCGATAAGGGATGTTGTTAAAATGAAAGCTTCTCTTAATACCTTACACTTCAAAGGCGTTTTCCTTTTTTCCCCCAGTATCTTACAAGGATTTTTAATTATATATCAGAGGGGTAGCTGTGTTAGTCTGAATCTGTAAAAAAGCAACAGAGGGTCCTGTGGCACCTTTGAGACTAACAGAAGTATTGGGAGCATAAGCTTTTGTGGGTAAGAACCTCACTTCTTCAGATGTAAGATTCTTGCATCTGAAGAAGTGAGGTTCTTACCCACGAAAGCTTATGCTCCCAATACTTCTGTTAGGGTCCTGTGGCACCTTTGAGACTCTGTTGCTTTTAATTATATGTTTGCCATGAGACTAAGCAGGCTGCGGGCTCTGTATACCAAGCCCTGAACCTTGTTTAAGCTTGGACAGTTGCAGGGTCATATTAACACTTTTGACTCTTTAGGTCCATATAGGCCAAATTAATACAAACCACCCCTTTGTCACATGGTAGCAAATGTTGGGAGAGGTCTGCTTCCCAGTAAAAGAGAAATCAGTGATGCAGAGTCTGAGTATATTTTAAGTGAAACTTTCTGTATTTACACATATACTCCTGGACAAATTCTGAATTTTTTCATCTGGCTACAATATTTCAGTTTTTAATTAAAAATCAGAACTTTCCATGGAAATATTCAATGAAACAACCAAAAAATTGTTTTTGTCAAAATGTTCTGTGGAAAAAAACCCTAATTTTATGACCAACTCTACTTATTCATTTTCTATTCTCCTTTTCTTTATTTTTCCAGTAAAGACATATCAAGGAACAATTTAGGAGCTTGTACCATTTAGGGATATTTGTTGATTTGAGGTAATGTTTTCAAAAATGCCCGAGTGACTTAGAAGTTCAAGTCATATTTGAAAGTGATTTACACACTTAGGAGCCATTGAATTTCACTGAGATGCATGCTTCTGATTGCTGAAATTATTTCTGAAAATGGAATTCAGGCTGCTTAGTCACTTACGTGCTTTTAAAATACTTACACTTTTTCTCCCTCCTCATTTACTAATGCGACTACTTGCTCTGGTGTTTTCTCCTTCCTCTCTTCCACCATCACCAATATATCTGTTAAAGTCCTTATTCTTCTGACCCTCATTAGGCCCTGATTCTGCAAAGATGTTTGCAGCAGTGAAGCCTTAGCATTAATCACTGAGAACAGCTGCATTTAGTGAGTTAGAACAGAAGGAAATAAATAAAACTTGTATGTCAGTAGAGTAACTACTGTAACATTTTGTATGTCAAGTAGAAAAGTAAAAACAACCTTTCTCCATCTATCTCAAAGTAGACTTATTTTGTGTGTGTGTAATATTTTCCACTTTATTAAAGCTTACTAACACATACTAAGATACATAGCATTTATATATCCATTTACAGGCTTAACACATTTCATAAATAATGACTCATTCCTATTGGATGATATAGGATCGGATAGTCCCACTTTTCCCTTTGATATGTGCTTTGCCCACTTTAATGGCATAACCATGAGCCCAGTTCCAACCAGCAACTCTTCTATCACAAGATATTCCTTCCTGTGTTTCTGCCTGTACAAAACCAAGCTGAATCTCACCCAACATATTTTCAATGGGATTTCATAACTGTAACAGTATTCATAATTTTTTTTCCTAAGCCCTCTGACCCAGATAATTTTGTCTTCCACTGAAGACTTGAGAAGTATGCAAAATTACTTGCAAAATCAGTATTACAGTGGAAAACAGTTGCTGTCTCAGTTGACCTTTTATGATGAATACATTACAAACAAACATCTTACCAAACATCCAGTCTCCTGAGGCATTTTTTCAGTCATTACTTTAGGCCCTTGTAAAAAATTTTTGTGCACAACGTAAATGAAGAGGCAACATTATTCAACCCCTTTTAAGTAAAGCTAGTCTTCCTCATAGAGACCATTTAAAAAAAAATCTTGCAAAAGTGGAGGCATTGAGAATGTACCAAATGGGGAAAGGGAGGAGAAAGGAGAGATAGGAAAATGCCTTAACTCCACACAGATTTCTTCTCAAAAAACTTTTGTAATCTTGGGACCGGGGATGGGATTGACTATATTGGGTTCCATCAGCATTTTCCATTTACAGGAGAGAATTCTACTTCTCATTGATTTTTTTTATGGCATTACCAGTCAATTTCATAGAGATGAGCTGTTCCTGAAAAGTGTTCCCCAAAGCACCAGATCTCAAGAGGCTTTCCCTCAAGTTGAAGAATGATCATCTTTTTTTCTGTCTTTTTTCCTCCCAGCCATTGCAAAAGAAATTCTTTCTGAATTCTCAGGTTTGAATTCTCCTGTGGCTCTCTTTGGTTTCTTGATATAATGTCTATAATGGTAAGTAGGTACATGATTTGATCACATTTATAATGTGTAAGCAGAATACAGTCCAGACCAGTAATACATATACTTGGTGCTTTAAAAGGGTCCAACTTCACAATGCTGAAAACAATTATGAGCCAAATTGGGCTTATTAAACAGAAAAATGTTAATGATAATTGGGAATTGCTTAAGAGCACTTGTCTAGATGCCAAAAAAACAAAAAACTATCAAGAGATAAAGCCATATTAAAACTCAACCTGGTTTAGAGTGGAAGTGAAGACAGCTATAAAAATAATTTATAACAAATGAAAGAAAGAGGAAGTTGAAAGTAATGAATATAATCAGAATCTAAGAACTGTAGTAAAGTGATAAGGGAGCTAAGGGACACAAGGATAAATCTGTTACCAGCAGAATTAAGGACAGTAAGAAGGAGGTTTTTAAGTATGTTAGGAACAAAAAGAATCCTGACAATAATATTCGCTCATTACTTGACGGAAATGGTAGTATTATAAATCAGGATGCAGGAAAGGCAGAAGTGTTCAACATATATTTCTACATATGTTCTATATTGGGGAGTGGGAGAACAGATGAGGTAGTCTCATCATATAACACTCTTTTGATTCAACTAATATACCAAGAGGATGTTAAATGGAACTCACTAGACATTTTTAAATCAGTAAGTCCAGATAACTACCATCCAAGAATTTTAAAAGAACTGGCTGATGAGGTCTCCGGACCATTAATGTTGATTTTTCAGTAAGTCTTGGAACATGAGGGAACTTCTAGAAGACTGTAAAAAAGCTAGTTTTGTGCCAATATTTAAAAAGTGTAAAAGGAATGACTCAGGCCTGTCAGTCTGACATTGATCCTAAGCATGAGAATGGAGCAGTTGATATGGGAATAGATTAATTTTAATAAAGAATTAAAGGAGGATAATTAATACGAAGCAACACGGGTTTATGGAAAAAAGAGCTGGTCAAATTGACTTGATACCTTTTTTGATGTAAGGAAAAGTTTGGTTGATAAATGTAATACTGTTGATATAATATACTTAGACTGTTATAAAGAATTTAATTTGGTATCTTAATCTGCCTCTGACTAGAACAATATAAAATTAATATTGCACAAATTAAATGGATTAAAAACTGGCTAACTGATAGGTCTTAAGATATAACTGTAAACAGGGAATCATGGTTCTAGTGGGGTCCTGCAGGGCAAAGTTCTTGGCTCTACACTACTTAACATGTTTTTCAATAACCTGGAAGAAAACAATAATCACTGATAAAGTATGCAGATGGCACAAAAATTGGGAAAGTGGTAAATAATGATGAGGACAGATCACTAATACAGTGCGATCTTTTGAATTGCTTGAGTACAAGCAAAAAAAAAAAAAAAAGGGTTTAATATGGCTAAATGTAAATGTATACATCTAGAAACAAAGCATATAGGCCATACTCTCAGGATGGCAGACTCTGTCCTGGGTAGCAGTGACTCTGAAAAACATTTGAAGCTCATCGGGGATACTCAGCTGAATAGGAGTATTCGGTACGCCTTATTTCCAGTCTGAATTTGTCTAGCTTTAGCTTTAGTCCCTGGATCATGATATACCTTTTTCACCTAGATTGAAGGCAGGGTCGGCTCCATGCACCAGCCCACCAAGCATGTGCTTGGGGCGGCACCTGGAGGGGGGCGGCGCGGAGCTCCGGCCCGAGAACAGAGCCCCGACAGGGCTCACCGCCCTCTCCCTGGTGCTCTGGCCACCAGGGAGAGTGGAGCCGCGGTGGGCTCGCCGCCCTCCCCCCAGCGCTCTGGCCGCCGGGGAGAGCGGAGCCCCGGCCAGGCTCGCCGCCCTCCCCCCCGGCGCTCTGGCCACCGGGGAGAGCGGAGCCCCGGCCGGGGCTCGCCGTCCTCCCCGGGCGCTCTGGCCACCAGGGAGAGTGGAGCCGCGGCGGGCTCACTGCCGGGGAGAGCGGAGCCTTGGCCGGGCTCTCCGCCCTCCTCCTGGCACTCCGGCTGCCAGTACAGCCGCGGCGGGCTCACCGCCTTCCCTCCGGCACTCTGGCCAGTCGGGGAGAGCGGCCGGCGGCCGGGCTTGGCACCCTCCCCTGCCACGCTCCCCGCCGGGGGTGGAGGGGCCGGGGGGCTTTTTTTCCTGGGGCGGCACAAAAGCCAGAGCCGGCCCTGATTGAAGGGCCCATTATCAAATATTTGTTCCCCATGTAGGTACTTCTAGACTCTAATCATATCACCCCTTATCCTTCTCTTTGTTAAGAAAATAGATTGAGCTTTTTATGTCCATCACTATAAGGCACATTTTCTAATCCTTTAATCATTCTTAAGGCTCTTATCTGAACCCTCTCCAGTTTATCAACATCCTTCTTGAATTGAGGGCATCAGAACTGGACACAGTATTCTAGCATTGGTTGCACCAGTGCCAAATATAGAGGTAAAATATCCTTTCTACTCCTCTACGAGATTTCCCTGTTTATGCATCCCAGGATCACATTAGCTATTTTGCCCAACCATCACACTAGGAGCTCATGTTCAGCTAATTATCCACAACAACCCCCAAATATTTTTCAGAACCTTACTAAAAGTGAATGAGACCCTTTAGGGTTTTTTTGTTTTGTTTTTTGTTTTTGAAAGTCTTCCCTTGCATCGCTAATCTCCCCAAACCCTTCTCAGAAAACAGTGTATGGGTGGGGGGGGGAGAGGGATGTTTAAAAAATGAAGAATATAATAATCAGCATTTAATGAAAGTCAACAATTGCCCAAGGACACCAAAGAATTATTTGAAATATCAGTTATCTCCCAATTCTAGGTAAAGTGAAGTAACTTAGAATGGCATTGGGGAAGATTGGTGTGTGTGTGTGTGTGTGTGTGTGTGTGTGTGTGTGTGTTTATTATGGAGAAATAAACACCTAAGATAGGTCATAATTCAGAAAATCATTGAAGCATGTGTTCAAACATCTTTCCTCAATGGGGAAGCTTACCTTAATCAGGGCCTTAGGGCCACAAAATTTGCAGGCAAAAACAATGGCAGTGGCAGTACATCATTGTTTGCAATTGTGATTTTTCATGAATGCTTGTCTTCCCCATGCAACAGCTTATTTGAGAAACTCAGATAATCTCCCTCATCTATATCTGCACTTTTTGTAGGTACAATAAAGCACCTCTTTTTTTTTTCCCTATAGGTGTATAACAATAATTGTATGATAAAATATTGCCTAAACTGATTAGTTAAATTGTAACTCTCAAGTAACTGAGTCTGGAGCCTCTTATTCTCCATCCTACTCAGCCTGCAGGAATAAAAATACATTCACTTTACATTATTAAGAAGTTTTATTAAACTAATTAATCTATGAACAAAGGCACATGTGAATCAAAAATATCCCTAGTTTGATGAAGTGGGTTCTAGCCCACAAAAGCTTATGCCCAAATACATTTGTTAGTCTCTAAGGTGCCACAAGGACTCCTCATTTTTTATGCCATAACAGCCAGTCTCTGGAAAAACTAACAAAGTCAAAGACTTTATAAAAAAGATTAAAGCAACTCACTGATTATGTAAAACTCTCACCAAAGGACCTAGTGGTAACTGAATACATTTGCCATCAGGCACTCTCCCTTGTGTAACTTTGCTACAAAGAATCATAGCAGAACTTCAAAAAACACATCAACCAAAAGTCAGTTACAAATTCCCAAAGTAGTGATTAACCAAAAAGTGTTACTTGAGATTGAAAGAAGTAGTTACTGTGTACACTGACCTTTATCCTAGCATACATTTTAAAGAATGTACCACTTACTGAATGAAGTATGTGACACATGGCCAGAAAGGTGTAAGCATCCTGCAGGATAATTGACCCAGATTCAACCTTTAGGGACATATTGGTAGATAACGTTTGTATTTTTTTTTTATGTTTACATATATATTGTTAGAGGTTAACAATGTAATCAAACAGTCCCTGTCTATGCTGTATTTTGTTAATTCAGAGATCAAAAGGAAATCTTAACATGTAAATGACCTGTAAACATAATATTACTGTATTCATCTCTCTTTGAAACTTATAGCAAATCACCTGTGAATGATGGGAAAAAACAGGTAATTGCCAAATCCCTGTAGCTAATTACTGGTGATGCTTAGGAAATAGGTCTACTTCAAAGTCTCCACGATTGCCTATTGTTCGCCTAAGGACTCCAAGCTATCAAGAGAAGGCCTGGAACTGTATAAAAAACACCTGGGTCCTGATCCATTTTATCTCAGATCTGCTTGATGCTTCATGCAGGGGAAGCTTAAGTCTTAAAACTGAGATCTCCAGTCACACCTGGATCACCCTGAATATGAACATTGGACTATAATCTATGGACTAATTCTGAAAGAACTCCTTGCAACTACAAAGTTCACCATCTCTACTATGAATCTGATCTCAGAACTGTATTCATGTCTACATGTATATTGATCTTTAAACCAATTCTCTCTCTCTTTTCTTTTCTTAATAAATTTTTAGTTTAGTTAATAAGAATTGGCTGTAACCGTGTATTTGGGTAAAATCTGGAATATTCATTATCCTGGGAATAATCCTTTGGGATTGGTAGAACTTTCTTATATGATGAATAAGATTTTCAGTAATCCTCATCATATTTGACTTGTCTGGGTGGAGGCCCAGAGCTGGGTTACTTTAAGGGAACTGTGTTATTGGCTTCTGGGTAACCAGTAAAGTATTATAGAAGCTGTTTTGTGCTGTTTTGGTAAATCTAAGTATTGGAATATCCACCAGCTTTGGGGATTGTCTACCCCATCCTTTGCAGTTCACCCTAATTGATTAAATTAAGTGTGGCTCCTTCAGACCCCAGTCACAACATCATAACTATATGAAGCTTTATAATTGTAATAATCCATAACAGCCACTTCACAGTGGAACACCATTGAGTGGTAAGGCATCAAGAATAAAAGAAAGGCTAGATCCTCAGTTGGTATACAGAGAATCTCCTGTTTACACCAACTGAAGTGTTAATAAAGGATTAGATAAACACATGCAAAGGAATAAGGCAAGGGAAAATTTAAGTGAAATGTAGGGGGATAATTTTAATCATCTATGAAATGTCTTCTAGCCCTAATCTCTCATATATACTGGCTTGATTTTTAAAGTCATTTTGCCTTAACAAATTTAAAAAATAACTGATTATATTAATTGCAGATATTTTCCCCCAGAGTATTAGGGATGTGGGTGAGATCCTCGGCTGCTTTAGTGAAGTAATAAAGATATGCCAGTTTATACCTGCTGAGGATCTGGGACTCTTCATAAGTGATTTTACTTAACTTGGTTTCTGAAAATCTCTGTTTATGTTAATATACCGCTATGAGTATATACTAAAATACTAGGAGAAAGTACAAAACAGTGAGTCTGATTCTGTGCTCTCTTATAACAATTTTACACTGGGGTAACTTAACTGACTTTATTAGGTTACTCCTGATTTAGGGCCAGGTACGACACATCCTGCATGACCACGCAAGGGAATAAGCAGACATTAGGCATTTTCTTGCTCCCCTACATCTTGGCAGAGGAAAGTAGCTTCCCCAGGGATGCTATGCCCCCCCCCCCCCGCATAGGTGAGTGGGTGGAGAACTGGAAGAGCCTTGATTCCACTCCTCCCAACTCCAATATACCAGTCACCAGAGATGAGCTGGAACCCAGGGGAAATAATATGTATCAGGTGATATAGGTGTAGGGAAGATCATCTTCCCTCTTCCCCACACTCCAGAGCAAGGGCTGGAACCCCTTTGAGTTGGTATCTGGTTCTCCACTTGCTTCTGTGGCAACGTATCTATCCACTGTGCCTTGCTCAGAGCTGGTGGCAAAGCTGTAAACCAGTGTAACAGAGCAGAACCCGGCCCACTGATTTGGCACCTGTATATGGTAAAATAGCAAACTTCAAAATGCTTTTATAAGTGGGTGTTGTTTAAAAAAAACCCACATATTCCTATTATAATATTTCTCTGGAAAAATTTATTTTAATTTAAACAAAATGAGTAATTTTGAGGATAATTAAGTAATATAGCTAATAAAAATCATAAAATGCAATTTTAAGCTACAGTGAGCTGAATAAAATATTACACAGGAGATTGCATTTTTATTAAATTAATCAATCTTTTGTAATGACTTATTGAATATCTTGGGTATTCTGCACATGATAAAAATGGATCCCCATGGTTATATTGTTATATGCTTTAGCAACCTCTTCTAATAGAAGTACTTCACTGACAAAGAATTATTTTTTCCCC